>NC_058523.1:537060947-547060947 GCF_904849725.1 Hordeum vulgare subsp. vulgare | reverse complement strand
AAACATGTGGATTTGTTGCGTACTCATGGGCTTCTGATTTGTGGTCGTGAGATTGTAAATCAGGATGCTGTGGGGCTTTGGTTAGGGTTCAGAATTGTTCTAGCTACTTGTGAATACTCCAGTTGTGGAATTATTTTGATTTTTTTCCTTTTTACTATTTACATGTTATTACAATCCTGTATCACCTTCCTAAAAATCCCTTTATCCTCAATGTTGGCAGATGAGGTTCTTAGAAAGTTCACTGACCACAACGGTGACTTCAAGCTTGACCATTGCGAAGATATCAGAGGGTTGCTCAGCTTGCACGACATATCACACTTGAACATGGGAGAATCATCACTCTACAAGGCAAAGGAGTTCTCACGAAAAAACCTCACATCTGCAATTAGACACTTGAACCCAAACCTTGCAAGACATGTGAGGCATTCACTGGACCATCCCTACCATGTGAGCCTAATGCAGTACAAGGCCAGGTACCACTTGAGTTACCTCCAGAGCTTGCCCACTAGGAACACTGCAATGGAGGAGCTGGCAGTTGCAGAGTTCTACCTTAACAAGTTGCAGCATCAGAAGGAAATGCGAGAGGTTGAAAGGTACATGTATAAAAATAAATTAGCCATTGGATCCATGGAATTAACATCTCGCATTAACCTGGGTGCACATTAGAGTTTCTCATGTGATTAATACCCTCCTTGGAAAATTAGTGTTGATGAGACCAGCCAATCTTTATGTTCATCCAAACAAAGTCCACATGATCATCCTTTATCTAATTGAAATGCTAAAATGTTCCTGCAAAATTTGACAAAAACTATCTTTTATTGCTCATATATGGCCTACAAAAGAGGGGACGTTAACTGTGAAAAATCCATCAACTTTGTGACACAGGTGGTGGATGGATTTGGGATTGACTCGAGAAATACGAACTGCAAGGGACCAGGTTCTAAAATGGTACATGTGGGCAATGACTGTTGTCCAGGGTTTCTCCTTATCTAGGTATCGGATTGAGATCACAAAGATCATCTCGTTTGTCTATATTGTGGATGACATCTTTGATCTTGTTGGCACCCAAGAGGAGCTTTCCCTCTTCAGTGAGGCTATCAAAAGGTGAGTATGAGTGTTCTCATGATAAATAGATTTTATGAATTTTAGGATCGTTGGTACAACATTCGTTCATAAATAGATGCTGTCATAGAAAACATGCAACCAAACTTCTCTTTCTTTGAATATGATATATACAACGTGTTAAGACTAAGTTAAATGGAAATCAACTTCTTGGATTTATTGTGGAAAATGTTTTCAAAATATCAATAAGATTATTATATTTACTTTTGTTTGAAAAGGAGGAAAAACCCCGGCCTCTGCAGCTGGACGATGCATGCAGTCACTTTATTAATTATTCATAAAACATCTTACAAAGAGATACAACAGTAAGTCAGAAGCCACCTCTAGGCCGCACCAACCCACCGGAGGATCTAACGCCGCCGCACCAACCCACTGGAGGATCACCGGCCACCAGATCCAATCCCCGGCAGCCCACTTGCCCCGCCGCGCCGGACGAGGAGGCCAACCCAGGGGCCGCCGCCCCAGATCCAGGACCCTCCGCCCTAGATCAGGCAGAGCAGAGCCAGTCTGCCGCCACGGCCGTCACTGGGTCACCGGCCAGCCATCACGCCACCGCCCTCCAGATGGAGGCTGCCATGGCCAGATCAGCGATGCCGCCATCGATCGGGGCTTAGCCCGGCGCCGACCACCGGTGGTGGCGGAGGGGAGAGTGGGTAGGATGAAAGGGGCCGACAGGTGGGGGTTGTGTCCCCTCGGTCGCCCGGGCGGTGGGCGGCGGAGGGGTGAGGAGGCTTTCATCTGATGCGAACGTGTCCTATTATTATATTTACTAATGCATTCATGTGAAAAGCAATGGTCAATTTTGATGTTGGATCACTAATTTTTCAAGTGTTATCTTACACTTTATACCTGATATGGATTGATGTTGACTGATAAATTTGCACATGTATAAAATGCACTTTTCAGGTGGGATCTTGCAGCTGTTGGTTCACTCCCGAGCTACATGCTATCATGCTACAAGGCTCTTTACACTGTCACAAATGAGATTGCCGATGTGGCAAAAAAGGAGCATGGAATGAACCCTATCTCTCAACTCAGGAATGCTGTATACCTCTTTGAATGATTGCTCAATTTTCTTTAAGATTTGTAGAATCGTTTAACTGCATTAGTTCATTTACAGAAAGAATAAGTAATCAATTATCACTACAGAGAAAGCTTACCTTATTTTCTTTTCTTTTTTCCTTTATCTTTTTTCCAGTGGGAAACTTTGTTTGATGGATTCCTGCTTGAGAGAAAATGGCTTTCTTCTAACCAGGTCCCTTCGCCAGAGGACTACCTAAGAAATGGCATTATCACCTCAGGAGTACCACTTATATTCTTGCATCTTTTCTTCATGCTAGGGCATGATTTGACAGAGCTCGACGGCGACAACATTCCTCGGGTCATCTACTGCTCTGCAACGATCGTGAGGCTCCGGGATGACATGGGTAGTGCTAAGGTGAGAACACGTCGAAAAACTCTACACATGTGTGTGTACATACATTCGAGGAAAGATTTGCCTTCCCAAGAATTTCACAGTTCAGTCAATATTTTGATCCATGTGTATCCACGTCAACATTGAGTTGCTGGCCAAACTTATGTTCTGCTATGATCTCACTGTTTTTTTCTCTGTTCTGGCAGGATGAAATGCAAGAAGGGTTCGATGGTTCCTACAAGGAGATGTACCTGAGAGAGAATCCTCATGGCGATGCGGAGGAGCACATGCTGGAAATGATAGCAGATGAGTGGGAGGAGCTCAACAGGGAGTGTTTCTCCAGGGCGAGGTCGTCCTGCTTGTCGCCCAGTTTTCTCCTAGCGTCACTCAACTTGGCGAGGATGACCAGTATCATTTATGGCTATGATAACGAGCAGAGGCTCCCCGTCCTAGAGGATTACATTGGGATGCTCCTCTTATGAATCATGCATGGCTAGAAGACTTGTCAATCTGCTGTGTTCTTTTAGTGCATTATCACACTCGAAAACTAGTAATTATAAGTGTATGTTGATCGATTCTGCATGTAGAATGCTGAACTTTGGAACTTGTTTGGACTTTTATTTGCATTGGCCTTTCACTTTCTGTTATCCTCTAAAATATACTCCCTTTGTTCCTAAATATAACTCTTTTTAAATATTTCATTAGGGGATTACATATGGAGCAAAATGAGTGAATATACACTCTAAAATACTCCCTCCGTTCCTAAATATAAGTCTTTCTAGAGGTCTCACTAGTAGACTACATACGAATGTATATGGACATACTATAGAGTATAGATTCACTCATTTTACTCCGTGTGTAGACTTCTAGTGAAATCTCTTAAAAGACTTATATTTAGGAACGGAGGGAGTATGTCTATATACATCCATATGTAATCCTCTAATAAAACCTCTAAAAAGACTTATATTTAGGAACAGAGGAAGTAGAAGGTAAAACCTATCTTCTGAAATATACTCCTTATACTCCCTCCGTTCCTAAATATAAGCCTTTTGCCCGCGTCGCCTCCCCGAGCGAGTCAACCGGGACGACCCCTTTCTCCCCCACCGCCATACCTCTCCTCCCTTCCTCCCTCTCCCCACTGTTGTTGGCAGGCGTGGTCGGGCGCTTGCCCGCACAGCGTCGTGAGGCCGGCGGTGGCGGCCCCCTGCCTTTTCCCGTCGCGGTTCCTGGCTCGGGCGGCGTGCTCCGGTGGTGGGGGTCCTTGGCGGGCGGTGCCCCGAGGCAACTCGGGCGACGACGGCTGGTGGTGGGGCCTGGCCGGCAGCGTCTGGGTCAGGGTGGGCAGGTTCGGCCCCTGGCAGGTCGTCTCCGGCTGGTCTGGCGCGATACGGGTGATGGGGTGGCGGCTCATGTGCTGCGTCTGCTGCAGCATGGCGGCAGGGGCTTAACGGGCCCGATCTGGACCCTGCTGGGCAGGGGGTCCAGCATGCCCCTGCGCCTGCGTCCGGTCTGCTACCGCGTGTGTCGGTGGAGGTTGTCCCCTCCCACGCGGCTGTGGTACTGTCGGTCCCTGTCTACGGTGGATGTGTCTCAGTCCAGCCGGCCTTGCCGCGTTTACTGTGGTGAGACGACGGTGGTGTACGTGTGACTGTGGTGGCGCATGTTGGTGGGTGGTTAGCATGGTGGAGCTAAGGATTAGTTCCGGGCGGTGGGTGCGAGGGGTCGGGAGAAATCTCTGTCGGATCTGGCCGACACTGATGCGGTGACGCCTGCGAGCACCCCCTCCCTTCCTGAAGGGCGTTGGATGTACCTCTCCCCCGCTCCGCTCCGTGTGTCGGGAGAAATCCTAGGACTTGTCCGGGCAGCAGCGTCGTCGTCGTTGCAGTCCTTCTTGAAGGTGTTCCTTGGCACGCGGCAATCCGTTGGCACTGAAGTGTGGTGGAATTATTCGGTGGTCGCAACAATTGCGAGACACTACAACTTTCGTTGATCCGGTGTTGCTCGCATTTTTTCTCTTATTTTTCTTTTGTCTTTTTTGGGGGGCATGATTGTGCTGTCTGCCGTAGCACCTGTAGTTGGCTGTATCGATTGGTTGCTTTGTATACAAAGCGGAGGAAACTTTTTTTTTCAATAAATATAAGTCTTTTAAGAGATTTCACTAGGGGTCTACATATGGAACAAAATGAGTGAATCTACACTCTATGGTATGTCTATATACATCCATATGTAGTCTACTAGTGGAGCCTCTAAAAAGACTTATATTTAGGAACCGATGGAGTAGAAGGGTAAAACATATCTTCTAAAAATCATCATTTGCACATCGTTTGGTTGCCTGCATGTAGGGTGGCTGCATTCCGTACGAATCTTTGCCTGTTATTTGGTTGCCTGTATTGGTTGAGCTTATGCAACTACAGATCAGAAGGGACTAGACAAAGAATACTAAGAAGTGTCAATAAAACAGACCATGTACATGCATATGTACAAGTAATCAACGAGGAAGATGTAGATGTATTAATCTACGATTGTCGAAATAGAAAATGTATAACACGTAAATCGTGTGAAACTACGAGGTGAAGTGGTCAAAGGAAATTCTGAACGGTGGACTCTGCGTGATGAATTTGACACAATCCGTCTAAAATAAATCCAAACATGAACATGAAATTGCATATTTAGAATGGACGAAACTACGAACCGATCATTTGAATGGAACCCTTACATTGATGTGCTTCTTTTTCGTGGAGACTGTATCTTCCGTTATGTAGATTAGACGAGTCTAGTAAATAGCTTAGGAGTTAAACGAAACAGGCTGCATCCATGGAGCAACCCATGTGGGCTCTTTTGCATTGCTAGAACATGCATGGTTGAAAACGACCAAATCGAGCGTTTTCAATGGGCCTAACCGAAGATGTTTTATGGTTCGTGCTATGCATTGTAAAAAGTGAATGCAACCTATCACACGGATCATTTTCAATGAATATTTTTTGTAACATCGATGAATATGACACATGCGTGCGCAATTCCGTAATGGAATGCCATTTGTGAAGACCTAGGCGATAAAAGTAAAATCAATGCTCTACAAAGATATTTTTTAAGCATTAGGAGCTTTGTTTTTTTTTCTCGCACATCCATGAATGTCATTTCATCACAAATTACAAGCACACAAATCTATGCAATGCTTGTTGCCGAGAAATTCAGGTATTATTTATTTATTTATTGGATTTTAATGTTTATAACATGTGCAAATGAGCTCAGGACTAGAATGACACTTTAGTTTGAGAAACAGTTATTCCTATTCTTTTAAACTACACGAGCCATCTATACCTTTTTAAAATAGGCTTTCATCATACTTTATATATAAAGTAACAACATCCAAATACAATACATGACCAAATGATACAAGGTGTGGCTAGCCTCTACTTTAAGCGCAAGGCTGATGAACAAGCCATCACAAATGAGGAGTAGAGAATGCTATCAAATTATAGAACGCTTACCAACGAGAGTAGGTGTGGAGTTTTTCCTTTAAATGGTGAGGGGAGGGGGGAAATTAAGTCTCCCACCTAAAATAAAGGAGAAGGTGTTGGAAATATGCCCTAGAGACAATAATAAATTAGTTATTATTATATTTATTTGTTCGTGATAATCGTTTATTATCCATGCTATAATTGTATTGATTGGAAACATAGATACAAGTGTGGATACATAGACAAAACACTGTCCCTAGTAATCCTCTAGTTGACTAGCTCGTTGATCAAAGATGGTCAAGATTTCCTGACCATAGACAAGTGTTGTCGCTTGATAACGAGATCACATTATTAGGAGAATCATGTGATGGAATAGACCCAAACTATGAACGTAGCATATTGACCGTGTCATTTTATTGCTATTTGTTTTCTGCGTGTCAAGTATTTATTCCTATGACCATGAGATCATATAACTCACTGGCACCAGAGGAATACCTTGTGTGTATCAAACGTCACAACGTAACTGGGTGACTATAAAGGTGCTCTACAGGTATCTCCGAAGGTGTCTGTTGAGTTAGTATGGATCAAGACTGGGATTTGTCACTCCGTGTGACGGAGAGGTATCTCGGGGCCCACTCGGTAATACAACATCGCACACAAGCCTTGCAAGCAATGTGACTAAGTGTAAGTCACGGGATCTTGTATTACAGAACAAGTAAAGAGACTTGCCGGTAACGATATTGAAATAGGTATGCGGATACCGACGATCAAATCTCGGGCAAGTAACATAACGAAGGACAAAGGGAATGACATACGGGATTATATGAATCCTTGGCACTGAGGTTCAACCGATAAGATCTTCGAAGAATATGTAGGATCCAATATGGGCATCCAGGTCCCGCTATTGGATATTGACCGAGGAGTATCTCGGGTCATGTCTACATAGTTCTCGAACCCGCGCGGTCTGCACACTTAAGGTTCGATGATGTTTTAGTATAGTTGAGTTATATGTGTGGTTACTGAATGTTGTTCGGAGTCCCGTATGAGATCACGGACGTCACGAGAGTTTCCGGAATGGTCCGGAAATGAAGATTGATATATAGGATGGTTTCATTTGGTCATCGGAAAGTTTAGGGCAATTCCGGCAGTGTACCGGGAGTGACGAATGGGTTCCGGGTGTTCATCGGGAGGGGTCCACCCACCCGGGAGTGAGCCCATGGCCGTAGGGTGGCGCCACAAGTCCTTACTGGGCTGGTGGAGTCAGCCCAAGAGGGCTATGGCGCCACATAAGAAAATACCAAAAGAAAAGAAAAAGAAAAAGGAAAGAGGGAGGTGGGACTCCACTCCTTCCTTACCAAACCGAATTGGGATTGGAGTCCAACTCCTCCCCCTTGGCCGACGCACCCTTGAGGACTTTGAGCCCCAAGGCTAGCCCCTCCCTTCTGTTGGAAATATGCCCTAGAGGCAATTATAAATTAGTTATTATTATATTTCATTGTTCAGAATAATCATTTATTATCCATGCTATAATTGTATTGATTGGAAACACAAATACATGTGTGGATACATAGACAACACACTGTCCCTAGTGAGCCTCTAGTTGACTAGTTCGTTGATCAAAGATGGTCAAGGTTTCCTAGCCATAGGCAAGTGTTGTCACTTGATAACGGAATCACATCATTAGGAGAATCATGTGATGGACAAGACCCAAATTATATACATAGCATATTGATCATGTCATTTTATTGCTATTGTTTTCTGCGTGTCAAGTATTTATTCCTATGACCATGAGATCATATAACTCACTGGCACCAGAGGATTACCTTGTGTGTATCAAACGTCGCAACGTAACTGGGTGACTATAAAGGTGCTCTACGGGTATCTCCGAAGGTGTCCGTTGAGTTAGTATGGATCAAGACTGGGATTTGTCACTCCGTGTGACAGAGAGGTATCTCGGAGCCCACTCGGTAATACAACATCACACACAAGCCTTGCAAGCAATGTGACTAAGCGTAAGTCATGGGATCTTGTGTTGCGGAACGAGCAAAGAGACTTGCTGGTAACGAGATTGAAATAGGTATGCGGATACCGAGGATCGAATCTCGGGCAAGTAACATACCGAAGGACAAAGGGAATGACATACGAGATTATATGAATCCTTGACACTGAGGTTCAACCGATAAGATCTTCGGAGAATATGTAGGATCCAATATGGGCATCCAGGTCCCACTATTGGATATTGACCGAGGATTACCTCGGGGCATGTCTACATAGTTCTCGAACCCGCAGGGTCTGCACACTTAAGGTTCGGTGATCTTTTAGTATAGTTGAGTTATATGTGTGGTTACCAAATGTTGTTCGGAGTCCCGTATGAGATCACGGATATCACGAGGGTTTCCGGAATGGTCCGGAGACGAAGATTGATGTATAGGATGACTTCATTTGGTTACCGAAAAGTTTTTGGGCATTACCGGGAATGTCCCGGGAGTGACGAATGGGTTCTGGAAGTTCACCGGGAGGGGGGCAACCCTCCCGGGGGAAGCCCAAAGGACCTAGGGGTGGCACACCAGCCCTTAGTGGGCTGGTGGAACAGCCCAACAGGGCCTATGCGCCAGCCCAAAAGGTGGGAAGGAAGAGAAGGACTCCACTTTCCAATCCAAGTTGGACTAGGATTGGAGTAGGACTCCTCCTCCTCCCTGGCCGGCGCACCCTTGAGGGATTGGCCCTCAAGGCAAGCCTCCTCCCCCTCCCTCCTATATATAGTGGTGATTTAGGGCTGATTTGAGACAAATTTTGCCACGTGCAACTCAGATCTAGACACCATAGTTCTTCCTCTAGATCGTATTTCTGCGGAGCTCGGGTGGAGCCCTGCAGGAGTAGATTGTCACCACCACCGGAGCACCGTCACGCTGCCGGAGAACTCATCTACTTCTCTGTCTTGCTTGCTGGATCAAGAAGGCCGAGATCATCGTCGAGTTGTACGTGTGCTGAACGCGGAGGTGCCGTCCGTTCGGCACTAGATCGGAGCGGATCGTGGGACGGATCGCGGGACGGTTCGTGGGGCGGTTCGCGGGGCGGATCGAGGGACGTGAGGTCGTTCCACTACATCAACCGCATTTTTTAACGCTTCCTGTTGTGCTATCTACAAGGGTACGTAGATCCAAATCTCCTCTAGTAGATGGACATCACCATGATAGGTCTTCGTGCGCGTAGGAAAATTTTTGTTTGCCATGCGACGTTCCCCAACACCTACCTCCTATATATAGTGGTGGTTTAGGGATTTTTGAGATACAACTTTGCCACGTGCAACTCTAGCCTATACCACACAGTTTCACCTCTAGATCGGATTTCTGCGGAGCTCGGGCGGAGCCCTGCACGAGTAGATCATCACCACCACCAGAGCGCCGTCACGCTGCCGGAGAACTCATTTACTTCTCCGTCTTACTTGCTGGATCAAGAAGGCCGAGATCATCGTCGAGCTGTACGTGTGCTAAAGCGGAGGTGCCGTCCATTCGGCGCTAGATCGGAATGGATCGTGGGACGGTTCGTGGGACGGTTCGAGGGACGTGAAGACGTTCCACTACATCAACCACGTTTCTTAACGCTTCCTGCTGTGCATCTACAAGGGTACGTAGATCCAGTCTCCACTCGTAGATGTACATCACCATGATAGGTCTTCGTGTGCGTAGGATTTTTTTTCCCATGCAACGTTCCCCAACATAAAGAAAGGGCGAATGTTGGGCCATGCCAAGTGGCGCTCACTGGTTGGCTACGATGGGAAAGTTTTTTTTCTTCTTTTTTGGATGGAGGTGAGATATTTTTTTAAGATTTTTTTACATGGGAATGTGGTATTGTTTTCTTGAGATGGACACGAGGACCCATATATTTGTTTAGATGGAAAGCGAGCGCATAACTTGGCACGTGGCACTTGCTGGTTGCGTGAGTGAGGAAGGTTCTTTTTTTAGATGAAGGTGAGGTTTATTTTTTCCTTCTTTTTCAGATGGAGGCGACAAACCACATATTTTGTTCGAGAGGGAAATGAGCACCCTTGGGTCCCCGATTAGGGGGTGCTCGGCACATCGGTTACCGGTATTAGAACATTGTGGTCCCATGTTCGGTTTTGATAATTGATGACAATCCCTGTGGACTAATGTTTGCCTTGATTTATATTAAAAGGATTTGCTCATAGGAATTTCTTGAAGTCCATTTGTTGGTTTCAAGGAGTTTATGAGATGACCAAGGTGGCATTTAAGGATTTATCCAAAGATTGGTCATGTGAGAGTTGAGCTTATTGCAAGCATGTCTTGAACAAGAAGATTGGAGGAACATTCATCTTTACCTTCAAGATATCATCTTTATGAAGAGAGAAGATAAGTCTCAAGGTTGATCAAGACTAAGTCAAAGTGTGAATTAAGTTGATCAACACACAAAGCATACACGATGTACAGAGAGGTATATGTCCATGGTCTTGCGTCAATATGAATATCTCATACAACCTATGGAGGATGACATCAAGTGATTATCGTCATCAAGTTTGCGGTGTGCAAGTTCAATTGGAGCATCATGAAGAGATCATGCTTGAAGCTTCTCGTCCATTATGGTGACAATGGACTTGTGAAGATGCGCCGAAGATTGTCTCACCCATAGTGGAGTATGGGGGAGCAATCAACTAGTCTTCATCGATCCAACGCAATCAAGATAGGTGGTCCAACTTGAGGAAGTCAAGATCATCATCATTTAGCTCAAGTGGACCATGTGCAAGGTATAGGTTTTCCCTTGATAGGTTCTCTATTTTACCGGTCTCATGGTGGTAGTTGGGAGACCGGGTTATAGGACCGATTGTCATACTATCAAGAGGGGCTCTCAAGTGTGTAGCTTGATCGTATCGTTCGTTGAGAGCTCCAACCATTTTCATCCTTGCATCATCTTACTTAGTTCTTGTTTGGTGTTTCTCTTTGTGAGTTTTAGAGCTTATGGTCATCTTCATGACAAGCTCGAGTTCATCGAAAGCGGAGTTCATATGCATCTTCTATGATGTTCTCGATGTTGGAGTTTATGTTAGTGCTTCTCTGATGGAGGTTTCACTCCTATATATCATAGGAATACACTCCTTGCCTTGTTGTTTGGATAGTATTTTTCATCATATATCCAACAAGCTTGAGTTTTCTCAATTCGGAGCTCATTTGCAGAAATTATGGCAGTTCTGTCATTCCTACATTCATCTATTTCCTTTGTTCTGGTCCTCAAGGTGCCAAGCGGAAGTACCGCGCTGGCAAGCGGTAGTGTCGCCTATCATGTAGGCAGTAGTACAGCTCTGGGAAAACGGTAGTACCACTGCCTAGTACCGCGCGTTGTACCACCTAAGCTTCTGAAGTCTCGACTTTTTGTGTCGGACTAGGAAGTAGTAGGGATGGTAGTGCAGCACGGTAGTACCGTCCGCCACTACCGCTCAACTACCGCCTACCTTCTGGACTCGAAACTCTCTTAGCGGATATAGGGACGGCAGTAGGGCGAGGCACTACTACTCATAAGCGGTAGTACCGCTCTTGCGAGCGATAGTACCGCTTTAGCGGTATTGCTTCCCTTCCTATCGTTAACTTACGTCTGTGGGATATGTACTGCAACCCCATCGGTAGTACCGCTAGGGCGAGCGATAGTACCTCCCCGATGGCACTAGCGGCTCGTGGACTTGTGTCATTGCATTGTGCAGCACACAGAGCCACCCAAGCGATAGTACCGCTCCCATGAGCAGTAGTACCACTTATGTGCGGGCCGAGGGGGTAACTGTTGGATTTTCCCTCACCTATAAAAGGGGGTCTTCTTACCCAATGGACCTTATCCTTTGATCTTGTGTTTGCCCCCCCATTGTTAACCTTCTTCGAGCTTGCTATCTCTCAATACCTCCAATGATTTTTGTGAGTTCTTGAGGTAAAAGAGAGAGAAGATCTAGATCTATGTTTCCACCAATCACTTTCTCCTCTATGTGAGGGGAACCCCTTGGATCTAGATCTTGGAGTTCTTTGTGAGCTCCTTGTTCTTTCTCTCATATTCCTCCATATATATTTATTTTAGAGAATATATCTTTTGTTGTTGTGGTGGGATTTGGGAGTGAGGGCCTTGACCACTCTGTGTGTTCTTGCCATTAAATTAGTTGCATCGGTTTGGGTTCTCCTTGGTGATTTGTGGAAGTGAAAAGTTGAGAAGCTTATTACTCTTGGGTACTTGGTACCCTAGAGCTTGTTCCTCTAGGGTGCTTTGGCACCCTAGACGATTGGTGGTGCCTCGGAGCTCAATCATTGTGGTATAAAGCTTTGGGCAAGTGTCGGGGTCTCCAAATAGGTTGTGGAGATTGCCCCGAGAAATTTGTACGGGTTCCAGTGACCGGCCCCAAGAGTTATCAAAGTGTATGGGTTGGTGACCGCCCCAAGGGTTTCCATTCGTACGGGTTTGGTGACTGCGCTCAAGGATCCCTTAGTGGAATAACGACATCTTGCATTTTATGCGAGGGCGTGAGGAGATTACGGTGGCCCTAGTGGATTCTTGGGGAGCATTGTGCCTCCACACCACTCCAAACAGATATTAGCATCCGCAAGGGTGTGAACTTTGGGATACATCGTCGTCTCTGCGTGCCTCGGTTATCTCTTACCTGAGCCCTTTACTTATGCACTTTACTTTGTGATAGTCGTATTGTTTCTGGTTACATATATTGCTATCACTTAGTTGTTTATCTTGCTTAGCATAAGTTGTTGGTGCAGGTAGGTGATCCTAGTTGTTCTAGGTTTTGTGCTTGACTAATTAAATGCTAATTTTATTCTGCATTTGTGAAAGCCTAAACCGTAAATATTTTGAAGCGCCTATACACCAGCACCCCCCCTCTAGGCGACATCCACATCCTTTCAACCGGCCTATTGTGTCAGGTTGATGAGAACCCTTCTCCCCTCCCCCAAGCCCATCAACGGGTAGGCCTCATTTGTCTAGTCCAAGTACGTCAAGAAGGAATGACCCGAGAACTAGGCGCATGTGGCGCTCCGCATGATTACCACTGTAGCCAGACAGTCACCGCGCACACCAGCCCAGGAAATCACTCTGGCATGCACGTTTACAACAAGTATCAGGAACATAAGCATTTCTATTAATGAATATAAGAGTTTTACAAGATGAGAAACAAGGGTGATGGCAGCGGAAAAGCTCTATCTAAGGCATCATGGTTTTGATGCAGCTCCAATCCACAGGGATCTGACTAGGTTACGCTCCTAGCCCGCGAACACTCTGTCTCCTCGCGTACGATGGATCCTTATGTGAACCTGGCCACGTTAAAAACCGCTGAGTACTTTTGAATGTACTCGCAAGCAAACCAAAACTAACATATACACTGAGCAAAGCAATTTATGGCATTCAAGCATGCATTTGTTATTAGAGCAATATTAATCATCATGACATAGCATACCTATCTAGCAAGGTTAATTATCAAGGTATAACAGGGTTATCTAGCAAGATAACTTCTAAAGTAAATGCGATAAGGTAAAGCATATTAGGTAAATGATTTGTACTCCGACTATTCTCATGATCCAGTCTGAATCTGATCCAATCCAACTCATGTGGTCATCAACCACTCATCTCATAACCATCTCATGGCTAACATGTCATATACCGGACATCTTCCGATGTCTGCACAAGACGAGTTCTTCCATCATTATCATCGCTCTTACGGTTGATCACCTACTGAGGTCTGGTCGGGCTGTCCAATACCATGGACTCGGCTATTCGAATAGATTTGACACTCTGCAGAGGTTGCACACTTTACCCACACTATGGAGCACTCACCTCGTGATCCCATTCGGGTGGACCAACATTACTCCAACGAAACTTGCCTGACCCGTGACTCTTTCATCGTACTCCCGGCAACCACTCTCCCCGGAGTCTTTCCCTGGGTGGCCCTGTGTCCTCGTGACACCTGCCACCGTCGTGGCCAAACTGAACTATTCCACCTAGGGACGGGCCTAACTCAACTAAACTGGGCTCACGGGATTATCACCGCCCACCTGATCAGGGTAGCACGCATGCATAATCCTCCCTCTTTGGGAGTACCGGTGAAAGGTCACGCGATCAGCCCAAGTCACGGCCGTCCCATATCGGCAAATGTGGTTGCACGGAGAAGCCCAGACAGGTGACTTGAGATCAACCCATTAGGTTTGGTTTAAACAACATATTTATCAAGCATGGTTGTTGTCAGCAATGACTTAACATAATGATGATTCCGCATGAAATAACAACGGTAGAAACACCTCAACCTATCTCTATATTATGAGTCATTAATAAGATAGTATGTAAATGACAGGTTATTACTTTACAAGCTCTAACTGTAAATTAGACCCTCGGAACCCTCGCATAAAACCGGCAAATAAATCGGTAGCCACCAGAACGGTCTTTACAACACAGATCTGGGACGTTACCGGAATAACTCAACCCCGGCTCAAGACGGCTGGAAAGCAGCACACAATATGAGGCGGTGTTGATAAAAAGAATGTAGCAGTTCCCTAAGACGGTCGAAGAACAGCTCAGAGCATAGGGTCACTGCCACGGAAAGGAATTCAACAGCTGCCCGCGATGGCCGAAAAGCAGCTCAGAACACGAGCTAGCTGCTGACAAGAGAAATATAAAGTTGGCATCCACCCCGGATGACCAAAAGCAGCTCAGACTCAGGCATGGTGCCATCATTGAAGAAAATGTGAGCAAGGGTTCGTCGGAGTCACATTCAGGCCACGTTACGATACATACAATCACAAGCATATTAATTAAACATGTAGGAACAACACAGAGCAAAGCTTTAGGGCATATGTTAGGTGGTCGGCTTGCCTGGGGTCGAAGAATACTCCCGAAAGAGGTGCGGAGAGTCCACAGAAAGGATCGCCGGATACCGCTCTCTCTCGAAGGGGGCTGATTGGAAACCAGGACAGAAGGGTCATTTTCACAGTGTAATCACCTTGTGAAAATGTTACCAACATGATGGGCTCGACGAGACGAAGACGTGGGCTTTGGAATCACCCCAATCGGAGTCACAGTTAAAAAGATACGGATGAAAGAAGATCACGGACCAATCTATAATTAAAATAACTACAATCTCGTCCCTGAGAGCGCAGCCGCTGGCGCCTTTCCAAGAAATACGTTTTCTTCTAAGGTAAAGCGTATTTTTAGAAATCCTCCTTCACTTATCCACGCTGGCGGGTTCTTGTCTCACCGACAGGTAGGGTCGGGGCCCACCTGTCGGGTCCCTTTCCTCTATCTCTCCTCTCTCCTTCCTCTACCGTCTTCCTTCTCGTGTCGGGACAGAGGACAGGGAAGGGGCTCAGCGCCGGCGACGGCTGCCGGTGGCTCCGGCCACCATTCGTCATGCTCCGGCCATCGGCGAGCTCAGGAGACCAAGACGCATCCATCCCCGTAGGTGGCGGAGCCTGGGGAGGACCCGGGCGTGGTTGCCCTGGCTATGGCGGACGGGGCTCAGGCGCCGAATGGTGTGGCGGCTACCGGCCGTCAGAGGGCTAGGCGAGGGGCTGAGGAGGTCTGCGCCGGAGAGGGAAGGACGATGGCGAGGTCGGTCGGGAGAGAAGGGGCCTGCTCAACGCGAATTTAGCAACGGAGGGGCGGCGGCCATGGCGGCGATTGGAGGCAAGGAGAGGAGCCGAAGCTCCAGAGAGTGGACGGGGAGGACCAGAGGAGCGGGGAGACGAGAATGGATATGCTCAGGTGCTCGGGGAGGGCTCGGGCCGCGGCTATTTATAGTCGGCCAACGATCGGATGAGCACGACGCCGTGGCATCCTTATCACCGCACTGGAGCTCGCGGTGAGTTGTCTTGGATGCACATGGTGACGACCTATCGCTCCACAGGGAATGGGACAGCTCGGGAGAGAAGGAGACAACAGCGACGATGCACACGGGCGGGACAGTGCCGCGGCGGTGACTGCCGTGGCGTGGGGAGGAAGAATAGGAGGGGGGAAGCTGATGTAGAGGGGTTACGTGGACTCCCCGAAGCTGTTTGACACGCCAGGACACGCCGAGGCTGGCCGGAACTGTCCTGTCGACGGCAACAAAGCACAGTTCACCGTTTTGGCCTATCCCAAGCGTGGTCACCACGGGTGCTACATGCTCTGGAGCTTTCCTGCGTGTCCCATCATGTCCAACAGCTCACTCACTGCTCAAAAGGATGAGATCACGGCCTGGAATGAGTTGGGAGGCTCTAGGATGAAAGAGACTTGCACAAACATGATCTGATAGCAACCTGTTTGTGATATTTTCTGGAATATTGGCTAAATGGAACATGCTGATTTTTGGTGAGTGGAAATGATTCACTAAGATGATTTCCTTGGCAAATTTCCAGGACAAAAAACCCATCCTAGCTAGCACTTCCTTCACAAACCAAAAATTGGTCCAGAAACTAGAATTTGAAGCTGGGCTCAAATGGCTAAATGGATCTGGCTCAAACTTGGTGAAAGATAATGACTTGGTCATAGGGAAGCTACTGGAAAAGTTACAGCTTAATTGAAAATTCCTAGGGGGTACTTCCTTCACAGAGCTTCCAAATGGGCAGAAACTTAGGAAAATTCTCGGACAACATTGACAAAAGGGATTGAGCTGATTTCTGGTATTCACTAGTGATTTAAAAATGTAAACCATGATGAAAAGTTTCAGCTCAAGGAGATCAAGGAATAGAGCACTTCCTTTGCAAATGTCCCAACTGGACAGAATTTGTAGTTTGATCTTGTGCTCAAACTTTGAATTAGGGAACTTGGGATTTTGATGGAAATGATGAAGATATGGATAGGAGAAGCTCCAAAAATTATTTGGGATTTTTCTTGGCTACCCAAATGGTAGTTCCTTTAGAAAGTGCCCAAAATGTTATATTGGCATTAAATAGGAAAATGCAATTTTCCCTTATTCTATAATGGCCAATATTTTATGGGAGCTCAATATGATCACAACGAATACCTCCACAAATTTTCATAAGCTTTGGAGATGGATAGCTATTTTCCTGGATTTAATTCCTTCATCTGACAGAAAAAGGAATTAGTTATAAATCAAAAATATTGCAAATGACATAGCAATATTTTTGCATATCCAGGGTTTAAAGATAGGGGATGACCATTGGGAAAAGGTTTGTGAGGCAACAGGGCAAAAGAAATTGGGGTTCCTTTGAAACAGGAGAGATTAGGGTTTCCCTTCCGGCAATTCGGAAGGTAGGGTTTTGACGGCAAAACCCTGAGAAAGATCTTGGGTGGAAAGGCTAGGCTGGGGAGAATATTTGGTTGTATAGGAAAGGTAAGGCTAGATGACCATCTTCACATACCCAGGAGGGAAAGAAATCCGATAACACCGAGAAAAAGACGGGAGTCAAATCCTGCAAATGAAAAAAAACAGGGAGCGAAAACCAGGGTGTTACAGCGCATGCTCCAAGATATAATGGCAATCCCTCACACGTTTACCCCTAGATACAACCCACTCATGCGTAACCCTAGGCACCATGGGTATCTATATAGACTGATGTGTCAGGGTCGTAAAGGGACAAATTCATTCACATCTGATCTCATGGTAGATCACATGTACTTTGTACCCCATCACATAAATACACTCAAAGCAGGATGTAGGGTATTACTTCCTCGAGAGGGCCCGAACCTGGGTACTCCTAAGCAATGGTGCCAAAAATATATTGCTCCCCAAAGAGGAAAGGTGAAGAGGGACAGGAGCACATTATTTTTCCTAGTTAAGAACCAAGGTTATCAACTCAGTAGGAGTCTCTCAAGTTAGCAATGTGGGCAACACCTAAGCACAATCAAATACAAACTTGCACCGCTTAGATACCTCTCAAATGTATCTATATTTTTTTATTGTTTGATGCTATTATATTATCACTTTTATGTACTTTCTTTTATCAATTTATATTATTTGTATGGACGAACTTGTTTTCTACTTGTTTTTGGTTTCGTAGGAAATCAATATCTCCGGAGGTTAAAGTACGTTGTCGGTTTTACATGATTTTTTTGGGCAACAAGAAACACTGGAAGCTTCGGAAGGAGTCGAGACAACTCACGAGGGGCCCACACGGGCAGGTAGCACAGCCAAGGGGTGGTCATGCCCCTTGTCCATATGGGGCCCATAGATACTGACTTGAACTGATTCCACCGCCATAATTCGCTATAAATATCAAAACCATACATCGTGCATCTAGAAGATTGAATCCAAAGAGATCCCATCGTCTCTGCAAGCCCGTGTCCAAAGAGATCCTGTTGGGGATATTGCCTGCTGTTGTGACCCGCCAAATATGGGCAGGGTTACTGTTAAGGCGATTCATCCTTTAAGGCTAGTTGGGCCTCAGCCCGGGCGGTTCGAAGTTGCAGGATGGTTATGATTTATGGAAGGACTCTGGGTTTGGCAAGACGGCGACTTAGAGACCGCGGTGGTCACGATTTGTAAAAAGGAAGGGACTCTTGTAAACCCTAAGGCTTCGACCTATATATAAAGGCGAGTCTGGAGGGGGAGAGGTAGGTGAGAAATCATCGAGAGCTAGGCTTAGGCGAGTTATGCCTTCCTTGTAATCGAATCCACATCAATACACACAAAGCAGGACGTAGGCTATTACCTCTTCTCGAGGGGCCGAACCTGGGTAAGTCGCCGTGTCTCTCCCGCTTAACCCCTTTGAGTCGCCACCAAGGTGCGATGGCTCCAGTACTAAGTCCTTTCACGAGGACATCTACCGTGACAAAACCACGACAGTTGGCGCCCACTGTGGGGCCTACGCACGGTGGAGTTGAGTTCTCAAAGGGAGCCCTACCAGGGTCTGGGAGCTATGCGGCGGCGCTCATGACTTGGAGCCGACGCGGCATAGCCTACATCGACAACCGGCGATGGGGACCTGAAGCAAATTCCCTCGAATCAGGCTACAGGGTCCCCTTCGGCAAGATCAACGTCTTCATTGGCATGATCGGGTCATCCGTTCCTGAGCCGGACATCTCCTCTGACATCATCGAGCCGGCCAGGTACGTTCATCCCGTTATAACCCGGAATCTGACCCGCCCGGTCTTTATGGGTTTCACACAGGGGTCGGAGGAGCCAGAGCGCGCGGCGGCTCAGGAGGTTACCCCCATCAACTCTGACGACGAGTCATCCATGGGCGATTCCGATTCCATCCAGTCCCTCCACGGAGACGGTCTCGGGGGCTTGTCATTGGCCATGGACCCGGAAATCCTCGATCGAACCCGCCGCCAGATCGCCATCTACATGGCTGGGGCGACTCAACCCGCACAGAACCCCGCCGGAGGCGATACAACCGGCGGGACGTCCAGAAGCGCGTCAGCAGTCCTAGTGGATCTAGCGGCGGAAATCACAAGACTAATGTCAACCCCCCTCACGCCAGAGAACCAAGGAGAGATAAATGCGGAGTTAGCAAAACTGAGGGAGGCGGTGGCAAAGGCCCATCAGGACGCTGAGACGGAGTCCGCCAGGATGGAAACTCGACAGGCCCAGATTACGGCCGAAAGGATGCGGTTGAACACCGACAATTGGCGGCTCGAAAGACAGCACCGCGCATCCGACGCCGTTCATCAGCGGAGGCACCAGGGACGCTTGCCCCATGATCTCAATCCGACTCGCCTGTTCGACACTCCCCAAACGCACGGGATGGGAGCCGCTCCAGCAGGAGGGATGGCCCGCCCTCCTAACCCGCCGATGCGGCCGACTGAGGGTCAAATTCCTCGGTTCCGTACCCCCCGAGGCCACTTCTCTAACCCGGTGGATAATGTGCTTGCCGCAACTCGCCATGTGGAGTCCCTCCCGATCCACGGCAACACCCCAGCAGAGGTCGAAGCAAGGAACGCCATCGAGATGTTGAAAACGTCGGTAGTCCAAAACGCGCAGTTCTCACACAGCCCCGAACGACTACACTCCACCCCCCAGGCGAGCTATACCAGGGGTTGGCTGGAGGATCAGCCAGCCGTAAACAGCGCCCCGCGACACTTCCCGCAGGACAACCCGCCCGAGCGGGACCCGCCGGGCGGAGGTCCACCCAACACTCAAGAGGCTCAGACTCATCCCGCGGGGACCGGAGGGCGAGTTGGGGTGCCCTGCTTGTCCCTGGCCCTTCGAAACGAAAGAATGCCCAAGGATGTCAAAGGACCAAGAAAGGTGCCTAATTACACACCAGATCTCGAACCAACATCTTGGATCGAGGGCTATGAGATCGCCATGGACATGCTCGACGTAAACGAGGCGGTTTGCGCCAGATATTTCACCATGATGCTCGAGGGATCGGCACGCACTTGGTTGAAAAACTTACCCCCCAATTCTATCCAGTCCTGGGCCGAGTTAAAGGAGCGTTTCATCAAAAACTTCCGGGGAACCTGTAAACGACCGATGACAATCGTCGACTTGCAACACTGCGTACAACGCCCGGATGAGTCGGCGCATCATTGGTCGCGGCGAGTCGCGGAAATTATCCATTCATCGGATGGCATCACGGCAGCACAAGCTGTGCTTATCCTCGAGCACAACTGCCATTACGAACCGCTGGTCCAGAAGCTGGGGCGACTCAAACGGAAAGTTCAGGATATGGGCGAGCTGATGGATACCCTCACCAGGTACGCCGAAGCCGATGATACCAAGGATCCCGGCGAGGATGGTAAGGGTAACTCGCCTAAGAAGGGCGATTCAACGAATAAGCATACCCGCCTCCAAGGCCGCAACCGTCATAACCAGGGGACCAACGACAAGCGTAGGCCGCATGAGGAGCCCTCGGATTTGGTTGCCAACACCAACGCCAATGATGGCAAAAAGAAGAATCGAGGCTTCAGTGGGAAAAGACCACGTAACTACGAAGAGCTGCTCAAAGGCCCTTGCCCGCACCACGCCACGGCCGACGGCCCGGCGGGCCACTCCTGGGAGAACTGCTTCGTGATGCGGGAATTTCGGACCGAGGCAATCAAGAAGAGCCAGAGCGAAGACCCGAACCGTCGCCAAGACCAACTCGCCGCGCCCAACCAAAGGCACAACCCTTTCGGCGGTTTTCCCGAACAAGAGGCTCAGGGGGGGCCGCAGCCAGGCGGCGGCCAGTACCCAGTGCACCACCACCGGCGGTACAACCCGCCGGGAGTCTTCCAGCAGCCGCCCCCACAGGGAGCCCCGCAGGATCAGGATGACCATGGGGGCTTCCGCAACAATCCTAAACAGCTAAGTAATGGGCAATATCATGTTTTCACCACTAATGCTTGCAGACGTGATAAAAAGGTAAATCACCGGGCGTACAACGTAATTGAGCCGGCAGTTCCCAGATATCTCCACTGGTCCGAACAGACCATAACGTGGAGCAGAGAGGATCACCCGCCGAGAATAGATAACCCGGGCGACCTGGCCTTGGTCGTAGCTCCCCAAGTGGCGGGTTACACTCTATCGAAAGTATTAATGGATGGCGGCAGCAGCATTAATATCCTATACTTCGACACCTTCCGGAGGATGAATCTATTAGAGAAAGACTTGATGCCTTCAACCACGGTCTTCCACGACATCGTCCCGGGCAAATCCGCTTATCCGATTGGCCGGGTCAGGCTCTCAGTAGCGTTTGGAACTGCACAGAACTACAGGTCGGAGTCTCTGGTCTTCGAGGTGGTCAAATTAAAAAGCCCGTACCATGCGCTGTTCGGGCGACCGGCTTACGCTCGCTTCATGGCCCGCCCGTGCTACGTCTACCTCAAGCTCAAAATGCCTGGTCCTAAAGGGCCCATCACGGTCGACGGAGATAGACGGATTGCAAAGGAGTGTGAGGAAGGAGACGCGGCCTACGCGGAAGTCGCCTGCGCGGCGGAAGAGCTCAAAAACCACCGGACCAATGTTGACCCGGCGGACATGTCACCACTCAAGAAACCGACTACAGATTCCGAGTCGCCCCTCAAGTTCAAACCAACGGATGACACGAAGACAGTCGACTTCGTCCCGGGCGATTCATCCAAGCAGTTTACCATTGGAACGGGTCTGGACCCCAAATAGGAAAGCGCGCTCATCGAATTCATCCGTGAGAATCGGGACATCTTCGCATGGAAACCCTCTGACATGCCGGGTGTACCGAGAGAATTCGCTGAGCACCATCTTAATATTGACCCAAAATGCAAACCTGTCCAACAATACCTCCGCAGGTTTAACGAGGAGCGACGGAAGGCGATTGGAGAGGAAGTCGCCCGTCTTTTAGCCGCCGGGTTCATCGTGGAAGTCTTTCACCCCAAATGGCTGGCTAACCCGGTGTTAGTACTCAAGAAGAATGGCACTTTCCGTATGTGTATTGACTATACGGACCTCAACAGAGCTTGCCCCAAGGATCCTTTCGCTCTTCCCCGCATCGACCAAATCATTGACTCGGTGGCGAGATGCGAACGATTGTGCTTTTTGGACGCTTATTCAGGTTATCATCAGATCAAAATGGCTGTGGAAGATCAAGAAAAGACTGCTTTCATAACCCCCTTCGGGGCCTTTTGCTATGTGTCCATGCCGTTCGGGCTCAAGAGCGCGGGGGCGACTTACCAACGTTGCATCCAGAATTGTCTTCACAGCCGAATTGGCCGCAACGTCCATGCTTATGTTGACGACATTGTGATCAAGACCCGCCGGGAGGAGACACTTCTGGAAGACCTTAAGGAAACCTTTGATAATTTACGGGTATATTAGATGAAGCTAAATCCTACCAAGTGCGTTTTCGGCATACCTGCGGGAAAACTACTAGGTTTCTTGGTATCAGAGCGCGGCATCGAGGCTAACCCGGACAAAATTGAAGTGGTTACCTCCCTCGGCAAGCTGACGAATGTTAACCAAGTTCAGCGATTGGCGGGTCGTATTGCGGCTCTCAGTCGTTTTGTAAGCCGCCTCGGAGAAAAGGCGATTCCGTTCTATCAATTGTTGAGGAAGTCTGACCGATTCGTGCGGACGGAGGAAGCTGACGAGGCACTCCAGGCCTTGAAACATCAACTGGTTAACCCGCCGGTCCTGGCGGCCCCGACTGACAAGGATCCTATGCTCCTGTATATCGCCGCGAATTCCAAAGCGGTCAGCGTGGTTGTGGTCGTCGAAAGAAAGGAGGAAGGAAAGGAATACCCGGTACAGCGCCCGGTGTACTTTATCAGTGAGGTATTAACTCTTTCCAAACAACGATACCCACATTGGCAAAAACTGGTCTATGGGGTGTTCATGGCGAGTCGGAAGCTTAAACATTATTTCCAAGAACACCCAATCACCGTGGTCAGTTCCGCGCCCCTCGGCGACGTCATCCAAAACCGCGAGGCAACAGGGCGAATCGCCAAATGGGCGATAGAACTTGGGTCACATCACATTCAGTATACCCCCCGCACGACCATCAAGTCCCAGGCACTAGTTGATTTCGTCAATGATTGGACGGAGCTCCAGGCTCCGGAAGATCGCCCTGACCTTACCTATTGGACTATTTATTTTGATGGATCCAGGCAGTTGGAAGGCTCGGGGGCTGGTGTGGTGTTGATATCCCCTCAAGGAGATAAGTTCTGCTACGTCCTCCGGCTCATGTTCCCTTGTACAAATAATGCGGCAGAGTATGAAGCTCTGCTCCACGGTTTGCGACTAGCAAAAGAGATGAACCTAACCCGAGTCAGATGTTTTGGGGACTCAGATCTGGTGGCGCAACAGGTTTCGGGCACCTGGGACTCTCGAGATCCTATGATGGCGGCTTACAGGCGAGCCGTATCTGACGTGGGGGGCTATTTTCATGGGTACCAGGTTGATCATGTTGATCGGCGACTCAACGAAGCAGCTGATGCCCTCTCGCGACTCGGCTCACAGAGAAAACCGGTCCCCCCTAATGTCTTCTTGGATGTCTTGCATAAACCGTCCGTGACTGTACCCACGGAGGAGGAATTGGCGATACCAGATCCCGAGTCTCAGCTTGTGGCGGCTCTCCATATCGCTCCGGATTGGGCTCTTCCTTATCTAGCTTACCTTGCTCGTGGCGAGTTACCCACTGATGAAGTTTTGGCTCGCCAGATTGTTCGGCGTAGCAGGTCCATGGTCATCATTAATGGCGAGCTATATAAACGAAGTGCTTCAGGGGTCTTTCAGCGGTGCGTTTCCTCCGAGGAAGGATGCACGATCCTTAATGACATCCATTCTGGAGACTGCGGACATCACGCCGGGTCACGTTCTTTGGTATCAAAAGCCTTTCGACACGGTTTCTTCTGGTTGACGGCTCACGCAGATGCAGAAGATATAGTACGGCGGTGTGAGGGGTGCCAACGATACGGGAGACAGGCTCATGTGCCGGCTCAAGAATTGAGGATGATCCCCATTACTTGGCCTTTCGCGGTCTGGGGGCTGGACATGGTCGGTCCCTTTAAGATGTCCTCCAACAAGAAAACTCACTTATTGGTGGCGGTTGATAAATTCACTAAATGGATTGAGGCGGAGCCAGTTGGGACTTGCGACGCGGAGACTGCGGTAAAATTTCTGAAGAAGCTGATTTTCCGTTTTGGATATCCGCACAGTATCATCACGGACAATGGTACTAACTTGTCCCAAGGAGCGATGCTGGATTTCTGTCGCCGTGAACATATCCGGCTTGATATCTCTGCAGTTGCTCACCCGCAGTCAAACGGACAGGCCGAGCGGGCGAATCAGGAAGTTTTGCGAGGGATCAAACCTCGGCTCATAGTTCCCCTGGAAAGAACTCCAGGATGTTGGGTGGAGGAGTTACCTTCGGTATTATGAGCATCCGAACCACCCCGAATCGGTCCACGGGGTTCACCCCTTTCTTCTTGGTCTATGGTGCAGAGGCCGTCCTCCCTACTGACATAAGGCATGATTCTCTTAGAGTCGCCGCATATGTGGAGCAAGATAACGAGCTGGCACGTCAGGACTCTTTGGATGCCTTGGAAGAGGCACGTGACTTAGCAGCGGCTCGTTCGGCGATCTATCAGCAAGATCTGCGGCGTTATCATAGTCGCCGGGTGAAGAGTCGGACCTTCCAGGAAGGCGATTTGGTGCTTCGACTGATTCAAGATCGGGCAGGAATGCACAAGCTTTCGCCCCCTTGGGAACGACCTTTCGTTGTCAGCAAGAACCTCCGCAATGGTTCTTACTACTTGATGGATCTTCGGCCTGATCGACCAACTACGGGGGCTGAGTCAACTCGCCCTTGGAATATTGCCCATTTGCGGCCTTATTACACTTGAGTTCTTAAAACTCCATGCTTTGTAAGTTTTTCAGTTTTCATTATGGAATAATATAATGTTTCCCTGACTCGGGGGCTTCTTCTTTAAGAAAAAAGGAGAGCAATTTCATGACATCCTGTTGCGACCTTATGAGCCGACAGAACATGCATTAAGGGTGGGTGCACGAGCTTTCTGACTCGCCTCCCCCTGTCGCGACCGTATGAGCCGACGAAACCTGCATTAAGGGTGGGTGCACGAGTTTTCTGACTCGCCTCTCCCTGTCGCGACCGTATGAGCCGACGAAACCTGCATTAAGGGTGGGTGCACGAGCTTTCTGACTCGCCTCCCCCTGTCGCGACCATATGAGCCGACGAAACCTGCATTAAGGGTGGGTGCACGAGCTTTCTGACTCGCCTCCCCCTGTCGAGACCGTATGAGCCGACGAAACCTGCATTAAGGGTGGATGCACGAGTTTTCTGACTCGCCTCTCCCTGTCGCGACCGTATGAGCCGACGAAACCTGCATTAAGGGTGGGTGCACGAGCTTTCTGACTCGCCTCCTCCTGTCGCGACCATATGAGCCGACGAAACCTGCATTAAGGGTGGGTGCACGAGCTTTCTGACTCGCCTCCCCCTGTCGCGACCGTATGAGCCGACAAAACCTGCATTAAGGGTGGGTGCACGAGCTTTCTGACTCGCCTCCCCCTGTCGCGACCATATGAGCCGACGAAACCTGCATTAAGGGTGGGTGCACGAGCTTTCTGACTCGCCTCCCCCTGTCGCGACCGTATGAGCCGACGAAACCTGCATTAAGGGTGGGTGCACGAGTTTTCTGACTCGCCTCCCCCTGTCGCGACCGTATGAGCCGACGAAACCTGCATTAAGGGTGGGTGCACGAGCTTTCTGACTCGCCTCCCCCTGTCGCGATCGTATGAGCCGACGAAACCTGCATTAAGGGTGGGTGCACGAGCTTTCTGACTCGCCTCCCCCTGTCGCGACCTTATGAGCCGACGAAACCTGCATTGAGGGTGGGTGCACGAGCTTTCTGACTCGCCTCCCCCTGTCGTGACCGTATGAGCCGACGAAACCTGCATTAAGGGTGGGTGCACGAGTTTTCTGACTCGCCCCCTCCTGTCGCGACCATATGAGCCGACAAAATTACTCGTGTTATGATTTGACCTTGGAAATTTTATTTTCACAGATAATGTGCTCAAGGTTTTCGTCCTTGGCGGATTGAGCATTTCAGGCGATTCTGATAAGGATTAACAAAATATTTTAAACCGCCTCAAAGGCGGTATAAGGGTTTCTTGCGGAAGATGTCATCAAAAGATAGTACTGACTATTACATGGCTCTTGGACCAAATTCAAGGAAAATCTATCCCGCTAAGTCCTGGCGTGAGCTCTGACCAGCTTCGATTTGTAAATCGCCCAAGACCCAATTGCATCTGGACAAAGAGGCGAAGTCGTCTTCATCGGTCAAGATTGATGCCAGGTCTGTCTCCCAGTCAAAGGGATTCTTGGGTCGCCGAGGGATAAGGTTGGTCACCACGAAGGTTGGCGGGTTGATTTTCTTATTCTTGTCATCGTAAGCCGCCTGATATTTTGTCAAGTCAAGGCTGGCGGCAAGTTGAGTCGCGGCCAGTCGAGAATCCTTGACAACCTTCTGGTAGTCTTCTTCCACGAACTCCGAGTCGTCATCTTTAAGCTGAGGGAAGCCGGCAGCTACTTCTTCCAAATTAATTTCTGGAGCATACGCCAGGCAGCGACTCAGAGCCGTCAAGACACCCTTCCGGGCGGCTGATCGGGTTAACTCGCCGATCTGGGGAGGCAGTGTGGATAGATATCCAAGCACCTTCTTGATGGAAGTTATGGGCTCCTTTGCACCGATCACAGCTTTGACGGTCAGCACACTGCATGTGTATAGTTGTTCCGTCAGTGTGTAGATCGCCTTCAGCATCAACACGCTGTCGTCTTGCAGATTGGCGACTCTCGAGCCTGTGATTAAATAACCGGTAAGATAAACATTAAGGAATTTGCCCAAGGAAGAGGATAAGATTGGAGAGTTAGGTAAAGCTTACCAAAGATGGCTTGTGTCATGTTGGAAATATGGCGCTTTAAGCCGGATAGCTCCTGCTGCACGGTTGCCAGCTTTGCTTCTGCTTTTTCGGCTCTTGTCAAAACCGCGCTGTGGTCGGCCTGAGTTCTTTCTAACTCGGCTTTGAGCTTTTCCAGTTCAACCAGAGCCAACTTATATTTTTCTTCCGACTGAGTTCGGGCATCTTGTTGGTCAGCCAAGTTCTTCCTTAAGTCGCCCAGGGCCAGTTCGGTCTGGGCAAGGCTTTCCTGTTCAAAATTTAGAACAAAGACAAGTCTCAGAATTATTGCAAGGCAATACCCCTGACACTTGGGGGCTAATGTATAATTTCTCAAGGGAAATTATACAGAAATCAAGACCCGGCTCATCATTTTACTGATGACCCGGCCCCTGGGGGTTACTGGTTGCAACGCTTTTTAAAAGACCCGGCTCATCATTTTACTGATGACCCGGCCCTTGGGGGTTACTGGGAATAATACAGAGTATAAAGTTTACCTCATGCTTGTTATTTAACATCTTTAGCAGATTCTTTTCCATCTCGTAACTCGCTTCCAGGCGACTTGCGAAGCCAGAACAGAGCTCTTTGAACTCCAGACCTGCATAGTCAGAAAGTTTCGCCTTGGAAGGCCCAGACTCGGGTATTGATGGAGAAGGGGATGCTATATGTTTGGAGAGGATTGTCTCTGCCGGCTTGGAGAAACCAAAACCAGTGATGACCACAGCATCTGGGTCATCAGCTGTCGCCATTACGACCGGTGATCTAGGGACATCCGTTGATCCTTTGGGCGACTCAGGAGGGTTTGCTTGAATTGACGGCTCGTTTTGACTCGGATCTTCTTGAGTCGGAGTAGCTTTCCTTGGAGGGTCAGAAGGGGCGTCTGGGATTGATCCACTGGTCTTCCTCTTTTTGGCTTGCGCCCTAATGAAAGAGATAGGCGTGTCAAAAAATTAAAAAGGGTATTATTCTCAAGGGTCAGGACAAGGAACTTACCCCGGGACTCGGATCATTGGTGGAAGGGTCGACATCACTGAGTCGCCAGAAGTGGGGGGAGAATCCTGCAGAATTTGTACATCGATAATACTGGTGGGTTATGACTGTGATCCAAAGCAGCACGAACGATGGTTGCTCAAATAAGAAAAGGAGGTACCTCGCTTGGTTTTCTTTTGTTCCTTGTTGGCAAGCCAGGTGTCAGGTCGCCAGAATGACTTCGCATTTTCCGTTTCGAGGCGTGCTGCGTTTTCTTCAGTAAGAAATTTGGGTCCAAATGGGCATTTGGATGTGAGAGAGGTACTTTCCCACATATTCGCCGGGCCGGCTTAGGTGGAGAAGGAGATGAATCGGAGGAGACGGAAATTACCTCGACAGAGTCTTCCTGGCTCTCGTTATCTTCATTCTATTATAAGAGGAGCGAGAGATAAATAAAAGTTAAAAGGTGATAGGTGGCGAGTGAAAATGAGGACGGATTGGTACCTCTGAGAGTGCGTTGCCAGCTTGAGATTCGTCGACTTCAGATGGCTCGGCCGCAGCCGATTTGCCTTTGCCTTTGTTTTTCTTGGAAGGCGGCTTAGCACTCTTCATGGCTTGTTTCTTAGGTCTCCTAGACCAGAACTTGTCGCCTTTCTGGAAGAGGATATGGCATGAAATCATGATGACAGTAAAACAGATGAAATAAAAGTTGAGGGCGAGTTAGCTTTGGTTACCTTGGGTGCCGGGTTAATCTTGCAGAAGGGCTTAAGACCGATTTGGCCGCATTTCGCTGCAGGTTCGCCGGTCAGTTTCCTGATGATGGTGACGATGTCTTTTTCCGTTAATGCTGTGTGGAAGTAGCATTGGGGATGATCCAGAGTACCGTCAAACTCGCACATCAGGCCGTCTCGGCGGCTCAGAGGAAGGATCCGCCATTCGACCCAGCAGCGAATCAAGTCAACCCCGGTGAGACCGTTGTTCGTCAAGGATCTCAGTTCGGACAGAATTGGGACGAATTCCGACTCTTCCTCCTCGATGAGCTTGTCGGGGAGCTTGAAGTTGACTGGAAGGCGGCTTGGCCTGTAACCCTGAAGTTTGTTTTCGCCGGCAGGGGATGTTTCCTTGCAGTAGAACCAAGATTCGCCCCAGCCTTTGGGATGGCTAGGCATAGTGAGTGCAGGGAACGGACTGTCCCTGCGACGCTGGACGTTGACCCCGCCGAGTTCCAAACTGGGGCCATTGTGGAATTCCGTCTGGCGATTCAAGTGGAAAAAGTACCAAAACAGAGGGACGGAAGGCTCGATCCGCAGATAAGCTTCGCAAAGGACTTGGAATTGACTTAGGTTGCTTATGGAATTGGGTCCCAAATCCTGGAGTCGGACGTTCATAAAATTCAGGGCGTCTCTAAGGAATTTAGATCCGGGCGGTTTAAAACCCCGTTCTAAGTGTTCCACAAAAACTACTATCTCCCCTTCCTTGGGGTTGGGTAGGTCTTCTCCTAACCCGGTGCGCCATCCAATGACGTCTTGAGGATCCAAGCAGCCCGCTTTCACGTAATTCGCCAAAACAGCATCGTCAACTTTGGTGGGTAGCCAATCACTCTTGAAAACGGCACCCATGCTACAAACAGGCAAGAAAATGGTATTACATGTCTCGAACATTTACTGTGTGAGTCGGGACTAGCTACTGTTTAACCCGCCGGATCGGGAGGCCGGGTTGGGCTGATGTGGCGACTTATCGGAGCAGGGCTATTCTCAGAAGCGACGCTACTGTGGGTGGTAAAATTTATTCTTTCCGAAACACTAAGGGAAGGACGAGGTTTCCAAACAGCTTTTTGCAAACAGTGAAAGAGGAATGGATCTATTCAACAGATATAAAGGCTTACGGACATGGCTAAAACATGAACGATGTGTGGTCAGGATGGTGCCTCATGTTTACAAAGACTAGTCTATTTAGAAATTTCGCAAGGGCACAGATGGATAGCATTGTTCGAAGCACTGGGTGCCCTAATGGCGCTCGGGCTAAATCAGTTCGACAGCTAAGATGGTGACGAGCATAGAGCTTCGGAACTATGGCAATGGCGGCAGCAAGAACAGAAAATAAATCTACCCTTAAGAAGGGGAAACAGTGGCCTAACCTGAAGATCTTGGTCGAAGAGGATCGGCGGTGATGGAGGCTGTTGGAGAATGAGCGGAGCCTGGCGACGGCGACGACGTGCGGGCGGCGCTGGAGCTCCTCGAACGGCGCCGGAGCTCTTTGAACGGCAGCGGTTTGTGGGCGGCGCCGGGGCTCCTCGAACGGCGACGGCTTGCGGGCGGCGTTGGAGCTCCTCGAACGGCAGCGGCTTGCGGGCAGCACCGGAGTTCTTCGGACGGGGGTGGAGTTTGCGGCCGGCGGCGAAGCCTTCGGGATGCGGGGCGTTTTTCTTCTCGCTGAGATGATGGTGGAGGGATTGATGGGACTGGTAGGTGGCCGGTGTCAGCCCTGTCCCTTCCGCCTATTTATCAAGACGGGCGCGGGGATCGAGGCGCTATGAGCGGGAACCGTTGAGGAAGGAAAGATTCGCCATGATGACGCCCGAAAATTTCGGGATAATGACGCACCAAAAGATCCGTTGAGATTGTGTTGGAGTTCCCGAAAATCGAGGGCTAAGGAAAGTACTGATGGGAAATGCGTTGGCGGCTCGGAGACTTTTTACGGTATCAGTTGGCGAGTTAAGATTTCTGGGGCAAAGAGGAACACAGAGGAGTGAATCGCCTTCGACTAAAATGGAGGCATTGGCATGAAGATTCAAGTCAATTTGGGGCCTAATGTTGGGGATATTGCCTGCTGTTGTGACCCGCCAAATATGGGCAGGATTACTGTTAAGGCGATTCATCCTTTAAGGCTAGTTGGGCCTCAGCCCGGGCGGTTCGAAGTTGCAGGATGGTTATGATTTATGGAAGGACTCTGGGTTTGGCAAGACGGCGACTTAGAGACCGCGGTGGTCACGATTTGTAAAAAGGAAGGGACTCTTGTAAACCCTAAGGCTTCGACCTATATATAAAGGCGAGTCTGGAGGGGGAGAGGTAGGTGAGAAATCATCGAGAGCTAGACTTAGGCGAGTTACGCCTTTCTTGTAATCGAATCCACATCAATACACACAAAGCAGGACGTAGGCTATTACCTCTTCTCGAGGGGCCGAACCTGGGTAAGTCGCCGTGTCTCTCCCGCTTAACCCCTTTGAGTCGCCACCAAGGTGCGATGGCTCCAGTACTAAGTCCTTTCACGAGGACATCTGCCGTGACAAAACCACGACAGTTCCCATCCGGAGCCCTATTCCAAAGCCATGCCGAAGGGGGAATCCATTGTTTGAGGCCTCTTAATCAACGTTGTTGCCTTCATGACCATATGTGAGTAGTAGTCCCTTTACGACCTATGGGTACATAGTAGTAGCTAGATGGTTCTCTCTCTTTTGGATCTTCAGTACCATGTTCTCGTTCTTGATCGAGATATATTTGATTTAATCAGTGGTGTGTTTGTTGGGACATGATGAATTGTCACTTTATGATCAGATTGTTTATCGTATTCAATTGAATCTATTTCAGTTTTGTTGCTGCATAATTAAAAAACTTTGCATTTCTCTCCAATCTATCTATCTTCTTTGTCCATGTTCGATTGTTTTTCTTCGATGGGATAGGTGCTTTATAGTGGGTTTAATCTTGCGGTGCTCTAACCTAGTGACAATAAGGGCCAAGACATGTATTATATTATTGCCACTGAGTATTAAACGACATGGTTTTGTTATATAGATTGACTTCTTCGTGTCTACATTATGTCATCTTTCCTATTGTGATACTCTATTTTTTGCCAACTTAATACCTTGAAATGCATGCTGGATAGCGGTTTTGGGGTGGATCATTAATAGTAGATGCAGTAAGTTAATGGACTACTTATGACGGACATGATGCATATATGAGATTATGCCATGAATGATCATAGTCATAAATATTGCAATATGTTCAATTTCCCAACTGTAATTTGTTTACCATGACATTCACATTTTTGAAAGAGTTTCCACTAGTGAACTTATGGCCCCGGGTCTATTTTCTCTCCATCAATACTTTCTTATGCAAAATTACTTCTTTATTTTCCTCTTTCTATTTTGTTTTCTCTCTACCACTACCATTTATCTCTATTTGTTTTATTCTTGTAACTAGCAAGACAATGAGCTTGACAACCCCCTTGCCACGTTGGGTGCAAATTTTTATCTTGTTTGTGTGCAGTTTTTTTATCTTGTTAGTTTAGAGTCTCCTACTAGTTCGATAAACCTTGATTCTTAAATGAGGGAAAACTTTGTTGCTATCCCACATCACCCTTCCTCTTTGGAAAAATCGAACGACTCATGTAGGAGTAGCAAAGAAATTGATGGCGCTGTTGTCGGGTAGTCTTCTTCTACCAAATCAGGTGCCTTCACACAAACTCCTTATTTACTTGTTTTATTTCTTACCTAGTTATTTTTTCTTCTTGCTTTGCTTGCATCTTTGCTTGCCAAAATCTTCAAATACCTAAAATGCCTTATTAATATCTTGTGTCTTGCTATCATGGGTAGTTCTTCACTTGTTGTTTCTATACCCGGGCTCGAAGTACTCAATTGTAAACAAAGGGGTGGAGAGAGTTTAAAGATGCTTGTTATATAATTTGTAATGCTCAAAATAGATCCACTCCTAAGCAATCTATCAATATTCTTCTTAGAATTGTTGTATGTTGGTGTTACTAAGTATAACTTTTTCCTTGATACTATCACACGAGGAAATTTCTTGAGTAGTCATACTTTGGATGCCTTTAATGTCATGGGAAATTTAGTGGGATCTTCATCTATTATGATAAATGAAACTAAGATAATATTAGAACATCTTATGTAGAGATTGGACATAATTGAGAATAAAATGCCAATTAATCAATAATTGGAAAAAGGATACAAATGGATACTCAAATTACTAAGTTAGGCTCCATGGTAGGAAATGTTTTAAAACTATCAAAGGAAAAAAGAATCACTTAACCGATAGAGTAAAACAAAGTCCCACTAGAATTGATAAATTGGAGGAAGTTACAAATGTATTGGGTTCAACTTTTTCTTCCATATAAACTAATGAGGAGACATCTAAAAATAAGAAATTTAAAATTTACTTATGTGTCCAAAGTTCCTAGCCAAGTATGGGTGTTTTTTCTAGTAAAAAGAAGGGAGATTTAAAGATGATAAGTGTGCACCCCACTTTTAGGAACATAAAAAAGGAGCATGGACCTAGATGAATTCATTTGGGGGCTCCTCGCTTCTGTCCATGTCCTTTGGAAAAGCGACTGATTTCCATACGCACTGGATGTTCATATAGAGTGTGTTTGATTTTTCGCATCGATTTTGCTTGCATTATATACATGTCTTAGTTCGGCTTGGTTGAGAAAAAACAGGCAGAATCATAATCAGCACATCGTTTGGTTGCGTGCATGTAGGCTACCTACATTAAGGGAACAATTTTGACATGCTGTTTGGCGTCCTGCATTAGCTGGGCTGATACAACTACATGGTGTTTGGTTGCATACAGGCAGCGAGATGTGCTTGTCTTGTACCCTATGTGGTGAGCTTACAAGCTGCATCTTGCACACGATCACAACCAATAAAATAACACTGCAATCACGATGAACCGGATGATGATGATGAAGTTCTTCAGCCTAAACTGTCGATCTGACTTGCCCACTTCAACAATGCCCGCGTGCTTGAGCACAACCTTGGAGTAAGCATCCTCTGACGCTTGCCTACTCTTAAACCCTCTATAGCAGTTTTTTTTTGTAACCGTCACTTGTTCGTCGCATGCTTTCCGTGAACTATAAACTCCTGAAACCTTGCATTGGAACATCACATAACACTTGTCCTGGCATGACAGAAAAGCAACAATTTAAGCAGGAAGCAATGGAGTACATTAGACATGTCTTACTGCCGGGGTTTTTGAGACGCGGGCGAGCTTGCAGCATCTTTGTGGTCGCATGAGCTCGGCATCGTGTTCCCTTCCCCTGCATCGCCCGAGCATGGTTTGTTGGACTGTCGATTGGGCGTTTCTAGCGGGCCTGGCTGGAAGGTGCTCTAAAGTCCGTGTGATGCAGCGAAACAATGAATGTAGGCAACCAAACAATTCAATTTCGTCCTGCACGGGCCTGGTTAGCTCAGTGCGTGCAGCCAGGCACACCCATATTGGTTGCATGATGCAACAAGATCTCGAACGAATTATGGAAATGCATGTGAAATAGTTGATGGCTGAGATGGCTTTCAATCCTTTCGTAAGGTGTAACTGGTTGGTCTTATCACCAAAAACATATTTTCCATGGAGATGTAACATTTCTCTTTAAATTTGTTTCAGTGTAGTAGATTTTGTTTCTCCATGAGCTGAAAGTTGTTTGCCTTTCACATCATACTTGCGCACACAAGATTTAGGCAACAGAGTATATAATTCTCATGGATATCACACAAGACTTAGGTAGTATATGTAATTCTCATGGATATTTGGATTATGATCATCCAAGAGTGCATTCACCTTTCTTATTGTACTTGTTTGGCATGTCGCCTTGTCATGGGACTCGAATAGATCTTTGTAGAAACTTCATTTTTTAGCTATGATTCATTGATCACAAGGAGGTGCTAAAAATGCTCTTAGTGCCCTCCGGTTGCGTACATGCTAGTTGGGTTTCCACACACTACAGCCCTAGCTCATGCACACTAGCCAGCCTCCTCTGCTCTACCAGCATTTTCCCATTTATACAGGATGTTTTCGCACTACAACCAATCTTGCATTGGAGCGGCAAGATAACATAGTGCGAAAACAGGGCAGTCAGAAAATATCATGGAGCTTACAACAGCAGATGATAAAAAAAATACGCTTTTAACACAACACGATCGTTTGCACGACTGACTTACCACCAATCATCGGTTTCAGACAAATGGTTACAAATGCAAACTACAGCGCTAATTTCCCTTGACGAATCAGCTGATCTACTTCATCCCAAGCGAGAACGACAGCTTTGGTCGTGTCTTGTTCTTGCCCAGCAGCTTCATCTGGTTCTGCTTCTGCTGTTGTTCCTCCATCTGCTTCTGCTTCATGGCTTCCTCCCTCTCCTTCTGAAGCCTCTCCAGCTCCTGGTACCGCTCCAGCTCTTTCTGCTGCTGCTCCATGGCTACCTTCATCTGAGCCGCCTCTGCTTTCTTTCGCTCCTCTTCAAGCTTCTTCTCTAGCTCTTCTCGCTCTTTCTTCTCACGTTCCTGTGGCAACGACAAACATAAGCTTTCATGAGGAGGTTATTCTCAAAAATAAGCTTTCATGAGTTATGACAAGCAGTGCTGCAACAAGAACTAAAGAATTATGCCAAGGTGCACAATACGAGCCAGCAGAAAACATGGCAACGGCAAAAGAGCTTAGAGCTTCTCCAATGTGGAAATAAGCCCGGGCATAAGGCCCTTGAGGTCGACCTTAGCATATTATAAGCATTGTGAGGGTACCTTAGTCAGAAAATTGCTGGGTTCACCCATAGCGGCGTGACCCGCCCACAAGCAATACAAAACCATGTTCTCTCTATCCACTCTCCGTGATGCATAAAGTAATACAAATGCAAGCTACAACTAATTTCCCTTGGCCAATCGACTCTACTTCATCCCAAGAGCGCATGCATGAAGGCATGAGTGGTTGGGTGAAAGAAAAAGGAAACTGGCATGTGGGCCCCAGCCTAACATTGTAAGATTCTTATTTTGCTATAGCATGTCAGATGGGCCTCAGATTAAGGCCGGTTTATGATTTAAGGACTGGAGATGCCCTTACCGCTCTCTGTTGGGCTTCAACCAAGGCAGACACCTTTTCTTTCTCAATTTGGGCAACAACCTCCTCATATATCCTTTTCCGCCCTTCATCAATTCGACGCTGTATTTCATGTTTGATTTCCTCAGAATTCAAACTATCCTCAACTTGTTTCCTAATAGCTTGCTCAACTCTTTTTGTAGTTTCCTCCTCTAGTAGCCTTAATTCAACTTCTTTTTGACGCCTGCAATTGTGAGAAGAAGTTAATGAAGTGTACTTTGCAAAAGAAAATATTGACAGATGCCAACACTCCCATCAAATATCTAAGGGCACAAAAGCAAGGGGCAGATTTAGAATCTATAACACTATCTATCATCAACTATACCTTTCATCAGCATAGTGTTGAATACAGACTAATGCATTTTAGGCATACCTCTATTATGATTCCAGATCCAAAAAACGAATTAGCAAAACTGGTCAAGAGTAGATAAAGGATCACCAATTGCATCATCAAATATAACAAGTGGAACTATAGCAGTATCTTCCTTCAGAAAAGCCTGTAGAGAAGAATGTCAAGAGTAACTTGTGGCAGATTTAGAGCTAATCATGTAAGCATCTCAATATTCCAACTAAATCGTATTTCTGCATGCATCTGAGGGAATATCAAACCAATCATGCATTGAACTTTTTTACTAATTCAATTGCTTACTGTGACTGGTTAGTGCAAGCAACAAAAAGACGTTAGCACACTTTTCAATTGACAGGTGACACCGTGACAGGCAAAAAAAAATTTGGAATGACACCATGGTAATGGTGCATATTTAAAATTCTGCTACTTTGGTTTCATTCCCGTCAATAAGTTACATGTCAGTAAAGTGAACAAATCAATCCATATTCAACAGCCAGAACATTAATCAATATTGAGCAACCAAAACAAATTCTGCTACTCTGATTTTTACAGGAAGCCAGAAACCACATCAAAACTAAGCTAAAAGAAAGGAACACCACGAAATTGGAACCGAGCAAGTAGCTACGACCACAAATAACACATTTGTCATCCTAAATTATATCTGGCACTTTCAGTTGAATAAGCATAATAACATGAAAGCTGCAAGCCTCAGGCAACCGGACTAAATAAACTATGATCAAGAGCACATATTAATTACCAAGATAAGACAGAAAATGAATGCCTGGTGATAGTAGAATGCTTGCAAGTAGGAAACTAATTTCATTTCCCACCAAGGGTTATTAATTGAACATAGTCCAATGCACACTGCAAACATAAACATATTTTTTCTTTTTCGGAGCTACTAGCTTACAACTAAAGTGGTTAAGCGGCATTTTTGATTTTTTGAGACAGCCCAGATAAGAAACAATTATCAAATTAACATTCACATTTGAAAGTATTTTCGTTCATTACTGTTCAATAAAAACATGATTGAATTGCACTATGTGTATTCAGAAAAAAAATAGAGCAAATTGCAGTACATGTATTCAGAAGAGCGTATAATTTAAAACACAGTTAGCCAATAGAACCTGACCTCGTGTCGTGGTGAAAACAGCAGCTAGATGAATACAGTACAATAGCACTATGAAAATGTTCATTAATGACTAGCTTGTCAACATTGTGAAAGAGGTATGGCAAAGAGAGAGTAAACAATATGGTTTGTACATGGCATAGTCTAGATTCTAAATGGCAAAGCAGATACTCCCCACCTTTTCTTTTCTTCTTCTAGCCTTTGCTTATCAACGGCATTCTTATTCTCTGTAGACCCAAGATGGGGGCTCGATTTGGCAACTGGAGAACCAGTGACACTTGGACTTCTCTTTCTTTTGTAATGGCTTTTTGATGGGGATGGACTCCTGCGCCTCCTGGGAGAGGAAGGTGAAGGGCTCTTCCTTCTGCAATATAAAGGTTGCCATTGTGAGGACAAAAATAGGAGCATGATAAGATAACATAAAACAGGTAATCACCGTCACTTGTAGAAGCCCTAAAAAGTGAGCAGAAGCAGTTACCTCAAACATCGTTAGAACTTTGGAGGATTCCACAGCAATACAGCATAGAGTAAAAATCTTTGTAGGTTCCATGCTTTTTACAGAAGGAACTCTTGTCACTTGTCAGTCTATACAGGCAAGCAACGTAGACTCGTAGAGTACCAGTGAGGCTGTAATAACTATGTTCAAGCATCATCTGCTCATATGTTCCAAGCTGCTTCCATATGTGTTCCTTGTTCAACATTTTTTCTTGGTTTGGATGTAAATGGATGCAACTGATTTTAGTGGTTCCTATATCATATTAGAAAATTGATAACAGAAGAAACTCCACACTTAACCACCAATTGCCCACATTCCCCCTCTCCGGGCCTCTTCTGGCCTCTGCAGTGTGTTCACCTAAAGATGTCAAAGAAGACAGTGTGCCCTGGTAAGGCATATGGCATTCATCCATTGCCATCTCAATCAGTGGCGAATCTATGACGTAAATTGAAGGTAGGCTAAACTTTAAGGGCTGAACTACACCAAAATTGTTAACTCCAGGTGAGGTGGGGGTTTAAAACAAAGTGGATGGGCGGCCAGGGAGTCAACAGAAATATCTCTCTGGTCAGGATTACCGATCTAGCAGCTTGCATGAGTGCTCATCCAAACCAGTATGAGGTATCGTCATTAGCGTTTCTTTTTAGGCTGGACTGCCCACTAAACCAGTACGATACTTGGTGTTTAGACAAAAGAAAGACCAGCAAATCATTTACTTGATGTCTGTATTTTCCAGAGCACAATGACTGGTTCAAACGGTAGTGTTGTCGGCTTGTTGCACGATCCAAACTCGATAGAAACACCAGCTAACCATGTAAGCGGGCAAGAGTGCACCCAAGGCATGTAACACTACCTTGCTCTCCACCCTCAGACTAACCTCATGGCATGGTGAAAAAGGGTTACAAACACTTAATAGATACCAATATTCCATTCCTGGATAAACCTTGTTTCAGATTTCTTATCCAAGCAGGGTGTGAGTAGTGCCGTCAACATAGCCAAGCAAATTTTACAGTACAACCCATGTTAGATTTGTTGTAAAAACAGGAACAGCATTATCTTGTAGTCTGAATCTGTTACATTCATCATAGAACAATCACATATTCACATGAGCCGTGATAACAGCAGGACGTGCTAACCATAACTAAGAATCACTCACTGACCAACTCACATAGGTCCAAACAAGCATGAGAAGACCCAAAACAATTATTCCATTTAGCAAGTTTGCATTCAGGATACAGCCGACATATAACAAAAACAAATCAAAGACGAAAAACAATCCGCGGATTAGCTTCCCCTCGTATCTTCCCTACCCTTTACACAGGTCATATATACATGACACACAGACACGGCGAAGATGCTGAAAAAGTAAAGGCGCGCCAGATTGCGGTCGCGTGTGACAGGGGAGATCACCTATAGGAGGGGCGATAAGGGGACCTGCTGCGGCTGGGCACGCGCTCCCTGAGGCCCGGTCCGCGCCGAAGCGGGGATGGCGACGGCCGGCGCCGGCGCGGCGGCGACCGTGACAGGTCGCGCGGCATCCGGCTGGAAGCTATATCCACCGCGGTGCCCGGCACTGGCAGATCTGACCGGGTGCGGGGAGATCGGGGACGGACGTCCGAGCGTTGGGCGCCGATCTATGTAGACGGGGGATTTTGGGGACGGCGCGCGGGCATCAATGGCGACGGCGGCGGGCTGGAGAAAAGTGGGAGGACGACGAAGAGATGAGGAAAATATAGGCCGTGTTTGGATACTCTAAACTGGTTAGAGTTAGAGTTAGGCCCTGTTTTGAAACCACCCAGATTATATAATCAGATTTTATAATCTATTGTATTTTCAAACAGAACAGTTTATATTGTAGATTTTATAAATTACTTCCTCCGTTCCTAAATATAAGACATTTTAGATATTATACTATGAAATATATACGGATGTATATAGACATATTTTAGATTATAGATTCACTCATTTTGCTCCGTATGTGGTCTATAGTGTAATCTCTAGAAGATCTTATATTTAGGAACGGAGGAAGTAGATGACCAGATTATTATAATCTCATAACTTGCTCTATCCCAGCTAAAATGAGATTATGGATTACAAATGACGTGTTACCCTTGTAAACTTTAAGAGAATTACGCAGTGCCACCGTCGCTTTCCTATTTTTCCTTGTAAACAGAGGGCAAACATGTCATTGTACAATTTAAAAGCTGGTTTACAGTTTATATAATCTGGTCTCCAAACATGTCCACCTGGATTATTTTTATAAACCAGATTATATAATCTATGTTCATAATCTAGATTATCATAATCTATTATGGTTCCAAACAGGGTCTTAGATTCTAACCCTTGAACTAGCCTGAACTAACTCTAACTCTAAAGGTGTTTTGATGGGAGGGTTAGATGGATAATAAATGCTCTTTCTCAATCATTTGGCTACTTTGGACCTCTCTTTTTCCCTGGACCCCACCTACTCTAACCCAAAAAAGCACATCTTGGTTGGGTTAGAGTTTTTGGATGGGTTAGATGCATCTAACCAACTCTAAACCACCTGTTTGGATCTTTGAGGGTTAGATGGCTCAAATCTAACCCACTCTAACTCTAACCCTAGGATCCAAACAGGGCCATAGGGTGGGACCCAGCCATCAGCTGTTTTGGTGGAACGGCATAAAGATTTTATTTTTTTACTAGTTGGATGTTCGTGCGTTGCCACGACATATTGTTTTCATTCACTTAGAGCAACTCTAGCACACCCCGCATCCCGCCGGCCCGCAAAACGCGTTTGCAGTTCGCGCAAAACCACTTTTGCGGGCCGACGTGGGCTGGCACAGATGCAGACCCCCCAAACGGATCCGTAAAAAAGTATATTCGCGGAATATGCTTTTTTACGGGTCGGCTTCTGCGGGTTCTGCTCGGACTCCACTACGACGACCCGCAAACAGAAAAACTGCAAATCTCGCATTTGACATAGGGTTTGGCAAACAAGTTCAAATTCAAACGACATAAACAGTTTGCGCGCAAATAAAAGCGAAATTCATTACGCAAAAGAGGGCATGCAAAGGTTTGCGCCCATGTCCGACATCATCTTGGGGGTCGATCTTCACTCCGCGCCATGGAGTCCATATTGAAGTTCATCGGCGTCATCGAATCCACCTCCGTCGCTTGTTCCAACTCCCGCACCGAAATCATCCACATTGACACCATATGGAGCAGAGAAAACATCACCGGAACTGGAACACGGACCGGCCGAGGCGACCATTCTCCTCTTCAAGATCTCTCTCCTTGCCATATCATGCCATGTTTTGGTGAGGTGGTCCATGTCATTGTAGTTCATTGACATGATCTTATTCTCCTCGGCGAGCAACAATGACATCGATTTGTTTTCAGAGGCGCGTGATTTTCTCTCCTCAATGGCAGCTTTGCGGAGCCCCTCTTCCGAGCATTTGCCATTTTTCTTGCTTCTCTTTTGCCTTCTTCTCGGCCAACTCTTTCTTGATCTCCAACGACTTCAACAACATCAACTCGTTTGATTGCACCATGGCATCAATCTTCTCCCTCAAGCTCGCTGCTTCTTGCTCTCTCTTCATCTTCTCTTTAGTCTTCTTGTCGCCATCGGGCTTGTGTAAATTTCTTGGGCCATCATCATCCTCATCTTCATCCATGTTTATAAGTGAGCCTCTCTTTGGTGGGGATTCTTTGTCGATCAACTTCCACTTCTCGCACTTTTGGAGCAACTCCCAACAATGCTCTAATTTGAAGAATCTGCCTTCTGAAGCTTCCATGTCCTTGTATCTATGTTGAGCAATCTTGTCCTACAAAATGTGAACAAAGTGATGCAATCATTTCCCATGATACATTATGATGATGCACAACTTGAACAAAGGAAAAACAAACTCACATAGTCGGACTCCACGGTGCCACTTGGAGGTGCATTGCGTACTTGCTCCAAGCAAGCTGCACATCGACTGCACATAGGCTTGATATTCTCCCAACGTCCTTGAAGCGACCGAAATGTGCGTGGAGTCCTATTGGGATACTTTTTCATAATGGGGAATTATTGATCTTCGACCCTTTGCCAATATCTCTTGGCGGTTTGAGAAACACCCGTGCATGCATCAAGAGACACCGCACTCCATGCTTGGATCAAAGCTTGATCTTCCAAGATTGTGTAGTTCTTTGATCTTTGGCTTTTCCCACTCTTTGCTTGCGATTGCTCAAACGCTTCCGCTTCGATCTCCTCCAATTCGTCCGCACAACCATGATCATCCACGCCGCCGTCCGTTTCATTGTAGTCGAATGGTTCAAAAGGGGCTTGATCAATGTCAACCGCGTTCGTGTCCAACATGTTCACGAACTCGGTTGTTGCATTGTTCGAACCACCGCTATAGCGAACGATAACAAGTCACGAGCTATCGAGACTAATGGCGAAAAATGAAAGGGAATCGCCAAGACCAAAGAGGCATACCTTCCGGCCATTTCGTCGAACACCTCGCTCGCGGGGGGAGCGACATCGTTGAACGGCATTGCCGGAGCACCTCCTAGCGGGGGGATGGAGTGAGAGTTTGAAGAAGGTGGCTTCCTTGAAGCCGAAACCTTCCTCCGCTTTACGCCCGCGGCCTTGCCGCCTTCTCTGCCGCCGGCCGGGATCGCACTGCGGCGTTGGCGCCCAGAGCGCGGGCCGTCGCGGCGGGGGCAGCCGGATTCCCGCCTTGCACGACCACGTTGCCCTGCCGCTTGCGGGAAGGTGCGACGTGTGCTTGGGCGACGGCGGCGGGGGCAACATGCCCGGCGAAAAGATCCGCCCGAGGGGAAGGAGCATACGCGACCTCGACGGTGACGGGGGACAACATGGGGTCCTCCATGGCGGCGAGGAACGGCCGGGGAGGAGGAACCGGAGCTTGCGGAGGGGGGGCAATGGTGGCGGAGGGTGCGGGGAGCGGGAAAGGGCGCGCGGAAATGTCCCTCCCGCCAAATCTCGCGCCAGATAGGGGTTCAGCTCGGGTCGGCCTCCCAGCCCCTGAAGATAGAGGTTGGGGGAGAAGATTTGTTGCGCCCCGCAAAAAAAATTGCGGGCCAGGGCGGGATACGGGGTCTGATCATGCGGATTTTCCGGCCCCGACCCGCAATTTGGCGGTTATTTTGTGGGCCGGGATGGGATGCGGGGTCTGCTAGAGTTGCTCTTAGTGACATATATTGACTTTGCCCCTCATCTTTCCTCCAAGGCAATCATCATGTCTCTTCAATCATTCTGTGCTTGAAAGAAGATATGGAGTTACATGATCTAGTTCGAAGGAGAGTGGTGACCTACACACGGGATATTCAAAGACGTGCCACGACTTGAAGGAATTTGGAGGCAGGTGGATGCTAATATCCCACAAGTCAGCGCACGTCTTCGTGTAGAGTAGTGATTTCGACGCCTGTCGTTTGGATTCGTGTGATCTATGCTTATCTTCTTTGGTGATCTATGTTTATCTTCTTCGCCTTGCTTCAGTGCTTGTAGTCCTTGCTACGTGGTCTATAGATCTACGTGTAATTTACTTTACTTATGTTCCACTTTGTATGACCATGACATTTGATGAATAGACCATATGTTTTTTGAAAAAAAAACATACAATCACCAACTCCCCCTTGATACTAAAGTGTAAAGGGAGCCCATGTAAATCTTTCCTTTTTTATGTTTATTTGTTCTTTAAATTTCATAAATTGCAAGACTTCTAGACTCATAGGTGAATCACATGGGAGTTGGATAAAAAATTTACCCTTTTTATCAAGGTTATAGGAGAAAAATTCCTACCTAGTTTGAGCATTTTGAAAAAAAAGAAAATGCTCCATCTTTACACACAATTCTTGTCACTTGTTGACTCACGATTACACCTTCAAACGTTCTCTTTTTAAAATTTAAAGAGAGTCTTATGAAAAAGTCTAACTTCCAAACTATGTCTTATTTGAAACCATGCACATGCAATGCACATATTTGCCAATTGATAATAATAAAATACAACACAAAGAAGGAAAAATTAGGTACCATATTGAACAAAAAAATATTCTACAAATATGAAATAACTATCTTGAAAAATTGATGATGAAATTCTAGTTCAGAAACAAAATTCATCTCTAAGATGACGAAAGCCATGCTACCGACGGAGAAGCAGGTAGCCAAAGCCGTCTGCGTTGGATCCAACAATTTCATGTTCTTGGAGTTCAATGACCTCAAAGTTGATGTCCTCGGTAGCTTCATCTATGGTACTTGCTTGTGAGAACCAAAACTTAACTAAAAACAACACATAAAATAATACGTAATTAAGGTGCAATATTTTCATCATTACTTCATGGAGAATGAACTAATGCATACTCCAGTTTACTGAACTGAAAGTGCATGCTCGTAAATAAAAGTCTACTTGTTTCAAAAAATAATATAAATTGACTACTTCAAATATAATAGCTAGTATAAAAATCTTAGTAGTAAAATAGAAAGGTCATATGGTCCCTTAGAAGTTCATATAAGATTAAAATTGTAAGAAAATTAAATTGAGGCATTCTAATCATGGTGATTATATAGTTCTGCGACAATTCATTTATGTTCAAAACTATCTTACAATATTCAAAGAGATTGGTTCACACCTACAAAAGGTAGTCAAAATAATAGTTGACGGTACATAGGTATGGACCTTAAATATGAATATCAAGGAAAAAACGTGCACAAAAAATCTTACTTAAAAAACATAGAAAACAATACCTAATTAAGGTGCAACATTTTGTCATTTCTTCATGGAGAATGAATTACCATACTCCAGCTTACTAAAGTGCAAGTGCATGCCCATAAATACAAATCTACTTGCTTCAGAAAACAAATATAAATTGACTACTTCTAGTAAAAGTGATAGTAAAAAACGTAGTTGTAAAACAGAAAGGTGTTCAAAATTGTAAGAATATTAAATCGAGGTATTTTTTTTGAAACCATGCAAGATAAGTGCATTTGATCATTCTAGAAGAAATAATAGTATCTAATCTCATATTACAAATCTCACAAGAAAAGAACGACCTCATCATAACCTGTATAGGAAAAGAAGGGAACTGTCGGAACACAAACCATAAACCTTATCGGAGAGAGATACAAAGCACAAAGCATCAACCTTGAACCGTTCAAACATCAAGTTGTTATGTTCTTGCTTAAAGGAGCATGCGAGCAAGATAACAGCAAAGGAAAACATATTCCTCTTGCCTGGAGCGACCACATACTTAGCCAAAGGTCCACTTTTCGACGAGGAACTGTCGACCTTGAAAATAAATGCTTGATACTCCCAGACCATGTTCAGAAAAATGGGATAAGCTGAGAAGAACAGAGCAGTTCATGTTAAACAAACAACTGTGCAAGATATTTGGCCCCTGCCCTATAGCAGTTGTGTGCATCACACCAAATTTGTTTGACCATGCGATCCAAACGGGAGGATTTTCCTTAAAAAACTATGTTGTATCGTTCCTTCCAAATCATCCAAACGACCAAGACAACAACAATGTTAATCATCTTCATCTAATTATGGAGATTATATAGGTCCACAATAAATCGTTTATAATCAAAACTATCTGATAATATTCAAAGAGATTGGTTCACACCAAAGAAAGGTAGTCACAGTAATAGTTGGATGCACACAAGTATGGACCTTGAATATGAATATCAAGGAAAATAGGTGATAATTAGACCTGGCGGCTGAACCAAGATTTGTTGGACAAAATAAATCTCCTGAAACCAATAAACATTTTACACTAAAAATAATTTTTTATATATGTCAATAATTAGTGTAGCAAAGTTGATAACTTGGATTAAGGAGATAACACAAAGAAGGTACCATATCTATTTGACGTTCCATAGTAATAAGTAATAACTATCTCCATATTGAAAATACAATAATGAGAACATGAGCATCAGCTCAAAGAAAGCTTACATCAGACTCATCTAGGATGTACTCCTACTAAACAACACCCTTGCCCTAAAGAGAGACCTGGATGCTATCGACCCGCTTCAATCTTGGCACCACCGTCTCTATCGAGATGGAACATGAGCGGCACAAGATGCCCCAAACATTGAACACGTACCTTGACAAACAGGAGAAGCACGGACGTCACCATTGACCGCGTGGAGAAGCAGCTCTTTGAGATGACTTACTCCATTCCTATTAAAGAATTCGACAAAACAAGATCATAAAATTACCAGGACATCAAAAAGGCATGTACATGTTACACATCAGCACCTGTATTGTTAGGATACATGTCCGTGTCACATGAAAGAAAGGTTAAATCAGTACTATTAAACTAAGGGATTACATTCCTTAGGCCAATATGCATGCTTCTTCTTCAGTTTGGCTGTCAATGAAGAAAACTGCATGCACATATGGATTCAACATCATACCAAATTGAAGGAACCAAGTAATACTCTGCATCAAGTATTGTTATTCCGTGATGCCCTACTCCGTATTTTTGCAACCACCTTGGCTTTGACGTCTCCCTGTTGTTCCACCAAGAACTGTTATACTATGATTGTCCAGTCACCCTTTTTAAACAGGGTGATCATAGGATCCCACTCAGGTGCGAGCCGTGCGGTGTGACAGGGGCGGCGACCATGCTGTACTATCCCAGCGTCAGCATGATGACATCGCAATAACCAGGCTCCCTCCGAGAGCTTGCAAGTTGTAGAAGTGGCTGTGAGAGTTGTGGCGCCCTAGGTCGAGCCCACGGACGACCCCAACGATATTTCATCGAGTTCTCCCGGGGGCATGCTTGGACGGCTGCACCGACGCGTCCCCCGCCCTCACAGTTGCCGGAGAGAGAGAGAGAGAGAGAGAGAGAGAGAGGGAGGGAGGGAGGGAGGGAGGGAGGGAGAGGGAGGACACTCTCAAGGTAGGACGTCGAGAGAGGAGATCTGTGTGGACGAAGATTGGTTGGTTCAGGATTTGGAAGAGAAAGGTCTCGGGAGATCGTCATGTGGGGGTGGGATGGAGAAGGTGGAGAACGTGGGGGCTTTTTTTCCTAGCTTTTCTTTGGTCTGGAACGTGGGTTTTCTTTGGCAATTTTTTTCAACCGAGGGATCTTGTGAGGCGATTTTTTTCATGCGAACGATCATGCGAGGGGGAGGATGGTTGTCGTAGGTGGGCTGGGCGAGGTCGAACCATCACAACGACGGCAGATTCCCCTTTAATAGTAGAGATTTTCCATTATTATTTGGGAAAAGATTTGATTCAACCGACGGGTCCTAAGTAACGATCCGCCGCCTTGTCCAGCTGACAGATGCCTCACCAATCAGCACATATGCTTCTTCCTTATCTCCTCCGCCCATCAGACGAAATCGTGTCCTCATCCAGTGACCTAGCCACCACCGTTTCCTGAAAGTGGAACATTGTTTCAGAAAAATGGTCCTGAAGCTGGGGCTCCTCACCTCCGTCCCGCTCTCCTCCGCCCGTTCCGAGAGATTCCCCATCGCCACGTGCCATGGAGGAGCTCAGCCCCGATGGCCGGTGCCCCACGCCGCCTCGCGCCACCGGATCCGTGTCATCCCGCTCTCCTCCGCCCGCCCTACGCCCAAGATGTCGGCCCTCCCCTACGCCCCCAATGCCGGTTGTTGGCCCCGATGCCGGCCGGCCCTCCGCCCCCGCTACTAGTCGCTCCCGCCGCAGCTCCTCCGTCCCCGATGCCGGTCGGCCCTACCCTCCACCCACCCCCGCGTCGCCAGCCGCTCGCCCCCAACGCCGACCGGCCCTCCGCACGCCCTACCAACCGCTCCCGTCACAGCCCCTCCGCCCTCGATGCCAGCCGGTCCTCCCCTCCCCCACCCCCGCGCCGTCATTCGCTTGTCCCCAACGCCGGCCGGCACTCCGCACGCCGCCAGCCGCACCACGAACGGTTCCAAAAAATTCTGCAACATGACCATTTGTTGCAAAAAATTTTTGCAACATGACCTCTGTTGCAAATATTTCTCCCCCGCAACAACACCTATGTTGCAGAAAGACGAAGAAAAAAAATTATGCAACAAAGTGATTGTTTCTAGAACTCGAGCGTTGTTTCAGGAATTAATGGGTCCAAAGTTTATTTTTTTCGCAACAAAGCGATTGTTTGTGCAACTCGACCGTCGTTTCAGGAATTATTGGGTGCCCCCCGCGCGCGGATCTAACGGCTACGCGCGTAGATCGGACGGTCGTCCAGGTGGCAGATGTTTAGTGAACATCCGATGGTGGATGCGTAGCAGCTCCCTTATTATTTTGTTGAGCAAATCAGAACTTCCATTACACACATCCTAAATGAAAGAAGTCCACATAACCCTCTGAACTGTCAGATTTCGAGCAGATCCCCCCAACTGCAAAACTGGCTTCTTAATCCCCTGGACTGACAAATACCAGTCAAATCACCCCCTCAGGCCAGTTTGGTGGGGTTGAGCGCTCGGTGTTGCGTACGTGGTGGAGGTGGTTGGGCACTTTAATTAAAGTGGGTGCCACATCGGGAAATTTGGTCTACTGCACCCCTGGCCTTGCCTTGAGTGCGCCGAGTCGTCTTTTCTCCTCCCGCGCCCCTCTCCTATATCTCTGATGAAATGGCAACGATTGTGGCGACCACAGCGGCGCGGACGATGATCGACAACCTGCTGTGAATAGCGGGACCGCCGGCGGCGATCAGGTTAGTGCGCCCAAACCTGGTGCTGAGAATCTAGTTTTTTTTGCCTAGAGTAGGCCTGTCAGTTTGGGGTTTTCAAGGGATTTGATTTGGGGGCTAGGGTTTAGTCTAGTTTTTTGAGAGAATGTTGGAAGCAGTTATTAGACTGCGTCGTTTCAGGGCATTCTGGAGTTCAAATCAGTGTGCATATGCTCTTATATGATTAGATGATCTAGGGTTTACTTGATTTGAAGAAAAAGACAGTTTTTTCAAAAAAATCAGTACATTGAACTGACGATTCACTGACTTATGCTTGTTAGTTGTGTATCATTTTCTTTAGGATATAGCTATGGATCCATTGGACTACCTTACTGTCAGATTTCACTACAAAGGTGACTTTGGGCATGATGGAAATGACTCGAATTATGTGGAGGAAAATCTGGGCGTCCACTATTGAATTTGCAAAGCTGTCAGTATCTTAGCTGAAGAAGAACCTTGCAGATTATGTTGTATGATGTGATAAAGCTCTAGAAAATGCTACATTGCATTGGAAATATCCAGGTGGTGATACGGCAAATGCTTTGCTTGTACTAAATGATCAGATTTCAGTGGAGATGATGGCTAAGCATGTGACTGCTGCTGGTCTTATTGATATATATATATATATATATATATATATATATATATATATATGTTGTCATTCCTCGTGATGAAAGTCTTGAAGGCAATGATTGGCAGTTTGAATTTGCAGGGGGGTTTGAGGCAGTGCATAGAGGGCAAGATCAGGCAGAGGAACTGTAGGTAGAGCACTATCAAGCAGAGCAAGCTCATACAGAGTTAGGACATGCAGAGGAGGTGCAAGTAGATAGAAGAAATGCAAATGAGGTACAATGCAAGGCCAAAATGCGTGTCTTCAAGTGTGCAAGTTCATTGTCTAATAGAGGAAAAGGTGTTGTAACTGAAGAGATGCATACTTCAGATTACTCTGACAGTGATAGTGACTATGTTGTGCCTCCTGAGAAATGGTGTTGTCGGATCATCCAACCAGTAGTACAACTCACAGCCACCAGTGCCTCCAATCTTGTGCAGTTTCAGCAAAAGGATCCAAATGAGCAACCAAAATAGTGCGAATCAAATGAAATAAGAATAATCTTGCAAAAACAATACCTGACGAAACATGCACTTGTGATATGTTCTTCTAGGATTGTCATCACACCATGAAATCCATCTGGGCATCTTGAAACCACACTCGCAATTAATCGGTGGCTCGTAGTTCATCGGGTGCTCTGTGTAGGGGATTGGAGGGCCCAAACTAAGGCAGTTCCTAGAGGAGGATGAACCACGAGACGAGCTCGACCTCGCCATGGCAGAGGAGGATGAGCAGAGGAGAGAAGAGGGGGAATAGGGACTGGGGATGAACCCTAGTAGGGGAGGGGGGATTTATTCTTCCCGGGTGAAACAGAACCTCCCAAAGTCGATTCCCGTGCAAAAGAGGCGCCTTGGTCAATCCTACCTAGCAAAAGATCCTCCACGTACGCAAAACCGGGTGCTCAAACCCACCAAACTGGCCCCGGAGGGTGATTTGTGTGGTATTTGTCAGTCCACTGGATTAAGAAGCCGGTTTTGCAGTTGGGGGTGATCTGCTCGAAATCTGACAGTTCAGGGGGTATGTGGACTTCTTTCCATCCTAAATTGCTGGTCATCGATCCTAAAGAAAATGTTGGCCATCAATATTTACCATGCATCCAACCTACACACGACAACATAATTTTTACATAAAAAAGCCTCTCGAGTTAGGGCAAGGCTAATGGTTAGCCCTAGGGGTGATGCTCCACAGGCCACCTAGGATTCAGATGCCATCATGGTGCTAAAGTGGTAGCCTACATTTGAGAGGTAACTTCTGCAGAGGAGCCGACTTCCTCAAGAGAAAAGTAAGAAAAAGAAGAAAAAAACAAGAGAAAGTGTGTGTGAAAAGGATGGATGAGGTTGGCTTCTTTAACGATGTAGGAAGCAACACACCGGGAGCTGTAGGACGCGACCATGGCCATGGTAGCCCGAGTACATCAAGCATGAAGTCCAGGTCTCAAACATGGAGCGGTCGAGGTGAACCTAGATGTGGCGACCGTTCCGCCCGGCGTGCTCCTTTGAATGTCGGTCGGAGAGCGGCGATGATGAGGCCGAGCTTGGAAACACGGCCATAACCGTCACCATCAGCATGAGCTCGGTGGCCCAGCCATGGAGGACACCATGAGATTGGAAAAGGGGACCTCGACGACGGCGCGACCTCGGGGCCGCAGCTACGCATGTGTAATTCCACTCTCCTAATAATCGTTGATTTGGGTAGAAATTTCCAAACATAAATATAGATTGCCATTGATTTGGTATGACTTAAGGAAGATTGGGGAAGAAGATGCCTCCGAAAGAGAAATGAATAGGAGAAGTGGTGGGATAATTTGAAGAGTGAGAAGATGTGGGCCCCGGTGAGGTGTGGCCTCAAGCTAATGCATTGGGTGTTAAAAAACCAAGCGCGTCATACTTTTTTACCTACTTGGATGGATGGGGTAGCAGCTAGGTGTTGCCCCCATTGTACATGACCTTATCGCAAATTCATGGTGCATCTGTCTTATGCGTGAACCCTCGAGAGCCATGTGCAAACCCTGAAAACTCGGTTGAAACTCTCTATGGCTTGCTTCCTTCGTCCCCACTCTTTTCACACTTCGTCCTTTGCACGTCTCTCATACGCTCACACTCTCTCCCTTTGATGGCCATCATCATCGGCCTCGTGCCTCACCCTTTCGGTGGGGTGCTCGCACTGTTGCATTTTTATTCCTCCACCACTAGGTTTTACCTTTCTTTCGACGGCGACGACGAGTTTTCGCTCACTCTTGTTGTGTTCCATTGTGGATTCCACTCGGGATGACTAAGGGAAGGTACCCACATCGTTTCTCTGCCTTGGTGAACCACTCGTAGGGTTGTGGGTTAGAGTTTCCTTCACAATCCGATCATCTCTTTGGGCTACGTTCTAAAGTATGGCAGCAGATGGATCGAGTTCATTGCTGGCTCATACGTCTACAATGTACCTATAATTTTTTATTGTTCCATGCTATTATATCATCATTATTGGATAATTTATATGCATTTATATGTTGTTTTATATCATTTTGGGAAACCAGCATATTAACCTAGTGCCTAGTGCCAGTTATTATTTTCTGCGTGTTTTTGGCTTTTCAGGAAATCAATTACAAACGAAGTTCAAATGTAATATAAATTTTTGTCGATTTTTCATGGACAAAAATAAAACCTAGAAGCTTCAAAGGGAGGCCAGAGGCCACTTGGGGCTGTGTCAAGCCAACAGGGTGCTCCCTAGAGGGGTAGGTGCGTCCTGATGGCTTGGGACCACCCCATGACGCCTCGTGCCCTAACTCTGCCTCTATAAATCTTCTAAAATCTGGAAAACGCCAGAGATCCATCCGAAACACTTTTTTCATTGCCACAAGTCTTTGTTCCGCCTTGATCCCATCAGGAGCCCTGTTTCGGTGCCCTGTCAGAGGCGGGGTCGATCACGGAGGGCCTCTACATCAACCTTGTTGCTCTCATGGTGATGAGTGACTAGTTTACCACAGACCTACGGGTCCATAGTTAGTACCTAGATGGCTATATCTCTTTATATATGATCTTCAATACAAAGTTCATCGTGATACCCGCGGTGATCTATTCGATGTAATCTTCTTTGCGGTGTGTTTGCTAGGATTCGATGAATTGTGAGTTTATGATCAAATTATTCATAAAAATATATTGAGTCTTTGATGGTTTCTTATATGCATGATTAAGATAGCGTTGTATTTCTCTCTAATCTATCGGTTTTGGTTTGGCCAATTAGATTGATTTATCTTCAATGGGAGCGGTGCATCGTGATGGGTTCAATCTCACGGTGCTCAATCATAGTGATAGAAGGGAACATGAAACGTATTTGTATTGCTTCCATTAAGGACAAAAATATGGTTTTACTCATATTAGTTAAGTTTACTTTGTCTACATCATGTCATCTTGCTCAAAAGGATTACTATGTTTTTACGTAATACTCTAGATGCATGCTCGATAGCGGCCAATGGGCGGAGTAATAGTAGTAGATGCAAGGAGGAGTCGATCCACTTGCTTATGAATGTGATGCCTATATATATGATCATTGTCTTGACTAAATATTTCATAACTATGCACTTTTCTATCAATTGCCCAAGAGTAATTTGTTTACCCACCGCATGCTTTCTTCAAGAGAGAAGCCTCTAACGAAGAATATGGCCCCCAGGTCTTCACAAAATATATTATTAAAACTCTAGAAATATTGTTTCCATTTATATTATGTTATTTTATTTTATATTTATACTATCTATCTATCACTACTTAATCCTTGCAAGTAACGAGTTCAAGGGGGCTTGACAACCCTCTTGTCCGCGTTGGGTGCAAGTGTTTGCTATTTTGTGTGTAGGTGTTGACGACGAGAATTTGCGTGGTTATCCTATTGGTTCAATAACCTTGGTTATCAGTGAGAGGAAATACTTATCTCTACTATACTACATCTCCTCTCCTCTTCGGGGAAAAACCCAACGCAGTTTACAAGTTGCAGGAAAAATTTCTAGCGTCGTTGTCGAGGAGACATCATCAAATTCTTATAAAGTTCCTTCATATAAATTTTCATTCACTTGCTCTACTTTTTATTTTCCTTTATACTTTCTTGCCTAAAAATATCAAAAACACAAAAATATTTATCTTTGCTAGTTTACTTGCTTCGCTTGTTTTGCTTGTTAGTTTGCTTGAAGTTGCTATCATGTGTGAGTTTGTCATTAAGAAGAGTGAGGATGGCAAAACTCTTGAAGAGGAAATTCCCAAAAAAATTGGATTTAAAATTTTATGTTGCGGAAAAGGGGAATATCATAGGGAAAAACATTATCCAAGAATTCTTTAATTGTACGGGGACTTTGATTTGCAATTATGTTCCTATTTTTAGAAGTACCAATAGTTACGCCGATGCTTTTTCCACACTTGTTCGTAAACTTGAAATAAGATTTATGCACACTCACCCCACTTTGCAAAGGTCTTTATATGAGTTACCTGTTATAAAAAATCCTAAGGCTCAAAAGTTAGCTACTCTTATCCTCATGAATGAATTTGATTATATAGTGTGAGAGGCTCCAAAGATCTTTGATTTTTATTATATGAGTCATGAACATCATGTGATAGATGAAATTTTATATAATGAGGATTATATGATGAGGTATGTGTTTCTTGGCAATCGTACTTTTGACGAAAATACTAAAAAGGAAGTGCCTCCATTGCATATTATCCAACAAGTTTTCAATGCTATTAACCATCAATATTCTTGGATAGTGAAAGACAATCAAGAAGGTTTCAAGGAAAGTAGCATTGAGAATGGTAAGATTTTAATACATGATGTGTTTCCCATTGTATTTGAAAAGCATCCTGATGAACACACATCCCAAGATGCAAAAAACCAAGGATGACAACGCTTGATACCTTGCATTATGCCTAGCTAGGGGCGTAAAACAATAACGTTTGTCGAGAGGCAACCCAATAGTTAACTTAATTTTTGTGTTATACTTTATGTTATTCCGTGTTGACATGATTATTGCTACTGTAATTATTGTGTTTTTATGTTTTAGTTAGTGTTTATGCCAAGTAAAACCTTTGGGATGATTTGGATAATAGTAGATTTGATGCTGCGCAAAAATAGAAACTTTTATGTCGAATGAAGAATTTCTATGATTTTACTGGAACATATTTTTTATCTAAATTGTTTTAAAAAAATGTTATACAAATTCCTCAGGTTATACTATTTTTTCGGAATTTTGGAGTTATGGAAGCATGGTTGTAGTGCTGATCATTACAAACTCTTCTGTTTTACACATATTCTGATTTTGATTGCATAGTTTGCTTGTTTTGATGATCCTATGAATTATATCAGGGCATATAAGTCATGGAGAAGTTATATTACAATACCTTATGCAATAATTAAATATGAATCAATTTATAATAGTACCTAAAGTTTATGATTTGCCTATTATACTAACGGATCTCACAAGATTTCTCTTGAGCTTTGTGTGCTGAAGTTTTCAAGTTTTGGGTATGATCACGATGGATGGAGGAATAAGGAGTGGCAAGACCCTAAACTTGGGGATGCCCAAGGCACCCCAAGGTAATATCCTAGGAAGACTCAAGCGTATAAGCTTGGAGCTGCCCTGGAAGACATCCCCTCTTTGATCTCCATTCCATCGGTATGTCACTTGGAGCTATGTTTTTATTCAACAGATGATATGTGTTTTGCTTCGAGTGTCATGTATTATAGTTTGATTTTGTTTTAGTTTTCCACAAATTTTGTTTCCTAGACACACCTATTTGAGAGAGACACATATTCATCATGATTTGTTTGAATACTCCATGTGCTTCACTTATATCTTTTGAGCTAAGCAGTTGCTCTACTGCTTCATTTATATCTTTTAGAGCACGATGACATGTAGATTTTGTAGAAATAATTGCACTATCATTCTTAACTTATTTTTTTGAGAGTCTAATAGAGGTTATGGTAATTTGCATGGGTTATAAGACTAGTTCAAAAAATGATAGGTATTCAAGGAGGATATAATACAAACTTTCATCTAGCACACAAAAAGAGAAACTGTGCGTTAATGATATTGATGTGGTAATATGAAAGGGCATGAGAACACGGTTGTTGGTTAGTAGAAATATCGAAAATTAAAGGTTGTTACTTGTCATTCATCTAAATATTGGTTATGGCATGGTGATGATGTGTGAGCATTCATATTCCTCATTGAAATCCTCGTGATGTTCAGGTCTAACACCCTGATTTTTCAAACCTTTTCTTTTCATAATATTTTGGAGTTTCACTTACAAATTGGTGGATTTTCAAATTCTCTCAAGCAAGTTGGATTGTGAGTCTCTGATTTCTTGTCCCAAGCAACCCAAAACCTTTTGCCTCTTGCCAAAACATTTCTTGAAATAATTTGCAATATCTAAATCTTTCAAATATTTTTTTTTCTACTTTGGGGAATTATGGCATCACCATGGGTTGTGAAGCAACCTATAGTTTGGATAAGATATTAACCCCAAAAAATTTTCCACATGTTCTCAGTATCATATGATTTCAAAATCTTCAAAAACATTTCATTGCCCAATGTAAAAGTTTGGCTAGAATAATTTTTTCTTTTCTAACCAAAATTGTCACTTTGTGAAGCAACCCTATTTTTCTTGTTTTAGGAAATTCCCAATAAATTCCCTTAGATCCAAGGGATCATATTTAGTTCAAATATGTAAAACCATCTCATGGTCCAATACAAGTTTAGAGCAGGAAAACTCTGCTAAGTTTCTGTTAAAACTGAACCTTTGTGAAGGAAGTGCTAGCTAGGGGTGCACCAATGATCTGTAAACTTTTGGACATGTGTGCACTACTAAATAACACTCCTCCACCAAGTTTCACCATTAGCAAGGCTTGCATGTGAGTGCCATGAGCTCATTTGCATTCTGGACCGAAAAGATGATTTACAAAGGAACTATATTAATTTGATCTTCAAATCTTTTCAAACTTTGCCAGTTTGTAGTCTTTCCTATGCTGATTAACCCAGACATGCTAGCTTGCCCTAACCCTAACCCATTTGAGCTCTAGATCCTCCCCAAGTCTGCAGGCAGAAGCTGTAGTTGACGCTACACTTCGCAGGAGTGTGTGACTGGTCGAACTAGTGATGGATGGTGGCTAATAAGAGTCTGGTCGACGCAATGGACAAGGTCCCCAGGCTTACGTGGCCTTGTGGCAGCCGTAACCGTGGTGACCATGGTACTGGCATGCCACAGGTAGCGTTCTGCGCAGTCCCTGTGGCAGCCGAGCCGCTTGTGCCGTCTTTCGCTGCCCCCTCCTTGTCCGTGGTGTCGAGGGTGTCCCTGGCAGCCGCGTGGCACCTCCAGAAGGCCCTGGGTCACCGGAGAAGGTCGCCGCCGCTCCGTGCCAAGCTCCTCCACGGACCGAACAGTCGGCTCCGGTCACTGTGGTCGTCTGCGAGCCCTTAATGGCGTAGGAGGCGTCCCATCGACTCTCTGCCCTCCTCCATCACCTCAGGTCGCTCCACGACGGCCAGCTCAGCCCCCTGCTCCAGTGTCCGAGCTTATCCTCGCCGCTTCGGGAGAGATCGGCCGAGCTCGTCGTCGGCCTATTTAAGGGTCGCCCCGTCCCCTTCAAGCTCTCCACCCCCATCCTGCAACCTCCAATTGACCTCCCAAAGAGCAAGCCAAGGCCAAGAGCCCTCTGGCCTCGAGTCATCGCCGGAGCTCCGCCGCTTGCAGCCCCTTCGTCGCCAGCTCCAACCACCCTCCCCAGAGCCCTTTCAACCACACCATCGAGCTCAGGGCTTCCCCCTGGTGCTCCTCGACCCCTTGCCCGAGCCGTCTCCGACGACCACGAGAAGCTGCCGCCGCCAGAGAATAAGGGGACAACACCGTCCGTCCATCTCTCGTCGTGCTGCGGGTACATACGTGCTCGTCGTTGACCAGCCGTTCCATTCCTCCTATTCCCAGGCATCGCCGTCGTCTCTAGCGCCGGCGACCGTCGTCGGAGAGCCGCCGCATCCCTGTTCCCTCCTCCCTCTCTCTGTTTAAAAGAGGCAGGCCCCACCTGCAAGTGGCTGAGGCCCGCGGCCAAAGCGGTAAGTGGAGGCGCCCCCTCAACTTTACGCCTTCGACGTGGCCTCTGTCAGGTTCTTTGTCTTTTTATTTATTTTCAGAATTGACCAACAACTTTGACCATTTATATCTTTTTATTCTTAAGTCCAAATCACTTGATTCCTTTTGCATTGAGTTGGTACTGATCCCCTCTATTTTCTGGTAAAGTTTAGTATTTTTCTTACACTCCTAGAATTTCTGATTAATAAAAAGGTGTTATATGACTTTTTCCTTTCTTTTGCTGTTTCAAATATATTTCAGAAGGAAACTTTGAATACCAGGAGTGTTTGAACAACCCCACCGATCAAGGCAAGCCATTATATCCATATGGTGTAGTATTGCATAGTATAGCATATTCTTTTCATGCATTATTCTCACATATTTCCTATAAAATAAATGCATAATAAATTATCAAATAAAAATATGTGCTTACTGTTATAAATCACTATGTTTGCAATAACTTAGTGGTTGATCTTGAGTCACCTGTCCGGGCATAACCGTACAGCCACATCTTGCCGATATGGGACGGCCGTGACTTGAGCTGATCGCGTGATCTTTCATCGGTACCTCCAAAGAGGGAGGGTTATGCACGCGTGCTACCTTGGCCCGGTAGGTGGTGTCAGAAATTAGCAGCCTTAACATTGTAATAGTACAAAACAAAAGGCCATATAAACTCGAGTTTTTTTACAGTGGGTAAGGCAATTGCATTAGTAAAGAGAGAATCCAATAGCACTGTTTTATTACGTATCGAGATGAAAGAAAATGCCTCTTTTTATTAGATGTCTATTCAGTAGATCACGCACTACATTACATTTTCTAGGTCTCCGGCTTGCGCAAACTACAATATGGACATGTTCTTTACCTGCAAATGCGGGTAGAGATGAAACTGCAATTTAGAAAATTGAAAAAAAGCAAAGTAGATGATCTGCTACCATACACATGGATTAAGCTAGATCCTCTTATATTTATTGACATTGCATTGGCTAAGCTAGGTGATGAATTCTCATGTTCTCGCGGTCTCCTCTTACTATGATGAAGAAACCACCAAGGTATGCAAGCAGACGTAGAGTTCATGTAGATCTCACATTTTTTGTTGTAGCGAAAAATATTTCTAATTTGTTTGTACATAATATTAAGTGGGACAAAGAGAAAACATTGTTGATTACATCAACTTAACAGTTATTCCACAACTCGGTTTCCTTTAATTTTTTAGTTACTTTTCATGTAGCACACAATCAACCGAGAGAATGAATTATCAAAGATATAGTGCTCCTACAACTAATAAATCATGTTAAACCCACAATTTATTTGCGCCACCAACTGGTCAAGTCACAAAGCTTGACACATCACTTACTAATAGTCCGTACACACAACAAGATCATCATTAAGAGGGAATACACAAACTAGCCAGTCTCACCAGGAGGGAAATAGCCCATGCAACATCAACGTCCAAACAACAATCTAAACATACATAAAGTCAATTATATCTATCTTCTACCATACAAGAAACTGCACACATGATCAAACTGCACCAAAGTCAGCAAATCACTTTTATTGATAGAACAACAACAAGTTACATCATCATAGAGTGATAGCAATAGATTGAAGCATTGTATAGAGAAGACGATGATGTAAAAAATACAACAAGGCATATATAGAGAGAGAGGGATGAAAACTTTCCTGCTAGAAGAATGGTTCCAATGAACGTAGCTTGCATCATCGAATAGAAAGGTCCGTTACCCATATGGTATTTGGTGTGTACTTGTAGTGCCTTGGTTTCGTTCATTGAGGACGTAGTTGGAGCCTTGGAGGATAGGATGTAGATCCTAGACAAGATGGGGCGATAGGTGACGTCGGTCTTCCTCGTTCCTTTGCTGAAGAAAATGTTGAGTACGGCATCGGCGTCGACGTCGGCACACACAACGACGGCAGGACGTCATAGACCGAATACTCGAATGAGCTAGCCATGAGCCCATGCTATTGTTGTCTGACGCATGCCTGGTCTGATGCGGTGTCCGCACAGATTTTGTACATGCCGAAGATGAGCGGGATGATTGATATCGAGGTCAAGGTCCTCGGCCCCATTGTCCTCATAGACGCGGCTAACACCATAATCTATGCGTGCACGGCGCTTGGGCGAGGAGGCGAGCGCGTGGTAGAGGAGGACAGAGGTGAGCTCTCTGGGAAGTGGCCGGCGGCCATAAGCACGAGGGAGGGCGAGTGAGGGAGGGGGTGTGAGTTGAACCATCACGACGACAACGATGATGGCTGATTGGCCTTTAATAATATATACTCAAGTTGTTTATGCCACATTGGTATTTCAACATCAAGTACCGCTGCTATCTTTGGAAAAGTGAACTAACAAAACTTTCCGAGTAAAAAGCAGAAGATCCTGCAGTAGCTCTAGTCAAATCTTTCATGTACAACATTGGATAGGTACTTTCTCGAGACATTGGAACTACAATGTGCCACTATGAAGTACTCTCTAGTGTGCATTTTTTCTCTCGAGATACCCTACTTTGTGGCTAATTTATCAGGCCTAAAGAGTGCAGACTGGCTGTATATCGGCAAGATTATGATGATAGCAGTTGCGGTTGCAGACACACATGAAAGATATGTCTTTTTTAAAATGACAAAACCGAATTTAGATGTGCATGAGATCAGGCATACCTCACATGGAGCATGGGTAGTCCATCGACGTTGGTAGAACATCGAGATTGTATGATGGCTTATTGATTACGGACAGACTTCAGAGTTGGTAGAATAGTGAGACTGTATAGAGCTATGTCGGAAACTTACGGCATGACAATGAGTCAGATAACTGTAGATTATCCCACAGAGTTGGAACACACACAAAATTATTTAACCATGCAATTAGAATCGAAAGGATTCAGTGATGTCTTTTCCCTTGATGACAGATGCAAATTATCTAGATATAAATCGTTACTTTTTATTATTACAAATAGATTGATTGATGAGACTCTAGCAATATCAACAACAATCAGTAGCATGCTACATCTCTATTCTCTATCTAAATGTGCATTAATTAGTAGCATCATACGTCATACAAGAAGCACCATACATCTATCAAAGTATGCATCAATCAGTATCCCTCCCCCCTCCCTCTCTATCATGTCTTTGCTTTCTCTCTCTTCCTCACCTATCTCTCTTTTTTTCTCCACAAGAGCAAATCACCATCGAGCCCTATCTCTCCTCTGTTCTCTCTATATATATCAGCAGCGGCCAGAAGCAGATCTAGCAAGCCCTCTATCTAAATATGGTTCAATTAGTGTCTCTCTCTGCTCTCTATCTCTCATCTCCGTGATCTCTCTCTTCCTCACCTATCTCTATCTCTCAAGCAGCAACGCCCAACATGCCCTCTGCTCTCTCCCTAAAGCAGAAGTTCATTCCTTCAAGTGCCTCCCCACCTTCAGCCATGACATCACTGCCACCGCCCCTCTATCGACTAGTCAGTGGCACCAACTCAACCTCCCCTAGATTCTCTAGTTGCTTGGATGTGAAAGAAAATTGAAGGAGGAACGAACCCGCACTGGTCGCTGGATCGAGGACAACACCTCCTTTGCGTCGCCCATCAAACCACCACCTGGCCCTGGCACCACCAGCAATGGCCCGACGCTATGCTGCCCCACCCGAGCCCCGGCGAGGCGGCCTCCATCCTCGGAAGCGAGCATGCCGACCACTGATACGTCCATTTTGCATCATGCTTTCATGTTGATATTTATCACTTTATGGGCTGTTATATTACCTTGTGGTACCATACTTATGCCTTTTCTCTCTTATTTTGCAAGGTTTATTTGAAGAGGGAGAATACCGGCAGCTGGAATTCTGGACTGGAAAAGGAGCAAGTCTGAGTCCTCTATTATGCACAACTCCAATTGCCCTGAAAATCAACGTGGAATTTTTTGGGAATATAAAAAAAATACTGGGGAAAGAAGTACCAGAGGGGAGCTACTAGGGCCCCACAAGCCTGATAGCCGTCACCTCCCCCAGGTGGCGGCTACAGGGCTTGTGGGCTCCCTGACAGACCACTGCCCTCCCTCTTTTGCTATATGAAGGGTTTCGTTCCTGAAAAAATCAAGGAGGAGCTTTGTCGTGGTTTCGCCGCCGCCACAAGGCGGAACTTGAGCAGATCCAATCTAGAGCTCCGGCAGGACGATCCTGTCGGGGAAACTTCCCTCCCGGAGGGGGAAGTCGTCGCCATCGTCATCACCAACACTCCTCTCGTCGGAGGGGAGTCATCTCCATCAACATCTTCATCAGCACCATCTCCTCTCCAATCCCTAGTTCATCTCTTGTAACCAATCTCCGTCTCGCGACTCCGATTGGTACTTGTAAGGTTGCTAGTAGTGTTGATTACTCTTTGTAGTTGATGCTAGTTGGATTACTTGGTGGAAGAGTTTATGTTCAGATCCTTGATGCTATTCATTACACCTCTGATCATGATTATGATTATGCTTTGTGAGTAGTTACTTTTGTTCCCGAGGACATGGGATAAGTCATGCTGATAATAATCATGTGAATTTGGTATTCGTTCGATATTTTGATATGATGTATGTTGTCTTTTCCTCTAGTGGTGTTATGTGAACGTCGACTACATAACACTTCACCATATTTGGGCCTAGAGGAAGGCATTGGGGAGTAGTAATTAGATGATGGGTTGCTAGAGTGATAGAAGCTTAAACCCCAGTCTATGCGTTGCTTCGTAAGGGGCTGATTTGGATCCACTAGTTTAATGCTATGGTTAGACGTTGTCTTAATTATTCTTTCGTAGTTGCGGATGCTTGCGAGAGGGGTTAATCATAAGTGGGATGCTTGTCCAAGTAAGGGCAGTACCCAAGCGCCGGCCACCCACATATCAAACTATCAAAGTAACGAACACGAATCACATGAACATGATGAAACTAGCATGACAGAAATTCCCGTGTGTCCTCGGGAGCGTTTTTCCTCCTATAAGACTTTGTTCAGGCTTGTCCCTTGCTACAAAAGGGATTGGGCCACTTGCTGCACCGTTGCTACTACTTGTTACTTGTTACTTTTCACTTGGTACGTTTCACCTTGCTACACCATCACTTGTTACCGCTACTTTCAGTGCTTGCAGTTATTACCTTGCTGAAAACTTTTTATCAGAGCCTTCTGCTCCTCGTTGGGTTCGACACTCTTACTTATCGAAAGGACTACGATTGATCCCCTATACTTGTGGGTCATCAAGACTCTTTTCTGGCGCCGTTGCCGGGGAGTGAAGCGCCTTTGGTAAGTGGAATTTGGTAAGGAAACATTTATATACTGTGCTGAAATTTATTGTCACTTGTCACTATGGAAACTGTTCCTTTGAGGAATTTGTTCGGGGTATCTTCACCACGAACGGAAGCACGAGGAGTTGTTCTTCAACCTGAGGTACCTACTGAAAATATCTTTTATGAAATTCCTTCGGCTATGCTTGAGAAACTGCTGGCTAATCCTTTTACAGGAGATGGATCTTCACATCCAGACTTGCATCTGATCTATGTAGATGAAGTTTGTGGTTTATTTAAGCTTGTAGGTTTGCCCGAGGATGAGGTAAAGAAGAAAGTATTTCCTTTATCTTTGAAGGATAAGGCGTTTACATGGTATAGGCTATGTGATGATACTGGATCATGGGACTACAATCAGTTGAAATTGGAATTTCATCAAAAGTTCTATCCTATGCATTTAGTACATCGTGATCGGAATTATATTTATAACTTTTGGCCTCGTGACAGGGAAAGCATAGCTCAAGCTTGGGGAGTCTTAAATCAATGTTATATTCATGCCCCAATCATGAGCTCTCGAGAGAAATTATCAGTCAAAACTTTTATGCTCGGCTTTCTCATGAAGATCGTACCATGCTTGACACTTCTTGTACCAGTTCTTTTATGAAGAAGGATATTGACCACAAGTGGAATTTATTGGAAAGAATCAAATGTAACTCTGAAGATTGGGAGCTGGAAGAAGGTAAGGAGTCAGGTATGAATTTCCAGTTTGATTGCGTTAAATCTTTTGTTGAAACAAACACTTCTAGAGATTTTAGCGCTAAGTATGGACTTGACTCTGAGATAGTAGCTTCTCTATGTGAATCTTTTGCTGCTCATGTTGATCTTCCCAAAGAGAAGTGGTTTAAATATCACCCCCCTGTAGAAGTCAACATAGCTAAACCCAATCTAGTTGAGGAGAAAGTCATTGCTTTTAGTGATCCTGTTGTTCCTTGTGCCTACGCTGAGAAACCACCTTACCCTGCTAGGAAAAAGGATTATTCTAAAGCTCCAACTGTGATATGTAGGGGTTACATTAGACCACTTGCACCCCTGAGGAAATTAGAGTTGAAACTAGTGTTGCTATTATCAAAGATCTCTTAGCCGAAGACATAGACGGGCATGTTATCAAATTCTGTGAGGACTCCGCTAGAATTGCTAAACCTTAGACGAAAGACAAATACGGACCTGTAGTTGGCCTGCCCGTTGTTTCTGTCAAGATAGGAGATCACTGTTATCATGGTTTATGTGATATGGGTGCTAGTGTTAGTGCAATACCCCGTTCCCTATATGATGAAATCAAAGATGAGATTGCACCTGCTGAGTTAGAACCCATTGATGTCACTATTACGCTAGCTAATAGAGACACTATCTGCCCTCTGGGAATTGTGAGAGACGTAGACGCCCTGTGTGGTAAGACGAAGTATCCTACTGATTTACTCGTCCTTTCTACTGCACAAGATAGCTTTTGTCCCATCATATTTGGTAGACCCTTTCTCAACACTGTCAATGCTCACATTGACTATGTTAAACAGATTGTCACTGTTAGTTTCGAGGATGTGTCTCATGAATTTAACTTCTCCAAGTTTGGAAGACAACCCCATGAAAAAGAGTCGTCTGGTAGGGATGAAATCATTGCTCTTGCCTCTATTGCCGTACCTCCTACGGATTCTTTAGAGCAATATCTGCTTGAGCATGAAAATGATATGCATATGGATGAAAGAGATGAGATAGATAAAATTGTCTTAGAGCAATATCCTATTCTCGAGAATAATCTGCCTGTTGAACTGCTTGGGGATCCTCCCCCACCGAAGGGTGATCCTGTGTTCGAGCTTAAACAGTTGCCTGATACTCTCAAGTATGCCTATCTTGATGAGAAGGAGATATATCATGTTATTATTAGTGCTCTCCTCTCGAATCACGAAGAGAAGAAGTTACTAAAAACTTTGAGGAAGCACCGCGCGGCTATTGGATATACTCTTGATGATCTTAAGGGTATTAGTCCCACTCTATGTCAGCACAAGATTAAAACTGACCCTCATTCTAAACCAGTTGCTGACCATCAAAGGAGATTAAACCCTAAGATGAAAGAGGTCGTGAGAAAAGAAATATTAAAGCTTCTGGAAGCAGGAATCATTTATCCTGCTGCTCATAGTGATTGGGTAAGTGCAGTACATTGCGTACCTAAGAAGGGAGGTATCACCGTCGTTCCTAATGATAAGAATGAATTAATCCCACAAAGGATTATCACTGGCTATAGGATGGTGATAGACTTCCAGAAACTGAACAAGGCAACCAGGAAAGACCATTATCCTTTGCCGTTTATCGACCAAATGCTAGAAAGGCTATCCAAACACAACACTTCTGCTTTCTAGACGGTTATTCAGGTTTCTCGCAAATACCTGTTGCACAATCTGATCAGGAGAAAACCACTTTCACCTGCCCCTTCTGTACCTTTGCTTATAGACGTATGCCTTTTGGCTTATGCAATGCACCAGCCACCTTTCAAAGATGTATGATGGCTATATTCTCTGACTTTTGTGAAAATATTGTCGAGGTTTTCATGGATGACTTCTCCGTTTACGGGTCTTCCTTTGATGATTGCCTCAGCAACCTTGATCGAGTCTTACAGAGATGCAAAGATACCAACCTCGTCTTGAATTGGGAGAAGTGCCACTTTATGGTTAATGATCGCATCGTCTTAGGACACAAAATTTCTAAGAGAGGCATTGAAGTTGATAAGGCTAAGGTTGATGCAATTGAGAAAATGCCTTGCCCTACAGATATCAGAGGTATACGAAGTTTCCTAGGTCATGCTGGTTTCTATAGAAGGTTTATTAAAGACTTCTCTAAGATTTCTAGGCCTCTTACCAACCTCTTGCAGAAGGATGTTCCTTTTGTTTTTGATGAGGATTGTGAGGAAGCTTTCGAAATACTTAAGAAGGCCTTGATAACCGCACCTATTGTTCAACCACCTGACTGGAACTTGCCCTTTGAAATCATGTGCGACGCTAGTGATTATGCTGTTGGTGCTGTTCTAGGACAAAGAGTTGACAAGAAGTTGAATGTTATTCACTACGCTAGTAAAACTCTAGACAGTGCCCAAAGAAACTATGCCACTACGGAAAAGGAGTTTTTAGCAGTCGTGTTTGCATGTGAAAATTTGTGATCTTATATAGTTGACTCCAAAGTCACTATTCGCTCTAATCATGCTGCTATTAAGTACCTTATGGAGAAGAAGGACGCTAAGCCTAGGCTAATCAGATGGGTTCTCCTGCTACAGGAATTTGATTTGCACGTTGTTGACCGAAAGGGTGCTGATAACCCTGTAGCAGATAACTTGTCCAGGCTAGAGAATGTCCTTGATGACCCATGACCTATTGATGATAGCTTTTCTGATGAGCAATTAAATGTCATCCGCACTTCACATAGTGCACCGTGGTATGCTGATTACGCAAATTATATCGTAGCCAAATACATACCACCCAGTTTCACCTACCAGCAAAAGAAGAAATTCTTCTTTGATTTGAGACACTACTTTTGGGATGATCCTCACCTTTATAAGGAAGGAGTAGATGGTGTTATTAGACGTTGTGTGCCTGAACATGAACAGGGACAGATCCTGCAGAAGTGTCATTCCGAAGCCTACGGAGGACACCATGCTGGAGATAGAACTGCTCATAAGGTATTGCAATCAGGTTTCTCTTGGCCCACTCTCTTCAAGGATGCCCGTAAGTTTTTCTTGTGTTGTGATGAATGCCAAAGAATAGGGAACATCAGTAAGCGTCAGGAAATGCCTATGAACTATTCACTTGTCATTGAACCGTTTGATGTCTGGGGCTTTGATTATATGGGACCCTTCCCGAGATCCAATGGGTATACTCACATCTTAGTTGCTGTGGATTATGTCACTAAGTGGGTAGAAGCTATCCCCACTAGAAATGCTGATCACCACACCTCCATTAAGATGCTTAAAGAAGTCATTTTTCCAAGATTTGGAGTCCCTAGATATCTGATGACTGATGGCGGTTCACACTTCATTCATGGTGTTTTCCGCAAGATGCTCGCTAAGTATGATGTCAACCATAGAGTTGCATCTCCTTATCATCCTGAGTCTAGTGGTCAAGTGGAGTTGAGTAATAGGGAGATCAAATTGATCTTACAAAAGACCGTCAATAGATCTCGAAAGAATTGGTCTAGCAAACTTGACGATGCACTATGGGCTTATAGGACTGCTTATAAGAATCCCATGGGCATGTCGCCGTATAAAATGGTTTACGGTAAGGCCTGTCATTTACCTCTTGAGCTGGAACACAAAGCTTATTGGGCAATCAAAGAGCTCAACTTTGATTTCAAACTTGCTGGTGAGAAGCGGTTGTTTGATATCAGCTCATTAGATGAACGGAGGGCCCAGGCATATGAGAATGCCAAGTTGTTCAAGGAAAATGTTAAGAGATGGCACGATAAAAGAATACAGAAACGAGAGTTCAATGTAGGTGATTATGTCCTGCTATACAATTCTCGCTTAAGATTCTTCGCAGGCAAGCTTCTCTCTAAATGGGAAGGTCCTTACGTTGTCGAGGAAGTATATTGTTCTGGTGCCATCAAAATCAATAACACGGAAGGTAATTTTCCTAGAGTGGTAAATGGGCAAAGAATCAAGCATTACATCTCTGGTACTCCCATAAATGTTGAGACCAATATCATCAATATCATAACTCCAGAGGAGTACATAAGGGATGTTTATAAACCTGTTTCAGACCCTGAAAATGAAGAGGTATCTGTTTCGGTAAGTAATTGGACTGCGAAGCTTTTCCAATAGGAAATTTCCTCCGTTTTGGAATTTTTGGAAAATTAGAAAAATAAAAAGCAGTCCGGAGAGCGCACGAGGCGGCCACAAGCTTGGTAGCCGCCACCCCCCTCGCGGCGGCTATAGGGCTTGTGGGCACCTCGTGTGCCTCCCGGACTCCGTTTTCTTGCGGAGCACTCCTTCTTGTCCAGAAAAAATCATTATATATACGCCCGAGGGTTTTGATCTCCGTATCGCGCAGTTTTCCTCTGTTTTCGTTTCGAGCCTGTTTCTGTTGCAGATCTAGATCGTCATGACTTCCCCAAACGCTCCTAAGGACAAGATCTTCGAGAAGGTCATCAACCCCTATCTCACGGAAGTGCTGAAACACCCTCAATCTATCAAGATGAGCGAGGGGATGTTGCACATCCGTGATGTTGAGGGGTCTAAGAAGACCGGAAGCGTGGAGACGAGGCTCGAAGCAATGGAGCAACAAGTCTTCAAGTGCCAAGCGATGGTGGAGCGTGGACTCAACGCCAACCACATGATGATCATGGAGTTCACCAGCAATCACAAGATGGATGCCATTGACATTGGGAAGCACCTCTCCAGGCTTTATGACAGGGTTGATCAACTTCGGGGCCAGATCTATGGCCTGCAGAACCAAAACTGTGAGTATGAGTATAGATTTAAATCAATAAGGTTGGCCGCAGATTTGGGGATTCCGACGACTCGTTCATCCTGCCATGATGGAGCACCTATGCCTTGGAAGACGGAGGATCAGACTACTCCAACAACTCCACCACCGTCACCACCAAAGGAAGAGAACTAAGCATTGGTATGGGCAATCCCCTTGGCTTTTGCCAAGCTTGGGGGAGTTGCCCTGGTATCGTATCACCTTTATATCTTTTGCTTTTACCTTTGTTTTAGTTATTTCCTTTTTAGTTTTTATTTCTTCTCTTAGTGGAATAAGTCTTTAGTGTTTAGTTTGAGTCTTTTGTTTTGTGTCTCCCCCGATGTATTCGAGCTTGCGAGCTATATAATAAAGAGTATCTTAGTCAAGGTCTTTGTTTTGTGCCGTGATCAAGAGCATTAAAAGAACGATAGCATGAAAGATCATGAGATGATCTTATGGGAAGTGATAGCTTCACATATAACAAGTATGATGATTGAAACTTGTTGAGAATAGACCAACATAGACCCTAGTCATTGGTGCAATTAATAAGAAGTAATAAGGAAAGAGAGGTTCACATATAAATATATCATCTTAGACACTTTCTCAAATTGTGAACACTCACCAAACTATTACATGCTTAGAAGTAGATGTTGGACAAGGAAGACAACATAATGAATTGTGTTTGCTTGGTTCCAAACAATGTTATATGATTAGAGATCCCTTAGCATGTGACGATTGCTTCCACCTCATATTAGCCAAAACTCCCGCACCAAGTAGAGATACTACTTTTGCATCCATAAACCTCCAACCCAGTTTTGCCATGAGAGTCCACCATACCTACCTATGGATTGAATAAGATCCCTCAAGTAAGTTGTCGTCGGTGCAAGAAATAAAAATTGCTCTCTAATATGTATGATCTATTAGTGTGTGGAAAATAAGCTTTATACGAACCTATGATGAGGAAGACATAAAAGTGACAGACTGCATAATAAAGTTCTTTATCACATGAGACAATATAAAGTGACGTTCCTCCGCACTAAGAGGACACGCATCCAAACCACAAAGCGGATGACAACCTCTGCTTCCCTCTGCGAAGGGACTATCTTGTACCTTTACTTTTTGCCTTGTAAGAGTCATGGTGATCTTCACCAATTCCCTATTTTGCTTTTGTCTTGGCTACCGTCACATGCTTGGGAAAGATCTATATTCATATATCAACTTGGAGATGAGTACTTATGCTTTATTATTGTTGACTTTACCCTTGATGTAAATGGTTGGGAGGCAAAACTATAAGCCCCTATCTTCCTCTGTGTCCAGCTGAAACTTTGATCCCATGAGTACCACGTGACTTGTAACAATTGTGGAAAACAAAAGAGATGATTGAGTATGTGGGTTTGCTTTACAAGCTCTTATTTGACTCTTTCTGATGTTATGATAAATTGCAATTGCTTCAATGACTATGGACTCTTGTTGGCTACTTCTCGGTAAGGTTTTTTGCTTCATACTTTGCTTTGTGAAGGAATTGTTACTTTCCCATAAGAATCTTTATGATGTATTGTTGTTCTATGTGTGATCATGATGCCCTCATGTACGTATTTTGTTTTATCGACACCTTCATCCCTATACATGTGGACATGTTTATGGGACTTGGTTTTCGCTTGAGGACGAGCGAGGTCTAAGCTTGGGGGAGTTGATACGTCCATTTTGCATCATGCTTTCATGTTGATATTTATCGCTTTATGGGCTATTATATTACCTTGTGGTACCATACTTATGCCTTTTCTCTCTTTTTTTGCAAGGTTTATTTGAAGAGGGAGAATAGCGGCAGCTGGAATTCTGGACTGGAAAAGGAGCAAGTCTGAGTCCTCTATTCTGCACAACTCCAATTGCCCTAAAAATCAATGTGGAATTTTTTGGGAATATATAAAAAATACTGGGCGAAAGAAGTACCAGAGGGGAGCTACCAGGGCCCCACAAGCCTGGTAGCCGCCACCCCCGTGGTGGCGGCTATAGGGCTTGTGGGCTCCCTGACGGCCCACTGGCCCCCTCTTTTGCTATATGAAGGGTTTCGTTCCAGAAAAAAATCAAGGAGAAGCTTTTTCGTGGTTTCGCTGCCGCCAAGAGGTGGAACTTGAGCAGATCCAATCTAGAGCTCCGGCAGGACGATCCTGCCAGGGAAACTTCCCTCCCGGAGGGGGAAATCGTCGCCATCGTCATCACCAACACTCCTCTCGTCGGAGGGGAGTCATCTCCATCAACACCTTCATCAGCACCGTCTCCTCTCCAATCCCTAGTTCATCTCTTGTAACCAATCTCCGTCTCGCGACTCCGTTTGGTACTTGTAAGGTTGCTAGTAGTGTTGATTACTCTTTGTAGTTGATGCTAGTTGGATTACTTGGTGGAAGAGTTTATGTTCAGATCCTTGATGCTATTCATTACACCTCTGATCATGATTATGATTATGCTTTGTGAGTAGTTACTTTTGTTCCTGAGGACATGGGATAAGTCATGCTGATAATAGACATGTGAATTTGGTATTCGTTCGGTATTTTGATATGCTGTATGTTGTCTTTTCCTCTAGTGGTGTTATGTGAATGCCGACTACATAACACTTCACCATATTTGGGCCTAGAGGAAGGCATTGGGGAGTAGTAAGTAGATGATGGGTTGCTAGAGTGACAGAATCTTAAACCCGAGTCTATGCGTTGCTTCGTAAGGGGCTGATTTGGATCCACTAGTTTAATCCTATGGTTAGACGTTGTCTTAATTCTTCTTTCGTAGCTGCGGATGCTTGCGAGAGGGGTTAATCATAAGTGGGATGCTTGTCCAAGTAAGGGCAGTACCCAAGTGCCGGTCCACCCACATATCAAACTATCAAAGTAACAAACGCGAATGACCTGAACATAATGAAACTAGCATGACAGAAATTCCCGTGTGTCCTCGGGAGCGTTTTTCCTCCTATAAGACTTTGTTCAGGATTGTCCCTTGCTACAAAAGGGATTGATCCACTTGCTGCACCGTTGCTACTACTTGTTACTTGTTACTTTTCACTTGCTACATTTCACCTTGCTACACCATCACTTGTTACTGCTACTTTTAGTGCTTGCAGTTATTACCTTGTTGAAAACTGTTTATCAGAGCCTTCTGCTCCTCGTTGGGTTCGACACTCTTACTTATCAAAAGGACTACGGTTGATCCCCTATACTTGTGGGTCATCAGCCACCATATCGTCCTCCGCCCCGACACCTCGGCCAAAGCAAGCACGCCGACCGCCTTATTGTCCTCCACCGCGATGCCTCACGGCAATTCCCGGCTCCTTCAGCGCAAACGCCAAGGCCTGCCACGATGCATCGCCCCATCCTGAGGTTAAACGGTGTGTACACTTGCCCGCGAGCTCGCCTTCGTTCAGGCCAAGGCCACCTTCGGTGACTTCATGTGCTCCGTGCTCTCCTCGGCCGACCTCACTGCGCCCCCGCTCGCAGCCGAGCCACTCGACATAGTCCTCACCACCTTCGAATCCGCACGGGGGCTTTGCGTGGAGGACGCAAACGGGAGGCGGCAAGGGCAGGAGGAGAAGGGGGTGGTACGGCCGCTGCGCAGACGAGATGCGCCGATGTGACAGAGTTTGGTGAAGGGATGTAAGTGGGAGTTGTGGGGGCATGATGTGGGTGGGGTCGTGGGGCAATGGGTGGGTTGATCTGCTGGTTTCCTACTTTTTTCCATGTTGATTTTTCAACACTCCGTGAAGGGAGGAGAGGTGGAAGGGAGGTCTAACGTGGGACGAGGCCGATTCTTTTACGAAGGAGTTGTTTGAGGGGTGACACGGGAGGTTGGACCATCACGATGGCGGATTCTCCTTTAATAGTAGAGATACTCAATCTCTTTATTCCAGATTGGTATTTCAGCAGCAAGTACCGCTGCTAGCTTTCAAAAAGTGAACTCAAACAAACTTTCTGAGTACAAAGCAAAAGATCTTGCAGTAGCTCCAGTCAAATCTTTCACGTACAACATTGGATAGGTACTTTCTCCACACATTGGAACTAAAATGCGCCACTATGAAGTACTCTCTAGTGTGTATTTTTTTTCTCGAGATAGCCTACTTTGTGGCTAATTTATGAGGCCTAAAGAGTGCAGATTGGTTGTATATCGGCAAGATGATGATGATAGTAGTTGCAGTTGCAGACACACATGAAAGATATGTCTTTTTCAAAATGACAGAACCGAATTTAGATGTGCATGAGATCAGACATACCTCACATGGAGCATGGACAGTCCATCAATTCTGGTAGAACAGCGAGATTGTACGATGGTTTATGGATTATGGGTAGACTGCAGAGTTGGTAGAACGGTGAGACTGTATAGAGCTATGTCGGAACTTGCAGCATGACAATGAGCCAGATAACTGTAGATTATCCTAGAGAGTTAGAACACACACAAAATTGTTTAACCTTGCAATTAGAATCCAAAGGATGCAGTGATGTCTTTTCCCTTGATGACATATGCAAATTATCTAGATATAAATTGTTACTTATTATTATTAGATATAGATTGATTGATGAGAATCTAGCAATAACAACAACAATCAGTAGCAAGCTACATCTCTATTTTCTATCTAAATGTGGATTAATTAGTAGTATCATACGTCATACAAGAAGCACCATACATCTATCAAAATGTGCAGCAATCAGTGTCCTTCCCTCCCTCCCTCTCTATCATCTCTCTTATTTCTCTCTCTTCCTCACCCATCTCTCTTGTTTTTCTCCACAAGAGCAAATCAGCATCGAACCCTATTACTCCTGTGTTCTCTCTATATATATCAACAGCGGCCAGCAGCAGATCCAGCAAGCCCTCTATCTAAAAATGTGTCAATTAGTGTATCTCTATGCTCTCTATCTCTCATCTTTGTGCTCTCTCTCTTCCTCACCTATCTCTATCTCTCAAGCAGCAGCGCCCAGCATGCCCTCTGCTCTCTCCCTAAAGCAGAAGTTCATCCCTTCAAGTGCCTCCCCACCTTCATCCACAACATCGCTGCCACCACCCCTCTATCGACTCTTCAGCGGCACCAACTCAACCTCCCCTAGATTCTCTAATTGCTTGGATGTGAAAGAAAATTGAAGGAGGAACGAACCTGCGCTGGTCGCTGGATCGAGGACAGCGCCTCCTCTGCATCACCCGTCAAACCACCGCCTGGCCCTGGCACCACCGGCAATAGCCCGACGCTGTGCTGCCCCCCCGAGCCCCGGCGAGGCGACCTCCATCCTCGGAAGCGAGCATGCCGTCCACCATATCGTCCTCCGCCCCGACACCTCGCCCAAAGCAAGCACGCCGACCGCCTTATTTTCCTCCACCGTGATGCCTCGCTCCCATTCCCGGCTCCTTCGACGCAAACACCAAGGCCTGCCACGATGCCTTGCCCGATCTTGGGCTCACACGGTGTGTATGCGCACCCGCGAGCTCGCCCTCATTCAGGCCAAGTCCACCTTCGTCGACTTCATGTCCTCCGTGCCTTCCCCGGCCGACCTCACCGCACCCCGCTCGCAGCCGAGCCGCTCGACATAGGCCTCACCGTTGTCGAATCCGTGCGGGGGCTTTGCACGGAGGACGTGAACGAGAGGTGGCGAGGGGAGGAGGAGAAGGGGGCGGTATGGCCGCTGTGCAGTCGAGATGCGCCGATGTGGCAGAGTTTGGTGACGGGATGTGGGTGCGAGTTGTGGGGCATGATGTGGGTGGGGGTCGTGGGGCACCGAGCCGGTTGATCTATTGGTTTCCTGCCTTTTTCTGCGTTGAGTTTTCAACACTGCAGGAAGGGAAGAGAGGTGGAAGGGAGGTGTGACGTGGGACGAGGCTAATTATTTTACGAAGGAGTCGTTCGAGGGGTGACACAGGAGGTTGAACCATCACGACGGCGGATTCTCCTTTACTAGTAGAGATACTCAATCTCTTTATGCCAGATTGGAATTTCAGCATCAAGTACCGCTGCTAGCTTTGGAAAAGTGAACTCAAAAAAACTTTCCGAGTACAAAGCAGAAGATCTTGCAGTAGCTCCAGTCAAATCTTTCATGTACAACATTGGATAGGTACTTTCTCGAGACATTGGAACTACAATGCATCTTCTTCATCATGATCGAAATTTATCTATAATTTTTGGCCTCGTGAAGGAGAAAGTATCGCTCTAGCTTGGGGGAGGCTGAAGTCAATGTTATATTCATGCCCCAATCATGAGCTCTAGAGAGAAATTATTGTTCAAAATTTTAATGCGCGACTTTCTCCTAATGATCAAACCATGCTCGATACTTCTTTTAGTACGAACTCTAGGGCTGTTCGTGACACTTATAAGGATAGCTCATAAGATTGATCGGAAAAGATAACTTTGAGGTGGTTTCGTACCCTACAATAATTTCTTCGTTTGTTCTTCACTATTTGTGACTTTGGAGTGAACTCTTTGTCGCCAGTGAGGGATTTATATATGATTCAGCTATGTTAGTATTGTTGGGAGAACTTGCACTAGTGAAAGTATGGACCCTAGGCCTTGTTTCCAAGCATTTATACAACGTTTTGCTCATTGTTTACTATTTGTTACCTTGTTGTTTTTATATTTTCAGATTACAAAAACCTATATCTACCATCCATATTACACTTGTATCACCATCTCTTCACCGAACTAGTGCACCTATACAATTTACCATTGTATTGGGTGTGTCATACGTCTCCAACGTATCTATAATTTTTGATTGTTCCATGCTATTATATTATCAACTTGGGATGTCTTACATGCATTTATATGCCATTTTATATCATTTTTGGGACTAACCTATTAACTCAGTGCCTAGTGCTAGTTTCTGTTTTTTCCATGTTTTTGACCTTTTTCAGAAAAGAATATTAAACGGAGTCCAAACGGAATAAAACCCGTAGGATGATTTTTTCCATAACAGAAGATACCCAGAAGACTTGAGAACCAAGGCAGGAGATCTCGTGGGAGGTCACGAGCCCCCTAGGCGTGCCCCGGGGGGGGGGGGGGGTAGCAGGCTCATGCCCCCCTTGCCTCCTTTGCCCTACCTCTTTCGCCTATAAATTCCCAAAAATCCCGAAACCAACAGAGAGAGCCACGAAAATACTTTTCTGCCGCCGCAAGCTTCTGTCTCCGCGCGATCCCATCTGGGGACCGTTTTGGTGCCCTGACGGAGGGGGATTCGGACACGGAGGTCTTCCTCATGAACACCATTGTATCTCCGATGATGCATGCGTAGTTCACCACAGACCTTCGGGTCCATAGCTAGTAGCTAGATGGCTTCTTCTCTCTCTTGGATCTTCAATAGAAAGTTCTCCATGATCTTCATGGAGATCTATCCGATGTAACTTTATTTTGCGGTGTGTTTGTCGAGATCCGATGAATTGTGGATTTATGATCAGATCATCTTTGAATATTATTTGAGTCTCCTCTGATTTCTTATATGCATGATTTCATATCCTTGTAATTCTCTTCGAGTTATGGGTTTCGTTTGGCCAACTTGATCTATAATTCTTGCAATGGGAGAAGTGCTTGGTTTTGGGTTCATACCGTGCGGTGTCCTCACCTAGTGACAGAAGGGGTAGCGAGGCACGCATCATGTTGTTGCCATCAAGGGTAAAAAGATGGGGTTTATATCATATTGCATGAATTTATCCCTCTACATCATGTCATCTTGCTTAAGGCGTTACTCTATTTGTTATGAACTTAATACACTAGATGCATGCTGGATAGCGGTCGATGTGTGGAGTAATAGTAGTTGATGCAGAAAGTATCGGTCTACTTGTCTCGGACGTGATGCATATATGTATGATCATTGCCTTAGATATCGTCATGACTTTGCGCAATTCTATCAATTGCTCGACAGTAATTCGTTCACCCACCGTAATACTTGCTATCATGAGAGAAGCCTCTAGTGAACACTATGGCCCCCGGGTCTATTTTACACATTATATATTCAGATCTACATACAAAAATACCAAAAATATCTTGCTGCACTTTTATTTATATTTACCTTTTATCACTCTGATCTCACCTTGCAAGTAATCGTAAAGGGATGGACAACCCCTTTATCGCGTTGGGTGCAAGTTTGTTTGTCTTTGCGCAGGTTCATTGGTGCCTCACCTTGATACTCCTACTGGATTGATACCTTGGTTCTCAAACTGAGGGAAATACTTATCTCTACTTTGCTGTATCACCCTTTCCTCTTCAAGAGAAAAATCAACGCAAGATCAAGAAGTAGCAGGAAGAATTTTTGGCGCCGTTACCGGGGAGTATTCAAGTGAAGCATATCTACCAAGTACCTATCGCAAACTCATCTCCTGCGTTTACATTATTTTCCATTTTCCTCTCGTTTTCCTCTTCCCCACTTCTAAAACGATTATCCGAAAATACCAAAAAGATTTTCCTTTTTATTCGCTCTTCTTCCCTTCGCCTTTTTGTTGCTATGTTTGATTGTATTGCCATGTGCCTTCTATTTGCTTGCATCTTCGCTTGCTAAAAATCTATTGATATGGATCCTCATCCACTTGCTAATCTTTTCAAAAGACCAAATTATGATGAACAATTTTCTAGTGAGTTGAGTGCACTTCACTATCTCTATGGAGTTTTGTTTGAAAATCATGAATCTGAAATTTTTGATGAAGTGTTGAAAGAAGAAAATTATAAAGTGGTTCATGATATCTGCTTGAATGAAAAACATGATTGCCATGTTGTTAGTATGAATTCTCTGAATATCTTTGAGGCTAATGATATGCAAAACCACAAGCTTGGGGATGCTATGCTTGATGAAGATGATACTTTTTGTTTCCCAAGTTTTGGTGATGACCCTTATGCTATAATTGATCATGAAAAGAATTCTTTGAGTGATAGTTATATTGTAAGATTCCTTCATGATTTTACTGAAAATTACTATGAGAGAGGAACATATGCTTTTACATGTTGCAATAATATCAAGCTTCCTCTCTATGTGTTCAACATTTTGAAGTTATGCTTGTTCTGCCTTCCTATGCTAGTTAATTTTTGTTCCCATAAGTTGTTTGCTCACAAAATCCCTATGCATAGGAAGTGGGTTAGACTTAAACGTGTTTTTTGCCATTCATGATGCTCTTTTGCATATCTCAACTACTACTTTTTATGTGAGCATCATTGAAATCGTTAAGCCTAGCTAGGGGCATTAAACAATAGAGCTTGTTGGGAGGCAACCCAATGAATAAATTTATTTTTGCTTTTCACTTTCTGTTTTGTTGAGTCCACACCATCATGATTCTGTTATGATTGTGTTTTTATGTTTTAATTAGCGTTTGTGCCGAGTAGAACCTTTATGATTAGTTTTGGTTATAGTTGTTTAATCATGCTGAAAAAGACAGAAACTTTGTGCTCACGAAATTATTTTTAATTCCTATCCAGAAAGAGCTTTTAAGTTGATTCTTTTTGCTTCTGATTGATATGCAAATTGCCCTAATTTCATAATGTTTCAGAATTTGTGGGATAGCAGAGGTATACGAAATATACAGATGGCTACAGAATGTTCTGTTTTTGACAGATTATGTTTTTGTTGTGTTGATTACTTATTTTGATGAAACTATGGTTAGTATTGGGGGGTACGATCCATGGAGAAGTGAGAATACATTAATATAACATCAATCTAAATGGAAATTAAGTTTACTACAGTACCTAAAAAGTTGGTGGTTTGTTTTCCTATGCTAATGATATCACGAGTTTCTGTTTAAGTTTTGTGTTGTGATGTTTTCAAGTTTTGGGTGATGTTCTTATGGACAATGGAATAAAGAGTGGAAAGAGCCTAAGCTTGGGTATGCCTAAGTCATCCCAAGACAAATTCAAGGACACCAAAAAGCCTAAGCTTGGGGATGCCCCGGGAAGGCATCCCCTCTTTCGTCTTCAATCCATCGGTAACGTTACTTGGAGATATATTTTTATTTACCACATAATATGTGTTTTTCTTGGAGCGTCGTGTATTATAGGAGTCTTTTTTTTATCACAATCATACTTGCTGCACACCTTTTTGAGAGGGACATGCACTCATCGTGAATTTGTTAAGAATACTCAATGAGCTTCACTTATATCTTTTGAGCTAGGCAATTTAGCTCCCATGAGCTTCACTTATATCTTTTGAGCTAGATAATTTTGCTCCCATGAGCTTCACTTATATCTTTTGAGCTAGATAATTTTGCTCTAGTGCTTCACTTAAATCTTTTTAGAGCACGACGATGTCATATTTTACAGAAATAAAAACTCTCGATCTTCACTTATATCATTTTGAGAGCGCTCTCTCTAAGTAACTTGGTAATTGGCGTGTGCTATGAAATTAGTCCTAAATATGATAGGCATCCAAAGAGGATATAATAAAAAAAATTCATATTCAAATGCATTGATTAGTAAGAGAAGTTTGATTCCTCACAATTTGTTTTGAGATATGGATATGGTAATATTAGAGTTATGTTAGTAGGGTGTTGTGAATCTAGAAATACTTGTGTTGAGGTTAGTGATTCCCGTAGCATGCACGTATGGTGAACCGCTATGTTAGGAAGTCGGAGCAAAATTGATTTATTGATTGTCATCCTTTGTGTGGCGGTCGGGATCGCGCGCGCGATGGTTAACACCTACCAACCCTTCCCCTAGGAGTATGCGTTTAGCACTTTGTTTCGATTACTAATAAAACTTTCGCAATAAGTATATGAGTTCTTCATGACTAATGTGAGTCCATGGTATAGATGCACTCTCACCTTCCACCATTGCTAGCCTCTCTGGTGCCGTGCAAGTTTCGCCGGTGCACAAACCCACCATATACCTTCCTTAGAACAACCACCATACCTACCTATTATGGCATTTTCATAGCCAGTCCGAGATATATTGTCATGGAACTTCCACCATTCCGTCTCATGACATGTGCCGTCATTTTCATTTTTCCATTGCATGATCGTAATATAGCTAGCGAGATGTTTCAACGTCATACGGTAAGCTAGATCGTTGCACATCCCGGTACACTGCCGGAGGCATTTCATATAGAGTCATTATTGTTATAAGTATTGAGTTGGAAGTAAATAAAAGTGTGATGATCATCATTATTAGAGCATTGTCCCATATGAGGAAATAAAAAAAATAAAAGAGGCCAAAGATGCCCACCAAAAAAAGGAAAAAAATGAAATGAAAAAAGAGAGGCCAAAGAGCCCAAACAAAAAATGATGAGAGAAAAAGAAAGAAGGACAATGCTACTATCTTTTTCCACACTTGTGTTTCAAAGAAGCACCGTGTTCTTCATGATAGAGAGTCTCTTGTTTTTTCACTTTCATACACTAGTGGGAATTTTCATTATATAACTTGGCTTTTATATTCCAATGATGGGCTTCCTCAAAATTGCCCTAGGTCTTCGTGAGCAAGCAAGTTCGGTGCACACCCACTAGTTTTATTTTGAGCTTTCATACACTTATAGCTCTAGTGCATCCGTTACATGGCAATCCCTACTCATTCACATTGATATCTATTGATGGGCATCTCCATAGCCCATTGTTACGCCGAGTCGATGTGACCATCTCCTACTTTTTGCCTCACAACCTCCACCACACTCTATTCCACCTATAGTTCTATATCCATGGCTCACACTCATGTATTGCGTGAAAGTTGAAAAAGTTTGAGAAAGTAAGAGTGCAAAAACAATTACTTGGCTAATACGGGGGTTGTGCATGATTTAAATTCGTTGTGTGGGGATGATGGAGCATAGCCAGACTATATGATTTTGTAGGGATAACTTTCTTTTGCCTTGTTATTTCAAAAGTTCATGATTACTTTGCTAGTATGCTTGAAGTATTATTGTTTTCATGTCAATATTAAACTATTGTTTTGAATCTTATGGATCTGAACATTCATGCCACAATAAAGAAGTTACAAAGAACAAATATGTTAGGTAGCATTCCACATCAAAAATTCGGTCTTTATCACTGCCCTACTCGAGGACGAGCAGGAGTTAAGCTTGGGGATGCTTGATACGTCTCCAACGTATCTATAATTTTCGGTTGTTCCATGCTATTAAATTATCAACTTGGGATGTTTTATATGCATTTATATGCCATTTTATATCATTTTTGGGACTAATCTATTAACTCAATGCCTAGTGCCAGTTTTTGTTTTTCCGTGGTTTTGACCTTTTTCTGAAAAGAATATTAAACGGAGTCCAAACGGAATAAAACCTGCGGGATGATTTTTCCATAACAGAAGATACCCAGAAGACTTGAGAACCAAGGCAGGAGGTCTCGTGGGAGGTCATGAGCCCCCTAGGCGCGCCCCAGGGGGGGCGCCAAGCAGGCTCGTGGGCCCCCTTGCTCCTTTTCCCTAACTCTTTCGCCTATAAATTCCCAAAAATCCCAAAACCAACAGAGAGAGCCACGAAAATAATTTTCCGCCGCCACAAGCTTCTGTCTCCGCGAGATCCCATCTAGGGACCGTTCTGGTGCCCTGCCGGAGGGGGTTCGGACATGGAGGGCTTCTTCATCAACACCATTGACTCTCCGATGATGCGTGAGTAGTTCACCACAGACCTTCGGGTCCATAGCTAGTAGCTAGATGGCTTCTTATCTCTCTTGGATCTTCAATACAAAGTTCTCCATGATCTTCGTGGAGACCTATCCGATGTAACTTTCTTTTGCGGTGTGTTTCTCGAGATCCGATGAATTGTGGATTTATGATCAGATTATCTATGAATATTATTTGAGTCTCCTCTGATTTCTTATATGCATGAGTTCGTATCCTTGTAATTCGCTTCGAGTTATGGGTTTCGTTTGGCCAACTTGATCTATAATTCTTGCAATGGGAGAAGTGCTTGCTTTTGGGTTCATACCGTGCGGTGTCCTCACCTAGTGACAGAAGGGGTAGCGAGGCACGCATCATGTTGTTGCCATCAATGGTAAAAAGATGGGGTTTATATCATATTGCATGAATTTATCCCTCTACATAATGTCATCTTGCTTAAGGCGTTACTCTGTTTGTTATGAACTTAATACACTAGATGCATGTTGGATAGCGGTTGATGTGTGGAGTAATAGTAGTAGATGCAGAAAGTATCGGTCTACTTGTCTCGTACGTGATCATTGCCTTAGATATCGTCATGATTTTGCGCGATTCTATCAATTGCTCGACAGTAATTCGTTCACCCACCGTAATACTTGCTATCATGAGAGAAGCCTCTAGTGAACACTATGGCCCCCAGGTCTATTTTACACATTATATATTCAGATCTAAATACAAAAATACCAAAAAATACCTTGCCGCACTTTTATTTATATTTACCTTTTATCACTCAGATCTCACCTTGCAACTAATCGTAAAGGGATTGACAACCCCTTTATCGCGTTGGGTGCAAGTTTGTTTGTCTTTGCGCAGGTTCATTGGTGCCTCATCTTGATACTCCTACTGGATTGATACCTTGGTTCTCAAACTGAGGGAAATACTTATCTCTACTTTGCTGCATCGCCCTTTCATCTTCAAGGGAAAAACCAACGCAAGCTAAAGAAGTAGCAGTGTGTTGGGGACACAATAGACTCTTTGTTATTTGATTGCAGGGTTGCTTGAGAGAGACCATCTTCATCCTATGCCTCCCACGGATTAATAAACCATAGGTCATCCACTTGAGGGAAACTTGCTATTGTCCTACAAAACTCTGCGCTTGGAGGCCCAACACGAGTCTATAAGAAGAAGGTTGTGTAGTAGACATCAAGCTCTTTTCTGGCGCCGTTGTCGGTGAGGTGAGTGCTTGAAGGTATATCTTTAGGTCTTGCAATTAAATCTACCAGTTTCTTGTTTTTCACTAGTTTGGTTTTATAAAATAAAACTACAAAAAATGGAATTGAGTTTGCCTCATATGCTTCATGTTTTTAAAATCTTTCGTGAAAATGATGGAAGGGAAAATTGTGCTCAAGTGTTATAAGAAGAAGTTATTAAAATGTTTGGCACTAAGTCTTTGAGTGATGAGAATGATAGAAATATTGTTATTATGAATTCTCTTTATATTCGTGATGCAAATGATATGCAAGGCCACAAGCTTGGGGATGTTGCGCTTGATGAATATGATAATTTTTAGTCCCGCAAGTTTTGATGAGCAAAACTATTATGATGATAGGATGCCTCCTATGTATGATGATTATTGCGATGACATGTATGCTATAAAGAGTGATAGTAACCATGAAATTGTTATCATGATTTTAATATTCAAAGTGGTTATGTCAATCAAGTACCTCATCATAGTTATTTCATTGAGTTTGCTCCCACTATTATAAATGAGAAGAAGTTTGCTTGTGTGGAGAGTAGTAAAATATCTATGCTTGTAGATCATGAAAAGAATGCTTTATGTTCTGGTTATATTGTGAAATTACTTCATGATGCTACTGAAAATTATTATGAGGGAGGAACATATGCTTGTTGGAATTGCAATAATATGAACTTTCCTCTCTTTGTGTTCAAAGTTTTGAAGTTATGCTTGTTTTGCCTTCCTATGCTGGTTGATTCTTGCTCCCATAAATTGTTTGTTCACAAAATCCTTATTTATAGGAAGTGGGTTAGACTTAAATGTGCTTGTCATGAGATTCATGATGCTCTTTTGCATGTTATAACTATTATTCCTATGTGAGCATCATTGAAATCATCATGCCTAGCTAAAAGGCTCTAAAGAAAAGCGCTTGTTGGGCAACAACCCAACCCAACACTTTTACTTTTTGTTTTTTGGTGTTCACATGATTAAGCTACTGTAGTGATCATGTTTTATGCCTTTTATTTCAATAAAATTTCAAGTAAAGCCTTTGGGATAGTGTGGATGATAGTTGACTTGATTCTGTGCAAAAATAGAAACATTTTCTCTCAGTCTAGGAATTTTATAAATTCACTAGAACATGCTTTTGATATGAATTTTTTAAAAATGACTAATACACAAATTTCCTATATTTTCCTAATTTTTTAGAATTGTTAGAGACAGGGAAGCATGGTTACACTACAGATCTTCAGAGACTGTTCTGTTTTTGACAGATTCTGTTTTGCATGCATAGTTTGCTTATTTTAGTATTCCCATAGCTTATATTCAATGATATAAATTATGGGAATAGTAGAATATAGTAGGTATAATGTGGTAATAGTTATGAATCTTGTCTTGACAGTACCTAAGGGAATGATCATTATTTATTATACTGACCCATCTCACGAAGTTCCGTTAAGTTTTGTGTGATTGAAGTTTTCGAATTTTGGGTGAGACACCGATATGAGGGGAATAAGGAGTGACAAGAACCTAAGCTTGGGGATGCCCATCGTACCCCCAAGGTAATATCCAAGGAAGACTCAAGCGCCTAAGCTTGGGGATGCCCCGGAAGGCATCCCCTCTTTCGTCTTCAACATTATCTGTATATATCTTACTTGGAGCTATATTTTTATTCGTCACATAATATGAGTTTTACTTGGAGCGTCATTTTATTTTGTTGTTCTTTGTTAGGTGCTATTTATAATAAATTTTTTCAGTAAAAACTTCCAAGAATTGCATTAGGATGCTTGCATTGCATGCTTTGATTGGTGTTGTGTAAAAACAGAAACCGGTGCTGTAGTGTTTGAATTTTCATATTTTCCTGGAACGTGAAAAGTTTCTGAAATTTTTACACGTTGTTTTCATAAAACATTTATAGAATGTCCTAAATTTTAATAATTGTTTGAGTTATAGAAGTACACTGTTTTCATAAATTTCTACAAACTACTCTGTTTGGACAGATTGCTGTCATAGTTTTGTTATCTACTTATCCTATAGTTTCCATAGCCTATATTGATAGATATAAATTGTGGAAATGATAGTAAATAGTACATGATGTTTGAAATTATTATGCAACTTGTCTTGGTAGTACATAAAGAGTTGATTTATCCTGCTACGATCCGAACGTTTCGGGAACCCCGAGGTCTAGTTACGGGGAACTCGTCAAAACGCATAGTTTTGGCCTATTCTCGCCACGTTTGTATGCTATTACTCACTGATTTTGGGTCCTCCTGTGACCCAAATGTTTCGGGAACCCCGGGGTCTGGTTACGGAGAACTCGTCAAAACTCGCAGTTTTGGCCTATTCCGGCCAATTTTCTATGCTATTAGTCACTGATTTTGGGTCCCGCTGTGATCCGAACGTTTCGGGAACCCCGGGGTCCGGTTACGATGAACTCGTGAAAACTCGCAGTTTTGTCCTATTCCGGCAAGTTTTGTATGCTATTAGTCACTGGTTTTGGGTCCCGATGTGGTCCGAATGTTTCGGGAACCCCTAGGTTTGGTTACGGGGAAATCGTAAAAACTCGCAGTTTTGGCATATTCTGGCCAGTTTTGTATGCTATTAGTCACTGATTTTGGGTCCTGTTGTGATCCAAACGTTTCGGGAACCTCGGGGTCCGGTTACTGGGAACTCTCCAAAACTCGCAGTTTGGCCTATTCCGGTCAGTTTTGTACGCTATTAATCACTGATTTTGGGTCCCGATGTGATCTGAATGTTTCAGGAACCCTTGGTACGGTTACGGGGAACTCATCAAAACTCGCAGTTTTGGCCTATTCCGGCCAGTTTTGTATGCTACGAGTCACTGATTTTGGGTCCCGCTGTGATCCGAGCGTTTCCGGAACCTCGGGGTCCGCTTACAGGGAACTCGTCAAAACTCGCAGTTTTGGCCTAATCCCGCCAGTTTTGTATCATATTAGTCATTGATTTTGGGTCCCGATGCCATCCGAACGTTTCGGGAACCCCGGGGTGCGGTTATGGGGAACTTGTCAAAGCTCGCAGTTTTGGCCTATTCTGGGGAGTTTTGTATATAATGTTGGAAATATGCCCTAGAGGCAATAATAAAATGGTTATTATCGTATTACCTTGTTCATGATAATCGTCTATTGTTCATGCTGTAATTGTATTAACAGGAAACAGTAATACATGTGTGAATAAATAGATCACAATGTGTCCCTAGCAAGCCTCTAGTTGGCTAGCTCGTTAGTCAATAGATGATCATGGTTTCCTGGTCATGGGCATTAGATGTCATTGATAACGGGATCACATCATTGGGAGAATAATGTCATGGACAAGAACCAATCCTAACCATAGCACTAGATCGTATTGTTCGTATGCTAAAGCTTTTCTAATGTCAAGTGTCTTTTCCTTCGACCGTGAGATTGTGCAACTCCCGGATACCGTAGGAGTGCTTTGGCTGTATCAAACGTCACAACGTAACTGGGTGACTATAAAGGTGCACTACGGGTACCTCTGAAAGTGTCTGTTGGGTTGGAACGAATCGAGATCGGGATTTGTCACTCCGCGTGACGGAGAGGTATCTCTGGGCCCACTCGGTAGAACATCATCATGAGCTCAATGTGAATAAGGAGTTAGTCACACGATGACGTGCTACGGAACGAGTAAAGAGACTTACCGGTAACGAGATTGAACAAGGTATAGGTATACCGACGATCGAATCTCGGGCAAGTTCTATACCGACAGACAAAGGGAATTGTATACGGGATAGATTGAATCCTTGACATCGTGGTTCATCCGATGAGATCATCATGGAGCAAGTGGGAGCCACCATGGGTATCCAGACCCCGTTGATGGTTATTGGCCGGAGAGGTGTCTCGGTCATGTCTGCCTGTCTCTCGAACCCGTATGGTCTACACACTTAAGGTTCGATGACGCTAGGGTTATAGGGAATTGTTATATGAGGTTACCGAAGGATGTTCGGAGTCCCGGATGAGATCCCGGATGTCACGAGGAGCTCCGGAATGGCCTGGAGGTAAAGATTGATATATAGGATGGATGGGTTTGGACGCCGGAAATGTTTCAGGCACCACCGGCAAAGTGTCGGGACCACCGGAACGGTTCCGGAGGCCCACCTGGAGGGGCCACAAGCCCCGGAGGGCTACATGGGTCAAGTGCGGGAGGGAACTAGCCCCTAGGTGGCCTGGTGCGCCCCCCACACCCAGCCCATGCGCACCAGAGAGGGAGGATGGGGAAACCCTAGGCGCAGGGGAGGCCCAAGGCCCACCTAGGGCGCCGCCCCCCTTTCCCTGCCCTGGCCGCCGCCCCCTCTCCCATCTAGGCTGCCGCACCACCTAGGGTGGGAACCCTAGGGGTGGCGCACCCCCCTCCCCTCCTCCTATAAATAGTGGGAGTTTTGGGGTTGTGAGACACAGTTTTCTCTCTCTCTCGGCGCAACCCTGCTCTTCTTTCTCCTCCTCTCTGCCGGTGCTTCGCGAAGCCCTGTCGGGAGACCTCGTCTCTCCATCGACACCATGCCGTCGTGCTCCCGGAGATCTTCCCAAAGCTGTCCCTCCTCCTTGCTGGATCAAGGTGCGGGAGGCGTCACCGGGCTGCACGTGTGTTGAACGCGGAGGTGCCGTGGTTCGGCACTAGATCGGAATCACACCGCGATCTGAATCGCCGCGAGTACGACTCCATCAACCGCGTTCTAGTAACGCTTCCGCTTAGCGATCTTCAAAGGTATGAAGATGCACTCACCCCCTCTCTCATTGCTGGTCTCTCCATAGGAAGATCTGAATATGCGTAGGAAGTTTTTTGAATTTATGCTACGTTACCCAACAGTGGCATCCGAGCCAGGTTTTCTATGCGTAGATTCTATGCACGAGTAGAACACAAAAGGTTGTGGGCGATGATTTGTCAATTGCTTGCCGCTACTACTCTTATTCTTTTCCAGCGGTATTGTGGGATGAAGCGGCCCGGACCGACATTACACGTACGGTTACGTGAGACTGGTTCCACCGACAGACATGCACACCGTGCATAAAGGTGGCTAGCGGGTGTCTGTCTCTCCTACTCTATTCGGATTCGATTTGATGAAAAGGGTCCTTATGAAGGGTAAATAGCTTTGGCATATCATCATTGTGGCTGTCACGTAGGTAAGAAAGCGTTCTTGCTAGAAACCCAAATCAGCCACGTAAAACTTGCAACAACAATTAGAGGACGTCTAACTTGTTTTTGCAGGGTTTGACATGTGATGTGATATGGCCAAAGTTGTGATGTTGCATGTACTGATGTATGAGATGATCATGTTTTTGTAATAGGTTTCACGACTTGCATGTCGATGAGTATGACAACCGGCAGGAGCCATAGGAGTTGTCTTAATTTATTGTATGAGATGCAACGCCATGTGCTTACTACTTTTACTTCATTGCTAACAGTTAGCTATAGTAGTAGTGATAGTAGTAGTTGACATGACGACTTCACGGAGACACGTTGATGGAGATCATGATGATGGAGATCATGGTGTCACGCCGATGACGATGATGATCATGCGATGCCTGAAGATGGAGATCAAAAGAGCAAAGATGATAATGGCCATATCATGTCACTATATGATTGCATTGTGATGTTTATCATGTTTTTCATCTTATTGCTTAGAACGACGGTAGCCTAATAAGATGACCCCTCTTAAAATTTCGAGAACGTATTCCCCTAAATGTGCACCGTTGCGAAGGATCGTTGTCTCGAAGCACCACATGATGATCGGGTGTGATAGATTCTAATGTTCGCATACAATGGGTGTAAGCCATATTTACACACGCGAAACACCTAGGTTGACTCGACGAGCTTAGCATGTACAGACATGACCTCGAATACAAGAGACCGAAAGGTCGAACATGAATCGTATGGTTGAATACGATCAGCATGAAGTTGCTCACCATGGTGACTAGTCCGTCTCACATGATGATCGGACACGGGTTAGTCAACATGGATCATGTATCACTTAGATGACTAGAGGGATGTCGATTTAAGTGGGAGTTCATACTTAATTTGATTAAATGAACTTAATTGTCATGAACTTAGTCTAAAAGTTGTCTTTATAAATATTGTAGATGGCCAACGTCAACCTCAATTTCAACGCATTCCTAGAGAAAAACAAGCTGAAAGATGATGGTAGCAACTATGCGGACCGGGTTCGCAACTTGAAGCTCATCCTTGAAGCAGCTAAAAAGGCTTATGTCCTTGATGCGCCCTAGGTGACCCTCCCGCTCCCGCAGCAGCCCAGGACATTCTGAATGGGTGGCAAACACGGAGTGATGACTACTCTCTGGTTAGGTGTGGCATGTTATACAGTTTGGAAACGGGGCTCCAAAGGTGTTTTGAGCAACACGGTGCATATGAGATGTTCCAAGAGTTGAAGCTAGTTTTTCAAGCTCATGCCCGTGTCGAGAGATATGAAGTCTCCGACAAGTTCTTTAGCTGTAAGATGGAGGAGAACAGTTCTGTCAGTGAGCACATACTCAAAATGTCTGGGTTACACGGTCGTCTGACTTCACTTGGAGTCGAACTTCCGGATGATGCTATAATTGACAGAATCCTCCAATCTCTCCCACCAAGCTACAAAGGTTTTGTGCTGAACTACAACATGCAAGGGATGGAGAAGACCATTCCCGAGTTGTACTCGATGCTCAAGTCTGCAGAAGTAGAAATCAAGAAAGAGCATCAAGTGTCGATGGTCAACAAGACCACTAGTTTCAAAAAGGGCAAGGTTAAGAAGAACTTCAAGAAAGACGGTGAAGCCGTTGCCGCGCCCGGTCAGCCAGATGCCGGGAAGAAGAAAAAGAATGGACCCAAGCCTGAGACTGAGTGCTTCTATAGCAAGGGAAAGGGTCACTGGAAGCGGAACTGCCCCAAATACTTAGCGGACAAGAAGGCCGACAACGTTAAAGGTATATGTGATATACATGTTATTGATGTGTACCTTACCAGCGCTCGTAGTAGCTCCTGGGTATTTGATACCGGTGCTGTTGCTCACATTTGCAACTCAAAGAAGGAACTGCGGAATAAGCGGAGACTGGCCAAGGACGAGGTGACGATGCGCGTCGGGAATGGCTCCAAGGTCGATTTGATCGCCGTCGGCACGCTACCTCTACATCTACCATCGGGATTAGTTTTAAACCTTAATTATTGTTATTTAGTACCAGCTTTGAGCATGAATATTGTATCACGGTCCTGCTTAATGCGAGACGGCTACTCATTTAAGTCTGAGAATAATGGTTGTTCTATTTATATGAGTGATATGTTTTATGGACATGCTCCGCTAGTGAATGGTTTATTCTTAATGAATCTCGATCGTGATGTTACGCATATTCATAGTGTGAGTACCAAAAGATGTAAAGTTGATAATGATAGTCCCACATACTTGTGGCACCGCCGCCTTGGTCATATCGGCGTTAAGCGCATGAAGAAGCTCCATACTAATGGACTATTAGAGTCTCTTGACTTTGAATCATTTGACACATGCGAACCGTGCCTCATGGGCAAGATGACTAAGACTCCATTCTCAGGAATAATGGAGAGATCAACCAACTTATTGGAAATAATACATACTGATGTGTGTGGTCCAATGAACGTTGAAGCTCGCGGTGGCTATCGTTATGTTCTCACTCTCACCGACGATTTGAGTAGGTATGGGTATATCTACTTGATGAAGCACAAATCTGAGACATTTGAAAAGTTCAAAGAATTTCAGAGTGAGGTTGAGAATCAACGTGACAGAAAAATTAAGTGTCTACGATCTGATCGTGGAGGAGAATATTTGAGTCACGAGTATGGCACACACCTAAGGAAGTGTGGAATCGTTTCACAACTGACGTCGCGTGGCACACCGCAATGCAACAGAGTGTCTGAACATCGTAGTCGCACTTTATTAGATATGGTACAATCTATGATGTCTCTTACCGACTTACCGCTATCATTTTGGGGATACGCATTAGAAACTGCAGCATTCACTTTAAATAGGGCACCATCTAAATCCGTTGAGACGACACCGTATGAACTATGGTTTGGAAAGAAACCTAAGTTGTCATTTCTTAAAGTTTGGGGCTGCGATGCTTATGTGAAGAAACTTCAACCAGAAAAGCTCAAACCCAAAGCGGAGAAATGCGTATTCATAGGATACCCTAAGGAAACTATTGGGTATACCTTCTACCTTAGATCCGAAGGTAAAACCTTTGTTGCCAAGAACAGATCCTTTCTAGAGAAAGAGTTTCTCTCGAAAGAAGTAAGTGGGAGGAAGGTAGAACTTGATGAGGTAATTACACCCCCTCTCGAACAGGATAGTGGCACAACGCGGGAAGTTGTTCCTGTGGCGCCTACACCAACTGAAGAGGAAGTTAATGATAATGTTCATGAAGCTTCGGATCAAGGTACTACTGAGCCACGAAGGTCCACAAGGGTACGCTCCGCACCAGAGTGGTACGACAACCGTGTAATGGAAATCATGTTGTTAGACAACGGTGAACCTTCGAACTATGAAGAAGCGATGGCGGGCCCGGATTCCAACAAATGGCTTGAAGCTATGAAATCCGAGATAGGATCCATGTATCAGAACAAAGTATGGACTTTGGTGGACTTGCCCGATGACCGGCGAGCCATAGAAAATAAATGGATCTTCAAGAAGAAGACTGATGCAAACGGTAATGTAACTGTTTATAAAGCTCGACTTGTCGCAAAAGGGTTTTCGACAAATTCAAGGGATTGACTACGAAGAGACTTTCTCTCCCGTAGCGAAGCTGAAATCAGTCCGAATCATGTTAGCAATTGCCACCTTTTATGATTATGAAATTTGGCAAATGGATGTCAAAAAAGCGTTCCTTAACGGGAACCTTAAGGAAGAGTTGTATATGATGCAACCAGAAGGTTTTGTCAACCCTAAGGGTGCTAACAAAGTGTGCAAGCTCCAGCGCTCCATCTATGGGCTGGTGCAAGCATCTCGGAGTTGGAACATTCGCTTTAATGAGTTGATTAAAGCGTTTGGGTTCATACAGGTTTACGCAGAAGCCTGTCTGTACAAGAAAGTGAGTGGGAGCTCTGTAGCTTTCCTCATACTGTATGTGGATGACATATTATTGATGGGGAATAATATAGAGATGTTGGAGAGCATAAAGGCCTATTTGAACAAGAGTTTTTCAATGAAGGACCTTGGAGAAGCTGCATACATATTAGGCATCAAAATCTATAGAGATAGATCGAGACGCCTCATAGGTCTTTCGCAAAGTACATACCTTGACAAGATATTGAAGAAGTTCAATATGGAAAACTCAAAGAAAGGGTTCTTGCCAGTTTTGCAAGGTATTAGATTGAGTAAGACTGAGTCGCCGACCATGGCAGCAGATAGAGAGAAGATGAGTTATGTCCCCTACGCTTCAGCCGTAGGCTCTCTTATGTATGCCATGCTGTGTACCAGACCTGATTAAAACCTTGCCATAAGTTTCGTAGTGAGATACCAAAGTGATCCCAGTATGGAACACTGGACAGCGGTCAAGAATATCCTTAAGTACCTGAAAAGAACTGAGGAAATGTTTCTCGTTTTGGAGGTGACAAAGAGCTTGTCATAAAGGGTTACGTCGATGCTAGCTTCGACACAGATCCGGATGACTCTAAGTCACATACCGGATACGTATATGTTCTGAATGGTGGGGCAGTGAGCTGGTGCAGCAGCAAGCAAGAAGTCGTGGCAACATCTACATGTGAAGCGGAGTACATAGCTGCTTCAGAAGCAGCTCATGAAGGAATTTGGATGAAGGAGCTCATGACCGACCTTGGAGTGGTTCCAAGCGCGTCGGGTCTAATGACACTCTTCTGTGATAACACTAGGGCCATTGCCATAGCCAAGGAGCCCAGGTTTCACCGAAAGGCGAAGCACATCAAACGCCGCTACAACTCCATCCAGGACCATGTCCAGAGTGGAGTAATAGAGATTTGTAAAGTACACACGGATTTGAATGTTGCAGACCCGTTGACTAAACCTCTTCCACGAGCAAAACATGATCAATACCATAATGCTATGGGTGTTCGATACATCACAATGTAACTAGATTATTGACTCTAGTGCAAGTGGGAGACTGTTGGAAATATGCCCTAGAGGCAATAATAAAATGGTTATTACCATATTTCCTTGTTCATGATAATCGTCTATTGTTCATGCTGTAATTGTATTAACAGGAAACAGTAATACATGTGTGAATAAATAGATCACAATGTGTCCCTAGCAAGCCTCTAGTTGGCTAGCTCGTTAGTCAATAGATGATCATGGTTTCCTGGTCATGGGCATTAGATGTCATTGATAATGGGATCACATCATTGGGAGAATGATATGATGGACAAGACCCAATCCTAAGCATAGCACTAGATCGTATTATTCGTATGCTAAAGCATTTCTACTCTCAAGTGTATTTTCCTTCGACCGTGAGATTGTGCAACTCCCGGATACCGTAGGAGTGCTTTGGGTGTATCAAATGCCACAACGTAACTGGGTGACTATAAAGGTGCACTACGGGTACCTCTGAAAGTGTTTGTTGGGTTGGAACGAATCGAGATCGGGATTTGTCACTCCGCGTGACGGAGAGGTATCTCTGGGCCCACTCGGTAGACATCATCATGAGCTCAATGTGACTAAGGAGTTAGTCACACGATGACGTGCTACGGAACGAGTCAAGAGACTTACCGGTGATGAGATTGAACAAGGTATAGGTATACTGACGATCGCATCTCGGGCAAGTTCTATACCGACAGACAAAGGGAATTGTATACGGGATTGATTGAATCCTTGACATCGTGGTTCATCCGATGAGATCATCGTGGAGCAAGTGGGAGCCACCATGGGTATCTAGACCCCGCTGATGGTTATTGGCCGGAGAGGTGTCTCGGTCATGTCTGCGTGTCTCCCGAACCCGTAGGGTCTACACACTCAAGGTTCGATGATGCTAGGGTTATAGGGAATTGTTATACGAGGTTACAGAAGGATGTTCGGAGTCCCGGATGAGATCCCGGATGCCACGCGGAGCTCCGGAATGGTCCGGAGGTAAAGATTGATATATAGGATGGATGGGTTTGGACGCCGAAAATGTTTCGGGCACCACCGGCAAAGTGCCGGGGCCACCAGAAGGGTTCCAGAGGCCCACCGGGAGGGGCCACAAGCCCCGGAGGGCTACATGGGCCAAGTGCCGGAGGGAACCAGCCCCTAGGTGGGCTGGTGCGCCCCCCACACCCAGCCCATGCGCACCAGAGAGGGAGGGAGGGGAAATCCTAGGCGCAGGGGAGGCCCAAGGCCCACCTAGGGCGCCACCCCCCTTTCCCTGCCCTGGCCGCCGCCCCCCTCTCCCATCTGGGCTGCCGCACCACCTAGGGTGGGAACCCTAGGGGTGGTGCACCCCCTCCCCTCCTCCTATAAATAGTGGGGGTTTTGGGGCTGTGAGACACAGTTTTCTCTCTCTCCCGGCGCATCCCTGCTCTTCTTTCTCCTCCTCTCTGACGGTGCTTGGCGAAGCCCTGCCGGGAGACCTCGTCTGTCCATCGACACCACGCCGTCGTGCTGCCGGAGATCTTCCCCAACCTCTCGCTCCTCTTTGTTGGATCAAGGTGCGGGAGATTTCACCGGGCTGGATGTGTGTTGAACGCGGAGGTGTCGTGGTTCGGCACTAGATCAGAATCACACCACGATCTGAATCGCCGCGAGTACGACTCCATCAACCGCGTTCTAGTAACGCTTCCGCTTAGCAATCTTCAAAGGTATGAAGATGCACTCACCCCCTCTCTTGTTGCTAGTCTCTCCATAGGAAGATCTGAATATGCGTAGGAATTTTTTTGAATTTATGCTACGTTACCCAACATATAATACTCACTGATTTTGGGTCTCGCTGCGATCCGAATGTTTCGGGAACCCCGGATTCCGGTTACGTGGAACTCATCAAAACTCACAGTTTTGGCCTATTCTAGCTAGTTATTTAGGCTATTACTCACTAATTTTGGATCCCGCTGCGATCCAAACATTTGGGAACCCCGAGATCTAGTTACGGGGAACTCGTCAAAACTCGCATTTTTGGCCTATTCTGGCCACGTTTGTATGCTATTAGTCACTGATTTTGGGTCCTCCTGCGACCCGAACGCTTCGGGAACCCCGAGGCCTAGTTACGGGGAACTCGTCAGATTTTGGGTCCTTCTGCGATCAAATCGTTTTGGGAACCCCGGGGTCCGGTTACGGGGAACTCATCAAAACTCGCAGTTTGGGCCTATTTTGGCTAGTTTTGTATGCTATTAATCACTAATTTTGGGTCACGATGTGATCCGAATGTTTAGGGAACCCTTGGGTCCGGGTACGGGGAGCTCGTAAAAACTCACAGTTTTGCCTATTTCGGCCAATTTTGTATGCTATTAGTCATTGATTTTGGGTCCCGCTGTGATCCGTATGTTTCGGGAACCCCGTGGTCCGGTTACATGGAACTCGTCAAAACTTACAGTTTTGACCTATTTTGGCCAGTTTTGTATGCTATTATTAACTTATTTTGGGTCCCGCTGTGATCCGAATGTTTCGAGAACCTCGTGGTCCAGTTACGGGGATCGCATAAAAAATCGCAGTTTTGGACTATTATGACCAATTTTGTATGCTATTTCTCACTGATTTTGGTCCCGCTGCGTTCCGAACGTTTCCGAAACCTCGGGGTCCGATTGCGGGGAACTCGTCAAAACTCTCGGTTTTGGCCTATTCCTGCCAGTTTTGTATCGTATTAGTCATTGATTCTGGGTCGAGATGCCATCCGAACGTTTCAGGAACACCGGGGTCCGGTTATGGGGAACTCGTCAAAACTCACAGTTTTGGCCTATTTTGGGGAGTTTTGTATGTACTACTCACTTATTTTGGGTCCCGCTATGATCTGAACGTTACGGGAACCCAGGGTCCCGTTATGGGGAACTTGTCAAAACTCGCAGTTTTGGCATATTCTTGCGAGTTTTGTATGCTATTACTCACTGATTTTGGTACCCGTTGCGATCCAAACGTTTCTAAAACCCCAGGGTCCGATTACGGGGAACTAATCAAAACTCGCAGTTTTGGTCTATTCTCGTCAGTTTTGTATGCTTTTACTCACTGATTTTGGGTCCCACTGCGATCCGAAAATTTCGGGAAGCCGGGGGTCTGGTTACGGGGAATGCGTCAAAACTCACAGTTTTTGCCTATCAAGACCAGTTTTCTATGCTATCAGTTACTGATTTTGGGTCCCGGTGTGATCCGAACGTTTTGGGAACCCTCGGGTCCGGTTCTGTAAGCTATTACTCACTAATTTTGGATCCCGCTGCAATCCGAGCGTTTCGGGAACCCCGAGGTCTAGTTACGGGCAACTCGTCAAAACTCCTAGTTCTGGCATATTCCGTCCAGTTTTGCATGCTATTATTCACTGATTTTGGGTCCCACTGTGATCCGAACGTTTCCGGAACCTCAGGGTCCGGTTACAGGGAACTCGTCAAAACTCGCAGTTTTGGCCTATTCTGGCTAGTTCTCTATGCTATTACTCACTAACTTTGGATCCCGCTACGATCCGAACGTTTCAGGAACCCCGAGATCTAGTTACGGGGAACTCGTCAAAACTCACAGTTTTGGCTTATTCTGGCCACTTTTGCAAGCTATTAGTCACTGATTTTGGGTCCTCCTACGATCTGAGCATTTTGGAAACCCGAGGTCTGGTTACGGAGAACTCGTCAAAATACACAGTTTTGGCCTATTCCGGACAATTTTATATGCTATTAGTCACTGATTTGGGTCCCGCTGTGATCCGAACGTTTTGGGAACCCCGGGGTCCAGTTACGGAACTCGTCAAAACTCGCAGTTTTGTCCTATTCCGGCAAGTTTCGTATGCTATTAGTCAATGGTTTTGGGTCCCGATGTGGTCCGAATGTTTCGAGAACCCCGCGGTCCGGTGATGGGGAGCTCATCAAAACTAGCAGTTTATGCCTATTCCGGCCAATTTTATATGCTATTAGTCACTGATTTTGGGTCCCGTTGCGATCCGAGCGTTTCGGGAACCCCGGGGTCCGGTTACAAGGAACTCGTCAAAACTCGCAGTTTTGGCCTATTCCGGGATATTTTGTATGCTATTATTCACTGATTTTGGGTCCCGTTGTGATCCGAACGTTTCGGGAACCCCAAGGTCCGGTGATGGGGAACTCATCAGAACTCGGAGTTTTGTCCTATTCTGGCCAGTTTTGTATGCTATTAGTCACTGATTTTGGGTCCCGCTGTGATCCGAACGTGTCGGGTACGCCGAGGTCTAGTTACGGGGAACTCGTCAAAACTTGTAGTTTTGGCCTATTCTGGCCACGTGTGTATGCTATTAGTTAGTAATTTTGGGTCCTCTATGATCCGAATGTTTCAGGAACCCCGGGGTCCGGTAACGGGGAACTCGTAAAAACTCGCTGTTTTGCCTATTCCGGCCAATTTTCTATGCTATTAGTCATTGATTTTGGGTCGCGCTGTGATCCGAACGTTTCGAGAACCCCGGTGTCCGGTTACGATGAACTCGTCAAAATTCGCAGTTTTGTCCTATTCCGGCAAGTTTTGTATGCTAATAGTCTTTGGTTTTGGGTCCCGATGTGGTTTGAATGTTTCGTGAACCCGTGGGTTTGGCTACGGGGAAGTTGTAAAAACTCGTAGTTTTGGCCTATTCCGGACAGTTTTGTATGCTTTTAGTCATTGATATTGGGTCCCGCTGTGATCCAAACGTTTCGGGAACCTCGGGGTCCGGTTACGGGGAACTTTCCAAAACTCGCAGCTTGGGCCTATTCCGGTCTGTTTTGTATGCTATTAATCACTGATTTTTGGTCCCGATGTGATCTGAATGTTTCGGGAACCCTTGGTACGGTTACGAGGAACTAAATAAAACTCGCAGTTTTGGCCTATTCCGGCCAGTTTTGTATGGTAACAATCACTGATTTTGGGTCCCGCTGTGATCCGAGCGTTTTCGGAACCATGGGTTTCGTTTACAGGGAACTCGTCAAAACTCGCAGTTCTGGCCTAATCCCGCCAGTTTTGTATCGTATTAGTCATTGATTTTGGGTCCCGATGCCATTCGAACGTTTCGGGAACCTCGGGGTGCGGTTATGGGGAACTTGCCAAAATTCATAGTTTTGGCCTATTGTGGGGAGTTTTGTATGTATTACTCACTGATTTGGGTCCCGCTGCGATCCGAACGTTTCGGGAACCCTGGGGTCCAGTTACGTGGAACTCGTCAAAACTCGCTGTTTTGGCCTATTTCGGCTAGTTTTGTATATCATTCGTCAATGATTTTGGGTCCCACTGTGATCCAAATGTTTCTAGAACCCCGTGGTCTGGTTACGGGGAACTCGTCAAAAATCGCAGTTTTGGCCTATTGTGGCAAGTTTTGTATGCTATTACTCATTGATTTTGGGTCCCGCTGCGATCCGAATGTTTCGGGAACCCCGGGTTCGGTTACGTGGAACTCATGAAAACTCGCAGTTTTGGCCTATTCTAGCTAGTTATTTATGCTATTACTCACTGATTTGGGATCCCAGTGCGATCCGAACGTTTGGAGAACCCCGAGGTCTAGGTACACGGAACTTGTCAAAACTCGCAGTTTTGGCCTATTCTGGCCACGTTTGTACGCTATTAGTCACTGATTTTGGGTCCTCCCGCGACCCGAACGCTTCGGGAACCCTTAGGTCTACTTACGGGGAATTCGTCAAAACTCGTAGTTTTGGCCTATTCCGGACAGTTTTGTATGCTATTAGTCATTGATTTTCGGTCCTTCTGCGATCCAAACATTTTGGGAACCCCGGGGTCTGTTACCGGGAACTCATCCAAACTCGCAGTTTTGGCCTATTCCGGCTAGTTTCGTATGCTATTAATCACTAATTTTGGGTCCCGATATGATCCAAATGTTTCGGGAACCCTTGGGTCCGGTTTTTGGAACTCGTAAAAACTCGTAGTTTTGCCGATTCCGTCCAGTTTTGTATGCTATTAGTCACTGATTTTATGTTCCGATGTGATCTGAATGTGTCGGGAACCCCGAGGTCAGGTTACGTGGAACTCGTCAAAACTCGCAGTTTTGGCCTATTTTGGCCAGTTTTGTATGCTATTATTAACTAATTTTGGGTCCCGCTCTGATCCGAATGTTTCGGTAACCCCGTGGTCTGGTTACGGGGAACGCGCCAAAAATCACAGTTTTGGACTACTTTGGCCTGTTTTGTATTCTCTTTCTCACTGATTTTGGGTTCCGAAACCTCGGGGTCCGGTTACGGCGAACTCGTCAAAACTTGCGGTTCTGGCCTATTCCCGCCAATTTTGTATCGTATTAGTCGTTGATTCTGGGTTCAGATACCATCCGAACGTTTCAGGAACCCCGGGGGTCCGATTATGGGGAACTCGTCAAAACTCGCAGTTTTGGCCTATTTTGGGGAGTTTTGTATGTATTACTCACTAATATTGGGTCCAGCTACGATCTGAACGTTACGGGAACCCCGGGGCACCGTTACGTGGAACTAGTAAAAACTCGCAATTTTGGCCTATTCCGGCCAGTTTTGTAACTGATTTTGGCTCCCGATGTGATGGAAACGTTTCGGGAACCCCGGAGACCGGTTATGGGGAACTCGTCAAAACTCGCTGTTTTAGCCTATTCCGGCCAGTTTTGTATGCTATTAGTCATTGATTTTGGGTCCCGATGTGATCCGAATGTTTCGGGAACCCTTGGTCAGGTTATGGGGAACTCATCAAAACTCGCAGTTTTGTCTATTCCAACCAGTTTTCTATGTTTTTAGTCACTGATTTTGGGTCCCGATGCCATCCGAACATTTTGGGAACCTCGGGGACCGGTTACAAGGAACTCGTCAAAACTCGCCACTGCGAGTTTTGTGTGCTATTACTCACTGATTTTGGTTCCCGTTGCGATCCGAACATTTCTCGAACCCCGGGGTCCGGCTACGGGGAACTCGTCAAAACTCGCAGTTTTGGTCTATTCTCGCGAGTTTTGTATGCTATTATTCACTGATTTTGGGTCCCACTGCGATCGAAACGTTTCGGGAACCCCGGGGTCCGGTTACACGGAACTCGTCGAAACTCACAGTTTTGGCCTATTACGACAAGTTTTCTATGCTATTATTCACTGATTTTGGGTCCTAGTGAGATCCATACGTTTCGGGAACCCCTGGGTCCGGTTAAGGGGAACTCATCAAAACTCGCACTTTTGGCCTATATCGGCCTGTTTTTATACTATTAGTCACTGATTTTGGGTCCCGCTGTGATCCGAACGTTTCGGGAACCCCGGCGTTCGGTTACGGGGAACTCATCAGAACTCGCAGTTTTGGCCTATTGTGGCCAGTTTTGTATGCGATTACTCAGTGATTTTGGGTCCCGCTGCGACTCGAACGTTTCGGAAACCAGAAGGTCCGCTTAAAGGGAACTCGCCTGAACTCGCAGTTCCGGCCTATTTTGGCTATTTATGTATGCTATTACTCACTGATTTTGGATCCTAATGCGATGTGAACGTGTCAAGAACCCCGAGGTCTAGTTACGGGGAACTCATCAAAATTCACAGTTCTGGCATATTCTGGCCAGTGTTGTATGCTATTAGTCACTGATTTGGGGTCGCGCTGTGATTCGAACGTTTCCGGATCCATGGGGTCCGGTTACGGGGAACTCGTAAAAATCGCAGTTTTGGCCTATTCTAGCTAGTTATTTACGCTATCACATACTGAATTTGGATCCCGCTACGATCCGAACATTTCGAGAACCCCGAGGTCTAGTTACGGGGAACTCGTCAAAGTTCGCAGTTTTGGCCTATTCTGGCCACGTTTGTATGCTATTAGTCACTAATTTTGTGTCCTCCAATGATCCGAACAATTCGGGAACCCTAGGGTCCAGTTACGGGGACTCGTCAAAACTTGCAGTTTTGGCCTATTCCGGCCAGTTTTCTATGCTATTAGTGAGTGATTTTGGTTCCCGTTGTGATTCGAATGTTTCGGGAACCCCCGGGTCCGGTTCCGGGGAACTCGTCAAAACTCATAATTTTGGCCTATTCTGACGAGTTTTGTATGCTATTAGTCACTGATTTTGGGACCTTCTACGATCCGAACGTTTTGGGAACCCTGGGGTCCGGTTTCGGGGAATTCATCAAAACTCGCAGTTTTGGCCTATTCCGGCCAGTTTTGTATGCTAGTCACTGATTTTGGGTCCCGATGTGATCCGAACGTTTCTCGAACCTCGGGGTCACGGGGAAATCGTCAAAACTCGGAGTTTGGCCTATTCTAGCTAGTTCCCTATGCTATTACTCCCTAATTTTGGATCCCACTATGATCCGAATGTTTCGGGAACCCCGAGGTCTAGTTACGGGGAACTCGTCAAAACTCGCAGTTTTGGCCTATTCTAGAGAAGTTTGTATGCTATTAGTCACTGGTTTTGTGTCCTCTTGCGGTCCGAGAATTTCGGGAACCCCGAGGTCCAGTCACGGAGAACTCGTCAAAACACGCAGCTTTTGCCTATTTCGGCCAATTTTCTATGTAATATGTCACTGATTTTGGGTTCCGTTGTGATCCGAACGTTTCGGGAACCCCGGGGTCCGATTACCGGGAATTCGTCAAAACTCGCAGTTTTGTCCTATTCCAGCAAGTTTTTTATGCTATTAGTCAATGGTTTTGGGTGCCGATGTGGTCCGAATGTTTCGGGAACTACGGGGTCCGGTGACGGGTAACTCATCAAAACTCGTAGTTTTTGCCTATTCCGGCCAGTTTGGTATGCTATTAATCAGTGATTTTGGGTCCCAATGTGATCCGAATGTTTTGGGAACCCCGGGGTCCACTTACAGGGAACTGTTCAAAACTCATAGTTTTGGCCTATTCCCACCAGTTTTGTATGCTATTAGTCACTGATTTTGTGTCCCGCTGTGATCCGAACGTTTCGGGAACCCCGGGGTCCGGTTACGGGGAACACATCAAAACTCGCAGTTTTGGCCTATTATTGCTAGTTTTGTATGCTATTACTCACTAATTTTGGTTCCCGCTGCGATCCGAACGTTTCGGGAACCCCCGAGGTCCGGTTACGGGGAACTTGCCTGAACTCGTAGTTTTGGCCTATTCTGGCTAGTTTTATATGCTATTACTCACTGATTTTGGATCCCGCTGCGATCTCAACGTGTCGGGACCCCCGAGGTCTAGTTACGGGGAACTCGTCAAAACTCGTAGTTCTGGCCAGTTTTGTATGCTATTAGTCACTAATTTTGGGCCCCGCTGTGATCGGAACGTTTCCGGAACCTCGAGGTCTGGTTATGGGGAACTCGTCAAAACTCGCAGTTTTGCCTATTTCGGCCAATTTTGTATGCTATTATTCACTGACTTTGGGCCCCGCTGTGATCCGTATGTTTCGGAAACCCGGTGGTCCGGTTACATGGAACTCGTCAAAACTTACAGTTTTGGCCTATTTTCGCCAGTTTTGTATGCTATTATTAACTGATTTTGGGTTCCGCTGTGATCCGAATGTTTCGGGAACCCCGTGGTCCAGTTACGGGGAACTCGTCAAAAATTGCAGTTTTGGACTATTATGACGAATGGTGTATGCTATTTTTCACTGATTTTCGGTCCTGCTGCGTTCCGAACGTTTCCGAAACCTCGGGGTCCGGTTGCGGGGAACTCGTCAAAACTCTCGGTTTTCGCCTATTCCTGCCAGTTTTTTATCGTATTAGTCATTTATTCTGGGTCCAGATGCCATCCGAACGTTTCAGGAACACCGGGGTCCGGTTATGGGGAACTCGTCAAAACTCACAGTTTTGGCCTATTTTGGGGAGTTTTGTATGTATTACTCACTGATTTTGGGTCCCGCTACGATCTGAACGTTACGGGATCCCAGGGTCCGGTTACGTGGAACTTTTAAAACTCACAGTTTTGGCCTATTCTTGCCAGTTTTCTATGCTATTAGATACTGATTTTGGGTCCCGGTGTGATCCGAATGTTTCGGGACCCTTGGTATGGTTACGGGGAATTCGTTATAACTCGCAGTTTTGGCCTATCCCACCGAGTTTTGTATGCTATTTGTCACTTATTATAGGTCCCGCTGTGATCCGAGCGTTTCTGAAACCTCGGGGTCCAATTATGGGGATCTCGTCAAAACTCGTAGTTCTGGCCTATTCCCGCCTTCGTATTAGTCATTGACTTTGGGTCCCGATGCCATCCAAATGTATTACGAACCCCGAGGTCCGGTTATGGGGAACTCGCCAAAAGTCACAGTTTTGGCCTATTCTTGCGAGTTTTGTGAGCTATTACTCACTGATTTTGGTACCCGTTGCGATCCGAATGTTTCTGAAACCCCGGGGTCCGATTACGGGGAACTCGTGAAAACTCACAGTTCTGGTCTATTCTCGCCAGTTTTGTATGTTATTACTCACTGATTTTGGGTCCCACTGCAATCTGAATATTTTTTGGGAATCCCGGGGTCTGGTTACGGGGAATGCGTCAAAACTCATAGTTTTTGCCTATCAAGACGAGTTTTCTATGTTATCAGTCACTGATTTTGGGTCCCCGTGTGATCCAAACGTTTCGGGAACCCTTGGGTCCGGTTCTGTATGCTATTACTCACTAATTTTGGATCCCGCTGCAATCCGAACGTTTCGGGAACCCCGAGGTCTAGTTACGGGGAACTCGTCGAAACTCCTAGTTCTGGCATATTCCATCCAGTTTTGCATGCTATTATTCACTTATTTTGGGTCCCAGTGTGATCCGAACGTTTCCAGAACCTCAGGGTCCGGTTATGGGGAACTTGTCAAAACTCGCAGTTTTGGCCTATTCTGGCTAGTTCTCTATGCTATTACTCCCTAACTTTGGATACCGCTACGATCCGAACGTTTCAGGAACCCCGAGATCTAGTTACGGGGAACTCGTCAAAACTCGCAGTTTTGGCCTATTCTGGCCACTTTTGCACGCTATTAGTCACTGTTTTTGGGTCCTCCTACGATCTGAGCATTTTGGAATCCCCAAGGTCTGGTTACGGAGAACTCGTCAAAATACGCAGTTTTGGCCTATTCCGGACAATTTTATATGCTATTAGTGAGTGATTTGGGTCCCGCTGTGATCCGAACGTTTTGGGAACCCCGGGGTCCGGTTACGGGGAACTCGTCAAAACTCGCAGTTTTGTCCTATTCCAGCAAGTTTCATATGCTATTAGTCAATGGTTTTGGGTCCTGATGTGGTCCGAATGTTTCGGGAACCCCGCGGTCCGGTGATGGGGAGCTCATCAAAACTAGCAGTTTTTGCCTATTCCGGCCAGTTTTGTATGGTATTAGTCACTGATTTTGGGCCCCGCTGTGATCCAAGCGTTTCGGGAACCCCGGGGTCCGGTTACAAGGAACTCGTCAAAATTCGCAGTTTTGGCCTATTCCGGGCAGTTTTGTATGCTATTATTCACTGATTTTGGGTCCCGTTGTGATCCGAACGTTTCGGGAACCCCGAGGTCCGGTAATGGGGAACTCATCACAACTCGCAGTTTTGGCCTATTCTGGCCAGTTTTGTATGCTATTAGTCACTGATTTTGGGTCCCGCTGTGATCCGAACGTGTCGGGTACCCCGAGGTCTAGTTACGAGGAACTCGTCAAAACTCGTAGTTTTGGCCTATTCTGGCCACGTGTGTATGCTATTAGTCACTAATTTTGGGTCCTCTGTGATCCGAATGTTTCAGGAACGCCGGGGTCCGGTTACGGGGAACAGGTAAAAACTCGCAGTTTTGCCTATTCCGGCCAGTTTTCTATGCTATTAGTCACGGACTTTGGGTCCTGCTGTGATTCGAACGTTTCGAGAACCCCGGTGTCCGGTTACGATGAACTCGTCAAAATTCGCAGTTTTGTCCTATTTCGGCAAGTTTTGTATGCTAATAGTCTTTGGTTTTGGGTCCCGATCTGGTTCGAATGTTTTGTGAACACCTGGGTTTGGTTACGGGGAACTTTTAAAAACTCGTAGTTTTGGCCTATTCCGGACAGTTTTGTATGCTATTAGTCATTGATATTGGGTCCCGCTATGTTCCAAACATTTCGGGAACCTTGGGGTCCGGTTACGGGGAACTTTCCAAAACTCGTAGTTTGGGCCTATTCCGGTCTGTTTTGTATGCTATTAATCACTGATTTTTGGTGCCGATGTGATCTGAATGTTTCGGGAACCCTTGGTACGGTTACGAGGAACTCAATAAAACTCACAGTTTTGGCCTATTCCGGCCAGTTTTGTATGGTAACAATTACTGATTTTGGGTCCCGTTGTGATCCGAGCGTTTTCGGAACCATGGGGTTCGTTTAGAGTGAACTCATCAAAACTCGCAGTTCTGGCCTAATCCCGCCAGTTTTGTATCGTATTAGTCATTTATTTTGGGTCCCGATGCCATCCGAACGTTTCGGGAACCCCGGGGTGCGGTTAGGGGGAACTTGCCAGAATTCGTAGTTTTGGCCTATTTTGGGGAGTTTTGTATGTATTACTCACTGATTTGGGTCCCGCTGTGATCCGAACATTTCGGGAACCCTCGGGTCCATTTAGGTGGAACTCATCAACCTCTCAGTTTTGGCCTATTTCGGCTAGTTTTGTATACCATTAGTGAATGATTTTGGATCCCCCTGTGATCCAAACGTTTCTAGAACCCCGTGGTCTGGTTACGGGGAACTCGTCAAAAATCGTAGTTTTGGCCTGTTGTGGCAAGTTTTGTATGCTATTACTCATTGATTTTGGGTCCCGCTGCGATCCGAATGTTTCAGGAACCCTGGGTTCCGGTTACGTGGAACTCATCAAAACTCGTAGTTTTGGCCTATTCTCGCTAGTTATTTATGCTATTACTCACTGATTTGGGATCCCGGTGCGACCCGAACGTTTGGCGAACCCCGAGGTCTAGTTACAGGGAACTTGTCAAAACTCGCATTTTTGGCCTATTCTGGCCACGTTTGTAGGCTATTATTCACTGATTTTGGGTCCTCCCGCGACTCGAACGTTTCGGGAACCCTGAGGTCTAATTACGGGGAACTCGTCAAAACTCGTAGTTTTGGCCTATTCCGGACAGTTTTGTATGCATTAGTCACTGATTTTGGGTCCTTCTGCGATCCAAACATTTTGGGAACCCTGGGGTCTGGTTACGGGGAACTCATCCAAACTCGCAGTTTTGGCCTATTCCGGCTAGTTTCGTATGCTATTAATCACTAATTTTGGGTCCCGATGTGATCCAAATGTTTCGGGAACCCTTGGGTCCGGTTTTTGGAACTCGTAAAAATTCGTAGTTTTGTCGATTCCGTCCAGTTTTCTATGCTATTAGTCACTGATTTTATGTCACAACTATTAGTCACTGATTTTATGTCCCGATGTGATCTGAATGTGTCAGGAACACCGAGGTCCGGTTACGTGGAACTCGTCAAAACTCGCAGTTTTGGCCTATTTTGGCCAGTTTTGTATGCTATTATTAACTAATTTTGGGTCTCGCTCTGATCCGAATGTTTTGGTAACCCCGTGGTCTGGTTACGGGGAACGCGTCAAAAATCACAGTTTTGGACTACCGTGGCCTGTTTTGTATGCTATTTCTCAGTGATTTTGGGTCCCGCTGCGATCCGAACGTTTCCGAAACCTCGGGGTCCGGTTACGGCGAACTCATCAAAACTTGCGGTTCTGGCCTATTCCCGCCAGTTTTGTATCGTATTAGTCATTGATTCTGGGTTCAGATGCCATCCGAACGTTTCAGGAACCCCGGGGTCCGGTTATGGGGAACTCGTCAAAACTCGCAGTTCTGGCCTATTCTCGGGAGTTTTGTATGTATTACTCACTAATTTTGGGTCCAGCTACGATCTGAACGTTACGGGAACCCCGGGGCACCGTTACGTGGAACTAGTAAAAACTCGCAATTTAGGCCTATTCCGGCCAGTTTTGTAACTGATGTTGGCTCCCGATGTGATCGAAACGTTTCGGGAACCTCGGGGTCTGGTTATGGGGAACTCGTCAAAACTCGCTGTTTTAGCCTATTCCGGCCAGTTTTGTATGCTATTAGTCATTGATTTTGGGTCCCGATGTGATCCAAATGTTTCGGGAACCCTTCGTACGGTTATGGGGAACTCATCAAAACTCGCAGTTTTGTCTATTTCGACCAGTTTTGTATGTTTTTAGTCACTGATTTTGGGTCCCGATGCCATCCGAACATTTTGGGAACCTCGGGGTCCCGTTACAGGGAACTCGTCAAAACTCGCCACTGCGAGTTTTGTGTGCTATTACTCACTGATTTTGGTTCCCGTTGCGATCCGAACATTTCTCGAACCCCGAGGTCCGGTTACGGGGAACTCGTCAAAACACACAGTTTTGGTCTATTCTCACGAGTTTTGTATGCTATTATTCACTGATTTTGGGTCCCACTGCGATCCAAACGTTTCGGGCTCCCCGGGGTCCAGTTACGGGGAACTCATCGAAACTCTCAGTTTTGCCTATTACGACAAGTTTTCTATGCTATTAGTCACTGATTTTGGGTCCTAGTGAGATCCGTACGTTTCGGGAACCGCTGGGTCCGGTTACGGGGAACTCGTCAAAACTCGCACTTTTGGCCTATATCGGCCAGTTTTTTTTTACTATTAGTCACTGATTTTGGGTCCCGCAGTGATGCGAAGTTTCGGGAACCCCGACATCCGGTTATGGGGAACTCATCAGAACTCGCAGTTTTGGCCTATTCTGGCCATTACTCAGTGATTTTGGGTCCCGTTGCGACCCGAACGTTTCAGAAACCACAAGGTCCGGTTACAGGGAACTCGCCTGAACTCGCAGTTCTGGCCTGTTCTGGCTAGTTATGTATGCTATTACTCACTAACTTTGGATCCTGATGCGATCTGAACGTGTTAGGAACCCCGAGGTCTAGTTACGGGGAACTCGTCAAAATTCACAGTTCTGGCCTATTCTGGCAAGTGTTGTATGCTATTCGTCACTGATTTTGGGTCCCGCTGTGATTCGAACGTTTCCGGATCCACGGGGTCCGGTTACGGGGAACTCGTCAAAAATCACACTTTTGGCCTATTCTAGCTAGTTTTGTATGCTATCACATACTGAATTTGGATCCCGCTGCAATCCGAACGTTTCGAGAACCCCGAGGTCTAGTTACGGGGAACTCGTCAAAGTTCGCAGTTTTGGCCTATTCTGGCCACGTTTGTATGCTACTAGTCACTAATTTTGGGTCCTCCAACGATCCGAATAATTCGGGAACCCCGGGGTCCAGTTACGGGGACTCGTCAAAACTTGCAATTTTGGCCTATTCCGGCCAGTTTTCTATGCTATTAGTGAGTGATTTTGGTTCCCGTTGTGATTCGAACGTTTCGGGAACCCCCGGGTCTGGTTACGGGGAACTCGTCAAAACTCATAGTTTTGGCCTATTCTGGCGAGTTCTGTATGCTATTAGTCACTGATTTTGGGTCCTTCTACGATCCGAATGTTTTAGGAACCCAGGGATCCGGTTTCGTGGAATTCATCAAAACTCGTAGTTTTGGCCTATTCTGGCCAGTTTTGTATGCTAGTCACTGATTTTGGGTCCCGATGTGATCCGAACGTTTTTGGAACCTCGGGGTCACGGGGAAATTGTCAAAACTCAGAGTTTGGCCTATTCTAGCTAGTTCTCTATGCTACTACTCCCTGATCTTGGATCCTGCTACGATCCAAACGTTTCGGGAACCCCGAGGTCTAGTTACGGGGAACTCATCAAAACTCACAGTTTTCGCCTATTCTAGAGAAGTTTGTATGCTATTAGTCACTGATTTTGGGTCCTCTTGCGATCCGAGCATTTCGGGAACCCCGAGGTCCAGTAACGGAGAACTAGTCAAAACAAGCAGTTTTGGCCTATTTCGGCCAATTTTCTATGCAATATATCACTGATTTTGGGTCCCGTTGTGATCCGAACGTTTCGGGAACCCCGGGGTCGGGTTACGAGGAATTCGTCAAAACTCGCAGTTTTGTCTTATTCCAGCAAGTTTTGTATGCTATTAGTCAATGGTTTTGGGTGTCGATGTGGTCCGAATGTTTTGGGAACTACGGGGTCCGGGGACGGGGAACTCATCAAAACTCGTAGTTTTTGCCTATTCCGGTCAGTTTTGTATGCTATTAATCACTAATTTTGGGTCCCGTTGTGATCCAAATGTTTTCGGAACCCCGGGGTCCAGTTACGGGGAACTGTTCAAAACTCACAGTTTTGGCCTATTCCCGCCAGTTTTGTATGCTATTAGTCACTGATTTTGGGTCCCGCTGTGATCCGAACGTTTTGGGAACCCCGGGGTCCGGTTACGGGGAACACATCAAAACTCGCAGTTTTGGCCTATTGTTGCTAGTTTTGTATGCTATTACTCACTGATTTTGGGTCCCGCTGGGATCCGAACGTCTCGGGAACCCCCGAGGTCCGGTTACGGGGAACTCGGCTGAACTCGTCAAAAATCATAGTTTTGGACTATTATGACCAATTTTGTATGCTATTTTTCACTGATTTTCGATCCCGCTACATTTCGAACGTTTCCGAAACCTCGGGGTCCGGTTGCGGGGAACTCATCAAAACTCTCGGTTTTGGCCTATTCCTGCCAGTTTTGTATCGTATTAGTCATTTATTCTGGGTCCAGATGCCATCCGAACGTTTCAAGAACACCGGGGTCCGCTTATGGGGAACTCGTCAAAACTCACAGTTTTGGCCTATTTTGGGGAGTTTTGTATGTATTACTCACTGATTTTGGGTCCTGCTACGATCTGAAAGTTACGGGAACCTAGGGTCCGGTTACGTGGAACTTTTAACACTCACAGTTTTGGCCTATTCTTGCCTGTTTTGTAGGCTATTAGTTACTGATTTTGGGTCCCGGTGTGATCCGAATGTTTCGGGACCCTTGGTATGGTTACGGGGAATTCGTTATAACTCGCAGTTTTGGCCTATCCCACCGAGTTTTGTATGCTATTAGTCACTTATTATAGGTCCCGCTGTGATCCGAGCGTTTCCGAAACCTCGGGGTAAAGTTATGGGGATCTCGTCAAAACTCGTAGTTCTGGCCTATTCCCGCCATCGATTAGTCATTGATTTTGGCTCCCGATGCCATCCAAATTTATTAGGAACCCCGAGGTCCGGTTATGGGGAACTCGTCAAAAGTCGCAGTTTTGGCCTATTCTTGCGAGTTTTGTGAGCTATTACTCACTGATTTTGGTACCCGTTGCGATCCGAACATTTCTAAAACCCCGGGGTCCGATTACGGGGAACTCGTCAAAACTCGCTGTTCGGTTCTATTCTCGCCAGTTTTGTATGCTATTACTCACTGATTTTGGGTCCCACTACGATCTGAAAATTTTGGGAACCTCGGGGTCTGGTTACGGGGAATGCGTCAAAACTCACAGTTTTTGCCTATCAAGACGAGTTTTCTATGCTATCAGTCACTGATTTTGGGTCCCGGTGTGATCCAAACATTTCGGGAACCCTTGGGTCCGGTTCTGTATGCTATTACTCACTAATTTTGGATCCCGCTGCAATCCGATCGTTTCGGGAACCCCGAGGTCTAGTTACGGGGAACTCGTCGAAACTCCTAGTTCTGGCATATTCCGTCCAATTTTGCATGCTATTATTCACTGATTTTGGGTCCCACTGTCATCCGAACGTTTCCATAACCTCAGGGTCCGGTTATGGGGAACTTGTCAAAACTCGCAGTTTTGGCCTATTCTGGCTAGTTCTCTATGCTATTACTCCCTAACTTTGGATACCGCTACATCCGAACGTTTCAGGAACCCCGAGATCTAGTTACGGGGAACTCATCAAAACTCGCAGTTTTGGCCTATTCTGGCCACTTTTGCAAGCTATTAGTCACTGATTTTGGGTCCTCCTACGATCTGAGAATTTTGGAATCCCCGAAGTCTGGTTACGGAGAACTCGTCAAAATACGCAGTTTTGGCCTATTCCGGACAATTTTATATGCTATTAGTTAGTGATTTGGGTCCCGCTGTGATCCGAACGTTTCGGGAATCCCCGGGGTCCGGTTACGGGGAACTCGTTAAAACTCGCAGTTTTGTCCTATTCCGACAAGTTTTGTATGCTATTAGTCAATGGTTTTGGGTCCTCATGTGGTCCGAATGTTTCGGGAACCCCGCGGTCCGGTGATGGGGAGCTTATCAAAACTAGCAGTTTTTGCCTATTCCGGCCAGTTTTGTATGCTATTAGTCACTGATTTTGGGCCCCGCTGTGATCCGAGCATTTCGGGAACCCGGGGGTCCGGTTACAAGGAACTCGTCAAAATTCGCAGTTTCGGCCTATTCCGGGTAGTTTTGTATCCTATTATTCACTGATTTTCGGTCCCGTTGTGATCCGAACGTTTCGGGTACCCCGAGGTCCGATTATGGGGAACTCATCAGAACTCGCAGTTTTGGCCTATTCTGGCCAGTTTTGTATGCTATTAGACACTGATTTTGGGTCCCGCTGTGATCCGAACGTGTCGGGTACCCCGAGGTCTAGTTACGGGGAACTCGTCAAAACTCGTAGTTTTGGCCTATTCTGGCCACGTGTGTATGCTATTAGTCTCTAATTTTGGGTCCTCTGTGATCCGAATGTTTCAGGAACGCCGGGGTCCGGTTACGGGGAACTCGTAAAAACTCGTAGTTTTGCCTATTCCGGCCAATTTTCTATGCTATTAGTCACTGATTTTGGGTCGTGCTGTGATTCGAACGTTCGAGAACCCCGGTGTCCGGTTACGATGAACTCGTCAAAATTCGTAGTTTTGTCCTATTCCGGCAAGTTTTGTATGCTAATAGTCTTTGGTTTTGGGTCCCGATGTGGTTCGAATGTTTCATGAACTCCTGGGTGTGGTTACGGGGAACTTGTAAAAACTCGTAGTTTTGGCCTATTCCGGACAGTTTTGTATGCTATTAGTAATTGATATTGGGTCCCCTGTGTTCCAAACATTTCGAGAACCTCGGGGTCCGGTTACGGGGAACTTTCCAAAACTCGCAGTTTGCGCCTATTCCGGTCTGCTTTGTATGCTATTAATCACTGATTTTTCGTCCCGATGTGATCTGAATGTTTCGGGAACCCTTGGTACGGTTACGAGGAACTCAATAAAACTCACAGTTTTGGCCTATTCCAGCCAGTTTTGTATGGTAACAGTTACTGATTTTGGGTCCCGCTGTGATCCGAGCGTTTTCGGAACCATGGGGTTCGTTTACAGGGAACTCGTCAAAACTCGCAGTTCTGGCCTAATCCCACCAGTTTTGTATTGTATTCGTCATTTATTTTGGGTTCCGATGCCATCCGAACGTTTCGGGAACCCCGGGGTGCTGTTAGGGGGAACTTGCCAACATTCGTAGTTTTGGCCTATTCTGGGGAGTTTTGTATGTATTACTCACTGATTTGGGTCCCGCTGCGATCCGAACATTTCGGGAACCCTGGGGTCCATTTAGGTGGAACTCGTCAACCTCGCAGTTTTGGCCAATTTCGGCTAGTTTTGTATACCATTAGTGAATGATTTTGGGTCCCACTGTGACCCAAACGTTTCTAGAACCCCGTGGTCTGGTTACGGGCAACTCGTCAAAAATCATAGTTTTGGCCTATTGTGGCAAGTTTTGTATGCTATTACCCATTGATTTTGGGTCCCGCTGCGATCCAAATGTTTCGGGAACCCCGGGTTCCGGTTACGTGGAACTCATCAAAACTCGCAGTTTTGGCCTATTCTCGCTAGTTATTTATGCTATTACTCACAGATTTGGGATCCTGGTGCGATCCGAACGTTTGGGGAACCCCGAGGTCTAGTTACAGGGAACTTGTCAAAACTCGCAGTTTTGGCCTATTCTGGCCACGTTTGTACGCTATTAGTCACTGATTTTGGGTCCTCCTGTGACCCAAATGCTTCGGGAACCCTGAGGTCTAGTTACGGGGAACTTGTCAAAACTCGTAGTTTTGGCCTATTCCGGACAGTTTTGTATGCTATTAGTCACTGATTTTGGGTCCTTCCGCGATCCAAACATTTTGGGAACCGCGGGGTCTGGTTACGGGGAACTCATCCAAACTCGCAGTTTTGGCCTATTCCGGCTAGTTTCGTATGCTATTAATCACTAATTTTGGGTCCCGATGTGATCCAAATGTTTCGGGAACCCTTGGGTCCGGTTTTTGGAACTCGTAAAAACTCGTAGTTTTGCCGATTCCGTCCAGTTTTGTATGCTATTAGTCACTGATTTTATGTCCCGATGTGATCAGAATGTGTCAGGAACCCCGATGTCCGGTTACGTGGAACTCGTCAAAACTCGCAGTTTTCGCCTATTTTGGCCAGTTTTGTATGCTATTATTAACTAATTTTCGGTCCCGCTCTGATCCAAATGTTTCGGTAACCCCGTGGTCTGGTTACGGGGAACGCATCAAAAATCACAGTTTTGGACTACTGTGGCCTGTTTTGTATGCTATTTCTCAGTGATTTTGGGTCCCGCTCCGATCCGAACGTTTCCGAAACCTCGGGGTCCGGTTACGGCGAACTCGTCAAAACTTGCGGTTCTGGCCTATTCCCGCCAGTTTTGTATCGTATTAGTCATTGATTCTGGGTTCAGATGCCATCCGAACGTTTCAGGAACCCCGGGGTCCGGTTATGGGGAACTCGTCAAAACTCGCAGTTTTGGCCTATTCTCGGGAGTTTTGTATGTATTACTCACTAATTGTCGGTCCAGCTACGATCTGAACGTGACGGGAACCCCGGGGCACCATTACGTGGAACTAGTAAAAACTCGCAATTTTGGCCTATTCCGGCCAGTTTTGTAACTGATTTTGGCTCCCGATGTGATCGAAACGTTTCGGGAACCTCGGGGTCCGGTTATGGGGAACTCGTCAAAACTCGCTGTTTTAGTCTATTCCGGCCAGTTTTGTATGCTATTAGTCATTGATTTTGGGTCCCGATGTGATCCAAATGTTTCGAGAACCCTTCGTACGGTTATGGGGAACTCATCAAAACTCGCAGTTTTGTCTATTTCGACCAGTTTTGTATGTTTTTAGTCATTGATTTTGGGTCCCGATGCCATCCGAACATTTTGGGAACCTCGGGGTCCCGTTACAGGGAACTCGTCAAAACTCGCCACTGCGAGTTTTGTGTGCTATTACTCACTGATTTTGGTTCCCGTTGCGATCCAAACATTTCTCGAACCCCGGGGTCCGATTACGGGGAACTCGTCAAAACACACAGTTTTGGTCTATTCTCGCGAGTTTTGTATGCTATTATTCACTGATTTTGGCTCCCACTGCGATCCAAACGTTTCGGGATCCCCGGGGTCTAGTTACGGGGAACTCGTCGAAACTCTCAGTTTTTGCCTATTACGACAAGTTATCTATGCTATTAGTCACTGATTTTGGGTCCTAGTGAGATCCGTACGTTTCGGGAACCCCTGGGTCTGGTTACGGGGAACTCGTCAAAACTCGCACTATTGGCCTATATCTGCCAGTTTTTTATACTATTAGTCACCGATTTTGGGTCCCGCTGTGATGCGAACGTTTCGGGGACCCCGGCATCCGGTTATGGGGAACTCATCAGAACTCGCAGTTTTGGCCTATTCTGGCCAGTTTTGTATGCTATTACTCAGTGATTTTGGGTCCCGCTGCGACCCGAACGTTTCAAAAACCCCAAGGTCCGGTTACAGGGAACTCGCCTAAACTCGCAGTTCTGGCCTATTTTGGCTAGTTATGTATGCTATTACTCACTGATTTTGGATCCTGATGCGATCTGAACGTGTCAGGAACCCCAAGTTCTAGTTACGGGGAACTCGTCAAAATTCACAGTTCTGGCCTATTCTGGCCAGTGTTGTATGCTATTAGTCACTGATTTTGGGTCCCGCTGTGATTCGAACGTTTCCGGATCCACGGGGTCCGGTTACGGGGAACTCGTCAAAAATCACACTTTTGGCCTATTCTAGCTAGTTTTGTATGCTATCACATACAGAATTTTGATCCCACTGCGATCCGAACGTTTCGAGGACCCCGAGGTCTACTTATGTGGAACTCGTCAAAGTTCGCAGTTTTGCCCTATTCTGGGCCACGTTTGTATACTATTAGTCACTAATTTTGGGTCCTCCAACGATCCGAACAATTAGGGAACCCCGGGGTCCAGTTACGGGGACTCGTCAAAACTTGCAGTCTTGGCCTATTCCGGCCAGTTTTCTATGCTATTAGTGAGTGATTTTGGTTCCTGTTGTGATTCGAACGTTTCGGGAACCCCCGGGTCCGGTTCCGGGGAACTCGTCAAAACTCATAGTTTTGGCCTATTCTGGCGAGTTTTATATGCTATTAGTCACTGATTTTGGGTCCTTCTACAATCCGAATGTTTTGGGAACCCAGGGGTCCGGTTTCGGGGAATTCATCAAAACTCGCAGTTTTGGCCTATTCCGGCCAGTTTTGTATGCTAGTCACTGATTTCGGGTCCCGATGTGATCCGAACGTTTTTGGAACCTCGGGGTCACGGGGAAATCGTCAAAACTCAGAGTTTGGCCTATTCTAGCTAGTTCTCTATGCTACTACTCCCTGATTTTGGATCCCGCTACGATCCAAACGTTTCGGGAACCCCGAGGTCTAGTTACGGGGAACTCGTCAAAACTCGCAGTTTTCGCCTATTCTAGAGAAGTTTGTATGCTATTAGTCACTGATTCTAGGTCCTCTTGCGATCCAAGCATTTCGGGAACCCTGAGGTCCAGTCACGGAGAACTCGTCAAAACACGCAGTTTTGGCCCATTTCGGCCAATTTTCTATGCAATATGTCACTGATTTTGGGTCCCGTTGTGATCCGAACGTTTCGGGATCCCCGGGGTCGGGTTACGAGGAATTCGTCAAAACTCGCAGTTTAGTCCTATTCGGGCAAGTTTTGTATGCTATTAGTTAATTGTTTTGGGTGTCCATGTGGTCCGAATGTTTCGGGAACTACGGGGTCCGGGGACGGGGAACTCATCAAAACACGTAGTTTTTGCCTATTCCGGCCAGTTTTGTATGCTATTAATCACTGATTTTGGGTCCCATTGTGATCCGAAGGTTTTGGGAACCCCGTGGTCCAGTTACGGGGAACTGTTCAAAACTCATAGTTTTGGCCTATTCCCGCCAGTTTTGTATGCTATTAGTCCCTGATTTTGGGTCCCGCTGTGATCCGAACGTTTCGGAACCCCGGGGTCCGGTTACGGGGAACACATCAAAACTCGCAGTTTTGGCCTATTGTTGCTAGTTTTGTATGCTATTACTCACTGATTTTGGGTCCCGCTGGGATCCGAACGTTTCGGGAACCCCCGAGGTCCGGTTACGGGGAACTCGCCTGAACTCGTAGTTTTGGCCTACTCTGGCTAGTTTTATATGCTATTACTCATTGATTTTGGATCCCGCTGCGATCTCAACGTGTGGGGAACACCGAGGTCTAGTTACAGGGAACTCGTCAAAACTCGCAGTTCTGGCTTATTCTGGCCAGTTTTGTATGCTATTAGTCACTAATTTTGGGCCCCGCTGTGATCCGAACGTTTCCGGAACCTTGGGGTCCGGTTATGGGGAACTCGTCAAAACTCGTAGTTTTGGGCTATTCCGACCAGTTTTGCATGCCATTAGAAACATATTTCGGGTCCCGCTGTGATCCGAACGTTCCGGGAACTCCGGGCTCCGGTTGCGGGGTACTCATCAAAACTCACAGTTTTTGCCTATTCCGACCAGTTTTGTATGCTATTTTTCACTAGTTTGGGTCCCGCTGCAATCCAAACGTTTCGGGAACCCTAGGCCCCGGTTACGTGGAACTCGTCAAAACTCACAGTTTTGGCCTATTCTCGCGAGTTTTGTATGTTACTACTCACTAATTTTGGTTCCCGGTGCGATCCGAACGTTTTTGGAAACCTGGGGTCCGGTTACGGGGAACTCGTCAAAACTCGCAGTTTTGGTTTATTCTCGCGAGTTTCGTATGCTATTACTCACTAATTTTGGGCCCAGTGCGATCGAACAATTCGCGAACCTCGGTGTCCGGTTACGGGGAACTCGTCAAAACTCGTAGTTTTTGCCTATTACGACAGGTTTTCTATGCTATTAGTCACCGATACTGGGTCCCGTTGTGATCCGAACGTTTCGGGAACCCACGGGTCCGGTTACGGGGAACTCGTCAAAACTCATATTTTTGGCCTATTCTGGCGAGTTGTGTATGGTATTAGTCATTGATTTGGGTCATTTTGCGATCCGAACGTTTTGGGAACCCCGGGGTCCGGTTACTGGGAACACATCAAAACTCGCAGTTTTTGCCTATTCCGGCCAGTTTTGTATGCTAGTCACTGATTTAGGGTCCTGATGCGATCCGAACGTTTCCGGAACCTCGGGGTCACGGGGAACTCATAAAAACTCGCAGTTTGGCCTATTCTGGCTAGTTCTGTATGCTATTACTCCCTTATTTTGGATCCCGTTACGATCCGAATGTTTGGGGAACCCCGAGGTCTAGTGACGGGGACCTCGTCAAAACTCTTAGTTTTGGCCTACTCTGGGGACGTTTGTATGCTATTAGTCACTTATTTTGGGTCCTCCTGCGATCCGAGTATTTCGGGAACCCCGGGTTCCAGTTACGGAGAAGTCGTCAAAACTCGCAGTTTTGGCCTATTCTCGCCAGTTTTCTATGCTATTAGTCACTGATTTTGGGCCCCATTGTGATCCGAACGTTTCGGGAACCCGCGGGTCCGATTACGGGTAACTCGTCAAAACTCATAGTTTTGGGCTATTCTGGCGAGTTCTGTATGCTATTAGTCATTGATTTTGGGTAATTCTGCGATCCAAACGTTTCGGGAACCCCGGGGTCCGGTTACGGGGAAATCATCAGAACTCGCAGTTTTGGCCTACTCTGGCGAGTTATGTATGCTATTAGTCACTGATTTTGGGTACTTCTGCGATCTGAACGTTTTGGGAACCCCGGGGTCCGGTTACGGGGAAATCATCAAAACTCGCAGTTTTGGCCTATGCCGGCCAGTTTTGTACGCTAGTCACTGATTTTGGGTCCCGCTGTGATCTGAGCGTTTCTGGAACCTCGGGGTCCGGTTACGGGCAACTCGTCAAAACTCGCAGCTTTCACCTATTCGGGCTTGTTCTGTATGCTATTACTTGCTGATTTTGGATCCCGTTGCGATCCAAATGTTTCGGGAACCCCAGGGTCCGGTTACTCGGAATTCGTCAAAATTCGCAGTTTTGTCCTAACCCAGCAAGTTTTCTATGCGATTATTCAATGGTTTTGGGTGCCGATGTGGTCCGAATGTTTCGGGAACTATGGGGTCCGGTGACGGGGAGCCTATCAAAATCACAGTTTTTGCCTATTCTGGCCAGTTTTGTGTGGTATTAATCACTGATTTTGGGTCCCGCTGTGATCCGAACGTTTTGGGAACCCCGGGGTCCAGTTACGGGGAACTCGTCAAAAATCACAGTTTTGCCTATTCCCGCCAGTTTTTTATGCTATTAGTCACTGATTTTGGGTCCCACTGTGATACGAACGTTTTGAGAACCCTCGGGTCCGGTTACGGGGAACACATCAAAACTCACAGTTTTGGCCTATTCTTGCCAGTTTTGTATGCTCTTACTCACTGATTTTGGGTCTCGGTGCGATACGAACGTTTCGGGAACCCCCGAGGTCCGGTTACGGGGAACTCGCGTGTACTCGTAGTTTTGGCCCATTCTCGCTAGTTTTATATGCTATTACTCACTGATTTTGGATCCCGCTGCGATCTCAACGTGTCGGGAACCCCGAGGTCTAGTTACGGGGAACTCGTCAAAACTCGCAGTTCTGGCCTATTATGGCCAGTTTTCTATGCTATTAGTCAGTGATTTTGGGCCCCGCTGTGATCCAAACGTTTCCGGAACCTCGGGGTCCGGTTATGGGGAACTCGTCAAAACTCGCAGTTTTGGGCTATTCCGACCAGTTTTTCATGCTATTATAAACTGATTTCGTGTCCCGCTGTGATCCGAACGTTTCGGGAACACCGGGGTCCGGTTACATGGTACTCATCAAAACTCGCAGTTTTTGCCTATTCCGACCAGTTTTGTATGCTATTTTCACTGGTTTGGATCCCGCTGCGATCCAAACGTTTCGGGAACCCTAGGGTCCGGTTACATGGAACTCATCAAAACTCACAGTTTTGGCCTATTCTCGCGAGTTTCATATGTTACTACTCACTAATTTTGGTTCCCGGTGCGATCCGAACGTTTTTGGAACCCTGCGGTCCAGTTACGGGGAACTCGTCAAAACTCACAGTTTTTGTTTATTCTCGCGAGGTTTCTACGCTATTACTCACTAATTTTGAGTCCAAGTGCGATCGAACAATTCGCGAACCCGAGGTCCGGTTACGGGGAATTCGTCAAAACTCGTAGTTTTTGCCTATTACGACTAGTTTTCTATGCTATTAATCACCGATTCTGGGTCCCGTTGTGATCCGAATGTTTCGAGAACCCTCGGGTCCGGTTACGGGGAACTCGTCAAAACTCATATTTTTGGCCTATTCTCGCATGTTGTGTATGATATTAGTCACTGATTTTGGGTCATTCTGCGATCCGAACATTTTGGGAAACCCGGGGTCCGGTTACGGGGAACTCATCAAAACTCACAGTTTTGGCCTATTCGGGCCAGTTTTGTATGCTAGTCACTGATTTTGGGTCCCGATGCGATCCGAATGTTTCCGGAACCTCGGGGTCACGGGAACTCGTCAAAACTCGCAGTTTTGCCTATTCTGGCTAGTTCTCTATGCTATTACTCCCTGATTTTGGATCCCGCTACAATCCGAATGTTCGGGGAACCCCGAGGTCAAGTGACAGGGAACTCGTCAAAACTCTCAGTTTTGGCCTACTCCGGGACGTTTGTATGCTATTAGTCACTGATTTTGGGTCCTCCTGTGATCCGAGCATTTCGGCAACCCCGGGTTCCAGTTACGGAGAACTCATCAAAACTCGCAGTGTTGGCCTATTCTCGCGAGTTTTCTATGCTATTAGTCACTGATTTTGGGTCCCGTTGTGATCCGAACGTTTCCGAAACCCCTGGGTCCGGTTACGTGGAACTCATCAAAACTCATAGTTTTGGCCTATTCTGGCGAGTCATGTATGCTATTAGTCACTGATTTTGGGTACTTCTGCGATCTGAACGTTTTGGGAACCCCGGGGTCCGTTTACGGGGAACTCATCAAAACTCGTAGTTTTGGCCTATTCCGGCCAGTTTTGTACGCTAGTCACTGATTTTGGGTCCCGCTGTGATCCGAGCGTTTCCGGAACCTCGGGGTTCGGTTACGGGAACTCGTCAAAACTCGCAGCTTTCGCCTATTATGGCTTGTTCTGTATGCTATTACTCGCTGATTTTGGATCCCGCTGCGATCCAAACGTTTCGGGAACCCCAGGGTCTGGTTACGGAGAATTCGTCAAAACTCGCTACTTTGTCCTATTACGGCAAGTTTTGTATGCTATGAGTCAATGGTTTTGGGTGCCGATGCGGTCCGAATGTTTCGGGAACTACGGGGTCCGGTGACGGGGAACTCATCAGAACTCGCAGTTTTTGCCTATTCCAACCAGTTTTGTATGCTATTAATCACTGATTTTGGGTCCCGCTGTGATCGGAACGTTTTGGGAACCCCGGGGTCCAGTTACGGGGAACTCGTCAAAACTCACAGTTTTGGCCTATTCCCGCCAGTTTTGTATGCTATTATTCACTGATTCTGGGTCCCATTGTGATCCGAACGTTTCGGGAACCATGGGGTTCGGTTACGGGGAAGACATCAAAACTCGCAGTTTTGGCCTATTCTTGCCAGTTTTGTATGCTATTACTCACTGATTTGGGGTCCCGCTGCGATCCAAACGTTTCTGGAAACCCCGAGGTCCGGTTACGAGGAACTCACCGGAACTCGTAGTTTTGGCCTATTCTCGCAAGTTTTATATGCTATTACTTACTGATTTTGGATCCCGCTGCGATCTCAATGTGTCGGGAACCCCGAGGTCTAGTTACGGGGAACTCGTCAATACTCGCAGTTCTGGCCTATTCTGGCCAATTTTGTATGCTATTAGTAAGTGATTTTGGGCCCCGCTGTGATCCGAACATTTCCGGAACCTCGGGGGTCCAGTTATGGGGAACTCGTCAAAACTCGCAGTTTTGGGCTATTCCGGCCTGTTTTGCATGCTATTAGAAACTGATTTCGGGTCCCGCTGTGATCCGAACGTTTCGGGAACACCGGGGTCCGGTTACGGGGTACTCATCAAAACTCACAGTTTTTGCCTATTCCGACCAGTTTTATATGCTATTTTTCACTGGTTTGGGTCCCGCTGTGATCCAAACGTTTCGGGAACCCTAGGGTCCGGTTACGTGGAACTCGTCGAAACTCACAGTTTTGGCCTATTCTCGTGAGTTTCGTATGTTACTACTCACTAATTTTTGTTCCCGGTGCAATCCGAACGTTTTTGGAACCCTGGGATCCGGTTACGGGGAACTCGTAAAAACTCGCAATTTTGGTTTATTCTCGCGAGTTTTGTATGCTATTACTCACTAATTTTGGGTCCCAGTGCGATCGAACAATTCATGAACCCCGGGGTCCGGTTACAGGGAACTCGTCAAAACTCGCAGTTTTTGCCTATTACGACAGGTTTTCTATGCTATTAGTCACCGATCATGGGTCCCGTTGTGATCCGAACGTTTCGGGAACCCACGGGTCTGGTTACGGGGAACTCATCAAAACTCATATTTTTAGCCTATTTTCTCGAGTTGTGTATGGTATTAGTCACTGATTTGGGTCATCCTGCGATCCGAATGTTTTGGGAACCCCGGGGTCCGGTTACGGGGAACTCATCAAAACTCGTAGTTTTGGCCTATTCCGGCAAGTTTTGTATGCTAGTCACTGATTTTGGGTCCCGATGCGATCCGAACATTTCCGGAACCTCGGGGTCACGGGGAACTCGTCAAATCTCGCAGTTTGGCCTATTTTGGCTAGTTCTCTATGCTATTATGCCCTGATTTTGGATCCCGTTATGATCCGAATGTTTGGGGAACCCCGAGGTCTAGTGACGGGGAACTCGTCAACACTCTCAATTTTGGCCTATTCTGGGACGTTTGTATGCTATTAGTCACTGATTTTGGATCGTCGTGCGATCCGACTATTTCGGGAACCCCGGGTTCCAGTTACGTAGAACTCGTCAAAACTCGCAGTTTTGGCCTATTCTCACCAGTTTTCTATGCTATTTGTCACTGATTTTGGGTCCTGTTGTGATCCGAACGTTTCGGGAAACCCCGCGTCCGGTTACGGGGGCCTCGTCAAAACTCATAGTGTTTGCCTATTCTGGCGAGTTCTGTATGCTATTAGTCACTGATTTTGGGTCCATCTGCGATCTGAACATTTTGGGAACCCCGGGGTCCGGTTATGGGGAACTCCTCAAAACTCGCAGTCTTGGCCTATTCCTGCCAGTTTTGTACGCTAGTCACTGATTTTGGGTCCCGCTGTGATCCGAGCGTTTCGAGAACCTCGGGGTCCGGTTACGGGCAACTCGTCAAAACTCGCAGCTTTCGCCTATTCTGGCTTGTTTTGTATGCTATTACTCGCTGATTTTGGATCCCGCTGCGATCCAAACGTTTCGGGAACCCCGGGGTCCGGTTACTCGGAATTCGTCAAAACTCGCAGTTTTGTCCTATTCCAGCAAGTTTTGTATGGTATTAGTCAATGGTTTTGGGTGCCGATGTGGTCCGAATGTTTCGGGAACTATTGGGTCCGGTGACGGGGAACTCATCAAAATCACAGTTTTTGCTTATTCTGGCCAGTTTTATGTGGTATTAATCACTGATTTTGGGTCCCGCCGTGATCCGAACGTTTTGGGAAGCCCGGGGTCAAGTTACGGGGATCTCGTCAAAACTCACAGTTTTGGCCTATTCCCGCCAGTTTTGTATGCTATTAGTCACTGACTTTGGGTCCCGCTGTGATCCGAACGTTTCGGGAACCCCGGTGTCCGGTTACGGGGAACACATCAAAACTCGCAATTTTGGCCTCTTCTTGCCAGTTTTGTATGCTATTACTCACTGATTCTGTGTCCCGCTGCGATCCAAACGTTTCGGGAACCCCCGAGGTCCGGTTACGGGGAACTCACCTGAACTCGTAGTTTTGGCCTATTCTGGCTAGTTTTATATGCTATTACTCACTGATTTTGGATCCCGCTGCGATCTCAACGTGTCGGGAACCACAATTTCTAGTTACGGGGAACTCGTCAAAACTCACAATTCTGGCCTATTCTGGCTAGTTTTGTATGCTATTAGTCACTGATTTTGGGCCCCGCTGTGATCTGAACGTTTCCGGAACCTCGGGGTCCGGTTATGGGGAACTTGTCAAAACTCGCAGTTTTGGGCTATTCCAACCAGTTTTGCATGCTATTAGAAACTAATTTCGAGTCCCGCTGTGATCCCAACGTTTCTGGAACACCGGGGTCCGGTTACGGGGTACTCATCAAAACTCACAGTTTTTGACTATTCCGACCAGTTTTGTATGCTATTTTTCACTCGTTTGGTTCCCGCTGCGATCCAAACGTTTCGGGAACCGTAGGGTCCGGTTACATGGAACTCGTCAAAACTCGCAGTTTTGGCCTATTCTCGCGAGTTTTGTACGTTACTACTCACTAATTTTGGTTCCCTGTGTGATCCGAACGTTTTTGGAACCCTGGGATCCGGTTACGGGGAACTCGTCAGAACTCGCAGTTTTGGTTTATTCTCGTGAGTTTTGTATGCTATTACCCACTAATTTTTTGTCCTAGTGCAATCGAACAATTCGCGAACCCCGGGGTCCGGTTACGGGGAATTCATCAAAACTCGCAGTTTTTGCCTATTACGACGAGTTTTCTATGCTATTAGTCACCGATTCTCGGTCCCGTTGTGATCCGAACGTTTTGAGAACTGTCACGCCCAATGTTGGGGATATTATCTATTGGTAACCCGCCCTAGTTGGGTCGTGTCACGAAATCAGGCGATTCATCTAAAGCATGGTTCGGGCCTTGGCCTGGCAAGACTGAAGGTTGTATGGCGGTTTACGACTTCCGGAAGGTTTCCAAACTTTGGAAGATGGCGACTTAGAGATCGTAAGAGTCACGGTTTGTAGAAAGGAAAGTACCCTTGTGAACCCTAGGGACTCGACTTGTATATAAAGGCGAGTCCCAGGGAAGAAGAGGGAAGGTTAGAAATCACAGAGTACTAGGTCTGGCGAGTTACGCCCTCCTTGTAATCGAAACTCCATCAATACAACTCAAAGCAGGAAGTAGGCCTTTACCTCCTCACGAGGGGCCGAACCTGGGTAAATCGCCGTCTCACTCCCGTTCAACCCCTTTGAGTCGCCACCAAAGTGCGATGGCTCCAGTACTAAGTCCTTTAACGAGGACATCTGCCGTGACAAAACCACGACAGTTGGCGCCCACCGTGGGGCCTGCACATGGTGGAGTTGAATTCTGAAAGGGAGCCCTACCAGGGTTTGGGAGCTAAGCGACGGGGCTCATGACCCGGAGCCACCGCGAGAAGTACTACATCGACAACCTGCAATGGGGGCCCGAGGCGGATTCGATCGAATCTGGTTACGGGGTCCCCTTCGACAAGATCAACGTCTTCATCGGCATGATTGGAACATCCGTGCCTGAGCCGGACAGCTCCACCAACATCGTCAAGCCGGCCAGGTACGTCCGCCCACTAACGACGCCAAATCTGACTCGCCCGGTCTTTGTTGGATTCACTCAGGGATCGGAGGAACCAGAACACTCAGCGACCCAGGAGACGACACCAGTCAACACTGATGACGAATCATCGATGGGCGATTCAGATTCAATCCGGTCTCTACATGGGGATTGTCTTGGGGGCTTGTCGTTGGCCATGGACCCCGAAGTCCTTGACCGAACCCGCCACCAGATCGCCATTTACATGGATGGGGCGACTCAACCCTCGCCAAACTCGGCAGGCAGGGATGGGCCTGGCGAGACATCTAGAAGCCCGGCCGCTGTCTTGGTGGAATTAGCAGCGGAAATTACAAGGCTTATGGCGACCCCCATCACACCGGAAAACCAGGAGGCAGTAAACACGGAATTGGTGAAGCTAAGAGAAGCAGTGGCAAAGGCTCATCGGGATGCCGAGGTGGAGTCCGCCAGGATCGAGACCCGTCAAGCTCAAATTACCGCCGAGAGAACTCGCTTAAATACTGACAACTGGCGGCGAGAAAGACACCAGCGCGCATCTGACGCCGTCCATCAGCGGAGACACCAGCGCGCATCTGACGTCGTCCATCAGCGGAGGCACCAGGGTCGCCTACCCCCTGATCTCAACCCGACCCGCCTATTCGATACTCCACGAACGCGTGGGGAGGGAGCCGCCCCAGGGGGAGGACCGGGCCAACCACCTAACCCGCCGGTTCAACCAATTGAGGATCGCATTCCCCGATTCCGAACACCTCAAGGTCACTTTTCCAACCCAGTGGATAACGTCCTTGCTGCAACTCGCCATTTGGAATCTCTTCCGATTCACGACAATACTCCTGCCGAGATAGAAGCAAGAAACGCCATTGAGATGTTGAAGACGGCGGTGGTTCAAAACGCCCAGTTCTCACATAGCCTAGATAGGGTGCATTCCACTCCCCAGGCAAGTCACACCAGGAATCGACCAGAGGACCAGCCCGCTGTAAACAGCGGACCGCGACTCATCCCCCAGGACAACCCGCCTGATCATCAAAACCCGTCGAGCCGGGATTTCCCGAACATCCAAATCGCCCCAGTCCCTCTCGTCGGGAGCGGTGGACGAGTGGGGGTGCCGTGCTTGGCCCCCGCCCTTCGCAACGAACGAATTCCCAAGGATTTTAAAGGACCAAGAAAGGTGCCTAACTATACCCCGGACCTTGAAGCGGCGTCATGGGTCGAGAGTTATGAAATCGCCATGGTCATGCTCGACGTAAACGAAGAAGTTTGCGCCAGATACTTCACAATGATGCTCGAAGGGTCAGCACGTACTTGGTAGAAAAACTTAACCCCCAAATCCATCCAGACCTGGGCTGAATTGAAAGAGCGCTTCATCAAAAACTTCTGAGGAACCTGCAAACGTCCAATGACGATTGTCGATCTGTAGCACTGCGTTCAACGCCTCGATGAGTCGCCCACCACTGGTCACGGCGGGTCGCGGAAATTATCCATTCATCAGACGGTATTACGGCGGCTCAGGCTGTGTTGATCCTCGAGCAGAATTGCCACTACGAACCCCTGGTGCAGAATTTGGGGTGACTCAAGCGAGAGGTCCAAGACATGGGGGAGCTAATGGATACCCTCACTAGATACACTGAAGCGGACGACACCAAAGATCCTGGTGAGGACGGTAAAGCTAACTCGCCAAAGAAGGGCGAGTCATCCAAGAATCAGACCCAGTTCCAGGGGTGTAACCGCCACAATCAGGGAGCCAATGGCAAGAGAAGGCAGCAAGAGGAATCTTCGGATTTAGTCACCAATACCAACACCAACAATGGCAACCAACGCCAGAAGAAAAACATGGGATTCAGTGGTAAGAAGCCGCGTAACTATGAAGAGTTACTCAAGGGCCCTTGCCCGCACCATGCCATGGCAGACGGACCGGCGACTCATTCCTGGGAGAACTGTTTCGTGATGCGGGAGTTTCGGGCGGAGTCGATCAAGAAAAACCAGAATGGTGACACGGACCAATGGCAGGAGCAGTTTGCTGCACCCAACCAATGTCAGAATCCCTTTGGCGGTTTTCCCGAGCCGGGGGCTCAGGGGGGCTCGTAGCCGAGCAGCGGCCAGTATCCAGTACATCACCAGTGGCGGTATAACCCACCCGGAGCTTTTCAGCAACCACCCCCTCAGGGGGCTTCGCAGGGTCAGGATGACAACGGCGGCTTTCGCATCAACCCCAAACAGTTAAGCAATGGGCAGTACCACGTTTTCACCACCAATGCTTGTAGGCGTGATAAGAAGGTGAGTCACCGGGCATACACTGTGTGTGAGCCGGCACTTCCCAGGTACCTCCACTGGTCCGAGCAGATCATATCATGGAGTAGGGAGGATCATCCTCCAAGAGTTGACAATCCTGGCGACTTGGCGTTGGTCGTAGCTCCCCAAGTTGGGGGGTACACCCTGTCGAAGGTGCTAATGGACGGTGGCAGCATCATTAATATCTTATACTTTGACACTTTCCAAAGGATGAATCTATTGGAGAAGGATTTGATGCCTTCAACCACGGTATTCCACGGAATTGTCCCGGGCAAGTCGGCGTACCCCATAGGCCGAGTCAAACTCACAGTCGCATTTGGAACAACATATAACTACAGGAGTGAGTCACTGATGTTTGAGGTGGTCAAATTGAAAAGCCCCTACCATGCGCTATTTGGGCGGCCGGCTTACGCTCGGTTCATGGCTCGCCCATGCTATGTTTACCTTAAACTCAAGATGCCTGGTCCTAAGGTACCCATCACGGTGGACGGTGATAGAAGAATTGCAAAGGAATGTGAAGAATGGGACGCGGCTTATGGAGAAGTTGCCTGCGCTGCAGAAGAGCTCAAGTATCATCGGGCCAATGTCGATCCGGCTGACATGTCACCCTTAAAGAAGCCAACGACAGATGCTGAGCCGCCCCTCAAGGTCAAACCGACGAATGACACTAAAACGGTTGATTTCGTTCCTGGCGATTCATCCAAGCAGTTCACCATTGGAACGGGTCTGGATCCCAAATAGGAAAGCGCGCTCATCGAATTCATCCGTGAGAATCGGGACATCTTCGCATGGAAACCTTCTGACATGCCTGGTGTGCCGAGAGAATTCGCTGAGCACCATCTTAATGTTGACCCATAAGCAAAACCTATCCAGCAGTATCTTTGCAGGTTTAACGAGGAACGGCGCAAAGCAATCGGGGAAGAGGTTGCCCGTCTCTTAGCCGCCGGATTCATCATGGAAGTTTTCCACCCCAAATGGTTGGCTAACCCAGTCTTGGTACTAAAAAAGAATGGTACTTTCCGTATGTGCATTGATTACACGGACCTCAACAGAGCTTGTCCAAAAGATCCTTTCGCTCTTCCCCGCATCGACCAGATTATTGACTCAGTGGCGGGATGCGAACGTTTGTGCTTTTTGGACGCCTACTCTGGATATCACCAAATCAAGATGGCAGCGGAGGATCAAGAGAAAACAACTTTTATAACCCCCTTTGGGGCTTTTTGCTATGTATCCATGCCATTTGGGCTCAAGAGTGCAGGGGCGACTTATCAGCGCTGCATCTAGAATTGCCTCCGCAGCCAAATCGGACGCAACGTCCACGCCTATGTGGATGACATTGTGATTAAGACCCGCCAGGGGGAGACGCTACTGGAGGATCTCAAGGAAACTTTCGATAATCTGCGGGTGTATCAGATGAAGCTGAAACCCACCAAGTGTGTTTTTGGTGTTCCTGCAGGGAAATTGTTGGGTTTCCTGGTGTCTGAGCGTGGCATTGAAGCTAACCCGGACAAAATCGAAGCAGCCACGTCCCTTGCGAAACCGCCAAATGTTAACCAAGTCCAACGGATGGCGGGTCGCATTGCGGCTTTAAGTCGTTTCGTAAGCCGCCTGGGAGAAAAGGCGATTCCCCTTTATCAATTACTAAAGAAATCTGACCATTTTGTTTGGATAGATGAGGCAGATGAGGCTTTCGAAGCCTTGAAACGACAACTCGTCAACCCGCCGGTCTTGGCCGCCCCGACTGAGAAAGAACCCATGCTTTTGTATATTGCGGCAAACTCTAAAGCAGTAAGTGTGGCGGTGGTCATTGAAAGGAAGGAGGAAGGAAAGGAATACCCAGTGCAGCGCCCGGTGTATTTTGTCTCCGAAGTGCTAACTCTTTCCAAGCAACGGTACCCACACTGGCAGAAGTTAGTGTATGGGGTGTTTATGGCGAGTCGGAAGCTTAAGCATTATTTTCAAGAGCATCCCATCACGGTGGTTAGTTCCGCTCCCCTCGGGGACAACATCCAGAATCGGGAGGCAACAGGGCGGATTGCCAAATGGGCGATTGAACTTGGGCCGCATCACGTGCGATATACCCCTCGCACAGCCATCAAATCCCAAGCTTTAGTTGATTTCGTCAATGATTGGACGGAGTTGCAGGCCCCGGAAGACAGGCCTGATCTTACATACTAGACTATTTATTTTGATGGATCCAGACAGCTGGAAGGCTCGGGGGCTGGTGTGGTACTGGTGTCCCCTCAAGGAGATAAATTATGTTATGTCCTCCGACTCATGTTTCCGTGCACTAACAATGCTGCGGAATATGAAGCTTTACTTCACGGCTTGCGACTCGCCAAGGAGATGAACCTTACGCGGGTCAGATGTTTTGGCGACTCTGATCTGGTGGCGCAGCAAGTTTCAGGCACTTGGGATTCTCGAGACCCCATGATGGCGGCTTACAAAAGAGCTGTGTCTGATGTGGCGAGTCATTTCCATTGTTATCAGATTGATCACATTGACCGGCGCCTCAACGAGTCAGCTGACGCCCTTTCACGTCTTGGTTCCAGCGAAAGCCGGTTCCCTCCAACGTTTTCCTGGATATTTTGCATAATCCCTCCGTAAGTTTGCCGTCAGAGGAGGAATTGGCGATACCAGATCCTGAGTCTCAATTCGTGGCGGCTCTCCACGTCACGCCGGATTGGGTTCTTCCCTATCTGGCCTATCTCGCCCGGGGCGAGTTACCAACAGATGAAGTTCTGGCCTGCCAAATTGTTCGGCGAAGCAAATACATGGTGATCATGAATGGCGAATTATATAAGCAGAGTGCCTCTGGGGTTTTTCAACGATGCGTTTCCTCCAAAGAAGGATGCATAATCCTAAATGACATTCATTCCGGTGATTGTGGGCATCACACCGGGTCACGCTCTTTGGTTTCAAAGGCATTCCATCATGGTTTCTTTTGGTTGACGGCTCATGTAGATGCAGAAAAGATAGTTCGTCGATGCGAGGGATGCCAGCGTTATGGACGACAAGCTCATGTGCCGGCTCAAGAACTAAGAATGATTCCCATCACTTGGCCTTTCGCGGTCTGGGGGTTAGACATGGTTGGCCCCTTTAAAATGTCATCTAACAAGAAAACCCATTTGCTGGTGGCGGTTGATAAGTTCACCAAGTGGGTCGAGGCAGAGCCTGTTGGAGCTTGCGATGCGGAGACGGCGGTCAAAGTCTTGAAAAAGCTGATCTTCTGGTTCGGATATCCACACAGTATCATTACTGATAATGGCACTAATTTGTCTCAAGGGGCGATGAAGGAGTTTTGCCGTCGAGAGCATATCCGGCTTGATGTTTCTTCGGTCGCTCACCCGCAGTCTAATGGGCAGGCGGAACGGGCGAATCAGGAAGTTTTACGGGGAATCAAGCCCCGACTCATGGTTCCTTTGGAAAAAACCCCGGGATGTTGGGTTGAGGAGTTGCCTTCAGTGTTATGGAGCATCCGGACCACCCCGAACCGGTCCACGGGTTTTACCCCTTTCTTTCTGGTCTATGGGGCAGAAGTTGTTCTTCCCACTAACATGAGGCATAACTCGCCTAGAGTCACCGCTTACGTGGAACAGGACAACGAACTGGCGCGTCAAGACTCTTTGGATGCCTTAGAGGAGGCGCGTGACTTGGCTGCGGCCCGATCAGCCATTTATCAGCAGGATTTACGGTGTTACCACAACCGCCGGGTCAAGAGCTGAACCTTTCAGGAAGGCGACTTAGTGCTTCAGCTGATACAGGATCGTGCTGGCACGCATAAGCTATGACCACCATGGGAAGGACGGTTCGTCGTCAGCAAAAATCTTCACAACGACTCTTACTATCTGGTGGATCTCCGGCCTGACCGGCAAACCACGGAGGCTGAGTCGACTCGCCCCTGGAATATTTCCCACTTGCGGCCTTACTACACTTGAGCTTTTAAGCTCTGCATTTTGTAAGTTTTTTTCCTTATTATAAAGCAATAAAATTAAAATGTCTCCCGACTTGGGGGCTTCCTCTTATTGAGATCAGCTTTATTATAGTTTTTGGCCTATGAAAGCATTATCTTGGGTGGCGCTTGAGCTTTCTGACTCAGCCCATCCTGTCGCGACCTTATGAGCCGACGAAATCATTCTTGGGTGGCGCTTGAGCTTTCTGACTCGCCCCATCCTGTCGCAACCTTATGAGCCGACGAAATCATTCTTGGGTGGCGCTTGAGCTTTCTGACTCGCCCCATCCTGTCGCGACCTTATGAGCCGACGAAATCATTCTTCGGTGGCGCTTGAGCTTTCTGACTCGCCCTGTCCTGTCGCGACCTTATGAGCCGACGAAATCATTCTTGCGTGGCGCTTGAGCTTTTTGACTTGCCCTATCCTGTCGCGACCTTATGAGCCGACGAAACCGCTATCTTGGGTGGCGCTTGAGCTTTTTGACTCGCCCTATCCTGTCGGGACCTTATGAGCCGACGAAACAAATATCTTGGGTGGCGCTTGAGTTTTTTGACTCGCCCTATCCTGTCGCGACCTTATGAGCCGACGAAATTACTATTTTTTACCTTCCTGGCACTGCTGCAAGGTTTTTCAGACTTTTTTCTGATTTGCCTCAAAGTATTTTGGGGCGACTGCTATTTGTTATCACTTGTTACTCAGTAAGATGGTTTCACATATGTTTTTTGAAGCTTAGAACAGGTTGATGATCGAGATCATTCTATCCATGGCGGATTAAGCATCATAAAAAAGCCTCAAACGGCGGATCAAGTATTTCAAATCGCCTTAAGGGCGACATAAGGATTTTTTAAAGGTATCACAAAAGCAGTATCGATTCCTAAAGAAGACCTATTACATGGCTCTCATGGCCAATTCAATGAAAATTTATTTTGCTGGCACCCTTGGATCAGCCTCTTGCGAGCTTTGGGATGTCAGCCAATCTGGGGAGGAAGCGTGGATAGGCAACCAAGCATCTTCTTTATTGATGTTATAGACTCCTTGGTGCCCATCACTGCTTTCATGGTCAGCACACTGCCGGTGTATAGCTGCTCTCTCAGCGTGTAAATCGCCTTCAGCGTCAGGACGCAATCATCTTGAAGATTGGCGGCTCTCGGACCTGTATAAGGGGTGATGATAGTCAGCGACTCAGATAAGAGGTATTTGTTTACAAAAGTCAAGAGTCAGTTATTTACCAAAGATGGCTTGTGCCATATTTGAGATATGACGTTTTAAGCCGGACAGTTCTTGTTGCACAGTATCTAATTTGGCCTCAGCTTTCTCTGCTCGCTTTGTTAAAACATCTTGGTCAGCTTGAGCCCTTTTAAGTCGGCTTTTAGCTTTTCCATCTCAGCTAGGACCAGTCGATACTTCTCCTCCGATTTGGCTCGGGCATCCTGTTGATCAGATAAGTTTTTCTTCAAGTCGCCAAGTGTTGATTCAGTCTGGATAAGAGATTCCTGTTGAAGCATATGATTAAGGGGCAAGTCTCAGAACTATTGCAAGCAATATCCCTGACACTTGGGGGCTAATGTATAATTTTCAGACAAAATTATACAGCATCAAGACCCGGCTCATCTTTTTCTGATGACCCGGCCCTTGGGGGTTACTGGTCGAAAGTTTTTAAGTCATCAAGACCGGGCTCATCTTTTTACTGATGACCCGGCCCTTGGGGGTTACTGGTCGAAAGTTTTTCTAGTCATCAAGACCCAGCTCATCTTTTTACTGATGACCCGGCCCTTGGGGGTTAATGGGGATAATATAGTATACAACAAAATTTACCTCATGTTTGTTTTTCAGCATCCGAAGCAGGCTTTTCTCCATCTCATAACTCGCCTCCAGGCGACTTGCAAAACCAGAGCAAAGTTCTTTGAATTCCAAATGTTCATATTGAGAGAGCTTGGCCTTGGAGAATTCAAACTCGGGAACAGTTTGAGATGATGATGATACATGCTTCGATAAAACCGCTGTGGCCGGTTTAGAGAAGCTGGTACCAGTGATAATTACAGCGTCCGGGTCTTCTGCTGTTGTCAATGGACTTGGCGGCTTGGGGGCATCCTTTGTTTCCTTGGGAGAGCTAGGGAGATCCACTTGATCCTCAGGTTTGTCTTGGTCCGGGTTATCTTGGATCGACGCCGGCTCTTTGATAGGCTCCGAGATTATGATGGGAGTTGACCCGCGAGTTTTCCTTTTCTTCGCCTCTGCCCTGAAAGAGGAAAGAGGCGCGTTTAAAGACTGAAAATTTATCACCATCTGATTCAAAGTAAAAATTATCAAAAGACTTACCCAGGGACACGGATCATTGGCGGAAGTGCCGACATTACTGAGTCGCCAGATGTAGGAGGAGAATTCTACAAGAGTTGTACGTCGAAGATATAAGCGGGTTACAAATGCGATCCAAAGAGACGTGCAGAAGTGTTGTTAAAAGGATACCTCATTTGGCCTTTTCTTTTTCCTTGTTGGTAAACCGGACACCAGATCACCGCAATGACTTCGGTCTTCCGATTTGAAGTGTGTTGTGCTTTCTTTACAAGAAAATTTGGGTCCAAACAAGCATTTGGATGTGAGAAGGGAACTTTCCCACAAGCGCCTGGCCAGCTTAGGTGGAGAAGGAGATGAATCGGAGGAAACAGAAATTACCTCTACGGAATCCTCCTGGCTTTCGTTGTCTTCATTCTATTCAAAAGATGCAGAGGTATAAATACAAAGTTAACAGTAATGGATGGAGAGTTAAGAGAAGATAGGTTTTTTTACCTCCGAAGGTGCGTCGCCGACTTGGGATTCATCGGCCTCGGATGGTTCGGTCACAACAGCTTTGCCCTTGCCCTTGGTTTTCTTCTTTGGGGGCGGCCTAGCTTGCTTCATGGCTGGCTTTTTGGGTTTCTTGGACCAAAATTTATCACCTTTCTGAAAAGGCATATGTTATAAGAGGTCAGAATTCGAATGACATATGAGAATTAAAAGACAAAAGGGGGGTTAAAGTTGCTTACCTTGGGTGCCGGATTAATCTTGCAGAATGTTTTGAGACCTATTTGGCTGCATTTTCCTGCAGGCTCGCCGGTCAGCTTCTTGATGATGGTGACAATATCACTTTCCGTTAGAGCCGTGTGGAAGTAGCATTGAGGATGATCTAGAGTGCCGTAAAATTGACACATTAACCCGTCCCGGCGACTTAAAGGGAGGATGCGCCATTCGACCCAACAGCGGATCAAGTCAACCCAGTAAGGCCGTTGTTTGTCAAAGATCTTAACTCGGACAATACTGGGATAAAATCTGATTCCTCCTCTTCGGTGAGCTTGTCCGGGAGCTTGAAATTCGTTGGAAGGTGATCTTCCCAATAACCCAGAAGCTTGTTTTCACCTACAGGCGAGGGCTCTTGACAATAGAACCAAGACTCGCCCGAGCCTTTGGGATGGTTTGGCATGGCGAGTGACGGAAATGGGCTATCCCTGCGGCGCTGAACATTTACACCGCCGAGCTCCAGGCTGGGGCCGTTGTGAAATTCTGTTTGGCGATTCAAGTGGAAGAAGTACCAGAATAAGGAAACTGAGGGCTCCATCCGCAAGTAAGCCTCACAAAACACCTGGAACTGGCATAGGTTGCATATCGAGTTGGGCCCTAGATCCTGGAGGCAGACATTCATGAAAGCCATGGCGTCTCTGAGGAACTTCGATCCACGCGGCTTAAAACCCCGCTCAAGATGTTCAACGAAAACAACTATTTCCCCTTCTTCGGGATTGGGGATTTCCTCTCCGAACCCGGTACGCCAACCGATAACATCTTGAGGGTCCAAATTTCCCGTTTTCACATAATCCTCTAGTATGGCATCATTGACCTTGGTAGGGAGCCAGTCACTTTTGAAGACGTCGCCCATGCTACAAAGGGATAAAGTACGGGTGAACTGACACGCCAAAACATCTACTTTAAGAGGTGAAGCAATTACATTTGACTCGCCAAGTAATTTGTCCGCGGGCTGAGGAAAATTTTTGATCCGCCAAATGAAGGCCCGAGTCAGGTTGCTATGGCGACTTACGAAGGTTTGACTACTTAAAGGAGCGGTGTTTCAAGGCGTCAGAGGCATTTATCCAAAAACGGCGAAGTATGAAGACTACAAACAGTTTTCACATAACGAGCGATGGATTATGGATCTACTGGACAGCTGAAAATAAATGCGGAAAATGACCGGATACGGCAACCTACGACCAAGATGGGATAATGCTGTTGATTTGGTGAAGTACTACTCTAAATGTGCAAATTGAGAGCGGACAAATAGAGGCACTAGAGACATTGGTTTTCTCGTCGTCATCGCTATCAACTAATCAGGAACAAGTAACAATTATTTGGGAAAAGCGCCAAGAACATGGCAGTGATGAACTTCGAAAGAGAATGGGGATCTGCTCTTGAATGAACGGAAACCTAACCTGGTGGATTCGACTGGAGATGGTCGACGGCGATGAAGGCTTCTGGATGGGCGCAAAAACCTCGGGCGGCGGTGAAGTATTCGGCAACGACGAGGTGCACGGCGGCGACGAAGTGCTCAACAGCGGCGAGGTGTTCGACAACGACGAAAACTGCTCGGCCCCGACGGGGTGTTCAGCGGTGACGAAGCCTTTGGGCAGCACCAAAGCTTTCGGACGGCGGCGGAGCTCTCGGGAGGCGATGAGATTTTCGCTGCGGTAATGGGGAGAAGAGGCGACAAGAATGGTGGCTGGAATGCGCCCATTCTTGTCCCCCCACCTATTTAACAGGGCAGGCGCTGGAATCGAGGCGCCACGAGCGGGAACCGCCAAAGGATAAAGATTCGCCATGATGGCGCTCCGAAATTTTGGGATAACGATACCAAGGGATCCGTTGGGATTACGTCATAATCTTTTCCGGAATTCAAGGGATAAGAAGATACCAACGAGAAATGGTTTGGCGATTTAAGTTTTTCCGCAACACATGGCGGGTTAAGTTCATGGCGTATGGAAGAGGATGAAAAATGAATCGCCCTTATTGAGCAAGAATATTGGCGTGAAGAAAATTCAAGTCAATCTGGGGCCTAATGTTGGGGATATTATCTATTGGTAACCCGCCCTAGTTGGGCCGGGTCACCAATTCGGGCGATTCATCTAAAGCATGGTTCGGGCCTTGGCATGGCAAGACTGAAGGTTGTATGGCAGTTTACGACTTCCGGAAGGTTTCCAAACTTTGGAACATGGCGACTTAGAGATTGTAAGAGTCACGGTTTGTAGAAAGGAAAGTACCCAGCATGGATAATAAACGATTATCATGAACAAAGAAATATAATAATAACTAATTTATTATTGCCTCTAGGGCATATTTCCAACAATTGGTGCCTCATCTTGATACTCCTACTGGATTGATACCTTGGTTCTCAAACTGAGGGAAATACTTACTACTACTGTGCTACATCACCCTTTCCTCTTTAAGGGAAAAAACCAACGCATGCTCAAGTGGTAGCATCCGGTTACGGGGACCTCGTCAAAACTCGTAGTTTTTGCCTATTCCGACCAGTTTTGCATGCTATTAGTCACTGATTTTGGGTCCCGTTGTCATCCGAAAGTTTCGGGAACCCCAGGGTCCGGTTAGGGGGAACTCATCAGAACTCGCATTTTTTTCCTATTCCGCCCAGTTTTGTATGCTATTTGTCACTCGTTTGGGGCCCGCTGCGATCCAAACATTTCGGTAACCCCGGGGTCTGGTTACTTGGAACTCGTCAAAACTCGCAGTTTTGGCCTATTCCGGCGAGTTTTGTATGCTATTACTCATTGATTTGGGTTCCCGCTACGATCTGAACGTTTCTAGAACCCTGGGGTCTGGTTACGGGGAACTCGTCAAAACTCGCAGTTTTGGTCTATTCTCGCAGTTTTGTATGCTATTACTCAGTGATTTCGGGTCCCTGTGTGATCGGAACGTTTCGGGAACCCCCGGGTCCTTTTACGGGAAACGCGTCAAAACTCGTAGTTTTGGCCTATTCTGGCAAGTTTTGTACGCTATTGGTCACTGATTTTGGGTCCTTCTGCGCTCCGAACATTTTGGGAACCACAGGGTCCGGTTACGGGGAACTCATCAAAACTCGCAATTTTGGCCTATTCTGGCCAGTTTCGTATGCGAGTCACTGATTTTGGGTCCCGCTGTGAAGCGAACGTTTCCGAAACCTCGAGGTCCTGTTACGGGGAACTCGTCAAAACTCGTAGTTTTGCCCTATATTGGCTAGTTTTCTATGCTATTACTCACTGATTTTGGATCCCGCGGTGATCCGGACGTTTCGGGAACCCCGAGGTCTAGTTACGGGGAATTCGTCAAAACTTGCAGTTTTGGCCTATTCTGGCTAGGTTTGTATGCTATTAGTCACTGATTTTCGGTCCTCCTCCGATCCATGCATTTCGGGAACCCCGGGGTCCAGTTACGGAGAACTCATCAAAACTCACAGTTTTGGCCTATTCCGGCCAGATTTCTACGCTATTAGTCACTGATTTTGGGTCCCGCTGTGATCGGAACGTTTCGGGAACCCCGGGGTCCGGTTATGGGGAACTCGTCAAAGCTCGCAGTTTTGTCCTATTTCGGCAAGTTTTGTATGCTATTATTCACAGATTTTAAGTCCCGATGTGGTCCGAATATTTCGGGAACCCCGTGGTCCGGTGACGGGGAACTCATCAAAACTCGTAGTTTTTGCCTTTTCCGGCCAGTTTTCTATGTTGTTACTCACTGATTTTGGGTCCCGCTGCGATCCGAATGTTTCGGGAACCCCGAGGTTCGGTTACGGGGAACTCGCCTGAACTCGCAGTTTTGGCCTATTCTAGCTAGTTTTGTATGTTATTACTCATTCATTTTGGAACCCGCTACGATCCGAATGTTTCGGGAATCCCGAGGTCCGGTTACGGGGAACTCGTCAAAATTCGCAGTTCTGGCCTATTCCGGCCAGTTTTGTATGCTATTAGTTACTGGTTTTGGGTCCCGTTGTGATCCGAACATTTCCGAAACCTCGGGGTCTGGTTACGGGGAACTCGTCAAAACTCGCAGTTTTGGCCTATTCTAGCTAGTTGTGTATGCTATTACTTACTGATTTTGGATCCTGCTGCGATCCAAACGCTTCCGGAACCCCGAGGTCTATTTATTGGGAACTCGTCAAAACTCGCAATCGGGAACCCCGAGTTTTGGCCTATTCTGGCCACATTTGTATGATATTAGTCACTGATTTTGGGTCCTCCTGCGAGGCGAACATTTCGGGAACCTCGCGGTCCAGTTACGGAGAACTCGTCAAAACTAGCAATTTTGGCCTATTCCGGTCGGTTTTCTATGCTATTAGTCACTGATTTTGGCTCCCGCTGTGATCCGAACGTTTCGGGAACCCCGGGGTCCGGCTACGGGGAACTCGTCAAAACACACAGTTTTTGCCTATTCTGGCCAGTTCTATATGCTATTAATCACTGATTTTGGGTCATGCTGCGATCCGGACGTTTTGGGAATCCCGGGTCAAAACTCGCAGTTTTGGCCTATTCCGGCCAGTTTTGTATGCTATTTGTCACTCGTTTGGGTCCCGTTGCGATCCAAACGTTTCGGGAACCCCGGGGTCCGGTTACGTGGAACTCGTCAAAACTCGCAGTTTTGGTCTATTCTCGTGAGATTTGTATGCTATTACTCACTTATTTTGGTTCCCGCTGCGATCCGGACGTTTCTAGAACCCTCGGGTCCGGTTACGGGGAACTCGTTAAAACTAGCAGTTTTTGTCTATTCTCGCCAGTTTTGTATGCTATTACTCACTGACTTTGGGTCCCACTGTGATCCGAACATTTCGAGAACTCCGGGTCCGGTTACGGGGAACTCGTGAAAACTGGCAGTTTTTGCCTATTACGACTAGTTTTCCATGTTATTGGTCAATCATTTTGGGTCCTGGTGTGATCCGAACGTTTCGGGAACCCCCGGGTCTGGTTACGGGGAACTCGTCAAAACTTGTAGTTTTGGCCTATTCTGGCAAGTTTTTTATGCTATTAGTCACTGATTTTGGGTCCTTCTGCGCTCCGAACGTTTCGGGAACCCCCGGGTCCGGTTACGGGGAAATCATCAAAACTCACAGTTTTGGGCTATTCCGGCCAGTTTTGTATGCTAGCCACTAATTTTGGGACCCGCTGTGATGCGAACGTTTCTGGAACCTCGGGGTCCGCTTACGCGGAACTCGTCAAAACTCGCAGTGATTTTGGATCCCGCTGTGATTCGAACGTTTCGGGAATCGCGAGGTCTAGTTACACGGAACTCATCAAAATTCACAGTTTTAGCCTATTTTGGCCATGTTTATATGATATTAGTCACTGATTTTGGGTCCTCCTACGATCCAAGCATTTCGGGAACCCGGGGGTCGAGTTACGGAGAACTCGTCAAAACTCGCAGTTTTCGCCTATTCCGACCAGTTTTTTACGCTATTAGTCACTGATTTTGGGTCCCACTGTGATCCGAATGTTTCGGGAACCCCGGGGTCCGGTTATGGGGAACTCGTCAAAGCTCGTTGTTTATACAACTTTTTCCCCTTTGAAGTTTTCTTATCGGATTGAGTCTTTAAGGATTTGAGAACACTTGATGTATGTTTAACGATGGAATATCCGTGGTGACAAATGGGTGTTCTATTGATCCACTTGATGTATGTTTTGGTGGTCAACTTGTGGGTTCCATGACCTTGGGAATCTATGCATAGGGGTTGGCACATGTTGTCGTCTTGACTCTTTGGTAGAAACTTTGGGGCACTCTTTAAAGTTCTTTGTGTTGAATTGAGCATGATGAATTTGAAATTGTGTGATGCATATCGTATAATCAAGCCTAAGGTTACTTGTGGTGACATTGGAGTATCTAGGTGACATTAGGTTTTTGGTTGATATATATATTAAGGTGTTATTTTAGTATGAACTCTAGGGCTGTTCGTGACACTTATAGGGATTGCTCATAAGATTGATTGGAAAAGATAACTTTGAGGTGGTTTCATACCCTACAATAATTTCTTCGTTTTTTCTCTGCTATTTGTGACTTTGGAGTGAACTCTTTGTCGCACGTGAGGGATTTATATATGATTCAACTATGTTAGTATTGTTGGGAGAACTTACACTAGTGAATGTATGGACCCTAGGCCTTGTTTCCAAACATTTATACAACTTTTTCTCGTTGTTTACTATTTGTTACCTTGTTATTTTTATATTTTCAGATTACGAAAACCTATATATACCATCCATATTACACTTGTATCACCATCTCTTCGCCGAACTAGTGCACCTATACAACTTACCATTGTATTGGGTGTGTTGGGAACACAAGACACTCTTTGTTATTTGATTGCAGGGTTGCTTGAGAGAGACCATCTTGATCCTACGTCTCCCACGGATTGATAAACCTTACGTCATCCACTTGAGGGAAACTTTCTGTTGTCCTACAAAACTCTCCGCTTGGAGGCCCAACACGAGTCTACAAGAAGAAGGTTGTGTAGTAGACATCACTATCAAACAACTTTTTACCACTATTTTTGTGCTTGCAGAAATTACCTTGCTGAAAACTGCTTGTCATTTCCTTCCGCTCCTCGTTGGGTTCAACACTCTTACTTATCGGAAAGAGTATATATATGACAAATTTTATCTACCATCGGTGGTAGTTACCACTGATAACCCACAAGTATAGGGATCGCAACAATTTTCGAGGGTAGAGTATTCTACCCAAATTTATTTATTCAACTCAAGGGGAAGCCAAAGAATATTCTCAAGTATTAGCAGTTGAGTTGTCAATTCAACTACACCTGAAAGATTTAGTATCTGCAGCAACGTATTAGTAGCAAGGTAGTATGATAGCAACAGTAGCAACAGTAACCAGTAGCAGCAAAGTGACAGCAGTAGCAGCAAAGTAACAGCAGTAGCAACAGAGTAATGGTAGCAGAAGTGACAGCAGTAGAGGCAAAGTAACATAGCAAGGACCAGTAGTAAAAGACTCGTAGGCATTGGATCGGTGATGGATGATTATGCCGGATGATATTCATCATGCAACAGTTATAACACGGAGAGATATGTAACTAGCTCCAGTTCGTCAATCTAATGTAGGCATGTATTCCATATGTAGTCATACGTGCTTAGGGAAAAGAACTTGCATGACATCTATTGTCCATCCCTCCCATGGCAGCGGGGTCCTAATGGAAACTACGGGATATTAAGGTTCTCCTTTAAATAAAGAATCGGACCAACGCATTAACACTTGGTGAATACATGAAGTCCTCATACTATGGTCATCTCCGGGAGTGGTTCCGGCTATTGTCACTCCGGGGTTGCCGGGTCATAACACATAGTAGGTGACTACAACTTGCAAGATAGGATCAAGAACACACATATATCGGCGACAACATAATAGGTTTAGATCTGAAATCATGGCACTCGGGCCCTAGTGACAAGCATTAAGCATGGCAAAGTAGTAGCAACATCAATCTCAGAACATAGTGTATACTAGGGATCAATCCCCGTCAAAACTAACTCGATTACATGATAGATCTCATCCAACCCATCACCGTCCAGCAAGCCTACGATGAGATTAGCCACAAACGGTGAAGAGCATCATGGAATTGGCGATGAAGGGAGGTTAATGATGACGATGGCGACGATCTCCCCTCTCCGGAGCCCAGAACGGACTCCAGATCTGCCCTCCAGAGGAAGAACAGGAGGTGGTGGCGCCTCCATATCGTAAAATGCGATGAACTCTTCTCCCTGATTTTTTTCCGGGCAAGACGGACTAAATAGAGCTAGATTTGGAGGCGGTGGAGCGTTGTGGGCCCCACAAGCCTGCCACGCACGGCCAGGGGGGCACGCCTGGTGGGCTTGTGGGCTCCAAGCTCCACTTCCTCCGCTGATTCTTGCGCCAGTATTTTTTATATATTCCACAAAAATTCTCCGTAAATTTTCAGGTCATTCCGAGAACTTTTATTTCTGCGTAAAAACAACACCATGGCAATTCTGCTGAAAACAGCGTTAGTCCGGGTTAGTTCCATTAAAATATGCAAATTAGAGTCCAAAAGAAGGGCAAAAGAGTTCGGAAAAGTAGATACGACAGAGACGTATCAACTCCCCCAAGATTAAAACCTTGCTTGTCCTTAAGAAATTCAGTTGACAACCTGAAAGAGACAAAAGAAAAACTTTTACGAACTCTGTTTGATCTTGTTGTTGCAACTATGTCTAACTCATATCTAGAATTTCAGCAAGATCACAAGCAAACTGCATAAGCAAATGACATCTAGGTCTCACGGTAAACTCATATCAATGGCATAATCAACTAGCGAGCAAATAATAATAAGTCTCGAACGTCAACACTTAAATCAAAACAATCATGAAGCAGTACGAACAGATGGTATCAAAACAATCTGAGACCGCAAAACATAAATGCAAAGCACCTTGAAAGACCAAGGGCGGACTAAACATTATAATTCAAGACAAAGAAGATCCGGTCACAGTCATACTCAATCACAGTTAAAAGCAAAGCATAAAAATGACAGAGGTGCTCTCTAATTGGTGCTTTTATAAGAGGAGGTTGACTCAACAGGAACGAAAATAGACAGGCCCTTCACAGAGGGAAGCATTGATTTGTAGAGGTGCCAGAGCTCAAGCTTTGAAAACAAAGATAATAATTTTGGGTGGCCTCGTTTCATTGTCAACGCAATGACCAAGAGTTTTCACCATCTTCCACGCTAGACATGCTATAGGCGATTCCCAAACAGAAAAGTAAAGTTTTGGCTCCACGACTAGCCGAATACTCGGGTGCCGTCCATACCAACATCAATTCAGGGGGAGTTTTGTTTGCAATTATCTTTTCGATTTGAGCATGGAACTGGGAATTCCAATTACCGGCCCCTTTCTCGTGAATGATAGTGAATAAACACATATCGAGGATACCACGCCTAGCATGGAAGATACTGATAGCCCCCTGTCACCACATGAGCTATTCGGGCATGCAAAACAGATTATTTCTTGAAGATTTAGAGAGTGGAACATGCAAATTTACTTGGAATGGCAGGTAGATACCGCATATAGGTAGGTATGGTGGACTCATATGGAACAACTTTGGATTTATGGAAGTGGATGCACAAGGAGTATTCCCGCTTAGTACAAGTGAAGGCTAGCAAAAGACTGGGAAGCGACCAACTAGAGAGCGATAACAGTCATCAAAATGCATTGAGATTAACCAACATTGAGTGCAAGCATGAGTAGGACATAAATCACCATGAACATGAATATCATAGAGGTTATGTTGATTTTGTTTCAACTACATGCGTGAACATGCGCCAAGTCAAGCCACTTGAATCATTCAAAGGAGGATACCATCCTATCATACTACATCATAGTCATCTCAAAATTCATGTTGGCATCCAAGACAAACCATTATAAGCTCCTAGCTAATTAAGCATGGCATCAGAAACTATGATCTCTAAGTTGTCATTGCAATCATGTTTCTCTCACAACAAAGCTGAATCAGGAACGATGAGCTAGTCATATTTACAAAAACAAAATAGATCGAGTTCATACCAGCTTTTCTAGGCTCACTCACTTCAACATATATCGTCATTATTGCCTTCACTTGCACGACCGAACGATGTGAACAATAATAAGAGTGCTCGTGCATTGGACTAAGCTGGAATCTGCAGGCAAACACAAAGGAGAAGACAAAGTAATATGGCTCTTTGACAGATAAACACATATGCATGCGAGAGCCACTAAACATTGTAACCATGGTCTTCTACCTTGACCCAAAGAAAAAGAAAACTATTTACACGGGAAAACTCCCAACAAGCAAAAGAAGAAAAAGAAAATATTTTTGGGTTTTCTCAAACTAGACAAACACATGAAAAAGAAAAAGAGAAAAAGAAAATAAACTAGCATGGATGATACAGTGGCAAAGTGTGAACACCGACGAACAAAGTGGAATCATAAGCAAGAATGTAAAGTCGGTGAGAAACACGTACTCCCCCAAGCTTAGGCTTTTGGCCTAAGTTGGTCTACTCCCAAGGAGGGAAATAACCTGCTCCGAGTACTCCGGAGTGGACTGAGGATGCCACTGATGTGTGAGCTCCTCTGGCTCCCACTGATAAATTGGCATCTGGTACTCGACTGGTGGCTCAGGCACGGACACCTGTGGTTGGGCTAAGCCCCAATATGTGTATATGTTCGAGGGCATAATAATGTACTTGCCTGCATGAAGATTGAACAAAGAAGGAGCAGGCAAAGTAATAGTCTCACGAGTACCGTGACTAAATACCAGGTTATAAATCATCCTTCTATTTATATCTCTATCAGGAAAGTCATGGCGAACCATGCTATCATAATCTACATATTACTCGGGAAGAAGAATCTCTTCTTCCTCGTCCAGTCTAATAGGTATCTCAAAATGTCTAGCAAGACGAGTAGCATAGATACCTCCATAGACAACGCCTTTAGAACGGTTCGTGTTCAACCGTTGAGCTACTATAGCGCCCAAGCTATAAGTTTTGTCATTATAAAGGGCTTCGTGCAAGACCGCAAGATCTGGGGAGCTAAGGTACCCAGCTTTCCCATGGCCAATCAAACATTTTCCCAGAAATAGTGAGAAGTACCGAAGCACGGGAAAATGTATGCTAGCAGCTCTAGCGCAAGACACTCCTCTCTCCTCTCCTACAGCAATAGTATCTATGAAAGCCTCCAAGTCCCATGGACGAGTTTCATGAATATCCCCAACAAAAGGCAATTTGCAAACATTGCAAAAATCCTGGAGTGACATGCGCTGGGGGATATCATATAATTTGAACTCAACCATAGGAGGATTCTTCCTTGGATAGAAGTTAAAGCTTTGTACGAAGATATTAGTGAGGAGGAGGTATTGCGGACACTTATCTTCAACGAAGGCGGTAAGGCCTGTGTTCTCCACAAAGTGATAAAAGTCCTCGTAAAGTCCGGCGGCGCGTAAGAACACATCGCTTGGCCATTCGCACGCTCGAACTTCTGCAACTCGAGGGACCGGATACTTGGGCTTCTTCTCACTTCCATCATCGCGGTAAGGCCTGTGTTCTCCACAAAGTGATAAAAGTCCTCGTAACGTCCGGCGGCGCGTAAGAACACATCGCTTGGCCATTCGCACGCTCGAACTTCTGCAACTCGAGGGACCGGATACTTGGGCTTCTTCTCACTTCCATCATCCTTGGGGTCACGGCTTGAAGAGCCTCTTAAGAACCTCCTCATCTTTTCCCTTTTCTATCTCTAAATTTTTTTGAATTTTTTAGTGACTCCAAGGAAAAGTGAACAAGGCTCAACAAACCTCATAGCAACTACTCCCACCAGTGCCTAGAGGCCATATTACGCATTAAAACTACTTGGGACCAGCTAAAATTAGCATGCAAAGCTCAAGAATAGGGTCACCAAGGCAGCAAAAATACACGAAGTATAACGCACTAGAGAAAAAACTAATTGGACCAATGGAGGAGTCACTTACCAAGGAGCAATTTCCCCAAAACAGCTTGGTGATTGGTGCTTTGCACAAGGAGATCGAAAATCCCAGCAAGAAGAGCAAGAACACGGGTTTGAGCTGTGAAACGATTTTTTCTGGAGGTAGGAGAAGCAGATGGGAGCTAGAATGAGTGAAGGGGGTGCACGTGGGCCCCACAAGCCAGGTAGGCGCGGCCAGGGGGTGCCCGCGCCTCCAGGGCTTGTGGCCCACTAGTGCAGCCCCCAGACTAGCTCTTCGTCTCAGTATTTTTCACAAATTCCAGAAAAAATGATACTTGATTTTCAGGACGTTCGGAGAACTTTTATTTTCGGGGTACTTTTCTACGGGACGCTAAAACAGAAAGCAGGGAAAACTAAAACTAAATCTATCATTTTTCTTCTAGGCAACCGAAGGTGAAAGCTTGGAACGGAGGTTTGTGACTCCTCGATTCATCCATCTCATGGTCATCGAGAGAAATCCGTCAATGAGGTTGATCAAGTCTCCTTGACAAACTTTTCGAATCGCAAAAGAAGACGGAGAATTTTCAAATAGTCACTGGGTTACGTCAATGGGGATGTGTATCTCCCCAACAAGCAAATCATACTTCATCTTAACAGGAGGAATAGGGCATTCAAAGCTCCCGATAAGAATCGATGAAGTTTTTTCGATAGCATTGATGCAATGTACTCGATATTGCTTCTTCGGGAAGTGCATTGTATGCTCATTACCGTTGACATGGAAAGTGACATTGCCTTTGTTGCAATCTATAACAGCCCCTGCATTTTTTTAAAAGGGTCTTCCGAGGATGACCGCCATGGCATCGTCCTCGAGAATATCCAAAATAACAAAGTTTGTTAAGATAGTGACGTTAACAACCACAACAGGCACATCCTCGCAAATGCTGATAGGGAAAGCAGTTGATTTTTCGGCCATTTGGAGAGAGATTTTAGTGGTGTCAACTTATCCAGTTCAAGTCTACGATAAAGAGAGAGAGGCATAACACTAACACCGGCTCGAAGGTCGCATAAAGCAGTTCTAATGTAGTTGCCTTTAATGGAGCAAGGTATAGTGGGCACTCCGGGATCACCTAGTTTCTTAGGAGTTCCACCCTTGAAGGTGTAATTAGCGAGCATGGTGGAAATCTCAACCTCAGGTATCCTCCTTTTATTAGTCACAATATCCTTCATGTACTTAGCATACGGAGACATTTTGAGCATATCTGTCAAACACATTTGTAGAAAGACAGGTCTAATCATTTCAACAAATCGCTCAAAATCCTCGTCATCCTTTTTCTTGGATGGTTTGGGAGGAAAGGGCATAGGTTGTTGAACCCATGGTTCCCTTTCTTTACCATGCTTCCTAGCAGCGAAGTCTTTCTTATCGTATCTCTTATTCTTAGGATGTGGGTTATCAAGATCAACAGGTTCAATCTCCACATCCTTATCATTGCTAGGTTGAGCATCATCATGAACATCACTATTGATATTATCATTAGGCTCATGTTCATCACCAGATTGTGTTTCAGCATCAGAGACAGACATCGTTTGGACTCTCAGGTGTAGCAGCAACAGGGTTGCTAGCGTGCAAGTTCCTATCATCTTTCTTCTTCTCTCTAGGATGACTAGGTGCATCAGTGCTAACTCCTTGAGAATCTTGTTCAATTCTCTTAGGATGACCCTCAGGATACAAAGGTTCCTGAGTCATTCTACCGCCTCTAGTGACGACTCTCACAGAATTGTTATTCAACTCATTGAGAAAGTCATTATGAGCCTTAAGTACTTGTTCTATCTGAGTAGTAACCATAGAGGCATGTTTACTCAAGAGCTTAAGATCATTGACGTTTCTGTCCACACAAGCACTTAAATGACTAAGCATACGAGCATTCTGTTCCAATTGTCTGCTAACACAATCATTGAAACTTTGTTGTTTGGCAACAAAGTTATCAAATTCATCCAAGCATAAGCTAGCAGGTTTATCAAAAGGAATATCACTCACATTGAACCTACGCAGAGAAATTACTTCTACTACCTGTATCGGGTTATCAAGACCATGGATCTCTTCGATAGGTGGTAGATTTTTGACATCTTCAGATTTAATGCCTTTCTATTTCATAGATTTCTTAGCTTCTTGCATATCTTCGGGACTAAGGAATAGAATACCTCTTTTCTTCGGAGTTGGCTTAGGAGGTGGCTCGGGAATAGTCCAAGCATTCTCATTGCACAAGATATTATTCAGTAGGATCTCAGCTTGTTCTACAGTTCGTTCCCTAAAAACACAACCGGCACAACTATCTATGTGGTCTCTAGAAGCATCGGTAAGTCCATTATAGAAGATATCATGTATTTCATTCTTCTCAAGAGGGTGATTAGGCAAAGCATTCAGTAGCTGGACGAGCCTCCCCCAAGCTTGTGGGAGACTCTCTTCTTCAACTTGCGTAAAGTTGTATATTTCCTGCAAAGCAGCTTGCTTCTTATGGGCAGGGAAATATTGTTCAGAGAAGTAGTAGACCATATCCTGGGGGCTACGCACACAACCAGGAGAAAGAGAAGTGAACCAGGTCTTAGCATCATCCTTTAGCGAGAAAGGAAACAGCTTGAGGATATAGTAGTGACGGATCTTTTCCTCACTAGTGAATAGGGTGGCTATATCGTGCAGTTTGGTAAGATGGGCTACAACCGTTTCAGACTCATAACCGTGAAAAGGATCAGATTCGACCAGAGTGATTAACTCAGGGTCGACAGAGAATTCATAATCCTTATCGGTCACAAAGATAGGCGAAGTAGCAAACTTCGGGTCGTATTTCATCCTAGTGTTCAAAGATTTTTCTTTTCACTTGAGCAGTAATTTCTCAACATCATAGCTATCCTTACATGCAAGAAAATCCTCAGCTATCTCTCCCTCCATAACATAACACTCAGGCATATTAGGCAATTCATGTCTAGGAGAGGTAGCTCTAGCAGCCAAAATAGCAGGTTCTACTTCAATAGTATCAGCAGTTTCAAATGTATCATCACATCTAGCAGCGACTCTAGCAATTTGTGCATCAAGGAATGCACCAAGTGGCAAAGCAGTATCAAGCATAGCATCATCAGGCAAAGCAGTATCAAGCATAGCATCATCAGGCAAAGCAATATCAAGCATAGCATCATCACGCAAAGCAGTATCAAGCATAGCATCATCATAAGCATCATGGGCAGCAGAAGTAGCATCATCAAGCACATGCGACATATCAAGATTTCTAGCAGGAGGTGGTGTCGCAAACTTACTCATAACTGAAGGTGAATCAAGTGCAGAGCTAGATGGCAGTTCCATACCTGTCCTCGTAGTTGAGGGCAAGACTTTAGTTCTTGGATCTTTCAGATTCTTCATAGTGACCAGCAGATGTAAATCCCAAGTGACTCAGAGAATATAGTTGTGCCTCCCCGGCAACGGCGCCAGAAAATAGCACGTTGACGGGAGAATATTCTTGACTTGGCTTCCCCGGCAACGGCGCCAGAAAATAGTCTTGATAACCCACAAGTATAGTGGATCGCAACAGTTTTCGAGGGTAGAGTATTCAACCCAAATTTATTGATTCAACTCAAGGGGAAGCCAAAGAATATTCTCAAGTATTAGCAGTTGAGTTGTCAATTCAACCACACCTGAATGATTTAGTATCTGTAGCAAAGTATCAGTAGCAAGGTAGTATGATAGCAACAGTAGCAACAGTAACCAGTAGCAGCAAAGTGACAGCAGTAGTAGCAAAGTAACAGAAGTAGCAACAGAGTAACAGTAGCAGCAGTGACAGCTGTAGCGGCAAAGTAACATAGCAAGGACCAGTAGTAAAAGACTCGTAGGCATTGGATCGATGATGGATGATTATGCCGGATGATATTCATCATGCAACAGTTATAACACGGAGAGATATGTAACTAGCTCCAGTTCGTCAATCTAATGTAGGCATGTATTCCATATGTAGTCATACGTGCTTAGGGAAAAGAACTTGCATGACATCTATTGTCCATCCCTCCCATGGCAGCGGGGTCCTAATGGAAACTACGGGATATTACGGTTCTCCTTTTAATAAAGAATCGGACCAACGCATTAACACTTGGTGAATACATGAAGTCCTCATACTATGGTCATCTCCGGGAGTGGTTCCGGCTATTGTCACTCCGGGGTTGCCGGGTCATAACACATAGTAGGTGACTACAACTTGCAAGATAGGATCAAGAACACACATATATCAGCGACAACATAATAGGTTTAGATCTGAAATCATGGCACTCGGGCCCTAGTGACAAGCATTAAGCATGGCAAAGTAGTAGCAACATCAATCTCAGAACATAGTGTATACTAGGGATCAATCCCCGTCAAAACTAACTCGATTACATGATAGATCTTATCCAACCCATCACCGTCCAGCAAGCCTACGATGAGATTACTCACGAACGGTGAAGAGCTTCATGGAATTGGCGATGAAGGAAGGATGATGATGACGATGGCGACGATCTCCCCTCTCCGGAGCCCAGAACGGACTCCAGATCTGCCCTCCAGAGGAAGAACAGGAGGTGGCGGCGCCTCCGTATCGTCAAACGCGATGAACTCTTCTCCCTAATTTTTCCCCTCGCGAGACAGACTAAATAGAGCTAGATTTGGAGGCGGTGGAGCGTTGTGGGCCCCACAAGCCTGCCAGGCGCGGCCAGGGGGGTCGCGCCTGGTGGGCTTGTGGGCTCCACGCTCCACTTCCTTCAATGATTCTTGCGCCAGTATTTTTTATATATTCCACAAAAATTCTCCGTAAATTTTCAGGTCATTCCGAGAACTTTTATTTCTGTGCAAAAACAACACCATGGCAATTCTGCTGAAAACGGCGTTAGTCCGGGTTAGTTCCATTCAAATCATGCAAATTAAAGTCCAAAACAAGGGCAAAAGAGTTCTGAAAATTAGATACAACGGGGACGTATCAACCACCACTTGCATTTTGTATGTTCTATGTAGTATCTATCAAATCGGAGAATATGTACGCGTAGTATGTACTATATAATAATGTTTAGGTAGTATATATATATACTATTTGTTTGCTAGTATGTCTCATATTTTGTTTATGCACTTTTTTACGTACAAATATATACGTATTTCACAAATATAATAAAAACTATGGGTTAACTTGTAATATTTTTATTTAACTCGTTTCGAAAAATCTTATATATCGTATATGAACATAATTAAAATGATAAATTAATATATATACTACCGCATGATAGTATATGAGACATGTGGGGTAACTACCACTAGGTGGTAGAATGTATATATATATATATATATATATAAAAATATATATATATATATGTATGTATATATAAAATACGATTTTTCTGGTCTTATGATCTATATTTTTGTTTTCTTATGTCAAATTTGTCGTAGTTAGTCAATATAAATGTATCTATTTGTATTTCAAATTTAATTTATTTATAAAATGGTCGTAAAATTACCTCGAGTGAGGAATAATTTATTCTGCACCCTGGGTGATGAATGTGAGAGAGAGAAACAAAGATATAAAGTTATAGAGAGAGAGAGAAAAACAAAGATATAAAGTTACGCTGGAGCGTAAGCAATCTGTGTCGCACGTTATATGTTGGGATACGCATATGTGTGTGCATGTGAGAGAGAGAACCTTATCTACAAGAAAGTGTGAATCTCGATGCAAACAAACGGTTCACCTAGCAACCACCCCATCTAGTGTTGATAGCAAATCCATGCCTCGGGTGAGGAATAGTTATTCTTCACCCCCCTATTATAACATCAATGCACCGTAATTTTACGTTTCATAAATTTTGTGTTATTTTACGCGTAAAAAGAGACCGTAAAAAAATATAATCAACGTAAAAATATTTTATCTCACGTAAAATTACTAACATATAAAAATAGTGTAAAAAATACAATAAATTCATTTTTTCTAGTCTGGTGACCTATATTTTTTCTTTTCTTTTGTCAAATTTTACATAGTGATTCAATATAAATGTAACTATTTGTATTTCAAATGCAACTTATTTGTAGATTGATCGTAAAATTATCTCGGGTGAAGAATAAACTACTCTGCACCCTCAGTGATGAATAGAGTTTATATATATATATATATATATATATATATATATATATATATATATATATATATATATATATCGTGATTCCCGCGGTGATCTATTCAATGTAATCTTCTTTGTGGTGTGTTTGTTGGGATCCAATGAATTGTGGGTTTATGATCAAATTATTCACGAAACTGTGTTGTGTATTTGCTGGTTTCTAATATGCATGATTATGATAGCTTCGTATTTCGCTCCGATCTATTGGCTCGGTTTGGCCAATTAGATTGATTTATCTTAAGTAGAAGTGATGTGTTGTGATGGGTTCAATCTTCCGGTGCTCAATCCCAACGACGGAAGGGGACATGCCACATATTTCTATTACTGCCATTAAGGCTAAAAAGATGGGGTTTATTCATATTAGTTGAGTTTACTTTGTCTACATCATGTCATCTTGCTCAAAGCATTACTTTGTTTTTACTTAATACTCTATATGTATGCTAGATAGCGGTCGATGGATGGAGTAATAGTAGTAGATGTAGAGAGGAGTCGGTCTACTTGCTTATGGACATGATTCCCATATATAATCATTGTCGTGAATAATTTTCTTCATAACTATGCACTTTTCTATCAATTGCCCAACATTAATTTGTTTACCCACCGTATGCTTTCTTCGAGAGAGAAGCCTCAGGCGAAAGCTATAGCCCCAGAGTCTTCACAAAATGTATTACTAAAACCATAAAAATATTGCTGCCATTTATATTTTGTTATTTTATTTTATTATATTATCTATCTATCACTACTTAATCATAGCAAGTAACAAACTCAAGGGACTTGACAACCCTCTTGCCCGCGTTGGGTGCAAGTGTTTGCTCTTTTGTGTGTAGGTGATGACGACGAGAATTTGCGTGGTTCTCCTATTAGTTTGATAACCTTGGTTCTTGGTGAGGGAAATACTTATATATACTTTGTTTTATCTCCTCTCATCTTCGGGGGGAACCCAAAGCAGTTTACCAATAGAAGTGGTGCATGTTTGATTACCTTCTTTAGTGATCTGGAAATGGAGCAAAAAGATTTCTTGTCTTTTTTTTGAGATTGTCTCTTTTGGATCGTAAGTAGGTCTAGAGGGCGGGTGATTGGACTACTTGAACAATAAAAACCTAGCATTTTTTAAATTTTAGTTCTTGGTGGATTTTAGCAATTCTATCAAGTCTAGTAATATCCTACACATGCAAGTCTAATATAGTGGTAGCGGTAAGTAAAGACTTTGCATATGAACATAAAGAAGTGGGTTAGAGAAAATAAAGTGCAACAAAGACACGGTGATTTTGGCGAGGATACGGTAGGTGTGCTATCGTATGCTCACATCAATGGAGAGTTCAATTCACTAAGGATAACGGCTGCGTGAGTCCACAGAGAGCTCCACCCACAAAGGGTACATAAATAAGCAATCTTGGCTATGCCATCACAGCTTACACCCCTGAATGACTGGCCTCACTCGTGACATATTTTCATGAAGTAGGCGATCTCCTTGTCCTTACAAACTTCTTGCTTCAAATCCACAAGCTTTAGAGCCTCCCAAGTGACACTTAACCAATCTAGGGGACACCACTCTCCAAAAGGTGATAGATGTTGTTGTTGACGATGGACTCCTTGCTTTTATGCTTTCAAAAGATAGTCTCTTCAACACTCAATCACTCTCACACAGATTTGACAATGTGTTAGGAGAAGGATTGGAGTGGAAAGCAACTTGGGGAGGCTAGAATTCAATGATCAAAGGTTGGAGTGGAATATTCTTGATCTGAACACAAGGGTAGGTGGTTCTCTCTCAGAAAATGGATATGGAAAGTTGTAGTTTTATCCTGGTTGCCCTCTGAGAGTTGGTACAATGGGTGGGGTATATAGGCAACACCAAAAATCTAACATTTACACAACTTTATAAAGTACTCGATGGGACCGGTGAAACCACTCGGTAAGACCGATTAGTACAAAAGGTTGAACATTAGGCTTTTCAGTGAGACCGAATGAAACAGCTCAGTGAGAGCAATGGATGATGACATAATCACTTTCCACACTTGTGTGAGACCGATCGAAACCACTCAAAAATTCTGAAGTGAAATGGATAGGTTACATAAGGTTGGCAAGTGCTCTTCGGTGTGAATATATAGAAGTGTACCAACAACTTAATATATACAAGATGAGCACAACAGGGATGCTAACAAGCACAAGTAAGTTACATAAACTTACTTGAACAATATCACAATATATAGAAGTGTAAGATACAATTTAACAACTCACACTAATCACAAGAAATATCAATAATATCAAGTATGAATTGCGGGATATAAAGTGTAGGCCTAAATAATCTCTATAGGGAAATAGCCGACATGATATAATGAGGACAACCAGATATAGTGTATGCAAGGTCAAGTGATGAAATTAAACCACAAGTAGTGGCTAAGGTTAGAGATAACTAAAGACACGGAGACGAGGATGTATCCCGATGTCCACTTCCTTGGAGAGAAGCTAGTCGTTGTTCGATAGGTGGATGTTACCATGAAGGCACACCAATGCCACGAAGGCTCGCCCTATTATCCTTGAGATATCACCATGAAGGCGATTCCCAACCACTAGTGGTAGACCTTGAGGTGGCCTCCAAACCTTCACAAACTTTCTAGGGGACAAATCACAAGTTGATTCCTCACTGGAGCACTCCTACTGCCTAGGGGTCTCCAACCTACAAGAGTAACAAGATCAAGGGGGAAATGCTCAACACTTGCTCAAAACAAAAATTTCTATGGTCAAAAGAGAGAGGAGGAGTAGATGTATGCTTGGATGAAATCTCTCTGAAGAACTCCGAGAAATATCTTCGGGATTTGCCAAAAGAATGCTCAAATCGCTCTCTCTCAAATTCCACCAAAAGCAACTAATGGTATGGAAGAATGGGAGAGGAGAGTAAAAATGAAGGAGGTCAATAAATGAACCCTAGATCCATGGGATAGTTTTCCCCAAAATTGATTGGAGTTTTGAGGCTTGGGGGAGGAGGAGATAGCTCAAAACGATGGGGAAATCTCAGATCCAACAACCCTAACTCTTTGGGGGAAGATGGGTACATTATATAGTGCACCTACCAAGTCTTCCCCTTACGCATAAAAAATGCAGCCCGAAACTTCCGGGGTCCCTATTAGGGCAGATGGTGTAAATTTTCTGGTTAGTCCGGAACTTGCCACGAAACGTGAACGGAACTTCTGGCCCCCGAACTTTTTGGGAGGGCCCAAAACTACTGGGATCCCTTCGTGCCAGGTTTTTGCAAACTTTCTATTTAGCCTTGAACTTTCGGGGTGTCAAGCCCGGAACTCCCCCCCCACACACACAATAAACAATGAGCATACCAATACTGAAACATGCATAACTTTTACATATGAACTCCGATTTTGATAATCTTGGGCTTGTTTTCTAGCTATTGGAAAGCTTGAGGTCCTCACATAGAGAACCACTGAGTATCAAACAAAATACATGATGCAATCAAAGTAAAGGTTTGAGCATAGAATTTGGGAAAGCCTTTTTGTCTTATAGTTTTACTTTGGGATATATGACAGGAGTGGAACTATGTATAGAAGATGTTGACTTGAGCAAGTCCATCATGAAACGCTTTCATCCCCTCTTAATAATGCGGGATCCCTATAACTCAAGAATCATAAAATGGATATACTAGATAACCTCTGAAAATCCATTATTGGGCATATATCTTTTTCGATGGTCATTGATCCATGCAACTACAGTAAAAGGAAATAATACCTTTGACTTGGGTGTTCCACTTGATCTTGATGTTGACATCTATTCTTGGCTCAAGATGGAAGCATAACCTTGATCATGCCATTTGGTCAAGACTTCAAATAGCTCCCCCATAAGCATGCGGGGATCATTTCATTGCATTCTATATTTACATGTCCATCATGTGACCATCCACAAACTTCAAGCATGTAATCCTTCGGGATGCTTATCTTGAGCTTGCCCTTGTTAACCATGATCATCATAACTTCATGTCATACTCTCATGGACACTTGGAATCTTTCTCTTGTTGCAAGCCATAAGAATCACCTAACCAACATAGATATAGAAAACACATAGTTTGGTTTGGTACACAAAGTGTAGTTCATGATTACTTACCATACCACAAGATCCCCATGTGGTACATCATTTGTGCTTGTGTGATGACTATCTTTGAATTCAATATTTGATCTTCATATTGGTCTACATTAATCCTTGCTCCATGATGAATCTTGACGTCTCAAAGGCTCTATTGATCTCCTCACTATGATTCATTGCTTCAAGACATAATCACCAATATCTCAATTCACCTTGGCAATATCAAGTTTCTCCATGAATATCTGATACGTCTCCAATGTGTCTATAGTTTTGAATTATTCCATGCTGATATATTATCATTCTAGAATATTTTTCAGGTATTTATTTACCAATTTCTATTATTTTGGAGCACTAACCTACTGACCCAATGCTCAGTGCCAGTTGCTGTTTTTTGCATGATTTTCACTTTTCAGGTTTACCATAACAAACGAAGTCCAATTGACCTGAAACTTTTTGGAGATTTTTTCTAAACCAAAAGAAGAGCACCAAGAATCGGAAGAAGGATGGAAGCCACACGAGGGCCCCGCAAGCTAACCCGGTGCGGCTTGGGGGTGCACCCTGATGGCTTGTGGGCCCCTCGAGGCCCTCCCGACTTTGTTCTCTCGCTTATAAATTCTCAAATAACCTAAAAACCCTAGAGGCAGTCCCGAAACACTTTTTATGCCGCCATAAGTCTCTGTTCTGACGGGGGGACATCTGGAGCTCCGTTCCAACACCCTGTCAGAGGGGGGGTCGATCATGGAGGGCCTCTTCAGCAACCTTGTTGCCCCCATGATGATGTGTGAGTAGTTCACCATAGACCTATGAGTCCATAGCTAGTACCTACTCCCTCCTTCCCACAATATAAGAGCGTTTTTGACATTATACTAGTGTCAAAAACTCTCTTATATTGTGGGACGCAGGGAGTAGATGGCAATCTCTCTCTCTTGATCTTCAATACAATGAGCATAGCTTCTACGCTTTGATCCACGTGATGTGATTCCTTTCGTGTGATGTGTTTGTTGGGGTCTGATGAATTGTGGGTTTATGTTCAGATTATTCATGATAAATATTTGAGTCTTCTCTGAATACTAATATGATTCTTATGTGCATGATTATGATAGCTTCGTAATTCTCTCCGATATATTGAAATAGTTTGGCCAACTAGATTGATATTTCTTTGGTGAGAGAGGTGCGTTGTAGTAGGTTCAATCTGGTGAAGTTCTATATCCCAGTGACAGAAGGGGACAAGATGTGTCTTTGTGTTTCTACTATAAAGTATAAAACAATGAGGTTTATTCATATTGCTTGAGTTTACTTTGTCTACATCATGTAATTGTTCTTCATGCATTTCTCTGTTTTACTTAATACTCTATATGCATGCTGGATAGCGGTCAATGAGTGGAATAATAGTAATAGGTGCAGGAAGGAGTTGGCTTATTTTTTATGGATGTGATGCCTATATACACATGATTATTGCTGTGAATATCACATAACTATCCGCTTTTCTGTCAATTGCCCAACAATAATTTGTTTACCCATCGTATGCTATTTTCCATGAGAGATGCCATTAGGGAAAACTATGGCCCTCGGGTCTATTCACAATATATTTACAAAACCTTCAATACCTTGCTGCCATTTACTTGTTTTTATTTTATTTTGCAATTTACAACTATCTACAATTACCTATGCACCTCACTCGCTTGCAAATAACAAGTTCAAGGGGATTGACATCCCTCTTACCCGCGTTGGGTACAAGTTGTTTGTTCTTTTGTGTGGAGCTGCTGAAGACGGTTGTGGTTGATATTCCTATTGGTTCAATAAACCTTGGTTTCATAACTGAGGGAAATACTTACCCACATTGTGTTGCGATAACCCATTCCTCTTCGCGGAAAACCCAATGCAGATCACAAGTATCAATATCATATTGCCCATCACTTGCCCGTTTTCATGCTCCAACATAGTCTCTTGAGAGGCACAATGAATTCCTCACTTGATTTACTTGCTTCAAGACGTAATCATCCATGACTCAACATATGAGCTTATCATGATCCTATCTTCAAGCCATATGTAGAATTCTACTCTTTAATCATTCTCTCAAGATCTTGGTCCATCATGGCTAAATCCATAAACTTAAGCATGACAACCTCTGAGATACTCAATCAACTCCATATAGATCACATCTTGTTTGTAACATGGATTTTATCTTGATCATATTGATTTGATCATTGACCTCAGTCTTGATGAAACATCGTTATGCCGATGACATTCCTTTGGAATTCATTCAATCTTCTTATTGCATTACCCATGGAACAAACCTTCGTATATAACTTGAGGTCATTGTTTCTTCATAGGAATTGATATTCATTACCAAGCCTCGATGCATATGTTTGTGTTGATGGATTACATCCTTTAGTTCATCCAATATTATTCATGCATTGCCAATGGGACTACATGCACTTTCAATCTCCCCCATTTTGGTAATTGATGACAATCTCAACAAGAGGATTTATATAAAGAATTACAAAACAAGCATGTAATCTGTCCGAGGATAAACTGTATACTTGGGATGGTTTTCATAGCACAAAGTGTCACAAAGATACTTGATGCTATCACAACCGGTTGTACCAACATCAAAACACTACACAAGCATTTGATGTTAGTAGAACCACAATATATAGAGCAAGCTCCCCCACAATATATGCATGTGTGAATGAACTTTGAATTTCACTCGATATATTAATTGATATAAACTAGGCGGAGTTTTCCCTATATATTCATTCATGCAACAAGCTTACATAACTAGCGTAGATATGCATGAATGACAATAAACATTTAAACTTATTTTAAATTCTCTCAACTTCTCCCCCATTGGCAATAAATGCCAAAATGGGGAAAATCTCGAATACTATGACTTCCTCCTAAATTGTGCATATTAGAAGATGTGAGTGAAATAAAATGAGCATATTCAACGATGAGGGGTTTGAGGAGCTCATCACCTAGAGAATGGAACAAGATAATATGATATGAAAATAAGCATTCGCTAGGTGAGGAAAACATTAAAAGGATCCAAAGAATATATTTTGGACAAGATACAATATGAATATCCAAGTCGGTCATGATGATAAGTATGGGTCCAAAATATATTCAAAACACATGAGTGTGCAACGTTATATGCACAAGATACAAACACTCACTTCACAACATCTTACCAGACCACCAAAGAATCAAAAAGGAAATAAACCATGTGACTTGCAAGGTATAAATGATACCAAGGAATGATGTGAACTTTCTCATGCATAAGAATTTCTAAGTGGCTAATAATAAACATGATATGTTTCCACAAAGGAACTTCCGTACACAAATTAGATGCAGTTGATTAGAACATGATATCCACAAGTGAGTCTATTATACAATTGTGATCCTAGCATAAGAGCAAGGCACATGGCACAAATTGGTCTCATTTGAATGACAATGAATTAGTAAGTAAGATAGCAAATGCCACAAGCAAATATAGTGTTTTTTGAAATTTCATCAAAATTACACATAAGAGAACATTTAGAAATTGATATGTAATAAATTGCTCAATTGGAATATTTCAGGATAGGTGACTCATGAATGATTTTATAAATCCTCACTATACGTTTTTAAAGTGTCTCACCATTGTAATAAAATGTCTTCTAGGAACATGCACGAGAGACACAAGTACAACAAGTATTATACATGCCATGATGCAACCTACACAAGGTTGACTCTATTTATGATATGCATGAAGTAAATACTTGTTACGAAGATAGCATTGGTATTAATTAGTAGATCAATGAGTATTTCAAGCTTAGATCTAATTCCCATGAGGTGACACCACCTTCTTCGTGAATAATCCAAGAACACAATGCTTCTCCAATGTACCTAAATCACTTGTAAGTACAATATGGCCCCAAACTTATTGGGTCCAAAGTAGTTAGCCTAACTACAAAATATAGAGCAAAAACCAATTAAGTATGTGCATATAGATGTGAATTTTAATGGCATGCACATCTCAGCTATTAAGAATGTCATACTCACACACATCCAACGAATGAATCAAAAAAGAATGATTATGCAAATAGAGATGTGTTGAGCATAGCAAGCCACAAAGATATAAGACAATCTCCAACATATATTCTAAGTGGCATTCAGAAATTGTTCATATGATCAAGGATTGTGATATAGACAAAGCATATCACTCCCCCATAATGTGATAATCCACACATTATCAATCAAGAAGCAAATGAATTTCAACTGAAGATAATTAATGAATGAGAATTTGAATTTCAAATGCACTTGACTAACCACGTAGTTACTTGATAATCTTGTACATATAATACTAGGTGGTATCCATATAAGTATACACATTTTAGGTTGGTGATACACAAAGCATATCACTCCCCCATAATGTGATGATCCATTCATATCTCGTAGGAGCCAATTTAAGATTCAACTAAGGTGCAATAAGACTCGACATACAAACTATATGAAGTGCATTACAACCTTTATATGTTAAATAACACAAATCAAACATACTAGGGGGAACAACATATACCAACACATGCTAGGTACAAAACCCAAACATGAAAGGGGCAAGCAACTTTTAATGTAGACAATATAAATACAAGTTACCGCCACGAGGAGCATTGAATAACAAATATTATGATGCTCCACTTGTCTTGGCTTGAAACATAATGAATGATGAAGAACAATTTTCCTTCGTGAACTAGCCAAGTCTCCAATGCCCTCCACACACCTATTGATCAATTTTGAGCTCGATGGTCCCCAACCAAGTTGGGTCCAAAAAAGTTAGAAATAATAGGCTTGGCAACCCAAATGGTATTTTCCACTTCCAAACCACTTTGGGCACAAACATACTCGACAAACAAATTGCCAGCATTATCCTTCCTAAGTGAATACTGATCATTGATCATTAGAGGCTTAAAGTTGTTACCGTTGGGACATGATGAAGCTATGTGTCCCTTCTTACGACAAATATAGCAACATGTACTCCCATTTCTCTTCTTCTTTACTTTATCAACTTGGGGAGCAATGTTCGTCATGGATAGTGGTCGTTCTTTGACCTAAGGTTTAACTTGAGATTGAGCTTGAGGTTGCTTCCCATGCAGATTTTCTTTATAAGCCTTTTTCTTTAATGAACAAGATCTCACGTGATTTCCAACCATTTTGCACTTAAAGAAAGAAATGTTGGAATCGTTCTTGGCTTGGTCTTGTCCCCTTTTATTATTCTTGGACTTCTTCTTGTTGGAGTGACAACTATGTACATCATAGAACTTCTCCAAGTCTTTCTTAAACTAGTGACTTGGGCCTTGAGCTTATTAATTTTCTCTACGTGGTTAGTTTTAACACTAGAAACAAGAGGACTAGTGGAATTAGAAACTTCATGGTTAGAGCAACAAGACATGGTGAGCAATTCATCATGAGTGGTAATAACATGAGAGGTGGATGAATTGCAAGGATTAGCACATGGCAATAAAGTATTTACAGTAGATGTGCTAACGTTCACATGAAACTCATAAGATTTTCCCTTGGTGGACATAGTCTCATGAGCTAATTTTAGCTTACTATGAGAGATTAGAATATCCTCATGGGTGCCCGAGAGATTTTCATGACTTCCTTCCAATTTCCCATAATTACTTGTTAGCAAAGAAAGTTGAGCACATAGCTCAGCATTTTCGTTCAACGTTGATGCTTCACATGAAATAGAGTTAGTTTCACAAGAATCATTGACAATATAAGAGGAGCAAGTAGCAATTGGAGACTTCTCATGAGTTGATTGAAGATCCTAATGAGACTTAGAGAGTTTGATGAGCTCTCCCATGACATTATTGCATTCAACTAGAAGGAGCTCAAAATGTTATTTAAGTTTAGCATGAGCCATTTCAATCTCATCTTTTTAAGATCTTATAAGTCTCCAAATGTTTGATAAGCCTTAGCAAGTCCATGGTCAAGTTGTTCACTTTTAGCTTACTCATTAAGAAATAAGTCATTATGCTTTTCGAAGCAAGCAAGAACATCTTGGAACCTTTTATAAGCATTGTTTTTAGCTCTATGAACAGTTTTACCAATCTCATAGAGATTTTCACTCAAGTCATCATCGTCATCCTCATCACAAATATCATCACTATCACTAAGAGATACCTCATCATTACCTCTTGCCATGAGGCACTTGTGAACAAAGGGGGTTGATGATGGTTCATTTGGAGAAGAATATTCTTCATCAATCAAGTGTACCTCATTTTTCTTGATTTCCTCTACATGGTTAGTTATAGAGAAACTAGAGGAATCCAAATCATTTCGATCATGGCAACACGGGACAACAAGCATATCATCACAAACATTTGTCAAGGAATTCTTAGGTGATATGCATGGACTATAAACACAATAATTTATACTATTTGTGGTGCTAGATGTACTCAAGCCCATAAAGGATACATCACTAGCATCTACACAAGCAAGGTCATCAATAATGACCTTAACACCATCATCGTAAAATATTTCTTCACTCACCATGTCATTACCTTCTGGCATGCCACATGTGGGTGAAGTGGAAAATGTTGAAGTGTGCTAGTAATGAGAGGTTGAAGCAATAGAGAGCTCTTTATGACAAAAAAAAGTGGACAGGTCCTCCATCAACTCCTTCCATAGAAGATTGTCTTCATCCATATTGAACCACCATATATATCTTCAAGTTTTGTCCAAGCCTCATGAGACGACTTGCAAGTCGAGATTGTCTTAAACACCTCAACGGTTATAGTTTGATGAATGGCAAGAAAAGCATCACAATCAAGATACATGCCCTCTATAGATGGAGATGGATCATCCTTTGCAAAGTAAATCCCTACACGAACAATTCACAAAGCATGTGAATTCTTCACAAGTGATAATTTGTGCCATCAAAATAAAAGTGTCAATGTGCACTAATACATTAGTCGACATTGATACTCTCTAGGAGGTGACGTCTAATAAGGAGAGACCTTGCTCTGATACCAATTGAAAGTACCACGATGTCACCTATAGTGGGGTTAATAGGCATTTTAAAAACTTCTACATATTTGGATTTATCCTAATGCAGAAATAAACTAAGAGGACACTTGCCAAGCACAAATCCTAAATATATTAGGCTCAACTAAGTGGACCAACAACTTAATCTAAACAAGATGAGCAACAAGGATGCTAACAAACACAAGTAAGTTACACAAACTTACTTGAACAATATCACAATATATGGAAGTGTGAGATACAAGTTAACAACTCACACTAATCACAAGATACATAAATAATATCAAGTATGAATTGCGGGATATAAAGTGTAGGCCTCAATAAACTCTACAAGGAAATAGCCAACATAATATAATGAGTACAACAAGATATAGGGTATGTAAGGTCAAGTGACCAAAGTAAACCACAAGTAGTGGCTAGGGTTAGAGGTAACCGAATGTTGGAATTATACCCTAGAGGCAATGATAAATAAGTTATTATTATAATTCCTGTATCAAGATAATCGTTTATTATCCATGCTATAATTGTATTGAATGAAGACTTAGATACATGTGTGGATACATAGACAAAACACTGTCCCTAGCAAGCCTCTAGTTGGCTAGACAGTTGATCAAGGATAGTCAGGGTCTTCTGACTATGTACAAGGTGTTGTTGCTTGATAACTGGGTCACGTCATTGGGAGAATCATGTGATGGACTAGACCCAAACTAATAGACGTAGCATGTTGATCGTGTCATTTTGTTGCTACTATTTTCTGCGTGTCAAGTATTTATTCCTATGACCATGAGATCATATAACTCACTGACACCGGAGGAATGCTTTGTGTGTATCAAACGTCACAACGTAACTGGGTGACTATAAAGATGCTCTACAGGTATCTCTGAAGGTGTCCGTTGAGTTAGTATGGATCAAGACTGGTATTTGTCACTCCGTGTGATGGAGAGGTATCTAGGGGCCCACTCGGTAATACAACATCACACACAAGCCTTGCAAGCAATGTGACTTAGTGTAAGTCACGGGATCTTGTATTACGGAACGAGTAAAGAGACTTGCCGGTAAACGAGATTGAAATAGGTATGCGGATACTGACGATCGAATCTCGGGCAAGTAACATACCGAAGGACAAAGGGAATGACATACGGGATTATATGAATCCTTGGCACTGAGGTTCAAACGATAAGATCTTCGTAGAATATGTAGGATCCAATATGGGCATCCAGGTCCTGCTATTAGATATTGACCGAGGAGTCCCTCGGGTCATGTCTACATAGTTCTCGAACCCGCAGGGTCTGCATGCTTAAGGTTCGGCGTTGTTCTATGTGTATTTGAGTTATATGGTTGGTTACCAAATGTTGTTCGGAGTCCCGGATGAGATCACGGACATCATGAGGGTTTCCGGAATGGTCCGGAGACGAAGATTGATATATAGGATGACCTCATTTGATTACCGGAAAGTTTGCGGCATTACCGGGAATGTACTGGGAGTGACGAATGGGTTCCGGATGTTCACCGGGGGCAGCCCACCCCGGGGAAGCCCATAGGCCTTAGGAGTGCCACACCAGCCCTTAGTGGGCTGGTGGGAAAGCCCAAGAAGGCCCGTGCGCAGGATAAAAGAAAATCAAAGACAAAAGGAAAAAAAAGGGAAGTGGGAAGGAAGGGAAGGACTCCACCTTCCAATCCTAGTTGGACTAGGATTGGAGGAGCATTCCTCCTTCCCCCCTTCGTCCGACACCCTTGGGGCTCCTTGAGCCTCAAGGAAAGGCCCCTCCCCTCCCTCCTATATATACGGAGGTATTAGGGCTGATTTGAGACAACTTTGCCACGGCAGCCCGACCACATACCTCCACGGTTTTTCCCTCTAGATCGCGTTTCTGCGGAGCTCGGGCAGAGCCCTGCTGAGATTAGATCACCACCAACCTCCGGAGCGCCGTCACGCTGCCGGAGAACTCATATACCTCTCCGTATCTCTTGCTGGATCAAGTAGGTCGAGATCATCGTCGAGCTGTACGTGTGCTGAACGCGGAGGTGTCGTCCGTTCGGCACTAGATCGGAGCGGATCGTGGGACGGATCGCGGGACGGTTCGTGGGACGGTTCGCGGGGCGGATAGAGGGACGTGAGGACGTTCCACTACATCAACCGCGTTTATTAACGCTTCTGTTGTGCAATCTACAAGGGTACGTAGATAAGAAATCCCCTCTCGTAGATGGACATCACCATGATAGGTCTTCGTGCGCGTAGGAAAATTTTTGTTTCCCATGCGACGTTCCCCAGCAGTGGTATCAGAGCTAGGTTCATGCGTAGATGTCATCTCGAGTAGAACACAAAAGTTTTTGTGGGCGGTGATGTGCGATTTGCTACCCTCCTTAGTTTTTTCTTGATTCTGCGGTATTGTTGGATCGAAACGGCTTGGACCGACATTACTCGTACGCTTACGAGAGACTGGTTTCATCGCTACGAGCAACCCCGTTGCTCAAAGATGACTGGCGAGTGTCGGTTTTTCCAACTTTAGTTGAATCGGATTTGACCGAGGAGGTCCTTGGATGAGGTTAAATATCAATTCATATATCTCCGTTGTGGTGTTTGCGTAAGTAAGATGCGATCCTACTAGATACCCATGGTCACCACGTAAAACATGCAACAACAATTAGAGGACGTCTACCTTGTTTTTGCAGGGTATGCTTGTGATGTGATATGGCCAATGATGTGATGTGATATATTGGATGTATGAGATGATCATGTTGTAAATAGTTAATATCGACTTGCACGTCGATGGTACGGCAACCGGCAGGAGCCATAGGGTTGTCTTTAAACTAATGTTTGTGCTTGCAAATACGTTTACTATATTGCTAGGATGTAGCTTTAGTAGTAATAGAATGAGTAGCACGACAACCCCGATGGCGACACGTTGATGGAGATCATAGTGTGGCGCCGGTGACAGAAGATCGTGCCGGTGCTTTGGTGATGGAGATCAAGAAGCACGTGATGATGGCTATATCATGTCACTTAGGAATTGCATGTGATGTTAATCCTTTTATGCACCTTATTTTGCTTAGAACGACGGTAGCATTATGAGGTGATCACATCGATCTTGGAACCATTCCCGACGCGCATCGTCACCTCGTCCTTGGCCAGTCTCCGCTTATTCTGATTCCTGCTTTGAGTTGCAAATGTGAGCAACAGCACCGGTATCAAATACCCAAGAGCTACTACGAGCGCTGGTAAGGTACACATCAATAACATGTATATCACATATACCTTTAACGTTGTCGGCCTTCTTGTCTGCTAAGTATTTGGGGCAGTTCCGCTTCCAGTGACCCTTTCCCTTGCAATAGAAGCACTCAATCTCAGGCTTGGGTCCATTCTTTTTCTTCTTCCCGGCATCTGGCTTACCGGGCGCGGCAACGGCTTTGCCGTCTTTCTTGAAGTTCTTCTTACCCTTGCCCTTCTTGAAACTAGTGGTCTTGTTGACCATCAACACTTGATCCTCTTTCTTGATTTCTACTTCTACAGACTTGAGCATCGAGTACAACTCGGGAATGGTCTTCTCCATCCCTTGCATGTTGTAGTTAAGCACAAAGCCTTTGTATCTTGGTGGGAGAGACTGGAGGATTCTGTCAATTATAGCATCATCCGGAAGTTCGACTCCAAGTGAAGTCATACGACCGTGTAACCCAGACATTTTGAGTATGTGCTCGCTGACAGAACTGTTCTCCTCCATCTTACAGCTAAAGAACTTGTTGGAGACTTCATATCTCTCGACACGGGCATGAGCTTGAAAAACTAGCTTCAGCTCTTGGAACATCTCATATGCACCGTGTTGCTCAAAACGCCTTTGGAGCCCCGTTTCTAAACTGTATAACATGCCACACCTAACCAAAGAGTAGTCATCACTCCGCGTTTGCCAGACGTTCAGAATGTCCTGGGCTGCTGCGGGAGCGGGAGGGTCACCTAGCGGCGCATCAAGAACATAAGCCTTTTTAGCTGCTTCAAGGATGAGCTTCAAGTTGCGAACCCAGTCCGCATAGTTGCTACCATCATCTTTCAGCTTGTTTTTCTCTAGCAATGCGTTGAAATTGAGGTTGACGTTGGCCATCTACAATATTTATAAAGACAACTTTTAGACTAAGTTCATGACAATTAAGTTCAGTTAATCAAATTAAGTATGAACTCCCACTTAAATTGACAACCCTCTAGTCATCTAAGTGATACATGATCCATGTTGACTAACCCGTGTCCGATCATCACGTGAGACGGACTAGTCATCATGGTGAGCAACTTCATGGTAATCGTATTCAACCATACGACTCATGTTCGACCTTTCAGTCTCTTGTATTCGAGGTCATGTCTGTACATGCTAAGCTCGTCGAGTCAACCTAGGTGTTTCGCGTGTGTAAATCTAGCTTACACCCGTTGTATGCGAACGTTAGAATCTATCACACCCGATCATCACGTGGTGCTTCGAGACAAAGATCCTTCGCAATGGTGCACACTTAGGGGAATACGTTCTCGAAATTTTAAGAGGGATCATCTTATTATGTTACCGTCGTTCTAAGCAATAAGATGAAAAACATGATAAACATCACAATGCAATCATATAGTGACATGATATGGCCATTATCATCTTTGCTCTTTCGATCTCCATCTTCGGGCATCGCATGATCATCATCGTCACCGACGTGACACCATGATCTCCATCATCATGATCTCCATCATCGTGTCTCCGGGAAGTCATCATGCCAACTACTACTATCACTACTACTATAGCTAACCATTAGCAATGAAGTAAAAGTAGTAAGCATATGGCGTTGCATCTCATACAATAAATTAAGACAACTCCTATGGCTCCTGCCGGTTGTCATACTCATCGACATGCAAGTCATGAAACCTATTACAATAACATGATCATCTCATACATCGTACATGCAACATCACAACTTTGGCCATATCACATCACATGTCAAACCCTGCAAAAACAAGTTAGACATCCTCTAATTGTCGTTGCAAGTTTTACGTGGCTGATTTGGGTTTCTAGCAAGAAAGCTTTCTTACCTACGTGACAGCCACAACGATGATATGCCAAAGCTAGTTACCCTTCATACGGACCATTTTCATCAAATCCAATCCGACTAGAGTAGGAGAGACAAACACCCGCTAGCCGACTTTATGCACGGTGTGCATGTCTGTCGGTGGAACCAGTCTCACGTAAGCGTACGTGTAAGGTCGGTCCGGGCCGCTTCATCCCACAATACCGCCGGAAAAGAATAAGACTAGTAGCGGCAAGCAATTGACAAATCATCGCCCACAACCTTTTGTGTTCTACTCGTGCATAGAATCTACGCATAGAAAACCTGGCTCGGATGCCACTGTTGGGTAACGTAGCATAAATTCAAAAAAAATCCTACGCATATTCAGATCTTCCTATGGAGAGACCAGCAACGAGAGAGCGGTGAGTGCATCTTCATACCTTTTAAGATCGCTAAGCGGAAGCGTTACTAGAACGCGGTTGATGGAGTCGTACTCACGGCGATTCAGATCGCGGTGTGATTCCAATCTAGTGTCGAACTACGGCACCTCCGTGTTCAACACACGTGCAGCCCGGTGACGTCTCCCGCACCTTGATACAACAAGAAGGAGGGAGAGGTTGGGGAAGAACTCCAGCAGCACGACGGCGTGGTGTCGATGGAGAGACGAGGTCTCCCGGCAGGGCTTCGCCAAGCACCGGCACAGAGGAGGAGAAAGAAGGGCAGGGCTGCGCCGAGGGAGAAGGAAAAGTGTGTCCCTCAATGGCCAAAAGTGCCCACTATATATAGGGGGAGGGGAGAGGGGGTGCCACCCCTAGGGTTCTCCCCTAGGTGGTGCGGCAGCCCCCCCCCCCCAGATGGGAGGTGCGGCGGCCAGGGCAGGGAGGAGGGGTGGCGCACCCCTCTCGTGGGCCTTAGGCCCACCTGCGCTAGGGTTCCCCCCATCTCCCCTCTTCCTGCGCCATGGGCTGAGTGGGGGCGCACCTGCCCACCTATGGGCTGGTTCCCTTCCCCACTTGGCCCATCTAGCCTCCCGGGATCGTTGCCCCCTTTCGATGGACCCCCGGGGCCACCTTCGGTGGTCCCGCTATGTTACCGGTGACGCCCGAAACACTTCGGGTGTCTGAAACCATCCGTCCTATATATCAATCTTTACCTCCGGGGCATTCCGGAGCTCCTCGTGACATCCGGGATCTCATCCGGGACTCCGAACAACTTTCGATAACCTCATATAACAATTCCCTATAACCCTAGCGTCATCGAACCTTTAGTGTGTAGACCCTACGGGTTCGGGAGACAAGCAGACATGACCGAGACACCTCTCCAGCCAATAACCATCAGCGGGGTCTGGATACCCATGGTGGCTCCCACTTGCTCCACGATGATCTCAACAGATGAACCACGATGTCAAGGATTCAATCAATCCCGTATACAATTCCCTTTGTCTATCGGTATAGAACTTGCCCGAGATTCGATCGTCGGTATACCTATACCTTGTTCAATCTCGTTACCGGTAAGTCTCTTTACTCGTTGTGTAGCACGTCATCGTGTGACTAAATCCTTAGTCACATTGAGCTCATGATGATGTTCTACCGAGTGGGCCCAGAGATACCTCTCCGTCACACGGAGTGACAAATCCCGATCTCTATTCGTGCCAACCCAACAGATACTTTCGGAGGTACCCGTAATGCACCTTTATAGTCACCCAGTTACGTTGTGACGTTTGATACACTCAAAGCACTCCTACAGTATCCGAGAGTTGCACAATCTCACGGTCGAAGGAAAAGACACTTGACATTACAAAAGCTTTAGCATACGAACAATACGATCTAGTGCTAAGCTTAGGATTGGGTCTTGTCCATCACATCATTCTCCCAATGATGTGATCCCGTTATCAATGACATCTAATGCCCATGACCAGGAAACCATGATCATCTATTGACTAACGAGCTAGCCAACTAGAGGCTTGCTAGGGACATATTTTGATCTATTTATTCACACATGTATTACTGTTTCCTGTTAATACAATTATAGCATGAACAATAGACGATTATCATGAACAACGAAATATGATAATGACCATTTTATTATTGCCTCTAGGGCATATTTCCAACAGTCTCCCACTTGCACTAGAGTCAATAATCTAGTTACAATGTGATGTATCGAACACCCAAAGCATTATGGTGTTGATCATGTTTTGCTCGTGGGAGAGGTTTAGTCAATGGGTCTGCAATATTCAGATCCGTGTGTACTTTACAAATATCTATTACTCCACTATGGACATGGTCCTGGATGGAGTTGTAGCGGCGTTTGATGTGCTTCGTCTTGCGGTGAAACCTGGGCTCCTTGGCTATGGCAATGGCCCCAGTGTTATCACAGAAGAGTGTCATTGGACCCGACGCGCTTGGAACCACTCCAAGGTCGGTGATGAGCTCCTTCATCCAAATTCCTTCATGAGCCGCTTCTGAAGCAGCTATGTACTCCGCTTCACATGTAGATGCTGCCACGACTTCTTGCTTGCTGCTGCACCAGCTCACTGCCCCACCATTCAAAACATATACGTATCTGGTCTGTGACTTAGAGTCATCTAGATCTGTGTCGAAGCTAGCGTCGGCGTAACCCTTTACGACGAGCTCTTCGTCACCTCCATAAACGAGAAACATTTCCTTAGTCCTTTTCAGGTACTTAAGGATATTCTTGTCCGCTGTCCAGTGTTCCATACCGGGATCACTTTGGTACCTCCCTACCAAACATATGGCAAGGTTTATATCAGGTCTGGTACACAGCATGGCATACATAAGAGAGCCTACGGCTGAAGCATAGGGGACAGAACTCATCTTCTCTCTATCTGCTGCCGTGGTCGGCGTCTGAGTCTTACTCAATCTCATACCTTGCAAAACTGGCAAGAACCCTTTCTTTGAGTTTTCCATGTTGAACTTCTTCAATATCTTGTCAAGGTATGTACTTTGCGAAAGACCTATGAGGCGTCTTAATCTATCTCTATAGATCTTGATGCCTAATATGTACGAAGCTTCTCCAAGGTCCTTCATTGAAAAACTCTTGTTAAAATAGGCCTTTATGCTCTCCAACATCCCTATATCATTCCCCATCAATAATATGTCATCCACATATAGTATGAGGAAAGCTACAGAGCTCCCACTCACTTTCTTGTACAGACAGGCTTCTCCGTAAACCTGTATGAACCCAAACGCTTTAATCACCTCATTAAAGCGAATGTTCCAACTCCGAGATGCTTGCACCAGCCCATAGATGGAGTGCTGGAGCTTGCACACTTTGTTAGCACCCTTAGGGTCGACAAAACCTTCTGGTTGTATCATATACAACTCTTCCTCAAGGTTCCCGTTAAGGAACGCTGTTTTGACGTCCATTTGCCAAATTTCATAATCATAAAAGGCGGCAATCGCTAACATGATTCGGACTGATTTCAGCTTCGCTACGGGAGAGAAAGTCTCTTCGTAGTCAACTCCTTGAATTTGTCGAAAACCCTTTGTGACAAGTCGAGCTTTATAAACGGTTACATTACCGTCTGCATCAGTCTTCTTCTTGAAGATCCATTTATTTTCTATGGCTCGCCGGTCATCGGGCAAGTCCATACTTTGTTCTGATACATGGATCCTATCTCGGATTTCAAAGCTTCAAGCCATTTGTTGGAATCCGGGACCGCCATCCCTTCTTCATAGTTCGAAGGTTCACCGTTGTCTAACAACATGATTTCCATCACAGGGTTGTCGTACCACTCTAGTGCGGAGCGTGCCCTCGTGGACCTTCGCGGTTCAGTAGTAACTTGATCTGAAGCTTCATGATCATTATAATTAACTTCCTCTTCAGTTGGTGTAGGCGCCACAGGAACAACTTCACGCGCTGCGCTACTATCCTGTTCGAGAGGGGGTGTAATTACCTCATCAAGTTCTACCTTCCTCCCACTTCTTTCGAGAGAAACTCTTTCTCGAGAAAGGATCCGTTCTTGGCAACAAAAGTTTTACCTTCGGATCTAAGATAGAAGGTATACCCAATAGTTTACTTAGGGTATCCTATGAATACGCATTTCTCCGCTTTGGGTTCGAGCTTTTCTGGTTGAAGTTTCTTCACATAAGCATCGCAGCCCCAAACCTTAAGAAACGACAACTTAGGTTTCTTGCCAAACCATAGTTCATACGGTGTCGTCTCAACGGATTTAGACGGTGCCCTATTCAAAGTGAATGCTGCAGTTTCTAATGCGTATCCCCAAAATGATAGCGGTAAGTCGGTAAGAGACATCGTAGATTGTACCATATCTAATAAAGTGCGATTACGACGTTCAGACACTCCGTTGCGTTGCGGTGTGCCAGGCGGCGTCAGTTGTGAAAGATTCCACACTTCCTTAGGTGTGTGCCAAACTCGTGACTCAAATATTCTCCTCCACGATCAGATCGTAGAAACTTAATTTTTCTATCACGTTGATTCTTGACCTTACTCTGAAATTCCTTGAACTTTCCAAATGTCTCAGATTTGTGCTTCATCAAGTAGATATACCCATACCTACTCAAATCATCGGTGAGAGTGAGAACATAACGATAGCCACCGCAGCTTCAACGTTCATTGGACCACACACATCAGTATGTATTATTTCCAATAAGTCGGTTGCTCTTTCCATTATTCCTGAGAATGGGGTCTTAGTCATCTTGCCCATGAGGCACGGTTCGCATGTGTCAAATGATTCAAAGTCAAGAGATTCTAATAGTCCATCAGTATGGGGCTTCTTCATGCGCTTAACACCGATATGACCAAGGCGGCAGTGCCACAAGTATATGGAACTATCATTATCAACTTTACATCTTTTGGTACTCACAGTATGAATATGCGTAACATCACGATCGAGATTCATCAAGAATAAACCATTCACCAGCGGAGCATGACCATAAAACATATCACTCACATAAATAGAACAACCATTATTCTCTGACTTAAATGAGTAGCCGTCTCGCATTAAGCAAGACCCTGATACAATGTTCATGCTTAAAGCTGGTACCAAATAACAATTATTAAGGTTTAAAACTAATCCCGATGGTAGATGTAGAGGTAGCGTGCCGACGGCGATCACATCGACCTTGGAACCATTCCCGACGCGCATCGTCACCTCGTCCTTGGCTAGTCTCCGCTTATTCCACAGTTCCTGCTTTGAGTTGCAAATGTGAGGAACAACACCAGTATCAAATGCCCAGGAGCTACTACAAGCGCTGGTAAGGTACACACCAATAACATGTATATCACATATACCTTTAACGTTGTCGTCCTTCTTGTCCGCTAAGTATTTGGGGCAGTTCCATTTCCAGTGACCCTTTCCCTTGCAATAGAAGCACTCAGTCTCAGGCTTGGGTACATTCTTTTTCTTATTCCCGGCATCTGGCTTACCGGGCGCGGCAACGGCTTTGCCGTCTTTCTTGAAGTTCTTCTTACCCTTGCCCTTCTTGACACTAGTGGTCTTGTTGACCATCAACACTTGATGCTCTTTCTTGATTTCTACTTCTGCAGACTTGAGCATCGAGTACAACTCGGGAATGGTCTTCTCCATCCCTTGCATGTTGTAGTTAAGAACAAAGCCTTTGTAGCTTGGTGGGAGAGACTGGGGGATTCTGTCAATTATAGCATCATCCGGAAGTTCGACTCCAAGTGAAGTCAGACGACCGTGTAACCCAGACATTTTGAGTATGTGCTTGCTGACAGAACTGTTCTCCTCCATCTTACAGCTAAAGAACTTGTCGGAGACTTCATATCTCTCGACACGGGCATGAGCTTGAAAAACTAGCTTCAGCTCTTGGAACATCTCATATGCACCGTGTTGCTCAAAACGCCTTTGGAGCCCCATTTCTAAACTGTATAACATGCCACACCTAACCAGAGAGTAGTCATCACTCCGCGTTTGCCAGACGTTCAGAATGTCCTGGGCTACTGCGGGAGCGGGAGGGTCATTGAAAGTGCATGCTATGCCCCTAATCGACTTTTGGTGTTAATGACAACACATACATAGGAAACTAATCCTATTTGTTGAGTGTATCTCACGATGGCAAGTACTTTAGTAGATTGAGAATTATGTGCCAAAGGTGGTCTAAGAAGATCAGGATTTATATTTCAAGAAGGCTCGGGATTGAGAAAAGATGATGAAGACTATCCTTTTGAGTTCACTGTTATTGAGTATAGGGATCCCGCACTATTAAGAGGGGATCACAGGTTTTGCGATGAACTTGCTCATACTACATCTTCACTATCCTACCCAATACCACATACTCTCTACTCTGTTCCTATCTCAAAACAGGTCTATTGCCTCGGACTTCCGGCACCCTCCAGACGTCCGAGGGCCGGACGACCGGCAGGCTTTGGAAATCCGGAGCCCTCCACCAGAAGTATTTGAGTCATATAACTCGGAATTCCGGCTCCCTCCGGACATCCGAGGGCCGGACGTCTGACCAGCTTCGGAAATCTGGAGCCCTACACCATAAGAACATGAGCTCTATAACTCGGATTGCCGGCTCCCTCCGGACGTCCGAGGGTCGGACGTCCGTCCTTGTTCGGAAATCCGGAACCTCCCACCAGAAGAAGTTGAGTCGAATAACTCGGATTTCCGGCCTTCTCCGGACGTCCGGTCGTTGTTCAAATTCATAGTGTTTCCAGTCATAGCTACAGCCCTCGGACGACCGACCCCTGTCGGACGGCCGACCCCTTGCGGACGCTCGGACTTCCGAGAGCTGTCGGACGTCCGGACCCTGTGTGACTTAAAGTGTCCCCAACGGCTGTTTTACACTCCCCACTATATATACCCCTCACCCACTTCGTGAGTGGGTGTTCAACACAGCTAGAATGCATCCGAGAACACCTTTCTTCTCACTCACTCTTGTCTACACCAAATCTTAGATCCCAAGAGCATTTGTGAGTCCCTTTGAGTGTTGTTCCAATCAAAAGATAGATCGTCTCCCTCTCCTCCTTCCCACCAAAGTGATTTGTGATTTGAGCAAGTTTTGAGCAATCCCCGTGATCTTGTTACTCTTGGAGGTTGGAGACTCCTAGGCGGTAGGAGTCTTCAGAGAGGAATCAAACCATTGTGATTTCCCCCGGAAAGTTTGTGAAGGTTTGGAAGCCACCTCAAGGCTTACCACTAGTGGTTGAGAAACGCCTTCGTGGAGTTATCTCAAAGGGAGAGTAGGGTGAGCCTTCGTGGCGTTGATGTGCCTTCGTGGTAACATCCGCCCATCTAACGATGACGTAGCTTCCCTCCAAGGAAGTGAACATCGGGATACATCCTTGTCTCTCTTGGAGTTTCGGTTATTCCTAACCCTAACTCTCTACTTGTGTTAATCCTTATTATGTACTTGTATTTGATTATTGTTTACCGCTTGTCTTACTTCACTCTAAATAGCTTACTCCTTGTCATAGCAATTATTAGGCCTACACTCATATTCCGCACTTTTGCCTAAAATTGCTAACTAATTATTAAAATTTGGAACTGTACCTATTCACCCCCCTCTAGGTCCATCTCGATCCTTTTCAATTGGTATTAGAGCCTCGTGCTCTATTCTTGTGGCTTAACCGCCCTAGAGCGAGATGGACGGGGTTCCAGCTACGGTAGCTCCAGTGCAGAGGGACAGGACTTCCACGGAAGTCAAGTCTTTCACCTCTGAGGACCTAGAACGGGCCCTTGCCAAGCAAAAGGAGGAGCATGATGCTTCCCTTGAGGCCATGGTCCAAATGAGACTGGCATCACTAACCACGGGGACAACCACGTCCCCGAGGGCCTCAGGGCCACATGTGCACGGTACTTCATTTGGCCAACAACCTCTGGAAAGGAACCAAACCAGTGTTCCATGGCTTTATGCTAGATCTCAAATTGAGAAACCTAAGTACAATCCTGGAGGAAAACCTCCCTTGCTTGATGACAATTCCGATTTTGCTTTGTGGTGAGTTGGTATGCAGGATCATCTTAGATACGCCATGATGAGATGTTGGACATCCTCGAGCATGGGTACAATCCTGTAGATCCAAGGTGCCTCACTCCCAGAGAAACTTATGACAAGCATCTCAATGACACTACGATCGTGTGCATAAGAAAAGGAATGAATGACAAGCAACGGAGACCTTACATTCACATCACAAGTGCCAAGGAACTGTGGGATAGCATTATAAGGACCAAGACCGGTACCTCCACTCTTCGGCTTGGTCAATATGAAATTGCCAAGGGGCAATTACAGAATTTCTGTATGGAAAAGGGTGAATCTCCCAAGCAACTACTAGAACGGCTCATGACTCATGCCGCAGACATTGAGTCATGTGACTGTGACAAGACGCAAGATGGTTTTAATGTGACCAAGAGATTTCTCGTGGACAAGTTACTTCATGCTCTTGCTCCATATCACCATCAAATGGTATGGGACATGAGGCAGCACCATGGGTTCAAAGAAATGACTCCAGATGACATCATATCCACTTTCCAATTATTTGAAGAGTCAAAGGCGAATGCAACAAAGCACCTTGCCCTGCATGGCACTTCAACATTAAAGATCAATCTTGCTTTGAAAGCCAAGCATGAATGTGACGAAAAAGAAAGTGAAGAGGAAGAGGGTGATGATGACTGCGAAGATGGTGATGATGTTGACTCTGATGAAAGCCCATCTTATGAGGACATTTCTCTATTTGTAAGGAAGTTCAGTGCAGGAAAATTCAAGGGAAGATCCCCAAAGAAGAAGGTAAGGAAATGCTACAACTGTGAGGAAACCAACCACTTCTCCAATGACTGCCCTTATGAGAAGAGAGAAGACAAACCAAGGTTTCCAAAGACCTTTGTAAAGAAGAAGTTGCCAAACCCTATGAACTCCAAGCTGTAGAGGACAGATGGAAGAGCAATGGTTGCACAAGAAGAATCAGATCCAGAAGATGTTGGTTGGGTTGCCGGAGTAGCTCAGGATACACAAAACACCTTGAGGCTAGTCAACAAAAGTGGTGATGTTGTTCACTACAACTATATGAAGGACTACAAGGGCAACGCTCACAAGTGTTTGATGGCAAAGACTGCCATGGGAGATGAGGAAGATCACTATGAGGATTATGATTTAGATCATCCCATGTTTGCTAAAATAAACAAATTTATGTGCTCTCTTAAAGGAAAGAAGCTCACTATGTTTCGCATACTTATGGAAATGGTGAGTAAGCACACCAATACCATCAAGGACCTCGAAACCCTCGTCACTGAGGAGAAGGAAAGAAATGAGATCCTTGAGCAGAAAGTCCTGTATGAGGAAGCATAAAGTGATGCATTATGCTCGAAAGTAGGTGAAAACCTTGATAAACATGCTAATGATCTTGCTTCCTTGAAAAAGGCTGAATCTGTGTGCAAAGAGTTACTAAATGATAAAAACCGACTAGTGAACTCTCATGCTTCCCTTTCTAAGGACTGTGAGCGTCTATCCTTGTCTCTCAAAGACAAGGAAGAGAAACTCACTGTTCTTACAAAGAGCTTTGACGCACTCAAGGTTACTTATCTTGACACTTTAGCTAAGGCCTACTCCTCACCTATTATTAATGTTGATACCTGCACTACTAACTCTAGTAGTGAACTGACATCTATCCTTGAGGAAAACTGTTCGCTAAAGGCACAGCTAGACAGAGGTCTCATGACATGTGCACAAGGACAAAAGACTCTCAATGAGATCTTAAGTCGACACAATGGAGGCCTTGCCAAGGAAGGGCTTGCGTTCAACCCCAAGCACCGCCAAGGAAAGTGCATCTCCTCTCAAGTGTACCACTCCGCTTAAAGAAATATTTGTACGAGAGGGACACAAGGAGAAAGGTAAGGTTGTGAGTGGGTCGGCCACTAGGAGTTCGCCTACTCACAACAAGACAACCCAATTCATGCCTCCATCCTATGTACTACGCAAATCAAAGGAAGGAGAGGTTTATGCTAAATTCGTTGGTCCCCGTAATGCATTCCGATTCTATGCTATTTGGGTCCCTAAGACTCTTGTAACTAATGTGAAAGGCCCCATGACGAAATGGGTACCTCAAACCAAGTCTTAATTCGTTACAGGCTGTTTTCTCCGGAGGAGCCAAATGGGTGATCGACAGTGGATGCACCAATCATATGACCGAAGATAGTAACTTGCTCTATGACTTCATGCAAGCCATTTGACCATACATGAGCATTGTATTTGGTGGAGGGTCGAAAGGGAAGGTAATTGGGTTGGGCAAGGTAGCAATCACTAATGACATGTCTATTGCAAATGTCATGCTTGTTCAATCTCTTCAATATCATTTACTTTCAGTTCGCCAATTGGCTTCCGTCGGTTATGACACATTATTTGGACTAACGGATGTGAAAGTCTTTAAGAGAGACACTCTCGAAGTGGCCTTTGTTGGAGAGTTGGATGGTAACCTTTACACGGTTGATTTCTCGAAAGAGAGCACCTTCCATACAACTTGTCTAATGGCCAAGGCCGACATGGGATGGCTGTGGCATCGCCGGCTCGCCCATGTTGGCATGAAAAATCTTCAAAATCTCTTAAACGGCAATCACATCCTTGGACTAACAAATGTATCTTTTAAGAAAGATCGTGTGCTCAGTGCATGCATAGCTGGGAAACAACATCAATCAAAACATCCACCCAAGAACATTGTATCCACTTCGAGGCCGTTAGAGCTCCTTCATGTGGATCTGTTTGGGCCTCCTTCATGGGCAAGTCTTGGAGGGAAAAAGTATGGCCTAGTCATTGTTGATGATTACTCAAGATATACATGGGTGTTCTTTCTCAAGTCCAAGGACGAGACGAAGATCACCTTCATTGATTTTGCCAAACAAGCCCAGCGGAAGTTTGACACGGACATCAAGGCAGTAAGAAGTGATAATGGCTCTGAGTTCAAGAACTACACCCTAGAAGAATTTCTTAGTGATGAGGGAATTGAACATCAGTACTCCGCACCTTACACCCCTCAGCAAAATTGTGTGGCAGAGAGGAAGAACCGGACACTTGTGGAAATGGGAAGGTCCATGTTAGACGAATACAAGTCACCACATAGTTTTTGGGCTGAGGCCGTCAACACAGCATGCCATGCATCAAACCGGCTCTTCCTTCGATCAATATTGGAGAAGACTCCATATGGGCTCCTAACTGGGAACAAGCCCAATGTTAAGTACTTTCGTGTGTTTGGATGCAAGTGTTTCATCCTCAACAAACGGGAATGGTTAGGAAAATTTCAATCCAAAACAACTGAAGGGATTTTTGTTGGCTATGGGTCAAACTCTCATTCCTACAGAGTCTACAACAAATCCACTGGATGTGTTATAGAAACCTGTGACGTGACGTTTGATGAATTTAACCGCCCCCATGGGGAGCAAGTTGATCTAAACGATGCAGGTGAAGAAGACTCCCCACAAGATATCTTAAACATGGGTGTAGGTGCACTTCTTCCCATGGAACAAAGACCCCATGATGATGATGAAGATGATGAGAGTATTTCTCATCCTCAAGACTATTCACTGCCCGTACCTCCACAAGATACTAGCACACACATCATGCCAGTTGTTGAGGATCAAGTGGGAGAACATGTCTCTCACCCTGATCACACTCAAGAACAAGTTGATCTTCAAGAGCTAGACCAAAGTATGGGTATGTTTGATGATGAACCTCAACAGGTGCAACGCGAAGAGGAATTTCTTACTCCGCACATAAATGATCCATATGTTGAGGACGTTGATGATGGAAACGAAGTCGAACCTCGTGAAACCCTGACCTCCATCATGCCACGTGTGGCCGGTCGTGTTGATATTGATCAAATGCTCACCGGCGTGTCGGAAGGTAGAGTGACTCGTAAACAATTAACAAACTTTTGTGCTCATTTTTCGTTTGTCTCTAGTACCATGCCACACAGGGTTCAGGATGCATTGTGCGATAATTACTGGCTCCTTGCTATGCAAGAGGAGTTAAACAGTTTTACACGCAACGAAGTATGGTCATTGGTAGAATGACCAACTGAGGAACATAATGTCATTGGAACTAAATGGAAATTTAAGAACAAGGAATATGACAATGGGACTGTCCTACGCAACAAGGCAAGGTTAGTAGCACAGGGGTACTCCCAAGTTGATGGTTTGGACATTGGTGAAACTTTCGCCCCTGTTGCTCGTCTTGAGTCCATTCGCATTTTATTGGCCTATGCTGCTTTCAATGGTTTTACTTTGCATCAAATGGATGTGAAAAGTGCTTTTCTTAACGGTCCTCTACAAGAAGAGGTATATGTATCACAACCACATGGGTTTGTTGACCCTCCCCACAAAGACCATGTATACAAACTTCACAAGGCTCTGTATGGCCTCAAACAAGCACCCCGTGCTTGGTACGATCATCTTAAGAAGTTCCTACTCGATGATGGCTTTGTGGTGGGGGTGATCGATCCCACTCTTTTTACTAAGAGGGAAAATGGTGATTTGATCTTATGCCAAATCTATGTAGATGACATCATTTTTGGTTCTCCTAACATCCATTTATGCAATAAGTTTGCGGCTTCCATGACCAAGACCTTTGAGATATCACTCAACACGGACTTGAAGTTCTTTCTTGGTTTTCAAATACAACAATTTCAAGAAGGGATTTTCTTGTCTCAAACTAAGTACCTCAAGGACATTCTTGAAAAATTTGATATGAAAAATGCTAAACCAATGAAGACACCCATGGCCACAGATGTAGTTCTAAATGAAGACACAAACGGTATTCCTTTTGACCCATCTACTTACCGCTCCATGATTGGTTCGCTACTTTATCTTTGCGCATCTAGACCGGACATCATGTTAAGTGTAGGCATATGTGCTAGATTTCAAGCTTCCCCTAGGGAAAGCCATCATACGGCGGTTAAGCATATTCTTAGATACCTTGTTCACACCCCAAAGTTAGGCTTATGGTACCCTCAGGATGCAAAGTTCGATCATATTGGGTACTCCGATGTGGACTGGGCCGGTGACAAAGTGGGACGGAAATCCACTTCCGGTGCATGTCAGTTTCTTGGACGCTCCTTGGTAAGTTGGTCCTCGAAAAAGAAGAATTGTGTTTCTCTCTCCACGGCCGAGGCCGAATATATTGCAGCCGCAAGCTGTGCAACCCAACTGCTATGGATGAGGCAAACACTAAAGGATTATGGTATCACGTATCGACACGTTCCTCTTCTCTGTGATAATGAAAGTGCCATAAAGATCTCCGAGAACCCCATTGATCACCCTCGCACAAAACATATTGATATTAGGTATCATTTCTTGAGAGACCATGTGCAAAAGGGTGACATTGATATTACCCATGTGGGTACCGACATGCAGCTAGCCGACATTTTCACCAAGCCACTTAGCATAGCTAGGTTCTGTCAACTTAGGCGTGAACTTGGTATCTTGGAGCTTGACAACATAACTTGAAACCTTGCACACATACACACACTCACATTATGTTTGTGTCTTGATGTGGGCATGCATTTAGGGGGAGTGAGTCTTAATTTTCTGTTTTTGAGCTTACAAAGTACGCATAAATCAATTTTTGTCCACAAGTAGTATATGTAATGCTTGTAGGCAACTATGTTCGTACTTTTTGTGAGAAACCATGAAAATCATCATCTCATCATCAAAAATTACAGAATCAGCCTCTGCCTCCTCCTCTTTCTCGGTCGTCCGACGTGTCTCGGACGTCCGGCGGCAAATCTCCTTCCGGTCGTCCGACCAGTGTCGGTCGTCCGACGGCACAATCGTCTCCGGACGTCCGACGCCTGTCGGACGTCCGACGCATCAGGGCGTATAAATAGTTGGGCGCGGGGCTGGGCTTTGCCCTAGCCCTCACGCGCCCCCTTTTTCCCCTACCGCCGCCAGCTCCAGGAGCACTCGCCAGCGCCGCCGCTCCCGAGATCTGCCCGATCTCCTCCGCGGATCCTTCTTTTCTTCCTCTTCTTCCTCCGCGGGATCCGTCTACAGGTAGCTCCTCCATTCCCCTCGCGTTTGGTTCCCTCTCTTCCAAGTCCACATGTTCGTTCCTATGGTTTGACCATGTTCGTTCCTTATTTGGGATTTCCATCCGTGTAGGATATTGTGCACCATGCCCAAGACCAAGCACGCCGCTCGGAAGAACGTTGCTGGCTCATCCTCTCGCGCCCCTACTAGCACGGGGTCGTACTCGGACGGGCCACGTTGTCCCTTCAAACGGACTGCCCGGCGTTCTCCGTCTCCATAGCTCCCCTCGTCGTCTAATGGTGATGACTCCGACTTCGAGGATGAACTTGCCGCCGAGGACCTTGCTGACCAGCCCGCCGATCGGAGGTCCAAGCCAAAGCCCGGGACTCGCAGGGCGTCCTACATGCCACCACCTCCTCCTGCTCAGCCCGCAGGTGAAGCTCATCGCATCTCACTAGAACCCCCTGCTACCTTAGGTCGTGCAACCACGAACTTCACCACACTTGCCAAGTCGTCATACCTCACTTTCCGCCGCGACATTGATCAATACGTTGTCGTACGTGACTCTACGGACTCACGTTTCCGCACACATGTCCAGGCGGACATTTTTACTACAGTCATAGTTCCTAAGGGTTTATCTGTTCATCTCTATATAGATCTTGAGCATATTCGCATGCTCCCGGCGAAATATCCGGGTGCCATTGAGCTTATTGAGGCATCGGGGCTTGCCGCTCCGTTTGCCTTTTATCGCGACTTTAATGCTGCTGCCATTCACCAGTTCTATGCCACATGCTTCTTTGCTCCAAACCACACTGTTAGCTGGATCACCTCTGACGTTCGCTTCACAGCATCTTATGATACATTTGTTGCCGCACTTGGTTTCCCCAACTCCGGCTTCAAAATACATAGGGATGATCCTAACCATGCGCCTAAGTCCATTGAGGCATGTGGGTATCTTCTCAAACCACTAAGTGAGCTTGATGCGGATGAACGCATGAAGGATCTTAACCAGGTATCCATCTGGCGCTCACCTTACTTCATCATCTTTCAGTGTCTTATCCGCACCCTCCATCCCAAGATGGGTGAAAAGGGCTCTTGCAGTGGCTATTGTATTGACATCATGTCTCTATTGTACGAGCACCCCAAGAGAAAAATTAATGTGCCTCACTTTCTATGGCATGAGACTCGGCTTGCTAGCTTTCAGTACAAGCGAGCCTTTCCTCATGCCCCCTTCATTCAGGCTCTTATTAATCATGTTGCTGATTTCTCTGTTGCTGTCACTCACACACATCGCAAGTAGGTCATTCCCGCTCACATGGCGGATAACTATGCTCCCAAGAAAGCCCCATCCTCCACATCCACTCGCCGCACTGCTGCCCGGTCAGCCACCCCCTCATCTAGCTCCGCTCCGCTCGGTCGCATTGCCAAATTCCTTGGCAAGGCACATTCTGCTATGATGAAGGCCGTCTCTTTCTAGTGTGGTCAAACCCATGATGTGGTTTCTCGCCTAGTCTCCTCCAAGAATGCCCTCAAGGCTCGTCTGAGAGCCTCGGGTGCTCTTGATGTGAGTGATGATGAGGCCCCTCCTGCTGTTCCTCCTTCTGACTTCGGCTTTCCATCTGGTCCTGAGTGAGCTGATTTCCTTGACGAGGCTGGTGGCAGTGGCTTGCCTGACGATGGTGATGACACTGATGATGATGCTGATGAGCTCTGAGCGTGGTTGGTGCCTCCCTTTTTGTTACTTGGTGCCAAAGGGGGAGTAATGTATCGTAGTTTTTAGTCTTTGGAGATTTAATGTAATGGATAAACTCATGTATGGCTACTTATGAATGATTGTGATTGCTATGGATTGCTATGATATCATCATAGACTATTATGTTTTGCTCCACTACTTCTATGATGATCTAGTGTCTTTCTATGATGATCTATTATCTTTACATGATGATCCATTATATGTTCGATAAACACATTAAAAGGGAGCTCTGATATTTTATCATGCACATACTAAGGGGGAGCTCCGTACTAAATATCTCCTAGGCTATAATGTATGTTAAATCTTTTTCAGACACTATGTATATGTTGTCATCAACTACCAAAAAGGGGGAGATTGAAAGTGCATGCTATGCCCCTAATCGACTTTTGGTGTTAATGACAACACATACATAGGAAACTAATCCTATTTGTTGAGTGTATCTCGGGATGGCAAGTACTTTAGTAGATTGAGAATTATGTGCCAAAGGTGGTCTAAGAAGATCGGGATTTATATTTCAAGAAGGCTCGGGATTGAGAAAAGATGATGTAGACTATCCTTTTGAGTTTACTATTATTGAGTATAGGGATCCCGCACTATTAAGAGGGGATCACAGGTTTTGCGATGAACTTGCTCATACCACATCTTCACTATCCTACCCAATACCACATACTCTCCACTCTGTTCCTATCTCAAAACAGGTCTATTGCCTCGGACTTCCGGCACCCTCTGGACGTCCGAGGGTCGGACGACCGGCAGGCTTCGGAAATCCGGAGCCCTCCACCAGAAGTATTTGAGTCATATAACTTGGAATTTCGGCTCCCTCCGGACATCCGAGGGCCGGACGTCCGACCAGCTTCGGAAATCCGGAGCCCTGCACCAGAAGAACATGAGCTCTATAACTCGGATTGCCGGCTCCCTCTGGACGTCCGAGGGCCGGACGTCCGTCCTCGTTCGGAAATCCGGAACCTCCCACCAGAAGAAGTTGAGTCGAATAACTCGGATTTCCGGCCTTCTCCAGACGTCCGGTCGCTGTTCAAATTCACAATGTTTCCAGTCATAGCTACAGCCCTCGGACGACCGACCCCTGTCGGACGTCCGACCCCTTGCGGACGCTCGGACTTCCGAGAACTGCCGGACATTCGGACCGTGTGTGACTTAAAGTTTCCCCAACGGCTGTTTTACACTCCCCACTATAAATAACCCTCACCTACTTCGTGAGTGGGTGTTCAACACAGCTACAATACATCCAAGAACACCTTTCTTCTCACTCGCTCTTGTCTACACCAAATCTTAGATCCCAAGAGTATTTGTGAGTCCCTTTGAGTGTTGTTCCAATCAAAAGATAGATCGTCTCCCTCTCCTCCTTCCCACCAAAGTGATTTGTGATTTGAGCAAGTTTTGAGCAATCCCCGTGATCTTGTTACTCTTGGAGGTTGGAGACTCCTAGGCGGTAGGAGTCTTCGGAGAGGAATCAAACCATTGTGATTTCCCCCGGAAAGTTTGTGAAGGTTTGGAAGCCACCTCAAGGCTTACCACTAGTGGTTGAGAAACGCCTTCGTGGAGTTATCTCAAAGGGAGAATAGGGTGAGCCTTCGTGGCGTTGGTGTGCCTTCGTGGTAACATCCGCCCATCTAACAGTGACGTAGCTTCCCTCCAGGGAAGTGAACATCGCGATACATCCATGTCTCTCTTGGAGTTTCGGTTATTCCTAACCCTAACTCTCTACTTGTGTTAATCCTTATTACGTACTTCTATTTGATTATTTTTTACCGCTTGTCTTACTTCACACTAAATAGCTTACTCCTTGTCGTAGCAATTATTAGGCCTACACTCATATTCCGCACTTTTGCCTAAAATTGCTAAGTAATTATTAAAATTTGGAACTGTACCTATTCACCCCCCCCCCCTCTAGGTCCATCTCGATCCTTTTCAATTGGTATCAGAGCCTCATGCTCTATTCTTGTGGCTTAACCGCCCTAGAGCGAGATGGACGGGGTTCCAGCTACGGCAGCTCCAGTGCAGAGGGACGGGACTTCCACGGAAGTCAAGTCTTTCACCTCTGAGGACCTGGAACGGGCCCTTGCCGAGCAAAAGGAGGAGCATGATGCTTCTCTTGAGGCCATGGTCCAAATGAGACTGGCATCACTAACCACGGGGACAACCACGTCCCCGAGGGCCTCAGGGCCACATGTGCACGATACTTCATTTGGCCAACAACCACCGGAAAGGAACCAAACCAGTGTTCCATGGCTTTATGCTAGATCTCAAATTGAGAAACCTAAGTACAATCCTGGAGGAAAACCTCCCTTGCTTGATGAAAATTCCTAATTTGCTTTGTGGAGAGTTGGTATGCAGGATCATCTTAGGTACGCCAATGATGAGATCTTGGACATCCTCGAGCATGGGTACAATCCTGTAGATCCAAGGTGCCTCACTCCCAGAGAAACTTATGACAAGCATCTCAATGACACTGCGATCATGTGCATAAGAAAAGAAACGAATGACAAGCAACGGAGACCTTACATTCACATCACAAGTGCCAAGGAACTGTGGGATAGCATTATAAGGACCAAGACCGGTACCTCCACTCTTCGGCTTGCTCAATACGAAATTGCCAAAGGGCAATTACAGAATTCCTGTATGGAAAAGGGTGAATCTCCCAAGCAACTACTAGAACGGCTCATGACTCTTGCCGCAGACATTGAGTCATGTGATTGTGACAAGACGCAAGATGGTTTTAATCTGACCAAGAGATTTCTCGTGGACAAGTTACTTCATGCTCTTGCTCCATATCACCATCAAATGGTATGGGATATGAGACAGCACCGTGGGTTCAAAGAAATGACTCCAGATGACATCATATCCACTTTCCAATTATTTGAAGAGTCAAAGGCGAATGCAACAAAGCACCTTGCCATGCATGGCACTTCAACATCAAACATCAATCTTGCTTTGAAAGCCAAGCATGAATGTGACGAAGGAGAAAGTGAAGAGGAAGAGGATGATGATGACTGCAAAGATGGTGATGATGTTGACTCTGATGAAAGCCCATCTTATGAGGACATTTCTCTATTTGTAAAGAAGTTCAGTGCAGGAAAATTCAAGGGAAGATTCCCAAAGAAGAAGGTAAGGAAATGCTACAACTGTGAGGAAACCAACCACTTCTCCAATGACTGCCCTTATGAGAAGAGAGAAGACAAACCAAGGTTTCCAAAGACCTTTGTAAAGAAGAAGTTGCCAAACCCTATGAACTCCAAGCTCAAGAGGACAGATGGAAGAGCAATGGTTGCGCAAGAAGAATCAGATCCAGAAGATGTTGGTGGGGTTGCCGGAGTAGCTCAGGATACACAAAACACCTTGAGGCTAGTCAACAAAAGTGGTGATGTTGTTCACTACAACTATATGAAGGACTATAAGGGCAACGCTCACAAGTGTTTGATGGCAAAGACTGCCATGGGAGATGAGGAAGACCAAAGCTCCCATGATAAGGTTAAGGTAACTCCACGGTTAAACTCTTTCAGTCTAGCTTCTACCCCATCTGATGAGTATCTTGATGCGGAAGATCACTATGAGGATTATGATTTAGATCATCCCATGTTTGCTAAAATAAACAAATTTATGTGCTCTCTTAAAGGAAAGAAGCTCACTATGTTTCGCATACTTATGGAAATGGTGAGTAAGCACACCAATACCATCAAGGACCTCGAAACCCTCGTCACTGAGGAGAAGGAAAGAAATGAGATCCTTGAGCAGAAAGTCCTGTATGAGGAAGCATAAAATGATGCATTATGCTCGAAAGTAGGTGAAAACCTTGATAAACATGCTAATGATCTTGCTTCCTTGAAAAAGGCTGAATCTGTGTGCAAAGAGTTACTAAATGATAAAAACCGACTAGTGAACTCTCATGCTTCCCTTTCTAAGGACTGTGAGCGTCTATCCTTGTCTCTCAAATACAAGGAAGAGAAACTCACTGTTCTTACAAAGAGCTTTGACGCACTCAAGGTTACTTATCTTGACACTTTAGCTAAGGCCTACTCCTCACCTATTATTAATGTTGATACCTGCACTACTAACTCTAGTAGTGAACTGACATCTATCCTTGAGGAAAACTGTTCGCTAAAGGCACAGCTAGACAGAGGTCTCATGACATGTGCACAAGGACAAAAGACTCTCAATGAGATCTTAAGTCGACACAATGGAGGCCTTGCCAAGGAAGGGCTTGGGTTCAACCCCAAGCACCGCCAAGAAAAGTGCATCTCCTCTCAAGTGTACCACTCCGCTTAAAGAAATATTTGTACGAGAGGGACACAAGGAGAAAGGTAAGGTTGTGAGTGGGTCGGCCACTAGGAGTTCGCCTACTCACAACAAGACAACCCAATTCATGCCTCCATCCTATGTACTACGCAAATCAAAGGAAGGAGAGGTTTATGCTAAATTCGTTGGTCCCCGTAATGCATTCCGATTCTATGCTATTTGGGTCCCTAAGACTCTTGTAACTAATGTGAAAGGCCCCATGACGAAATGGGTACCTCAAACCAAGTCTTAATTCGTTACAGGTTGTTTTCTCCGGAGGAGCCAAATGGGTGATCGACAGTGGATGCACCAATCATATGACCGAAGATAGTAACTTGCTCTATGACTTCATGCAAGCCATTTGACCATACATGAGCATTGTATTTGGTGGAGGGTCGAAAGGGAAGGTAATTGGGTTGGGCAAGGTAGCAATCACTAATGACATGTCTATTGCAAATGTCATGCTTGTTCAATCTCTTCAATATCATTTACTTTCAGTTCGCCAATTGGCTTCCGTCGGTTATGACACATTATTTGGACTAACGGATGTGAAAGTCTTTAAGAGAGACACTCTCGAAGTGGCCTTTGTTGGAGAGTTGGATGGTAACCTTTACACGGTTGATTTCTCGAAAGAGAGCACCTTCCATACAACTTGTCTAATGGCCAAGGCCGACATGGGATGGCTGTGGCATCGCCGGCTCGCCCATGTTGGCATGAAAAATCTTCAAAATCTCTTAAACGGCAATCACATCCTTGGACTAACAAATGTATCTTTTAAGAAAGATCGTGTGTACAGTGCATGCATAGCTGGGAAACAACATCAATCAAAACATCCACCCAAGAACATTGTATCCACTTCGAGGCCGTTAGAGCTCCTTCATGTGGATCTGTTTGGGCCTCCTTCATGGGCAAGTCTTGGAGGGAAAAAGTATGGCCTAGTCATTGTTGATGATTACTCAAGATATACATGGGTGTTCTTTCTCAAGTCCAAGGACGAGACGAAGATCACCTTCATTGATTTTGCCAAACAAGCCCAGCGGAATTTTGACACGGACATCAAGGCAGTAAGAAGTGATAATGGCTCTGAGTTCAAGAACTACACCCTAGAAGAATTTCTTAGTGATGAGGGAATTGAACATCAGTACTCCGCACCTTACACCCCTCAGCAAAATGGTGTGGCATAGAGGAAGAACCGGACACTTGTGGAAATGGCAAGGTCCATGTTAGACGAATACAAGTCACCACATAGTTTTTGGGCTGAGGCCGTCAACACAGCATGCCATGCATCAAACCGGCTCTTCCTTCGATCAATATTGGAGAAGACTCCATATGAGCTCCTAACTGGGAACAAGCCCAATGTTAAGTACTTTCGTGTGTTTGGATGCAAGTGTTTCATCCTCAAAAAACAGGAACGGTTAGGAAAAATTCAATCCAAAACAACTGAAGGGATTTTTGTTGGCTATGGGTCAAACTCTCACGCCTACAGAGTCTACAAAAAATCCACTAGATGTGTTATAGAAACCTGTGACGTGACGTTTGATGAATTTAACCGCCCCCATGGGGAGCAAGTTGATCTAAATGATGCAGGTGAAGAAGACTCCCCACAAGATATCTTAAACATGGGTGTAGGTGCACTTCTTCCCATGGAACAAAGACCCCATGATGATGATGAAGATGATGAGAGTATTTCTCATCCTCAAGACAGTTCACTGCCCGTACCTCCACAAGATACTAGCACACACATCATGCCAGTTGTTGAGGATCAAGTGGGAGAACATGTCTCTCACCCTGATCACACTCAAGAACAAGTTGATCTTCAAGAGCTAGACCAAAGTATGGGTATGTTTGATGATGAACCTCAACAGGTGCAACGCGAAGAGGAATATCTTCCTCCGCACATAAATGATCCATATGTTGAGGACGTTGATGATGGAAACGAAGTCGAACCTCGTGAAACCCTGACCTCCATCATGCCACGTGTGGCCGTTCGTGTTGATATTGATCAAATCCTCACCAGCGTGTCGGAAGGTAGAGTGACTCGTAAACAATTAACAAACTTTTGTGCTCACTTTTCGTTTGTCTCTAGTACCGTGCCACACAGGGTTCAGGATGCATTGTGCAACAATGACTGGCTCCTTGCTATGCAAGAGGAGTTAAACAGTTTTACACGCAATGAAGTATGGTCATTGGTAGAACGACCAACTGAGGAACATAATGTCATTGGAATTAAATGGATTTTCAAGAACAAGGAAGATGACAATGGGACTGTCCTACGCAACAAGGCAAGGTTAGTAGCACAGGGGTACTCCCAAGTTGAAGGTTTGGACTTTGGTGAAACTTTCGCCCTTGTTGCTCGTCTTGAGTCCATTCGCATTTTATTGGCCTATGCTGCTTTCAATGGTTTTACTTTGCATCAAATGGATGTGAAAAGTGCTTTTCTAAACGGTCCTCTACAAGAAGAGGTATATGTATCACAACCACATGGGTTTGTTGACCCTCACCACAAAGACCATGCATACAAACTTCACAAGGCTCTGTATGGCCTCAAACAAGCACCCCATGCTTGGTACGATCATCTTAAGAAGTTCCTACTCGATGATGGCTTTGTGGTGGGGGTGATCGATCCCACTCTTTTTACTAAGAGGGAAAATGGTGATTTGATCTTATGCCAAATCTATGTAGATGACATCATTTTTGGTTCTCCTAACATCCATTTATGCAAGAAGTTTGCGGCTTCCATGACCAAGACCTTTGAGATGTCACTCAACAGGACTTGAAGTTCTTTCTTGGTTTTCAAATACAACAATTTCAAGAAGGGATTTTCTTGTATCAAACTAAGTACCTCAAGGACATTCTTGAAAAATTTGATATGACAAATGCTAAACCAATGAAGACACCCATGGCCACAGATGTAGTTCTAAATGAAGACACAAACGGTATTCCTTTTGACCCATCTACTTACCGCTCCATGATTGGTTCGCTACTTTATCTTTGCGCATCTAGACCGGACATCATGTTAAGTGTAGGCATATGTGCTAGATTTCAAGCTTCCCCTAGGGAAAGCCATCATACGGCGGTTAAGCATATTCTTAGATACCTTGTTCACACCCCAAAGTTAGGCTTATGGTACCCTAAGGATGCAAAGTTCGATCTTATTGGGTACTCCGATGCGGATTGGGCCGGTGACAAAGTGGGACGGAAATCCACTTCCGGTGCATGTCAATCTCTTGGACGCTCCTTGGTAAGTTGGTCCTCGAAAAATAAGAACTGTGTTTCTCTCTCCACGGCCGAGGCCGAATATATTGCAGCCGCAAGCTGTGCAACCCAACTGCTATGGATGAGGCAAACACTAAAGGATTATGGTATCACGTATCGACACGTTCCTCTTCTCTGTCATAGTGAAAGTGCCATAAAGATCCCCGAGAACCCCATTGATCACCCTCGCACAAAACATATTGATATTAGGTATCATTTCTTGAGAGACCATGTGCAAAAGGGTGACATTGATATTACCCATGTGGGTACCGACATGCAGCTAGCCGACATTTTCACCAAGCCACTTAGCGTAGCTAGGTTCTGTCAACTTAGGCGTGAACTTGGTATCTTGGAGCTTGACAACATAACTTGAAACCTTGCACACATACACACACTCACATTATGTTTGTGTCTTGATGTGGGCATGCATTTAGGGGGAGTGAGTCTTAATTTTCTGTTTTTGAGCTTACAAAGTACGCATAAATCAATTTCTGTCCACAAGTAGTATATGTAATGCTTGTAGGCAACTATGTTCGTACTTTTTGTGAGAAACCATGAAAATCATCATCTCATCATCAAAAATTCCAGAATCAGCCTCTGCCTCCTCCTCTTTCTCGGTCGTCCGACGTGTCTCGGACGTCCCGCGGCAAATCTCCTTCCGGTCGTCCGACCAGTGTCGGTCGTCCGGCGGCACAATCCTCTCCGGACGTCCGACGCCTGTCGGACGTCTGACGCATCGGGGCCTATAAATAGCTGGGCGCGGGGCTGGGCTTTGCCCTAGCCCTCACGCGCCCCCTTTTTCCCCTGCTACCGCCGCCAGCTCCAGGAGCACTCGCCAGCGCCGCCACTCCCGAGATCTGCCCGATCTCCTCCGCGGATCCTTCTTTTCTTCCTCTTCTTCCTCCGCGGGATCCGTCTACAGGTAGCTCCTTCGTTCCCCTCACGTTTGGTTCCCTCTCTTCCAAGTCCACATGTTCGTTCCTATGGTTTGACCATGTTCGTTCCTTATTTGGGATTTCCATCCGTGTAGGATATTGTGCACCATGCCCAAGACCAATCATGCCGCTCGGAAGAACGTTGCTGGCTCATCCTCTCGCGCCTCTACTAGCACGGGGTCGGACTCGGACGGGCCACGTCGTCCCTTCAAACGGACTGCCCGGCATTCTCCGTCTCCACAGCTCCCCTCGTCGTCTGATGGTGATGACTCCGACTTCGAGGATGAACTTGCCGCCGAGGACCTTGCTGACCAGCCCGCCGATCGGAGGTCCAAGCCAAAGCCCAGGACTCGCAGGGCGTCCTACATGCGAGCACCTCCTCCTACTCAGCCCGCAGGTGAAGCTCGTCGCATCTTACTCGAACCCCCTGCTACCTTAGGTCGTGCAATCACGAACTTCACCACACTTGCCAAGTCGTCATACCTCACTTTCCGCCGCGACATTGATCAATAAGCTGTCGTACGTGACTCTACGGACTCACGTTTCCGCACACATGTCCAGGCGGACATTTTTACTACAGTCATAGTTCCTAAGGGTTTATCTGTTCATCTCTATATAGATCTTGAGCATATTCGCATGCACCCAGCGAAATATCCGGGTGCCATTGAGCTTATTGAGGCATCGGGGCTTGCCGCTCCGTTTGCCTTTCATCGCGACTTTAATGCTGCTGCCATTCACCAGTTCTATGCCACATGCTTCTTTGCTCCAAACCACAGTGTTAGCTGGATCACCTCTGACGTTCGCTTCACAGCTTCTTATGATACATTTGTTGCCGCACTTGGTTTCCCCAACTCCGGCTTCAAAATACATAGGGATGATCCTAACCATGCGCCTAAGTCCATTGAGGCATGTGGGTATCTTCTCAAACCACTAAGTGAGCTTGATGCGGATGAACGCATGAAGGATCTTAACCAGGTATCCATCTGGCGCTCACCTTACTTCATCATCTTTCAGTGTCTTATCCGCACCCTCCATCCCAAGATGGGTGAAAAGGGCTCTTGCAGTGGCTATTGTATTGACATCATGTCTCTATTGTACGAGCACCCCAAGAGAAAAATTAATGTGCCTCACTTTCTATGGCATGAGACTCGGCTTGCTAGCTTTCAGTACAAGCGAGCCTTTCCTCATGCCCCCTTCATTCAGGCTCTTATTAATCATGTTGCTGATTTCTCTGTTGCTGTCACTCACACACATCGCAAGTGGGTCATTCCCGCTCACATGGCGGATAACTATGCTCCCAAGAAAGCCCCATCCTCCACATCCACTCGCCGCACTGCTGCCCGGTCAGCCACCCCCTCATCTAGCTCCGCTCCGCTCGGTCGCATTACCAAATTCCTTGGCAAGGCACATTCTGCTATGATGAAGGCCGTCTCTTTCTAGTGTGGTCAAACCCATGATGTGGTTTCTCGCCTAGTCTCCTCCAAGAATGCCCTCAAGGCTCGTCTGAGAGCCTCGGGTGCTCTTGATGTGAGTGATGATGAGGCCCCTCCTGCTGTTCCTCCTTCTGACTTCGGCTTTCCATCTGGTCCTGAGTGGGCTGATTTCCTTGACGAGGCTCGTGGCAGTGGCTTGCCTGACGATGGTGATGATGCTGATGATGATGCTGATGAGCTCTGAGCGTGGTTGGTGCCTCCCTTTTTGTTACTTGGTGCCAAAGGGGGAGTAATGTATCGTAGTTTTTAGTCTTTGGAGATTTAATGTAACGGATAAACTCATGTATGTCTACTTATGAATGATTGTGATTGCTATGGATTGCTATGATATCATCATAGACTATTATCTTTTGCTCCACTACTTCTATGATGATCTACTGTCTTTCTATGATGATCTATTATCTTTACATGATGATCCATTATATGTTCGATAAACACATTAAAAGGGAGCTCTGATATTTTATCATGCACATACTAAGGGGGAGCTCCGTACTAAATATCTCCTAGGCTATAATGTATGTTAAATCTTTTTGAGACACTATGTATATGTTGTCATCAACTACCAAAAAGGGGGAGATTGAAAGTGCATGCTATGCCCCTAATCGACTTTTGGTGTTAATGACAACACATACATAGGAAACTAATCCTATTTGTTGAGTGTATCTCAGGATGGAAAGTACTTTAGTAGATTGAGAATTATGTGCCAAAGGTGGTCTAAGAAGATCGGGATTTATATTTCAAGAAGGCTCGGGATTGAGAAAAGATGATGTAGACTATCCTTTTGAGTTTACTATTATTGAGTATAGGGATCCCGCACTATTAAGAGGGGATCATAGGTTTTGCGATGAACTTGCTCATACCACATATTCACTATCCTACCCAATACCACATATTCTCTACTCTGTTCCTATCTCAAAACAGGTCTATTGTCTCGGACTTCCGGCACCCTCCGGACGTCCGAGGGCCGGACGACCGGCAGGCTTCGGAAATCCGGAGCCCTCCACCAGAAGTATTTGAGTCATATAACTCAGAATTCCGGCTCCCTCCGGACATCCGACGGCCGGACGTCCGACCAGCTTCGGAAATCCGGAGCCCTGCACCAGAAGAACATGAGCTCTATAACTCGGATTGCCGGCTCCCTCCAGACTTCCGAGGGCCGGATGTCCGTCCTCGTTCGGAAATCCGGAACCTCCCACCAGAGAAGTTGAGTCGAATAATTCGGATTTCCGGCCTTCTCCGGACGTCCGGTCGCTGTTCAAATTCACAGTGTTTCCAGTCATAGCTACAGCCCTCGGACGACCGACCCCTGTCGGACGTCCGACCCCTTGCGGACGCCCGGACTTCTGAGAACTGCCGGACGTCCGGGCCTTTTGTGACTTCAAGTGTCCCCAACGGTTGTTTTACACTCCCCACTATATATACCCCTCACCTACTTCGTGAGTGGGTGTTCAACACAGCTAGAATACATCCAAGAACATCTTTCTTCTCACTCACTCTTGTCTACACCAAATCTTAGATCCCAAGAGCATTTGTGAGTCCCTTTGAGTGTTGTTCCAATCAAAAGATAGATCGTCTCCCTCTCCTCCTTCCCACCAAAGTGATTTGTGATTTGAGCAAGTTTTGAGCAATCCCCGTGATCTTGTTACTCTTGGAGGTTGGAGACTCCTAGGCGGTAGGAGTCTTCGGAGAGGAATCAAACCATTGTGATTTCCCCCGGAAAGTTTGTGAAGGTTTGGAAGCCACCTCAAGGCTTACCACTAGTGGTTGAGAAACGCCTTCGTGGAGTTATCTCAAAGGTTGAATAGGGTGAGCCTTTGTGGCGTTGGTGTGCCTTCGTGGTAACATCCGCCCCTCTAACGGTGACGTAGCTTCCCTCCAAGGAAGTGAACATCGGGATACATCCTTGTCTCTCTTGGAGTTTCAGTTATTCCTAACCCTAACTCTCTACTTGTGTTAATCCTTATTGCGTACTTGTATTTGATTATTGTTTACCGCTTGTCTTACTTCACTCTAAATAGCTTACTCCTTGTCGTAGCAATTATTAGGCCTACACTCATATTCCGCACTTTTGCCTAAAATTGCTAAGTAATTATTAAAATTTGGAACTGTACCTATTCACCCCCCCCCCCTCTAGGTCCATCTCGATCCTTTTGACTAGTCACCATGGTGAGCAACTTCATGTTGATCGTATTCAACCATACGACTCATGTTCAACCTTTCGGTCTCTTGTATTCGAGGTCATGTCTGTACATGCTAAGCTCGTCGAGTCAACCTAGGTGTTTCGCGTGTGTAAATTTGGCTTACACCCGTTGTATGCGAACGTTAGAATCTATCACACCTGATCATCACGTGGTGCTTCTAGACAACGATCCTTCGCAACGGTGCACACTTAGGGGAATACGTTCTCGAAATTTTAAGAGGGATCATCTTATTATGCTACCGTCGTTCTAAGCAATAAGATGAAAAACATGATAAACATCACAATGCAATCATATAGTGACATGATATGGCCATTATCATCTTTGCTCTTTCGATCTCCATCTTCAGGCATCGCATGACCATCATCGTCACCGGCGTGACACCATGATCTCCATCATCGTGTCTCCGTAAAGTCATCATGCCAACTACTACTATCACTACTACTATAGCTAACCGTTAGCAATGAAGTAAAAGTAGTAAGCACATGGCGTTGCATCTCATACAATAAATTAAGACAACTCCTATGGCTCCTGCCGGTTGTCACACTCATCGACATGCAAGTCGTGAAACCTATTACAATAACATGATCATCTCATACATCATACAAGCAACACCACAACTTTGGACATATCACATCACATGTCAAACCCTGCAAAAACAAGTTAGACGTCCTCTAATTGTTGTTGCAAGTTTTACGTGGCTGATTTGGGTTTCTAGCAAGAACGCTTTCTTACCTACGTGACAGCCACAACGATGATATGCAAAAGCTATTTACCCTTCATAAGGACCCTTTTCATCAAATCCAATCCGACTAGAGTAGGAGAGACACACACCCGCTAGCCACCTTTATGCACGGTGTGCATGTCTATCGGTGGAACCAGTCTCACGTAAGCGTACGTGTAAGTCAGTCCGGGCAGCTTCATCCCACAATACCGCCGGAAAAGAATAAGACTAGTAGCGGCAAGCAATTGACAAATCATCGCCCACAACCTTTTGTGTTCTACTCGTGCATAGAATCTACGCATAGAAAACCTGGCTCGGATGCCACTGTTGGGTAACGTAGCATAAATTCAAAAAAATTCCTACGCATATTCAGATCTTCCTATGGAGAGGCCAGCAACGAGAGAGGGGTGAGTGCATCTTCATACCTTTGAAGATTGCTAAGCGGAAGTGTTACTAGAACGCGGTTGATGGAGTCGTACTCGCGGCGATTCAGATCGCGGTGTGATTCCGATCTAGTGCGGAACTACGGCACCTCCGCGTTCAACACACGTGCAGACCGGTGACGTCTCCCGCACCTTGATCCAGCAAGGAGGAGGGAGAGGTTGGGGAAGAACTCCAGCAGCACGACGGCGTGGTGTCGATGGAGAGACGAGGTCTCCCGGCAGGGCTTCGCCAAGCACCGGCAGAGAGGAGGAGAAAGAAGGGCAGGGCTGCGCCGAGGGAGAAGGAAAAGTGTGTCCCTCATTGGCCAAAAGTGCCCACTATATATAGGGGGGGAGAGGGGGTGCCACCCCTAGGGTTCCCCCCCCTAGGTGGTGCGGCAGCCCCCCAGATGGGAGGTGCAGCGGCCAGGGCAGGGAGGAGGGGTGGCGCACCCCTCTCGTGAGCCTTAGGCCCACCTGCGCTAGGGTTCCCCCCCCCCCTCTCCCCTCTTCCTGCGCCATGGGCGGGCTGAGTGGGGGGATGCACCAGCCCACCTAGGGGCTGGTTCCCTTCCCCACTTGGCCCATCTAGCCTCCCGGGGTCGTTGCCCCCTTTCGGTGGACCCCCGGGGCCACCTCCGATGGTCCCGGTGGTCCAGGTATGTTACCGGTGACGCCCGAAACACTTCCGGTGTCCGAAACCATTCGTCCTATATATCAATCTTTACCTCCGGGCCATTCCGGAGCTCCTCGTGACGTCCAGGATCTCATCCGAGACTCCGAACAACTTTCTATAACCTCGTATAACAATTCCCTATAACCCTAGCATCATCGAACCTTAAGTGTGTCGACCCTACGGGTTCGGGAGACAGGCAGACATGACCGAGACACCTCTGCGGCCAATAACCATCAGCGGGGTCTGCATACCCATGGTGGCTCCCACTTGCTCCACGATCATCTCATCGGATGAACCACGATGTCAAGGATTCAATCAACCCCGTATACAATTCTCTTTGTCTGTCGGTATAGAACTTGCCCGAGATTCGATCGTCGGTATACCTATACCTTGTTAAATCTCGTTACCGGTAAGTCTCTTTACTCGTTCTGTAGCACGTCATCGTGTGACTAACTCCTTAGTCACATTGAGCTCATGATGATGTTCTACCGAGTGGGCCCAGAGATACCTCTCCGTCACACGGAGTGACAAATCCCGATCTCGATTCGTGCCAACCCAACAGATACTTTCGGAGGTACCCGTAATGCACCTTTATAGTCACCCAGTTACGTTGTGACGTTTGATACACCCAAAGAGCTCCTACGGTATCTGGGAGTTGCACAATCTCACGATCGAAGGAAAAGACACTTGACATTAGAAAAGCTTTAGCATACGAACAATACGATCTAGTGTTATGCTTAGGATTGGGTCTTGTCCATCACATTATTCTCCCAATGATGTGATCCCGTTATCAATGACATCTAACGCCCATGACCAGGAAACCATGATCATCTATTGACTAACGAGCTAGCCAACTAGAGGCTTGCTAGGGACACATTGTGATCTATTTATTCACACATGTATTACTGTTTCCTGTTAATACAATTATAGCATGAACAATAGACGATTATCATGAACAAGGAAATATGATAATAACCATTTTATTATTGCCTCTAGGGCATATTTCCAACAGCGCTAGGAGATGAACCACCCACTACGGCTGACCAAGATGTTAAGAATGCTTGGTTAACACGTAAGGAGGACTACTCAGTAGTTCAATGTGCAGTCTTGTATGGCTTAGAACCGGGACTTCAACGTCGCTTTGAGCGTCATGGAGAATATGAGATGTTCCAGGAGTTGAAGTTTGTCTTTCAGAAGAACGCCCGAATCGAGAGGTGTGAGACCTCCGATAAATTCTATGCTTTCAAGATGGAGGAGAATTCGTCTATCAGTGAACATGTGCTCAAAATGTCTGGGTACTGAAACTGTCTAGCTGAGCTGGGGATTGAACTCCCGCAAGAGGCTATCACTGACAGAATTCTTCAATCACTGCCGCCAAGCTATAAGGGCTTTGTGTTGAACTATAACATGCAAGGGATGAACAAGTCACCCGGCGAGTTATTCGCGATGCTGAAAGTTGCAGAGTCAGAACTCCGTAAAGAGCATCAAGTGTTGATGGTGAATAAGACCACTAGTTTCAAGAGAAACGGCAAGGGAAAGCAGGGTAATTCAAAGAAGAGCGGCAAGCCTGTTGCCAATCCGACGAAGAAACCCAAAGCTGGACCTAAGCCTGAAACGGAGTGCTATTATTGCAAGGGTATGGGTCACTGGAAGCGCAACTGCCCCAAGTATCTGGCTGATAAGAAGGCGGCCAAAGAAAAATCAGGTATATTTGATATACATGTTATTGATGTGTACTTAACCAGCTCTCGTAGTAGTGCGTGGGTATTTGATACCGGTTTTGTTGCTCATATTTGCAACTCGAAACAAGAACTGCGGAATAAGCGAAGGCTAGCAAAGGATGAAGTGACGATGCGCGTGGGAAATGGTTCCAAGGTTGATGCAATCGCCGTCGGCACAGTTTCACTTCAGTTACCATCAGGATTAGTTATGAACTTAAATAATTGTTATTTAGTGTCTGCGTTAAGCATGAACATTATATCTAGATCTTGTTTATTGCGAGACGGTTACTCGTTTAAGTCAGAGAATAATGGTTGTTCTATTTCTATGAGTAATATCTTTTATGGTCATGCACCCAATGTGAGAGGATTGTTCATATTGAATCTTGATAGTAATAATACACATATACATAACATTGAGACCAAAAGAGTTAGAGTTAACAATGACAGCGCCATGTTTTTATGGCACTGCCGCTTAGGTCATATTGGTGTAAAGCGCATGAAGAAACTCCAGACCGATGGACTTTTGGAGTCACTTGACTTTGATTCACTTGACACGTGCGAACCATGCCTCATGGGCAAGATGACAAAAACTCCGTTCTCCGGAACAATGGAGCGTGCAAGTGACTTGTTGGAAATCATACATACCGATGTGTGTGGTCCGATGAGTGTGGAGGCACGCGACGGATATCGTTATTTTCTCTCCTTCACTGACGATTTGAGTAGATATGGTTATGTCTACTTGATGAAGCACAAGTCTGAAACATTTGAAAAGTTCAAACAATTTCAGAGTGAAGTTGAAAATCATCGTAACAAGAAGATTAAGTTCCTACGGTCTGATCGTGGGGGTGAATATCTGAGTTTCGAGTTTGGTGCTCACTTAAGACAATGTGGAATTGTTTCACAGTTGACACCGCCTGGAACACCACAGCGTAATGGTGTGTCCGAACGTCGTAATCATACTTTATTAGAGATGGTGCGATCTATGATGTCTCTTACCGATTTGTCGTTATTGTTTTGGGGTTATGCATTAGAAACAGTTGCATTCACTTTAAATAGGGCACCATCAAAATCCGTTGAGACGACACCATACGAACTGTGGTATGGCATAAGACCAAAGTTGTCGTTTCTTAAAGTTTGGGTATGTGATGCTTATGTCAAAAAGCTTCAGCCTGAAAAGCTGGAACCCAAAGCGGAAAAGTGCGTCTTCATAGGTTACCCAAAAGAGACAGTTGGGTATACCTTCTATCTCAAATCTGAGGGCAAAGTGCTTGTTGCTAAGAACGAAGCTTTTCTCGAGAAGGAGTTTCTCTCGAGACAATTGAGTGGGAGGAAGATAGAACTTGATGAGGTTGTCGAACCTCTCATCCCTCTGTATGGTGGCGCAGGGCAAGGGGGAACCCTTGTCGTTGCGACGCCGGTTGAGGAGGAAGTTGATGATGATGATCATGAAACTCCGGATCAAGTTCCTGTCGAACCTCGCAGGTCGACGAGACCGCGTACTACTCTAGAGTGGTACGGTAATCCCGTCTTATCAATTATGTTGTTGGACAACAATGAGCCTGCGAATTATGAAGAAGCAATGGTGGGCCCAGATTCCAACAAATGGCTGGAGGCCATAAAGTCCGAGATAGGATCTATGTATGAAAACAAAGTGTGGACTTTGGAAGTACTACCTGAAGGCCGCAAGGCTATTCGGAACAAATGGATCTTTAAGAAGAAGACGGACGCTGACAGTAATGTGGCTTTTTTATAAAGCTCGACTTGTGGCAAAGGGTTTTTCACAAGTTCAAGGGATTGACTACGATGAGACATTCTCACCCGTAGCGATGTTTAAGTCCGTCCGAATCATGTTAGTGATAGCTGCATTTTTCGATTATGAAATCTGGCAGATGGATGTCAAAACGGCGTACCTTAACGGTTTCCTTAAGGAAGAGTTGTATATGATGCAACCCGAAGGTTTTGTCGATCCTAAAAATGCTAACAAAGTGTGCAAGCTCCAGCGATCCATTTATGAACCGGTGCAAGCATCTCGGAGTTGCAATAAACGCTTTGATGAGGTGATCAAAGCATTTGGGTTTATACAAGTGGTTGGAGAATCTTGTATTTACAAGAAAGTGAGTGGGAGCTTTGTGGCGTTCCTAATACTATATGTGGATGAGATATTACTGATTGGAAACGGCGTGGAGTTTTTGGAGAGCATAAAGGATTACTTGAATACAAGTTTCTCTATGAAGGACCTAGGAGAAGGTGCTTACATTCTAGGCATAAAGATCTATAGGGATAGATCAAAATGCCTGATAGGACTTTCACAAAGCACATACCTTGATAAAGTTTTGAAGAGGTTCAAAATGGAACAGTCCAAGAAGGGGTTCTTGCCAGTTTTACAAGGTACGAGATTGAGTAAGACTCAGTGCCCAGCAACTGATAAAGATAGAGAGCATATGAGCACCGTACCCTATGCTTCAGCCATAGGTTCTATCATGTATGCAATGCTGTGCACTAGACCGGACGTTAGCCTGCCCAAAAGAATGGCAGGCAGGTTCTAGAGTAATCCAGGAGTGGATCACTGGACGGCGGTCAAGAATATCCTGAAGTACCTGAAAAGGACTAAGGAGATGTTTCTCGTTTATGGAGGTGACAAAGAGCTCGTCGTAAAGGGTTACGTCGATGCAAGCTTTGACACAGATCCGGACGACTCTAAGTTGCAGACCGGATACGTATTTATTCTTAATGGGGGTGCGGTAAGCTCGTGCAGTTCCAAGCAAAGCCTCCTAGATGATTCTACATGTGAAGCAGAGTACATGGCTGCCTCGGAGGCAACTAAGGAGGGTGTCTGGATGAAGCAGTTCATGATGGATCTTGGAGTGGTGCCGAGCGCACTGAATCCAATAACCCTGTTTTGTGACAACACGGGCGCCATTGCCTTAGCAAAGGAACCATGGTTTCACAAGAAGACCAGACACATCAAACGATGCTTCAACCTCATCCACGACTACGTCGAGGAGGGGGACGTGAATATATGCAAAGTGCACACAGATCTGAATGTAGCAGACCCGCTGACTAAACCTCTTCCACGGGCAAAGCACAATCAACACCAGAACTGTATGGGTGTTATATTTATTACAATGTAATTCGCATGGTGATGTGAGGGCTAGATTATTGACTCTAGTGCAAGTGGGAGACTGTTGGAATTATGCCCTAGAGGCAATGATAAATAAGTTATTATTATAATTCCTGTATCAAGATAATCGTTTATTATCCATGTTATAATTGTATTGGATGAACACTTAGATACATGTGTGGATACATAGACAAAACACTGTCCCTAGCAAGCCTCTAGTTGGCTAGCCAGTTGATCAAGGATAGTCAGAGTCTTCTGACTATGTACAAGGTGTTGTTGCTTGATAACTGGATCACATCATTGGGAGAATCATGTGATGGACTAGACCCAAACTAATAGACGTAGCATGTTGATCGTGTCATTTTGTTGCTACTGTTTTCTGCGTGTCAAGTATTTATTCCTATGACCATGAGATCATATAACTCACTGACACCGGAGGAATGCTTTGTGTGTATCAAACGTCACAACGTAATTGGGTGACTATAAAGATGCTCTACAGGTATCTCCGAAGGTGTCCGTTGAGTTAGTATGGATCAAGACTGGGATTTGTCACTCCGTGTGATGGAGAGTGAAAGGACGTGGATGTCGCCTAGAGGGTGGGGTGAATAGGCGCTTTAAAATAATTAAGGTTTAGGCTTGATCAAATGTGGAATAAAACTAACGTTTAATATGTCAAGCACAAAACCTACAAACAACTAGGCTCACCTATGTGCACCAACAACTTATGCTAAGCAAGATAAACAACTAAGTGATAGCAAGATATATTACAATAAACAATATGTCTATCACAAAGTAAAGTGCATAAGTAAAGGGTTCGGGTAAGAGATAACCGAGGCACGGGGAGACGATGATGTATCCCGAAGTTCACACCCTTGCGGATGCTAATCTCCGTTAGAGCGGTGTGGAGGCACAATGCTCCCCAAGATGCCACTAAGGCCACCGTAATCTCCTCACGCCCTCACACAATGCAAGATGTCGTGATTCCACTAAGGGACCCTTGAGGGTGGTCACCGAACCCGTACAAATGGCAAACCTTGGGGGCGGTCACCGAACCCGTACACGTGGCAACCCTTGGGGGCGGTTACAGGTACCCGTACAAATTGCTCGGGGCTATCTCCACAACCTAATTGGAGGCCCCGACGCTTGCCCGGAGCTTCACACCACAATGATTGAGCTCCGAGACACCACCAAGCTTCTAGGATGCCAAAGCATCCACGAGGAACAATATCTAGGGTACTAAGTACCAAAGGTAGTAAGCTTCTCAACTTCTCACTTCCACGTATCACCGTGGAGAACTCAAACCGATGCAACTAATGCAATGGGAAGAACACACGAAGTGGTCAAGTCCCTCACACTCAAATCCCTCCACAACAACAAAAGCTATGGAGAAATATGAGAGGAAGAACAAGGAGCTCACAAAGAACTCCAAGATCTAGATCCAAGGGGTTCCCCTCACATAGAGGAGAAAGTGATTGGTGGAGATGTGGATCTAGATCTCCTCTCTCCTTTCCCTCAAGAACAAGCAAGAATCATTGGAGGGATTGAGAGTTAGCAAGCTCTAAGAATATCAACAATGGAGGTAGAACAAGAGCTCAACGGATAGATAAGGCCAAGGGGGAAGAAGACCCCCTTTATATAGTGGGGGAAGGAATCAGACCGTTACCCCCACTATCTGCCCGAGCTCCACCGGTACTACCGCTGGCACTCCAGCGGTACTACCGCTCATTGCAGCGGTACTACCGCCAACTAGCGGTACTACCGCTGGGTGCAGCGGTACTACCGCTGGCACTCCAGCGGTACTACCGCTGGGCCCCTGGTAGTGCAAAGGCACTACCACCGCCAAGAAAGTCTTCGCAAAAAGGTCCGTCCACGAACAACCGCTAGGCAGGTGGTACTAAGCTCCTGGAGCGGTACTACCGCTGACCAGTGGCGGTACTACCGCCAGCCAGCGGTACTACCGCTAGGGCCAGCGGTACTACCGCCAACTCTAGCGGTACTACCGCTAGGTCCAGCGGTACTACCGCTCGCCACTGAAACAGCCATAACTTTCGCATACGAGCTCCGAATCGAGCAAACCCAAGCTTGTTGGATTCAGGACGACAAGAGCTATCCAAACAGCGATGTTGGAAATTTTAAGACCATGCAGATATGAAAATTCCAATGATATAGAGATGTGAGTCCTCTATGAATGAAGAACCGGCAAAAACTCCAACATCGAAAACATCATAGTAGATGCATATGGACTCCGTTTTTGATGAACTTGAGCTTGTCACGAAGATGACCATAAGCTCTAAAACTCACAAAGAGAAACGCCAAACAAGAACCAAGAAGTATGATGCAAGGATGCAAATGGTTTGAGCTCTCAACGAACGATAAGATCAAGCTACTCACTTGAGAGCCCCCCTTGATAGTACAGCAATCTATCCTAAACAGAAAACCTATCAAGGGCAAACCTATACCTTGCACCTCGTCCTCTTGAGCTAGATGATGGTGATCTTGGCTTCCTCAAGATGGACCACCTTTCTTGATTGTGTTGGCTTGATGAAGACTAGTTGATTGCTCCCCCATACTCACTATGGGTGAGCCACTCTTCAGCATATCTTCACAAGTCCATTGCCACCACAACGGACGGCAAGCTTCAAGCATGATATCTTCATGTTGATCCGCTTGAACTTGCACATCACAATATTGATGACGATCACAACTTGACGTCATACTTCATGGGTTGTATGAGATCTTCCCTTTGACGCAAGCCCATGGAAACACACCTAACCCCCACATAGAACTCTCACGAAGACCATGGGTTAGTACACAAACACGTAATGGACAATGCTTACCATACCATGGGATCACTTGATCCCTCTCGGTACATCTTGTACGCTTTGTGTGTTGATCATCTTGATTTACTCTTTGTCTGAGATCTTGATCAACCTTGTGTCTCTATGACCATTCTTTGGATAATGCCTTGAATACCACCTTGGTCATCATATAAACTCCTTGAACCCAACAGATGGACTTCATGAAGTGCCTATGGACAAATCCATTAAATATAACTTAAGGCAACCATTAGTCCATAGGAATTGTCATCAATTACCAAAACCACATATGGAGATATATGCTCTAACAGAGAGGTATCTCGGGGCCCACTCGGTAATACAACATCACACACAAGCCTTGCAAGCAATGTGACTTAGTGTAAGTCACGGGATCTTGTATTATGGAACGAGTAAAGAGACTTGCCGGTAAACGAGATTGAAATAGGTATGCGGATACTAACGATCGAATCTCGGGCAAGTAACATACCGAAGGACAAAGGGAATGACATACGGGATTATATGAATCCTTGGCACTGAGGTTCAAATGATAAGATCTTTGTAGAATATGTAGGATCCAATATGAGCATCCAGGTCCCGCTATTGGATATTGACCGAGGAGTCCCTCGGGTCATGTCTACATAGTTCTCGAACCCGCAGGGTCTGCACACTTAAGGTTCGGCGTTGTTTTATGCGTATTTGAGTTATATGGTTGGTTACTGCTACTGCAACAAAAGACCTTCCAACGGTGCCAGAAACAAGCGTGCTGACGGGAGACTATTCTTGTCTTGATACTCCTCAGCAACGGCACCAGGAATCCTTCTGCTACGGCTACGCCTTTAGGGACTTCCTTGGCAAATATGCAAAGGATTCCCACGTGGCCTTGGAGCCTTGCGTTGGTGTTCCCTCGAAGCAGAAAGGGTGATGTAGCACAGCGGCGGTAAGTATTTCCCTCAATTTTGAGAACCATGGTATCGATCTAGTGAAGGATTATCACAAGTACCTACACAAACACAAAGAGCTTGCACCCAACGCTATGAAGGGGTTGTCAATCCCTTATAGATTGTTTGCCAAGTGAGAACTGAAAGCAACAAAGAAACAAAGCAAAGTAAAAGCGAAAGTGGAAATGATAGGTGTGAATAGACCCGGGGGCCGTAGTGTTCACTAGTGGCTTCTCTCATGAAAGCAAGTAGACGGTGGGTGAACGAATTACTATCGAGCAATTGATAGAACCGCGCAAAGTCGTGACGTTATCTATGGCAATGATTATATCTATAGGCATCACGTCCAAAAGAAGTAGACCGATACTTTCTGCATCTACTACTATTACTCCACACATCGACCGCTATCCAGCATGCATCTAGTGTATTAAGTTCATAAGAACAGAGTAACGCCTTAAGCAAGATGACATGATGTAGATGGACAATCTCATATCTACGATAAAAGCCAATCTTGTTACCCTTGATGGCAACAACACGATGCGTGCCTTGTTGCCCCTTCTGTCACTGGGAAAGGTCACCACACGGTATGAACCCAAAACCAAGCACTTCTCCCATTGCAAGAATCATAGATCTAGTTGGCCAAACAAAACCCAAGACTCGGAAAGACTTACAAGGATATCAAATCATGCATATAAGAAATCAGCAAAGACTCAAATATAAATCATAGATAATCTCATCGCAAATCCACAATTCATCGGATCTCGACAAACACACCGCCAAAGAGGATTACATCGGATAGATCTCCATGAAGATCATGGAGAACTTTGTATTGAAGATCCAAGAGAGAGAAGAAGTCATCTAGCTACTAACTACGGACCCGTAGGTCTGAAGTGAACTACTCACGAGTCATTGGAGGGGCGATGATGTTGATGAAGAAGCCCTCCAACTCCAAAGCCCCCTCCGGCAGGGCACCGGGAAGGGTCTCCAGATGAGATCTCGCGGAAACGGAAGCTTGCAGCGGCAGAAAAGTGTTTTCGTGGATGCCCTGATTTTTTCTGGATTTTTAGGGAATTTATAGGCCAAAGACCTAGGGCAGGGGAGCGCCAGGGGGCACAATCTTGGTTGTCGCGGGCTCCCCCCTGGCCGCGGCAACAGGGCTTGTGGGTCCCCTGTCGGCCCACTTGCTTGGCCCTCAAGCCTCCCGGTCTTCTTCCGTTCTGGAACATTTTATTTCGGGGATTTTATTCCGTTTGGACTCCATTCCAAAATCAGATCTGAAAAGAGTCAAATAAACAGAAAAAACAGGAACTGGTACTTGGCACCGAGTTAATAAGTTAGTCCCAAAAAAGATATAAAAGGTAAACAAAACAACCAAAGTTGACAAGATAACGACGTGAAACCATCAAAAATTATAGATACGTTTGAGACGTATCAGTTACCGAATGTTGTTCGGAGTCCCAGATGAGATCACGGACGTCACGAGGGTTTCCGGAATGGTCCGAAGACGAAGATTGATATACATAGGATGACCTCATTTGATTACCGGGAAGTTTTCGGCATTACCGGGAATGTACCCGGAGTGAAGAATGGGTTACGGATGTTCACCGGGGGGCAGCCCACCCCGGGGAAGCCCATAGGCCTTAGGGGTGCCGCACCAGCCCTTAGTGGGCTGGTGGGCAAGCCCAAGAAGGGGAAGTGGGAAGGAAGGGAAGGACTCCACCTTCCAATCCTAGTTGGACTAGGATTGGAGGAGGATTCCTCCTTCCCCCCTTCGACCGACCCCCTTGGGGCTCCTTGAGCCTCAAGGCAAGGCCCCTCCCCTCCCTCCTATATATACAGAGGTATTAGGGCTGATTTGAGACAACTTTGCCACGGCACCCCGACCACATACCTCCACGGTTTTTCCTCTAGATCGCGTTTCTGCGGAGCTCGGGCAGAGCCCTGCTGAGATTAGATCACCACCAACCTCCGGAGCGCTGTCATGCTGCCGAAGAACTCATATACCTCTCTGTATCTCTTGCTAGATCAAGAAGGCCAAGATCATCATCGAGCTGTACGTGTGCTGAACGCGGAGGTGCCGTCCGTTCGGCACTAGATCGGAGCGGATCGTGGGACGGATCGCGGGACGGTTCGTGGGACGGTTCGCGGGGCGGATCGAGGGACGTGAGGACATTCCACTACATCAACCGCGTTTATTAACGCTTCTACTGGATCTACAAGGGTACGTAGATCGGAAATCCCCTCTCGTAGATGGACATCACCATGATAGGTCTTCGTGCGCATAGGAAAATTTTTGTTTCCCATGCGACGTTCCCCAACACCGAAGACACGTAGATGAGGATGTATCCCGATGTTCACTTCCTTCGAGGGATGCTAGTCACCATTCAAAAGGTGGATGTTACCACGAAGGCACACCGATGCCTCGAAGTCTCACCCTATTCTCCTTGAGATATCACCACGAAGGTGATTCCCAACCACTAATGGTAGACCTTGATGGCCTGCAAGCCTTCACAAACTTTTCGGGGGACAAATCACAAGTTGATTCCTCACTGGAGCACTCCTACCACCTAGGAGTCTGCAACCTCCAAGAGTAAGAAGATCAAGGGGGGAATGATAAAGACGTGCACAAATCACAAATTGCTTTGGTCAAAAAGAGAGGAGTAGTGGATGCACACAAAACTCTACATAAACTTCGTGAGATCCGTTAGTATAATAAACATATCAAATACTTTTGGTACTGTTATAAATTGATTCAAATTTTATTATTGCATAAGGTAATGTATTCTAACTTCTCCATGCCTTATACCCCCGATATAATCCATAGCATCGTTAAAGCAAGCAAACTATGTAAGCAAAAATAGAATCTGCCTAAAACAAAACAGTGCGTAATGATATAGTTATATACCATACTTTGTAACTCCAAAAATTCTGAAAAATTAGGACAACTCGGGGAGTTTTTATAGAAATACTGTTTAAGCAATTCAGATCAAAAATATGTTTCAGTAAAATCAGAGAAATTGTGTAGTGAACGCTAAAGTTTCTGTTTTTGCACTACATCAATTCTACTATTATCCAAACCATCCCAAAGGCTTTACTTGGCACAAACACTAATTTAAACACAAAACATAATTATTACAGAGACAATAATCATGTTAACTAAAATAACAAAAAATATAGTGTTGTCTCCCAACAAGCTATTTCTTTATAGCCATTAAGATAGGCTTGTGATGGTAATGATGCTCGCATGAAAGATAATAATTGAAACATAAAGAGAGCATCATGTAGAATGTGCAAAACATATTTAAGTCTAACATACTTCCCTATGCATTGGCATTTTATAAGTAAACAAATTATTAAGGCGAGAAGTATCTAGCATATGCATGTAGGAAGAATGAAACATTAACAATTTTAACACAAAGAGAGGTAAGTGAGTGACATGAAAATTTCTATAACCATATTTTCCTCTCTCATAATAATTACATGTAGGATCATATTGAAATTAAACAATATAGATCTCATATAAAATATTATCTCCGTGATCCACATGCACAAAAGTTTTACAATCTTCCAAGGTAGTGGGATCACCATTAACTAACGTCATAACCTCTCCAAACCTGCTTTTATCAATAAAATCATAAGATTGAACACTCTTCGAATATGTGGGATTCTTATCTAAAGTTGACACTCTTCCAAATCCACTTTCAATATTATCGCAAACATTACTATCCATAACACACTCATCATGAGGCTTAAATAAATTTTCAAGATCAAAAGAAACATCATCACCCCAATCATGATCATTGCAATAAGTAGTGTACATAACAAAATTATAACCCTCAAGCTTATAGTTTTTCATATCACTAGCACAATTGACATAAGTACAATTCATAGTAACATCATTGCAATCATGATTTTTGGGTGCAATAGCAATAATTTCATTTTCAACATAGGGAACTATATCAAGTTCATCTCTATAAGCATCATTATATTGGCATCATGGCCATAAGGATAACAAGCATCACATTCATCAAGAGGGGATATTTCACTCGATTCAATGGGATCATAGTTTTCTTCCAATGCATCAAACATTCTCTCAATAAATTCTTTAACTTAGGCATTAGAAGCATAGTTTTCATAGCAATGTTTAAGTATGGCAATTTTTTCAGATTTGTAGAAACTAGCATCATACTTTTCAATCAAAGAAGCAACTTCATAAGGACCCTTAAAAGCAACAAATTCTTCAATTTGTTCAATATCATAGTAACTATAAAACCATTGGCATAGGAAGATAAGATCCCATTATTATTAAACTCACAAAGGTAGGGGTGTTTTTTAGAGTTCTTAGAGCAACAAGTAAAGTCATAAACATTACACAGATTGCAAGCATAGCACATCAAACACTTTATTTGATGGCATAAGAGTCTCCCTTTTTATACAACTGGAGATGCACAAAATGAGCATCCTAATCTAATGATTTTCCCTCAACTAGCTAGTTGGGGTTCAGCACGAGCACAAATGGATGGAAGATGGTCAAAGTAGAAAACTTTAAATGGATACATAATTATTGCAAGCAAACAAGTAAATTAGAAAAGGTAGTTATTTTTAATTTTTATGAAGCAAGATAAATATAACACCAAATAAAAGAAGAACAAGCATGATAACTTGTGTGAAGTTACTTGATAGCAGGTCGATGATACTCCCCGGCAACGGCGCCAAAAATCCTTCCTGATACTTGTGATCTCCCTTGGGTTTTCCGTGAAGAGGAATGGGTGATGCAGCATAATATAGGTAAGTATTTCCCTCAATAGAGAACCCAAGTTTATCAAACCAATAGGAGTAACAACCAACCACCATCTTCAGTGACTGCACACAAGAGAAACAAACACTTGCACCCAACGTGGGCAAGAGGGTTATCAATCCCCTTGCCTCGTTATTTGCAAGCAAGTAAGTAGTATAGTTGGAAGTTGCAAAGTAAATAAGTAAATAAAAAGTAAATGAAGGTAGCGAGGAAATTGTTGTTTTTTTAAACCTATAAGTGAATAGACTCGGGGGGGCATAGTTTTCCCTAGTGGCATCTCTCATGAAGGCAAGCAATGCACTTGGTAGAAAAATTACTGTTGGGCAATTGACAGAAAAGTGCATAGTTATGTGATATTCATGGCAATCATCATGTGTATATAGGCATCAAGTATATAAGCATATAGGCTGACTCCTAGCTGCACCTATTACTATTACTCCACCCATCGAGCGCTATCTAGCATGCATCTAGAGTATTAAGTAAAACAGAGTAATGCTTGGAGAACATTGGCATGATGCAGACAAAGAGAATTCAATTAATATGAACTAACCCCATCTTTTTATCCTTAATGGCAAAAATACAAATACGTATTGTGTCCCCTACTATGTCACTAGGGTATAGAAATCAGTTAGATTGAACCCACTACAACTCACCCCTCTCACCGAAGAAAGATCAATCTACTTGGCCAAAGCAAATCAATATATCGGAGAGATTTATGAAGCTATGATGATCATGCACATAAGTGTCATATTTAGAATTTAGAGAAGACTCAAATATTTGTCATGAATAATCTGAACATAAACCCACAATTCATAGGATCCCAACAAACTCACCGCATAGAAGAGTTACATGATATAGATCAAAGTGAAGATGCGATGATCATTGTATTGAAGATCAAGAGAGTGAGAGATAGCCATCTAGGTACTAACTACAGACCTGTATATCTGTGGTGAACTACTCACACATCACCATGGGAGCAGCTAGGATGATGTAGAGGTCATCCACGATCGATCCCCCTCCGGCAGGGCACCGGAAAAGGGCTCCAGATTGGCACACAGCGGAACAGAGGCTTGCGGCGGCGGAAAAAGTTTTTCGGGTGGCTCTCTAGGTTTTTTGGATATATGCGAATTTATAGGACGAAAAGGTACGTGAGGAGGCAGCCGAGGGGAGCACAAGGCAACAGGGCGCGCCCTACCCCCATGGTCGCTCCGTGTTGTATGGCGCTCCTCTCATGAGGCTTATCGCCTCCTCACGAAGCTTCGAGATCTTATTTTGTTCCAGAAAAAATCACCAAAAAGTTTCATGGCAATTGGACTTCGTTTGGTACTGTAAACCTGAAAAGCCAAAAACACGCAGAAAAAAGCAACTCGCGCTCGGCACTGGGTCAATAGGTTAGTTCTCAAAATAATAATAGTTGGTTTATAAACTCCCAAAAAGTATCGTAGAATGATAATATAATAGCATGGAACAAACAAAAATTATAGATAAGTTGGAGACGTATCGAGGTTAACAAATGAACCCTAGATCTATGAGATAGTTTTTCCCCAAATGGATTGGAGTTTTGAGGCTTGGGGAGGAGGAGAGAGCTCAAAACGATAGGTAAATCTCATATCCAAAAGCCATAACTCGTTGGGGAAGAAGGGTCCCTTGTATATTTCCCCCACCAAATATACGTGTTATGCACACAAAAATGCAGCCTCGAACTTCTGGACATGCTCGGAACTTCCGGGCTCCCTATTAGGGCACACGGTGTAAAGATTCTCGTTAGCCCGGAACATGCCCAGAACTTCTCGCCCCGAAGCTTATGGGCTCCCTTTGGGCCAGGTTTTCTGTAGCGACCCGACTCAAGACGAGTCAAGCCTCTGTGTTTCTGTGCCATCCCTGGATCAGTATGCTGGCACACACAGTACATCAATGTATATATCAAAGTGCAATCACATATAAATAGCGTAAAACTGATATATACCTTAAATATCTCAGCGGAAGCAGTCAAGGGAGTGGAGTCCCAATACACACCAACGGCAAGTTGAGTGTAGACCGTAACCTTGAATCGTACTCTTACTCGTCGAAGAAAAATATCTGCAACATAAGACGTTGCAGCCGTGTAGGTCAGCATATTGAATATGCCGGCAAGTCACATAAGAGAGGGTGAAAAGTAATCATCTATAGTATATGCATATATGGCAGGTGGGGCTATAAGTTTTTAGCGAAAAGAAAGTTTTCTCCTACATCAAGAGAGGGCTAAAAGCAAAATGTTACTACATTGTTGGTTGTTAACGAGATGGTTCCACCAACCAATTCTCGTACCCATGTTGTCAATAATTACCCTCATCAAATATATTAAATCGTGTTGAGAAATCCAGATAACTTCAGTTCCTTTGGCTCAAGTTGTCCATGACCGTGGACACGGCTAATCGATTAGGTTTGAGTACTCTGCAGAGTTTTGCACACGTTCCCCACAAGATTTGATCGCCTCCGAGTATGTCCTCGCACTTCAGGGTGTTTGAAGACCGGATGATCAAAACATGGTCTTTCAACGGGTCCCTCTGAATCCCTGTCGGTGCCCATCCATTCCTACCGTTCTTCTACATCTGCTAGCACCGCCTGTCCAGAGTCGCCGCGTTGTCCAACCAAGCCAGAGCCCATAATGACTTGTGGCTGTGCAGGTAAGCCTTGGGTCTTGAAAATATCCGTCCGTCTCTTTGAGCCTGGGTGAAGCTTTCCGCGGGATGTCATGGCCTCTCCAGCATCCCAGGTCATCCACTGGGTTCTCCAGGGAGCCGATCAACCGTCCTTCACCCAGAGTTGGATTGCGTCCGAGGTCTTGAAAATCTTGTCTTAACCGGTCTTGATTATTTAATCAACCTCGCATCACTCGTGTTATGCACTCAACCGAAATCCCGTCTACTCAAGCATAGCAATATGAAATTTGTCGTCCCGGGGCCAAGTATCGGGGTTGTTGTGTGCCTACCACATGATACTACAACCTATACTAAAATTTCCAAGTACCTAGGCAGCATGCAAATTGGGCATATGATGGTAGAACTACGATGCATAAAACATAGGTGATAGTATGATCAAAGTGACTTGCCTGGTGATGTTGACGAAGAAGAATTTCTCGAGAAATAACTTGATAGACTACTCATCACTCTCCGATGAAATCTATATAACAAACATATCATTCACATAATCACTCATACTAGCAATCATCCTAGCAATCAAAACAAAAGAGAGAGCGAATAGGAATCCGAAAGAAACTTCAAATAAGACTAGGGAGTCTCCTACTACGTCAAACACTAAATAGTTTTTGTCTAACAGAAAATAATAACAAGGAACCAAGATATAAATTTAACTAAGATAAAATAGAGTATTTTTCACAAAACTATTTGAAAGTATTTCCAAACGGGATTTGAAACAGTGGAGAAACCAATTGCAAGTTACTAAGGAACTAGAATTGATTTCATGATAACAAAAAATAAAATCAAAACTTGTTGCAAACCTACTTCTTAACTAACAGAAACAAAACATAATATTTCTGAAATAATAAAGAAAATATTTTAAAAGCAATTATAGAAAAGTAATAGCCATAATCCTAAAAAGAGGTGAAACAGAAATTTTTTCACAAGAAACCATGAGCTAAAATACCCAAACAAATCTGAATTTTTTACCACTGATAAATAAGATCACTAGTGATCAGTAGCAAAAAGAATCAAATTAAAATCTATTTTTAAACTCCTGGAATAGGCAAAACAAGGTTTAAACTAAATCTGATCTAATTCAAATTTGCGAATTTCAAACATAGACAAATTATATGTTTTTAAAAACTACAGAAAATTTGTGATCTACTGGAAAAAGAATCAACTCCATTGGACTTAAGGATCAAAATTTATGCTCAAAACAAAATTGAAACGTTTCTGTTTTTGGAACTAAACAGAAAAAGAAATCAAATACTAACAGACACGTGGCAATCCCTGATTGGTCCGAAGATGTTTGCTGTGAGGAAATCTAACAAACGGCCGGAATATTAGTAAAAGTCCCTGGCTAATCTTAAGTGAATAAAAACCGTGTCGGTTTTTTGTCTAAAGCCGAAGGGGTACTCGGGATCTAATCTAACGCGTCGAATACAAATCGGACGGCTAAGGGGAGATGGGAGGGGGACTCACAGAGGGCTGCCGGTGTGCTCCTCTTCTCCGGCGAGCAGAGGCGAGGGTGGAGTCGGGGCGGGCTCTCCGGTGATCTCCGGCGTTGTTCGAAGGTCCAGGAAGATGCGGAGCTCCTCCTCCTTCGTTCGGTGGTGGCGGAGAGGGGCTCGGGGCGATGGAGCTCAAGCTCCTGGAGTTCCTGGCGGCGGCCGAGGCTCCGGCGAGGGGGAGGCGGTGGCGTGGGGGCGGCGAGGGTGGCGAGGGAAATGGATTGCGGGGGTGGCGGCGAGGCTGCCGGTGGTCTCGGGTGGTGCGGGCGGCGAGGGGCGGCGCGACAGGGCGCCCGAGGAGTCTCCTGGAGCTCCGGCGAGGCAGGGGCTCGGGTGCAGGGGCGGCGAGGGGTGGAGGCTACGGGGGGGCGAGGGGCGGTGGAGGGGCTGGCCTTAAATAGCCGGAGAGGGGGTGGCCAGCAGGGAAGGTGGAGGAGATCGGGGGAGGGATCCGGCGAGCAGTGGGGGGGCTCGGTCGGCTGGAGAAGGAAGGAGGGGGCGAGGAAGGAAGGAGACCGAGGAAGGGATTTCGGTCGGCCAGGGGGTCCAGCAGCCAGCGAGAGAGAGGGGCAGGGAATCGGATCGGTTGACCGAAATGGAAGGAGAGGGATTTGGAGGCTGAGGGGGATTCGGCCCAGAGGTATAATGCGCCCAGGCGCTGTTTCTAAAAAAAAACTAACTTTCCTATTTAGCCTTTTTTTAATAAAACAGCAACTAAAAGGGGATAAAAAGGAAACAAAAAAATAATTAATATGGGGTATTATATACCAAAAAAATCAGAAAAATATCCTCTACTCGATTAACATTTTTCCAAAGCAAAAATAAAAACTTTTTAAAAAAATGTTTTTTCAGAAAATCCCCTAAATGCTTTATTTTCTTTTTGCAAATATTCTCACATAAAACTTTGGATTTCTTGGCTCCAAATATTTCAGAAATGCCTCGCACTTTGGAGGGTCATTTTCCTCTGCTCTCTTTTCTGTTTGACAGAATGTATTTCCCGACATTTCTTGCACAAAGAAAACAAATAGAAATGCAAAAGAATTCAATGCAAATCTCTGTTCAAATTCTTTATAGTTGAAGAAGTCACGTCATCTTCTCTCTTTGCTTTTAAAAGATTGAATTTGAATTCACCGGAGAAGGGGAAAGTCATTTTATTCCCTCTCATTCAAAAGTTTTTGAAAAGTTTCAAATTTCACTCAAGTTTCAATCACTCAATCAAACAAACAATCATTCTAATAATTACTTTAACATTCCAAAATTTGGGATGTTACATTTTCGCAAACTTTTTGTTTCGCACGAAACTTCTACAGTCTCAAGCTCGGTACTTCCGTACCCCCAATAAACAGCCAGCATACCAATAGTAAAACATGCATAACTTCTACATACGAACTCTAATTTTGATGATATTGGGTTCGTTTTGTAGCTATTGAAAAGATCCAAGTCCTCACGTAGAGAACCACCCAATATCAAACAAAATGGATTACGCAATCAATGCAAAGGCTTGAGCATAGAATTTGGGAAACCCTTTTTGGCTTATACGTTTACTTTGGGATATATGATAGGAGTGGAGTTGTGTATGGAAGATGTTGACTTGAGCAAGTCTATCATGAAACCCTTTGAACCCCTATTAATAGTGCAGTATCCCTATAACTCAAGAATCGTAAAATAGCTATACTAGATAACCTCCAAAAATCCATTCTTGGGCATATATATTTTCGGATGGTCATTGATCCATGCAACTACAATCAAAGGAACTAATACCTTTGACTTGAGAATTCCACTTGATCTTGATGTTGACATCTATTATTGGCTCAATATGGAAGCATAACCTTGATCATGTCATTTGGTGAAGACTTTAAATAGCTCCCTCATAAGCATGCGGGGATCATTTCATTGCATTCTATCTTCACATGTCCATCATGTGATCACCAACAAGCTTTAAGCATGCAATCCTTCCGGATGCTTATCTTGAGCTTGCCCTTTTTAACCATGATCATCATAACTTGCTGTCATCCTCTCATGGACACTTGAAATCTTTCACTTGATGCAAGCCCATGAGAATCACCTAACCAACATAGATATAGAAAACACATAGTTTGGGTTAGTTCACAAAGCATAATTGATGGTTACTTACCATACCACAAGATCCCATGTGGTACATCATTTCCTTGTTGTCTAGAATTTTTGGTGCAATAAAATTCTTTATATGAAATTTTATTTTTGTATTTAAATTATTTTTCAGAAGAAACTAATTGCCTTCGAGAGGACCAGGAGTATTGTGACACTCCTCTGAACTAAGGCAAGCCACAATATTCATTTGCGAGGACGACATTGCAATGCCAATGGTTTATGTGAATTATAAATCATTTCTTATGCATAATTATCAAATGTCTCATTCTATTATACTAGAGCCTATCCACTCATTTCATGTCATATTTGTATGCTAGTTATATAGAGTTTATGATCCATGTCATGATTAAATTGATGCATTAGTTACTAACATTCATGTCGTCATGGTTAATATGGGTGCATTATCATCATGGTCCGTGCATCACACTTCATACTATGACTCAAATCATTTTTTACTTTCAAGTTAAACCTGATGATAATTCAACTTGAGCAAGTTGTTGATCGAGTCATGGTGCCACCGAATCGAGCTCACCAGTGCAACCACACATGGACCTAATGTTGTCTATTGTCATGCCTCTCGCTGGTGCCTTCAATTAGGGAAGGTTGTGTGCTTGCGCTACCCTGGCGTGGTGGGCAGGCATAACCTTGTGTGCTCGTAGTTGTATGGTACCGATGTCCCCTTTTGGGACAAGTTTGTTTGGCCACGATGGTGGCAGCCACAAAGATGGTGGATGTCACGACTTGACATCGGAGTCACCCATGGCATAGACCAAAGGGGAGTTTGTCGGAGTCGCCGGGAGAGTGTCATGCAATAGATTGGTTTTATCGAATTGTCGTTGGTCCACCCGAATGGGAGCATGAGACCATGAGTTCCATGATGTGTGTATAGTGTACTAACCTCTGCAGAGTGTATAATCGATAGTCGCGTCCTCTGATATGGACATAGTTCGTGGTAAGTCACACTTAATAAATCTAAGATGTCACATGGTGATCGGTTGAGGATCACAATGGTAAGTTGTTGATGGTGGTTACGAGGTAACCCCGATGGTAAGTTGGTCTAAGGGACTGTGATCATATCCACCTATTTGTCATGTATATCTATATCATGTCCATACCCATGCATTAAGCTGATAAATGCCTTGATATTATTTGTCGTATTCACTTTGTTTGTTGTGAGCTGGCGAGTACATTTAAAGTACTCATCTGGCTTATCAGGCCAGATGCAGGAGTAGTCGTGCAAGGCATTGATGATGATCGGTATGACGCAATCTAGGATCGTGTCCGAGCAGTGTCCATGTGGAGTGGAGTTCACTACTTCGTTGTTCCGTTGTCGCGTAGTTGCTTTACTTATCATCGAGGCCCCTGAGTTGTCTACTAAATAATGTACATAAGTGTAGCCGCACCATGTGAGTCGCTTGGCCTTGCTTATTATATAATGTTTGAACCTTCGTATCCAAAAGAGATCAATAAAGTGATTGTTTTTTGTACCAAGTTGTTGTGTGTTGCTAGAAGACTTGATCTGTGGCCTTCAGCGGGGGTGCCACAATTGTGAGTTTAATGACTACACCTCTTGAATCCCCAAGGATAGGATCTGTATTACCGTACTAAACATTTATGTCACTGATGTTCAAATAACACTTCACAGTCTCCCTACTCTTAGCCTCTACATGACCCGCTCCCCACGATCATGGGTACCTGTAGGCATGAAGAACGCGGTGAGACAAGATATAACTATGGAACAATTTTATGCTACACATACGAGACTATAATCCAAAGCACTTCCTTTGATCACTCCAACAAATACATCGGGTTGAAGGTATTTGCGTCAGCCCATGAACTTACCAAACCACTCACCTAAAGATCATACTACATGAAGAACGCATTGAAGAACACATCATGAAGATTTATTGATGGGTAATATGACATACAATGGATGACATGTGTGGTACATGATTACAAGTATGACTAGATTGCTAAGAACTATGGTGGTGGTGAAGTTTGTGGCTATGGAGATGTGAAATGGCAACCACTAGGGTTGATAGAGATGGATATGGTGAAGATGACAATGAGTGGCTTGTTATGCGATCCCCTATTGCTCATTTGACGTCGGGCCCTTTATAAAGGTTGTTTAGGTGGACCAGATGCCTCAGTTGCCACGCCATATAATCGCCCATACGAGTGGGCGTGGGCGTATGGAAGGTCGTATTTTTCTTTATTTCCTATGGTGCGCCTCGCATTTGAGCTCCCCTATCTTCATTGTACTCATTTCCATGTATTGACTTGATTTCGTCCATAAATAGCCCATTTCCTTGGAAACAAAATAAAGATCGTAGATTTGGAATCATTTGCATTCATTAGTCATTAGTAGCACTATCAGAGCGAATATATCGATTTTGTTCCCTCGCATGCTGATACATCTCTGTCTGTGTACAACTCTGGTGGTGTAACCATTTTATGTTGTTTTATGTGGATGAGCTCGTTGTCATGAGCTCATCATCATCAATTGTCACTTATCTCATCCAGGATCTTCACATTGAGTTCCCTTTATAGGATCGTGGTGATCTTCACTTTGCGTCGATCAGGGGACGATCTTGTCCTATCTTAGGAAAAGTATACATCAGATTTGCTTCATAAAGCAGCTATGACTCAGTGTAAGACATCTACATCAACTATGCCATTCAATGATAACCTCTCTCACGAGGGAAGCACTCCTTCATCTGTCGATGACTCCAACACGTAACACAGTATGGTTGGAGCACTACACTACCTCACATTAACTCGGTCAGATATTTCTTATTCGGTGAACAAAGTCTGCAGTTCTTACATGAGTCTACAGGTGATAACTTGACAGCAGTTAGGACGATTCTTTGGTATGTACAACATTCCTCACATACTGGACTACGTATTCATAAGTCTATCTCCTTGTTAATCAGTGCATTTTCAAATGCGGACTGGGATGGCTCTACAGATGACAAATGATCTAGTAATGGCTTTGCAGTTTTCTATGGGAGTAATCTATGTCTTCGAGCTCGCATAGGCAAGCCATAGTAGCACGATCAAGTACAAAGGTAGGGTACAAGGCATTGACCAACGCTATAGTTGAGATCATCTCACTATAGTCTTTGCCAGGTGAACTTGGAGTCTATCAAGCATGTGCACCGGTCCTTTGGTGTAACAACCTTGGCACCATATAGCTGTGTGTCTTTGCCACGTGAACTTGGAGTCTATCAAGCATGTGCACCGGTCCTTTGGTGTAACAAACTTGGCATCACATATCTCTGTGCTAACCCAATGTTTCATTCGCACATAAAACACATCGAGATTGATTTTCCTTTTGTATGAAAATGTGTTGCACTCAAGGCCTTGGAAATTCGGTTAATTCCTACACAAGATCAATTGGTATATGGCTTGACAAAACCTATTTGGAATACACCAACTACGGTTGTTCACACACAATCTCAACCTAACCGGTTGTGGTTGAGGGGGTGTGTTAAATTGACATATCTATTGTATTCTTGTACGTCAAGTAGGTAGCTAGAGATAGACCGTAGCTAGGTGTAGGTAGAGATTAAACCTCAAACCTATTATGATCTCGTAGGATTGAATCTATATCTTGTACTCTGTTTATAAATATATGATCAAGGCACGTCGGTTGAGGTGTGCCAAACTGTCCAATTATCTTGTTTCACAACTATTACGATGCATAGGGTGGGGGTTGTACATCAGATATGGGATGGTTCATTCGCTTATTTTGATGTGTGTTGTCCCATTATTTTTGGGAAAGGTTCGAGAACTTTTCCTTACACTTTTTTTTTGCTTTAATTGTTTTTTTTTTCGTTTGATTTTCTTCTTTTTTTTTCTTTATCTTCCATGTTTTCCCATTTAAAAAAATAACATTTTTTGCAACCTAACAACATATTTTAATTCAGTAATAATTTCTAATTATAGTTTTTTTGTATACGCGGGCATTTTTTGAATTGGTGATTTTTTTAAAATTTTATATTCTTCAAATTTTCCAGATATTTTAAAAATTGGCCAACGTTTATTGAATTGGCGAACATTCTTAGAAATCCCCGATCTTTGAATCGAAAACTTTTTTTGAAATTCGGTAACAACTTTTGAAACACAAAAATATGTTTTGAATTTTTGAACATGTTTTGTTTGACAATGATTTTTTATATTCTGAACATTTTTAAATCCATGAACATTATTTGAATTCGTGAGGAATTCAATTTTTTGAATATTCTTTGAAATCCAAGTACATTTTCCAAATTCAGCAATATTATTTGAAAACATTTGAAATTTGCAAATGTTTTCTGAAATATGAGAATAACTTCATGAAAAATTCTGAAAACTTATAACATTTTAAAATTAATGAACAAATGTTTTAAATTCCAGAATGTTTTTTGAAACCCAAGAATATTTTCCCAACTCGTGAACAATTTTTCAAATCTTTAACATCAAAACTCAAACATTTTTCAAGTTAGTGAATATTTCCTTCAAAATTTTAAAAAAATTAAAAATTCATGAACTCCTTTGATATTAAAATATTTTTCAAGTCCCGAAGGTTTTTATAAAAGGAAGTAAAGGAGAATAATTGGGGTGCCTTGTTTCGCAATGGGCTGGCCCAAAGCGCGCGTCGGGGTGCGCAGTTGTTGCAACCACGTCGCAATATGCTCTAAATAGGTTCTCGGGAGCAACTAACTAAAAGTTAACGCTTGGGACGCTCCCGCGATATTTTTTGGCTTTCGAGCGTGTCAAGTGATGCGCCCAGCAGCGGTTACATGTCGGATGTTGGGCGCCACTTTTGGGTGTTCTTTATTTATCTGTATGTACCTTTGGATTTTAGATGGTTTTTTTGAGGTGTTTTAGGTTTTCCGGTTTTGGCTCAGTTTTCCCTAGGTTTCAGAGGAATTGTTTTGGAACTTGTGGTTTTCGCAAGAGTCACAACATGTGTTTTTGCGAGTAGCACAATTTTTCTTCTCAAAAAAAGGTAAAGTATTGTGTGGGCTTCCACAGGAATCTCTGTTTTGAATCTAGTCTTTTCCAAGTATAATATTTGCCTCGCTCTCCCTCTCATTCCAAATTTAGAGGCCTAGGTTTTAGTATCCCTATCGAAAAGCTAACGAAGGGGATGAATGAAAGAGGTACTGAACACAATTCAACTAGGGGAGAATCTTGGAAAAGATGGAATAAAAAGTCCCAAAGTTAGCATATTACATAGCACCATCCAAGGAGGATGTACCCAGTGCACCAAAGCTTCGTGTGTTATTAGTGCACCTGATGCGTAAAAATGTTCATAAAAAAGACAAAAATAAATTGGTGCATTGACAGAACATCAATCTATGTTATCACAAGAACTCAAGTTAAAATTTAAAACATTGTTGAAGATATAAAAATGATAAATGTGACATCACTGTGATAATGGACCAAGCCTAAAGCTTAACTTGTGTTGGGTACTATTCAATGTCGAATTTGTTATTTTTTGTATCTTGAACTATGTTTCGAATTTTGATTTGAATTTTTGTGACAACGTACATTAATGTTATGTGAATATGTTAAAAATAAGATTTTTCAAACATTTGAAAATGTGCTAAGCGAGTCTAGTGCACGGGTAGCATAAAAAGCTCCGGTGCACTAGATACGTTCTCACCGTCGAGGACATCCCACAAATATTGAATTCCCCTTATGTTTGACTCATCCTAGATGGACATGTTGATTCCGGTCCAAGAAAAAAATGCTTTCTCATTTGAAAAGCTAAACAAAGTAGAGAAAAGGGGATCATCCCATTGGCCACACTGAGCAAAGATTATGACAATGACATATAAAAAAGAAGTAGATATATAATAATCCCTCACATATTTGCTTCTCATGAAACCACAAATTTGCGTCCGCCAGAAACACGGACTTTGCTTTCATACTGCTCCCGTAAAAAAGGGAAAAGCACAACATGTGCTTTCGCGAGTGTGCTTCCCAAGAATGGGAAAACCACAACTGTGCTTCGTGGCTTCAATTTTTTTTTCAGTTCCAATTTTTTTAATCTTTTTTGGTTTAAGGTTGTTCATTTTGAGCTTTTTGTGCACAGAAATGTTCATGGAAACCTATTAACGTGATATCAAGTTTCAAATATCTCGATACAAGAACTCCAATAATGAAGGTGGTTCGGCATTTGGACACATGGTTTAGGAGATAAAACGTTTAAACGGATCTACAAAGAAAGAGAAAAGTCTCAAGTTGCGACAAATGGTGCACATGTTGTGCGCCACTTGTGAGCACCTGAGAAGGTGGAGAATGAACTTTACAACAGGTAATCCTTAACTAGTGATTTCAGAGCTCCCCTCCCTTATTGCTATATATATCCTTACCTCACCGCTCGCGCTCAACTAAATAGTCCGGCCCAACATTGTAGCATTCGTTCTATGATCCGGTTTGGGTCAGTTTTTGAACATTTCATGATGGTTTTTTCTTATTTTTATTTATACGTAGTTTCTTCATCATTTTTTTAATACATGTTGACTTTTTTCAATAGATGTTGTACACTTTTTGTGACATATTTTTAATATACGTTGAATACTTTTTGAATACATGATGACCAAATTTTCATTTTTTGAATAGCTATTAAATATTTTCAAGAAACACGTTGAGCTTCTTTCTGAGTGGTACAAATATTTTTTATTAACTGACATGGACATTTGTAAAATTACGTAAATATTTAAAAAAAATAATGAACGTTTTCTGAAATGTATGAATACTTTTGAAATGTCACAAACTTTTATTTTAATAGCACAACCCCTTTAAAAGTTATGCGCATTTTTTTATACTTCATGCACCTTTTTTAATACATGATGAACCCATTTTAGAGTGTTGAAGCGATATTTTTTCCATTTTATAATACTCCCTCCGTCTGAAAATACTTATTAGGATAATAAATACATTTAGAAGCATTTTATTTATAAATACATTTTTTACTTCATTTATCTGAGAAGTATTTTGAAATTGATGGAGTACAACATACAAAAGTAATAAAATGAACCAAGAAACCAGGCTATGTGTCCGGCCCACTAGCGGAGTCGAGCTACTGTTTTCACTTAGAGCGAGATATAGCCACGCCAAACTCTTAGGGCACTATACTTGTAGAGACATGGGCATTTATTAGGCAGCTCACGAAGGTTGACGACAGTTTGGTACGAACTGAAAGTGGTAAGAGAACATACGTTTGACTCATGAATTATGACGATCCAACCAATGATTAGATAGTTAGGAAAACTGTAGTATCCTTTCTTTGTCATAGTTGTCCTAGATATTGATGCTCGTATTTTTTTTAAAAAAATTAGATCATTTGACGATTCGCGTTAAGTGGAAGGAAAAATTATCATCCACTACAAAAACATCTGTGATGATGTACGGTGAACTGATTTTGATTGTACTGTGTACTCATGAATCATGACAAAATAATGGAACATGTGATTGTATCTGATCGCCGCTTGCTTACACAATAATAACTCCTCACCTAATCCTCCTGCCTCATCCTTTGAGTACGCAAGCAGCAATAGGATAAGCATCCTCGTCGTCATCTTCAAGCAGCCCCCCTCTTCCATTTAGTTGGATCAACGCATGCATGCATCATGTTCATGTGGTTGCTCCCAACTCCATTATCATCACCATTAAGGGTGTGTTTGGTAGTTGTTCACATTCTAACATAGTTGTTCCTTTTTGAGACATGCTAACTCGAGACATGATGTATGCATGCATGTGTGGTTGTTTGTTAGTGATGTATCTATTGAAACATGTTGAGTTCACACTGTGTTTGGTAGCCACAAGGCATCTCCTGCTCATCACAGTAAACATCACCGTTTCAACATAATCCGAACAATAAACATCACCATTTCAACATAATCCAAACAATAAACATCACCATTTCACGTACAATTTTTTCTAGCATGACAAGCAATCAACAAAATTAAATTTGAGCAGAGATCTACAAGGCAGGAAGGATTGAGGGAGGGAGTTAGGGGTAGATCGGCGGCGACCAGGGTAGGGGAGGTGGACCGGCGATGGTGGGATAGGCCGGCGGTGGCGAGATAGCCCGGGGACAGCGGCGGTGTAGATCGGGGGCGGTGACGGGTAGATAGGCGGCGACGGTGATGAGTTGACCACGCAACATTGGCGGAGCAGGGGCGGGGCAGGGATTGGGGGCGGCGGTGGTGTAGACCGGGGGCGGCGGGGGGATAGATTGGCGACGACGAGGTAGACCGGGGGTGACGGCAAGGTCATTCGAGGGGAGAGGTGGGGGAGGTCGCGAGAGAAAATGGGATGGGAGGGAGAGGTGGGGTTCGACGGGGGAGAGGTGGGTCCAAGCCAGCATAGCTGACCCCAGCTTGGCCCCATGGGGGTGCTAGGTTGAGCATAGCTGAGGGGTGTTTTTTGCATCAGTTGAGCATAGTCTAGTAGAGCTCATGCACTCTACCAAACAGCGAAAAGTGGGTTCGATTGGGGACTTTTGGCCTCATGCACCCTCGTGCGGGCTACCAAACACGCCCTAAGAGCATCTCTAGCACACCTGTATAAAACCGACCCACATAAGTCATTAGAGTTTGTGAAAAAACGGTTTTGCGGGCCAGCGCGGACGCGGACACAGTCAGGCCCCGTAAAATGGATCCGTAAAAAATATATTCGCAAAAGATGCTCTTTTACGGGTCGGTTATGTGGGGCGCCGCTACGTCGACCCACAAACCGAAAACCCCATGAATCAGAATTACTAATGTGCAATATAAGAAAAATGACAATATTACAACACAATAGTCATCCAAAGTACAATAATTATTCAAATCATCATAGCAAACTAAACAATACAATACAAAACTTGTCCCGTATACAAATCACACATGAATGGAATGAAAATGAATGGAAAAATGGAATGTGTTACCGCCCAGTCCTTTGACAATGGTGCTCAATAAGATCCTTCTGAAGTTGACAGTGGGTGTTTGCATTTTCAATCTCCATATAGGTATGAAGAAAAGCTTTAATTCGGTTAGGGTCTCTAGCTGGATTGACACGGCTACCCACATTGTCGTAGGAGAACTCCAAGTTCATGCCTCTCTCATCTCCGATAATCATATTGTGAAGAATAACACAACATGTCATGATATTTTTCAAGGATTGCTTTTCCCTAAACTGAGCAGGACCACAAACAGTGGCAAACCTAGATTGCAAAACCCTAAATGCTCTTTCAATGTATTTTTAAGCTGCCTCTTGTGCCCTTGCGAATTCACACTCTTTCCTAATTTGGGGGCCTTTGTTGCTCTTGAAAAATATGCACCAAGAAGGGTATATACCATATGCAAGATAGTACCCCTTTGTGTATTTATGTCCATTGATAGTGTGGTTGCAAGCAGGAGCATCACCACTAGCAAGCCTAGCAAACAAATGAGACCATTGCAACACATTGATATCATTGAGAGTACTTGGCATACCAAAAGATCAATGCCAAATTCATAAATCATGGGATGCTACGACCTCTAGCATAATTGTTGCATCACGAGACTTGCCACAATACATTCCCTGCCATGACTTTGGGCAATTTTTCCAAGTCCAATGCATACAATCTATGCTTCCTAGCATGCCAGACCAACCTATTCTATCATTAAATACCATCAATTTTTTTGTGCCTTCCTCGTTCGGTGCCCGAAGATATTTGGGACAAAAGACACGGACGGTCACTTTGGCAAACCTATGCACTAACTCAATTGTACTATATTAACCAATGCGAAGGTACTCATGGGCATAGTGAGCCAAAATGACGTATTCGATTATCTGCATAGCTGCCGAGATTTTTTTTATATGCACTAAATCCCTTCAAGCCTGTGACATTTCTTCTTTGAGTAAAATATCGACAATTAGCCTCGCAAGGTTGAATAATTTTCATAAAGAGAGATTGGCGCGTACGGTACCTTCTCCGGAAGAGGTGCAGCGGATATGTTGGATTGCCCGCGAAGTAGTCTTGCATCAACATCTCTTTCCGAGGATCGCGATTTTGAGGAATGCAAAGATGGCCGACGATCGATCCTCGCTGCCTCTTTTGGTTCTCATATTCGTGGTCCTTGACGGCAAGGGCCATCACCAAAGTCTGCTAGCGAAAGGTGAGAAACATCGTCTCAACGTCCGAGTCGTCCGAATCGGATGGATCATTGATCAAAAACTTCTCGGACGAGCTCAATTCCATCTCCGGTGGTGGCTCTCCGATCGCGGTGGATCGGCGGATCCGGGGGAGCCGGTGCAGCTCAGCATAAGAGGGCAGGGGCGCCCCCAAGGCGCGATTCAGCCCGCGGATTTGGCCAGAATCACCGATGGCGGACGAGCGGAACCAATGGCGGGGCGGCGACGGAAGGGAGTAGGGAAAGGGCGTGGGGTGAAATGTCCCTCCCGCCAACTGCTTTCCTGGGATACGGGGCATTGTAGGGGCGAGGCGGAAACCTGTGTTTTCGCCGGTCGGGGAGAGGATTTTGTCGTGCCCCTCAAAAGTTTTACAGGTCGGACCCGTTTGCGGGATTTGATCTGACAACTTTTTTTCCGCAAACCCAGAATGGTTATTTTGTAGGTCGCGACTTTATACAGGGTGTGCTAACGCAGTATGTCATGTTGTCCACAACCCGTCCTCGCTCCGTCCTCCTCCGACCGGCCCCACTCCGTCCGCCTCCTCTCCGACTGCCTCCGCCTCCGGTCCGTTCGCCGCCCCGCTCCGTCCGCCTCCGTCCCGCACCGCACGCCGCCGCCCCGCTCCGGCCGCCTCCGCCCCGCGCCCCACGGCGCCGCCTCGCTCCCCGCTCGGGCGCCGCCCCGACTCGTGCTCGGCCACCGCCCGCTCCCCGATGGCGCCGAAGAAGACGTCGAAGGGCAAGTACGGTTTCTTTCACATGAGGGCGAAGCCCTCCGGGAACTTCGGAGTGGAGTTCTCCCACGTCGGGCAGCGTTGGTGCATCGGCATGTATCCCACCGCCGATGAGGTCGCGTGTGCCTATGATGTGGCAGTGTGGCCTACCAGACGACTGAAGATGGACCTCAACTTCCCGGAGGTCGAGTCCCAGGCGGTGGCGGAGTGGCTCGTGCCGCAGGGCATCTGGATGGAGGAGATGTCGGCGAAGAAGGCGAAGAAGAGACCGGCGGTTGTCGTCGCTCCCAGCGAGAGAGACGAGGCGACAATGCCTCGGTTTGCGCGAGAGCATCCGCAGTACGTCCAGGCCGAGCTTGAGCACTACTCAAAGCGCGACGTCAACGCGAAAAGGAAGGGTTGAAGAGGGAGGTTGAGGCCGGCCCCTTGAATGTGATCCCTATCGAGTCGTCGGATGACGACTGGGGTGGCTCCGAGGAGGAGGACGAGGGGTGCGATGACCCGACCAAGGACGAGTTCTGGGAGCAGTTTCGCAGCTCCGACGATGAGGAGTAGTTTCATCTAATAGATCGAATAAGTAGTAGTTGAATTTGTGTATGAAACTATGTTGAATTTCATGTTTGAACTATGTTGAGATGAAGTAGTAGTTGGTCGTTTTAATCTTCGTTTTGGACCATCTGTTGGAGTTGCTCTTTTTTTACATCTTCATTTTGAACCATTTATTGGAGTTGAGCCTTTTTTGTAGATGTAAAAAGCACTTATTTGTGCTCCAAGTTTGGACCATCACCGGTTTGGACCACTAAAATTTGAAACATCTATTGGAGATGTTATAAGTACCTATTCATTCGGATACCTTGACTTTTACATGTCCCTTGTTTTGATTTTTTAGTTTCCGTTTCCCGAGTGGGTTTGAGCGGAGCACACAACCTGGTTTTCCATGCTTCTGGTGGGGGCGTAATGGGCGCACCCATTAGGTGTAATCCCCGAAACTCACGTCGACTGGGGTAGTCGTTGGTAGTTTGAAGTAGTAAACGCATCTGTTGATATGGCTTGCCATGGTAGCCGCATGGGCTTGCAGAATTAGCTCATACCCGCATCGTTGCTACAACTATTCCACCTTTCAGTGGGGGCGTGCTAAGCGCATCCACTAGGTGTAGTCCCCGCGATTGCCGTCGACTGAAGCAATCGACGGTAGTCTTTAAGTTTTATTGCATTCGACTGATCGAAATTTTTGCCTCCGTTGAATCCGACTGACAATGCTTGTCTCTTTTACTTCTCGTTGATACATCATTTGTGAGCTTGGTACTCGGTACAACACCATCAAGAAGGAGGTACAGGACCTTCGGACCAGCCTGGAAGCCGAGAACGCCAAGAGTGTGCGTGTGGAGCAGGAGAAGAGCTCGCTAGGAGGTGAGAAAAATTTGTTTGAGTTTCTCTCGTATTCCATTTTCTTTCAACCCGACTGAATTCACTTCATGAGACGTTCATAGTGAAAACAATTGACCCAGTTTACGACCCAAATCTAAATGGATACCTCAATTAGTTGTAGGTCTTAGGTTGTCTGCAATGGGAGTATCATAGGTAGTATCATGCATGCCAACTAGACAATTTCGATGAGGTGGCATTGAATTAAATGAAGAAAGAGAGGGTTGAGTATCATATCATGATACTGTATCATATTAAATGATGTGCTACTACGTGTCTTGCATGACAATAAATGAACTATACTATGATACTATGCATTATGGATGTGGTATCATAGACTAGTATCGTCAAAACGGTTGATGAGCTCCGGATTTCCAAATGCTCTATCCAGCCGAGCTTTAACATTGTCATCACCTGCTTGGCCATTATACCAGAGTTCGACACATCAGTACCACGGAGTCTGACCACTGCTTTGTGCTGGTAGAGCTGCGGGAACATGTTGTTGCGAGGGGAAGACAAGGAGCGAAACAATTTCGCTACGAGGATGTGTGGCAGACACATGCAGACTATGATAGTTTTGTCATGACTAATTGGCAAAAGGGGGCGGGTCAGCAAGGGCTGACAGGAGTGCTTGGTGCGCTCAATGACATGCAGAGCTCGTTATCTGCATGGGGCGCACGGGAGTTTGGCAGTTTAACGGCTACAGTCAGGAAGCTCCGGGAGAAGTTGAACCGTCTGAGGAGCCGAGCGGCTGGGAGAGGCCCCACTGATGAAGAAAAGGCTACAGTTAAAAATCTTAGAGAAGTAATTCATCAGGAGGAAATATGGATGCGGCAACGGTCTAGAGTGCCGTACCTACGCGAGGGCGATCGAAATACAAAAAAAATTCATGCACAAGCAGCACAGCGAAGGAGAATAAATAAGATTGAAAGGCTTGAGCGTGCAAATGGGTCAGTATGTCAAACACGGGAGGATGATCAGATTGAAGTACAGCAGTTCTTTCAAGCTCTCTACACATCCCAGGGGTTTAAACCGCTTGACGAACTGATGGATTTGGTTCCAACCCTAGTGACTGCTCCAATGAACGAACATCTTGATATGCCGTTCACGGAGAAGGAGGTGCGAACTGCACTGTTTCAGATGGCCCCTTCCAAGGCGCCGGGTGTGGATGGTTTTACTGCGGGATTTTTTCAGAGACACTGGTCATTATTGAAAGATGACATAGTCCCGGCGGTATTGGATTTCCTGAATGGGGGTGAGCTACCTGCAGGCATGAATGATACGACAATCACATTAATCCCTAAGGTACGCCACCCACAGAGGATAAATCAGTATAGACCGATTTCCCTATGTCCGGTTCTGTACAAAATTGCTTCCAAATGCATTGTCAACGGGATGAGGGATTTTCTCCATGAAATAATAGGTGAGGAGCAAAGTGCGTTTGTGCCTGGGCGCCTCATCACGGATAATGTTCTTATTGCACACGAAAGTGTTCACGCAATGAAGAAGAGGAAGAAAGGAAAGAATTGGGTTTGTGCAGTCAAATTAGACATGATGAAAGCGTATGACCGTGTTGAATGGCATTATCTCGAGGCCATTATGACTAAATTGGGATTCAGCTCAATATTTATCCGACTGATTATGAAATGTGTTTCATCAGTTCGGTTTGCAGTACGTGTGAATGGTGAGTTACTACCCTTTTTTACCCCTTCTAGAGGTTTTAGGCAAGGAGATCCCGTTTCACCGTATCTTTTTCTTCTGTGCGCGGAGGGCTTCACAACTCTGTTGAACCACTTTGGTGGAGTCAATGCGGACAAAGGAATCCGAGTATGCACCCAGTCACCATGGATTAATCATCTACTGTTTGCAGACGATAGCCTTATCTTTATGCAAGCAAAACTGGAGAGTGCAACGCGGTTGAATAACATCTTGAGGATATATGGCGATTGCTCGGGCCAATGTGTGAACAGAGAGAAGAGCTCTATTTTTTTCAGTCCAAATACGCACATCCGGTTAGAGTTATGTTGAAAGGTGCCACCGGCATAGGGGTTGAGGCCTTCAATGAAAGATATCTGGGTCTCCCCACTGCAGTTGGACGAATTACATCTGGTACATTTGACTTCATTGGTGAGAGAGTGAGGTCAAAGCTGAATGGTGGAGCAGAACGTTTGGTGTCTTGCGCGGCGAGGGAGGTATTAATTAAGTCAAAGGCTCAGGCTGTGCCGACGTACACTATGGGTTGTTTCAAGCTCACGAAAAAAGTGTACAAGACCATCTCCTCGCCGATGGCAAAATTCTGGTGGAGTAGCTCGATTGACCGAAAATCCATGCACTGGATAGATTGGAAGTCCTTGTCACTTCCAAAAATAAGAGGAGGAATGGGATTTCGAGATTTGGAATGCTTCAATGTTGCTTTGTTGGGAAAACAGGGATGGCGGCTGATTACAAACCCGCATGGCCTATGTTCCAGAGTGCTAAAAGGTCGCTATTTCCCGACGACTGATTTTATGCATGCTACTGTTCCGCGCAACGCCTCGGCTACTTGGCGGGCGATAGTTGCAGGGAGAGGAGCCTTGGAGGCTGGGCTGTTAAGGAGGATTGGGGACGGTTCCTCCGTAAGAATCTGGGAAGATAGATGGCTGCCAGGGAGATTATCACTTCGACCTACAGAGCAGGTTGGTTCTGCTATGCTCTACACAGTTGCAGATTTGATTGACAATGAGAGCTGGTCCTGGAAAGCTGATCTAGTCAGGAATAACTTCATACCCCCATACGCGGATGCAATTCTTAATATTCCGCTCAGACATGGTGGTGGTGATGATTTCTGGGCTTGGGCTCATGAGAGGTCAGGCTCCTACACTGTAAAATCCGCGTATCGTGCTCTAATGACTCATAACGAGTAGTTAGCTCTAGAGGAAGGGACGATTACAGAATCTTCAGAGAATAATAAGCAGGTGTGGACGGGACTATGGAAACTAAAAGTGCTGCCCAAGGTCCGTGTGTTCTGGTGGCGAGTCCTTCGGGGTATACTACCGGTGGAAATGACACTACAGCACAGGCATATAGCAACCTTAGCGCGATGCAAGGTCTGCAAAGGTATGGATGAAGATATGCTTCATGCATTGATTAAGTGCTCTCATGCGCAAAGCTTTTGGGCAGAAGCGAGAAGCTGGCTTCACCTCAAGCTGCCGGAGCTACACCCTGGTACGTGGTGCAAGGATATCCTCTGTGATCCACGTTTTACTGAGGCGGATAGGGCTAAAATAGTTACTGTCATGTGGGCGATCTGGACATCACGTAACAGCATAACACATGATAGAGTGAGTATGGACCCGGTCCAGTCCATGAAGCGTATTAGAGAAACACTGGCTCTTTTGGAACTCCCATTGGAGCAGACCAAGACACTGCCTGGGTATGGATGGAGACCGCCTGAAGTTGATTGGGTCAAAATCAACACGGATGCTAGTGTTTCAGTGATTGAGAACAAGAGTGGAATAGGAGGTTTAGCTAGATCTCCTGCCTCATTTTTTGCTGCCTAGAGTAAGCCTTACCCTGATGTCATAGATCCTCTTATTGCAGAAGCGTTGGCTTTGCGAGATGGGGTGATATTTGCAAAGCTCCGGGGGTTCTCGCGAGTGGTTATGGAAACAGATTGTTTGGAGATGGTACAGCTATGGCACTCGCGACGCTTTTCGCGCTCTATTGTAGCGCCGTTACTTTTAGAAATTGATGAGCTAGCCTTATCCTTTCTTTCCTTTGATATTCAACATGTAATAAGAAGTGCCAACCTGCCGGCCCACTTGTGTGCGAAACATGCAAGCACACTTGGGGTTACCGACTGTTGGATGGACTCCCCGCCAGGTTTCCTCATGACCAGTGTGATGGCTGATCGTGTTGGTGCCATTGTTGTTGAATAAAGCTCATAGTTTCCCGCAAAAAAAATCATAGACTAGTATCATATGCATGATACTAGTATATGATACTACCTATTAGAACCAGCCTTAATAATTAGGAAGCATACTATATAGTATTAAAGAATTGAATGAGAGAACTTTAAGAAATTGTTGACCCGGTCAAAACCGGGTGGCCCAACTCTAATTGAAGACCACAATTGAATGTGTGCTCTTTAAAACTAGGGACCTTAGTGTTATAGAGGATTTGTGGCAGTCTTAGAAGAAGGTTTCCATTGTTTTTCATCCCCTTTTGAGTGTTATTTGCAAAGCTTATCCATTGGTGAAAGGAACATGTGCTTTTTGAGTGTTATTTGCAAAGCATATCCATTGGTAAAGGGAACATGTACTCTTTTTTGTTGTAGTGCTATGTCTACTTACATGAAATGATGAGATGTGATCATGCACTTGCATTATCATTCTCTTTCTACTAATTTAGGTAAGTTTAGTTGTAACGGAGTTGGTATTACGCCCTTTCACATTATGTACATTGCTTGATGTTCAAGATAAAATCATGTTTTTTTCTTGTTTGAATGTGAAGGACATGATTCATGTTTCTATGCTCACTGTTCCTGTTTTGTCCCTCACCATTATGAAGTTATAGCATTTGAGATAGACATAATTAATTTTTCCCACTCAGATATCATATGATTTGCCTTCTACCAATGCTACTGTTTGTCGTCTCATGCCTCTGTGAGGATTCTCTCAATCTGAAAGAGGTACAAAAACATTACTTTTTTGACAGGGTTTTTCTACATTTATCTTTAAGGCTACAACCTGGATTCTTATGGGGGTGTGAAGATGACACCTAAGTAATCTAGGGCATTGCTTTGTTATGGGTTCACTTATGTACAAGAATGGCATGTTCTTTCATGTGTAATATATTATGATTTCTTCCGTTCGACACTATCTGGACTATGTATCACTATGACGTGCTATATGGTTTGGATCTAAGCGCTAGAGCATGGTGCTGATAGGGCACAACTCCTTAAGACCGCTCTATGGAATTCCAATATACGCGGAGATAGAAGTGGAATCTAAGGGGCAAAGTATGGTGTATCGTGGATGTCTCCCTTTATAGTATTGTTTTATGAACTAATGCTCCCGAAAGGTTGTTGTGAATATATTTATATATTTGTTACAAGTATGATTTGGTTTGAAATTTGCAAATGTCGTGCGATGAACCTTGATGTTTAGTATTGATTCATTAGTAAGTGTTTAGTAACCTCCTGCTTCCTCAGATGTTACCTTTGTAGTGAAGTTGCTTTTGGTAAAACTTTAAACTATATTGGATAGTTGCCTTGCTTATGTATGGATGTGCTCCAAAGTTTGTTTTAGATTAGGACATTGCTCTCTCAAGTTCGCGATCTTAGTACTGAAGTGAATGGAAGTGGCTACCTTTCATGGTCTCATGAATGTACTGAACTTATGTTGTTTTATAATCTCACGACCACGTTGAACTCGATGATGTCTTCTATTAGAAATGAATGTTTCTTTATCCTATTTGAATACATACACCAAACGAGGACTCCTACTAACTTGAACATTACTTGCTTGACCACATTTTTGGGACGGGCACCCTCACGCCAAGGCACATTGCCGATCTAGTATGCTAGATAGGAGTTGGGTGCGGCTATGTGCTTTACAAAGCGGTTCCTACTGCAGCATCACCTTCAAGGAGCCACTACTCGCCCGACCTAGTGATCCTGCTTGCTGATGTCACCCAACTTTTTTGCCTTTTTCTTCACATTTATGTTTTTATTTTTTAGATATTGTTTCTAACTATTGTTTATGTTTTGAAATATTACACTCCCTCCAATCCAAGTTACTTGTATAAGATTTTTCTAGATGTGGATGTACCTAACACTAAACACTTTACATAAAGCTTTAAAAATATTAAACATGCATTTAAATTGTTAAACTTGTATAAACAATGGTAATCATGCATACAAAAAAATGTCTTGTGTTTATACAAAACAATGTCTTGAGTTTATAAAAAGTGTGTGCCATTTAAAAAAAGGTTTACCTTTTGCATAATTTGAGAAGAAGGTATGTTTCATTAAATAGATACAATTTTTATAAAACTGAAATTTTTCCAAAAAAAAAACTGTATAAAGATGTATCAAAAGTTGTGTCCTTAAAAAATATACTCCCTATGTAAAGAAACATAAGATCGTTTAGATCAGTAATGCAGTGATCTAAACTCTCTTATATTCCTTTATGGACGGAGTACATGACATTTAAAAAATCCGGGAATTCAAAAAATGGATTGCGACATTTTAGAAAATATTCATACGGGTTTTTGAAAAATGTTCCCGTAGATCCAGCAATTGTGTATTTCCATTAGAATGCTACATTATGTATTTGAAAAAATGATGATATTGTGTATTCCAAAAAGTATTCAAAAACATGTATTTCGAAAAATATACATCATATGTTCGAAAAATGTCAAAGCGTGTCATTAAGATATTTGACGTGAGCTCTAAAATGTACACTGCATACTGTAAAAAAGGAAACATGTCTGAAAAAAGAAAACCAACCAAGAAGCAAAATAAAATCAATAGTACCCGAAGAAAAACAAGAAAGAACAAAGAAAAACCATATTCTAACAAAGAGGGAAGAAGTAAAAAAGCAAAATAAAATCAATAGTACCCGAAGAAAAACAAGAAAGAACAAAGAAAAACCATATTCTAACAAAGTGGGAAGAAGTAAGAAAATCCGATGAAGAAACAAATAAAGCAAAAGAATAGGGGGGAAATAACACAAAAGAAAACGAAAAGAATCTCCAGTAAACTGCACCTACAACGACCTCTACGGGCCGGAACGAGCGGACCTACGTGGACCTTCAGCACGCGTGCTAAAAGGGCTCGGCCTGCTACTGTCGATCGTAGGCGCAGTAAGGGCAATAATTCTAGACCTACGGGCCTTTTACGGGGTCATTATAGACCCTTCCTAAATAATCTCAGCCCTCCCTGATTTTTCATCGGGGTGGCCTGCCTCACTCTCCTTCTCTCCAATCACCTGTTGCCATGTCATCATGTAAACAAAAATGGTCCGTAATTGCCTGTATGTGTAGCATTACTGGGACCGCATATTGCTATATGTAGCCTTGCTCACCATTGGTGCTCGACTAAACAGACCGGCCAAAAACGGTAGGTTGGGTTCTATGATCCACTTCGCACCGTTATTAGAACCTTCAATCTGTTTTTCTTCTTTTCTATTTGTATGTTTTTTTAATCGTGTTTTCTTAATACATGTCGACTTTATCAATACATGTCGTACATTTTTTGTATCATACATGACATATTCTTGATACATGTTGAGCATTGTTTTAATACATGATGAACAGGTTTTTAAAATACATGTCTGGATATATTTTTGAGCACATGTTAAAGCAAATTAAAATAAACGTTGACCATTTTTTGACTGGTACAAAATAGTTTCTAAAAATTACCTGATTTTTTTGGAGATTATAGTAACATTTATAGCAAAATGTCACGAATATGTTCTTGAAACGTGTGAAAAAAATATTAACTTAAACTGATATTTGTTTGCATTCTGTAAACATTAAAAAATATGAACACTTTATGAAACGCGTGAATGCTTTTTAAATGCCACATAATTTTATTCGAATAGAAAAACTTTGTTATAGGTTACTTTAATATTTGGTTTACATGGCGTCAACATTTGTAAACACATGGTGAACACTTTAAAAAATTGAAGTTTATATTCATTTCATAAATATAATAAAAAGTACAAATTAAAAATTAAAACAAACCAAAGGTATGAACATATGAACCCCGGCCCCCGAGTCGACTGGGGCCCCACTAGATACGTACGTAGAGCATAGTCTTGAGAGTGTTTGCAGGTCAAAAAACAAATCCCACTAGGCCTCGCTCAGGTTCACGTACGTAGGTATCGGCCCAATAAAAAATAACTTAACGGAGGCTGGAGGCATTGTGGCCGAAGATCACTATGATGATTTGACCCAGACTGTAGAGGCAGGACCGTACCAAGTAAAAAGAGAACAGAACAACTTTTTCGTGAGTTCATGTTTGGATCTAAGGCGGCTGCGTCACCCAAATTGATGATGGATTCGCGTGAGGCCTGATGGCCACCACCTGCCAGCTTGCTGCCTGCAACTCCAGCCGGAGAGGCGGACATGCCCAATCATCGATTATTACGCGGCAACCTCCAAAAGCGTGATGCCGATTTTAGTTCAGGTACGTATTTTATCGTGATAATCGATACTCCTTCTGATCCATAATAACTGATCTACTATTATCCAAGGAGTGATCTTTAGGGACAAATTGATACAAATTTTATTGGATTGATCTAGGAACTTTGCGCTAATATCCGATTACCTGATTTTCTTTCAGCACCACCATCTGATCAGGAACAGTGTGCTTGATGGTGGTAAGAGAAAACATATACATCACTTGATAGAATCAAAGAATGGATCCATAATTGATTACTTTTATAAGAGAACAAGCACTTCAGCCACCATGAATCGATTATAATCGCTACGGAGGAACAAACTAATCAATCTAGAAGAGGAGAATCTTGCAGAAGACAATATTGAGATCAACACAATTGATAAAATGTGAGTGACTATGATCTCGTATTCAATTCATCTCCTACATAACCTGTTAGTATAGCCAAGAAATTTGTTTTTACCATGGATATTTAATTATTTATCAACCAAAAAATTAGGATGTGTAATTGGTATCTTTACGATATTAATATATTTCCTTTGTTAAAAAAGAAATTAGGATAATCTTAATAATAATTAAGGGATATTTCATATATAATATGTGTATTGAATCATATTTCCGTATTTATATTAAAGGGCCCATGTTCTTGTGTCGCCCCGGGCCCCGGAATTCTCAGGGCCTGACTATTAGCATGGTTTTTCCCCAGCTTTGCATTTTTCTTGTTTATGTTAGATATGATCGGCATGTTGCGTCAATGATTTGTAAAAAAGTCTGTAAATATCGAAGGGCATCATTGACGATCATGTCCAGACTTCTCTTATCCATTTGTTCCGTTCCTTGTCATCGGCCACATATATTTGGACCCCGGGCGTCGTCTCACACTTGCATGATGGACACACATCAAAAAAATGAGGATTCAAAGCTTCCAAAAGGGGTATTCTAGATGAATTTCCACTCGATGGGGGTAATTAGTGTCACAAATGTACAACTGCAGGGTAAAAAATGGAATTCACTCTTTTTTTTTATGACAGAATTCAGTCATTCATTAAGGAAAAAATTGCTCAATTAATTACGAGAAATCAAACAAAAACGAGTTGCTCTGTTAATTACAGAAAACTGAACAAAGACCATCACCGATGAGCGGCACACATAAATCGTGAGGTGTACTGTGTACATCGTTGGCCTACTTCCAGAGTTGCAATTGCCGATAATCATAGACAAAACACTGAAACATGTGACTGTATCTGATCGTCGCTAGCTTACACAACAATAACTCCTCACCTAATCCTGCCCCCTCATCCTTTGAGTACGCAAGCAGCAAAAGGACAAGCATTCTCGTCTGCGTCTCCAAGCTCCCCTCCATTCAGTTGGGCCAACGCATGCATGCATCATGTTCATGTGGTTGCTCCCCAACTCCATTAGCACCACCACCAGACGCAGTATGTCACGCCGAGCTGGCTGACCGCACTCTAGCTACGCTAGCTTGATCACTACTTTCTTGCTAAAAGCACGGTTCTGAAGCACGAGGTCACGATTTTTTTTCTTTTCTTTAGCACAACTTTCTTGTTAAAAGGACGGTTCTGGTGTAAAAGAAGAAGAAAGGATCAAAGGAATTGTAATACAATCACTTGAGCAAAAGTTTCACTTCTAGTCTTGCTACATTGGGTTCCACATCACGCTGATTATTCTCAGATCAAACGATACTTACCTAGTAGTCGGGTACTCTAGATCGATTGAGTAAAGGCCAAGCTCAGTTCAGCTGCAACACCCACGTTTAGATGCAATATTCTTACCTTTGATGTTTGGTCCCACTTAAGTCCAGCACTTTGTTTGTAATTGTATACTCCCTCCATTCCTAAATATAAGTCTTTCTAGAGACTTTATTAAAAGAGTACGTACGGAGCAAAATAAATGAATGTACACTTTAAAATATGTTTATATACATTTACATGTAGTTTTTTAATGAAACCTTTAAAAAAACTTATATTTAAGAACGAAGGGAGTAATATACTAAAAAGAAACACATGCAAGAGTAGTAGTGATTCTGTAACACCTCTAGTGATAACAAACTTATTAATCATGTATCTGTACTTGGAACATAACTTTGCAAAAAAGGAGAATATATGGTTTACCCCAGCCTGAATGAAAGGAGAGGAAAAAAGCACATGTCACTCACACCAGATTCCGGCAACTGAGCAGTAGGGCATCCGATTCATAGGATCCCTCATGATATTTTGTTGGCATGCATTATGGCATTGACGCGTTATTCTCAGGGTGCATGGAGCAGGGAAGATAGCAGAGAAAGAAGGAAAGAAAAGATGATGCGTCCATAAGAACCGGCCGGGCATCGGATGCGGACATTTGGCGGCGCGGTGATCGAGCATTCCATTCCCTGGGACAAGTCTCGCCGAGATGCGTATTCCTGCAACCGAATGCAATCATTCTCCAGGCTTTATCAGTTCGCCGGTGCCACCGATCTCACTGCATGCAGGATGAAACGGTCTCAGGATCTGAATTCTGAAGGAAGCAGCTCGACAGAGACAGTGACCTCGAGGGCTTCGTACCACAAAATCCAAACCTGATCCATGATTAGGTCACGAGCGTTCGTTCGTGGAGGAGACCGGCTTAGCGTACGTGCACATGTGAGAACCACGTCGCTTGTGCCGTCGTGTGTCTGTTGGTGCAAGTGCAACGACAGATCCTGAGACGAATTGTATAAGCAGCACTGCAACCGTCCAAGGAGCACGACGACTAGTCGACTCGACCACTGCTGCTGCTACGGGGATGGATCCCCTTCCGTCCGCCGGAGGAGGCTACACCGATATTCCTTCACGAAAGCGGCCAAGCATGGCTAGAACCCACCCCATGCACGCACGCGCGCCTGCGCTTTTCTGAAGGCCGGCAATGGCGTCCCGGCCGGGGCGGCCGGCCATGCCGCGCTGCCGGTGCTCCTCGTTTCCACCTGACCTGACCTGACCTTGGCCGGCCCGCGTACGTGACCACACACAGGCCGCACGATCGAAGGGACGTCTCGTCCGATAGGAGCAAGTCGGGTGAACAGCGACGTCGCTTTAGACAAGATAACCCTGGAAAAACCGCGCCATCGGTCGATTTGATCAGCAGCTGGGCGACATGGTCAAGAGGTAACCTGTCGCCATACCACAAGTTACTATTCTCTTCGTTCCTACATATAAATCTTTCTACAGGTTTAACTAAGGTACAATATATGAATGTTCATAGACGTATTTTAAGGCATAGATTCATAAATTTTGCTTGGTATGTAACGTATGTAGCCTTCTAATGAGGAGGGTGTTTGTTTACAGGGACTTATTGGTTTTGGGATTTAAAAAAGTCTCTATAAGTCCCACCTAAACCAAACACAAGGGACTTATTGGGACTTATTATGGTGATTTGGGACTTACCAAATAAGACTCTCTAGTAGGAGCTTATTGGGACTTATTGCTGGTTAGGCCCGCGGAAAAAGTCTCCCGCATCGATCCAGTGGCCGCCGCCCTACCCCTCGTCGCTCGCACCGCCCTACCCCTCGCCAGTCGCCGCCCCAATCGCCGCCGGCCCACCGGTCCGTCGCCGCCCCGCCCCGTCGCCGCCCCCGTCCCGTCGCCGCCCGGTCGCCGCCCGATCGAACAAGTGTTATGAACAATTGTTATTTCGGTTGTCACTATTCTGCAATTCATTTGTATGAACAAGGGTTATGTGAACAAGTGTATTTTATTAGGTGCAACATGGACTTATAAGTCCCTGTAAACAAACAGGTAGGGACTCGGGACTTATAAGTCCGTGTAAACAAACAGGTAGGGACTTATGACTTATAAGTTGGGACTTTAAAAAGTCCTAGGACTTATGAAACAAACAGGGCCGAAATATCTAAAAAGATTATTTAGAAACGGAGGAAGCACTACCAAGCTTGAGCGATATTTAACCAGCACGGCTCTATCAATTGCCTCACCTCAGTCAATTCAACGGTGGTAAGTAAGATCTGATCCATACACGGAAGATTGTCTGCAGGTGAGGCTTGAACATATGGCTCCTCACATCTGTCAGCTGAAGAATACAAAAATGGTGCAGATAGACCGCATTTCCAGATTTCGGTGGAGCCTTCTTTCCCGGAGAGTGACTCGGCGGTGTTGGTATCCACTATCCAGTGACGAAGTAATTTTCTATGATGGTTTGTCTGACTGACCCTAAATTTAACCTTATGCGCCGCGGCTGGATGGCAGGAGTGCATCGGATCCAGCGGCATATTCGTGGCGTGCAAATCAGGCAAGCACGTCGGTCCAGTCAATCACTGCCTAGGAACTACGTACGTATACGTAGTAGTGGCGCGCATGTGGAAGACAAGCGAGGAGCATCTATGTATCTCGATCCAAAGACTATTAGCAGCAGCACTAGCTACTGGTAGACCATACAACCTAGACCAATAGGCCATACGACCGTATCTACCTAGACAATTCACGATAGATGCTCCCGCTAAGAGCAAGTTTAATAAGTCCTAATCAGCAGGTTATAGTGTTTGCCATGTCATCAAAATCTTATGTGGTAGAGAGAGAAGGGAGTAGAGAGATTGAAGCGGGCGCTTCCAGTGTAGCCCGGCTGCAATACTGCAAACGAGAAAAAGTTTGCATGCAGCCTCGGTTGCCTCCTTCCTTTCAATCATCTCTCTTCATTCACATGCATGCATTAATTGCTTTGAATAATTAGTAGCTCATCTATAGTCAGCTTACTATACAAGCAGACTTTTATACAAACTTTAAGTGACATGGCACTTCTTATAGCCAGCAGCAAGCTTTGTTATTAACCATGCTTTAAGAGCATGGTTAATAATATAGCCAACAATCGGTTATAAAAAGTTGTCATGTCATATAAAGTCAACCTAATAGCTGGCATATACAATAGTAAGTTTTAGATGTGTACTACTTTAGTAGTATTTGGCGCACCTTACAATCTCACAAAGTGTCTTGGGTCTCGTGCTGCAGCTGGCTACTCATCAAGAGTCCGCTTCTCTTCTCTGTCCTCCTCTCTCTCCTCCAACTAAGCAATGATATAATGTTTTAATCCTTATAGCCTGCTTATGTCACCTTATTGTATTTGCTTTAAGACCATCTCCAATAGCAATGTGTATATTTGGATGTTTATATATTTATATAGACAATGATCTACAAAATGTATATAGACGATTAATTTTACATCAAAACATCTATAAAGTGACCATGATCTGTGGGTCACCGTTGAAGAGAGAAAGAAATCATGGCTGCAGTTGAGTTTGGACGACGCCTTCACGTCATCCGGACATTAAATTATCAAAGTCAATTTAGAGGATGTGCATGTTTGAACAATCATATAGACAAATTGTTGGACGACTGTTTTGAAATCACTACGTAAAAAACGAGTATAAACGTTGGTATAAATAAGCTATTGAAGATGCTCTAACTTGCCTTGGATCTTAATTTGCGGTCGAACGATCACGGCAAACAACCATTAATTTCAGACAGCGCACCGCTATGAAGGCATCAGTTGCAACCCGGTCATTGAGCAAACATTTGTCTTCTCGTGTTGTCTTCGGAGAGTTCTCCTAGCCAATGTGTAAATAGCCGAACATGGGAAGGATAGAGCGCGGATCGATATTTTGCTACTCCCTCCCTTCGTGTTGTATTAGTTTTTTTTCGCGAAAAGTGGAGCATTTATTTTCGAAAAAAGTAAAACATATTTATACTTTCAAAGAAAATAAAAATAATTCTGTAGATACTTGTATATGTTCACTATGGATCTATGAAATTTTGTTTAAAAAATATAATTTCTAAGTTGTACCAAAAAACAAAAAACTGACCCCCAAAAAAAGTGGACCATTTGAAAATACATATTTGTCTTTCTTTTGTAGGCCACATGTGAAAATAAAATGTTGTGAAATTCTGCACATAAACAGTATACATGTGTGTGTATGTGTTCTCACAAAAAGTTTTGATTTTTTTTACACAATAGAAAATGGTGTTTTTGTAACGGCACCATGGTGCCCATGCACATCTACCAACTTTCTGTTTTTACCTGATTTCAATCGGTATGTAGTTCATGTCGAAATATCCAAAACATCCTATAATAATAAACGAAGGAAATATATTTAGTGAGCCGCGACCCACTAAATCTCGTATCTGAAATCAGTTAAAATTCTGAAATCTCAGGACCCTTTTGAGTTGCATGGCAAATTTCAAGTGCGACGTTTTGCCAACTTGCCTCGCAACAAGTGTGTCCTTTGGCCATTGTGCGATCATCGTCTCTTACACTTTTTCTTTTCTTTTCTGGAACCATGGGGTAATACCAAGTGGTAGAAGACTAAAAGTAGAAATTGTAATGACAACTTGGAAAACTTTATTCCTTAAAAGAATCTTCAAAAAAAATCTACTGCAACTTTAGTTTCCACCACCGATTTCTATTGTTCTCATACACGACAACCTCGAAGAATCATATGTAACTTTAAATGTTCACACGGGCTTTCACTTCCTTTTCTTTTATCGAAAAAACTTTCGATCTATTCATCAACTATTCAATGCATGTCGTGGATATAAGTCTGACAGTAGATGTGTAGGGTACGAAAGGATGGGCAGAGCCTTAGCTACGGCGAGGTTGTATGAGTTCAGGCCCACTACGGTGGAGGTAAAAGCCCTACGTCTCAGTGCTCTTGTGAGCTTGATGTCGAGTGGAATATGGATTACAGTGTATTGCTAACCCCTGCACCAGTGGGGAAGGGTGACTTATATTGAGTGCGTTGCCCTTCACAACGATTCGGTGCACAGGGGTGGAGTAGTGGCGATTAAATGTCTACGTTACAGGTAACGTATGCCTTAAATGCTTACAAAGATACATGAAAACGTATGACCATTGCTCTCCAGGGGGGTTACGATGTACATAGTGGAATCCAGTCGGTAAGTTTGATACGCTCCGAATGCTCAACTCCGACTGGATGATGGAGGAATCGTCACCGACTGGACGATGGGAAGTTCTTAATTCAGCCGAAACATACTAAGGATCTTGTCCCTTATGAAGAGTAGTCCTTGGGTAGGACCTATAGGGCAGGCCTATGACCCTACCCTAGGACTATAACCCCATCATTAGTCCCCGAATGGATCGGGGTTGGAACGACAAAGCGATGCTTGGGGTACGGATCCGACTGGTATGGATGCGACTTTGGCGTTGTTTGCCTCGATCCATTTTATCCTCTTGACCAATGATCCGAGTGGATATATCTGTGAAACGAATCGTCAGAGACCGAGTGCTTCCGTGGAATCTTTTGACGTGACTGGTCAATTGACAGCGGTGGATTTTCTGGGATCCTCAAATTTCGGTTGCCGCTCGCTCAGCGGGATGACGACATCGTCATCGAGTAGTATCTGCCGCCTCGATTTCCGCGCCTTCATCTCCTCCACTAATATCGCAGCAACAGGTCGGGGGATAAGATTTTGGGGCCACCTGCTAGTGACCCAGTCGAAACCTTATTTAAACCTCTCCAGCGAGGGTTTCTCGTTGCACTCGCATGATAACTCGCACTCGCCCTGTTGGGGAACGTCACATGGGAAACAAAAAATTTCCTACGCGCACGAAGACCTATCATGGTGATGTTCATCTACGAGAGGGGATTTCCGATCTACGTACCCTTGTAGATCGCACAGCATAAGCGTTAGTGAACGCGGTTGATGTAGTGGAACGTCCTCACGTCCCTCGATCCGCCCCGCGAACCGTCCCACAAACCGTCTCGTGATCCGTCTCACGATCTAGTGCCGAACGGACGGCACCTTCGCGTTCAGCGAACGGACGTCACCATTATTCTCTGACTTAAAAGAGTAACCGTCTCGCAATAAACAAGATCCAGATATAATGTTCATGCTCAACGCAGGCACTAAATAACAATTATTCAAGTTCATAACTAATCCCGATGGTAACTGAAGTGAAACTGTGCCGACGGCGATTGCATCAACCTTGGAACCATTTCCTACGCGCATCGTCACTTCATCTTTCGCTAGCCTTCACCTATTCCGCAGTTCCTGTTTCGAGTTGCAAATATGAGCAACAGAACTGGTATCGAATACCCAGGCACTACTACGAGAGCCAATTAGGTACACATCAATAACATGTATATCAAATATACCTGATTTTTCTTTAACCGCCTTCTTATAAGCCACATACTTAGGGCAGTTGCGCTTCCACTGACCCATACCCTTGCAATAGTAGCACTCTGTTTCAGGCTTAGGTCCAGCTTTGGGTTTCTTCTCGGATTGGCAACAGGCTTGCCGCTCTTCTTTGAATTGCCCTTCTTGCCTATGTCGTTTCTCTTGAAACTAGTGGTTTTATTCACCATAAACACTTGATGCTCTTTACGGAGTTCAAACTCTGCGACTTTCAGCATCGCAAACAACTCGCCGGGTGACTTGTTCATCCCTTGCATGTTGTAGTTCAACACAAAGCCCTTATAGCTTGGCGGCAGTGATTGAAGAATTCTGTCAGTGATAGCCTCTTGCGGGAGTTCAATCCCCAGCTCAGCTAGACGGTTTGAGTACCCAGACATTTTGAGCACATGTTCACTGACAGACGAATTCTCCTCCATCTTGCAAGCATAGAATATATCGGAGGTCTCATACCTCTCAGTCCGGGCGTTCTTCTGAAAGATAAACTTCAACTCCTGGAACATCTCATATGCTCCATGACGCTCAAAGCGACGTTGAAGTCCCGGTTCTAAGCCATACAAGACTGCACATTGAACTACTAGGTAGTCCTCCTTACGTGTTAACCAAGCGTTCTTAGCATCCTGGTCAGCCGTAGCGGGTGGTTCATCTCCTAGCGCAGCATTAAGGACATAATCCTTCTTCCCAGCTTGTAGGATCAACTTACGATTACGAGCCCAGTCTACAAAGTGGCTTCCATTATCTTTCAACTTAGCTTTCTCTAGGAACGTATTAAAATCCAGGGTGACTGTCGCGTGAGCCATGATCTACAACACAAATATATTCAAAGTGGACTTAGACTATGTTCAAGATAATTAGAGTTTAACTTAATCACATTACTTGCTAAACTCCCACTCAAAATGTACATCTCTCTAGTCATTTGAGTGGTTCATGACCCACTTACACTAGCTCAAGTCCGATCATCACGTGAGTTGAGTATAGTTTCAGTGGTAAGCATCCCTATGCTAATCATATCAACTATATGATTCATGATCGACCTTTCGGTCTCATGTGTTCCGAGGCCATGTCTGCAGATGTTAGGCTCGTCAAGCTTAACCCGAGTGTTCCGCGCGTGCAACTGTTTTGCACCCGTTGTATGTGAACGTTGAGTCTATCACACCCGATCATCACGTGGTGTCTCGAAACGACGAACTGTAGCAACGGTGCACAGTCGGGGAGAACACAATTTCGTCTTGAAATTTTAGTGAAAGATCACCTCATAATGCTACCGTCGTTCTAAGCAAAATAAGGTGCATAAAAGGATTAACATCACATGCGATTCATAAGTGACATGATATAGCCATCATCACGTGCTCCTTGGTCTCCATCACCAAAGCACCGCCACGATCTTCTTGTCACCGGCGCCACACCATGATCTCCATCAACGTGTCGCCATCGGGGTTGTCGTGCTACTCATGCTATTACTACTAAAGCTACATCCTAGCAAAATAGTAAACGCATCTGCAAGCACAAACGTTAGTTTAAAGACAACCCTATGGCTCCTGCCGGTTGCCGTACCATCAACGTCCAAGTCGATATTATCTATTACAACATGATCATCTCATACATCCAATATATCACATCACATCATTGGCCATATCACATCACAAGCATACCCTGCAAAAACAGGTTAGACGTCCTCTAATTTTGTTGTTGTATGTTTTACGTGGTGACCATGGATATCTAGTAGGATCGCATCTTACTTACGCAAACACCACAACGGAGATATATGAATTGCTATTTAACCTTATACAAGGACCTCCTCGGTCAAATCCGATTCAACTAAAGTTGGAGAAACCGACACTTGCTAGTCATCTTTGAGCAAGGGGGTTACTCGTAGCGATGAAACGAGTCTCTCGTAAGCGTACGAGTAATGTCGGTCCAAGCCGCTTCAATCCAACAATACCGCGGAATCAAGAAAAGACTAAGGAGGGCAGCAAAACGCACATCACCGCCCACAAAAACTTTTGTGTTCTACTCGAGAAGACATCTACGCATGAACCTAGCTCATGATGCCACTGTTGGGGAACGTCGCATGGGAAACAAAAATTTTCCTACGCGCACGAAGACCTATCATGGTGATGCTCATCTACGAGAGGGGATTTCCGATCTACGTACCCTTGTAGATCGCACAGCAGAAGCGTTAGTGAACGTGGTTGATGTAGTGGAACGTCCTCACGTCCCTCGATCCGCCCAGCGAACCGTCCCACGAACCGTCCCACGATCCGTCCAACGATCTAGTGCCGAATGGACGGCACCTCCGCGTTCAGCACACGTACAGCTCGACGATGATCTCGACCTTCTTTATCCAGCAAGAGAGACGGAGAGGTAGATGAGTTCTCCGGCAGCATGACGGCGCTCCGGAGGTTGGTGGTGATCTGATCTCGGCAGGGCTCCACTCGAGCTCCACAGAACCACGATCTAGAGGTAAAACCGTGGAGGTATGTGGTTGGGCTGCCTTTGAAAAGTTGTCCCAAATCAGCCCTAATTGCTCCATATATATAGGAGGAGGGAGGGGAGGCTTGCCTTGAGGCTCAAGGAGCCCCAAGGGCTGCGCACCAAGGGGAGGAGGAGTCCTCCTCCAATCCTAGTCCAACTAGGATTGGAAAGTGGAGTCCTTCTCTCCTTTCCCACCTCTTTTTTTTCTTTTCTCTTTGATTTTCTATCCTTGGCACATAGGGCCCTCCTGGGCTGTCCCACCAGCCCACCAAGGGCTGGTGCGCCACCCCCAAGGCCTATGGGCTTCCCCGGGGTGGGTTGCCCCCCCCCCCCCCGGTGAACACCCGGAACCCATTCGTCATTCCCGGTACATTCCCGGTAACTCCGAAAACCTTCCGGTAATCAAATGAGGTCATCCTATATATCAATCTTCGTTTCCGGACCATTCTGGAAACCCTCGTGACGTCCGTGATCTCATCCGGGACTCCGAACAACATTCGGTAACCAACCATATAACTCAAATACGCATAAAACAACGTCAAACCTTAAGTGTGCAGACCCTGCGGGTTCGAGAACTATGTAGACATGACCCGAGTGACTCCTCGGTCAATATCCAATAGCGGGACCTGGATGCCCATATTGGATCCCACATATTCTACGAAGATCTTATCGTTTGAACCTCAATGCCAAGGATTCATATAATCCCCTATGTCATTTCCTTTGTCCTTCGGTATGTTACTTGCCCGAGATTCGATCGTCAGTATCCGCATACCTATTTCAATCTCGTTTACCAGCAAGTCTCTTTACTCGTTCCGTAATACAAGATCCCGCAACTTACACTAAGTTACATTGCTTCCAAGGCTTGTGTGTGATGTTGTATTACCGAGTGGGCCCCGAGATACCTCTCCGTCACACGGAGTGACAAATCCCAGTCTCGATCCATACTAACTCAACGAACACCTTCGGAGATACCTGTAGAGCATCTTTATAGTCACCCAGTTACGTTGCGACGTTTGATACGCACAAAGCATTCCTCCGGTGTCAGTGAGTTATATGATCTCATGGTCATAGGAACAAATACTTGACACGCAGAAAACAGTAGCAACAAAATGACACGATCAACATGCTACGTCTATTAGTTTGGGTCTAGTCTATCACGTGATTCTTCTAATGACGTGATCCAGTTATCAAGCAACAACACCTTGTATATAATCACAAGACCCCGACTATCTTTGATCAACTGGCTAGCCAACTAGAGGCTTTTCTAGGGACAGTGTTTTGTCTATGTATCCACACATGTATATAAGTCTTCATTTAATACAATTATAGCATGGATAATAAACGATTATCTTGATACAGGAATTATAATAATAACGATATTTATTATTGCCTCTAAGGCATAATTCCAACACGCCCCGCTTCTCCCGTGGCTTCCTGCGCACCCCAAGCTCCTTCCTTCTTCTCCTCCTCCGCGGATTTGCAGCCTCCACCATGACGAAGGGGCAGACGAGCAAGCTCGAGGCGCGGAAGAAGAAGAAGACGGCGGCTCCCGCTCAACGGCGACAGCGGGCACTGTCGGCGGGTTGGATCCAGGGGGACTTCCTTCACTCCACGGTGACGAAGAGCGACATGCTGGAGCTGGTGGAGCAAGGCCTGATCGAGAACAAGACGTGGAGGCTGCCGGTGGAGGGCGAGACGGAGCCGGCGCCCCAGGAGGGGGAGCGCGTCTTGCTGCTCAGTCACATGTACCGTGGCTTCTCTCTGCCTCCTCATCCCTTCTTCAGAGGTATAATGAACCACTTCGGGGCGCAGCTCCACCATTTTCCTCCCAACACAATAGCTCATCTCTCTGCTTTCGTCGTGCTTTGCGAGTGTTTTATCGGTTGTCCTCCTCATTGGGGGCTCTTTAAGCACATCTTCTCCGCTAGATCCCAAACCATCAAAAGACTTAGCCAGTCGGATGACAAAACTCATCTCCTCCAGCTCTGCGGAGGCTTAGGCTTCCAGAAGAAAAGCAAAAGTAGCTATCCTGCTCTTCAGTTGTCTGAATCCGTTAGGAACTGGCAGTCGACTTGGTTCTACTGCCACGGCGTCGCTTGTCCGAATGCTGGAACTGGACTGCCACCTTTTAGCCTAGACCGACCCGCTCCGCCTAGGCAGCTTGCGCTCACGAAGATGGAAAAGATCCAGATTCAGCCTCTGGTCGACGCGCTGGTAGATGTCGTCCGCAAGGGAGTCACCGGCATAGATTTGCTCGAGATTTTTCTGGGTCGGCGTATCCAGCCTTTGCAAGCTCGACACCACGCCATGTGGCACTACACGGGCCCTGAGGACTCCACTCGGACCGGGGAGGTTGTGACGGCGTGGGTCCGCAGCATCACAGACGCCTGCGATAACCCCAGAGGAGCCTGGCGAGTGAATCCCTTCCGTGCGGACAACCCTCCTCCGAATGAGGTGAGTATAACTTATCGAGTGATCACAATTGTCTTAGATTTATCACTTTTTCTTGTATCACTGTCTGACGTCTGATGTTATCGACTGTATCTCGTGCACGCATGGACCAACTGGTTTTCTCCCGTCTCGAACGGGAATCCGGCTGAGGAAGAGGAAGGCAGCCAGGAGGGCAGCGTGGAGAGCGTCAAGTATGTCTCCGAAAGTGGGGAGACGGAGGAGGAGTCCGAAGAGGAAGAGGGGGAAGATGAGGAATAGAACTCGCCACCCCCACCACCAGAGCCTCGAACTAAGCGCCCTCACGAACCCGTGACCCCGTCGGCTCCTCCAGCGGCCCCGAGTGCCCCGCCACCTCCTCGTGTGGTTCCGAGTGCCTTGCCAGCTACTCCCGTGGTTCCGACTGCTCGGAGCACAAAGAGGACCAGGGACTCTGCTGCTGAGCCCGTGAGCCAGCCATCTAAGGTGGCCAAACCGAGTGGATCTAAGCCTCGGAAGGCTTTGCCGCGGATAAGGATCGTCGTTCCCGTTGCCTCAGCGTGAGTGTATTGTTCTCCTATCTTCTTCTAGTATCTGATTGAACTTATGCTTATTGGTCGAGTGAATTTTACTCGACAGAGCTGCCACCTCCGCCACTTCTCTAGCACGCCAGGAAGACGATCCCATGGATACGGACAACGTTGCCACATCCCAACAAGGTACGTCGTGGCGACTCCGAGAGCTTACATTATTATTTCACGAATTCTGTCTTTGATCTTGCCCTTTTTCCTGTGGTCTCACATCGTTCGGTCGGGCTTCCTTCAGAGGTGATTCATGTGGAGGAGGATGACCAGAAGAGGTCCGAGCAAGCTGCGGTGCCTGTCCTTGAAGTTGTTCCATCTGCTACTACTCCCGCCATGGACGCGCCACCAACCGAGACGATGCCGTCGACTGAAACGGCGCTCATCGCTGCTGAACCGACTCGAGCAGGACTTGGGATGCCCAAGGAGTCTTTTGTGGTGCCAGGTCCGTCGATCGTCCAGAGTGCGTACGACTCCATCGCGTCTGTGTACAAGCGAAGCTTGGAACTCCAGGACGATATCCGAGTAAGTGGGCTACTAAGTATTTACTTTCCTCTTGTAACCCAGTGGGTGTTTAAGCAATATACTCGGATGCAATATGATTATTTTGCAGTGGGTTCACTCTTAGTGAACCCAGTGGGTGTAGTCCCCGAGACTTCTGTCGAGTGCTTGCACCGGCAGTTGTCTTTATATACATTTTCTTTAACTTGATCAGATCAAAACTAATCTGTTCGAATGTTACCGGTGGGGGCACTTCGAGTGCACCTACTGGAAGTAGCCCCCGAGAGTAATTTTACTCAGGTCGGGTAGTAGTAGCCTCATAGGCTTGTTTTTGTTATTTAGCTCAATAGGGCGGACCTGTTTGAGCTTCATGGCAGTGGGGTCACTCTTAGTGAACCCACTAGGTGTAGTCCCCGAGGCCGCTGTCGACTGCTTGCGTCGGCAGGGGTCTGAAGAACTTCGAGCTTTATTGTTTTCCTTGTTGAATTTGCGTGATCTTCTCTTCGCGTTGATTTGCAGAAGACTTGCGAGATGGGATCAGCGTACAACGCTCTGAAGGCTGAAAAGATTCAGCTTGCTGCTGAACTGGAGGCAGCTGTTCATGACTTGGCTGGTGTGAAGGGCGCTCTGGCTGAACGAGAGAAGTTCTTGGAGGAGTCCCGTGAGGCAAACAAGGCATTGGTGGCCGAAATGGAGAAAATGGGGAAACAAAGAACCGAGCTGATGGGACAGATAAAGGTGATGAACAGGCGGTGCATATCACAGGAGAAGTACGTCAGTGACTGGGCAAGGAAGATGATTGCGCTTCTCGGTGGTAAGTTCTGTTTTTTCGAGTGCTTCTTGACTTTGTATTTCATGATGCGCTTACTGTCTGCTCGCCTTGTCTTTGCAGATGTTTGTATGGACGTTGAGGCTGAAGTAGCTGACATTGAGCGGTCGGTTGTTCCGAACGTTCCACTCGGCGAGGACGCCAATCGAGACATGCTCCAAGCGCACATTCGCCTTGGCAAAGTGGGACCTTTTATCGGTCGCCTAAGAGAGGTCATCGGCCGAATCGACAAGGAGTTGTGGCCTGAAGACGAGTCCCGGCAGGAGATGGAAGGGTTGATGACTCGGCTGGAGGACGTCCCGAACCGAGTGCAGGCGTGGAAGAAGTCTACTGCTCGCTGTGGTGCGGACATGGCGCTGTCGCTGGTCCGAGTGCACTGCAAGGAGGCTCGCGAAGAGAAGCTGAAGGCGTTGCAAGTTGCCAACACCAAGAAGCTTCGATTCGAAGATTTCATGGAGACCTTCCTTGAGAGCACCACTCGTATCGCAGACGGGATCGACCTCGACACTTTCGTGGAGCTTTCCAGTCCCAGTGCCAGTCCTGATGACGCTTGAAAAAACTTTACCTCGGTATGCCGAGTGGTAGTTGTATCAAACTTTGGCCACTGTTGTTGGCCGTCACATTCGTGGTTCGGTGTGGATAAGCTTGATCTACACCGAACCGACTATCTTTAAACCAACTTTGAAATGGAACCGAATATTTTGCTCTTCCTTTGCCAAATAATTGTTGACCCGATTTTGGCTCATGGTTTTTGTTTGGCGTTTCTTGGTGAAGCCAGTGGCAAACATGCGGAGCATGTAGTTGTAAGTTGTCTTGATATCTGCATGAGCCTCAATGAGGGTCTGCTAAGTCTCCGAGTGGATCTCTAGGATACAATCGAAGGCAATTGTTTACTTAGGCGATTCGTGATCGCAGCTAAGTCTTCGGGCGCGAATGTAAGGCCGTACTCGGAGCAAGTTGCTACTCATGTAATTGTCAGTTGTCTTGACATCTACATGAGCCTCGATGAGGGTCTGCTACTCATGTAATTGTCAGTTGTCTTGACATCTACATGAGCCCCAATGAGGGTAGTTGCTAACCTCTGAGTGAGAAAGTTTGTACTTAGGCGATTCTGGATCGCAGCTAAGTCCCCGAGTGCGACGGTTAGGGCACACTCGGAGAAAGTGTGTACTTAGACGATTCTAGATCGCAGCTAAGTCCCCGAGTGCGACGTTTAGTGCACACTCGGAGAAAGTTTGTACTTAGGCGATTCTAGATCGTAGCTAAGTCTCCGAGTGCGACGGTTAGTGCAAACTCGGAGAAAGTTTGTACTTAGGCGATTCTTGATCGCAGCTAAGTCCCCGAGTGCGACTTTAGTGCACACTCGGAGAAAGTTTGTACTTAGGCGATTCTTGATCGCAGCTAAGTCCCTGAGTGCGACGTTTAGTGCACACTCGGAGAAAGTTTGTACTTAGGAGATTCTTGATCGCAGCTAAGTCCCCGAGTGCGGCGTTTAGTGCACACTCAGAGAAAGTTAGTACTTAGGCGATTCTGGATCGCAGCTAAGTCTCCGAGTGCGACGTTTACTGCACACTCGGAGAAAGTTTGTACTTAGGCGATTCTGGATCGCAGCTAAGTCCCCGAGTGCGACGTTTAGTGCACACTCGGAGAAAGTTTGTACTTAGGCGATTCTGGATCGCAACTAAGTCTCCGAGTGCGACGGTTAGTGCACACTCGAAGAAGGTTTGTACTTAGGCGATTCTTGATCGCAGCTAAGTCCCCGAGTGTGACGTTTAGTGCACACTCGGAGAAAGTTTGTACTTAGGCGATTCTTGATCGCAGCTAAGTCCCCGAGTGTGACGTTTAGTGAACACTCGGAGAAAGTTTGTACTTAGGCGATTCATGATCGCAGCTAAGTCCCCGAGTGCGACGTTTAGTGCACACTCGGAGAAAGTTTGTACTTAGGCGATTCTGGATCGCAGCTAAGTCTCCGAGTGCGACATTTAGTGCACACTCGGAGAAAGTTTGTACTTAGGCGATTCTGGATCGCAGCTAAGTCCCCGAGTGCGACGTTTAGTGCACACTCGGAGAAAGTTTGTACTTAGGCTATTCTGGATCGCAGCTAAGTCCCCGAGTGCGACGGTTAGTGCACACTCGGAAAAAGTTTGTACTTAGGCGATTCTGGATCGCAGCTAAGTCCCCGAGTGCGACGGTTAGTGCACACTCGGAGAAAGTATTTTTTTTTTTGAGACCGGAGTCTGCGAACGCGGAAGAATTTTGCATGTGCAAAAACTCAATCTGCTTTGTATTACTTCAATGATACTTGTTCTTTACATTACTTCAGTCGACGGTCACGTGTAGAAGCGCTTCAGGAGATCTCCGTTCCATGCTCTTGGCTCGTCCGTTTCCCTGTCGAGGTTGTAGACTCGATATGCTCCGTTGTTGAGCACCTTGGAGATGATGAAGGGTCCTTTCCAGGCGGGAGCCAACTTGTGAGGTCTCTGCTGATCCACTCGGAGCACCAGGTCGCCTGCTTGGAATGTACGACTCCTCACGTGTCGCGCGTGAAAGCGCCACGGATCTTGTTGATAAATGGTTGAGCGAGTCAGTGCCATCTCGCGCTCCTGCTCTAGAATATCCACTTCGTCTTGCCTTGCTTGCTCTGCTTCTACTTCGGAGAAGAGTTCAACTCGTGGAGCGTTGTGAAGCAAGTCACTCGGAAGGACTGCCTCTGCTCCATAAACGAGGAAGAACGGGGATCGCCCTGTAGATCTATTTGGGGTTGTGCCGAGACCCCACAGCACCGAAGGCAGCTCGGTGACCCATGTGCCGGCAGCATGTCCCACTTCTTGCAGGAGTCGAGGCTTCAAACCTTGCAGAATAAGTCCATTCGCCCGCTCTGCTTGCCCGTTTGTTTGGGGATGCGCCAGAGATGCAAAATCCACTCGGATGCCTTGGCCTGTACGGAAACCTTTGAATCTGTCCGAGTCAAAGTTTGTGCCATTGTTAGTGATTATGCTGTGTGGTACCCCGAATCTGGAGATGATGTCCCTGACAAACTTGATGGCTGTAAGGGCGTCGAGCTTCTTGATGGGCTTGGCTTCAATCCACTTTGTGAACTTGTCGACTGCCACCAACAGATGTGTGAATCCCCCTTGACCTGTCCTGAATGGACCGACTGTATCTAACCCCCACACTGCAAACGGCCAAACAAGAGGGATTGTCTTCAACGCAGATGTTGGCTTGTGGGACTTGTTAGAGTAGAACTGACAGCCTTCGCATCAGTCGACCATATCCTTTGCCATTTCATTCGCCTGCAACCAGAAGAAACCGGTTCTGAATGCTTTGGCGATGATTGCCCTTGAGGAGGCGTGATGACCGCAGGTTCCCGAGTGAATTTCTTCCAGGATTAACTGTCCCTCCTTAGGGGAGATGCATCGTTGAAGTACGCCTGAAACGTTTTCCTTGTACAACTGGCCATCAATGACAGTGAACGACTTTGACCTGCGGACGATCTGTCTGGCTTGGACTTCGTCTTCAGGTAATTCTTGCCTCAGGATGTATGCAATGAACGACACAGTCCAATCGAGGATGATAGCAAGAATCTCCATGATCAAATCAACCACAGCAGGGACTTGGACTTCAGTCGGATCTGTCGAGCTCTTTGGTTGTACTGGTTCCTCTGTGAAAGGATCTTCTTTAACTGAGGGAAGGTGAAGGTGCTCGAGGCAGACGTCACTCGGGACTGGTCGCCGAGTGGATCCAAGTTTCGCCAATTCATCAGCCGCTTGGTTTTTCAGTCGCGGAACATGGTGGAGTTCCACACCTTCAAACTTTTTCTCGAGCTTCCTCACTGCATTGCAGTATGTGGTCATGGTGGGGTTCCTTATGTCTCACTCCTTCATCACTTGATTAACTACCAAATCTGAATCGCCGTAGACCATCAGGCGACGGACTCCGAGTGCGATGGCCATGCGCAATCCATAAAGGAGAGCCTCATACTCTGCCTCATTGTTGGAGGAATCGAAGTGTATCTGCAATACATACTTGAGTTTGTCACCCTTTGGCGATATGATCACAACGCCGGCGCCGGAGCCATTCAACATCTTGGACCCATCGAAGAACATTGTCCAATGAGCCGAGTAGATGTGGATCGGTTGCTCTTGTTCTACCCATTCTGCTATGAAGTCAGCCAGAGCTTGAGACTTTATAGCTTTCTTGGCCTCGAACTTGATGTCGCAGTATAACATCTCCATCGCCCACTTTGCCACTCGGCCCGATGCGTCCCGATTGTGGAGGATTTCCGACAATGGAGCATTAGAAACGACAGACACTGAGTGGTCTTGGAAATAATGAGCCACCTTCTTCGCAGTCATGTAAATCCCGTAGATAAGTTTTTGATAGTGGGGATACCTCTGCTTGGAAGGAGTCAGGACTTCAGAGACATAATACACTGGCCGTTGAACCTTATATGCTTTGCCTTCTTCTTCGTGTTCGACTGTGAGAACAGTGCTGACAACTTGATTTGTAGACGCGATGTACAGAAGAAGGGGTTCTTTACTGAGCGGAGCAGTAAGAACCGGCTGGGTGGAAAGTAGGACTTTGAGGTCGTCGAATGCGATTTGGGCTTCGTCTGTCCACTCGAAAGTATCTGATTTCTTCATGAGTCGCTACAGAGGAAGTGCCTTCTCGCCGAGTCGACTGATAAACCTGCTCAAAGCCGCTAGGCAACCTGTGAGCCTTTGAACATCGTGTATTCTGACCGGCCGCTCCATTCGGACGTTGGTCCCGATCTTTTCGGGGTTGACATCGATCCCTCGTTCGGAAACGAAGAAACCGAGTAACTTTCCACTGGGAACACCGAATGAACACTTGGCTGGGTTGAGCTTGATATCGTACCTACGAAGGTTGGGGAATGTTTCTGCCAAGTCAGTCAGCAGGTCGGAACCGTTGCGTGACTTGACTACGATATCATCCATATACGCCTCCACATTTCGACCGATGTGGTCAAGGAGGCATTTTTGGATCATGCGCATAAAGGTTGCTCCTGCATTCTTCAAACCAAATGGCATAGTGATGTAGCAGAAGCACCCGAATGGGGTGATGAAGGCTGTTTTTAATTCATCGGGGCCATACAGACGGATCTGATGATAGCCCGAGTATGCATCAAGGAATGACAAACGCTCGCAACCCGTAGTCGAATCGACAATTTGATCGATGCGGGGGAGCGGGAAATGGTCTTTCGGGCAGACCTTATTGAGATGCTTGAAGTCGATGCACATTCGGAGAGACTTGTCCTTCTTGGGCACCATGACAACATTGGCGAGCCACTCGGAGTGGTGTACCTCGCGAATGAAGTTGGCTGCCAAAAGCTTAGCCACCTCTTCTCCAATTGCCTTCCTCTTGTACGCGGCGGACCGACGCAAGCGTTCTCGGACAGGCCGAGCAGCAGGATCCACATGCAGTCGGTGCTCAGTCAACTCCTTGGGTACACTTGGCATGTCAACGGGCTTCCATGCGAAAATGTCCCAGTTCTCACGAAGGAATTGGATGAGCTCGGCTTCCTATTTAGGATCGAGGCTGGTGGATATGTTCGTTGGGGCAGCGGCGTCGTCTGTCGAGTGGATGCTGACCTTCTTCGTTTCTCCCGCCGACTGGAATGCGGAATCCGAAGCTGGCTTCTTCGAACGTATCAAGTCAGCGGGGTCGACTGTCTTCTTGTACTCGTCAAGCTCGAGGACAGCCATCTGCTGATCGGCGATCCTCGATCCCTACTGCAGACACTCCTCGGCCCGCTGCCGATTGCCTGTGATAGTGATCACACCTTTTGGGCCTGGCATCTTCAGCTTCAGGTACACGTAACATGGACGGGCCATGAAACGCGCATACGCCGGGCGGCCCAGAATTGCGTGGTAGGCACTCTGGAAGTCCACCACCTCGAACGTCAGTTTTTCCTTGTGGAAGTTCTTGTCGGAGCCGAAGACGACGTCCAACGCGATCTGGCCGAGTGACTTGGCCTTTCGTCCAGGGAGACTCCATGGAACTGCATGCTGCTCTCGCTAAGTTTGGACATCGGAATGACCATCCCCTTGAGAGTGTCAGCATACATGATGTTCAAGCCGCTGCCGCCGTCCATGAGGACTTTGCGCAGTCGGACTCCTTCCACCACCGGGTCGACGACCAGGGCCTGCCTCCCTCGGGTGGGTACGTGTGCTAGATGATCCGACTGGTCAAAGGTGATCGCAGTGTGAGACCATTTGAGGAACGTGGGATTGGTCGGGGTGGCCATGTTCACCTCCCTCTTCACCAACTTCAGTCGACTCTTGCTTTCAACGTCAGCAAAAATCATCAGTGTGGCATGGACTTGGGGGAACAGATCCTCCTTGTCCTCCTCATCCTGTTCATTGTCCTTTTCACTCGTCTGCCCTTCGCCGAACCCCTGGATCAGGAGGCGACATTGCCGAGTGGTATGCTTCGGAAATATGGCGTTGCCCTCTTCATCCATCTTCGTGTGGATTGGACATGGCTGGTCCAGGATGTGGTTTCCGAACTGCTTCTTCTTGGGGGTGAACTGAGCCTTCCCCTTGCCCTTGAACTTGGCATTGGTAACGGCTGCGGCCTCTGCCTGCGGAGTGGACGGAGCTTTCTGCTTCTGCTTCCGAGTGTTGTTCCCATCTCCATGGACGACTGCTTTATGCTTGCCGCTACGAATGCGGTCCTCTTCTTCGCCATTTGCATAGCGTGCCGCTATCTCCATCATCTTGCTCATGGAGATGTCGCTTGTTCGACCGAACTTCAGGTACAGATCTCTGTACCGCACGCCTGCCTAGAAGGCGCAGACTGCTTGGTGCTCTGTGACGTTCTCCACCGTGTGGTAGAGGGTTGTCGAACACTGGATGAAATCGCGCAGGGGATCATTCTACTTCTGGACACAGTGCTGGAGCTCCACGAGACCAGCAGGGCGTTTGCACGTCCCCTCGAAGGTCCTGACGAAGACTCGGGCCAGATCTTCCCAACTGTAGATGCTTGAAGGAGCCAACTGGTTCAGCCACGCTCGTGCCAAGCCGTCGAGCATCAGGGGGAGATGTTTCATGGCGACCTGGTCGTCTCCACCGCCGATCTGGACTGCCACTCGGTAGTCGTCCAGCCACGTTTCTGGCTTGGATTCTCTTGTAAACTTGCTGATTCCCGTCGCCAATCGGAAGTTGGAAGGGATGTCAGCCGAACGGATGGCTCGACTGAAACACTCGGGGCCAGAGACAATGGTCCTGCTTCCACTCGGACGGACTATATCATGACCATCGCGGTGGGCCCGGCCCCTGTCGACCCTCCTCTAGGCGATATATCCTCTTGCGTCGGGCCTTGGATCATAAGTGTCACCGACCGAGCGCCGATCATCATGATGTCGGGGCACGTAGGGCCCACCCCGCGGAGGGGTACGTGAACGGCGACGATCTTCGGGATTCATGGAACGGCTACCTCCCCTGTGTCGCTGATGAGAACCGGGGCTGTGAACTGACCGATGCGTGTTCGCGCGAACAGAACTATTGTGGATCCTGTTGTGCGACTGGGAGACCGCCGAATTTTGTTGCCGCGCCGTGTGCAGCAGCGCATGGATCTGCTCGATCCCTCTGCGAGCCTCTGAATCAGTCGGCTGGAGGGAATCGGCTATCTTGGCAACGGCACCCAGGTTGAGGACGGGTGTGCGGAACACCTCCACGTTGCTCTGACGAGTGCGCCGACTGGTAGAACGGCGGGGCTGACGGCGAGCGCCGGATGTTTCGCCAACCTCGTGCTCGTTCCGGCCGGTTTGGCGGGGACTTTCATGGGAGTTGGCCATGTGCACTTCGGCTGCAGGCCCGTGACCCAAGTATTCGGAAGGAAACTTAGTCGGAACTGAGTCCGAGCGCTCGGACGGCGACGCAACTACAACCGACTCGAGGACCGCCACTTGTGAAGACGCGCTCTGGCGCGCGTGGGCGTGTTGCACCCAACGCTGGAGCCGCGGACGGCGAGACCGCTTGTTGCGGCGCGTGACGGGGGCGAAGGCCGACACCGGAGCCGACTGCTGGAGAAGAAGGATGCCGCGGGCGCCGGCACGGAAGTGCGTAGCTCCGCGACTGGGGAGCGCCTCGACGTCGAGAGGAGCATCCCCAAGCCATGTTGAATCGTCGACAATGAAGGAGAGAGCGTCGAAGAGGATTTCATGACCCATGCACAAATCTCCACCGGACGACATGATGAAAAGATGTAGTCGCAAACTCGCCGAAAGTCGCTTAGACACCTGCCCCAAGGTGGGCGCCAACTGTCGTGGGTATAAGTCTGACAGTAGATGTGTAGGGTACGAAAGGATGGGCAGAGCCTTAGCTACGGCGAGGTTGTATGAGTTCAGGCCCCTTTACGGTGGAGGTAAAAGCCCTACGTCTCAGTGCTCTTGGGAGCTTGATGTCGAGTGGAATATGGATTACAGTGTATTGTTAACCCCTGCACCAGTGGGGAAGGGCGACTTATATAGAGTGCGCTGCCCTTCACAACGATTCGGTGCACAGGGGTGGAGTAGTGGCGATTAAATGTCTACGTTACAGGTAACGTATGCCTTAAATGCTAATAAAGGTACATGAAAACGTGTGATCCTTGCTCTCCAGGGGGGTTACGATGTACATAGTGGAATCCAGTCGGTAAGTTTGATACGCTCCGAATGCTCATCTCCGACTGGATGATGGAGGAATCGTCACCGACTGGATGATGGGAAGTCTTTAATTCAGTCGAAACTGACTAAGGGCCTTGTCCCTTATCAAGGGTGGTCCTTCGGTAGGACCTATAGGGCAGGCCTATGACCCCACCCTAGGACTATAACCCCATCAATGCACTTGTTTGAAACTTCTTATTTTAATAAATGGTTGCATGCATCATCATGATGCAGAGGCCAAGGTTAATCCTTCTTTTCAGAAAAATCATCAACTTTTAAGATAGTACAAAGAACAGCAAAAGTAAAATTATATCCAGGTCCGTAGACCATCCAGCGACGAATATAAACACTGGAGCAAGGCGAAGACGCGCCGCTATCATCGCCCTTCATCAACAGAGTCGGGTAAACCTTATTGTAGTGACAGTTGGAAAAATGAGATTGTATGCTAAAAGCGGTAGTATTAGTAGTACACATGAATAAACTAGCCTGTCTTTTTAGTTGAAGCTGCGGGCCCGTTTAACACTTTAATTAGTGCGGCTGGGACGGTGGCGGCCTTCATCTCCACGGCATGGCCGGACAGTAACTTGAATGGCGTGGGGCCGTTCAAGCAAGTCGTTGACGGCAACCCCGGCGACTCCAAACCAAAGGTGAAAGAGAGAGACGCAAAAGGAACAAGGCGCCTCCTTTCACGGGATCCAACAGCGACCCCCGGGGCCGAAGCTTCAATCCCGGCCAATCGTTGAACAGGACTTGTGAACAGACAGATACATAGATGGATAGATATAATTCGGACGGACGGGTCACTCACCACCGTATGCTATGTGGAATTGTGGACTGCTCTTTTGGTGTGTAGCTAGCTTGGCGAACGCTGCGAGCACACATGGCTTTAGTTGTCACGACGCCGACGCGACGCGAGATCTGTCCGTACATTGCTGATTTGATTTGATTGATTGCCTGGGTTATTATGGTTGGGTTATGGGCCTGAACCCTGATGGAGCTGAGTGGCAAGGCGGTGAGAGAGACGGCACATCCAATCCACCGCCGGGAGAGAAATCTTGGCCTCCGGCTTTTCATGTATGTACCCCTGCCGCCGTCGCCATTGCGTCTGCCATGGCTGGCAGGGACGAAACAAGGCCTTTGCACATGCTCGTCTACTATACTCCATCCATTTTTAAATATTATTTCTGCTTGAAAATACTTGTTGAAGAAATGGAAAAAAATAGATGTATGTATAACTAAAATATATTTAGATACATTCATTCGTTACATCCATTCGTTCGTTAAGTAATTTCAAACGAAGGGACTATAAATTTTTTTTAAGATCTCATTAAAAACTACATACGAATGTATATATATATATATATATATATATATATTAAAATGTAAATTCAGTTATTTTGTTCTATAATGAAATCTCTAAAAAAAACTTATTTACGAACTGAAGGTATAGGATACTACAAACCGTTACCATCGTGAAGCAAAATTTGTCTGCTTTCATAGGCTACTACTACGTACTCCCTCTGTCAAGAAATACTCGTTTTATTCCGCGTGTGGAGTGGTTTTAGCACGCGCGATTTTCGCCTTTGGTGGAGCTGCCGATTCAGACACGCGCGTTAAAATTCCGTTTCTTCACGCGCGTGGTTTAGGCCAACTCCACCGCACGACCCCATCCTGTTCGCGCGCGTCCGTTTGGGGTAAAACGGATGAAGCAGACACCCCAGCGCGCGGAGCAAAATGACTTTTGTCCGTTTTGTGTCCGCTTTTGACACGCCCCCGGTCCAACTTTGCGTCGATTTTGGATGAAACGGACAGCGCACGGACGGGCGGGACACGTGGGCTTGTCCGGGCCCTGGCCCGCCTGTCGGTGGCACAAAGGACCCCCCCCCCCTTTGACGCCATTTCCCCCCAAACCCTCCCACGTCCCGTCGTCCCCTCTCTCCTCCGTCCATGGCCAACGCCCAGCCGAATTTCGGCGACCTGACCGTCGACCCGCCCGGAATGGCCAAGAAGAAGAAGGCCAAGGCGCCAAGGAAGCCGCGGGCGGAGTGCACGCCGGAGGAGATCGCCAAGTTGGACGCGGAATTGGCGAAGAGGAGGAACTGGAGGGCGGTCGTGAAGGACAACGCCGCCGCGCGCAAGTTCGTTGCCGAGCGCGATGTGATGGAGGCAGCGCGACCCAAGGCCGAGGTCGAGGAGAAGGAGGCCATCGTCAACAAAGCGAAGGAGGTGGCCCTAGCGATCATGAGCGCGGACTTGACCAATGCGAGCGAGAAGACGAGGAGCTGGTTCGAGGCCAGTCAAAAGGAGATGGCCCTTGCGATCATGAGCGCGGACTTGACCAATGTGAGCGAGAAGACGAGGAGTTGGTTCAAGGCCAGGCAGAAGGAGATGTTCGACGCCGATGACCTGAACAAGGTCGTTCGATGTGCCGTGGCCGTTCTTTTTTGGAGGCTGGTTGTGTTGCCGGCCGCTGGCTTTGTTGCCGGCGAGGACGTGTAGGCCGCTGGCTGTGTTGCCGACGTGAACTAGGGCCACTCGCGTGAACTAGGCCGCTGGTATTTGAAAAGTTGTTTTTTTAAGGCGTACAAGATGGGGCCAAAGCATGGGGCCGGGCGCTGGTCACACGCCAACCGCATCCCAAGACAGGTCCAGACACGACGCCATCACCCTATTCAAACGGACAGAATCTGAACAAAACGGATGTCCGTTTGGGATCGTACGATGAAATTGGCCTTATTTAGCGTCTTTGTTGTAGATGCTCTAGCGGGATGCTAGTGTCGTAGTGTATGCACTGACGCGATGTATTATACAGGCAAAAACAAGCGAAAGATACATGGCACAGTTGAGTTTGGGTTGCATTGTTATCATCCTACGGAGCCGGATTCGATCGGCCGGCGACGCATGTGCGCGGTAGGGACGAACGCACAGTAACGGAGGAGCCGTCAACATCTGGACGCTAACAAAAAACTTTGACCCGTCTTGTGTCCGTCCACTCGATCTACTAGCCACCACCATACCCATATCCTGGCAGGCTCGGGATATGAGAACGGGATTATTCGCGCTCCTCTGGCTAAGCGCTCGCTTGACCCACGGGGCATGGAGGACCCCATCCAGCTTATCAGCTCCTCCGAGCCATCCGATCCATGGACCAGTGCAAAATATGAATAAATACTACCCCTTTTCTTTCCCTCTTTTTCTGTTCTAGAGACAGCACGAAAAATAAGGTCTTGGTGACACAGTGCCGCATGTTACTCTTTATCAATGCATGTATGTGTGTACGTCCCTGTTACTCTTTATTAGTCGGAGACGGTGACGGAGACGGAGACGGCATGTGCTCATTGTACGAGCGAGGTGATACTATACACATGTCGACGATCCAATGCCGCCAATATAAAGAAAAAAAAACGTAGGACGAGGAGGAATGAGTGCATGGATGGGGCAGGTAGCAGGAGCGACGCAACGTGGTGATGTCGGGGCGGGTGTGCGTGCATGGATTTGGATGCATGCATGCATGCACGCACGCATCATGGACCTGCTGACTGACGGACGGCGAGGTCAAAGAAAAGCGCACGGAGCCGAGCGGAGTGGATGGGTCAGCCGGGGTGCTGTACTAGGAGCCAGCCAGGCAGAGGCAGGCCACTAGGCACGGCATCGGGCATCTCGGCGCAGGGAGGACAGCACCAAGACGAACCCAACAAAACGATCTCCGGTACCGAGTGACAGGTGGTGCCCTCCACATGCCGCGCACCGACGAGCGGCGCTTGTGATGGGCGACGAAAGGTAGAAAGGGTTCACCGATTTGCCGCTTGCTGCCGGTGCCGGTGGGATCGGCCCAACTCATCTTCTTTCCCGGCGGGGTCAAATAAAGCGGTGGACGAGACACGGGCGAGCGTGCGCGGGAGAGTAGATAGATTAATTTACGTGTTGCGGTGGTGGCGGCGGCCAGTAGGGAGTAGTTGCGTGGAATGAGAGACTGTCCGAGACCTTGTACATCGTGGTTCCAGCTAGCTACGTACGACACATTCGTGGATCTGTGCATAGAGGCGAAAGGCTTCTCATGCGGGTGTCGAGACGCAAGAAAGAAATGTGGCATGGACCAGGTGGACTACGATACTGGCCAGTCAGTAACCTTTCGACCGATCGACACGCTAGGAGAACAGGAAATGTAGTAGGATCATAGTGTCGTGTCCAGATCGGACCATCAAAGATATTCACAGCAATCCCGTTCTTTCTACTCCCTCCGTAAACAAATATAAGTCTTTAGATCACTATTCTAATGAACTAAACACTCTTATATTTCTTTACACAGGGAGTAGTCGGGAAAAGGTTCCGTATTTACTCCTCAATGGCATATTCCAAAGCTGCCACCGTGGCAATGCACTCCGGTCGTACTTGAAACCAAGTCTTCCAAATTTTCATGACGCAACCATCCTATAGTCATCTTCAACCCGGACCCGTAAACCTTCTGTACTCGTTTGGATTGTGTTGTTTAGATCAACGCGGTCATGTATCGGTCCACGACGCGGTTCAGATTTGTTTTTCCGTGCAAACCGGAGACAAATGTGCGGGAAAGGGGGCTTTGTTTGCACCTGGCCCACCCAAAAGTAAAGCGGAGCCCGTGTTTCTTGTAGCACCCCCGCATTGTTTCTATGACAAAGTCCTTCACTCTTTTCTTTCATTCCTCGTCGCTCTTCGTCAAATTCCCGCTCTTTTGCCACACCCTCTCCTTCCTTCTGCCGTCGATGCATGAACCATAGGAGAACATGTCACAGGTGTCGGCGGAACCGCGCATCATGCTCGTCCGGCAGATCAACTCAACGACGCGGCAGGATCGCCGCGGCAAAGCAAAGACCGCAAAGAAGGAGAAGTGATTGGGCACTAGTGGGCCTCATGGTGGCAATGGGTGTGGAGGTCATGGCAGACGAGGCGGTCGGCGCGGTCATGGCATACGCCACCAGACGGGCGTGTCCATGGTACACACAACGACACCATGGTCGGAGCCTTACAAGCCTTCGTACTACTACGCCGCTAAGCAGCTCAAAAACCCCGTCGATATGGTACCTTACATCATCGGTGTTAATGCAACACCACTCTTCTCCGAGTATTCTTCACCGCAGCTTGTCGAGCGCGGACGGCGGCCGGGGAGAAGATGGGTGCTCGCATGGTGTTTGCTGCAATGCCTACAACGGATGTGGAAGAAAATTTACGGGTTATCATTGGAGATACCCCAAAGCCGATACATGTGTTGTGTTATTAGCATAAGGCTGCACCCAACCACTTTCGATGAAAAATGATCCCCCCCTAGCTTTTATATATAAAGCAACGACCATACAACTTGAAACATACAGCTTACGCCGTAGCAGCACACACACCCAAGGCTAGATATAATGGTGGGAAAAACAACTACACACGAAGGTGCGTCGCACGAGTCGTGGACTTCAAAACGATGCCATTAAGAAGGTAACGAAGCGCCGCCGCCACTAGATCCAAAGGATCATGGTTTTCACGTGGAGCAATCCGAAGATGGAGAGTAGTCGCGATGACGCCTTCATGAAGGGGGCTACGTCCTCAGACTCTGTCACTGTCGGTCTGGTCCAAGCGAGACATGAATTACGCTACGACCCGCACTTCCCGCCTGTCGTGGGTATAAGCCTGACAGTAGATGTGTAGGGTACGAAAGGGATGGGCAGAGCCTTAGCTACGGCGAGGTTGTATGAGTTCAGGCCCCTCTGCGGTGGAGGTAATAGCCCTACGTCTCAGTGCTCAGGGAGCTTGTTGTCGAGTGGAGTATCGAATACAGTGAATTGCTCACCCCTGCACCAGTGGGGGAGGGTGGCTTATATAGAGTGCGCTGCCCTCCACAACGGTTCGGTGCATAGGAGTGGAGTAGTGGCGAATAAATGTCTACGTTACAGGTAACGTACGTCTTAAATGCTAATTAAGGCACATGGAAACGTATGACCGTTTCCCTCCACGGGGTTACGATGCACAGAGTGGAATCCACTCGGTTAGTTTGATAAACTCCGAATGCTAATCTCCGACTGGACGGTCGAGGATCTGTTACCGACTGGATGAAGGGAATCTCTTAGTCAGTCGGAACTGACTAAGGGCCTTGTCCCTTGTGAGGGGTATTCCTTGGGTTGGACCTTTAGGGCGGGCCTATGACCCTACCCTAGGACTATAACCCCATCATTAGTCCCCGAATGGATTGGGGTTGGAACGACGAAGCGATGCTCGAAGTTTGGATCCGACTGGAACGGATGTGACTTTGGCGTTGCTTGTCTCGATCCATTTTATCTTCTCTGATCAATGATCCGAGTGGAAGTAGTTGCGAAACAAACTGTCGGAAACCGAGTGCTTCCGCGGCATCTTCTGACGTGACCAATCAACTGACAGCGGCAGATTTTCCGGGATCCTCAAATTTCGGTTACCGCGCGCTCAGCGGGGATGACGCCATCGCGCTCGAGTAGCGCCCGACGCCTCGATTCTCGCGCCTTCATCTTCTCCACTGATATCGCCGCGATTGGTCGGGGGATAAGGTTTTGGGGCCACCTGCCAGTGACACAGTCGGAACCTTACTTAAACCCCAGCGGCGATAGTTTTCTCGTTACGCTCGCCGGATCTCTTGCCTTTGCTTGCTCCGCTCCTCTCGCCTTCCCCTGCGCACCCAAGCTTCCTCCTTTTCCTTCTCCTTCGCGGACCCGCAGCTTCCGCCATGACCAAGGGACAGACCAGCAAGCTGGAGGCGAAGAAGAAGAAGGGAAGGCGGCGGCGGCGAGCGTTGCCGGCGGGGTGGATCTAGTGGGACTTCCTCCCCTCCACGGTGACGGAGGGGGATCTGCTGCAGCTGGTGGAGCACGGGATGATCATGCACAAGTCGTGGAGGCTGCCGGCGGAGAATGAGATCGAGCCGGCGCCCCGGGAGGGGGAGCGCGTCCTGCTGCTCAACCACGTATATCGAGGTTTCCCTCTGCCCCCGCATCCTTTTTTCAAAGGCATTATAAACCACTTCGGGGCGCAGCTTCACCACTTTCCTCCGAATGCTATAGCTCATCTCTCTGCTTTCATAGTCCTGTGCGAGTGCTTCATCGGCTGTCCTCCCCATTGGGGGCTGTTCAAACATTTTTTCTCTGCCAGATCTCAAACTATCAAACGACTTCACCACTCGGATGATAAGACACACCTTCTCCAGCTCTGCGGAGGCTTAGGTTTCCAGAAGAAGAGTAGGAGTAGTTATCCTGCCCTTCAGCTGATGGAGTCGGTTAGGAACTGGCAGTCGACGTGGTTCTACTGCCAGGACGTTGCATGCCCGAATGCCACGACAGGGCTGCCTCCCTTTAGCTTAGATCGACCCGCTCCGCCTAAGCAGCTTGCGCTCACGAAGGCGGAGAAGGTTGACATCCAGCCTCTGGTCGACGCACTCGTAGATGTCGTCACAAGGGGAGTCACCGGCATAGATTTGCTGGAGATTTTCCTCGGTCGGCGCATACAACCACTACAGGCTCGCGACCACGCCATGTGGCATACACGGGGCCCGAAGACTCCACTCGGACCAACGTCTTGGGCGTGACCGAGGAGAAGGTAGCGTCGTGGGTGCTCCAGATCACAGGCGCCTGTGAGAACCCCAGAGGGTCTCGGCGAGTGAGGGCTTTCTGCGCGGACAATCCCCCTCCGAACCAGGTGAGTACCATTTGTCGAGTGCACGTATCTCTCTTAGTTTTATTGCTTTCTTGAATCTCTGCCTGGCGTCTGATGTCGCCGACTGTATTCTATGCAGAAGTGGACCAACTGGTTTTCTCCTGTCTCGAACGGGAACCCGGCTGAGGAGGAAGAGGAGGGCAGCCAGGAGGGCAGCATGGAGAGCGCCGAGTATGTCTCCGACAGCGGGGAAACGGTGGAAGAGTCTAATGAGGAGGACGAGGAAGACGAAGAGCAGGACTCGCCGCCCCCGCTGCCGGAGCACCGAACCAAGCGCCGACATGAACCTGCAGTTCCCTCGGCCCCTCCCGCATCCTCGAGTGCTCCGCCCACTGCTCCCGTGGTCCCGAGTGCTCGGAGCACCAAGAGGACCAGGGACGTTGCTGCTGAGCCTGCGAGTCAGCCTTCCAAGGTGGCTAAACCGAGCAGATCTAAACCTCGGAAGGCTTTGCCGCGGATGAGGGTCGCTGTTCCCGTCACCTCAATGTAAGTGCATTGTTCTTCTTCTGATATTCGATTGAAATCATGTTTGATGGTCGAATGAATTTCACTCGACAGGGTTGCCACCTCTGCCACCTCTCCGGCGCGCCAGGAGAATGATCCCATGGACGCGGAAAACGTCGTCTCGTCCCAGCCAGGTGCGTTGTAGCGATTCCGAAAGTTTTATATTATCGCATCGCGAATTCTGTCTTCGGTCTTGCCCCTTTCTTTTCCTGAGATCTCGCGCCGTTCGGTTTGGCAGGGGTGATTTATGTGGATGAGGGTGACCAGGGGAGACCTGAGCAAGCTGCGGAGCCTGTCCTTGAGGCTGTCCCGCCAGTCACTGCTCTCGCCGCGGACGTGCCGCCGACTGAGGCGATGCCGCCGACTGAGGAGGCGTTGGTGGCTGCTGAACCGACTGGAGCGGGCCTTGGGATGCCCAAGGAGCTTCCAACGATGCCAGGCCCGTCAAATGTCGGGTTCAACGTCCAGCGCCTCCCGGAGGATCAGGTGGGAGCGGCCAAGGGGGCCATGGTGCAGGCGGAGCTGATGGCGGGAGAAGCCAAGAAGGCGTACGACTCCATCGCATCCTTGTACCAGCGGAGCTTGGAGCTGTGGGGCGATATCCGAGTAAGTGGGCTAGTAAGTATTTACTTTTCTCTTGTAACCCACTGGGTGTGCTCGGATACCGTATGATGTTTGCAATGGGTTCACTCTGAGTGAAACCAGTGGGTGTAGTCCCCGAGACTTCTGTCGAGTGCTTGCACCGACAGTTGTCTTTATGCATATTGTCTTTGACTTGGTCAGATCCATAAATAATATGGTCGACTGCTAACAGTTCGGGCACTCGGAGTGCGCCTACTGTAAGAGTCCCCGAGAGTAATTTTACTCAGGTCGGGTAGTATTGGCCTTGTGGGCGTAGGTGTTGTCATGTATCTCAATAGGACGGACCTGTTTGAGTTTCATGCCAGTGGGGTCACTCTTAGTGAACCCACTGGGTGTAGTCCCCGAGACCGCTGTCGACTGCTTGCGTCGGCAGGGGTCTGAAGAACTTAGACTTTTTAGTGTTGGATTTGTCTGATCGTCTCTTGGTGCTGGCTGGCAGAAAACTTGTGAGATGGGGACAACATACGATACTCTTAGGGCGGAAAAGGTTCAGTTTGCCGGTGAGCTGGATGCGGCACTGATTGCAATGGCTGGTATGAAGGAGGTTCTGGTGGAACGAGAGAAGTCGTTGGAGCAGGCTCGTGAAGCGAACAAGGCACTGACTGCTGAAGTTGAGAAGATGAAGGCGCAAAGGTCTGATCTGATGGGGCAAATGAATGTGCTGAACAAGCGGTGTATAGCGCAGGAGAAATACGTCGGTGACTGGCTCGGCAGATGATGACGCGTCTGGGTGGTAAGTCCTGTTTTTTCGAGTGCGTGTGGTACGTGTGCTACACTCGGCGCTTATTGTTTGCTTGTCCTGTGTTTGCAGATTTTTGCATGGACGCTGAAGCTGAAGCGGCTGACGTGGAGCGGTCGATTCGCGAGAACATTCCACTCGGCGAGGACGCCAATCGAGATCTGCTCGCAGCGCACATTCGCGTGGGCAAAGTTGGTCCTTTCGTCGGTCGACTGAGAGAAGTCGTCGGCCGGATCGACAAGGAGCTTTGGCCGAAAGATGAGTCGCGGCATGAGATGGAACACTTGATGACTCGACCTGAGGAGGTCCCAAACCGGGTGTAGTCATGGAAGAAATCTACGGCTCGCTGTGGTGCAGACGTTGCTCTGTCCCTGGCCCGAGTGCATTGCAAGGAGGTGCGCGAGGAGAAGCTGAAAGCGTTGAAGGTCGCCAACACGAAGAAACTTTGATTCGAAGACTTCATGGAAACCTTCCTTTAGAGTGCCACCCGCATCGCCGACGGGATCGACTTGGACACGTTCGTGGAGCCCTCCAGTCCTGGCGCCAATCCGAACGACGCGTAAGAAAACTTTTACCTCGGTATGCCGAGTGTTGGTTGTAAGAAACCTTGTCCACTTCTGTTGGCTGTCACATTCTTGGTTCGGTGCGGGTAAGCTTGACCCGCATCGAGTGAACCATCTTTAGGTGAACTTCGAATTTGAATCAACTCGTTTGCTCTTCTGTTGCAATTTTGGCTCGAGTTTTGTTTGGCGTTTCTTGGTGAAGCAAATGGCAAACATGCGGAGCATGTAATTTGGAGTTTCCTTGACATCTGTGTGAACCGAGTGGATCTGTAGGATACACTCGAGGGTAATAGAGTACTTATGCAATTCATGATCGCGGCTAAGTCTTCGAGTGCGACAGATATGCCGCACTCGGAGCGAGTTGCTACCCATGTAATTGTCAGTTGTCTTGACATCCACATGAGCCTCAATGAGGATCTGCTACTCATGTAATTGTCAGTTGTCTATACATCCACATGAGCCTCAATGAGGGTCTGCTGAGTCCCCGAGTGGATCTATAGGATACACTCGAAGGTAATAGAGTACTTAGGCGATTCTAGATCGCAGCTAAGTCTTCCAGTGCGACGTTTAGTGCACATTCGGAGAAAATGAGTACTTCGGCGATTCTTGATCGCAGCTAAGTCCCCGAGTGCGACGTTTAGTGCACACTCGAAGAAAGTGAGTACTTAGGCGATTCTTGATGGCAGCTAAGTCCCCGAGTGCGACGTTTGGTGCACACTCGGAGAAAGTTAGTACTTAGGCGATTATGGATCGCAGCTAAGTCCCCGAGTGCGACGTTTAGTGCACACTCGAAGAAAGTGAGTACTTAGGCGATTCTTGATCGCAGCTAAGTCCCCGAGTGCGAGGTTTAGTGCACACTCGGAGAAAGTTAGCACTTAGGTGATTCTGGATCGCAGCTAAGTCCCCGAGTGCGACGTTTAGTGCGCACTCGGAGAAAGTTAGTACTTAGGCGATTCTGGATCGCAGCTAAGTCCCCGAGTGCGACGTTTAGTGCACACTCGGAGAAAATTAGTACTTAGGCGATTCTGGATCGCAGCTAAGTCCCCGAGTGCGACGTTTAGAGCATACTCGGAGAACTAAGTCCCCGAGTGCGACGTTTAGTGCACACTCGGAGAAAGTTAGTACTTAGGCGATTCTGGATCGCAGCTAAGTCCCCGAGTGCGACGTTTAGTGCGCACTCGGAGAAAGTTAGTACTTAGGCGATTCTGGATCGCAGCTAAGTCCCCAAGTGCGACGTTTAGTGCACACTCGGAGAAAGTTAGTACTTAGGCGATTCTGGATCGCAGCTAAGTCCCCGAGTGCGACGTTTAGAGCACACTCGGAGAAAGTTACTACTTAGGCGATTCTGGATCGCAGCTAAGTTTGTTTTTTTAGACCGGAGTCTCCGACCGCGGAAGAATTTTGGATCTGCAAAAGCTCAATCTGCTTTATATTATTTCACCAATACTTGTTCTTTACATTGCTTCAGTCGACGGTCACGTGTAGAAGCGCTTCAGGAGATCTCCGTTCCATGCTCGCGGCTCGTCTGTCTCCCTGTCGACGTTGTAGAGTCTGTATGCTCCGTTGTTCAGCACCTTGGAGATGATGAAGGGTCCTTCCCAGGCAGGAGCCAACTTGTGAGGTCTTTGCTGATCCACTCGGAGCACCAGGTCGCCTGCTTGGAACGTGCGACTCCTGACGTGTCGCGCGTGAAAACGCCGTAGATCTTGTTGATAAATGGTTGGGCGAGTCAGTGCCATCTCGCGCTCCTCCTCTAGAAGGTCCACTCCGTCTTGCCTTGCTTGTTCTGCTTCAGCTTCGAAGAAGAGTTCGACTCGTGGAGCATTGTGAAGCAAGTCACTCGGAAGGACTGCTTCTGCTCCGTAAACGAGGAAGAACGGTGATCGCCGTGTAGATCTGTTCGGAGTTGTGCGAAGACCCCAAAGCACTGAAGGTAGCTCGGTGACCCATGCGCCAGCGGCATGTCCCACCTTTCGAAGGAGTCGGGGCTTCAAACCTTGCAGAATAAGTGCATTCGCCCGCTGTGCTTGTCCATTTGATTGAGGATGCGCCACGGATGCAAAATCCACTCGGATACCTTGGCTTGCACAGAAACCTTTGAATCTGTCCGAGTCAAAGTTTGTCCCGTTGTCCGTGATTATGCTGTGAGGTACACCGAATCTGGAGATGATGTCCCTGACAAACTTGATGGCTGTTAGGGCGTCGAGCTTCTTGATGGGCTTGGCTTCAATACATTTTGTGAACTTGTTGACTGCCACCAACAAATGTGTGTATCCTCCTTGCTTATCCTGAATGGACCAACTGTATCTAATCCCCATACTGCAAACGGGCACACAAGAGGGATTGTCTTCAACGCATATGTTGGCTTGTGGGACTTGTTGGAGTAGAACTGACAGCCTTCACATCGGTCGACCATATCTTTAGCCATTTTGTTTGCCTGCAACCAGAAGAAACCAAATCTGAATGCTTTGGCGACGATCACTCTTGAAGAGGCGTGATGACCGCAGATTCCCGAGTGAATATCTTCCAGGATTAGCTGTCCCTCCTCTGGGGAGATGCATCATTGAAGAACGCCTGAAACGCTTTCCTTGTACAACTCGCCATCAATGAAAGTGAACGACTTCGACCTGCGGACTATCTGCCTGGCCTGGACTTCGTCTTCTGGTAATTCCTGCCTCAGGATATATGCACTGATCGGCACAGTCCAATCGGGGATGACAACAAGAATCTCCATGATCAGATCAACCACAGCAGGTACGTCGACTTCAGTCGGATCTGTCGAACTCTTTGGTTGTACTGGTTCCTCTGTGAAAGGATCTTCCTTGACTGAGGGAAGGTGGAGGTGCTCCAGGCAGACGTCACTCGGGACTGGTTTCCGAGTGGATCTGAGTTTTGCCAACTCATCAGCTGCTTGGTTCTTCACTCGCGGAACATGGTGCAGTTCTAGACCTTCAAACTTTTTCTCGAGCTTCCTCACCGCATTGCAGTATGTAGTCATGGTGGGGTTCCTAACGTCCCACTCCTTCATCACTTGGTTGACCACCAAATCCGAATCTCCGTAGACCATCAGGCGACGGACGCCGAGTGAGATGGCCATGCGCAATCCGTAGATGAGAGCTTCATACTCTGCCTCGTTGTTGGAGGAATCAAAGTGTATCTACAGCACATACTTGAGTTTGTCGCCCTTTGGCGATATGATCACAACGCCAGCGCCGGAGCCATTCAACATCTTGGACCCATCGAAGAACATTGTCCAATGAGCCGGGTAGATGTGGGTCGGTTGCTGTTCTTCTACCCATTCTGCTATGAAGTCAGCCAGAGCTTGAGACTTAATAGCTTTCTTGGCCTCGAACTTGATATCGCAGTACAACATCTCCATTGCCCACTTCGCCACTCGGCCTGATGCGTCTCGATTGTGGAGGATTTCCGACAACCGAGCATCAGAAACGACAGACACCGAGTGGTCTTGGAAATAATGGGCCACCTTCTTTGCAGTCATGTAAATCCCGTAGATAAGTTTTTGATAGTGGGGATACCTCTGCTCGGAAGGGGTCAGGACTTCGGAGACGTAATACACTGGCCGCTGAACTTTGTATGCTTTGCCTTCTTCTTCTCGTTCGACTGTAAGAACAGTGCTGATGACTTGATTTGTAGCCGCGATATACAGAAGAAGGGGCTCTTTACTGAGCGGAGCAGTAAGAACCGGCTGGGTGGAAAGTAGGACTTTGAGGTCGTCGAATGCGACTTGGGCTTCATCTGTCCACTCGAAAGTATCTGATTTCTTCATGAGTCGGTACACAGGAAGTGCTTTCTCGCCGAGTTGACTGATAAACCTGCTCAAAGCCGCTAGACAACCTCTGAGCCGTTGAACATCGTGTATTCTGACCGGCCTCTCCATTCGGACGATGGTCCCGATCTTTTCGGGGTTGACATCGATCCCATCGTTCGGAAACGAAGAAACCGAGTAACTTTCCGTTGGGAACGCCGAATGAACACTTGGCGGGGTTGAGCTTGATATCGTACCTACGAAGGTTGGCGAATGTTTCTGCCAAGTCAGTCAGGAGGTCGGAACCTTTGCGTGACTTGACTACGATATGATCCATATACGCCTCCACATTCCGACCGATCTGGTCAAGGAGGCATTTTTGGATCATGCGCATAAAGGTAGCTCCTGCACTCTTCAAACCAAATGGCATAGTGATGTAGCAGAAGCACCCGAATGGGGTGATGAAGGCTGTTTTTAATTCATCGGGGCCATACAAACGGATCTGATGATAGCCCGAGTAGGCGTCAAGAAATGACAAACGCTCGCAACCCGCAGTCGAATCGACGATTTGATCGAGCGGGGGAGCAGAAAATGGTCTTTCGGGCAGACCTTATTGAGGTGCTTGAAGTCGATGCACATCTGGAGCGACTTGTCCTTCTTGGGAACCATGACAACATTGGCGAGCCACTCGGAGTGGTGAACCTCGCCAATGAAGTTGGCTGCCAAAAGCTTGGCTACCTCTTCTCCGATTGCCTTCCTCTTCTGCGCGGCGGACCGACGCAGGCATTCTCGGACAGGCCGAGCGGTGGGATCCACATGCAGTCGGTGCTCAGCCAACTCCCTGGGTACACCTGGCATGTCAGAGGGTTTTTCATGCGAAGATGTCCCAGTTCTCACGGAGGAATTGGGTGAGCTCGGCTTCCTATTTAGGATCGAGGGTGGTGGAGATGTTCGTCGGGGCAGCAGTGGCGTCCGTCGGGTGGATGCTGACCTTCTTCGTCTCTCCCGCCGACTGGAATGCAGACTCCGAAGCAGGCTTCTTCGAACGCAACAAGTCAGCGGGGTCAACTGTTTTCTTGTACTCGTCAAGTTCGAGGACGGCCATCTGCTGGTCGGCGATTCTTGATCCTCGCTGCAGACACTCTTCGGCCCGCTGTCGATTGCCCGTGATGGTGATCACACCTTTCGGGCCTGGCATATTCAGCTTCATGTATACGTAACACGGACGGGCCATGAAACACGCATACGCTAGGCGGCCCAGAATTGCGTGGTAAGCGCTCTCGAAGTCCACCACTTCGAACGTCAGCTTTTCCTTCCGGAAGTTCTTGTCGGAGCCGAAAACGACGCCCAACGCAATCTGGCCGAGTGACTTGGCCTTTCGTCCAGAGACGACTCCATGGAACTGCATGCTGCTCTCGCTGAGTTTGGACATCGGAATGCCCATCCCCTTGAGAGTGTCGGCATACATGATGTTCAAGCCACTGCCGTCGTCCATGAGGACTTTGCGCAGTCAGACTCCCTCCACCACCAGGTCGACGACCAGAGCCTGTATTCCTGGGGTGGGTACGTGTGCTGGATGGTCCGACTGGTCAAAGGTGATCGCAGTCTGAGACCATTTGAGGAACTTGGGGTTGGTAGGGGTGGCCATGTTCACCTCCCTGTTCACCAGCTTCAGCCGACTCTTGCTCTCTACGTCAGCGAATATCATCAGTGTTGCATGGACTTGGGGGAACGGATCCTCCTTATCCTCCTCATCCTGATCATTGTCCTTCTCACTCAGTTGCCCTTCGCTGAACCCCTGGATCAGGAGGCGACACTGTCGAGTGGTATGCTTCGCATATATGGGGTTGCCCTCTTCATCCATCTTCGTATGAACTGGACATGGCTGGTCCAGGATGGGGCTATTAAGCGGCTTCTTCTTGGGGGTGAACTGAGCCTTTCCTTTGCCCTTGAACTTGGCATTGGTTACAGCAGCAGCTTCTGCTTCCGAGTGTTGCCCCCATCTCCATCGGCGACTATTTTGTGCTTGCCGCTTCGGATGCGGTCCTCTTCTTCGCCATTTGCATAGCGTGTTGCTATCTTCATCATCTTGCTCATGGAGATGTCGCCTGTTCGGCCGAACTTTAGGTACAGATCCCTGTACCGCACACCTGCCTTGAAGGCGCAGACTGCTTGATGCTCCGTAACGTTCTCCAGCGTGTGGTAGAGAGTTGTCCAGCGCTGAATGAAATCACGCAGGAGTCATTCTGCTTCTGGACACAGTGCTGGAGCTCCACGAGGCCAGCATGGCGCTTGCACGTCCCTTCGAAGGTCCTGATGAACACTCGGGCCAGATCTGCCCAGCTGTAGATGCTTGAGGGGGCCAACTGGTTCAGCCACGCTCGCGCCGAGCCGTCGAGCATCAGAGGGAGGTGCTTCATGGCGACATGGTCGTCTTCACCTCCGATCTGGACTGCTACTCGGTAATCATCCAGCCACGTTTCTGGCTTGGACTCTCGTGTAAACTTGCTAATTCTCGTCGCCAATCGGAAGTTGGGAGGGATGTCAGCCGAACGGATGGCTCGACTGAAACACTCGGGACCAGAAACGATGGTCCTGCTTCCACTCGGACGGTCGATATCGTAACCATGGCGGTGGGCTCGGCCCCTGTCGACCCTTCGCTGGGCGATATGCCCTCTCGCGTCGGGCCTTGGGTCGTAAGTGCCGCCGACTGAACGCCGATCATCATGATGTCGGGGCCCGTAGGGCCCACCCCACAGAGGGGTGCGTGAACGGCGACGATCTTCGGGATTTATGGAACGACTGCCTCCTCTGTGTCGCTGATGAGAACCAGGGCTATGAACTAACCGATGCGTATTCGCTTGAACATAACTATTGTAGATCCTGTTGTGCGACTGGGAGACCGCCGAATTTTGCTGCTGCGCCGTGTGCAACAGGGCGCGGATTTGCTCGATCCCGGTGCCAGCCTCAGAATCAGTCGGCTGAAGGGAATCGGCTATCTTGGCAGCCGCAGCCAAGTTGAGGAGGGGTGTGCGGAACAACTCCACATTGCTCCGTCGAGTGTGCCGACTGGCAGAACGGCGAGGCGGACGACGCGCACCGGACGTTTTGCCGATCTCGTGCTCGTTCCGGCCGGCTTGACAGGGATCTTCGTGGGAGTTGGCCATGTGTACTTCTGCTGTAGGCCCGCGCCCCGTGTACTCGGAAGGAAACTCAGTCGGAACCGAGCCCGAGCGCTGGGAAGGCGGGGCAACCACAACTGACTCTAGAACCGCCACTTGTGAAGACGCGTTCTCGCGCGCTTGGGCGTGTTGCACCCAACGCTGGAGCCGCGGACGGCGGGACCGCTTGTTGCGGCGCGTGACGACGGTGTAGGTCGACACCGGAGCCGACTACTGGAGAAGAAGAATGCCGCGGGCGCCGGCACGGAAGTGCGTAGCCCCGGGGCGGGGAAGCGCCTCGACGTCGAGAGGGGCGTCCCGAAGCCATGCCGAATCGTCGACGATGAAGGAGAGAGCGCCGAAGAGGATGTCGTGACCCATGCTCGAATTTCCACCGGACGACATGACGAAGTGATGTAGTCGCAAACTCGCCGGAAGTCTCTTAGACGCCTGCCCCACGGTGGGCGCCAACTGTCGTGGGTATAAGCCTGACAGTAGATGTGTAGGGTACGAAAGGGATGGGCAGAGCCTTAGCTACGACGAGGTTGTATGAGTTCAGGCCCCTCTGCGGTGGAGGTAATAGCCCTACGTCTCAGTGCTCAGGGAGCTTGTTGTCGAGTGGAGTATCGAATACAGTGAATTGCTCACCCCTGCACCAGTGGGGGAGGGTGGCTTATATAGAGTGCGCTGCCCTCCACAACGGTTCGGTGCACAGGGGTGGAGTAGTGGCGAATAAATGTCTACGTTACAGGTAACGTACGTCTTAAATGCTAATTAAGGCACATGGAAACGTATGACCATTTCCCTCCAGGGGGGTTACGATGCACAGAGTGGAATCCAGTCGGTTAGTTTGATAAACTCCGAATGCTAATCTCCAACTGGACGGTCGAGGATCTGTTACCGACTGGATGAAGGGAATCTCTTAGTTAGTCGGAACTGACTAAGGGCCTTGTCCCTTGTGAGGGGTAGTCCTTGGGTTGGACCTTTAGGGCAGGCCTATGACCCTACCCTAGGACTATAACCCCATCACCGCCTTCAAGACCACGAGCGATCGTCGAACACCGACCACTAGGTCGCCCACACGGGCATGACCACTCGTCCACTAGTCCCAGCGATCATCGAACACCGACCACCAGGTCGCCCACACGGGCATGACCACTGGTCCACTGGTCCCAGCGATCGTCGAACAACGACCACCACGCCGCCAATAGGGAGAAGGCATCACCTAGAGCCCCAAAGCCGGCACCTTGGTGAGAACAGGCCCAACGGGTCTGAGCAGGTCACTCGAAGAGGATGACGGACGCCAAGTCGCTACCAAACCCGGCACACCATGCCACCACTCAGCCCAATTTAAGCTCATCTGGAGTTTTAAAAGGTGATTTTGTTTATGGAGTCATTCATGGAGGTAGAATTACTTCTCAAATTTAAGGCACATTTGACTAGGTTCCATAGAAGGGAAGCAACACAGCATGTAAAGAACAGATGATCAACATTTTCATCTCTCTCCAAGAGTACACATCTCTTTTCTCCTTTCCGTCCTCTTTTAGTTAGATAATCCTTAGTTAGGATGGATTTTCTGTTAGCAAGCCAAGCAAATATTTTGATTTTGGCGGATACCTTAATTTTTTTAACCGGGCAATCCCCTTTTCATTACTAGCATAATGGAAATACAAAGTTCAGCAAAGGGAAAAAACATAAAGGGGTGTGAGTTCAGCAAATTTTTGAGAAACCCATCATAGGCACTCGTCATCGAGCATCCCACCGTAGGTCGAAAACCCAAAAACACCATAGAAACGCAACCGATGATCTAGAGCCAAAGTTCCTAACAACATGAAACAAGTCTAAAAAGAAAGGTAGGATACAGTCGGGTTCACTCAGGGAATCGACTAAACGCCCACGCACGGGGGTGCCTAAAACACCAGACAACAAAAATTAAGACCTGCAGTATCACCATCATCACTTGGCACCTTCTAGAGCAGCACAAATCCGCATCATGCTCGTTGCATTGTTCTTCAGCATGTTAGCACCTTGCTCCATTGCTTCCCGATCCTCCCCTGTCAGTAGACCTGCCCAATATGTGAGGAAACCACAAGCAGCATAAACTACATCAAAGGGGGATCTTAACTTTTTATTCTCAAAGGTAGCACAGTTACCACAATTCCACAATGCCCAGCACACAACAGCTAGACCACAGGTATAGAACCTAGCTCCATTAGGAAGATATATAAAGCACCATGAATAGAATTGCCAAATACTATTAGGGCCCAAGCTAGTGCCAAGCATGCAACCAATAGTTCTCCAGGTCACCCTAGCAACTCGGCAAGTAAAGCATAGGTGTTGTGAAGTTTCCCTCTCGTTACAAAACGAGCACCTCGAGTTACCTTCCCATTTTTTTCATCACATCACGAGTGAGAATAGCATCCTGAAACAATTGCCAAAGAAAAATCTGGATCTTAAGAGGAATTTTAGCTCTCCAGATCCATCTATAATCACACCCAGCAACTTTCCTTTCTAGGTACTCATAAAGAGATTTAGTAGAGAACTTTTTCCCACTCTCCAGCGTCCAGATAATCTGGTCTGGAGCCTCATAAATGGTCCAGCTTACAGCAGTTTTCTTAAGATATTCCCATTGACAAACCAAGGAATGATTCATTTGTCTCCTGAAGAAATCATTCTCCACCCCAGTTTTAAACCTCCCACGGTTATATTCTGGTGGTTACGAATGTAAAACAAATCAGCATATGTATTTTTCAGTGGCGGGTTACCGCGGATGGGATCATACCAGAGTCTCGCAATGTTCCCAGAATTTAACGCAACTTCTGTGCGAGCCATGTAGTGAGGTTTCACTTTCATAATGACTTTCGAGATCGGGGAATCCACGAATTTGCTTGTCACCGAGGCCACATCATCTTTTTTAAAGTACTTAGCTTTAATCACCTCTTGCCATAACCCATTTTGGGTTTCTATTTTCCACCACCATTTAGTAAGAAGACTAATCTTTTGCTTGTGGAGACCTTTCACTCCCAGACCCCCCTTTCTCTTAGACCTACAGATACGTTCCCATCTCACCAAATGATACCTTTTATTCCCCTCATACTCACGCGAGAAGAATTTTCTTTTATGCTTATCCAATTTATATATTACCATCTTAGGAAGTAAGAACATCGTCATGTAATAATAGACAATACTGGTAAGGGATGAATTCAACAAGATCAACCTACCCCCCGAGGATGCCGCATTACCTATCCAAGTCTCAGAGCATTTTAGGAACTTCTCATCCACAAAGGACCAATCCAGATTTTAGGGACTCCACTCTGTAAATAGTAGTTCCAGTTTCAGCCCCCCATATCAGCACCAGTCATCACTCACAATATGCTTGTGGACAACAGGTAGGAGCATGCTCATGGTATTTGCAGATAGGGCAGGGCTCGAGTTTATTGGTAGGATTCACCTGATGATTCTGCTTCCCCAGGATGCATCGAGGAGGAGGGGAGATCTCGCGTCCGATTCCATCACCAACAGACTCAAAAGGGCCTTGGCTTTTGGGAATCCAGACCCCTCCCCCTCCCCCGCCTGCTTCCCCGTCGCAGTCGCATCCCATTGAGAGGTGTCGTCAGATCCGGAGGCGATGTTGGACGCTGACGAGTTATTTGGCCGTCGTCCCTCTTCCAGGAGAACTTGCTCCGGTCTCCTCCGTGGCCGCCGCCTCACCGTGGCACACGGCCAGGACCGCGAGCACCGCGGCCAGGTCCTCTTGTCGCTTTCCCGAAAGCCGCGCCCTTCACCCCCATCATAGGAGGAGAGGCAGCCAATGCCGCGAAGGATCTCTGGTCGCCACCAACTTTCCCTCTCCACCAGCCAAAGGACTCACGGATCCGAGATCTAGGGTTTCGATTTTCCGCCGTCCAGAAGTGGGAGAAGGCCTCCTCTAGGTCAAGTCTCTCCGGAGGGGAGGGGGGGTCTTATACCAGTGTTGCGGAGGGAATGGAGGCTCGGATTTACCCCCACGTGTCGTCCATCCGCCATTGCCGCGCGTGCGGTGGTGGGTCCCGGCTCGGTCCACCGCGGGGCACCTCGATCCCCACCTCTCGCCTCGCTCGTCTCCACCCCACCAACCTCATCAGCCAAGCTCGCCGCTGGCAGCCGATCTCGAATCCTCGCGAAATGACAGGGCAAAGCCACAATATCGTCGATGTCTAGGGTTTCCGCGGCACGGAGACAGCGGGCGTCGATGGTCACCCCCTGCTTGTCGAACAGAACCAACCGGAGAGCGTCGTGGCGGAGGAGCAGCTTGCCGTCGACGAACGTCATCCGCCGCGCCCCGATATCGGCGGCAGAGGATACTCGCCATCGCGTGTCGCCCGAATCGCCATAGTTGTACGCGGCCATCAGGCGGACTCAAATCTTATTATCACGAGGGCCGCCTGCTCTGCAAATCCAACGGGGCAGGAGGCTGAGAACGAGGAGTCGTCAACATGTCAACATGCTATCCGGAGCCGGGTATGGTGAAGGTAAGCGATGGTGAGGTGCTAACCATGGTCTCCAACTACAGCAGCCAGATACCTTAATTTCCCACCGGAATTTCTGAGAAAGTTTCAACTACCAATTTTCTACATAGAGATTTCACAGTAAAGTGTTTATCAACAGTGAGAGTCCACTCAACTTTGTCCTTACCATGTCCCATTTCTATATTTTCACATCTCTCCTTCCGGACCCTCCAGAGTTTGCAATGTTTCTCCAGCATGTTGTGATAGTTTGACGACTATACGAAATAGATCAAATGGTGATCGAACCCGGCCGTATATTTGCTGTTAATTCGAGTCTGCCGACATTTAAATTGATTGATAGGATTTCTCATGTTGAAATCTATTCTGAAAATACACAAATCAATTCTGATTTCTCAATCAGAGTTTCAAACATGCGATCGAAGATCGAGTCCACTGGCTCATTGGATCCGTTGCCTCCAGCCGCCATTGCGCCGATCTTTCTGTACCGGTACGTTGCTCCTTGGCACACGCATCCAGTCCCGCCACCACAAGCGGCCTCCTCCAGTCCGCACCACGCCGTGCACACGGGTCACCAGACACCGCCGCCGCCGCCACCACCACTCCTGCCCGCTCGCCCCGACCGACTCGTCTCGCGGTGAAACCACGCGTTTTCACCTCCCAAAAGCGCAGTACTCGCTCCGTTTCTTTTTCATCTGTATATAAGATTTGGTCAAAGTCAAGTGATACAAAGTTTGATCAAATATATATCAAAAGATATCAACATCTATAATACTAACCCTATATGCTGTGAAAATTAATATTATGTTGCATCTACTAATATTGATTCAATATTATAAATGTTGATATTTTATTCTATAAATTTAGTCAAAATTTATGAAATTTGACTTTGACCAAATCTTATATGCGAACTAAAAAGAAACGGAGGGAGTACATGCTATACAGTATACACCACCGAAGACTCGTCGTCAAGGCCGACGGCGACGGCGACAGGCGGTAGCGTTACGGCGCAGCAGCCACCAGGCCGTGCGCTCGCGTCGCCGGGGAAGCAAGCCTGCGCTTGCACCGGCGACACGCAAAACCACGTGGAACGTACTACGACGTACCCGCAGGAGGTGCCGTCGTGCCACACTGCAGCGTGGGTGCCCCCGGCCTTGCCTGCCGCGTGGGAGGCCACGGGACGTCCGACCGGAGCATTGTGATTCCGTCCCGGGCTCCGTGAACCGTGCGGGACAGCCAGCCAGCCGGCCCCGGTCCCGTGCTGCGGCGCAGGGAATTGACAACACGGGACGCATCCACCGGCTTTGTTTTGACCTCTACTACTTGGAGCCCCTCGATCACCGCCGGGCACGCCACCACCACCACCCTGCCACCGCCACTGCCGCCGTGCATACGCGTGACTGAAAGCGAGACCCAGCCATGGTCCTGCACTCCTGCCCCCCACAGTAGCCATCCAACCAAGCCGCATCCTGCATCCTGCATGCCCAGCCCAGTCCATTCCAACCTAGCCAGCCAGCCATAGCCAGGGGCGCCCCTCTACCCAAACACTACGCTTTCTCCTACTCGAGTACGTACGCAAACCCCAACCCAACCCAACCCATTTGCGCTGGATTCGAATGATGCACCGAGGAGCCGGAGCTTTTCGACCACCCTGCCCTGCGCTACGTACGTCCATCTTTTAACGACAACCGTCCAGTACGTGGCAGTACTACTACAAAAAGGAGCAGCAAAGTTGCACCAGTTGACCTCACCGCTGCTCATCTCGTCTCGGTGGATCCGCCGGCAGTGGCCGGCCACTCCATGCATTCCATCTCATTCATTCCCTACCCTGCTTTATAAAGTCATCAGGGAGAGGGAGAGAGCTTTTCTACGACTTGCATTGGTTTCAATTTCCTTCTACTGTTTTCCCATGCCTCTCCTCTCCTGTTCATCATCCATCATTGCTTTTTCTCTCTGCGCCCGGCTGGGGTCACGCACTGGCTCGGGACCCTGTTCCATTCCGGGACGTGTTTTAGGTTCCCCGCTGCAAAAGGCTCCGCCCCCTACATGAAATACAATACGTGACCCAAAGAGAAAAACTAGAAACACCACCACGCACTACATACTTTTCTGGTTTGAGATAATGCTTGGCTCAACTGGTTCGGACGGACGAATTCATGGCTCGTGTACGGTGTACCATGAGTGGCACTGCTACTAGTGGACAGAGAAAATTCCACGGAGGTTGTGGTAGTAGCAGCTAGAGGTGGTGGGCGGCACATGAACAGCAACCCGGCATACAATGAGGAGCGTAAATGCGTGTGCCCATCAATGGCGACACGAGGATGCCCGTGACGCAAAAGCACCGGCAACCAAGCCCAAACCGAGGAACCGCAAGAAAATAAAAATGAAAAACCGCCGTCCCATTTTTCTTTGGGCACCGTTTCTCCGGTAGATGTCCACTTTAGCCCCAGCGCATCCTGCGATAGTGCTTTTTTCGCCCGCGGTCGAACGAGTTTTCAGCCGCGTCATCAGGTTTCGGTCCCTAGACGTTGACGTTTTAAAATTAGTCTTTTCCCGTTTCTAAAAAATGTCACAAGTTCAGCGATCATGCCACAAGTCGACGATCAATATTCAACAGTTTGACGATCAACACACCCACTGGTTCTGCGATCAAAAGGGAAGGATGGAATGAATCAAACGACTGGCTCGATGCAGATCCGCTCCTCTACCGCGGTCACGGGACTGACCGGGGTCGTCGGACTCGTCGCCGGCGTTGGTCCTGCCAGGGTGATCGGTGTCGCCGGCGTGGTTGGAGTTATCGCTGCCGTGGTCATCGGCGTGGTTGGAGTTGTCGCTGCCGTGGTCGCCGACGTGGTTGGAGTTGTCACTGTCGTGGTCGCCGATGCAGTCGTCGCCGACGCCATCATCCGGTTTAAGATCAGGTCGCGTTGCACGAAGTACCACGGCTTCACATGCTCGTCCATCGTCGTTGTGTCTGTCCCCATCAAGAATGCCAGCTCGATGTTCCTCTTCTTCGCGACGACATTGGTCCTCAGAAGGTCGAACTTGACGTGTTGGTTCGCCATCAACGCCGACCACCGCGTGTCGGTTTTCTCCTCCCTCTTGGCAGCACTGTTCTTGGCGTCGGCGATGCATTGCTCGAGCAAAGATTGTAGTCGTTTGGCTACGGGCGCCGAATCTCTCGTCGTGGCGGCTTTCTTGGTGCCATCTGGGCGCCCTTCTGCCGCAGGCGGGGCAAGCGCGTCCTGGTTATAGGTCTCCTTGGCCTTGTCGAGGGCGAGCCGAACTTCCATCCACATCTCGCACGACTCGATTCTGGAGAATACGTGAAGGAACCTGAACTCTTGATCCTTGTTGTTGGCGCGATGTCGAACATCCAAACCATATGCACAAGCGAACAAAACATGTCGGCAAAGTACACGGCGATGCGACGAACTAGGGCGGGCAAACTCTGTCTATACGTGCCCCTCGACGTTGGTGCCGTTTTTCGGTCGAGCAGCAACCTCCTCGGCGATCCCATGCCACTTGTTGCAGACCGTCTCGATCGTCGACCAGCGATTCGCCATGGCCTTCTTGTCGCGATCCATGTGGATCCTGGCGAAGTCGGGGTCGACCAGCTTGCGTCCATCGAACGTTGTTTTGATTCTCCCCTAGTGCGTATCAGTGTTCTAATTCGTGTCGGTGATCGGGTCGATGCTAACAGTCTTCCACACTTCGGCAAGGCACTCGTCTACTGGGACGTCCACTTGACACGTGGCTCGGCTCGCTTGTTGTTCGTCGCCCGCCTTCTCTTCCTTCCCTTCTTCTTCGGCACTGGTTCCGTTTCCACCTCCACCGCCTCTTTCTCCCCCTCCTCCTCCTCCTCGGCATCGTCTATCTCGTCGCCGATGTCGCTAGCGGTGTCCATTTTTTGCCATGCACGCCGAACTCCGGGTGTGATGCGGCGGCGACGGAGCCGCTCGTGATGATTTCATCTATGTCGGCATCTCTCTACTTAAACTGCGGCGACGACGCGGACGTGAATGGAAGGTCACCACAACGCAGAGACGGCGCAGGTGAGGCTGTTGGCGAGTACGCCAATGGCGAGTAGTTGCACTGGATGTTGATGACGACGCTAAACGCAGGTGAGGGAATGTGCGGGTCGTAGCCGAAACCGGTGGGGGAGGAACGAAAGGAGGAGTTGGGATTGAAGCCGCCATGCGCGTCGCCGTCGGAGTGTACCTGGCAAGGGAACGTACTCGCAGGGCGGCATCGTCGGCGAGAGAGCGGCCGGCGCGCTTGGGCGGATTCATCATCCCCGCGCGCGCCTCTTCCTGATCGAGCTCGAGCGCGGCCGCCGCCGCGTCCCTGATCCTCCTAGCGTCAAGCCTCCTCCGTCGGTCTGTTGTGACCGCCTCTCGACGCTGAACATCCACCCTCCACTCGACGCCCGAAACGCCCGGTGGCCTAGCCGTCGGCTTCGACTGGCTAGAGTCGGCGACGATGGCGGGGCGAGGGACGGTGTACTTCTTCGATGGCATGGCGGTCGTATGACGGGTGAGTGGGAGAAGAATGGCGCGAGGAGGCGGGGGGTGGAGGGAAAGGGAGGAGGAAGGGGAAGAAAACAGCGGGAAAGGCCCGACTGACATTGACGGAGCAGGCCCGCTTGGCTTTTCACTTCGATCGGCGCTCCGAGGTGCCCCCCGGGGGGCTGGGTTCGCCTCTGGTTTGCCGATTGTTATTTCGTCCCAAAACAACGCTAAAACAAGGTACTCGAGGCGCGACTCGGCTGATTTTGCACCGCCGATGCTAAACGAGGTACTGGGGGCGCAATTGGGCCGATTTTGCACCACCGGCGCTAAACGAGGTACTGGGGGCGCGACTGGGCCGATTTTGCACCGACGGCGCTAAAAAAGACGTCCTCGGGTGGCTGTTGGGGGGAGTGGAGATGCTCTAAACATCCGTCACCTCGACAGCCGTCGAATCTCCACGCGCCAGCTATCCGATCTAACTAGCACGCTGCTCGGTCGCCTTTCCGACCCATAAATTCCTGAAATAACAAACCAGTTGCAGAAACAATGACCGCATTGCAGAAATAATTGCTGAAACAACTGTCACGTTATAGAAACAACGAGCATGTTACATAGACTTCCTCTTTTTTTGTGATAACAGCGTGAGGTGATCTGTTGATGAAGTTGTGTGTAGTGTTTCTTTTTTATTACGACATCTTCTTATCCATGTTGCAAAAATTATGGTATGTTATAAAAATTACGACATCTTTTAACCCATATTACAAAAAATACGACATATTACAAAAATTACGACATGTTGCAAAAATTACGACTTGTTTTCCTGAAACAACAGGAATGTTTCAGAAAACGATTGCGGCTTGTTTTACTGAAACAACAGGAATGTTTCAGAAAACGATCGCGGCTCGGCACGTGTACCGGAGAGCGCGGGCACACTCTCGTCCGTTAGATCGACGGACGAAACGGAGGCGGAACAATTGCGCAGATCAACCGGAAGAAGGTAAAAGTTTTCCTTTTTCTTTTTAGTGATATATATACCATCAGGACACGATGAAAAACAAGGAACAGAACAAAACCTGTGAATAATCTGCCCGAGCCAGAGAGAACGGGAGGTGAGCGGACGGAGCGTACATGTCGTGTCGTGTCGCGTCGCGCCCAGCAGAAACAGGAAAAACAGAGGGCGGGACGATGATTTATATTACACTACACGGGGCGCCTCGCCTCGTCGTCTTCCTCCGCCGAGGCGCTGCCCACGCATCACTCGCCAGTAGACAGTAGAGTACTCATCAGACCGCCACCATCGACAACTTGACCCGAGCAGAGCTCCCTCCTTCCTCCGCTTGCTCAGTCCTCGCCATCATCTCCCTCTTTCCAGCTTTTCTTTGCAGTTGCCCTCCCCCGCCCTGTGGACTCTGCCCCCCGCTTCCTTTGCTCGCTCGCTCGCTGCCTTTTCCCCCTCCTCTCCTCGTCTCCCTCTCCCTCTTTGTTAAAAGGCTGCTCCCTCTCCCCCCTCGCACCCCTCCCTCTCTCTCTCTACTTCTTCTTCTTCTCTCTCTCTTGCCTTGGCATGGCCGCCTGAGGTCAAATACCCATCCCGCTTTCTCTCTCTTTCTCGCGCAATCTTTGTCCCAGATTCCAACCCTCACCTCCCCTCACCTCCAGCCGTTTATATTTGGTGCCTCCGTGCCTGCTAGCCGCTCTCCGCTTCATCTCACTTCCCCATGGCCATGGCTTCCACGGCGGCGGCTACCACTGTCAGCTCGTGCTCTGATGCTCCGAGGCTCTGACCTCGCCTCTCGCCCACCCCACGCCCACCTGACATACCAGTACACTCACTGAGTAGCAACCTCTCTCACCTCAGCTCAGCTCAGCTTCAAGTTGGTTGGTTGGTTGGCTGGCTGCGCGGAGAGGAGCGGATGGAGAGCAGATGGAGGAAGGCCAAGATGTCGCTGGGGCTCAACCTCTGCGTCTACGTGCCGCGGACGCTGGACGACATGGACAACGCCGGCCCGCCCTCCACGGGCTCCTCCACGGCCGCGCTCGTCTCGCCGGCGGCCTCCTCATCCGCCTCCTCCTACGCCACCAGCGCCAACACCACCCCCACCGCCGACACGCCCAACGGCAGCGCCAGGGGCCCCGGCGCGCTCATGCCCACCACCCCGACGCCCACCTCCGCCGGCCTCCGCCTCTCCAAGTCCGGCAGCAAATCCTTCAAGGTACCACCACCACCACCACCACCACCACCAAACCATGTCTGTAATACTATAACATTGGAAAAAAAAACTTGCTGCAAAGATCTATGTCCATTATGTTGATTTATCTCTGCTTTCTCAGTTAATTAAGCTCTAATCCCTCACAGAAAGTAGTAAAAGGTTGGATTCAGGTTGTTCACCTGTGACGTTTCTTGTGCTTCCAATGATGCGCGCAACACACACGCACAAAGTGGGGGGTCAAGGATGAACACCGGAGGAGGCCATGGTGGAGGAGGAATATCATCATGGAGTGGGGGAGTTTGTCTTTCTTTACTGCCTGGGGTCCTCCTCCTCCTCCTCTTTGACACCACACACACACACACACACACACACACACCCATAGATAGATAGATAGATGGATAGTCCACACATCCTTTTCCTCATCACTCACCTTTTCCTCCTAGTCCTAGACAGCCATCCTCATTCACTTCACTTCTTTTCGTGGAGGCATAAAGAGGAGGCAGTGGCATACACATAGCCATGGCTGCCTAGCATCCTTTTCGCAGCAGCAGCTTGCCTGCTTGGACACTGTTCCCAGATGCCTTCTTGGCATTCTTCCAACACACACAAGGGGAAAAAAAACATTTGAGAACAGGATGGGGGTGCCCATGGAATGGATGCCTGGGAGCCCACCAGAGCCTCTCTTTAGGGTGCCCAGAGGCCAGGTTTGGAAAAGGCGATTAGTTTCCGCCAGATGATGCCAATTTGGAAATTGTTAAGCTGCAGTGTCCCTAGCTATGCTGTCCTATGGCTATGGGCTATGGAATCAATGACGTGGCGCCGCGCTAAGCGGACACGGGGCGCGGTTTAGGTTCGGGTTTTCAAATGTCTGTCGGGGGTCAGCTCTTTGATCTTCTTCCTGGTCTTACATGGTGAAGTGTGCTGTTTATTAGTTTGAAATGGGTTATTCAAATCAAGGCATCCACATCACTCGATAATTCTGACAGAATACCGGCCCCCTTGCATTATTCCAACAAAGATAAACCAGAACAGGAAGGGGTATGGATTCTCATCTCTCTTTGGAGTGCCCAGAGGCTCTTTGATCTTTTGGCATTACAGGGTGAGGTGTACTATTGTTTAGTCAGCGATGAATTATTCAAACTGAGGCACCTACATCACCTGATAATGCTAGGAGGTTGCCACTTCCAATTGTAAATTAGCTTTGACCATGGGCTTCACCTTGCTAGGTAAAATACCTTAACCTTGAGCAAGCTTCTTCTTCTCAACTGAGAGTCTGAAAGTGTAGCGCAATAGCAAGGCGTTCTTTTTATTTTTATCTGACAAAAGCCTGGTACGGTGGCATTTTACAATGTTCTTTCGAGTGTGGTCAACAGTACTAATGTATTTGTTTCGCGATCAGGCAATTCATGACTTATTCATAACAAAAATATCTATGAAATGTTAAACTGACAACGACGTTTAAAAAATCGAAAGCTCATGGATAACTTCATCTCTCCATGGTCCACCATCCTTTTCAGAACAGCTGCTTGTGCACTGTTCTCAGACCCCTTCTTGAATTCTCTCAACCGAAAAAAAAAAACAATCCAGAACAGGATGGGATTGTTAAGATGTAGTGCTCCTAGTTATGTTACTGCATCATTGATGTGTAACGGTCCTAAGCGGACACAGGGACACGGTTAGGGTTTGATCTTCTGGTCTTACATGGTGAGGTGTATTGTTTAGTTAGTGATGAATTATTCAAATTAAGTGACCTACATCACTCGATAATGTTAGAGATTACCGCTCCCAATTGTAAATTAGCTTGGCTATGGGCTTCTCCTTGCTACATGACTACCCGAACCTTGAGTAAGTCTCTTTTCAAATCAAAAGTCTTAAAGTGCGGCGCCTGAGCAAGTTTTCTTTTTCTGATGGAAGCCTCATACTGTGACATTTGGCAAAGGTTTTTCGAGGGTGGTTGACAATACTACTGCATTTTTTAGCAGGCAAGCAATCCATGACTTATTCATCACATCAAAAATATCTATGTAATGTTAAACGATAATGACGTTTGAAAAATCGAAAACTTATGGATAACTTCATCTTCATGGTCTGCCATCCTTTTCAGAATAGCTGCTTTGTTACTGTTCTCAGACCTGCTTGGGCACTATTCTCAGATCATTTCTTGTATATTTTCATGTATTTTTTCACAAAACAGGAGAGGGTATATGGATTCCCAAGAGCCCACCACCGCCTCGCTTTAGGGAAAATGATTAGTACTCTGATCATGACCATCTGCAATTAAATTGTATTATCCTTGCTATTTTATTAAATCAGTGGTGTGCGGTGGTGCGATGAAGACCCGGGGACACGATTAGTATTGGGTTTGAAATGTAACTGGAAGGTCATCCCTTTGATCTTCTGGTCATATAAGGGTGAGGTGTATTGGTTAGTCAACAAAGAATTATTCAAATTAAGGCACCTAGATCACTCACATAATGTTATATTACTACCCCATTGTAAATTAGCTGGACCACAGGCTTCACCTTGCAACATGACTATACCTTGAGCAAGTTTGTTCTTCTCAACTTAAAGTCTGAAAGTGCGGCCGGTATGCAAAGTTTTGTTTGTTTATTCTGATGGAAGCCTGAAACTATCAAACTGCAGAATTTGACAACGGTTTATAGAGAATGGTCAACAATGCTAATATAGCTCTTTAGGAATTAAGCAACGCATGACTTATTCATAACATTATCTATATAAAAATAAATATGAGAAGGACAATTGAAAAAAAAAAAGTCATGGACAACTTCATCTTCTTGATTTATACATTTATTATTGTGACGTTTCAATGTTTATTTGGCTGGTCTTCTTTACTTCAGTTTGCACCATCACACGACTATATATACCATGAAAAATGCCTTCCCAGATTCATATTTTGACCATTTTTTAATATCTGTATCTTAATCCTTTTATATTGCCACATTTTTGCAGAAAACGTGTGCAATATGCTTGACCATAATGAAACCTGGTCAGGGCCATGCTCTATTCACGGCAGAGTGCTCGCATACCTTTCACTTCCATTGTATATCTGCAAATGTTAAGCATGGAAGCAACAGTTGCCCAGTTTGTCGCACCGAATGGAAGGAACTGCCATTTCGTGGCCCGTTGGTTGCTTCAATCCCTCAAGGAAGTGCAAGGATTAATCCTGTTAATGGGCAGCAAAATGGCGGCCACATGACACTATTGCGACCACTCCCTCGTGCCCGTTCTTCTGGTCGCCTTCATCATGTAACTTGTTTGTTGCCTGACACTGACCGAAGTGTTTTCAATGATGATGAACCCTTGGACTTGTGTGAAGCAACTGAGGACCATCAGCAGGGATGTTCAAGAACAGTTGAGATAACGACACACCCTGAGTTCACTGAAATACCAGAAAGTACTTCAGAAAGAAGCTTCACTGTTCTAATTCATCTAAAGGCACCCCTTGCTCAGAGTTTGCATGTACCTGGAGATGACAATGGCCCAAACACTGGTCGAGCCCCAGTTGATCTTATCACAGTGCTTGATGTCAGTGGTAGCATGGCTGGTACCAAACTTGCATTGCTGAAGAGGGCCATGGGGTTTGTCATTCAGAACCTTGGCTCCTCAGACCGGCTTTCTGTCATCGCCTTCTCATCATCTGCACGCAGGCTCTTCCCTCTTCGTCGGATGACCGAGTCTGGTCGTAAGCAAAGCTTGCTAGCAGTCAATTCTCTGACATCAAATGGTGGCACCAACATTGCTGAGGGTCTGAGGAAAGGCTCCAAGGTGATTGAAGAACGGCAGGCCAAGAATCCAGTCTGCAGCATCATCCTCTTATCAGACGGGCAAGACACATACACGGTTTCACCAAGTACGGGTGCCCACAAACCATATACAGTCTCACCAACTGCCGGTGCACAGAAAGCATCAGCTGAGTATTGTGCGCTCTTGCCATCTACTAATGGCAGTCAGCAGGTACCAGTTCATGTCTTTGGGTTCGGCGCTGACCATGATGCAGTTTCGCTCCATTCAATCTCTCAAACCTCTGGTGGAACCTTTTCATTCATCGAGACAGAGGCTACCATCCAAGATGCATTCGCCCAATGTATTGGTGGACTTTTGAGTGTGGTCGCACAGGATTTGCGTGTAAAGGTGGAGAGTGTCCACCCTGATGTGCACTTTGGTTCCATCAGATCAGGCAGCTACTCTAGCAGAATTGCAGATGATAAGAGGAATGGGTCCATTGATGTTGGTGACCTGTATGCTGAAGAGGAAAGGGATTTTCTTATGACTCTGAACGTTCCCCAAGGGTGTGGCGACGAAACTGCACTTCTCAAAGTTGGGTGTGTCTACAAAGACCCGCTGATGAAGGAGACCATCAACATGGCTGAGGTGCAGGTGAAGATCTCCAGGCCGGCATTCGTCTCGGTGCAAACCGTGTCGATCCAGGTGGACCGGCAGAAGAACCGCCTTCATGCAGCAGAGGTGATGGCCGCGGCAAGGTTCTCCGCAGAGCGTGGCGAGCTGGCACACGCCGTCTCACTGCTCGAGGACTGCCGAAGAATGATCACGGGGTCAGCGTCCGGGCAGTCCGGCGACCGGCTGTGCCAGTCGCTTGACGCCGAGCTGAAGCAGATGCAGGAGAGGATGGCGAGCCGGCAGAGGTACGAGGCTTCCGGGCGGGCCTATGTGCTGTCAGGCCTTAGCTCGCACTCGTGGCAGAGGGCGACCGCCCGTGGGGACTCCACGGACAGCGAGAGCCTGATCCAGGCCTACCAGACGACGTCGATGGTCGACATGGTGCTGCGCTCCCAGACGCTGACCCGCTCGTCGACCCCGAAGCAAACCCCGCAGATGAGGCACGCCAAGTCGTTCCCGGCGCACCCGCAGCCTAGGTAGGTGAGAACACCGTGTCCCGGCCTCGTCGACGGGTGCCGAAATAAGGATCTTTAGCTGAATTTAGATTCTGTGGAAGCAGCAGTAGTGGTGTGAGTTGGATTCTTGGTTTTTGTTGGGGTGTGGGGGGTGGTGGGATTGGGTTGGGGGTGGTACAAATGGTGTGGTATAAGGAGATGTAAATTTGTTTTGGGGGGGGGGGGGGGGGGTGGTGGTGGTGGAGGTGGGGGTATATGGAGAGAGTTAAGTTAAGGTGAGGTAATTCTGTACTGTAGTGGGTTAGGGTGGGGGTCAGGGGCTGGTATAAGTGTGCTGGGGAAAATGGGTAAGGTAGGGGGAGGAAGGTGTTGTGCTGGTTACTTGGTGTTAGGGGGGGTATACTCCAGTATTGTTGTATGTACTGCTAGCTCTCCTTTGTGTGGTGGTTGGTGATGTACATAAAGAGATGGGTATACATTTGTGAACCGAACTGAATCCAACTCTTTGGTGAACGCATGGATGCATACCTGATCTTTGTTGCAAGGCTGGTGTGATCTGCCCCTGTCTCTGAACATGGTGAGTTTGCAAGCTCTGAATCTTAGCCTCTGCTTCGTTATTTTTAATGCACTTCAGAACTTTGTCGGTTCGCTTCTCCTGTGTTGATGGATGTTGGAGGCGTTGGTGGGTGGGTGGTGCTGCTGATTTTTTGCGTGGTGCATGTTGCCGCGTACGGGGATGAGCTGATAGAACCGTATCACGTGTTTTTCACATACCTCGGTGAATCTGTTGGATGGCGGCGATCGCTCGTCGTGTCTCGGTATCTGGAACGACGGCCCCCGCGCGTGGCGGCGCTGGCGGATAGGCACGCGGCTACGTCAGTCGTCAGGTGTGGGGTGGGGCGGGGCGGCGCGATTTCTCCGGCGGGGGGGGGAGGTTGCGATCGCCGGTGGCCGCCGCCGCAACCGCGAGAGGAAGGACGATGCTGGTTTAGAACGGGCCGTGTGCCGGAGCCGTTGCAGTGTGGATTTGGGCCTGGGCTTTCTCCAGGCCAGTATGGCTGGTGCACGGTGTGGATGGGGGCCCACAGGAGGGTCACGGTCGGGCTCGGTTGGCGGGCTGACGGGAATGCCTCAACCGCAACGGTCTTCTAGAATCTAGAGTCGCAGACTGACCGACCGTGATAGCGATGCATGTACTGACGAAAATATGCGTATAATCATTGTGGCCTCAGATTCAAAATAAGTTGTTCGAGAAATTGTTAATGGCACAGGAGGCATGCATGTCTCAATTATTGGGGAGATCATTACTAGGAAATCTGAGTTTCCCAATTTCACTTTTTTGTTTCGTAGGTCGTGCCTCGAATGTAGGCCCTGTTTGGATACTCTAACTCGATTAGAGGTTAGAGTTAGATTCTAATTCTAGACTAACCCTGAACTAACTCTAACCAAAAAGGTGTTTGGATGGAAGGGTTAGATTGCTAATAAATGCATTTTTTTTCAATCATTTGGCTCCTTTATTTAGGATTTTGTGTGGTGGAGGGAGAGAGAAAAATAACTTTTTCTAGGCCCCACCTAACTCTAACCCAAAAAAGCACCTCTTGGATGGGTTAGATTTTTGAGGTGGGTTAGATGCATCTAACCCACCCTGTTTGAATTTTTAAGGGTTAGATGAGTTCAATCTAACCAACTCTAACTCTAACCCTAGGATCCAAACAGGGCCGTAGAAGCCCGTAACCTTGCCAAGTTTCGGCATTCTTATCGAGGTAAGCACATTCGGCTTGGGTAGGACAACCATGCTCCTATTGTATTCCTCTATTTCTCTTCAAACTTGATCTTTGAGTAGATTACTAAAAAAGAATACTGATAAAAATATTGTTCTAAATAAAAAAAAATAATAGTTCATATGTTTCCATGTGTTATAAATAGTAAAAACATTCAAATAGCTTCTAAATTTTAGGCTAGCAAATTTAGTCGATTTGTTGTACTCACATATGATGCTAAAATATGGCATCCATGTCATTTTTAGTTAAAAAAACAAAACCTCTAAATTAATTTAAACATGGTCTTTTCATAGCACTGTTTTTATTCTTTTGCCTAGAATAGGGCGGATGTCATTTGTTTGCAAAACTTCAAACATGAGTAAAACACGCGAGCGTACCCCTTCGCCTCCTCCCGCGACGAAATATGCAATTGGGGTTTCCCCGCCTTTTGTCGGCGTCTTGGTCCGTCTCGTCTTTGATGATCCTAGGGCCATGGATGTACATGGGATCTCGATCCTTGCCAGCTGGAGGGTTCATGCTATTTTTAGGTCGATTGGGGTTTGTATTTTACTCAGAAAGACGATGCGACAATGACTCCTTAAAGATGGAATAAGATCCTCCTTACTTAGCCCTCGGCTCGGCTATGCGTCGATCGTGGTTGTAGGGCATATATAGGTGTGTCCCTCACCATCTAGTGTGTCCCTCATCCCTCCTCATAAGTCGGGAGGGAGACCGAGCAGGCCCCTGATCCATCTGGCACGGTACAATAGTGCTTGACGTAGAGTGGGAGGTGGGGTCTCGTTCACCTGATCCGACGACTGGCGAGACGGAGGCCCCGATTCTGCTTAGCCATGGAGGATTCTTTCGCGCTTGCTTCGGTGCTTATAGGCATCGTTAAGTGGTATACGAACCTGCATCTATTCCCTGATGCTCTTCGTAAAGTCAGGAGAGATAATGAACTAATCAAAGAAAAAAAATGCACGTTGAAAAATAAGAATTGTTTTATTTTCTCTACTATCATTTTCTCGTGATTCTACTATTCAACACTGATGCGCGCTGAACAATGTCTCAAAATATGTGTCCTGTTCTGCTAAAAAAAAATAGTGTCCTGTCATGATCGAAGTTGAATTGATGGGATGTCTTCTCACATAAAAAAAAAGAAAGAATACCTTGCTTAAAAGTAAAAGAAAGGGAGAAAGAGAGACAGCGATGCGTACATAGGCACGCACTGACACGCCCGGCTGTCCTCGTACAAGACCGTATTTCGACGTAGCAGTATATAGAGATCTCTATGCACGAACAAAAAAAAGAAAAAACTGTTGCGCGTGACATACCGCCGCAAGACAAGGTCAGGATAGCCACCCGTGTTACGCACACGGTGACACCAGCATCCAGAGAGAGACCAGTTTGGTCTGGCTGGCCAGTGGAGTGTATTTTTCCCCCAAAAAAAAAAAAAAACTGGAGTGTACTTTTCATTTCAGTAGCTGTCGCCGGTGCCGGTCCTCCACCTACCCCCAGCCCCGCGTACGAGCACGGAGCACTACTAGTCTATGGCCACCAGCGCAAGCGACCACGTCTCACAACATCTCCAACGACGGTCCATAAAAAAATGATTACTTATCGTGCTCGCAAGCATTGGCTTCAGTGGTTGTCGTAAAATTTGACGCGTGTAACATTCTAGCAGACGCGTAAAATTTCAGCGCTTGCAAAATGCATTTTGATCAAATATAGACAATTCAAACGACACATAGCATAGATAGTCTAGATAGATAGAAACCACTCCTTATCGATACATAGCGTAGATAGTACTTACATAATAAAAAGTAAAAAAAAACGATAAACTACTCCTCATTATCTTTTTTCGACGCGCCGGTGTCCGATTTCTCCTTCGTGATGAAGACGTCAATCCAGCGTTCTTCGTCAGACGACCAAGTCGACTCTTCCTTGAGCTCCAGAAAGAGTGCGGTTTGCTTCCACATATGCCTGTCTTGATGAAGAATTCACGCTCGTCGAAGACGTGTTGCGGGAACTATCGGCGCAACTCTCTCATGGCATGTCGTCCATCTCAGCGATGCCGAGGCGGCGCTCCCGCTTCCGGTTTCGGCGACGGTCCTCTTCGGTGACAACCCGCGGAGGTGGCACGAGGTTCTACGACCACTCTTGCGTCATCACCTCGGAGAAATTCATCTTCCTACGAGGCCGGTTGAGGCGCCACGTCGTCCCGTCGTACGCACGGATGGCATTGTCGACGGTGTCGAACGTGCCAAGAGCGAGACGCATGTCGCCGGAGCGGATCTCGGCGTAGAAGGTGCCGCAGGGGCACGCGCGGACGCCGCGGTAGCCCGGAGTTCCGCGACGGCACGACGGCATGGTGGGCGGCGGCGGCGAGGCGAGAGAGAGATCGGCAGAGGACGCGTGGCGAGGCGAGAGACGAGTGGGAGCGATGAAAGGGCGCGTGGAAAGGTGCTGGATTTATAGAACGTGTCCAAATCTACGACGCGTCGGACCGGCTTTCCCGTGCGCTGAAATCTTGTGCGACGACCGCTGGAACGCGCGTAACCGCTCCACGCACGCAAAAATGCTATTTCGCCTGCACGGACGGTTTTTACAGCTACTTGAAGATGCTCTTACACACGGGTACACACATCATCATCGTCACCGCCCATCACCTCCTCGGATCATCATCATCACCGGTTGGACTTGGGATGCATATATCTACTCCCTCCGTTCCTAAATATAAGTCTTTTTTAGAAATTTCACTAGTAGACTACATACGGATGTATATAGACATACTTTAGGGTATAGATTTATTTATTTTACTTCGTATGTAGACTTTTAGTGAAATATCTTAAAAGACTTATATTTAGAAACGAAGGGAGTAAGTAATAATAATATACGGAGTAATTAATGATGGCGTCTGCGTCGGTGCACAGCCACAGCGACGGACCGCGGAAAGCGAGCGGAGAGCAACCAAGAAAGGGGAGGCATCCGGCAGTGCGCTCCGCCTGGGAGCTGAGCTGAGCTGACAACTTGAGATCCTTTCTCTTCCGGGAAAAGGTTGGTACCGGGAGCGAGTGGCATGGGATTGGGAACCTCGTTCCGACGGACGGGCGGACGCGTCGATAGATCCCGCCGCAACCTCCCGTTGCCTGGCGCATTTCTGGTTCGGACTCGACGCCTGCATCGTATTCGTGCGGGTGGGCGGCTGATGGGTGGGTTCTCTCGTACGTGGCCAGCTAAGACATGGATCAGTGCATGTCGGTCTGTCGTCGCCTTGCGCTGCCGCACCGTTTCCGCCCGTGTTCTATTGGCCGCCGTGAAAATAAACTTGGCCTAGTTTCTTTGTTACCGAGAAAGTATTGCCCCTCGTTTCACAAAAAGAAGAAACTACTGCCCCTGATACTCGTTTATCCTTTTGGCGATTATTTGCAGCTTCTGGTGGTTCCATGTAGCATCTACAACTGGATACAACAAATCTGATTTTTAAGAGTAACTCCAACTGACCAACCAAACGGACGGTGTTTTTATCCGTTTTTTGTCCGTTTTGATCAGCCGTTCGTGACACGGACGTTGGTGACCTCCTGCTGCGCGGCGGCGGCGACGGCGTCCGTCGCGATGGCTTCATCCCTCGCGCCTGACGCATGCCTGGGTCCCTTCCTCTTAGGCAACTCCATTGCGTGTTGCTCGGGCGTCAGCGTCTTCTTCGGCTTGGGCACATCGGCGGTCTTGCGGGGGGCGCGAGGCTTGCCTTTGCCGGAGGGGGCGGTCGTCATGCCGGACGAGGCGAGGGAGGCGAGGCCGGCGGTGGCGTCGAGGTCGTCGTCCATGGCAGGGGCGGGAGCGCGCGCGGGCGGGAGTTTTTTTTTGGAAAATGGTGGAGGCTGCCACCGACCAGGGGGCCCGGGGAAGGAGAAGGAGTGAGCGGGCGTTCGTCTCGTGTCCGCGTCGACACAATTTCGGCTCAAAATGGGCTGGAAATGGGTCAGTAGGCGGACGCCAATCGGACGCGCGTCCGTTTGGATCGGCGCGTTGGGCCGACTTTTGTGTCCGCGCCGACCCAAACAGACACCAGCGGACGAAATGGGTCGCCCCGTTGGAGTTGCTCGAAAAGCCTCGAGACCGCGAAGAGTGATCGATCACGCATTAAATAATCTATTTCACACTGGATAATTCAAATTAAAAATCTCAAATTCATAGGTCGGTACTATTATAAATGTAATGTAAACCTAATCTTAACAAAAGCTTGTCCGGTCTCGTCGTGTTCATGCCCAGTGGCTGGCTGCGCCTCTCGAAATGTTGATCCGATCGTCAACGAGGTAGAGTAGGACACGAGACACGCACCGGCTCACGGGGCTCGAGGCACCGTCCTCTTTCGTGTCATACTCTTCCTCGTCTTGACCATGTCGGCGCACGTGATATTGATGAGGGATCTGTCCTGAAAGAAGAGTAGACGACGTCCACCTCGTCGCACTTGCGGCGTCCGGACTGATGCACCATACGAGGTGTCGAGACTGCGACTCCGCCTCGATAACGTCCACCCCCACGAGGGTTGTTGTCGTATCCCACGCGTGCTGCCTCACCCAGTCACGTGGGATGAACGCGTGGGCGATGGATCTCGTGGTGTGCGACTTAGATATGTTGTCAGCAATGTCGAAGAAGCCCAGAGATTGCGTGACGGGAGTTTGGGTGGCGAAGTGGAATTGAGTAGAGTGAATAAAGTTTGGTCCAAAAAACTGATGGGATTGAATATATATGGGTCGGATGGTTTAGCGTGGGGCAGGTCCGACGTAGCGAACTGCGTGGACCATTTCATATTGCCCTATTTTTTGAGTGCATGGATATGAAGGATGCTGGTCAGGTTAGGCATTTAACGTAGATTTGAGTCCTACATCTCGATCGGTGCTTTTTAACAGGTCACAAACCAGACTGTTCGCCCGGTCGTACGAATGGGATTTGAGGCACCCGACTATAGACACTCTTAGAGCATCTCTACCAGATCCTGTAAAAGGGCTGCACCCTTATAATTCCGACGAGTATATGAACCGTATAATTCCGACGAGTATATGAGTTCGATCCGTTTTTCTTGCGAGAACACACATCGTATCCCGGATCCGAGCAGTAACTTTTTTACCGCGGGGCGGAAAAAGACCCCCTCCACCCCTATTTATGTGGTTTCACCGCTCGGATACGGGTCAAACCCTATCCGCATCCGCTGTCGCTCCGCCGTGATTTCTCTTCCACTCCGTCCCAATTTATCGTCGGCGAGCTAAAAAAAACCTAGTGTTCCAACGCATGGACGGATACGGAAATGATGGGGATGACGCGGAGCACCGCGAACGCCAACGCAAGCGAGGAGCGCGGAGGTGGCTCAACTATGGTAGCCGGCCGCCATCAGCTTTCGAACATCGCGAGCTCGATGAGTACGAGCGTGAGTTCACGGTCCAACGTCGCTCCTCCGTCGGATCCTCTGCCGCTCGGAGCTCGTCCGCGGGCGCCTCAAGATCGCGGATCACTCCGGTCAAAAGAGAGCCGGAGGAGCTCGTGCCGCTCGTCGTCAAGCTTGAGGCCGACGAGGACTTGCTGCGTCGATGTGTCATCGACCCTGAAGACTACCTTGCCCCGGGGCAGGAGGACCATCTCGTGCACGTCATCATGGAGAGCTTGATGAGGGAGGCGGAGGAGGCCGACGCGTGCATCCGCCGTGAGCTCAAGATTGAGATGATGTTTCTCGAGCAGGCCTTCGCGACATTGCAGGCGCACGCGTCCAAGGAGGCGGACCTGTGCGTCATGAAGGCCGAGCAGGCCAAGGTCTAGATCGACCTCGACTCCAACGTGGACTGAGCTCCTTCGGCTACTCTGTCGCGTCGTCACCGCAGCACCCGTCGTTTTTGATAGCCTAGGCTTACGCTGCACGGTCCGCAGATCCCTCATCCTATATAGTACTATGATGTACTCCCTTCATTCCTTTATACAAGACCACAAACTCAGATTACACGTATCAAGATAAAACTTAATGATTACTTTGCAAGTTAACTTTTTCTTTCGTTAACTGGGGTCGTTGTTGTGCTGCATGTATGCAAGGTAGGAATGAGAAGATAGTAGCTAAGTGTCATTATGACTACATGTATGCAAGTATTAAACAAGTTGCTGGTATGAAAAACATCATTAATTTTTTTCCTCGATTAGTATTGGTGGCTTTGTATAGATGCAAAATGTATTTTTCATAGTGACATTGTTTAAGGGAATGGAGGAAGTAGTTTGATGGATAACTATCTACTCCCTCCGTTTTTAAATATAAGACCTTTTACAAATTTTACTATAGACTATATACGGAGCAAAATGAGTGAATTTACATCCTAAAATATGACTACATACATCCATATGTAGTTTATAGTGAGATCTTTAAAAGGTCTTATATTTAGGAATGGAGGGAGTATGATGTATATGATGATCAACTATGTATGATGAATGTCTTTGCAAGTTTCTTTCGTGAATGTTTTTTAAAATTTTATAATTTTATATACGGATATGCAGCGTATAAATTCGCCCTGCAAATTTGATCCGCAACAAAATATAAACTTATTTTACGGATCAGTATTATACGGGATCTCTTAAAGATGCTCTTATTACATGATGACACGGTGGCCCGGGTTGGCGCTTGTAAGTTCTTTCTTGGGTAAGTTGACACCTTCTTACATGGGGACTAGATTACACGGTTTAATAATAAGCACAACACACTTTTTGAAGAACCGTAATACTCCCTTCGTTACGGTTTAAAAGACACGGTTAAATTTATGTGTATTTTCACAATAGACAAGGTTTAAGGCATGTTACATTATTCTTAACAGTTAATTAATACTCCGTCGTATTAATTTTACATGCATGCGTAGTGTAAATGCTATTTTTGAGTTCATCTCATGACAATCATAACCACCTAGTTTCGAAAGAATTTTCAATCACGTTTTTCTAAACCGTGACGGAGGAAGTATGAGGTATCGTAACCCTTCTTTAAGAAAGCGCACAACCATTTGTGAGTGTCCTTTCTCTTTCCCAACAGGTCCCGGTTATGGAGACGAATGAGAGGTGAAAAAATAATAACATTCTTGCTTGTCGATTTCCGCTTCGATATTCCAGTCCGTCCCGGCTTCACTTTCACGCGCAAAATAAACACACAAGGAGCTCTTCCTAAGGCCCGTGTCAATGCATTGTCTCTTATCACGTTATCATAGGAGCATTAATAATTTAAGATATAATCATGCAATGCATTGTTTCTTATGAGTTGTATCTACATTTAATAATTTAGGGATAATGCATGCATATGATTGGGCTAGAAACTTTTTTTACCTATGACCACGTGCAAGGGTTGTATGTTAGCTAAGATACAACCTCACTCTCTTTCTTCATTAACTAGTATACCATGTGAGCAAAATGCTTATGAAACCACGCTAAGAAACTAGCATTGGAACACGCCTAAGAGCAACTTCCACCGGGTGCGGTCCACCAGGTCTGGGCAATCCTTCCGTGCCACATGCAGGCGCTCAATCCGCCTCTAGCCGCTCGGGTCTGACCCGTTGCAAGTTCGCCGGCAAGGCCACGGTCGGCCGTTGCCCTGGCTCGGCGTTGTCTTGAAAGCTTGCTAGCTCACCTTTGTCGTTCATAAAGTGTGACGCTTTCCGTTGCAGGTCGCCCGACACGTTTCTTACACGCCGGAACATCCCGATTAGGTGTTCGTGAAGTGCACAAACGACGGGGTACGATTTTCATTCGGCCTTTCCTCTTTGATGATTCGATGCAATTTTCGGTAGCTTATTAATTGCTTAATATAGTGTGTAGGATGGATGTAATTTTTGGCATTGGAAAGAAGAGTACATCGATCTATTGATCTCACGAAATTTCCTAGATGTTCGTGCACTTATATTTAGAATTGAAGCTATAGATGAGAGTAAAGAAGAGACCAAAGGGGAAACAACGTCTACTTTTTTAGCATCAAAAAAGGAAAACGTTGTTAAGCTCAAGAATTCACAAATCAACAACGAAGACATATAGACGATCTTAGTCCAACAAGTAGGGGCACTTATGAAAATTGGACATCTTTTAAAATGCCTGACTGATTGTGGTTCCTGTTTTCTATGATCTTGTACTCGTAGCGAATAATTGATAAAAATTGTATGTATTGAAATGCATTTGATGAAATAGAAATAATGTTTAAATTCGAAACGAAACAAAATGTGTGATTAAAAAATGGATGCTGGCTGAACATGAGGACGAGATTTGGGTCATCCTGATGGACGCACAGGCCAACACATTTGCAAAATGGAGCGAACATGCCGATCCAAACGGATGAAAGGCGGCCAAAGCGCGCGTGCGTTTGTGTCGCTTGGTTGGAGTTGCTCTAAGGCTGTCCATAATGAAATATCTTGGCTAGTACTATCGAACATGCTGATGCGATAGATAATTAAAAAAAAAATAAAGGAGGTTAGAGTAACATACTGGATACATAGTTTACTCCTCCGTATCAAAATTCTTGTCTTAGGTTTGTCTAAAAATAGATGTATCTAAATACTAAAATTAGATTTTATACATTCATACCTACATAAATCTAAGACAAGAATTTTGGGACGGAGAGAGTATATTAGTATATGCCATAGATGTTAAAAAATAAGACCATCTATATACTAATTTATGATACTATGCATCAATAATATCATATGCTCACTCCGTCCTAAAATAAATATCTTAAATTTATATTAACTTTAATACTACAAAGTTGTATTAAGTTTCAAACATTTATTATGAGACAGAGAAAATACATGATACTGTTACGAGTAGAAAAAAAACACAATGGCGGTGGACCATTTAAAAAGTGCGCAACTAGTCACGCGTCGGCGTCGCCAACCCGCTGGCTAGTTGGCTAGTTAACCCATTTTGAATTAAATTAAACCGAAATATAATTAACTAACGCAGCACCAGCACAGCAGCCACCCAGCGGCAAAGCGGAAAGGAAAGCGGCACAAAAGAAACGAGATTATTGTTCTCCCTCCGCACCGCAGCAGCGAGCGAGCGACAACTCAGGGAGACGAGAGCCCCCCCCATTTCTCGCCCCCCTCCCTCCCTCCCTCCCTTCCTACCACCTCGCGCCCACGCGTGGAATCCCCTTTGACTCCCCCGCCGACGCCCGCCAGCCAGCTTCCCCCCGCCGGCGGGTCGACCAGCGTCGGCCCGATCCGCCGCTCGTCCCGCCTCCTCGCTCAGGTTCGTCCCGCGCGCGCACGCACGCCCCGAGCTGCTTCCCCGTCTCGCCGCCGCCGCTGCTTCCGCTTGCTTGCGTCTCACTCCCGCGCGCGCCGACGCCGGATCCACGCCCCCCCTCTCCGGCCCGGGGCATCGGTGCCTGTCGGCGCCGCCGCCCGCTAGATCTGGGACGCGCGCCGTACGGACGCACGCACGCACGCACGCGCCGGGTTTTCGAATTCGCGCGGATCTCCCGTCCGCTTTCCGCGCCGGATTCCCCACCCGCTCCGTTTGGTTGTTGGGATCGTCTGTTTGTTTCCAGCTTGCTTCGCGGGCGATGATGCTTCATTTCGGAATCGGGGTCGAAATGGTAGCGGTGGGTGGCAGCTTGGATCTCACCAGCAACGGATTGTGCAGGTCTCCTACCGAGGAGGAGGACTAGGAGGCGGAGGAGGGGAGGCCTGGGCGCGCGCAGGAGGCTAGCTAGACTCGGACGGGCGCCATGAAGAAAGTGTTCGACCAGACGGTCCGGGACCTGTACGTGACCTCCATGCCATCTGTCCGCGTGCTCGTTCGAGAGAGATTTCTCCGTTTTTTTGCCAATAATAGTATTTATTCCTTCTTGTCCTCCTCCTTGCAGGAAACGCGGGGTGAACAAGAAGGTCCTCAAGGTGCCTGGCACGGAACAGAAGGTGAGGAGATCTCAGCCTGCTCTTTCATTCATGCACGAGCATGCGTTAAGCATGCTGTTGCCAAATTCGTCAGATCAGTCAGACATCCATTTGCTATGAAGCATAATCTTAGTATGACACTGCTCTCCATTTAATCTGTTCAATGACCCGAAACAGATTCTTGATGCCACAAGCAACGAGCCGTGGGGCCCTCATGGATCCCTCCTGGCGGAGATCGCCCAAGCAACACATAACTAGTACGCGGCCTTTTGTGTTTCATTGCCGCCTCACGGAATAGGGCCCTGTTTTCCTGGTTCTAATGTGCTGTTCGTGTTTGCAGTCATGAGTATCAGATGATAATGAATATCGTGTGGAAGAGGGTCAGTGACACTGGTAAAAATTGGCGGCATGTTTACAAGGTATGGTTTTCTCTACACACACGAGTGGATAGGGAAGCTAATCTTGGTGACGCGATGGACAGTTGAATCTCATGCTATATTTTGCTCTTGTGTAGGGATTGATTGTCCTGGATTACCTGGTGGCACATGGAACCGAGCGTGTTATTGATGACATAAGGGAGCATTCTTATCAGATATCGGTAATGCCATCAATCCTCTTTTCTTTCTGTACTGCCTGCTTCAGGAGCCACATAAGCATCTCATCCTTTTGTTCCTGTATCATACTTGCTCGATGCTCTAATAAATATAACTTGAATTGCAGGCACTAGCTGACTTCCAGTATATCGATTCTAGTGGGAGGGATCAAGGTAGCAATGTACGACGGAAATCCCAGAGCCTCGTTAGTTTAGTTAACGACAAGGAAAGGATACTGGAAGTTAGGCAGAAAGCACTTGCTACCAGAGACAAGTGAGTGTAACTTTGTACTATGTTTGCTTCAAATATCTGATTGGTACATACAGTGTCGTAGGCATGTTTGTTGTGCTGATTGGTTTTCTGTGTTCCTTCATAGGTATCGGAGTGCATTTGCCACGAGTGGACCACACAGGAGTCCAGGTGGATATGACAATGACCGTGATCGCTACGAAGGAGGTAGGTATGATAACAGGAATGGCTATGGGAGGGAAAGAGATGGATATAGAGAAGATGACCGATACAGTGGTGCTGGAGATACGCCCAACAGGGATGGAGATCGTTATTCTAGGGATTCTAATGAACGCAACAGGGAAGATGAATACAGAGGAAGTAATAGCAACCCTGAGTATGCAGAAGGATCGGGCCGCAGGAGCTATGGGGATGAGGAGGCTTATTCATCCCGGTCCGTTTCATTGCTTGTTTTAATCTAACATTCTTAATTGCTGATTGTATGAGGGTCAACAGATGATCTTCAAGACTGTGTTTTTGTGTATTACTAGTATAGCCCTTTATGTTAACATCCTCCTGTTTCTGTTGCAGTGGTCGTGGCAGCAACGCTGATGCGCCTACTCAGGATGAGAGGTAAACATGTAGTGTTGTCGAGCTCTTACCTTTTAGCTTGTCCTTTTGGAGCTAGCTGCCTTAAGTTCTACCTGCTTGAACAGGCCTATTGAGCGGAAGCCTTCTAACCAGCAGATTGCTTCACCACCGAACTACGAAGATGTCACAGGAGATACCCAGGACAATCATCATGATGAAAGGTGATGATTCTGTCCTAAAATTTATAATCTGTAGATTGAATATGAAATCTGAGTCGTCAATCCATTTCAGAAATGGAGCGAGTGTGCCTGCTGCTGCACCAAAGGTGTCTTCTCCCTCCGTTCCTAGAACAAGCTTCCCCCCAGTCCCAGGACAGGTGAATGGTGTTCATGATAAGCCTGTCGAAGTTGTAGCTGCACAACCACCTGCTCCTGCTGAGCCGAATGGTTTTGATGAGTTTGATCCACGTGGATCAGTACCAGGTATAGTTTATACTCTTTTAACAGCCATGATTTTCTTCTTCTTGTTTCTTTATATACTGCACAAGAACAGCTGCATGGAAGAATTTTGACTAACTGGCATGTTGCTGTTATAATTTGTTTTGGTAGTTACTAAATACTATTTTCTTTGATATCTGTTTCCTTTCAGATGCTTCACCTCCGGTGAATACCTCACCGATAATGAATAGCTTCGAGATGGATTTGTTTGGATCAGACCCTATTGGTGCGCTGGCTTTGGTTTCTGTGCCTCAGCCGACTGACGTCCCAAATGTGGAGCCACCAGCAAATTCAGGTTTTGAAACGGATAGTTTTATGGGCATGCCACCTGCTTCTACTGGATTCAGTGAGGTATGAATCTGCAAACCTTACTTCCATTTTGCATAAACTATTGTTGATAAAATAATGGGATTATGATGTGTGATTACGCTGGACTGTTTCTTAAATAGTTTAAATCGCCCTACAATTCTTTGAAATTTGATATACTGGATAAAGTAAGTGCTACTAAGGTCAAAACATTACTAGCATAGCTGTAAAAATGTATTTAGTTTTTGTGCATCAGGAGTTCTGTTGGCTAAATTTCAGTCAGTATACTTCTTCTGAATTAAACATGACGTGACTTCTTTTGTTGATGGAACAGCTGTTGTGTTCTGTTTTAATGTGGTCATAATAGCCAACACAAAGCATTCAGCCTTTTCTCTTGTCTTTAACTATTGTAGGCAATTGATGCTTCAAATCCTTTTGGAGATCCTACTCCTTTCAAGGCTGTTCAAGAAGAGAATCATGCAGTTTCTCAGACAAATGCGACACCTGCTGGTTCATTCCAGGCCACAGGACCTGGTGCAGATGTAAATCCTTTCCAGCCTGCTTCATCCACTAGCTTTGGTTTTGAAGATACTCTTGGCGATCTCAGTTTTGCATCAAATGCCGCACCTGGACAACAGGATATTTTTGGAAGCACCACCTCCTTACCTACGGGGGTTTCACATGCAAATCCGTCCCAACAGGCACCCTCGGCTTATGTTCCCTCCCAGGCATCTCAGCCTGTTACTCACGCTCCTCCTCAAGCAGTGGCACCCAATACTCATGCTGCTCTCATGTATTCTCAGCCACAAGCATATCCTGCAGCCCTGAACCCATCATCCTTTCCTCAGGCTGCTGCGCCATCATTCGCTCCTCCACAGGCACCTCAAGCTGCAGCTCCCAATCTTCCATCGGGCCCATCAAACTTTTTTATGCAACCGGCTTCACAGAATGGAGCACCACCATCCTATGTTCCTCCACAGTCTTCTCATCTTCCACCTCAACATGCACCTCAGCAAAGCTTCCTCCCACAAACTGCTGCACCAGCACCACAGGCACCATCAATTTCTCGGGGGGCATCTCAGCCTTTTGGTGCCCCAAATTCAGTGCCATCTGGTGCCAACACTCCTTTGCAGTCAAGTTTATCAGCTCCCCCAGAAACACTAATTTCAGCTTTGCAAGTTAGTCAGACCCAGCCAGTGAAGAAATTTGAGCCCAAATCTACAGTTTGGTCTGATACATTGACCCGGGGTCTCGTCGATTTCAATATTTCTGGTGGTAAGTGGCTTGTCTATGCGCCCGGGCTGCCTATTTCTGCAGTGTCCACATTCTGTTTTTGTGTGTTCTGACCTAATTGTATGTTGTTTTTTACAGCAAAAACCAATCCACATGCAGATATTGGAGTGGACTTTGATTCAATCAACCGCAAGGATAAAAGGCAAGAAAAGAAGATCTCTCAAGCGCCTGTAGTATCTACGATCACCATGGGCAAGGCCATGGGATCTGGCTCTGGCATTGGTCGAGCTGGTGCGAGTGCCGTTGCACCTCCATCCAACCCGATGGGTGCCGGGCGGGGTGTTGGTATTGGTGGTGCTGGTTATGGTGGCGGAATGGGAATGAACCGGCCAATGGGGATGGGAATGGGAATGAACCAACAACCCATGGGAATGGGGATGGGGATGAACCAACAACCGATGGGGATGAACCAACAGCCCATGGGAATGGGCATGGGGATGAACCAACAACAGATGGGAATGGGGATGGGGATGAACCAACAACAGATGGGGATGAACATTGGCATGGGCATGAACCAGGGGATGGGGATGCGCCCTCCGATGGGAATGGCTCCCGGCGGCATGCCTGGCGCTGGCTACAACCAGATGGGTGCTGGATATGGCGGGCAACAGCCATACGGCGGGTACAGGTGAGACTATACGGCCGTGGAACACACAGCGAGGGTTTGAGAAAACAGTTTAGCAGGCTTTTGGATTTTGCTCACCTGGGTTTCCCTTATGTATGATTTCTTTTGTTGGGGGGTATAATTTTTATCACTATTCTTTTTTCCTATCCATCCATGTTGGATATACTGTATCTACTGAAATGTATCGACATGCGAATGCCGGCACTGCCACAACTGCTGCGTTGTGTTTGGATGCAAAGCCACATGATATTACAAAGCTTGGTTGGTTGTAGTTGTATAATTCTCTATAGGCTACTCTTGTCAGCAAACATATGTTATTTGTTTCAGCGTTCTTGCTGGATAGGCAATAAAAGGACGTACTACCATTTTGTTGATATATTCTGTTGACTCCATTTGAGTAACATATGTTATCTTAGCTAGATTGGTTTGATGCAAATTTGCGGAAAAAGAGCTGGAACTTACTATCTCCTTTCTGATTATAGGCTTGTGACAAATAGACCAACGTAGTGTAAGTTATTAGAATCTTCAAATCGTGTACTTTTTAATGATACATTTTTTCTCAAATAATAAGTACCACACATGTCGCATGAAGTCCTGACAATTTTTTATGAATTTGTCATTTAAAAAGAAAGTTGACATGCTTAACAATTAAACCTGCCATTTAAAAAGAACAATGATAGGTGGTTGATGGCTTTTATCACGTCTCTCTCCTCTCCCTCGCCGCACATTGGTTCCTGATGCCGACCCTCGCCGCCGGCGACGCCACGAGCCAGCACACAGGAGGAGGTGACCGTAGGGAGCGTGCATGTGCCGCTACGTAGCCGTGTACCGCATCGTTCGACTAAGCCGGGCGTTCTCGGGCCTAGGCCCGGGTTGCATGCGGCTGGACCTAGGAGCGTCTCGGCCCCAACCCGCGAGGGCCCGCTGGCCACAAGACGAGAGGCTAGGGTTCCGAAGATATCCTCGTCTGCACCCCCGTTTCCCCTATTCCAGATCTCGCCTCCCTCTTTCACCACTTCTGGGGGAAACCTAGGGATTCGCCACCTAGGGTTTCATATTCCTTCGGCTGGTGGGAGGGGAAAGTAGGAGGAGATAGTAGATCCTTTGCGCAGGTTGCTGCCTCGCCACCGCAGACTCTGTCCATGGCGGGGCGGGAGATGGGTGATACGTCTCCGTCATATCTACTTTTCCAAACTCTTTTGCCCTTGTTTTCGACTCTAATTTGCATGATTTGAATGGAACTAACCCGGACTAACGCTGTTTTCAGCAGAATTGCCATGGTGTTGTTTTTGCGCAGAAATAAAAGTTCTCGGAATGACCTGGAAATTTACGGGGATTTTTTGTGGAATATATAGAAAATACTGGCGCAAGAATCAACGGAGGAAGTGGAGCGTGGAGCCCACAAGCCCACCAGGCGCGCCCCCTGACCGCGCCTGGCAGGCTTGTGGGGCCCACGAAGCTCCACTGCCTCCAATCTCAGCTCTATTTAGCCCCTTTCGTCCGGAAAAAAAATAAGGGAGAAGAGTTCATCACGTTTTACGATACGGAGGCGCCGCCACCTCCTGTTCTTCCTCTGAAGGGCAGATCTGGAGTCCGTTCTGGGCTCCGGAGAGGGGAAATCGTCGCCATCGTCATCATCAACCTTTCTTCATCGCCAATTCCATGATGCTCTTCACCGTTCGTGAGTAATCTCATCGTAGGCTTGCTGGACGGTGATGGGTTGGATGAGATCTATCATGTAATCAAGTTAGTTTTGACGGGGATTGATCCCTAGTATCCACTATGTTCTGAGATTGATGTTGCTACTACTTGGCCATGCTTAATGCTTGTCAATAGGGCCCCAGTGCCATGATTTCAGATCTGAACCTATTATGTTGTCGCCAATATATGTGTGTTCTTGATCCTATCTTGAAAGTTGTAGTCACCTACTATGTGCTATGACCCGGCAACCCCGGAGTGACAATAGCCGGAACCACTCCCGGAGATGACCATAGTATGAGGAGTTCATGTATTCACCAAAGTGTTAATGCGTTGGTCCGATTCTTTATTAAAAGGAGAATATTAATATCCCGTAGTTTCCATTAGGACCCCGCTGCCACGGGAGGGATGGACAATAGATGTCATGCAAGTTCTTTTCCCTAAGCACGTATGACTACATACGAAATACATGCCTACATTACATTGACGAACTGGAGCTAGTTACATATCTCTCCGTGTTATAACTGTTACATGATGAATAGCATCCGGCGTAATCATCCATCACCGATCCAATGCCTACGAGTCTTTTCCTACTGGTCCTTGATACGTTAATTTGCCGCTACTGCTGTCAGTTTGCTGTTACTGGTTACTGTTGCTAGTGTTGCTATCACACTACTTTGCTACTGATACTTTGCCGCAGATACTAAATCTTTCAGGTGTGGTTGAATTGACAACTCAACTGCTAATACTTGAGAATATTCTTTGGCTTCCCCTTGTGTCGAATCAATAAATTTGGGTTGAATACTCTATCCTCAAAAACGTTGCGATCCCCTATACTTGTGGGTTTTCAAGACTATTTTCTGGCGCCGTTGTCGGGGAAGCACAACTATATTCTCTGAGTCACTTGGGATTTACGTCTGTTGGTCACTATGTGGAATTCGAAAGATCCAAGAACTAAAGTCTTGTCCTCAACTACGAGGACACATAAGGAACTGCCATCTAGCTCTGCACTTGATTCACCTTCAGTTATGAGTAAGTTTGCGACACCACCTCCTGCTAGAAATCTTGATATGTCGCGTGTGCTTGATGATGCTACTTCCGCTGTCCATGATGCTTGTGACGATGCTATGCTTGATACTGCTTTGCCAATAGGTGCATTCCTTGATGCACAAATTGCTAGAGTTGCTGCTAGATGTGATGATACTTCTAAAACTGCTGATACTATTGAAGTAGAACCTGCTATTTTGCCTGTTAGAACTAGCTCTCCTAGATATGAATTGCGTGATATGCCTGAGTGTTATGTTATGGAGGGAGAGATAGCTGAGGATTTTCTTGCTTGTAAGGATAGCTATGATGTTGAGAAACTACTGCTCAAGTGGAAAGAAAAATCTTTGAACGCTAGGATGAAATACGACCCGAAGTTTGCTACTTCCCCTATCTTTGTGACCGATAAGGATTATGAAATACGACCCAGGATATGGTCTACTACTTCTGTGAGAAATATTTCCCTGCCCATAAGAAGCAAGCTGCCTTGCAGGAAGTATACAACTTTGCGCAAGTTGAAGAAGGGAGTCTCCCACAAGCTTGGGGGAGGCTCGTCCAGCTACTGAATGCTTTGCCTGATCACCCTCTTGAGAAGAATGAAATACTTGATATCTTCTATAATGGACTAACCGATGCTTCTAAGGACCACCTAGATAGTTGTGCCGGTTGTGTTTTTAGGGAACGAACCGTAGAACAAGCTGAGATCCTATTGAATAACATCTTGTGCAATGAGAATGCTTGGACTATTCCCGAACCACCTCCGAAGCCAACTCCGAAGAAAAGAGGTATTCTATTCCTCAGTCCTGAAGATGCAAGAAGCTAAGAAATCTATGAAAGAGAAAGGCATTAAATATGAAGATGTCAAAAATCTACCACCTATCGAAGAGATCCATGGTCTTGATAACCCAATACAGGTAGTAGAAGTAAATTCTCTGCATAGATTCAATGAGAGTGATATTCCTTTTGATAAACCTGCTAGCTTATGCCTGGGTGAATTTGATAACTTTGTTGCCAAACGACAGAGTTTCAATGATTATGTTAGCAGACAATTGGAACAAAATGCTCGTATGCTTGGTCACTTAAGTGCTTGTGTGGACAGAAACGTCAATGATCTTAAGCTCCTGAGTAAACATGCCTCTATGGTTACTAGTCAGGTAGAACAAGTACTTAAGGCTTAGAATGACTTGCTCAATGAGTTGAATGACAATTCTGTTAGAGTCATCACTAGAGGCGGTAGAATGACTCAGGAACCTTCGTATCCTGAGGGTCATCCTAAGAGAATTGAACAAGATTCTCAAGGAGTGAGCACTGATGCACCTAGTCATCCTAGAAAGAAGAAGAAAGATTATAGGGATTTGCACGCTAGCAACCCTGTTGCTGCTACACCTGAGAGTCCAAACGATGTCTCTGTCTCTGATGCCGAAACACAATCTGGTGATGAACATGAGCCTAATGATAATATCGATAGTGATGTTCATGTTGATGCTCAACCTAGCAACGGTAAGGATGTGGAGATTGAACCTGTTGATCTTGATAACCCACAGCCTAAGAATGATACGATAGGAATGACTTCACTGCTAGGAAGCATGGTAAAGAAAGGGAACCATGGGTCCAGAAACCCATGCCCTTTCCTCCCAAACCATCCAAGAAAAAGGATGATGAGGATTTTGAGCGATTTGTTGAAATGATTAGACCTGTCTTCCCGCAAATGCGTTTGACAGATATGCTCAAGATTTCTCCGTATGCTAAGTACATGAAGGATATTGTGACTAATAAGAGGAGGATACCTGAGGTTGAGATTTCTACCATGGTCGCTAATTATACATTCAAGGGTGGAACTCCTAAGAAACTAGGTGATCCCGGAGTGCCCACTATACCTTGCTCCATTAAAGGCAACTATGTTAGAACTGCTTTATGCGACCTTGGAGCGGGTGTTAGTGTTATGCCTCTCTCTCTTTATCATAGGCTTGAACTGGATAAGTTGACACCCACAGAAATCTCTCTGCAAATGGCCGAAAAATCAACTGCTTTCCCTATCGACATTTGCGAGGATGTGCCTGTTGTGGTTGCAAACGTCACAATCTTAACAGACTTTGTTATTCTGGATATTCCTGAGGACGATGCCATGATGGTCATCCTTGGAAGACCCCTTTTAAACACTGCAGGGGCTGTTATTGATTGCAACAAAGGTAATGTCACTTTCCATGTCAACGGTAATGAGCATATGGTGCACTTTCCGAAGAAACAATATCGAGTACATTGCATCAATGCTATCAAAAAAACTTCATCGATTCTCATTGGGAGATTTCAATGCCCTATACCTCATGTCAAGATGAAGTATGATTTGATTGTTGGGGATATTCACATCCCCATTGAGGTAACCTAGTGACTATTCAAAAATTCTCCGTTTTCTTTTGCGATTCAAAAAAGTTTGTCAAGGAGACTTGATCAACCTCATTGACGGATTTCTTTCGATGACCATAGAATGGATGAATCGAGGAGTCACAAACCTCTGTTCCAAGCTTTCACCTTCGGTTGCTTAGAAGAAAAATGATAGGTTTAGTTTAGTTTTCCCTGTTTTCTGCTTTTAGCGTCCCGTAGAAAAGTACCCCAAAAATAAAAGTTATCCGAATGTCCTGAAAATCAAATATGATTTTTTCTGGATTTTTTTGAAAAATACTGAGACGAAGAGCTAGTCAGGGGGCTGCACCAGTGGGCCACAAGCCCTGGAGGCGTGGGCACCCCCTGGCCGCGCCTACCAGGTTTGTGGGGCCCACATGTACCCCCTCCACTCATTCTAGCTCCCATCTGCTTCTCCTACCTCCAGAAAAAATCGTTTCATAGCTCAAACCCGTGTTCTTGCTCTTCTTGCTGGGATTTTCGATCTCCTTGTGCAAAGCACCATTCACCAAACTGTTTTGGGGAAATTGCTCCTTGGTAAGTGACTCCTCCATTGGTCCAATTAGTTTTTGCTCTAGTGCCTTATACTGCGCGTATTTTTGCTGCCTTGGTGATCCCGTTCTTGAGCTTTGCATGCTAATTTTAGCTGGTCCCAAGTAGTTTTGATGCGTAATATGGCCTCTAGGCACTTGTGGGAGTAGTTGCTACGAGTTTCGTTGGGCCTTGTTCACTTTTCCTTAGAATCACTAAAAATTTCAGAAATTTTCAAATGTAGAAAAGGGAAAAGATGAGGAGGTTCTTAAGAGGCTCTTCAAGCCTTGACCCCAAGGATGATGGGAATGAGAAGAAGAAACCCAAGTATCCGGTCCCCCGAGTTGCAGAAGTTCGAGCGTGCGAGTGGCCAAGCGATGTGTTCTTACGTGTCGCCGGACTTTATGAGGACTTTTATTACTTGGTGGATAACGCAGGCGTTACTGCCTTTGTTGAAGATAAGTGTCCGCAATACCTCCTCCTCACTAATATTTTCGTGCAAAGCTTTAATTTCTATCCAGGGAAGAATCCTCCTATGGTTGAGTTCAAATTATATGATATCCCCGAGCGCATGTCACTTCAGGATTTTTGCAATGTTTGCAAATTACCTTATGTTGGTGATATTCATGAACCTCGTCCACGGGACTTGGAGGCTTTCATAGATACTATTGCTGCAGGAGAGGAGAGAGGAGTGTCTTGTGCTAGAGCTGCTAGCATACATTTTCCCATGCTTCGGTACTTCTCATTATTCGTGGGAAAATGTTTGATTGGCCGTGGGAAAGCTGGGTCCCTTAGCTCCCCAGATCTTGCGGTCTTGCGCGAAGCCCTTTATAATGATAAAACTTATAGCTTGGGCGCTATAGTAGCTCAACGGTTGAACACGAACCGTTATAAAGGCGTTGTCTATGGAGGTATCTATGCTACTCGTCTTGCTAGACATTTTGAGATACCTATTAGACTGGACGAGGAAGAAGAGATTCTTGTTCCCGAGAGATATCTAGATTATGATAGCATGGTTCGCCTTGACTTTCTTGATAGAGATATAAATAGAAGGATGATTTATAACCTGGTATTTAGTCAGGGTACTCGTGATACTATTACTTTGCCTGCTCCTTCTTTGTTCAATCTTCATGCAGGCAGGTACATTATTATGCCCTCGGACATCTACGCATATTGGGGCATAGCCCAACCACAGGTGCCCGTGCCCGAGCCACCAGTCGAGTACCAGACGCCAGTTTATTAGTGGGAGCTAGAGGAGCTCACACAGTAGTGGCATCCTCAGTAAACTCCGGAGTACCCCGAAGCTGGTTATTTCCCTCCTTGGGAGTAGACCAACTTAGGCCAAAAGCCTAAGCTTGGGGGAGTACGTGTTTATCATAGACTTTATATTCTTGCTTACACTTTCACTTTGTTAGTCGGTGTTCACACTTTGCCACTGTATCATCCATGCTAGTTTATTTCTTTTTCTTGCTTTCTTTTTGTGTGTTTGTCAGTTTGAGAAAACCCAAAAAGATTTTCCGTTCTTCTTTTGCTTGTTGGGAGCTTTCCTGTGTAAATAGTTTTCTTTTTCTTTGGGTCAAGGTAGAAGACCATGGTTACAATGTTTAGTGGCTCTCGCATGCATATCTGTTTATCTGTCAAAGGGCCATATTACTTTGTCTTCTCCTTTGTGTTTGCTTGCAAATTCCAGCTTAGTCCAATGCACGAGCACTCTTATTATTGTTCACATCGTTCGGTCATGCAAGTGAAAGGCAATAATGACGATATATGATGAAGTGACTGAGCCTGGAAAAGCTGGTATGAACTCGATCTATTTTGTTTTTGTAAATATGACTAGCTCATCGTTCCTGATTCAGCTTTGTTGTGAGAGAAACATGTTTGCAATGACAACTTAGAGATCATAGTTTTTGATGCCATGCTTAATTAGCTAGGAGCTTATAATGGTTTGTCTTGGATGCCAACATGAATTTTGAGATGACTATGATGTAGAATGATAGGATGTTATCCTCCTTTGAATGATTCAAGTGGCTTGACTTGGCGCATGTTTACGCATGTAGTTGAAACAAAATCAACATAGCCTCTATGATATTCATCTTCATGGTGATTTATGTCCTACTCATGCTTGCACTCAATATTGGTTAATCTCAATGCATTTTGATGACTCTTGTCACTCTCTAGTTGGTCGCTTCCCAGTCTTTTGCTACCCTTCACTTGTACTAAGCGGGAATACTGCTTGTGCATCCACTTCCTTAAACCCAAAGTTGTTCCATATGAGTCCACCATACCTACCTATATGCGGTATTGATAACCCACAAGTATAGGGGATCGCAACAGTTTTCGAGGGTAGAGTATTCAACCCAAATTAGTTGGTTCGCCAAAGGGGAAGCGAAAGAATATTCTCAAGTATTAGCAGCTGAGTTTGTCAGATTCAACCACACCTGAAAGATTAGTGTCTGCAAGCAAAGTATTATGATAGCAACGGTGCCAGAAATGATCTGCTGACGGCAGACTATTCCTAACTGTTGTATCAATGGCGCGAGTAGGTTGCACGTGGGCGAGTAACTATTCTTCCCCGACAACAGTGTCGGAAAAGATCTTGCAACAAGTAACAACGAAGTAGCAAGGAACAGCAGTAGCAGCAACAGCAAAGTAACAACAATAACAACAGTAGCAGCAAAGTGGCCCTATCCCTTTTGTAGCAAGGGACAAGCCTAGGCAAAGTAACATAGCAAGGACCAGTAGTAAAAGACTCGTAGGCAGTGGATCGGTCATGGATGAGTATGACAGATGTGATTCATCATGTAACAGCTATAACACAGAGAGATATGTAACTAGCTGCTGTTCGTCAATCTAATGTAGGCATGTATTCCGCATGTAGTCATACGTGCTTAGGGAAAAGAACTTGCATGACATCTATTGTCCATCCCTCCCGTGGCAGCGGGGTCCTAATGGAAACTACGGGATATTAAGGGTCTCCTTTTAATAAAGCACCGGACCAACACATTAACACTTGGTGAATACATGAACTCCTCATACTTATGTCATCTCCGAGAGTGGTTCCGGCTATTGTCACTCCGGGGTTGCTGGGTCATAACACATAGTAGGTGACTACAACTTGCAAGATAGGATCTAAAACACACATATATTGGCGACAACATAATAGGTTCAGATCTGAAATCATGGCACTTGGGACCTATTGACAAGCATTAAGCATAGCTAAGTAGTAGCAACATCAATCTAGAACATAGTGGATACTAGGGATCAATCCCCGTCAAAAACTAACTCGATTACATGATAGATCTCATCCAACTCATCACCGTCCAGCAAGCCTACGATGAGATTACTCACGAACGATGAAGAGCATCATGGAATTGTCGATGGAGGAAGGTTGATGATGACGATGGCAACGATTTCCCCTCTCCGGAGCCCGAAACGGATTCCAGATCTGCCCTCCAGATGAAGAACAGGAGGTGGCGGCGCCTCCGTATCGTAAAACGCGATGAAACCTTCTCTCTGATTTTTTTGGGCGAGACGGAAGATATAGAGCTAATTTTGGGGGCGGTGGTGCCACGTGGGCTCCACAAGCCCTCACGGCATGGCCAGATGGGTTGGCCGCGGCCTGTGGGCTTGTGGCCCACTGGTGCACCTCCTCTGGTGGATCTTTCCGCACGTATTTTTCTTTTATTCTAGAAAAAATCTTCGTAAATTTTCAGGACATTCCGAGAACTTTTATTTCTGCACAAAAACAACACCACGGCAATTCTGCTGAAAACAGCGTTAGTCCGGGTTAGTTCCATTCAAATCATGCGAATTAGACTCCAAAACAAGGGCAAAAGAGTTCGGAAAAGTAGATACGACGGAGACGTATCAACTCCCCCAAGCTTAAAGCCTTGCTTGCCCTCAAGCAATTCAGTTGAAAAACTGAAAGAGACAAAAGAAAAACTTTGACGAACTCTGTTTGATCTTGTTGCAACTAGGTCTAACTCATATCTAGAGTTTCAGCAAGATCACAAGCAAACCACATAAGCAAATGACATCTAGGTGTTAAGGTAAACTCATGTCAATGGCATAATCAACTAGCGAGCAAATAATAATAAGCCTCAAATGTCAACACTTCAATCAAAACAACATGAAGCAGTATGAATAGATGGTATCTCGCTAGCTCTTTCTGAGACCGCAAAACATAAATGCAGAGCACCTTCAAAGACCAAGGGCTGACTAAACATTGTAATTCATGGCAATGAAGATCCAGTCATAGTCATACTCAACACAGTTAAAAACAAAGCATAAAAATGACAGAGGTGCTCTCTAATTGGTGCTTTTGTAAGAGGAGGATGACTCAACAGGAACATAAATAGACAGGTGATGACCCACAAGTATAGGGGATCAATCGTAGTCCTTTCGATAAGTAAGAGTGTCGAACCCAACGAGGAGCAGAAGGATCTGACAAGTGGTTTTCAGCAAGGAAATATCTGCAAGCACTGAAATTGTCGGTAACAAGTGATTGTGTGGTGAGATGATTCGTAGCGAGCAACAAGTAAAAAAAGTAGCAATGGTGGAGCAAAGTGGCCCAATCCCTTTTGTAGCAAGGGACAAGCCTGGACAAAGTCTTATAGGAGGAAAAACGCTCCCGAGGACACACGGGAATTTCTGTCATGCTAGTTTCGTCATGTTCATATGATTCGCGTTCGTTACTTTGATAGTTTGATATGTGGGTGGACCGGCGCTTGGATACTGCCCTTACTTGGACAAGCATCCCACTTATGATTAACCCCTCTCGCAAGTATCCGCAACTACGAAAGAAGAATTAAGACAAAGTCTAACCATATCATTAAACTAGTGGATCCAAATCAGCCCCTTACGAAGCAACACATAAGCTAGGGTTTAAGCTTCTACCACTCTAGCAACCCATCATCTACTTACTACTTCCCAATGCCTTCCTCTAGGCCCAAATAATGGTGAAGTGTTATGTAGTCGACGTTCACATAACACCACTAGAGGAAAAACAACATACACCATATCAAATTACCGAACGGATACCAAATTCACATGACTACTATTAGCATGACTTATCCCATGTCCTCAGGAACAAAAGTAACTACTCACAAAGCATAATCATATTCATGACCAGAGAGATAATGAGTAGCATCAAGGATCTGAACATAAACTCTTCCACCAAGTAATCCAACTAGCATCAACTACAAAGAGTAATCAACACTACTAGCAACCTTACAAGTACCACTCGGAGTCGTGAGACGGAGATTGGTTACAAGTGATGAACTAGGGTTTGGAGATGAGATGGTGCTGATGAAGATGTTGATGGTGACGAGTCCCCTCCGATGAGAGGAGTGTTGGTGATGACAATGGCGACGATTTCCCCCTCCAAGAGGGAAGTTTCCCCGGCAGGATCGTCCTACCGGAGATCTAGATTGGTTCTGCTCAAGTTCCGCCTCGTGGCGGCGGCGAAACCACGAAAAAGCTCCTCCTTGATTTTTTCCTGGACGAAACCCTCCATATAGCAAAAGAGGGGAGCAAGTGGGCCAATGGGGTGCCCACAAGCCCTCATGGCGCGGCCTGGGGGGCTGGCCGCGCCGTGCAGGCTTGTGGGCACCCCCTGGTGCCCCTCTCGCACTTCATCGGCCCAGATTTTTTGATAAACTGGAAAAAATCCTCGTTGATATTTACGGCGTTTGGAGTTGCGTAGAATAGGTATCTCAACTTTGCTCCACTTTCAGGCCAGAATTCCAGTTGCCGGTATTCTCCCTCTTCATGTAAACCTTGCAAAATAAGAGAGAAAAGGCATAAGAATAGTACCGTGAAGTGAAATAACAACCAAAGAAGCGATAAATATCAACATGAAAACATGATGCAAAATGGACGTGTCAACTCCCGCAAGCTTAGACCTCGCTTGTCCTCAAGCGAAAGCCGAGCTCAATAAATATGTCCACATGTTTAGGGAGAGAGGTGTCGACAAAAAAAGATACAAACATGCATGCATCATGATCAAGATCAAAACAACAATACTAACATATAATCTCTCATGCTAAAGTGATAATTCCTTCAGAAAGTAAAGCATGGATCAAGAACCTTACCGAGAAGTAACAACCGATAACCTTTAGTCATTGAAGCAATTGCAATTTATCACAACATCAGAAATAGTCAAATAAGAGCTTGTAAAGCAAATCCACATACTCAATTATTCTTTCGTTCTCTACAATTGCTACAACTCGAGTGGTACTCATGAGATCAAAGTTTCAGCTGGACACAGAGAAATATAGGGGCTTACAGTTTTGCCTCCCGACTGCTTACCTCAAGGGTGATGTCAACAATAATAATTCATGAATGCCTACCTCCAAGTTGACATATGAATATAGATCTTTCCCAAGCATATGTCGTTAGCCAAGATAAAGGCGAAATAGGGAATTGGTGAAGATCACCATGACTCTTTCAAGGGCAAAAAGTAAAGGTACAAGATAGGCCCTTCGCAGAGGGAAGCAGAGGTTGTCATGCGCTTTTTAGGTTTGGATGCGTGTCCTCTTAGTGCGGAGGAACATCACTTTATATTGCCTCCTGTGATAAAGAACTTTATTATGCAGTCTGTCGCTTTTATGTCTTCCTCATCACAGGTTTGTATAAAGCTTATTTTCCACACACTAATAGATCATACATATTATAGAGCAATTTTTATTGCTTGCACCGATGACAACTTACTTGATGGATCTTATTCAATCCATAGGTAGGTATGGTGGACTCTCATGGCAAAACTGGTTTGAAGGTTTATGGATGCACAAGTAGTATCTCTACTTGGTGCGGGAGGTTTGGCTAATATGAGGTGGAAGCAATCGTCACATGCTAAGGGATCTCTAATCTTATAACATTGTTCGGAGCCAAGCAAACACAATTCATTACGTTGTCTTCCTTGTCCAACATCTACTTCTAGTCATGCAATAGTTTGGTGAGTGTTCACAATCATAGATGGTGTTAGAGATGATATATTTATATGTGAACCTATCCTTCTTTATCACTTCCTATTAATTGTAACAATGACCAAGGTCTACGTTTGCCTACCCTCAACAAGTTTCAATCCTCATTCTTTTTATATGTGAAGCCATCACTTCCCATAAGATCATTACATGATCTTTCATGCTTTTGTTCTTTCTCACTCTTTTGATCATGGCAAGAGGCAAAGCCCTTCAACTAAGACACTCTTTATTATATGGCTCACGAGCAAGAATACATCGGGGGTGACACAAAGCAAAACTCAAGACTAAAACACTAAGAATTTTAAACTACTAGAGAAAGAGAAAACTGAAAAGGAAAACTAAAACAAAGGTAAAGGCAAAAGATGTGATGGTGATACGATACCGGGGCAACTCCCCAAGCTTGGCAAAAGCCAAGGGGATTGCCCATACCAATGCTCAGTTGTCTTCCTTTGGTGGTGATGGTGGAGTTGTTGCAACATGAGTTTGATCCTCCGTCTTCCAAGGCATAGGTGCTCCATCATGGAAAGATGAACGAGTCTCCGGAATCCTCAAATCTGCAGCCAATCTTATTGATTTAAATCTATACTCATACTCACAGTTTTGGTTCTGCAGGTCATAGATCTGGCCCTGGAGTTGATCAACCATGTCATAGAGCCTGGAGAGGTGATTCCCAATGTCATTGGCATCAATCCCGTGCTTGTCGGTGAACTCCGTGATCATCATGTGGTTGGCATTGAGTCCACACTCCACCATACCTTGGCACTTGAAGACTTGTTGCTCCATTGCTTCGAGCCTCGTCTCCATGCTTCCGGTCATCTTAGGCCCCTCAACATCACGGATGTGCAACATCCCCTCACGCATCTCGATAGATTGAGGGTGTTGCAGCACTTCCGTGAGGTAGGGATTGATGACCTTCTCGAAGATCTTGTCCTTTGGAGCTTTTGGGGAAGTCATAGCGATCTAGATCTGCAACAGAAACAGGCTCGAAACAAAAAATAGAGGAAATCTGCGTGATGCAGGGGTCACACAAAATGGAAGTATATATAATGATTTTTTCCAGACCAGAAAGAGTACCCTGCACGAAAACGGAGTCCTGGAGGCGCACGAGGTGGCCACAAGCCCTCACGGCGTGGCCAGGGGGTGGGCCCGTGCCGTGCAGGCTTGTCGCCTCCTCGCGCACTTTCTGGACTACTTCCAATTTTTGTATTTTTTCAAATATTCGAAAACAGAGAAAATTTCCTACTGGAAAAGTTTCGGACTCTGTTTTCTTACCGAATCACATACCTCTTCGTTTTCGAAGTCTGAAACAGGCTGATAAACATCCCTTAGGTATTCTTCCGGAGTTATGTTATTGATAATATTGCTTTCAACATTTATGGGAGTACCTGAGATATAATGCTTGATTCTCTTCCCATTTACCACTCTCGGAAAATTACCTTCCGTGTTGTTGATCTTGATAGCAGCGGAATGATATACTTCCTCAACAACATAGGGACCTTCCCATTTAGAGAGAAGCTTGCCTGCAAAGAATCTTAAACGAGAGTTATATAGCAAGACATAATCACCTACATTGAACTCACACTTTTGTATCCTCTTATCATGCCACCTCTTAACCTTCTCTTTGAACAGCTTGGCATTCTCATATGCCTGAGTTCTCCACTCATCAAGAGAGCTAATATCAAATAACCTCTTCTCACCGGCAAGTTTGAAATCAAAGTTGAGCTCTTTGATTGCCCAATAAGCTTTATGCTCTAGCTCAAGAGGTAAGTGACTTGCTTGCCCATACACCATTTTGTACGGAGACATGCCCATGGGATTCTTATAGGCAGTTCAATAAGCCCACGGTGCATCATCGAGCTTCTTAGACCAATTCTTTCTAGACCTGTTGACAGTCTTTTGCAGAATCAGTTTAATCTCTCTATTACTTAGCTCTACTTGACCACTGGACTGAGGGTGATAGGGAGACACAATTCTATGGTTGACATCGTACTTAGCAAGCGTTTTACGGAAAGCACCATGAATGAAGTGTGAACCACCGTCGGTCATTAGATATCTAGGGACTCCAAATCTAGGGAAGATAACTTATTTTAGCATCTTGATAGAGGTATTGTGATCAACACTACTAGTGGGGATAGCTTCTACCCACTTAGTGACGTAATCAACATCAACTAGGATATGAGTATATACCCGTTGTATTTTGGAAAAGGTCCCATATAATCAGAGCCCCAAACATCAAATGGTTCAATGACAAGTGAATAGTTCATAGGCATTTCCTGACGTTTGCTAATATTACCTATTCTTTCACATTTGATACGTCTCAAACGTATCTATAATTTTTGATGGTTTCATGCTGTTATCTTGTCATCTTTGGATGTTTTATGTATCTTTTATATCTTTTTTGGGACTAACTTATTAATTCAGTGCCAAGTGCCAGTTCCTGTTTTTTCTGTGTTTTTGGCTCTTTTCAGATATGATTTTGGAACGGAGTCCAAACGGAATAAAATCCTCGAAATAATTTTTTCCCAAACAGAAGAAGATCAGGGGGCTTGTGGGCCAAGCCAGGAGGGCTACAGGGAGCCCACAAGCCGTGTAGCCGCCACCAGGGGGGGGGGGGGCGGCTAGCAGGCTTGTGGCCTCCCTGGCGCCCCCTGACCTAGCTCCTTCGCCTATATATTCCCTAAAACACAGAAAAAAAATCAGGGAATCCACGAAAACACTTTTCCGTTTCCGCGAGATCTCATCTGGAGACCCTTCCCGGTGCCTTGTCGGAGGGGACTTTGGAGTTGGAGGGCTTCTACATCAACATCATCGCCCCTCCAATGACTCGTGAGTAGTTCACTTCAAACCTACGGGTCCGTAGTTAGTAGCTAGATGGATTCTTCTCTCTCTTGGATCTTCAATACAAAGTTCTCCATGATCTTCATGGAGATCTATCCGATGTAATCCTCTTTGGCGGTGTGTTTGTCGAGATCCGATGAATTGTGGATTTGTGATCAGATTATCTATGATATATATTTGAGTCTTTGCTGATTTCTTATATGCATGATTTGATATCCTTGGAAGTCTCTCCGAGTCTTGGGTTTTGTTTGGCCAACTAGATCTATGATTCTTGCAATGGGAGAAGTGCTTGGTTTTGGGTTCTTACCATGTGGTGACCTTTCCCAGTGACAGTAGGGGCAGCAAGGCACACATCGTGTAGTTTCCATCAAGGGTAACAAGGTGGGCTTTGTCGTAGATATGAGATTGTCCATCTACATCATGTCATCTTGCTTAAGGCGTTACTCTGTTCTTTTGGACTTAATACACTAGATGCATGTTGGATAGCGGTCGACGTGTGGAGTAATAGTAGTAGATGCAGAAAGTATTTGTCTACTTGTTTTGGATGTGATGCCTATAGATATAATCATTGCCATAGATGACGTCACGACTTTGCGCGGTTCTATCAGTTGCTCGACAGTAATTTGTTCACCCACCGTCTACCTGCTTTCATGAGAGAAGCCACTAGTAAACACTACGGCCCCCGGGTCTATTCACACCTATCGTTTCCACTTTTGCTTTTACTTTGCTTTGTTACTTTGTTGCTTTCAGTTCTCACTTGGCGAACAATCTATAAGGGATTGACAACCCCTTCATAGCGTTGGGAGCAAGCTTTTTGTGTTTGTGCAGGCACTTGTGATACTCCTTCACTGGACCGATACCTTGGTTCTCAAACCGAGGGAAATACTTACCACCGCTATGCTACATCACCCTTTCCGCTTCGAGGGAACACCAACGCAAGGCTCCAAGGCCACGGGGAAATCCTTTGCATATTTGCCTAGAAAGTCCCTTAAGGCGTAGCCGTAGCAGAAGGATTCCTGGTGCCGTTGCTGAGGAGTATCAAGACAAGAACAGTCTCCCGTCAGCACGTGTTTCTGGCGCCGTTGGAAGGTCTTTTGTTGCAGTAGCAACATTCATCACACGACAAGACAAACTTACGAGCATCCTTGAAGAGAGCGGGCCAATAGAAACCTGATTGCAATACCTTGTGTGCAGTTCTATCTCCCGCATGGTGTCCTCCGTAGGCCTCGGAGTGACACTTCTGTAGGATCTGTTCATGTTCATGTTCAGGTACACAACGTCTAATAACACCATCTACTCCTTCCTTATAAAGGTGAGGATCATCCCAAAAGTAATGTCTCAAGTCAAAGAAGAATTTCTTCTTTTGCTGGTATGTGAAACTAGGTGGTATGTATTTGGCAACGATATAGTTTGCATAATCAGCATACCACAGTGCATTAGATGAAGCATTGATAACATTCAATTGCTCATCGGGAAAGCTATCATCAATAGGTTGTGGGTCATCAAGAACGTTCTCCAACCTAGACAAGTTATCTGCTACGGGGTTATCAACACCCTTTCTGTCGACAACCTGCAAATCAAATTCTTGTAGCAAGAGAACCCATCTGATAAGTCTAGGTTTAGCGTCCTTCTTCTCCATGAGGTACTTAATAGCAGCGTGATTAGTGTGAATAGTGACTTTGGAATCAACTATGTAAGACCTGAACTTTTCACATGCAAACACGATTGCTAAAAATTCCTTCTCCGTAGTGGCATAGTTTCTTTGGGCACTGTCTAGAGTTTTACTAGCATAGTGAATAACATTCAACTTCTTATCGACTCTTTGCCCTAGAACAACACCAACAACATAATCACTAGCATCACACATGATCTCAAAAGGCAAGTTCCAATCAGGTGGTTGAACAATAGGTGCAGTTATCAAAGCCCTCTTAAGTATTTCGAAGGCTTCCTCACAATCATCGTCAAAGACAAAAGGAATATCCTTTTGCAAGAGATTGGTAAGAGGCCTAGAAATCTTACAGAAGTCTTTAATGAACCTTCTATAGAAACCAGCATGACCAAGGAAACTTCTTATACCTTTGATATCTGTGGGGTATGGCATTTTCTTGATTGCATCAACTTTAGCCTTATCGACTTCAATACCTCTTTCAAATTTTTTATGTACTAAGACGATGCCTTCATTAACCATAAAGTGGCACTTCTCCCAATTCAAGACAAGATTGGTGTCTTTACATCTCTGCAAGACTCGATCAAGGTTGCTGAGGCAATCATCGAAGGAAGACCCGTAAACGGAGAAGTCATCCATGAAAACCTCGACAATCTTTTCACAAAAGTTAGAGAATATAGCCATCATACATCTTTGAAAGGTGGCAGGTGCATTACATAAGCCAAAAGGCATACATCTATAAGCAAAGGTACCAAAAGGGCAGGTGAAAGTGGTTTTCTCCTGATCAGATTGTGCAACTGGTATTTGGGAGAAACCAGAATATTCGTCTAGAAAGCAGAAGTGTGTGTGTTTGGACAACCTTTCTAGCATTTGGTCGATAAAAGGCAAAGGGTAATGATCTTTCCTAGTGGATTTATCCAATTTCCTAAAATCGATCACCATCCTATAGCCAGTAATAATCCTCTGTGGGAATAATTCATCCTTATCATTAGGGACAACGGTGATGCCTCCCTTTTGAGGGACGCAATGCACCGGACTCACCCAATCGCTGTGGGCAACAGGATAGACGATACCCGCTTCCAGGAGCTTTAGTATTTCTTTTCTTACTACCTCTTTCATCTTAGGATTCAATCTCCTTTGATGATCAACAACTGGGTTGAAGTCAGGATCAGTTTTAATCTTGTGCTGGCATAGGGTAGGACTAATGCCCTTAGGATCATCAAGAGTATATCAAATAGCAGCACGGTGCTTCCTCAGAGTTTTTAGTAACTTCTTTTCTTCATGCTCTGAGAGGCTAGCACTAATAATGACAAGATATATCTCCTTTTCATCAAGATAGGCATACTTAAGAGTATCACGCAACTGTTTAAGCTCGAACATAGGATCACCCTTTGGTGGGGGAGGATCCCCAAGCAGTTCAATAGGCAAGTTATTCTTAAGGATAGGATATTTTTCTAAGACAACTCTATCTATCTCATCCCTTTCATCCATATGCATATCATTTTCATGCTCAAGTAAGTATTGCTCTAAGGGATCAGTAGGAGGCACGACAATAGAGGCTAAGGAAATAGTTTCATCCCTACTAGGCAACTCCTTTTCATGAGGTTGTCTACCAAACTTAGAGAAATTGAACTCATGTGACACACCTTCAAAGCCAACAGTGACAATTTGCTTCTCACAGTCAATATGAGCATTGACAGTATTGAGGAAGGGTCTGCCAAATATGATGGGACAAAAGCTATCTTGTGCAGCAGCAAGAACGAGGAAATCAGCAGGATACTTCGTTTTACCACACAAGACTTCAACATCCCTAACAATTCCCACAGGGCAGATAGTATCTCTATTGGCAAGCTGAATAGTGACATCAATAGGCTCTATCTCAACAGGTGCAATCTCATCTTTGATTTTATCGTATAAGGATTGAGGTATTGCACTAACACTAGCACCCACGTCACATAAACCATGATAACAATGATCTCCTATCTTAACAGAAACCACAGGCATGCCAACAACAGGCCTATGTTTGTCTCTAGCGTGAGGTTTAGCAATTCTAGCAGCATCTTCACAGAAGTGAATATTATGTCCCTCAACTTCTTCAGACATATTTTTTTTGATAATAGCAATGCTAGGTTCAACTCTAATTTGCTCAGGGGGTGTAGGTGTTCTAATATAGCCTCTACGTATCACAGTTGAAGCTTTAGAATGATCCTTTATCCTAACAGGGAAAGGTGGTTTCTCAATGTAAGCACTGGGAACAACAGGATCATTATAGGCAATGACTTTCTCTTCAACTGGAGTGGGTTTAACTACATTGACTTCTAAAGGAGGATGATATTTAAACCACTTCTCTTTGCGGAGATCAATATGGGCAGCAAAGGATTCACACAATGAAGCTACTATTTCAGAGTCAAGTCCATACTTAGCGCTAAAGTCACAAAAAGTATTTGTCTCAACAAAGGATTTAACGCAATCAAACGTGAAATTCATACCTGACTCCTTACCTTCTTCAAGCTCCCAATCTTCAGAGTTGTGTTTAATTCTCTCCAATAAATTCCACTTGAAGTCAATATCTCTCTTCATAAAAGAACCGGTACAAGAAGTGTCAAGCATGGTGCGATCATCATGAGAAAGCCGAGCACAGAAGTTCTGAATGATAATTTCTCTCGAGAGCTCATGATTGGGGCATGAATATAACATTGATTTAAGCCTCCCCCAAGCTTGAGCGATGCTTTCTCTGCCACGAGGCCAAAAATTATAAATATAATTCCTATCACGATGTACTAAATGCATAGGATAAAAGTTTTGATGAAATTCCAATTTCAACAAATTGTAGTCCCATGATCTAGTATCATCACATAGCCTATACCATGTCAACGCCTTATCCTTCAAAGATAAAGGAAAGACCCTCTTCTTGATCTCATCCTCGGGCATACCTACAAGCTTAAATAAACCACAAACTTCATCTACACAGATCAGATGCAAGTCTGGATGTGATGTTCCATCTCCTGTAAAAGGATTAGCCCGCAGTTTCTCAAGCATACCCGAAGAAAATTCAAAGCAAATATTTTCAGTAGGTGCAGCAGGTTGAGTAGAAACTCTTCGTGCTTCCGTTCGAGGTGAAGATACCCCGAACAAGCCCCTCAAAGGATTAGTATCCATAGTGACAAGTGACAACAAATTTCAGCACACTATATGAATGTTTCCTTACCAAGTTCCACTTACCAAAGGCGCTTCACTCCCCGGCAACGGCGCCAGAAAAGAGTCTTGATGACCCACAAGTATAGGGGATCAATCGTATTCCTTTCGATAAGTAAGAGTGTCGAACCCAACGAGGAGTAGAAGGATCTCACAAGTGGTTTTCAGCAAGGAAATATCTGCAAACATTGAAATTGTCGGTAACAAGTGATTGTGTGGTGAGATGATTCGTAGCGAGCAACAAGTAACAAAAGTAGAAACGGTGCAGCAAAGTGGCCCAGTCCCTTTTGTAGCAACGAACAAGCCTGGACAAAGTCTTATAGGAGGAAAAACGCTCCCGAGGACACACGGGAATTTCTGTCATGCTAGTTTCATCATGTTCATATGATTCGCGTTCGTTACTTTGATAGTTTGATATGTGGGTGGACCGGCGCTTGGGTACTGCCCTTAGTTGGATAAGCATCCCACTTATGATTAACCCCTCTCGCAAGCATCCGCAACTAAGAAAGAAGAATTAAGACAAAGTCTAACCATAGCATTAAACTAGTGGATCCAAATCAGCCCCTTACGAAGCAACACATAAGCTAGGGTTTAAGCTTCTGTCACTCTAGCAACCCATCATCTACTTACTACTTCCCAATGCCTTCCTCTAGGCCCAAATAATGGTGAAGTGTTATGTAGTCGATGTTCACATAACACCACTAGAGGAAAAACAACATACAACATATCAAATTACCGAACGAATACCAAATTCACATGACTACTATTAGCATGACTTATCCCATGTCCTCAGGAACAAAAGTAACTACTCACAAAGCATAATCATATTCATGACCAGAGAGGTAATGAGTAGCATCAAGGATCTGAACATAAACTCTTCCACCAAGTAATCCAACTGGGATCAACTACAAAGAGTAATCAACACTACTAGCAACCTTACAAGTACCAATCGGAGTCGTGAGACGGAGATTGGTTACAAGTGATGAACTAGGGTTTGGAGATGAGATGGTGCTGATGAAGATGTTGATGGTGACGAGTCCCCTCTGATGAGAGGAGTGTTGGTGATGACGATGGAGACGATTTCCCCCTCCGGGAGGGAAGTTTCCCGTGTAGGATCGTCCTGCCGGAGCTCTAGATTGGTTCTGCTCAAGTTCTGCCTCGTGGCGGCGGCGAAACCACAAAAAAGCTCCTCGTTGATTTTTTCCTGGACGAAACCCTCCATATAGCAAAAGAGGGGAGAAAGTGGGCCAGTGGGCTGCCCACAAGCCCTCATGGCGCGGCCTGGGGGGTGGCCGCGCCGTGCAGGCTTGTGGGCATCCCCTGGTGCCCCTGTGGCACTTCTTCGACCTAGTATTTTTGATAAATCAGGAAAACAGTCCTCGTTGATATTTACGGCGTTTGGAGTTGCGTAGAATAGGTATCTCAACTTTGCTCCACTTTCAGGCCAGAATTCCACTTGCCGGTATTCTCCCTCTTCATGTAAACCTTGCAAAATAAGATAGAAAAGGCATATGAATAGTACCGTGAAGTGAAATAACAGCCAAAGAAGAGATAAATATCAACATGAAAACATGATGCAAAATGGACGTATCAACAGGCCCTTCGCAGAGGGAAGCATTGATTTGCAGAGGTGCGAGAGCTCAAGCTTTGAAAACAGAGATAATAATTTTTGGTGGCATGCTTTCATTGTCAACGCAATGACTAAGAGTTCTGAACATCTTCCACGCTACACATGCTATAGGCGGTTCCCTAATAGAAAAGTAAAGTTTTGACTCCCCCACCCACCAATCAATCACACTCCACGGCTAGCCGAATCCTCGGGTATCGTGCATACCAACATCAATCCTGGGGGAGTTTTGTTTGCAATTATCTTTTCGATTTGAGCATGGAACTGAGAATTCCAATTACCGACCCCTTTCTCGTGAATGATAGTGAATAAACACATATCGAGGATAACACGCCTAGCATGGAAGATAACAATAGCCCCTGTCACTACATGAGCGGTTCGGGCATACAAAAGAGATTATTTCTTGAAGGTTTAGAGAGTGGCACATGCAAATTTACTTGGAACGGCAGGTAGATACCACACATAGGTAGGTATGGTGGACTCATATGGAACAACTTTGGGTTTATGGAGGTGGATTGCTACTGCAACAAAAGACCTTCCTACGGCGCCAGAAATAGGAGTGTTGCTTGATACTCCTCACCAACGGCACCAGGAATCCTTCTGCTACGGCTACGCCTTAAGGGACTTCCTAGGCAAGTATGCAAAGGATTTCCCCCGTGGCCTTGGAGCCTTGCGTTGGTGTTCCCTCAAAGCGGAAAGGGTGATGTAGCACAGCGGTGGTAAGTATTTCCCTCAGTTTGAGAACCAAGGTATCAATCCAGTGGAGGAGTATCACAAGATCCTGCACAAACACAAAAGCTTGCTCCCAACGCTATGAAGGGGTTGTCAATCCCTTATAGATTGTTTGCCAAGTGAGAACTGAAAGCAATAAAGTAACAAAGCAAAGTAAAAGCGGAGGTGTAAACGATGGATGTGAATAGACCCGGGAGCCGTAGTGTTTACTAGTGGCTTCTCTCATGAAATCAAGTAGACAGTGGGTGAACAAATTACCGTCGAGCAATTGATAGAACCGCGCAAAGTCATGACGATATCTATCGCAATGATTATATCTATAGGCATCACGTCCAAAACAAGTAGACCGATACTTTCCGCATCTACTACTATTACTCCACACGTCGACCGCTATCCAGCATGCATCTAGTGTATTAAGTCCAAAAGAACAGAGTAACAGCTTAAGCAAGATGACATGATGTAGACGGACAATCTCATATCAACGACAGAGCCCATCTTGTTACCCTTGATGGCAACTACTTAATGTGTGCCTTGCTGCCCCTACTGTCATTGGGAAAGGTCACCACATGGTAGAACCCAAAACCAAGCACTTCTCCCATTGCAAGAATCATAGATCTAGTTGGCCAAACAAAACCCAAGACTCAGAGAGACTTACAAGGATATCAAATCATGCATATAAGAAATCAGCAAAGACTCAAATATATATCATGGATAATCTGATCACAAATCCACAATTCATCGGATCTCGACAAACACACCGCCAAAGAAGATTACATCGGATAGATTTCCATGAAGATCATGGAGAACTTTGTATTGAAGATCCAAGAGAGAGAAGAAGCCATCTAGCTACTAATTACGGACCCGTAGGTCTGAAGTGAACTACTCACGACTCATTGGAGGGGCGATGATGATGATGAAGAAGCCCTCCTACTCCAAAGTCCCCTCCGGCAGGGTGCCGGGAAGGGTCTCCAGATGAGATCTCGCGGAAACGGAAGCTTGCGGCGGCGGAAAAGTATTTTCGAGGCTCCCCTAATTTTTTGCTGAATTTTTGGGAATATATAGGCCAAGGATCTAGGTCAGGGGGCGGCTAGGGAGGCCACAAGCCCTGACACTGCTGCCTCCCCCTGGTGGCGGAGTGGGAGCTTGTGGGCTCCCTGGAGCCCACCTGGCTTGGCCTAGAGGCCCCCTGATCTTCTTCCGTTCGGGAAAAAATCATTTCGGGTTTTTTTATTCCGTTTGGACTCCGTTCCAAAATCAGATCTGAAAAGAGTCAAAAACACAGAAAAAACACGAACTGACACTTGGCACTGAATTAACAAGTTAGTCCCCCAAAAAGATATAAAAGGTACATAAAACATCCAAAGATGACAAGATACCAACGTGAAACCATAAAAAATTATAGATACGTTTGAGACGTATCATGGATGCACAAGCAGTATTCCCGCTTAGTACAAGTGAAGGCTAGCAAAAGACTGGGAAGCGACCAACTAGAGAGCGACAACAGTCATCAAAATGCATTGAGATTACTAACATTGAGTGCAAGCATGAGTAGGACATAAATCGCCATGAACATGAACATCATAGAGGCTATGTTGATTTTGTTTCAACTACATGCGTGAACATGCGCCAAGTCAAGCCACTTGAATCATTCAAAGGAGGATACCATCCTATCATACTACATCATAGTCATCTCAACATTCATGTTGGCAACCAAGACAAACCATTATAAGCTCCTAGCTAAGTAAGCATGGCATAAGCAACTATGATCTCTAAGTTGTCATTGCAAACATGTTTCTCTCACAACAAAGCTGAATCAGGCATGATGAGCTAGTCATATTTACAAAAACAAAATAGATCGAGTTCATACCAGCTTTTCCAGGCTCAGTCACTTCATCATATATCGTCATTATTGCCTTTCACTTGCACGACCGAACGATGTGAAAATAATATGCGTGCTCGTGCATTGGACTAAAGCTGGAATCTGCAGGCAAACACAAAGGAGAAGACAAAGTAATATGGCTCTTTGAAAGCTAAACAGGTATGCATGCAAGAGCCACTAAACATTGTAACCAATATCTTCTACCTTGACCCAAAGAAAAAGAAAACTATCTACACGGGAAAGCTCCCAACAAGCAAAAGAAGAAAAAGAAAATCTTTTTGGGTTTTCTCAAACTATATAGACACACGAAAAGAAAACGAGAAAAAGAAAATAAACTAGCATGGATGATACAGTGGCAAAGTGTGAACACCGGCTAACAAAGTGAAAGCATAAGAAAAAATGTAAAGTCGGTGAGAACACGTACTCCCCCAAGCTTAGGCTTTTGGCCTAAGTTGGTCTACTCCCAAGGAGGGAAATAACCAGCTCCGGGGTACTCCGGAGTGGACTGAGGATGCCACTGCTGTGTGAGCTCCTCTGGCTCCCACTAATAAACTGGCGTCTGGTACTCGACTGGCGGCTCGGGCATGCGCACCTGTGGTTGGGCTAAGCCCCAATATGCGTAGATCTCCGAGGGCATAATAATGTACCTACCTGCATGAAGATTGAACAAAGAAGGAGCAGGCAAAGTAATAGTCCCACGAGTACCCTGACTAAATACCAGGTTATAAATCATCCTTCTATTTATATCTCTATCAAGAAAGTCATGGCGAACCATGATATAGTAATCTAGATATCTCTCGGGAAGAAGAATCTCTTCTTCCTCGTCCAGTCTAATAGGTGTCTCAAAGTGTCTGGCAAGACGAGTAGCATAGATACCTCCATAGACAACACCTTTAGAATGGTTCAGGTTCAACCGTTGAGCTACTATAGCGCCCAAGCTATAAGTTTTATCGTTATAAAGGGCTTCGCGCAAGACCGCAAGATCTGGGGAACTAAGTGACCCAGCTTTCCCACGGCCAATCAAACATTTTCCCACGAATATTGAGAAGTACCGAAGCACGGGAAAATGTATGCTAGCAGCTCTAGCGCAAGACACTCCTCTCTCCTCTCCTACAACAATAATATCGATGAAAGCTTCCAAGTCCTGTGGATGAGGTTCATGAATATCCCCAACGTAAGGTAATTTGCAAACATTACAAAAATCCTGGAGTGACATGCGCTGGGGGATATCATAAAGTTTAAACTGAACCATAGGAGGATTCTTTCTCGGATAGAATTTAAAGCTTTGTACGAAGATATTAGTGAGGAGGAGGTATTGCAGACACTTATCTTCAACGAAGGCGGTAAGGCCTGCATTATCCACCAAGTGATAAAATTCCTCATAAATTCCAGCGGCGCGTAAGAACACGTCGCTTGGCCACTCGCACGCTCGAACTTCCGTGACTCGAGGGACCAAATACTTGGGCTTCTTCTCACTCCCATCATCCTTGGGGTCACGGCTTGACAAGCCTCTTAAGAACCTCCTCATCTTTTCCCTTTCTTATCTCTGAAAATTTCCGAAATTTCTAGTGACTCTAAGGAAAAGTGAACAAGGCTTAATAAAACTCGTAGCGACTACTCCAACAAATGCCTAGAGGCAATATTACGCATCAAAACTACTTGGGACCAGCCAAAATTAGCATGCAAAGCTCAAGAACATGGTCACCAAGGTAGCAAAAATACGCGGAGTATAAGGCACTAGAGCAAAAACTAATTGGACCAATGGAGGAGTCACTTACCAATTAGTAATTTCCCCAAAACAGCCCGGAGAATGGTGATTTGAGCAAAGAGATCGAAAATCTCAGCAAGAGGAGCAAGAACACGGGTTTGAGCTGCGAAACGATTTTTTCTGGAGTTAGGAGAACCAGATGAGAGCAAGAATGCGTGGAGGGGGTGTCTGTGGGCCCCACAAGTCTGTGTGGCGCGGCTAGGGGGGTGCCCCCGCTGTCAGGGCTTGTGGCCCACTGTTGCAGCCCCCAGACAAACTCTTTGTCTCAGAATTTTTCAAAAATTCCAGAAAAAATCATACTTGATTTTCAGGACGTTTGGAGAACTTTTATTTTCGGGGTATTTTTCTACCGGACGCTAAAACAGAAAACAGGGAAAACTAAAGTAAATCTATAATTTTTCTTCTAAGCAACCTAAAGTGAAAGCTTGGAACAGAGGTTTGTGACTCCTTGATTCATCCATCTCATGGTCATCGAAAGAAATCCGTCAATGGGGTTGATCAAATCCCCTCGACAAAACTTTCTCGAATCGCAAAAGAGAACAGAGAATTTTCGAATAGTCACTAGGTCACCTCAATGGGGATGTGTATCTCCCCAACAAGCAAATCATACTTCATCTTGACACGAGGAATAGGGCATTCAAAGCTCCCAATAAGAATTGAATAAGTTTTTTCGATATCATTGATGCAATGTACTCGATATTGTTTCTTCGGAAAGTGCACCGTATGCTCATTACCATTGACATGGAAAGTGACATTGCCTTTGTTGCAATCTATAACAGCCCCTGCGGTGTTTAAAAAGGGTCTTCCGAGGATGACAACCATGGCATCGTCCTCGGGAATATCCAAGATAACAAAGTCTGTTAAGATAGTGGTGTTAGCAACCACAACAGGCACATCCTCGCAAATGCCGATAGGGAAAGCAGTTGATTTGTCGGCCATTTGTAGAGAGATTTCAGCGGGTGTCAACTTATCCAGTTCAAGCCTACGATAAAGAGAGAGAGGCATAACACTAACACCGGCTCCAAGATCGCATAACGCAGTTCTAATGTAGTTGCCTTTAATGGAGCAAGGTATAGCGGGCACACCGGGATCACCTAGTTTCTTCGGAGTTCCACCCTTGAAGGTATAGTTAGCAAGCATGGTGGAAATCTCAACCTCAGGTATCCTCCTCTTATTAGTCACAATATTTTTCATGTACTTAGCATACGGAGACATCTTGAGCATATCCGTCAAACGCATTTGCAGAAAGACAAGTCTGGTCATCTCAACGAATCGCTCAAAATCCTCATCATCCTTTTTCTTGGTTGGTTTGGGAGGAAAGGGCATGGGTTTCTGAACCCATGGTTCCCTTTCTTTACCATGCTTCCTAGTAGTGAAGTCATTCTTATCGTATCTTTTAGTCTTAGGCTGTGGGTTATCAAGATCAGGTGGTTCAATCTCCACATCCTTACCATTGCTAGGTTGAGCATCAACATGAACATCACTATTGATATTATCATTAGGCTCATGTTCATCACGAGATTGTGTTTCAGCATCAGAGACAGAGGCATCGTTTGGACTCTCAGGTGTAGCAGCAACAGGGTTGCCAGCGTGCAGGTTCCTATCATCTTTCTTCTTCTGTCTACGATGACTAGGTGCATCAGTGCTAACTCGTTGAGAATCTTGTTCAATTCTCTTCGGATGACCCTCAGGATACCAAGGTTCCTGGGTCATTCTACCGCCTCTAGTAACGACTCTGACGCAATTGTCATTCAACTCATTGAGCAAGTCATTCTGAGCTTTAAGTACTTGTTCTACTTGAGTAGTGACCATAGAGGCATGTTTACTCAGAAGTTTAAGATCATTGACGTTTCTGTCCACACAAGCACTTAAATGACTAAGCATACGAGCATTCTTTTCCAATTGTCTGCTAACATAATCATTGAAACTCTGTTGTTTGGCAACAAAGTTATCAAATTCATCTAGGCATAAGCTAGCAGGTTTATCAAAAGGAATATCACTCTCATCAAACCTATGCAGAGAATTTACTTCTACTACCTGTATCGGGTTATCGAAACCATGGATCTCTTCGATAGGTGGTAGATTTTTGACATCTTCAGATTTAATGCCTTTCTCTCGCATAGATTTCTTGGCTTCTTGCATATCTTCAGGACTGAGGAATAGATTACCTCTTTTCTTCGGAGTTGGCTTAGGAGGTGGTTCGGGAATAGTCCAAGCATTCTCATTGCACACGATGTTATTCAGTAGAATCTCAGCTTATTCTACGGTTCGTTCCCTAAAAACACTACCGGCACAACTATCTTGGTGGTCTTTGGAAGCATCGGTAAGTCCATTATAGAATATATCAAGTATTTCGTTCTTGTCAAGAGGGTGATCAGGCAAAGCATTCAGTAGCTGGATGAGCCTCCCCCAAGCTTGTGGGAGACTCTCTTCTTCAGCTTGAGTAAAGTTGTATATTTCCCGCAAGGCAGCTTGCTTCTTATGGGCAGGGAAATATTTTCCAGAGAAGTAGTAGACCACATCCTCGGGGCTACGCACACAACCAGGAACAAGAGAAGTGAACCAAGTCTTAGCATCATCCTTTAGCGAGAAAGGAAACAGCTTGAGCATGTAGTAGTGGCGGATCTTTTCCTCACTAGTGAATAGGGTGGCTATATCGTGTAGTTTGGTAAGATGGGCTACAACCGTTTCAGACTCATAACTGTGAAAAGCATCAGATTCGACCAGAGTGATTAACTCAGGGACGACAGAGAATTCATAATCCTTATCGGTCAGAAAGATAGGCGAAGTGGCAAACTTCGGGTCGTATTTCATCCTAGCGTTCAGAGATTTTTCTTTCCACCTGCGCAGTAGTTTCTCAACATCATAACTATCCCTACACGCAAGAAAATCCTCAGCTATCTCTCCCTCCATAACATAACGCGTATCACGCATATCAGGCAATTCAGGCATAGGAGAGCTAGTTCTAGCAGGCAAAATAGCAGGTTCTACCTCAATAGTATCAACAGTTTCAGAAGTATCATCACGTCTAGCAGCAAGTCTAGCAATATGTGCATCAAGGAATGCACCAAGTGGCAAAGCAGTAATAGGCATAGCATCAACATGCATAGTATCAAGCATAGCATCATCAGGGATAGTATCAAGCATAGCATCATCACGCATAGTATCAAGCATAGCATCATCAGGCATAGTATCAAGCATAGCATCATCAGGCATAGTATCAAGCATAGCATCATCAGGCATAGTATCAAGCATGGCATCATCAGGCATAGTATCAAGCATAGCATCATGGGCAGCAGAAGTAGCATCATCAAGCACAGGCGACATATCAAGATTTCTAGCAGGAGGCGAAGTCGCAAACTTACTCATAACTGAAGGTCAATCAAGTGCAGAGCTAGATGACAGTTCCTTACCTCTCCTCGTAGTGGAAGGCAAGATTTCAGTTCTTGGATCTTTCGGATTCCTCATAGTGATCAGCAGACGTAAATCCCAAGTGACTCACAGAATATAGCTGTGCTTCCCCGGCAACGGCGCCAGAAAAAGGTCTTGATAACCCACAAGTATAGGGGATCGCAACAGTTTTCAAGGGTAGTGTATTCAACCCAAATTTGTTGGTTCGCCAAAGGGGAAGCGAAAGAATATTCTCAAGTATTAGCAACTGAGTTTGTCAGATTCAACCACACCTGAAAGATTAGTGTCTGCAAGCAAAGTATCAGTAGCAAAGTAGTATGATAGCGACGCTGCCAGAAATGATCTCTTGACGGCAGACTATTTCTAACTGTTGTATCAATGGCGCCAGTAGGTTGCACGTGGGCGAGTAACTATTCTTCCCCGACAATAGTGTCGGAAAAGATATTGCAACAAGTAACAACAAAGTAGCAAGGAACAGCAGTAGCAGCAGCAGCAAAGTAACAACAATAGCAACACTAGCAGCAAAGTGGCCCAATCCCTTTTGTAGCAAGGGACAAGCCTAGGCAAAGTAACATAGCAAGGACCAGTAGTAAAAGACTCGTAGGCAGTGGATCGGTGATGGATGAGTATGACGGATGTGATTCATCATGTAACAGCTATAACACGGAGAGATACGTAACTAGCTCCCGTTCATCAATCTAATGTAGGCATGTATTCGGTATGTAGTCATACGTGCTTAGGGAAAAGAACTTGCATGACATCTATTGTCCATCCCTCCCGTGGCAGCGGGGTCCTAATGGAAACTACGGGATATTAAGGTTCTCCTTTTAATAAAGAACCGGACCAACATATTGTTGGAAATATGCCCTAGAGGCAATAATAAATTAGTTATTATTATATTTCTTAGTTCATGATAATCGTTTATTATCCATGCTATAATTGTATTGATTGGAAACACAATACTTGTGTGGATACATAGACAAAACACTGTCCCTAGTAAGCCTCTAGTTGACTAGCTCGTTGATCAAAGATGGTCAAGGTTTCCTGGCCATAGGCAAGTGTTGTCACTTGATAACGGGATCACATCATTAGGAGAATCATGTGATGGACTAGACCCAAACTAATAGACGTAGCATGTTGATCGTGTCATTTTGTTGCTACTGTTTTCTGCGTGTCAAGTATTTGTTCCTATGACCATGAGATCATATAACTCACGGACACCGGAGGAATGCTTTGTGTGTATCAAACGTCGCAACGTAACTGGGTGACTATAAAGATGCTCTACAGGTATCTCCGAAGGTGTTCGTTGAGTTAGTATGGATCAAGACTGGGATTTGTCACTCCGTATGACGGGGAGGTATCTCGGGGCCCACTCGGTAATACAACATCACACACAAGCCTTGCAAGCAATGTAACTTAGTGTAAGTTGCGGGATCTTGTATTACGAAACGAGTAAAGAGACTTGCCAGTAAACGAGATTGAAATAGGTATGTGGATACTAACGATCGAATCTCGGGCAAGTAACATACCGAAGGACAAAGGGAATGACATACGGGATTATATGAATCCTTGGCACTGAGGTTCAAACGATAAGATCTTCGTAGAATATGTAGGATCCAATATGGGCATCCAGGTCCCGCTATTGGATATTGACCGAGGAGTCTCTCGGGTCATGTCTACATAGTTCTCGAACCCGCAGGGTCTGCACACTTAAGGTTCGACGTTGTTTTATGCGTATTTGAGTTATATGGTTGGTTACCGAATGTTGTTCGGAGTCCCGGATGAGATCACGGACGTCACGAGGGTTTCCGGAATGGTCCGGAAACGAAGATTGATATATAGGATGACCTCATTTGGTTACCGGAAGGTTTTCGTGCATTACCGGAAAAGTTTCGGGCTCATCGGTAGTGTACCGGGAGTGCCGGGAGGGGTGCCGGGGACCATCGGGAGGGGTGTCACGCCCCAAGGGGTCTCATGGGCTATGGGAAGAGATAAACCAGCCCCTAGTGGGCTGGAATAAGTTCCCACTAAGGCCCATAAGGTTTGAGAAGGAAAAAACACAAGGTGGAAAGAGTTTCCAAGTGGGAAGGTGGAATCCTACTCCAAGTAGGATTGGAGTAGGACTCCTCCACCTCCAATTTCGGCCAAACCTTTAGGTTTTGAGGCTGCCTCCTCCCCTCCCTCCCACCTATATATACGGAGGTTTTAGGGCTGATTTGAGACGACTTTTCTCACGGCTGCCCGACCACATACCTCCATAGTTTTTCCTCTAGATCGCGTTTCTGCGGAGCTCGGGCGGAGCCCTGCTGAGACAAGATCATCACCAACCTCCGGAGCGCCGTCACGCTGCCGGAGAACTCTTCTACCTCTCCGTCTCTCTTGCTGGATCAAGAAGGCCGAGATCATCGTCGAGCTGTACGTGTGCTGAACGCGGAGGTGCCGCCCGTTCGGTACTAGATCGTGGGACTGATCGCGGGATTGTTCGCGGGGCGGATCGAGGGACGTGAGGACGTTCCACTACATCAACCGCGTTCTCTAACGCTTCTGCTGTACGATCTACAAGGGTACGTAGATCACTCATCCCCTCTCGTAGATGGACATCACCATGATAGGTCTTCGTGCGCGTAGGAAATTTTTTGTTTCCCATGCGACGTTCCCCAACAGTGGCATCATGAGCTAGGTTCATGCGTAGATGTCTTCTCGAGTAGAACACAAAAGGTTTTGTGGGCGGTGATGTGTGTTTTGCTGCCCTCCTTAGTCTTTTCTTGATTCCGCGGTATTGTTGGATTGAAGCGGCTTGGACCGACATTACTCGTACGCTTACGAGAGACTGGTTTCATCGTTATGGGTAACCCCCTTTGCTCAAAGATGACTGGCAAGTGTCGGTTTCTCCAACTTTAGTTGAATCGGATTTGACCGAGGAGGTCCTTGGATGAGGTTAAATAGCAACTCATATATCTCCGTTGTGGTGTTTGCGTAAGTAAGATGCGATCCTACTAGATACCCTTGGTCACCACGTAAAACATGCAACAACAAAATTAGAGGACGTCTAACTTGTTTTTGCAGGGTATGATTGTGATATGATGTGGCCAACGATGTGATGTGATATATTGGATGTATGAGATGATCATGTTGTAATAGAAATATCGACTTGCACGTCGATGGTACGGCAACCGGCAGGAGCCATAGGGTTGTCTTTATACTAACATATGTGCTTGCAGATGCGTTTACTATTTTGCTAGGCTGTAGCTTTAGTAGTGATAGCATAAGTAGCACGACAACCACGATGGCAACACGTTGATGGATGATCATGGTGTGGCGCCGGTGACAAGAAGATCGTGCCGGTGCTTTGGTGATGGAGATCAAGAAGCACGTGATGATGGCCATATCATGTCACTTATGAATTGCATGTGATGTTAATCCTTTTATGCACCTTATTTTGCTTAGAACGACGGTAGCATTATGAGGTGATCTCTCACTAAAATTTCAAGACGAAATTGTGTTCTCCCCGACTGTGCACCGTTGCGACAGTTCTTCGTTTCGAGACACCACGTGATGATCGGGTGTGATAGACTCAACGTTCACATACAACGGGTGCAAAACAGTTGCACACGCGGAACACTCGGGTTAAGCTTGACGAGCCTAGCATGTGCAGACATGGCCTCGGAACACATGAGACCGAAAGGTCGAGCATGAATCGTATAGTTGATATGATTAGCATAGGGATGCTTACCACTAAAACTATTCTCGACTCACGTGATGATCGGACTTGAGATAGCGGATTTGGATCATGTACCACTCAAATGACTAGAGAGATGTACTTTTTGAGTGGGAGTTCTTAAGTAATATGATTAATTGAACTAATTGTCATGAACATAGTCTAATGGTCTTTGTGAATTACGATGTAACTTGCGCTATAGCTCTACTGTTTTTATATGTTCCTAGAGAAAATTTAGTTGAAAATTGATAGTAGCAACCTTTGCAGACTGAGTCTGTAAAACCGAGGATTGTCCTCGTTGCTACGCAGAAGGCTTATGTCCTTAATGCACCACTCGGTGTGCTGCACCTCGAGCGTCGTCTGTGGATGCTATGAACATCCGACATACACATTACTGATGACTACACGATAGTTCAGTGCAGGATACTTGATGGCTTAGAAGCAAGGCGCCGAAAACGTTGTAAAACGTCACGGAACATAAGTGATGTTCCGAAGAGATGCAATTGTGATTTCATGCTTGTGCCCTTGTTAAGAGGTACTAGACCTCCAACAAGATTCTTTGACCACAAAGTAAAGGAGAAAAGCTCAATCGTTGAGCATGTGCTCAGATTGTCTGAGTACGACAATCACTTGAATCAAGTGGGAGCTAATTTTCCAGATGAGATAGTGATGGTTCTCCAAAAGTCACTGCCACCAAGCTTTGAGAGCTTTGTGATGAACTATGACATATCAAGGATAGATACAATGATCCTTGAGCGATTCGCGACGTTTGACACTGCGAAAGTAGAAATCAAGAAGGAGCATCAATAGTTGATGGTTTGGAAAACCACTAAGTTTCAAGAAAGGCGAGGGCTAGAAGGGATACTTCGTGAAACGGCAAAACAGTTGCTGCGCTAATGAAGAGACCCAAGATTAAACCCAAACCTGAGACTAAGTGCTTCTGTAATAAGGGGAACAGTCACTGAGGCGGAGCAACTCTAGATACTTGGTAGATAAGAAGGCTGGCAAAAGTCGAAAGAAGTATATTTGATATACATAATGTTGATGTGTACTTTACTAGTACTCCTAGTAGCATGAGGGTATTGGATACCGGTTCGGTTGCTAAATGATTAGTAACGCGAAATGAAAGCTACGACATAAACGGAGACTAGCTAAAGGCAAGGTGACGATACGTGTTGGAAGTGTTTCCAAGGTTGATATGATCAAACGTCGCACGCTCCCTCTACCATCGGGATTGGTGTTGAACCTAAATAATTGTTATTTGGTGCTTGCGTTAGGCATGAACATGATTGGATCGTGTTTATTGCAATACGATTATTCATTCAAAGAGAATAATGGTTACTCTATTTGCTTGAATAATCACCTTCAATGGTTTATTGAATCTCGATTGTAGTGTTACACATTGGTGCCAAAAGATACGAGTTAAATGATGATAGTACCACTTACTTGTGGCACTGCCGCTTGAGTCATGTTAGTATGAATTGCATGAAGAGGCTCCATGCTGATGGATCTTTACTCACCTGATTCCGAATCACTAGTGACATGCAAATCATACCACATGAGCAAGGCCTTGTTTTCATTGAGATGAAACAAGATAGTAACTTGTTGGAAGTGATACATTTTGATGTATGCAGTCCAGTGAGTGCTGAGGCACGCAGTGGATATCATTATGTTCTTACTTCACTGACGACTTGAGTAGATACAGGAGTATTTACTTAATGAATCACAAGTCTGAAATATTGAAAAGTTCAATTCTGTTTCAGAGTGAAGTTCGTCGTAACAAGAGGATGAACTGTCTACGATATGATCATAGAAATGAATATCTGAGTTACGAGTTTTTGGTACACAGTTAAGACAATGTGGAAATTGTTTCACAGTTCATGCCACCTGGAACATCATGGTGTGATGATGTGTCTGAACGTCATACCACGCACTATTTAGTATGGTGCATGATGTGATGTATCTTATCGAATTACCACTATCGTTTATGGGTTATGCATTAGAGACAACCACATTCACTTTAAATAGGGCACCGCGTATTTCCGTTGAGATGACACAGTATAGACTGAGGTTTAGAGAAATCTAAACTGTCGTTTCTTGAAAGTTTGGGGCTTCGAAACTTATGTGAAAAAGGTTTTAGTCTGATAAGCTCGAACCCAAAGCGGATAAATGCATCTTCATAGGATATCCAAAACAGTTGGGTACATCTCCTATCTCAGATCCGAAAGCAAAGTGTTTGTTTCTAGAAAAGGATCCTTTCTCGAGAAAAGGTTTATCTCGAAAGAATTGAGTGGGAGGGTAGTAGAACTTGATGAGGTTATTGAACCATCACTTCAACCAGTGTGTAGCAGGGCGTAGGAAGTTGTTCCTGTGGCGCCTACACCAATTGAAGTGGAAGCTGATGATGGTGATCATTGAGCTTCGAATCAAGTTACTACAAACCTCGTAGGTCGACAAGGTCGCGTACTGCTGCAGAGTAGTACGGTAACCCTGTCTTGGAGGTCATGTTGTTGAGCAACAGTGAACCTACGAGTTATGGAGAAAGCGATGGTGGGCCCAGATTCCGACAAATGGCTGGAAGCCATGAAATCCGAGAGAGGATCCATGTGTGAAACCAAAGTGTAGACTTTGGTAGAACTACTTGATGGTCATGGGACTATTGGGTAAAATGGATCTTTAAAAGAAGACAGACGATGATGGTGATAAGTCACTATTAAGAAAAGCTCGACTTGTCGCAAAGATGTTTTCGACAAGATCAAACAGTTGACTATGCTGAGACTTTCTCACTCGTAGCGATGCTAAAGGTCTGTCAGAATTATGTTAGTTGTTGATGCATTATTTATGAAATATTGCACGTAGGACGTCAAAACATTGTTTTCTCGACGGTTTCCTTGAGCAAACATTGTATGTGATACAACCAGAAGGTTTTGTCGATCCTAAAGATACTAGCAAGTATGCAAGCTCCAGCGATCCTTCAATGGACTGGTGCAAGCATCTCGGAGTTGGAATATATATACTTTGATGAGATGATCAAAGATTTTGGGTTTGTACAAGGTTTATGAGAAACTTGTATTTCCAAAGAAGTGAGTGGGAGCACTATAGAATTTCTGATAAGTATATGTGGTTGACATATTGTGGAACAGAAGTAATGTAGAATTTCTGTAAAGCATACAAGGTTGTTTGAAAGGAGTTTTTCAAAGGAATACCTAGATTGTGCTACTTGAACGTTGAGCATCAAAGATCTATGGAGATAGATCGAAAGCGCTTAATAGAAGTTTCAACAAGATGCATGCCTTGACAAGTTTTTGAAAGAGTTCAAAATAGACCAGCAAAGAAGGAGTTCTTGGTTGCGTTGTGAGGTGTGAATTTGAGTAAGACTCAAAACCCGACCACGGCAGAATAAAGAGAATAGACGAAGGTCGTCTTCTATGCCTTAGCCGTAGAATCTAAAGTATGCCATGCTGTGTACCGCACCTGAAGTGTGCCTTGACTCAAAGTATGTTGAGAGGTACAGAGAGTGATCCATGATTGAATCACTAGCAGCGGTCGAAATTTATCCTTAGTAACTAATGGACTAAGGAATTTTTCTCGATTATGGAGGTGGTTAAAGAGTTCGTCGTAAAGTGTTACGTCGATGCAAGCTTTGACACTAATCCGAATAACTATGAGTAGTGAAACGGATTCGTATAGTAGAGTAGATATTTGGAGCATTTCCGAATAGCACGTAGTAGCAGCGTCTATAAGATGACATAAATATTTGTAAAGAACGCATGGATCTGAAAGTTTCAGAACCGTTGACTAAAACCTCTCTCACGAGCAAGACGTGATCAGACCCCATAACTATATGGGTGTTGGATTCGTTGGAATCACATGGTGATGTGAACTAGATTATTGACTCTAGTGCAAGTGGGAGACTGTTGGAAATATGCCCTAGAGGCAATAATAAATTAGTTATTATTATATTTCTTAGTTCATGATAATCGTTTATTATCCATGCTATAATTGTATTGATTGGAAACACAATACTTGTGTGGATACATAGACAAAACACTGTCCCTAGTAAGCCTCTAGTTGACTAGCTCGTTGATCAAAGATGGTCAAGGTTTCCTGGCCATAGGCAAGTGTTGTCACTTGATAACGGGATCACATCATTAGGAGAATCATGTGATGGACTAGACCCAAACTAATAGACGTAGCATGTTGATCGTGTCATTTTGTTGCTACTGTTTTCTGCGTGTCAAGTATTTGTTCCTATGACCATGAGATCATATAACTCACGGACACCGGAGGAATGCTTTGTGTGTATCAAACGTCGCAACGTAACTGGGTGACTATAAAGATGCTCTACAGGTATCTCCGAAGGTGTTCGTTGAGTTAGTATGGATCAAGACTGGGATTTGTCACTCCGTATGACGGGGAGGTATCTCGGGGCCCACTCGGTAATACAACATCACACACAAGCCTTGCAAGCAATGTAACTTAGTGTAAGTTGCGGGATCTTGTATTACGAAACGAGTAAAGAGACTTGCCAGTAAACGAGATTGAAATAGGTATGCGGATACTAACGATCGAATCTCGGGCAAGTAACATACCGAAGGACAAAGGGAATGACATACGGGATTATATGAATCCTTGGCACTGAGGTTCAAACGATAAGATCTTCGTAGAATATGTAGGATCCAATATGGGCATCCAGGTCCCGCTATTGGATATTGACCGAGGAGTCTCTCGGGTCATGTCTACATAGTTCTCGAACCCGCAGGGTCTGCACACTTAAGGTTCGACGTTGTTTTATGCGTATTTGAGTTATATGGTTGGTTACCGAATGTTGTTCGGAGTCCCGGATGAGATCACAGACGTCACGAGGGTTTCCGGAATGGTCCGGAAACGAAGATTGATATATAGGATGACCTCATTTGGTTACCGGAAGGTTTTCGTGCATTACCGGAAAAGTTTCGGGCTCATCGGTAGTGTACCGGGAGTGCCGGGAGGGGGTGCCGGGGACCATCGGGAGGGGTGTCACGCCCCAAGGGGTCTCATGGGCTATGGGAAGAGATAAACCAGCCCCTAGTGGGCTGGAATAAGTTCCCACTAAGGCCCATAAGGTTTGAGAAGGAAAAAACACAAGGTGGAAAGAGTTTCCAAGTGGGAAGGTGGAATCCTACTCCAAGTAGGATTGGAGTAGGACTCCTCCACCTCCAATTTTGGCCAAACCTTTAGGTTTTGAGGCTGCCTCCTCCCCTCCCTCCCACCTATATATACGGAGGTTTTAGGGCTGATTTGAGACGACTTTTCTCACGGCTGCCCGACCACATACCTCCATAGTTTTTCCTCTAGATCGCGTTTCTGCGGAGCTCGGGCGGAGCCCTGCCGAGACAAGATCATCACCAACCTCCGGAGCGCCGTCACGCTGCCGGAGAACTCTTCTACCTCTCCGTCTCTCTTGCTGGATCAAGAAGGCCGGGATCATCGTCAAGCTGTACGTGTGCTGAACGCGGAGGTGCCGTCCGTTCGGTACTAGATCGTGGGACTGATCGCGGGATTGTTCGCGGGGCGGATCGAGGGACGTGAGGACGTTCCACTACATCAACCGCGTTCTCTAACGCTTCTGCTGTACGATCTACAAGGGTACGTAGATCACTCATCCCCTCTCGTAGATGGACATCACCATGATAGGTCTTCGTGCGCGTAGGAAATTTTTTGTTTCCCATGCGACGTTCCCCAGCACATATTAACACTTTGTGAATACATGAACTCATCATACTATGGTCATCTCCGGGAGTGGTTCCGGCTACTGTCACTCCGGGGTTGCCGGGTCATAACACATAGTAGGTGACTACAACTTGCAAGATAGGATCTAAAACACACATATATTGGCGACAACATAATAGGTTCAGATCTGAAATCATGGCACTCAGGCCCTAGTGACAAGCATTAAGCATAGCCAAGTAGTAGCAACATCAATCTAGAACATAGTGGATACTAGGGATCAATCCCCGTCAAAAATTAACTCGATTACATGATAGATCTCATCCAACTCATCACCGTCCAGCAAGCCTACGATGAGATTACTCACGAACGATGAAGAGCATCATGGAATTGTCGATGGAGGAAGGTTGATGATGACGATGGCAACGATTTCCCCTCTCCGGAGCCCAAAACGGATTCCAGATCTGCCCTCCAGATGAAGAACAGGAGGTGGCGGCGCCTCCGTATCGTAAAACGCGATGAAACCTTCTCTCTGATTTTTTTGGGCGAGACGGAAGATATAGAGCTGATTTTGGGGGCGGTGGTGCCACGTGGGCTCCACAAGCCCTCACGACATGGCCAGATGGGTTGGCCGCGGCCTGTGGGCTTGTGGCCCACTGGTGCACCTCCTCCGGTGGATCTTTCCGCACGTATTTTTCTTTTATTCTAGAAAAAATCTTCGTAAATTTTTAGGACATTCCGAGAACTTTTATTTCTGCACAAAAATAACACCATGGCAATTCTGCTGAAAACAGCGTTAGTCCGGGTTAGTTCCATTCAAATCATGCAAATTAGAGTCCAAAACAAGGGCAAAAGAGTTCGGAAAAGTAGATACGACGGAGACGTATGAGGTATCTACCTGCCGTTCCAAGTAAATTTTCATGTGCCACTCTCTAAATCTTCAAGAAATAATATGTTTTCATGCCCGAACCGCTCATGTGGTGACAAGAGGCTATCAATATCTTCCATGCTAGGCGTGTTATCCTCGATATCTGTTTATTCACTATCATTCACGAGAAAGGGGCCGGTAATTGGAATGCCCAGTTCCATGCTCAAATGGAAAAGATAATTGCAAACAAAACTCCCCCTGGATTGTTGTTGGTATGGATGGCTCCCGAGTATTCGGCTAGGCGTGGAGTGTGATTGATCGGTGGTGGGGGAGTCAAAACTTTACTTTTATGTTTGGGAACCGCCTATAGCATGTGTAGCATGGAAGATGGTGAAAACTCTTAGTCATTGCATTCACAATGAAAGCATGCCACCCAAAATTATTATCTCTGTTTTCAAAGCTTGAGCTCTGGCACCTCTGCAAATCAATGCTTCCCTCTGCGAAGGGCCTGTCAATTTATGTTCATGTTGAGTCATCCTCTTCTTATAAAAGCACCAATTAGAGAGCACCTCTGTCATTTTTATGCTTTGCTTTTGGCTGATGTTGACTATGAGTGTGACTGGATCTTCTTTGCCATGAATTACAATGTTTAGTCAACCCTTGGTCTTTGAAGGTGCTCTGCATTTATGGTTTGCGGTCTCAGAAAGAGCTAGCGAGATACCATCTGTTCGTACTGCTTCATGATTGTTTTGATTTAAGTGTTGACATTTGAAACCAATTATTATTGCTCGCTAGTTGATTATGCCATTGATATGAGTTTACCGTGAGACCTAGATGTCATTTGCTTATGTGGTTAGTGATGACCCACAAGTATAGGGGATCAATCGTAGTCCTTCCGATAAGTAAGAGTGTCGAACCCAACGAGGAGCAGAAGGCTCTGATAAACGGTTTCCAGCAAGGTAATAACTGCAAGCACTGAAAGTAGCGGTAACAAGTGATGGTGTAGTGAGGTGAAACATAGCAAGTGAAAAGTAACAAGTAACAAGTAGTAGCAATGGTGCAGCAAGTGGCCCAATCCCTTTTGTAGCAAGGGACAAGCCTGAACAAAGTCTTACAGGAGGAAAAACGCTCTTGAGGACACACGGGAATTTCTATCATGCTAGTTTCATCATGTTCATATGATTCGCGTTCGTTACTTTGATAGTTTGATATGTGGGTGGACCGGCGCTTGGGTACTGCCCTTACTTGGACAAGCATCCCACTTATGATTAACCCCTCTGCAAGCATCCGCAACTACGAAAGAAGAATTAAGACAACGTCTAACCATAGCATTAAACTAGTGGATCCAAATCAGCCCCTTACGAAGCAACGCATAGACTGGGGTTTAACGTCTAACCCATCATCTACTTACTACTCCCCAATGCCTTCCTCTAGGCCCAAGTATGGTGAAGTGTTATGTAGTCGGTGTTCACATAACACCATTAGAGGAAAAGACAACATACATCATATCAAAATACCAAACGAATACCAAATTCACATGACTATTATTAGCATGACTTATCCCATGTCCCCAGGAACAAAAGTAACTACTCACAAAGCATAATCATAATCATGATCAGAGGTGTAATGAATAGAATCAAGGATCTGAACATAAACTCTTCCACCAAGTAATCCAACTAGCATCAACTACAAAGAGTAATCAACACTACTAGCAACCTTACAAGTACCAATCGGAGTCGCGAGACGGAGATTGGTTACAAGAGATGAACTAGGGATTGGAGAGGAGATGGTGCTGATGAATATGTTGATGAAGATGCCTCCCCTCCGACGAGAGGAGTGTTGGTGATGACGATAATGACGATTTCCCCCTCCGGGAGGGAAGTTTCCCCATCAGGATCGTCCTGCCGAATCTCTAGATTGGATCTGCTCAAGTTCCGCCTCGTGGCGGCGACGAAACCATGAAAAAGCTCCCGATTGATTTTTTCTGGAACGAAACCCTTCATATAGCAAAAGAGGGGGGCCAGTGGGCCGTGAGGGAGCCCACAAGCCCTGTAGCCGCCACGGGGGGGGGGGGGGGTGGCGGCTACCAGGCTTGTGGCGCCCTGGTAGCTCCCCTCTGGTACTTCTTTCACCCATTATTTTTTATATATTCCCAAAAAATTCCACGTAAATTTTCACGGCATTTGGAGATGTGCAGAATAGAGGACTCATATTTGCTCCTTTTCCAGTCCAGAATTCCAGCTGCTTGAATTCTCCCTCTTCAAATAAACCTTGCAAAATAAGAAAGAAAAGGCATAAATATGGTACCACAAAGTAATATAACATCCCGTAAAGCAATAAATATCAACATGGAAGCATGATGCAAAATGGACGTATCAACTCCCCCAAGCTTAGACCTCGCTTGTCCTCAAGCGAAAACCAAGTTCCATAAACATGTCCATATGTTTAGGGATGAAGGTGTCGATAAAACATAATACGAACATGAGGGCATCATGATCACACATAGAACAACAATACATCATAAAGATTTTTATGGAAAAGTAACAATTCCTTCACAAAGCAAAGTATGAAGCAAAAGCCTTACCGAGAAGTAACCAACAACAGTCCAAAGTCATTGAAGCAATTGCAATTTATCATAACATCAGAAAGAGTCAAATAAGAGCTTGTAAGGCAAACCCACATACTAAATCATCTCTTTTATTTTCCACAATTGTTACAACTCACGTGGTACTCATGGTATCAAAGTTTCCGCTGGACATAGAGGAAGATAGGGGCTTATAGTTTTGCCTCCCAACCATTTACCTCAAGGGTAAAGTCAACAACAATAAAGCATAAGTACTCAACTCCAAGTTGATATATGAATATAGATCTTTCCCAAGCATGTGACGGTAGCCAAGACAAAGGCAAAAATAGAGAATTGGGGAAGATCACCATGACTCTTACAAGGGCAAAAAGTAAAGGTACAAGATAGGCGCTTCGCAGAGGGAAGCAGAGGTTGTCATGCACTTTTGAGGTTTGAATGCGTGTCCTCTTAGTGCGGAGGAATGTCACTTTATATTGCCTCCTGTGATAAAGAACTTTATTATGCAGTCTGTCGCTTTTATGTCTTCCTCATCACAGGTTCGTACAAAGCTTATTTTCCACACACTAATAGATCATACATATTAGAGAGCAATTTTTATTGCTTGCACCGATGACAACTTACTTGAAGGATCTTATTCAATCCATAGGTAGGTATGGTGGACTCTCATGGCAAAACTGGGTTGAAGGTTTATGGATCCACAAGTAGTATCTCTACTTGGTGCAGGAGTTTTGGCTAATATGAGGTGGAAGCAATCGTCACATGCTAAGGGATCTCTAATCATATAACATTGTTTGGAACCAAGCAAACACAATTATTATGTTGTCTTGCTTGTCCAACATCTACTTCTAAGCATGTAATAGTTTGGTGAGTGCTCACAATTGTAAAAAGTGTCTAAGATGATATATTTATATGTGAACCTCTCTTTCCTTATTACTTCTTATTAATTGCAACAATGACTGAGGTCTATGTTGATTTATTCTCAACAAGTTTTAATCATCATACATGTCATATGTGAAGCTATCACTTTCCATAAGATCTTCCCATGATCTTTCATGCTATCGTTCTTTTCATACTTTTGATCACGAAACAAAGCAAAACCCTTGACTAAGATACTCTTTATTATAGAGCTCACGAGCTCGAATACATCGGGGGAGAGACAAAAGAAAAAGACTCAAACTAAACACTAAATACTTATTCCTCTAAGAGAAGAAATAAAAACTGAAAAGGAAAGAACTAAAACAAAGGTAAAAGCAAAAGATATAAAGGTGATACGATACCAGAGAAACTCCCCCAAGCTTGGCAAAAGCCAAGGGGATTGCCCATACCAATGCTTAGTTGTCTTCCTTTGGTGGTGATGGTGGTGGTATTGTTGAAGCAGTCTTGAGCTTGTCTAATTTCCACTTGAGAAAAAAGTTCTGCTCCCTCAGATCGTCATTTTCCCCCTCAAGTTTCAACACTCTATGGAAAAGCTCCTGCTTACTCTCCTGCAAGAAACGAGAGGGGATAAATATGGTCTTAGGCTTCTTCCTGAAGTTGGGGAGGCTTGACTTCTTGAACTCCACATGGGTGTTTGCAGGTTGAGGTAAAGGAGCCTCCTCTTCATCGGAACTCGTTTGTTCTTTCCCCTTGGGCTCATAGTCCTCTTCCTCGTCAGTGGTCCAACCATATGGTTCCAAGTCCCCATTAATCCTAGACTTAGCACGATCATCGGCCACATAGATCTCTTCTTCTGAATATTGAGAAGATATCTTGACCTAAATCTGCGGCAGACAACAGGCTCGAAACGAAAACAAAGGAAAACTGCGCGATACGAAGATCAAAACCTCGGGCGTATATATAATGATTTTTTTGGACCAGAAGGAGTGCTCCACAAGAAAACGGAGTCCGGGAGGCACACGAGGTGCCCACAAGCCCTGTTGCCGCGACCAGGGGGAGGCCGTGGCAACCAAGCTTGTGGCCGCCTCGTGCGCTCTCCGGACTGCTTTTTTATTTTTCTAATTTTCCATAAATTCCAAAATGGAGGAAATTTCCTATTGGAAAAGTTTCAGAGTCCAATTACTTACCGAAACAGATACCTCTTCGTTTTCAGGGTCTGAAACAGGCTGATAAACATCCCTTATGTACTCCTATGGAGTTATGATATTGATGATATTGGTCTCAACATTTATGGGAGTACCACATATGTAATGCTTGATTCTTTGCCCATTTACCACTTTAGGAAAATTTCCTTCCGTGTTATTGATTTTTATGGCACCGAAACGATATACTTCCTCGATAACGTAATCACCTTCCCATTTAGAGAGAAGCTTGCCTGCGAAGAATCTTAAGCGAGAATTGTATAGCAGGACATAATCACCTACATTGAACTCTCGTTTCTGTATTCGTTTATCATGCCATCTCTTAACCTTTTCCTTGAACAACTTGGCATTCTCATATGCCTGGGCCCTCCATTCATCTAATGAGCTGATATCAAACAACCGCTTCTCACCGGCAAGTTTGAAATCGAAGTTGAGCTCTTTGATTGCCCAATAAGCTTTGTGTTCCAGCTCAAGAGGTAAATGACAGGCCTTATCGTAAACCATTTTATACGGCGACATGCCAATGGGATTCTTATAAGCAGTCCTATAAGCCCATAGTGCATCGTCAAGTTTGCTAGACCAATTCTTTCGAGATCTATTGACAGTCTTTTGTAGGATCAATTTGATCTCCCTATTACTCAACTCCACTTGACCACTAGACTGAGGATGATAAGGAGATGAAACTCTATGGTTGACATCATACTTAGCAAGCATCTTGCGGAAAACACCATGAATGAAGTGTGAACCGCCATCAATCATCAAATATCTAGGGACTCCAAATCTTGGGAAAATGACTTCTTTAAGCATCTTAATAGAGGTGTGGTGATCATCATTTTTAGTGGGGATAGCTTCTACCCACTTAGTGACGTAATCCACAGCAACTAAGATGTGAGTATACCCATTGGAACTCGGGAAGGGTCCCATATAATCAAAGCCCCAAACATCAAATGGTTCAATGACAAGTGAATAATTCATAGGCATTTCGTGACGTTTACTGATGTTCCCTATTCTTTGGCATTCGTCACAAGACAAGACAAACTTACGGGCATCCTTGAAGAGAGTGGGCCAATAGAAACCTAATTGCAATACCTTATGAGCAGTTCTATCTCCAGCATGGTGTCCTCCGTAGGCTTCGGAATGACACTTCTGCAAGATCTGTCCCTATTCATGTTCAGGCACACAATGTCTAATAACACCATCTACTCCTTCCTTATAAAGGCGAGGATCATCCCAAAAGTAGTGTCTCAAATCAAAGAAGAATTTCTTATTTTGCTGATAGGTGAAACTGGGTGGTATGTATTTGGCTACGATATAATCTGCATAATCAGCATACCACGGTGCACTATGTGAAGTGCGGATGACATTTAATTGCTCATCAGGGAAGCTGTCATCAATAGGCCGTGGGTCATCAAGGACATTCTCTAGCCTAGACAAGTTATCTGCTACAGGGTTATCAACACCCTTTCGGTCAACGACGTGCAAATCAAATTCCTATAGCAGAAGAACCCATCTGATCAGCCTAGGCTTAGCGTCCTTCTTCTCCATAAGGTACTTAATATCAGCATGATTAGATTGAATAGTGACTTTGGAGTCAACTATATAAGATCTGAACTTTTCACATGCAAACACGACTGCTGAAAACTCCTTTTCCGTAGTGGCATAGTTTCTTTGGGCACTGTCTAGAGTTTTACTAGCGTAGTGAATAACATTCAACTTCTTGTCAACTCTTTGTCCTAGAACAACACCAACAACATAATCACTAGCGTCGCACATGATTTCAAAGGTCAAGTTCCAGTTAGGTGGTTGAACAATAGGTGTGGTTATCAAAGCCTTCTTAAGTATTTCGAAAGCTTCCTCACAATCCTCATCAAAAACAAAAGGAACATCCTTCTGCAAGAGGTTTGTAAGAGGCCTAGAAATCTTAGAGACGTCTTTAATGAATCTTCTATAGAAACAAACATGACCTAGGAAACTTCGTATACCTCTGATATCCGTGGGGCAAGGCATTTTCTCTATTGCATCAACCTTAGCCTTATCAACTTCAATGCCTCTTTCAGAAATTTTGTGTCCTAAGAAGATGCCTTCATTAACCATAAAGTGGCACTTCTCCCAATTCAAGATGAGGTTGGTATCTTTGCATCTCTGTAAGACTCTATCAAGGTTGCTGAGGCAATCATCAAAGGAAGACCCGTAAACGGAGAAGTCATCCATGAAAACCTCGACAATCTTTTCACAAAAGTCAGAGAATATAGCCATCATGCATCTTCGGAAGGTGGCAGGTGCATCGCATAAGCCAAAAGGCATACGTCTATAAGCAAAGGTACCGAAGGGGCAGGTGAAAGTGGTTTTCTCCTGATCAGATTGTGCAACAGGTATTTGCGAGAAACCTGAATAGCCGTCTAGAAAGCAAAAGTGTGTGTGTTTGGATATCCTTTCTAGCATTTGGTCGATAAACGACAAAGGATAATGGTCTTTCGTGGTTGCCTTGTTCAGTTTCCGGAAGTCTATCACCATCCTATAGCCAGTAATAATCCTTTGTGGGATTAATTCATTCTTATCATTAGGAACGACGGTGATACCTCCCTTCTTAGGTACGCAATGTACTGGACTTACCCAATCACTATGAGCAACAAGGTAAATGATTCCTGCTTCCAGAAGCTTTAATATTACTTTTCTAACGACCTCTTTCATCTTAGGATTTAATCTCCTTTGATGATCAACAACTGGTTTAGAATCAGGATCGGTTTTAATCTTGTGCTGACATAGAGTGGGACTAATACCCTTAAGATCATAAAGAGTATATCCAATAGCAGCACGGTGCTTCCTCAGAGTATTTAGTAACTTCTTCTCTTCATGCTTTGAGAGGATAGCGCTAATAATAACAGGATATATCTCCTTCTCATCAAGATAGGCATACTTAAGAGTATCACGCAACTGTTTAAGCTCGAACACAGGATCACCCTTTGGTGGGGGAGGATCCCCAAGCAGTTCAAGAGGCAGATTATTCTTGAGAATAGGATATTGTTCTAAGACAATTTTATCTATCTCATCTCTTTCCTCCATATGCATATCATTTTCATGCTCAAGCAGATATTGCTCTAAAGGATCCGTATGATGTACGGGAATAGAGGCAAGAGCAATGATTTCATCCCTACCAGACGACTCTTTTTCATGGGGTTGTCTTCCAAACTTGGAGAAGTTAAATTCATGATACACACCCTCGAAACTAACAGTGACAGTCTTCTTAATGCAATCAATGTGAGCATTGACAGTGTTGAGAAAGGGTCTACCGAATATGATGGGGCAAAAGCTATCTTGTGCAGTACCAAGGGCGAGGAAATCAGTAGGATACTTCGTCTTACCACACAGGACTTCTACGTCTCTTACAATTCCCAGAGGGCAGATAGTGTCTCTATTAGCTAGCGTAATAGTGACATCAATGGGTTCTACCTCAGCAGGTGCAATCTCATCTCTGATTTCATCATACAGGGAACGGGGTATTGCACTAACACTAGCTCCCATATCACATAAACCATGGTAACAGTGATCTCCTATCTTGACAGAAACAACGGGCAGGCCAACTACAGGTTCGTATTTGTCTTTCGCGTGAAGTTTAGCAATTCTAGCGGAGTCCTCACAGAATTTGATAACATGCCCATCTATGTCTTCGGCTAAGAGATCTTTGATAATAGCAACACTAGGTTCAACTCTAATCTCCTCAGGGGGTGCAAGTGGTCTAATGTAACCCCTACGTATCATAGTTGGAGCTTTAGAACAATCCTTTATCCTAGCAGGGTATGGTGGTTTCTCAGTGTAGGCACAAGGAACAACACGATCACTAAAAGCAATGACTTTCTCCTCAACTAGATTGGTTTTGACTATGGTGCTTTCTACAGGAGGATGATACTTAAACCACTTCTCTTTGGGAAGATCAACATGAGCAGCAAAAGATTCACAAAGAGAAGCTACTATCTCAAAGTCAAATCCATACTTAGCGCTAAAATCTCTAGAAGTGTTTGTCTCAACAAAAGATTTAACGCAATCAAACTGGAAATTCATACCTGACTCCTTACGTTCCTCCAGCTCCCAATCTTCGCAATTACGTTTGATTCTTTCCAATAAATTCCACTTGTGGTCAATATCCTTCTTCATAAAAGAACCGATACAAGAAGTGTCAAGCATGGTACGATCTTCATGAGATAGCCGAGCATAAAAGTTTTGAGTGATAATTTCTCTCGAGAGCTCATGATTGGGGCATGAATATAGCATTGATTTAAGCCTCCCCAAGCTTGAGCTATGCTTTCCCTGTCACAAGGCCAAAAGTTATAAATATAATTCCGATCATGATGTACTAAATGCATAGGATAGAACTTTTGATGAAATTCCAATTTCAACCGATTGCAGTCCCATGATCCAGTATCATCACATAGCCTATACCATGTCAACGCCATATCCTTCAAAGATAAAGGAAATACTTTCTTCTTTACCTCATCCTCGGGAAAACCTGCAAGCTTAAATAAACCACAAACTTCATCTACATAGATCAGATGCAAGTCTGGATGTGAAGATCCATCTCGTGTAAAAGGATTAGCCAGCAGTTTCTCAAGCATATCCAAAGGAATTTCATAAAAGATATTTTCAGCAGGTACCTCAGGTTGAGGAACAACTCCCCGTGCTTCCGCTCGTGGTGAAGATACACCGAACAAACTCCTCAAAGGAACAATTTCCATAGTGACAAGTGACAATAAATTTTAGCACAGTATATAAATGTTTCCTTACCAAATTCCACTTTCCAAAGGCGCTTCACTCCCCGGCAACGGCGCCAGAAAAGAGTCTTGATGACCCACAAGTATAGGGATCAATCGTAGTCCTTTCGATAAGTAAGAGTGTCAAACCCAACGAGGAGCAGAAGGCTCTGCTAAACGGTTTTCAGCAAAGTAATAACTGCAAGCACTGAAAGTAGCGGTAACAAGTGATGGTGTAGTGAGGTGAAACATAGCAAGTGAAAAGTAACAAGTAACAAGTAGTAGCAATTGTGTAGCAAGTGGCCCAATCCCTTTTGTAGCAAGGGACAAGCCTGAACAAAGTCTTACAGGAGGAAAAACGCTCCTGAGGACACACGGGAATTTCCGTCATGCTAGTTTCATCACGTTCATATGATTCGCGTTCGTTACTTTGATAGTTTGATATGTGGGTGGACCGGCGCTTGGGTACTGCCCTTACTTGGACAAGCATCCCACTTATGATTAACCCCTCTCACAAGCATCCGCAACTACGAAAGAAGAATTAAGACAACGTCTAACTATAGCATTAAACTAGTGGATCCAAAGCAACGCATAGACTGGGGTTTAAGTTTGTGTCACTCCAGCAACCCATCATCTACTTACTACTTCCCAATGCCTTCCTCTAGGCCCAAGTATGGTGAAGTGTTATGTAGTCGACGTTCACATAACACCACTAGAGGAAAAGACAACATACATCATATCAAAATACCGAACGAATACCAAATTCACATGACTATTATTAGCATGACTTATCCCATGTCCTCAGGAACAAAAGTAACTACTCACAAAGCATAATCATAATCATGATCAGAGGTGTAATGAATAGAATCAAGGATCTGAACATAAACTCTTCCACCAAGTAATCCAACTAGCATCAACTACAAAGAGTAATCAACACTACTAGCAACCTTACAAGTACCAATCGGAGTCGCGAGACGGAGATTGGTTACTAGAGATGAACTAGGGATTGGAGAGGAGATGGTGTTGATGAAGATGTTGATGAAGATGCCTCCCCTCCGACGAGAGGAGTGTTGGTGATGACGATGACGACGATTTCCCCCTCTGGGAGGGAAGTTTCCCCAGCAGGATCGTCCTGCCGGAGCTGTAGATTGGATCTGCACAAGTTCCACCTCGTGGCGGCGACGAAACCACGAAAAAGCTCCCGATTGATTTTTTCTGGAACGAAACCCTTCATATAGCAAAAGAGGGGGGCCAGTGGGCTGTCAGGGAGCCCACAAGCCCTGTAGCCGCCACCAGGGGGGTGGCGGCTACCAGGCTTGTGGCGCCCTGGTAGCTCCCCTCTGGTACTTCTTTCGCCCAGTATTTTTTATATATTCGCAAAAATTTCCATGTAAATTTTCAGGGCATTTGGAGATGTGCAGAATAGAGGACTCATATTTGCTCCTTTTCCACTCCAGAATTCCAGCTGTCAGAATTCTCCCTCATCAAATAAACCTTGCAAAATAAGAGAGAAAAGGCATAAATATGGTACCACAAAGTAATATAACAGCCCATAAAGCAATAAATATCAACATGAAAGCATGATGCAAAATTGACATATCAGTTAGCTTGTGATCTTGCTGAAATTCTGGTTATGAGTTAGACAGAGTTGCAACAACAAGATCAAACAGAGTTCGTAAAAGTTTTTCTTTTGTCTCTTTCAGTTTGTCAACTGAATTGCTTGAGGACAAGCAATGTTTTAAGCTTGGGAGAGATGATACGTCTCCGTCGTATCTACTTTTCCAAACTCTTTTGCCCTTGTTTTGGACTCTAATTTGCATGATTTGAATGGAAGTAACCCGAACTAACGCTGTTTTCAGCAGATTGCCATTGTGTTGTTTTTGCGCAGAAATAAAAGTTCTCGGAATGACCTGGAAATTTACGGGGATTTTTTGTGGAATATATAAAAAATACCGGCGCAAGAATCAACGGAGGAAGTGGAGCGTGGAGCCCACAAGCCCACCAGGCGCGGCCCCCCTAGCCGAGCCTGGCAGGCTTGTGGGGCCCATGAAGCTCCACCGCGTGCAATCTCAGCTCTGTTTAGTCCCTTTCGCCCGTAAAAAAATAAGGGAGAAGAGTTCATCGTGTTTTACGATACGGAGGCGCCGCCACCTCCTGTTCTTCCTCTGGAGGGCAGATCTGGAGTCCGTTATGGGCTCCGGAGAGGGGAAATCGTCGCCATCGTCATCATTAACCTTCCTTCATCGCCAATTCCATTATGCTCTTCACCGTTCGTGAGTAATCTCATCGTAGGCTTGCTGGACGGTGATGGGTTGGATGAGATCTATCATGTAATCGAGTTAGTTTTGACGGGGATTGATCCCTAGTATCCACTATGTTCTGAGATTGATGTTGCTACTACTTGGCTATGCTTAATGCTTGTCACTAGGGCCCGAGTGCCATGATTTCAGATCTGAACCTATTATGTTGTCGCCAATATATGTGTGTTCTTGATCCTATCTTGCAAGTTGTAGTCACCTACTATGTGTTATGACCCGGCAACCCCGGAGTGACAATAGCCGGAACCACTCCCGGAGATGACCATAGTATGAGGAGTTCATGTATTCACCAAGTGTTAATGCATTGGTCCGGTTCTTTATTAAAAGGAGAACATTAATATCCCGTAGTTTTCGTTAGGACCCCTCTGCCACGGAAGGGATGGAAAATAGATGTAATGCAAGTTCTTTTCCCTAAGCACGTATGACTACATACAGAATACATGCCTACATTACATTGACGAACTGGAGCTAGTTACATATCTCTCCGTGTTATAATTGTTACATGATGAGTAGCATCCGGCGTAATCATCCATCACCGATCCAATGCCTACGAGTGTTTTCCTACTGGTCCTTGCTATGTTACTTTGCCGCTACTGCTGTCACTTTGCTGCTACTAGTTACTGTTGCTAGTGTTGCTATCACACTACTTTGTTACTGATACTTTGCTGCAGATACTAAATCTTTCAGGTGTGGTTGAATTGACAACTCAACTGCTAATACTTGAGAATATTCTTTGGCTTCCCCTTGTGTCGAATCAATAAATTTGGGTTGAATACTCTACCCTCGAAAACTGTTGCGATCCCCTATACTTGTGGGTTATCAATGGGCAACCGCGGATTCCGAGGGAATGGTGGCAGCGAGGGGCGCTTCGGGCGTGGTGGTGGTCGATTTGGTTGCGGCGGAGGCCATGACTGCGGTGGGGGTGGAGGAGGCCGCAACATGGTGTGGACGCGCGACATCGACGACAGCGGTCAGAACTCTTCACTATGTATCCACGGCAGGGGCCATCCGACAAGGCGAGATGGGAAGCTGCGGCCATGGAGGCGCAAGGTGGTGGCCGTGGATCGAAGAAGTGGGGCGACAACAGCAACCAGACCGTAGCTGGAGGAGCTACGGGGGGCCGTCAACAAGACCCGCGTCAGCAACAGGGCCTGCATCAAGCTCAAGAGCGTCGTCACCCTACTCCTTGCAAGAGAAATGCTTCCCCACTAGTGGGAGGCGCTGAGGTTTGCATCACATGCATGGAATCTGGACATTTACCTATTTGCTGTCTGCGTGCTGTTTGTGGTAGATGTGGGAATCATGGTCATTTGGTGCCGATATGCAATAATGTGCTCCCTTGGGATTGTGTGGCTCCGATGTGTGGATTTCAGGCCGTGGGGAATAGATTCTTTTACATTCATGATCATAGCACACCAAACCAAAACACCGACAAGAATAGGTTCATTGTGATATCTGTTGTAGAAGGGCATGCGTCTGGAAGGTAGTTAGTGGAATTTTTCAATGCTTATATTAATACTAATTGGACATGCTCGGTTAGATCCATTGGGCCAAATACATTTGTGATGAGGTTCCCTTCTTCCAGAGATGTGGACAAGGCTTGTTTTGCTGAGAGCATGAATGTCAAAAGCTGCGGTGCAGTTATTAACCTGAGAAAGTGGTCTGAATCTGTGCGTGCCAAGGGTATACTTAATGTTGCTTGGGTCAACGTTAGCAATATCTCTCTAGATAAAAGACATGAGAAGAATATTGCGCATGTGGGATCTCTGGTTGGGGTCACGTTGGAGATCGATAAGGCTACCATTAATAGACCTGAATGTGTGAGAATTAAACTGGGATGAATAGATGCAGAGGATATTCCTGCTTCTCCAGAGGGAGTGTTAGGAGGGCACTTCTATGACTTCTTATTTTATGTTGATAAGATTCTTGTGAAAAACCCACCCAAGGAAAAAGTAAATGTGCAACAAGAGACTGATGGGGGAACCTCGCCAAAAAGGGCTAGATTCAATAATGATAAGCGTCCAGAAGGACATATTGCTTCTTCATCTACTATGGAGGAGTCTTCGGCTCCTCTGGGGACGGTCGGGGGGAAGAAATGTGAAAAATATGAATATGGAACCATTAGAGGAAGCGGAGGAGGAAGAAAAAACACAAAATGACAGTGAAGAGGCTCAATCTGAAGATGAGAGTGAGGAAGTGGGCAATGAGCTGCTCATTGATACTATGGCTGAGGAAGCAGAAAAAAATCAAGCGAAGGGGGGGGAGAAAAATATGTATCCTGCTACTGTTTCCTATGATAAAATTGTGGTGAACTCCATGCAAATTGTTCCCAGTACAGTTTCTGGCCAAATATTTTCCTCTTATTTGGAGGCATGTGTGGGGGAGCCTATGGTGACTGAAATGGATCCTAGTGACAATTCTTGTCAGCAAAAAATTCAGACATACTGTGTGCAATCCCCTGGTACATCTAATGAGAATGTAGAGGTGATCCCCACCCCGCCTGCTGTGGAGGAAGTGCAAACTAGATTCAGTAAAAGGACAGCGGAGGTCAATATGGAGCATGTGGGCATGAGGGCTGAGAAGATGACTAAAAAGAGGAATTTGCAAGGTAAGGAAGTGTCTCCTGACAATTACTTTGAAGTTTTGTCAAATTTAGAGATTATTTCTAATGCCGCTCAAATGCGTGTGAATATCCCTGATGATAAGTTTGCTACTATAGATATTATTGGAGAACTTGAAATATCTAGAGCTAATATTGCAAAAAAGGTAGATAAAAATGAAAGACAACAAGATAAAATGCTGTTTATCACCAATGCTACTGGAGAATCATCTCCCTTAAGCACAACTTGGATGGAGGAGGGGACCTTGGATGATGATGATTTTACAATTGTTAGATCCAGGAAAAAAGAAAGAAAGAAAGTGAATGTGATGATATCTAAACCTGTGACTAGAAGTCAAAATCAAAAGTTGAGTGGAGTTGCAGGTAAGACCATGGCTCTTGGTAGACCTCGCAACAAAGCTCAATCTTCAAAAAACAAGAAAAAATGATTAGTCTATTTTGGAATTGTAGGGGGATTGGGAAGAGAGTCATGGCGACATATTTGTCTCATTTGATTAGAGAGTATAAACTTGACTTTGTAGGAATTCAGGAAACTATGAAGAAGGATTTTTCCTCTAAATTCTTGAGGAAATTTGATCCTGGGGATACTTTTTGTTGGAATTGGGTTCCATCGGAAGGGAAGTTGGGAGGTATCTTATGTGCATATAGGAATAATTCCTTTGATTTGGTGAATTGTACTACGGGCAAGTATGTTATGAAACTTGAGTTGTGGGACAAATGCTTGAAAATGAATTGTTGTATTTTGGTGGTTTATGGATCTGCGCACGAAGAATTTAAAATTGAATTCCTTACAGAGCTTGCAGCGATGTGTGGAGATATATCATGCCCATATATTGTAGGAGGAGATTTTAATATCCTTAGATTTACTAATGAGAAGAATAAGAAAGTCAATTTGGGTCATTCCTCGGATCTTTTCAATTCCATTATCAACTCACTTTCCTTGCGAGAGGTAGATATGAGTGGCAGCATGTATACTTGGTCTAATAATCAGCGAAACCCAACCTTAAAAAAATTGGACACAATTCTTATGTCCAAATCTTGGGAATATTTGTTCCCTTTTACCTTTGTTAGAAAGATTGTGAGAGGGATCTCAGATCACTATCCCCTGATCCTTAACACTGATGATAATGTGCCTATTCTTAATGGTAAAAGCAAATTCAAATTTGATCTAAACTGGTTACATAAGCCTAATTTTCTGCCTCTTGTGGCCAAAATTTGGGTGAAACCTGTACACTCTGACAATCCTATTGACATTATGAACATTAAGTTGAAAACATTTAAGTAATATTTTAAAGGTTGGGGCTCAGATAACTTTGATAAGGCCAGAAAAAGAAGAAAGTGGCTGATAGAGGAACTGGGATACCTCGAGAAATTGCAAGAAACAGATACCTTAAGTCCCGAGCTTTACTGTAAAAAGGTAGACCTTCTAGTTGAGCTGAATAACCTCTTAATAGAAGAGGAGGTAGCCTGGTTGCGAAAATCTGATGAAAACTGGTTGTTGAAAGGTGATAGCAATACTGAATATTTCCACAGGACTGTGAATGGTAGAAGGAGGAGAAATACAATTCTATCGCTTAACTGTGGAGATACGGTGATAGAAGGAAACAAGAATCTACTTAAACATGCCATTGACTTTTACAAGGAACTTTTTGGACCTGCTCCTCGAAACTTGTGCGGGATTGATAGTAATATGTGGGTAGAAAAGGAAAAGTTGGGTGATATTGAAAATTTTATTCTCCTGAGACCTTTTTTGGACGCGGAGATTAAAAATGCTTTGTTTTCTATGAAACATAATAAAGCGACTGGTCCCGATAACATTCCAATTGAATTTTTTTCAATACTGCTGGGATATTGTGAAAAATGATCTGATGTTGCTTTTTGAGTGGTTTTACAAAAATAAGCTTGATGTGGAGAGACTTAACTATGGTATTATAACTCTGCTTCCCAAGGTGGTCGGGGCTAATAAAATGCAACAATTCAGACCTATATGCTTGCTTCGATGTGTGTATAAACTGATTACTAAAGTGCTCACTATTAGGTTGGAACCTTTTGTTGATATTCTGTTTAGTAGGCATCAAAACGCTTTCATTAAGAAAATAGATATCATGGATGGTATTATGTCGCTTCATGAAATTCCGCACCACTCCTATGCTCCTAAGAAACCTGGGATTGTGCTTAAGCTTGATTTCGAAAAAGCTTATGACAAAGTAAACTGGAACTCCCTGTTAGAGTGTCAGAGTAAAAGGAAGTTTAATACCCAATGGATAGATTGGGTTAAGAAAATCTTGGTGGGGGGCACTATCAGCGTGAAGTTGAATGATGAGGTGGGGGAATATTTCCAAAGTGCCAAAGGGGTGAGACACGATGACCCCTTCTCTCCCTTCCCGTTTAATTTGGCAGCTGATTGCGTGACAAAGATGGTTCTTAAGGCACATGAAAATGGCATGTTTACAGGATTAGCGGCTAACTTAGTGAAACATGGGTAGCTATATTACAATATGCGGATGACACCATCTTATGCTTTGAAGATGACCCTAGAAATGCTCTTAATATCAAATTGTTACTCCATCTGTTTGAAATTATGTCTGGTCTAAAGATCAATTTTTTGAAAAGTGAGATATTTTTGGTCGGTGCTGATGATGAGACAATGAGAAATTATGTTGAAACGTTTAACTGTGAAATTGGATCTTTTCCCATTAAAGACTTGGGCATGCCTATCAGCTATGCTGACCTTAAGGGCAATGACTGGTTGTTTGTTGATGATAAATTTACTAGCCATGGGGAAACTTGGATCAGCGAAACCTTGTCTAGCGGAGGCAGACTCATTAAAGTTAATGGTGTACTGTCGCACATTCCGTCTTACTATATGTCAATGTTCTTGATTAAGAAAACTACCCTGGAAAGATGGGACAGGCCTAGGAGGAATTGTTTTTGGCATCGTAATGGGAGGAAAAGTTATCATATGGTGAAATGGACACGTGTTTGTAGATCCAAGATAAAAGGGGGACTGGGGGTAAAGGATTTGAGAAAACAAAATATAAGTTTGCTCGCAAAGTGGTGATGGGAACTAGAAAAAAAGGAAGGACTGTGGCAAGATATTGTGAAAGCTAAATATCTTAAAAAAAAATCCTCAATGGCTAGGGTCAAACAGAAAGCTAATGACTCCCCGTGTTGGAAAGCAATGTTGAAAGTCAAAGAACACTACATGGCTGGTAGAGGGATCCAGCTAAATAAGGGAAATAGAGCTAGCCTTTGGCTAGATGACCTGGGGGATAATTTCCTTTTAAATGACAAATACCCTGATTTGTTTGAAATCTGCATGGATAAGGAATGTATTGTGGACAAGATGAATAATATGAACCATCTTTCTTCCTTTAGAAGGAGATTGTCCAGTGAACTGCTTCAAAAATGGGATGAGATGAAGGGGTACATGCTGAAGAAGATAGATAAAGCTAAGGATGATGAAATATACTGGAGGTTGGACAAATCCAAAGAATACACAATTAAATCTATGTACAGGTGGATGAAAAACAAAACTTGTTGGATCCTGTTATAAATGGATTTGGGGGGCTAAGATTCCTTTGAAGATACAAATTTTCATATGGCAGCTCTGCCAAGATTCTATTCTAACCAGAGACAACATGAAGAAACGACAATGTCAGGTGATCCCCAATGTTCATTCTATGAACAGCCAGAATCGGCACAACACTTGCTCTTGTTGTGTCCAGTAGCGAGGGTAGTTTGGAGGACTGTGGGGGCTATGCTCGGAACTAGTTATGTTCCAAATTCTATATGGCTGTTTTATGCGTGGATGTATGCTTTTTTACCTGGTTTTGGTGATGTTTACACTGTTGGCTTAGCTGCGATCTGCTGGGCAATGTGGTTGGCCCGGAACCGTGCCACCTTCGAGAGGAAATGGATCAATACCCCTTTTGAGATTTTTTTATAACTTGTGCATTTCTTAACTACTGGGCAGGCTTACATAAACCTGTGATGATGGAGGTGGTCAAAAAAGGTGCCGAAATGCTGAAAGAGAATGCATCTCAGATGCTGTTGCTGTGCAGGCCTCCGATGTCGGAAGCTACTGACCAAGCTAATGAAGAAGAAGAGTGGGAGAAGTGGTGATACAGGTGAAGCTGGCAGGGGATTGGAGATGTTGCTGGATGGGTTGGTGGTAACCAAAATAGTTATTTCTCTATGTGATCTCCGTTTGGTCATTGCATTTTGCGCTCTGAACCTGGTTGGCGATGTGATCTAAGGGATGTTTCAGTGGTACTTTTGAGTTGGTAGGCTAGTTTGCTTGGCGTGGTTTTTGATGATACAAGGTTTTCGCCCCATAGTCTGCGTTCCTGATGACACGCGTAGACGGTGGGTTTCCTGGTATTGTCACGAGCTCGCTTCTTTCCTTTCCCTTCTTTCTCTGGTTCTGATTCGAAAGACATTGTATTTCCACTATGATATAATGGAAAGGGAAGGAGCCCGGTTTGAAAAAAGAAAAAGAAAAATGGTACAATTTTTCTTAAATGATAAGTACCACACACGTCGCATGAAGTCCTGACATTTTTTTATGTACTTGCCATTTAAAAAGAAAGTTGACATGCTTAACAATTAAACCTGCCATTTAAAAAGAAAAATGATACAATTTTTCTCAAATGATAAATACCAGACATGTCGCATGAAGTCTTGAATTTTTTTATGAACTTGCCATTTAAAAAGAATTTGACATGCTTAACAATTAAACTTGTCATTTAAAAAGAAAGTTGACATGTTTAACATTTAAAATTATCATCCTCGTATCACTAAACTTGTCGTTGTATGTTCGTATCATACGTATGATACTTATCATTGTCGTAATTTTTAGATTATACAATACAACTATACAACTCATTTTATACTGATCAAATTATAGACATAAGGATACGCGCAAGACTTATGATCGAACCGGAAATGAGGTACTAGGTGACTGGCAGTAAAAATCAGAGTTTTGAGAGGCCGGACGTGCAGCAGTTCCTGAAGGCATCCCTGTCGTGGCGGAAGAGCGAAACGTAGGCGTCCACGCTGCCGCCGCCGACGAAAGACGGCACGAGGAAGACCACGCCCTCCACCGGCACGTAGCTGGGCATGAAGAGGAAGGGCCGGCCGCCGCCCAGGTCCAGGTCGTAATGCGGGAGTCGCACCCAGCTGTTCACCTCGACGTTCGGGCTCAGCACCATGTCCGCCGCGTCGGCCATCGGCACCAGCCGCTCTGCCTCCACGGCCCCGGAGCAGGCGAAGTCGATGAAGGACCTGAAGTAGGCGTCGTCGACCCGCGCAACCGCCCGGCCGATGAGCTCCGCCGTGCGGCGCAGCGGCATGTCCACGAGCTCCCCCGCGGTGGCTGTCGGCCGCGCCCAGAGCACCACGTTGCCGGCGTACCAGTCCGGCACCGGCGGGCTCATCCGCCTTCGCCCGTCCACTCCGATGAGCAGGGCGGTGGCGTCGCGCCCGCCCAGCCCGCGCGCCCGCGTCACGCACGGCCACAGGTGCGCCAGCACGCACTGCACCGTGCTGTACCGCGCCCCGGCCGACGCCTGCGCCTTCAGCTCCGCGATGCGCTCCGCGCTGAAGTGCACCCTCTCTACCACCACCACCTCGCCGTATCCGTCGCAGCCGCCGCCGGCGTCGTGGTCCTTGCGGGCGTCGTGTGGCTTGAACTCGACGCCGCGGTGCTCGTGCTCGATCATAGGCGGGCTGCGCGGCAGGAAGCAGGCCGGCCGGTCGTGCACGGGGACGGGGTCGACGGCGGCGCCGCGCGTGGCCTGGCCCCACGCGAGGATGAAGTTGCAGAAGCCGCGGCCGTCGGTGACTTTGTGGTGCACGGTGATGCCGACGACGAGGGACCCGCACGCGAACCGCGTGGCCTGGACCAGCATCAGTTCGTCGCCGCCGCTCGGGTGCAGGCTCAGCACCGCGGGAGTGGGCTGCAGCGGCATCACGCTGCCGAGCGACACGCCGGCCGTCGCCTCGACGAACCGCGCGCCGGCGTCGTTGAGGAGGATGGCGGAGCGGCTGCCGTCGGCGTCGCGGGCGAGTCGCCCGGCGAACTCGCGGTACTCGACGAGGGCCCTGGCGAGCCCGGCTTCGAGGACGTCGTTGGGCGGGGCCGGCGGGTGGAAGGCGTAGACGACGGAGACATGCGTGTCCAAGTTGGCCTTGTCGAACACGGAGAGCGGGACGGCGTTCGCCGTGAACGGAGGAGCCACCGGGCGGTGGCCGCCATAGTCAGGCTTGATGGACTTGGATGACTGCACCGTGATCTTCATCTCGTGTGACTTGGATGACTGCGCACACGAGGTTGATGGGATGATCAGAACTGGCGCGAACATGCCCATCACTTTGGACGAACGCAAGCAGTATAACGAGGCAAATGATCTTATGGAGTTTCTTTTGGAGCTGGAAATTTCAAATTTTTTTTTTTTGCCAAATAGATTGCAAAGTACTCCTACAAGACAATAAATATTCAGGACCTTTTTTGATCAAATTTTGACCGAAGTTTCAAGTGTCCAGAAAAAATGAAGCAATTCTATAAAATTAAAACTACGACGCCGATCATCCCCGGAAAGTTTTAAATAGATTAAAAATACAAGGGAAATACATATTTTGGACTTTTTAGTCAAATTTTGACCAAGAAATTAAAATGTCTAGAGAAATTAGAATCATTCATAAAAATGAACACTACCATGCTAACCATTCAGGGAAAGTTTCAAACTTTAATTTTCCAAACAAAAAGAACAAGGAAAATACATATTCAAAACCTTTTTTGGTCAAATTTCGTTGGAAAATTAAAGTGCCCAGAAAAAATTAACAAAATTTTGTAAAATGAACACTACCATGCTAATCATTCAGGGAAAGTTTAACAATTTCTTTCAATAATATTTAAAAAATAGAAAGACAATACATTTCAATCCCCATTTCGTCAACTTGGCAGTTGATGTGTGAGCACTATATCTGGCCATGGGCAGCCCGACCCAGTCAACCCAACCCGACCTGGCCCGGCTCGGGCCTGATAATCAAGCCCGACGGTCGGGCCAGGCCCGGGCCCATGAAAACCTGATTTTACGCCTACGTTGGGTCGTCCCTGCCGGGCCAGGCCGGGTTTCTTCGGGCTTGGGCCGAGCCTGTCCCCAAAAAATAGGCCCGACGGTCGGGCCGGGCCGGGCCTAGGCCCAAAAAATAGGCCCGAAGGTCGGGCCGAGCCGGGCTGGGCTCGAGCCTGGGTTTTGTAGCACGGGTTTGTTTAGGCCCGACCCGAGATATGGCCAGGTATAGTGGGCACTGACTGGGATGGTCAGATGAAAACCGGTAAAATTGACTAGAAACCGGTTTGAGGGGAGACAAGGTTGAAAGTTTCCCAATTTTAAAAGTTGATGATCGTAATTAAAAATGTTTCAAAGTTTAGGGTTGTTTCTTACATTTGTGTCAATTCAGGGTTAAAATATGATCATCTCTCAACTTTCAAAATGGGGCATATTTATAAACTCACATTCTAGAAGGCATATATATTGATAGGTTGTGCTAAAGCACATCTAGATGTGTCCTAAATATTATACGTCTATGTTCTATGTCATTGATTTCACCTGAAGATTTATGTGTTTTTAATACTTAATTGAGTTAATTAGATGTGCAATAACTAAAGCATATCTAGGTATGTCCTAAAAAGATCCGCCATGCGGTCTATGTGATGGTTTTGTTAAAGCACAACTAGTTGGCCCCAAAGTATTGTATATCCAAGTCTTATATAATTGATTTTACATGGAAATTCGTGTGATTTTCTCTATTTCTTTTCTTTTTGTGTTTAATTAAATCAGTTAGATGTGGGATAACTAAGAAACATCTAGATATGCCCTCGTAAAAGATAAGGCTTACAACAAATATTACATTGTTGGTCCGGAGCTCACATGCATCAGCCATCCAAGCGGCCGGCTTGGTATGTTATTACAAACAATTCAAATAGTGTAGAAAAAAGAGTAGCAAGATTTGACATTCATGATGGTCTTTCAAAATTCGTTGCCCTAATTAGCCTAATTCAAAAAAATTGGGAGCACCGGTTTTGTTTTGTTTGTGCACAAAGCACCACGAAAGCTATGTCTTCACGAAATTTGACACACAGTTAGAACACTCAAACATGTTGTTGATAAACATAATTCACAATTTTTTCCTTTTTTGCTATCGTTCTCTAATTTACTGTTCACCCTCCAGATGCACCTAGCCTCGGTGACACAAAGGGTACGTGTCGTCTGATCACGCAGGAGAGTTCTCCTTCTTTTCCGATGCACTCGCTTTGTATCTCCGACACACAAGGAAGGACGCGGTGGGAAGAAAGCTGCCTTTGGCTCTGTCCGATCCATCCTTCTTAGGAACCAAGAACACTTGAGAAGCGAAGGGGCTCGTGCTGCGATGAATAATGCCATTGTTCACCGGCAAACGTCGACCGCTCGAGCGCCACCGTTTAGGTTTTGGTTTTGATTCAAATGGTCACCAATCTCTCACGTCACTGCATGATCTCCAGCTTCAAGCCCGTCCAGGCGGTGCCGCTGTAACCGTGCGAGCGGAGACAAGCATGCATGATCCTATCTTGCTCGCACGTCCAACTGCCCCCGTCGTCTGCTGAATGCTACACGCATGATCGTCCAACAGAGAAAGCCGAGCTTCAGTCATAATAAGTGTCTAAATTTTATACTACCTCTAATACAAAGTTATACTACTAAGTTTGAGACATTTATTTTGGAACCGAAGAAGTACTACACAGGTTTTGGTTTCGATTCATATGGTCACCAGTCTGGCGGTCTCTAAGGTCACTGCATGATCTTCAGCCTGACGCGCGCGCAGCCCATCCAGAGGGCGCCGCTGTCGCGGCGTGCCCCGAGGCATGGATCACGATCCTATCCTGTTCGCGCGCCCAACTGCCGCTGTCATCTGCCCGTCTGCCTCTTCAAGTCTCGGGTAGCTTACAGCGAGGGCCAGCCAAAGTCGGGCTTCCAAACCTCCATCAGAACTGCAAGAGTGGGAGCTCAACACAAACAGCAGTAACAACGAAACCAAGCAGGCGACCATGTCATCATACGGCCAACAATTCAAGATACGCGAGGTGCCCCCGATCGTGCAGGAGCTGGTGGCCGAGGGCGTGCAGGAGCCGCCGGGCCAGTACGTGGTTCCCGAGCAAGACCGGCCCGCCGCGGCGTTCTCGGAGATGCCCGAGCCCATCCCCGTCGTCGACCTCAGCCGGCTGTCCGCCGACAGCCCCGACGAGCTCGCCAAGCTGCGGTCCGCCTTGGAGAACTGGGACCTCTTCCTGGTAAATTCTTCGCGTTTTCGTTTCGGCCATGTGATGGAGTGTTCATTCATCTCCGGTGGATCTTTCGGTCGGTCTCCAGGCTGTTGGACATGGAATGGAGCCTGGCTTTCTTGCCGAGGCCATGAAGGTCATGAGAGAGTTCTTCAAGCTCCCGCTGGAAGAGAAACGGAAATACTCCAACATTGTCGACGGCAAGAAGATGAGCTGGGATGGATACGGCAACGACTTGGTCGTGGTGGAAAATCAGGTCCTTGACTGGAACGACCGGCTCAGCCTCCTGGTGGAACCCGAGTCAGAGAGAGCCTATGCACTGTGGCCAACACAACCACCTTCTTTCAGGTACGTATCCTCTAGGTTTTTGCCATGATCCATTCCTGGAGTTGGAAACTCATTGTTTTTCTTTTGAACAAGTTGGAAACTCCTTGTTGGCATTGAGATTCAACGAAAAAAACTCCTTGTTGGCATTGAGATTCAACGAAAAACAGCATAAGAGCTTGTAAATTTGAAGACGTAAAACTAGGTTTGTATAATTTACATCATCAAAAAATGTTTTTTACATCTTAAAAAATTCAACTCCAATAGATGATGTAAAACGGCGATGTAAATGAACAACTCCAGTAGCTGATATAAAACTGGAGATGCAAAACCGACCACCGCGGGGCCGTTATATAGACGTTGTTCAACAGCCGCACAAATTCACGAAAGAGGAGTCACACGAGCTCATGTACAATGCGAAAAATCACTCTAAAAACCCCCTCAAGTTTTAGCTTTTTTTTTACTTCGGGAATTTCATCGAACACCTTACTTGCGGGGTGGTCGAAATCGGCCGGCTGCTGGTTAGGCAGCAGTCGTCGGCGGCGGTTGCGGGCTGCCGTGACTGCACAACAACATAAGAGATGGCTGTCGTCGGGAGCTCCGCGCGGCAGGCGGGTGGCTTCGCACAGCCGGAAGAACGGTCGAAACTTGCGGCCGTCGGGCGGGCGGAGTGGCGCGGCTCCACTAACTCCGGTGGGGGTCTAGGCTTGGATGAAGCCTGCCCCACCGTAGAACTTGCCAGGGAAGGTATTGAGACTAGCCACAACCGTCGGAGAAGCTCCGAATCGACGGCTCTAGGCAGCGCGCCAGCGAGGCAGGCAGCGGGGGACGGGGAAGGTGAAGTCTCATCTGGCATGGCGACCGTCGAGTGGTGGGCGGAGGCGTCGATTTGAAGAGGATATGGCTGGTGACCGATCACGCGGAAGGGAAGGGAAGTGGCAGTTAGCGGGCGGATGTAATTTTACATATTCTGGAGTTGGATATGTAAATTTGCATCGTGAAGTGATATAGGATACATCTCGGGGAGGTGGTAATGTAATTTTTTCTGCATCTACATAATGTGTTGGAGCAGCGTTTTTGTGCCTCAAAAATGAAAAAGGTAATTATTTTTGTATCTACATCATCTACCGAAGATGCTCTAAGTAGTTGTGTTTTTGGGTTTCCACTGGAATCAGAAATACATATCCTTCTAAAAGAGTGTGCGGCTAAATCTCTTTTTATTCTTTATGTAATAACTTATGTATACAGAATATCAAGATTCTAGTATAATGTCAAAATAAATCTTAGACTTGCCATGGAAGATGAAAGCTATATATAACCATGGCCTGGTGGGCCTTTTTCATCTTTCATGCATGTCTAAGATGTAGACTGTTCCAATAATGTCTAAAGCCACATTTAGGTGGCATGCTCCCGGCCTCAACATCAATTATTTTTTCACAAGATAAAAGGACGGAAAAGGCCCACCAGGCCATGACATAGCAGTACAGTTCATGAGTATACTTCCAAATCACAATACATGATAGAAACCCTCAACTGATGAGTAACCGATTCGATGCATTTGTCTTATCATTCATAACATACTGTGTTGCGCAGAGACATTCTATGTGAGTACACAGTCCGGTGCAGAGGGGTGGCCAACCTTATCCTGCAAAAACTAGCCAAGCTACTCAATTTACAGGAGGAATACTTAACAACCATGCTGGGCGAGAAGTCCTTAACCCAAGCTACAATCAACTACTACCCTCGGTGCCCCAAGCCAGACCATGTCTTGGGCCTTAAGCCCCATACCGATTCTTCGTTGATCACTGTCAACTTCGTTGATGTTGATGTCAGCGGGCTCCAGCTCCAGAAGAATGGCATTTGGTACAACGTGCCCATCGTCGCAAACGCATTGGTTGTGAACATGGGGGATTTAATGGAGGTAATTGTACTGTGTGCGTAGACAGCTGCATATATAGTTGTACGATCTTGTCTTGTACATTGTCACGCTGAGATATATATATATATGCTTCTGTTTGTTTCATCGTGATGCATGCATGCAGGTAGTGAGCAATGGGTTCTTCAAAAGCCTGATGCATAGGGTCGTGACCAATGCGGAGAAAGAGCGCTTGTCGTTGGTGATGTTCTATGTTTTGGATCCTGAGGCGGAGATTGAGCCGGTACCAGAGCTGGTGGACGATAAGAGACCTAGACGATACAAGAATATGAAGACTAAAGACTATCTAGCGAAATTCTTTGACACTTATGCAACAGGGAAGCTAGCCATAGACTCCATGAAGATCTGAAAATGAATCTAGTGTGAATAAGTTCGGTAAGTACAATGTCTATGTTACCGTTTCCCTCGATTTATGTGTGTGCGTGTGTGAACACCTTGATGTAAACCCTGAAATAAAACTTATCCGTCGCGTGCAACATGTTGACGCAAATGATTGAAGGATGGTTTCTTATTGTTATGTACTCTTCGTTCCTTTATATAAGGTGTATGTGTTTTCATGAGATGAAAGGCATAAGGGCATCTCCAACGGTGCTCACCAAACGGATGCCCCCAAATGTTTGCGGACATCTGATCGGGCAAACCCATCCAACATTATTTCTCAAATGTCCGCCACGCTCCATTTTTAACTATACCCTGTATATAAATAATAAGAGGTAAATAGCACAGTGCATTAATAACTTAAAGATAAATATTCCAGTGCAACAATTATTCAAATAAAATATTACAATCAAAACATAAAGTTTAAAATAGTTTAAAATTTGAATTCAATTTATTTGAACACATGTTTCAATTGTCAATTGTTTATGAGGTTTTTTTACGTGGAAAAAGGATTGTTCTACTTAAACTAGTTCAGTTTTACAATCCATTAGAATATAACCTTTGAGCTCGTGTGGGCATCTACCCAGCCAAACTGAAGTTCGTCGTACCATACGGCCATACCTAGGCACCTAGCTATGAGATGGCTAGCAACATTTTTGGCAACGGGGAATCTTCATCGGGGAGATCACCTCATGAAGTCCATTAAGCGCTTCACCTCCTCCACGAGGTAGTTCAAGCTTGAGCCACCATTCTCCTTATCCAACACCATGCGCATGAGATCCATGCTATCAGATTCCACTATGATCGGCATGACGCTCCATTTGCCAAATGGATACTGTAATATTGAATAGAATATAGTTTATTGATTGTATTGTAGTCGTATACAAGAATTTATATAAGGGGTTACAAACCGACTAGACCTATTACAAAACGATAGGACTAGGTAACTTGAGAGCCAAGTAATAGTCTAACATCCTCTGGCAGTATCAACGGGAGGCTCGAGAACATTGAGACCAAATCGAATATCATAAAACGGTGTAGCAGCCCATCATTTGGTAAATATATCAGCGAATTGAGCCGTAGTTGGAACGTGAAGCACCCGAACTTGACCAAGAGTCACTTTCTCGCGAACAAAGTGGGTGTCAATCTCAATGTGTTTAGTCTGTCGATGTTGAACATGATTCCCACAAATGTAGACAGCCGAGATGTTATCACAATAAACAACGGCCGCCTGTTCAATTGGTCGATGCAGCTCCGATAGCAACTGACGGGGCCAAATAGTATCGGCAACAATGTGTGCAACTGCACGGTACTCAGCTTCATCGGACGAGAGGGAGACCATTACCTGCCTTTTCGAGGACGAAGAAATCAAATTGTTACCAAGAAAAACACAGAAACAAGATGTGGATCTTCGAGTGTCGAGACAACTAGCTCAGTGTGCATCAAAATATGCGGTGAGAGAAGTGGGAGAATATTTGTTGATATGGAGACCATAGTTCTATTCAATCTTACATGGTATCAGATATTTGGTCCTAGGGTATGGCTCTGACACCCACACCTCCACCGCCGCCGCCGCTCAACTACTTCGAACGTCGTGTTGCTATCATCGTCAAAGCCGCCGTGGTTCCCTCTTCTTTTACACTTGCTCTACCACCACCCATGCCTCCCACAATCTCCTTCACCGATACAACCTCCAATGCTAGCCCCTATATACCTGGAACCCTCGATCTCAATTCCCACAACTACTACAATTGGCGCCACCTCTTCAAATTTCACCTCGGGCGATGCAATCTTCGTTCTCACATTAACGCCACCGCCGTGCCGCAGCCTCATGATCCATAATGGGTCAAGGATGATCTCGCCATCATCCAATGGATCTACATGCGAGTTCCACAAAGATTTTCAATCTCGTCTTCCATGATGCCTCCACCGCCGCCGGTCTCTAGATGGCCCTCCGTCAGCTGTTCCAGGACAACATTGATGCTCACACCAATCACCTCCACACCGAGCTCAGGAATACGGTACAAGGCGATACTTCTCTGAGTGTCTATTCCAATGCCTCAAGTCCATCTCCAATGAACTTCGTGCACTAGGTGATCCAGTTGCCAACCGCCAGCTCATCAACATCCTGCTCATCGGGCTCAACAAACAATTTCACAAGTAGGCCTCCTTCATCCCCATGATGTGCCCTCCTCCAACCTTTGTCGATGTGTGCTCCATACTCGAGTAGGCTGACCATGCCCAATCCAAAAAGGATGCTCGCCCTCAGCTCTTCGTCGCCATCCCTCGTGCTCCATCACCAGCGGCGCCATCACCAGCAACACCTCCTTCACCGACAGCGCCCACTCCACCAGCGGGCTAGCGTCCCAGCCCTAACTGTCGCGGCAAGACCCCTAGCTATAGGCTGCCTACGCCCCACTCGACGCCTACTCCTCTGCCTCCACTGGCTCCAAGTGCTCCTCCTGCGGGTGCTAGTGCTTCGCGTCCGGCTCCAACTTTGGCGTCCTCAACATGATCGGCTCGTCCAGGCTTGGCCCATTCCCTGGTCTGCTCCATCTCCTCTTAGCGCCTCCCTGCACATACCGGTGCTTGGCAGCCCGGTGTTTGTCCCCATACTGGTCCTCCTAGGTTACTCACTATAAGAAATATGGCATCTTGTGACCTCCAATATTGGTCACTAATTGGTTGTTAATTTCCATTTTTGACCTTTTTACGACCAAAATGGGTTGGTCAAAAGCTGACCGTCTCTAATGAACTATAACAACCTTTCTTCTGGAATGGTCGAAGACATTTACGACCAAACGAAAGGTCATTGGTTCTATCACCAATTGTTTTGGTCATTGGTTGTGTGCCCAGGCCACGTCGGATCCAACGTGGCAAGTTGACGTGGCAAAGTTAAGACCAATTGGATTGGCCGTTGATAAGAATCAGCTCGGTCCAGTTCGGTGCTTTAGATGGGCCGAGCCCACTAATTCAACCTTCTTAATTATCATTTTTTTGTCATTCTGGTCGGCTACATGGGCCTGGCCCAATATTTCAGCCTTTTTAGTTTTTTTGGTGTGGCCCTTCTGGCCCAATGATTCTAGCTTTTTTAAAGATGGGTCAAATACTCAAATGGGCCCCGATTGTCAGGTTCTAGTATGAGGATTCATGTTTTCAATTCACCAATAAATAAATAACCCATATCCAAATCAAAACAGACAAAAAGAACACATAATACTTCAAATAACAGCCAAAATAAGTCTATTACATCATATAACTTAGATAAAATGGTAATCACATCCACAAGCTCTACAAGTGTAAACACAACCACATGCTCTACAAGTTTCTACAAATGTAATCACAACCACAAGCTCTATAAGTACCCTTTGACAGATGGTTTCTATTAGTCCTGATTTGAGGAACATACCAGGCTTCAAGGGTCTTCTCCATAGTGCCGACCAAGATCTCACCCTTCATGGGCATCAGAGTGATGCAACTAAACGTGGCAGGGAAAAGGATTACGTGCCAAAAGGCAAATTTATACAAGATATCAGCCTTCCAGTGGTGCATAATATCATAGATAGAGACATGCTTCAGCATTACATGTTATGGAAACGTAGAATGTATTTTGTTTACAAAGGGCATACAATTGCAAATTTACTATCCACAAAATAAAATTAGAAAAAACAAGTAAAATAGTGAAGTGTAAAAAATGTCAGCCATAGTGTTTCTACTTCCTACAAATGACTGAGACCATGGTGTTTCAACCTTTTGTAGAACACTATTTTATAACAATATATATTGAGCATGCTACAACAAAAGCTTGAATTTATGGTTTCTATACTTCTACATTATACATCTCCGGTAATATAGACATGTTTATCACATATAATGTACATGACAACAGGAGCAAAATTCTAATAAATTCATTAGAGGCTTGTCAATAAAAATGAAAGGTTACCTATAGGCCAGGAAACATAAACTTGAGAGGTTCAGATCAAGGCCTATCAACTACATCATATATATGCATTAAAAAACAAGGCCAATGGACCAATGCAAAAAAATTATCAGTTTTAAACACTACAGGACCAATTAGTAGGTGGTGCTTCAAATTTAAAAACTCAACCATTCATCATTAAGAGTAGCAATTTAATCTAATAGTAAAACAATGCTCCGAAAATAGTTTTCACACTCGGACTAAGGTACTCCAACCTTGGACGCTCCCTTGCAGCAGTTATTGCTCGTGCTGTAAGCAAGTGCCTGGTGTGAAGTTGTAACGTAGAAAATGTGGTCCCTCTTACCAACAGAACATATATCATTATGTGAGAGCGAAACTGTTAAAATAACAAGGGAATGGAAGTGGAACTAAATGTTTCTCACACTAAATAGATTAGAATGGTAATAAAATACTTAGGTTGCCAAGGTATATACAACTCATATAGAGACACCCAAATGTGAATACTACAACAATACTGAATGAATGACGGTCACAACATATCCAATCAGTATAGACACGCCCAAATGCACGTACAGAGAATGTAAGATCATAAGGAATGTGAATGGGTTGTTCAGGGATACTGAGAATGAGGGCAATACATGCAACTGCAAGCAGAGCTTGTGAATAAACAGAATTTAGAGGTGACCAATGGTTGATGACCACTATCAAGGATTAGAAAATGACATGTTCAGATTAGATAGTGTTCGCACAAATAAAAACGCATAGCATATTCTGCATCAATAACGCGGATTCCGATCGTCTAGGCTTCCACTAAGATCATTTTCTATATGCATCACATGACTGAAAGTTTATTGGTATTGCTAAACGGTACTGCAATCACTTGCGTGTGGGGAATTGCTCCTTGATGGGCTCGAGCAGCCTGACGGCGATGTTGAGGCCGGCGTTAGCACCGTGCGCCAGCTCCGCGGGGCACTTCATGGTGCCGAAGGGCTCGCCGGTCTTGGTGGCCACGTAGAAGGTCCTGGCCGAGTGCCACCTGCGGACACAACAGATGAGATCATATCATATCAGATCGTGGCAGTCAGAAAAGAGACGGAGAGAAGTGGTGGATGACGAGGATCCTTATGCGAGGCGGAGCATGAGGGGCGCGCAGTTCTTCTCGACGATGAGGCCGTGGAGCTTGCGCTTGGCCTTGGCGACGACGGCCAGGTACTCGTCGCTGACGATGGGGTAGCACTTTTTTTTCCGAACCGGGCTTTCTCCCCTTTCCATTACTTTCATAACGGAAATACAATGTTTCGAGACCAGAACCAGAAAGAGAGGGAAAGGGAAAAAAGCGAGTTCGGGACAATATCAGGAAACCCACCATCCATACTTGTCATCAGGAACACAAACTGCGGGGCGAAAACCTGATATCATCCGAAACTACGCAACAAAGACCAATAGTTTTACACTACCATGGATCAGCACCGCTACCAGGAGCCCCAAAACAACCATCACCGGACCAGGCTCACAAAAGAGCACAGAATAAAACGAAATTTCACAAACTGGACATAGAATCTAATCACCACCATGGTAACCAAGCTATCAGCACTGCAACTAGCAAGGTTTATCGCGAGGGGGGGAGGGGGGATCGAACATCTCCTTCCTGCATTTACCACTCATCCGAGGCTTCTTCCTCATCAGCCTGCTCGTTCGCTTCTGGCCTTGGTGGTCCACATAGCCACAACATTTGAGTTGCGCTCTCTTTCAGCAACTGAGCCCCCTTCTTGACAGTCTGTGCCATCGTCGGTTTTTGCATACCTGCCCAGTATTCAATAAACGCACATGTTGTGAAAGCAATTTCAAAAGGAGTTTTAATCCACTACTTTTCGAAAGTAGCCCGATTCCGAGCCAACCAAATAGACCAGCAAACTGCAGCTAAGCCAACAGTATGGATCTCGCACAAGCCCGGCAAAAAAGCATACAACCAAGAGTAAACCTGCCAAATTGTTTTCGGGATATAACTGGTACCAAAAACAGCACCAACCGTTCTCCAAACAATCTTGGCCACCGAGCACCCAAAGAACAGATGCTGCGCCGATTCAAGTTCATCGCAGAAAGAACATTTAGGGTCCCCCTGCCACTAGCGTTTTCTCATATTATCTCTAGTAAGAATGGAGTTTTAAAATAACTGCCACAGGAAGATTTGAATTTTCAAAGGAATCTTAGTCCCCCAAATCCACTTATAATGGGCCCCCACAAGATTTCTTTCTAACCATCTATACATAGATTTAGTGGAATATTCTCTGGAATTATCTAACTTCCAGTAAACCTCATCATTTTTATATGCACAAATTTTATCCAACACATATTGCTTCATTTCATCCCATTTCTGAAGCATAGCTGGAGATAACCTTCTCCTAAAAGAAGTTAAATGATTCATACTCTCTAGTTTATCAACAGTACACTCCTTATCTAGGAAAATTTCAAAAAGATCAGGATATCTATCTTTAAGAAGGATATTCTCACCCAAATCATCTAGCCAAAGGCTAGCAATGTTATCTTTTTTAAGCACCACCCCTCTACCAGCCATGTAATGCTCCTTAACTTCCAAAATATTTTTCCAACAGGGAGAATTAGTAGCTTTCAGTTTAACCTTAGCCACAGATGTTCTTCAAAGGTACTTAGCTTTCACTATATCCTACCATAATCCCTTCTTTTTCTCCAGCTTCCACCACCATTTAGCTAGCAAGCTGATATTCTGCTTCCTTAAATCTTTAACCCCCAGACCCCCCTTTGCTTTAGATCTACAAACACGGGTCCATTTCACCATATGATACCCCTTTCTTCCTTTGCGGTGCCAAAAGAATTTTCTTCTAGGTTTGTCCCATTTCTCTAGTGTAGATTTTTTTATCAGAGCCATGGACATATAGTATGAGGGAATATGAGATAACACCGCGTTAACTTTGATAAGTCTACCCCCACTGGACAAAGATTCACTAATCCAGGATTCCCCATGGCTAATAAATTTGTCATCTACAAAAAGCCAATCACTGCATTTAAGCCGAGCATAACTAACAGGCATACCCAGGTACTTAATAGGAAAAGCCCCAATCTCACAATTGAACATATCAGCATAATTTCTCATAGTATCATCATCCGCACCAACTGAGAAAATCTCACTCTTCAAAAAATTGATTTTCAAACCAGACATAATCTCAAAGAGATAAAGCATCAGTTTGATATTCAAAGCATTATTAACATTGTCTTCAAAGCATAGAATAGTATCATCAGCATATTGAAGTATTGCCACCCCGTTTTCCACTAAGTCCGCCGCTAACCTAGTAAACAGGCCATTCTCCTGTGCTTTCAGGACCATCTTAGTAAGACAATCAGCAGCTAGATTAAAGAGGAAAGGGGACAAGGGATCACCCTGTCTCACTCCTTTAGCACTCTAGAAATATCCCCCCACCTCATCATTTAACTTCACGCTAATGGTACCACCTACCAGAATTCTCTGAATCCAATCAATCCAACGTGGGTCAAAGTTTCTTTTACTATATATGGCAATCCAACAGGAATTCCCAGTTAACCTTATCATATGCTTTTTCAAAGTCAAGTTTAAGAACAATCCCTTTTTTCTTCTGTGCATAAGTATGATGCAAAATCTCATGCAATGACATGATCCCATCCATAATATCTCTATTTTTGATAAAGGCATTCTGATGTCGACTAAACAAGACGTCTACATGGGGTTCTAATGTGATAGTCAGCACCTTGGTAATCAACTTGTAGATACACCTTAGCAAGCAAATAGATCTGAACTGTTGCATTTTGTCAGCTCCAACTACTTTAGGCAACAGTGTTATTATACCATAGTTGAGTCTTTCCACATCGAGATTATTCTCATGAAACCAGTCAAAAAGTAACATCACATCTTTCTTAACAATATCCCAGCAGGATTGGGATGGGGTAGCACTTGGCGGCCATGGCTGGAGCAGTGCCGACGGCGGTGGGGAGGAGATGTCAAACACGTGCATGCGTGTGTGGGCGGGACGGACGGGGAGGAGCGGGTAGACCATGGCCACCCTGCTCGGCCGCTACTACTACAACTCCAACGGCAACAACAAGTGGATGGCGACGCTCACGCAGTCGGGCGGCTCGCCCCTGCCGGCCGTCCTTCCGCTCCTCACCCCGGCCGACCTCGTCAGCGAGCCGCGGCCGGCGGCGGCCAAGATGGTGCCCATCTACCTCGGGCTCGGCACCCTCGCGGCTGGAAGTGGTGGCACATGGCAGGGGGAGCGACAGAGGTGGTGGTGGTGGGGAGGGGGAGGAAGGAGCCGATGGCTCAATGGGATCTGGAGAGGCGGCTCGATGGGATATGGAAACTGAGGAAGGGTGGGTGGGTGGTTAGGGTTGCGATTTCTTAGGAGAGGCTCCGCCATTGGATGGATGCTGATGGATGGCTCAGATCGCGTCCAACAGGGTGATCCGCGTGAAGGCAGTTTCTCGTTCCTCATTGGCTCACTCGAAACGCGATTTTTTTACCCAAATCTCTGAAAAAATTACAGAAAATATTAAATATTGTTGCAAAATTGGACTACACCATTTTTAAAAATATTATACCACATTTTGAGTGTCACGATGTTGCCTAAGGAATTTTTCATTTTGTTTGGATGAAAAAAAAATCATTTTCCATTTCTTGTGTGCCCAAAATCATTTTTTTTGTGAAGTACCTACCATATATTTGTTGTTAAATTAGACCAAATAAATTTTCTAAACTATTAGGCAATATTTAATGTATAATTGATCAAATGGTTGGTTGTCAAAAGCTTTTATCCACCTCTCGTGAAAAAGACATTTTTCCGCCAATTGAGGTGGAAGCGTGTCAAATTTGAACTACAATTGCATCATACTTTGTAATTTATTTTTTATAAAACTTATTTCTAGGTACAAAAGTATCTATTTAACCATAGAAACACCAAAATTTTCCAATATTCAACCACAAGCTAGATTAAAAAATTATGGGCCTAATAAATACCAACTTAGTTTGATCTGATTTATATTCATATTATGTACTCCCTCCGTCCCAAAATAAGTGTCTCAACTTTATACCAGCTCTAGTACAAATTTGCACTAAGCTTAAGACATTTATTTTGGGACGGAGGGAGTAATAATTAATTTTACCTATTGGCATGCTCTTGGTGATAATAAAGTGATCGTCTTTCCACTTCAATTTTACTACAAAGCCAAAATTAGAAGAAAAGGTCGCATCCTAGGTGTCAACCTTTTTTTATTGTTTAAAATGATATTGCTCATTTTATTTTTTTCTCAGATTCATTCTTATGAACCGTTCACCCAGGATTTTATTTTCCTCTGATGGTTTGAGTGAAATCTGATTCTAAGAGAACAGTAAACCTAATAAACTGGAGCAGCTAACCCGAATAAACCAAAGCATTATTTTTAGAACGGTAACTTCGTATGCATGGGTAATTCATGTGACCAATGTTTCCACGCCCACTGAATAAATTGGAATATACTCATATCCATCCCAAGAATAAAAATAGAAGTTTGTACGAAGAATACATGAATGTAAACGGGAATATTATCGGCACAGTGCATCTGCATGAGCAATAATCTGAGGAAAATACAAAAAGAAAAACCTGAGTTTTTTTATAACAACAATTAAGGATTATTTTCCTCCTTTTTTTGTGTTACCTATTGTTGAGTTACGATCTATTAAAGCTCCACAACCATTATGAGGGTCGCTAACATCACCACCCTTCACTCACCATGCAAGATAAGAAAAATCTCACTCTATGGACAGTACTCACACCTACAAAAATGCCTTTGATGCTACTGATTCCAACATTGCTCGCCTACTAAAACTCCCAGATCAGTAGGATGAACACATGGCAGTCCAGATAGAAACATAATACATAGCGTTCATGAAAGAACATGCGTGTGACACCGAGATAAGAAACAATACAGTTAAGAAATAATATAGCATTAGTTTTACATCTTTTATTGAATACCGCCAGGCCTCACATGTTGAAGCAATTCCGCAAGGACAAAAAGTCAAAACACTTATGATTTACCCACAAAAAGACTAAAAAAAGATTTTGAATTTTTTGGACCGTATTTAGAATGCTTTGTTCTGTACCGCACATGTATTATTTAACTCTTTGGCATAAATAAATCACGATTCGTTCAAAACTTCAATACCATAATCCTTAAAACACTTCCGTTCTATTAAAAACATGAAATGAACGCCATAGGCAATGGTATTTGTCTCTCTATACAAAAAACAACTCAACCATCTCTACATGCAACGACGAAAAAAGCAACTACGATGAATGTAAATGTATTACAAATAACTTTTATTGCACTGATGAACTTTGCCAAAATGAATCTACACCCCCTTTGCATCTTATAAAACCCAAACAAATAAAACAAATATAACCAGCTAAACATGAAAAGAAACTACATGGAATAAAAATATAAATTAAAGTACATATTTAAAATATAAACGAAGCATTCCACGTCGCGCATCTTCGTCACTAGTTATAGATATCGTCACTAGTTATAGATATAAGGATACGCGCAAGCCTTATGAACGAACCGGAAACGAGGTAGGTGTCAGGTAGTAAAAATCAGAGTTTTGAGAGGCCGGACGTGCAGCAGTTCCTGAAGGCATCCCTGTCGCGGCGGAAGAGCGAAACGTAGGCGTCCACGCTGCCGCCGCCGACGAAAGACGGCACGAGGAAGACCACGCCCTCCACCGGCACGTAGCTGGGCATGAAGAGGAAGGGCCGGCCACCGCCCAGGTCCAGGTCGTAGTGCGGGAGCCGCACCCAGCTGTTCACCTCGACATTCGGGCTCAGCACCATGTCCGCCGCGTCAGCCGTCGGCACCAGCCGCTCTGCCTCGACGGTCCCGGAGCAGGCGAAGTCGATGAAGGACCTGCAGTAGGCGTCGTCGACCCGCGCAACCGCCCGGCCGATGAGCTCCGCCGTGCGGCGCAGCGGCATGTCCACGAGCTCCCCCGCGGTGGCTGTCGGCCGCGCCCAGAGCACCACGTTGCCGGGGTACCAGTCCGGCACCGGCGGGCTCATCCGCCTTCGCCCGTCCACTCCGATGAGCAGGGCGGTGGCGTCGCGCCCGCCCAGCCCGCGCGCCCGCGTCACGCACGGCCACAGGTGCGCCAGCACGCACTGCACCGTGCTGTACCGCGCCCCGGCCGACGCCTGCGCCTTCAGCTCCGCGATGCGCTCCGCGCTGAAGTGCACCCTCTCTACCACCACCACCTCGCCGTCGCAGCCGCCGCCGGCGTCGTGGTCCTTGCGGGCGTCGTGTGGCTTGAACTCGACGCCGCGGTGCTCGTGCTCGATCATAGGCGGGCTACGCGGCGGGAAGCAGGCCGGCCGGTCGTGCACCGGGACGGGGTCGACGGCGGCGCCGCGCGTGGCCTGGCCCCACGCGAGCATGAAGTTCCAGAACCCGCGGCCGTCGGTGACTTTGTGGTGCACGGTGATGCCGACGACGAGGGACCCGCACGCGAACCGCGTGGCCTGGAGCAGCATCAGCTCGTCGCCGCCGCTCGGGTGCAGGCTCAGCACCGCGGGAGTGGGCTGCAGCGGCATCACGCTGCCGAGCGACACGCCGGCCGTCGCCTCGACGAACCGCGCGCCGGCGTCGTTGAGGAGGATGGCGGAGCGGCTGCCGTCGGCATCGCGGGCGAGACGCCCGGCGAACTGGCGGTACTCGACGAGGGCCCTGGCGAGCCCGGCCTCGAGGACGTCGTTGGGCGGGGCCGGCGGGTGGAAGGCGTAGATGACGGAGACATGCGTGTCCAAGTTGGCCTTGTCGAACACGGAGAGCGGGACGGCGTTCGCCGTGAACGGAGGAGCCACCGGGCGGTGGCCGCCATAGTCAGGCTTGATGGACTTGGATGACTGCACCGTGATCTTCATCTCGTGTGACTTGGATGACTGCGCTAGCTCAACGTACGAAGCTAAGCCCATTATAATTGCACGCACGCACACGAGGATGATGGGATGAACAAAACTGGATGAACAAAACTGGGACGAACACAAGCAAATATAACGAGGCAAATGAACGTGCCCATCACTTTGGACGATACATGTTCAATCCCCATTTGGTCAACTTGGCAGTTGATGAGTGGGCAATGACTGCACCGTGATCTTCATGCCGAACTGGCGCGAACGTGCCCATCACTTTGGACGAACGCAGGCAAATATTCAACGTACGAAGCTAAGGAAAATGTTGCACGCACGCACACGAGGATGATGAGATGAACAAAACTGGCGCGAATGTGCCCATCAAGCAAATATCTTTCCCTAATAATAAAGCAACTTCTGTCGTACGTCATAGTTTTTACCCCTAAAGTTGCCTAAATTACCCATCATGCCATCCACAAGTTAAGAAAACGATTCAGATTTTCTTTCCTGTTAAAATCGCCGTGAGGTTTCGCTCTTATAGGTTTCGCTCTTATAGGTTTGGCTAACACATGTGTAGCGTGGTGGCTGAAGCGACATGTTGCTTTAGGGCAGACCCGTGTTAGATCCCTGGGTGCTGCTTCTTTTCTCCGGGCTCTCTTTTTTCTATTTATTACAGCTAGGCACATCCTCGTTTTCATGGCCGGCCCATATTTTTATGCCTTTTTTTTCATTACATTTTTCCTATCTTTAAATTATTTCGTAATTTCCTAAAAATCCAATTTTTCAAAATTGTGAGTTCTAAAAAAATGTTCATGTCATACAATGTTTGTTATTCAGAAAATTTGGACTTTGCAAAAAAATAATGAATTTTAAAAATGTTTACAATTTCTAATAATGTTTGTTATTTCAAAAATGAATTGTGGATCAGACAAATGTTTAGTATTCAAAAAATATTCAAAAACTTGGAAGAATTTAGGAAAATAAAAAAAGAAATAAATACAAACGTAAATCGAAAAATTAAGAGAAAATGTGAAACCGAAAAGAAAACATAAAAACATAAGATAATAAAAAATAAAAACCAGGCAAAAAGAGATTCATTTTGCGAAAGCAATGGACACTAAACTGTTGATATGAGGTTTATGTACCAGTGGTTTAATATTGATTTTCATATTGTTTGAAATTGTGCTAATAATGATTATTATTTTCATACTGTCATGTGGTCTATTTTAGTAGTTCTCCATAAGATTGATCTAAATAGCTTTAAAATTTGAGCGGTTAAGTCTTTCAGGTTTAGGTTTTACTTAGTTCTTGAGAAGTGTTTATATGCCTAGGGGTTGGGAGTAGTTTGTGATTGACGAGATTAGTTGTTAAAGTTTTAAAAATCTCATTGTGCTACACAATAACAAGTGTGGTGTGCAGTGGCCGGCTCATAGTCTTGAGATTTACCACGTCAAATGCATTGTAATTACATGGACACACCGGACATCATTAAAGAGCGTGGAAAAAATAAAGAAGTGTCAACATGATGAGCCACTGTGTTAAAATTAAAAAAATAAAAGACGCTCATACATGGAGGTATTGAGTCATACTTATTTGGTTAGGGCGTAATATTTTGTCTCCCGTTGCAACGTACAGTCATACCTACTAATAAAGCAAGGTGATATTCTTGGTTTCATCCTGTGTTTATTTTTTTTCGTTAGTTTTGGTTATACGTGCGGCTGCATTAGGTACGTCAGCTGGATCACATATGATGGTTGGACTATTGGGCAGTTTTTTTATTGGTCCGATGATTTCTCTTATTGGGCTGATTTACGATGGTTGGACTTTTGGTTAACTCACATACGAGAACAGCTCCGATACGAAGTCATATGAGCGTTCCTTGATGGCGCAGAGTTGGCGTGACGGAAGAAGGCGAGGCGGAGGGCAACCAGACACGGGGGAGAATGGAGATGCGTTGGGGTGTTAAGCGGCTGGCGGCGAACATGAGAGGTCGGACAGGAGGAGGCATTCTGCAGAGATCTGGAAGGAGAGGAGGTCACTGGGAGGAGAGCGAGTAGTACCGTGGTGGTCTTGCTGCTGAGCGACGACAGGAGGACGACGATATGAAGCAGAGGAGGTCGTGCAGGAAGCTTCCAGGCGGATTGGGGAGACAGTGCGAGGCAAGAGTGAGCAGAACTGTGCCGCCGCTGTTCCCCATCGAGAAGGAGACAAGATCTAACGTTTTCTTTTATCTTTTTACCCTTTCATGGACATGTGTTGTTCTCCAGCTAACTGATCCAGAATTGATAATGGGTTCTTCCGTTCCTTCTGAAGGTACACAAGCTTACGGGTGGGTCCACCATGCATCAGAACAGAGATGCCCGATCGATCGATTGAAGCGTTCTTTCTCTCCTTCTCAAGGTACATACATAAGCTGACGGATGGTTCAACCAAGGCACTCACTTGCCATGAGAACAGGGACACCCAATCGATGTTGACGCAGCTCATCACCGTCAATAGCAGCTTTTGTCTACATTGAATTAGATGTTTTGGTTGATGTGCAAGGAATTATAGGGAAAGCTAGGGAATGGAGTTGGAAGAGACGATTGTACAGCAAGATCGTCTTCACTTTCCTTAGTTTAGTCCAAGCACAAACAATGCATCAAAATTTAAAAAAATAAAAGTTTGGTCATAGAAAAGTGAATTCATTATAAAAATATATTTGAAAATATTAAATAATATTTCCAGAAATTAAAAAAATAGTTATGTTATTTTGAACAATTTGAAAAAAATGAAAGACAATTCCATACGATGTTAGGGAGTCTTTTACTGAAAAATGATACTCAAGGATACCTGTTTACAGAAGTTTGTCAACATTGAATATGGATATGAAAAATGTTGCAGAGAAATACAAGACCGACTTGTACTAATATTATCGCCCGTTGCAACGCACGGACATTTGTACTAGTAACGAACTTATAGTGGCAAGTCCTAAGGCGTTTTTCTCTTTCTCTCTCTTGTCTCTCTCTCGCGGGCGCTCTTGTTCGAAATAAGATGATTTTTTTTTCACGAGGTTTTTTGAAGGTGTGCATGCGTTGTTATCGATATCTTCTTTCCTTTCAATATAATTTTAATGGGTACTTATTTGCAATTCGGTCGACGCCTGTGCGGTTTATTTGCAACTTGATCACCGCCGGTACGAAAAAGTGAACCGTGCACTATAAATTATGTTTGCATCAAAAATAATATTTTATAAATAGTTAACAGCTAGAAATAACATCATATTTAGATTCTACACATTTTCTAATCAAATTTCATTATAACATGTTAAAATCAAAGTTACGGTTTAAAACATATGGATAATTTTGTTTTGAACAAACTACTGATTAATTAACCAGACGTCAAGTCTTTTTTTGTTAAAACCAAAAAAACGATTCAGCTGACTTAAATATGAACAACGGATTGATTACTTAAAACGTCAATTTAAAAAAAATGCAAAAATAATGATTGGGATATAATCTAAATGTGTACCGCGGGTTAATTTATCAAAAAACGAAGGGATTTATTGATAAAATGATGGATGACTAAAAACAATGCGTGCTTTATTATTTAAAAAATAGAGAATAGCACGGTTCATGCTAATAACAGAACAAATGCTGCTTACTTGCATACTTAAACTTGTTCCGTGAATGGCAACAACTCCTCTACGTGCCCCCGATAATCAAAGCACGTCTTTTTTGTTCATTTGACGTACAGCTCAATCACCTAGCGATTCGCATACGTGAACAAATGTACTCAATCTGAATTATTGGGTTTTGGTGATGGCAACGTGGTTCTCCGGTAAGGATCACGACCGCTTATACGTATATATGTAAGTCCTGTTTGGACACCAATGCTTATACAATGCCGATAATTATTGGATCGACCCAACACCCGGTTGTTGTTTCTGACATGTTTAATCTCAAGGAAAATGACGACCCGACAAGTCTTTGCCAGTAAAGAGTTAATTAGCGAGCTAAAAACAATCTTGCACATCATGTGAGGTAGCAGGCTGGCTGCCAATGTGGTTCAGACTTCGGTCTCAATGTCAAAGTGCTCACAACTTGTATTCAGCTCGGATTGGATTTCACTCTTTCTCTTGAAGAATTACCCGAATAATCTTGCTAACGATGCTAATGCATATACTCTTTTCATTCAAAAATAAGTGTCACTCATTTAATATAACTTCATATTAAATCAGGAACATTTATTTTAAGAGGGAAGGAGTCTATTTTTAACTCCTATGCTTTTGTATTGAACTAGCAAACATGCCCGTGCATTGCAACGAAAAAAAAAATCACCCCCTTATACATATTGGAAGATATTTGTAAATCCTTTGACAACAAACAACATGATAAATAGTGTTACATAAAAATGTAATGACTGCATGATTTTTTAGTGTACTCAATGTGTTTTAAAAAATCTTTATGGGCACGATTTAAATAAATATGAAGGTCAACATTAATTTACTTGTTTACACAAACTCGTATCAACAGTTTAGTATACACCATCGTATATTGATTGGTTATTATGCACGATGAAAAATAGGATGACTATGTACATATTGTAACCTTTAGCATATGGTAGCTAGTAGGAATCAACATCCGCTATAGTGTCAACTCTATCTTTTGTGAGAGCATTAAACTATTATATCTACTCAAGTTAAATGGAACAAGAAACATGTGTAATAGACATTTCCAAAATAATCAATATAGAGAAGGTATTAATTAATATTGCACAATAAGCTTTATTGTAGAAAGTAACATGCAAAATAATAGCATATTTGAAATCTTCACTTTTTTCTGAGTGATTTTCATATATAACATGTTAGATTTGGAGTTAGGATTTAAAAGATATGAATGTTTTAAAAACATTTGAATTTACACAAAAAATGAAGCAATAGGAAACATGTGTAATAGGCATTTTCAAAATAACCAATATAGAGAAGGTATTAATTAATATTGTACAATAAGCTTTATTGTAGAAAGTAACATGCAAAATAATAGCATATTTGAAATCTTCACTTTTTTTTAGCGATTTTCATATATGACATGTTAGATTTGGAGTTAGGATTTAAAAGATATGAATGTTTTAAAAGCAAAATTGAAGCAAAAGGGAAAAAAATAGGACGGTGGAGGAGTCGAACTCAGGTCTCCTCCTAGTGCTGGAGGAAGGCATTGGTGCGTTGCTCACTGGGCTAGATCCCTGACTATGCTGAAATAGAGGTGGCACGTTATATATACCAAATGAAACGAACCGTTTTTTTTTCTTCCATTTTTCACTTAAAAAAGGAGTGCGAGTTGAATACACAAAACGTCAGATACTTTTTTGCAAAACCGTCATGCCGGACGACGGAAGCAGTGGCTGCTTTATATATATATATATATAATTGATAATTGATTTTACATGGAAATTCGTGTGATTTTCTCTATTTGTTTTCTTTTTGTGTTTAATTAAATCAGTTAGATGTGTGATAACTAAGAAACATCTAGATATGCCCTTGTAAAAGATAAGGCTTACAACAAATATGACATTGTTGGTCCCGAGCTCATATGCACCAGCCATCCAAGCGGCCGGCTTGGTATGTTATTACAAACAAAAAGTTGCAAACATAGAAAAAAGAGTAACAAGATTTGACATTCATGATGGTCTTTCAAAATTCTTGCCCTAATTAGCCTAATTCAAAAAAATTCGGAGCACCGGTTTTGTTTTATTTGTGCGTAAAGCACCACAAAAGCTAGTTATTCGCGAAATTTGACACGCAGTTAGAACACTCAAACATGTTGTTGCTAAACATAATTCATATTTTTTCCTTTTTTTGCTATCGTTCTCTAATTTCGTGTTCACCCTCCAGATGCACCTAGCCTCGGTGACACCAAGGGTACGTGTCGTCTGATCACGCGGGAGAGTTCTCCTTCTTTTCCGATGCACTCGCTTTGTATCTCCGACACACAAGGAAGGACGCGGTGTGAAGAAAGCTGCCTTTGCCTCTGTCCGATCCATCATTCTTAGAGCATCTCTAGTAGAACCCTCAAACCCTTAAAACAAAAACCAGTTTTAAGGGTTGAGAATTGCACATTTTTGACACTTTTAAGGGTTGAAAAACAGGGGCAAAGACTAGAACCCTCAAACCCAACCCTTATAACGGAATATTCTGTTATAAGGGTTGGGTTTGAGGGTTCTAGTCTTTGCCCCTACCCCAAACCTTAAAACTGTCATTTGGCATTGCATAATTTTCACAAGACAAACATAATAAACCTTCAAACAAACACGGAAATAAAGATCATTGATGCATGGTTTAATAGTTTTTACATCACACAATCATCATCTTCTCCCTCTCATCGGCACCATCACCAAAAAGTTGCACTTGGCGCCATTTCCTAGACCACTTGCACGTCCATCAAGCACCTCCATTGGAGTCATCCACACCGCCATCGCCACCACCACGGAAAGTAGAGGACGCACCACGGAATATCCTCTTCCTCTCTGCGATGTCCTCCTTGTAGTCCTTCCACCATTGTAATTGTTCTTCATCCATGTCCTTCTTGGACATCATCATGTGCTCCTTCTCTTCCACCATGAGTTCTTTCCATACCTTTGCCTCTTTCACCTTGATCATCCTCTCCTCCAAGTCGGCCTTGCGCTTTGCTTCTTCACGTTTTGCTTCAACTTGTGCAAGCTTGACCTCTTTCTTCTTCTCGGTGATAAGAATCTTGATCTCCAATGTCTTCCTAGTCAATTCCTCTCTTGCCTTCATCATTTGCTCCATCTTCTGCCTTAGGTTTGATGCCTCTCCTTCCATCTTCACCCTTTGCTTGCCCTTCTTGGTTCCCTCGGGCTTGCCCAAGTTCCTCTCCTTCTCCTCATCTTCACTATCATCCATCCTAAGCATTGCCGACTTCTTGGGTGCGGTCTCTTGATCCCTCAACTTCCACTTGTCAAAGGTTTGAAGAATTGCCCAAGCATGCTTAAATGGGAATGGCTTGCCCTTGGAAGCGGCCATCTCCTTGTACCTCATGCCGGCAATTGTCTCCTATCAAGCACACATAATCACATAAGAACCCACATAGTACACACACATAATGAAAATAGTGAAGATATATGTACTCACATAGTCACTCTCCACGGTTCCACTAGGTGGTGCATCCCTCACTTGGTCCATGGCCGCACTCCAACGAGCACAAGCGGGCTTCATCAAATCCCACCGGCCTTGAAGCGACCGGTAACTGCGAGAGAGGAACCCACAATTCTTCGGCTTGATCCTACAGTAGTTGTCCTCGATCCTGTGCCAATACCTTTTACCGGTTTGATCGGTGCCGGTGGTTGCATCCATCCCCACAGATGCCCAAGCACGAACCAAGAGGATATTTCCGCTTCGGTGTAGTTTGACGACCGCGCGTGTGGGCGGGAAGCGGCGGCGATTGCCTCCTCCCCTATCTCGGCCACCTCCTCCTCATCATCCCCTACATCCTCCTCATCTTCTCCAACCTCCTCACCAAAGGGTTCTAGAGGCGGAGCCCCGAGGTCCACCTCCGCGTCTTGAAGGAGGTCCATGAACGAGGTTGGGTTTGCCATTTCCTCGAACACATAATAGATATTCCTGGTTGCTGTTTTAAATAGAATAATTGCTGTTTTTAATAGAATACTTGCTGTTTTAAATAGAATAATTGCTGTTTTTAATAGAATACTTTCTGTTTTAAATAGAATACTTGCTGTTTTTAATAGAATACTTGCTGTTTTAAATAGAATAATTGCTGTTTTTAATAGAATACTTGCTGTTTTTAATAGAATACTTGCTAATTTTCTCCTAGGTACAAGATGAATTACATAGAGTGGGCCTTTGGAGAACTATATGGAAAAGAAACTGCGAGGTTCAGAAATGAAATGAGTGATGTGAAGAAACAGTTGGAGGCCTTGTATGACAAATGTGTTGCCCAAGATAAACGAGCTGGAAATGGAGCAAGTTCTTCATCTACAACTACAAGCATTCCTAGTATCCCGGTTCAAGCTGGGTACCAGTCCTTCTTATCAGCCCGTTCAACAAGAGTATCAAAGAGTGAGTTGAGGAACTACTTAAAGGATGAAGTTGCCGCTGTCGATACATGTCTTGATATTCTTGATTGGTGGAAGATTAATGCTCTTAGGTACCCAATTATGGCCAAGATAGCCAAGAGGTTCCTTGCTATGCCGGCTACCTCCGTGTCTTCGGAATCTACCTTCAGCACGTCCGGACGGATTTTAGGTATGTCAACTCCTACAAATGAACTTTAGATATAAACTTGTCAACTTCTCATCCTCGAACTACTTCTCATACTAGATGCCTACCGGAGTTCTTTAAAGCCGGTTATGGTAGAGGCGTTAGTTTGTGCTGCAAGTTATATCAAGGGTGCACACGTTGACTTAAATATGGTGGTATGTTTCGAGTATCTTCCTTGCCAGTTTTGGTCTTGTTGTATGTGATATGATAATTATCTAACTTACACACTTATAGCCGAGGGATGAGAATGAAGAAGATGATGTTGAGACCATCAAGTTACCCGTTGTGGAGGAGATAAATGATTAAATTTGTGTTATGTTCGAACTTGTCGAGTCATGAACTATGAATTGTTATTGCAACTTTGGAGATGAACCTCTCATTTGTGTTATATTCAACTTGTCAATTGACATGGACTCTAAATTGTCATTGCAAGTTTGTAATCGTGATATTTGTGCTATGAATCTTATTTGTGCTATGTTTCCTATCTAAATCCGTTGTTTTGATTTCCAAAAAACAAATGAAATGCTGTCCAAATTTAGTCTTGCTTGCTGTCCAAATGAATTGTTTGTACATGTGATATTTAGTTATTCTTGCTGTCCAAATTTAGTCCAGTGCTTGCTGTCCAAATGTTATCGTTTTGACAAAAAAAATGTTGTATTTGTAATTGTTTTGCTCTCCACAATCAACACATGTTGGCTGGAACTTGTTTTGCAATAGGTCCAGTCGGTCAAAATAGCTTGACCAGAGCAACTGGTTTAGATAGCAGCAGCTGGAGCTGATTTATTGCTATTTAAACTGCAGCTGAAGCTGGTTTAGATAGCAGCAGCTGGAGCTGGTTTAGTGCTATTTAAAGTGCAACTGCAGCTGAAGCTGGTTTAGATACCAACACATGCCTAAAAAGCTTGACCAAAGTATTTAAACTGCAGCTAAATAACAGCAAGCAGCAGCTGGAGCTGGTTTGGAGTCGGTCCAGTCGGTCCTAAAAGCCTGACCGAGCTTTGCTCTGGTCCGGTCCGGTCCCTGGGAACAAGCCCGCTGGAGAGCTCGGTCCGGTCCGTACCGGACCACCGGCGGCCGGTCCAAACGCCGGACCGGACCGGACCATGTCCAGGCTGAGTCACCAGTCTGGCGGTCTCTAAGGTCACTGCATGATCTTCAGCTTGACGCGCGCGCAGCCCATCCAGAGGGCGCCGCTGTCGCGGCGTGCCCCGAGGCATGGATCACGATCCTATCCTGTTCGCGCGCCCAACTGCCGCTGTCATCTGCCCGTCTGCCTCTTCAAGTCTCGGGTAGCTTACAGCGAGGGCCAGCCAAAGTCGGGCTTCCAAACCTCCATCAGAACTGCAAGAGTGGGAGCTCAACACAAACAGCAGTAACAACGAAACCAAGCAGGCAACCATGTCATCATACGGCCAACAATTCAAGATACGCGAGGTGCCCCCGATCGTGCAGGAGCTGGTGGCCGAGGGCGTGCAGGAGCCGCCGGGCCAGTACGTGGTCCCCGAGCAAGACCGGCCCGCCGCGGCGGTCTCGGAGATGCCCGAGCCCATCCCCGTCGTCGACCTCAGCCGGCTGTCCGCCGACAGCCCCGACGAGCTCGCCAAGCTGCGGTCCGCCTTGGAGAACTGGGACCTCTTCCTGGTAAATTCTTCGCGTTTTCGTTTCGGCCATGTGATGGAGTGTTCATTCATCTCCGGTGGATCTTTCGGTCGATCTCCAGGCTGTTGGACATGGAATGGAGCCTGGCTTTCTTGCCGAGGCCATGAAGGTCATGAGAGAGTTCTTCAAGCTCCCGCTGGAAGAGAAACGGAAATACTCCAACATTGTCGACGGCAAGAAGATGAGCTGGGATGGATACGGCAACGACTTGGTCGTGGTGGAAAATCAGGTCCTTGACTGGAACGACCGGCTCAGCCTCCTGGTGGAACCCGAGTCAGAGAGAGCCTATGCACTGTGGCCAACACAACCACCTTCTTTCAGGTACGTATCCTCTAGGTTTTTGCCATGATCCATTCCTGGAGTTGGAAACTCATTGTTTTTCTTTTGAACAAGTTGGAAACTCCTTGTTGGCATTGAGATTCAACGAAAAAAACTCCTTGTTGGCATTGAGATTCAACGAAAAACAGCATAAGAGCTTGTAAATTTGAAGACGTAAAACTAGGTTTGTATAATTTACATCATCAAAAAATGTTTTTTACATCTTAAAAAATTCAACTCCAATAGATGATGTAAAACGGCGATGTAAATGAACAACTCCAGTAGCTGATATAAAACTGGAGATGCAAAACCGACCACCGCGGGGCCGTTATATAGACGTTGTTCAACAGCCGCACAAATTCACGAAAGAGGAGTCACACGAGCTCATGCACAATGCGAAAAATCACTCTAAAACCCCCCTCAAGTTTTAGCTTTTTTTTAACTTCGGGAATTTCATCGAACACCTTACTTGCGGGGTGGTCGAAATCGGCCGGCTGCTGGTTAGGCAGCAGTCGTCGGCGGCGGTTGCGGGCTGCCGTGACTGCACAACAACATAAGAGATGGCCGTCGTCGGGAGCTCCGCGCGGCAGGCGGGTGGCTTCGCACGGCCGGAAGAACGGTCGAAACTTGCGGCCGTCGGGCGGGCGGAGTGGCGCGGCTCCACTAACTCCGGTGGGGGTCTAGGCTTGGATGAAGCCTGCCCCACCATAGAACTTGCCAGGGAAGGTATTGAGACTAGCCACAACCGTCGGAGAAGCTCCGAATCGACGGCTCTAGGCAGCGCGCCAGCGAGGCAGGCAGCGGGGGACGGGGAAGGTGAAGTCTCATTTGGCATGGCGACCGTCGAGTGGTGGGCGGAGGCGTCGATTTGAAGAGGATATGGCCGGTGACCGATCACGCGGAAGGGAAGGGAAGTGGCAGTTAGCGGGCGGATGCAATTTTACATATTCTGGAGTTGGATATGTAAATTTGCATCGTGAAGTGATATAGGATACATCTCGGGGAGGTGGTAATGTAATTTTTTCTGCATCTACATAATGTGTTGGAGCAGCGTTTTTGTGCCTCAAAAATGAAAAAGGTAATTATTTTTGTATCTACATCATCTACTGAAGATGCTCTAAGTAGTTGTGTTTTTGGGTTTCCACTGGAATCAGAAATACATATCCTTCTAAAAGAGTGTGCGGCTAAATCTTTTTTTATTCTTTATGTAATAACTTATGTATACAGAATATCAAGATTCTAGTATAATGTCAAAATAAATCTTAGACTTGCCATGGAAGATGAAAGCTATATATAACCATGGCCTGGTGGGCCTTTTTCATCTTTCATGCATGTCTAAGATGTAGACTGTTCCAATAATGTCTAAAGCCACATTTAGGTGGCATGCTCCCGGCCTCAACATCAATTATTTTTTCACAAGATAAAAGGACGGAAAAGGCCCACCAGGCCATGACATAGCAGTACAGTTCACGAGTATACTTCCAAATCACAATACATGATAGAAACCCTCAACTGATGAGTAACCGATTCGATGCATTTGTCTTATCATTCATAACATACTGTGTTGCGCAGAGACATTCTATGTGAGTACACAGTCCGGTGCAGAGGGGTGGCCAACCTTATCCTGCAAAAACTAGCCAAGCTACTCAATTTACAGGAGGAATACTTAACAACCATGCTGGGCGAGAAGTCCTTAACCCAAGCTACAATCAACTACTACCCTCGGTGCCCCAAGCCAGACCATGTCTTGGGCCTTAAGCCCCATACCGATTCTTCGTTGATCACTGTCAACTTCGTTGATGTTGATGTCAGCGGGCTCCAGCTCCAGAAGAATGGCATTTGGTACAACGTGCCCATCGTCGCAAACGCATTGGTTGTGAACATGGGGGATTTAATGGAGGTAATTGTACTGTGTGCGTAGACAGCTGCATATATAGTTGTACGATCTTGTCTTGTACATTGTCACGCTGAGATATATATATGCTTCTGTTTGTTTCATCGTGATGCATGCATGCAGGTAGTGAGCAATGGGTTCTTCAAAAGCCTGATGCATAGGGTCGTGACCAATGCGGAGAAAGAACGCTTGTCGTTGGTGATGTTCTATGTTTTGGATCCTGAGGCGGATATTGAGCCGGTACCAGAGCTGGTGGATGATAAGAGACCTAGACGATACAAGAATATGAAGAGCAAAGACTATCTAGAGAAATTCTTTGACACTTATGCAACAGGGAAGCTAGCCATAGACTCCATGAAGATCTGAAAATGAATCTAGTGTGAATAAGTTCGGTGAGTACAATGTCTATTCTACCGTTTCCCCCGATTTATGTGTGTGCGTGTGTGAACACCTTGATGTAAACCATGAAATAAAACTTACCCGTCGTGTGCAACACGTGGACCAAATGATTGAAGGATGGTTTCTTGTTTGTATGTACTCTCCGTTCCTTTATAGAAGGTATATGTGTTTTCTTTGATTGCATGCATCTCTTCTTGTAAAGAGAAAAAAAGGAAAGTATCACTCTTTTAATTGCATGTATATCTTATTTTCCTAGCTTAAATGTTTTAGTTGCCTCTAATCAACGATATAGCCAAGGTTAGTTTCGTCCTAGCATGTATATAATTACATGCCTTGATCATCGTGTTGAAAACAATACACCTTACATAATAATACACCTTACATGTATCACTTTAAACAAGGATAACCATTACTCCATGTAAAATATGGATTATAGAGCAATATACTTTCATGTGCCTCTTTTGTGAAAAGGAGACATCACTTATAATGCTTTACAGGTATCACTCTGGGTTAAAGGCTAAAGTGTCATTCATTAAGCACCCAACACGACGATTCATGAGATAAAAGGCATAAGGGCATCTCCAACGGTGCTCACCAAACGGATGCCCCCAAATGTTTGCGGACATCTGATCGGGCAAACCCATCCAACATTATTTCTCAAATGTCCGCCGCGCTCCATTTTTAACTATACCCTGTATATAAATAATAAGAGGTAAATAGCACAGTGCATTAATAACTTAAAGATAAATATTCCAGTGCAACAATTATTCAAATAAAATATTACAATCAAAACATAAAGTTTAAAATAGTTTAAAATTTGAATTCAATTTATTTGAACACATGTTTCAATTGTCGATTGTTTATGAGGTTTTTTTACGTGGAAAAAGGATTGTTCTACTTAAACTAGTTCAGTTTTACAATCCATTAGAATATAACCTTTGAGCTCGTGTGGGCATCTACCCAGCCAAACTGAAGTTCGTCGTACCATACGGCCATACCTAGGCACCTAGCTATGAGATGGCTAGCAACATTTTTGGTAACGGGGAATCTTCATCGGGGAGATCACCTCATGAAGTCCATTAAGCGCTTCACCTCCTCCACGAGGCAGTTCAAGCTTGAGCCACCATTCTCCTTATCCAACACCATGCGCATGAGATCCATGCTATCAGATTCCACTATGATCGGCATGACGCTCCATTTGCCAAATGGATACTGTAATATTGAATAGAATATAGTTTATTGATTGTATTGTAGTCGTATACAAGAATTTATATAAAGGGTTACAAACCGACTAGACCTATTACAAAACGATTAGGACTAGGTAACTTGAGAGCCAAGTAATAGTCTAACATCCTCTGGCAGTATCAACGGGAGGCTCGAGAACATTGAGACCGAATCGAATATCATAAAACGGTGTAGCAGCCCATCATTTGGTAAATATATCAGCGAATTGAGCCGTAGTTGGAACGTGAAGCACCCGAACTTGACCAAGAGTCACTTTCTCGCGAACAAAGTGGGTTTCAATCTCAATGTGTTTAGTCTGTCGATGTTGAACATGATTCCCACAAATGTAGACAGCCGAGATGTTATCACAATAAACAATGGCTGCCTGTTCAATTGGTCGATGCAGCTCCGATAGCAACTGACGGGGCCAAATAGTATCGACAACAATGTGTGCAACTGCACGGTACTCAGCTTCATCGAACGAGAGGGAGACCATTACCTGCCTTTTCGAGGACGAAGAAATCAAATTGTTACCAAGAAAAACACAGAAACAAGATGTGGATCTTCGAGTGTCGAGACAACTAGCTCAGTGTGCATCAAAATATGCGGTGAGAGAAGTGGGAGAGTATTTGTTGATATGGAGACCATAGTTCTATTCAATCTTACATGGTATCAGATATTTGGTCCTAGGGTATGGCTCTGACACCCACACCTCCACCGCCGTCGCCGCTCGACTACTTCGAACGCCGGGCTGCTATCATCGTCAAAGCCGCCGCGGTTCCCTCTTCTTTTACACTTGCTCTACCACTACCCATGCCTCCCACAATATCCTTCACCGATACAACCTCCAATGTTAGCCCCTATATACCTGGAACCCTCGATCTCAATTCCCACAACTACTACAATTGGCGCCACCTCTTCAAATTTCACCTCGGGCGATGCAATCTTCGTTCTCACATTAACGCCACCGCCGTGCCGCAGCCTCATGATCCATAATGGGTCAAGGATGATCTCGCCATCATCCAATGGATCTACATGCGAGTCTCCACAAAGATTTTCAATCTCGTCTTCCATGATGCCTCCACCGCCGCCGGTCTCTAGATGGCCCTCCGTCAGCTGTTCCAGGACAACATTGATGCTCACACCAATCACCTCCACACCGAGCTCAGGAATACGGTACAAGGCGATACTTCTCTGAGTGTCTATTCCAATGCCTCAAGTCCATCTCCAATGAACTTCGTGCACTAGGTGATCCAGTTGCCGACCGCCAGCTCATCAACATCCTGCTCATCGGGCTCAACAAACAATTTCACAAGTAGGCCTCCTTCATCCCCATGATGTGCCCTCCTCCAACCTTTGTCGATGTGTGCTCCATACTCGAGTAGGCTGACCGTGCCCAATCCAAAAAGGATGCTCGCCCTCAGCTCTTCGTCGCCATCCCTCGTGCTCCATCACCAGCGGCGCCATCACCAGCAATACCTCCTTCACCGACAGCGCCCACTCCACCAGCGGGCTAGCGTCCCAGCTCTAACTATCGCGGCAAGACCCCTAGCTATAGGCTGCCTACGCCCCACTGGACGCCTACTCCTCTGCCTCCACTGGCTCCAAGTGCTCCTCCTGCGGGTGCTAGTGCTTCGCGTCCGGCTCCAACTTTGGCGTCCTCAACATGATCGGCTCGTCCAGGCTTGGCCCATTCCCTGGTCTGCTCCGTCTCCTCTTAGCGCCTCCCTGCACATACCGATGCTTGGCAGCCCGGTGTTTGTCCCCATACTGGTCCTCCTAGGTTACTCACTATAAGAAATATGGCATCTTGTGACCTCCAATATTGGTCACTAATTGGTTGTTAATTTCCATTTTTGACCTTTTTACGACCAAAATGGGTTGGTCAAAAGCTGACCGTCTCTAATGAACTATAACAACCTTTCTTCTGGAATGGTCGAAGACATTTACGACCAAACGAAAGGTCATTGGTTCTATCACCAATTGTTTTGGTCATTGGTTGTGTGCCCAGGCCACGTCGGATCCAACGTGGCAAGCTGACGTGGCAAAGTTAAGACCAATTGGATTGGCCGTTGATAAGAATCAGCTCGGTCCAGTTTGGTGCTTTAGATGGGCCGAGCCCACTAATTCAGCCTTCTTAATTATCATTTTTTTGTCATTCTGGTCGGCTACATGGGCCTGGCCCAATATTTTAGCCTTTTTAGTTTTTTTGGTGTGGCCCTTCTGGCCCAATGATTCTAGTTTTTTTAAAGATGGGTCAAATACTAAAATGGGCCCCGATTGTCAGGTTCTAGTATGAGGATTCATGTTTTCAATTCACCAATAAATAAATAACAAATATCCAAATCAAAACAGACAAAAAGAACACATAATACTTCAAATAACAGCCAAAATAAGTCTATTACATCATATAACTTAGATAAAATGGTAATCACATCCACAAGCTCTACAAGTGTAAACACAACCACAAGCTCTACAAGTTTCTACAAATGTAATCACAACCACAAGCTCTATAAGTGCCCTTTGACAGATGGTTTCTATTAGTCCTGATTTGAGGAACACACCAGGCTTCAAGGGTCTTCTCCATAGTGCCGACCAAGATCTCACCCTTCATGGGCATCAGAGTGATGCAACTAAACGTGGCAGGGAAAAGGATTACGTGCCAAAAGGCAAATTTATACAAGATATCAGCCTTCCAGTGGTGCATAATATCATAGATAGAGACATGCTTCAGCATTACATGTTATGGAAACGTAGAATGTATTTTGTTTACAAAGGGCATACAATTGCAAATTTACTATCCAAAAAATAAAATTAGAAAAAACAAGTAAAATAGTGAAGTGTAAAAAATGTCAGCCATAGTGTTTCTACTTCCTACAAATGACTGAGACCATGGTGTTTCAACCTTTTGTAGAACACTATTTTATAACAATATATATTGAGCATGCTACAAGAGAAGCTTGAATTTATGGTTTCTATACTTCTACATTATACATCTCCGGTAATATAGACATGTTTATCACATATAATGTACATGACAATAGGAGCAAAATTCTAATAAATTCATTAGAGGCTTGTCAATAAAAATGAAAGGTTACCTATAGGCCAGGAAACATAAACTTGAGAGGTTCAGATCAAGGCCTATCAACTACATCATATATATGCATTAAAAAACAAGGCCAATGGACCAATGCAAAAAAATTATCAGTTTTAAACACTACAGGACCAATTAGTAGGTGGTGCTTCAAATTTAAAAACTCAACCATTCATCATTAAGAGTAGCAATTTAATCTAATAGTAAAGCAATGCTCCGAAAATAGTTTTCACACTCGGACTAAGGTACTCCAACCTTGGACGCTCCCTTGCAGCAGTTATTGCTCGTGCTGTAAGCAAGTGCCTGGTGTGAAGTTGTAACGTAGAAAATGTGGTCCCTCTTACCAACAGAACATATATCATTATGTGAGAGCGAAACTGTTAAAATAACAAGGGAATGGAAGTGGAACTAAATGTTTCTCACACTAAATAGATTAGAATGGTAATAAAATACTTAGGTTGCCAAGGTATATACAACTCATATAGAGACACCCAAATGTGAATACTACAACAATACTGAATGAATGACGGTCACAACATATCCAATCAGTATAGACACGCCCAAATGCACGTACAGAGAATGTAAGATCACAAGGAATGTGAATGGGTTGTTCAGGGATACTGAGAATGAGGGCAATACATGCAACTGCAAGCAGAGCATGTGAATAAACATAATTTAGAGGTGACCAATGGTTGATGACCACTATCAAGGATTAGAAAATGACATGTTCAGATTAGATAGTGTTCGCACAAATAAAAACGCATAGCATAGTCCGCATCAATAACGCGGATTCCAATCGTCTAGGCTTCCACTAAGATCATTTTCTATATGCATCACATGACTGAAAGTTTATTGGTATTGCTAAACGGTACTGCAATCACTTGCGTGCGGGGAATTGCTCCTTGATGGGCTCGAGCAGCCTGACGGCGATGTTGAGGCCGGCGTTAGCACCGTGCGCCGGCTCCGCGGGGCACTTCATGGTGCCGAAGGGCTCGCCGGTCTTGGTGGCCACGTAGAAGGTCCTGGCCGAGTGCCACCTGCGGACACAACAGATGAGATCATATCATATCAGATCATGGCAGTCAGAAAAGAGACGGAGAGAAGTGGTGGATGACGAGGATCCTTACGCGAGGCGGAGCATGAGGGGCGCGCAGTTCTTCTCGACGATGAGGCCGTGGAGCTTGCGCTTGGCCTTGGCGACGACGGCCAGGTACTCGTCGCTGACGATGGGGTAGCACTTTTTTTCCGAACCGGGCTTTCTCCCCTTTCCATTACTTTCATAAGGAAATACAATGTTTCGAGACCAGAACCAGAAAGAGAGGGAAAGGGAAAAAAGCGAGTTCGGGACAATATCAGGAAACCCACCATCCATACTTGTCATCAGGAACACAAACTGCGGGGCGAAAACCTGATATCATCCGAAACTACGCAACAAAGACCAATAGTTTTACACTACCATGGATCAGCACCGCTACCAGGAGCCCCAAAACAACCATCACCGGACCAGGCTCACAAAAGAGCACAGAATAAAACGAAAATTTCACAAACTGGACATAGAATCTAATCACCACCATGGTAACCAAGCTATCAGCACTGCAACCAGCAAGGTTTATCGCGAGGGGGGAGGGGGGATCGAACATCTCCTTCCTGCATTTACCACTCATCCGAGGCTTCTTCCTCATCAGCCTGCTCGTTCGCTTCTGGCCATGGTAGTCCACATAGCCACAACATTTGAGCTGCGCTCTCTTTCAGCAACTGAGCCCCCTTCTTGACAGTCTGTGCCATCGTCGGTTTTTGCATACCTGCCCAGTATTCAATAAACGCACATGTTGTGAAAGCAATTTCAAAAGGAGTTTTAATCCACTACTTTTAGAAAGTAGCCTGATTCCGAGCCAACCAAATAGACCAGCAAACTGCAGCTAAGCCAACAGTATGGATCTCGCACAAGCCCGGCAAAAAAGCATACAACCAAGAGTAAACCTGCCAAATTGTTTTCGGGATATAACTGGTACCAAAAACAACACCAACCGTTCTCCAAACAATCTTGGCCACCGAGCACCCAAAGAACAGATGCTGCGCCGATTCAAGTTCATCGCAGAAAGAACATTTAGGGTCCCCCTGCCACTAGCGTTTTCTCATCTTATCTCTAGTAAGAATGGAGTTTTAAAATAACTGCCACAGGAAGATTTGAATTTTCAAAGGAATCTTAGTCCCCCAAATCCACTTATAATGGGCCCCCGCAAGATTTCTTTCTAACCATCTATACATAGATTTAGTGGAATATTCTCTGGAATTATCTAACTTCCAGTAAACCTCATCATTTTTATATGCACAAATTTTATCCAACACATATTGCTTCATTTGATCCCATTTCTGAAGCATAGCTGGAGATAACCTTCTCCTAAAAGAAGTTAAATGATTCATACTCTCCAGTTTATCAACAGTACACTCCTTATCTAGGCAAATTTTAAAAAGATCAGGATATCTATCTTTAAGAAGGATATTCTCACCCAAATCATCTAGCCAAAGGCTAGCAATGTTATCTTTTTTAAGCACCACCCCTCTGTTGGAATTATGCCCTAGAGGCAATAATACATATGGTTATTATTATAATTCCTGTATCAAGATAATCGTTTTTTATCCATGCTATAATTGTATTGAATGAAGACTCATTTATATATATGGATACATAGACAAACACCGTCCCTAGCAAGCCTCTAGTTGGCTAGCCAGTTGATCAAAGATAGTCGGTGTCTTCTGATTATGAACAAGGTGTTGTTGCTTGATAACTGTATCACGTCATTAGGAGAATCACGTGACGGACTAGACCCAAACTAATAGACGTAGCATGTTGATCGTGTCATTTTTTTGCTACTGTTTTCTGCGTGTCAAGTATTTATTCCTATGACCATGAGATCATATAACTCACTGACACCGGAGGAATACTTTGTGTGTATCAAACGTCGCAACGTAACTGGGTGACTATAAAGATGCTCTACAGGTATCTCCGAAGGTGTTAGTTGAGTTAGTATGGATCAAGACTGGGATTTGTCACTCCGTGTGACGGAGAGGTATCTCGGGGCCCACTCGGTAATACAACATCACACACAAGCCTTGCAAGCAATGTAACTTAGTGTAAGTTGCGGGATCTTGTATTACGGAACGAGTAAAGAGACTTGCCGGTAAACGAGATTGAAATAGGTATACGGATACTGACGATCGAATCTCGGGCAAGTAACATACCGAAGGACAAAGGGATTTATATTTGTTAAAAATATTGAACTGTGTTCGTGTTTTGGAAAACATTATTTAAAAAATCGGATTTCTATAACCATGAACATTTTTCCAATCATGATTTTTTCTGAAATATATAAATAATTTTGAAAACTCAAACATTTTTGCAATTGATGAATAAATTTTAGTATATATAACAGTTCCAAACAGCAGAGGAAACAGCAGAAACATGCGCGCTACAGAGGGCCAACGAGGCGCGCGCTGAAACTGGGCCTAACGAGCCGGCCCAGCATTTCATACCAGTAGAAAAGAAAATCCGCCGGTACGTACACGCGAGTGCCTCTGTAGCACGGTGGCGAGGGCGCCGCTCCTGTGAAAGGAGCGCGACCTTGCCAACGCCGAGTTTACTTTTATTTAATTATGCAATTCGATGAAAACTTTTGAAAAAGCCCCATTCGGTCTTGAGAAACTACGAACAAAAAAAATCCTGCGAAATAAAGGTCATTCATATGATTAGTATAAAGCAAAGCGGTTTTTTGTAAAAAAACTTGCCACGTCGGCAACTGACGGGCGGACCCAACCGGTCAGACACACCGTCAATACGTATAAACCCTGGTTTTAGTGTTTTTTGCAACATATTGCCCGAGACATGGTACTCACATGAATTTTTCTACCAATCTTGATACCAATCTGCTTTCAATGCCCTAACTGTGGTACTTCTGTACAATTTACTTAATTCCACGATGACCGGCATGACGCTCCATTGCGTGGCCAAATGGATACGGTAATATTGAATAGAACTATAGTTTATTGATTGTATTGGAGCCGCATACAAGAATTTATATAAGGGGTTACAAACCGACTAGACCTATTACAAAACGATTAGGACTAGGAAACTTGAGAGCCAAGTAATAGTCTAACATCCCCCGGCAGTATCAACGGGAGGCTCGACAACATTGAGACTGAATCGAATATCATAAAACGGTGCACTATTAGGGAAAACCCTAGTAGTAGTGCTGGTCCAAGCGCTACTGCTATCGCGCTACAACTAAATACTAGTAGTAGCGCTGGTACGGGCAACGCTACTGGTAAGTAGTATTAGCAGTAGCGTTTCCCTGTCCAGCGCTACTGATAACTAGTAGTAGCGCTTGTTCGTATGGCGCGCTGCTGCTAAGTCGCGTTACTGCTAACTTTTACTGCTTTCAGATTTGCATCATCAGAATGCATCATCATCATCGACAGTATTAGCAGCATTCAGAATATTCAGAATGCATCATCATCGACAATATTAGCAATGTTCAGAATATTCAGAATATTTTCAAGCTCTACATATTTAGCATCATCATCATCATCATCGACAATATTAGCATCATCATCATCTATATCAACAACATCGGGATTATCGGTAGCTCATACTCATTTAACTCATATAACCCATACTCATTTAACAACTCATGAAAGTCATGCAAGGAACAACGACAAACCGAAAGATAACCGATATTATCACTAATACATCTCGAATATTATCAGTAGCTAAATATCATACAATATCACTAATAATAATCCAGTTGACGTCTCACGGTGCACGCGGTGTCAACCCAAAGATAAGGAACCATCACCGGATCATAGCTCGGGTGATGTCCTTGGAGAACCTGCCAGGTATTGGAGAACCTGGCATCCAACACAGCCATGTAGCGACAGACGTGCTCGTCCTCCTCCCTGACACGACGACGTACCACCTCCGTGGGGCCCGGCTCCCTCGACACAGATAATGGGCCACGCGACCGCCACCAAAGAAGCTCCGGGTCAACGATGAGACCCGGATTCTGCACCAAGGTGCGCTCCCCGGAAGGTAGCACCTCCCAGTGCCAGCCCGGCGGAGCCCAATTCTGGACATGGCGCCTATCAAGCAGGCTCTCGACGACCACTCGACAACGAGGATGCGGGCCGGGCATTGTCGAAGCCGAGACAAATTCCACTGAATTTTTTTTCTTATTGTTTAATATTTCAACTACAAGATTTTCTTCTTGATTCATGGATGCATAAGCATGATCCTCTAGTCAACACCACAATGCAATGTACTACTTGCCCACCTTTTTTTATATCAACTGCAAATAATGATTGTGCATGTTTACAAGTTCGAGGTAGTATGAACTAGAGGGGAGCGAGAGCGTGGTAGTACCATGCGGGGCAGGGTCGGAGGTGGCCGGGGGTGACGTCGGAGGTGGCCGGAGGCGGCGACGTTAACCCTAGGAGAATGAGAATCGCCGAGAGGGGATGGAAATTAGTTGTCAAATATTTTTAAATAAACGACATAAATTACTTAATAAATATGGTCCAGGAACTTAAATAAACGACATATGATGGACACTCTTCTCTCATATATGGTGGACACTCCCTCACGATTTTTCGACCGTCGATGATGGTCGCTACTCCTACTTCCCCTAGTGCATAACAAATATCTAGCACAAGGAGAAGGAGGAGAAGTGAACCCCACGACAACAGTCGGCATTCTTCTTGTCTCATATATGGTGGACAGTCCCACATCGTTTTTTCGACCGTCGATGATGGTCACTACTCCTGCTTCCCCTAGTGCATAACAAATATCTAGCACAAGGAGAAGGAGGAGAAGCGACCCCCACGGCAACAATCGACATTCTTCTTCTCTCATATATGGTGGACATTCCCTCACCAATTTTTCGACCGTTGATGATGGTCGCTACTCCTACTTCCCCTAGTGCATAACAAATATCTAGCACAAGGAGAAGGAGGAGAAGCGACCCCCACGACAACAGTCGGCATTCTTCTTCTCTCATATATGGTGGACACTCCCTCACCGATTAAATTATTTCTATTAAACACTTACTAAATAAACTATTTCTATTAAACACTTTCTAAAAACAGTAAAAAACTACATTATACTTATATTGAAATATAATGTAGCACAAGGAAATAAACTACTTGTGGCTAAAAAGTGAAGCAACTAGAATGCCAAAAAGATCCTGATGGTAAAAGCCAGTACAATCTCCATGAAAAAACACCGATTCCAGGTTGCAGCAACTTTACTTGTATTGTAGACAACTCATGCTAAAAATTAAGCAACTAGAATGGAAAAGATCAGTACAATCACACACATATGTTCATCCAACTTGTGCTATCTTTGTAGGTAACTTTGTGCAAAAAGTATGAACACCTTGCTTCAATCGACTTAATCAGTAGACAATAATTACTAATGTTTCATTGCTAGATATATGTATTAATTCACCCATCCACCCATCCACCCAACCTATGTCAGGGACACTTGAGCAACACAAGAACACGATAAACTTGAGGAACTAGTACCTACTTGAGCAACACACGAATGAATATACAAGAAAAATCTACACATGAAAAATCTCTAGATATGTACAAGACATAAAATGTGTGTAACATTTCTATGTGGTGAGCTTTTGCATGATTTACTCATGATTCGCTCCTTCAGTTCTTCTAAATTTTGCATAAAACATTGATGAACTCGAACGACGGGGGGTGGGAGGAGGGATGAGAGAGGAGGAGGAGGGAGGAGGGAGGAGGAGCACCAGGAGGGGCGGCGGCGGCAGACGACGGACGACGGGAACAGTGGCGGCGGCGGACGATGGGCGACAGGAACGGCAGCGGCGGTGGACGACGGGGGGTGCGGGGGGGGGGGGGGGGTGGAGTTAATTGGAGAGGAGAGGGGAGTAGGAGGGGCGATCGATTGGATAAGGTGGAGAAGATATACTTAGCAGTAGCGCTTGTTTAAGGCAAGCGCAACTGCTATTCAACTTATCAATAGCGCCTTATACAAGCGCACGCTGCTACTAACGCTACCGTCTGTGCACCTCGTTGGGCCTCCTTTAGCAGTAGCGCTGGGTATATATCCAACGTTACTGCTAAGGTGTTAGTAGTAGCGCTTAACCGGATCAGCGCTACTGCTAATTAGCAGCATCGTTTTCTCTTTTCCAGCGCTACTACTGAGGTCGTGCCTATAAGCATTTCCCTACTAGTGGTGTAGCAGCCCATCCATTGGTAAATATATCAACGAATTGAGCCGTAGAAGGAACGTGAAGCACCCGAACTTGACCAAGAGCCCCTTTCTCGCGAACAAAGTGGATGTCAATCTCAATGTGTTTAGTCCGTCGATGTTGAACAAGATTTCCACACATGTAGACAGCTGAGATGTTATCACAGTAAACAATGGTAGCCTATTCAATTGGTCGATGCAGCTCCAATAGCAACTGACGGGGCCAAATAGTATCGGCAACGACGTGTGCAACTGCACGGTACTCAGCTTCATCAGACGAGAGGGAGACCGTTACCTGCCTTTTCGAGGACCAAGAAATCAAATTGTTACCAAGAAAAACACAAAAAACGGATGTGGATCTTCGAGTGTCGGGACAACTAGCCCAGTCTGCATTAGAATATGCGGTGAGAGAAGCGGGAGAAGATTTGTTGATATCGAGACTATTCAATCTTACATGGTATCAGATATTTGGTCCTAGGGTATGGCTCCGTCACCCACACCTCCACCGCCGCCGCCGCCCCCGCCCGACTACTTCGAACGTCGGGCTGCTATCATCGCCAAAGCCGTCGTGGTTCCCTCTTCTTTTACACTTGCTCTACCACCACCCATGCCTCCCACAATCTCCTTCACCCATAATATCTCAAATGTTAGCCCCTATGTACCTGTAACCCTCGATCTCAATTCCCACAAGTACTACCATTGGTGCCACCTCTTCAAATTTCACCTCGAGCGAGGCAATCTTTGTTCTCACATTGACACCATCGCCGTGCCCTAGCCTCATGACCCGCAATGGGTCAAGGATGATCTCGCCATCATCCAATGGATCTACATGCGTGTCTCCACAAAGATTTTCAATCTCGTCTTCCATGATGCCTCCACCGCCGCCGGTCTCTGGATGACCCTCCATCAGCTGTTCTAGGACAATGTTGATGCTCACACAAATCACCTCCACACCGAGCTCAGGAATACGGTGCAAGGCGATACTTCTCTTAGTGTCTATTCCAACGCCTCAAGTCCATCTCCAATGAACTTTGTGCACTAGGTGATCCAGTTGACGACCGCTAGGTCATCAACATCCCGCTCATCGGGCTCAACAAACAATTTGACAAGTAGGCCTCCTTCATCCCCATGATGTGTCCTCCTCCAACCTTTGTCGAGGTGCGCGCCATACTCGAGTGGGCTGACCGTGCCCAATCCAACAAGGACGCTCTCCCTCATCTCTTCGTCGTTGTCCCTCGTGCTCCATCACCAGCGGCGCCATCATTAGCAGTGCCTCCTTCATCGGCAGCGCCCACTCCGCCAGCTGGCTGGCGTCCCCGCCCTAACTATCGTGGCAAGACCCCTATCTATAGGCCGCCTACGCCCCACTCGACGCCTACTCCTCCGCCTCCACCGGCTCTAAGTGCTCCTCCTGCGGCTGCTAGTGCTTCGCTGCGGCTCCAACTTTGGCGTCCTCAACATGATCCCTTGACAGGGCTCGCCCAGGCTTGGCCCATGCCCTGGTCTGCTCCGTGTCCTCTTAGCGCCCCCTGCAAATATCGGTGCTTGGCAGCCTGGTGTTCGTCCCCATACTGGTGCTCCTAGGTTACCCGTACCCCGTCAACCGACGCACGCCTACCATGCTGCTCCAATATACGCTCCCTCACCCTCCTACGTTAACGAAGGCCACTACTACACGCCATCGCCAAATCTCCTGCCCTTTCCATAGTATCCGCCGGTTCTAATACCATGTAACATTGAATATAACTATGATTTATTGATTGTATTGCAGCCACATACATGATTTTATATAAGGGGTTACAAACCGACTAGACCTATTACAAAAGGATTAGGACCAGGTAACTTGAGCCTCGAGTGCTTAGCTGCATCAAATAAGGACGTGCATGCAAAAAATATAATCTTTCCATTGGGATCACGTAGGATCATGCCCGCTCCCACCTTGCCCGAGCTCTCCGTAAATGCACCATCACAATTCAGCTTCATGACACCCTCCGGAGCCGGAGGTGTCTTCCATTCCTTCACTACAACATTGACCTGAGCATGTGGTGCTAGTTCCACTAGACCATCAACAGCTGCCTGAGTGAGGCCATGCAACTCCACAAAAAGCAGCGTAACCCCTCAATGGTGAGGAGAGGCTTATGATTGTTTATGAGGTTGTCTTGATCATTCCAAATCTGTGTATGAGTTCCACAACTACGAATATGATGATGTATTTGAAGAAATTGCTCCAACTCTACCGGATTTTGCTCTGGAAGCTGGACAAGATCACCCATCTATTGAAAATCCAGAACTTGACGAACGACCTCACCCTCATCCACCACAATCATGTTGTGCATGCCTACACAAGCTATCATCATCCACCACAATGTCCCTGGATCCTATTTTTAGCAAGTCCCTGAACATTTGCAAAACAAGCTTGAAGAACTCTAAATGTCGTGTCGACATCCTTTCCATTCTTATAGAAACGTGTTTTTTGGTACCGATCGAAAATGGTCTTGAAGAATATCGCGCGCAAAGGATATATACCATCAGAAAGACAATAACCCATGTTGTATTCATGACCATTGTTGTCTAGTTGCACACATGAGCTTTGTTAGCACACATCCTCGTGAACAGTGGAGACAATTGTAACACATTTATGTCATTCTGAGACCCTAGCATGACAAAGAAAGAGTGCCAAATCTAGAGGTCTTGTGATGCAACTACTTCAAGAAGGATGGTGATTTTTTAGTGATGGATTTGGTATTTCCCTAGTTGGACATATGGGTCGCTCTTTCATTTCGAATGTTTTTAATCTAGAGGTACAGTATACCTAGAAACCCTCTTGCTTCGCCAAGTTTCATGACACTTGTTGTGTCCTTGACATTTCGTTCTCTCAACCACTCCGATCCAAACATCTTGATATTTACAGTAGAAAATCAACCCATGGCCTCCAGGAATGTGCTCTGAGACCTCCATAGGTACTTGCTACTCCCATAGGAGTTGTTTGATTCACCGAGTATGAAAGGAGGTGTAGCACAACAACAGGAAGGATTTGCTTGCTGCCCCCAGTGCTCGGCTTCTTCATTCTAGCTTCAATGGAAATTATGCCTTCAACAATATTTGTAATGCACTCCTACACAACTTCCTTACTTGAAAGCTTGATCCCATTATCCATTGTTTTTACCTTGTCATGTTTGATGGACCGCCTTGAAGCAGTCGATGCAAAAACTATTTGCCATCAGGACCAATCAACACAGATTGGTCATCTCTTGGTGTCTCAACAAATTTTAATCGTCCCTTATCAATGATCGATTTAACTATTTGATGAAACATATTTAGCCCTCAAAATTATATTTGAACAAATCATGTAACCGACAAGACAAATAAATACCGAGGACCTTTTTGACCAAAGATTGAAGTGTTCAGAAAAAATGAAAGCACTTCTATAAAAGTAAAACCAACATACTGATCATTCCTTGAAAGTTTCAAACATATTAAAAATACAAGGGAAATACATATTTAAGAATTTTTATTCAATTTTTGACCAAGAAATTAAAATGTCTAGAGAAATTGAAATAAACTAACTAAAATAAATACTACCATGCTGACCATTCAGGGAAAGTTTCAAACTTTTTGTCCAAACAAAAAGAACATGGAAAATTCATATTCAAAACCTTTTTTGGTTAAATTTTGTGCAAAAAATTAAATTTCCCTGAAACTATTAACAAAATTTCGGAATTGAACACTACCATGCTGATCAACCTAAGGGAAGTTTGAACAATTTTTTTGCTAGTCATATTTAAAAAAAAATACAAAGACAATACATAGTCAACCCCTGTTTGGTCAACTTGGCAGTTGATGTTGTTGGGGAACGTAGAAATTTCAGAAAATTTCCTACACGAGACAAGGATCTATCTATGCAGAAACCAGCAACGAGTGAAGTAGTAGAGCATCTTCATACATCTGAAGATCGCTAAACGGAAGCGTTGCTAGAATGCGGTTGATGGAGTCGTACTCGCAGCGATTCAGATCGCGGTGGATTCCGATCTATGTACCGAATGTCGGTGCCTCCGCGTTCAACACACATGTAGCCCGGTGACGTATCCAACGCCTTGATCCAGCAAGGAGGGAGGAGAGGTTGAAGGAGAGCTCCAGCAGCACGACGGCGTAGTGACGGTGGAGCTACGTGGTTCTCCGACAGGGCTTCGCCAATCACCGCGGAGGACGAGGAGGAGTGAAGGTAGGGCTGCGACGAGAGAGAGAGAATTCTTGTCTCAAATCTTCCCAAAACCCCCAATATATATAGGAGGAGAGGGAGGAGAATGCCCACCCTTAGGGTTTCCCACCCTAAGGGTGAGGCAGCCCTAGCTGGCCCTTGGGGCGGCGGCCAAGGTGGTGGAGGCGCCCTAGGATTGGGCTTTGAGGCCCAAAGTGGCCTCCCACGCCTACGGTTTCCCCCCTCCAACCCTTGGTGCGCCTTGGGCTGCTTGTGGTGGCGCACCAGCCCAAATATGGGCTGGTTCCCACCCACTCTTTGCCCATGTAGCAACTTAGGGCTGGTGGCTCTTGCCGGTGGACACACAGAACCCTTCCGGTGGTCCCGGTACATTACCGGCGTCGCGTGCAACACTTCCGGTGACCAAATCCTCACTTCCTATATATGAATCTTTACCTCCGAATAATTCTGGAACTCCTCGTGACGTCCAAGATCTCATCCGAGACTCCAAACAACTTTCCGTAACCACGTATACTATTCGCCTATAACCCTAGCATCATCGAACCTTAAGTGTGTAGACCCTACTGGTTCGGGAAGCATGCAGACATGACCGAGACATCTCTTCGGTCAATAACCAATAGCGGGGGGTCTGGATATCCATGTTGGTTCCCACATTTTCCACGATGAACTCATCGGATGAACCAGGACGTCGAGGATTCAATCAATCCCGTATGCAATTCCCTTTGTCTATAGGTATGATACTTGCCTAAGATTCGATTGTCGGTATCCTCTATACCTTGTTCAATCTCGTTGATGGCAAGTCTCTTTACTCGTTCCGTAACACATCATGCCGTGTCTAACTCCTTAGTCACACTGAGCTCAATATGATGATGGATTAACGAGTGGGCCCAGAGATACCTCTCCGTCACACGGAGTGACAAATCTCAGTCTTGATTCGTACAACCCAACATACATTTTTGGAGATACCTGTAGTGCTCCTTTATAATCACCCAGTTACGTTGTGATGTTTGATACACCCAATGAACTCCTACGGTATCCGGGAGTTGCACAATCTCATGGTCTAAGGAAATGATACTTGACATTAGAAAAGCTTTAGCAGACGAACAATACGATCTAGTTCTATGCTTAGGATTGGGTCTTGTCCATCACATCATTCCCCAGTGATGAGATCCCGTTATCAATGACATCCAATGTCCATGATCAGGAAACCATGATCATCTATTGATCAACGAGCTAGCCAACTAGAGGCTCACTAGGGACACATTGTGATCTATAAATTCACACATGTATTACGGTTTCCGGTTAATACAATTATAGCATGAATAATAGACAATTATCATGAACTAGGAAATATAATAATAACCACTTTATTATTGCCTGTAGGGCATATTTCCAACAGTCTCCCACTTGCACTAGAGTCAATAATCTAGTTATATTGTGATGAATCAAAATAGCCTATGGATTCATCCGGACCTGTATCGAAGCTAGCATCGACGTAACCTTTTACGACGAGCTCTTCGGCACCTCCATATACGAGAAACATATCTTTAGTCTTTTTTAGGTACTTTAGGATATTCTTGACCGTTGTCCAGTGATCCACTTCTAGATCACTTTGATACCTCCCTACCAAACTTATGGCAATGTTCACATCAGGTCTGGTACACAACATGGCATATATGATAGAGCCTATGGCTGAAGCATAGGGGACGGTACTCATCTTTTCTCTATCTTCCGCTGTAGTCGGGCGTTGAGTCGTACTCAACCTCACACCTTGTAATACATGCAAGAACCCCTTCTTAGCCTTATCCATATTGAACTTCTTCAATATCTTGTCAAGGTATGTGCTTTGTGAAAGACCTATGAGGCGTCTCGATCTATCTCTATAGATCTTGATGCCTAATATGTAAGCGGCTTCTCCAAGGTCCTTCATGGAAAAACTCTTATTCAACTAGGCCTTGTTGCTTTCCAATATTTCTATATCATTTCCCATCAACAATATGTCAGCCACATATAATATGAGAAATGGTACAAAGCTCCCACTTACTTTCTTGTAAATACAGGCTTCTCCATAAGTCTGTACAAACCCAAACGCTTTGATCACCTCATCAAAGCGAATGTTCCAACTCTGAGATGCTTGCACCAGCCCATCGATGGAGCGCTGGAGCTTGCATACTTTATTAGCTTTGCTAGGACTGACAAAACCTTCCGGCTGTATCATATACAATTCTTCCTTAAGAAAGCCGTTCAGGAATGCCGTTTGACGTCCATTTGCCAGATTTCATAATCATAAAATGCGGCAATTGCTAACATGATTCAGACCGACTTCAACATCGCTACGGGTGAGAAGGCCTCATCGTAGTCAATCCCTTGAACTTGTCGATAAGCCTTAGCGACAAGTCGAGCCTTATAAATAGTCACATTACCATCATCGTCAGTCTTCTTCTTAAAGATCCATTTATTTTCTATGGCTCGCCGATCATCGGGCAAGTCCACCAACGTCCATACTTTGTTCTCATACATGGATCCTATCTCGGATTTCATGGCCTCAAGCCATTTGTTGGAATCCGGGCCCGCCATCACTTCTTCATAGTTCGAAGGTTCACTGTTGTCCAACAACATGATTTCCATGACAGGGTTGCCGTACCACTCTGGTGCGGAACGTACCCTTGTCGACCTTCGAGGTTCAATAGAAACTTGATCCGAAGTTTCGTAATCATCATCATTAACTTCATCTCTAGCCGATGCAGGCGCCTCAGAAACATTTTCTTGCATTGCGCTACTCTTCGGTTCGAGAGGAGGTACACTTACCTTATCAAGTTCTACTTTCCTCCCACTTACTTCTTTTGAGAGAAACTCTTTCTCTAGAAAGGATCCGTTCTTGGCTAGAAAGATTTTGCCTTCCGATCTAAGATAGAAGGTGTACCCAATAGTTTGCTTAGGGTATCCTATGAAGACGCATTTTTCCGCTGACGTGGGTATAAGCCTGACAGTAGATGTGTAGGGTACGAAAAGGATGGGCAGAGCCTTAGCTACGGCGAGGTTGTATGAGTTCAGGCCCCTCTGCGGTGGAGGTAATAGCCCTACGTCTCAGTGCTCTGGGAGCTTGTTGTCGAGTGGAATATGGAATACAAATGAGTTGCTAACCCTTGCACCGGTGGAGGAGGGTGGCTTATATAGAGTGCGCTGCCCTCCACAACGGTTCGGTGCACAGGGGTGGAGTAGTGGCGAATAAATGCCTACGTTACAGGTAACGTACGTCTTAAATGCTAATAAAGGCGTGTGGAAACGTATGACCGTTTCCTCCCAGGGGGGTTATGATGCACAGAGTGGAATCTAGTCGGTTAGTTTGATATGCTCCGAATGCTCGTCTCCGACTGGATGGTTGAAGATCTGTCACCGACTCGATGATGGGAACTTCTTAGTTCAGTCGGAACTGACTAAGGGCCTTGTCCCTTGTGAAGGGTAGTCCTTGGGTAGGACCTACAGGGCAGGCCTATGACCCTACCCTAGGACCATAGCCCCATCATCCGCTTTGGGTTCGAGCTTCTCTGGTTGAAGTTTCTTCACATAAGCATCGCAACCCCAAACTTTCAGAAATGACAACTTAGGTTTCCTGCCAAACCATAATTCATACGGTGTCATCTCAATGGATTTAGACGGTGCCCTATTTAAAGTAAATGCGGCGGTTTCCAATGCATATCCCCAAAATGATAGCGGTAAATCGGTAAGAGACATCATAGGTCACACCATATTCAATAACGTGCGATTACGACATTCAGGCACACCGTTACGCTGCGGTGTGCCAGGCGGCGTGAGTTTTGAAACAATTCCACATTTCCTTAGGTGTGTGCCAAACTCGTGACTCAAATATTCTCCTCCACGATCAGATCGTAGAAACTTTATTTTCTTGTCATGTTAATTCTCCACCTCACTCTGAAATACCTTGAAGTTCTCAAAGATTTCAGACTTGTTATTCATTAAGTAGACATACCCATATCTACTCGAATCATCAGTGAGGGTGAGAACATAACGATAGCCACCGCAAGCTTCAATGCTCATTGGACCGCATACATCGGTATGTATTATTTCCAATAAGTTGGTTGCTCGCTCCATTGTTCCGGAGAACGGAGTCTTGGTCATCTTTCCCATGAGGCACGGTTCGCATGTGTCAAATGATTCAAAATGAAGTGACTCCAAAAGTCCATCTGTATGGAGTTTCTTCATGTCCTTTACGCCGATATGACCAAGGCGGCAGTGCCACATGTATGTGGGACTATCATTATCAACCTTACATCTTTTGGTACTCACACTATGAATATGTGTAAAATCATGATCGGGATTCATCAGGAATAAACCATTGACCAGCGGGACATGACCATAAAACATACCACTCATATAAATAGAACAACCATTATTCTCAGATTTAAATGAGTAGCCATCTTGCATCAAGCGAGATCCCGATAAAATGTTCATGCTCAAAGCTGGTACTAAATAACAATTATTAAGGTTTGAAACTTATACCGAAGATAGATGTAGAGGTAGCGTGCCGACGGTGATCACATCGACCTTGGAACCATTCCCAACACTCATCGTCACCTCGTCCTTAGCCAGCCTACGCTTGTTCCATAGTTCCTGTTTAGAGTTGCAAATGTGAGCAACAACACCCGTATAAATTACCCAGGAGCTACTACGAGAGCTCGTAAGAAACACATCAATAACAAGTATATCACATATATCTTTGACATTGCCGGCTTTCTTGTCCTCTAAGTATTTGAGGCAATTCCGCTTCCAGTGACCGGTCCCCTTGCAGTAATAGCACCCAGTCTCAGGCTTCAGTTCTTTATTTGACTTCTTCCCGACAACTGGCTTACCGAGCGCGGCAATTGCTTTACCGTCTTTCTTGAAGCTTTTCTTACCCTTGCCCTTCTTGAAACTGGTGGTCTTCTTGACCATCAACACTTGATGTTCTTTCTTGATTTCCACCTCCGCAGATTTCAACATTGAATACAACTCGGGAATATTCTTTTCCATCCCTTGCATCTTGTAATTCATCACAAAGCCTTTATAGCTAGGTGGAAGCGACTGGAGGATTCTGTCAATGACCACATCATCCGGAAGTTCAACTCCCAGCCGAGTCAAGCGGTTGTGCAACCCAGACATTCTGAGTATGTTCTCACTGACAGAACCATTCTCCTCCATCTTACAGCTAAAGAAATTGTCGGAGACTTCATATCTCTCGACCCGGGCATGAGCTTGAAAAAACAAGTTTCAGCTCCTCGAACATCTCATATGCTTCGTGTTGCTCAAAACGCCTTTGGATCCCCAGTTCTAAACTGTAAAGCATGCCACACTGAACGAGAGAGTAGTCATCACTCTACGACCGCGAGGCGTTCCTAACATCCTGGGTCGCCGCGGGAACCGTAGGATCACCTAGCGGTGCATTAAGGACATATGCATTCTTGGAAGACATGATTATGAGCTTGAAGTTATGATCCCAGTCTGCATAGTTGCTCCCATCGTCTTTCAGCTTGGTTTTTTCTAGGAACGCGTTGAAGTTGAATGGGACATTTGCGTTGGCCACTGGATCTACAATATTTGTAAAGAAAATTTTAGACTAAGTTCATCTAATCAAATTACTAATGAACTCCCACTTAGATCGACATCCCTCTAGTCATCCAAGTGTTACATGATCCACGTCGACTAGCTCGTGTCCGATCATCACGTGAGACAGACTAGTCAACAATGGTGAGCATCTCCATGCTGATCGTATCAACCATACGACTCATGTTCGACCTTCCGGTCTACCATATTCGAGGCCATGTCTGTACATGCTAGGCTCATCGAGTCAACCTAAGTTTTGTGTGTGCGTAAACTGGCTTACACTCGTTGTATGCGAACGTTCGAATCTATCACACCCGATCATCACGTGGTGCTTCGAGACAACAATCCTTCGCAACAGTGCACACTTAGGGGAATACATATCTCGAAATTTTAATGAGGGATCATCTTATCTTTGCTACCGTCATTCTAAGCAATAAGATGAAAAACATGATAAACAAGACATGCAATCATATAGTGGCATGATATGGCCAATATCATCTTGCTCCTTTGATCTCCATCTTCGGGGCACCATGAACATTATTGTCACTGGCATGACACCATGATATCCATCATTGTGTCTCCGTGAAGTCGTCATGCCAACTATTACTTCTACTACTATAGCTAACCGTTAGCGATAAAGTAAAGTAATCAACATGGCGTTGCATCTCATACAAAAACTTAAGACAACTCCTAAGGCTGTTGTCGGTTGTTATACTCATCGACATGCAACTCGTCAATCCTATTACAAGAACATGATCAATATCATACATCACATCCTTTTTGCCATATCGCATCACATAGCATACCTTGCAAAAACAAGTTAGACGTCCTCTAATTGTTGTTGCAAGTTTTACGTGGCCGGTTAGGGTTTCTAGCAAGAATGCTTCGTACCTACGTGACAGCCACAAAGTTGATATGCCAATGCTATTTAACCTTCATAAGGAACCTCTTCATCAAATCCTATCCGACTAAAGTGGGAGAGACAGACACCCGCTAGCCACCTTATGCAACTAGTGCATGTTGGCCGGTGGAACCAGTCTCATGTAAGAGTACGTGTAAAGTCAGTTCGAGCCGCTTCATCCCACTATGCCGCCGAATCAAGATAAGACTAGTAACAGCAAGCAATTTACAAAATCAGCGTCCACAACTTTTGTGTTCTACTTGTGCATAGAATCTACGCATAGAACCTTGGCTCAGATGCCACTGTTGGGGAACATAGTAATTTCAAAAAAAATCCTACGCCATACAAGGATCTATCTATGGAGAAACCAACAACGAGTGAAGTAGTAGAGCATCTTCATACCTTTGAAGATCGCTAAGCGGAAGCGTTGCTAGAACGCGGTTGATGGAGTTGTACTCACAGTGATGCAGATCGCGGTGGATTCCGATCTATGCACCGAACGTCGGTGCCTCCGCGTTCAACACACGTGCAACCCGGTGACGTCTCCAATGCCTTGATCCAGCAAGGAGGGAGGAGAGGTTGAAGGAGAGCTCCGGAAGGACGACGACGTAGTGATGATGGAGCTACGTGGTTCTTCGGCAGGGCTTCGCCAAGCACCGCGGAGGACGAGGAGGAGTCGAGGTAGGGCTGCGCCAAGAGAGAGCGAATTCTTGTCTCAAATCTTTCCAAAACCCCCACTATATATAGGAGGAGAGGGAGGAGGGTGACCACACTTAGTGTTTCCCACCCTAAGGGTGCGGCAGCCCTTGATGGCCCTTGGGGCGGCAGCCAAGGTGGTGGAGGCGCCCTAGGGTTGGGCTTTGAGGCCCAAAGTGGCCTCCAACGCCTAGGGTTTACCCCCTCCACCCCTTGCTGTGCCTTGGGCTGCTTGTGGTGGCGCACCAGCCCACATATGGGCTGGTTCCCACACACTCTTAGCCCATGTAGCAACTTGGGGCTGGTGGCCCTTGCCGGTGGACCCCCGAAACCCTTCCGGTGGTCCCGATACATTACCGGCGTCGCCCGAAACACTTCCGATGACCAAATCCTCACTTCCTATATATGAGTCTTTGCCTCCGGACCATTCCGGAACTCCTCGTAACATCCGGGACTCCGAACAACCATCGGTAACCACGTCCACCATTCCCCTATAACCCTAGCGTCATCGAACCTTAAGTGTGTAGACCCTACGGGTTTGGGAAGCATGCACACATGACTGAGACATCTCTTCGGTCAATAACCAACTGCGGGGTCTGGATATCCATGTTGGTTCCCACATGTTCCACGATGATCTCATCGGATGAACCACGATGTCGAGGATTCAATCAATCCCGTATGCAATTCCCTTTGTCTATCGGTATGATACTTGCCCGACATTCGATCGTCGGTATCCTCTATACCTTGTTCAACCTCATTGCCGGTAAATCTCTTTACTCATTCAATAATACATTATCCCTAGCTAACTCCTTAGTTACACTGAGCTCAATATGATCATGGATTACCGAGTGGGCCCAGAGATACCTCTCCGTCACACGGAGTGACAAATTTCAGTCTCGATTCGTACAACCCAACAGACACTTTCGAAGATACCTGTAGTGCACCTTTATAATCACCCAGTTACGTTCTGACGTTTGATACACCCAAAGCACTCCTACGGTATGCGGGAGTTGCACAATCTCATGGTGTAAGGAAATGATACTTGACATTAGAAAAGCTTTAGCAGACGAACAACACGATGTATTGTTATGCTTAGGATTGGGTCTTGTACATCACATCGTTCCCCAATGATGTGATCCCGTTACCAATGACATCCAATGTCCATGGTGAGAAAACCATGATCATCTAATGATCAATGAGCTAGCCAACTAGAGGCTCACTAGGGACACATTGTGATCTATAAATTCACACATGTATTACAGTTTCCGGTTAATACAATTATATCATGAATAATAGAAAATTATCATGAACTAGGAAATATAATAATAACCACTTTATTATTGCCTCTAGGGCATATTTCGAACAGATGTGTGGGCACTGACTCGGGAGGGTCAACTGATGAATAGTGGTAAAACTAATTAGGAACTGGTTTGAGGGGAGACATGGTTGAAAGCTGCCCAGTTTTGAAAGTCGACGATTGTAATTTAAAACATTTTAAAGTCCATGGTTGTTTCTTATATTTGTGTCAATTTAGGGTTCAAATATGGACATCTCTCAACTTTTAAAATTGGCCATATTATAAACTCACATTCTAGAAGGCATATATATATTTATAGGTTTTGCTAAATAACATATAGATAAGCCTTAAGTATTGTACATCTAAGTTCTATGTCATTGATTTCACATGAAGATTCATGAGTGTTTTCAATGCTTGATTGAGTACATCTAGATGTGTCCTAAACAGACCCGTCATGGTGGTCTCTTAGATGGTTTTTCTAAAGCACAACTAGTTGTGCCCAAAGTAATGCACATCGAAGAGCAACTCTATGAGACCCCGTATAACTCGTGAACCCCAAAAATAATCGCCATTTTACAGTTCCGTGCGATCTTCCTCCGGCCGCTCCAGACCACCATCCGCGTCAGCCCGTCACTGCAATAGAAGCCTTTGAGCCTTCATCCTTCACCGACGAGGTTAGCCACTCGCGAAACCCTCCGCCAGATCTCATCGCTGACCATATAGCGCCCCGTGGTCTTTCAACTCTTGTCCGCGCCACCCTGCAAGCGGCAGGGCAGAGTCGTCGTCCACGATGGATTATCCACAGCCCCCGCCGGGCAGTCATATGCGCCGGCCTCTGTGGCCGCCGGCGCTGTGATTCCTAGGAGTCCCGCGCCAGCCTGGAAAGGCAAGATCTCGGGTATGAAGCGCAAGAAGGCGGCTCCAACAGAAACTCCGCCAACGCCTCCTCTTGTTGCACTGGCAAGAGCAACCCCGACGATGCATGTGGACGACAATGCTACCACCGCAGCCAACGTGTTCGACGAAATGGGCGCAAGGTATGAAACTTTTTTCTTTGTTTTCCATTTACGTTTGTTCATGAATTATCGATTGTAAATGTAGGGGCGGTTTGCACAGTGGGACTACTGAGTTCGTGCACTTGATGGACGGCAACACCATCGACATTGGGCAAACACTGAACGATTATTATGGTTACATTAAGTTGGATGGTGGCGTGCACGATCACGATGAGGAAGAAGATGGGATAGTGGTGGTTGACAAGGCAGTGTTTGACCAAGAGCAAGCAAAAAAGGGTGCAAGATCCTAGACTACATGCCATTGGAAGATCAAATCTTGATCAAGGCATGCGAAGCGGTGTCTCTTGATGTGACGACCGACACGGACCAAACCGCCAAGCCGTATTGGCGAAGGATAGAGGATCAATTCCTTTGCTTTTCGGCCAAGTATCCCCATAGAACACCGCACACCTTTAGGTCTCTTCAAGGTAGTTGGACATCATCAAGCCGGTTCGTAGCCGTTGGGATGCTTGCTTGGAACAAGTCGACAATGCACCGCTAAGTGACACCGTTGAATTAGATTATGTGAGTTCTTTCTCACATTGTTCTTAAATGTTTGAAGCATGTTTTTGTTCTGTATGTGGCACCGTTTACATTGTTTTTGTTATGTAGGAGAAAATTGCGCAAGAAAGGTACAAGGACATGGAAGCTTCATGTGGTAGGCCCTTCAACCTAGAGCATTGTTGGAAATTGCTTCAACGAAGCCAAAAGTGGGAGTTGATTGAGAAAGAATTCCCACCTAATAGAGGCTCACTCACCTAGATGGATGATGACGATGATGGCCGAAGAAACGAGAACAAGCCAGATGGAAACAAGAAGGCCAAGGAAAAGATCAAGAGGGGATCGGAGGCATCAAGATTGCATGGTAAGATAGACAGCATGGTGCAATTAAATGAGGTGTTGGTGATCAAGACATTGAAGACAAAGAAGGAGTTGGCAGAAAACGCGCAAGCGAAGCAAGAAAAGTGGCTCTTACTGAAGGAGGACGGGTTTCGCAAGGCCGCCATCTAGGAAAGGAAAGCCCTTGCCGAGGAGAACATGGCTTTGATCAATCTTCTTGTGGAGGAGAACAAGATCATGACAATAAGCCACAATGAAATGGACGACATCATCAAAGAATGACATGATGTGACAAAGAGAGAAACTTTGAAAAGAAGGATGAGGGCCGCAAGGTGTGATGCCTTCGGTGCCGATGGTGGAATTGGTGGCGGTGGTGGAATGTGTTGTGGTGGTGGAGAGTGATGATGTTGACGATGATGGTGAGAGAGATGATGATGGCTTTTGCGTGAGCTTCTTTTGCGGTAATGGAGAGCAAAAACAAAGACCAAGATGGTGATTGCTTTTGCGGGAATTGATGTCACATTGAAAGTTTGAATTTTTACAGTTTGTGAACTGACGAGGACCGCGACAGAATAGAACCCGCACCACGAAACTGTAAAATAGAATATTCGATGCGTCCAACTGCTCGATCCCATCTTGTTCGCGCGTCGAACCGCCATCGTGGTTTGCTGAATGCTACACGCATGATCCTTGAACGGAGAAAGCCGTGCTTCAAGAAGGCACATGCTCCTAACCATCTCACCCAACCGTTCCACGTGTTAATTGTAGCACGATATATGTACAAAAACACAACATGATTCATATATATGAAATATTTTCTAGAAATAACTGAAACTTTTATTGGAAAATATAGCAATAATTTTGAAATGATATTATTTATTTTATTTTCTTATATTTTTGTGTCTCCTGCTTTCCTCTGATTCTTTATTTTTGTTTCTTAGTAAAAAATCATTAATTATTATTAGATCCTGATGCTTTTCTTAAAATTTGTGAACTTCTCAAATTCATGAATATTTCCTCAAATTCGTGAACTTTGTTATCAAATATGTGTACTTCTTTTCCAAATCTATGAACTCTGTTCAACTTTTACAAACTTTTTCCAAAGCTCTAGAAATATTTTAACATTCAGGAACATTTGGTCTAAAAATTGATGAACATTTTTCGAACCCGCGACGCTTCGGCCGCCCGAACTGGCACCAAACGGGAGCGATGTCATCGCCTAGTAGGGCCAAGGCCTGAGTGTATTTTTTTCTTTTTCTTTTTTCTGTTTTCCTTTTCTTCTTTCATTAATTCAAAATTTGAAATATTTTTTATTACCAACATATATTCTTGTTTTAAAATATTAATTATAATTCCAAAAAATGTTCTTGAATTCAAAAAAAGATTCTCATTTTTAATGCTTTGTTTATAAGTTTAAGAAATGTTTGTCTTTGAAAAAACTTTGATGTTTATAAAACGTATGTGGTTTGAATTTATGTACAACACCAGTTGTTGGGAGTTGTTCAAGTTTATATTTTTTTCATACAAAAATTGAAATACCAAAATTGTTGACTTTTTAAATAAATGTTAGGATATAAGAAAAATTTCATGTTGATAATAATGACAGATATTATAAATAACAAAGGCATTCAAATTAGAAAAAAAAAACCTGCTCATGGATGCACCCCCACCCCATGCACCCCCACCGAGTCTAGAACACTCCTCTCAACTGTTGTTTATTTGGGACTATGCATAAATGACCCCAACTACTAGCACGAGCTTAACAAGAACAAATGTACTTCCATGCCAGCTTCGAACGATTTCCGACACTGTTTCCACGTTGTGACACGTCTGTCCATCAATCGGCCATATTTCATCGAGAAAACTCCAGCAAATGCAAAAAATCCCAAACAATTTGGTATAATTCCTTGAATTCTCCATAGAAGCTGGTGGAAAAAATGGGAGCATTTGATGAATGTCAAAAAATAATGTGCTTTCAAACGAACCCTTCTGGCCCTACCCGAACGAGAAAAATATCAGGTGCTATGGAAGCACCTAAGTTTAGGTGCTCCAGGAGCTTCCCGGGTGTTGGATCCAAAATCCAACGGTGATCTACGGTTGCACTGGATCTGGTTGTAATAATAGAACTTTTGGGGTGTTTTTCAGATATATGTGCAAGCTCTCACCTTTGACCTTTGGATCTTAGATCCAACGGGTGGGAAGCTCGTGGAGCACCTAAACTTAGGTGCTCCGGTAGCACCTGATATCTTACCCTACCCGAACACCCCCTGGTGCACATGATATATTTTTGGATATCCTTCAAATGACCCAACTTTGCAAGCGTATTGGCATGCTCATGTTAGACATGCATGCTTGGTTTGAATGACTTTTGATACCGTATGAAAGCTGTAACACTCTGACCATTAATAGACCTTTTCTGTCCGAGAAAACTCTAGAAAATGCAAAATTTGTCAAATACAAAAACAACCTTACATGGTGCATTGAATAGGTCATACAAGGTCATGCAAAAAGTTGGGGCTATTTCAAGGATGTTGAGAAACAACATGTTCTTGGACAGAGCCTTGTGACACACCCACACACCCTCCCGTTGAACATGATCTAATTTCTGGACATCCGTGAAACCACCCCAACTTTTGTAGACAGGTGGGCATGCCTATGGTAGGCATACAGTTCCATCAAATAATGACTGAAATGAAGTGCTTGAGAGCCTTGAGGATGAGATAATTGTGGGTATGTTTATGAGAACTACAACGTCATGTTTTCTACATGCCTTTCATTCCCTAACCTATGTTTTTATGGCTTTATCAAAGAAAACTCTTTCATGCATTCTCGGCAAGCAAGTGTTGTCTAGACTAAATAGAATTGAGTGTTGCAAAGTTGTGTTATCTTGTAGATCAAAAACTTTGTGTTGATTATCTTTGCTTCACTAAAATTTGCATAATAAACCATGCCACCGCTACTACTATATTAAGTTTTCAGTTCAAGAAGTAGATGCTATCTTGGCGTGTACCGATCGTAAGTGAACCAAAAACTTCTCGTTATTTCGTTTTAAACAACTGAGTTCCTTATGATTTGGATTTATCTCTATGTTGCTCGAGGAGAATCAAGTTTAAACTTGGGGGAGTTGATGAATAATATTTTTAGACTCACTCACCATTTGTTTAAATTGAGATATTTTATTAAAATTATGAGATATTTGCTCCGATATTGATAGTAATGACTAATGAATGCAAAGTATTCCATAAATCCTCTCTTTGATGTGTTTCCACGGGAAATAGGCTAAAATGGGAAGAACTCACGTAGGAACATGAAATGAGTAAAAGAGGAGATAGAGGAAATCAAGAAGAGGTGCACGAGAAGAAACAACACCAAAGACGGCGTTCCATAGGACCGCAATCGTTCGCATGAGCGATCGTATGGCATGGATTCCGAGGCTCCTCGTCCACCCAAACATCTTTTATAAAGGGACCATGCCGAAATGTGAACAAAACGTCTATGAGCGAAAAGAACAGAGCCATCTTCAACCCCTTCAGAACAGAGCCATCTTCAACCCTTTCCATCAACCCTAGCCGTCGCCATCTCCATAGCCACAATTACCACCATAGTCCATCTTACTTTAGCTGATACTTGTAATCGTGCATCACATAAGGCAACCACTGTAAGACATATTAGCAATCAATCGATCTTCAAGATGCGTTCTTTAATATAATTTTTATGTGATCTGACCGGGTGAGTGGTTTGGTAAGGTATGGGTTGAGGCACAGGCCTTGCAACCCTTTGTATTTGTTGTGGGGATCAATGGAATATATTTGAATTAATGTCTTGTATGTGTGAAATAAAATTGTTGCATTGATATCTTTTGTCTTGCCTGTGTTCTTCATTCCTACAGGTACCAAGGATAATGGAGAGCGAGCCATGGAGAGGCTAAGGGCAGGGAGAACGTGAAGTATTATTCTAAGCTGATGCCAAAGATATGAAAAAGTTCACACCCATTAGCCTTGGTAATTGTGTTGTTAAGATCATTACTAAAGCTATGACTTCTAGATTGTCCCCCATTGGGGATAGACTGATTTCTCCAAATCAAACTGCCTTTATCAAAGGGAGATTTATCCTTGAGAGTGTGGTGCTGGTTCATTGATGTCTACTACGCAACCTTCTCCTTGTAGACGTTGTTGGGCCTCCAAGTGCAGAGGTTTGTAGGACAGTAGCAATTTTTCCTCAAGTGGGTGACCTAAGGTTTATCAATCCGTGGGAGGCGTAGGATGAAGATGGTCTCCCTCAAGCAACCCTGCAACCAAATAACAAAGAGTCTCTTGTGTCCCCAACACACCCAATACAATGGTAAATTGTATAGGTGCACTAGTTTGGCGAAGAGATGGTGATATAAGTGCAATATGGATGGTAGATATGTTGGGGAACGTCGCATGAGAAACAAAAATTTTCCTACGCGCACGAAGACCTATCATGGTGATGTCCATCTACGAGAGGGGATTTCCGATCTACGTACCCTTGTAGATCACACAGCAGAAGCGTTAGTGAATGCGGTTGATGTAGTGGAACGTCCTCACGTCCCTCGATCCGCCCCGCGAACCGTCCCGCGATCCGTCCCACAATCTAGTGCCGAACGGACGGCACCTCCGCGTTCAGCACATGTACAGATCGACGATGATCTCGGCCTTCTTGATCCAGCAAGAGAGACGGAGAGGTAGATGAGTTCTTCGGCAGTGTGACGGCGCTCCGGAGGTTGGTGGTGATCTAATCTCAGCAGGGCTCTGCCCGAGCTCCGCAGAAACACGATCTAGAGGTAAAACTGTGGAGGTATGTGGTCGGGCTGCCGTGGCAAACTTGTCTCAAATCAGCCCTAAAACCTCCGTATATATAGGTGGGAGAGGGGGGGACCTTGCCTTGAGGCTCAAGGAGCCCCAAGGGGGTCAGCCGAGCCAAGGGGGGGAGTCCTCCCCTTCCAAACCGAATCCAACTAGGTTTGGAAGGAGGAGTCCTTCCCCTTTTTCCCACCTCCTTTTTTTTCTTTTTCTCTTTGATTTTCTTCCTATGGCGCATAGGGCCTTCTTGGGCTGTCCCACCAGCCCACCAAGGGCTGGTGCGCCACCCCCAAGGCCTATGGGCTTCCCCGGGGTGGGTTGCCCCTCCGGTGAACACCCAGAACCCATTCGTCATTCCAGGTACATTCCCGACAACTCCGAAAACCTTCCGGTAATCAAATGAGGTCATCCTATATATCAATCTTCGTTTTCGGACCATTCCGGAAACCCTCGTGACGTCCGTGATCTCATCCGGGACTCCGAACAACATTCGATAACCAACCATATAACTCAAATACGCATAAAACAACGTCGAACCTTAAGTGTGCAGACCCTGCGGGTTCGAGAACTATGTAGACATGACCCGAGTGACTCCTCGATCAATATCCAATAGCGGGACCTGGATGCCCATATTGGATCCCACATATTCTACGAAGATCTTATCGTTTGAACCTCAGTGCCAAGGATTCATATAATCCCGTACGTCATTCCCTTTGTCCTTCGGTATGTTACTTGCCCGAGATTCGATCGTCAGTATCCGCATACCTATTTCAATCTCGTTTACCGGCAAGTCTCTTTACTCGTTCCGTAATACAAGATCCCGCAACTTACACTAAGTCACATTGCTTGCAAGGCTTGTGTGTGATGTTGTATTACCGAGTGGGCCCCGAGATACCTCTCCGTCACACGGAGTGACAAATCCCAGTCTCGATGCATACTAACTCAACGAACACCTTCGGAGATACCTGTAGAGCATCTTTATAGTCACCCAGTTACGTTGCGACGTTTGATACACACAAAGCATTCCTCCGGTGTCAGTGAGTTATATGATCTCATGGTCATAGGAACAAATACTTGACACGCAGAAAACAGTAGCAACAAAATGACACGATCAACATGCTACGTCTATTAGTTTGGGTCTAGTCCATCACGTGATTCTCCTAATGACGTGATCCAGTTATCAAACAACAACACCTTGTATATAATCAGAAGACCCTGACTATCTTTGATCAACTGGCTAGCCAACTAGAGGCTTGCTAGGGACAGTGTTTTGTCTATGTATCCACACATGTATATAAGTATTCATTCAATACAATTATAGCATGCATAATAAACGATTATCTTGATACAGGAATTATAATAATAATTATATTTATTATTGCCTGTAGGGCATAGTTCCAACAGTCTCCCACTTGCACTAGAGTCAATAATCTAGCCCTCACATCATCATGCGAATTACATTGTAATAAATCTAACACCCATACAGTTCTGGTGTTGATCATGCTTTGCCCGTGGAAGAGGTTTAGTCAGCGGGTCTGCTACATTCAGATCCGTGTGCACTTTGCATATATTTACGTCCTCCCCTTCGACGTAGTCGCGGATGAGGTTGAAGCGTCGCTTGATGTGTCTGGTCTTCTTGTGAAACCGTGGTTCCTTTGCTAAGGCAATGGCACCTGTGTTGTCACAGAACAAGGTTATTGGATTCAGTGCGCTTGGCACCACTCCAAGATCCGTCATGAACTGCTTCATCCAGACACCCTCCTTAGCCGCCTCCGAGGCAGCCATGTACTCCGCTTCACATGTAGAATCTGCTACGACGCTTTGCTTGGAACTGCACCAGCTTACCGCACCCCCATTAAGAATAAATACGTATCCGGTCTGTGACTTAGAGTCGTCTGGATCTGTGTCAAAGCTTGCATCGACGTAACCCTTTACGGTGAGCTCTTCGTCACCTCCATACACGAGAAACATCTCCTTAGTCCTTTTCAGGTCCTTCAGGATATTCTTGACCGCCGTCCAGTGATCCACTCCTGGATTACTCTGGAACCTGCCTGCCATACTTATGGCCAGGCTAACGTCCGGTCTAGTGCACATCATTGCATACATGATAGAACCTATGGCTGAAGCATAGGGGACGGTGCTCATATGCACGGAGTCTTACTCAATCTCGTACCTTGTAAAACTGGCAAGAACCCTTTCTTGGACTGTTCCATTTTGAACCTCTTCAAAACTTTATCAAGGTATGTGCTTTGTGAAAGTCCTATGAGGCGTTTCGATCTATCCCTGTAGATCTTAATGCCTAGAATGTAAGCAGCTTCTCCAGGTCCTTCATAGAGAAACTTTTATTCAAGTAATCCTTTATGCTCTCCAAAAACTCTACGTTGTTTCCAATCAGCAATAAGTCATCCACATATAATATTAGAAATGCCACAGAGCTCCCACTCAATTTCTTGTAAATACAAGATTCTCCAACCACTTGTATAAACCCAAATGCTTTGATCACCTCATCAAAGCGTTTGTTCCAACTCCGAAATGCTTGCACCAGTCCATAAATGGATCGCTGGAGCTTGCATACCTTGTTATTATTCTTAGGATCGACAAAACCTTCGGGTTGCATCATATACAACTATTCCTTAAGGAAACCGTTAAGGAACGCCGTTTTGACATCCATCTGCCAGATTTCATAATCGAAAAATGCAGCTATTGCTAACATGATTCTGACGGACTTAAGCATCGCTACGGGTGAGAATGTCTCATCGTAGTCAACTCCTTGAACTTGTGAAAAAACCCTTTGCCACAAGTCGAGCTTTATAAACGGTCACATTGCCGTCAACGTGTGTCTTCTTCTTAAAGATCCATTTGTTCTGAATAGCCTTGCGGCCCTCAGGTAGTACTTCCAAAGTCCACACTTTGTTTTCATACATGGATCCTATCTCGGACTTCATGGCCTCTAGCCAGTTGTTGGAATCTGGGCCCACCATTGCCTTCATAATTTGCAGGTTCATTGTTGTCTAACAACATGATTGACAAAACGGGATTACCGTACCACTCTGGAGAAGCACGTGGTCTCGTCGACCTGCGTGGTTCGACGGGAACTTGAACCGGAGTTTCATGATCATCATCATTAACTTCCTCCTCAAATGGTGTCACAACGACAGAGGTTTCCCCTTGCCCTGCGCCACCATCTAGAGGGATGAGAGGTTCGACAACCTCATCAAGTTCTATCTTCCTCCCACTCAATTCTCTCGAGAGAAACTCCTTCTCGAGAAAAGCTCCGTTTTTAGCAACAAACACTTTGCCCTCGGATTTGAGATAGAAGGTGTACCCAACTGTCTCTTTTGGGTAACCTATGAAGATGCACTTTTCCGCTTTGGGTTCCAGCTTTTCAGGCTGAAGCTTTTTGACATAAGCATCACATCCCCAAACTTTAAGAAACGGCAACTTTGGCATTTTTCCATACCACAGTTCGTATGGTGTCGTCTCAACGGACTTTGATGGTGCTCTATTTAAAGTGAATGCAGCTGTGTCTAATGCATAACCCCAAAACGATAACGGCAAATCGGTAAGAGACATCATAGATCGCACCATCTCTAATAAAGTACGATTACGACGTTCGGACACACCATTACGCTGTGGTCTTCCAGGCGGTGTCAACTGTGAAACAATTCCACATTGTCTTAAGTGAGCACCAAACTCGAAACTCAGATATTCACCCCCACGATCAGACCGTAGGAACTTGATCTTCTTGTTACGATGATTTTCAACTTCACTCTGAAATTGCTTGAACTTTTCAAATGTTTCATACTTGTGCTTCATTAAGTAGACATAACCATATCTACTCAAATCATCAGTGAAGGTGAGAAAATAACGATATCCGCCGCGTGCCTCTACGCTCATCGGACCGCACACATCGGTATGTATGATTTCCAACAAGTCACTGGCACGCTCCATTGTTCCGGGGAACGGAGTTTTAGTCATCTTGCCCATGAGGCATGGTTCGCACGTGTCAAGTGAATCAAAGTCAAGTGACTCCAAAAGTCCATCGGTATGGAGTTTCTTCATGCGTTTTACACCAATATGACTTAAGCGGCAGTGCCTCAAAAACATGGCGCTATCATTGTTAACTCTAACTGTTTCGGTCTCAATGTTATGTATATGTGTATCACTATCAAGATTCAATATGAACAATCCTCTCACATTGGGTGCATGACCATAAAAGATGTTACTCATAGAAATAGAACAACCATTATTCTCTGACTTAAAAGAGTAACCGTCTCGCAATAAACAAGATCCAGATATAATGTTCATGCTCAACGCAGGTACTAAATAACAATTATTCAAGTTCATAACTAATCCTGATGGTAACTGAAGTGAAACTGTGCCGATGGCGTTTGCATCAACCTTGGATCCATTTCCTACGCGCATCGTCACTTCATCTTTCGCCAGCCTTCGTCTATTCCGCAGTTCCTGTTTCGAGTTGCAAATATGAGCAACAGAACCGGTATCGAATACCCAGGCACTACTACGAGAGCCGGTTAAGTACACATCAATAACATGTATATCAAATATACCTGATTTTTCTTTGGCCGCCTTCTTATCAGCCAGATACTTGGGGCAGTTGCGCTTCCAGTGACCGATACCCTTGCAATAGTAGCACTCTGTTTTAGGCTTAGGTCCAGCTTTGGGTTTCTTCGTCGGATTGGCAATAGGCTTGCCGCTCTTCTTTGAATTACCCTTCTTGCCTTTGCCGTTTCTCTTGAAACTAGTGGTCTTATTCACCATCAACACTTGATGCTCTTTACGGAGTTCAGACTCTGCGACTTTTAGCATCGCAAACAACTCGCCGGGTGACTTGTTCATCCCTTGCATGTTGTAGTTCAACACAAAGCCCTTATAGCTTGGCGGCAGTGATTGAAGGATTCTGTCAGTGATAGCCTCTTGCGGGAGTTCAATCCCCAGCTCAGCTAGACGGTTTGAGTACCCAGACATTTTGAGCACATGTTCACTGACAGACGAATTCTCCTCCATCTTGCAAGCATAGAATTTATCGGAGGTCTCATACCTCTCGATCCGGGCGTTCTTCTGAAAGATAAACTTCAACTCCTGGAACATCTCATATGCTCCATGATGCTCAAAGCGACGTTGAAGTCCCGGTTCTAAGCCATACAAGACTGCACATTGAACTACTGAGTAGTCCTCCGTACGTGTTATCCAAGTGTTCTTAACATCCTGGTCAGCCGCAGCAGGTGGTTCATCTCCTAGCGCAGCATTAAGGACATAATCCTTCTTCCCAACTTGTAAGATTAGCTTAAGATTACGAGCCCAGTCTACAAAGTTGCTTCCATCATCTTTCAACTTAGCTTTCTCTAGGAACATATTAAAATTCAGGGTGACTGTTGCGTGAGCCATGATCTACAACACAAATATATTCAAAGTGGACTTAGAATATGTTCAAGATAATTAGAGTTTAACTTAATCAAATTACTTGCTAAACTCCCACTCAAAAAGTACATCTCTCTAGTCATTTGAGTGGTTCATGACCCACTTACACTAGCTCAAGTCCGATCATCACGTGAGTTGAGTATAGTTTCAGTGGTAAGCATCCCTATGCTAATCATATCATCTATATGATTCATGATCGACCTTTCGGTCTCATGTGTTCCGAGGCCATGTCTGCAGATGCTAGGCTCGTCAAGCTTAACCCGAGTGTTCCGCGTGTGCAACTGTTTTGCACCCGTTGTATGTGAACGTTGAGTCTATCACACCCGATCATCACGTGGTGTCTCGAAACAACGAACTGTAGCAACGGTGCACAGTTGGGGAGAACACAATTTCGTCTTGAAATTTTAGTGAGAGATCACCTCATAATGCTACCGTCGTTCTAAGCAAAATAAGGTGCATAAAAGGATTAACATCACATGCAATTCATAAGTGACATGATATGGCCATCATCACGTGCTCCTTGATCTCCATCACCAAAGCACCGGCACGATCTTCTTGTCACCGGCGCCACACCATGATCTCCATCAACGTGTCGCCATCGGGGTTGTCGTGCTACTCATGCTATTACTACTAAAGCTGCATCCTAGCAAAATAGTAAACGCATCTGCAAGCACAAACGTTAGTTATAAAGACAACCCTATGGCTCCTGCCGGTTGCCGTACCATCGACGTGCAAGTCGATATTATCTATTACAACATGATCATCTCATACATCCAATATATCACATCACATCGTTGGCCATATCACATCACAAGCATACCCTGCAAAAACAAGTTAGACGTCCTCTAATTTTGTTGTTGCATGTTTTACGTGGTGACCATGGGTATCTAGTAGGATCGCATCTTACTTACGCAAACACCACAACGGAGATATATGAATTGCTATTTAACCTCATCCAAGGACCTCCTCGGTCAATTCCGATTCAACTAAAGTTGGAGAAACTGACACACGCCGGTCATCTTTGAGCAACGGAGTTACTCGTAGCGATGAAACCAGTCTCTCGTAAGCGTACGAGTAATGTCGGTCTGAACCGCTTCGATCCAACAATACCGCGGAATCAAGAAAAGAATAAGGAGGGCAGCAAAACGCACATCACCGCCCACCAAAAACTTTTGTGTTCTACTCGAGAAGACATCTACGCATGAACCTAGCTCATGATGCCACTGTTGGGGAACGTCGCATGGGAAACAAAAATTTTCCTACGCGCACGAAGACCTATCATGGTGATGTCCATCTACGAGAGGGGATGTGTGATCTACGTACCCTTGTAGATCTACGTACCCGAGTGTTCCGCGTGTGCAACTGTTTTGCACCCGTTGTATGTGAACGTTGAGTCTATCACACCCGATCATCACGTGGTGTCTCGAAACGAAGAACTGTCGCAATGGTGCACAGTCGGGGAGAACACAATTTCGTCTTGAAATTTTAGTGAGAGATCACCTCATAATGGTACCGTCGTTCTAAGCAAGATAAGGTGCATAAAAGGATTAACATCACATGCAATTCATAAGTGACATGATATGGCCATCATCACGTGCTTCTAGATCTCCATCACCAAAGCACCGGCACAATCTTCTTGTCACCGGCGTCACACCATGATCTCCATCATCATGATCTCCATCAACGTGTCGCCATCGGGGTTGTCGTGCTACTCATGCTATTACTACTAAAGCTGCATCCTAGCAAAATAGTAAACGCATCTGCAAGCACAAATGTTAGTTATAAAGACAACCCTATGGCTCCTGCCGGTTGCCGTACCATCGACGTGCAAGTCGATATTATCTATTACAACATGATCATCTCATACATCCAATATATCACATCACATCGTTGGCCATATCACATCACAAGCATACCCTGCAAAAACAAGTTAGACGTCCTCTAATTTTGTTGTTGCATGTTTTACGTGGTGACCATGGGTATCTAGTAGGATCGCATCTTACTTACGCAAACACCACAACGAAGATATATGAATTTCTATTTAACCTTATACAAGGACCTCCTCGGTCAAATCCGATTCAACTAAAGTTGGAGAAACCGACACTTGCCAGTCATCTTTGAGCAACGGGGTTACTCGTAACGATGAAACCAGTCTCTCGTAAGCGTACGAGTAATGTCGGTCCAAGGCGCTTCAATCCAACAATACTGCGGAATCAAGAAAATACTAAGGAGGGCAGCAAAACGCACATCACCGCCCAGAAAAACTTTTGTGTTCTACTCGAGAAGACATCTACGCATGAACCTAGCTCATGATGCCACTGTTGGGGAACGTCGCATGGGAAACACAAATTTTCCTACGCGCACGAAGACCTATCATGGTGATGTCCATCCACGAGAGGGGATTTCCGATCTACGTACCCTTGTAGATCGCACAGCAGAAGCGTTAGTGAATGCGGTTGATGTAGTGGAACATCCTCACGTCCCTCGATCCGCCCCGCGAACCGTCCCGCGATCCGTCCCACGATCTAATGCCGAACGGACGGCACCTCCGCGTTCAGCACACGTACAGCTCGACGATGATCTCAGCCTTCTTGATCCAGCAAGAGAGACGGAGAGGTAGTTGAGTTCTCCGGCAGCGTGACGGCGCTCCGGAGGTTGGTGGTGATCTAATCTCAGCACGGCTCCGCCCGAGCTCCGCTGAAACGCGATCTAGAGGTAAAACCGTGGAGGTATGTGGTCGGGCTGCCATGGCAAAGTTGTCTCAAATCAACCCTAAAACCTCCGTATATATAGGTGGGAGAGGGGGGGACCTTGCCTTGAGGCTCAAGGAGCCCCAAGGGGGTCGGCCGAGCCAAGGGGGGAGTCCTCCCCTTCCAAACCGAATCCAACTAGGTTTGGAAGGAGGAGTCCTTCCCCTTTTTCCCACCTCCTCTTTTTTTTCTCTTTGATTTTTTTCCTATGGCGCATAGGGCCTTCTTGGGCTGTCCCACCAGCCCACCAAGGGCTGGTGCGCCACCCCCAAGGCCTATGGGCTTCCCCGGGGTGGGTTGCCCCCCCGGTGAACACCGGGAACCCATTCGTCATTCCCGGTACATTCCCGGCAACTCCAAAAACCTTCCGGTAATCAAATGAGGTCATCCTATATATCAATCTTCGTTTCCGGACCATTCCGGAAACCCTCGTGATGTCCGTGATCTCATTCGGGACTCCGAAAAACATTCGGTAACCAACCATATAACTCAAATACGCATAAAACAACGTCGAACCTTAAGTGTGCAGACCCTGCGGGTTCGAGAACTATGTAGACATGACCCGAGTGACTCCTCGGTCAATATCCAATAGCGGGACCTGGATGCCCATATTGGATCCCACATATTCTACGAAGATCTTATCGTTTGAACCTCAGTGCCAAGGATTCATATAATCCCGTACGTCATTCCCTTTGTCCTTCGGTATGTTACTTGCCCGAGATTCGATCGTCAGTATCCGCATACCTATTTCAATCTCGTTTACCGGCAAGTCTCTTTACTCGTTCCGTAATACAAGATCCCGCAACTTACATTAAGTCACATTGCTTGCAAGGCTTGTGTGTGATGTTGTATTACCGAGTGGGCCCCGAGATACCTCTCCGTCACACGGAGTGACAAATCCCAGTCTCGATCCATACTAACTCAACGAACACCTTCGGAGATATCTGTAGAGCATCTTTATAGTCACCCAGTTACGTTGCGACGTTTGATACACACAAAGCATTCCTCCGGTGTCAGTGAGTTATATGATCTCATGGTCATAGGAACAAATACTTGACACGCAGAAAACAGTAGCAACAAAATGACACGATCAACATGCTATGTCTATTAGTTTGGGTCTAGTTCATCACGTGATTCTCCTAATGACGTGATCCAGTTATCAAACAACAACACCTTGTATATAATCAGAAGACCCTGACTATCTTTGATCAACTGGCTAGCCAACTAGAGGCTTGCTAGGGACAGTGTTTTGTCTATGTATCCACACATGTATATAAGTCTTCATTCAATACAATTATAGCATGGATAATAAACGATTATCTTGATACAGGAATTATAATAATAACTATATTTATTATTGCCTCTAGGGCATAATTCCAACAAGATATAGGTTTTTGTAATCTGAAATTACAAAAACAGCAAGGTAACTAGTAACAAAAGTGAGCGCGAACGGTATTGCAATGCGTGGAAACAAGGCCTAGGGTTCATACTTTCACTAGTGAAGTTCTCTCAACAAAAATAACATAATTGGATCATATAACTAGCCCTCAACATGCAACAAAGAGTCACTCCAAAGTCACTAATAGCGGAGAACAAACGAACAGATTATTGTCGGGTACGAAACCACCACAAAGTTATTCTTTCTGATCGATCTATTCAAGAGTCCGTGGTAAAATAACACGAAGCTATTCTTTCCGTTCGATCCATCATAGAGTTCGTACAAGAATAACACCTTAAGATACATATCAACCAAGACCCTAATGTCACCTATATACTCCATTGTCACCTCAAATATCCGTGGGCTTGATTATACGATATGGATCACACAATCTCAGAATCATCTATTCAACCAACACATAGAACTTCAAAGAGTGCCCCGAAGTTTCTACCGGAGAGTCAAAACGTGTGCCAACCCCTATGCATAGGTTCCCAATGTCACGGACCCACAAGTTGATCACCAAAACATACATCGAGTACTCACATGAATCCACGTGTGCCAACCAATATGCATAGGTTCCCAATTGTCACAAACCCGCAAGTTGGTCACAACAGATAGACACGTGCAAGACATATATCAAGTGTTCTCAAAGACTCAATCCGATAAGATAACTTCAAAGGGGAAACTCAATTCATTACAAGAAGGTAGAGGGGGAAGAACATCATAAGATCCAACTATAGTAGCAAAGCCCACGGTACATCGAGATCAAGACATCTCTAGAACACGAGAGAGAGAGAGAGAGAGAGAGAGAGAGAGAGAGAGATCAAACACATAGCTACTGGTACATACCCTCAGCCCCGAGGGAGAACTACTCCCTCCTCATCATGGAGATCGCCGGGATGATGAAGATGGCCACCGGAGATGGATTCCCCCTCCGACAGGGTGCCAGAGCAGGCTCCAGATTGGTTTTTGGTGGCTACAGAGGCTTGCGGCAGTGGAACTCCCGATCTAGGTTTCTTTCTGAGGGTTTCTGAATTTATAGGAATTTATGGTGGTGGAATTGCGTCAGTTGGGCCAACAAGGAGGTCACAAGCCTGCATGGTGCGGCCTAGGGGGTGGTCGCGGCGTCAGGGCTTGTGACTCTCTCGTGGCTCTTCTGGCCTTCTTCCAAAGCTTCGGGGGTCTCTTTTGGTCAAAAAAATCATCGTAAAGTTTCATTCCATTTGGACTCCGTCTGAAAAAGGGTCAAAAACACGAAAAAAAACAAAAACTGGCACTTGGCACTGAGTTAATAGGTTAGTCCCAAAAAAGATATAAAATAGCAGATTCATGCATATAAAACATCCAAAGTTGACAAGATAACAACATGGAACCATAAAAAATTATAGATACGTTGGAGACGTATCAAGCATCCCCAAGCTTAACTCCTGCTCGTCCTCGAGTAGGGAAGTGAAAAAGAATGAATTTTTTATGTGGAATGCTACCTAGCATAGTTGTCCTTTGCAACTTCTTTCACGTGACATGAATGTTCAGATCCGTAAGATTCAAAGCAATAGTTTGCTATTGACGTGGAGACAATAATACTTCAAGCAAACTAGTAAGGTAATCATGAACTTTCAAAATAACAAGGCCAAAAGAAAGTTATCTCTACAAAATCATATAGTCTGGCTATGCTCTATCATCCTTGCACAACGAATTTAAATCATGCACAACCTCGGTATTGGCCAAGTAATTGTTTTCACACCTTTACTTTCTCAAACCTTTTCAACTCTCATGCAATACATGAGCGTGAGCCATGGTTATAGCACTATATGTGGAATGGAGTGGTGGAGGTTGTGAGACAAAAAAGGAGAAGATGGTCACATTGACTAGGCTTATCAATGAGCTATGGAGATGCTTATCAATAGATATCAATGTGAATGAGTAGGGATTTCCATGCAAGAGATGCACTAGAGCTATGAGTATGTGAAAGCTCTTAAGGAAAACTAGTGGGTGTGCATCCAACTTGCTTGCTCACGAAGACTGTTGGGGATATTATCTGCGGTGTGACCCGCCCTAGTTGGTCCGGGTCGCCAAGTGGGCGACTTATCCCTTGACGATTTAAGCTTTGGCCCAATAGGCCCGGGAGCTGGATGGCGGTTCAAGATCCTCGTGGAGAACCAATTATTGGGGAGTACTCCAGTCTTGGAAAGCATGACGACTTAGAGATAGAAAGAATCATGACTTGCGTGATGGCAAGGACTCTTGTAAACCCTAAGGGCTTGACCTATATATAAAGGCGAGTCCCAGGGAAGGAGGGGTAGGTTAGAAATCATTGAGTACTAGGTCTGCCGACTTACGCCCTCCTTGTAATCGAAACACCATCAATACAACACAAAGCAAGACGTAGGCTTTTACCTCCTCACGAGGGGCCGAACCTGGGTAAATCTCTGTCTCGCTCCCGTTCAACCCCTTTGAGTCACCACCAAGGTGCGATGGCTCCAACACTAAGTCCTTTCACGAGGACATCTGCCGTGACAAAACCACGACAGTTGGCGCCCACCATGGGGCCTGCGCACGGTGGAGTTGAGTTCTCAAAGGGATCCCTACCAGGGTCAGGGAGCTACGCAGCGGGGCTCATGACTCGAAGCCGCCGCGGGAAGTACTACATCAATAACTTGTTGTGGGGTCTCGAGGCCGATTCAATCGAATCCGGCTATAGAATCCCCTTCGGCAAGATCAACATCTTTGTCGGCCTGGCTGGATCGCCTATGCCTGAGCCGGACATCTTCACCGACATCGTCGAGCTGGCCAGGTATGTCTACCCTGTTGCGATGCCAAATCTAACCGCCCGGTCTTTGTTGGTTTCACACAGGGATCTGAGGAACCAGAACGATCGGCGACTCAAGAGACCACGCCGATCAATACTGATGACGAATCATCCATGGGCGACTCAGATTCAATTCAGTCTCTACATGGGGGCTGCCTCGGAGGCCCGTCATTAGCAATGGACCCCGAGATTCTCGACCGGACCAGCCGTCAGATCGCCATTTACATGGGAGGGGCGACTCAGCCGCTGCCAAACCCGACAAGTAACGACGGGACTGGCGAAACATCCAGGAGCCCAGCTGCAATCTTGGTGGATTTGGCGGCAGAGATAACAAGGCTCTTGGCGACCCCTGTAACAGCAGAAAACCAGGACACGCTAAATGCTGAGTTGACAAAGCTGAGAGATGGGGTGGCAAAGGCTCAGCAAGACGCTGAAATAGAAGCCGCCAGGATCGAGACCCGGCAAGCTGAAATCACCGTTGTGGCAACCCGCTTGAACACCGAAAACCGGCGGCTCGAGAGGCATCAGCGCGCATCTGGCGCTGTCCATCAGCGGAGGCACCAGGGGCGTTTACCCCCTGATCTCAACCCGACCCGCCTATTCGACATTCCATGTACTCCCGGGGAAGGAGACGCTCCGGGAGGAGGGCCGGGCCAGCCACCAAACCCGCTGCTTCAGCCATCTGTTGATCACGTCCCTCGATTCCACACACCTCGAGGTCACTTTTCCAACCCGGTGGACAACGTGCTCGCCGCAACTCGCCATCTAGAATCCCTTCCGATTCATGGCAACACTCTGGCCGAAATAGAAGCAAGGAACGCCATTGAGATGTTGAAGACGGCGGTGGTTCAAAACGCCCAGTTCTCGCACAGCCTCAATCGGCTGCACTCCACCCCCAGGCAAGCCGCACCAGGAGCCGGCCAGAGGACCAGCCCGCCATAACCAGCAAACCGCGACCCCCTCCCCAGGTTAACCCGCCTGATCATCGGGACCTGCCGGGTCGGGATCACCCGGACATCCAAACCGGCCCAGCACTGCTTGTTGGAGGCGGCAGGCAGGTAGGGGTGCCATGCTTGGCCCCCGCCCTTCGCAATGAGCGAATGCCGAAGGATTTTAAGGGACCAAGAAAGGTTCCTAACTACACCCCGGACCTTGAGCCGGCGACATGGTTGAGAGTTACGAAATCGCCATGGACATGCTCGATGTAAGTGAAGCAATCTGCGCCAGGTACTTCACAATGATGCTCGAGGGAATGACGCGTACTTGGTTGAAAAACCTGCCCCCCCCCCCAACTCTATCCAAACTTGGGCTGAATTGAAGAGCGTTTCATCAAAAACTTCCGGAGAACTTGCAAGCGCCCAATGACAATAGTCGATTTACAGCACTGCGTTCAGCGCCCTGATGAGTCGGCTCACCACTGGAGGCGGCAGGTCGCGGAAATCATTCACTCATCGGACGGTATCATGGCGGCTCGGGCTGTGCTGATCTTGGAGCAAAATTGCCACTATGAGCCCTTGGTACAGAAGTTGGGGCGACTCAAGCGAAAGGTCCAGGATATGGGGGAACTAATGGACACCCTCACTAGGTACACCGAGGCGGACGATACCAAAGATCCAGGAGAGGATGGCGGCAAGGCCAACTCGCCAAGGAAAGGCGGGTCATCCAAAACTCATACCCGGTTTCAGGGACGCTCCCACCATAATCACGGAGGGAACGACAAGAAAAGGCAACAGGAAGAATCCACGGACTTCATCGCCAACACCAATGCCAACAACGGCAACCAGCGCCAGAAGAAGAGTGGTTACAGTGGCAAGAAGCCGTGCAATTATAACGAGATACTCAAGGGCCCCTGCCCGCACCACGCCATGGCGGACGGACCGGCGACTCACTCCTCGGAGGACTGCTACGTGATGCGGGAATTTCGGGCGGAGGCGATCAAAAAAGGATAAAACGGTGACCCGGACCAACGGCAGGAATAGTTTGGTGCACCTAATCAATGCCAGAACCCGTTCGGTGGCTTCCCCGAACCGGGGGCTCCGGGCGGCTCGCAGCCAAGCAGCGGCCAGTATCCAATGCATAACCAATGGCGGTATAACCCGCCCGGGGTTTTTCAACAGCCACCCCCACAGGGGGCTCCACAGGGGCAAGATGATCATGGCGGGTTCCGCAACAATCCCAAACAATTAAGAAACGGGCAATACCACGTCTTTACCACCAATGCCTCCAGGCGTGATAAAAAGGTGAATCACCGAGCGTACAGCGTATCTGAGCCGACACTCCCTAGGTACCCCCACTGGTCCGAGCAGATTATATCGTGGAGTAGGGAAGATCACCCGCCCAGAGTTGACAACCCCGACGTCTTAGCGTTGGTCGTGGCTCCTCAAGTCAGGGGATATACCTTATCAAAGGTACTGATGGATGGTGGTAGCAGCATCAACATACTATACTTCGACACTTTTTGAAGGATGAACCTGCTGGAGAAAGATTTAATGCCGTCAACCACGGTATTCCATGGAATTGTCCCAGGTAAATCGGCATACCCCATAGGCCGGGTTAAACTCACGGTTGCATTTGGAACATCATCCAATTACAGGAGTGAGTCGCTTATGTTTGAGGTGGTCAAGTTAAAGAGCCCCTATCATGCGTTGTTTGGGCGACTGGCTTACGCCCGCTTCATGGCTCGCCCTTGCTATGTTTACCTTAAGCTCAAGATGCCCGGTCCTAAGGGGCCCATCACGGTTGATGGTGACAGGAGGATAGCAAGAGAGTGTGAGGAAGGGGATGCGGCTTATGCAGAAGTCGCCTGCGCTGCGGAAGAGCTCAAATATCACTAGGCCAATGTTGATCCAGCGGATATGTCACCTCCAAAGAAGCCAACAACAGACGCTGAGCCGCCCCTCAAGTTCAAACCAACAGATGACACTAAAATAGTGGATTTTGTCCCTGGCGACTCAACCAAGCAGTTCATTATCGGGGCGGGTCTGGACCCCAAATAGGAAAGCGCGCTCATCGAATTCATCCGTGAGAATCGGGACATCTTCGCATGGAAACCTTCTGACATGCCTGGTGTACCGAGAGAATTCGCTGAGCACCATCTTAATGTTGACCCGAAAGCAAAGCCGATTCAACAATATCTTCGCAGGTTCAATGAGGAACGACACAAGGCAATCGGAGAAGAAGTCGCCCGTCTTTTGGCCGCCGGATTCATCGTAGAGGTCTTCCACCCAAAATGGTTGTCTAACCCGGTCCTGGTGCTCAAGAAGAATGACACTCTCCGCATGTGCATTGATTACAGAAATCTTAATAGAGCTTGTCCAAAGGACCCTTTCGCCCTTCCCCGTATCGATCAAATCATTGATCCAGTGGCGGGCTACGAGCGTTTATGTTTCCTGGACGCTTATTCCGGATATCACCAAATTCAGATGGCTGTGGAAGATCAGGAGAAGACAGCTTTTATAACCCCCTTCAGGGCTTTTTGCTATGTGTCCATGTCGTTTGGGCTCAAAAGCGCTGGGGCGACTTACCAGCGCTGCATCCAAATTTGTCTCTGTGGCCAAATCGGATGCAACGTCCACGCTTACGTTGACAACATTGTGGTCAAAACTCATAGGAAGGAGACGCTCTTGGAAGATTTAAAGGAAACTTTTGACAACCTGTGTGTATACCAGATGAAACTTAATCCCACCAAGTGTGTCTTTGGCGTTCCCGCAGGAAAGTTCCTAGGTTTCCTGGTGTCTGAGCGCGGCATTGAAGCCAACCCGGACAAAATCGAGGCGATTACTTCGCTTGGGAAACCAGCAAATATCAATCAAGTTCAACGGATGGCGGGTCATATCGCGGCTTTAAGTCGCTTCATAAGCCGCCTGGGAGAAAAGGCTATTCCCCTTTATCAGTTGCTTAAGAAATTTGACCGTTTTGTTTGGACAGACGAGGCCAATGAAGCTTTTGAAGCCTTGAAGCAGCAGCTGGTCAACCCGCCGGTTTTGGCCGCCCCGACTGAAAAGGAGCCTATGCTTCTTTACGTTGCGGCAAACTCCAAGGCGGTGAGCGTGGCAGTGGTCGTTGAAAGTAAGGAAGAAGGGAAGGAATATCCGGTGCAACGCCTGGTGTACTTCATCAGTGAGGTCTTAACTCTCTCCAAGCAACGATACCCGCACTCACAGAAGCTGGTCTATGGGGTCTTTATGGCGAGTCGAAAGCTCAAACACTATTTCCAAGAGCATCCTATCACGGTGGTTAGCTCCGCTCCTCTCGGGGACATCTTCCGAAACCGAGAAGCTTCAGGGCGAATCGCCAAATGGGCGATCGAACTTGGGCCACACCACGTACGATACACCCCCCGCACGGCTATCAAGTCTCAGGCCTTGGTTGATTTTGTCAACGATTGGACCGAACTACAGATTCCGGAAGACAGGCCCGACCTCACATACTGGACTATTTACTTTGACGGGTCTAGGCAATTGGAAGGCTCGGGGGCTGGCGTGGTGTTGGTTTTGCCCCAGGGGGATAAATTCTGTTATGTTCTCCGACTCATGTTTCCATGCACCAACAATGCTGCAGAGTACAAAGCCTTGCTTCATGGTTTGCGACTCACCAAGGAGATGAACCTCACGCGGGTGAGATGTCTCGGCGACTCCGATCTGGTGGCTCAGTAAGTGTCAGGTACTTGGGATTCTCGGGACCCCCTGATGGTGGTTTACAGAAGGGCTGTGTCTAATGTGGCGGGTCACTTCCATTGCTATCAAGTTGATCATATCGACCGGCGCCTTAACGAAGCAGTTGATGCCCTTTCACATCTCGGCTCACAGCGTAAGCCGGTTCCTCCCAATGTCTTTCTGGATATTTTGCATAATCCTTCCGTAAAGTTGCCCTCAGAAGAGGAGTTGGCAATACCAGACCCCGAGTCCTAGTTTGTGGCGGCTCTTCGTGTTACGCCGGATTGGGTTCTTCCGTATCTGGCATATCTCGCCCGAGGCGAGTTACCTTCGGATGAGGTGTTGGCTCGCCAAATTGTTCGTCGAAGCAAATCCATGGTCATCATCAATGGCGAATTGTATAAACGAAGTACTTCTGGGGTACTCCAACGATGCGTTTCTTCCGAAGAAGGATGCGTGATTCTGAACGACATCCATGCCGGAGATTGTGGGCATCATGTCGGGTCACGCTCCCTCGTTTCAAAGGCGTTCCGTCACGGTTTCTTTTGGTTGACGGCTCATGCAGATGCAGAAGAGATAGTTCATCGATGTGATGGTTGCCAGCGTTACGGACGACAAGCTCATGTGCCGGCTCAAGAACTAAGGATGATACCTATTACTTGGCCTTTTGTGATCTAGGGGCTAGACATGGTTGGCCCTTTAAGATGTCGTCCAACAAAAAAACTCATCTGCTGGTGGCAGTTGATAAATTTACCAAGTGGGTCGAAGCAGAACCTGTTGGTGCTTGTGACGCGGAGACAGCAGTGAAGTTCTTGAAAAAACTGATCTTCCGGTTCGGATATCCACACAACATTATTACTGATAATGGTACTAATCTATCACAAGGTGCGATGCAAGAGTTTTGCCATCGTGAGCACATCCGGCTTGATGTCTCTGCAGTGGCTCATCCACAATCTAACGGGCAGGCCGAACGAGCGAATCAGGAAGTATTGCGAGGAATCAAACCCCGACTTATGGTTCCCCTCGAACGCACCCTAGGGTGTTGGGTTGAGGAGTTGCCTTCAGTACTATGGAGCATCCGGACCACCCCAAACCATTCTACGGGTTTTACTCCCTTTTTCCTGGTATACGGAGCAGAAGCTGTTCTTCCCACTGACATTAGGCATGACTCGCCCAGAGTTGCTTCTTATGTGGAACAGGACAACGAGTTGGCGCATCAAGATTCTTTGTACGCTTTGGAGGAAGCACGCGACTTGGGTGCCGCCCGATCGACTATTTATTAGCAGGACTTGTGGCGTTACCACAGCCGTCGGGGTCAAGAGCCAAACTTTTCAGGAGGGCGACTTAGTGCTTCGATTGATCCAAGATCGCACTGGCATGCATAAGTTATCACCACCATGGGAAGGACCGTTCATCCTCAGCAAAAGCCTTCGCAACGGGTCGTACTATCTGGTGGATCTTCGGCCTGATCGGCCAACCACGGAGGCTGAGTCAACTCGCCCCTGGAAGATATCCCACTTGCGGCCTTATTACACTTGAGCTATTAGCTCTGTTTTTTTGTAAGTTTTTCATTTTTATGAAGCAATAAAATTGATGCCCACCAACTTGGGGGCTTTCCTGCTATTTCATCTTATTGAAAGTATGGATCTTTTATTTTGCTCCTCAACAAGTCGCCCAAGCATGGACGCTATCCATACCATAGGGCATAAGTCGCCATGATGCACTTATTACAACACTGGGTATCGATAAGCCAAAGAGGATCAAGTCGCTACAAGCGCCTGATTCAAACATAGGCACCTTACATGATTCTGTGGATTAGGCCGGCTTACTTGGGGGCTATTTGTTCCCAAGTCGTTTTGTGGTAATAGCGTATACGCTTCTACAATCCTATGACCAGTCTTTCCCCTAATCATAGGTCACTTGGGGGCTTCCTCTCACTGAGATCAGCCTTACTATCCATTTGGCCTGCGAAAAATTACCGCATTACAAATGGTTATACTGGACTGTGTGTTGGACGAATCGCCATATGGACCCATGAACTCTTGGTTAAAACATGTTTGGTACCGGCTAGCGCCCCACATGGAAAATAGAGAAACCATTGGTTCACTGAACCTGCTTCATTGAAGCTTGACTTGTGCCTGATCAGCCGGTCTAAATACTTGAGCTTTTTATACAAAAAGTCTCCCTCGGGTAGCACTTGAGTTTATATAACTCGTCCTATCCTGTCGCGACTTGAATGAGCCGCCGAAATTCTTATTTTTCACCTTCACTCGCACTGCCACAAGGTTTTTCAAATTTTTCCGACTCACCCTAACATCTTGAGTCGGTTATTATTTATTATCATCATTACTCACTGAGGTGGTTTGATGTATGTTTTTAAGCCTAACGGGTTGATGATCAAAATTATTATTGCCATGGCGGGTCAAGCATCATAAGACGTCCTGAGGGCGACACAAGGGTTTTTAGGAAATCACAGAACAAGGATGTTTTCTACAAATGACCTATTACATGGCTCTGATGGCCAAATCCATGAAGAACTACTCTCTTGATGACCCCGGGTCAGCCTGCTTTGAGCTTTGACCGACTTCAATTTGCAAGTCGCCCAGTACCCAATTACACTTGGATAAGGCGGTAAATTCATCTTCATCATTTAGAAATGATGAGAGATCCGCCTCCAAATCATAAGGGTTCTTGGGTCGACGCGGATTCAAGCTGGTTGTCACAAGGGTTGGCGGATTTACTTTCTTATTCTTGTCATCATAAGCAGCTTGATACTTTGATAAATCCAAGCTTGCTGCAAGCTGAGTCGCCGCCAAGCGGGATTCTTTGACAACGCGCTGGTAATCCTCTTGAGCGAATTCTGACCCGTCGTCCTTGAGTTGGGGAAAGCCTGTTGCTACTTCTTCGGGTTTTAACTCTGGAGCGTACGCTAAGCACCGACTCAACGTAGTCAGTACCCCTTTTCGGGCAGCTGACCGGGTTAGCTCACCAATCCGAGGCAAAAGGGTAGATAAGCAGCCAAGCATCTTTTTTATTGATGTTATGGGTTCCTTGGCACCCATCACTGCCTTCACGGTCAGCACGCTTCCGGTATACAATTGCTTTGTTAATGTGTAAATCGCCTTCAGCATCAGGACACAATCATTCTGAAGGTTGGTGGCTCTCGGACCTATATAAGGGATATTGATGGTCAGTAACTTCATACTAAGTTATTTATTTACAAAGTGCAAGACCAGGGTTTTGCTTCTTACCAAAGATAGCATGTGCCATGTTGGAGATATGTTGCTTTAAGCCGGCCAGCTCTTGTTGCACGGTTTCCAATTTGTCTTCAGCTTTCTCCGCTCGCTTTACCACGGCGTCTTGATCAGCTTGAGCCTTTTTGAGGGCGGCCTTCAGTTTCTCCATCTCAGATAAGATTGTCTGATATTTTTCTTCTGATTTTGCCCATGCATCTTGCTGATCAGCTAAATTTTTCTTTAAGTCACCAAATGCCGACTCAGCTTGGGCAAGAGATTCTTGTCAAAATATATTATCAAGGGACAAGTCTCAAAATTATTGCAAGCAACATCTCTGACACTTGGGGGCTAATGTATAATTTTTTAGACAAAATTATACAGTATCAAGACCCGGCTCATCTTTCAACAAAATGACCGGCCCTTGGGGGTTACAGGTCGAAAGATTTTTTCTAATAACAAGACCCGACTCATCTTTCAACAAGATGACCCGACCCTTGGGGGTTACAGGTCAAAATATTTTTTTCTACTATCAAGACCCGGTTCATCTTTTAACAGATGACCCGGCCCTTGGGGGTTACAGGTCGAAAGATTTTTCTATTATCAAGACCCGGTTCATCTTTTAATAGATGACCCGGCCCTTGGGGGTTACAGCTCGAAAGATTTTTCTACTATCAAGACCCGGCTCATCTTTTAACACATGACCCGGCCCTTGGGGGTTAATGAGGATAATATAGTATGCAGTAAGGCGTACCTCATGTCTGTTCTTCATCATAAGGAGCAGACTCTTTTCCATTTCATAACTCGCCTCCAGGCGACTTACAAAGCCGGAGCAGAGTTCTTTAAATTCAAGATTTTCATATTGGGATAGCTTGGCCTTGGAAATTTCATGTTCAATAGAAGGCTGAGCTGATGATGATACGTGCTTCGACAAGACTACCGAAGCCGGCTTAGAAAAGCGAGTGCCAGTGATGATCACAACATCTGGGTCCTGTGCCGTTTTCAACGGACTCAGCGGATTGGGCGTTTCCATACCTTCCTTGGGCGAATTCGGGAGATCCGCTTGATCTTCAGATTTATCCTTGACCGGGTTATCCTGAGTCGGCGTCGGTTTTTCAATAGGCTCCGGAGCTGTAGTTGAAGTTGACCCGCCAGTTTTCCTCTTCTTCGCTTGTGCCCTAAAAGAGAAGGGGGTGCGCTTAAAAACAGACATCATCATTGTCAGGACAATGTAAGTATTATAAGATCTTACCCTGGAACGCGGATCATCGACGGAAGGGCTGACATCACTGAGTCGCGTGACGAAGGAGGAGAATTCTGCAAAAGTAATACCTCAAGATGTGAGCGAGTTATGAATATGATCCAAAAGGAAACGAAAGGGGACGTTGTTAAAAGGATACCTCATTCCGCCTCTTCTTACTAGGAGTTTTGTTGGTAACCCGGACACTAAGTCTCCAGAATGACTCCGAGTCTTCCGATTGGAAGCATATTGTGTTTTCTTCAAAAGGAAATTAGGATCCAAACAAGCATTTGGGTGAGACATGGGAACCTTCCGACAAATCCGCCTGGCCGGCTTAGGCGGAGGAGAAGATGAGTCGGAGGAAACAAAAATTACCTCTACAGAATCTTCTTGGCTGTCGTTGCCCTCATTCTACGCAAGAGATACAGAGAGGTAAACACAAACTACAACAATAAACGGGAGTAAAAGAAGATAGAATTTTACCTCTGAAAGTACATCGCCGACTTGGGATTCGTCTGCATGAGACGGCTCAGTAACGGCGGCTTTGCCTTTGCCCTTGGATTTCTTCTTTGGGGGCGGCCTGGCTTGCTTCAGGGCCATCTTTTTTGGCCTCTTGGACCAGAATTTGTCACCTTTCTGAAGTGGCATTTTTATTATGAGAATCATAATTCACGTAAGTCGGAAGGAATAAAGTAAAGGCGGTTTAAGTTATTTACCTTTGGCGCCGGGTTGATCTTGCAGAATGGCTTAAGACCTATTTGGCCACACTTGGCCAAGGGCTCGCTGGTCAGCTTCTTGATGATGGATACAATGTCGTTTTCTGTCAGTGCTGTACGGAAGTAGCACTGCGGATGGTCCAAGGTGCCATCGAACTCACACATTAAGCCGTCTCGGCGACTTAAGGGGAGGATGCGCCATTCAACCCAGCAGCGGATCAAATCGATCCCAGTAAGACCGTTGTTTGTCACAGATCTTAACTCGGATAGCACTGGGATAAAATCTGACTCCTCTTCTTCAGTAAGCTTGTCTGGAAGTTTGAAGTTTGTCGGAAGGCGTTCCTCCCTATAGCCAAGGAGCTTGTTTTCACCCTCAGGAGAAGTTTCCTGGCAGTAAAACCAAGACTCGCCCCAGCCTTTGGGATGGCTTGGAATGGCGAGTGATGGGAATGGGCTGTCCCTGCGGTGTTGAACGTTGACACCTCCAAGTTCCAAGCTAGGGCCATTGGAAAATTCTGTCTGGCGATTCAAATGAAAGAAATACCAGAACAAAGGAACTGAAGGTTCCATCCGCAAGTAGGCTTCACAGAACACTTGGAACTGACATAAGTTGCTAATCGAGTTAGGTCCTAAGTATTGGAGGCGGACGTTCATGAAAGTCATGGCATCTCTGAGGAATTTTGATCCTGGCGGCTTAAACCCCCGTTCGAGGTGCTCAGCGAAGACGACTATTTCCCCTTCCTTCGGGTTGGAAATTTCTTCTCCAAACCCAGATCGCCATCCGATAACTTCTTGCGGGTCAAGATTTCCCGTCTTCACACAGTCGTTGAGAAAAGCTTCATCAACTTTGGTCGGGAGCCAATCGTCTTCGAAAACGGTACCCATGCTACAAAGGGAGAGATTACGGGTAAATTAACTCGCCAAGCGCTTACTGAGTGGTTAAAAGATCAATTAACTCGCCGAACATTTGTCACGTGACTAAGGGAGTTTGTTGACTCGCCAACAAGGGGCTGGGTCAGAATACCAGGGCAATTTATGAATTTCGTACTGCTTAAGAGAGATGGCTCAGAGCTTCAGAGATGTTCGCTAAAATGGTGAAGTATGAATCTACAAACAGGTTTTATACAACAGGCAGTAACATATAGATCTACAGAGCAGGCAAAAATGAACGAAAAAAGCCTGGATAAAGAAGAACAGCCTATGGCTAGGGTAAGGACAGTGAAGCTGATTTGACCAAAGCCTTTCTAGATCTTCAAACCGAAGCTAGTCAACTAAGGATATGGTCGATGCTACTGTGCCTACTGTTATCATCATGAACTTATCAGCGATTATGGAGGCATTCAAGGTGTTCTAAGAAACGGCAGGTAATGAACCTCGAAGAGCTAAGATCTACCTCTAATGGCGGAAGACTGACCTGGTGATGGCGACCGGAGGCGACCGAGGAAGATCCGCGATGACTGCTGCGCGTTCAGCTGGCGTCGGGATGCGTCGGATGCGGTGTCCGGAGACGGAGGTCTTCGGGCGGCGACGGAGCTCTCGGTACAGTCGCAAGGAAGAAGGGGACGACAAGATGGGTAGGTGGAAATGTTCCCTGTCCCTTCCCCCATCCTATTTATTAGGTCGGGCGCTGGAATCAAGGCGCCTCGCGCGGGAACTGCCGATGGGATAAAGATTCGCTATGATGGCGCCCAAATTTTCGGGGTATCTGTGCCGAAGGATCCGTTGGGGATTGCGTCATTATCTCTTCAGAGATTAAAGGGATAAGATGATGCCAACAAGAAGTGGTTCGGCGACTTGGGTATCTCCACAACAAATGGCGGTTTAAGCGTATGATGCGTAAAAGGAGCAGAATGAGTCGCCCCTAACTAGGTAAGAGTATTGGCATGAATAGGTTCAAGTCAATCTGGGGCCTAATGTTGGGGATATTATCTGCGGTGTGACCCGCCCTAATTGGGCCGGGTCACCAAGTGGGTGACTTATCCCTTGACGATTTAAGCTTTGGCCCAATAGGCCCAGGAGCTGGATGGCGGTTCAAGATCCTCGTGGAGAACCAATTATCGGGGAGTACTCCAGTCTTGGAAAGCACGACGACTTAGAGATAGAAAGAATCATGACTTGCGTGATGTCAAGTACTCTTGTAAACCCTAAGGGCTTGACCTATATATAAAGGCGAGTCCCAGGGAAGGAGGGGTAGGTTAGAAATCATCGAGTACTAGGTCTGGAGACTTACGCCCTCCTTGTAATCGAAACACCATCAATACAACACAAAGCATGATGTAGGCTTTTACCTCCTCACGAGGGGCCGAACCTGGGTAAATCTCTGTCTCACTGCCGTTCAACCCCTTTGAGTCGCCACCAAGGTGCGATGCTCCAACACTAAGTCCTTTCACGAGGACATTTGCCGTGACAAAACCACGACAAAGACCTAGGGCAATTTTGAGGAAGCCCATCATAGGAATATACAAGCCAAGTTATATAATGAAAATTTCCCACTAGCTATATGGTGGTGACAAAGCAAGAAGCTCTCAATCATGAAGAACATGGTGCTAACATGAAGCAAAAGTCTGGAAAAGATAGTAGCATTGTCCCTTCTCTCTTTTTCTCTCATTTCTTTTTTTTGGGCTCTTAGGCCTCTTTTTTTTGGTGGGCATCTTTGGCCTCTTTTTCTAAATGGGCTTCGCTGGCCTCTTTTATTTCCTCACATGGGGCAATGCTCCATCAATGATGATCATCACACTTACAACTCAAAACTTAGAGCAATGACGACTCTATATGGAATGCCTTCGGTAGTGTACCGTGACAATGATCTAGCATGGCATAATCATCAATGGAAACATCATGCTAGCTATCTTATGATCATGCAATGGCAATGTAGAAGCTGTGGCACATGTCATGGTGGTAGTTGCATGGCAATATATCTCGGATTGGCTTTGAAAAAGCCATAGTAGGTAGGTATGGTGGCTGTTTTGAGGGAGGCTAATGGTGGGTTTTATGCACCAGCGAAAGTTGCACGGCACTAAAGAAGATAGTGATGGTGGAAGGTGAAAGTGCATCTAAACCATGGACTCAATATTAGTCATGAAGAACTCATATACTTGTTGCAAAAAATTTAGTAGTAATCGAAACAAAGCATTCAACGCATACTCCTAGGGGAAGGGTTGGTAGGTATAAACCATCGCGCGATCCCGACCGCTACACAAAGGATGACAATCAATAAACTAATCATGCTCAAACTTCATCACATAGCGGTTCACCATACGTGCATGCTACGGGAATCACTAACTTCAACACAAGTATCTCTAGATTCACAACACCATACTAACATAATTTAAATATTACCATAACCACATCTCAAAACTAATTGAGAGGAATCAAGCTTCTCTTTCTACTCAATGCACATGAAGATGGATGTTTTCGCAACCCTTTGGATAACTACCACTTTTGGGACTACATTCATAGCATAAGCCAACTACCAAGCCACGCACCGCTGTGCTCTAAAAGATATAAGTGAAGCACATAGAGCAAGATCAACTAGCTCTAAAGATAAAAGTGAAACACATGTGAGCTGAATTAACTAACTCAAAGGATATAAGTGAAGCTCGACAAAATCACGGTGAGTGCATGTCTCTCTCTCTAGGTGTGCAGTAAGGAAGATTGTGACACAACAAAAATAAAATACTCCTACGATACAAGACGCTCCAAGCAAAACACATATCATGTGGTGAATAAAAATATAGCTCCAAGTAACATTACCGATGGATTGAAGATGAAAGAGGGGATGCCTTCCCGGGGCATCCCCAAGCTTAGGCTTTTGAGGCATCCTTGAATCAACTTGGGGTTCCTTGGGCATTCCCAAGCTTGAGCTCTTGCCACTCTTTATCTCTTTGTTCATAAGAACTTCACCCAGAACTTGAAAACTTCACAACACAAAACTTAAACAGAAACTCGTGATATCATTAGTATAAGAAAGCAAATCACCACTTCCTTAGGTACTGTAGCAAACTTAAATTCTACTCATGTTGGTGTTGGGTTTCTGTATTTTCACTTTTCCATGGCTAATACCCTCCGATACTATCCATAGTTTCATCAAAATAAGCAACCAACTCAACAAAAACAGAATTTGTTAACAGCAGACCAGTCTGTAGCAATCTGTATACTTCGTATACTTATGGTACTTCAAAAACTCTGACAAATTACAACAGTCTGAAGAAGTTGCATAGACATCAGAAGCCAAAAGAATCAACTCAAAAGCTCTTACAGAATAAAAATGAAAATTCTTTTCCTGAGAAGAAAGTTTCTGTCTTTTTCCAGCATGATCAAACAATCATCACCAAGACTAATCATAACGGTTTAGCTTGGCACAAACACAAAAAGAAACACAAAAGACACAATCATAACAGAATTATTATGGTATGGAGAAAACAAAACAGGAAGCAAAAAAGCAAAGAAAAATTTATTCATTGGGTTGCCTCCCAACAAGCGCTATCGTTTAACGCCCTTAGCTAGGCATTGATTTCAATGATGCTCACATAAAAGGTAAGGATTGAAACACAACGAGAGCATCATGGAGCAAATGGCTAGCACATTTAAGTCTAACCCACTTCCTATGCATAGGGATTTTGTCATCAAACAATTTATTGGAGCAAGAATCAACTAGCATAGGAAGGCAAAACAAGCATAGCTTCAAAAATTTCAACATATGGAGAGGAATCTTGATACTATTGGAATAAGTAGAAGCATATGATCCTCTCTCATAGTAATTTTCAGTAGCATCATGAATGAATTCAACAATATAACCAGCACCTAAGGCTTTCTTTTCATGATCTACAAGCATAGGAATTTTACTACTCTCCACATAAGGAAATCTATTCTCAAGAATAGTAGTGGGAGTATCGTAAAAGACTTGAGCACTACAAATTGTGTCCACAATGAAAAATCAAGGTTTAGCAAAGGGGTTTTCAAAAGTACGACAAGTTTTATCATCCCTCTTCTTCAAAGCATAATTATCCTCACAATAATCATCATAGATAGGGGGTATGCTTTCATCAAAATGATTTTGATCATTCAAAGTGGAAGAACTAAAAAGATCATCTTCATCAAATATAGCATCCCCAAGCTTGTGGCTTTGCATATAATTAGCATCATGGATATTCAAAGAATTCATGCTAAAAACATTGCAATCATGCTCATCCTTCACATATTCTATGCCAAGCATTCTATGTAATTCCTCTTTCAGCACTTGAGCACAACTTTCCTTCCCATCATGCTCACGAAAGACATTGAAAAGATGGAGCATATGAGGCATCCTCAATTCCAATTTTTTTTTGTAGTTTTCTAGCGAAAGAACAAGAAACAAAAAGATTCGATTGCAAGATCTAAAGATATACCTTCAAGCGCTAACCTCCCCGGCAACGGCGCCAGAAAAGAGCTTGATGTCTACTACGCAACCTTCTCCTTGTAGACGTTGTTGGGCCTCCAAGTGCAGAGGTTTGTAGGACAGTAGCAATTTTCCCTCAAGTGGGTGACCTAAGGTTTATCAATCCGTGGGAGGCATAGGATGAAGATGGTCTCTCTCAAGCAACCCTGCAACCAAATAACAAAGAGTCTCTTGTGTCTCCAACACACCCAATACAATGGTAAATTGTATAGGTGCACTAGTTCGGCGAAGAGATGGTGATACAAGTGCAATATGGATGGTAGATATAGGTTTTTGTAATCTGAAATTACAAAAACAGCAAGGTAACTAGTAACAAAAGTGAGCACGAATGGTATTGCAATGCGTGGAAACAAGGCCTAGGGTTCATACTTTCACTAGTGAAGTTCTCTCAACAAAGATAACATAATTGGATCATATAACTAGCCCTCAACATGCAAGAAAGAGTCACTCCAAAGTCACTAATAGCGGAGAACAAACGAAGAGATTATTGTCGGGTACGAAACCACCACAAAGTTATTCTTTCTGATCGATCAATTCAAGAGTCTGTAGTAAAATAACACGAAGCTATTCTTTCCGTTCAATCCATCATAGAGTTCGTACTAGAATAACACCTTAAGATACATATCAACCAAGACCCTAATGTCACCTAGATACTCCATTGTCACCACAAGTATCCGTGGGCATGATTATACGATATGCATCACACAATCTCAGAATCATCTATTCAACAAACACACAGAACTTCAAAGAGTGCCCCGAAGTTTCTACCGGAGAGTCAAAACGTGTGCCAACCCCTATGCATAGGTTCCCAATGTCAAGAACCCGTAAGTTGGTCACCAAAACATACATCGAGTACTTACATGAATCCACGTGTGCCAACCCATATACATAGGTTCCCAATTGTCACAAACCCGCAAGTTGATCACAACAGATAGACACGTGCAAGACATACATCAAGTGTTCTCAAAGACTCAATCCGATAAGATAACTTCAAAGGGGAAACTCAATTCATTACAAGAAGGGAGAGGGGGAAGAACATTATAAGATCCAAATATAGTAGCAAAGCCCACGGTACATCGAGATCAAGACATCTCAAGAACACGAGAGAGAGAGAGAGAGAGAGAGAGAGAGATCGAACACATAGCTACTGGTACATACCCTCAGTCCCGAGGGAGAACTACTCCATCCTCGTCATGTAGATCACCGGGATGATGAAGATGGCCACCCGAGATGGATCCCCCTCCGGCAGGGTGCCGGAGCGGGCTCCAGATTGGTTTTTGGTGGCTACAGAGGCTTGCGGCGGCGGAACTCCTGATCTAGGTTTCTTTCTGGGGGTTTCTGAATTTATAGGAATTTATGGCGGTGGAATTGCGTCAGTTGGGCCAACGAGGAGGTCACAAGCCTGCACGGTGCGGCCTGGGGGGTGGCCGCGGCGTCAAGGCTTGTGACTCCCTCGTGGCTCTTCTGGCCTTCTTCCAAAGCTTCGGGGGTCTCGTTTGGTCCAAAAAAATCATCGTAAAGTTTCATTCCATTTGGACTCCATCTGAAAAGGGTCAAAAACACGGGAAAAACAGAAACTGGCACTTGGCAGTGAGTTAATAGGTTAGTCCCCAAAAAGATATAAAATAGCATATTCATGCATATAAAACATCCAAAGTTGACAAGATAATAACATGGAACTATAAAAAATTATAGATACGTTGGAGACGTATCACTCATGAGATTATTCATGAAGTCAAACGATCCAAGACTGAGGGCCTTGTGCTCAAATTAGATTATGAAAAAGCTTATGATAGAGTTAGTTGGAAATTCCTCTTTGAGATGTTGAAATCTAGGGGCTTTGGGTATAAGTGGATCTCTTGGATTAAGAGTATTCTTTTGAAAGGTACGTTTAGTGTGTATATTAATGATGTGATTGGCCCATACTTTGTTGGGGGTAAAGGTCTTAAGCAAGGGGACCCACTCTCTCCCCTCCTCTTTAATCTGGTTGCTGACGTTTTTTCTAAAATGCTGGCTAAAGCACCTCATCAGAATCTTATCTCTGGGCTTCTACCTCATGTGATTAAAGGGGGGATTACTAGTTTACAATATGCTGATGATACTCTCCTCTTCCTTGAAAACTCTTGTGAGAAAGCAATTTTTTTTTAAATGGACCCTGTATTGTTTTGAAAATCTTTCTGTTATGATTTGCTTACTATTAACATTGGGGAGGAGGAGACCAAAATCTTTGCCCAATTTTTTAGTTGTAAAGTGGGTTCTTTCCCTATTAAATATCTCGGAGTACCTCTGCACTATGACAAGTTGTGTAGGGAAGACCTCCCACCTATAATTGACAGGATCATTACATGTATCTCTGGGTGGTTAGGCAAACATCTTACCTACAAGCGGAAGCTAATTCTTCTGTGTGCTTGCATTGTTAGTATTCCTGCCTACCTTATGGTGTGATTGCTGGGGAACGTCGCATGGGAAACAAAAAATTTCCTACGCGCACGAAGACCTATCATGGTGATGTCCATCTACGAGAGGGGATGTGTGATCTACGTACCCTTGTAGATCGTACAGCAGAAGTGTTAGTGAACGCGGTTGATGTAGTGGAACGTCCTCACGTCCCTCGATCCGCCCCGCGAACTATCCCGCGATCAGTCCCACGATCTGGTGCCGAACGGACGGCACCTCCGCGTTCCGCACACGTACAGCTCGACGATGATCTCGGCCTTCTTGATCCAGCAAGAGAGACGGAGAGGTAGATGAGTTCTCCGGCAGCGTGAAGGCGCTCCGGAGGTTGGTGATGATCTCGTCTCAGCAGGGCTCCGCCCGAGCTCCGCAAAAACGCGATCTAGAGGTAAAACCGTGGAGATATGTGGTCGGGCTGCCGTGGCAAAAGTTGTCTCAAATCAGCCCTAAAACCCCACTATATATAGGAGGGAGAGGGGGGAGCCTTGCCTTGGGGTCCAAGAACCCCCAAGGGGTCGGCCGAGCCAAGGGGGGAAGGTCTCCCCTCCCAAACCGAGTCCTACTTGGTTTGGAAGGTGGAGTCCTTCTTCCCTTTCCCACCTCCTCCTTTTTTTTCTTTTTTCTCTTTGATTTTCTTCCCAATGCGCATAGGCCCCTTTTGGGCTTGTCCCACCAGCCCACTAAGGGCTGGTGCGGCACCCCCAATACCTATGGGCTTCCCCGGGGTGGGTGGCCCCCCCCCCCCCCGGTGAACTCCCGGAACCCATTCGTCATTCCCGGTAACTCCAAAAACCTTCCGGTAATCAAATGAGGTCATCCTATATATCAATCTTCGTTTCCGGACCATTCTGGAAACCCTCGTGACGTTCGTGATCTCATCCGGGATTCCGAACAACATTCGGTAACCAACCATATAACTCAAATACGCATAAAACAACGTCGAACCTTAAGTGTGCAGATCCTGCGGGTTCGAGAACTATGTAGACATGACCCGAGAGACTCCTCGGTCAATATCCAATAGCGGGACCTGGATACCCATATTGGATCCTACATATTCTACGAAGATCTCATCGTTTGAACCTCAGTGCCAAGGATTCATATAATCCCGTATGTCATTCCCTTTGTCCTTCGGTATGTTACTTGCCCGAGATTCGATCGTCAGTATCCGCATACCTATTTCAATCTCGTTTACCGGCAAGTCTCTTTACTCGTTCCGTAATACAAGATCCCGTAACTTACACTAAGTCACATTGCTTGCAAGGCTTGTGTGTGATGTTGTATTACCGAGTGGGCCCCGAGATACCTCTCCGTCACACGGAGTGACAAATCCCAGTCTCGATCCATACTAACTCAACGAACACCTTCGGAGATACCTGTAGAGCATCTTTATAGTCACCCAGTTACGTTGCAACGTTTGATACACACAAAGCATTCCTCCGGTGTCCGTGAGTTATATGATCTCATGGTCATAGGAACAAATACTTGACACGCAGAAAACAGTAGCAACAAAATGACACGATCAACATGCTACGTCTATTAGTTTGGGTCTAGTCCATCACGTGATTCTCCTAATGATGTGATCCCGTTATCAAGTGACAACACTTGCCTATGGCCAGGAAACCTTGACCATCTTTGATCAACGAGCTAGTCAACTAGAGGCTTACTAGGGACAGTGTTTTGTCTATGTATCCACACAAGTATTGTGTTTCCAATTAATACAATTATAGCATGGATAATAAACGATTATCATGAACTAAGAAATATAATAATAACTAATTTATTATTGCCTCTAGGACATATTTCCAACAGTCTCCCACTTGCACTAGAGTTAATAATCTAGTTCACATCACCATGTGATTCCAACGAATCCAACACCCATATAGTTATGGGGTCTGATCACGTCTTGCTCGTGAGAGAGGTTTTTTCTAGGGGGACATGGGGGACCAACACAAATACCATCTTGCTAATTGGGGATTGATTACTAGGAAGAAGGCTTTTGGGGGCTTAGGTGTGCCTAACCTTAAGGAGTTTAATATGGCTTTATTGGCCTCATGGGGGAAAAGATTCTTTGACAGCCAAAATAAAGACTGTAAAGATCTCATTTCCTTTAAATATGACATTGAATCTCCCAATATCCTGTGGTCCAAACCTGAAAATGGATCCTCCTTTTGGAAGAGTGTAACTTGGGCCCTTAATGCCTCTAAGACATTTTATAGGTGTCTCGCAAAAAAAAAGACATTTTATAGGTGGAAAATTGGTAATGGCAATAACGTTAAATTCTGGCATGACACTTGGGTTGGGGATTGTTCCCTAAAGGTGCAATTTTGGGAATTATTTCACATTTGTAACCAGCCTGACTGCACCATCTCTCAGGTTTGGGATGGGGCAGAGCTTAAGTTGTCATTTAGAAGATGTGTTGACATTAGAGGGGTAAATAGATGGAACCAATTACTTGATACTATCAAAAAAATCCCTTTATCTGATTCACGTGATATCCCTGTTTGGATGCTGGAAACAAAAGGGGTTTATTCTGTTAAGTCTTTTTTATAGTGCTATTAACTATGGAGGAGTGGCTTCTGTCATTGGTGACAAACTTTGGAAAATTTTATGTCCACAGAATATTCATGTCTTCCTTTGGCTATGTGTGTATAACAAAGTTCTTACCAGAGATAAGTTAGCTAAAAGGAGAAATGTGGAGGATCCTTCTTGTTTATTCTGTTCTGAGCTGAAATCAGTACAACATCTTTTCTTTGATTGTGTTGTGGCTAAATGCATATGGAAAATATTTGATGAGTGCTTTCAAATTACAATTTCCTGTTTCAACGATATCTGTGCCTTGTGGCTGATCTGTAAGAAGAAACCTATTCATAACATGGTTGTGGCAGCCTCCTTATGGAGTATCTGGCGACTAAGAAACAGATTTTGTTTCCAGGGTCGAACATGGAAAGGTATGGACTGCGTGCTGGTGAAGCTACAAAATTTTCTACGACAATGGTCCGTTCTTCGCGACGCCACACAGGAGCTGGTGTTGCGTCAATTCATCTCTAAGCAGGACAAATCTAGAGGAGAACTCTTGCGCATCGCGTGGAGAAGCTGAAAAGAAATCGCTGCATGTGTTGTTGATCTACTACTATTTAGGTGTGTTTCTCTGTTTTAGCTGAACTTGTGTTTGAGATGCTTTTCGACCTATGTTGGTCCTGTTTTGTTTAGTCGGAGTATTGTAAAACTGGTGACCGTATTGCTTCATTAATAAAATAGAGCAGGGGAGGCCCTTTCTTTCAAAAAAAAAAACTTTGACCCGAACAAATATAAGTTTTATTAACATTTCTATGTTAAGATTGTCCAATATAAATATCATAAAAATCGGGATTTTTGTTTGGGAAGTTTCGTGACAATTCAGCGAGATAGCAGAGCAAAGATTGTACTTTTTTTCTCTTCAGGCAAGTGACGACTGGCGACATAGTATCTCTTAGAAACTGCACGCGGAAAACGGGCAGCGCTATCTTGGACTTTTCTTTCTCTTGGACTTGGATAGTTTATACAGATAAGGATATGGATTCTCACTAGGACTGGCTACATCAGTACAGCCTGGACCGGCTGCTTGTGAAGCTGGAGATAATGGGGCGATCAGGTTGGTGAGATGATGTTCCCAAATCATCCCAAGTTGTCTGCATGGACTGTTTAGGGAAGAAAAATCTCTGGATATGGTGGGAAGGTTCAGACAATCCAGACAAACGGCACCAGCCAGCGACCAGTTAAGTGGAATAGTATAATGCAAGAAAAATCAACGGAGAAAATAATAGCTTCTTACTATGCAGTGCGCACAGGAAAAAAAAACATTCCTCCATAACAATATGCCTATATATATAGCTCCTTACTATGCAGACTGCACTACCAACGTGGAAGCTCAATATACCAACACTCTAACAGCAAGCAACCATGGCTTCTTATGACCAACAATTCAAGGTTCTCGAGGTACCTCCGATCGTGCAAGAGCTGGTAGGCGCCGGCGTGAAGGAGCCACCGAGCCAGTACGTGCTTCCGGAGCAAGACCGTCCCGCTGCGGCGGCTGTCTCCGAGATGCCCGAGCCCATCCCCATCATCGACCTCAGCCGGCTGTCTGCCGGCAGCCCCGAAGAGTTCGCCAAGTTGCGGTCCGCCTTGGAGAACTGGAACCTCTTCCTGGTAATTAAACTTCTTTATTGCGTTTTCATTTGTTTCATTTCATGAGATGAAGCTAGCTAGTGGTCATCTCATCTCCGGCCCATCTCTCTGCAGGCTGTTGGACATGGAATGGAGCCTAGCTTTCTTGCCGAGGCGATGAAGGCCACCAGAGAGTTCTTCAACCTCCCACTAGAAGAGAAACAAAAGTACTCAAACATTGTCAACGGCGAGAAGATGGGCATGGATGGATATGGTAATGACATGGTCGTAAAAGAGAATCAGGTCCTTGACTGGAACGACCGGCTCAATCTCCTAGTGGAACCCGAGTCCCTAAGAACCTACAGACTCTGGCCAACACAACCCCCTTCTTTCAGGTACTTACCGTCTAGCTCTCGGTTTTTACCATACACATATAGATCAACCGGCAGGTGATGACTAACCCAGTACAATTTTCAAACTGATACCCCGACAGTTGATGAGTAACTCAGTACAATTTTCTTAATTATCATCCGTATATAATTGTGCAGAGACATCCTGTGTGAGTACACGGTCAGGTGCAAGGCGGCGGCTAACCTTGTCTTTCGAAACATGGCCAAGATGCTCAATTTACAAGAGGACCACCTGGTAAACATGATCGGCAACAACTCCATCACCCAAGCTATATTCAACTACTACCCTCAGTGTCCAAGGCCGGACCACGTCTTGGGACTTAAGGCCCATACCGATGGCTCGATAATCACAGTCAACTTCGCCGATGCCGAGGGGCTCCAGCTTGAGAGAAACGGCGTGTGGTACAACGTGCCCATCGTTCCAAATGCATTGGTTATGAACATAGGAGATATAATGGAGGTACTGTGTCTACAGCCAGCTACATGTATAATTGTTTGACCTTGTTTTCTGGATTGTCTAGATGAGATATAATACATCTCTCTATTTCATCCTTATACATGCAGATTTTGAGCAATGGGTTTTTCAAAAGCTTGGTGCATAGGGTTGTCACCAACGCGGAGAAAGAGCGCTTGTCGTTGGTGCTGGTCTATACGTTGGAGCTAGAGACACAACTTGAGCCGGTGTCAGAGCTGGTGGATGACAAGAGACCTGCCCGATACATGAAGATCAAGCTCAACGACTACATGGAAAAATACCATGACACTTATGCCACTGGGACACTAGCCATAGACGGCGTGAAGATCTGAATATGATTCCGATGTATGCAAGCTCGCTGAGTAAGATCTATGGTGAAGTATCTTCCGTTGACCAGTTTGTAACGAGTTTATGTTTTTACCTATTTCCCAGATTTTTGTGTGTGTACTCCTCATGTAAAATGTTGGGCAGCTTGTGTGGTCGCATTAAACCCTATTATAAAACTTATCCGCTGTGGGCAACATACGGATGCAAAGGATGGAATAAAACTTATCGATTGTGTGCAACATGCGGATGCAAGGATAGTTTTTCCTGTTAGTATGTATCATTGATAAGTACCATTGTGCCTCCGTTTCAAGAAATTAAGAGACCATTGTGCCATGAAAAATGTGGGTTAACAGTCAGAATTTCATGTGTATCTTTCCTGAAAAATAGACACCCACTACTATAGAGTGTGACATAAATAGACACCCACTACTATAGAGTGTGACATGTCAATAGCTTCTCGTCGGTGATTACGATGTTAGCATTAACTAGTCACACTACTAGGAAAAACCTTATAGGAAGGACATGAGTAGTAGCGCTAGAAAAAAGAAAACGCTGCTGCTAATTAGCAGTAGCGCTGAGCCAGCTGCATACACCTTAGCAGTAGCGCTGCTAATTAAAAAGGCGCTACTACTATGTGGAACCAGACGATGCCACTGACGGTAGCTGTAGTAGCAGCGTTGCCCAAAATCCAGCGCTACTACTAAGTATTTAGCGGTAGCGCTTTGTTTTGCAGCATCGCTGCTGCTAGTTGGCTCCACTTAGTCGTAGCGCTCGATGGTGTGCAGTGCTACTACTAATAGAATAGCAGCAGCGCTCTCTGTTATCCAGCGCTACTGCTAGTTGCGGCTGCCACCTCCCCCCCCCCCCCCCCCCCCTCCCCTCCCCACTTTCACCTCTCCCCCCCTCCTCCCCCTCTCCACACTCTCCACACCATTGTTGCTCTTCTTCTATCTTCCTCCTACCTCTCTTCTCTCCTCATTAATGCCAAACTTCACCATAACTCTCCTTCATAAATGACTTCTCTCACATCTCTTTTTGTCCCACCTCTCTTCCTCTTCCCATTATATTACTTCCCCCCTCCACCATAACTCCCTCTCCATTAGTTAGATAGCTAGATTCACTTAAAGAATGGGAATATGTGTGTGAATGAGAATATGCGTGTTTAGGATATATATATATGGAGAGATTTGTGCGAGTGTGACATGCCCTCCGATCGAGTTGCTTATCTTTTGTCGAAATGTCGATTTATTTCCGTTTCAGTGAATTTCGAGCAAACTCAGTATTCCTATTTTTAGGCAAGGTCATGCCAAAATTTTATATGACTTTGAAGCATGCATGCATTATTTATTTTATAACCCTTTTGCTTGTTATACCGTGTAGTCGGTCATGAATGTGAGTGGATGGAAGGTAGAGCGGTACATGCAATCCGCGGTGATGGACATGCATGCAAATAATCGAACTAGGATTAGATGTCCGTGTGCAAGATGCAAGGAAGGAGTCCTTTTTGACCCTTTTGATCATGGCACTTTGAAGGCGCACCTGCAGATGAATGGTTTCATGGATGGCTATACTCGGTGGATAAGTGAAGAAGATGATGTTGATGAAGACATCCAAATGGGGGAATAACGACATGTGGCTAGACGAAGAGATGACCGGTCGACACGAAGACGATGGTGCCGGACATGGCGGCGGGGAAGATTCCGGAAATGACGGCGGCGGAGAAGATTCCGGACACGGCGAAGAAGAGTCCAAACATGGCGGAGAAGAGGCAGTGGTCAAGCCGCAGTCTTCAATGCTACTAAGTGCAGTCATGCAAGACCCTCATGTTCAAGACCTCCTTCACAAGAGTACGACTAGCGAGAGAGCTGCTTCTAGAGAGGAGGCCAAGCTGGCTCAACTTGAAGTGGACTCGAGGACTCCATTGTATGACGGTTGCGATCCCGAGGTGACCCGCTTGAGTTTCATGCTCGAACTTCTAAAGGCGAAGGCCAAAAAAAAAATGGACAGACAAATGTCCACATCGCCGTTGAGCCGATTCTACCTGCCAAAGCGCTAGATCACATACTGAACAATGATCTAAAGAGACTCCATGAAGATGTGCCAGCCAGAGAGAAAAACCTTCTCGCCGCAAAACATCCAGGATACCCGCTTTACGCGGCTCATGTGTCGGGTGGGAAGATGTACGTCGATACCTGGCCCGCCAATCAGTTCCTCCTGCGATTTGACTACATCTACAACATGTTCCACATGACCAAGCTGGATTTCCAGTTCATCCGCATGTATGCATTGTATCTCAACTCCATCATCAATATGGAGAGCATCAAATGTATCTGCGTCGCGGACCCATACTATAAGCACGAGGACTTATTGGAAGTTTGCAAAGAGCACCGTGACTATGCGAGCAAGTACCTCAGCGATTTCATGATCGCTAATAAGGACAAGGAAGCGATTCCCCTGCCTTATCATCCCTCGTAAGTCATCCACGCATATCCTTCTGTACATGTTTCATTCCTTTGCAAGCGGGGGCGGCGTCGTCCTCATTGTTTTGTACCCAGAATACTCCCATGCTATCTACTTGGACTTGTCGAAGAACCTCAAGAAAAAGGATTACACGCACGTAAAGAGTGTTCTCGACTCTACCCTGTGCACCTTCAGCCTGACTGGTGGATATATCAAGGTGAAAAAGACCAGGAATAAAGCACCGGCTTTCGGCCATAAGACCGACTTCTGCTGCATCCAGCAACCGCACAACACTACGGCTGATGGATTCTACCTCATGCATCACCTGATGGAGTTCAGAAGGGATAATCAACGCCTTCGCATGTCAGCTACTACCGAAGATGACGAGATTGTCAGCTGGGCCACAAGCATAGGAACGACACCGGATCATCGAATCCGAGCTGAGTTTTATCACGTACAGTGTGAACTAGCCCAAGTGATCATGAAGCAAGTCCTCGAACCAACGGGGATCTTCTACATAGGAGCAATCACGCGGGTTAATGTCCGAGCACTGCTAGTCGCTCAGCATCTAGACATGAAGCCTTTCACGAAGCTCGGGTGCGTCCTCGCTGACTATGAAGATTGGGACGAGGACTGATTGTCAATGACAATGTGATGTAACTAAACTGTGGTCCTGAACTAGCGTGCCTTATCACTACTGTCTTTCTATGGCAAAACTTTGAAATTATGCACGGTGAAACTATGTGATGTAACTAAACCGTGGTCCTGAACAGCGTAGATCGTTCTAGTTAATTAGTTTGGGTATGAGGAACTTTGTCATTTATGTTTACTATTGGTTGCTTTTATTTTGCTAATCATGCCTCTTTGTTTTCTTAAGTACATTATGTTGCACATTATCGTTCAAATCAACAACTCACGATGCAGGTACCTAGATCAGAGATGGCGAAGGACTACTACGTCGTGTACGTTGGGAGGGTTCCAGGAGTCTATGACCACTGACGAGCCGCTCAGGCCCAGGTGCACAGGTACCCGGGTGCTACCCACAGAGGGTTCGACACCAAAGCCGAAGTGGAAAGTAGTTACTTCAGGTGGACACTCCAGCATGAGCAGGGGCGGGACCGCTGGTACTACATAGTCGCGCTCTTCCTCATGTTGATCGCTCTTCTCTTCTACATCATGTTGTAGATAGAGATGATGAAACTTGTGGGTGTGCCATGACCATGCAGTTGCACTTATTTGAGACATGACATGATCGCACTTATATATCGCTATTTTCGAGATTATGTGATGATATTTTGTGTTGAATGATGATGATGATGATGGTATGACGAGACTATTGTATGTCTATGATATGTGAGAATGGTGTATGTTTAATATGATATGATGAAACTATTGTATAGAATCTGTATAAATACATCACAAATACGTAGAGGGTGCAAAGCTGTGAGAGAGGTAAAATTTAGCAGTAGCGCTGGTAAATACTTACCAGTAGCGCTGCTTTGCAGCAGCGCTTACTATGGGCAAACGCTACTAGTATAGTTAGCAGTAGCGGTGGATAGGGAAGCGCTACTGCTAATACTACTTACGAGTAGCGCTGCCCATACCTGAGCTACTACTAGGTTTTTGCTGTAGCGCGATAGCAGTAGCGCTCGATCCAGCGCTACTGCTACGCATATTTCCAGCGCTACTCCTAGGGTTTTCCCTAGTAGTGTCACAACAAACTCTCTCGTCGGCTGGTGCTTCCAGTCGTCAACGGAAGTATGTTCACGAACTCCTGGATCATTCTGGTCTTAGTGAGGCTCCCATTGCTGAACTCCTTGCGGCCTTAGCTCAAGCTTCGTGCTACCGATCAAGATCCCAAGGAAAAAAACAGCAAAATGATCATAATAAAACATAAAATTCAATATATTTCTTGCATGACATTAAGGATATATACGTGCTGTCAGCACAAAAATAATTAATCTTGAGTACATCTTTAACTGGCATCAACGTGTAATGACGGTGTAGGCATCAATAAGGGATGATAGGTTGGGGCTTGGTTTTGTGACTGGAACGGTGTCTTTCAATTAAGTATATCGAAAACCATTACATAACATCATGAATAGATAAATGACCAAATAAATACAAGTTCATCATCACATTAAAACCTAATTAGAGTTGTTATTACTGCAAAAATAAATACATAAAGTTCATACATAGTTCTCATAAAACAAGATACAACTATGTAATACATTTAAATGCAACAATAAATGCGATCAAAATCGCAAATAGATGAAGTTGCTAACCTTTTAGAACACTTGGATAGTTGATGCAGAGCCAAATCTAGGGGGAAATGAAGCTTGGAGGTCGAGCTTGGAGGAAGCGAGAAAGCTTAAGTGTGGCTCGGGCATTTCATCGAACACCTCATGTGCGCATATAGGCAGAACAGAGCAGCAGCACACACCTCCACCTTCTATGGCATAAAAGGAGAAGATCGAGGGGCGCAGGGGTATATATAGGCATTTTATTAGTCCCGGTTGGTGCCTAAAACCGGGACTGAAGACAAACCTTTCGCCCTGGTTGGAGACAACAACCGGGACTAAAGGTGTTGCGCCAAGAGCGAAGCCCTTTAGTCACGGTTGGTGTCTGGAACCGGGACTAAATGTTCGATTCAAACCAGGGCTGATGACCGTCGAGGCCCTCCTGGCGTCCTAGCCGCTCAAATCGGGACTGATGCCAACATTAGTCCTGGTTCGTAACAAGACCGGAACTAATGCTCTGATCTGGCCAGAACCGAAGCCTTGTTTTGCACTAGTGACTTGAATCTCCTTTTCTAAAGAGGAGATTGATCATGTAATCAAGGATATGTGTGCTGATAAATCACCTGGGCTTGATGGATTAAATGTTGCTTTCTTAAAAAAATTGCACCAGATTTCAACAAGTTGATTCATGACTTTCATCAAGGATCTCCCAAACTTGCAGAGCATTAAATATTCCTTCATCACACTGATTCCTAAAACGGATTCATCATCCATTCTCGCAAAATTCAGGCCTATCTCCCTCGTCAACTGCACACTCAAGATCCTCACTAAGCTGCTGTCCAATAGATTACAGAAAGTTATCCTCAAGATGGTACATAAGAACCAATGTGGCTTTCTCAGTAACAGATGTAGCGAAGACTGACTCGCGTGGGCATATGAATATATCAATCAATTTCAACAATTAAAAAAAGAATTAGTACTGCTAAAATTGGATTTTGAAAAGGCATTTGATACGCTTAATCATGACACCCTCATTGATATTCTAGAAGGCAAGTGATTTGGAGACAAAATTAATTGGATCAAAATGATCTATGGCACTAGGTTTTCCTCTCTTGATCAATGGTAGGCCTAGTATACAGTTTCTCTGCAAAAAGGGTGCCGGGAAAGGAGGCCCACTTTCCCCATTGATCTTTGTATTAGCTGCTGACCTACTTCAGACTATGCTAGATGAGGCTATGACTAATGCACTAGTTCATCACTTCAACATAACTCGAGCCCTGATTATCCAATCATTCAGTAGGCAGATGATACCATTCTTGTGGATAAAGTAGAGGTTCTTCAGCTCTCACACATCAAAAATGTCCTGCTTCATTGTGCTGCCTATACTGGTTTTAAAGTAAGTCCATTAATATCTCCATCAACACACCTGTTGCGAAGATGGATTCATTATTTTCTCTACTTAGTTGTAAGATTGGAACTTTGTCACACACACACATACCTTGTTCTCCCTCTCAGCACATCTAAGCCCAAAATAGAAGACTATGTTCCCATGATGAAGAAGATTGAAAAAAGATTACTCAGTCGCTCCACTCTCCTCTCTACAGGAGACAACCTCACCCTAATCAAGTATGTCTTCACTACTATACCAACTTTTTTCATGTGCTCCTTGACAATCCCAAAACTATTCTCAAGGAGATCAACATCTATCTTAAGAAAATTTTCTGGAGAAAATATGGTACCCTTGAGACTGGAGTTGCACTTATCTCATAGAATAAAGTGTGTAAACCTAAACAATATGGGGGACTGGGAGTGCTGGACATTGCTACACATAATCAGCCCTTCTTATGAAATTTCTGCATAAATTCCTTAACACAGAAGACATCCCTTGGGTTAACATTATCTGGGAGACATAATATCAAACAAATTTACCAGGTGATAGACAATTGGGCTCATTTTGCTCAACAGAAGTTACCAAACTCATTCCAAGGTTTAAGCAACATGTTGTTTGCAAGTCTGACAAACGAGACACTACTATATTTTGGACTGATAATTGGACTGGACAACCACTTTCACTTAAATATCACGAGCTTCACTCCTTTGCTATTAATATCCATTTCATTGTCCAATGTGATGGAACAATAGGACATCATACAACTCTTCAACGGACTATTATCACTCCAGGCCTCCCAGCAATTCAACTCGATGCATGAGATAATTGTCAGCAGAGGGGCAAATTATAATCAAGATAGATGGCACTACACATGTACTAACTCTCAATATAGTGCAATAAACATGTACAAGTTACTCATGACATCTAGCCATACTCATAGTATATTCAAGCTACTATGAAGCACACCATGTAGACTCAGACACAAGATTTTCTTCTCGATATTGCTTCATGATAGGCTGAACTTAAGGAACCTACGCAATAAAATGAACTTGGATGACTATAATTGTGTTCTTTGTGGAGACAAGGTTGACGAAACAATCCTTCATCTATGTCTGGATTGCCCATTTACCCTTAGAAGTTGGGATTTTCTCTTCCCACATTAACAAAGAGGTATAACAGCATCCGATGAAACCATCTTATCAATGTCACAACTTCGAGGTGATATTTTACTCGATATCATTATCATGGGATGCTGGGGTATATGGTCAGTCAGAAATAACAAAAAATTTAGATCAACATCTCCTCATTTTAACAATTGTAAATTCTACCTCAAAGAGGTTCTACGGGCTATAGAACTCGAACCAAAGTAGAGCAAAGCTGAAAAGATCCAGAAATATGTAGCCCCGATACCATGCAACGTAGCTATGATTTTTTCTCTCATTTTCCTAAAACGGGCATTGGTTGAAGTTTTGTATTTTTTGTATCCCATTACTTTAATTAATGAAAATACCATAGAATGATTGTTCTATGGTCTCAGCGAAAAAACTAAGTTTAGCACATGTTAGGTTAGTTTAGCGGCACTTAGCTTGAGTCCTAGAGTTCAAAAACCACCTTACACCATTTTATCCACCAAAACCATCTTCATTTCCATTATCATAATTTCGGCATACCAATTCCATCACGTCCTTCACTTCTCTCTAGTTTCAAAACATTGTTTTCAAAAACATTCCTACCTCCAACTACAATATCATTTGCTTTCAAAAACTTTTTTATCAACATCACTCTTGAGCAATAAATGTCTCCCAAGAGGTTTACAAATAGTTTTGGAGAGTGCCCAAATTTTCCCCAAGTATGAGCCATAGGGTTACAAGGACTAGGTATCCTTATATCATATATATACTTAAGAGAGTGATCCTCAGTAACTTACTTATCTCAAGAGAGCATGCAACATCACCATTTAATTTTGGATGGAATAAGATCCACCTCAACATGCAATCATGCATGAAAAAGACCCACCACTACATGCAACCATGTGTGGGAAAATATTTTGCATTCTACTGTATTCTGCTTATATTCAACACACATTTTACCAATATACATAATGAAATATAATCAGTTGTATGTTTTTTTTACTTTTGGTTCACGTGTTATTAAGCTAAATATTTCTATTCCACACAATCAAATCAAAAAATGTTCGTCGATTTAAAAAATGTTCACCAATTTCAAAAAATGTTCCCGAATTTCAGAAAAATCACAAATCTGAAAAGTGTTCACAAATTTCAAGAAATATTGGTCACTTCATAATTGTTTGAAAAACAGTTATTGATTCAATAAATGTTCATGAATTTGAAAAATTATTCCTGAATTTTCAAAAAATCAAGAATTCATAAATATTCATGAATTTCAAAAATTCTTCCAAATTTAAAATGGAAAAAAAATGGAAGAGTAAACAAAAAACGAAAGAAATAAAGAACAAAAATAAAAAACACATCAAAGTGTTCATGAATTAAAAAATACAAAAAACTGAAAAGAGCAAGCTGATTTTTTTCGGTTGTGTAAAACGGGTTCAAGAAAATGACACAAAAAACCCCTGTAATGGGTCGAACAATGTAGCATGTGTACGCACAGGGTGCGGGTTTTGCCAGTATCCATTGGCATGCATGTTAAATAGAACCCGTCATTTTATTAGCAGGTCGGTCCTCATTAAAATCATTGGAAGTTAGAGATCACACTACACATTTTTGCCGTTGGAGAGGGTTGGGTGGGTGCATCGAGGTGGGTACGGCGGTCGAGCAAATACAGCCGCGGTCGCGTATCTGGAATGTATTTGACTAGAACATTGCCATTTTAGAGTGAAAAACTATATTTTTAGGGATTATACACTTTAGGGGATTTGCTAGATAGGCCTTAAGCCCCTTAAACTCCCTTTTACTCCTCAAATTTGAGTTTTAGGGGATCTACTAGAGATGCCATAACCTCATAACATAGGGCAACCAACACGCGGGCAAGCAAACTATTTGCACAACATGAATTTTTTGCTTGTATAATCTTAGGCAGGCTCTACTCAGCTACAGATGTAGGGACGCAAAAACAAATGGTGCATGTATCCAAAGATGCCCTTGAAGCTCCATGTTGTATGGCAGCCGCGTGGGTAGCGTGGCCCTTTTTAATAATCGTAGTTTGAAGTTTCAACCAAATCTGTATCTGACCATTTAGCTGAAAGCGCAAGCCATTTTGGTGTTGAACTTCACCACACCAACCCGCTACGCCGCATACTGGGTAAGAAAAACCTTAGAATTTATGAGGAAACGACGGTTTTGTGGTCCAACGCGACTGAACTTAGCCACACCAGCGCCACGCTTACTAGCGTTAAGAAAAACATACTCCCTTCGTCAGGAAATACTTATTCTAAGAATGGGTGTATCTAGATTTATTTTAGTTATAAATACATCTATTTTATTCATTTCTAGAATAAATATTTTCAGACGGAGGGAGTAGCATTTTAGCGGAGAAATGACAATTCGTTGTTCAATGACATCAGTTCCAACGCATATTCTTTGGTACATGTGCTTCATTTGACCAATTAGAAGCTTGTACATACAAGGGGTGGTCCTTGAATCGCAGCTCTTCCATTTTGCTGAACCTGCGCGGTCGTAGTTGAACGGCTTGAAATTGGATTGGACACCATTGGAAAGGAACCGTACGTCTTTGGATGTCTCCAGCACCCTGTTAATCTGCATTCATGGAGTGAATTGCAAGAAATCACCACACTTGGGGCATCCTTTGCGAAAAACAATGGGGTTCATAATGTTTTGCAAAACGCACCATTGTTTGGATGATTAAACCCGTTTGATCACTTTCTAACAAGTGGGACCTGGTTGTAAGGAGTTGACTCAGCAAATAATTAACACATACACACCTATATAGGAAAAAGAAAAGCAATCAACCCCTCCACACGCGCCGGCCGAGGCAAGCCGCACGACCCCACCGTCCGGCCTTCGGCGCCGCCGTCCCTCCCAGCAATCAGCAGGCGACTCCCCTACCTCTAGGGCTCCACCCGATGTCGGCGAGCAGCAGCAGCTCCACCCTGACTGCCATGTGCCGACCGAGCCACGAGCAGTAGCAGCTCCACCAACTATGGCGCGAGTGTACAACGCGTCGCCCTACCGGACCTCCGGCGGCGCAACCACCGGGAGCAACAGCTCTACCTTGTGTGGAGGACGAGGCTGCTTCATCGGCATCTAGGTGAGACGCGTGGTAGTCCTCGGTGTGGATGTGCAACCTCCTAGCGCCGCCCCACACTCGTCCCTCTTCGTCATCGTTCCTGTTCGTCGATGCACGACCCCGGCGGCACCCCGGCAGCACACCTAAGCATGACCAGATGAGGTCGGGATCAGGGTCTCCCTCCTCCTACAGCCCCGACGAGTGTGGCGGGGCGACCCCCCCAAGGCGTAGGGGCGAGCAGGTGAAGAGCAACAACAGCAGGGCCAACAGAGCTTCGGCAGCACAGCGGCAGGGCCATGGTCATGAGCTCGTGGCTAGGGGCGAGCCGTCGGCCAGCTGCGACGGCCAGAGAGGAGGGAGGCCGCACCGCCCCGCTAGCAAGACTAGGGGGAGGGAAGTCATCTCGCCGGAGGCCACCTCAAGGTGGCCCGCCACCATCTCGGAGGAGGCAGGCGACATGGGTGGGAGGGGGCTGGTTGCTTTTTCATTTTCTGAATATAGATGTCTTTGAAATCGAGGGAGTTGTATATCAATTTTTATCAACTCTTCTCCTTACAATCTCATCCCACTTCCCACAAAGTGATCAACCAGGCTAAATCACCTGATTAGTGAAATTTCAAAAAAAAATAGCGAATCCACAATGCGTTTTACAAAAAATGAAGGACCACATAGTTTTCCACAAAGGAAGCCCCAAATGTGGTGGTTTCTCATGCAATTCACTCGCATTCATGCATGTGTTCAATGCTAAAATGGTTGATGCCAAACAAAATTATCAGATTTAGTTAAACTGGATAGGATTGAATCGTCAGCACAAGAACAATTCTTGTTTGTGCATCCCACCGCTAGGAAGGCAGATGACGGTCTAGAACTTAATTACTCCCTCCCTTCCTAAATATAAACATAAGTCTTTTTGAGGATTCTAATATGGACTACATATGAAGTAAAATGAGTGAATCTATACTTTAAAATATGTCAATTACATCCGTATCTATTTCATACTATTTTTTTTTAAGAAGACTTACGTTTCGAAACAGATGAAATATTTTTTTTCATATCACTTTTGTACATGGAAACACTTTCGGGTTAATAGAGAGGAAATTTGACCCGAACAAATATAAGTTTTATTATTTTTTCTATTTTACGATTGTCAAATATAACTATAAATATTTGGGATTTTTGTTGGGAAGTTCCGTGACAATATTGTACGTACTTCTTTTCTCTTTTGGCAAGTGGCGCCACGGGGAGAACGAGCAGCGCATCTTCAGCAGCAAGATTGTACAGTTCCTGGACCACACGTTGGACTTTTCTTTCTCTTGGACAGTTCATACAGATACGGATATGGATTCTCGCATCGGTACAGTTAGTGGACCGGTTGCTTGTTAAGCTGGAGATAATGGGGCGATCTTCGTATTATATATGTTCCCAAATCTTCCCTCGTTGTCTGCATGGGGGATAAATAATAGCTCCTCACTGCGCAGTGCGTACAAAAAAAAAACCCTCCTTGTGCTAATAATATGCCTATATATAGACCGAACTAGCAACGTGGAAGCTCAAAACTAACAGCAAGCAACCATGGCTTCTTACGACCAACAATTCAAGATTCTCGAGGTACCTCCAATCGTGCAAGAGCTTGTGGGCGCCGGCGTGAAGGAGCCACCGAGCCAGTACGTGCTTCCCGAGCAATACCGTCCCGCTGCGGCGGCGGTCTCCGAGATGCCCGAGCCCATCCCCATCATCGACCTCAGCCGGCTCTCTGCCGGCAGCGCCGAGGAGTTCGACAAGCTGCGGTCCGCGTTGGAGAACTGGAACCTCTTCCTGGTAATTAAACTTCTTTATTGCGTTTTCATTTGTTTCATTTCATGAGATGAAGCTAGCTAGTGGTCATCTCATCTCCGGCCCATCTCTCTGCAGGCTGTTGGACATGGAATGGAGCCTAGCTTTCTTGCCGAGGCGATGAAGGCCACCAGAGAGTTCTTCAACCTCTCAATAGAAGAGAAACAAAAGTACTCAAACATTGTCGGCGGCGAGAAGATGGGCATGGATGGATATGGTAACGACATGGTCGTAAAAGAGAATCAGGTCCTTGACTGGAACGACCGGCTCAATCTCCTAGTGGAACCCGAGTCCCTAAGAACCTACAGACTCTGGCCAACACAACCCCCTTCTTTCAGGTACTTACCGTCTAGCTCTAGGTTTTTATCATCTATACATGGTACATGCTGCTGGAGATTCTGCTATCATGCACTAGTATATGGTACAATTGTCTTAATTATCATTCATAACTGTGCAGAGACGTCCTGTGTGAGTACACGGTCAGGTGCAAAGCGGCGACCAACATTGTCCTTCGAAACATGGCCAAGATGCTCAATTTACAAGAGGAACACCTCGTAAACATGATCGGCGACAACTCCATCACCCAAGCTATATTCAACTACTACCCTCAGTGTCCAAGGCCTGACCACGTCTTGGGACTTAAGGCCCATACAGATGGCTCGATAATCACAGTCAACTTCGCCGATGCCGAGGGGCTCCAGCTTGAGAGAAACGGCGTGTGGTACAACGTGCCCATTGTTCCAAATGCATTGGTTATGAACATAGGAGATATAATGGAGGTACTGTGTCTACAGCCAGCTACATGTATAATTGTTTGACCATGTTCTGTGGATTGTTAAGCTCAGATTTAATACATCTCTCTATTTTATCCTTATGCATGCAGATTTTGAGCAATGGGTTTTTCAAGAGCCTGGTGCATAGGGTTGTCACCAACGCGGAGAAAGAGCGCTTGTCGTTGGTGCTGGTCTATACGTTGGAGCTAGAGACACAACTTGAGCCGGTGTCAGAGCTGGTGGATGACAAGAGACCTGCCCGATACATGAAGATCAAGCTCAACGACTACATGGAAAAATACCATGACACTTATGCCACTGGGACACTAGCCATAGACGGCGTGAAGATCTGAATATGATTCCGATGTATGCAAGCTCGCTGAGTAAGATCTATGGTGAAGTATCTTCCGTTGACCAGTTTGTAACGAGTTTACGTTTTTACCTATTTCCCAGATTTTTGTGTGTGTACTCCTCATGTAAAATGTTGGGCAGCTTGTGTGGTCGCATTAAACCCTAATATAAAACTTATCCGATGTGGGCAACATACGGATGTAAAGGATGGAATAAAACTTATCGATTGTGTGCAACATGGGGATGCAAGGATAGTTTTTCCTGTTGGTATGTATCATTGATAAGTACCATTGTGCCTCCTTTTCAAGAAATTAAGAGACCATTGTGCCATGAAAAATGTGGGTTAACAATCAGAATTTCATGTGTATCTTTCCTGAAAAATAGACACCCACTACTATAGAGTGTGACATGTCAGTACCTTCTCGTGGGTGATTACGATGTTAGCATTCACCAGTCACACTACTAGGAAAAAACCTTATAGGGAGGACCTTAGTAGTAGCGTTGGAAAAAAGAAAACGCTGGTGCTAATTAGCAGTAGCGCTGAGCCAGTAAAGCGCTACTGCTAACACCTTAGCAGTAGTGCTGCTAATTAAAAAGGCGCTACTACTATGTGGAACCAAATGATGCCACCGACGGTAGCTGTAGTAGCAGCGTTGCCCAAAATCCAGCGTTACTGCTAAGTATTTAGCGGTAGCGCTTTGTTTTGCAGCATCGCTGCTGCTAGTTGGCCCCACTTAGTCGTAGCGTCCGATGGTGTGCAGCGCTACTACTAATAGAATAGCAGCAGCGCTCTCTGTTATCCGGCGCTACTGCTAGTTGCGGCTGCCACCTTTTTACCCCCCCCCCTCCCCTCCCCACTTTCACCTCTCTCCCCCTCCTCTCCCCTCTCCACACTCTCCACACCATTGTTGCTCTTCTTCTCTCTTCCTCCTACCTCTCTTCTCTCCTCATTAATGTCCCCCTCCACCATAACTCTCCTTCATAAATGACTTCTCTCACATCTCTCTTTGTCCAACCTCTCTTCCTCTCCCCATTATATGAAATTCCCCCTTCACCATAACTCCCTCTCCATTAGTTAGAAGATTCACCTCTCCTCCCCAACAACAAGATCTAGCTAGCTATTTAGCCATCGACGCGTGCTCTTTTGATCGGTCTCCCTCATCATCTCACTCGATCGGTCTCTCTCGGGAGATATATCGGTGAGTAAAAAGTTGTTCACTTAAAGAATGGGAATATGTGTGTGAATGAGAATATGTGTGTTTGGGATATATATATATATATATATATATATGTATATATATATATATATATATATATGTATATATATATATATATATATATATATATGGAGAGATTTGTGCGAGTGTGACATGCCCTTCGATTGAGTTGCTTCTGTTTTGCCGAAATGTCGATTTATTTCCATTTCGGTGAATTTCGAGCAAACTCAGTATTCCTATTTTTAGGCAAGGTCATGCCAAAATTTTATATGACTTTGAAGCATGCATGCATTATTTATTTTATAACCCTTTTGCTTGTTATACCTTGCAGTCGGTCATGAAGGTGAGTGGATGCAAGGTAGAGCGGTACATGCAATCCGCGATGATGGACATGCATGCAAATAATCGGACTAGGATTAGATGTCCGTGTGCAAGATGCAAGGAAGGAGTCCTTTTTGACCCTTTTGATCGTGGCACTTTGAAAGCGCACCTGCTGATGAATGGTTTCATGGATGGCTATACTCGGTGGATAAGTGAAGAAGCTGTTGATGAAAAGGACGTCCAAATGGCAGGGAATAACGACATGGGGCTAGACGAAGAGATGATCGGTCGACACGAAGACGATGGTGCCGGACATGGTGGCGGGGAAGATTCCGGAAATGACGGCGGCGGAGAAGATTCCGGACAGGGCGAAGAAGAGTCCGGACATGGAGGAGAAGAGGCGGTGGGGTCACGCCGCAGTCTTCGATGCTACTAAGTGCAGTCATGCAAGACCCTCATGTTCTAGACCTCCTTCGCAAGAGTACGACTAGCGAGAGAGCTGCTTCTAGAGAGGAGGCCAAGCTGGCTCAACTTGAAGTGGACTCGAGGACTCCATTGTATGACGGTTGCGATCTCGAGGTGACCCGCTTGAGTTTCACGCTCGAACTTCTAAAGACGAAGGCCAAAGACAAATGGATAGACAAATGTACACATCGCCGGCGAGCTGATCCCACCTGCCAAAGTGCTAGATCACATACTGAACAATGATCTAAAGAGACTCCATGAAGATGTGCTGTCCAGAGAGAAAAACCTTCTCGCCGCAAAACATCCAGGATGCCCGCTTTACGCGGCTCATGTGTCAGGTGGGAAGATGTACGTCGATACCTGGCCCCGCGAATCAGTTCCTCCTGTGATTTGACAACATCTACAACATGTTCCACATGACCAAGCAGGATTTTCAGTTCATCTGCATGTATGCACTGTATCTCAACTCCATCATCAGATGGAGCGCATCAAATATATCTGCGTCACGGACCCATATTATATGCACGAGGACTTCTTGGAAGTTTGCAAAGAGCACCGTGACTATGCGAGCAAGTACCTCGACGATTTCATGATCGCTAATAAGGACAAGGAAGTGATTCTCCTGCCTTATCATCCCTCGTAAGTCATCCACGCATATCCTTTCGTACATGTTTCATTCCTTTGCAAGCATGGAGGCTAATTTGAGATGTACTTAATTTGCACAGCGGGGGCTGCGCCGTTCTCATCGTTCTGTACCCGGAATACTCCCATGCTATCTACTTGGACTCGTCGAAGAACCTCAAGAAAAAGGATTGCACGCACGTAAAGAGTGTTCTAGACTCTGCCCTGTGGACCTTCAGCCTGACTCATGGATATATCAAGGTGAAAAAGACCAGGAATAAATCACCGGCTTTCGGCCATAAGACCGACTTCTGCTGCATCCAGCAACCGCACAACAGTACGGCTGATGGATTCTACCTCATGCATCACCTGATGGAGTTCAGAAGGGATAATCAACGCCTTCGCATGTCAGCTACTACCGAAGATGCCGAGATTGTCAGCTGGGCCACAAGCATAGGAACGACAACGGATCATCGAATCCGAGCTGAGTTTTATCGCGTACAGTGTGAACTAGCCCAAGTGATCATGAAGCAAGTCCTCGAACCAACGGGGATGTTCAACATTGGGGCAATCACGTGGGTTGATGTCCGAGCATTGCTAGTCGCTCAGCGTCTGGACATGAAGCCTTTCACGAAGCTCGGGTGCGTCCTCGCTAACTATGAAGATTGGGACGAGGACCTGAACGACTCATTGTTAATGATAATGTGATGTAACTAAACCGTGGTCCTGAACTAGCGTGCCTTATCACTGCTGTATTTCTATGGCAAAACTTTGAAATTATGCACGGCGAAACTATGTGATGTAACTAAACCATGGTCCAGAACTAGCGTAGATCGTTCTAGTTAATTAGTTTGGGTATGAGGAACTTCGTCATTTATGTTTACTATTGTTGCTTTTATTTTGCTAATCATGCCTCTTTGTTTTCTTAAGTACATTATGTTGCATATTGTCGTTCAAATCAATAACTCACGATGCAGGTACCTAGATCAGAGATGGCGAAAGACTACTACGTCGTGTACGTTGGGAGGGTTCTAGGAGTCTACGACCACTGGCCAGCCGCTCAGGCCCAGGTGCACAGGTACCCGGGTGCCACCCAGAGAGGGTTCGGCACCAGAGACGAAGTTGAAAGTAGTTACTTTAGATGGACACTCCAGCATGAGCAGGGGCGGGACCGCTGGTACTATATAGTCACACTCTTCCTCATGCTGATCGCTCTTCTCATCTATATCATGTTGTAGATAGAGATGATGAAACTTGTGGGTGTTCCATGACCATGCAGTTGCACTTATTCGAGACATGGCATGGTCGCACTTATGTATCGCTATTTTTGAGATTATGTGATGATATTTTGTGTTGAATGATGATGATGATGATGGTATGACGAGATTATTGTATGTCTATGATATGTGAGAATGGTGTATGTTTAATATGATGTGATGAAACTATTGTATAGAATCTGTATAAATACATCACAAATACGTAGAGGGTGCAAAGCTGTGAGAGCGGTAAAATTTAGGAGTAGCGCTGGTAAATACTTACCAGTAGCGCTGCTTACCAGCAGCGCTTACTATGGGAAAACGCTACTACTATAGTTAGCAGTAGCGCTGAGCAGGGAAGCGCTACTGCTAATACTACGAGTAGCGCTGCCCATACCTGCGCTACTACTAGGTTTTAGCTGTAGTGCGATAGCAGTAGCGCTCGACCCAGCGCTACTGCTACGCATATTTCCAACGCTACTCCTAGGGTTTTCCCTAGTAGTGTCACAGCAAACTCTCTCATCGACTCGTGCTTCCAGTCGTGAACAGAAGTATGTTCAGGAACTCCTGGATCATTCTGGTCTTAGTGAGGCTCCCATTGCTGAACTCCTTGCGGCCTTAGCTCAAGCTTCGTGCTACCGATCAAGATCCCAAGGAAAAAAACAGCAAAATGATCATAATAAAACATAAAATTCAATATATTTCTTGCATGACATTAAGGATATATACGTGCTGTCAGCACAAAAATAATTAATCTTGAGTACATCTTTAACTGGCATCAACGTGTAATGACGGTGTAGGCATCAATAAGGGATGATAGGTTGGGGCTTGGTTTTGTGACTGGAACGGTGTCTTTCAATTAAGTATATCGAAAACCATTACATAACATCATGAATAGAGAAATGGCCAAATAAATACAAGTTCATCACCACATTAAAACCTAATTAGAGTTGTTATTACTACAAAAATAAATACATAAAGTAGTTCTCATAAAACAAGATACAACTATGTAAAACATTTAAATGCAACAACAAATGCGATCGAAATCGCAAATAGATGAAGTTGCCAACCTTTTAGAACACTTGGATAGTTGATGCAGAGCCAAATCTAGGGGGAAATGGAGCTTGGAGGTCGAGCTTGGAGGAAGCGAGAAAGCTTAAGTGTGGCTCGGGCATTTCATCGTACACCTCATATGCGCATATAGGCAGAACAGAGCAGCAGCACACACCTCCACCTTCTATGGCAAAAAGGAGAAGAACGAGGGGCGCACGGGTATATATAGGCATTTTATTAGTCCCGGTTGCTGTCTAAAACCGAGACTCAAGACAGACCTTTCGCCCTGGTTGGAGACACCAACCGGGACTAAAGGTGTTGCGCCAAGAGCGAAGCCCTTTAGTCACGGTTGGTGTCTGGAACCGGGACTAAACGTTTGATTCGAACCAGGACTGATGACTGTCGAGGCCCTCCTGGCGTCCTAGCCGCTCAAATTGGGACTGATGCAAACATTAGTCTCGGTTCGTAACAAGACCGGAACTAATGCTCTAATCTGGCCAGAACCAAAGCCTTGTTTTGCACTGGTGACTTGAATCTCCTTTTCTAAAGAGGAGATTGATCATGTAATCAAGGATATGTGTGCTGATAAATCACCTGGGCTTGATGGATTCAATGTTGCTTTCTTATAAAAATTGTTGAGATATTGTTGCACCACATTTTAACAAGTTGATTCATGATTTTCATTAAGGATCTGTCAACTTGCAAAGCATTAAATATTCCTTCATCACACTGATTCCTAAAACGGATTCATCATCCATTCCTGCAAAATTCAGGCCTATCTCCCTTGTCAACTGCACACTCAAGATCCTAACTAAGCTGATGTCCAATAGATTACAAAAATTTATCTTCAAGATGGTACATAAGAACCAATGTGTCTTTCTCACTAATAGATGTAGCAAAGAGTGACTCACATGGGCATATGAATATATCTATCAACTTCAACAATTAAGAAAAGAATTAGTACCGCTAAAATTGGATTTTGAAAAGGCATTTGATATGCTTAATCATGACACCCTCATTGATATTCTAGAAGCCAAGGGATTTGGGGACAAAATTAATTTGATAAAGATGATCTATGGCACTGGGTTTTCCTCTCTTGATCAATGGTAGGCCTAGTATAGAGTTTCTCTGCTAAAAGGGTGCCGGGCAAGGAGACCCACTTTCCCCATTGATCTTTGTATTAGCTGTTGACCTACTTCAGACTATGCTAGATGAGGCTATGACTAATGCACTAGTTCATCGCTTCAGCATAACTCGAGCCCTGATTATCCAATCATTGAGTAGGCAGATGATACCATTCTTGTGGCTAAAGTAGAGGTTCTTCAGCTCTCACACATTAAAAATCTCCTGCTTCATTGTGCTGCCTATACTGGTCTTAAAGTAAGTCCATTATGATCTCCATCAACACAGTTGTAGCGAAGATGGATTCATTATTGGCTCTACTTGGTTGTAAGATTGGAACTTTGTCACACACACATACCTTGTTCTCCCTCTTAGCACATCCAAGATCAAAATAGAAACTATGTTCCCATGATGAAGAAGATTGAAAAAAGATTACTCAGTTGCTCTACTCTCCTCTCTACATGAGACAACCTCACCCTAATCAAGTATGTCTTCACTAGTATACCAACTTTCTTCATGTTCTCCTTGAAAATTCCAAAAACTATTCTCAAGCACATCAACATCTATCTTAAGAAAAAATTTCTGGAGGAAATATGGTACCCTTGAGACTGGAGCATCACTTATCTCATAGAATAAAGTGTGTAAACCTAAACAATATGGGGGACTGGGAGTGCTGGACATTGCTACACATAATCAGCCCTTCTTATGAAATTTCTGCATAAATTCCTTAACACAGAAGGCATCCCTTGGGTTAACATTATCTGGGAGACATAATATCAAACAAATTTACCAGGTCATAGACAGTTGGCCTCATTTTGCTCGACAGAAGTTACCAAACTCATTCCAAGGTTTAAGCAACATGTTGTTTGCAAGTCTGGCAAAGGAGACGCTACTATATTCTGGACTGATAATTGGACTAGACAACCACTTTCACATAAATATCACGAGCTTCACTCCTTTGCTATTAACATCCATTTCATTGTCCAATGTGATGGAACAATAGGACATCATACAACTCATCAACGGACTATTATCACTCCAGGCCTACCAGCAATTCAACTCGATGCATGAGATAATTGTCAGCAGAGGGGCAAATTATAATCAAGATAGATGGCACTACACATGTACTAACTCTCAACATAGTGCAATAAAGATGTACAAGTTACTCATGACATCTAGCCATACTCATAGTATATTCAAGCTACCATGAAGCACACCATGTAGACTCAGACACAAGATTTTATTCCCGATATTGCTTCATGATAGGCTGAACTTAAGGAACCTACGCAATAAAATGAACTTGGATGACTATAATTATGTTCTATGTGCAGACAAGGTTGACGAAACAATCCTTCATCTATGTCTGGATTGCCCATTTACCCTCAGAAGTTGGGATTTTCTCTTCCCACATTAACAAAGAGGTATAACAGCATCCGATGAAACCATCTTATCAATGTCACAACTTTGAGGTGATATTTTACTCGATATCATTATCATGGGGTGCTGGGGTATATGGTCAGTCAGAAATAACAAAAAAATTAGATCAGCATCTACTCATTTTAACAATTGGATATTCTACCTCAAAGAGGTTCTATGGGCTATAGAACTCTAACCGAAGTAGAGCAAAGCTGAAAAGATCCAGAATTATGTAGCCCTGATACCATGCAATGTAGCTATGATTTTTTCTCTCATTTTCTTCCAACAGGCATTGGTTGAAATTTTGTATTTTTTGTATCCCATTACTTTAATTAATGAAAATACCATAGAACGATTGTTCTATGGTCTCAACGAAAAAAACTAAGTTTAGCACATGTTAGGTTAGTTTAGTGGCACTTAGCTTGAGTCCTAGAGTTGAAAAAACACCTTACACCATTTTATCCACCAAAACCATATTCATTTCCATCATCATAATTTCGGTATACCGATTCCATCACGTCCTTCACTTCTCTCTAGTTTCAAAACATTGTTTTCAAAAACATTCCTACCTCCAACTACAATATCATTTGCTTTCGAAAACTTTTTTATCAACATCACTCTTGAGCAATAAATGTCTCCCAAGAGGTTTATAAATAGTTTTGGAGAGTGCCCAAATTTGCTCCAAGTATGAGCCATAGGGTTACAAGGACTAGGTATCCTTATATCCTATATATACTTAAGAGAGTGATCCTCGGTAACTTATTTATCTCAAGAGAGCATGCAACATCACCATTTAATTTTGGATGGAATAAGATCCACCTCAACATGCAATCATGCATGAAAAAGACCCACCACTACATGCAACCATGTGTGGGAAAATATTTTGCATTCTATTGTATTCTACTTATATTCAACTAACATTTTACCAATATACATAATGAAATATAATCAGTTGTATGTGTTTTTTTACTTTTGGTTCACGTGTTATTAAGCTAAGTATTTTTATTCCACACAATCAAATCAAAAAATGTTCGTCGATTTAAAAAATGTTCACCAATTTCAAAAAATGTTCCCGAATTTCAGAAAAATCACGAATCTGAAAAGTGTTCACAAATTTCAAGAAATGTTGGTCACTTCATAATTGTTTGAAAAACAATTATTGATTCAATAAACGTTCATGAATTTGAAAAATTATACCTGAATTTTCAAAAAGATCAAGAATTCAGAAATATTCACGAATTTCAAAAATTCTTCCAAATTTAATATGGAAAAAATGGAAGAGTAAACAAAAAAGAAATAAATAAAGAACAAAAATAAAAAACACATCAAAGTGTTCATGAATTAAAAAATACAAAAAACTGAAAAGAGAAAGCTGATTTTTTTGGTTGTGTAAAACGGGTTCAAGAAAATCACACAGAAAACCCGTGTAATGGGTCGAACAATGTAGCATGTGTACGCACAGGGTGCGGGTTTTGCTAGTATCCATTGGCATGCACGTTAAATAGAACCCGTATAAATCATTTGAAGTTAGAGATCACACTACACATTTTCGCCGTTGGAGAGGGTTGGGTGGGTGCATCGACGTGGGTACATCGGTCGAGCAAATACAGCCACGGTCGCGTATCTGGAATGTATTTGACTAGAACATTGCCGTTTTAGAGTGAAAAACTATATTTTTAGGGATTATACACCTTAGGAGATTTGCTAGATAGGCCTTAAGCCCCTTAAACTCCCTTTTACTCCTCAAATTAGAATTTTAGGGGATCTACTAGAGATGCCATAACCTCATAACATAGGACAACCAACACGCGGGCAAGCAAATTATGTGCACAACATGATTTTTTTGCTAGTACAATCTTAACCAGGCTCTACTCAGCTACAGATGTAGGGACGCAAAAACAAATGGTGCATGTATCCAAAGATGCCCTTGAAGCTCCATGTTGTATGGCAGCCGCGTGGGCAGCGTGGCCCTTTTTAATAATCGTAGTTTGAAGTTTCAACCAAATCTGTATCTGACCATTTTGCTGAGAGCGCCAGCCATTTTGGTGTTGAACTTCACCACACCAACCCGCTACGCTGCATACTGGGTAAGAAAAACCTTAGAATTTTATGAGGAAACGACGATTTTGTGGTCCAACACCACTGAACTTAGAGGGTGTTTGTTTCGAGGGACTTATTGGTTTAGGGAGTTAAAAAAGTCCCTACAAGTCCCATCTAAACCAAACATGGGAGACTTATAGGGACTTATAGTGGTCATTTGGGACTTATCAAAAAAGACTCTCAGGGAGGAACTTATTGGGACTTATCGATCGGCCCGCACCTACCCCGCCTCGCTTGTTCCCCGCCTCCTCGCCTCGCTCCTTCCCCGCCTCGCTCGAATCGCCGCCGCTGCCGGCACCCTCAACCGCCGCCGCCATGGCCGATGATGATGAGGACCAGATCCCCTTCTTCTCTCAGTTCTCCTCGCATCAACAGGCAACCCAAGGCTCATCCGCCGGCGGAAATCTCGGGAGGGAATGGGTTTCTTGGATCTCAACAGCAACGTCAATGTCTTCCCGGAGTTGGGTTCGTACCAGCAACTCCTCTTCGACCAGTCGGCCGGTCATGGCCTTCCTCCGGTTGGACCTGGTCGTGGGAGGCCCTTTGTCACGCCCAAGATGCGACCCTCTCCTCAATTTGGCACGAGGGCCTCGTCAGGGATAGAAGCGCATCTCGTCGTGTCGCAAGAATGGATATCGTTACAAGTACATTTACTGAAAAGAAGAGATATATATATAGAATTGGCTTACACTCGCCACAAGCTACATCAGAGTCATAGCAGTACAATACATAATCATCATGAAGAAGAGCAGGGTCCGACTACGGACAAAAACAAACAAGAAAAGGAGAACGACGTCCATCCTTGCTATCTCAGGCTGCCGGCCTGGAACCCATCCTAGATCGATGAAGAAGAAGAAGAAGAAGAAGAAGAAGAAGAAGAAACTCCAAATGAACAATCAACGCGTTCGAGTCAAGTAACCTTTATCTGTACCTGCAACTGGTGTTGTAGTAATCTATGAGCCACAGGGGACTCATCAATCTCATTTCCAAAGGTATCAAGACTAGCAAAGCTTAATGGGTGGGGTAAGGTTAAGTGGTGAGGTTGCAGCAGCGACTAAGCATATATAAGGTGGCTAAACTTACGAGTACAAGAAATAAGAGAGGGATGATCTACGCATAACGGACGTGGACTACTAATGATCAAATGAATGATCCTGAACACCTACCTACGCCAGACATAACACCACCGTGTCCTCGATCGGAGAAGGAACTCACGAAAGAGACAGTCACGGTTACGCACACAGTTGGCATGTTTTAATTAAGTTAACTTCAAGTTATCTAGAACCAGTGTTAAACAAAGCTTCCATGTTGCCACATAACCGCGGGCACGATTTTCCAAAAAGATTTTACCCTGCAGAGGTGCTCCAACTTGTCCATCACAAATTACCACAAGCCGCATAGAAATCCTCGATCACGAAGCTCGCAATCTCGTCGGACTCCTTAGTGGAAAACCTCAACTCTGAGATTACCCAAAGCATCACCGGAATCCCGATGCACAAGATATTTCGTCAAAGGTAAAACTAATCCAGCAAGGCCGCCCGACGTGTCGACGATCCCGATAGGAGCCGCGTATCTCGTTCTCAGGACACGACGGATGGAAAAGCCTACAGGGACCAAACCTCGAGTTGCCCCGTGGTGGCCCCGCGGTCTGTCCATTTTGGACCAACACTCATGAGGAGCACTGGCCCGGGGGTTGATTAAATTTCCTCGGGTTAATTACTCCCTATGCAATGCATTAGTTATTACGTAAATGTAGTATCAAAGTTGGGCCTTGTTGGAAATATGCCCTAGAGGCAATAATAAATTAGTTATTATTATATTTCTTAGTTCATGATAATCGTTTATTATCCATGTTATAATTGTATTGATTGGAAACACAATACTTGTGTGGATACATAGACAAAACACTGTCCCTAGTAAGCCTCTAGTTGACTAGCTCGTTGATCAAAGATGGTCAAGGTTTCCTGGCCATAGGCAAGTGTTGTCACTTGATAATGGGATCACATCATTAGGAGAATCATGTGATGGACTAGACCCAAACTAATAGACGTAGCATGTTGATCGTGTCATTTTGTTGCTACTGTTTTCTGCGTGTCAAGTATTTGTTCCTATGACCATGAGATCATATAACTCACGGACACCGGAGGAATTCTTTGTGTGTATCAAACGTCGCAACGTAACTGGGTGACTATAAAGATGCTCTACAGGTATCTCCGAAGGTGTTCGTTGAGTTAGTATGGATCGAGACTGGGATTTTTCACTCCGTGTAACGGAGAGGTATCTCGGGGCCCACTCGGTAATACAACATCACACACAAGCCTTGCAAGCAATGTGACTTAGTGTAAGTCACGGGATCTTGTATTACGGAACGAGTAAAGAGACTTTTCGATAAACGAGATTGAAATAGGTATGCGGATACTGACGATCGAATCTCGGGCAAGTAACATACCGAAGGACAAAGGGAATGACATACGGGATTATATGAATCCTTGGCACTGAGGTTCAAACGATAAGATCTTCGTAGAATATGTAGGATCTAATATGGGCATCCAGGTCCCGCTATTGGATATTGACCGAGGAGTCTCTCGGGTCATGTCTACATAGTTCTCGAACCCGCAGGGTCTGCACACTTAAGGTTCGACGTTGTTTTATGCGTATTTGAGTTATATGGTTGGTTACCGAATGTTGTTCGGAGTCCCGGATGAGATCATGGATGTCACGAGGGTTTCCGGAATGGTCCGGAAACGAAGATTGATATATAGGATGACCTCATTTGATTACCGGAAGGTTTTCGGAGTTACCGGGAATGTACCGGGAATGACGAATGGGTTCCGGGAGTTCACCGGGGGGGGGGGCCACCCACCCCGGGGAAGCCCATGGGTGTTTGGGGTGCCGCACCAGCCCTTAGTGGGCTGGTGAGACAGCCCAAGAGAGGCCTATGCGCATAGGAAAGAAAATCAAAGAGGAAAGGAAAAAAAAGAAGGAGGTGGGAAAGGGAAGAAGGACTCCACCTTCCAAACCAAGTGGATTTCGGTTTGGGAGGGGGAGACCTTCCCCCTTGGCTCGGCCGACTCCCTTGGGAGTCCTTGGACCCCAAGGCAAGTCTCCCCCTCCTCCTCCTATATATAGTGGGGTTTTAGGGCTGATTTGAGACGACTTTTTCAGGGCAGCCCGACCACATACCTCCACGGTTTTTCCTCTAGATCGCGTTTCTGCGGAGCTCGGGCGGAGCCCTGCTGAGACAAGGTCATCACCAACCTCCGGAGCGCCGTCACGCTGCCGGAGAACTCTTCTACCTCTCCATCTCTCTTGCTGGATCAAGAAGGCCGAGATCATCGTCGAGCTGTACGTGTGCTGAACGCGGAGGTGCCGTCCGTTCGGTACTAGATCGTGGGACTGATCGCGGGATTGTTCGCGGGGCGGATCGAGGGACGTGAGGACGTTCCACTACATCAACCGCGTTCACTAACGCTTCTGCTGTACGATCTACAAGGGTACGTAGATAACTCATCCCCTCTCGTAGATGGACATCACCATGATAGGTCTTCGTGCGCGTAGGAAAATTTTTGTTTCCCATGCGACGTTCCCCAACAGGCCTTGCCAGACCAGCTTTAATCTAAAACAAATTATCAAAGGGGTCCCCATAACAACCCCGATCGTGTTAGGAGCGCTCAAATATGGAACATAACACCGGTAACCGAAAACTAAGGGGGCAAAGGTGGAACAAAACACCAGGCTAGAAAAGGTCGAGCCTTCCACCTTTTACCAAGTATATAGGTGCATTAAATTAAATAGCATTTTAATATGGTGATATGACAAGGAACCCATGTTATCACATGGAAGCAACTACACCTGCAACTAGCAACGCTAACAACATGGTTAAGCAAGTAGTAACATAGCCAATCAGTGGTTTGCTAGGTCGAACGGGTTAAAGTTTATCATGGCATTGTAGAGAGGCTGATATTTAACATGTAGTAGGCAACGAGACATAAACGATAGAAGCGGTAAAACTAGCATGGCAATGATAGTATTGATATCCGGGGAAATGGTCATCTTGCCTGAGATCCCGCTGAGAAGAAGAATGACTCCGTGAAGTCGGTGAACCAACGTAGTCAAACGGGTCCTCACATTCCGATCGCTTGCGGAACTCTATCGAGACGGAGCAAACCGAAAACAAACATCAACACAGATATTCACCGCTCGATGCACAACAGGATGCACAACCTAATATGATGCATGAACAGATCATCATGCAAGGGATGGCATGGCAATTCACCTCACACAAACTCTACACATTAAGTGAAGCTCGATATGCAACGAGTTACATATCGACAAAACTCCATGTTTAATTATTTAATTCACTCCCGATTATTTACACGACAATATCAAATGTTGTTTAACATGGCAAGGGGTGAAGCGATGATCCTACCTGTCATCCTAGTCGCTTAACACGCGGAGCATAGAACGGAGCTACGTACAAGAGACATGCAACACAAGATATATGCCATGAATGTGTCATGCATGCAAGTTACAACAACACGGGCAAGAAGAGAAAGAAGCATATGTCGCCACGGCAAGCGAAAGGGGAACCAAAACGGAAACGATGCCACGGCAACATTCCTATCCCGATAACTCATCGAGATATCATGCCAACGTATAGGAAGCATGTGCGGGAACGCTAAATAAAGATGGGGTGATCCCGCTACCGGGTTCCCATGTGTCGAGGGCGCGACGAAAGAGAGACAACGTGCAACGGGCAACCATACGCGCAAACATACGGTACATCTCATACATCATTTGCACACGGTCACGACAACGTCCCATCGGTATACCTTCGAAGCGTGCATATTGGAGCGGATTGGTTCGGTGAAGGAGAACAACGATCGTCATGGACGTCATGGAAGTCGTGGTACTCGGGTCTCGTCGACGGTAGTCGAACTCTTGGCGTCGGTACACGGTCTTCACATCGGTAGTCGAACACATTTCGGGGGTCGTCGAGGACGTAGTTGACTCGACGAACTTGTCAATTCCATGGCGGCGGGGATAGTGCACGCGGCGACGGCAAGCGACAGCACAAGCAAGCAACACGGCAAGCAAGCAACTAAATCTATCTGGCAGCTACAGCTAGCATGGCAAGCAAGCATCTACAAGCAGCTACGCCAGCAGGCAACGCTAGCAACTAACTAGCAGCTAACAGCTACAGCTATAGCATGCAGCCAACAACTACATGCACCGGCTGGCAGGGCAAGCACAGGCAGCAGCTAAGCTCGGCAGCAAGCTAGCTTAGCAGGCCACGGCAGCAGCAAGCAGCGCGCACGCAGGCAGGCAGCAAGCAGCAAGTTGCCAGCAAGCAGGCAAACAGCTCGGCAGCATGCAAGAGCTAGCGGCAGGCAAAGCACAACATCAGCAACTATCTGCAGCCAACATCGGCTAAGCAGCCACAAACAGCAGCAAGCAAGAGCAAAACGGCGGCAGGCAAGCTCGAGGCGGCCCGGCACCGGCGAGCGGACAACGCCAGCGAGGGGCGCACGGCTCCGGCGACCAGCAAGCCGGCGCGGGCATGGGGGCTCGCGGCACCTCGGGCATGGAGGCGAGCGCGCGGAGAGAGGAGAGGGCGAGGGAGGTGGCCACGGCGGCGGGAGGCGAGCCACGGGACTCCGGCGAGAGGAGCTGGGCAGCGAGGTCGAGGCCAGCGCGGCGCGCAGGGGCGGGAAGAGAACGGCGGCCTGGAGCTAGCAGCGCGGGGGAGGGGGCTCGGGAGACCAGGGGCGCAGGAGAGGGAGGCGGCGACGGCGGGGCGCGCGCGGGAGACGGTGGCTGCGGCGAGGAACGGCGGCGAGCAAGGCGGCGCGGGGTGCACACGGGAGAACGAGGTCGGAGGGGATCGGGCATGGGAAACAGGATGACGGCGCGGGGGAAAGACGAGGAAGGACCGGGACGAGGGGGCTGAGGAGGGTGTCGCTAGGGTTGGACAGGCAGCTGGGCCTTGGGCCGGCTGGGCCGCTCCTCTTCTCCCTCTTGCCTTGGTGTTTTTTTCCTATTTTTTAAAGCAGGAAAACTCAAACAAAAAAAGGGTTTCAACAACAATAAAAGAAATATTTTTTACTCCTTTAAAACAAACCCCAACTATAAAATAGATTGGGCCTCTTTTTTTAAAAGAAATAAAATGAAACCCTTTTTAAAGAATAAAATAAAACCCTTTTAACAAGAGAATAAAATAAACTCCTTTTATCAATAAAATGAGACTCTAGTTTTGAAATAAAACAAAAGAAAAAAATAAAGGAAACCCAAGGGGTTGCCTCCACATTTAATAAAAGGGTTTTTTAAAAGAAGACGAACCTATTTAAAATAGGGGTTAAAACGGAAACTTTAGCAAAACCACAAAAATGAAATATGAGGGAGAGAAGGTTTTAGGTCCGCGGTGCAACAGGATTTTAGGTGGCTCTCACGCACCCACTCTCATCACTCCAACAAAACAACGCCACTCACAAAGCACTAACACCCAACAACACGAAGCACAAGCAACACCGATAAAACACAGTTGACATGATGTCATTCATGATGCGATGATACAAACTAAATGAAGAGGCCACAAAATAAAATAACCACACGACGAAAACGGAAATAAAGGGGAATCTTCTGGGCGTCGGCATCGGGCTGTCACACCCTTGCAACAGAAACAAAGAAAAATCATTATGGCTTGCATTGCACTCCACAATTTTATTAGACAAAGTCAATTCGCCGATAAAGATTTCGACTTGTGTGATCAAGATGAAAATTATGTACCATTGTCTATGCCAACGACTACAACAAATGATTCAACAAATGAGATGGACAGTGCTGCTATAAATCAATTCAGAGCTTGGGTCGCTGATGGGTTGTGGTCCTTGAAACAACAATGATATGAACAAGTGTTCTTCGCTTATGTAATTTGTGTTATCTCGGTTGTTATGTACTCTCTCTTATTTTGATTTTTATGAACAAGTGTTAATTCGTTTGTATGAACAAGTGTTATTTTGGTTGTCACTATTGTGTAATTCGTTTGTATGAACAAGGGTTATTTAAACAAGTGTTTTATTATTAGGGGTAATATGGACTTATAAGTCCCTGTAAACAAACAGGTAGGGACTCGGGACTTATAAATCCCTGTAAACAAACAGGTAGGAAATCGGGACTTATAAGTCTGTGTAAACAAACAGGTACAGACTCGGGACTTATAAGTTGGGACTTAAAAAAGTCCTATGACTTACGAAACAAATAGGGCCTTAGCCACACCAGCGCCACACTTACTCACATTAAGAAAAACATACTCTCTCTGTCTCAAAATAACTGTCTTAACTTTGTACTAACTCTAATATAAATTTATACTAAGTTTAAAACACTTATTTTGAAACGGAGAGAGTAGCTTTTTAACGGGAAATGACAACTCGCTGTTTAAGGACATCAGTTCCAACGCATATTCTTTGGTACATGTGTTTCATTTGACCAATTAGAAGCTTGTACATACAAGGGATGGTCCGTGAATCGCAGCTCTTCCATTTTGTTGAACCTGCGCGGTCGTAGTTGGACGGCTTGAAATTGGATTGGACACCATTGCAAACGAACCGTACGTCTTTGGATGTCTCGAGCACCCTGTTAATCTCCATTCATGGAGTGAATTGCAAGAAATCACCACACTTGGGGCATCCTTTGCGAAAAACAATGGGGTTCTTAATATTTTGCAAAACGCACCGTTGTTTGGATGATTAAAACCCGTTTGATCACTTTCTAACAAGTGGGACCTGGTTGTAAGGAGCTGACTCAGCAAACAATTAACACATACACCCCTATATCGGAAAAAGAAAAGCAATCAACCTATTCACACGTGCCGGCGGAGGCAAGCCGCACGACCCCACCGTCCGGCCTTCGGTGCCGCCGTCCCTCCCGACAATCAGCAGGCGACTCCCCTACCTCTACTCCGCCCGATGTCGGCGAGCAGCAGCAGCTCCACCGTGTCTGTCCTGTGTCGTCCGAACCACGAGCAGCAGCAGCTCCACTAGCTATGGCACGAGTGTACACCGCGTCGCCCTACCCAACCTCCGGCGACGCAACCATCGGGAGCAACAGCTCTACCGCGTGTGGAGGACGGGGCTGCTTCATCGGCGTCTAGGTGAGACGTGTGGTGGTCCTCGGTGTGGATGTGCAACCTCCTAGCGCCGCCCCACACATGTCCCTCTTCGTCGTCGTTCCTGTTCGTCGATGCACGACCTCAGCGGCGCCCCAACGGCGCACCTAAGCATTAACAGGCGAGGTCGGGATCAGGGTCTCCCTCCTCCCGCAGCCCCGACGAGCGCGGCGGGGCGACTCCCCTAAGGCGTAGGGGCGAGCAGGTGAAGAGAAACAACGGCAAGGCCGACAGAGCTTCGGCAGCACAACGGTAGGGCCGGAGCCATGAGCTCGTGGCTAGGGCGAGCCACCGGCCAGCTGCGACGGCCAGGGAGGTGGGAGGCCGCACCATCCCGTTAGCAAGACTAGGGGGAGGGAGATCATCTCGCCGGAGGCCACCTCAAGGTGGCCCGCCACCATCTCGGAGGAGGCAGGCGACGCGGGTGGGAGGGGGCTAGTTGCTTTTTCATTTTCTGAATATGGACGTCTTTGTGAAATCCAGGGAGTAGTGTATATCATTTTTTATCAAATCATCTCCTTACAATCTCACCCCACTTCTCAGAAAGTGATCAACCAGGCTAAATCACCTGGTTAGTGAAATTTGCAAAAAAAAATGTTGTGAATCTACTATGTGTTTTACAAAAAACGAAGGACCACGTAGTTTTCCACAAACGAAGCCACAAATGTGGTGGTTTCTCATGCAATTCACTCGCATTGATGTATGTGTTCAACACTGAAATGGTTGATGCCAAACAAAATGATCAGATTTTATTAAACTGGATAGGATTGAATCCTCGGCACAAGAACAATTTCTTGTTTGTGCATCCCACGGCTAGGAAGGCAGATGACAGGGTCTAGAACTTAATTACTCCCTTCCTTCCTAAATATAAACATAAGTCTTTTTAAGGATTCTAATATGGACTACATATGAAGTAAAATGAATGAATCTATATATTAAAATATGTCAATATAAATTCGTATGTAGTTTATACTAAAAATTTAAAGAAGACTTATGTTTTTTGTATATGAAAAAACTTTCGTGTTAATAGAGAGAAATTTGACCCGAACAAATATAAGTTTTATTATTTTTTCTATTTTACGATTGTGAAATCTCCCCTAATAATAAAGTGCGCAATGCTTCTGTCGCCCGTCGTCGGTCATTTTGCAGAAAAGCCCTCACAGTTTCAGTTAATTAACCCGCAGTCCAACTTTAAGTCAGAACGAACCTAACCGTTTTTTGCATTTTATAGAAAACTCCCTGATGTTTCAGGTAATCAACCCGCCGTCCCTATTTAAGTCAACCGAAACTTTTTTTGTTTTAACAAAAAAAAAACCTGACTTTTCAGTTAATCAATCCATATTTTATCTAAAACAAAATTATCCATATCTTTTAAACCGTAACTCCGATTTTAACATGTTATATATGAATTTTGATTGAAAAAATGTGTAGAATCTAAATAGGATGTTATTTTTAGCTGTTAAATACTTCTTAAATATTATTTTTGATTCAAACTTAATCTGTAGTGCACGGTCTTTTTTTCTCTCTTTCCGACGACCATACGAATTTGCAATAAATATTCATTAAATTAAAACCAAATTGAGAGGAAAGAAAACATCGTTAATCACACATGCACACCTTTGGAAAATCTCGTGGGAAGAAACAACATATTTCTCATCTTATTCCGAGTGATTGTACATTCAAACGCGTTTTCGTTGTGTGAGCACTGAGGTCATTGTCGACAACACAAATGTTATGCCATGTGAAAATATATTACGTTTAAAGCGTGTGTTATTTTCTCTTCCGTTGCAACGCACGAGTTTTTTATATTATATAACTATAAAGATTTGGGATTTTTGTTGGGAAGTTCCGTGACAATATTGTACGTACTAATTTTCTCTTTGGGCAAGTGGCTCCATATCTCTTAAAAACCACGCGGAGAACGAGCAGCGGATCTTCAGCAGCAAGATTGTACTTCCACACGTTGGACTTTTCTTTCTCTTGGACTGTTCATACAGATACGGATACGGATTCTCACTAACTCATTGGTCTTGGACAGTTCGTACGGAGGAAAAAGTCCAATTTCAACCTTTAATATGTGAACCATTTTATAAAATCTCTCAAAAATAGAAAACGTGATTTTTTTTCAAAATCGGAACATTTTTCAAATTCGAAAATATTTTTTGGATGCGCGAACATTTTTTCTTGTAGTTGTGGAGTGATGCATGCATTTGTTCTTATAGTTGTGAGTATATTAAGACTGTAGCTTAAGCTCTACCTGGTCAGCATTTTTTTAAATTTGTTAATATTTTTCAAAAATGACGAACCTTTTTTCAAATATTTCTTACAGTGTGTTGGGACAAATCCGGTCAGGCGATGAACGTCGAATAGCCTACAGGTACGCATAATACACACCATGACAACCCACACATACACGTACATCCACACGTAATATACAATAAATATTTCGACTACATACAATGAACTCTATATAATATAAGTGAAAATAAACAGGAACAAAAAAAGAAAAAAAGAAATCAAAAAATAAAAAGTATAAAATATAAATTGAAACAGAAAATAAAATTCGTGAACTTTTTTTCTCACTTTTTTTAATTCCGTAAATATTGTGATGTTCCATAGCGAGATGGGCCTGACTGGTCTGGGCCAGTCTTTTTCGCGCGTGCGCAGCTCAATCCCGGTCAAGTCAGCAATCCTAGTTTGTCAAAAGAATCCAGGGTTCTTTTTAGACAAGGATTACATAGTTTAGGGTGCAATCGACAGGGATTTCGAGTTGAAGGTTCATTTCGTCGAACCTCTACAAATTCAGGGTTTAAAATGAACTTTTTCCTTCATACGGATACGGATTCTCACTAACCACAGGCTACATCGGTACAGCTCCTGGACCGGCTGCTTGTTAAGCTGGGGATAATGGGGCGATCAGATTGGTGAGAGCATCTTCATATTATGTTCCCAAATCTTCCCTCGTTGTCTGCATGGGGGAAATATTAATACAAGAAACATTCAAAGAAAAAAAATCAACGGAGAAATAATAGCTCCTCACTGCGCAGTGCGTACAAAAAAAACCATCCTTGTGCTAATAATATGCCTATATATAGACCGAACTAGCAACGTGCAAGCTCAAAACTAACAGCAAGCAACCATGGCTTTTTATGACCAACAATTCAAGATTCTCGAGGTACCTCCAATCGTGCAAGAGCTTGTGGGCGCCGGCGTGAAGGAGCCACCGAGCCAGTACGTGCTTCCCGAGCAATACCGTCCCGCTGCGGCGGCGGTCTCCGAGATGCCCGAGCCCATCCCCATCATCGACCTCAGCCGGCTCTCTGCCGGCAGCGCCGAGGAGTTCGACAAGCTGCGGTCCGCGTTGGAGAACTGGAACCTCTTCCTGGTAATTAAACTTCTTTTCCCATTTTCATTTCGGTTGTGTGATGAAGTGGTCATCTCGATCTCATCTCCGGCCGATCTTTCTCCAGGCTGTTGGACATGGAATGGAGCCTAGCTTTCTTGCCGAGGCGATGAAGGCCACCAGAGAGTTTTTCAACCTCCCAATAGAAGAGAAACAAAAGTACTCGAACATTGTCGACGGCGAGAAGATGAGCATGGATGGATACGGTAATGACATGGTCGTAAAAGAGAATCAGGTCCTTGACTGGAACGACCGGCTTAATCTCCTCGTGGAACCTGAATCCCTAAGAACCTACAGACTCTGGCCAACGCAACCCCCTTCTTTCAGGTACTTATTTACCGTCTAGCTGTAGGTTTTTACAGTCTATATACGGTACGCATGCTGCTGCAGGCTCTGCTATCATGCATGCCCTATTTTTAAGCTGATACGTCAGTAGTCTGGCAGTTGATGATTACTACTCCACAATTGTGCAGAGACGTCCTGTCTGAATACACGGTCAGGTGCAAAGCGGCGACCAACATTGTCCTTCGAAACATGGCCAAGATGCTCAATTTACAAGAGGAACACCTCGTAAACATGATCGGCGACAACTCCATCACCCTAGCTATATTCAACTACTACCCTCAGTGTCCAAGGCCAGACCACGTCTTGGGCCTCAAGGCCCACACCGACGGCTCAATAATCACCATCAACTTCGCCGATGCCGAGGGGCTCCAGCTTGAGAACAACGGCGTCTGGTACAACGTGCCCATTGTTCCAAATGCATTGGTTATGAACATAGGAGATATAATGGAGGTACTTGTGTCTACAGCCAGCTACATGTATAATAGTTTGACCTTGTTTTGTGGATTGTCAAGCTGAGATATAATACATCTCTCTATTTCATCCTTATGCATGCAGATTTTGAGCAATGGGGTTTTCAAGAGCCTGGTGCATAGGGTTGTCACCAACGCGGAGAAAGAGCGCTTGTCGGTGGTGCTGGTTTATACGTTGGAGCTAGAGACACAACTTGAGCCGGTGTCAGAGCTAGTGGATGACAAGAGACCTGCACGATACATGAAGATCAAGCTCAACGACTACATGGAAAAATTCCTTGACACTTATGCCACTGGGACACTAGCCATCGACGGCGTGAAGATCCGAATATGATTCCGTTGTATGCAAAAGCTCGCTGAGTAAGATCTATGATGAAGTATCTTCCGTTGACCAGTTTTTAACGAGTTTATATTTTCACATATTTTCAAGATTTTTGTGTGTGTACTCCTCATGTAAAATGTTGGGCAGCTTGTGTGGCCGCATTAAACCCTAATATAAAACGTATCCGCTGTGGGCAACGTACGGATGCAAAGGATGGAATAAAACTTATCGATTGTGTGCAACATGCGGATGCAAGGATAGTTTCCTGTTGGTATGTATCATTGATAAGTACCACTGTGCCTCCTTTTCAAGAAATTAAGAGACCGTTGTGCCATGAAAAATTGTGGGTTAACAGTCAGAATTTCATGTGTATCTTTCCTGAAATATAGACACCCGCTACTATAGAATGTGACATGTTAGTAGTTTCTTGTCGGTGATTACGATGTTAGCATTAACCAGTCACAACAAACTCTCTCGCCGACCGGTGCTTCCAGTCGTCAACGGAAGTATGTTCAGGAACTCCTGGATCATTCTGGTCTTAGTGAGGCAGCCAGAACTTTTGTGAAGCCTGGGCGAGATTGAGCTAAGTGTCTAATTTGGAAATCAAAATCGAGTGTTCTGATACACAATATATAAAATAGCCCTAAACTTCGGAAACCAAAATCCACAATAATAATGAAGTGAAAATATGAACAAATGTATTTTTTAAGTGAGCTAGTATATGATATATCAGTATTCAGTTTTATGTAGAAGTCTCTTGCCAAACCGTCCTAGGAGTTACCAGTTATTGTCATGTGACGTCATAAGTTATAAAACAAGGACATGCATAGAACTGAACTTTCCATGTTACCAGTAAAAGTATAGCTATCAAAATCAGCATCCAAACATCCAAGAAGGCACTAGAAGATTACATAAATGAATTTTCTATTGCACAATAATTAAGTGTTGTGATTTGTGAACATATTCAAAATATACAACTTGTATGAAAAGAGCCAAACATATACTAAAATTTATCACGAATGTGCTTAAGGTGGTGTTTCTTTTCAGGGACTTTTTGGTATAGGGCTAAAAAAAGTCCCTTTTAGTCCCATGTGAAACAAACAGGAGGGACATTTAGAGACTAAAATGGGGTATTTGAGACTAAAGGAAGAAGTCCCTATGGAAGGGACTTTTTTGGACTTTTTGACATTTTTTCCAACAGTGCCCCTACTTTTAGCATGTCATTTAATAACTTCTAATACATTACTATGGGTAACATGGTCTTTTTGCATGTCATTTAATGACCTCTAGTCCATGTTTAGTTCTTGAAAAAAACAGGTATGGACTAGAGACTTTTTAGTTGGGACTAAAGAAAGTCCTAGGACTTTTTAAAGAAACAAGGCCTAAGAAAATCATGAGCCAAATGCCCCACCACGTGACCTCAAAATTTAGCACTACATATATCAATCTTTAAATTTATTAGTAGCAATCTTACCTAATCACGAGAAAAGGCACCGGACAATGAGAATATAAGCCATTTATAGAGATGGATCCGCTTCGCCCCACTCGCAGAGATAGATCCGCCTCCGGATTCGCTGGCCGTCGGTCCGTCTCCACGATACTCCTACATGAGAAACGAACAGCCGAAGTGTTGTAGCGCCGATCAGCCTTGTGACTTTCCTCTCGAGTAATTGTTTTGGATGACAAGGCAGACTACGCTTGATAGGCCTAGTTAATTAGCATATCACTTAAATGTTAGCTGAACTCCTGATAGTACACTGCTGTCCGGGTAAACCATCATGCATAGCAGCTTTTTCTCCATTGTTTAGTAAATGTGTACGCTGTCCTGTGGCTCTCGAGCCCGGACAAGTGCCCGGGGTGGCCGGGCGCTGGCTCCGCCATCTCATTGTTGAACTGTTTGCAGTCTTAGAGTATTTTAGTAGAGCCCTCAAACTCTTAAACCTTTAAAAATAACCGTTTTTTTATAGTTTTCATCGGAAAAACGACGTAGACTAGAACCCTTAAACCCTTAAACCCGTAAAAAAATTTAGAGGTACAACCTTCAAGCCCCTTTCCAGCCTGTAGAAGTGAGGGTTGGAAGGGAAAACTGTCCCCAACCCGCACTCCACTTCCCACCTCGCGCGGGAGGCAGTTGGTACCCCGCGCGCGCGAGAGAAGTTGCCTCGGCCGCCGCCGCCCCGCCTCCCCCCGCGCACCGGCCGCCGCCCCGCGCCCCGGCCGTCGCGTCCCCGCGCCCGCCCCGCCCGCCCCGGCCGCCGCGTCAGCCGCCCCGCCCGCCCAGGCCGCCGTCCCGCCCCGCCCGCCCCAGCCGCCGTGCCAACCGCCCCGCCCGCCCCGGCCGCCGCGCCAGCCGCCCCGGCTGCCGTCGCCATGGCCTCCATTTCCGCCGCCGCCAAGGCCACCTCCGCCGCCTTCGCCCACAAGGTCCCCTCCCCTTCCCTCTCCCTGCTGGAGAAACTTTTCATATTGTGATAAAATATTGGTTTTTGAACAGGCTATCTCTTTTCATATTGTGAAGAAACTTTTCCCTATTTCTTTCCTGCATACAGGTTGTTCCCTATGGAAAAATGGTGCTTTGATCTGTTTAATCTTATTTCAGGTGCCTCCAACCATCAGGTTTATTATGTTTTTCTAGTGAAAATTATGCAATGCCAAATAACAGTTTTAAGGGTTGGGGCAAAGACTAAAATTCTCAAACCCAACCCTTATAACGGAATATTCCGTTATAAGGGTTGGGTTTGAGGGTTCTAGTCCTTGCCCCTGTTTTTCAACCCTTAAAACTGTCAAAAATGGACAATTCTCAACTCTTAAAACTGATTTTACATTTAAGGGTTTGAGGGTTCTACTAGAGATGCTCCCTCAAATCCTTAAATGTAAAACCAGTTTTAAGGGTTGAGAATTGCCCAATTTTAACACTTTTAAGGGTTGAAAAACAGGGACAAAGAGTAGAACCCTCAAACCCAACCCTTATAACGGAATATTCCGTTATAAGGGTTGGGTTTGAGGGTTCTACTCTTTGCCCCAACCCCAACCCTTAAAACTGTCATTTGGCATTGCATAATTTTCACTAGAAAAACATAATAAACCTCCAAACAAACACGGAAATAAAGATTATTGATGCATGGTTTAATAGTTTTTACATCACACAATCTTCATCTTCCCCCTCTACTCGGCACCATCACCAAAAAATTACACTTGGCGCCATTTCCTAGACCACTTCCACGTCCATCATGCACCTCCATTGTCGCCGGTGGTGGAGTCTTCCACACCGCCATCGCCACCACAACTCATCGGAGCGTCACCTCGAAGAGTAGAGGACGCACCACGGAATATCCTCTTCCTCTCCGCGATGTCCTCCTTGTAGTCCTTCCACCATTGCAATTGTTCTTGATCCATGTCCTTCTTGGACATCATCATGTGCTCCTTCTCTTCCACCATGAGTTCTTTCCATACCTTTGCCTCTTTCACCTTGATCATCCTCTCCTCCAAGTCGGCCTTGCGCTTTGCTTCTTCACGCTTTGCTTCCAGTTGTGCAAGCTTGACCTCTTTCTTCTTCTCGGTGATAAGAAGCTTCGTCTCCAATGTCTTCGTTGTCAATTCCTCTCTTGCCTTCATCATTTTCTCCATCTTCTCCCTTAGGCTTGACGCCTCTCCTTCCATCTTCACCCTTACCTTGCCCTTCTTGGTTCCCTCGGGCTTGCCCAAGTTCCTCTCCCCCTCCTCATCTTCACTATCATCCATCCTAAGCATTGCCGACTTCTTGGGTGCGGTCTCTTGATCCCTCAACTTCCACTTGTCAAAGGTTTGAAGAATTGCCCAAGCATGTTTAAATGGGAATGGCTTGCCCTTGGCCACGGCGTCTTCCGTGTCGCGAGCTTCTTCCGCTGCTTGGCCACGGCGGAGGACTCGCCGGCGGCCTTGGAGGCAGCCCCTCGCGGCCCACGGGAGGCCGCCTTCGGCCGGCTCTTCTTGAGGGCCGGAGCGTCGTTGGGGGCGGAAGCCGGGGCGGTGGCAGGGGCGGGAGCGGCGGCCAGGGCTGGCGCGGACGGAGGCGGTGGCAGGCCTGCCCGCCGCCGCTTGGCCCCGACGGTGGCGGGGGCGGCCGGGGCTGGCGCTGCGGCGGCCGTGGCGGGGACGGGGCCGGCAGGGGCGGGCGAGGGCCGCCGCTTGGCCGGGGCGGGGACGGCCGGGGCCGGGGCGGGCGCATCGACGGCTGGGGCGGGCGCTGCAGCCGCGGCCGGGGCGGGCGCTGCAGCCGCGGCCGGGGCGGGCGCTGCAGGCGCGGCCGGGGCGGGCGCGGCCGGGGCCGGGGCGGGCGCGGCGGCCGGCGGCGGCGCGGCGGCCGGCGGCGGCGGGGGGCTCCATGGCGGCGGCGGGGGCGAGGCGGGCGCGAGGAAGGCGACGGCTGGAGTTTCTCCTCCCAGCCCTCACTTCTACAGGCTCAAACTAGTTTGAGGGTCGGACCTCTAAAAATATTTACGGGTTTAAGGGTTTAAGAGTTCTAGTCTACGCCGTTTTTCGGACGAAAACCGTAAAAAAACAGTTATTTTTAAGGGTTTGGGGTTTGAGGGTTCTACTAGAGATGCTCTTACGTCTGTTGATCTATGAAGCAGACAGCATCTAGGCTTCCGAGGAAGACTTTGGAATATACTCTCTGTTTTCATTTTGAGGGGGTCTTTGGAATATACGCGTGCCTGGTGAAGCACCTCACAGCTTGATCTTGACGGCTATGAGCCAAGAGGTTCAACACCTGAGACCAGCCGGGGTTACCGTCCGTTTTATAACTCCGTTCTTCTCGGAGAAAAACCGGTGAGATAGTCTGGTCAATCCAAAACTGAACAACCCTTATTTAGGAAGTTAAAACATCTGCAGGGCAGTAAAGAGAAACCAAAAGACGGCAGCATCTTTTGCAGACAATGTCAGACATTGTAACTGTAGATGATATCGAGTGCCAACTGTGGATCTGCAATAATTTGTAAGTTGCATTTCAGAGCCTTCATCTGATATTCACCCTAGACAGGGTCAGTTAAGCTCAGCACGTTCACCTGTTCAGTGTATAGTGCAAATGCACAGTGACGACTCAAGACCTGTATTTTCAACAGTGCCTTTTGCACTGGCTGTTGATTGTTCTTTTAATATGTACTACAATCTTGCTTCACTGCGTCGACAAGGAAACCTGAGAGCAGTAATGCCCCATACACATGTGCAAATTTGCTATTTTGCACGCTTTCTAAACAGGAAAATGAAACACTCATTTTCGTTAGTCTAATGACTGTAGATGTCAGAACTTGAGGCAATGTCCTGAAAGATCAGTTAAGGTGATTAGGCTGGTATGATCGCTCACCGGTCATATACTGCAACTCAACAAAAACACTCCTACAGCAGCCAATTTCTGCCCTTTGACAAACCTGGAGCCACAAACTACAGTTGAATTATCATTGCATATGTAACTAATGGTAAAGGGTGGTTGATTATATGGAAAGAAAAAAGCCCATCTGGCATATGACCAATTAATCATCAAAAATAAATATTCTTCCTCTCAGTGAATCTCATACTAAGGTTAGATTTGCTCAGGATTATGTAGCCACAGGTCAGGAAAGATGCTAAACTACTACAATTCCTGGTTGCTTGGGTTGCATGTCCTATTCTTGGGTCAGCTATCCCTTCAGACTTGGAACAAACAGCATGACCGGGAGATACTTAAACAGTCTATATCTAATAATAAAGCGGCTATTGCTTTCGTCGGAAAACCCACCACGGCATTTTTATAAAAAAGCCCTTGTAATTTTTGTTATTCAACCCGTGCTCCATCATTTATCTGCAACGCAAAAGGAAAAAACGATTCGCTGCAAAAAATTATACCCGTACGCATCGCCTCCTCCCGTCGATCCTGGGCCACCCTGGCATGTGCCTAGGCCGCCGCCACATCACTCGCCGCCGCGGCCGACCTCAACCCCACCTCTGCCGATCTCAACCCACCCGCCTCCGCGGTCGTACCTCTCCCTACTCACTGCCCCTGTTGCGGCGCTCGAGCGCATCGCGTCGACCCTGCTCCACCCTAGGCTGTGCCCAGGCCGCTGCCACACCACTCGTCGCCGCGGCCGACCTCAACCACCACTGTTGTCGATCTCAACCCACCCGCCTCCACGGCCGTACCTCTGCCCGCTTGCTGCCCCCGTTTCGACGCTCGAGCACAACTTCTGGATCAAATCAACGCGACAGCTACAGTGACTGGGGATGATGCGTCTGCTCGATGCAGAACGGCGGCGGCGCGCGGATAAGACGCGGCGGAGCAAATTACTTGCAGGTGGAGGCGGGCCTCCATGACTCACACGGGGAACTCCGAGGTTATGGCGCGGCAACAACGACTCCTTATGGCCACATAGAGGCGCCTAACCCTGGCTCTCCTCTTCGTATCCTCTCCTCCGGCAGGAACTCATCATCTCGTGAGATCCCCTCCCCATGCCTCCAACCGTGTGCCAAGCACCGACAAGAAAATTTGTTTTATGGTGATTTATTTACTGATGAATGAATGTATTGAATGTAAGATTGTATTGTTGTAGAGACAGAGAATGAAACACCACCTTCAGTTTGTCATCTGATCCCACATTCTCTACCCCATGAATGAAATAAGATAACAGTCAATTGATCAATTCAGGTAGCCTCTTTGTTTTGCTTTGCTTGTCCCGCTCAATTTCTCATCATGATAAAATTAACAATGGACGGGTTGATTTCTCAACAAAATAGGATAGGACTGACTACATTAGTTAGTTAGCTTATTATTTTAATAAATCAAACTGATTATAAAAAGACTAAAAGCGTGTGGTATTTTTTTCTCCCGTTGCAACGCACGGACCCTTTTGCTAGTATTAGTCAAATAAACCTAACAGAACCACAGCTTATTCAAGTACCTAGGTTAACAAGCACGCACATAGCAAATGCAAGCATAGTAAATACAATCGCACGAGAAGGCCAAATGAAAACTGACAAGCATTCTCTGATGATATATACAAGACAATATTATTATTACTACTAGAGGATCGAACACTTATTATTTAGGAGGGCTGACAATCTCGAGTGCAAGCTAACAGGAAGTCAGTTCAGAACTTGGATCAAACTGCATCGAATTGGGACGTGTTCCATGCTTTAAAAAAAAGCAGTACAAGAACTTTGGAAACAGATCCTGTCAACAACACAAAAATAAATAAATCCAAATATCGTACGCCATCACTTTCAGAATTAAAACATCTGCGCGGCGGCAGTAAATAGTTGACATATAATCTAAAAATAGTGGATGACATCATGCACCAACCAATTGCACTTCAGAGACTTCACACAGAGTCAGTTTTGTTGAGTAAATAGGCAATTTTCCGAGTAGATTAATACATGAAATAATTACTAACATGACATTGACTAGGTTCATGACATACTGATCAGGGAGTATACTAGCAAGTACTACGCATATAGCAGAAACATCTACGCATATAGGCAGTACTATTATTGCAGACAAAAACAGGAGAGGGATAAACATATCATACCCTCCGATCGGCCAATTGGCCGTAGCAGCAGCGGTGGCGGCGGCAGCATCCTCTGCCGCCTTCTTCTCGACTTCGGCCTTCTCGCGGACGAGACGGTCAGCTTCGCTTGGTGAAGACATGACGATGACGAGGGCGACGCGGACGTAGACGAAGCAGACGGACGGAGGCGAGCAGTCGCGTGATCGCTCCCCAAAAACCTAATCGCCCCTCTCCCGTACAGGAACCGGAGAGGCGGGGTTTCGGAGGCCTGCTCTCCCGTCGACCGTGTACGCGGTAAATGGGACGGAGTCGCCGGTGGCAGCAGCAGTAAAAGGAACGAACGCGTGAGGCAGATGTGATCTGATTCTCGTGACGGCTAGGGTAGGCGATAGCCTGCTTATAAAGGCGGCTGGGTGGAGAGACGTGGGCCGAACCCACGTCCGAGTCGGTAACAGCCGACGATCGGACGTCTCGGATCGTGCCGTGTCCGTTACGTATTCTCCGTTCCTGACCGGCAAAAATAAGCGCGTAGGTATGAGCTCGGCTCGGCTCATTCCCGCAACCTGCGGCGCGTCATGACGAGGCGGGCGGCGGAGGAGGAGTGCGCGAGGGCACCTTCTCTTCTCACTCTCCAATAGCATGTGGAAGAGAGATCTTTATAAAGGGGTCCAACTTCTCCTCCACTAGCGGGGTGGGACTAAACTTCCCACCACCTTGTCATGCCACCACCTACATGGGCCCTTGGAGATTTTTCTGAAATTCTCTAATGGGCCTAAAGCCCACTACCAATTTCAACAATCCCCCACCAGATCTCAAGGGCACATCGTGTTCCCTCGTTCCAATCACTGTTTTAATATACCAGCATTTCAGTGAAGACCTGTTAAGGTTGAGCTTCACCTAGAACAAGTAGCTACACCCCTTTACAACTGAACAATGGACTATGCCTTGAATTGTCGATTTGGCGTAAAGGAGCGTCACCACAAGTCTTACTTGTACTAGACTGCCGAAGGTGACCCCTCGGGTGGAGCATATTAGTCACACTCTGGCCTATTCATGAGTTTATTAGAGATCACCCAAATCTCATAGACTGTGACCAGCAATCAAGCTCATATAGGTGTGTTCCTCCAAAGATCGCTCTGTAGGACAGCATCTTGCTTACACATAAGCTTTAGAACACATTAAGACATTAGTCATCCTACCATACAGTATCTGAGAGCATTGCATCTCCAACGGAGTGGGTTAGTAAAGTTACTCTCCTCAGTTCACCACTGGCTTGTTTTCCCAGGTCCTACTTCACGGGATCTCCGATCATATAGGTTGGGTTACTACCATGGCAACTCATGTGGGACTCATACCCATCTCCCTCAATGCACTATCTATCACAACACGTGATAGCCCTTTAGTAAAGGGATCTGCCAGATTCTTAGCCGTTTGGATGTAATCCAACGCTATCACTCCGGAGTTTCTCAAACGTCTGACAGACTTCAATCTAATTCTTATATGTTTTTTGGACTTCATATTGTCCTTTGAACTCTTCACTTTAACAATAGCTATTTGATTATCGCAGTTCATAAGGATAGCCGGAACCGGCTTCTCAACCACAGGTAAGTCCATCAAAAGATCTCGAAGAAATTCTGCTTCGACACCAGATGTGTCTAATGCTGTTAATTCTGCTTCCATTGTCGATCTCGTAAACATCGTTTGCTTGCAAGACTTCCAGGAAACAACACCACCCCCAAGAGTAAACATATACCCAGTAGTGGCCTTCATTTCATCAGCATCAGAGATCCAATTCGCATCACTATACCCTTCAAGTACCGATGGGTATCCCGTATAGTGAAGCCCGTGGTTGACAGTACCTTTCAAGTAGCGCATAATTCTTTCAACAGCACACCAATGAACATCGCCCGGGTTTGCAACAAACCGGCTAAGTTTGCTCACAGCAAACACGATGTCAGGCCTCGTTGCGCTAGCTAGGTACATAAGCGAACCGATAATTTGAGAGAATCTCAATTGATCTATAGTTGTGCCTTTAAACTTTCGAATAAGCACACTAGGATCATATGGTGTTTGAGAAATTTTGCAGTCTGAATATCCAAAGCGACTCAAAATCTTCTCAACATAGTGGGATTGCAGAAGTGTAATCCCACCCTCATCATCTCTCAACAGCTTGATGTTCAAGATAACATCAGCCACCCCAAGGTCCTTCATCTCAAAGTTTTGAGACAGAAAAGACTTAACCTCCTCAATTACTTTGAGGTTGGTTCCAAATATCAGTATGTCATCAACATACAAGCACAATATAACTCCTTCGCCCCCACCATGGCGATAGTATACATATTTGTCAGCTTCATTAACAACGAAGCCAACAGATGTCAGAGTTGTATTAAACTTCTCATGCCATTGCTTAGGTGCTTGTCTCAGACCATATAAAGATTTCAGCAACTTACACACCTTTCCTTCCTGACCTTCTATCACAAAGCCATCTTGTTGTTGCATATAGATTTCCTCATTTAGCTCTCTGTCGTGGGTATAAGTCTGACAGTAGATGTGTAGGGTACGAAAGGATGGGCAGAGCCTTAGCTACGGCGAGGTTGTATGAGTTCAGGCCCCTCTATGGTGGAGGTAATAGCCCTACGTCTCGGTGCTCTGGGAGCTTGCTGTCGAGTGGAATATGGATTACAGTGAATTGCTAACCCTTGCACCAATGGGGAAGGGCGGCTTATATAGAGTGCGCTGCCCTTCACAACGGTTCGGTGCATAGGGGTGGAGCAGTGGCGAATAAATGCCTACGTTACAGGTAACGTATGTCTTTAATGCTAATAAAGGCACATGGAAACGTATGACCGTTTCCCTCCAGGGGGGTTACGATGCACAGAGTGGAATCCAGTCGGTTAGTTTGATACACTCCGAATGCTCATATCCGACTGGATGATGGAGGATTCGTCACCGACTGGATGATGGGAAGTCCTTAATTCAGTCGGAACTGACTAAGGACCTTATCCCTTATGAAGGGTAGTCCTTGGTTAGGACTTATAGGGCAGGCCTATGACCCTACCCTAGGACTATAACCCCATCATTAGTCCCCGAATGGATTGGGGTTGGAACGACGAAGCGATGCTTGGAGTACGGATCCGACTGGTACGGATGCGACTTTGGCGTTGTTTGCCTCGATCCATTTTACCTTCTTTGACCAACGATCCGAGTGGATGTACTTGTGAAACGGACTGTCCGGGACCGAGTGTTTCCGTGGTATCTTTTGACGTGACCAGTCAGCTGACAGCGGTGGATTTTCCGGGATCCTCAAATTTCGGTTGCCGCGCGCTCAGCGGGGATGACGACATCGCAATCGAGTAGTACCAGACGCCTTGATTCCCGCGCCTTCATCTTCTCCACTAATATCGCAGCAACCGGTCGGGGGATAAGATTTCGGGGCCACTTGCTAGTGACCCAGTCGGAACCTTATTTAAACTTCTACGGCGAGTGTTTTTCGTTACTGTAACGACCAAGATGCGGTCCTTTCCGATCTGGGGGTCGAGGCCCCCGAATAGGAAAGAAGCGCATCTAAGCGTTTCGCAAGCAAGTAAACATAGCACAAAATAATAATTACAGTAGACAGTTTGGGATTCAACTGTCTTCTTATTAATAATACAGAGTACAACGCATATACAAAAAAGGTAGTTCCGGTACGGACTACAAAACAAGGAAAATGCTATGCTACCCGCTGCAGGCCCACGATCACGACCACGGCTCAGTCCTCTGGATAGTTCACGTACATGCGATCTGTCTCCTCGTCGTACTGCCACGCCAGCTGGGTGCCGTCGGGATCATCTGCCTCTGGGGTACCTGTACCTGCTGGGAGTTTCGGAGGAATCCGTGAGCCACGGGGACTCAGCAATCTAAGACCTTGGTGCCAAAACTAGTCACGTTATTTGGGTAAGGAAGGGATGAAGTGTTTCAGGCTGCTGCACCCAATGATTGAATAAGTGGCTATCTTACGCAAAAGAGAAGTGAAAGTGGTCTACGCTAACGATCGGGATTACTTGATCAGAAAGTGATCCTGAACACCTACCTACGGCACTCATAACCCCACCGTGTTCCCGATCGAAGAGAGATCTTCGAAGGGACAGTCACGGTTACGCACACAGTTGGCATATTTTATTAGTTTATGTTTAAGTTCTCTAATACCGAATGTTAACAAAATATTCCAAATTGCCACATAACCGCGGGCACGGCTTTCCGAAAGATTAAACCCTGCAGGGGTGCTCCAACTAGTCCATCACAAACGAACACAGGCCGCAAAGGCATCCTCCATCACGAATCTCGTGATCTCGTCGGATTCCTTAGAGGAAAACCTCAACTCTGGGGAAAACCAAAGCTTCACTGGGATTCCTATACGCAAGATATACCGCCAAGGTAAGACAAGACCAGCAGGACCTCCCGTCGTGTCGACGACCCTAATAAGAGCCGCGTATCTCAGTCTCAGGACACGACAGATGAGCTAGACGTCGGGATGGCTAAACCTCTGGGTGACCAGTGGGGCCCCGGACATCGCTCAAGTGGGGCCAACACTCATGAGGAGCACTGGCCCAGTTTGTTGATTAAGTTCCTCGGGGTAGCTATTCCCTATGAAGATTATTATGTGATTAGCAGATTAAAACCAAAGTTGGGTCCTGCTGGACAAGCCTTAGCACTACGCGATTTATCAAGGGGGTCCCCATAACAACCCCGAACGTGTTAGGAGCGATCATTATGGAATCAAACACCGGTAACCGGTAACTAAGGCGGCAATAACGGAACAAGACACCCGGCAAAAGGCTAGGCCTCCCGTCATTTACCAAGTATATAGGTACATTAATTAAGTAACAGAATTTAATATAATGATATCAAGCTCATGTCCTCACATGATTTTAAAACACCTGCAACTAACAATGCTAACATTAGTAGCTGAGCAAGCCTACCTAGCCATACAAGTTTGCTAGGAAAGAGTACGGTGTTTAGGCTCATGGCATATGAAGAGGCAATATATTTTCAGTGGTAGGCAGCGAGCAATATGACATGGAATCAAAACTAACATAACAAGTCTAGATATGGAATCAAGGTCATATCATCTTGCCTGTGATATCCTCAGCTTGGAATAGTTCTGGATCGTTCTGCACGTACTCTCCTGACTCCACGTATTCGTTCTCCGCTCCCGGTGCCACCCAACATAAGAATAACAGCCAATGAACAGCAGCACCACAAAATGCAACAATCACATGATGCATGAGAGGAAAGTTGAGCATGCACCACTATTTCTATCACTAGCACAAGCAAAATAAACTACAGCAAGTTTCTGGACAGAACTTTGCACTAAACTATTTGGACATGCATGGGAATGAAATGAACAGATGCAGCTCGTAAAAACGGTGCAAAATCATATAAAGTACATTGCAAACGGAGCTACGGATCAACGGGAATCAACGAAACAAGATATGAAGCTCTACGTGAAAGATTCAACACCACACACACAATTGGCACAAATCTGGTATTCCCAGGTAGCCAAGACATATAATAACCGAACATGAATGAAATGAAGCAAGGTAGAACACCACAACATCAATTAAGCACAAACTTTGAACAAAATGGCAAAACTACATAATCTCCAGTTTCTGCATCTTAGCTGTTTGGGAGCAACATGCAATATAGCTACAGGTCTTCAAACATGACAAATAATATATGTGGCTGTTGCCAACCAAGAACACTACAAGCCCCAGCAAGAATCACAGCAAAAGGATTTAAACTCTAGAAGATACAAGGCCACAAACTTTCCCAAAACCATCAGATCTCAGGGACTTAGTGAAAATTCCTGCACCTGAGTTTCTGTTTCTATTCTGAAGCTTTTTGACAGCAATCAAAACACAAGCTACTGGACACCAAATGACTTGAAAATTGACAGGAAGCTTCACAAACATATCAGGTTGAAAATACTAGCAATGAACTAAGTCCAGTTCTCAACAGAATGACCAGCACATCCTCATCTACAGGGGAAGAAAATGTTTCCAGCATCCCAGACTTAGTGAAATTTTCAGAGTTCAAAAATCTGGAATTTTCCAGCCACATGCCCACTTTGTCTAGGCATAGTTTGCACACACCTGTCACCAAGAGGTAGTTGACACCACTATGGTGTTGAGCACAAACCCCTACTATTAACACACAAAAATCCATGCCCTTGGGCTCCTCCTATACCATGGAATCAAGGACCAAACTTTCAACAAAATGTAAATGCAACTCCATAAGGTATTCTTCTAAGATGACAACTACATAGGTGAGTTTCATGTGCACAATGACAAAGTGACATGGGGGTTTGAACCCCATGTTTGTGTCATGCACATCAACAACACCCACTCATATATCACAATATCACTAGCATCAAGCCCAACAAAATATAATTCCTATGCTAACAAGAGAGTATGCACACCCCCACATATGGGCATGTGATGGTACACACTCTCACATGCACCACAAGGAACACCCTTGTAGTCATGTCACCCTCAAGGTGCACCCCCACAAGAATCTACCCATGCTTAACTAGTAAGCTCCACCTACACATGCTTATCATAGCTAGCCACCTAGTGCATCACATACACCACAATACATGAGGTCAGGGGGAGGCATCCACACCCCACTATACCAGCAAATAAAACTACAAGAACAACTTAGTCCACACTAAAGCTCAAAAGATGTGACCAAACATGCTCAACTAGTGCAATCTCTCACACCTTAAGGCACACCACTTACAAGAAACCACAACAACATGCACAAACTCCTACCAAGTGTATCTTCACACCACAAGATGCAATCATCATAGGTTCACAAGGCTAGCAATACATCATCTATCATTCCACAAGTGTGCAAAACACACACACAAAGAAATCTGCTCTTAACTACACTAGCAGGAAAAAGGATTAAAATGCCACCTTGCTGCCCAAGCATAAGGAAGAGGAAGAGCAAATTAAAAGACAGCAAAAAAATTAGCAAAAACATGCATCAGGGGTCCTGGGAATCGAACCCAGTACCTCCTGGTACACAACAGCACCACCTAGCCACTTCACCACCACCACTATGTCGCCAGGTTGGGGAAGAGAACAGGGAATCATATCCCTGATGCTCTTGCACAGGAAAAACAGTAAAACTAACAAAACACACAACGCCGAGGGGGGGAATCGAACCCACACCCTACTCATCAGGGACCCAGCACCACAACAAGTGGACTAAAGCGCGACATCTGAACTAATACGCGCGAGAGAGAAGATGAAGAGACTCCCCCGTGCTGATCTGCCACCCTGAACTATCCTACTCGCCGGAGACGCAGCAGGCAGACCAACTGATCACGCCAACGATGACGGGGAGGCCTCCTGGCCACGGCGCTGCTGCCACGAGGGGGGAGGAAGCCCTCCTCTGCGCAACACACCCACGAACACTGCTCTATGCAGATCAAACCCCTACCACTGCAACCTACTATGCTGCTGCAACTTGAACAGAGGTAAGCACGCACCACGGCGGATCCGAGCCGAGCTACGGAGGAGGAAGGAAGGGGGAGGCGCAGCCTCACCTTGGGAAGGAAGGGGGGTCCGATCTGACGGAGAGGAAGCCGGACCGGAGGGAAGAAGGCGAGCCGAGGTAGTTCTGCCGTAGACCAAAGTAGAGGAAGCAGTACGCCCGGTTCGCGCCGTTGACGAGGACGAGCTCGACGGGAGGGTCGCTCCCCGGGCTCCTAGCGCCGGGAATGGGTCGCGGGGAACCACCCCGAGCCCCCGGACATGGCGGCCTTGCCGCTCGACGGAGCACACAGGGGTAGACGCGACGAAGCTCTTCTCTATACTCTCTGCTATCCCTACAGAAAGTTTACCTGGGGAAGAAAGGAAGAGATGGAGGGGGACGAAGGAGATTGCGGCGGCAGGAGGGAACCCTAGTCGAGGCGAGGGCTCGGACGCCCAGCTAAATAGGGGCCCTCGACGTTTGTGCCACAGCACCGTCAACTCCTCCCTCTCTCTCTCTCGTTCTGACGGAAAGGAGTCACGCGAGGGGGGGGGGGTGGAGAAGTGACGACGTCAGGAAGGAGGAGGGGGCTCGCTCGCATGGGCTCCTAGCGCCGGGTGGAAGAATTAACGGGCCAGCAAGTAGGAGGGAGCCCACAGGCGACCAGTAAAAGAAAGGCCCCAGTAGCCTCTCCCAAATAAAAGAAACACAAAGAAGGAAAAGAAATAAAACAAATAAGCTGGTGGGAATAACTTAAAAGGAAAAAAATCCCGTGGTCATAGAAAAATATGACCTAAATTAAAAAAATAAGAACAAGATTTTTAGAGTAGGCAAATATTTTACAAAACATCATTAAGTTTGTTGTTTTGTGTCATTGCCACCTGTATAAATCACCCTCAAAATTCACCAAACTAGCATAACTACACACTCACCTTAATCCCTAAACACAAGACATTTTTAGAGCAACTTTTGGGAAGATGGAATTTTGACATGAGATAATAGGAGGGAAAAGGATTTTAAATAGCCAAGAGCTTTGAAAATACTTAGCACTCACTCCTGCCCATCACACCCCAACATCACATGCATCACACAAGATAATACAATACCACAACATCACACCTAGCAATATCACATGCAATCTTAACATGACATAGAATCATAAGGTATGGCAAGGATGGTATGGCATGGATGCATGCATGCAAATGCAAAATAGAAGGTGACATATGAAATCATACATGCATAGAAACTCTCATGACAAAGTCAAGGTGGTCCCACATGGAAGGTTACAAAAAGGGAAAGTCCTACACTTGGGGCATTACAGTTACACTCGCCGGATAACTTGCACTTGACCCGCTTCTCTCGCCATCTCCTGCACATCCCGAGCTCCTTCCTTCTCCTTCTCCCTCGCGGATCTGCAGCCTCCGCCATGACAAAGGGGCAGACTAGCAAGCTAGAGGCGCGAAAGAAGAAGGGGAAGGCGGCGGCTCCTGCTCAGCGGCGGCAGCGAGCGCTACCGGCGGGGTGGATCCAGGGGGATTTCCTCCCCTCCACGGTGACAGAGGAGAACTTGCTGGAGTTGGTGGATCATGGAATGATTGCGCACAAGTCGTGGAGGTTGCCGACGGAGGGCGAGACCGAGCCGGCGCCCTGGGAGGGGGAGCGCGTCTTGCTGCTCAGCCACGTGCACCGAGGTTTCTCTCTGCCTCCACATCCCTTCTTCAAAGGTATAATGAACCACTTCGGGGCGCAGCTCCACCATTTTCCCCCAAATGCCATAGCTCATCTCTCTGCCTTCATCGTGTTGTGCGAGTGTTTCATCGGCTGTCCTCCCCATTGGGGGCTTTTCAAACACATCTTCTCTGCCAGATCCCAAACCATCAAACGGCAACCAGTCGGATGATAAAACTCACCTCCTCCAGCCCTGCGGAGGCTTAGGCTTCCAAAAGAAGAGTAAGTAGCTATCCCGCTCTTCAGTTGAGTGACTCTGTTAGGAACTGGCAGTCGACATGGTTCTACTGCCAGGACGTTGCTTGCCCGAATGCCACAACTGGACTGCCTCCTTTTAGCTTAGACCGACCGGCTCCGCCTAGGCAGCTCGCGCTCACGAAGGCGGAGAAGACCCAGATCCAGCCTCTGGTCGATGTACTTGTAGAGGTCGTCCGAAGGGGAGTCACCGGCATAGATTTGCTAGAGGTCTTCCTGGGTCGGCGTATCCAGCCTCTGCAAGCTCGACACCACGCCATGTGGCACTACACAGGGCTTGAGGATTCCACTCGGACTAACGTCGAGTGCGTGACCGGGGAGACGGTGGCGTCGTGCGTCCTCAACATCACAGGCGCCTGCGAAAACCCTAGAGGAGCCCGGCGAGTGAAGGCCTTCCGCGCGGACAACCCTCCTCCGAACAAAGTGAGTATAACTTGTCGAGTGCACACAACTGTCTTAGATTTATCGCTTTCTTGAATCACTGTCTGACGTCTGATGTTGTCGACTGTATCTTGTGCAGGCGTGGACTAACTGGTTTTCTCCTGTCTCGAACGGGAATCCGGCCGAGGAGGAGGAAGGCAGCCAAGAGGGAAGCGTGGAGAGCGTCAAGTACGTCTCCGACAGTGGGGAGACGGTGGAGGAGTCCGCAGAAGAAGAAGAGGCAGATGAGGAGCAGAACTCGCCACCTCCACCGCCAGAGCCTCGGACTAAGCGCCATCATGAACCTGTGGCTCCTTCGGCTCCTCCAGCATCCTCGAGTGCGCCGCCAGCTCCGCCAGCTGCTCCTGTGGTACCGAGTGCCTCGCCAGCCGTTCCCGTCGCTCCGAGTGCTCGGAGCACAAAGAGGACCAGGGACTCTGCTGCTGAGCCTGCGGGTCAGCCCTCTAAGGTGGCTAAACCGAGTGGATCTAAGCCTCGGAAGGCTTTGCCACGGATGAGGGTCATAGTTCCCGTCACCTCAACATAAGTCCATGGTTCTTCTATCTTCTTTCAGTATTTGACTAAACTCCTGCTTATTGGTCGAATGAATTTTACTCAACAGAGTTGCCACCTCTCCGGCACGCCAGGGGGACGATCCCATGGACATGGACAACGTTGTCACATCCCAGCCAGGTGCGTCGTGGCGATTCCGAGAGTTTACATTATTGCATCACGAATTATGTCTTTGGTCTTGCCTTTTTCCTGTGGTCTCACGCCGTTCGGTCGGGTTTCTCTCAGATGTGACTTATGTGGAGGAGAGCGACCAGAGGAGGTCCGAGCAAGCCGCGGTGCCCGTCCTTGAGCCTGTTCCGCCGGTTACCACTCTCGCCATGGACGCGCCGCCGACTGAGACGATGTCGTCGACTGAAACGGCGCTGATCGCTGCTAAACCGACTGGAGCAGGCCTTGGGATGCCCAAGGAGCCTCCTACGATGCCAGTGTTGGGGAACGTCGCATGGGAAACAAAAATTTTCCTACGCGCACGAAGACCTATCATGGTGATGTCCATCTACGAGAGGGGATGTGTGATCTACGTACCCTTGTAGACCGTACAGCAGAAGCGTGAGTGAACATGGTTGATGTAGTGGAAAGTCCTCACGTCCCTCGATCCGCCCCGCGAACCGTCCCGCGATCAGTCCCACGATCTAGTGCCGAACGGACAACACCTCCGCGTTCAGCACACGTACAGCTCGACGATGATCTCGGCCTTCTTGATCTAGCAAGAGAGAGGGAAAGGTAGAAGAGTTCTCCGGCAGCGTGACGGCGCTCCGGAGGTTGGTGATGATCTTGTCTCAGCAGGGCTCCGCCCGAGCTCCGCAGAAACGCGATCTAGAGGTAAAACCGTGGAGATATGTGGTCGGGCTGCCGTGGCAAAGTTGTCTCAAATCAGCCCTAAAACCCCACTATATATAGGAGGGAGGGAGGGGAGGAGGCAGCCTCAAAACCTAAAGGTTTGGCCGAAATTGGAGGTGGAGGAGTCCTACTCCAATCCTACTTGGAGTAGGATTCCACCTTCCCACTTGGAAACTCTTTCCACCTTGTGTTTTTTCCTTCTCAAACCTTATGGGCCTTAGTGGGAACTTATTCCAGCCCACTAGGGGCTGGTTTATCTCTTCCCATAGCCCATGAGACCCCTTGGGGCGTGACACCCCTCCTGATGGTCCCCGGCACCCCTCCGGCACTCCCAGTATACTACCGATGAGCCCGAAACTTTTCCGGTAATGCACGAAAACCTTCCGGTAACCAAATGAGGTCATCCTATATATCAATCTTCGTTTCCGGACCATTCCGGAAACCCTCGTGACCTCCGTGATCTCATCCGGGACTCCGAACAACATTTGGTAACCAACCATACAACTCAAATACGCATAAAAAAACGTCGAACCTTAAGTGTGCAGACCCTGCGGGTTCGAGAACTATGTAGACATGACCCGAGAGACTCCTCGGTCAATATCCAATAGCAGGACCTGGATGCCCATATTGGATCCTACATATTCTACGAAGATCTTATCGTTTGAACCTCAGTACCAAGGATTCATATAATCCCGTATGTCATTCCCTTTGTCCTTCGATATGTTACTTGCCCGAGATTCGATCGTCAGTATCCGCATACCTATTTCAATCTCGTTTACCGGCAAGTCTCTTTACTCGTTCCGTAATACAAGATCCCGTAACTTACACTAAGTCACATTGCTTGCAAGGCTTGTGTGTGATGTTGTATTACCGAGTGGGCCCCGAGATACCTCTCCGTCACACGGAGTGACAAATCCCAGTCTCGATCCATACTAACTCAACGAACACCTTCGGAGATACCTGTAGAGCATCTTTATAGTCACCCAGTTACGTTGCGACATTTGATACACACAAAGCATTCCTCCGGTGTCCGTGAGTTATATGATCTCATGGTCATAGGAACAAATACTTGACACGCAGAAAACAGTAGCAACAAAATGACACGATCAACATGCTACGTCTATTAGTTTGGGTCTAGTCCATCACATGATTCTCCTAATGATGTGATCCCGTTATCAAGTGACAACACTTGCCTATGGCCAGGAAACCTTGACCATCTTTGATCAACGAGCTAGTCAACTAGAGGCTTACTAGGGACAGTGTTTTGTCTATGTATCCACACAAGTATTGTGTTTCCTATCAATACAATTATAGCATGGATAATAAACGATTATCATGAACTAAGAAATATAATAGTAACTAATTTATTATTGCCTCTAGGGCATATTTCCAACAGCCAGGCCCGTCGACTGTCGAGTACAACGTCCAGCGCCTCCCGGAAGATCAGGTGGGAGCTGCCTAGGGGGCCATGGTGCAGGCGGAGCTGATGGCGGGAGAGGCCAAGAAAGCGTACGACTCCATCGCGTCCGTGTACAAGCGAAGCTTGGAACTACGGGACGATATCCCAGTAAGTGGGCTAGTAAGTATTTACCTTCCTCTTGTAACCCAGTGGGTGTTTGAGCAATGCACTCGGATATTGTATGATTATTTTGCAGTGGGTTCACTCTTAGTGAACCCACTGGGTGTACTCCCCGAGACCGCTGTCGACTGCTTGTGTCGGCAGGGGTCTGAAGAACTTAGAAATTTTATTGTTGTCCTTGTTGAATTTGTCTGATCGTCTCTTGGCGCTGACTTGTAGAAAACTTGCGAGATGGGAGCAGCGTACGAGACTCTGAGGGCTGAAAAGGTTCAGTTTGCTGGGGAACTGGATGCAGCAATGGTTGCCTTGGCTGGTATGAAGGATGTTCTGGCTGAACGAGAAAAGTCCTTGGAGGAGGCCCGTGAGGCAAACAAGGCATTGGCGGCTGAAGTGGAAAAATGGGGAAACAAAGGACCGAGCTGATGGGACAGATGAAAGTGTTGAACAGGCGGTGCATAGCACAGGAAAATTACGTTAGTGACTGGGCCCGGAAGATGATAGCGCTTCTCGGTGGTAAGTTCTGTTTTTCCGAGTGCTTGTGGACTGTGCATTTCATTCTGTGCTTACTGTTTGCTCGCCCTGTCTTTGCAGATTTTTGAATGGACGTTGAGGCTGAGGCAGCTGACGTTGAGCGGTCGATTCTTCTGAACGTTCCACTCGGCGAGGACGCCAATCAAGATATGCTCCGAGCGCACATTCGCGTGGGCAAGGTGGGGCCTTTCATCGGTCGACTGAGAGAGGTCGTCAGCTGAATCGACAAGGAGCTTTGGCCAGAAGACGAGTCTCGGCAGGAGATGGAAGGCTTGATGACTCGGCTAGAGGAGGTCCCGAACCGAGTGCAGGCGTGAAAGAAGTCTGCGGCTCGCTGTGGTGCGGACATCGCTCTGTCGCTGGTGCGAGTGCACTGCAAGGAGGCTCGCGAAGAGAAGCTGAAGGCGTTGCAGGTCGCCAACACGAAAAAGCTTCGATTCGAAGACTTCATGGAGACCTTCCTTGAGAGCGCCACTCGCATCGTCGACGGGATCAACCTTGACACATTCATGGAGCCTGCCAGTCCTAGTGCCAGTCCTGACGACGTTTAAGAAAACTTTTACCTCGGTATGCCGAGTGTTGGTTGTAAGAAACTTTGGCCACTGCTGTTGGCCGTCACATTCGTGGTTTGGTGTGGATAAGCTTGATCTACACCGAGCCAACTATCCTTAGGCGAACTTTGAATTTGAATCGAATCTTTGTCTCTTCTTTTGCCAAAGAGTTGTTGATACGATTTTGGCTCGTGGTTTTTGTTTGGCGTTTCTTGGTGAAACCAATGGCAAACATGTGGAGCATGTAATTGTCAGTTGTCTTGACATCTGCATGAGCCTCACTGAGGGTCTGCTGAGTCTCCGAGTGGATCTGTAAGATACACTCGAAGGCAATTGAGTGCTTAGGCGATTCGTGATCGCGGCTAAGTCTTCGTGTGCGACTGTAAGGTCGTACTCGGAGCGAGTTGTTACTCATGTAATTGTCAGTGGTCTTGACATCTACATGAGCCTCAATGAGGTTCTGCTACTCATGTAATTGTCAGTGGTCTTGACATCTACATGAGCCTCAATGAGGTTCTGCTACTCATGTAATTGGCAGTGGTCTTGACATCTACATGAGCCTGAATGAGGGTCTGCTAAGCCTCCGAGAGGATCTGTGAGATACACTCGAAGGAAGCTTTCTATTTAAGCGATTCTTGATCGCAGACAAGTCTTCGAGTGCGACGTTAAGTGCACACTCGGAGAAGGTGTGAAGTTAGGCGATTCGTGATCGCAGCTAAGTCCTCGAGTGCGATGGTTAGTGCACACTCGGAGAAAATTTGTACTTAGGCGATTCTTGATCGCAGCTAAGTCCCCGAGTGCGACGTTTAGTGTACACTCAGAGAAAGTTTGTACTTAGGCGATTCTTGATCGCAGCTAAGTCCCTGAGTGCGACGTTTAGTGCACACTCGGAGATAGTTTGTACTTAGGTGATTCTTGATCGCATCTAAGTCTCCGAGTGCGACGTTAAGTGCACACTCGGAGAAAGTTAATACTTAGGCGATTCTGGATCGTAGCTAAGTCCCTGAGTGCGACGTTAAGTGCACACTCAGAGAAAGTTAATACTTAGGCGATTCTGGATCATAGCTAAGTCCCCGAGTGCAACGTTAAGTGCACACTCGGAGAAAGTTAATACTTAGGCGATTCTGGATCGCAGCTAAGTCCCTGAGTGCGACGTTAAGTGCACACTCGGAGAAAGCTAATACTTAGGCGATTCTGGATCGCAGCTAAGTCCCCGAGTGCGACGTTAAGTGCACACTCAAAGAAAGTTAGTACTTAGGCGATTCTGGATCGCAGCTAAGTCCCCGAGTGCGACATTAAGTGCACACTCGGAGAAAGTTAGTACTTAGGCGATTCTGGATCGCAGCTAAGTCCCCGAGTGCGATGTTAAGTGCACACTCAGAGAAAGTTAATACTTAGGCGATTCGTGATCGCAGCTAAGTTTTTTTTTGAGACTGGAGTCTGCGACCGCGGAAGAATTTCGAATCTGCAAAAACTCAATCTGCTTTGTATTATTTCACCAATACTTGTTCTTTACATTGCTTCAGTCGACGGTCACGTGTAGAAGCGCTTCAGAAGATCTTCGTTCCATGCTCGCGGCTCGTCCGTTTCCCTGTCGATGTTGTAGAGTCGGTATGCACTGTTGTTCAGCACCTTGGAGATGATGAAGGGTCCTTCCCAGGCGGGAGCCAACTTGTGAGGTCTCTGCTGATCCACTCGGAGCACCAGGTCACCTGCTTGGGATGTACGACTCCAGACGTGTCGCGCGTGAAAACGCCGCAGATCTTGTTGATAAATGGTTGAGTGAGTCAGTGCCATCTCGCGCTCCTCCTCTAGAAGATCCACTCCGTCTTGCCTTGCTTGTTCTGCTTCAGCTTCGGAGAAGAGTTCAACCCGTGGAGCATTGTGAAGCAAGTCACTCGGAAGGACTGCCTCTGCTCCGTAAACGAGGAAGAACGGGGATCGCCCTGTAGATCTATTTGGGGTTGTGCGGAGACCCCAAAGCACCGAAGGTAGCTCGGTGACCCATGCGCGAGCGGCATGTCCCACCTCTCGCAGGAGTCGAGGCTTCAAACCTTGCAGAATAAGTCCATTTGCCCGCTCTGCTTGCCCGTTTGTTTGGGGATGCGCCAGAGATGCAAAATCCACTCGGATACCTTGGCTTGTACAGAAACCTTTGAATCTGTCCTAGTCAAAGTTTGTTCCGTTGTCAGTGATTATGCTGTGAGGTACCCCGAATCTGGAGATGATGTCCCTGACAAACTTGATGGTTGTTAGGGCGTCGAGCTTCTTGATGGGCTTGGCTTCGATCCACTTTGTGAACTTGTCGACTGCCACCAACAGATGTGTGAATCCCCCTTGGCCTGTCCTGAATGGATCGACTGTATCCAATCCGCATACCACAAACGGCCAAACAAGAGGGATTGTCTTCAACGCAGATGTTGGCTTGTGGGACTTGTTAGAGTAGAACTGACAGCCTTCACATCGGTCGACCATATCTTTCGCCATTTCATTTGCCTGCAGCCAGAAGAAGCCAGCTCTGAATGCTTTGGCGACGATTGCTCTTGAAAAGGCGTGATGACCGCAGGTTCCCGAGTGAATTTCCTCCAGGATTAACTGTCCCTCCTCTGGGGAGATGCATCGTTGAGGAACGCCTGAAACGCTTTCCTTGTACAACTGGCCGTCGATGACAGTGAACGACTTTGACCTACGGACGATCTATCTGGCTTGGACTTTGTCTTCTAGTAATTCTTGCCTCAGGATATATGCAATGATCGGCACAGTCCAATCGGGGATGACAGCAAGAATCTCCATGATCAAATCAACCACAGCAGGTACGTCGACTTCAGTCGGATCTGTTGAGCTCTTTGGTTGTACTGGTTCCTCTGTGAACAGATCTTCTTTAACTGAGGGAAGGTGGAGGTGCTCGAGGCAGACGTCACTCGGGACTGGTCCCCGAGTGGATCCGAGTTTTGCCAACTCATCAGCTGCCTGGTTCTTCAGTCGCGGAACATGGTGGAGTTCTAGACCTTCGAACTTTTTCTCAAGCTTCCTCACTGCATTGCAGTATGTGGTCATGGTGGGGTTCCTGACGTCCCACTCCTTCATCACTTGATTAACCACCAAATCCGAATCGCGATAGACCATCAGGCGACGGACGCCGAGTGCGATGGCCATGTGCAGTCCGTAAAGGAGAGCTTCATACTCAGCCTCGTTGTTGGAGGAATCAAAGTGTATCTGCAACACATATTTGAGTTTGTCACCCTTTGGCGATATGATCACAACGCCAGCGCCGGAGCCATTCAACATCTTGGACCCATCAAAGAACATTGTCCAATGAGCCGAGTAGATGTGGGTCGGTTGCTGTTGTTCTACCCATTCTGTTATGAAGTCAGCCAGAGCTTGAGACTTAATACCTTTCTTGGCCTCGAACTTGATGTCGCAGTACAACATCTCCATTGCCCACTTCGCCACTCGGCCCGATGCGTCCCGATTGTGGAGGATTTCCGACAACGGAGCATCAGAAACGACGGACACCGAGTGGTCTTGGAAATAATGAGCCACCTTCTTCGCAGTCATGTAAATCCCGTAGATAAGTTTTTGATAGTGGGGATACCTCTGCTTGGAAGGAGTCAGGACTTCGGAGACGTAATACACTGGCCGCTGAACTTTGTATGCTTTGCCTTCTTCTTCTCGTTCGACTGTGAGAACAGTGCTGACGACTTGATTTGTAGCCGCGATGTACAGAAGAAGGGGCTCTTTACTGGGCGGAGCAGTAAGAACCGGCTGGGTGGAAAGTAGGACTTTGAGGTCATCGAATGCGACTTGGGCTTCGTCTGTCCACTCGAAAGTATCTGATTTTTTCATGAGTTGGTACAGAGAAGTGCCTTCTCGCCGAGTCGACTGATAAACCTGCTCAAAGCCACTAGCCAACCTGTGAGCCTTTGAACATCGTGTATTCTGACCGGCCGCTCCATTCGGACGATGGTCTCGATCTTTTCGGGGTTGACGTCGATCCCTCGTTCGGAAACGAAGAAACCGAGTAACTTTCCGCTGGGAACACCGAATGAGCACTTGGCTGGGTTGAGCTTGATATCGTACCTACGAAGGTTGGCGAATGTTTCTGCCAAGTCAGTCAGCAGGTCGGAACCTTTGCGTGACTTGACTACGATATCATCCATATACGCCTCCACATTCCAACCGATCTGGTCGAGGAGGCATTTTTGGATCATGCGCATAAAGGTTGCTCCTGCATTCTTCAAACCAAATGGCATAGTGATGTAGTAGAAGCACCCGAATGGGGTGATGAAGGCGGTTTTTAATTCATCGGGGCCATACAGACGGATCTGATGATAGCCCGAGTAGGCATCAAGAAATGACAAACGCTTGCAACCCGCAGTCGAATCGACAATTTGATCGATGCGGGGGAGCGGAAAATGGTCTTTCGGGCAGACCTTATTGAGATGCTTGAAGTCGATGCACATTCGGAGCGACTTGTCCTTCTTGGGCACCATGACAACATTGGCGAGCCACTCGGAGTGGTGTACCTCGCGAATGAAGTTGGCTGCCAAAAGCTTGGCCACCTCTTCTCCGATTGCCTTCCTCTTGTGCACGGCGGACCAACGCAGGCGTTCTCGAACAGGCCGAGCGGCGGGATCCACATACAGTCGGTGCTCAGCCAACTCCCTGGGTACACCTGGCATGTCAGAGGGCTTCCATGCGAAGATATCCCAGTTCTCACGAAGGAATTGGATGAGCTCGGCTTCCTATTTAGGATCGAGGGTGGTGGAGATGTTCGTTGGGGCAGCGGTGTCGTCCGTCGGGTGGATGCTGACCTTCTTCGTCTCTCCCGCCGACTGGAATGCGGACTCCGAAGCTGGCTTCTTCGCACGCATCAAGTCAGCGGGGTCGACTGTTTTCTTGTATTCGTCAAGCTCGAAGACAGCCATCTGCTGATCGGCGATCCTTGATCCCTGCTGTAGACACTCCTCGGCTCACTATCGATTGCATGTGATAGTGATCACACCTTTCGGGCCTGGCATCTTCAGCTTCAGGTACACGTAACATGGACGGGCCATGAAACACGCATACGCCGGGCGGCCCAGAATTGCGTGGTACGCGCTCTGGAAGTCCACCACCTCGAACGTCAGCTTTTCCTTGCGCAAGTTCTTGTCGGAGCCGAAAACGACGTCCAACGCGATCTGGCCGAGTGACTTGGCCTTTCGTCCAGGGACGACTCCATGGAACTGCATGCTGCTCTCGCTGAGTTTGGACATCGGAATGCCCATCCCCTTGAGAGTGTCGGCGTACATGATGTTCAAGCCACTGCCGCTGTCCATGAGGACTTTCCGCGGTCGGACTCCTTCTACCACCGGGTCGACGACCAGAGCCTGTCTCCCTGGGGTGTGTACGTGTGCTGGATGATCCGACTGGTCAAAGGTGATCGCAGTCTGAGACCATTTGAAGAACTTGGGGTTGGTAGGCGTGGCCATGTTCACCTCCCTGTTCACCAGCTTCAGTCGACTCTTGCTCTCAACATCAGCAAAAATCATAAGTGTTGCATGGACTTGGAGGAACGGATCCTCCTTGTCCTCCTCATCCTGTTCATTGCCCTTTTCACTCGGTTGCCCTTCGCCAAACCCCTAGATCAGGAGGCGACATTGCCGAGCGGTATGCTTCGGATATATGGTGTTGCCCTCTTCATCCATCTTCGTGTGAATCGGGCATGGCTGGTCCAGGATGGGGTTACTGAACTGCTTCTTCTTGGGGGTGAACTGAGCCTTCCCTTTGCCTTTGAACTTGGCATTGGTAACAGTTGCGGCTTCTGCCTGCGGAGTGGACGGAGCTTTCTGCTTCTGCTTCCAAGTGTTATTCCCATCCCCATCGGCCACTGCTTTGTGCTTGCCGCTACGGATGCGGTCCTCTTCTTCACTGTTTGCATAGCGTGCCGCTATCTCCATCATCTTGCTCATGGAGATGTCGCCTGTTCGACCGAACTTCAGGTACAAATCTCTGTACCGCACGCCTGCCTTGAAGGCGCAGACTGCTTGGTGCTCTGTGACGTTCTCCACCGTGTGGTAGAGGGTCGTCCAACGCTGAATGAAATCGCGCAGGGGCTCATTCTGCTTCTGGACACAATGTTGGAGCTCCACGAGGCCAGCAGGGCGTTTGCACGTCCCTTCGAAGGTCCTGATGAAGACTCGGGCCAGATCTGCCCAGCTGTAGATGCTTGAGGGGGCCAACTGGTTCAGCCACGCTCGTGTCGAGCCATCGAGCATCAGAGGGAGATGCTTCATGGCGATGTGGTCGTCCCCTCCTCCGATCTGGACTACCACTTGGTAGTCGTCCAGCCACGTTTCTGGCTTGGATTCTCCTGTAAACTTGCTGATCCCCGTCGCCAATCGGAAGTTGGGAGGGATGTCAGCCGAACGGATGGCTCGACTGAAACACTCGGGACCAGAAACGATGGTCCTGCTTCCACTCGGACGGTCCATATCGTGACCATCGCGGTGGGCTCGGCCCCTGTCGACCCTCCGCTGGGCGATATGCCCTCTCGTGTCAGGCCTAGGATCGTAAGTGTCACCGACTGAATGTCGATCATCATGATGTCGGGGCCCGTAGGGCCCACCCCGCGGAGGGGTGCGTGAACGGCGACGATCTTCGGGATTTATGGAACGGCTGCCTCCCCTGTGTCGCTGATGAGAACCAGGGTTGTGAACTGACCGATGCGTGTTCGCATGAACAAAACTATTGTGGATCCTGTTGTGCGACTCGGAGACCGCCGAATTTTGTTGCTGCGCCGTGTGCAGTAGGGCGCGGATTTGCTCGATCCCCCTGCCAGCCTCTGAATCAGTCGGCTGAAGGGAATCGGCTATCTTGGCAGCGGCAGCCAGGTTGAGGATGGGTGTGCGGAACACCTCCACGTTGCTCCGCCGAGTGTGCCGACTGGCAGAACGGCGAGGCGGACGGCGAGCGCCGGATGTTTCACCGATCTCGTGCTCGTTCCGGCCAGTTTGGCGGGGACTTTCATGGGAGTTGGCCATGTGCACTTCTGCTGTAGGCCCGCGACCCAAGTACTCGGAAGGAAACTCAATCGGAACCGAGTCCGAGCGCTGGGACGGCAGGGCAACCACAACCGACACTAGGACCGCCACTTGTGAAGACGCGTTCTGGCGCGCCTGGGCGTGTTGCACCCAACGCTAGAGCCACGGACGGCGGGACCGCTTGTTGCGGCGCGTGACGGCGGTGTAGGTCGACACCGGAGCCGACTGCTGGAGAAGAAGAATACCGCGGGCGCCGGTACGGAAGTGCGTAGCCCCGCGATGGGGGAGCGCCTCGACATCGAGAGGGGCGTCCCGAAGCCATGCCGAATCGTCGACGATGAAGGAGAGAGCGCCGAAGAGGATCTCGTGACCCATGCTCAAATCTCCACCGGATGACATGACGAAAAGATGTAGTCGCAAACTCGCCGGAAGTCGCTTAGACGCCTGCCCCAAGGTGGGCGCCAGCTGTCGTGGGTATAAGTCTGACAGTAGATGTGTAGGGTACGAAAGGATGGGCAGAGCCTTAGCTACGGCGAGGTTGTAGGAGTTCAGGCCCCTCTACGGTGGAGGTAATAGCCCTACGTCTCAGTGCTCTGGGAGCTTGTTGTCGAGTGGAATATGGATTACAGTGAATTGCTAACCCTTGCACCAGTGGGGAAGGGTGGCTTATATAGAGTGCGCTGCCCTTCACAACGGTTCGGTGCACAGGAGTGGAGTAGTGGCGAATAAATGCCTACGTTACAGGTAACGTATGTCTTAAATGCTAATAAAGGCACATGGAAACGTATGACCGTTTCCCTCCAGGGGGGTTACGATGCACAGAGTGGAATCCAGTCGGTTAATTTGATACACTCTGAATGCTCATATCCGACTGGATGATGGAGGATTCGTCACCGACTAGATGATGGGAAGTCCTTAATTCAGTCGGAACTGACTAAGGGCCTTATCCCTTATGAAGGATAGTCCTTGGGTAGGACTTATAGGGCAGGCCTATGACCCTACCCTAGGACTATAACCCCATCACTCTCCATTCAGGAAAGCCGTCTTAACGTCCATTTGATGAACGAGAAGACCATGAGAGGCCGCCAATGAGAGTAGTACTCGAATGGTGATCAGTCTAGCCACAGGTGAGTAAGTATCAAAGAAATCTTCTTCTTCTTTCTGGGCATAGCCCTTGGCCACAAGCCTAGCCTTGTACTTTTCAATCGTTCCATCGGGCCTAAGCTTCTTTTTGAACACCCACTTGCATCCCAATGGTTTTCAACCATAGGGACGATCAGTGATTTCCCATGTCCCGTTAGCCATGATGGAATCCATCTCGCTACGGACCGCAGCTTTCCAGTAATCAGCATCTGGAGAAGCATACGCTTCTGAAATAGAAGTGGGATTATCATCCACGAGGTATACGAAGAAATCACTACCAAAGGTCTTTGCGGTCCTTTGTCTCTTGCCCCTACCAAGGGTTTCCTCGTTATCCTCCTCGGGATTATCATCATGTGTTTGTTCATAATATTCCATAGGAATGGCAGGCTCAGGAGTTATCTCATATTCCTGTCTAGAAGTGCTTTGCATATCTCTCATGGGAAATATATCCTCAAAGAATGTAGCATCCCTCGACTCCATTATTGTACCGACCTTCACGTCAGGTACCTCAGATTTCACTACTAGAAATCTATAGCCTACGCTATTCTTAGCGTATCCCAAATTAACGCGGTCCACAGTCTTTGGTCCAAGCTTACGCTTCTTGGGGATCGGTACATTGACTTTCGCCAAGCAGCCCCAAGTACGTAAGTACGAGAGCGTCGTCCTTCTCTTCGACCACTCCTCGTAGGGAGTGACCTCATTATCTTTTGTAGGAACTTTATTCAGGACATGACACGCAGTCAATATAGCCTCCCCCCACCATGCCTTGGATAAACCCGATGTATCTAACATGGCGTTAACCAAATCAGTTAGAGTACGGTTTTTCCGCTCGGCAACCCCATTTGACTGGGGTGAATAGGGAGGCGTCCTCTCATGAATAATGTCATGTTCCACACAAAATGAATCAAATTCGTTTGAGAAGTACTCTCCACCACGATCAGACCGGACTCGTTTAATTTTCTTTTCAAGTTGATTCTCAACTTCTGCCTTATAGATTTTAAAGTAGTGTAGAGCCTCATCTTTAGTATTTAACAGATACACATAGCAATATCTAGTGGAATCATCTATCAATGTCATGAAATATTTCTTTCCACCTTTAGTCAACACACCATTCATCTCACAAAGATCAGAATGTATGAGTTCTAATGGTGCCAAGTGTCTCTCCTCTGTAGCCTTGTGAGGCTTGCGAGGTTGCTTTGCTTGCACACACGAATGACACTTAGAACCTTTGGCTAAAGTGAAAGTTGGGATTAAATTCAGTTTTGCTAGCCGCGACATAACACCGAAACTTATGTGACAAAGACGTGAATGCCAAACTTCAGATTCATTAACACTCAAATGAATATTGTTCACGACTTTATTACAAAAATCTGCAAGAGAAAGGCGGAACAGACCTCCGCATTCATAACCTTTTCCAACGAAAAGTCCATATTTCGTAACTAATACTTTATTAGACTCGAATACCAACTTAAACCCTTCTCTACACAGAAGGGAGCCACTAACGAGATTCTTCTTGATGGCGGGGACATGCTGCACGTTCTTCAGCTGCACGATCCTTCCTGAAGTAAACTTCAGATCGACCGTGCCAACACCAAGAACAGAAGCACTCGCGCCATTCCCCATCAATACGGACACATGAATATTTGCACCCGTGTCCACCCACCAATCGGTGGACTGACAAACTGTAAATACAGCAAGTAAATTATCGTACCCAGATGCAGCACTTTCATTGTTGCCCACAATCATATTGGCAGACTTGGAGTCCTGCGCCGGCTTCTTGTACTTGTTTGGGCACTTGTTCGCCCAATGTTCCTCTGAACCACAAGTATAGCAGCCATCTCCCTTCTTATTCTTCTTGAAGGGCTTCTTTCCCTTCTTCTTGAAGTTGGTATTCTGTTGGACAGAATTCTTTCCCTTGGGCTTGTGGGAATTGAGGTTCCTCTGATGTACCATATTGGCAGCAGAAGAGCTTTCCACCGCTTTTCCATTGGAGTCCTTTGCTCTCGAGTTCTACTCAACACTCAGATGGCCGATGATGTCCTCTACTGAGAACTCACGCCTCTGATGTTTCAGAGTAGTAGCAAAGTTCCTCCAGGAAGTAGGGAGCTTAGCAATTATACAGCCCGCGACAAACTTGCCCGGCAAATTGCACTTAAGAACCTCAAGTTCTTTAGCTATGCATATTATCTCATGAGCCTGTTCCAATACAGAACGGTTGTCAACCATCTTGTAATCGTGGAACTGCTCCATAACATACATCTCACTCCCAGCATCGGTGGCCCCGAATTTAGATTCGAGCGCCTCCCACAAGTCCTTGGCAACATGCATATGTAAATATGCATCAACCAACTTATCTCCGATCACGCTAATGACTACTCCAAGGAATAGGAGGGTGGCCTCCTTAAACATCTTCTCCTGTTCAGGAGTGATAGTTTCCGTAGGAGTGACACCGGCTACCCAGAACACATTCATAGCCGTGAGTCATAAGGTGGTTCTCGTTTGCCAACGCTTGAAAAAAGTACCGGTAAACTTATCCGGTTTCAGTGCAACAACAAAACCATTACTCAAAAAATTCCTACACATATTAGGTTTTTGGATTGTTGAGTAAATAGGCAATTTTCCGAGTAGATTAATCCATGAAATAATTACTAACATAGCATTGACTAGGTTCATGACATACTGATCACGGAGTATACTAGCAAGTACTACGCATATAGCAGAAACATCTACGCATATAGGCAGTACTACTATTGCAGACAGAAACAGGAGAGGGATAAATATATCATACCCTCCGATCGGCCAATTGGCCGTAGCAGCAGCGGTGGCGGCGGCAGCATCCTCTGCCACCTTCTTCTTGGCTTCGGCTTTCTCGCGGACGAGACGGTCAGCTTCGCTTGGTGAAGACATGACGATGACGAGGGCGACGCGGACGTAGACGAAGCAGACGGACGGAGGAGAGCAGTCGCGTGATCGCTCCCCAAAAACCTAATTGCCCCTCTCCCGTACAGGAACCGGAGAGGCGGGGTTTCGGAGGCCTGCTCTCCCGTCGACCGTGTACGCGGTAAACGGGACGGAGTCGCCGGCGGCAGCAGCAGTAAAAGGAACGAACGCGTGAGGCAGATGTGATCTGATTCTCGTGACGGCTAGGGTAGGCGACAGCCTGCTTATAAAGGCGGCTGGGTGGAGAGACGTGGGCCGAACCCACGTCCGAGTCGGTAACAGCCCACGATCCGACGTCTCGGATCGTGCCGTGTCCGTTATGTATTCCCCGTTTCTGACCGGCAAAAATAAACGCGTAGGTATGAGCTCGGCTCGGCTCATTCCCGCAACCTGCGGTGCGTCGTGACGAGGCGTGGCGAGGTGGGCGGCGGAGGAGGAGTGCGCGAGGACACCTTCTCTTCTCACTCTCCAATAGCATGTGGAAGAGAGATCCTTATAAAGGGGTCCAACTTCTCCTCCACTAGCGGGGTACGACTAAACTTCCCACCACCTTGTCATGCCACCACATACATGGGCCCTTAAAGATTTTTCTGAAATTCTCTAATGGGCCTAAAGTCCACTACCAATTTCAACAAGTTTAGCATGTTTCACTTGTTCAGTGTATAGCCTGGTGCACAGGCAGGACAGTGACAACAGAAGACATATCAGCCCAGCTGCCATGAGCCGACAAGAGCGCTACAAGAACCTTCATCATTCTGTTCTAGACTGAAAGAAAAAACCCATCATGGTATATAGTTGTTCTGTATTTTCAGCAGTGCCTTTCGCACTGTCTGTCCATTGTTCTTTCTTTTAACATGTACTCCCTCCGTTCCTTAATATAAGACCTTTTAGAGATTTTATTATAGACTAGATACGGAGCAAAATGAGTGAATCTACATCCTAAAATATGACTACATACATCCGTATGTAGTTTATAGTGGAATCTCTAAAAGGTCTTATATTTAGGAACGGAGGGAGTACAACCTTGGTTCATTGCATCGACATGGAGACCAGAGAGCAGTAATGCCCCATACACATGCACATTTGCTATTTTGCACTCTTTCTGAACATGAAATTAAATCAATCATATTGTTAGTCCAGGGATTGTAGATATTCAGAACTTGAGCAATGTTCTGAAAGATCGGTTAAGCTGATATAGTTGCTCTGCAGTCGCAGCGTGCAATTTAGCATAAGCACTCCTACAGTAGCCAATTTCTGCTTTTTGACAAGCCCAAAGGCCGAAGCTACAAAGTGCAGTTAAATTATCATTGCATATCTAACTAACGGTATTCTGCATTTGCTGATTTGACAGAAAGAATAAAAAATATCTGGCATATAAGTAGCTAATGACCAACTAATCACCTAAAGCAGTATTCTTCCTCTCGGTGAATCTAATACTAGAGTTAGAGCTGCTTGGGCAATAGGTCAGGTATGATGCTAAACTACTAAAATTCCAAGGTTCAATGGGTTGTAGGTCCTATTCTAGAGTCAGCTATCCCTCTGGACTTGGAACAAACAGATGACTGCCAGATAATTAAAGAATTTTAGTCAGATAAACCTTGCAGGCCTAAATTAACAACCCAATCCCTGACACACAGGCAAGTCCCTTTAATACAATAAATATGGTTATTGGGATAAATCCTGTACAACACTAGATCCAAAGAGTTTATTTGACATTCGACTAAAATTCAAATGGCTTTGAGTCGTTTTTTTCAGTCAATTAGAAGCTGACATGTGTATGTACGTTAGCCCGAATGTGTGTTTGTTGCCTGAATGTATATATATTCTCAGCGTTAGCTTAAACGCACCGCAGAAAAAACGGGTTTTACATTAACCCGGTTTTCGATCCGTTTAGAAAACCAGGACAGGAAAATCAAGTGTCGCCCTTATAACAACTGCATGGATTGTCAGTTCCAAAAAAATGCGAAGCCCATATACAGAAACGGGTTTTGCATAATCTCACGTGACATTACTAGTCTTCCCAGGGGAAAGTTGGAGAGTGTCTTTGTCTAGCTCTTTTTCTAGAGCAGTTTGTCTTTCCTAAGAGAGTACTGGAAGAAGATGTTGCGATGCGCCTGAACGTTGGCGTCGTCCATCCCTTCACCACTGGTTGCTGACTTGCCGTCATTTTTCACCTTGTCGCTGTTCATGTTCGTCTTGGCACCGTCTTTACCGGACTTGACCGACTCAGCGTCGCTGTCCGTCATCGTAGATCGTAGATCGTCGAGACTCTAGATACCAATTGTTGGCACTTGATCCCGATATACGTCACACTGCTCGTAAACGAGCACTTTCCGTGGGAGTCGCAGACGTGGATCGATTCTTGGCTTGGAGACAAACGTGATCGGCGAGCCGGACAAGTACGTACACACCTACGTACTAAGTCGCCGGAACACACGCGAGGAGAAAACACCTGACGCGAGTTGTTTGCCAAATCGTGTGCGTGTCGCACATGTTTTGTTTATTGCTTTGATTGATCTGATCTGTTACAAGGGATACATAGGATTATACTAGCAAAAAAACCCGTGCGTTGCAACGGAAAAAAATAACACACGTTTTTAACCCAATAACCATGACTCAAAACCTTAATAGTCCCACGTCTTTTAGTTTCACATGGAATCATATTTGTGTTGACGACAGTGGCCTCAACACTCATACAACGATAATGTGTTCAAATGTGTTCAGTTCTAAGGTCTCTCTTTCTCTCTTTGAGCAAAACTTCAATATGTTCTGTATGCTTAGTTACAGAGGGAGTATACACTAACTCGATGTGTATTTCATGAACAAATCAGGAAATAAAAGCATGAAAGAATATTGAGTACATGTATTCCAAACAATTCAAATTTATGTCTTATGAACTTATATTATTAATGAACTGACAATCACAAATGAATGCAAACACACTTAAGTAGGCAAACATGTTTATTTAGGCTACACATCCAGATGCACACTATCGTACGTGAGTGGAAGAAATCAAGATGAACTAATCTAGGCCATCGAAGCAATCTTTTTTGTTCGTAGTTTAGTTTACTGGTATACGATGCATCCCATCATAGATAATTGGCCTCTTTCACAAATAGTCAATTTCATCTTCTTTGGTTGGTCATGCATGCATGCTTGATTTTATTTTCTTTTTAGAAACATGCATGCATGCTTGATACACCAAGCTATCAGAAATATACCCAACGTGACTCTTCGGTTACTTATTTATGTCCATAAGAGAAGGCCCATATAGGCAAAGTAACCGCACAGCAGGCGCAGTACATGGCCTAGTATAGGCCAGCGTACATGTGCTACGCACGAACGCGAGCGTGTCCGACTAAGATTTGTTTTCGTTGCGTGCAGGATCGAACAATTATTTTTGTACGTGGAAATAAAAAATATATTTTGCAAGCGAGACTAAGAATAATTGTTTCTTTTAATAGTAGCAGGGGCTTTTTTATAAAAATGCCGCGGTGGGTTTTTCGACGGAAGCAATAGCTGCTTTATTATTAGGTAGGTATAGATAGTACCTAACCTAGCCAACTACAAGTCCTACTCGGTTTGCAATACTAATCCTACTCGGTTTGCACGTGCACGTTTTAGACTATAACTAGGTTAATTACTACAAAGCGGACAAAGCACGCGTCCGTTTAGATCGTCCCGTCGAAGTTGCTGTAAAGATGGTTGTATACATCGATTGTTACATAGGCCGGGGTTAATCTCCTTTTTCAAAAAACAGTTTTCCATATTTCTCGGTTTCTGGTCACTCACGCTCACACACTGTAGAGGCAGCAAGTCAGAGTCGGACCTTTAGAGCAAGTACAATAAGGTACAGTCAGCAGGCTGTAAGGATTAAAATACTATATTTTTGCTAAGTTGGATGAGAGAGAAGAGGAGAGAGAAGGGAAACGGGCTCTTCATGAAGAGCCAGCTCTAGCACGTGCTCCTAGGTGTTTTGTGAAAATGAAAGGTGGACCATATATGATAAAATTAGTACTCTTTTACACCTAACTATTGTACAAGCTAGCTATAAGATGGGTTATAAGACTGCTTATAGCCAGCAGTTGGTTATACTATTAACTATGCTTTTAGTGGTCTTCATTACTCTCCAGAAGTAGCCTCCATTATTTGTAGGTACTAGCAGCAAGGCGTGGTAGGTAGCAGCAGACCATGAGCCAGCAATTACAAAACGGGCACCACCCCTCCATTATTGCCTTGCTCTGCTCTGCTCTCCAAAAGGTTGTGGGTAAGTTTTTACCATCTATACATGGTACATGCTGCTGGAGATTCTGCTATCATGCATGCATAAAGCGACATCCATTTTCAAACTGATACTCCGACAGTTGATTACTAGTATATGGTACAATTGTCTTAACACGACATCCATAACTGTGCAGAGAGGTCCTGTGTGAGTACACGGTCAGGTGCAAAGCGGCGACCAACATTGTCCTTCAAAACATGGCCAAGATGTTCAATTTACAAGAGGAACACCTCGTAAACATGATCCGCGACAACTCCATCACCCAAGCTATATTCAACTACTACCCTCAGTGTCCAAGGCCAGACCACGTCTTGGGCCTCAAGGCCCATACCGACGGCTCAATAATCACCGTCAACTTCACCGACGTTGAGGGGCTCCAGCTTGAGAAAAACGGCGTCTGGTACAACGTGCCCATCATTTCGAATGCACTGGTTATAAACATAGGGGACGTAATGGAGGTAATGTGTTTGTAGGCAGCTACATGTATTGATGTATAATTGTTTGACCTTGTTTTTTGGATTGTCTAGATAAGATGTAATACATATCTCTCTATTTCATCCTTATGCATGTAGATTTTGAGCAATGGGTTTTTTAAGAGCCTCGTGCATAGGGTTGTCACCAACGCGGAGAAAGAGCGCTTGTCGTTGGTGTTGGTGTATACGTTGGAGCTAGAGACACAACTTGAGCCGGTGTTAGAGCTAGTGGATGACAAGAGACATGCACGATACATGAAGATCAAGCTCAACGACTACATAGAAAAATACCATGACACTTATGCCACTGGGACACTAGCCATCGACGGCGTGAAGATCTGAATATGATTTCGATGTATGCAACCTCGCTGAGTAAGATCTATGGTGAAGTATCTTCCGTTGACCAGTTTGTAACGGGTTTATATTTTTACATATTTCCAAGATTTTTGTGTGTGTACTCCTCATGTAAAATGTTGGGCAGCTTGTGTGGTAGCATTAAACCTTAATCTCTCCCTAATAATAAAGTATGGAGTGCTTCTGCCGTGCGTCGTGGTCGTTTTGCAGAAAAAATCCTGGAGTTTTCCGAAATCAACCCACAGTCCGGATTTAAGTGAGAAACGAATCGTTTTTTATATTTCTACGAGAAACCCCGTGTAGTTTCCCGATATCAATCCCCAGTACATAATTAAGTGAGAGAACGAATCCTCTTTATGGAATTTTTATAGAAACCTCCTTCAGTTTTCATAAAATAAACCCGCAGTACATACTTGAGTAAAAAAAAACAATCATTTTCCGTATGTTTTTAAAACACCCCTACAGTTTTTAATTAATTAATCTGTAGTTCAATTATAAGTGCAAAATACTTTAAAAGATCATATCTTTTAAACGGTAACTTCAATTTTACATTATTATATATGAAATTTTATTAGAAAAATATATAGAATCTGAATATAATGTTAGTTTATCTATTTATTTATTTTCAAATCCTGTTTATAATGTAATTTTAATCAATAGTGATGCGCACAATCTAAATATAATGTTATTTTATCTATTTAACAATTTTAAAATTATATTTATGCTGCAATTTTAATCAATAGCGTACCATCCATTTTCTGCATAACGAGGCCGATCCATGTTGTTAATTAATCTGCGGTCCAATTATAATTAACAAATACTTTAACAATTATATCTTTTAAACTGCAACTCTAATTTTAAATTATTACATATGAATTTTCATTCAAAAAATGTGTTGAATCGAAATATAATGTATCTTACCTATTTAATTTTTTAAACTTCTATTTATAATGTAATTTGAATCTATAGTGATGCGTACAATCTAAGTATGATGTTATTTTATTTATTTAACAATTTTTAAATTCTATTTATGCAGTAAGTTTAAATAAAGGTCTCAAGTGATGATTATTAGGTTAAGATATGTTGTATGGTTTGCTTCCGTTGCAACGCACGGGCTCTTTTGCTAGTATAAAACTTATCCGCTGTGGGCAACATACGGATGCAAAGGATGGAATAAAACTTATCGATTGTGTGCAACATGCGGATGCAAGGATAGTTTCGTGTTGATATGTATCATTGATAAGTACCATTGTGCCTCCTTTTCAAGAAATTAAGAGACCATTGTGCCATGAAAAATGTGGGTTAACAGTCAGAATTTCATGTGTATCTTTCCTGAAAAATAGACACCCACTACTATAGAGTGTGACATGTCAGTAGCTTCTCGTCGGTGATTACGATGTTAGCATTAACCAGTCGCAACAAACTCTCTCGCTGACCGGTGCTTCCAGTCGTCGATGGAAGTATGTTCAGGAACTCCTGGATCATTCTGGTCTTAATTAGTGAGGCTCCCATTGCTGAACTCCTTGCAGCCTTAGCTCAAGCTTCGTGCTACCAATCAAGATCCCAAGGAAAAAAAAACAGCAGAATGATCATAATAAAACATAAAATTCAATATATTTCTTGCATGACATTAAGGATATACGTGCGGTCAGTACAAAAAATAATTAACCTTGAGTATATCTTTAACTGCAATCAACATGTAATGACGGAGTAGGCAACAACAAGGGATGATAGGTTGGGGCTTGGTTTTCTGACTGGAAGATCATCATCAGAAAACAAAAGAAAGTGATGGGACGACCGACTGAATAGCACGTGATTCAACCAAGAAGGTATAATGTTGACTATATAATCAGAAACCTAACAACCAACAATTGAGAACAGGGCTCGTCTTTCCATACCAGCCATGAATGAAGCCTCACTAGTGGTTAGGGACTGTCGACGTTTCAGAGGAAGTTATGTGCATCATACCTTCATCTTGAAATTAAAAAAAAAATCTTATATCATGTGAATAGCACATCCATCTAAAAAAACAACCTAAAAAAATTCTTAAAAAGAAAAAAAATCTCACTTTTATTTTGAAAAGAACTCTAAAAAATCAAAAACTTTCTCGCTGCGTTCAACCAGCATGCGACATGTGGCGTAGCTATTTGGCTTTTGAAAAGAACTTTAAAAAAATAAAAATAAAATCTCACTGCGACCAACCAGCATGTGCCATGTGGCGTAGCTGGTTAGCCATCATTCTAATGATGCTTAGTGTGTTTGATTGTTAAGGGCCTTGGGTCACAAACCGCTGCAGCAAGTCAATCTTCCCATGTCATATGCTGACGGCGACGACGTGTAGGTACGGTCGAAAAGGTATAATTTTGACTATATAACCAGAAATCTCAACCATGAGATTCGAACCTTACCAACCATGCATCATCATCAGTGTTGGAAAGTTCTGAGGTAAAGAGGAGCTCTGAAATGGTCCAGAGGTAAATATTGATATATGGAAAGTTCTATGTTGGTCGCCTGAAAAGGTTCGAGCATCACCGGTAGCGTACGGGAGTGTCTCAAGGGTTGCGGGGGTCCACCAGCCCCGGAGGGGCCACATGGGATGGGAGGGATGTGCACCAGCCCTCGTGGGTTGGGCACACCTCCCCACCCAGGCCCATCCGTTAAGGCTTGTGGGAGGACCAACCCTAGGTGTGGCGCCACCTTTTCTTGGGTGGCAAGCCACTTCTAGGGCGCCTCCACCCTTGGTCGCTGCCCTAAAGGGGAAACCCTAGGGGTGGGTACCTCCACCCCTACCCCTATATATACTTGAGGGGCGAGAGGGCTGCAACACATCAATGCAACGATGCAGCCTCTCCCTCTCCATCTAGATCATCTCCTCCTCTAGATATTCCGGTAGTGCCTGGCGAAGCCTTACTGGGACAACTACACCACCACCACCGTCACACCGTCGCGTTGCTGAAGAAGTCATCTACCTATCCACCCTCGCTTGCTGGATCAAGGAGACGGAGAACATCATCGAGTTGTACGTGTGCTGGACATGGAGGAGCCGTCCGTTCGGCACCATATCAGGACGGATCATGATGGGATTGCGAGACGGATTGCGATTTAGATCGTGAAGATGTTTGACTACATCAACTGCGTTATATACTTAGAGATCTACAAGGGTATGTAGATGCACCCCCCCCCCCTCTCATAGATGTTAGTCTCCATAGATTGATCTTGGTGAGCTTAGGAATTTTTTTGTTTCCCATGCGACGTTCCCCAACACTAGCAACAATGGCCTCTACAGGCCACAATCGCGGACAACCTCTGCCTTTGGTACCACTCGGCCTCCCTTCACCTGTCGCCAGCCGCACCACCCAGCCTAAGCCCCCCCCTACTGCCTCCTTCCGACCAGAACCGCCACCTGCACCTGCTTCGCATCGCTCCACCTCTGTTGTTGCCATGCGGACAATGCGTCGCAGCTGCCCACCATCGTCTACTCTCCGATCGACCCCACAACCACCACGAGAGAAATAGTGGAGTCAACAGCGTCCCCCTCAAAGACCTTTGATGGCGAAGACGAATCGGGTGAGGGGGGAGGAGGCGCACGCCATTGGGAGATCTTACAGCGCCCAGTTGAGGCCATGATGGTGATTGTGTTGGAATTATGCCCTAGAGGCAATAATAAATATAGTTATTATTATAATTCATGTATCAAGATAATCGTTTATTATCCATGCTATAATTGTATTGAATGAAGACTCATTTACATGTGTGGATACATAGACAAAACATTGTCCCTAGCAAGCCTCTAGTTGGCTAGCCAGTTGATCAAAGATAGTCAGTGTCTTCTGATTATGAACAAGGTGTTGCTGCTTGATAACTGGATCACGTCATTAGGAGAATCACGTGATGGACTAGACCCAAACTAATAGACGTAGCATGTTGATCGTGTCATTTTGTTGCTACTGTTTTCTGCGTGTCAAGTATTTGTTCCTATGACCATGAGATCATATAACTCACTGACACCGGAGGAATACTTTTGTGTATCAAAAATCGCAACGTAACTGGGTGACTATAAAGATGCTCTACAGGTATCTCCGAAGGTGTTAGTTGAGTTAGTATGGATCAAGACTGGGATTTGTCACTCCGTGTGACGGAGAGGTATCTCGGGGCCCACTCGGTAATGCAACATCACACACAAGCCTTGCAAGCAATGTGACTTAGTGTAAGTTACGGGATCTTGTATTACGGAACGAGTAAAGAGACTTGCCGGTAAACGAGATTGAAATAGGTATGCGGATACTGACGATCGAATCTCGGGCAAGTAACATACCGAAGGACAAAGGGAATGACATACGGGATTATATGAATCCTTGGCACTGAGTTTCAAACGATAAGATCTTCATAGAATATGTAGGATCCAATATGGGCATCCAGGTCCCGCTATTGGATATTGACCGAGGAGTCTCTCGGGTCATGTCTACATAGTTCTCGAACCCGCAGGGTCTGCACACTTAAGGTTCGACGTTGTTTTATGCGTATTTGAGTTATATGGTTGGTTACCGAATGTCGTTCGGAGTCCCGGATGAGATCACGGATGTCACGAGGGTTTCCGGAATGGTCCGGAAACGAAGATTGATATATAGGATGACCTCATTTGATTACCGGAAGGTTTTCGGAGTTACCGGGAATGACGAATGGGTTCCGGGAGTTCACCGGGGGGGCAACCCACCCCGGGGAAGCCCATAGGCCTTGAGGGTGGCGCACCAGCCCTTAGTGGGCTGGTGGGACAGCCCAAAAGGGCCCTATGCGCATTGGAAGAAAAATCAAAGAGAAAAAAAAAGAGGAGGTGGGAAGGGAAGGAAGGACTCCCACCCACCAAACCAAGTCCAACTCGGTTTGGGAGGGGGGAGACCTTCCCCCCTTGGCTCGGCCGACCCCCTTGGGGCTCCTTGAGCCCCAAGGCAAGGTCCCCTCTCTCCCACCTATATATGCGGAGGTTTTAGGGCTGATTTGAGACGACTTTTCCACGGCAGCCCGACCACATACCTCCACGGTTTTTCCTCTAGATCGCGTTTCTGCGGAGCTCGGGCGAAGCCCTGCTGAGACAAGGTCATCACCAACCTCCGGAGCGCTGTCACGCTGCCGGAGAACTCTTCTACCTCTCCGTCTCTCTTGCTGGATCAAGAAGGCCGAGATCATCGTCGAGCTGTACGTGTGCTGAACGCGGAGGTGTCGTCCGTTCGGTACTAGATCGTGGGACTGATCGCGGGATTGTTCGCGGAGCGGATCGATGGACGTGAGGACGTTTCACTACATCAACCGCGTTCACTAACGCTTCTGCTGTACGGTCTACAAGGGTACGTAGATCACTCATCCCCTCTCGTAGATGAACATCACCATGATAGGTCTTTGTGCGCATAGGAAAATTTTTGTTTTCCATGCGTGTAGGAAAATAGTTGTTGCTACAAGCCTACAACTACCTACGAACTAAAGAAAAGAAGCTGAAAAACAGAATATTCATGCGTCAGAGGGCAACAGGCCGACCCAGCTGCAGAAGAAAACAGCCCTGGAAAATCGACTGAAAAAACAACACGTACGCATCAGTTAACCACCTATTCATTCCTACGGACGAGTCACAAATCGCAAAGCAGCACAATGGACAATTAGAGATTTGACTGGGAAAGAGAAATCAGATGTGTGACATTTAGCAAAAACTGAGAAAAAAAAGAGCGACACAATCAGAAAACCCAAGAATCACATGGACGATGTACACACACATGAAAAAAAAAATCGTCACACATACGGAGGAGGAAAAAGGCAGGCACACTAAAAACAACACTCCAATCACTTGGACGGTCAAACCAAATCAAAACAAACACGGAACCCTGAAATCGTAGTCACAATTGCTAGTAAAATGAGGAGGAATTTCTAAATAAGGAAAGATTGAACCAAGCAGTGCAACCGGTAAAAAAGGCAGCACAAACTATCTTCAATTGATGTGGATGGCGGCAAGCTAACAGGCTAGGTGTTTAATCATCGTAGTCTATCTTGATTTCGTCAAATGTGGCATGTATTTTCGTTTTATTTCGGGCCTTGGAGCTCCAGCTGAACCTTACACTTTGTTTAAACTTATTCGTTTAAATAAAATGCTTGCATGCATCATCACGACACAGAGGTCAGAGATAATCCTTCTTTTCAAAAATAAAAAACTACTCGCAAGCATAAAAAACTAACAGTTACAAGATAGCAAAACCGAAAGGTGTTTTCGATAAAGGACATTTCACTTAATTTATTTATCAATGTGATACAACCATTGAAGAAATGCCCGGCCTCTGCATAACATGATGTACACAGCCAACAAGTCCAAATAATCAAAAAATAAACATTGTTTTGCGGCCGATCTTATCCGAAGATTAGACCGCCGTCCATGGAGGAAGAAAACCTTTGTGGCCGTACACTTCAGTCATGTAGACGTCATCATACGAAGCCATCACGTACATGCATAAATAACCTATATATGATAAGAAACACATTTATTATAACCTATACAGGATAAGAAACACATTTATTATTAAAAACCGCATCCTTTCTGGTAAGCCACAATGCCCAACATAAGACAGCCGCGTCACAAGAATATGTGCAGAAAAATGTTTATCAATACCCCGCAACCAATTGCCAAAGATATTACGTGCAGTATGTGAGGGGCCATGTAAGGTATAGATTTGAAGCTACTTGAACAATGGTCCATACTGCCGGAACGAACTTACACTAAAAAAATAAGTGTTTAATAAACTCATCATGTTGATAAAAGGCACATGTCTTACTACTTTATCAGTTACGTCGTGTCAGGTTATCTTTAATTAAGATGACCCCTGTATTTAAAAACCAGAGAAATATCTTTACTTTTAGAGGAACTTTTAACTTCCATAATTTCTCGTTATCAACGGGAACATCGCTATGAAGCATTGCATAGTATAATGACTTCATTGAGAAACTATCATTCTGATGCAGCTTTCATCAAAACTTGTCTAGCTCGCCTGTTAGTTGAATGTCCTCTAGACGAGAGAGTAATTCATACCAACGAGGGGCAAGGAGATCCCTACGAAATAAAATATCAGGGTTTTCTTGTCCCAAAACTTGTTTGATTGTGATAAACTTATACTACATTTCTGAAATCGAACCTGAGAATCATCTCTAATAAAATATCAGAGTGTGTGACAATTCTGTACAAGCTAGGGTACTGGGTCATAAGTGTGGTGGTGCCTAGCCAGGTATCTTTCCGAAATCGAACCTGAGAATCATCTCTAACTGGAAAAGTGCCAAATTGAAAGAAAAAAATGCCTTGGCCTTCATGACACCCTACATGACACTTTTGGCTGCATCTTAAATTTGTAGAGCACCCACAATTTCAGTTTCAGTCCCAAAATTAAGGACGAAGAACAAAATACGTGGCAAAATTCACAGCTAGCGGCGGATTCGAAGGAAGAAGTAGAGCCGGCCGAGCACCAAAGCATTACATTGTAGAGCGCAGTGAATTAGCAAAGAATCGATACAAACATGTAGACGGTCTGTCGATGGACCAACGGAAAATAAATTTGGAGAGACTGATGAGGATGCATGCGAATGCGCAGGATGCCGGCCGGCCGTAGTTTATGCAACCTGATGGGGTCAGAGGAAGCTGATCGCAGAACTCAGAAGGCGGTGCAGTTCTTGGGTAAGCCGGTGACGTGGTCGACGGAGACGAGCTGGGTGGCGACGCAGCTGAGGACGTCCTGCCGGAGCTTGGCCCCGGCGGCCTTGAGCCCCTTGATGGACACTGGCTGGTTGAAGAGGTTGAGCACGGGCAGCTTGGACGCCGGCGGCATCTTGCCGGACGGCAGCAGCGGCGCGAAGTCGTCGGCGACGAGCGGCACCTCGAAGTCGCCCTTGTTGTGCTTGAGCTTGTTGTCCTTGGCGCTGATGTGCGCCCCGGGCTCCATGTGGTTGGTGGAGAAGCTGGTCTGGTTGGGGAAGTTGGGGTAGAGGCTGACGTAGCCGCGCAGGTACATCATGTCGATGAGGAACTTCTTCCACGACGCCTGCCAGCCGTTGGTGCGCGACCTCGGGATCTGCACGGGGTTCGTCTTGGCGTCCTCGGTGAAGCGCGCCGCCATGTAGGCGTAGAACTCGCGCCAGTGCTTGGGGAAGAAGACGGCGCCCCAGCTGCAGGGGAGCTGGTGGAGGTAGGGCGTGTTGGCGCCGTGCTTGGTGGCGCCGAAGAAGGCCGTGGCGTTCCACCGCGGCCGCTCCTTGGTCACCTCGACGAGCCGGGGCGTGTAGAGCGAGATGGAGGAGAGCTCCGGGAGGGACACGGTGGGGTCGTAGCGGTAGGCGAGCAGCGCGTACTTGACCCAGAGGTAGTAGTAGGGGGACACCTCGATGTCGTCCTCGAGCAGGAGGCCGTAGTCGTCGTCGGAGGCCGGGTACCAGCTCTCGCTCACGGCGCGGATGAGCCCGCCCTGGATGATGCGGCGGCGCAGCGTCTTCCCGCCGTGCGGCCAGACGAATGTGTTCACCGTGTTGAGTGTCGCCGCGTCCACCTTGCTGTCCATGTTGAAGCTGATGGGCACCTCGTCGCCCAGGTAGTAGGCGTTCTTCAGCGAGCTCAGCAGCCGCCCCAGGGACCCCGCGCGCGTCTGCGTGATGATGTTCACCGAGATCCTCATCTTGTTCCAGTCTGCAACGCAAGTGTTCCGTGAAATGGTTGTAGAAGATGATCGATTGGTACGATCTACGATCGATCGGTTAATGTGTTACTTACTTGGCAGTGAGGCGGGGCGGAGGGTGGCCATCCAGAGCACCTTGGGGATGGTCTTTCTGGGGAGGAGGACGAGGGCGGTTTGGTTGATGGCGGCTTCGGCGGCCATGCGGAGGGCGTCCTTGACCTTGCCGTCGACATCGGCCACGGCGACGAGCACGCTGGGGTTGTGCATCCGGACTAGGCCACGCATGCTGGAGTACACGGCCTGCAGCACGGGCACCTCGGACCGAGACGGGCCGGAGAGCGCGCCGAGGGCCAGGTCGAACACCTTGAACCGTCGCTCCTTGCACACCACCTTGGGCCACTTGAGCACGGCCGCGGCCTCCTCGCAGGGGCAGTGGCCGCCGCCAGACACGACGAGGTACGCCTTCCGGCCGGAGGTTGTGCGGAACTTCTCGAGCAGCGGCGCCAGCGCCCTGACCTCGCCGAGGGAGTGCGCGTAGAAGAGCGCGTCCACCTTCTGCGGGTTCATGGCCGCCCACTGGGTGACGTAGCCGGAGGTGAGCGCGCGCCACCACTGCTCATCGCGCACAGTCACGATGTCCTTGAAGATGACCGTCGTCTCAGAGACGTAGGCCAGGCGGTGCTCGCTGTCGCCCCACGTCTCCTTGTCGCTGGGGTCGACGGGGAGCACGAAAGAGCCGGCGCCCATGTACTTCTGCAGCTGGTAGCTGAGGTGCAGGTCCTCGCCGGTCATGAAGGTGAAGGGCGTCTCGATGAAGAGCGTCTTGACGAGCTCCGTGGCCAGGAACCAGGAGCTGGAGAGGAAGTCCACCTGCACGATCCGGTCGACGGTGATGTCGTAGGCCGGGTCGGGGAGGTAGAGGCCGGCCTCCCGCGACCGGAACTTGCGGTAGCTCGGGAAGGTGAAGTCCTTGCCCCGGAACGGGAGGATGCGGCCGATGCTGCCGAGCACGGAGTTGCGGTACTTGTCGGTGCCGGCGACGTGGCAGAGTATCTCGAGCATACGGGTGCCGGGGATCATGTCGTCGTCGAGCACGTAGACGAAGTCGGACTCGGCCTGCAGCGCCATCTGGAAGCGGCCGTAGTACTTGAAGTCGTAGCCGGAGGCGACGAAGCTGACGCGGGAGTCGTTGTAGCTCTCGACGATGCGGCGGAGCGAGGCCTCGTTGGGGCTCCCGAAGGCGAGCACCCAGGCGCGGTGGAACGGCAGCGTCTGGCGCCGCAGCGTGTCCAGCTGCGCGCACAGCGTGCGGCGCTTGAAGTGGTTGAGGATGACCGTGACCCGCGGCCGGCTCACCTCGTCGGACGGCGGGGACGGCCAGCGGGAGCGCATGCGGAGGAGCTCGGGGAGCGTCTCGGCGGCGAAGGAGCGGCGCTGGAAGGCGAGCACCTCGTCGTAGAGCTCGCGCTTGAGGCGGATCATGAGGGCGTCGGTGGACTTCTTCTGCTCGAACTCGATGCTCTCGTGCTCGCACACCTCCTGCGGCGACAGCGGGTCGCCGCCGCCGCCGGGCGCCCCCGGCATGATGCTCTGCTTCCAGCGCTGCGCGATGCGGGTGGCCCAGGCGAAGTCGGGCTTGGCGCGGAGGTCCACGGCGGGGCTCATGTAGTAGAGCAGGAAGGTGGCGTAGATGGCGAAGGCGAGCTGGAGGCAGGTGAGCGCCGCCACGAGGCGCGACGAGTGCTTCGCCGCCGCCCCCAACGACGCGCGCCTCGGCTTGCCGCCGACGTAGTCGCCCAGCCTGTCCTCCAGGGAGTCATTCTTGACGATGTGCGCGCGGGTGATGCCCATGGTGATCGATGGCGGGAACCTGCCGATTTGAAAAATAACCTGTTACCTGTGAGACCAAGACTGCACCTACTGCTACTAGCTTCGCTTAATTATGCTGCCGAGTTGCTTAGCTAGCATGCAAATACGAAAGTCTCTGCAGCTACTTTAAACAGCATGCAAGCTACGTACTACGATGAATTTCTTGACTAGTCAGCAATGGCATCTGATTTAATCGGTGCAGTAGGAGTTCAGCAAAGCGAACGCGGGTTCAGACACTTCAGACAAGAACAAGCAAGTTTTTCTCCAAAAATAATAATAATAAGGCAACGGACTAAAAGGATGGACTCGCTTGTGAGTTACACGAGATTACCTTAGATACAGACCAATTGCCCAGCACGAACGCTAGCCCGATCTTCACATGGATCAGAATCAGGAATGTTGTTTGCTGGAGCAGAATCAACAGCTAGCAGTTACTGAAGCTAAAGGCAAAAGGAAGAAACAAAGATACAGGAAGGGTAAAAGATGGCAAGATACACGATCGAGCTAGTCTACTCTAGTTTGTGATCATTCTCTGGGTGGATCGGATGGCTAGCTTGAGGATCTCTAATAAGCTAGGCTGTGATGCATCGTGTGTGCTCCCCCTTTTATAAGCAATGGCGATCGATGCGCAAATCAGATAGTAGCAAGCAATCGGGCATGCATCACGAGGATGAGTGTGACGGAAGCGGGCTAGCCGGAGCTTCATGACGGCACGCACAAACGGCGCCGCTCCCTATCGATCGTTCACCTCACATGGATAGCAAAAGCATGCATGCATGCTTAAGTTACCTTGTCATTCCAAGCACGTGCACCATGGCAAGTGAAAACTTCCCCAAGTAAGGAGATGATTTACTCAAAAAAGGTATATGGAGATTGTGACAAAATGAGACTAGTGTGCTTTTCGTCCCTTAAATTTTGCATCTGAATTAATTTTTCCAATTTTCTCTCACAAACTTACCATGTTGGATAGATTTTGTTTGTGACGGTGGCTTTACTAGTTTTGACCTGACGTGACGTGGCCATACTCTCACAAACTTCATTTTAATCTCACAAACTTCATTTTAATCTAAAAATCTCATTTTGTATATTTGTGTTGGACCAAAAAATCTGAAAATTTTACCCACATTCTAGTTAGAAATCTATGTTAGGCTGGAAATTTTGAAGTTCAAAACATGTTTTATGTGAGAAAAACAAAAAAAACATATTTGCATGAACCGCGATGCAGAGAATGGATGGCTAGATAAGAGGCGCTCGGGCGCACATGCCCTAAACCATATTTTCCCTTCTCTTTGTACAGTTGCCGAAGTAACCCAATAACCTTGATTTTTCACCTACATCCATCTTCGATCCGACCTCCCTGAGGTTCCATCTCCAGCGATCTTCCATATCACCGCCTTGATCTTCGAACGGAGAGATTCTTTTGCACCACCACTTTATTCTAACGCATCGATGATGTGACAAATGAGGTCATACATGAGCCATCACTGCGCATCCAGACAACCTCCCCTACATTTCCATGTATGCATCCTTCGTCCTAGACTTGGGCATCTTCGGGGCGGGCCGAGTTTCAGGCTAGATTTTAAAAAGCCCAACCTCAAAATCCCAAACTTGGGCCCGGGCTGGCCTACAACGCCAAAAAACGCATGGTTTCTGTGTTTTAAAATAGCAATGTAACATTTTTTGAGGATTAGTTATACTATATTATACTATCCATGTATTTATATAAAATCCTTAAAATCATTTTTCACCAGGCTTCGGGCTGGAAGGTGTCGAGTCCGGCCCGGACATCGGGCTTCGGGTCCGGCCTGTCGGGCCGGGCCATCCTTGTCTAGGTCTACTTCCTCCTAAGCTCAGTGCGCATAAATCCCTCTCGATTAGCCTTCAACACATTGTTCTACCCGACATATCAAGGGGCATCGAAGAGATCAATGCCCCCTAGAATAGGCAAAGACAGTGGCACGAGTAGAGGCGGCAATGGGTCTCCTGGTGGCAAAAACTAGCCAACGGCCTTGATGGAGTGGACGCCGCCGCCATGTTACCGTAGTCAATAAGTTTGTTTCTCTACCCTTGCCCCTATCACTCCCCCTCTACTAGAGACATGGACCGTGAGCCCGGTGATGTACAAATCATCTCAGAGGGTGCTTGGATCCAAGAGACTAAAACTAGTCTGACTAAAACTAGTCTCTTTGAGAAGCTAAAGTTCCAAGCACCCCTGACTAAAGAGAGGCTAAAACTAGTCTTGAGGCTAAAATCTTTTAGTCAGGGGTACCCCTACTAAAATGTGCATTAGTCCTCTCTCTCCTCATTTAACTCCTCATGCAAGTTCTGGATTGGAGGGTTTGGAGGATAATAAATGCTCATTAACTTGATTTTAGTCTCTTTAGTACTTGGATCCAAGCATGGGTGAGGCTAGCAAGTTTTAGTCTCATTACTTTTAGTCATGGGACTCAAACGTATCCAAACACCATCTCAAGCTATTGTCGATGCTCCTCACTGTGGATACCACCAGTGTACACAAACATGAAAGTGAACAATGGATGGCTTAAGTGATGGAGCCATGGAGGCAAAATATTTGACTAGGAAAATATTTATGCATGCTCCAAAAAATTAAGTGATATATTTGACTAGGAAAATATTTATGCATGCTCCAAAAAATTAAGTGATATATTTGACTAGCAAAATATTAATGCATGCTCCAAAAATTATATTGTTGGATTCGTATTTGGAAGGTAGTTTTCAGTGATATTATTTTGATTACCTATTTTACTAATTAAAGTCATGGTAAAAATATAATTCAAAATACGAGGGAAATAGTAAACCAGGACAAATGTAGTGGTAATTAGCACTGTGACAAACCCCGCAAAAAAAATGTACTCCATTGTGACAAAGCACATTAGCTAGCACCTATAGAGTACTTCCTCTAGCGGCATTCTAAATTAATTGAGTCTAGTAATAATATATCAATCCAACATTTTTAATAATTCGTCAAAATGTCAAACAAGTACAGTAGCGTGTGCCCTCGCTAAACCATGGCAGTAAGTACAATACGGTGTGCCAGCGCAGTCATCTGACTTGCTAAACTTTTCTCCAAGTACATACATAATGCGAATGGACGAAGGAAAGGGGCGGGGCATGCATGCAAAAGCGCGGCCTGGCTTGGAGCTTAATTAACCGGCATTCGTGGATCTGGCGACATGACACACACGCATGAAATTGTAGGCGAGTAGCACCGAGCGGCATGTCGTCGCATGTGTACGCGATCGAGGAACGCGTGCGCTGCGATCGAGTTTGCTGCAGTTGGGGGGCAAAGATGCTACTAGTAGTCTTTGCTTGGGAAGACCTCGATCTCATCTTTTTATCGGTCTCCGTGCCCCTAGCCGATGGATTGGCATACAAACAACAATTCCGAAACTTTGAACGTTTACCTTTAAAAAATGCATATTCTGTTTATCATTAGTTGCTGATAAAACGAATTTGGATCGGTAGATTTCAGGGGAAAGAGTACGCTGCAGCGTTCTGATGTTGAGACCGGCCGGGTGATTGGGCTATGGCAGGAGGAATTCACGTTGTTGCAAGGAGGAAGAGGAACAATCCGCATCGAGAGGAACAATCCGTATCTTGACTGTCATTTGCAAAAAATGGTTACCTGGCATTTTTTATTATGTTTAAGTAAGCAACATCAAGAAAGCCGTATAAAGTATAAAGAATACAAGTTGGAGCAACACGTTCAAAATTATTTTTTCAATAAAAAACGCTTTATCACTTGAAAATTTAAGTGTTACTTAAAGGATGCTCAAAAATAATTAGGCAGTAAGAAGAGAAACAACTCAATCACCAATTCTGCTGTTGGATCGCTATTCTATCAGGTTGAAGAAAGCCCTTGCATTCATCTTCGGTCAGTTACACCCAAACTCCATATATATTCCGTCATCCCCTCACAGAAGGATAGACAAGTACACACTAAATTAGTAATTTGTAGATGAGATGAAAGAAGGTCGAGCTCGTCCAATTCGAACTGGCCGCGATCGATTGCAGCGTCTAGCAGCCTTTTTCGGTGTCCGGTGATGAATTCTGACGAGTTTAGGACGGATTCCGATAAACTCCACGGCGTCGTGTTTGCTCCGACGAGGTTTGACCGGTATACGGGGTCCCCTCGGTTCGGCCTTCCAATCTTCAAATATAAGGATTTCGTATATTACTTTTTCATGCCCATGAAAAATTTTACGGATTGAACCATTTTTACGTTTTTTGTTCTGAACACTTTTTTAGATTAAAAATTATAAAACCTAAAAAGTTTAAGAGTTTGACTACTTTTGCGGGATCGTTAGAGATGCTCTAACATGGCTGGCACGCTCTGCCATGCTCGTGTTACTACAGCCAGAGCCTATCAGTACACGGATTGTACGTGCTGCTCCCCCTACAGTTTTCATCTCAAAAAATCGTGTTGTGCTGTGCTGCAGGCCATTAGCGTGCAAGCATGGGGCAACCTTTTCCTTTTAGTGCTACTACCTAGCTTGGATTAGCTTAGCTTAACTTGTGGGTTGACTTTGATCAGGAGACGTCCACTCGTGGTGACCAGCGGGCATCGATTCCTCGAAAGGAGAAAACACGGAGGCTGAGGCTGAGGCTGAGGTAGGACGCCAGAATCGCAACGCATATGCAGCGAGTCAATGGGGCGAGCTGACTCCTTTCGCAGGAGCTTCACCGGCCTTCTCATGGACGGGTACACGGAGGCTGATATTAGCGTCAGTGCCGGCCACAAACTGTTCACTGTTGCGCGCTGGATTAGGCCTCACACAACAACTCACGTAGGCAACCAAATTTATTTTTATTTTTTTGAAAAGGAAAATAGCCGCCGGCCATGCAGCCATTTTATTTAAGCACGTGAGTTCAAACAAAGTGCAAGATTCAGCTAGAGCACGAAGGCTCGAAATAAAACGGAAATTACATGCCACATTTGGCCATATCAACACAGACTACTACGATGAGTATACACCTAGCCCTTAGTTTGTCGTCATCCATGTCGGTTGAAGATAGCCTGCGCTGCCGTTTCTCACCTGTTGCACCCAGCAACCAAACGCTCAATAGACTCCGCAGACATGAGTAACGACCACATACGAATTAAAGTAATTGCTCTATCTATGACTTGCAACAAATTAGTAAAGTTTTTCCTATTAAAAATCATATCATTCCTACTCTTCTATATAGCCCATAGCATTGCACATACTCCTATCCAAATATGTTTAGCTTTGTTAACTTCCACTCCATTAAGCCACGTCCCAAATAACGTGTTCATAATCAATGAAGGGTTATATTGAAAGCTATATGAATAGTACGTCATAAAAGTCTAGCCAATGAACCTTCGAGAAAGAGATATTTGATAGATTCATTGTTGATACAAAAATAACATCTACAGTTACATGCCCTGAGCAAGTTATCTTTCGTGAGTACTACTCCTTTAAAAAATAAAGCCGTTCTTGTTCCTGTTCCTCCGCAAGAAATTATTCTGTTTTCTTTTCGAAAATGGTAAGTACCTAACCTTATGGATAAACCTTAGTTGACTTGAGGATGATGACTTTAATTAACGCACATGGTAATTCTTTACACAAAATTGTCATGTTTGCTAACTAATTTTACAATTCTTGCACCAACTACATTTGTCATTGTAAACGTTTGATTTGCCATGTGTTCATACTTGACGTTCGGGTGTTATCAAATTACTCCCATTTTTGTTCGAAGAAAATGAATCTAGTCATTAATATTTTGTCTTCGTTTCGGTTTACCACGGAACAGACGTGAATATTCTTTTGTGTTCAAAAAAAAATAGAAAAATAAGAAAGGAAAAGCAAGTCCAAAATCCAAAATAAGCTTTCTTGTTTGTCGTCTCGTCTGCAACTATGCGCCTCTCAGAGAGTGACGTAGCTCAGTTGATTTGGCGCGGGAGTTTGCAGCCAGCCCAGGAATGTTCGATTCTCGCCTATAACATTTGATTTTCATAGAGTTTTCGTTTATAAAAAAATGACAACATGCTAGTCTAATCGGGATTGGTCTTGTTCTTTCTAACTATGCGCCTCTCAAGTACTAGTACTAGAGGAGGAAGTCGAGTCAGGGAACAGGCCGCGGGACAACAAGTAAGAGCAGGAAGCTGCCGCGGAGCGCCAAGACCACGCCGGCGAAGGTCGACGTCCAGCGGCCACCTTCCGCCTTGCGCGGCCGACGGCCATCGTCACGACGTGCAGGGCAGCCCCATTCCCGATTGAGGCCAAAGTGAGCACCTAGGGTTTGCTATTTTCTTTTCTAGTCCTGTTATTTCCGTGTCAAATACCAAAATTACCGTATCGATCTTGTACAGTTTTTGCTTCAAACTTGATTTAACCAGGATTAATCGGACTTGTAGTCGCAGTCCCTAGAGATTGGGCTTCGTTGCAGCCACCACCAATACTACTAGTACCAGTACTGGCCTACTGGGTGCTCCAAACTTGACACATCATACAGGAATGTTAGCTAGTGTTTCGGCTATTTAGCAGTGAGGCAAATTGAGAGACTTCTGGTTAGAAAAGAAGCAACTTCCAACACCAATGCAGAGATTTCAGCTGTAAATATTGATTATTGTCCGCCCCACACATTTGTGCGGGGGAGGCCAAGTTGCTTTGGCATTGATGAAAGCAATAGGAAAACAGAGCTACCGGCCTTTTATCTCTGAAGAAAAGTTCAAATTGACAGAATAGCTCGGGCCTTTAACATCAATGCATAGTGAAATTTACATAAAAAGATTCAGCAATTTGGTACCTGGCCTTTAGAATGAAGAAAACAATCCAAATAAACGGAAATATTTGCGACATAAATCTATGTGCAGTATATCAAAACTGTTCTAGGCGTGTAGTGTATCTCTCAACTGTTCATTGAGAAAAATGCTTCTTTTACAGCAATTACTTCGCTGTAAATTTCATGCATGCTTGGGCGATCTTTTGGTGACTCGACGGAGCATAACAACCCAAGTTTAACGAGTTGCAGAGCACAGATATGCATCACTGTAGTTGCCCTGTATTCTTCTATTTTGGGGGTAATAGTAGGTTGATCTCCAATTTTTGGCATAAGACTGGGGCGAAGAACGCGTTCAATTTCTGAAAGTGATGCATCTACGTACTTCTGGAGTGTAAGGCCATTACCGAATGTTTCATCCGTAGGTCTTTTCCCTGTTAGCATTTCTAAAAGTATAATTCCGTAACTATAGACATCGCCCTCAGTTGAGATTTGACTGCCCATGCCATACTCTGCAGCGATTGGAAACAAAAAGTTATGACAAGCACTATAATCAAAAGTAAAATAGTAATTCAGGCTAGTTTTAGTTACCCACCAGGAGCGATGTATCCAATAGTCCCCCCTGGTCCAGCTATGCTTGTTGAGCTGCTCTGAGCTTCAGATGAATAACCATGAATTAACCTTGCTAGCCCAAAATCACAGACATACGAAGTATCATCATCGTCAAAGAGTATATTGCTTGGCTTCAAATCACAGTGAACCACTGGTGGGGTGCATTGGTTATGAAGGTATTCCAGAGCAGACGCAATGTCTACTGCTATGCATATCACTGTTCCCAAACTCAAATCAGCATTGTTCTGGAGCTTAGCATGAAGTCGATTCTCAAGGCTACCATTTGCCATATATTGGAAGACCAGAGCTTTGAACTCATTCCCCATCAGATCGTAAGTTGAGCATGCAGTTATGACACTCACGAGATTTCGGTGCCGGATGTTCCGCAAAGCTTTGCACTCAGCAATAAAGCTATCCAATGCACCATACTGATTAAGTTTGAATACTTTAACAGCAACCGAGCTGTCTTTTCCATCCAACTGACCTTTATACACTATCCCGAATTGCCCAGAACCAACTATATTGGTTGGAGAGAAGCCATTCGTTGCTTTGCTTACATCATTGTATGTTAGCCTTTTAAACTCTGTATATGTGTGGTCAATAGACTGACTTGATCTCTCCCTCTTCTTTCTCAAAATATGGAAAACCAGGAAAACCAGCCCTAAGATCAAGGCCAATGCAACAACAGCTGACAGAGCTGCCAACAATGGAACAATGAACTTGCGCTTTCTCTGAGATGCCGAGGTGGAGCACCTGGGTAAATCATTGACTTGAGCATTTGAACAAAGAAGTGCATTTCCTTGGAAAGAAACACCACTTGTGTTGTCAAAGACTCCACCTATTGGAACTGGCCCCTCAAAGTTGTTAAAGGACATATTTAGGTACTGCAGTGAAGTGAATGTCTCAAGGAATTTTGGTATTGTACCGGATAAATTGTTTTGGGAGAAATCTAATGCTTTGACACCCTTCAGGTTTGCCAGTGATTGTGGAATGCTTCCTTCTAGGTGGTTCCCGCCTAAGTTCAGTGATTCCAACCGGACACATGCACCAAGTGTGGATGGAATTTTACCTGTGAGTTTGTTGTGCGAAAGGTTCAAGGAACCAAGGTTTATCAAGCTACCAATTTCTGGAGGTATGGAGTCTCTGAACTGGTTATGTGATATGTCAAGTAACCAACTCAGCTGATACAACTTGCTAAACATGGGCCCGTTGATGCTCCCATTGAGGCCATTGCTGGAAAGGTTTAGTGCCACCAATTTCTTGCAGCCAGCTAAACTTGTGGGTATGCTTCCAGTTAATTCATTTTCTTGTAAATAAAATTCCGTCAGCTGATTCAAGTTACCCATGGAAGGTGGAATTTCTCCAGAGAACTTGTTCCAGGATAGGTCAAGAATAAACAAATTGCTTAGCTGGCCAAGAGTAGAAGGTATAGGCCCTGTGAAAAGATTGTTATCAAGGTAAAGTAGGGAAATTTCAGACAGGTTCCCAATCTCCAAGGGAATGGTGCCAGATATGTAGTTTGACTGCAGAGTCAAGCCATTCATCCTTTTCGGCAGGGTTGCTACAGAACCAGCCGGCAAATTACCGCTTAGTTTGTTTCCACCCAAGTTCAGCTTTTGCAGCTCTGTACAATTTGCTAAGGATGACAAGAATGTCCAGTCTCCAGCTTCTAGCTGATTTGAGTGCAGCATTACAACCTGCAAATTCGACATGGAGCCGAAGGAAGGAACCACCCCGCTCAGCGAATTGTTGCCGAGATACAGGAACTCCATGCTGGAGGCATTGGCTAGCGATGCCGGAATCTCACCCTCAAAATGATTGTTAGACATGATCAATGAATTGATGTTAGAAAGAGTGTTCCCCATATCAGAAGGAAGTGTTCCTCGAAGATTATTGTTGGCCAACCCAAGGAATCTCAGCAAAGGTAAATTGTAAATAGATGGTGGCACTATCCCTGATAGATTGTTGTATGAGAGGTCAAGGAATTGCAGGTCTGATAGCTTGGATAGATCCGGAATGTTTCCCTGCAACTGGTTTTGCGCAATTAACAGACCGGTAAGCCGTGTGAGATTTCCTACTGAGGGCGGCACAGTTCCGGTTAGGCTGTTCCCTGTTAAATCGAGGTAGTCGAGCTTTGAAGGGAAGTTTGTGAAAAGTGGAATTGACCCAGAAAGATTGTTCATCGAAATATGTATTTCTGTGATGGTTAAGCTGTTGAAAAGAGCTGCCGGTATGGCCCCAGCAAGACTGTTGTTTTGTAGAGAAAGGTAGCGAAGTGAGGTACAATTTGCCAAAAACAGCGGGATTTCTCCATTGAGAAAGTTGTTGGTGAGACTGACAGACTCCAAAGCCGGTGAGCTCCCGAGTAGAGGTGGAATCTCACCAGAAAGTTCATTGCTGGACAAGTCTAGAGAGGAAAGGTTGCGGAGCGTACCGAGGCTCAACGGGATCACACCTTCAATGGAGTTGCTTCTCAGTGCCACGACCTCAAGGCTAGAGCATAACGACAGTGATTGCGGGATCTCTCCGCTGAGCGCGTTGGAGCTGAGGTTGAGGTACTGGAGTCCAGTGAGCCGGCCAATCTCTGGTGGGAGATGACCGGAGAGCTGGTTGCTCGGCAAGTGGATTCGCACCAGCGAGGTGAGGTTGGACATGCAGGGTGGGATTTCGCCGGTGAGGCCTTGTGCCTCCAAGTCCAAGGCCACCACTACTGGTAGTTGTGGCTGCCTTGTGCACGAGACACCACGCCAACTGCAGAAATCTGGTGAGGTGGTGTTCCATGTGGTGATGGAGAGGCGAGACTTGAGGCAGAGCAAAGCGTCTCGGTTGTTGTCGGATTCATCAGCTAAAGTTGTCAGCAACAAGGGATGCAAAACCGATGAGATGAGGATGGCCAACACCACTGCCCAACCCATCTGGTTGATATGAAACCGTGAATTTTGGGCTGATCTGATTCTGGAAGAGCAATAATTTGCTTTTTATAGAGGTATGTTGCTGGGTTGTAGAGGTCAGGTCACTATTCACTAGTCTTTAGCTGATTGTTCTTGGTGCATGCAAGTCTAGTTTTGGTTCAGAACTGAAACTTTGCAACGTGCCGTTTATAAACTTCTGGAACTATGGTTGGAGTTTCCTCGGTGGAAGAGTACCAGTTTGTTAGTCAATACATGTCCACATTGGATGTATGTCAAAAATTGAATAATATTAACTTGGACTATAAGATTTGTTAGTTTGTAGTAATAAGTCATATAAGTTTCTAACCCTCTGAACAGGACAATTTCCGGGCAATGAACTTTATGAAAGTTCTGCGAGAAAAACCTATCCAACATTGTTAGTAGATCATAACTAATGCGAGGTTTGCAAGTCGTATAAGTTTATCTGTCCCTGAATAGGACAGCTGGGGACAAAGACGTTTCTGAAAGTTCTAGGAGAGGAACATGTCCAACTTTGTTAGTAGACCGTAACTAATGTGAGGTTTGTCAATGTCCCTGAACAAGAAAATTAGGGGCAATGATGTTTTGAAAGTTTCGGGAGAAGAACCTGTCCAACTTCGTTAGTAGACAGTGACTAATGTGACCATATTAAACTTAGAAGTTTCCGTAAAACGTCGTGTGCTGCTTTGCGTAACAAGTAGTTGATGCAGAAAAATAGGAGCACGCACGCACGCCGCTGCCATCGGAATACCATTTCCCATTCAACATGGTCCGGTCAAAGATTCTTGTTCACCTTTGACAAAATTTTCTCTGTTTACTTTGCCGTCTTATAAAAAAACATCACTGTCTTTCCAGTCAAAGTTACTGAAAGTTCTTGTTTAGTTGTTGCATGTTTTCTGTATTACCGGTACAGATCCTTTATTTAGACGAAGACGAAGCATAAGAACCAACCATAGTGAATGCAGCTGCCTTCATTTGCCTCACAATGGCTTGGTGGTACCTCTTGGTTCTTCGAGTTGTTACAACTGGGATCATTCTGCTCGTTTTCCTGAACCGTGCGGCATCTTCATCACGTATGTACTCTGCCTTGCGAATCTACTAAGTGAAATCTGTAGCTTTCTTTAGAGCAGGTTGATACCAGTTTTATTCACAGAAATGGAGTTTTTTTAATAAGGCAATGTCTACTTTTTAGTTTTTACTATTTGTTCTTTTTGCGGGAACTACCAGGACAAATAATCTCCCTGCATCTCATGATATCCTGACTATTAGTTTGATTCCAGGAATGTTCTCATTTTCACCTGATACACTCTGATGAGCCATCAGGAGTAGATCACCTTAGGTTTAATATAGTAGAAACCCTTATTATTATTGTTATTATTATTATTCGAAAAGGAGGGCACACCCCCAGCCTCTAGAACTAACATGGAGTTTTTTTTTTTTTGAAACCTCTAACCGTAGAACAAAATGTTCTAAGACATATTTTATATAAAAATTACAAATACAAGTCTGTGAGGCCAAAATTAACTAACATGGAGTTAAAATTCATTACAAAGTAATTTGATTGGATGTCCTATGCTTTGCTAGAAGTTAAGGCCATTATAGTGAAGATGGGTAACGTGGTTCCTTTTATTACCAGATATACATGTAGAGTTGTATTTTCTCTATACCTAAATAATAGTAGTTGGGGAGAACTAGTCTAGTTTTCTTCAACTACAGTAATTTAGGTGCAGAGGGAGTAGTAACCTATAACCAAGTTGTGTGTGTTTTTTGCAGAAGCCGGGCCCATTTGTCCACCTTGTCTTTGCTGCCAATGCAGCTGTGGACCGCGATGAACGATTATACATTCCAGCATTTTCCCCGGTATTACCATTCCGCAGAAAGCCGATGAGCCTAGGCTCAGAAATGAATATTCGATGACATTCTTCTCTTTTTACACTATTTTCGTCACTGTTGTTTTGAGGAATTATCATATATATGTATATTCGGTTGCGCCATAGTAAAATAATATACTGGTGTACCGATTAATGCTGGTCTACTGCACATTTACCTGACCTAAGGCTGGGAGCACTATACCATAACTTGTACTCCCTTTGTCAACTAATATAAAAGCGTTTAGATCATCAAAGTAGTGATCTGAGGCCCTGTTTAGAACCATCCAGATTATATAATCCAGTTTTTATAATCTATTTTGTCTTCAAACAGGACAGATTATGATGTAGATTACAAAAACTAGATGGACAGATTATTAAAAACTCATAATCTACTCTACACTAGCTAAAATCAGATTATGGATTGCTAATGACCCATTACCCTTGTAAAGTTGGAGGTAATTACATTCCTACCACCGCCACCCTCCTTTTCTTTTAAAAAACAGAGGACAGACAGGTCATTATGCAATGTAAAACCTGGATTGCAGTTTATATAATCTGGCCTCCAAACATGTCCATTTAGATTATTTTTATAAACCAGATTATATAATCTATCTTCATAATCCAGATTATCATAATCTATTATGGTTTCAAACAGGGCCTAAACGTTTTTATATTAGTTGACAAAGGGAGTAAGTTGTAACGATGAATGCAGAATGCTGATCTATTATCAATCTCGCTGTTCATAAGGGCATGAGCAAGGTGCCAAGCATGTATATATGCCCAAACCGGTGCCTAAAAAGTGAGATAATTTCAGGTTCTTTGTCCTCGTCTCACTTTCTTTGATACAATCTTTAATACATGAATAAAAGGCACGGTATTTGGTAAAATATGCACTGTATCAAAATGCTCAATTAATCGAGAGAAAACGAAAATCTAATTTGGTGGAACCAGACAAGTTATGTACTACTAAGCTCAGTTTGCGGTTGTCGAACTGTGTTGCGTTTTTCTTATTTTGTAAAAAATGTGAAAAATTAGCCACCAAGGTATGCAAAAACAGGTCACCCAAGCACTTAGAAAAGATTGGCAAACGGGATTGTCATAATCCACCATAACGCTAAACTCAACCTGATACTTCACATTTTTATTGAACCACCTGATACTTGACATTGACTGGACTAGATTATAACGCTATTCTTTGGGCTAGCGACTAGCAACAAAAACAACAACAACAACCAAGCCTTTCAGTCCCAAACAAGTTGGGGTAGGCTAGAGTTGAAACCCATAAGATCTCGAAATCAAGTCATGGCTCTGGAACGTGGATAGCTAACTTCCACGCACCCCTGTCCATGGCTAAGTCTTTGTCGATATTCCAAACCTTCAGGTCTCTCTTAACGGACTCCTTCCATGTCAAGTTTGGTCTACCACGACCCCTCTTAACATTCTCAACACGCTTTATCCGTCCGCTATGCACCGGCACTTCCGATGGCCTCCATTGAATATGTCCAAACCATCTGAGACGATGTTGGACCAGCTTCTCTTCAATCGGTGCTACCCCAAGTCTCTCTCGTATATCGTCATTCCGTACCCGATCCTTCCTTGGGCTAGTGACTAGCGCTCAGAAAAAAAAGGTGTTGGAATTATGTCCTAGAGGCAATAATAAATATAGTTATTATTATAATTCCTGTATCAAGATAATCGTTTATTATCCATGCTATAATTGTATTGAATGAAGACTTATATACATGTGTGGATACATAGACAAAACACTGTCCTTAGCAAGCCTCTAGTTGGCTAGTCAGTTGATCAACGATAGTCAGTGTCTTCTGATTATAAACAAGGTGTTGTTGCTTGATAACTGGATCACGTCATTAGGAGAATCACGTGATGGACTAGACCCAAACTAATAGACGTAGCATGTTGATCGTGTCATTTTATTGCTACTGTTTTCTGCGTGTCAAGTATTTGTTCCTATGACCATGAGATCATATAACTCACTAACACCGGAGGAATACTTTGTGTGTATCAAACGTCGCAACGTAACTGGGTGACTATAAAGATGCTCTACAGGTATCTCCGAAGGTCTTCGTTGAGTTAGTATGGATCGAGACTGGGATTTGTCACTCCGTGTGACGGAGAGGTATCTCGGGGCCCACTCGGTAATACAACATCACACACAAGCCTTGCAAGCAATGTGACTTAGTGTAAGTTGCGGGATCTTGTATTACGGAACGAGTAAAGAGACTTACCGGTAAACGAGATTGAAATAGGTATGCGGATACTGACGATCGAATCTCGGGCAAGTAACATACCGAAGGACAAAGGGAATGACATACGGGATTATATGAATCCTTGGCACTGAGGTTCAAACGATAAGATCTTCGCAGAATATGTAGGATCCAATATGGGCATCCAGGTCCCGCTATTGGATATTGACCGAGGAGTCTCTCGGGTCATGTCTACATAGTTCTCGAACCCGCAGGGTCTGCACACTTAAGGTTCGACGTTGTTTTATGCGTATTTGAGTTATATGGTTGGTTACCGAATGTTGTTCGGAGTCCCGGATGAGATCACGGACGTCACGAGGGTTTCCAGAATGGTCCGGAAATGAAGATTGATATATAGGATGACCTCATTTGATTACCGGAAGGTTTTCGGAGTTACCGGGAATCTACCGGGAATGACGAATGGGTTCCGGGAGTTCACCGGGGGGGCAACCCACCCCGGGGAAGCCCATAGGCATTGAGGGTGGTGCACCAGCCCTTAGTGGGCTGGTGGGACAGCCCAAAAGAGCCCTATGCGCATTGGAAGAAAAAAATCAAAGAGAAAAAAAAAGGAGGAGGTGGGAAAGGGAAGAAGGACTCCACCTTCCAAACCAAGTAGGACTCGGTTTGGGGAGGGAGACCTTCCCCCTTGGCTCGGCCGAAGCCCTTAGGGGTCCTTGGACCCCAAGGCAAGGCTCCCCCTCTTCGCCCTATATATACGGAGGTTTTAGGGCTGATTTGAGACAACTTTGTCACGGCAGCCCGACCACATATCTCCACGGTTTTACCTCTAGATCGCGTTTTTGCGGAGCTCGAGCGGAGCCCTGCTGAGACGAGATCATCACCAACCTCCGGAGCGTCGTCACGCTGCCGGAGAACTCTTCTACCTCTCCGTCTCTCTTGCTGGATCAAGAAGGCCGAGATCATCGTCGAGTTGTACGTGTGCTGAACGCGGAGGTGCCGTCCGTTTGGCACTAGATCGTGGGACTGATCGCGGGATAGTTCGCGGGGCGGATCGAGGGACGTGAGGACGTTCCACTACATCAACCGTGTTCACTAACGCTTCTGCTATACGGTCTACAAGGGTACGTAGATCACACATCCCCTCTCGCAGATGGACATCACCATGATAGGTCTTCGTGCGCGTAGGAAAATTTTTGTTTCCCATGCGACATTCCCCAACACTGGCATCATGAGCTAGGTTCATGCGTAGATGTCTTCTCGAGTAGAACACAAAAGTTTTTGTGGGCGGTGATGTGCGTTTTGCTGCCCTCCTTAGTCTTTTCTTGATTCCGCGGTATTGTTGGATCGAAGCGGCTTGGACCGACATTACTCGTACGCTTACGAGAGACTGGTTTCATCGCTACGAGTAACTCCGTTGCTCAAAGATGACTGGCGGGTGTCAGTTTCTCCAACTTTAGTTGAATCGGATTTGACCGAGGAGGTCCTTGGATGAGGTTAAATAGCAACTCATATATCTCCGTTGTGGTGTTTGCGTAAGTAAGATGCGATCCTACTAGATACCCATGGTCACCACGTAAAACATGCAACAACAAAATTAGAGGACGTTTAACTTGTTTTTGCAGGGTATGCTTGTGATGTGATATGGCCACTGATGTGATGTGATATATTGGATGTATGAGATGATCATGTTGTAATAGATAATATCGACTTGCACGTCGATGGTACGGCAACCGGCAGGAGCCATAGGGTTGTCTTTATAACTAACGTTTGTGCTTGCAGATGCGTTTACTATTTTGCTAGGATGTAGCTTTAGTAGTAATAGCATGAGTAGCACGACAACCCCGATGGCGACACGTTGATGAAGATCATGGTGTGGCGCCGGTGACAAGAAGATCGTGCCGATGCTTTGGTGATGGAGATCAAGGAGCACGTGATGATGGCCATATCATGTCACTTATGAATTGCATGTGATGTTAATCCTTTTATGCACCTTATTTTGCTTAGAACGACGGTAGCATTATGAGGTGATCTCTCACTAAAATATCAAGACGAAATTGTGTTCTCCCCGACTGTGCACCGTTGCTACAGTTCGTCGTTTCGAGACACCACGTGATGATCGGGTGTGATAGACTCAACGTTCACATACAACGGGTGCAAAACAGTTGCGCACGCGGAACACTCGGGTTAAGCTTGACGAGCCTAGCATGTGCAGACATGGCCTCGGAACACATGAGACCGAAAGGTCGATCATGAATCATATAGATGATATGATTAGCATGGGGATGCTTACCACTGAAACTATGCTCAACTCACGTGATGATCGGACTTGAGCTAGTGTAAGTGGATCATGAACCACTCAAATGGCTAGAGAGATGTACTTTTTGAGTGGGAGTTTAGCGAGTAATTTGATTAAGTTAAACTCTAATTATCTTGAACATAGTCTAAGTCCACTTTGCATATATTTGTGTTGTAGATCATGGCTCACGCGACAGTCACCCTCAATTTTAATACGTTCCTAGAGAAAGCTAAGTCGAAAGATGATGGAAGCAACTTTGTAGACTGGGCTCGTAATCTTAAGCTAATCTTACAAGCTGGGAAGAAGGATTATGTCCTTAATGCTGCGCTAGGAGATGAACCACCCGCTACGGCTGATCAGGATGTTAAGAACGCTTGGTTAGCACGTAAGGAGGACTACTCAGTAGTTCAATGTGCAGTCTTGTATGGCTTAGAACCGGGACTTCAACGTCGCTTTGAGCATCATGCAGCATTTGAGATGTTCCAAGAGTTGAAGTTTATCTTTCAGAAGAACGCCCGGATCGAGAGGTATGAGACCTCCGATAAATTCTATGCTTGCAAGATGGAGGAGAATTCGTCTGTCAGTGAACATGTGCTCAAAATGTCTGGGTACTCAAACCGTCTAGCTGAGCTGGGCATTGAACTCCCGCAAGAAGCTATCACTGACAGAATCCTTCAATCCCTGCCGCCAAGCTATAAAGGCTTTGTGTTGAACTACAACATGCAAGGGATGAACAAGTCTCCCGGCGAGTTGTTTGCGATGCTGAAAGTCGCATAGTCTGAACTCCGTAAAGAGCATCAAGTGTTGATGGTGAATAAGACCACTAGTTTCAAGAGAAACGGCAAAGGCAAGAAGGGTAATTCGAAGAAGAGCGGCAAGCCTGTTGCCAATCCGACGAAGAAACCCAAAGCTGGACCTAAGCCTGAAACAGAGTGTTACTATTGCAAGGGTATGGGTCACTGGAAGCGCAATTGCCCCAAGTATCTGGCTGAAAAGAAGGCGGCCAAAGAAAAATCAGGTATATTTGATATACATGTTATTGATGTGTACTTAACCGGCTCTCGTAGTAGTGCATGGGTATTCGATACCGGTTCTGTTGCTCATATCTGCAACTCGAAACAGGAATTGCGGAATAGACGAAGGCTGGCGAAAGATGAAGTGACGATGCGCGTAGGAAATGGTTCCAAGGTTGATGCAATCGCCGTCGGCACAGTTTCACTTCAGTTACCATCAGGATTAGTTATGAACTTGAATCATTGTTATTTAGTGCCTGCGTTGAGCATGAACATTATATTTGGATCTTGTTTATTGCGAGACGGTTACTCTTTTAAGTCAGAGAATAATGGTTGTTCTATTTCTATGAGTAACATCTTTTATGGTCATGCACCCAATGTGAGAGGATTGCCCATATTGAATCTTGATAGTGATACACACACACACATAACATTGAGACCAAAAGAGTTAGAGTTAACAATGATAGCGCCATATTTTTGTGGCACTGCCGCTTAGGTCATATTGGTGTAAAGCGCATGAAGAAACTCCATGCCGATGGACTTTTGGAGTCACTTGACTTTGATTCACTTGACACGTGCGAACCATGCCTCATGGGCAAGATGACTAAAACTCCGTTCTCCGGAACAATGGAGCGTGCAAGTGACTTGTTGGAAATCATACATACCGATGTGTGTGGTCCGATGAGCATGGAGGCACGCGGCGGATATCGTTATGTTCTCACCTTCACTGACGATTTGAGTAGATATGGTTATGTCTACTTGATGAAGCACGAGTCTGAAACATTTGAAAAGTTCAAGCAATTTCAGAGTGAAGTTGAAAATCATCGTAACAAGAAGATCAAGTTCCTACGGTCTGATCGTGGGGGTGAATATCTGAGTTTCGAGTTTGGTGCTCACTTAAGACAATGTGGAATTGTTTCACAATTGACACCGCCTGGAACACCACAGCCACTTCACCGGGGGTTCACCGGGGGGGGGCAACCCACCCCGGGGAAGCCCATAGGCATTGAGGGTGGCGCACCAGCCCTTAGTGGGCTGGTGGGACAGCCCAAAAGAGCCCTATGCGCATTGGAAGAAAAAAAGAAAGAGAAAAAAAAGAAAGGAGGAGGTGGGAAAGGGAAGAAGGACTCCACCTTCCAAACCAAGTAGGACTCGGTTTGGGGAGGGAGACCTTCCCCCTTGGCTCGGCCGAAGCCCTTAGGGGTCCTTGGACCCCAAGGCAAGGCTCCCCCTCTTCCCCCTATATATACGGAGGTTTTAGGGCTGATTTGAGACAACTTTGCCACGGCAGCCCGACCACATATCTCCACGGTTTTACCTCTAGATCGCGTTTTTGCGGAGCTCGGGCGGAGCCCTGCTGAGACGAGATCATCACCAACCTCCGGAGCGCCGTCACGCTGCCGGAGAACTCTTCTACCTCTCCGTCTCTCTTGATGGATCAAGAAGGCCGAGATCATCGTCGAGCTATACGTGTGCTGAACGCGGAGGTGCCGTCTGTTTGGCACTAGATCGTGGGACTGATCGCGGGATAGTCCGCGGGGCGGATCGAGGGACGTGAGGACGTTCCACTACATCAACCGCGTTCACTAACGCTTCTGCTGTACGGTCTACAAGGGTACGTAGATCACACATCCCCTCTCGTAGATGGACATCACCATGATAGGTCTTCGTGCACGTAGGAAAATTTTTGTTTCCCATGCGACGTTCCCCAACAAAAGGACCGGGAGGACTAGCGACGAGAGACCGGAGGGACTCTCAACTCCGCCGGATCCTTCCTCCACCGCCATCTCTCCCGACCCTACACACACCGCCGGCCACCACCCCGCCCGCCGTCCCCGACCACTTCGTCCCCGTCGGCCCTAGCGTCGTCCCCTGCTGCCCCACCGGCCTATGCTCCCCGTCACCCTGGCAGGCCTCCGGTCCCGGCCCCGCCCTCGCCGGCCACCACCCCGCCTGCTGTCCCCAGCCACTTCACCGTCGTAGGCCCTGGCATCTTCCCTGCTTCCCCCACCGGTCTCTGCTCCCAGTCGCCCCCGCCGGTCCTGGCCCCATTGCCCCCGCCGTCCACGGCCTCGTCATCCCCTGCTGCAGCTCCAGTGAGCACGTGCATAGTGGATGGTGGCAAGGCAGCTAGGCATGCTGGATCTCGGGCTGCTACACCAACCCTCCTCTCTTGTAATTTTCTACGAAGCACCGATACTTCAGAAATTTGTGTATCGCCGTTCAGTACTTCACCGATATTCCGATACTTCAGATACGCCTTCGATACGGGTATCCCCGAAGTATCGTCATTTCCAATTTAAAAGAAATGGCGATACGCGTATCCTCAAAGTATCGCCATTGTGTATTGCCCATGCCTTGATGTATCGTTGATCTGTTCATATACATAGTGCACGTGGATTGTACTAATGTAGTAGTTGGATAAAAGTGCTTGTTAAGAATGTTACTTGTGCAATTCATTATTTGACCCACTCGTGCAATCCAAAGTTGCTCTTTATATATGTTTGTCATTTGACAATCTCAAGTTTTTAATTTTAAAAGATTTATTAATTTTATATTATCGTGTTAATAGATATTACAGTCTAAATTGTATTGTGACAGTCTATGATCAATTGGTCGTATTATTCATTGATGATAGTGAGATTTTAAAATGAGAAACAATAAGGTATGAAAGTAATTAGGCAATCAGTGGATCGGTATTTTGTTATCATCTCATACATTTATTTATGTTAGTTTTTATTGCATGTTATTTTATCATTATTTATATATGCCTGCCGTATCGCCGAATTACTGTTTTTAGAAATTGTCATATCCCGTATCGCCGTATCAGTGTCGCCGTATTGGTGCTTAGTAGGTAATTTTTTAGATCAACGTGTCCTGTAGTTTGTTCATGTGTAATAAGTTAGTTTTGCCTTGTATCAGAAAGTGATGATGTAATCGGTGTAAATAGAGTAATTTTGTATTGTGAAATTTATTCATTTGTTGTTGATTCTTGAACGAAGTGTTGATCGATACTATGTTCTTCTTCGTCGTCAGTTCGTGGCCGCCTCTACAATTGGTTATTGGTTCATAATGTTCTAATAAAAAAAATACTTTGATGTCTTATTCTCTGAGGCTGACTGCAAAGACAATATTGAGGCTGATGACAAAGAGTTGACATCGTCCGTTAGCGTGCGGTTCTGTTAGACTGCCTTTTTTGTCGTCTACTTTGTAACAAATGATGGCAAACCATTTTCAGCAAAAAAAAATTCGTCTACCCGATCGAATACTGACGGCAAAATACCTCTTTGCGGGTGATAAGACCTCGATGACGCCTAGAGGGGGGGTGAATAGGCTATTTAAAAACTTCTTCGGATTTGGCTTGAAACTAATGCGGAAATAAACTAAGAGGGTACTTGTCAAGCACAAATCCTAAATGCACTAGGCACTACAACGTGTATCAACAACACGATCTACCAAGATGGACACAATACAGTTACTAACAAGCACAAGTAAGTTACACAAACTTACTTGAGCTATATCACCCGACAAGTAGGTGAATAACACAAGATACTAGATCACACTATATCACACGATATATCAAGGGCTGCAAGTATGAACGTGTGGATATAGAGGGTATGCTTGAATGATTAATCTTGTACAAGAAATAGCCCATACAATATAATGAGCACAAACAATATGCAATGTATGTATGCTCATGTAACACAAGTAAACCACAAGTAAGGAGTTAGGGTTAAGGATAACCAAGGTCACTGAGACGAAGATGTATCCCGATGTTCACTTCCTTGAAGGGAAGCTAGTCACCGTTAGAGAGGTGGATGTTACCACGAAGGCACACCAATGCCACGAAGGCTCACCCTATTCTCCCTTTGAGATAACACCACGAAGGCGTTTCTCAACCACTAGTCGTAAGCCTTTGAGGTGGCTTCCAAACCCTCACAAACTTTTTCGGGGAGTAATCACACGGATTGATTCCTCTCCGAAGGACTCCTACCGCCTAGGAGTCTCCAACCTCCAAGAGTAATAAGATCACGGGGAATGCTCAAAACTTGCTCAAATCTCAAATAGCTTGGGTTGAGAGGAGGAGAGGGAGACGATCTATCTTTTGATTGGAACAACTCTCAAAGGGGCTCACAAATGCTCTTGGGATCTAAGATTTGGTGTGAGAAAATGTGTGTGAGGTAGAAGTGTGTTCTTATGAGGATAAGGTTGTGTTGGGATACCCTCTCACGAAGTGGGAGGGGGGTATTTATAGTGGGGAGAGAAAAACAACCGTTGGGGACACTTTAAGTCACATAGGGTCCGGACGTCCGATAGTTTCCGGAAGTCTGGGCGACCGCGAGGGGTCGGACGTCCGACAGGGGTCGGTCATCCGAGGCCTGTAGATATCACTGAAAATACTGTGAATTGAACAGCGACCGGACGTCCGGAGAAGGCCGGAAATCCGAGTTATTCGACTCAACTTCTTCTGGTGCAAGGTTCCGGATTTTCGAGGCTGGTCGGACGTCCGGCTCTCGGATGTCCGGAGGGAGCCGGAAATCCGAGTTATATGACTCAAATACTTCTGTTGGAGGGCTCCGGATTTCCGAAGCTGGTCGGTCGTCCGACCCTTGACCGGCCCTCGGACGTCCGGAGGGAGCCGGAAGTCCGAGTTATATGGCTCAAGTTTCTCTCGTGCATAGTTCCGGAATTCCGAAGCTGGTCGGATATCCGGGACTCGGACGTCCGGAGGGAGCCGGAAGTCTGAGTTATATGGCTCTGATTTCTTTGGTATAGGATTCCGGATTTCTGAAGCAATCGGTCGTCCGGCCCTCGGACGTCTGGAGGAAGCCGGATGTCCGAGGCACTGGTTCTGTTTTCAGATAACAGCAGAGCAGTGGAGATGTGGTCTGAGCAAAATAGTGGAGATGTAGTTTGAGCAAGTTCATCGCAAAACCTGTGATCCCCTCTTAATAGTGCGGGATCCCTAAAGACTCAAGAATCATAAAAGGGGTACTGATGACCCATGCTTGAGTGTATACTTTTATTCACTGATCATCACTCCGCACAACTAACGTCACAGGAACTGATACCTTTGGGTTAGCCCTTTCACTTGAGCTTGATGTTGTTGTTCCTTCTTGGCTCAAGTTGAAAGCAAGACATGATAAATTCTTCAAGTAGCTCTCCCATACACGATGTGGAAAGCCTAGCTTATGTATTCATCTTCATTTGTCCACCATGTGAACATCCACAAGAATCAAGCATGTAGTGCTCAGGAATGCTTATCTTGATCTTGTCCTTGTTAGCACATGAGCTTGTCCTTATCAACACATGATCATTAACAATAGTTTCAATGATATATTCGTGCTGATCCACTTGAACTTGCACACCACAATCTTGATGACGATCGCCACTTGACGTCATCCTTCATGGGTTGTATGAGATCTTCCTTTTGACGCAAGCCCATGGAAGCACACCTACCCCCACATAGGATTCTCACAAAGACCATGGGTTAGTACACAAACACGTAGTGGACAATGCTTACCATACCATGGGATCACTTGATTCCTCTGGGTACATCTTATACGCTTTGTGTGTTGGTCATCTTGATTTACTCTTTGTCTAAGATCTTGATCAACCTAGTGTATCTATGACCATTCTTTGGATAATACCTTGAATACCATCTTGGTCATCATGTAAACTCTCTGAACCCAACAGATGGACTTCAAGAAGTGCCTATGGACAAATCCTATAAATATAACTTAAGGCAACCATTAGTCCATAGGAATTGTCATCAATTACCAAAACCACATATGGAGATATATGCTCTAACAATCTCCCCCATTTTGGTAATTGAAGACAACCACTTCAAGAGAGTTTATATAAGGAAATAAGCATAACCAAGCGCACACATACAAGGTAATAATGCATGCGTGCAAGATGTAAATGCTTACACGCAATAAAAGCAAAACCGTCTAAACATATCCAAACTAAACTCTCTAAACTTCTCCCCCATTGGCATCGATTGCCAAAATGGACAAAAAGTTTAGAAAGCCAATATAATAGGTGGTCCTCCAAAAGGTGTGTACTTCTCAGCAAATGAGCGCGGAAAAATACACAAATACAGTAATAAGTAGTTGGAGGAAAGCACACTATATTGAGGACCCAAAGATTGCAAATAAAAGGATCGTATGCCACAAAGACATACAAAGATAGAGGCAAGCAATCAAAAGATTCCAGATGGAACAAACAATCATATGGTCCTTCGAACCACATGAATAGAAGATATTATGATAAAGGCAATAGAGTGTTTTATCACAAACTTAGAGAAGCTTCCCATGATTTGTGCACTAATATGAGATTTTTGTATTTGATACAGGTGCACAAAATAGGATCGTTGCTCCCCCAAAATTAATAAAAACACACAACGAGTGCAAGAAGATAGATGAGACAATAAGCATATCAATTGCACAAAACAAATGGTTGAGCAACATGTAAAAGAAGCAACTTAAGAATAGGCTCAAACAAAGTAATGTGTGTGAGTCATGGCAAAGCACTTGAGAAGACTAAGATAAGGATGACCATTACTCATCAACATAGTCTTGATGAAATGAGATACAAAGTGCAAGACATATCATTCCCACACACACATACTGGAAAATGGGTTCACAAGCTTACTAATAAACAAAATAAGAACCAACGCTTGTGACAACCCATTGTGAAGATAGAAAGTAAGAACCTTGTCAAGAGGAGAGATACTAATTGAAATGGCAAGACCCTCATCAAGACAAGCATGAGGAAAAATAATCTTCACGGCCAAAGAGTGCATCAATATGTAGGAAAATAAGATACGCACTTAAAATAAAACTTTTCACGAAGCCACCAAAAGCTGAAAAAGGAAATGCAATGATGATCGTGAAAGAAAAGAGGATATTAATTAGAGATGTAACTTCTCTCATGTGTAAAAGATTCTAAGTAGAAGACAATCATGATGATATATATCCACAAAGAAAGATGTACACACGAAATGGTTACAAGAAGGAACAAACTAGATATCCAAAAGGAAGTCATAAATATATCAATGAGATCTTTTGCTTGGAAGCATAGCACATGGCCTAATATTTTCTTATTGTACAATATGAACTTCCAACATACGAACATCAAAGACATCCCAACTAGTAGTAAGACATCATCGTTCGGATGCTTTGAGAAAGCAAACAAGTACTACGAGAACAAATAAAGAGATTCATGCCATGATGCAACCTGGAAAAGAAAAGACAGGTTGGGTCCTTTGCAAGAAAAGAATGCATGAAGTGGATACTTGTTACCGAGACAACATTGGATTGATGTAGTAGATAGTTGTTCTTTGATCATCCTAACTTGGCTCCAATAATCACATGGTCTCAACATCTTCCTTATAGGTGAGCCGAGCATCCAATGCATCTCCAGTTGTTCCTGGAACAACAAAACAAACAAAATGGTGCCCAAACTCATTGGGACCAAAGAGTTAGAAAACCAGCAATACATAGGACAAACTCCACATACATATGTGCATACAGATATGAATTTGAATTTCATGCACACTTTAGCCAATTTATGGCAAGTTGGAGTTTCTCCTATATATTGGGTCAAAGAAGGAAAGCAAGCAAAAGAAGTTGTATATAGTAGCTAGATACGCATGCTCAAGAATTTCAAGAATCAACTCAACACAAAGTTGATAAGTCACCAAAAGACAAGGCATCAAGTGATAATAAGATCCTAAAACAAAAGAACTATCACTTGAAGGATATCAATTAAAACATACCTCAAGGAATGAGATATCCATTGACGCGTGCCAAATAGAAGGCAACAAGAAACCAATTGAAGGAAAACAAACACGAGGTATCTAGTTTCCAAAAGAGAGCTAGGTTCCAACAAACCAAGCCCTCGACAAATTTTCATGATGGCACAAAGCATCATAAAGAGCAAGACTTGCCTCCCATCAACACATACTTGATGGGGATCAAAAGATTTTATGATGGGTGAATAAAGAGAGTGTTCTAAAGAAAATAGGATAGCTCCCCCAAGGAACGTGCATTATATAGAATTTGCATTTGAATACAAAACGCACACGATGGGTCATCACTTTCTCTATATCTATAAAAACACTAGACATGTTAAAATAGATTCATAAGAGGCAAGGAAGACAAACGAAACACAAAATCCAATGTAAAGATGATTAGCAATTCCTATCACATGATGGGAATACCAATTGTCAAGGACAAGAAGTATTTTCAAAGTGATACTCATTGGTAGATCACAAATATATCCAAGATCATCTTTACCCTTAAAACGCAAGCAAATGAAACTTGTAGAGCTAACATGCCACCTAGGAACAAGATAATTTACAATATCAAAACTAAGTGGCAACACGTCAATGTACACATTTTCTAGGTTTGTAATATGCACATAGCATATTACTCTCCCATAATGTGATAAACCAATAACATTAACAAGTGGCAGATTAAAACCAACAAGAGATACTTAATGGACCATATAGAATTTGAATTTCTCATGAGTAAGACATACCACATAGAAACTAGATAATCTTGAAGTATCAAAACTAAGTGGTATTCCCCATGTATACACATTTATAGGATTGTGAGGTGTGCAAAGCACATCACTCCCCCACAATGGGATAATCCATTAATCTCTCACAAGAGCCAACAAAAAAAATATAAGCAAGATGCAAAAAGGCTCAATACAAGACTCACATGTACATGATATGCAAACCAACATACCCATACTCGATTACTCAAGATAAGCAGGTTGGAAGCACGACATATACAAACACATGCAAGGTACAAAACCAAAACATGCAAAGGGGCAAACACCTAACAATGTAAATAGTTTAAGTATAAGTTACCGTAAGGAGGCACATTGGATATAAGATAGAAACTTGATAATCCAAATGACTTGGCTTGAGATAATATGAATGATGAAGACCCCTTAATTCTTCATTATGTATCCAAGTCTCTAATGTCCTCCATAGTCACCTATTGATCAAGTTTGAGCTTGTTGGTCCCCAACTACGTTGGGTCCTAAGAGGTTAATCACAATAGGCTTGGCAACCCAAATGGTTCTTTTCTTGACACCATTTTGAGTACCAACAAACTTGGCAAACACATTGCCAACCTTATCCTTCCCAAGGGAATAGGTATCATCAATAGTGATTGGGTTGGATAAGTTACCTCTCGTGCAAGACAAAGCGACGTGACCCTTCTCACGACATAAGTAGCAACATCTACCCTTTGTTTTCTTTCCAGTTGATTTCTCACCTTGGGGAGTGTTGGCTTGGGTTTTATTGGGAAGAGGCCTTCCTTTAACTTGTAGTTGAATATGTGATTGAGTGTGTGGCCGCTTCCCTTGTTGCTTGTGACTTTGAGACTTCGTCTTCAGAGGGCAAGATCTAACATGGTGCCCTTTAACTTTGCACTTAAAGCAAATGATTTTGGCCGAATTCTTGACTTGTTCTAGGCCCCTCTTGTTCTTGTTTGAGTTTACTCCAACATCATTTTTGTCATTCGGAGATGTTTGCTCACACATGACGTTGTTGAGTGTGGACATCCCTTCATGACACTGTTCCAAGTCTTTCTTCAAAGAAGTGACTTGGGCCTTGAGCTCTTCGATTTCCTCCGCACGGTTAGTATCAATGCAAGTACTAGAGGAAGTGTAAGCTTCAATGTTAGAGCAACAAGGCAAGGAAAGTAATTCATCACACGAGGTAGCGACATTGTGAGTAGACGAATTACGAGGACTAGCACATGGAAATATAGTACTTTGACTAGAAGTAGTGCCATTGTCCACATGAGGCTCACTTGATGTTCCCTTTGTGATGATAGCCTCATGAGCTAACTTTTGCACATTATGGGATGTTAGAAGATCGGCATGAGAGCTTGTGAGCATTACATGGTTTTCTTCCAACTTCCCATAATTGCTAGTTAGTAAGTCAAGTTGAGCACGTAGCTCAACATTCTCCTTCAATGTTGATACTTCAAAAGAGAAAGGGTTAGATGTACAAGTATCATCAACAATATGAGAGGAGTAAGTAGCGATTAGAGACTTCTCATGAGTAGATTGAAGCTCCTCAAATATCTTAGAGGTTTTGACGAGCTCTCCCTTGACATTCTTGCATTCAAGGAGAAGGACCTCAAAATCCCTTTTAAGTTTAGCATGAGCAACTTCAGTCTCTCCTTTTGAAGATCTTAAGTCTCTACATGCTTGATGACTCTTCTCAAGTTCATGTTCAAGTTGTTCACTTTTAGCTTGTTCATGATTAAGTGAATCATTACAATTTTCAAAGTAAGCAAGAACATCTTGGAACCTTTGAAGAGCGTTATTTTTAGCTTTATGAAGAATTTTACTGATCACATAGATATTTTCAGTCAAGTCATCACCATCATCCTCATCGCAAATATCATCGTTATTGCACAGGGAAGATGATACCTCATTATTACCTCTTGCCATGAGGCACATGTGAACTGGAGGAGTTGATGATGATTCTTTTGGTGAATCAGATTCTTCATTAGTCAAAAGTACATCATATTTCTTGATTTCCCTTAAATGATTAGTCATAGAGCAACTAGGGAGAAACAAGATATTTTGATCAAGAGGACACGAGGAAGCAGGCATATCACCACAGACATTTGTCGAGGGATCTTTAGGTGAAATGCATGACCTATCAGCACAATAATTTACACTATGTGTGGTGCTAGATATGCTCGTGTCCATAGAGGCTATGACATTTTCATCAACATATATTTCTTCACTCACCATGTCATTACCTTGTGAGATTGAAGATGCTGAGGTGTGCAAGCAACGGATATGGAAGTAGTGGTGGACTCTTTAAGATCGAAAAGAGTGAAGAGCTCATGCACCAACTCCTTCATCATAATACCGTCTTCATCAAGATTGGACCCACCATATATATCTTCAAGTTTAGTCCAAACTTCATGAGCTGACTTGCAAGTCGAGATAGACTTAAACACATCAGGACTTATGGTTCGATGAATGGCAAGAAAAGCCTCACAATCAAGATACATTTCATTAGTAGATGAAGATGCATCATCCTTTTTGTCGGCAATCCCTACAAGAACAATTCATAAACTATTTGGGCCCATGGCCCGAAAGTGATGAAGCATACGAATTCTCCATAGGGTATAATTTGTGCCATCAAAGTCAAAGATGCCATTGTGAACTAATACAATAGTCGACATCGATACTCTCTAGGTCGTGAAACCTAATTAAAGAGAGACCTAGCTCCGATACCAATTGATAAGACCTCGATGACGCCTAGAGGGGGGGGGTGAATAGGCTATTTAAAAACTTCTTCGGATTTGGCTTGAAACTAATGCGGAAATAAACTAAGAGGGTACTTGTCAAGCACAAATCCTAAATGCACTAGGCACTGCAACGTGTATCAACAACACGATCTACCAAGATGGACACAATACAGTTACTAACAAGCACAAGTAAGTTACACAAACTTACTTGAGCTATATCACACGACAAGTAGGTGAACAACACAAGATACTAGATCACACTATATCACACGATATATCAAGGGCTGCAAGTATGAACGTGTGGATATAGAGGGTATGCTAGAATGATTAATCTTGTACAAGAAATAGCCAACACAATATAATGAGCACAAACAATATGCAATGTATGTATGCTCAAGTAACACAAGTAAACCACAAGTAAGGAGTTAGGGTTAAGGATAACCAAGGTCACTGAGACGAAGATGTATCCCGATGTTCACTTCCTTGGAGGGAAGCTAGTCACCGTTAGAGAGGTGGATGTTACCATGAAGGCACACCAATGCCACGAAGGCTCACCCTATTCTCCCTTTGAGATAACACCACGAAGGTGTTTCTCAACCACTAGTGGTAAGCCTTTGAGGTGGCTTCCAAACCCTCACAAACTTTTCCGGGGGGTAATCACAAGGATTGATTCCTCTCCGAAGGACTCCTACCGCCTAGGAGTCTCCAACCTCCAAGAGTAACAAGATCACGGGGAATGCTCAAAACTTGCTCAAATCTCAAATAGCTTGGGTTGAGAGGAGGAGAGGGAGACGATCTATATTTTGATTGGAACAACTCTCAAAGGGGCTTACAAATGCTCTTGGGATCTAAGATTTGGTGTGAGCAAATGTGTGTGAGGTAGAAGTGTGTTCTTATGAGGATAAGGCTGTGTTGGGCTACCCTCTCACGAAGTGGGAGGGGGTATTTATAGTGGGGAGAGGAAAACAACCGTTGGGGACACTTTAAGTCACACAGGATCCGGACGTCCGATAGTTTCCGGAAGTCCGAGCGACCGCGAGGGGTCGGACGTCCGACAGGGGTCGGTCGTCCGAGGCCTGTAGATATGACTGAAAATACTGTGAATTGAACAGCGACCGGACGTTCGGAGAAGGCCGGAAATCCGAGTTATTCGACTCAACTTCTTCTGGTGCAAGGTTTCGGATTTCCGAGGCTGGTCGGACGTCCGGCCCTCGGATGTCCGGAGGGAGCCGGAAATCCGAGTTATATTACTCAAATACTTTTGTTGGAGGGCTCCGGATTTCCGAAGCTGGTCGGTCGTCCGGCCCTTGACCGGCCCTCGGACGTCCAGAGGGAGCCGGAAGTCCGAGTTATATGGCTCAAGTTTATCTCGTGCATAGTTCCGGAATTCCGAAGCTGGTCGGATATCCGGGCCTCGAACGTCCGGAGGGAGCCGAAAGTCCGAGTTATATGGCTCTGATTTCTCTGGTATAGGATTCTGGATTTCCGAAGCAGTCGGTTGTCCGGCCCTCGGACGTCCGGAGGAAGCCGGATGTCCGAGGCACTGGTTCTGTTTTCAGATAACAGCCGAGCAGTGGAGATGTGGTCTGAGCAGAACAGTGGAGGTGTAGTTTGAGCAAGTTCATCGCAAAACCTGTGATCCCCTCTTAATAGTGCGGGATCCCTAAAGACTCAAGAATCATAAAAGGGGTACTGATGATCCATACTTGAGTGTATACTTTTATTCACTGATCATCACTCCGCACAACTAACGTCACAGGAACTGATACCTTTGAGTTAGCCCTTTCACTTGAGCTTGATGTTGTTGTTCCTTCTTGGCTCAAGTTGAAAGCAAGACATGATAAATTCTTCAAGTAGCTCTCCCATACACGATGTGGAAATCCTAGCTTATGTATTCATCTTCATTTGTCCACCATGTGAACATCCACAAGAATCAAGCATGTAGTGCTCAGGAATGCTTATCTTGATCTTGTCCTTGTTAGCACATGAGCTTGTCCTTATCAACACATGATCATTAACAATAGTTTCAATCATATATTCGTGCTGATCCACTTGAACTTGCACACCACAATCTTGATGACGATCGCCACTTGGCGTCATCCTTCATGGGTTGTATGAGATCTTCCTTTTGACGCAAGCCCATGGAAGCACACCTACCCCCACATAGGACTCTCACAAAGACCATGGGTTAGTACACAAACACGTAATGGACAATGCTTACCATACCATGGGATCACTTGATTCCTCTCGGTACATCTTATACGCTTTGTGTGTTGATCATCTTGATTTACTCTTTGTCTAAGATCTTGATCAACCTAGTGTATCTATGACCATTCTTTGGATAATACCTTGAATACCATCTTGATCATCATATAAACTCCTTGAACCCAACAGATGGACTTCAAGAAGTGCCTATGAACAAATCCTATAAATATAACTTAAGGCAACCATTACTCCATAGGAATTGTCATCAATTACCAAAACCACATATGGAGATATATGCTCTAACAACGGGCATGGTGTATGCGGACATTGTTTGTCGTCATGGGCTCAGGACAAAATTTTCGTCGTGTGTAATTCGTTCTTTGCCGTCTGTAGCGTCCTCACGGCAAAATGCCTGATTCCTGTAGTGCTCCCCTCATGCCGCGATTGAGGGACACCAATCGGTTTAATGTCAGGAATAAAGTCAATACAAAATTCAATGACCTCCTCTCTTACGTGGCCCTTGGAGATGCGTCCTTCCAGCCTAGCACGGTTACGAGCATATTTCTTTAAGACTCCCATGAACCTCTCAAAGGGGAACATATTATGTAGAAATACATGATCCAGAATAGCAATCTCGTCGACTAGGTGAACTAGGACGTGCGTCATAATATTAAAGAAGGCTGGTGGGAACACCAACTCAAAACCAACAAGACATTGGACCAAATCATTTTGTAATCTTGGTAGGATTTCTGTATCGATTACCTTATGAGAAATTGAATTGAGGAATGCACATAGATTCACAATAGCTAATCGAACATTTTCTGGTAGAAGTCCCCTCAATGCAACCGGAAGCAGTTGCGTCATAATCATGTGGCAGTCATGAGAATTTAGGTTCAAGAATATTTTTTTCTCTGTCATATTTATTATTCCCTCTATATTTGACAAGAAGCCAGACGGGACCTTGATACTGAGCAGGCATTCAAAAAAGATTTATTTCTCTGCTTTGGTAAGAGCGTAGCTGGCAGGACTGTCGTGGTTTTGTCACGGCAGATGTCCTCGTGAAAGGACTTAGTATGGGAGCCATCGCACCTTGGTGGCGACTCAAAGGGGTTAACGGGAGGAAACACGGCGGATTACCCAGGTTCGGCCCCTCGGGTGGAGGTAATAGCCTACGTCCTGCTTTGCGTGTATTGATGTTGATTCGATTACAAGGGAGGCGTAACTCGCCTAACCTAGCACTCGATGATTTCTAACCTGTCTATCCCCCTTCAGACTCGCCTTTATATATAGGTCGAGGCCTTAGGGTTTTACAAGAGTCCCTTCCTCCTTACAAATCGTGACCACCGCGGTCTCTAAGTCGCCGTCTTGTAAAACCCAAAGACCTTCCATAAATCATAACCATACCGCGGCCTTGAACCGTCCAGGCTGAGGCCCAACTAGCCCCAAAGGATGAATCGCCTTACTAGTAACCCGGCCCATATTGGGCGGGTCACTTAATAAGCAATATGTGACAGCCCGATGCCGACGTTCCAGAAGATTCCCCTCTCTTTCCGTTTTCGTCGTGTGTCTATTTTTATTTGTCGCATCATCATCGCATCATGCGCATCATCAGCATTGCATCGGCATCCTGTTGCCCCAGTTTTCGAAAACCTTGCATCCGTTAGGAGTTGCCGGTTCTTGTCGTCGTCCGTTCTGAGTCCGACCGCACACGCACGCGCCCGCGGCACCGTCGAAACCCTGTTTTAATGTGCGTTTATAAACTCTCTCTGATCGAGGTGAAACTTGGCACGCGGTCGTAATTAGTTATAGCGAGGCCGCCCGTCGAATTCCGTCGCGATCGGAGACCGTCTGGTACCCGAACGGTCGCCCGTAGCGGCACCGTCTTCGGTTACTCGTCGGACGTCTGTCGGAGTTTTTAAATTCGTGCCGCGCCGCCCGTTCTTCCTCTCGTCACCGGATATTCCCTCTACACGGACGCGTACCCGTTCCCGCGTTCGGAATCGTCCGAATCCGACCCCGCGGTTGGATCCGGAACGAAATTCCGGTTAAACCGAGCCCCCCGTTTGCCTATATATAGACCCCGTCTAGTTTCGGACAGCCACCCCCCCTAATCCTCCTCGGGATCCGCACCCTAACCCTAACCCTAGCTGCGCCGCCCCACCTCTCTCTCCCCTGCCGGCGCCGCCGGGCCCGCGAGCCCACGCGCGGCCCGCCCGAGCCCATCCAAGCCGCCGCCGGCTCCTTGAAGTCCCTGCAGCCTCCCGTCAGCCGCCTCGCTGCCGAGCTCCTCCCTCGGCCCCGCGCAGATCCCGGCCGCCTCCCGCGTCAACTGCCGGCCGCCGCCATGGCCCAACCCCGGCCGCTGCTCGCCGGAGAGCCGCCTCCCCGAGCCGCCTGCCTTGAAGAAGACCCCGCGCCTGCAGCTCCATTTCCCGTCGCCATTTTGCTCGCCAGCACCGCCGTGTGCCCCGGCCGCCTCCGGGAATGGGCAGATCCGGTGATCTCCGCCGTGGATCCGGCTCCTCCCTCCGTTCTCCGGCCTCTCCGCCCGGTCTAGGGACCTCGCCGGCGCTGCCCCCTTCTCTGGAGCGAGGAGGACGATGACGCTCCCAGCGCCGTGGCCGTGACCGCGTGGGCCAACGCCAGGAGCGCCGCGGCCCAGGTGGCCAGCAGCCGGCCCAGGCTGCTCCTCCCTCCCGCGGCCCAGCTGCCGCCTGGCCCAGCTCCACCAGCGGCCCGAGCCCCCCCCCCCAAGGTGAGCACTTCCCCCTTCCTCTATCCCTCGCCTTGGCGCGTATTAGATACTCTGCGCCATGCACTATTCGGCCCGGTGGGCAGATTAAGCCTGTTAACCTTTTTTTTTAGGTTTTCGGATTTTAACTTATTTTCAGGATTTAGACGAATATAGTTTCGCCCGTAACTTTTGTTCCGTTAGTCGGATCGAGGTGTTTTTTATATCGTTTTGGGGTAGCTTCGTGAGTAGAACCCGATTATCCAACATGCATATTTTTTTAACGCTGTTTAGTGAGCCTAATGCCTCGTTTTACGTGCTGATTAGCTAGGATCCATTCCGTAGTTAATTTTCGTGCGTATCCGGATCGCCCGTATGCCATAGATTTAATGTCCATGTTTTAGGGACCATATTTCTGCGTATTTTAGAGCGGTCACTCGTATTTTTCCGTGTAGGGTTGTGCCGGTAGTTTGTTTTCCCGTTTAGAGGTATTATCTCGCATTAATGTGTGGCTTTATTTCGTGTTGCAAACCCCACATATTATATATGTTTCCGGGGTAGAAAAATCCCATGGATTTTTCTGTGCAATTAGTTTTAGCTTTTGAGGAAGTTAGTTCGCGAGATATTTTGTCGTGAAGCCCTTTTGTTTAATTCGTAGATTTTATTTCGTGCCTCGTTTGAATTAGTTGTCAACTAGAGAGTTGATCTCGGATGTTTTGTATAGCCTCTGGTATTTTTGGTTGCAATAGAAATGCATGTTTAGGTGTTGTTTGACGGCCCTCAAGTTGCTTGAATAGTGCTGTTTTAGAGGAGATGAAATATTTCTAAGTCTGAGATCTGTTATATTTTGTTGTTGTCTTGTCTTGCTTGCATCTTGTGATCTGTAGCTCTTTTGGGGTTGGTCCAATGGAGTTAGTTGTACCCTTTATGTTTCTCTAGCATGTTGTTAAGTTTCATGCCATTTGGAGACCTGTAGCTTAGGGTTTTGCTGCTGTCAATATTGCTTCAGGCTGAAAAGTGCACTTTCAGAAGGTGTTATTTTCACTAAGTCTGAAATAGTGCGTGAGATGCCATTTTGTGTCTTCTTTTCCTAGTGCTCCGTGCTGCCATGCTAGATGTTGTTAGTTTATTGTAGTTGTGCTTTTTGCCCTCTTCTGTGCCGTGCTTTGCTTGAGCTTATCGGAGTTGTGTAGCCGAAGTTGTGAGGCGTAGAAGTTGATATGTGGCTGTTTTGGGCAGATTGTAGTGTTTTCTCGTTTTGCTCGTAGTTTTCGAACCGTAGCTCCGTTTTGATCGTGTCCTACATGAAACTTGCTTAGAATCTCGTGTAGCTTCATTTTCTCTTGCTGTTTGTATGTTTTGGAGTGCTCGTAGCCGCCGTTGCACACATTTTGCATTCATGCCATCATATCTTGCGGTGCTTGTATCTTTTGATCCGTAGCTCCTTTGGAGATGTTCTTTACGTGTAGATTGCTTGCCTTGACGCGTAGAATCACGTGAACCTATTTGTTTTGCTGTTTAACAACCAATTAAATGCATTAATTCAGTTCTGGACAGAATCGTTAATTAACATGTGAGGTCGTCTCGGAGATGCTATATGTCATTTCCGACCTCATTTAAAATGTCTAGATAGGTAGATTAATTTCCGCTTCACCTCTTGCATGTTTGACAACACTAATATTGCCGAGTAGATAACCGGGAGTGAACTAAATAATTAACGTGGAGTTTCGTCAATATGCAACTCGTGCTTATTGAACTTCACTTAATGTGTAGTGTTTGATTGTGTGATTTGTCATGCCGTGAATTGCATGTATTCAGTAGCTCATGCATCACATGTGTTGTGCATCGTGTGGTGAATATCGTGTGTTGATGCTTGTTTCCGGTTTTCCCGTCTCGGTAGAGTTCCACAAGCGTGTCGGATGTGAGGACCCGTTCGACTACGTCGGTTCGTCTGCTTCACAGAGGCATTCTTCTTCCAAGCGGGATCTCAGGCAAGATGATCATTTCCCCAGATACCACTACTATCATTGCCATGCTAGATTATCGTTGCTACCGTTTATGTCTCGTTGCCTACCACCTGTTAAATGTCAGCCTCTCAACAATACCATGTTAACCCTCAACCTGTTCAACCTAGCAAACCACTGATTGGCTATGTTACTGCTTGTTTAACCCTGTTGATAGCGTTGCTAGTTGCAGGTGCAAATGCTTCCATGTGAAAACATGGGTTCCTTGTTATATCACCATATTTAATGCTATTTAATTTAATGCACCTATATACTTGGTAAAAGGTGGAAGGCTCGGCCTTTCTAGCCTGGTGTTTTGTTCCACCTTTGCCCCCTTAGTTCCGGCTACCGGTGTTATGTTCCATATTTGAGCGCTCCTAACACGATCGGGGTTGTTATGGGGACCCCCTTGATAATTCGTTTTAGATTAAAGCTGGTCTGGCAAGGCCCAACTTTGGTACTACATTTGCCTAAACACCTAATAAAATTGCATAGGGACTTTCCGGACCCCGAGGATAATTTAGTCAACCCCCGGGCCAGTGCTCCTCATGAGTGTTGGCCCCACCTGAGCGATGTCCGGCGCCCCTCTGGTCACCTGGAGGTTTAGCGATCCCGACGTCTAGCTCATCCGCCGTGTCCTGAGAACGAGGTACGCGACTCCTATCGGGATCGTCGACACGTCGGGCGGCCTTGCTGGATTAGTTTTACCTTTGACGAGATATCTTGTGCATCGGGATTCCGGTGATGCTTTGGGTAATCTCAGAGTTGAGGTTTTCCACTAGGGAATCCGACGAGATCGCGAGCTTCGTGATTGAGGATTTCTATGCGGCTTGTGGTAATTTGTGATGGACTAGTTGGAGCACCCCTACAGGGTTAAATCTTTCGGAAAGCCGTGCCCGCGGTTATGTGGCAACGTGGAAGCTTTGTTTAACACTGGTTCTAGATAACTTGAAGTTAACTTAATTAAAACATGCCAACTGTGTGCGTAACCGTGACTGTCTCTTTCGTGAGTTCCTTCTCCGATCGAGGACACGGTGGGGTTATGTCTGACGTAGGTAGGTGTTCAGGATCATTCATTTGATCACCAGTAGTTCACGTCCGTTATGCGTAGATCTTCCCCCTCTTATTCCTGGTACTCGTAAGTTAGCCACCAAATATATGCTTAGCCGCTGCCACAACCTCACCACTTAACCTTGCCTCACCCATTAAGCTTTGCTAGTCTTGATACCTTTGGAAATGAGATTGCTGAGTCCCCTGTGGCTCACAGATTACTACAACACCAGTTGCAGGTACAGGTAAAGGTTACTCGACGTGAGCGCGTTGATTGTTCATTTGGAGTTGCTTCTTCTTCTTCTTCTTCATCGATCTAGGATGGGTTCCAGGCCGGCAGCCTGGGATAGCAAGGATGGACGTCGTTCTTCTTTTGTCGTTTATTTTCGTCCGTAGTCGGACCCTGCTCTTACTCTTGATGATTATGTAATGTACTGATGTGACTCTGATGTAGCTTGTGGCGAGTGTAAGCCAATTCTATATATCTCTTCTTTTTAGTACATGTACTTGTAACGATATCCATTCTTGCGACACGACGAGATGCGCTTCTATCCCTAACGAGGCCCTCGTGCCAAATTGAGGATAGGGTCGCATCTTGGGCGTGACACAATATCCCCAACATTAGGCCCCAAATTGACTTGAATTTTCATGCCAATGCTTCTGCTTTAGTTGAAGGTGATTCACTCCTTCGTTTTCCTCCATACGCCAGAAATTTTAACTCGCCATCCGGTACCGGAAAAATCTTTGAGTCGCCAATCCATTTCCCGTCAGCACCTTCCTTAGCCCTCGATCTTCGGGAAATTTAACACAATCCCAACGGATCTTTTAGTGCATCATTATCCCAAAATTTTCGGACGTCATCATGGCGAATCTTTTATTTAGGGTGGGTGCATGAGCTTTCTGACTCGCCTCCCCCTGTCGCGATCGTATGAGCCGACGAAACCTGCATTTAGGGTGGGTGCATGAGCTTTCTGACTCGCCTCCCCCTGTCGCGACCGTATGAGCCGACGAAACCTGCATTTAGGGTGGGTGCACGAGCTTTCTGACTCGCCTCCGAAAATTTTGGGAATAAAAGATTCGCCATGATGACGTCCGAAAATTTTGGGATAATGATGCACTAAAAGATCCGTTGGGATTGTGTTAAATTTCACGAAGATCGAGGGCTAAGGAAGGTGCTGACGGGAAATGGATTGGCGACTCAAAGATTTTTCCGGTACCGGATGGCGAGTTAAAATTTCTGGCGTATGGAGGAAAACGAAGGAGTGAATCACCTTCAACTAAAGCGGAAGCATTGGCATGAAAATTCAAGTCAATTTGGGGCCTAATGTTGGGGATATTGCTTATTAAGTGACCCGCCCAATATGAGCCGGGTTACTAGTAAGGCGATTCATCCTTTGGGGCTAGTTGGGCCTCAGCCTGGGCGGTTCAAGGCCGCGGTATGGTTATGATTTATGGAAGGTCTTTGGGTTTTGCAAGACGGCGACTTAGAGACCGCGGTGGTCACGATTTGTAAGGAGGAAGGGACTCTTGTAAAACCCTAAGGCCTCGACCTATATATAAAGGCGAGTCTGAAGGGGGATAGACAGGTTAGAAATCATCGAGTGCTAGGTTAGGCGAGTTACGCCTCCCTTGTAATCGAATCAACATCAATACACGCAAAGCAGGACGTAGGCTATTACCTCCACCCGAGGGGCCGAACCTGGGTCGCACCTTGGTGGCGACTCAAAGGGGTTAACGGGAGGAAACACGGCGGGTTACCCAGGTTCGGCCCCTCGGGTGGAGGTAATAGCCTACGTCCTGCTTTGCGTGTATTGATGTTGATTCGATTACAAGGGAGGTGTAACTCGCCTAACCTAGCACTCGATGATTTCTAACCTGTCTATCCCCCTTCAGACTCGCCTTTATATATAGGTCGAGGCCTTCGGGTTTTACAAGAGTCCCTTCCTCCTTACAAATCGTGACCACCGCGGTCTCTAAGTCGTCGTCTTGCAAAACCCAAAGACCTTCCATAAATCATAACCATACCGCGGCCTTGAACCGCCCAGGCTGAGGCCCAACTAGCCCCAAAGGATGAATCTCCTTACTAGTAACCCGGCCCATATTGGGCGGGTCACTTAATAAGCAATATCCCCAACAAGGACCTTGATACTGCTTTGGATGCGTGTCTTCTTTCTTGTTCATACATTGCTGGTCCTCCCGTGTCTGCGGTGTATCTTTTGTCTTTCCATACACGCCCAAGAAGCCTAGCAGGTCCACGCAGACATTCTTCGTCACGTGCATCACGTCGATTGCAGAGCGGACCTCTAGGTCTGTCCAATAAGATAGATCCCAAAATATAGATTTCTTCTTCCACATGGTTGTGTGTCCCTCAGCGTCATTCGGAACAGATTGTCCGCCAGGACCCTTTCCAAATATTACTTGTAAATCCCTGACCATATCAAATATAATATCACCTATACGGAGGACACACTTCTTTCGGTGATCTGCCTCACCTTTGAAATGTTTGTCTTTCTTTCTTAAGTGATGCCTTTTCGTAAGAAATCGACGATGTCCCAGGTACACATTCTTCTTACATTTATCCAAATATATACTTTCAGTCTTATGTAAACAGTGCGTGCATTCATGATATCACTTGTTTGTGTGTCCTGAAAGGATACTAAGAGCAGGCCAATCATTGATGGTTACAAACAACAATGCTCGTAGGTCAAATTCCTACTGTTTGTGCTCATCCCACACACGTATACCTTTTTATCCCACAACTGTAAAAGTTCTTCAACTAATGGCCTGAGGTACACATCAATGTCATTGTCGGGTTGCTTAGGGAGTTGGATGAGCACCAACATCATAATAAACTTCCGCATCATGCACATCCAAGGAGGAAGGTTATAGATGCATAGAGTTAGAGGCGAGGTGCTATGATTGATGATCTGCTCCCCCAAAGGATTTATGTCATCTGCACTTAAATCAAACCATACGTTCCTTGTGTCACCTGCAAAGTCCTCCCACTTTCTCTCGATTTTTCTCCATTGCGAACTGTCAGAGGGTACTCTCAATATCCCGTCTTTCTTACGACCTTCTCTGTGCCATTACAACGACTTGGCATGCTCTTCGTTTCTAAACAGATATTTCAACCGTAGTATTATAGGAGCATACGACATCACCTTGGCAGGAACCCTCTTCAACCGTGGTATTGGGGCGCTGGCCCTCAACCTCACCAGGGTCATCTCGTATGATCTTATATACCGTAATGCACTGCATACCGGGAATGCATTCAAATTCTTGTACTCCTCACCACAGTAGAGGATGTAGTCATTAGGGCATGCATGTATCTTCTACACCTCTAATCTTAGAGGGCAGAGAACCTTCTTTGCTTCGTACGTACTGTCAGGCAATTCATTATCATTTGGAAGCTTGTTCTTCATTATTTTCAGTAGCTTATGAAATCTCTTGTAAGATATACCATTCTCTGCCTTCCATTGCAGCAATTCCAGTGTGATACCGAGCTTTGTGTTGCCATCTTCGTAATTTGGATACAACCCTTTTTTGTGATCCTCTAACATGCGATCGAACTTTAACTTCTCCCTTTTACTTTTGCATTATGTGTGTGCATCAACAATGACCCAACGAAGATCATCATCAGCGGGCACATCTGGTGCCTCTTGATTTTTAACTTCCCCAGTTGCAGTATCGCCGTATTCATCCTCTTTTTCTTCATTGTATTCCATCATAACTCATGTTTCTCCGTGCTTGGTCCAAACATTATAGTGTGGCATGAAACCTTTCTCAAGCAGGTGCAAGTGAAGGGTTTTCGAGGAAGAGTAATCCTTCGTATTCCCACACACAATACATGGACAATACATAAAACCATTCTGCTTGTTTGTCTCAGCCACTTCGAGAAAATTATGCAGGTCGTCAATGTAGTCGGAGGTGTGTCAGTCACCGTACATCCATTGCCGGTTCATCTACATGCATTATATAATTAAGTATATAAAAAACCAAATTAATACAAGTTCATCATCACATTAAAACCAATGTACAGTAGTGATCAAATCTTATTACTGAAAAATAAATACATATAGTTCTCACAGAACAACATACAACTCTTATAGAACAACATAGAGATCAAATTGTGCATCAAAATTAAATAAACTCACACTTACACTCCTCCACTAAAACCCGCAAACCACATTACTTCTAGAGCATTTGAAATTAGCTAAACTAGTAGTGAGAGATGAGGATGAAGTTGCTAACCTTTTTTAGAACACTTGGATAGTTGGTGCAGCGTAAAACTTAGACAAATCTTGGAGAAAATGAAGCTTGGAGGTCGAGCTTGGAGAGGAAAGAAAGCTTAAGTGTGGCTCGGGCATTTCATCAAACACCTCATGTGCATAGGAGGTGAGAACAAAGTAGCACACACCTGCACACGCTGGGCGGCCAAAAATAAAAGGAGTGAGCAGGAGGGACGAACATATATATATATATATATATATATATATATATATATATATATATAGGCATCCTTTTAGTCCCGGTTGATGTTTAGAACCGGGACTGAAGATAGACATTTAGTCTTAGTTCCAGACACGAACCGGGACTAAAGGGGTTGCGTCAGGAGCCAGACCCTCTAGTCCCGGTTCATGGCTGAAACCGGGACTAAAGGTCCCAGACGAACCGGTGCTAGTGCCCGCCAAGGCCCGACTGATGTCCTGGCCGCTCGAACCGGGACTGATGCACGCATTAGTCCCGGTTCGTAAGTCGACCAGGATTGACGGTCTGATCTGGCAAAAACCAATGCCCTGTTTTCTACTAGTGTTCATGTCTCCTTCCTCTCGTTCTCCCGATCCTCATCGTCACATCAACCGATTCCAGAAGCCTCCTCCTCCTTCCCCGCGAAGCAAGCCATCAAGCAACCGAGATCCAAACCCCCGCCCAAAATCCTCTCCCCCCTCTCGGGAACCCTAACCTCACGCCCATGGCGCCCGAACAAAATGTCCCCGATGGTTGGACGCAACGACCAAGTTTGCTCCGTCAGGCTGGACATTGCCCGTTTGCGCGACCCAAACGAACAAAATCCGGATAAAACGGACGTCCGTTTACGGCCGCTCGTTGGAGTTGGCTTGACTCAGATGAAAAAGAGTGTACGTTTCCAAGGAAGAAAGAGGGCCGGCGGAGCGGCGGGCGGGTCCCACGGGTCACTTGGTTAACAAGGGGCAGGGCGGAAGCAACGTTTAGGATCAGTCGACCGAAATGGAAGGTTTTCCAAAAGATAATAAAGAAAAATTGGCAATTGCCGGCCCTGCACGCTCGCGGATCGGGTGCCGCCGTCACTTTCCCGTCTCCTTCCTCCATCTCCCTTTTCCTGGTCAAATCCATCGATTCCAGAAGCCTCCCCCTTCCCCGCGAAGCAAGCAAGCAGCCCAGATCCAAACCCCCGCCCAAAATCCTCTCCCCCTCTCGGAAACCCTAGCCTCGCCCCATGCCCTCCGGGACCCCTCGCCGCGGCTGACGACGACGACGGCGGCGATGAGGTCGCTCCGCCGGGTCCTCCTCCCGCTCGTCCTCCTCTCGGGCCTCGCCTTCCGCGGGGCCCGCTTCGACGACGCCGACGCCGCCCCCGCCCCGCTCCTCCTCCCGCTCCCCCTGCCGCCGCAGCAGCCGGCGCCGTCCCTCGCGCTCCCCGCCGGGGACGAGGCGGGCTCCACGGAGATCGTCGCCGCGGAGCAGCCGTCGCTCAGGGAGCTCCTGGTCAGGCCGCCGCGCCGCCGGTCGGAGCCCGCCAACGCGGTGCTGCCGGACACAGGGCCCGGCATCAGGTGAGCTAAGCTCGTGTCCGTCCCCTAAGCGCCGCTCTGCATGGCTTGCCTCTTTATTGCTCTCTGGGCTCCCGAAGCCGTGCTGATGGAGGAATGGATTGTGGTAGGTATTAGCACAAGCTTTTACCATGTTTTCAGCTGTTTGTGCAGTCTTGTTTCGTGCTGCATTTGAGCTGAGAAGAGGAAAGAGCTGGCTATCTAGCTGCCTTTTTGGTTGTTTACGGTTGATGGCTTCGTGTGCCAGCGAGAGTTACCTTGTGTTGTGTCCAGATAAACCAAATAAATCTTGGCAGTACTAGTTCATGGATTGTCCCTCACTGGATTTTAGGGTGCTCTCGTGTGGAGGGAGCTTTTGCTCTTCTATTGATCAGGTCTATATGTGATAATAAGACGTTGAGTTTGTTTACCAGATTAGCTACTCTTTTTTGTTTGGGATCTATAGTGTATTTTGATCTATCCATTAGGCCGTGAAGTAGCCGGCATTTTTTTGTGGCAATTTGCAGATGTGTCATGTGATCAGTTTTATAGCAACTTGCAGATCTGTTCTCTGACTCAATTTTATTAGCAACTTACAGACCTGTCCTGTGATTGACTGGAGTTTCTTGCTTGTTTTGCGAACAGCTCTGAACTGCGATTTTATGACAATGGCACAATTCAACTTGTGGACCGTCGATCGGAAGCTCCTCTGTGGCAGTTCTCCACGGGACCGCCTCTGTCCAAGCACATTACTACCACAAACTCTGATTTGAGCTATCTCATATATCCTTTGGACGAGTCTGATCTTGTGGAAGTTCATAATGGCACCGGTGTGGTATGCTTTGCACAAATATGCTAGTTCGCCAATTACTTTTTGAAAAAAAATATTATGTTTCTCATCCATGGCTTATTCCTGTAGAAACTTCCCTGGGAACTGGAAGAGTTTATCGCTAGAACTCCATACATACGGGATTCTGTGGTTACTATTGGATCAAAAGCATCAACAACTTTTACGGTTGATGCTGATAGTGGTGAGATCATTTACAAGCATAGTCTGCCAGCCGCCTTGAATGAGTTGGGAGCAGTCCCGGTTGGAGAAGTACCATCCAAGTTAGATGTTGGTAGAAGTTCTAATATCATTGTGGTTGTGAGAACTGATTATTCTCTCAGTGCATCAGATCTTGGTGTACATTTGTTTAACTGGACACGATCTTCTTTCTCTGCAAATTACTATGTCAAACACAGCCATCCGGATATGCTTGAACAATCATCCTGTTTGCAAGAAAATATTCCATGCATTAGGACCGATGGTGTACCTCTGAAACTTACTTTACCTGATTCCAGTACATCCAATGCACTTGTCTTGCGAGATGTGGACAAAGTTACCACTAGGGATGGTGCTGATGCTTTGAGACTACTTCAAACTTTGGTGATTCCACAACAAACTGCTAGCAAGTCTGGTGTAGCCCTGGATGGCACTCAGAATCGAACTGTTGATGGTGCTCTTAGTCATCTTGTCCCTGCTGACCCCCAAACCAACAGGTTCACTAATAATGCTTATGGATTGCTATTCCCGGTGCTTACCTTACTGGTGGTCCTTACTTGGCTGGTGAGGTTGGCCTATTCAAGCAAGTCTTGCAAGCAATTCATGAGTATACTTATGAAGCCATTTGTTCGTGAACAGAAATCAATAGACCCTAGAGGGAAGTCGGAGGGAACATCTAAGAGAAGGAAAACACGGAAGAAAGATGGAAGGGCCAATAGCACAGAGATCGGTTCAGCATCTGACAAAGAGAGCAGTGGAACCGGCGGGTCAAATGAGATGCTCTATGCACTCCCTGATGGCCTTGATGGATGCCAGATTGGAAAACTTCGTGTTCATAAAAAGGAAATTGGTAAAGGGAGCAATGGCACAGTTGTCTTTGAGGGTTCCTATGATGGACGTGAAGTTGCAGTGAAACGCCTGCTTCGTTCACACACTGATATAGCACAAAAAGAGATTCAGAATCTTATTGCATCTGATCGTGATCCTAATATTGTTAGACTGTATGGCTGCGATCAGGATGACAATTTTGTTTATATCTCCCTTGAGAGGTGCCACTGCAGCTTGGCTGATCTGATCCAACAGCATACAGATCCATCCTTTTCAGATGTTGAGAAAATAGATGTTGAACTTTGGACGCAGGATGGACTTCCTTCGCCACAACTCCTAAAGCTGATGAGGTATTGAACCCGTGTCCTATATTATCCATTAGAAATGTTGGTTGGGTATAAACTTATTTCCAACACCTTCTCCCTAGAGGTGTATCAGCCACATCGATGACTGAAAGGTTATAAATACCAACCTGTTTTCAGGTCAATGTGCATGCTTGGCAATATAACCGCTTGTAGGTGTATGCCATTGCTATTTTAGATTGAACACTGGAACAGTTTACTGGCAAACAGCCCTTGAGCGTACTCCTTTCTATCTCTTCCATAAGATACTGCATTCCCTGCTCTCAAGATAATGCATTTTCAACTAATCAAATTACGTTAGTGCTAGATTGCGAAGGAATATGGTCCAGCTTGCTGCTGCTGCGCTATCCGGTGCTATGAAGATAGTAAATTAATAGATTATATTTATAGCTTGTAGTGTACTCTTTCTGTTATGGCTCTTAAAATATACTCCCTCCGTTCCTAAATATAAGCCTTTTTAGAGATTTCACTAGGAAACTACATACGAAGTAAAATGAATGAATCTGCACTTTAAAGTATGTCTATATACATCCGCATATAGTCTTTTAGTGGAACCTCTAAAAAGACTTATATTTAGGAACGGAGGGAGTATGTTGCTAATTAGTTACTCTCCCTGTCCCATAATATAAGAGTGTTTTGACACTAAACATTGTCAACTTGTTAACGAACATAAATTGGCTACTTTTCAGTTGTGGAAGATTCAAAACTCAAAAGAAGCTTGCTAATGGATATATTGGCTTACTCCCTCCATTTGGCTTAATAAGGCCTATTGGTTTTTAAAGTCCGACCAAGTTTATAGGAACAATATCAACATCTGTAATCCCAGATCAATATCGCTAGATCTATCATGAAATATCATTTCGTAATGTATTTATTGAGTATTATAGATCTTCATATACTCCATCCCTTCTGGTTGAGAGGGCCTATCTCAAACTTTTCAGATTACTAGCACAATGCCCGTGCGTTGCTACGAAACTATAAAATACGAGGAGTTAGGTCACTGGCTTAGGAAATCGTCAAAATACGGTGGTGCCATGTGGAATTTGCTCGTGGTTCACTATTAAAAAGATAAAAAATACCACAAAAGATCACGCGTCAGGCATTGAATCTTAAGTGACCATGGTCCTTTACAAACACAATATTTCGTATGTTGAAACATATGAGAATAGACAATGGTACTGCACAAAGTCGTGGATCAGGTAGGAGGATAAGGTCTATCATCGTTTTCGAATTACAATCTGTTCACTCTCTTGTTCTGTGATATAAAACTGAAATAACCTGGCTGGGAAAAAAGAAAAAGAAAATAAGAGCATTATATTGAGTTGGAGTCGCATTTCTGCATTTGTTATTTGTGCCCAAGTGTTAGTCTCACATGAATAGTAGTGTATTGTTTATTTGTGTTTGGTCCCACATGTGAGCACAAATACATTTGTTTATTTATGTTCATGGAAGGTTGCTATTCTCAATGTGGGTAGGGGTGCATTTGTTTATTGTGAAGGTTGTTGGTCCCACATATGAACTCACCACCAACTCCAACCTTTATAAGTAGGAAAGATCATTATATTAGTCCCACTTTGAGTCTCATTGAGTTAAAGTGCTTTGAATCACACGGCTCATTTAATCCACGGAGATGCGAGAGAGGGAATTAGAGGCCATGTATCCACTGTTATTATGCATGAACCATGCAGATCCAATTAGAGGGAGGGTGTTGCATCTATTGCTTCGTGAGTTGGACATGTGAGGCATATTTTAGTGGGCAGTTTTGAACTCATGAAAATCGTGCCCTCCACTTACGATCTACCTTGGTTGCTGAGAGTTTTGAGATAAGCCCTTTAAACCGGAAGAGAGTAGTATTTGTCTACAAACTTGGTCACACTTTATCAAGTTTGACTTATGGCAAGATTTGTAGGCCTTACAAAACTGAATGGAGGAGTACTTGTTAGGACCCCAGCACATCCAGCTATATCACCACATTTGTACGCGGTACTTAACATATACTTGAGCAAATAATGCCTGCTATATCACCACTAGCTGCAATCTACTATAGCTTCGTCAGTATTCTTGTATTTCTGACTTCTTGAAATGTTAATAGTACCCATGGTTTTGTCAGCCAGTGCATCTGCTGCTGTGCCTGTATGATTGCTCCTATCTTACTTCTTTTATACATCTCACTCTTATCTTGTGAATTTTCTTATGCAGAGATGTTGTTGCTGGTATTGTGCATTTGCATAGTTTAGGAATCATACATCGCGATTTGAAGCCTCAGAATGTCTTAATAAGTAAGGAGGGATCTCTCAGTGCAAAGCTTTCTGATATGGGTATCAGTAAGCGCTTGCAAGAGGATATGTCATCTCTTAGTCATCATGGCACTGGTAAGCAAGATTGAAGTCGCTTGCTTATATGTGATATTACAGTATGTTATGCCTGGTGTTTATGGTAGAAACTTTACTTGCATTTTTTCAATAATAGCACTCTTCTTTTTAAAGTAGCTGTTTAATCCTTGACAGTGTATTGCAGGATATGGAAGCTCCGGTTGGCAAGCACCTGAGCAGCTTCGTCGTGCTAGTCAGACTCGTGCAATGGATTTATTTAGTTTGGGTTGCCTTATTTTCTATTGTATCACTAAAGGCAAGCATCCGTTTGGTGAGTACTATGAACGGGACATAAACATTATAAACGGTCACTTTGATCTCTTCGTGGTGGATCACATACCAGAAGCGGTGCATCTTATTTCTCTGTTGTTACAACCAAAACCAGATGAGAGGTAAGAATTTAGGTCAATGTACATTCTTGCTGTGCTGAACACATAGGTTATATAAGGCTTCCTGTTCTTTTTTTTTTTTACTGAAATTCACTTTTAAAATGTTAACAGACCCACGGCGATGTATGCGATAAATCATCCTCTCTTTTGGAGCCCTGAGTTGCGGCTTTTGTTTCTAAGAGATACCAGCGATAGAATTGAGAAAACCACTGAAACTGACCTCCTTAATGCTTTGGAAAGCATAGGACATCAAGCTTTTGGTGGAAAATGGCGAGAAAAGTTGGATGATGGTCTGGTTGCCGACGTGGGTCGTTATAGGAAATATAATTTCGAGTCAACTCGTGACCTTCTCAGGTTGATTAGAAACAAGTCAGGACATTACAGAGAGCTTCCAACTGATCTCAAGGTTAGTTATGCTGCACCTCTTGTCGCATTTGCTCTTGTTTATGCTATATGTGTAATTTCTTTCCATGGTTACTGAGCAAAATGCTCACCCTGACACATTTCTCCCCATTCACTCTCTCTGTTTCTCCTCATGTCAACCATGTGAATGCTCCTGAGCACAACCTTGATATGCCTATGGTGTGTTCTTGTTCTAAATTTAATCATTCAACCATGATCTGGCATGAGTGAATTCTCCAGGGAAGGTGGAGGATGCGCTAAAGTTGCTGTCAGTGGTGGCGGTGGAGCGGTGTAGGATCAAGGAAACCACCTAGAGTGGGTGGATAGGTAGATTATGATATGATTCTGTTAAGCTAAAACATGTGTTTAGCACAACTAAAGGAAATAAATTTTGCATTTTTAACCCAAATCAGTTACACCTATGGGTCTATACTCTATATAGGTGCACTGACAACCTAATTTGAGTTAAACTGTTTGCGATCTATAATAAGCAAACCGTAAATGCACACGAGCAAGAGAAGAGAACCCAAAGATGAACTTGATACTGTTTTTTGGCTTTGGCGTTCTCCTTATTTCATGCTTAGGTAAGCTGATAAATGAATCCCTCCAAACAGGCACACTGAATCCGCTAGCGGCAGGCGGCAACACATGTCCACCCTAGACAAGTTACAACCTTCATACAGTGATGTGTCTCGTCATGACCATCTTGTATAGATCACCGAGTGTCATCCAATCTGTCTAGCTTCCAATAGTGACAAGTTGGTGATACTCGCTTGAAGTTGATCATGTGTCAAACTACGTGCTGTCTCTTTCTTTTCCTTAAGACAGTGAACTGCAAACAAAGCTTACCTTAGTTGGTTAGGTTTCTTCTGGTGGAACCAGCCTACCTAGGCCCAAGTCCTAGACTTGGTACGGGTGTTTGCATATTTTCCTGGATCTATTTCAGGCTTTTCGGCTCTATCCTTTCAGTGGTATGATGTGACCGTTGACTACGAGGTGCATATGGTGACTTCGACAATCTTAAGATCTGTCGGCTAAGGTCTGTGTGCGTGCGTTCATATGGTAGGGTGTGTGTGTGTGTGCGTGTTGTGAGTGTCTGCGTCTGTTCCAAAAAAATAAAAATAATGAACTGGATAGTATGAAGGATGGAGATGAATTAAGGGCCCAAGGACGGCGACTGAGTGGCAGAATATGCCCACACACATGCAAATAGTTATTACTCTTATTGAAGATGAAATTTAGAACTGGTCGAACAGCCTCATCCCTCATGGTAGCAGCTAGTTGCACTGAACAATACAATAGTCAAATATGATTTTTAAAGAGTTCTAAATCTGGCTAACTAACAGTTCATTGAGGGGCTCAAGAAATTGAGATGGCTGCTACAAGCACGTCAATCTGGGACACCTGATCTGACCACAATATGGATGCCGGTTAGATTTTTCTTGGCAGAACAGGCCCACTGGAAAGTTTTGACGAGCAATCATTGCCCTCCCAAACCGTGGACCCTTGTCACACCCACTTAAGGCCTCTTTGTTTCGCAGGATTTGTAAAACGCAGGAATAGGCAAAATATAGGATTGGAGTGGCATGACATCTTCAATACACATGATTAGTATGGGCATTTGAAAAGCGTAGGATTCTTCATATGAGGTTGGAGTGGATGGAAATGTTCCTATGTAAACTAGTACTCCCTCCGTCCCAAAATAAGTGTCTTAAGCTTAGTATAATTTTGTACTAGCTCTAGTACAAAGTTGAGACAGTTATTTTGGGACGGAGGGAGTAGTACAAATGAATTCCAAGGAAAAAATCCTATGGGTTGTGATCCTACGAATCAAACAACCTACATAGGAAAAAAAATCCTACTGGTTAGAATCCTTCAAAATATCTTTAACATTCATACGAATCAAAGAGGAGATGGGGGAATAATAGTCTTGAACAAGGGCTTCCAAACAAAAAACCTTCCTTCAAGAGCGTATTTGGTTACTGGTTGCACCACTATGGGATCATGGAGAGCGGTTATTATTTGGTTGGTATGATGGCGTGCCAGCGTTTCCATCAAATGCTGGTCAGTCCAGGCGCAAGGAATTTTGTTGAACTTCTAAAGGTTGATAAATGCCATACGTGGTGTGCCATAACTATGAAGCACTTAGGTTGGCACAACTATTTCAGTGTTAATGTACCACAGCACTAACAACACGGGTAGCAACCTGGTTTTCCACCCCACCAAACTCCAAAGACCAGGAAATTCTGTGAAATGACCCTAAGCTTTATTGCCACCTTTGCATCAGGTATAGTTGAGAAGATTTAACTCCCATCATTTACATCTGTTGGTCTTCAATGTCCTATAGCAATCTTCAGGGATGGCTAATGCTTGTTATGGTTCTGCTCCCCTGTGAGCTCAGCTTTGTGTTTCCTCCCCCCTGCATCTGCATTCCCAAGAAGCTAAACGTTTTATCAATTTTCAGGAGTCACTTGGGTCACTGCCGGAGGGATTTGATCGATATTTCTCAAGCCGATTTCCAAAGCTGCTAATTGAAGTGTACAAGGTCATGTCAGTTTATTGCAAGGACGAAGAAGATTTCAGAAAATATTTCATTGGGAGCTCGGTATAACTAAAGCAGATGTCATCCCTCTATTGTATGCACTAACAGCCTTCACCTAGCAAAATGTATGTACATGTGATCTGTATCATATTACCATTGAAGGAAGAAATCATAAGAGATCTCAACCATTAATCTGTACATTGTATTACACAGAACTGTATTGTTACAGTGTCACTGATAAAAAAAAGGACTGTTATCCATACAAATAAATCAATGGATTTTCAGAATATCTCACAACATATTAAGTTTTATGAGGGAAACTATTAATCTCAAGCTTTGAGTGAAACATTATTGAGTTCTATTGATTGCCAGAAACGTTCAAAGGACGTATTACAATATCATGCGGAATGCAAGTGAGATTGGAGCTAAGGCATGTTTTGCAAAACTATCAGCTTGATGATTATTGCTTCTTGCTCGCTCGATAGTCTTCATGGACTCAGGAGCCAGGTACTCCTGACCTGTCCTGAATATCTCGTGACATTCCCATAGTCAGATGGTACATTTAGTAGTACTGACGACAATTATAGATCTTTGGGTTTCAATTGGAAGATTATTAATTGTGTCAATTGGAAGAAAAGTGTTTCTGGTCAGCTGTTAATTCCATCTTGCCGAGGATCAACGATGGTGCTACTGAGCACCTAAGCTCAGTTGCTCGCATGGATCTGGGCTCCAATGGTAAAAAAAGTTTTTTTATCATTTATGTCACTGGTTGTCTCTCACTACTCAGTTTTGCCATTAGAAATTTTAACCGCTCTCACTACTCAGTTTTGCCATTAGAAATTTTAACCGCTTAAAAATTCCATCGTTTTGTTAGACGCGTGCTAAAAATTTCATTGGACACCATTACTACGAGCTCAAATCTCATTTGCCTATGATGACCAAAATACCTATACATTAACATGTCACCTCTCCCTCTATCTCTCTATAATAAATGTGGGTCTCACTTTATCTGAACACCGTTCTTATTTTCCTCTAAAATAATTCGTTTGATTACTCCTTACAAATAGGGTCCACACTTATCATTGTGAGATAGAGAGGGCTTAGAGCAACTCTAGCAGACCTCGCAAAATCTCGACCCGCAAGATCTTGTTTACGGGTCAAAAATGAGCGCGGCCGAACAGAAACCATAAATAAAACTGCATAATTTGAAAATATAGTTTGGCGAAAGTTCATATGACATACTACATATATTACATACTACATCAGTGCGAGCACAGTCCTCCTCGTCGGAGTTGCAGAAATGATGTACATAGCTTTCTGCTCCTCGCGGATGCGCCGTCACTCGTCGTCCTTCGCCTTGGCGGCGAGGTTGGCCTTGACCGGCTGCCGCCACTGGAGGTCTTCAATCTCCTCGTCGTGACGCCGACGCTCCGCCTCCTCGTGCAAGCTACACTCGGCAATGGCAGCCGCAACCGCGTCCACGTCGGCGACGAAGTCCTCCGGCCTGACGACTCCGAGGCGGCCGAGCTCCTCGGGCTCCTCCTTGACGGCGACGACGTCCTCTGGCTCCTCCGACCACTGCCCCTTCACAGGGAGAAGGCGCGCGGAAGAGGAGGAGCTACCGGCGTAGGACGAGCCCGCGGCGACATGCCGACGGTTGTACTCCTCTATCTCCCGGACGAGGAAGCTCGCCGACGGTGACATGTCGCGGTTGGTCCACCTCCGGGCCCCGCGCTTCCTCGCGGCGTCCGAGCGGACGTGCCGCTCGCGCTCCGGGTCGCTTCCGCCGCCGGATCGGCTGTCGGAGCCGCGTCCGGAGCTCGACATTGCGGCTGGAGGCGGGGGAGGTGGTCGCCGGCGGCGAGAAATGTGGAGAAGGGGTGGGGAATCGCGGGGCTCGGCGGCGGCGGGGGATAGGGTTTCGACCCGCAAACGCGCCGCGGAACCGTAGATATAGTGGTCGGGGCATGTGTTTTGAGGGTCGCGGCAATTTTTTAATGGGCCGGGCAAGTGTGTGGGCTCTGTCCTGGCCGAAAAAATGGGCCGAAACCGCATACTTGCTGGAATTTTACGGGTTTGCCTCTTTTGTGGGGTCTGCTAGAGTTGCTCTTACATGTGGGTATAGGGGTATTCTCGTCATATAACATGGTCAACGAGTTTGACCTGACAATAACTATGTTTAATGGTATTTTGAGCAAACATGTAATGAACGATGGCATTTTTAGATATCTATTAGCATTTTGAGCAAGCATCTCGTAGAACCATGTCATTTTTGAGCAGTTGTAACTTCTAATGACAAAACCGAGTAGTGAGATGCAACTTGTGCCATAAATGGTACCCCCCCCCCCCCAAAAAAAGAACACAAGTGAACACTATAATTTTAGCTTTTTTGCGACATTATTCATGGTGAATTTGTCTTTTTTTGTATTTTCTTGTGTGTTTTGAATTTTGATTTGAACTTTTTACATTTTGTAGGGACATGTCTTATGAACACTCACTATTTTTTGGGGATTTTTTTGGAACATATAAATATGTTGTCTAAAAAACAGCAGGATGGTAGCACCCAATGTGGCAATGTGTGGTACCCCCTAGAGGAAATTGCACAAATCACCAACTATTGGGGTCACATTTGCATATCTTGCCTACTCTTCGGGTTTGTTGCACAAAACACCTTCTATTGGTGTAAAAGCTGCATCTAGCTCTAATCCGCTATTTAATCTTCTTCACATGATCTCTAATAGGTGGTCCCCACTTGTAAGTGTACATGTGGCAAAAAAAACATGCACATTAGCCAGCTTGGACTATTCTTTCACTGGTCAGCATGCATAAGCAAAGCGAGCGACAATGTATTTAAAAAAATGTTCAGAATTTCTAGAAAATGTCCAGAATACCAAAAAATTGTTCAGATTTTCATTTTTTTTTCAGATTATCAAAATTTGTAAAAACAGTCCAGTTTTTGAAAATTGGTTAACATTTTCAAAAAAGTACGGAATTTAAAGTTTGGATTTAAAATTTTGAATAAAAAAAATAAATAAATCATATTTTTATTTTTTTTAATTCATAGAGATATTAAACTTTCATAATTTGTTTAAATTCCAAAAAAAAACTTCAAAACTTCAAAATGTTTAAATTTTCAAAAAATATTATTTTTTCCATGTTTCAAAAAATTATTCACATTTTTTAAATATTTTGTTCACTTATTTAAAAATATCGGTTTCTACAGTATCGACCGCCATGTCTAAACAGATGCAAGCTGTCAAGCCGAGTCTCAGCTTAGCATGTCTTATCCCATACACTGCTACCAAACAACAGTAAATGCATATACGTAACGTGTCTATACTTAGCATGTACTCCCTCTGTAAACTAATATAAAAGTGTTTAGATTACTAAAGTAGTATTCTAAATGCTCTTATATTAATTTACGGAGGGAGTATCAAAGAAGAACAACCATACTGGATAGGAAATGCTACCAACACATCCTAATGTGCTCGTATAGTCCATGTGGGAGGTTAAAGCAGGCCAATGAATAAACTCGTATTGCTTGGGCGGCATTTTTTATAAGCATTCTTTCACCATGCAAATAGAAGGTTGTCTAGCTAACCTTGGATCTTGCTTCGGATACCATCTTTAAGATACTTAAATACCCCATCCTTCTAACCTCCACACCAACGGGCAACCCGACGTACCTTTTACTCCTTGAATTTCACTTCTTTTCTAATACTAACAGCTTGGGGCATGCTTTTTCAAAAAGGATAGAACATATACCCAAATTAATGCGCTGACTAGAAGCTTGACAATACGTGTCCAAAAGTTGAGATACTTTATCAGCCCCTTCTCCACTCGCTTTGAAAACAACAAACTATCAATAGGAAAAAGTTAGTTAACTAGCGGAGTCGATGACACCACTTTAACCTAACCGGTGTGCCCTGACGAATAAATACATGTAATCCTCAAATTGTAATGTTAGAAATCAATTTTAAGGTTAATTAGGGTACTCATTTTAAGAACTTTGGGGCATAGCATTATCACTTCATGCACTCCTCAACTTATAACCATTTCCATTGATATCCCGATTATTGTCACTTCGGTGTCTCCGTCCAAACTATAATAACTGCATACAACTTGCAGGTATGATCTAAACACATAAATATGCATGAAAACAAATATAGTTCAGATCTGAAATCATATAATTCCGGTCCTAGTGAAAAGCATCAAACATACAAAATACAGTCATTACAATATCAATCTACGAACCTAAATGACACTAGCCATCAAACCCTAACCGACTTATCTCAAGGAATCGTCGTCATTCTTCAAGCAAAAACTGGCCTATCTCTCACACCTGTTTGGCTGGGTAGAGAATGAGAATTTGAGGGGTACAAGACATATAATCCATTGTTTGGTTGGGTGTTATGGAGCTGAGGAGGGAAGGGAAAATGGAACTAAGGAGGTCGATTTCCACGTATATATCTCTTTTCTGCCCTCACCTATCAATTCAGGTGGGACGTTAATTCCCCTCAAACCCCCCTATTATTTCTCACCATACGTCAAACATGGATTTGAAAGTAAACATATACCTCCCATGCCTAATCCTCCACTAAACTCCTACTTCTAAACTCTTATTCACTTGTTCCTAGACAAACACATTGTGAACTGAGAGAAAATGTACAGGTAATGTGTAGAAGAGCAAATGACAACCAACTTTATCTTTTCATTATTGACGATTTACATATATATCCCATGAGGGAATGCGTCCAACAGGAAATGTTTGTTAGAAGTGGCGGAAGAAATGGACGTGATGGTTAGTAAGGAGATGTAGTGGTTGATAAAACAGTCTTATCTTAAGTCATCCATATAATTTGAAGAATATAATAAATGATAATGGTAAAAATCTGATGTCAGCTTTTAAGCATGGCAAATCTGACGCTCGGGGTGGAAAATTATATTGTCGAGAGCATGCTATAATTTCCTTCAGCAAGCATGGCATGATATTTGCCATACTTACAAATGTAATGTCAAATTTGTACCAAAAACCATAATAAAAGGGATTGCCTAATTAACTTCAGTCGACTGTTTTTCAATTGTGTTAAGTCGAATTTTTGACCTATACCATGCTGCACGTGCCTTGAGTTGTTTTATGTGTTGTCCAAACTTTTGGAATAAAAACTGATTTCGTTACAGTTCTAAGTCAAATTTTCATGAGGCCTTTGGGCACACCTGCCCATCCCACTTTCCAGACGAGCTTGATTCCAGGCCCGTCACCCTTGAGTGCCACCGGTGAAAATGCAACATAGGTGGAAGGCATGGAATCATACTGCATTTGGGACATCGTAAAACTAATTTTTTTTTTACAAGGAATAAGTCGTACACCTACAGCTTAGCCCTATATCACAACTTGTCTACTCAATGAACCAAGTGACAGATAACTGATGATCCCGAAAAATACATCTACATTACTAATTACTAGATAAATTAAACAAACCAAAAAATAAAGATAATCGCCTAACTGCTGAATCTGAACCGAGCTTAACACTTCTCCTGATAAGATTTTGTAATATTATCTAAGTAAAGAAAATCTGGACACTTGTACACAGCTACAAAAATAGACTAACCGAAAGATAATATTTTAAATTGTCCAGACTGGATTGCAACCAGCATAGCACTAACACTGGCAAATTATGGGGATGTTATCTAAAAAATGGCAAATTTGAACAATACTAGATATCGACAGAACATCGAAATGAACACTATTCCCTCTGTATCTAAATACTTGTAATTGGAGAGAACTAGTCTAGTACTCCATAACTACAAGTATTTATGTACACTGGGAATAGAAAACAAATCCCCCGCTAGCTTTCTCTCCATCCCTTCCTCGCATTGGCCTGAATGCCGATGCGACGCATAGAAGAGTCCCCTTTTCTTTCTTCCTTGTCTTGGCCTTTCTTCTACGTTGAAGATGACCTTGTTGCAACATTGGAGGTATGACAGCTTGCCGGAATAGATGGGTGTTGCTAAAGATTGATTTGAGCGGCTAGGGCTGGAAGTGCATATATAGGAGACCTCCACGGGTCTCCTTCCAAGGGATTTAGTGGAGCCGAATCTTCTCCCAATACCTTCCTTGGTCGCTAAGGATCATGTAAGAACAAACCTGATTGAAATCGATGAAGAATCATGGAAGTTGTGGCTGATTTCGCAGCCCTGGGAGACTGGTACAAGCGCACACACCATCTTCCCTCCTAGACTCAACATGTGCAATTTCATATTTTGTTCGCCATTTCTTTATGCGTTCTCTAATTTGGGTGTTCTTAGGTTCATTGGATTCATCTTGAAAATCCCGATACACCTATGATATTGGATTTTCAATTTGGATAGTTTGGAAATGTAAAAATATTCAACTCTCCAAAGGGGCTGAATCCGTTGCCTCTAACTCCTCCAGTTTGGCCCCAACTTGGTCCTTTTCGGTGCACCAAGTCCATGGAAATGCCAATACACCTTCAAAAGGCAAAAAAAAAGAGAGTAAAACTAAAGTTGTGCAATGAACTCGGTAAAATGGGTAAAAAATCAGAAATTATGCATTGTGGACATGAAAATTTGCTGGATGGATATGATATGAGGGATTTGGGCATTAAGATATACTCTAGAAAATGTTGCAAAAATACACTCATCAACCTCCTCGCCAAAATTATCACGGGCTAACCGAAAATAATGAAGACTGATCATTAAAATACTGAAATCATAAACAAGATGCATTGAGAACTGAAGGAACAAAAGCCGTGTGAATGAAGAGTTTGTTGAATTAATGAAAACTGAAAAGTGATGGTATATGTGGAAACAAAAGCTAACGGATAGAACTTCTAAGAAATTGAAGGAAGTGACACACTGAGTTGGGACATAACTGAAGAAAAAACATGTAGATCCACAATCTAAAAAATGATTATACGTGTTTACAGAAGTGAAGAATCATGCACAGTCTGTTCAATCTTTAGACTGCAAGAAAGAGAAATAATCTCATGAAAAATGGAGGCTTATTGGTGAAAGTGCAACTAATCCCTGGTGGTTTTGGTAATTAATAAATACATATACATCATTGAACTAATGCCTATTCAAAGATCACTTCAGAAAGTTCAATGTAGGAGTGGCTATAAGATGTGGATGTGAATCCCTCAAAATGCTAAGGAAAATAATTGGCAAAAATCTCCAAGATTCTTTCTTTATGGTTATGTGATCCAATACCACATTGAGTCCATAGAAAATCTAATACTATTAAAAGGAGATGAGGTTTTGCTGATGACTAAATTCCTCAAGTGCTTAGAGATTTGCCTCCAAAATCCTCAACCACATTCTCGCATTCAAACTTGTCCAAATTCCATAAGTCTGTCTCGGTCCCACCAAACATTCCATATGGACCCACTGAGATATCCATGACAGCAACCACAACCTAAACCCAGTAACTCGGTGATCCCGAGATGACATTCGGCCCCATGGAAGTGCATGTGCCAAGTTTCTGTAACCCACTTGTTTCACTTCGGAATCTCCGAGTGAAACCGATCGAAATTATTGAAGCGATGAACTGCTTAGGTCATCACACTTCAATGCCTTTGAGTGAAACCATTCGGTCACACTGAAACATCTAACGTTCCACCGAGTTGGGCATAAAGCGAGTAACTGCTAGATTTTTGCTGCTGACTATATATACCCCTCCAACACCACCGCAACTAGGACGAAGCATACACCTTTCATATCCATTTTCTGAGGAAGAACCACCTACACTTGTGTTGAGATAAAGAGATTCCACTCCAACCGTATGATCCTTGATTTCTAGCCTCCCCAAGTTGCTTTCTTTTCTACGAAGCCAAATTCTGTGAGAGAGTGATTGAGTGTTGAGGAGACTATATTTTAAAGCACAAGAGCAAGGAGTTCATCATCAACACTACACATATTACCTTTTAAAGAGTGGCGTCTCCTAGATTGGTTAGGCTCGCTTGGGAGCCTCCAAAACATATAAAGTTGAACTAAGAAGTTTGTAAGGGCAAGAAGATCGTCTACTTCTTGAAGATCTATCCCGAGTGAGGCTAGTCCTTCGTGGATGTAAGCATGATGACATAGACAAGGTTGCTTCTTCATGGACCCTTTGTGGGTGGTGCCCTCCGTGGACTCGCGTAGCCGATACCCTTCGTGGGTTGAAGTGTACGTAAACGTGGACGTACAATATTACCACCTACCGGAATCGCGCCAAAAGTCACCATGTCTTCATTGCTTTGATTTCTCCGATCTCTTCTTTACTTCCATATGCAATGTCTCTGCTTTCCGCTTCCCACTACTTAGACTTGCATGTGTAGGGTGTTGCTTGACTTTTGTGAATTGCTAAAACTTGTCAACAACTAAAATTAGAAAAAGTTATGTTTTATTTAGTCAATTAGTCTAATCACCCTCTCTAGACCTACATATGATCCTACAATTGGGCCACATTCCATCCTCGATTTTCATGGGACCCCCTCTCCCCCCCCCCCCCAAAAAATGCAAACCGCTGAGTCTGTGTTATAGCATCTTGATTATGTTAGGTTCATAATGATTTACACTTCACCACCTATACTTTCGATTGGGACTGAGAAGGATCGCCATCATTATGTCTTTTTGGGATCCAAAGTTAAACATATTGAGTATCTTAGCAACACTTCCATTGTAATGTCTTGGCAAGAAACCTAAAAAGCTAAATGTACATTGCAAGAACCCAAAACACAGATTCCATGAGCCAAACATAGCCAACCAAAACATCATCAGTCACTACCTAAAAACCGATCCTCCTAGGCAACGTAACAAGGGTACAACTAGCAAATGTTGTCCAAAGAAACCTAGGGTTAAAAATAAATAAATGAAGAACACCTATCTTTAAGTTGAGGTTTTGAACGTTTGCAAATTAGAAGATCACTATGCGTGTTTTTTGGGGGGGGGGGGGTACGCTTATTTGATAAGAACTATTCCATCAGTTGGTTACCACAACCCGCACATTTTTTTTTCTGAGATCCTTCTATCAACAACTACATTTTCACCAACCAATAGCCCATTGTAAGTTCATTGCAGCAGGAAATGGAGACAACGCCTCTCCGATGAGAACCCAATAGACTCGTAATGATGGCAGTATTTGTTGGGGAACGTCGCATGGGAAACAAAAATTTTCCTACGCGCACGAAGACCTATCATGGTGATGTCCATCTACGAGAGGGGATGAGTGATCTACGTACCCTTGTAGACCGTACAGCAGAAGCGTTAGTGAACGCGGTTGATGTAGTGGAACGTCCTCACGTCCCTCGATCCGCCCCGCGAACTATCACGCGATCAGTCCCACGATCTAGTGCCGAACGGACGGCACCTCCGCGTTCAGCACACGTACAGCTCGACGATGATCTCGGCCTTCTTGATCCAGCAAGAGAGACGGAGAGGTAGAAGAGTTCTCCGACAGCGTGGCAGCGCTCCGGAGGTTGGTGATGATCTCGTCTCAGCAGGGCTCCGCCCGAGCTCCGCAGAAACGCGATCTAGAGGAAAAACCGTGGAGGTATGTGGTCGGGCTGCCGTGGAAAAGTCGTCTCAAATCAGCCCTAAAACCTCCGTATATATAGGTGGGAGAGGGGGGACCTTGCCTTGGGGCTCAAGGATCCCCAAGGGGGTCGGCCGAGCCAAAGGGGGGAAGGACTCCCCCCCAAACCGAGTCCTACTTGGTTTGGTGGGTGGAGTCCTTCTTTCCTTTCCCACCTCCTCCTTTTTTTTCTCTTCTTTTCTCTTTGATTTTTCTTCCAATGCGCATAGAGCCCTTTTGGGCTGTCCCACCAGCCCACTAAGGGCTGGTGCGCCACCCTTAAGGCCTATGGGCTTCCCCGGGGTGGGTTGCCCCCTCCCCCCGGTGAACTCCCGGAACCCATTCGTCATTCCCGATACATTCCCGGTAACTCCGAAAACCTTCCGGTAATCAAATGAGGTCATCCTATATATCAATCTTCGTTTTCGGACCATTCCGGAAACCCTCGTGACGTCCGTGATCTCATCCGGGACTCCGAACAACATTCGGTAACCAACCATATAACTCAAATACGCATAAAACAACGTCGAACCTTAAGTGTGCAGACCCTGCGGGTTCGAGAACTATGTAGACATGACCCGAGAGACTCCTCGGTCAATATACAATAGGGTAACCTGGATGCCCATATTGGATCCTACATATTCTACGAAAATCTTATCGTTTGAACCTCAGTGCCAAGGATTCATATAATCCCGTATGTCATTCCCTTTGTCCTTCGGTATGTTACTTGCCCGAGATTCGATCGTCAGTATCCGCATACCTATTTCAATCTCGTTTACCGCCAAGTCTCTTTACTCGTTCCGTAATACAAGATCCCGCAACTTACACTAAGTTACATTGCTTGCAAGGCTTGTGTGTGATGTTGTATTACCGAGTGGGCCCCGAGATACCTCTCCGTCACACGGAGTGACAAATCCCAGTCTTGATCCATACTAACTCAACGAACACCTTCGGAGATACCTGTAGAGCATCTTTATAGTCACCCAGTTACGTTGCGACGTTTGATACACACAAAGTATTCCTCCGGTATTAGTGAGTTATATGATCTCATGGTCATAGGAACAAATACTTGACACGCAGAAAACAGTAGCAACAAAATGACACGATCAACATGCTACGTCTATTAGTTTGGGTCTAGTCCATCACGTGATTCTCCTAATGACGTGATCCAGTTATCAAGCAACAACACCTTGTTCATAATCAGAAGACACTGACTATCTTTGATCAACTGGCTAGCCAACTAGAGGCTTGCTAGGGACAGTGTTTTGTCTATGTATCCACACATGTAAATGAGTCTTCATTCAATACAATTATAGCATGGATAATAAACGATTATCTTGATACAGGAATTATAATAATAACTATATTTATTATTGCCTCTAGGGCATAATTCCAACAGTATTGAGATATTTAATTGCTCATGAGGGTAAACATCAACATGACATCGAAGTGAAGCCGGTTTAAGAAAGTAGTGTTAGATGCTATTGTTTGATCCTTAGATTGTTGCGGTTGTCCTTTATCGTATTGCTCTTGCGAAAGTTGGTTCCCATGAAAACTTTTGAGATGGATGTTGCTTTGATGCATGGTTTTGTATAGTCGATATGTTTTCATCTGTTTTCTTTTCATATATGAATTCTTGTGATTTCATTAATGAAATCGGAGAGCAGGCTGGAACAAGACAACGGAGCTTGAGCTATAGTGATCTTGTTTTAAAATTTTATTTTTGGAGCGCAAAAAATTCAAATATTTTTGTGAACACACGAGCACCTGTATATTATGTGCTTCCTTCATCACGGTTTAGAAGGCGTGTTTCGAAATTCTCTGAAACCTAAGTGGTTATTGATTGGTTGTGAGATGGACTAAAAATAGCATTCACACTATACATTCATATATAAGTAGTACAACAGAGTACTAATTAGCTGCTAGGAGTAAATGCAATGCGCCCTAAACCTTGTCTATTGTGGAGATGCACGTAAATTTAACAATGCCTTCTAAAATGTGATAGAGGGAGTATGTGCATCATTTCACAGCATTACACTTTCACACTTGGGGTACAAGAAAAATGACAAATACACATTTTTAAACAGGCCCTTTATTTTTGATTTTGGGGCCATATTTTTTACAACCTACAAATCACCACATTTTCAAATAAACATATACTTCCTTCGGCTTAAAATAAGTGTCGTCATTTTAATACTATATTTGTACCAACTTAGTATTAAATTTTCGACATTTATTTTAAGACGAAGGAGATATGTTTCTACGTTTTTTTAACTTCTAAATATGGGAGCTCGGTCACCAAAAATCTGCACTCGACAGTGGGCCTTCTCTATACAGAGGTGTAAAAACGCATAAAAATATGAAAGCTAAGACGTATTCCCTGTTTCCGCTTTGCGCCTCTGAACGCGTAAAGTATGGTGTGAAGCCTTGTACAGGTGTGTTTTCGCCGAACAGACGACTAAACAAAAATCGGTGGAGACGAGCGGAGGTCGGAGGAGGCCATGATGCCGCCGGCGCTGCTAAGCTTGCCTCGCTCCTCGTCGCCGTCGGTATCCCCTTCTCCTCTCTGCCCCGGCCGCCGATCCGCCGCCGTCCAGCGCCACCGCCCGTCGATCCCCTCCAAACCCGCCGCAGGTCCCTCCACCTTTCCCCTCCGATCGAAATCCTCTGTACGGTCGGGGCACTGGGTCATGCGGGGTCTAGTCGATTCGGCACCACGCAATTCGGCATGGATAATTCTGTATTTGCGTCTCCCAGTCGAGAATGGGAATCGTTGCTTAGTAGTAGTAGTAGTAGTAGTAGTAGGTTCCAGGTCGGCCCAATTGGGCATTTGGCTTCTGTCGTGTGGCCGTCGCCAATCCCCTGTTCCGCCGCAAAAAAGAACCTAATTCGAGGAATCGAACCTACTGTACTGGTTTGCCCATTTAGCATGTCATATATTGTTCGCGTACGATGTGACCGCGGTTTGCCTGATGCATTTTTGTGTGCGGACATCACTACAGATGGTGCCTGTTACGTCTCCTTGACATATCTGGCTTTTCCATGGTTATATGCAGGAATATGCTATGCTAGTCAAGCGGTTGAATTGTTGCCATCTTTGTACCCGGGGACGGGCGTTGTCGTTCGAGATGCAAAGCTGGAGGACTGTTGGGAAGTAGCAGACACTCACTGCAGCTCATTTTTTCCGGGTTACAAATTCCCGTTGGACCTTGTTCTACGGCTTGATCGTTACATCGCGCTCCTATCCGGCTTTTCAGTTCCGCCTGGCTGCACGAGAAGTTGCCTTGTTGCAGTTAACCCCACTGCAGCTAACAGTGCTATCAGTATCGAATGTGGAGATTTAAGAGATGCTGAATTTCATGGGAAATACGGTCTCAGTAAAGGCTCAGTAGCTGGCATTCTTACGGTCGACACAGTGGCAGACTTTCTTCCAAGAAGGGGACGTCTCAAGCAGAGAAGGTACATCATTATTTTCTTGGAGTTTAAATAAGCAAGTTTTGCTCTAGCTTCTAGTAGATAATGAATTTTTTTTAGACAGAGAGGTGCAGCTGTAAGCTATAAATGTTCCTATAGACCCATATTATCGACGTCATTTGTTTATTCCTTGTGATTTCAATGCTTTCACTTACTGTTTCATGTCTACTTATTTTATCATTTCTACTTGTATGCATTGCTATTTACTCCGAGCTTGTTTTTAACATTGATGTTCCATATGCTCGTTATCCTTGAGTCCTCCACCCAAGTCATTGCTGTTCCATATTTGTGCATTTCAAATGGTTGATCTGTCGCACCAATAACACGGTCCAGTCAAGAATTAAATTCTATAGCACAAAGGTAATAATAGCATTGTATGCGAAAAACAGAAATTGGTTGTCCTGATCGGTAATAGCAGATGTGAGGAAATATCTGAACAAATATCAGGTTTGCCAGAAGATGAAATCTAGTTCTTTACTACATGTAGAGCAATATCAGCTAAACCAAAATTCAAAGGTCTAATCTATTTTATCTTAGCTAATTCTAGCAGATGATTAGAAGCATATGAGATAACAATATGTAGTTGACTAATACTGAAACTTCTACTACCATTTTCCCCTAAAACAAAAATAGCCTGGGGAACCGATTTTGAGGGTTTTGCTCAAAACAGAACGTCAGGTTTCCTTTCACTTTAAAACAAATATAAATCTCCTTGGCTCAAAATAATGACTCAGGGCTACAATTTTTTGTAACCCACTGGACATGAGGTAAATATTACCCTGACTATGGCATTTAAGGCACCTTTGCAATGATAACCAAGAAATAAAGCCATTACTGATTTTAATCCAACTTGAGATGGAGAGTCCAACATTCGTAAGGATATATAGAATGAAATGTTTATAGAACTGACTCGCAAAACCAATGATTTTTGTGTATAGAACTCCTTAACTCAATCTTTGGAGAGGGCCTGTCCCTTGCGAATAAAGGAAAAAAAATTGACCCTGCCATGCTAACAGCAAGATTGGGCTAACTTTGCGTGGCCATCTTGTTATTTTGCTAGTGCATGTCATGACTTTGCAAACAGAAGTTCATCACCCTCTCACTGGATCAATTTTATGGGAATCCATGTGCTGAACCTACACAACTTATAGAAACAATGCAGTCTCAAACATAATTACCCAGAATGTGGTGTGCCATGTGTTCCATTATTGTATAGTCCATTTAGTCATTATAATTCAACAGGATAGACACCTCATCAGACTACAATGTGCTCTTGTGGGATTTCCTCTATGTTATTAATTTTGTAAATGTGCAACCTTTTTGTGTAGTTCTGATGGCTCATGTCCTTCTGGACTGTATGTTGCTATTCAGTTTCTCGAAAACAGAATATGTTCTATCTTTCCCGATGTTTCTACATGACTTATGCTTCCGTTTATAGTACTCCCTCCGTCCCAAAATTCTTGTCTTAGATTTGTCTAGATATGAATGTATCTAGTCACGTTTTAGTATTTTGATACATCCATTTCTAGACAAACCTAAGACAAGAATTTTGGGACGGAGGGAGTATGTATTAATGTGGGGTCTGGGAACCCCAAAACATTCTTTTGATTTCTTCATCTTTCTTTTGATGCTTGACTTAGAACCAGAAAGTTTTATAATCATCTAGAGCTAGACACGCACAACTTCCACATGCACCATGCTTTCCTGCCGTGGCAGTCCAGTCTGCATTGGCATAAGCTGCCAAGTTGAATGTCATAGTTCCAGATGACGCTTTTTATTAACCCAAATAATTAACATGGTTCAACTAGAATTTGGACCTATAACTGTTACCTAGTTTTACTTGTACAAGATGAAAACATCATTACATGTATAAGATGCCAGAACTCAACCCACCTTTTAAACAAAATTTTGTTTTTGCCACTCTAGATTTTGCCAATTTTCCTTATGCCACTCTAGAATTTGACATTTCACTTTTGCCACTCTTAGCTTTTGACAATTATCACTATTGCCATTTAGTGGCAAAAGCAAAACAATTTTATTTCACTTTTGCCACTCTTAGCTTTTGACAATTATCACAATTGCCACTCTGAATTTTTTATTTTTGCCACGAAAATGGCAATTGTGATAATTATCAAAAACTAAGAGTGGCAAAAGTGAAATGTCAAAATCTATAGTGGCATAAGGAAAATTGGCAAAATCTAGAGTGGCAAAAACAAAATTACCCCTTCTAGAATTCAAGGTTCATTCGTGCTGAATTCAAGAGATTCTATTTGAACAGTGTTAGATTTTGAATTTCAACTGGATTAAGACAAGAGGTGGAGTAAAAGTTTGTGCATTATTGACTTTGATCTTTTTCATAGAAACTAATATGTTTAGGAAAATAAACATTCATGCATGACTCAACAGAAGTATGACAAAAATGTAGGAAGAGCTTCCTGCTTAATTTAAAATGATATGCAAACCTCTTGCTTGTTCTTTAGAATAGAAATATAGGACAAGCTTCATTTGTTTCTAGTGCAGCTTTTCATCTCGTTGGAAGTCCATTCAACCTTACCAATCCTTGTTAAACAGTACCATGCTTAGATACTACTACATCATACTTTCTTTTTTTCCGTTCCATCTAGCATCTAGGTTTACTTTATGGTTAGGTTTCGTTGCAATGTCAATTTCCTAATATGTTCTACTTCATAGCTACTGATGGCAAATATAGGCTCCTTTCCTGCATTGGGGGGGGGGGGGGGGCATGTATGTGCTTTGCTTCAGGAAAGGAAGTTCGAGGGCATGGTACCTCTTCAGAGATCTGAGTGTCTGACAGAATTAGTTGAGCCTCTTCATTCCAAAATACCCCCTCCACACGGAAACTTTCAGTCTGATCATTGTTGTAATCCAAATGGAACTGTTGGCTTGTAACATGTAGGGTATACGGTTATTTGGTTGAATACAATGCATACGTGACACTGGTTATGCTAATCTTAGTATGCATGAAGTGGTAAACTGTTCAAAGCCTTCTCACACACATCACTCCGTACGAGATGCTAAATATATGCCCTTATCGCGCATCAGATATTTTTTTTCTCTAGCTATGTATATACAGGTAGTTTATCCCCCTTAAAGATTCATCCAAGTTCCTTCCCAATTTATTCAGAACAGGAATTGCATACATAGCAAACGTGGCGGTTCGGAAGGAGGAACGTCGAAAAGGGATTGCCAAAATGCTCGTCGCGGAAGCCGAGGCGCGAGCAAGGAGCTGGGGATGCCGGTCAGTGGCCTTGCACTGCGATGTAAGTAACCTCGCGGCGCTGCGGCTGTACAAAAGCCAAGGTTACAAAAGCATCCGTATACCAGAAGACGCCAAGTGGCCAATACCAAAGATAGCTGAAGGAGTGCGATATGAGTTCATGATGAAGCTAGTGCCCAAGAGCTAAAGCTGTATAGTTTCAGAGTTTATCAGATCACACAAATTGTGATTACGTAGATACTACAGAGATGATAAATAGATACGGCAGCAGTACAGAGACACCCCGGTCACGGCGCTTTTGGTGTATAGTATCTGTTGTATAGTGGAGGGTACATTGTATATACATCATAATAACAGCTACAGTGTATTCGTTTCAAAAAGGGCAGTAAAGGATGTCCACTTGCCCAGGCGTGGTTGCTTCAGATGAACTGAACCAGAACTCCTGACAAGTTGTCCGGGGAGCAGAGCAAAAACGTCCAGCCTCCATGCTTCTCCATTGTTGTCATATGCATGAGTTGCTTGTTTTTCAGGTACAGAGTTTATTCAGTTACATATTCAGCACGCGAGGCCATGGTCTCCCTGTGCTGGTTGGTTCAAAAATATAGTATATCTCTGGTTCTCAGTACCATGGAAATGCAAGGTATGTTTCGCCGCCTCGGTGCACTGTAAACAGGTCCGCATGAATTTTCAACGTGCTACTTGATTTTTGTCATGCAGCAAGACAAAGATTTGGAACCCTGGAAAGGAAAGGTGCACCCTGGGACTGATGCATGTCAACAGAGAGGGTGGCAGTACCGTCACTAGCTGGTGGTGTTGTGGCCTCTTTAATCTTTATGATGTTCTTGACACCAACCAGGTACGTAACGACCCCCTTTTTTCCCCCATCCGAACCGTATGGTTGTTGGAGCGTTGCTGAATGCTGATGATGTGTGTTGTTTGTGCAGTAGAGCCTGCTGATTCCGTTGAGGGAGGAGGGAGATGGGGGCAGAGATTGTGCTGTTGGGTGGGTGGGGTGGGGGAGGAGGGGTGATGAGGATGTGGAACTGAAGAAGAACATGTCACATGGGACGCATGCACGCACTGTCCTGGAAGCAAGCAAAGGAGGAGCTCCCTTGGCCAATGGCCATGACCATCATCGTCTCCACACCAGCACAGCAGGTGAGATGAGATGGTTGGATCTGCCTGGGCATAATGCATGTGACTCAACGAATTTTGAACGCCATTTATATTTCGTTTTGTGCCCGGCATCATGCGCTCCACCGCCTACGTGTACACGTTGTTGGGCCTGGCTTCCAGATTCAGATCGGTCTGAACCCTTTTTTATTTTTCTGGGTGGGAATAATACTCTTGGCACATGGATGGTGAGTGCTAGTTCGGTGGGAAAAATGGCACCGTCTGCAAAATTATCGTGCTTTTCTTTTATGAAAAAAAATAACTGCTCTCCTTTTTACACACGATTTTATCTTAAATGCTGGCAATTAAAAATTGACCCGGTGTGCAGAATTATTGCACTTTCTTCTTGTGCGCTCCCAATCTCGAAAAAAATTTGCTCTTTCTTTTCTGCGAACAGAATGTTTGCTCTCTTTTACACATGCTTAATCTTAATCTTAAATGCTGGTATTTGAAAAATATATTTGGCTGTTTTAGTCCCCATTTTTTGGAATAGAAGGAAAACATGTTCAAGTTCAAACACGGAATGGGCCTGTTCATGTGAAGTTCCTATATGACCCAGACGAACCCTTGCATGGCAATCCTGGTATGAAGGCGACGGAAGGTTTATCTCATCCCCACAACCATTTGGTGTGAAAAAGAAACTTTTGCGACTACTTTCTTCGTTTCTAAATATAATTTTTTTTAGAGATTTTACTAGGTGACTACATACGAATAGTATGTAGTCCTTTAATGAAACATTTAAAAAATTATATTTAAAAACGAAGGGAGTACTAACTTTGGAGTGAAAAACAGGTTTACTACGTACCTCTTTTTTATTTACTCGATCATCGCTGTCAAAAAGAGAGCTGATCATTGCTGAGAGCCTAAAACACTCTGAGCCACGTACTGGTACTGTGTTCAAGCTTTGTTGTACCTAAAACAAAATAAAAACAAACTACTACTGCTATTGCGCTAACATGGCTGGCCGGGACGGACGGTTTGACCGGGAAAATTTGACATCTCTGCCCCGGTGGTAATCCCGAGGCAGACACCTCGAAGAACAGCTCCTAATTAATAATAATGATTAACCCGTTTCATCACTCACCGGCGACCGGCGGTTCTGTGCACCGGCTACACGCGGTGAGGTCGCCGTGTCGGTGGCCGACGCTCGGAGACATCGGCATCGGTGAGCTGTGCTGCAAAGGCCAAAAAAATGTTGTGTAGCATATACTCCTGCCCCCCACATGACCCGACCGACGCTGCCTAGCTAGCTAGCTCACTCCTTTCCCTTTCTTCCTTTCCCATTTCCCCATTCCATTTCCGTTCGCAGCAATATGTATATAAGTATTTAGCTTCTTTCTGGTTCATAGGATTCATCTAAAAAAAATTAGATTTTCATTACATTAGACTCATTTCGAGTCTAATTGAGTTAAAATGCTTTGAATCTCATGTCATATTTAATTTATAAACATTAGAGAAAAAAAATTAATAGTCATGCATGCATCTTTTTTTATACCCATCATACAAGTCCAATGAAAAGGATGATGCTACACTTGTTGCCTCAAAAATTGAATATGTGAAAAATATTTCATTGGCTAGTTAAACCTAGTGCCATCCACAATTCACATTGGTTGATGAGATTTCAGATTTAAGTCCTATGAACCGAAAAGGAGGAAGTATATGTTTCTATGGTTATTAGTGGTACGTTTTTTTTCCTTTTTCACTAGGCTACAAGATCCTGTGTGAGTTCCTTGACCGACAATATTATCATTTTTTTAGTTGAGGGCCGACAATTTCTATGACTTCGAATCTACGATACATGCATCTATGAACAATATTGTCACAAGTCACTGTTTCCGTGGGGTCCACCTGAGTTATACATAACACGGGGCCTACGTGCAAGTAGTGACTGCAAAATACGATTTAAGTTGAACTAGCCCAATAGAATTTTATATTTGTTTTCCATTTTGTTTTTTCAAGGCCATTAAACAACCCTAAAGAGTGGAAGATTCTCTTTTCTCTCTCTCTCTCTATATATATATCTTCATAATAGGCGCACAACCTAAGCAATAGATTAGTAGTTGGTCACTCGCTCGACAAGAATTATTATGCAGTCATGGCGCACATGCAGCCATCGTGATCCCATGTTTTCCATTTCTTTACTTCTTTCCCTCTTTTTTTCTATTCCCAAACCATTTCTTTCTCCGGTTGAGCATGCGATCCCAGATAGATATGCCTTGACCACCACCTAATGGCCACCTACTCGACTCAACTCTTATGGTATTCTCTCCTGCCATTTGCCATTGCCATTGCCAACGAAATGATGCAACATATATAGGAGGAGTATCTTAGAAGCGATGCCAACAAAAGCACAAGGTGCATACTACAACATTGCATGCGTGCCCAACGCGAGAGTGGTTTTATATGGCAATCAACTACTCCCTTCGTTCCTAAATATAAGTCTTTTAAGCGATTTTATTAGATGTCTACATACGGAACAAAATGATTGAATGTACACTTTAAAGTATGTCTATATACATCCCTATATAGTCCAGTAGTGAAAACTCTAGAAAGACTTATATTTAGGAACGGAGGGAGTAGTAATTAACAGGGCTAGCCAGCCAGCTAGGTTGCACTTGGCAGCTATGTGGAGCTCACTCCCACCTACGTGATTGGCGAGTCGCAACGGCAGCTGTGACTAAACAAGCACCGCAGTCCGACGTGGCGAGGGCGACGGGTTGTCCGCTTGTGCCAGCTGGAAAGGATCGGTGTAATGCCAGTGGCACGTCGGATTCACGGGACGATGCCAGGTCAGTATTGCAGGAGGTCACCTCACCAATTCATTGATTGATTAAGCGGACGCTGGTACGTACACTGTTCAGGTACGTGCTGCTGCTACCAAGCTAATTAAAAGACGTTCTCTCAAGCAGCAAGCATGCGCGCGTGCCCTCCATGTAGCAACACCGTATGGACGTATGGTAGTAATAATTCCTAAGCAAACTTTCACGGTACACCAGTAGGTGATCGGTCGAGTACGTATGGTGGAACGAAACTATACGTTCATCACCAGCACAATTCGGGAAATAATCATCATTTGGTATTTGTACTAGTCCTAGCTAGGAAGTACAAAGAGCTGAGATAGTTTAGCCTCCATCAGTTTATATATGCATGGTGCATAGGATTATAGAGAGATACTCCTTCCGTTCCTAAATATAAGACATTTTAGAGATTGCATTATAAACTACATACAGATGTATATAAATATATTTTAAAGTATAGATTCACTCATTTTGCTTCGTATGTAGTCTTTTAATGAAATGACTAAAAGGTTTTATATTTTCGAACGGAGGGAGTATGTTATTAAGGACCGATCGATCGTAACCTGAAAACATGAACCCAAAAGCTTTATAATGGCGATCGATGGACCTATTAGTTAAAGACGGGGAGGCGAGGCCGGGGTGTAGAGTGGTAGCTGAGGGCTTTAGCGCGCGCCTCGCCGTCGGCCGTCGGCAGCCGTCGGAATCGGAGTGAGGTGCTATCGTCCAAATCGCGCTACCTAACTGCCATGACCTTCGCTGAGCCCGATGCATCAGACGCATGCCGGGCTCCGCTCTCAACAATCAATCAATCAATCAATTCACAGCTCCGTCGCTCCATCGCAAGATTGATTAATTAATCGTCTCTTTCATGACCGATATAGAGAATGATATATATACATTTGCAACCGACGATCATGCCTGCACCTGCGCGCACCACCAAACCTATATTTGCTCAGCTGCTTGATTAATAATCAGTTAACCGATCCACCGTACGTACGTACGCGAAAGCGAAGCATCCAACGGTCGGCGTCGTATCAGCCTCCACGCGTTGTACGTACGTAGCTAGCTAGTCCATGTCAAAATACATTCGATGGGTCGCACCGTATGCCATGTATTCGATCGTGTCCCTGGAAAACACGAGTGCTTTTTGAGGATTGTTATTGTTGTTGTTTCGCCTTTGCATTGGCATTGCTTGTAAGGCAATGGTGGTGCGGAGCTGGCGATGCCGATGATGGATGGTTGACGTTGGCTGCCGTGTGGGGCCCCGGTTGGGACGATAGACGCATGCACGATGGCTCCGGCCGGCGGTCATTGTGACTGAGGAGACCTGGAGCTTGGAAATGAGTTGACGCTGCGTGCTCCTTGTTTTTTTTTTTTTTTTCCTTTTTGTCAAACAACGCGCCGATCGGTCGTGTTGTTGCATTCGATGCGCGCGGGCCGATCCGGTTAGGCTCGCGTCCAGGATTCTGTTAGCTGCGTCCAGGAATTTCTAAAGGAATTAGGTTAACTTTTGGGAGGCAAAACATCCATCAAGGCATTTCCAACCGATACTTTTAAAATTAACGGAGTAAACGAAGGAGTAAAGTTAGTGGGCTACATTTTTATTTTACCAAGGTGGCCGCACATAGCTGATCACCTATAATTAGTGAAATAAAAATGAAATTTTGTAGATCTTATGTCCTAGCCACACGAACTTCAAACACTATATAATACATATCTCATCTTAAAAATGTTCAAGTTAAAACATGCATAGCAAACCGTCATAACATAAAGTAGGACCGCACTACCTAGCGGCGCCGCAAATTAGCACTCCCGTGCGGCGCCCGCTAGCCAGTTGTCTCACGCAAAAATGGCATGCGCTGATGGGCCGTGTCCATGCATGTACGAGCTCGCATAAAATGCATATGTAGTGCAACAGTACACATGCAGTGCAACTCCACCCCGACTAGCCCTCCTATGCATGCATGGGATGAAGTCAACAAGATTTCCATTAACGTTTGAAATTCAAAAAAATTTATTTACAAAACCGTTAATTCAACCGATGATCCGTTTTCATCATTGACTTTCTCGCGACGAGTTCTTCGAAACTAGATCCCATGTCGACATGTTCCGTCAACTATTTGTTTCTATTCATACTTGTCATAATTTTTTGACCGACTTGCCATATTATTAACCACTTACTTGCCTGAGAAAATTAAGTTAATTGGCACTTTTTAATGTTGTTTCGTACAAAGCCTTGTAGCAGTTTTCATTATACATAATATAAAAAGAGGTCATAGGTTGTGTTTGCCAATTTAAATATGCCAATTTGTCATGTTTACATACAACTTTGCCAGAAAACTATTTTGTGTGCTTGTTAGTTTAACTATGCCGAGATGTCATATTTAGAAACGATGATCAAAAAAGATTTTTTGTAGTCACCGGTTTAAAATATGTTGAGTTGTCATATTTTTGCCCGTAATCGCCTAAAAAAATTGTTTGTGATTGTCATTTTGATTATGTCGAGATGTCATATTTATACGCAATTTTTAAAAAATTAGTGATTAAGTTATTTTTTATCAGACAAGTAAGTACTTACTAATATGACAAGTAAGCGCAACAAATGTGGTAAGTACGAGCAAAAAAGAAGTTGTCGAAACATGTTAACATGGGATCTAGTTTTGAAGATTTCGTCGAAACAAAGTCAACGACGAAAACGGACCATCGATCGAATGAACGGTTTAAGAGATAAAAGTTTTTGAATTCCGATCGTTTAGAATCAATCTGATGACATCATGCATGTACCACCCACGGAATGTTTAGAATGCAGTGCTTCTAGATAGATTTTTCCCATAAAGTAACATCGTTGCGTTTTTCAAACTAAAACATGTAAAGTTTACTCAAAAGACATCACTTCAAACACAATATTTGATCTAAAACCACCACAAACATAGCATGTATATTGTTATGGTTCGAGCCAATCTCTGTCATGCACCACCACCACCCCCTCGGCCATCACCACTAAAATAATGTTATCGGCGAAGAAATCAACCCGACATCCTCTCGACCACCATCAACACCGCCTTCCTCTCGGCCACCACCATCACCACCAACAACACCATAATCCTCACGACCACCACCATCACCACCACAATCCCCTCGGATACCCCCCCCTCGGCCACCACCATCACCACGATCACCGCCACCATCACCACGATCACCGCCACCATCACCCCGGCCACTACCAACATTCCTAAGAGAGGCTTTCGTGATCTCCCGACGAGTTAGCTCCCAATACTTTTGTGCGATTTCATCCATTATGTTTGGATTCATGAACATGATAGCACGTTCTTTGGCTTTCTTGGCATCAGGAATCCTCTCCTCCTCAAGTGCAAGCCTACGCTCCTCGGCCTTGAACTTTCTCTCTTTGGCCGCCAACTTGGCCTTCTATTTCTCTTCCTCCAACACCTTCAGATCATTCCACATTGTCATATTTTCTTCTTGGCGTTCGGCCGCCAACACCTTCTTGGTCTTGATCATTGCCACAAGTTCTTCTTTGTAAGTGCCACGAATGCATTTCTCTTTTTTTTGCAATCTTGTTTTCTGTTGATCCATTGTTGGCATCTTCATCAACCTCGTCATCATCCTCAATAGATATTCTCAACCTTGATCTCTTTGGACTGGTCTCCTAGATTCTTAGGATCCACTTATTGTTCCCACATATCTCTTTGTAGCTATGATGCAACATGAAGGACTTGTCGCCGAACTTGGTGTTCCTATGTCTGAATAATTCTTGGATGTAGGGGCCATACTCCGCCACTTGCACATCGCTCGGTGGTGCATTATTCACTTGGTTGATTCAACCGGACCATCGGTTGCATTGGTCATGAATTGTGCTCCAACGATGCCCAAGAGAACCTTGCATACGGCTTGGTCGCATGTCGATGGAGTTGTTGTAATGCTTGGCAATTCTCTCCCAAAACATGGATTCTGTTTGATCTGTTTTGATTGTTGCATCCATTAAGATCGCGTACCAAGCATCACAAAGAGCAATATACTCCTTTTGGTTGTAGTTTTGGGTGCGGCACTGATAACCCACAAGTATAGGGGGTCACACTAGTCTTCGAGGATAGTATTTCACCCAAATTATTGATTCAACACAAGGGGAGCCAAAGAATATTACGAGTCTTAGCAGTTGAGTTGTCAATTCAAGCACACCTGGAATTTCTTTCTGCAGCAAAGTGTTTAGTAGCACAATAGCAATAGTAGCAAGAATAGTAATAGTAATGATTTGTGATATTGTAACAACAACATCATCTATAGTAACTTAGTGAAGATCAAGATGCAAAAAGCGTAGGCATTAGATCATAGATTCATAAGTATGTTGGATGCCATTCGCCATGTAACAGTCACAACGAAGATTGATATCGGTCAAACCTCGATGTCAAGGATTCAATCAATCTCGTATACAATTCCCTTTGTCCGTCAGTATGTTATTTGCTCGAGATTCGATTATCGGTATCTCCATACCTAGTTCAATCTCGTTACCGGCAAGTCTATTTACTCGTTACGTAATACAAGATCCTATGGCTAGCTCTTTAGTCACATTAGTTGCGAGCTTGTTGTGACGGTGTATTGCCGAGTGGGCCCTGAGATACCTCTTCGTCACAGAGAGTGACAAATTCCAGTCTTGATCCATGCCAACTCAACAAACACCCTCGGAGATACCTGTAGAGCACCTTTACAGTCACCTAGTTATGTTGCGATGTTTGATACACACAAGGTACTCCTCCGGTGTTAGTCAGTTGCATGATCTCATGGTCATAGAAATAGATACTTGACATGTAGAAAACAATAGCAATAAACTAACATGATCATATGCTACGTTCATAGTTTGGGTCTTGTCCATCACATCATTCTCCTAATGATGTGATCCCGTTATCAAATGAAAACTCATGTCTATGGCCAGGAAACATTGACCATCTTTGATCAACGAGTTGGTCCTTTAGAGGCTCACTAGGGACAATGTGTTGTCTTTGTATCCACACATGTATTTGAGTTTCCAATCAATACTCCATCCGTTCCTAAATAAAAATCTTTTTAGAGGTTTCACTAGAAGACTACATACGGATGTATATAGACATATTTTAGAGTGCAGATTCACTCATTTTGCTTCGTATGTAGTGCACTAGTGAAATCTCTAAAAAGTCTTATATTTAGGAATGGAGGGAGTACAATTCTAGCATGGATAATAAATGATTATTATGAACAAGGAAATATAATAATAGCTACTTTATTATTGCCTCTAGGGCACATTTCTAACAATCTCCCACTTGCACTAGAGTCAATAATGTAGCTCACATCACTATGTGATTTACATTGTAATGAATCTAATACCCATACAGTTTTGGTGTTGATCATGCTTCAGGCTTAGTCAACATGTCTGCAATATTCAGATCGTGCGCACTTTGCAAATATTTATGTCCTCCTCCTTGATGTAATCGCGGATGGAATTGAAGCGTCGCTTTATTTGTTTGGTCCTCTTGTGAAACCTTGGTTCCTTTGCTAGAGCAATGGCACGAGTGTTATCACAGAACAGAGTCATTGGATCCAGTGCACTGGACACAACTCCAAGATCTGTCATGAACTCCTTCATCCAGACACCTTCTTTAGCCGCCTCCGAGGCAGCTATGTACTCCGCTTCTCATGTAGAATTAGCTAACACGCTTTGCTTAGAACTGCACCATCTTACCGATCCCCCATTGAGAATAAATACATATCCGGTTTGAGACTTAGAGTCATCCGTATCAGTGTCAAAGCTTGCATCGACGTAACCCTTAACGGCGAGCTCTTGATCACCTCCATATACGAGAAACATTTCCTTAGTCCTTATCAGGTACTTCAGAATATTCTTGACCGATGTCCTATAAGTTCAGATCTAGCGTAGAATATAAGATGAAATTGTTGTAGGTAGTATAACTATCCTCAAAGTTATTCTTTCCGATCAATCTTTTGGGCTATTCCTATAGGTGTCATAAACAGTCCTAGAGTTCGCGCTAGAATAACACCCATGATACATATCAATCAACCCTAATGTCACCTAGATAATCCAATGTGAGGTCAAGTACCCATGGGTCAATTATACGACATGCATCAGATAAATTCAGATTCATCATATTCAATCTAACACAAAGAACTTCAAAGAGTACCCCAAGATTTCTATCGGAGAACGTAGTATGAAAACGTGCAATCAACCCCTATGCATAGATCCTCAAGGTCATCGGAATCCACAAGTTGATGCCATAACATTTATCAAGTGAATCAATAGAATACTCCAATGTCACTACGGGTATCCGTATGCAAGACATACGTCAAGTGTTTTCAAATCCACTATTCAGCTCACATAACAAAATCTCAAAGGAAAAGATTCAATTCATCACAACAAGATAGCAAGGAAAGAATTCAATATGATCCAACTATATTAACAAAGCCTGTGATAACTCAAGATCGGGACATCTCAAGAACACGATAGAGAAAGATCAAACACATAGCTACTCGTATGTACCTTCCACCCCGATGGTGAATTACTCCCTACTCGTCACGGCCTCCGTCGGGATGATGAATATGACCACCGGAGATGATTCCCCCCCTCTTGCAGGGTACTGGAAAGGCTTCGAATGGGTTTTTCATTGATATAGAGAGTTGTGGCGGCGGAGCGGAAATTCTAGGTTAACTTTAAGAGGTTTTTGTATATATAGAATTTTTAAGCGTTGGAATCATGTCAACCGGAGCCACGGGTGGCCCCACCACACAACGGGGCGCGCGCTGTTGCCTCGTGGCCCACAGGTGGCTCTCCTCCGGTGGTTCTTTGCTCCGGTATTTCTCATTTTCTCTAGAAAAATCATAAACATGTTTTAGGCGATTCTGAAAACTTTTATTTTTCGCACAAAAACAACACGACGGTAATTCTGCTAAAAACATCGCTAGTCCGGGTTAGTACTTAATAAATTACATGAAGTGCATCAAAATCATATAAAAGTATTGTAAATATTGGTAAATATGGCATGTATACTTCATAAATTATGTATATGTTAGAGACGTATCAGAGGCGGCGAAAACCCTCGCGGCGGTGGACGTTGGTGAGACGGATCGCACTCTTCGACACCCCATATGGCGAACTAGTGTGGGCACCGCAATTGTGTCATGGTGGACGCCAGCTCCTCCGAGGAGGGATCCGTCATCAATCTCACGTCCACCGACACCGTCCGAGTTACGGGCTCCGACGAGGAAGAGTGGGGCATGGGAGACGACGGGAGCTCGACTACCGTGAGTCGGCTAGTATCACATATCCTACTTTACCTCGTCGGTGACCGGAGCAACATTACGAGGGATGCAGCCGGGCGCCAGACATGGACACGGCGGAGTCGGACGAGCTCCGCTTACTAGTAGGTTTACGTTGCATGTAATAGTATGAATTGGAAAATTTTAATTTAAGGTATCTCATTTTAAAATGCATTATTTAAGGGTTGATCGGTCACTGTTCATGGACACGTTTGTGAGGGTTTAAGTGGTCGGATTTACTAATTCCGATTGCAGATGCCCCTATATATGTTAGTAGGATAGAAGAACCAACATGTGAAACCCTGATAGCCTAGCGATGACCTACCTTACCATGCCAGTATCTTGAACTTTTTGAAACAAAAAGAAAACGCCCGGATATTTTGTCACAAGAGTACGCCGCTGCCTATTCTTGTGCAAAATGTCTTGCTAGAGGCCTTGTTGTACGAGAGCAATTGCCATGTCTTTGTTTTTCTCAGCACAACTTGTTTTTTTAAGATCCACCAGCTGGCTTGCATATATTAATCAAAGCACGTAGAATGAAGGGCTACAACAAAGTGGGTTCGATCCAAAGGATCAAGGATAAAAAAGAAGAAGAAAAAAGAACGGTGTCCCAGCCTACGTAATTTCTCCCATTGATTCTCCAAAGGGATGCTCCAGAAAGACCGCTCCCGCGTGCCTCCAGAACTCGAGGGTTGTTGTAATTGAGTTGTTTATGTTATTGAAACCCGCGGTCTTGCTTCTCAAAGTGCATTCGTTTCGCTCCTTCCAAATCTTGGATGTGATGATGACTATCATTGTCCTAATGCCCTTCATGTGTTCTGGTCTGGCCTTGCTAATCATTTGTACTATGATGTCTTTTGACTTGGCCCTGCCATTCCATGCGGTTGGGTGTAGCAAAGCACAAGCACTGCGCATCGTCGAATGCGTCCATACTGCCATCGCCATCGGGCATTGCCAAAACAAATGTGCTGCCGATTCCAGGTTTCGGAGGCATAGTTGGCAAAAGTATTCGTTTGGCCATACTCTTCTTTGCAGACGATCATTGCACCAAAGCCTGTTTCTCAAGAGCAGCCACGTGAAGATTTTCAATCTAGCTGGAGCCCAAGTAGCCCAAATTAGCTTCCTAAATGCTGATTTTGTGAAGCCCTGGAACTGAGCCTTATATGCTGAACTGGCGGAGTATACTCCTGAGGCCTCATGTGTCCATCTGATGGTGTCCCTTGTGTGTTCCTGGAGGTGTAAATCTCTGGTTTGCAGCCATGTGTGCAGTCTGAGTGCCTCATCCCACACTTGTGTTGTGTCTCCATGGGCGAGGTCTACTATCCAGGTGTCATTTTGTAGCGCCTCTCTTACAGATCGGTTCTTTATCCTTGAGTGTTTGTAAAGCATTGGGAATTCGGATTTGAGGTTTCCCGACCCCGTCCAGGAGCAATTCCAGAAAGATGCCGTCGCCCCATCTCCTAATGTGACTACCATAGAGGCACTAAACAGAGCTCTATCGCCGTCGTCGCATGGCAACTGCATGCCGATCCATGGCCTGTCTGGACTTGTCCATGATAGCCATAGACATCGAAGTCTAAGTGATCTGCAGAAACGGTACAGATCGAGTATACCGAGGCCTCCATTGTCGACTGGTGAGCATACAACAGGCCAGCCGACTATGCATTTTCCTCCAGAAATCTGCTCCTCTTGGGCCCAAAGGAAGCGCCGTCTAGTTTTGTCTATTTCGTCTAAGAATTTTTTTGGCGCCCGCAGCACAGAAAGGGCGAAAGTTGGCAACGCGGTTAGCATGCTGCAAACTAGAACCCGTCTGCCCACGATGTTCATTAGCTTGCCCTTCCATCCTGCCAGCCTGGACCTAATTCTATCGAGGATGAACTGAATGTGCACCAGGCGCAGCCTAGATAGAGTTAAAGGTAGGCCGAGGTACTTCACCGGGAAGCCCACAGTCTGTCCACCGAAGCTAGCTAGGACCTCATGGAGGTTGATCTCGTCGCAGCAGATGGCAGAGACGGTTGATTTAGCTGGGTTTACGTGAAGCCCCTTAATCTATCAAACTCTTTTCTACCTTTATTTAATGTATATATAATGGTTGTTTGCCTCCGTTTCAAAAAAGAAAGGAAGGAAACCTCGCTCCAGTCCAGTGCGAAATCCAAACCGCCCGGGATCCATGTTCAAGCCCTCCATTATCAGTCTGATTTGACTGAAAGAAAGCTCGCCATGATCAATGCAATGCATGGACCTCGATCGAGTGCACGCCGCCGACGCCGCTGCGATCCCCGTCCGGGACCGAGCATTCCGGCCATCGGATATGCGATCGACGGCGCCGATGGCAGGGTGAGAGCCCGCCCCGCGGGTTCACATGGGGGGCACCCGGAACACGATCGTTCGTGATCCCTGCGTGCTGCCGCACCACTCTCTCACGCACACACGTACTCCTCCTGCGTGGAGCCCAGTTGCAGCGAGACAAGGAATGGGCCAATGGAGAAAATATTTCTTGTTCGTTGGGATGGATGGATGGATGGATGATCATGGATGGTACAATCTAGGACTAAACAAGTCGGTGATCGGGCAAAGACCGGACCGGAAGTGAATCGCATGGTTGGTGCCTGCATGAGAGGGTAACATGCATGCGACCGGCCCGTGGAGGGTAAATGTGGGCGTGTACTTGCCCACACGTCGTCCCCCTCCCATGTCTCGTCTCCTAGAGATGCATGTTCGCCTTTCTCTCATGGGGTTTTGCCCTTTTGCTGCACCCCTTCGGCTTTTCTTTTCCCTCTATCCACCCTCGTGGAGCCCGAGGAGGGCGCGTATGGCTAGCTTCGATCGAACGCCGCCGCTGTTTGCGGCATCGTCGCCACGTGGGCACATGCGCTTTCCTACCCTTTCTCGTGCCTCGGTCGGCCGCTCCGTCGGTCGTCGCATCCTGTTTTGGAAACAAAACGGTTCCCGGCTCAGCTGCCAGCTCCGACATACTCCCTCCGTCCCAAAATAACTTTTTTTGAAAGAAAGGGGGCTCCCCCTGCTCCATTTTATTAATGAAGCATACCGCCAACGATATCCAACTTACATACCCAGCCAGAAAAGTAAGATCGACCTAAAAACAGGTCCAGACAAAACATAATCCTCCAAAGTATTAACAACTAAGACAAACATAACTCCAAAAACCATAGACTAGTTTCTATCACAGCTCTTCACCAAGCAATCCGCAGCAGTTCTCCTCTCTTCTTATCTAGCTCAAAGACGAACTGACGCAGCACCAGCTCGTGAGTGGCGTCGTAGAGAACAACCCATTGTCGCAGGAAGAGCCTTAGCTTCATGAGTACGCAATCCAGACTTTTCCATGTTCGACCCTGGAAGCAAAACTCATTTCTTAAACGCCAAATACTCCATAAGGAGGCATCCACAACCATATTATGTATAGATTTCTTCTTGCACATTAGCCACAAGGCATGAATATCATGAAAGCAGGAGATAGTAATATGAAATACATCCTCAAATAGTTGCCAGATACAAGAAGCTACAACACAATCAAAGAACAGATGTTGAACTGATTCCATCTCAGAACAAAATAAGCAAGATGGGTCTTCCACATTTCTCCTCTTAGCTAAGTTGTCTCTAGTCAGTACTTTGTTATTCATGCAAAGCCAAAGAAAAACATGGATGTTTTGAGGGCAAAGAACTTTCCATAGTTTGTCCCCAACCTTATGATCAACCCCACCATAGTTAATAGCATTATAAAAGGATTTAACACAATATATTCCTTTTGGTTCCAGCATCCAGATAGGAGTATTAGGGGAATTGGAGAGGGGAATCTTTTTAATAGTCTCAATCAGAAGATTCCACCTATCCACTCCTCTACTGTCAACACATCTTCTAAAGGATATCTTAAGTTCATTTCCATCCCACACCTGAAATATGGTACAATCAGGTAGGTTGCAAATTTGAAATAGGTCCCAAAACTGAACCATCAGGGAACAATCCCCCACCCAAATATCAGTCGAGAATTTAACTTTCCTACCATCACCAATCTCCCATCTATAGAAAGTCTTAGAGGCATTAAGTGCCCAAGTAACACCCTTCCAGAAAGAAGAAGAACCATTTTCAGGTTTGGACCATAAGATATTGGGAGAATCAATATTATACTTGAAAGAAATAATATCTTTCCAATCCTTAGTTTGATTATCAAAAATCTTTTCCCCCACGAGGCCAGAAGAGCCATATTAAACTCTTTAAGGTTAGGCACCCCCAGCCCACCAAAAGCTTTCTTCCTAGCAACAAAACCCCAACTAGCAAGATGATACTTGTGTTGGTCTCCCATATTCCCCCCCAAAAAAGTGAGCCATCTGAGGATTAATGGCCTCAATGGCCCATTTTGGGAATTTAATCACAGCCATTAAGTAAGCAGGTATGCTAATAATGCAGGCACAGAGAAGAATCAACTTCCCTCTGTAGGTGAGATGTTTGCCCAACCATCCAGATATGCACCTAATGATCCTATCAATGATAGGTCGGAGGTCCCCCCTAGATAACTTGTTATAATGCAGGGGCACACCCAGGTACTCCATAGGGAAAGAGCCAATTTTACAACAAAAGATCTGAGCAAAAAACTTCGTTTCTTCCTCCCCTATGTTAATAGTAAGCAAGTCACTTTTATGAAAATTGATTTTCATACCAGACAGGTTTTCAAAGCAAGATAATATCCACTTAAAGTTTTTAGCCTTCTCACACGAATTTTCAAGGAAGAGGAGGGTATCATCAGCATACTGTAAGCTAGTAATGCCCCCTTAATCACATGTGGCAGAAGCCCAGCAATTAGATTTTGATCAACTGCTTTAGCCAGCATTTTAGTAAAAACATCAGCCACCAGATTAAAAAGAATGGGGGAGAGAGGGTCCCCCTGCTTAAGTCCTTTACCTCCCACAAAGTATGGGACAATTTCATCATTAATCCGCACACTAAAGGTACTCTTCAACAACACACTTTTAATCCAAGAAATCCATTTAGTTCCAAAACCCCTAGATTCCAGCATCTCAAATAAGAAATCCGAGCTAACTCTATCATAAGCCTTTTCATAGTCTAATTTGAGCACAAGCCCTTGAGTTTTGGATCGTTTGACCTCATGTATAATTTCATGGGCCAATACCACACTCTCTAGAATATATCTCCCTTTGATAAAAGCAGTTTGGTTAGGGGAAATCAATCTATCCCCAATTGGAGATAATCTAGAAGTCATAGCTTTAGTAATGATTTTAACTGCACAGTTACCAAGACTAATAGGTCTAAATTTTTTCATATCCTTGGCATCAGCTCTTTTCGGATCAGGACAATAATAGCAAAATTCAACTTATATATATCCAGTTTCCCCTCCTCAAAATCTTTGATCAAAGCCATCAAATCAGTTTTAATTAGATCCCAAAAGGTTTGGTAGAACATAAAAGAAAGACCACCAGGACCAGGGGCCCCATGGGCATAAGAGCCAAAAATGGCTTTCTTAATTTCATCCTCACTAAAGTTTTTTTGAAGAGTCTCATTTTCTTCTAAGGTTACTTTCTCATGCTCCTTCGAAAAGGAAGGTCCCAGGCAGATGTTATGTTTATGTTCATATTTGAACAGATCCTTATAGAAGGAAGTAGCAATCTCCAACATCTCCTTAGTGGAATAAACTGGGCCATTCTCACCATTTAGTTCAAAAAGGTGGTTTTTCCTATGATGGTGATTAGCTAAAGCATGGAAATATCTGTTGTTCTTATCCCCATCTTTAATCCTCCTATCCCTGGATCTCTGCCACAACGCAGTCTCTTCTTTCTTCCAAATGTTCTCTAATTCCTTCTTAATCTCCTCTAACCGAATCTTATCATCAGAATTTAGTTGGTTAGTCTCAGAAAAGACATCCAATATATCAAACTCTTGCAGAAGAGCTTTTTTTCTTTTCTTCATGTCAGCTTCCAAGTTGATACTCCAACCTTTAAGCTTCTTCCGAAGAACCCTAGTCTTATTCATCCATATATCTATGGAGGTATTCCTAGAACAACAACTATTCCAGGTTTTGTGAACTAAATCTTTAAAGTCAGGTTGGTCAAGCCACCATTTCTCAAACCGAAAAGGTTTTGGGGAGGTAACCCTCCGAGCTTTGGTATCAAGCAGGAGTGGGGGTATGATCACTACCTACCCGTGGCAATGTAGACAGGACAGTGAGCGGGAAGTGGGACTCCTAGGAAGTAGAGACAAAAACACGATCAATCACAGCAAAAATAGGATTATCCTGGTTATTACTCCAAGTATAACTCTATTAGCTATATTAATCTCCATCAAACCCCACTTATTGACCCAGTCATTAAACAACAAAGTGGTTTGGTTATTAATCTGACCATTATTCTTATCAGTAATAGACCTAACCAAATTAAAATCATCACCAAAAATTACAAGATATGACATATTATGCATAACATCATGCAACTCAGCAATGAACTCTAACTTGTGTTCATTATAAGCAGTACCATAAACTGCAATAAACTGCCACACAAAATTGTCCTCTTTGTTCCTAATGGTAGTAATCACACAGTATTTTTTATTAACAAAACCAATGATTTCAAACATACTATTCTTAAGGCCCACAAGGATGCCACCAGCAGTTTTTATAGCAGGAAGAGTATGCCAACAGAAATCTTGACCATGAGCAATAGATTGCAAAACATGTCTGTCTATATTTTCCTTCTCGGTTTCAAAGAAGCCAACAAAATCAATATTATGATTATGAAGAAAGTCTCCAAGGCACTGTAGTTTCCCTTGTTGTCCAAGACCCCTAATATTCCAAAAAGCACCTATCATGGAATTTTAAAAGGATGAGATAAGCCACAAGGCTTGTTCTTGGTAAGCAGAATGGGGCTATCTTTCACTGAAACAGCAGTGCCCCTGTCTCAGTTCCAGCAATCCCCCTTTCATGTGAGGATAGAGAACAACAAATCTCATCTAGATTGTTAGGAAGAACAATCTCAGGATTAAGCTCAGCAAATTGCAACCCTTTGATTTTTTCATCTTCAATGATATCATCAATAATAAAAGCTTGCTCTAACTCATTTTCACCAATGCAAATATCAATTTTCTTAGCCTGGATCATAAGATTATCTGTACCTAAGCAAGGGAAGGAATTACCTTTAAAGGAAATGGGGATCTCCAGGTTCTTCTTCTTCTGGTAAGCCTTGGCCTTGTCCATGATCTTGACATCTCCATGATCACGAGTGGTAGGTCTATTTGAGAGTATAGGTCCCCATTTAACATGAGGTCTAGTCTGAAACTTCCCTCTCTTTTCTGAATCAGCATCATCCAATGATCTCAGCAATGATCTCTTGGTAGAACCAATAGTTTTGATCAGCTCTTGAGGCAAACATTGCATCTCTGGTAGTTCACCATCATCCTCCTCATCAGATTCAACCATATCAAATTTCTTAAGCTGTTCTGAGCAATATTCCATGTGAACAGACATAGGGTCCCCATCTTCTGGAAGTGAAGGAAAGACTTTCACAGGAGAAATCACATCTTCATCCATTTGATCAAAGGAACCAGGTTTATCACAACTTTTGATCTCTTCAATGAAGCTGTCGGGGACTCTGTTCATCACCATCATGGGGTGGAAATCTTCTGCAGAAATAGCAGATGCCACATTTTTCTGTTTACTTCCTTGACCAGAAGCAAGAGATTCTTTCCTGGGAAAATTAGCTTCATCAAGTTCATCAATAGGATTGGCCTCTTCTTCTTGAATATCCTTATCCTCAGAATCCAAATTATCCTCAAGATCAGTTCCCTCTTCTTTGTTCTTATCTGAGTCATCCTCATCAGGATCAATCCCATCATCATCATCTTCATCCCCAACTTGAGCATAACCTTCCACTGTGAAGAATAACAAATATAACTTTTTCTTCATTTCCAGCAATCTCTCAAATGGTATTTTAGCAGGGTCTCTACAAGCAACCTTCACACGAATGACCTCATAGAAACTCTTAAAAATACCATTCCAATCAACATCAACCAGAATGCCAAAACAATATGTGATTTGAGCAAAAACCTTCCAACCACACCACTTAGGAGGAATCCCTTCTATCTGCACCCAAGCTTCAGTCAATTCCCCATACGAATTCAGCATGCCCTGCCATTCCACCACCTTGACAGACAAACCATCAATAGGTAGATCAAAAGGAGGAAATTCAATCAAATCCTCTACATTCTTCCATGGGGGGAATCTTAACAGAAACTTCTTATCCTCTAAATCTCTGATTTTCCAAGGCCACTCTTTGTTTTTGCAAAAAAATCCCATTCAACTGCATTAAAAGTTCAGGGGCAGAAACCTCTCCTCTAACAACCTGAAGAATAGCACAATTCTTGTAATTCATCCAACTGGATTCAGCAGAGATGGGGACATCAATATGATAAAAGCCTAGTCCAGCTGCAACACTCCCAAAGTAAGTTGCAGTAGGGTGTTGACGAGCCCACGCTGAACAGTTGTTAACATTGTGAACCCCAGCACAGATGAAACACTTTTTGGGCTCAATGCAGTTGCCAACATAGTGCCCAGGCCAACTACAGTTAAAGCAGATCATGTCCTTGTACCTTGGATCCAAAGTTTGGACAGCAGGAGGGGTGGGGATGGCCGGCACCAGAGTTGTAGCAGGGGGGAGCTCAATTAGCTTGCTTCCTAGATCCCCCTGTTCCTCCTTTGTTTGCATCTTGAGGCTTCACAACAGCAGGAGGGGGAGGTTGAACAGGTTGAGCCTGCCCTTCTTGAGACGAAACTGGCTTCTTAGGAGGTTGACGCGGGGAGGTCTCTGCTGCTGTGGCCGGCCCTTCTCCATTGCCCCCTTAACAACCTCAGCAAAAGAAGAGGATCCAGGACCGATCCCTTCCACAGAGAGACGAAAGGAGGTGGGATTAGGGTCAAATTGGGTGAGGAACTTCACAGGGAAGCAGTCATCTCTGGTAAATTTCTTGGATCGGAAGAGATCCTTCCTGATCCAGAAGAGGGGTGGTAGGGCAGAATTAGGGTTTGAGGGAGGAGGAGGGGGGACTAAATAGGGGTGGCGGCGGTTGGGGGATGGGATAACCCACAGCTGGCCAAAAAAACTCTTCAGCCACCTCCTCAAACCTGTTTCCCAACACAGGAGACGGTTTTCTAGTCTGTGTTTTCCCCCTGACCACATGTCCACGAATTAGTGGAGGGGGAATGGGAAAGGACCAGAATACCCTGCAGAGAGCATCTTCGGATTATTCCCCAAGTACATCTCTCCCCTTTCATCAGAGGATGTACCATGTATAAGGGCAGAAACCCTACACATATTACTGACAGGATCAGATTTGTTTCCTATACTCTCTGAATATATTCCAGTTTTGGATGCACCATTCCCATCATGTGTGTCTGGATTGGTTGTTTGAGAGGGGGAATTCTTGCTCATAGGCTTCCTATAGATTGTTCTCTGACAGAGGAGCAGAAGCTCCATTCACATTCACAGCAGTCCCAGTCATCTCACCCCTGAGATTCAGACTAGATTTCAGCTTAGGTTTACTACCCATCTGTCTAATATCTGTCCAATTCTTAGCCTGAAAGGAGATCATCTTACCAGGGGGAAACCCCTGCAACTTTGAATCAATAGGTTTGCATCTCTCTGAACCTGTATCATCGAGATCGACACCTGACTTGCTCCCAGTACTATCAGTTATCACCTTGTTCACTCCTAAAATAATCCCAGCAGCTGGAATCTGACAAATGGACTGATCTACTGGATCAGTTCCAACATCAGTGTTAATATTCATCTCAACTAACTCCTTATTATCCACACAGCAGACCAGATGGTCATCTTCCTTTTCCCCATCTATCTGATGTATCTCATGGCAAGGAGCAGAAACTCCATTACTCACATCAGGTAAGACTCGGGGTAGACTAATACTACTACATCCTCTGCTAACCAGAAGGTTAGGATCACAATCAGATGTAGATCTAGTAACTGCAGCCTTCGTAACTCCATCTATGAAACCAACAAGCACACGAGATAGATTAACAACATGGGGGCGGATGCGTACCTGAGGATGAAGACGATGTACTTCACCTCGATCTCCCGCCATGGCGGTGGTTCGAGGCCATGGACACCTCTCCCTGTTTGACCTCGCCACGCAGACCGTCGCGAGGCACGCCTGCCAGGAGCCGGGAGGATCAAGGGGCGCGAGGAAGATCGATCCCCGGCAGTAGCTCCTCGGGGGGGGGGGGATCCGGGACAGTTCCATCATCGGGGGAGGGTTGATGTTGCGCAGGAATGGAACCACCAATTTGAAGCCGCTCCACTTCGCCGCCACCGCTGGATCTGGAGATTCCGCCTCCCGCATTGCCCAGTACACAAGCTCGTAGTCCATACCTCCGTCGTCACCGCTGAATCGCGCTCTCTCCGCAAAGGATGCCACGCGAATCACGTCCACCATGATCCTTGGCCAGCTCGCACGGTTCGGGAATTTTCCTCGAACCACACGGCGCATCTCGACGCGGGCCTCCGGAGAGTGAAGCTCCGCCGTTGGCAGCAGCATCATCGGCGAAGAGGCCGCGGCCGTCCTCGGCGGCGACACCAACGCCAAGCGGAGTCGCCGCACGCGGAATCGGCGTCTCTCGCTCGCCATCAGATCGAATCGGGAGAGGAGAGGCACGAGGGAGAGACCGCACGTAGCCGCCGTGCGGAGACGAGGAATGAGAACGGGCTAGCGGCTCGGGAAGCGGCGGGCATTGATGGCCATTAATGGCGGTAGGTGTATCGCCACACGCGTCGCCCCGAGCGGGTGCTGTCGCCACATGCGTCATCGCTCTCGTTTCCGTCCCAAAATAACTGTCTCAAACTTAATACAGAAAACAATTATTTTAGAACAAAGTGAGTATTCATTTCAAAATCCGGTGCAAAAATCTTTGCCCCTATTTCTTTTCTTCTTTCTTTGGGATGAAAAACCTTTGCCCGCTCCGTTACTGAAACCAGATGATGTCAAGCTGGCCAGAGAAAAACATGATCAAACAACACACCCAGAATGACTACTCGCATACTGCCCGGCAAAGAAATACCCAAGGATATTGATGGCACGAGCCATCCAAATTCGACGTACAAGCAAGCCAGACTCAACGTACACAAATATATAAGAGAATTAAACAAATGCATAATATATAGTATATATTAAGAGAATTAAAGTGGCTAAGCTACGGCGCCTCCTGTGTGGTTGGAGTGTTAACCGTGAGGTCTCCTATGATTGACACATGTGGTCGGTTTTTTCTCTGGTGCACTCTTGCATTTTTCTAACAGTTTCCATTTCGATTTTGTAGCGTGTCTAGACGATGAAAAAAGTAGCACCCTATATAAAAGAACGTGGATGTCGTTTAGAAGGGGATGAATAGATGCTTTAAAATAATTACGGTTTAGGTTTGAATAAATACAGAATAAAACTAATATTTATTTAGTCAAGCATAAAACCTAAAACAATCACCTATGTACATCAATAACTTATGCTAAGCAAGATAAACAACTAAGTGATAGTAAGATATGTAAGAAGAAACAATATGACTATCACAAAGCAAAGTGCATAAGTAAAGGTTCGGGTAAGAGATAACCGAGACACGCGGAGACAACCATGTATCCCTAAGTTCACATTTATGTAGACGCTAATCTCCGTTTGGAGCAGTGTGGAGGCACAATGTTCCCCAAAAACTCACTAGGGCCAACATAATCTCCTCTCGCCCTTGCATAATGTAAGATGACACGATCCCACTAAGGGACCCTTGAGGGTGGTCACCGAACTCGTATAAATGGCGATACTTGGGGGCGGTCACCGAACCTGTACACTTTGGTAACCCTTAAGGCGGTTACTGGAGCCCATACAAATTGCTCGGGGCGATCTCCACAACCTAACTGAAGACCCTGACGCTTGCCCGGAGCTTTGCACCACAATGATTGAGCTCTGAGGCACCATCAAGAATCTAGGACGCGCAAAGCACCCAAGATGAACAAGCTCTAGGGTACCAGGCACCGAAGAGTAATAAGCTTCTCAAACTTCACTTCCACGTATCACCGTAGAGAACTCAAATCGGTGCAACTAATGTAATGGCAAGAACACATGAAGTAGTCAAGTCCCTCACACTCAAATCCCTCCACAACAACAAAGGGCGTGTTTGGTTCACATCTCTATTTGACGACACTTTGCATACTTGTCCCAGTTGGGCCTGGTTGGGCAAATGCAGGCTAAAAACCAACATCTGCATGTAGTTTGGTTGCCTGCATTAGGCTTTCTACATGAGGGAATCAACTAGTCAGCATGTTGTTTGGTTGCCTGCGTTGTTGTTGTTAAACAAGCAACACATTGTTTGGTTGCAAACTGCTAAAGATGTGATCACCACTTCTCACAAGTGGTCATCTTACCAGACACACTGAACATTGTTTTGTCCTAGCTAGGAAACAAATGGCTGTTTATCATAGCTACTAGCAAATGACAGTACAAGTTATTAAGAGCCAAATGGTTGAATACGGATAGTTCAATGATGCTAACTAAGGTGATTCCTCTTCCTCGCTTCTCCTGCTGCCTCTTTCTTCTTCTTCCTCTTGTTCTTCTGCTTCAGATCCTTGTCTGTCCTCTGTTATCCCACATTGCCTGAGCCCACTCCAACCTTTTGTTCTTCCATGCTTCCTTGTCGAATGCCTCCACACCATGGTCGGAGCTGATCACGTCATTAGGAGTCACATCTTCCTCCTCCGGCACAAATTCATCAACTACCCATTGCAGGATCCAGTTGTGAATGATGCAACATGCAAGAACAAGCTTCACCTGGGTAGGGTAAGGGTGGAATGACTTTTGATCCAGGATCTTAAACCTATTCTTCAGAGCTCCAAAGGTCCTCTCAACAGTCACTCTAAGGCTGGAGTGTATGATGTTGAACAGTTCCCGAGGAGTCATAGGATAGTTCCTACCAGCAAATTCGTTCAGATGGTACCTGGTTTTCATGAAGGGTGGAAGAACACCTCGCCGACATGCATAGTCAGCATCACCAAGGTAGAACTTGCCATCGGGGATGTTGATGCCATCATGTCGACTCATGTTGTCACTGAGAATGTTATCAGCATGTGTTGAACCTTCCCAGCCAACCATCACATATGTGAACCTCAGATCGAAGTCAATAGCAGCTAGCACATTCTCGCTTGTGTAGTGCTTCCTCCCTCTATATGTTGCAGCTTGTGACCTCGGCACTTTGGCAGTGACATGAGTACCATCTATTGCTCCAATGCAAACCTGGAATGGCATTACAATATGTTGTTAGTCCACAGAAGAACAATAAGAACATATCAAGGCATGAACTACATATTGTATAAGTTCGCACGTTGAAGTATGGGTACCATCTTGGGCTAGTGTGAATCTTGGTAGGATTCCAGCCGGTTGGTGACCTGATCATCTCTCCTCTGAGCTCCCCAACAACATACAACACGTGCTTGAAGTACCTGGAGATGGTCTCTGATACGTCTCCTTCGTATCTATAATTTTTGATTGTTTCATGCCAATATTCTACAACTTTCATATACTTTTGGCAACTTTTTATACTATTTTTGGGACTAACATATTGATCCAGTGCCCAGTGCCAGTTCCTGTTTGTTGCATGTTTTTTGTTTCGTAGAATATCCATATCAAACGAAGTCCAAACGTAATAAAAACTTACGGGGATTTTTTTTGGAATATTTATGATTTTTGGGAAGAAGAATCAACGCGAGGCAATGCACGGAGTGCCAACAAGCCCTGTCGCCGCGGCTAGAGAGTGGGCCCGCGGCAGGCAGGCTTTTGGCCAATCCTTAAGGCGGTTGGATCCCTTCTTTCGCCACAAGAAGGATAATATCGATAAGAAAATCGGGTTAAAATTTCAGCCCAATCGGAGTTACGGATCTCCGGGAATTTAAGAAACACTGAAACGCAGAATCTGGGAGCGCACAAACAAAATGATGATACGTCTCCATCGTATCTACTTTTCCAAACTCTTTTGCCCTTGTTTTGGACTCTAATTTGCATGATTTGAATGGAACTAACCTGGACTGACGCTGTTTTCAGTAGAATTGCCTTGGTGTTATTTTTGTGCAGAAATCAAAGTTCTCCAAACGTCCTGAAAATTTACGGGGAACAGTTTTGGAAAATAAGAAAAATATCCACGCCAAGTTCCACCTGAGGGGGTGGTCCAGTGGGCCACAAGCCCTAGCTTCGCCACCACCCCCTGGTGGCGGTGGGCAGGCTTGTGGGGCCCACACGGCCCTGCCGCCCCCAACCTCAGGTCTATAAGTTCACTTTTGTCCCAGAAAAAATAATAAGAGAAGTTTTCGTCGCGTTTGCCATACGGAGCCGCCGCCACCACCTGTTCTTCATCTGGAGGGCAGATCTGGAGTCCGTCTTGGGTTCCGGAGAGGGGAAATCGTCGCCATCGTCATCATCAACCTTCTTCCCTCTCCAATTCCATGAAGCTCTTCGTCGTTCGTGAGTAATCTATTCGTAGGCTCGCTCGGAGGTGATGAGTAGGATGAGATCTATCATGTAATCGAGTTAGTTTTGACGGGGATTGATCCCTAGTATCCACTGTGTTCTGAGATTGATGTTGCTACTACTTTGCCATGCTTAATGCTTGTCACTAGGGCCCGAGTGCCATGATTTCATATCTGAATTTATTATGTTGTCACCAATATATGTGTGTTTTAGATCCGATCTTGCAAGTTGTAGTTACCTACTATGTGTTATGATCCGGCAACCCCGGAGTGACAATAACCGGAACCACTCCCGATGATGACCATAGTTTGAGGAGTTCATGTGTTCACCAAGTGCTAATGTGTTGGTCCGGTTCTTTATTAAAAGGAGAAACTTAATATCCCGTAATTTCCTTTTGGACCCCGCTGCCATGGGAGGGATGGGCAATAGATGTCATGCAAGTTCTTTTCCCTAAGCACGTATGACGGCACACGGAATGCATGCCTACATCACAATGACGAACGGGAGCTAGTCACATATCTCTCCGTGTTATAACTGTTGCATGATGAATATCATTCAAACAAATCACCGACCCATTGCCTACGAGTTTCTCCTACTGCTGTTACTTGTCTTGCTCTGCTGTTGCTACTGCTTTTACTTGTCTTGCTCTGCTGTTGCTGCTACTGTTGCTACTGTTGTTACTTGTCTTGCTCTGCTGCTACTGTTGCTACTACTGTCGCTTGCTACTGTTGCTACTTGCTACTGCTGTCACTACCACTGTTCCTTGCCACTATCGTTACTCGCTACTTTGTTGTTACTACTTTGCTTGCAGATACTAATCTTTCAGGTGTGGTTGAATCTGATAAATTCAGCTGCTAATACTTGAGAGTATTCTCTCACCTTCAATCGTGCGAATCAACAAATTTGGGTCGAATACTCTACCCTCGAAAACTGCTACATCCCACGCGCTGGTGGGCGTCAACAACATTCTTCTAGTTTCGATTGTCGGAGAGTGCTAACAACATTCTTATGGTGCCGTTGCAAAGGGGAAGAACAGTTGACATCAAAGGACACAGAGAGAGATCCAATCTCAGAGGGGCTCTCGCCCCTCTGCCGCCATGGAGACCATGGACCAGAGGGCAAACCCTTCTCCCATCTAGGGAGGAGGTCAAGGAAGAAGAAGAAGGAGGGGGGCTCTCTCCCCCTCTCTCCAGGCGGCGCCGGAACGCCGCCCGGGACATCATCGTGTGACAGCGATCTACACCAACACCTTCGTCATCTTCACCAACATCTCCATCATCTTCCCCCATCTATATTCAGCGGTTCACTCTCCCGCAACCCACTGTACCCTCTACTTGATCATGGTGCTTTATGCTACATATTATTATCCAATGATGTGTTGCTATCCTATGATGTTTGAGTAGAATATCGTTGTCCTATCGGTGATTGATGAATTGCTATGATTGGTTTAATTTGCTTGTGGTTATGTTGCTGTCCTTTGGCGCCCATCATATGATCGCGCGTGTGGATCACACCATAGGGTTAGTTGTATGTTGATACGACTATGTATTGGCAGGCTAGAGTGACAGAAGCTTCAAACCTAGCATAGAAATTGATGCATATGGGATTGAAGGGGGACCAATATATCTTATTGCTATGGTTGGGTTTTACCTTAATGAACGTTAGTAGTTGCGGACGCTTGCTAATAGTTCCAATCATAAGTGGATAGAATTCCAAGTAAGGGATGACATGCTAGCAGAGGCCTCTCCCACATGATACTTGCTATCGATCTAGTAATGTAGTCAATTGCTTAGGGACAATTCCGCAACTCCTACCACCGCTTTTCCACACTCGTTAGACACTCGTAGTTATTTCTTTATCTAACCAGCCCCTAGTTTTATTTACGTGTTCTTTACTTTCTTGCAAGCCTATCCTATCACTCCTTCAAAGTACTTCTAGTTTCATACTTGTTCTAGGTAAAGCGAACGTAAAGTGTGCGTAGAGTTGTATCGGTGGTCGATAGAACTTGAGGGAATATTTGTCCTACCTTTAGCTCCTCGTTGGGTTCGACACTCTTACTTATCGAAAAAGGCTACAATTGACCCCCTATACTTGTGGGTTATCAAGACCTTTTTCTGGCGCAGTTGCCGGGGAGAGATAGCGTGGGGTGAATATTCTCGTGTGTGCTTGTTTGCTTTATCACTAAGTAGATTTATTTGCTGTTCTAAGCTGTTCTTCATCTTTAGTTATGGATATGGAACACGAAATACCAAAAAAATTAGGTGTACTTGCTACTCATGGAGATGGGGAACCTCCTAAAACCCTCGATGCTTGTTACGTGGAAAATATTATATACTTCTTTAATAATCCTGAGAAAGCCCCATTCAATTATATAATGGGATACACGTTGGATCAACGTGAATACTTTAGGGATTATCGCTTGACTCAAAAAGGGAAACTTTTATGGGATCAAATCCATTTGTTGAAATGGTATGCTTGGGAACTATGCAAGAGATATGGTGTTACTTGTTGCTCTCGGATGAAGGCTCCACACCTTCCCTTTTCTTGTGAATTTAATGATCATAGAACCTTGGCTTCTTATGCTAATGGTATATATGTTACTATGATGTGGATCAAATAGAAGAGTTTGTTGCTTTTATGGGTGCTTATGAAATTGAGGCTCTGTTTAAAAGGTGTGATGATAATGATGATGCTCCTTACCGATCTGAAAATTTGGCTATGCTTCGTTATTGTTATACTAATTATGAATATAATGCCCATATTGAACGATTTAAGGAGAAATCCTATGCTGCCCAAGAAGAGACTATTATTTTGCAGGTAACTATGGAAGAAGAAAATGCTGAAATTGTGAGCTCATTAGATGAAAAAGATGACGTGAAGAGCGAAGAACAAAAGGAGGAAGAACGGACTAGCTACCCGTGTCCACCTTCTAATGAGAGTAACTCTTCTACTCATACATTATTTAGTTTCCCTTCATTCTTACTGAAGGATGAATGCTATGATCCCTTGGATTCGTTTGAAATATCCCTTTTTGATGAACTTGATGCTTGCTATGCTTGTTGCCATGATGCCAATATGAATGATGCTTATGAAGATGAGCTAGCTATAGTTCCTTATGTTACACATGATGATTTTGATGAATATAATATGCATGTGCTTGCTGCTCCTACTTGCAATTATTATGAGAGAGGAACTACATCTCCACCTCTCTATGTTTCCAATACGATAAAATTGCAAGAAACTGCTTATGCTATGCATTGGCCTTTACTTGATGTGCATGAATTGTTCTTTTATGACATGCCAATGCATAGGAAGAGAGTTAGACTTCGTCATTGCATGATATATGTTACCTTGTGCTCGCTACTAAATTTCAAATCATTGCTAATTAAAATTGGCTTTGATATACCTTGGGATCCGGGTGGATCCATTACTTGAGCACTTTATGCCTACCTTAATGGCTTTAAAGAAAGCGCTCCCTGGGAGACAACCCGGAAGTTTTAGAGAGTCATTTATTTCTGTTGAGTTCTTTTATTTAGTTTAAAAACAAAAGAAATATAGAGGGGAACTTAAAACTTTTTCAAAAAGTGAAGCGATTGAAAGGTGATGCATTGCGGAAGTGAGGGTCGACCTTGAACACTTGTGTTCATGCTCATGGAAACAATGTAGAATTTTTCATGGAAGTTTCTCACAAAAATAATTATCCCCTTGTACAATTCCTTTGTGTTTTAAAAAATAATGTGCCAAGTAAAGCCTTTACGATTAGTTTGGGTGATAGTTGTTTGATCACGCTGAGAAAAGACAGAAACTTTCTGCTCACAAAATTAATGTTCATTTTTATTCTGGAAGAGCTTTTGAGTTGATTATTTTTCTACGGATTGATATGCAAATTTTCCAGACGTTCATAATTTTTCAGATTTTTTGAGATATCAGAAGTATACGGAATATACAGAGTGCTACAGACTGTTTTGTTTTGACAGATTCTGTTTTCTATGCATTATTCTCTTATTTTGATGAATCTATGGGTAGTATCGGGGGGTATGAACCATGTTGAAGTTGGATTACAGTAGATATAATGCTAATATTAATTTAGAATGAGTTCACAACAGTACTTGAAGTGGTGATTTATTTTATTATACTAACGGATCTCACGAAGTTTTGTTGAGTTTTGTGTGATTGAAGTTTTCAAGTTTTGGGTAAGAGCACGATGGATGAAGGAATAAGGAGAGGCAAGAGCCTAAGCTTGGGGATGCCCGATGCACCCCAAGGTAATATTCAAGGAAGACTCAAGCGTCTAAGCTTGGGGATGCCCCGGAAGGCATCCCCTCTTTCGTCTACAATCTATCGGTAATTTTACTCGGAGCTATATTTTAATTCGTCACATGATATGTGCAAATGCTTGGAGCGTCTTTTGTGTTTATTTTTCCTTTTTATTTTATGCACCATGCTGGTATGAGATAGTCCTTGGTTGTCTTTATAGAATGCTTCTTGTGCTTCACTTATATCTTTTGAAGTTTGGATTGCCTGTTTCCCTACACATAGAAAACTGCCATTTGTAGAATGCTCTTTTGCTTCACTTATATTTGTTAGAGTGGGGCATATCTTTTGTAGAAAGAATTAAACTCTCATGCTTCACTTATACCTATTTAGAGAGTTAACAGGAGTTGGTCATTCACATGGTTAGTCATAAAATCCTACATAAAACTTGTAGATCACTGAATATGATATGTTTGATTCCTTGCAACAATTTTGCGACATGAATATGTGATATTAGAGTCATGCTAGTGAGTAATTGTGTATTTTTAGAAATACTTGTGTTAAGGTTTGTGATTCCCGTAGCATGCACGTATGATGAACCGTTATGTGATGAAGTCGGAGTATGATTTATTTATTGATTGTCATCCTTTGTGTGGAGGTCGGATCGCGCGATGGTTAACTCCTACCAACCTTTCCCCTAGGAGCATGCGTGTAGTACCTTGTTTCGATGACTAATAGACTTTTGCAATAAGTATGTGAGTTCTTTATGACTAATGTTGAGTCCATGGATTATACGCACTCTCACCCTTCCACCATTGCTAGCCTCTCTAGCACCGCGCAACTTTCGCCGGTGCATTACACCCACCATATAGCCTTCCTCAAAACAGCCACCATACCTAACCATTATGTCATTTTCATAGCCATTCCGAGATATATTACCATGCAACTACCACCGTTCCGTCTCATGACATGTGCCACCACTTACATATTGCCATTGCATGATCGTAAGATAGCTAGCATGATGTTTCCATGGCTTGTCCATTTTTTTGATGTCATTGCTATGCTAGATCATTGTCACGGTACACTACCGAAGGCATTTCATATAGAGTCATCATTGCTCTAAGTATTGAGTGGTAAGTGTGATGATCATCATTAATAGAGCATTGTCCCATGTGAGGAATAAAATAGGCCACCGAAGCCCATTTATAAAAAAGAGGCCAAAGATGACCACCAAAATAAGAAAAATAAAAATAAAAAAGAGGCCAAAGAGCCCACAAAAAAATGAGAGAAAAGAGAGAAGGGACAATTGCTACTATCCTCTTTCCACACTTGTGCTTCAAATAGCACTGTGATCTTCATGACAGAGAGTCTCCTATGTTGTCACTTCCATATACTAGTGGGAAATTTTTATTATATAACTTGGCTTGTATATTCCAATGATGGGCTTCCTCAAAATTGCCCTAGGTCTTCGTGAGCAAGAAAGTTGGGTGCACACCCACTAGTTTCTTTTGTGATCTTTCATACACTTATAAGCTCTAGTGCATCCGTTGCATGGCATTCCCTACTCACTCACATTGATATCTATTGATGGGCATCTCCATTGCCCGTTGATACACCTAGTTGATGTGAGACTATCTCCTCCTTTTTGTCTTCTCCACAACCACCATATTCTATTCCACCTATAGTGCTATGTCCATGGCTCACACTCATGTATTGCGTGAAAGTTGAAAAAGTTTGAGAACACTAAAGTATGAAACAATTGCTTGGCTAAAACCGGGGTTGTGCATGATTTAAATACGCTGTGTGGGGAAGATGGAGCATAGCCAGACTATATGATTTTGTAGGGATAACTTTCTTTGGCCATGATATTTTGAGAAGACATGATTGCTTTGTTAGTATGCTTGAAATATTATTGTCTTTACGTCAAATGATAGACTATTTCTTCGAATCACTCGTGTTTTAGTATTCATGCCATGATTAGATTATATGATCAAGATTATGCTAGGTAGCATTCCACATCAAAAATTATCTTTTTTATCATTTACCTACTCGAGGATGAGCAGGAATTAAGCTTGGGGATGTTGATACGTCTCCGTCGTATCTATTATTTTTGATTGTTTCATGCCAATATTCTACAACTTTCATATACTTTTGGCAACTTTTTATACTATTTTTGGGACTAACATATTGATCCAGTGCCTAGTGCCAGTTCCTGTTTGTTGCATGTTTTTTGTTTCGCAGAATATCCATACCAAACGAATTCCAAACGTAATAAAAACTTACGGGGATTTTTTTGGAATATTTATGATTTTTGGGAAGAAGAATCAACGCGAGGCGATGCACGGAGTGCCCACAAGCCCTGTCGCTGCGGCCAGGGGGTGGACCCGCGGCAGGCAAGCTTGTGGCCACTTCTTAAGGCGGTTGGAGCCCTTCTTTCGCCGCAAGAAATGTAATATCCGGAAGAAAATCGTGTTAAAAGTTCAGCCCAATCGGAGTTATGGATCTCTGGGGATTTAAGAAACGGTGAAACGCACAATCTGGGAGCGCGGAAACATAAGGACACACAGAGAGAGAGATCCAATCTCGGAGGGGCTCTCGCCCCTCTGACGCCATGGAGACCATGGACCAGAGGGGAAACCCTTTTCCCATCTAGGGAGGAGGTCAAGGAAGAAGAAGAAGGAGGGGGGCTCTCTCCCCCTCTCTCCCGGCGGCGTCGGAACGCCGCCCGGGACATCATCATGTGATGGCGATCTACACCAACACCTCCGTCATCTTCACCAACATCTCCATCATCTTCCCCCATCTATATTCAGTGGTTCACTCTCTGGCAACCCGCTGTACCCTCTGATACGTCTCCATCGTATCTACTTTTCCAAACTCTTTTGCCCTTGTTTTGGACTCTAATTTGCATGATTTGAATGGAATTAACTTGGACTGACGTTGTTTTCAGCAGAATTGCCTTGGTGTTATTTTTGTGCAGAAATCAAAGTTCTCCAAACGTCATGAAAATTTACGGGGAACAGTTTTGGAAAATAAGAAAAATATATGCGCCAAATTCCACCTCAGGGGGTGGGCCAGTGGGCCACAAGCCCTGGCTCTGCCACCACCCCCTGGTGGCGGTGGGCAGGCTTGTGGGGCCCACACGGCTCAGCCGCCCCCAATCTCACGTCTATAAGATCCCTTTCTTCCCAGAAAAAAGAGAAGTTTTCGTCGCGTTTTCGATACGGAGGCGACGCCACCACCTGTTCTTCATCTGGAGGGCAGATCTGGAGTTCGTCTTGGGCTCCAAAGAGGGGAAATCGTCGCCATCGTCATCATAAACCTTCTTCCCTCTCCAATTCCATGAAGCTCTTCGTCGTTCGTGAGTAATCTATTGGTAGGCTCGCTGGGCGGTGATGAGTAGGATGAGATCTATCATGTAATCGAGTTAGTTTTGATGGGGATTGATCCCTAGTATCCACTATGTTCTAAGATTGATGTTGCTACTACTTTTCCATGCTTAATGCTTGTCACTAGGGCCCAAGTGCCATGATTTCAGATCTGAAATTATTATGTTGTCACCAATATATGTGTGTTTTAGATCTGATCTTGCAAGTTGTAGTTACCTACTATGTGTTATGATCCCGCAACCCCGGAGTGACAATAACCGGAACCACTTCCGGTGATGACCATAGTTTGAGGAGTTCATGTGTTCACCAAGTGCTAATGCGTTGGTCCAGTTCTTTATTAAAAGGAGAACCTTAATATCCCGTAGTTTCCTTTTGGACCCCGCTGCCACGGGAGGGATGGACAATAGATGTCATACAAGTTCTTTTCCCTAAGCACGTATGACGACACACGGAATGCATGCCTACATCACATTGACGAATGGGAGCTAGCCACATATCTCTCCGTGTTATAGCTGTTGCATGATGAGTATCATCCAAACAAATCACCGACCCATTGCCTACGAGTTTGTCCTACTGCTGTTACTTGTCTTGCTCTACTGCTGCTGCTTCTACTGTTTCTACTACTGCTACTTGTTTTGCTCTGCTGCTGCTGCTACTACTATTGCTATTATTGTCGCTTGCTACTGTTGCTACTTGCTACTGCTGTCACTACTGCTGTTCCTTGCCTTTGCTATTGCTCGTTACACTGCTACTACCTGTTACAATTTTGGTTCACTGGACATTGACGGGAACTGACAATTTCCGTCAACGCGGCAACTTGGCGCCATTGATACAATCGTTAGGAATAGTCTGCCGTCAACAGATCGTTTCTGACACCGTTGTTATCATATTACTTTGCTGTTACTACTATGCTTGCAGATACTAATCTTTCAGGTGTGGTTGAATCTGACAAATTCAGCTGCTAATACTCGAGAGTATTCTCTCACCTCCTGTCTGGCGTACCAACAAATTTGGGTTGAATACTCTATCCTCGAAAACCGCTGCGAACCCACACGCTGGTGGGCCATCAACAACATTCTTCTAGTTCCGTTGCCGGGGAGTGCTAGCAGTATTCTTCTGGTGCCGTTGCAGGGAAAGGTTTGTTGTCATCAGCATTCGTCTAGCCATCGCTAGAGATTGCAATCAGCATTTTTCTGGTGCCGTTGCCGGGGAGGTATTGCTATATTCTCTGAGTTACTTGGGATTTATATCTGCTGATCGCTATGAAGAATCTGAAGGATCCGAAGACCAAAGTCTTGCCCTCAACTACGAGGGGAGGTAAGGAATTGCCATCTAGCTTTGCACTTGATTCACCTTCAGTTATGAGTAAGTTTGCGACATCACCTCCTGCTAGAAATCTTGATATGTTGCATGTGCTTGATGATGCTTATGATGCTACTACTAGAGATGCTATGCTTGATACTATTATGATACTATGCCTGATACTGCTAGAGATGCTATGCTTGACACTGCTAGAGATGCTATGCTTGATACTGCTTTGCTTGATGATGCTAGAGATGCTATTTTGCCTGATGATGCTATGCTTGATACTTCTAGAGATACTCCTTTTCCTGATGTTCCACTAGGAGTGTTCCTTGATGCTCATATTGCTAGAGTTACTGCCAATGCTCGTGATGCTTCTGATACTGTTGATACTATTGAGATAGAACCTGCTTTTGCTCCTGCTAGATCTAGCTCTCCTAGATATGAATTGCCTGATATACTTGAGGGTTACGTTATAGAGGGAGAGATAGCTGAGGATTTTCTTGTGTGTAAGGATGCCTATGACGCTAAGAAATTACTTCTCAAGTGGAAGGAAAAATCTCGAGAAGCTAGGATGAAAAATGACCCGAAGTTTGCCACTTCGCCTATCTTTGTCACCGGTAAGGATTATGAATTCTCTGTCGACCCTGAGATAATCTCTCTAGTCGAATCTGATCCTTTTCACGGTTATGAGTCTGAGACGGTCATAGCCCATCTTGCCAAACTATCCGAAATAGCCAACCTTTTCACTAATGAGGAGAATATCCGCCACAACTATATCCTTAAGTTGTTTCCTTTCTCTCTAAAGGATGACGCTAAAGTCTGGTTCACCTCTCTTGCTCCTGGATGTGTGCGTAGTCCCTAGGAGATGGTCCATTACTTCTGTGAGAAATATTTCCCTGCCCATAAGAAGCAAGCTGCCTTGCACGAAATATACAACTTTGCTCAACTCCAAGAAGAGAGTCTTCCACAAGCTTGGGGGAGGCTCGTCCAGCTACAGAATGCTTTGCGTGGTCACCCTCTTAAGAAGAACGAGATACTTGATATCCTCTATAACGGACTTACCGATGCTTCTAGAGACCACCTAGATAGTTGTGCCGGTTGTGTTTTTAGGGAACGAACTGTAGAACAAGCTGAGACCCTAGTGAATAACCTCTTGATCAACGATAATGCTTGGACTATTCCCGAACCACCTCCTAAGCCAACTCCTAAGAAAAGAGGTATTCTATTCCTCAGTCCCGAAGATATGCAAGAAGCCAAGAAATCTATGCAAGAGAAAGGCATTAGAGTTGAAGATGTCAAAAATCTACCACCTATCGAAGAGATCTATGGTCTTGATAACCCGATACAGGTAGTAGAAGTGAATTCTCTACGTAGGTTTGATGAGAGTGATATTCCTTTTGATAAACCTTCTAGCCTATCCTTTGATGAATTTGACAACTTTGTTGCCAAACAACAAAGTTTCAATGATTATGTTAGCAGACATTTGGAACAAAGTGCTCGTACGCTTAGCCATTTAAGTGCTTGTGTAGACAGAAATGTCAACGATCTGAAGCTTCTAAGTAAGCATGCCTCTATGATTTACTACTCAGGTAGAACTACTTAAAGCTCAGAATGACCTGCTCAATGAATTAAATGACAACTCTGTCAGAGTCATTACTAGAGGAGGCAAAATGACTCAGGAACCTTTGTATCCTGAAGGTCATCCTAAGAGAATTGATCAAGATTCTCAAGGAATCAATGCTGATACACCCAGTCATCCTAAGGAGAAGAAGAAGGATGATAGAAACCTACATGCCAGTTCACCAAATACTGTCACACCTGAAGAACCTAATGATCTGTCTGCGTCTGATGCTGAAACACAATCAGGTGATGAACATGAACCTGGTGACAATATGGACAGTGATGTTCATAATAATGCTCAACCTAGCCATGCCGAGGATGTGGAGATTGAACCTACGGTTAATCCTGATAATCCACAACCTAAGAGATACGATAAGAATGACTTCACTGCTAGGAAGCATGGTAAAGAAAGAGAGCCATGGGTTCAGAGACCTATACCCTTTCCTCCTAAGCCATCCAAGAAAAAAGATGATGAGGATTTTGAGCGCTTCGTTGAGATGATAAGACTCGTCTTTCTGCAGATGCGGTTAACTGATATGCTCAATATGTCTCCGTATGCCAAGTACATGAAAGATATCGTGACTAATAAATGGAAGATACGAGATCTTGAGATCTCCACCATGCTTGCCAACTACACTTTCAAAGGTGGAACTCCTAAGAAACTTGGTGATCCCGGAGTGCCCACTATACCTTGCTTCATTAGAGGAAACTACGTAAGAACTGCCTTATTTGACCTTGGAGACGGTGTTAGTGTTATGCCGCTCTCTCTTTATCGTAGACTTGAGTTGGATAAGTTGACACCCACTGAAATTTCTCTACAAATGGCCGACAAATCAACTGCTTTCCCTATCGGCGTTTGCGAGGATGTGCCTGTTATGGTTGCTAATACCACTATCTTAACAAACTCTGTTATCTTGGATATTCCCGAGGACGATGCCATGGAAATCATCCTCGGAAGACCCTTTTTAAACACTGCAGGGCTGTTATAGATTGCAACAAAGGCAATGTCACTTTCCATGTCAACGGTAATGAGCACATAGTGCACTTTCCGAAGAAACGATATCGAGTACATTGCATCAATGCTATCGAAAAGACTTCATCGATTCTCATTGGGAGCTTTGAATGCCCTATTCCTCGTGTCAAGATGAAGTATGATTTGCTTGTTGGGGAGATACATATCCCCATTGAGGTGACTTAGTGGCTATTTGAAAATTCTCCGTTCTCTCTTGCGATTCGAGAAGGTTTTGTCATAAGGACTTGATCAATCCCATTGACGGATTTCTTTCGATGACCATGAAACGGATGAATCAAGGAGTCACATACCTCTGTTTTAAGCTTTCATTTTCTGTTGCTTGGAAGAAAAATGATAGAATTAGTTTAGTTTTTCCTGTTTTCTGTTTTAGCGTCCCGGAGAAAAATACCTCAAAAATAAAAGTTCTCCGATGGTCCTGAAAATTAAGTATGATTTTTTATGGAATTTTTGAAAATTTCTGGGCCTGAGAGCTGGCCTGGGGGCCTGACTAGTGGGCCACAAGCCCTGCCACCGCCACCTACCCCCCTGGTGGTGGGGTGCAAGCTTGTGGGGCCCACAGGCACCTCCTCCACTCATTCCAGCTCCCAGCCTCTTCTTCCACCTCCAGAAAAAATTGTTTCGCAGCTCAAACCCGTGTTCTTGCTCATTTGGCTGTGATTTTCGATCTCCTTGCTCAAAGCACCATTCTCCAAACCATTTTGGGGAAATTACTCCTTGGTAAGTGACTCCTCCATTGGTGCAATTAGTTTTTGCTCTAGTGCTTTATCCTTCGCGAATTCTTGCTACCTTGGTGAACCTGTTCTTCAGCTAGAAAGGTTGATTTTAGCTGGTCCCAAGTAGTTTTAGCGCGTGATACGGTCTCTAGGCACTAGTAGGAGTAGTTGCTACAAGGTGTGGTGGGTCTTTATTCACTTTTCTCTTGAACTTCAAAAATATCAGAAAAAGGAAATTATGTTCAGGAGGAAGTTTCATGGTGGTCCTCAAGTAAGAAGGGTCCTCGTCTCTCCTTTCGGGAGCCCGAACCTTTTCAACTAAGGGACGCACCGGTGCAACCATGTGAATGGCCTTCCGATGAGTTCATGATCGAAGCAGGCTTAAAGGATGAGTTTGATGCACTTGTTCGCAATGCCGGGTTAGAAGAATTCCTCTCAGATAAATGTGAACAGTAAGCTATGCTCACTGCCTCTTTCGTGCGCAGATTTAAATTTTTAGCTGGCCGTGACTCCTCCATACTGTTTGATCTGTACGATAAATCCTATACCATGGATCTGGAGGGTTTCAATAGGATTTTCAAGATACTCGATTGGGGTAGTGTTAATGATCCTCCTAAGTCTTCGGTCAGAGACTTTGTCTCCAGTATAACTGTTGGAGAAACCAGAGATATCACGCAAGCCACCATAGGAAGCATCCATTTCCCTGCCTTGCACTGCCTTTCCCTCTTCATAGGTAGGTGCATTAACGGCAAGGGTGCACATTGTCACCTATGCGCTTCCAACCTTAGTATCCTTAAGAGCGCAGTAACAGGTGACAGGAGCTTCAGTATGGGAGCTATAATAGCAAGGAGGCTGAATGAAAATGCCAGTGAGGGGGATTTCTTTGGTGGAGTTTATGCTACACGCTTGGCAAATTTTCTTGGAGTATCCATCCGTCCAGAAGACCTCCTCTCCGTACAGCCTACCTTTATTGTGTCGCTCTAACACGCTACAAGTTCCTTGAGAGAGATCATGGATCCCTCGTATACCGCTTGATATTTAACCGGCAGCGTGTTTTCCATATTACCCTTCGTGCTCCTGCTTTCTTTGACTTTCAGGTAGAATGAAGATACTATATAACCATAGAAGAGGCAGAGGAGTATGAGAGGGAGGCGACGACTGCTCGACTTCGTGAGGCAGCTATTCAGGCAGTGGCTACAGCACTCCCGTATAACACCCATTATGACTTTGGGTTTCGCCAGGATCATCCTTGGGAGTAGAACAAGCTAGGCCAAAAGCCTAAGCTTGGGGGAGTACGTGTTCTCACCGACTTTACATTTATACTTATGCTTTCATTTTGTTAGCCGGTGTTTACACTTTGCCACTGTATTATCCATGCTAGTTTCTTTTCGTTTTCTTGTTTTCTTGTTTTGTGTCCTTTTGAGAAAACCCAAAAAGATTTTCTTTCTTCTTTTGCTTGTTGGGAGCTTTCCGTGTAAATAGTTTTCTTTTTCTTTGTGTCAAGGTAGAAGATATTGGTTACAATGTTTATTGGTTCTTGCATGCTTACCTGTTTAGCTTTCAAAGAGCCATATTATTTTGTCTTCTCCTTTGTGTTTGCCTGTAAATTCAGCTTAGTCCAATGCGCTTATTATCGTTTTCATCGTTCGATCGTGCAAATGAAAGGCAACAATGATGATATATGATGAAGTGACTGAGACTGAAAATCTGGTATGAACTCTATCTATTTTGTTTTTGTAAATAGGACTAGCTTGTCGACCCAGATTTAGCTTTGTTGTGAGAGAACCATGTTTGCAATGACAAGTTAGAGATCATAGTTTTTGATGCCATGCTTATTTAGCTTAGAGCTTATAATGGTTTGCCTTGATTGCCAACATAGATTTCGAGATGACTATGATGTAGTATGATAGGATGGTATTCTCCTTTGAATGTTTCAATTGGCTTGACTTGGCGCATGTTCATGCATGTAGTTGAAACAAAATCAACATAGCCTCTATGATGTTCGTGTTCATGGTGATTTATATACTGTTCATGCTTGCATTCAATGTTAGTCAAACTCATTGCATCTTGATGACTGTTGTCGCTCTCTAGTTGGTCGCTTCCCAGTCTTTTGCTAGCCTTCACTTGTACTAAGCGGGAATACTACTTGTGCATCCACTTCCATAAACCCAAAAGTTTTTCCATGAGAGTCCACCATACCTACCTATTTGCGGTATCTACGTGTCGTTCCAAGTAATTTGCATGTGCCACTCTCTAAACCTTCAAGAAATAATCTGTTTTGCATGCCCGAACCGCTCATGTGGTGAGAGAGGGCTATTCGTATCTTCCATGCTAGGAGTGTTATCCTCGACATGTGTTTATTCATAGTCATTCACGAGAAAGGGGCCGGTAATTGGAATGCCCAGTTCCACGCTTAAATCGAAAACATAACTGTAAAACAAGACTCCCCCCGGATTGATGTTAGTATGGATGGTACCCGAGGATTCGGCTAGCCGTGGAGTGTGATTGATTGGTGGTGGGGGAGTTAAAACTTTACTTTTCTGTTTGGGAACCGCCTATAGCATGAGTAGCATGGAAGATATTGAGAACTCTTGGTCATTGCGTTGACAATGAAAGCATGCCACCCAAAATTATTATCTTTGTTTTCAAAGCTTGAGCTCTGGCACCTCTGCAAATCAATGCTTCCCTCTGCGAAGGGCCTGTCTATTTATTTTCCTGTTGAGTCATCCTCCTCTTATATAACCACCAATTAGAGAGCACCTCTATCATTTTTATGCTTTGCTTTTGATTGATATTGAGTATGACTATGACTGGATCTTCGTTGCTATGAATTACAATGTTTAGTCAGCCCTTGATCTTTGAAAGTGCTCTGCATTTATGTTTTGCGGTCTCAGAAAGAGCTAGCGAGATACCACCTATTCATATTGCTTCATGCTTGTTTTGATTGAAGTGTTGGTATTTGAAAATTATTATTATTTGCTCGTTAGCTGATTATGCCATTGATATTAGTTTACCGTGAGACCTTTGTGTCATTTGCTTATGTGGTTAACTTGTGATCTCGCTGAAATTTTGGTTATGCGTTAGACATAGTCGCAACAACAAGATCAAACAGAGTTTGTCAAAGTTTTTCTTTCTCTCTCAGTTTGTCAACTGAGTTGCTTGAGGACAAGCAAGGTTTTAAGCTTGGGGGAGTTGATACGTCTCCATCGTATCTACTTTTCCAAACTCTTTTGCCCTTGTTTTGGACTCTAATTTGCATGATTTGAATGGAACTAACCTGGACTGACGTTGTTTTCAGCAGAATTGCCTTGGTGTTATTTTTGTGCAGAAATCAAAGTTCTCCAAACGTCCTGAAAATTTACGGGGAGCAGTTTTGGAAAATAAGAAAAATATCTGTGCCAAATTCCACCTCAGGGGGTGGGCCAGTGGGCCACAAGCCCTGGCTCCGCCACCACCCCCTGGTGGCGGTGGGCAGGCTTGTGGGGCCCACACGGCTCAGCCGCCCCCAATCTCAGGTCTATAAGATCCCTTTCGTCCCAGAAAAAAAGAAGTTTTCGTCGCGTTTTCGATACGGAGGCGCTGCCACCACCTGTTCTTCATCTGGAGGGCAGATCTGGAGTCCGTCTTGGGCTCCGGAGAGGGGAAATCGTCGCCATCGTGATCATCAACCTTCTCCCCTCTCCAATTCCATGAAGCTCTTCGTTGTTCATGAGTAATCTATTTGTAGGCTCGCTGGGCGGTGATGAGTAGGATGAGATCTATCATGTAATCGAGTTAGTTTTGACGGGGATTGATCCCTAGTATCCACTATGTTCTGAGATTGATGTTGCTACTACTTTGCCATGCTTAATGCTTGTCACTAGGGCCCGAGTGTCAAGATTTTAGATCTGAAATTATTATGTTGTCACTAATATATGTGTGTTTTAGATCCGATCTTGCAAGTTGTAGTTACCTACTATGTGTTATGATCCGGCAACCCCGGAGTGACAATAACCGAAACCACTCCCGGTGATGACCATAGTTTGAGGAGTTCATGTGTTCACCCAGTGCTAATGCATTGGTCCGGTTCTTTATTAAAAGGAGAACCTTAATATCCCGTAGTTTCCTTTTGGACCCCGCTGCCACGGGAGGGATGGACAATAGATGTCATGCAAGTTCTTTTCCCTAAGCACGTATGACGACACACGGAATGCATGCCTACATCACATTGACGAACGGGAGCTAGCCTCATATCTCTCCGTGTTATAGCTGTTGCATGATGAATATCATCCAAACAAATCACCGACCCATTGCCTACGAGTTTGTCCTACTGCTGTTACTTGTCTTGCTCTACTGCTGCTACTACTACTACTGTTGCTAGTGTTGTTACTTGTTTTGCTCTGCTGCTGCTGCTACTACTGTTGCTATTACTATCGCTTGCTACTGTTGCTACTTGCTACTGCTATCGCTACTGTTGTTCCTTGCCATTGCTATTGCTCGTTACACTGCTACTACCTGTTACAATTTTGGTTCACTAGACGTTGACGGGAACTGACAATTTCCGTCAACGCGGCAACTTGGCGCCATTGATACAATCGTTAGGAATAGGCTGCCGTCAACAGATCATTTCTGACACCGTTGTTATCATATTACTTTGTTGTTACTACTGTGCTTGCAGATACAAATCTTTCAGGTGTGGTTGAATCTGACAAATTCAGCTGCTAATACTCGAGAGTATTCTCTCACCTCCTGTCTGGCGTACCAACAAATTTGGGTTGAATACTCTACCCTCGAAAACTGCTGCGAACCCACGCGCTGGTGGGCCATCAACAACATTCTTCTAGTTCCGTTGCCGGGGAGTGCTAGCAGCATTCTTTTGGTGTCATTGCAGGGAAAGGTTTGTTGTCATCAGCATTCGTCTAGCCATCGCCAGAGATTGCAATCACCCTCTACTTGAACATGGTGCTTTATGCTACATATTATTATCCAATGATGTGTTGCTATCCTATGATGTTTGAGTAGAATATCGTTGTCCTATCGGTGATTGATGAATTGCTATGATTGGTTTAATTTGCTTGTGGTTATGTTGTTGTCCTTTGGTGCCCATCATATGATCGCACGCATGGATCACACCATAGGGTTAGTTGTATGTTGATACGACTATGTATTGGGAGGCTAGAGTGACAGAAGCTTCAAACCTAGCATAGAAATTGATGCATATGGGATTGAAGGGGGCCAATATATCTTATTGCTATGGTTGGGTTTTACCTTAATGAACGTTAGTAGTTGCGGACGCTTGCTAATATTTCCAATCATAAGTGGATAGAATTCCAAGTAAGGGATGACATGCTAGCAGAGGCCTCTCCCACATGATACTTGCTATCGATCTAGTAACGTAGTCAATTGCTTAGGGACAATTCCGCAACTCCTACCACCACTTTTCCACACTCGTTAGACACTCGTAGTTGTTTCTTTATCTAACCAGCCCCTAGTTTTATTTACGTGTTCTTTACTTTCTTGCAAGCCTATCCTATCACTCCTTCAAAGTACTTCTAGTTTCATACTTGTTCTAGGTAAAGCGAACGTAAAGTATGCGTAGAGTTGTATCGGTGGTCGATAGAACTTGAGGGAATATTTGTCCTACCTTTAGCTCCTCGTTGGGTTTGACATTCTTACTTATCGAGAAAGGCTACAATTGATCCCCTATACTTGTGGGTTATCAGTCTCCACTGATATTCTGAAGGTGTTGTGTACAACCATGAATCTCTGGTTATGACCAACAACATGGAGGAACATGGCCACTTGCTCATCCACGTGGTGTTGATGCTATCTTTTAGCAGCCCCCTGCTCCTAAATGTCTCCACAAGTCTGTTTGAAGGAGATCTTTTCATTCTAAGCATCCACACAACCTTTGTGTCGTTGCAGTTGTAGATGTAGTTCAGATTGGCCATCCTCTCTTGATCCCGGATTAACATCGGACCATACCGGATGAGAGGTTTCTTATTCCAACGAACATATCTCTTATGGACCAATGATACGTCCATTTTGCATCATGTTTTTATGTTGATATTTATCGGTTCTTTGGCTGTTATTTCACTTCACGGTACAATTCTTATGCCTTTTCTCTCTTATTTTGCAAGGTTTACATGAAGAGGGAGAATGCCGGCAACTGGAATTCTGGCCTGAAAGTGCAGCAAAGTTGAGATACCTATTCTGCGCAACTCCAAACGCCGTAAAAATCAACAAGGATTTTTTTTCCTTATTTATCAAAAATACTGGGCCGAAGAAGTGCCAGAGGGGCGCCAGGGGTTGGCCACAAGCCTGCACGGCACGGCCACCACCCCAGGCCGCGCCATGAGGGCTTGTGGGCAACCTGTTGGCCCACTTGCCCCCCTCTTTTGCTATATGAAGGGTTTCGTCCAGAAAAAATCAAGGAGGAGCTTTTTCATGGATTCGCCGCCGCCATGAGGCGGGACTTGAGCTGAACCAATCTAGAGCTTCGGCAGGACGATCCTGCCGGGGAAACTTTCCTCCCGGAAGGGGGAAATCGTTGCCATCGTCATCACCAACACTCCTCTCATCGAAGGGGACTCGTCACCATCAACATCTTCATCAGCACCATCTCATCTCCAAACCCTAGTTCATCATTGCTACGGCAACAAAAGTCCTTCCCTGGCGCGTAGGAATTCTTCTTGTTACTTCTCTGGTTTGCGTTGCTTTTTCCCTTGAAGAGGAAAGGGTGATGCATCACAGGAGCAGTAAGTATTTCCCTCAGTTTGAGAATCAAGGTATCAATCCAGAAGGAGGGTCTCGTCAAGTCCAAAGTACTTGCACAAACACAAACGAGCTTGCACCCAACGCATCAAAGGGGTTGTCAATCCCTTCAAGATTGTTTGCAAAGTGAGATCTGAAGGCGGAAAGTGCAACGAAGTAAAAAAGTTTAAGGCTGAAAATATGGTGTGGAGTAGACCCCGGGGGCCATAATTTTCACTAGAGGCTTCTCTCAAAATAGCAAGTATTACGGTGGGTGAACAAATTACTGTCGAGCAATTGATAGAACCGCGCAAAGTCATGACGATATCTAAGGCAATGATCTAGCATATAGGCATCACGTCCGAGACAAGTAGACCGATACTTTCTGCATCTACTACTATTACTCCACACGTCGACCGCTATCCAGCATGCATCTAGTGTATTGAGTTCATGACGAACAGAGTAACGCTTTAAGCAAGATGACATTATGTGGAGGGATAATCTCAAACCAATGATGAAAACCCCATCTGTTTACCCTTGATGGCAACAACACGATGCGTGCCTCGCTACCCCTTGTGTCACTGGGTGAGCTCACCGCACGGTATGAAACCAAAACCAAGCACTTCTCCCATGGCAAGAATCATAGATCTAGTTGGCCAAACAAAACCCACAACTCGAAGAGAATTACAAGGATATGAAATCATGCATAAGAGAGATCAGAAGAAACTCAAATAAGATTCATAGATAATCTGATCATAAATCCACAATTCATCGGGTCTCGACAAACACACCGCAAAAGAAGATTACATCGGATAGATCTCCATGAAGATCATGGAGAACTTTGTATTGAAGATCCAAGAGAGAGAAGAAGCCATCTAGTTACTAGCTATGGACCCGTAGGTCTGTGGTGAACTACTCGCGCATCATCGGAGAGGTCATGGTGTTGATGGAGAAGCCTTCCGTGTTTGAATCCCCCCTCTGGAAGGGCACCAGGACGTGCCCCAGAAGATATCTTGCGGAGACAGAAGCTTGCGGCGGCGGAAAAGTGATCACAATGCTCCCCTGATTTTTTGGGAATATTTGGGAATTTATAGGCGCAAGATCTAGGTCACGGGACCTCCAGGGGGCCCACAAGCCTGCATGGCACGGCCCCCCTGGCGGCGGGGTGGGGGCTTGTAGGGCCCCTGGGGATCTTCTGGCTTGGCCCCCAAGCTCTCTGATCTTCTTCCGTTCCAGAAAAAATCTTTTCGGGGATTTTCTTCCGTTTGGACTCCATTTCAAAATCTCCTCTTATAGGGGTCAAAAACATGGGAAAATAGGAACTCGCACTGGATTAATAAGTTAGTCCCGGAAAATAAATAAAAGTCATGCAAAACATCCAAATTTTGACAAGATAATAGCATGAAACCATCAAAAATTATAGATACATTGGAGACGTATCAATCACTTGTAACCAATCTCCATCTCGCGACTCCGATTGGTACTTGTAAGGTTCCTAGTAGTGTTGATTACCCTTTGTAGTTGATGCTAGTTGGATTATTTGGTGGAAGAGTTTATGTTTAGATCCTTGATGCTACTCATTACCTCTCTGGTCATGAATATGATTATGCTTTGTGAGTAGTTACTTTTGTTCCTGAGGACATGGGATAAGTCATGCTAATAGTAGTCATGTGAATTTGGTATTCGTTCGATATTTTGATGTGTTGTATGTTGTTTTTCCTCTAGTGGTGTTATGTGAACGTCGACTACATACCAATTCACCATTATTTGGGCCTAGAGGAAGGCATTGGGAAGTAGTAAGTAGATGATGGGTTGCTAGAGTGACAGAAGCTTAAACCGTAGTTTATGCGTTGCTTCGCAAGGGGCTGGTTTGGATCCACTAGTTTAATGCTATGGTTAGACTTTGTCTTAATTCTTCTTTCGTAGTTGCGGATGCTTGGGAGAGGGGTTAATCATAAGTGGGATGCTTGTCCAAGTAAGGGCATTACCCAAGCGCCGGTCCACCCACATATCCAATATCAAAGTAACGAACGTGAATCATATGAACATGATGAAAACTAGCATGACAGAAATTCCCGTGTGTCCTCGGGAGCGTTTTTTCCTCCTATAAGACTTTGTCCAGGCTTGTCCCTTGCTACAAAAGGGATTGGGACACTTTGCTGCACCGTTGCTAATTTTTTACTTGTTGCTTGCTACGAATCATCTCACCACACAATCACTTGTTACCGATAATTCTAGTGCTTGCAGATATTTCCTTGCTGAAAACCACTTGTCAGATCCTTCTGCTCCTCGTTGGGTTCGACACTCTTACTTATAGAAAGGACTATGATTGATCCCCTATACTTGTGGGTCATCAAGACTCTTTTCTGGCGCCGTTGTCGGGGAGTGAAGCGCCTTTGGTAAGTGGAACTTGGTAAGGAAACATTCATATAGTGTGCTGAAATTTATTGTCACTTGTCACTATGGATACTAATCCTTTGAGGGGCTTGTTTGGGGTATCTTCACCTCGAACGGAAGGACAGATAGTTGCTCCTCAACCTGCTGCACCTATTGAAAATATTTGCTTTGAATTTCCTTCGGGTATGCTTGAGAAACTGCTGGCTAATCCTTTTACAGGAGATGGAACATCACATCGAGACTTGCATCTAATCTATGTAGATGAAGTTTGTGCTTTATTTAAGCTTGCAGGTTTGCCCGAGGATGAGGTCAAGAAGAGGGTATTTCCTTTATCTTTGAAGGATAAGGCGTTGACATGGTATAGGCTATGTGATCATACTGGATCATGGGACTACAATCGATTGAAATTGGAATTTCATCAAAAGTTTTATCCTATGCATTTAGTACATCGTGATCGGAATTATATTTATAATTTTTGGCCTCGTGACAGAGGAAGCATCGCTCAAGCTTGGGGAAGGCTTAAATCAATGCTATATTCATGCCCCAATCATGAGCTCTCGAGAGAAATTATCATTCAGAACTTCTATGCTCGGCTTTCTCATGATGATCGCACCATGCTTGACACTTCTTGTACCGGTTCTTTTATGAAGAGAGATATTGACTTCAAATGGAATTTATTGGAGAGAATTAAACGCAACTTTGAAGATTGGGAGCTTGAAGAAGGTAAGGAGTCAGGTATGAATTCCACATTTGATTGCGTTAAATCCTTTGTTGAGACAAATACCTTTAGTGATTTTAGCGCTAAGTATAGACTTCACTCTCAGATAGAAGCTTCATTGTGTGAATCCTTTGCTGCTCATATTGATCTCCCCAAATAGAAGTGGTTTAAATATCATCCTCCTTTAGAAGTCAATGTAGTTAAACCCACTCCAGTTGAAGAGAAAGTCATTGCCTATAATGATCATGTTGTTCCCAGTGCTTACATTGAGAAACCACCTTTCCCTGTTAGGATAAAGGATCATTCTAAAGCTTCAACTGTGATACGTAGAGGCTATATTAGAACACCTACACCCCCTGAGCAAATTAGAGTTGAACCTAGCATTTCTATTATCAAAGATCTTCTATCCGACGATGTTGAGGAACATAATATTCACTTCTGTGAAGATGCTGCTAGAATTGCTAAACCTCACGTTAGAGACAAACATAGGCCTGTTGTTTGCATGCTTGTGGTTTCTGGTAAGATAGGAGATCATTGTTATCATGGTTTATGTGACGTGGGTTCTAGTGTTAGTGCAATACCTCAATCCCTATACGATGAAATCAAAGATGAGAATGCACCTGTTGAGATAGAGCCCATTGATGTCACTATTCAGCTTGCCAATAGAGATAATATCTGCCGTGTGGGAATTGTTAGGGATGTTGAAGTCCTGTGTGGTAAAACAAAGTATCCTGCTGATTTCCTCGTTCTTGCTACCGCACAAGATAGCTTTTGTCCCATCATATTTGGTAGACCTTTTCTCAATACTGTCAATGCTCATATTGATTGTGAGAAGCAAACTTTCACTGTTGGCTTTGAAGGTGTGTCACATGAGTTCAATTTCTCTAAGTTTGGTAGACAACCTCATGGAAACAAGTTGCCTAGTAGGGATGAAACTATCGCCTTAGCCTCTATTGCCGTGCCTCCTACTGATCCCTTAGAGCAATACTTGCTTGAGCATGAAAATGATATTCATATGGATGAAAGGGATGCGATGGATAGAGTTGTCTTAGAACAATATCCTATCCTTAAGAATAACTTGCCTGTTGAACTGCTTGGGGATCCACCCCCACCGAAGGGTGATCCTGTGTTCCAGCTTAAACAGTTGCCTGATACTCTTAACTATGCTTATCTTGATGAAAAATAGATATATCCTGTTATTATTAGTGCTAGCCTCTCCGAGCATGAAGAAAAGAAGTTACTAAAAACTCTCAGGAAGCACCGTGCTGCTATTGGATATACTCTTGATGATCTTAAGGGCATGAGTCCTACTCTATGTCAGCACAAGATTAAAACTGATCCTGATCTCAAACCAGTTGTTGATCGTCAAAGGAGATTGAATCCTAAGATGAAAGAAGTAGTGAGAAAAGAAATACTAAAGCTACTTGAAGGGGGTATCGTCTATCCTGTTGCTCATAGCGATTGGGTGAGTCCGGTGCATTGCGTCCCTAAGAAGGGTGGCATTACCGGTGTCCCTAATGATAAGGATGAATTGATCCCACAGAGGATTATTACTGGCTATAGGATGGTGATCGACTTTAGGAAATTGAATAAAGCCACTAGGAAAGATCATTACCCTTTGCCTTTTATCGACCAAATGCTAGAAAGGTTGTCTAAACACACACACTTTTGCTTTCTAGACGGTTATTCTGGTTTCTCCCAAATACCAGTTGCACAATCTAATCAGGAGAAGACCACTTTCACCTGCCCTTTCGGTACCTTTGCTTATAGACGTATGCCTTTTGGCTTATGTAATGCATCTGCCACCTTTAAAAGATGTATGATGGCTATATTCTCTGACTTTTGTGTAAAGATTGTTGAGGTTTTCATGGGTGACTTCTCCGTTTACGGGTCTTCTTTTGACGATTGCCTCAGCAACCTTGATCGAGTCTTGCAGAGATGTAAAGATACCAATCTTGTCTTGAATTGGGAGAAGTGCCACTTTATGGTTAATGAAGGCATCGTCTTAGGTCATAAAATTTCTGAAATAGGTATTGAAGTCGATAAGGCTAAGGTTGATGCAATCGAGAAAATGCCATACCCCACAGATATCAAAGGGATAAGAAGTTTCCTTGGTCATGCTGGTTTCTATAGAAGGTTCATCAAAGACTTCTCTAAGATTTCTAGGCCTCTTACCAATCTCTTACAAAAGGATATTCCTTTTTTTTATGATGATTGTGAGGAAGCCTTCGAAATACTTAAGAGGGCTTTGATAACTGCACCTATTGTTCAACCACCTGATTGGAACCTACCTTTTGAGATCATGTGTGATGCTAGTGATTATGCTGTTGGTGTTGTTCTAGGGCAAAGAGTCGATAAGAAGTTGAATGTTATTTACAACGCTAGTAAAACTCTAGACAGTGCCCAGAGAAACTATGCTATTACGGAGAAGGAATTTTTAGCAGTCGTGTTTGCATGTGAAAAGTTCAGGTCTTACATAGTTGATTCCAAAGTCACTATTCACATTGATCATGCTCCTATTAAGTACCTCATGGAGAAGAAGGACGCTAAACCTAGACTTATCAGATGGGTTCTTTTGCTACAAGAATTTGATTTGCACGTTGTCGACAGAAAGGGTGCTGATAACCCAGTAGCAGATAACTTGTCTAGGTTGGAGAACGTTCTTGATGACCCACAACCTATTGATGATAGCTTTCCCGATGAGCAATTGAATGTCATCAATGATTCATGTAGTGCACCGTGGTATGCTGATTATGCAAACTATATCGTTGCCAAATACATACCACCTAGTTTCACGTACCAGCAAAAGAAGAAATTCTTCTTTGACTTGAGACATTACTTCTGGGATGATCCTCACCTTTATAAGGAAGGAGTAGATGGTGTTATTAAACGTTGTGTACCTGAACATGAATAGGGACAGATCCTACAGAAGTGTCACTCCTAGGCCTACGGAGGACACCATGCGGGAGATAGAACTGCACACAAGGTATTGCAATCAGGTTTCTATTGGCCCACTCTCTTCAAGGATGCCCATAAGTTTGTCTTGTCTTGTGACGAATGTCAAAGAACAGGTAATATTAGCAAACGTCAGGAAATGCATATGAACTATTCACTTGTCATTGAACCTTTTGATGTTTGGGGCTTTGATTATATGGGACCTTTTCCAAAATCCAACGGGTATACTCATATCCTTGTTGCTGTTGATTACGTCACTAGGTGGGTAGAAGCTATCCCCACTAGTAGTGTTGATCACAACACCTCTATCAAGATGCTGAAAGAAGTTATCTTCCCTAGATTTGGAGTCCCTAGATATCTAATAACCGACGATGGTTCACACTTCATTCATGGTGCTTTTCGTAAAATGCTCGCTAAGTACGATGTCAACCATAGAATTGTGTCTCCCTATCACCCTCGGTCCAGTGGTCAAGTAGAGCTAAGTAATAGAGAGATTAAACTAATTCTGCAAAAGACTGTCAACGGGTCTAGAAAGAATTGGTCTAAGAAGCTCGATGATGCACTGTGGGCTTATAGAACTACCTATAAGAATCCCATGGGCATGTCTTCGTACAAAATGGTGTATGGGAAAGCATGTCACTTACCTCTTGAGCTAGAGCATAAAGCTTATTGGGCAATCAAAGAGCTCAACTTTGATTTCAAACTTGCTGGTGAGAAGAGGTTATTTGACATTAGCTCGCTTGATGAATGGAGAACTCAGGCATATGAGAATGCCAAGTTGTTCAAAGAGAAGGTTAAGAGGTGGCATGATAAGAGGATACAAAAGCGTGAGTTCAGTGTAGGTGATTATGTATTGCTATATAACTCTCGTTTAAGATTCTTTGCAGGCAGGCTTCTCTCTAAATGGGAAGGTCCCTATATTGTTGAGGAAGTATATCGTTCCGGTGCTATCAAGATCAACAACACGGAAGGTAATTGTCCGAGAGTTGTAAATGGGTAGAGAATCAAGCATTATATCTCAGGTACTCCCATAAATGTTGAAAACAATATCATCAATACCATAACTCCGGAGGAATACCTAAGGGATGTTTATCAGCCTGTTTCAGACTCCGAAAACGAAGAGGTATGTGATTCAGTAAGAAAACAGCCTCCAAAACTTTTCCGGTAGGAAATTTTCTCCGTTTTGGAATATTTGAAATATTACAAAAATTGGAAGTAGTCCGAAAAGTGCGCGAGGAGGCGACAAGCCTGCACGGCGCGGGCCCACCCCCTGGCCGCGCCGTGAGGGATTGTGGCAACCTCGTGCGCCTCCCGGACTCCGTTTTTCGTGCCGGGTACTCCTTCTGGTCTGAAAAAAATCATTATATATACTCCCGTTTGGTCTGACCCCTACATCACGCAGATTTCCTTTGTTTTTTGTTTCGAGCCTGTTTTCTGCCGCAGATTTAGGGCAAGATGTCTTCTCAAGATTCAGAGGGGGAGAGCTTTGTGGCAGATTACCTTGCTAATCCCAAGGTCTATGGGGACTTGGATCCTTATGGTTGGACCACTGATGAGGAAGAAGAGTATGATCCAAAGGGGAAGGAACAAACAAGTTCTGATGAAGAGGAGGCTCCTCTACCTCAACCTGGACACACGCATGTGGAGTTCAAGAAGTCGAGCCTTCCTGACTCAAGGAAGAAGCATAAGACCTTGTTTATCCCTTCTCGTTTCTTGCAGGAGAGTAAGCAGGAATTATGCCAAAGGGTGTTGAAGCTTGAAGAGGAAAATGATGATGTGAGGAAGCAGAATTTTATGCTCAAGTGGAAATTAAACAAGCTCAAGACCTCTGCAACAACTCCTCCACCTTCACCACCAAAGGAAGACAACTGAGCATTGGTATGGGCAATCCCCTTGGCTTGTGCCAAGCTTGGGGGAGTTGCCCCGGTATCGTATCACCATCACATCTTTTGCCTTTACCTTTGTTTTAGTTTTCCTTTTCAGTTTTCTTTTTCTCTAGTAGTTTAAAAGTCTTAGTGTTTTAGCCTTGAGTTTTGCTTTGTGTCACCCCCGATGTATTCGAGCTCGTGAGGCATATAATAAAGAGTGTCTTAGTTTAAGGGCTTTGCCTCTTGCCATGATCAATAGATTGAGAAAAGAACAAAAGCATGAAAGATCATGTAATGATCTTATGGGAAGTGATGGCTTCACATATAAAAGGGATGATGATTGAAACTTCTTGAGGGTAGACAAACGTAGACCTTGGTCATTGTTGCAATTAATAGGAAGTGATAAGGAAGGAGACGTTCACATATATATATATATCATCTCTGACACCATCTATGATTGTGAACACTCACTAAACTATTGCATGCCTAGAAGTAGATGTTGGACAAGGAAGACAACATAATGGATTGTGTTTGCTTGGCTCTGAACAATGTTATATGATTAGAGATCTCTTAGCATGTGACGATTGCTTCCACCTCATATTAGCCAAAACCTCATGCACCAAGTAGAGATACTACTTGTGCATCCATAAACCTTCAAACCAGTTTTGCCATGAGTGTCCACCATCCCTACCTATGGATTGAATAAGATCCCTCAAGTAAGTTTTCATCGGTGCAAGCAATAAAAATTGCTCTCTAATATGTATGATCTATTAGTGTGTGGAAAATAAGCTTTATACGAACCTATGATGAGGAAGACATAAAAGCGACAAACTGCATAATAAAGTTCTTTATCACAGGAGGCAATATAAAGTGACGTTCCTCCGCACTAAGAGGACACGCATCCAAACCTCAAAAGCGCATGACAACCTCTGCTTCCCTCTGCGAAGGGCCTATCTTGTACCTTTACTTTTTGCCCTTGAAAGAGTCATGGTGATCTTCACCAATTCCTTATTTTGCCTTTATCTTGGCTAACGTCATATGCTTGGGAAAGATCTATATTCATATGTCAACTTGGAGGTAGGCTTTCATGAATTATTATTGTTGACATTACCCTTGAGGTGAGTAGTTGGGAGACAAAACTGTAAGCCCCTATCTTTCTCCGTGTCCAGCTGGAACTTTGATCTCATGAGTACCACGTGAGTTGTAGCAATTGTAGAGAACGAAAGAATGATTGAGTATGTGGATTTTCTTTACAAGCTCTTATTTGACTCTTTCTGATGTTGTGATAAATTGCAATTGCTTCAATGACTAAAGGCTATCGGTTGTTACTTCTCGGTAATGTTCTTGATCCATGCTTTACTTTGTGAAGAAATTATCACTTTAGCATGAGAGATTATATGTTGGTATTGTTGTTTTGATCTTGATCATGATGCATGCATGTTCGTATCTTGTTTTGTCGACACCTCTCTCCCTAAACATGTGGACATATTTATTGAGCTAGGCTTTCGCTTGAGGACCAGCGAGGTCTAAGCTTGGGGGAGTTGATACGTCCATTTTGCATCATGTTTTCATGTTGATATTTATCGCTTCTTTGGCTGTTATTTCACTTCACGGTACAATTCTTATGCCTTTTCTCTCTTATTTTGCAAGGTTTACATGAAGATGGAGAATGTCGGCAAATGGAATTCTGGCCTAAAAGTGGAGCAAAATTGAGATACCTATTCTGCGCAACTCCAAACGCCGTAAAAATCAACGATGATTTTTTTCCATATTTATCAAAAATACTGGGCCGAAGAAGTGCCAGAGGGGCGCCAGGGGTTGGCCACAAGCCTGGACGGTGCGGCCACCCCCCGAGGCCGCGCCATGAGGGCTTGTGGGCAACCTGCTGGCCCACTTGCCCCCCTCTTTTGCTATATGAAGGGTTTCGTCCAGAAAAAAATCAAGGAGGAGCTTTTTCGTGGATTCGCCGCCGCCACGAGGCGGAACTTGAGCAGAACCAATCTAGAGCTCCGGCAGGACGATCCTGCCGGGGAAACTTCCCTCCCGGAGGGGGAAATCGTCGCCATCGTCATCACCAACACTCCTCTCATCAGAGGGGACTCGTCACCATCAACAACTTCATCAGCACCATCTCATCTCCAAACCCTAGTTCATCACTTCTAACCAATTTCCGTCTCGCGACTCCGATTGGTACTTGTAAGGTTGCTAGTAGTGTTGATTACCCTTTGTAGTTGATGCTAGTTGGATTATTTGGTGGAAGAGTTTATGTTCAGACTCTTGATGCTACTCATTACCTCTCTGGTCATGAATATGATTATGCTTTGTGAGTAGTTACTTTTGTTCCTGAGGACATGGGATAAGTCATGTTAATAGTAGTCATGTGAATTTGGTATTCGTTCGATATTTTGATGTGTTGTATGTTGTTTTTCCTCTAGTGGTGTTATGTGAACGTCGACTACATAACACTTCACCATTATTTGGGCCTAGAGGAAGGCATTGGGAAGTAGTAAGTAGATGATGGGTTGCTAGAGTGACAGAAGCTTAAACCCTAGTTTATGCGTTGCTTCGCAAGGGTCTGATTTGGATTCACTAGTTTAATGCTATGGTTAGACTTTGTCTTAATTCTTCTTTCGTAGTTGCGGATGCTTGCGAGAGGGGTTAATCATAAGTGGGATGCTTCTCCAAGTAAGGGCAGTACCCAAGCGCCGGTCCACCCACATATCAAACTATCAAAGCAACGAACGCGAATCATATGAACATGATGAAAACTAGCATGACAGAAATTCCCGTGTGTCCTCGGGAGTGTTTTTCCTCCTATAAGACTTTGTCCATGCTTGTACCTTGCTACAAAAGGGATTGGGCCACTTTGCTGCATCGTTGCTACTTTTGTTACTTGTTTCTTGCTACGAATCATCTCACCACACAATCACTTGTTACCGATAATTTCAGTGCTTGCAGATATTTCCTTGCTGAAAACCACTTGTCAGATCCTTGTGCTCCTCGTTGGGTTCGACACTCTTACTTATCGAACGGACTACGATTGATCCTCTATACTTGTGGGTCATCAACCAACAGGATCCAGACCTGAACCACACCTATCAGCGATGCTGCCTAAACTAGAAGCTTCGTCTGTTCATCCACAACCTAAGCCACATCTATGGAGCGGCCAGGGCAGACGCTATCGACCCTAAACGCTCTTATCGATCGACCTATCACATAACAGAGGAGGGGGAGTGGTAGCTTACAAGCTTCGGTGTCGGTGGAGACATGGCGGAGACGAGGATGCCCAAACAGAGTTGAGGAAGAAGGGGAGAAGCAGTTGCCGCTGTCAGGGAGTGGTCTTGCCGCTGCACGTTAGATCTGAGTCACCGCCGCCGTCGGAGCCGCAAATCCGAGTCGTCGCAGCCGCCGGTGTCAACAACAACACTACTCGGCCAAATCTGCCCTACACGGGCCTAACATTGCATGGCGCAAGTTAATAAAAGTGCACATGAGCGGGGAATAGGGCTCGGGTGCTCACCTCGGTTAGCTCAAGGCCAGGCTCACGGCTGGTCGAGGCACTGCTCGCGCGGGAAGCTGCTGGATCGGCCTCGGGCGACTGGGCCTCGCATGGAGGTGGGCCGGCTGCTGGCCCAGCTCAGCCGGGGCGAGGCAGGAAGCCCACGCGAGCGATAGGGGAGGCGCTCGTCCCCGTCCCGATCCCGATCGGGAGGCAGACGACGGAGGCGACGGTTGCTACAGGGGAGGCGAAGGGAGGAGGCGGAATGAGCCTCCGGTGGCCGGATCCGGTCCGGCCGGCATCCAACGACGACGGGGCAGCGACTTCGACGCGAGGAGAGGCTGGTCAACGGGAGCTCCTCCGATCTAGATCTGGATCGCGGTTGCGACGAATGTAGCTCCTCGCAACAGGAACGGCGGCGGGATGCTGCTGACCGGCGGTTGGCGGCGCGACGACCGACAGGAGGCGGGCGGCGGGATGCTGCTGCCGGCGGCTGGTGGCTGCGGGGCAGCGCGCGGGACATGGGGTGGCTCGGCGCAGCTGGTGCTGCTGCTGCTCCTCGGGGGCTCGAGCATGGAGCTGGAGCTACCGATCCGGGCCGGGAGGGCCGGCTGTGGGCTCGGGCGGGCCCTAGTCGGATGGGATGAGGAGAGAGAGGTGGCAGGTGGCGTAGGCACGGGTTACGAGGTGGAAGAGAGGTGAGGCCAAAATAGGCAGGGGTTAGGGTGCTATTTATAGCAAATGGGGCTAGGGTTAGCTATTTTTCATCCAATTTCGACCCCGGGATCGCAATCAGACGGCTCGGTCGCGAGCGGAGGCTAGGTTAAGGCGTAGTGGCTGTGTAGAGGGGGTTGTGGCTAAGAATAGAGGGAAGTTTGCGGCCCGGCACGATATTTAAAACCAACAAAAAAATGTGCGACGAATAACCGATAACGGTGCCGCTACGGTCGATCGTTCGGGTATGAATCAGACTCAGATTGCAACGAAATTTGACAGGCATCCTACCTACATCAAAACGAGGCCGCACACCAAGGTTCAACCCAATCCGAGAATTTTTATACGCATTTTTAAGAACAATATTTTATCGATGCCGCGGGCACGTGCGGGTGTGGTTGGTCTCGAAACGGTCAACAGCGATAACGGTGAGAATCGTCAACTAATAACAGATGCATGTTTAGAAAACTTACGGGAACGGAGTGTCGATGCAATGCAGATGATGCGATGATGAGTGCGATAAACAATAATTAACCCGACGACAGCGGAATAAAAAGGGAATCTTCTGGAGCGTCGGTCTCGGGCTCTCACACCGAGCGAGCGAGACTTTCGGAGTAATATTTAGTAGCCACCTTACAATCGAATAATTTCATTGGTTTCTTTTTTTTCTTTTGTTTAAAGGGCTTTTGTTCTGATGAACACTCCGCTTAAGTCTACATGTTTGTGTTGTATTCGCTTCATTCTCATTTCCAGATTGGTTTTCAAGTCTCTATATTCATTTTCGCTTCTGTAAAAAAAATGGTGGCATCTAGTTATGTCTATTTTCACTCCGTTTTCATTAATACTGGTGACCTAGGTAAATATTAATCCATACCATGCAGGTGGGGGATATGCCCCCGCTTCGTTCCACATATAAAATTTGGATCATACTCCCTCCGTTTCAAAATAACTGTCTCAAACTTAATACAAATTTATACTAAAGCTAGTACAAAGTTGAGACACTCATTTTGAAACAGAGGGAGTAACTTATTAGAGGGTGTGGCCCAACACCAAGTACATAGATGTTATCGTCACCGCCTCACCGGTGCAATGGCTCAATACATCCCTAGCCTCGACTACTATGACGGAGGCATATGCCTCTCACGTGCACTATATAAGCGTCACCAGAATGCTATTATGGCCTCAGCCTGACCCGATCTCCTTATCTATACCTATACCTAATAATAAAGCGGCTATTGCTTCCGTCGGAAAACCCATCACATCATTTTTATAAAAAAGCCCCTGTAATTTTTGTTATTCAACCCGCGCTTCATCATTTATCTGCAACGCAAAAGGAAAAAACGATTCGCTGCCAAAATTATAGCCGTACGCATCGCCTCCTCTCGTCGACTCTGGGCCACCCTGGCCTGTGCCCAGGCTGCCGCCACACCACTCGCCGCCGCGACCGACCTCAACCGCCACCGCTGCCGATCTCAACCCACCCGCCACCGCGGTTGTACCTCTCCCTGCTCACTGCCCCCATTGCGGCGCTCGAGCGCATCGCATCGACCCTGGTCCACCCTGGCATGTGCCCAGGCCGCTTCCACACCACTCGCCGCCCCGGCCGACCTCAACCACCACTGTTGTTGATCTCAACTCACCCGCCTCCGCGGCCGTACCTCTGCCCGCTTGCTGCCCCCGTTTCGGCGCTCGAGCACAACTTCTGGATCAAATCAACGCGATAGCTACAACGACTTGGGATGATGCGTCTGCTCGATGCAAAAAGGCGGCAACGCGCGGATAAGGCGCGTCGGCGCGAAGTACTTGCAGGTGGAGACAGGCCTCCATGGCTCACACGGGGAACTCCGAGGTTATGGCGCGGCAACGACGACTCCTTATGGCCAGATAGAGGTGCCTAACCCTTGCTCCCCTCATCGTATCCCCTCCTTCGACAGGAACTCGTCATCTGGTGAGATCCCCTCCCCATGCCTCCAACCGTGTGCCAAGCACCGGCAAGAAATTTTGTTTTGTGGGAATTTGTTTGCTGATGAATGAATGTATTGAATGTAAGATTGCATTGTTGTAGAGAGAGAGAATGGAACACCACCTTCAGTTTGTCATCTGATCCACATTCTCTACCCCATGAGTGAAATAAGATAACAGTTCATTGATCAATTCACGTAGCCTCTTTGTTTTGCTTTGCTTGTCCCGCTCAATTTCTCATCATGGTGGAATTAACAATGGACGGGTTGATTTCTCAACAAAATAGGATAGGACTGACTACATTAGTTAGTTAGCTTATTATTTTGATAAATTAAAATAATTATAAAAATATTAAAAGTGTGTGGTATTTTTTTCTCCCGTGGCAACGCACGGGCCCTTTTGCTAGTAGATAACCAATGCACAATGAGGATTGTAAAAATAAAGGTGTTGCGACCGTTCAAAGTTTCTCAAAGAGCAAACATGATCAAAGAACAGAGAACATTCCCATAATAAAGTTCATAGTTGACGACACTCATTTCTGCAACGTCGTTGCTAATCGATGACATTACTACGTGTAGTGTAGGTTTGTATCAAACTTTGAACGGTGGCTTATGTTCCGATTTCATTAAACATGTCTGTAAATAAGATCTGCCACAAAAGATGACAAAGACCACACTTTGGCCGCCATAAGCCATAATAGCGAGTCCGCTCCCATATGCAGGGTTTATACGGCAAGCCATGCATTTCCTTAAACACCATGGGTTCCCAAACTGTTATCTGCGGTGTTTGCCGACGTAGATCCCACAAATAGAACCTTCTAGGCTGCCAGACACGGGATAGTGGCTGCCATGCATCTGAAAAAAATTCCATGCAATGGAGTCCCGTTCCATGTCAGTTACACACCTTGTCCCACGCCTAGGATGGAAAGGGAACCCTTTGCGGTCACTTCCGCAAGAGAGTCTGAAACCTCGGCTCAAGTTAGTGCTGGATCACTTCATCCTGAAGCTATGTATGTAACCTTCCAGAAAAGAAAAGGGAAACACCAAATAAACCTCCAGATCCCAGCTGCACACACTAGTTTATACGGTCAAATAAGACCATCTGAAGAATACATACACGATCGACCTGGCTAGCCAAAAGGAGACCGGGCACATCAAGCTCGAAAGAAATTATAAGAATGCAGACCCTGTTCAAAGTTGGATAAAATCGAAAGAAATCATATATAGAATGAAATGAAAAGGAGAGAACCGATAAAGAAAGCAAAGCGAGCACGACCCACTTGACGTGCCTGCCTGCATCACATGGCATAAGGCAATGGCAGGAAGGGGAAGGTACGTGCGACGCGCAAATTCAGTTACCGCTTCAACCTTGTGTGTGTTTGACGGAGTAAGCAAACATCGGATCCCGTCACTCTCATTTACTACCAGGGTCAACCTCTCGAATCCTCCTCGTAATTCGTAAACACACACTGACATCATGAAAATCACGGTGATTTAAACCCCTTCACCATGCGACTTGGTAAGGAGTACCGGGAGTAACGAGTAGTAACGTGCATGTATCCAAATTTTTTTTCTTTATACTATACTATTTTCTCGGGTTGTTAGTCCAAGGCAATTAAGTAGATGGCCGAGGCAATCAGGCTCCGGTCAATGCAGCCATAGGTAACTACAAGTTGCGTATGGGTTGGCGTATAATAGAGGGAAGCTGTGTACAGTACAGTACAGTGAGCACATGCCATGCATGATCGCCTTTGAATCACCCTAGGACTGTATCAATGTTGTGCAGTATGCACTCGCTGACCACGGCAACATGGTTGTGCCGAGGTGGCGGGACGGATCAGCATCCACGCACGCTCCCTGCTACATGCATGCAACGAGGTAGCCAGCGACCCCGCAACCAACCACGGCGCCATGCTGAGCTTGCACCCACATGCATGCTCATGCTCGTCCATCGTCCGCCCGGAGGTGGGACATACTATCACATAACTATTGTTTTTCAATAATATGATCTCATAACTCATTAATCTAGACTATATATATACAATTCTCATTGACCAAATACTAATTTTACCTGCTTGTACCTTTGTACGTATAGGAACCAGGAAGTATCCATCCATCCATCCATCGGTGTCAAGCTGATTAGAGTTACTACTACTCCTCCGGCTTAAGTGAGAGGCCGGTTGATGCATGTGCTATGTTTTTTTATCTGTTCAGTGTCCGCTCCATTGAAATTGAAATAAAAAAGCGCGCGCGATAGGGTGGTGTAAGTATCAAGCCATGATGCATGCATTTTGGGCCGGTTTGTCTTTAACCATCGCCCCATGTGCGAGTGCGCGCACGCTTAGTTTCTACGAAACATCCATCCGTTTCATCTCTCCCTCCACAAAAGGAATCCTCTGGTTGCCCGGCCGCTCCAGCAGTAAAAATCATAAACGACAATTGCTGCACAATGGAATCAGAGAAAAAAAATCTAGCAAAGCTGTTAGGACGTCCACTACTCTTGGGTACTTCATCACCATTTATCTTTTGCCCTCGCTCGCGCGGCATGGGAAACGATCGATATTCTTTGCTGCGTCTATACTCTTTCTTACTAGTAGTAGTACTATTATATCACAGTGACAGTGAAACTGATCGTTTTTTGTTGCGAAAAGTGAGAGTGAAACTTGATGTAACATTTCCATCGATCGTCCAAATAAACGGATGCAACGCTGGCCTCGGGGTGGTGCCGGTGCTGCGTGGTAGAATAACTTTTGAGATGCGCCTCGATCTGAGATGCGCTTTGGGCGCGTATAATATGGAAAGCTAGCTAGGTCGCTAGCGACTGATGCAGTCGTAAAATAATAATGAAATGCCCCGATCGATCCATCGATCGCGTGAGGTAGCACCAAGATGCGTAACATGCATGATGCCCGGAGCGTGCTTAATTTGTTCCCGCTCACCTCAGATGGTTGGATAGATGAGAGGAAGAGGCCACGAGAGTGCACGTTAATTACTCCTAGCTAATCCTCCCATGTTACTCTTCTTACCCGGCCGGTGGTTGGATCGATCGACCGCGTTGCTTGCTAGCTAGCTTGCTTGGTGTGCAGCAGCACCAGTGCACCACCACCGTATTATATGAGCCCGGACACATGGCCTTGTCCTGCTCGGTGGGTTCTCCTTAATTTCATAGTAGTACTAGCTCCTCATTAATCTCTCTCAATGACATGCATAATTATCAAGAAATATGAAATGAATTCTTAGATACTCCACTCTTTCCCGCATTTTTCTTACAAATCCAATCAAAGATACCCCTCCGATACATATCAACCGTATTAAACCAGCGGCAATTAATATGGATCGGAGTCTCGGAGAGGGTAGTAAACATTCTTACAAAACTGCCATTGTGCATACGTGATCCGTGGATCGTATATTCATATGTCCATCTGCTGTTTAATTGCCGTTCTTCCTTGCTAATCCACTCGTAAATGATCGCCGATAAATCGTTTGTCAGTCAAAAAAGTCCGAAGTACCGCGAGAGGGAGGCCACAGTACGCATCACCGACTTACTAAGTTTCCCTGCCTGCTTAGAACGCTCCTCTTACTTAGGGGCAGAATCTTCCACGGGGGGAGCACAGTACATTGAATGAATGATTGGCCCGCCGTGACAGCTTTATTAGAGTAGTTAGCAGTAGAGTAGTTAAACTGCGCAGCACAAGGGGCATGTTGAGCAATCATAATCCGGCCTAGGGATCGGCGCAGGGCCGGAGGGGTTGTATATCCCGGGGCTGTCAGAGATCCCGGTGCTCCTTGTCGCCTCCCCCTCCTTCCCACACTATGCATAGCCATCTCCCTGCTACAATCCAGATTTACATACTCCACGCAGTAACTAGCTAGTCCTACCAAATGCCATGGCTAATCAAGCACAGTAGCCCCCGCACACTGTAGCATGGTTGCTCCGGCTGTACGAGCTCCCGTGCGCAGAGCATGGCAAGGCGGACAGACAGGACGCGCGCATGTGGATGCGGGTGGATCGATCGGTGGCAGTGGCAATGCCAATGGCGATGCGAAAATGCTACAACTACTAAATTCTACTTACATTTACTGAACCTTCCAACTAATCTAAGAGGGTGTTTGGATACGTTTTAGTCTCATGACTAAAAGTAATGAGACTAAAACTTGCTAGCTTCACCCATGCTTGGATCCAAGTACTAAAGAGACTAAAATCAAGTTAATGAGCATTTATTATCCTCCAAACCCTCCAATCCAGAACTTGCATGAGGAGTTAAATGGGGAGAGAGAGGACTAATGCACATTTTAGTAGGGGTACCCCTGACTAAAAGATTTTAGCCTCAAGACTAGTTTTAGCTTCTCTTTAGTCAGGGGTGCTTGGAACTTTAGCCTTTTAAAGAGACTAGTTTTTGTCAGACTAATTTTAGTCTCTTGGATCCAAGCACCCTTTAAACCTGCCTCCCCTGATTTTCAGGGATGGGTGGGCCTCACCCTCCTCTTAATTCAATCAATGATTGTTAAATCAGACTATCCCGTAAACGTACGTAAATATTTACGTAGATGTAGCATTACTCATGACGATGGCATGATCCACTTGGCCACGTGGAAACCGTACGGGGTAGAGGAGTAGGAGGACGCTTTGTTTGTTGGCTGCCCCTAATGCTACGCACCAAACGGGTAGCTAACCACGACGATGGAGCACACGATCCATCCATCCATCCATCCATCCATGCATGGTCCCGGCCCGTAATCCGGTGCGCAAGGAACCGTAATCAATCCCTGGCTGTCTATCTCCCCTGCCCGACCGGAGCTCATACGCCAGGCAGAGCGACCGAGACAACAACATGCATGCAGCGCGTACGTCGTCGTACGTACTAGTGCCAACTATGCCGTGCGGCGTACCATCGGGTACACGTTGATTAGCCTCCTCCGTTCCGTTCCGTTCCACTTCCACGACGACACCTCTTGTACGTAGAATTGTACGTATGCAAGGGAGGGAGAAGAATGCAATCGTTCTAGAAACCCATGGAACGAGAGGAGAGACAGACTGTTGGATGCTTTCGATCGATGCGAGTGACGGGGCGACGGAAGGATGATGATGGAGGAGAGGGAGCCGGCGGTTGGATTGGATGGACGAGATCGACGGGTTGGTGCGCCACCTGATGTTTACAAGCTCATCAACCCGTCAACTTCTCATCCGGCTTTGGTGCGCACAAACACAACACCATCCGGCCGTCGGTGGCCGCCAACATTTTTTTCTTCTTCCATGCATGGCGCATGCACACGGTTCGGACCCTCGCAGAAAAGGCAAACGTCCTACTATTATCATTTCAGCCCACAACTACTGAAGAAAGAAACGTCGTCTTTCATAAGAAGAAGAAAGAGAAGCAAATGGTTGTGATGTGTGCTGTTCGGGACATGGCTTTCATGAATCCTGCTGGCCGACGTTGACGTGGACGGATCCTCCTGGGCTTCCGACCCCACACCAATGGCCAGCTCAGCTCAGCTCTGGCGTCTGGGTTCGTACGAGCAGCGAGCGACTGGCTAGCTAGCTAGCGGGGACTGATGGAGCGAGCGAGCGAAAGGGAGAGTAAAGCTCAAGGCATGGATGGGTCTTGCAAGGAGTGCAACCCAAGTTAGCTGCGCATCAGCAGCAGCAGCAGCAGCAGAGGAGGAGAAGATCTGCATCCGGTGAGGTGAGATGGTTGGAAAAGGAGGCCGGCCGGAGCGGTGGTGGCCAGCGGCGTGGGGTCCTGCCGGTCATATGATTTGCGGGTGCCGAACAACCATCGGTTGTGCGGTCACTTTACTCCTCCCTCCACTGCCTTTCCCCTTTTCCACTGATTTATTTCGCGCTTAATCCTTCTTTCCGGTGCGACCGATTTAATCGCGTGTGCAGGACGGAGTTTCTTTTCTTCTTAGCGTTGCATGCATGATAATAATAATATAATACTCCAACACTTGATGGATGCGATGCGATCGATCATGTGCTAGCCGCGGGTGCCGATTTGCCAGTATTATTATTACATTATTAGGGGAGGCCATTAACTAACCATTGTCCAGTGCTATATGTTACCACATGCATGGGTGCAACCATTTTTCCACTCATCAATCCATGGTAGTAGTGGTGGTAATACCACAGGTGTCGTAGTTAACCAAGTTCGGTAAAGTCCGACCCATGGATCGGTCAGTTGAGACGAACCGTAGAGCTTACTAGGTGGCCATGGATGGATGGGTTAGGCGACACGCCATGCATGGGATCGATGGAGTTTGGCCAAGTAGGCAGGGAAATTCGTGAGCCGGGTTTGATGAAGGTTTTGGAATCCAGGCGGGTCAACGCGTCGTCGTCCGGCCACCGAGAAAAAACTGCCCCCCGTCCCTCTCACGTCCCAATCCCCGGAGCCAATTCCGCAGGCGAGCGAGCGAGCGAGCACGGCCGGCCGGCCGAGCGGCGACCGAGCCGAGACCCAAGGAAAGGAAGGAAGGGATGCGGAGCACGTAGCCGTCTCTGCCTCTCACTCGAACGCACGCTGGTGATGGCGGACGGGCGGGATGCGTACAGGATACAGGTCAGCGCCCGGGAGCGCGTGCCAGCGGTGCCGCGGTCAAAGCGAGGGCGCGCCCGCGGCTGCCGATTTTTAGGCGGCCGGCGGGCGATGGTTCGTCGGAGGGTGCCACACTAACCGCGACGCGCCTGGACGCTAGCGGCGATGGCCGTGTGCACGCTGCTACGGCCGGCGATGATTCTACCCGCGGCAGGCGACGCGAGCCGTGGCCGTCGTCGGCCAGGAGGAGGACGAAAAGTCGTTGCGGCCGCGACTGAGAACGAGGTCCACCACCCCGGTTCCACGGTGGTGGTGGTGGTGGGGGTGCACGAGTCCCTCTCAGCCTCGCCGCGTGCCACGCAACCGAGGGGTGCAACGCCATGTGTACGCACAGTGCAGAGGCATGGACGACACACATGGACAGGGAGCCGGGAGCCAGGGAGGGGACGAAAAAAATCCATGGCCAACTCCACCGCGTGACCCATCCGGTCCGGCCTAGCATGCGTCGTCCTCAAAGTATATTGTGCGTTTTGTGTCCGGAGTGCTTCATTTCCGATGCACACATGCGTTCGGTTTGGATCTTCGCAGACAGCGAGCAGATGCGTTGGACTCCTCCTCTCGTCCACGTCGGGACGCATGGCACGCGGCCACCTACCTCCCACCGCCCTATCTACTACGCACATCCGGTAGGCCCCGCCTGTCATCCACTCAGACGAGCGGTCGCCGTCCTTCTTATGGGTAAGCCGTGGATCAGCACGCGCCCAATTCACTATTGGTGCCTTCCTGGAACCGACACCAAACCCTAGCTTTCTCCCCCTCCCTCGAGCTCTCCTGCCGTCGGCAGCAATGTGGTGGTGGAGCACCGGCGGTAAGGGGAAGGGGGCACACGACCACGAGGCTAGGTGCTCGTCCCGCCGGCGCCGCGCCGCAAGCGAGCCGCGTCGTTCTTCTCCTCCGCCATTGCCTGCTCCGGCAGCCTTCTTCATTGCCCATCCGGGCGCCCCAACACGCTCCCGTGGAGCGACGTCCACTTGCTGAACAACCGGCACTTGTCCGTCGATTGGGTGTCGATCCCACCGGTGCCAATGAGCGGCCGTGCCCGTCGCGACGAGATCCACTGCCGTCAACGTCGCCACCCGGACAACCTCTACTACGACCTGTGGTACGTCGTTGATTCCCCCTGTGGGACACTTGGTTCCATGATGAGCACGACGTGTACCCCGCGTCCTATTTTGCCGGCCAACACAACAAACCGCGGCGGGCACGTGCAGAGCGCGGGGGCGTATGCCAGTGCGCGGCCTGACGCCGAGTCCGTCGTCGTCGCCCTCTCCGTCGCCACCACCACCTCCTCGCATGACTGAAGAGGGGGAAGTCCGGCTCGTCCAGTGTGTCATGGAAGATTTCATGAACACATACGATGAGCGCCAGTGGGCGGGGCTGGAGGAGATGATGGCCCTATCCGCGGCCGGTGACGTGGCCATCCCGGAGCTGGAGATGACCGACGCCGTGAAGGAGCAACCCGTGACGGTGAAGGAGGAGGTGCACGAGGAGCAACCAGTGGCCACGTTCCACCCGAACCTGGTGGGCCAGCGCTGGACATGGTTGTGCACGGTCACAGAGATGGCCGAGGGAGTGGGGCCAAGCCTTGGTGCCCACGCCGCCGCGGTCACCGGAGCGCAAAGTCATCGCCGCGCGGGGAGGTGGTGCAGGCGCCGCCAGCGCCGCCGACCTTCCAGGACTGTCGGTCCACCTCTGGACGTTGCCGCGTACATCAACCTCACTGGCGACGATGACGACAACAGAGGCGCTTGAAGACGGCGACGAGCACGGCAGCAGCGCGGGGCATCGCATTTTATCTGTTTTTTAAATATGTTAATTAAGGATCGTAGCCGTGGGGCCGTTGAATAACATTTGCGTTTCATTTTTGCGTTGTGTAATTATTAATGTTTGCGTGTCATTTCCATTTTTCTAGCATTTTTCATGTATTTCATTTTTTTAAATCCAATGCGTGCCCCGGATCATTTGGGGTGCGGCCGCGCGCTGGACGGACCGACCCAGCTACAGACCGATCCGGACATGCCCAGCTTTATTATCGCCTCAAACGAACATAATTCGACCCAAACGGACTTTCGGATGGGGTCGTGCGCTGGAGTTGATCTAAGGAGATATGTATGAGGTGGCGTTTCACTTGTACCGGTAGCATTTTCCGCAGGGTTTTCGTCCATGACAAAGAAAAAAAAAGAGAGAGAGAGGGAGAAGGTGGGGAGGAAACTTCAACGTCACGACAGGAAAGGGAGGGCGAGGACAGCTAGCAGCGAGGGCAGAGGGCTCACCTACCGTGTGACCCCCCTCCACCGCACCCATCTCCCCTGTAGTAGTAGAAGTACGTACCACTTACTGCTACCGCTACCGGTCGTGGTCGATCGCTAATTACCGCTCCTCTAACCGCAGCCGTACTCGACCTACTAGCACTAATCCGTTGGAGGATGGAATATTACAACGGACGGACAGACTACCGGGTCTTCCTGCTGTATCATGCACATGCAGTAAATACATATTGCAGGCTGGGTCTCCGGCGGGCTAGCTGTTCGGACTAGGCTCGCCCGTCGGTCGTCGTGTTCGACCGATCTGGTCCAGCTGGGCGTACGCATACCCTACCACCATGGCACTACTACTGCTCCTACGACGTCCCTTTCGTCTTCCTCCATCTCCGGCCGTGTGTGTGCCCGTGTGGGGGGTGGTGCCGATAAGTCAGCCGTGTCGTGTGCAAGTGAATCGGGCGACGTAGTGGATCTCCACTCTCCTCCTCCTCCTCCTCCTCCATCATATGCCTGCCTGTCCTCCAACGTTTCAAAACCCTACAGCTACAAACTGCAAACCCCCCACACCATCACACACAGATAGAGACCTCCTAAACACTTTCTTTTCCGCTGCTCAGACGATCTGGCGGGCGTCAAAGGAGCCATTTGCTGCTGGGTTTAGTTTACCTTCCACCCGTCACGTTCTCCACCAATAACTTAATCCCCTCCGCACCCCGCTCCAGCCTGCCTGCCTCCCTCCCTCCTCCGTTTACAGTATAATATACTCCCCCTCTTCCCAGTCCGACTCCCTCTCTCTCTCTATCCATGTGCTGCTAGCTCCATCTTCTTCTTCCTCGGCCCAGCTTACACAGACACACAGAGAAAGAGAGAGAGAGAGAGAGAGAGAGAGAGAGAGGGGGGATTGCGGTTCGAATTGAATTGAATCCCACCGACCGGGCCAGTGCAGAGCACGCACCTCTCCCTCACTCCCTTTCCATTTACCTCCACCTATATAGCTCCCCATATTTCCACCCCGCCCTCTTCTCTCTCAGCAGTACAGTGCGGTGCGGTGCGGTGCTTTGCCCTGCTTGCTTTCTCTGCTCTGCATACATATAATTTCTCGGCTGGTGCAATCCAGACAGCAGCTTTCTCCCACCTCTCCCTCGGACTACACCACAAGCACACAGCCATGCTCATGCAGGAGGAGAACTAGATAGCTAGCTAGCTAGAGTTAGTCCCTTGTTTACATAGCCAGCAGCTACCTTCTTTCTTCTTGATCGGCAACAGCAGCAGCAGCAGATAGGTAGAGAAGAGTTCTTTCTTTCTTCAGTTTTCATACCAAGGCAAGCCGGCCAGCAGGGAGGAAGATCGATCGGTTGGAGGAAACAAGGGAATCTGCAGGTGAGTCAATCAACCGCCGACGGCGGTGCATATATACTTCCCATCCCCCTTCCAGTTTGTGTGTGCAAACCACTCATTTCTTCTCATTGGAAGTGGGGCAAAAGTAAAAAAGAACAAGACAAGATGCTACTACTATCAGAAGGAATTCGAATTCAAATCCAGAGGCTTTCCTGCGGTGTTTCGTCCTTGCGTGGCCATTTTTGCCCGTTTGAAATTGCCATTTGTGGCACCACCCTGTGCCGGCGCGCGGCCATGTGCGGTGTCGCCAGCCGGCTGCACCGCCATGTTCGTATTCGATCCTTGTGAGTTCTCTCGTCCATCTTCTTTCCTGGAAAGAGGAAAGGACGAATGGCAAGGGGGAAAAAATCGCACGCAGCTGCGGACCTTTTCAAAATTGCAACCAAGTTTGGACTTGTTCCTTCCACAGGCTTGAAGGCACCCAGTCCATTTTTGGGGCTCATTTGTTTTTTACACTCAAATTTGAAAGTTCCCAGCCCATTTGGGGCTCTGGTTTGATTCAATCATGCAAGGGGAAATTTCCTTCCGGCCGACGACGTCACGGCGGCTGGGCTACTGTGGCTTGATATGGATAGAAATTGAACGGGTGAAGGAACGGATGGGATGCCCTGCCACGGTATTCCATTGTGCCCCGGCCCACCCTCTTTTGTTTTTTTCTACTTTTGCCCCCCTCCTCCAGCCTGGATTCCCCCCTCTGGAAGGAAAACAAACACAGGGGGCCATCAGAGGGTAAAAAAATGCCTCAAATTCAAATTCGGCGTGTAAAAAATGAAGGAAAATCTTAGTGATAAAAAAGGCGTGGGGCAGTGAAAACGCAGGGCCGAGAGATTCCTTGCGCTTCGCCCGGCGAGATTCCCCTCGTTTGGTCCGTAGGCGCGCGGCCGGTAAACGCGATCGGATCGGGCGAATGGAAGCGGATTCCTCGGTGTTACCACCCAGGGGCGTTAATTATAATTTGCCGCTTTACCGAGGGGGGGGCGGCTTCCGTTTGACGCGTCGTCTGCTCTGCTCCCACATGGCACGCCGGTGACGCGTCCCGCCCAATGGCCTGCCGCCACGTCAGCGGGCCCCCTACTAATTGACAAGTTCCTTGTGCTGGCCGCTTTGACTTTTTACCTGGTGGTGAATCAAACAACCGCCCCCCTTGATTTTTTCTTCTTCTTTTTTTTCATTGTACGCCACCTGTTATGGCGCCTTTGCTTCGGAATAAAGAAAAAGAAAATGGAAAACCCGCACGCCACATGCGCGTGTCACATGGGGGCGCTGGGCGGGCCCGGGCCATCGTGCACCGCATACATGCGGGCCCCCGTCGCCGGCCCGGGGGCGCTGCCGTCACTTTGAAAAAGGAGTCCGGTTTCGTTCAGATTTATATATATATCTCGGCCGGACGCACCCGTTTGTGTACATATATGATTTTATTTACAGCTCAGAGGAGATCGCGTTCTGGTAGTATAGATAGATAGATAGATATATAGGCAGAAGATTAGCGCGGGGGCGGCTCGTCCGTTTGCGAAACGAAACCCATCGGTATCGTGATATTAGGTGTGTGTAAATCCGCCTTGTCTTAATTTGGTGCCATGTATGATGCCGGTGCTTACCTTGGATGCCGATTAATGCGTGCATATCCAAATTTACGATCTTCCCCGCATTGGGCATTAATCCCTGCCGTGTATTTATACTTGCCTTCCTCCCGATTGTGTTTTTGGTCGCAGAGTAACGCAGCCAAGGAAAGGTCAGAGTCTCAGAGATAAAAAAGAGATTTTTGGGGCTGAGGCGATGGCGAGCGGGCGGTTCATGGAGGAGATGATGAGGGAGCACGAGCAGAGCCTGCTGGAGGCATCGTGCGGCGGGCTGTTCGACCACATCGAGGACCTGCTCGACTTCCCCAAGGAGGACTCGCCCGAGGACGTGCTGCTCCTCGACGCGCCCGTGCCCGACAGCCCCCTCGCCGCGCGCGTCCTCGCCGGAGTCCCCCCGCCGCCGCCGGCCTCGCTGGAGCAGCAGCACGCGGCGTCTCTCATGGCGCCGCCGCCGCCCCCCGCGGGCGACCACTCCGCCGCCTTCCTCGGCGCCCTCGGAGACACCCACATTGGCACGGTGAGTAATTTTTTCCTCGTTCGTTCCGTTGGTTCAGTTCGTCGTCGTCGGCGTGCGTGCCTGTGCCTGTGCCTGCCAGCGCGCGTAGGGTTGGTTGGGTGGTTGCCGACTCCCGCGTACGGCCGATTTTAAGGAGTATGGGATACGTGCCTGACCTAGCCGACGAACCGCCCCTGTCGGTCGCGCACGGCAGTTTCGAAAAAAATCAATCCCATCCTGCTTTTTTTTTTTATTTGGCCCTGCCTCCAGAGGGTTCGAAATTCAAAGTTCGAAACAGCTGGGCGGCAATCACGCGGTGCACACACCACCAAAACTGCACGCACCGCACGGCGCACACCGCCATTAATGGTCACATGGAAGGGAGGCGACGGAGGTCACTTTCACCCGGCCGCCGTGTTGTCCGGGGGCGAGGAGCGGTCGGGGGCACGAACAATCAAGCGAGCCGGCGGCCGACGCACCGCACCGGCGTGAATGGCCGGGGTGGTTGGGTCATGGGCGGGCGCACGCTGCACGCAGGTGTCGGTGGCATGAGGCCGTGACCAAAGTTACTCGCTCCATAGATTTTCTTTTTATATTTTTTACCGGTGTGGAGCGGGGCGCGGGGGGCCCGGCCTTGTTACGTAGCGGGGGCCCATCGCTTTCGGTTGTTAGCTAGCCCAACAACAACTGAGCAACTACTCCATCCAGTGCACCAGCACCAGTCCTACCAGTAGCCAGCCCACCTTTTCTTCCCCTCCCCTTTACGCAACAGCAAATTAAACCCATCACCGTGGGCCCGCCCGGCCCGGACGTACCGACCGGGCTGTCGCCGCTTGCTTTACTGATTGAACAGTGGCCTATTTTTTCCAACGAGAAAAAGTAATGGCGTCGATTTGGGGGCTGCAGTGAACTGCGAGTGTGAGTTTCTGTTTCTGACATGGGATTCCTTGCCTTTTTGTTTTGCAGTGTGACGAGCTGGACATGGACATGGCGCAGCTCGAGTGGCTGTCGGGCCTGTTCGACGACACCTCCATCCCGCACGAGCCGGCGTTCGCGTGCGCCGCGCCCATCATCAGGGCCTCCGCGCTCTCGGCCAACGCCGGCGTCGTGCTGCCCGACAAGATGGAGGACGCGCTCTTCCGCAGCTCCAGCCCCACCTCCGTGCTCGAGGACGGCGCCAACAATGTTAACGTTAACATGAACAACAACAGCGGTGGATCCTCGGCGTCGTCCACGTCGTCATCGGCGTCGTCCTCCTCGGAGTCCTTCTCCGGGAGCGGCCGCCCATGGTCAGTGCCGCTGTCGCCGCGCCCGGAGCCTCCGGTGCTCGTCATCCCGGCGCGTGCGCGCAGCAAGCGGTCCCGCGCCTCTGCGTTCCCCACTGCCATCCGCGCCGCTGTTCCCGCGCCCGAGGCCACCATCCTCGTGCCAACGCCCATGTTCTCCTCCACCTCCTCCTACTCGGAGGAGCCTGAGTGCATTGCTGAGTCCAACTCGCAGCCCAAGAAGAAGAAGAAGGCCAAGAGGCCGACCCCTCCAGTCACCTCTGACGCTGAGGGCGACGCGGACTACGAGGAAGGCGGTGGCGCCGCGCTCCCGGCCGGCGAGGTGCGGAGGTGCACGCATTGCCAGATCGAGAAGACGCCGCAGTGGCGTGCGGGGCCTCTGGGGCCCAAGACGCTCTGCAACGCCTGTGGCGTGCGCTACAAGTCCGGCCGCCTCTTTCCGGAGTACCGCCCGGCGGCCAGCCCCACCTTCGTGCCAGCCATCCATTCCAACTCCCACAAGAAGGTGGTGGAGATGCGCCAGAAGGTTGAACCCAAGGGCGACGACCTCCTGCAGTTTATCCGCCGCCGGGATTGAGCTCCCCGCACCGGCATCGGTCGCCGGACGGTCGGTCTCGTCCCCCTTAGCTATTATATATGTATACATGCTAGTATGTATGCATTGCATGCTTGCTTCCAAGTAGTCAGTCAGTCATCGTCGTCCATCGTCATGGACAGTAGTGCTCAGCATTGCCTTCATGCATCCACCCACCACCATCATCGCCATGCATCGGTTTCAGTCAGCATCGTTAGTTCAATAGGGCTTTTTCTTTTGGGTTTATTCCACCTCTTTTTTCTTTGTCTATTACTTAATTGGTTCCCCCTAAGAAGATTTTTTGTTTGTATAGAGGAGGGTGAGTGAGGAGGGCAGGAGAAATAGATGAATCAATCACAGAGTGGTTGTTGCATTGCAGTTGCTTGCAAATTAGGTACTAGGTGAGAAGGAGAGCTAAACCAGCAGCAGCAGAGGCAGAGGCAGCTAGGCAGTCAATTAGGAAAGTTGGTGTGCTCTGAGCAAGAGTGAAGTGAAGGAGATTTGTTGGTTTGCTAAGTTAGAAAAACAAATGTGTCAAGTAGCCATCAGGAAGGTTGAAGTAGGGGGATCACCAATCATAGTCAGCAGTTTATATTGGAGCTTGGTGTACTGAACTCTGAATATTCTTTTTGCAGTTCATCTATGTTTAGGGATTTATAAGTGGTGTCTTGTGTTTTATACTACTACTAGTGTTACCTTTTTTCTTTTTCTTTTACTAGTAGCCATTAATTAAGATTCCTTTCTTTTTAATCATGCCTTGTTGCCTCTATGCAAGCTGTGATAATCCAATGAGAGGAATTATAATCCTTGATATCTTCTACCCCTGTTTCTCCTGTGAACTGCCTCTATGCTGCAAGTTGCCATCATCCAATCTCCTTGAGCACTGCTACAGATAGTGACTAGTGACAATTATAAATGCTAATGTGCCGCAACACTATCAGTACTACAATAAAACAACAAGACACGCATAATGCTTATATACGAATGATGTGCAAGGGGACAGATCACATGGTCAAAATTCAAGGTCCTGGTCCTGGAGCACACTCATATGTGCCCTGTCCATCCATATAATAAATTGATGATTGATGGCAATGAACATTCCACCCTGGGTTGGATTACCTTGACCATGTGCTCTGCTAGTGCTACAACTCATCAAAGAGAGTGGGTCACATCTTTGCAGCCACCAATCTAAGCCATGTTAAGATATTTCACACCGAGTCATCGCCTCTACATGGTCCAATCAGTACAGTTTCATCTCAATTGCTTGAGAGGGAACCATAAAGGACAGAGGTTTTCTCTCTAGAAAAAGATTAAGTATAGAGGTTCATGAGAACAGAGGATGGGTAAATTCTTAATAAGATATTCAGGTGTGGTCGCCCTATGGAGGTTGTAGAAAGGGTTTTCAGATTTTTCCCAAAGGAAAAAATAAGGGGCTTTCAGATAGACAATATTTTTGCTCTTGCAAACAGAGAGTACTTGTGTGCCGCTAGGGAGCTCATATGCATCGTCTTTAAGCAAGGAATAACCTCGTAATTTTTTTATTTCTTTATTACAGGAACTTTATTTTCGATTTTGAAGAAATACAAAAAAAGCCAGTTGAAATAAAGACTATTTCAGAAATCAAAAGGTTCCACTACCTCTAAAAAATATTCATGTTTATATTTTTTGTTGTTAAAGTAAGTCATTTATTTTGAAAACTACTTCATGAGTTAGGAAAAAGGTTCATGCATGACTAGATATATGTTCATACACTTGTACGAAACTATTACTCCCCCAATCACCAAGATGAGAAAGTAAAAAATAGTAATGCAGAAGGTTAGGAAAAAATGAAAGAAAAGATGAACATGAGAATGGAGAGGAAAACGATATGAAAAAACTAAATGAAGAGAACGAAACAAAATAATAATAATGGGAATAGGCTAAATTGGCCAAATCCAGGAGCTCAAGAATTCACGTTTGAGCCACAATTTCATTTAGCGTGCCTTGAATAGAAAATACTTCGACACTTAGAGCGAGCACTACACTCGCATCGTCTGAAGCGTCCTTACATGGTCCGACACTTGATGTGGACAAGTACTATGCACTATATTCCCCCCTAAAACTGTATTTATTTTATTATGTAATGACATTGATAATAAATAAAACATGATCATGTGCTGCCAAAAATTGTTCATACCTCAACATAAAAGGACATGTATTACTGAAAAATGTAATAAAAAGTTTTTACATGTGAAAATAAAATTTGCATGTGTAATAAGAAAAATATATGCTTGTAAATCAAAATAAATGTTCCTATATTTGAAAAGAAATACTCATCTAATGGACAAATGCTCAACTCGTTTATCTAGACCATGTGCACTACTAGCCCTACAACTCATCAAGAGTATGGGTCACCCAACTAAACAAAAGAATACGGTTCACATGTTGCAACTACCAATCCAAGCCATGTTAAGATATTTCAGATCGAGTCGTCTTGTCTATAGGGTACCATCATCACAGTTTTCATCTCAGTTTTTTTGGCAAACAATTCTCATCTCAGTTGCTTGAGGTTGAAAAGGAAAGGGTTCATGACAACAAATGTTGGGCAAAAGCCTACCAGCATATTGGGCTGCGGCCTGCTGATAGGGAGCTATGGGATGGGCTTTCGACTAAATAACTGTAGGAAAATGTCACTCCCTTCTGAAATTCAGTTTATTAGGTTCATCATAAAAATCAATAAAACCAATCAGGAGTAGTTTCAATTAAAGACGAAACAAAATTATACCAAAGGTAACAGAGTTTTAATAAATCTGTTGACATTCCCAAAGACAAAATGCCAATGAGAAAGAAGAGAAATGTATTGCGGGGCATACAAACTGGAAACTTGGGATTTCTTATTTGAGCCTAATAAAAAATGGAGGGAGTATCGGGCTTTCAGAAATAGCTTGTGCAACTACTCTGCCTTATTTTCTTTGAATGGACTCATATTTATCTTCTGCAGAAAGAATCCAACGGTGTGGAAACAAAGGTTTGAACTTTTCAAATATTCTTTAAAGATATGGCATGCTAGAAAGATGATTATCCATAAAACAATGAAATTCAAGTTCAAATGCACATTCATTTGGAAGGTAAGGAAAAAACAAATCAAGCATCATCATTGATGTTGTATTGTATATACTATATATATTTCTCAAAAATAGTTAGAAACTTCAAAAAATAGTTTTCATTTGGCTTTTCAGCCAAAATAATAATAATCCATTTCACCTGCACCTCCATGACAATCATGTCTACATCAAAGATAATCTAGGTCGGAAACAACCTCCACCATCCCCTACCTTTTGCGGCAGTTCCAAAAAAGCTCACGTTCCCAAGTTAAATACTATGAATAGAGGTGGCTCTGGGCACCTCCGCAAGGAACAACTACATGGCAAGAGGTAGTTGCGTTGCCGAAGAGGACGCAATAGGAGCAACGCGCACTCGACGAGCATTCTTGGGGGAGAGAGAAAGCCATGAAGGGAAAAGAGATCAATATATATGTGTGCACATCAGACTGATCTAATCTATGGATTGGTCATTCCGGAGAATGAGTACTATGACATATCTAGAAATGTAAGATATATGCATAGATCTTGATATGTCAGAATCCCGAATGACGTATGTAATCTCAAAATTTGCAAATAGCTAACCTTCCATTTTTGGAGATTGATCCCTCCGCCGGGATCGCCGGAACCCCGTCGGCGTTAGATTTAGCCACCGAGGACTCGTTCCCCTAGGTATATTGTCTCCCTATAGCTCGACATGGGGCAAAACTTCAAACTCAAGTTCCACCATGCTCGTGTCCATGGCGGTGCAACTAGATCCCCCTCCCCTCCCCTCCCCCTCCCCCTAACCTCTCAACGGCAAGGATGTCAAAAGGGTGGAGGAGCAACGACATGGCAAGAATTATCGCCGCTTATGCATGGAATAGAAGATGGAGCAATGGGAATGCAACACTCTTGGAGGAATTAGTGTTCTTACGGAAGAGAAAAATCCACGAAGGGTAAAGAGAGCATCAGATGGGCTTGGCGCCCGGCGGATCCGATTGATTGATTCATCGACCCAGGGAAACAATACCACGATGTATCTAGAATGTAAGATACATGCATAGATCTGGATATGTTAGATACATGGATAGATCTGGATCTGATGTTAGATACATGCAAAAATTAGATATATGTGTAGATCTACATATATATGTGTGTGGATCTATAAGGCCAACATGTGCATATATTATCTAGATGCAACATCAACTCTATGAAAAATAACCAGCCGTGTTTTGAAACCTACTAACATGATTGCCATAAGATAGAAAACCAACTGAAAACCATTGTAACAAAATTGGTAACACATACTCACCTATGTAACTTCATGTGAGTTTTGTTGCTCAACAACGTCCCCACCTTTGTTCTTCCTTTGGTAATTCTGCTATGCTCCACCACATTCTGGAATGCGATGGTGAGGAGGCGAAAGATGAAGATGGGCAAAGGCGCGATGATTGCTGCGGAAGAGGATGGAGGGCGTCAACGTGAAAAAGTAGCCTACCCGCAAAAGGGGTGAAAAGTAGCTTTAACGTATTGCCATGGGAGAGAGGAGTGGCGATGATGATAAGGACGTTTCGGCATTGGAGTCAATGGTGTGGTCTATACATAAGTAGGAGTGTGGAGTATATAGATGTTGGATCATGGATTTATCCATGAGCAAAAATAGTTTAGATTATCTTTTGTGCATTGTGCAATTCAGACGGAGGAGTGGCGACGACAATAATACTTATGGACAATAGCATCCGGATGGAGTGAAGTGTGGTTTAGACTACTCACAATGGAGAGTAACATACATATGTTATTAGTCTAAGTTACTACCTCCACAGTGGATATTAACATAGGGATAGTAACATTGAGCCTTTCATTTATTAGCCTATAGACTCATCTTGCCTTGGTATCCGCTATGTTACTCCTACTATGAGTAACATGCTAAGTTACTCAATTTCTCTCTCTTCTCATTAATTAGTTGCCACATCATATTTTTGTTTAGGTGGCATATATGTTACTACCTATGTTACTTTTATTGTGGATAGTCGTATATATAAATAATTAGAGTTAATGGTGTGTTCTATATGGACGCGGGTTGGAGGATGTGGCAGCAGCATAGGCAGAGGCCAAGCGAAAGCAAGGCCAGTGCAGCTGTATATGGCACTGCAAGGTGTGACGGTGTGCAATTGTGGCCTTTGGGTCGATGGACGTCGCATAGACAAATTATAGATATTTGACAGTTCAAACTAAATAGAAACAACCAGCTCTAAAAATATCCACAATTAATAATAACAAGCCACTTTTGGCAGTGTCGGGGTAGCGTGCCTATCAGCCTTTGTCTACTTTCAGTTTCAGGTTACTCATAATGGGGAGTATCATATAGTAGTATCATGCATATGATATTATTGTATGATACTATCTTCATAATGCATAGTATCATAAATTAGTATCATAGGTGACCTAATTTATTGACATGCATGACAAATAGTACCATATTATTTAACATGATACGGTATCTACCTATGTTATTCTAAGGTGGTTGTAATGGGCAGTATCATATACTATTATCATGCATATGATACAGTGTATGATACCACAACCATAATGCATGGTATCATGTGTTAGTATCATAGGGTGATTCATTTATTGCCATGCAAGACATATAGTAGCACATCATTTAATATGATATGGTATCATGATATCATATTCAACCCTCTTTTTCTTTATTTAATCCTATGCAACCTCATCAAAATTGACTAATTGGCATGCATGACCTGTGATACTCCCATTACGGGCAGCCTAACCCTCATTTTCTTCTTTAATTGTCTGCCACATGAACATGTTTGTTAGTCCCAAATACATGATACTATCTAAGTTACTTCCACTATGGCCAGCCTCAGTGCTAACCAATGCGGAGTAATACGTGGCAAGAAACACGGCTATACCCCGCAATAAACGTGACTAAGTATCAAATGCATTAATTGTCTAGAGAAGGAAGCAAATGATCTATGTGGCGTGCCTTTGTCTACTTTCAGTTTCAGTGTTAACCGGAGGGAAATTGAAGTAATACTCCCTTCGTTTCTAAATATAAGTCTTTGTAGAGATTCTACTAGAAACTACATACGGAGAAAAATGAATGAATATATACTCTAAAATATGTCTATATACAACCGTATGTAGTTAATAGTGAATTAATTTGGAAAGACTTATATTTAAGAACAGAGGGAGTGCATGGCAAGAAACGCGGCTATACCCCACAATAAACGTGGGCTAAGTACCAAATGCATTAATTGTCTAGAAAAGGAAGCAAATGATCTATGTGGCATGCTATGGAATGATATTTTTAGGCCTCCTTTGGTTTAGAGGAATTTCACAGGAATTATATAGGATAGGATTTTTGTAGGAATCTTTCCTTTAGAGCCCTTTGGTTCATAGGAATGCGTTTCTGTTTCTACATAAGATTGATTCCTGTCCTACACATTTTAAAGGAAAATAAAAAAGAACCTAAACTCAATGGAAAAATTCCTATGATGTGAACCAAATGACAACTCCTTTCCTAATCCTACTCATAGGATTTCAGATGCATGTCATCTCATTTCCTACAAGTTTCCCATTCTTATGATAATCCTATCATATGAACCAAAGGAGGCCTAGAGTGACTAGCATGCATGTATGCAAATGTGACCTAGCCAGGACAACTAGGCATTGGTTGACCGGCAGAATGCCTCGATCGATCCTAGCCAGCAGTGGGAGAGTAGACCATCTTAGGCCGTCCAATGCGCCTACCACACTTATCAGTCTAGTTTCATGCCATTTTTGTCGCCACACACGTCGCGCACCCAAAAAATAGACGCCCATGTGTCTTCCATGTACGCCTTCCCTTGGCACAACACGCACGAGGAAAAACCAGCCGCCTGGGTCTATCAGCGGGGACTATCCCGTCCCAGCACCACTCACGCAACAAGAGCACGTGTCAACCGCGCACATTCATCATCTCGTTCCCCATGATAGCACGGTCGTCGCTCGGTTCCAACTCCATCTCTTGTTGGTTGCATCTCTGCCCTTGCAGGTTGCAACTCCGCCATAGACGGTTACAACTTTGCCACTCGCATGTTGCATCACCACTCGCTGGTTCCAGCAATGCCTCTTGCTAGTTGCGGCTCTACCCCCTGCTCATTGCAACTCTTTCATAGCCAGTTCTAGTTGCGAACGCTCGATGGTCACAGCTCGCTCGCAGAGGTTTCCAGCTCTACGCACCGAGCATATGTCAAGGAGCATGTGGGTTGACCATACCAGTTTAAAATTTCATAATGATTTTAATTTGGCTTAAGGTCGACTTTTTAGGCCGCTCAGTTTCTTTTCCTGAATGTCAGTGTGAATGTGGACCGAATCAGTCGATTGTTTGCCTTTTTTCTCCGTCCAGTGTGTTTCCGGGTCGTAGTCATTGTCCGTTATGCGGTCTAGCATGTCCCATTCTTTTTCAGCATGGTGATGGAGTGATACGTCTCCAATGTATCTAATTTTTTGATTGTGTCGTGTTATTATATTATTAATCTTGGATCCTTTATATGCATTTATACGTTGTTTTATATTATTCTTTAGGAACTAACCTAACCCACTCCCAAGTGTCAATTGCTCTTTTCTACATGTTTTTGGCTTTTCAGGAAAACAATATCAAATGGTGTCTAAACTCTATGGAACTTTTTGATGTTTTTTATGAACCAAAATAATACCTAGAAGCTTTGGAGGGAGAGCAGATGATGTATCTTCAGTGGAAGTAGTGCATAGTGATGGGTTCAATCTTGCGGTGCTCAATCTCAGTGATAGAAAGGGACATGACATGTATTTGTATTGCTGTCATTAAGGATAAAATGATGGGGTTTATACATATTTCTTGAGTTTACTTTGTCTTCCACATGTCATCTTGCCCCAAGCATTACCCTGTTCCATACTTAATACTCGAGATGCATGCTAGATAACAGTTGATGCATGGAGTAATAGTAGTAGATGCAAACAGGAGTTGGTCTACTTGTTTATGGACGTGATGCCTATATACATGATCATTTCTTTAAATAATATGTCATAACTATGCGATATTTTATCAATTGTCCAACGGTAATTTGTCTATCCACGTATGCTACTTTTAAGAAAGAAGCCTCTAGAGAAAATTATGGCCTCCAGGTCTACTCAAATTATATTACTAAAACCACAAAATGTTGTTGCCATTTATTTTATGTTATTTACTTTTATATTTATATTATATATCTATTAATATTTAATCCTTGCAACTAACGAGTTCAAGGGGCTTGACAACCCTCTTGCGTGCGTTTCGTGCAAGCCTTTGATTGTGTGAGGGTAGGTGCTGACAACAAGAGTTTGCGTGATCTTCCTATTGATTCGATAACCTTGGTTCTTACTGAGGGAAATACTTATCTCTACTGTGCTTCATCTCCCCTCCTCTTTGAAGAAAAATCCAACGTAGTTTACGAGTAGCAGGAAGAATTTTTGGCGTCGTTGTCGGGGAGTATCATCAAATTCTTATCAGGTCCCTTTACACAAATCATCATTTACTTGTTCTACTTTTTATTTTATTTTTATTTGCTTGCCTAAAAATATCAAAAATATAAAAATATTTATCTTTGCTAGTTTACTTGTTTTGCTTGTTAGTTTGTTTGCTTTGTCACTGTGTCTCAAGAAAATACCAAACCGTGTTATTTCTCAAATACTAATAATAATGAATTTATTAGTAGTTTTGTTCCTCCCTTCACTAGTGCGGAGTTCTATGATATTATTGTTGCATTGCTAAATGTTATTATGAAACAACGATTTGTTGGAAGTCCTAATGAGGATCCTGCTTCGCATCTTAATACCTTCGTTGAACTACACGATATGCAAAAGAAAAAAGATACGGATAATGATGTGGTTAAGTTGGAATTATTTATTTTCCCACTAAGATATAAAGCTAAAGCCTTGTTTTCATCTTTACCTCCTAATAGTATTGGAACATCGGATACGTGTAAAGATGCTTTTATTACCAAGTCTTTTCGTCCTGCTAAGATTATTTCTCTCTAAAATGACATTATGAATTTTAAACAACATGAGTAAAAACATGTTGCAAAAGCATGGGAGAGAATGAAATTGATGATTAGAAATTGTCCCGCTCATGGTCTAAGTTTATGGATGACAATACAAAGTTTCTATGCGGGAGTAAAATTTGTGTCTAGAAATCTTCTATATTATGTCGCAGGTGGTACATTCATGAAAATCACATTGGGAGAAGCTACAAACTTCTGGATAATATCATGACACATTATTCTCAATTGCACACCGAGCGAGCTCGAGTTGATGAGAAGATAAATTCTATCAAAGAAATAGCTATTTTGAGTGATAAAATGGATACTCTTATGAATATAGTTGCCAATAAACATGCTCATGTTGATCTCGATGATGTGCCACTATCTAATTTTCTTGAAAAATAATGATGCTATTGATGTGAATTTTATCTCTCGAAATAATATTTGGTTGTTTGTGGTTAGCATTTATCCACTTTCAATTGTTATATTTGGTTGTTTGAGTATGTCTTGTTTATTCAGTTATTCCCAATGTGTAGTACAATTTGATTAATACCAGTTCAATGGTCATATTTGTTTCCTGTTAAGCCAGGTGTAGGTAATACGCCCCCTATTTTCACCCTTTGATGTTCAACTATACAATTTGATGTTTAAGCATAAGCTATGTTTTATGCAATTTCAACACTACCATTATGAATGACTATATTTGATTGTTGTTAAACTTGTTGTAGTGAGCATATGCCTCTTGTAATGGTTTTGGTTTTTATTGCTATATTTGTTTCTCATGTCTTATATATACTCCCTCCGCCTCATAATATAAGATGTTAATACTTCCAATATGTTACTATATTGGATGTAATAAGATCTTATATAGTGGGTCGGAGAGAGTATTGTACCATATCATTGTACAATTGCAGTTTAGCTTCTAATATTACTTGTTGCTTGTAGGTACATATGTCATTGGTAAAGATCCGCGCTTCGACCATTTTTGCATATGAGACAATGAGATATTCATGAACAAGTATCATGTGAGGTAACTAATAAAGATTGTTAGTACAATGGGTCAAAAGAAGGCAATTAAACTATTTATTTACAATTTGTCCTAAACAACAGTGATCTGCATGATGGTAGCTCAGAACTCTGTAGCCTTTTTACTGTCCATAATAAGTTGTTAGATGACAATGTCTCTGTTGGAAATATGCCCTAGAGGCAATAATAAATTAGTTATTATTATATTTCTTTGTTCATGATAATCGTTTATTATCCATGCTATAATTGTATTGATTGGAAACACAATACTTGTGTGGATACATAGACAAAACACTGTCCCTAGTAAGCCTCTAGTTGACTAGCTCGTTGATCAAAGATGGCCAAGGTTTCGTGGCCATAGGCAAGTGTTGTTATTTGATAACGGGATCACATCATTAGGAGAATCATGTGATGGACTAGACCCAAACTAATATTGCATGTAGCGATGCTAAAAGTCTGTTAGAATTATGTTAGTAGTTGCTGCATTATTTATGAAATATTGCATGTAGGATGTCAAAACATTGTTTCCTCGACGATTTCCTTGAGCAAACATTGTATGAGATACAACCATGAGGTTTTGTCGATCCTAAAGATACTAGCAAGTATGCAAGCTCCAGCGATCCTTAAATGGACTGGTGCAAGTATCTCGGAGTTGGAATATACACTTTGATGAGATGATCAAGGATTTTGGGTTTGTACAAGGTTTATGAGAAACTTGTATTTCCAAAGAAGTGAGTGGGAGCACTATAGGATTTCTGATAAGTATATGTGGTTGACATATTGTGGATCGGAAGTAATGTAGAATTTCTGTAAAACATACAAGGTTGTTTGAAAGGAGTTTTCAAAGGAATACCTGGATTAAGCTACTTGAACGTTGAGCATCAAAGATCTATGGAGATAGATCGAAAGCGCTTAATGGAAGTTTCAACAAGATGCATGCCTTGACAAGTTTTGAAGGAGTTCAAAATAGATCAACAAAGAAGGAGTTCTTGGTTGCGTTGTAAGGTGTGAATTTGAGTAAGACTCAAAACCCGACCACGGCAGAATAAAGAGAATAGACGAAGGTCGTCTTCTATGCCTTAGCCGTAGACTCTAAAGTATGCCATGCTGAGTACCGCACCTGATGTGTGCCTTGCAGCAAGTCTGTTGAGAGGTACAGAGAGTGATCCATGATTGAATCACTAGCAGCGGTCAAAATTTATCCTTAGTAACTGATGGACTAAGGAATTTTCTCGATTATGGAAGTGGTTAAAGAGTTTGTCGTAAAGGGTTATGTCGATGTAAGCTTTGACACTAATCCGAATAACTATGAGTAGTGAAACGGATTCGTATAGTAGAGTAGATATTTGGAGTATTTCCGAATAGCACATAGTAGCAGCATCTATAAGATGACATAAAGATTTGTAAAGAACACACGGATCTGAAAATTTCAGAACCGTTGAGTAAAACCTCTCTCATGAGCAAGACGTGATCAGACCCCATAACTATATGGGTGTTGGATTCGTTGGAATCACATGGTGATGTGAACTAGATTATTGACTCTAGTGCAAGTGGGAGACTGTTGGAAATATGCCCTAGAGGCAATAATAAATTAGTTATTATTATATTTCTTTGTTCATGATAATCGTTTATTATCCATGCTATAATTGTATTGATTGGAAACACGATACTTGTGTGGATACATAGACAAAACACTGTCCCTAGTAAGCCTCTAGTTGACTAGCTCGTTGATCAAAGATGGCCAAGGTTTCCTGGCCATAGGCAAGTGTTGTTATTTGATAACGCGATCACATCATTAGGAGAATCATGTGATGGACTAGACCCAAACTAATAGACGTAGCATGTTGATCGTGTCATTTTGTTGCTACTGTTTTCTGGGTGTCAAGTATTTGTTCCTATGACCATGAGATCATATAACTCACTGACACCAGAGGAATGCTTTGTGTGTATCAAACGTCGCAACGTAACTGAGTGACTAATAAGATGCTCTACAGGTATCTCCGAAGGTGTTAATTGAGTTAGTATGGATCGAGACTGGGATTTGTCACTCCGTGTGATGGAGAGGTATCTCGGGGCCCAGTCGGTAATACAACATCACACACAAGCCTTGCAAGCAATGTGACTTAGTGTAAGTTGCGGGATCTTGTATTACGGAACGAGTAAAGAGACTTGCCGGTAAATGAGATTGAAATAGGTATGCGGATACTGACGATCGAATCTCGGGCAAGTAACATACCGAAGGACAAAGGGAATGACATACGGGATTATATGAATCCTTGGCACTGAGGTTCAAACGATAAGATCTTCGTAGAATATGTAGGATCCAATATGGGCATCCAGGTCCCGCTATTGGATATTGACCGAGGAGTCACTCGGGTCATGTCTACATAGTTCTCGAACCCGCAGGGTCTGCACACTTAAGGTTCGACGTTGTTTTATGCGTATTTGAGTTATATGGTTGGTTACCGAATGTTGTTCGGAGTCCCGGATGAGATCACGGACGTCACGAGGGTTTCCGGAATGGTCCATAAACAAAGATTGATATATAGGATGACCTCATTTGATTACCGGAAGGTTTTCGGAGTTACCGGAATGTACCGGGAATGGCGAATGGGTTCCGGGTGTTCACCGGGGGGGGGGGGGGGCAACCCACTCCGGGGAAGCCCATAGGCCTTGGGGGTGGCGCACCAGCCCTTAGTGGGCTGGTGGGACAGCCCAAGAAGGCCCTATGCGCCATAGGAAGAAAATCAGAGAGAAAAAAAAGGAGGAGGTGGGAAAGGGAAGAAGGACTCCACCTTCCAAACCAAGTTGGATTCGGTTTGGAAGGGGAGACCTTCCCCCCTTGGCTCGGCCGACCCCCTTGGGGCTCCTTGAGCCCCAAGGCAAGCCCCCCCTCTCCCACCTATATATACGGAGGTTTTAGGGCTGATTTGAGACGACTTTTCCACGGCAGCCCGACCACATACCTCCACGGTTTTTCCTCTAGATCGCGTTTCTGCGGAGCTCGGGCGAAGCCCTGCTGAGATAAGATCACCACCAACCTCCGGAGCACCGTCACGCTTCCGGAGAACTCTTCTACCTCTCCGTCTCTCTTGCTGGATCAAGAAGGCCGAGATCATCGTCGAGCTATACGTGTGCTGAACACGGAGGTGCCGTTCGTTCGGCACTAGATCGTGGGACTGATCGCGGGACGGTTCGCGGGGCGGATCGAGGGACGTGAGGACGTTCCACTACATCAACCGCGTTCATTAACGCTTCTGCTATACGGTCTACAAGGGTACGTAGATCACACATCCCCTCTCGTAGATGGACATCACCATGATAGGTCTTCGTGCGCGTAGGAAATTTTTTGTTTCCCATGCGACGTTCCCCAACAGTGGTATCAGAGCTAGGTACATGCGTAGATGTCTTCTCGAGTAGAACACAAAAGTTTTTGTGGGCGGTGATGTGCGTTTTGCTGCCCTTCTTAGTCTTTTCTTGATTCCCGGTATTATTGGATCAAAGCGGCTCGGACCGACATTACTCGTACGCTTACGAGAGACTAGTTTCATCACTACGAGTAACTCCGTTGCTCAAAGATGACTGCCGGGTGTCAGTTTCTCCAACTTTAGTTGAATCGGAATTGACCGAGGAGGTCCTTGGATGAGGTTAAATAGCAATTCATATATCTCCGTTGTGGTGTTTACGTAAGTAAGATGCGATCCTACTAGATACCCATGGTCACCACGTAAAACATGCAACAACAAAATTAGAGGACGTCTAACTTGTTTTTGCAGGGTATGCTTGTGATGTGATATGGTCAACGATGTGATGTGATATATTGGATGTATGAGATGATCATGTTGTAATAGTTAATATCGACTTGCACGTCGATGGTACGGCAACCGGCAGGAGCCATAGGGTTGTCTTTAAACTAACGTTTGTGCTTGCAGATGCGTTTACTATATTGCTAGGACGTAGCTTTAGTAGTAATAGCATGACTAGCACGACAACCCCGATGGCGACACATTGATGGAGATCATGATGATGGAGATCATGGTGTGACGCCGATGACAAGAAGATCGTGCCGGTGCTTTGGTGATGAAGATCAAGAAGCACGTGATGATGGCCATATCATGTCACTTATGAATTGCATGTGATGTTAATCCTTTTTTTGCACCTTATCTTGCTTAGAACGACGGTAGCATTATGAGGTGATCTCTCACTAAAATTTCAAGACGAAATTGTGTTCTCCCCGACTGTGCACCGTTGCGACAGTTCTTCGTTTCGAGACACCACGTGATGATCGGGTGTGATAGACTCAACGTTCACATACAACGGGTGCAAAACAGTTGCACACGCAGAACACTCAGGTTAAGCTTGACGAGCCTAGCATGTGCAGACATGGCCTCGGAACACATGAGACCGAAAGGTCGAGCATGAATCGTATAGTTGATATGATTAGCATAGAGATGCTTACCACTGAAACTATTCTCGACTCACGTGATGATCGGACTTGAGATAGTGGATTTGGATCATGTACCACTCAAATGACTAGAGAGATGTACTTTTTGAGTGGGAGTTCTTAAGTAATATGATTAATTGAACTAATTGTCATGAACATAGTGTAATGGTCTTTGCGAATTACGATGTAGCTTGCGCTATAGCTCTACTGTTTTTATATGTTCCTCGAGAAAATTTAGTTGAAAGTTGATAGTAGCAAACGTTGAAGAGGATTGTCCTCGTTGCTGCGCAGAAGGCTTATGTCCTTAATGCACCACTCGGTGTGCTGCACCTCGAGCGTCGTCTGTGGATGCTGTGAACATCCGACATACACGTTTCTGATGACTACACGATAGTTCAGTGCAAAATACTTAATGGCTTAGAAGCAAGGCATCGAAGACGTTTTGAAACGTCACGGAACATAAGTGATGTCCTAAAGAGATGAAATTGTGATTTCATGCTCGTGCCCTTGTTAAGAGGTACGAGACCTCCGACAAGATTCTTTGTCCACAAAGTAAAGGAGAAAATCTCAATCGTTGAGCGTGTGCTCAGATTGTGTGAGTACGACAATCGCTTGAATCAAGTGGGAGTTAATCTTCCAGATGAGATAGTGATGGTTCTCCAAAGTCACTGCCACCAAGCTGTGAGAGCTTCGTGATGAACTATAACATATCAAGGATAGATACAATGATCCTTGAGCGATTCGCGATGTTTGACACTGCGAGAGTAGAAATCAAGAAGGAGAATCAATAGTTGATGGTTAGTAAAACCACTAAGTTTCAAGAAAGGCAAGGGCTAGAAGGGATACTTCGTGAAACGGCAAAACAGTTGCTGCACTAATGAAGAGACCCAAGATTAAACCCAAACCCAAGACTAAGTGCTTCTGTAAGGAGGGGAACAGTCACTGAGGCGGAGCAACTCTAGATACTTGGTAGATAAGAAGACTCGCAAAAGTCGAAAGAAGTATATTTGATATACATGATGTTGATGTGTACTTTACTAGTACTCCTAGTAGCACGAGGGTATTGGATACCGGTTCGGTTGCTATGTGATTAGTAACACGAAATGATAGCTACGACATAAACGGAGACTAGCTAAAGGTGAGGTGACGATACGTGTTGGAAGTGTTTCCAAGGTTGATATGATCAAACGTCGCACGCTCCCTCTACCATCGGGATTGGTGTTAAACCTAAATAATTGTTATTTGGTGCTTGCGTTAAGCATGAACATGATTGGATCGTGTTTATTGCAATACGATTATTCATTTAAAGAGAATAATGGTTACTCTATTTGCTGGAATAATCACCTTCAATGGTTTATTGAATCTCAATCGTAGTGTTACACATGTTCACGATATTGGTGCCAAAAGAGACGAGGTAATGATGATAGTACCACTTACTTGTGGCACTGCCGCTTGAGTCATGTTGGTATAAATTAGATGAAGAGGCTCCATGCTGATGGATCTTTATAATCACTTTATTTTGAATCACTAGTGACATGCAAATCATACCACATGAGCAAGGCCTTGTTTTCATTGAGATGAAACAAGATAGTAACTTGTTGGAAGTGATACATTTTGATGTATGCAGTCCAATGGGTGCTGAGGCACGCAGTGGATATCATTATGTTCTTACTTCAATGACGATTTGAGTAGATACTAGAGTATTTGCTTAATGAATCACAAGTCTGAAATATTGAAAAGTTCAATTCTGTTTCGGAGTGAAGTTCGTCGTAACAAGAGGATAAACTGTCTACGATATGATCATAGAAATGAATATCTGAGTTACGAGTTTTGGTACGCAGTTAAGACAATGTGGAAATTGTTTCGCAGTTCATGCCACCTAGAACATCATAGTGTGATGATGTGTCTGAACGTCATAGCCACACACTATTTGGTATGGTGCATGCTATGATGTCTCTTATCGAATTACCACTATCGTTTATGGGTTAAGCATTAGAGACAACCGCATTCGCTTTAAATAGGGCATCGCGTATTTCCGTTGAGATGACACAGTATAGACTGAGGTTTAGAGAAATCTAAACTGTCGTTTCTTGAAAGTTTGGGGCTTCGACACTTATGTGAAAAGGTTTCAGCCTGATAAGCTCGAACCCAAAGCGGATAAATGCATCTTCATAGGATATCCAAAAGAGTTGGGTACATCTCCTATCTCAGATCCGAAAGCAAAGTGTTTGTTTCTAGAAACGGATCCTTTCTCGAGGAAAGGTTTCTCTCGAAAGAATTGAGTGGGAGGGTGGTAGAACTTGATGAGGTTATTGAACCATCACTTCAACCAGTGTGTAGCAGGGCGCAGGAAGTTGTTCCTGTGGCGCCTACACCAATTGAAGTGAAAGCTGATGATGGTGATCATCGAGCATCGAATCAAGTTACTACAAGCCTCGTAGGTTGACAAGGTCGCATACTACTACAGAGTGGTACGGTAACCCTGTCTTGGAGGTCATGTTGTTGAGCAACAATGAACCTACGAGTTATGAAGAAAGCAATGGTGGGCCCGGATTCTGACAAATGGCTGGAGGCCATGAAATCCGAGAGAGGATCCATGTATGAAAACAAAGTGTAGACTTTGGAAGAACTACTTGATGGTCGTAGGACTATTGAGTAAAGATGGATCTTTAAAAGGAAGACAGACGATGATAGTGATAAGTCACTATTAAGAAAAGCTCGACTTGTCGCAAAGATGTTTCCGACAAGATCAAACAGTTGACTATGATGAGACTTTCACACTCGTAGCGATGCTAAAAGTCTGTTAGAGTTATGTTAGTAGTTGCTACATTATTTATGAAATATTGCATGTAGGATGTCAAAACATTGTTTCCTCGATGATTTCCTTGAGCAAACATTGTATGAGATACAACCATGAGGTTTTCTCGATCCTAAAGATACTAGCAAGTATGCAAGCTCCAGTGATCCTTAAATGGACTGGTGCAAGCATCTCGGAGTTGGAATATACACTTTGATGAGATGATCAAGGATTTTGGGTTTGTACAAGGTTTATGAGAAACTTGTATTTCCAAAGAAGTGAGTGGGAGCACTATAGAATTTCTGATAACTATATGTGGTTGACATATTGTGGATCAGAAGTAATGTAGAATTTCTGTAAAGCATACAAGGTTGTTTGAAAAGAGTTTTCAAAGGAATACCTGGATTGAGCTACTTGAACGTTGAGCATCAAAGATCTATGGAGATAGATTGAAAGCGCTTAATGAAAGTTTCAACAAGATGCATGCCTTGACAAGTTTTGAAGGAGTTCAAAATAGATCAGCAAAGAAGGAGTTCTTGGTTGCGTTGTAAGGTGTGAATTTGAGTAAGACTCAAAACCCGACCACGGAAGAATAAAGAGAATAGACGAAGGTCGTCTTCTATGCCTTAGCCCTAGACTCTAAAGTATGCCATGCTGAGTACCGCACCTGATGTGTGCCTTGCAGCAAGTCTGTTGAGAGGTACAGAGAGTGATCCATGATTGAATCACTAGCAGCGGTCAAAATTTATCCTTAGTAACTGATGGACTAAGGAATTTTCTCGATTATGGAAGTGGTTAAAGAGTTCGTCGTAAAGGGTTACGTCGATGTAAGCTTTGACACTAATCCGAATAACTATGAGTAGTGAAACGGATTCGTATAGTAGAGTAGATATTTGGAGTATTTCCGAATAGCACATAGTAGCAGCATCTATAAGATGACATAAAGATTTGTAAAGAACACACGGATCTGAAAATTTCAGAACCGTTGACTAAAACCTCTTTCATGAGCAAGACGTGATCAGACCCCATAACTATATGGGTGTTGGATTCGTTGGAATCACATGGTGATGTGAACTAGATTATTGACTCTAGTGCAAGTGGGAGACTGTTGGAAATATGCCCTAGAGGCAATAATAAATTAGTTATTATTATATTTCTTTGTTCATGATAATCGTTTATTATCCATGCTATAATTGTATTGATTGGAAACACAATACTTGTGTGGATACATAGACAAAACACTGTCCCTAGTAAGCCTCTAGTTGACTAGCTCGTTGATCAAAGATGGCCAAGGTTTCCTGGCCATAGGCAAGTGTTGTTATTTGATAACGGGATCACATCATTAGGAGAATCATGTGATGGACTAGACCCAAACTAATAGACGTAGCATGTTGATCGTGTCATTTTGTTGCTACTGTTTTCTGCGTGCCAAGTATTTGTTCCTATGACCATGAGATCATATAACTCACTGACACCGGAGGAATGCTTTGTGTGTATCAAACGTCGCAACGTAACTGGGTGACTATAAAGATGCTCTACAGGTATCTCCGAAGGTGTTAATTGAGTTAGTATGGATCGAGACTGGGATTTGTCACTCCGTATGACGGAGAGGTATCTCGGGGCCCACTCGGTAATACAACATCACACACAAGCCTTGCAAGCAATGTGACTTAGTGTAAGTTGCAGGATCTTGTATTACGGAACGAGTAAAGAGACTTGCCGGTAAACGAGATTGAAATAGGTATGCGGATAATGACGATCAAATCTCGGGCAAGTAACATACCGAAGGACAAAGGGAATGACATACGGGATTATATGAATCCTTGGCACTAAGGTTCAAACGATAAGATCTTCGTAGAATATGTAGGATCCAATATGGGCATCCAGGTCCCGCTATTGGATATTGACCGAGGAGTCACTCGGGTCATGTCTACATAGTTCTCGAACCCGCAGGGTCTGCACACTTAAGGTTCGACGTTGTTTTATGCGTATTTGAGTTATATGGTTGGTTACTGAATGTTGTTCGGAGTCCCGGATGAGATCACGGACGTCACGAGGGTTTCCGAAATGGTCCGGAAACGAAGATTGATATATAGGATGACCTCATTTGATTACCGGAAGGTTTTCGGAGTTACCGGGAATGTACCGGGAATGGCGAATGGGTTCCGGGTGTTCACCGGGGGGGGGGGGGGGGCAACCCACTCCGGGGAAGCCCATAGGCCTTGGGGGTGGCGCACCAGCCCTTAGTGGGCTGGTGGGACAGCCCAAGAAGGCCCTATGCGCCATAGGAAGAAAATCAAAGAGAAAAAAAAGGAGGAGGTGGGAAAGGGAAGAAGGACTCCACCTTCCAAACCAAGTTGGATACGGTTTGGAAGGGGAGACCTTCCCCCCTTGGCTCGGCTGACCCCCTTGGGGCTCCTTGATCCCCAAGGCAAGCCCCCCCTCTCCCACCTATATATACGGAGGTTTAGGGCTGATTTGAGACGACTTTCCATGGCAGCCCGACCACATACCTCCACGGTTTTTCCTCTAGATCGCGTTTTTGCGGAGCTCGGGCAGAGCCCTGCTGAGATAAGATCACCACCAACCTCCGGAGCACCGTCACGCTGCCGGAGAACTCTTCTACCTCTCCGTCTCTCTTGCTGGATCAAGAAGGCCGAGATCATCATCGAGCTGTACGTGTGCTGAACGTGGAGGTGCCGTCCGTTCGGCACTAGATCGTGGGACTGATCGCGGGACGGTTCGCGGGGCGGATCGAGGGACGTGTGGACGTTCCACTACATCAACCGCGTTCACTAACGCTTGTGTTGTACGGTCTACAAGGATACGTAGATCACACATCCCCTCTCGTAGATGGACATCACCATGATAGGTCTTCGTGCGCGTAGGAAATTTTTTGTTTCCCATGCGACGTTCCCCAACAGTCTCAATCTTTTTCGTTTGTAGTGGTTCCCAATATAGTTTACTTAAGATCACATTGCAAACTACATGATTGTTGTACATGCTAAGGTAAATGTATTTTTACAATACTATAATAACTATCTAGAAGTCCTCATGAAGATAGTCAAGGATGGATGGTCGGCCATCACAAGAGGTTGGACTAGAGTCGTGCGTGCATTCAGCATGGAGGAGGGCATAATATAGGCATTTTGGTTCACCTTTTACAGCAACTAGAATATCTTCCGCCTCTTTCTTTAACGTCTTTAATACAAGTATTCAACCGTTGTTCATCTTTTTTTATTTAATGCTTATGTGATTCTTGTGTTGAATAATGCATTGGTTGTTGAACCTATCTTTGTATATGATAGATATGAAAAAATGTACTCCCTACTTTTAAATTCAAATTATGTTTAATTTTAAATTGTAGCGATTAAATTAGGAAAAAATGCTTTTTAGGTCACTACGCCGCACACGGTTTGTAAATCTCAACGTTTGTGATATACCTCATGATCCGACACGTTTCACAAATAGAAAACGTGTGTGAGCATCCACACAATTATCATTTCTAAACTGAGTGTGATGTTAGACAATATCGCAAATGGCGCAACCGAAATAAATGTTAGTGATAGTGTCTATATCGCCCATAGTTCAAAATCATAATCTACTTGTGATGTTGTACACATCATAAATGTTGCACCACAGAATAGACTGTGTGGTAGTTATCCCGGTCAAAACGAGTACGACAGTAAAACGTTTCGTAAACTTATCCGATACTTGTACGACAGTTAAATTATCTTCTTAATTAGAAATTGTAAACGGTGTGGCAAATTTAACCGTGCGTTATATTCTCCTTATCGTACATGATTTACAACTAAATTGTTTGTGATGCGGCGCACATGGTAGACATTGCACCACAATATACCGAGTGCAATGGTAATGCGATCGCACGCGAGTAGCTGATACGTCCATTTTTGCATCATGAATTACTTTTGATATTTGTGTTATTCATGTCCATTATACCTTATTATCATATAATTCTTATGTCCTTTTTCTCTAAATATGCATTGTACATCATTGAGAGGGAAATATCTAGAAACTGGAATACTGGACCGGAAAACCGAGAAAAAGGTAGAAAATCAACCTTCTCCCAATGATCTGAAACTTCACCGGGATTTTTTTATGGAAAATTTAAAAATTATTGGTCTAGAAATATAATAGAGGGGGGCCACCTGCTGTCCACAAGGCAACAAGGCGCGTCCAGCCCCTAGTCGCACCTTGCTGCCTTGTGTGCCCCTGCTGGCCCTCTAGTGAACATCTTCTCCTATATGAAGTGTTTTGACCTAAAAAATCATAAGAAATCTTTCAGAATGAAGTGCCACCATCTTGAGGCGGAAACCTGGGCAGAGGCCCTTTTGCTCTCCGGCAAAGAGATTTTGTCGCGGAAACTTCCCTCCGTCAGGGAGAAATCAAATCCATCATCATCACCAACGCGTCCTTCTTCATGAGAGGACCAATCTTCATCAACATGTTCACCAGCACCATCTCATCTCCAACCCTACTTCATCTCTTGTATTCAATCTTTGTTTCACAACCTTAGATTGGTACCCGTGGGTTACTAGTTGTGTTGATTACATCTTGTAGTTGATGCTTGTTGAATTACTTAGTGGAAAATATTATGTTCAGATCCTTAATTATCATTATTACACTCTGATTTTGAACATGCTGATGAGGTGTGAGTAGTAACTATTGTTCCCGAGGACATGAGAAAAGTCTTGTTATAAGTAATCATATACAGTTGTTATTCGTTCGATATTTTGATTACATGTATGTTGTTATTTTTCTTAGTGGTGTCACATGAACGTCGACTACATGACACTTCACCATGTTATGGGCCTAAAGGAAATCATTGTGGAGTAACAAGTAGATGATGGGTTGCTAGAGTGACAAAAGCTTAAACCCCATTTTATGCGTTGCTTCATGAGGGATGATTTGGATCCACATGTTTAATACTATGGTTAGATTTATCTTAATTCTTCTTTCATAGTTGCAGATGCTTGCGGGAGAGGGTAATCATAAGTTGGTTGTTTGTTCAAGTAAGAACAACACATTAACACCGGTCCACCCTGCTAATGTGACAACAGACAACGGTGCCAGGAATCCTGCTGCTACGGCTACGCCTATAGGGATTTCCTTGGAAAATATGCAAAGGATTTCCCCTCGGCCTTGGAGCCTTGCGTTGGTGTTCCCTTGAAGAGGAAAGGGTGATGTAGCACAGCGGCGGTAAGTATTTCCCTCAGTTTGAGAACCGAGGTATCAATCCAGTAGGAGCAGTGTTCAAGTCACAAGTACCTGCAGAAACACAAAGAGCTTGCACCCAACGCTATGAAGGGATTGTCAATCCCTTATAGATTGTTTGCAAAATGAGAACTGAAAGCAACAAAGTAAAGGTGAAAGTGGAGACGATAGTTGTGAATAGACCCAGGGGCCGTAGTGTTCACTAGTGTCTTCTCTCATGAAAACAAGTAGACGGTGGGTGAACGAATTACTGTCGAGCAATTGATAGAACCACGCAAAGTCGTGACGTTATCTAAGGCAATGATTATATCTATAGGCATCACATCCAAAACAAGTAGACCGATACTTTCTGCATCTACTACTATTACTTCACACGTCGACCGCTATCCAGCATGCATCTAGTGCATTAAATTCATGAGAACAGAGTAACGCCTTAAACAAGATGACATGATGTAGATGGACAATCTCATATCTACGATAAAATCCCATCTTGTTACCATTGATGGCAACAACACGATGCGTGCCTTGCTGCCCCTTCTGTCACTAGGAAAGGTCACCACACGGTATGAACCCAAAACCAAGCACTTCTCCCATTGCAAGAATCATAGATCTAGTTGGCCAAACAAAACCCAAGACTCGGAGAGACGTACAAGGATATCAAATCATGCATATAAGAAATCAGCAAAGACTCAAATATAATTCATAGATAATCTGATCACAAATCCACAATTCATCGGATCTCGACAAACACACCGCCAAAGAGGATTACATCGGATAGATCTCCATGAAGATCATGGAGAACTTTGTATTGAAGTTCCAAGCGAGAGAAGAAGCCATCTAGGTACTAACTACGGACCCATAGGTCTGAAGTGGACTACTCACGAGTCATTGGAGAGGCGATGATGTTGATGTAGAAGCCCTCCAACTCCAAAGTCCCCTCCCGCAGGGCACCGGGAAGGGTCTCCAGATGAGATCTCGCGGAAACGGAAGCTTGCGGCGGTGGAAAAGTGTTTTCGTGGATGCCCTGATTTTTTCTGGGATTTTAGGGAATTTATAGGCCAAAGATCTAGGGCAGGGGAGCGCCAGGGAGGCCACAAGCCTAATTGTCGCGCCCCCCCGGCCGCGGCAACAGGGCTTGTGGGCTCCCTGTGGCCCCCCTGCCTTGGCCCTCAAGCCTCCCGATCTTCTTATGTTCTGGAAAAATTTATTTCGGGGATTTTATTCCGTTTGGACTCCGTTCCAAAATCAGATCTGAAAAGAGTCAAAAACACAGAAAAAACAGGAACTAGCACTTGGCACTGAATTAGTAAGTTAGACCCAAAAAAGATATAAAAGGTATATAAAACAAGTTGACAAGATAACATCGTGAAACCATCAAAAATTATAGATACGTTTGAGACATATCAAGCATCCCCAAGCTTAACTCCTGCTCGTCCTCGAGTAGGGAAGTGATAAAGAATGAATTTTTGATGCTTTCATGCTACATAGCATAGATGTCCTTTGTAACTCCTATTATGTGACGTGAATGTTCAGATCCATTAGATTCAAAACAATAGTTTGCTATTGATGTGGAGACAAATATAATTCAAGCAAACTAGCAAGGTAATCATGAACTTTCAAAATAACAAGGCCAAAAGAAAGTTATCCCTACAAAATCATTTAGTCTGGTATGCTCTATCATCCTTGCACAACGAATTTAAATCATGCACAACCTCGGTATTGGCCAATTAATGGTTTTCACACCTTTACTTTCTCAACCTTTTTCAACTCTCACGCAATACATGAGCGTGAGCCATGGTTTTAGCACTATAAGTGGTGTGGAGTGTGGTGGAGGTTGCAAGGAAAACAAGGAGAAGATGGTCACATTGACTAGGCATATCAATGAGCTATGGAGATGCTCATCAATATATATCAACGTGAATGAGTAGGGATTGCCATACTATTGATGCACTAGAGCTAAGAGTAAGTGAAATCTCTTAAAGAAAACTAGTGGGTGTGCATCCAACTTGCTTGCTCACGAAGACCTAAGGAAATTTTGAGGAAGCCTATCATTGGAATATACAAGCCAAGTTATATAATGAAAATTTCCCACTAGCTATATGGTGGTGACAAAACGAGAGACTCTTAATCATGAAGATCATGGTGCTTAATATGCACAAGTGTGGAAAGATAATAGCATTGTCCCTTCTCTCTTTTTCTCTCATTTTTTGTGTGTGTGGGCTCTTTGGCCTCTTTTTTTTTTTGGTGGGCATCTTTGGCCTCTTTTATGTCCTCACATGGGACAATGCTCCATCAATGATGATCATCACACTTACAACTCAAAACTTAGAGCAATGATGACTCTATATGGAATGCCTTCGGTAGTGTACCGTGACAATGATCTAGCATGGCATAGACATCAATGGAAACATCATGCTAGCTATCTTATGATCATGCAATGGCAATGTAGAAGTGGTGGCACATGTCATGGTGGTAGTCTTATGGCAATATATCTCGGAATAGCTTTGAAAAAGCCATAGTAGGTAGGTATGGTGGCTGTTTTGAGGGAGGCTGTATGGGTGGTTTTGTGCACCGGCGAAAGTTGCACGACACTAAAGAGGATAGTGATGGTGGAAGGTGAAAGTGCATCTAAACCATGGACTCCACATTAGTCATGAAGAACTCATATACTTGTTGCAAAAGTTTTAGTAGTAATCGAAACACAGCATTCAACGCATACTCCTAGGGGAAGGGTTGGTAGGTATAAACCATCGCGCGATCCCGACCGCCACACAAAGGATGACAATCAATAGACTAATCATGCTCAGACTTCATCACATAGCAGTTCACCATACGTGCATGCTATGGGAATCACTAACTTAAACACAAGTATTTCTAGATCCACAACACCTTACTAATATAACTTCAATATTACCACAACCACAACTCAAAACTAACTGAGATGAATCAAACTTCTCTAACTATTCAATGCACATGAAGGTGGAAGTTTTAATATCCCTTTGGATAACTACCCCTTATGAGACTACTATCATAGCATAGATCAACTACCAAGCCACACGCTTTCGTGCTCTAAAAGATATAAGTCAAGCACATAGAGCAAAATCAACTAGCTCAAAAGATACAAGTGAAACACATGTGAGCTGAATTGTCTAACCAAAGGATATAAGTGAAGCTCGACAAAATCACGGTGAGTGCATGTCTGTCTCTCTAGGTGTGCAGCAAGGATGATTGTGACACAACAAAAATAAAAGACTCCTACGATACAAGACCCTCCAAGCAAAACACATAACATGTGGTGAATAAAAATATAGCCCCAAGTAACGTTACCGATGGATTGAAGACGAAAGAGGGGATGCCTTCCCGGGGCATCCCAAGCTTAGGCTTTTACGACATCCTTGAATCAACTTGGGGTGCCTTGGGAATCCCCAAGCTTGAGCTCTTTCCACTATTTATCTCTTTGTCCATAAGAACTTCATCCAAAACTTGAAAACTTCACAACACGAAACTTAAATAGAAACTCGTGATAACATTAGTATAAGAAAGCAAACCACCACTTCCTTAGGTACTGTAGAAAACTTAAATTCTACTCATGTTGATGTTGGGTTACTGTATTTTCAATCTTCCATGGCTAATACCCCCCGATACTATCCATTGTTTCATCAAAGTAAGCAACCAACTCAACAAAAACAGAATCTGTTAACAGCAGACCAGTCTGTAGCAATCTGTATACTTTGTATACTTCTGTTACTTCACAAATTCGGAAAAATTACGACAGTCTGAAGAATTTGCGTAGCAATCAGCAGCAAAAAGAATCAACTCAAAATCTCTTACAGAAAAAAAATGAAAATTCTTTTCGTGAGCAGAAAGTTTCTGTCTTTTCTAGCATGACCAACGATCATCCCCAAGACTAATCATAACGGTTTTGCTTGGCACAAACGCAAAAAGAAACACAAAAAACACAATCATAACAGAATTATGAAAGTGCGGAAAACACAAAACTGAAAGAAAAAGGATAGATTTGTTGGGTTGCCTCCCAACAAGCGCTATTGTTTAACGCCCTTAGCTAGGCAAAAGGTGATGGAATCACGTATAGTCATCTTTGGTGCTCAAACCATAAGTAGCCCTCATCATAGATTTATAAGGCAATCTTATTTTATTTCTAGGAAAATGCTCCATGCCCTTCTTTATAGGATATTGAAATCTAATATTCCCTTCCTTCATATCTATGATAGCACCAATAGTCCTTAGGAAAGGTCTACCAAGAATAATGGGACATGAAGGATTGCAATCTATGTCAAGTACAATGAAATCAACGGGTACATAGTTCTTATTTGCAACAATAAGAACATCATTGATCCTTCCCATGGGTTTCTTCAGAGTAGAGTCTGCAACATGCAAATTAAGAGAACACTCTTCAATCTCATGAAAACCAAGAATATCACATGAAGACTTTGGAATCGCGGAAACACTAGCACCCAAATCACACAAAGCATTGCATTCATAGTTTTTGATTTTGATTTTGATAGTAGGTTCCCACTCATCATGAAGTTTTCTAGGTATAGAGACTTCTAATTCGAGCTTCTCTTCAAGAGATTTCATCATAGCATCTACGATATGAGCGGTAAAGGCTTTGCTTTGGCTATAAGCATGTGGAGAGTTTGCAATGGATTGCATCAAGGAAATGCATTAAAATAAGGAGCAACTATCATAATTTAATTCCTTGAAATCGAAAGTGGGAGTTTCATTACTACCCAAAATTTTGATTTCTTCTACTCCACTCTCCACACCTTTATCATCAAGATAGGTGGGCTCTGAATCATTGGGGCGTTCTTCAACCAAAGTGGATTCATATCCAGCCCCTTCATCAATATGTTTATCACGCGAAAACAAAGATTCAAGAGGAGTCACAGCAAGCACTTTAAGATCTTCGTGATTTGCATCACTAGAACGCACCCTTTTAAACCATTCATGTCTAGCGCGAATTTGGGCGGTTCTTTCTTTGCTCTCATTCATGGAGACATGCATAGCTTTTAAAGTTTCATCCAAGTTGACCTTGGGAGGAGCACATCTAACTTTCAAAGCATCAATATCACAAGACATCCTATCAACGCTCTTAGCCAAATCGTCTATTTTGAGTAGTTTTTCCTCTATGGACGCATTGAAAATCTTTTGAGAGTTGATGAACTCTTTGATATTACTCTCTAAATCAGAGGGTAATTTGTTGTGATTTCCATAAGTGTTGTTGTAGGAATTGCCATAATTGTTAGAGGAGTTACTAGTAAAAGGCCTAGGAACATAGTTTCCTCTAAAAGCATTGTTGTTGCCAAAATTGTTCCTACCAACAAAATTAACGTCCAAACTAGCGTTGCTACTCTCAATCAAGGAAGATAGTGGCATGTCACTAGGATCTAAAGGAGCATTTCTACTAGCAACCAAATTCATCAACTCGTCCATCTTAGCACTAAGCGAGTTAATTTCTTCTATAGTGTGTACCTTTTTGCTAGCAGGTGACCTTTCAGTGTGCCACTGAGAGTAGTTGGTCATGATATTGTCTAGGAGTGTTGTAGCGTCTCCTAACGTGATTTACATGAACGTTCCACCTGAGGCGGAGTCCAAGATATTGCGAGAAGCAAAATTCAAACTAGCGTAAAAGATTTGTATAATCATCCACAAACTCAAGCCATGAGCGGGACAATTTCTAATCATTAACTTCATCCTCTGCCAAGATTGTGCAACGTGTTCATGATCGAGTTGCTTGAAATTCATGATATCGTTACGTAGAGAGATAATCTTAGCCGGCGGAAAATACTTGGATATGTAAGCATCTTTGCACTTATCCCAAGAATCGATACTATTTTTAGGGAAAGAAGAAAACCAAGTTTTTGCGCGATCTCGCAACGAGAAAGGAAAAAGCTTCAACTTAATCACGTCATTATCCACATCTCTTTTCTTTTGCATATCGCAAAGATCAATGAAGGTATTGAGATGGGATGCGACATCTTCACTAGGAAGGCGAGAGAATTGCTCTTTCATAACAAGATTCAGCAAGGCTGCGTTGATTTCATACGATTCCGCACTAGTGGCGGGAGCAATCGGAGTATTAATAAAATCATTATTATTGGTACTCGAGAAGTCGCAAAGTTTGGTGTTTTCAACCATGATGACTTCAACAAACCAACAAGAACACAAGCAAGCAAGAAAACCGGCAAAGAAAAACGGCAAAGGGCAAAAGAAAACGGCAAAGGAAAACGACAAAAAGGCAAAAGAAAACGGCAAGGGAGAAAGGCAAATAAAAACGACAAATGTGAAGTGGGGGAGAGGAAAACGAGAGGCAACTGGAAAAAAGGTAAATGCAAGAGATGAGTTTGTGACACCTACTTGGATAGATCTTGACTTGATCTCTCCTCCCCGGCAACGGCGCCAGAAATCCTTCTCCTACTGTGACAACAGACCTTCCCTGGCAACGGCGCCAGGAATCCTGCTGCTACGGCTACGCCTATAGGGACTTCCTTGGAAAATATGCAAAGGATTTCCCCTCGGCCTTGGAGCCTTGCGTTGGTATTCCCTTGAAGAGGAAAGGGTGATGTAGCACAGCGGCGGTAAGTATTTCCCTCAGTTTGAGAACCAAGGTATCAATCCAGTAGGAGGAGCGTTCAAGTCACAAGTACCTGCAGAAACACAAAGAGCTTGCACCCAACGCTATGAAGGGGTTGTCAATCCCTTATAGATTGTTTGCAAAGTGAGAACTGAAAGCAACAAAGTAAACAAAGCAAAGTAAAGGTGAAAGTGGAGACGATAGTTGTGAATAGACCCGGGGGCCATAGTGTTCACTAGTGGCTTCTCTCATGAAAGCAAGTAGACGGTGGGTGAACGAATTACTGTCGAGCAATTGATAGAACCACACAAAGTCGTGACGTTATCTAAGGCAATGATTATATCTATAGGCATCACATCCAAAACAAGTAGACCGATACTTTCTGCATCTACTACTATTACTTCACACGTCGACCGCTATCCAGCATGCATCTAGTGCATTAAATTCATGAGAACAGAGTAACGCCTTAAACAAGATGACATGATGTAGATGGACAATCTCATATCTACGATAAAAGCCCATCTTGTTACCATTGATGGCAACAACACGATGCGTGCCTTGCTGCCCCTTCTGTCACTAGGAAAGGTCACCACACGGTATGAACCCAAAACCAAGCACTTCTCCCATTGCAAGAATCATAGATCTAGTTGGCCAAACAAAACTCAAGACTCGGAGAGACCTACAAGGATATCAAATCATGCATATAAGAAATCAGCAAAGACTCAAATATAATTCATAGATAATCTGATCACAAATCCACAATTCATCGGATCTCGACAAACACACCGCCAAAGAGGATTACATCGGATAGATCTCCATGAAGATCATGGAGAACTTTGTATTGAAGTTCCAAGCGAGAGAAGAAGCCATCTAGCTACTAACTACGGACCCATAGGTCTGAAGTGGGCTACTCACGAGTCATTGGAGAGGCGATGATGTTGATGTAGAAGCCCTCCAACTCCAAAGTCCCCTCCGGAAGGACACCGGGAAGGGTCTCCAGATGAGATCTCGCGGAAACGGGAAGCGGCGGAAAAGTGTTTTCGTGGATGCCGTGACTTTTTCTGGGATTTTAGGGAATTTATAGGCCAAAGAGCTAGGGCAGGGGAGCGCCAGGGAGGCCACAAGCCTGGTTGTCGCGGGCCCCCTAGCCGCGGCAACAGGGCTTGTGGGCTCCCTGTGGCCCCCCTGCCTTGGCCCTCAAGCCTCCCGATCTTCTTCTGTTCTAGAAAAATTTATTTCGGGGATTTTATTCCGTTTGGACTCCGTTCCAAAATCAGATCTAAAAAGAGTCAAAAACACAGAAAAACAAGAACTGACACTTGACACTGAATTAGTAAGTTAGTCCCAAAAAAGATATAAAAGGTATATAAAACATCCAAAGTTGACAAGATAACAGTGTGAAACCATCAAAAATTATAGATACATTTGAGACGTATCACACCCAAATATAAAATTATGAAAGTAGCAAATGCGAATGAACTCAATATGATGAACATGACTAGACAGAAACTCTCATGTGTCCTCGAGAGCGCTTGCTTTAAGTAACAGTACTTTCAGGCCTATCCTTTGCTACAAAAAGGATTTGGTTACCTAGCTACAACTTTGCTACTATTGTTACTTGTCACTTGTGAGGAATTATCTTGCTATAAATCTATCTATTAGTGTTACTTACAACACTTGTAGAGAAAACCTTGCTGAAAACCGCTTATCATTTCCTTCTGCTCCTTGTTGGCTTACTTATTGAAAGGACTACGATTGACCCCCTATACTTGTGTGTCATTAAGGTGCTTTTCTGGCAATGTTGCTGGGGAGTGAAGCGCCTTTGGTAAGTGGAAATTGGTAAGGAAACATCTTTGGTACATGCTGAAATTTAGTGTTGCTTGTCACTATGAACGGTCACCCTTTGAGTGGCTTGTTCAGGGCATTTTTGCCTCAAACAGAAGTTGAGGACATTATTCCTCAACCTACAAAACCTACTCACAATATTTATTATGAGATTCCTTCGGTTATGGTAGATGTCTGGTTTTGTCACGGCAGATGTCCTCGTGAAAGGACTTAGTATGGGAACCATCGCACTTTGGTGGCGACTCAAAGGGGTTGAACAGGAGGAACGCGGCGGGTTACCCAGGTTCGGCCCCTCGCGTGGAGGTAATAGCCTACGTCCTGCTTGGCGTGTATTGATGTGGATTCGATTACAAGAAAGGCGTAACTCGCCTTACCTAGCACTCGATGATTTCTAACCTGCCTATCCCCCTTCAAACTCGCCTTTATATAGAGGTCGAGGCTTTAGGGTTTACAAGAGTCCCTTCCTCTTTACAAATCGTGACCACCGCGGCCTCTGAGTCGCCGTCTTGCAAAACCCAGAGACCTTCCACAAATCACAACCATCTTGCGGCCTTAAACCGCCTAGGCTGAGGCCCAAATGAGTCAAAGGATGAACCGCCTTACTAGTAACCCGGCCCATATTGGGCGGGTCACTTAATAAGCAATATCCCCAACATTAGGCCCCAAATTGACTTGAATCTTCATGCCAATGCTTCTGTTTTAGTTGAAGGTGATTCACTCCTTTGTGTTCCTTCATACGCCAGAAATTTTAACTCGCCAACTGGTACCGGAAAAAGTCTTAGAGCCGCCAATGCATTTCCCGTCAGCACTTTCCTTAGCCCTCGATTTTCGGGAAATTTAACACAATCCCAACGGATCTTTTAGTGCATCATTATCCCAAAATTTTCGGACGTCATCATGGCGAATCTTTTATTCCCAAGCGGTTCCCGCTCACGGCGCCTCGATTCCAGCGCCCGTTCTGATAAATAGGCAGAAGGGACAGGGCTGACACTGGCCACCTAGCAGTCTCGTCAGTCCCCCCCATTATCGCAACAGAAAACCGCACCGCTTCCCGAGGGTTTCGCCGCCGGCCGCAAACTCCGCCCCCGTCCGAAGAACTCCAGTGCTGCCCGCAAGCCGTCGCCGTTCGAGGAGCTCCGACGCCGCCCGCAAGCCGTCGCCGTTGCCAGGCTCCGCCGCCGCCGAGGGTCCCTTCATTCTCCGGGACCCCTGCGCTTCTCCAACAGCCTCCATCACCGCCGATCTTCTTCGACCAAGATCTTCAGGTTAGGCCACTGTTTCCCCTTCTTTAAGGGTAGATTTATTTCTTGTTCATGCTTCCGCCATTGCCATGCTTCCGCCATTGCCATAGTTCCGAAGCCCTCCGCTCGCAACCATCTATTACCCTCGAACTGATTAGTCCGAGCGCCATTAGGGCACCCAGTGCCTTGAATAGTCTTATCCATCTGTGTTCTTGCGAATTTTCTAAATACCCTAGTTTCTTCAAACATGAGGCACCACCCTGATCACACATCGTTCATGTTTTAGCCATGTCCGCAAGTTTTTATATCTGTTCAACAGATCCATTCCTCATTCACTGTTTGTAAAAAGCTGTTTGGAAACTTCGTCCTTCCCTTAGTGTTTCGGAAAGAATAAATTTCACCACCCACAGTAACATCGCTTCTGAGAATAGCCCTGCTCTGATAAGTCGCCACATCAGCCCAACCCGGCCTCCTAGTCCGGCGGGTTAAGCAAGAGCTGATCCCGATTCACATAGTAAATGTTCGAGACATGTAATACCATATTCTTACCTATTTGTAGCATGGGTGCCGTTTTCAAGAGCGATTGGCTTCCTACCAAAGTCGATGATGCTGTTTTGGCGAATTACGTGAAAGCGGGCTGCTTGGATCCTCAAGACGTCATTGGATGGCGCACCGGGTTAGGAGAAGACCTCCACAACCCCAAGGAAGGGGAGATAGTAGTTTTTGTGGAACACTTGGAACGGGGTTTTAAGCCGCCCGGATCTAAATTCCTTAGGGACGCTCTGAACTTCATGAATGTCCGACTCCAGGATTTGGGACCCAATTCCATAAGCAACCTAAGTCAATTCCAAGTCCTTTGCGAAGCTTATTTGCGGATCGAGCCTTCCGTCCCTCTGTTTTGGTACTTTTTCCACTTGAATCGCTAGACGGAATTCCACAATGGCCCCAGTTTGGAACTTGGCGGGGTCAACGTCCAGCGTCACAGGGACAGTCCGTTTCCTTCACTCACTATGCCTAGCCACCCCAAAGGCTGGGGTGAATCTTGATTTTATTGCAAAGAAACATCCCCTGCCGGCGAGAACAAACTTCTGGGCTACAGGCCAACCCGCCTTCCGGTCAATTTTAAGCTCCCTGACAAGCTCACCGAGGAAGAAGAGTCAGACTTCATCCCAATTCTGTCCGAACTGAGATCCTTGACGAACAACGGTCTCACCGGGGTTGACCTGATCCGTTGCTGGGTCGAATGGCGGATCCTTCCTCTGAGCCGCCGAGATGGTCTGATGTGCGAATTTGACGGCACTCTGGATCATCCCCAATGCTACTTCCACACAACATTAACAGAAAAAGACATCGTCGCCATCATCAGGAAGCTGACCGGCGAACCTGCAGCAAAATGCGGCCAAATCGGCCTTAAGCCCTTCTGCAAGATTAACCCGGCACCCAAGGTAACCAAAGCTAACTCGCCCTCAACTTTTTATTCCATCTGTTTTACTGCCATCATGACTTCATGCCATATTCCTTTCTAGAAAGGCGACAAGTTCTGGTCTAGGAGACCTAAGAAACAAGCCATGAAGAGTGCTAAGCCGCCTTCCAAGAAAAACAAGGGCAAAGGTAAATCTACTGCGGCCGAGCCATCTGAAGTCGACGAATCTCAAGCTGGCGACGCACTCTCAGAGGTACCAATCCGTCCACTTTTTCACTCGCCACCTATCACCTTTTAACTTTTATTTATATCTCTCACTCCTCTTGTAACAGAATGAAGATAACGGAAGCCAAGAGGACTCCGTCGAGGTAATTTCCGTCTCCTTCGATTCATCTCCTTCCTCGCCTAAGCCGGCCCGGCGAATATATGGGAAAGTCCCCTTCTCACATCCAGATGCCCATTTGGACCCAAATTTCTTATTGAAGAGAACACAGCACGCCTCGAACCGGAAAACGCGAAGTCACTCTGGCGATCTAATACCTGGCTTGCCAACAACGAACAAAAGAAAACCAAGCGAGGTACCTCCTTTTTTTTATTTGAGCAACCATTGTTCGTGCTGCTTTTTGGGTCACAGTCATAACCCGCCTGTATTATCGATGTATAAATTCTGCAGGATTCTCCCCCTAGTTCTGGCGACTCAGTGATGTCGACCCTTCCACCAATGATCCGAGTCCCGGGGTAAGTTTCTTGCCCTGATCTTTGAGAATAGCACTCTTTTTAATTTTTTAACACACCTATCTCTTTCGTTAGGGCACAAGCCAAAAAGAGGAAGACCAGTGGATCAATCCCTGACGCCACTTCTGAGCTTCCAAGGAAAGCTACTCCGACTCAAGAAGATCCGAGTCAAGACGAGCCGACAATTCAAGCGGACCTTCCTAAGTCGCCCAAAGGATCAACGGATGTCCCTAGATCACCGATCGTAATGGTGACAGCTGATGACCCAGATGCTGTAGTCATTACTGGTTCTAGTTTCTCCAAGCCGGCAGCGACAATCCTCTCGAAACATATAGCATCCCCTTCTCCATCAATTCCCGAGTCTGGGCCTTCCAAGGCGAAACTTTCTGACTATGCAGGTCTGGAGTTTAAAGAACTCTGTTCTGGCTTTGCAAGTCGCCTGGAAGCGAGTTATGAGATGGAAAAGAATCTGCTAAAGATGTTGAATAACAAGCATGAGGTAAACTTTTATACTCTATACTATCTCCATTAACCCCCAATGGGCCGGCTCATCAGTAAAAGGATGAGCCGGGTCTTGATTTCTGTATAATCTTTCTTGAGAATTATACATTAGCCCCCAAGTGTCAGGGGTATTGCCTTGCAATATTGATGAGACTTGTCTTTGTTTTAAATTTTGAACAGGAAAGCCTTGCCCAGACCGAACTGGCCCTGGGCGACTTAAGGAGAAACTTGTCTGATCAACAAGATGCCCGAACTCAGTCGGAAGACAAATATAAGTTGGCTCTGGTTGAACTGGAAAAGCTCAAAGCCGAGTTAGAAAGAACTCAGGCTGACCAAAGCGCGGCTTTGAAGAGAGCCGAAAAAGCAGAAGCAAAGCTGGCGACTGTCCAACAGGAGCTATCCGGCTTAAAGCGTCATATCTCCAACATGACACAAGCCATCTTTGGTAAGCTTTACCTAACTCTCTAACCTTATCCTCTTCCTTGGGCAAATTCCTTAATGTTAACTTACCGGTTATCAAATCCCAGGCTCGAGAGTCGCCAATCTGCAAGACGACTGCGTGTTGATGCTGAAGGCGATCTATACGCTGACGGAACAGCTGTACACAGGCAGTGTGCTGACCGTCAAAGCCGTAATAGGTGCAAAAGAGCCCATCACTTCCATCAAGAAGGTGCTTGGATACCTATCCACACTTCCTCCCCAGACCGGCGAGTTAACCCGGTCAGCCGCCCGGAAGGGTGTCCTGACGGCTCTGAGTCGCTGCTTGGCGTACGCTCCGGAAATTAATTTGGAAGAAGTAGCTGCCGGCTTCCCTCAGCTTAAAGATGACGGCTCGGAGTTCGTGGAAGAAGACTACCAGAAGGTTGTCAAAGATTCTCGGCTGGCCGCAACTCAACTCGCCGCCAGCCTTGACTTAACAAAATATCAGGCGGCTTACGATGGTAAGAATAAGAAAATCAGCCCGCCAACCTTCGTGGTGACCAACATAATCCCTCGGCGACCCAAGAACCCCTTCGACTGGGAAGCAGACCTGGCATCCATCTTGACCGATGAAGATGATTTTGCTTCTTTGTCCAAGTGCAATTGGGTCTTGGGCGATTTACAAATTGAAGCCGGTCAAAGCTCGCGCCAGGATTTAGGGAAGTAGACCTTTCTCGAATTTGGCCCATGAACCATGTAATAGTTAATACTATCTTTTGATGACCCCTTCTGCCAAAAAAGACAACCTCATACCGCTTTTGAAGCGGTTTGAAATATTTGATCCGCCTTTATAAAAATCCTCTGCAATGCTTAATCCGCCAAGGACAGACCTCTGAACATATCATCTGGGAACATAAAAGACACTGCAAGTAGTTTCAAAAAACATGCAGAGGATAGAAAAAACCTCCAAGTTCAAACCTTAACACCAGTAATGCAGGTTTCGTCGGCTCATACGGTCGCGACAGGGGGAGGCGAGTCAGAAAGCTCGTGCACCCACCCCTAATGCAGGTTTCGTCTGCTCATACGGTCGCGACAGGGGGAGGCGAGTCAGAAAGCTCATGCACCCACCCTTAATGCAGGTTTCGTCGGCTCATACGGTCGCGACAGGGGGAGGCGAGTCAGAAAGCTCGTGCACCCACCCTTAATGCAGGTTTCGTCGGCTCATACGGTCGCGACAGGGGGAGGCGAGTCAGAAAGCTCGTGCACCCACCCTTAATGCAGGTTTCGTCGGCTCATACGGTCGCGACAGGGGGAGGCGAGTCAGAAAGCTCGTGCACCCACCCTTAATGCAGGTTTCGTCGGCTCATAGGGTCGCGACAGGGGGAGGCGAGTCAGAAAGCTCGTGCACCCACCCTTAATGCAGGTTTCGTCGGCTCATACGGTCGCGACAGGGGGAGGCGAGTCAGAAAGCTCGTGCACCCACCCTTAATGCAGGTTTTGTCGGCTCATACGGTCGCGACAGGGGGAGGCGAGTCAAAAAGCTCGTGCACCCACCCTAAATGCAGGTTTCGTCGGCTCATACGGTCGCGACAGGGGGAGGCGAGTCAGAAAGCTCGTGCACCCACCCTTAATGCAGGTTTCGTCGGCTCATACGGTCGCGACAGGGGGAGGCGAGTCAGAAAGCTCGTGCACCCACCCTTAATGCATGTTTCGTCGGCTCATACGGTCGCGATAGGGGGAGGCGAGTCAGAAAGCTCGTGCACCCACCCTTAATGCAGGTTTCGTCGGCTCATAAGGTCGCGACAGGGGGAGGCGAGTCAGAAAGCTCGTGCACCCACCCTTAATGCAGGTTTCGTCGGCTCATACGGTCGCGACAGGGGGAGGCGAGTCAGAAAGCTCGTGCACCCACCCTTAATGCAGGTTTCGTCGGCTCATACGGTCGCGACAGGGGGAGGCGAGTCAGAAAGCTCGTGCACCCACCCTTAATGCAGGTTTCGTCGGCTCATACGGTCGCGACAGGGGGAGGCGAGTCAAAAAGCTCGTGCACCCACCCTAAATGCATGTTCTGTCGGCTCATAAGGTCGCAACAGGATGACACAAATTGCTCTTTTTTAAGGAAGAAGCCCCCAAGTCGGGGAACATTTTATTACTTCATAATGAAACTGAAAAACTTACAAAGCATGGAGTTTTTAAGAACTCAAGTGTAGTAAGGCCGCAAATGGGCAATATTCCAAGGGCGAGTTGACTCAGCCTCCGTAGTCGGTCGATCAGGCCGAAGATCCATCAAGTAGTAAGAGCCATTGCGGAGGTTCTTGCTGACGACGAAAGGCCCTTCCCAAGGGGGCGAGAGCTTGTGCATGCCTGCCCGATCTTGTATCAGACGTAGTACCAAGTCGCCCTCCTGGAAAGCCCGACTCTTAACCCGGCGACTATGATAACGCCGCAGATCTTGCTGATAGATAGCTGAACGAGCCGCCGCTAAGTCACGCGCCTCTTCCAAGGCATCCAAGGAATCCGGACGCGCCAACTCATTATCTTGCTCCACATATGCGGCGACTCTAAGAGAATCATGTCTTATGTCGGTAGGAAGGACAACTTCTGCTCCATAGACCAAAAAGAAAGGTGTGAACCCCGTGGATCGATTCGGGGTGGTCCGGATGCTCCATAATACCGAAGGTAGTTCCTCAACCCAACACCCTGGAGTTCTTTCCAGGGGATTCATGAGGCGAGGCTTAATCCCTCGTAGGACTTCCTGATTCGCCCGCTCTGCTTGCCCGTTTGACTGCGGGTGAGCAACTGCAGAAATATCAAGCCGGATATGTTCACGGCGACAAAAATTCAGCATCGCTCCTTGGGACAAGTTAGTACCATTGTCCGTGATAATACTGTGTGGGTATCCAAAACGGAAAATCAGCTTTTTCAGAAATTTGACCGCAGTCTCCGCATCGCAAGCCCCAACAGGTTCCGCCTCAATCCATTTAGTGAACTTATCAACCGCCACCAATAAGTGAGTTTTATTGTTGGAGGACATCTTAAAGGGACCGACCATGTCCAGCCCCCAGATCGCGAAAGGCCAAGTAATGGGAATCATCCTCAATTCTTGAGCCGGCACATGAGCCTGTCTCCCATATCGTTGGCACCCCTCACACCGCCGTACTATATCTTCTGCATCTGCGTGAGCCGTCAACCAGAAGAAACCATGTCGAAAGGCTTTTGATACCAAAGAACGTGACCCGGCGTGATGCCCGCAATCTCCAGAATGGATGTCATTTAGGATTATGCATCCTTCCTCGGAAGAGACGCACTGCTGAAAGACCCCTGAAGCACTTCGTTTATATAGCTCGCCATTAATGATGACCATGGACTTGCTACGCCGAACAATCTGGCGAGCCAAAACTTCATCAGTGGGTAACTCGCCTCGAGCGAGATAAGCCAGATAAGGAAGAGCCCAATCCGGAGTGACATGGAGAGCCGCCACAAGCTGAGACTTGGGATCTGGTATCGCCAATTCCTCCTCCGTGGGTACAGTCACAGATGGTTTACGCAAGACATCCAAGAAAACATTAGGGGGGACCGGTTTTCTCCGTGAGCCGAGTCGCGAGAGGGCATCAGCTTCTTCGTTGAGTCGCCGATCAACATGATCAACCTGGTACCCATGAAAATAGCCCGCCACATCAGATACAGCTCGCCTGTAAGCCGCCATCATAGGATCTCGAGAGTCCCAGGTGCCCGAAACCTGTTGCGCCACCAAATCTGAATCCCCAAAGCATCTGACTCGGGTTAGGTTCATCTCTTTTGCCAGTCGCAAACCGTGAAGCAGAGCTTCATATTCTGCCGCATTATTTGTGCAAGGGAACATGAGCCGGAGAACGTAGCAGAACTTATCTCCTTGAGGGGATATCAACACCACACCCGCCCCCGAGCCCTCCAACTGCCTGGATCCATCAAAATAAATAGTCCAATAGGTAAGGTCAGGCCGATCTTCCGGAGCGTGAAGCTCCGTCCAATCGTTGACGAAATCAACTAGTGCCTGGGACTTGATGGCCGTGCGGGGGGTATATTGTATGTGATGCGACCCAAGTTCTATTGCCCATTTGGCGATTCGCCCTGTTGCCTCGCGGTTTTGGATGACGTCACCGAGGGGCGCGGAACTGACCACGGTGATCGGGTGTTCCTGGAAATAATGTTTAAGCTTTCGACTCGCCATGAACACCCCATAGACCAGTTTCTGCCAATGTGTGTATCGCTGTTTGGAAAGAGTTAACACCTCACTGATAAAGTACACCGGGCGTTGCACCGGGTATTCCTTTCCTTCCTCCTTTCTTTCGACGACCACAGCCACGCTGACCGCTTTGGAATTCGCGGAGATATACACGAGCATAGGCTCCTTTTCAGTCGGGGCCGCCAGGACCGGCGGGTTAACCAATTGATGTTTCAAGGCCTGAAATGCCTCGTCAGCCTCCTCTGTCCATACGAATCGGTCGGACTTTCTCAACAATTGATAAAGAGGAATTGCCTTTTCTCCGAGGCGGCTCACGAAACGACTGAGAGCCGCAATACGACCCGCCAATCGCTGAACTTGATTAACATTCGTCGGCTTGCCGAGGGAAGTAACCGCTTCAATTTTGTCCGGGTTAGCCTCGATGCCGCGCTCCGATACCAAGAAACCTAGTAGTTTTCCCGCAGGTACGCCGAAAACGCACTTGGTAGGATTTAGCTTCATCCGATATACCCGTAAATTATCAAAGGTTTCCTTAAGGTCTTCCAGAAGTGTCTCCTCCCGGCGGGTCTTGATCACAATGTCGTCAACATAGGCATGGACGTTGCGGCCAATTTGGTTACGAAGACAATTCTGGATGCAGCGTTGGTAAGTCGCCCCTGCGCTCTTGAGCCCGAACGGCATTGAGACATAGCAAAAGGCCCCGAAGGGGGTTATGAAGGCGGTCTTCTCCTGATCTTCCACAGCCATTTTGATCTGATGATAATCTGAATAGGCGTCCAAAAAGCACAATCGTTCGCACCCCGCCACCGAGTCAATGATTTGGTCGATGCGGGGAAGAGCGAAAGGATCCTTGGGACAAGCTCTGTTGAGGTCCGTATAGTCAGTACACATACGGAACGTGCCATTCTTCTTGAGTACTAACACCGGGTTAGATAGCCATTTGGGGTAAAAGACTTCCACGATGAACCCGGCGGCTAAAAGACGGGCGACTTCCTCTCCAATCGCCTTCCGTCGCTCCTCGTTAAACCTGCGAAGGTATTGTTGGACAGGTTTGCATTTTGGGTCAATATTAAGATGGTGCTCATCGAATTCTCTCGGTACACCCGGCATGTCAGAGGGCTTCCATGCGAAGATGTCCCGATTCTCACGGATGAATTCGATGAGCGCGCTTTCCTATTTGGGGTCCAGACCCGTTCCAATGGTAAACTGCTTGGATGAATCGCTAGGGACGAAGTCGGCTGTCTTCGTGTCATCCGTTGGTTTGAACTTGAGGGGCGACTCGGAATCTGTAGTCGGCTTCTTGAGCGGTGACATGTCTGCCGGGTCAACATTGGCCCGATGGTTTTTGAGCTCTTCCGCCGCGCATGCGACTTCCGCATAGGCCGCGTCTCCTTCCTCACACTCCTTTGCAATTCTTCTATCTCCGTCAATCGTGATGGGCCCTTTAGGACCAGGCATTTTGAGCTTGAGGTAGACGTAGCATGGGCGGGCCATGAAGCGAGCGTAAGTCGGTCGCCCGAACAGCGCATGGTACGGGCTTTTTAGTTTGACCACCTCGAAGACCTGAGACTCCGACCTGTAATTCTGCGCAGTTCCAAACGCTACTGAGAGCCTGACCCGGCCTATGGGATAAGCCGATTTGCCCGGGACGATGCCGTGGAAGACCGTGGTTGAAGGCATCAAGTCTTTCTCTAATAGATTCATCCTATGGAAGGTGTCGAAGTATAGGATATTAATGCTGCTGCCGCCATCCATTAGTACTTTCGATAGAGTGTAGCCCCCCACTTGGGGAGCCACGACTAATGCCATGTTGCCCGGGTTATCTATTCTCGGCGGGTGATCCTCTCTGCTCCATGTTATGGTCTGTTTGGACCAATGGAGATATCTGGGAACTGCCGACTCAATTATGTTGTACGCCCGGTGATTTACCTTTTTATCACGCCTGCAAGCATTAGTGGTGAAAACATGGTACTGCCCATTACTTAGCTGTTTAGGATTGTTGCGGAAGCCCCCATGGTCATCCTGGTCCTGCGGAGCCCCCTGTGGGGGCGGCTACTGGAAAACTCCCGGCGGGTTGTACCGCCGTTGGTGGTGCACCGGGTACTGGCCGCCGCCTGGCTGCGGGCCCCCCTGTGCCTCTTGTTCGGGAAAACCGCCGAAGGGGTTGTGCCTTTGATTGGGCGCAGCGAGTTGGTCCTGGCGACGGTTCGGATCTTCGCTTTGGCTGTTCTTGATTGCCTCGGCCCGAAATTCTCGTATCACGAAACAGTTCTCCCAAGAGTGGCCCGCCGGGCCGTCGGCCGTGGCGTGGTGCGGGCAAGGGCCTTTGAGTAGCTCTTCGTAATTACGCGGCCTTTTCCCACTGAAGCCTCGATTCTTCCTTTTGCCGTCATTGGCGTTGGTGTTGGCAACCAGATCCGAGGGCTCCTCCTGTGGCCTACGCTCGCCGTTGGTCCCCTGGTTGTGACGATTGCGGCCTTGGAGGCGGGTGTGGTTTTTGGTTGAATCGCCCTTCTTGGGCGAGTTACCCTTACCATCCTCGCCGGGATCCTTGGTATCATCAGTCTCGGCGTACCTAGTGAGGGTATCCATCAGCTCGCCCATATCCTGAACTTTCCGTTTGAGTCGCCCCAATTTCTGGACCAGCGGTTCATAGTGGCAGTTGTGCTCAAGGATAAGCACAGCTTGCGCTGCCGTGATGCCATCCGATGAATGGATAATTTCCGCGACTCGCCGCGACCAATGGTGCGCCGACTCATCCGGGCGTTGTACGCAGTGTTGCAAGTCGACGATCGTCATCAGTCGTTTACAGGTTCCCCGGAAGTTTTTGATGAAACGCTCCTTCAGCTCGGCCCAGGACTGGATAGAATTGGGGGGTAAGTTTTTCAACCAAGTGCGCGCCGATCCCTCGAGCATCATGGTGAAATATCTGGCGCAAACCGCCTCGTTTACGTCGAGCATGTCCATGGCGATCTCATAGCCCTCGATCCAAGATGTTGGTTCGAGATCTGGTGTGTAATTAGGCACCTTTCTTGGTCCTTTGAAATCCTTGGGCATTCTTTCATTTCGAAGGGCCAGGGACAAGCAGGGAACCCCAACTCGCCCTCCGGTCCCCGCGGGAGGAGTCTGAGCCTCTTGAATGTTGGGTGGACCTCTGCCCGGCGGGTTCCGCTCGGGCGGATTGTCCTGCGGGAAGTGTCGCGGGGCACTGTTTACGGCTGGCTGATCCTCCGGCCTACTCCTGGTATAGCTCGCCTGGGGGGTGGAGTGCAATCGCTCGGGGCTGTGTGAGAACTGCGCGTTTTGGACCACCGCCGTTTTCAACATCTCGATGGCGTTCCTTGCTTCGATCTCAGCTGGGGTGTTGCCGTGGATCGGAAGAGACTCCAGATGGCGAGTTGCGGCAAGCACGTTATCCACCGGGTTAGAGAAGTGGCCTCGAGGGGTACGGAAACGAGGAATTTGACCCTCAGTCGGCTGAATCGGCGGGTTAGGAGGGCGGCCCAGCCCTCCTGCTGGGGTGGCTCCCATCCCGGGTGTTTGGGGAGTGTCGAACAGGCGAGTCGGATTGAGATCATGGGGCAGGCGACCCTGGTGTCTCCGCTGATGGACGGCATCGGACGCGCGCTGCTGTCTTTCAAGCCGCCAGTTGTCGGTGTTCAATCGCATCCTTTCGGCCGCAATCTGGCCTTGTCGAGTTTCCATCCTGGCGGACTCCGTCTCAGCATCCTGATGGGCCTTTGCCACCGCCTCCCTTAGCTTTGCTAACTCCGCGTTTATCTCTCCTTGGTTCTCTGGCGTGAGGGGGGTTGACATTAGTCTTGTGATTTCCGCCGCTAAATCCACCAGGACTGCTGACGCACTTCTGGATGTCCCGCCGGTCCCATCGCCTCCAACGGGGTTCTGTGCGGGTTGAGTCGCCCCGGCCATGTAGATGGCGATCTGGCGGCGGGTTCGATCGAGGATTCCGGATCCATGGCCAATGACAAGCCTCCGAGACCGTCTCCGTGGAGGGACTGGATGGAATCTGAATCGCCCATGGATGATTCGTCGTCAGAGTTGATGGGGGTAACCTCCTGAGCCGCCGCGTGCTCTGGCTCCTCCGACCCCTGGGTGAAACCCACAAAGACCGGGTGGGTCAGATTCCGTGTTATGACTGGATGAACGTACCTGGCCGGCTCGACGATGTCGGAGGAGATGTCCGGCTCAGGAACAGATGACCCGATCATGCCGATGAAGACGTTGATCTTGCCGAAGGGGACCCTGTAGCCTGATTCGAGAGAATTCGCTTCAGGTCCCCATCGCTGGTTGTCGATGTAGGCTATGCCGCGTCGGCTCCAAGTCATGAGCGCCGTCGCATAACTCCCAAACCCTGGTAGGGCTCCCTTTGAGAACTCAACTCCACCGTGCGCAGGCCCCACGGTGGGCGCCAACTGTCGTGGTTTTGTCACGGCAGATGTCCTCGTGAAAGGACTTAGTATGGGAACCATCGCACTTTGGTGGCGACTCAAAGGGGTTGAACAGGAGGAACGCGGCGGGTTACCCAGGTTCGGCCCCTCGCGTGGAGGTAATAGCCTACGTCCTGCTTGGCGTGTATTGATGTGGATTCGATTACAAGAAAGGCGTAACTCGCCTTACCTAGCACTCGATGATTTCTAACCTGCCTATCCCCCTTCAAACTCGCCTTTATATAGAGGTCGAGGCTTTAGGGTTTACAAGAGTCCCTTCCTCTTTACAAATCGTGACCACCGCGGCCTCTGAGTCGCCGTCTTGCAAAACCCAGAGACCTTCCACAAATCACAACCATCTTGCGGCCTTAAACCGCCCAGGCTGAGGCCCAAATGAGTCAAAGGATGAACCGCCTTACTAGTAACCCGGCCCATATTGGGCGGGTCACTTAATAAGCAATATCCCCAATAGTAGAGAAACTGTTGGCTAATCCTCATAACGGTTCAACTCATCCTGATTACCATTTGATATATGTCGATAAGATTTATGGATTGTTTAAGCATTCAGGTCTACCTGGAGGAAAAAGTACTAATGTGGTATAGGCTATTGGATGATATTTGATCATGGGACTAGAATCGCTTGAAGCTGGAATTTCGTCAGAAGTTTTGTCCTATGCATCTAATTCATCATGATCGGAATTTTATCTGTAATTGCTGGCCTCGTGAAGGAAAAATTATAGCTAAAGCTTGGGGGAGGCTTAAATTTATGATGCACACTTTCCCCAACCATGAGCTCTCGAGATAATTGATTATACAAAAATTTTACGCTCGACTTTCTCATGATGATCAAACATTACTCGATTCTTGTGCTGACGGTTCCTATATGAAGGATACTATTTAATTCAGATGGGACCTTCTCGAAAAAATTAAACGCAACTCTCAAGATTGGGAACTTGATGAATGTAAAGAGTTAGGATAAAGCTTAATTTCGATTGCGTTAAATCTTTCATGGAAACTTCTCCTTTTCTTGAGTTTAACAATAAATATGGTATCGACTCTGAGATAGTAGCTACTTTCAGTGAATCTTTTGCTACCTATATTGATAATTCCAAGGAGAAGTGGTTTAAATATCAACCTCCCATTAAAAAATTACTTGAGGAACCTGTTAAAATTGAGAAGGAAGAAATAAACGTTAACCATGTTGATCCAATTGTTCCTACTCATTACATTAAGAAACATCCTTTTCCTCTTAGGATTAGAGAACATGCTAAAGCTACAATAGTGGTTAATAAAAGTCATGTTAGGAGACCTAAGCCTTCGGAACCAATAAAAGGTGAGCCTAATGTTCCTATAGTTAAATATCTCCTAGTTGATAACATTGATGGGCATGTTATTTATCTCTGTGATGAAGCTGCTAGAATTGCAAAACCTGTTAGAAACAAATGAGATAAAGTTGATAAAAATAAACCAGTGGTAGGCACACCCGTTATCTTAGTTAAAATTGGAGAGATCATTGCTATCATGGCATGTGTGATATTAGTGCTAGTATGAGTGCTATACCTTTTACATTATATCAAGAAATTATACATGATATAGCACCCTCTTCGATATAGATGTCACTATTAAACTTGCAAACCATGATACTATTTCACCACTTGGGATTGTTAGAGATGTTGAAGTCTTGTGTGGAAAAGTCAAGTACCGAGTGATTTCTTTGTACTTGGTTTAGAACTATGATAAATTTTCCCATCATATTTGGTAGACCTTTCTTGAATACTGTTAATGCTAAAACTAATTGTGCTACCGAGAAGGTCAAAGTGAGCTTTGGTGATATGTATCATGAGTTTAATTTCTCCAAGTTTAGCAAACAACCACATGAAAAATAATTTCCTAATAAGGATGAAATAATTGGTCTTGCTTCTATTGTTGTACCTCCTACCGACCCAATAGAACAATATTTGCTAGACCATGAGAATGATATGCATTTGAATGAAAGGAATGAAATAAATAGGATACTCCTTGATCAACAACCTTTCCTTAAGCACAACTTACTAGTTGAAATTTTAGGTGATCCTCGTCCACCCAAAGGAGATCCCGTGTTTGAGCTTAAGGCATTAGCTGATACCTCGATGAAAAGAAGATATATCCTGTTATTATCAGTGCTAACCTTTCAGAGCATGAAGAAAATAGATTACTTAAAACTTGAAGGAAGCACATGGCTACTATTGGTTATACTCTTGATGATCATAAGGGCATAAGTCCCACTCTCTGTCACCATAAGATTAATATGGAACCTGATGCTAGACCGGTCGTTGATCACCAACGCCATCTCAATCCTAAGATGAAAGAGGTAGTAAGAATTGAAATACTAAAACTCCTGGAGGCAGGTATAATTTATCCTATTGCTGATAGTAGGTGGGTAAGTCTTGTTTATTGTGTTCCTAAGAAAGGTGGTATAACTATTGTTACTAATGATAAAAATGGACTTATACCACGAAGGATAATAACTGGTTACATGATGGTAATTGATTTCAGGAAATTGAATAAAGCTACTAGAAAACACCATTTCCCCTTGCCTTTTATTGATCAAATGTTAGAAAGATTATATAAGAACACACAGTTTTGCTTTCTTGATGGATAATATGGATTCTCTCAAATACCTGTGTCAAAAGAGGACCAAGATAATAGTCCTTTACTATCCCTCTTGGAACTTATGGTTATAGGCGTATGCGTTTTGGTCTATGCAATGCACGTGCTACCTTTCAAAGATGTATGACTACTATATTCTCTAACTTCAGTGAAAAGATTGTTGAGGTTTTCATGGATGGTTTTTTCATTTATGGAAATTATTTTGATGGTTGCTTGAGCAACCTTATCGCGTTTTGCAGAGATGTGAAGAAATTATTCTTGTCCTGAATTGGGAGAAGTGCCACTTTATGATGAATGACGATATAGTACTTGGGCATAAATATTCTGAACGAGGTATTGAGGTACATAACACCAAAGTTGACGCAATGGAGAAAATGCCATGCACAAAAGATAGCAAAGGTATAAGAAGTTTTCTTGGTCATGCTGGTTTCTATAAGCGTTTCATTAAAGATTTATCAAATATTTCTGGGCCATTAACTAATCTTCTCCAATAATATGTTCCTTTTGTTTATGATGATGATTGTTAGAAGCCTTTGAAATACTTAAGAAAGCCTTAATTTGTGCACCTATTGTTTTACCACCTGATTGGAATCTACCCTTTGAAATCAGGAAAAAATGATTTTATACCCCTAGTTGTGTCACCCTCGGCAGGTTTGCCCCTAGTTTCTGAAAACCCTTGTTCTTGCCCAAGTCACTTTGGTTTTCTTGTGCTTTTTCCCTTTCGGCACGGTTCCGTCCAGTTAGCGCCCTTTGACCACTACCGACGGCAGATTTTGGACATTTTTGCCCCTGTGGCTGCTAACTTTAGTACCCCTTCATCCTCATCCATCTTTCACAAAAAACAGAGGAAGGGAAGGCGCGACCAGATTGGAGGGGGGAGCGGGAAGCATGAGAGGAAGGAGCCGGCGCGCATGGTGAGCTCGGGCTCATCGAGCTTCTCGCCGGCGACCGGAGAGGTAAGTAATGTGGTGGGTTCATGCTTCTCCACCCTACCGACATTTTGGGGTTCAAAGCTAGGGCCTCTGACATTTTGGGGGAAATTTTACTTTTTTTAGGTTGATGGGTTCGGGATTGTGCATCATTCACTAGAGTTTTATCTTCCCGACGAGTCTTATTCCAGCTTGGAGTTTCTGTCGAAGCATCGATGCCCCGGTCATGGCCTTGTTCCTGCCCGCCGTGTATCATGGGGTGTTGCTAGCAGTGGCCGCCGTTTTTTAGGTTGTCCAATGGATGTAGGTTCATGTCAATTTGATCCAAATTTGTTTTTTGTTCTCTAATGTTTACTTTCTAATTGTGGCTCTCTTGATCTGCAATTAGTTACCAGATGATTGTCAATGGGTGGTTTGGATTGACCTAGCTCCTCCATTGCTTGTTGGACTAGCTTTTGAAGACTTGCACGATGAGGTTGAAGGTAGTTGAATCAAGTGACACCATTTGAAGAAGGAAAACATTTAGCTGGCAAGGAAGAACAAAGCTTTGAAGAAGAAGCTTAGAGAGAGAGATGAGGTGCTATTGTTGTGGGCACTGTTGCTTGTGGGAATTTGTATGATAGTTGTACTACTATGGTAGTTGTCAAGGAAATTATATATGTAGTTGTTCGATGTCAGGTCTAGTAGTTTCGTATTCCCAGATGTTGTTGTTGTCAAATGTGGTCTTAAACTTGTCAAATGTGGTTTGGTGAATGAATTTGATCCTGCCAGCTGAATTTAATCTTGCCAGCTCAATTTGATCCTAAACATGTGAAATGACAAATGAATGACACAAGTTCAACAACAACATGAGATCAGACAACATTGTGCATCACAAATGAATGACACAAGTTCAACAACAACTTAAGATTAGACCACATTGTGCATAACAACACCAAGTACATAACAACACCATAGCACATAGTACACATAACAGGTGCATCTCAGAAGTTTAGCAACAACACAGAGTACACATAACCATCATAAAAGGTGTAAAAATACCATCTAGTTCATAACAGTATCTATAACTTCATTTTTTTGCTCCTCGTGTTTCTCGGTGGGTTTGGAGCTTCCCTTGCCTTGCTTCTAGTGTTCTTGGCTGGGTGGGGGCTAGTTGGTGGAGCTTGGTTTGGTGCTGGTCCTTTTGATGCAGGAGGAACAACCTTAATGTCAACACTGCTTCGAGTAGCTGAGAATGTAGTTGTTGGTTGTACATCTCCACCTCTCTTCTATTTCACACACCTTGGAGAAGCTCCTCTATCTGCTGTCTTTTATAGTTTTTCCTAGGGCGAAACAATTGGAAATAAGTCACCAATTGTAAGGTATGCATGAACATAAATGGATGTGAGAATTGCACATACCTTACTACACTTGCTTCTGTAGATACTTCATGAGATGGTTCCTTTGGTGGTGGCATTTCATGCTGGACTACATCAGGTATTGGCTGATCCTCATCTTGCACTTTTGCTATTGCTGGATCATTTGTTGTTGGATGATCATATGCATTTTGTGCACCCCAATGCTCTTCTTCTCCAAAAGCTAGATCAACAGATAGTGTGCATCCCTTGGATTGGTGTCCACATATGCCACACCTTTTGCACTTCTTCTTCCTTGGCCCAAGGCCCTTTCGTTCACTTCTTGCTCTAATCCTCTGCTGTAATGACTAAGATGCGGCCCTTTCCTTATTTGGGGGCGAGGCCTCAAAAGGGGAAAGGGGCACATCTATGCGTTTCGCAAACGGGATAGTCATCACAATACATAATTAAAAGAGTAACAAGAGGGCATACACTTGCCATCTGTTAAGAATATATCATATAGCTTACAGACACACATTATTCAGAGTAGCAGCAAGTTCAGCTACGGACTTAAACAGAAAACACATGATCTAACACATCCCGTATGCTAGCCCACGATCACGACCACGGCCTCAGTCCTCCGGATAGTTCACATACAGATGGCCAGAGTCCTCATCGAACTCCCACTTCTGCTGGTTGTCATCAGGATCTCCTGCGTCGGGCGTACCTGTACCTGTTGGGGTTTGTAGTAATCTATGAGCCATGGGGACTCAGCAATCTAATGACCTTGGTACTGAATCTAGTCAAGTTATTAGGTGAGGAAGGTTTAGTGTATGGGTTTGCAGCAACCTAAGCATATATGGTGGCTAACTTACGATGAGCAGAGTAATCATATGATGGTCTACGCGAGCGATCGAAGACTAGATGACCACTAAGTGATCCTAATCACCTACTTACGTCAAACATAACCCCACCGTGTTCTCGATTGGAGAGCGATCTCCGAAGGAGACAATCACGGTTATGCACACGGTTGGAAGTTTTATTAGAGTCACTTCAAGTTATCTAGAACCGGATGTTAACAAATTATCCATGTTTGCCACATAACCGCGGGCATGGCTTTCCGAAAGATTTAACCCTGCAGGGGTGCTCCAACTAGTCCATCAGAAACTGCCAAGGGCCGCAAAGTAATCCTCTATCACGGAACTCGTGATCTCGTCGGATTCCTTAGAGGAAAACCTCAACTTTGAGGTGACCCAAAGTTTCACCGGGATTCCTGTACGCAAGATATATCGCTAAGGTAAGACAAATCTAGCAGGACCTCCCGTCGTGTCGACGACCCCGATAAGAGCCGCGTATCTCAGTCTCAGGACATGACGGATGAGTCACACTACGGGTTAAACCAAACCTCGAGTTGCCCCGTGGTGGCCCCCTAGTCTGCTCAGTTTGGACCAACACTCATGAGGAGCACTAGCCCGGGTTGTTGATTAAATCCTCGGGGTAGCTATTCCCTATGCAAATTATTATTAGGTGATTAGCAGATTAAAACCAATGTTGGGTCCTGCCGGACAAGCCTTAACACTACATGATTTATCAAGGGGGTCCCCATAATAACCCCAAACGTGTTAGGACCGATCAGTTATGGAATCAAACACCGGTAACCGAAACTAAGCCGGAAATAACGGAACAAATCACCCGGTAAAAGGCTAGGCCTTGCGTCATTTACCAAATATATAGGTGCATTAATTAAATAGCAGTTTAAACATAATGATATCAAAATACTCATGTTATCAGATGAAACAACTGGCACCTGCAACTAGCAAAGCTACTCATTAGAGGTTGAGCAAGCCTACTTAGCCAAACAACATTTGCTAGGAGAGGGAGGTGTTTGGGGTTCATTGCAAGACATGTGGCATTTATATATCAGGTGGTAGGCAGCGAGCATGTATCGAAGGAAATGTGATTCTAAGCATAACAAATCTAGATATGGTATCAAGGTCACGGTGATCTTGCCTGTGATGTCTTCCGCTTGGAACTGCTCTTGATCTTCCTACACGTACTCTCCAGAATCCATGTACTCGCTCTCCGATCTCGACGCTACCCAAGAAAGGATAACAGTCAATGAACATCAACACAACATAATGCAACAAGCAATATGATGCATGTGTGAAGAAGGAAGCATGCATCACTATTCTAGTCACTTTCGTATGCATTAGTTGAGTTAATTGAATTCTGGACAAAACCTCATATTAAGTTATCTTGACATGCATGAATATGTCATGAACATGTGCATCACGAGAAAATGTTGCAAAAGTATATAAAGAACGTAGAGAACGGAATCACGGATCAACCGGAAACTGCGAAACAAGTTATGGAGACCTACGGTTCAAATCAGCCACAAACACACTCCAATGGCACTCCCGTGGTGTTACCAGGTTGCCACATGATCAAGCAACAAAATAAAAGTGGGGTGGTGCATGGGAACACACCACGCCATCAACAATGCCCACACAAGCTTCAAATCAACACAAACATACAATCTGTTTTTAACAGCAACATAGCAGTTTATCTACAATATTTAAAGTAGCTACAACCATCTAAAAGATCCAAACAAGATATGATACATAAGCCATCCAAAAGCTCTACAACCCTAAACAAGAAGCTAATGCAAAGGAATCACACATGAGCAGATCTACAAGCACTAACTTGGACAAAATATCACATATTCTGGGACTTAGTGAAAATCACAGATTTTCACCGGCTGCTTATGCTCTGAAGCATTTTGGGAGCCTCCAAAATGATATCTACAGGAAGTGTATAAGCATGAAATTTAACAGGGAGCTAGACAAACATAAAATCTCACAAATTTTAGTTTGTTGCATGGACTGGTACCCAACATAGGAGCTAATTCATCCAAGACATCAGGGGAAGAAAATAACATCAGATTCCGAGACTTAGTGAAAATCAGAAGGTTTCACAAATCTGACATCTTCAGCCAAGTGTCAACTTTGACAAGGCACAATAGGTGCATACAAATTCCTAAGAACAAAAGAAAGATCCCATGCTGTAGAGGGGTTCACCCACTACCACTACATCAAGGATTCATCCTCAAAGGGTCAAGGCACCACCTAATACAAACCACTAAACATGGCATCATGACAGAAAATAACAGTTTTATGAAGTTGCTCTAAAGTGAAATCTGATTGCACCAATTGATTCCTGGGATGATTCTACCCCAAAATCATATATAATACATGGGTACTTGCATGTAACATCAAGATAGAAAGCTAGCTCAAAAAATATCACCTAGAATCCAATAAGCTATAAATGAATAACATCACATGTAAACTAACACATATTGCATCATCTACACCTACACATGCACACACATCAGCACTATTCACAACAACACCACTTCATAGCGGCAAGCATGAGGGGTTAGGCCCTCATGCACAAGTGCATATGCACCCATGCACACACATACATCTACATGAGCACCCACACACACCTACATGTGCTCACACTCACTAAAGTGCACATACACACATACACTACATCAATAGGCGCAACATGAGGGGCTAGGCCCTCATGCACAAGTGCATTTGCACCCATGCACACACATCACATACACATGCACATGCACTCATGTGCATACACATACACTTACATACACACAAGGCCTCAAAAGAAATAAAACACATTCCCTGGTTTTCTTTATAAGAACAAAACAACATTACTTGCAGCAAAAGAAAAGGAAAAGAAAAATAATACAACGAAAAACAAAAAAATGGGGAGGCCCTGGGTTTCGAACCCACAACCTCCTGCGTCGCCACCACATGCACATGCCACTCTGCTACTGCTTCGAGACTCGACAGAGAAGGGGAAGGATGCAGGCTAACTTCTCTGCATTGCTCTGCTGCTAGCGAAAAAAGGAAAAGAAAAAGGGGGTCTGCGGGGGATCGAACCCGCGACATGCTGCGCATGCCCAGGCTCTGTTGCCACTGCGCTACTCGTTCAAATCTTGACAGAGAGGGGGGAGATGCTCTTTTGAGCAGCCCCCTCTGCTCCTACTGCACACAACCATGACAGCCGGAACAGGGGAGGTTCTCCGGCGACGCTCCAGCGATCTAAACTAAACGACGGCTATGGCACGGGACGCGGGAGGAATGGGGAACACATTTCCGTGCCAACCGCAACAAGAGGAGGCCCACGACGGCGGCACACCGGAGCACCTAGCTACGGCGACGGCGGCGACAACTACACGCTAACAGAGAACTACGGCGAGGAGAAGAGGAGGGAGGAGGAAGAGCTGCTCACCCTAGTGTGCTCGGAGACGCGCTTGCTACCGAGGAGAGGAATAGGGGGAAGAAGGGCAGCGGCGACCCCACGCACCGCTCCGGCGAGGTCGTCATGGAGGAGGCGCCAGGGAGGGGGAACAACCCCACTAGTGATGGGAATGGAATGGGGAGAGAACCCCCGTCCTCGCGGACGCCTCGGACGCCGTGGGGAAGGCTGCCGGCGACGAGGAGGATGCAGGATCGACGGTGGCGCTCTCTGAACCTCACCTCTCTCTCTCTCTGAACTTACCTGACGAGGAGACAGAAGGAGGGAGAAGAAGGGGGCTGGCGGCGGTGGAGGTACCCTAGGCAGGGGCTCACACGCCGAGGGGTTAAATAGGTGAGGGGAGGGACGGTCTCGACGTTCGTGAGGCCACGACGTCGGGAGCTCTCTCTCTCTCGCGTCGACCCTCTCTCTCACGGAAAGGAGGGGGAAAACGGATGGCGTCAGGGGAAGAAGAGGGACGCCGAGCGGGCTGCTGCGTGAAGGAAAGAAAGAAAAGGGCAAGGCCCATGTAAGAGGAGGGAGCCAGCCCACCTGGGTCTCTCTGAAATAAGAAACAAAAGGGTTTTCTTTTTAAATAAACCTCACAACAAAACAAAATACCCAGAGCAACACAGGGTTTTAAAAATAAAAATAAGAACACCTGGGGCATTAGGGATTTATGCCCTATTTAAATAAAATAGAAAACTGATTTTTAAGACAACTAAATTATATTCAAAACATGATTTAATATGCTGTTTTGTAAATAAAAACCCCATACGACTTAAGTTTTAAAACCCCAAGACAATACCCCCTCAACCACAAGATAATACACTAAATTTTTAATATTTTAAAAAAAGGTTCTAGGAAGGTTTGACACACAAGTTAAGTAAATAAAAGGGGGGAAGGTTTTAACATAGTTAGCAAAGCAATGTTGTTTGAAGGCATTGTTTGGAAACCTCCACATCATCACACACCACCACAAGCATAGCTAGCAACCAACAAGAATGAAACAAAGAAAAATAAAAGAATGATGCCATGATGCAAAGATGATGTCATGAAATGAATCACATGAAATGATGACTTTATATCAACCACAACATAGATCCACAAAAGGAAAGGATCCCAAAATGGCAAGGATTACATCTGGGGCATTACATCTGCTTTCTTGGCCTGCCTGGTTCTTGCTTCTGAACAGGAGCACATAACTTGAATCCAGTATCTACACTGTCCCACTCCTGCTTGCCTTCCAAAGCTGGTAGGTTTTCAACATAAGTGGCTCTGAACATCTCAACAGCGTCACCGCTTAGAGAAGTGATAAAGAAAAGTGCATGGATGCATGGCTTACCAGTGACCTGCCATTGTGTGCAACTACAAGTCCATTTCTCCAGGCCCACATGATACCTCCATTCTCTCTTCTCTCTGTCAGTTGCAGTTACCTCAGCCTGTGTTGGGGTTCTCCTAACAATGCTCATCTCCAAACCTTTAGTTTTCTCCATTAATGCATTCATTAGTGCTGGTGTGATGTAGTGCCCAATGAAATGGTCAATGCAAATTCTTTTTCTTAGGTCAAACTTCTCCATAATGTACTGCATGATCTTGTCAAGAAGGTCAACTAGGTGTAGGCCCTTGTATTTCTTGATTCTAGAGTTGAATGATCCAGTTAGATTGTTATTTACATAGTCAACCTTGATTAACTCAGTGAAATCAGCTCTAGCCCAGATTTTAGTGTGGTGCTCCTCAAGATACTCCTTTACTTTGGGCTTGCTTTTCAACTGGTTCACATGAAAATTGTGCTTTTTGATGTTGTAAGTTAGTGAGCAAGGCCACGGATTGTCATCATAAAATTTCACTTTGAATTTCTTGCCAAAAATTTGATACAAATATCTCATGCACTCTGTGTGCTCAACTCCAAGATAAAAATCATCAACAACACTCTCCAGTCCTTTGCAAGCATCAGTATGGATAACTAATCCTTCACGATGTCATATAGCTTTCTTCAAATTATTGAAAAACCATGTCCAACCCTCAGTGGACTGCACTTCAAGAACACCATATGCAACAGGAAATAACCAATTGCATGCATCTAGGGCACATGATGCTACAAGTTGGCCCGTAAACCTACCATGCAATGCAGTTGCATCTGCAACCAAGTTTGGCATGCACCCCTCTAGAAACCCCCGTCTGACAATCTTTGAAACAAACAAAAACCCTTCTAAAACACTCTTTGTAGAATTTATTTCTTTTTAACTTGTACTCCACTGTGTGATGGTCTATGTCAACAACAATGCCAGGTGATGCCTTCTCTACTTCTGCATTGAAAGCAAAAATAACTGAAAATTGTCACTGTACTTACCATATATCTTGTTAAGTGCCATCTCCTTACCATAGTAGCATCTGCTATAAGGCACCTCAAGACCATTCTTCTCTAACAACCTACCCTAAATTTCCTTTGTGCCAATCCCTGGATTTTTTCTGATACAAGCCATAGAAGCATCTGTAATCCACCTTCTTTTTTACATCTCTCAATCCCTGAGAACTGTTCACACTAGGACATGTGTGAGGGCAGGGTTTCAGTTTGATTTGAAAATAAAACAAATGGTCAGTCAGAACAACATTAGTAAAACAAAAAGGCACAATTTTAAAACAAATAGTAGTAAACTAAATAGCTAGTACCTGATAAAAAGTGCTCCTCCTCATCAAAGATGCATGCTGCATCCACTTACACCTGTCATAGGAACATTTAATAGTGAACCTACTCTGGTCACTCTTCAGTGTGATGTACTCAGTTTCAGACTTGATTGAGAATGTTCCAACTGCATTTCTGCAATCAACTACCTTAGGAAAGACCACACATTCCTCAATGCTTGGGTTATCTCTATCATACATCATGACAAATCTTTTCTCATCTCATTCTCAAAAGCTCCCATGTCATGATCCTCTTATGTCTCACCTTCATCACTATCTGAAAATTCTGCAGGAATGTAGTCTTCATTTGCTCCATGTTCCTCATTATTTTGTTGTACATAACCTGGATAAAGCTTCTCATCCTCCTCATCACACAAAATAGGTGCATAAGGCAGTGCTTCATGCACAACTGGATCAGGTTGATCATCTGGTTTCAGAGTGACACTTGGAGCAGTTGGGCTGCTACTAGCACTTGCTGCACTAGTGCTAGGAGCACTAGGAGTACTGCTAGCTCCTGGCTTGGATGCACATGGTATACCCCTTCTTCTACGTCTTGTCCTTCCAACAGTTGTCCTAGATGCAGGTGTTTTCTCACACCTTTCTCCTCTCTTTCTCTGAATTACTGTAATTTCCAAATTGCATGACCTTGTCTGTGCATTTCTTGCAAACATCAAACCTAACTCATCATCACATTGTAAAGGGTTCCAACTCTCCTTTGAATTGTCCCAATATCTTATTTCAACAGCACCAAACAATCCCCATGGATACTTTGCACAAATATTAGCCCTAAAATCATTAAATGAACTACTACTGCTGTCCCCAACTAATGGAAATGTGAAGTTGCTTTCTTTTTCTCTGGTACCAGTAGAAACTATGGATGTGGTCTCCATTCTAACAGACATAAAGAATGCAACAGCTGGATCCATCCTAAAATAATGAACACAACATCTACCATGACTAAATCTTTTTTGAATCAAGCCTACGATACTAGCAGGAGCAGATCTAAGAGTTACCCCACCGAGATCTCCCGTGCAGATACGGTGCCCTTGCCCTTGTCACCCTGACTGCCACTACAGCCGCCTTCAACGCTCCCCCTAACCGATGGCGAGCTTTTGTCGCCGTCGACGATGCCACTGCCGTCGTGTCCACTACCCCGTGGTGATTGGGACACCGCCTGGCCGTGCACGCAGTCATCACCCTCCCGCGCTGATGCGGTTCCCTTCTTGTGGCGGCAGCCGCTTAGGGTTTCTCCATTCTCCCCCATTGCATGAAAATGGATGTGGTGGTGCTGCAGACGACGTTGTGGTGGTGGTGCCCCTAGGGTTTGTGGATCTGGTGTTAAGGCGGCGACGAACTAGGGTTTGGGCAGGGGAGAGAGAGTGACGGAAGGAATGGGGAACGAGAGAGTGAGGGGGGGACAAGGGAGTGAGCACGAACGGGGGGCAGGCCGTGTCCAAAATCTAGCGCCGACAGAGGTCAACTGGTGCTGACTAGACAAAATCGTGACGGCAGGGCAGAAGAACAAAGAAACCAAAGTGAATTGGGAAAGAACGAGGGTTTTCAGAAAGTAGGGGCAAACCTGCCGAGGGGGACATGATGTCTACTACGCAACCTTTTCCTTCTAGACGTTGTTGGGCCTCCAAGTGCAGAGGGTTGTAGGACAGTATCAATTTTCCCTCAAGTGGGTGACCTATGGTTTATCAATCCGCGGGAGGCGTAGGATGAAGATGGTCTCTCTCAAGCAACTCTGCAACCAAATAACAAAGAGTCTCTTGTGTCCCCAACACACCTAATACAATGGTAAGTTGTATAGGTGCACTAGTTCGGCGAAGAGATGGTGATACAAGTGCAATATGGACGGTAGATATAGGTTTTTGTAATCTGAAATTACAAAAACAGCAAGGTAACAAATGGTAAAAGTGAGCACGAACGGTATTGCAATGCGTGGAAACAAGGCCTAGAGTTCATACTTTCACTAGTGAAGTTCTCTCAACAATGATAACATAATTGGATCATATAACTAGCCCTCAACATGCAACAAAGAGTCACTCCAAAGTCACTAATAGCGGGGAACAAACGAAGAGATTATTGTCGGGTACGAAACCACCACAAAGTTATTCTTTCTGATCGATCTATCATAGAGTTCGTACTAGAATAACACCTTAAGATACATATCAACCAAGACCCTAATGTCACCTAGATACTCCATTGTCACCTCAAGTATCCGTGGGCATGATTATACGATATGCATCACATAATCTCAGAATCATCTATTCAACCAACACATAGAACTTCAAAGAGTGCCCCAAAGTTTCTACCGGAGAGTCAAAACGTGTGCCAACCCCTTTGCATAGGTTCCCAATGTCACGAACCCGCAAGTTGATCACCAAAACATACATCAAGTACTCACATGAATCCACGTGTGCCAACCCATATGCATAGGTTCCCAATTGTCACAAACCCGCAAGTTGATCACAGCAGATAGACACGTGCAAGACATACATCAAGTGTTCTCAAAGACTCAATCCGATAAGATAACTCCAAAGGGGAAACTCAATTCATTACAAGACGGAGAGGTGGAAGAACATCATAAGATCCAACTATAGTAGCAAAGCCCATGGTACATCGAGATCAAGACATCTCAAGAATACGAGAGAGAGAGATCAAACACATAGCTACTGGTACATACCCTCAGCCCCGAGGGAGAACTACTCCCTCCTCGTCATGGAGATCGCCGGGATGATGAAGATGGCCACCAGAGATGGATTCCCCCTCGGGCAAGGTGCCAGAATAGGCTCCAAATTGGTTTTTGGTGGCTACACAGGCTTGCGGCGGTGGAACTCCTGATCTAGGTTTCTTTTTGGAGGTTTCTGAATTTATAGGAATTTATGGCGGTGGAATTACGTCGGTTGGGCCATGAGGAGGTCACGAGCCTGGTCGCCACCACTGGGGGGGTGGCGGCGTCAGGGCTTGTGACTCCCTCGTGGCTCTTCTGGCCTTCTTCCAAAGCTTCGGGGGTCTCTTTTGGTCCAAAAAAATCATCGTAAAGTTTCATTCCATTTGGACTCCGTCTGAAAATGGGCCAAAAACACGGAAAAAACAGAAACTGGCACTTGGCACTGAGTTAATAGGTTAGTCCCAAAAAAGATATAAAATAGCATATTCATGCATATAAAACATCCAAAGTTGACAAGATAATAGCATGGAACCATCAAAAATTGTAGATACATTGGAGACGTATCAGGACACAACTAAGGGAACCAAATTAATTATCCCTTGAAATTATGTGTGATGCTAGTGACTATGTTGTTGGTGCTGTTCTAGGGCAAAGAGTAGACAAGAAATTGAATGTTATTCATTTTGCTAGTCAGACCGTATACACTACTCAAATAAATTATACTAGTACCCAAAAGGAATTTTTAGAGTTGTGTTTGCATCTGATAAGTTTAGACCTTACATCGTTGATTCTAAAGTAGCTATTCACGTTGATCATGCTGCTTTTAAATACCTTATGGAAAATAAAGATGCCAAACCTAGACTTATCATATGGGTGCTATTACTCCAAGAATTTGACTTGCATATGTTGATAGGAAAGGAGCTGGAAACCCTCACGAGTGCAGAAACAGACATTAGTCCCGGTTGGTAAGGGCCTCTAGTTCCGGGTCACCAACCTGTACTAATAACTTGGGACTAAAGGCCCACTCCCTTTAGTCCCGGTTTGCCACAACCCGGGACTAATGCCCCTCCACATGGCCGGCAGGGCGCGCCAGGGGCGCGAAACTTTAGTCCCGGTTGGTGACACCAACCGGGACTAAAAGGCAGCCTTACACTAGGTTTTTATTTTTTTTCTGAAAGGAGGGGTTTAGGGGTTTCATATAACGATCACGGGCATCCATCCACTTTAATCAAATATTATGTCATATAACTCATCATCATCTTATGTACTCATCTCACAACTCATCATCATATTAATCATATACCAAGTTAAAATCTCATAAAACAGAAAAACATCATAATAATCATCATCCTAATCGTTCATGCCAAGTTAATGTAAACTAGAAAAACTTGTCTCTCATAATACCTAGTCCTCGCTCCTAGGTATAATGTCATAAAACAGAATAACACCTATGTCTCCGTGATGAAGCACAGAGATCCAACGGTCTCAAACTTGTGGCTTGCGATCCTTCTTTATTTCTCTCCATACTTCAATTTTAAGCCTTTTTGATTTGCAGTCAGCCAAGTATGGAGCATCGAACTCAACCCTCGGCGGGCTTTTAATTTTCATATGACCTTGTGTGTGCATCAGCAGAGGCACTACATCATTTGGCAGTTGCTATTGAAGAACATAATAATAGCCTAGTTAGCAATGTTATCAACACCATTCATGCAATAGTAGAGTGTACTTAATTAGCAAACTCTTACCAAGATATTTCGGCGAATATCATCCGACCTCAACCTATCCACTAGTGGCATGTAGGATATATAATTTGGGCCAGTTCCCAAATTATACGGGAAGTTCTCCCTACCAACCAGGACACAACAAGAAAGTGGATAAGAACATCCTCCTCCTCCCAAGTGTAGTGTGGCGTGTCAATTAATTTCCGTAATTCAGTCAAATCACCAAAATAAGTTGTAAATTATAATTTACCAAATTTAGTATATGGATGAACACCAACTATTTCTAAATATAGAATGCAAATTAGTTTACAAATAAGGTTGAGGAACTCACATGGAGGTAAAACAGGAAGCATATCGACATCCACCCAAATGTTGATGTTACCTCGCATATTATCTTCAGGACGAAGATTGAAGGTTATTTCCATACCCTCCTGAAATCCATATGCTTTGCAAAGATCTTACCAATTTGGGCACCCTATTTCTGTGTTAAAAACTGAATTCATTACTTTGATCAGAAATGTGTGACCATGTATAGTCCTCAGGTTAGCTCTCCTCATCTCCATACTCTCGTGGTCTTCAAAACCGAGCCTATACAACACATACCTTCTTGCATGGCAAGGGATGAACTAGTCGAATTGTATAAAACAAAAGTTACACGTTGAAGCAAAGAAACAAAAGTCATGCTTAATTACGAAAAAAGACTTGTCATCGTTGTGTACAAACAGAAACTTCGAAGGTCTCCTCAAGCTTGATGCTGAAGAACTTGTCGTCTCGCAGGTGAGGCCTGTCGCATAAACCCCGATAGCCGATAGCCACCGCATTATTCACACTCCCAATAATCATTGTCACACATTTCCAGTTTTAATGTGGTAATTTAACTTATAATCCGTGGAACATGTTTGTAAATGCGTAAACAACAACCATGACACTATATCTAAAGAACTGATCATCTATATATAAACAAAATTTCAAATCATCTATAATAATAATTGAACATCTATGATATTCGCATTCCATAGAAAATATCCAACCAAGTACATATCACAAAATTCATCAATCTCACTAGCCATTGATGACCCACAAGTGTAGGGGATCTATCGTAATCCTTTCGATAAGTAAGAGTGTCGAACCCAACGAGGAGCAGGAGGAACTGACAAGTGGTTTTCAGCAAGGTATTCTCTGCAAGCACTTAAATTATTGGTAACAGATAGTTGTGTGATAAGATGATTCGTAGCAAGTAGCAAGTAAAAAAGGTGCAGCAAAGTGGCCCAATCCCTTTTGTAGCAAGGGACAAGCCTGGACAAACTCTTATAGGAGGTAAAGCGCTCCCGAGGACACATGGGAATTTCTGTCAAGCTAGTTTTCATCATGTTCATATGATTCGCGTTCGCTACTTTGATAGTTTGATATGTGGGTGGACCGGTGCTTGGGTGATACCCTTACTTGGACAAACATCCCACTTATGATTAACCCCTCTCGCAAGCATCCGCAACTACGAAAGAAGAACTAAGACAAAGTCTAACCATAGCATTAAACTAGTGGATCCAAATCAGCCCCTTACGAAGCAACGCATAAACTAGGGTTTAAGCTTCTGTCACTCTAGCAACCCATCATCTACTTATTACTTCCCAATGCCTTCCTCTAGGCCCAAATAATGGTGAACTGTTATGTAGTTGACGTTCACATAACACCACTAGAGGAAAAACAACATACAACGCATCAAAATATCGAACGAATACCAAATTCACATGACTATTTATAGCAAGACTTATCCCATGTCCTCAGGAACAAAAGTGAGTACTCACAAAGCATAATTATGTTCATGACCAGAGAGGTATTGAATAGCATCAAGGATCTGAACATATAATCTTCCACCAAGTAATCCAACTAGCATCAACTACAAAGAGTAATTAACACTACTAGCAACCTTACAAGTACCAATCGGAGTCGCGAGACGGAGATTGGTTACAAGAGATGAACTACGGTTAGGAGATGAGATGGTGCTGATGAAGATGTTGATGGTGATGAGTCCCCTCTGATTAGAGGAGTGTTGGTGATGACGATGGCGACGATTTCCCCCTCTAGGAGGGAAGTTTCCCCGGCAGGACGACCCTGCCGGAGCTCTAGATTGGTTCTGCTCAAGTTCCGCCTCGTGGCGGCGGCAATTCCTCCCGAAAGCCTCCTCTTGATTTTTTTCTGGAACGAAACCCTCCTTATAGCAAAAGATGGGAGTCAGAGGGGCAACTGGGGGCCCACAAGCCACCTAGGCGCGGCCAGGGGGGTAGGCCGCGCCTGGCAGGCTTGTGGCCTCCTGGTGGCTCCACTCTGGTACTTCTTCCGCCTAGTATTTTTTATAAAATCCAAAATAATTCCTTGTTAATTTTCACGGCTTTTGGAGTTGCGCAGAATAGGTATCTCAGACTTGCTCCTTTTTCAGACCAGAATTCCAGGTGCCGGCATTCTCCCTCTTCATGTAGACCTTATAAAATAAGAGAGAAAAGGCATAAGTATTATACCGTGAAGTGTAATAACATCCCACAAAGCGATAAATATCAACATAAAAGCATGATGCAAAATGGACGTATCAGCCATCACATCAAACAAGTTCCTCAAATCCATCAATCTCACGAAACATATCACAAAATTGCATCAAACTGCTTGCTAACATATCACATCAAACAAGTTCCTCAAACTACTTGCTAACACACCACAAAATTCATCAATCTCACTAGCCATGAAATTGGGCAGGCAGGCGGCGATGGTGCTCGAGCAGGCCGCGACCATGGCGCCGTCATGCTCGGGCAGGTCGGTGGCCATGGCGCCGCCGCGCTCGGGCACGGTGATGTGCCATGTTGTTTAGATCGAGGAGGGAAGGAGAGGCCGGTGGAGCTCACCATGGGATCGAGGAGGGCCGGGGCGCAGTAGGGGCTCATGGAGGAGGCGCGGGCGGCCGGCGTCGGGGGCAGCGACGAAGAGGACAACTTTGGGGGGCGATGAGCTGTGGCAGCCTCGCGGCATCGGGCAGGGCACGATCTGCGTCCGCAGATCGAATGGGAGAGATTGGTGATGAAAACTGGGCGCAAAGTTATATGTAGATCCCTTTAGTCCCGGTTCCAGCCACGAACCTGGACTAAAGGGTCTTTAGTCCAGGTTGGTGGATTCAACCAGGACTAAAGGTGGGGCGCGTGCCCAGTGGCAAGTACCTTTAGTCCCGGTTGTGCCCACCAACCGGGACTAAAGGTCTATTTTCGACTGTCCAAAATTCCGCATGTGAATGGACCTTTAGTCCATGTCGGTGGCTCCAGCCGCGACTAAAGGTCTATTTTCTCCTTTTTATTGTTTTTGTTTTTTCTAAATAGGACAGTTTCTGTTTTAAAATTTAGAATAACTGTTAGACTAATTATAGTTTTTGAATGAATCTTTTTGGTTTAGGTCAAAAAACTACAAAATTTATTTTAGTGCTAGTAGTTTTGAAATTCACATAGTTTAAATTAGATATTTGTGAAATTTGTGTGAATCACTAGTTTGTGAATAACTTTACATTAAAAGTAGATTTTTAGTCATTCTTTTTACTGATGTTTAATATTACTGTGTTTTATCATTATATTAAATTTTGTAATTTTTAGGTTATTAAAAAATGAAATGCCTTTGTAAGAGATGAGTATTCATCCGAAACCGTGATACTACAAAAGAGATTGTCCATTTTGTACACGAAGTACATCCAGTTTTTGTCGTAACCCTCCAAACTTTTTAGCCGATGCTATTTGGATGAAATGATGATACCATGCCAAGTTTCAGCCTTTTCAGAGTTCATTTGTAGCGCTTTTCAATTTTAGGGTCATTTAGCTAAAAAACATTAAATCCATCGAAAATAGCAAATGAGGTGAGAAAGGGATGAAAATTAATGATGTGGCTTTGAATGATCCATATAGAGCGTACAAAAATTCTGGAGTTGAAATAAGTTTAAAAAACTGAAATGCCTTTGTAAGAGATGAGTATTCATCCGAAACCGTGATACTTCGAAAGAGATTGTCCATTTTGTACACGAAGTGCATCTAGTTTTTTCCATAACTCTTCCAACTTTTTAGCACATGCTATGTGGGTGAAATGATGATACCATGCCAAGTTTCAACCTTTTGAGAGTTCATTTGTAGCGCTTTTCAATTTTAGGGTCTTTTACCTCAAAAAACCATTAAATCCATGAAAACAACAAATGAGGTGAGAAAGGGTTGAAAATTGATGACAAGGCTTTGAAGGTTGCATACTGAGCACACAAAAAGTCTGGAGTTGAAATAAGTTAAAAAATGAAATGCCTTTGTAAAGGGATGAGTATTCGTCCGAAACTGTGATACTTCGAAAGAGATTGTCCATTTTGTACACGAAGTGCATCCAGTTTTTGTCGTAACCCTCTCAACTTTTTAGCCCATGCTATGTGGGTGAAATGATGATAACATTCCTAGTTTCAACCTTTTCAGAGTTCATTTGTAGTGTTTTCCAATTTCAAGGTCATTTAGCTAAAAAAACGATTAAATCCATGAAAAATAGCAAATGAGGTGAGAAAGGATTGAAAATTGATGTCGTGGCATTGAATGATGCATATTGAGCGCACAAAAAGTATGGAGTTGAAATAAGTTTAAAAAAATGAAATGTCTTTGTAAGAGATGAGTATTCGTTTAAAAAAATGAATGACTCTTGACTTAGAGTAAGTTTTATCAGTCTTACACACAACACATGGACAATACAAAAAACCACCCCGTTGGTTTGCCTGAGCCGCACGCACAAAACTGTGCAAGACATCAATGAACTGGGGAGAGCGTCGGTCATCGTACATCCATTGCCGGTTCATCTTTATTACACAAGACCGAAAAGACCAAATTAATACAAGTTCACACATAAAGTTCATACATACTTATAACAAACAATTATACAAGTATAAAAACTATCTAAATCATACAAATAAGATTTTTTTGGAATAAAAAGGATAAGAACAAGAGGATCACCAAGGTGGTGCCGGCGAACAGACGGTGCGGGCGATGGATGGTGGTTAGGACGGGAACGGGAAGGCACTTAGTAAACCACACCTAGAGATATGCAATCTAAGAAGTTAATTTGAGCTCAAATTGCATATAAATCAAATAAACTCCCACATTATTACTCCCAAACTAAAACCCACAAATCACTATAATTATAGAGCATTGCACGAGCTAATCTAGCAATGAGAGATGAAAGGACAAAGTTGCTAACCTTTGTGAACACTTGGATGGACGGGATGCATCAAATATTGACAAATATAGGAAGAAATTACAGATGAACTCGAGCAAGGGAAGAGAACAGAGGAGGGAAAGGAGAAAATAGAGATCTATTTCTAGTCCCGGTTTGTATTACCAACCGAGACTAATGGCCCTCGTAGGGGCACAAGTGTGATGCAACCGTGCCACCACCCCCTTAGTCCCGGTTTTTAACACAAACCAGGACTAGAGGTTCCTAATAAACCAGGACTAAAGCCTAGCCTCATGAATCGGGACTAGTGGAAGCATTTGTCCCGGTTCATAAACAAACCGAGACTAATGTGTCGAGCCAAAGGCCTATTTTCTACTAGTGCTTGTAGGAAATAACTTGTCTAGGATGGAAAATGTTCTTGATGACCCACTGTCTATTGATGATAATTTTCCCGATGAGAAACTTGTTGTCATGAATACTTGACGTAGTACTCCTTGGTATTTGGATTATGCTAATTACATTGTTGTTGGATATATTCCGCCTAGCTTTACCTACCAACAAAAGAAAAAGTTCTTCTATGATTTACAATATTACTTTTGGGATGACGCACATGTTTATGAATAAGGACTAAATTGTGTTATTAGGTGTTGCATACCTGAGCATGAACAGGAACATATCCTATGGAAGTGCCAAACATGCCCAACAAAAAAAGAGGTGCAGGCAAGCACAAGTTTGTAAATTAGTGGCGATAATAGTCTATACAGTATGCTAACACATGATGAATAACCATGAACCAACTTATTTTTTCTTACCCACCCCACCTATTTGCCCATTGTGGCGACTAGATAAACATCTTATGGAGACACTTATTTGCTGACTAGAATGACAACAGTCAACAACTCAAAGAGAGGCATTTGCCAGTATACCACAGGAACACAAGATGCAACAAATAAACGAGATGAATACCAAAATAATAGGTTGTATCAGTGACATTTGTACCAATCTCTACACCAAACACTGCACTGAAGACAAAGCCTAATGCGAGAGGGAGATGGAGATGGGTGTGCTACCTGCTGCTGTGGTGGTGCGGTGTGGTGGCATGCTTGACCTCCTCCTTCTGATGCTTCTCACTAACCTACATGACAAACAAGGCCATAAGTGAGCTCCAGCAAAGGCATTTCCTGATCATTTACTAAGTTCATGGCCACCTACAAAAATATTAAAGGAACATGATAAGGAGTTGTAAAATATGAAGAGCCACCTAACCTAGACCAAATAGTAATGCATATGTTTAGGAATCTAAAGTTCACCGATTGTTCCAGCTGCTTGACACTTGAGGCAATTAAACATGAAAGAACTTACTACAAATGTTTTTCTTCATCCAACGTGATAAGCGATAACATGTTACTGCTATGCTATATTGATTAAAAGAGTAAGATTTCATCAAGCCTATGTCATGAATAACAGGAACATATTATAAAATACAGAATAGTAGTTGAGTGCCTTCAAGTGTTTAATGACTCATGGCACAATAATCTTGTAATATGGAGAGTGACAATAGAATGGGCGGTGGGAGTTGGCGTGAACCGGGAGCTAAAAACATTCTATTTAGCTCATCAAACATTCAGACTTGCATGCATGTATGTCCTCGGGGAAAGCATTCAGTAAAATTTTGTACATGCTTCATAACTTATTTTAAATATTGTTGACAATGATCTAACCCACCCTGGAAAATTCCAAAAATCTGAGAAAACACATTTTTTTGCTTTTGTTTCCAAAAGGCACCGGCGACTGATACAGTTGTTCTTAGTTCTTCAGACATGCATGTGAGCCTTTGAGAAATCAAAATTCACAGAAAATTCTTCATACTTTGTATATATAAGTTTATCTCATTGAAAACGACGGCCAAATTAAATTTAGACTCCACAATACAGGCTAGTCCAACGCTGCTGCATACGAGACGAGGCCATCATCCACTCCCGTGGTGCTGGGAGGCGGATCAGGGAGCGGCGATGGGTGGCGGATAGGGGAGAGGCAGTGTGAGGTGGGAGATGAGACGAGCGAGGCGGAGGTGGGGCGGCGGGGTGTCTCGATCGGATCTGGAGAGAGTGAGAGACTGAAAGGGTGGGTGGGTAGTTAGGGTTTGGTTTCTCGGGAGATGCTCTGCAGTTGGATGGCGTGTGATGGATGGCTCTGATTGCATCCGTTGGGGTGATCCGCGTGGAGGAGGTTCCTCGCGTTTCATTAGTTGGCTGACTCTTCTTATCCTCCGTGAGGTCCCTTGATGGTCATGTATCTAAAACTTGGACCTAGATATCTGGATTTTTTCAAATAAACTACTAAATATTTGTTGCAAAAATTTAACTGCACCATTTCTAAAATACCAGACCACATTTTATGACGACTCCTCGACATTAGTCGGGTGTTCTTTCCTAAAGGTAAACCTCCAAGCTAGTCGTGTGATTCACACACACGTAGCCATTCGATCACAAGTGTGCAATTCATCTTCCTTCTTTTCCCTTCATCTACATCCAATATGGTGCATCTTGGAATGGCAAACAATGTTGCCTAAGGAAGTTTTCATTTTCTTTCGACGAATATTTCATTTTCCATTTTTCGAGTGCCCAAAATGAGTTTTTTGTGAAGGACCTACCATATATATGTTACAAAATTGGATCAAATGAATTTTCTAAAATATTAGGACATATTTAATGTACATTTGAGCAAATGGTTGGGTGTCAAAAGATTTTATCGACCTCTCGTGAAAAAGACAAATTTTCGCTGATTCAGTTGGAAGCACGTCAAATTTGAACTGCATGGTGCCTTATAGTTTGCTCTTTATTTTTCTAAAAATCATTTCTGGATAAATAATTATCCATTTAATAAGATAAACACCAATAGTTTTCCAAGATTGAACCACTAACTAGGAACGATCATACCCGCCATTTTGACCGCATTTTGAAATGGGCATGCAAAATTCAAAAAAATCTAAAAAATGGAAAACCTTCGCATTGTGTCATTATATGTGAAAATTTTACCATGTAAAATAATAAACATGTAATGTGGCAATTACTTTCAAAAAGTCATCCTAGAAATGAGCTATCATGTATGAAGATTCATGGCTTTCAAGCTAAATGATCAATCTTAAGCCAACATTGATGGCATAGTTTTTTCAAATGATCTAATATTGTTAAAATGGGTGCATTTTGAAATGGCAAACAATGTTGCCTAAGGAAGTTTTCATTTTCTTTGGACGAAAAATTCATTTTCTATTTTCCGAGTGCCCAAAATGAGTTTTTTTGTGAAGGACCTACCATGTATTTGTTGCAAAATTGGACCAAATATTTTTTATAAAACACTAGGCCATATTTAAAGTACAATTAACAAAATGGTTGGGTCTCAATAGCTTTTATCCATCTCTCATGAAAAAGACAAATTTCCATCAATTTAGTTGGAAGTGGGTCAAATTTTAATTGCAGCTGCCTTATAGTTTGCTGTTTATTTTTTCCAAAAATCATTTTTGGGTACATAAGTATTCATTTAATCAGAGCAACACCAAAATTTTTCCAAGATTCAACCATAGATAGGAACGGCCATACGTGTTGTTTTCACTGCATTTTGAAATGGGCATGAATTTTTTTTTAAAAATGTAAAATCTTCACATTGTGTCATTAGATGTGCCAAAGTTACGAGGTAAAACAATAAACTTGTAATACGGTAATTATTTTTTAAAAGTGTTTTTAGAAATGAGCTATCATGTGTGAAGATTCATGGTTTTCAAGTCAAATGATCAATCTTATGCCCACATTCATGGCATAGTTTGTTCAAATGATCTAATATTGTTCAAAAGGGTGCATTTTGGAATGGCAAACAATGTTTCCTAAGGAAGTTTTCATTTTCTTTGGACGAAAAATTCGTTTTCCATTTTTTGAGTGCCCAAAATGAGTTTTTTTGTGAAGTACCTACCATATATTTGTTGCAAAATTGGACCAAATAATTTTTCTAAAATAATAGGCCATATTTAATGTACAATGGACCAAATGGTTTGGTTTTAAAATCTTTTATCCACCTCTCACGAAAAAGACAAATTTCCGTCGATTTAAATGGAAGCGGGTCCAATTTGAACTACAACTGCATTATAGTTTGCTCTTTATTTTATCCAAAAATCATATATAGGTACATAAGCATCCATTTAATGTGATAAATGCCAAAAAAATTCCAATATTCAACCACTAGATAGGAACGGCCATACCCGCCGTTTTTACAACATTTTGAAATGGGCATGAAAAATTCAATAAAAAGAGAAAAAAATGGAATACCTTCACATTGTTTCAATATATGTGACAAAGTTACCAGGTAAAATAATAAACTTGTAATACTGAAGTTATTTAAAAATGTTCTTAGAAATGAGCTATCATGTGTGAAGATTCATGGCTTTCAAGCCAAATGATCAATTTTATGGGCACATTCATGGCATAGTTTGTTCAAATGATCTAATATTGTTCAAAAGGGTGCATTTTGGAATGGCAAACAATGTTGCCTAAGGAAGTTTTGATTTCCGTTGGACAAAAAATTCATTTTTCATTTTTCGAGTGCCCAAAATGAGTTTTTTTTGTGAAGGACCTACCATATATTTGTTGCAAAATTGGACCAAATCATTTTTCTAAAATATTAGGCCATATTTAATATACAATTGACCAAATGGTTTGGTGTCAAAAGATTTTATCCACCACTCGTTAAAAACACAAATTTCCATCATTCAGTAGGAAGCGAGTCAAATTTGAACTACAGCTGCATTATAGTTTGCTCTTTATATTTCCCAAAAATTATTTATAGGTACATAAGTATCCATTTAACCATATATACAAGGTGTGGTGGTAAGACGTCGAGGTTTGGATGGTGCCCGAGAGCCCCCACTCCAGAGCGCGTAAATGAGCATGCCAGTTGCGTGGTCACAGTGTGACTGTGGCGTTGCCACACGTTCTAGGAGGCCTAGGCATGTTTGGTGGGTTGGTCATTCCCCCGATAGGTGTTAGGAAGAATAATACAACAAAATAATCTCACGAGGAGAGTGAACTAAGCTCAAACATGAATTAACAACCAAGTGTTTGATTAGCGGTTGGGGAAATTCACATGGCCAATGTGCCTGGGTCTTGGATGAGGATGATAATCTACTAAGGAGACTGTTTTGGAAAATGTTCAACTCAAATGGAGGGGCCTAGGTGGCAATTGCTTTGCAAAGTACCATATTGGGCAAAAATATGGATGTTGAAGCCAGGCTCAAATTAATGGATGGATTGAGCTAAAATTTGGTGGATGATGGTCATTTGGGCATAGGAAAGCACTTAAAAAATGGATACCATTGGGACATGCCAAAGTGGCAGTTCCTTCACAATGCTCTTCTCTGGACAGAAACTTGGAAAAATACTAAGAGGAATTGGCTAAATCAAATGAGCTCAAATTTGGTGGAGGTAATTAGTTATACACTTAGGAACGTGTCCTATTAAATTGTTAGCAATAATTAAGCAATATAAAATATATTTGCTTCACATAATGAAAATACAACCAGAATAAAAGATTGGATGATGAGCTCACATGGATTGTTGGATAGAGCTCAAATTTTGTGGAGAGTTACAATTTAGATCATTTGGATAATCCGAGATAGTACTTCCATCACAAAGCTTCTCCCTGGGTAAAAATTGTTGAAATTTTCCAAGGAAGATTTAATAAGCAATTAGAGCTGAATATTGACATGTGGCAATTATTTGGATATGTAAGATTGCCAAAAAAGTTTTCGGGCAATAGGGGGGGTCTAGATAGCACTTGCTTTGCAATGTGCCAATCTGGACAGAAAATAGAAATTGAAGTTGTGCTCACATAGATGATTCGATTGAGCTGCAATTTGGAGGATGGTGAGAATTTGGGCATATGAAGGCATTGTAAAAATTTCATACCATTTGAATAAATAAAAATTGTACTTCCTTCACAATGCTCCCCACCGAAGAGAACATTGGAAAAAATACTGAGGGAAATTGGCTAATTAAATGAGCTAAAATTTGATGGAGGGAGTTTATATGGTCATAGTCTTGTCCTGGTAACTTTTCCTCAATTATAAAGCAATATAAAATGTAGTTGCTTTACAAACAGAAAATATTACGAGAAACAAAGATTCAATGGTGAGCTCACATGGATATTGTTAGATGGGGCTCAAATTTTCTGGAGAACTATGATTTGTGCATATAGAAGATCTGGTAAAAAGTAAACTCATTAGGATATTCCTAGATGTTACTTCCTTCAAAAGCTTCTAGCTAAACAGAAAATTTGGAAATTTACTGAGAAATATTTACTTAGCAAATGGAGATGAATTTTTTCATGAGGCGATGATTAAGATAAGAAAGAGTGCCCAAATATTTTTAGGGAAATTATGAAAATATAAATAGCAATTCCTTCACAAGGTGTTATTCTGAACAGAATAGGAAAATTAATATTGCTGAAATTTTTTTAATTAGGGAAGGAAGGGTTTTGTGACGCCCTCGGTTTAATCGTACGCTAATCATACACGCAAATGCGTACGATCAAACCCAAGGACTCACAGGAAGATTTCACAACACAACTCTAGACACAAATAAAATAATACAAGCTTCATATTACAAGCCAGGGGCCACGAGGGCTAGAATACGAAAGCTCGATAAACACACGAGTCAGCGGAAGCAACAAATATCTGAGTACAGACATAAAACATGGGGTGCCTTAGAGAAGGCTAGCACAAAAGATACAACGATCGAACGAGGCGAGGCCTCCTGCCTGGGAACCTCCTGACTACTCTTGATCATCAGCGGCCTCCACGAAGAAGACACCAACGGGCGACAGGCGTCGGTAGGAAACTCCACTCCTGGGCTCCAACATCTGGTCGCAACAACGGATCAAGGGAACAAAGGGGGAGCAAAGCAGCGGTGAGTACTGTTGGAATTATGCCCTAGAGGAAATAATAAATATAGTTATTATTATAATTCCTATATCAAGATAATCGTTTATTATCCATGCTATAATTGTATTGAATGAAGACTCATTTACATGTGTGGATACATAGACAAAACACTGTCCCTAGCAAGCCTCTAGTTGGCTAGCCAGTTGATCAAAGATAGTCAGTGTCTTCTGATTATGAACAAGGTGTTGTTGCTTGATAACTGGATCACGTCATTAGGAGAATCACGTGATGGACTAGACCCAAACTAATAGACATAGCATGTTGATCGTGTCATTTTGTTGCTACTGTTTTCTGCGTGTCAAGTATTTGTTCCTATGACCATGAGATCATATAACTTACTAACACCGGAGGAATACTTTGTGTGTATCAAACGTCGCAACGTAACTGGGTAACTATAAAGATGCTCTACAGGTATCTCCGAAGGTGTTCGTTGAGTTAGTATGGATCGAGACTGGGATTTGTCACTCCGTGTGACGAAGAGGTATCTCGGGGCCCACTCGGTAATACAACATCACACACAAGCCTTGCAAGCAATGTGACTTAGTGTAAGTTGCGGGATCTTGTATTACGGAACGAGTAAAGAGACTTGCCGGTAAACGAGATTGAAATAGGTATACGGATACTGACGATCGAATCTCGGGCAAGTAACATACCGAAGGACAAAGGGAATGACATACGGGATTATATGAATCCTTGGCACTGAGGTTCAAACGATAAGATCTTCCTAGAATATGTAGGATCCAATATGGGCATCCAGGTCCTGCTATTGGATATTGACCGAGGAGTCTCTCGGGTCATGTCTACATAGTTCTCGAACCCGCAGGGTCTGCACACTTAAGGTTCGATGTTGTTTTATGCGTATTTGAGTTATATGGTTGGTTACCGAATGTTGTTCGGAGTCCCGGATGAGATCACGGACGTCACGAGGGTTTCCGGAATGGTCCGGAAACAAAGATTGATATATAGGATGACCTCATTTGATTACCGGAAGGTTTTCGGAGTTACCGGGAATGTACCGGGAATGACGAATGGGTTCCGGGAGTTCACCGGGGGGGGCAACCCACCCCGGGGAAGCCCATAGGCATTGGGGGTGGCGCACCAGCCCTTAGTGGGCTGGTGGTACAGCCCAAAAGAGCCCTATGCGCCATAGGAAGAAAAATCAAAGAGAAAAAAAAAGAGGAGGTGGGAAAAGGGGGAAGGACTCCTCCTTCCAAACCTAGTTGGACTCGGTTTGGAAGGGGAGGGCTGCCCCCCTTGGCTTGGCCGAAACCCTTAGGGGTCCTTGGACCCAAGGCAAGGCTCCCCCTCTTCCCCCTATATATACGGAAGTTTTAGGGCTGATTTGACACAACTTTACCACGGCAGCCCGACCACATATCTCCACGGTTTTACCTCTAGATCGCGTTTCTGCGGAGCTCGGGCGGAGCCCTGCTGAGACGAGATCATCACCAACCTCCGGAGCGCCGTCACGCTGCCGGAGAACTCTTCTACCTCTCCATCTCTCTTGCTGGATCAAGAAGGCCGAGATCATCGTCGAGCTGTACGTGTGCTGAACGCGGAGGTGTCGTCCGTTCGGCACTAGATCGTGGGACTGATCGCGGGACGGTTCGCGGGGCGGATCGAGGGACGTGAGGACGTTCCACTACATCAACCGCGTTCACTAACACTTCTGCTGTACGGTCTACAAGGGTACGTAGATCACACATCCCCTCTCGTAGATGGACATCACCATGATAGGTCTTCGTGCGCGTAGGAAATTTTTTGTTTCCCATGCGACGTTCGCCAACAGTGGTATCAGAGCTAGGTTCATGCGTAGATGTCTTCTCGAGTAGAACACAAAAGTTTTTGTGGGCGGTGATGTGCGTTTTGCTGCCCTCCTTAGTCTTTTCTTGATTCCGCGGTATTGTTGGATCGAAGCGGCTCAGACCGACATTACTCGTACGCTTACGAGAGACTAGTTTCATCGCTACGAGTAACTCCGTTGCTCAAAGATGACTGGCGGGTGTCAGTTCCTCCAACTTTAGTTGAATCGGATTTGACCGAGGAGGTCCTTGGATGAGGTTAAATAGCAACTCATATATCTCCGTTGTGGTGTTTGCGTAAGTAAGATGCGATCCTACCAGATACCCATGGTCACCACGTAAAACATGCAACAACAAAATTAGAGGACGTCTATCTTGTTTTTGAAGGGTATGCTTGTGATATGATATGGCCAACGATGTGATGTGATATATTGGATGCATGAGATGATCATGTTGTAATAGATAATATTGACTTGCACGTCGATGGTACGGCAACCGGCAGGAGCCATAGGGTTGTGTTTATACTAATGTTTGTGCTTGCAGATGCGTTTACTATTTTGCTAGGATGTAGCTTTAGTAGTAATAGCATGAGTAGCACGACAACCCCGATGGCGACACGTTGATGGAGATCATGGTGTGGCGCCGGTGACAAGAAGATCGTGTCGGTGCTTTGGTGATGGAGATCGAGGAGCACGTGATGATGGCCATATCATGTCACTTATGAATTGCATGTGATGTTAATCCTTTTATGCACCTTATTTTGCTTAGAACGACGGTAGCATTATGAGGTGATCTCTCACCAAAATTTCAAGACGAAATTGTGTTCTCCCCGACTGTGCATCGTTGCTACAGTTCGTCGTTTCGAGACACCACGTGATGATCGGGTGTGATAGACTCAACGTTCACATACAACGGGTGCAAAACAGTTGCGCACGCGGAACACTCGGGTTAAGCTTGACGAGCCTAGCATGTGCAGACATGGCCTCGGAACACATGAGACCGAAAGGTCGATCATGAATCATATAGATGATATGATTAGCATGGGGATGCTTACCACTGAAACTATGCTCAACTCACGTGATGATCGGACTTGAGCTAGTGTAAGTGGATCATGAACCACTCAAATGACTAGAGAGATGTACTTTTTGAGTGGGAGTTTAGCGAGTAATTTGATTAAGTTAAACTCTAATTATCTTGAACATAGTCTAAGTCCACTTTGAATATATTTGTGTTGTAGATCATGGCTCACGCGACAGTCACCCTGAATTTTAATACGTTCCTAGAGAAAGCTAAGTTGAAAGATGATGGAAGCAACTTTGTAGACTGGGCTCGTAATCTTAAGCTAATCTTACAAGCTGGGAAGAAGGATTATGTCCTTAATGCTGCGCTAGGAGATGAACCACCCGCTACGGCTGATCAGGATGTTAAGAACGCTTGGTTAGCACGTAAGGAGGACTACTCAGTAGTTCAATGTGCAGTCTTGTATGGCTTAGAACCGGGACTTCAACGTCGCTTTGAGCGTCATGGAGCATTTGAGATGTTCCAGGAGTTGAAGTTTATCTTTCAGAAGAACGCCCGGATCGAGAGGTATGAGACCTCCGATAAATTCTATGCTTGCAAGATGGAGGAGAACTCGTCTGTCAGTGAACATGTGCTCAAAATGTCTGGGTACTCAAACCGTCTAGCTGAGCTGCGGACTGAACTCCCGCAAGAAGCTATCACTGACAGAATCCTTCAATCACTGCCGCCAAGCTATAAAGGCTTTGTGTTGAACTACAACATGCAAGGGATGAACAAGTCTCCCGGCGAGTTGTTTGCGATGCTGAAAGTCGCTGAGTCTGAACTCCATAAAGAGCATCAAGTGTTGATGGTGAATAAGACCACTAGTTTCAAGAGAAATGGCAAAGGCAAGAAGGGTAATTCAAAGAGCGGCAAGCCTGTTGCCAATCTGACGAAGAAACCCAAAGTTGGACCTAAGCCTGAAACAGAGTGTTACTATTGCAAGGGTATGGGTCACTGGAAGCGCAATTGCCCCAAGTATCTAGCTGATAAGAAGGCGGCCAAAGAAAAATCAGGTATATTTGATATATATGTTATTGATGTGTACTTAACCGGCTCTCCTAGTAGTGCCTGGGTATTCGATACCGGTTCTGTTGCTCATATTTGCAACTCGAAACAGGAACTGCGGAATAGACGAAGGCTGGCGAAAGATGAAGTGACGATGCGCGTAGGAAATGGTTCCAAGGTTGATGCAATCGCCGTCGGCACAGTTTCACTTCAGTTACCATCAGGATTAGTTATGAACTTGAATCATTGTTATTTAGTGCCTGCGTTGAGCATGAACATTATATCTGGATCTTGTTTATTGCGAGACGGTTACTATTTTAAGTCAGAGAATAATGGTTGTTCTATTTCTATGAGTAACATCTTTTATGGTCATGCACCGAATGTGAGAGGATTGTTCATATTGAATCTTGATAGCGATACACACATACATAACATTGAGACCAAAAGAGTTAAAGTTAATAATGATAGCGCCATATTTTTGTGGCACTGCCGCTTAGGTCATATTGGTGTAAAACGCATGAAGAAACTCCATGCCGATGGACTTTTGGAGTCACTTGACTTTGATTCACTTGACACGTGCGAACCATGCCTCATGGGCAAGATGACTAAAACTCCGTTCTCCGGAACAATGGAGCGTGCAAGTGACTTGTTGGAAATCATACATACCGATGTGTGTGGTCCGATGAGCGTAGAGGCACGCGGCGGATATCGTTATTTTCTCACCTTCACTGACGATTTGAGTAGATATGGTTTTGTCTACTTAATGAAGCACAAGTCTGAAACATTTGAAAAGTTCAAGCAATTTCAGAGTGAAGTTGAAAATCATCGTAACAAGAAGATCAAGTTCCTACGGTCTGATCGTGGGGGTGAATATCTGAGTTTCGAGTTTGGTGCTCACTTAAGACAATGTGGAATTGTTTCAGAGTTGACACCGCCTAGAACACCACAGCGTAATGGTGTGTCCGAACGTCGTAATCGTACTTTATTAGAGATGGTGCGATCTATGATGTCTCTTACCGATTTGCCATTATCATTTTGGGGTTATGCATTAGAAACAGCTGCATTCACTTTAAATAGGGCACCATCAAAATCCGTTGAGACGACACCATACGAACTGTGGTATGGCAAAAGGCCAAAGTTGTCGTTTCTTAAAGTTTGGGGATGTGATGCTTATGTCAAAAAGCTTTAGCCTGAAAAGCTGGAACCCAAAGCGGAAAAGTGCATCTTCATAGGTTACCCAAAAAAGACAGTTGGGTACACCTTCTATCTCAAATCCGAGGGCAAAGTGTTTGTTGCTAAAAATGGAGCTTTTCTCGAGAAGGAGTTTCTCTCGAGAGAATTGAGTGGGAGGAAGATAGAACTTCACGAGGTTGTCGAACCTCTCATCCCTCTGGATGGTGGCGCAGGGCAAGGGGAAACCTCTGTCGTTGCGACGCCGGTTGAGGAGGAAGTTAATGATGATGATCATGAAACTCCGGTTCAAGTTTCTGTCAAACCACGCAGGTCGACGAGACCACGTGCTGCTCCTGAGTGGTACGGTAATCCCGTCTTATCAATCATGTTGTTGGACAACAATGAACCTGCAAATTATGAAGAAGCAATGGTGGGCCCAGATTCCAACAAATGGCTAGAAGCCATGAAGTCCGAGATAGGATCCATGTATGAGAACAAAGTGTGGACTTTGGAAGTACTGCCTGAGGGCCGCAAGGCTATTCAGAACAAATGGATCTTTAAGAGGAAGACGGACGCTAACGGCAATGTGACCGTTTATAAAGCTCAACTTGTGGCAAAGGGTTTTTCACAAGTTCAAGGAGTTGACTACGATGAGACATTCTCACCCGTAGCGATGCTTAAGTCCGTCAGAATCATGTTAGCAATAGCTGCATTTTTCGATTATGAAATCTGGCAGATGGATGTCAAAACAGCGTTCCTTAACGGTTTCCTTAAGGAAGAGTTGTATATGATGCAACCCGAAGGTTTTATCGATCCTAAGAATGCTAACAAGGTGTGCAAGCTCCAGCGATCCATTTATGGACTGGTGCAAGCATCTCGGAGTTGGAACAAACGCTTTGATGAGGTGATCAAAGCATTTGGGTTTATACAAGTGGTTGGAGAATCTTGTATTTACAAGAAAGTGAGTGGGAGCTCTGTGGCGTTTCTAATATTATATGTGGATGACATATTGCTGATTGGAAACAACGTAGAGTTTTTGGAGAGCATAAAGGATTACTTGAATAAAAGTTTCTCTATGAAGGACCTAGGAGAAGCTGCTTACATTCTAGGCATTAAGATCTACAGGGATAGATCAAAACGCATGATAGGACTTTCACAAAGCACATACCTTGATAAAGTTTTGAAAAGGTTCAAAATGGAACAGTCCAAGAAAGGGTTCTTGCCAGTTTTACAAGGTACGAGATTGAGTAAGACTCAGTGCCCAGCAACTGATGAGGATAGAGAGCATATGTGCACCGTCCCCTATGCTTCAGCCATAGGTTCTATCATGTATGCAATGATGTGCACTAGACCGGACGTTAGCCTGGCCATAAGTATGGCAGGTAGGTTCCAGAGTAATCCAGGAGTGGATCACTGGACGGCGGTCAAGAATATCCTGAAGTACCTGAAAGGACTAAGGAGATGTTTCTCGTGTATGGAGGTGACGAAGAGCTCGCCGTAAAAGGTTACGTCGATGCAAGCTTTGACACAGATCCGGACGACTCTAAGTCGCAAACCGGATACGTATTTATTCTTAATGGGGGTGCGGTAAGCTGGTGCAGTTCCAAGCAAAGCGTCGTAGCAGATTCTACATGTGAAGCGGAGTACATGGCTGCCTCGGAGGCGGCTAAGGAGGGTGTCTGGATGAAGCAGTTCATGACGGATCTTGGAGTGGTGCCAAGCGCACTGAATCCAATAACCTTGTTCTGTGACAACACGGGTGCCATTGCCTTAGCAAAGGAACCACGGTTTCACAAGAAGTCTAGACACATCAAACGACGCTTCAACCTCATCTGCGACTACGTCGAAGGAGAGGATGTAAATATATGCAAAGTGCACACGGATCTGAATGTAGCAGACCCGCTGACTAAACCTCTTCCACGGGCAAAGCATGATCAACACCAGAACTGTATGGGTTTTAGATTTATTACAATGTAATTCGCATGATGATGTGAGGGCTAGATTATTGACTCTAGTGCAAGTGAGAGACTGTTGGAATTATGCCCTAGAGGCAATAATAAATATAGTTATTATTATAATTCCTGTATCAAGATAATCGTTTATTATCCATGCTATAATTGTATTGAATGAAGACTCATTTACATGTGTGGATACATAGACAAAACACTGTCCCTAGCAAGCCTCTAGTTGTCTAGCCAGTTGATCAAAGATAGTCAGTGTCTTCTGATTATGAACAAGGTGTTGTTGCTTGATAACTGGATCACGTCATTAGGAGAATCACATGATGGACTAGACCCAAACTAATAGACGTAGCATGTTGATTGTGTCATTTTGTTGCTACTGTTTTCTGAGTGTCAAGTATTTGTTCCTATGGCCATGAGATCATATAACTCACTAACACCGGAGGAATACTATGTGTGTATCAAACGTCGCAACGTAACTGGGTGACTATAAAGATGCTCTACAGGTATCTCCGAAGGTGTTAGTTGAGTTAGTATGGATCGAGACTGGGATTTGTCACTCCGTGTGACGGAGAGGTATCTCGGGGCCCACTCGGTAATACAACATCACACACAAGCCTTGCAAGCAATGTGACTTAGTGTAAGTTGCGGGATCTTGTATTACGGAACAAGTAAAGAGACTTGCCGGTAAACAAGATTGAAATAGGTATACGGATACTGACGATCGAATCTCGGGCAAGTAACATACCGAAGAACAAAGGGAATGACATACGGGATTATATGAATCCTTGGCACTGAGGTTCAAACGATAAGATCTTCGTAGAATATGTAGGATCCAATATGGGCATCCAGGTCCCGCTATTGGATATTTACCGAGGAGTCTCTCGGGTCATGTCTACATAGTTCTCGAACCCGCAGGGTCTGGACACTTAAGGTTCGATATTGTTTTATGCGTATTTGAGTTATATGGTTGGTTACCGAATGTTGTTCGGAGTCCCGGATGAGATCACGGATGTCACGAGGGTTTCCGAAATGGTCCGGAAACGAAGATTGATATATAGGATGACCTCATTTGATTACCGGAAGGTTTTCGGAGTTACCGGGAATGTACCGGGAATGACGAATGGGTTCCGGGAGTTCACCGGGGGGCAACCCACCCTGGGGAAGCCTATAGGCATTGGGGGTGGCGCACCAGACCTTAGTGGGCTGGTGGGACAGCCCAAAAGAGCCCTATGCGCCATAGGAAGAAAAATCAAAGAGAAAAGAAAAAAAAAGAGGAGGTGGGAAAAGGGGGAAGGACTCCTCCTTCCAAACCTAGTTGGACTCGGTTTGGAAGGGGAGGGCTGCCCCCCTTGGCTCGGCCGAAACCCTTAGGGGTCCTTGGACCCCAAGGCAAGGCTCCCCCTCTTCCCCCTATATATACGGAGGTTTTAGGGCTGATTTGACACAACTTTGCCACGGCAGCCCGACCACATATCTCCACGGTTTTACCTCTAGATCACGGTTCTGCGGAGCTCGGGCGGAGCCCTGCTGAGACGAGATCATCACCAACCTCCGGAGCGCCGTCACGCTGCCGAAGAACTCTTCTACCTCTCCGTCTCTCTTGCTGGATCAAGAAGGCCGAGATCATCGTCGAGCTGTACGTGTGCTGAACGCGGAGGTGCCGTCCGTTCGGCACTAGATCGTGGGACTGATCGCGGGACGGTTCGCGGGGTGGATCGAGGTACGTGAGGACGTTCCACTACATCAACCGCGTTCACTAACGCTTCTGCTGTACGGTCTACAAGGGTACGTAGATCACACATCCCCTCTCGTAGATGGACATCACCATGATAGGTCTTCGTGCGCGTAGGAAATTTTTTGTTTCCCATGTGACGTTCGCCAACAAGTACTCATCCAAAGTACTCGCAAGACTTACATTGGAACTATGCTAAATATGCACCAGTATCAAAGAAGGGGTTTTATATGTGGACTACCTGCAGCAATGCAAGAATAGAGAGAAGGCATATTCCTATCGAAGACTAGCATCTTCAGGGTCTTGCAGCAATAGACGAGAGTAGAACAGGGGTAACACAAATAATAGTCATATTGTTGCAGCATTATTAAAGTGAGGTCACGCCTAGAGATCCTCCCTCGACTCCGTGTGAGGAAGCAATCCCGAGGCAACTAGTTCCAGTTAAGTAACAATTGTAGTTGTATAAGATCAGGGCACAACTCCAAGTCGTCCTGTAACTGTGGACACGGCTATTCGAATAGTTAATTTTCATCCCTGCGGGGGTGCACCACATGTCCCGTCACGCTCGATAACACTCTGGCCGGACACACTTTTCTGGGTCATGCCTAGCCTCGGAATATCGACACGTCGCAGCCCCACCTAAGACTAATCAGAGAGGCCAGCCCGCCGGTCTAAATCCTAAGCGCAAAGGGTTCATGGGCCCAGTTCCCCTCCGCGCTCATGCATGATGCGAGGGCGGCCGACGTCAGTCCTAGCATCCCTTAATCACAAGCATGATGCATCTCGGGACCACTCGGGCGCGCGCCACTATGTTGCTGACATCTGAAAAACTTTGGCTGATACCGCGACACCGAGTACCCATAATTCTTCCCGCATAGCCGGTTAGTGCGAAAAGGTCTCTGACCAACCCAGATCAAATACCCAAATCCATTAACATTTAAATTAGGCCATCAACACAATCTCGTGGGAATCCACCCGTCTTAACAACAAATCACCCATGATCCGAGTAACATGGTCGAGTAACTGTGTGGTTACAACATCGGGGGGAATCCGAGGTATCACCCTCGTTAGATTCCGAATGATGTATCTGTCAAGGTGGGATTAGAGGAATCACCCTCGGGGGTCCCACACTTGAGGGGTTGCGCGATAGAGGCATCGTCGGGAATGGTGAAAGAGGAATCACCCTCCATAACCACGACCGACTAGCTATACTACACAGATATCATCAGGAGTACTTAGCGAGGTGTCACCCTCGGTACCCGATAGTATCTTTGTAGCATCGTACAACTAAGGGGGTGTATGTGATGTGTCAGGTCTGGCTCGTCGATCAAGGGTCGAGATTTGAAAGCAAAGCGGGGCAACTGGATTACGGGGTCAGAGGGGATGACTGCTCCACCTATACTGAGCATATTAAACGTACATGACTGAAAGTAGCAGTTCATCAAAAATAGGCTATGCATCAAATATAGGAGCTAACTACAACAGTAGCAAAATACTAATGCAAGCAGTAGGAAGAAAGACATGGGCGATATAGGAATGATCAAGGGGGGTTTGCTTGCCTTGCTGCTCTGCGGCAAAGGACTGATCGGCAGGGTCGTAGATGTACCCGGCAGCAGCGTCAGTCTCGGGGTCTACCGGTAAGAAGAGGGGGAAGAAACAATAAATAATAGCAACGGTGCAACACAATGCATGACATGGCAAGATGCAGGCTAGACATGAGCTAACGCAACAACATCCGTCCTAGACGGGTCGGAAGAATATCTGACGATATTTTTCCGGGTCTCTGGCTACTACCAGTCAGACTCAAAACGATGGAAATGTTCCATGTTTGCTATGCTAGGGACACGTGACACACGAATGGACCGTGTATCCGGGTTCGTCTCGTTCTGCTGATCAACTTTCATGTCGAAAATATTTTGATCTGACTTACGGATTATTTAATATTAATTTTTAAAGTTTTATTAATTAATTAGGAATTAAAAACAGATTTATTTAAATTGATTAAATGCAATTATGACATCAGCATGATGTCATGCTGACATCAACAGTTGACTGGTCAACTGACCAATGGGTCCCGTGCGTCATAGACACACCTTTTTAATTAAAACTAAATAGTAATTAATCAGATTAATTTAGTGGGGGACCCATGTGTCATACTCTAATTGTTCTAATTACCCAATTAATTAATTAATTAATATATCTATTTATTTATTTAATAAAAACATTATTTTTCTATTTTAATTTTCCACTTTTCTTAAAAGAGGTTGTGGGGCCTCCCTGTCATAGACAGCGGGGTGAGTTGGCCCCACCGGTAAGTGGCTTTAGGCAACATACACATATTTACCTACAGATAAATATCCATACAATTAATGTATACCGCCATATACCGACATACATACATACATACATATGTGCATCTCATACATACAAAATACATATGCAATACATTATTTGTTTTTATTTCTTTCTCATCTCACAACTCCCACCTGTGTGTTTAACAAAGAACTCAACATCACATAGAGAGGGACACATCTCCACGATCACCTACACGAACCTAACGGCGTCGGATCGGAACGCCGTTTGCCGGAACGGAACCGGGACGGCGCGAGGAAGGAGATGGTGGGAGGAGCCCGAGGAGGGCCTCACCTACGTTGACGAGAGGGCCCGGTGAAGCCGGAGTTCTCGGGAGGCGGAGGTGACGACGAGGAGGAGGACGAGGCGGTGTCGGTGGTGACGGTGGTGCCGGTGAGGACGGTCGCCGGAGAGGTTGCCGAGAGGGGCCCCGGTGGGGAGGGCCCCCGAGAGATGTAGCCGCCGAGAGGGGCTCCGGCCGGCGTGGGGGCGACGGGAGACGAGGTGGTCGACCGGCGGGGCTCCTGGGCTGGTTGGCCGGGGTGGGGAAGGGGCTCAAGTGGAGGTGGTGCCGCGGGGGAGAGAGTCTCGGTCCCTGGGAGTTGGGGCCGACGGGGGTGAGGGGGAGGGCCGGTCGACGGGGTTACTGGGGGGCCTCGGCCGACGGGGGATCTGGGGGCCGCCGGCGGGAGGGACCAGACGGGAGGAGGAGGGATCGTTGGGGGATGGGGGAGTTCGAGGTGGGAGGCTCGGTCTGGGAGGGAGAGGAACTGAGGCAGAGGTGAGATCTCGGGGTCTCGTGGGGGCTGTGAGGGAGGGAGCCGATGGGAGGCCTCACCGGGATGTGGGGTGTCGGTGGGGGTCTGGTGACCGAGGGGGAGAGATCTCGCGGGGGGGTGGTTGGTGGGAACCGGGAGCGACGGGAGAGAGAGTTGAGGATCGAGCGGGGTAGGTGGTGGCTGGTGGGATCGATCTCGGGTAGGGGTGGGTTACGGTGGGAGAGCGAATCGAGGGGAGGCAGGGTCTCTCGAGGGGAGGGGCCAGGGCGACGGGGGTCTTGGGAGACCACGGGGAGCGGCGGGTAGGTGGGGACGCACCTGGCGATGTGGGGGGGCGATCCCCTGGCGGCGGCAGGAGGGGGAGTGGGGAGGGAGCCGATCAGCTGGATCGCTAGGGTTGGGTGGGAGTGGCCGGCTGGGCCACTTTGGCCTAGTCGGCCATGGGCTCGGTTTTTTTTTCATTATCATTTGTTTTTCTTTCTTCTACTTTCTGACATTCTATTATTATTATTTTATATATATATATATATATATATCGTTCTGTTCTAACTATATATGACTTTTAATATCATTAAAAATGTCCGATTCACCTTTATAACTTATTAGGGAATTTCAATAACTCCCCCGACATTTTTACTTAACACCATAAAACGTTTCTCGTTCGACTTTATTTTTATAAATTTCGAACTCGACTTGGTTTTCGACTAACACGAGATCAATGATAGAATTTATGATGACGTGGCTTCATTAGCGTGGGATTACTGTCGCTTGACTACATTGGTTACTGTAGCTCAAATCCGGGGATGTCACAACTCTCCCCCACTAACAAGAATTCTCATCCCGAGAATTAAGAGGTAGAAGGAAAGAGCTAGGGGCATTCATCCCGAAGATGATCCTAGCGTTCCCAAGTGTCCTCATCTTCAGAATGATTTGACAATTTCACTTTGAGGAGCTTGGTGAATTTGCGACGAGTCTTACGTTCAGCTTGGTCGAGAATATGGACCGGATGTCCTCTACAAGAGAGGCCTTATTGCAGCTCAGCATATCATGATCCACTGCTCGAATAGGATCACTGAAGCAACGACGGAGCTAAGAAAACATGGAAGACATCATGAACCTAAGAAAGGTTCGCCGGCAGTTCCAATTGATAAGCCACTCTTCCACGCCTTTCGAGAACAGTGAAAGGACCAATATAGCGAGGAGCTAACTTGCCCTTGACCCCAAAACGGTGTGCGCCACTCATTGGTGTGACACGAAGATAAGCCTTTTCGCCGGATGGATAGACCATATCTTGATGATGACGGTCATACTGCCTCTTCTGACGAGACTGAGCAGCCTTCAGATTCTCATGAATAATGCGGACTTGATCTTTAGCATATTGGATAACATCTAGACCGAAGATTGATCGGTCCATTGAACGGTGGCTCGAGAATTACATACGAAGCCAAGGGTAAGGATACTTTAGAGTCAAAGATGTACAGGACAATCAGGTTTCAATCCTGTGGAACTTTGGGTTATGGGCCCAACATGTGGGCCGGGAGTAGGCAGAGGGGTGACATATTATACGATCTTGGTAGCAAGACATGTAAAGGGTTAACCTGTCAGTTATGTTGGCAACAACGTCGATACCAAGGGCGGGGAATGAATAGAACCATTTTCCTGCTCGTTCAAACGAGGCGGACCAATAGGCAAGGTTCTCGTCCACCGGCGGTTACCGGAATGTTATCCACAATACTAACGGGGTCTTACCGACAGAGTTGTATACCGAGAATTTTACCTAAGCAGGGAATTAACACTAATTAGATAAGTTATGCCACAAGAAAGGTCAAGCGGACCAATGGGAATGAGAATGTGTTCACACACACAAGTATCAAAGTATGCCATTCCCGAGGAAAACATAGAGTATGGTATACATGATAGGTCATCAAGTACATAACCATTTAGACAAAGATGTAAGAAGAATCATGATGTTTACCCATACCATACGGTTTGGATAATTGATCAGGAACAATTTAGCATTGCGCTCCCAATGTTCCTGTTGAAATTTGAAGTACCACATCCGTGCTTCGGGGTAGCATCGACATGGTCATCCGATAAAGGTCGGACCAATGGGCACACAAAGAGGATTCATGAGGAACAACTTATGAAATAAGTCATATATTCTCCGCATAGTAGAATGGCTAACCTTACGTATGGAAGAATTTATAACAATAGGTCCTTCGGCCCGGTGTGCCACACAAGACATCACCGTACCGAGTTACATAAGACCAAAGTTATAATTATTGGGAAAATGTTCCAACCATCATATCTGCCCGAGATTCAAATCTGATTGTTGTCAGGACACCTCAGACTCAAGATGCCTGAGAAGAAAGATGAAGGTACAAGATTCTCATGATATGAACTACACAAGCAATTCATGAATCATGAGTTCGATTGTAAGACATATGAACACAATGTCAAGACATTCGTGCCCACAAAGAATTCTTACGCCAAAATGCAACTGAGTTCTGATTTTGGGAACCATCATCGAGGATGACAAGGTTCCATGTGTAAGTCTAGATTAGCTCTTATGAAGGAACTTATTTTCCTTTGATCAAATCAATTAGTGGCTTGGGGTGCTAAGAGAAGTTATATGAAGTGAAGATGACAATCCTGCAAAGCATATAACACTTCGCACATGTGTGAATGATTTGGTATTTCCTGAGAGGAAGCGAAACAAAACTTTCACATATTCACGACGGAAAGAGTGTACGTGAACTTTGGCAAATACACTTCTTCTACCCAACATATTGTTCATGAGTTAGGCACAAAGATAGTGCTTTCAAAAGCTTCATCACGAACCATGAATAAGTTGAGGGTGTGGTCGATGGGCGCAGCATCAATCCCTGAAGATTTTGACAGGGATGAATTTCCAAAATTATAATATCAAGGAGATATCATTTGTCAAATCAAATGGTATAATGTCGTATGCTCGAGGGAACAACAACAATTAAACATTGGTCGAAGGGTGCACTCGGAAATACGGACGGAGTAGCACAACCAATGTCAAAAATGATGAGTCAACATCCAACACACCAAGAATGAAACAATTAGTTGTTAACCTCAAGGCAATAGGGTTGCCAGAAATACTGGAATCACACATTAGAGTTCACTTGTTGGTATTCCGGTTTGAAACAACACGGGACCAAGAAATGAATGGTGATGGCGAGAAGTATTGCTATATCAAGAATTCTTAAGAGGCGTGCAATCATCACGACATTCTTGACAGAAAAGATAGTAATACTTCAAGGTAGAAGATAGCATAAGATGAATAGCAAGGAACTCAAGGGACAACACAAAACATGAACACGTTTGTGTTGGAGGGAAGGTAAACAATGATGTCGACGATAATACAATCATCGAGGGGCAAGGATGGTATTTGTCAACATGCATTCGATTGATACCCTGCAAGAGCTCAGAATGCTGATGATGATCACGACACATTTGTCAAGAAATTTCATGAAGATGTAATCGTTCAGCAACGACATCAAGCAGGGGAATGATGAAGCAAGAGGTTGTCGGAATCACAGATAAGACTGCTAGCTTAGAATTGAGATTGCCTTTCAGGACAACCAACATGATGTGGAAAGCTCGATGTAAGCTTAACGTATAGTTGGAATTGTGTTCCAGGGATGAAGGATATAGATAGTACGGTCGAGCTCCAACATGACGATGCTGCAGCTTAACAGCTTGGAATGACATGATCGAGTACAAACTCGTAAACAAGGAAGATTACAAAAAAAATTCGAATCGCAATGCGTACTCGATTCAGTTGTTGATGTACTCGCGTGTCCAACAACTCAAACACGAGGAAGCTGGAACTGATGAAAATATCATAGTTGATGAGGAGCTCACAAGAAGTTATATAGCTCTGTGATATCCTCGAGCTACAAGGAATAATATTCGGAGGTAGATCAACATTAAGGCTTGGACCGATGTATTTATCTGAAGAAGACAAGTACTTTAACTCGTCTAAGAATGAAATCAAGGTAGGACAACATGGTCGGAACCACGATTGTAAAGTACAAGAGCACATATACGAGATCAAATCATATAATGAATGATTATTTATACGAGAAGTATCTATGGTAGGATCAACGTCGTTTCCATGGGCATGAACATAGAGTTCAAGGTCGACTCCCACTTCATCAATGCATCACGTGCCATTTATTCCTCGCCTTTGATCAGGTTGTAGCTTTGAAAGAATATCCGGCATAACACCAGAAGAGCAAGACTCGTGAAAACTCTTCGGGTCATATTGATTTAGGACGGCATAGGTTCAACCCATCAGGGCATCTTAGGAACATATACCACAAACTTCAAGAATAATTAGCACATGCTTGACAACAGAGCATGGCCGACAAAAGTATAGGATACAATTTATCAGAGGGAGAAGACACAATTTACCAATGACATTATGTATCAGTGGAACACTATCACAAAAAAAATTGAATGTAAAGGGATGCCGTCGGATAATAACTCAGAATGAGTCTGGCAATCCACAAATGATTTGATGTAAGTATCGGTACTCAATCAGAGGGAGATAGGACGCAATGCATCGGGTTATAGAACATCTGAAAAATATCGATACTTAGTTACCAAAGGAATTAAGATTTTCAGATTGGTGTATCATAAACAGATGCTCCGATCAAATACAAGCAAGTTGAAAGGACGTAGATTGACAACCACCACAGTTGATTTGTCGAGAACCAGCTCTGTCTGGATGTCGGGACCCCGATCCTAAGCCATAGGAATCCAGCCTTAAACACGTCGCATCTCTTTGTGGTCTCACGCACGGTTAACTCCACGGCTGCAGCCTTACCTTAGCCGGGACCGTTTGCGTCTTTTGACTCACGTATGCGATAGGTGTCGCTAGCAATCCAATGTCAAAGAACCCGGATCGACATGTCTAGTCATAAATCAAAGTGGCAGTTCCGCACAAGGACATGCATACATGACCCAACAAAGCAGGTGTCGGTCATCAGCGAACGTAGACGAGTCGTAGCAAGCTACAAGGACTCCATTACGTCGCGTGACATTTCCCCAAAGAGGACAGGCACAGCAGCTAAGAAGGACACATGCCGGTCAACCAATGTGTCCGGAGCAGTAGCGGACTACCAAGGCTCGTTGGATCACAATGGGGCATTTCCTTGTAAGGAATGCTACTAAAGTTCATGACTAGGTATTCGAACCCCATACATATCAAGTATGACACACGTATGCATGGCATACCGATATGTATAGATACATCGATGGCATCACAACATAACCATAAACATACAACCTTTATTCAATAGGCTCGGAAGAGCCACACACATAATATTACACATTAAGGTCTCTCGACCCATAATAGCAGTCATACAAATACAAGCCAGCGGAAGAGTTATAAACTGTCTGGGTACAGACAGTGCAACTAGAAGGCACATGGCCTGACTATACTACAGAGCCGACGTAGGGCCAGATCGTAGCTGGGACACCAGCTACTCGTCGTCGTCGATGTCTACGAAGAACCCTCCATTAGGGTCATTAGCAACCTCTGCAACATTTATTAAGCAAACATGAGTACGAAGGTACTCAGCAAGACTTTAGGAGAACTAACTACTCATGCAAGGTATCAAAAGGTATTGTGGGGTTTCAAGCGGGAAGCCAGCATTTGACTCGTGGCTAGACAAATTGCATTTTGAAATTAGTTTTGACAACTTGATTTCTCGCACATGAGTCCACTAACACCACAACAATACACTATCGTGGAATCATTCCGTCTCCAAACGGAAATGCCGTCCACGACACCCACGCTTATCTTGACAATTTTATGAGTAGCCGTTGAAGTTATCTATGAACAACATATGTCTCCAAGTAGTCCATATCCGCGGACGCGGCTATTCAAATAGATCATAACCCTGCAGGGGTGTACTTCATCACACACACTCTCGCCACTTATCGCCATGTGCACGTCATGCACCTCGGCAACCTTCAAGCGGAAGCCCAGCGAGGGAGTCGGCCACGACCGTTAACCACACCAGTACCTAGTCCGGGGTTTCCGCCACAGCCTCAAACGATGTGCGCAGGGTTCCCAAGCCCACCATCCGGGTGCCACTTGGTACACCGTGCCACTGCCTACCGCATCACGGCCCACCTCTCAGGTCAGCACCATGCACGGCCTCCAGCATTACTATAAACACCAGAAACTACTTGCAACTCCTGGACCGAGTACTACGCGATTAATAGGCCGAGCGGGGTCATATTTCAGGGCCCAGCATGTGGTAGTATCTAGTCTTGGATTACATACACGGAACTCAGTTCCTAAGGACGGTTCCAATGAAACAACCCGCCATGTACTCCTACACAGCCTTTCACCGGTACCTTTACCAAATCAAGTTCAACACACAACCTTTGCTCACCGAACACATTCCACATTTCTGTTCATCTCCCAGATGACAGACCATACACAACTCTAAGCATAGCATGCATAGCAGGATAAGGCACATCATAGCTCAAGCAACTACCAGGTATGCTAGGTTGCAAGGTTCGGCTATTTACTGTGACAAGGTTAAGTCATGCAAAGGAAGTGGGTCCAACTCTTGTGGCAAAAGCAGTTGAAGCATTTGATCCTAATGCAATAAATAGGTGCAGGAGCAAGAACATAGGAGTTATCGGGATGATCAAAAGGGTTGCTTGCCTTGTTGCTCAGAGGAGGAACGATATCCGTCAGACGGATATTCGGTGGAATCCGGGGGTGCGGACCCTACCGAAATGAATGGCAACATTCAATAACAATCATATGCACTCAAAATGATGCATGAGCATGGCATGAGAATGCAAGGTGATAAGTTATTATTTTCAACATGTAATAGGTTTAGAGTTGATTTGAATCACATTCGAATAGCAATTCAAACGGGTATTCTCGGATACCGGTTTAATTGATTCGACCTGATGCTCGGATCAACTTGATGTTAACATGCATGAAATGTCATGTTATGGTACTGATTTGTAGTTAGGACAGTGGTGAACATTGTATATATAATGGAATTTGAATATTTTTGCAAATTCCTTTTATAAAGTGATTATAAGAATTGAATTATTCCTTATTTCACAATTTAGGGTTCTGTAATTTTTTTAAACATGGTTGAAAATAGCATAATCAGAATCCTTGAATTTTTCTGATACTGTTTCATATATAAATTATTTTCATTGGAGTTACAGATTAATTTCTATGATTTTTACAAGTTTTAGCAATTTACTGGAATTATTTCTATGCTGGAAATTCTATTTATTGCCTCAGGCTGATGTCAGCAGGTCAGCCGACCTGTTCAGGTCAAACCTGACACGGGGGCCCCACTGGTCAGCCTCTCTGGGACTAATCCCGCGCTGACCAGCCCTAACTGAGGTTTGACTTGGCCTTGGGCCCACTTGTCAGCGAGTGATTAGGTCCCTAAGCTGCTGGGTTAGCTTTGCCACGTCGGCATCCACCGGCGGCGAGGTCGTCCTCGCCGGCGGGGAGCCTCCGGCGACCACCAGCACGGCGGAGGGGCTCGGAAACGGCGCACAGGGGGCCAAATGCTGCGCGGAGAGCACCAGAGGAACGGCACGTCTCCCGCAGCTTCATTTCTGCACCTAGCCGGGGCTGATCTGGCCGGAGATGACGCCGGCGACGAGCTTGGCGGCGGCCAAGGCTCGGGCGTCATCGGGGTCTTTGAATCAGGGGGGTCTACGCTCGGTTCTTAGCTGCTACAGCATCTACGCGTCGTCCTGGAGCTGCTGGTGCCCTCGGAAGGATGAGCTGATCATCGGAGGGCTACCGGCGACGAGCGGCAGCGGCGGTCCTCGTCGGGCTCCGGTGAAACTAGAGCTAGAGGAGGGGATCGACGGGGAAAACTTAGGGGAAACGACCGCATGCTCACGGGGAGTGCAGAGCAGAGCTTAGACGGCTCGGGGAAGGCCTGGGGGCGACGAATCGACGGGAGAGGTCCGGCGGCCGGAGGTGGAAGACGACTGCGTTGCGGGCGTTGCAGGGCTCGAGGAAGCTTCGGCTTCTGCAGAGATGACCAGGCTGACGAGGCGGAGCTAATGGCGTGCTCTGGGAGGGAATCCTATGGCCAGGGGCACGGGCAGCTTGAGCTCGAGCTCGGCTCTAATGGCGGCAGCAAGGAGGAGGAGGAGATCCGGGAGGAGGAGGAGAACCGAGGCGGGGAATGGATAGGGGAGGCTCTGGGGAGCTTATCCCCGTCGTCGCCAGCGCGAGGCAGCGGCCAGGCAGGCACGCAGGTGCGTGGCCACGCCGGAGGGGGCGGCGGCCACCTCCTGCTGCCTACTGGCGCGAGGGAGGGGACGAGCGGGGAGATGGGCCGGGCCAGGCTTAGGCGACAGGTAAGGTTTTTCCATTTTTTTTCTGTTTTTGTTTTTCTGTTTTGCTAATTATTGTTTTGCTAATTAATTCAGCTCCAAAACAAAAAGTAAAAACTATTTTACACCTCCTGAAATATTTTTTATAATATCCCCACTCATTTCCAAGATTTTCAACATTTTTGGAAAATTATAGTTTCTGATTTCAAATTTTAAATTTGAAACCAGTGGCTTTTTGCATTTATTCAAAAAGCTTAAAGTGTCAAGAAAATAGTTTTCTCCAATGCTCATTTACTTTCATGATTTATCAGAAAGTTTGAACATTTCTTGAGGCCATTTTGGGTTCATTGATTTTGAACTGGTTTGAGATTTCCTTTAATTGAAATGGTGGCTAGGGTTTTGAGTTTTTCCTTTGCCACTTTGTTGTTTTGTTGAAACTTCTTAGATGCAAATGCAAAGAAGACATGAGCACAATGCTATCTTGCTTAATGGTTAGGGATGTGACAACTCACCCCCACTCAAAAGAATCTTGTCCCGAGATTTAGAAGTCGTCGGGAATAACGCAGGATATTCAAGTCGGAGACGATCCTCTCTTTCCCAAGTTGCCTCCTTTTCAGAATGATTTGACCATTGAACTTTAAGAAACTTGAGGTTTCGACGTCGAGTGGTACGCTCAGCTTGATCAAGAATACGCATGGGGTATTCTCGGTAAGAAAGGTTATCTTGTAGATCAAGCGTTTCGTGGTCCACTTCACGGATAGGATCCGAAAAGCAACGCCTGAGTTGCGAGACGTGGAAAACATCATGAACCTTGGAAAGATGCGGAGGAAGTTCCAACTGGGAGGCAACTTCTCCGTGTTTGGCAAGAATGCGAAAAGGACCAATGTAACGAGGAGCCAATTTGCCCTTGATACCGAATCGATGGGTACCCTTCAAAGGTGTAACCCGAAGGTAAGCCTTCTCGTCAACTTCAAAGGTCACAACCTTATGATGACGATCATATTGGCTCTTTTGACGGGACTGGGCTGTTTTCAACTTCTCACGAATAATGCGAACCTGCTCTTCTGCATCCTGGATCATGTCCGGGCCAAAGAGTTGCCTCTCTCCGGTTTCTGACCAATTAAGAGGGGTTCGGCATCTTCGTCCATAGAGAACTTCAAAAGGGGCTTTTCCCAAGCTTGATTGATAACTATTGTTATAAGCGAATTTGGTGAATGGAAGGCACTTCTCCCAATTCATACCGAACGAAATAACACAAGCTCGGAGCATATCTTCTAGGATTTGATTCACTCTTTCTACTTGACCACTTGATTGAGGATGGAAAGCAGTGCTAAAAGATAAGTGAGTCCCCATGGCATTCTGAAAACTTTCCCAGAAGCAAGAAGTAAAGATACTTCCACGGTCCGAGTTAATTTCCAGGGGAACACCATGAAGAGACACTATTCGAGAGATGTATAACTCTGCTAGCTGGCTAGCTGTTATGCTCTCACGAATAGGAAGAAAATGAGCCACTTTGGAAAGACGGTCAATGACCACAAAGATAGCATTATTTCCTTTCTTGGTCTTGGGAAATCCGGTAATGAAATCCATGCTAACTTTATCCCATTTCCATTCAGGAATAGCTAAAGGTTGAAGGGTGCCAGCAGGCCTTTGATGTTCTGCCTTAACTCGGCGACAAACGTCGCAGTTAGCAACGAACTCGGCAATTTCTCTCTTCATCCTAGTCCACCAGAACCTCTGGCGTAGGTCCTGATACATCTTAGTACTACCGAGATGAATGGTGAGAGGAGAATCATGAGCCTCCTTAAGGATTAACTGCCTTAGATGTGGGTTCTTAGGAACCACTAAACGATTCTGGAAGAACACAACACCTTGATCATTCATGGAAAATTCTTTAGCGTTTCCGCTAAAAATATTCTCCTTGATCCGTGATATACCCTTGTCACGCTTTTGGCCAGCTATAATTTGATCCTTAAGAGTAGGCTTCGCCACCAGGTAGAAAGGAATCCTTGAGGAACAATATGAAGATTCAACTTCCGAAAGTCCTCATGGAGATGTGGTTGACCTTGTTGTAGCATCAAATTGTTACAATAAGATTTACGACTTAGTGCATCGGCCATAACATTGGCCTTCCCCGGGGTGTAAGTTATCCCTAAGTCGTAATCCGAGATCAACTCAACCCACCGTCTTTGCCTGAGATTCAAATCCGGCTGGGTGAAGATATATTTCAGACTTTGGTGATCAGTGAATATTTCGCAGCGATTACCCAAAAGGTAATGTCGCCAGGTTTTTAGTGCATGGACCACGGCTGCAAGCTCAAGGTCATGTGTGGGATAATTATCCTCATGTGGACGCAACTGTCGAGATGCGTATGCGATCACATGACGATCTTGCATGAGAATGCAACCTAATCCTTGTCGCGAGGCGTCGCAATAGATAACAAAGTCCTTAGAAAAATCTGGTGGTAGCAACACAGGTGCGGAAGTCAGGCGTCTTTTCAGTTCCTGAAAACTATGCTCACACTGTGGTGTCCACTCGAACTTTTTATCCTTCTTGAGGAGTTCAGTTAGAGGCTTTGCAACCTTGGAGAAATTCTCAACAAAGCGGCGACAATAGCTCGCTAGACCAAGAAAACTCCTAACTTGCTTAACCGATTCAGGTTGAGTCCAATCAAGGACAGCTTGAACTCTCTCGGGATTGACAGCAATACCCTTACCAGAGATTGCGTGGCCTAGATAGGTCACTTCTGGTAACCAGAATTCACATTTTGAAAATTTGGCATAAAGGCGATGCTCTCGAAGTTTCATCAATACCAGCCTTAGATGCTCGGCATGTTCTCATTCATTCTTTGAGTAGATGAGAATATCATCGAGGTATACTACGACGAATTTATCCAAATACTCCATAAAGATTGAATTCATCAGCCGAGAGAAAGTGGCCGGGGCATTGGTTAAACCGAAGGACATAACGGTGTACTCATATTGGCCATAACGAGTATCAAAGGCCGTTTTTGGAATGTCCCCGTTCTTAATCTCGATTTGATGGTATCCCAACCTCAAATCCATTTTGGAGAAGACTGAGGATCCAGCGAGCTGATCGTACAGATCGTTGATCCTGGGGAGCGGATACTTGTTCTTAATGGTGACCAGATTAACTGGTCGGTAATCTACAACCATCCGATCCGTTTCGTCTTTCTTCTTGACGAAGAGGACGGGACAAGCCCAAGGAGAAGAGCTAGGACGAATGAAACCCTTGCTCAAGGCCTCATCTAATTGCTTCTTATGTTCGGCTAGCTCTAGGGGTGCCATCTTATAAGGTCTTCTGGCTATTGGGACAGTTCCCGGAACAAGATCTATCACAAACTCTACATCTCTGTCAGGTGGAATTCCTGGCAGTTCCTCTGGAAAAACATCCGGGAAGTCACGGACTACCGGAATGTCTTCAAGTTCCGGAAGAGGGTTGGCATTTAGGGAATAGAGTTGGCATTTGGCAACTCGAGTAGAGACATTTACTATCTCTCCCGAGGGATGGGTAAGCTGGACATTTCTAGAGTGAGTATCAATCTTGGCATAGTGAGCTGACATCCAGTCCATGCCCAAGATGATATTAATATCCGAAGATTTCAATGCTATCAATGAGGCTAGAAAAACTAGCCTGTCTACCAGAATTTCATTGTCATAGGTTATCCTAGAGGTTTGCCATTTACTACCAGGGGTTTGGACAACCAATGGGATTGGCATATCACAAAATGACATGTTATGCAACTGTGCATAACTTTCTGAAATGAAGGAATGAGAAGACCCAGTGTCAAAGAGAATAGACGCTGGGTGATGATTAACAAGAAGCGTACCCAGCATGACGTCGGGATCCTCTGCAGCTTCTTCTGCTGACACATAGTTCACACGGCCACGTGCAGGAGTTGGCTTCACATAATAAGCTTTGCCCGACTTGGCTTGCCCGACGGACTTTCCGGGTTGCTTGGCACCCACATTCTGAGGACACTCACGGGAATAATGCCCTGGTTCTCCACACTTGTAGCATATCACCTGGTTGGCACGTGGTGCAGCATTGCTAGCTGGACCACCATAAGCTTTTGCTGGAGGGTTGGCTTGATTCATCTGAGGCGCCACGTAGGATGGCCTCGGAGTGTATCTTGGCGGCAGAGAACTGTTTGGAACCCACAGCCTGCGTTTTGGAAACGCGGAACCAGAAGATGAGCCAAAGTCACGGGAGTGCTTCCTTGTGGCTTCGAAGTCAGAATGACCAGTCTCCGCACTGATCGCTTTGTTGACCAGGGCTTGAAAACTTGCACACTCATGGAGGCGCAGGTCTCGACGGAGCTCAGGGCTCAGACCCTTACGGAATCTTGCTTGCTTCTTGGCGTCAGTAGACACCTCCTCTGTTGCATAGCGGGCGAGGTTACCGAACTCGCGGCTATAGGCATCCACAGACAACTTGCCCTGAGTGAAGGCACATAACTCCTCTCTCTTTCTGTCCATCAGGCCCTCTGGAATATGGTGCAGACGAAAAGCTGCACTGAAGTCTGCCCATGTGGCCACTGGTTCAGCGGGACGCATAGCTTCAAAATTCTCCCACCACAGATTGGCGGGTCCCTCCAGGAAATACGCCGCAAAGGTCACCTTGTCGGCCTCAGACACATTCGCCGAGCGAATCTTGCATGAGATGTTGCACAGCCAGTCATCCGCGTCGAGGGGATCGACGGAATGATGAAACTTTGGAGGATTCAACTTCACAAAGTCATTGAGGGACACTGCAGCATTCCTAGGCTGTCGAGCCGTATTCTGCTCAATACGCTCTAGCAGTCGGTTGGTCTCCCTTTTGTTTCTTTCTGCCTCAAGCATCACTTCTACCAGAGAAGGTGGGTGAGGCAGGTCCTCCTGCAACGCTTGACTACCCTCACCTTGCTCATGAGCAGGGGCACGGTTCAACCTGGTGAACACCATCCTGACAAACAAACTCATAGCTTAGACCAATATCATATCAATACTAGCTATGGATTAAGAATGTACTGAACACACGGAATGCGGAAATGAATATCCGAACAACATGGTAACAAGCAAGTGCCATATATTCACCATGGTTCATACACACCCTTACATAGTTCAGTACAAACTTACCGAAGAGCAAACTACTGAAATGGTGGAACTACTCATCAGAGGCTTACAAGCTTCCTATACATTATTTATCTAGGCCTCCGGAATTCATTTCACATTACTACCATACTTCACAAGTCACGCAGGACTGTGAACATACGGCTACTACCATACTATCCTTCCGCTCACAGCTCAGGCATCCGCATAGAACATCTCATAGAGATTACCTCCATGACCTGGAAGCTCAACCTGCGGATCAGGAAACACTCTAGCCTGAGATCCCTGGGATCCATAAGGGCACGGATGTGGCCTTGGTCCCCTGACTGGTGGTAAGAGGGGTCCCCGAAGAGGTGTGACTCCTCCTATAGCTGGCCAGTCAACGTGGGCTGGAAGATGGGTCCTAACAGGGTTCAGCATCTCCATCTCTCCATACCCTGTCTGGACTACCGGTGCCAGCTGCGTCAAAGCTGTCCACAGACGGGCACGGGTAGCATAAAGCTCCATGCGGAGAGCACGAGCATCCTTGTCCCTGTTCTCTAGCATCTCAACAGTGGTCTGCAGAAGTGGATCCTCCATAGAAGAATCAAAATAGACTCCACTGAGGTATCCCTCTTCACCAGACTGAGAGGCCGGAACATAGCAGAACTCTGAATTCTGCAGCAGTGCATGTCTCGCTCTCACAATAGTCAGCATTGAATAGGCAGCATCATGTACTGCCATGTCAACGGTGACCCCCAACCCATAGGACCAATGGATTGGCTTCTCCGCTCCAGGGTAGTCTGGGAATACCCTAACAGTGCAGATGTACTGGCTCTGGTTGAAGTCCCGGTACTGTTCCTCCACTGTGTACTCGGGATACCAGCGGTAACCGCACACCGACATCACCCTGACCAGCATGGCCGTATGACCCGGCACATCAATGCACCTGGTCAGACGTACCACCTGATGAGAAGGACGGCCAGGCATCTGTAAATAGAGAGTAATGCAAAAGCATTAGAACTCTGAATGCAAAATTGGGCAGCATAACGGCTGTAAATGCTCAAAACAAATTTGAGACAACCCAAAATGGAATAGCGTAACCACTCAACTATCAAGTTCAACTCTCTGATCATCAAACTTACTTCCTGCTTCCTAGGAATAAAAGAAACCCAATATCTCTCGACCCGTAGTCCTATAATCTACCGATCAGAAACACGAGCCTAGGAGAAGATGAGAAATCTAGTCCTTAATTCCCGCGGAAAAGACGAGGATGACTAGGATAGAATATCTTGAGAAGAGAACAAGAGTGTTACGTTCCCTTCCAAAAACAATTCCCTTATATATAACTAAGAAATTCTAGACTCAACTTCGACAAGTTTGGCTTAGTAATCCTACAGTCAGTCACGCTCTGATACCAACGCTGTCGGGACCCCGATCCTAAGCCATAGGAATCCAGCCTGTAACACGTCGCATCTCTTTGTGGTCTCACGCACGGTTAACTCCACGGCTGCAGCCTTACCTTAGCCGGGACCGTTTGCGTCTTTTGACTCACGTATGCGATAGGTGTCGCTAGCAATCCAATGTTAAAGAACCCGGATCGACATGTCTAGTCATAAATCAAAATGGCAGTTCCGCACAAGGACATGCATACATGACCCAACAAAGCAGGTGTCGGTCATCAGCGAACGTAGACGAGTCGTAGCAAGCTACAAGGACTCCATTACGTCGCGTGACATTTCCCCAAAGAGGACAGACACAGCAGCTAAGAAGGACACATGCCGGTCAACCAATGTGTCCAGAGCAGTAGCGGACTACCAAGGCTCGTTGGATCACAATGGGGCATTTCCTTGTAAGGAGTGCTACTAAAGTTCATGACTAGGTATTCGAACCCCATACATATCAAGTATGACACACGTACGCATGGCATACCGATATGTATAGATACATCGATGGCATCACAACATAACCATAAACATACAACCTTTATTCAAGAGGCTCGGAAGAGCCACACACATAATATTACACATTAAGGTCTCTCGACCCATAATAGCAGTCATACAAATACAAGCCAGCGGAAGAGTTATAAACAGTCTGGGTACAGACAGTGCAACTAGAAGGCACATGGCCTGACTATACTACAGAGCCGACGTAGGGCCAGATCGTAGCTGGGACACCAGCTACTCGTCGTCGTCGATGTCTACGAAGAACCCTCCATTAGGGTCATTAGCAACCTCTCAACATTTATTAAGCAAACATGAGTACGAAGGTACTCAGCAATACTTTAGGAGAACTAACTACTCATGCAAGGTATAAAAAGGTATTGTGGGGTTTCAAGCGGGAAGCCAGCATTTGACTCGTTGCTAGACAAACTGCATTTTGAAATTAGTTTTGACAACTTGATTTCTCGCACACGAGTCCACTAACACCACAACAATACACTATCGTGGAATCATTCCGTCTCCATACGGAAATGCCGTCCACGACATCCACGCTTATCTTGACAATTTTATGAGTAGCTGTTGAAGTTATCTATGAACAACATATGTCTCCAAGTAGTCCATATCCGCGGACGCGGCTATTCGAATAGATCATAACCCTGCAGGGGTGTACTTCATCACACACGCTCTCGCCACTTATCGCCATGTGCACGTCATGCACCTCGGCAAACTTCAAGCGGAAGCCCAGCGAGGGAGTCGGCCACGACCGTTAACCACACCAGTACCTAGTCCAGGTTTATCGCCTATCTGAGAGTAACCCGTACGGAAGTCCGGCCGGGGTTTCCGCCACAGCCTCAAACTATGTGCGCAGGGTTCCCAAGCCCACCATCCGGGTGCCACTTGGTACACCGTGCCACTGCCTACCGCATCACGGCCCACCTCTCAGGTCAGCACCATGCACGGCCTCCAGCATTACTATAAACACCAGAAACTACTTGCAACTCCTGGACCGAGTACTACGCGATTAATAGGCCGAGCGGGGTCATATTTCAGGGCCCAGCATGTGGTAGTATCTAGTCTTGGATTACATACACGGAACTCAGTTCCTACCGACGGTTCCAATGAAACAACCCACCATGTACTCCTACATAGCCTTTCACCGGTACCTTTACCAAATCAAGTTCAACACACAACCTTTGCTCACCGAACACATTCCACATTTCTGTTCATCTCCCAGATGACAGACCATACACAACTCTAAGCATAGCATGCATAGCAGGATAAGGCACATCATAGCTCAAGCAACTACCAGGTATGCTAGGTTGCAAGGTTCGGCTATTTACTGTGACAAGGTTAAGTCATGCAAAGGAAGTGGGTCCAACTATCGTGGCAAAAGTAGTTGAAGCATTTGATCCTAATGCAACAAATAGGTGCAGGAGCAAGAACATAGGAGTTATCGGGATAATCAAAAGGGTTGCTTGCCTTGTTGCTCAGAGGAGGAACGATATCCGTCAGACGGATATTCGGTGGAATCCGGGGGTGCGGAGCCTACCGAAATGAATGGCGACATTCAATAACAATCATATGCACTCAAAATGATGCATGAGCTTGGCATGAGAATGCAAGGTGATAAGTTATTATTTTCAACATGTAATAGGTTTAGAGTTGATTTGAATCACATTCGAACAGCAATTCAAACGGGTATTCTCGGATACCGGTTTAATTGATTCGACCTGATGCTCGGATCAACTTGATGTTAACATGCATGAAATGTCATGTTATGGTACTGATTTGTAGTTAGGACAGTGGTGAACATTGTATATATAATGGAATTTGAATATTTTTGCAAATTCCTTTTATAAAGTGATTATAAGAATTGAATTATTCCTTATTTCACAATTTAGGGTTCTGTAATTTTTTTAAACATGTTTGAAAATAGCATAATCAGAATCCTTGAATTTTTCTGATACTTTTTCATATATAAATTATTTTCATTGGAGTTACAGATTAATTTCTATGATTTTTACAAGTTTTAGCAATTTACTCGAATTATTTCTATACTAGAAATTCTATTTATTGCCTCAGGCTGACGTCAGCAGGTCAGCCGACCTGTTCAGGTCAAACCTGACAGGGGGGCCCCACTGGTCAGCCTCTCTGGGACTAATCCCGCGCTGACCAGCCCTAACTGAGGTTTGACTTGGCCTTGGGCCCACTTGTCAGCGAGTGATTAGGTCCCTAAGCTGCTGGGTTAGCTTTGCCACGTCGGCATCCACCGGCGGCGAGGTCGTCCTCGCCGGCGGGGAGCCTCCGGCGACCACCAGCACGGCGGAGGGGCTCGGAAACGGCGCACAGGGGGCCAAATGCTGCGCGGAGAGCACCAGAGGAACGGCACGTCTCCCGCAGCTTCATTTCTGCACCTAGCCGGGGCTAATCTGGCCGGAGATGACGCCGGCGACGAGCTTGGCGGCGGCCAAGGCTCGGGCGTCATCGGGGTCTTTGAATCAGGGGGGTCTACGCTCGGTTCTTAGCTGCTACAGCATCTACGCGTCGTCCTGGAGCTGCTGGTGCCCTCGGAAGGACGAGCTGATCATCGGAGGGCTACCGGCGACGAGCGGCAGCGGCGGTCCTCGTCGGGCTCCGGTGAAACTAGAGCTAGAGGAGGGGATCGACGGGGAAAACTTAGGGGAAACGACCGCATGCTCACGGGGAGTGCAGAGCAGAGCTTAGACGGCTCGGGGAAGGCCTGGGGGCGACGAATTGACGGGAGAGGTCCGGCGGCCGGAGGTGGAAGACGACTGCGTTGCGGGGTTGCAGGGCTCGAGGAAGCTTCGGCTTCTGCAGAGATGACCAGGGTGACGAGGCGGAGCTAATGGCGTGCTCTGGGAGGGAATCCTATGGCCAGGGGCACGAGCAGCTCGAGCTCGAGCTCGGCTCTAATGGCGGCAGCAAGGAGGAGGAGGAGGAGAACTGAGGCGGGGAATGGATAGGGGAGGCTCTGGGGAGCTTATCCCCGTCGTCGCCAGCGCGAGGCGGCGGCCAGGCAGGCACGTAGGTGCGTGGCCGCGCCGGAGGGGGCGGCGGCCACCTCCTGTTGCCTACTCGCGCGAGGGAGGGGACGAGCGGGGAGATGGGCCGGGCCAGGCTTAGGCGACAGGTAAGGTTTTTCCATTTTTTTCTGTTTTTGTTTTTCTGTTTTGCTAATTATTGTTTTGCTAATTAATTCAGCTCCAAAACAAAAAGTAAAAACTATTTTAGACCTCCTGAAATATTTGTTATAATATCCCCACTCATTTCCAAGGTTTTCAACATTTTTGGAAAATTATAGTTTCTGATTTCAAATTTTAAATTTGAAACCAGTGGCTTTTTGCATTTATTCAAAAAGCTTAAAGTGTCAAGAAAATAGTTTTCTCCAATGCTCATTTACTTTCATGATTTATCAGAAAGTTTGAACATTTCTTGAGGCCATTTTGGGTTCATTGATTTTGAACTGGTTTGAGATTTCCTTTAATTGAAATGGTGGCTAGGGTTTTGAGTTTTTCCTTTGCCACTTTGTTGTTTTTGTTGAAACTTCTTAGATGCAAATGCAAAGAAGACATGATCACAATGCTATCTTGCTTAATGGTTAGGGATGTGACACTGGAGGGGCGACTGAGCCGGAAGATAATTTATGAATATCAACAGATGATTGTGCGTATTCACACAAAGGTAGAAACGATAAGATGAGAGGAAATTCAAAAAGGAATCTAATGAATGTGGCTAGACATATGTATTTAACCATAACACAAGCAGGTGAAAAAGGTCAAGAGTAATAGGCTGTTGGGGATTCTAAAAGATCGAATAGTAATTCGAAGAACTTTCGAAACCCATGACAACTGATGATGGACGAATCCCCGATAAGATAATTCGTTGCATCTTCTAAAATAAGAGAAATTGGAAAAGAAAGTATGGACGACATTTGTATGTTTTCATCCATAGGGGTTGACGGAGGAAGGGAAATCGCAAAAGCAATGAGCACAAGTTCTTAAGAGAACATCGAAGAGTAACTGCAATTCTTCTGTCGGGTAAAGCCATTGTCCGTAATACGGGGCTCTCCGGGAGAAAGTATTTATGAGAACCTAATGTTAGAGTTAGCAAAATCTTTATCCCGAAAGAGAAGAGAGAGTAGAGCCCGGAGTATAGGAAAGGAGTAAAAGATACTAATACCACCCAATTGAGATGTGGGCCCGTAAGCCACAACATCAGCGTTAGTAAAGTTTTTCAAACACTAGACTCAACTTCAGCCAAGGAGTTGGAAAGGGGGCTACCTACAGGCAGTCGGCTCTGATACCAACTTGTGATGCCCTCGGGTTAATCATACGCTAATCATACACGCAAATGCGTATGATCAACCCAAGGACTCACATGAAGATATCACAACACAACTCTAGACATAAATAAAATAATACAAGCTTCATATTACAAGCCAAGGGCCTCGAGGGCTAGAATACGAAAGCTCGATAAACACACGAGTCAGCGGAAGCAACAAATATCTGAGTACAGACATAAAACATGGGGTGCCTTAGAGAAGGCTAGCACAAAAGATACAACGATTGAACAAGGCGAGGCGTCCTGCCTAGGAACCTCCTAACTACTCCTGATCATCAGCGGCCTCCACGAAGAAGACACTAACGGGGCGACAGGCGTCGACAGGAAACTCCACTCCTGGGCTCCAACATCTGGTCGCAACAACGGATCAAGGGAACAAAGGGGGAGCAAAGCAGCGGCGAGTACTCATCCAAAGTACTCGCAAGACTTACATCAGAACTATGCTAAATATGCACCAATATCAAAGAAGGGGTTTTATATGTGGACTGACTGCAGCAATGCAAGAATAGAGAGAAGGCCTAGTCCTATCAAAGACTAGCATCTTCAGGGTCTTGCAGCAATAGACGAGAGTAGAACAGGGGTAACACAAATAATAGTCATATTGTTGCAGCATTATTAAAGTGAGGTCACGCCTAGAGATCCTCCCTCGACTCCCTGCGAGGAAGCAATCCCGAGGCAACTAGTTCTAGTAAGTAACAATTGTAGTTGTATAAGATCAGGGCACAAATCCAAGTCGTCTTGTAACCATGGACACGGCTATTCGAATAGTTAATTTTCATCCCTGCAGGGGTGCACCATATGTCCCGTCACGCTCGATAACACTCTGGACGGACACACTTTTCTGGGTCATGCCCGGCCTTGGAATATCGACACGTTGCAGCCTCACCTAAGACTAATCAGAGAGGCCAGCCCGCCGGTCTAAATCCTAAGCGCAAAGGGTTCATGGGCCCAGTTCCCCTTCGCGCTCCTGCACGACGCGAGGGCGGCCGACGTCAGTCCTAGCATCCCTTAATCACAAGCGTGATGCATCTCGGGACCACTCGGGCGCGCGTCACTACGTTGCTGACATCTGAAAAGCTTCGGCTGATACCGCGATGCTGAGTACCCATAATTCTTCCCGCGTAGCCGGTTAGTGCGAAAAGGTCTCCGACCAACCCAGATCAAATACCCAAATCTATTAACATTTTAATTAGGCCATCAACACAATCTCGCGGGAATCCACCCGTCTTAACAACTAATCACCCATGATCCCAGTAACATGGTCGAGTAACTATGTGGTTACAACATTGGGGGGAATCCGAGGTATCACCCTCGTTGGATTGTGAATGATGTATCCGTCAAGGTGGGCTTAGAGGAATCACCCTCGGGGGTCCCACACTTGAGGGGTTGCGCGACAGAGGCATCGTCGGGAATGGTGAAAGACGAATCACCCTCGATAACCACGACCGACTAGCTATACTACAGAGATATCATCAGGAGTACTTAGCGAGGTGTCACCCTCGGTACCCGATAGTATCTCTGTAGCTCGTACAACTAAGGGGGTGTATGTGATGTGTCGGGTCTGACTCGTCAATCAGGGATCGAGATTTGAAAGCAAAGCGGGGCAACTGGAGTACGGGGTCAGAGGGGATGACTGCTCCACCTATACTAAGCATATTAAAGGTACAGGACTGAAAGTAGCAGTTCATCAAAAATAGGTTATGCATCAGATATAGGAGCTAACTACAACAGTAGCAAAATACTAATGCAAGTAGTAGGAAGAAAGACATAGGCGATATAGGAATGATCAAGGGGGGGGGGTTGCTTGCCTTACTGCTCTACGGCAAAGGACTGATCGGCAGGGTCGTAGATGTACCCGGCAGCAGCGTCAGTCTCGGGGTCTACCGGTAAGAAGAGGGGGAAGAAACAATAAATAATAGCAACGGTGCAACACAATGCATGACATGGCAAGATGCAGACTAGACATGAGCTAACGCAGCAACATCCGTCATAGACGGGTCGGAAGAATATCTGACGATATTTTCCGGGTCTCTCGCTACTACCGGTCAGACTGGAAATGATGGAAATGTTCCATGTTTGCTATGCTAGGGACACGTGACACACGAATGGACCGTGTATCCGAGTCGTCTCGTTGTGTAGATCAACTTTCATGTTGAAAATATTTTGATCTGACTTACGGATTATTTAATATTAATTTTTAAAGTTTTATTAGTTAATTAGGAATTAAAAACAGATTTAATTAAATTGATTAAATGCAATTATGACATCACCATGATGTCATGCTGACATCAACAGTTGACTGGTCAACTGATCAGTTGGTCCCGTGCGTCATAGACACACCTTTTTAATTAAGATTAAATAGTAATTAATCAGATTAATTTAGTGGGGGACCCACGTGTCATACTCTAATTATTCTAATTACCCAATTAATTAATTAAATAATATATCTATTTATTTATTTAATAAAAACATTATTTTTATTTTTATATTTTAATTTTCCACTTTTCTTAAAAGAGGTTGTGGGGCCTCCCTGTCATAGACGGCGGGGTGAGTTGGCCCCACCGGTAAGTGGCTTTAGGCCACATACACATATTTACCCACAGATAAATATCCATACAATTAACGTATACCGCCATATACCGACATACATACATACATACGTGCATCTCATACATACAAAATACATACGCAATACATTATTTGTTTTTATTTCTTTCTCATCTCACAACTCCCACCTCTCTGTTTAACAAAGAACTCAACATCACACAGAGAGGGACACATCTCCACGATCACCTACACGAACCTAACGGCGTCAGATCGAAACGCCGTTTGCCGGAAGGGAACCGGGACGGCGCGAGGAAGGAGATGGTGGGAGGAGCCCGAGGAGGGATTCACCGACGTTGACGAGAGGGCCCGGTGAAGCCGGAGTTCTCGTGAGGCGGAGGTGACGGCGAGGAGGAGGACGAGGCGGTGCCGATGGTGACGGTGGTGCCGATGAGGACGGTCGCCGGAGAGGTCGCCGAGAGGGGCCCCCGGAGATGAAGCCGCCGAGAGGGGCTCCAGCCGGTGAGGGGGCGACGGGAGACGAGGTGGTCGGTCGGCGGGGCTCCTCGGGCTGGTCGGCCGGGGGTGGGGAAGGGGCTCGGGTGGAGGTGGTGCCGCGGGGGAGAGGGGCTCGGTCCCTGGGAGTTGGGGCCGATGGGAGTGAGGGGGAGGGCCGGTCGGCGGGGTGACCGGGGGGGCCTCGGTCGACGGGGGATCTGGGGGCCACCGGCGGGAGGGACCCGACGGGAGGAGGAGGGATCGATGGGGGATGGGGGAGTTCGAGGTGGGAGGCTCGGTCTGGGAGGGATAGGAACCGAGGCCGAGAGAGGTGAGATCTGGGGGTCTCGTGGGGCTGTGAGGGAGGGAGCCGATGGGAGGCCTCGGCGGGATGTGGGGTGTTGGTGGGGGTCTGGTGACCGAGGGGGAGAGATCTCGCGGGGGGGTGGTTGGTGGGAATCGGGAGCGACGGGAGAGAGAGCTGAGGATCGAGCGGGGTAGGTGGGGGCTGGTGGGATTGATGTGGGGCAGGGGTGGGTTTCGGTGGGAGAGCGAATCGAGGGGAGGCAGGGGCTCTCGAGGGGAGGGGCCAGGGCGATGGGGGTCTCGGGAGACCAGGGGGAGCGGGGGTAGGTGGGGACGTACCTCGCGACGTGGGGGCGGGGGGGTGGGGGGCGATCCCCTGAGGGAGCCGATCAACCGGATCGCTAGGGTTGGGTGGGAGTGGCCGGCTCGGCCACTTTGGCCCAGTCGGCTAGGGGCTCGGTTGTTCTTTTTTCATTATCATTTGTTTTTCTTTCTTTTACTTTCTGACATTCTATTATTATTATATATATATATATCATTCTGTTCTAACTATATAGGACTTTTAATATCATTAAAAATGCCCGATTCACCTTTATAACTTATTAGGGGATTTCAATAACTCCCTCGACATTTTTACTTAACATCACAAAACGTTTCTCGTTCGACTTTATTTTTATAAATTTCGAACTCGACTTGGTTTTCAACTAACACGAGATCAACGATAGAATTTATGATGATGTGGCTTCATTAGCGTGGGATTACTGTCGCTTGACTACAGGGGTTACTGTAGCTCAAATCCGAGGATGTCACAGGTTTTGACATATTTGATGAATATATGATCCAAAGAATTTATGATATTTTTTGGGGAATTTTAGGAATGACACAAATATAGGTTGCTTCAAAACCTAGGGCAAAAATTGACACATGGACGACACATAGGCAAAACTGATGAGGTGGGGCCTAGTCATAGCAATACACCACAATTTACAAGGCTATGACCATCTATATTGGTCATGATTAGCTAGAAATAAGGTAGCAGGTTAGTGTTGTCTGCTTTACGACCATTTTGTGTAAGGGAATTACGACCTTTCTGACCACGTGGTCATTATGGTTTAGCGTTTGGAGCCCCCCCCCCCCCCCCGAATAGCTTATGACCAATTGGTCTCCAATGGCCATAGATTTATGACCATTTCTTCGAGGGGCACTGCCAGAAGGTCACAAGTTGACATATTTCTTGTAGTGATATAAAATGGTCTATGGAAAAGCTTGTCATTTACCTCTCGAGTTAGAACATAAGGCTTATTGGGCAATTAAAGAATTTAATTATGACTTTAAACTTGCGGGTGAAAAGAGGTTATTTGATATTAGTCACTAAATGAATGGAGGACGCAAGCCTATGAAAATGCCAAGTTGTTTAAAGAAAAGGATAAAAGATGGCATGATAAGAGAATCGAAAACAAGAATTAAATGTAGGAGATCTAGTGCTTTTGTACAATTCTCGTTCCAGATTCTTTGCAGGTAAACCCCTATCCAAATGGGAAGGCCGATACATTGTTGAGGAGGTTTAGCGTTCCGGTGCTATAAATATCAATAACTTCGAATGCAAAAATCCAAGAGTGGTAAATGGTCAAAGAATTAAGCATTATATCTCAAGTACGCCCATTACTTTTGAAACTAATATTATCCAAGTGATAACACCGGAGGAGCACATAAGAGAGACCTTCAGGAACGTTCCAGAATCCTGAAAAAGTAGTAGGTACGTGAAACGGTAAGAAAACCGTCTCCAAAAATTACAAAAAATATGTTCTGTTGGTTTCGGTATTTTAGAAAAAATACAAAAATAAAAAGGAGTCAGGCGGACCCACGCGGAGTCCACAAGGCAATAACGTGCGACCACCCCGTGGTCGTGCCCTGATGCCTTGTGAGCACCTCGTGTGCCCCCCGAACTCTGTTTTCTTGTCGAGCACGTATTCTTACCTGGAAAAAATCATTATACAAACTCCCCATTGTTTTGACCACTGCATCGTGAGATTTTCCTATGTTCTTGTTTCGGGCTGTTTTTCTGACAAATCTAGATCACCATGGCTCCACCGACCCTTCGCAAGAGACATCACATAGTTCGACCTTCATCAGGCATGTGTCCATACAACAAGGTCTATTACGATTTGTCCTCATGAGGGGAGGACACACAAGAAGTTCTAGAAGACGTTATAAAGGGGAGCCATGCGGAAGCTGAAGGATCCAAAGGAGACTATGCAAATCCTCCCTCTGTAGTCTCTAACAAGGGAGAATCACTATTACTTCTTCGTGATGATATTTCTTTACATGAGATTGATGCATTGAATGCCATGGAATCTATATGTGCCAAAAATACAACTCTGACCAATGAAGTCATCCCGCTCGTCATCCCGCAAGAGGAGCAAAATCGCGCGCTCCGAAGAATAATCCGCAACATGGAATTTCTCCTCAAGACAAAGGACAAACTTGCCGCATCACCACCATCAGCACCCAAGGGAGACGCCTGAGTACATGGGTATGGGCACCACCCTTAGCTTGTTCCAAGCTTGGGAGGTGCCCCGATGTTGTATCACCATCACTTCCATCATTACCATGTATCTTAGCTCAATCCTACGTTTTTTCGTGATTTAGAGAAATAAATTTTAGATTTGCTTTGGTTAGAATTTTTGCTTTGAGTTCAATCTACCCTTGTAATTGAGTATGAGAGATATATGATAAAGATATATCCTTGTAATCGAGTATAAGAGTTATATAATAAAGATTAGTTGAGTTTGTGTGTTTTACTTGTGTGCACCCATCACCATAGCATGACAATAAAAAGAAATATAAAGATCATATGCTCATCTCATGAGAAGTAATGACTTCACACAAAAAGGGTATAAGTGATAAAAGTTATTGATAGTAAACAAACATAGTATTAGTCATTGATACGATCTAAGAAAGATTACGATAGAGGAGAGAAGACTCGCGTATAACTACACTATCTTGGACATCTTTTATGATTGTGATCCCCCACCAAATATTATATAATGATCAAGTGTTGATATTGGACATGGAAGAGACAACATAATGGTTATGGTAGTTTACATTCACATAGAAGTTATATGGTCATGGATCCTTTAACATGTGGTGCTTGCTTTAGATCCTTTCTAGCCCAAAAATTCCGCGTTAAGTAGAGATACTACTTGTGCATCCTTAACCCTTAAACCCAGTCTCTAGCCATGAGAGTCCACCATACCTACCCATGGATTGAGTAGGATCCCACAAGTAAGTTTTCATCGGTGCATCGTGCAATAAATTTTTCTCTTAAAACTTGTGTGATCTTTTATTTTAAGGGAGACTAAGCTTTGGACGATCTTGTGATGGTAAAGAAATAATAGCAACAAACTGCATAATAAAGTTTGCTATCACAAAGGGCAATATAAAGTGATGTTCCTTTGCATAAAGACTTTGTACATCCAATAACTTAAAAGCGCATGAGAACCTGTGCTTACCTCTGCAAAGGGCATATCTTTTATTTTCACGAGTTCAATCCCGATCTTGACTCAATAAAGTTTATTCCTTTTCCTATATATTAACTCTATATTGGTAAGCACCATGTGTTGAGAAAAGATTCAGACTTATATATCCAAGTGGATGTACATGATCATGATTTATTATTATTGACATTATCCGTGAGGTAAATAAGTTGGGTGGCAAATCATTTAACCCCTATCTTCCTATGTGTACTATGGAAACATGAGCTCCAAAAAAAGATGCCTTGAGCGTGCAAAGTCATAGAAGATTAAATGATAGTTGAGTATGTGAACTTGCCAAAAACAAAGCTCTTACCTAGACTCTCCTCTGAAATATGATGAATTATGATTGTCCCAATGACTGAGAACATAGTTTTTTGATTGTCAATAAAGTTTATGCTTATTACTTCAACAGTTGTGAATGGATTGTTACTTGTTCATGAGGAACTATATGATAAAATAATTGCTGCTATGCTAATATTCATGATGCTCTCATGTTTGTATCCTATTTTTTTGACACCTCTCTCTCAAATCATGTGGTCATTATTTTCGAGCTCGACCTCCGCTTGAGGACAAGCAAGGTCTAAACTTGGGGGAGTTGATACGCCCATTTTGCATCATGGATTGCTATTGATATTTGTGTTATTCCTGCCCATTTTCCCTTATTATCATACAATTCTTATGTCCTTTCTCTCAGAAATATGTGGAAACTAGAATTCTTGTCCGGGAAACCGAGAAAAGGCAGAAAAATCAACTCTCTCCAAATGACTTGAAACTTCATCGAGTATTTTTTTTCTAGAATATTTAAGGATTATTGGGCCACAAATATACCAGAAGGGGGCCACCTGTTGTCCACAAGGCAACATGGCGCGACCACCCCCTGTTCGCGCCCTGATGCCTTGTGGGCCCCCTATTGGCCCTGCGATGGCCATGTTCTCCTATATGACGTGTTTTGACCTACAAAAATCATGACCAATCTTTTTGGGACGAAGGGCCACCGTCTCGATGCGAAAACATGGGTTGAGGCCCTTTTGCTCTCCGGCAAAGAGATTCTGCCGGGGAAACTTCCCTCCGGGAGGGGGAAATCGAAGCCATCATCATCACCAACATATATCGTTCGTGGGAGGACCAATCTTCATCAACATCTTCACTAGAAGCATCTCATCTGCAACCCTAGTTCATCTCTTGTATTCAATCTTTGTCTCAAAACCTCGGATTGTTACGTGTGGGTTACTAGTTGTGTTGATTACATCTTGTAGTTGATGCTGGTTGGATTACTTGGTGGAAGATATTATGTTCAGATCCTTAATTATCATTATTATACCTCTGATCTTGAACATGTTGATGAGGTGTGAGTAGTAACTATTGTTCCTCGGGACATGGTAGAAGTCTTGTTATAAGTAATCATTTAAAGTTGGTATTCGTTCGATATTTTGATGACATGTATGTTGTTAGTTCTCTTAGTGGCATCATGTGAACGTTGACTACATGAAATTTCACCATGTTATGGGCCCAAGGGAAGTCAATGTGGAGTAACAATAGCAAGGATGGCCCGTTTGGAAAAGATAACATATCTTGAATGTTTGACCGATGATTCTCGTTTGTGATACATGCGGACATCCCATACACTTAGTTTTGCCAAAAGTTTGTGTTCATTGGTCAATATCGTCGATGATTTTTCCGTGTCGTGTGGTATGGACCCCCTCCTATCTTACACACAAGCAAGGCAATGGTTTAAAACTTTGTCGCGGAAAGGGGGTAAAAATTGTTTGTATAGGACATCGTTGCACCACTGGCTTTAAGGTAGGTTTAGAGTCGAAAAAGTAATCATGTCGATATTTGGACAATTTATAGGAAAAGGTTGTGAGTGCGGACACTAGTTCCGCTTTTCCCTTTCATATTTTTGCAATAAATTAGTAAAGCAAATTTGTTCTAATGTTAATGATGATGCAAGTGTTTGGCACTCACATTTATGTCATATTAATTTTTTTAATGTCTCAACTATCCAGTATGAGTTTAGTTCCTAATTTCAATGTTGACAAAGGTTCTAAGTGCCATAGTTGTGTGCAATCGAAGCTACCTCGGAAGCCTCACACGGCTGCCGAGGAGAGAAACTTGGCACCTATAGAACACATACATTGTGACCTATATGAGACAAATGGTGTGTTGAAAAATGGTGGAAAAAGATATTTCATGACTTTGATTGATTATGCGACTAGGTTTTTCTATGCTTACTTGTTGCAAACTAAACATGAAGCTTTAGACTACTTTAAAATCTATAAAGCTGAAGTTAAAACACAACTAGAGAGAAAAATCAAGTGTCTTAGATCGAATCATGGTGTAGAGTATTTTCCAAAAGTATCTGGTGAATTTTGTGAGGAACATGGTATTATTCATGAGAGGATGCGTCCCTCAATTATACGGGGTTGCTGAGAGGAAGAACCGCACGTTGACTGACTTGGTGCATGCCATGTTGGACATTGGTGGTTTATATAAGGCATGGTGGGGAGGCTTTGTTGACTTCATGTCATGTCCTGGATAGAGTTCCTAACAAGAATAATGAGAAAACCCCTTATGAAGAGTGGGTTGGGAGAAAACCATCACTTTTTTATTTGCGCACTTAAGAATGTTTGGCAAAGATCAATCTTCCTATTCCTAAGAAACACAAACTTGGACCAAAGATAGTGGATTGTGTCTTTATAGGGTATGCTCAGTGGAGCATTGCTTATCGATTTTTAGTGGTTAAATATGAGGTACCTGATATGCATGTAAATACTATAACGGAATCTCATGATGCAACATTTTTTAAGAATATATTTCCTATGAAAGATATGCATAGTATTGCTAGATTTTCTTTTGAGATAAATCTTGAATCTTGTACATTTGATGATTATTTTGAACAATCACCCGAGGAAGTCTGTAAGAAGGATAACGACAATGCTCCTATGAGGAGCAAGAGACAAAGGGTTCAAAATTCTTTGGTGGTGATTTCATTGTATACCTTGTGGACGATACTCCCAAGTCCATTACAGAGGCATATACATCTTCGAATGTAGTTGATTGGAAAGAATTTGTTCATAATGAGATGGATTCAATTCTTTCTAATGGTACTTGGGATCTAAATGAGCGACCTTATGGTTGTAAACCTGTGGGTTGTAAGTGGGTGTTCAAAAAGAAGTTAAGGCCTGATAATACTATTGATAAGTACAATGTGTGGCTTGTGGCCAAGGGCTACACTCATAAAGAAGGAGAGTATTACTTTGACACATATTTCAACTATTGCTAGAATGACCATGATTCGGGTGCTACTTTTCCTGGTTGCCTCTTATGGCCTTATCATTCATCAAATGGATGTAAAGACTGTTTTCCTAAATTGAGACTTGGAAGAGGAAGTCTATATGGATCAACCTGATGAGTTTGTGGTAAAAGATGAAGAGAGGAAGGTGTGAAAGTAGTTAAAATATTTGTACGGTCTGAAACAAGCACCTAAGCAATGTCATGAGAAGTTTGAAAGAACTCCAACTTCTACGGGATTTGTAATTAACGAGGTTGATAGGTGTGTTTACTATCGCCATGGTGGGGCAATAGTTTCATATTATATTTGTATGTGGATGCCATACTGATCTTTGGTACAAACATTAATACGATCAATGTGGTCAATTCTTTTCTATCAAAGAGTTTTGACATGAACGGTTTGGGAGAAGCCGATGTGATTCTAAACATCAAACTTATTAACGATGACAGTGGGATAACTCTAACACGATCTCACTACATTGAGAAGGTCTTGATCCGTTTCAGCTTTATGGATACCGAGCCTTCTCCAACATCGTATGATCACATCATAACACTCCGAAAGGACAAGAAAGAAATGAGAGATCAATTAAGACACTCTCAAATTATTGGTTCACTCATGTAGTTAGCTGGTACTACAAGTCCATACATCTCTTTGCTATGAACAAACGTAGTAGGTTCATGTCCAACCCGGGTGATGATCATTGGCATGCACTTGAAAGGGTCTTGCGTTATGTGAGAGGTACTATGAGTTCTTGAATCCACTATTCAGGGCATCATGCTATGCTAGAATGCTATAGTCATTCTAACTAGATCTCCGATGTTGATATACTCTACGTCAGAAGTGGGTATGTATTTACTCATGAAGGTGGCGTAGTGTCATGGAGGTTTTGCAAGCACACCATATTGACTAGTTTAACTATGGTAGTAGAACTAACTTCTTTAGGCACAACCACTATTGAGGAAGGATGGCCATGTGAGCTCTTGATGGTCATGCCCGTGGTTGAAAAACATGTACCTACTATTGTTATGAATTGTGACAACCAAACGATTATCGCTAAAATGAATAGTTTTAATGGTAATGCAAAGTCATCAAGACACATGAAGAGACCTTTGAAATCTGTCACGAAGTTGAGAAACTCCAGAGTAATAAATTTTATGTATATTCAAACAAACAAAAACCTGTCAGATCCCTTTACAGAGGTACTATCACGAAATGTGATAGATATTGCATCGAGGGAGATGGGTATGAGACCCATAGATGTTACACCATAGTATTAACCCAACCTTTGTGACCAGAGTTCCCATGAATTAGGACCTGGGAAGAACAAGCTATGGGTTAACAAAGGAGAGTAATAATTGACCGTATCAAACTGAAGATGCAAAACTCTCAAAGTTGTAAGGCCCACTGCGGTAAGGCAGTTTGGCAACATGCCTTATTATGGTTCTGTTAGATATTATAGCAAAGATATTGCCCTACAGAGCAGTCTTGAAAGAACGCATCTATATGACCTCCGATTGTAAACGTGCAGTCTATGAGACTTGGATGATCTCTCGTAAACTCACAAAGAGACCAGGGAGTACGACATATATGCTCCAAACCGCGGCATATCCTACTCGCAGCCAAGTACTGGTTAAGACTTTGAATGAAATCTATTCACACAAAACTAGCAATTCAAGGCATAGTTCATTACCAAGTTGTGGATGGATGTAGTTTAAAGTTTTAGGCAGAAGTTCAACTTAACAATCTCTGCTGGAACTTTGGTATATTAAACAAGTGGGGAGAAAAGGTAAATCTCTAAATGGGTATTTGAGATCTGGTGGGGGATTGTTAGAATAAATTGGCTTGGCCCATTAAGAAATTTTGAAATCTCGAATGAGCCCATGAATAAAATGATGAGTGATGATGCTAAAATTTAGTCACATACTGCTAGTTGAGGAAGAGTTGGGCCTTTTTATATAGTGGCTTCTCTCCATAACTCTAAGTGTGGGTTGAGAAGAGAAAGGAAAGATCGCACGAGCACGCTCGCTCGCCTCCCGTGGCTGGAGTGAGGCTAGGCGGGGCGACCCGTACGTGTGACATGCACGTGAATGGTCCGTCGAAATTCAGTCTGTTGTCTTGCAGGGGCGCGATTTCCTTTTGCCGCTTTTTTTATGTCTTGACAACAAGTTTATTGTTGCTTGTTCGGTAAGTATACGGTTTAGAAACCAAGTTGGTTTGAGATTGTGATCGCAACACGATAGCGCTTTCGTTCCTAATATATATACTGGTGCCGGTAAGGTCAAAGATACACCAAAAATATCTAGGATTTTGTCTCATCTCGCAACTTGCGCCGCCACCGAGATCTACCTCATCTCGAACGCCGACGTGCATCCCTGTGCGAGAGAGCGGGTCTCCGGAACCATTTGTCCTTGCGATTCTACACCAAGAGAGGACGAATTAGTTTTTTCGGAAGCGCTCTACGCGACTATTCAAATTCTTCATCACGGGTCATCTACCGTCCAAGTCAGGGGGTGGTACTCATCGCCGTCTCCATCTCCGTCAACAACAGATCGTCGCCAACATCGTCATCAACACCGCCGCTCCTGCAACAACTAACGAAAAGTACGTTCTTCGTGATTTGTTCATGTCTCTCTCTGTAGTTACTACTTTGTATGCGATGATTATGTACATGTTCTGTTGTTCATCTAATTTGCTAGATTGTTGCATGCTAGTTTCGGTTCTAGTCATGAATTGTTTACTGAAATTAATCATGAACTTGCCTAATTTTCCAATAATAAGATTGTTGTTTCGCGAAAAGTGTGGCGTTGTTGCTCACACTCTTGTCCTAGTACTGAACTAAACTACCACAAAGTCTATATTTCATTGATACTACTCCCTCCGTTTCTAAATATAAGTCTTTTTACAAGTTCTACCTACTACATACGAATGCAAATAGACATATTTTAGAATGTAGATTCATTCACTTTGCTCCATATATAGTCACCAGTGAATCTCTAGATAGACTTATATTTAGGAATGAAGGGCGTATTCGCTAAAGAATTGTATCTGCATGCAGCTGAGAATCAACATGACATGCATGAGGTCACATGTTTGGCAATGCATATGGAACGTGCTGCTTTCACACGAATCCTTTGTGTGTTTTTCGTTTACGCTGTAGGTAAGTCATGGCGTGAGTCTCGGGCAACTAGTTATTGTAGCAGTTACAAAGAGACCGTGACCGATCAAGGAATAAAACTCCCAGATTCCCTCAAAAAATAAGGGGATGGTTGTTACATATAGTACCGTATGTCGCCTTCATGCCGATTTGCCGTCGTAGCTCCTAGTGTGGAAACCGTCAACATCACGAGGCTTCACGAATCACGAGCAAGGAGGAAGATGATCAAAGAAAGATGAGTAGGCAGTGGGTATGGTCGAAATTTCGTTTTAGTGAGTAGAGGAAGCTGACGAATGTCATTAATGGTTGTTTCGTGTGGCTCATATTTGTGGCAACGGTCCTTGTACAATACAAGGTGCCAAGGAAAGGTGTTTAGAAAAATAAATCAGATTTTTTTTAAACACCAATGCTTATTAAAATAAGGCAGACGCTTAATTAATCATCTCTTTTATAAAAATACGCACAAGTACACGAGAAAAACATGCTTATTTTTCTAAGCATGTTCCCAAACACCTAGCACTTAAAAGGCCTAATGCTTTATCCCTCGTCTGTGCTGCCATGGATCAAACGTCTATCTTCTCATTTATTACTGCACAGATGTGTGCCAGGTACTGTAATTTAAAGGCTGGCCGGGGATAATCCTCTTTTATTCAAAAACACAATCTAAAATACAGGTGAGAATACAACTTCTAGGGGGATTCTTGGCACTGTCCAATGGTCATGATATCAAGAGCATCTGCACTTGAGAGCCAAAAGGAATATCCGGCATCAGATAGAGAGCGAAGTTTGTGTGCTCGGGCACCTTGGTGTCTTTTTTTAAAGAAAAAAAAACGAAAAACATATTTAAAAGTTTTAAAAAAATCAAAAATAATTATGTGGAAACTTATATGTATTCATTATGAATCAGTGAAATTTCGTTTTGAAAAAATGTAATTTATAAGCTATACAAAAAAGAAAAAAATTGGCCCAATAACAAAAAAAGGAATCCCATTTACAAATACATATTTGTCATTTTTTGTATGCCACGTGTGAAAGTAAAATGAGTTGAAATTTTACAGATACATAACATAAATGTTTGTGTGTGTCTACAAAAAGTTTCAGTTTTGTTTACATTGTAGAAATATGATTTTTGAAACAGGCACCACGATGTCCGTGCACCATTTGTAATTTTTGCATCAGATAACTCTATTTCGAGGGAACTTGGTATATTTAATTAGAGATAAGTACAAGGCGTTCTTTATCTTCATCTTTACTTGCAGAAATGAAGTCTGATCATTCAAATGCCATAGTAGAACTTGATAACATTCGCGAGAGATCTCATGAGCTTACACTGAAATTTTAATCATGATGCTCGTACCATGCTGCTTAGATCATTGTTAGTAATTAATTATCGATATTATTGACTCCGGGTACTGATATTCACATCCAATTACATATGTCGTTATGGTTATAATAATAACCCATTCTATACACACACAACGTTGGTTGCATAGTTCGGTTTGCTGCACAGGCTTCAAGAAGCCAATGCACTAGTATTGTAAACAAGAAGTGCACCGCCCAGCAGAATTCCAGCAAGAGTTATTGCCCAGAGAAACAGCCCTGTCTTTCCTATATAATATAAAATCTAAAATAAGGTCAGATTTAATGAATTTGGGATACAGTAAATTTTTTTGACACGTTTAAAGAAACGCCACGCAATCAAACATATTAAACATCGTTAGAATAATGACCAACCAGCTACGCCATTTGACGCATGTTGGTTGGTTGTAGTAAGAAAGTTTTTGATTTTTCTAGAGTTCATTCAAAATGAAAGTGAGAGTTTACCGCGTACACGGTCGACGGGAGAGCAGGCCTCCGAAACCTCGCCTCTCCGGTTCCTGTACGGGAGAGGGGCGATTAGGTTTTTGGGGAGCGATCACGCGACTGCTCGCCTCCGTCCGTCTGCTTCGTCTACGTCCGCGTCGCCCTCGTCATCGCCATGTCTTCACCAAGCGAAGCTGATCGTCTCCGCGAGGAAGCCGAGAAGAAGACGGCAGAGGATACTGCCTCCGCCGCCGCTGCTGCTGCTACGGCCAACTAGCCGATTGGAGGGTATGACTCGTTTATCCTCTTGTTCGTATTTATTCTAGCAGTACTACTTGTTTGCATAGATGTATCCACTATATGCGTAGTATGTGCTAGGTTAGCTCAAGATCAGTATGTCATTAGTCTAGTCAATGCCATGCTAGTTATTATTTTGTGGATTAATCTACTCGGAAAATTGCCTATTTACTTAACAATCCAAAAACCTAATGTCTGTAGGAATTTTTCGAGTAATGGTTTTGCTGCTGCACTGAAACCGGATAAGTTTACCGGTACTTTTTTCAAGCGTTGGCAAATGAGAACCACCTTATGGCTCACGGCTATGAACGTGTTCTGGGTAACCGGTGTCACTCCTACGGAAACTATCACTCCTGAACAGGAGAAGATGTTTAAGGAGGCCACCGTCCTATTCCTTGGAGCAGTCATTAGCGTGATCGGAGATAAGCTGGTTGATGCATATTTACATATGCATGTTGCCAAGGACTTGTGGGAGGCGCTCGAATCTAAATTCGGGGCCACCGATGCTGGGAGTGAGATGTATGTTATGGAGCAGTTCCACGATTACAAGATGGTTGACAACCGTTCTGTATTGGAACAAGCTCATGAGATAATATGCATAGCTAAGGAACTTGAGGTTCTTAAGTGCAATTTGCCGGGCAAGTTTGTCGCGGGCTGTATAATTGCTAAGCTCCCTAATTCCTGGAGGAACTTTGCTACTACTCTGAAACATCAGAGGCGTGAGTTCTCAGTAGAGGACATCATCGGCCATCTGAGTGTTGAGCAGAACTCGAGAGCAAAGGACTCCAATGGAAAAGCGGTGGAAAGCTCTTCTGCTGCCAATATGGTACATCAGAGGAACTTCAATTCTCACAAGCCCAAGGGAAAGAACTCTGTCCAACAGAATACCGACTTCAAGAAGAAGGGGAAGAAGCCCTTCAAGAAGAATAAGAAGGGAGATGGCTGCTATACTTGTGGTTCAGAGGAACATTGGGCGAACAAATGCCCAAACAAGTACAAGAAGCCGGCGCAGGACTCCAAGTCTGCAAACATGATTGTGGGCAACAATGAAAGTGGTGCATCTGGGTACGGTAATTTACTTACTGTATTTACAGTTTGTCAGTCCACCGATTGGTGGGTGGACACGGGTGCAAATATTCATGTGTGTGCTGACTTGTCATTGTTCTCTTCTTATCAGGCCACCGGTCGCGGGTCCGTATTGATGGGGAATGGCGCGAGTGCTTCTGTTCTTGGTGTTGGCACGGTCGATCTGAAGTTTACTTCGGGAAGGATCGTGCAGCTGAAGAACGTGCAGCATGTCCCCGCCATCAAGAAGAATCTCGTTAGTGGCTCCCTTCTGTGTAGAGAAGGGTTTAAGTTGGTGTTCGAGTCTAATAAAGTAGTAGTTACGAAATATGGACTTTTCGTTGGAAAAGGTTATGAATGCGGAGGTCTGTTCCGCCTTTCTCTAGCAGATTTTTGTAATAAAGTCGTGAACAATATTCATTCGAGTGTTAATGAATCTGAAGTTTGGCATTCACGTCTTTGTCACATAAGTTTCGGTGTTATGTCGCGGCTAGCAAAACTGAATTTAATCCCAACTTTCACTTTAGCCAAAGGTTCTAAGTGCCACTCGTGTGTGCAAGCAAAGCAACCTCGCAAGCCTCACAAGGCTGCAGAGGAGAGACACTTGGCACCATTAGAACTCATACATTCTGATCTTTGTGAGATGAATGGTGTGTTGACTAAAGGTGGAAAGAAATACTTCATGACATTGATAGATGATTCCACTAGATTTTGCTATGTGTATCTGTTAAATACTAAAGATGAGGCTCTACACTACTTTAAAATCTATAAGGCAGAAGTTGAGAATCAACTTGAAAAGAAAATTAAACGAGTCCGGTCTGATCGTGGTGGAGAGTACTTCTCAAACGAATTTGATTCATTTTGTGCGGAACACGGCATTATTCATGAAAGGACGCCTCCCTATTCACCCCAGTCAAACGGGGTTGCCGAGCGGAAAAACCGTACTCTAACTGATTTGGTTAACGCCATGTTAGATACATCGGGTTTATCCAAGGCATGGTGGGGGGAGGCTATATTGACCGCGTGTCATGTCCTGAATAAAGTTCCTACAAAAGATAATGAGGTCACTCCCTACGAGGAGTGGTCGAAGAGAAGGACGACACTCTCGTACTTACGTACTTGGGGCTGCTTGGCGAAAGTCAATGTACCGATCCCCAAGAAGCGCAAGCTTGGACCAAAGACTGTGGATTGCGTTAATTTGGGATACGCTAAGAATAGCGTAGGCTATAGATTTCTAGTAGTGAAATCTGAGGTACCTGACGTGAAGGTCGGTACAATAATGGAGTCGAGGGATGCTACATTCTTTGAGGATATATTTCCCATGAGAGATATGCAAAGCACTTCTAGACAGGAATCTGAGATAACTCCTGAGCCTGCCATTCCTATGGAATATTATGAACAAACACATGATGAAGATCCTGAGGAGGATGACGAGGAAGCCCGTGGTAGGGTCAAGAGACAAAGGACTGCAAAGACCTTTGGTGATGATTTCTTCGTATACCTCGTGGATGATAATCCCACTTCTATTTCAGAAGCGTATGCTTCTCCAGATGCTGATTACTGGAAAGCTGCTGTCCGTAGCGAGATGGACTCCATCATGGCTAACGGGACATGGGAAATCACTGATCGTCCCTATGGTTGCAAACCATTGGGATGCAAGTGGGTGTTCAAAAAGAAGCTTAGGCCCGACGGTACAATTGAAAAGTACAAGGCTAGGCTTGTGGCCAAGGGCTATGCCCAGAAAGAAGAGGAAGATTTCTTCGATACTTATTCACCTGTGGCTAGACTGACCACCATTAGAGTACTACTCTCATTGGCGGCCTCTCATGGTCTTCTCGTTCATCAAATGGACGTTAAGACGGCTTTCCTGAATGGAGAGCTAAATGAGGAAATCTATATGCAACAGCCAGATGGCTTTGTGATAGAAGGTCAGGAAGGAAAGGTGTGTAAGTTGCTGAAATCTTTATATGGTCTGAGACAAGCACCTAAGCAATGGCATGAGAAGTTTAATACAACTCTGACATCTGTTGGCTTCGTTGTTAATGAAGCTGACAAATGTGTATACTATCGCCATGGTGGGGGCGAAGGAGTTATATTGTGCTTGTATGTTGATGACATACTGATATTTGGAACCAACCTCAAAGTAATTGAGGAGGTTAAGTCCTTTCTGTCTCAAAACTTTGAGATGAAGGACCTTGGGGTGGCTGATGTTATCTTGAACATCAAGCTATTGAGAGATGATGAGGGTGGGATTACACTTCTGCAATCCCACTATGTTGACAAGATTTTGAGTCGCTTTGGATATTCAGACTGCAAGATTTGTCAAACACCATATGATCCTAGTGTGCTTATTCAAAAGTTTAAAGGCACAGCTATAGATCAATTGAGATTCTCTCAAATTATCGGTTCACTTATGTACCTAGCTAGCGCAACGAGGCCTGACATCGCGTTTGCTGTGAGCAAACTTAGCCGGTTTGTTGCAAACCCGGGCGAAGTTCATTGGCGTGCTGTTGAAAGAATTATGCGCTACTTGAAAGGTACTGTCAACCACGGGCTTCACTATACGGGATTCCCATCAGTACTTGAAGGGTATAGTGATGCGAATTGGATCTCTGATGCTGATGAGATGAAGGCCACTACTGGGTATATGTTTACTCTTGGGGGTGGTGTTGTTTCCTGGAAGTCTTGCAAGCAAACGATCTTAACAAGATCGACAATGGAAGCAGAATTAACAGCATTAGACACATCTGGTGTCGAAGCAGAATTTCTTCGAGATCTTTTGATGGACTTACCTGTGGTTGAGAAGCCGGTTCCGGCTATCCTTATGAACTGCGATAATCAGACGGTTATTGTTAAAGTGAAGAGTTCAAAGGACAATATGAAGTCCAACAAACATATAAGAATGAGATTGAAGTCTGTCAGACGTTTGAGAAACTCCGGAGTGATAGCGTTGGATTATATCCAAACGGCTAAGAATCTGGCAGATCCCTTTACTAAAGGGCTATCACGTGTTGTGATAGATAGTGCATCGAGGGAGATGGGTATGAGACCCACATGAGTTGCCATGGTAGTAACCTAACCTATATGATCGGAGATCCCGTGAAGTAGGACCTGGGAAAACAAGCCAGTGGTGAACTGAGGAGAGTAACTTTACTAACCCACTCCGTTGGAGATGCAATACTCTCGGATACTGTATGGTAGGATGACTACTGTCTTAATGTGTTCTAAAGCTTATATGTAAGCAAGATGCTGTCCTACAGAGCGATCTTTGGAGGAACACACCTATATGAGCTTGACTGCTGGTCACAGTCTATGAGATTTGGGTGATCTCTAGTAAACTCATGAATAGGCCAGGAGTGTGACTAATATGCTCCACCCGAGGGGTCACCTTCGGCAGCCTAGTACTGGTAAGACTTGTGGTGAAGCTCCTTTACGCCAAACTGACAATTCAAGGCATAGTCCATTGTTCAGTTGTGAAGGGGTGTAGCTACTTGTTCTAGGTGAAGCTCAACCTTAACAGGTCTTCACTGAAATGCTGGTATATTAAAACAGTGATTGGAACGAGGGAACACGATGTGCCCTTGAGATCTGGTGGGGGATTGTTGAAATTTGGAGGTGGGCCTTAGGCCCACTAGAGAATTTCAGAAAATCTAAAGGGCCCATGTAGGTGGTGGCATGGCAAGGTGGTGGGAGTTTAGTCCCACCCCGCTAGTGGAGGAGAGTTTGGACCCCTTTATAAGGGTCTCTCTTCCACATGCTATTGGAGAGTGAGAAGAGAAGGTGCCCTCGCGCACTCCTCCTCCGCCGCCCGCCTCGCCACGCCACGCCACGCCACGCCACGCCACGCCTCGTCACGACGCGCCGCGGGTTGCGGGAATGAGCCGAGCCGAGCTCATACCTACGCGCTTATTTTTGCCGGTCAGGAACGGAGAATACGTAACGGACAAGGAAACGATCCGAGACGTCGGATCGTGATCGTTACCGACTCGGACTCTCCACCCAGCCGCCTTTATAAGCACGCGATCGCCTACCCTAGCCGTCACGAAATCAGATCACATCTGCCTCACGCGTTCGTTCCTTGAACTGCTGCTGCCGCCGGCGACTCCGTCCCGTTTACCGCGTACACGGTCGACGGGAGAGCAGGCCTCCGAAACCTCGCCTCTCCGGTTCCTGTACGGGAGAGGGGCGATTAGGTTTTTGGGGAGCGATCACGCGACTGCTCGCCTCCGTCCGTCTGCTTCGTCTACGTCCGCGTCGCCCTCGTCATCGCCATGTCTTCACCAAGCGAAGCTGATCGTCTCCGCGAGGAAGCCGAGAAGAAGACGGCAGAGGATACTGCCTCCGCCGCCGTTGCTGCTGCTACGGCCAACTGGCCGATTGGAGGGTATGACTCGTTTATCCTCTTGTTCGTATTTATTCTAGCAGTACTACTTGTTTGCATAGATGTATCCACTATATGCGTAGTATGTGCTAGGTTAGCTCAAGATCAGTATGTCATTAGTCTAGTCAATGCCATGCTAGTTATTATTTTGTGGATTAATCTACTCGGAAAATTGCCTATTTACTTAACAAATACGCCATGACAGAGGCAGACATGTTTGTGCTCACTGGATCACTCACTCTCTTTTACTTCAGTTTAGTTTCTCTCACGGCCGGCTAAGAGCATGCCCAATGGATAGCCCCAAAGGTGATGCTTCATAGGCCAACTAGGCTCGGATGCCACTCTGGCAGGAGGACCGCTGCTTGCATGCGCCAGGTGAAGCTTGCAGAGGAGGCTGGTTCTTCAATGAAAAAAGTAGAAAAAAGTAAGGAATGAGAGAAAAAGAAAGGGAGAAAGAATGAAAAAGATGAACATATGAGGACAGTGGATGACGGCTGTGAGGCAGCACCACCATAGCCACCATTGGACTGAACAATAGCCTCAATCCTTCCAATCCTATGTGTTTGATGGGACACCTGTCTTTTTTCGCCACCAGTGTTCATGCCCTAATGTGCATGGGTTTAAATACAAGGAGGCTGGGGAGTGGCAGACATTGAGTGACAGGGATTTGATGGTCTATTTTTAGGTTGGAAGGTTGCTATAAGGGCATGACCAACGCTACATGCTGGACGGCTGCCCCATCTGCCACATCGGCGCACTCAGTCCAGCTCAAGTAAAAGGTGGTGCTTGCAAAGGCAGACGGGCTCTTGCAGAGGAGTCCGGTTCCTCACTGACAAAAACGTTAAAAAGTGATGGGTGGAGTAGTGAGCTTTTTTTTAGTCAGATTAATGAAAGAAAGGGGAAAGAACTAGTGACGGCAGGATAGAAAAGGGACCACTGTCACCATTGAACAATTGTTGGTTGGGATAGTAGCTTTAATTAAAAAATCTATGTGGAGTGCATGGGGCATCACCTTGGTGATGCCACCGTTATACATGCCCTAATGGCCCCGAACGTTCGGATTTTGCTCATGACAAGTCAAACATTTTTTTAAGCAACTTTGGTCATCCTCGCTTGACAACTAAATTTACCACCCTCGCTCAACTAAAGTCTTATCTTATCTTAACTTATCTTATCTTATCTTATCTTACCTATACTAATACTATACTAATACTAATACTAATACTAATAAAGTAAATATTGCTTCTGCCATACTTCATTCAAATTGCCTCTAAAGTTGACTAAAATTGCCCACCAATACCACCTATAAGCATAGTTTTAAATAGCCCGCTATAGCTCCGCTATAACCTTTTCAGCAGGGTGCTGCTAAATGGTATCATGTACAAATATGCCGCTATAGCCCGCTATAGCTCTGTTATATCTGATTTAGAGGCTCGCCGCTATTTTCCGTAGCCCGCTATTTTAAAACATTGCCTATAAGTCATATAAAACGTTTCGAACAGGAAAATCTCCGGACTGGGGCGGCCCATGTAGGCACCTCCTATATTACGCTCTGGGCATTGGAAAAAGATGCAGCACACCTGTTTCAGCCGGCCCATGCGTGGACGCCTGTTTTTTTTAGTTTAGTTTTTTATTTTTATTTTCAATTCCATTTTGTTTTTCTACTTTAAATAATTCAGAACTTCAAATAACTTTTCTCAATTTTAAGAAAGTGAGAATTTCGAAATAAAATATTCAAAAAAATATAATTTTTTTGAGAATTCAAAAACTACTCAGGAGTTTTGAAAAATGTTTGCATATACAAAAAATGTTTAAATTTGGAGAAAATGTCCATAAAATAAAAAAGTCAATGATTTTAAACAAAAGTCCGTGTAAAATCTTTAAAACAGTTCGTGCCTCCGTTTTTAGTCTCGTTTTTTTATTTTCATTTTTCTGTTCCATTTTTTAATTTAAATAATTTAGAACTTTGAAAAACTTTTGCAATTTATAAAACTGAGAATTTTGAAAGAAAGTTTGAAGAAAACATAAAATGTTTCTGAATTCAAAAAATGCTCGGGATTTTTGTAAAAATATTCGCATATTCAGAAAAATGTTCATAATTTTGAGAACAATGTTGGTGAAAATAATAAAAGTCCATGATTTTGAAAACAAAATTTGTGTATTAATTTTTGAGTGCAATTGAAAAAATGTTTGCTAATTCAAAAATTGTTCATGCATTTGAAGAAATGTCCTAAAATTTTAAAGACATAATATGATCAGCACCATTGGAGATTATAATTGTTTTTCTCCCGTTGCAACGCACCGGCCCTTTTGCTAGTTTTTATAAAAAAATGTTTCATTTTTCAAGGATAAAATCCAAACGTTCAAAATTTATTATTTCCAGGCTTTTTGAAGAAAAGAATATGGTAATGTTGTTTGTAAGCGAAAGTGCTTTGTAGAAGACTAGCAAAACGGTCCGTGCGTTGCAACAGGAGAATTTGTTTATAATCTTCAATGGTCATGATCATATTTTGTTGCATCACTAAGATACACTATCAATTTCATTTTTCGTGAAATCATGAACACTTTTTGAAAATCACGAAAAAAATAACTCATGAACATATTTGAAATCACGAATGTTTTTATTGATTTTGAAAACTTTTCTGAAATGGTGAGGAAACATTTTTTTTAAACTATGAACATTTCTGAAACCATTTTTCTTGAAACGGTGAACATTTCTAGAATCGGTGATTTTTTTTAAATTTATAAACATTCTTTGAAATGCATGATCATTTTTCGAATCAGTGAATATTTTATGAATTAATAAACTATTATGTAAGTCACGAACAGTTTTTGAATTTTAGGGAAAAAAAATTCAATTAATGATTTTTTTTAACTTGCAAATTTTCTTCAATTTCATTAAAAAAATTAATACCCGAACTTTTACAGAAATTGTGAACATTTTTGACTTCCTGAATATTTGTTTTCAAAGCTGCAAACATTTTTTGAATATGCAAAAATTTATTTTAAATAGCGAACATTTTCTGAACCCACGAACATTTATGAGTTGTTGAACATTTTATTCCATAATTCTCATTTTTCTAATTTTTTTCAGAAATTTTTGTATTCTCAAATTAGTTATAGTAGACAAAAACAGAGATGAAAATGGAAAAAGAACAATAAAATACAAAAAATAAAGGCCACCCGTACATGGACTGGCCGGAGCTGGAGCGCTATATCTTCTCCAGCGTATAGAGCTCAGTATAGGACATCTACTGCATGGGCCGGCCCAGGTAGGGATTCTCCGGTGTAACCCTTTTTTTTAACTTACCAGTGGCACGAGGAATAATTTTTGACAATTTAGAGGTAATTTAAATGACGTACGATCAGAAGTAGTATGTGCTTTATTATTATGTTTATAATAGTGTAATCTGGCAGATTAGAAGTAGTATGTGTTTTATTATTAGGTAGAGATTGGGGTGAGGGGGTGTGGATAGCAGTCCGAGGCTATTGTGGGCTGAGGGAAGTCAATAGCCGCTAGCGTTGCCCTCTGGACGACACATGGACATTCAGGTTTTTCCATAACATGTAAGCCTTACTTGCAAAATCGTTCTCCGTATGTGCTTTATTATTAGGATTATAATAGTGTAATCTGGCGGATCAAAACTAGCGTGTGCTTTATTATTAGGTAGAGATTGGGGGTGGATAGCAGTCCCAAGCACTTTTTTTTCTGGATAAACAAAATTGTAAACTAAAAAATAGCAAAAATTTATTTTTTTTACATGGAATAAATTAAGGGCATTGATATTATTGTCTAAAAGAAGAGAAAATAAAGAAACTTAAAAAAATGATGACAAAACAAATTGCAGATGCATTGCAAGAAATCACAATGTTTCACAATACAAAAAGAACAAGCATATCAAAATAGTGTAATTACCAGCAATAGTATGATTTGCACATCCATTGCGTAAAATATTCGAGGAGCTCATGGGAAACACACCAGGTCTTCAAAGTTGGAGTTGGTTTTTTCAGCTACGAGCTAATCGAATGCCTCATCACCTTGCATGCTAAAAATAATTATTTTATTTTATTTTTCTTGATTTTATTGTTCATGGTAGCAGATCAGTCTAAGCTCGTCTGTAGATTGTCGTATTGACATTGAATATATTGTGGTATTTTACGTATTGGGTGATCATTTTCACCCATGGTTCACAACCTTTGGACATCCATAGAACGACCGCGGATTGAGTCAGCCTTACTGTTCGATGAATTCGATATGGAGCTTTTTCACACGTCCTATATATTTACCATTTAGAATGGTGCAAAAACTATCCTTTTGTCGCATAATAGTTACCCATTGCTGCGGAGGCACATCGGATCTGCCCAGACCCATCGTCATTGCCAGTCACCTGGATGTCAACCAATGGCGGTGAGGGAGATCATGTGTATAAAGCTATTGTGGGTTGAGGGAAGTCAACATCCGCTAGCGTTGCCCTCTGGACGACACATGGACATTCAAATTTTTCCACACCATGTAAGCCTTACTTGCAAAATCGTTTTTCGTTTTTGCTATTCGACCAGGAGAGTGATCAGACGAGTAAGAATATTTGCGGTGTGAGAGACAAAAAGATGAATAGTAACACAAGGATGAATGACTCATTGATGTCATCATCATGTTCAAATCTTACAAAAATAGGAGCGGGGAGGGAGACGAAGATGGTGTCAAGACATGGTCTTGGGCCGGCACCTGGTGATGGCGGTGGTGCCTCCTTCTCTTCCTTTTGCGTGGGCATTGTGGTGTTGGTGTTGGAGATGAAGCTCTTGAAGGAGAGGGGACCCTTTAGATGTGAGGGTGCAACCTTCCTACAGTTCTGTGAATTTGTGGATGTATTGGATGGATGATTGCCGGTGCCTAGGGTTGAAGGTGTCTAAATAGTCGGTGTCCTCATGCCTCCTCCATGGATATGCTTGCTCCCCTTTGATATAACGACTCTAAGTGAGCCCCATTCTATCGCAATATACCTTCCCTTAGGAACAAGCGGGGCTGAAACCAATGAAGAATCACGGAAGTTATTGCAATCCCCGTCGTCATAATCACCTGGTACAATCACCGGTGCGAGTGCGGATACTCGTGCTATTGGAGATATGCCCCATAGGCAATCATGTGATGATTATTATTTCCATATGTATTATCATCACTAATATGTATAAATATATATGTGACTTTTTTGTGAGACTATATATTGTATATTGATTGTTCTAATTGTACCTAGTTGACAAGTTTATGTGGACACAAATATCCTTTTAGCAGTATACACTTCGGTTGATGATCGTGTTTCACAATTCATGGACAAAGATATGCTAAATCGTTAGTATGGACCCAAGGGTGGAGATCACTTACACACACAACAAAACAAATAAAAACTCCATGAAAGGCCTATATTGGACCTTCAGTTAGAGCTGGTTGGGAAATCTCTTTTTGTCAAACTCCATGAAAGGCCTTTATCTGATGCTTGTAATTCTTCCGTCTTGATTCCAAATTGGGTCCTTTCATCATTCTAAGTCCATATGAATTCCAAATCACATACACAAAAAAAACAAAGAAAACAAACTAATAAGAATTAAAGACTATGCAATGCTCACAATAATATGAGTGCAAACCGAAACTCATGTATAATGGACATGATAGTGGTTCATTGGGACATGATATGAGGAGTTTTGATTAAAAAATGAGCTCTAAAATGTGTCATAAAATGGAGCCATCAGACGATGAACCCGGGCTGGTTGGCCTATGAATGGTCATGGCACTCGAAGGTAGGGGAGGATGAATCCTAAGTGCAGAACATGAGAAAGATGAAGGGTTGCCTAGGTTGATCCGCTTTGGAGACGAGGGGTCATTTAGACCACACTCGGTTGTCGAAATCCTACATGGTGGGTCGGTCCCAACATCCAAGCCCTAGTCGACACGTAGGCAAACGAGGTAGGCGCCAAGGGGTGTTTTGTTAGGTTTTAGATGTGGGGTGGTGTGGCGGTTGTATGCACTTTTTTCTTCTGTTTGGGGTTGTTTGGTTTGTAACTAAGATTGCTTAGCTTGTCACGCCTAATCTTAGGCAAGTTTGAACAACTTAGAAGACTGTTTGATTCAAGCCTCACCTTAGGCAAGACGATTTTTGCCACACTAGAGCCCCAAATCACATACACTTAAAAAGTGGCAAAAATATTTTAGGCTTACCAAATGTGACTTCCATTTTATTGAACTAAGATTACACAATTTTGCTAACAAATGTGTAGCAAAGTGTGGTAGGACAAGGCTTGGAACTAAACGCCCGCTTACTCCACTGCCTCCTGGCGAGTCTCGCCTATAGTGAGTGACACCAAAGCGAGAGAGGGGCAGGGGAAGGTGAGTATGAGAGCATGATACTTGTGATATGTGTTGGGTTTTTTGTGTGAAGAGGAACATGTTTATTGAACAAATAGGAGTAACAACCAACCTCCATCTTTGGCGACTGCACAAAAGAGAAACAAACACTTGCACCCAACGCGGGCAAGAGGGTTGTCAATGCTCTTGTCTCGTTATTTGCAAGCAAGTAAATAGTGTGGTTGGGAAGTTGCAAAGTGAACAGTAAATAAAAGCAACGAGGAAATTGTAGCGTTTGTAAACTTGTAAGTGAATAGACCGGGGGGGGGGGGGGGCATAGTTTCCCCTAATGGCATCTCTCATGAAAGCAAGCATACAGCGGGTAAACAAATTACTGCTGGACAATTAATATAAAAGCGCATAGTTATGTGATATTCACGGAAAATGATCGTGCGTATATAGGCACCACGTCTATAAGCAAATAGGTCGACTCCTACCTTTACCTGTTACTATTGCTCCACCCATAGAGTGCTATCCAGCATGCATCTAGAGTATTAAATAAAATAAAGTAATATTTGGAGAACAAAGACATGATGTAGACAAATAGAATTCAATTAATATTAACTAAGCCCATTGTTCTATCCTTAGTGGCAACAATACAAAGACATACCTTTTCCCCTTGGCCAAAAGAAAATGAAATCAAATCTACTTGGCCCATCGGAGAGATTTACGAAGATATAATGATCATGCACATAAGAATCATATTTATAATTCAGATAAAACTTGAATATTTATCATGAATAATCTGAACATAAACCCACAATTCATCGTACCCCAACAAACGCACCGCACAAAAGAATTACATCAGATAGCAAAATAAAGATGCGATGATCATTGTATTAAAGATCAAGAGAGAGGGAAAGAGATATCCATCTAGGTACTAACTACGGACCTGTAAGTCTTGGTAAACTACTCAGACATCACCATGGGAGCAACAAGGATGATGTAGAGGCCCTCCGTGATCGATCCCCCCTCCAACAGGGCATCAAAAAGAGCTCCAGATGAGCACACGGCGGGACAGAGACTTGCAGGCGGCGGTAAAAGTGTTTCGGGTTGCTCTCTAGGGTTTGGGGATATATGTGAATTTATAGGACAAGAGCTACACCAGGAGGCAACCGACGGGAGCATGAGGCAACAGGGCGCGCCCTAGGCCCTGGCCGCGCCCTGCTGGCTCGTGCCTCCCTCATGAGGCTTGTGGCCTCCTCCCGAAGCTTCCAGGTCTTCTTTCGATCCAGAAAAAATCACCAAAAAGTTTCATGGCAATTGAACTTCATTCAGTACTGTAAACCTGAAAAGCCAAAAACACACAAAAAATAGCAACTCGCACTAGGAACTAGGTAAATATTTTAGTGCTCAAAATAATATTAATTGGTATATAAACTCTAAAAAGTATTCTAGAATGATAATATAATAGCATGGAACAATAAAAATTTTATAGATACGTTGAAGACGTATTAGAGCGAGTGGGATGTAGAGGGCGAGGGTAGAGAAGGAGGGACACAACTAGTCATTGACGAGGGGGCAACCGCTACCACACGACCCACTCTAATATATATGCATGTTCTTAGCCCTAAACTAACCCTAATCCTCCATCTCTCTCTCTCTCTCTCTCTCTCTCTCTCTCTCTCTCTCTCTCGCTCTTCTCTCTCTCGCTCTATCTCTCAACAAGTTCATCCAACCTAAACAAATCCAATCTTCTCACAACCGAGTGCCAAATGTTCCCAAGGAGGACTTGCAGTTCTATGACTGGACCCTATTCCTCCTGGATCACGCACATGGTTCTACAAGGAAAACTCCGTTGAGCACAACCCCTCCCTCAAGTGCCTCTGCTTCAAAGACTTCACCTCCATCATTAAGATTGCTCCTTTTTTTCCTACTCCCTCTTAATCTCTCTCATATGGTTCAGGACCCTAAACCCCATCAAAGATGATGATTCTCGGTGATCTCCTTGCTTACTCTTCCATTGTATCTTTCCCTCCATCCCCTCACCCTCCTCGACCGACCTAGACTTCGGAGACTATCTCACCCAAATGCAGGGCGCATACTGAGCTTGCCATGCATGCACCTCGACCGCGACTTTGCGGCGGCGCTACGTCACCAGTCTCTTCCATCGCCCACGACGGGTTATGTGCATTGCAACGATGGTTAAAGAAAGAGGATTGGGGGAAGAGGTGGTGCGTCGCTGGCCCTATCAGAGGGAGATGGGAGGTGTAGGGTTTTACGGTGTCATCAATTGACTTTAAATAACGGGCGCCCAAGAAGACGGAGCGACGACTTGAATGCAGGCGCTCGAAGTTGGATTATTGTTCATCATGCCACCATGAATGCTGAGGAGGCGCATTACTAGTTAATCGACTTGAATGCGTCTGGAAGCCACCCTGTCACCCCATTTGGCCATGCCCACTCTAAACCGATACGAATGTAGTGCGAGAATAAGCGGGTGAAGTGGGAGAGGCGTAGCGACAACTTGAATGTGCAGCGGTAGTGTGAATGCCAAACAATCGGATGGCTGGTCAGCCGACTTGAATGTGGTAGAAAGCCGTCACATATGCTTTGAATTGGTATGAATGCGACGCGAGTAGCTGATGGACGCGGTGAAAAAGGCGGGAGAGGGGCTTTGGACATGGGCCATTGACGTCGGAAGCGTTAAGGGTTGCAATTTGCTAAGAAGAAAAGGGAAAAACTTTTTATACAATAGAAAAAAGATATTTTTAACATAATACAAACACAAGCGCTCATATAAACGTGCATACACTCACCCATATGAACGTACGCACGTACATCCTAACTCTACGAGCATCTCCGACAGACCGAGTCGGCATATCATCTTGAGATTTACGAAGTTATTGTAGATGCCTCGTCATCGACGGAAGCGTCTTCTTCCACTGAATGGACATCGTCGGAAATGCCTTATCATTGAACGTCTCCTCCCACTAAATGTGCATCGCCGAAAATTCTGAAATAAATAAAAAAATAACGCGAGCACAAAAATTTGAACTCTGTTGGGCTGAAGATGTCACTATCTCTCTAACCATCCAACCACAGGTTGGTTTGCTAGAAAAAAAAAAAGAGAATTCCTTATTTGGCCGTTTCTTAAAATCCGGTTCCTTATTTGGCCTAAATAAAAAATTTCTTCCATATTTGATACATAAAGTAAATTTTGTTCCTTATATGACACTTCCGTCCATTTTAGCCATTAAAGGGGTTAAGTGTGAGGTGAAAACACCATTTTGCCCCTAGTGCATTTTGTAACTATTTTGGATGTACTGAAAATGCAATTAGTTCACTCATGTTTTAGGGATCTTCAACAAATGCTACGTATGTATATGTATGCTTCCATATTTTGTTCCTTAGGCAAACTGGTCTGTGCGTGCAAAAGACGTACAAAATATCCATAAAACTTGTACGGGTATATATATACGATCAGAACAATACTTATCTTTTGCGAGAAGTACAATATCATGTACTTTCCGGCGCGATGTAGATATTTTTTTCAACGCAACATAGCTTGCATGACTGAGTATTTTTTGATAAGATGGATCATACGGGCTAGCTGCGGCTGATTATTTTCCGGCCGCCGATTACGCGTACAAATAGGACGCATGCAGCTCGATCATTTAGCTCTAGATGCAATTACACGTACACATACAAAGTGGTCGGCTAGTAGATCAATGAAACAATAAGCTCGCGAGAATAGGGAACGCTTGGTGTGCTTAATTTCTTCATTATCTTTTTCTGACGATATACATGGATAGGTTACATATACTCTCTCCGTTCCTAAATATAAGTCTTTTTAAATGTTCAACTAATGAACTACATACGGATATATATATAGACATACTTTAGAGTATAGATCCATTCATTTTGCTTCGTATGAAGACATCTAGTGAAATATCTTAAAAGACTTATATCTTAAAACTGAAATATTTTAAAAGACTTATACTAATAATTCAACCACATGTTGGTTCACTGCAAATACACCAACACATAGTTTGTGCAGCAATGAAGTTTCGGTTTACGTAAAAAATGGCAAATACGCTTTCCGGCTTGAGTCACAGCTCCCATACTCCACTGCCCCTGCTCGAGTCCGGACTACAGTGAGGAGACCGGAGCCAGAGAGGCGCGGGCGAGCGCGAGAGCGAGTGGGCGGTGGATGGCGATGGCGGGCGGCGGGGGACTCAACCGGTCATCGTCGCGGGGGCAGCTGCCGCCGCAGGAGCTGCTCGACGATCTCTGCAGGTGCGTAGCCCTAACCCATCCCCCCGATCCCCCATCCCCATCTCCATCTCCGCAACTTCATCCAACCCGAATCCAATCCAATCCAATCTCGATCTCGTGCCGCAGCCGGTTCGTGCTGAACGTGCCCAAGGAGGACCTGGAGTCGTTCGAGCGGATCCTGTTCCTGCTGGAGCAGGCGCACTGGTTCTACGAGGACAACTCCGTGGAGCACAACCCCTCCCTCAAGTCCCTCTCCTTCAAGGACTTCACCTCCCTCAGTAAGATAAAGATTCCTCCTTTTTTTCCCCCTTTATAAATCCCTCTCGTGAAGGTTCGGGACTCTGAGCCCCGTCGAGGATGATGGTTCTTGGCGTTTTCGTCGCTGACTCCGACATTGTCGCCGTCGTGGTCGCCGTCGTCCTTGTGTGCGCAGTGTTCAACAGCTGCGCCGCCCTCAGGCCCTACCGCGCGCACCTCGACGACATCTACAAGGACTTCACCCACTACAAGTTCCGCGTCCCCGTCTCCGGCGCCATCATCCTCGATGACAACTATGACAGGGTAATTCTTCGTTGCCCTCTCTCTTTCGTTCACGCCCATCCGAGAGCATGTTGATTCATCCCTAGATGTGGTTTAAGGAATCAGGAGTAGGCTGCAAGGTCCGAACAGCAGCAAGCTGTACTGAAGATTGGAATTTGGAGATAAGCAACACGTCTGATATCAGTCGCCCCGCCCGAAAAGATGCAATTTAAATCCTATTATGTGCTACCTGTTGGCCTCTTATAGATGATGATATTGATCTACCACTTGGTTTTCTCAAGTCTCAGTACATGTAATTTCACACCCTGTTATGCAACAGCCCTCGGTTTCTTCAGGAATTTTGTTGAATCTCAAGGTTTGCTGACTTTTCTCTGCAGTGCTTACTTGTGAAGGGATGGAAGTCTAGTGCCAGCTGGAGTTTCCCCCGTGGAAAGAGGAGCAAAGATGAAGAGGATCATACTTGTGCAGTTAGAGAAGTAAATTTCTGGGCTTGATCCACACTGCACTTTACAGTTTCCATCAAACATACTGCACGTGTAGTGAAGAAATAATGTTTGTATATATTGTGGACAGTCATTTTCTGGTTTGCTGAACATAGAAGTCCTAGTTTTTTACAGATCAGTTTCCTAACAATTCAAATTTCAGAGCTCTAGATATTGTATGCAACCCAACACATCGCATTCTTGAGTTAATGCCTGAATCGGTTCTCTACATATGGGCATCTTTTTATGCCAATCACGGACCAGATCAATTTTCCTCTTGGCAATGTGTCACTGTCACAATGTCAAGATAACAAGTGAATCCCGAATTTGGAGCATATTTACAGAAGTAAAAGTCTCAGGTTTCAGCCATTATTTTCATTCGTAGATGTGTTCTTTGCTAGGTGGGACTATCAAACTCTACAGTGGCCTGCCCTGTTTTTCGCAAATGAGAAGAAGGGGGGGGGGGGGGGAATTTAGCATCAACTAGGAGCTCTGCATGAGTTACTTTAAGATGTGCGGTTTATCATAACTTCTCTTTTGTCTAATTAGGAGCCTGCCCTGCCCATGTTTTACACTTGCCTGATTTTCCTTAAGTGACATTTATTTGCATAACGGTGCAGGTTCTGGAGGAAACTGGGTGTGATGTTTCTAAGCTTTTGAAAATGGAAGACCACATTGAAGTTTCAATTGGACAACAAAGAGTTCGACTCTATATCATTACAGGTGTTAAGGAAGATACTGTTTTCGCACCTCAAACTAAGAAAGAGATCAGTGTACGCAGATTCTCAAATCTTTCCTCATCTTTCTATTTGGTAAAACATTTTTTTCCCGCATCTATGAACATCATGTTATGAAGACATGGCATGACATTGGTATGTATGACATGGTTCCTTGACACATAGAATCTTCAATTTTATTTTGTACTGTATTTAATAGTTTCTCCTTTCTGAATAACCTATTGCAATTGAACGGTTATATTGTTGTGCAACAATGCATCCCAGTTGAGATTTGGCACTATGTAGACACCCGTTATTATTTTTGTAACTGCTGACACATGCCCACGCTGGTTGCTGTTTCACACAGGTTTCTGTAATCACTACATTGCATCTCCATTTGTTCTTATTTCTTTAGTCTGAACATTGCCACGTGACCAAACTGCTTGCAATTTCTTATTATCCCGTATGCTATCTTAGATATAGCTTTGTGTTAGTAATTTTTGTGTCTGCCCGAGCTTCAAAGCTATTGTATTTGCATTGTTTGGTTTTTATTTACTATATTCTCTTTCTGCTTTAAACCCCCTTTTTTTTGGTAAATGATGAAATGGCCACTGCTAACCTTTTCTCTCTGCGAATATGCCAGGAGATCTCATGGCACAAAATTGATGATCTTCTACCTGCTAGTGATGATGCAATATCTCGTGGAGTGAATGGGATGAAGCTTTATATGGTTGCACCATTTTTGACGTCAGTACTTCTTTACACTATTTTTATATGTTCCTTTGTCAGAAGTTGTTATATGCATTGCTCCCATGGCGGCTGTTAAACTCTTAGCATGTTTGATTGGTTCTGCTTCTTAAATGTATTTTGTTGGTTCCACATTATTTGGCGCCTTACGGTTTTGCTTGTTCCAGGGGTCTAAAAGCATGGATAGGCACACATCGGTCCCCAGTATATCAGAAGTCAGACACATCTACTAGAGGTTTCTTCTGCTCCCTCTTATGCCCAGTCTGGTCACTGTCCTAGATAAAGACATTCCTGAGTACTCACAAATTAATTCTGTAATAACTGTTTTGCTTCAAATTTACCAAGCCCTGTTCTCTGAAGTCTAAAGTCAATCCAGAGATGTCTTTCCCAAGTGAACCAAAGCTAATACACAAGTATAACATATTCAAGGGCAATATTATGTTCATGAGCAATTTTGGTGCTTGATATATACCCATGTTGAACCTGGTGTGACATGTGCTGCTCTCTTACATTTTGTGATCCCTGAGGTAACATCTACGGTAACATCATTGCACAGGTACTGTGTGGAAAGCGAAGAATCCCTCGGGTGTCTTTGTGCCTGTCGAGAACCCTGTTATTACTAGAGCAGGATCTGACACGCAAAACCCTGTTATTACTAGAGCAGGATCTGGCACGCAGCACGTCGACAACCGACCTGGCAAAAGCTTCAGAAGCTTCAGATTCGATACGGCCAGTATTCTGCAGTCCATTGATGCTTCCTTTCTGCGTACCTAGGATCCTGACAGATCATCAACTCCTGTACCCTTGATGTGTATAGACTATGGAATGATGTCGTCGCTCGTTGTTAACTGGAATCCGTGACGCCACGACGTTCCGTCTCCCCATGCCGTGTTCAGTTGGTATCTGTAATCTAAAACACTACTGTTATCATATCTTTCTTGAGTTGTTATAAATGTCATGTCTTTTGCACACTCAAGTTCTCGGTTTTGCTTTGGGGGATATATATGATGTCTGAAATTTTTGGTGGCAACACTGGTTAGTGCAGGAAGAATTCTTGTGCGATATCTGCTATGGTCCTTTTTTTGAGCATGTGGGTCATGAATTAACCAGCTTTCTAATCGGTCAGATGCTGAATAAGTCTCCAGAAATGGTTTAAGGGCCAGTTCTTTTGAGCCACACCTGGTAACAAACATAGGAATATACATATAAGTGAAATACAGGAACAGCATAGGTGAACACACATTGATTATTGGAGCTAGCAGTGCATAAATCCACGAATCACATCACTACAGGAATAAATCAGAACACTTGCAGTTCTTCTGTTACCACATGATGAGGCCCCTCTCTTTGCAGCTATTACCTACCATCAGTGCAGCAAGAAACAGTGAAAAGTACGGCAACAACAAAAATATCGTAGCAGCAAGAGGCAAGTCTTTTTTATTGAAACATGATCCTTAGGTACCGATCTCATTAAAAAATGTCGAAGAGAGTTGACCGGTTAATAATCAGAAAATCGGGCTAAAACCGTCACAATGCGTTCGCCACAACAAGGCACACAGGGCGACCTGGCACAACCTACACACGCCGCCAAGAGGAAGAGCTCCGTCGAGGTTGTACTCCGGCGTCATCGTCATCACGCCTCCGCGAGGGCGACTTCAATTTCACCATCGACGACCACCGATGTAGTCTCCACCGCAGATGAGCGTAGAGGCCTGCGTCGGACAATGCCAAACAGTCCACCACACGCGCCAGCGACCAGGCAACTTCAATTCAGCCAACAAGCATTGTAGGATAAAAAGCACTGGACCTGCGTCGAGCCAGCACCAAAACCGACCACCCGTCTTCACGTCGTCGTCGCCGCAAGGTTCCTTCTCAAACAACTCCGACTTCAGAAGACAAGAGAGGCACGACGACCTCTCGAACACGCCGGATGAGATCGACTACCAGAGCCCAACAACAAATCCTACTCCGCTTGAAGGGGTCATCGTTGCCACACAAGAAGCCGCACAGATCAACCACATTGCCGGACGAGCCCCATCCGACCGCAATGTCGCTTGAGAGTGCAAACGAGATCCAAAGCTCTTCAAGACGACGCCCCCAAGGAGGAAGCGACGATGTCGACGTCGTGTCCAACCCAACCAGGGCTAAGGTTTTCACCCGAAAAACTGGATCCGAGGGTGTGTAGGAAGAGAACTCCTCAACGGTGCCTCCAAGAAGGTGAGACGACATCCAGAGACGCCGACACCATCGGCCGACAAACTCTTGCCCGGCAAGCTTTCGTCCGGAGCACCTCCCAACACCACAACCCCACGCACAACACCTCCGCTAGCGCGCACGCCTCCCACCAAGCCATCGCGCCATGGCCGCGCAGGAGCCGCCATCATGACCTGTGCCGCCTGCCGGCTAAGATAGCCGCCGTGGCCAGGCACGCGCCTCGTCAGATCCACGCCATCCGGTGCCTGGAAGCACTGCCGTGCCGCCCCAAGACGCCCCGCAGACGAAGCCTTCACCACCACCTCTGCACTGACGGGCCAGCCACCACCACCTCTGCGCAGGCGGACCATCCACCACCACCTCTGCGCAGACGGACCAGCCACCACCCCTCCGTCGCCTGACCCCGAGCAGGGCCTCCAAATCCAGCACGACGCGTCGCCCCTCCTCGGGCGAAGAAAAGGACGCGAGGAGAAAGCGCCCGACCGTCACCTTCACTCGAGCGTGCGCGGCCTTCGCCGGCGGCGTCCTCGGGTGGCGGCTAGGCTGGCGGGAGGGGGGGGGGCCGAATCCGGCGACGCGCTGGGGGGTTCCCCCAAGTCGCCAGAGGAGGGGCGACTCGGGGGGAGGATAAGGTTTTGTGTTCCGTCAATACAAGAGGCAAGTCTTGTAGCACCCATGAACTAATTCAACATGGATCTGACATAGTTTTTTAGTAATTCAACAAGAAAACGTCAAATCAGCATTCACCGCAACACACCGATATCACTAATTCAACATTCAATCGAACACAAGTTTGCTAATAATTTGCAGGCATTACGCAGGTGAACTAGGCATCGTCTGATCAAAACAACAAGGAGTCCAGAACTGTACTAGCCAACGAGAAAGAAGTACCAACCTGAATCGAAGAGGATTTGTGGCTCTCAAGGTGTGCCACACACCCTTATATGAATATAGCATTATAAAATATATTAGTAAATTTCAAACATCTCAAATTTTGAAATATGAAACCTGGGTATCCGTTGTACACCCGTGTTCAGATTCGTGGGAAATGGGTGCCCGCGGTAAAGTCAGTAAAAAAGACAAAAAACTCGTATATGTAGGAAAAAAAAACTGAATGTAGAATATGTCTAAGCGTAATTCCTGCACTGTGGATACCATGGGCACCCATTCCCTAAAAAATGAACACGGGTGTATAATGGGCACCCAAGTTTCATATCCGAAAATTTCAGATTTTTTAAAATTTTCTGATATCATTTTTAATGCTATTTTCATACAGGCGTGTGTGGCACCGGGGGTGCTACAATGCATTTCCCCAACCTGAATATAGTTCTCTGGGCTCGAGCATATTATATATTTTTGTATTAACTAGCCGGTTTCAACAATTTTTTTTTCTGGAACCGGGTAGTTACTTTGCTACAATCAGAATTTTGCGATTATTGCTGCTATGTTTTTTTTGCTGGAACCAGTGTCAAATTTTGCTGGAACCGGCCATTCCTTTGGTACAACCGGATATTTTTGGATTTTTTGTTGCTATGGTTGTTTGCTGGAATCGGTGTTAAAATTTGCTGGAACCGGCTTTCTATTCTGCTTCAACTGACCACCGGAGGTTTTTTATTTGCTGAGTTCTTGCACTGGAAGTCTGGACATTGGTCTTGCCCATCAAAACAACAAAGAGGGGAATGTCAGAGTCATCCCCGCCACTGTCTGAGCGGATAGACTGGACCTTCTCCTTCACCTGCTGCTCCTGAGCAGTGGTTAGCCTGGTTTTTACTTGTGGTAATGTAACCATCCTTCAACTGCTGCTTCTGAGATGAGGTTAGATTGGCTTTTTCCTAGAAACGCGCCTATAACCGCACGCATTCTAGTCATGACCTTCAGGCCATCTCCTTCTCCTGTGTAAGTACAAAAAAAACTTGTAGTAACTTTTATAGCTACAAAAGATTGATGCGTCTGTGTGCGCTCTTTTTTGACACGACAAAGTATTGATGTGTCTAACAAGGGAGGGAATATGTTTTGTACTCTTCTCATACCAGCCAATGACTCGGAGGAGGAACATCTATTCAGCACGGTCCTGTTGCCCCTGACTTGACTCAACCAACCGAAACTCTGGATGCGTTTCCAAAGTTGGTGGTGGCTGCACCTGCAAACAGTTCACAGTTTCGCCGCCGGGGGGCTTCATTGCCATGGGCTGCGGATCAACATGAGAACAGCTCCCGGCTTCAGTAGTCTGAGTGGGACGACCCAGAAGAATCTGAGAACAGCTCATGGCTTCAGTAGTTTGCGTGGGCTCATGGCGATGAACATGAAACTGAGTAGGCAATGGGGTCAGCATGAGCTTAGCAGAGCAGTCCATGGACTCTTATATTTCTGTATGGAGGGAGTACAAAAACAAACTATAGCGACGATGAAGCATAAGAACTCTCACGTTTACTTCATCTTGTAATACAGTGAATGGTGGTGGTTTTACGTGTGAACACGACCACGGTCGTAAGAGTCCGCCCCCCTTATATGCCCATGAACGCGTGTGGACGTGGACCGGGCTGCCATACAAAGTCCATGTCCATAACCTGATCCACGAAACCAAAACCTCAAAGGAATCCACATATGCTAATCTCATGCAACGTGAAATAACGTACATAGTTCACACATGCCATCGTACTAATCAAATTGACATGCTCTACTAAAAGCATCTCCAACACGCGCCCAACGCGCGCGTGTCCATCACCAAGTTTGACGCGGCGCGCAGCGCCGGCTCCAACAGCCGCGCTGAAATGCAGCACGGGCGTGCAGCTCCAGCAGCGCGTTAAAATGCAGCGCGCGCGAGCAGCCAGCGCCTCATATTTCTTGTAATTTGGATACAAAATAAATTTCACACGTTCACAAAACAAAGACACGACATATAATTTAAATCACAAACATCATTCAACTAAAAGTTTAAAATAAATAGTTTAATTTATTATTACAACTCAAACAAATAATACGACTCGGGTATGTGGGATTCTCCATAAAATAGTGCCTCATCAATCAGTTGTGGGCATCAATCCTATCCCTCCAAATTTTCTGCCGACCCATAACCGAACCATCGTGCTTCGGTTATTTATTGATGTGCATAACTAGGATTATTGCAAGACCCTCCTCCTCTTTCATATCAAATTCTTCTTCGGAAGAATCATATGCGAACTCATCTAAAATGTTCAAAACTAGGCTATAAACAACATGCACCAAATTTCATGTAAAAATGTGAAGTTGGAAGCAATACATACCTTGCGGGCCTTTTGTCGAACACCTTGCGGGCGCCAAGCGGCAGTGGGTGACCGGGCGCTGTTCGTCGGAGGACTGCCGCGCCCGACGGGCGGCGCTGACGAGAGAGAGAGAGGGAGGAAGCCGCGGCCGCGCGGGGAAAGACCGGGGAAGCGCCGGAACGGTCGCCAGAAAAATGGGGTGGCGACGGCGGCGCGACTGGATGGGTAGGTGGAGATTCGCGCGAGCGCTCGAGAGTTCAGCATGCAGGAGCGGGCGCAGCAAATAAGCGGCGCGCGATGACGTTTCCTTCCGCGCGCTGAATTACATATGCCGCACGCGCGATTTTTACGCGCCTGCTGAAACGCCCGGATTGATAGGGCGCGCTAAAAGGACTACTTTTTCAACGCGGCGCTTATATAACGCGGCTGTTGAAGATGCTCTAACTAAAAATGATATGACAATGAAAGAACTTCATCCACATCCGCCTTTGCCCTTGCTCGTCTTCTGTGCGGCAGTAGTGATTGGAGACATCAAATGGACCAAAGGTGGAGCTGCTCCGTTGACGTCCTCGTCCCATTCCTTGGGGGGGCAGTCCGGCCATGGCACGGACGACCCTGCTTTGATCTTTAGCCATCGCCTTGACCACCATCCGCTGCCACTTCTTGGCTATGTAGGCACGGAGGTTTTCTCTGTCTCGGCCTCGCGGGATGACGAACCCGCCTCAGCCTCAGTCCTGCCTGGCAAGCGCCATTTGGGCTATGGATTCCCACAGGATTAATGAAGAACACAAGAGGGCACACTCCTCTCGAGAGCGTCTGAGAGAAGCACAAACGACAATTTGATCTTCGGGACTGCAAGGTCCTCGGATCCGAACATCTCAGAGTCTCATCCAGTGGCCGCCATGAAGGACTATGCCACCCCAAGACGGAGAGGAGCTTGGGTACTAGGGGGGGATTGAAGTGGAGTGGAATGTGGTAGGGTTTCGTCCGAAGTGCGGATAGGGTCCATTTTTTGTGGGGTTGGGTGGACCAAGTGGGCCGGATCCTACATGACTGGCATGTCCGGAATGGGCTGAATATGGGAAGTGCTCGTTAGTCCAGGCGTTTGGGCCGGATTTGGCAGCCGAGGTTGGGTGGCAATTTTGTGTCCGGACGGTGACCAGGCAGCTGTCCGCGCATTTGTGGCGAACATGAGGGGTCCAATTACAGATGCACTGTTCATAGCAACCAGCTACTGACTATAGACCAGTGCCATGTCATCTAAATCCTTCATTCATACAACTGGCTGGCTTTTAGATTGGACTTTCAAAAGGCATATGACCGTCTAGATCGGTCCTTCTTGAGGTTGGTGCTTAACCGTCGGGGCTTCGATGACAGATGGTGCTCATGTATTATGCAGATGGTGTAGTCTAGCAAGACATACATTAACAATAACGGTGAGGTGGGACCTTTTTTCTCATCCTCGGCTGGTGTGAAGTAGGGGGATCCTGTCTCTCCTCTCCTCTTCAACCTTGTCGTTGATGCCCTGGCGGGTATTCTAGACAAAGCTTGTATGGCCGGGCATCTTGTTGGGGTGGTGGGACACCTGATCCCTAGTGGAGGGGTCACCCATCTCCAGTGCGCAGATGATACCATGATCATGGTTGAAGGGTCCAACCTTCATACTGTGAATCTTAAATTCCTCCTGCTATTCTTCGAAGCGATGTCGGGTCTGAAGATCAACTTTGATAAAGGCGAGAACTTCGTCCTAGGCTACTCCCCGGAGGACCAACTCCATATTGCAATGCAAATAATCTAAATTGCAAGCTATCAGTGTTCCTCATAATTTATTTGGGGATTCCTTTGGCAAAGTCAAAGATCCTAGCGTGAGGGTTTGATCCCCTCGTGTGCCGGCTTGCTTCGCGGGCTGAGCCATGGTGAGGTTGTTTTACCTCCAAAGGGAATAAAACGGTCCTCATTTGTGCCAACTTGGCGAGCCTACCACTAGTAGGAAAAACCTTATAGGTAGGAGCCTATTAGTAGCGCTGGAAAATAGCACGCGTTGCTGCTACTTAGCAGTAGCGCTGGAAACACAAAGCGCTACTGCTAATGCCCTTAGCAGTAGCGCTAGCCCTATTTTCAGCGCTACTGATAAATAGGGCCCAACGAGGCCACCCGCAGTAGCTATAGTAGCAGCGCTGGACCTAAGCCAGCGCTACTAATAAGGTCCATAGCATTAGTGCTGCACCGCATCCAGCGCTACTGCTAAAAGGGGCCCAACGAGGCCACTGACAGTAGTTGTAGTAGCAGCGCTGACATGGTAAAAGCGCTACTCTAAGTGCAATAGCAGTAGCGCTCCTTCTAAACCAGATCTACTGCTATGTTGAGTTAACACCCCACCGCGGGCTCAAAATTTCCTAACTCCCCCACTCCCCACCCCCTCTCCTCGATCTCAAGCCATCGCCGCCTCCCTCTCCCCCCTCGCCGTCGCCGTCGTCATCGTCGCCGCAGCCTCCCTCACCGCCGCCGCCGCCGCCAGAGAACTCCCCGCCCGTCTCCACACACCCTCGACCTCACGCCGCCCCTCCCCTCTCACTCCGGTAAGCCCCCTTCCCTCCCGTTCCGGTAAGCCATGTTCCCTTCCCGCTCCGGTAAGCCCCCCGCCCCTCCAGGCGCTGCTGCCCCCTTCCAGGCGCCGCTGCCCCCTCCCCTCCCTCTCTAGGCACCCCAAGGCTGCTGCCATTTTGATTTTAGGGCCATCGATTTGGTGAGATGGACAATTTTAATTCCATGGTTGGAGCTGATGATTTTTTATGTTACACTAATGTTTAAATAGTGTTTACGGTTCCAGTGGTGTTTTTGGTTACACTAATGAATTTTTGATGTTTAGGACAATGGTGTTTAGGACAGTTTTGATGGTTACACTAATGAATTTTTTATATTACACTAGTAAAATAAAATGAGCATGAACCATGTGAACCTGGAATGATGTGCTAATAATTAGGAGCTATAGTTCCAGTGATGTTTATGGTTCAAGATGTCATCTTGAGATACATGTTAATAAGAAAATCAAGATATGTTTGTTGAAGATCTTTTGATGGGCTAACTAGAAAGAAGAAAACAAACATGGTTCACACTTGAATATTATGCAAAGAAGGTGAAATAAATCATTCTTGTTTGTAAATTTCATGTAAGTAGGCACATTAGATTTGAATTAGACAACCAATGGTTTCAAACAACTTATTTAAACTTTGGAGAGGAAAAAGGGCACATACATATTTCACCAACCTACAACACTTGCATGACATGTTGGACACTATTCATCCAAGGGATAGAAAGAGTCACACAAAGACGATGAATGAGATAACTAACCAACTAATTAACTAATTAGTTAATTAATAAATTAATGAATACTACAAATATCATCCTTTTGTTGGTGTTAATGCATAAAACATTAGTGAGTTTCTCACTTTTGCTTGCTAAGTTTGTGTTAATTCATCATATATTGATTATCAAATGCAATAGAAGTAATTTGTGCATGCTAAATTTTTGTTAATTCTCACTTTTGCTTGTTAAGTTTGTGCTAAGTTTTGCCGGAATGTCCGAGTGGCCTATGTTTTGCCGGAATGTTGATTCATTTCCATTTCGGCAAATTTCAGGCGCTCCATATGTCCACTTTTTAGCAAATGTCATGCCGAAAATTTCCGTGAATTTTGACATGACTCGTGCTAGAAACTAGGACATATGGAGTGCTCGGGAATTGCCTGAAAGGGTAATGAATCAACATTCCGACCAAATATATGTCCCTTTTTATTATTCACGCTTCTGTTGATATATAGATGTTCAATTCTTTCGATATAGTGTCACGTTGTTGTTTACACATTTACAAACATGTTTCATGGATTATAAGTTAAATTATCATATTAAAACAGGAAATGTCCGACGATGAATATTGGGAGTGTGAATATTGCGGCGACTATCGGGGTATGAGCGACACGCCTCACCTGCGAGACGGTAGGTTCTTCAGCACGAAGCTTAACGAGACCTTCAAAGTTTGTATGGTACGCAACGATGGCAAGTGTTTTTTCGTAATGAAGCATGCATGACTTCTGTTTCTTTGCTTCAACGTGTTTTTATTTTATACAATTCGACTAGTTCCTCCCTTGCCATGCAAGAAGATATGTGTTGGAGAGGCTCGGTTTCGAAGACCACGAGAGTATGAAGACAAGAAGAGCTAACCTGAGGACTATACATGGTCACATATTTGTGATCAAAGTATTTAATTATATTTTTAATACAGAAATAGGGTACCCAAACTGGGAAGATCTTTGCAAGGCATATGAATTTTAGGAGGGTATTGAAATAATCTTCGATCTTCGTCCTGAAGATAATATGCCAGGCAACATCGACATTTGGGTGGTTGTCGATATGCTTCGTGTTTTACCTCCATGTGAGTTTCTCAACCATATTTGTCAAGTAATTTGCATTCTATATTTAGAAATAGTTGGTGTTCATCCATATACTAAATTTGCTAAATTATAATTTACAACTTATTTCGTTTCTTCGAGTGAATTACGAAAATTAATTGACACGACACACTACACATATGGATCACATCTAACTTGGAAGGAGAAGGATGTTCTTCTCTACTTTCTTGTTGGTGTCCTGGTTTCTAGGGATAACTCCCCGTATAATTTGGGAATTGGCCAAAATTATACATTTTACATGCCACTAGTGCATAGGTTGAGGCCGGATGACATTCGCCGAAATATCTTGGTAAGAGTTTCCTAATTAAGTACGCTCTAATATTGCATAAATGGTGTTGATTACATTGCTAACTAGGTTATTATTACGTTCTTCAACAATAACTGCCAAATGATGTAGTGCCTCTGTTGATGCACCCAGAAGGTCATATGAAAATTAAAAGCCCGCTAAGGGCTGAGTTCGATGCTCCATACTCGAGCAACCGCAAATCAGAAAGGCTCCAAATTGAAGCATGGTGAGAAATAAAGAAGGATCACAAGCCACAAGTTGGAGACCGTTGGATCTGTGTGCATCATCATGGAGACATAGGTGTTATTCTGTTTTATGACATTATACCTAGGAGCGAGGACTAGGTCTTATGAGAGACATGTTTTTATGGTTTATATTAACTTGGCATGGTCGATTAGGATGCATGCATATGATGACTATTATGATGTTTTTCTGTTTTACGATATTTTAACTTGGTATATGATTAAGATGATGATGAGTTGTTAGATGAGTACGTAAGATGATGATGAGTTATATGACATGATATTTATGTGTACGCTATGATGATAATAATGCATGTTTATTATGATACGATGAAACTATTGTTTATAGCATACACAAATACGTAGAGGGGGCATAAATACAACGAGAATTAAAAATTGAAAGCAGGAATATTAGCAGTAGCGCTGGAATATTAGCAGTAGCGCTGGCGTAGTAGTAGTGCTTTCTTTATTCCAGGCTACTGATAACGTAGAAACCAGTAGCGCTTTTTATCCAGCGCTACTGCTAACAGGTTAGTTGTAGCGCGTTAGCAGTAGTGCTGACCCCAGCGCTACTTGTAAGAGTAAAACCAACGCTACTGGTAGCCTTTCTCCTACTAGTGTACCCATGCTTATGATAGCGTTGTATCTCGTGCCGAAGAGCATCCATAGCTCATTCGATAAGGAGGTCACCAGGTTCTTCCAGCATGCCAATGACGGCCACCAGAAGTACCACATGGTCAAGTGGGTAGATATTTGCGTGCCTAAGGACCGTGGCGGGTTGGGAATCCCGGCATCCCACACAATGAATACCTCCCTCATGTTATAGTGGGTTTGGAGGATCCTTCGTAATGAGGGTGACCTGTGGCCCCTACTAGTTGAGGCAAAATACCTAAGGTGTGAGCCGCTCCTCCCATGCTCTTGTACGTGCGGATCCCAATTCTGGCGTGCTATCCAAAAGATCAAAGAAGAGATTCGCCTAGGAATCTCCTTTAATGTAGGTAATGGGGAAGGGATCCAGTTCTAGCTGGACCCCTGGGTTAGGGATGAACCACTCCGGGTGGGGTTTCCTTTCCTTTTCTCCATTTGTGAAAACATGTCCCTTCTAGTCTCTAGCGCCCGCTGCCAAGGATACTAGGCTATTAGGTTCAGGCGCTCATTCGGATAGATAGAAATGGACGACTGGCACTGCCTGCTCGAAGTCTTGTCACAGGTTCTCCCGGAGCGCCCGGATACGGTGACATGACGTCTTTCCCCATCACGGGAATTTTCAGGGGGTCGGCAAATCAAGCCATCCGCCGCTACCCCATTATTCCATGGTTAGCGCCGCTATGGAAGACCCCTCTACCCCTAAAGATAAAAATATTTGTGTGGCAGTTTCTCAGTAACCGCATCCCCTCAGCGACAGAGGTGCGGAAGCGGCACAGACTGGGTGATGGCACGTGTCCCTTACGTGCGGTGCCAGAGACAACAACCCACATAATCTTTACGTGCATGGCGGCATGGGCCATGTGGGAATTCATTCGCGAGGCTCTTGGACCCGACTGGGAGGCCTAGGACCTTTCGGAGTTCTTCCAATTCAGGGCCATCCACACTGGGCGACGCCACCATTTATTCCGTTTGATCTTTGCTGCCATTGTTTGGACCCTCTAGATGACTCGCAATAAGATGGTGATAGAACAATTTTTTTGAGGCAGACGACTGCCTCCTTCTTCAAATTCTTGGCTTTCATGCAACATTGCAACCCACTCTCTAGGTAGTGGAACCGGGCGCGCCTGGATAGCATGTTGGACGCTCTCCTGGCTATGACGCGGCGTCTGGTTTCCATGTAGGACCTAGGCTGTAGCGCCACTAGGTGGATTTTTTCTCATTTCTTTTAATTTCTTTGGGTTAGACTGTGTCGTCGCCTCGACTCCCAGGTGTGAGTAAACTTATGTGCGGGTTGTATGGATCATTACTTTATTTATACAGTGGGGCGAAAGCCTATTTCGAGGGTATTAGGCTGACTCTATTAAATATTTAAGCATTTAGTGCTTGTGTGTACACACCACCTTACATGATTTATCATATAGTACATCTCTATGGCCATTTCATCAAACAACATGAAAGCACAATTGATCCCTATGGTGGTTTTTGCAATTAATAACAACATATGTATCATTGCACTAATGATCTTATCCAAGTATATTTTAGTCCAAAGATGCATTGCCTAAAGGATTGTGACGAGAAACCCCTTGATGCAAGGAAATGAATAGGATTGCCTCAAGCTTCAAGCAAGATGACTCTACATTTTACATTTGTGAGAAAACACTTTTGAGTCCACAGGAAAGCCAATAGTATTAAAATGGGGTGAAATATTATGATGATTTGGTTTCTCAAGTTCTTAGACATAGGAACCAAAAATACTCAACATTCCTCTCACAAATATGTCTGTCCCAAGACAAACCAGCAAACTTGGTGCCACCAAGTTTTCCCACCTGGCCCTATTTTCCGAGTGATAGATCCTTTGCCAAACCCTAATCTCTCGGCACAACCAAATTTCACATCTGTGTGACCGAAAGACAATGACCAACTTTCTATTGTCTCCATTTCAAGAATAGGAATTTCCAAGATTGAAATCGGTACCACTGAGATTTGTAAACTGCCCTAGGTCATCATTAAGGTACCACCAAGATTCATGGGTAAATAGCTCCTGTGCGACATCGTTGAGTGGCAATTGATGGACAACGACATCGTTGGCTGAAATGGCTCAAGTGCGACATTTTTTAGAGCACAAATAGCCCAGGTGCGACATGCTGTTTAAACGCAACTGATGTATGATGTTAGTATTATGTGAGACCACAGAACGTTGGACCCACCAAAACTTATCCACGTCAGCGTGGGACATATACAACTGACCACGCGGGACCCACCTCACTGTAGCTAGACCCACCTGTCAGCGCGGGACCCACCTCACCGCAGCTAGACCCACCACTTATCCATGTCAGCGTGGGACCCACCTCACCGCAGTTATGCCAGAACCGCGCCCGTGCCCGGCCGCCCGCCCCCGTGCAATTTCTTCCCCCGTTCCCCTATCCTCCTCTTCTCCGGCGATGAAGCGTGGCAACGAGAGAGAGAGATGTCTACCTCCTCCTCCGCCTCTCAGTCAAGGTGGCAACGGTATGGTGCAGTGCCACTAACAAGGTGCCCTGATTGCCCATGCCCAGATCCTCTGAAGTGGTGGGTCAGTAAGACAGATCAGAACGGCAATCTTGGGCGCGAGTTTGTGAGATGCTATAGCAAGACACTGGTAGGACGGGATGGGAAGGTTAGATTTCACTTATTTGGCAGCGATTTGCTCTAGTTTTCTCCATTTTGGTTTTTGTAGTCGAATTTGGGATTTAGGGTTCATGTTGCTTTTTCCAGATCCTGAAGAAATGTGACCATTTCAAGTGGATGGATGTGTATATTGAGAGGCTTCAATTTGAGGGCTACATTGATTCGAATGGGGCGGCAACCTGGGAGCTCAATTTGGGCTTGCCGCCGAATGCTATGGAGAATTGGGGGGACAGAGCCGTGACGACGAGGAGGAATGCGTGCAATGTTGATCTGCCTGCGGAGTCCGAATTGAACAAGGAGGAATTGAAGAAGATCAAGAAACATCTCAAGCAGATGATCGATTTGCACAAGCAAGCAAGTACAATGGCAGGAGGATATTATGGTTGTATCATTGCTCTATTTTTTTACTTGTTGTTCATCCGTCGCTAGAAGGGCGTGGATAGAATTTGTAGTCATCTTGAGGGCAGAGGACGTGATCTGTGCGTCATGCCAAGTTCGTGGATTGATTTTCTATGGAAATTTCTTTAGTCAACTTGTTGCTGTCAGTCTGAAGTCCAACACTTGTATACACTTTTAGTTATTCAGTTAACAGCCAACCAAAATTCATCTCATGTTAAAAAAAACTCAATGTGCTACCCAATAGATTGTTGGGTCGTGACAATGACGTTGAGTAAATGCCCCCCTGAGTAAATAACCCAAAAAAAGCCCACAGGCGTAGGGGCACCCTTTTATATGACAAGTCAATATATCCCTACTTTTTTAACAACTAACCCGCAATCATGTAAAGAGACTAAGCCACGCGACCCTTTTAAACTGAACTTATGACCCAATTACCACTTCCATGGGCTTTCGGGGCATATGCCTTAGGCCTTCTACAAAGAAGAAAAATATTGGTGACAACCCACAAGCATATGGGATCACAGCAGTTTTCGAGGGTAGAGTATTCAACCCAAATTTGTTGGTTCGCACGACGGGAAGCGAAAGAATATTCTCAAGTATTAGCAGCTGAATGTGTCAGATTCAACCACACCTGAAAGATTAGTGTCTGCAAGCAAAGTATCAGTAGCAAAGTAGTATGATAGCAACGGTGCCAGAAACGATCTGGTGACAAGGCAGACTATTCCTAACTGTTGTATCAATGGCGCCAGTAAGTTGCCCGTGGGCGGGAAATATTCTTCCCCGGCAACGGTGTCGGAAAAGGTCTTGCAACAAGTAACAGCGGAGTAGCAAGGAACAACAGTAGCAGCAGCAACAAAGTAACAACAGTAGCAACAGTAGCAGCAAAGTGGCCCAATCCCTTTTGTAGCAAGGGACAAGCCTAGACAAAGTAACGTAGCGAGGACCAGTAGTAAAAGACTCGTAGGCAGTGGATCGGTGATGGATGAGTATGACGGATGTGATTCATCATGTAACAACTATAACACAGAGAGATATGTGACTAGCTCCCGTTCGTCAATCTAATGTAGGCATGTATTCCGTATGTAGTCATACGTGCTTAGGGAAAAGAACTTGCATGACATCTATTGTCCATCCCTCCCGTGGCAGCGGGGTCCTAATGGAAACTACGGGATATTAAGGTTCTCCTTTTAATAAAGAACCGGACCAACGCATTAACACGCGGTGAATACATGAACTCCTCATACTATGGTCATCTCCGGGAGTGGTTCCGGCTATTGTCACTCCGGGGTTGCCCGGTCATAACACATAGTAGATGACTACAACTTCAAGGTAGGATCTAAAACACACATATATTGGCGACAACATAATAGGTTCAGATCTGAAATCATGGCACTCGGGCCCTAGTGACAAGCATTAAGCATAGCCAACTAGTAGCAACATCAATCTAGAACATAGTGGATACTAGGGATCAATCCCCGTCAAGAACTAACTCGATTACATGATAGATCCCATCCAACTCATCACCGTCTAGCAAGCCTACGATGAGATTACTCACGAACGATGAAGAGCATCATGGAATTGTCGATGGAGAAAGGTTGATGATGACGATGGCAACGATTTCCCCTCTCCGAAGCCCGAAACGGACTCCAGATCTGCCCTCGAGATGAAGAACAGGATGTGGCGGCGCGTCCGTATCGCAAAACGCGATGAAACCTTCTCTCTGATTTTTTTCCAGGCGAAATGGAAGATATAGAGCTGAGTTTGGGGGCGGTGGTGCCACGTGGGCCCCACAAGCCTGCACGGCGCGGCTAGGGGCGGTGGCCGCGACCTGTGGGCTTGTGGCTCACTGGCACGCCCCCTCAGGTGGATCTTTGCGTAGGTATTTTTCTTTTATCCCAGAAAAAATCTCCGTAAATTTTCAGGACATTCCGAGAACTTTTATTTCTGCACAAAAACAACACCATGGCAATTCTACTGAAAACAGCGTCAGTCCGGGTTAGTTCCATTCGAATCATGCAAATTAGAGTCCAAAACAAGGGCAAAAGAGTTCGGAAAAGTAGGTAAGACGGAGACGTATCAACTCCCCCAAGCTTAAAGCCTTGCTTGTCCTCAAGCAATTCAGTTGACAAACTGAAAGAGACAAAAGAAAACTTTGACTAACTCTGTTTGATCTTGTTGTTGCAACTATGTCTAACTCATATCCAGAGTTTCAGCAAGATCACAAGCAAACCACATAAGCAAATGACATCTAGGTCTCACGTAAACTCATATCAATGGCATAATCAACTAGCGAGCAAATAATAATAAGCCTCAAATGTCAACACTTCAATTAAAACAACATGAAGCAGTACGAATAGATGGTATCTCGCTAGCTCTTTCTGAGACCGCAAAACATAAATGCAGAGCACCTTCAAAGACCAAGGGCTGACTAAACATTGTAATTCATGGCAATGAATATCCAGTCATAGTTATACTCAACACAGTTAAAAGCAAAGCATAAAAATGACAGAGGTGCTCTCTAATTGGTGCTTTTGTAAGAGGAGGATGACTCAACAGGAACATAAATAGACACGCCCTTCGCAGAGGGAAGCATTGATTTGCATAGGTGCCAGAGCTCAAGCTTTGAAAACAGAGATAATAATTTTGGGTGGCATGCTTTCATTGTCAACGCAATGACTAAGAGTTCTCAACATCTTCCACGCTACACATGCTATAGGCGGTTCCCAAACAGAAAAGTAAAGTTTTGACTCCCCCACCACCAATCAATCACACTCCACGGCTAGTCGAATCCTCGGGTACCGTCCATACCAACAACAATCCTGGGGATGTTTTGTTTGCAATTATCTTTTCGATTTGAGCATGGAACTGGGAATTCCAATTACCGGCCCCTTTCTCGTGAATGATAGTGAATAAACACATATCGAGGATAACACGCTTAGCATGGAAGATACCAATAGCCCCCTGTCACCACATGAGCGGTTCAGGCATGCAAAACAGATTATTTGTTAAAGGTTTAGAGAGTGGCACATGCAAATTTACTTGGAACGGCAGGTAGATACCGCACATAGGTAGGTATGGTGGACTCATATGGCACAACTCTTGGTTTATGGAAGTGGATGCACAAGTAGTATTCCCGCTTAGTACAAGTGAAGGCTAGCAAAAGACTGGGAAGCGACCAACTAGAGAGCGACAACAGTCATCAAAATGCATTGAGAGTAACTAACATTGAGTGCAAGCATGAGTAGGACATAAATCACCATGGACATGAACATCATAGAGGCTATGTTGATTTTGTTTCAACTACATGCGTGAACATGCGCCAAGTCAAGCCACTTGAAACATTCAAAGGAGGATACCATCCTATCATACTACATCATAGTCATCTCAACATTCATGTGGGCAACCAAGACAAACCATTATAAGTTCCTAGCTAAGTAAGCATGGCATAAACAACTATGATCTCTAAGTTGTCATTGCAAACATGTTTCTCTCACAACAAAGCTGAATCAGGCATGATGAGCTAGTCATATTTACAAAAACAAAATAGATCGAGTTCATACCAGCTTTTCCAGGCTCAGTCACTTCATCATATATCGTCATTATTGCCTTTCACTTGCATGACCGAATGCTGTGAACAATAATAAGAGTGCTCGTGCATTGGACTAAAGTTGGAATCTGCACGCAAACACAAAGGAGAAGACAAAGTAATATGGCTCTTTGAAAGCTAAACAGGTATGCATGCAAGAGCCACTAAACATTGTAACCAATATCTTCTACCTTGACCCAAAGAAAAAGAAAACTATCTACACGGGAAAGCTCCCAACAAGCAAAAGAAGAAAATAAAATCTTTTTGGTTTTTCTCAAACTAGACAGAAAACGAAAAGAAAACGAGAAAAATAAAATAAACTAGCATGGATGATACAGTGGCAAAGTGTGAACACCGACGAACAAAGTGAAGGCATAAGCAAAAATATAAAGTCGGTGAGAACATGTACTCCCCTAAGCTTAGGCTTTTGGCCTAACTTGGTCTACTCCCAAGGAGGGAAATAACCAGCTCCGGGGTACTCCGAAGTGGACTGAGGATGCCACTTCTGTGTGAGCTCCTCTGGCTCCCACTGATAAACTAGCGTCTGGTACTCGACTGGCGGCTCGGGCACGGGCACCTGTGGTTGGGCCAAGCCCCAATATGCGTAGATGTCCGAGGGCATAATAGTGTACCTGCCTGCATGAAGATTGAACAAAGAAGGAGCAGGCAAAGTAATAGTCTCACGAGTACCCTGACTAAATACCAGGTTATAAATCATCCTTCTATTTATATCTCTATTAAGAAAGTCATGGTAAACCATGCTATCGTAATCTAGATATCTCTCGGGAAGAAGAATCTCTTCTTCCTCCTCCAGTCTAATAGGTATCTCAAAGTGTCTAGCAAGACGAGTAGCATAGATACCTCCATAGACAACACCTTTAGAATGGTTCAGGTTCAACCATTGAGCTACTATAGCGCCCAAGCTATAAGTTTTATCGTTATAAAGGGCTTCACGCAAGACCGCAAGATCTGGGGAACTAAGTGACCCAGCCTTCCCACGACCAATCAAACATTTTCCCACAAATAATGAGAAGTACCGAAGGACGGAAAAATGAATGCTAGCAGCTCTAGCGCAAGACACTCCTCTCTCCTCTCCTACAACAATTGTATCGATGAGAGCCTCCAAGTCCCGTGGACGAGGTTCGTGAATATCCCCAACGTAAGGTAATTTGCAGACATTGCAAAAATCCTGGAGTGACATGCGTTGGGGGATATCATAAAGTTTAAACTCAACCATAGGAGGATTCTTCCTCGGATAGAAGTTAAAGCTTTGTACGAAGATATTAGTGAGGAGGAGGTATTGCGGACACTTATGTTCAACGAAGGCGGTAAGGCCTGCGTTCTCCACCAAGTGATAAAAGTCCTCATATATTCCAGCGGCGCGTAAGAACATGTCGCTTGGCCACTCGCACGCTCGAACTTCTGCGACTCGAGGGACCAAATACTTCGGCTTCTTCTCACTCCCATCATCCTTGGGGTCACGGCTTGACGAGCCTCTTAAGAACCTCCTCATCTTTCCCTTTTCTATATCTGAAAATTTCTGAATTTTTTAGTGATTATAAGGAAAAGTGAATAAGGCTCAACGAAACTTGTAGCAACTACTCCAACAAGTGCCTAGAGACCATATTACGCATCAAAACTATTTGGGACCAACTAGAATCAGCATGCAAAGCTCAAGAACATGGTCACCAAGGCAACAAAAATACGCGGAGTATAAGGCACTAGAGCAAAAACTAATTGGACCAATGGAGGAGTCACTTACCAAGGAGTAATTTCCCCAAAACAGTTCGGAGAACGGTGATTTGAGCAAAGAGATCGAAAATCCCAGCAAGAGGAGCAAGAACACGGGTTTGAGCTGCGAAACGTTTTTTCTAGAGGTAGGAGAAGCGGATGAGAGCAAGAATGAGTGGAGGGGGTGCCTGTGGGCCCCACAAGCCTGGGTGGCGCGGCCAGGGGGGTGCCCGCGCCCCTAGGGCTTGTGGCCCACTGGTGTGGCCCCCAGACAGACTCTTTGTCCCAATATTTTTTTAAAATTCCAGAAAAAATCATACTTGATTTTCACAACGTTCGGAGAACTTTTATTTTCGGGGTACTTTTCTACCGGACGCTAAAACAGAAAACAGGAAAAACTAAACTAAATCTATCATTTTTCTTCTAAGCAACCTAACGTGAAAGCTTGGAACAGAGGTTTGTGACTCCTCGATTCATCCATCTCACGGTCATCGAAAGAAATCCGTCAATGGGGTTGATCAAATCCCCTCGACAAAACTTTCTCGAATCACAAAAAGAAGACGGAGAAATTTCGAATAGTCACTAGGTCACCTCACGGGGATGTGTATCTCCCCAACCAGTAAGTCATACTTCATCTTGATACGAGGAATAGGGCATTCAAAGCTCCCAATAAGAATCGATGAAGTCTTTTCGATAGCATTGATGCAATGTACTCGATATTGTTTCTTCGGAAAGTGCACCGTATGCTCATTATCGTTGACATGGAAAGTGACATTGGCTTGGTTGCAATCTATAATAGCCCCTGTAGTGTTTAAAAGGGTCTTCCGAGGATGACAACCATGGCATCGTCCTCGGGAATATCCAAGATAACAAAGTCTGTTAAGATAGTGGTGTTAGCAACCACAACAGGCACATCCTCACAAATGCCGATAGGGAAAGCAGTTGATTTGTCGGCCATTTGGAGAGAGATTTTAGTGGGTGTCAACTTATCCAGTTCAAGCCTACGATAAAGAGAAAGAGGCATAACACTAACACCGGCTCCAAGATCACATAACGCAGTTCTAACGTAGTTGCCTTTAATGGAGCAAGGTATAGTGGGCACACCGGGATCACCTAGTTTCTTCGGAGTTCCACCCTTGAAAGTGTAATTGGCAAGCATGGTGGAAATCTCAACCTCAGGTATCCTCCTCTTATTAGTCACAATACCTTTCATGTACTTAGCATACGGAGACATCTTGAGCATATCAGTCAAACGCATCTGCAGAAAGACAGGTCTGATCATTTCAACGAATCGCTCAAAATCCTCATCATCCTTTTTCTTGGATGGTTTGGGAGGAAAGGGAATGGGTTTCTGAACCCATGGTTCCCTTTCTTTACCATGCTTCCTATCAACAAAGTCATTCTTATCGTATCTCTTAGTCTTAGGCTGTGGGTTATCAAGATCAACACTAGGTTTAATCTCCACATCCTTACCATTGCTAGGTTGAGCATCATCATGAACATCACTACTGATATTATCATTAGGCTCATGTTCATCACCAGATTGTGTTTTAGCATCAGAGATAGAGGCATTATTTGGACTCTCAGGGGTAGCAGCAACAGGGTTGCTAGCGTGCAGGTTCCTATCATCTTTCTTCTTCTTTCTAGGATGACTAGGCGCATCAATGCTAACTCCTTGAGAATCTTGTTCAATTCTCTTCGGGTGACCCTCGGGATACAAAGGTTCCTGGGTCATTCTACCGCCTCTAGTGACGACTCTAACGGAATTGTCATTCAACTCATTGAGCAAGTCATTCTGATCTTTAAGTACTTGTTCTACCTGAGTAGTAACCATGGAAGCATGTTTACTCAGAAGTTTAAGATCGCTGACGTTTCTGTCCACACAAGCACTTAAATGACTAAGCATACGAGCATTCTATTCCAATTGTCTGCTAACATAATCATTGAAACTCTATTGTTTGGCAACGAAGTTATCAAATTCATCCATGCATAGGCCAACACGTTTAGCAAAAGGAATATCACTCTCATCAAACCTACACAGAGAATTTACTTCTACTACCTGTATCGGGTTATCGAGACCATGGATATCTTTGATAGGTGGTTGATTTTTACATCTTCAGATTTAATGCCTTTCTCTCGTATAGATTTCTTGGCTTCTTGCATATCTTTGGGACTGAGGAATAGAATACCTCTTTTCTTCGGAGTTGGCTTAGGAGGTGGTTTGGGAATAGTCCAAGTATTCTCATTGCACAAGATGTTATTCAATAGAATCTCAGCTTGTTCTACGGTTCGTTCCCTAAAAACACTACCGACACAACTATCTAGGTGGTCTTTGGAAGCATCGGTAAGTCCAATATAGAAGATATCAAGTATTTCGTTCTTCTCAAGAGGGTGATCAGGCAAAGCATTCAGTAGCTGGATAAGCCTCCCCTAAGCTTGTGGGAGACTCTCTTCCTCAGCTTGAGCAAAGTTGTATATTTCCTGCAAGGCAGCTTGCTTCTTATGGGCAGGAAAATATTTTTCACATAAGTAGTAGACCATATCCTGGGGGCCACGCACACAACCAGGAGCAAGAGAAGTGAACGAGGTCTTAGCATCATCCTTTAGCGAGAAAGGAAACAGCTTGAGCATATAGTAGTGGCGGATCTTTTCCTCACTAGTGAATAGGGTGGCTATATCGTGCAGTTTGGTAAGATGGGCTACAACAGTTTTAGACTCGTAACCGTGAATGGGATCAGATTCGACCAGAGTGATTAACTCAGGGTCGACAGAGAATTCATAATCCTTATCAGTCACAAAGATAGGCGAAGTGGCAAACTTCGGGTTGTATTTCATCCTAGCGTTCAGAGATTTTTCTTTCCACTTGCGCAGTAGTTTCTCAACATCATAGCTATCCTTACACGCAAGAAAATCCTCAGCTATCTCTCCCTCCATAACATAGCGCGTATCAGGCATAACAGGCAATTCAGGCATAGTAGCAGGTTCTACTTCAATAGTATCAGCAGTTTCAGAAGTATCATCACATCTAGTAGCAACTCTAGCAATATGTGCATCAAGGAATGCACATAGTGGCAAAGCAGTATCAGGCATAGCATCATCAGGCATAGTATCAAGCATAGCATTAGGCATAGTATCAAGCATAGCATCAGGCATAGTATCTAGCAAAGCATCATCAGGAATAGTATCTAGCATAGCATCATCAGTCATAGTATCAAGCATAGCATCATCATAAGCATCATGGACAACAGAAGTAGCATCATCAAGCACATGCGACGTATAAAGATTTCTAGCAGGAGGCGAAGTCGCAAACTTACTCAAAACTGAAGGTGAATCAAGTGTAGAGCTAGATGGCAGTTCCTTACCTCTCCTTGTAGTGGAAGGCATGATTTTAGTTCTTAGATCTTTCGGATTCCTCATAGTGATCAGCAGACGTAAATCCCAAGTGACTCAGAGAATATAGTTGTGCCTCCCCGGCAACGGCGCCAGAAAAAGCCTTGACAACCCACAAGCGTATGGGATCGCAGCAGTTTTCGAGGGTAGAGTATTCAACCCAAATTTGTTGGTTCGCACGACGGGAAGCGAAAGAATATTCTCAAGTATTAGCAGCTGAATGTGTCAGGTTCAACCACACCTGAAAGATTAGTGTCTGCAAGCAAAGTATCAGTAGCAAACTAGTATGATAGCAACGGTGCCAGAAACGATCTGGTGACAAGGCAGACTATTCCTAACTGTTGTATCAATGGCGCCAGTAAGTTGCCCGTGGGCGGGAAATATTCTTCCCCGGCAACGGTGTCGGAAAAGGTCTTGCAACAAGTAACAACGGAGTAGCAAGGAACAACAGTAGCAGCAGCAACAAAGTAACAGCAGTAGCAACAATAGCAGCAAAGTGGCCCAATCCCTTTTGTAGCAAGGGACAAGCCTAGACAAAGTAACGTAGCGAGGACCAGTAGTAAAAGACTCGTAGGCAGTGGATCGGTGATGGATGAGTATGACGGATGTGATTCATCATGTAACAACTATAACACAGAGAGATATGTGACTAGCTCCTGTTCGTCAATCTAATGTAGGCATGTATTCCGTATGTAGTCATACGTGCTTAGGGAAAAGAACTTGCATGACATCTATTGTCCATCCCTCCCATGGCAGCGGGATCCTAATGGAAACTACGGGATATTAAGGTTCTCCTTTTAATAAAGAACCGGACCAACGCATTAACATGCGGTGAATACATGAACTCCTCATACTATGGTCATCTCCGGGAGTGGTTCCGGCTATTGTCACTCTGGGGTTGCCGGGTCATAACACATAGTAGGTGACTACAACTTGCAAGATAGGATCTAAAACACACATGTATTGGCGACAACATAATAGGTTCAGATCTGAAATCATGGCACTCAGGCCCTAGTGACAAGCATTAAGCATAGCCAAGTAGTAGCAACATCAATCTAGAACATAGTGGATACTAGGGATCAATCTCAGTCAAGAACTAACTCGATTACATGATAGATCTCATCCAACTCATTACCTTCCAGCAAGCCTACGATGAGATTACTCACGAACTATGAAGAGAATCATGGAATTGTCGATGGAGAAAGGTTGATAATGATGATGGCGACGATTTCCCCTCTCCGGAGCCTGAAACGGACTCCAGATCTGCCCTCCAGATGAAGAGCAGGATGTGGCGGCGCCTCCGTATCGCAAAACGCGATGAAACCTTCTCTCTGATTTTTTTTCCAGGCGAAACGGAAGATATAGAGTTGAGTTTGGGGGCGGTGGTGCCACATGGGCCCCACAAGCCTGCACGGCGTGGCCAGGGGGGTGGCCGTGGCATGTGGGCTTGTGGCCCACTGGCACGCCCCCTCAGGTGGATCTTTGCGTAGGTATTTTTCTTTTATTCTAGAAAAAATCTCCGTAAATTTTCAGGACATTCTGAGAACTTTTATTTCTGCACAAATACAAGAGCATGGCAATTCTGCTGAATACAGCGTCAGTCCGGGTTAGTTCCATTCAAATCATGCAAATTAGAGTCCAAAACAAGGGCAAAAGAGTTCGGAAAAGTAGATACGACGGAGACGTATCAATTGGCAGGCACGGCTTTTTTTAACGGGAAATATTGGCACGACTTGGGAACGAACTCAGGTTCAGTGACTCTTCCCTACACCCTAATAGACGGTTTGTTTCCTTATTAAATCAACCCGTGTCGCTTTTTGTCATTAGGTCTCATTGATTTATATACGTCAATGATTATCCTGGAGTAATAACAAGCTGTAGAGATGTGGACATGTATAAGTACATACACGTGATAGAGGCACATGTAAATATTTTTCTTTGCATGTGTTTACATAGGTTATGAATTTTGAAAGCACATCCATGCAGTTGCTCCATATTATTTTTCTTTGCATGTGTTTACATAGGTTATGTAAATATTTTTCTTTGCATGTGTATAAGTACATACATGCAGTTGCTCCATATTATATTGGGAGCGCCACCAAGATTTGTCTTTCGGATAATGTGTTCATCATTCATGAGACGCGGTGACGTCGTCATCCAGAAGGAAAAAAGAAAACCCCAAAGGTACCTTATGGAATTCCACTTGTCAAGCTTGGATTTGTTTCGTTTATCAAAAATCAAAATAATAAATAACAACCCATAAATAAAAGAGAAATTACGATAACAAATCTAAAGTGAAGCCAATCACTTATAAAAAGAAACCAGTCTCCTTTTAAAAGGAACTGACCAATTAACTTAGAAAAACTACGTTCTAACTTGAGCAGAAAAAATGGTGTCATTTGACATCTAAAGTTTCACCACCCCTACTACTGCCCGAAATGCTGCTTTGGTGAGCTTTTCCCGAGGTGACACCGAAGGTCTACCTCCTTTTGTGCGCCCCTCACCCGAGTCTGTTTTCTCCCGTAGCAACGCACGGTCATTACACGATACATAGATAGTAGGTCGAACATAGATAGTAGGTCGATGCACAATACATAGATAGTAGGTCAATGCACAATACATAGATATATATTTATATTAGGACGAACATAATTTCATGCATTACACGATAAGGAAAGTACAACGAAAATAAAACACGAGAACGCCGCCCCTAAACCCTAAACCCCGGCCACCATCGCCTTCTCTGGGTGCCCCGCCTTCTTCTTCTTCGGCATCTTCACTGCTCGTCGAAGTTGTAGGGGAGGGAGTGCATCTAGTTGTGCATGGGGAATATGCTCTCGTAGTTCGTGAAGATGTTGTAGGCTGTGAATGCGATGAACTTGCATCCACACCAGAAGACTCACCCGAGGAGCGCATGCGCATCGCGCCCGTTCCTGAAGGTGACGGTGGGCATCACCAGGGGGATGCCACCATCGGCCCGATTGACGTTGAGGTGGAACATGGGCCGCGTGCCGGGTGGGAGGTTGAGGTGGGTGTAGCCGAGGTTGAGGAACTCGCGGGTGAGTTCCACCGGGCCCCTCCACCTCGATATGGCCCATACGCGAAGGGTGTCCTCCACGATCACGCTGGTCGGGTAGCGCCTCTCCGGCACGGCGGGCAGCAGGTTGAAGGTGACTCTGACGAACTCTATCGTGACTAGAGAGGAGAGGAACCGGAATTGGAGGGGTGAGAGGGGGCGCTAGAACTGGATCTGTGGTTTCGGTGGAGAGAGGTGGTGGTTATATAGCCGGTTGGAGAAGATGAAGGCGAAGAGAGGTGTGCGAGTAAACGGCCAACACGCCGGACGCGTACGCGTGTGTACTTGAAGTTGAATCGAGCGTGCGCGTGCCCTGTTTTTGCCGCCCGTTGCAACCGAGTCTGAACAACGACGTTAATTGCTCTGGTGTGACGTCGGAGACGAGTCAGCGATGTGGTTTAATATCTGCGGTGCGCCGTCCAAATCAATGTAGTTCGCATGCATTCTGACGTGGAAGCAACCTGGATGAGGGCCACACATGCATGAAAAAGCGGACGCCCTGCGAAAGACTACACGGATGCGTTGCACAACGGGCCAACGGGTGTCTTGCGAACCAACCAATCCGAGCGCAGAACGAGCGTCTCGCGGATCGCTGTGGCTGAGGGGCCGATCGCAACCATCTGACGCAAGATTCCTTCTACAAGGCCTCGATCCAACAACCCACGTCGAATCTCTGGGTTTCCTTCTAGAAGCTTTTCGGCTGGGTCAAATGGTTTTGTGAGGGTTGACCAAGTTTGAAATGAGCATACATAATTAAAAAAAAATGAAAAAATATAAAACTGATAACCCACAAGTATAGGGGATCACAACAGTTTTCGAGGGTAAAGTATTCAAACCAAATTTGTTGGTTCGCCAAAGGGAAAGCGAAAGAATATTCTCAAGTATTAGCAGCCGAGTTTGTCAGATTCAACCACACCTGAAAGATTAGTGTCTGCAAGCAAAGTATCAGTAGCAACGTAATATGATAGCAACGTAATGTGATTCATCATGTAACAACTATAACACGGAGAGATATGTAACTAGCTCCCGTTCGTCAATCTAATGTAGGCATGTATTCCGTATGTAGTCATACGTGCTTAGGGAAAATAACTTGCATGACATCTATTGTCCATCCCTCCCGTGGCAGCGGGGTCCTAAATGGAAACTACGGGATATTAAGGTTCTCCTTTTAATAAAGAACCGGACCAACGCATTAATACTTGGTGAATACATGAACTCCTCATACTATGGTCATCTCCGGGAGTGGTTCCGGCTATTGTCACTCCGGGGTTGCCGGGTCATAACACATAGTAGGTGACTACAACTTGCAAGATAGGATCTAAAACACACATATATTGGCGACAACATAATAGGTTTAGATCTGAAATCATGGCACTCGGGCCCTAGTGACAAGCATTAAGCATAGCCAAGTAGTAGCAACATCAATCTAGAACATAGTGGATACTAGGGATCAATCCCCGTCAAAAACTAACTCGATTACATGATAGATCTCATCCAACTCATCACCGTCCAGCAAGTCTGCGATGAGATTACTCACGAACGATGAAGAGCATCATGGAATTGTCGATGGAGGAAGGTTGATGATGACGATGGCGACGATTTCCCCTCTCCGGAGCCCCGAACGGACTCCAGATCTGCCCTCTAGATGAAGAACGGGAGGTGGCGTCTCCTCCGTATCGCAAAACGCGATGAAACCTTCTCTCCGATTTTTTCCCGGGCGAAACGGAAGTTATAGAGATGAGTTTGGAGGCGGTGGTGCCACGTGGGCCCCACAAGCCCTCACAACGCGGCCTGTGGGATTGTGGCCCACTAGCACGCCCCCTCCGGTGGATCTTTGTGTAGGTATTTTTCTTTTATTCCAGAAAAAATCTTCGTAAATTTTTAGGACATTCCGAGAACTTTTATTTCTGCACAAAAACAACACCATGGCAATTCTGCTAAAAACAACGTTAGTCCGGGTTAGTTCCATTCAAATCATGCAAATTAGAGTCCAAAACAAGGGCAAAAGAGTTCGGAAAAGTAGATACGATGTAGACGTATCAAAAACCGACGCACATAGTTCTGTTATGTCATATAGTAACGAAAAAAATATAAACCTGTCTTATAATCAATGGAACGAAAAATCCTTTACTAATATGTGATATCTCGAACATAGTAGTCCAGATTTTGAAAACTTTGAAAATAAAAATACTCAAAACCTCACAAAAGCTTCATTTTGGAGTGATTAACAAGGATCGAGGCTTGGTAGAGATTGTGTTGTGGATTTGTTTTTCAACATGGGTGTTGTATCCAAGAAAATTACAATAAAGACAGTGTTGCAGAAATATTTGTAGATTTTGTTTTTTGCAACATGAGTGTTCTAGCGAAGGGTAATTTTGCAACACACGTATTGCATGAAGAGAAATGCAAATACACACGTACACGCGTCACATAGAAGAGGAGGCAGATCACTGGCTGAGGATAAGAGTTTCCCCATTTAAATGTGAGAGAACGCCGAGCCAGGCACATGGGAAAACCCGACTCAAACATAACTTCACCTAGCTCATGGTACACCCCCAGCTCGCGAGGCCAGCTACGAAATCACTAATTGAGGGGTATACCTTTAAAGATCACTTCCATCTTCCGAGGCTGCAACAACTGGTGCATGTAAGTTGCAACAAGTGGTGCATTGGATGCAATGCTACTTGTTGCAACCTGGGAGTTTTCCCTTATTCCGTAGATTAATATTTTCAAAACATTTATCTTCTAAACCGTGCGTCCAAATCTCGAACCGTTTTGGCCGTTATGTTTCTCGCATAGAGATCTTCAAAACTAGATCCCATGTTGATAGGTTTTGATGATTTTTTTCACAAAAAGGACCAAAATACCGTGCCTCTCGTGATAGGTGCTACTGCAACAAAAGACCTTCCAATGGCGACAGAAATAGGCACGTTGACGGGAGAATATTCTTAACGATCCTCCCTCCCCGGCAACGGCGCCAGAAATACTTCTGCTACTGCAACAAAAGACCTTCCAACGGCGCCAAAAATTTGCACGTTGACGGCACCCGGAATCCTTCTGCTACGGCTACGCCTTAAGGGACTTCCTAGGCAAGTATGCAAAGGATTTCCCCTGTGTCCTTGGAGCCTTGCATTGGTGTTCCCTCGAAGCGGAAAGGGTGATGTAGCGTAGCGGTGGTAAGTATTTCCCTCAGTTTGAGAACCAAGGTATCAATCCAGTGGAGGAGTATCACAAGAGCCTGCACAAACACAAAAAGCTTGATCCCAACGCTATGAAGGGGTTGTCAATCCCTTATAGATTGTTTGCCAAGTGAGAACTGAAAGAAACAAAGTAACAAAGCAAAGTAAAAGCGAGGTGTAAATGATGGATGTGAATAGACCCGAGGGTCGTAGTGTTTACTAGTGCCTTCTCTCATGAAAGCAAGTAGACGGTGGGTGAACAAATTACTGTCGAGCAATTCATAGAATCGCGCAAAGTCGTGACGATATCTATGGCAATGATTATATCTATAGGCATCACGTCCAAAACAAGTAGACCGATACTTTCTGCATCTACTATTATTACTCCACATGTCGACCGCTATCCAGCATGCATCTAGTGTATTAAGTCCATAAGAACAGAGTAACGCCTTAAGCAAGATGACATGATGTAGAGGGATAATCTCAAACCAATGATGAAAACCCCATCTTGTTACCCTTGATGGCAACTACTTGATGTGTGCCTTGCTGCCCCTACTGTCACTGGGAAAGGTCACCACATGATAGAACCCAAAACCAAGCACTTCTCCCATTGCAAGAATCATAGATCTAGTTGGCCAAACAAAACCCAAGACTCGGAGAGACTTACAAGGATATCAAATCATGCATATAAGAAATCAGCAAAGACTCAAATATATATCATAGATAATCTGATCACAAATCCACAATTCACCGGATCTCGACAAACACACCGCCAAAGAAGATTACATTGGATAGATATCCATGAAGATCATGGAGAACTTTGTATTGAAGATACAAGAGAGAGAAGAAGCCACCTAGCTACTAACTACGGACCCGTAGGTCTGAAGTGAACTACTCACGAGTCATTGGAGGGGCGATGATGATGATGAAGAAGCCCTCCAACTCCAAAGTCCCCTCCGGCAGGGCGCCGGGAAGGGTCTCCAGATGAGATCTCGCGGAAACGGAAGCTTGCGGCGGAAAGTATTTTCGAGGCTCCCCTGGTTTTTTGCTGAATTTTTGGGAATATATAGGCCAAGGATCTAGGTCAGGGGCGGCCAGGGAGGCCACAAGCCCTGACACCGCCGCCTCCCCCCTCGTGGCGGAGTGGGAGCTTGTGGGCTCCCTGGAGCCCACCTGGCTTCGCCCAGAGGCCCCTTAATCTTCTTCCGTTCGGGAAAAAATCATTTCGGGGTTTTTATTCCGTTTGGACTCCGTTCCAAAATCAGATCTGAAAATAGTCAAAAACACAGAAAAACAGGAACTGGCACTTGGCACTGAATTAATAAGTTAGTCCCCAAAAAGATATAAAAGGTACATAAAACATCCAAAGATGACAAGATAACAGCGTGAAACCATCAAAAATTGTAGATACGTTTGAGACGTATCAAGCATCCCCAAGCTTAACTCCTGCTCGTCCTCGAGTAGGGAAGTGATAAAGAATGAATTTTTGATGCTTTCATGCTACCTAGCATAGGTGTCCTTTGTAATTCCTCTTATGTGACGTGAATGTTCAGATCCATTAGATTCAAAACAATAGTTTTCTATTGACGTGGAAACAATAATAATTCAAGCAAACTAGCAAGGTAATCATGAACTTTCAAAATAACAAGGCCAAAAGAAAGTTATCCCTACAAAAGCATATAGTCTGGCTATGCTCTATCATCATTGCACAACGAATTTAAATCATGCACAACCCCGGTATTGGCCAAGTAATTGTTTCACACCTTTACTTTCTCAAACCTTTTCAACTCTCACGCAATACATGAGCGTGAGCCATGGTTATAACACTATAGATGGTGTGGTGTGTGGTGGAGGTTGCAAGACAAAAAAGGAGAAGATAGTCACATTAACTAGGCATATCAATGAGCTATGGAGATGCTCATCAATAGATATCAATGTGAATGAGTAGGGATTGCCATACAAATGATGCACTAGAGCTACGAGTATGTGAAAGATCTTAAAGAAAACTAGCGGGTGTGCATCCAACTTGCTTGCTCACGAAGACCTAAGGCAATTTTGAGGAAGCCTATCATTGGAATATACAAGCCAAGTTATATAATGAAGATTTTCCCACTAGCTATTTGGTGGTGACAAAACGAGAGACTCTCAATCATGAAGATCATGGTGCTTAATATGCACAAGTGTGGAAAAAGTGGTAGCATTGTCCCTTCTCTCTTTTCCTCTCATTTTTTTATATTTATTTTAGTGGGCTCTTTGGCCTCTTTTTTTTATTTTTTATTTTGGTGGGCTTCTTTGGCCTCTTTTATTTCCTTACATGGGACAATGCTCCATTAATGATGATCATCACACTTTCAACTCAAAACTTAGAGCAACTATGACTCTATATGGAATGCCTTCGGTAGTGTACCGTGGCAATGATCTAGCATGACATAGACATTAATGGAAACATCATGCTAGCTATCTTACGATCATGCAATGGCAATGTAGACGTGGTGGCACATGTCATGGTGGTAGTTGTATGGCAATATATCTCGGAATGACTTTGAAAAAAGGCATAGTAGGTAGGTATGGTGGATGTTTTGAGGGAGGCTAATGATGGGTTTGTGCACCGGCGAAAGTTGCACGACACTAGGAAGATAGTGATGGTGGAAGGTGAAAGTGCATATAAACCATGGACTCAACATTAGTCATGAAGAACTCATATACTTGTTGAAAAAGTTTTATTAGTAATCGAAACAAAGCATTCAACGCATACTTCAAGGGGAAGGGTTGGTAGGTATAAACCATCGCGTGATCCCGACCGCCACGCAAAGGATGACAATCAATATACTAATCGTACTCAGATTTGATCACATAATGGTTCACCATACGTGCATGCTATGGGAATCACTAACTTCAACACAAGTATCTCTAGATCCACAATACCTTACTAGCATGACTTCAATATTACCATAACCACAACTCAAAACTAATTGAGATGAATCAAACTTCTCTAACTATTCAATGCACATGAAGGTGGAAGTTTTTGTATCCCTTTGGATAACTACCTCTTTTGAGACTACTTTCAAAGCATAGATCAACTACCAAGCCACGCACCCTGCGCTCTAAAAGATATAAGTGAAGCACACAGAGCAAAAGTATCTAGCTCAAAAGATATAAGTGAAGCACATGTGAGCTGAATTGTCTACCAAAAGATATAAGTGAAGCTCGACAAAATCATGGTGTGTGCATGTCTCTCTCTCTCTAGGTGTGCATCAAGGATGATTGTGGAACAACAAAAATAAAAGACTCCTACGATACAAGTCACTCCAAGCAAAAACACATAACATGTGGTGAATAAAAATATAGCCCCAAGTAACGTTACCGATGGATTGAAGACGAGAGAGGGGATGCCTTCCCGGGGCATCCCCAATCTTGAGCTTTTACGACATACTTGAATCTCTTGGGGTGTCTTGGGCATCCCCAAGCTTGAGCTCTTGTCACTCTTTATCTCTTTGTCCATAAGAACTTCACCCAAAACTTGAAAACTTCACAACACGAAACTTAAACAGAAACTCGTGATAACATTAGTACAAGAAAGCAAACCACCACTTCCTTAGGTACTGTAGCAAACTTAAATTATACTTGTGCTGATGTTGGGTTACTTTAATTTCAATCTTCCATGGCTAATACCCCCCGATACTATCCATAGTTTCATCAAAATAAGCAACCAACACAACAAAAACAGAATCTGTTAACAGCAGACCAGTCTGTAGCAATCTGTATATTTCGTATACCTCTGGTACTTCAACAATTCTGAAAACTTACGACAGTCTGAAGAATTTGTGTAGCAATCAGCATAAAAAATAATAAACTCAAAAGCTCTTACAGAAAAAATATGGAAATTCTTTTCGTGAGCAGAAAGTTTCTGTCTTTTCCAGCATGACCAAACGATCTTCCCCAAGACTAATCATAACGGTTTTGCTTGGCACAAACGCAAAAAGAAACACAAAAAACACAATCATAACAGAATTATGAAAGTGTGTAAAACACAAAACAGAAATAAAAAGGATAGATTCGTTGGTTGCCTCCCAACAAGCGCTTTTGTTTAACGTCCTTAGCTAGGCAAAAAGTGATGGAATCACGTATAGTCATCTTTGGTGCTTAAACCATAGGTAGCCCTCATCATAGATTCATAAGGCAATCTTATTTTCTTTCTAGAAAAGTGCTCCATGCCCCTCTTTAAAGGAAATTGAAATCTAATATTCCCTTCCTTCATATCGATGATAGCACCAATAGTCCTTACGAAAGGTCTACCAAGAATAATGGGACATGAAGGATTGCAATCTATGTCAAGTACAATGAAATCCATGGGTACATAGTTCTTATTTGCAACAATAAGAACATCATCGATCCTCCCCAAGGGTTTCTTGACAGTAGAATCCGCAAGATGCAAATTAAGAGAACACTCTTCAATCTCATGAAAACCAAGAATATCACATAAAGACTTTGGAATCGCTGAAACACTAGCAACCAAATCACACAAAGCATTGCACTCATAGTTTTTGATCTTGATTTTGATAGTAGGTTCCCACTCATCATGAATTTTTCTAGGTATAGAGTCTTCTAGTTCGAGCTTCTCTTGAAGAGATTTCATCATAGCATCTACGATATGCGCGGTAAAGGCTTTGCTTTGGCTATAAGCATGTGGAGAGTTTGCAATGGATTGCATCAAAGAAATGCATTCAAACAAGGAGAAATTATCATAATTGAATTCCTTGAAATCCAAAGTGGGAGTTTCATTACTACCCAAAATTTTGACTTCTTCTACTCCACTCTCCACCCCTTTATCATCAAGATAGGTGGACTCCGAATCATTGGGGCGTTTTTCAACCAAAGTGGATTCATATCCAGCCCCTCCATAAGTAGGTTTGACACGATAAAACAAAGATGCAAGAGGAGACACACCAAGCACTTTAAGATCTTCGTGATTTGCATCACTAGAACGCACCCTTTTAAACCATTCATGTCTAGCGCGAATTTGGGCGGTTCTTTCTTTGCTCTCATTCATGGAGATACGCATAGCTTTCAAAGTTTCATCCAAGTTGACCTTGGGAGGAGCGCATCTAACTTTTAAAGCATCAATATCACAAGACATCCTATCAACGCTCTTAGCCAAATCGTCTATTTTGCGTAGTTTTTCCTCTATGGATGCATTGAAAATCTTTTGGGAGTTGATGAACTCTTTGATATTACTCTCTAAATCAGAGGGTAATTTGTTGTGATTTCCATAAGTGTTGTTGTAGGAGTTGCCATAATTGTTATAGGAGTTACTAGGAAAAAGCCTAGGAACATAGTTTCCTCTAAAAGCATTATTTTTGCCAAAATTGTTCCTACCAACAAAATTTACGTCCAAACTAGCGTTGCTACTCTCAATCAAAGAAGATAGTGGCATGCCATTAGGATCTACGGTAGCGTTTCTACTAGCAACCAAATTCATCAACTCGTCCATCTTAGCACTAAGCGAATTAATTTCTTCTATAGCGTGCACCTTTTTGCTAGCAGGCGACCTTTCAGTGTGCCACTGAGAGTAGTTGGTCATGATATTGTCTAGGAGTTTTGTAGCGTCTCCTAACGTGATTTGCATGAACGTTCCACCTGAGGCGGTGTCCAAGATATTGCGAGAAGCGAAATTCAAGCCAGCGTAAAAGATTTGTATAATCATCCACAAACTCAAGCCATGAGCGGGACAATTTCTAATCATAAGCTTCATCCTCTCCCGAGATTGTGCAGCGTGTTCATGATCAAGTTGCTTGAAATTCATGATATCGTTACGTAAGGAGATGATCTTAGCCGGCGGAAAATACTTGGATATGTAAGAATCTTTGCACTTGTCCCAAGAATCGATACTATTTTTAGGCAAAGAAGAAAACCAAGTTTTTGCGCGATCTCGCAACGAGAAAGGAAAAAGTTTCAACTTAATCACGTCATTATCCACATCTCTTTTCTTTTGCATATCACAAAGCTCAATGAAGGTATTGAGATGGGATGCGGCATCTTCACTAGGAAGGCCAGAGAATTGCTCTTTCATAACAAGATTCAACAGAGCTGCGTTGATTTCATACGATTCCGCACTAGTGGCGGGAGCAATTGGAGTACTAATAAAATCATTATTATTAGTGCTGGAGAAGTCGCAAAGTTTGGTGTTTTCAGCCATGATAACTTCAACAAACAAACAAGCACACAAGCAAGCAATAAAACCGGCAAAGGGAAACGGCAAAGGCAAAAGAAAACGGCGAAGGAAAAAGGCAAATGGAAACGGCAAATGTGAAGTGGGGGAGAGGAAAACGAGAGGCAACTGGCAACAAAAGTAAATGCAAGAGATGAGTTTGTGATACCTACTTGGATAGATCTTGATTTCTCCTCCCAGGCAACGGCGCCAGAAATACTTCTGCTACTGCAACAAAAGACCTTTGAATGGCGCCAGAAATAGGCACGTTGACGGGAGAATATTCTTGACAATCCTCCCTCCCCGGCAACGGCGCCAGAAATACTTGTGCTACTGCAACAAAAGACCTTCCAACGGCACCAGAAATTTGCACGTTGACGGCACCAGGAATCCTTCTGCTACGGCTACGCCTTAAGGGACTTCCTAGTCAAGTATGCAAAGGATTTCCCCGGTGGACTTGGAGCCTTGCGTTGGTGTTCCCTCGAAGCAGAAAGGGTGATGTAGCATAGCGGTGGTAAGTATTTCCCTCAGTTGGAGAACCAAGGTATCAATCCAGTGGAGGAGTATCACAAGAGCCTGCACAAACACAAAAAGCTTGCTCCCAACGCTATGAAGGGGTTGTCAATCCCTTATAAATTGTTTTCCAAGTGAGAACTGAAAGCAACAAACTAACAAAGGAAAGTAAAAGCGGAGGTGTAAACGGTGGATGTGAATAGACCCGGGGGCCGTAGTGTTTACTAGTGGCTTCTCTCATGAAAGCAAGTAGACGGTGGGTGAACAAATTACTATCGAGCAATTGATAGAATCGTGCAAAGTCGTGACGATATCTATGGCAATGATTATATCTATAGGCATCACGTCCAAAACAAGTAGACCAATACTTTCTGCATCTACTACTATTACTCCACACGTCGACCGCTATCCAGCATGCATCTAGTGTATTAAGTCCACAAGAACAGAGTAACGCCTTAAGCAAGATGACATGATGTAGAGGGATAATCTCAAACCAATGATGAAAACCCCATCTTGTTACCCTTGATGGCAACTACTTGATGTGTGCCTTGCTGCCCCTACTGTCACTGGGAAAGGTCACCACATGATAGAACCCAAAACCAAGCACTTCTCCCATTGCAAGAATCATAGATCTAGTTGGCCAAACAAAACCCAAGACTCGTAGAGACTTACAAGGATATCAAATCATGCATATAAGAAATCAGCAAAGACTCAAATATATATCATAGATAATCTGATCACAAATCCACAATTCACCGGATCTCGACAAACACACCGCCAAAGAAGATTACATTGGATAGATCTCCATGAAGATCATGGAGAACTTTGTATTGAAGATCCAAGAGAGAGAAGAAGCCATCTAGCTACTAACTACGGACCTGTAGGTCTGAAGTGAACTACTCACGAGTCATTGGAGGGGCGATGATGATGATGATGAAGCCCTCCAACTCCAAAGTCCCCTCCGGCAGGGCGCCGGGAAGGGTATCCAGATGAGATCTCGCGGAAACGAAAGCTTGCGGCGGCGGAAAAGTATTTTCGAGGCTCCCGTGGTTTTTTGCTAAATTTTTGGGAATATATAGGCCAAGGATCTAGGTCAGGGGCGGCCATGGAGGCCACAAGCCCTGACACCACCGCCTCCCCCTGGTGGCGGAGTGGGAGCTTGTGGGCTCCCTGGAGCCCACCTGGCTTGGCCCATAGGCCCCCTGATCTTTTTCCGTTTGGGAAAAAATCATTTCGGGGTTTTTATTCCATTTCGACTTCATTCCAAAATCAGATCTGAAAAGAGTCAAAAACACAGAAAAAACAGGAACTGGCACTTGGCTCTGAATTAATAAGTTAGTCCCCAAAAAGATATAAAAGGTACATAAAACATCCAAAGATGGCAAGATAACAACGTGAAACCATAAAAAATTATAGATACGTTTGAGACGTATCAATAGGCAAAACCGTCCCTCTCACGAAGGCAAAACCGTGCCTCTTCCGGAAGCAGAACCGTGCCTCTCACTAAAAAAGCAGACAATGCGTTTTTCCATGCAACTTTTTTATTGAAATTTTATTTCCGTCAAAAAACTAAGAAAGACCAGTGAAAAACCAAAACATAAAAAAAATGCGAAAAACTAATCTAAAAAGCCGAAAGCGTGCATGGAAAAATAAAAAACGAAATTCAAAGAAAGCGCTTAGAACACGACACGTGACGGCGACTAAGAACGCGTCAAGTGGCGACACATGGAAACACTCGCTGAAAGACTTCCGAAGAAGTGCTCGCTAACTAGTTGTTCCCGACCGACTACACATCTCTCAAACCTGAGCCGAGTATATGCATGTACCCGGGTTGCCCGAACCATGCAGCCCGGTCGGCGGCGAGCGGTGCTGATAGCCTGGCCCGGGTTGCCCGTTGCGTGGGCAACACGCTAGATGGCGCACGACCAACATAAATCTGGGCATGGGCAGTCCAGCCCGGCCCGGAAAACCTGGGCCGGGCTTGCAGTTCGGGCCGGGTTTTCAAGCCCGGATAGTAGTTCGGGCCGGGCTCGGGCTTGCACAAATCACCATTTTACATGGAGGACCGGTCTGAAAATTCCCTTTTTAATTCGTTCGGGTTGGGCTCGGGCCTGAGATTTGCATCTTTTGGTCGGGCCGGGTCGGGCTCGGGCCTGAGATTTTTTATTTGGGCTTTCCAAAGCCCGGCCCGGGCCGGTGTACGCCCAGGTTTAGGCCAACACTCTAGAGGGCGCATGCGGGCATGACGAAAATCAACTTCAGCGAGCTGGCCCGACCCGAGAACACTAACGATAAAGGGTTTCCCCCCGCTTTATATTATAAAGCAACCACCCGATACATAGCTTGTTGGGGCCGCAACGCAACGAAGCCCAAAAGAAAACGAGAGCGAAAATAAAAATAAAAAATGGTGACATCGACACAACAACAAAACGAAGATGATCGGCCAGTGTCGTGCCCTCCGGAGAAGTCCCACCGTGCTCCTAGCACCCCGAAGTGTCGCGTATTGAGCAACACCTTCAAGAAGGATTGCGACGACGCTGCTGCTGCTGCCCGGACTAGTCCTAGAGTTTCCCCCGTTACACATAAGACAATGTGGAAGGGGTATACCCGACGCCCCTCGGGAAGGAACAGTGACGCCCGTAGACGTCACCGCATCCGTGGCGAACGAGCCGCCAGGGGATGTCTCTCGACCCAAACAACCACCACCACCCCAAACGCTCCGTCAATCTCCACCCAGCTAGCCTCCCACTAGCATGCGCCACCATGATCTTGGAGCCATCTTAGTCGTCGCTCAAAGATCACCGACATAAGGCCAAGCGAAAGAGGAAGGGACAACGGAATCGGGGTAAACAACCACACAACCGAAGGGGGGGGGGCTACCTCCACCGCCACTACGACAACCGTACGGATGCGTCAACAGGGACAAATCAGGCCCCTAGTGGCCCCGCCGGGCCCAAACGGGCCCGCCAAGCCCCCGTCATCGCGCCGTCGCCACTCGGAGACCATTGACACCCGACCTCCACCGCTAGGGAGCGCGCCACCATGCACAGGACAGTCAGCCCGCGCCAACCCGGATGGGGCCCAAAGGTGCCTAGATCTGGGCCGGGCGGGTGTCGCCGGCCATGGCCGCACCCACGTCGCCTCGCAGACAACGCATGCACCTCCGCGTCAAAGAGCCCATAGCCAGACCGTATCGAGCCGCAGCCGCCCTAGGAGCACCGTCCCGGAAGGGAGAGAGCCTCGCCTCCGCCTCCAAGCGCGCGAGGAAGAGAAGTCCGCCGCCGCCAGCGCCATCCGGGCAACGCTGGAGGCCTCTGCCGGCGGCGATGAAGGGGGAGGGAGGAGGGAGGCGGACCAAGGTGAGGAGATGGGTGGCGGCGCTTCGTCATCGCAGGGGGTGACATGAGCACGAGGGGAGGGACCCCAGCCGAGAACACAAACCACATATCATGGATCCACGTGGGAAATACGATCAGCGCAGGGCAGGCGCCGTGATCGAACATCTGCGCACATGCCATGATGAAGTCGGCATTGTTCGTGCACAGAATGGACGGCGCGAAGCACACTGAATCGCCCGGATGCCCCTAGGAGGCACGTACTCCAGCATCCCTTAGAGTATCTACCGTCGGACATTGTAAATATGATCCCCTAACCATCCGCACACGTATCCGGTGAGTGAGTGGGCGTGTCCCCAATTTGTCTGTCCACGCTGCCACACTCTTTATTTTCTTCCTCATATGCCTGATCACTTGCACGTGATTGGTGGAGAGGAAGAGTGCATGGGAAAGAAAAGAATGAATAAAGAAAAGAAAAAAGGTGATCCGGGGTGGGGTCGCATCCTATGTGGCGGACTGACCGGGCAGGCTCGGACGCATCCGCGAGCCCTCGTATCCTCACCATATTTGAGATGGATACGAGGGTTCGCGTACAGCCCGAACATATAGGGACGATATGAGGGGTTTTGTTGGGTTATTTTTTCCTTATCTCCCTTCCATAGACGTATGAGAGATCATTTGAGGGATCCGACTGTAGATGCTCTTACATGATTAATTACTTTTGAGATTTCATGAATACCAAAATACTGACATGCTAAATATGGGAGCAAATCTTCATGAAAAGAACGAGAAATTTCTCTAGAATCATTGGGATAACTAGGATAAAAGCTTTTTTGGAACCTAGATACATTACAACCCGTTTCATACACTTGGGCGAAATGTATTTTTTTCCGTATGAGAAAAATCACACAAGTGTAGCATTCTCAATTTCTCATTTGATGCAGGTCATGTTATTTTACAACAATTTACATATATAAATCGGTTTCCACTCAAGCTATATGTGCTCGATGTTTTTTGCGGATTGCTTTAACGCTTGCTAATATGTGTATTGGCTAAATTTAAGAAAGTGGGTAGCGGAACCCAGGTCCATAATTGATTTTTCAAAGAAGTGCAAGAGAATACTTACTTTCCATTAAGGGTCTGTCACGAAGTAAAAAACAGAACTTTGGTTCTAGCCGGATCGGAGAATAGTTTTGGTCGTGTTATGAACCAGGACTCATGAGAGCATTAGTCCCGGTTTGAGCGGTGCTGACACCGGACGGGGCTCGGCACCCATCAGTCCCGATTCGAATGGGACATTTAGTTTCGGTTGGAGGCACCAACCAGGACTAAAGGGTTTGCGGCAGTTCCCACACCCTTTAGTGCCGGTAGGTGTCCAACCAAGACTAAATGTCGTTTTGAATTTCAATTATTCCTATCCTTTTAATATTTCAACCAAAATGGACATAGATAGTTTTGAGGAAATTTGATGATGTTATCTTGTCTCCAACACATGAGACTTGGCAAGATCATCAAATATGGCATTTGTGACATGTTAGAATTTTCTTGGATTTATGGTGAATATTTCCTTTCAAAATATTTCAAAAGCTTGATTAAAACCAGAAAGGGTAATTGAGTGTTTTGACCAAAATTTTGAGCTATGTAATAGAGAGAGTTAGTGAAGGTAGAATTAATATGACTAGAGTGAGACGTGGTACAAATTAGAGCTAAAGGAGAATTCATTTGGTACCCCAATCATTGACCACAAGATTTTGGCAGAAGGTGTTCGATGATGAATAGAGGTACTTAGAGGAATCCAATGGCTTTGGAATTTAACATGAATGAGCTTGATATCAATTTGAGCCAGTGTGCAAATTTGTAGCTCATGTGAAGAAACTTTGCAATGTACTTTTTTCAAACCCAGGAAATGGGCAGAAATGGTCTTGACAATCTTTGACCAAGTTAACTTGTTCTCCAACTTGTGGCACTTGATGGGGGTGATGCTCATGACCATATGGCAATGTGGTACAAATTTGAGATCAGTGGGAGAAAGTTGCCAATCTAACTTTGTCAAACCCTAGAGATGAGCAGAATTGGTTTTGGCATACTTTGATCAAGCTAATTTGTTCTCCTTGATGCATCACTTAGCCTAGATGAATATTTAGACCATTGTAGCAGGTGTACCAAGTTTGAGCTCATTTGGACATGTTTGGCAATGTAAAGTTGTTCAACCTAGAAAATGGACAGAGGTGGTTTTGAGGGAAATTGATGATGTTATCTTGTTCTCCAACACATGAGACTTGGCAAGATCATCAAATATGGCATTTGTGACATGCTATAATTTTCATGGAACTTATGGTGAATATTTCCTTTCTAAATATTTCAAAAGCTTGATTAAAACCAGAAAGGGTAATTGAGTGTTTTGACCAATATTTTGAGGTATATAAGAGAGAGACAATTACTAGAGGTAGAATTAATATGACTAGGGTGAGCTCTCGTAAAAATTTGAGCTAAAGGAGAATCCATTTTGTACCCCAATCGTTGACCACAAGATTTTGGCAGAAGGTGTTCAATGATGAATAGAGGCACTTAGAGAAATCCAATGGCTTTGGAATTTAACATGAATGAGATTGGTATTAATTTGAGCTAGTGTGCAAATTTGTAGCTCATCCGAAGAAACTTTGCAATGTAATTTTTTCAAACCCTAAAAATGGGTAGAATTTTCTTGGAATTTATGGTGAATATTACCTTTCTAAATATTTCAAAAGGAAAATTAAAACTCCTCATGTTGACTAACAGAAACATAATATAATTTGGCAAAATAATAACAAGAAAACATAAACTAAAATAACTAAATCAAAGGAAAAATGTATGAAACTAAAAGAGCTAAATAGAATCTATATTTGATAAAAACAAAAAATAGATTTAGTCCCGGTTGGAGGATCCAACCGGGACTAAAGGTGAGCCTTTCGTCCAGGCTGCTGCCACCAACCGGGACTATAGGCCTAAGCTTTCGCGCCTTTCGGGGTTGTTGAATTTTAGCTTTAGTCCCGGTTGGTGGCTCCAACCGGGACTAAAGCCACCAACTGCGACTAAAGACCCTTTCGCCCCGGTTGGTGGAATCAACCAGGACTAAAGGTCCGACGTATATAAGTGGTGTCCCGTGGTCAGCCACCGCCTGGAACAGATCGAGAACACCATGTCGCCAGGCCGCTCGTCTTCAACCTCCAACTGCCGGAGATCGCCGACGCATTCCTCCTCTCTTCGGCCCCTCATCAAGCCCACTGAGCATCGCTTCGACCTCGTCGGACCTCCCCTGACGCAGAGCCTCGCCATCCCCGCTCCTCGCCGCCGGACCTCCTCGCCCTCCTCCCCGAGCCTCGCCGCCCCCGCTCGCTCCGGCCCCGCACCTTGCCTGCTGAGCATCGCCTTGACCTCGCCAGACCTCCGCGGTGCCGAGCCTCGCTGCCCCCGCTTCTCATCACCGGACCTCCTTGCCCTCCTCCCCGAGCCTCGCCTCCGACGCTCGCTCCGGCCCCTCACCGGACCCATTGAGCATTGCCTTGACCTCACCGGCCCTCCCCCGACGCCGAGCCTCGCCGCCCCCGCTCCTCATTGCTGGACCTCCTCGCCCTCCTCCCCGAGCCTCATCGCCCCTGCTCCTCGCCCTCCTCCCTGAGCCTCGCCGACCCCGCTCCTCACCGTGAGCTCCTGCTCCCAACCCCTCTCTCCCCTCGGTATATTTCTCACCCATTGGCCACACCGGTCCAAGATCGCCACCCGTATGTTTCATCACATGCAAAGTCATACAAAAACATAGTTTGCCATAGTGTAAAATAGTAAATAGGGAAGTGAATTTTTCATCACATGAAAAGATAACAGAAAATTTGGAGTTTTGTTGGTTCACTATCTAGTTTTGCCAGCAAAGTCATACAAAAAACATAGTTTTCATAGTGTAAAAATAGTAGGGGTGTTTCGAGAATTGTCATGAGTCATAGAGATCTTTTGTTCATGAATGCCATGCAAGGGTTATAAAAATTGTCATGTGAATGGCTAAATTTCACTAAGTCTGAAAACTGCTGTTATATAACTTTGCATTTTCCCGGTGAGGAGTCCTCGAAGATCGCTGGTGTTGTCCCCGACGATCGCCGGAGAAGTCGTCCCTGACGATCGGTGGTGAGGAGAGTCCCCGACGATCGCTGGTGAGGAGTCCCCGACGATCGCGGAGGAATCCCTCTGTTCACTGGCGTCCTCCCCGCTGCCCTACAGGGGCCGGTTTAGGCACTATAACAAGCTTGCAAACATACTATGATACTGTTGTTGTTTTACACTTGCTAAAAAACTGCTAAGTGTGAAACTGCCTATTATAAAACTTGTCAGCTTTGCATGATGTTCGCCACTAATCCATTGCTCATATGCATATGATTCCATTAAGTCTGAAAAACAACTTATCTCATGGTTGTATATTGCCTTGATGATTCCCCTGAACCTGTTGCTCCTATGTTTATGCCATGTTGTAATATTTGCAGATAGTATGGAACATGGGAGAGACGAAGAACAAGAATTGATGTTGGGGGAAATAATCTATGAGGGAGATGATGATATCACCAAACAGATTCTGAACGACTCACGTGAGGGAGTAGAGCCGGCACGAGATGACGGCTCCAATGAGGAATTGTAGAGAGAAGCTTACGGCTTCGGAGTTAGAACCTTAATTATTAGTACAAAGTCCACCGAGGTATATTAATGAAGTCTCCGCTGACTAGCTATATGCATTAATTGATTTGTATGTACATATACTAATGCTTCTTTCTTCTTTTATATAGCCCTCCGGATCGAGCCAATCTTTTATAAAGAGACGAGGCCTAGAAAAAAGGTTGGGCAAGAATGAGAGGTTTAAGATTGAACAAGTCGCTACAGATGGCACTCTGACTCTTCCTGCACAAAAGGCAAACTAATTTTTACATCACTCCAGAGTTGTTGTTAAGGACATCGTCCCAATCAACTTTCAAGAATGGAATAATCCAAAAGTGTTTGGAGTTACTTGTGCCGACGATAGATCCAAAGAAATGCTTTGGGAAACGCTCATGACAAATTTCAGCCTACCGCGAGAGGTGGATCCAAATAACGATGTTATAGAGCAAAAAATCAAGGCGTGAGCTCTTAAGAAGATGGCCCAACAATTCTACAACCGGAAGAAAAGATTGGACCAATATTATATCAAGAAAAACAAGGCTCCAACATTCATCGGAGCATTTGAGAAGTTAAGAGATCACCATGACGCATTTGTGGCGTACAAGAAATAAGATGCAGCTAAGAAAAGGTCACAAACAAATAAGAAGAAGGCTACAAAGTAGGAATATCACCATGTTATGGGGTCGGGTGGCTATAAGGCTGGCATGCCTAAGTGGGAGAAAAATGAGAACGACCTGATTGCTAAAGGGATCGATCCAGAGCCATTGCAGTTTTGTCGAACGGACAAGGAATTGGTTCAGCAGGCATGGGGGAAAGTTGAACCCAGAAAGAGGGAAGTGTATTTATACAAAAGACCAACTTGCAACACCCCTCAAAGCCATTAAAGACGTAGTGAAGGATGTGTAGGACCGGAAGTTCCATCCGGACAGAGATAACGATGAGCTGACATGCACCCTCGGGAATCCTGAACACAGTGGATGAACACGAGGCACACCAGGCTATTTTTCATGGAAGATTGGGTTTCCCGACAACAATGATACATATAGAAGAAGAGGGAGAAATAGAAACATGATGCAAACTGGCTGCAGAAGATAGAAGAAATAGTAGCGTTGCAACAGAAGCAAATAGAGGCACTTACCAGCCATTAGGCTACTGGCCCATCTCAGCGACACGAAGATCCTGGATTCGATACTGTCGGCACACCATCTCGGCAGAAAAAGCAAAGTTGCTTCCACGAAGCTTGTTACCTCCTGGATGATATCACGTATCCTTGCTACCCGTGGATGATATCGCGTAGAGGGAACACTGTGATCTACATGTGAAATGCATGAACGTATCCTTAAAGGTGGCGGTCGACTTTACTTACCTCTTGTACCTGACAGAACTTACCATTTCTCTCTGACTCTAGATGGCTATGCTATTGTCAGGGTGGATGAAATTATCAACGAATTTGAGCAGCTGGAGCTTGAATTCCCTATAGGTGAAGGGGAGACTGCACTAGAATATGCCAGAAAAACTACCATTCCATGGAAAAAGGAACACATCGTGCTTCCACATTGGACGCCGCATCAGCAGACTCCGCCAGAGGAGGCCCCTCAGCAGACTCCTCACAGTAGCAAGCCATCTCTATCTCCGCTGCCTCAGCTGTCTCTGTCGCGTCGGCAGACTCGGCCGCCTCAACAGTCTCCATCGGAGGAGGCCCCTCACCAGACTTTGCCACGTCAACAGACTCTGCCACCTTTGCATACTCCGCCTCCTCCACCGCCTCAGCCCCATGCACAGAACATAATCGTCGTTCTGATGACTAGTAGTACAACTGCGAAGAAATCTAGAGCGGGTACATGCGTCAAGGAGGCTCCTCGCAAATTAGCATACGAAATGAATGATGAGGAACTCAAGAAGGTTGTGGAGAATGATATGAAATGCCAGCTTGCACCGACACGGCGCGAGGAAAAGGAGAAAATAGATCCAAAAAATTGAATCGCTGTCCCTAAAACCTTAAGTGACCATCGTCGCGTCCGCTGCTATCACACTATGGCTGCTCGATTGTTAAGTCACATAGAGAACATGTGCGGTCAGGAAGTAGTAGTGCAAGTGGGAAAACAAATACTCAGTTTGGCGAATAGAAAAACCAATTGTGCCCCCCGCTCAATGTGTTTACTGATAACGATTATGATGCGGAGGCAGCGGGCCATGATGTTGGTTTCACTCTTAGTCAATACTTAGGAGAGCAGGAAGAGTTCCGCATGGCTGAGTTAGCATATAGATATGAGTACGGGAAGCCTCTCCTTCTCGTGATATCAAGTAATTAATAATTCATTTATTCATTTTCTTTGCCATACAGGGTTTGGAAAGAGTTTACCAAAAAGGTTAGGTGTGAATGGAAACCGGAGCTGCTATTTCAATAACTCAATGTAAGTAGTACTAGCGCGGTCTGCGCATGTCTTTGACTCTAGTTTCAATATCATTATCATGCTTGATTACTATTTTGATTAAAATCTATTCTCGTAAAGTGCTCGAGGCAGGGAGACAGGAATAATTTATGTGGATACTAAGTTTGCGAGTTCATTCGCCAAACGACCTGTGTGACGGGCAAACTTTTACAACAACTGGAAGTACGTAAAAAATATTCACAATTTTATTTTATTACCATAAATTGTGTTGAGTTTCATTCATTCTATATATTGACCCCCTTCTTTAAATTAGATCCAAAGGGAGCGAGACAAACTCCTACGAAGGGATCACATACGAGCAATTCAACAGGAATTGGCGGGATTCTTCCTTGAAGAGGACATAGCTAAAACCAGAGAATACTATCTAGAATTGGAATGTGATTTTGGCATTTAATTAAATATTAGGGATCATAAGAGATGTTATATTGTATATATGCATGAACGTGTACTATATGTAGTAGCCTCGAATATATATACAAAAACTTGTTGTTCGACCAAGCACGGACAAAAGAGGTCACTTTTCTATATTCATGACGATGTTGTGTAACGGTTCCTTCATTGCTATTAGTAGCTAGCATCCAATTGAATGGAAAACATAAAAATGAAAATGAAAACCCTAAATGAAAAAGAATTGAATGGTAAACACAAAAAGAAAAGGAAAACACACAATGAAACCCCTAAACCCTCCAAAACCCCTCCTTTAAAAAAAACCTAAACCCTAGCACAAGGCAGCAGTTGTCGCATGGCCTCCTTTTAGTCTCGGTTGGTATTACCAACCGGGACTAAAGGTCCTCCTGCCTGAGCGCTACGCAGCGGCCACGTGGAGCCCCTTTAGTCCTGGTTCGTAACACGACCGGGACTAAAAAAGGGGGGATTTAGTCCCGATTACTTTGTTCAGTTGCACAACCGGGACTCAAGGCCCTTACGAACCGGGACTAAAGCTCTCTTTTCTACTAGCGTGTAATAAATATTTGCATATGTGGTATAGTTAATGGCAAATCATGTAGGATTAAAGTGCATCCTATAGGTTCTCGAATGATTTTCAAGGTCTCGGTATGCCCCAAAACTTCAATAAAATTGTCACGAGGTTCCAAAATTGAACTCATGTATGATTTTTCAAAGTTCTAGGAGATCTATATATGAAAACCAAGAAATCCTTTGGGTGCTTATCATGCATTTGACTGATAATATGGACAATATTTTGTAGAGAACATTTGAGTTATAAAATACATTGCAAATATAAGAACACATTCTTGACATGCAGCAACCAACTTGTCACCCTTATCCATTTAACCAACAAGCAAAAGTGCTATCAAGTATGAGATCTTAGACATGTCCATGACAATGCTATACTGCAAGGACATGTTACTACGAGAAGCATGTTTCTTACACCAAGTTTATATTAATTAGTGAATAATGAGTTGAGTTATCTCCTATTCGAGAGCATGGTCCCTTTGAAGGTGTGGGTTTTCATGCAATGTGGGTAGTAGGGCCACAAAAAGAATTCCAAATTGTTCACATGTTTCAAGCGCCACTAATGTTTCCTATTCTGGTGTTATGAAGGCTAACACAATGAATGATGTAACTAAGTAGATTGGATTCTATGAGGTAATTATAGCCAAAAATTGTACAAACAAGAAATAGTTGGAAAAATAATCTACATGGTTCTAAACATATTCATTACTACATAATTTTTTGAGTAATTTTCATTTACATTAAGAATACTGGCAATATGATAAGTCTTAAGGAATGTTTAAGGACAAATTCGGTAGGAAATAATCTAGAATTAGGTTACAATAGTCACAATTTAATCAATACAAGATATACTATTTTGTTGTCTACAACCATTAATATTAGTAAAGACTCGAGTGTAGATGAAGTACTACAATGACAAAATTGGTGTAGAGCAGAAACATGATTGACATAACTACGATGCAAATGACCAAAACATATATGATATTTATAAAATTTTGTTTGTGCTACCTAGAACCTTACTTTCTTTACCACACAAATATTTATGGGGCCGAGATATAGTCGTTGATCATAGATCAACGAATCATATCTAGTTCAACAAGAGTTCACGTGTAGTTAATAATGTTGTGAAACAAGTGCTTTTATTTCCAGACCCCTTGTCTCACTACGGGAGTTGATGGGCGGCATGCCCGAGGTCTCACAGGGTTGATAGATGGTAATTCTGATGATCATGGGTGGCATGCGTGACTCATACAATCTAGTAACACTACGTGTCATCTTTACCTACTAATAAAGCAAATAATGCTTCTGTCGTACGTCATAAATATTATTTCTAAAGTTGCTTAAAATTACCCACTATGCCATTCATAAGTCAAAAGAAAACGGTTTCTTTTTTATCACAAATCGCTCCGCCATGTATTGATTTATAAGATGTTGAATCGCAATTTGCCAACTAAGCTATCCTAGCGTACTGGCTTGGGCGTGCCCCTTCTTCTTGGAACACCCGGGTTTGAGTACTGTTTTAGCATTTTTTTTTCCTTTTTTGTTTACTTTTTTTCTTTTCTTCTATCAGGCTGATTCAAATCAAGCAATTTTTTTTTATTTTTTTCCTTTTTTGTTTACCTTTTCTAGCATACTTTTTCCTTTTTTTGTTTACCTTTTCTTCTTTTCTTCTATCAGGCTGATTCAAATCAAGCAATTGTCGTTTATTTTTTTTATTTTTTTACCTTTTCTTCTTTTCTTCTATCCGGTTGATTTAAATCAAAGCGATTTTTGCTTTCTTATTTTCGTTTGTCTTTTCTTCTATCAGACTGATTTAAATCAAGTGATAGGAATTGGAAAGAGAAAATAAAATGGACTATTTTTGAAAGAGGCTAACTATCTATGATAGGTTGTCAAATTGTATAGCACTAACTAGACCGCGAACAATTTTTTTTGTCCCAATGGCCTTTGGATTAGTTCATCTTGATTTCTTTCACTCACGTACGACAGTATGCATGCGAGCACAGCGACGCCCGACGTACACAACATCGGCCAGATATGCATACAGAGTGGTTGCTGAATTTTGAATCTATTTTATGCTCCCATGCGACATTTGGCGAATGGAAATCTTGAATTGCACTTTTGTAGGGTAAGTTCATCTTTGTTTGTGTCGTAACTCAAAATCTCAGATTATAGATCATTTTTTATAAATTAAAAGCGTGTAGCATTTTTTCTTTCGTTGAAACGCACGGACCCTTTTGCTAGTAACTCCAATGAAACAATTAAACATTAGGCACAAGGATGGTGACTTGGTAAGGGGCGCTCCCCAGCAAAAAAAACACCGGTGGGGTAAGATCGGGCATACTATTGCATGAACAAGGAGTGTAAGTGGAGTATAACTAGTATAGTGTCTTGCTCAATTATACTATGGGCTCACAATGAACATTCAATTACGTTATATTAGAACATCGGATTATTGGATGTGTTGATTGCACTGTTCAAGAATTCGTCCGATTAACCAGTTAACTTGTCAGTTAACCGCTACTCTTAGGATGACCGAATCGAATAACGCATATTCATCGTGTTAACTTGTCATGTCGATTAATTGGCCAGTTAGACCTATTAATGAGTTGTCATACCGATTAATTAGTTGTCAGACCGATTAATCACTACTCGCCTATTAACTGGTGGGCAAACGAAACCCAAAATTTTGGCACATAATGCCTCCCACACCCTCTTTCTACTAAATACCTAGGGTTTGGCCCTCCTCGCGCTTCCTCATGCTCCTTTCATCCCCTCTTAACCTGGCTGGTGGCTAGTCGTGTTCTCACCAGTGCCAGTCTCCACACTACACCTGAAAGATCTAGTTGCTCCGCCATTCTGGTCGCTTGCCTCGACCCCACCCCCCTTGGACAATCCCCATGGGATGCTCCCCAATCTCTTCCTCAATGGCGTCACCTGCAGGCAAGGTACTACCATCTTCGCCCCATACCTTACTGGAGAATCCAACATTCATATATTAGTAGATTATGAATTACAATTTTGTAGATGAATGGATGAAACTGTTGGTTTTGGTTGTTATCTGTAGTATATTATGTGATGTATGTTAGCAAGTATATGGATAAGTTTAAATGTTTAATTGCTCAATTTGAATTTTGAGATTATATATATATAGATGTATGACGATTATTAATTTTACCTCTTATCTATTTTTTATATGCCTACAATAGAATATTTTTGGTATATTACATAGCTAGGTGCATGGAATTATGGTATGATACATAAATATTTAGATATAAGTTGGCAAGTTTCTGTTTAATCTACCGATTAATGGTCGACCGATTAATCCAGTTAATAGGCCGATTCACGGAATAATCGCTACTCCCAAGCCGACCGAGCAGCTACCAGTTACCGATTTCTTAAACAATGGTTGATTGCATGTGGTCTTGGGTAATATGCAAACTTGAAGTACATGTGAATTAACATGGTAATTGGTCGTTTGCACATGATATTAGATCAACATGTAATATCAATGTTTGAATATTAAGAAGCAAATAATATCTTTGAATCTCGAGCTCTCGCTATTTAGTCGGCATACTAGTTGTGTGTGACATTGTATCAATACACAAAATTATATCATTTTCATAAGATATCACTAGATCGGTGGTCATTTGTGATTGATTTTTAGGCAGTAATTTGAACTATATAGTACATATATCATTGTAATATATTTTAGGTGCACTTGGAAATGTCTGGCATGTTGTGGTACATTCATAATAAAATGTCTATCTATTTAATAATCAAATGTCGATAAACTTTTTTTCCGTTACTTGACCCTAATTTTTCTCTAGCACATATTTGCTACCGGTGAGCCAAGAGGGTGTCTTGTGTAGCTTGGAGTTGGATCCATTGATATTGGAAATGGAGAAATTATCCTGCCACATGGCATGGGAAGCTCGAAGAGTATTTCCATGATCAAACCATCATATTGGAAGTAGTTGCACCAAATAATCTATGGATTTGGCATTCTTAATTAAGGATGTATGCCTCTCTCACATTGACCTCAACATCCTATAGAGAGCCCTTCTATTTGCATGTCTTGCTACCGACCAAGCTCCACCTTGTAACTATGTAGTTAATGACCACCATTACAACATGGGTTACTACCATGGATTTGACATATTCCCTCCATGCAACCACATTTGTGAAGACAATTGCGCGCATGGAAGGCAACAAGAGATTTCACTTTGTAATGTGCCAAGAAATTGGAAGAAATGACATTGAGAGAGGATTTGGGATCTTCCAATGTTGTTGTGCTATTGTTAGTGGCCATGTTCAATATTGGGTTCAAAAGGTTTGTGGAAGAGCATGACAACATTTGTGCTCTTGCAAAACATGATCATCAAGGGTGGGAGTGGTCCACTGGAGGACTATGACCTCAACTGCAACTGAGCACATGTCACACCATAATATCAAGCAAGCAAGACCCAAAAGGTTCCTTGGAAGTGCATCGAAACATAGAGACGCAGGAAGCTCTTGACCACTCTTATGATGATCATGTGGAGCGTTTGTGGGAACTTCATACCCTAAGCTACGTTTTAGTTCTAATTTTCAAAAATGTAAAGTGAATTTAAAATAATTTTGAAACGTGTGCATAAAAATCTCAAGATTTTAATCAATATATTGTGCAAATGTAGTTGAAATAGTTGTATGTATGCAAAGGGACGAAAAAATAGAAAACGAACAAGTATAGAGAGTTCAATTTTCAAGAAGTACTAGCCGCACATAAATTGAACTCCTCAAATTCAGGAAGTTAAGTTTATGTATGATGGGGTTATAGTCCTAGGGTAGGGTCATAGGCATGCCCTATAAGTCCTACCCAAGGACTACCCTTCATAAGGGATAAGGCCCTTAGTCAGTTCCGACTGAATTAAGGACTTCCCATCATCCAGTCGGTAACGAATCCTCCACCATCCAGTCGAAGATGAGCATTCGGGGTGTATCAAACTAACCGACTGGATTCCACTCTGTACATCGTAACCCCCCTGGAGGGAAACGGTCATACGTTTCCATGTGCCTTTATTAGCATTTAAGACGTACGTTACCTGTAACGTAGGCATTTATTCGCCACTACTCCACCCCTGTGCACCGAACCGTTGTGAAGGGCAGCACACTCTATATAAGCCACCCTTCCCCACTGGTGCAGGGGTTAGCAATTCACTGTAATCCGTATTTCACTCGACAACAAGCTCTCAAGAGCAGTGAGACGTAGGGCTATTACCTCCACCGTAGAGGGGCCCGAACTCATACAACCTCGCCGTAGCTAAGGTTCTGCCCATCCTTTCGTACCCTACACATCTACTGTCAGGCTTATATCCACGACAGTTGGCGCCCACCGTGGGGCAGGCGTCTAAGCGACTTCTGGCGAGTTTGCGACTACATCTTTTCGTCATGTCATCCGGTGGAGATTCGAGCATGGGTCACGAGATCCTCTTTGGTGCTCTCTCCTTCATCGTCGACGATTCGGCATGGCTTCGGGACGCCCCTCTCGACGTCGAGGCGCTCCCCCGTCGCGGAGCTACGCACTTCCGTGCCGGCGCCCGCGGCATTCTTCTTCTCCAGCAGTCGGCTTCGGTGTCGACCTACACCGTCGTCGCACGCCGCAACAAGCGGTCCCGCCGTCCGCGGCTCCAGCGTTGGGTGCAACACGCCCAGGCGCGCCAGAACACGTCTTCACAAGTGGCGGTCCTAGAGTCGGTTGTGGTTGCCCCGCCGTCCCAGCGCTTGGACTCGGTTCCGACTGAGTTTCCTTCCGAGTACTTGGGTCGCGGGCCTGCAGCAGAAGTACACATGGCCAACTCCCATGAAAGTCCCCGTCAAACTGGCCGGAACGAGCACGAGATCGGCGAAACATCCGGCGCTCGCCGTCCACCTCGCCGTTCTGCCAGTCGGCACACTCGGCGGAGCAACGTGGAGCTATTCCGCACACCCATCCTCGACTTGGCTGCCGCCGCCAAGATAGCCGATTCCCTTTAGCCGACTGATTCAGAGTCTGGCAGGGGGATCGAGCAAATCCGCGCCCTGTTGCACACGGCACAGCAGCAAAATTCGGCGGTCTCCGAGTCGCACAACATGATCCACAATAGTTCTGTTCATGCGAACACGCATCGGTCAGTTCACAGCCCTGGTTCACATCAACGACATAGGGGAGGCAGCCGTTCCATAAATCTCGTCGCCGTTCACGCACCCCTCCGCGGGGTGGGCCCTATGGGCCCCGACATCATGATGATCGGTGTTCAGTCGGTGACACTTACGACCCAAGGCCCGACGCGAGAGGGCATATCGCCCAGCGGAGGGTCGACAGGGGCCGAGCCCACCGCGATGGTCACGATATGGACCGTCCGAGTGGAAGCAGGACCATCGTTTCTGGTCCCGAGTGTTTCAGTCGAGCCATCCGTTCGGCTGACATCCCTCCCAACTTCCGACTGGCGACGGGGATCAGCAAGTTTACACGAGAATCGAAGCCAGAAACGTGGCTAGACGACTACCGAGTGGCAGTCCAGATCGGAGGAGGGGACGACCACGTCGCCATGAAGCACCTCCCTCTGATGCTCGACGGCTCGGCGCGAGCATGGCTGAACCAATTGGCCCCCTCAAGCATCTACAGCTGGGCAGATCTGGCCCGAGTATTCATCAGGACCTTCGAAGGGACGTGCAAACGCCCTGTTGGCCTCGTGGAGCTCCAGCACTACGTCCAGAAGAAGAATGAGCCCCTGCGCGATTTCATTCAGCGTTGGATGACCCTCTACCACACGGTGGAGAACGTCACAGAGCACCAAGCAGTCTGCGCCTTCAAGGCAGGCGTGCGGTACAGAGATCTGTACCTGAAGTTCGGTCGAACAGGCGACATCTCCATGAGCAAGATGATGGAGATAGCGGCACGCTATGCAAATGGCGAAGAAGAGGACCGCATCCGTAGCGGCAAGCACAAAACAGTCGCCGATGGAGATGGGAATAACACTCGGAAGCAGAAGCAGAAAGCTCCGTCCACTCCACAGGCAGAAGCCGCAGCTGTTACCAATGCCAAGTTCAAGGGCAAGGGGAAGGCTCAGTTCACCCCCAAGAAGAAGCAGTTCAACAACCCCATCCTGGACCAGCCATGTCCGATTCACACGAAGATGGATGAAGAGGGCAACGCCATATATCCGAAGCATACCACTCAGCAATGTCGCCTCCTGATCCAGGGGTTCGGCGAAGGGCAACCGAGTGAAAAGGGCAATGAGCAGGATGAGGAGGACAAGGAGGATCCGTTCCCCCAAGTCCATGCAACACTGATGATTTTTGCTGACGTTGAGAGCAAGAGTCGACTGAAGCTGGTGAACAGGGAGGTGAACATGGCCACGCCGACCAACCCCACGTTCCTCAAATGGTCTCAGACTGCGATCACCTTTGACCAGTCGGATCATCCAGCACACGTACCCACCCCAGGGAGGCAGGCTCTGTTCGTCGACCCGGTGGTGGAAGGAGTCCGACTGCGCAAAGTCCTCATGGACGGCGGCAGTGGTTTGAACATCATGTACGCTGACACTCTCAAGGGGATGGGCATTCCGATGTCCAAACTTAGCGAGAGCAGCATGCAGTTCCATGGAGTCGTCCCTGGACGAAAGGCCAAGTCACTCGGCCAGATCGCGTTGGACGTCGTCTTTGGCTCCGACAAGAACTTCCACAAGGAAAAATTGACGTTCGAGGTGGTGGACTCCAGAGTGCGTACCACGCGATTCTGGGCCGCCTGACATATGCGCGTTTCATGGCCCGTCCATGTTACGTGTACCTGAAGCTGAAGATGCCAGACCCGAAAGGTGTGATCACTATCACAGGCAATCGGCAGCGGGCCGAGGAGTGTCTGCAGCAGGGATCGAGGATCGCCGATCAGCAGATGGCTGTCCTCGAGCTCGACGAGTACAAGAAGACAGTCGACCCCGCTGACTTGATGCGTTCGAAGAAGCCAACTTTGGAGTCCGCATTCCAGTCGGCAGGAGAGACGAAGAAGGTCAGCATCCACCCGACGGACGACACCGCTGCCCCGACGAACATCTCCACCACCCTCAATCCTAAATAGGAAGCTGAGCTCATCCAATTTCTCCGTGAGAACTGGGACATCTTCGCATGGAAGCCCTCTGACATGCCAGGTGTACCCAGGGAGTTGGCTGAGCACCGACTGCATGTGGATCCTGCCGCTCGGCCTGTCCGAGAACGCCTGCGTCGGTCTGCCGCGCACAAGAGGAAGGCAATCGGAGAAGAGGTGGCCAAGCTTTTGGCAGCCAACTTCATTCGCGAGGTACACCACTCCGAGTGGCTCGCCAATGTTGTCATGGTACCCAAGAAGGACAAGTCGCTCCGAATGTGCATCGACTTCAAACACTTCAATAAGGTCTGCCCGAAAGACCATTTTCCGCTCCCCCGCATCGATCAAATTGTCGAATCGACTGCGGGTTGCGAGCGTTTGTCATTTCTTGATGCCTACTCGGGCTATCATCAGATCCGTCTGTATGGCCCCGATGAATTAAAAACAACCTTCATCACCCCATTCGGGTGCTTCTGCTACATCACTATGCCATTTGGTTTGAAGAATGCAGGAGCAACCTTTATGCGCATGATCCAAAAATGCCTTCTCGACCAGATCGGTCGGAATGTGGAGGCGTATATGGATGATATCGTAGTCAAGTCACGCAAAGGTTCCGACCTGCTGGCTGACTTGGCAGAAACATTCGCCAACCTTCGTAGGTACGATATCAAGCTCAACCCAGCCAAGTGTTCATTCGGTGTTCCCAGCGGAAAGTTACTCGATTTCTTCGTTTCCAAACGAGGGATCGATGTCAACCCCGAAAAGATCGGGACCATCGTCCGAATGGAGCGGCCAGTCAGAATACACGATGTTCAAAGGCTCACAGGTTGCCTAGCGGCTTTGAGCAGGTTTATCAGTCGACTCGGCGAGAAGGCACTTCCTCTGTACCGACTCATGAAAAAATCAGATACCTTTGAGTGGACAGACGAAGCCCAAGTCGCATTCGACGACCTCAAAGTCCTACTTTCCACCCAGCCGGTTCTTACTGCTCCGCTCAATAAAGAGCCCCTTCTTCTGTACATCGCGGCTACAAATCAGGTCGTCAGTACTGTTCTTACAGTTGAACGGGAAGAAGAAGGCAAAGCATACAAGGTTCAGCGGCCAGTGTATTATGTCTCCGAAGTCCTGACTCCCTCCAAGCAGAGGTATCCCCACTATCAAAAACTTATCTATGGGATTTACATGACGGCGAAGAAGGTAGCTCATTATTTCCAAGACCACTCGGTGTCTGTCGTTTCTGATGCTCCGTTGTCGGAAATCCTCCACAATCGGGACGCATCGGGCCGAGTGGCAAAATGGGCAATGGAGATGTTGTACTGCGACATCAAGTTCGAGGCCAAGAAAGCTATAAAGTCTCAAGCTCTGGCTGACTTCATAGCAGAATGGGTAGAACAACAGCAACCGACCCACATCTACTCGACTCATTGGACAATGTTCTTCGATGGGTCCAAGATGTTGAATGGCTCCGGCGCTGGCGTTGTGATCGTATCGCCAAAGGGCGACAAACTCAAGTATGTGCTGTAGATACACTTTGATTCCTCCAACAATGAGGCAGAGTATGAAGCTCTCCTTTATGGACTGCGCATGGCCATCGCACTCGGCGTCCGTCGCCTGATGGTCTATGGCGATTCGGATTTGGTGGTTAATCAAGTGATGAAGTAGTGGGACGTCAGGAACCCCACCATGACCACATACTGCAATGCAGTGAGGAAGCTCGAGAAAAAGTTTGAAGGTCTAGAACTCCACCATGTTCCGAGACTGAAGAACCAAGCAGCTGATGAGTTGGCAAAACTCGGATCCACTCGGAGACCTGTCCCGAGTGACGTTTGCCTCGAACACCTCCACCTTCCCTCAGTTAAAGAAGATCCTTTCACAGAGGAACCAGTACAACCAAAGAGCTCGACAGATCCGACTGAACTCGACGTACCTGCGGTGGTTGATTTGATCATGGAGATTCTTGTTGTCATCCTCGATTGGACTGTGCCGATCATTGCATACATCCTGAGGCAAGAATTACCAGAAGACGAAGTCCAAGCCAGACAGATCGTCCGCAGGTCAAAGTCGTTCACTGTCATTGATGGCCAGTTGTACAAGGAAAGCGTTTCAAGCGTCCTTCAATGATGCATCTCCCCTGAGGAGGGACAGTTAATCCTGAATGGAATTCACTCGGGAACCTGCGGTCATCACGCTTCTTCAAGAGCAATCGTCGCCAAAGCATTCAGAGCTGGTTTCTTCTGGCTGCAGGCGAATGAAATGGCGAAAGATATGGTCGACCGATGTGAAGGCTGTCAGTTCTACTCTAACAAATCCCACAAACCAACATCTGTGTTGAAGACGATCCCTCTTGTTTGGCCGTTTGCGGTATGGGGATTAGATACAGTCGGTCCATTCAGGACAGGCCAAGGGGGATTCACACATCTGTTGGTGGCAGTCGACAAGTTCACAAAGTGGATTGAAGCCAAGCCCATCAAGAAGCTCGACGCCCTAACGGCCATCAAGTTTGTCAGGGACATCATCTCCAGATTCGGGGTACCTCACAGCATAATCACTGACAACGGAACAAACTTTGACTCGGACAGATTCAAAGGTTTCTGTGCAGGCCAAGGTATCCGAGTGGATTTTGCATCTGTGGCGCATCCCCAAACAAACGGGCAAGCAGAGCGGGCGAATGGACTTATTCTGCAAGGTTTGAAGCCTCGACTCATGCGAGAGGTGGGACATGCTGCTGGCGCATGAGTCACCGAGCTACCTTCGGTGCTTTGGGGTCTCCGTACAACCCCAAATAGATCTACAGGGCGATCCCCGTTCTTCCTCGTTTACGGAGCAGAGGCAGTCCTTCCGAGTGACTTGCTTCACAATGCTCCACGAGTTGAACTCTTCTCCGAAGCTGAAGCAGAACAAGCAAGGCAAGATGGAGTGGATCTTCTAGAAGAGGAGCGCGAGATGGCACTGACTCGCTCAACAATTTATCAACAAGATCTGCGGCGCTTTCACGCGCGACACGTCAGGAGTCGTACATTCCAAGCAGGCGACCTGGTGCTCCGAGTGGATCAGCAGAGACCTCATAAGTTGGCTCCCGCCTGGGAAGGACCCTTCATCATCTCCAAGGTGCTGAACAATGGAGCATACCGACTCTACAACATCGACAGGGAAACGGATGAGCCGCGAGCATGGAACGGAGATCTCCTGAAGCACTTCTACACGTGACCGTCGACTGAAGCAATGTAAAGAACAAGTATTAGTGAAATAATACAAAGCAGGTTGAGTTTTTGCAGATTCAAAATTCTTCCGCGGTCGCAGACTTCGGTCTCAAAAAAAAACTTAGCTGCGATCACGAATCGCCTAAGTATTAACTTTCTCCGAGTGTGCACTAAACGTCGCACTCGGGGACTTAGCTGCGAACACGAATCGCCTAAGTATCAACTTTCTCCGAGTGTGCACTAAACGTCGAACTCGGAGACTTAGCTGTGATCACGAATCGCCTAAGTATTAACTTTCTCCGAGTGTGCACTAAACGTCGCACTCGGGGACTTAGCTGCGATCACGAATCGCCTAAGTATTAACTTTCTCCGAGGGTGCACTAAACGTCGCACTCGGGGACTTAGCTGCGATCACGAATTGCCTAAGTATTAACTTTCTCCGAGTGTGCACTAAACGTCGCACTCGGGGACTTAGCTGCGATCCAGAATCGCCTAAGTATTAACTTTCTCCGAGTGTGCACTAAACGTCGCACTCGGGGACTTAGTTGCGATCACGAATCGCCTAAGTATTAACTTTCTCCGAGTGTGCACTAAACGTCGCACTCGGGGACTTAGCTGCGATCAAGAATTGCCTAAGTACAAAATTTCTCCGAGTTCGCACTAAACGTCGCACTCGGGGACTTAGCTGCGATCAAGAATCGCCTAAGTACAAACTTTCTCCGACTGTGCACTAAACGTCGCACTCGGGGACTTAGCTGTGAACACGAATCGCCTAACTACACACTTTCTCCGGGTGTGCACTTAACGTCGCACTCGAGGACTTGTCCGCGATCAAGAATCGCTTAAACAGAAAGCTTCCTTCAAGTGTATCTCACAGATCCACTCGGAGGCTTAGCAGACCCTCATTGAGGCTCATGTAGATGTCAAGAACACTGACAATTACATGAGTAGTAGAACCTCATTGAGGCTCATGTAGATGTCAAGACCACTGACAATTACATGAGTAGCAGAACCTCATTGAGGCTCATGTAGATGTCAAGACCACTGACAATTACATGAGTAGCAGAACCTCATTGAGACTCATGTAGATGTCAAGACCACTGACAATTACATGAGTAGCAGAACCTCATTGAGGCTCATGTAGATGTCAAGACCACTGACAATTACATGAGTAACAACTCGCTCTGAGTACGACCTGACAGTCGCACTCAAAGACTTAGCCGCGATCCCAAATCGCCTAAGTACTCTATTGCCTTCGAGTGTATCCTACAGATCCACTTGGAGACTCAGCAGACCCTCAGTGAGGCTCATGCAGATGTCAAGACAACTGACAATCACATGAGTAACAACTCGCTCCAGGTACGACCTGACAGTCGCACTCGAAGACTTAGCCGCGATCCCGAATCGCCTAAGTACTCTATTGCCTTCGAGTGTGTCCTACAGATCCACTCGGAGACTCAGGAGACCCTCAGTGAGGCTCATGCAGATGTCAAGACAACTGACAATTACATGCTCCGCATGTTTGCCATTGGCTTCACCAAGAAACGCCAAACAAACACCACGAGCCAAAATCGTATCAACAACTCTTTGGCAAAAGAAGAGAAAAAGATTCGATTCAAATTCAAACTTCGCCTAAAGATAGTTGGCTCGGTGTAGATCAAGCTTATCCACACCGAACCACGAATGTGACGGCCAACAGCAGTGGCCAAAGTTTCTTACAACCAACACTCGGCATACCGAGGTAAAAGTTTTCTTAAACGTCGTCAGGAGTGGCACTGGGACTGGCAGGCTCCACGAATGTGTCGAGGTCGATCTCGTCGGCGATGCGAGTGGCGCTCTCAAGGAAGGTCTCCATGAAGTCCTCAAATCGAAGCTTTTTCGTGTTGGCGACCTGCAACGCATTCAGCTTCTCTTCGCGCGCCTCCTTGCAGTGCACTCGGACAAGCGACAGAGCAACGTCCGCACCACAACGAGCCGCAGATTTCTTCCACGCCTGCACTCGGTTCGGGACTTCCTCCAGCTGAGTCATTAAGCCTTCCATCTCGTGCCGAGACTCGTCTTCAGGCCAAAGCTCCTTGTCGATTCGGCCGACGACCTCTCTTAGTCGACCGATGGAAGGTCCCACTTTGCCCAGGCGAATGTGCGCTCGGAGCATATCTCGATTGGCATCCTCGCCGAGTGGAACGTTCGCAAGAATCGACCGCTTAACGTCAGCAGCTTCCACCTCAGCGTCCATGCAAAAATCTGCAAAGACAGGACGAGCAAACAGTAACCGCAGAGTGAAATGCACAGTCCACAAGCACTCGGAAAAATAGAACATACCACCGAGAAGCGTTGTCATCTTCCGGGCCCAGTCACTGACGTAATTTTTCTGTGCTATGCACCGCCTGTTCAACACTTTCATCTGTCCCATCAACTCGGTCCTTTGTTTTCCCATTTTGTCCACTTCAGCACTCAATGCCTTGTTTGCCTCATGGGCCTCCTCCAAGGACTTTTCTCGTTCAGCCAGAACATCCTTCATACTAGCCAACGCAACCATTGCTGCATCCAGTTCCCCAGCAAACTGCACCTTTTCAGCCCTCAGAGTCTCGTACGCTGCTCCCATCTCACAAGTTTTCTGCAAGTCAGCGCCAAGAAACGATCAGACAAATTCAACAAGGACAACAATAAACATTCTAAGTTCTTCAGACCTCTGCCGACGCAAGCAGTCGACAGCGGTCTCGGGGACTACACCCAGTGGGTTCACTAAGAGTGACCCCACTGGCATGAAGCTCAAACAGGTCCGCCCTATTGAGATACATGACAACAAACAAGCCTATGAGGTTACTACTACCCGACCTGAGTAAAATTACTCTCGGGGACTCATCCAGTAGGTGCACTCGGAGTGCCCCCACTGCTAACATTCGAACAGATTAGTTTTTCATCTGATCAAGTTAAAGAAAATGTGTATAAAGACAACTGCCGGTGCAAGCACTCGACAGAAGTCTCGGGGACTACACCCACTGGGTTCACTAAGAGTGAACCCATTGCAAAACAATCATACAAATATCCGAGTGCATTGATCAAACACCCAATGGGTTACAGGAGGAAAGTAAAATACTTACTATCCCACTTACTCGGATATCGTCCCGCAGTTCCAAGCTTCGCGTGTACACGGACGCGATGGACTCGTACGCTTTCTTGGCCTCTCCCGCCATCAGCTCCGCCTGCACCATGGCCCCCTTGGCAGCTCCCACCTGATCTTCCGGGAGGCGCTGGATGTTGTACTCGACAGTCGATGGGCCTGGCATCGTAGGAGGCTCCTTGGGCATCCCAAGGCCTGCTCCAGTCGGTTCAGCAGCAATCAGCGCCGTTTCAGTCGACGGCATCGCCTCAGTCGACGGCGCGTCCATGGCGAGAGTAGTAACTGGCGGAGCAGCCTCAAGGTCAGGCACCGCAGCTTGCTCGGACCTCCTCTGGTCGCCCTCCTCCACATAAATCACCCCTGAAGGAAACCCGACCGAACGGCGTGAGACCACAGGAAAAAGACAAGACCAAAGATAGAATTCGTGACGCAATAACGTAGACTCTCAGAATCGCTACGACGCACCTGGCTGAGATGTGGCAACGTTGTCCATGTCCATGGGATCGTCCCCCTGGCGTGTCGAAGAGGTAGCAGAGGTGGCAACTCTGTCGAGTAAAATTCATTCGACCAATAAGCAGGAGTTCAATCAAATACTGAAAGAAGATAGAAGAACAATGCACTTACGTGGAGGTGACGGGAACTGTGACCCTCATCCGCGGTAAAGCCTTCCGAGGCTTAGATCCACTCGGTTTGGCCACCTTAGAGGGCTGACCCACAGGCTCGGCAGCAGAGTCCCTGGTCCTCTTTGTGCTCCGAACACTCGGAGCCACGGGAATGGCTGGCGAGGCACTCGGTACCACAAGAGCAGCTCGCGGCGCACTCAAGGATGCCGGAGGGGCCGAAGGAGCCGCAGGTTCGTGACGACGCTTAGTCCGAAGCTCTGGCGGTGGAGGTGGCGAGTTCTGCTCCTCATCTGCTTCTTCTTCTTCTGCGGACTCCTCCTCCTCCGTCTCCCCACTGTCGCAGACGTACTCGACACTCTCCACGCTGCCCTCCTGGCTGCCTTCCTCCTCCTCGGCCGGATTCCCGTTCGAGACAGGAGAAAACCAGTTAGTCCATGCCTGCACAAGATAGAGTCGACAACATCAGACGTCAGACAGTGATTCAAGAAAGCGATAAATCTAAGACAGTTGTGTGCACTCGACAAGTTGTACTCACCTCGTTCGGAGGAAGGTTGTCCGTGCGAAAGGCCTTCACTCGCCGGGCCCCTCTGGGGTTTTCGCAGGCGCCTGTGATGTTGAGCACCCACGACGCCACCGTCTCCCCGGTCACGCACTCGACGTTGGTCCGAGTGGAGTCCTCAGGCCCCGTGTAGTGCCACATGGCGTGGTGTCGAGCTTGCAGAGGCTGGATGCGCCGGCCCAGGAAAACCTCCAGCAAATCTATGCCGGTGACTCCCCTTCGGACGACATCTACGAGTGCGTCGACCAGAGGCTAGATATGGATCTTCTCCGCCTTCGTGAGCGCGAGCTGCTTAGGCAGAGCCGGTCGGTCTAAGCTAAAAGGAGGCAATCCTGTCGTGGCATTCGGGCAAGCAACGTCCTGGCAGTAGAACCATGTCGACTGCCAGTTCCTAACAGATTCACTCAACTGAAGAGCGGGATAGCTACTTTTACTCTTCTTTTGGAAGCCTAAGCCTCCGCAGAGCTGGAGAAGGTGAGTTTTATCATCCGACTGGCTAAGTCGTTTGATGGTTTGGGATCTAGCAGAGAAGATGTGTTTGAAAAGCCCCCAATGGGGAGGACAACCGATGAAACACTCGCACAACACGACGAAGGCAGAGAGATGAGCTATGGCATTTGGGGGAAAATGGTGGAGCTGCGCCCCGAAGTGGTTCATTATACCTTTGAAGAAGGTATGTGGGGGCAGAGAGAAACCTCGGTGCACGTGGCTGAGCAGCAGGACGCGCTCCCCCTCCCGGGGTGCCGGCTCGGTCTCGTTCTCCGCCGGCAACCTCCACGACTTGTGCGCAATCATCCCGTGCTCCACCAACTCCAGCAAGTTCTCCTCAGTCACCGTGGAGGGGAGGAAATCCCCCTGGATCCACCCCGCCGGTGGCGCTCGCTGCCGCTGCTGAGCAGGAGCCGCCGCCTTCCCCTTCTTCTTCCGCGCCTCTAGCTTGCTAGTCTGCCCCTTTGTCATGGCGGAGGCTGCGGATTCGCGAGGGAGAAGGAAAGGGAAGAAGCTTGGGGATGCGCAGGGGATGGCGAGAGAAGCGGAGCAAATGCAAGTTATCCGGCGAGTGTAACGAAAAAACCCTGGCCGCAGAGGTTTAAATAAGGTTCCGACTGGGTCACTAGCAAGTGGCCCCGAAATCTTATCCCCCGACCGGTCGCGGCGATATCAATGGAGAAGATGAAGGCGCGGGAATCGAGGCGTCAGGTACTACTCAATTGCGATGTCGTCATCCCCGCTGAGCGCGCGGCAACCGAAATTTGAGGATCCCGGAAAATCCGCCGCTGTCAGTTGACTGGTCACGTCAAAAGATACCACGGAAGCACTCGGTCCCCGACAGTTCGTTTCACAAATACATCCACTCGGATCGTTGGTCAAAGAAGATAAAATGGATCGAGGCAAGCAACGTCAAAGTCGCATCCGTACTCCAAGCATCGCTTCGTCGTTCCAACCCCAATCCATTCGGTGACTAATGATGGGGTTATAGTCCTAGGGTAGGGTCATAGGCATGCCCTATAAGTCCTACCCAAGGACTACCCTTCATAAGGGATAAGGCCCTTAGTCAGTTCCGACTGAATTAAGGACTTCCCATCATCCAGTCGGTAACGAATCCTCCACCATCCAGTCGAAGATGAGCATTCGGGGTGTATCAAACTAACCGACTGGATTCCACTCTGTACATCGTAACCCCCCTGGAGGGAAACGGTCATACATTTCCATGTGCCTTTATTAGCATTTAAGACGTACGTTGCTTGTAACGTAGGCATTTATTCGCCACTACTCCACCCTGTGCACCGAACCATTGTGAAGGGCAGCACACTCTATATAAGCCGCCCTTCCCCACTGGTGCAGGGTTAGCAATTCACTGTAATCCGTATTCCACTCGACAACAAGCTCTCAAGAGCACTGAGACGTAGGGCTATTACCTCCACCGTAGAGGGGCCCGAACTCATACAACCTCGCCGTAGCTAAGGCTCTGCCCATCCTTTCATACCCTACACATCTACTGTTAGGCTTATACCCACGACAATGTAGGTTATATAATAAGTTATCTTGTAAGACAAAGGCTAGAGATACTCTAATCCTTGTAAGTACAACAATAGTTCTTGTCCACGGTGTCCTTTCTTTAGCATGTGGGTCTTAGATTATACTCCCACCGTCCCAAAATAAGTGTCGCAAAATTTATACTAAGTTAGTACAAATTTTATATTAGCTCAACGGTACTTATTTTGGGACGGAGGGAGTACAACATTCTTATTGCTTGTGTGTTGAGTAAGAGCATACCCACCATTCTTTTTGGTAGTAGTACTTAAGGGCATGTTAGTTTGAGGTTATTTGGGTGACATATGCTAACTTCTTTTTGTCTTAAGATTTTTTTGGAAGGACTTACGGCCAGTTCTTTTGAGCTCATTTGGATGGCATAACTATTTGATACTTGAAATCTATATTCCACGACATCACCTCTGTGAAGCCACCCTCTTCTTGTCTCCTGGCTGAATTAAGAAAAACAATCGTACAAATTAAGTGCAGGAAATACATAGGTGAAGCAGATGGCTTTTGGAGCTAGGAGTGCATAAATTGGTGAAGTATCTAATCATGAGATTTTCAGTTCTTTTATTACATCGTTGTGTTGACCTTTGCAATTATTTCCTTCCATCAATTAATGCGGCATGAAGCAAAAGCAGACGATAATAATCATAGAACCAAGAGGCAAGCTTGACATGCCAAACTCGAAGGAAAGGATTCCAAGAACTGAACAAATATTCACTGTGAAACACTGACATCATCACTAATTCGGAATTGAACCAAACATAAGTTTCAGTAATAATAACTTGCATCATCCTCCAGGTGAAATAGGCATCAACTAACTAATCTACTAGCTAACCAACATAAACCGTAAACCTACATCGTCAAAATGCATGTCTACACCCACCGACATCCGTGATATGGAATATCAATAGGTCTCGCGCAATAGTTTTGATTATGAAAAAGGAAAATGCATCACCATGAATATTGTTTTTCAAGTTAAGTTATCAATTTATACTCCAGTTCTATATCATACTAAGACTGTTTTATGTTCTATGTTTTGGAAATTAACGAAAAATATATGATGTTTTTTAAAAACAGTTAGAATGTTGTGTGGGAACTCGCGCAAGCCACCCTGCTAGTTGGTCAAAATAGTCTGGAGCTTGTCAGTCGGTTCAATGTGATTTGTATGGCCATTCTTAGCCTTATATTGTGCCGTCACATTTGTTACATTGATGCACACAAGTTCTGCAACTTGCTGGGTTCTACCCCAACGAATTAGATGAAATGATAAACCTTGAACTGCAACTTGATGACTATAGTGATGACTTGAGAAAATCTGGTAATTTCAAAGGACTAGAAAATCTCGTTGATCCCTTCATTAAGCTTGTTCAAAATAATAGGCATGTAGTTCATAATTTGGTGTATTTGGCTTTTACAGTGGTGACTGTAGTGTTGACATAGCATTTTCTACCCCAAATTTAGGCAGGTAGAAGTTGAGAAATAAGATGGTGATAGTATTTTAGATGATTGCCTAATCACATAAATTTAGCATGATATTTTCTCCAAAGTGAAAGACGATGGTATAATTGACGAGTTAAGTTTAAGGAAGTGGTATTGGGAGTTAACTTTTAGGGCAAGGCTATCTAACACTGATGAGCGGAGCAGGAGCCCTATTTACCTTCTTTTAGCATGTGGGTCTTAGATTAAACAACTTTCTTATTAGTTGCATGTCAAGTCTGTACTATTAAAGGGGGGTCGTGATGGTTCGACCTCCGCTCGCTCTTATGGCACATGATAAAAACCACCTGAGTAACCAAGCCCCACATGCACTATGATCCCCCTCACATCGCTTCCCACTTAGCGTGAAAATCTCCACGATGCCCCTCATGCAGATGAGAACCATCGTGTCGCACAATGCCACAGATCCCTTCGATCGTCTCCCTTAATCCGTCGATGTCATGCCACCACCGGCACTACCACCATCGCGTGGTGAAGTACTTGCCACCCACCACCCCAATGTTTTTCCTTCGCGATGCTCGACCATGGCCCAAACCACACACCCTCCGTTGCTTCAAGGGCGACACTCCCGCAACGACCTCCGCATCGTTGTCTCCTCCTAGCATCCAGACAACCCATAGCCGGAGCAAGGCGATGGTGCCAACTATTCTCGCATGATGCCCCCGAAACCTGCACCCGCTCCACTGTAGCACCCAGTCAAGATGAGATGGCATGGGACAAGGAGTCCCCTTGAGGCGCAACTGAGGAAGAAACTTTGTCGTCACGCTGACCAAGGACGATATGACCTAGGACTTTGTTGCCATCGGTTGCCTTCTGTACTTCCCTTTCTGCCAGGTCATGTAAAGTTCTGACATTATATTTTTCCCTCAGTTGAGGAAATTTATCTAACAATTGAAACAGAAATATCTCTTAAGTAGGCAAGAAAACAATTGAGCAAATGCAAAAAATAGCCACGAAGACTCAAAATACCCAATGGGATGATTGAACATAATGTGTCAAATTAACCAAGTTATTTCCAGCAGGGAATTCCACTTTTTTTTTGCGGAGAGCATACTTATTTTTGCGGAGAGCATAGTTTTGAAGGCAATATGCAATTGTGCAGTGTATGATGTACTTCCGAACATATCCTGCACTTAAAAGTTTGAATTAGACATTTGTCACCAACCTATATAGGTTATGCGTTACATATATTCCTACCACTTTAAAGGGAACCTCTCATAACCCCTTTTCTCGATACTGTGTTACTCATATCCTTATTGATATAGACAATGCTAATGATTCCAGTGATGTTATAAGGTGGCTAATACGATGGGCCTTGTTGGTGGGTGTGAGAACATGCACGAGGGTGTGCAAGGCAAGGAGAAGTGAAAAAAAAATGTCGAAGTTATGGCGATGTAAACAGACCGAACATTTGGTATGTGTGTTCGTGAAATAGAATGGCATAATAAATGTCTCTGCATATCCTTGTCACTCCATAGCTTTGATCCGGAAGAATTTTCATAAAATTTGTGCAGTTGGAGTGAAGGCAGCGAAGGAGAAATGGTGTGGTGCACATGATGGCCGAGAGAGAGGAGGGGGGGGGGGGGGAAGAAATGCATTCGTGCGTATAGCTATGCAGTGAAAACTAGACATATATATGTTACGCCCTATGCATTAAAAAATTAGAATTAAACAATCGGCACATACTTTGTTTTCCTGTGGCAACACACAAGTAAGAGATGAAAGCTCAGTTCTTTTGGGGTTAAGGTCCTCCAAGAAGGTCTTAAAGGACGTTTCTTTTCAGCTTATTTGGATGAAATGACTATTTGATACTTGAAATCCATATTCTGCAACATCACCTCTCTTATGCCACCCTCTTCTTGTATACTTGCTGAATTAACAAGCACGGCAGTGCATAGAAACATAAAAGAAGAATCATAGCAACAAGAGGCACGGTTAACATGCCAGATTTGAAGGAAAGGAGTCCAGAAAGTCAGAAACCAATAAACTAAACCAGTATTAAATTCGACACACTGACATCACTAATTCAAAGCTGAACCAAACAGTAGGTTGCAGTAAGAATAACTTCCATCATTTTGCAGGGTAAGTAGGCATCAGCTAATTAATATAACCATGACTCTACTAGCCTACATAAATCTTAAACCCCACATCACCAAAAGAACACCCGGCGTTAGGGAGATCGGCAACGGCAGCAAATATGGCATAACTATCAGTCAATTGCCATCATTCACACGGATAATATGGACTTCCATGGTACTCCCCTGGTTGCTCAACGGCTCAAAGAGGCAGATATCACCCAGCTTCAAACAATTGTCCTTGACAAACTTCTTCCATCCAGTTTCGACCCGATAATCCTTGCGCGAACTGCTGAAGCTCACATTCCATTTCTTGTTGCCTAGCTGGAAACAGATGACTTTCCCATCTCCAAAATATTCCTCCCCGTACCTGACTGGGATAGTCTGTTACAGATTAAAACTCAAGAGTTAGTAGATTAGAAGTAAAATAATATTGCATATAATTGTAAACTGAGGTATGACCAGTTATGAATACTATTACAGCATAAAAATAGTGTCTTGTGTTTGTCCATAAAGAGAAGCAAATTAACAGACTTGAATGTGCATGGTCGAAGCAACAAATAAATATGGAGGGAGCTACTCACCAGGGAGAATCCTGAAAGAACATTGGCCCTGCCCATCAGAGCAACAAAGATGATTATGTCACCTATGCGTGAGCGGATGGTCTGGACCATGTCTTTCACCTGCTGCTCCTGAGCAGAGGTTAGCTTGGTCCTATGCGTGGTAATATAACCATCCTTCCGCTGCTTCTTCTGTGATGAGGTTAGACCGTACTTTCTTCTAACAACACGCACAAAACCAAGTGCATTCTGGACATGGTCATGTGATGAGAAAGAGCCATCTCCTTCTCCTGTGTGTGTAAACAGAAACTGATAAATACAGGTATAAAAGATAGATATTTGTTACAAGGGGGGAGAATATGTTATGTGCTCATTTTATACCAGCTGATGCTTCGGAGGAGGAGGAATGATTCAGGGGAGGCTGCATTAGCATGGCCTGCTGCTGATGATGAACATCGAAGTGAGCAGTTGATGGCATTATCATGAGCGGAAGAGAACAGTCCGCGGTTTCAGGAATTTGCGTCGGCCGGTGAAGAATGTTAGCCGCTGCATCAGTACTCTGCACCAGCCTTTCCACGGGCAGAGGATGACCATCAGAAGGATGTTGGCTCACAGTTTCAGCACAATTTGTGTGCCTTTCGAGCGCACGAGGCGGGAACGGATTGACAACGGATGAAGCCTTCTCACGCCCAAGTTGATCCAAGATTATGACACTGAACTGGGACTTCCCATTGTAACTGAATAATATTATGCTGTCACGTGTCTGTAGGCTAAACTTCTCTATGAAACGCCCCCATCCCGCTGCAAGCACAAGCTGCCCTTCTTGGTTCTTGACAACTTTAATTTTGTATGTACATTTATTCTTTGTTTGAAGTTCAATCTCTCCTGGGATCTCTCCCTTGAAACGGTGAACAAATTCTTTTTGGATGATCTGCGGAAAAACGTTTCAAGAGATTATATTTTTTGAAAGAACAGTTTGTAATTAAAATAATATACAAAATGGAACAGCAACCAAACCACGAGGAATTTTTTGGCGAACTAACATACCAACATACTTGGATGTGCTATCATGCGGGCTTAAATCTAGTCATCAAACTAACATAATGGGAAAAATATCCACAATGATGCAAAAATTACTCATGCATGGTACACATAATTTAAAGTAGAAGGAAGTAGAAAACACTACTGGTCTCTTGAGAAACAACAAAATTACATGACCTAAGGGAGTGGTACTGTTTTGAATATGAATTACCATCTCGTCTTGGAAATCACCCATCATGCGCATCAAAAAATATTTCTTTTCATCGTCCAAGTTCATATACTGATGGTCGTCCCAGATTTCACATGTTTCACCAAGCGCGTTCATTTTTCTAGCAGACCTGCAGTGCAAAAGCTATTTGGAGTGAGATTTGGTCTTGCCTATGAAATGGTATCACGCATAATGATGAAAGACTAGCTAGATATTTCACCCGATTTCGTTGCGTCTTCCTTGGACTTGTGGTGGAAAAGGATTGACAACAACAGATGATGCTTTCTCGCGGCCAAGCTTATCGAAAATTACAATACTAAACAGAGAGTCTCCACTGTATCTGAATAGCAAGGAGTCACCCAACTGTAGATGGAAGTTCTTAACGAATTGGGGCCAACCCACTGTAAGAACATGCTTTTCTTGGTACTTGACAACCTTAATTGTGTAACTGTCCATGTTTCGAGTTTCTAGGTTGATCTCACCCGGCATCTCGCCTTTCAGGCATCGAACACACTCTTTTGGGATTATCTGCACAAAGAAATTTAAAAATATATATCTATTGAAACAATATAGTTCCCGAACAAGGTCCAAACACGCTTCACCGAAACATGTTGTATGCTTAGTAAAATAGCTAGTGCCTAAACACAGAAGAAATAAAACATGCATGATGGAGTGCGACTAAATCTAATAATAGATATTGGTTACCATCTTGTGTTGGAAATCACCCAACATAAGCATCAAGAAATGTTTATTATTATCCTCTAAACTTTTGTAGCTGTATTCATCGTCGTGCAGTGTGTATCTTTCAGAAGACAGAGGCATCGCTTAACCTGGCCACCTGCAACACAAAAAGTAGAATGTGGGATCAAGAAAGGAAGAGAGGTCCATCCTCCTTTTCAAAAAAATAAGAAAAAAAGAAAGAGGAAGAGAGCAGATCAGCACGAACCAATGACGATGGAGTACTGGCCAAGATGGCACTGAAATTTGAGGGTGGAGGACTCCAAGATCAGACTATGGCCAAGATCCCATGAAAAGAATGAAGACTTAGCGCGCGCTCTCGCTCTCTCTCTTGAGTGCGTTTGAAAATATGAATGTTCAAATACATAGCTGTTGTATTTATAGCCTTACTACTAAAATATAGCCGTTGGAATATTAATTGTCCAACGGCTATAATATACAAAAGGCCAAAAGACTATTAATTGTCCAATGGCTATATTATACCAACATCCACGAAACTATTAATTGTCTAACGGCTATATTTCAATATTAATTGTCAAACAGCTATACGCCAACAATTTTTTTATCACTACTATAAATGCATGCATTCAATGCACGCTAATATTTGATACTAGTATAATATACATTTTTAAAGATATTTGGTAAAATATTAATTACATATTCGTATTAGGTAAAATTAATTACAGGCTGATATTAGGTAAGATAATAATTGCATGATAATTATATGATTATTGTTGATATTAATATTTGATATAATATTTATTGCAAGTTAAACTTGTTACATTGAAGCAATCTTGGTCATCGTATTAACATGAATTGATGGTTGAGATTAATTAGATCTGCCTCTAAGTTTTTTTATATTGTTATATTACAGATTATACTTTGACAACAATTACTGTCCAGCGATTATTCCAATGCCTGTTTTCAAATTGCTATAGTTTTCACAGTATTTTTTGATAACTATATTGTCAAAGTTATATAGCTACATTTGAGTCGAGAAAACGTGTCTGCGCAAAAACACACAGGGACTCGACGGCTGTGTCGATAACCCCATTAGCCTTCGATCAGTGACACGACTAACGCTCGAGGTGGCAAACTCACATGGTAATGCAATTGTACATGCCTGCGCTTAATTTCATCACACTTGAACCAAATGTAGCAGCGACGTCAGTCTTTGCAACGTGACCAAGCTAGCCGACAACCCATATTTTTGTTAGACAGCTAGCCGATCCGAGCTCGTCCCAGCTCACCGGGGACCTCTCCCCAACATAACGCCACTCGAAGGAAAATGCATGGTGAGGGCACCTCAAAGCTATATAGTAGTTCGATCTGCCTGATCGAGCAAAAATAGATTCATGCTAGAGCTGGCTTCCCTGGTGGATTCTCTTGGACAAAGCTAGCCATGCTAGTTAATTAATCCACGGCCGGCAAGAGACGCACATCACATGCACCCGATTTGCATAGCCACGACCGAATGCTTCACGCTAGATTATTAATATAATCTGCCATCGTTCGGCACGCTAGTTCACATTCCGCCGCCAGCCAGCAAACTCAGAATACATATAGGCACGATCTCCCGGCGCACGAAACCTGCAAAAAAAAAAAGATGAATCAAACAATAAGGTAATATATAAAATTCCTAATAATATTGTATAGTCAGAGCATTCAAAACTCAAAATAAAGCTCAAGGAGGTAGGGCAAACAGCATCAGAACGACCTGACATTGTTGATCGAGTGTTCCAGATAAAGCTGAAGGAATTCGTGCGAGAGACATGAAAGAACGAGAATACTTTGAAAGAACACAAGCAATTAATACCCTGCTAAATTATAATAAACTGTTTTTTACTATTCCTCGCAATTTAAGTTACACCTACTATTTTAGTTGCTGTTATCTACACAACACAATTCTAAAAGGTGGGAGAGGGGGGCTACCCGACACCGACATAGTCATATTCCATGAGAAAAAAAGAAAAAACAACTGCAATCAGAGGAGGTAGACAAGATAACAAGTGCTAAAATCACAAACAAAGAGATTGATCCAGAAGGATATGCAGCAAACTTCATGATGTATGGACCATGTGGCCAGGCCAATACAAATTCACCCTCCATGATCGATAACAAATGCATCCGAAAGTTTCCAAGAAAATTTAACAGCAACACAACCATCGATGAAGATGGATACCCAGAGTATAGAAGGCACAACGATGGCAAATACGTACATAAGGAGGAAGTGAAGTTAGACAACAAATATTCCGTTCCATACATTAGAGATCTACTAGTAAAGTACCAAATACATATAAATGTCAAGGTGTACGACGGATCTTTGTCAATAAAGTACCTTTTCAAATCTGTACCTATAATATAATATAACTACTAATAAAAGAAAGTGCCTTTCTCCATTTTTTTTCTTATCTGATCACCTATATTATTATATTTTTAGAATTTTTGAGATTTTTTATTATCTGAGTTGGTACAAAATGCAAAATAACTCAACCTTTACCCTGTCTCGTAATTTTTTCTTTGGCTCAGATAGCCTGCTCCGTTTCGTACAAAAAATATCGACCCAAATAGCCGCTAGGGCTTTTCTGGGACACGTGTCCCCAAAATAGCTACCGATGGGGGTCGATCCCACGACCTCCGTCCCTTCAAACGACGCACCAACGAACTGAGATTATCTATTTTATGTGAGAATAGTACCACGTCGTTCCTTTAGATAGATTCATACCAATTTATATACAAGCAAGTCTCATGTAGTATCAGCAAGTCGCGTGAAAGAAGGGACAGTGAGAGAGGATTGTGGTCTGCATGGATATTCACACACAAGGGTGCCAAAAAAATACATCAAATAAAAACTGTTTGTGATTTGTGTGCAAATGGTGCAAGGGATCAGATCATGCGGTTACTCGCGGACCAGGAATGTGCAGAACATGGTTGCAGCTCTTTCATTCTCCAAAGCTCATATATTACTTATTTTTCGAGAAAACGCAAAAAACCTTTGCGTTTCATTGTATTGAAAAGAGGGGGGGGGGGGGGGGTACATCCTCTTAAGAGGCTAGTTCAGCAGCATTACAGGATGATCAGTGGACGTCCCAGGATGTTGGGTTACCCTGAGCCCTTCGGCCCCGGCTCTTGCCCAGCATCGGAATTCATCCTTGATCTTGGCAACCAACTCATCAAGCGATGGGGTTACATGGTCAAAAACACACATGTTTCTACGCTTCCAGCTCATCCAAGGCACCAGGAGTGCTACCGAGATCAGCGCCTTGCGAAGCGGGTGTGGTGTGGCGTCCCTCGCTCGAAGCCACCAGTGCTGGAGCGAGGCGTCATGATCTGGCGCCGGTGCCGGCAGGCGCAGCCAGGAGAGGGTCTCGTGCCAGGTCTGCCTCGCGAATGGGCATGTGAGCAGTAGGTGCCGGATCGTTTCCGGCTCTTGGTCGCATAGGAGGCATCGAGGGTGGTGATGAAGGCCATGACAAGTGAGCCGCTCTGCGGTCCAGCAGCGGTCCTGGTTAGCGAGCCAATGAAAGAACTTCACTTTCGGCGGCGCCCAGCCCTTCCATATCAGCTTCCACGAGCGGCATGTTGTAGATCCGTGGAAGGTGACCCGGTAGCATGACCGCGTCGAGTAGACGCCATTGGCCGTCCAGTTCCAGGCGAGCTTGTCTGGCTAGGTGGACAGAGTGATGTGCGACACAAGCTGCCATATCTGCAGGTACTGCCCAATCTCTTGCAGGCCAAGGTTTCCGTGGATGTCCCGCGCCCAAGCATTGCCACCGATGCCCTCCGCCACCGTCCGCGATTTCCTCCGGTTTTTGGGGATGCATAGGTACAGCAAGGGCGCGTGCTCGCGGATGGACTGACCGTGGAGCCAGCGGTCTTCCCAAAAAAGGGATGTCGATCCGTCCTCGATCAACATGGTTGTGGAGGCGTGGAAGAGGCCACGCTCCTCAGGGGTGAACTGCAGGTCAAGGCCTTGCCAGGCCCGGTCAGTGTCCGTCCTCGAGAGCCATAGCCATCTGAGCCTAAGGGCGAGCCCCGTGCGCTCAAGGTCGCGGACACCCAGTCCACCATATTCGATCGGACGGCATACCCTTCGCCAATTCACGTGGCAGTACGCCCTCCATGGGCTGCCTCGCGTCCAGCCCAAAGGAAACCTCGGTGGATCTTTTCGAGCCGCTTCAGAGTTTTCTTCGGGGGCGCGAGGGCGAGTAGCTGGTGAATGGGGATCGCACTGAGCACCGACTTGACAAGCGCAAACCGTCCGACCTTGTACATAAGCCAAGCTTTCCACGACGGTAGGCGTCCAGCCACCGTTTCAACAAGCGGTTGCATCTAGGCCGCGGAAGTGCGGCGGGTGGTGAGCAGAATGCCAAGGTATGAGATAGGCAGTTCCGCCGCCGGTCATCCGAGAATCTCCAGCAAAACGGCACTCGACTCGTCTTTGTGCAGTGCCGTTGCGGAGCTCTTGCCATAGTTCACCTGGAGTCTGGAAGCCGCACCGAAGACACCCAGAATGCTCTTCACGGCGAGGAGTTCATCGGTCGTGGCGTGGAAGAACAACATCACGTCGTCAGCGTAAAGGGATATAGCCGGAATATCGCGGCGCGGATGAAGGCGCCGAAGGATACCGGTCTAGAGGGCCCGTTGCATGAGGCGACCGAGCGTGTCAACATCCAAGACAAATAGCTGCGGGAATGTCGAGTCACCTTGGCGCAGCCTGCGGTGGTGCCATTTCGGGGGGGGGGGGCACTCCATTGAGCATGACGCGGGTGCTGGCCGACGATAGGAGGATGGCCAGCCATTCCCGGAATCTTTCCCTGAACCCATATTGGCGCAGGACCTTGAAGAGGAAGGGCCAGGATATGGAGTCGAAGGCCCGAGTGAGGTCGAGCTTGAGCATGATTCTCGGCGCGCCCAGGTGGTGAAGCAGCTTGAGGGATTGCCGGACAAGGACGAAGTTGTCGTGGAGCGTGCGTCCGGCAATGAAGGCGTTATGGTTGCGGCTCACCAAGCTGTCGAGCTTCGAGGTGATGCGCAATGACAGAACCTTCGAGAAGAGCTTAGCCACGAATGTGGACCAGACATATCGGCCGGTAGTCGCCAAGCTTGTGGGCGTCGGCACGCTTCGGCTGAAGGGTTAGCAGCGCTTGGTTGAGCTTGCTGAAACCACACCCGCGCAACGCGTAGAGCAGCTCGAAGGCGTCGATGATGTCCTGCCTGATGATGCTCCAACAGGCGCGCAGGAATTCAGCGATGAAGTCATCCAGCCCTGGCGCCTTGTGCGCGGGCATGCGCCTGACCGCCTCCCAAATCTCCTCTGGGCTGAAAGGCGCCTCCAGGCTGGACAGGCGTGATGAGCTGCTTGAGGTCCAGCGTGTGAGCTCGGTCAAGGGTTGTGCCCAGCAGCCCGTCAAAGTGCGCTAATGCCGCCTGGGCCATCTCCTCATGCTCGCAGAGCACCTGCCCATCCACGAGCAGGCTATGCACTTTGTTCTTCTGCCGGCAGTACATGCATTGCCTATGAAAAAAGCCCGTGCATTGCACTGGAAAAAAAATATATCGGACCTATAATCACAATCAGCATAGATCAAGGGTATTATAAGCTCCGCTGTAACACAACTTGACAATTTCCTCTTATATGTTATACCTGACCAATAAAATCGTCCCCACATAGTTAACGGCCGAAACCTTTTTCTTTTCTAGATGAACATGAAAATTTTGTCGTTTTTAATTCGCAGCCTACTAGAATGCAACCAAGCAACTCCAATGACCCATAAAATATAACAATGTTTGTAAGTAGATATTTCCATTTAACGATTTGTACTCTCCCCTCAGGCAAAATGAATATTTCTAGAAAAAACAAGTTCTTTGAATGAACAAAACCTTCAAATAGTTAGCCATGAAAATAACAGAGAAAATAAAGCAACAGATTTAATATACTAAAATGAAAGATCCTCGAAGTAAATAAGGTAATTAAGGCAAAAAGAAAGTGCCGCCACCAAAAGACAAAAGCATAGTTTGTTCCAGACACCATAACACATGAACGCAGGGACTATGTTGCCCCTCATGTCCGGATCGAAAGCTCCGATGCATTTTTAGGCCTCCAATGCTATCTGTTCGATGATCAATACTGATTGTGATTATGGGTGTGCGACATATTTTTTTCTCATGTTGCAATGCACGGGCTCTTTTGCTAGTACTATATAAACAAGCATGCTGACCAAGTAACACCTATGATAAAAAGCAATGAGATCAAAGGGTACCTTGAGTGCACATTCATATCATGATGCATGCTGCAGAATATTTCAATTTGTAATGCACTTCCGGAATCACTGTGTTGAAAGAATTCCTTTCCACCTGCAGAATGAACAACACGCATGTCATCTTCTCGGACTCCACAGACTTAACAAAGATAGTAAGAAAGGAAAGTGCAGGAATAACTAAATTTGAGCAGTGGATGAAAACAAACAAGCACTATGGAAAAGCCAGAGAATTAACAGATGCAGAGTTCCCTGCAAAATGGGTACGAAAAAAGGACAAAAATATGGACAACAGAAACAAAGGGTAGATCTGTTGGAAGGATTTACTATGCCCATCCAGCAAGTGGCGAGAACTACTACATGGGAATGCTACTTAACGTAGTCAAATGATGCACATCTTTTGAAGACATAAGAAAGGTAAATGGAGTTGTCCATAAATCATACAAGGCGGCGTGTGAAGCATTAGGATTTCTTGATGATAACAGAGAGTGGAGTGAGTGTATCAAAAAGGCATCGAATTAGGCAACTGGAAACCAGCTATGATAACTTTTCACAACCATCTTATGTGACTGCAAGGTTACAGATCCAAAAAGGATTTGGGACCCATATTGGAAATTTTGAAGTGAAGACATGGAATATAAACAGAGAAAAATCTTGAACTATCCTACACTACACCTAATAGATAGACAGAAGAAAGATCGCAGCTTGCTAGAAATGGCAAAGCTTATGAGACAAGCTGGAAAGACACTCAAGGAATAGCCTGGAAACGAGCTGCCAAACACCTCAGGACTAAAAGAAGTTGGAAACATGCTACTCAGTGAAGATATGAACTACAACAAAGAAGAGCTAAACGCTGAATACCTAGGTATCTTTGGTAATCTAAACAGCAAACAGTGGCATGCATTTGGCTACATAGTATAATCAGTTGACAAGGATTTGATAAGACATTTTTTTGTAGATGGATATGATGGTACAGGGAAGACGTATCTATGGACGGCAATCACAACAAAATCATGTTCAGAAGGAAAGATAGTACAAGCAGTGGCATCATGTGGTATTGCATGCAGTGCTACTTCTACAAGGAGGTAGAACAACACACTTAAGGTTCCATATCCCTTTAACCCTTACAGAAGAGTCAACATGTGGCATCAAACAAGGTTCACACTTGCCAGCTCCTAATAAATAAAACATCATTAATTCTGTGGGATGAGGCTCCAAAGGCAAACAAAATATATTTGAGGGAGTAGACAGAACCCTGCGAGATATACTAAGGAATAAAAATGATAACAACAACAGTGGTTCTAGGAGGGGACTTACGCCAGATTCTTCCGGTTCTACCAAAGGGAAGACAACATAACATAGTCACTGCATCCATTAAAAGGTCCTATCTTTGAGAACGCTTCCAAATCTTCAAGCTCACAAAAAACATGGGACTCACTTTCATGACAGAAAACGAGATAAAGAGAAGGAAAGTAGCACAATTTGCCTAGTGGATCTTGAATATTGGTGGTGGAACAACCACATCAGCAGAAGTAGAAGTTTGGATTAAAATACCAAGTGGCATACTACACGGTACTGGTCGAAAGGAAACCATCATCGAAAGCATCTATACAAATTTGAAACAAAGATATCATGACAGGGAATTCTTGGAAGAAAAGCAATTTTATGTCCAAAGAACGAAACGGTAAGCGCGCTCAATGACCATATAATGGACAAAATTAAAGGCAAGGAAACAATGTTTTAAAGCTGTGACACTGTATACAAAGCAATTACTCTAAGTGATGATACACATATGCTATATCCAACAGAGATCTAAACAGCCTAAAATTTCCTGGAATACCAAATTATTAGCTCGGACTGAAAGTAGGACTACATGTGGTGCTACTAAGTAATAATAACCAGGGTTATGCAATATATGGTACACGGATGACCATAACTCAACTTGGAAGAAGATTCATCGAAGCACAGATTATCACATGAACACATGTAGGTGTCAAGGTATATATTCCAAGAATAAATAATGTCACCGACTAAATCGGCATGGACGTTCTTTCTAGAAAGAAGACAATAACCTATATAAGGAAGTAGGACAACATCTGCCAAAACAAGGTTTCACACACGGACAACTATATGTGGCTATCTCAGGAGTAACACGAAGAGATGGACTACTGATAATGGTAGATCATGAAGAAACCAACGAGCATGGTATGATCAAGAATAGTGTATAAAGTTTTTTTAAAAATGGTAAGGTAAAGATGTTAAATTATTGCCATCAGTTCAAAATGTCGTATTTCATACTTTTAGTTCTTGCAAAATTTGATGTATACAAACACAAACTAAGATTACTCATTATCTATGTATTTGGTTGTTACTATCATTTACTCCCTCCGTTCCTAAATATAAGACCTTTTAGAGATTGCACTATAAACTACATACGGATGTACATAGACATATTTTAGAGTATAGATTCACTCATTTTGCTCCGTATGTAGTCTCTAGTGAAATTCGTAAAAGGTCTTATATTTTGGAACGGAGGGAGTAGTGGGTATGTATGGGTTGGGGAGCTTAAAAGGGACTGGGCAAAAAACTAAGTTTCTAAAAATAATTCAATCATACGAAACATGGACAATATATATTAGCTGGTATGTTAACTTTATTATAGTATAGTCCAAGCTAATAGAGCAATCATCACCATGTCATCATATTAAATATGTAGAAGCAGACCTATTTTCCAATTCAGTTATTAAAGTTGAACTACTTTACTGCTCATGCATTGCCATAGAATAAATGTTGCCGACATACCAATTAAACAATTGATCTAATTAAGACATATGTGTCTAATGTGATGACGTGGTTTCCATCTATATAGAAACACATATTAATTCACTCTTCCACTTATTTCCTCCTCGACAGCCGTCACCCCTTGCAAGAATACAACGTGACATGTTTATCCCGCCACTTCTTCCAATCTGCTTTCATTATCTTCATCCTCCCTTGTAGCAATTATCATCGCTACAAAAGTGTACCATCTCACCTAACTGGCGATTAGGCGCCTATTTAAACTTCAATAAGACTACTACACAATACCCCTTGCATTGAGATGGAAGAAAACTATAGTGTTAAAGGAACTGAAGAAACTATTTTCCTACTTTGTAAATGTTTCTGTCAATCTTATGGTTTCCTCACGTGTGTGATAACCATGACAACCTTATCTTGCTTCTTACCAATTCAACCACTGTGCACCACTTTGAGCCTGATTATGGTGTCTATTACAGCAATGAGAATATGGGTCCATTGATGCAGAATAGGTATTTGCCTAAGGAAAGACTAACAAAGCCATGATATACTTTTTTCTGTAGTCCTACTGCCAACTGAATTATGTGTGCCGGCATTTTTTGGAGGGAATGCTCTTGTTTGTGTTTTGCAACGGTTTTTCTTTTTCTTTGAGGGGATGCTCTATTTTGTATTTTGTTGTGTCCAGGAATTTTGGAAAACATGTTCCGGGTTAGAGTTTTGCATGGGGAGGAGGGCAAGAGATTGGGAGGAGGCCAATGGAAGAGTTGAGATAAATTATCATTCTCCTATTATCTTCACTGATTATCACTAATGACTACACAAATGAAAATTGTAGCCATGCAAACAAGCTAAATCACAGTATTACACCAAAGGGACTAACTTTCTTTGACAAAACTATTCTTCTATACTTTGCGTACCTAAGATGAGCCTAAAATCAAACACAATGTATTAATGAGAAACATTATTCATCATCCCCTTATTAGATATATCAACTTCTGTTGCAAAGAAATGAGAGATCTTTATATCTCGGACATGGTTACAGTAAGTATGTTCATGACTTACATAAGGTGGGGCATGAGGCAAACCACGTGATAGCATTTTTCCTTTGAAACCAAGTGAAGTGGAATCATGTTTTGACTACAGTAGTGGTGCTTGATATGCAAGTTTCCGAGCTATTGCATGAATATCTTTACGTTCTGATTGACGAAAGCATGAAAAAATATGTCATATTTACTTGCCAAACATAATAATCCCGATCATCTCTTCCACCCAAATAATGGCCTCCTCCCTAAGCTAATGATTATTTCACATGTCACTGTATTACAATTGTTCATACAATGCATAGAATCAAAAACATCACAGGAGCATATGAAAGCATTAGTCTTGCACATGATGAAGGATCTTTGTTTGTTCAAAAATCTTTACATTAGCAAGATGACATTTTTTGCATGTCGTACAATGTTGTTTCCTCTAGCTTAACCTACACCTAAAAGAAAATTCACCAAATAAAAAATTTCAATTTATTTACCCTTTTAGCAAAAATGGAAATATACAAAAGCAAAATTAAGCATAAAATTCTACAAATAACACTTAGATGATGATCAGGACTGGTATGCCAATTGACTGGGCCAAGTAAAATAATGTATGAGCTAATCAGCTTTGCTTCACCTATGGAATTTCTCTACATGATATTTTTTCATGAAAACTTGTAAGAACCAACAATGTTTGCCCATCTTATATGTTGCAAAGTTTCAGATTTTTTTACTTTTTTTTTATTTTACTGTTCATAGAGGGTGCGTAGGCACCCGGGTGCTGTTACACCTTTCTCATTGTGACTATTATAAAACTGAACTTTTTCCAATATCAGAGTTCATATTACAACACTTACCAATCATCAAAGCAATAAATGTATGGGGCTTATAACAAAAAGTATGGTTTATAACCCCCCCCCCTCCTCTCTTTCTCTTTAATTCAGCTTCGACACATAATTAACCTTCTCCGAAGACATGCATTTAAGAAGTACCTCTCAAAACTACGTGAAAATGATCCTGTAAGTATAGAAGGAGAGAAGACATAATCTTTTTATTCTACATTCATTGCATTCATATCAAAAGGAAATAGACCGTCCAAAGAGTTTACTAACTACAAACAGAAAAGCAATAATGTTACCTTTTTGAAAGAAAGCAATAATATTGCTGACCTTCAGGCATGTCTCATGGAAAGCATGCATCTTCTTGACACACCACCGCATCCGTTAAGTACCTTACTGGTTCTTGAGGTATTTGGCAATATTGGATGATTGATTTCCCTGCAGACAATACTTGCATATCTTAGCAGCAATCAAAAGAAACAGGGAGAGAAAAACACACATTATTTTTTGTGAAGCTAGGTAGAGAGGAATTGTGCGTGTAACGGGACCAACATCTATCAAGCACCACCAAGTCGGTATGCCTTGATGGGCCCCTTGTTAAACATCATTCATTGAACAACTTGGTTTTTGGAGAACGAGAGGCTACAAAATGGAGACGCCAGAGCCGCAACTTTGTAGTAATTAATTACCTCTCCAGCAACGTCTGAAACAAACTTCGTCATGCTTGGATGGAGACATTGCGCAGGAATCAGTGTTGAGGTATCGAGATCTGCAGCAGAGCATTTAGAATAGATTAATAATAATAAGATATTAAAGTGACCAGCTAATTTGTTCACCTTAAAATGGTTTATTTTGATCCTTTTGCTTTGTATTATAGAAACGTAGCAACTGTTATCTTATGCTGAACAAACAAGAACATATGCTGATGGGAAAGAAAAGAGTCTGAAACTGCAAGTCATTTATCCTTTCGAAATCACGCACTTGCATACCAGCCGAATGAAATAAATCATTACTTTCCCTAGAACATGTATATGATGTATTTTTTGTGTTTCCAATGCAGTACACTTTGTACTTTGGAGAGAATTCGGAGGGCTCTTGGGACTAACACCTTTTTTTGGCTTCATACTCACATACCATGTAAAGAAGATCATATGTTAGTAGTTGGCATATATAGTTGTTCGACTGTGCACTACAAACAAATGAAAATGAAAATGAAAATGAAAATAAAAAGGCAGGTAGGAGAGGGCATGCACCACTATTTCATGGCCATATAAAAGCAACTAAAGTTCACATGCTAGCTTTTTTCCCTGTAACCCATAACACAATTAATCTTAGATAAAGGCGCTATAGAACAAAACCAGATGCAGGTTCGAAGTAAACACATAAAAAATCGTTACCATGAATGTTAACTAACCGCTGGTACCTCCATGATTAGTACTAATTCAACTGCTCGGTTTGGATCTAGAACTGAAGTTTGGTTATGGGACTTAAAAACAATGGTATCAGTCAAAAGGACAAAATCACAATCTATGTTGATGGCATGCTGGATTCGACCAGTTGATGCATGAACAAAAAGAGTACCTAGTCCTAGACCGGCCACAGCCTGAATTATGTAGCTGAACTAATCCATACAATAATAAGTCATGCTGTTTTGGTATGTATAGATGGCATGGCCGGTAACAAATGTATATATACACACAATCGTGATGCAGACTCACACGTTCATCCAAGATTACGACAATTCGCAGGGAAAATTTTTTAAAAATCCTGATGGAGGCGACAGAGTCAGCCTTGGACTCGAACTGGTGATCCTCGCTATTTGATATCTCCTCTCCTCAATTCAAGGCAAGAAAAAACTCTGCAGATTCCAAGAAAAATAAATTTGAACAACAAAAACAAGGGTGGATAGATATAGATCTCGAAGTAGACAAAGTTTAATTAGGGTTTGGGAGAGGGGGGATTCATAGATGAGAGACGGTTGTCGCGGAGAGGGGGCCGTGCGGTGGATGGAGGCGCCGGATCGTTGCCGGAGAGGGCAGCGTCTCCGGTGGACAGGGAGGCGGCGCTAGGTTGGTCGTGGGAGAGGGTGGGGGCAGATCGGGGAAGGAGGTGGTGACTGGACTGGAGATTTGGCCTAGAACCGTGGGGAACTTTTCCTTCCGATTTTGTCTGCCGGCGGTGGGGGCGTACGTTTTCGCTACTATCTTGGTTCTCGTGCGAGAGGCGAGGGCCGTTCGTTTTTTATGTGTAAAATGCATCGTTGCCCCCTAAACTTTTCTTTTGCGGGCAGTTGCCTCCATGAACTTATTGGCTATATCCAAAATAGTCATCAAACTCATAGTGTATCGATAGGGTATTCAAACTTAGACCATGGGTTCTACGGTCGACTCCAATGTGATGACCTATTTCATCCCGCCATATCCGTTTGGATCGAAACGGTTAGAAAACGCTACAAACACAAACCGACGAGTGTTCAAATTTGGGTCGGATTGCTTTGGTGCAGACGCGCACAACGCCGGCCTTTGTTCTTCCCCTAGCCCACATGTTGGTCTCACACCCATATCATTTTCTCCCTCTCCCTCAAAGCCCTCGTGCCACACCGCCCACTCCCAGTCCTCGCGCCATGGCTTGCCCGCCAAACCATGTCGTCGCCTCCCTCCCGCCCGCCGTGGTTGACGGCGTCACTGCCCACCCCGTGTGTCCTAAGAAGAAGCCGAAGAAGGAGCTCAAGCCGGAGCAGAGGGTCACCAAGACGACTAAGAGGGTTGGTCGGAGGAAGGTGGCAGTTGAAGCCGCGCAACGCAAGGTCGTTGTCGCCGCCCACACCGCAGTCGAAGCCGCGCAACGCAAGGCCATCGTCGCATATAATGATCTCATCGTCACGTATAATATCCTATGCGCCCTCCTCATGCTAGGGGCGGCTCGTCAGAAGTGGATGAGCATGCTTTGTCATTCCCCATGGCGATCGCCCTTGACCTCAATGTCACACATGTGATCGACCAATCCATTGAGGCCAAAGGAAGCACGGAGAACCCAAAGGCCAATTATCTCGATGCCCTCAAGTTGTTCCATGACTTGCCGCCCCTGACACCGGCTCATGAAGACCCTACCTACTACGGTGATTTCATGGAGGGCGTGATCAACAAGGACATCCAAGCGTACGACGAAGACGAGACCTAAAGCCAGGATGGCTGCGGACAGTACATCGAAGGGCAAGAGGACATGGGCGTCCACGGGCAAGAAGGCACGTACGACCATGGAAACCAAGGGTAAGAATATGAAGTGGTTGTCGGCGACCACGACAACCAAGGATAAGAAGATGGTGTGGACATCGATGATAGCCATTGTTTCACAAGGAGCTCAACAAATGCACAAAGGAGGCAGAAGAGCATCCAGAGGGGAGGACACACAAGATGAGGACAAGTTTATTTGTGAGGTGTAGATGGAAATATATTGGACAAGAGTCCAAGACCAACGTCGAGCAAAAAGGAAAAATGTTTCTGGAAGAGGGTGTGGACATACTTCCATGAACATTGGAAGTTTGGGCCCTACAAGTTTGAGAGAAAACCGCGGAAACTTGTCCATCGCAAAGAGATGGGCTTTCATCCAATTGGAGTGCAACAAGTTTTGTGTATCCCTTGAGAGCATCACCGGGCGCTCCATGAGTGGTCTGGGCATTAAAGACATGATATACATTCCTTCCCCTTGTCCATATGTGTGTTTGACGGTCGCTTTATAATATGAAGCGCGGGGTGGGGGGGGGATTTATCGTCATATGTATGTTTGATGCTTTCACTACCATCACATTCGAATGTATATTGTTGCTTTCATGAACATTTGTAGGCATTCCAATTTTTGAAGACCTTCAAGACCCAACATGGGGACAAGCCATTCACTTTGACCCATTGTTGGTGATGATTTTTGAGTGCCCAAAGTTCAAGGAGCAATATGCCACGCAAAACAAACGTGGGAGTCGGCGGTCGTGGTCGAGCGAAGTGAATGTGAGAAGCGGCCAAGGGGGAAGACTAACTCCAAGGTGGATGACAAGCGTAACCTTCGACATTCGCCCTCTAAGGAACTTTAAGGTTTTCATGACCCAAAAGGATGTGTGCGAGAAGAGGAAGCGCCAAGACAATGAGTAGCAAGTGAAGACTTACTCTAACATCCAAATTAAGAAGCTCGATATCAAGGAGAGCTATGCCAAGACAAAAGCCAACAAGTTGAAACTCGCGAGGATCTCTAAGGAAATAAATATCACTAGTAGAAAAGAGGGCTTTGGTTCAGGGCCTGAAATCCCATTAGTCCCGGTTCACTCACGAACCGGGACCCATGGGGCATCGGTCCCGGTTCGTGAGGCCAGGGCGTCGGTCGGGCATCGTGGGCCATTGGTCCCGGTTCGTGACTGAACTTTGGTCCCGGTTCCATACACGAACCGGGACCAATAGGCTGGCAACCGTTCATATTACCCTTTAGTCCCGGTTGGTGGATCAAACCAGGACTAAGTGGTGGGGGCAATCGTTCGTATTACCCTTTAGTCCCGGTTGGTGGCTCAACCCGGGACTAAAGATCCAAACGGTTTGCCTCCCGCGTTGTTTCCAGCGATGAAAAGCACAACTGAAGCAGAGTCTCTCGCCATTCTCTGTTCTTCTCCTCTCTCGCTCTCCTCTCTTCTTCCTCTCTTCTTCCCCTCTCTTCTTCCCTTCTCTTCTTCCACCATGCCAACAACTAGCTTCGGAGAGGTGCTCGCACATGGCACAACCAAACTCGATGTCGTGTACATGAACGACACCAGGGAGGTGCCGCATTTTCATGGACAGTTACAGGGATGGCTTGACGTCGCGGAGGAGCATGAGCATTTCTTGGGGCTTGATCTGGAGTACACGGCCAATCAACAAGGTGTTGTCATCATCCAACTATGTTTCAAACTCCATGTCTTGATCTTCCAATGGGCGAGGTATGTTTTGAGGCTTTCTTTGATCCAAGGTTATGAAAAGTGCATATAGTGATCTCTCTTGGTTTCATTGGATAGCAATATGCAGTTTCTATATATGTTCCATTGGATAGTTAATTGAGGGTTTCTTGATCAATTCATAGGATATGAAAAATGCATAGGATATCAATATGTTCCATTGGAATCCTATAAAGATCAATTTCTCTTTAGTTGTAGTGAAACAATTTTCCGCGACGTTCTTTGATCCAAGGTTATGAAAATTGCATATAGTGATATCTCTAGGTTTCATTGGATAGCAATATGCAGTTTCTATATATGTTCCATTGGATAGTTAATTGAGGGTTTCTTGATCAGTTCATATGATTTGAAAATTCATAAGATAGCAATATGTTCCATTGGAATCCTATAATTAAAGATCAATTTCTCTTTAGTTGTAGTGAAACAATTTTCCTTGTTGCATATTTGCAAAACCGTGGGAATATATATATATATATATATATATATATATATATATCATAGTTAATTTACGGTTTCTTGATCAATTCATAGGATATGAAAATTGCATAGGATAGCAATATGTTCCATTTGAATCCTAAAGATAAATTTCTCGTTAGTTGTAGTGAAACATTTTTCCTTGTTGCAGCACTATGTAACATTTGTCCCATTTTAATTTGTTAATGTTGCAGTAGCGACAAGCATTGTCCAGAACTCATGGACTTCCTTCGCAGCGGCATACATTTTGCTAGTGTTGATATAAGGAACAACAAGCTCAAGATGAGGCACATCTTCGGTATTGAGATACCAGCTGACTGCCACATTGATATCCAAGAGAAATTCAGACTTGAACATGCGAGGACTTCAATGGCTCATACGACAGTCGCCTTGATCGACGAGGAGTACTCTGATATGAAGAAGAAATTCCCAAAGTATCAGCACAAACAGTGGGAGAGGACCCCACTTGATCCTATCAACATTGAGTATGCAGCAAAAGATGCATACGTTTCATACGAGTTGTACCACAAGATTCAAATCATGAACTATGGCCAACGTCACCTCACACCACTTGGGGACGTTCTGATTCAGACGAGTAGTGTTCACAACAGCGAACACTTATATATATATATATATATATATATGCGCTAGCTATTATTATGTATTGCTTGGATGAGTATTATTATGTACTCCTTGGACCAATTTATATATATATATGTCTAGTCTTTGTTTGTGTTATTATAGTTTCCAAATTTGAATGATTTAGCCCTTTCTAACTTCATTTGCTACTTTTCATGGTATCATGCATTTCGACCACATATATATAACATGCTTCATTTCGACCACATGCATGGTATTCATAGTTCATTTGTAGTGCTTTTCAATTTCTGGGTCATTTAGCCCAGAAAAATCAGTAAATGCATGAAAATACCAAATGAAGTAAAAAAGGATTGAAAGTCGATGATGTGGCTTTGAATGGTGCATTTTGAACACACAAAAGTCTGGAGTTCAAATAAGTTCAAAAAAATAAAATCCCTTTTTGTAAAAGATGAGTTTTCGTATGAAACCCTCATACTTTGAAAAAGATTGTCCGATTTGTACATGAAGTGCATCCATTTTTTACCGCAACCCTCTCAACTTTTTAGCACATGCTATGTGGGTGAAATGATAATACCATGCCAACTTTCAACCTATTCAGAGTTCATTTGTAGTGCTTTTCAATTTTTGGATTATTTAGCTCAAAAAAATCAGTAAATGCATGAAAAATACCAAATGAACTCAGAAAGTGTCGAATATTGATAGTGTTGACTTGAGTGGTGCATTTTGAACACACAAAAGTCTGAAGTTCAAATAAGTTCAAAAAAATGAAATCCCTTTTGTAACAGATCTGTTTTTGATTAAAACGGACATTTTAAATAACGTAAAACCTACCAAATTGAATATAATGATAAAACAGAGTAATATTAAATAGCAGGAAAAAGAATTACTCAAAAAATATTTTTTAGTAAAGTTATTCACAAAATAAAATAAAATAAAGTAAAAAAGAAACAAAAATACTAGATTTTTTTAAAAAAAATACCACCTACTGGGCCACCACTACCTGAATACGACTAGAAACCCAACCAGAGAGTTGGGCCACGATTCACGCCCACAGAAGGACCAATAGGCCCAGACGCAGTGACAGATTAGTCCCGGAAGCCTGTAGTTGAGAGGAGCTCGACAGGGTCTACGCACCAGCGCTTATAAACCACCCCCGAGCTCTCTCGGCTAGCGAGCTGGGACTAAACGTCCAACCGCACCACAGCTGTGACAGGCACATGCCTTTCGTGTCGGTTAGTGGCACCAACCGGGACCAATGACACCCTTTCATGTCGGTTGGTGGCACAAACCGGGACTAAAGGTCTCTTCTTCCTGCCCTTTGGGCTGCTGAAAATTGACCTTTAGTCCCGATTTGCGGCACCAACCGGGACGAAAGGGTGACATTGGTCCCGGTTTGTGCCTCCGACCAGGACCAAAGGTTTTCGCATATAGGCGGGAGTTGTCGAAATTTCTCCCAAACTCTCCCATTTTCCCCGAGCCCGTCCTCCTCGTCGTCGCCGTCGTCCCGGCCCGTCGTCCTCCTCGTCGTCGTCGCCGCCCCGAGCCCGTCCTCCTCCTCGTTGTCGCTGCCGCCCCCGAGCCGTCGCCTTCGCCGCCCCCGATCTAGTCCTTCTCGTCGTCGCCCTCCCCGAGCATGTCGTCGTCGCCGCCCCCGAGCACGTCGTCGGCGCCGCCCTGAGCCCGTCGTTGTCACCCCCGAGCCCGTCGTCGTCGCCGCCACGAGCCCATCGTCGTCGTCGCCGCCCCCCCGAGCCCGTCGTCGTCGCCGCCACGAGCCCATCGGCCCTGGTGAGCTCCTCCGCTACCTAATTAAATTGCTAGTTTTAGATGTATTTTAGTTTTAGATTTCATATTAAATTGGATGAGTCAAAGATGAGTCAAAGCTTTTGCAAATTCAGTTCTAGATGTATTTTAGTTTTAGATGTATTTTATGTTTAGTTTTAGATTTCCTTTTTTGCGGTAAAAGATCAGTCAAAGCTTTTGCAAATTTGTTTCTCTATTCATGCCCATTGCTACCTAATTAAATTGGAATTTGCAAACAAATCATCAACGACATATATTATTTCCAAATTTATTCTTTAATTAGTAGGGCTTTAAATACTTGTAGAAATTGTTCTCGACGTCGACGATGCCCATCCCGCATCCTCGTTGTCGACTCGGTGGCGACCACCTCTAGATAGGCGTCAGCATGTGCGGGACTGGGCTCCGCCGGGCTGGCACTCGGAGGTGCTACCTTCTGGGGCGCGCATCTTGGCGAGGAATCAGGCTTCCGTCGTCGACCCGGAGCTTCTTTGGTGGCGGTTGCGTGTGCCACTTTGGGTGCGGAGGCAGCCGGTCCCCGAGGAGGAGGTACTTTGCCGTGTGAGGAAGGAGGACGAGCACGCCCGTCGCTACTTGGTTGCGTTGGGCGCCGGGTTCTCCAATACGTGGCAGGTTCTTTAGGGATCTCACCCGAGCTATGATCATGTTATGGTTCCTTCTGTGTGGGTTTCCACCGCCCGTGCCTCGGTACAACGACAACTCTTTGGGTGATCAGTTTGATGATGAACCGCGAGTGGAAGAGGTTATACTAGAGATGTATTCGAGATTATATTCCATAAAATTCGAGATGTATTAAGTTGATTATTGGTTGTAACTAAAACAAAACCTTTTTGCCTCTTGATATCTATTGCATTATATATCATAACGTACATCTATGAACTATTCAACATTTGGAAATGAAATATAAAAAAGTTTGTGCATGTTTAAAACATAGAAGTTTGTGCAATTCGGTTATCATACAAGGAGCTGAAATATTTGCAGAAAATATGGATCAAAGAGACTTGGAACAATACCAGTTGTTGGGGGAGATAATCCTCGGCGGAGGTGATTTCTTATCATATCTCAATGACACCGATGGTGTGGAAGGAGAGGATGGCGGTTCGAGTGATCGAACAATGGAGGAGGAAGGACATGATCATGATGGCTCCGGTGACCGAATGCCAGAGGAAGGAGGAGACCATGATGACGGCTCCGGTGACCGAACGGGGGAGGGAGCTGTTACAAAGTCCGGCGAGGTATATATATTAATTAGGCCCAAATGTATGTACTGTTGGAAATATACCCTAGAGGCAATAATAAAATGGTTATTATCATATTTCCTTGTTCATGATAATCGTCTATCGTTCATGCTATAATTTTATTAACAGGAAACAGTAATGCATGTGTGAATGAATAGATCACAATGTGTCCCTAGCAAGCCTCTAGTTGGATAGCTCGTTAGTCAATAGATGATCATGGTTTCCTGATCATGGGCATTAGATGTCATTGATAACGGGATCACATCATTGGGAGAATGATGTGATGGACAAGACCCAATCCTAAGCCTAGCACTAGATCGTATTGTTCGTATGCTAATGCTTTTCTAATGTCAAGTATCTTTTCCTTCGACCGTGAGATTGTGCAACTCCCGGATACCGTAGGAATGCTTTGGGTGTATCAAACGTCACAACGTAACTGGGTGACTATAAAGGTGCACTACGGGTACCTCCGAAAGTGTCTGTTGGGTTGGCACGAATCGAGATCGGGATTTGTCACTCCGTGTGACGGAGAGGTATCTCTGGGCCCACTCGGTAGAACATCATCATGAGCTCAATGTGACTAAGGAGTTAGTCACACGATGACGTGCTATGGAATGAGTAAAGAGACTTACCAGTAACGAGATTGAACAAGGTATAGGTATACCGACGATCGAATCTCGGGCAAGTTCTATACCGACAGACAAAGGGAATCGTATACGGGATTGATTGAATCCTTGACATCGTGGTTCATCCGATGAGATCATCGTGGAGCTAGTGGGAGCCACCATGGGTATCCAGACCCCGCTGATGGTTATTGGCCAGAGAGGTGTCTCGGTCATGTCTGCCTGTCTCCCGAACCCGTAGGGTCTACACACTTAAGGTTCGATGACGCTAGGGTTATAGGGAATTGTTGTACAAGGTTACCGAAAGTTGTTCGGAGTCTCGGATGAGATCCCGGACGTCACGAGGAGCTTCGGAATGGTCCGGATGTAAAGATTGATATATAGGACGGATGGTTTCGGACATCACGGGTAACGTACCGGGACCACCGGGACCACCGGAGGTGGTCCCGGGGGACCACCGAAAGGGGGCTGCGACCCCGGGAGGTAAGGTGGGCCAAGTGGGGGTGGGAACCAGCCCCTAGTTGGGCTGGTGCGCCTCCCCACTCAGCCCATGGCGCAGGGGAGAGAAAAAGGGGGGGCAAACCCTAGGCCAGGTGGGCCTAAGGCCCACCAGTGGGTGCGCCACCCCCTCCTCCCCATCTGGCCGCCGCACCACCCATCTGGGAGGGCTGCCGCACCCCCTAGGGTGGGAACCCTAGGGGTGGCACCCCCTCTCCCCTTCCCCTATGTATAGTGGGCACTTTTGGCCTTTGGAGGACACGGTTTTCCCTCTCCCTCGGCGCAGCCCTGCACTTCTTCCTCCTCCTCTCTGCCGGCGCTTGGCGAAGCCCTGCCGGGAGACCTCGTCTCTCGATCGACACCACGCCGTCGTGCTGCTGGACTTCTTCCCCAACCTCTCCCTCCTCTTTGCTGGATCAAGGTGCGGGAGACGTCACCGGGCTGCACGTGTGTTGAACGCGGAGGTGCCGTTGTTCGGCACTAGATCGGAATCGCCGCGAGTACGACTCCATCAACCGCGTTCTAGCAACGCTTCCTCTTAGCGATCTTCAAAGGTATGAAGATGCTCTTACCCCTCTCTTGTTGCTGGTCTCTCCATAGGAAGATCTGAACATGCGTAGGAAATTTTTTGAATTTATGCTACGTTACCCAACGGTGGCATCCGAGCCAGGTTTTCCATGCGTAGATTCTATGCACGAGTAGAACACAAAAGTTGTGGGCGATGGTTTGTCAACTTGCTTGCCGTTACTAGTCTTATTCTTTTCCGGCGGTATTGTGGGATGAAGCGGCCCGGACCGACCTTACACGTACGCTTACGTGAGACTGGTTCCACCGATAGACATGCACATCGTGCATAAAGGTGGCTAGCGGGTGTCTGTCTCTCCTACTCTAGTCGGATTGGATTTGATGAAAAGGGTCCTTATGAAGGGTAAATAGCTTTGGCATATCATCGTTGTGGCTGTCACGTAGGTAAGAAGGCGTTCTTGCTAGAAACCCAAATCAGCCACGTAAAACTTGCAACAACAATTAGAGGACGTCTAACTTGTTTTTGCAGGGTTTGACATGTGATGTGATATGGCCAAAGTTGTGATGTTGCATGTATGATGTATGAGATGATCATGTTATTGTAATAGGTTTCACGACTTGCATGTCGATGAGTATGACAACCGGCAGGAGCCATAGGAGTTGTCTTAATTTATTGTATGAGATGCAACGCCATGTGCTTACTATTTTACTTCATTGCTAACGGTTAGCTATAGTAGTAGTGATAGTAGTAGTTGGCGTGACGACTTCACGGAGACACGATGATGGAGATCATGATGATGGAGATCATGGTGTCACGCCGGTGACGATGATGATCATGCGATGCCTGAAGATGGAGATCGAAAGAGCAAAGATGATAATGGCCATATCATGTCACTATATGATTGCATTGTGATGTTTATCATGTTTTACATCTTATTGCTTAAAACGACGGTAGCAAAATAAGATGATCCCTCTTAAAATTTCGAGAACGTATTCCCCTAAGTGTGCACCGTTGCGAAAGTTCGTTGTCTCGAAGCACCACGTGATGATCGGGTGTGATAGATTCTAACGTTCGCATACAACGGGTGTAAGCCAGATTTACACACGCGAAATGTTGGAATTATGCCCTAGAGGCAATAATAAATGTATAGTTATTATTATAATTCCTGTATCAAGATAATAGTTTATTATCCATGCTATAATTGTATTGAATGAAGACTCATTTACATGTGTGGATACATAGACAAAACACCGTCCCTAGCATGCCTCTAGTTGGCTAGCCAGTTGATCAATGATAGTCAGTGTCTTCTGATTATGAACAAGGTGTTGTTGCTTGATAACTGGATCACGTCATTGGGAGAATTACGTGATGGACTAGACCCAAACTAATAGACGTAGCATGTTGATCGTGTCATTTTGTTGCTACTGTTTTCTGCGTGTCAAGTATTTATTCCTATGACCATGAGATCATATAACTCACTGACACCGGAGGAATGCTTTGTGTGTATCAAACGTTGCAACGTAACTGGGTGACTATAAAGATGCTCTACAGGTATCTCCGAAGGTGTTAGTTGAGTTAGTATGGATCAAGACTGGGATTTGTCGCTCCGTGTGACGGAGAGGTATCTCGGGGCCCACTCGGTAATACAACATCACACACAAGCCTTGCAAGCAATGTGACTTAGTGTAAGTTGCGGGATCTTGTATTACGGAACGAGTAAAGAGACTTGCCGGTAAACGAGATTGAAATAGGTATGCGGATACTGACGATCGAATCTCGGGCAAGTAACATACCGAAGGACAAAGGGAATGACATACGGGATTATACGAATCCTTGGCACTGAGGTTCAAACGATAAGATCTTCGTAGAATATGTAGGATCCAATATGGGCATCCAGGTCCCGCTGTTGGATATTGACCGAGGAGTCTCTCGGGTCATGTCTATATAGTTCTCGAACCCGCAGGGTCTGCACACTTAAGGTTCGACGTTGTTTTATGCGTATTTGAGTTATATGGTTGGTTACCGAATGTTGTTCGGAGTCCCGGATGAGATCACGGACGTCACGAGGGTTTCCGGAATGGTCCGGAAACGAAGATTGATATATAGGATGACCTCATTTGATTACCGGAAGGTTTTCGGAGTTACCGGGAATGTACCGGGAATGACGAATGGGTTCCGGGAGTTCACAGGAGGGGGGCAACCCACTCCGGGGAAGCCCATAGGCATTTGGGGGCGTCACACCAGCCCTTAGTGGGCTGGTGGGACAGCCCACCAATCCCCTATGCGCCAAGAGAGAAAAATCAAAGGAAAGAAAAAAAAAAGAGGAAGAAGTGGGAAGGGGGAAGGACTCCCTCCCACCAAACCAAGTAGGACTCGGTTTGGGGGGGGGGAGAGTCCTCCCCCCTGGCTCGGCCGACCCCTTGGGGATCCCTTGGACCCCAAGGCAAGGTCCCCCTCCCTCCTCCTATATATATGGGGCTTTTAGGGCAGATTTGAGACGACTTTCTCACGGCTGCCCGACCACATACCTCCATAGTTTTTCCTCTAGATCGTGTTTCTGCGGAGCTCGGGCGGAGCCCTGCTGAGACAAGATCATCACCAACCTCCGGAGCGCCGTCACGCTGCCGGAGAACTCTTCTACCTCTCCGTCTCTCTTGCTGGATCAAGAAGGCCGAGATCATCGTCGAGCTGTACGTGTGCTGAACGCGGAGGTGCCGTCCGTTCGGTACTAGATCGTGGGACTGATCGCGGGATTGTTCGCGGGGCGGATCGAGGGACGTGAGGACGTTCCACTACATCAACCGCGTTCTCTAACGCTTCTGCTGTGCGATCTACAAGGCTACGTAGATCACTCATCCCCTCTCGTAGATGGACATCACCATGATAGGTCTTCGTGCGCGTAGGAAAATTTTTGTTTCCCATGCGACGTTCCCCAACACGAAACACCTAGGTTGACTCGACGAGCTTAGCATGTACAGACATGACCTCGAATACAAGAGACCGAAAGGTCGAACATGAGTCGTATGGTTGAATACGATCAGCATGAAGTTGCTCACCATGGTGACTGGTCCGTCTCACGTGATGATCGGACACGGGTTAGTCAACATGGATCATGTATCACTTAGATGACTAGAGGGATGTCGATTTAAGTGGGAGTACATACTTAATTTGATTAAATGAACTTAATTGTCATGAACTTAGTCTAAAAGTTGTCTTTACAAATATTGTTGATGTCCAACGTCAACCTCAACATCAACGCATTCCTAGAGAAAAACAAGCTGAAAGATGATGGTAGCAACTATGCGAACTGGGTTCGCAACCTGAAGCTCATCCTTGAAGCAAGTAAAAAGGCTTATGTCCTTAATGCGCCGCTAGGTGACCCTCCCGCTCCCGCTGCAGCCCAGGACATTCTAAACGTCTAGCAAGCGCGGAGTGATGACTACTCTCTGGTCAGGTGTGGCATGTTATACAGTTTAGAAACGGGGCTCCAAAGACGTTTTGAGCAACACGGGGCATATGAGATGTTCCAAGAGCTGAAGCTAGTTTTTCAAGCTCATGCCCGTGTCGAGAGATATGAAGTCTCCGACAAGTTCTTCAGCTGTAAGATGGAGGAGAATAGTTCTGTCAGTGAGCACATACTCAAAATGTCTGGGTTACACGGTCGTCTGACTTCACTTGGAGTCGAACTTCCGGATGATGCTATCATTGACAGAATCCTCCAGTCTCTCCCACCAAGCTACAAAGGCTTTGTGCTTAACTACAACATGCAAGGGATGGAGAAAACCATTCCCGAGTTGTACTCGATGCTCAAGTCTGCAGAAGTAGAAATCAAGAAGGAGCATCAAGTGTTGATGGTCAACAAGACCACTAGTTTCAAGAAAGGCAGGGGTAAGAAGAACTTCAAGAAAGACGGCAAAGCTGTTGCCGCGCCCGGTAAGACAGATGCCGGGAAGAAGAAAAGGAACGGACCCAAGCCTGAGACTGAGTGCTTCTATTGCAAGGGAAAGGGTCACTGGAAGCGGAACTGCCCCAAATACTTAGCGGACAAGAAGGCCGGCAATGTTAAAGGTATATTTGATATACATGTTATTGATGTGTACCTTACCAGCGCTCGTAGTAGCTCCTGGGTATTTGATACCGGTGTTGTTGCTCACATTTGCAACTCAAAGCAGGAACTGCGGAATAAGCGGAGACTGGCCAAGGACGAGGTGACGATGCGTGTTGGGAATGGTTCAATGGTCGATGTGATCGCCGTCGGCACGCTACCTCTACATCTACCGTCGGAATTAGTTTTAAACCTTAATAATTGTTATTTAGTACCAGCTTTAAGCATGAACATTGTATCAGGGTCTTGCTTAATGTGAGACGGCTACTCATTTAAGTCAGAGAATAATGGTTGTTCTATTTATATGAGTGATATGTTTTATGGTCATGCTCCGCTGGTGAATGGTTTATTCTTGATGAATCTCGATCGTGATGTTACACATATTCATTGCGTGAGTACCAAAAGATGCAAAGTTGATAATGATAGTCCCACATACTTGTGGCACTGCCGCCTTGGTCATATCGGTGTTAAACGCATGAAGAAGCTCCATACTGATGGACTATTAGAGTCTCTTGACTTTGAATCATTTGACACATGCGAACCGTGCCTCATGGGCAAGATGACTAAGACTCCATTCTCAGGGATAATGGAGAGAGCAACCGACTTATTGGAAATAATACATACTGATGCGTGTGGTCCAATGAACGTTGAAGCTCGCGGTGGTTATCGTTATGTTCTCACTCTCACCGATGATTTGAGTAGGTATGGGTATACCTACTTGATGAAGCACAAATCTGAGACGTTTGAAAAGTTCAAGGAATTTCAGAGTGAGGTTGAGAATCAACGTGACAGAAAAATTAAATGTCTACGATCCGATCGTGGAGGAGAATATTTGAGTCACGAGTTTGGCACACACCTAAGGAAGTGTGGAATCGTTTCACAACTGACGCCGCCTGGCACACCGCAGCGCAACGGAGTGTCTGAACGTCGTAATCGCACTTTATTAGATATGGTACGATCTATGATGTCTCTCACCGACTTACCGCTATTATTTTGGGGATACGCATTAGAAACTGCAACATTCACTTTAAATAGGGCACCGTCCAAATCCGTTGAGACGACACCGTATGAACTATGGTTTGGCAAGAAACCTAAGTTGTCGTTTCTTAAAGTTTGGGGCTGCGATGCTTATGTGAAGAAACTTCAACCAGAAAAGCTCGAACCCAAAGCGGAGAAATGCGTATTCATAGGATACCCTAAGGAAACTATTGGGTATACCTTCTATCTTAGATCCGAAGGTAAAACCTTTGTTGCCAAGAACGGATCCTTTCTAGAGAAAGAGTTTCTCTCGAAAGAAGTAAGTGGGAGGAAGGTAGAACTTGATGAGGTAATTACACCCCCTCTCTAACAGGAAAGTAGCGCAGCGCAAGAAGTTGTTCCTGTGGAGCCTACACCGACTGAAGAGGAAGTTAATAATGATGATCATGAAGCTTCGGATCAAGTTACTACTGAACCACGAAGGTCCACAAGGGTACGCTCCACACCAGAGTGGTACGACAACCCTGTGATGGAACTCATGTTGTTAGACAACGGTGAACCTTCAAACTATGAAGAAGCAATGGCGGGCCCGGATTCCAACAAATGGCTTGAGGCCATGAAATCCGAGATAGGATCCATGTATGAGAACAAAGTATGGACTTTGGTGGACTTGCCCGATGACCGGCGAGCCATAGAAAATAAATGGATCTTCAAGAAGAAGACTGATGCAAACGGTAATGTAACCGTTTACAAAGCTCGACTTGTCGCAAAGGGTTTTCGACAAATTCAAGGAGTTGACTACGAAGAGACTTTCTCTCCCGTAGCGAAGCTGAAATCAGTCCGAATCATGTTAGCAATTGCCGCCTTTTATGATTATGAAATTTGGCAAATGGACGTCAAAACAGCGTTCCTTAACGGGAACCTTAAGGAAGAGTTGTATATGATGCAACCAGAAGGTTTTGTCGACCCTAAGGGTGCTAACAAAGTGTGCAAGCTCCAGTGCTCCATCTATGGGCTGGTGCAAGCATCTCGGAGTTGGAACATTTGCTTTAATGAGGTGATTAAAGCGTTTGGGTTCATACAGGTTTACGGAGAAGCCTGTCTATACAAGAAAGTGAGTGGGAGCTCTGTAGCTTTCCTCATACTGTATGTGGATGACATATTATTGATGGGGAATAATATAGAGATGTTGGAGAGCATAAAGGCCTATTTGAACAAGAGTTTTTCAATGAAGGACCTTGGAGAAGCTACATACATATTAGGCATCAAGATCTATAGAGATAGATCGAAACACCTCATAGGTCTTTCACAAAGTACATACCTTGACAAGATATTGAAGAAGTTCAATATGGAAAACTCAAAGAAAGGGTTCTTGCCAGTTTTGCAAGGTATGAGACTGAGTAAGACTCAGTCACCGACCACGGCAGCAGATAGAGAGAAGATGAGTTCTGTCCCCTACGCTTCAGCCGTGGGCTCTCTAATGTATGCCATGTTGTGTACCAGACCTGATATAAACCTTGCCATAAGCTTGGTAGGGAGGTACCAAAGTAATCCCGGTGCAGAACACTGGACAGCGGTCAAGAATATCCTTAAGTACCTGAAAAGGACTAAGGAAATGTTTCTCGTTTATGGAGGTGACAAAGAGCTCGTCGTAAAGGGTTACGTCGACGCTAGCTTCGACACAGATCCGGATGACTCTAAGTCACAAACCGGATACGTATATGTGTTGAATGGTGGGGCAGTGAGCTGGTGCAGCAGCAAGCAAGAAGTCGTGGCAGCATCTACATGTGAAGCGGAGTACATAGCTGCTTCAGAAGCGGCTCATGAAGGAATTTGGATGAAGGAGCTCATCACCGACCTTGGAGTGGCTCCAAGCGCGTCGGGTCCTATGACACTCTTCTGTGATAACACTGGAGCCATTGCCATAGCCAAGGAGCCCAGGTTTCACCGGAAGACGAAGCACATCAAGCACCGCTACAACTCCATCCAGGACCATGTCCAGAGTGGAGTGATAGATATTTGTAAAGTACACACAGATCTGAATATTGCAGACCCGTTGACTAAACCTCTTCCACGAGCAAAACATGATCAACACCATGATGCTATGGGTGTTCGATACATCACAATGTAACTAGATTATTGACTCTAGTGCAAGTGGGAGACTGTTGGAAATATGCCCTAGAGGCAATAATAAAATGGTTATTATCATATTTCCTTGTTCATGATAATCGTCTATCGTTCATGCTATAATTGTATTAACAGGAAACAGTAATGCATGTGTGAATGAATAGATCACAATGTGTCCCTAGCAAGCCTCTAGTTGGCTAGCTCGTTAGTCAATAGATGATCATGGTTTCCTGATCATGGGCATTAGATGTCATTGATAACGGGATCACATCATTGGGAGAATGATGTGATGGACAAGACCCAATCCTAAGCCTAGCACTAGATCGTATTGTTCGTATGCTAATGATTTTCTAATGTCAAGTATCTTTCCTTCGACCGTGAGATTGTGCAACTCCCGGATACCGTAGGAATGCTTTGGGTGTATCAAACGTCACAACGTAACTGGGTGACTATAAAGGTGCACTACGGGTACCTCCGAAAGTGTCTGTTGGGTTGGCACGAATCGAGATCGGGATTTGTCACTCCGTGTGACGGAGAGGTATCTCTGGGCCCACTCGGTAGAACATCATCATGAGCTCAATGTGACTAAGGAGTTAGTCACACGATGACGTGCTACGGAACGAGTAAAGAGACTTACCGGTAACGAGATTGAACAAGGTATAGGTATACCGACGATCGAATCTCGGGCAAGTTCTATACCGACAGACAAAGGGAATCGTATACGGGATTGATCGAATCCTTGACATCGTGGTTCATCCGATGAGATCATCGTGGAGCTAGTGGGAGCCACCATGGGTATCCAGACCCCGCTGATGGTTATTGGCCAGAGAGGTGTCTCGGTCATGTCTGCTTGTCTCCCGAACCCGTAGGGTCTACACACTTAAGGTTCGATGACGCTAGGGTTATAGGGAATTGTTGTACGAGGTTACCGAAAGTTGTTCGGAGTCCCGGATGAGATCCCGGACGTCACGAGGAGCTCCGGAATGGTCTGGAGGTAAAGATTGATATATAGGACGGATGGTTTCGGACACCGGAAGTGTTTCGGGCATCACCGGTAATGTACCGGGACCACCGGGACCACCGGAGGTGGTCCCGGGGGACCACCGAAAGGGGGCTGCGACCCCGGGAGGTAAGGTGGGCCAAGTGGGGGTGGGAACCAGCCCCTAGTTGGGCTGGTGCGCCTCCCCACCCAGCCCATGGCGCAGGGGAAAGAAAAAGGGGGGGGCAAACCCTAGGCCAGGTGGGCCTAAGGCCCACCAGTGGGTGCGCCACCCTCTCCTCCCCATCTGGCCGCCGCACCACCCATCTGGGAGGGCTGCCGCACCCCCTAGGGTGGGAACCCTAGGGGTGGCACCCCCTCTCCCCTTCCCCTATATATAGTGGGCACTTTTGGCCTTTGGAGGACACGGTTTTCCCTCTCCCTCGGCGCAGCCCTGCACTTCTTCCTCCTCCTCTCTGGCGGCGCTTGGCGAAGCCCTGCCGGGAGACCTCGTCTCTCCATCGACACCACGCCGTCGTGTTGCTGGACTTCTTCCCCAACCTCTCCCTCCTCCTTGCTGGATCAAGGTGCGGGAGACGTCACCGGGCTGCACGTGTGTTGAACGCGGAGGTGCCGTTGTTCCGCACTAGATCGGAATCGCCGCGAGTACGACTCCATCAACCGCGTTCTAGCAACGCTTCCGCTTAGCGATCTTCAAAGGTATGAAGATGCTCTTACCCCTCTCTCGTTGCTGGTCTCTCCATAGGAAGATGTGAACATGCGTAGGAAATTTTTTGAATTTATGCTACGTTACCTAACATGTACATATATTAACTCTTCTTTCTTCTTTTATAGCCCTCCCGATCGATCCAAACATCGGTAAAGAGACGAGGCCCGAAGAGAAGGTTGCGCATGGATGAAAAGTTCACGATCATAGCACTCGCGGACGATGGCCTACCGATTCTACCCAAGCGGACCAAGGACACATTTTCTGCTCAGTGCGGAGCTATTGTTAGGGACAACATCTCGATCAGCATCAAGCAATGGAATAAGCCTAAGGGCGACGGCGTCCCGGAAGGTGATTATGTCACCGATAGGCAGAAAGATGATCTTTGGACTGCGCTGAAGGCAAATTTCACCCTATCGCCAGAGGAGGATCCGAATAAGCCAGTTATAGAGCCACTGGTCAAGGCGTGTGCTCTTAAGAAGATGGCACATCTATTCAGGAGGTGGAAGAATGATTTTAACTCAATGTCTGTGGACAAAGGGAAGACTCCCGAATTCATCGGCCGATTTGAGAAGATAAGAGATCACTGGCCCGCATTTGTGGCTTACAAGACATCGGACAAGAGTAAGAAAATGTCAAATACAAACAAGAACAATGCCGCAAAGAAGCAGCATCACCATCACACAGGGTCAGGTGGCTATCTCAATGCCCGACCGTTCTGGGACAAAGCTGAGAATGACCTGATTGCTAAAGGGGTCGAACCACATACATTGAACTGGCGAGACCGTTCAAGGACATGGTTCTTCGGGGTTGGGGGAACTTTGGACTCTGAAATAGGGAAGTGTCGTTGGACGTACGAGCAACTTGCAATACTCATCAACAAGCTTCAGAATATATCACCGCAGCGCAGGAAGGGACGTTCATTCCCGATAGAGAGAAGGACGAGCTGACCGAGGCCCTAGGGAATGCTGAGCACCCTGGACGAACACGAGGCACACCAGGCTCCGTTCCATGAAAGGTTGGGTTTCCCGACGCATGCAGTTACAGAAGCCGAGAGAGAAAGAGGAAAGCAGAGCTGAGCGACATGCAGAAGATCCAAGCAAGAGTACAAAATCTTGAGGAACTTGAGAGCTAGCGAGCTGCCGGCCAACCATCTGAGTGGCACGAAGCTACCCTAGAAGGTACCCCGCCATCTCAGCGGAGAAGCAACGTGGCTTCCACAGAGCCCGTTCAGCATGACTTCACGGCTCCTAGCTACCCCGTGGATACTATCACGGAGGCTCAACGTTGCGAGCTTATGATGAAATATCGGAACCTCACTTTCAAGGCGGTTGTCGGCTCTGTTGCACCTCCTCAACCCAACGAAACTTTTCACTACCTTCCGATTCCACATGGCTATGTTGTTGTGATGGTGGATCAAGTAATGGAGGTATTTGAGGAGCTCGAGCTTGACCACCCTACAGGTAAAGGGGAGAATCAGCTGGTTCGTGCTCTGAGGAGTACATGTCTATGGCAAAAGGAGTTCATCAAGCTTCCAAACTGGACGCCTCCGCCTCCTCCTCCTCCGACGACGAGTTAGGGCACTCCGCCTCCTTCCCCTCCTCCTCCTCCGACGATGACGAGTGATCGAGGCACTCCGCCTCCTTTTCGGTCTCCTTCAACGCCTGAGGGCACTTTTCCTCCTCCTTCGCCTCGTCGACAATGTCGGGAGACAAACGCCGCCGCTCCGGCTCCTCCGGCGTGTCAGAGCAGTCCGCCTCCTTCTCTCAACGGAAGAGATACGCCTCCTTCTCTCCGGCAGCTAGTAGTACAAGCACAGGCGGGAGGAAATTTAGATACGGTCCATCTCTCACGCCTCTGAAGAAGTTACATATGAGAGGACCAAGCAGGAAAACGAGGACATATGTCGTGCCAAATTGAGGGCCCATTTTGCAAAGAAAACTCCACCCGAGAAGGAGAAGCTAGATTCGATGAAAGTGGAGCGCACTATCAATCAACTGAAGCGACCACCATCGCCTCCGCCGGTTTCCAACTATGACCGCATTCTTAAAAACACATATGCACAAGCACGACAGTCGAGAACTACTTCCAGTGATGCAAGGTACTTAGCAGAACGAAGAAGTGGGAAAACAGTTCCCCAGCTCGGCCAACAGGAGAAGCAATCGTGCCCCCCGCTCAAGGTGTCTAGCGATATCGTTGTCGCTAATCTTCCGGGGATGGTGCCCAGTACAAAAGAACAATATATATACCTGCACATGAAGCCTCTCGTCAAACCTGTTCATCCCCCTCTAACAACGATCATGCACAAATTGCATGAGTGGTACATGAAAACCTTCATGGAGTCTGGGAAAGACGCTACGTACGTGGCAGTGAAATCAGAGCACGAATTCATTGGACTTTCCGTGATTCCTATTCAATTTGAGGAGTTATTTCAGTTATACAATCAACTGACCCTCGACAAACAACTCATGACTTCCTACTGTCTGTAAGTATTACTTCTATAGTTAAGTCTCTAGCTCAGCTCATTCATTGCATGTATATATAATTATCCTCGCTATATATATTATGCAGATTGAAGATCGTCGAATTAAAAAAAGAAGGAATCTTCGACGTTGGGTTAATTAGCCCACATGCCATAAATGAATTGACGGTACGAAACTCAATCAAAGAGACCGAGGAGAACTTGCTAAACTCGTTCCTTATACATCAAAACAAACCGGAAATACTATTTCCTTACAACTTCAAGTGAGTGTTTCTGTCTTCTATGTATACTCGGTTTCGCTTACTCGAGGTTAAGTCATGCAATTGATGAGTTATATATGCGTGCGCAGATACCACTTTATTCTGGTATCCATTGACGTTGGCAGTGCATTAGTAACTGTCTTAGACTCGAGACGTAAAGCCGAAGAGGATTATGCGGACTTGACTGCAATGCTCAAGAAGTAAGTACAGTCAATACCGGGACCATATCGGCATGCAATTTTCGTTAATTTTCAGATATCAAGTAATCATTTTCTTTGCCTGGTAGGGTTTGGAAGAAGTTCGCCAATAAGGTTCCCGGTCTAGACAAAGAGTTGTAATTTACGCACCCCAAAGGAAGTAGTACTAGTTAGTTCCGTGCATCTCTAATTGATGTGAATTTTCATCAATATAGCATTACAATGCTTGCTTATCAATTTGATTGAACTCTATTCTCGTAAAGTGTATGTACCAGAAAGAAGGGACTGTTTTATGTGGATACTACGTATGGAGTTCATTCGCAACTCGACCTATGAGGGAGGCTTCTCTAAGGAACTATTTGATGTACGTAAATAATATTCATAATTTTATTTTATATATTACCATCAATTGTGTTGAGTTTTATTCATATGTATGCATGTATTTACCCCCTTCTTTAAATTAGATCTGGAAGATGCAGGATGAACTCCTACCATATGATCGCATACGAGCAATTCAAGAGGAATTGGTGGGATTCTTTCTTGACCACGTCATACCTAAAGATGGAGAATACCATTCAGATTTGTCATTGGATCTTAATTAGATGATGTTAGAGATTGTAAAAGATGTTATATTGTAAAATATGTTAGGTATTGTAAATGATTTTCTTCATTTTTTTATTAGCTAGCGTCAAGTTCTTTCTATATGTATAGTAGTTAGCATCGACCAACCACGGAGAAAGAGAGGACACTTCTTTTTATTAGCTACCTAAAACAATATGAAACCACTAAATTAACCATCCAAAACCGCCTCCATTCAAAAAAAGCCCAGCTCCGGTCAGATGCTAACGCGTGGATGCCATTTGGTCCCGGTTGGTGTGGCCAACCGGGACTAAAGTTCCTCCTGCCTGGGCTCCCCGCAGCGGCCACGTGGAGCTCCTTTGGGCCCGGTTCGTAAGCCAACCGGGACTAAAGGTTTGGGCATTTAGTCCCAAACCTTTAGTCCCGGTTCCAGAACCGGGGCTAATGGGCCTCTGGAACCGGGACAAATGAGCCATTTTCTACTAGTGTATCATGACGATGGATTTGAGCAAGGTATCTCCATGGAAAAAAGTTCGGTTCGAGAAGAAGCAAAAGAAGATGCTCGAGATAGTTGGATGAACTATGGTAGAGACATGATTTTTTTTAGATGACGGCATGTGTCGTGGTTTTGTCATGACAGATGTCCTCGAGAGAGAATTGAGGTGTTACCGTGTGAGGCCGTCGTAACTATATGGCGAGTTGGAGGCGTTGGTCTGAATCGAGAGACGCGGGTTACCCAGGTTCGGCCCCTTCGATGGAGGTAAAAGCCTACGTCCTGCTTGTGTTTCATTGATGAAGATCTCGATTACAAGGGTACGGAATCGCTACCTGTAATCTCAAGGGTGTTTAATATGTCTATCTCTAATGATTTGTCTCGTCATCGTTTTTTCTTGTCCCTTTTGGGGTGCTTTGCCCCTCCTTATATAAGTTGAAGGGATAGGCTTACATAGAGTCCTACTAGGACTTGGACTAGTTTCTGTTGAATCCTAATCCGGGTCTTCATTCCCTTGTGAGGGAATCTTTCCTCTTCTTGGGCCTTCTCTGATGAGCCGCCCTTAAGGCCTCTTCATGAGCCGCCTTACGCCGTCTAGCACAATCGGCCTTGTTGTCTTGGTCAACCCGGTCAATGAGGTGACACAATGAGCCGCCAAAATGCGGGTCAGATCATTCCTCCTGCCCGGGTCAGACCATGGGGTTATAACCCCAACATTATCCCTGAGGTTAGCTTGAATTTATTCATGATAAACTCATGATATAAGAATAATAAATATGTTAAAGAACCAGCTTGCTCCTTGACCGGCTTATTTCAATGAATTGGCTCATCGAAAATCTAGGTTCTTCAAGCCGTTTTCAAAATCATCTTGCAGGTCCGTGTCCTTTGCAATAAAATATTGGAAATAAAACACCCATATGTCATTGAGTCGCCCCCCAATGCTTTTCTCTTGATGAAAATATTGAAGATAGAAAAACCATATGATGTTGAGCCGGCTTCCATTGCTTCGACTTTGAAAAAATTGTTGAGGATAAAGAAATCCATGTGATGTTGAGCCTCCTTTCAATGTTCAGCTCCACCTAAAATTGATCGCTTGAGGATGCTCTTCCTCTCTCTCTCTTTTATCTTCATATTACCTATAGCCCCCAAGCTCCAAGTTTACCTGTAGCTATGTAGTGAAAACTAGACATATGTTGCGCCCTATGCACATACTTTGCTTGTTTTCCTGTGGCAAGGCACAAGTATTCAGCTAGTAAAAGATGAAAGCTCCGTTCTTTTGAGCTACAAGGTCCTCGAAGAAGGTCTTAAAGGACGTTTTTTTGAGCTTATTTGGATGAAATGACTAGTTGATACTTGAAATCCGTATTCGGAAACATCACCTCTCTTATGCCACCCTCTCCTTGTATATGTTAGAATTAGATTACAACTGCCTTAGGCAGCGTGTGCCCAAAGCGCCGTACGGACGCGTATGTCCGTACGGACGCCTTTCCCTTGTAGAGACGCCTCTTCCTTTCGAAGAGGGAGCTTTTCTCGTATCGACGCCTCTTATAGGCGTCTATCCCTTGTAACCGACATTCCCAAGAGATGGGAATCTCTGTATAAATATCTGTGATGATGATCAATGAAGAAATAGTTCATTCCATTCCTTTTCATTTCTTACACGTTATCAGCACAGCCCAGCCTCCGCGTGGGGACTTGGGATCCAGCCGACCTTGGCCTCTCCGTCGGAGCCAGGCCTGGCAGCAACTCTTCTGGTAGTTCATCTGGCGTGGATGAGCATGGGCAGAGATCCTCTCGTGGCCATTAGAGCTGGCCAAGCCGATGTGGTGTGCTGATGGATTTTGGAATGAATGGCTGGGCTGGCCACTCGCTCCTTATCTTTGACTGCACAGCCTGGATGCACATGGGCATATACTACTAAATAAAGCCTATGTGCAATGCTCTCCCACACCCCGTAGGTAGTACTAATTAATATTTCAGCAATTTTCCTAGTAACATTAGTATAGCCTAAGTACTACTTGCCAATGTTAAGCATTGTACCTTTATTAACTTAGATGATCCAGCTACTAGTACTGTAATTATGTACTTGTCATATTTTAGATTGTCTATATTTGTGTAATAATATACTCAATTATATTGTATATTGTTGTTTTAGACCAAATCGTGTCTATAAATAATTATATATGTTCAATGTGTTTGCATTTTGCAATCCCTATAACATATACAATGGTACAATAATATTATTTTGCAATGGAGATATATTTCCCTTGCAAAATTAAATATCAACTCACCATCAATTAAGTCAAAAAAGGGCACAAAATTGACTTAATTCGAATTGAATTGTTTAAAATAATAATAATTGTAAAGTGACTATCCCAAATTTATATATGAGATCATATGGTGTAATATCAAGTCTTCACTTGAACTCACAATTTTGCAATTTTATTACAACATAACAATGATGATTTTTAATTTACATACAAGTAAATTAACAAATCTCTTGTACTTATTCATGTAGAACAAAATGACCGTCAAAGAATTTGAAGAGCTTGCGCTCGACGGGCATAACTATCCTACATGGGCTATGAACGTTAAAGTTAGTCTTGCATCCCGTGGAGTTGCAGTGCACTCCTACCACCTGATGAGGCTGGAGTTGCGCAATTAACCGAGGAACAAAAATATGGTGCTTTATACATTATAAGGAACCATATTCATCCAGATTTAAAGTCTGAATATTTGATGGAGGAATCTCCAAACAATATGTGGCAATCACTTAAAACTATATATGAACAGCAAAAGGCAGTTATACTGCCTGAAGCTAGTCATGAGTGGACTCATTTAAGACTCCAAGATTTCAAATCCGTTGGAGCCTATAATCATGAGGTTCACAAGATTTGTTTAAAGTTGCGTTTTTGCGAGAAGGAGCCTCAGAAGGAGACAAGATAGAAAAAACTCTGTCAACTATGCTCCCGGCTGACAGGATCCTACAACAACAATATCGTGCCCGGAATTATACAGTTTATTCTGAACTTATACATGTGCTCCTACAGGCCGAGAAACACGATGAACTTCTGTTAAAGAATAGTCATCAACGCCCAGTTGGGGCTGCTCCTCTCCCTGAAGTACATGCAAATTTTCAGAAAAACATTAAGTTCAATGGTTCTCCCAAAGGCCAAAACAAGAACTTTAAGGGCAAGAATAACCACAACAAGAAGAACACGCCACAAAATTCAGACAAGGGGAAAGGCATAACAAAGAATAAGTTTGACAAAACTAAACTTTGCCAGAAATGTGGATGCTACAAGCATGACACCAAAAAATGCCGCACCCGAAGACATTTGGTAAACCTCTACCTGCAATCCATGGGACGTAACAAACCTACCCAAGGAGCAAGATATGAATACCACTTCAATCTTCAACCTGACAACAACATGGAAGCTGGTTGTTCGCAAGATGTTCAAGGAGCACCAAGCAACACCAAGAAATTCCATCTACCACAGGACTTCAAGGACACGGAGAATATGATGATCGAATACGCATCAAACGACGTATTCGAGGACTTTCACCAGTCGATCAACTCCATTAGATAATATATTTACATCCATCATATTGTTGTAATAAAAACATATTGTTGCTGTTGTCATCACCATATATTGTAAAGCACAATATATATTGTATCAGCACTTTGCTATCAATAAAATTATGTATATTCTATATATCCAATGGAAGCTTTTTCATCCCTGAAAATTCTACACCTCAATATATAGAATTTGACGACGGTCAATACGATGGAAGAGGAAATTATCTTTGTGGACAATGTAACCACGAACTCTATACATGGGGATATCAATCGCTAGACGCGATACAATAATTATTGGCCCTAGTTGTGCCAAAAACATTTACTCCCTAAGGGTACTCAAGTATTAATTGAGAACATTTATATTATCTTGATTTAATTTGTACCTTACAAGATATAGAGATATCCGTCAAAACGGTTTCCATATTGAAACTATGATGACAATTAAGAGGAGTATCTCCTTTTTACCAAAGCAACGGATATGATAAGCATTTAAACACAATATTCCCTCTCTATCATCAAAATTGTATTGCACATACATTAAACATGCAATACATGTTGCGAACAAGTCATGCAGTGTTACACCCTGCTGACATGATTCAACTGCAACATACTACATCTCGTAGTATCCTCCCTATAAGCATAGTACATGCAAATTAAAAGTATTTCCCATCTGCGATTATTTGGTTGCATACCAATATCACCACCGCGACGTACATCAATGGCCTCTCATGGAAAATTGGGATCTATGTGAGGAATAACTCTATTCCGTCAAATACCCCAAGCCCCTATCAGGGGGAGTTATTCAAGGCTAGTATGCTTAGTGAGGAAGATTTCCAGGCATTAGGGGGATATTTCAAGTACCAAAAAAGAATGCCAGGAAATCAACGGGAATGTTCAACACATTTCTACCTCAAATTAACGTACTCAATACATTGAACATCATGTTCAGAAAATAACTATTTTGCAACAGATTGCAAATAGCCTGCCAAATTCCTTTACTGACTACAAATATATCATTAAATCCTATAATTCTGCAACAATTGTGCCAGAAAGAGTGGAGGTGCCAACAAAAACCACTCAACTCCTTGTTCAAAGCAAGAGGGGGAGAACTACGGCCACAAAGAAGGATTTAGCTTCTCGCAAGCAACAAAGGAAAGTGAGGGAGAAACCCTCATACTCAGTAAATATAAGTCAACTTCACGTTAATAGACACAAAATGGGCAGTATACACCCAGTGGATGAAAAACCACCACAACCCAGCTTAATAGTGCACACAATGACTGGGATATCGGAATACCTAGACTCGACCGTATTGGGAAACCACGAAGAGTCACCAAGGGTAAACAGGATTTTCACCAACTATATACATTCTGGAGAATCATATAACTAAAGCCTACAATTGTCGACATACACTTCTCCACCATATTGCAAACAACCTTATCAAGATCCAGATCCAAAGACCATGGCCATGGCTGAGTTAAAACACTCGTTTGAACTGGGCTTAGTCAAAGGATGCAATCCAGGAAGAAACATCCTTGCTCAATAAAGGAAGGTATACACAAAAGGAATACCTACACCAGTTTTCGTCCAAAAACAGAATGAGAACAACAAGGTGGTGAGTCAATAGCAAGGATTGTAGCATAAGGGTTCACGCAGATACCCAAAATCCATTCTCCAGACACAAGTGATATCACTTTCCGATAACTTGTCTCAAATGGCAGCACAAATCATCTATTTATGCAGTTAATAGATATATTCATGTGTCACTTGATTCAGACATATATGTTCCCCGTGGGAATTCGAATTCTGAATCCAAATACAAATCACAACATACATAGTGTAAACTCAATAAGTCACCTCATGACTTACAATAGTCGAAACAAATTTGGTACAACCGACTTAGTAAGTTCCTTATACAAAAGGATTACTCTAACAATGATGATTGTTCACACGTGTTCATTAAGCCTAAATAGAGCATTCATCAAATAAGTCTATTTTGATGAAGCACGTAATCATCTAGAGACGGAATCTAAGATGAAGGATATAAGTAAAAAAAATTGCTTTAGCTACAATTCAAGCACCTTCACTCAAGAACTAGGTACAACAATTTTCCTATATTCAGAAATTATTGGAGAAATTCAAATATGGGTCAAATCCATCCAAACTCTATGGTTGCATACATTCAAAACCATGGAAGATGGAGAAGAGATGTTGGGACATAATGTTCCATATCTCAATGCCATTGGACCGAACACTAGTGGACAGGAACAAGAGTATCTTTCGATATCTCCAATGCACCAAATACCTAACCTATTTGCAAAATTTCAGAAAAATCTGAACTCCAATATCATCGAATGTGCTGATACTGACTACTTATCCGATCCCCATGATGTCAGATCACTAATAGGCTTCATGTACCTATATGGTGGACTTGCCATTCCATTGTTAACTACAAACAAACTCTAATGGCTACAACCACCTATCATTCTGAAATATAAGGCTTCACATAAATATGTGTGGCTTCACGGAATGATAAACCACATACAACACTCATGTGGCATTGATTCTATTGAATCACCAATTATTATCTACAAAGATAATAATACTTGTGTTGCTGAGATGCAAAAAGGTTATACAAAAGCAATACCATTAAGCATATTGCAATCAATTTTCAAGGATCAGGGGGAGTCACTTCCTGAATTATAACCTCTTCAAACATTATATTACACTCTTTTTCCCTTTATGAGTTTACTCTCAAGGTTCTCATCAAGGTTTTTAATGAGGTACTATCAACACAAGAAACATATGTTATACTTCCTATTTTCCCCATCGGGGTTTTTAACGGATGTATACAAGGCATATAAATTATCCTCTAAACTTACCAATGAGTTTTATCCTCTCGAGGTTTTCTCATATAAGTTATCAAAGAGACAATCACCATTATATGTTGTATCATTTTCTTCTTATTTTTCCCACTGGGTTTTTAAGGAGTTTTAACAACATATCAAATACTATCCTCCTCACATTTTTTCCAAATGGTTTTTGGGGAAGAAATTAACAACTTCAAATATAATATGTCATACTTTTCTATTTTCCCCACCGGGGTTCTTAAAGGAAGTATACAAGACATATTTATTGTTCTCTAAACTCGCATATGGGTTTTTCCTCTAATAAGGTTTCCTCATATGAGTTATCAAAGAAACAATAATCAATATATGTTGCATCTTTTTCTCCTTATTTTCCCACAGGGTTTTAAGGAGTTTTAGCAACATATCCTACACACTACTCCTTTCATATTTTCCCACAGGGTTTTGGAGGAGAGATTACCAACTTCAGAGATCATCAAAACTACATGGAGTACTTTCAAGATTATACAAAGGATACAAGACATACAAAACATAGCTTTGTGCAAGGGGGAGTGTTAGAATTAGATTACAACTGCCTTAGGCAGTTATTGTGTGCCCAAAGCGCCGTACGGACGCGTCTGTCCGTACGGACGCCTTTCCCTTGTAGAGACGCCTCTTCCTTTCGAAGAGGGAGCTTTTCTCGTATCGACGCCTCTTATAGGCGTCTATCCCTTGTAACCGACATTCTCAAGAGATGGGAATCTCTGTATAAATATCTGTGATGATGATCAACGAAGAGATAGTTCATTCCATTCCTTTTCATTTCTTACAGTATACTTGCTGAATTAACAAGCCCGACAGTGCATAGATAGGCGAAGCACATGGAACTTTGGAGCTAGGTGTGCATAAATCAATGAATTAATCATGACATTTCCAATTCTTATGTTACCTTAGGATGACATGGCCTTTGTAGTTATTTTCTTCCACCAATGTACCAAGAAAAAAGAAACGCAAAGAAGAATCATAGCAACAAGGAAATGCCAGATTTGAAGGAAACGAGTCCAGAAAGTCAGAAACCAATAAACTAAAGCAGTATTAAATTCGACACAGTGACACTAGTTCAAAGTTGAACCAAACTGTAGGTTGCAGTAAGAATAACTCCCATCAGTATGCAGGGTAAGTAGGCATCAGCTAATTGGTAAAACCATGACTCTACTAGCCTACATATATTTTAAACCCCACATCACCAAAAGAACACCCGGTGTTAGGGAGATCGGCAACAGCAGCAATATGGTGGCATAACAATCAGTCAATTGCCATCATTCACATGGATGATATGGACTTCCATGGTACTCCTCTGGTTGCTCTGCGGCTCAAAGAGGCAGATATCACCCAGCTTCAAACAATTGTCCTTGACAAACTTCTTCCATCCAGTTTCGACCCGATAATCCTTGCGCGAAGTGCTGAAGCTCACATTCCATTTCTTGTTGCCTAGCTGGAAACAGATGACTTTCCCATCTCCAAAATATTCCTCCCCGTACCTGACTGGGATAGTCTGTTACAGATTAAAACTCAAGAGTTAGTAGATTAGAAGTAAAATAATATTGCATATAATTGTAAACTGAGGTATGACCAGTTATGAATACTATTACAGCATAAAAATAGTGTCTTGTGTTTGTCCATAAAGAGAAGCAAATTAACAGACTTGAATGTGCATGGTCGAAGCAACAAATAAATATGGAGGGAGCTACTCACCAGGGAGAATCCTGAAAGAACATTGGCCCTGCCCATCAGAGCAACAAAGATGATTATGTCACCTATGCGTGAGCGGATGGTCTGGACCATGTCTTTCACCTGCTGCTCCTGAGCAGAGGTTAGCTTGGTCCTATGCGTGGTAATATAACCATCCTTCCGCTGCTTCTTCTGTGATGAGGTTAGACCGTACTTTCTTCTAACAACACGCACGAAACCAAGTGCATTCTGGACATGGTCATGTGATGAGGAGGAGGAATGGTTCAGGGGAGGCTGCATTAGCATGGCTTGCTGCTGCTGATGAACATCGAACTGAGCAGTTGATGGCATTATCTTGAGCGGAGGAGAACAGTCCGCGGTTTCAGCAATTTGCGTCGGCCGGCGAAGAATGTTAGCCGCTGCATCAGTACTCTGCACCAGCCTTTCCACGGGCAGAGGATGACCATCAGAAGGATGTTGACTCACAGTTTCAGCACAATTTGTGTGCCTTTTGAGCGCACGAGGCGGGAGCGGATTGACAACGGATGAAGCCTTCTCACGCCCAAGTTGATCCAAGATTATGACACTGAACTGGGACTTCCCATTGTATCTGAATAATATTATGCTTTCACGTGTCTGTAGGCTAAACTTCTCTATGAAACGCCCCCATCCCGCTGCAAGCACAAGCTGCTCCTCTTGGTTCTTGACAACTTTAATTTTGTATCTACATTTATTCTTTGTTTGAAGTTCAATCTCTCCTGGGATCTCTCCCTTGAAACGGTGAACAAATTCTTTTTGGATGATCTGCGGAAACACGTTTCAAGAGATTATATTTTTTGAAAGAACAGTTTGTAATTAAATAATATACAAAATGGAACAGCAACCAAACCACTAGGAATTTTTTGGCGAACTAACATACCAACGTACTTGGATGTGCTATCATGCGGGCTTAAATCTAGTCATCAAACTAACATAACGGGAAAAATATCCACAATTATGCAAAAATTACACATGCATGGTACACATAATCTAAAATCTAGTCATCATAAGAAACAACAAAATCACATGACCTAAGGGAGTGCTACTGTTTTGAATATGAATTACCATCTCGTCTTGGAAATCACCCATCATGCGCATCAAAAAATATTTCTTTTCATCGTCCAAGTTCATATACTGATGGTCATCCCAGATTTCACATGTTTCACCAAGCGCGTTTATTTTTCTAGCAGACCTGCAGTGCAAAAGCTATTTGGAGTGAGATTTGTCTTGCCTATGAAATGGTATCATGCATAATGATTAAAGACTAGCTACATATTTCACCCGATTTCGTTGCGTCTTCCTTGGACTTGTGGTGGAAAAGGATTGACAACAACAGATGATGCTTTCTCGCGGCCAAGCTTATCGAAAATTACAATACTAAACAGAGAGTCTCCACTGTATCTGAATAGCAAGGAGTCACCCAACTGTAGATGGAAGTTCTCAACGAATTGGGGCCAACCCGCTGTAAGAACATGCTTTTCTTGGTACTTGGCAACCTTAATTGTGTAACTGTCCATGTTTCGAGTTTCTAGGTTGATCTCACCCGGCATCTCGCCTTTCAGGCATCGAACACACTCTTTTGGGATTATCTGCACAAAGAAATTTAAAAATATATATCTGCTAAAACAATATAGTTCCCGAACAAGGGCCAAACACGCTTCACCGAAACATGTTGTATGCTTAGAAAAATAGCTACTGCCTAAACACGGAAGAAATAAAACATGCATGATGGAGTGGGACTAAATCTAATAATAGATATTGGTTACCATCTTGTGTTGGAAATCACCCAACATAGGCATCAAAAAATGTTTATTATCATCCTCTAAATTTTTGTAGCTGTATTCATCGTCGTGCAGTGTGTATATTTCAGAAGACAGAGACATCACTTAACCTGGCCACCTGCAGCACAAAAAGTAGAATGTGGGATCAAGAAAGGAAGAGAGGTCATCCTCCTTTTCAAAAAAATAAGAAAAAAGAAAGAAGAAGAGAGCAGATCAGCACGAACCAATGACGATGGAGTACTGGCCAAGATGGCACTGAAATTTGAGGGTGGAGGACTCCAAGATCAGACTATGGCAAGATCCCATGAAAAGAATGAAGACTTAGCGCGCGCTCTCGCTCTCTCTCTTGAGTGCGTTTGAAAATATGAATGTTTAAATACATAGCTGTCGTATTTATAGCCTTACTACCAAAATATAGCCGTTGGAATATTAATTGTCCAACGGCTATATTATACAAAAGGCCAAAAGACTATTAATTGTCCAATGGCTATATTATACCAACATCCACGAAACTATTAATTGTCTAACGGCTATATTTCAATATTAATTGTCAAACAGCTATACGCCAACAATTTTTTTATCACTACTATAAATGCATGCATTCAATGCACGCTCATATTTGATAGTATAATATACATTTTTAAAGATATTTGGTAAAATATTAATTACATATTTGTATTAGGTAAAATTAATTACATGCTGATATTAGGTAAGATAATAATTGCATGATAATTATATGATTATTGTTGATATTAATATTTGATATAATATTCATTGCAAGTTAAACTTGTTACATTGAAGCAATCTTGGTCATCGTATTAACATGAATTGATGGTTGAGATTAATTAGATCTGCCTCTGAGTTTTTTTATATCATTATATTACAGATTATACTTTGACAACAATTACTGTCCAGCGATTATTCCAATGCCTATTTTCAAATTGCTATAGTTTTCACAGTATTTTTTTATAACTATATTGTCAAACTTATATAGCTACATTTGAGTCGAGAAAACGTGCGTCTGCACAAAAAAACACACAAAAGTTCGTCTACATGTTAACATGAAACACAGGGACTCAACGGCTGTGTCGATAAGCCCATTAGCCTTGGATCAATGACACGACTAACGCTCGAGGTGGCAAACTCATGCAATTGTAAATGCGTGCGCTTAATTTCATCACACTTGAACCATATTTTTGTTGGACAGCTAGCCGATCCGAGCTCGTCCCAGCTCACCGGCGACCTCTCCCCAACATAACGCCACTCAAAGGAAAATGCATGGTGAGGGCACCTCAAAGCTATATAGTAGTTCGATCTGCCTGATCGAGCAAAAATAGATTCATGCTAGAGCTGGCTTCCCTGGTGGATTCTCTTGGACAAAGCTAGCCATGCACCCGATTTGCATAGCCACGACCGAATGCTTCACGCTAGATAATTAATATAATCTGCCATCGTCCGGCACGCTAGTTCACATTCCGCCGCCTGCCAGCAAACTCAGAATACATATAGGCACGATCTCCCGGCGCACGGCGCACGAAACCTGCAAAATAAATAAAAAAGATGAATCAAACAGTAAGGTAATGCATAAAATCCTAATAATATTGTATAGTCAGAGCATTCAAAACTCGAAATAAAGCTCAAGGAGGTAGGGCAAACAGCATTGGAACGACCTGACATTTTTGATCGAGTGTTCCAGATAAAGCTGAAGGAATTCGTGCGAGACATGAAAGAACGAGAATACTTTGAAAGAACACAAGCAACTAATAGCCTGCTAAATTATAATAAACTGTTTTTTTTACTATTCCTCGCAATTTAACTTACACCTACTATTTTAGTTGCCGTTATCTACCCAACACAACTCTAAAAGGGGTGAGGGGGGGGGGGGGGGCTACCCCACACCCACATAGTCATATTTCATGAGGAAAAAAAGCAAAAATAACTGCAATCAGAGGAGGTAGACAAGATAACAAGTGCTAAAATCACAGACAAAGACATTGATCCAGAAGGATATGCAGCAAATTTCATGATGAATGGACCATGTGGCCAGGCCAATACAAATTCACCGTCCATGATCGATAACAACTGCATCAGAAAGTTTCCAAGAAAATTTAACAGCAACACAACCATCGATGAAGATGGATACCCAGAGTATAGAAGGAGCAACGATGGCAAATACGTACATAAGGAGGAAGTGAAGTTAGATAACAAATATTCCGTTCCATACATTAGTGATCTACTAGTAAAGTACCAAATACATATAAATGTCAAGGTGTGCGAGGGATCTTTGTCAATAAAGTACATTTTCAAATCTGTACCTATAATATAATATAACTACTAATAAAAGAAGGTGACTCTCTCCATTTTTTCTTATCTGCTCACCTATATTATTATCTTTTTAGAATATTTGAGCTTTTTTATTATCTGAGGTGGTACAAAATACAAAATAACTCAACCTTTGCCCTGTCTCGTAAATTTTTCTTTGGCCCAGATAGCCTGCTCTGCTTCGTACAAAAAATATCGGCCCAAATAGCCGCTAGGGCTTTTCTGGGACACGTGTCCCCAAAATAGCTACCGATGGGGGTCGATCCCATGACCTCCGTCTCTTTAAATGACGCACCAACCAACTGAGATTATCTACTTTATGTGAGAATAGTACCACGTCGTTCCTTTAGATGGATTCATACCAATTTATATACAAGCAAGTCTCATGTAGTATCAGCAAGTCGCGTAAAAGAAGGGACAGTGAGAGAGGATTGTGGTTTGCATGGATATTCACACACAAGGGTGCCAAAAGATACATCAAATAAAAACTGTTTGTGATCTGTGTGCAATTGGTGCAAGGGATCAGATCATGTGGTTACTGGCGGACCAGTCGCGTAAAAGAAGGTCTCCAAAGCTCATATATATATTTACTGATCATATTAGTAAAAGAGCCCGTGCGTTGCAATGGAAAAAATATATCAGGCCTATAATAACAATCAGCATTGATCAAGGGTATTATAAGCTCCGATGTAACACAACTTGACAATTTCCTCTTATATGTTATACCTGACCAATAAAATCATCCTCACATGAATGAGAGATGTTTAAATTTCAAAAGGGGTGAAGGCCTCAACCTCTCCCGTGCCCCTCCACGGCTGCACCGGAGCGTCCCAGATCCGGCCGGCTAGGCCACCCCCTCCTCAACCTCTCCCCTCACCGCCGCCGGAGGGTGCCGCCGGGCAAAGCCCGGGAGGCGTTGGCGGCGGTGGGGCCGTTTGTGACGAACCAGCATCTGCAGATCTAGGGGTGTGCGCTGGCTGCGGGGTGCGTTTTGGAGCTGTGGCAGTGGCGAGACGGCGTGGGGGTGCTGCACCAGGCGGGCACGATGGGGCTGTATCGGTCGGGCGCTGGCTGCGGCCTGGCGTGAGGAGCCCGGGGCGGCGGCCCCGGACAGGATCGCCGGCGCGCCCCTTGCGGTTGTGGCGACGGCTTGGGTGCTGGTCGAGACGGCGGTGTTCGTGCTCGGCCGCGGGCGCCTAACGGCTCCAGCGAGGGGTGGTCGGCTGGCGGCGTCCTAGGCGCGGATCTGAGGACGGCCCGGATCTGGCGCGTGGCGCGCGCGGCGGACCAAGGGGGCTTGGCAGCGTCGGTGGTCTGCGGCGGTGGAGTTTGGACCTTCCATGCCCGGAACTGCGTGGATGGGGCTGCTTTGGAGCGAGGTGGGTTGCATCTGGCCGGGTTGGTCTCGTGCGGAGGTGTTAAGGATGGCAGCGCGACGGCGCTGCATGTGGTGGCTAGAGCGGGGCGGCTACGACGGTGTGAGGTGCCGTGGTGGTTTTTGCTGGCCGTGTGTGACTGGTGGTTGGCAGCGGCAGGCTCTCTGGTGCATCATGGATTCATGCGAGGAACGTCGACGGGCTGCGGCGGCAATGGGTTTGGTGAGCTCCGGGCGAAAGCCTAGCATGACCACGGTTGATGCCGGCGGCGACGGCATCTTTGGACGTCATTTCCCTCCTTGGAGGCATCGTCGAGTGGAGCCCCTTCACCTCCCTTGTCGTCTCAGTCGAATTACGGGTGAAAACCTTACCCCCGGCCTTGGCCGCAGCGGGCATCGACGCGTTCGGTCGCTTCCTCCTTGGGGGCAATGCCTTTGGAGGCCCGGTCCCTTGTCAGGTCTGGTGGCTTGGAGTTTTGTCGTCGGCCAGGTGTCTGCGTGGCCTCGGGGCCGGTGTGGAAATCGGAGCGACGGCTCCGGAGATTTCCTTTGCGTCTGGTGTTGCCTTTGGTCGCTTGGGCGGCAAAGCCATCGACTTGGCTGGATCGTGGCCTCAGGGCTAGTGCGGATGTCGGAGCAGCGGCTCCAAAAATGGTTGTAGGGTGTCGGCTTCAGTTGCTCGGGTGACGAAGCCGCCCGGAGCGCGACCTTGGGGTCTGCGTGTGTTCTTGTTGGTTGTAAGTCAGAGCGGCGGCTCCGGAAAAGGGTTGTAGGGTTTCGATTTCGGTTGCTCGAGCGACGGAGTTGGCGGCTCGTTGGATGCGCAGCCTCGAGGTCGGTGTGTGGGTCGTTCTTGTATCAGTTTTCGGCCAGTTTTTCTTATTAACTGGCCAATTCTTCTTCTATATGAAAAGGAAAAGCTCCTTCTGGTTCCTCAAAAAAAAAAAAAAATCATCCCCACATAGTTAACGGACGAAACCTTTTTCTTTTCTAGATGAACGTGGAAATTTTATCGTTTTTAATTCACAGCCTACTAGAATGCAACCAAGCAACTCCAATGACCCATAAAATATAACAATGTTTGTAAGTAGATATTTCCATTTAACGAGTTGTACTCTCCCCTCAGGCAAAATGAATATTTCCAGAAAAAACAAGTTCTTCGAATGAACAAGAACTTCAAATAGTTAGCCATGAAAATAACAGAGAAACTAAAGCAATAGATTTAATATACTAAAATGAAAGATCCTCGAAGTAAATAAGGTAATTAAGACAAAAATAAAGTGCCGCCACAAAAAGACAAAAGCATAGTTTGTCCCAAACACCATAACACATGAACGCAGGGACTATGTTGCCCCTCATGTCCTGATCGAAAGCTCCGATGCATTTTTAGGCCTCCAATGCTATCTATTCGATGATCAATACTGATTGTGATTATAGGTGTGTGATATATTTTTTCTCCTGTTGTAACGCATGGGCTTTTTTGCTAGTACTATATAAACAAGCATGCTGACCAAGTAACACCTATGATAAAAATCGATGAGATCAAAGGGTACCTTGAGTGCACATTCATATCATGATGCATGCTGCAGAATATTTCAATTTGTAATGCACTTCCGGAATCACTGTGTTGAAAGAATTCCTTTCCACCTGCAGAATGAACAACACACATGTCATCTTCTCGGACTCCACAGACTTAATAAAGATAGTAAGAAAGGAAATGGCAGGAATAACTAAATTTGAGCAGTGGATGAAAACAAACAAGCACTATGAAAAAGCCAGAGAATTAACAGATGCAGAGTTCCCTGAAAAATGAGTACGAAAAAGGACAAAAATGTGGACAACAGAAACAAAGGGTAGATCTGTTGGAAGGATTTACTATGCCCATCCAGCAAGTGGCGAGAACTACTACATGGGAATGCTACTTAACGTCGTCAAATGATGCACATCTTTTGAAGACATAAGAAAGGTAAATGGAGTTGGCCATAAATCATACAAGGCGGTGTGTGAAGCATTAGGATTTCTAGATGATGACAGAGAGTGGACTGAATGTATCAAAAAGACATCAAATTAGGCAACTGGAAACCAGCTACGATAACTTTTCACAACCATTTATGTGACTGCAAGGTTACAGATCCAAAAAGGATGTGGGACTCATATTGGAAATTTTGAAGTGAAGACATGGAATATAAACAGAGAAAAACCTTGAACTATCCTACACTACGCCTAACAGATAGACAGAAGAAAGATCGCAGCTTGCTAGAAATGGCAAAGCTTATGAGGCAAGCTGGAAAGACACTCAAGGAATAACCTGGAAACGAACTGCCAAACACCTCAGGACTAAAAGAAGTTGGAAACATGCTACTCAATGAAGATATGAACTACAACAAAGAAGAGCGAAAAGCTGAACACCTATGTATCTTTGGTAATCTAAACAGCAAACAGCGGCATGCATTTGGCTACATGGTATAATCAGTTGACAAGGATTTGATAAGATATTTTTTTGTATATGGATATGGCGGTACAGGGAAGACGTATCTATGGACGGCAATCACAAAAAAAATCAGGTTCAGAAGGAAAGATAGTACAAGCAGTGGCATCATGTGGTATTGCATGCAGTGCTACTTCTACAAGGAGGTAGAACAACACACTCAAGGTTCCATATCCCTTTAACCCTTACAGAAGAGTCAACATGTGACATCAAACAAGGTTCACACTTGCCAGACCTAATAAATAGAACATCATTAATTCTGTGGGATGAGGCTCCAAAGGCAACAAAATACATTTGAGGGACTAGACAGAACCCTGCGAGATATACAAAGGAATAAAAATGATAACAACAACAGTGGTTCTAGGAGGGGACTTCCACCAGATTCTTCCGGTTCTACCAAAGGGAAAACAACATAACATAGTCGCTGCATCCATTAAAAGGTCCTATCTTTGAGAACGCTTTGAAATCTTCAAGCTCACAAAAAACATACGACTCACTTTCATGACAGAAAACGAGATAAAGAGAAGGAAAGTAGCACAATTTGCCTAGTGGATCTTGAATATTGGTGGTGGAACAACCACATCAGCAGAAGTAGAAGATTGGATTAAAATACCAAGTGACATACTATTGAAAAAGGGTACTGGTCGAAAGGAAACCATCATTGAAAGCATCTATACAAATTTGAAACAAAGATATCGTGACAGGAAATTCTTGGAAGAAAAGCAATTTTATGTCCAAAGAACGAAACGGTAAGCGCGCTCAATGAACATATAATGGACAAAATAGAAGGCAAGGAAACAATGTTTTAAAGCTGTGACACTGTATGCAAAGCAATTACTCTAGGGTGATGATACACATATGCTATATCCAACAGAGTTCCTAAACAGCTTAAAATTTCCTGGAATACCAAATTATGAGCTCGGACTGAAAGTAGGACTACATGTGGTGCTACTAAGTAATGATAACCAGGGTTATGCAATGGTACACGGATGACAATAACTCAACTTGGAAGAAGATTGATTGAAGCACAGATTATCACATGAACACATGTAGGTGACAAGGTATATATTTCAAGAATAAATAATGTCACCGACTAAATCGGCATGGACGTTCTTGCTAGAAAGAAGACAATAACATATATAAGGAAGTAGGACAACATCTGCCAAAACAAGGTTTCACACACGGACAACTATATGTGGCTATCTCAGGAGTAACACGAAGAGATGGACCACTGATAATGGTAGATGATGAAGAAACCAAAAAGCATGGTTTGATCAAGAATAGTGTACAAAGTATTTTTTTGAAGGTAAGGTAAAGATGTTAAATTATTGGCATCAATTCAAAATGTCGTATTTCGTACTTTTAGTTCTTGCAAAATTTGATGTATACAAACACAAACTAAGATTACTCATTATCTATGTATTTGGTTGTTACTTGTTAAGCTTCATGCACTAGCCAACGCAACCAAAATTCCAAATTGATGAAAAGGGCTAGGCAATCCACATATACTGTAACACCCCCTCTCACGTGTGACGGGGAAGATAGGTCAACATGTGCAACCGGAAGAGAGGATGGCGCGCGAAGCTCACGTATGACTCAAAAGGCCTCTACGTGGACACAAAGGGGGGCAACAACAATTTTTAATAAATTGCGAAAGCCAGGACTTGAACTCAAGACCTTAGCTCCGATAGCATGTTAAGCTTCATGCACTAGCCAACGCAACCAAAAGTCCGAACTTATGAAAAGGGCTAGGCAATCCACATATAGTGTAACATTACTATCATTTAGTGCGTATGTATGGGTTGGGGTGCTTAAAAGGGAGTAGGCAAAAAACTAACGTTTCTCATACGAAACATGGACAATATATATTAGCTGGTATGTTAACTTTATTATAGTAGTCCAAGCTAATAGAGCAATCATCACCATGTCATCATATTAAATATGTAGAAGCAGACCTATTTTCCAATTCAGTTAAAGTGGAACTACTTTATTGCTCATGCATTGCCATAGAATAAATGTTGCCGACATACCAATTAAACAATTGATCTAATTAAGACATATGTGTCTAATGTGATGACGTGATTTCCATCTATATAGAAACACATATTAATTCACTCTTCCACTTATTTCTTCCTCGACAGCCGTCAACCCTTGCAAGAATGCAACTTGACGTGTTTATCCCGCCACTTCTTCCCATCTTCTTTCATTCTCTTCATCCTCCCGTGTAGCAATTATCATCGCTACAAAAGTGTACCATCTCACCTAACCGGCGCTTAGGCGCCTATTTAAACTTCAATAAAGCTACTACGCAATACCCCTTGCATTGCGATGGAAGAAAACTATAGTGTTAAAGGAACTGAAGAAACTATTTTCCTACGTTGTAAATGTTTGTGTCAATCTTATCTTGCTTCTTACCTATTCAACCACTGGGCACCACTTTGACCCTGATTATGGTGTCTAGTGGTTGGTGGAACAACCACATCAGCAGAAGTAGAAGATTTGATTAATATACCAAGTGACATACTATTGAAAAAGGGCACTCGTCGAAAGGAAACCATCATCGAAAGCATCTATACAAATTTGAAACAAAGATATCGTGACAGGGAATTCTTGGAAGAAAAGCAATTTTATGTCCAAAGATAGAAACGGTAAGCGCGCTCAATGAACATATAATGGACAAAATAGAAGGCAAGGAAACAATGTTTCAAAGCTGTGACACTGTACGCAAAGCAATTACTCTAAGTGATGATACACATATGCTATATCCAACAGAGTTCCTAAACAGCCTAAAATTTCCTGGAATACCAAATTATGAGCTCAGGCTGAAAGTAGGACTGCATTTGGTGCTACTAAGTAATAATAACCAGGGTTATGCAATGGTACACGGATGACAATAACTCAACTTGGAAGAAGATTCATCGAAGCACAGATTATCACATGAACACATGTAGGTGACAAGGTATATATTCCAAGAATAAATAATGTCACCGACTAAATCGGCATGGACGTTCTTGCTAGAAACAAGACAATAACCTATATAAGGAAGTAGGACAACATCTGCCAAAACAAGGTTACACACGCGGACAACTATATGTGGCTATCTCAGGAGTAACACGAAGAGATGGACTACTGATAATGGTAGATCATGAAGAAACCAACGAGGATGGTATGATCAAGAATAGTGTACAAAGTTTTTTTTAAAGGTATGGTATGTTAAATTATTGGCATCAGTTCAAAATGTCGTATTTCATACTTTTAGTTCTTGCAAAATTTGATGTATACAAACACAAACTAAGATTACTCATTATCTATGTATTTGGTTGTTACTATCATTTAGTGGGTATGTATGGGTTGGGGTGCTTAAAAGGGAGTAGGCAAAGAACTAACGTTTCTAAAAATAACTCAATCATACAAAACATGGACAACACATATTAGCTGGTATGTTAACTTTACTATAGTAGTCCAAGCTAATAGAGCAATAATTACCAATTCATCATATTAAATATGTAGAAGCAGACCTATTTTCCAATTCAGTTATTAAAGTTGAACTACTTTATTGCTCATGCTTTGCCATAGAAGAAATGTGGCTGACATACCAATTAAACAATTGATCTAATTAAGACATGTGTCTAATGTGATGACGTGGTTTCCATCCATATAGAAACACATATTAATTCACTCTTCCACTTATTTCCTCCTCGACAGCCATCACCCCTTGCAAGAATACAACGTGGCATGTTTATCCCGCCACTTCTTCCCATCTTCTTTCATTCTCTTCATCCTCCCTTGTAGCAATTATCATCACTTCAAAAGTGTACCATCTCACCTAACCGGCGCTTAGGCGCCTATTTAAACTTCAATAAAGCTATATACTACACAATACCCCTTGCATTACGATGGAAGAAAACTATAGTGTTAAAGGAAATGAAAAAACTATTTTCCTACTTTGTAAATGTTTCTGTCAATCTTATGGTTTCCTCACGTGTGTGATAACCATGACAACCTTATCTTGCTTCTTACCTATTCAACCACTGTGCACAACTTTGACCCTGATTATGGCGTCTATTATAGCAATGAGAATATGGGTCCATTGATGCAGAATAGGTATTTGCCTAAGGAAAGACTAATCAAGCCATGATATGCTTTTTTCTGTAGTCCTACTACCAACTGAATTATGTGTGAATGCATTTTTTGGAGGGAATGCTCTTGTTTGTGTTTTGCAACGGTTTTTTTTTTCTTTGAGGGAATGTTCTATTTTGTATTTTGTTGTGTCCAGGAATTTTGGAAAACATGTTCCGGGTTAGAGTTTTGCATGGGGACGAGGGCAAGAGCTTGGGAGGAGGCCAATGGAAGAGTTGAGATGAATTATCATTCTCCTATTATCTTCACTGATTACCACTAATGACTACACAAATGAAAATTGTAGCCACGCAAACAAGCTAAATCACAGTATTACACCAAAGGGACTAACTTTCTTTGACAAAATTATTCTTCTATACTTTGCGTACCTAAGCTGAGCCTAAAATCAAACACAATGTATTAATAAGAAACATTATTCATCATCCCCTTATCAGATATATTAACTTCTGTTGCAAAGAAATGAGTGATCTTTATATCTCGGACATGGTTACAGTAAGTATGTCCATGACTTACATAAGGTGGGGCATGAGGCAAACCACGTCATAGCATTTTTCCTTTGAAACCAAGTGAAGTGCAATCATGTTTTGACTACAGTAGTAGTGCTTGATATGCAAGTTTCCGAGCTATTGCATGAACATCTTCACATTTTGATTGACGAAAGCATGACAAAATATGTCATATTTACTTGCCAAACATAATAATCCCGATCATCTCTTCGACCCAAATAATGGCATCCTCCCCAAGCTAATCATTATGTTATGACCGGTACAACGTACCAACGGATGAGGCCCAATGGGCAGGGTTAGTTACAGGCTTAGCCCAAGTTATCGTAGCTATCTTAGAGTCCAAGTTATATTAGAGCCCAAGTTATCTAGGGTTTAGTGAAGGTTGTCCTCCTTTATATACACATGTGCCCCTTCGCGCCACCACCCCCGGCCACCGTCGTGCCCCAGGGCCTGCCGATCACCCACGTCCGGTGGCCGCCGTCGCCGTCCCCGCTACCGACGTGGATCGACACGCCGACCTACACGGCGACACCGCTACAGCCGACGGTGTTGCAGCCACCCGCCCCCACCTTCGGGGGTTCGGCAGGTACACTGACCCGTACGCCGGGAGCTCCGTGGTGCCGCAGCACTCTCCTCCCGCCGCGCTGGGTCGTCACGAGGGTGCCTACGTGGCCTCGCCACACGTACAACAGCCGCCCCGCTTCACCAAGCTGGAGTTCGCCACCTACGACGACACCACGTCCGACCAGTTTTTCTTGGGGCAGCGGACCTTGGCGTCCGACCGCACGTGGATCGCCTCCTACCACCTCCGTGGCGCCGCCCAGACGTGGTACTACGCCCTCGAGCAGGACGAGGGCGGGATGCCTCCGTGGGAGCGCTTTCGCGACCTGTGTCTCCTCCGGTTCGGCCCCCCATACGTGGGAGCCGCCTGGCCGAGCTCGGTCGCCTTCCCTTCACCACCTCGGTGCAGGACTTCACCGACCGCTTCCACACATTGGCATGCCATGCGCCTGACGTCACGGCTCGCCAACGCGCCGAGTTCTTCGTCGGCGGCCTTCCCGACCACATCTGCATCGACGTCGAGATGCGCGACCCCCAGGACCTGCAGAGGGCCATGTATTACGCATGTGCATACGAGCAGCGCGCCAACGCCCTGCAGCAGGCGTTCCCGGGCCGCGGCACGCGTCCCCCGACCCGCCCCGCCCCAGCGGCCACAACCTCGATACGCCCCGCCCTGCCGGCCACTACTGCGACTGCCCCTACGCTGACACACACCTTCCGGCGCTTGACGTCGGCCGAGCAGCTCGAGCAGCGCCGCAAGGGCCTGTGCTTCAACTGCAACGAGCCGTATGCGTCGACTCATACGTGCGCCCGCCTGTTCTACTTGGAGACCGTCGACGACGCGAAGGTGGAGGCCCTCACCGCGGAGCTCGACCCCACCACACTCTCCGAGGCCGGCGTCACAACCTACGGGCTGGTCGACGCGACCGCCTTCGTCGTCTCCCTTCATGCCATGGCTGGCATCAAGACGGGAAAGACGATGCTGCTTCCGGTGACGATCAACGGGGAGCGTCTCACCGCGCTTGTGGACACGGGTTCGACGCACAACTTCCTGTCCAGGGACGCCATGCGTCGCCTCGCACTCCAACCGGCGGGCTCAGAGAAGTTCAGCGTCACCGTCGCCAACGGGGACCGCCTTGCTTGCCAGGGGGTGGCGCGGCAGGTTCCCATTCTCATCGGCGACGAGCCGTTCTCTATCGACTGCGTCGGCATCGACCTGGGCTGCTTCGACTTCATCCTCGACATCGACTTCCTGTCCACTCTCGGCCCCATCCTTTTGGACCTCGATGTGTTGTCCCTCATCTTCTGGCGCGAGGGCGGCCGTCGCGTTCAGTGGACAGGCATCGGCGGCTCCGGCGCCGCGACTCCTCAGCTCCAGTTGATGGCGGCCGCACTGGACGAGGCGCATCCCCTCCTGGCCGACCTCCTGCAGTAGCACAGCGACATCTTCGACGAGCCACAGGGCCTCCCTCCCACGCGGCCATGTGACCACAGCATCCACCTACTGCCGTACACGGCACGTGTCGCCGTGTGCCCGTACCGGTACCCTCAGCTGCAGAAAGACGAGCTCGAGCGTCAGGTGGCGGTCATGCTTGCGCAGGGCATCATCCGGATTTCGACATCGCCATTCTCCACCCCGGTGCTCCTTGTGCGCAAGCCCGACGGCACATGGCGCTTCTGCATAGACTACCGCGCCCTCAACGCCCTGACGTCCAAGGACAAGTTCCCCATCCCCGTCGTGGATGAGCTCTTGGACGAGCTACACGGAGCGCGTTTCTTCACCAAGCTCGACCTTCGCTCGGGCTACCATCAGGTGCGCATGCACCCTGACGACATCGAGAAGACGGCGTTCCGCACTCACCATGACCACTTCGAGTTCCTGGTGATGCCGTTTGGCAACTCCAACGCGTCGGCGACCTTCCAAGCCCTGATGGACGACGTGCTCAGCCCATACTTAAGCCGCTTTGTGCTTGTTTTCTTTGATGACATTCTTATCTACAGTGCATCTTGGGCGGAGCACCTAGAGCACGTGGCATCATCTTCAACGAGCTTCGAGCGTATCATCTTCACCTCAAGCGCTCGACGTGCTCGTTCGGCACGACCTCCGTCACGTACCTGGGGCACGTCATCTCGGCGGACGGGGTAGCGATGGACGTGGACAAGGTCGCCGCGTGGCCGACCCCGCGGTCACCGCGGGCGGTCCGCGGCTTCTTGGGCCTCGACGGCTACTACCGGAAGTACATCCGGGACTTCGGCATCATCGCCGCGCCACTGACGCGTCTCCTTCGACGCGACGCCTTCTCCTGGGACGAGGAGGCGACTACGGCATTCGAGGCTCTCCAGCGGGCGCTCACGACGGGACCCGTCCTCCAGATGCCGGACTTTGATATGCGTTCGTGGTGGACTGCGACGCCTCTGGCATCGGCTGCGGCGCCGTCCTCCACCAGGGCGAGGGACCGCTCACTTTCTTCAGCCGCCCCTTCACCCCTCGCCATCACAAGCTCGCGGCCTACGAGCGCGAGCTTATTGGGCTCGTTCAGGCGGTGCGCCACTTGCGGCCTTATCTTTGGGGCCGGTCATTCCGTGTGCGCACGGACCACTATAGCCTCATGTTCTTGCTGGACGAGCGTCTCTCCATAGTTCCGCAGCACCAGTGGATCAGCAAGCTCTTCGGCTTCGACTTCACCGTCGAGTACCGCCCCGGCTGTCTCAACACGGTCGCCGACGCCTTGTCCCGCCGCGACACTGAGGATGTCGCGGACGACGTCGCCATGGCTGGCACTGTCATGTGCATCCGCTCCGGGCCATCTTTCGCCTTCATCGACGACATTCGCCGGGCAACTTCGATGGCCGCGGACGCGCAGGGCCTGCGCCAGCGCCTTGACGACGGCGAGCTAGACGCGCCCTGGCGCTTGGACGAGGGGCTGCTCCTACATGGCCGCCGCATCTTCGTGCCCGACCATGGCGACTTGCGCCACCAGGTCCTGACCTTGGCACACTCTGCAGGGCACGAGGGCGTGCAGAAGTCTCTCCATCGTCTCCGTGCTGATTTTTACATCCCCGGTGATGGCGCGATTGTCCGCGACTAGGTGCGGTCGTGCGTTACGTGCCAGCGGAACATGACGGAGACACTACGACCCGCGGGTCTACTGCAGTCGCTGGACGTACCCTTCCAGGTGTGGGCGGATATTTCCATGGACTTCATCGAGGGCCTTCCCAAGGTGGGCGGCAAGTCCATCATCCTCACGGTGGTTGACCGCTTCTCCAAGTACGCGCACTTCATCGCCCTGGGTCATCCATATACAGCCGCCTCCGTGGCGCGGGCCTTCTTCGACGGCATCGTACGCCTCCACGGTTTTCCTTTGTCCATCGTCAGCGATCGTGATCCCGTGTTTACGGGACATGTCTGGCAGGATCTCTTTCAACTGGCGGGCGTGAAGCTCCGCATGAGCACGGCATTCCACCCTCAGACAGACGGCCAATCCGAGGTGGTCAACAAGGTGATCGCCATGTACCTGCGTTGTGTTACTGGTGATCGTCCACGAGCTTGGGTGGACTGGTTGGCATGGGCGGAGTACTGCTACAACACCTCCTATCACTCCGTCCTGCGCACCACGCCTTTCGAGGTGGTCTACGGGCACCCACCTCCGGCGATGCTCCCATACGAGCCTGGGACGGCTCGGTCCGAGACGACGGGCGACTTACTCCGCACCCGCGACGACATTCTAGCTGAGGCGCGCCAGCATCTTCTCCAAGCACAGCAGCTGGCTCAGAAGTACTATGATGCTCATCATCGCGAGGCGGAGTTCGTGGTGGGCGATTGGGTGTGCTTGTGCCTCCTCCACAGGACAACGCAGTCTCTGGACCCGCGCTCCAAGCGCAAATTGGGACCTCGCTACGCCGGTCCCTTTCGTGTGCTGGAGCGTGTCGGCACACTCGCATACCGCTTGGAGCTGCCAGCTAGTTCTCGCCTCCACGACGTCTTCCATGTTGGCTTACTGAAGGCCTATCGCGGGGATCCTCCTGCAGCGACGCCGGCCCTTCCTCCTACTTCGGATGGCCGCCTCCTTCTAGCTTCAGCGCAGGTGGCGAAGGTGATGCAGGCGCAGCAGCGTCGCAACGTCTGGCATGTCTTGGTACAGTGGACCGGCCTGCCAGAGGAGGAAGCGACATGGGAGAAGCTCGACGATTTCCGCCAGCAGTTTCCAGATGTTCAGCTCGAGGACGAGCTGTTTGGTAAGGCGGGGAGAGATGTTATGACCGGTACAACGTACCAACGGAGGAGGCCCAATGGGCAGGGTTAGTTACGGGCTTAGCCCAAGTTATCTAGCTATCTTAGAGTCCAAGTTATATTATAGTCCAAGTTATCTAGGGTTTAGTGGAGGTTGTCCTCCTTTATAAACAGATGTACCCGTTCGATATTAAGCAGACAATAAACCGTATTCTGTTGTCGTCTCCCTCAGGAGACGGGAACCCTAAACCCTAGCCGCCTCTCTCTCTCTCACGCCGCGACGGCGCCCAACCGCCGGCGTCGGCGTCCCCAACCTCGCAGCCCGCATTTCCACCCCTACAACCTACGTCCGAGACCTGGTAGAACCCTAGCCTCTACCAGATTATTTTTCATGTCACTGTATTACAATTGTTCATACAGTGCATAGAATCAAAAACATCACAGGAGCGTATGAAAGCATTAGTCTTGCACATGATGAAGGAGCTTTGTTTGTTCAAAAATCGTTACATTAGCAAGATGACATCTTTTGCATGTCGTACAATGTTGTTCCCTCTAGCTTAACCTACACCTAAAAGAAAATTCACCAAGTAAAATTTTGCACTTTATTTACCCTTTTAGCAAAAAATGGAAATATACAAAAGCAAAATTAAGCATAATATTCTACAAGTAACACTTAGATGATGATCAGGACTGGTATGCCAATTGACTGGACCAAGTAAAATAATGTATCAGCTAATCAGCTTTGCTGCACCTATGGAATTTCTTTATAGAATTAGCTTATTGGAATGACATGGCGCTATTTGATTGGATATCACGGGCCCATGACGAAAATCAGTGGAGTATTAAAGAGAAATTACGTCCATAAGTGTGATTTCGTAACTACCTGCCCTCGGGTGTAGCACTTTTGATAATGTATTCTTCAAACAAAGAATTTTCCTATAATAAGTTTTCTGTAATCATATATTGTGACTGTTATAATACTGAACTTTTTCCAATATCACAGTTCATATTACAGCACTTTCCAATATCAGTGTTGAGGTATCGAGATCTGCAGATGAGCATTTAGAATAGATTAATAATAAGAAGATATTAAAGTGTCCAGCTATTGTGTTCACCTTAAAATGGTTTATTTTGATCCTTTTGCTTTGTATTATAAAAACGTAGCAACTATTATCTTATGCTGAACAAACAAGAATACATGCTGATGGGAAAGATAAGAGTCTGAAACTGCAAGTCATTTATCCTTTCGAAATCATGCACTTGCATACCAGCCGAATGAAATAAATCATTACTTTTGTTAGAACATATATATGATTTATTTTTTGTGTTTCTAATGCAGTACACTTTGTACTTTTGAGAGAATTCGGAGGACTCTTGGGACTAACACCCTTTTTTTGCTTCATACTCACATACTGTCTAAAGAAGACTATATGTTAGTAGTTGGCATATATAGTTGTTCAACAGTGTACTACAAAAAAATGAAAATAATAATACAAAAGGCAGGTAGGAGAGGGCATGCCCCACTATTTCATGGGCATATAAAAGCAACTAAAGTTCACATGCTAGCTTTTTTCCCTGTAACCCATAACATAATATTAGATAAAGGCGCTATAGAACATAACATAATTAGTTTTTTCTAATAATATATTGTGACTATTATAATACTGAGCTTTTTCCAATATAGAGTTCATATTACAGCACTTACCAATCATCAAAGCAAGTATGGTTTATAACACACACACCCCCCCCCTCTCTTTCTCTTTAATTCAGCTTCGACACATAATTAACCTTCTCCGAAGACATGCATTTAAGAAGTACCTCTCAAAACTACGTGAAAATAATCCTGTGAGTATAGAAAGAGAGAAGACATAATCTTATTATTCTACATTCATTGCATTCATATCAAAAGGGAAATAGACCGTCCAAAGAGTTTACTAACTACAAACAGAAAAGCAATAATGTTTCCTTCTTGAAAGAAAGCAATAATGTTGCTGACCTTCAGGCATATCTCATGGAAAGCATGCATCTTCTTGACACACCACCGCATCCGTTAAGTACCTTTCTGGTTCTTGAGGTATTTGGCAAATGGCAATATGGATGATTGATTTCCCTGCTGACAGTACTTGCATATCATAGCAGCAATCAAAAGAAACAGGGAGAGAAAAACACACATTATTTTTAGTTCAAAAAAGCGCTAGGCGTTAATTGTGCGTTTTGCCACCGCCTTGCGCTTTTCTGACCAAAGCGCATGCTTATGCGCAATTATACACAGACTAAGCGCAGTTATGCGCTAGCCGTTTTGTTATCGCCTAGAGCCTAAGCGCACTTAAGCGCTCGCTTAGGCGTGCCTTTTTTAACTATATTTTTTTGTAAAGCTAGGAAGAGAGGAAATGTGCGTGCCAACATCTATCAAGCACCACCAAGTCGGTATGCCTTGATGGGCCCCTTGTTAAACATCATTCATCGAACAACTTGGTTTTTGGAGAACGAGAGGCTACAAAATGGAGACGCCAGAGCCGCAACTTTGTAGTAATTAATTACCTCTCCAGCAACGTCTGAAACAAACTTCGTCATGCTTGGATGGAGACATTGCGCAGGAATCAGTGTTGAGGTATCGAGATCTGCAGATGAGCATTTAGAATAGATTAATAATAATAAGATATTAAAGTGACCAGCTAATGTGTTCACCTTAAAATGGTTTATTTTGATCCTTTTGCTTTGTATTATAGAAACGTAGCAACTGTTATCTTATGCTGAACAAACAAGAACACATGCTGATGGGAAAGATAAGAGTCTGAAACTGCAAGTCATTTATCCTTTCGAAATCACGCACTTGCATACCAGCCGAATGAAATAAATCATTACTTTCCCTAGAACTTGTATATGATGTATTTTTTGTATTTCTATTGCGGTACACTTTGTACTTTGGAGAGAATTCGGAGGGCTCTTGGGAGTAACACCTTTTTTGGCTTCATACTCACATACTATGTAAAGAAGATCATATGTTAGTAGTTGGCATATATAGTTGTTCGACTGTGTACTACAAACAAATGAAAATAAAAAGGCAGGTAGGAGAGGGCATGCACCACTATTTCATATGTTAGTAGTTGGCATATATAGCGCTACAACATATGATCTTCTTTACATGCTAGCTTTTTTCCCTGTAACCCATAACACAATTAATCTTAGATAAAGGCGCTATAGAACAAAACCAGATGCAGGTTCGAAGTAAACACATAAAAAATCGTTACCATGAATGTTAACTAACCGCTGGTACCTCCATGATTAGTACTATAATTCAACTGCTCGGTTTGGATCTAGAACTGAACTTTGGTTATGGGATTTAAAAACAATGGCATGCTGATGGCATGCTGGACAAAATCACAATCTAGTGTTGATGGCATGCTGGATTCGACCAGTTGATGCATGAAGAAAAAGAGTACCTAGTCCTACACCGGCCAGAGCCTGAATTATGTAGCTGAACTAATCCATACAATAATAAGTCATGCCGTTTTGCTATGTATAGATGACATGGCCGGTAACAAATGTATATATATACACAATTGTGATGCAGACTCACACGTTCATCCAAGATGACGACAACTCGCAGGAATTTAAAAAAAAAAAAATCCTGATGGAGGCGACAGAGTCAGCCTTGGACTCGAACTGGTGATCCTATATCTCCTCTCCTCAGTTCAAGGCAAGAAAAAACTCTGCAGATTCCAAGAAAAATAAATTTGAACAACAAAAACAAGGGCGGATAGATATAGATCTCGAGGTAGACAAAGTTTAGGGTTTGGGAGAGGGCGGATTCATAGATGAGAGACGGTTGTCGCAGAGAGGGGGCCGTGCGGTGGATGGAGGCGCCGGATCGTCGCCGGAGAGGGCAGCGTCCGGTGGACAGGAAGGCGCTGGGCGTTGGTCGTGGGAGAGGGTGGGGGCAGATCGGGGAAGGAGGTGGTGACTGGACTGGAGAATTTTGTGCTGACCTAGAACCGTGGGGAATTTTTACTTCCGTGCTAAGTTTTCGCTGTCATTTTTCTTTATGTCTAGTTTTCGCAAGAGGTGAGGGTCGTTCGTTTTGCGTGAGTAAACTGTATAGTTGTCCCCTGAATTTTGGTTATGTTCAAAATAATCCTTAAACCCATAAAGTATACTAAAACGGTCCTCAAACTTAGAGCACCGGTACTAAGAGCATCTTCAACCGCACGCGGCGCGTTAAAATAACATTTATACAACGTTGAAATGGTAAATTTTTTGCGTGCAGCAGAGCACTCGCTCCAAAGGACGCCGCAAAATATTGCGCACGCGAACCCCTCCAACACGTGCTACAAAAAACGGCATGCATGGCCAGCACAAACAACATTTGACACTCAAACAAAACCAAAAAGATTAAAAACATAAAAAATAAATCAACAATAAATAGGTCAATTTTATTACAACTCAAACAAATAGTTTATCTTCCAATACAATAAATAGTTCAACAATACAACATTAAACATACAAATCACTAGGTTTGTGGCCATTCCATGCCCACCACTCCTCTATTAGATCCTTATGAAGATCATCATGTGTTTCGTCACGTTGAATGGCATGATAGCACGCAACAAATCGGGCCACCCTCTCAGCCCAAGAGCTCATACAGGTAGTAGTCTAAATCTTGTCCATGCTCATTCTCGATGATCATGTTATGCATGATCACACAAGCGTTCATTATGTACCAAAGGATCTTTTGATCCCAGAATCTAGTCGGTCCTCTCACAATAGCAGATTAGGCTTGCAAAATCCCAAAAGCTCTCTCCATATCTTTCCTAGCCGTCGTCTGAGCATTGTGGAAATCAAGATTTTCTTACCTTCCGGTTTTTTCAACGGCTTCACAAATGTTTATCACTTTCGGTAGATGTCATCCGCAAGATAGTAGCCATAGTTGTATGTATGTCCATTTGTTACAAACTACACCGATGGCAGTTCACCATTTGCAATCATATTCATGAGTGGTGACCGATTAAGAACTTTGATGTCATCAAAGATCAAGGCATTCCGAAAAAAACATGCCAAATCCAAGTCTCTTGATCGGCCACTACTTCAAGGATTATAGTGGAACCCTTTTTCTCGTTGTGGAATTGTCCATGCCATGACTTAGGACAATTCTTCCAACTCCAATGCATGCAATCTATTGAACTAAGCATACTTGGGAACCCACGAGCTTTATTCATCTCCAAAAGCCTTGCGACGTCTTCAGCGTTGGGAGCTCTCAAATACTCCGGATCAAACACTTGCACAATTCCAACTACGAATCCACAACACACATGATGGCTTGACTCTCACCCATGGCCAAGTGGTCATCAACTAGATCAGCCGAAATATTGTATGCCAACATATGCAACACACTTGTCACCTTTTGAAAGGTGTTATGCCCGAGTTCTTCGGCGGCATTCCTCCTTCGTTGACAAAATGATAATGGCTCATCAGTTTCTCTACAATGCGTTTGAACAACTAGGTGCTCATCCTAAAACGACGCCGAAAATATGACTTAGGGTATATGGGATTATCCACAAAATAGTGCCTCATCAATCTGTTGTCGGGATCTATCTTATCCCTCCAAATTTTCTGACGACCCATAATCGAACCATTGTTCTTCGGCTTTTTATTGACGTGCATACACTAGTAGAAAATGGTCCATTTGTCCCGGTTCCAGAGGCCCATTAGCCCCGGTTCCAGAGGCCCATTAGCCCCGGTTTCGGAACCGGGACTAAAGGGTCGGTACTAAAGCCCAAAACCTTTAGTCCCAGTTCCTTTACCAACCGGGACAAAAGGGCCTCCACGTGGCCTCTGCGGGGAGCCCAGGCAGGAGGGCCTATAGTCCCGGTTGGTAATACCAGCCGGGACCAGGAGGTGATTTTTTTTGAATGGGGGTGTGTTGGAGGGTTTGGAGGGTTAATTTAGGGGTTTCATATTGTGTTAGCTAGCTAATAACCATTCATCAAGTAGATATAGCCATACCTACTCAAATCGTCAGTGAAGGTGAGAAAATAACGATATCCGCCGCGCGCCTCTATGCTCATTGGTCCGCACACATCAGTATGTATAATCTCCAATAAGTCACTTGCACGCTCCATTGTTCCATAGAACAGAGTCTTAGTCATCTTGCCCATGAGGCATGGTTCGCACGTGTCAAGTGATTCAAAATCAAGTGACTCCAAAAGTCCATCATCATGGAGTTTCTTCATGCGCTTAACACCAATATGACCTAAGCGGCAGTGCCACAAGAAAGTGGCGTTATCATTGTTAACTCTACATCTTTTGGTCTCAATGTTATGGATATGATTGTCATCACAGTCGAGATTCAATATGAACAAACCCCTCACATTGGGTGCATGACCATAAAAGATATTACTCATATAAATAGAACAATCATTATTCTCAGACTTAAATGAGTAACCGTCTCGCAATAAACAAGATCCAGATATAATGTTCATGCTCAACACATGCACTAAATAACAATTATTTAAGTTCATAACTAATTCCGATGGTAACTGAAGTGAGACCGTGCCGACCGCGATCGCATCAACCTTGGAACCATTTCCCACGCGCATCGTCACTTCATCCTTTGCCAGCCTTCGTTTATTCTGCAGTTCCTATTTCGAGTTGGAAATGTGAGCAACAGAACCGGTATCAAATACACAGGCACTACTACGAGAGTTGGTGTTGCAGTTGCGCTTCCAGTGACCAGTCCCCTTGCAATAGTAGCACTCATTTTCCGGCTTAGACCCATCCTTGGGTTTCTTCATCGGAGGGGCAACAGTGTTGCCACTCTTCTTGGAGTTACCCTTCTTGACTTTTGTCGTTCTTCTTGAAACTAGTGGTCTTATTGACCATCAACACTTGATGTTCTTTCTGGATTTCTAACTCAGCGACTTTCAGCTTCACAAATAACTCGTCGGGTGACTTATTCATCCCTTGCATGTTATAGTTCAACATGAAGCTCTTGTAGCTAGGTGGCAGTGATTGAAGAATTCTATCAGTGATAGCTTCTTGCGGGAGAGCGATCCCCAGCTCAGCTAGACGGTTTGAGTACCCAGAAATTTTGAGCACATGTTCACTGACAAACGAATTCTCCTCCATTTTGCAAGCATATAATTTATCGGAGGTCTCATACCTCTCGACCCGGGCATTCTTCTCAAAGATAAACTTCAACTCCTGGAACATCTCATATGCTCCATGACGTTCAAAACATCGTTGATGTCCCGGTTCTAAGCCATACAAAACTACACATTAAACTAGTGAGTAGTCATCCTTACGAGCTTGCCAAGCATTCAAAACATCTTGGCCAGTCGTAGCGGGTGGTTCATCTCCTAGCGCTGCATCAAGAACATAATTCTTTTGCCCATCTTGAAGGATAAGCCTCAAATTTCGAGCCCAGTCTACAAAGTTGCTACCATCATCTTTCAGCTTAGCTTCCTCTAGGAACGTATTGAAATTCAGGGTTGCTACTGCGCGAGCCATTGATCTACAACATAAATTTTTGCAAAGATTACTTAGACTATGTTCAAGACAATTGAGTTTATATAATCATATTACTAATAAACTCCCACTCAAATAGACATCCCTCTAGTTATTCAAGTGACGCGTGATCCAAATTCACTAACTCAAGTTCGATCATCACGTGAATTGAGTATAGTTTTAGTGGTGAACATTTCCATGTTGATCTGTATGATTCATGCTCGACCTTTCGGTCTCTTGTGTTCTGAGGCCATCTCTGTACATTCTAGGCTCGTCAAGTTTAACCCGAGTGTTCCGCATGTGCAACTGTTTTGCACCCGTTGTATATGAACGTTGAGTCTATCATACCCGATCATCACGTGGTGTCTTGAAATGACGAATTGTCGCAACGGTGCACAGTCGGGGAGAACACAATTTTCTCTCAAAATTTTAGTGAGGGGTCTGTTGGGTAACGTAGCATAAATTCAAAATTTTCCTACGCCATATTCAAATCTTCTTATGGAGAGACCAGCAACGAGAGAGGGTGAGTGCATCTTCATACCTTTGAAGATCGCTAAGCGGAAGCGTTGCAAGAACGCGGTTGATGGAGTCGTACTCGCGGCGATTCAGATCGCGGTGTGATTCCGATCTAGTGCCGAACCACGGCACCTCCGCGTTCAACACACGTGCAGCCCGGTGATGTCTCCCGCACCTTGTTCCAGCAAGGAGGAGGGAGAGGTTGGGGAAGATCTCCGGCAGCACGACGGCGTGGTGTTGATGGAGAGACGAGGTCTCCCGGCAGGGCTTCGCCAAGCACCATGGGAGAGGAGGAAGGAGGGGAGCAGGGCTGCGCCGAGGGAGAGGCAAAACTGTGTGCAAAACAGCCCCAAAACCCTCTCTATATATAGGAGGAGGGGAGGGGTGTGCCACCCCTAGGGTTCCCACCCTAGGTGGTGCGGAAGCCCCCCCAGATGGGAGGTGCGGCGGCCAGGGCAGGGAGAGAGGAGGCGGCGCCCTAGGTGGGCCTTGGGCCTCCCCTGTGCCTAGGATTTGCCCCCTCTCCACCTCCTGCGCCTTGGGCCTCTATGTGGGAGGCGCACCATCCCACTTTGGGCTGGCAGCCCTCCACCTTTTGGCCCACGCTGCCTCTTGATGTTGGTGGCCCCTCCCGGTGGAACCCCGGGACCATTTCCGGTAGTCCCGGTGGTCCCGGTACGCTACCAGTGACGCCCGAAAAATTTCCGGTGTCCAAACCCATCCATCCTATATATCAATCTTTACCTCCGGACCATTCCGTAGCTCCTCGTGACGTCCGGGATCTCATCCGGGACTCCGAACATCCTTCAGTAACCTCGTATAACAATTCCCTATAACCCTAGCGTCATCGAACCTTAAGTGTGTAGACCCTACGGGTTCGGGAGGCATGCAGACATGACCGAGACACTCTCCGGCCAATAACCATCAGCGGAATCTGGATACCCATGGTGGCTCCCACATGTTCCACGATGATCTCATCAGATGAACCATGAGTCAAGGATTCAATCAATCCCGTATACAAATCCCTTTGTCTGTCGGTATAGAACTTGCCCGATATTCGATCGTCGGTATGCCTATACCTTGTTCAATCTCGTTACCGGTAAGTCTCTTTACTCATTCTGTAGCACGTCATCCTGTGACTAACTCCTTAGTCACATTGAGCTCATGATGATGTTCTACCGAGTGGGCCCAGAGATACCTCTCCGTCACACGGAGCGACAAATCCCGATCTCGATTCGTACCAACCCAACAGACACTTTCGGAGGTACCCGTAGTGCACCTTTATAGTCACCCAGTTACGTTGTGATGTTTGATACACCCAAAGCACTCCTACGGTATCCGGGAGTTGCACAATCTCACGGTCAAAGGAAAAGACACTTGACATTAGAAAAGCTTTATCATACAAACAATACGATCTAGTGCTATGCTTAGGATTTGGTCTTGTCCATCACATCATTCTCCCTATGATGTGATCCCATTATCAATGAAATCTAATGCCCATGATCAGGAAACCATGATCATCTATTGATCAACGAGCTAGCCAACTAGAGGCTTGGTAGGGACACGTTGTGATCTATTTATTCACACATGGATTATTCTTTCCTGTTAATACCATTATAGCATGAACAATAGACGATTATCATGAACAAGGAAATATGGTAATAACCATTTTATTATTGCCTCTAGGGCATATTTCCAACAGTCTCCCACTTGCACTAGAGTCAATAATCTAGTTACATTGTGATGTATCGAACACCCATAGCATTATGGTGTTGATCATGTTTTGCTCGAGGAAGAGGTTTAGTCAACGGGTCTGCAACATTCAGATCCGTGTGTACTTTACAAATATCTATTACTCCACTCTGGACATGGTCCTGGATGGAGTTGTAGCGGCGTTTGGTGTGCTTGGTCTTCTGGTGAAACCTGGGCTCCTTGGCTATGGCAATGACCCCAGTGTTATCACAGAAGAGTGTCATTGGACCCGACGCGCTTGGAACCACTCCAAGGTCGGTGATGAGCTCCTTCATCCATATTCTTTCATGAGCCGCTTCTGAAGCAGCTATGTACTCCGCTTCACATGTACATGCTGCCATGACTTCTTGCTTGCTCTGCACCAGCTCATTGCCCCACCATTCAAAACATACACGTATCCGGTCTTGACTTAGAGTCATCCGGATCTGTGTCGAAGCTAGCATCGACGTAACCCTTTACGACGAGCTCTTCGTCACCTCCATAAACGAGAAACATCTCCTTAGTCCTCTTCAGGTACTTAAGGATATTCTTGACCGCTGTCCAGTGTTCCATACCGGGATCACTTTGGTACCTTCCTACCAAACTTATGGCAAGGTTTATATCAGGTCTGGTACACAGTAGGCCTGGGCATTCGGTATAAACCAAAAATTCGGTTTCTACCATTTGTTTTTTTCATAATTTCGGTTAGCAAATTTGAAAACCAAAAAATACTTTACAAAATAGCTAACCGAAAATTCGGTTAACCGAGATTTCGGTTTGGTATTCAGTTTTATACCATATTAGCTGAATGCAATAAGAATTTCAGTTGTGAGGTAGCGTTCATCCACGTGCGCTCTTATATAAGCTACGACTCCTACTCCTTCCGTATGTCCAGCCGAGGTGGGACTAAACTAAGTAATAAACAACCGGCCGGACGCACGTACAGTGCTTTCACTACTCCGTGCATGGTGGAGTAGAGAAAAATAAAGCCCATAATAGTTTGGGCCTTCCACGCTGGTTGGTCGACTTGGGCCATTTAAATTTTATTCTCGCTGTTGCCCACGCGTGCTGCACATGCTACGTAGCACTGGACAAACTATAGGAGGTTCACACGTCGTGACCCATGTTCGGTTTCCTTTTCGGCTAACCGATCTAACACCTGTACCGACTGAAGTAAGTTCGGTTTGGAGAGTTAAAAACCGAATTTTCATGTTCCATCATCAAAACCGAAATTTTGGTTTTTTCGGTTTCGGTATCGGTTCGGTCTTCGCTTCGTCGGTTTTTATGCCCACCCCTAGTACACAGCATTGTTGGAATTATGCCCTAGAGGCAATAATAAATATATAGTTATTATTATAATTCCTGTATCAAGATAATAGTTTATTATCCATGCTATAATTGTATTGAATGAAGACTCACTTACATGTGTGGATACATAGACAAAACACCGTCCCTAGCATGCCTCTAGTTGGCTAGCCAGTTGATCAATGATAGTCAGTGTCTTCTGATTATGAACAAGGTGTTGTTGCTTGATAACTGGATCACGTCATTGGGAGAATCACGTGATGGACTAGACCCAAACTAATAGACGTAGCATGTTGATCGTGTCATTTTGTTGCTACTGTTTTCTGCGTGTCAAGTATTTATTCCTATGACCATGAGATCATATAACTCACTGACACCGGAGGAATGCTTTGTGTGTATCAAACGTCGCAACGTAACTGGGTGACTATAAAGATGCTCTACAGGTATCTCCGAAGGTGTTAGTTGAGTTAGTATGGATCAAGACTGGGATTTGTCACTCCGTGTGACGGAGAGGTATCTCGGGGCCCACTCGGTAATACAACATCACACACAAGCCTTGCAAGCAATGTAACTTAGTGTAAGTTGCGGGATCTTGTATTACGGAACGAGTAAAGAGACTTGCCGGTAAACGAGATTGAAATAGGTATGCGGATACTGACGATCGAATCTCGGGCAAGTAACATACCGAAGGACAAAGGGAATGACATACGGGATTATACGAATCCTTGACACTGAGGTTCAAACGATAAGATCTTCGTAGAATATGTAGGATCCAATATGGGCATCCAGGTCCCGCTATTGGATATTGACCGAGGAGTCTCTCGGGTCATCTCTACATAGTTCTCGAACCCGCAGGGTCTGCACACTTAAGGTTCGACGTTGTTTTATGCGTATTTGAGTTATATGGTTGGTTACCGAATGTTGTTCGGAGTCCCGGATGAGATCACGGACGTCACGAGGGTTTCCGGAATGGTCCGGAAATGAAAATTGATATATAGGATGACCTCATTTGATTACCGGAAGGTTTTCGGAGTTACCGGGAATGTACCGGGAATGACGAATGGGTTCCGGGAGTTCACCGGAGGGGGGCAACCCACTCCGGGGAAGCCCATAGGCATTTGGGGGGGTCACACCAGCCCTTAGTGGGCTGGTGGGACAGCCCACCAATCCCCTATGCGCCAAGAGAGAAAAAATCAAAGGAAAGAAAAAAAAGGAAGAAGTGGGAAGGGGGAAGGACTCCCTCCCACCAAACCAAGTAGGACTCGGTTTGGGGGGGGGAGAGTCCTCCCCCCTGGCTCGGCCAACCCCTTGGGGATCCCTTGGACCCCAAGGCAAGGTCCCCCTCCCTCCTCCTATATATATGGGGCTTTTAGGGCAGATTTGAGACGACTTTCTCACGGCTGCCCGACCACATACCTCCATAGTTTTTCCTCTAGATCGTGTTTGTGCGGAGCTCGGGCGGAGCCCTGCTGAGACAAGATCATCACCAACCTCCGGAGCGCCGTCACGCTGCCGGAGAACTCTTCTACCTCTCCGTCTCTCTTGCTGGATCAAGAAGGCCGAGATCATCGTCGAGCTGTACGTGCGCTGAACGCGGAGGTGCCGTCCGTTCGGTACTAGATCGTGGGACTGATCGCGGGATTGTTCGCGGGGAGGATCGAGGGACGTGAGGACGTTCCACTACATCAACCACGTTCTCTAACGCTTCTGCTGTACGATCTACAAGGGTAGTAGATCACTCATCCCCTCTCGTAGATGGGCATCACCATGATAGATCTTCTTGCGCGTAGGAAAAATTTTGTTTCCCATGCGACGTTCCCCAACAGTGGCATCATGAGCTAGGTTCATGCGTAGATGTCTTCTCGAGTAGAACACAAAAGGTTTTGTGGGCGGTGATGTGCGTTTTGCTGCCCTCCTTAGTCTTTTCTTGATTCCGCGGTATTGTTGGATTGAAGCGGCTTGGACTGACATTACTCGTACGCTTACGAGAGACTGGTTTCATCGTTACGAGTAACCCCCTTTGCTCAAAGATGACTGGCAAGTGACGGTTTCTCCAACTTTAGTTGAATCGGATTTGACCGAGGAGGTCCTTGGATGAGATTAAATAGCAACTCATATATCTCCGTTGTGGTGTTTGCGTAAGTAAGATGCGATCCTACTAGATACCCTTGGTCACCACGTAAAACATGCAACAACAAAATTAGAGGACGTCTAACTTGTTTTTGCAGGGTATGATTGTGATGTGATATGGCCAATGATGTGATGTGATATATTGGATGTATGAGATGATCATGTTGTAATAGAAATATCGACTTGCACGTCGATGGTACGGCAACCGGCAGGAGCCATAGGGTTGTCTTTATACTAACATATCTGTGCTTGCAGATGCGTTTACTATTTTGCTAGGATGTAGTTTTAGTAGTAATAGCATAAGTAGCACGACAACCACGATGGCAACACGTTGATGGATGATCATGGTGTGGCGCCGGTGACAAGAAGATCGTGCCGGTGCTTTGGTGATGGAGATCAAGAAGCACGTGATGATGGCCATATCATGTCACTTATGAATTGCATGTGATGTTAATCCTTTTATGCACCTTGTTTTGCTTAGAACGACGGTAGCATTATGAGGTGATCTCTCACTAAAATTTCAAGACGAAATTGTGTTCTCCCCGACTGTGCACCGTTGCTACAGTTCGTCGTTTCGAGACACCACGTGATGATCGGGTGTGATAGACTCAACGTTCACATACAACGGGTGCAAAACAGTTGCGCACGCGGAACACTCGGGTTAAGCTTGATGAGCCTAGCATGTGCAGACATGGCCTCGGAAAACATGAGACTGAAAGGTCGATCATGAATCATATAGTTGATATGATTAGCATAGGGATGCTTACCACTGAAACTACTCTCGACTCACGTGATGATCGGACTTGGGATAGTGTAAGTGGATCATGAACCACTCAAATGACTAGAGAGATGTACTTTTTGAGTGGGAGTTTAGCATATAATTTGATTAAGTTGAACTCTAATTATCTTGAACATAGTCTAAGTCCATTTTGAATATATTTGTGTTGTAGATCATGGCTCACGCAAGTGTCATCCTGAATTTTAATACGTTCCTAGAGAAAGCTAAGCTGAAAGATGATGGAAGCAACTTTGTAGACTGGGCTCGTAATCTTAAGCTAATCTTACAAGCTGGAAAGAAGGATTATGTCCTTAATGCTGCGCTAGGAGATGAACCACCCGCTACGGCTGATCAGGATGTTAAGAACGCCTGGTTAGCGCGTAAGGAGGACTACTCAATAGTTCAATGTGCAGTCTTGTATGGCTTGGAACCGGGACTTCAACGTCGCTTTGAGCGTCATGGAGCATTTGAGATGTTCCAGGAGTTGAAGTTTATCTTTCAGAAGAACGCCCGGATCGAGAGGTATGAGACCTCCGATAAATTCTATGCTTGCAAGATGGAGGAAAACTCGTCTGTCAGTGAACATGTGCTCAAAATGTCTGGGTACTCAAACCGTCTAGCTGAACTGGGGATTGAACTCCCGCAAGAAGCTATCACTGACAGAATCCTCCAATCACTGCCGCCAAGCTATAAAGGCTTTGTGTTGAACTACAACATGCAAGGGATGAACAAGTCTCCCGGCGAGTTGTTTGCGATGCTGAAAGTCGCAGAGTCTGGACTCCGTAAAGAGCATCAAGTGTTGATGGTGAGCAAGACCACTAGTTTCAAGAGAAACGGCAAAGGCAAGAAGGGCAATTCGAAGAAGAGCGGCAAGCCTGTTGCCAATCCGCCGAAGAAACCCAAGGCTGGACCTAAGCCTGAAACAGAGTGCTTCTATTGCAAGGGTATGGGTCACTGGAAGCGCAATTGCCCCAAGTATCTGGCAGATAAGAAGGCGGGCAAAGAAAAATCAGGTATATTTGATATACATGTTATTGATGTGTACTTAACCGGCTCTCGTAGTAGTGCCTGGGTATTCGATACCGGTTCTGTTGCTCACATTTGCAACTCGAAGCAGGAACTGCGGAATAGACGAAGGCTGGCGAAAGACGAAGTGACGATGCGCGTAGGAAACGGTTCCAAGGTTGATGCAATCGCCGTCGGCACCGTGTCACTTCAACTACCATCGGGATTAGTGATGAACTTAAATCATTGTTATTTAGTGCCTGCGTTGAGCATGAACATTATATCTGGATCTTGTTTATTGCGAGACGGTTACTCTTTTAAGTCTGAGAATAATGGTTGTTCTATTTCTATGAGTAACATCTTTTATGGTCATGCACCGAATGTGAGAGGATTGTTCATATTGAATCTCGATAGCGATACGCATATACATAACATTGAGACCAAAAGAGTTAGAGTAAACAATGATAGCGCCATATTTTTGTGGCACTGCCGCTTGGGTCATATTGGTGTAAAGCGCATGAAGAAACTCCATGCTGATGGACTTTTGGAGTCACTTGACTTTGATTCACTTGACACGTGCGAACCGTGCCTCATGGGCAAGATGACTAAAACTCCGTTCTCCGGAACAATGGAGCGTGCAAGTGACTTGTTGGAAATCATACATACCGATGTGTGTGGTCCGATGAGCGTGGAGGCTCGCGGCGGATATCGTTATTTTCTCACCTTCACTGACGATTTAAGTAGATATGGTTATGTCTACTTGATGAAGCACAAGTCTGAAACATTTGAAAAGTTCAAGCAATTTCAGAGTGAAGTAGAAAATCATCGTAACAAGAAGATCAAGTTCCTACGGTCTGATCGTGGGGGTGAATATCTGAGTTTCGAGTTTGGTACTCACTTAAAACAATGTGGAATTGTTTCGCAGTTAACACCGCCTGGAACACCACAGCGTAATGGTGTGTCCGAACGTCGTAATCGTACTTTGTTAGAGATGGTGCGATCTATGATGTCTCTTACTGATTTGCCATTATCATTTTGGGGTTATGCATTAGAAACAGCTGCATTCACTTTAAATAGGGCACCATCAAAATCCGTTGAGACGACACCATACGAATTGTGGTATGGCAAAAGACCAAAGTTGTCGTTTCTTAAAGTTTGGGGATGTGATGCTTATGTCAAAAAGCTTCAGCCTGAAAAGCTGGAACCCAAAGCGGAAAAGTGCGTCTTCATAGGTTACCCAAAAGAGACAGTTGGGTACACCTTCTATCTCAAATCCGAGGGCAAAGTGTTTGTTGCTAAAAACGGAACTTTTCTCGAGAAGGAGTTTCTCTCGAGAGAATTGAGTGGGAGGAAGATAGAACTTGACGAGGTTGTCGAACCTCTCATCCCTCTGGATGGTGGCGCAGGGCAAGGGGAAACCTCTGTCGTTGCGACGCCGGTTGAGGAGGAAGTTAATGATGATGATCATGAAACTCCAGTTCAAGTTTCTGTTGAACCACGCAGGTCGACGAGATCACGCGCTGCTCCAGAGTGGTACGGTAATCCCGTCTTGACAATCATGTTGTTAGACAACAATGAACCTGCAAATTATGAAGAAGCAATGGTGGGCCCAAATTCCAACAAATGGCTAGAAGCCATGAAATCCGAGATAGGATCCATGTATGAGAACAAAGTGTGGACTTTGGAGATACTACCTGAGGGCCGCAAGGCTATTCAGAACAAATGGATCTTTAAGAAGAAGACGGACGCTGACGGTAATGTGACCGTTTATAAAGCTCGACTTGTGGCAAAGGGTTTTTCACAAGTTCCAGGAGTTGACTACGATGAGACCTTCTCACCCGTAGCGATGCTTAAGTCCGTCAGAATCATGTTAGCGATAGCTGCATTTTTCGATTATGAAATCTGGCAGATGGATGTCAAAACAGCGTTCCTTAACGGTTTCCTTAAGGAAGAGTTGTATATGATGCAACCCGAAGGTTTTGTCGATCCTAAAAATGCTGACAAGGTGTGCAAGCTCCAGCGATCCATTTATGGACTGGTGCAAGCATCTCGGAGTTGGAACAAGCGCTTTGATGAGGTGATCAAAGCATTTGGGTTTATACAAGTGGTTGGAGAATCTTGTATTTACAAGAAAGTGAGTGGGAGCTCTGTGGCGTTTCTAATATTATATGTGGATGACATATTACTGATTGGAAACAACGTAGAGCTTTTGGAGAGCATAAAAGGTTACTTGAATAAAAGTTTCTCTATGAAGGACCTAGGAGAAGCTGCTTACATTCTAGGCATTAAGATCTATAGGGATAGATCAAAACGCCTGATAGGACTTTCACAAAGCACATACCTTGATAAAGTTTTGAAGAGGTTCAAAATGGAACAGTCCAAGAAAGGGTTCTTGCCAGTGTTACAAGGTACGAGATTGAGTAAGACTCAGTGCCCAGCAACTGATGAAGATAGAGAGCATATGCGCTCCGTCCCCTATGCTTCAGCCATAGGCTCTATCATGTATGCGATGTTGTGCACTAGACCGGATGTTAGCCTGGCCATAAGTATGGCAGGTAGGTTCCAGAGTAATCCAGGAGTGGATCACTGGACGGCGGTCAAGAATATCCTAAAGTACCTGAAAAGGACTAAGGAGATGTTTCTCGTGTATGGAGGTGACGAAGAGCTCGCCGTAAAAGGTTACGTCGATGCAAGCTTTGACACAGATCCGGACGACTCTAAGTCGCAAACCGGATACTATTTATTCTTAATGGGGGTGCAGTAAGCTGGTGCAGTTCCAAGCAAAGCATCGTAGCAGATTCTACATGTGAAGCGGAGTACATGGCTGCCTCGGAGGCGGCTAAGGAGGGTGTCTGGATGAAGCAGTTCATGACGGATCTTGGAGTAGTGCCAAGTGCACTGGATCCAATAACCTTGTTCTGTGACAACACTGGTGCCATTGCCTTAGCAAAGGAACCAAGGTTTCACAAGAAGACCAGACACATCAAACGACGCTTCAACCTCATCCGCGACTACATCGAGGAGGAGGACGTAAATATATGCAAAGTGCACACGGATCTGAATGTAGCAGACCCGCTGACTAAACCTCTTCCACGGCCAAAACATGATCGACACCAGAACTGTATGGGTGTTAGATTTATTACAATGTAATTCACATGGTGATGTGAGGGCTAGATTATTGACTCTAGTGCAAGTGGGAGACTGTTGGAATTATGCCCTAGAGGCAATAATAAATATATAGTTATTATTATAATTCCTGTATCAAGATAATAGTTTATTATCCATGCTATAATTGTATTGAATAAAGACTCATTTACATGTGTGGATACATAGACAAAACACCGTCCCTAGCATGCCTCTAGTTGGCTAGCCAGTTGATCAATGATAGTCAGTGTCTTCTGATTATGAACAAGGTGTTGTTGCTTGATAACTGGATCACGTCATTGGGAGAATCACGTGATGGACTAGACCCAAACTAATAGACGTAGCATGTTGATCGTGTCATTTTGTTGCTACTGTTTTCTGCGTGTCAAGTATTTATTCCTATGACCATGAGATCATATAACTCACTGACACCGGAGGAATGCTTTGTGTGTATCAAACGTCGCAACGTAACTGGGTGACTATAAAGATGCTCTACAGGTATCTCCGAAGGTGTTAGTTGAGTTAGTATGGATCAAGACTGGGATTTGTCACTCCGTGTGACGGGGAGGTATCTCGGGGCCCACTCGGTAATACAACATCACACACAAGCCTTGCAAGCAATGTAACTTAGTGTAAGTTGCGGGATCTTGTATTACGGAACGAGTAAAGAGACTTGCCGGTAAACGAGATTGAAATAGGTATGCGGATACTGACGATCGAATCTCGGGCAAGTAACATACCGAAGGACAAAGGGAATGACATACGGGATTATACGAATCCTTGGCACTGAGGTTCAAACGATAAGATTTTCGTAGAATATGTAGGATCCAATATGGGCATCCAGGTCCCGCTGTTGGATATTGACCGAGGAGTCTCTCGGGTCATGTCTATATAGTTCTCGAACCCGCAGGGTCTGCACACTTAAGGTTCGACGTTGTTTTATGCGTATTTGAGTTATATGGTTGGTTACCGAATGTTGTTCGGAGTCCCGGATGAGATCACGGACGTCACGAGGGTTTCCGGAATGGTCCGGAAACGAAGATTGATATATAGGATGACCTCATTTGATTACCGGAAGGTTTTCGGAGTTACCGGGAATGTACCGGGAATGACGAATGGGTTCCGGGAGTTCACAGGAGGGGGGCAACCCACTCCGGGGAAGCCCATAGGCATTTGGGGGCGTCACACCAGCCCTTAGTGGGCTGGTGGGACAGCCCACCAATCCCCTATGCGCCAAGAGAGAAAAATCAAAGGAAAGAAAAAAAAAAGAGGAAGAAGTGGGAAGGGGGAAGGACTCCCTCCCACCAAACCAAGTAGGACTCGGTTTGGGGGGGGGGGAGAGTCCTCCCCCCTGGCTCGGCCGACCCCTTGGGGATCCCTTGGACCCCAAGGCAAGGTCCCCCTCCCTCCTCCTATATATATGGGGCTTTTAGGGCAGATTTGAGACGACTTTCTCACGGCTGCCCGACCACATACCTCCATAGTTTTTCCTCTAGATCGTGTTTCTGCGGAGCTCGGGCGGAGCCCTGCTGAGACAAGATCATCACCAACCTCCGGAGCGCCGTCACGCTGCCGGAGAACTCTTCTACCTCTCCGTCTCTCTTGCTGGATCAAGAAGGCCGAGATCATCGTCGAGCTGTACGTGTGCTGAACGCGGAGGTGCCGTCCGTTCGGTACTAGATCGTGGGACTGATCGCGGGATTGTTCGCGGGGCGGATCGAGGGACGTGAGGACGTTCCACTACATCAACCGCGTTCTCTAACGCTTCTGCTGTACGATCTACAAGGGTACGTAGATCACTCATCCCCTCTCGTAGATGGGCATCACCATGATAGGTCTTCGTGCGCGTAGGAAAATTTTTGTTTCCCATGCGACGTTCCCCAACAAGCATGGCATACATTAGAGAGCCTACGGCTGAAGCGTAGGGGACAGTACTCATCTTCTCTCTATCTGCTACCGTGGTCGGTGACTGAGTCTTACTCAATCTATACCTTGCAAAACTGGCAAAAACCCCTTCTTTGAGTTTTCCATATTGAACTTCTTCAATATCTTGTCAAGGTATGTACTTTGCGAAAGACCTATGAGGCGTCTCGATCTATCTCTATAGATCTTGATGCCTAATATGTATGCAGCTTCTCCAAGGTCCTCCATCGAAAAACTCTTGTTCAAATAGGCCTTTATGCTCTCCAACATCTCTATATTATTCCCCATCAACAATATGTCATCCACATACAGTATGAGGAAAGCTACAGAGCTCCCACTCACTTTCTTGTACAGACAGGCTTCTCCATAAACCTGTATGAACCCAAACGCTTTAATCACCTCATTAAAGCGAATGTTCTAGCTCCGAGATGCTTGCACCAGCCCATAGATGGAGCGCTGGAGCTTGCACACTTTGTTAGCACCCTTAGGGTCGACAAAACCTTCTGGTTGCATCATATACAACTCTTCCTTAAGATTCCCGTTAAGGAACGCTGTTTTGACGTCCATTTGCCAAATTTCATAATCATGAAGAGCGGCAATTGCTAACATGATTTAGACTGACTTCAGCTTCGCTACGGGAGAGAAAGTCTCATCATAGTCAACTCCTTGAATTTGTCGAAAACCCTTTGCGACAAGTCAAGCTTTATAAACGGCCACATTACCGTTTGCATCAGTCTTCTTCTTGAAGATCCATTTATTTTCTATGGCTCGCCGATCATCGGGCAAGTTCACCAAATTCCATACTTTGTTCTCATACATGGATCCTATCTCGGATTTCATAGCCTCGAGCCATTTGTTGGAATCCGGGCCCGCCATTGCTTCTTCATAGTTCGAAGGTTCACTGTTGTCTAACAACATGATTTCCATCACAGGGTTGTCGTACCGCTCTGGTGCGGAGCATACCCTTGTGGACCTTGGCGGTTCAGTAGCAACTTGATCCGAAGCTTCATGATCATCATCATTAACTTCCACTTTAGTTGGCGTAGGCGCCACAGGAACAATTTCCCGCGCTGCGCTACTCTCCGGTTCGAGAGGGGGTGTAATTACCTCATCAAGTTCTACTTTCCTCCCACTTACTTCTTTTGAGAGAAACTCTTTCTCTAGAAAGGATCCGCTCTTGGCAACAAAGGTTTTACCTTCGGATCTAAGATAGAAGGTATACCCAATAGTTTCCTTAGGGTATCCTATGAATACGCATTTCTCCGCTTTGGGTTCGAGCTTCTCTGGCTGAAGTTTCTTAACATAAGCATCGCAGCCACAAACTTTAAGAAACGACAGCTTAGATTTCTTGCCAAACCATAGTTCATACGGTGTCGTCTCAACAGATTTAGACGGTGCCCTATTTAAAGTGAATGCTGCAGTTTCAAATGCGTATCCCCAAAATGATAGCGGTAAGTCGGTAAGAGACATCATAGATCGTACCATATCTAATAAAGTGCGATTACGACGTTCAGACACTCCGTTGCGTTGCGGTGTGCCAGGCGGCATTAGTTCTGAAACGATTCCACACTTCCTTAGGTGTGTGCCAAACTCGTGACTCAAATATTCTCCTCCACGATCAGATCGTAGACACTTAATTTTTCCTGTCACGTTGATTCTCAACCTCACTCTGAAATTCCTTGAACTTTTCAAACGTCTCAGATTTGTGCTTCATCAAGTAGATATACCCATACCTACTCAAATCATCGGTGAGAGTGAGAACATAACGGTAGCCACTGTGAGCTTCAACGTTCATTGGACCACACACATCAGTATGTATTACTTCCAATAAGTCGGTCGCTTTCTCCATTATTCCTGAGAATGGAGTCTTAGTCATCTTGCCCATGAGGCACGGTTCTCATGTGTCAAATGATTCAAAGTCAAGAGACTCTAATAGTCCATCAGTAAGGAGCTTCTTCATGCACTTAACACCGATATGACCAAGGCGGCAGTGCCACAAGTATGTGGGACTATCATTATCAACTTTACATCTTTTGGTACTCACACTATGAATATGTGTAACATCACGATCGAGATTCATCAAGAATAAACCATTCACCAGCGGAGCATGACCATAAAACATATCACTCATATAAATAGAACAACCATTATTCTCTGACTTAAATGAGTAGCTGTCTCGTATTAAGCAAGACCCTGATACAATATTCATGCTCAAAGCTGGTACTAAATAACAATTATTAAGGTTTAAAACTAATCCCAACTGTAGATGTAGAGGTAGCGTGCCGACGGCGATCACATCGACCTTGGAGCCATTCCCGACGCGCATCGTCACCTCGTCCTTGGCCAGTCTCCGCTTATTCCGCAGTTCCTGCTTTGAGTTGCAAATGTGAGCAACAACACCGGTATCAAATACCCAGGAGCTACTACGAGTGTTGGTAAGGTACACATCAATAACATGTATATCATATATACCTTTAACGTTGCCGGCCTTCTTGTCTGCTAAGTACTTGGGGCAGTTCTGCTTCCACTGACCTTTTCCCTTGCAATAGAAGCACTAAGTCTCAGGCTTGGGTCCATTCTTTTTCTTCTTCCCGGTATCTGGCTTACCGGGCGCGGCAACGGCTTTGCCGTCTTTCTTGAAGTTCTTCTTGCCCTTGCCCTTCTTGAAACTGGTGGTCTTATTGACCATCAACACTTGATGCTCTTTCTTGATTTCTACTTCTGCAGACTTGAGCATCGAGTACAACTCAGGAATGGTCTTTTCCATCCCTTGCATGTTGTAGTTCAGCACAAAAATTTTGTAGCTTGGTGGGAGAGACTGGAGGATTCTGTCAATTATAGCATCATCCGGAAGTTCGACTCCAAGTGAAGTCAGACAACCGTGTAACCCAGACATTTTGAGTATGTGCTCACTGACAGAACTATTCTCCTCCATCTTACAGGTAAATAACTTGTGGGAGACTTCATATCTCTCGACACGGGCATGAGCTTGAAAAACTAGTTTCAGCTCTTGGAACATCTCATATGCACTGTGTTGCTCAAAATGCCTTTGGAGCCCCCTTTCCAAATTGTATAACATGCCACACCTAACTAGAGAGTAGTCATCACTCCGCGTTTGCCAGACGTTCAGAATGTCCTGGGTTGCTACAGGAGCAGGAGGGTCACCTAGCGGCGCATCAAGGACATAAGCCTTTTTAGCTGCTTCAAGGATGAGCTTCAAGTCGCGGACCTAGTTCGCATAGTTGCTACCATCATCTTTCAGCTTGTTTTTCTCTACGAATGCGTTGAAATTGAGGTTGACGTTGGCCATCTACAATATTTATAAAGACAACTTTTAGACTAAGTTCATGACAATTAAGTTCAGTTAATCAAATTAAGTATGAACTCCCACTTAAATCGACATCCCTCTAGTCATCTAAGTGATACATGATCCATGTTGACTAACCCGTGTCTGATCATCACGTGAGACGGACTAGTCGTCATGGTGAGCAACTTCATGTTGATCGTATTCAACCATACGACTCATGTTCGACCTTTCGGTCTCTTGTATTCGAGGTCATGTCTGTACATGCTAAGCTCGTCGAGTCAACCTAAGTGTTTCGCGTGTGTAAATCTGGCTTACACCCGTTGTATGCGAACGTTAGAATCTATCACACCCGATCATCACGTGGTGTTTCGAGACAACGATCCTTCGCAACGGTGCACACTTAGGGGAATACGTTCTCAAAATTTTTAAGAGGGATCATCTTATTATGCCACCGTCGTTCTAAGCAATAATATGAAAAACATGATAAACATCACATGCAATCATATAGTGACATGATATGGCCATTATCATCTTTGCTCTTTCGATCTCCATCTTCAGGCATCGCATGATCATCATTGTCACTGGCGTGACACCATGATCTCCATCATCGTATCTCCGTGAAGTCGTCACGCCAACTACTACTACCACTACTACTATAGCTAACCGTTAGCAATGAAGTAAAAGTAGTAAACACATGGCGTTGCATCTCATACAATAAATTAAGACAACTCCTATGGCTCATGCCGGTTGTCATACTCATCGACATGCAAGTCGTGAATCCTATTACAATAACATGATCATCTCATACATCACACATGCAACATCACAACTTTGGCCATATCACATCACATTTCAAACCCTGCAAAAACAAGTTAGACGTCCTCTAATTGTTGTTGCAAGTTTTATGTGGCTGATTTGGGTTTCTAGCACGAACGCCTTCTTACCTACGTGACAGCCACAATGATGATATGACAAAGCTATTTACCCTTCATAAGGACCCTTTTCATCAAATCCAATCCGACTAGAGTGGGAGAGACAGACACCCGCTAGCCACCTTTATGCACGGTGTGCATGTCTGTCGGTGGAATCTGTCTCACGTAAGCGTACGTGTAAGGTCGGTCCGGGCCGCTTCATCCCACAATACCGCCGGAAAAGAATAAGACTAGTAGCATCAAGCAATTGACAAATCATCGCCCACAACCTTTTGTGTTCTACTCGTGCATAGAATCTATGCATAGAAAACCTGGCTCTCATACCACTGTTGGGTAACGTAGCATAAATTCAAAATTTTCCTACGCCATATTCAGATCTTCCTATGGAGAGACCAGCAACGAGAGAGGGTGAGTGCATCTTCATACCTTTGAAGATCGCTAAGCGGAAGCGTTGCAAGAACGCGGTTGATGGAGTCGTACTCGCGGCGATTCCGATCTAGTGTCGAACCACGACACCTCCGCGTTCAACACACGTGCAGCCCGGTGACGTCTCCCGCACCTTGATACAGCAAGGAGGAGGGAGAGGTTGGGGAAGATCTCCAGCAGCATGACGGCGTGGTGTCGATGGAGAGATGAGGTCTCCCGGCACGGCTTCGCCAAGCACCGTGGGAGAGGAGGAAGGAGGGGAGCAGGGCTGCTCCGAGGGAGAGGGAAAACTGTGTGCAAAACAGCCCCAAAACCCTCTCTATATATAGGAGGAGGGAAGGGGGTGTGCCACCCCTAGGGTTCCCACCCTAGGTGGTGCGGCAGCCCCCTCGGATGGGAGGTGCGGCGGCCAGGACAGGGAGAGGGGGGCGGCGCCCTAGGTGGGCCTTGGGCCTCCCCTGCGCCTAGGGTTTGCCCCTCTCCACCTCCTGCGCCTTGGGCCTCTATGTGGGAGGCGCACCAACCCACTTTGGGATGGCTTCCCTCCAAATTTTGGCCCACGCTGCCTCTTGAGGTTGGTGGCCCTCCCGGTGGACCCCCGGGACCATTTCTGGTGGTCCCGGTACGCTACCGGTGACACCCTAAGCATTTCCGTTGTCCAAACCCATCCATCCTATATATCAATCTTTACCTCCGGACCATTCCGGAGCTCCTCGTGACGTCTGGGATCTCATCCGGGACTGCGAACATCCATCGGTAAACTCGTATAACAATTCCCTATAACCCTAGTGTCATCGAACCTTAAGTGTGTAGACCCTACGGGTTCGGGAGGCATGCAGACATGACCGAGACACTCTCCGGCCAATAACCATCAGCGGGATCTGGATACCCATGGTGGCTCCCACATGTTCCATGATTATCTCATCGGATGAACCACGATGTCAAGGATTCAATCAATCTCGTATACAATTCCCTTTGTCTGTCGGTATAGAACTTGCCCGAGATTCGATCGTCGGTATACCTATACCTTGTTCAATCTCGTTACCGGTAAGTCTCTTTACTCGTTCTGTAGCACGTCGTCCTGTGACTAACTCCTTAGTCACATTGAGTTCATGATGATGTTCTACCGAGTGGGCCCAGAGATACCTCTTCGTCACACGGAGCGACAAATCCCTATCTCGATTCGTACCAACCCAACAGACACTTTCGGAGGTACCCGTAGTGCACCTTTATAGTCACCCAGTTACGTTGTGACGCTTGATACACCCAAAGCAATCCTACGGTATCCGGGAGTTGCACAATCTCACGGTCGAAGGAAAAGACACTTGACATTAGAAAAGCTTTAGCATACAAACAATACGATCTAGTGCTATGCTTAGGATTGGGTCTAGTCCATCACATCATTCTCCCAATGATGTGATCCCGTTATCAATGACATCTAATGCCCATGATCAGGAAACCATGATCATCCATTGATCAATGAGCTAGCCAACTAGAGGCTTGCTAGGGATACGTTGTGATCTATTTATTCACACATGTATTACTGTTTCCTGTTAATACAATTATAACATGAACAATAGACGATTATCATGAACAAGGAAATATGATAATAACCATTTTATTATTGCCTCTAGGGCATATTTCCAAGAGGATCACCTTATAATGCTACCATCATTCTAAGCAAAATAAGGTGCATAAAAGGATTAACATCACATGCCAATCATAAGTGACATGATATGGCCATGATCTTGTGCTTCTTGATCTCCATCACTAAAGCACCGGCATGATGTTCATCGTCACCGGTGCCACACCATGATCTCAATCATCATGATATCCATCATTGTGCCGCCATCGAGGTTGTCGTCCTATCTATGCTATTACTACTAAAGCTACTACTTAGCAATATAGTAAACGCATCTGCAAGCACAAACGTTAGTTTAAAGACAACCATATGGCTCCTACCGGTTGCCGGAGCATCGACGTGCAAGTCGATATTTAATTATTACAACATGATCATCTCATACATCCAATATATCACATCATGTCTTTGGCCATATCACATCACATGCATACCCTGCAAAAACAAGTTAGACGTCCTCTAATTTGTTATTGCTTGTTTTACGTGGCTGCTATGGGTATCTAGTATGATCGCATCTTACTTACCCAAAGCCACAACGGTGATATGAAAATTGCTATTTAACCTTCTCCAAGGACCGCCTCGGTCAAATCTGATTCAACTAAAGTTGAAGAAATAGACACCCACCAGTCATATTTATGCAACAAGTTGCATGTTAGTCGATGAAACCGGTCTCTCGTAAGTTTACGAGTAAGGTTGGTTCGGGCCACTTCAATCCAACAATACCGCTGAATCGAGAAAAGACTAAGGAGGGAAGAAAATCGAACATCAACGCCCACAAACTCTTTTGTGTTCTACTCGATATTTCATCTACGCATGAACCTAGCTCATGGTGCCACTGTTGGGGAACGTTGCATGGGAAACAAAAAAATTCCTACGCACACGAAGACCTATCATGATGATGATCATCAATGAGAGAGAGATCGGATCTACATACCCTTGTAGATCGCTAAGCGGGAAGCGTTAAGAAACGCGATTGATGTAGTGGAACGTCTTCGCGATCCAAATCGCCGTCGTCCCACGATCCGTCCCAATCTAGCACCGAACTAACGGCACCTCCGCATTCAGCACACGTACAACTCGATGACGATCTCCGTTTTCTTGATCCAGCAAGAGAGACAGGGAAGTAGATGAGTTCTCCGGCAACATGACGGCACGCCGGTGGTGGTGGTGATCTATTCCTGCAGGGCTTCGCCTAAGCACAACAGAAATCCGATCTAGAGGAAGAACTACGAACTAGAGGAGAGGGTTGCACGTGGCTGAAATTGTGTCTCAAAAACCCTCAAACCTCTAGTATATATAGGAGGAAGGAAGGGGCTAGGCTTGCCCACCAAGGGAGCCTTCCCTTGGCTCGGCCGAACTAGGAGAGGAGGAGTCCTCCTCCAATCCTACTTGGAGTAAGACTCCTCCCCAAGTTGTCCACCTCTTTTGGTTTTTCCACTTTTTACCTCATGGGCTTTCTTTGGTTGACTAGTCAGCCCATCAAGGGCTATTGCACCACCATCAAGTCCACGTGGCCCTCTTGGGCAGTGGTGGGCCCACCTGGTGGACACCCGGTACCCATTCATCACTCCCGGTACACTGCCGGTAATGCATGAAATCCTTCCGGAATCCAAATACCAACTTCCTATATATCAATCTTCATTTTCGGACAATTCCGGAACTTCTCGTGACGTCCGGGATCTCATCCGGGACTCCGAACAAAACTTCGGTCACCAACACCTATAACTCAACTATATCAAAACGTCACCGAACCTTAAGTGTGCAGACCCTGCGGGATCGAGAACTATGTAGACATGACCTGAGACACTATCCATTCAATATCCAATAGCGGGACCTGGATATCCATATTGTATCCTACATATTCTACGAGGATCTTATCGGTTGAACCTCTATGCCAAGGATTCATATAATCCCGTATACAATTCCCTTTGTCCTTCCGTATGTTACTTGCCCGAGATTCGATCGTCAGTATCTCCATACCTATTTCAATCTCGTTACCGGCAAGTCTCTTTACTCGTTCCGTATTACAAGATCCCGTGACTAACTCTTTAGTCACATTGCTTGCAAAGCTTGTATGTGATGTTGTATTACCGAGTGGGCCCCGAGGTTCCTCTCCGTCACACGGAGTGACAAATCCCAGTCTTGATCCATGCTAACTCAACGGACAGCTTCAGAGATGCCTGTAGAGTACCTTTATAGTCACCGACTAACGTTGCAACGTTTGATACACACAAAGCATTCCTCCGCTATTAGTGGGTTACATGATCTCATGGTCATAGAAATGAATACTTGACATGCACAAAACAATAGCAACAAAATGACACGATCATATGCTATGTTCATAGTTTGGGTCTTGTCCATCACATCATTCTCCTAATGATGTGATCCCGTCATCAAGTGACAACACTTGTCTATGGCTAGGAAACCTTAACCATCCTTGATCAATAGGCTAGTCAACTACAGACTCACTAGGGACACAGTTTTGTCCATATATCCACACATGCATTTATGTTTCCTTTCAATACAGTTATAGCATGGATGATAAATGATTATCTTGAAACGGGAAATATAATAATAACTATTTTATTATTGCCTCGAGGGCATATTTCCAACACTAAACACCTGGAGCAGTGTGACGACTCGATTACACGTGAACACATGGAGACTTTCGGCGGTTGGTTGGAAACACGTCTCATGAGTAACAACACTATTGGAGATGACCTGTACTTATTGGCACTAAGAGGAACATGGGTTTTCCTGCTTGTTTGCTGATACGTCTCCATCGTATCTACTTTTCCGAACTCTTTTGCCCTTGTTTTGGACTCTAATTTGCATGATTTGAATGGAACTAACCCGGACTAACGCTGTTTTCAGCAGAATTGCCATGGTGTTGTTTTTGCGTAGAAATAAAAGTTCTTGGAATGACCTGAAAATTTACACAGAATTTTTGTGGAATATATAAAAAATACTGGCGCAAGAATCAGCGGAGGATGTGGAGCATGGAGCCCACAAGCCCACCAGGCGCGGGCCCCCTGGCCGCGCCTGGCAGGCTTGTGGGGCCCACAATGCTCCACCGCCTCCAAATCCAGCTCTATTCAGTCCGTCTCGCCTGAAAAAAAATCAGAGAGAAGGGTTCATCGCGTTTTACGATACGGAGGCGCCGCCACCTCCTGTTCTTCATCTGGAGGGCAGATCTGGAGTCCGTTCTGGGCTCCGGAGAGGGGAGATCGTCGCCATCGTCATCATCAACCTTCCTTCATCGTCAATTCCATGATGTTCTTCACCGTTCGTGAGTAATCTCATCGTAGGCTTGCTGGAAGGTGTTGGGTCATGACTTTGCGCGGTTCTATCAGTTGCTCGATAGTAATTTGTTTACCCGCCGTGATATTTGCTATTTTGAAAGAAGCCTCTAGTGAACATATGGCCCCCGGGTCTACTCCACACCATATTTTCAGCCTTACACTTTTTACTTCGTTGCACTTTCCTCCTTCAGATCTCACTTTGCAAACAATCTTGAAGGGATTGACAACCCCTTTTAAGTGTTGGGTGCAAGCTCTTTTGTGTTTGCGCAAGTAATCTGGACTTGACGAGATTCTCCTACTGGATTGATACCTTGGTTCTCAAACTGAGGGAAATTCTTACTGCTCCTGTGCTGCATCACCCTTTCCTCTTCAAGGGAAAAACCAATGCAAGCTCAAGAGATGATAGAAGGATCTCTGGCACCACTGCCGGGGAACGACTTTTGTTGACGTAGCAGTTCACTTCTCTTGCTCCTGGTTGTGTGCGTAGCCCCCAGGATATGGTCTACTACTTCTTTGAAAAATATTTTCCTACCCATAAGAAGCAAGCTGCCTTGCAGGAAATATACAACTTTGCACAAGTTGAAGAAGAGAGTCTCCCACAAGCTTGGGGGAGGCTTGTCCAGCTACTGAATGCTTTGCCTGATCACCCTGTTGAAAAAATGAAATACTTGATATCTTCTATAATGGACTTACCGATGCTTCTAGAGACCACCTAGATAGTTGTGCTGGTTGTGTTTTTAGGGAACAAACTGTAGAACAAGCTGAGATTCTATTGAATGATATCTGGTGTAATGAGTATGCTTGGACTATTCCCGAACCACCTCCGAAGCCAGCTCCAAAGAAAAGAGGTATTCTATTCCTCAGTTCCGAAGATATGCAAGAAGCTAAGATATCTATGAAAGAGAAAGGCATTAAATCTGAAGATGTCAAAAATCTACCACCTATGGAAGAGATCCATGGTCTTGATAACCCGATACAGGTAGTAGAAGTAAATTCTCTTCGTAGATTCAATGAGAGTGATATTCCTTTTGATAAACCTGCTAGCTTATGCCTGGATGAATTTTATAACTTTGTTGCCAAACAACAAAGTTTCAATAATTATGTTAGCAAACAATTGGAACATAATGCTCGTATGCTTAGTCATTTAAGTGCTTGTGTGGACAAAAACATCCATGATCTTAAGCTTCTGAGTAAACATGCCTCTATGGTTACTACTCAGGTAGAACAAGTACGTAACACTCAGAATGACTTGCTCACTGAGTTGAATGACAATTCTGTCAGAGTCGTCACTAGAGGCGGTAGAATGACGCATGAACCTTTCTATCCTGAGGGTCATCCTAAGAGAATTGAACAAGATTCTCAAGGAGTTAGCACTGATGCACCTAGTCATCCTAGAAAGAAGAAGAAAGATGATAGGAACCTACACACTAGCAACCCCGTTGCTATTACACCTGAGAGTCCAAACGATGTCTCTGTCTCTGATGCTGAAACACAATCTGGTGATGAACATGAGCCTAATGATGATATCGATAGTGATGTTCATGTTCATGCTCAACCTAGCAATGATAAGGATGTGGAGATTGAACCTATTAATCTTGATGACCCACAACCTAAGAATAAGAGATATGATAAGAATGACTTCGCTGCTAGGAAGCATGGTAAAGAAAGGGAAGCATGGTAAAGAAAGGGAACCATGGGTTCAAAAACCCATGCCCTTTCCTCCCAAACCATCCAAGAAAAAGGATGATGAGGATTTTGAGCGATTCGTTGAAATGACCAGACCTGTATTTTTGCAAATGCGTTTGACAGATATGCTCAAAATGTCTTCGTATGCTAAGTACATGAAGGATATTGTGACTAATAAGAGGAGAATACCTGAGGTTGAGATTTCCACCATGCTTGCTAACTACACCTTCAAGGGTGGAACTCCTAAGAAACTAGGTGATCCCGGTGTGCCTGATGACCCACAAGTATAGGGGATCAATCGTAGTCCTTTCGATAAGTAAGAGTGTCGAACCCAACGAGGAGCAGAAGGCTCTGATAAACATATTTCAGCAAGTTAATAACTGCAAGCACTGAAACTAGCGGTAACAAGTGATTGTGTAGCGAGGTGAAACGTAGCAAGCAAAGAGTAACAAGTAACAAGTAGTAGCAACGGTGCAGCAAGTGGCCCAATCCCTTTTGCAGCAAGGGACAAGCCTGAACAAAGTCTTATAGGAGGAAAAACGCTCCCGAGGACACACGGGAATTTCTGTCATGCTAGTTTCATCATGTTCATTTGATTCGCGTTCGTTACTTTGATAGTTTGATACGTGGGTGGACCGGCGATTGGGTACTTCCCTTACTTGGACAAGCATCCCACTTATGATTAACCTCTCTCGCAAGCATCCGCAACTACAAAAGAAGAATTAAGACAAAGTCTAACCATAGCATTAAACTAGTGGATCCAAATCAGCCCCTTACGAAGCAACGCATAGACTGGGGTTTAAGCTTTTGTCACTCCAGCAACCCGTCATCTACTTACTACTTCCCAATGCCTTCCTCTAGGCCCAAATATGGTGAAGTGTTATGTAGTTCACGTTCACATAACACCACTAGAGGAAAAGACAACATACAACATATCAAAATACGGAACGAATATCAAATTCACATGACTATTATCAGCATGACTTATCCCATGTCCTCAGGAACAAAACTAACTACTCACAAGACATAATCATAATCATGACCAGAGGTGTAATGAATAGCATCAAGGATCTGAACATAAACTCTTCCACCAAGTAATCCAACTAGCATCAACTACAAAGAGTAATCAACACTACTAGCAACCTTACAAGTACCAATCGGAGTCGCGAGATGAAGATTGGTTACAAGAGATGAACTAGGGATTGGAGAGGAGATGGTGCTGATGAAGATGTTGATGAAGATGCCTCCCCTCCGACGAGAGGAGTGTTGGTGATGACGATGGCGACGATTCCCCCTCCAGGAGGGAAGTTTCCCCGGCAGGATCGTCCTGCCGGAGCTCTAGATTGGATCTGCTCAAGTTCCGCCTCGTGGCGGCGGCGAAACCACGAAAAAGCTCTCTATTGATTTTTTTCCAGACCAGGACGCTTCATATAGCAAAAGAGGGGGGCTAGTGGGCCTTCAGGCAGCCCACAAGCTTGCCCACCGCCACCAGGGGGGTGGTGGCGGAGTGGGGGCTTGTGGGGCCCTGGTGGCCCCCCTCCGGTAGTTCTTTAGCCCAGTATTTTTCATATATTCCAGAAAAAATCCACGTAAATTTTCAGGGCATTTGGAGATGTGCAGAAGAGTGGACTAGGATTTGCTCCTTTTCCAGTCCAGAATTCCAGCTGCCTGAATTCTCCCTCTTCAAATAATCCTTGCAAAATAAGAGAGAAAAGGCATAAATATGGTACCACAAGTAATATAACAGCCCAAAAAGCAATAAATATCAACATGAAAGCATGATGCAAAATGGACGTATCAGTGCCCACTATACCTTGCTCCATTAAAGGAAACTACGTTAGAACTGCGTTATGTGACCTTGGAGCCGGTGTTAGTGTTATGCCTCTCTCTCTTTATCGTAGCCTTGAACTGGATAAGTTGACACCCACTGAAATCTCTCTGCAAATGGACGACAAATCAACTGCTTTCCCTATCGGCATTTGCGAGGATGTGCCTGCTGTGGTTGCTAACGTTACTATCTTAACGGACTTTGTTATTCTGGATATTCCTGAGGACGATGCCATGGCGGTCATCCTTGGGAGACCCTTTCTAAACACTGCAGGGGCCGTTATAGATTGCAACAAAGGCAATGTCACTTTCCATGTCAACGGTAATGAGCATACGGTGCACTTTCCGAAGAAGCAATATCGAGTACATTGCATCAATGCTATCGAAAAAACTTCATCGATTCTTATTGGGAGCTTTGAATGCCCTATTCCTCCTGTTAAGATGAAGTATGATTTTCTTGTTGGGGAGATACATATCCCCATTAAGGTAACCTGGTGACTATTCAAAAATTCTCCGTCTTCTTTTGCGATTCGAAAAGGTTTGTCAAGGAGACTTGATCAACCTCATTGACGGATTTTTTCGATAACCATGAGACGGATGAATCAAGGAGTCACAAACCTCTGTTCCAAGCTTTCACCTTCGGTTGCTTAGAAGAAAAATGATAGATTTAGTTTAGTTTTCCCTGTTTTCTGTTTTAGCGTCCCGTGGAAAAGTACCCCGAAAATAAAAGTTCTCCGAATGTCCTGAAAATCAAGTATGATTTTTTCTGGAATTTTTGAAAAATACTCAGACGAAGTGCTAGTCTTGGGGCTGCACCAGTGGGCCACAAGCCCTGGAGACGCGGGCACCCCCTGGCCGCGCCTACCTGGCTTGTGGGGCCCACGTGCACCCCCTCCACTCATTCTAGCCCCCATCTGCTTCTCCTACCTCCAGAAAAAATCATTTCGCGGCTCAAACCCGTGTTCTTGCTCTTCTTGCTGGGATTTTCGATCTCCTTGCTCAAAGCACCATTCTCCGAACTGTTTTGGGGAAATTACTCCTTGGTAAGTGACTCCTCCATTGGTCCAATTAGTTTTTGCTCTAGTGCCTTATACTTCGCGTATTTTTGCTGCCTTGGTGACCCTGTTCTTGAGCTTTGCATGCTAATTTTAGCTGGTCCCAAGTAGATTTGATGCGTAATATGGCCTCTAGGCACTTGTGGGAGTAGTTTCTATGAGTTTAGTTGAGCCTTGTTCACTTTTCCTTTGGGTCACTGAAAATTTCAGAAAAGGAAGATGCTTAGGAGAAACTATTATGGTGGTTCCTCAAGCAAGAGAGGTCCCTGTCTTGCGATTCGGGAGCCTGATCCTTACCAACCGAGGAACGCACAGGTACAACCATGTGAATGGCCTTCTGATGAATTTATGATTGAGGCAGGTTTCAAAGACGAGTTTGATACACTTGTTCACAACGTCGGACTCGAAGAATTCATCTCCGATAAATGTGAACAGTATGTTTCTCTCACTGCCTCTATTGTTCGTTGATTCAAATTTTTAGTTGGCCGTGATACATCTGTCCTGTTTGATCTCTATAACAAATCGTATACCATGGATTTAGAGGATTTCAATAGAATTTGCAAGATACCTATTTGGGGTAGTCTCAATGATCCTCCTAAATCTTCGGTTAAAGATTTTTTCTCTGGTATAACTGTCGGAGAAACTAGAGATATTACACAAGCTACCATGGGAAGCATTCATTTTCCTGCCTTGCATTATTTTGCCCTCTTCATAGGCACATGCATTAATGGCAAGATTGAGCATTGTCACCTCTGCGCACCCGACCTTAGTATTCTTAAGAGCGCAGTAACGGGTGATAAAAGTTTCAACATGGGAGCTATTATAGCAAGGAGGCTGAATAATAATGCTAATGGAGGGGATTTCTTTGGTGGGATCTATGTCACCCACATAGCAAATTTTCTTGGAGTACCTATCCGCGAAGGATATCCCCCGCTCCATACAACTTTCCTTGATCGCACCGCTTTGACGCGCTATCAGTTCCTTGAGAGGGATGATGAATCCCTCCTATACCGGTTAATATTTAACCGGCAGCGTGTTTTCCATATTACCCTTCCTGCTCCTGCCTTCTTTGACTTTCAGGTAAAAAGGAGATATTACATAACCAGAGGAGAGGCAGAATAGTATGAGAGGGAAGCAAAGGCTGCTCGTCTCCGTGAGGCAGCTATTCAGGCAGTGGCTGCAGCGCTCCCGTATAACCCCCATTATGATTTTGGGTATCGCCCGGACCATCCTTGGGAGTAGACCAACTTAGGCCAAAAGCCTAAGCTTGGGGGAGTATGTGTTTCTCAGTGACTTTACATTCTCGCTCATGCTTTCACTTTGTTCGTCGGTGTTCACACTTTGCCACTATATCATCCATGCTAGTTAATTTCTTTTTCTCGTTTTCTTTTCGTGTGTCTGTCTAGTTTGAGAAAACCCAAAAAGATTTCCTTGTTCTTCTTTTGCTTGTGGGAGCTTTCCCGTGTAAATAGTTTTCTTTTTCTTTGGGTCAAGGTAGAAGACCATAGATACAATGTTTAGTGGCTCTCGCATGCATATCTGTTTATCTGTCAAAGAGCCATATTACTTTGTCTTCTCCTTTGTGTTTGCCTGCAGATTCCAGCTTAGTCCAATGCACGAGCACGCTTATTATTGTTCACATCATTCGGTCGTGCAAGTGAAAGGCAATAATGACGATATATGATGAAGTGTCTGAGCCTGAAAAAGCTGGTATGAACTCGATCTATTTTGTTTTTGTAAATATGACTAGCTCATTGTTCCCGATTCAACTTTGTTGTGAGAGAAGCATGTTTGCAATGACAACTTAGAGATCACAATTGCTGATGCCATGCTTAATTAGCTAGGAGCTTATAATGGTTTGCCTTGGATGCCAACATGAATTTTGAGATGACTATGATGTAGTATGATAGGATGGTATCCTCCTTTGAATGTTTCAAGTGGCTTGAATTGGCGCATGTTCACGCATGTAGTTGAAACAAAATCAACATAGCCTCTATGATATTCATGTTCATGGTGATTTATGTCCTACTCATGCTTGCACTCAATGTTAGCTAATCTCAATGCATTTTGATGACTATTGTCGCTCTCTAGTTGGTCGCTTCCCAGTCTTTTGCTAGCCCTCACTTGTACTAAGCGGGAATACTGCTTGTGCATCCACTTCCATAAACCCAAAGTTGTTCCAACCGAGTCCACCATACCTACCTATATGCGGTATCTACCTGCCGTTCCAAGTAAATTTGCATGTGCCACTCTCTAAACCTTCAAGAAATAATCTGTTTTGCATGCCCGAACAGCTCATGTGGTGACAGGGGGCTATCAGTATCTTCCATGCTAGGCGTGTTATCCTCGATATGTGTTTATTCACTATCATTCACGAGAAAGCGGCCGGTAATTGGAATGCCCAGTTCCATGCTCAAATCGAAAAGATAATTGCAAACAAAACTCCCCCTGGATTGATGTTAGTATGGACGACACCCGAGGATTCGGCTAGTCGTGGAGTGTGATTGATCAGTGGTGGGGGAGTCAAAACTTTACTTTTCTGTTTGGGAACCGCCTATAGCATGTGTAGCATGGAAGATGGTGAAAACTCTTAGTCATTGCGTTGACAACGAAAGCATGCCACCCAAAATTATTATCTTTGTTTTCAAAGCTTGAGCTCTGGCACCTCTGCAAATCAATGCTTCCCTCTGCGAAGGGCCTGTCTATTTATGTTCCTGTTGAGTCATCCTCCTCTTCTTATAAAAGCACCAATTAGAGAGCACCTCTGTCATTTTTATACTTTGCTTTTAACTGTGATTGAGTACGATTGTGAATGGATCTTCTTTGCCATGAATTACAATGTTTAGTCAGCCCTTGGTCTTTGAACGTACTCTGCATTTATGCTTTGCAGTCTCAGAAAGAGCTAGCGAGATAACATCTATTCGTACTGCTTCATTATTGTTTTGATTGAAGTGTTGACGTTTGAGACTTATTATTATTGCTTGCTAGTTGATTATGCCATTGATATGAGTTTACCGTGAGACCTAGATGTCATTTGCTTATGTGGTTTGCTTGTGATCTTGCTGAAATTCTGGATATGAGTTAGACATAGTTGCAACAACAAGATCAAACAGAGTTCGTAAAAGTTTTTATTTTGTCTCTTTCAGTTTGTCAACTGAACTGCTTGAGGACAAGCAAGGCTTTAAGCTTGGGGGAGTTGATACGTCTCCGTCGTATCTACTTTTCTGAACTCTTTTGCCCTTGTTGTGGACTCTAATTTGCATGATTTGAACGGAACTAACCCGGACTAACGCTGTTTTCAGCAGAATTGCCATGGTGTTGTTTTTGCGCAGAAATAAAAGTTCTCGGAATGACCTGAAAATTTACAAAGAATTTTTGTGGAATATATAAAAAATACTAGCGCAAGAATCAGCGGAGGATGTGGAGCGTGGAGCCCACAAGCCCACCAAGCGCGACCCCCCTGGCCGCGCCTGGCAGGCTTGTGGGGCCCACAACGCTCCACTGCCTCCAAATCCAGCTCTATTTAGTCCGTCTCGCCCGGAAAAAAATTAGAGAGAAGATTTCATCGCGTTTTACGATACGGAGGCGCCGCCACCTCCTGTTCTTCATCTGGAGGGCAGATCTGGAGTCCGTTCTCGGCTCCGGAGAAGGGAGATCGTTGCTATCGTCATCATCAACCTTCCTTCATCGCCAATTCCATGATGCTCTTCATCGTTCGTGAGTAACCTCATCGTAGGCTTGCTGGACGGTGATGGGTTGGATGAGATCTATCATGTAATCGAGTTAGTTTTGACGGGGATTGATCCCTAGTATCCACTATGTTCTGAAATTGATGTTGCTACTACTTTGCCATGCTTAATGCTTGTCACTAGGGCCCGAGTGCCATGATTTCAGATCTGAACCTATTATGTTGTCGCTAATATATGTGTGTTCTTGATCCTATCTTGCAAGTTGTAGTCACCTACTATGTGTTATGACCCGGCAACCCCGGAGTGACAATAGCCGGAACCACTCCCGAAAATGACCATAGTATGAGGAGTTCATGTATTCACCAAGTGTTAATGCGTTGGTCCGGTTCTTTATTAAAAGGAGAACCTTAATATCTCGTAGTTTCCATTAGGGCCCCGCTTCCACGGGAGGGATGGACAATAGATGCCATGCAAGTTCTTTTCCCTAAGCACGTATGACTACATACGGAATACATGCCTACATTAGATTGACGAACTGGAGCTAGTTACTTATCTCTGTGAGATATAACTGTTGCATGATGAATAACATCCGCATAATCATCCATCACCAATCCAATGCCTACGAGTCTTTTACTACTGGTCCTTGCTACGTTACTTTGCTGCTACTGCTGTCAGTGCTGCTACTGTTACTCTATTGCTACTGTTGTTACTCTGTTGTTACTGGTTACTGTTGCTACTGCTGCTATCATACTACCTTGCTATTGATACTTTGCTGCAGATACTAAATCTTTCAGGTGTAGTTGAATTGACAACTCAACTGCTAATACTTGAGAATATTCTTTGGCTTCCCCTTGAGTCGAATCAATAAATTTGGGTTGAATACTCTACCCACGAAAACTGTTGCGATCCCCTATACTTCTGGGTTATCAGTTGCTCCTAGTAAATTAGGCCTGAGAGAGAAGTTAAGTGCTAGAGGTGTTGTCATGTGAGTCAAGTAGGTAGGCCACATGTAAAGCATGCTCTCTTATCGCAAATTCAGGAAAGGGTTAAAATGGCAAGTTGATGATATGTTGAGGGTTGAGAAATCAGAGAATCCTATGAGAATAGTCTATTGTTTTGGCATATCTTATGAACATCCACGCACCTTTATATTATCTTACATCAGGATTACAAACCCACATCATGAGTATGTTGGGTTATACCCAAAGGGCTTTAGATTTCAAAAGAAATATTTTGACAAACCGGAGGGAATCTTTGTAAGAGTTAGGGTATATATGTGTTTTGGCATTTTGGCATTTGAAATATGATTTTAGAATAATTCTTTATTAAGTCTTGGGGACTATAAAATGGGTAGGTCGGAGTCTTGGAGCACCAGTTGGAGATCTTTATAGAGCAGCAGAGTAGCTGAGATACGGGTGGCACTAAGAGCAACACAGGTTCGCCTCCTCGGTTGCTCCCACTAAATTAGGCCCGAGAGAAAAGTTAAGTGTTGTATGATAAGAGAGAAACATTGTAAGACATAAAGTTGGAGCTAGAGTGTGGTTTTTCTGATCAGAGGACCCCTTAATACGACAGAAGCATCGGAGAAATGATGATACCATGCCAGTTTTTGACGTAACCCTCTCAACTTTTTAGCACATTCGATATGGGTGAAATGATGATGCCATGCCAAATTTCAACCTTTTCAAGGCTCTTTTGCAGTGATTTTCAATTTCAGGGTCATTTAGCTCAAAAATAATTTAATGCATGAAAAATAGCAAATGAAGTCACAAAGGGTTGAAATTGATGGCATGGCTTTGAATGGTGCTTATTGAACGCACAAAAAGTCTGGAGTTGAAATAAGCTTAAAAAATGAAATGCCTTTGTAACAGATGAGTATTCGTCTAAAACCCTAATACTTCGAAAGAGATTGTCCAGTTTGTACACGAAGTGTATCCAGTTTTTGACGTAATCCTCTCAACTTTTTAGCACATGCTATGTGGGTGAAATGATGATACCATGTCAACTTTCTACCTTCTGAGGGTTCATTTGTAGTGCTTTTCAATTTCATGGTCATTTAGCTCAAAAAGATTAAATGCATGAAAAATAGCAAATGAACTCACAAAGGGTTGACAATTGTTGTGTTGGTGAACGTCGCATGGGAAACAAAAAAATTCCTACGCCACGAAGACCTATCATGGTGATGATCATCTACGAGAGGGAGATTGGATCTACATACCCTTGTAGATCGCTAAGCGGAAGCGTATATAACGCGGTTGATGTAGTGGAACGTTTCTGCGATTCAGATCATTGTAGTCGTACTATCTCATCACGATCCGTCCCGCGAACTTCATCACGATCCGTCCCGCGAACTTCATCACAATGCGTCCCGCGAACTTCATCACGATCCTTCCCGATCTAGTGCCGAACAGACGGCACCTCCGCGTTCATCACACGTACAACTCGATGACGATCTCCACCTTCTTGATCCAGCAAGAGGGGGCAGAGAGGTAGAAGAGTTCTCCGGCAGCGTGACGGCGCGCCGATGGTGGTGATGATCTACTCCCGCAAGGCTTCTCCTAAGCTCCGCAGAAATACGATCTAGAGGAAAAACTGCATGGTATAGGGTCGAGCAACACGTGGCAAAGTTGTGTCTCAAAACCCCTCAATACCTCTAGTATATATACGAGGGAGGGAGGGGAGGAGGTAGCCTCAAACCCTCAAGGTTTTGCCGAAATTGGAGGTGGAGGAGTCCTACTCAAATCCTACTTGGAGTAGGATTCCACCTTCCCACTTGGAAACTCTTTCCACCTTGTGTTTTTTCCTTCTCAAACCTTATGGGCCTTAGTGGGAACTTATTCCAGCCCTCTAGGGGCTGGTTTATCTCTTCCCATAGCACATGAGACCCCTTGGGGCGTGACACCTTGATGACCCACAAGTGTAGGGGATCTATCGTCGTCCTTTTGATAAGTAAGAGTGTCGAACCCAATGAGGAGCAGAAGGAACTGATAAGTGGTTTTCAGCAAGGTATTCTGTGCAAGCACTGAAATTATCGGCAACACATAGTTGTGTGATAAGATAATTCGTAGCGAGTAGCAAGTAACAATAGTAACAAAGGTGTAGCGAGATGGCCCAATCCCTTTTGTAGCAAGGGACAAGCCTGGACAAACTCTTATATGAGGTGAAGTGCTCCCGAGGACACATGGGAATTTTTGTCAAGCTAGTTTTCACCATGTTCATACGATTCGCGTTCGCTACTTTGATAGTTTGATATGTGGGTGGACCGGTGCTTGGGTGCTGCCCTTACTTGGAAAAACATCCCACTTATGATTAACCCCTCTCTCAAGCATCCACAACTATGAAAGAAGAATTAAGATTAAGTCTAAGCACAACATTAAACTAGTGGATCCAAATCAGCCCCTTACGAAGCAACGCATAAACTAGGGTTTAAGCTTCTGTCACTCTAGCAACCCATCATCTACTTATTACTTCCCAATGCCTTCCTCTAGGCCCAAGTAATAGTGAAGTGTTATGTAGTCGACGTTCACATAACACCACTAGAGGAAAGACAACATACAACACATCAAAATATCGAACGAATACCAAATTCACATGACTACTTATAGCAAGACTTATCCCTTGTCCACAGAAACAAAAGTGACTACTCACAAAGCATAATTATGTTTATGACCAGAGAGGTATTGAATAGCATTAAGGATCTGAACATATGATCTTCCACCGAGTAATCCAACTAGCATCAACTACAAAGAGTAATTAACAGTACTAGCAACCTTACAAGTACCAATCGGAGTCGCGAGACGGAGATTAGTTACAAGAGATGACCTGGGGTTTGGAGATGAGATGGTGCTGATGAAGATGTTGATGGAGATGAGTTCCCTCCGATGAGAGGACTGTTGGTGACGACGATGGCGATGATTTCCCCCTCCGGGAGGGAAGTTTCCCCGGCAGGACGGCCCTGTCGGAGCTCTAGATTGGTTCTGCTCAAGTTCCGCCTCGTGGCGGTGGCGATTCCTCCTGAAAGCCTCCTCCTCATTTTTTGGGACGAAACCCTCCTTATAGCAAAATATGGGAGCCGGAGGGGCAACAGGGGGCCCACAAGCCACCCAGGCCCGGCCAGGGGGGTAGGCCGGGCCTGGCAGGCTTGTGGCCTCCTGGTGGCTCCCCTCTGGTACTTCTTCCATCCAGTACTTTTTATAAAATCCAAAATAATTCCTCGTTGATTTTCACGGCTTTTAGAGTTGCGCAGAATAGGTATCTCAAACTTGCTCCTTTTTCAGACCAGAATTCCAACTGCCGGCATTCTCCGTCTTCATGTAAACCTTATAAAATAAGAGAGAAAAGGAATAAGTATTGTACCGTAAAGTGTAATAACAGCCCATAAAGCGATAAATCACAACATAAAAGCATGATGCAAAATGGGCGTATCACACCCCTCCCGATGGTCCCCGGCACCCCTCCCGGCACTCCCGCTACAATACCGATGAGCCCGAAACTTTTCTGGTGACCAAAATAGGACTTCCTATATATCAATCTTTACCTTTCGACCATTCCGGAGCTCCTCGTGACGTCCTGGATCTCATCTGGGACTCTGAATTTTTTTCGGTTACCAACACCTATAACTCAACTATACCGAAACGTCACCGAACCTTAAGTGTGCAGACCCTGCGGGTTCGAGAACTATGTAGACATGACCTGAGACACTCCTCTGACAATATCAAATAGCGGGACCTGGATGCCCATATTGGATCCTACATATTCTCCGAAGATCTTATCGGTTGAACCTCGGTGTCAAGGATTCATATAATCCCGTATGTCATTCCCTTTGTCCTTCGGTATGTTACTTGCCAGAGATTTGATTGTCGGTATCCGCATACCTATTTCAATCTCGTTACCGGCAAGTCTCTTTACTCGTTCCATAATACATGATCTCGTGACTTACACTTAGTCACATTGCTTGCAAGGCTTGTGTGTGATGTTGTATTACCGAGTGGGCCCCGAGATACCTCTCCATCACACGGAGTGACAAATCCCAGTCTTGATCCATACTAACTCAACGGACACCTTCGGAGATACCTATAGAGCACCTTTATAGTCACCCAGTTACGTTGCGATGTTTGATGCACACAAGGTATTCCTCCGGTGCCAGTGAGTTATATGATCGCATGGTCATAGGAATAAATACTTGACACGCAGAAAACAATAGCAATAAAACGACACGATCAATATGCTACCTTCATACTTTGGGTCTTGTCCATCACATGATTCTCCTAATGATGTGATCCCGTTATCAAGTGACAACACTTGCCTATGGCCAGGAAACCATGACCATCTTTGATCAACGAACTAGTCAACTAGAGGCTCACTAGGGACAGTGTGTTGTCTATGTATCCACACATGTATTTGAGTTTCCAATCAATACAATTCTAGCATGGATAGATTATTATGAACAAGGAAATATAATAATATATAATTTATTATTGCCTCTAGGGCATATTTCCAACAGTCTCCTGATACGTCTCCAACGTATCTATAATTTTTGATGGTTCCATGCTATTATCTTGTCAACTTTGGATGTTTTATATGCATGAATATGCTATTTTATATCTTTTTTGGGACTAACCTATTAACTCAGTGCCAAGTGTCAGTTTCTGTTTTTTCCGTGTTTTTGGCCCATTTTCAGACGGAGTCCAAATGGAATGGAACTTTACGATGATTTTTTTGGGACCAAAAGAGACCCCCAAAGCTTTGGGAGAAGGCCAGATGGGCCACGAGGGAGTCACAAGCCCTCACGCCACCACCACCCACCAGTGGTGGCGTGCAGGCTTGTGACCTCCTCGTGGGCCCAACCGACGTAATTCCACCGCCATAAATTCCTATAAATTCAGAAACCTCCAGAAAGAAACCTAGATCGGGAGTTCCGCCGCCGCAAGCCTCTGTAGGCACCAAAAACCAATCTGGAGCCTGTTCTGGTACCCTGCCGGAGGGGGAATCCATCTCCGGTGGACATTTTCATCATCCCGGCGATCTCCATGACGAGGAGGGAGTAGTTCTCCCTCGGGGCTGAGGGTATGTACCAGTAGCTATGTGTTTGATCTCTCTCTCTCGTGTTCTTGAGATGTCTTGATATCGATGTACCATGGGCTTTGCTACTATAGTTGGATCTTATGATGTTCTTCCCCCTCTCCCTCTTGTAATGAATTGAGTTTCCCCTTCGGAGTTATCTTATCGGATTGAGTCTTTGAGAACACTTGATGTATGTCTTGCACGTGTCTATCTGCTGTGATCAACTTGCGGGTTTGTGACAATTGGGAACCTATGCATATGGGTTGGCACACGTGGATTCATGTGAGTACTTTATGTATGTTTTGGTGATCAACTTGTGGGTTCGTGACATTGGGAACCTATGCACAGGGGTTGGCACACGTTTTGACTCTTTGGTAGAAACTTTGGGGCACTCTTTGAAGTTCTATGTGTTGGTGGAATAGATGATTCTGAGATATGTGATGCATATCGTATAATCATGCCCACGGATACTTGAGGTGACAATGGAGTATCTAGGTGAAATTCGGGTCTTGGTTGATATGTATCTTAAGGTGTTATTCTAGTACTAACTCTATGATGGATCGAACGGAAAGAATAGCTTCGTGTTATTTTACTACGGACTCTTGAATAGATCGATCAGAAAGAATAACTTTGTGGTGGTTTTGTACCCGACAATAATCTCTTCGTTTGTTCCCCGCTATTAGTGACTTTGGAGTGACCCTTTGTTGCATGTTGAGGGCTAGTTATATGATCCAATTATGTTAACATTGTTGAGAGAACTTCAATAGTGAAAGTATGAACCCTAGGCCTTGTTTCCACGCATTGCAATACCGTTCGTGCTTACTTTTACCACTTGTTACCTTGCTGTTTTGTAATTTCAGATTACAAAAACCTATATCTACCATCCATATTGCACTTGTATCACCATCTCTTCGCCGAACAAGTGCACCTATACAATTTACCATTGTATTGGGTGTGTTGGGGACACAAGAGACTCTTTGTTATTTGGTTGCAGGGTTGCTTGAGAGAGACCATCTTCATCCTACGCCTCCCACGGATTGATAAACCTTAGGTCACCCACTTGAGGGAAAATTGCTACTGTCCTACAACCCTCTGCACTTGGAGGCCCAACAACGTCTACAAGGAGAAGGTTGCGTAGTAGACATCATCTCCCACTTGCACTAGAGTCGATAATCTTGTTCACATCACCATGTGATTTTAACGAATCCAACACCCATATAGTTCTGGGGTCTGATCACGTCTTGCTCGTGAGAGAGGTTTTAGTCAACGGTTCTGAATCTTTCAGATACGTGTGTGCTTTACTAATCTTTATGTCATCTTATAGATGTTGCTACTACGTGCTATTCGGAAATACTCCAAATATCTACTCTACTATACGAATCTGTTTTACTACTCATAGTTATTCGGATTAGTATCAAAGCTTGCATCAACGTAACCCTTTACGACGAACTCTTCAACCACCTCCATAATCGAGAAAAATTACTTAGTCTATTAGTTAATAAGGATAACTTTGACCGATGTTCAGTGATTCAATCCTGGATCACTCTCTGTACCTCTTAACAGACTTGTGGCAAGGCACACATCAGGTGCATACAGTAGAGTCTATGGCTAAGGCATAGGGGACGACCTTCGTCCTTTCTCTTTCTTCTGCCGTGGTCAGGCTTTTGAGTCTTACTCATATTCACACCTTACAACACAGCCAATAACTCCTTCTTTGCTGATCTGTTTTGAACTCCTTCAAAAACTTGTCAAGGCATGCATTTCATTTGAAAGTTCTGTTTAGCATTTTTGATCTATCTCCATAGATCTTGATGCTCAATGTTCAAGTAGCTCTATCCAGGTCTTCCTTTGAAAACCCCCTTTCAAACAACCTTTATGCTTTACAGAAATTCTACATTACTTCCGATCAACAATATGTCAACCACATATACTTATCAGAAATTCTATAGTGCTCCCACTCACTTCTGTGGAAATACAAGTTTCTCATAAACCTTGCACAAACCCAAAAGCTTTGATCATCTCATCATAGCGTATATTCCAACTCCGAGATGCTTGCACCAGTCCATAAAAGGATCGCTGGAGCTTGCATACTTGTTAGTATCCTTAGGATCGACAAAACCTTCTAGTTGTATCACATACAACCTTTCCTCAAGGAAACTGTCGAGGAAACAATGTTTTGACATCCTATGTGCAATATTTCATAAATAATGCAACAACTACTAACATAATTCCAACATACTTTTAGCATCGCTACGAGTGAGAAAGTGTCATCATAGTCAACTCTTTGATCTTGTCGAAAACATCTTTGCGACAAGTCGAGCCTTTTTAATGGTGACTTTTCACCATCATCGCCTGTCTTCCTTTAAAAGATCCATCTTTACTTAATAGTCCTACGACCATCAAGTAGTTCTCCCAAAGTCTACACTTTGTTTTCATACATGGATCCTCTCTTGGATTTCATGGCCTCCAGCCATTTGTTGGAATCCGGGCCCACCATCGCTTCTCCATAGCTCGTAGGTTCATTGTTGTTCAACAACATGACCTCCAAGACAGGGTTACCGTACCACTCTGTAGTAGTACGCGACCTTGTCGACCTACGAGGTTTGTAGTAATTTGATCTGAAGCTGTAATGATCGCCATCATCAGCTTCCTCTTCAATTGGTGTAGGCGCCACGGGAACATCTTCCTGTGCCCTGCTACACACTGGTTGAAGTGACGGTTCACTAACCTCATCAAGTTCCACCACCCTCCCACTCAATTCTTTCGAGAGAAACCTTTCCTCGAGAAAGGACCCGTTTCTACAAACAAACACTTTGCTTTCGGATCTGAGATAGGAGATGTATCCAACTGTTTTGGATATCCTTATGAAGATGCTGTTATCCGCTTTGGGTTCGAGCTTATCAGACTAAAACTTTTTCACATAAGCGTCGCAGCCCCAAACTTTCATGAAATGACAGCTTAAGTTTCTCCAAACCATAGTCTATACTGTGTCATCTCAACGGAAATATGCGGTGCCCTATTTTAAAGTGAATGCGGTTGTCTCTAATGCATAACCCATAAACGATAGTGGTAATTCGATAAGAGACATCATAGTATGTGCTAGCAGTCCACGGCAACGACACTAGCGAAATGCTGTTGACGTGTTCCTGACTTGATGCCTCCACGGCAACAGAGCTAGAACTGCTCCGAGTTTCTCAACAATCAACAATTGTCTTGCAATGGCCCACCAGCGCGTGGGTTCGCGGCAGTTTTCGAGGGTAGAGTATTCAACCCAAATTTGTTGGTTCGCCCAACAGGAAGTGAAAGGATACTCTCAAGTATTAGCAGCTGAATGTGTCAGATTCAACCACACCTGAAAGATTAGTATCTGCAAGCAAAGTATCAGTAGCAAAGTAGTATGATAACAACGGTGCCAGAAACGATCTGTTGATGGCAGACTATTCCTAACTGTCGTATCAATGGTGCCAGAAGTTGCCCGTGGACGGGAAATATTCTTTCCCGGCAATGGTGCGAGAAAAAGGTATTGTAGCAGGTAGCAGCAATGGCAAGGAACAACAGTAGTGACAACAGTAGCAAGTAGCAGCAGTAACGAGTAACAGCAATAGCAAGTAACAGTAGCAGCAACAGTGGTAACAGCAGCAGAGGAAAGCAAGTAATAGCAGCAGCAACAGTGGTAACAGCAGCACAACAAAGCAAGTAACAACAAAAGAGCAAAACAAGTAACAGCAGCAGAGCAAAACAAGTAACAGCAGCAGCGGGACAAACTCGTAGGCAATGGGTCGGCGATTCGTTGGATGATATTCATCATGCAACAGTTATAACACGGAGAGATATGTGGCTAGCTCCCGTTCGTCAATGTGATGTAGGCATGCATTCCGTGTGTCGTCATACGTGCTTAGAGAAAAGAACTTGCATGACATCTATTGTACATCCCTCCCGTGGCAGTGGGGTCCAAAAGGATACCACAGGATATTAAGGTTCTCCTTTTAATAAAGAACCGGAACAACGCATTAGCACATGGTGAACACATGAACTCCTCAAACTATGGTCATCACCGGGAGTGGTTCCGGTTATTGTCACTCCGGGGTTGCCGGGTCATAACACATAGTAGGTAACTACAACTTGCAAGATCGGATCTAAAACACACATATATTGGTGACAACATAATAATTTCAGATCTGAAATCATGGCACTCGGGCCCTAGTGACAAGCATTAAGCATGGCAAAGTAGTAGCAACATCAATCTCAAAACATAGTGGATACTAGGGATCAATCCCCGTCAAAACTAACTCGATTACATGATAGATCTCATCCTACTCATCACCGCCCAGCGAGCCTACGAATAGATTACTCACAAACGATGAAGAGCTTCATGGAATTGGAGAGGGAAGAAGGTTGATGATGACGATGGCGACGATTTCCCCTCTCCGGAGCCCAAAACGGACTCCAGATCTGCCCTCCAGATGAAGAACAGGATGTGGCGGCGCCTCCGTATCACAAACGCGATGAAATCTTCTCTTCTGATTTTCTTCGGGATGAAAGTGAATTTATAGAGCTGAGTTTGGGGGTGGCAGAGCCACGTGGGCCCCACAAGCTTGGTTGCCGCGGCTAGGGGGCGCGGCAACAGGGCTTGTGGCCCATTGGCCCATCCCCTCCGGTGGATCTTTGTGCACGTATTTTTCATATTTTCCAGCAATATTCTCCATAAATTTTCAGGACGTTCCGAGAACTTTCATTTATGCACAAAAATAACACCATGGCAATTCTGCTGAAAACAACGTCAGTCCGGGTTAGTTCCATTCAAATAATGCAAATTAGAGTCCAAAACAAGGGCAAAAGAGTTTGGAAAAGTAGATACGATAGAGACGTATCAACTCCCCCAAGCTTAAAACCTTGCTTGTCCTCAAGCAACTCAGTTGACAAACTGAAAGAAAAAGAAAAACTTTGACAAACTCTGTTTGATCTTGTTGTTGCAACTATGTCTAACTCATAACCAGAATTTCAGCAAGATCACAAGTTAACCACATAAGCAAGTGACACATAGGTCTCACGGTAAACTAATATCAATGGCATAATCATCTAGCGAGCAAATAATAATGAGTTTCAAATACCAACAATTCAATCAAAACAAGCATGAAGCAATATGAATAGGTGGTATCTCGCTAGCTCTTTCTGAGACCGCAAAACATAAATGCAGAGCACTTTCAAAGATCAAGGGCTGACTAAACATTGTAATTCATAGCAAAGAAGATCCAGTCATAGTCATACTCAATATCAATCAAAAGCAAAGCATAAAAATGACAGAGGTGCTCTCTAATTGGTGCTCATATAAGAAGAGGATGACTCAACAGGAAAATAAATAGACAGGCCCTTCGCAAAGGGAAGCATTGATTTGCAGAGGTGCGAGACCTCAAGCTTTGAAAATAGAGATAATAATTTTGGGTGGCATGCTTTCATTGTTAACGCAATGACCAAGAGTTCTCAATGTCTTCCATTGTAACGACCAAGATGCGGTCCTTTCCGATCTGGGGGTCGAGGCCCCGAATAGGAAAGAAGCGCATCTAAGCGTTTCGCAAGCAAGTAACACAGCACAAATAATAATAAAAGTAGACAATTTGGGATTCAATTGTCTTCTCATTAATAACTCAGAGTACATCACAGATACAATCAAGGTAGTTCCGCTACGGACTACAAAACATAGAAATGCTATGCTACCCTGCCTACAGGCCCACGATCACGACCACGCCTCAGTCCTCTGGATAGTTCAAGTAGAGGCGGTCTGTCTCCTCATCGTACTGCCACGCCAGCTGAGTGCCATCGGGATCATCTGTCTCTGGGGTACCTGTACCTGTTGGGAGTTTCGGAGGAATCCGTGAGCCATGGGGACTCAACAATCTAAGACCTTGGTGCCAGAACTAGTCATGTTATTAGGTAGGGTAAGGGTGAAGTGTATAAGGCTGCAACATCCTAAGCTTGATTTAGTGCCTAACTTACGCAAAACAATTGTGAAGGTGGTCTACACTAGCGATCGTGATTACTTGATCACTAAGTGATCCTGAACACCTACCTATGGCATTCATAACCCCACCGTGTTCCCGATCGAAGAGAGGTCTTCGAGGGGACAATCACGTTACACACACAGTTGGCAATTTTATTAGCTTGTGTTTAAGTTCTCTAATACCGGATGTCAACAAAATATTCCAAGTTGCCACATAACCGCGGGCACGGCTTTCCGAAAGATTAAACCCTGCACGGGTGCTCCAACTAGTCCATCACAAACGTACACAGGCCGCAAAGGCATCCTCTATCACGAATCTCGTGATCTCGTCGGATTCCTTAGAGGAAAACCTCAACTCTGGGGGAAACCAAAGCTTCACTAGGATTCCTATACGCAAGATATACCGCTAAGGTAAGGCAAGGCTAGCAGGACCTCCCGTCGTGTCAACGACCCTGATAAGAGCCGCGTATCTCAGTCTCAGGACACGACGGATGAGCTAGACGTCGGGATGGCTAAACCTCTGGGTGACCAGTGGGGCCCCGGACATCGCTCAGGTGGGACCAACACTCATGAGGAGCACTGGCCCGGGTTGTTGATTAAAATCCTTGGGGTAGCTATTCCCTATGCAGTTTATTATTAAGTGATTAGCAAATTAACACCAATGTTGGGTCCTGCCGGACAAGCCTTAGCAGTACGCGATTTATCGAGGGGGTCCCCATAACAACCCCGAACGTGTTAGGAGCGATCATTATGGAATCAAACACCGGTAACCGGTAACTAAGGCGGCAATAATGGAACAAAGCACCCGGAAAAAGGCTAGGCCTTCTGTCATTTACCAAGTATATAGGTGCATTAATTAAATAACATAATTTAAGATAATGATATCAAGCTCATGTTCTCACATGAGTCAAAGCACCTGCATCTAGCAACGCTAACATTAGTAGCTGAGCAAAGCCTACTTAGCCATACAAGTTTTGCTAGGAAGGGTTCAGTGTATGGGTTCATGGCATAACAAGAGGCAATTTAATTCAGTGGTAGGCAGCGAGCAATATGACATGGAAATGCAAACTAGCATAACAAGTCTAGAGATGGAATCAAGGTCATATCATCTTGCCTGTGATATCCTCAGCTTGGAATGGTTCTTGTTCGTCCTGCACGTACTCTCTCGAATCCACGTACTCGTTCTCCGATCCCGGTGCTACCCAACATAATAATAAAAACCAATGAACATCAGCACCACAAGATGCAACAATCACAAGATGCATGAGATGAAAAATGAGCATGCATCATTATTTCTATCACTAGCATAAGCAAAAGAAACTACTACAAGTTTCTGGGCAGAACTGTACAGTAAGCTATTTTGACATGCATGAGTATGACATGATCAGATGTGTCTCATGAAAACGATGCAAAACCATATAAAGAACATTACAATCGGAGCTACGGATCAACGGGAATCAACGAAACAAGATATGAATCCCTACGTGTCAAAAACAACACCACACATCCCAATGGCACAAATCTGGTATTCCCAGGTTGCCAAGACATATAACAACCCAACATGAATGGATTGGAGCAAGGAAGAACACCACAACATCAACTAATCACCCAAAATCATCAAAATGACTATACTACACAATCTGCCATAATCTGCATCTTAGCTCTTTGTGAGCTACATGCAACATAGCTACAGCCCTCCAAATATGACAAATAATATATGTGGCTGTAGCCAACCAAGAACAATACAAGCACCAGCAAGAATCACACCAATAGCAATTAATCACAAGAAGATAAAAGGCCCCAAACTTTCACAAAACCATCAGATCTCAGGGACTTTGTGAAAATTCCTGCACCTGACTTTCTGTCGTTGTTCTGAAGCTTTTTCACAGCAATCAAAACACAACCTACAGGACTCCAAATAAGATGGAATTTTACAGGGAGCTTCACAAACATATCAGGTCCACATTCCTAGCACTGAACTAAGGCTAAATCACAACAAAATGACCAGCACAACCTCATCTATAGGAGAAGAAAATGTTTCCAGATTCCCAGACTTGGTGAAATTTCCAGATTTCACTAAGCTGGAATTTTCAGCCACATGCCCACTTTGTCTAGGCATAGCTTGCATACAAATAACACCAAGTGATAAATGACACCACTATGGTGTAGAGAAAAACCCCTACTACTATCACACAAAAACTCATGCCCTTGGGCTCCACCTATTCCATGGAAACAAGGAGCAAACTTGCAACTAATCTGAATATGTAAACTCCATAAAGTATCCCAATGGCAAAACTAACTTCACCACTGGATTCCTTGGGAGATTCTACCCCAAAATCATATATAATATGTGGGCACTTACTTGGAACAAGTGACCACAAATTAAGGAAGAGGAAACTACTTCAAATCATGTCTAGTGAGTAGGGCATCATTTCATGTAGTTCCACTATATCTACTTCCACATGGTTGAGCTCATGTGCACAATGACAAAGTGACATGGGGGTTTGAACCCCATGTTTGTTTCATGCACATCAACTTCACAACCCCTTCTACTAAGCTTCCCAACATACAACTCACCATGCCCTCTCACATATGGACATGTGAAGGTGCACAAGTGTTGCAAGGTGGGGATGTTTCCACCACATGCATATCAAGAACTCATATGATATCATCTAGTTAGAACCCACACCACCTACACATGCTAGCAACACAAAGAATGCTAGCACATGCATATGGCAATCACACACACAAGCATGCCTACACTAGCTACACCTCATGTGTGTGCAACACACACACACATGCACATCTCTCACAAGCACCCAAACAAACACCTCATCACCTACCACTACTACACAATACAAGCAAGGTGATAAAATGCCAATCTCAGCTAAGTTGAAAAGCACAAGACCATAAGCACATGCAACACTACTCTACGAAGTGCATATTCACACACACACAAGAGCATCACCACTTACTCACACACTCACTTGTGGCCAACATCATGTGTATGCACACACATCACATACACCTCTCACAAGAACATCCACACACACTACATCACCTAGCACAATATAACAACAAAGGAAAAATAAAAATAAAATGCCATGGCCACCTATGGTTGGCACAAGATCAACAACAACAAGAAGGGAGTAAAAATTACAGCAGGAGGAAAAACAAAAGGAGGGCACGCTGGGATTCGAAGCCCAGTGCCCCTGGTGCAACAAGCCTAACCTTACCACTTTGCTACTGTCATCTTATCGATAGAACAGAGGGGCCAGGCAAGGTAAGCCTCTCTGCAGGATATTGTGCCGAGAAAATCAAATACTAAAAAGGTGCCGAGGGGGGGGGGGAATCGAACCCAGCACCTCACAACATGCACAAGAGAACACAGACCACTGGGCTACGCTACGAAGTCTGACAGAGTAGGGATCTAACACAAAGTATTCTACCTCGATCCTACTGCCTGGCCTGCACCTGCGAGCCGGTGACAGAGAGATCACCGGAGATGGTATCCTCTACCACGGTCTCTTCCACGCCCGCAGGAAAAAGGAAGAGGCACCTACTGTCGAGGAGAGTCTCTGCTCTGCATCTACTCCACATCGAACGCTCTACACCTACGCACACATCACAGCAAGCTCCTGCCGTTCTCTCCCCTGAACAGAGGAGCACGACGACCACTCCGGCAGATCCAACCGAGGGGAAGGGAGGAGGAGCGATAGTCACCTAGGGAAGGAAGAGGGGGGCGCCGATCGGGAAGAAGGAGCCGCCTGGAGACGACGTGGACGCACTGATGATGGCCTAAAGCAGACCCGACGTAGAGGAAGGAGATCGTCGGGTTCGCGCCGAAGACGAGCTCCTGCCCGTCACTGTGGTCGCTCCCCAACCTCAACGACGGCGGGAATGGAGCGCGGGCGCCCTACCCAAGCTCCCGGACATGGTGGCCGTGCCGCTCGACGGTGCACGCGGGGGTAGACGTCGGCGTTCCTTCTCTTCCTCTCTGCACTGGCTACAGACTTACCTCTGGGAACGAAAGAGAGAGGAGGGAGATGGGGAATGGAGTGGCGGCGACGGATGGAAGAGAGGGGGAACCCTAGGCCGAGGGGGCACGAACGCCAACAATATATGGGGGCCTCGACGTCCGAGCTCACGGCGTCAACTTTCTCTCTCTCAGCGAGCTGACGGAAAGGTGAAAGGAAGAGGACGACGTCAGGAAAGTAGAAGGGGGGTCGCACCCTGGGCTCTCGCTGGACAGGGAGGGACGTGGGCCACACCGATGTGGGAAGGCCCATGCTACGCTAGGGGAAAGAAATAAATTGCTGGGGGGGGTTTCTATTTAGAAAACAACACAGAAAGGGAAAAAATAACACAAGGCAAACTACTGGGATAAATTCCAAAGGAAATACCCCCGGTCATATAAAAATATGACCTATTTGAATAAAATAGAAAAGAAATATTTGGAGCAATTTGATTAAATGCAAAACAGCAATTTTTTTACTGTTTTGGATTTATTTGCACCCTTAAAACTAAGATACAAAACAGCAAAAACACATCTTGGCATCCTCCACAAAATACACTAATACATGGGTATTTTTAAAACAGGGAAGGGAGAAGACAATCTTGACATAGGAGAAATATAGAGGAGGGGTGGAGATGGTTTTGAAACCTAAGCATATAGTATTACATGCACACCCCATATAAACTATACATCACATGCACATCATCACAAGGCATCACAAGGTGCAACCACAAGATCACCACCACCACATGAAATGCTAAGATCATATGGCAACAACACAAGACAAGGCATACCATGATATGCTATGCATGCATGCATGGGAAGGAAGGTAAATACAAGGGACAACACATGAGGTCATGGCACAATTGGATACATCAAATCACTGACTAGGTGGACCCACATGCAATAGGTTCCAAATATGGCAATCTTTACATCTGGGCACTACATCCATGCTACTCATGCTATAGGCGGTTACCAAACAGAAAAGTAAAGTTTTAACTCCCCCACCACCAATCAATCACACTCCACGGCTAGCCGAATCCTCGGGTACCGTCCATACTAACATCAATCCGGGGGGAGTCTTGTTTTACTGTTATGTTTCCGATTTAAGCGTGGAACTGGGCATTCCAATTACCGACCCTTTCTCGTGAATGACAGTGAATATACACATGTCGAGGATAACACGCCTAACAGCTGCTTCAAGTCATGGTACATTTTGGAGCTTCCAGGATGAATAGAGAGAGGAGAGTTATGAGCTTCTTCCATGATCACCTTCCTGAGATCACCTTTCGGGACGACAAGGTGATCCTCGAAAAACAACGTGTCCCTGGCATCAACAGTGAAGCACTTATACTTGGGGAGACTCTTTCCCACGCCAATCTTGACCTTCTTCACCATAGCGTCAAGAAGCTGTGCTGCCCTGACCTGATCTTCCAAGGTAGGAGAGATCTGAAGGTTCGCAAGAAAACCCTCAGTTACTAGCTGAAGGTTAAGCTTCCTGAAAGACTCAGAAAGACCCGGCTGGAGAGGTTGCAAAATCAAACTCTTGCAATATGCCTTCCTTCTCAATGCATCTGCCACAACATTTGCCTTGCCTGGCGTGTACTCAACACTCGGATTAAAATCCTGGAGCATTTCCACCCAACGTGTTTGCCGAAGATTCAAGTTAGGCTGAGTGAAGATATACTTGAGACTCTTGTGATCAGTGAAAACTTCAACCTTACGTTCCAACAAGAGATGTCTCCAAGTCATCAAGGCGTGCACAACAGCTGCTAGCTCGAGATCGTGCACGGGATAGTTCTTCTCCGCAGGCTTCAACTGCCTGGAGTTATAAGCAACCACCTTCCTATCTTGCATCAAGACTGCACCAAGACCCTGGAGAGAAGCATCGCAAAAGACCTGGTACGGCTTGGAATCATCTAGAGGGGCCAAGACCGGAGTGGAGATAAGCTTCTCTTTGAGTGTATCGAAAGCCAGTTGACACTCTGGAGACCAAACATACTTAACACCCTTCTGAAGAAGACTAGAGAGCGGCTTGGCGATCCTGGAGAAGTTCTCAACGAATCTTCTGCAATATCCAGCAAGCCCGAGAAAGCTTCGAAGCTGCTTCACATTCTGCGGAGGCTCCCATTCAACAATGGCTTGAACCTTGGACGGGTCAACCTTAATGCCCTCGGCAGAGATAATATGCCCAAGATAAACCACTTCTTTCAGCCAGAACTCGCACTTGGAAAACTTGGCATACAGCTTGTACTCTCTCAGTTTATCAAGCACCAACATGAGATGTTTCTCATGTTCTTCCTCAGTCTCAGAAAAGACCAGAAGGTTGTCGAGATAGAGCAAGACAAATTCATTCTTGTATGGGGAGAAAATATAGTTCATCAATCGACAAAATGTCGGAGGAGCATTAGCCAGACCAAAAGACATGACCGTATACTCATACGAGCCAAAACTAGTCCTGAATTCCGTCTTCGGAATGTCTTCCTCGCGAATGCGAATCTGATGATAGCCCATTCTGAGATCAAGCTTGGAGAATACTTTAGCACCTTTTAACTGTTCGAACAACTCAGTTATGTTCGGAAGTGGATTTTTGTTCTTGATTGTCTTCTTATTCAATGGACAGTAATCGACACACAGCCGGTCCGATCCATCCTTCTTCTTGACAAACAGAACACCACATCCCCACGGGGACGAGCTCGGTCTGATCAAACCCAAACGCTCCTGCTCATCGAGTTGCCTCTTGAGTTCCTTCAATTCTTCAGGACCCAGCTTGTACGGCCGTTTGCACACTGGCTCTATGCCTGGCTCAAGCTCAATGACAAACTCAACTTCACGGTGCGGAGGCATGCCTGGCAGCTCTTCAGGAAACACATCTTGATATTCGCAGACCACTGGAACTTGCTCAATAGGATTGATCTCATCCTTTTTATTCAAGGAGAACAGACGGATTGTATCATCACGCGCCGCGAATATAATCACATCCTCCGAAGAGTGGGTAAGCTTCACTTCTTTAGCTTCACAATCAATTTACGCCTTGTTCATGGCCAACCAGTCCATACCAAGAATCAAGTCGATGTCGGACTTGCCCAAGACATACGGAGACGCCAGAAAGGAATAATTGCGCATCTTGATAAAAACATCGGGAACACGAGTACTAGCATGCATGAACTTGCCTAGAGAAACTACTGACAACGGACTAGGAAGCTCTTCAACAGGAACATTATGCTTGGATGCAAATGGAATGGAGAGGAATGAATGCGAAGCACCAGAATCAAATAACACTTTAGCAAGAATATCATTGACGAGGTGGTTACCCATGATCACATCAGAGGAGTTGTCTGCTTCAGCTGCATTCACCATGTTGACTCGAGCTGATCTGGGGTTGAATTTGACAAGAGCGTTGCTTGGAGGTTTGCGTGGAGGAGGAGGCGGCAGACGGAGCTGAGAAGTACATTTGTTGGCATAGTGACCCTTCTACCCACATTTGTGACAAGTGGCATCTGCTGGCTGCCGGAACTGAGTCTGAGGAGGCCCTTGCTTCTGATGCTGGTATCTCTGCTGGAAGCCAGGGTTGGTTGGGTGGGAAGAACCACGTCCACCTGAGTGCTTCAGCTGCTGTGAGTGCCGAGGAGGAGGAGGAGAAACCCAAAACCTCTGTTGCTTCTGTACCACCTGAGTCGAGGAAGAGCTAGAATCTCTGAAGCGCTTCTTGGAGTTTTCCACCCTGAGCAAGGCTACCTCTGCTCTGAGAGCTAGGTTGTAGAACTTGTCAAACTCCACAGGATCGTGCAAAGCAAGAGCTAACTGCAAGTCTTCCTTCAAGCCACCCCTGAACAGATAGATCTTGCTCTTCTGATCCGGGACATCCTGCAGCGCGTAACGGGTCAGCTCGTTGAACTCGACATTGTACTTGTACACAGAATTGCTGCCCTGCTTCAAACGCCTGAACTTCTCACGCATCTCCTCTACAAAACTGGAAGGGATGTAGTGGGACCTGAAGTCACGACAAAACTCGTCCCAAGACATCACCCTGTCGCCTCTAGTGACCTTGAGCTGCTGCCACCATATAGAAGCCTGTCCCTTCAACTAAAACGTTGCAAACTTGACATAGTCCTCCGGACGCACATTGCTACACTCGAACTGTTTGTTCATATCACGGATCCAATCTTCTGCATTAAATGGCTGGTCGCAAGAAGTGAACATCTTAGGCTGGTTTGACAGGAACTGGCTCAGATTGGCGAAGTGATTGCCACCCTACTTGTCGTGGTTTTGTCACGGCAGATGTCCTCGTGAAAGGACTTAGTATGGGAACCATCGCACTTTGGTGGCGACTCAAAGGGGTTGAACAGGAGGAACGCGACGGGTTACCCAGGTTCGGCCCCTCGCGTGGAGGTAATAGCCTACGTCCTGCTTGGCGTGTATTGATGTGGATTCGATTACAAGAATGGCGTAACTCGCCTCACCTAGCACTTGATGATTTCTAAGCTATCTCTCCCCCTTCAGACTCGCCTTTATATATAGGTCGAGGCCTTAGGGTTTTACAAGAGTCCCTTCCTCCTTACAAATCGTGACCACCGCGGTCTCTAAGTCGCCGTCTTGCAAAACCCAAAGACCTTCCATAAATCATAACCATCCCGCGGCCTTGAACAACCCAGGCTGAGGCCCAACTAGCCCCAAAGGATGAATCGCCTTACTAGTAACCCGGCCCATATTGGGAGGGTCATTTAATAAGCAATATCCCCAACATTAGGCCCCAAATTGACTTGAATTTTCATGCCAATGCTTCCGCTTTACTTGAAGGTGATTCACTCCTTCGTTTTCCTCCATACGCCAGAAATTTTAACTCGCCAACCGGTACCGGAAAAATCTTTGAGTCGCCAATCCATTTCCCGTCAGCATCTTCCTTAGCCCTCGATCTTCGAGAAATTTAACACAATCCCAACGGATCTTTTAGTGCATCATTATCCCAAATTTTTCGGACGTCATCATGGCGAATCTTTTATTCCCAAACGGTTCCCGCTCATGGCGCCTCGATCCCAGCGCCCGTCCTGATAAATAGGCAGAAGGGACAGGGCTGGCGCTGGCCACCTACCAGTCTCGTCAGTCCCCCCCCATTATCGCAGCAAAAGACCGCACCGCTTCCCGAGGGTTCCGCCGCCGGCCGCAACTTCCGCCCCCGTTCGAGGAGCCCCAGTGCCGCCCGCAAGCCCTCGCCGTCATCAAGCTTTGCACCTCGGTCGATCCGTCCGCCGTCATTGCCCATCGCGTCATCACCGGCAACCTCGCTGCTCGCCCCGAGCTCCGTCGCCGCCAAAGGCCTCTTCGTTCATCGGGACCCCCGCGCTTCCTCAGCGATCTCCGTCACCGCCGGTCTTCTTCGACCGAGAACATCAGGTTAGATCCTCGTTCCCTCTCCTAGGAGTAGGTTTATTCCTTGCTCGTATCTTCGCCATTGCCGTAGCTTTGAAGCTTTCTGCTCGTAGTCATTCATTTTCCTCGAATCCATTAGTCCGAGCGCCGCTAGGGTAGCTAGTGCCTTGAATAATTTTAACCATTCGCTGTTCTTGCGAATTTCTGAATACAATATCTTCTTCAAACGAGGGGCATCACCTGATAATACATTGTTCATCACCTGATAATACATTGTTCATGCTCAGCCATATTCGTAGGCCTTATATATGTTCGGCAGATCCATTCCTCGTTTACTGTTTGTAAAAAACTGTTTGTAACCTTCATTCCCCCCTTAGTGCTTCGGAACGAATAGATTTTACCATCCACAGTAATGTTGCCTTTGGGAATAGCCCTGCTTCGATAAATCGCCATATCAATCCAACCCGGCCTCTTAGTCTGGCGGGTTAACGGGAGCTGATCCCGATTCACATAGTAAATGTTCAAGACATGTAATACCATACTTCTACGTATTTGTAGCATGGGTGCCGTTTTCAAGAGCGATTGGCTTCCTACCAAAGTTGATGATGCTGTTTTAGCTAATTACGTGAAAGCGGGCTGTTTGGATCCTCAAGATGTCATTGGATGGCGCACCGGGTTGGGAGAAGACCTCCCCAACCCCAAAGAAGGGGAAATAGTAGTCTTTGTGGAACACTTGGAACGGGGTTTTAAGCCGCCCGGATCCAAATTCCTTAGGGACGCTTTGACCTTCATGAATGTCCGACTCCAGGATTTGGGACCCAATTCTATAAGCAACTTGAGTCAGTTCCAAGTCCTTTGCGAAGCTTATCTGCGGATCGAACCTTCCGTTCCTCTATTCTGGCACTTTTCCATCTGAATCGCCAGATGGAATTCCACAACGGCCCCAGTTTGGAACTCGGCGGTGTCAACGTCCAGCGCCGTAGGGATAGTCCGTTTCCTTCACTCATCATGCCTAGCCATCCCAAGGGCTGGGGTGAATCTTGGTTTTATTGTAAAGAAACATCCCTTGCTGGTGAGAACAAACTTCTGGGCTATAGGCCAACCCGCCTTCCGGTTAACTTCAAGCTCCCCGACAAGCTCACCGAGGAAGAAGAGTCGGAGTTCGTCCCAATTTTGTCCGAACTGAGATCCTTGACGAACAATGGTCTTACCGGGGTTGACCTGATCCGCTGCTGGGTCGAATGGCGGATTCTTCCTCTGAGCCGCCGAGATGGTCTAATGTGTGAATTTGACGGCACTCTGGATCATCCCCAATGCTACTTTCACACAGCATTAACAGAGAAAGACATTGTCGCCATCATAAAAAATATGACCGGCGAGCCCGCAGGAAAGTGCGGCCAAATCGGCCTTAAGCCCTTTTGCAAGATTAACCCGGCGCCCAAGGTAACCAAAGCTGACCCGCCCTTGATCTTTATTCCTTCTGTTTTATTGCCATTATGACTTCATGCCATATATCTTTCCAGAAAGGCGACAAGTTCTGGTCCAGGAGGACTAAAAAGCAAGCCATGAAGACTGCTAAGCCGCCCTCCAAGAAAAACAAGGGCAAAGGTAAATCTGCTGCGGCCGAGCCATCTGAAGTCGACGAATCTCAAGCCGGCGACGCACTTTCAGAGGTACAAATCCGTCCCCTTTTCACTCGCCACCTATTACTTTCGACCTCTTATCCATATCTCCCATTCTTCTTGTAACAGAATGAAGATAACGAAAGCCAAGAGGACTCCGTTGAGGTAATTTATGTTTCCTCTGATTCATCTCCTTCCCCGCCTAAGCCGGCCCGGCGAATATGTGGGAAAGTCCCCTTCTCACATCCAGATGCCCATTTGGACCCAAATTTCTTATTGAAGAGAACACAGCACGCCTCAAACCGGAAGACACGAAGTCTCTCCGGCGATCTAATATCTGGCTTGCCAGCAACAAACAAAAGAAAACCAAGCGAGGTACCTTTTTTTATATAAGAACAACTATTGTTCGTGCTGCTTTGGATTACATCTGCAACCCGCCTGCATTATTAATGTATAATTCCTGCAGAATTCTCCCCCCTCTTCCGGCGACTCAGCAATGTCAACACTTCCACCAATGATTCGAGTTCCGGGGTAAGTCTTTTGCCTTGACTTTTTGAGAGTAATGCTCTTTTTCAATTCCTTAACTCGCTTATCTCCTTTGGTTAGGGCACAAGCCAAAAAAAGGAAAACCAGTGGATCAATCCCTGACGCAACTTCCGAACTTCCAAGGAAATCAACTCCGACTCAAGAGGATCCGGGTCAAGCTGAGCCGGCCATGCAAGTGGATCTTCCCGAGTCACCGAAAGAAACAGCGGACGCCCCTGAATCGCCAAACAAATTGGCAACAGCGGATGACCCAGACGCTGTAGTCATTACTGGTTCCGGTTTTTCCAAGCCGGCGGCGACAATTCTGTCCAAACACGTAGCATCCTCCTCTAAAGCAATCCCCGAGTCTGGGCTCTCCAAGGCGAAGCTTTCCGACTATGCAAATCTGGAGTTTAAAGAACTCTGTTCTGGCTTCGCAAGTCGCCTGGAAGCGAGCTATGAGATGGAGAAAAATCTGCTGAAGATGTTAAACGACAAACATGAGGTAAAGTTTATACTCTATATCATTCCCAGTAACCCCCAAGGGCCGGGTCATGAGTAAAAGATGAGCCGGGTCTTAAAAAAACTTCGCGACCAGTAACCCCCAAGGGCCGGGTCATCAGTAAAATGATGAGCCGGGTCTCGATTTATGTATAATTTTCCTTGAGAAATTATACATTAGCCCCCAAGTGTCAGGGGTATTGCCTTGCAATAATTCTGAGACTTGTCTTTGTTTTAAACTTTTAAATAGGAAAACCTTGCCCAGACCGAACTAGCGCTGGGCGACTTAAGGAAAAACTTAGCTGATCAACAAGATGCCCGAACTCAGTCGGAAGATAAGTATAAATTGGCTCTGGTTGAACCGGAAAAGCTCAAAGCCGAGTTAGAAAAAACTCAAGCTGACCAAAACACGGCTTTGAAGAGAGCAGAAAAATCTGAAGCAAAGCTGGCGACTGTCCAACAGGAGTTGTCCGGCTTAAAACGTCATATCTCTAACATGACGCAAGCCATCTTCGGTAAGCCTTACCTAAATCTCCAATCTTATCCCCTCCTTTGGGCCAAATTCCTGACGTTAAGTTACCGGTTTATCAACATCCAGGTCCAAGAGTCGCCAACCTGCAAGAAGACTGTGTGTTGATGCTGAAGGCGATCTATACGCTGACAGAGCAACTGTACACAGGCAGTGTGTTGACCGTCAAAGCTGTAATGGGTGCAAAAGAGCCGATTACTTCCATCAAGAAAGTACTTGGATGTCTGTCCACACATCCTCCCCAGATCGGCGAGTTAACTCGGTCAGCCGCCCGGAAAGGCGTCCTGACGGCCCTGAGTCGCTGCTTAGCGTATGCTCCGGAGATTAATTTGAAAGAAGTAGCCGCCGGCTTCCCTCAGCTCAAAGACGATGGCTCGGAATTCGTGGAAGAGGATTACCAAAAAGTTGTCAAGGATTCTCGGTTGGCTGCAACCCAACTCGCCGCCAGTCTTGATTTAACGAAGTATCAGGCGGCTTATGACGGTAAGAATAAGAAAATCAGCCCGCCAACCTTCGTGGTGACCAACCTAATTCCTCGGCGACCCAAGAATCCCTTCGACTGGGAAGCAGACCTGGCATCAATCTTGACCGATGAAGACGATTTTGCTTCTTTGTCCAGGTGCAATTGGGTCTTGGGCGATTTACAAATCGAAGCTGGTCAGAGCTCACGCCAGGACTTAGCGGAGTAGACTTTTCTTGAATTTGGCCCGCGAGCCATGTAATACTCAGTACTATCTTTTGATGACATCTTCTGCAAGAAAAACACTTATACCGCTTTTGAGGTGGTTTGAAATATTTGGTCCGCCCTTATAAGAATCTTCTGCAATGCTTAATCCGCCAAGGATGAAACCTTGAACACATCATCTGTGAAAACAAAAGAACTACAAATAGTTTCAGCAAACATGCAGAAAGGATAAAAATCTCCAAGATTAAACCATAACACGAGTAATTTTGTCGGCTCATACGGTCGCGACAGGGGGAGGCGAGTCAGAAGGCTCGTGCACCGACCCTAAATGCAGGTTTCGTCGGCTCATACGGTCGTGACAGGGGGAGGCGAGTCAAAAAGCTCGTGCACCCACCCTAAATGCAGGTTTCGTCGGCTCATACGGTCGCGACAGGGGGAGGCGAGTCAGAAAGCTCGTGCACCCACCCGAAATGCAGGTTTCGTCGGCTCATACGGTCGCGACAGGGGGAGGCGAGTCAGAAAGCTCGTGCACCCACCCTAAATGCAGGTTTCGTCGGCTCATACGGTCGCGATAGGGGGAGGCGAGTCAGAAAGCTCGTGCACCCACCCTAAATGCAGGTTTCGTCGGCTCATACGGTCGCGACAGGGGGAGGCGAGTCAGAAAGCTCGTGCACCCACCCTAAATGCAGGTTTCGTCGGCTCATACGGTCGCGACAGGGGGAGGCGAGTCAGAAAGCTCGTGCACCCACCCTAAATGCAGGTTTCGTCGGCTCATACGGTCGCGACAGGGGGAGGCGAGTCAGAAAGCTCGTGCACCCACCCTAAATGCAGGTTTCGTCGGCTCATACGGTCGCGACAGGGGGAGGCGAGTCAGAAAGCTCGTGCACCCACCCTAAATGCAGGTTTCGTCGGCTCATACGGTCACGACAGGGGGAGGCGAGTCAGAAAGCTCATGCACCCACCCTAAATGCATGTTCTGTCGGCTCATAAGGTCGCAACAGGATGACACAAAATGCTCTTTTTAAGGAAGAAGCCCCCAAGTCGGGGAACATTTTATTACTTCATAATGAAACAGAAAAACTTACAAAGCATGGAGTTTTTAAGAACTCAAGTGTAGTAAGGCCGCAAATGGGCAATATTCCAAGGGCGAGTTGACTCAGCCTGTGTAGTCGGTCGATCAGGCCGAAGATCCATCAAGTAGTAAGAGCCATTGCGGAGGTTCTTGCTGACGACGAAAGGCCCTTCCCAAGGGGGCGAGAGCTTGTGCATGCCTGCCCGATCTTGTATCAGACGAAGTACCAAGTCGCCCTCCTGGAAAGCCCGACTCTTAACCCGGCGACTATGATAACGCCGCAGATCTTGCTGATAGATGGCCGATCGAGCCGCCGCTAAGTCACGCGCCTCTTCCAAGGCATCCAAGGAGTCCTGACGCGCCAACTCGTTATCTTGCTCCACATATGCGGTGACTCTAAGAGAATCATGCCTTATGTCGGTAGGAAGGACAACTTCTGCTCCATAGACCAAGAAGAAAGGGGTGAACCCCGTGGACCGATTCGGGGTGGTCCGGATGCTCCATAATACCGAAGGTAGTTCTTCAACCCAACACCCTGGGGTCCTTTCCAGGGGAACCATGAGGCGAGGTTTAATCCCTCGTAGGACTTCCTGATTCGCCCGCTCTGCTTGCCCGTTTGACTGCGGGTGAGCAACTGCAGAAATATCAAGCCGAATATGTTCACGGCGACAGAAATCCAGCATCGCTCCTTGGGACAAGTTAGTACCATTGTCCGTGATAATACTGTGTGGATATCCAAAACGGAAAATCAGCTTTTTCAGAAATTTGACCGGAGTCTCCGCATCGCAAGCTCCAACAGGTTCCGCCTCAACCCATTTAGTGAACCTATCAACCGCCACCAATAAGTGAGTTTTCTTGTTAGAGGACATCTTAAAGGGACCGACCATGTCCAGCCCCCAGACCGCGAAAGGCCAAGTAATGGGAATCATCCTCAATTCTTGAGCCGACACATGAGCCTGTCTCCCATATCGTTGGCACCCCTCACACCGCCGTACTATATCTTCTGCATCTGCATGAGCCGTCAACCAGAAGAAACCATGTCGAAAAGCTTTTGATACCAAAGAACGTGACCCGGCATGATGCCCGCAGTCTCTAGAATGGATGTCATTTAGGATTACGCATCCTTCCTCGGAAGAAACGCACCGCTGAAAGACCCTTGAAGCACTTCGTTTATATAGCTCGCCATTAATGATGACCATGGACTTGCTACGTCGAACGATCTGGCGAGCCAAAACTTCGTCGGTGGGTAACTCGCCACGAGCGAGATAAGCCAGATAAGGAAGAGCCCAATCCGGAGTGGCATGGAGAGCCGCCACAAGCTGAGACTCGGGATCTGGTATCGCCAATTCCTCCTCCGTGGGTACAGTCACCGACGGTTTATGCGAGACATCCAAGAAAACATTAGGGGGGACCAGTTTTCTTTGTGAGCCGAGTCGCGAGAGGGCATCAGCTGCTTCGTTGAGTCGCCGATCAATGTGATCAACCTGGTACCCATGAAAATAGCCCGCCACGTCAGATACAGCTCGCCTGTAAGCCGCCATCATAGGATCCCGAGAGTCCCAGGTACCCGAAACCTGTTGCGCCACCAAATCTGAATCCCCAAAGCATCTGACTCGGGTTAGGTTCATCTCTTTTGCCAGTCGCAAACCGTGAAGCAGAGCTTCATATTCTGCCGCATTATTTGTGCAAGGGAACATGAGGCGGAGAACATAGCAGAACTTATCTCCTTGAGGGGATATCAACACCACACCAGCCCCCGAGCCCTCCAACTGCCTGGATCCATCAAAGTAAATAGTCCAATAAGTAAGGTCAGGCCGATCTTCCGGAGCCTGAAGCTCCGTCCAATCGTTAACGAAATCAACTAGTGTCTGTGACTTGATGGCCGTGTGGGGGGTATATTGTATGTGATGCGACCCAAGCTCTATCGCCCATTTGGCGATTCGCCCTGTTGCCTCCCGATTTTGGATGACGTCACCGAGGGGCGCGGAACTGACCACGATGATCGGGTGCTCCTGGAAATAATGTTTAAGCTTTTGACTCACCATGAACACCCCATAGACCAGTTTCTGCCAATGTGGGTATCGCTGTTTGGAAAGAGTTAACACCTCACTGATAAAGTACACCGGGCGTTGCACCGGGTATTCCTTTCCTTCCTCCTTTCTTTCGACGACCACAGCCACGCTGACTGCTTTGGAATTCGCGGCGATATATAGGAGCATAGGCTCCTTTTCAGTCAGGGCTGCCAGGACCGGCTGGTTAACCAATTGATGCTTCAAGGCCTGAAGCGCCTCGTCTGCCTCCTCTGTCCATACGAATCGGTCGGACTTCCTCAACAATTGATAAAGAAGAATCGCCTTTTCTCCGAGGCGGCTCACGAAACGACTTAGAGCCGCAATGCGACCCGCCAATCGCTGAACTTGATTAACATTCGTCGGCTTGCCGAGGGAAGTAACCGCTTCAGTTTTGTCCGGGTTAGCCTCGATGCCGCGCTCCGATACCAAGAAACCCAGTAGTTTTCCCGCAGGTACGCCGAAAACGCATTTGGTAGGATTTAGTTTCATCTGATATACCCGTAAATTATCAAAGGTTTCCTTAAGGTCTTCCAGAAGTGTCTCCTCCCGGCGGGTCTTGATCACAATGTCGTCAACATAAGCATGGACGTTGCGGCCGATTTGGTTATGAAGACAATTCTGGATGCAGCGTTGATAAGTCGCCCCTGCGCTCTTGAGCCCGAACGGCATGGACACATAGCAAAAGGCCCCGAAGGGGGTTATGAAGGCCGTCTTATCTTGATCTTCCATAGCCATTTTAATCTGATGATAACCTGAATAGGCGTCCAAAAAGCACAATCGTTCGCATCCCGCCACCGACTCAATGATTTGGTCGATGAGGGGAAGAGCGAAAGGATCCTTGGGACAAGCTCTGTTGAGGTCCGTATAGTCAATACACATACGGAACTTGCCATTCTTCTTGAGTACTAACACCGGGTTAGCCAGCCATTTGGGATGAAAGACTTCCACGATGAACCCGGCGGCTAAAAGACGGGCGACTTCCTCTCCAATCGCCTTCCGTCGCTCCTCGTTAAACCTGCGAAGGTATTGTTGGACAGGTTTGCATTTTGGGTCAATATTAAGATGGTGCTCAGCGAATTCTCTCGGTACACCCGACATGTCAGAGGGTTTCCATGCGAACATGTCCCGATTCTCACGGATGAATTCGATGAGCGCGCTTTCCTATTTGGGATCCAGACCCGTCCCAATGGTGAACTGCTTGGATGAATCGCCAGGAATGAAGTCGATTGTCTTAGTATCCTTTGTCGGCTTGAATTTAAGGGGCGACTCAGAATCTGTAGTCGGCTTCTTGAGTGGTGACATGTCTGCCGGGTCAACATTGGCCCGATGGTGTTTGAGCTCTTTCGCCGCACAGGCGACCTCCGCATAAGCCGCGTCCCCTTCCTCGCACTCCTTTGCGATTCTTCTATCTCCTTCGATCGTGATGGTTCCTTTGGGACCCGGCATTTTTAGTTTGAGGTAGACGTAGCACGGGCGGGCCATGAAACGGGCGTAAGCCGGTCGCCCGAACAACGCGTGGTATGGGCTTTTCAGTTTGACCACCTCGAAGATTAGGGATTCCGACCTGTAATTCTGCGCAGTCCCAAATGCCACTGAGAGCCTGACCCGGCCTATGGGATAAGCCGACTTGCCCGGGACAATGCCATGGAAAACCGTGGTTGAAGGCATCAAGTCTTTTCCGATAGATTCATCCTCCAAAAGGTGTCGAAGTATAGGATATTAATGCTGCTTCCACCATCCATTAGTACTTTTGACAAGGTGTAACCTCCCACTTGGGGAGCCACGACTAATGCCAGGTCGCCCGGGTTATCTATTCTTGGCGGGTGATCCTCTCTGCTCCACGATACGGTCTGCTCGGACCAATGGAGATACCTCGGAATCGCCGGCTCAGTTACGCTGTATGCCCAGTGATTTACCTTTTTATCATGCCTGCAAGCATTAGTGGTGAAAACGTGGTACTGCCCATTATTTAGCTGTTTGGGATTGCTGCGGAAACCCCCGTTGTCATCCTGGTCCTGTGGAGCCCCCTGTGGGGGCTCATGTTGGAAAACTCCCGGCGGGTTGTACCGCCGTTGGTGGTGCACCGGGTACTGGCGGCCGCCCGGGTGCGGGCCTCCCTGAGCCTCCTGTTCGGGAAAGCCGCCGAAGGGGTTGTGCCTTTGGTTGGGCGCGGCGAGTTGGTCCTGGCGACGGTTCAGATCTTCGCTTTGGCTCTTCTTGATTGCCTCGGCCCGAAATTCTCGCATCACGAAACAGTTCTCCCACGAGTGGCCCGCCGGGCCGTCGGCCGTGGCGTGGTGCGGGCAAGGGCCTTTGAGTAGCTCTTCATAATTACGCGGCCTTTTCCCACTGAAGCCTCGATTCTTCTTTTTGCCGTCGTTGGCATTGGTGTTGGCAACCAAATCTGAGGGCTCCTCTTGTGACCTACGCTTGCCGTTGGTCCCCTGGTTGTGACGGCTGCGGCCTTGGTGGCGGGTGTTGTTTTTGGTCGAATCGCCCTTCTTGGGCGAGTTACCCTTTCCATCCTCGCCGGGATCCTTGGTATCATCGGCCTCGGCGTACCTAGTGAGGGTGTCCATCAGTTCGCCCATATCCTGAACTTTCCGTTTGAGTCGCCCCAATTTCTGGACTAGCGGTTCATAGTGGCAGTTGTGCTCGAGGATAAGCACAGCTTGCGCTGCCGTGATGCCATCCGATGAGTGGATAATTTCCGCGACTCACCGCGACCAATGGTGCGCCGACTCATCAGGGCGTTGTACGCAGTGTTGTAAGTCGACGATCGTCATCGGCCGTTTACAGGTTCCCCGGAAGTTTTTGATGAAATGCTCTTTCAGCTCGGCCCAGGACTGGATAGAATTGGGGGGGGGGGGGGTAAGTTTTTCAACCAAGTGCGCGCCGATCCCTCGAGCATCATGGTGAAGTACCTGGCGCAAACCGCCTCGTTTACGTCGAGCATGTCCGTGGCGATCTCATAGCCCTCGATCCATGATGTTGGTTCGAGATCTGGTGTGTAATTAGGCACCTTTCTTGGTCCTTTGAAATCCTTGGGCATTCTTTCGTTTCGAAGGGCTAGGGACAAGCAGGGCACCCCAACTCGCCCTCCGGTCCCCGCGAGGGGAGTCTGGGCCTCTTGAATGTTGGGTGGATCCCTGCCCGGCGGGTTCCGCTCGGGCGGGTTGTCCTGCGAGAAGTGTCGCGGGGCACTGTTTACGGCTGGCTGATTCTCCGGCCTACTCCTGGTGTAGCTCGCCTGGGGGGTGGAGTGCAATCTCTCAGGGCTGTGCGAGAACTGCGCGTTTTGGTCCACCGCCGTTTTCAACATCTCGATGGCGTTCCTTGCTTCAATCTCAGCTGGGGTGTTGCCGTGGATCGGAAGAGACTCCAGATGGCGAGTTGCCGCAAGCACGTTATCCACCGGGTTAGAGAAGTGCCCTCGAGGGGTACGGAAACGAGGAATTTGACCCTCAGTCGGCTGAATCGGCGGGTTAGGAGGGCGGCCCGGTTCTCCTGCTGGGGCGGCTCCCATCCCGGGTGTTTGGGGAGTGTCGAACAGGCGAGTCGGATTGAGGTCATGGGGCAGGCGACCCTGGTGTCTCCGCTGATGGACGCGCACTGCTGTCTTTCAAGCCGCCAATTGTCGGTGTTCAATCGCATCCTTTCGGCCGTAATCTGGGCTTGTCGAGTTTCCATCTTGGCGGACTCCGTCTCAGCATCCTGATGGGCCTTTGCCACCGCCTCCCTCAGCTTTGCTAACTCTGCGTTTATCTCTTCTTGGTTCTCTGGCATGAGGGGGGTTGACATTAGTCTCGTGATTTCCGCCGCTAAATCCACGAGGATTGCTGACGCACTTCTGGATGTCCCGCCGATCCCATCGCCTCCGGCGGGGTTCTGTGCGGGTTGAGTCGCCCCGGCCATGTAGATGGCGATCTGGCGGCGGGTTCGATCGAGGATTTCCGGATCCATGGCCAATGACAAGCCTCCGAGACCGTCTCCGTGGAGGGACTGGATGGAATCTGAATCGCCCATGGATGATTCATCGTCAGAGTTGACCGGGGTGACCTCCTGAGCCGCCGCGTGCTCTGGCTCCTCCGACCCCTGCGTGAACCCCACAAAGACCGGGTGGGTCAGATTCCGTGTTATGACTGGATGGACGTACCTGGCCGGCTCGACGATGTCGGAGGAGATGTCCGGCTCAGGAACGGATGACCCGATCATGCCGATGAAGACGTTGATCTTGCCGAAGGGGACCCTGTAGCCTGATTCGAGAGAATTCGCTTCAGGTCCCCATCGTTGGTTGTCGATGTAGGCTATGCCGCGTCGGCTCCAAGTCATGAGCGCCGTCGCATAACTCCCAAACCCTGGTAGGGCTCCCTTTGAGAACTCAACTCCACCGTGCGTAGGCCCCACGGTGGGCGCCAACTGTCGTGGTTTTGTCACGGCAGATGTCCTCGTGAAAGGACTTAGTATGGGAACCATCGCACTTTGGTGGCGACTCAAAGGGGTTGAACAGGAGGAACGCGGCGGGTTACCCAGGTTCGGCCCCTCGCGTGGAGGTAATAGCCTACGTCCTGCTTGGCATGTATTGATGTGGATTCGATTACAAGAATGGCGTAACTCGCCTCACCTAGCACTTGATGATTTCTAACCTATCTCTCCCCCTTCAGACTCGCCTTTATATATAGGTCGAGGCCTTAGGGTTTTACAAGAGTCCCTTCCTCCTTACAAATCGTGACCACCGCGGTCTCTAAGTCGCCGTCTTGCAAAACCCAAAGACCTTCCATAAATCATAACCATCCCGCGGCCTTGAACCGCCCAGGCTGAGGCCCAACTAGCCCCAAAGGATGAATCGCCTTACTAGTAACCCGGCCCATATTGGGCGGGTCATTTAATAAGCAATATCCCCAACACTACTGGAAATTGCCCTGCTGATGATTAGCTCTCTCCTGGATCAACTGCAACAGCATCTGAGTGTTTGCATTAGTAGCTGCCATCATCGCCTGCCAGGCCTCTGCAGGAGGAGGAGGCGGCGGCGGAGGAGGAGGTGGTGGAGGCGGCATATCCTCTCGCCCTGGGGTCTGACGAATCGGTGGAGCCATCCTGAAGACGGACAACGTATTAGTCCACAGAATAATTGAAGATATTGCTGAATCAAAAGACAGAATATCTGAACAGAATTTAGCATTGCACTCGAAGAACATAGCAAGAATGCATCCTCAAAGTGATGGACGACAAAATTCCGATAAGGACCACTTCAAACAAGTGTGATCTATAACTGCTCGGAACAAACATATGACCGAGATTTCCCAAACCTCAATCAAGCGTCTGTAGGAAGATAGTCCTATAAGATACTACTAGATATCCCACCTATGAATTCCCGAAATAACTGGTCATGCAATCTGGTACACGGATACAAGGAGTATTTCACACAACTCCTAAACTAACCCGTCACCTGTATCACATCCTTCAACACACAACCAGCATCTCGGACCTTCATCTACAACAGATCCTCCTGATCACAACGATATCAAGTGTGGTAGTACCCCCGAACAATCTACACCAGTACTGGGGACATCGGGGTTATCTCACCACTACCAGTATTGAAGCAATAACGAACACCCTCCGTTCTTAGATACTCAGAAATCTGATGTCACGCCCAAGATGCGACCCTATCCTCAATTGGGCACGAAGGCCTCGTCAGGGATAGAAGCGCATCTCGTCGTGTCGCAAGAATGGATATCGTTACAAGTACATGTACTGAAAAGAAGAGATATATATATAGAATTGGCTTACACTCGCCACAAGCAACATCAGAGTCACATCAATACATTACATAATCATCAAGAGTAAGAGCAGGGTCCGACTACGGACGAAAACAAACGAGAAAAAGAAGAACGACGTCCATCCTTGCTATCCCAGGCTGCCGGCCTGGAACCCATCCTAGATCGATGAAGAAGAAGAAGAAGAAGCAACTCCAAATGAACAATCAACGTGCTCGCGTCAAGTAACCTTTACCTGTACCTGCAACTGGTGTTGTAGTAATCTGTGAGCCACAGGGGACTCAGCAATCTCATTTCCAAAGGTATCAAGACTAGCAAAGCTTAATGGGTGAGGTATGGTTAAGTGGTGAGGTTGCAGCAGTGGCTAAGCATATACTTGGTGGCTAAACTTACGAGTACAAGAAATAAGAGGGGGAAGATCTATGCATAACGGACGTGAACTACTGATGATCAAATGAATGATCCTGTACACCTACCTACGTCAGACATAACCCCACTGTGTCCTTGATCGGAGAAGGAACTCACGAAAGAGACAGTCACGGTTACGCACACAGTTGGCAGATTTTAATTAAGTTAACTTCAAGTTATCTAGAACCAGTGTTAAACAAAGCTTCCACGTTGCCACATAACCACGGGCACGGCTTTCCGAAAGATTTAACCCTGCAGGGGGTGATCCAACTAGTCCATCACAAATTACCACAAGCCGCATAGAAATCCTCAATCACTAAGCACGCGATCTCGTCGGATTCCCTAGTGGAAAACCTCAACTCTGAGATTACCGAAAGCATCACCGGAATCCCGATGCACGAGATATTTCGTCAAAGGTAAAACTAATCCAGCAAGGCCGCCCGACGTGTCGACGATCCCGATAGGAGCCGCGTACCTCGTTCTCAGGACATGACGGATGGGTCACACTAGGAGAACCAAACCTCGGGTTGCCCCGCGGTGGCCCCGTAGTCTGCCAATTTGGACCAACACTCATGAGGAGCACTCGCCCGGGGGTTGATTAAATTATCCTCGGGGTCCGGAAAGTCCCTATGCAATTTTATTAGGTGATAGGTAAATGTAGCACCAATGTTGGGCCTTGCCAGACCAGCTTTAATCTAAAACGAATTATCAAGGGGGTCCCCATAACAACCCCGATCGTGTTAGGAGCGCTCAATTATGGAACATAACACCGGTAGCCGGAAACTAAGGGGGCAAAGGTGGAACAAAAACACCAGGCTAGAAAGGCCGAGCCTTCCACCTTTTACCAAGTATATAGGTGCATTAAATTAAATAGCATTTAATATGGTGATATATCAAGGTACCCATGTTATCACATGGAAGCGACAACACCTGCAACTAGCAAAGCTACACAGGGTTAGCCAAGCAGTAACATAGCCAATCAGTGGTTTGCTAGGTTGAACAGGTTGAAGGTTATCATGGCATTGTTGAGAGGCTGATATTTAACATGTGGTAGGCAACGAGACATAATCGACAACATCGAAATAACTAGCATGGCAATGATAGTAATGGTATCTGGGGAATGGTCATCTTGCCTGAGATCCCGCTTGGAAGAAGAATGCCTTCGTGAAGTAGACGAACCGACGTAGTCGAACGGGTCCTCACAATCCGGCACGCTGCGGAACTCTAATGAGACGAAGCAAACCGGAAACACAAATCAACACACAGAGTTCACCACACGACGCACAACACAAATGATGCATGAGCAGCTGAATACATACAAGTCACGACATGACAATTCAAACAATCAAACACTACACATTAAGTGAAGTTCAATATGCAACGAGTTGCATATTGACGAAACTCCACGTTAATTATTTAGTTCTATCCCGATTAGATACACGACAATATTAAATGTGGTTAAACATGGCAAGAGGTGAAGCATAATTAAACTACCTATCTAGGCATTTTAAATGAGGTCGGAAATGACATATAGCATCTCCGAAACGACCTCACATGTTAATTAACAATTCCGTCCAGATCTGATCTAACACATTTAATTAGTTGTTAAACAGAAAAACAAATAGGTTCACGTGATTCTACGCATCATTTCAAGAAAACTACACATAGAGATCATCTCCAACGGAGCTACGGATCAAAAGATACAAGCACCGCAAGATATGATGGCATGAATGCAATATGTGTGCAACAACGGTCACGAGCACTTTAAAACATACAACCAGCAAGGGAAAATGAAACTACACGAGATTCTAAGCAAGTTTCATGTAGGACACGATCAAAACGGAGCTACGGTTCAACAACTACGAGCAAAACAAGAAAACACTACAATCTGCCAAAATCAGCCACATAGGATTTTCTACACCCCACAACTATGAGCTACACAACTCCGATAAACTCAAGCAAGGCATGGCACGTAAGAGGGCAAGAAGCAGTACTACAAACAACTAACAACAACTAGCATGGCATCATGGATCACTAGGGAAAGAAGACACAAAATGGCATCTCACACACTATTTCAGACTTAGAGACAATTACACCTCATGAACGTGCAGTTTTCGATCTGAAGCCATATTGACAGAAGCAAAACCTATAGCTACAGGACTCCAAATGGCATGAAAACATACAGCATGCTACAGAAACACAAGGGCTACAACTAACTCCATTGGACCAACCTCAAAAGAGCTACAGATCTAAAGATAGAAGCAAAACAAAACAACAACAAATCAGCACTATTTCTAGCAACTTGAGAGCAAGCAAACCACAACTAAACATGCATTTCTATTGCAACCAAAAATACCAGGGGCTAGACTAAACATCAAAGATCAACTCTCTAGTTGACAACTTAATCAAACGGAGCACGGAATAAATCCTACGAAAAAGACAAGAGGGCAACATAGCAAAATATTGCGCGAACTAACTTACTCAAAAGCTAAAACTAATTGCACAGAAAAATCCCATGGATTTTTCTACCCTGAAAACATATAAAATATGTGGGGTTGCAACTAAAAAATATTACCACACGAAAATGCGAGATAATGACCTAGACACGGAAAATAATCTAGCGGCAAATACCTACACGCAAAAAATACCAACGACTACTCTAAGATACATGTAAAATAGGTTCCTAAAACATGGGCATTTATACTACGGCATCCGAGCAATCTGGACCGCAAGAAAAATAAATCCGGGACGTTCCCCTATTGGGACAGCACGCTAAACTAGGCTTTTTGCACGTCAAACAACGTCAAATAAATATGCAAGTTGTGAAATCGTGTTCTACTTGCAAAACTACCCCAAAACCATATAAAATACGCCTCGTTCTGACTTACGGATAAAAAGTTACGGCGTTTTTAATATACGGTTATTTTTCTGGAATTTATTAAATTCCGAAAAATTCCTAAATAGCTAACGGGCCTAAATCCACCAATCGGGCCTACAAAACACGGGCGCGAGATCGCTATCAACTTCCTGGGCGTGGAATAGTGTCTCGGGGGGAATTCTCACCTTGCGGGCCGGCCTGGTGCAACAGAGGTGGAGCGGGCCTTGGGGGAGGCCGAAGCTGGGCCTCGGGGAGGCGCGACGAGGCACTCGAGCTGGGCCGGCTCGGGGCCCAGCCGAGCGGTCAACGCGGGGAGGCCAGGCGGGGCGCTGTGCTCGTCGGCTCCGCTCCCGATCGGGACGCGAGCGACGGCAACAGCTCGCCGGAAGAGGGCGGCGGCACCAGACTGCCCCGGATCTGCACGGAGTCTTGGGGGGGGGGGGGCGACGGGATCCGACGTCTCGCGGCCACCGGAGGGCAAGGCAAAGGCCCCGGCGAAGCTCGGCGGCGGCCGACCATGGCGGAAGGCGGCGCATCCCGCTACTCCGGCGAGCGCGGCGGCCGGCTGCTCCGACACGGTGGCGACTGGGAACGGTGCGGGGCCGAGGGAGGCGCCGAGGCGGCTGACGGGTGCGGGATCGGCCAGGCGGGGCTGCGGTCGGTCGCGGGCAGGATCATCTCGGGCATGGGAGGATCTGCGGGCATGGGAAATCCCCTGTGGTCGCCCGGACATTGTCCACTTGGGTGGACATTGTTCGGTAGGTGGGATTTGGGTCTATTCTGAGCCATTAGATACAAATCCAATGGCCAGATTTGGTCAGAGTGTTTGGGATGCGGGATTTAGAAGGTTAGGCCTAGCAGGTGGGTTTTTTTTGAGGGGGGTGGCTGCAAAAATTGTCTAGGGGAAACCCTAGTGAAGTGAGAGGGCTCTCTCTAGGGGGGATTACTTATATAGGGTTGGTCTCGGGTGGGGTGGACCTCGTCCGTCCGATCGCGATCCGATGACCACGAATGGAGGGAGTGGCTAGGTGGAGCTAGTGGGCTGTGAAGAGTGGTTATTCGGAGACGAGAGGGAAAACGGGCGGCGCGGCAACGATTTATAACACACCGAAAGACGTCCGACGGTAGACCGAATACAGTGCCGCTACGGTCGACAGTTCGGGTACCAGACGGACTCTGATCGCGACGAAATTCGACATGCGGCCTAGCTATATTAAAATAAGACCGCACGTCAAATCTCAACCCGATAATAGAAAGTTTTTACGCACATTTCAAACAGGGTTTCGACGATGCCGCGGGCGCGTGCGAGTGCGGTCGGGCTCAGAACGGACAACGACGAGAACCGTCAACTACCAACGGATGCAAGTTTGAAAACTGGCGGCAAGGGAGATGCCGATGCAATGCTGATGATGTGCATGATGCGATGATGATGCGACAAATAAAAATAGACACGCGACGAAAACGGAAAGAGTGGGGAATCTTCTGGAACGTCGGCATCGGGCTGTCACATCTGAATGATGGCGATGTGCGCAAGAATCCCCTAGAGCTCAACTCCCCTGATACTTAGAGCAGATAGGAGGCACCAGGACAGTATTCCGTCACATCGAAATCATATAGATTTCACAAATACCCGCGTGATCCTAAAAAAAATTTGAGCGAGAAAAGGAGTAGAGTTAAAGATTTCCTAAGACGGAAACCTCACCAGAGCATAGAAGAGGAGAAAAAAAGAATCCTACCCTCCGATATAACTAAGACTCAAAACATTTTCTAGACTCGACTCGGCCAAATACGATCACACAAAGGCTCCTATGGTCGTAAGGCTCTGATTATCAACTTGTAACGACCAAGATGCGGTCCTTTCCGATCTGGGGGTCGAGGCCCCGAATAGGAAAGAAGCGCATCTAAGCGTTTCGCAAGCAAGTAACACAACACAAATAATAATAAAAGTAGACAATTCGGGATTCAATTGTCTTCTCATTAATAACTCAGAGTACATCACAGATACAATCAAGGTAGTTCCGCTACGGACTACAAAACATAGAAATGCTATGCTACCCTGCCTACAGGCCCACGATCACGACCACGCCTCAGTCCTCTGGATAGTTCACGTAGAGGCGGTCTGTCTCCTCGTCGTACTGCCACGCCAGATGAGTGTCATCGGGATCAGCTGTCTCTGGGGTACCTATACCTGTTGGGAGTTTGGGAGGAATCCGTGAGCCATGGGGACTCAGCAATCTAAGACCTTGGTGCCAGAACTAGTCATGTTATTAGGTAGGGTAAGGGTGAAGTGTATAAGGCTGCAACATCCTAAGCTTGATTTAGTGCCTAACTTACGCAAAACAATTGTGAAGGTGGTCTACACTAGCGATCGTGATTACTTGATCACTAAGTGATCGTGAACACCTACCTACGGCATTCACAACCCCACCGTGTTCCCGATCGAAGAGAGGTCTTCGAGGGGACAGTCACGGTTACGCATACAGTTGGCAATTTTATTAGCTTGTGTTTAAGTTCTCTAATACTAGATGTCAACAAAATATTCCAAGTTGCCACATAACCGCGGGCACGGCTTTCCGAAAGATTAAACCTTGCAGGGGTGCTCCAACTAGTCCATCACAAACGTACACAGGCCGCAAAGGCATCCTCTATCATGAATCTCGTGATCTCGTCGGATTCCTTAGAGGAAAACCTCAACTCTGGGGGAAACCAAAGCTTCACTGTGATTCCTATACGCAAGATATACCGCTAAGGTAAGACAAGGCTAGCAGGACCTCCCGTCGTGTCGACGACCCTGATAAGAGCCGCGTATCTCAGTCTCAGGACACGACGGATGAGCTAGACGTCGGGATGGCTAAACCTCTGGGTGACCAGTGGGGCCCCGGACATCGCTCAGGTGGGACCAACACTCATGAGGAGCACTGGCCCGGGTTGTTGATTAAAATCCTCGGGGTAGCTATTCCCTATGCAGTTTATTATTAAGTGATTAGCAAATTAACACCAATGTTGGGTCCTTCCGGACAAGCCTTAGCACTACGCGATTTATCGAGGGGGTCCCCATAACAACCCCGAACGTGTTAGGAGCGATCATTATGGAATCAAACACCGGTAACCGGTAACTAAGGCGGCAATAACGGAACAAAGCACCTGGCAAAAGGCTAGGCCTTCCGTCATTTACCAAGTATATAGGTGCATTAATTAAATAACATAATTTAAGATAATGATATCAAGCTCATGTTCTCACATGAGTCAAAGCACCTGCATCTCGCAACGCTAACATTAGTAGCTGAGCAAAGCCTACTTAGCCATACAAGTTTTGCTAGGAAGGGTTCAGTGTATGGGTTCATGGCATAACAAGAGGCAATTTAATTCAGTGGTAGGCAGCGAGCAATATGACATGGAAACGCAAACTAGCATAACAAGTCTAGAGATGGAATCAAGGTCATATCATCTTGCGTGTGATATCCTCAGCTTGGAATGGTTCTTGTTCGTCCTGCACGTACTCTCCCGAATCCACGTACTCGTTCTCCGATCCCGGTGCTACCCAACATAAGAATAACAACCAATGAACACCAGCACCACAATATGCAACAATCACATGATGCATGAGATGAAAAATGAGCATGCATCACTATTTCTATCACTAGCACAAGCAAAAGAAACTACTACCAGTTTCTGGACAGAACTGTACACTAAGCTACTTTTACATGCATGAGTATGACATGATCAGATGTGTCTCGTGAAAACGATGCAAAACCATATAAAGAACATTACAATCGGAGCTACGGATCAACGGGAATCAACGAAACAAGATATGAATCCCTACGTGTCAAAAACAACACCACACATCCCAATGGCACAAATCTTGTATTCCCAGGTTGCCAAGACATATAACAACCCAACATGAATGTATTGGAGCAAGGAAGAACACCACAACATCAACTAATCACCCACAATCATCAAAATGACTATACTACACAATCTGCCATAATCTGCATCTTAGCTCTTTGTGAGGTACATGCAACATAGCTACAGCCCTCCAAATATGACAAATAATATATGTGGCTGTAGCCAACCAAGAAAACTACAAGCACCAGCAAGAATCACAGCAAAAGGAATTAATCACAAGAAGATACAAGGCCACAAACTTTCACAAAACCATCAGATCTTAGGGACTTAGTGAAAATTCCTGCACCTGACTTTCTGTCTTTGTTCTGAATCTTTTTGACAGCAATCAAAACACAACCTACAGGACTCCAAATGAGATGAAATTTGACAGGGAGCTTCACAAACATATCGGGTTCAAATTCCTAGCACTGAACGAAGGCTAGATCACAACACAATGACCAGCACAACCTCATCTATAGGAGAAGAAAATGTTTCCAGATTCCCAGACTTGGTGAAATTTCCAGATTTCACTAAGCTGGAATTTTCAGCCACATGCTCACTTTGTCTAGGCGTAGCTTGCATACAAATAACACCAAGTGATAAATGACACCACTATGGTGTAGAGAAAAACCCCTACTACTATCACACAAAAACTCATGCTCTTAGGATCCACCTATTCCATGGAAACAAGGAGCAAACTTGCAACAAATCTGAATATGTAAACTCCATAAAGTATCCCAATGGAAAAACGAACTTCACCACTGGATTCCTTGGGAGATTCTACCCCAAAATCATATATAATATGTGGGCACTTACTTGGAAGAAGTGACCACAAATTAAGGAAGACGAAACTACTTCAAATCATGTCTAGTGAGTAGGGCATCATTTCATGTAGTTCCACTATATCTACTTCCACATGGTTGAGTTCATGTGCACAATGACAAAGTGACATGGGGGTTTGAACCCCATGTTTGTGTCATGCACATCAACTTCACAACCCCTTCAACTAAGCTTCCCAACATACAACTCACCATGCCCTCTCACATATGGACATGTGAAGGTGCACAAGTGTTGCAAGGTGGGGATATTTCCACCACATGCATATCAAGAACTCATATGCATATCATCTAGTTAGAACCCACACCACCTACACATGCTAGAACCACAAAGAATGCTAGCACATGCATATGGCAATCACACACACAAGCATGCCTACACTAGCTACACCTCATGTGTGTGAAACACACACACACATGCACATCTCTCACAACCACCCAAACAAACACCTCATAACCTACCACTACTACACAATACAAGCAAGGTGATAAAATGCCAATCTCAACTAAGGTGAAAAGCACAAGACCATAAGCACATGCATCACTACTCTACTAAGTGCATATTCACACACACAAGACCATAAGCACATGCATCACCACTTACTCACACACTCACTTGTGGCCAACATCATGTGTATGCACACACATCACACACACCTCTCACAAGCACATCCACACACACTACATCACCTAGCACAATATAACAGCAAAGGAAAAATAAAAATAAAATGCCATGGCCACCTATGGCTGGCACAAGATCAGCAGCAGCAAGAAGGTAGTAAAAATTACAGCAGGAGGAAAAACAAAAGGAGGGCACGCTAGGATTCGAATCCTAGTGCCCCTGGTGCAACAAGCCTAGCCTTACCACGCTGCTACTGTCATCTTATCAACATAACAGAGGGGCCAGGGAAGGTAAGCCTCTGTGTAGGATATTGTGCCGAGAAAATCAAATAGTAAAAAGGTGCCGAGGGGCCGGGGATCGAACCCAGCACCTCACAACATGCACAACAGAACACAGACCACTGGGCTACGCTACGAAGTCTGACAGAGTAGGGATCTAACACAAAGTATTCTACCTCGATCCTACTGCCTGGCCTGTACCTGCGAGCTGGTGACAGAGAGATCACCGGAGATGGTATCCTCTACCATGGTCTCTACCACGCCCGCGGGAAAAAGGAAGACGCACCTACTGTCGAGGAGAGTCTCTGCTCTGCATCTACTCCACATCGAACGCTCTACACCTACGCACACATCACAGCAAGCTCCTGCCGTTCTCTCCCCTGAACAGAGGAGCACGGTGACCACTCCGGCAGATCCAACCGAGGGGAAGCGAGGAGGAGCGATAGTCACCTAGGGAAGGAAGAGGGGCGCCGATCGGGAAGAAGGATCCGCCTGGAGACGACGTGGACGCGCTGATGATGGCCTGAAGCAGACCCGACGTAGAGGAAGGAGATCGTCGGGTTCGCGCCGAAGACGACCTCCTGCCCGTCGATGTGGTCGCTCCCCGACCTCAACGACGACGGGAATGGAGCGCGGGCGCCCTATCCAAGCTCCCGGACATGGTGGCCGTGCCGCTCGACGGTGCACGCGGGGGTAGACGTCGGCGTTCCTTCTCTTCCTCTCTGCACTGGCTACAGACTTACCTTTGGGAACGAAAGGGAGAGGAGGGAGATGGGGAATGGAGTGGCGGCGGCGGATGGAAGAGAGGGGGAACCCTAGGCCGAGGGGGCACGGACGACAACAATATATGGGGGCCTCGACGTCCGAGCTCACGGCGTCAACTTTCTTTGTCTCTCAGTGAGCTGACGGAAAGGGGAAAGGAAGACGACGGCGTCAGGAAAGGAGAAGGGGGGTCGCGCCCTGGGCTCTTGCTGGACAGGGAGGGACATGGGCCACACCGAAGGGGGAAGGCCCATGCTACGCCAGGGGAAAGAAATAAATTGTTGGGGGGTTTTCTATTTAGAAAACAACACAGAAAGGGAAAAAAATAACACAAGGCAAACTACTGGGATAAATTCCAAAGGAAATACCCCCTGGTCATATAAAAATATGACCTATTTGAATAAAATAGAAAAGAAATATTTGGAGCAATTTGATTAAATGCAAAACAACAATTTATTTACTGTTTTGGATTTATTTGCACCCTTAAAACTAAGATACAAAACAGCAAAAACACATCTTGGCATCCTCCACAAAATACACTAATACATGGGCATTTTTAAAAGAGGGAAGGGAGAAGAGAATCTTGACATAGGAGAAATAGAGAGGAGGGGTGGAGATGGTTTTGAAACCTAAGCATATACTATTACATGCACACCCCACATAAACTATACATCACATGCACATCATCACAAGGCATCACAAGGTGCAACCACAAGATCACCACCACCACATGAAATGCTAAGATCATATGGCAACAACACAAGACAAGGCATACCATGATATGCTATGCATGCATGCATGGGAAGGAAGGTAAATACAAGGGACAACACATGAGGTCATGGCACAATTGGATACATCAAATCACTGACTAGGTGGACCCACATGCAATAGGTTCCAAATATGGCCAGGTTTACATCTGGGGCACTACATCCATGCTACTCATGCTATAGGCGGTTACCAAACAGAAAAGTAAAGTTTTAACTCCCCCACCACCAATCAATCACACTCCACGGCTAGCCGAATCCTCGGGTACCGTCCATACTAACATCTATCCGGGGGGAGTCTTGTTTTACAGTTATGTTTCCGATTTAAGCGTGGAACTGGGCATTCCAATTACCGGCCCCTTTCTCATGAATGACAGTGAATATACACATGTCGAGGATAACACGCCTAACATGGAAGATACCAATAGCCCCCTATCACCACATGAGCGGTTCAGGCATGCAAAACAGATTATTTCTTGAAGGTTTAGAGGTTGGCACATGCAAATTTACTTGGAACGGCAGGTAGATACCGCAAATAGGTAGGTATGGTGGACTCTCATGGAAAAACTTTTGGGTTTATGGAAGTGGATGCACAAGCAGTATTCCGCTTAGTACAAGTGAAGGCTAGCAAAAGACTAGGAAGCGACCAACTAGAGAGCGACAACAGTCATCAAGATGCAATGAGTTTGACTAACATGGAGTGCAAGCATGAACAGGATATAAATCACCATGAACACGAACATCATAGAGGCTATGTTGATTTTGTTTCAACTACATGCATGAACATGCGCCAAATCAAGCCACTTGAATCATTCAAAGGAGAATACCATCCTATCATACTACATCATAGTCATCTCAAAATCTATGTTGGCATTCAAGACAAACCATTATAAGCTCCTAGCTAATTAAGCATGGCATCAGAAACTATGATCTCTAAGTTGTCATTGCAAACATGGTTCTCTCACAACAAAGATGAATCTCGGATGACAAGCTAGTCATATTTACAAAAACAAAATAGATAGAGTTCATACCAGCTTTTCCAGTCTCAATCACTTCATCATATATCATCATTATTGCCTTTCACTTGCACGATCGAATGATGTGAACAATAATAAGAGTGCTCGTGCATTGGACTAAGCTGAATCTGCAGGCAAACACAAAGGAGAAGACAAAGTAATATGGCTCTTCAACAAATGAACAGGTATGGAGGCGAGATCCACTAAACATTGTAACCCATATCTTCTACCTTTACCCAAAGAAAAAGAAAATTATTTACACGGGAAAGCTCCCAACAAGCAAAAGAAGAAAGGAAAATATTTTTGGGTTTTCTCAAAAGGACACAAAACAAGAAAACAAGAAAACGAAAATAAACTAGCATGGATAATACAGTGGCAAAGTGTAAACACCGGCTAACAAAGTGAAAGCATAAGCATGAATGTAAGATCGGTGAGAACACGTACTCCCCCAAGCTTAGGATTTTGGCCTAGCTTGGTCTACTCCCAAGGCGGGAAATAACCAGCTCTGGGATACTCCGGAACGGACTGTGGATGCCACTGATGTGTGAGCTCCTCTGGCTCCCACTGATAAATTGGCGTCTGGTACTCGACTGGCGGCTCGGGCACGGGCACCTGTGGTTGGGCTAAGCCCCAATATGCGTAGATGTCCGAGGGCATAATAGTGTACCTGCCTGCGTGAAGATCGCACAAAGAAGGAGCAGACAAAGTAATAGTCTCTTGAGTACCCTGACTAAATACCAAGTTATAAATCATCCGTCTACTAGCATCTCTATCCAGAAAATCATGGCGAACCATGCTATCATAATCCAGATATTTCCCAGAAAGAAGCATCTCTTCTTCCTCGCGAAGTCTAATAGGTATCTCAAAGTGTCTAGCAAGACGAGTAGCATAGATACCTCCATAGACGACGCCTTTGGAACGGTTTGTGTTCAACCACTGAGCTACTATAGCACCTAGGCTATAAGTCTTAGTGCTATAAAGGCCTTCGTGCAAAACCGCAAGGTCTGGAGAGCTAAGTGATCCAGCCTCCCCACGGCCAATCAAACATTTTCCCACAAATAATGAGAAGTACTGAAGCACAGGAAAATGTATGCTAGCAATTCTAGCGCGAGACACTCCTCTCTCCTCTCCAACAGCAATAGTACCTATGAAATCCTCCGAGTCCCATGGACGAGGATCATGAATATCCCCAACATAAGATAATTTGCATGCATTGCAAAAATCCTGTAGTGTCATGCACTGGGGGATATCGTACAACATGAACTCAACCATGGGAGGATTCTTCCTCGGATAAAAGTTGAAGCTTTGAACAAAAATATTGGTGAGAAGGAGGTATTGTGAGCACTTATCTTCAACGAACGCGGTAAGACATGCGTTCTCCACCAAGTAATAAAAGTCTTCGTAAAGCCCGGCGGCGCGCAAAAATTCATCACTTGGCCACTCGCACGCTCGAACTTCTGTGACTCGAGGAACCACGTACTTGGAGTGGTTCTTCTCATCCTCCTTGGGGTTACGGCTTGAAGAGCCTCTCAAGAACCTCCTCATCTTTTTCCTTTTCTAGCTCTGAAAAATTCTGAAATTTTTAGAGACTTCGAAATAAAAGTGAATAAAGATTAACCCAACTCATAGCAACTACTCCTACTAGTGCCTAGAGACCGTATCACGCGCTAAAACTACTTGGGACCAGCTAAAATCAACATTTCAAGCTCAAGAACAGGGTCACCAAGGTAGCAAGAATACGCGAAGGATAAAGCACTAGAGCAAAAACTAATTGGACCAATGGAGGAGTCACTTACTGATGTCTACTACGCAACCTTCTCCTTGTAGACGTTGTTGGGCCTCCAAGTGCAGAGGTTTGTAGGACAGTAGCAATTTTCCCTCAAGTGGGTGACCTAAGGTTTATCAATCCATGGGAGGTGTAGGATGAAGATGGTTTCTCTCAAGCAACCCTGCAACCAAATAACAAATAGTCCCTTGTGTCCCCAACACACCTAATACAATGGTAAGTTGTATAGGTGCACTAGTTCGGCGAAGAGATGGTGATACAGGTGCAATATGGGTGATAGATATAGGTTTTTGTAATCTGAAATTACAAAAACAGCAAGGTAACAAAAGGTAAAAGTGAGCACGAATGGTATTGCAATGCGTGGAAACAAGGCCTAGGGTTCATACTTTCACTAGTGAAGTTCTCTCAACGAAGATAACATAATTGGATCATATAACTAGCGCTCAACATGCAACAAAGAGTCACTCCAAAGTCACTAATAGCGGAGAACAAACAAAGAGATTATTGTCGGGTACGAAACCACCACAAAGTTATTCTTTCTGATCGATCTATTCAAGAGTTCGTAGTAAAATAACACGAAGCTATTCTTTCCGTCCGATCCATCATAGAGTTCGTACTAGAATAACACCTTAAGATACATATCAACCAAGACCCTAATGTCACCTAGATACTCCATTGTCACCTCAAGTATCCGTGGGCATGATTATACGATATGCATCACATAATCTCAGAATCATCTATTCAACCAACACATAGAACTTCAAAGAGTGCCCCAAAGATTCTACCGTAGAGTCAAAATGTGTGCCAACCCCTATGCATAGGTTCCCAATGTCACGAACCCTCAACTTGATCACCAAAACATACATCGAGTACTCACATGAATCAAACGTGTGCCAACCCATATGCATAGGTTCCAAATGTCACAAACCCGCAAGTTGATCACCACAGATAGATGATACGTCTCAAACGTATCTATAATTTTTGATGGTTTCATGTTGTTATCTTGTCATCTTTGGATGTTTTATGTACCTTTTATATATTTTTTGGGACTAACTTATTAATTCAGTGCCAAGTGCCATTTCGTGTTTTTTCTGTGTTTTTGGCTCTTTTTAGATCTGATTTTGGAACAGAGTCCAAACGGAATAAAATCCCCGAAATAAATTTTTCCCGAACGGAAGAAGATCAGGGGGCTTGAGGGCCAAGGCAGGAGAGCTATAGGGGGCCCACAAGCCCTATAGCCGCCACGAGGGGGGCGGCGGCTAGCAGGCTTGTGGCCTCCCTGGCGCCCCCCTGACCTAGCTCCTTCGCCTATATATTCCCTAAAATACAGAAAAAAATTGGGGAATCCACGAAAACACTTTTCCACCGCCGCAAGCTTTCGTTTCTGCGAGATCTCATCTGGAGACCCTTCCCGGTGCCCTGCCGGAGGGGACTTTGGAGTTGGAGGGCTTCTACATCAACATCTTCGCCCCTCCAATGACTCGTGAGTAGTTCACTTCAGACCTATGGGTCCGTAGTTAGTAGCTAGATGGCTTCTTCTCTCTCTTGGATCTTCAATACAAAGTTCTCCATGATCTTCATGGAGATCTATCCGATGTAATCCTCTTTGGCGGTCTGTGTGTCGAGATCCGATAAATTGTGGATTTGTGATCAGATTATCTATGATATATATTTGAGTCTTTGCTGATTTCTTATATGCATGATTTGATATCCTTGTAAGTCTCTCCGAGTCTTGGGTTTTGTTTGGCCAACTAGATCTATGATTCTTGCAATGGGAGAAGTGCTTGGTTTTGGGTTCATACCGTGTGGTGACCTTTCCCAGTGACAGTAGGGGTAGCAAGGCACGCATCGTGTTGTTGCCATCAAGGGTAACAAGATGGGCTTTGTCGTAGATATGAGATTGTCCATCTACATCATGTCATCTTGCTTAAGGCGTTACTCTGTTCTTTTGGACTTAATGCACTAGATGCATACTGGATAGCGGTCGACGTGTGAAGTAATAGTAGTAGATGCAGAAAGTATCGGTCTACTTGTTTTGGACGTGATGCCTGTAGATATAATCATTGCCATAGATGACGTCATGACTTTGCGCGGTTCTATCAATTGCTCGACAGTAATTTGTTCACCCACCGTCTACTTGCTTTCATGAGAGAAGCCACTAGTTAACACTACGGCCCCCGGGTCTATTCACACCTATCGTTTCCACTTTCGCTTTTACTTTGCTTTGTTACTTTGTTGCTTTCAGTTCTCACTTGGCAAACAATCTATAAGGGATTGACAACCCCTTCATAGCGTTGGGAGCAAGCTCTTTGTGTTTGTGCTGGTACTTGTGATATTCCTTCACTGGATCGGTACCTTGGTTCTCAAAACTCAGGGAAATACTTACCGCCGCTGTGCTACATCACCCTTTCCGCTTCGAGGGAACACCAATGCAACTCTCCAAGGCCACGGGGGAAATCCTTTGCATATTTTCCTAGGAAGTCCCTAAAGGCGTAGCCGTAGCAGAAGGATTCCTGGTGCCGTTGCTCTGGAGTATCAAGACAAGAATAGTCTCCCGTCAGCACGTGTTTCTGGCATCGTTGGAAGGTCTTTTGTTGCAGTAGCAATAGACACATGCAAGACATACATCAAGTGTTCTCAAAGACACAATCCGATAAGATAACTCCAAAGGGGAAACTCAATTCATTACAAGAAGAGAGAGGGGGAATAACATCATAAGATCCAACTATAGTAGCAAAGCCCACGATACATCGAGATCATGACATCTCAAGAACACGAGAGAGAGAGAGAGAGAGAGAGAGAGAGAGAGAGAGATCAAACACATAGCTACTGGTAGATACCCTCAGCCCCGAGGGAGAACTACTCCCTCCTTGTCATGGAGATCGCCGGGATTATGAAGATGGCCACCGGAGATGGATTCCCCCTCCGGCAGGGTGCCGGAACGGGCTCCAGATTGGTTTTTGGTGGCTACAGAGGCTTGCGGCGGCGGAACTCCCGATCTAGGTTTCTTTCTGGAGGTTTCTAGATTTATAGGACCAGATGGCGGTGGAGTTGCGTCAAGTGGGCCCCTGAGGGGCCCACAAGCTTGGTTGGTGCGGCCTGGGGGGGGCGCCGACAGGGCTTGTGGCTTCCTCGGGACCCCTCTCCGGTATCTTTTTCTTCCGGTATTTTTGATATTTTCCATAAAAAATCATCGCGAAAGAATTATTCCGTTTGGACTCCACCTGAAAAAGGGTCAAAAACACGGAAAGAATAGGAACTCGCACTTGGCACTAAATTAATAGGTTAGTCCCAAAAAATATATAAAAGGCATATAAAACATCCAAAGTTTGACAAGATAACAGCATGAAACCATAAAAAATTGTAGATACGTTGGAGATGTATCACTTACCAAGCAGTAATTTCCCCAGAACGGTTCGGAGAATGGTGCTTTGAGCAAGGAGATCGAAAATCACAGTCAAATGAGCAAGAACACGGGTTTGAGCTGCGAAACGATTTTTTCTTGAAGGTAGAAGAAGAGGATGGGAGCTGGAATGAGTGGAGGGGGTCCCTGTGGGCCCCACAAGCTTGCTTGCCGCAGCCAGGGGGTGGCCGCGGTGACAGGGCTTGTGGCCCACTAGTGTGGCCCCCAGGCCAGCTCTCACTCCCAGTATTTTTCAAATATTCCAGAAAAAATCATACTAGATTTTCAGGACCATCGGAGAACTTTTATTTTCGGGGTACTTTTCTACCGAACGCTAAAACGGAAAACAGGGAAACTAAAGTAAATCTATCATTTTTCTTCTAATCAACAGAAAGTGAAAGCATAAACAGAGGTATGTGACTCTTTGATTCATCCATTTCATGGTCATCGAAGGAAATCCGTCAATGGGGTTGATCAAATCCTCATGACAAAACTTTCTCGAATCGCAAAAGAGAAAGGAGAATTTTCGAATAGCCACTAAGTCACCTCAATGGGGATATGTATCTCCCCAACAAGCAAATCATACTTCATCTTCACATGAGGAATAGGGCATTCAAAGCTCCCAATAAGAATCGATGAAGTTTTTTCGATAGCATTGATGCAATGTACTTGATATCATTTCTTCGGAAAGTGCACGGTATGCTCATTACTGTTGACATGGAAAGTGACAGTGCCTTTGTTGCAATCTATAACAGCCCCTGCAGTGTTTAAAAAGGGTCTTCCGAGGAAGAATGGGCCAAGGTATCTCATATGTATCAGTTCTTGGAGGTTTTCTTCAAGGTAACTACTGTTTTATCAGGAACAAAATATCCAACAGCCAACTTGTACTTCATGAATGTTTATCTGGTTCATACTGCTATTATTGAGGCAACTGATGGTATAAATAGCTACATGGGTCCAATGTTGTTCGTTATGAGAGCAAACTTCATGAAATATTGGTCTGACTATAGCGTATTTCTATCTTGTGCTGTTGTTCTTGATCCCCGTATTAAGTTCAAGTTCTTAGCTTATTCCTACTCCAAGTTGTATGAAGAGGATGATGCCAACCGTCGCATTGCTGATGTTAGAAGTACCTTGACTTCTTTATTTAATCAGTATGGAAGTGTTTTAACTGTTCATGACAACTTAGCCAAAACTAGTATGTCAAGCAGTTGTGGACTTGGTGCCTTTTCTGACTATGATCAGTATGTGGAAAACACGAGCTCACATGAAGAGAAATCTGAATTGGAATTGTACTTGGCTGAACCTGTGAAGAGGTTGAATGAGAACATTGATATCTTGGATTACTGGAGCAAGTCTGCAGCTAGGTATCCGCAGCTAGCAAGATTGGCACGTGATATCCTTGCTGTTCCCGTGTCCAGTGTTGCATCAGAATCTGCTTTCAGCTTGAGTAAGAAGGTTATAACCCCGAGTCGCGCCTCACTTAAACCAAAGACGGTTGAGGCCTTGATGTGTTTGCAAGATTGGTAACGCTGCAAATTGAATAAAAAAACATGGTATATAGTTTAACTTACTTTGTTTTCTTTCTTCATTCTATGTTTACTTGCAAAAGATTATTAACTCAATCTGTTGTTGTAATTGTAGATAATAAGAGAAAGGCAGAAATGGTTGAGCTAGATGATGATGAAAATTCTTCTTCCGATGAAGAAGAATGTAACATCCCTATTATTTATTCATGTCAACTTCTCAAGTTCAACACGTACTTTAGAGCTTATAGCTAACCTGCTGTTTATTGCATTTTGTAGAGTTCTTGCTAGGGCAATGAGATGAGTAGAAGAAGCAGAGAAGGCATGTCGAGATGTAACCATCTAGGATCGAACATTTTTTAGAGTTCTATGAATTGCCCATCTGTCATGTAACAATACATTTATGCACTTATGTTTCTACAAACTCAAAACTGGAATGTTTTGATACTATTTGATGCGAAGACAATGCACTTTACTGCTGTTTTGGTGCTGTTGTGCTGCTATCTTATTATGTTTATTTTTCTGGACATGTACTTTCATTACAATGTCAAGCGCCTTTGGGAGGGCTTAGGGCTTTCGGGCTTTCTGCGTTGGGAGGGTCTGGGCCTGAGAAACGTAGAATTTTCGTGGGCCTAGGAGGGCCTGGGCCTTATCTCCATGTCTTGGGCTTGTTGGGGCCTGGGCCGAGGCCCGGCCCGGCCCGGCCCATGGCTAGATAGATCCGAGGATGACAGCCATGGCATCATCCTCGGGAATATCCAATATAATAAGTCTGTTAAGATAGTGGTGTTAGCAACCACAACAGGCACATCCTCGCAAATGCCGACAGGGGAAGCAGTTGATTTGTGGGCCATTTGTAGAGAGATTTTAGTGGGTGTCAACTTATCCAGTTCAAGTCTACGATAAAAAGAGAGAGGCATAACACTAACACGGGCTCCAAGGTCACATAAGGCAATTCCTACGTAGTTTCCTTTAATGGAGCAAGGTATAGTGGGCACTCCGGGATCTCCAAGTTTCTTAGGAGTTCCACCTTTGAAAGTGTAACTGGCAAGCATGGTGGAGATCTCAATATCTCGTATCTTCCGTTTATTAGTCACGATATCTTTCATGTACTTGGCATATGGAGACATTTTGAGCATATCAACTAACCGCATCTGCAGAAAGACGGGTCTTATCATTTCAATAAAGCGCCCAAAATCCTCATCATCCTTTTTCTTGGATGGCTTAGGAGGAAAGGGCATGGGTCTCTGAACCCATGGCTCTCTTTCTTTACCATGCTTCCTAGCAGTGAAGTCATTCTTATCATATCTCTTAGGTTGTGGGTTATCAGGATTAACCGTAGGTTCAATCTCCACATACTTATCATTGCTAGGTTGAGCATCATTATGAACATCGCTGTCCATATTGTCACCAGGTTCATGTTCATCACTAGATTGTGTTTCTGCATCAGACGCAGAAATATCATTTGGTTGTTCAGGTGTGATAGTATTTGGTGAACTTACATGTAGGTTTCTATCATCCTTCTTCTTCTCCTTAGGATGACTGGGTGTATCAGCATTAATTCCTTGAGAATCTTGATCAATTCTCTTAGGATGGCCTTCGGGATACAAAGGTTCCTCAGTCATTTTGCCTCCTCTAGTAATGAGTCTGACAGAGTTGTCATTTAATTCATTGAGCAAGTCATTCTGAGCTTTAAGTACTTGTTCTACCTAAGTAGTAATCATAGAGGCATGTTTACTCAGAAGCTTCAGATCATTGACATTTCTGTCTACACAAGCACTTAAATGACTAAGCATACGAGTACTTTGTTCCAAATGTTTGCTAACATAATCATTGAAACTCTGTTGTTTGGCAACAAAGTTGTCAAATTCATCAAAGCATAGGCTAGCAGGTTTGTCAAAAGGAATGTCACTCTCATCGAATCTACGCAGAGAATTTACTTGTACTACCTGTATCGGGTTATCGAGACCATGGATCTCTTTGATAGGTGGTAGATTTTTGACATCTTCAGATTTAATGCCTTTCTCTTGCATAGATTTCTTGGCTTCTTGCATATCTTCGGGACTAAGGAATATAATACCTCTTTTCTTCAGAGTTGGCTTAGGAGGTGGTTCGGGAATAGTCCAAGCATCATCGTTGATCAAGATGTTATTCAGTAGGATCTCAGCTTGTTCTATAGTTCGTTCCCTAAAAACACAACCGGCACAACTATCTAGGTGGTCTCTAGAGGCATCGGTAAGTCCGTTATAGAAGATATCAAGTATCTCGTTCTTCTTAAGAGGGTGATCAGGCAAAGCATTCTGTAGCTGGATGAGCCTCCCCCAAGCTTGTGGGAGACTCTCTTCTTTGAGTTGAGCAAAGTTGTATATTTCCTGCCAGGCATCTTGCTTCTTATGGGCAGGGAAATATTTCTCACAGAAGTAATAGACCATATCATGGGGACTACTCACACATCCAGGAGCAAGAGAAGTGAACCAGGCTTTAGCGTCATCCTTTAGAGAGAAAGGAAACAGCTTAAGGATATAGTAGTAGCGGATCTTCTCCTCACTAGTGAAAAGGGTGGCTATATCGTGTAGTTTGGTAAGATGGGCTACGACCGTCTTAGACTCATAACCGTGGAAAGGATCAGATTCGACTAGAGAGATTATCTCAGGATCGACAGAGAATTCATAATCCTTATCGGTGATAAAGATAGGTGAAGTGGCAAACTTCAGGTCGTATTTCATCCTAGCTTTCAGAGATTTTTCCTTCCACTTGAGAAGTAATTTCTCAGCGTCATAGGCATCCTTACACGCAAGAAAATCCTCAGCTATCTCTCCCTCCATAACATAACCCTCAGGTATATCAGGCAATTCATATCTAGGAGAGCTAGATCTAACAGGAGCAAAAGCAGGTTCTATCTCAATAGTATCGGCAGTTTCAGAAGCATCACGAGCATTGGCAGTAACTCTAGCAATATGAACTTCAAGGAATACCCCTAGTGGCATATCAAGCAAAGTAGTATCTCTAGCAGTATCAGACATAGTATCTCTAGCAATATCAAGCATAGCATCTCTAGCGGTATCAGGCATAGCATCTCTAGCAGTATCAGGCATAGCATCTCTAGAAATATCAAGCATAGCATCATCAGGCAAAATACCATCTCTAGCATCATCAGGCATAGCATCTCTAGCAGTAGCATCATAAGCATCATCAAGCACAGGCGACATATCAAGATTTCTAGCAGGAGGTGGTGTCGGAAACTTACTCATAACTGAAGGTGAATCAAGTGCAGAGCTAGATGACAGTTCCTTACCTCCCCTCATAGTTGAGGGCAAGACTTTGGTTTTTGGATCTTTCAGATTCTTCATAGTGATGAGCAGATATAAATCCCAAGTGACTCGGAGAATATAGCAATCCCTTCCCCGGCAACGGTGCCGGAAAAATGCTGCTAGCAGTCCACGGCAATGACACTAGAGAAATGTTGTTGACGTGTTCCTCACTTGATGCCTCCACGACAACAGAGCCAGAACTGCTCCCAGTTGCTCAACAATCAGCAATTGTCTTGCAATGGCCCACCAGCGCGTCGGTTTGCGGCAGTTTTCGAGGGTAGAGTATTCAACCCAAATTTGTTGGTTCGCCCAACAGGAAGTGAAAGGATACTCTCAAGTATTAGTAGCTGAATGTGTCAGATTCAACCACACCTGAAAGATTAGTATCTGCAAGCAAAGTATCAGTAGCAAAGTAGTATGATAACAACGGTGCCAAAAACGATCTGTTGACGGCAGACTATTCCTAACTTACGTATCAATGGCGCCAGAAGTTGCCCGTGGACGGGAAATATTCTTTCCCGACAACGGTGCAAGAAAAAGGTATTGTAGCAAGTAGCAGCAATGGCAAGGAACAACAGTAGTGACAGCAGTAGCAAGTAGCAGCAGTAGCGAGTAACAGCAGTAGCAAGTAACAACAACAGCAACAGTGGTAGCAGCAGTAGAGCAAAGCAAGTAACAGCAGCAGCAATAGTGGTAACAGCAGCAGAGCAAAGCAAGTAACAGCAGCAGAGCAAAACAAGTAACAGCAGCAGAGCAAAACAAGTAACAACAGTAGAGCAAAACAAGTAACAGCAGTAGCGGGACAAACTCGTAGGCAATGGGTCGGCGATTCGTTGGATGACATTCATCATGCAACAGTTATAACACGGAGAGATATGTGGCTAGCTCCCGTTCGTCAATGTGATGTAGGCATGCATTCCGTGTGTCGTCATACGTGCTTAGGGAAAAGAACTTGCATGACATCTATTGTCCATCCCTCCCGTGGCAGCGGGGTCCTAAAGGATACTACGGGATATTAAGGTTCTCCTTTTCATAAAGAACCGGAACAACGCATTAGCACTTGGTGAACACATGAACTCCTCAAACTATGGTCATCACCGGGAGTGGTTCCGGTTATTGTCACTCCGGGGTTGCCGAGTCATAATACATAGTAGGTAACTACAACTTGCAAGATCGGATCTAAAACACACATATATTGGTGACAACATAATAATTTTAGATCTGAAATCATGGCACTCGGGCCCTAGTGACAAGCATTAAGCATGGCAAAGTAGTAGCAACATCAATCTCAGAACATAGTGGATACTAGGGATCAATCCCCGTCAAAACTTACTTGATTACATGATAGATCTCATCCTACTCATCACCGCCCAGCGAGCCTACGAATAGATTACTCATGAACGATGAAGAGCTTCATGGAATTGGAGAGGGAAGAAGGTTGATGATGACGATGGCAACGATTTCCCCTCTCCGGAGCCCAAAACGGACTCCAGATCTGCCCTCCACATGAAGAACAGGATGTGGCGGCGCCTCCGTATCGCAAATGCGATGAAATCTTCTCTTCTGATTTTTTTCAGGACGAAAGTGAATTTATAGAGCTGAGTTTGGGGGCGGCAGAGCCACGTGGGCCCCACAAGCTTGGTTGCCGCGGCCAGGGGGGCCGCGGCAACACGGCTTGTGGCTCACTGGCCCATCCCCTCCGGTGGATCTTTGGGTAGGTATTTTTCATATTTTCCAGAAATATTCTCCGTAAATTTTCAGGACATTCTGAGAACTTTCATTTCTGCACAAAAACAACACCATGGCAATTCTGCTGAAAACAGCGTCAGTCCGGGTTAGTTCCATTCAAATCATGCAAATTAGAGTCCAAAACAAGGGCAAAAGAGTTTGGAAAAGTAGATACGATGGAGACGTATGAGTATGCACCATATCAAAATAGGGCGTGGCTATGACGTTCGGACACACCATCACACTATGTTGTTCTAGGTGGCGTGAATTGTGAAACAACTTCCACATTGTCTTAACTGTGTACCAAAACTCGCAACTCAGATATTCATCTCTATGATCATATCATAGACAGTTTATCCTCTTGTCACGACGATCTTCACTCTGAAATAGCTTTGAACTTTTCAATATTTCAGACTTGTGATGCATCAAGTAAATACTCTTGTATCTACTCAAATCATCACTGAAGTAAGAACATAACGATATCCACTGCGTGCCTCGGCACTCATTGGACTGCACACATAAAAAATGCATTGCTTCCAACAAGTCACTTTCTTGTTCCATGTGGTATGATTTTGCATGTCTCAAGTGATTCAAAATCAAGTGAATCCAAACGATCCATTCACATGGAGTTTCTTCATGCGTTTATACCAACAGGTATGGTTTGCATGTCTTAACTGTTTCAAAAATGAGTGAGTACAAAGATCCATCAGCATGGAGCTTCTTCATGCATTTTACACCAACATGACTCAAGTGGAAGTGGCACAACTAAGTGGTACTATCATTATTACTTTGTATCTTTTGGCGCTAATATTATGAACATGTGTAACACTACGATCGAGATTCAATAAACCATTGAGGATAATTATTCAAGCAAATAGAATAACTAGTATTCTCTTTAAATGAATAATTGTATTGCAATAAACACGATCCAATCATGTTCCTGCTCAACGCAAACACAAAATAACAATTATTTAGGTTTTACCACCGATCCCGATGATAGAGGGAGCGTGCAATGTTTTGATCACATCAACCTTGGAAACACTTCCAACACATATCGTCACCTTGCCTTTAGCTAGTCTCCGTTTATACCGTAGCTTTCATTTTGAGTTACTAATCACTTAGCAACCGAACCGGTATCCAATACCCTCGTGCTACTAGGAGTACCACTAAAGCACACATCAATATCATGTATATAAAATATACTTCTGTTGACTTTGCCAGCCTTCTTATCTACCAAGTATCTAGGGTAGCTCCGCCTCAGTGACCGTTGCCCTCATAACAGAAGCACTTAGTCTCGGGTTTGGGTTCAATCTTGGGTTTCTTCATTAGAGCAGCAACTGGTTTGTTGTTCCATGAAGCATCCCTTCTAGCCCTTGCCCTTCTTAAAACTAGTGGTTTTACTAACCATCAACAATTGATGCTCCTTTTTGATTTCAACTTTCGCAGTGTCAAACATTGCGAATCACTCAAGGATCATCATATATATCCTTGATATGTTATAGTTCATCACGAAGCTCTAGAAGCTTAGTGGCAGTGACTTTGGAGAACCATCACTATCTCAGCTGGAAGATTAACTCCCACTTGATTCAAGTGATTGTTGTACTCAAACAATCTGAGAACATGCTCAACGATTTGAGCTTTTATCCTTTACTTTGTAGGCAAAGAATCTTGTCGGAGGTCTTATACCTCTCAACAAGGGCACGAGCATGAAATCTCAATTTCATCTCTTAGAACATCTCTTATGTTCCGCGACGTTTTCAAAACGTCTTCGACGCCTTGCTTTTAAGCCATTAAGTATTGCGCACTAAACTATCACGTAGTCATCAAAAACGTGTATGTCAGATGTTCGCAACATCCACAGACGATGCTCGAGGTGCAGCACAACTAGTTGTGCATTAAGGACATAAGGCTTCTGCGTAGCAATGAGGACAATCCTTAGTTTTACGGACTCAGTCCGCAAAGTTGCTACTATCAACTTTCAACTAAATTTTCTCAAGGAACATATAAAAACAGTAGAGCTATAGCGCAACCTACATCGTAATTCGCAAAGACCATTAGACTATGTTCATGATAATTAGTTCAATTAATCATATTACTTAAGAACTCCCACTCAAAAAGTACATCTCTCTAGTCATTTGAGTGGTACATGATCCAAATCCACTATCTCAAGGCCGATCATCACGTGAGTTGAGAATAGTTTCATTGGTAAGCATCTCTATGTTAATCATATCAACTATACGATTCATGCTCGACCTTTCGGTCTCATGTGTTCCGAGGCCATGTCTGCACATGCTAGGCTCGTCAAGCTTAACCCGAGTGTTCCGCGTGTGCAACTGTTTTGCACCCGTTGTATGTGAACGTTGAGTCTATCACACCCGATCATCACGTGGTGTCTCGAAACGACGAACTGTCGCAACGGTGCATAGTTGGGGAGAACACAATTTCGTCTTGAAATTTTAGTGAGAGATCACCTCATAATGCTACCATCGTTCTAAGCAAAATAAGGTGAATAAAAGGATTAACATCACATGCAATTCATAAGTGACATGGTATGGCCATCATCATGTGCTTCTTGATCTCCATCACCAAAGCACCGGCACGATCTTCTTGTCACCGGTGCCACACCATGATCTCCATCATCATGATCTCCTTCAACATATCGCCATCGGGGTTGTCGTGCTACTTATGCTATTACTACTAAAGCTACGTCCTAGCAATATACTAAACGCATCTGCAAACACAAACGTTAGTTTAAAGACAACCCTATGGCTCCTACCGGTTGCCGTACCATCGACGTGCAAATCGATATTAACTGTAACAACATGATCATCTCATACATCCAATATATCATATCACGTCATTGGCCATATCATATCACAGGCATACCCTACAAAAACAAGTTAGACGTCATGTAATTTGTTGTTGCATGTTTTACGTGGCTGCTATGGGTATCTAGTAGATCGCGTCTTACTTACGCAAAAACCACAACAGAGATGTGCAAATTGCTATTTAACCTCTCCAATGACAGCCTCAGTCAAAACCAATTCAACTAAAGTTGAAGAAACCGACACCCGTCAGTCATCTTTATGCAACGAGGTTGCATGTCAATCGATGAAACCAGTCTTTCGTAAGCGTACGAATAATGTCGGTCTGGGCCGCTTCAGTCCAACAATACTGATGAATAAAAGACTAAGGCAGGCAGCAAATCGAACATCACCGTCCACAAAACCCTTTGTGTTCTACTCGAGATAACATCTACGCATGAACCTAGCTCATGATGCCACTGTTGGTGAACGTCGCATGGGAAACAAAAAATTTCCTACGCGCACGAAGACCTATAATGGTGATGATCATCTACGAGAGGGAGATAGGATCTACGTATCATTGTAGATCGCTAAGCAGAAGCGTATATAACGCGGTTGATGTAGTGGAATGTTTCCGCGATTCAGATCGCCGTAGTCGTACTATCTCATCACGATCCGTCCAGCGAACTTCATCACGATGCGTCCCGCGAACTTCATCACGATCCTTCCCGATCTAGTGCCAAACGGATGACACCTCCGCGTTCAGCACACGTATAGCTCGATGACGATCTCCACCTTCTTGATCCAGCAAGAGGGGGCGGAGAGGTAGAAGAGTTCTCCGGCAGCGTGACGGCGCGCCGGTGGTGGTGATGATCTACTCCCGCAGGGCTTTGCCTAAGCTCCGCAGAAATACGATCTAGAGGAAAAACTGCGTGGTATAGGGTCGAGCAGCACATGGCAAAGTTGTGTCTCAAAAACCCTCAATACCTCTAGTATATATAGGAGGGAAGGAGGGGAGGAGGCAGCCTCAAACCCTCAAGGTTTTGCCGAAATTGGAGGTGGAGGAGCCCTACTCCAATCCTACTTGGAGTAGGATTCCACCTTCCCACTTGGAAACTCTTTCCACCTTGCGTTTTTTCCTTCTCAAACCATATGGGCCTTAATGGGAACTTATTCCAGCCCACTAGGGGCTGGTTTATCTCTTCCCATAGCCCATGGCACCCATTGGGGCGTGACACCCCTCCCGATGGTCCCCGGCACCCCTCCCAGCACCCCCAGTACACTACCGATGAGCCCGAAACTTTTCCGGTGACCAAAACAAGACTTCCTATATATCAATCTTTACCTCTGGACCATTCCGGAGCTCCTTGTGATGTCCTGGATCTCATCTGGGACTCCGAACAACTTTCGGTTACCAACACCTATAACTCAACTATACCGAAACGTCACCGAACCTTAAGTGTGCAGACCATGCGGGTTCGAGAACTATGTAGACATGACCCGAGACACTCCTCGGTCAATATCCAATAGCGGGATCTGGATGCCCATATTGGATCCTACATATTCTCCGAAGATCTTATCGGTTGAATCTCAGTGTCAAGGATTCATATAATCCCGTATGTCATTCCCTTTGTCCTTCGGTATGTTACTTTCCCGAGATTTGATCGTCGGTATCCCCATACCTATTTCAATCTCATTACCGGCAAGTCTCTTTACTCGTTACGTAATACAAGATCCCGTGACTTACACTTAGTCACATTGCTTGCAAGGCTTCCCAGTCTTGATCCATACTAACTCAACGGACACCTTCGGAGATAACTGTAGAGAACCTTTATAGTCACCCAGTTACGTTGAGACGTTTGATGCACACAAGGTATACCTCCGGTGCCAGTGAGTTATATGATCTCATGGTCATAGGAACAAATACTTGTCACGCAGAAAACAATAGCAATAAAACGACACGATCAATATGCTACGTTCATAGTTTGGGTCTTGTCCATCACATGATTCTCCTAATGATGTGATCCCGTTATCAAGTGACAACACTTGCCTATGGCCAGGAAACCTTGACCATCTTTGATCAACGAACTAGTTAACTAGAGGCTCACTAGGGACAGTGTGTTGTCTATGTATCCACACATGTATTTGAGTTTCCAATCAATACAATTCTAGCATGGATAAAAACCGATTATTATGAACAAGGAAATATAATAATAATGGCATATTTCCAACATGTTAATGTGGCTTTGAATAGTGCATATTGAACACAGAAAAAGTCTGGAGTTGAAATAAGCTTAAAAAATGCAATGCCTTTGTAACAGATGAGTATTCGTTTGGAACCATGATACTTCGAAAGAGATTATCCAGTTTTTGTCATAACTCTCACAACTTTTTAACACATGCTATGTGGGTGAAATGATGATATCATGCCAAATTTCAACCTTCTCACGGTTCATTTGTAGTGCTTTTCAGGGTCATTTAGCTCACAAAAATCATTAAATGCATGAAAAATAGCAAATGAAGTTAGAAATGGTTGAAATGCATGAGTATTCGTCCAAAACCTTGATTCTTCGAAACAGATTGTCCAGTTTGTACACGAAGTGCGTCCAGTTTTTGTCGTAACCCTCTCAACTTTTTAGCACATACTATGTGGGTGAAATGATGATACCATGCCAAATTTTAATATTCTTAGGGTTCATTTGTAGTGCTTTTCAATTTCAGGGTCATTTACCTCAAAAAAAATCAAATGCATGAAAAATAGAAAAATAACTCAAAAAGGGTTGGAAATTGATGTTGTGGCTTTGAATGGTGCATATTGACCGCACATAAAGTCTGGAGCTTAAATAAGCTTAAAATGATATGTCTTTCTAACAAATGAGTACTTGTTTGAAACTGTGATACTTCGAAAGAGATTGTCCAGTTTGTACATGGAGTGCATCCAGTATTTTTCGTAACCCTCTCAACTTTTTTGCACATGCTATGTGGGTGAAATGATGATACCAATGCCAAATTTCAACCTTCTCAGGGTTCCTTTATACTGCTTTTCAATTTTAGGATCATTTACCTTGAAAAAATCAGTAAATGCATGGAAAATAGCAAATGAAGTCACAAAGGGATGAAACTTTATGATGTGGCTTTGAAGAAATAAGCTTAAAATTAAATCTCTTTGTAACAGATGAGTATTCATGTGAAACCGTGATACTTCGAAAGAGATTGTCCAGTTTGTACACGAAGTGCATCCAGTTTTTGTCGTAACCCTCTCAACTTTTACAGATGCTATGTGGGTGAAAATAATGATACCATGCCAAATTTCAATATTTTTATGGTTCATTTGTAGTGCTTCTCAATTTCAGGGTCATTTAGCTCAAAAGCTTATATAAAACTCTAGTTATGATCAAAATAATACTAACTAAAAACTATACAAATTTTAACCAACTAAAATTCAAATATCCTAAAAAGGTCTAAAACTACTGTTTTTGAATCTGTTTAAATGAAAACTAAAACTGAAATATCCTAAAACGGTTTAAAACAAAAAATAGGAAAAATAGCTTTAGTCTCGTTTAGTGCCTTCGAATTCACACACCATATGGTTTGAAGAAGGTCAAAAAATTAGGATGTGATTTGAAAAAGGTCAAAAAATAGAGAAAATGAGGATGTACAAAATTAGGATGTGATTTTAAGAAGGTTAAGAAATTGACATAATTGACATAACATATGCAAAAAATGAAAAAAATGACCGCTTACTAGGAGGAGAATTCACACACCATGGCCTGAATACGACTAAAAACCCAACTATATATGGGCCAACATGCAGGCCCACGGGCATGAATATTGGCTGTCAGTAGGACCCATAGGGAAAAAAGGGGCCAGGTTAGACGATGAGTTGTCTGCTTTGAGAGGATCTTGCCAAGGCAGCCGCACGTGGGCTTATAAACCTGTACGGGCGCCTCTCGCTTGGCGAGGTGGCACTAAACTCCCAACACCCCTTGGTTGTGCCAGGACCAACCCTTTAGTCTTGGTTGGTGGCTCCAACCGGGACTAAAAGCCCCCCTTTAGTCCCGGTACGAGCCACCAACCGGGACTAAAGGGTTACCTGTCTTGGTTGGTGACTCCAACATGGACTAAAGGCCTCCCTCTAGTCCCGGTTGGTGGCACAGACCGAGACTAAAGGGAGGCCTTTAGTCAAGGTTAGAGTCACCAATCGGGACTAAAGGGTGGGGTATATAAGCAACACTTATAAATTTTCCCCAAACACCATCTCCAGTTTAGATCTCTTCCCCGACGGAGTTGGACACCACCACGACGCCTCCAGGATGCCGGAGCTTGATAACCCACAAGTATAGGGGATCGCAACAGTTTTCGAGGGTAGAGTATTCAACCCAAAAATGTTGATTTGACACAAGGGGAAGCCAAAGAATATTCTCGAGTATTAGCAGTTGAGTTGTCAATTCAACCACACCTGAAAGACTTAGTATCTGCAGCAAAGTTTCAGTAGCAAAGTAGTGTGATAGTAACTGTAGCAGCGGTAACAATAGCAGTAGTGACTTGTATAGCAATTGTGACAGCAGTAGCGGTAAAGTAACTTAGCAAGGACCAGTAGGAAAAACTCGTAGGCATTGGATCGGTGATGGATAATTATGTCGGATGACATTCATCATGTAACAGTTATAACATGGGGAGATATGTAACTAGCTCCAGTTCGTCAATGTAATGCAGGCATGTATTCCATATTTAGTCATGCGTGCTTATGGAAAAGAACTTGCATGACATCTATTGTCCATCCCTCCCGTGGCAGCGGGGTCCTAATGGAAACTATGGGATATTAAGGTCTCCTTTTAATAGAGAACCAGAACAAAGCATTAGCACATAGTGAATACATGAACTCCTCATACTATGGTCATCCCCGGGAGTGGTTTCGGTTATTGTCACTCCGGGGTTGCCGGGTCATAACACATAGTAGGTGACTACAACTTGCAAGATAGGATCAAGAACACACATATATTGATGAAAACATAATAGGTTCAGATCTGAAATCATGGCACTCGGACCCTAGTGACAAGCATTAAGCATAACAAAGTAGTAGCAACATCAATCTTAGAACATAGTGGATACTAGGGATCAAACCCCATCAAAACTAACTCGATTACATGATAGATCTCATCCAACCCATCACCGCCCAACAAGCCTATGATGAGATTACTCACGAACAATGAAGAGCGTCATGGAATTGGCGATGAAGGATTGTTGGTGATGACGACGACGTCGAGTTCCCTTCTCCGGAGCCCAGAACGGACTCCAGATCTGCCCTCCATAGGAAGAACAGGTGGTGGCGGCGGCTCCGTGTCGTGAAACGTGATGAACTCTTCTCTCCTAATTTTTTCCGGGTGAGAGAGAATATATAGAGCTGGAGTTGGAGGCTGCGGAGCCACGAGGGCCTCACAAGCGTGCCAGGCCCGGCCAGGGTGGCGGGCCTCCTGGGCTTGTGGGCTCCTGGTTCCGTGTCTCTAGGTGATTCTTGCGCCAGTATTTTTTATATATTCCACAAAAAATCCTCGTAAATTTCCAGGTCATTCTGAGAACTTTTATTTCTGCGCAAAAACAACACCATGGCAATTCTGCTGAAAACAACGTTAGTCCGGGTTAGTTCCATTCAAATCATGCAAATTAGAGTCCAAAACAAGGGCAAAAGAGTTTGGAAAAGTAGATACGATGGAGACGTATCAACTCCCCCAAGCTTAAAGCCTTGCTTGTCGTCAAGCAATTCAGTTGACAAACTGAAAGAGACAAAACAAAAACTTTTAAGAACTCTGTTTGATCTTGTTGTTGTAATTATGTCTAACTCATATTCATATTTTCAGCAAGATCATAAGCTAACCACATAAGCAATGACATTTAGGTCTCATGGTGTACTCATATAAATGGCATAATCAACTAGCAAGCAATAATAATAAGTTTCAAACGTAAACACTTCAATCAAACAATCATGAAACAATATGAATAGATGGTATCTCGCTAGCCCCTTCTGAGACCACAAAACATAAATGCAGAGCACCTTCAAAGACCAAGGGCTGACTGAACATGGTAATTCTTGGCAAAGAAGATCCAGTCACAGTCATACTCAATATCAATTAATAGCAAAGCATAAAAATGACGAAGGTACTCTCTAACTGGTGCCTTTTATAAGAAGAGGATGACTCAACAGAAACGTAAATAGATAGGCCCTTCGCAGAGGGAAGTATTGATTTGCAGAGGTGCCAAAGCTCAAGCTTTTAAAACAGAGATAAATAATTTTGGGTGGCATGCTTTCATTGTCAACGCGATGACCAAGAGTTTTAACCATCTTCCATGCTACACAAATTATAGGCGGTTCCCAAACAGAAAAGTAAAGTCTTGACTCCCCCACCACCGATCAATCACACTCCATGACTGGCCGAATCCTCGGGTGCCGTCCATACCAACAACAATCCATGGGGAGTTTTGTTTGCAATTATATTTTCGATTTGGGCATGGAACTGGGCATTCCGATTACCGGCCCCTTTCTCGTGAGTGATAGTGAATAAACATGTATCGAGGATACACGCCTAGCATGGAAGATACTGACCACCCCTTGTCACCACATGAGCGGTTCGGGCATACAAAACAGATTATCACTTGAAGATTTAGAGAGTGGCACATGCAAATTTACTTGGAACGGCAGGTAGATACCGCAAATAGGTAGGTATGGTGGACTCATATGGTACGACTTTGGGTTTATGGAACTGGATGCACAAGCAGTATTCCCGCTTAGTACAAGTGAAGGCTAGCAAAAGATTGGGAAGCGACCAACTAGAGAGCGACAACATTCATCAATATGCATTGAAATTAACCAACATTGAGTGCAAGCATGAGTAGGACATAAATCACCATGAACATGAATATCATAGAGGCTATGTTGATTTTGTTTCAACTACATGCATGAACATGTGCCAAGTCAAGCCACTTTAATCACTCAAAGGAGGATACCATCCTATCATACTACATCATAATCATCTTGAAATTCATGTTGGCATCCAAGACAACCCATTATAAACTCCTAGCTAATTAAGCATGGCATCAGAAACTATGATCTCTAAGTTGTCACTTCAAACATGTTTCTCTCATAACAATGTTGAATTAGGAATGATGAGCTAGTCATATTTACAAAAACAAAATAGGTCGAGTTCATACCAGCTTTTCCAGGCTCAGCCACTTCATCATATATCATCATTATTGCCTTTCACTTGCACGACCGAATGATGTGAATAATAATAAGAGTGTTCGTGCATTGGACTAAGCTGGAATCTGCAAGCAAACTTAGAGGAGAAGACAAAGTAATATGGCTCTTCGACGGATAAACAATTATGCATGCGAGAGCCACTAAACATTTTAATTATGGTCTTCTACCTTGACCCAAAGAAAAAGAAAACTATTTACACGGGAAAGCTCCCAACAAGCAAAAGAAGAACGGGAAATATTTTTGGGTTTTCCTTTTTTTAAAACCACTAAGCAAGCTGGAAAGTAAACTTACAACTATTTTTTTTTGTTTTTCTCAATTTAAACAAACACACGAGAAGAAAGTGAGAAAAAGAAATAAACTAGCATGGATGATACAATGGAAAGGTGTGAACACCGACTAACAAAGTGAATGTGTGAGCATGAATATAAAGTCGGTGAGAAACACATACTCCCCCAAGCTTAGGCTTTTGGCCTAAGTTGGTCTACTCCCACGGCTGGTCCGGGAGATATCCAAAATCATAATGGGGGTTGTACGGGATCGCGACAGCTACCGCCTGAATAGCTGCCTCACGGAGGCGAGCAACCTTCGCCTCCCTCACATACTCATCTGCCTCTCCTCTGGTTATGTAATATCTTCGTTTTACCTGAAAGTCAAAGAAGGCAGGAGCAGGAAGGGTAATATGGAAAATGCGATGTCGACTAAATATTAACCAGTATAGGAGGAATTCATTATCCCTCTCAAGGAACTGATAACGTGTCATAGCGGCGCGATCAAGGAAAGTTGTATGGAGCGGGGGATCTCCTGTGCGGATGGGTATTCTAAGAAAATTCGCTATACGAGTGGCATATATCCCACCAAAGAAATCCCCTTCATTAGCATTATTATTTAGCCTCCTCGTGATTGTAGCTCCCATGTTGAAACTTCTATCACCTGTTACTGCGCTCTTAAGAATACTAAGGTCAGGTGCGCAGAGGTGACAATGATCAATCTTGCCGTTAATGCATCTACCTATGAAGAGGGAAAAATAATGTAAGGCAGGGAAATGAATGCTCCCCCTGGTAGCCTGCGTAATATCTCTAGTTTCTCCAACAGTTATACTAGAAATAAAATCTCTAACTGAAGAATTAGGAGGATCATTGGGACTACCCCAATCAGGTATCTTGCAAATTCTATTAAAATCCTCTAAATCCATGGTATACGATTTGTCATAAAGATCAAACAGTATGGATGAGTCAGACTGCTACTGCGACAACAGACCTTCCCTGGAAACGGCGCCAGAAATCCTTCTACTACTGCGACAACAGACCTTCCCTGACAATGGCCCCAGGAATCCTGCTGCTATGGGCTACGCTTATAGGTACTTCCTTCAAATATGCAAAGGATTTCCCCGCTGCCTTGGAGCCTTGCGTTGGTGTTCCCTTGAAGAGGAAAGGGTTATGTAGCATAACGGCGGTAAGTATTTCCCTCAGTTTTGAGAACCAAGGTATCGATCCAGTGGGAGGATCGCGTCAAGTCACAAGTACCTGCACAAACACAAAGAGCTTGCACCCAACGCTATGACGGGGTTGTCAATCCCTTACATATTGTTTGCAAAGTGAGAACTGAAAGCAAAAAGTAAACAAAGCAAAGTAAAAGTGAAAGTGGAGACGATAGTTGTGAATAGACCCGGGGGCCGTAGTGTTCACTAGTGGCTTCTCTCATGAAAGCAAGTAGACGGTGGGTGAACGAATTACTGTCGAGCAATTGATAGAACCGCGCAAAGTCGTGACGTTATCTATGGCAATGATTGTATCTATAGGCATCACGTCCAAAACAAGTAGACCAATACTTTATGCATCTACTACTATTACTCCACACGTCAACCGCTATCCAGCATGCATCTAGTGTATTAAGTCCAAAAGAACAGAGTAACGCCTTAAGCAAGATGACATGATGTAGATGAAAAATCTCAAATTTATGATGAAAGCCCATCTTGTTATCCTTGATGGCAACAACACGATGCATGCCTTGCTGCCCCTTCTGTCACTGGGAAAGGTCACCGCACGGTATGAACCCCAAACCAAGCACTTCTCCCATTGCAAGAATAACAGATCTAGTTGGCCAAACAAAATCCAAGACTCGGAGAGACTTACAAGGATATCAAATCATGCATATAAGAAATTAGCAAAGACTCAAATATAATTCATAGATAATCTGATCACAAATCCACAATTCATCGGATCTCGACAAACACACCGCCAAAGAGGATTACATCGGATAGATCTACATGAAGATCATGGAGAACTTTGTATTGAAGATCCAAGAGAGAGAAGAAGCCATCTAGCTACTAACTACGGACCCGTAGGTCTGAAGTGGACTACTCACGAGTCATTGGAGAGGCGATGATGTTGATGTAGAAGCCCTCCAACTCCAAAGTCCCCTCCGGCAGGGCACCTGGAAGTGTCTCCAGATGAGATCTCGCGGAAACGGAAGCTTGCGGCGGCGGAAAAGTGTTTTCGTGGATGCCCTGATTTTTTTTGCGATTCTAGGGAATTTATAGGCCAAAGAGCTAGGGCAGGGGAGCGCCAGGGAGGCCACAAGCCTGGTTGCCGCGGGCCCCCCTGGCCGCGGCAACAGGGCTTGTGGGCTCCCTGTGGCCCCCCTGCCTTGGCTCTCAAGCCTCCCGATCTTCTTCTGTTCTGGAAAAAAATATTTCGGGGATTTTATTCCGTTTGGACTCCGTTCCAAAATCAGATCTGAAAAGAGTCAAAAACACACAAAAAACAGGAACTGACACTTGGCACTGAATTAATAAGTTAGTCCCAAAAAAGATATAAAAGGTATATAAAACATCCAAAGTTGACAAGATAACAGCGTGAAACCATACAAAATTATAGATACGTTTGAGACGTATCAACGGCCAACTGTAAATTTGAATCTACGAACAAAAGAGGTAGTTAGTGTAGTATACTGTTCGCATTTGTTGGAGATGAATTCTTCGAGCCCGGGCTTGTGAACAAATGTATCAAACTCGTCCTTGAAACCTGCATCAATCATGAATTCATTGGAAGGCCATTCACATGGTTGTACATGTGCGTTCCTCGGCTGATAAGGATCGGTCTCCCGAATCGAGAGATGGGGACCCCTTTTGCTTGAGGAACCACCATGGTAGTTTCTCCTGAACATCTTCTTTTTTTTTCTGAAATTTTTAGTGACTCAAAAGAAAAGTGAACAAGGCTCAACAAAACTCATAGAAACTACTCCTACAAGTGCCTAGAGGCTAAATCATGCATCAAAACTACTTGGGACCAACTAAAATTAACATGCAAAGCTCAAGAACAGGGTCACCAAGACAGCAAAAATACGCAACGAATAAAGCACTAGAGCAAAAAACTAATTGGACCAATGGAGGAGTCACATACCAAGGAACAATTCCCCAAAACAGTTTGGTGAATGGGGCTTTGCACAAGGAGATCGAAAAATGCAGCAAGAAGAGCAAGAACACGGGTTTAAGCTGTGGAATGATTTTTTCTGGAGGTAGAAGAAGGAGATGGGAGCTGGAATAAGTGGAGGGGAGCCACGTGGGACCCACAAGCCTGCCAGGCACGGCTAGGGGGGTGGTCGGGCCTCCTGGGCTTATGGCCCACTGGTGCATCCCCCTGACTAGCTTTCTATCTCAGAAATTTTCAAAAATTCCAGAAAAAATCATACTTGAATTTCAGGGCATTTGAAGAACTTTATTTTCGAGAGACTTTTCTAAGGGGCGGAAAAAGCAGAAAACACGATAATAAAGCTAAATTTATCATTTTTCTTCTAAGCAACATAAAGTAAAAGTTGGGAACAGAGGGTTGTGACTCCTAGATTCATCCATCTCATGGTCATCAAAATAAATCGGTCAATGAGGTTGATCAAGTCTCCTTGACAAACTTTTTTCGAATCGCATAAAACCGAAGAATTTTCGAATAATCACTAGGTTACCTCAACGGAGATGTGCATATCCCCAACAAGTAAATCATACTTCATCTTGACAGTAGGTATAGGGCATTCAAAGCTTCCAATAAGAATTGATGAAGATTTTTCAATAGGATTGATGCAATGAACTCGATATTGTTTCTTCGGAAAGTGCACCGTATGCTCATTAACATTAACATGAAAAGTGACATTGCCTTTGTTGCAATCAATAACAACCCCTGCAGTGTTTAAAAAGGGTCTTCCAAGGATGACCGCCACGGCATCATCCTCGGGAATATCCAAAATAACAAAGTTCGTTAAGATAGTAACGTTAGCAACCACAATAGGCACATCCTCGCAAACGCCGATAGGAAAAGCAGTTGATTTGTCGTCCATTTGCAAAGACATTTCAGTAGGCGTCAACTTATCCAATTCAAGTCTACGGTATAAAGAGAGAGGCATAACACTAACACCAGCTCCAAGATCGCATAAAGCAGTTCTAACATAATTTCCTTTAATGGAGCAAGGTATAGTGGGCACTCCGGGATCACCTAGTTTCTTAGGAGTCCCACCCTTGAAGGTGTAATTAGCAAGCATGGTGGAAATCTCAATCTCAGGTATATATCTTCCTTTTATTAATCACAATATCTTTCATGTACTTAGCATAAGGAGACATTTTGAGCATATTTGTCAAACGCATTTGCAAAAAGACAGGTCTAATCATTTCAACAAAGCGCTCAAAATCCTCATCATCCTTTTTCTTGGATGGTTTGGGAGCAAAGGGCATGGGTTTCTGAACCCATGGTTCTATTTCTTTACCATGCTTCCTAGCAATAAAGTCGTTCTTATCGTATCTCTTGTTCTTAGGTTGTGGGTTATCAAGATCAACAACAGGTTCAATCTCCACATCCTTATCATTACTAGGTTGAGCATCATCATGAACACCACTATCAATATTATCATTAGGCTCATGTTCATCACCAGATTGTGTTTCGGCATCAGAAACATAGACATCATTTGGATTCTCAGGTGTAACAACAGCAGGTTTGTTAGCATGCAAGTTCCTATCATCTTTCTTTTTCTTCCTACTACCAGGATGACTAGGTGCATCAGTGCTAACTCCTTGACAATCTTGTTCAGTTCTCCTAGGATGGCCCTCGGGATACAAAGGTTCCTGAGTCATTCTACCACCTCTAGTGACAACTCTAACAGAATTGTCATTCAACTCATTGAGCAAGTCATTTTGGGCCTTAAGTACTTATTCTACTTGAGTAGTGACCATAGAGGCATGTTTACTCAAAATCTTAAGATCATTGACATTTCTATCCACACAAGCACTTATATGATTAATCATATGAGCATTTTGTTCCAATTGTATGCTAACATAATCATTGAAACTTTGTTGTTTGGCAACGAAGTTATCAAATTCATCTAAGCATAAGCTAGCAGGTTTATCATAAGGAATATCACTATCATTGAATCTACGAAGAGAATTTACCTCTACTACCTGTGTCGGGTTATCAAGACCATGTATTTCTTCAATAGGTGGTATATTCTTAACATCCTCAGATTTAATACCTTTCTCTTGCATAGATTTCTTGGCTTCTTGCATATCTTCAGGACTGAGGAATAGAATACCTCTTTTCTTCGGAGTTGGCTTCGGAGGTGGTTCGGGAATAGTCCAAGAATTATCATTGCTCCAGATATTATTCAATAGAATTTCAGCTTGTTCCATAGTTCTTTCCCTGAAAACACAACCAGCACAACTATCTAGGTGGTCCCTAGAAGCATCGGTTAGTCCATTATAAAAGATATCAAGTATTTCATTCTTCCCAGGAGGGTGATCAGGCAAAGCATTCAGTAAATGGACAAGCCTCCCCCAAGCTTGTGGGAGACTCTCTTCTTCAACTTGCACAAAGTTATATATATCCTGCAAGGCAGCTTGTTTCTTATGGGCAGGAAAATATTTCTGAGAGAAATAGTAGATCATATCCTGGGGACTACACACACAACCAGGAGCAAGAGAAGTAAACCAAGTCTTAGAATCACCCTTTAGTGAGAAAGGAAACAACTTAAGGATATAGTAATGGCGAATTTTTTCCTCATTCGTGAATAGGGTGGCTATATCATTCAGCTTAGTAAGATGTGCTACAACCGTTTCAGACTCATAACCATGAAAAGGATCAGATTCAACCAAAGTGATCAACTCGGGATCAACAGAGAATTCATAGTCCTTATCGGTAACAAAGATGGGTGAAGTAGCAAACTTAGGATCGTATTTCATTCTAGCATTCAGAGATTTTTCTTTCCACTTGCGCAATAAATTCTCAAGATCATAGCTATCCTTACAAGCAAGAAAGTCTTCAGCTACCTCTCCCTCCATAACATAACCCTCAAGTATATTAGGCAATTCATATCTTGGAGAGCTAGGCCTAACAGGTGGAACAGCAGGTTCTACTTCAATAATTTCATCAGTTTCAGAAGTATCATCACATTCAGCAGTAACTCTAGCAATTTGTGCATCAAGAAATGCACCCAGTGGCAAATCATTATCAAGCAAAGCATCATCATAAGCATCATGGATAGCAGAAGTAGCATCATCAAGCACATGCGACATATCAGAATTTCTAGTAGGTGGTGGTGTCGCAAACTTACTCATAACTGAAGGTGAATCAAGTGCAGAGCTAGATGGCAGTTGCTTACCTGTCCTCGTAGTTGAGGGCAAGACATTAGTTTTTGGATCTCTCGGATTCCTCATAGTGATCAACAAACGTAAATCCCAAGTGACTCAGAGAATAGAGCTATGCATCCCCGGCAACGACGCCAGAAAATAGTCTTGATAACCCACAAGTATAGGGGATCGCAACAGTTTTCGTGGGTAGAGTATTCAACCCAAATTTGTTGATTCGACACAAGGGGAAGCCAAAGAATATTCTCGAGTATTAGCAGTTGAGTTATCAATTCAACCACACCTTAAAGACTTAGTATCTGCAGCAAAGTTTCGGTAGCAAAGTAGTGTGATAGTAACGGTAGCAGCGGTAACAGTGGCACTAGTGACTTGTATAACAATTGTGACAGCAGTAGCAGTAAAGTAACTTAGCAAGGACCAGTAGGAAAAACTCGTAGGCATTGGATCGGTGATGGATAATTATGTCGGATGACATTCATCATGTAACAATTATAACATGGGGAGATATGTAACTAGCTCCAGTTCATCAATGTAATGCAGGCATGTATTCCGTATTTATTCATACGTGCTTATGGAAAAGAACTTGGATGGCATCTATTGTCCATCCCTCCCGTGGCAGCTGGGTCCTAATGGAAACTAAGGGATATTAAGTTATCCTTTTAATAGAGAATCGGAACAAAGCATTAGCACATAGTGAATACATGAACTCCTCATACTATGGTCATCTCCGGGAGTGGTTCCGGTTATTGTCACTCCGGGGTTGCCGGGTCATAACACATAGTAGGTGACTACAACTTGCAAGATAGGCTTAAGAACACACACATATTGATGAAAACATAATAGGTTCAGATCTGATATCATGGCACTCGGGCCCTAGTGACAAGCATTAAGCATAGCAAAGTAGTAGCAACATCAATCTTAGAACATAGTGGATACTAGGGATCAAACCCCATCAAAACTAACTCGATTACATGATAGATCTCATACAACCCATCACCGTCCAGGAAGCCTACGATGAGATTACTCACGAACGATGAAGAGCATCATGGAATTGGCGATGAAGGATGGTTAGTGATGACGATGGCGTCGATTTCCCTTCTCCGGAGCCCAGAACGGACTCCAGATCTGCCCTCCAGAGGAAGAACAGGTGGTGGCGGCGGCTCCGTGTCGTGAAACGCGATGAACTCTTCTCTCCTAATTTTTTCTGGGCGAGAGAGAATATATAGAGCTGGAGTTGGAGGTTGCGGAGCCACGAGGGCCTCACAAGCCTGCCAGGCCCCGCCAGGGGGGGCGATCCTCCTGGTCTTGTGGGATCTTGGCTCCGTGTCTCCAGGTGATTCTTGCGCCAGTATTTTTTATATATTCCACAAAAAATCCTCGTAAATTTCCAGGTCATTCCGAGAACTTTTATTTCTGCGCAAAAACAACACCATGGCAATTCTGCTAAAAACAACGTTAGTCCGGGTTAGTTCCATTCAAATCATGCAAATTAGAGTCCAAAACAAGGGTAAAAGAGTTTGGAAAAGTAGATACGATGGAGATGTATCAGAGCTCTCCGTCGCCTCTGAGCCATCCTCGAGCCTAGTGACCGTCGCCGAACCTCCTCGCCCTTGATACGTCCATTTTGCATCATGTTTTCATGTTGATATTTGTCGCTTCTTGGGCTGTTATTTCACTTCACGGTACAATTCTTATGCCTTTTCTCTCTTATTTTGCAAGGTTTACATGAAGAGGGAGAATGTCGGCGGCTAGAATTATGGTATGAAATTGGAGCAAAGTTGATATACCTATTCTGCGCAACTCCAAACACCGTAAAAATCAACGAGGATTTTTTCCGGATTTATAAAAAATACTGGGCTGAAGAAGCGCCAGAGGGGCACCAGGGGTTGGCCACAAGCCTGCACGGCGCGGCCACCCCCCCCCCCAGGCCGTGCCATGAGGGCTTGTGGGCAGCCTGCTGGCCCACTTGGCCCCCTCTTCTGCTATATGAAGGGTTTTGTCTGGAAAAATACAGGGAGGAGCTTTTTCGTGGATTCGCCGCCGCCACGAGGCGGAACTTGAGCAGAACCAATCTAGAGATCCGGCAGGACGATCCTGCCGGGGAAACTTGCCTCCCGGAGGGGGAAATCATCGCCATCGTCATCACCAACACTCCTCTCATTCGAGGGGACTCGTCACCATCAACATCTTCATCAGCACCATCTCATCTCCAAACCCAAGTTCATCACTTGTAACCAATCTCCATCTCGCGACTCCGATTGGTACTTGTAAGGTTGCTAGTAGTGTTAATTACTCTTTGTAGTTGATGCTAGTTGGATTACTTGGTGGAAGAGTTTATGTTCAGATCCTTGATGCTACTCATTATCTCTCTGGTCATGAATATAATTATGCTTTGTGAGTAGTTACTTTTGTTCCTAAGGACATGGGATAAGTCATGCTAATAGTAGTCATGTGAATTTGGTATTCGTTCGGTAATTTGATATGTTGTATGTTGTTTTTCCTCTAGTGGTGTTATGTGAACGTCGACTACATAAAACTTCACCATTATTTGGGCCTAGAGGAAGGCATTGGGAAGTAGTAAGTAGATGATGGGTTGCTAGAGTGACAGAAGCTTAAGCCCTAGTTTATGCATTGCTTCGTAAGGGGCTGATTTGGATCCACTAGTTTAATGCTATGGTTAGACTTTGTCTTAATTCTTCTTTCGTAGTTGCGGATGCTTGCAAGAGGGGTTAATTATAAGTGGGATGATTTTCCAAGTAAGGGCAGTACCCAAGCGCCGGTCCACCCACATATCAAACTATCAAAGTAACGAACGCGAATCATATGAACATGATGAAAACTATCATGACAGAAATTCCCGTGTGTCCTCGGGTGTGCTTTTCCTCCTATAAGACTTTGTCCAGGCTTGTCCCTTGCTACAAAAGGGATTGGGCCACTTTGCTGCACCGTTGCTACTTTTGTTACTTGTTGCTTGCTACGAATCATCTCACCACACAATCACTTGTTACCGACAATTTCAGTGCCTACAGATTTTACCTTGCTGAAAACCACTTGTCAGATCCTTCTGCTCCTCGTTGGGTTCGACACTCTTACTTATCGAAAGGACTACGATTGATCCCCTATACTTGTGGGTTATCAAGACTCTTTTCTGGCGCCGTTGCCGGGGAGTGAAGCGCCTTTGGTAAGTGGAACTTGGTAAGGAAACATTTATATAGTGTGCTGAAATTTATTGTCACTTGTCACTATGGATACTAATCCTTTGAGGGGCTTGTTCAGGGTATCTTCACCTCGAATGGAAGCACAAAGAGTTGCTCCTCAACCTGCTGCACCTACTGAAAATATTTGCTTTGAATTTCCTTCGGGTATGCTTGAGAAACTACTGGCTAATCCTTTTACAAGAGATGGGACATCACATCCAGACTTGCATCTAATCTATGTAGATGAAGTTTGTGGTTTATTTAAGCTTGCAGGTTTGCCCGAGGATGAGGTCAAGAAGAAGGTCTTTCCTTTATATTTGAAGGATAAGGCGTTGACATGGTATAGGCTATGTGATGATACTGGATCATGGGACTACAATCGGTTGAAATTGGAATTTCATCAAAAGTTTTATCCTATGCATTTAGTACATCGTGATCGGAATTATATTTATAATTTTTGGCCTCGTGACAGAGAAAGCATCGCTCAAGCTTGGGGGAGGCTTAAATCAATGCTACATTCATGCCCCAATCATGAGCTCTCGAGAGAAATTATCATTCAGAACTTCTATGCTCGGCTTTCTCATGATGATCGCACCATGCTTGACACTTCTTGTACCGGTTCTTTTATGAAGAGAGATATTGACTTCAAATGGAATGTATTGGAGAGAATTAAACGCAACTCTGAAGATTGGGAGCTTGAAGAAGGTAAGGAGTCAGGTATGAATTTCATGTTTGATTGCGTTAAATCCTTTGTTGAGACAAATACTTTTTGCGACTTTAGCGCTAAGTATGGACTTGACTCTGAGATAGTAGCTTCATTGTGTGAATCCTTTGCTGCTCATATTGATCTCCCCAAAGAGAAGTGGTTTAAATATCTTCCTCCTTTAGAAGTCAATGTAGTTAAACCCACTCAAGTTGAAGAGAAAGTCATTGCCTATAATGATCCTGTGGTTCCCAGTGCTTACATTGATAAACCACCTTTCCCTGTTAGGATAAAGGATCATTCTAAAGCTTCAACTGTGATACGTAGAGGCTACATTAGAACACCTACACCCCCTGAGCAAATTAGAGTTGAACCTAGCATTGCTATCATCAAAGATCTTCTGTCCGACGATGTTGAGGGACATAATATTCACTTCTATGAAGATGCTGCTAGAATTGCTAAACCTCACGTTAGAGACAAACATACGCTTGTTGTTGGCACGTCTGTGGTTTCTGTTAAGATAGGAGATCATTGTTATCATGGTTTATGTGACGTGGGTGCTAGTGTTAGTGCAATACCTCAATCCTTATACGATGAAATCAAAGATGAGATTGCACCTGTTGAGATAGAGTCTATTGGTGTCACTATTCAGCTTGCCAATAGAGATACTATCTGCCCTCTGGGAATTGTTAGGGATGTTGAAGTCTTGTGTGGTAAAATGAAGTATCCTGCTGATTTCCTGGTTCTTGCTACTGCACAAGATAGCTTTTGTCGCATCATATTTGGCAGAGCTTTTCTCAATACAGTCAATGCTCATATTGACTGTGAGAAGCAAACTGTCACTGTTGGCTTTGAAGGTGTGTCACATGAGTTCAATTTCTCCAAGTTTGGTAGACAACCTCATGAAAAGGAGTTGCCTAGTAAGGATGAAACTATTGCCTTAGCTTCTATTGTCGTGCCTCCTACTGATCCCTTAGAGCAATACTTGCTTGAGCATGAAAATGATATGCATATGGATGAAAGGGATGAGATAGATAGAGTTGTCTTACAACAATATCCTATCCTTAAGAATAATTTGCTTGTTAAACTGCTTAGGGATCCACCCCCACCAAAGGGTGATCATGTGTTCGAGCTTAAACAGTTGCCAGATACTCTTAAGTATGCTTATCTTGATGAAAAAGAGATATATCATGTCATAATTAGTGCTAGCTGTTGGAAATATGCCCTAGAGGCAATAATAAAATGGTTATTATCATATTTCCTTGTTCATGATAATCGTCTATTGTTCATGCTATAATTGTATTAACAGGAAACAGTACTACATGTGTGAATAAATAGATCACAATGTGTCCCTAGCAAGCCTCTAGTTGGCTAGCTCGCTAATCAATAGATGATCATGGTTTCCACATCATGGACATTAGATGTCATTGATAACGAGATCACATCATTGGGAGAATGATGTGATGGACAAGACCCAATCCTAAGCATAGCACTAGATCGTATTGTTCGCATGCTAAAGCTTTTCTAATGTCAAGTGTCTTTTCCTTCGACCGTGAGATTGTGCAACTCCCGAACACCGTAGGAGTGCTTTGGCTGTATCAAACGTCACAAGGTAACTGGGTGACTATAAAGGTGCACTACGGGTACCTCCGAAAGTGTCTGTTGGGTTGGTATGAATCGAGATCGGGATTTGTCACTCCGTGTGACGGAGAGGTATCTCTGGGCCCACTCGGTAGAACATCATGATACGTCCATTTTGCATCATGCTTTCATGTTGATATTTATTGCTTTTTGGGCTGTTATATTACTTGTGGTACCATATTTATGCCTTTTCTCTCTTATTTTGTAAGGTTTATTTGAAGAGGGAGAATTCAGGCAGCTGGAATTCTGGGTTGGAAAAGAAGCAAATCCTAGTCCACTATTCTGCACATCTCCAAATGCCTTGAAAAGTTACGTGGATTTTTTCTGGATTATATAAAATATATTGGGAGGAAGAACTACCGGAGGGGGGCCACCAGGGCTCCACAAGCCCCCACTCCGCCACCACCCCCCTGGTGGCGCAGGGCAAGCTTGTGGGCTGGTGGGCTGCCTGACGGCCCACTAGCCCCCCTCTTTTGCTATATGAAGGGTTTTGGTCTGGCAAAATCAATCGGGAACTTTTTCGTGGTTTCGCCGCCGCCGCGAGGCGGAACTTGAGCAGATCCAATCTAGAGCTCCAGCAGGACGATCCTGCCGGGGAAACTTCCCTCCCAGAGGGGGAAATCATCGCCATCGTCATCACCAACACTCTTCTCGTCTAAGGGGAGGCATCTTCATCAACATCTTCATCAGCACCATCTCCTCTCCAATCCCTAGTTCATCTCTTGTAACCAATCTTCGTCTCGCAACTCCGATTGGTACTTGTAAGGTTGCTAGTAGTGTTGATTACTCTTTGTAGTTGATGCTAGTTGGATTACTTGGTGGAAGAGTTTATATTCAGATCCTTGATGTTATTCATTACACCTATGATCATGATTATGATTATGTCTTGTGAGTAGTTACTTTTGTTCCTAAGGACATGGGATAAGTCATGTTAATAATAGTCATGTGAATTTGATATTCGCTCGGTATTTTGATATGTTGTATGTTGTCTTTTCCTCTAGTGGTGTTATGTGAATGTCGACTACATAACACTTCACCATATTTGGGACTAGAGGAAGGCATTGGGAAGTAGTAAGTAGATGATGGGTTGCTGCAGTGATAGAAGCTTAAACCCCAGTCTATGTGTTGCTTCGTGAGGGGCTAATTTGGATCCACTAGTTTAGTGTTATGGTTAGACTTTGTCTTAATTCTTCTTTTGTAGTTGCGGATGCTTGCGAGAGAGGTTAATCATAAGTGGAATGCTTGTCCAAGTAAGGGCAGTACCCAAGCGCCGGTCCACCCACATATCAAACTATCAAAGTAACGAACGCGAATCATATGAACATGATGAAACTAGCATGACAGAAATTCCCGTGTGTCCTCGGGAGCGTTTTTCCTCCTATAAGACTTTGTTGAGGCTTGTCCCTTGCTACAAAAGGGATTGGGCCACTTGCTGCACCGTTGCTACTACTTGTTACTTGTTACTTTTTGCTTGCTACGTTTCACCTCACTACACCATCACTTGTTACCGCTACTTTCAGTGCTTGCAGTTATCACCTTGCTAAAATCCGTTTATCAGAGCCTTCTGCTCCTCGCTGGGTTCGATACTCTTACTTACCGAAAGGACTACGATTGATCCCCGATACTTGTGGGTCATCAAGACTCTTTTCTCCCGCCGTTGCTGGGGAGTGAAGCGCCTTTGGTAAGTGGAAATTGCTAAGGAAACATTTTTATACTGTGCACAATCTGATCAAGAGAAAACCACTTTCACCTACCCTTTCGGTACCTTTGCCTATAGACGTATGCCTTTTGGCTTATGTAATGCACCTGCCACCTTCCAAAGATGTATGATGGCTATATTCTCCGACTTTTGTGAAAAGATCGTCGAGGTTTTCATGGATGACTTCTCCGTTTACGGGTCTTCCTTTGATGATTGCCTCAGCAACCTTGATTGAGTCTTACAGATATGCGAAGAAACCAACCTTGTCTTGAATTGGGAGAAGTGCCACTTTACGGTTAATGAAGGTATCGTATTAGGACACAAAATTTCTGAGAGAGGCATTGAAGTTGATAAGGTAAGGTTGATGCAATTGAGAAAATGCCTTGCCCCCACAGATATCAGAGGTATACGAAGTTTCTTAGGTCATGTTGGTTTCTATAGAAGGTTCATTAAATACTTCTCTAAGATTTCTAGGCCCCTGACCAACATCTTGTAGAAGGATGTTCCTTTTGTTTTTGATGAGGATTGTGAGGAAGATTTTGAAATACTTAAGAAGGCTTTGATTACCGCACCTATTGTTCAACCACCTGACTGGAACTTGCCCTTTGAAATCATGTGTGATGCTAGTGATTATGCTGTTGGTGCTGTTCTAGGACAAAGAGTTGACAAGAAGTTTAATGTCATTCACTACGCTAGTAAAACTCTAGACGGTGCCCAAAGAAACTATGCCACTACGGAGAAGGAATTTTTAGCAGTCGTGTTTGCATGTGAAAAGTTCAGATCTTACATAGTTGACTCCAAAGTCACTATTCACTCTGATCATGCTACTATTAAGTACATCATGGAGAAGAAGGACGCTAAGCCTAGGCTGATCAGATGGGTTCTCCTGCTACAGGAATTTGATTTGCACGTCGTTGACCGAAAGGGTGCTGATAACCCTGTAGCAGATAACTTGTCTAGGCTAGAGAATGTCCTTGATGACCCACTACCTATTGATGACAGCTTTCCTGATGAGTAACTAAATGACATCCGCACTTCACTTAGTGCATCGTGGTATGCCGATTTTGCAAATTATATCGTAGCTAAATACATACCACCCAGTTTCACCTATCAACAAAAGAAGAAATTCTTCTTTGATTTGAGACACTACTTTTGGGATGATCCTCACATTTATAAGGAAGGAGTAGATGGTGTTATTAGACGTTGTGTGCCTGAACATGAACAGGGACAGATCCCGCAGAAGTGTCATTCCGAAGCCTACGGAGAAAACCACGCTGGAGATAGAACTGCCCATAAGGTATTGCAATCAGGTTTCTATTGGCCCACTTTGTTCAACGATGCCCGTAAGTTTGTCTTGTCTTGTGACGAATGCCAAAGGATAGGGAACATCAGTAAGCGTCAAGAGATGCCTATGAACTATTCACTTGTCATTGAACCATTTGATGTATGGGGCTTTGATTATATGGGACCCTTCCCGAGTTCCAATGGGTACACTCACATCTTAGTTGATGTGGATTATGTTACTAAGTGGGTAGAAGCTATCCCCACTAAAAATGCTGATCACCACACCTCTATTAAGATGCTTAAAGAAGTCATATTCCCAAGATTTGGAGTCCCTCGATACTTGATGATTGATGGCGGTTCACACTTCACTCATGGTGTTTTCCGCAAGATGCTAGCTAAGTATGATGTCAACCATAGAGTTGCATCTCCTTATCATCCTCAGTCTAATGGTCAAGTTGAGTTGAGTAATAGGGAGACCAAGTTGATCTTACAAAAGACCGTCAATAGATCTCGAAAGAACTGGTCTAGCAAACTTGACAATGCACTATGGGCTTATAGGACTGCTTATAAGAATCCCATGGGCATGTCACCGTATAAAATGGTTTACGGTAAGGCCTGTCATTTACCTCTTGAGCTGGAACACAAAGCTTATTGGGCAATCAAAGAGCTCAACTTTGATTTCAAACTTGCCGGTGAGAAGCAGTTGTTTGATATCAGCTCGTTAGATGAATGGAGATCCCACGCATATGAGAATGCCAAGTTGTTCAAGGAAAAGGTTAAGAGATGGCACGACAAATGAATACAGAAATGAGAGTTCAATGTAGGTGATTATGTCTTGCTATACAATTCTCGTTTGAGATTCTTTGCAGGCAAGCTTCTCTCTAAATGGGAAGGTCCCTATGTTGTCGAGGAAGTATATCGTTCCGGTGCCATCAAAATCAATAACACAGAAGGAAATTTTCCCAGAGTGGTAAATGGGCAAAGAATCAAGCATTACATCTCTGGTACTCCCATAAATGTTGAGACCAATATCATCAATGTCATAACTCCACAGGAGTACATAAGGGATGTTTATCAGCCTGTTTCAGACCTTGAAAACGAAGATGTGTCTGTTTCGGTAAGAAATTGGACTCCGATACTTTTCCAATAGGAATTTTCTTCCGTTTTGGAATTTTTGGAAAATTACAAAAATAAAAAGCACTCCGGAGAGCGAACGAGGTAGCCACAAGCCCTGCCACCGCCCCCTACCCCCCGGTGGCGGAGGGCAAGCTTGTGGGCACCTCGTGTGCCTCCCGGACTCCGTTTTCTTGCGCAGGACTACTTCTGGCCAAGAAAAAAAAATCAATATATAGTCGCCCGAAGGTTTTGATCTCCGTATCGCGTAATTTTCCTCTGTTTTCCTTTCGAGCCTATTTCTATGACAGATCTAGATCATCATGACTTCCCCGAATGCTCCTAAGGACAAGATCTTCGAGAAGGTCATCGATCCCTACCTCACGTAAGTGCTGAAACACCCTCAATCTATCAAGATGAGCGAGGGGATGTTGCACATCCGTGATGTTGAGGGGCCTAAGAAGACCGGAAGCATGGAGACGAGGCTCGAAGCAATGGAGCAACAAGTCTTCAAGTACCAAGGGATGGTGGAGCGTGGACTCAACGCCAACCACACGATGATCACGGAGTTCACTAGCAACCACAAGATGGATGCCATTGATATTGGGAAACACCTCTCCAGGCTCTACGATAGGGTTGATCAACTTCAGGGCTAGATCTATGACCTGCAGAATCAAAACTGTGAGTATGAGTACAGATTTAAATCAATAAGGTTGGGTGCAGATTTGAGGATTCCGGCGACTCGTTCATCCTGCCATGATGGAGCACCTATGCCTTGGAAGACGGAGGATCAGACTACTCCGACAACACCACCACCACCACCAAAGGAAGACAACTAAGCATTGGTATGGGCAATCCCCTTGGCTTCTGCCAAGCTTGGGGGAGTTTCCCTGGTATCGTATCACCTTTATATCTTTTGCTTTTACCTTTGTTTTAGTTCTTTCCTATTCAGTTTTTATTTCTTCTGTTAGAGGAATAAGTCTTTAGTTTTTAGTTTGAGTCTTTTGCTTTTGTCTCTCCCCAGATGTATTCGAGCTTACGAGCTATATAATAAAGAGTATCTTAGTCAAGGGCTTTGCTTTGTGCCATGATCAAAAGTATGAAAAGAACGATGGCATGAAATATCATGAGACGATCTTATGGAAAGTAATAACTTCACTTATGACACGTATGATGATTGAAACTTGTTGAGAATAAATCAACATAGACCTCAGTCATTGTTGCAATTAATAAGAAGTAATAAGGAAAGAGAGGTTCACATATAAATATATCATCATAGACACTTTTTGCAATTGTGAGCACTCACCAAACTATTACATGCCTAGGAGTACATGTTGGACAAGGAATACAACATAATGAATTGTGTTTGCTTCGTTCCAAACAATGTTATATGATTAGAGATCCCTTAGCATGTGACGATTGCTTCCACCTCATATTAGCCAAAACTCCCGCACCAAGTAGAGATGCTACTTGTGCATCCATAAACCTCCAACCCAGTTTTGCATGAGAGTCCACCATACCTACCTATGGATTGAATAAGATCCTTCAAGTAAGTTGTCATCGGTGCAAGCAATAAAAATTTCTCTGTAATATGTATGATCTATTAGTGTGTGGAAAATAAGCTTTGTACGAACCTGTGATGAGGAAGACATAAAAGCGACAGACTGCATAATAAAGTTCTTTATCACGGGAGGCAATATAAAGTGACATTCCTCCGCACTAAGAGGACACGCATTCAAACCTCAAAAGCGCATGACAACCTCTGCTTCCCTCTGCGAAGGGCCTATTTGTACCTTTACATTTTACCCTTGTAAGAGTCATGGTGATCTTCACCAATTCCCTTTTTGCCTTTGTCTTGGCTACCGTCACATGCTTTGGAAAGATCTATATTCTTATATCAACTTGGAGTTGAGTACTCGTGTTTTATTGTTGTTAACTTTACCCTTGAGGTAAATGGTTGGGAGGCAAAACTTTAAGCCCCTATCTTCCTATGTGTCCAGCTGAAACTTTGACACCATGAGTACCACATGAGTTGTAACAATTGTGGAAAACAAAAGAGATGATTGAGTATGTGGGTTTGCCTTACAAGCTCTTATTTGACTCTTTCTGATGTTGTGATAACTTGCAATTGCTTCAATGACTATGGATTATTGTTGGTTACTTCTCGATAAGGTTTTTGCTTCATGCTTTGCTTTGTGAAGGAATTGTTACTTTCCCATAAGAATCTTTATGATATATTGTTGTCCTATGTGTGATCATGATGCCCTCATGTCCGTATTATGTTTTATCGACACCTTCGTCCCCAAACATGTGGACATGTTTATGGAACTTGGTTTTCGCTTGAGGACAAGCGAGGTCTAAGCTTGGGGAGTTGATACGTCCATTTTGCATCATGCTTTCATGTTGATATTTTTGCTTTTTGGGCTGTTATATTACTTGTCGTACCATATTTATGCCTTCTCTCTTATTTTGCAAGGTTTATTTGAAGAGGGAGAATTCAGGTAGCTGGAATTCTGGGCTGGAAAAGGAGAAAATCCTAGTCCACTATTCTGCACATCTCCAAATGACCTGAAAAGTTACGTGGATTTTTTATGGATTATATAAAAAATACTGGGTGAAAGAACTACCGGAGGGGGGCCACCAGGGCTCCACAAGCCCCCACTCCGCCACCACCCCCCTGGTGGCGCAGGGCAAGCTTGTGGGCTGCCTGACGGCCCACTAGCCCCCCTCTTTTGCTATATGAAGGGTTTTGGTCTGGAAAAAATCAATCGGGAGCTTTTTCATGGTTTCGCCGCCGCCACGAGGCGGAACTTGAGCAGATCCAATCTAGAGCTTCGGCAGGACGATCCTGCCGGGGAAACTTCCCTCCCGGAGGGGGAAATCATCGCCATCATCATCACCAACACTCTTCTCGTCGGAGGGGAGGCATCTTCATCAACATCTTCATCCGCACCATCTCCTCTCCAATCCCTAGTTCATCTCTTGTAACCAATCTTCGTCTCGCAACTCCGATTGGTACTTGTAAGGTTGCTAGTAGTGTTGATTACTCTTTGTAGTTGATGCTAGTTGGATTACTTGGTGGAAGAGTTTATGTTCAGATCCTTGCTGCTATTCATTACACCTCTGATCATGATTATGATTATGTCTTGTGAGTAGTTACTTTTGTTCCTGAGGACATGGGATAAGTCATGTTAATAATAGTCATGTGAATTTGATATTCGTTTGGTATTTTGATATGTTGTATGTTGTCTTTTCCTCTAGTGGTGTTCTGTGAACGTTGACTACCTAACACTTCACCATATTTGGGTCTAGAGGAAGGCATTGGGAAGTAGTAAGTAGATGATGGGTTGCTGGAGTGACAGAAGCTTAAACCCCAGTCTATGCGTTGCTTCATGAGGGGCTGATTTGGATCGACTAGTTTAATGCTATGGTTAGACTTTGTCTTAATTCTTCTTTTGTAGTTGCGGATGCTTGCCAGAGAGGTTAATCATAAGTGGTATGCTTGTCCAAGTAAGGGCAGTACCCAAGTGTCGGTCCACCGACATATCAAACTATCGAAGTAACGAACGCGAATCATATGAACATGATGAAACTAGCATGACAGAAATTCCCGTGTGTCCTCGGGAGCGTTTTTCCTCCTATAAGACTTTGTTCAGGCTTGTCCCTTGCTACAAAAGGGGTTGGTCCACTTGCTTCACCGTTGCTACTACTTGTTACTTGTTACTTTTTGCTCGCTACGTTTCACCTCACTACACCATCACTTGTTACCGCTACTTTCAGTACTTGCAGTTATCACCTTGCTGAAATCCGTTTATCAGACCCTTCTGCTCCTCGTTGGGTTCAACACTCTTACTTTTCGAAAGGACTATGATTGATCCCCTATACTTGTGGGTCATCACATCATCATGAGCTCAATGTGACTAAGGAGTTAGTCATAGGATGACGTGCTATAGAACGAGTAAAGAGACTTACCGGTAACGAGATTGAACAAGGTATAGGCATACCGACGATCGAATCTCGGGCAAGTTCTATATCGACAGACAAAGGGAATTGTATACGGGATTGATTGAATCCTTGACATCGTGGTTCATCTGATGAGATCATCGTGGAACATGTGGGATCCACCATGGGTATCCAGATCCCGCTGATGGTTATTGGCCAGAGAGTGTCTCGGTCATGTCTGCATGCCTCCCGAACCCGTAGGGTCTACACACTTAAGGTTCGATGACGGTAGTGTTATAGGGAATTGTTATACGAGGTTACCGAAGGATGTTCGGAGTCTCGGATGAGATCTCGGACGTCACGAGGAGCTCCAGAATGGTCCGGAGGTAAAGATTGATATATAGGATGGATGGTTTTGGAAACCGGAAATGTTTCGGGCGTCACCGGTAGCGTACCAGGACCACCGGGACCACCGGAAATGGTCCCGGGGGTCCACCGGGAGGGGCCACCAGCCCCAAGAGGCAGCATGGACCAAAAGGTGGAGGGCAACCAGCCCAAAGTGGGCTGGTGCGCCTCCCACATAGAGGCCCAAGGCGTAGGAGGTGGAGAGGGGGCAAACCCTAGGCGCTGGTGGGCCTAAGGCCCACCTAGGGGTGCGCCACCCCCTCCCCCTGCCCTGGCCGCCGCACCTCCCATCTGGGGGGGCTGCCACACCACCTAGGGTGGGAACCCTAGGGGTGGCACACCCCCTCCCCTCCTCCTATATATAGAGAGGGTTTTGGGGCTGTTTTGCACACAGTTTTCCCTCTCCCTCGGCGCAGCCCTGCTCCCCTCCTTCCTCCTCTCCCACGGTGCTTGGCGAAGCCCTGCCGGGAGTCCTCGTCTCTCCATAGACACCACGCCGTCGTGCTGCCGAGATCTTCCCCAACCTCTCCCTCCTCCTTGCTGGATCAAGGTGCTGGAGACGTCACCGGGCTGCACGTGTGTTGAACGCGGAGGTGCCGTGGTTCGGCACTAGATCGGAATCACACCGCGATCTGAATCGCCACGAGTACGACTCCATCAACCGCGTTCTAGCAACGCTTCCGCTTAGCGATCTTCAAAGGTATGAATATGCACTCACCCCTCTCTCGTTGCTGGTCTCTCCATAGGAAGATCTGGATACGGCGTAGGAGATTTTTGAATTTATGCTACGTCACCCAACACTAGCCTCTGAGAGCATGAAGAAAATAAGTTACTAAAAACTCTGAGGAAGCACCGTGCTGCTATTGGATATACTCTTGATGATCTTAAGGGCATTAGTCCCACTCTATGCCAGCACAAGATTAAAACTGATCCTGATTTCAAACCAGTTGCTGATCATCAAAGGAGATTAAATCCTAAGATGAAAGAGGTAGTAAGAAAAGAAATACTAAAGCTCCTGGAGGCGGGTATTATCTATCCTGTGCTCATAGCGATTGGGTGAGTCCGATGCATTGCGTTCCTAAGAAGGGAGGCATTACCGTTGTCCCTAATGATAAGGATGAATTGATCCCACAGAGGATTATTACTGGCTATAGGATGGTGATCGATTTTAGGAAATTGAATAAAACCACTAGGAAAGATCATTACCCTTTGCCTTTTATCAACCAAATGCTAGAAAGGTTGTCTAAACACACACACCTTTGCTTTCTAGACGGTTATTCTGGTTTCTCCCAAATACCAGTTACACAATCTGATCAAGAGAAAAGCACTTTCACCTGCCCTTTCGGTACCTTTGCTTATAGATGTATGCCTTCTGGCTTATGTAATGCACCTGCCACCTTTCAAAGATGTATGATGGCTATATTCTCTGTCTTTTGTGAAAAGATTGTCGAGGTTTTCATGGATGACTTTTCCGTTTATGGGTCTTCCTTTGATGATTGCCTCAGCAACCTTTATCGAGTCTTACAGAGATGTAAAGACACCAATCTTGTCTTGAATTGGGAGAAGTGCCACTTTATGGTTAATGAAGGCATCGTCTTAGGACATAAAATTTCTGAAACAGGTATTGAAGTCGATAAGGCTAAGGTTGATGCAATCGAGAAAATGCCATACCCCACAAATACCAAGGGTATAAGGAGTTTCCTTAGTCATGTTGGTTTCTATAGAAGGTTCATCAAAGACTTCTCTAAGATTTCTAGGCCTCTTACCAGTCTCTTACAAAAGGATATTCCTTTTGTTTTTGACGATGATTGTGAGGAAGCCTTCGAAATACTTAAGAGGGCTTTGATAACTGCACCTATTGTTCAACCACCTGATTGGAACTTACCTTTTGAGATCATGTGTGACGCTAGTGATTATGCTATTGGTGCTGTTTTAGGGCAAAGAGTCGATAAGAATTTGAATGTTATTCACTACGCTAGTAAAACTCTAGACAGTGCCCAGAGAAACTATGCTACTACGGAGAAGGAGTTTTTAGCAGTCGTGTTTGCATGTGAAAAGTTCAGGTCTTACATAGTTGATTCCAAAGTCACTATTCACACTGATCATGCTGCTATTAAGTACCTCATGGAGAAGAAGGACGCTAAACCTAGACTTATCAGATGGGTTCTCTTGCTACAAGAATTTTATTTGCACGTTGTTGACACAAAGGGTGCTGATAACCAAGTAGCAGATAACTTGTCTAGGTTGGAGAACGTTCTTGATGACCCACAACCTATTGATCATAGCTTTCCTGATGAGAAACTGAATGTCATCAATGCTTCACGTAGTGCACCGTGATATGCTGATTATGCAAACAATATCGTTGCCAAATATATACCACCTAGTTACACGTACCAGCAAAAGAAGAAATTATTCTTTGACTTGAGACATTACTTTTGGGATGATCCTCACCTTTATAAGGAAGGAGTAGATGGTGTTATTAGACGTTGTATACCTGAACATGAACAGGGACATATCCTACAGAAGTGTCACTCCAAGGCCTACGGAGGACACCATGCGGGAGATAGAACTGCACACAAGGTATTGCAATCAGGTTTCTATTGGCCCACTCTCTTCAAGGATGCCCGTAAGTTTGTCTTGTCTTGTGACGAATGTCAAAGAATAGGTAATATTAACAAACGTCGGGAAGTGCCTATGAACTATTCACTTGTCATTGAACCATTTGATGTTTGGGGCTTTGATTATATGGAACCTTTTCCAAAATCCAACGGGTATACTCATATCCTAGTTGTTGTTGATTACGTCACTAAGTGGGTAGAAGCTATCCCCACTAGTAGTGCTGATCACAACACTTCTATCAAGATGCTTAAAGAAGTTATCTTCCCTAGATTTGGAGTCCCTAGATATCTAATGACCGACGGTGGTTCACACTTAATTCATGGTGCTTTCCGTAAAACGCTTGCTAAGTACGATGTCAACCATACAATTGCGTCTCCCTATCACCCTTAGTCCAGTGGTCAAGTAGAGCTAAGAAACAGAGAGATTAAACTAATTCTGCAAAAGACTGTCAACGGGTCTAGAAAGAATTGGTCTAAGAAGCTCGATGATGCACTGTGGGCTTATAGAACTACCTATAAGAATCCCATGGGCATGTCTCCGTACAAAATGGTGTACGGTAAAGCATGTCATTTACCTCTTGAACTAGAGCATAAAGCTTATTGGGCAATCAAAGAGCTCAACTTTGATTTCAAACTTACCGGTGAGAAGAGCTTATTTGACATTAGCTCGCTTGATGAGTGGAAAACTCAGGCATATGAGAATGCCAAGTTGTTCAAAGAGAAGGTTAAGAGGTGGCATGATAAGAGAATACAAAAGCGTGAGTTCAATGTAGGTGATTATGTCTTGCTATATAACTCTCGTTTAAGATTCTTTGCAGGCAAGCTTCTCTCTAAATGGGAAGGTCCCTAAGTTGTTGAGGAAGTATATCTTTCCGGTGCTATCAAGATCAACAACACGGAAGGTAATTGTCCGAGAGTGGTAAATGGGCAGAGAATCAAGCATTATATCTCAGGTACTCCCATAAATGTTGAAAGCAATATCATCAATACCATAACTCCAGAAGAATACCTAAGGGATATTTATCAACCTGTTTCAGACTCCGAAAACGAAGAGGTATGTGATTCAGTAAGAAAACAGAGTCCAAAACTTTTCCAGTAGGAAATTTTCTCCGTTTTGGAATATTTGAAAAAATACAAAAATTGGAAGTAGTCCGGAAAGTGCGCGAGGAGGCGACAAGCCTGCACGGCGTGGGCCCACCCCCTGGCCGCGCCGTGAGGGCTTGTGGCCACCTCGTGCGCCTCCCGGACTCCGTTTTCGTGTGGGGTACTCCTTCTGGTCTGGAAAAATCATTATATATACTTCCATTTGGTCTGACCCCTGCATCACGCAGATTTCCTGTGTCTTTCGTTTCGAGCCTGTTTTCTGCCGCAGATCTAGGTCAAGATGTCTTCTCAGGATTTAGAGGGGGAAAGCTATGTGGTTGATTACCTTGGTAACCCCAAGGTCTATGGGGACTTTGATCCATATGGTTGGACCACTCATGAGGAAGGAGACTATGATCCCAAGGGGAAGGAACAAACAAGTTCCGATGAAGAGGAGGCTCCTCTACCTCAACCTGGACACACGCATGTGGAGTTCAAGAAGTCGAGCCTCCCTGACTCAAGGAAGAAGCCTAGGGCTTTGTTTATCCCTTCTCGTTTCTTGCAGGAGAGTAAGCAGGAATTATGCAAAAGGGTGCTGAAGCTTGAAGAGGAAAACGATGATCTGAGGGAGTAGAATTTTTTGCTCAAGTGGAAAGTAAACAAGCTCAAGACCTCTTCAACAACTCCACCACCATCACCACCAAAGAAGACAACTGAGCATTGGTATGGGCAATCCCCTTGGCTTGGGCCAAGCTTGGGGGAGTTGCCCCGGTATCGTATCACCATCACATCTTTTGTTTACCTTTGTTTTAGTTTTCCTTTTCAGTTTTCCCTTTTTCTAGTAGATTTAAAAGTCTTAGTGTTTTAGTCTTGAGTTTTGCTTTGTGTCACCCCCGATGTATTCGAGCTCGTGAGCCATATAATAAAGAGTGTCTTAGTTGAATGGCTTTGCCTCTTGCCATGATCAAAAGAGTGAGAATAGAACAAAAGCACGAATGATCATGTAATGATCTTATGGGAAGTGATGGCTTCACATATAAATAGAATGAGGATTGAAACTTGTTGAGGGTAGGCAAACGTAGACCTTGGTCATGGTTGTAATTAATAGGAAGTGATAAAGAAGGAGAGGTTCACATATAAATATATCATCTCTGACACCATCTATGATTGTGAACACTCACTAAACTATTGCATGCCTAGAAGTAGATGTTGGACAAGGAAGACAACATAATGAATTGTGTTTGCTTGGTTCCGAACAATGTTATATGATTAGAGATCCCTTAGCATGTGACGATTGCTTCCACCTCATATTAGCCAAACCTCCGCACTAAGTAGAGATACTACTTGTGCATCCATAAACCTTCAACCCAGTTTTGCCATGTGAGTTCACCATACCTACCTATGGATTGAATAAGATCCCTCAAGTAAGTTGTCATCGGTGCAAGCAATAAAAATTGCTCTCTAATATGTATGATCTATTAGTGTGTGGAAAATAAGCTTTGTACGAACCTGTGATGAGGAAGACGTAAAAGTGACAGACTGCATAATAAAGTTCTTTATCACAGGAGGCAATATAAAGTGACATTCCTCCGCACTAAGAGGACACACATCCAAACCTCAAAAGTGCATGACAACCTCCGCTTCCCGCTGCGAAGGGCCTATCTTGTACCTTTACTTTTTGCCCTTGAAAGAATCATGGTGATCTTCACCAATTCCTTGTTTTGCCTTTATCTTGGCTAACGTCATATGCTTGGGAAAGATCTATATTCATATGTCAACTTGGAAGTAAGTATTCATGAATTATTATTGCTGACATTACCCTTGAGGTAAGCAGTTGGGAGGCAAAACTATAAGCCCCTATCTTTCTCTGTGTCCAGCTGAAACTTTGATCTCATGAGTACCACGTGAGTTGTAGCAATTGTGGAGAACGAAAGAATGATTGAGTATGTGGATTTGCTTTACAAACTCTTATTTGACTCTTTCTGATGTTGTGATAAATTGCAATTGCTTCAATGACTAAAGGCTATCGGTTGTTACTTCTCGGTAAGGTTCCTGATCCATGCTTTACTTTGTGAAGGAATTATCACTTTAGCATGAGAGATGATATGTTGGTATGCTGTTCTGATCATGATCATGATGCATGCATGTTCGTATCTTGTTTTGTTGACACCTCTCTCCCTAAACATGTGGACATATTTATTGAGCTAGGCTTTTGCTTGAGGACAAGCGAGGTCTAAGCTTGGGGGAGTTGATACGTCCATTTTGCATCATGTTTTCATGTTGATATTTATCGCTTCCTGGGCTGTTATTTCACTTCACGGTACCATTCTTATGCATTTTCTCTCTTATTTTGCAAGGTTTACATGAAGAGGGAGAATGCCGGCAGCTGGAATTCTGGTCTGAAAGTGGAGCAAAGTTGAGATACCTATTCTACGCAACTCCAAACACCGTAAAAATCAATTTTCCGGATTTATAAAAAATACTGGGCCGAAGAAGCGCCAAAGGGGCACCAGGGGTTGGCCACAAGCCTGCACGGCGCGGACACCCCCCTAGGCCGCGCCATGCGGGCTTGTGGGCAGCCTGCTGGCCCACATGCCCCCCTCTTTTGCTATATGAAGGGTTTCGTCTGGAAAAAAATCAGGGAGGAGCTTTTTCGTGGATTCGCCGCCGCCACGAGGCGGAACTTGAGCAGAACCAATCTAGAGCTCTGGCAGGACGATCCTGCCCGGGAAACTTCCCTCCCGGAGGGGGAAATCATCGCCATCTTCATCACCAACACTCCTCTCATTGGAGGGGACTCGTCACCATCAACATCTTCATCAGCACCATCTCATCTCCAAACCCTAGTTCATCACTTGTAACCAATCTCCGTCTCGCGGCTCCGATTGGTACTTGTAAGGTTGCTAGTAGTGTTAATTACTCTTTGTAGTTGATGCTAGTTGGATTACTTGGTGGAAGAGTTTATGTTCAGATCCTTGATACCACTCATTACCTCTCTGGTCATGAATATGATTATGCTTTGTGAGTAGTTACTTTTGTTCGTGAGGACATGGATAAGTCATGCTAATAGTAGTCATGTGAATTTGGTATTCGTTCGGTAATTTGATATGTTGTATGTTGTTTTTCCTCTAGTGGTGTTATGTGAACGTCGACTACATAACACTTCACCATTATTTGGGCCTAGAGGAAGGCATTGGGAAGTAGTAAGTAGATGATGGGTTGCTAGAGTGACAGAAGCTTAAACCCTAGTTTATGCGTTACTTCGTAAGGGGCTGATTTGGATCCACTAGTTTAATGCTATGGTTAGACTTAGTCTTAATTCTTCTTTCATAGTTGCGGATGCTTGCGAGAGGGGTTAATCATAAGTGTGATTCTTGTCCAAGTAAGGGCAGTACCCAAGCGCTGGTCCACCCACATATCAAACTATCAAAATCGGGAGCGTTTTTCCTAGAACGCGAATCATACGAACATGATGAAAACTAGCATGACAGAAATTCCCGTGTGTCCTCGGGAGCGTTTTTCCTCCTATAAGACTTTGTCCAGGCTTGTCCCTTGCTACAAAAGGGATTGGGCCACTTTGCTGCACCGTTGCTACTTTTGTTACTTGTTGCTTGCTACGAATCATCTCACCACACAATCACTTGTTACCGAAAATTTCAGTTCCTGCAAATTTTACCTTGCTGAAAACCACTTGTCAGATCCTTCTGCTCCTCGTTGGGTTCGACACTCTTACTTATTGAAAGGACTACGATTGATCCCCTATACTTGTGGGTCATCAGCCCCTGACATCGTCCACGATCCCTGCCCCGACACTGTCGTTGAGCCCGCTCCTTTTCGCCGCCCTTGGCGCCATCCCCGAGCCCTACACTGACGCTCTCGCCGAGCACGCTCCTGGTCGCCGCCCCCGATGTCGTCGTCGAGCCTGCTCCTCGTCTCCTCCCCAGACGCCATCGCCGATCCCTGCCTCGTCGCCGACACTGCCTCGCTGTTAGCGCCCCCCCCCCCCCCCCCCGATCCCCTCCTCGTCCTACCCCTCCCCCCTCTGTCGCCCCCCTTTAACCCAAAAGGCATAGTGTTAAAGGAGAATGGTCCGTAGGGGGGTTATGAAGGCGGTTGCAGCTTGATCGTATTGCTTCATTTTTAATCTGATGGTATCCATAGTAGGCATCAAGGAAACACAGAGAGTCGTGTCCGGTCGTCGCATCGATGATTTGGTCTATTCGGGGTAAGAGGAAAGGATCCTTGGGGTAGGCCTTGTTGAGGTCTTTGAAATCGACGCATAGCCGCCAAGATTTGCCCTACTTTCTTACCAGGACCTAATTTTCCAACCAGTCGGGGTGTTTGATTTCTCGGATATACCCAACTTCTAGTAGTTTGGCAAGCTCCTCACCCATGGCTTGACGCTTTGGTTCACAGAATCGGTGCAAGGCTTGTTTGACACGTTTGAAGCCTGCCATTATATTCAGGCTGTGTTCAGCCAGCCTTTGAGGGATTCCTCGCATGTCTGAGGGGTGTCGGGCGAAGATATCCCATTTTTTGCGGAAAAAATTGCGCAATGCCTCGTCGATTGCGGGGTCCAGTTGAGCTTCGATGGACGATATTTTGTTGGGGTCCGTTGGATGTACCTGAAATTTGATGATCTCGTCCGCTGGTTTGAAGGATGTGAACTTTGGCCGTTTGTCGAGGATTACGTCGTCCTTGTCCACTATGGAGCAGAGTGTCATGAGATCTTCCGTGGCGAGGGTTTCTTCTAGTACCTCAAGGGATGCCGTTTTGTTTTCAGCTCGGAGGGCTCTGTTGGGTCAGTTATGACTATGATCACACCGTTCTGCCCTCGCATTTTGAGCTTCATATACCCATAATGTGGTATGGCCTGGAATCTTGTGAAGGCTTCACGTCCTAACAGGGGCGTGATAGCCACTATGAAAGGGCACGATATGGAAAAGAAGTTCCTTAGATCGGTAGTTCTCGGGTGCGTAGATTACCTGGTCGAGTGCTACTCATCCGGTACAACGTGGTTCTTTCCTCGGAACGATGCCTCGGAAGGTGGTGTTGCTACGTTCGATTCAAGATGTGTCGAACTACACTTTTTCCAGTGTTTCCTCGTAAACGAGGTTTAGACCACTACCACCATCCATTAACACCTTATTCAGTTGAAAACTGTCGACTATGGGGTTCAGGACTAGGGTGGCAGGTGCTCGGCCCGTACTGGTGATCGGCTGGTCGTCATTGTTGAAAGTAATTGGTGTGTTCGACTATGGACTCGCTGATGCGACATGGTGAATTTGATGTAACTCTCGAAGAGCTCTCTTTCTTTGGGAAAATGTTTCATAGATCGTAGAGATCTCTACGCTGCTTTCCAGCGGTGGTCCCAACCTTTCCTCCACAAGCGGAGCTTTTAAGATGCCCTCTCCACTTTTTGTGACCTGTTTAACGACCCAACTGTTGGGTAACGTAGCATAAATTCAAAAAAAATCCTACGCATATTTAGATCTTCCTATGGAGAGACCAGCAACGGGAGAGGGGGTGAGTGCATCTTCATACCTTTGAAGATCGCTAAGCGGAAGCGTTGCTAGAACGCGGTTGATGGAGTCGTACTCGCGGTGATTCAGATCGCGGTGTGCTTCCGATCTAGTGCCGAACCACGGCACCTCCGCGTTCAACACACGTGCAGCCCAATGACGTCTCCCGCACCTTGATCCAGCAAGGAGGAGGGAGAGGTTGGGGAAGATCTCCGGCAGCACGACGGCGTGGTGTCGATGGAGAGACGAGGTCTCCCGGCAGGGCTTCGCCAAGCACCGGCACACAGGAGGAGAAAGAAGAGCAGGGCTGCTCCGAGGGAGATGGAAAATTGTGTGCCCAACAGCCCCAAAACCCCCACTATATATAGGAGGAGGGGAGGGGGCGCCACCCCTAGGGTTCCCACCCTAGGTGGTGCGGCAGCCCCCCCAGATGGGAGGTGCAGCGGCCAGGGCACGGGGGAGAGGTGGCGCACCCCTAGGTGGGCCTTAGGCCCACCAGCGCCTAGGGTTTCCCCCCTCTCCACCTCCTGCGCCTTGGGCTGAGTGTGGGGGCGCACCAGCCCACCTAGGGGCTGGTTCCCTCCCGCACTTGGCCCATCTAGCCTCCCGGGGTCGTGGCCCCCTTCCGGTGGACCCCCGGGGCCACTCCCGGTGGTCCCGGTACGTTACCGACGACGCCCGAAACACTTCCAGTGTCCAAAACCATCCGTCCTATATATCAATCTTTACCTCCGGACCATTCCGGAGCTCCTCATGACGTCCAGGATATCATCCGGGACTCCGAACAGTTTTCGATAACTGTCGTGGTTTTGTCATGGCAGATGTCCTCATGAAAGGACTTAGTACTGGAGCCACCGCACCTTGGTGGCGACTCAAAGGGGTTAAGCGGGAGAGACACGGCGATTTACCAAAGTTCAGCCCCTCGTGAGGAGGTAAAGGCCTACGTCATGCTTTGGTTTGTATTGATGTGGCTTCGATTACAAGGAGGGCGTAACTCGCCAGACCTAGCACTCGATGATTTCTAACCTACCCCCTCCTTCCCTAGGACTCGCCTTTATATATATGTCGAATCCTCAGGGTTTACAAGGGTACTTTCCTTTCCTACAAATCGTGACCCCCGTGGTCTCTAAGTCGCCGTCCTTCAAAGCTTGGAGACGTTCCGCAAATCATAAACCGCCATACCGCCTTGATCTGACCAGGCCAAGGCCCAAACCACGCTCAGGTGAATCGCGTGATTCGGTGACCCGGCCCAACTAGGGCGGGTTATTAACAGGTAATATCTCCAACATTAGGCCCCAGATTGACTTGAACTCTTTTCACGCCAATACTTCTGCTCAGTTAAAGGCGATTCTATCTTCATTCTTCTCCATACGTCAAAAATTGTAACCCGCCATCTGGCGCTGAAAACCTTTAAGTCGCCAAACCATTTCTCGTTGGCATCTTCTTATCCCTTGAATTCCGGGAAGACTGACGTAATCCCAACGGATCCTGGTGCATCGTTATCCCAAAATTTTCGGAACGCCATTATAGCGAATCTTTTTATCCCCCGGCGGTTCCCGCTCACGGCGCCTCGATTCCAGCGCCCGTCCTGTTAAATAGATGGGAGGGGACAGGACTGGCGCTTCCCACCTACCAGTCTCGTCAATCTCATCCCCATTATCACAGCAAGGAAGCCTTACCGCCTCCCGAGGGCTCCATCGCTGACCGCACTTCCTGTCTTCGCCCGAAAGGCTTCGGAGCCGCCCATAGATCTTCACCGTCGTCAAGCTTCGTACCGCCGCTGATCCGCTTGCCGCCATTGACCACCGCGTCGCCGTCGACCACCTCGCCGTTTGCCAAACACTCCATCGCCGCCGAAGATTTCTTCGCTCGACAGGACCTTCGTGCTTCTCCAACAGTCTTCGCCGCCGCCGATTACTTCCGACCGAAAGCATCAGGTCAGGCCACCGCCCATTTTAAAAACAGATCTAATCTTTGTTTGAAGTCCCAACATTTCCATGTTCTTGATGTTCTTCGTGAATATCTGTTACCTGTCTTTGGCTGATTAACGCAAACGTCGACGAGATAGCCAATGCTTTGAATACCTTCACTTATCCGCTCTTAACTTGCGAGTCTTGAGTAATGTTTCGTCAAGCGAATGACATCACCTTGTACTGGTATTAAATTGCTGCATCCAGCCATTTTCCTCATGTTTTTTCATCTGTCCAGTAGATCCATAATTTACCCACTGATTGCAAAAAGTTGTTTGTAGTCTTCACACTTTACTGTTTTGAACGAACGTCTCCAACACCTTTAGAACGCAGCTCTCGTGAATAGCCAAACTTCGTAAGTCGCCGTAGCAACCCAACCCGGTTCTAAATATGGCGGGTCAAGTTTTTTTTTCTCAGTCTGTGAACAAATGACTTGGCGAGCCAAATGAACTTATTTTACCCTTTACAGTAGATGTTCAAGGCGTGTAAATTTATCTGTACTTTACTCCTTTGTAGCATGGGCACCGTCTTCAAAAGTGACTGGCTCCCTACCAAAGTCAACGACACCATACTAGCAGACTATGTGAAAACGGGCAACTTGGATCCTCAGAATGTTATCGGCTGGCGTACCGGGTTCGGAGAAGATCTCCCCAACCCCAAAGAAGGGGAGATAGTCGTTTTCATTGAACATCTTGAGCGAGGTTTTAAGCCGCCCGGATCGAAGTTTCTTAGAGACGCCATGGCTTTCATGAACGTCCGCCTCCAGGATCTGGGACCTAACTCGATAAGTAACCTATGCCAATTCCAAGTGTTCTGTGAGGCTTATCTGCGGATTGAACCCTCAGTTCCCTTATTCTGGCACTTTTTCCACCTAAATCGCCAAACGGAATTTCACAACGGCCCCAGCCTGGAACTCAGCGGTGTCAATGTTCAGTGCCGCAGGGATAGCCCGTTTCCCTCACTCGCCATGCCAAGCCATCCCAAAGGTTGGGGCGAGTCTTGGTTCTATTGTCAAGAGACCTCACCTGCAGGCGAAAACAAGCTTCTGGGCTATAGGAAAGATAGCCTTCCAACGAACTTCAAGCTTCCAGACAAGCTCACCGAGGAGGAGGAATCAGACTTCATCCCAGTATTGTCCGAGTTAAGATCTTTGACAAACAACGGCCTTACTAGGGTTGACTTGATCCGCTGCTGGGTCGAATGGCGCATCCTCCCTCTGAGTCGCCGGGACGGGCTAATGTGCGAATTTGATGGCACCTTAGATCATCATCAATGTTATTTCCATACGGATTTAACAGAAAAGGATATTGTCACCATCATCAAGAAGCTGACCGGCGAGCCTGCGGGAAAATGCGGCCAAATCGGCCTCAAGCCTTTCTGCAAAATTAATCCGGCGCCCAAGGTGAGCAAATCTAACCCGCCTTTTGTCTTTACTTCTTATGTTTCACTTGTATTGTGGCTTTTGTAACATATGCTATTTCAGAAAGGTGATAAATTTTGGTCCAAGAAACCCAAAAGGCCAGCCATGAAGCACGCTAAGCCGCACCCAAAGGAAACCAAGGGCAAGGGCAAAGCTGTTGCGGCTGAGCCATCCGAAGTCGATGAGTCTCAAGTCGGCGATGCACTTTCGGAGGTAAAAACCTATCCTCTTTTCACTCGCCATCCACTACTGTTAACTTTGTATTTACATCTCTGCCTCTCTTGAATAGAATGAAGACAACGAAAGCCAGGAGGACTCTGTTGAGGTAATTTTTGTTTCCTCCGATTCATCTCCTTCTCCACCTAAGCCTGCCAGGCGAATTTGTGGGAAAGTTCCCTTCTCACACCCAAATGCTTGTTTGGACCCAAATTTCCTACTGAAGAAAGCACAACATACCTCAAATCGGAAGACCCGAAGTCATTACGGTGATCTGGTGTCCGGCTTACCAGCAACGAACAAGAGGAAACCAAATGAGGTACCCATGAATAACAATTCTTCATGTTTCTTTGGATCACATCTGTAACCCGCCTATATTTTTGACGTATAATTCTTGCAGAACTCTCCTCCTACATCTGGCGACTCAGTGATGTCGACACTTCTGCCAATGATTCGAGTCCCTGGGTAAGTCTTTTGATAATCTTACTTTGAATCTGAAGGTAATAAACTTTCAGTTCCTTAATGCACTTCTCCCCTTTTTTAGGGCACAGGCCAAGAAAAGGAAAACCAACGGATCAACTCCTGTCATAATTTCAGAGCCCATCAAAGAGTCAGTGCCGACCAAGATAACCCGGATCAAGGCGAGCCCGAAAATCAAATGGATCTTCCAAACTCGCCCAAGGAAACAATGGATGCCCCTAAGCCGCCAAGTCCATTGATGACGGCAGAAGACCCGGATGCTGTAATTATTACTGGTACCGGCTTCTCCAAACCGGTGACAACGGTTTTGTCAAAGCATGTGGCATCCTCCTCTCAAACCATTCCTGAGTCTGAACTCTCCAAGGCTAAGCTTTCTGAATATGAAAATCTGGAGTTCAAAGAACTCTGCTCTCGTTTTGCAAGTCGCCTGGAGGCGAGTTATGAGATGGAAAAAAGCCTGCTGCGGATGCTAAAAAACAAACATGAGGTAAGCTTTGTTATATTGTATTACTCCCATTAACCCCCAAGGGCCGGGTCATCAGTAAAAAGATGAACCGGGTCTTGATAAATTTAGAAAAACTTTCGACCAGTAACCCCCAAGGGTCGGGTCATCAGTAAAAAGATGAGCCGGGTCTTGATAAATTTAGAAAACTTTCGACCAGTAACCCCCAAGGGTCGGGTCATCAGTAAAAAGATGAGTCGGGTCTTGATAAATTTAGAAAACTTTCGACCAGTAACCCCCAAGGGTCGGGTCATCAGTAAAAAAGATGAGCCAGGTCTTGATAAATTTTAAAAAAACTTTCGACCAGTAACCCCCAAGGGCCGGGTCATCAGTAAAAAGATGAGCCGGGTCTGATATTGTATAATTTCATCTGAAAAGAAAAAATTATACATTAGCCCCCAAGTGTCAGGGATATTGCTTGCAATAGTTCTGAGACTTGCCCCTTATTTTGTACTTTCAACAGGAAACTCTTGCTCAGGCTGAATCGGCGCTTGGCGATTTAAAGAAAAACTTATCTGGTCAGCAAGATGCCCGAGCTAAGTCGGAGGAGAAGTATCAATCGGTCCTGGCTGAGCTGGAAAAACTCAAAGCCGATTTGAAAAGAGCTCAAGCTGACCAAGATGCTGCCACAAAAAGAGCAGAGAAGGCTGAAGCCAGGCTGGCTACTGTGCAACAAGAATTGTCCGGCTTGAAGCGTCATATCTCAAACATGACGCAAGCCGTCTTTGGTAACCTTACTCAAACTTTTGATCTTTTCTCTTTTTTTATCAATAACTCTTATTGTAAGTCGCTGATGACCCCTTACACAGGTCCGAGAGCCGCCAACCTTTAGGATGATTGCGTGCTGATGTTGAAGGCGATTTACACGCTGACAGAGCAACTGTACACCGGCAGTGTTTTAACTGTTAAAGTTGTGATGGGTGCCAAAGAGCCTATAACTTCCATAAAGAAGATGCTTGGCTGCCTATCCACGCTTCCCCCTCAGATTGGCGAGTTGACTCGGTCAGCCGCCCGGAAGAGGGTACTTACTGCCTTAAGTCGCTGCTTAGCGTATGCTCCAGAGATCAACCCGGAAGAGGTAGCGGCAGGCTTTCCTCAACTCAAAGATGATGGGTCAGAATTCGTCGAAGAGGACTATCAACGTGTTGTCAAGGACTCCCGGCTGGCGGCAACCCAACTCGCTGCAAGCCTGGATTTATCAAAGTATCAGGCTGCTTATGACAGCAAGAACAAGAAGGTCAACCCGCCAACCTTTGTGACGACCAGTTTAACTCCTCGGCGACCCAAGAACCCTTTTGACTTGGAAGCAGATCTGGCATCAATCCTGACCGATGAAGATGACTTCGCGGCTCTGGCCAAGTGTAACTGGGTACTGGGCGACTTGCAAATTGAGGTCGGCCAAAGTTCGCAGCAAAATGATCCGAAGGCGCCAACAGAATAAACTTCATCGATTTGGCCTAAGAGCCATGTAATAGGTCTTTTTCATAAGTCGGTACTGCTTTTGTGATACTCTAGAAAGAATCTTTATATCGCCCTTAAGGCGATTTGAAATATTTGATCCGCCATTTGAGAATCCTTTATAAAGCTTAATCCGCCATGGATGAAGTGACTTTGATCACCAACCTGATTTAGGCTTTGAAAACAACATATGTGAAACCAAATAAATGATAACAAATATTTTCAAGATGAATCAGAAAAAAGGTTTTGAAACCCTCGTGGCCATGCCACGAAGAAAAATAAAAATAGCAATTTCGTCGGCTCACAAGGTCGCGACAGGATGGGGCGAGTCAGAAAGCTCGAGCATACACCCTAAGATGATGGTTTCGTCGGCTCATAAGGTCGCGACAGGATGGGGTGAGTCAGAAAGCTCGAGCACACACCCTAAGATGATGGTTTCGTGGGCTCATAAGGTCGCGACAGGATGGGGCGAGTCAGAAAGCTCGAGCACACACCCTAAGATAATGGTTTCGTCGGCTCATAAGGTCGTGACAAGATGGGGCAAGTCAGAAAGCTCAAGCACCACCCTAAGATGATGGTTTCGTCGGCTCATAAGGTCGTGACAGGATGGGGCGAGTCAGAAAGCTCAAGCGCCACCCTAAGATGATGGTTTCGTCGGCTCATAAGGTCGCGACAGGATGGGGCGAGTCAGAAAGCTCGAGCACACACCCTAAGATGATGGTTTCGTCGGCTCATAAGGTCGCGACAGGATGGGGCGAGTCAGAAAGCTCGAGCACACACCGTAAGATGATGGTTTCATCGGCTCATAAGGTCGCGACAGGATGGGGCGAGTCAAAAAGCTAAAGCACCACCCTAAGATGATGGTTTCGTCGGCTCATAAGGTCGCAACAGGATGGGGCGAGTTAGAAAGCTCAAGCACACACCCTAAGATGATGGTTTCATCGGCTCATAAGGTCGCGACAGGATGGGGCGAGTCAGAAAGATCAAGCACCACCCTAAGATGATGGTTTCGTCGGCTCATAAGGTCACGACAAGATGGGGCGAGTCAGAAAGCTCGAGCACACACCCTAAGATGATGGTTTCGTCGGCTCATAAGGTCGCGACAGGATGGGGCGAGTCAGAAAGCTCGAGCACACACCCTAAGATGATGGTTTCGTCGGCTCATAAGGTCGCGACGGGATGGGGCGAGTCAGAAAGCTCAAGCACCACCCTAAGATGATGGTTTCGTCGGCTCATAAGGTCGCGACAGGTGGGGCGAGTCAGAAAGCTCAAGCGCCACCCTAAGATGATGGTTCCGTCGGCTCGTAAGGTCGCGACAAGATGGGGCGAGTCAGAAAGCTCGAGCACCACCCTAAGATGATGATTCTGTCGGCTCATAAGGTCGCAACAGGATGACAGCATGGATTTAATGAAGAAGCCCCCAAGTCGGGGAGTATTTTTAACTTTATTACTTCATAATGAAAATGAAAAACTTACAAAATGCAGAGCTTAAGAGATCAAGTGTAATAAGGCCGCAAGTGCGCAATATTCCAAGGGCGAGTCGACTCAGCCTCCGTGGTTGGCCGGTCAGGCCGAAGATCCACCAGATAATAAGAGCCATTGCGGAGATTCTTGCTGACGACGAACGGTCCTTCCCAAGGTGGTGACAACTTATGCATGCCAGCACGATCTTGTATCAACCGAAGAACCAAGTCGCCTTCCTGAAAGGTCCGACTCTTAACCCGGCGGTTGTGATAACGTCGTAGATCCTGTTGGTAGATAGCTGAACGGGCCGCAGCCAGATCATGTGCCTCCTCTAAGGCGTCCAAAGAGTCTTGACGCGCCAGCTCATTGTCTTGTTCCACATATGCGGCGACTCTAGGTGAGTCATGCCTTATATCAGTAGGAAGAACAGCTTCTGCTCTGTAGACGAGAAAGAAAGGGGTGAAACCTGTGGACCGGTTCGGGGTGGTCCGAATACTCCACAGTACTGAAGGTAATTCTTCAACCCAACACCCTGCGGTTTTCTCCAGGGGAACCATGAGTCGGGGCTTAATTCCTCGCAAAACCTCCTGATTCGCCCGCTCCGCCTGCCCATTAGATTGTGGGTGAGCGACTGCAAAAACATCAAGTCAGACGTGTTCTCGACGACAAAAATCCTGCATCGCCCCTTGGGACAAGTTAGTACCATTATCAATAATGATACTGTGCGGATATCCAAACCGGAAAATCAGCTTTTTCAAGAATTTGACCGTCGTCTCCGCATCGCAAGCTCCAATAGGTTCCGCCTCAACCCACTTGGTGAACTTATCAACCGCCACCAGCAGATGGGTCTTCTTGTTAGAGGACATTTTAAAGGGGCCGACCATGTCCAGCCCCCAAACCGCAAAAGGCCAAGTGATGGGGATCATTCTTAATTCTTGAGCCGGCACATGAGCCTGTCGCCCATAACGCTGGCATCCTTCCAACCGACGAACTATATCTTCCGCATCTGCATGAGCCGTCAACCAAAAGAAACCATGACGGAAAGCCTTTGACACCAAAGAGCGTGACCCGGCATGATGCCCACAGTCTCCGGAATGAATGTCATTTAATATTATGCATCCTTCTTCGGAGGAAACGCATCGCTGAAAAACTCCAGAGGTGCTCCGCTTATATAACTCGCCATTGATGATGACCATGGATTTGCTGCGCCGAACGATTTGACGAGCCGAAACTTCGTCCGTTGGTAACTAGCCCCGGGCGAGATAAGCCAGATAAGGAAGAACCCAATCTGGCGTGACGTGGAGAGCCGCCACGAGCTGAGACTCAGGATCTGGTATTGCCAATTCCTCCTCCGATGGTAGAATCACGGATGGTTTATGCAAAATATCTAGAAAAACATTGGGAGGAACTGGCTTTCGTTGGGAACCAAGTCGTGAGAGGGCGTCAGCTGCCTCGTTGAGGCGCCGATCAATGTGGTCCACCTGATAACCATGAAAATGACCTGCCACATCAGACACAGCTCTTCTGTAATCTGCCATCATGGGGTCCCGAGAATCCCAGGTACCCGAAACTTGCTGCGCCACCAAATCAGAGTCGCCAAAGCATCTGACTCGCGTTAAATTCATCTCCTAGGCGAGTCGCAAGCCGTGAAGCAAAGCTTCGTATTCCGCCGCATTGTTAGTGCACGGAAACATGAGTCGGAGAACGTAGCAGAATTTATCTCCTTGAGGGGATACCAACACCACACCAGCCCCCGAGCCTTCCAGCTGCCTAGATCCATCAAAATAAATAGTCTAGTAAGTGAGATCAGGCATGTCTTCCGGAGCCTGCAACTCCGTCCACTCGTTGACGAAATCAACTAGCCTGAGACTTGATGGTTGTGCGGGGGGTATACTGTATGTGATGCGGCCCAAGTTCAATTGCCCACTTGGCAATCCGCCCTGTTGCCTCCCGATTCTGGACGATGTCCCCAAGGGGGGCAGAGCTAACCACTGTGATAGGGTATTCTTGGAAGTAATGCTTAAGTTTCCGACTCGCCATAAACACCCCATATACCAACTTCTGCCAGTGTGGGTACCGCTGCTTGGAAAGGGTTAGCACCTCGCTGATAAAATACACCGGGCGTTGCACTGGGTACTCCTTCCCTTCCTCCTTTCTTTCAACGACCACTGCCACACTTACTGCTTTGGAATTTGCCGCGATATACAGAAGCATGGGCTCTTTTTCAGTCGGGGCGGCCAGGACCGGTGGGTTAACCAATTGGCGTTTCAGGGCTTCGAGCGCCTCGTCTGCCTCATTCGTCCAAATGAACCGATCAGACTTCCTTAGTAACTGATAAAGAGGAATCGCCTTCTCACCCAGGCGACTTACGAAATGACTTAGGGCCGCAATGCGACCCGCCAGTCGTTGAACTTGATTAACGTTCGCCGTCTTTCCAAGGGATGTAACTGCTTCGATCTTGTCCGGGTTAGCTTCAATGCCGCGCTCCTATACCAGGAAGCCCAGCAATTTCCCTACATGCACACCAAAAACACATTTGTGGGATTTAGCTTCATCTGATATACCCGTAGATTGTCGAATGTTTCCTTCAGATCCTCCAGTAGTGTCTCCCCCTGGCGGGTTTTGATCAAAATATCGTCGACATAGGCGTGGAAATTGCGACCGATTTGGTTGCCAAGGCAATTCTGGATGCAGCGCTGATAAGTCGCCCCCGCACTCTTGAGTCGAAAAGGCATGGACACATAACAAAAAGCCCCGAAGGGGGTTATAAAGGCTTTCTTCTCTTGATCCTCCACGGCCATCTTGATTTGGTGATATCCTGAGTAGGCGTCCAAAAAGCACAATCGTTCGCATCCCGCCACCGAGTCAATGATCTGGTCGATGCGGGGAAGAGCGAAGGGATCTTTTGGACAAGCTCTGTTGAGGTCTGTGTAGTCGATGCACATACGAAAGGTACCGTTCTTCTTGAGTACCAAAAATGGGTTAGCCAGCCATTTGGGGTGAAAAACTTCCACGATGAATCCGGCGGCTAAGAGACGGGCAACCTCTTCCCCAATCGCCTTGCGTCGCTCCTCGTTAAATCTGCGAAGGTACTGCTGGATGGGTTTTGCCTTTGGGTCAACATTAAGATGGTGCTCAGCGAATTCTCTTGGCACACCAGGCATGTCAGAAGGTTTCCATGCGAAGATGTCCCGATTCTCACGGATGAATTCGATGAGCGCGCTTTCCTATTTGGGGTCCAGACCCGTCCCAATGGTGAACTGTTTGGATGAATCGCCAGGAACGAAATCGATTGTCTTAGTGTCATCCGTTGGCTTGAACTTGAGGGGCGACTCAGCATCTGTAGTTGGCTTCTTTAGGGGTGACATGTCCGCCGAGTCGACATTAGCCCGATGGTGTTTGAGCTCCTCTGCAGCGCAGGCGACTTCCCATAAGCCGCGTCCCCTTCTTCACATTCCTTTGCAATCCTTCTATCTCCATCAACCGTGATAGGTCCTTTGGGACCAGGCATTTTGAGCTTGAGGTAAACATAGCACGGGCGAGCCATGAAGCGGGCGTAAGCCGGCCGCCCAAATAACGTATGTTAGGGGCTTTTCAATTTGACCACCTCAAAAATTAGTGACTCCGACCTGTAATTCTGTGCAGTTCCAAACGCCACTGTGAGCCTGACTCGGCCTATGGGGTAGGCCGACTTGCCCGGGACGATTCCGTGGAAAACCGTGGTTGAAGACATCAGGTCCTTTTCCAATAGGTTCATCCTTTGGAAAGTGTCAAAATATAAGATATTAATGCTGCTGCCACCATCCATTAGCACTTTGGACAGGGTGTAACCCCCAACTTGGGGAGCCACGACCAACGCTAAATCGCCTGGGTTGTCAACTCTTGGCGGGTGATCCTCCCTGCTCCATGTTATGGTTTGCTCAGACCAATGGAGGTATCTGGGAAGCGCCGGTTCAGATACACCGTACGCCCGGTGACTCACCTTCTTATCGCGCCTGCAAGCATTGGTGGTGAAAACATGATACTGCCCATTACTTAACTGTTTGGGGTTGCTGCGGAAACCCCCGTTATCATCCTGACCCTGCGGAGCCCCCTCTGGGGGTGGCTGCTGAAAGGCTCCTCGCGGGTTATACCATCGCTGGTGGTGCACCGGATATTGGTCGCCGCCTGGCTGTGGGCCTCCCTGAGCCCCCTGTTCAGGAAAGCCGCCGAAGGGGTACTGTCGTTGGTTGGGTGTGGCGAACTGCTCCTGGCGCTGGTCCGGGTCATCGTTTTGACTTTTCTTGATCGCCTCCGCCCGAAACTCCCGCATTACGAAATAGTTCTCCCAGGAGTGAGTCGCCGGACCGTCTGCCGTGGCATGGTGCGGGCAAGGGCCTTTGAATAGCTATTCATATTTACGCGGCCTCTTCCCGCTAAACCCCCTGTTTTTCTTCTGGCGTTGGTTGCCATTGTTGGCGTTGGTATTGGCGACTAAGTCCGAGGGCTCCTCTTGCGGTCTTCGCTTGCCATTGGCCCCTTGATTATGGCGGTTACGTCCCTGGAACCGGGTATGGTTTTTGGATGACTCGCCCTTCTTGGGCGAATTAGCCTTACCGTCCTCACCAGGATCTTTGGTGTCATGTGCCTCAGCGTACCTAGTGAGGGTGTCCATCAGCTCTCCCATGTCTTGGACCTTTCGCTTGAGTCGCCCCAATTTTTGCACCAAGTGTTCGTAATGGCAATTCTGCTCGAGGATCAGCATAGCCTGAGCCGCCGTAATACCACCTGATGAATGGATAATTTCCGCAACCCGCCGTGACCAATGGTGAGCCGACTCATCAGGGCGCTGAACACAGTGCTGTAGATCGACGATCGTCAACGGACGTTTGCAAGTTCCTCGGAAGTTTTTGATGAAACGCTCTTTTAACTCGGCCCAGGTTTGGATGGAGTTGGGAGGTAAGTTTTTCAACCAAGTATGTGCTGACCCCTCGAGCATCATCATGAAGTATATGGCGCAAACCGCCTCGTTTACGTCGAGCATGTCCATGGCGATTTCATAACTCTCGATCCACGATGCCGGCTCAAGGTCCGGGGTGTAATTAGGCACCTTTCTTGGTCCCTTAAAATCTTTGGGCATTCTTTCGTTACGAAGGGCGGGGGCCAAGCATGGCACCCCCACTCGCCCACCGCCCCCGACGAGGGGGGCCGGGGCGTCTTGGGTGTTCGGGAGATCCCGGCCCGGCGGGTTCTGATCAGGCGGCTTGTCCTGTGGGACGTGTCGCGGCCCGCTGTTTACGACGGGCTGGTCCTCTGTCCGGCTCCTGGTGTAACTTGCCTGGGGAGTGGAATGCAGCCTGTCGAGGCTGTGTGAGAACTGGGCGTTTTGAACCACCACCGTCTTTAACATCTCGATGGCGTTCCTTGCTTCTATCTCGGCAGGAGTGTTGCCGTGAATCGGAAGAGATTCCAGATGGCGAGTTGCGGCAAGGACATTGTCCACCGGGTTGGAAAAGTGGCCTTGAGGCGTCCGGAATCGGGGAATGCGATCCTCAGCCGGTTGAACCAGCGGGTTAGGCCGGCGACCCGGTCCTCCCCCCGGGGCGGCTCCCGCCCCAGGGGTTCATGGAGTGTCGAACAGGCGGGTCGGGTTGAGATCATGGGGCAGGCGACCCTGGTGTCTCCGTTGATGGACGGCGTCAGATGCGCGCTGGTGTCTTTCGAGCCGCCAGTTGTCAGTGTTTAAGTGCATCCTTTCGGCCGCAATTTGAGCTTGCCGAGTCTCGATCCTGGCGGACTCCACCTCGGCATCCCGATGAGCCTTTGCCACTGCCTCTCTGAGTTTCGCCAGCTCTGTGTTTATCTCCTCCTGGTTTTCTGGTGTGAGGGGAGTCGCCATCAGCCTTGTGATCTCCGCCGCTAAATCCACCAGGACTGCAGCCGGGCTTCTGGACGTCTCGCCGGCTCCATCGCCTCCGGTGGGGTTTTGTGTGGGTTGAGTCGCCCCCGCCATGTAAATGGCGATCTGGCGGCGGGTTCGGTCAAGGACTTCGAGGTCCATGGCCAGCGACAAGCCCCCAAGACAATCCCGATGTAGAGACCGGATTGAATCTGAATCGCCCATGGATGATTCGTCATCCGAGTTGACCGGTGTAGTTTCCTCATTCGCCGAGCGCTCTGGCTCCTCCGATCCCTGCGTGAACCCCACAAAGACCGGGCAAGTCAGATTTGGCGTTATTACTGGGCGGACATACCTGGCCGGCTCGACGATGTCGGTGGAGATGTCCGGCTCAGGCACGGATGATCCGATCATGCCGATGAAGATGTTGATCTTGCCGAAGGGGACCCTCTAACCAGATTCAATCGTATCCGCTTCACGCCCCCATCGCTGGTTGTTGATGTAGGTTTTCCCGCGGCGGTTCCGGGTCATGAGCCCCGTCGCGTAACTCCCAAACCCTGGTAGGGCTCCCTTTGAGATCTCAACTCCACCGTGCGTAGGCCCCACGGTGGGCGCCAACTGTCGTGGTTTTGTCACGGCAGATGTCCTCGTGAAAGGACTTAGTACTGGAGCCATCGCACCTTGGTGGCGACTCAAAGGGGTTAAGCGGGAGAGACACGACGATTTACCCAGGTTCGGCCCCTCATGAGGAGGTAAAGGCCTACGTCCTGCTTTGGTTTGTATTGATGTGGCTTCGATTACAAGGAGGGCGTAACTCGCCAGACCTAGAACTCGATGATTTCTAACCTACCACCTCCTTCCCTGGGACTCGCCTTTATATATAGGTCGAATCCTCAGGGTTTACAAGGGTACTTTCCTTTCCTACAAATCGTGACCCCCGTGGTCTCTAAGTCGCCGTCCTTCAAAGTTTGGAGACCTTCCGCAAATCATAAACCGCCATACCGCCTTGATCTGACCAGGCCAAGGCCCAAACCACGCTCAGGTGAATCGCCTGATTCGGTGACCCGGCCCAACTAGGGCGGGTTATTAACAGGTAATATCCCCAACAATAACCTCGTATAACAATTCCCTATAACTCTAGCGTCATCGAACCATAAGTGTGTAGACCCTACGGGTTCGGGAGACAGGCAGACATGACCGAGACACCTCTCCGGCCAATAACCATCAGCGGGGTCAGGATACCCATGGTGGCTCCCACTTGCTCCACGATGATCTCATCGGATGAACCACGATGTCAAGGATTCAATCAATCCCGTAAAGAACTTGTTGGAGACTTCATATCTCTCGACACGGGCATGAGCTTGGAAAACTAGCTTCAGCTCTTGGAACATCTCATATGCACCGTGTTGCTCAAAACGCCTGTGGAGCCCCGTTTCTAAACTGTATAACATGCCACACCTAACCAGAGAGTAGTCATCACTCCGCGTTTGCGAGACGTTCAGAATGTCCTGGGCTGCTGCGGGAGCGGGAGGGTCACCTAGCGGCGCATCAAGGACATAAGCCTTTTAGCTGCTTCAAGGATGAGCTTCAAGTTGCGAACCGAGTCCGCATAGTTGCTACCATCATCTTTCAGCTTGTTTTTCTCTAGGAATGCGTTAAAATTGAGGTTGACGTTGGCCATCTACAATATTTATAAAGACAACTTTTAGACTAAGTTCATGACAATTAAGTTCATTTAATCAAATTAAGTATGAACTCCCACTTAAATCGACATCCCTCTAGTCATCTAAGTGATACATGATCCATGTTGACTAACCCGTGTCCGATCATCACGTGAGACGGACTAGTCACCATGGTGAGCAACTTCATGATGATCATATTCAACCATACAACTCATGTTCGACCTTTCGGTCTCTTGTATTCGAGGTCATGTCTGTACATGCTAAGCTCGTTGAGTCAACCTAAGTATTTCGCGTGTGTAAATCTGGCTTACGCCCGTTGTATGCGAACGTTAGAATCTATCACAGCCGATCATCACGTGGTGCTTCGAGACAACGATCCTTCGCAACGGTGCACACTTAGGGGAATACGTTCTCGAAATTTTAAGAGGGATCATCTTATTATGCTACTGTCGTTCTAAGCAATAAGATGAAAAACATGATAAACATCACAATGCAATCATATAGTGACATGATATGGCCATTATCATCTTTGCTCTTTCGATCTTCATCTTCAGGCATCGCATGATCATCATTGTCACCGGCGTGACACCATGATCTCCATCATCGTGTCTCCGTGAAGTCGTCACGCCAACTACTACTATCACTACTACTATAGCTAACCGTTAGCAATGAAGTAAAAGTAGTAAGCACATGGCGTTGCATCTCATACAATAAATTAAGACAACTCCTATGGCTCCTGCCGGTTGTCATACTCATCGACATGCAAGTCGTGAAACCTATTACAATAACATGATCATCTCATACATCATACATGCAACATCACAACTTTGGCCATATCACATCACATGTCAAACCCTGCAAAAACAAGTTAGACGTCCTCTAATTGTTGTTGCAAGTTTTACGTGGCTGATTTGGGTTTCTAGCAAGAACGCCTTCTTACCAACATGACAGCCACAACGATGATATGCCAAAGCTATTTACCCTTCGTTAGGACCCTTTTCATCAAATCCAATCCGACTAGAGTGGGAGAGACAGACACCCACTAGCCACCTTTATGCACGGTGTGCATGTCTGTCGGTGGAACCAGTCTCACGTAAGCGTACGTGTAAGGTCGGTCCAGGCCGCTTCATCCCACAATGCCGCCGGAAAAGAATAAGACTAGTAGCGGCAAGCAATTGACAAATCATCGCCCACAACCTTTTGTGTTCTACTCGTGTATAGAATCTACGCATAGAAAACCTGGCTCTGATACCACTGTTGGGTAACGTAACATAAATTCAAAAAAAATCCTACGCATATTCAGATCTTCCTATGGAGAGACCAGCAACGAGAGAGGGGGTGAGTGCATCTTCATACCTTTGAAGATCGCTAAGCGGAAGCGTTGCTAGAACGCGGTTGATGGAGTCATACTCGCGGCGATTCAGACCGCGGTGTGATTCTGATCTAGTGCCGAACCACGGCACCTCCGCGTTCAACACACGTGCAGCCCGGTGACGTCTCCCGCACCTTGATCCAGCAAGGAGGAGGGAGAGGTTGGGGAAGATCTCCGGCAGCACGACGGCGTGGTGTCGATGGAGAGACGAGGTCTCCTGGCAGGGCTTCGCCAAGCACCGGCACAGAGGAGGAGAAAGAAGAGCAGGGCTGCGCCGAGGGAGATGGAAAACTGTGTGCCCAACAGCCCCAAAAAACCCACTATATATAGGAGGAGGGGAGGGGGTGCCACCCCTAGGGTTCCCATCCTAGGTGGTGCGGCAGCCCCCCCAGATGGGAGGTGCGGCGGCCAGGGCAGGGGGGAGGGGTGACGCACCCCTAGGTGGGCCTTAGGCCCACCAGCGCCTAGGGTTCCCCCCCCCCTCTCCACCTCCTACGCCTTGGGTTGAGTGTGGGGGGCGCACCAACCCACCTAGGGGCTGGTTCCCTCCCGCACTTGGCCCATCTAGCCTCCCGGGGTCATGGCCCCCTTCCGGTGGACCCCTGGGGCCACTCCCGGTGGTCCCGGTACGTTGTCGGCGACGCCCGAAACACTTCCGGTGTCCAAAACCATATGTCCTATATATCAATCTTTACCTCCGGACCATTCCGGAGCTCCTTGTGACTTCCGGGATCTCATCTGGGACTCCAAACAACTTTTGGTAACCTTGTATAACAATTCCCTATAACCCTAGCGTCATCGAACCTTAAGTGTGTAGACGCTACGGGTTCGGGAGACAGGCAGACATGACCGAGACACCTCTTCGGCCAATAACCATCAGCGGGGTCTGGATACCCATGGTGGCTCCCACTTGCTCCACGATGATCTCATCAGATGAACCACGATGTCAAGGATTCAATCAATCCTGTATACAATTCCCTTTGTCTGTCGGTATAGAACTTGCCCGAGATTCGATCGTCGGTATACCTATACCTTGTTCAATCTCGTTACCGGTAAGTCTCTTTACTCGTTCCGTAGCACGTCATCGTGTGACTAACTCCTTAGTCACATTGAGCTCATGATGATGTTCTACCGAGTGGGCCCAGAGATACCTCTTCGTCACGCGGAGTGACAGATCCCGATCTCAATTCGTACCAACCCAACAGACACTTTCAGAGATACCCGTAGTGCACCTTTATAGTCACCCAGTTACGTTGTGACATTTGATACACCCAAAGCACTCCTACGGTATCCGGGAGTTGCACAATCTCACGGTCGAAGGAAAAGACACTTGACATTAGAAAAGCTTTAGCATACGAACAATATGATCTAGTGCTATGCTTAGGATTGGGTGTTGTCCATCACATCATTCTCCCAATGATGTGATCCCGTTATCAATGACATCTAATGCCCATGACCAGGAAACCATGATCATCTATTGACTAACGAGCTAGCCAACTAGAGGCTTGCTAGGGACACATTCTGATCTATTTATTCACACATGTATTATTGTTTCCTGTTAATACAATTAGAGCATGAACAATAGACAATTATCATGAACAAGGAAATATGATAATAACCATTTTATTATTGCCTCTAGGGCATATTTCCAACACCAACATGCCCGAAGACAATGGGTGGAGATTGTATCAGGCAGGGCCGAGTGTATGTGGCAAGGCTCATCTAGTAATGTATCAAGGACGATCTGGTCCGCATTTTGTTCCTCTTCCCTACGGACTCGGGTGTATTCCGTTCTGAGAATGAGGGAGCACGCCTTCTTGTGGTTCCTCTGGCTTGCTCAATGTGCCTGGGATCCAGGTGCATTAGTTGCATTTGCCAAGCGCTTTCCATGGCGTGATATTTGAGCACTAGGTCTGATAGTTCAGTGAAGGTCTAGACTCGGTGGCGAGCAAGGGCATTAAGGATGCCCTCATCATGGCAACTGTGTCGAAAGGATTTGATCACCTCCTCATCGCTGAGGTCTTCTTCCCTACCATTGCTGAGGAGGAATCTAGCCCAAAAGTGGTGTACTGACTCCCCTGGCCGTTGTTTGACCTTGTGTGGGTGCGGTATGTTGAACCTTACTGTTTTTCCCAAGGGATGTTCCAACCGGGTGGTGGGTGGGTTACAATTTTGTGTTCCCATGAGCTACGATTCCAAGGCTTTGTCAAACGCGTCCCGCGCTTTTGTGGGGTTTGGTACGGCAGGATCAGAATTCGTGATTGCGATGAGCTCCTGCCGCGCTGGTTCTGGGTCATGTGTACGATCGGCCCCTGATCCCGAATTAGTCTCGAGACGAGGTCCATGTTCTTAATTATCGAAGGAGTCCTGACGTTCAGCAACCGGGACATAAACCGTCCTTAACTCCGACGGCTGACGTGGGGAGCCTTTAGCCGGGCACTCGATGCTGCCGGCCAAATGCGTAATGGGTGGAACGTGAATTTCCCTATCGTTGGGCCTAAGCCCGACTCGAACATAGATCGGAGATTGGTCGCTGATCATGGCCATGGAATGGATCCAATCGAGTAACTCGTGTAACGGTGGAGTCTCGATGGACCTTGTAATGTTCGAGTGTTTGGGATCAGACTGTAGTGTTGATTCCATGAGAGCGTTTGGGGACGCTCCCGGACCCTGTTCAGCCGAGCCAAATCCGGGTAGATCAACCATGTTGGTCTCTAAGGCCGGGCCAAGGGTCGAAGTTGCCTTGGTAGTGGTATCCACTGCTTCCGAAGCAGAGGCATTGGAAATCATTTTCGATGTCAAAACCGGAAGATCTCGGTTAGGGGGGCCCGAACTGTGGGTATAAGTCTGACAGTAGATGTGTAGGGTACGAAAGGATGGGCAGAGCCTTAGCTACGGCGAGGTTGTATGAGTTCAGGCCCCTCTACGGTGGAGGTAAAAGCCCTACGTCTCAGTGCTCTTGGGAGCTTAATGTCGAGTGAAATATGGATTACAGTGAAAATGCTAACCCCTGCACCAGTGGGGAGGGGCGGCTTATATAGAGTACGCTGCCCTTCACAACGGTCCGGTGCGCAGGGATGGAGTAGTGGCGAATAAATGCCTACGTTACAGGTAACGTATGCCTTAAATGCTAATAATGGTGTATGAAAACGTACGACCGTTGCCCTCCAGGGAGGTTACGATATACAGAGTGGAATCCAGTCGGTAGTTTAATACGCTCTGAATGCTCATCTCCGACTGGATGATGGGGGGAATCATTACCGACTGGATGATGGGAAGTCCTTAATTCAGTCGGAACTGACTAAGGGCCTTGTCCCTTAAGAAGGGTAGTCCTTGGGTAGGACCTATAGGGCAGGCCTATGACCCTACCCTCGGACTATGACCCCATCATTAGTCCCCGAATGGATCGGGGTTGGAACGACGAAGTGATGCCTGGAATGCGGATCCGACTGGTATGGATGCGACTTTGGCGTGGTTTGCCTCAATCCATTTTATCCTCTTGACCAGTGATCCGAGTGGATATATCTGTGAAACGAACCGTCAGAGACCGAGTGCTTCCGCGGAATCTTTCGACGTGACCGGTCAACTGACAGCGGCGGATTTTCCGGGATCCTCAAATTTTGGTTGTCGCGCGCTCAGCGGGGATGACGGCATCGTCATCGAGCAGTTTCTGCCGCCTCGATTACCGCGCCTTCATCTCCTCCACTAATATCGCGGAAGCCGGTCGGGGGATAAGATTTCGAGGCCACCTATTAGTGACCCAGTCGGAAGCTTATTTAAACCTCCCCAGCGAGGGTTTCTCGTTGTGCTCTCCTGATTACTCGCACTCGCCCCGCTTCTCCCATAGCTCCCTGCACACTCCAAGCCTCCTCCTTCCTCTCCTCCCCTGCGGATCTGCAACCTCCACCATGACGAAGGGGCAGACGAGCAAGCTCGAGTCGCAGAAGAAGAAGAAGAAGAAGAAGAAGAAGGCGGCTCCTGCTCAGCGGCGACAGTGGGCATTGCCGGCGGGTTGGATCCAGGGGGATTTCCTCCCCTCCACCGTGACGATGGACGACCTGCTGGAGCTGGTGGAGCAAGGTATGATCGCCAACAAGTCGTGGAGGCTGCCGGCGGAGGGCGAGACGGAGCCGGCGCTCCAGGAGGGGGAGCGCGTCTTGCTGCTCAGTCACGTGTACCGGGGCTTCTCTCTGCCTCCTCATCCCTTCTTCAGAGTTATCATGAACCACTTCGGGGCGCACCTCCATCACTTTCCTCCCAACGCGATAGCTCATCTTTCTGCATTCGTCGTGCTTTGCGAGTGCTTTATCGGTTGTCCTCCCCATTGGGGGCTCTTTAAGTACATCTTCTCCGCTAGATCCCAAACCGTCAAAAAACTTAGCCAGTCGGACGACAAAACTCATATCCTCCAGCTTTGCGGGGGCTTAGGCTTCCAGAAGAAAAGAAAAAGTAGCTACCCCGCTCTTTAGTTGTCCGAGTCCGTTAAGAACTGGCAGTCAACTTGGTTCTATTGCCAGGACGTCGCATGTCCGAATGCCACAACTGGGTTGCCACCTTTTAGTCTAGACCGACCGGCTCCGCCCAGGCAGCTTGCGCTCACGAAGATGGAAAAGATCCAGATCCAACCTCTGGTCGAAGCGCTGATAGATGTCCCGCAAGGGAGTCACCGGCACAGATCTGCTGGAGACTTTTCTGGGTCGGCGCATCTAGCCTCTACAAGCTCGACACCACGCCATGTGGCACTACGTGGGGCCTGGGTACTCCACTCGGACTCATCCCGAATGCGTGACCGGGGAGGTTGTGACGGCGTGGGTCCACGGCATCACAGGCGCCTGCGATAACCCCAGAGGAGCCCGACGAGTGAAGCCCTTCCGCGCTGACAACCCTCCTCCGAATGAGGTGAGCATATCTTGCCGAGTGCTTACAATTCCCTTAGATTTGCCGCTTTTTCTTGCATCACCGTCTGACGTCTGATGTTGTCAACTGTATCTTGTGCAGGCGTGGACCAACTCGTATTCTCCCGTCTCGAACGGGAATCCGGCTGAGGAAGAGGAAGGCAGCCAGGAGGGCAGCGTGGACAGCGTCGAGTACGTCTCCGACGGTGGGGAGACGGAGGAGGAGACCGAAGAGGAGGGGGAAGTTGGGGAGCAGAGCTCGCCACCCCCACCACCAGAGCCTAGAACTAAGCGCCGTCACGAACCCGTGATTCCGTCGGCTCCTCCAGCGGCCCCGAGTGCCTCGCCAGCTCCTCCCGTGGTTCCGAGTGCCTTGCCAGCTACTCCCATGGCTCCGAGTGCTCGGAGCACAAAGAGGACCAGGGACGCTGCTGCCGAGCCCACGGACCAACCTTCCAACGTGGCCAAACTGAGTGGATCCAAGCCTTAGAAAGCTTTGCCTCGGATGAGGATCGTTGTTCCCGTTGCCTCAGCATAAGTGTCTTGTTCTCCTATCTTCTTTCAGTATTTGACTGAACTCATGCTTATCGGTCGAGTGGATTTTACTCGACAGAGCTGCTACCTCCGCCACCTCTCTGCCACGCTAGGAAGACGATCCCATGGATACGGATAACGTTGCCACATCCGAGCAAGGTACGTCGTGACGACTCTGAGAGTTTGCATTATTGTTTCGCGAATTTTGTCTTTAATCTTGCCCTTTTTCCGTGGTCTCACGTCGTTCAGTCGGGCTTCCTTCAGAGGTGATTCATCTGGAGGAGGATGACCAGAAGAGGCTCGGGCAAGCTTCGGTGCCTGTCCTTGAGGTTGTTCCATCTGCTACCGCCCCCGCCATGGACGCGCCGCTGACCGAGACGATGCCGTCAACTGAGACGGTGCTCATCGCGGCTGAACCGACTGGAGCAGGACTTGGGATGCCCAAGGAGTCTCCTGTCGTGCCGGGTCCGTCGACCGTCCAGTACAACGCCCAACACCTCCCGGAAGATCAAGTGGGAGCCGCCAAGGCGGCCATGGTGCAGGTGGAGTTGATGGCGGGTGATGCCAAGGGGGCGTACGACTCCATCGCATATTTGTACAAGAGAAGCTTGGAGCTCCGAGATGATATCTGAGTAAGTGCGCTAGTAAGTATTTGCTTTCCTCTTGTAACCCACTGGGGGTTTAAGCGATATACTCGGATACAGTAGGATTGTTTTGCAGTGGGTTCACTCCGAGTGAACCCAGTGGGTGTAGTCCCCGAGACTTCTGTCGAGTGCTTGCACCGACAGTTGTCTTTATATACATTTTCCTTGACTTAATCGGATCAGAACTAATCTGTCCGAATGATACCAGTGGGGGCACTCCTAGTGCACCCACTAGAAGTAGTCCCCGAGAGTAATTTTACTCAGGTCGGGTAGTAGTAGCCTCATAGGCTTGTTTTTGTTATGTAGCTCAATAGGGCGGACCTGTTCGAGCTTCATGCCAGTGGGGTCACTCTTAGTGAAGCCACTGGGTGTAGTCCCCGAGACCACTGTCGACTGCTTGCGTCGGCAGGGGTCTGAAGAATTTTGAACTTTTATTGTTTTCCTTGTTGAATGTGTCTGATCTCTTCTTCACGCTGATTTGCACAAGACTTGCGAAATGGGATCAGCGTACAATGCTGTGAAGGTTGAAAAGATTCAGCTTGCTGCGGAATTTGAGGCAGCTGTGAATGACTTAGCTGGTGTGAAGGTGGCACTTGCTGACCGAGAGAAGTCTTTGGAGGAGTCCCGGGAGACTAACAAGGCATTGGTGGCCGAAATTGAGAAAATGGGCAAGCAAAGAAGTGAACTGATGGGTCAAATGCAGGTGATGAACCGTCGATGCATTTCGCAGGAGAAGTATGTCAACGACTGGGCGAGGAAGATGATTGCACTGCTCGGTGGTAAGCTTCTTGTTGAGTGCTTCTTGACTTTGTAATTCATTCTGCGCTTACTTTCTGCTCTTCTTTTCTTTGCAGATTTTTGTCTGGACGTTGAGGCTGAAGCAGCCGACATTGAACGGTTAGTTGTTCCGAACGTTCCACTCGGCGACGAAGCGAATCGGGACATGCTTCGAGCACATATTCACCTTGGCAGAGTGGGGCCTTTCATCGGCCGTCTGAGAGAAGTCATCGGCCGGATCGACAAGGAGTTGTGGCCCGAAGACGATTCCCGGCAGGAAATAGAAGGGCTGATGACTCGGCTGGAGGACGTCCCGAACCGAGTGCAGGCGTGGAAGAAATCTACCGCTCGCTATGGTGCGGACGTGGCGCTATCGCTGGTCCGAGTGCACTGTAAGGAAGCTCGCGAAGAGAAGCTGAAGGCGTTGCAGGTCGCCAACACCAAGAAGCTTCGATTCGAAGATTTCATGGAGACCTTCCTTCAGACCGCCACTCGCATCGCAGACGGGATCGACCTTGACACTTTTGTGGAGCCTGCCAGTCCCGGTGCCAGTCCTGACGATGCTTGAAAAACTTTACCTCGGTATGCCGAGTGGTATCTATATCAAACTTTGGCCACTACTGTTGGCCGTCACATTTGTGGTTCGGTGTGGATAAGCTTGATCTACACCGAGCCGCCTATCGTTGAACCTACTTTGAATTCGAATCTAATATTTCTCTCTTCTTTCGCTCTTTTTTTGACACGATTTTGGCTCGTGGTTTCTGTTTGGCGTTTCTTGGTGAAGCCAATCGCAAACATGCGGAGCATGTAATTGTTAATTGTCTTCACATCCACATGAGCCTCAATGAGGGTCTGCCAAGCCTCCGAGTGGATGTCGAGGATACACTCGAAGGAAGTTTTTTACTTAGGCGATTCTGGATCGCAGCTAAGTCCTCGAGTGCGGCATGTCGTGCGCACTCGGAGCGAGTTGATACTCATGTAGTTGTCAGTTGTCTCGACATCCACATGAGCCTCAATGAGGGTCTGCTAAGCCTCGGAGTGGATCTCGAGGATACACTCGAAGGAAGCTTTTTACTTAGGCGATTCTGGATCGCAGCTAAGTCCCCGAGTGCGGCATCTCGTGTGCACTCAGAGAGAGTTGATACTCATGTAGTTGTCAGTTGTCTCGACATCCACATGATCCTCAATGAGGGTCTGCTAAGCCTCCGAGTGGATCTCGAGGATACACTCGAAGGAAGCTTTTTACTTAGGCGATTCTGGATCGCAGCTAAGTCCCCGAGTGCGGCATCTCGTGCGCACTCGGAGCGAGTTGATACTAATGTAGTTGTCAGTTGTCTCGACATCCACATGAGCCTCAATGAGGGTCTGCTAAGCCTCCGAGTGGATCTCTAGGATACACTCGAAGGAAGCTTTTTACTTAGGCGATTCTGGATCGCAGCTAAGTCCCCGAGTGTGGCATCTCGTGCGCACTCGGAGCGAGTTGATACTAATGTAGTTGTCAGTTGTCTCGACATCCACATGAGCCTCAATGAGGGTCTGCTAAGCCTCCGAGTGGATCTTTAGGATACACTCGAAGGAAGCTTTTTACTTAGGCGATTCTTGATCGCAGCTAAGCCCTCGAGTGTGACGTTTAGTGCGCACTCGGAGACAATTTTTGTACTTAGGCAATTCTGGATCGCAGCTAAGTCCCCGGGTGCGACATTTAGTGCACACTCGGAGAAAGTTTGTACTTAGGCGATTCTGGATCGCAGCTAAGTCCCCAAGTGTGACGTTTAGTGCACACTCGGAGAAAGTTTGTACTTAGGCGATTCTGGATCGCATCTAAGTCCCCGAGTGTGACGTTTAGTGCACACTCGGAGAAAGTCTGTACTTAGGCGATTCTGGATCGCAGATAAGTCCCCGAGTGTGACGTTTAGTGCACACTCGGAGAAAGTTTGTACTTAGGCGATTCTGGATCGCAGCTAAGTCCCCGAGTGTGATGTTTAGTGCACACTCGGAGAAAGTTTGTACTTAGGCGATTCTAGATCGCAGCTAAGTCCCCGAGTGTGATGTTTAGTGCACACTCGGAGAAAGTTTGTACTTAGGCGATTTTGGATCGCAGCTAAGTCCCCGAGTGTGACGTTTAGTGCACAATCGGAGAAAGTTTGTACTTAGGTGATTTTGGATCGCAGCTAAGTCCCCGAGTGTGACGTTTAGTGCACACTCGGAGAAAGTTTGTACTTAGGCGATTCTGGATCGCAGCTAAGTCCCCGAGTGTGACGTTTAGTGCACACTCGGAGAAAGTTTGTACTTAGGCGATTCTGGATCGCGGCTAAGTTTTTTTTTTTGAGACCGAAGTCTGCCAACGCGGAAGAATTTTGAATCTGCAAAAAATCAATCTGCTTTGTATTACTTCAATGATACTTGTTCTTTACATTGCCCCATTCGGCGGTCACGTGTAGAAGCGCATCAGGAGATCTCCGTTCCATGCTCGCAGCTCATCCATTTCCCTGTCGAGGTTGTAGAGTCGATATGCTCCGTTATTCAGCACCTTGGAGATGATGAAGGGTCCTTCCCAAGCGGGAGCCAACTTGTGAGGTCTCTGCTGATCCACTCGGAGCACCAGGTCGCCTGCTTGGAATGTACGACTCCTGACGTGTCGTGCGTGAAATCGCCGCAGATCTTGTTGATAAATGGTTGAGCGAGTCAGTGCCATCTCGCGCTCCTCTTCTAGAAGATCCACTCCGTCTTGCCTGGCTTGCTCTGCTTCGGCTTCGGAGAAGAGTTCGACTCGTGGAGCGTTGTGAAACAAGTCACTCGGAAGGACTGCCTCTGCTCCGTAAGCGAGGAAGAACGGGGATCACCCTGTAGATCTATTTGGAGTTGTGCGGAGGCCCCACAACACCGAAGGCAGCTCGATGACCCATGCGCCGGCAGCATGTCCAACTTCCCGCAGGAGTCAAGGCTTCAACCCTTGAGGAATAAGTCCGTTCGCCCGCTCTGCTTGCCTGTTTGTTTGGGGATGCGCCACAAATGAAAAATCCACTCGGATACCTTGGCCTGTACAGAAACCTTTGAATCTATCCGAGTCAAAGTTTGTGCCATTGTCAGTGCTTATGCTGTGCGGTACCCCGAATCTGGAGATGATGTCCCTGACAAACTTGATGGCCCTAAGGGCGTCGAGTTTCTTGATGGGCTTGGCTTCAATCCACTTGGTGAACTTGTCGACTGCCACCAACAAATGTGTGAATCCACCTTGGCCTGTCCTGAATGGACCGACTGTATCTAATCCCCACACTGCAAACGGCCAAACAAGGGGGGTTGTCTTCAGCGCAAACGTTGGCTTGTGAGACTTGTTCGAGTAGAACTGACAGCCTTCGCATCGGTCGACCATATCCTTCGCCATTTCATTCGCCTGCAACCAGAAGAAACCAGCTCTGAATGCTTTGGCGACGATTGCTCTTGAGGAGGTATGATGACCGCAAGTTCCCGAGTGAATTTCTTCCAGGATTAACTGCCCCTCCTCAGGGGAGATGCATCGTTGAAGGACGCCTGAAACACTTTCTTTGTACAACTGGACATCAATGACGGTGAACGACTTCGACCTGCGGACGATCTGTCTGGCTTGGACCTCATCTTCTGGTAATTCTCGCCTTCGGATGTACGCAATGAACGGCACAGTCCAATCGGGGAAGATAGCGAGAATCTCCATGATTAGATCAACCACAGCGGGGACCTCGACTTCAGTCGGATCTGTCGAGCTCTTTGGTTGTACCGGTTCCTCTGTGAAGGGATCTTCTTTAACTGAGGGAAGGTGTAGGTGCTCGAGGCAGACATCACTCGGGACTGGTCTCCGAGTGGATCCAAGTTTCGCCAACTCATCAGCTGCTTGGTTTTTCAGTCATGGAACATGGTGGAGTTCTAGACCTTCAAACTTTTTTTCGAGCTTCCTCACTGCGTTGCAGTATGTAGTCATGGTGGGGTTCCTTACGTCCCACTCCTTCATCACTTGATTAACCACCAAATCTGAATCGCCATAGACCATCAGGCGACGGACGCCGAGTGTGATGGCCATGCGCAATCCATAAAGGAGAGCTTCATACTCTGCCTCGTTGTTGGACAAATCGAAATGTATCTGCAACACATACTTGACTTTGTCACCGTTTGGCGATATGATCACAACGCCAGCGCCGGAGCCATTCAACATCTTGGACCCATCGAAGAACATTGTCCAATGAGCCGAGTAGATGTGGGTCGGTTGCTGTTGTTCTATCCATTCTACTATGAAGTCAGCTAGGGCTTGAGACTTTATAGCTTTCTTGGCCTCGAACTTGATGTCGCAGTATAACATCTCCATTGCCCACTTCGCCACTCGGCCTGATGCGTCCCGATTGTGGAGGATTTCCGACAACGGAGCATCACAAACAACGGTCACCAAGTGGTCTTGGAAATAATGAGCCACCTTCTTCACAGTCATGTAAATCCCGTAAATAAGCTTTTGATAATGGGGATACCTCTGCTTGGAAGGAGTCAGGACTTCGGAGGCATAATACACTGGCCACTGAATATTGTATGCCTTGCCTTCTTCTTCGCGTTCGACTATGAGAACAGTGCTGACGACTTGATTTGTAGTCGCGATGTACAGAAGAAGGGGTTCTTTACTAAGCGGAGCAGTAAGAACCAGCTGGGTGGAAAGCAGGGCTTTGAGGTCGTCGAATGCAATTTGGGCTTCGTCTGTCCACTCGAAAGTATCTGATTTCTTCATTAGTCGGTACAGAGGTAGCGCTTTCTCGCCGAGTCGACTGATAAACCTGCTCAAAGCCGCTAGGCAACCTGTGAGCCTTTGAACATCGTGTATTCTGACCGGCCGCTCCATTCGGACGATGGTCCCGATCTTTTAGGGGTTGACATTGATCCCTCGTTCGGAAACAAAGAAACCGAGTAACTTTCCGCTGGGAACACCGAATGAACACTTGGCAGGGTTGAGCTTGATATCGTACCTACGAAGGTTGGCGAATGTTTCTGCCAAGTCAGTCAGCAGGTCGGGACCTTTGCGTGACTTGACTATGATATCATCCATATACGCTTCCACATTTCGACCGATCTGGTCAAGGAGGCATTTTTGGATCATGCGCATAACAGTTGCTCCTGCATTCTTCAAACCGAACGGCATAGTGATGTAGCAGAAGCACCCGAATGGGGTGATGAAGGCTGTTTTTAATACATCGGGGCCATACAGACAGATTTGATGATAGCCCGAGTAGGCATCAAGGAATGACAAACGCTCGCAACCCGCAGTCGAATCGACAATTTGATCAATGCGGGGGAGCGGGAAATGGTCTTTCGGGCAGACCTTATTGAGATGCTTGAAGTCGATGCACATTCGGAGAGACTTGTCCTTCTTGGGCACCATAACAACATTGGCGAGCCACTCGGAGTGATGTACCTCGCGAATGAAGTCGGCTGCCAAAAGTTTAGCCACCTCCTCTCTGATTGCCTTCCTCTTGTGCGCGACGGACCGACGCAGGCGTTCTCGGACAGGCCGAGCAGCAGGATCCACATGCAGTCGGTGCTCAGCCAACTCCCTGGGTACACCTGGCATGTCAGCGGGCTTCCATGCGAAGACGTCTCAGTTCTCACGAAGGAATTGGATGAGCTCGGCTTCCTATTTTGGATCGAGGGTGGTGGAGATGTTCGTCGGGGCAGCGGTGTCGTCCGTCGGGTGGATGCTGACCTTCTTCGTGTCTCCCGCCGACTGGAATGCGAACTCCGAAGCTGGCTTCTTCGAACGTATCAAGTCAGCGGGGTCGGCTGTCTTCTTGTACTCGTCGAGCTCGAGGATAGCCATCTGCTGATCGGGGATCCTCGACCCCTGCTGCAGACACTCCTCGGCCCGCTGCCGATTGCATGTGATAGTGATCACACCTTTGGGACCTGGATCTTCAGCTTCAGGTACACCTAACATGGACGGGCCATGAAACGCGCATACGCCGGACAGCCCAGAATCGCGTGGTATGCACTCTGGAAGTCCACCACCTCGAATGTCAGCTTTTCCTTGCGGAAGTTCTTGTCGGAGCCGAAAACAACGTCCAACGAGATCTGGCCGAGTGACTTGGCCTTTCGTCCAGGGACGACTCTGTGGAACTGCATGCTGCTCTCGCTAAGTTTGGACATCGGAATGCCCATCCCCTTGAGAGTGTCAGCGTACATGATGTTTAAGCCGCTGTCGCCGTCCATGAGGACTTTGCGCAGTCGAACTCCTTCCACCACCGGGTCGACGACCAGAGCCTGCCTCCCTGGGGTGGCCACGTGTGCTGGATGATCCGACTGGTCAAAGGTGATCGCTGTCTGAGACCATTTGAGGAACGTGGGGTTGGTTGGGGTGGCCATGTTCACCTCCCTGTTCACCAGCTTCAGACGACTCTTGCTTTCCATGTCAGCAAAAATCATCAGTGTTGCATGGACTTGGGGGAACGGATCCTCCTTGTCCTCATCATCTTGTTCGTTGTCCTTTTCACTCGGCTGCCCTTCGCCGAACCCTTGGATTAGGAGGCGACATTGCCGAGTGGTATGCTTCGGGAATATGGCGTTGCCTTCTTCGTCCATCTTCGTGTGGATTGGACATGGCTGATCCAGGATGTGGTTTCCGAACTGCTTCTTCTTGGGGGTGAACTGAGCCTTCCCATTGCCCTTGAACTTGGCATTGGTAACGGCTGCGGCCTCTGCCTGCGGAGTGGACGGAGCTTTCTGCTTCTGCTTCCGAGTGTTGTTCCCATCTCCATCGGCGACTGCTTTATGCTTGCCGCTACGAATGCAGTCCTCTTCTTCGACATTTGCATAGCGTGCCGCTATCTTCATCATCTTGATCATGGAGATGTCGCCTGTCCGACCGAACTTCAGGTACAGATCTCTGTACCGCACGCCTGCCTTGAAGGCGCAGACTGCTTGGTGCTCTGTGACGTTCTCCATCGTGTGTAGAGGGTTGTCCAACGCTGGATGAAATCACGCAGGGGCTCATTCTGCTTCTGGACACAGTGCTGGAGCTCCACGAGACCAGCAGGGCGTTTGCACATCCCCTCGAACGTCCTGATGAAGACTCGGGCCAGATCTGCCCAACTGTAGATGCTTGAAGGAGCTAACTGGTTCAGCCACGCTCGTGCCGAGCTGTCGAGCATCAGGGGGAGATGTTTCATGGCGACCTGGTCGTCACCACCACCGATCTGGACCGCCACCCGGTAGTCGTCCAGCCACGTTTCTGGCTTGGATTCTCTTGTAAACTTGCTGATCCCCGTCGCCAATCGGAAGTTGGGAGGGATATCAGCCGAACGGATGGCCCGACTGAAACACTCGGGGCCAGAGATGATGGTCCTGCTTCCACTCGGACGGTCCCTATCGTGACCATCGCGATGGGCTCGACTCCTGTAGACCTTCCTCTGGGTGATGTACCCTCTTGCGTCGGGCCTTGGATCATAAGTGTCACCGACCGAACGCCGATCATCATGATGTCGGGGCCCGTAGGGCCCACCCCGCGGAGGGGTGCGTGAACGGCGACGATCTTCGGGGTTCATGGAACGGCTGCCTCCTCTGTGTCGCTGATGAGAATCGGGGCTGAAAACTGACCGATGCGTGTTCGCGTGAACAGAACTATTGTGGATCCTGTTGTGCGACTGGGAGACCATTGAATTCTGTTGCTGCGCCGTGTGCAACAGGGCATGGATCTGCTCAATCCCTCTGCCAGCCTCTGAATCAGTCGGCTGGAGGGAATCGGCTATCTTGGCGGCGGCAGCCAGGTTGAGGACGGGTGTGCGGAACACCTCCACGTTGCTCTGACGAGTGCGTCGACTGGCAGAACGGCGGGGCTGACGGCGAGCGCCGGATGACTCGCCGACCTCGTGCTTGTTCCGACCAGTTTGGCGGGGACTTTCATGGGAATTGGCCATGTGAACTTCGGCTGCAGGCCCGCGACCCAAGTACTCGGAAGGCAACTCAGTCGGAAGTGAGTCCGAGCGCTGGGACGGCGGCGCAACCACAACCGACTCAAGGACCGCCACTTGAGAGGACGTGTTCTAGCGCGCCTGGGCGTGTCGCACCCAACGCTGGAGCCGCGGACGGCGAGACCGCTTGTTGCGGCACGTGACGGGGGCGAAGAACGACACCGGAGCCGACTGCTGGAGAAGAAGGATGCCGCGGGCGCCGGCACGGAAGTGCGTAGCCCCGCGACTGGGGAGCGCCTCGACGTCGAGAGGCGCATCCCGAAGCCATGCCGAATCATCGACGATGAAGGAGAGTGCGCCGAAGAGGATCTCATGACCCATGCACCAATCTCCACCGGACGACATGATGAAAAGATGTAGTCGCAAACTCGCCGGAAGTCGCTTAGACGCCTGCCCCACGGTGGGCGCCAACTGTCGTGGGTATAAGTCTGACAGTAGATGTGTAGGGTACGAAAGGATGGGCAGAGCCTTAGCTACGGCGAGGTTGTATGAGTTCAGGCCCCTCTACGGTGGAGGTAAAAGCCCTACATCTCAGTGCTCTTGGGAGCTTAATGTCGAGTGAAATATGGATTACAGTGAAAATGCTAACCCCTGCACCAGTGGGGAGGGGCGGCTTATATAGAGTACGCTGCCCTTCACAACGGTCCGGTGCGCAGGGATGGAGTAGTGGCGAATAAATGCCTACGTTACAGGTAACGTATGCCTTAAATGCTAATAATGGTGTATGAAAACGTACGACCGTTGCCCTCCAGGGAGGTTACGATATACAGAGTGGAATCCAGTCGGCAGTTTAATACGCTCTGAATGCTCATCTATGACTGGATGATGGGGGGAATCACTACCGACTGGATGATGGGAAGTCCTTAATTCAGTCGGAACTGACTAAGGGCCTTGTCCCTTAAGAAGGGTAGTCCTCGGGTAGGACCTATAGGGCAGGCTTATGACCCTACCCTGGGACTATGACCCCATCAGTATCGTTATCCCAAAATTTTCACGGCGCCATCATGGCGAATCTTTATCTTTTGGCAGTTCCCGCTCGTGGCGCCTCGATCCTAGCGCCCGACCTGATAAATAGGCGGGAGGAAGGGACTGGACACATTTCACCTACCCATCTTGTCGCCCTTCTCTTCCTCGTCGTCGCACCGAAAGCCTTATCGCCACCCGAGAGCTCCGCCGCCACCCGAAGACTTCGACGTCGCCCGAAAGCTTCGACGCCGCCCGAAGACTTCTTCGCCGCCGAACACCTCGTCGTGGCCGAGCATTTCGTCGCCGTCGAACGCCTCGCCGCCGTCGAGCACCTCGTCGCCGCCCGAGATCTTCGCGTCTCTCTGAGATCTTCGCCGCCGTCCGCGCAACGCTCGTGGCGAACCCTCTTCGGACGCCTCCAACCGTATCCACCAGGTCAGCACCCCGCCATTGAAGGCAGATCTAGATTTTTCGAGGTTCATGCCTACTGTGTTCTTGGTACATCCCGAACGGCTTCGTAATTCCTGATTAGTTGGCGGTGATGATAGCGAGCACGACAATGTTTTCCATACCTTTTGTTGTTCGGCCTTGATTCGCATACTTAGAAAAGGTTTCACCAGATCAACAGTACTGTTCCCATCTTAGTCATAGGCCGTTTTATCAGACCTTTTTCACATTCATTTCTGTCTGTCCAGTAGATCCATAATCTATCGCTTGTCGAGCGAAATCTGTTTATAATCTCATACTTCACCATCTTGGCAAATACTACTGAAGCTCTGAAACACCTCTCCTTTAAGTAGTAAGAATTTCATAAGTCGCCCTGGCAGCCTGACCCGAACCTTCATCGGCGGGTCAAAAAACTCCCTCAACCATCTGGTAAATTGTTTGGCGAGTCAAATGAACTTGTTTCACCATTTTTAGTAGATGCTTGGCGTGTTGATTTATCTGTAACTTTATCCCTTTGTAGCATGGGCACTTTTTTCAAAAGTGATTGGCTCCCAACCAAGGTCAATGATGCTATACTTAACGACTATGTCAAAACGGGGAACCTGGACCCTCAAGAGGTTATCGGTTGGCGCACCGGGTTAGGAGAAGTTGTCCCCAACCCGAAGGAAGGGGAGATAGTTGTATTTGTTGAACACCTTGAACGGGGCTTTAAGCCGCCCGGATCGAAATTCCTCACAGATGCCATGACCTTTATGAATGTCCGCCTCCAGGATTTAGGGCCCAACTCGATAAGCAATCTATGCCAGTTCCAAGTGTTTTGTGAGGCTCACTTGCGGATGGAACCCTCAGTTCCTTTATTCTGGTACTTCTTCCATTTGAATCGCCAAACAGAATTTCACAATGGCCCTAGCCTGGAGCTTGGAGGTGTCAATGTTCAGCGCCGTAGGGATAGTTCATTCCCATCACTCGCCATGCCAAGCCATCCCAAAGGCTGGGGCGAGTCTTGGTTTTACTGCCGGGAGACTTCGCCTGAGGGCGAGAACAAGCTTCTCGGCTATAGGGAAGACCGCCTTCCAAAAAATTTCAAACTCCCAGATAAGCTCACCGAAGAAGAGGAGTCAGACTTTATCCCAGTACTGTCCGAGTTAAGATCTCTGACAAATAACGGCCTTACTAGGGTTGACTTGATCCGCTGCTGGGTTGAATGGCGTATCCTCCCCTTAAGTCGTCGGGACGGATTAATGTGTGATTTTGACGGCACCTTGGGTCATCCTCAGTGCTACTTCCACACGGCTCTGACAGAAAGTGATATTGTAACCATCATCAAGAAGTTGACCGGCAAACCCGCGGCAAAATGCGGCCAAATAGGTCTTAAGCCGTTCTGCAAGATCAACCTGGCACCAAAGGTAAATAACTTAACCCGCCTCTTGTTTTTATTCCTTTCGTCTTATTTGAACTATGACCTCTTATAAAATATGTCATTTCAGAAAGGTGATAAATTCTGGTCCAAGAGGCCAAAGAAGTCGGCCATGAAGCAAGCTAGGCCGCCTCCAAAGAAGAAGTCCAAGGGCAAAGGCAAAGCCGCCGTCACTGAGCCATCTGAAGCCGATGAATCCCAAGTCGGCGACGTACTTTCAGAGGTAAAAAAATCCATCCACTTTAACTCGCCATCCATTACTGATAGTTTTGTGTTTACACCTCTGTATCTCTTGTGTAGAATGAGGACAATGAAAGCCAGGAGGACTCCGTAGAGGTAATTTCTGTTTCCTCCGACTCATCTTCTCCTCCACCTAAGCCGACCAGGCGAATTTGTGGGAAAGTTCCCTTCTCACACCCAAATGCTTGTTTGGATCCAAATTTCCTTTTGAAGAAAGTGTACCATACTTCAAATCGGAAAACTCGGAGTCATTCTGGAGACTTGGTGTCCGGGTTACCAACAAGAAGCAAGAAAAGGCAAAATGAGGTATCTTTTAATAACACTTCTTCATGTCCTTTTGGATCGCGTTTGTAACCTGCTCATAGCTTTGAAGTATTTATTTTTGCAGAGTTCTCCTCCCACATCCGGCGACTCAGTGATGTCGGCACTTCCACCGATGATCTGTGTCCCTGGGTAAGCCTTTGACAACATTTATCTTTGGTCTGATGATGGTAATATCCATTCCTTTAAACGCACCCCCTTCTCTTTTTAGGGCACAGGCGAAGAAAAGGAAGACTGGCGGGTCAACTCCCATTACAGCTTCGGAGCCTATTGAAAAATCGGCACCGATCCAGGATAACCCGGACCAAGACAACCCTGAAGATCAAGTGGATCTCCCCAGCTCGCCCAAGGAAACCATGGAAGCGCCTAACCCGCCAAGTCCATTGAAAACAGCAGAAGACCCAGACGCTGTAGTTATCACCAGTACTCACTTCTCTAAGCCGGCCACAGCGGTTTTATCGAAGCATGTATCATCATCAGCTCAACCTGTTTTTGAGCATGAACTTTCCAAGGCTAAGCTCTCCCAGTATGAGAATCTCGAATTCAAAGAACTTTGCTCTGGCTTTGCAAGTCGCCTGGAGGCGAGTTATGAGATGGAGAAAAGTATGCTTCGATTGCTGAAGAACAAACATGAGGTACGTCTTATTGCACACTGTATTATCCTCATTAACCCCCAAGGGCCGGGTCATCAGTAAAAAGATGAGCCGGGTCTTGATAGTAAAAATGAATCTGTCAACCTGTAACCCCAAGGGCCGGGTCATCTGTAAAAAGATGAACCGGGTCTTGATACTTGAAGAAAAAACTTTCGACCTGTAACCCCCAAGGGCTGGGTCATCTGTAAAAAGATGAGTCGGGTCTTGATAATTGAAGAAAAAACTTTCGACCTGTAACCCCCAAGGGCCGGGTCATCTGTAAAAAGATGAGTCGGGTCTTGATACTGTATAATTTTGTCTAAAAAATTATACATTAGCCCCCAAGTGTCAGGGATGTTGCTTGCAATAATTCTAAGACTTGCCCCTTGACTATATATTTCGACAGGAATCACTTATCCAAACTGAATCAGCATTTGGCGACTTGAAGAAAAGTTTAACCGATCAGCAGGATGCCCGGGCAAAATCAGAAGAGAAGTGTCAACTGATCTTATCTGAGATGGAGAAGCTAAAAGCCGACTTAAAAAGGGCTCAAGCTGATCAAGATGCCTTAATAAAGCGAGCAGAAAAAGCTGAAGCCAAATTGGACAATGTGCAACAAGAGCTGTCCGGCTTAAAGCGACATATCTCCAACATGGCGCAAGCTGTCTTTGGTAAAAAACAACCCTTGATCTTGCACTTTGTAAATAAATAGCTTTATATAAATCGCTGACTATCATTACCTATTATACAGGTCCGAGAGCCGCCAATCTTCAGGATGATTGTGTCCTAATGCTGAAGGCGATTTATACGTTGACGGAGCAACTGTATACCAGAAGTGTGCTGACCGTGAAAGTAGTGATGGGCGCCAAGGAACCAATAACATCAATAAAGAAGATGCTTGGCTGCTTATCTACTCTTCCTCCTCAAATTGGCGAGCTAACTCGGTCAGCCGCCCGAAAAGGAGCACTGACTACGCTGAGTCGGTGTTTGGCGTATGCTCCAGAAATAAACCCAGAAGAAGTAGTGGCGGGCTTTCCCCGGCTCAAGGATGACGGGTCAGAATTTGCCGAAGAAGACTAAGACTACCAGCGTGTTGTCAAAGAATCCCATTTGGCGGCAACTCAGCTTGCTTCAAGCTTGGATTTATCAAAATACCAAGCCGCATATGACAACAAGAACAAGAAAGTTAACCCGCCAACCTTTGTAACGACTAGCTTAACTCCGCGTCGACCCAAGAATCCTTTTGACTTGGAGGCGGATCTCTCATCAGTGCTGAACGATGAAGATGAGTTCGCCGCGTTATCCAAGTGTAACTCGGTACTGGGCGACTTGCAAATTGAAGTCGGCCAAAGCTCGGAGCAGGCTGATCCGAGGACATCAGCAGAATAAAACTTCATAGATTTGGCCATGAGAGCCATGTAATAAGTCTTTTTAGAGATCAAACTGCTTCTGTGATATCTTGAAAAATCCTTATGTCGCCCTTAAGGCGTTTTGAAATGCTTGATCCGCCATTGAGGCGTTTTTATGATGCTTGACCCGCCATGGCTAGAATTATTTTGATCATCAACCTGTTAAGCTTGAAAACATATATCAAACCATCTCAGTGAGTAATGGGTGATAATAAATAGCAATCGGCCCAAGATATTCGAGGCGAGTCAGAAAAAAAGTGAAAACCCTTGTGGCAGTGCCAGGAAGGTAAAAAAATAGCAATTTCGTCGCCTCATCAGGCCGCGACAGGATAGGACGAGTTAAATAAACTCAGGTGCTACCCAAGGGAGACTTTTGTATCAAAAGCTCAAGTATTTAGACCGGCTGATCAGGCACGAGTCAAGCTTCAGTGAAGAAGGTTCAATGAACCAATGGTTTCTCTATTTTCCATGTGAGGCGCTTGCCGGTACCAAACATGTTTTAACCAAGGCGAGTTCAGGGTCCATCAGCGGAATAACTCGCCAAGAGTTCACGGGTCCATATGGCGATTCGGCCAACACACAGTCCAGTATAACCATTTGTAATGCGGTAATTTTTCGCAGGCCAAGTGGGTAGTAAGGCTGATCTCAGTGAGAGGAAGCCCCCAAGTGACCTATGATTAAGGGAAAAACCGTCATAGGATTGTAGAAGCGTATACGCTATTATCACAAAACGACTTGAGAACAAACTGTCCTCAAGTAAGCCGGCCTAATCCACAGAATCATATAAGGCGCCTATGTTTGAATCGCGTGCTTGTGGCGACTTTGATCCTCTTTGGCTTATCGATACCCTGTTTTGTAATAAGCGCATCATGGCGACTTAAGCTCTTTGGTATGGATAGCGTCCATGCTTGGACGACTTGCTGATGAAAAAATAAAGATCCATGCCTTTCAATAAGATGAATTAGCAGGAAAGCCCCCAAGTCGGGAGGCGTTAATTTTATTGCTTTATAAGAAATGAAAAACTTACAAAACGTAGAGCTAATAGCTCAAGTGTAATAAGGCCGCAAGTGGGCTATGTTCCAGGGGCGAGTTGACTCAGCCTCCATGGTTGGCCGATCAGGCCGTAGATCCACTAGATAGTAGGACCCGTTGTGAAGGTTTTTGCTGACGACGAACGGTCCTTCCCATGGTGGTGATAACTTATGCATGCCAGTACGATCTTGTATTAGTCGAAGCACTAAGTCGCCCTCCTGAAAAGTCTGGCTCTTGACCCGGCGGCTGTGATAACGCTGTAAGTCCTGCTGATAAATGGTCGATCGGGCTGCAGCCAAATCACATGCTTCCTCCAAGGCGTCCAAAGAGTCTTGACGCGCCAGTTCGTTGTCCTGTTCCACATAGGCGGCGACTCTGGGCGAGTCATGCCTTATGTCAGTGGGAAGAACGGCTTCTGCTCCATAGACCAGAAAGAAAGGAGTAAAACCCGTAGAACGGTTCGGGGTGGTCCGGATGCTCCATAGTACTGAAGGAAACTCCTCAACCCAACACCCCGGGGTACGTTCCAAGGGAACCATGAGTCGGGGTTTGATTCCTCGCAGAACTTCCTGATTCGCCCGCTCCGCCTGTCCATTAGATTGCGGGTGAGCTACCGCAGAAACATCAAGCCGGATGTGCTCACGATGGCAAAACTCCTGCATCGCCCCTTGAGATAGATTAGTGCCATTATCAGTAATGATGTTGTGTGGATATCCGAACCGAAAGATCAATTTTTTCAAGAATTTGACTGTTGTCTCCGCATCGCAAGCTCCAACAGGTTCTGCTTCAACCCACTTGGTGAACTTATCAACCGCCACCAGCAAATGAGTTTTCTTGTTGGACGACATCTTAAAGGGGCCAACCATGTCTAACCCCCAGACCGCGAAAGGCCAAGTGATGGGTATCATCCTTAGTTCTTGAGCCGGCACATGGGCATGTCGCCCGTAACACTGGCATCCATCACATCGACGAACTATCTCCTCTGCATCTACATGGGCCGTCAACCAGAAGAAACCATGACGGAACACCTTTGAAACCAAGGAGCGTGACCCGGCGTGATGCCCACAATCTTCGGAATGAATGTCATTTAGAATTATGCACCCTTCTTCGGAGAAAACACATCTTTGAAAAACCCCGAAAGTACTTCGTTTATATAATTCGCCATTGATGATCACCATGGATTTGCTTCGCCGAACGATTTGGCGAGCCAACACTTCATCTGTAGGTAACTCGCCTGGGGCGAGATAGGCCAGATACGGAAGAACCCAATCCGACGTAACATGGAGAGCCGCCACGAACTGGGACTCAGGATCTGGTATTGCCAACTCCTCCTCTGAGGGCAACCTTACGGAAGGATTATGCAGAGTATCCAGAAAAACATTGGGGGGAACCGGCTTACGCTGGGAACCGAGACGCGAAAGGGCATCAGTTGCTTCGTTAAGGCGCCGGTCGATGCGATCGACCTGATAGCCATGGAAATGACCCGCCACATCGGACACAACCCTCCTGTAAGCCGCCATCAAGGGGTCCCGAGAATCCCAAGTACCTGAAACTTGCTGAGCCACCAAATCAGAATCGCCAAAACATCTGACCCGCGTAAGGTTCATCTCCTTGGCGAGTCGCAAGCCGTGAAGCGAAGCTTCGTATTCCGCAGCGTTGTTGGTACATGGAAACATGAGTCGGAGGACATAACAGAATTTGTCTCCTTGAGGCGATATCAGCACCATGCCAGCCCCCGAGCCTTCCAATTGTCTAGATCCGTCAAAATAAATAGTCCAGTATGTAAGGTCAGGCCTGTCTTCCGGGATCTGTAACTCGGTCCAATCATTGACGAAATCAACCAAGGCCTGAGATTTGATAGCCGTGCGAGGGGTGTATCGCACGTGGTGCGGCCCAAGTTCGATCGCCCACTTGGCGATTCGCCCTGTCGCCTCCCGATTCTGGATGATGTCCCCGAGGGGAGCGGAGCTAACCACCGTGATGGGATGCTCTTGGAAATAATTTTTGAGCTTCCGGCTTGCCATAAAGACCCCATAAACTAATTTCTGCCAATGTGGGTATCGCTGCTTGGACAGGGTTAGCACCTCGCTGATAAAATACACCAGGCGCTGCACAGGGTATTCCTTCCCTTCCTCCTTCCTTTCGACGACCACCGCCACACTCATCGCTTTGGAGTTTGCCGCAATATATAAAAGCATGGGCTCTTTCTCAGTCGGGGCGGCCAAGACCGGCGGATTGACCACCTGCCGTTTTAAGGCTTCGAAAGCTTCATTGGATTCGTCTGTCCAAACAAAATGGTCAGATTTCCTAAGAAATTGATAAAGGGGAATAGCTTTTTCTCCCAGACGGCTTATGAAGCGACTTAAGGCCGCAATACGACCCGCCATCCGTTGGACTTGATTAATATTCGCTGGTTTCCCAAGGGAGGTAACCGCTTCGATCTTGTCCGGGTTAGCTTCGATGCCGCGCTCAGACACCAGGAAGCCCAACAACTTCCCTGCAGGAACACCAAAGACACACTTGGTGGGATTAAGCTTCATCTGATATACCCGCAGATTATCAAAAGTTTCCTTGAGATCTTCCAATAGTGTTTCCTTCCTGTGGGTTTTAACCACAATGTCATCAACATAGGCATGGACGTTGCGTCTGATTTGGCCACGGAGGCAATTTTGGATGCAGCGCTGATAAGTCGCCCCTGCACTCTTGAGTCCGAATGGCATGGACACATAGCAAAAAGGCCCAAAGGGGGTTATAAAAGCTATTTTCTCTTGATCTTCCATGGCCATCTTGATTTGGTGATATCCAGAATAAGCGTCTAGGAAGCACAAACGTTCGCATCCCGCCACTGAATCAATAATTTGATCGATGCGGCGAAGAGCGAAAGGATCCTTCGGACAAGCTCTGTTAAGGTCCGTGTAATCAATGCACATACGGAAGGTACCGTTCTTCTTGAGCACCAAGACCGGGTTAGCCAACCATTTGGGGTGGAAGACCTCTACGATGAATCCGGCGGCCAAGAGACGGGCAACTTCCTCCCCGATTGCCTTGCATCGTTCCTCATTGAACCTACGAAGATATTGCTGAATAGGTTTTGCTTTTGGGTCAACATTAAGATGGTGCTCAGCGAATTCTCTCAGCACACCAGGCATGTTAGAAGGTTTCCATGCGAAGATGTCCCGATTCTCACGGATGAATTCGATGAGCGCGCTTTCCTATTTGGGATCCAGACCCGTCCCAATAGTGAACTGCTTGGTTGAGTCGCCAGGGACAAAATCCACCGTCTTAGTGTCATATGTTGGCTTGAACTTGAGGGGCGGCTCAGCGTCTGTCATCGGCTTTTTTAAGGGTGACATATCAGCCGGATCAACATTGACCTGGTGATATTTAAGCTCCTCCGCAGCACAGGCGACTTCTGCGTAAGTCGCATCCCCTTCTTCACACTCTTTTGCAATCCTCCTATCACCATCAACCGTGATGGGTTCTTTAGGACCAGGCATCTTGAGTTTAAGGTAAACATAGCATGGGCGAGCCATGAACCGGGCGTAAGCCGGCCGCCCAAACAGCGCATGATAGGGGCTTTTTAACTTAACCACCTCAAACATAAGTGACTCACTCCTGTAATTAGATGTTGTTCCAAATGCAACTGTGAGCCTGACTCGGCCTATGGGATACGCTGATCTGCCTAGGACGATCCCGTGGAATACCGTGGTTGAGGGCATCAAATCTTTCTCCAGCAGGTTCATCCTTTGGAAAGTGTCGAAGTATAATATGTTGATGTTGCTGCCGCCATCCATCAGTACCTTCGATAAAGTATATCCTCCAACTTGGGGAGCCACGACCAACGCTAAGTCGCCGGGATTGTCAACTCTTTGCGGGTGATCCTCCCTAGTCCATGATATAGTCTGCTCGGACCAGTGGAGGTATCTAGGGAGTGCCGGCTCAGAGACACTGTACGCTCGGTGACTCACCTTTTTATTACGCCTGCAGGCATTGGTGGTGAAAATGTGGTATTGCCCATTGCTTAACTGCTTGGGATTATTGCGGAAGCCACCATTGTCGTCCTGCCCCTGCGAAGCCCCCTGTGGGGGTGGTGTTGGAAATATGCCCTAGAGGCAATAATAAATTAGTTATTATTATATTTCTTAGTTCATGATAATCGTTTATTATCCATGCTATAATTGTATTGATTGGAAACACAATACTTGTGTAGATACATAGACAAAACACTGTCCCTAGTAAGCCTCTAGTTGACTAGCTCGTTGATCAAAGATGGTCAAGGTTTCCTGGCCATAGGCAAGTGTTGTCACTTGATAACGGGATCACATCATTAGGAGAATCATGTGATGGACTAGACCCAAACTAATAGACGTAGCATGTTGATCGTGTCATTTTGTTGCTACTGTTTTATGCGTGTCAAGTATTTGTTCCTATGACCATGAGATCATATAAGTCACGGACACCGGAGGAATGCTTTCTGTGTATCAAACGTCGCAACGTAACTGGGTGACTATAAAGATGCTCTACAGGTATCTCCGAAGGTGTTCGTTGAGTTAGTATGGATCGAGACTGGGATTTCTCACTCCGTGTGACGGAGAGGTATCTCGGGGCCCACTCGGTAATACAACATCACACACAAGCCTTGCAAGCAATGTAACTTAATGTAAGTTGCGGGATCTTGTATTACGGAACGAGTAAAGAGACCTGCCGGTAAACGAGATTGAAATAGATATGCGGATACTGACGATCGAATCTCGGGCAAGTAACATATCGAAGGACAAAGGGAATGACATACGGGATTATATGAATCCTTGGCACTGAGGTTCAAACGATAAGATCTTCGTAGAATATGTAGGATCCAATATGGGCATCCAGGTCCCGCTATTGGATATTGACTGAGGAGTCTCTCGGGTCATGTCTACATAGTTCTCGAACCCGCAGGGTCTGCACACTTAAGGTTCGACATTGTTTTGTGCGTATTTGAGTTATATGGTTGGTTACCGAATGTTGTTCGGAGTCCCGGATGAGATCACGGACGTCACGAGGGTTTCCAGAATGGTCCGGAAACAAAGATTGATATATAGGATGACCTCATTTGATTACCGGAAGGTTTTCGGAGTTACCGGGAATGTACCGGGAATGACGAATGGGTTCCGGGAGTTCACCGGGGGGGCCACCCACCCCGGGGAAGCCCATGGGTGTTTGGGGTGCCGCACTAGCCCTTAGTGGGCTGGTGAGACAGCCCAAGAGAGGCCTATGCGCATAGGAAAGAAAATCAAAGAGGAAAGGAAAAAAAAGAAGGAGGTGGGAAAGGGAAGAAGGACTCCACCTTCCAAACCAAGTGGATTTCGGTTTGGGAGGGGGAGACCTTCCCCCTTGGCTCGGCCGACTCCCTTGGGAGTCCTTGGACCCCAAGGCAAGTCTCCCCCCTCCTCCTCCTATATATAGTGGGGTTTTAGGGCTGATTTGACACGACTTTTCCACGGCAGCCCGACCACATACCTCCACGGTTTTTCCTCTAGATCGCGTTTCTGCGGAGCTCGGGCGGAGCCCTGCTGAGACAAGGTCATCACCAACCTCCGGAGCGCCGTCACGCTGCCGGAGAACTCTTCTACCTCTCCGTCTCTCTTGCTGGATCAAGAAGGCCGAGATCATCGCCGAGCTGTACGTGTGCTGAATGCGGAGGTGCCGTCCGTTCGGTACTAGATCGTGGGACTGATCGCGGGATTGTTCGCGGGGCGGATTGAGGGACGTGAGGACGTTCCACTACATCAACCGCGTTCACTAACGCTTCTGCTGTACGATCTACAAGGGTACGTAGATCACTCATCCCCTCTCGTAGATGGACATCACCATGATAGGTCTTCGTGCGCGTAGGAAATTTTTTGTTTCCCATGCGACGTTCCCCAACAGTGGCATCATGAGCTAGGTTCATGCGTAGATGTCTTCTCGAGTAGAACACAAAAGTTTTTGTGGGCGGTGATGTGCGTTTTGCTGCCCTCCTTAGTCTTTTCTTGATTCCGCGGTATTGTTGGATCGAAGCGGCTCGAACCGACATTACTCGTACGCTTACAAGAGACTAGTTTCATCGCTACGAGTAACTCCGTTGCTCAAAGATGACTGGCGGGTGTCAGTTTCTCCAACTTTAGTTGAATCAGATTTGACCGAGGAGGTCCTTGGATGAGGTTAAATAGCAATTCATATATCTCCGTTGTGGTGTTTGCGTAAGTAAGATGCGATCCTACTAGATACCCATGGTCACCACGTAAAACATGCAACAACAAAATTAGAGGACGTCTAACTTGTTTTTGCAGGGTATGCTTGTGATGTGATATGGCCAACGATGTGATGTGATATATTGGATGTATGAGATGATCATGTTGTAATAGATAATATCGACTTGCACGTCGATGGTACGGCAACCGGCAGGAGCCATAGGGTTGTCTTTATAACTAACGTTTGTGCTTGCAGATGCGTTTACTATTTTGCTAGGACGTAGCTTTAGTAGTAATAGCATGAGTAGCACGACAACCCCGATGGCGACACGTTGATGGAGATCATGATGATGGAGATCATGGTGTGACGCCGGTGACAAGAAGATCGTGCCGGTGCTTTGGTGATGGAGATCAAGAAGCACGTGATGATGGCCATATCATGTCACTTATGAATTGCATGTGATGTTAATCCTTTTATGCACCTTATTTTGCTTAGAACGACGGTAGCATTATGAGGTGATCTCTCACTAAAATTTCAAGACGAAATTGTGTTCTCCCCGACTGTGCACCATTGCTACAGTTCGTCGTTTCGAGACACCACGTGATGATTGGGTGTGATAGACTCAACGTTCACATACAACGGGTGCAAAACAGTTGCGCACGCGGAACACTCGGGTTAAGCTTGACGAGCCTAGCATGTGCAGACATGGCCTTGGAACACATGAGACCGAAAGGTCGAGCTGAATCGTATAGTTGATATGATTAGCATAGAGATGCTTACCACTGAAACTATTCTCGACTCACGTGATGATCGGACTTGAGATAGTGGATTTGGATCATGTACCACTCAAATGACTAGAGAGATGTACTTTTTGAGTGGGAGTTCTTAAGTAATATGATTAATTGAACTAATTGTCATGAACATAGTCTAATGGTCTTTGCGAATTACGATGTAGCTTGCGCTATAGCTCTACTGTTTTTATATGTTCCTAGAGAAAATTTAGTTGAAAGTTGATAGTAGCAAACTTTGCAGACTAAGTCTGTAAAACCGAGGATTGTCCTCATTGCTGCACAGAAGGCTTATGTCCTTAATGCACCACTCGGTGTGCTGCACCTCGAGCGTCGTCTGTGGATGCTGTGAACATCCGACATACACGTTTCTGATGACTACACGATAGTTCAGTACAAAAATACTTAATGGCTTAGAAGCAAGGCGCCGAAAACGTTGTAAAACGTCACGGAACATAAGTGATGTTCTAAAGAGATGAAATTATGATTTCATGCTTGTGCCCTTGTTAAGAGGTACGAGACCTCCGACAAGATTCTTTGTCCACAAAGTAAAGGAGAAAGGCTCAATCGTTGAGCATGTGCTCAGATTGTCTGAGTACGACAATCGCTTGAATCAAGTGGGAGTTAATCTTCCAGATGAGATAGTGATAGTTCTCCAAAGTCACTGCCACCAAGCTGTGAGAGCTTCGTGATGAACTATAACATATCAAGGATACATACAATGATCCTTGAGCGATTCACGATGTTTGACACTGTGAAAGTAGAAATCAAGAAGGAGCATCAATAGTTGATGGTTTGTAAAACCACTAAGTTTCAAGAAAGGCAAGGGCTAGAAGGGATACTTCGTGAAACGGCAAAACAGTTGCTGCACTAATGAAGAGACCCAAGATTAAACCCAAACCCGAGACTAAGTGCTTCTGTAATGAGGGGAACAGTCACTGAGGCGGAGCAACTCTAGATACTTGGTAGATAAGAAGGCTGGCAAAAGTCGAAAGAAGTGTATTTGATATACATGATGTTGATGTGTACTTTACTAGTACTCCTAGTAGCATGAGGGTATTGGATACCGGTTCGGTTGCTAAGTGAGTAGTAACACGAAATGTAAGCTACGGCATAAACGGAGACTAGCTAAAGGCGAGGTGACGATACGTGTTGGAAGTGTTTCCAAGGTTGATATGATCAAACGTCACACGCTCCCTCTACCATCGGGATTGGTGTTAAACCTAAATAATTGTTATTTGGTGCTTGCATTAAGCATGAACATGATTGGATCGTGTTTATTGCAATACGATTATTCATTTAAAGAGAATAATGGTTACTCTATTTTCTTGAATAATCACCTTCAATGGTTTATTGAATCTCGATCGTAGTGTTACACATGTTCATGATATTGGTGCCAAAAGATACGAGTTGATGATGATAGTACCACTTACTTGTGGCACTGCCGCTTGAGTCATGTTAGTATAAATTGCATGAAGAGGCTCCATGCTGATGGATCTTTGTACTCACCTGATTTCGAATCACTAGTGACATGCAAATCATACCACATGATCAAGGCCTTGTTTTCATTGAGATGAAATAAGATAGTAACTTGTTGGAAGTGATACATTATGATGTATGCAGTCCAATGGGTGCTGAGGCACGCAGTGGATATCATTATGTTCTTACTTCACTGACGATTTGAGTAGATACAGGAGTATTTACTTAATGAATCACAAGTCTGAAATGTTGAAAAGTTCAATTCCGTTTCAGAGTGAAGTTCGTCGTAACAAGAGGATAAACTGTCTACGATATGATCATGGAAATGAATATCTGAGTTACGAGTTTTGGTACACAGTTAAGACAATGTGGAAATTGTTTCGCAGTTCATGCCACCTGGAACATCATAGTGTGATGATGTGTCTGAACGTCATAGCCACACACTATTTGGTATGGTGCATGCTATGATATCTCTTATCGAAATACCACTATCGTTTATGGGTTAAGCATTAGAGACAATCGCATTCACTTTAAATAGGGCACCACGTATTTCCGTTGAGATGACACAATATAGACTGAGGTTTAGAGAAATCTAAACTGTCGTTTCTTGAAAGTTTGGGGCTTCGACACTTATGTGAAAAAGTTTCAGTCTGATAAGCTCGAACCCAAAGCGGATAAATGCATCTTCATAGGATATCCAAAACAGTTGGGTACATCTCCTATCTCAGATCCGAAAGCAAAGTGTTTGTTTCTAGAAACGGATCCTTTCTCGAGGAAAGGTTTCTCTAGAAAGAATTGAGTGGGAGGGTAGTAGAACTTGATGAGGTTATTGAACCATCACTTCAACCAGTGTGTAGCAGGGCGCAGGAAGTTGTTCCTGTGGCGCCTACACCAATTGAAGTGAAAGCTGATGATGGTGATCATCGAGCATCGGATCAAGTTACTACAAACCTCGTAGGTTGACAAGGTCACGTACTACTGCAGAGTGGTACGGTAACCCTATCTTGGAGGTCATGTTGTTGAGCAACAGTGAACCTACGAATTATGGAGAAAGCGATGGTGGGCCCAGATTCCGACAAATGGCTGGAAGCCATGAAATCTGAGAGAGGATCCATGTGTGAAAACAAAGTGTAGACTTTGGTAGAACTACTTGATGGTCATAGGACTATTGAGTAAAAATGGATCTTTAAAGGAAGACAGACGATGATGGTGATAAGTCGCTATTAAGAAAAGCTCGACTTGTCGCAAAGATGTTTTCGACAAGATCAAACAGTTGACTATGATGAGACTTTCTCACTCGTAGCGATGCTAAAGGTCTGTTAGAATTATGTTAGTTGTTGATGCATTATTTATGAAATATTGCACGTAGGATGTCAAAACATTGTTTTCTCGACGGTTTCCTTGAGCAAAACATTGTATGTGATACAACCAGAAGGTTTTGTCGATCCTAAAGATACTAGCAAGTATGCAAGCTCCAGTGATCCTTCAATGGACTGGTGCAAGCATCTCGGAGTTGGAATATACACTTTGATGAGATGATCAAAGATTTTGGGTTTGTACAAGGTTTATGAGAAACTTGTATTTCCAAAGAAGTGAGTGGGAGCACTATAGAATTTCTGATAGGTATATGTGGTTGACATATTGTGGATCAGAAGTAATGTAGAATTTCTGTAAAGCATACAAGGTTGTTTGAAAGAAGTTTTCAAAGGAGTACCTAGATTACGCTACTTGAACGTTGAGCATCAAAGATCTATGGAGATAGATCGAAAGCGCTTAATAGAAATTTCAACAAGATGCATGCCTTGACAAGTTTTTGAAAGAGTTCAAAATAGATCAGCAAAGAAGGAGTTCTTGGTTGCGTTGTGAGGTGTGAATTTGAGTAAGACTCAAAACCCGACCACGGCAGAATAAAGAGAATAGACGAAGGTCGTCTTCTATGCCTTAGCCGTAGAATCTAAAGTATGCCATGTTGTGTACCGCACCTGATGTGTGCCTTGACTCAAAGTATGTTGAGAGGTACAGAGAGTGATCCATGATTGAATCACTAGCAGCGGTCGAAATTTATCCTTAGTAACTAATGGACTAAGGATTTTTTTCTCGATTATGGAGGTGGTCAAAGAGTTTGTCGTAAAGGGTTACGTCAATGCAAGCTTTGACACTAATCCGAATAACTATGAGTAGTGAAACGGATTCGTATAGTAGAGTAGATATTTGGAGCATTTCCGAATAGCACGTAGTAGCAGCATCTATAAGATGACATAAAGATTTGTAAAGAACGCACGGATCTGAAAGTTTCAGAACCGTTGACTAAAACCTCTCTCATGAGCAAGACGTGATCAGACCCCATGACTATATGGGTGTTGGATTCGTTGGAATCACATGGTGATGTGAACTAGATTATTGACTCTAGTGCAAGTGGGAGACTGTTGGAAATATGCCCTATAGGCAATAATAAATTAGTTATTATTATATTTCTTAGTTCATGATAATCGTTTATTATCCATGCTATAATTGTATTGATTGGAAACACAATACTTGTGTGGATACATAGACAAAACACTGTCCCTAGTAAGCCTCTAACTAGCTCGTTGATCAAAGATGGTCAAGGTTTCCTGGCCATAGGCAAGTGTTGTCACTTGATAACGGGATCACATCATTAGGAGAATCATATGATGGACTAGACCCAAACTAATAGACGTAGCATGTTGATCGTGTCATTTTGTTGCTACTGTTTTCTGCGTGTCAAGTATTTGTTCCTATGACCATGAGATCATATAACTCACGGACACCGGAGGAATGCTTTCTGTGTATCAAACGTCGCAACGTAACTGGGTGACTATAAAGATGCTCTACAGGTATCTCTGAAGGTGTTCGTTGAGTTAGTATGGATCGAGACTGGGATTTGTCACTCCGTGTGACGGAGAGGTATCTCGGGGCCCACTCGGTAATACAACATCACACACAAGCCTTGCAAGCAATGTAACTTAATGTAAGTTGCGGGATCTTGTATTACGGAACGAGTAAAGAGACCTGCCGGTAAACGAGATTGAAATAGATATGCGGATACTGACGATCAAATCTCGGGCAAGTAACATACCGAAGGACAAAGGGAATGACATACGGGATTATATGAATCCTTGGCACTGAGGTTCAAACGATAAGATCTTCGTAGAATATGTAGGATCCAATATGGGCATCCAGGTCCCGCTATTGGATATTGACCGAGGAGTCTCTCGGGTCATGTCTACATAGTTCTCGAACCCGCAGGGTCTGCACACTTAAGGTTCGACATTGTTTTGTGCGTATTTGAGTTATATGGTTGGTTACCGAATGTTGTTCGAAGTCCCGGATGAGATCACGGACGTCACGAGGGTTTCCGGAATGGTCCGGAAACAAAGATTGATATATAGGATGACCTCATTTGATTACCGGAAGGTTTTCGGAGTTACCGGGAATGTACCGGGAATGACGAATGGGTTCCGGGAGTTCACCGGGGGGGCCCACCCACCCCGGGGAAGCCCATGGGTGTTTGGGGTGCCGCACCAGCCCTTAGTGGGCTGGTGAGACAGCCCAAGAGAGGCCTATGCGCATAGGAAAGAAAATCAAAGAGGAAAGGGAAAAAAAAGAAGGAGGTGGGAAAGGGAAGAAGGACTCCACCTTCCAAACCAAGTGGATTTCGGTTTGGGAGGGGGAGACCTTCCCCCTTGGCTCGGCCGACTCCCTTGGGAGTCCTTGGACCCCAAGGCAAGTCTCCCCCCTCCTCCTCCTATATATAGTGGGGTTTTAGGGCTGATTTGACACGACTTTTCCACGGCAGCCCGACCACATACCTCCACGGTTTTTCCTCTAGATCGCGTTTCTACGGAGCTCGGGCGAAGCCCTGCTGAGACAAGGTCATCACCAACCTCCGGAGCGCCGTCACGCTGCCGGAGAACTCTTCTACCTCTCCGTCTCTCTTGCTGGATCAAGAAGGCCGAGATCATCGTCGAGCTGTACGTGTGCTGAACGCGGAGGTGCCGTCCGTTCGGTACTAGATCGTGGGACTGATCGCGGGATTGTTCGCGTGGCGGATCGAGGGACGTGAGGACGTTCCACTACATCAACCGCGTTCACTAACGCTTCTGTTGTACGATCTACAAGGGTACGTAGATCACTCATCCCCTCTCGTAGATGGACATCACCATGATAGGTCTTCGTGCGCGTAGGAAAATTTTTGTTTCCCATGCGACGTTCCCCAACAGGTGGTTGCTGAAAAACTCCAGGCGGGTTATACCGTCGCTGGTGATGTACCGGATACTGGCCACTGCTTGGCTGCGAGCCACCCTGAGCCCCGGGTTCGGGGAAACCGCCGAAGGGGTTCTGGCGTTGATTAGATGCGCCGAACTGTTCCTGCCGTTGGTCCGGGTCACCGCCTTGCCCTTTTTTGATCGCCTCCGCCCGAAAATCCCGCATCACGTAACAGTCCTCCCATGAATGAGTCGCCGGTCCGTCTGCCATGGCGTGGTGCGGGCAGGGGCCCTTGAGTAACTCATTATAGTTGCGCGGCTTTTTGCCACTGTAACCCCTATTCTTTTTCTGACGCTGGTTGCCATTATTGGTGTTGGTGTTGGCGACTAAGTCCGAAGACTCTTCCTGCTGCCTTCTCTTGCTATTCTCTCCCTGATTATGGCGGGCGCGTCCCTGGAACCGGGTATGATTTTTGGATGACTCGCCCTTCCTTGGTGAGTTAGCTTTACCACCATCCTCGCCGGGATCTTTGGTGTCGTCCGCCTCAGCGTACCTAGTGAGGGTGTCCATTAGCTCCCCCATGTCTTGGACCTTCCGCTTGAGTCGCCCCAACTTCTGCACCAAGGGCTCGTAGTGGCAATTCTGCTCAAGGATCAGCACAGCCTGAGCCACCGTAATACCGTCCGATGAGTGAATGATTTCCGCGACCCGCCACAACCAGTGGTGGGCCGACTCATCGGGGCGTTGAACGCAGTGCTGTAGATCGACTATTGTCATCGGGCATTTGCAGGTTCCTCGGAAGTTTTTGACGAAACGCTCTTTCAATTCAGCCCAAGTCTGGATGGAGTTGGGGGGCAAGTTCTTTAACCAAGTACGCGCCGTCCCTTCGAGCATCATTGTGAAGTACCTAGCGCAGACTGCTTCGCTTACATCGAGCATGTCCATGGCGATTTCGTAACTCTCGACCCACGACGCCGGCTCAAGGTCCGGAGTGTAGTTAGGCACCTTTCTTGGCCCTTTAAAATCCTTGGGCATTCGCTCGTTGCGAAGGGCGGGGGCCAAACACGGCACCCCCAATTGTCTGCCGTTTCCAACAAGAGGCGCTGGGGCGACTTGAATGTCCGGGTGATCCCGACCTGGCGGGTCTCGATGATCAGGCGAGTTGACCTGGGGAAAGGGTCGCGGTCCGCTGGTTATAGCGGGCTGGTCCTCTGGCCGACTCCTGGTGTGGCTTGCCTGGGGAGTGGAGTGCAGCCGATCTAGGCTGTGCTAGAACTAGGCGTTTTGAACCACCGCCGTCTTTAACATCTCAATGGCGTTCCTTGCCTCTATCTCAGCTGGCGTGTTGCCGTGAATCGGAAGGGATTCTAAATGGCGAGTTGCGGCGAGGACATTGTCCACCGGGTTGGAAAAGTGACCTTGAGGTGTTTGGAATCGGGGTAGGCGATCCGTAGCTGGCTGAAACAGCGGGTTCGGTGGCTGACCCGGCCCTCCCCCCGGGGCGACTCCTGCCCCGGGAGTTCGTGGAGTGTCGAACAGGCGGGTCGGGTTGAGATCAGGGGGCAAGCGACCCTGGTGCCTCTGCTGATGGACAACGTCAGATGTGCGCTGGTGCCTTTCGAGCCGCCAGTTGTCGGTATTCAAGCGAGCTATCTCAGCGGTAATTTGAGCCTGCCGGGTCTCGATCCTGGCGGCCTCCACCTCCGCGTCCCGATGAGCCTTTGCCACCCCTTCTCTTAGCTTCGTCAGTTCCGTGTTTACCGCCTCCTGGTTTTCCGGTGTGATGGGGGTCGCCATGAGCCTTGTTATTTCCGCTGCTAACTCCACCAAAATCGCGGCCGGGCTTCTAGACGTCTCGCCAGTTCCATCTCCGCCTGCCGGGTTTGGTGAGGGTTGAGTCGCCCCTGCCATGTAAATGGCGATCTGACGGCGAGTCCGGTCAAGAACTTCGGGGTCCATGGCCAGTGACAAGCCCCCAAGGAATCCCCCGTGTAGAGACTGGATTGAATCTGAATCGCCCATAGATGATTCGTCATCAGTGTTGACCGGCGTGGTTTCCTGGGTCGCTGAGTGTTCTGGCTCCTCAGATCCGTGCGTGAATCCAACAAAGACCGGACGGGTTAGGTTTGGCGTCACAACAGGGCGGACGTACCTGGCCGGCTCGATGATGTCGGAGGAGGTGTCCGGCTCAGGCACGGGCGATCCAATCATGCCGATGAAGACGCTCATCTTGATGAAGGGGACCCTGTAACCGGATTCGATCGAATCGGCCTCGGGCCCCCATTGCAAGTTGTTGATGTAGTACTTCCCGCGACGGCTCCGAGTCATGAGCCCCGCTGTGTAGCTCCCAGACCCTGGTAGGGCTCCCTTTGAGAACTCAACTCCACCGTGCGCAGGCCCCACGGTGGGCGCCAACTGTCGTGGTTTTGTCACGGTAGATGTCCTCGTGAAAGGACTTAGTGTTGGAGCCATCGCACCTTGGTGGCGACTCAAAGGGGTTGAACGGGAGCGAGACAAAGATTTACCCAGGTTCGGCCCCTCGTGAGGAGGTAAAAGCCTACGTCCTGCTTTGTGTTGTATTGATGGTGTTTCGATTACAAGGAGGGCGTAACTCGCCTGACCTAGCACTCGATGATTTCTAACCTGCCCTCTCCTTCCTCGGGACTCGCCTTTATATACAGGTCGAGTCCTTAGGGTTTACAAGGGTCCTTTCCTTTACACAAATCGTGACTCTTCCGATCTCTGAGTCGCCATCTTTCCAAGACTTGGAGACCTTCTCCACTATGGACTCCTTCCGAAGGTCTTGAACCGCCATACGACTTCCGGCCTTACTAGGCCAAGGCCCAAACCACCTGGAGATGAATCGCCAGCTTCGGTGACCCGGCCCAACTAAGGCGGGTTATCCAACATATAATATCCCCAACACTTTGGACCTCCAATTCCTGGGTGTGCAGCCTTGTGATCTCTTGGGTCTAGATTGCATCATCACCGAAGAGGATGTCTGAAGGTGATCAAGGAGATGCCATCGGATAGAGCGTATGGCCCGGATTGATTTATTGGGGCATTTTACCAGCGTGCTTGGCCCATCATTAAGCATGATGTGATGGCGGTCATGATGAAGCTTTACGTGGGAGATGGTAGAGGATTTGCCAAGCTCAACAAGGCGCATATCGTACTCATCCCGAAGAAACCAGACATTGAAGAAATCGGGGATTTCAGAACCATAAGCCTAATTCATAGCATTCCAAAGCTATTTGCGAAAGTATTGGCGGACCATCTTAGAGATCAAATGCACGAGATCATGGAGATCAATCGATCCGCCTTCACCCATGGAAGGAATCTACACGACAACTTCCTCCTGGTCCCACAAGTGGCGCGCAAAATCCACACGCAAAGATTTCCAGGAGACTTCCTCAAGTTAGACACCTCGCTAGTGTTCGATTATGTATCTTGGCCTTTCCTTCTTGAGGTCTTACGGGCCAAGGGCTTTGGTCAAAGATGGGCCAAATGGTTGATGATACTGATGCATTCTGCTAGCACGAAGGTGGTGGTGAATGGCGTCCCAGGAAAGAGATTCGTGCACGCTTGTGGGCTTCGATAGGGCAACCCCATCACACCTTTCCTATTCGTCATCGTGATGGATATCCTCGCCAAGCTAGTTCATAAAGCCACAAAGTTGGATGTGCTCAGTTCCTACAACAACATTTCTGTGCTCCAAAGACTCTCGATCTACGCGGATGATGTCACCATGCTCATCCAGCCTTCTATCCATGATTTGGCTATGATTCACTCTATGCTTGAGGCTTTCGGAGAGGCCTCGGGGTTACACATCAATTATCACAAATCACATGCCATCCTGATTCATGGAGACGAAGAAGACACAACCCGCGTGGTTGAGATGCTACATTGCACCTTGGCAGAGTTTCCATGCAAATACCTTGACATGCTTATTGCAATCAAAGCCTTGACTAGGGCTGAATGACAGCCAATGCTCGACCAGGTGAAGAGGTGCGTCCCATCTTGGCAGCGGTGCCTCATTCAAAAGGCCGGGACTTCTGGTACTCATTCAATCAGTCATCGGCGCTAAACTGATTAGCCACTTCATGGTCAAAGATGCACCGAGTGGGTGTTCGAGGACATCAACAAATGGATGAGATCCTTCTTTTGGGTCGGCAAAGACAAGGTGCACGGCGGCCAAAGCCTAGTAGCGTGGGACACTATCTGCAGACCCAAGTGCATGGGCGGGTGATACGTCTCCAATGTATCGATAATTTATGAAGTATTCATGCCATGTTTGCATATGTTTACAATACTTTTATATGGTTTTGATGCACTTTATATAATTTATTTAGAACTAACCTGTAGTGGCGCCGTTTTCAGTAGAATTACCATGGTGTTGTTTTTTGTGCAAAAAAATAAAGTTCCCGGAATCGCCCGAAACTTTTTTATAATTTTTTTGAAGTAAATAAACAGTATTGGAGCGAAGAACCACCACAGGGGAGCCATCTATGGGCCACAAGCCAACAGGGTGCCCCCTAGGTCACGCCCTGATGGCTTGTGCGGTCCATGTGGCTCCATTTGGCATGATTCCAATGCTAAAAAATCATATATATAATAGAAATCCCAAAAATAAAAGAGAACTTCCGCTCCGCCGCCGCAACTCTCTATATCGATGAAAAACCCATCTGGAGCCTTTCTAGTACCCCGTCGGAGAGAGGAAATCATCTCCGGTGGCCATCTTCATCATCCCGCATGAAGGCCATGACGAGGATGGGGTACTTCACCCTCGGGGCTGATGGTATGTACCAGTAGTTATGTGTTCAATCTCTCTCTCTCTCTCTTGTTCTTGAGATGGAACGATCTTGATGTATCACAGGCCTTGTTAATCTAGTTGGATCATATGATGTTATTCCCTTGCTACCTTGTTGTGATGAATTGAATCTTTCCCTTTAAGATCTCGTTATGTTGGATTGAATATTATTTTTTTGAGAACACTTGTTGCATGTCTTGTATGCGGATACCCGGAGTGACATTGGGGTATTCAAGTGATTCACTTGATATATGTTATGATTTGCGGATTTCGATGACCTTGGGGATTTATGCATAGGGGTTGGTTGCATGTTTTCATACTATGTTCTCCGATAGAAATCTTGGGGTGCTCCTTGGAATTCTTTGTGTTGGATTGAATAAGATAGATTTGAAATTGTTTAATGCATGTCGCATAATTTCCCCATGTATACTTGAGGTGACATTGGAGTATCTAGGTGACATTAGGGTTGATTGATATGTATCGTGAGTGTTATTCTAGTACGAACTCTAGAGTTGTTTGTGACACTTATAGGAATGGCTCAAAAGATTGATGAGAAAAAATAACTTTGAGGTGGTTTTACTACCTACACCAGTTTCATCTTATTGTTCTCCGCTAGATAGAAACATTGGAGTGATTCTTCGTTGCAGTTGAGGGATGATCATATGATTCTACTATGTTAGCATCGTCGAGAGATTGCACTAGTGAAAGTATGAACCATAGGCCTTATTACCAAGCATTTATACAATGTTTTGCTCGTTCTTGTACACTTGTTACCTTGCTGTTTTTATATTTTCATATTTCAAAAACCTATATCTACTATCCATACTACACTTGTATCACCATCTCTTCGCCGAACTAGTACACCTATATAATTTGCCATTATATTGGGTATGTTGGGGACATAAGAGATTTCTTGTATTTGATTGCAGGGTTGTTTGAGAGAGACCATATTCATCTTACACCTCCCACGGATTGATAAACCTTAGGTCATCCACTTGAGCAAAATTTATTGTTGTACTACAAAACTCTGCGCTTGGAGTTCCAGCATGTAGTCTACAAGAATAAAGTTGCGTAGTAGACAACAGCGGGTTGGGCATAAAGAACCTAAAAGTGCAAGTGCTCGCTCTGCAAGTTAGATGGGAATGGTTAAAGAGGACGAACCAGCACTGACCATGACAAGGGTTGTCGATGGTTGAGGAGAAGGATGCCAGGTTGGTGTTCGATACACTTGTGAGCATCGAGGTTGGATCAGATGGGAGAGTCTTGTTTTGGCGAGACAAATGGATTCACGGCTACTCTGCGGCCGACATCACCCCCGCATTGTTTCCTCGATGCAAAAGAGAGTGATTAACTCCCTCACTGTCCAACATCCACTGGACAATGATCGCTGGTGGGATGATTGTGAGGCTGAGAGCTCCTTCACAACTATGATGCGATGCATGCATCTAGTTCAGGCGATTGCCACGGTCACGAGACATCCAGACAGGGCGTCTATATTCCGCTGGCAGTGCTCGGCTACCGACGAGTACACAACAAAATCAGTCTACACCAACATGTGCTCTAACCTACCGAGATCACCCACATCAGACTGCACTTGGAAGAACTGGGTGCAACTCAAATGTAAGCTCTTCATCGCGTTGCAACACAGAGTGTGGACTTCGGATCGACGAGCGAGACATGGACTTCAGGATCAACCATCGACTTGCTACACTTGTCTACAAGCGAAGGATAACACCAAGCACATCCTGGTCGGGTACACGTATGCACGTGAGGTATGGCATAGGATGCTTGGGCTCAACACCCATAGCCCCACGAACACCGACACAGTGTGCGACTGGTGGTTAAAAGAGAGGGCCGATTTCACAGGCCGTAGCAAAAGAGGCTTCGACACCTTGATCACTGCTACGACATGGGCACTTTAAAAGCAGAGGAACGCTAGAGTCTTCAATAGGCTAGATCAGAAGAAACCACCACAAACCCTAGCTTCCATGATACTAGAGGAGATTGCCGACCGACGACGCGCGGGAATGGGTGATGGAGGACTACAACATTTTGTGAGAAGTTAGCTTTAGTAGGGTAGGTTGGAGTGTGGAGCTGTACTTAGCCGCGAGATGTTTGCATCTTTTTTTTTCAGGTTTCTTGTAAATGTCTTTCTACTTTCTATAAAAATATGATATGTCATTGTATTCTTAAAAAAATAAAGTGGACGATATTTAAAAGAAAATGGATCGGGCCTGTTCGCTGGCCACGTGGACGATGAGCCGATGACGTGTGCGGCGGGTGTCCACTGAGTCTCCTCTCGCACACTTTTGCCGCCGTGTCCACCACCATCACTCCCCCCTCCCTGCTCCCGGAATCCGGAGCGGATGCGATGTCGCCGCTGCTGCGGCCCGCCGTGCTGCCCGTGTGCGCCGCGACGAGCGGCGGCGGAGGGGGCAACAGCGACAAGTGGGCGCCGCGGCAGCAGCGGCCGTGGTGGGGGAGGAGCAAGCAGAGCCTGCCGCACCAGCCGGGCGGGAGCGGGGGGCGAGGAGGCGGCGGCGGGGCCCTCGACCAGGTGCTCGGCGTGCTCCGCCGCGACGGCGAGTTCCTCCAGGCCGCGGCCGGAGGCTCGCTCGGCGACGTCCTCTGGCTCCGTTTCCTCGAGAAGAAGCAGCAGCAGCGGAAGCGGCCGAGACCTAAGCCTGCGGAGCAGCAGCAGCAGGAGGAGGAGGCGGCGGAGGCGCCGCCAGCACAGACCAAAGCCGCGGCTTTCCCAGCCTACCCTCCAGGTTCCCCACCGCCGGCGAGAGCACATGCCAAGTTAAGCTCACATAGTCACATTGCCTTGTTTCTGACGGCATTTCCCCCAAATTTTCGGCAGGGTTGTCTTGCGTGGAGCTGGTGATGGCCGATCTGCAAGCCCTCAAGGTGTACGCCGATTCCTCCAAGCAGGAGCTCGTGCTCCGATTCCTCGGAACCAAGCAGCAACCTCAATCCCAGCAGCAATCTACTGAGCCCAAACCAGTTTCCAAGAAGCAACCTAAACCCAAACCCAATGGTCAGCCGAAAGAGCAGAAACAGCAGCAGGCTCTTCAGCCCCCGGCCTTCCCTCCTCATCCCCACCCACCAGGTTCCTCAGTGTACAAAAGAAGACTAGACATCAATTAAGCTTCACTGGTCACACTGTTAACCTTTTTTCCCCATGGATTTGGTAGGGCTCTCTTGTATGGAGCTGATGATGGCTGACGCCGATGCCCTGAAGTTGTATGTCAACTACTTCTTGGCCATCCTCAGCACTCCTCTGCCCCAGCATTACGATCCCGATCTGCTCGAGCAGTACTTCTTCTCACGGCCCCATATCCTTGTATTTCGCACGGTTCAGGTAAGCTACCACTGGCCACCATCTTTGCCTTTACCTAGATTTTTACTTGCTTCGGCTGTTATGTATGATGGTTTGATGCGATGTGCATATCTGCCCTGTAGATACTATTCGCATTCCTCGTGGGTGCGGTAAAGGTGCAAATGTTTAAAAGAGCCAGTCTCACCACAGATGCTACCCACAGCAGTAGTGTCAGCAACGAAGGTTTCGATGCTTCACAATTCATGGTTGGACAGCTTCTCAAGGACACATTTCTTGACCTTGGGCCTACTTTCATAAAAGGTCTGGTATTCATGTTTGATAGCGTAAAGCCATGGTGGTGCTCATCCGCTTCGAGTTACTCCTAATACGTCTATCATATCCTATGTATTCAGTCGGACAGTCCCTCTCAACAAGACCTGATATCTTAGGCTCGGAGATTTCTGAGGTTAGGTAAAACCGCTCCAGGATACTACCAAATTTTACACTTACATTGCTTCATCTTCTTAACAAGCATTTGCTTCACAGTTAAGTAGTGCTCATATTCTTTCACTAGAAATTAAACTGGCCTTAGCACCTCAATTTCAGGCACTTGCCGAGTTGCATGAGAGAGTTCCTCCTTTCCCAAGAGAGGATGCGATGAAGATCATTGAGGGAGAATTTGAGCGCCCTGTTTCTCAGGTTTTCAGTTACATTTCTGATGAGCCTGTTGCATCAGCTTCCTTTGGGCAGGTAATTGTTTGTCCAAGATCTTTGCCCTCTGATTCTAATATGTTAGAGAAAGATTGCTTGGAATTGCTGATATATTCTTATTCATATTACTGTACCATCTCCATCAGGTTTATCAGGGGCGTACGTTTGATGGTGCTCTTGTGGCCATAAAGGTTCAGCGGCCGAACCTCCTTCCTTCTGTATTGAGGGACATCTATATTCTACGCCTTGGGGTCTGTAAATTTTCTACCATTTCTTGACTTGCTATGTGTAATTCATTGTTTGTATTGGCCTGTCAACAGTAGTCACGTTTTCAGGACAAGCTTCACCTTTCTATCCTCCAAATATGTTTCACTACAGTAGTGATAGTGTAACTTCGTAACCTGGCCGGACACGAGAAGTACCACATAAATAATTTCTTCCTATATCATGCCCTGTTCTTTCCACATCCTTTAGCTCTTTGTTTGGACTGCACAATTGCAGCATTCTCTATTATTGTAGTCTCATTCGTGTGATGCTTGTTTATTCAGTTGTTTACTATCTACTATTTTTTACAGCTTTCTTTTGTGAGGAAAGTTGCAAAGCGAAGAAGTAACATTTCCCTCTATGCTGATGAGTTGGGTAGAGGTTTTGTTGATGAGTTGGACTACAATATTGAAGCTTCTAATGCTACTAAATTCCTGGTGCTTCTTTGGTCTTGTCCCTCACCCGTGCTTTGCTAACATATGTCTTCTCTAGGTTTGATTTTAGCTCATGATTTCCACTCGTCTTGCAGGACACTCACTCCAAGTATTCATTTGTAATGGTTCCGAAGGTTCTCAAACAACTTACTAGGAAGAGGGTTTTGACTATGGAGTGGGTGGCTGGTGAAAACCCCAGGGAACTGCTTTCTCTGGCTAAAGGAATTTCTGGTAACATTGCTGAGTTGCCAGAGAAACAGAAGTTGGATGCAAAAGCCCGCCTTCTTGACCTGGTAATTAGTAGTTTGTTCATAAAAAAATTCCTAGTTATTTGTTCGATTTGATATAAGAGAGTGCAATAAATGGGTTTATTACCAACCAAGCAGTAGTTCTTGTTACCAAATATTTGGAAATGATGTTATTTTTCATTGATAACTTGGTGGTTGCTTCTTTATGTTTTAAGTGTTGCAGTTTAGGTAGTTCTGTACCACCTCGTGCTTGTCTGAGGATAATGTAAATTTAAAATATATATCTTGAATCTTGAAGGATGTTCTGTAGTATATAGGGTTTACCAACAATTTGCACATTTTATGACTCAGTTTGAGCTTACTGGCCAACGGTTTTAACATTCTGTTATTTGCTTCGATAACAAGGTCAATAAAGGTGTCGAGGCATCATTAGTGCAGCTCCTTGAAACAGGCTTGCTGCATGCTGATCCTCATCCTGGGAATTTGCGTTATACACCTGATGGTCGTGTTGGGTAAGTGCCAATTTATTTCTGTTGCATGCTACAAGTAAATGGCCTCCTACAATAATGAGTAGACAATATATTTCATATGGTACAAAAAAAAACTTCAAAAAGGAGGTTGTACACACAGCCATTTTCTTCCGTAGCTTTATCACATATGGTACAAACTACAAGATCTTATGGTTTAGTTTGATCGATGGAATTATATTTCAATTGCTTTTCTGGTGAAATATTTGTCGAGCTGTGGTAACATCTTCCTAAACATGTTAGGTTTCTTGATTTTGGTTTGCTTTGCGAGATGGAGAAGAAACATAGCCGAGCTATGCTTTCGAGCATTGTGCACATAGTAAATGGAGATTGGGCTTCCCTTGTTTACGATTTGATTGAAATGGATGTTGTTCCACCAAGAACTAATCTACGCCGAGTGACAATGGTAATATGTTGAGCAGAATATGTGTTTTTTACCAGCGGGCTCAATTAATTTTAAGTTTTATACTACCCTTGGACCATTGTGTAATTTTATATGTATATAATTTCCCACCAAAAGATGTTTCAGATTCATTGTCCACACAATTATCTAGCCTCTGCCACTATCGCTTGGATAGAGAATTGGTTATGAACTCATAATTCATTTGGATGCTGTGATTTCCCACCAAAATATGCGTGTAGTTTGTTTTAATAATATTTTCTTTGCTGTTTTAGGACTTAGAGGATACATTGGGCGAGGTAACCTTTGAAGGTGGAATTCCAGACATCAAGTTTAGTAGGGTGAGTAGCCTTTTCTCTGTAGATTCAGTTCCATGTACAGTTTGTCTGATATCTCTATTTATGTGATCTATTTAAAACAAGTATCTTGCCTAATGAAATTCATTTCACATTGGTGCTGTGGTTCTTGAACCGCTGCAAACATCTTTTAGGTACTTGGAAAAATTTGGTCTATAGCACTTAAATATCACTTTCGCATGCCACCATATTTTACGCTGGTCCTACGGTCAATTGCTTCTTTGGAAGGTTAGCTTGTTTATCGGATGTTAAGATACTGAGCTGGTTTGATAAATACATGTATATATGAGTTGATTACTCCAGCTTAGCCTGTTTTGATTGCGATTTGTTTCTTCAGAGGTTTATTTGTACCCTTTGTAATTGATAGGACTTGCCATAGCACAAGATGGAACTTTTAAAACATTTCAGGCAGCATATCCGTATGTTGTTAGGAAGCTTCTATCTGATAACTCACTTGATACTAGGAAGGTCCTGCATCAGGTACTCCTTTTATCCCAGTTAATTTCCAGAATGGCATGCATGATTATATACCAGGAAGGTCCTGCATCTAATTGATAGATTCACTGTTCTGTTGTAGTCTTCCTTAGCTAAAGTTAGTTTTTTAAACGCCTATCATCATCGGACTCCTCCTTTATAAAATGACTAGTTTTCAGCTAATAGGCACCACTCAGCAATATACTTCCATATTTGCGATCTTCCCTTTTCTTTCCATTCTAAAAAGATTCACAGAAGAATCGCTTCATCTCGACTACGAGCTAGTAATATGACCCACATTTAAGCAGTGGCATTTGCTAGGTCCAAGGCTTATTATCTCCAGCCCTGGGCTCCCTAATTCCTCTTAAATCTTCTACCAATATGTAAGACTAGTCTAGTTGCTCCGGTGGTTAGTTTGTCCAGCATGGAAGCAGGTCACACCGACAGTTCCAATGTTCTGTGGCGCACACTTCTCCATAACAAAAAAGCATATGCCATATTACTGACACCAATCATATGTAACACAGGTGATTTTCAACAAAAGAAAAGAGTTTCAGTGGCACAAGATTGCAGTGTTTCTAAAGCTAGCATCAGCGAGGTATATTTCTAGTTCTGGATAAGTCTTCAGAAAAGAAAAAACAAACAAACATAATTGTTTTTTTTTCTGAATGGTCCAGAGCCTCCTGTTAGGATGCTTGGTGTTTTCAGCACTTTAAAACAAATAGAAATAGTCAAAAAAATTGCTGCCTGCTGACATTTTTGGATTTTCTCATATGTTTAGGGGTAACTTCAGGCAAAACATTGGAGTTCTGCCCGAGAGGAAAGGCCTGGATGTCTCGAACCTTGCAGAGATCAGTGACGCATCTTCGCTCGACCGCGCCACGCCAGAAAGGGCGATGCATACTGCAAACCTTTGTCTGAGGCTCTTACTATCAAGGGATAGCATTGTGATAAGGAGGCTTATAATGACAGCAGTAAGCAAACGACCCTTGTTTTTTCCTGAATGCATAGAGCGCTTCTTGATGAGCTCACCTTGTGCTCGGTTGTGCAGAACCACAAGTCTCTCGCCCAGGACCTGATCTCCAAAGACGCGGCGGTTTTCCGGGCCCTCCTGAGCCGGGCTCTCGCCGACGTCGTCTGCCAGTGGATGGTGAAGGTGACTGCACTGAAACGACTCAGGGACAGGGGTGAAGCCCTGGGAATATCCATAGGAGCACCAATTTCACCTGTGGTGTCGTCGCTACATGAGGTCGTGAGGGACCGAAGGCTGAAGGTCATATACTCAAAGTTTGTCAAAGATCTAAGGGAGGAGCCATTGCTGATGGCCAGGGTGGGCTGGAGCGCGCTGGTCGTCTCGGCCGTGTCCGCCGCCATCGGCGCACACCGTTTCGCCGTCCTCCTGTCAGAGGAGTACCTGCTGACGCTGTGGACGCCTGCGCCTCCGCCCCCGCAGTTAGCTCGTAGCTAGAGTTTGTAAATGAGCACGCCACTTTTGTGTAGTGTAATCATGTCATGTAGAGTATTAGTACCATACTTCCAAGTACTACCTCCGTTCAGAAATAACCGTCGCTCAAACAGATTGTAGTAGTATAAATAGTATGGTCGTGTGTATTTGAGGATATATACATATTTGGTGCAACGGGCAACATTACTAGCAGTACTATATTATGTTAAGGATTGAAGGCTGGGACTTCAGTTTTGGACCCCCTCACAGCTCTGTAGAGGAGCCTGGGCAGGATGCTCCTGTACCTGTCCTCCTCCCTCTTCTCCAGCAGGTAGGCGATGATGCCTTCCACCTCCGATTTGACATCGAAGTAGAGCTCGGTCGCGGCCCGCCGGTCGGTGAGGACGTCCTGCCGCCCCTTCGTCGGGATCGGCTTCCCGAACCGGTAGTAGAACCGGCCGGTGATCTTCGGGATTGCGCCGGGGAAAATCACCTCCTGAGTGTCCCTGCGAGCAGGTCAGAAACACAACCTTAGCTTCAGTCCGACGAATGTATATTCCTAGCTAGTACTCCCTCCGTCCGGAAATACTTGTCCTAAAAATGCATACAATGGATGTATCTACAATTAAAATAAGTCTAGATACATTCATCTCTAGGACAAGTATTTCTGGACGGAGGTAGTACTAGTTAGCTAGTTATGAACCTTAGTTTCAGATGGTTGCTGTAGGCCCGCAGCAGCTTCCTGCCCAACGGCACGCTCCTGATATCGTCGAATGTCCAGAGCAGCTGCACTTTCAGAAATGGCGCCAACATTGGTTAGAGAATGCATGATTTGTGGTTGCATTCTTGAATATCTAACAGTTTCTGTATATGTTGATCAGCTTGGTACATGACCCAAGAACAGAAATGTTTACTTGCAAATGAAGGAATAAAATGCGTTCGTTAGTCCATTAACTCAAACTGGCGGTATATTTTAGGCCAAGAACTCAGATTTGGTCCATAAACTCGTTTATTCGATCAAATGTGGCTGGCTGCCATGTCGGCGTACCTTAAACCACGCACTCGCAAGCTTAAAAGAAACAGGCAATGGCTTACGTTCACGAGGTCATCCTCTCCGACGACTCCAAACGGAACGATGGTGGCGTCGAACTGCGCCGCCATCCTGACGAACTCAGCCTGGTCCGGCCAGAACAGCCTGTGCTCTTCCCCCTACAACCAAATGCATCTATTCAAATGCCAGAATTTCCGGGGCACAACAGGTCCGATCACCATCAAAATTAACAGCAAACTCTGTCGTGAACCCGGCCGGCCTGCTCCTACCTTGCAGTGGAGCGCCTCCCGGTAGCCACCGGGGTAGAGCAGCACGAACTCGCCGGCGGCCAGCAGCTCGTACATGGACCTGAGGGTCATGGGCACGCCGCCCCACAGGTTGATGAAGTCGAACATGTCGTGCCCCTGAGACCGCGTCCGCGCCTTCCTCGGGAACAGCAGCGGGTGGGCGACGCCGCGGACCACCACCTTCCTCCGCCGCAGCAGCTCCGCGCCCAGCGGGATCAGCTCCGTCCCCATCAGCATGTGGTTGCCCACCAGCAGCACCGGGCCCTCCTCCGGCAGCCCCGCCAGGCCCCGCACCACCGCGCCGTCCGCCGTCGTCGAGTACATCGCCGGGCACGTCTTGAACATCGTGACCCTGTTATTATTTCCAGCGCATGCGTAGGTGGTGGTGTTGCATTCACGATCGTTCATTCAGCACGTAATGATATGAATGATGTAAGAATTTTCTTCTGGGTGTGGTGATCTTGGTTACTACCTGCTGATCTTGTCGGCCTCCTTCATGTCGGTTGCCGACGGCGGTATGTAGTCGTGAACCCGGTGGTAGTGCTTCGAATGGCGGTAGAGGCAAGAGCACTTGATGATGGATGAAACATGGACACCATGCTCCTGAAATTTGGAATGGATGCCATCACCAATGTTTTCTCTCTTTAGTTCAGTGCAATCTGATAAAGCCTGCTTAACAAAAAACTCACCAGCAGCAAGCTGTGGCCATGCTTCTCAAATAAGAAGACTCTGCACTTGGTTAACTTCTTCTGTAGCCTGTTAGCTTCCGATTTGCTCGGGAGTAACCTGTCGGCGCAGCTGAGTGCAAGCATACAAAAGAACTTTAGTCATGATAATCCAATTATCCGAAATGCGACAAAAAAAACATTCAAACCAGAAACATTGCTAAATCATTCAGTAGCTAGAATTTATCATGTTACAAAAAATCTACAGCTAACGATGAAACTATATAAGTAGAGAGCTGAGTGCTTAAGGCCACAAACCTGGCTAGCAGTAGCACCTCGGCTGTAACTGATTGTATATGGCTATTAGCGTATGATGCAGCCTCTTTGATCAGTTCAATCTTCCATCTTAGTGTGTCTTTTGGTAGTTTGTCCAGCATTTTCTGCAATTAAAAGCACATGTTTTCCTTCAAAATAAATTAATTTGAAGCATCTAATCTGTACACACATTTATCTTGTAGGCCAAAAGAAACATAAGAAAAAAGAATAGTAGCAAAAGGAAATTATTTTCAGACTGTTTTCTCCCTTAATTTATATTTTTTTTCAAAAGGGGGAATAACCTCTGACATCTGCATTGATAGTTGTATGTAACTATTTATTAACTTAGTTTCTCCCTTAATTTGTGTTGTCTCGATAAAATTAGATACACAGAAACAATGCAAAGAAGTCGACGGTACACACCGAATGCTTGAGGGAGGATGCCATGTTACTTGTGAATCTGCTGAGTGCTTCTAAAGGATGCTTCCCACTTCTCATTCTACTCCATGCCATCTTCATCTCGTTGTCTGGTCTCATGGTGAGGAATAATAGAAAAAGCAAGTACAACAAACTTAAAGAACAAATGTAAACTTATGATACACCCGTATTAGGTGTATCCTGCTAAATTATCAGTTAACTCCCGGTCCAACAAATGCATAGCTTCTAGCTTATTCCGACACTTGTTCCTTTTTTTTTTTTTCAATCTCCTATGCTGGACCATACAAGGTACTTACCAATGTTGTAGTTCAGTAGAGCTGCAATTGCAATACTCACGCGGTCCGGCAATGGGCTGAAAACCGACAGAAGGGTTTTTATGCGTGACCGCTCAAATGATGTAGCTTTCCCCGGAAGAAAAAGAGAGATAAAGCAAATTTATATTTACATATCAGAAGTTTTTCATAAGTAAGAAGGTTCAGTCGCATACCATCGGATTTTGTTGCATACCTGGATTAGCTAGTACCAGTATCAAATCAATACTGGGATTGCGAGCGGCAACTGCAAGAGCTATGCATCCTCCAAACGAGTTTCCCAATAGGTAGATGGGCTTATTAGGAGAGGTGGAATGCTCTGCTCTCATAGCATCTTCTACCATTGTGACAAGTTCTGAAAAATAAAAAGAGCTAAAACCACACGAATTAATCTTTAGAACTTAATAATAGGCCAGACGGCTACGCGGCGTTGGCTCGCGTTTTGGGCGTCTCTTGCTTTTTTCCACATGGTAACACGAGGGCATGTCTGTAAACATGTCTTTTGTGTTGTGTGCATCCTCTTTATGCAGACGTCAGGAGAAATGAAATGTTTCTTTTCAAACAAAAAGGATGTCTTTCACTCTGAATCCTAAAGTAAGCTCAGTATTTCACTTAAAAAGAAAAAAATGCTTGGAAGAGAAACTAACAAATTAGATACACAGGTAAGTATCTCATACCTTCGAACGGCGTGCGGTCTTGAAAAGGAATGTGCATGCACCTAAGTTCAAATATCCTGCAAATGAAGGAACAGGTTGCATAATGTATCCGAAGCATGACAATTAACCACACTCCGGGTTTGCATTGCCATAAATTTTTCCAAGTAAACCGGTCTTGTTATCTCACGTAACGTACGTTCCAAGGGCCTTGTGGTGGTTGCAGAGCCCCATCCCCATCCCATCTATCCCTGCAAAAGATAAACATGTGACCCCAAATCAACGCCTGAAATCAGCCTAACCATTCAAATTCAGGCCAGGCGTCGACACACCGGAAAAGATCAAAGATGCATGCAGACATGACAGAACGAACGTTTTCACCTGGCAAATACAGCATGACCGGGGCATCGCCGACCGCCGGCACGCCGGCGTCGACGGGGCAAAGCCAGCGGGGCGGCCCGCCGTCGTGCTTCGCCAGCTCCCCGACCGCCTTATAATAGTGGCCCAGGTCCTTGACCGTCCCGTACCCATCATCGTACAGCGCGTCGAGCCCCCGGTAGCTCGCCTGCGCCCCCCCGGCGGCGCGTCTGAGTCTGAGCTGGCGGCCGGACGAGCCTTGCCGCCCTTGTCGCCGGAGGGAGAGGGCCTGCGGGCGTGCCAGAGGAGGGAGAGGGAGGGAAAGGGTCGCCATTGCTGCGAAGCTTCTTCGAGTGCCCCGGCCATGGATTATATGAAGCTCATGCATGAGGTGCACAACAGACATAACTGAATTTCAGTGAGGCGCGGAGAGCGTGAGGGATATTTTTTTTGTTCGTCCGGCGCCGGGCTCGAAATGATTCGGCCCAGTGGGCTGAGGTGGGCGTCACGGGCCGTACGGAGAGGCCCGCGCGAGTAAACGGGGAGGCTGCCTGAGGTGGGAGGAGGGTGGGCAGATCGGCGGAGGGAGGGAGGGAGGGAGGAAGGAGGAGGAGGAAGATGATGGTGGGACGAGGGGGAGGAGGGAGCGGAGGAGGAGGAGGGGGGCGGCGGCAGGAGAGGAAGGCGCTGATGGCGGCGTTCGCGGTGGCGCTGCTGATGGGCACCGCCGTCTACTTCCGCATCTGGGCGCGCCAGTCCGACGACCCCTCCTTCACCGCCGACGACCGCGAGGAGCTCCGGTTCGACCCCCGCCCTTCCCCTCCCCCCTCCCCCCCTTCATTCTTCTGACGAATCCTGATGAGGCCTGTTCGACGTGTGGGTGGGTCATGGCTGGGAGGCAAACTCTCTGATTCAGTCTGTAGAACGGATTCCAAGGAGCAAATCTTGTTTGGGTGCAAGAAACCATGGATCCAGACTTACATGGCATTAGATGCTCACTTTTTTTTTAGTTTCTGTTTTACTACATGCTGCCAGTCCAGATGGTCTGAGAATTAGCTGCCTGATCAAGGATTCATTGCAAGGGGAGTTTGATGGAATTGGGGCATTATCTCCATGTTTGCACTGAACATATGTGTTCGCCATTGCCGGTACCAAGTGCATGCTTTTCAGCAAGATTTTGGCTGCCATATGCTAACCTATTGCCCGGTCCATATGTTCTACTCCCTCCGTTCCTAAATATAAGTCTTTTAAGAGATTTCACTAAATGTCTACATACGGAGCAAAATAAATGAATCCACACTTTTAAATATGTCTATATACATCCGTATGTAGTCTACTAATGAAACCTCTAGAAAGACTTATATTTAGGAATGGAGGGAGTAACATTTGTTGATTTTGATTTTCCCCATGGTGGTTGTTTGTTACTGGTGAAATTTTAAGCTAGGTCCATACTATTTCATCTGCGTGTGTCCATGATCATGTTATCTTAATGTTTCATCGGAGGCATGGCTAAGCGGTTTATTGGTATTCTTTTTGCTGTGTCATCTTTGCAGGAGGCAGTTCGAGCATGCTAACCTAGAGGCAATGGATGAATCCGCTGAATGGAGAATGAAATACGACACGGAATTGGCAAGAAACAGGGAGCTGCAAGATGAACTTTTAAAGGTCGGCTCCATTTTCAGTAGATGTACCTGTACACTCTTATATTCTCCCATGATTCACGTCTGCGGTGCTTATGGGACAACCTTTGTTTGTAGGTTAAGACCTCGCTGTCTGCTTCAACCAAGAGATTTGAAGAGTTGCAGAAGGTAATTTTGGGGCAAATTTCAGTGCATTTTCTCACTGTATCAGAATCTTAGTTCTGTGTATCCTGTTTCACTTGACCGTGTGCTTCCTCTCCATTTATTTTCACTCTCTCCTATGTACATGCCTTGCTTAAGCTCATCTGCATCGCTGCAGGATAATGAGATGTTGAAGAGGCAGACTGAATCCATGAAACTGCAGTGCAATTGCACCGTTCCACTGAATATTACTCAGGAATAAGGACATTTCACTGGCAGATTAGCACTAATTTCCTTTTCATTTCTGTTATTATTGGAGTGGGGACAGATAGAATGATCAGCTTTGTAATAGTAGATATGGTGACTGCAGCAAAGAAAACTTGTGTTTGCAATTGTTAATGACCTACACACTCGGGCACAATTTTTGAAGTAATCACTTGTGACTTGTGAGTAGCAATGCATAAGTGTGTTTTCGGCTCATTTTCAATGTTATATATTAAAGTTTTGTGCTGGATTTGGGGAAATTGCTTGGCACCTGTACATATTCAGTGTAGTGATGGTTATATATATACTCCCTCCGTTTCTAAATATAAGACCTTTTAGAGATTGTACTATGAACTACATACGGATGTACATAGACATATTTTAGAGTATAGATTCACTCATTTTCCTCCGTATGTAGTCTTTTAGTGAAATCTCTAAAAGGTCTTATATTTTGAAACGGAGGGAGTATATTGTTGTATATTTTCAAAAGTAAAAAAATCTTGGCTGTAGACATTATTTTTCTTCTTGAACCTGCCAATTCACCTGATTACCCAGGGTGGACCTAAAAGGCGGCATATTAATTATTAAACCTTGCTCTTCTTGTCTCTGACCAGTTATCACTTGCTGTGAACTTCTGTTCAGGTGTTCTGCTTACATAAATCTATTCAGATTATAAATATACATTGCAACAGTTGCCCAATCCAAAATATACAGTTGTCATAAACCTATTCAGTTTTGTTTATGCAACAGTTGCCCAATCCAAAATACTCCATCAACCTATTCAGCTGCCTGGATTAATCCTGCTGAGCAAAGTAATGCATCATGGTTGTCACTGTTCGATGCTAATCCTGCTCAGTAGGATCTGAACTAGGAACATCGTCATCAAGGACACTATGCCAGGCGCCTCAACCAAGCAACTTTTCTCAAACCCAAATCTAATGACTTTGAAGTTCCAACACTTATTATTACTAATGGTTCTCAATATATATATATCCACTTTCATCAGCATTTCAAGAACCAATTTACACGATAGATAGCACATCAATGCATAGTTACACACTGCTCAAAGCTGAAGGATACCATACCCAGTCATGGAATCAGTAGTATCTTGCCAATGTGGGAGCTTGACTCCATCAGCTTGTGAGCTTCGGCTGCCTCAGATAGAGAGAGCGTCTTGTAAACCACCGGCCTCACCTTGCCCGACGCAACGGCTGGCCATACATTTTTCTCCACCGCGCTGACGATCTGAGCTTTATTGGCCAGGCTTCTGCTCCGCAGCCCAGCAACTGCACATAATCATAGCAATGCAATCCATTGCTAAAATTAGCAATGACAATATAGGAATCGCCCAATCACATAAAAAAACAAGAAATTATTAACATGGCATAATGAGAAGCGGGGAAATCGTGTGGATCAATGCACCTTGTATGGTCAATCTTCGGGCAAGCATCGCCTGCAGGTTCAGTTCAGTTACAGTGCCTCCCATGAAACCAATGATGAAAAGCCTACCATCAACTGCTAAGCTCTCCAGATTGCGCTGGAGATAAGGTCCGCCGACGTTGTCCAGAATAACATCAACACCTGGTAGAGATATCCTCCATACTACGGTTAGATATTTTGTTTTATGTTTGCATCAGGGCATCAAGCATAACAAGAGGATGACAGGATAATACCATTTCCATTAGTTTCTTCTTTGATGCGTGCTACAAAGTCTTCGGTTTTGTAGTTTATGCATACATCCGCACCCAAACCTGCGCAAGCGGCTAGTTTCTCTTCGCTTCCTGGAGCGGCACAACAGAGTTACTTGCGCGCTTTTGGAAAACATTTTAGTACCATATGTAGTGTATCTATCTATCTGAAACAACAAACCTGCAGTAACAATAACCTTGATTCCGAGGTGCTTTGCCATCTGTATGGCAAATGTGCCGATTCCGCTTGATCCACCGTGGATCTGCATTAGAGATGCTTCATCAGCAGTAAAAATACAGACATGAAGATTCACTTCCAGTCCAATTCAAGTAATTACTCGAGTAAATAATTTCATATTGCATTGGAGTAGCATCATTCAGTACTTTGCTGTTTTTCAGTTGGTCAGCATGCCAATTTGGTCATTCATAATTATTTGTTGTGAGTAAATAATTTGATATCTTTACCTAATAATAAAGAGGCTATCGCTTCTGTTGGAAAACCCACCGTGGCTATTTTGCAAAAAGGTCCCTGCATTTTCCCATATTCAACCCGCTGGCCTCGGTAAGTGAATAAAAAACTGTTTGTTTTTTTGTCAACCCTTTGTATACGTTTGACCGCAGATCAAGCATATCCAGCGGCGATCCGATCGGGACACGACGGAGGACGACGACGGCAAGGCTCCGAGAGGCGAGGGACGACAGGGAAGCCGCGGACGTCGGCGGCGAGTAATGGAGGCCGGCGGCGACCTTGCTCCATGGCCACGGAGATAGGCAGCGACGGTGCTCCATGGCTATGGAGGCTCTATCTCCGGGGAAGAATAGATGAGGTGAGATGGAGAGAATGGAGAGTAGGGACGGCACGGCTACCTGCTACTAGTCCGACGGCGGCTCCGGTCGCTAGATTCAGGTTGATGTCCAGGTTCCTCTTCTAGCACAAAAAAACATCTCCCTTGCGTACTTCTTTCTGCCCCAATCTAGCCGGCCAAGGAACGAAGCCTTAGCGTTGTTCCTCCTCACCCGTCCTCTTCCTCCTGTCTAATCTGTCCTCTTCGTCTAATCTAATTTGTAATCTTCATGCAGGAAATCGTCTAAAGTGCTCCAACCAGTCTCTTTTGAATCTCCATCCATGTTGAAGTTCCACTACTTCCCAACTCCCAACGATGATGCAATCCATGTTGGTTGATGAGGAGGTCGTTCAGTCGTCTCAAATCATGCCAAGAGCAAACTGCAATTCACATTGGAATGTGTGTGCAGAAGGAGGCACATCGAATGCAGTTTGAAAGATGTGTTCAACTGTTTTAGCTGCCTCGCAAATTTTACAGAAATTATGGTTGGTATTCTGACATTGCTTTTTACCATATGAAATATTTTGTGTTCAGTTTTCCCCTGAAAGTTATACACAATGTTTCTTCAGAATGACAGAGAACCAATTTGAGACAACAGGTTGCCGTCGAATTCCAGGAATAAAACTAACTTCACGATGTGATTAGTCTCTTACCAGAGTACAAGTTCATTCTCTGGTGCAAAAGGTGAGCATTTAGGGCACACTGTGTAGCAAGGATATGTTGTAGATTGTATTAGTCTTCTGTGGACTGACTTGTGAGAGGTTGGGATTCTCAAGCTTGCTTGGTCGGAACCTTTTCTTTTGAGTCGATTAATGAACGATGGGCATGAGGACATCTCTGGACTAAGTACGCCGTATGTGTACCACTACATACAGATAGCTCCCTCGTCATATCTCGACAGAAGAAGAGCACCTTTGATCAATAGAGTTGCATTTCTTTCTTGTTACTGCAATTGTATGTGCCTTGCGGACTAAACTTTTTTCTTTCCTTTTTAATTTCAGGTAGTTCTTTCAAAGATAGCTCGCTCGTCGTATCTCGATAGAAAAAGAACAACTTTGATCGATGGAGATGGATTTATTTCCTGTTGGTGCGATTATATGTGCCCTGCTCACTAAACTATCTTCTTTCCTATTTACCAATAAAGAAAATAATCAGGTTGGTCAAGGGAGGGGAATGTGTCTCCTCCACTATTACATTACATCCGATACTATCTAATTAGAAGCATGCTCACTAGAATGCATTTTTATTCTAATTTGCAAATTTAGGATTCTACCTACAAGACTTGCAGTCTTTGTATAAATTAAGATTAAGCAGGACAATGTTCTAGGTTTAAGAAAAAAAGGAAGCGACAGAGATTTTCTTACAAGGAAGGATTCGCCGGGGGAGAGGTGGCTGGTCATGAAGACGGTGGACCAGACGGTGCAGGCCACCTCGGGCAAGCCGGCGGCGTCGGTCAGCGACACCTCCTCCGGCACCGGGAGCAGCAGCGCCGCCGGCACCACCACCTTCTCCGCGTACCCGCCACCGGGGAGCAGCGCGCACACCTGGTCGCCGACGACCCAGCGCGGGTGAACGTTGGCCCCGAGGGCGAGGATGGTGCCGGAGCACTCGACCCCCGGGTACGGCGAGGCGCCGGGCGGCAGCGGGTACCCGCCCTGCCGCTGGACCGTGTCCGTGCGGTTGACGCCGGCGGCGGCCACCCTTAGGAGCACCTCGCCGTCCCCCGGCGCCGGGAGGTCCTCCACCTCGCGCTCCTCCAGCACCTCCGGCCCGCCGGGGCTCGCGATCGCCACCGCCCTCATCGTCGTCGGTGTCGATCTCCCTCGCCGCTCAGCTCGGCCCCGCTTAGATTCCACATACACCCCAATACCCCATGAGGTCGACAGGCGGGGGAAAAGTTCCCGCCACCGGCGGCTAGCTGCGTGGTGCCCGCTGGATCCCCACTTCTCTTTCGTCTTCGAGTGCGTATAATTTTCTTTTCAATTCAAAAGTAAAATCTCATAAAGTATAAAAAAATTATAGAAAAAAAATATCAATATCAATATCAATAGTACTCCCTCTGCCCTGAATTATTTGTAGCAGAAATGTGTGTATCTGGAGTTCTAGACGTACGACAAGTAATTCAGGAGAGAGTGAGTACAAAATAAAAACATGAAATGTCCCATAAGATGAAAGAACAGAGGGAGTACAAAATAAAACGATGAAATGTCCCATGAGATGAAAGAACGAGACTTCCAAGTTCCAACATTTCTTTGTTACTCCCTCCGTCTCAAAATAAGTGTCTCAACTTTGTATTAGCTCTAGTATAAAATTGTATTAAGCTTGAGACACTTATTTTGGGTCGGAGGGAGTACTATTTATCCTCGAGATACATATCCAATTTCACCAGCACCTCGAGATCCAACTTATTATTAGTACAATATACTAGTAGAAGGACATGTCCATGCATAGCTCACTACAGAAAACAGTGCTCACAGCGGCCAGTGTACACATGAATACATGATACATAGACCATACCCAATCATGGAATCAGCAGTATCTTGCCAATGTGGGAGCTCGTCTCCATCAGCTTGTGAGATTCAGCTGCTTCGGACAGAGGGAATGTCTTGTAAATCACCGGCTTCACCTTGCCCGACACGAAGGCAGGCCACACGTTCTTCTCCACCTCACTGACGATCTGGGCTTTGTTAGCGAGGCTTCTGTTCCGCAGTCCAGCACCTGCACAAAACCATGGCAAGACAAGCAAGTGGTAGATTAGTGGTGATGTTTAGGAATAGTGCAATCATGTAAAACAACGAAAGCAAACAACAAGCATCAACATAAGATTGCAATACTGAGAATCACATAAATCTAAAGAAGACGTGGTTGCCTATAGATAGATCCATCCAAACCTTGTATGGTCAATCTTCGGGCAAGCATAGCCTGCAGGTTCACTTCAGTTGTAGTGCCTCCCATGAAACCGATGATGAAAAGTCTACCATCAACAGCTAAGCTGTTCAAGTTGCGTTGGAGATAAGACCCGCCGATATTGTCCAGAATGACATCAACACCTGGTAGAGGTATTTTCATAATACAGTTAGTATATACGAACTTGACAATACAAGGTGCTGGCAACCACAATAACAGAAGAACACATTGGAGTATCAATCATTACAAAAGGGTAGCAGCAGCATACCCTTTCCATTGGTTTCTTCTTTTACGCGTGCTACAAAATCTTCAGTTTTGTAGTTTATACATACATCTGCTCCCAAATCTTTGCAGGCAGCTAGTTTTTCTTCGTTTCCTAGAATAGCATAACAGAGTTAGTTTCAGAAACAACTTAGTACTACATCTTATTTCATCTCTTACTAAGTGTATACCGTAATAACTAACAAACCTGCAGTGACAAAAACCTTGATTCCGAGGTGCTTTGCAATCTGTATAGCAAATGTACCGATTCCACTTGATCCACCATGGATCTGCACACAATGGAGATACCCAATCATCAGGGATAAATACAGCAAGGAGTCCAGGATTATCACCCCATTTTGCATATGAATAACTGCTGAAGTAGTTAACGCCCCATCCTAGTAAGCATCGTTACATTCCTATTTCCCAGTTAACTGAGGCATGCTAATTTGTTCTAGTAAAATTTATCGGACTCAATTCCCAGTGTAAGAAATTCAAAAGCAGTCTCATCCCCACAAAGCGGCAAGTGCAGTGAATTGCTATGCCGTTTGCAATCATCACATGGGGGAAGAAATTAACAAGAGAGATTTTCTCACAAGGAACGATTCACCGGGAGAGAGGTGGCTAGTCATGAAGACGGTGGACCAGACGGTGCAGGCCACCTCGGGCAAGCCGGCGGCGTCGGTCAGCGACACCCCCTCGGGCACCGGGAGCAGCTGCCCCGCCGGCACCACCACCTTCTCCGCGTACCCGCCGCCGGTAAGCAGAGCGCACACCTGCAACGCAACAGCACATGCACGAAAAAAAAAGTGAGTTTCAGACTTCAGACTTGACAGCAGCAGCGGCCATCACCAAATTCACCATGGGGGCACGCAGCAGGGCACCTGGTCGCCGACGGCCCAGCGCGGGGGGACGTTGGCCCCGAGCGCAAGGATGGTGCCGGAGCACTCGAGACCCGGGTAGGGGGAGGCCCCCGGCGGCGGCGGGTACCGGCCCTGCCGCTGGGCCGTGTCGGCGCGGTTGACGCCGGCGGCGGCCACCGCGACGAGCACCTCGCCCTCCCCGGGGGGCGGGAGGTCGTCCACCTCGCGCACCTGCAGCGCCTCCGGCCCGCCGGGGCTCGCGATCGCCACCACCCTCATCGCCTGCGCTGAGCTCACTTGCTTCCGGGTTCCGGCTCTCGGTGGCTCCGCGTCTGCAGGCCACTGCTCTACGGCTCTGCTCTCGGCTCCACTCGGGTATAGGGCCGGGCTTCTCCCGCTGGATCCGGCCCAAGAAAGTTGGACGGCAAAACGTGCGTTTGTGGACACGTGGTTGGACGCGGCCGTTCAACCGTATTCCTCCTCAAATACAGTATAACGGAGTCGTTTATGCTGCTTTATACTCCGTCTAGCTTGTAGAAATGTTTTACAACATGAAACAGGCGTAAAAGATGCTTAATAACAACTAAAAACTATTCTAAATCATATTTCCTTTCGTCGGGTGACCTCAGCGTCGGTGTTGTTGGCTTCGTTCTTGTTGGCCGTTGTCATGAACCCAGAGGAGTTGCCGACGTGTGCATCTTTGTTATTGTCGTCCTCGGCTTCGAGTATCTTGATGGACTAATTGATGCGACATTACGGTGCGGGCGTTTTGCATCGACCTTCTAGTTCACTTTGAGCCCCGAATCTAGATCAACGAGCATTGCAATGACATCAATACTTGCATGCTCCGCTTCTAGTCGTGCCACGACACTCCTCCGCCTCCGTCATGGAGAAGAAGTCATTTGTCCCATCGGCTAGATCCACAACCTCAACGACCAGCGCATCCTCTTCCTCTGCGGGTGCCTCCTGCTCCGTGACCTCTGCCAGTATCATGGGATCATTGTCTTGTTCCTCCTTCGAGCTCAGCTTAAGAGAGATCGGAGGTTAGCCCACCTCAGTACTGCCTCTCGTAAAATAGGTGTCCGTGTTGAAGGCATAAACGAGCTCGGGCCGACTGGTCTGGACATATAGGGAAAATGCCCTTATCCCTCGATTATTTCATCCTTTTTTGGTTCTAGAAAAACGAGTCTTCTTTTCTACTCATTTTCTTTTTTTATGCACATTAGGTTTGTCATAAATAGAAACTTTCACAAGTTTGACCATGTTTATAAAAAAAATACTCCATCACCAAATATTTGTATATTGTATTTATTTGACATTGTATACATTGATAAATTTTAGTAAACTTTACAGAGTTTGATTTAAGAAAAAACTAATATGTGAAGTAAGTAAAATAAAGGTAGTAATCGTCAAATATGATAAAACTACCCTTTTCACCAAGCCTAATGATCAATAAATTGCTGAATAAATAATTATTAGCATATAACTCACTTTATTTTATTTTTTGCAAAAAAACATATAACTCACCCTCATGGCAATAGACAAATTTTGAAGGAAAATTCAAAGGGTTTACACGACAAATAAAGGGACCATGTGCTCCCAAGAGCAGAAAAAAATTATTACTTTAACATCACACTGAATCCTTTGTGCTGACGTACCTAGCTTTTGTTTATACAACCTTTGACACACAAAAAAACCACTATTTATAATTCAGAAAAGAGGATAGATAGAGGTATTCAAAAAAAATTTGCATATATTTTATGTTCTATCTGTTTATATGTATCTTACTACTCCTTTCCACGGAAGGCACATAGTTTTAGATAATTAATTTGACTGATTAAATATGTATTATATGTCATAAAAACGTATCATTGGACTCGTATGCGAATGTGGTTTTTAAATATTTTTTTTTTCATTGCATATAATATGTATTAAGCTAGTTAAATTGATGACGTAAAATTAAGCGCATGTCTTATGCACAAAAACGGAGGGAACAATACTTTCTCGTTCTATAACGTAGTGTGTTTAGATTTTCCGAGAAGTCAAACTTCTTAATCTCTGAGCTAATATGTAGAGAAATGTACGTCTAAAATATCAATTAGATATCACGAGACACATAGTGAGATATATTTTTCATATTACAGTTTTGAACTAATATTGTTGTCTATGTTTTTTCAATAAGTTTGACCTAGAAGCACAACAATGTTTTAAAAAAAAATCGGATGGAGTATGAAATGAAGGGAGTTTTAACTTTAAGAATTCTAGGCAATACGGTATGAAATGAAGGGAGTGGTTGATCGTGTTGTACTTCCTCCGGTCCTTTTTACTCTTTGATATAAAGTTTGACCATGCTTATATGAAAAAAAATATCAATATCTACAAATGCTAAAGTCATACAACATGAAAATCAGATTCATGATGCATTTGGTGATATCGATTTTGTATTGTGAATATTGATATTTTTTTTTTATGAAGTCGACCAAGTTTTACTAAATTTGACTTCACACAAATAAAAAGGACTGAAGGGAGTAGCGTATGAGACAGCACAAACCATAAAGTGATTCCAGAAATGCGCCTGCTGTTTTGCTGCGCTCGTGTGTTGTGTGTGTGTGTGGACTAGCGGTGGTGGGGAGTGGGAAAGGGAGGGGGGGAAGAGGATGATGGCATCATGGAGTCCGTCACCACCCACGACGTCGGCGCGGGGGCTGCGCCGCTCACCAATCGCGGGCGGCGGCGGCTAACGGAAGGTGGGAGCAGAAGCATCTCGGAAACGCGCGGCTTCCGGCTAGTAGCCTAGTACATATCGGATCGGAGCAGCGAGCGAGCGAGAGCGCGTGGGGTAGGGTTCGGACTGATTGAGCCCGCGCCGTCTGTCCTCTTTTTTTTCTAGTTCCGGCGCCGCCGGCCGGCCATGGGCGGCCTCCGCCTCTCCGCCTGGGCCGCCGCGCCCTCCCCCTCCCCCGCCACCGCCGGCCCGCGGGGCTTCCCGCGGTCCCCGCCCGACTGGCGCGGGCCGGAGCGGGGACGCCGCGGCCGCTGCGCCCCGTCGTCCCCGCCAGCGCTGTCTCTCGGCGCGGCTGGCCGGCTCCGGGTCGGGGCGGACCGCGAGTGGCTGTGGGACTGCCGCGGCGGCGGCCTCGGAGGGGGAGGAGGGGGGGAGAAGGACTACGCCAAGGAGATGGAGGCGGCGGTGCGCGTCGTGCAGGTCGCCTGCACGCTCTGCCAGCGGGTGCAGGACTCGCTCCTCCTCGCCGACCCCGGCTCCGGCTCCGGCTCCGGCTCCGGCGGCGTCCACTCCAAGCTCGACCGCTCTCCGGTCACCGTCGCCGGTTCGTACTGCCACTCTCAGTATTATTACCAGTAGCAGCATTCAGTATTCAAAACCATTTGTTCCACGCCCTGAACGCAGTTAGCAGCGACGCTAGTCAAACTAGAAACTACAACTCTGCTGTATTGGGAAAATTACATTAGTTATAGAGTGAGTCTCAAATGCCTGAACGGGACGCTGCTTAGTTAAATTATTGGTGTTGACTTTTGAATCGTGCAAGTGTTGTAATCTTTTTTTCCCCATTCGATAAATAAGATTTGCATATTTGCACTGGTATGCTGGTTCGCCTCACAAGTCACAACTAAATATAGTGGGCTGCAAATGCAATTCAGCTTGCAGTCTTGCAATGAAATATAGTGGGTGTTTCAAGTTCCAACGTATCAGGAATGGCTCATACTCCTATATGATTACTGGCAACGAATTTTGTCTACTCGTGACGTCACCGAGTACCCGGAGTTTGATGTATAAATATTATTATGAAATGAATTGGGTCTTTGTGGTGCTTAGTTCCTAATAAATCAACCCGTGTTCCTTATGCCAGATTGGGGCGTGCAAGCGACAGTGAGCTGGCTACTCTCAGATTGCTTTGGTGATGAAAGTGTGTCGATTGTAGCAGAGGAAGATGATAAGACGCTGTCCAGCAGTGATGGCACGGCTTTGCTTGAGTCTGTTGTCGCTGCAGTCAACGGTTGCCTAGTTGAAGCTCCAAAGTATGGGCTGAGATCCCCGGAGAAAGACCTCGGGGCTCATGATGTTCTTCAAGCTATACGTAAGTGCAGCTCTACTGGAGGTCCCAAAGGAAGATTTTGGGTGCTTGATCCTGTGGATGGCACGCTTGGTTTTGTGCGTGGAGACCAATACGCTATTGCCCTCGCCTTAATTGAAGACGGGGAAGTTGTGCTCGGTGTTCTCGGGTGCCCAAATTATCCAATGAAGAAAGAATGGCTCAACTACCACCAACGGTACTACAGGTTGATGTCTAAGGTGGCTCCCCCTACATCAGGATCCTGGAACAAGGGTTGCGTGATGTATGCTCACAAAGGATGTGGCCAAGCTTGGATGCAGCCATTGGTTCATGACTTTGGTATGCTTAGTTGGCATAACTCAAGGGAGGTTCAAGTATCATCTGTCAGTGATCCAGTTTCAGCAACATTTTGTGAACCTGTTGAGAAAGCCAACTCCAGTCATTCCTTCACTGCAGGACTTGCCCATAGTGTAGGCTTAAGGTCAGTTCTAAATTTCACTGTCTACTCGGTACTTTTGTTAACCATGATAATATTATTTCACTAGGGTGCGGAAATTATTTCATTGATTTACTTGTGCCAGTTGGCATATGGTATTGCCGAATAGTGAATAGGGTATTGCTTTAGATGGCCATTAGAATGAAATGGTGCTAGCATTTTACTCTTGTTCTCTGTCATCTGCATGCGGGTTGCGAGTTTGGGCATTTGGGTGCTCTGTTTTTTGATATTTCATTTGTTTGTTTTTCAGGAACCAGCCTCTGCGTGTGTACAGCATGGTGAAATATGCTGCGATAGCACGAGGTGATGCAGAAATATTCATGAAATTCGCTAGAGCTGGATACAAGGAGAAGATATGGGATCATGCTGCAGGTGTGGTCATCATTCAAGAGGCTGGTGGAGTGGTCACAGATGCCGGAGGTTGCCCGTTGGACTTCTCCAGGGGGGTTTACTTGGAGGGTTTGGACAGAGGCATAATAGCTTGTTCGGGAGCATTGCTTCACCGGAGAATTTTGCAAGCTGTTGATGCAAGTTGGAACTCATCAACGTTGTAATGCAAGCAACCTAAAAACCCTTACAGCCAGATAGATGGCCTGATGCTGGTCATAGCATGCAAGAGTGAGTTTACAACGACCTTTTGCTCTGTTTTTACCAACCTCTGAACTAAAATTGGCCTGCCTCTTACATTCCAATATCTGTTTATTTACAGGTAACTCGACTCATTTTGGTGTGAAGAATTAATCTCCAGTGTTCAATTAACGTTGAAATAGTGGAGCGTGTAGTAACCATGGCTTGTCTGCTCATAAACAATCTGCGGCATGAGATCGACGAATATCGTCATTTCTTCGCCAAGAGCATCTGTAAAGATGTTTAGCGGCTGTTTTGACGGTTTGTATCATTCCGTTTTCCCCCGGCCATAACTCATACGCTCCTTGGGTTTATGGCACGTGGACTAAATCATCAGTCATGAGCAGTTTGCTGAACCTGATAACTCGAATCTCGGAACCTTCGATAAAATGATCTCATGATGCATTGTCTGCCTCTATATTATGCCTTCAGTTCTTCTCACTTTCTAGATACTTGATTTTCTTTGCACTCATATTCAATTATTCATGTATATAAAGCATCGCTCCCATGTATATATATATATATATTCTCCATTGTCCACGCCACAAAGAAATGAAAATTACAGTCACACGAATTTACCACAACAGCACAAGTAGCAATTTTTTTTCATGGTAATAAAAACCATGATACAGACGGACTGACTGTGTGTACTGGACTGGACTGGACTGAGGCCTGCAGTTGATCAGCTGGAGAGCTGCACGGAGCAGCACTGGCTGAAGAGCTCCTTGCTGCCGTCCTCCACGTTGTTGTCATGGTCCATCTTGGGCTGGAAGCTGCTCCACGCCGGCGCCAGCCCGGGGGCGGCGCTGGTGTCGTAGCTGTGCACCAGGGAGACCGTCCTGAAGCTCTCGTCGTCGTCGCCGGCGATCTCGTACCCAGCGAGGAAGAAGAGCCGCGTCCCGACCACGGCCATGGTGAGGTATAGCTGCTGCGCCGACGGCGGGAGGTTGCTGGCCAGCAGCGCCAGGTCCGACAGCGCCGAGTGGTCCATGACGCTCCAGATGTTGAGCTCGCCGTCGTAGACCTCGACGTGGCCCTTCCAGCTGTTGAGGCAGTCGCCGGAGCTGAAGAGCCGGCCGGCCACCGCCACGATCTGGTTGGGCGGCACGTCCAGCTGCCACATCCCCGGGATGATCTCCCACACGCCGCGGCCGCAGTTGAACACCTCGGCCGAGCTCCGCTCCAGCGCCGAGGACTGCGCCTCGCCGGGCGTGGCCGCCGGCGCCGTGCTCTCGGCGAAGCCGCCCACCACGTGGAACCCGCCCTGCCACGTCACGCCCACGCACTTGTACCGCAGCGTGCTCATGTCCGGGAGCGGCGACCAGCGGCCGGTCTCCGGGTCGTACACCTCGGCGGCCGCCGTGCCGCGGGCGCCGGAGAGCGAGCAGAGCCCGCCGGCGACGCAGATCCTGCCCCGGCACGGCGCGCACGCGAAGTCGACCCGCGGGACCAGCAGCGGCGCGCAGCAGCGCCACTCCCCACGGCGCACGTCGTAGCGGAGCACGTCGGCGCGCACGCCGACGTCCGTGTCGCGGTAGTCGCCGCCGGGCGCGCCATCCCTGCGGCAGAGGCGGCCGCCGATGACGTAGACGGACTCGGCGACCGCGACGACGGCGAAGCCCTTGAGTACGTGGCCGTGGGGCACCCCCGGGAGGCCCCCGACGCGGCGCCACGTGTTGGCGCCCGGCTCGTAGCACTCGAGGCTGTTGGACGCGCCGTGCGCGAAGCAGGCGTATATCCTCACCTCGCCGCCGCCGCCGCCATGGCTGTCGTTGCCGGCGCCGGTGCCGCTGCTGCCGGTGCTGGAGAGCGAGGGCGAGGTGGCGACGTCGCCTTCCAGGGACCCCATGCCGGCGATCTCAATCGCTCCTCGATGCGCTGCTGCTCATCACCGCGACGAACGAACAAGAACCGGGGGGAGTCTGGCGGAGGACGCGCCGCGTGTATTTATACAGAGGCCGGAGGAGCGTCCATGGCGGGCGGGCGGAGGGATCGAAGCGTAGGGAGAGTGGTGGTCATTGGGAACTCCGGCCATGCCATGCCCAACGTAGCGGAAGCCGAGCTGCTAGAAGGCCTGTCTTGTTTGTTGCTAGAAGTGGACGGGCGCCGTTTGACGAACAATGCCCGCGATTGCGTCCACGTACCGTCCCTTTTTTTGTCAAGGTGAATCGAACGTGCGTCATGCGTGGGAATCTCCTATTTGCCACGGCAGCTTCCATGTGGCGCCTTCAGCGTCACTTGGAAACCGGTGTCCTCGTGGCCTGACCTATGTAGAGTGTGGTTGGCCATTAAAAAATCGGAAAAAAATACAGATTTTCAAGAATTCAGATTTGCGAAAAAAGTTTAATGATTATGAAAAAAAGTTCAACGATTTTTAGAATATGTTCATTGATTTTCAAAAAGTTCACAGAATTCAAAAAAAAATCTTGATTTTCAAAAAAGTTCATCAATTTTTAAAAAGGGTTTATTGATTTTGAAAAAGTTCATGAATTTTAAAATATGTTCATCGATTTTCAAAAAGTTCACAGATTTTAAAAAATCTTCAAAAAAGGATATCCATTTGCCACTCCCTCCGGCCCATCGCGGAGGCGCTGCACGCACCGGTTAGCAAAATTTGTCTATAACCGACATAGTGCTAAATAGGATATCCATTTGCCACTCCCTCCGGCGAGCTTTCGGGCAAACGCATAGGGAGACGAGGAGATGAATTTTAATCTTGCAGTGCTCTATATCCAAATGACTGAGGGGGACAAAGACACGCAGTTGTATTGTTGCCAAAGAGGATATAACTACGGGGTCTGAACAATTGCTTGTTTTACTTTTTCTGCATCATGATATCTTGATACAATCATTACTCTGCTTATTATGAACTTAATACTTAGAGAGGCAAGTATAGAAGCGCTCTCGAAGTAGAGGAATAGTAGCATATGCAAGATTGTTTCGGTGTACTTATTTAAGAGTGTCTTCAATAGATGATGTATATTTTGGTGGTCCAAACCGGTGATGGTCCAAATTTGGAGCATCAAAAAATGATTTTTACATCTCCGAAAAAGGCTCGATTCCAACAGATGGTCCAAAAGAGAGATGTAAAAAAAGAGCAACTCCAACAGATGGTCCAAAGGAAGATGTATAAAACCGGCCGACGACCGTGAGACTGCTGTTCAGCCGCGGTTTTGCACTCAAATATCACTTAAAATTTGAAATAAAATGCATCATCATCATAGTTCAAATGCCTAACAAAAGTGCATCATCATCATCATAGTTTCAAATCCATCTATCAAAAGTGCAACATCCCAAGCAAAGTTTTTCGGCCTACAAATTAAAATGCACATGGATATCATTCATGCGGGTCATAAATACCACCGGCGTTATGAACCGTGGTACGATCATCATCATCATCGGCTTCTTTGTCGACGTTGTGAAGCAGTGAAGTATCGTTGCCGAGAGCACGACCAGAAGCACCTTCATTGCCTCCCATGCCGGTCATGTTGCCGCCATAGCCACCCATCGTGTTGCTGCCAAAGCTACCTCCCGTGTTGCTACCAAAGCCACCTCCCATGCCACCAAAGCCACCTCTCATGTTTTCATCAAATCCACCTCCCATGTTTCCGCCAAATGCACCATTCATGGCACCTCCCATCATGTTCATGTAGCCACCCATGGCACCTCCCATGCCTCCTCCCATGGTACACACGAAGAGGAAATATCTACCAAGTCATCATCACCGCAACCATTTGGGTTCATGCGAGCAACATTTGGCAAGCAACCGACCCACTTTTGGCATTCGGCGTTGATGGTGAACCAATGTTGTCGAAGAGAATCGCTCGAACGGAAGTGACCACTTATGTTGCGCTCATCGAAGTAATCCTTGATGTGTTGCCAATAGGTGTTTATCTTTTGGTCGCTTCCAACGGATGCATCTTGAGAGACTTTCTTCCATGCGGTGCATATCAACACATCCTCGGCATTCGAATAATTTCCACTTCTACCCTTCGCCATCGTGCATGTCAAGATTGTCATCACCATATTGGGTTGCATATTCTTGTGACGCATACTCGTGCGACACATAATCATCATTTGCCACTTTATCGCATGCAAAAAAGCTTCATCATCAAGACTACAATTGAACGTACAAACATTCAAACAACAAACGAGAACATTTTTTTACCTTTGCGACATATCATCAAACATGTTGGAGGAGGTGGCCGTCGGCGTGGCCACATCTTCCTCCACGGTCGGCGGTGGCGGCGGCGGAGGTGGAGGAACGACTCCTTGGCTGCTCAAGGACGCCGCCGGTCGTGGCTGCGAGTTGTCGGCCCGAGCCGCCGCGGCTGTCTTCGAGGTTTTCGCCGACCGAGCCACACTTTCGGTCGGGTTCCAACCGCGATTCGCCGCTCGTTTGCGCCGTGCCTTCCCCGCCTTCATAGGAACCGTCGGCGCGGTGGCGACTGACTGGGGCGGCGCGAATCTGGGCCGACGAGGGATGGGGGGGAGGGCATGAACGCGGCGACAGAGGGCGAGTTCGCCGCGGCGGCAACGGCGGTGGGGTCGTCGGCTTCGCCCATGGAGGGGTCGTCGGCTTCGGCCATGGCGGCGGCGGAAGGCAAGGGGGGGGGGGGGGGGGGGGACTTGCGGGTCGCGGGGTGGAAGGCGAATGAACATCCGGTCGGTTGTTTGGCGGGCGGCCGCGGTTTTGAGTTATACCTCGTGATGTAAATTTGCATCACAAAGTTTTTATTTTTAGGGGGTGGTCCAATATTTTTACATATGGACTATCTGTTGGAGCAGCGTTTTTTGCTCGCGTAGATCCAAAAATCAAGTATTTTTTCATATGGACCGTCTATTGGAGATGCTTTTATAAACATGATGTCTATATACACATAATCATTGCATGTTATAACTATGCGCTGTTCTATCAATCGACCAACAATAATTTATTTATCCATCGTGTGGTATATTCGGGAGAGAAGAATACATAATATTTTTGTTGGATTTTTTTTAACATATTAAAATTCATGGACACGAGCACGTGGTCTCAGGAGCAGAATTGCATTTCGGAGTTTTGACATCCTATATTTTATATTTCACCGGCAAAAAAGACCATATATTTATATTTGTGAATGCAGAGAGAGAGTAGTTATTTCACTTTGGCTCGAACCAAATTTACCCCGAGAGCCCCAGGTAAAACCCGAAATGTTGGGCAATTCACCGGTCCTGGTGGATGGAAAAGCTCCTCCAACGTCACATCGCAGCGTCGATGCCACGGTACGGGGAAGACGAGTACGCTGCCGGCTGACGACGCCACAGTGGCATCGCCGCGCAGCGCTGACACGCACGTACGCACCCACGCACGCACGCGATAGATAGATAGATCCTCTCTCTCCCTCTCTCGCCCGTGCAATCCGTATCCGTAGCAGCGCGAGGTCACGAGGCGAGACTGTTGCGCGTTGAAAGCAAGCCGGGGCGAGCCGAGCCGAGCACGGCACGCCATTGATGGCCCCCCGCGTAAATGCGGCGCGATGCAGCAGTGCCGGACGGGCGGGCGACGCGGCAGCCGAACCCAGCGAACCACCTCCATCAATGCGCCTGCGAGTTGCGACGTCGTCCTGGTCCTCGAGACAGAGAGATAGAGAGCTGTGTGGCAGTGTGGGTGGGGGAGGGGAGAGAACCGGGAACCGAGGTGGTGGAGGAAGCCCGGAGCCTGCCTGAAAAGAGAGGCAGGAGCAGGACTGACCTCAAAAGGCATCCTGCTCCGTGCAGCTTTTCCACGCCCCGAAGCCCCGAGGAAAGCAGCGCCAGAGCACGCTCGTGCCGTCGCCGTCGCGGCATGGGCATGGGCTCTCCCCCCTCCTCGTGACCAGCGGCGCCGACCAGTGGTGCAGCCTTTTCTTCTCCGCTTCCTCCTCGGTTCCCGCACCGGCGAGCGACCAGTTGTCCTGCGGCCCGTGGCGAGCTCTCCTCTCCGCGATGGACCAGGAGCACCTGGAGTTCATCATGCGCCACCACGCCCACCAGGGCGGCATGGGGTTTGTTCCCGCCGACCGCGGCGACAGCGAGGTCAGTGCAGTGCAGTGCCGCCGGGATCGCTTGCTTGCTTGCTTGGTAGTCGCGGTAACCGGCTTTGGGTCGACTTTGGTTGCAGGAGGCGCTGGGGTCGTCGGAGTCGGAGCCGGCGGGGAGGCCGCGCGGCAAGAGGGCCCGCGCCGCCGAGGTGCACAACCTCTCCGAGAAGAGGCGGCGGTGCAAGATCAACGAGAAGATGAAGGCGCTGCAGAGCCTCGTGCCCAACTCCAGCAAGGTCCGTCCGTCAGTCCGTCGTAACCAAAAACCATACTCACTACCACTCTCTGTTCTTTTTTCACCGGAAGCTAACTGAGACGACGCTGTATGCAGACGGACAAAGCCTCCATGCTCGACGACGCCATCGAGTACCTCAAGCACCTCCAGCTCCAAGTGCAGGTCGGCGAAATGCTGCTCTGCTCAATTTTCTCTACACAAAAGTTTATGCTGCGTCGCTACTGCTTGTCTGAATGTTCGTTAGCTGGTGAAAAAATTATATGTGCTGTGCTCACCTGAAAAATCACATTTGCTAGTCAACACTGAACCAAAAATGTGATGTAGCTGCCCAGGTTTAATGTCCTTAATTTGGCCCCCCAAAAAACAAGAAACTGGACAAGACATGTTGATTTAGCTAGTCTGTTGCGTCAGTAGGTTGAACAAGGAATTATTTGTTTTGCCCTTGAATATACGGGGAAAGGAACGTTGGATTTCAGTTTTATTGTTGTGCTGTGATAATCAAGTACTCCATTTATAATGGGGTCAATTTCTGCGTATCTATTTACTAGGGAAGGCATCGATGCATACCCCATTTATGCATTTAGATTTGTGTTTGATTGCTATGGTTCGGTGCATTTTGACCTGTGTTTTGATCTGATGGATCTGCTCCAGATGTTGTCTATGAGGAATGGCGTGTATCGTCCCTCGGTGAACTTACCAGGGCCACCTGACCATCTGCCGACATCGCAAATGTGCGCCGCACTTAACCAGAACAGCGTCGACGCATCGTCAAACCCACCAGCTGCCATGCTGCCTATGAATCACTTTTTAGGAGCAATGTCAGGGTCTCGACATCCATTTGGTCCTCCAAATCAGGACCGACCGCGTCACGACCCTCTTGTGTTATCAAGTGTTCCTTGCACGATCACTCGAGAGCCTCCGTTCCTTCTTGGGACATCGCAGGAGTCCCACCTTCGATCTCTTCAGTTGACCGTATCGGCGGAGGTAACTGTTCTGTTGAGTGCAGAGCATAACCTTGCTATGAACCCCCTTTCCTCTGCAAACGCAGAGCAACACATTTTCAGTGCTTCCATTATACAGTTTTTCACTTGTTTTCTCCTTATCCTACCAGATGATCTTTCAAGAGGAGGCAATGTTAAAGCAACGGCTAAGTTCAACTCAGGAGACCACCTCCTTGCCAGGTTAGACATCGTAATAAAATTCAAATAACTAGTTAGCAGGATCAATTATTGAACATATGTGTCCTCTTTCTGACATTTCTCTATGTTTCTTTAATAGCACATGAGATGAAGCCTGTTAGGCAGGAGGCTGGCCATTTCGATACATCCTCAATCTGGAAAAACCAATCACAAAACATGCTGCCAAGTAACCCGGAAAGCGCTCTGTTTGTGCCTCACTTGCGTAGGTAATTTTTCATCCTGGCATGTACACATTCATGGTGGGAGAGGTTTTTTTGAGAGGGTCTTTTTTTTGTTAGTCATGCTGCTATTTTTCTTATAAGCAATTTTTTCGGAGTTAAGGAGTCAAATACTTGAAGTATGATCCACCTGCTTGCTGTAAGCAATTTTTACGGAGTTGAGGAGTCAAATCTTGCTGTAAGCTTGCTACTGAAGCTACTTCAGTAAGATTTCAGCAAGATTTCTTGGCTCAAGCTAGATGTTTGTAGGGAATGCATTATATCAGCCTTTAAACTGGCTATGCTAGAAGCTATTTGATAGGCATCTTAAGCTTGCCACTTCCATTAACAGTCTACTTTGGTTTCTGAAATACGAACCGTTAATACAGTATCCTTTCTCTCATATCCTTATTCCACAAGATTCTTATCCCTTGTTAATGTTTATTATTTAAATAATTGACAGTTCCCTTCACAATCCTTGACAGATTTCAAAACAGCAATGCTGACTCGGGTCTGAGGGCGGAATCGAAGTAATTTCGCGATCAAAATCGACAGCTGAGCTGGAATTTCTGGTGCTCCATTTTGCCAGACATGCACTAGGATAGTGAATGGTAATCGCCAAGGTAGTAACGGTCTTCATCAGATGCAACTTTTCTAATACTAGGCAGTAGCAGCGATACATCAGCCAGACTGCATTCTTGATATGAAATCAAGAAATGCTAATGATCATGTGAATATGTAGCGTGAAGGCCATCTCCAAACCGCAATGAACTCAAACCAGCTACTAGTACGAATCCTTGTAAGTGTCTGTGCTGTCGGTAGCCTTACCTCAGTGGTTGGTCATGCAGTTGTGTAGCATAACGATCCGAGTTTAATTCCTAGAATTGGCAGATGATGCATAGGTTTTTTCCCCATTTATTTAGGATCGAGCTTGATGTGGACGGATGTCTAATACTCCCTCCGTTCCAAAATAACTGTCTCAACTTTATACTACCTCTAGTATAAAGTTGTACTAAGCTTAAGACAGTTATTTTGGGACGGAGGGAGTATGACACACGTGTGATGAATATCAGGACTCAAATCTTAAGGTGGGCCTTGCTCCACCCTACACCTTGCTGGATTCATCACTGGCCACAACCGTGTGGTCATCGAATCTCCGAACTAGCACGGCATGGGCATGCCGAACTGCGTCCATCAACCCACAAGAAAATTGTGGTCGCCCGCACGGGGAATACTATGCAATCGCGCACCAGGCAAAATGGTTTTAGAACCTTCTCTGAACCATTTTCTTCTCTTCTTTTTCTCCTGGGTTACTTTTTTGTTGATTTTCTTTTGGTTTCCTTGCTTTTTATTTTTATTTTTTATTTTCTTTTGTCTATTTTCCAAATTTTCAGTCATCTTAAAATTCATAAGAAGTTTTTAAATTCGCAGACACATGAACATTTTTTGGAATTATGATTGTTTTTCATTCATGAACATTCTTTGAAATTTACATATTTTTTAAAAAACACGACCAGTTTTTAAATAGATGAACATTTTTTGAATTCATGGACAAGTTTTAAATTCATGAACACTTTTGAAAAATTGTGAACATTTATGAATTCACGAACATTCTTTAAATTCATGAATATTTTTGGATTTACAAATATTTCTTCAATATTTGAATTTTTTAAAAAAAAATATGAACATTTTAAAGATTGATCAACATTTTCTTAATCCGCAAATTGTTTTTTTAGTTTGGAAAAACAATATTCTTAATCATTGTTTAAAATTCGTGAACACTTTTAAGTTGCACTTTTTAAGTCACAAATATTTTTTTAATTCATGAATAGTTTAGAATTATGGAATATATTTAAAATCCATCACCACTATTTAATTCCAATAACGTTTTTTTCAAGTTCACCATCATTTTTTAATTTTGCCAATATTTTCTCAATATCCTGAATATTGTTAAATAGTCTCAATAGTTGGTTTTTAGGGGGGAAATGACTTCAAAGACAACTCTAGTAGCCTGCTTCATGCGAGTCGAAAAATATCAGCTACACTAGCTAATTGAGCCGGCCCAATATTGTGCGCCAGCCAGCATGCGCGTTTGCTCGTTGCCATGCTCCGCGCTTGACGGGACGACTCCACGTTGCTCTACCTCCCGCAAAAGCTTCGTCGCTCAATGATCTGCGGTGCCTGCCTGTTCGCGCTTGGAACACATTGCTGACCAAGCAATTTGGCTTTGACAACGACCACAAGGAAAGGAGATATGCAGAAATCCCAACCCGAAGCCCGAAAATGCACACTTTCTCAAGCGTGAGCTCGGTCTGATAATAGGCCGAAGCAAAAAACCTGGCCCGAATGACGTTTATAAGTGCACGTGTAAGCCCAGCCTGAAGCTCAAAAATGCACACTTTCTCAAGCTTGAGCCCGGTCCGATAATAGGCTCGACGACTGAAAGCCCGGTCCGAACGACGTTTATAAGTGCAGTTACATTTAAGCCCAAAAGCCTGGCCTGAAAAGTGCAAATATGAAAGCCCGGGCCCGGCTTGAATTACTTTCAGGCTGCAAAACGAAGCACAAGCCTGGCCCAAGAGACAAGCCCGAGCAGCCATATGTTTTTCACGCCGGGCTGCCCATGAACAGGTTTACTTCCAGGCCCTATTTTTTCGTATTTTTTTTCTGTATTTTTTGTGTGTCAGGTTTTCTTTTGTTTTTTCATAATATAAAAGTTGGTTGAAACCTATTAACATGGGACCTGGTTTTGGAGATATCGACTCAAGAAATTCAATAGCGAAAATAGTTTGAAATTTGAACGCATGGTTCAAAATATAAAATATTTTGAATACACTAATCTATAAAAAAATTAAACTTTTAAATTGCGACAAATGACGCAAATGTAATATATCACTTGTCTAACTCGTTTGCGAAGGTGGCAAGTGACCTTTGCAAGGGTAATCCTTATCTAGTGATTTCATTCTTTGGCTCATTTATTTTTCGGAAAGAGGAGGGAGGGGGCTTTAGGCTCTCTTTTTTTATGTAGAAGGGACTAAAGAGGGAACTTTAGGGGATCTCCTATGCAGCGCTGCAGGCGCCTGTTAACAATCCGGCGCCTGCAGTGCTGCTAGTATGGGCCGGCCCAGTAGAATTCTTTCCAAAAAAAAATTCTCTTTTTAGATATTTTTTGTTATGAAAAATATAAAATCAAAAAAGGTTTACAGATTTAAAGAAAAAAGGTTCATCCATTTAGAAAATAAATCTTAAGTTCATACGTGGTTCCCGAGGCGCACCACCGCTTCCGACCGACGGCGAGATGCGAGGCGGCGCCGCGGCTGTTCCGCCGAGGCGCCGTTCAATCATCAGTTCCCGCAAGAATTCCTGTAGATAATTCTTGTATGCTTAAGTGTTTCCTCACTTTGATGTTCATACGTGGTCAAGTCTACCCACACACGTGCATCACGGTGTGTGACTAATGTGATGGAAAATGAAATGAATGAAAGAATGTGACGGCCAAACCATCAGCTAGGGGAGGCTGGAAGGACGCATCATCACATCACTCATCCATGAAGGACGCAGCAGGTTCCATATTGCCGTCGGCTGAGAATGGCAGGCGGGGCCGGCCTGGATGGAAGCTGGATCAGTACCTGTGATGGTGGTTGGAGCAGTGCATGGCATCAATACCGCTTGACTCCATCCACTGCCCCCCCATACCTAAGGTATGTATGAATGCCCTTGATTATAAAGATCGATAGCAAAGCTTAACAAGTTGGCTGGGTTTCCGGTTCTCTTGTGCACCGAGCGATTCCTCCGTTGCTCTCCGATCCTGTCTCGCGTTTGTTGGAATTTGTAGAGACTGTTTTGGGTCCTGATCCGAGGAGAGGAGATGTCGGACGAGGAAGATCATTTCGAGTCGAGGCTTGCGTCGAAGACCTTCACGCAGCAGGCCCGCACCATCCGTAAGCGAGGGTACATCGTCGTCGAGAACCGCCCCTGCAGGGTATGTATATACACAACCCGTCACGATTGGTTCGTGATGTTCTTCTGTGCTTATTATGAGTACTGGTGGATGTTGCTGTGGTAAATGCTGTATCCGTAGGCCAAGTTAGAGGTATGAGGCTCAACTCCACCGCACGACCCTAAACAGACGTCCGGTTTGACCGGACCGGATTTTGTCCGTTTGGGACGGCAATGGGTTCGTCCATGTCCGCTTCTGTCCATTGAGTCGTGCGTACGCTCACCGTGCGGCCACATATTAAATCATGTCCGTACTGGACGTGATTAACAAAAACAAAAAGTAACTCAAAAGTAAATAAACGCAGTTAAAAAACTTAAAACATGATAACATTAACATAAAAAGCCCAGTTTTCACGGCCACAAAACGGCCCAGTTTGACATAATTAACACAAAAAAAGAAGCCCGTCGATGTCGTGGCCGTCGCTGTCTTCACTGGCCGCCGGTGTCGTCGTCGTCACCGTCGCTGACGATGTCGACGTAGGCCGACGGCGTCCAGAGGTGGGCCGGTGGTCCCTTGTGCGCGGGGGCGGGCTAGAAGCTGGCAGGTGCCTGCAGCACCTCCTCCCGTGGCGAGGCGTCCCGTTCCGTTAACCGTGGCGGCGTGGGGCACCAGTTCACGGCCCCCACTGCCAGCACCATCTCCGGCGCGGTGCACGACCAGCTCCATGACGCGCCCACCACATCCGGAGGGAACACGGCCACCTCCTCCTCCTCCATCTGCTCGGGGATGGCGACGTCGTCGGCCGCAGAGAGGGCCATCGCGCGGGCTAGGCCCAGCCATTGGCGCTCATCATGCGTCATCCTGGAGTCCTCCATGACGCGCTGCATGAGCCGGGCCTCCTCCTCCTCCGTCGCGCGAGGAGGTGGAGGTGGTGACGGAGACGGGGAAGGCGACGGCGTGGGCGTGAGGCCGCGCACCCGTGTACGTCCGCGCACCTCCCGTGCCGCGGCCCCAGGACCGTGCCGGCGAAGTAGGATGTGCGCCGCACGTCGTGCTCGTCCCTGAGCCACGTGTCCCAAAGGGTGGAGTCGGCAGCGTACATGTCGGCGTAGTACAGGTCGTCGGAGAGGAGGCGGCGGCGGCGCTCGATCTCGTCGCGGCGCGCACGACCGCTCGTCGGCACCGGCGGGATAGGGACCCGGTCGGCGGAGAGGTGCCACGCGTTGGGGAGGTGGAAATCGTTCCACGGGACCGGCGTCCTCGTCTCCCAGTAGCGCCGACATACCTCAGCGCTGAGGTACTGCCGGTCGCGCTGGCCGGCGGGCCTAGGGGCAATGGTGAAGGGAGCTGCAACGGAGGCACGACGCGGTGGCGATGCGGCCTCCTCCTTCACGGAGCCGCGGCGGTGTCCCGACGAGGAGCCAGCCTCGCGGTCGTGCTTCCCCTTGCGGCCGTAGTTCCACAGGCCCATGGCTGCGAGGTGGGCGGCCGACGAGTTTGAGGAGGCTGCTAGGGTTTGGCTGTCGGGTTTCGAGGAGGCCGCGGGGTGGCGATGGGAACTGTGGACGACGGCAGGTCCACGGCTTCCCCATTTAAGAAGGAACGCGACCGTTTCTTGGGCGGATGACAGGCGGGCCCGGCCATTCGTGCGCATTGATGTGGGCAGGTGGGAGGTAGGTGGCCGCCTGCCACGCGTCCCCGACACGGACGAGCGCGCGTCCGTTTGATGTCCGCCGCGACCCAAAACCCGCGCAAGTTTGCGCTTGAAATGGGTCGTGCCGGACACAAAACGGACAAGATGGGTCCGTGCCGTCTCGCGTTGGGCCGACAGGTTTGTCCCTTTTACCCCAAACGAACGAGGCCGGACAGAATGGGGTCGCGCGGGGGAGTTGGCGTGAGTTAGCCGTGTATGCGTACTACATCATCTGAATTTTTCAGTTCATATTGGTGTCTCTGTGTCATAAGATTAGCAGTATAGGCTTGGTTTAGATGTACCGCCTGATCACCTTTACTTTGGCAGTTAATTAGAATTTAGAACTATTAGATTTTTCCGATAAAAGCAAAAAAAGTCACCTGCAAAAGGAAAAAAAAAGTACAGTAATGATCTTTGTTGACTGGAGACTTTTTATTCGTCTGTTCTACTCTGACTCAGGTTCCTAATGTGTCGCCCCCCCCCCCCTCCCCCCTATGACAGAGATTGGTAACTGAGTTGTACTCCCTCCGTTTTTAAATATTAATTCTTTTAGAGGTTTCAGTAGGCGACTACATACAGATATATATAGACACATTTTAAAGTGTAGATTTACTCATTTTGCTCTGTATGTAGTTTTCTAGTGAAATCTCTATAAAAGTCTTATATTTAGGAACGGAGGGAGTAGCAATTTGATTACGGCTAAATTAGTGAAGGTGATGAATAAAAAGTCCATATTCAGGAAAATAGATTCAATAAACAAGTCTATATTTAATATTCAGTAAAAGGTCCATATTCAGGAAAATAGATTCAATAAAGAAGTCTATATTTAATATTTCAGTAAAAGGTCCATATTCAATAAAAAGTCCATGTATTTATGCTGTTTATTGGCATGTATTACTTTATTTGTTGGAGAGCACCATTGCAAATCTGTCAACATCTTTTGTACATTTTATTACTGCAAAGGTACATAGCTGAGGGTACTGAAATTTCTGGAACTTTGCTTATTCAGTGGGTACTGAAATATTCAACTTTACTGGGTTTCTTTAAAGTTTCATTGGATTTCATTCAAATTAAAAAGATAAGTTATTTGGCTGATTTGAAAAGCAGTACCGCTGATTTCAGTCGTGGCTGAAACATGACTGGAGACCAAATATGTGAAGCCTGGATTGGGTTACTTGTTTTCTTGTATGTTCTATGCTTGACATTTTTGGGTACTTGCCTTTTGCTGCCTCTTAGTGTATCATTAGATAATCAGTTCACTAATGCTACCGACAGTGCAATTATCCTGTTTAGCTGTATACTTTTGTATGCATTCCAGATGTACTTGACACTTTAAATAAATAAATATCAATGAATTCCTTCGGTTGTTCCAGATTTTAGTGCTTTTATATATTTATTAGGATTAAAATCTCTCCTATTCGCTCATTCTTGCCCTGATGCCTTTTTTATTATTCTTGCTGATAGATTTCTAATGACAAGCATTTGAACAAATGTGCAGGTTGTGGATGTTTCTACATCTGGGTCTGGAGGTTATGCCAGCTGCCACTTTGTTGCTATTGACATCTTCACTGGCGAGAAATTTGAATATAGTGTGTCATCTTCTCGCAACTGTGGTGTCAGTACATTTCTTGGACTTTTTGCTATTAAAATGGCTTCTGTCGATAGTAGAATATGAATTTTGCTATCTTTACAGGTTCCTTATGTGATTATCACAGAATACCAGCTCCTTGATATACCTGATGATGGTGGATTTGTAAGCTGGATTATTTTATTAATGTCTCCTATATTTTCATCATCTTTTGCTGGATGTGCGTTTACCTTGAGAAGTTGACACTTCTTTCAGGTGACTCTGCTAACTGATACTGGTAGCACCAAAGATGACATAAAGCTCCCAACTGATGATTCCCCTCGTGACCAGGTTTGTATGAACCACGTAATCCATGCACATTTCTTTCTTGCATACGAAATACAGTCTGAGATACCTTCTTGATTTTTCAATTAAAAGTGTCGACTCATGGTTAGAAAAATACTAACTTACAAGGTATTGCTTTATTTATCAGTACACTCTTGTAGTTTGAACTACTCCCCCATTTCCTAAATATAAGTCTTTTTAAATATTTCACTACAGAGTGTTGTGCGTTTATACACATGAAAGATTTCCTCCGTACCCCACCAAACCTGATGTTACATTTCTCCGTTGGTGCAGCTCAAGGATGGCTTTAACGAAGGCAAGGACCTGATGGTGTCGGTCATGTCCGCCATGGGAGAAGAGCAGATTTGTGGGTACAAGGACATCGCCCCAAGGTAAACCGTGCCGTGTTGGCCATCTATTTGGGTGTGAAGGAACAAGGCTTCATGACAACAGTCACAGACATTAAGAGTAATATGTATTGCAACAATAAGTTGTCTGTGTTTCCTTGATCTGTCGTCCTAAATTGGCCGCTCACTGTATCCTAAAACATCACTCCTCCAATCCAGGGATTTATTGTGTTGTTGTACCATCATGGAGTTATAAACTGTGGTCAAGTTGAAAATTCCCTACCCTATCTGAAGTGTTTTTGCAATATATCTGTGCATTCTCTACCCAGTACCCAGCCTCGAGTTTTGCTCGTTTTGCCCCTCCGCTGAACACTTTCGAAAGTGGCCCTGTTTCAGGATGCCACATTGAGCAAATCAGCCTTGCCTTTTTATTTCAAAAACCATGACAGCGTCTTCTAAGAATTACTTGATTTTATGGATCAACTTTGAGTTAGTCAGACTGCACCTTTGATATTATGTCGAGAACGTCACCATATCATGGTGAGAGTGGGAATTTTGTAGCTATCAGCAACCAATCTATGAAAACTTGGAACATTGTTAATGATGAATGTTATGCTAATGTGGGGCTGTGTAATAGTTTTCCCATTAGTCGCTTGCAGGTTCCTGAGCGTTATGGAAAACTTCTAAATCAGAAATATTACAGTTACAGGGCAAACATAGCAGATATTAATCTGGTGAAACAATGCCGAACCAACCGAACACTACCCAAGCTAACTAAAAAGACTGAAACAAATTGATGGAAAGATGTATCGCAAAGAACATTCAGTGTAAGAATACTGGAAAATTCAAAAAGAAAAACTGATTTTTTTTTTAAAAAAAAAGGAAGATGTTTGCGTGCGTGAGGCCTCTTGCAAAAGCAGCTATGAATTATAGGCTCTTGCTTCCTCAAACCCTGTCATGAAAAATACTACTCCTTCCAATCCATATTAATTCTCACTGATTTAGTACAAAGTTGTACTAAACCAGTGACAATTGATATAGATCGGAGGGAGTAATTCAACTTGGCATTTTTATGTGTCAGGTCTGAGGGCAGGATCGATGTAACTTCAGTCAAAATTGACATCCAAGCTGGGATTTATAGAAGTTCTGTCCATTGGGTGTTTTCATTTTGGCAGAGCAAACCATAACATTAGTGAAGTAAAGTAATGTTGATCATCAGATGCACCTTTGTCTACTACCCATATCAGTTAAGTCAGTGAAGAAATATTGATCATGTGAATATGAAATGCCTGGTAATGTTTGTAGTGTCAGCAAGTAACCAATGAAAACGTGAAACTCCATTGATGACAATATTGTTCTGATTTGTGGCTGTGTAATACAACTAACCATGGCATACATGTCAATCTGGTGAATCAACAACTAAAACAACACTGCTAGCTGCCAATGAACCAAACTGATAACAAATAGGTTGCTACTTCTCTGAAAGAACATCAGCACTAGCAGCTAGGAATTATGGTTTCTTGTTTCCACACAGCACCCTAAATTCCTGTCAAGGAGAAAATATGCTAAATCTAACCATAACAGCACTGGTGTAACATGGACTAGCATAATTCACTAATCTAACATTCATCCTTGGAAATCCATGGAGCAACAGTCACAGATACAAGGGTAGCTAAAACAAGGATAACATCATTTTTGCTTACAAACAATAGTTAAGCAAACAGCAATTTAACAGCTAAGGAAAAAGTAGGCAAGACAAGCATATCCTTGGAACACAATCATGCCTTCATTTCCTCATCTTCTTCAATCTTTGGTGCCAGATAAAACCTAATGTAGCCCATCTCGCCGATCTTGTACTCCACAACCACCGGCAGTTCAGACGAGAGGCTGATGGTGACTTGGTCCGACAGTGGGCTTGCCTTGGTGAAAGAGTTCATGTACCTCAGAGCAAAGGTGAGTGACACCGGCTCTTGCATCTCTATAATGGTAGATTCTTCAGGCTGCAATGATACAAGACAATCATTAGATATCATACTGAAACATGTCCCTACAATAGTACTCCAGTATGAAAACCAAGGCCCAAACTGAAATGAATTTGCAAGCGTAAAATATAGGCGAGCTGGATACTCCATACATGGCTCAAGCTGAATATTTTTTTTTGTTCACTGAAGTAACTGTGCACACTACTTCAGTTGGTAGGCTCGCCAGCTCAGGGCACTAAAGAGTACAGGGTTCATCCAAACTAGTTTGTATTATGATAAATATCATCTTAGAAAATATGTAGCTCGGCTTCACTAGATTGTTGGAATCATTTTCAGTGGATGAAGCTATGAAACAACACCATCTTTTAGTATATATGACAGTGGGCGAAGCTATGAAACAACACCATTTTTTAGTATGACACTGTAGGAAAACTGAACATTTGAAAGCAGCATAATTATAATTAACTGCAGACTGCCATTTTAGTCTATGCGAGGGAACAAACAGTAGGGTAGTGTGTATCTATGAGCTGCAAATAGTAAGACAATTTAGGCTAATTATCTTAAGTAAAGGACAGCATCAACAGTAGCTACCAAATCGTTCAAATATTATAACTGAGTAAGCACTAAACGATCTGATTGAGAATTAGGTGTGACTGTCTATTCGTATTGCTAAAATTAAGGTATTCATAAAATACAAGCATAGCTGCAAATGCGATTCCAAACTCTTGTTATGCAATACACCCCAAAAAATTCACAATATAAATGCCTACAAGGACAATATATCCATAGTAACTAGTGGAGAAACAAGACAAGAAAGGAACCTTGTCAACAGTCTTGTTCTGCCTGCAAACGATGTTTGCAGTCCCAATGTCTCCAGCAGTGGAGAACTTGACACCCTCCTTGGTGACAGAGATAATAACTGCAGCGCACAGAGCAGAAGCCGCCGTCAGACAAGCGAGAAACAGAGATGACAAGCGCAGGTGCAGCATAACAAGATTACAGTAGATGAGCATACCGGTGTCGCCGATGCTGCTGAGGTCCTTGCAGATCCTGGAGAACTCGGAGGACGGCATGCGGACGATGGCCTGGTACTCCGAGTCGGGGATGCCGAGGTGCTCGCTGTCGATGTCCATGAGCTTCATCTCGAAGTCGGCAATCTTATCCTGATCTGTTCATCCATCCATCCATGATCCATCCAGATCGGGGTCACCGACGGAGCCACGAGGAGCAAAGGGGGGGAAAACAGATCGAGCGGGGGGGTTCGCTTACTGGGCGACTCGAACATGAAGGTGACGGTGTCGGAGCCGTCGTCGGCCTTGATGGTGATGATGTCGTCGTTGCCGGCGCAGCGGAGCATCTTGGCCATGTTGCCGAGGTTCATGCCCATGGAGAGGTTGCGGTCGCAGCGGTAGTGCTCGAAGCCCTCGGAGCGGAGGAGGAGGGCGACGAGCGCGACGTGGGAGGAGTCCATGGCCTGCAGCGAGAAGCCGGTGCCGGAGCAGTCGAAGTTGGCGTCCGTCACCAGCTCCTTGATCGCCTCCAGCACCTTCTTCAGCAGGCTCCCCTGCACCAGCCGCAGCTCCAGCATCTTCGCGTCCGGCGGGAGGGCGGCGGCGGCGGCGGGGTCGAGGGGGAGCGGGGTGGGGATGGGTTTGGGGGGGGAGGTCGAGGGGGAGCGGGGTGGGGATGGGAGGGAGAAATTGGGCGCGCGCCGGGATATATTTTCCCGCTCGCGCCTCCTTCCACCGGAGGATTGGACTGGCGTGTGGGCCCGAGGGAGGCTGTGGTCCCACATGTCGGTGGCGGAGAGGGGTTTCGCTTTCCCGCCATCTCGCTCGCCGCGTGGGTGGCTTCCCTCCATCGGTTTGGGGTTTGGAGTTTCCCGGGCTGTGTTTATCCTCCCTCGAAAAATCATTCATTTTTAAGACAAGTATTTCCGGATGAAAAAAGTACTACGGTGCTACGTTTTTTTTTCTTTTTTCTCTGTGTTTCTTTTGCTTTTTCTGCTTTTCTTTCCAAAATTCTTGAACTATCGGATATTTTGGAAATTCAATGCTTTTTCTTGAAAATAGAAGATAAAGATCTTTAATGCAAATTTTCAAGTGCCTAATTTTCTTAAAATCAACGTTCTTTCCTAGGAAATACAGTTGAATGCAGTCTTTTAAATACATGCAGATTTTTTCAAAACTGAGAACATTATTTAAATTCCTGAAACATTAATTTATTCTTCAGAAATTTTTGAAAAATAAAATACATGAATGTTTTCACAAATCATGATTTTTTTTAAAAAAATGTGTGCATGTTTTTAATTTTTGTAAATATTTTACTGAACATTTTGTTCCTGAAATAAAAAAATGGATGGAAACCAACTGAAATACAAGGAAATCAAAATTAAAGAAAACTCAGCTAAAACCATACCGAAAATCGTTTGCTCCGCCATCGATATGGAGGTGCATGAAGTGCTAGGTGGGTCGACCCACACGTGCGTCTTAGTGACAATCTATCGCCTAGGATGCAAAATAGGAGGTCCCGCTATGGTCGCTTGCGCCAGGCCGCGACGACTACTTTCACACCCAAGATGCTTCTAAACGCGGGATGCTCCTATTCATCACTCTTAGAAATGAAAACAGGAGGTAACTCCCGTGTGCCTTGTTCGCTCCCAAATAAACCAGCTTCACCTGATAGAGCCGTACACATAGAAAATCGATGTGTAGGCTCTCCAAAGAACATGTGTGATCTCTTGTTTTTGTCCTTGTGCGTTTTCTTTTTTTGCATTATTGCGTCTTGATTTAGTGAGTTTTTAGGGGGAAAATTTAGGGGGGATGATCTGCGCCGATGCGCCGGTCCAGATTTTCGGCCGACCGCGCACGGGCCGCAGGATCCACCAACCCCGCGTCGACCGCACCGTTGGATCCGCATGCAACATTTTCCTCCCTATGCAGCAAAATTTTGATGTCATGCAGCAATTTTTTCATGGTTGCAACAAAAAAAAATCTACGTGATCGTAGCAAAAAAAATAAAGCTGATGGTACGTGGTAGCAAAAGTCAAATGCCGGTTGTAACAAAAATTTACGTGACGTGTATGCAACTTTTTAGTGAACGGTTACAGCAAAACATGATGCCGGTTGTAGCAAAAATTAACACGGTTATAGCAAAAAGTAAAAAACATCGATTGTAACAAAAAATCCGACGAACTAGAGTTGCAACCAAACGTATATGCAGCTTTTTTACCGAGACAAAATATAGTAAAAAAAATGATTGCAGCAAAAATGACGCAGGTTACAACATATTTAGACGAAAAATGTTGCATCCATTGAACGAAGAAGCACACGGATGACAAAAAATGTTACAAGGGCCCGCGCGCCAGGGGGCGACCGGCGCGTCGGTTCGACCGGCGCGCGGTAAAAAACGATTTCCAAAAACTTAATTTTGAAAAGAAAGAAAGTTGTCACAAGCCATAGTCATGGACCGTTACTTCTACAAGTTCATGCCGTCATGCATTACATAAAGTTAGCTCCGCCAAGGCACACAGACCCAGAGGCAGCTTCGAGTTGTGCTTACGGCGCGCCAACGGTGGATGCACAAGGAAAAAGAATCTTTGAGTGTAATCTTTTTTTTCGTGTAGGTGTGTTTGTAAGGCCATACGAATCTGTACTAATAAAAGCACGAGAGGGCAGATCCAACTACAGATCTGAAACGCCTAATCACATTATCAACAGTCTAATGACGCTGTTAATGAAACTCTCGCTAACGAAAACGCTCTGAATGAAACTCTCGCTAATGACTCCCGACCCACAACACCGCTGCGCACCTCGGGACAAAAAAGAAAAAGAAAACCTCCCACTCCCCATGCTACCCGCTACCCTCGCACCCCGTCGGCCCCCGACACCGCCGCCACCGCCGCCCCGGCCCTCGCCACCATCGCCCGCCACCACTCGCCCCGCCACTGCCCCAGCTCCCGCCATCGCCGCCCCGCCGCCGCCTCGCCCCATCCCGCCACGGGCTCGCCTCGCCCCGCCCCGCCACGGGAAGGCCGGGAGGCGGTTCCCGCACTAGGGTTGCGACGGCCGAATCTCCGCCGCCCCGGCCCTCGCCACCATCGCCCGCCACCACTCGCCCCGCAACCGCCCCAGCTGCCGCCATCGCCGCCCCACCACGGGCTCGCCCCGCCCCGCCACGAGAAGGTCGGGAGGCGGTTGCCGCAGTAGGGTTGCGACGGCCGAATCTCCGCTCGGCAGAGAGGCCGCGCACGCACCCCCGACATCTGCCCACCATGGGTTCTGCCCTCCGGATTTCCGCCCGGTAGGGGCAGCACGCCCTCGACGCCCTGGCATGGGACTGCCCCCACGCCCAGCCCTGTCGGCGCCCTGCACGCCCCCAACAAAGGCAGCCCCCGCTCTGCGGAGACCCCGGGGGAGAACCCGACGACGGCGAGCCGCTACAGCATGGCGTTCGTCAAGGGTGAAAGGATCTATATGGTTGACTAGAGGGGGGTCAATAGGCAACGACCACTTTTTAATTAATCTTAGCAAGTTAGGGTAAACAACATATGGGTTCACAATAATAGCAACAATGGGGTGAACCGTAATAAAGCTAACAACAAGAGCTACTAAGACAATTAAGAGATAAACAACAACATAAGCATACACAAAGTAAAGGTTAGAGATAACCACAAGTGGAACCAATGAAGACGAGGATGTGTTACCGAAGTTCCTTCCCTTTGACAGGAAGTACGTCTCCGTTGGAGCGGTGTAGAGGCACAATGCTCCCCAATAAGCCACTAAGGCCACCCTATTCTCTTCACGCCCTCACACGATGCAAGGTACCGTGATTCCACTATAGGTGCCCTTGAAGGCGGCGACCGAACATTTACAAACAAGGTTGGGGCAAACTCCACACAAAGCTTGGAGGCTCCCAACAAGACCACGAAGCTTCACCACAATGGAATGTGGCTCCGAGGTGACCTCAACCGTCTAGGATGCTCAAACACCCAAGAGTAACAAGATCTGCAAGGGATTGGTGGGGAATCAACTTTTCTCTTGGTGAAAGTGTAGATCTAGGTGTTCTCAACCAATCCCTAAAGAATCAACAAGTTTGATTGGCTAGGGAGAGATATCGGGCACTTTTGAGCTTAGGGAGCAACAATGCAGCTTGGGAGGGTAAGAGATAAGGTTCCACAGCTAGAAGAATCCCTTATATAGTGGGGGAAGAATCCAGCCGTTTTCCCACTCACAGCCCGTGCCTAGCGGTACTACCGTTGGATGCAGCGGTACTACCACTGTGCCCATGGTAGTGCATAAGCACTACCGGGCCAACCACCGCCAAGAAAGTCTTCGCAAAAAGGTCCGTCAAAGTACAACCGCTAGGAAGGCGGTACTAAGCTCCTCGAGCGGTACTACCGCTGACCAGGGTAGCGGTACTACCGCTGGCTGCAGCGGTATTACCGCTAGGCACAGCGGTACTACCGCTGAGGAACCATTTGCTAAGAAGAGATAAACACAAAGGTAGGAGCCACTCCAAAGTTGCAGGCAAGGGGAAAGGAGATAAAGTGTGTGCGTGCAAAATTGATTCCACCCAAACCTTTCCAGTACGGGTCCCCTCTTAATAGTACGGTGTTCCTATGACTCAAAGAAAAAGGATCGTAGAGTACACCGTGCTTCTGTTCCATGGAAAGAGGGGGCGAGTCGTCTTGTGCCGTTGACATGTGTTATCTAAAATCTTAACACACACGGTTAGTCCTTTGCGGTACTGTCATCAATCACCAAAATTACTTAGGCATAAACTATGCCCTAACAATCTCCCCCTTTTTGGTGGATTGATGACAATACCGAATTTGCACAGTGAATAACATGTGAACAAAAAGATAGAGATATATGAAAATAAGGAGCATATGACTCACAACATATGATGAAAATAAATCTCACACTAGTTCAAGTCTCACAACATATGATGGAAATAAATCTCACACTCATCATCCCTAGACCCGTCCGTGGCATCCGGATCGTCCTGCTCCTCCTCATTGTCCTCCTCCTCCTCTGCATCAGACCACTGATAACCTTGAGCCCGCATCCAAGCAGACTCTGGAGTGATGTCGTCCTCTGAGCCGCTGGAGATATCAACATCAAGTGTCCTCAGGACACGCTTGTGCCTCTGACGGTTCTCCTTCTGGGCCACATGAGTCTGATACTGTCCCTTAGCCTGCATACAGAAGAGAGTCTTCATTTTATCCTGCAGTTTCACTGCCCAAGATGGCATAGCAGAAGAGCGGGACTGAGAAGCGGTGCCTCTGTCAGCAGCAGTCTCTGTGTCAGTGTCCATGTGTTGAGATGAAGTTGATGGGTTGGCCCATTTGTCCTTGATGCGGAGCCTGATAGGATCGTGCGCAAAATAATCAGCCTAAAGGTGGAACTCCTCAAGCGGATAGGTGTCGTGCCACTTCTGGCGAATATAGGCAAACAAGTAGGGCCCGTAGATGGGAACCTTGCGCATCATGATGCAGTTCCAGAGCTCGGTGAACATCACGTCAGAAATATAGAGAGGGGCAGACTCCTTAGTCATAGCCTCCTCACAAAGCAGAAGCATCTCAGCCAGAGAACCGTGCACCTCGTCGAAGTTGCCAATGCGAGGAAAGAGGTGTTGGGGAACGTCGCATGGGAAACAAAAATTTTCCTACGCGCACGAAGACCTATCATGGTGATGTCCATCTACGAGAGGGGATGAGTGATCTACGTACCCTTGTAGATCGTACAGCAGAAGCGTTAGAGAACGCGGTTGATGTAGTGGAACGTCCTCACGTCCCTCGATCCGCCCCGCGAACAATCCCGCGATCAGTCCCACGATCTAGTACCGAACGGACGGCACCTCCGCGTTCAGCACACGTACAGCTCGACGATGATCTCGGCCTTCTTGATCCAGCAAGAGAGACGGAGAGGTAGAAGAGTTCTCTGGCAGCGTGATGGCGCTCCGGAGGTTGGTGATGATCTTGTCTCAGCAGGGCTCCGCCCGAGCTCCGCAGAAACGCGATCTAGAGGAAAAACTATGGAGGTATGTGGTCGGGCAGCCGTGAGAAAGTCGTCTCAAATCAGCCCTAATTGCTTCATATATATAGGAGGAGGGAGGGGGGCCTTGCCTTGGGGTCCAAGGACCCCCAAGGAGTCGGTCGAGCCAAGGGGGGGAGGACTCCCCCCCCAAACCGAGTTGGACTTGGTTTGGTGGGAGGAGTCCCCCTCCCTTCCCACTTCCTCCCTCTTTTTTTTTTCTTTTCCTTTGATTCTTTATTCTTGGCGCATAGGCCCCCTTGGGGCTGTCCCACCAGCCCACTAAGGGCTGGTGTGTCCCCCCAAAGCCTATGGGCTTCCCCGGGGTGGGTTGCCCCCCCCCCCCCCCGCGGTGAACTCCCGGAACCCATTCGTCATTCCCGGTACATTCCCGGTAACTCCGAAAACCTTCCGGTAATCAAATGAGGTCATCCTATATATCAATCTTCGTTTCCGGACCATTCCGGAAACCCTCGTGACGTCCGTGATCTCATCCGGGACTCCGAACAACATTCGGTAACCAACCATATAACTCAAATACGCATAAAACAACGTCGAACCTTAAGTGTGCAGACCGTGCGGGTTCGAGAACTATGTAGACATGACCCGAGAGACTCCTCGGTCAATATCCAATAGCGGGACCTGGATGCCCATATTGGATCCTACATATTCTACGAAGATCTTATCGTTTGAACCTCAGTGCCAAGGATTTGTATAATCCCGTATGTCATTCCCTTTGTCCTTCGGTATGTTACTTGCCCGAGATTCGATCGTCAGTATCCGCATACCTATTTCAATCTCGTTTACCGGCAAGTCTCTTTACTCGTTCCGTAATACAAGATCCCGCAACTTACACTAAGTTACATTGCTTGCAAGGCTTGTGTGTGATGTTGTATTACCGAGTGGGCCCCGAGATACCTCTCCGTCATACGGAGTGACAAATCCCAGTCTTGATCCATACTAACTCAACTAACACCTTCAGAGATACCTGTAGAGCATCTTTATAGTCACCCAGTTACGTTGCGACGTTTGATACACACAAAGCATTCCTCCGGTGTCAGTGAGTTATATGATCTCATGGTCATAGGAATAAATACTTGACATGCAGAAAACAGTAGCAACAAAATGACACGATCAACATGCTACGTCTATTAGTTTGGGTCTAGTCCATCACGTGATTCTCCCAATGATGTGATCCAGTTATCAAGCAACAACACCTTGTTCATAATCAGAAGACACTGACTATCATCGATCAACTGGCTAGCCAACTAGAGGCATGCTAGGGACGGTGTTTTGTCTATGTATCCACACATGTAAATGAGTCTTCATTCAATACAATTATAGCATGGATAATAAACTATTATCTTGTTACAGGAATTATAATAATAACTATACATTTATTATTGCCTCTAGGGCATAATTCCAACAAGAGGGTGTTGCGGAAGATCCGATGCATGATATCCAGATGCTTGGGGAGCACACCTTTCTTCACATAAAGTTGTTGCAGCCTGTCCTTGGCGGGGGCCCTATCAGTGGAAGCTGCAGCATGAGGACGCGACCCAATCGGAGTGTCAGTTCCCTGAAAGTCGACCTTGAGAAATGCCAACAGAACAGTTCGTTCTCCGGCTGGGCGATGCCTGGAATAGAAGAGGGGATATTGTTTACCAACAGATCATTGAGCATCATATACTAAGTGAAATGGTCAAGATAGTAAAGAAAAAGGTGGTGATACTAATTCAATGCTTAACTGTTTTTCTCGATTCAAGTGCCTCCGTTTGATCCTATATTTCTCTTTGCAACACTTCTGCTTATAACATATGTGTATCATTACTTTGAGAGTAAAAATACCTTCTTTTGGATCATTTTGGTCATTCTGGTTGTGCTAACATAACCAAATTTCCAATCACACGTAATGCATCTTCAATGCGATGGCTTCGACTTTCTTCCCCTTGGAATGTTCTCTCCATCCCTGTACTAGAAAAAGAATAATCTATTTGTGTTGTAGTTTTCCACTGAAAACCTACATCTATCTCAAACACATTTCTAGCTAGGCTTAGCACATTCTTTTATGGTACCCTGTAATGAGCATAGGCCGTTCATACGTAAAATCTAATGGCCATGCCAGATCTGTACCGCTACAGTAAGACCAGCAGCATGGCGAGCAGTATAGATAGCACTGATATTCTTGACCAGAGGTATACATTATTCTGAGGGCATTTTGTGACTTCTACGATCCACTCCGCCCCAGACCCACTCAACCCATTAGTCAAGTACAGCGACGCTGGTAGAGTTCCAGCGGCCACTGCCGAGCCTCCTTCTCAATTAGGTCCGACAACCATGAGGCGTTGCCTTGCACCCCTTCCATGGTTCAACATACCTCCACACCATGCTCGTCTCGTTCTCGTTCACAACGGTGGCGACGAAACCACTTGGCACTGTTGTCCGTCGACGCAGAGGCTTGCCGTGTACAGAAGTTCGTCGTCCCGGCCATGGTGCTTGGGCAGGAGTTATGGCCACTATGTCTTGGTCCATGCATGTATGTGATGGGCATGAGCGCCGTGGCGAGACAAATGGGGACGGGACACCAAGGTAGACGAGCGCGTGGCCTGGTTGCAGTACGCGGTAGCAAGGTCAGCTAGAGCATGGTGGCGGTCGTGGCGAGGTCAAGGAGCGGCAGAGACGTTGCAGAAGGGCCTGGCGGCGTTATACTGGTCGCCTCAACCCCAGCAGTATAGAGTACCGTAAAAATGCCCTTCATATATACATGTTGCTGACAGTGTAGATGTAAGGTTTATCCATTATGCTGCTTTTAAGTTGTGTAATGTCAATAATGTACAGGTATCAATGTGTTATGTGTTGAAATATTACCTGTGTATTTGCTCAAAGTAAGATATCCATTGTTTTCATCCAATATTAACTAGTTGGCAACCTGATGATGAGAAAATTCATTTGATTACACGTGCGTTGCACGTGCACTGTTACTAGTCTTAATAAATGGGATTAGGCCTTTCCGCAAAAAAATGGTCATCTTCCAGTTATTTCCAATTCGAACTGCATGGCTGACGCTGCTTGTCAAAACATATGACATTAATTGGTACAGCTTGTGCAAGTTTATTTTGGGAAGTTTCTTCATCAAAGGCTGGGAGAAAACACCAAACATTGTTTATTTTCATGCAGAAATAAATAAATTGTCTGTTTATTGTTCTTCCACCTGTTGCGATCTCCTTGGACAATTTCCCATCCAACCGCGGATAATCCCAAAAGGGTGCCTACTGTCTTTATCTATCGCGAAGACTGAAGCCAAGTTGTCACAACTCACAACACAGGCAAACCCAACGCTGCCACAACTCACAACACAGGCAAAGGCAAAGCCAAGTTGGTTCCCAGCGCGGCACACCGATCCTCCTTTCCAACCAAACATTCCCCCGTCAGGTCAGGTCACATTCATGTCCAGCGCTCCTGCAGAATCTGTCCGAGCATATATGCTTGTCTGTTGGCATCTGTAACAGCTGCTTACCTGCAAGAACTGCTGGCCCCTGAGGCTTTACATATTGAGCCGCTCATCTGATTCCATTGAGAAAAGAAATCAGCTGGGAATGAATGAAATCGCAAAGGATCTGACAGAGCATCGATTGAACATCGTAGAATTGAATTGACCCTTTTCCGTGGAGCAGACACCTTGACAACTCAAACTGCATTCTGGTTGGAAACACATCCCATATAGTATAGCGGTAACATGTTTACACATTCTAGGAGAGAAAACGGGAAAATGATATGAGGAAATGTTGTATATTTTATAAGTATTTGTAGTATTACAAGATGTCTGCAACATGAGCAGCCAGTGAGGATGCATAGCTGAGATCTCAGAGAAAAGAAAACAGAAACATTTCTCGACATCTAGCGGTGTCATTCCGTTTTTTCTTCAGAGCAAAATCTTGAGGCGTTTCACCGACCGCGCGAAATCCCTGAAAAAAAAAAGACACCATCACAGCAAGATGTCAGTCATTCAGTACATACTGTAGTACCCAATGGTGTCGGTTATTCAGTTATGCTCCAGGGATGATGATGATGAAGGACTTACTCCCACGGCACGTCTCCGACGAGCATCCAGTCGCCGTCGGCGTCCTCGTATGTGACCACCATCTCGCTTTCAGCGTGAAGGCAGCCGGCGGGGTCGGGGAACATGCGGGCGAGCGTGGCGAGGAGGTCGGCGTAGGAGCCGTGGAGGGACAGGTCCACCTTCCTGCCGATAGCCGCGCCCTCCTTCCGCACCTTCACGTGCCTGCCGCCACCACCGCCTGCGCCGCACGCCCTGCTGCGCGCGGAGCTCACCGGCGGCCACCCCACCAGCGCCTTCTTGTTCGTCCCCCCAACGCCGCCACCGTCGCCGCTGCCGCTGCTACTGCTACTGCTGCCGTCGTCGAAGAGCGGCAGCGTCGTGGCCACCGCCGCCGACTGCTGCTCCCCATCCTCCCCGAACGCCTCGCCGAAGCCCCTCTTCCCCCCGCCGAGGAGGAGGCGGCCTGTGTTGGTCGGCGGCGCCAGCCCGAGCTCCAGCTCCATGCCGCGTCGGTCCCGCCCAGCCAGAGCCCAGAGCTAGCTGGCGTTTGATTCTTGCGGAGAGCTACGATGATGCTGATGATGGGTTGGTTGGTTGGTTGATGGAGTCGTGGTGGGAGGGAATGAGATGCCGCCATGCCGGCCGGCGGGTGGGTATATATATATGCGCGCGCGCCAACGGCGGGGGCGGGGAGAATCGGCGGGAGGGGGACAGGGTGTCGGGGGTGGAGGGGGCGCAGCCTGTCTGCCTGCCGGCCCGTTGTCGGCCGAGTGAGCGAGCGGCTGTACTTGGGTTTCCAGTGGCATGCCGACACGCGCGCCCGCCGCTTCGGACTAATCAAATCTGCCGTGTCCTCATGGTTGGCCGATTGCATGAAACCGGCAGCGATCTCGCTCGACTGATTCTTCTCTCTGCGGCTGCTCCCCAGCTGCTGATCATCTCGAGGCTTGAGTGGCAGGTCGGTCAGACTGGCCGTGCGCGTCGATCGGTTTGGCCGCCGTGGCAGTGGTCGTCTAGCAGACCTGAATCTGAACCCACATTTTACGACTGTATACTACTCCTACTACACGTCCCGAACATAGTTCAGAGACGGGAAAAAACACATGACACCCAGATGAGATGCTACGTTCGTTCACTCGACAGCCGCAGTAGCCCATGGCTAACCCGTCACCACGACCCTACGCAATGGGTGCATTGTTTAAGCGCACGAGATATTCGTCTCCATCCACATCCACATCCACTGCCTATGTGCCTTGCCTTGGCGGCTTAGCATCAACAAGCAAAGATCTCTTCCTCCAACAACATTTTTTATTTATTTCATCCACTGATGCTCGGCGTGACTTCTTATCCGACAAGGGACGGCTAATCCCTGGAAACCTCTTTGTCAAAACCGAGTGTTAATTTCACTGACTGACTTACAGGACGCTGGCTGGTCTGATAACTGCACCTATCTGAAGTGAACCAGCAGCACCGCCGGTGAAAGTTAACCACTGTAGTGCAGTGACCCTTGTTATGGAACCCTGAGCTGAGTGGCAGGCGAGGCGTGAGTGGCGCTGTCCGGCAGCCAGGTTGCTCCGCCCCGCGGCCGTGGGCATCCGCTGGTCCGGTCACCATGGAGCGCGGCGGCGGTGGGTGTTGGTGTTTCCCGGGAGCCATGTGGCGCGCCGGCCACGCCAAGCAGGCAAAGTCAAGGCAAAACAGACCAACAGACCGCTGCTGCTGCGCCTCTGCGTGTCCACCAAAACAGCACGGTGGACCGACTGCAACGTCATTACCTGATTGCCACCATATGATATCACAATGATTAGACCAAAGCCATCGTTGACGGCGCTGAATTTTCACTGAATGCATTCGCCGAGCGCGTTGCATGTTTCGACCCTGATTCGTTAATGTGCACCGCTAATCTACGTGTAGGACTAATCTGTCGGTGCATCCCTCTCCGGCCTACTGAAACTTCCTAGTACGTCTGGTTTTCCAAAAGACCTATTCGTAAAACATGGGCGACTGCGGGTGGAACAAAAAATTTATACACCATTGAAAACGAATTCAATTGTATAATTTTTTGCTTCCTTCGTAGTCGATCACTTTAGTTACATATATGATCAAATTTAAATTTTAGAAAACACACACGCATTACATTATAAAACGAATAAAGTAAGAGATAAAATTAGGCACTTCGAGTGCTGTGTGGTTTTTTCCCCTTCACCCCTGCGAGTGGCAGGCCGAAACCCTAGCCGCCGCCGCTCGCGGTCCCTCCCCGCCTTCCCTCTTCCCCGCCGCCGCCGCTCGCGGTCCCTCCCCGCCTTCCCTCTTCCCCGCCGCCGTCGGCATGCACGGCCAGGCAAAGCCTGGCTTGCGTGGGCGGCGACGGAGCCATCTTCCTCTCCGACGCGGTGCAACGCGTGGCGTGGCGCGGGGCATGGCGGCGGCGAGGCGCACGGGGGTGCCTGGGGCATGGGTGGGCTTCCTTGCTGCGCGGTTGCGTGGGCGCACGCGCGCTCGCCCGAGCCAGGGTGGTGCGGCGTGTGCGCGACGGATCTAGCGGCGCGCGCGCGTCGATCTGCGGCGGGCGCAAAGGTGCAAGGTGTGGTCGGTGTTGGGGCCGTCGGCGATGTGGTGCTGGTGCTGACCACGCCCTGGGATTGTGGCGGTGCCGCTCCGTGGCAGTGCGGTGGTGGGCGTCAGATCTGGCCGGTTTGGCCAGCTCCAGCTCGCACGCGGTGAGGTTGACGGCTCCCGCGTGAGGACGACGTCGTCGTCGTGTAGGTGAGTGGAACAACGGGCTTGTAGACCGGTGGTGTTGCGCCGCCGGTTGCTTTGGGGGTGCTCGGCGAGGTGGCTCCGGGCGAAAGCCTAGATGGCACGGCGTCCGCTGACGTCATTTTTCCTCCATGGGGGTCCTTGTGGAGACCTTCCTTGCCTAGCACCTTCGGACCATGGACATCGGCCGAAAGCCTAAGACTTCGAAGTGAGTCGGTGACTGTGTCATTCTTCCACGTCGCTCTACCCCCTTGGGGCGTTGCCTTGAGGGTCACTCGCCTCTTCCGTGCTTTCCCGGAGTTGGACACACACGACATCGGGGGCGGCAGGTGCTCGACTAGCGATGTGGTTGGCGTGACTTCTTGTGTGGTTACCATAGCAGCTTTGAGTGGGGTTGGTCTGTTGTTGAGTTTTGGTAGTCGGTCTCATCATGCGTGTTCGAAGGGTTGTCGCGCCTCACTTTGTCTTTGTGGAGTCGGAGCTGCTGATGTGGGGCCTTGCGGCGACGATGATGTCAGGCGGGTGGTCGGTTGTGGCGCTGGCTCGACTCACGCTCAGTTCTTTTCTCCTACAGTGCTCGTCGACACAGTCGGAACTGCGTGGTATTTGACGCGTGCGGTTGACTGTTTGACAGTGGCCGACGTGGGCCTTGGTGTTTGCTTTCGGTGAGGTTTATATTGATGGTCGTCGGTAGTGGATTCGGAGTCGCTCTTGTGTAGGTGTGATGGCGATGACACCGGTTACAGCCTCCACGGTGTTCTTTCCTCGGTGATGGGGTTATAGTCCTAGGGTAGGGTCATAGGCCTGCCCTGAAGGTCCAACCCAAGGACTACCCCTCATAAGGGACAAGGTCCTTAGTCAGTTCCGACTGAACTAAGGAGTTCCCTTCATCCAGTCGGTAACAGATCCTCGACCGTCCAGTTGGAGATTAACATTCGGAGTTTATCAAACTAACCGATTGGATTCCACTCTGTGCATCGTAACCCCCGTGGAGGGAAACGGTCATACGTTTCTATGTGCCTTTATTAGCATTTAAGACGTACGTTACCTGTAACGTAGGCATTTATTCGCCACTACTCCACCCCTGTACACCGGACCGTTGTGGAGGGCAGCGCACTCTATATAAGCCACCCTCCCACACTGGTGCAGGGGTTAGCAATTCACTGTATTCTATATTCCACTCGACAACAAGCTCCTTGAGCACTGAGACGTAGGGCTATTACCTCCACTGTAGAGGGGCCTGAACTCATACAACCTCGCCGTAGCTAAGGCTCTGCCCATCCTTTTGTACCCTACACATCTACTGTCAGGCTTATACCCATGACAGTTGGCGCCCACCGTGGGGCAGGCGTCTAAGCGACTTCCGACGAGTTTGCGACTACATCATTTTGTCATGTTGTCCGGTGGAGATTCGAGCATGGGTCACGAGATCTTCTTCGGCGCTCTCTCCTTCATCGTCGACGATTCGGCATGGCTTCGGGACGCCCTCTCGACGTTGAGGCGCTTCCCTGCCACGGGGCTACGCACTTCCGTGCCAGCGCTCGCGGCATTCTTCTTCTCCAGCAGTCAGCTCTGGTGTCGACCTACACCGCCGTCACGCGCCGCAACAAGCGGTTCCGCCGCCCGCGGCTCCAGTGTTGGGTGCAACACGCCCAGGCGCGCCAGAACGCGTCTTCACAAGTGGCGGTTCTAGAATCGGTTGTGGTTGCCCCGCCGTCCCAGCGCTCGGACTCGGTTCCGACTGAATTTCCTTCCGAGTACGCGGGTCACGGGCCTGCAGCAGAAGTACACATGGCCAACTCCCATGAAGATCCCCGTCAAGCTGGCCTGAACGAGCACGAGATCGGCAAAACGTCCGGCGCGCGTCGTCCGCCTTGCCGTTCTGCCAGTCGGCACACTCGGCGGAGCAACGTGAAGTTGTTCCGCACACCCCTCCTCAACTTGGCTGCGGCTGCCAAGATAGCCGATTCCCTTCAGCCGACTGATTCAGAAGTTGGCAGGGGGATCGAGCAAATCTGCGCCCTGTTGCACACAGCGCAGCAGCAAAATTCGGCTGTCTCCCAGTTGCACAACAGGATCCACAATAGTTCTGTTCATGCGAATACGCATCGGTCAGTTCACAGCCCTGGTTCTCGTCAACGACACACGGGAGGCAGCCGTTCCATAAATCCCGAAGATCGTCGCCGTTCACGCACCCCTCCGCGGGGTGGGCCCTACGGGCCCCGACATCATGATGATCGACGTTCAGTCGGTGACACTTACGACCCAAGGCCCGACGCGAGAGGGCATATCGCCCATCGAAGGGTCGACAGGGGCCGAGCCCACCGCGATGGTTACGATATTGACCGTCCGAGTGGAAGCAGGACCATCGTTTCTGGTCCCGAGTGTTTCAGTCGAGCCATCCGTTCGGCTGACATCCCTCCCAACTTCCGATTGGCGACGGGAATTAGCAAGTTTACAGGAGAGTCCAAGCCAGAAACGTGCCTGGATGATTACCGAGTGGCAGTCCAGATCGGAGGAGGAGACGGCCATGTCGCCATGAAGCACCTCCCTCTGATGCTCGACGGCTCGGCGCGAGCGTGGCTGAACCAGTTGGCCCCCTCAAGCATCTACAGCTGGGCAGATCTGGCCCGAGTGTTCATCATGACCTTCGAAGGGACGTGCAAGCGCCCTGCTAGCATCGTGGAGCTCCAGCACTGCGTCCAGAAGCAGAATGAGCCCCTGCGTGATTTCATTCAGCGTTGGACAACTCTCTACCACACGGTGGAGAACGTCACAGAGCATCAAGCAGTCTGCGCCTTCAAGGCAGGCATGCGGTACAGGGATCTGTACCTGAAGTTCGGCCGAACAGGCGACATCTCCATGAGCAAGATGATGGAGATAGCAACACGCTATGCAAATGGCGAAGAAGAGGACCGCATCCGAAGCGGCAAGCACAAAACAGTTGCTGATGGAGATGGGAGTAACACTCGGAAGCAGAAGCAGAAAGCTCCGTCCACTCCGCAGGCAGAAGCTGCAGCCGTAACCAATGCCAAGTTCAAGGGCAAAGGGAAAGCTCAGTTCACCCCCAAGAAGAAGCAATTCAATAACCCCATCCTGGACCAGCCATGTCCGGTTCATACGAAGATGGATGAAGAGGGCAACCCCATATATGCGAAGCATACCACTCGAGAGTGTCGCCTCCTGATCCAGGGGTTCAGCGAAGGGCAACCGAGTGAAAAGGACAATGAACATGATGAGGAGGAGAAGGAGGATCCGTTCCCCCAAGTCCATGCAACACTGATGATTTTTGCTGACGTTGAGAGCAAGAGTCGACTGAAGCTAGTGAACAGGGAGGTGAACATGGCCAACCCTACCAACCCCAAGTTCCTCAAATGGTCTCAGACTACGATCACCTTTGACCAGTCGGATCATCCAGCACACGTACCCACCCCAGGGAGACAGGCTCTGGTCATCGACCCGGTGGTGGAGGGAGTCCGACTGCGCAAAGTCCTCATGGACGGCGGCAGTGGCTTGAACATCATGTACGCCGACACTCTCAAGGGGATGGGCATTCCGATGTCCAAACTCAACGAGAGCAGCATGCAGTTCCATGGAGTCGTCCCTGGACGAAAGGCCAAGTCACTCGACCAGATCGCGTTGGATGTCCTTTTCGGCTCCGACAAGAACTTCCACAAGGAAAAGCTAACGTTCGAGGTGGTAGACTTCCAGAGCGTTTACCACGCAATTCTAGGCCGCCCGGCGTATGCGCGTTTCATGGCCCGTTCATGTTACGTATACCTGAAGCTGAAGATGCCAGGCCCGAAAGGTGTGATCATCATCACGGGCAATCGACAGCGGGCCGAAGAGTGTCTGCAGCAGGGATCAAGAATCGCTGACCAGCAGATGGCCGTCCTCGAGCTTGGCGAGTACAAGAAAACAGTCGACCCCGCTGACTTGATGCGTTCGAAGAAGCCAGCTTCGGAGTCTGCATTCCAGTCGGCGGGAGAGACGAAGAAGGTCAGCATCCACCCGACGGACGACACTACTGCCCCAACGAACATCTCCACCACCCTCGATCCTAAATAGGAAGCCGAGCTCACCCAATTCCTCCGTGAGAACTGGGACATCTTCGCATGGAAACCCTCTGACATGCCACGTGTACCCAGGGAGTTGGCTGAGCACCGACTGCATGTGGATCCCACCGCTCGGCCTGTCCGAGAACGCGTGCGTCGGTCCGCCGCGCATAAGAGGAAGGCAATCGGAGAAGAGGTAGCCAAGCTTTTGGCAGCCAACTTCATTCGCGAGGTTCACCACTCCGAGTGGCTCCCCAATGTTGTCATGGTTCCCAAGAAGGACAAGTCGCTCCGAATGTGCATTGACTTCAAGCACCTCAATAAGGTCTGCCCGAAAGACCATTTTCCGCTCCCCCGCATCGATCAAATTGTCGATTCGACTGCAGGTTGCGAGCGTTTGTCATTTCTTGATGCCTACTCGGGCTATTATCAGATCCGTCTGTATGGCCCCGATGAATTAAAAACGGCCTTCATCATCCCATTCGGGTGCTTCTGCTACATCACTATGCCATTCGGTTTGAAGAATGCAGGAGCTACCTTTATGCGCATGATCCAAAAATGCCTCCTCGACCTGATCGGTCGGAATGTGGAGGCGTATATGGATGATATCGTAGTCAAGTCACACAAAGGTTCCGACCTGCTGACTGACTTGGCAGAAACATTCGCCAACCTTCGTAGGTACGATATCAAGCTCAACCCCGCCAAATGTTCATTCGGCGTTCCCAGCGGAAAGTTACTCGGTTTCTTCGTTTCCAAATGAGGGATCGATGTCAACCCCGAAAAGATCGGGACCATCGTCCGAATGGAGAGGCCGGTCAGAATACACGATGTTCAACGGCTCACAGGTTGCCTAGCTGCTTTGAGCAGGTTCATCAGTCGACTCAGAGAGAAAGCACTTCCTCTGTACCCACTCATGAAGAAATCAGATACTTTCGAGTGGACAGACGAAGCCCAAGTCGCATTCGACGACCTCAAAGTCCTACTTTCCACCCAGCCGTTTCTTACTGCTCCGCTCAGTAAAGAGCCCCTTCTTCTGTATATCGCGGCTACAAATCAAGTCGTCAGCACTGTTCTTACAGTCGAACGAGAAGAAGAAGGCAAAGCATACAAAGTTCAGCGGCCAGTGTATTACGTGTCCGAAGTCCTGACTCCTTCCAAGCAGAGGTATCGCCACTATCAAAAACTTATCTACGGGATTTACATGACTGCGAAGAAGGTAGCCCATTATTTCCAAGACCACTCGGTGTCTGTCATTTCTGATGCTCCGTTGGCGGAAATCCTCCACAATCGGGATGCATCACGCCGAGTGGCGAAGTGGGCAATGGAGATGTTGTACTGCGATATCAAGTTTGAGGCCCAGAAAGCTATAAAGTCTCAAGCCTTGGCTGACTTCATAGCAGAATGGGTAGAACAGCGGCAACCGACCCACATCTACTCGGCTCATTGGACAATGTTCTTCGATGGGTCCAAGATGTTGAATGGCTCCGGCGCTGGCGTTGTGATCGTATCGCCAAAGGACGACAAACTCAAATATGTGTTGCAGATACACTTTGATTCCTCCAACAATGAGGCAGAGTATGAAGCTCTCCTTTATGGACTGCGTATGGCCATCGCACTCGGCGTCCGTCGCCTGATGGTCTATGGCGATTCGGATTTGGTGGTTAATCATTTGATGAAAGAGTGGGACGTCAGGAACCCCACCATGACCACATACTGCAATGCAGTGAGGAAGCTCGAGAAGAAGTTTGAAGGTCTAGAACTCCACCATGTTCCGCGACTGAAGAACCAAGCAGCTGATGAGTTGGCGAAACTCGGATCCACTCGGAAACCAGTCCCGAGTGACGTCTGCCTCGAGCACCTCCACCTTCCCTCAGTCAAAGAAGATCCTTTCACAGAGGAACCAGTACAACCAAAGAGTTCGACAGATCCGACTGAAGTCGACGTACCTGCTGTGGTTGATCTGATCATGGAGATTCTTGTTGTCATCCCCGATTGGACTGTGCCGATCATTGCATATATCCTGAGGCAGGAATTACCAGAAGACGAAGTCGAGGCCAGGCAGATAGTCCGTAGGTTGAAGTCGTTCACTGTCATTGATGGCCAGTTGTACAAGGAAAGCGTTTCAGGCGTTCTTCAACGATGCATCTCCCCAGGGGAGGGACAGTTAATCCTGGAAGATATTCACTCGGGAACCTGCGGTCATCACGCCTCTTCGAGAGCGATCGTCGCCAAAGCATTCAGAGCTGGTTTCTTCTGGTTGCAGGCAAACGAAATGGCTAAAGATATGGTCGACCGATGTGAAGGCTGTCAGTTCTACTCCAACAAGTCCCACAAGCCAACATCTGCGTTGAAGACAATCCCTCTTGTGTGGCCGTTTGCAGTATGGGGATTAGATACAGTCGGTCCATTCAGGACAGGCCAAGGAGGATACACACATTTGTTTGTGGCAGTCGACAAGTTCACAAAATGGATTGAAGCCAAGCCCATCAAGAAGCTCGACGCCCTAACAGCCATTAAGTTTGTCAGGGACATCATCTCCAGATTCGGTGTACCTCACAGCATAATCACGAACAACGGGACAAACTTTGACTCGGACAGATTCAAAGGTTTCTATGCAAGCCAAGGTATCCGAGTGGATTTTGCATCCGTGGCGCATCCTCAATCCAATGGACAAGCAGAGCGGGCGAATGGACTTATTCTGCAAGGTTTGAAGCCCCGACTCCTGCGAGAGGTGGGACATGCCGCTGGCACATGGTTCACCGAGCTACCTTCAGTGCTTTGGGGTCTTCGCACAACCCCGAACAGATCTACAGGGCGATCACCGTTTTTCCTCGTTTACGGAGCAGAAGCAGTCCTTCCGAGTGACTTGCTTCACAATGCTCCACGAGTCGAACTCTTCTCCGAAGCTGAAGCAGAACAAGCAAGGCAAGACGGAGTGGACCTTCTAGAGGAGGAGCGCGAGATGGCACTGACTCGCTCAACCATTTATCAACAAGATCTATGGCGTTTTCATGCACGACACGTCAGGAGTCGCACGTTCCAAGCAGGCGACCTAGTGCTCTGAGTGGATCAGCAAAGACCTCACAAGTTGTCTCCTGCCTGGGAAGGACCCTTCATCATCTCCAAGGTGCTGAACAACGGAGCATACAGACTCTACAACATCGACAGGGAGACAGACGAGCCGCGAGCATGGAATGGAGATCTCCTGAAGCGCTTCTACACGTGACCGTCGACTGAAGCAATGTAAAGAACAAGTATTGGTGAAAAAATATAAAGCAGATTGAGCTTTTGCAGATCCAAAATTCTTCCGCGGTCACAAACTCCGGTCTCAAAAAAAACTTAGCTGCGATCCAGAATCGCCTAAGTACTAACTTTATCCGAGTGTGCACTAAACGTCGCACTCGGAGACTTAGCTGCGATCAAGAATCGCCTAAGTACTAACTTTCTCCGAGTGTGCACTAAACGTCGCACACGGAGACTTAGCTGCGATCAAGAATCGCCTAAGTACTAACTTTCTCCGAGTGTGCACTAAACGTCGCACTCGGAGACTTAGCTGCGATCAAGAATCGCCTAAGTACTAACTTTCTCCGAATGTGCACTAAACGTCGCACTCGGGGACTTAGCTGCGATCAAGAATCGCTTAAGTAATAACTTTCTCCGAGTGTGCACTAAACGTCGCACTCGGGGACTTAGCTGCGATCAAGAATCGCCTAAGTAATAACTTTCTCCGAGTGTGCACTAGACGTCACACTCGGAGACTTAGCTGCGATCAAGAATCGCCTAAGTACTAACTTTCTCCGAGTGTGCACTAAACGTCGCACTCGGGGACTTAGCTGCGATCAAGAATCGCCTAAGTACTAACTTTCTTCGAGTGTGCACTAAACGTCGCACTCGGGGACTTAGCTGCGATCAAGAATCACCTAAGTAATAACTTTCTCCGAGTGTGCACTAAACGTCGCACTCGGAGACTTAGCTGCGATCAAGAATCGCCTAAGTAATAACTTTCTCCGAGCGTGCACTACTCGTCACACTCGAAGACTTAACTGCGATCAAGAATCGCTGAAATGGGAAAGCTTCCCGCGAATGTATCCTACAGATACACTGGGGGACTCAGCAGACCCTCATTGAGGCTCATGTGGATGTCAAGACCACTGACAATTACATGAGTAGCAGACCCTCATTGAGGCTCATGTGGATGTCAAGACCACAGACAATTACATGAGTAACAACTCGCTCCGAGTGCGGCATATCCGTCGCACTCGAAGACTGAGCCGCGATCATGAATCGCCTAAGTACTCTATTACCCTCGAGTGTATCCTACAGATCCACTCGGTGACTTGGCAGACCCTCAGAGAGGCTCACACAGATGTCAAGGAAACTGACAATTACATGATCCGCATGTTTGCCATTGGCTTCAAGAAGAAAAGCCAAACAAAAACTCGAGCCAAAATGGTGTCAACAACTCTTTGGCAACAGAAGAGCAAAAGATTTGATTTAAATTCGAAGTTCACCTAAGGATAGTTGACTCGGTGCGGATCAAGCTTACCCGCATCGAACCAAGAATGTGACGGCCAACAGAAGTGGCCAAGGATTCTTACAACCAACACTCGGCATACCGAGGTAAAAGTTTTCTTAAGCGTCGCCCGGATTGGCGCCAGGACCGGAGGGCTCCACGAATGTGTCCAGGTCGATCCCGTCGGCGATGCGGGTGGCACTCTCAAGGAAGGTTTCCATGAAGTCTTCGAATCGAAGTTTCTTCGTGTTGGCGACCTTCAACGTTTTCAGCTTCTCTTCGCGCACCTCCTTGCAATGCACTCGGACCAGGGACAGCGCAACATCTGCACCACAGCGAGCCGCAGATTTCTTCCATGACTGCACTCGGTTTGGGACCTCCTGCAGCCGAGTCGTCAAGCCTTCCATCTCATACCGAGACTCGTCTTCAGGCCAAAGCTCCGTGTCGATCCGGCCGACGACTTCTCTCAGTCGACCGATGAAAGGCCCAACTTTGCCCAGGCGAATGTGCGCTCGGAGCAGATCTCGATTGGCGTCCTCGCCGAGTGGAATGTTCTCGCGAATCGACCGCTCCACGTCAGTTGCTTCACCTCAGCGTCCATGCAAAAATCTGCAAACACAGGACAAGCAAACAATAAGCGCCGAGTGTAACGCACATACCACAAGCACTCGGAAAAACAGGACTTACCACCCAGACGCGTTATCATCTGCCGGGCCCAATCACTGACGTATTTTTCCTGCGCTATACACCGCTTGTTCAGCACATTCATTTGCCCCATCAGCTCAGACCTATGCGCCTTCATCTGCTCAACTTCAGCAGTCAGTGCCTTGTTTGCTTCACGGGCCTGCTCCAACGACTTCTCTCGTTCCACCAGAACATCCTTCATGCCAGCCATTGCAACCAGTGCCGCATCCAGCTCACCAGCAAACTGAACCTTTTCAGCCCTAAGAGTCTCGTACGCTGTCCCCATCTCGCAAGTTTTCTGCCAGCCAGCGCCAAGAGACAATCAGACAAATCCGACAATAAAAAGACTAAGTTCTTCAGACCCCTGCCGACGCAAGCAGTTGACAGCGGTCTCGGGGACTACACCCAGTGGGTTCACTGAGACTGACCCCACTGGCTTGAAACTCAAACAGGTCCGCCCTATTGAGCTACATGACAATACCTACGCCTACGAGGCTAATACTACCCGACCTGAGTAAAATTACTCTCGGGGACTCTTACAGTAGGTGCACTCCGATTGCACCAACTGTTAGCATTCGACCAGATTAATTATGGATCTGATCACGTCAAAGACCATATGTATAAAGACAACTGCCGGTGCAAGCACTCGACAGAAGTCTCGGGGACTACACCCACTGGGTTCACTAAGAGTGAACCCATTGCAAAAATCATACGGTATCCGAGCACACCCAGTGGGTTACAAGAGAAAAGTAAATACTTACTAGCCCACTTACTCGGATATCATCCCGCAGCTCCAAGCTCCGCTGGTACAGGGATGCGATGGAGTCGTACGCCTTCTTGGCTTCTCCCGCCATCAGCTCCGCCTGCACCATGGCCCCCTTGGCCGCTCCCACCTGATCCTCTGGGAGGCGCTGGACGTTATACTCGACATTTGACGGGCCTGGCATCGTTGGAGGCTCCTTGGGCATCCCAAGGCTTGCTCCAGTCGGTTCAGCGGCAACCAGCGCTGCTTCAGTCGACGGCATCACCTCAGTCGGCGGCACGTCCGCGGCGAGAGCAGTAACTGGCAGAGCAGCCTCAAGGACAGGCACCACAGCTTGCTCAGACCTTCCCTGGTCACCCTCATCCACATAAATCGCCCCTGAGAGAAACCCGACCGAACGGCGTGAGATCACAGAAAAAAGGCAAGACCGAAGACAGAATTCATGATGCAATAATGTAAACTCTCGGGATCGCTATGACGCACCGGATTGGGACGAGACAACATTGTCCGTGTCCATGGGATCATCCCCCTGGCGCGCTGGAGAGGTGGCAGAGGTGGCAACTCTGTCGAGTGAAATTCATTCGACCATCAAACAGGAGTTCAATCGAATATCAGAAGAAGTTAGAAGAACAATGCACTTACGTTGAGGTGACGGGAACGATGACCCTCATCCGCGGCAAAGCCTTCCGAGGTTTAGACCCGCTCGGTTTGGCCACCTTGGAAGGCTGACCCGCAGGCTCGGCAGCAGCGTCCCTGGTCTTTTTGGTGCTCCGGGCACTCGGGACCACGAGAACAATTGGCGGGGCGCTCGAGGATGCTGGAGGGGCTGAGGGAGCTGCAGGTTCATGTCGGCGCTTGGTTCGATGCTCTGGCGGCGGGGGTGGCGAGTTCTGCTCTTCATCTTCCTCCTCCTCTTCACCAGATTCCTCCTCTGTCTCTCCACTGTCGGAGACGTACTCGACGCTTTCCACACTACACTCCTGGCTGCCCTCCTCCTCCTCCTCGGCCGGGTTCCCGTTCGAGACGGGAGAGAACCAGTTGGTCCACTTCTGCATAAAATACAGTCGGTGACATCAGACGTCAGACGGTGATTCAAGACAGTGATAAATCTAAGACAATTATGTGCACTCGACAAGTTGTACTCACCTCGTTCGGAGGAGGGTTGTCCGCGCAGAAAGCCTTCACTCGCCGGGACCCTCTGGGGTTCTCGCAGGCGCCTGTGATCTGGAGCACCCACGACGCCACTGTCTCCCCAGTCACGCACTCGACGTTGGTCCGAGTGGAGTCTTCGGGTCCCGTGTAATGCCACATGGCGTGGTCTCGGGCTTGCAGTGGTTGGATGCGCCGGCCGAGGAAAACCTCCAGCAAATATATGTCGGTGACTCCCTTTCTGACGACATCTAGGAGTGCGTCGACCAGGGGCTGGACACGGATCTTCTTCGCCTTCGTGAGCGCGAGCTGCTTAGGCGGAGCTGGTCGATCTAAGCTAAAAGGAGGTAGCCCTGTCGTGGCATTCGGGCAAGCGACGTCCTGGCAGTAGAACCATGTCGACTGCCAGTTCTTAACCGATTCACTCAGCTGAAGAGCGGGATAACTACTTTTGCTCTTCTTTTGGAAGCCTAAACCCCCACAGAGCTGGAGAAGGTGAGTCTTATCATCCGACTGATTAAGTCGTTTGATAGTTTGGGACCTAGCAGAGAAGATATGTTTGAAAAGCCCCCAATGGGGGGGGGACAACCGATGAAGCACTCGCATAAGACTACGAAAGTAGAGAGATGGGCAATGGCATTCGGGGGAAAGTGGTGGAGCTGCGCCCCAAAGTGGTTCATTATGCCTTTGAAGAAAGGGTGCGGGGCAAGGAGAAACCTCGATGCACGCGGCTGAGCAGCAGGACGCGCTCCCCCTCCTGGGGCGCCGGCTCGGTTTCGCCCTCCGCCGGCAACCTCCATGATTTGTGTGCGATCATCCCGTGCTCCACCAGCTCCAGCAGGTCCTCCTCCGTCACCGTGGAGGGGAGGAAGTCCCCCTGGATCCACCCTGCCGGAAGCGTTCGTTGCTTCCGCGCAGGAGCAGCCGCCTTCCCCCTCTTCTTCCGCGCCTCTAGCTTGCTGGTCTGCCCCTTTGTCATGACGGGAGCTGCAGATTCGCAAGGGAGATGGAGAAGGAAGAAGCTTGGGGCGCGCAGAGGACGGCGAAGGAAGCGGAGCAAAGGCGAGATGTCCGGCGAGCGTAACGAAAAACCCTCGCTGTTGGGATTTAAGTAAGGTTCCGACTCGGCCACTGGCAAGTGTCCCCGAAATCTTATCCACCGACCGACTGCGGCGATATCAGTGGAGAAGATGAAGGCGCGGGAATCGAGGCGTCAGGCGCTACTCGAGCGCGATGTCGTCATCCCCGCTGAGCGCGCAGTAACCAAAATTTGAGGATCCCGGAAAATCCGCCGCTGTCAGTTGACTGGTCACGTCAGGAGATACCCTGGAAGCACTCGGTTTCCGACAGTTTGTTCCACCAATACTTCCACTAGGATCGTTCGTCAGAAAAGATAAAATGGATCGAGGCAAGCAACGCCAAAGTCACATCCATTCCAGTCGGATCCAAACTTCAAGCATCGCTTCGTCGTTCCAACCCCAATCCATTCGGGGACTAATGATGGGGTTATAGTCCTAGGGTAGGGTCATAGGCCTGCCCTGAAGGTCCAACCCAAGGACTACCTGATGGAGTCATAGTCCTAGGGTAGGGTCATAGGCCTGTCATATAGGTCCTACCCAAGGACTACCCCTCACAAAGGACAAGGCCCTAGTCAGTCCCGACTGAATTAAGAGGTCCCCATCATCCAGTCGGTAACGGATCCTCAACCATCCAGTCGGAAACTAGCATTCGGAGGATACCAAGCTAACCGACTGGCTACACTCGGTACGTCATAACCTCTCTGGAGGGAAACTGCCGTACGTTTTCGGGTGCATTTAATAGCATTTAGAGCATACGTTACCTGTAACGTACGCATTCAATCCCCACTACTCCACCCCTGTATCGGAACCGTTGTGGAGGGCAGCGCACTCTATATAAGCCGCCCTCCCCCACTGGTAGAGGGGTTAGCAAATCATTGTATTCCATATTCCACTCGACAGCAAGCTCCGAGAGCACTGAGACGTAGGGCTGTTACCTCCACCGCTGAGGGGCCTGAACTCATACAACCTCGCCGTAGCTAGGACTCTGCCCATCTCATTCGTACCCTACACATCTACTGTCAGGCTTATACCCACGACAGTTGGCGCCCACCGTGGGGCAGGCGTCTAAGCGACTTCCGGCGAGTTTGCGACTACTTCCTTTCGTCATGTCGTCCGGTGGAGATTCGAGCATGGGTCACCAGATCTTCTTCGGCGCTCTCTCCTTCATCGTCGATGATTCGGCGTGGCTTCGGGATGCACCCCTTGACATCGAGGCGCTTCCCCGTCGCGGGGCTACGCACTTCCGTGCCGGCGCCCGCGGCATTCTTCTTCTCGAGTGGTCGGCTCCGGTGTCGACCTACACCGCCGTCACGCGCCGCGTCAAGCGGTCCCACCGTCCGCGGCTCCAGCGTTGGGTGCAACACGCCCAGGCGCGCCAGAACCATCTTCGCAAGTGGCGGTTCTTGAGTCCGTTGTGGTAGCCCCGTCGTCCCAGCACTCGGACTCGGTTCCGACTGAGTTTCCTTCCGAGTATGGGGGTCACGGGCCCGTAGCAGAAGTACACATGGCTAACTCCCATGAAGATCCCCGTCAGGCTGGCCGGAACGAGCACGAGATCGGCGAAGCGTCCGGCGCACGTCGTCCACCTCTCCGTTCTGCTAGTCGGCACACTCGGCGGAGCAACGTGGAGCTGTTCCGCACTCCACTCCTCAACTTGGGTGCAGCTGCCAAGATAGCCGATTCCCTCCAGCCCACTGATTCAGAGGCTGGTAGAGGGATCGAGCAGATCTGAGCCCTGTTGCACACGGCGCAGCAGCAGAATTCGGCGGTCTCCCAGTCGCACAACCGGATCTATAATAGTTCCCTCCACGCGAATACGCATCGGTCGGTTCACAGCCCTGGTTCCCATCAGCGCCACAGGGGAGGCAGCCGTTCCATGATTCATGAAGATCGCCACCGCTCATGCACCCCTCCGCGGGGTGGGCCATATGGGTCCCGACATCATGATGATCGGCATTCAGTCGGCGACACTTACGACCCAAGACCCGACGCAAGAGGACATATCGCCCAGCGAAGAGTCGACAGAGGTCGAGCCCACCGTGATGGTCGTGATACCGACCGTCCGAGTGGAAGCAGGGCCACCGTGTCTAGTCCCGAGTGTTTCAGTCGAGCCATCTGTTCGGCTGACATCCCTCCCAACTTCCGATTGGCGACGGGAATTAGCAAGTTCACACGAGAGTCCAAGCCAGAAACGTGGCTGGATGACTACCGAGTCGTGATCCAGATCGGAGGAGGGGACGACCATGTCGCCATGAAGCACCTCCCTCTGATGCTCGACGGCTCGGCGCGAGTGTGGCTAAACCAGTTGGCCCCCTCAAGCATCTACAGTTGGGCAGATCTGGCCCGAGTGTTCATCAGGACCTTCGAAGGGACGTGCAAGCGCCCTGCTGGCCTTGTGGAGCTCCAGCACTGCGTCCAGAAGCAGAATGAGCCCCTGCGTGACTTCATCCAGCGCTGGGCAACTCTCTATCACACGGTGGAGAACGTCACCGAGCATCAAACAGTCTGCGCTTTCAAGGCAGGCGTGCGGTACAGGGATCTGTACCTGAAGTTCGGCCGAACAGGCGACATCTCCATGAGCAAGATGATGGAGATAGCAACACGCTACGCAAATGGCGAAGAAGAGGACCGCATCCGGAGCGGCAAGCACAAAACAGTCGCTGATGGCGATGGGGGCAACACTCGGAAGCAGAAGCTGAAAGCTCCGACCACTCCGCAAGCGGAGGCTGCAGCCGTAACCAATGCCAAGTTCAAGGGTAAAGGGAAGGCTCAGTTCACCCCCAAGAAGAAGCAGTTCAATAACCCCATCCTGGACCAGCCATGTCCGGTTCATACGAAGATGGACGAAGAAGGCAACCCCATATATGCGAAGCATACCACTCGAGAGTGTCGCCTCCTGATCCAGGGGTTCAGCGAAGGGCAACCGAGTGAGAAGGACCATGAACAGGATGAGGAGGATAAGGAGGATCTGTTCCCCCAAGTCCATGCAACCCTGATGATCTTTGCTGATGTCGAGAGCAAGAGCCGACTGAAGCTGGTGAACAGAGAGGTGAACATGGCCACCCCTTCCAACCCCAAGTTCCTCAAATGGTCTCAGACTGCGATCACCTTCGACCAGTCGGATCATCCGGCACATGTACCCACCCCGGGGAGACAGGCCCTGGTCGTCGACCCGGTGGTAGAAGGAGTCCGACTGCGCAAAGTCCTCATGGATGGCGGCAGCGGCTTGAACATCATGTACGCCGACACCCTCAAGGGGATGGGCATCCCGATGTCCAAACTCAACGAGAGCAGCATGCAGTTCCACGGAGTCGTCCCTGGACGGAAGCCCAAGTCACTCATCCAGATCGCGTTGGACGTCGTTTTCGGCTCCGACAAGAACTTCCGCAAGGAAAAGCTGACATTCGAAGTGGTTGACTTCCAGAACGCTTATCACTCAATTCTGGGTCGCCCAGCGTATGCGCACTTCATGGCCCGTCCATGTTACGTGTACCTAAAGCTAAAGATGCCAGGCCCGAAAGGTGTGATCACCATCACAGGCAATCGGCAGCGGGCTGAAGAGTGTCTGCAGCAGGGATCAAGAATCGCCGACCAGTAGATGGCCGTCCTCGAGCTGGACGAGTACAAGAAAACTGTCGACCCCGCCGACCTGATGCGCTAGAAGAAGCCGGCTTCAGAGTCTGCATTTCAGTCGGGAGAGATGAAGAAGGTCAGCATGCACCCGACGGACGCCACTGCTGCCCCGACGAACATCTCCACCACCCTCGATCCTAAATAGGAAGCCGAGCTCACCCAATTCCTCCGTGAGAACTGGGACATCTTCGCATGGAAACCCTCTGACATGCCAGGTGTACCCAGGGAGTTGGCTGAGCACCGATTGCACGTGGATTCCACGGCTCGGCCTGTCCGAGAGCGCCTGCGCCGGTCCGCCGCGCACAAGAGGAAGGCAATCGGGGAAGAGGTGGCCAAGCTGCTGGTAGCCAACTTCATTCGCGAGGTTCACCACTCCGAGTGGCTCGCCAATGTTGTCATGGTGCCCAAGAAGGACAAGTCGCTCCGAATGTGCATCGACTCTAAGCATCTCAATAAGGTCTGCCCGAAAGACCATTTTCCGCTCCCTCGCATAGATCAAATTGTCGATTCGACTGCGGGCTGTGAGCGTCTGTCATTTCTCGATGCCTACTCAGGCTATCATCAGATCCGTCCGTATGGCCCCGATGAATTAAAAACAGCCTTCATCACCCCATTCGGCTGCTTCTGCTACATCACTATGCCATTCGGTCTGAAGAATGCAGGAGCTACCTTTATGCGCATGATCCAAAAATGTCTCCTCGATCAGATCAGTCGGAATGTGGAGGCATATATGGATGATATCGTAGTCAAGTCACGCAAAGGTTCCGACCTGCTGACTGACTTGGCAGAAACATTCGCCAACCTTCGTAGGTACGATATCAAGCTCAACCCAGCCAAATGTTCATTCGGTGTTCCCAGCGGAAAGTTGCTCGGTTTCTTCGTTTCCGAACGAGGGATCGACGTCAACCCCGAAAAGATCGGGACCATCGTCCGAATGGAGAGGCCGGTCAGAATACACGATGTTCAACGGCTCACAGGTTGCCTAGCGGCTTTGAGCAGGTTCATCAGTCGACTCAGCGAAAAAGCACTTCCTCTGTACCGACTCATGAAGAAATCAGATACTTTCGAGTGGACAGATGAAGCCCAAGTCGCATTCAACGACCTCAAAGTCCTGCTTTCCACCCAGCCGGTTCTTACTGCTCCGCTCAGTATAGAGCCCCTTCTTCTGTATATCGCGGCTACAAATCAAGTCATCAGTAATGTTCTTACAGTCGAACGAGAAGAAGAAGGCAAAGCGTACAAAGTTCAGCGGCCAGTGTACTACGTCTCCGAAGTCTTGACCCCTTCCAAGCATAGGTATCCCCATTATCAAAAACTTATCTACGGGATTTACATGACTGCGAAGAAGGTGGCCCATTATTTCCAAGACCACTCAGTGTCTGTCGTTTATGATGCTCCATTGTCAGAAATTCTCCACAATTGAGATGCGTCAGGCCGAGTGGCGAAGTGGGCGATGGAGATGCTGTACTGTGACATCAAGTTCGAGGCCAAGAAAGCTATTAAGTCTCAAGCTCTGGCTGACTTCATAGCAGAATGGGTAGAACAACAGCAACCGACCCACATCTGCTCGGCTCATTGGACAATGTTCTTTGATGGGTCCAAGATGTTGAATGGCTCCGGCGCTGGTGTTGTGATCATATCACCAAAGGGCGACAAGCTCAAGTACGTGCTACAGATACACTTCGATTCCTCCAACAACGAGGCGGAGTATGAAGCTCTCCTCTACGGGTTGCGTATGGCCATCTCACTCGGCGTCCGTCACCTAATGGTCTACGGCGCTTCAGATCTGGTGGTCAATCAAGTGATGAAAGAGTGGGACGTCAGAAACCCCACCATGACTACATACTGCAATGCAGTGAGGAAGCTTGAGAAGAAGTTTGAAGGTCTAGAACTTCACCATGTTCCAAGACTGAAGAACCAAGCAGCTGACGAGTTAGCAAAACTCGGATCCACTCGGAGACCAGTCCCGAGTGACGTCTGCCTCGAGCACCTCCACCTCCCCTCAGTCAAAGAAGATCCTTTCACAGAGGAACCAGTACAACCCAAGAGCACAATAGATCCGACTGAAGCCGATGTACCTGCTGTGGTTGATCTGGTCATGGAGATTCTGGCTGTCATTCCCGATTGGACTGTGCCGATCATGGCATATATCTTGAGGCAAGAACTTCCAGAAGACGAAGTCCAAGCCAGGCAGATAGTCCGCAGGTCGAAGTCATTCACTGTCATTGATGGCCAATTGTACAAGGAAAGTATCTCAGGCGTCCTTCAACAATGCATCTCCCCAGAGGAGGGGCAGCTGATTCTGGAAAATATTCACCCGGGGACCTGCGGTCATCACGCTTCTTCGAGAGCAATCGTCGCCAAGGCATTCAGGGCTGGCTTCTTTTGGCTGCAGGCTAACGAGATGGCTAAGGATATGGTTGATCGATGCGAGGGCTGCCAGTTCTACTCCAACAAGTCCCACAAGCCAACGTCTGCGTTGAAGACGATCCCTCTGGTGTGGCCGTTTGCAGTGTGGGGATTAGATACAGTCGGCCCATTCAAGACAGGCCAAGGTGGATACACACATCTGTTGGTGGCAATCGACAAGTTCACGAAATGGATCGAAGCGAAGCCCATCAAGAAGCTCGACGCCTCAACAGCCGTCAAGTTTGTCAGGGACATCATCTTCAGATTCGGTGTACCTCACAGTATAATCATGGACAACGGGACAAACTTTGACTCGGACAGATTCAAAGGTTTCTGTACAAGCCAAGGCATCCGAGTGGATTTTGCTTCCGTAGCACATCCTCAGTCCAATGGACCAGCAGAGCGGGCAAACGGACTTATTTTGCAAGGTTTGAAGCCCCGACTCCTGCGAGAGATAGGACATGCCACTGGCGTTTGGGTTACCGAGCTACCTTCAGTGCTTTGGGGACTTCGCACAACCCCGAACAGATCTACAGGGCGATCACCGTTCTTCCTCGTTTATGGAGCAGAAGCGGTCCTTCCGAGTGACTTGCTTCACAATGCGCCACGAGTCGAACTCTTCTCCGAAGCCGAAGCAGAACAAGCAAGGCAAGACGGAGTGGATCTTCTGGAGGAGGAGCGCGAGATGGCATTAACTCACTCGACCATTTATCAACAAAATCTGCGGCGTTTTCATGCACACCACGTCAGAAGTCGCACGTTCCAAGCAGGCGATCTGGTGCTCCGAGTGGATCAGCAAAGACCTCACAAGTTGGCTCCGGCCTGGGAAGGACCCTTCATCATCTCCAAGGTGCTGAACAACGGAGCATACAGACTCTACAACATCGAGAGGGAGACAGACGAGCCGCGTGCATGGAACGGAGATCTCCTGAAGCGCTTCTACACGTGACCGTCGACTGAAGCAATGTAAAGAACAAGTGTTGGCGAAATAATATAAAGCAGATTGAGTTTTTTGCAGGTTCAAAGTTCTTCCGCGGTCGCAGACTTCGGTCTCAAAAAAAAACTTAGCTGCGATCCAGAATCGCCTAAGTATTAACCTTCTGCGAGTGTGCACTACACGTCACACTCGGGGGCTTAGCTGCGATCCAGCATCGCCTAAGTACTAACTATCTCCGAGTGTGCACTACACGTCACACTCGGAGGCTTAGCTGCGATCCAGCATCGCCTAAGTACGACCTATCTCCGAGTGTGCACTACACGTCACACTCGGGGGCTTAGCTGCGATCCAGCATCGCCTAAGTACTAACTATCTCTGAGTGTGCACTACACGTCACACTCGGAGGCTTAGCTGCGATCCAGCATCGCCTAAGTATTAACCTTCTCCGAGTATGCACTACACGTCACACTCGGGGGCTTAGCTGCGATCCAGAATCGCCTAAGTATTAACCTTCTCCGAGTGTGCATTACACGTCACACTTGGGAGCTTAGCTGCGATCCAGAATCGCCTAAGTATTAGCCTTCTTTGAGTGTGCACTACACGTCACACTTGGGGGCTTAGCTGCGATCCAGAATCGCCTAAGTATTAACCTTCTCCGAGTGTGCACTACACGTCACACTCGGAGGCTTAGCTGCGATCCAGCATTGCCTAAGTACTACCTATCACCGAGTGTGCACTACACGTCACACTCGGGAACGTGGCTGCGATCCAGAATCGCCTGAGTACTAACTATCTCCGAGTGTGCACTACATGTCACACTCGGGGGCTTAGCTGCGATCCAGAATCGCCTAAGTATTAACCTTCTACGAGTGTGCACTACACGTCACACTTGGGAGCTTAGCTGCGATCCAGAATCGCCTAAGTATTAACCTTCTCCGAGTGTGCACTACACGTCACACTTGGGGGCTTAGCTACAATCCAGAATCGCCTAAGTATTAACCTTCTCCGACTGTGCACTACACGTCACACTCGGACGCTTAGCTGCGATCCAGCATTGCCTAAGTACTACCTATCACCGAGTGTGCACTACACGTCACACTCGGGAACTTAGCTGCGATCCAGAATCGCCTGAGTACTAACTATCTCCGAGTGTGCACTACATGTCACACTCGGGGGCTTAGCTACGATCCAGCATCGCCTAAGTACTAACTATCTCCGAATGTGCACTACACGTCACACTCGGGAGCTTAGCTGCGATCCAGAATCGCCTAAGTATTAACCTTCTCCGAGTGTGCACTACACGTCACACTCGGGGGCTTAGCTGCGATACAGAATCGCCTAAGTATTAACTTTCTCCGAGTGTGCACTAGACGTCACACTCGGGAGCTTAGCTGCGATCAAGAATCGCCTAAGTATTAACCTTCTCCGAGTGTACTCTTAACGTCACACTCGGAGACTTAGGGAATTCCACGGACCCTCAATGAGGCTCATGCAGATGACATGTTCCGAATGTTTGCCTTTGGCTTCACCAAGAAACGCCAAACAAAAACCCGAATCAAAATTGCAACAGAAGAGCAAAAATTCGATTCAAAGCTCTAGCAAAGATAGTTTATTCGGTGCGGATCAAGCTTACCCGCACCGATCTAAGAATGTGACGGCCAACAGCAGTGGCCAAAGTTTCTTACAGATTAACACTCGGCATACCGAGCATAAAGTTTTTTCACGCGTCAGCTGGGTCGGCGCCAGGACTGGAGGGCTCCACGAAGGTCTCCAAGTCGATTCCGTCGGCGATGCGGGTAGCACTCTCAAGGAACGTCTCCATGAAGTCTTCGAATCGAAGCTTCTTCGTGTTGGCGACCTTCAGTGTCTTCAACTTCTCCTCGCGCACCTCCTTGAAATGGACTCGGACCAGGGACAGAGCAACATCTGCACCGCAACGAGTTGCAGATTTCTTCCACGACTGCACTCAGTTGGGAATCTTCTCCAGTCGGGCCATCAGGTTCTCCATCTCCTGCCGCGACTCATCCTCTGGCCAAAGTTCCTTCTCAATTCGGCCGACGACCTCTCTCAGTCGATCGATGAAAGTACCCACTTTGCCTACGCGGATATGCGCCCGGAGCAGATCCCGATTGACGTCCTCGCCGAGTGGCACGTTGTCGCGAATGGACCGCTCCACATCCGCCGCTTCAGCTTTAGCATCAACGCAAAAGTCTGCAACAAAAGGGCAAACATATAATAAACGACGAGTGTCACGCACACAGTACAAGCACTCGGCAAAACATAAGACTTACCAGCCAGACGCGTCATCATCTGCCCAGCCCAGTCGCTGACATACTTCTCCTGAGAGGTGCATCGCTTATTCAGGACGACCATCTGATTCATGAGAGCAGTCCTCTGTTTCTTCATTTTTTCCACTTCCTCAGTCAACACCTTGTTCGCTTCACGCGCCTCCTCCAAGGACTTCTCTCGTCCCTCCAGAGCATCTTTCATGCCGGCCATTGCGAGCATAGCCGCATCAAGCTCCCCAGCGAACTGGTTCCTCTCCGCTCTGAGAGCCTCATAGGTCGTCCCCATGTCACAAGTTTTCTGCCACCAAGCACCAAGGAACAATCAGAAAGTTCAACAGTTAAAAGTCTAAGTTCTTCAGACCACTGCCGACGCAAGCAGTCGACAGCGGTCTCGGGGACTACACCCAGTGGGTTCACTAAGAGTGACCCCACTGGCATGCAGCTCAAGCAGGCCTGCCCTATTGAGATACATGTTATCACCTACGCCTACGAGGCCAATAATACCCGACCTGAGTACAAATTACTCTCGAGGACTCTTACAGTAAGTGCACTCCGAGTGCCACATCTACGCGCACTCGGTCATGTTATTTACAGACCTGACCAAAGCACAGACAATATGTATAAAGACAACTGTCGGTGCAAGCACTCGACAGAAGTCTCGGGGACTACACACACTGGGTTCACTCAGAGTGAACCCATTGCAAACAACAGATGCTATCCAAAAACACCCAGTGGGTTACAAGAGAAAAGTAAATACTTACTAGCCCACTTACTCGGATATCATCCCGCAGCTCCAGGCTCCGCTGGTACAAGGACGCAACGGAGTCGTAGGCCCTCTTGGCCTCCCCAGCCATCAGCTCCGCCTGCACCATGGCTCCCTTGGCCGCTCCCACCTGCTCCTCTGGGAGACGCCGGATGTTGAACTCGGCATTCGACGAGCCTGGCATCGTCGGAAGCTCCTGAGGCATCCCGAGGTCCGCTCCAGTCGGCACCTCAACCACCAGCGCCGGTTCAGTCGGCGGCAACGCCTCAGTCGGCAGCACGTCGGCGGCGAGAGCGGCAGCGGGAGGAGCAGCCTCAAGAACAGGCTCCACGGCTGGGTCTGCTCTCCTCTGGTCCCCATCGTCCAGGCAAATCGCCCCTGACAGGCCGAATGACACGAGGTCTCAGAAAAAGAAAGAGGCAGAACATATGGTAGAATAAAACACTCGGAGTCACTACAACGCACCTGGCTGGGACGAGACGACGTTGTCCGTGTCCATGGGGTCATCTTCTTGACGCGTCGGAGAGGTGGCAGAAGTAGCGACTCTGTCGAGTAAAATCCATTCGACCAATGAACAAGAATTCACTCGGATATCAGAAAAAATTAGAGGATCGATACACTTACGTGGAGGTGACGGGGACAGCAACCCTCATCCGTGGTAGAGCCTTCCGAGGTTTGGACCCACTCGGTCTGGCCGCCTTGGAAGACTGACCCGCGGGCTCAGCGGCAGCATCCCTGGCCCTTTTGGTGCTCCGAGCACTCGGGACCACCGGGGCAGTAGGCGGAGCACTCGAAGATGCTGGAGGGGCCGAGGGAACGACAGGCTCGTGTCGGCGCTTGGTCCGATGCTCTGTTTGTGGAGGCGGAGAGACCTGCTCTTCGTCTTCCTCCTCTTCCTCGCTGGTCTCTTCCTCCGACTCCCCGCTGTCGGAGACATATTCAGTGCTCTCCACGCTGCCCTCCTGGCTGCCTTCCTCCTCCTCGGCCGGGTTCCCGTTCGAGACGGGGGAAAACCAGTTGGTCCACTCCTGCATAAAATTCAGTCGGCGACATCAGACATCACACAGAGATATAGACAAACGACAAGAATTAAGACAGTTCAGTGCACTCGACAAGTGTCACTCACCTGATTCGGTGGAGGATGATCCGCGCTGTAAGGCTTCACTCGCCGAGATCCTTTGGGATTCTCGCAAGGGCCCGTGATTTGGAGCACCCACGAGGTCACCCTCTCCTCAGTCACGCCCACCACGTTGGTCCGAGTGGAATCTTCGGGCCCCGTGTAATGCCACATGGCATGGTCGCGAGCCTGCAGAGGCTGGATCCGCCGACCAAGGAAGACCTCCAGCAAGTCTATGCCGGTGACCCCCCTCCCGACGACGTCCACGAGTGCCTCAACCAAGGGCTGAATGTCGATCTTCTCCGCCTTCGAGAGCGCGAGTTGCTTAGGCGGAGCGGGCCGATCTAAACTAAAAGGAGGCAGCCCAGTCGACGCATTCGGACAGGCGATATCCTGGCAGTAGAACCACGTCGACTGCCAGTTCCTGACTGACTCACTTAACTGAAGAGCAGGATAACTACTCCGACTCTTCTTTTGAAAACCTAAACCCCCGCAGAGCTGGAGGAGATGCGTCTTATCATCCGACTGGCTAAGTCGTTTGATGGTTTGGGATCTGGCGGAAAAGATGTGTTTGAACAAACCCCAATGGGGAGGGCAGCCGATGAAACACTCGCACAAAACTATAAAGGCAAAAAGATGGGCGATGGCATTCGGAGGAAAATGGTGAAGTTGGGCCCCAAAGTGATTCATGATGCCCTTGAAGAAAGGATGCGGGGGCAAACAAAAACCTCGGTGGACGTGGCTGAGGAGCAGGACGCGCTCCCCCCTCCCGAGGCGCTGGCTCGACCTCGTCCTCCGCCGGCAGCCTCCAGGACTTATGCACGATCATTCCGTGCTCCACCACCTGCAGCAGATCCCCCTCCGTCACCGTGGAGGGGAGGAAGTCGCCCTGAATCCACCCCGCCGGCAGCGGCCGCTGCCGCCGCTGAGCAGGAGCCGCCGCCTTGCCCTTCTTCTTCCTCGCCTCCATCTTGCTGGTCTGACCCTTGGTCATGGAGGCGACGGCGAACCCTCGGAAGGAAGGAGAAGGAAGGAGTGTAGGAGCGCTGGAGGTGGCGAGGAAGACGGAGCAGGCGAGAGCGAAAGATTCGGCGAGCGTAACGAAGAAGCCTCGCCGCCGAGATTTAAATAGGGTTCCGACTGGGTCACTGGCGGGTGGCCCCGAAACCTTATCCGCCCGACCGGCCGCGGCGATATAAGTGGAGGAGTTGAAGGCGCGAGAATCGAGGCGTCAGGCGCTACTCGAGCGCGCCGGCATCATCCCCGCTGGACGCGCGGAAACCGAAATTTGAAGATCCCGGAAAATCCGCCGCTGTCAGTTGACTGGTCGCGTCAAAAGATGCCGCAGAAGCACTCGGCTTCCGACAGTCTGTTTCGCGAGTACTTCCACTCGGATCGTTGGTCAGGAAAGATAAAATGGATCGAGGCAAGCAACGCCCAAGCCAAATCTGTTCCAGTCGGATCCAAACTTCAAGCACCGCTTCGTCGTTTCAACCCCAATCCATTCGGGGACTAATGATGGGGTCATAGTCCTAGGGTAAGGTCATAGGCCTGTCATATAGGTCCTATCCAAGGACTACCCCTCACAAAGGACAAGGCGCTACTCGAGCGCGATGTCGTCATCCCCGCGGAGCGCGCGGTAATCAAAATTTGAGGATCCCGGAAAATCCGCCGCTGTCAGTTGACTGGTCACGTCAGGAGATACCCTGGAAGCACTCGGTTTCCGACAGTTTGTTCCACCAATACTTCCACTAGGATCGTTCGTCAGAAAAGATAAAATGGATCGAGGTAAGCAACGCCAAAGTCACATCCATTCCAGTCGGATCCAAACTTCAAGCATCGCTTCGTCGTTCCAACCCCAATCCATTCGGGGACTAATGATAGGGTTATAGTCCTAGGGTAGGGTCATAGGCCTGCCCTGAAGGTCCAACCCAAGGACTACCTGATGGAGTCATAGTCCTAGGGTAGGGTCATAGGCCTGTCATATAGGTCCTACCCAAGGACTACCCCTCACAAAGGACAAGGCCCTAGTCAGTCCCGACTGAATTAAGAGGTCCCCATCATCCAGTCGGTAACGGGTCCTCAACCATCCAGTCGGAAACTAGCATTCGGAGGATACCAAGCTAACCGACTGGCTACACTCGGTACGTCATAACCTCTCTGGAGGGAAACTGTCGTACGTTTCCGGGTGCATTTAATAGCATTTAGAGCATACGTTACCTGTAACGTACGCATTCAATCCCCACTACTCCACCCCTGTATTGGAACCGTTGTGGAGGGCAGCGCACTCTATATAAACCGCCCTCCCCCACTGGTAGAGGGGTTAGCAAATCATTGTATTCCATATTCCACTCGACAGCAAGCTCCGAGAGCACTAAGACGTAGGGCTGTTACCTCCACCGCTGAGGGGCCTGAACTCATACAACCTCGCTGTAGCTAGTACTCTGCCCATCTCATTCGTACCCTACACATCTACTGTCAGAGTTATACCCACGACACTACCCCTCATAAGGGACAAGACCCTTAGTCAGTTCCGACTGAACTAAGGAGTTCCCTTCATCCAGTCGGTAACAGATCCTCGACCGTCCAGTCGGAGATTAACTTTCGGAGTTTATCAAACTAACCGTCTGGATTCCACTCTGTGCATCGTAACCCCCGTGGAGGGAAACGGACATACGTTTCTATGTGCCTTTATTAGCATTTAAGACGTACATTACCTGTAACGTAGTCATTTATTCGCCACTACTTCACCCTATACACCAGACCGTTGTGGAGGGCAGCGCACTCTATATAATCCACCCTCCCCCACTGGTGCAGGGGTTAGCAATTCACTGTATTATATATTCCACTCACAACAAGCTCCCTGAGCACTGAGACGTAGGGCTATTACCTCCACCGCAGAGGGGCCTGAACTCATACAACCTCGTCGTAGCTAAGGCTCTGCCCATCCTTTCGTACCCTACACATCTACTGTCAGTCTTATACCCACGACACTCGGCAACGTGTGTGCGTTCTTATGTGGGTTGCCAGATGGCCGTGTGTGTCCTCTGTGAACGTGTTATAACGGTATTCGCCCGATTTTCCGTTAGTTAACCGGGTAATTCTCTTCTTGTCAATTAATGAGATGAGGCAAAGTTTTTGCCTCCGTTTCAAAATAAAATAGAACTAGGCACTTCCATTGACTGTGTAAGGTCCGAGTGGCGAGCCTGGCGGGATATCCCGTCCGCGTTGCAACCTGATTCGGACAAGCAAACCGCTGCTGCTCTGCTCCGTCCCGCCCCGGGTGCTTGCGTGCCCATGCATTGCGTTGCAGTTCCCTAATCCCTAGCACCGTACGTACTGGCCTCGCTTGGGGCACTGCTCATCTGCCGCCACACGTGTCAAATGTGCGAACAACAATGTGCTCGGCACTCAGCAGGACTGGACGTTGAATAATAACACGTCACACCCGGCGCGATTCTCTGCTTGTTCGTCTGTTTGTTCACTCGGCAGCCACATCACGGGAAACGCCTAGGCGTGTGGCTAATCGATCGCCACCTCGCCCGACAATGCCCGATGGGCCATTGTTTTTTGTTGTTTAAGGAGCACACGAGATATTCGTCTCCATCCACTCCACTGCCCGACTCGTGCACATCCACATCCTTTTCTGCCTCGGCACGTCCGAACGGACCAACACCTTTTCTTCCCTGTGCCTTCGGGTGAGCAAAAATAGATGGCGGATTCGTTTTGGGCGATGGATGGACAAGCTCGGAAGCTGCCTGTCTCAGTCTCTCAGTCGTCGTGTCGTCAAGGCTTGCAAATCCCCTGGAACCTGCAGCAAGTGGTAAGCAGATACTTGCTCAATCCCTTTTGGCTTTGTCAAGATCGAGCGTTGATCTCGGTTGTTGCGTGGCTGCAGATTTGATGGACCGTGGTATGTATTGCAGGCCGTGTCAGCAATCTCGGTGCATAACAGTTTTGTTTACGGTGCGATCTGAGCTGAGACCTGAGTGGTATAGGCAGGCGAGGTGTGACGCTGCGAGTGTCAGGTCAGAGCGGCCGAGCGCACGACCGGCGGCGGCCCCGGGCATCGGCTGGTCTGGCCACCGTGGAACGCGGCCACGGTCGGTGTTCCTCCGTGAGCCATCACCGAGCCACAGCCACGTGCGCGCGCCGGCCACGCGGAGCAAACAAAGTCAAGGCAAACACACAGACAGACAGACAAAACGCGCGCTGATGCGGCTCAACGGCCGCGCTGAACAGACAATTGACTCGTCGGCAAAAATGATTTCACATGGTTTACAAAGCAAAATTCATCCTGGTATATTTTCATACAGAGATGATATAGCAGCCGTGGCAAATACTGCTACTTCTTTCTCGTTTGCAAAGATGTGATGCTCGTACAAGAAGTTTTCAGTTCAGATTTAGTACTAGATGAGAACATATCTTCTTTCCTTCTTTGCTATCCTGATAATCAATTCGTCCACGCCCGGATTCTTCAGGAATCAGGACACGCCAAGCATCTTTTTTTTTGTTTGTTTCTTGGTTCATTGGTCAATAATCGTCTAGGCCCTGACTAATTTAGCCGCCGCTTCCCTCGGCGCCGGTCGCCACCTCGACTAGAATGGGGCATTGTTTAAGCACGTGCTCTTAGGACAAGATATTCCTCTACTCTACATACACGCCCTGCCCGACTCGTATGCCGTTCCCCTCGATGCCTTGGCATAAACGAACCAACATTTTTCTCTACTTTCTCGCTAGCGTAAAGGGCACAAATGGCCGATATTCTTACATTTACGCGTACGCACGTACGGGTAGCAAAGTGGCCCTGGCTTGGGGGAGAAGGGAGGGAGGGAGACCATCGATGGCAAGCTGGTCGCTGCCGTATCCCCGGGACACGGCGGGTCTCATGGACGGCTTTGTCCCTCAACACTCGGATTTTATTGTCGGCGTTGTTCCGTGCGCCCCGTGAAACTAGAAAATCATGAACGCCGTTTTTTCTTTTGTTTTCAAATATATGCTTTACACTCATCCCTAAAAATGCACGCCTGCACACCTTATATCCTACGAACATCTTTAAAAAACTGAGCTGACATATCATTTTAAAATTCACGAAGTCATCGTAGATATCTCATTGTCGACGTAAACATCTTCTCCTACTAAAACGCAACACCGAAAATCTTAAAATAAATACGAACGCCATGACTTAATCCTTGATGGATTGAGGATACAACAATATATATGTATGCTTATTTACAATCCTTGATGGATTAATCAGGACCGGCCCTGGGTTTCAGGAGGCCCTAGTCGAATTTGACGACATGGGCCCCCATGTCATAAGACCATATATATGTATGCTCATTTACAAAATTGCCAAGTTCAACATTAGATGAGTTAGAAAAAGCTTTTGCAAAATTAGTGCAACCCTTCCCGTAGATTGTTATCCTGGCTGTAGCTCCACCATTGCTATCATCCAAGGACCAATGCTTCTTAGGCAACATGAATGCTAATTTTTAGATCACTTTCTATCTTTTTCCTCCAAAAATTGGAAATTTATACATTGGATGATTGGAACCCCAGACATGCAGAACAAAAATTAGGATGGTTGAATACATACTAATATACTGTACAGTATTGAATTAAAAAATTATACATTAATTTTTTTTCTTATTAAAAAAAATAAAAAATTTAAATCTACGTGTACACTGAAATTGGAGGACTGATTATGGATGAAAAGTTGAATATGTACTATAAGGAATAGAAGAAACTACTCAAATTGATGTTTAGAGGATGAACCAGGAACATGGTATATGGAGTCATGGATGGATACGTACTGGTGTTGCTGCGCTCACGGCTTGGACACATATAACACATTGCCTTGCCGGATGCCTGATGGCCGGGCTGCGGCTGCTAGACTGCCGCGCTACACGCGCAGCGGCGACAACCAGCGGCGACCGCGACGCCCAGCGACAAACCGACGAGCGAGGCACCCACTGAGATCTTCGACTGATTTTTTTCACAAGAGAAACGAGCGGTCGTGCCTTTTCATCTGGCGCGTGACGCTTTGCTACTCACTACTACCTGCTATCTGATGGGCCCCATTTTCGGTTTTTGCTCTTGTAAATTCTTTGTCTTGTATTTTATTGCCAGGCTATACTGTATATGTGTATTATATCATGGCCCCTTCATCGGCCGGGCCCTGGGCCGTCGCCCCTCCGGCCATACACCAGGGCCGGCCCTGACAACAATTCCTGTAACCATCTTTGTTGAACGTTAGTTATGCCTCTGTCCATCTACCACTCCCATTAGTGTAGACTAGTTGGCTGCCCGTGCGTTGCCACGGAATCTCTATTATTAAAAACTATACATACAGATTGATTACCTACATTTTCTGTTTTATAATGAATGTCTATACTGAGGTTAATGTGTATGCGATGTTACCGATGTATGACTATCTCAGAACAAATTCTTGTTTTCCCTTTGCTTTGCTTTATTTTTATTGTGTGTTCATCATAAGATGACCCATGTTGTATGATATGGAAAGACATGTATGACCATGATACTTCGAATACACAAAATCCACTATTTCTCATAGCACCACGCATAAAAATACACCATTAATTGATCAAGAAATATACAGTATCATGTAATCATATTTGAAAAGGGGATTAACAAAGTACCCCAGGCACATCTTTCCTTTGAATGAAAACCAAGATTTTGACAGTGTTATGTTTGCATCAAATACATTGTAAAACTTTAAAAAACTTCACCAATCCAAAGAAAAATAATATAAATCTGAAAAAAAATCTCACTGACAACAAGACAAAGTTGTGTTGCCTTTAAAGAATCACATAGCACCTTGGATTTTAGCAATCAGTAATTTAGCAGAGTTGACACCTTGCGTCAGCAGATAGGGCACATATCTCCCCCAGCTTGAGACAGCTCGAAAAACACCATGTGGACGTGGATCATGGGCACCTATTTCGTCACTCTCTCGAGCAGCTCAAAGGAAACAAGGCACTTCCTGCCCATTGACCTCCGTGACGAACTACTCCATATGTTGTCCATGTCATCACCATCGTGCATCTTAAACTAGTTTAAACACATAGTTTTAAAATGCAGTCAAATAAACCAAGTGATTTATTGGTTCCTAGTTTAAACACATAGATATGCAATGCGCTAGTCTCAGATAGTTTAATTGTCTCGTGAAAAGAAGATATATAAAAAAGATACTCTAATTTACAATGATGCCTTTAAGATCCGCAATAATGCCATTTACAAAATTTACAACAATTCTTTTAAGTGGTTTTCATGATAGCTAATTCACATTTGGGTTACCATGGCACATTATGTTTCTGCTGTCAATGCATCTTGATAGCTTGTTTCTTATATTTTATATTATTTAAATTCTTCTTCTATTCATTTATTTTTCTGTTTCATTTTCTTACCGACTACTTGCCAGCTTCTGCATATACTGAATTTCGTTTGCTGTGCTAATAGCAGGTTGACCAACTCTGTAAATAAAATTGCAATGTCATGACAGCAGAGGCCTACTTAGATGGGGATTATGCCTTGTCCTGCTACGTTTGTTTAACTGATTAAGTAGCTTTGGCTTATCAGTTGATGCAAATGCTAATGCTATCTCATGCATTGGCCTGCAATATTCAGAACATAGAGATAACTAATCAACTACACAGAAAAATATAAAAGCACCAATTTATTCCTCCAAACAAATTCACAATATCGTTCGAGGACAGTAAGGAAGTGATTTAAAGCAAATATCTTATACTCCCTCCGTCCCGTAATATAAGAGCGTTTTTAACACTATACTAATACAAAAAACGCTCTTATATTATGGGACAAAGGGAGTAAAAATTTAGGAATAGATTTGCAACTAAACACTAATTATTTAGATTGTGGGGGTGTGTTTCTACTTCTACAACTGCAAAGCGGCACCAAATACCACTTCCTATGGTTTGGCAAATAAAAGCTCGTAAGCATGTTATAATATGGCTAACCTCTGTAAACGGAATAGCAACATTGTGAAACAGAATCATATTACCACACCTTCATATTACTGTAAGAAATATTGTAATAAAAAAGCAAGGAACCACCTTAACTGAAAAAGAAATTATATACCTGGAGACGAGATGAACGTTGTCATCATCGTCGTTATTGGTGCTACCGGCATCACACAGACTTACTGTTAACCGATGTAAGTCGGATACACCATCGAGCCTAATATAACCGATGGCCAGAACCCCAAGATTTCCAGCACTGCAAGGTTTCTCTGGGTAAACCCCAACAGCCCGCGCGCCGCCGAACTCGCCCGCGCGCACGCCGGATCCAGACGCCGGGCCCGCCTCACCACCGTCGCGGCAGCGCTCGCCGCGTGCGAGCCCGCCGAGGCACCCGTCGCTGCTGCGCTCGAGGCCGCCTTCCCTGAGGCCCCCTCCGAGCAGGACCCCGCCATCATGCTCAACACAGTCGCCGGCAACCCGGCTACCACCGTGCTCGCGCTGCGCTGGTTCCTGGAGAACGCGGAGGTCCGCAACAAGGTCATCCTGTACAACGTCGTGCTCAAGGTGTTTGCGCAAGCGGCAGCGCTGGAGCAAAACCGAGGTGCTCTGGGACGCAATGCTGCGGGACGGCGTGCAACCGGACAACACCACCTTCTCCACCGTCATCAGCTGCGCTTCTTCCATGACAAATTTGTTGTCCTCGCTCTCACCAGACAACTTGGTTAAGGGTGCCGTAGCCTTCTTTGTCGTGCCTCTTTTGCTTGGTTTGTTCCGCCTTTTCTTTCCTTTCTGTTCTTTTGTAGTCTCGGATAAGCAGGGAGTCCATATATACCATGTACATGGCATGTGCACCAAACAAACTCAATGCAAGCAGGTAATCAAGACTTCTCGTCAGCAGCGCCAGATAAATGGGCCTTCTCGATGTGGCGTGTGATATGTGAAACTGCGTGGTGAGAGGCACTTGATGCAGCATAATAAGATGTCACAGTGAGTTGAGAAAACGTTGGGAGCGCATATGCTGCAAGAGACAGAGTAACAGATGATCAGGCATTATATGGCATTATGTCTCTCAAAAATGCAATTGCTTTCATTACACGCTCCACCATATGGCTTGTGAGTATTCAGGAGTACTTTTTATTTACAATATAACAGGCAGAGGATAAAAAGAAAGTAAACAACCATTCTTTGCTAGTGCGCCTAGTTAATGTTGGCAACATGCCTGGCAACATGTAGCTAAGTATACAAAATAGACTTCGGATATTTGGAACAAGCCAGGATGTATCATACGCTCTAATCTGCCAAAGTGCACATGACCCACTTCCTGTTCGAGATCGCGTCTTGCTAACCTAAGAAATTTAAGACTCGTAGAACTGGCAAGAATACGATATGTCTTGTGTAACATTGCCCAGCTGTCAATTTTTACTTTGCGAGGACAACAGAAATTGGCAAGGTAGATACCATGCTTAAAGAATGCTAAAATGAAGCATACCCCATGTCCAGTCCCACCCTGATCAAATAATTCCTTTCTATTGCACCTAAAATCTCTATCAACCTCACTACATGATTTGCATGCACCCTTCAGAAATGTGTGCAGGCCATGTAGATTTACAATGATTACCAATGCATAAACAAAACAAGAAAATAACATGTTTCATGTTTCAGCTATAATATTCAAATTTCTATACAAAGGATATTTAGTATAGATGCTAATTTTAAGAACCTTTTTAGATAAGAAAATGATTACTGAACTTCATTGCAAAAACTTACCCCCAAATAAAGCACTGGCACCAGAGAATAAGATCAAACGAGGGACCTGCACAAATAAAATATCACCTCCAATTAAATGAAAATGTAACAACAATGTGAGCTTAACGGTTACAGAAACTGCTACGAGTAAATAACACATATCACAATTTCAGTAGGCTAATAGATGGCAGCAAACCAGAACTTCTGTTGGTACTTTGATTGTGTACTGCATATTCAGTAATTAGATGTCATGATGCATTGCCCGACTAGATTATAATCACTTACCAGAGTTCATAGCGGTTTTGAAAGTTTTAAACAGAACGGCTTGACTCCTAGTGTTGACTTTTCTACCAATGGGTTACAGTACAATATTACATCCATGCTAGAGATTTACATGGGCATTCAGATATGAATCATTATCCTTGCTCAAGAGAAAGAAAAGGCAATCAATGACATATCATACTAACAATGAAAAGGAGAGAAAATGTTGTGATTGCTGAAACCTTATTCTTGAGTAGTCAAATATGTCCTTGCTTGCACATAAATTCAAATATACACATGATAAGGGTTCATAACACATTACCGCCATTAGAATGAAGGTTGGATTGCTCACAATTTGGGCCTCGTTCCTCACCTTCAATCTAACATTACGCTACATAATTGTAAATATGTCAGCTTTTTTCTACTATAAAATATGTATTAACTGAGAATTTTTGTGACAGATATTCCGGTCAAGCTTGATCATTGCCACGACAAAGTAGAGATAATTCTTCCTTACAGATACAAACGGAAGTAATTAACAAACACACACAAATAAAGGGGGAACCAACGGCTACTCAAAGAACAATAACAACACAACACACGAACAACCTAGAGGCAATTCATCTCAAGCAGAGGCCAACGCCACACCTTCAACACGAACTCTAAATGTAAATGAATTTTATCTGGAAGCATAAACGAAACAAATGCTCTCATTTGGCCCAGGCCACGGGCGTCCGCGGCTCGACTGCCTCCTCCTTAACAGCGGACGGCTCCTCGGAACATATGAACCTAAGTTTGCTTTGTTGGAAAAATTAGCAATACCTAGTCATTATGTGACTGTCTACAGTACCAAGTTATCAATCCAATTAACTTCAAATTTAAAATTGGTGCAATACCTTATATGTTGCGAAGCTAGTGAAGTCGAGTGATTAGCTTCAACATCACTGAATCGTTGAGATTGTAAACGATGATCTACTTGCTCATAGTTCCAATAATTAGGCATCTGCAATGCGACATAAATAGTTCAACAGAGAAGAAATGCGTTGGAGTATATTTATTAGCTACGGCCGAAAGTTTATCTAGCTAGCTTCTTCGTGCATGCTAGTCTCCCAAAAGTCGATCATCATTCCTGCTTGCAAGCCCTTGTATGTGCATGTTGCTATGGCCGAAAGCAGATTGGACGTACACCATTCACAAATTTCTACGGGGACTAAATCTGTTTGGGTCTAAAATTCAATTCTAAAATTAGTGAAGAGACCTCATGAGGTTAATATTTCACTTACTGAGATTATAACTCTAAAAATCAGCTAGATTAAATTACGTCTCCCCTGGACGATGTCTAAACAAGAGTAACAAGATGGTACCATGAATCAGTTGGTTCCGATAAATGTTTTTCTACACGGAAGGCTTGCAAGTGCGCTCTGTAATATGTACCTCTGTGTAGCCATGAGAGGTCAGGAAGAAAGAAGGTCCGAGCTTACAGCCACCGCGTGGACTTGCAAGGCACCAAAGACCCAAAGACCACCTCGCATCCCCTTCCTCGAGCACGTGAGTCGTGCGCCTCGCTTTGCCGACAAAGGCTCTTCTCCTGTCATAGCCGCATTAAACACACGGTTGGCCGACAGCTTATCACCATGAATGGGAGAGCCCCATGGGAAGGCACTGAATGCACAGGAGAGGGGTTTTCCTTGGCTCATGATCCTCATCCATATGTCCAATAACACAAGATACTAAGATGCAAACACATGACACAACGTTGGCAAAGTGCATCCCAGAGCTTGCATGGACATATGCTTAGAAGTTAGAAATCAGGATACTGCCATATTTGCAGTGAGCATTGGGATACTCCATAAAGCCATTTCACCAATTGCTAGTTCAATTTACCGATTAACAGTTTGGAACCAAGGCCCAAGGTTTAAGAGGCTACTGATCCCTAAAAACTGAACACCTAAATTCAGTTTGAAGCTTATCTCCGGCTCTGCTAAGATCAAAGCTAACATGAGGTCCTCTTCTTTACCAATCTATAATAAATTCATAGACACAGACTTGAGTAGTAGACTCTGACTTTGGTTCTAGTTTGTAGGATGCTGCAGGCCTCATCCATGTTAGTGAATCATGCTTCAACCAATCCTGGTACATGATGAACTCCATCTGAAACTTCTTATTTCTAGCCTGCATACGGAGAACAGAAATGAGAAGCATGTATTCAGAGAACAGGGGCAGCGACATGTACAGTAACTGAAACAATTGAACAGGGGCGGCGACACGATGAACTTCTAGATACGTATAGCAATTTTCTGAAACAACTGAAGGTGTCTGGTATTGTAAACAAAGGTTCATATGATTGTACCAGTATCCGTGCTGTCAGTTTACACGACCAAATATCAAAGTTATGCTGAAAAATTAACTCATAATTTACCAGGCACATATGGACTGATTACCTTTTCTTAACACACCCCTGTAATTTCAGAGGTAAATATAAAAACAATATGTTTTTCTAGCTTTTGTAATTCCTGCACATGCAATGTGCATCACTGAATGTAAAACTGGCAATGATTTTCTCCCTCTCAATTATTAATCTGTAAATTAGCATGATTTTAATTTGATAGCAGTAGCGCATCCATGAATCATCCAATCAGGGCAAAAAGTAATGAAAACATATTCTCTTCTCACTACATAACATAAACAAAAACAGCGCAACACAACAAAGTACCTAGAAGTGCATGAAAACCAAAATATCACCATACCTCCACCTTCATGCCATCTTCTGAGATCCACAGGAAATCAGGTACCCTGGCAAGATGCCGCTTGAACGCTTCAGACCTTGGATCTTCGGCCCAACATCAGACCATGTTCAGAGCCTAAACATCACAAAGAATAAACGTAATAACCGAGTGCGATATCAATCCCGTGTGTAACAATTACATTGGCAATTCCCACAGGTGTGGCTAACAACTTTCTTGTAGGGACGACTAATAACTGTTAGTAAAGCAGATAAATTCAAGCTTACAAGTCTCATGAAGTCTCCATGTTTTCTATCCTCTGTCGCGATTGCTCTATCCACAATTCCACCTGAAATAGCACTGCAATTGTGCCAAATAACCATTCATCATTACCAATTGGACTGAAAAATGTGAGACAAGCCGAGGTTGAAAAATAATCATGTTGCACACCTGTGACAAATGACAAAACGAATTATGACGCCCTTCTCTTCCTCCAGTTTTTTCCTCTTCTCTCCTGTTTTCCACGGTCATTCCACCATGAATAACTCATGCCACAAAAATGCTTCAAGAATAGAAGGACGAACAATTCCATGTGGGAGAAAAAAAACCTTGTGGCATCCAGGTATTGCGGATGGAATCCCTCCTCTTACAGCTGCTGAAAGCTGTGTTGATGCTGATGATCATGAGGTACTTGTGCCTTCCAGACGACTCGAAGGCCTTATACTCTTGTGAAACCGGAGAGCCATTGAGGAATGACCCCTGCAGTGTCCTTGCAGCCGGAAGCTCCGTCTCCAAGTTTCCTATTGTCTTGTCCAGTGTCCTGCAGGAGGAGGAGCCATTTGAACTCTAGTCAGATAAAAATCCACCTTGATGCTTTGCTGGAACAAATCAAAGGTACACTGATGGCGGCGGCGGAGCGGAGGAGGTGGCCGGGGACGGCGCTGCGCGCAAGCATCCGGGTCGGCGCTGCGCTCAAGCATCCGGGTCGGCGGCGGAGCGGAGGAGGTGGCCGGGGACGGCGCTGCGCGCAAGCATCTGGGTCGGCGGCGATGTTGCAGCAGCGCCGCCGTCGCGACTGCGGGGTTGGCGGTGGCGGCGGCGGAGCGGAGGAGGTGGCCGGGGACGGCGCTGCGCGCAAGCATCCGGGTCGGCGCTGCGCTCAAGCATCCGGGTCGGCGGCGGAGCGGAGGAGGTGGCCGGGGACGGCGCTGCGCGCAAGCATCTGGGTCGGCGGCGATGTTGCAGCAGCGCCGCCGTCGCGACTGCGGGGTTGGCGGTGGCGGCGGCGGAGCGGAGGAGGTGGCCGGGGACGGCGCTGCGCGCAAGCATCCGGGTCGCCGTCGACTGCGGGGTTGGGGGAGACCACGAAGGCCGGCGACGGCGATATGACGCCGCGGTCAACGCGCGAGAGAGGAGGGGATCGTGAGAGCGTGGGACGGGTGGATACGGACCGATCCCTGGGTCGGTGTCGATGATGACCTTCTTCTTCTTGGTGACGGCGGCCATGGACATGGATCCCGAGGATCGATCGCGGCGGCGTCGGTTGCGCTGGCGGATCGAGCGAGGTGGAGACAGAGAGAGAGAGGGGGGCGGAGATCCAGGAGGCTCAGTTGGGAGCATCGCAGGAGGGGATCGTGCGTTCGTGGGTGTGTTTTTTTTTTTATGTGCAGGGTCGTACAAGGAGGTGGGATCGTTGGGAGAGGTCGAACCATCGCTAGGTTGAACCATCACGACGTTCGATCCTGCTTTAATAGTAGAGATTATTTGAAGGAGTAAACACAACGTTTACTCAGGACAGACTGCAGGACAACCCGTTACATTCAGTTCTTATCAGGTCGTTGGGCACATCAGCAATCACCTCGTCGTCACCATCTCTCCTGGCTAATGCCGCCAGCTCGTGGCTAAGTTCATTGTGGTCCGTGCCCACAGTACTGATATGATGTGATGAGAGCCCGGGAAGTTCGAGAGATATGTTTCTCTCGCCCGAAACATTTCCGGTTGCTACGGTACTAAACCGGATCAATATTTCTTACTGTGTTCACTCTTTTGCATCTTTTTTGAGTTTTTTCGGTTTTTCCCTTTGGTTCTTTTATTTCTTTTTGGTTTTCACATTGCTCCACACTTTTGCATAGGTTTTTTTGTGTGTTTTTCATTCTTGCATTTTTTTTGCTTCGGTTTAATTTGTTGCTTTCTCTGTTTTTGTTTCTTTTCATTTATACTATGTTTCACTATTTTGCATGTTTTCTTCTTCTTCATTTTTTCTTGTTTTCTTTATTTTTTATCTTTTTTATACGTAATGTACATTTCTTGTATAGAACAAGCACATATTTTATAATCATTTATCATTGTCGAAGTACGTGATTTTTTTTTCAAATATATGCTTTGAGGTATTATTTTTTTCATACAGATTGTAAATTATCCAAACCCTCACAAATTCGGTCACACCAGCGATCCACAATTGACTGTTGAATGCTCTAGACCATGACGCCTAGTCGTCTGGAGGATGCACAGTCCTCAAAGGTAACAAGCGTCGGTTCCACGCAGGAATAACTTTTTCAGTGATGATAAATCACTTGGGTTTTAGTTTGGGTTTGGGTGTTTGAGGTATTTTCTCACTTAATGATTTTCACTCGAAGACTGAGAGATTTGGGTTGCTCTAAATGATAAGTGCAAGTTTCTCTCGGAGCAGCCAACCAGCTAGTGGTTGCGGGGAAGGCTATTTACAACCTGTGAGCATCTCGACAAGATTTGACATAAATGACCTTTGATAATATGACTGCTGGGTGGATAAGATCTGGGACAGGTGGCGCGTGGCGTGACAACGGTCGAAACTTTCAACTGTGAAAGTCCTCATGTCTTTCATGTTCCTCACTTTAAGGATTTGGTAGATGTAGGTTTGGGTTGAGCATCATGAGGAAATTCGTTCCATAGTTTTACCTCGATCCCCTTTAACAGTACGGTGTTCCTATGACTCAAGTATAAAAAAAATGAAACACAAAGAGTAAATCTTCAATCTTCAAAGTATTTAGTGTATTTTTTTCAGGACGCACCGAATTCCTCATCTTCAATATCTTTATGAGGAATATCAATTTCTTCGCAATTTCTTCGCGATCAGAGTCTTCGAGGAATGACCAAAGTCTTCACCCGAAGACATACATTTTTAGGGGACGATATTCATCGAATAACTCAAACTCCTCAGTGACTTATATAGCTTGTGTACACTTACAAACATATCACTCTCTTAACCTATAAGTTTTCAAACCACCAAAATCACTAAGGGGCACTTAGATGCACTTACATGGACGCTGGATCTGAAGCACGAAGATACCCAGTCACCTGGGAGGGGGCCATGGGGGCGTAAGGAGGAGCCTGGGACACTTGCCATGTCTCCGAGCTCCCTGATTTTGGCTTCTCAATGGTTGGGGAATAGTATGTGTTTCTCATTGCACACCGGCCTATTTAATTGAAGTTTTTCCTCTCACTCACGAAAGGCGTTTCTGTAAAAGATTACTAGACCGCCTACCTCCCGTTGACGAACGGGAATTGAGGGGTGTCATAAACCTTAAGAAGGAAAGTTAATAATGTGGTCCCCGTGATGCTTCGACAATCAGGAACTCATCGGTGGCCGGGCTAGTGTTAGTCAAACATAGAAGGGGAGGAGAACTCGTCCTGCAAACCAAAGACCTTGGGCATGTGAGGCTACTAGGGATCATGGACACCCACATTGGACACTAGTTCGGGGGCTACCGAGGGAGTCCAGGACTAAGGGTTCCTCTGGTCGTCGGTCTATCTCTTATGGGTCAGGCTTGTGGGCCATTATGTGACTATTGCTCGAAGGTCGAGCTCTAAGGTGACTCCATATTCAGGAAGGTCTCCGAAGCCTTGATGTGTCCTCGAAGTCAAGATGGTAGAATCGACATGTTTATTCTCTGATGGAAATCGCCCATGTGTAACCCTAGATACCCTTGGTATCTGTATAAACGAGAGGGTTTAGTTCAAGGGGGCATCATCCTACTCATCCGGGGTTTAGTTCATCTGATAATGTGTATTTATTGCGTTGATTTGGGTTAAAGCTCAAAACCAAACAATATTTTTTGGAATGCATGTCCAAATGTATTAGAATGACTCATAAAATTAGTAAATGTGTATGTACATCACGTTGATATTTGATAGAACATTAACCGCACAATGTATTAGATACTCGGATAGGAGGGAGTAGAATATTAATTGCATGTTAATTATTTGATCAATGCTGATATTGATATTTTGCATGATATTAGTTGCACGCTTAACAACTTGAGGGCACATAATTGGAATAATTTAGATAATTGCATTGACATGATTAAATAGCTGGGATTAGTTCGAAAATGTTGTTTGGAGCTCGGCCTCTATGGAGGCCGTTTTCTGAAAAATTAATAATTCATCAAAATTTATATTTTTATGTTAAAAAAACTTCTCAAAGATAATACATATATACTTGGAGGTGTAACGCACATATGTGTAAATTTTCAGAACGAGATATGTTAAAACGAAGGTTGTGTTAAAAAGACAAATATGTCGGAAATGCAATTCGGCTCCGAGGAGCATATGCTCCCGGGGCCAAAAAAGTTCAAAATAAAAAAAAATCAAGACAAAATTTATTTGTGTACTTAGTCGCATCCAAATGCTACGTGTAAATTTGAGACAAAAATATTAAATATTTTGTCTTGTGAAAAAAAAATTTGAACACCAAAAGTTACCCTATTTTTTTTTTGCTGACGAAACACCGCTGCTCCTTATCACACAAAAATTGAGATGCATGTTTGCGACACTAATACAATCATCTACAAAAATTTTCAGATTTTTTCGAAAACATTTGTTTTTTTTTTTTGCGTTACTGTTCAGCCGGAGCATATGCTCCGGGAGCCAAAACACCACTCCCCAAATCCGTGGCCTTTTAACATATGATACTATTCATCCCAAAAATTTATAAATTTGTTCTTTTTGCACAGACCGCATCTTAAGATATTCCATCCTGAAATTTTACACACATATACATTTCGTTCTTGTATACTTGCATTTTTTTAGATTTTATGATAGATATAGGTATATAATATTTTTTTTTTGAAGGGCAGGTATATAGACATAAATATAGATAAGTGATGTGAGTGACAATGGCTTTTGGAGCGAATTCCATCAGACAGAGTAAAAAAAAATTGGACACTCCATCAAACGGAGTACTCCGTATTTGTTTTGAAGAAATAACTTTCTGGACAAAATTTCCTTTTTCTAGGGGTTCTGGACAAATAAATGGGCCTGCCGTAGCGTCAAGCCCGTTTCGTGCGCCACCCCGATCCATCCCCCGCACACGAGATCTGAGATGAGGATGAGGAACCCCACGGCGGCTCTCTCGCCGGCGGCGATGCTGCTGCTGCTGCTGCTGCTGGTGTCGCCGGCGGCGGCGGCCACGTGGACCGTATCGGGCAGGGAGATATGGTACAGGGAGAGGAGCGATGTGGAGGCGCGGCTGGTCTTCGGCGCGTGGAAGGCCAAGTTCGGGAAGACCTACAGCTCCGTCGGCGAGGAGGAGCGCAGGTACGCCGTGTTCAAGGAGACCCTCCGTCTGGTGGACCAGCACAACGCCGCCGGCGAGGCCGGGGTCCGCGTGGCCCGCATGGGCATCAACGGGCTCGCCGACATGACCACGGAGGAGTGGAACGTCATCTGCTGCGGGGCCGGAAGATCAGGCCCGCCGTCGACTGGAGGGAGAAAGGAGCGCAGCGGGCGATCGAGGCCATGGTCGTCTAGGGGTACGTGAGCACCGCCGCTGTTCCTTCTCTCTATCTTTTTGCCTTGCATGACCATCATCATCAATCCTATTGACAAATCTGACAACAAATTGAACGACACATAGCTGAAGACAACGAAAATATAATAATTCATACTCCCTCCATTCCTAAATATAAGTCTTTTTAGACATTTCAATAGGAGCAAAATGAGTGAATCCACAGTTTAAAATATGTCTATATACATCTATATGTAGTTCAATAGTGAAATCTCTAGAAAGACTTATATTTAGGAACGGAGGGAGTACAACTAGCTAAACATCCTGGTAAGATGTGCCGGCCGATTGTCTAGGTTCCGATCTAACAGTTTTTCTTAGAAGCTAAACCATAGTGCTCCCTATACATGCTCAACGTCTATGATTCAGTACCATGAATACTTTGTATTGAATTGAAACTGAGTTGGATTACAGGTAATGCAGACAGAACTTGCACGCAATACTCATATTCTATGACCCTAAACCATCCAGCCACACTCAAATTATCCCTTTTTAGGGATTACAAACTACGGTATATATACATTTGCTCTAGCAACGAATTAAGCATACGCCTCTTGATAACCAACTCAGGTATACATTACTTCATGCATCTATATGGAGCATACCAGGCAGCTGTTTCTTCCATATTGCATTGGTGTGCCGGTGAGTGGGGCGGGGAGAGTCACAAGGGAGTCCGGAGGGCCGGAGAAGCGGCAGGGTGGGAGGGGGAGTCGCTGCGGGGAACAGCGGCGGTGTCACGCGGCAGGTGTGTCTACAGTTTGGTTTATTTCTGAGTATTTCTGTCAGCACAATCTCATTAGTCACCTGTTTACCAGTACGGTGGCTGCCCTGGAACCAGAATAAAATCTGGAGGTAGCACTATCCTTGGAAGAGATGAAGCACAGATGGATCTGTCTGTTTGTTGCTGGAAGCCGATAACGTTAGCAGAACCATGTTGCTCGTATAATAAAAACTGAGATGAAAATGTATGCATTTCCAGAATATGAAGTGAGAGATTGTTTGCCGTCGTCCATGTATACAACTATACATGAGTGACACATGTAAAGAGTGCATCATGGTTCTGAGCTATCTAAGCTTGCTCTGGCTGCTGAAAGGTTTTTGACTTGCTGTTCCTGGGAGATCCAAGATACTGCTCAGAATTCTCGTGAACATCTTATTTTGCTTTCTCAAGCAAAGAAATCCACCGGGTACCAAGGGCGGCCTGGGATGCTATATGTCACTTGAGAGTCCAGGGTAATTTGCCATGGCTTTATGCGGGCGACTTTTAACGAGATCTTATTCCAGAAGGAACAACTAGGCGGAAATCCGAGAAGTGTGCTGCAAATGGATGGATGTAGAGACTGCTTGACCAACTGCGGTCTGGCTGACCTAGGTGTGATGGGGTTGAAAATATTCAAGTGCGTCTAGATCGAGCAACGTGTAGTGACGAGTCCGGGTGAGATCGGAACTGGCCACTAGCGAGTGGCCGGCTTTTGATGGTTTTCCTTTATCAGCAGAATTAGATGATACACCAAAATTTCTTGGTGGCAACGGGAAGTTTGGTCTGTGTGGTAGTAGAAGTCTTCTTGTACTTTGTGAACAAGGGCGACATACTGTGCGAATTCATAATTGGGGAGCATATTATCGCATAATGTGCATGCTCACTCCAATATAACCCGATCTGCAATTTGTGCGCCGATCTCTCCATTATTCTATTTAACGCGTAATATATATCTCTCTAACTCAAGCAAGAGGTGAGGTGAAGAACTGAATTAGATCGATCATCAGATCAGCAGGTATGAAGTGGAGCAGCCTGGTCGCCCTTGTGCCCATAGCCATCATCATTTCATCATCACACGTAGCACTGTAAGGTGATGGTGCACTTCCTCTCTTTCTTTATTTAATGGTGTATCATATCATCGAATAAGCTTAGTTGCCATGTAATCCCTCCGTCTTAAAATAATTTTCTCAAACTTAATACAATTTTGTACTAGAAAGTTAAGACAATTATTTTGAGACTGTGGGAGTATGATAATAGTACTCATGATACTTACGACCAGCCTAGTGACTAGGTTTGAGCACATAATGACATGATCATTGGCAGGAATCATGATTTCATGGACGCCAGTGCACTTAACTGTCAGATTAGTTGCCGTCCATGCGTCACCGTCCGGCATGCATCGGGTCCAGACTCTAAACGAACATGATGATATACGGAGTTGTCACCGCCTTCCTCGCCGTGCGGCATGGGTACCGGCTGCCAAGCCTCGGCCACACACGACACACCCGAAGGACGCGGCAACGTCGACGCGACCAGGCGCGCAGCCGCCGCACACCACGGCTCGCGAGAGCATGCCCTGGCCACACGAGCCGCAGTCGCCTCCGTCGCCGAACGGCTCCTGCCCGCACGCGCGGCACCTGAAGCCGCGGCCTGCCGCACGAACAACACAGGTAGCCGCGCGAGCTGGTGCCACACTCGCTGCATTCGGATTCGTAGCCGCCCGAGTCCTCCATGTCCATGTCCGAGTCCGTGCCGCCTTCTTCCTCCTCGCCGCCGTCGACCAACGGCAGGAGGTTTGCCGCGGGCGCGGTGGCGCCGGCGACGCTGGAGGCGGGAGCGGCGTTGCTGTTCACGTCGGCGGCTGCCACCTGCTCGGAGCCTGCAACGTGCTCAAGCCCCTCCTCCTGGGTGGTGTTCGGGGCGTCATTTGAAAGATGGCGGCCCTGCGGCTCTTCTTCTTCCTCGTTGTGGTCGTCGTGGATTATAGGGTCGTCTTCCTCCTGGCTTTCTGCCGACGGCGAGGCGGGGACATGAACTTCCATGGCGTGGCAACACGGGGCAGGATAGAGCAGAGAGAGGCGATGTGAATGGGGATCGATTAGATGGGATCGGGAGCGGCGGTGGCTCTCCGTGGACAGGAACTGAAGCGTCGAGTGGTTTGACGTGAGAAGTTGAGGGGTGAGGGGGTGGGTCATTACGGCAGAGCGTCACCCGCTGGGCAATCCTTTAATTCACTATATGCTCCACTGATTTTTCTCTTTTACTACTCACAATAAAGAGTAACATAGAATAGTAACATCCATACTCCTTCCGTCCACAAATAAGTGTACATATAAATTTGTATTTAGTCAAAAAAATTTAAAATTTGACCAACTTCATAGAAAATAGTAGCAACATATATGATATGAAAATGATATATTTAGAAACTTCATATAAAGACAAATCTATTGATACTAATTTGGTGTCATAAATGCTAACACTTTTCTTAATAAAGTTTGTCAAAATTCAACTAGTTTGACTGACAGAAAAGGAAAAAGTACACTTATTATCGGAGGAGGGAGTATGTTCCTAGTCTAAGTTACTACCTCTACAGTGGATAGTAACATAAGGGTAGTAACATTGAGCCTTTCATTTATTAGCATATAGACTCATCTTATTTTGGTATCCACTAGCAAAAGGGCCCGTGCGTTGCAACGGGAGAAAAACAATTAAATCTCCAATGGTATATTATGTCTTAAATTTTTAGGACATTTCTTAAAATGCATGAACATTTTTTGAATTAGCAAACATTTTTTTCAATTGCACTCAAAAAATAATACACAAACTTTTTTTTTGAAAATCATGGACTTTTGTTGTTTTCACCAACATTTTTCTCAAAATTATAAACATTTTTTTGAATATGCGAATATTTTTACAAAAACACTGAGCATTTTTTGAATTCACAAACATTTTATGTTTTCTTCAATTGTTTTTTCAAAATTCTCAGTTTTATAAGTTGCAAAAAAATTAAAGTTCTAAATTATTTAAATTAAAAAATGGAACGGAAAAATTAAAATAAAAAAAGACTAAAAACAGATGCACAAGCTGTTTTTAAGATATTTAAACGGACTTTTGTTTAAAATCATTGAATTTTTTTATTTTATGGACATTTTCTCAAAATTTAAACATTTTTTTGTATATGCAAACATTTTTCAAAACTCCTGAGTAGCTTTTGAATTCTCAAAAAATTTATGTTTTTTTGAATATTTTATTTCGAAATTATCTGTTTCTTAAAATTTAGAAAATTTATTTAAAGTTCTAAATTATTTAAAGTACAAAAACAAAATGGAACTGAAAAGAAAAAAAAAACAAAACCAAAAAGAACAGGCACCCACGCATGGGCCGGCCCAAACTGTTGTGCTGCATCTTTTTGCAACGCCCAAAGCGTAATATAGGAGACGCCTACATGGCCGGCCCAGTCCAGAGATTTTCCTGTTTGAAACGTTTTTTATGACTTATCGGTGGCATTGGTGGGTAATTTTAGTCAACTTTAGGGGCAATTTGAATGACGTACGGCAGAAGCAATATTTGCTTTATTAGTAGGTAAGATTATGTTACTCTTAGAGGGTGCTTGGATCCAAGGGACTAAAACTAGTCTGACTAAAACTTGTCTCTTTAAGAGGCTAAAGTTCCAACCACCCGTGACTAAAAAGAGGCTAAAACTAGTCTGGAGGCTAAAATCTTTTAGTCAGGGGTACCCCTACTAAAATATACATTAGTCCTCTCTCTCCTTATTTAACTCCTCAGACGAGTTTTGGATTGGAGGGTTTGCAAGATAATAAATGCTCATTAACTTGATTTTAGTCTCTTTAGTATTTGGATCCAAGCATGGTGAGGCTAGCAAGTTTTAGTCTCACTATTTTTAGTCATGAGACTAAAACGTATCCAAGCACCCTCCTAGTATGAGGCTGGTCGTAAGGCTGACCATAGTGGGAGTAACTTAGGTAGTATCATATACTTGGGACTAGCAAACATGTTGATGTGGCAGACAATTAAAGAGGAGAGAGATGGTTAGAGTAACATAGGTAGATACTGTAACATGTTAAATGCTATGCTAGTATGTGTCATGCATGTCAATAAATAAGGTCATCTATGATACTAGTTTATGATACTATGCATTATAAAGGTAGTATCATACAATAGTATCATATGCATGATACTACTATATGATATTTCCCACTATGATCAATCTAATGGTAGTATCATATGTAGTATCATGCATGCCAACTAGGCAATTTTAATGATGTGACTTAGAATTAAATGAAGAAAGAGAAGATTAAGTATCATATCATGATACCGTATCATATTAAATGTTGTGCTACTGTGTGTCATGCATGGCAATAAATAACCTAGGCTATTATACTAACATATGATACTATGCATTACGGGTGTAGTATCATACACTATTATCATGTGCATGATACTAGTATATGATACTCCCCATTACAATGAGCCCGAGTAACATGCTAAGTTACTCAATTTCTCTCTCTTCTCATTAATTATTTGTCACATTATATTTATTGCTTAGGTGGCATATATGTTACTACCTATGTTACTTTCATTGTGGGTAGTCTTACAATACGTACTAGATTTAAACATTGTAATAGAAAAACGAATAAGACAGCTCATGGATTTAGGAGACTAGTAAAGTGCCTCATGACTAAGCATTAGATCGAGGAGCCCATAAAAATATTGTACCTCTTCTAACAGACGTTTTTATTTCGACTAACAATTTGAGGAAATTGTTTAAAAATAACCGACTAAATTGTGTCTTACGTAAACTGTGTCGAATGTGCGGCACGTGTCCTCTCGGCCTGCATGCACATTCTCTCTTCCCCTCGTTCTTATCCTCACCACCGCACCTACATTATCCTCTCGTCCCTCGTTTCTTCTTCCCAAAATCATTGTAGGCTGCATCCTTCCTCACACACTCCTTCGGCGAGTTTAGACACCTTCCCTTGAGAGCACCTCTCTCTTGTCCCGTGTCCTCCCAACATCCTCGGGTCATCTCTCTACTGCTTCGAGAGGAGTTGTGATGCAAATTCTTTCGCGTCTGTCAGTGCCCTGATGCAGCAGCCCTAGGCGTCTGCAAGCTGCCCGGCGCTGCGATGCGGCTCTTCTCTTCGGTTGTTGACGCTGCGATGCACCATCGACACAGCACCGCCTACAAGGTATTGGCGCTGAGATGCAACTCTCTTAGTTGCCGGCGGCGTTGCGACGTAGCCCTCGTCGGTGTTACGTTGGAGCTTCATCGGGATGTCGTTGTGCTGCCATGGAACTTTGTCGAGCCGCCAGGGTCGTCAGTGCTTCAGCGGGGTTGCAATGAAGCATCATCCAGGGCTGTAATGTAGCACCGTCGGGGTCGTAGGCTACAATGGAGCTTCGTCGGTGCTGCATTGGAGTGTGGTTGGTGCTTGATACGTCTCCAACGTATCTATATTTTATTATTATTCCATGTTGTTATATTTGTTGAAAATATGCCCTAGAGGCAATAATAAATTGGTTATTATTATATTTTCTTGTTCATGATAATTGTCTATTGTTCATGCTATAATTGTATTAACCAGAAACCGTAATACATGTGTGAATACATAGACCACAACATGTCCCTAGTGAGACTCTAGTTGGCTAGCTCGTTGATCAATGGATGGTCATGGTTTCCTGATCATGGACATTGGATGTCATTGATAACGGGATCACATCATTAGGAGAATGATGTGATGGACAAGACTCAATCCTAAGCATAGCACAAGATCGTGTAGTTCGTCTGCTAAAGTTTTTCTAATGTCAAGTGTCATTTCCTTAGACCATGAGATTGTGCAACTCCCGGATACCGTATGAGTGCTTTGGGTGTATAAAACGTCACAATGTAACTGGGTGATTATAAAGGTGCACTACAGGTATCTCTGAAAGTGTTTGTTGGGTTGTGCGAATCGAGACTGGGATTTGTCACTCCGTGTGACGGAGAGGTATCTCTGGACCCACTCGGTAATGCATCATCATGAGCTCAATGTGACTAAGGAGTTATCATTGGGATGATGTGTTACGAAACGAGTAAAGAGACTTGTCGGTAATGAGATTGAACAAGGTATAGAGATACCGACGATCGAATCTCGGGCAAGTATCATACCGGTAGACAAAGTGAATTGCATACGGGATTGATTGAATCCCCGACATCGTGGTTCATCCAATGAGATCATCGTGGAACATGTGGGAGCCAACATGGATATCCAAACCACGCTGTTGGTTATTGACCGGAGAGGTGTCTCGGTCATGTCGGCATGGTTCCCGAACCCGTAGGGTCTACACACTTAAGGTTCGATGACGCTAGAGTTGTTATGTGAATAGTATAAATGGTTACCGAAGGTTGTTCGGAGTCCCGGATGAGATCTCGGACGTCGCGAGGAGTTCCGGAATGGTCCGGAGGTAAAGATTTATATATGGGAAGTCCTATTTTGGCTACTGGAAAATGTTCGGGATTTTTCGGTATTGTACCGGGAAGGTTCTAGAAGGTTCCGGAGTGGGGCCCACCTGCATGGGGGACCCACAAGAATTTGGGCAGTGGGGGCAAGGCCCCACACCCCTAGTCAAGGCGCACCAAGATCCCCCTTAGAAGGAATAAGATCATATCCCGAAGGGATAAGATCAAGATCCCTAAAAAGGGGGGTAGCAATCGGTGGGGAAGGGAAAGGTTGTGATTTCTTTCCTCCCACCTTTGCCAACGCCCCAATGGACTTGGAGGGCAAGAAACCAGCCCCCTCCACCCCTATATATAGTGGGGAGTGATACGTCTCCAACGTATCTATAATTTTTGATGGTTTCATGCTATTATCTTGTCAAACTTTGGATGTTTTGCATGCCTTTTATTTATTTTCTCGGACTAACTTATTAATCGAGTGCCAAGTGCGAGTTTCTGTTTTTCCCATGTTTTGGACCCCTTTCAGAGAAGATTTTGAAACGGAGTCCAAATGGAAGAAAATCCCCGAAAAGATTTTTTTGAAACGGAAGAAGATCGGAGAGCTTGGGGGCCAAGCCAGAAGAGCCCCAGGGACCCCACAAGCCCCCACCCCGCGGCCAGGGGGCACACCATGCAGGCTTGTGGGCCCCCTGGAGGTCCCCTGACCTAGATCTTGCGCCTATAAATTCCCAAATATTCCCAAAAAAATCAGGAGAGCATCGTAATCACTTTTCCGCCGCCGCAAGCTTCTGTCTCCGCAAGATCCCATCTGGGGCACGTCCTGGTGCCCTGCCGGAGGGGGGATTCGGACACGGAAGGCTTCTCCATCAACATCATGACCTCTCTGATGATGCGTGAGTAGTTCACCATAGACCTACGGGTCCATAGCTAGTAACTAGATGGCTTTCTCTCTCTCTTGGATCTTCAATACAAAGTTCTCCATGACCTTCATGGAGATCTATCCGATGTAATCTTCTTTTGAGGTGTGTTTGTCGAGATCCGATGAATTGTGGATTTATGATCAGATTATCTATGAATCTTATTTGAGTTTCTTCTGATCTCTCTTATGCATGATTTCATATCCTTGTAATTCTCTTCGAGTTGTGGGTTTTGTTTGGCCAACTAGATCTATGATTCTTGTCATGGGAGAAGTGCTTAGTTTTGGGTTCATACCGTGCGGTGACCTCACCCAGTGACAGAAGCGATAGCAAGGCACGTATCGTGTTGTTGCCATCAAGGGTAAAAAGATGGGGGTTTCATCATTGGTTTGAGATTAACCCTCTCCATCATGTCATCTTGCTTAAAGCGTTACTCTGTTCGTCATGAACTCAATACACTAGATGCATGCTGGATAGCGGTCGATGTGTGGAGTAATAGTAGTAGATGCAGAAAGTACCGGTCTACTTGTCTCGGACGTGATGCCTATATGCTAGATCATTGCCTTAGATATCGTCGTGACTTTGCGCGGTTCTATCAATTGCTCGACAGTAATTTATTCACCCACCGTAATACTTGCTATTTTTAGAGAAGCCTCTAGTGAAAACTATGGCCCCCAGGGTCTACTCCACACCATATTTTCAGCCTTACACTTTTTACTTCGTTGCACTTTTCGTCTTCAGATCTCACTTTGTAAACAATCTTGAAGGGATTGACAACCCCTTTGAAGCGTTGGGAGCAAGCTCGTTTGTGTCTGTGCAGGTACTTTGGACTTGACGAGACCCTCCTTCTGGATTGATACCTTGGTTCTCAAACTGAGGGAAATACTTACTGCTCCTGTGTTGCATCACTCTTTCCTCTTCAAGGGAAAAACCAACCCAAACCAGAGAAGTAACAAGAAGAATTCCTACGCGCGAGGGAAGGACTTTTGTTGCCGCAGCAGAGAGGCGCATGGGAGTTGTACCCTAGCCCCTGGCGCAACCCTCCCCCTCCTACACTTCCTCCTCCTCCGCGGTGCTTGGCGAAGCCCTACCGGAGAACCACATAGCTCAACCGCCACCACACCGTCGTGCTGCCGGAGTTCCACCCCAACTTCTCCTCTCTCCTTGTTGAATCAAGAAGGAGGGTACGTCCCCGGGCTGTAGGTGTGTTGAATGTGGAGACACCGTACGTTCGGTGTTTACATCGGATCTTCCGCGATTTGAATCGCCGCGAGTACGACTCCATCGACCGTGTTCATAGTAACGCTTCCGCTATGCGATCTTCAACGGTATGAAGATGCATTATCTCTTTGCTCGTTGTTGGTTTCTCCTAGATAGATCCTTGTGTGACGTAGGAAATATTTTGAAACTACTACGTTCCCCAACAATATTACCATTCTTGGATGTTTTACAATTATTTTATAGCAACTTTATATCATTTTTTGGGACTAACCTATTGACATAGTACCTAGTGTCGGTTGCTGCTTTCTGCTTGTTTTTTCCTTCTCAGAAAATCAATATCACATAAAGTCCAAATGCCACAAAACTTTTTGGAGTTTTTCTGACCGGAAGAAAACGTGAGAACCAAGAAAGGTCACCAGCGGAGGCCCAGGTGGCCCACTAGGCACCAGGGCGCGTCCTGGGCCCCTGGCGCGTCCTGGTGGGTAGTGGGGGCCTCGGGACCTCCTCCACCGCCTCTTGACTCCAGAAATATCCAGATATTCCAGAAACCTTACAGGAGTGGACGAAAAATCGTTTCAGCCGCCGCAAGTTCCACAAGTCACGAGATCCACTCTAGAGCCATTTCCGGCACCCTACCGAAGGGGAACACGGTCATGGAGGGGTTCATCACCCTCATTGGTCCTCCTCCGATGATGCGTGAATAATTCATATCAGACCTACGGGTCCATAGGCAGTAGCTAGATGGCTTTCTCTCTCATTTTTCTTCTTCATACAATTGTCTCTTGGAGATCTATTTGATGTAATTCTTTCTTTTGCGGTGTGTTTGCTGGGATCCGATGAACTGTGAGTTTATGATCAGATCTACGAAACTATGTCCATTTTTTATTATTATAGCCTCGTATTTATTCTCCGATATTTGGGTTTTGTTTGGCCAACTTGATCTTTTTATCTTGCAATGGGAAGAGGTGCTTTGTGATGGGTTTGATCTTGTGGTGCTCAATCTCAGTGACAGAAGGAGACATGACACGCATGTATCGTTGCTATTAAGGATAAAACGATTGGGTCTATTCCTACACGAATAGATCTTGTCTACATCATGTCAGCATTCTTAAAGCATTACTCCGTTTCTCCAAGAATTTAGTACACTAGATGCATGTCGGATAGCGGTTGTTGTATGGAGTTATAGTAGTAGATGCGGGAAGGAGTCGGTCTACTTGTCCATGACGTGATGCCTATATATACATGATCATTGTCTTGGATATTTTATCAATTGCTCAACAGTAATTTGTTTACCCACCGTATGTTATTTTCTCGAGAGAAGCCACTAGTGAAACCTACGCCCCTAGTCTATTTTCCATCATCTATTTGCAAGATCTATTTTGCTATTTGTGTTTCCAATTTATTTTCAGATCTATATTATCAAAAACCCAAAAATACCTTGTTGCATTTTATTTGGCGTTACTTTATTTGCATCTATCAATCTATCTATTTACCGATTTACCTTACCCACGAGGGATTGACAACCCCTACACGCATTGGATTGCGAGGATTTGTTGTTTGTGTGCAGGTATTGCTTACATAGTCTTGTGGATCTTCCTACTGATTCGATACCTTGGTTCCAAACTGAGTGAATTCCTGCCATCGCTGTGCTACATCACCCTTTACACTTGGAGGGAAAAACCAACGCATCAGCAACACCAAGCAAGCTTTGTGACGCCGTTGCTTGGGAGGATTAAGTCAAGATCTATCACGTTCCCACCCATAAACTCTAATCTCCTTGTAATTACATTATTTGCCATTTGCCTCTCACTTTCATCTCCCCCTCTTCTAATTTTCTTTTACAAAAAATACAAAAATATTTTCCATTTGTCTTTTTCTGGCTTGCTTGCTTCTATTGCCTTCATGTCAAAACTCGAAAACAGAAAAATAAACAGGAAAATCAAAGACTTATGGATCCTCATCCACTTGCTAATCTTTTCATAAGATCTAATTATCTTGAACCAATTGCTATTGATTTGAGTGCTCTTGATTATTTTTGTGAAGTTTTGCTTGAAATAACGTGAATCTGAATATTGTGATGAAGTGTTAAAAGAAGAAATTTATAAATTGATTTATGACATCTCCTTGAATGAAAAGCATGATTAAAATGATGTTATTATAAATTCTATTAATGTAAATTGTGCTAATAATATGGAAAAATACAAGATTGGGGATGGCAATTTTGTCATGTCCACTACTCATTCTAATGATCATGATTGGGGTGATGCTTCTTATTATCCTGAAAATTTATTTAATCCTCATGATGAATATGATATTGATAATAATGTTTGCAATAGTATTGAAAGTGGGTTTGGAAGAGTGTCGACTTTAGGTAATAATGATCCCACTATTTTGGAGAATTATCTATCTCGTGATTTTTTTGATAAACGTGGGTTAGGAGAGCTCATGACTTTAGTTAATGTTAATCCCACTGCCTTGGAAGATTATAAGACTTTTATGCATGTGGATCATGAAGAGAATATTTTATGCGGTAGCTATATTGTTGAATTTGAATATGATCCTACATGTAATTATTATGAGAGAGGGGAATATGGTTATAGAAATATTCATTTTATTAAATTATCTCTCTTCGTGCTAAGATTGTTATTGTTTCTTTCTTCTTCCATGCATATGTTAGATATTTTTTGTCTTTATAATTTGTTTGCTTATGAGATTCCTATGCATAGGAATTATGTTAGACTTAAATGTGTTTGTCTTATGCTACATGATGCTCTCTTTGTGTTTTAACTACTATCTTTCATGTGAGCATTAATAAAATCTCAAGCCTATCTTAATGGCTATAAAAAAAGAGCTTGTTGGAAGGCAATCCAATGAATAAAATATATTGTTACTTGGTACTATGGAAAGTAATCCTTTGAGGGGCATGTTCGGGGTATCTTCACCTCGACCAGAAACACCAAGAGTTGTCCCTCAACCTGCTGCACCTATTGAAAATGTTTACTATGAAATTCCTTTGGGTGTGATAGAGAAACTGCTAGCTAATCCTTATGTAGGAGATGGAACAAAACATCTAGATATGCACCTAATCTATGTGCACGACGTTTGTGGATTATTTAAGTTTGTAGGTTTATCCAGAGATGAAATCAAGAAGAAGGTTTTCCCTTTATCTTTGGGAGAAAAGCATTTACATGGTATAGGCTATGTGAAGATAGAGGATCTTGGAACTGAAATCAATTGCAGTTGGAGTTTCACCAAAAAAAATTATCCTATGCATCTTGTTCATCGTGATCGGAATTTTGTCTATATTTTTTGCCTCGTGAAGGAGAAAGTATCGCTCTTGCTTGGGGGAAGCGGAAGTCAATGTTATATTCATGCCCAAATCATGAGCTCTCGAGAGAAATTATTGTTCAAAAATTTTATGCTCACCTTTCTCGTAATGATCAAACCATGCTCGATACTTCTTGCTATGGTTCTTTTATGAAGAAGACTACTAAATTCAGGTGGGATCTTTTAGAAAGAATTAAATGCAACCCTGAAGATTGGGAGCTCGATGAAGGTAAAGAGTCAGGTATAAAACCTAAGTTTGATTGTGTTAAATCTTTTATGAATACCGATGCTTTCAATTATTTTAGCACTAAGTATGGACTTGACTCTCAGATAGTAGCCTTATTTTGTGAAACCTTTGCTGCTCATGTTGATCTCCCTAGAGAGAAGGTTTAAGTATCATCCACCTATTAATGAAAAAAAATCGAAGAACCAATTAAAGTTGAAGCTGAAATTATTATTTACAATGTTGACCCAGTTGTGCCTACTACTTACATTGAGAAACCACCTTTCCCTGCTAGGATAAAGGGACATGCTAAAGCTTCAACTGTGGTTAATAAAAGTTATGTTAGAACAACCAAACCCTCTAAGAAAATTAAGGTAGAACCTGGTACTACTATGGTTAAAGATCTCTTGGTAGACAATATTGACGGGCATGTTATTTATTTCTGTAATGAAGCTACTAGAATTGCCAAACCTGATACTAAAGACAAGAATAGACTCGTTGTTGGCATGCTTGTCATTTCAGTCAAAATAGGAGATCATTCTATCATGGTTTATGTAATATCGGTGCTAGTGTTAGTGCTATCCCTTTTACCTTATATCAAGAAATTATGTGTGAGATAGCACCCACTGAGATAGAAGACATATATGTTACTATTAAACTTGCTAATAGAGACACCATCACACCACTTGGGATTGTTAGAGATGTTGAAGTCTTGTGTGGGAAAGTAAAATATCCTAGTGATTTTCTAATACTTGGCTCACCACAAGATAATTTTTGTCCCATAATATTTGGTAGACCCTTCTTGAACACTAGCAATGCTCAAATAGATTGCAAAAAGGAAACTGTCAATATTAATTTTGGTGGTACGTCTCATGAGTTTCATTTCTCCAAGTTTAGTAAGCAACCCCATGACAAATAATTGCCTAGTAAAGATGAAGTAATTGGTCTTGATTCTGTTGCCATTCCTCCTACTGATCCATTAGAACAATATTTGCTAGACCATGAAAATTATATGCATATGCATGAAAGAAATCAAATCGATAATATGTTCTTTGAGCAAAAACCTATCCTTAAACACAACTTGCCCGTTGAAACTCTAGGAGGTCCTCCTTGATACGTCCATTTTGCATCATGCTTTCATGTTGATATTTATCGCTTTATGGGCTGTTATATTACTTTGTGGTACCATACTTATGCCTTTTCTCTCTTATTTTGCAAGGTTTATTTGAAGAGGGAGAATTCAGGCAGCTGGAATTCTGGACTGGAAAAGGAGCAAATCCGAGTCCTCTATTCTACACAACTCCAAATGCCCTGAAAATCAACGTGGAATTTTTTGGGAATATATAAAAAATACTGGGCGAAAGAAGTACCAGAGGAGAGCTACCAGGGCCCCACAAGCCTGGTAGCCACCACCCCCTGGTGGCGGCTACAAGGCTTGTCGGCTCCCTGACGGCCGACTGACCCCCCTCTTTTGCTATATGAAGGGTTTCGTTCCAGAAAAAAAAATCAATCGGGAGCTTTTTCGTGGTTTCGCCGCCGCCACGAGGCGGAACTTGAGCAAATCCAATCTAGAGCTCCGACAGGACGATCCTGCCGGGGAAACTTCCCTCTCGGAGGGGGGAAATCATCGCCATCGTCATCACCAACACTCCTCTCGTCGGAGGGGAGGCATCTTCATCAACATCTTCATCAGCACCATCTCCTCTCCAATCCCTAGTTCATCTCTTGTAACCAATCTCCGTCTCGCGACTCCGATTGGTACTTGTAAGGTTGCTAGTAGTGTTGATTACTCTTTGTAGTTGATGCTAGTTGGATTACTTGGTGGAATAGTTTATGTTCAGATCCTTGATGCTATTCATTACACCTTTGATCATGATTATGATTATGCTTTGTGAGTAGTTACTTTTGTTCCCGAGGACATGGGATAAGTCATGCTAATAATAGTCATGTGAATTTGGTATTCGTTCGGTATTTTGATATGCTGGATGTTGTCTTTTCCTCTAGTGGTGTTATGTGAACGTCGACTACATAACACTTCACCATACTTGGGCCTAGAGGAAGGCATTGGGGAGTAGTAAGTATATGATGGGTTGCTAGAGTGACAAAAGCTTAAACCCCAGTCTATGTGTTGCTTCATAAGGGGCTGATTTGGATCCACTAGTTTAGTGCTATGGTTAGACGTTGTCTTAATTCTTCTTTCGTAGTTGCGGATGCTTGCGAGAGGGGTTAATCATAAGTGGGATGCTTGTCCAAGTAAGGGCAGTACCCAAGTGCCGGTCCACCCACATATCAAACTATCAAAGTAACGAACGCGAATCACATGAACATGATGAAACTAGCATGACAGAAATTCCCGTGTGTCCTTGGGAGCGTTTTTCCTTCTATAAGACTTTGTTTAGGCTTGTCCCTTTCTAAAAAAGGGATAGGGCCACTTGCTGCACCGTTGCTACTTCTTGTTACTTGTTACTTTTCGCTTGCTACGTTTCACCTCACTACACCATCACTTGTTACCGCTACTTTCAGTGTTTGCAGTTATCACCTTGCTAAAAACCGTTCATCAGAGCCTTCTGCTCCTCGTTGGGTTCGACACTCTTACTTATCGAAAGGACTACGATTGATCCCCTATACTTGTGGGTCATCATGACTCTTTTCTGGCACCGTTGCCGGGGAGTGAAGCGCCTTTGGTAAGTGGAATTTGGTAAGGAAACATTTATATACTGTGCTGAAATTTATTGTCACTTGTCACTATGGAAACTGTTCCTTTGAGGAGTTTGTTCGGGGTATCTTCACCACGAACGGAAGCACGAGGAGTTGTTCCTCAACCTGAGGTACCTACTGAAAATATCTTTTATGAAATTCCTTCGGGTATGCTTGAGAAACTGCTGGCTAATCCTTTTACGGGAGATGGATCTTCACATCCAGACTTGCATCTGATCTATGTAGATGAAGTTTGTGGTTTATTTAAGCTTGCAGGTTCGCCCGAGGATGAGGTAAAGAAGAAAGTCTTTCCTTTATCTTTGAAGGATAAGGCGTTGACATGGTATAGGCTATGTGATGATACTGAATCATGGGACTACAATCGGTTGAAATTGGAATTTCATCAAAAGTTTTATCCTATGCATTTAGTACATCGTGATCGGAATTACATTTATAACTTTTGGCATCGTGACACGGAAAGCATAGCTCAAGCTTGGGGGAGGCTTAAATCAATGCTATATTCATGCCCCAATCATGAGCTCTCGAGAGAAATTATCACTCAAAACTTTTATGCTCGGCTTTCTCATGAAGATCGTACCATGCTTGACACTTCTTGTACCGGTTCTTTTATGAAGAAGGATATTGACCACAAGTGGAATTTATTGGAAAGAATCAAACGTAACTCTGAAGATTGGGAGCTAGAAGAAGGTAAGGAGTCAGGTATGAATTTCCAGTTTGATTGTGTTAAATCTTTTGTTGAAACAAACACTTCTAGAGATTTTAGCACTATGTATGGACTTGACTCTGAGATAGTAGCTTCTCTATGTGAATCTTTTGCTGCTCATGTTGATCTTCCCAAAGAGAAGTGGTTTAAGTATCACCCTCCTGTAGAAAGCAACATAGTCAAAACCAATCTAGTTGAGGAGAAATTCATTGCTTTTAGTGATCCTGTTGTTCCTTGTGCCTACGCTGAGAAACCACCTTACCCTGCTAGGAAAAAGGATTATTCTAAAGCTCCAACTGTGATACATAGGGGTTACATTAAACCACTTGCACCCCCTGAGGAGATTAGAGTTGAACCTAGTGTTGCTATTATCAAAGATCTCTTAGCCGAAGACATAGACGTGCATGTTATCAAATTTTGTGAGGACTCCGCTAGAATTGCTAAACCTCACGCGGAAAACAAATACGGACCGGTAGTTGGCCTACTCATTGTTTCTGTCAAGATAGGAGATCACTGTTACCATGGTTTATGTGATATGGGAGCTAGTGTTAGTGCAATACCCCGTTCCCTATATGATGAAATCAAAGATGAGATTGCACCTGCTGAGTTAGAACCCATTGATGTCACTATTACGCTAGCTAATAGAGACACTATCTGCCCTCTGGGAATTGTGAGAGACGTAGAAGTCCTGTGTGATAAGACGAAGTATCGTACTGATTTCCTCGTCCTTGGTACTGCACAAGATAGCTTTTGTCCCATCATATTCGGTAGACCCTTTCTCAACACTGTCAATGCTCACATTGATTGCATTAAGCAGACTGTCACTGTTAGTTTCGAGGGTGTGTCTCATGAATTTAACTTCTCCAAGTTTGGAAAACAACCCCATGAAAAAGAGTCGTCTCGTAGGGATGAAATCATTGCTCTTGCCTCTATTGCCGCACCTCCTACGGATCCTTTAGAGCAATATCTGCTTGAGCATGAAAATGATATGCATATGGTTGAAAGAGATGAGATAGATAAAATTGTCTTAGAACAATATCCTATTCTCAAGAATAATTTGCCTGTTGAACTGCTTGGGGATCCTCCCCCACCGAAGGGTGATCTTGTGTTCGAGCTTAAACAGTTGCCTGATACTCTTAAGTATTCCTATCTTGATGAGAAGGAGATATATCCTGTTATTATTAGTGCTCTCCTCTCAGAGCATGAAGAAAAGAAGTTACTAAAAACTCTGAGGAAGCACCGTGCTGCTATTCGATATACTCTTGATGACCTTAAGGGTATTAGTCCCACTCTATGTCAGCACAAGATTAAAACTGATCCTGACTTCAAACCAGTTGATGATCATCAAAGGAGATTAAATCCTAAGATGAAAGAGGTCGTTAGAAAAGAAATATTAAAGCTTCTGGAAGCAGGAATCATTTATCCTGTTGCTCATAGTGATTGGGTAAGTCCAGTACATTGTGTACCTAAGAAGGGAGGTATCACCGTTGTTCCTAATGATAAGAATGAATTAATCCCACAAAGGATTATTACTGGCTATAGGATGGTGATATACTTCCGGAATTTGAACAAGGCAACCAGGAAAGACGATTATCCTTTGCCGTTTATCGACCAAATGCTAGAAAGGCTATCTAAACACACACACTTCTGCTTTCTAGACGGTTATTTAGGTTTCTCGCAAATATCTGTTGCACAATCTGATCAAGAGAAAACCACTTTCACCTGCCCCTTTGGTACCTTTGCTTATAGACGTATGCCTTTTGGCTTATGCAATGCACCTGCCACCTTTCAAAGATGTATGATGGCTATATTCTATGACTTTTGTGAAAAGATTGTCGAGGTTTTTATGGATGACTTCTTCGTTTATGGGTCTTCCTTTGATGATTGCCTCAACAACCTTGATCGAGTCTTACAGAGATGCAAAGATACCAACCTCGTCTTGAATTGGGAGAAGTGCCACTTTATGGTTAATGAAGGCCTCGTCTTAGGACACAAAATTTCTGAAAGAGTCATTGAGGTTGATAAGGCTAAGGTTGATGCAATTGAGAAAATGCCTTGCCCCACAAATATCAGAGGTATACGAAGTTTCCTAGGTCATGTTGGTTTCTATAGAAGGTTCATTAAAGACTTCTCTAAGATTTCTAGGCATCTTACCAACCTCTTGCAGAAGGATGTTCCTTTTGTTTTTGATGAGGATTGTGAGGAAGCTTTCGAAATACTTAAGAAGGCTTTGATAACCACACCTATTGTTCAACCACCTGACTGGAACTTGCCCTTTAAAATCATGTGCGACGCTAGTGATTATGCTGTTGGTGCTGTTCTAGGACAAAGAGTTGACAAGAAGTTGAATGTTATTCACTACGCTAGTGAAACTCTAGACAGTGCCCAAAGAAATTATGCCACTACAGAAAAGGAGATTTTAGCAGTCGTGTTTGCATGTGAAAGTTCAGATCTTATATAGTTGATTCCAAAGTCACTATTCACTCTGATCATGCTGCTATTAAATACCTTATGGAGAAGAAGGACGCTAAGCCTAGGCTGATCAGATGGGTTCTCCTGCTATAGGAATTTGATTTGCACGTCGTTGACCGAAAGGGTGCTGATAACCCTGTAGCAGATAACTTGTCCAGGCTAGAGAATGTCCTTGATGACCCACGACCTATTGATGACAGCTTCCCTGATGAGCAATTAAATGTCATCCGCACTTCACATAGTGCACCGTGGTATGCTGATTACGCAAATTACATCGTAGACAAATACATACCACCCGGTTTCACCTATCAGCAAAAGAAGAAATTCTTCTTTGATTTGAGACACTACTTTTGGGATGATCCTCACCTTTATAAGGAAGGAGTAGATGGTGTTATGAGACGTTGTGTGCCTGAACATGAACAGGGACAGATCCTGCAGAAGTGTCATGCTGAAGCCTACGGAGGACACCATGCTGGAGATAGAACTGCTCATAAGGTATTGCAATCAGGTTTCTATTGGCCCACTCTCTTCAAGGATGCCCGTAAGTTTGTCTTGTCTTGTGACGAATGCCAAAGAATAGGGAACATCAGTAAGCGTCAGGAAATGCCTATGAACTATTCACTTGTCATTGAACCGTTTGATGTCTGGGGCTTTGATTATATGGGACCCTTCCCAAGTTCCAATGGGTACACTCACATCTTAGTTGTTGTGGATTATGTCACTAAGTGGGTAGAAGCTATCCCCACTAAAAATGCTGATCACCACACTTCTATTAAGATGCTTAAAGAAGTTATTTTCCCAAGATTTGGAGTCCCTATATATCTGATGACTGATGGCGGTTCACACTTCATTCTTGGTGTTTTCCGCAAGATGCTTGCTAAGTATGATGTCAACCATAGATTTGCATCTCCTTATCATCTTAAGTCTAGTGGTCAAGTGGAGTTGAGTAACAGGGAGATCAAATTGATCCTACAAAAGACTGTCAATAGATCTCGAAAGAATTGGTCTAGCAAACTTGACGATGCACTATGGGCTTATAGGACTGCTTATAAGAATCCCATGGGCATGTCGCCGTATAAAATAGTTTACGGTAAGGCCTGTCACTTACCTCTTGAGCTGGAACACAAAGCTTATTGGGCAATCAAAGAGCTCAACTTCGATTTCAAACTTGTCGGTGAGAAGCGGTTGTTTGATATCAGCTCGTTAGATGAATGGAGGGCCCAGGCATATGAGAATGCCAAGTTGTTCAAGGAAAAGGTTAAGAGATGGCACGATAAAAAGAATACAGAAACGAGAGTTCAATGTAGGTGATTATGTCCTGCTATACAATTCTCGCTTAAGATTCTTCACAGGCAAGCTTCTCTCTAAATGGGAAGGTCCTTACGTTATCGAGGAAGTATATCGTTTCGGTGCCATCAAAATCAATAACACGGAAGGAAATTTTCCTAGAGTGGTAAATGGGCAAAGAATCAAGCATTATATCTCCGGTACTCCCATAAATGTTGAGACCAATATCATCAATATCATAACTCCAGAGGAGTACATACGGGATGTTTGTCAGCCTGTTTCAGACCCTGAAAACGAAGAGGTGTCTGTTTCGGTAAGTAATTGGACTCCGAAGCGTTTCCAATAGGAATTTTCCTCTGTTTTGGATTTTTTGGAAAATTAGAAAAATAAAAAGCAGTCCGGAGAGCGCACAAGGCGGCCACAAGCTTGGTAGCCGCCACCTACCCCCTGGCGGCGGCTACAGGGCTTGTGGGCACCTCGTGTGCCTCCCGGACTCCGTTTTCTTGCGGAGCACTCCTTCTGGTCCAGAAAAAATCATTATATATACGCCCGAGGGTTTTGATCTCCGTATCGCGCAGTTTTCCTCTGTTTTCTTTTCGAGCCTGTTTCTGTGCAGATCTAGATCATCATGACTTCCCCAAACGCTCTTAAGGACAAGATCTTTGAGAAGGTCATCAATCCCTACCTCACGGAAGTGCTGAAACACCCTCAATCTATCAAGATGAGCGAGTGGATGTTGCACATCCGTGATGTTGAGGGGCCTAAGAAGACCAGAAGCATGGAGACGAGGCTCGAAGCAATGGAGCAACAAGTCTTCTAGTGCCAAGGGATGGTGGAGCATGGACTCAACGCCAACCACATGATGATCACGGAGTTCACCAGCAATCACAAGATGGATGCCATTGACATTGGGAAGCACCTCTCCAGGCTCTATGACAGGGTTGACCAACTTCAGGGCCAGATCTATGACCTGCAGAACCAAAACTGTGAGTATGAGTATAGATTTAAATCAATAAGGTTGCCTGCAGATTTGAGGATTCCGGCGACTCGTTCATCCTTTCATCCTGCCATGATGGAGCACCTATGCCTTGGAAGACGGAGGATCAGACCATTCCAACAACTCCACCACCATCACCACCAAAGGAAGACAACTAAGCATTGGTATGGGCAATCCCCTTGTCTTCTGCCAAGCTTGGGGGAGTTGCCCTGGTATCATATCACCTTTATACCTTTTGCTTTTACCTTTGTTTTAGTTCTTTCATTTTCAGTTTTTATTTCTTCTCTTAGTGGAATAAGTCTTTAGTGTTCAGTTTGAGTCTTTTGCTTTGTCTCTCCCCCGTTGTATTCGAGCTTGCGAGCTATATAATAAAGAGTATCTTAGTCAAGGGCTTTGCTTTGTGTCGTGATCAAAAGTATGAAAAGAACGATAGCATGAATGATCATGAGATGATCTTATGGAAAGTGATAGCTTAACATATGACACGTATGATGATTGAAACTTGTTGAGAATAAATCAACATATACCTCAGTCATTGTTGCAATTAATAAGAAGTAATAAGGAAAGAGAGGTTCACATATAAATATATCATCTTAGACACTTTTCATAATTGTGAGCACTCACCAAACTATTACATGCTTAGAAGTAGATGTTGGACAAGGAAGACAACATAATGAATTGTGTTTGCTTGGTTCCAAACGATGTTATATGATTAGAGATCCCTTACATGTGATGATTGCTTCCACCTCATATTAGCCAAAACTCCCGCACCAAGTAGAAATACTACTTGTGCATCCATAAACCTTCAACCCAGTTTTGCCATGAGAGTCCACCATACCTACCTATGGATTGAATAAGATCCCTCAAGTAAGTTGTCATCGGTGCAAGCAATAAAAATTGCTCTCTAATATGTATGATCTATTAGTTTGTGGAAAATAAGCTTTGTACGAACCTGTGATGAGGAAGACATAAAAGCGACAGACTGCATAATAAAGTTCTTTATCACAGGAGGCAATATAAAGTGACATTTCTCTGCACTAAGAGGACACACATCCAAACCTCAAAAGCGCATGACAACCTATGCTTCCCTCTGCGAAGGGCCTATCTTGTACCTTTACTTTTTGCCCTTGTAAGAGTCATGGTGATCTTCACCAATTCCCTATTTTGCCTTTGTCTTGGCTACTGTCACATGCTTGGGAAGGATCTATATTCATATATCAACTTGGAGATGAGTACTTATGCTTTATTATTGTTGACTTTACCCTTGAGGTAAATGGTTGGGAGGCAAAACTATAAGCCCCTATCTTTCTCTGTGTCCAGCTGAAACTTTGATACCATGGGTACCACGTGAGTTGTAACAATTGTGGAAAACAAAAGAGATGATTGAGTATGTGGGTTTGCTTTACAAGATCTTATTTGACTCTTTCTGATGTTATAATAAATTGCAATTGCTTCAATGACTATGGACAGTTGTTTGTTACTTCTCGGTAAGGTTTTTGCTTCATACTTTGCTTTGTGAAGGAATTGTTACTTTCCCATAAGAATCTTTATGATGTATTGCTGTTCTATGTGTGATCATGATGCCCTCATGTCCGTATTATGTTTTATCGACACCTTCGTCCCTAAACATGTGGACATGTTTATGGAACTTGGTTTTCGCTTGAGGACAAGTGAGGTCTAAGCTTGGGGGAGTTGATACGTCCATTTTGCATCATGCTTTCATGTTGATATTTATCGCTTTATGGGTTGTTATATTACTTTGTGGTACTGATACATCTCAAACGTATCTATAATTTTTGATGGTTTCATGCTGTTATCTTGTCATCTTTGGATGTTTTATGTACCTTTTATATCTTTTTTGGGACTAACTTATTAATTCAGTGCCAAGTGCCAGTTCCTGTTTTTTCTGTGTTTTTGGCTCTTTTCAGATCTGATTTTGGAACGGAGTCCAAACGGAATAAAATCCCCGAAATGATTTTTTCTCGAACGGAAGAAGATCAGGGGGCTTGTGGGCCAAGCGAGGAGGGCTACAGGGAGCCCACAAGCCCCCTCTCTGCCACCAGGGGGCGGCGGTGGGCAGGCTTGTCGCCTCCCTGGCGCCCCCCTGACCTAGATCTTTCGCCTATATATTCCCTAAAATACAACAAAAAATCAAGGGATCCACGAAAATACTTTTCCGCCGCCGCAAGCTTCCGTTTCCACGAGATCTCATCTAGAGACTCTTCCCGGTGCCCTGCCGGAGGGGACTTTGGAGTTGGAGGGCTTCTTCATCATCATCATCGCCCCTCCAATGACTCGTGAGTAGTTCACTTCATACCTACGGGTCCGTAGTTAGTAGCTAGATGGCTTCTTCTCTCTCTTGGATCTTCAATACAAAGTTCTCCATGATCTTCATGGAGATCTATCCGATGTTATCTTCTTTGGCGGTGTGTTTGTCGAGATCCGATAAATTGTGGATTTGTGATCAGATTATCTATGATATATATTTGAGTCTTTGTTGATTTCTTATATGCATGATTTGATATCCTTGTAAGTCTCTCTGAGTCTTGGGTTTTGTTTGGCCAACTAGATCTATGATTCTTGCAATGGGAGAAGTGCTTGGTTTTGGGTTCTTACCGTGTGGTGACCTTTCCCAGTGACAGTAGGGGCAGCAAGGCACACATCGTGTAGTTGCCATCAAGGGTAACAAGGTGGGCCCTGTCGTAGATATGAGATTGTCCATCTACATCATGTCATCTTGCTTAAGGCGTTACTCTGTTCTTTTGGACTTAATACACTAGATGCATGCTGGACAGCGGTCGACGTGTGGAGTAATAGTAGTAGATGCAGAAAGTATCGGTCTACTTGTTTTGGACGTGATGCCTATAGATATAATCATTGCCATAGATGACGTCATGACTTTGCGCGGTTCTATCAATTGCTCGACAGTAATTTGTTCACCCACCGTCTATTTGCTTTCATGAGAGAAGCCACTAGTAAACACTACGGCCCCCGGGTCTATTCACACCTATCGTTTCCACTTTTGCTTTTACTTTGCTTTGTTACTTTGTTGCTTTCAGTTCTCACTTGGCGAACAATCTATAAGGGATTGACAACCCCTTCATAGCGTTGGGAGCAAGCTTTTTGTGTTTGTGCAGGCTCTTGTGATACTCCTTCACTGGATCGATACCTTGGTTCTCAAACTGAGGGAAATACTTACCACCGCTGTGCTACATCACCCTTTCCGCTTCGAGGGAACACCAACACAAGGCTCCAAGGCCACGGGGGAAATCCTTTGCATATTTGCCTAGGAAGTCCCTTAAGGCGTAGCCGTAGCAGAAGGATTCCTGGTGCCGTCAACACACCTATTTCTGGCGCCGTTGGAAGGTCTTTTGTTGCAGTAGCAGAAATATTTCTGGCGCCGTTGCCGGGGAGGAGAGATCTATCCAAGTAGGTCTCACAAACTCATCTCTTGCATTTACTTTTTTGCCAGTTGCCTCTCGTTTTCCTCTCCCCCACTTCACATTTGCCGTTTTCATTTGCCTTTCTCCTTTGCCGTTTTCTTTCGCCTTTTGCCTTTTGCCGGTTTTCTTGCTTGCTTGTTTGTTTGTTGAAGTCATCATGGCTAAAAACACCAAACTTTGCGACTTCTCGAGTACCAATAATAATGATTTTATTAGTACTCCGATTGCTCCCGCCACTAGTGCGGAATCATATGAAATCAATGCAGCTTTGCTGAATCTTGTTATGAAAGAGCAATTCTCTGGCCTTCCTAGTGAAGATGCCGCATCCCATCTCAATACCTTCATTGAGCTTTGCGATATGCAAAAGAAAAGAGATGTGGATAATGACGTGATTAAGTTGAAACTTTTTCCTTTCTCGTTGCGAGATCGCGCAAAAACTTGGTTTTCTTCTTTGCCTAAAAATAGTATCGATTCTTGGGATAAGTGCAAAGATGCTTACATATCCAAGTATTTTCCGCCGGCTAGATCATCTCCTTACGTAACGATATCATGAATTTCAAGCAACTTGATCATGAACACGTTGCACAATCTTGGGAGACGATGAAGCTTATGATTAGAAATTGTCCTGCTCATGGCTTGAGTTTGTGGATGATTATACAAATCTTTTACGCTGGCTTGAATTTTGTTTCTCGCAATATCTTGGACCCCGCCTCAGGTGGAACATTCATGGAAATCACGTTCGGAGACGCTACAAAACTCCTAGACAATATCATGACCAACTACTCTGAGTGGCACACTGAAAGGTCGCCTGCTAGCAAAAAGGTGCACGCTATAGAAGAAATTAACTCGCTTAGTGCTAAGATGGACGAGTTAATGAATTTGGTTGCTAGTAGAAACTCTACTGTAGATCCTAATGACATGCCACTATCTTCCTTGATTGAGAGTAGCAACGCTAGTTTGGACGTGAATTTTGTTGGTGGGAACAATTTTGGCAACAACAATGCTTTTAGAGGAAACTATGTTCCCAGGGCTTTTCCTAGTAACTCCTCTAACAACTATGGCAATTCCTACAACAACACTTATGGGAATCACAACAAATTACCCTATGATTTAGAGAGTAATATCAAAGAGTTCATCAACTCTCAAAAGATTTTCAATGCGTCCATAGAGGAAAAATTACTCAAAATAGACGATTTGGCTAAGAGCGTTGATAGGATGTCTTGTGATATTGATGCTTTGAAAGTTAGATGCACTCCTCCCAAGGTCAACTTGGATGAAACTTTGAAAGCTATGCGTATCTCCATGAATGAGAGCAAAGAAAGAACCACCCAAATTCGCGCTAGACATGAATGGTTTAAAAGGGTGCGTTCTAGTGATGCAAATCACGAAGATCTTAAAGTGCTTGGTGTGTCTCCTCTTGAATCTTTGTTTTTGTGTATCAAACCTTTTGATGGAGGGGCTGGATATGAATCCACTTTGGTTGAAAAACGCCCCAATGATTCGGAGTCCACCTATCTTGATGATAAAGGTGTGGAGAGTGGAGTAGAAGAAATCAAAATTTTGGTAGTAATGAAAATCCCACTTTGGATTTCAAGGAATTCAATTATGATAATTGCTCCTTGTTTGAATGCATTTCTTTGATGCAATCCATTGCAAACTCTCCACATGCTTATAGCCAAAGCAAAGCCTTTACCGCGCATATCGTAGATGCTATGATGAAATCTCTTGAAGAGAAGCTCGAACTAGAAGTCTCTATACCTAGAAAACTTCATGATGAGTGGGAACCTACTATCAAAATCAAGCTCAAAAACTATGAGTGCAATGCTTTGTGTGATTTGGGTGCTAGTGTTTCCGCGATTCCAAAGTCTTTATGTGATATTCTTGGTTTTCATGAGATTGAAGAGTGTTCTCTTAATTTGCATCTTGCAGATTCTACTCTCAAGAAATCCATGGGAAGGATCGATGATGTTCTTATTGTTGCAAATAAGAACTATGTACCCATGGATTTCATTGTACTTGACATAGATTGCAGTCCTTCATGTCCCATTATTCTTGGTAGACCTTTCCTAAGGACTATTGGTGCTATCATCGATATGAAGGAAGGGAATATTAGATTTCAATTTCCTTTAAAGAAGGGCATGGAGCACTTTCCTAGAAATAAAATAAGATTGCCTTATGAATCTATGATGAGGGCTACTTATGGTTTGAGCACCAAAGATGACTATAGTGATTCCATCACCTTTTGCCTAGGTAAGGGCGTTAAACAAAAGCGCTTGTTGGGAGGCAACCCAACGAATCTATTCTTTTTATTTCTGTTTTGCGTTTTCCACACTTTCATAATTCTGTTATGATTGTATTTTTTGTGTTTCTTTTTGCGTTTGTGCCAAGCAAAACCGTTATGACTAGTCTTGGGGATGATCGTTTGGTCATGCTGGAAAAAGGCAGAAACTTTCTGCTCACGAAAAGAATTTTCATTTTTTGTTTGTAAGAGAGTTTGAGTTGATTATTTTTGCAGCTGATTGCTACGCAAATTCTTCAGACTGTCGTAATTTTTCAGAATTTTTGAAGTACCAGAAGCATACGAAATATACAGATTTCTACAGACTGGTCTGCTATTAACAGATTCTGTTTTTGTTGTGTTGGTTGCTTATTTTGATGAAACTATGGATAGTATCGGGGGATATTACCCATGGAAGATTGAAAATACAGTAACTCAACATCAGCACAAGTAGAATTTAAGTTTGCTACAGTACCTAAGTAAGTGGTGGTTTGCTTTCTCATACTAATGTTATCACGAGTTTCTGTTTAAGTTTCGTGTTGTGAAGTTTTCAAATTTTTGGTGAAGTTCTTATGGACAAAGAGATAAAGAGTGGCAAGAGCTCAAGCTTGGGGATGCCCAAGGCACCCCAAGAGATTCAAGGATGCCGTAAAAACCTAAGCTTGGGGATGCCCCGGGAAGGCATCCCCTCTCTCGTCTTCAATCCATCGGTAACGTTACTTGGGGCTATATTTTTATTCACCACATGTTATGTGTTTTTGCTTGGAGTGTCTTGTATCGTAGGAGTATTTTATTTTTGTTGTGTCACAATCATCCTTGCTGCACACCTAGAGAGAGACATGCACTCACCGTAATTTTGTCGAGCTTCACTTATATCTTTTGGTAGACAATTCAACTCACATGTGCTTCACTTATATCTTTTGAGCTAGATACTTTTGCTCTGTGTGCTTCACTTATATCTTTTAGATCATAGCGGTGCGTGGCTTGGTAGTTGATTTATGCTTTGAAAGTATTCTCAAAAGGGGTAGTTATCCAAAGGGATACGAAAACTTCCACCTTCATGTGCATTGAATAGTTAGAGAAGTTTGATTCATCTCAATTAGTTTTGAGTTGTGGTTATGGTAATATTGAAGGCTTTCATAGTTGAGAATACAGAAAAATGACTGTGGGAGGTTTTCCCTACAGTAGCCGGTCAAAAAAAATATTGAAGTTATGCTAGTAAGGTCTTGTGGATCTAGAAATACTTGTGTTGAAGTTAGTGATGAAGTATGGTGAACCGCTATGTGATGAAGTCTGAGCATGATTAGTCTATTGATTGTCATCCTTTGCGTGGCGGTCGGGATCGCGTGATGGTTTATACCTACCAACCCTTCCCCTAGGAGTATGTGTTGAATGCTTTATTTCGATTACTAATAAAACTTTTGCAAAATGCAAGGTATCCGTAGTTTCCTTGGGTATGCTGGTTTCTATAGGAGGTTTATTAAAGACTTCTCTAAAATTTCTAGGCCTCTTACTAATGTATTACAAACGGACGTTCCTTCCATTTTTGATGATGATTGTGTAGAAGGCTTTGACACACTTAAAAAAGCCTTACCTTTTGCACCCACCGTTGCTACTACTTGTTACTTGTTACTTTTCGCTTGCTACGTTTCACCTCACTACACCATCACTTGTTACCGCTACTTTCACTCCTTGCAGTTATTACCTTGCTGAAAACCGTTCATCAGAGCCTTCTGCTCCTCGTTGGGTTCGACACTCTTACTTATCGAAAGGACTACGATTGATCCCCTATACTTGTGGGTCATCACTCCTCCACACAAAGGTGATCCTGTGTTTGAATTAAAGCAATTGTCTCACACTTGGAAATATGCTCATCTTGATGAAAAGAAGATATATTCTCTTATTGTTAGTGCTAACCTTATAGAGCACGAAGAAGAAAGATTATTAAAAACTTTAAGGAAGCACCGAGCTGCTATTGGGTATACTCGTGATGATCTTAAGGGCATTAGTCCCACTCTTTGCCATCAAAGATTAATATGGAACCAGATGCTAAACCCGTTGTTGATCACCAACAAAGACTGAAGCACGAAATGAAAGAAGTGGTGAGAAATGAAATATTAAAGCTTCTTGAAGCAGGTATAATTTATCCCATAGCTTATAGTAGATGGGTAAGTCTCGTTCATTATGTTCCTAAGAAAGGACGTATTACTGCTGTTCCTAATGATAAAAATGAACTCATTCCACACAAAAAATGTGATTGACTATAGAATGGTAATTGACTTTAGAAAATTAAACAAAGCTGCTAGAAAAGATCATTATCCTTTATCGTTCATAGACCAAATGCTAGAAAGATTACTGAAGCACACACGATTTTGCTTTCTAGATTGTTACTCTCGTTTCTCACAAATACGTGTGTCACAAACTGATCAAGAGAAAACCACCTTTACTTGTCCTTTTGGAACCTATGCTTATAGACATATGCCTTTTGGATTATGCAATACACTTGCTACCTTTCAAAGATGTATGACTGCTATATTCTCTTACTTTTGTGAAAAGATTGTTGAGGTCTTCATGGATGATTTTTCCGTTTTGAAACTTCTTTTGATGATTGCTTAAGCAACCTTGATCGAGTTTTGTAGAGATGTGAGCAAACTAACCTTGTCTTGAATTGGGAGAAGTGTCACTTTATGGTGAATGAAGGTATTGTCTTGGGTCATAAAATTTCTGAACGCGGTATTGAGGTGGATAAGGCTAAAGTTGATGCAATTGAGAATATGCCATGCCCAAAATATATTAAAGGTATCCGTAGTTTCCTTGGGCATGCTGGTTTCTATAGGAGGTTTATTAAAGACTTCTCTAAAATTTCTAGGCCTCTTACTAATTCATTACAAACGGACGTTCCTTCCATTTTTGATGATGATTGTGTAGAAGGATTTGACACACTTAAGAAATCCTTACCTTCTGCACCCATTGCACACAGAATTTTCCTTTCGAAATTATGTGTGATTCTAGTGATTATGTTGTTGGTGTTGTTCTAGGACAAAGAGTTGATAAGAAACTAAATGTTATTCATTATGTTAATTAAACTCTAGACAATGCCCACAGAAATTATGCTACCACTAAAATAGAATTTTTAGCAGTTGTAATTGCTTGTTCTAAATTTAGATCTTACATTGTTGATTCTAAAGTAATTGTTCATACTAATCATGTTGTTATTAAATATCTTATGGAAAAGAAAGACGCTAAGCCTAGACTTATTAGGTGGGTTCTCTTGCTATAAGAATTTGATTTGCATATCATTGATAGGAAAGGAGCTAAGAACCCCGTAGTTGATAACTTGTCTAGGTTAGAAAATATTCTTGATGAACCACTACCTATTGATGATAGCTTTCCTGATGAACAACTGGGTGTGGTCAATGTTTCTCATAATACACCGTGGTTTGCTGATTATACTAATTACATTGTTGCTAAATACATACCACCTAGTTTCACTTATTAACAAAAGAAAAAAATCTCCTTTCATTTAAGACATTACTTTTGGGATGACCCACACCTTTATAAAGAGGGACTAGATGGTATTATTAGACGTTGTATACCTGAGGATGAAGAGGAACAAATCCTTCGGAAGTGTGACTCTGAGGCTTATGGAGGACACCATGCGGGAGGTAGAACTGCACACAAGGTATTACTGTCTGGATTTTATTGGCCTACACTTTTCAAAGATGCTCGTAAGTTTGTCCTCTCTTGTGATGAATGTCAAAGAATTGGTAATATTAGTAGACCTCGGGAAATTCCTATGGATTATTCACTTGTTATTGAACCATTTGATGTTTGGGGATTTGATTATATGGGACATTTACCTTCCTCCAACGGGTATACACACATTTTAGTTGTTGATTATGTCACTAAATGGGTAGAAGCTATTCCTGTTGGAAATATGCCCTAGAATATTTATTATTATATTTCCTGTTTCAAGATAATCATTTATTGTCCATGCTATAACTGTATAGAATGGAAACATGAATGCATGTGTGGATATATAGGCAGAAATATGTCCCTAGTGAGTCTCTAGTTGACTAGCCTGTTGATCAAGGATGGTTAAGGTTTCCTAGCCATAGACAAGTGTTGTTACTTGATGACGGGATCAAATCATTAGGAGAATGATGTGATGGACAAGACCCAAACTATAAACGTAGCATATGATCGTGTCATTTTGTTGCTATTGTTTTCTGCATGTCAAGTATTCATTCCTATGACCATGAGATCATGTAACTCACTGACAGCGGAGGAATGCCTTGTGTGTAGCAAACGTCACAACGTTACTGGATGACTATAAAGGTACTCTAGAGGCATCTCCAAAGGTGTCTGTTGAGTTAGCATGGATCAAGACTGGGATTTGTCACTCCGTGTGACGGAGAGGTGTCTCGGGGCCCACTCGGTAATACAACATCACATACAAGCCTTGCAAGCAATGTGATTAAAGAGTTAGTGACGGGATCTTGTATTACGGAAGGAGTAAAGAGACTTGCCGGTAACGAGGTTGAAATAGGTATGGAGATACCGACGATCGAATCTCGGACAAGTAACATACCGAAGGACAAAGGGAATGGTATACATGATTATATGAATCCTTGACACAGAGGTTCAACCGATAAGATCTTTGTAGAATATGTAGGATACAATATGGACATCCAGGTCCCGCTATTGGATATTGACCGGAGAGTGTCTCAGGTCATGTCTACATAATTCTCGAACCCGCAGGGTCTGAACACTTAAGGTTCGATGACGTTTCGATATAGCTGAGTTGTAGGTGTTGGTGACTGAAGTTTTGTTGGGAGTCCTGGATGAGATATCGGACATCACGAGGAGTTCCGAAATGGTCCGGAAATGAAGATTGATATATAGGAAGTTGGTATTTGGATTCTGGAAGGATTGCGGGCATTATCGGCAGTGTGCCAGGAGTGACGAATGGGTACCGGGGGTCCATCGGGTGGGCCCACCACTCCCCAAGGGGGCCACGTGGACTTGATGGTGGCGCAACAGCCCTTGATGGGCTGAATAATTAACCAAAGAAAGCCCATGAGAAAAATGGTGGAAAATCCAAAAGAGGTGGAAACTTGGGGAGGAGTCCTAATCCAAGTAGGATTGGAGGAGGACTCCTCCTCCCCTAGTTCGTCCGAGCCCAAGGGAGGTTCCCTTGGTGCTCAAGCCTACCCCCTCCTTCCTCTTATATATACTAGATGTGTGGGGGTTTTTGAGACACAATATTCAGCCACGTACTACCCTCTCCTCTAGTTCGTATTTCTTCCTCTAGATCGGATTTCTGCGGTGCTTAGGCGAAACCTTGCAGGAATAGATCACCACCATCATCGGTGCATCGTCACGCTGCCGGAGAACTCATCTACTTCCCCGTCTCTCTTGCTGGATCAAGAAGGCGGAGATCATCATCGAGTTGTACGTGTGCTGAACGCGGAGGTGCCATCCGTTTAGTGCTAGATCGGGACGGATCGTGGGACGACAGCGATTTGGATCACGAAGACGTTCCACTACATCAAATGCGTTTCTTAATGCTTCCCGCTTAGCGATCTACAAGGGTATGTAGATCCGATCTCCCTCTCATAGATGATCATCAGCATGATAGGTCTTCGTGTGCGTAGGAATTTTTTTGTTTCCCATGCAACGTTCCCCAACAATTCCAACCAATAGTGTTGATCATAACACCTCTATTAAGATGCTTAAGGAAGTTATTTTCCCACATTTTGGAGTCCATGGATATTTAATGACTAATGGTGGTTCACATTTTATTCATGGTGCTTTTCGTAAGCTTCTTGCTAGATATGATGTTAAGCATAGAATTGCATCTGTTTATCATCCTCCGTCTACTGATCAAGTAGAATTAACCAATGGATAAAAAAACTAATATTGCAAAAGACTGACAATAGGTCCCGAAAGAATTGCCCTAAGATATTAGATGATGCATTGTGGGCCTACAGAACAGATTATAAGAATCCTATGGTATGTCTCCTTATAAAATGGTTTATGGGAAAGCATAACATTTACATCTTGAGTTCGAACAAAGCTTATTAGGCAATTAAAGAACTCAACTACGATTTCAAACTTGCTGGTGAAAAGAGGTTATTTGATATTAGCTCATTAGATGAATGGAGAACCCAAGCTTATGAAAATACCAAACTATTCAAAGAAAAAGTTAAAAGATGGCATGACAAAAGAATCCAAAAGCGAGAATTCAGAGTTGGTGAATATATTCTATTGTACAATTCTCTTCTTAGATTCTTTGCAGGAGAACTGTTGGGGAACGTCCCATGGGAAACAAAAATTTTCCTACGCGCACGAAGACCTATCATGGTGATGTCCATCTACGAGAGGGGATTTCCGATCTACGTACCCTTGTAGATCGCACAGCAGAAGCGTTAAGAAACGCGGTTGATGTAGTGGAACGTCCTCACGTCCCTCGATCCGCCCCGCGAACCGTCCCACGAACCGTCCCGCGATCCGTCCCACGATCCGATCCGATCTAGTGCCGAACGGACGGCACCTCCGCGTTCAGCACACGTACAGCTCGACGATGATCTCGGCCTTCTTGATCCAACAAGAAAGACGGAGAGGTAGATGAGTTCTCCGGCAGCGTGACGGCGCTCCGGAGGTTGGTGGTGATCTAATCTCAGCAGGGCTTCGCCCGAGCTCCGCAGAAACGCGATCTAGAGGTAAAACCGTGGAGATATGTGGTCGGGCTGCCGTGGCAAAGTTGTCTCAAATCAGCCCTAAAACCTCCATATGTATAGGGGGAAGAGGGGGAGCCTTGCCTTGGGGTCCAAGGACCCCCAAGGGGTTCGGCCGAGCCAAGGGGGGCAACCCTCCCCTTCCAAACCGAGTCCAACTAGGTTTGGAAGGAGGAGTCCTTCCCCCTTTTCCCACCTCCTCTTTTTTTTTTCTCTTTGATTTTCTTCCTATGGCGCATAGGGCCTTCTTGGGCTGTCCCACCAGCCCACTAAGGGCTGGTGCGCCACCCCCAAGGCCTATGGGCTTCCCCGGGGTGGGTTGCCCCCCCCGGTGAACACCCAGAACCCATTCGTCATTCCTGGTACATTCCCGGTAACTCCGAAAACTTTCCGGTAATCAAATGAGGTCATCCTATATATCAATCTTCATTTCCGGACCATTACGGAAACCCTCGTGATGTCCGTGATCTCATCCGGGACTCCGAACAACATTCGGTAACCAACCATATAACTCAAATACGCATAAAACAACGTCGAACCTTAAGTGTGCAGACCCTACGGGTTCGAGAACTACGTAGACATGACCCGAGTGACTCCTCGGTCAACATCCAATAGCGGGACCTGGATGCCCATATTGGATCATACATATTCTACGAAGATCTTATCGTTTGAACCTCAGTGCCAAGGATTCATATAATCCCGTATGTCATTCCCTTTGTCCTTCGGTATGTTACTTGCCTGAGATTCGATCGTCAGTATCCGCATACCTATTTCAATCTCGTTTACCGGCAAATCTCTTTACTCGTTCCGTAATACAAGATCCCGCAACTTACACTAAGTCACATTGCTTGCAAGGCTTGTGTGTGATGTTGTATTACCGATTAGGCCCCGAGATACCTCTCCGTCACACGGAGTGACAAATCCCAGTCTCGATCCATACTAACTCAACGAACACCTTCGGAGATACCTGGAGAGCATCTTTATAGTCACCCAGTTACGTTGCGACGTTTGATACACACAAAGCATTCCTCCGGTGTCAATGAGTTATATGATCTCATGGTCATAGGAACAAATACTTGACACGCAGAAAACAGTAGCAACAAAATGACACGATCAACATGGTACGTCTATTAGTTTGGGTCTAGTCCATCACATGATTCTCCTAATGATGTGATCCCATTATCAAGTGACAACACTTGCCTATGGTCAGGAAACCTTGACCATCTTTGATCAACGAGCTAGTCAACTAGAGGCTTACTAGGGACAGTGTTTTGTCTATGTATCCACACATGCACTGTGTTTCCAATCAATACAATTATAGCATGGATAATAAACGATTATCATGAACTAAGAAATATAATAATAACTAATTTATTATCGCCTCTAGGGCATATTTCCATCAGTCTCCCACTTGCACTAGAGTCAATAATCTAGTTCACATCACCATGTGATTCCAACGAATCCAACACCCATATAGTTATGGGGTCTGATCACGTCTTGCTCGTGAGAAAGGTTTTAGTCAACGGTTCTGAAACTTTCAGATCCGTGTGTTCTTTACAAATCTTTATGTCATCTTATAGATGCTGCTACTACGTGCTATTCGGAAATGCTCCAAATATCTACTCTACTATACGAATCCGTTTCACTACTCATAGTTATTCGGATTAGTGTCAAAGCTTCCATCGACGTAACCCTTTACGACGAGCTCTTTAACCACCTCCATAATCGAGAAAAATTCCTTAGTCTATTTAGTTACTAAGGATAACTTTGACCGCTGATCAGTGATTCAATCCTGGATCACTCTGTGTACCTCTTAACAGACTTGCTGCAAGGCACACATCAGGTGCGGTACTCAGCATGGCATACTTTAGAGTCTACGGCTAAGGCATAGAAGACGACCTTCGTCTATTCTCTTTATTCTTCCGTGGTCGTGTTTTTGAGTCTTACTCAAATTCACACCTTACAACGCAACCAAGAACTCCTTCTTTGCTGATCTATTTTGAACTCCTTCAAAAATTTGTCAAGGCATGCATCTTGTTGAAACTTCCATTAAGCGCCTTCGATCTATCTCCATAGATCTTTGATGCTCAACGTTCAAGTAGCGCAATCCAGGTACTCCTTTGAAAACTTCTTTCAAACAACCTTGTATGCTTTACAAAAATTCTACATTACTTCTGATCCACAATATGTCAACCACATATACTTATCAGAAATTCTATAGTGCTCCCACTCACTTCTTTGGAAATACAAGTTTCTCATAAACCTTGTACAAACCCAAAATCTTTGATCATCTCATCAAAGTGTATATTCCAACTCCGAGTTGCTTGCACCAGTCCAATGAAGGATCACTGGAGCTTGCATACTTGCTAGTATCTTTAGGATCGACAAAACCTTCTGGTTGTATCACATACAATGTTTGCTCAAGGAAACCGTCGAGGAAACAATGTTTTGACATCCTACGTGCAATATTTCATAAATAATGCAGCAACTACTAACATAATTCTAACAGAATTTTAGCATCGCTACGAGTGAGAAAGTCTCATCATAGTCAACTGTTTGATCTTGTCGGAAACATCTTTGCGACAAGTCGAGCTTTTCTTAATAGTGACTTATCACTATCATCGTCTGTCTTCCTTTTAAAGATCCATCTTTACTCAATAGTCCTATGACCATCAAGTAGTTCTTCCAAAGTCTACACTTTGTTTTCATACATGGATCCTCTCTCGGATTTCATGGCTTCCAGCCATTTGTCGGAATCCGGGCCCACCATTGCTTTCTTCATAACTCGTAGGTTCATTGTTGTCCAACAACATGACCTCCAAGACAGGGTTACCGTACCACTCTGCAGTAGTACGCGACCTTGTCAACCTACGAGGTTTGTAGTAACTTGATCTAATGCTCGATGATCACCATCATCAGCTTTCACTTCAATTGGTGTAGGCGCCACAGGAACAACTTCCTGTGCCCTGCTACACACTGGTTGAAGTGATGGTTTAATAACCTCATCAAGTTCTACCACCCTCCCACTCAATTCTTTCGAGAGAAACCTTTCCTCGAGAAAGGATCCGTTTCTAGAAACAAACACTTTGCTTTCGGATCTGAGATAGGAGATGTACCCAACTGTTTTGGATATCCTATGAAGATGCATTTATCCGCTTTGGGTTCGAGCTTATCAGACTGAAACTTTTTCACATAAGTGTCGAATCCCCAAACTTTCAAGAAACGACATTTTAGATTTCTCTAAACCTCAGTCTATACTGTGTCATCTCAACGGAAATACGTGGTGCCCTATTTAAAGTGAATGCGGTTGTCTCCAATGCTTAACTCATAAACGATAGTGGTAATTCGATAAGAGACATCATAGCATGCACCATACCAAATAGTGTGTGGCTATGACGTTCAAACACATCATCACACTATGATGTTCTAGGTGGCATGAACTGCGAAACAATTTCCACATTGTCTTAACTGCGTACCAAAACTCGTAATTCAGATATTCATTTCTATGATCATATCGTAGACAATTTATCCTCTTGTTACGACGAACTTCACTCCAAAACAGAATTGAACTTTTCAATATTTCAGACTTGTGATTCATTAAGTAAATACTCTAGTATCTACTCAAATCGTCATTGAAGTAAGAACATAATGATATCCACTGCGTGCCTCAGCACCCATTGGACTGCATACATCAAAATGTATCACTTCCAACAAGTTACTATCTTATTTCATCTCAATGAAAAATAGGCCTTGCTCATGTGGTATGATTTGCATGTCACTAGTGATTCAAAATCAAGTGAGTATAAAGATCCATCAGCATGGAGTCTCTTCATGCAATTTATACCAACATGACTCAAGCGGCAGTGCCACAAGTAAGTGGTACTATCATCATTACCTCGTATCTTTTGGCACCAATATCATGATCATGTGTAACACTACAATCGAGATTCAATAAACCATTGAAGGTGATTATTCAAGCAAATAGGATAACTATTATTCTTTTAAATGAATAATCGTATTGCAACAAACACGATCCAATCATGTTCATGCTCAACGCAAACACCAAATAACAATTATTTGGGTTTCACCACCAATCCCAATGATAGAGGGAGCGTGCGACGTTTGATCATATCAACCTTGGAAACACTTCCAACACGTATCGTCACCTCGCCTTTAGCTAGTCTCCGTTTATGCCGTAGCTATCATTTCGTGTTACTAATCACTTAGCAACCCAACCGGTATCCAATACCCTCGTGCTACTAGGAGTACTAGTAAAGTACACATCAACATCATGTATATCAAATATACTTCTTTCGACTCTCGCCAGCCTTCTTATCTACCAAGTATCTAGAGTTGCTCCGCCTCAGTGACTGTTCCCCTCATTACAGAAGCACTTGGTCTCGGGTTTGGGTTTAATCTTGGGTCTCTTCATTAGTGCAGCAACTGTTTTGCCGTTTCACGAAGTATCCCTTCTAGCCCTTGCCTTTCTTGAAACTTAGTGGTTTTACTAACCATCAACTATTGATGCTCCTTCTTGATTTCTACTTTCGCAGTGTCAAACATCGCGAATCGCTCAAGGATCATTGTATCTATCCTTGATGTGTTATAGTTCATCACGAAGCTCTCACATCTTGGTGGCAGTGACTTTGGAGAACCATCACTATCTCATCTGGAAGATTAACTCCCACTTGATTCAAGCGATTGTCGTACTCACACAATCTGAGCACACGCTCAACGATTGAGCTTTTCTCCTTTACTTTGTGGACAAAGAATCTTGTCGGAGGTCTCGTACCTCTTAACAAGGGCACAAGCATGAAATCACAATTTCATCTCTTTAGAACATCACTTATGTTCCGTGACGTTTCAAAACATCTTTGTAACATCCCAAAATTATAAATTTTGGAATGTTAATATAATTATTAGATTGATTGTTTGTTTGTTTGTTTGCTGAGTGACTGAAACTTGTGTGAAATTTGAAACTTTTTGAAACTTTTGAATGAGAGGGAATAAAATGACTTTCCCCTTCTCCGGTGAATTCAAATTCAATCTTTTAAAAGCAAAGAGAGAAGATGACATGACTTCTTCAACTATAAAGAATTTGAACGGAGATATTTGCATTGAATTCTTTTGCATTTCCATTCGTTTTCTTCGTGCAACAAAATGCCGGGAAATACCTTCTAGAGCGGAGGAACATGACCCTCGAACCCACGGGAATTTTGAAAGTTATTTGAACCCTCAAACTTAGAGGATCATTTGAGAATTATTTGCAAAAGAAAATAAACCTTTTGGCAATTTTGTGAAAATAATTTTTTCTGAAGTTTTTATTTTTGCCGTGGAAAAATGCCCATCATCTATATTTTATTTTTCTGATAATTTTAGTATATAAAAACTCTTTATTCCGAATTGATTTGATTTCCTTTTTAACGTTTTAGTTTCCTAGTTTTGAAAATAGGAATAGAATCACTTTTATTAGGAAATAGGAGCTGGCTCAATTAAGACCCTTCCCTATTTTGGCCCAGGAAGATCATCTCCTACCTCCATCTCTCCCTCACGTCACAGAAGAAACTTGCCTTCCATGGAGAGGAGATCCCCACCTCCGGGATTCGCGAAATCCTTTCCTTCCCAGCGCCTCCCGTCGCCTCTATAAGAAGCCCCACGCCCTCCTCGCTCCATTCCCGTTGAAACCATGCCCTCTCCTCGCCTCTAGCTCGCGCACCCCTCGCCGGAGTTGTCACCGAAAAACTTGCCAGAGAACTCCCCACCGTCGGCCCCCTGCAACCGCCCCTCCCTGCCGAGCCCTCTCCACCTCGCTGCACCCCTCCACCACTTCGGCCACCACCTCGCTGCACCCCTCCATCGCCCCCTGTCGCCCCATCCCCATCCCCATCGCCATTGCCAGCGAGCAGCAGCACACCAGCAGTTTTTCCACCCCTCGCCCCCCCTGCAGCCCCCCCCTCCACCTCGCCACCACTCCCCTCCCTGGAGCCCCCACCTTCGGCCCCCCTTCCCCACCCCTCGTCGGCCCCTACCCCACCCACCGGAGCTCCACCACGACCAGCCCCATCGGCCACCAGCACGGGAGCAGCATCCCAACCGAGGTACCTCTCCTCCCTCCTTTCTTTTTTTACTTGTTTTGTTCTTTTTAATTTTAGCCCTTAGATCTAGATCCTACGGTATAGATTAGAGTAACTTACCTCTTCGGTTTAGATTAGAAAACCGGCGGTTTTTAATTCACTTATTCTTTTAACCAGCACGTTTTTGTTAGCTCCGGCCGTTTGCTCAAAACGTTGCAACAAACGCCTCCACAGCCAATCGTAGCGTGCCACGTCTACCCCCTATTTGTTAGCTAGTCAACTTCAGTTTTTTTGTCTAAATTGCAAAAACAGAAAGTTTCAATCTTGTTTAGCCCACAACTTCTGATACCGAAGTCCAATGATAGTGATTCTTTTTCCAGTAGCTCACAAATTTCCTGTAGTTTTTAAAAACATATAATTTGTCTGTGTTTGAAATTTTCAAATATAAGTTAGATTAGATTTAGTTTAAACCTTGTTTTGACTATTCCAGGAGTTTAAAAATAGCTTTTAATTTGATTCCTTTTGGTACTGATCACTAGTGATCTTATATATCAGTGGTAAAAATTTCAGAATTATTTGAGTATTTTAGCTCACTCTTTCATGTGAAACAATTTCTGTTTCACCTCTTTTAGGATTGCGGCTAATTCCTTTTCTACTTTTGTTTTAAAATATTTTCTTTATTATTTCAGAAACATTATTGTTTTGTTTATGTTAGATAAACAGTAGTTTTTCAACAAGTTTTTATTTTATTTTTATTTGTTATCATGAAATCAATTCTAGTTCCTTAGTAACTTGCAATTGTTTTCCGCACTGTTTCAAATCCCGTTTGGGAATGCTTTCAAATAGTTTTGTGAAAAATACTTTAATTTATCTTAGTTCCTTGTTGTTATTTTCTGTTAGACAAAAACTAGTTAGTGTTTGATGTAGTAGAAGACTCCTAGCTTTAGTGAAGTTTCTTTCGGTTTCCTATTCGCTCTCTCTTTTGTTTTGATTGTTAGAATGATTGCTAGTATGAGTGCTTATGTGAATGATATCTTTGTTATATAGATTTCATCGGAGAGTGACGAGTAGTCTATCAAGTTATTTCTCGAGAAATTCTTCTTCGTCAACATCACCAGGCAAGTCACTTTGATCATACTATCACCTATGTTTTTATGCATCGTAGTTCTACCATCCTATGCCCATTTGCATGCTGCTTAGGTACTTGGAAATTTTAGTATAGATTGTAGTATCATGTGGTAGGCACACAACAACCCCGATACTTGGCCCGGGACGACAAATCTCATATTGCTATGCTTGAGTAGATGGGATTTCGGTTGAGTGCACAACACGAGTGATGCGAGGTTGATTAAATAATCAAGACCGGTTAAGACAAGATTTTCAAGACCTCGGACGCAATGCAACTCTGGGTGAAGGACGGTTGATCGGCTCCCTGGAGAACCCAGTAGATGCCCGGGATGCTGGGGATGGCCATGTCATCCTGCGGAAAGCTTCACCCAGGCTCAAAGAGACGGACGGATATTTTCAAGACCGAAGGCTTACCTGCACAGCCACAAGTCATTGTGGGCTCTGGCTTGGTTGGACAACGCGGCGACTCTCGACAGGCGGTGCTAGCAGATGTAGAAGAACGGTAGGAATGGATGGGCACCGACAGGGATTCAGAGGGACCCGTTGAAAGACCATGTTTTGATCATCCGGTCTTCAAACACCCTGAAGTGCGAGGACATACTCGGAGGCGATCAAATCTTGTGGGGAACGTGTGCAAAACTCTGCAGAGTACTCAAACCTAATCGATTAGCCGTGTCCATGGTCATGGACGACTTGAGCCAAAGGAACTGAAGTTATCTGGATTTCTCAACACCATTAAATATATTTGATGAGGGTAATTATTGACAACTCGGGTACGAGAACTGGTTGACGGAACCATCTCGTTAACAACCAACAATGTAGTAACATTTTGCTTTTAGCCCCCTCTTGATGTAGGAGAAAACTTGCTTTTCGCTAAAAACTTATAGCCCCACCTGCCATATATGCATATATTATAGATGATTACTTTTCACCCCTCTCTTATGTGATTTGCCGGCATATTCAATATGCTGACCTAGACGGCTGCAACGTCTTATGTTGCAGATATTTTTCTTTGACGAGTAAGAGTACGATTCAGGGTTACGGCCTACACTCAACTTGCCGTTGGTGTTTATTGGGACTCCACTCCCTTGACTGCTTCCGCTGAAATATTTAAGGTATATATCAGTTTTACGCTATTTACATGTGATTGCACTTTGATATATACATTGATGTACTGTGTGTGCCAGCATACTGATCCAGGAATGGCACAGAAACACAGAGGCTTGACTCGTTTTGAGTCGGGTCGCTACAGAAATGGTACCAGAGCACATGTTGACTGTAGGACGTGACCCTAGAAACTGGAAACTTCTTAGGATAGGATCTCTCAAAAAATTATTTTCAACTACACCTTTTACTTCTCATCTCTTCTGATTTCATGAAATGTTCTCTCTCACCTCAAATAGTTATACAATCCCCTTACCCCTTTGACCTCATGAAGAATCAACGGAGTTCTACTTCAAAGTAAAGAGGATTTCACCACGCGTTTGAAGAATTGAAGCTACACAAACAGAAGACTCTCAAGACCCGAATAACTCGAAGACCCTGAAGTGTCCGGATAATTATATGACCATTAGAAGTCCAAACCCCTCTTATGTACCCACGTTAGATACGATGATTTGTGAGCCGTCATTGGTGTGTGTTTTCCGACGGCCACAACAAAAAATTATTCTCAAAAATATTGTTTGTATTGTGTGTATCTCCCTCCCTCTCTTACCCGTCTCATCCCCAAAACCTCAACCCTACCAGATGGAGTATGAAGCTGGACTTGTAGTCTCTGGACCAATGACCCAACTGGAGGCTAAAATATGGATGCAGAACATGGAGAACCACTTCGGGAGTAACTTGATCTCAAGGAAGTATGAAGTGGAACACGCCATTCAGTACTTTACACAAAGTGCTGCAATGTGGTGGAAAATGCATCATGCCATACAAGGATTTAGTGGAGCAGAAAGTTGGGAGGAATTCAAGAAGACTCTGTTAAGATCCCGTCTCATTCAGAAGGGCTATGGCAATCCGAAGGAGAAGACTTGTGCTTGCAAGATCTGTGTAGAAATAGGACACACCGAGGAAGAACACATGGATGGATGCACTCATTGTGAAGAAAATCACCCAGCTGAGGAATGCCCAACTAGTCAGGTGACTTGTTTCCTGTGTGAAGGAACCACCCACTACCCAGCTCAGTGTCACATTTACCCCAAGGTGCAACAAGTTGTCAAGCAGCAGAAAGATGCAGTGAAGGAAACACTCAAGAAGAAGATTCTAGAAGAACCGGTGATGAACGAAAATATTGAAGACCCTGATGGACAAGGTCTGACCAGATTTTTCTCCAATGCATGCTACTCATGTGGAGAAGAAGGACATTATTCACAGGATTGCACGAAGAGAAGCCAAGAGTATCTGGGAAACTTCCCGACGGAAGAAGTGGAGTTTGATCCTCTTGAAATGGAAGAACTGGCCAAAATAAAGGAGTCCGGAAAGAAGAAAAAGTACCCTCGGAAGAGCCAAATCTCTGCAGACATAGACCTGACTCATGTCATATGTTACAAGTGTATGAAATTTGGCCACCACAAATACATGTGCTCAGGAAGGAAGCCGGGAATCCAAGGAGCAAAAGCAGCAGCTAAGAAGCCTCGAGACTTGTCAGAAATCATTTGCTTTTGTTGCAAGGAAGCAGGACATTTTGCCAGCGATTGTCCACAAAGGAAGAAAGCTAGAATGGAGTAGTTAAGTTTTGACCATGGCAATAAGTGTAATCCGAAGCACTCTTGTATTTCATGAGATCATGGAGTGAAATTTTTGTAACAGAAGTCCCTGAGATTGTAATAACATCATGAATAAATGGAATTTATTGTCTCATGATTGCCTATGTTGAAATTGTATGCGTTGTTTCTCTTCGAACAAAGATCTCTGAACAATTATGAGGATATGAGAAAATATGGTCTATGCAGGCATGAGTAAAATTCATTTAAGTGTGGTAGTAATCGGTAAACGCACAGGATCCATTGAGTAGGAGTGTACCATGATTACCAAGGAGACACATACATTCCTCTGAGTACCTATTTACTGACACCTGCAGATGACAACTCTCTACGAGTCATTCCTCAAGGGCCCAGAAACGATCATTACCCTGACCAGTGATCATGATTACCCGAAAATCCTGAAGGACATGATGAAGCACATTCACCTTGAAGGAGATGCAGTCTACAAAGGCTACCCATTTGTGGAAAATGGAGTGGAACTTTGGTACGTGGAAGTACACCTCCACCATGTCAAAGGAGTTTGACCAAAGACTATGGGGCAATACTTTTTCATTTCACGTGTACCACGAGCAACCTTCTTTGATGTTGTTCGTGAAGCTGCCATGGAAGCCATACGTCAGATTGGAGAAATACTTGAAGCAAGACTCCCTCATACCCAGGAATACCTGAGTGAAGTACGTGCGGAGATGATGGAGATGAAGCTCAGGACCACCATGATGAAGCAAAATATGGATGTTTTCAAGGAGCACATTGGAAAGTTCCAGTGGGACTCAAGTACCTTCAAGAGAGGCAGATGAATAAAGTTGGCAGAAATGCTCGACCATACCGAACCATGTGGATGGCAGCAATTGTAATAGAGTACTTTTGAATTGGAGTTTTTCATAAGAAATTAAGGATGTAATAAAGGATTGATTATGAAATGAATATGATTTATGGAAGAAACTATGATGGATCAGCACACGTTTCCTTAGGAGCATACGAAAACCTGAGAGTTGTGAAGATACGATAGATGTTTTCGTTCAGCTTGCAGAACCAATGGATTATCCGAACTTCGTTCGTGGACAAGAGAAATTCTGCAACGCTTGTGAGGATGCCCAAGTGTTAGAATGCGAGATTCACTAAGCATTATACAAGGTAATGATTTCAGTGCGACATGGCTTGGCCACCATGATGACTTACTATTATCATTCTCTTGCTATTCGAAATGGTAAATCTGAGAGACTTACCCATAGAGAGATGACGTTCTTTGAAGCTTTTGTTTAAGCCTTAGAATGGTATAAGAAAAGCCCATGTACATGGCACTTGTTGTCACGCGTAGGAAATGTTACGGTGAGAATGAAACCAAGACCCCTCTCTCTGAAGGATAACCACAAATGGTAGACCACCATGAGAACCATCGATATGTTATTTAGAATTGACCACGAGACTGTCAGTTAAGAAGACCCAGTAACGGAAGAAGCTTATATCAACGGAAGAGCACTCGATTTTGATGGAAAACGTTATGAATATAACGGGAGAGCATCACCAAAGGATTTAATATGAAGACTGTGCGATGTTAGTTGCCAAAAAAACCCCAGAGGATCGTTAAAGTATTTTAAGGGACCAGTACCTCTCATTTTAAGTGTGGTAGCATCCCACCTTGCCGGAGATTGGAATTGTTAGAACACCCCCAAACCCTAACCTTTTCTTTCTAGCCTCTTCGAATCTCGAGGACGAGATTCATTTTAAGTGTGGTAGTTTGTAACATCCCAAAATTATAAATATTGGAATGTTAATATAATTATTAGATTGATTGTTTATTTGTTTGTTGAGTGACTGAAACTTGTGTGAAATTTGAAACTTTTCGAAACTTTTGAATGAGAGGGAATAAAATGACTTTCCCCTTCTCCGGTGAATTCAAATTCAATCTTTTAAAAGCAAAGAGAGAAGATGACATGACTTCTTCAACTATAAAGAATTTGAACGGAGATATTTGCATTGAATTCTTTTGCATTTCCATTCGTTTTCTTCGTGCAACAAAATGCCGGGAAATACCTTCTAGAGCGGAGGAACATGACCCTCGAACCCACGGGAATTTTGAAAGTTATTTGAACCCTCAAACTTAGAGGATCATTTGAGAATTATTTGCAAAAGAAAATAAACCTTTTGGCAATTTTGTGAAAATAATTTTTTCTGAAGTTTTTATTTTTGCCGTGGAAAAATGCCCATCATCTATATTTTATTTTTCTGATAATTTTAGTATATAAAAACTCTTTATTCCGAATTGATTTGATTTCCTTTTTAACGTTTTAGTTTCCTAGTTTTGAAAATAGGAATAGAATCACTTTTATTAGGAAATAGGAGCTGGCTCAATTAAGACCCTTCCCTATTTTGGCCCAGGAAGATCATCTCCTACCTCCATCTCTCCCTCACGTCACAGAAGAAACTTGCCTTCCATGGAGAGGAGATCCCCACCTCCGGGATTCGCGAAATCCTTTCCTTCCCAGCGCCTCCCGTCGCCTCTATAAGAAGCCCCACGTCCTCCTCGCTCCATTCCCGTTGAAACCATGCCCTCTCCTCGCCTCTAGCTCGCGCACCCCTCGCCGGAGTTGTCACCGAAAAACTTGCCAGAGAACTCCCCACCGTCGGCCCCCTGCAACCGCCCCTCCCTGCCGAGCCCTCTCCACCTCGCTGCACCCCTCCACCACTTCGGCCACCACCTCGCTGCACCCCTCCATCGCCCCCTGTTGCCCCATCCCCATCCCCATCGCCATTGCCAGCGAGCAGCAGCACACCAGCAGTTTTTCCACCCCTCGCCCCCCCCCTGCAGCCCCCCCCTCCACCTCGCCACCACTCCCCTCCCTGGAGCCCCCACCTTCGGCCCCCCTTCCCCACCCCTCGTCGGCCCCTACCCCACCCACCGGAGCTCCACCACGACCAGCCCCATCGGCCACCAGCACGGGAGCAGCATCCCAACCGAGGTACCTCTCCTCCCTCCTTTCTTTTTTTACTTGTTTTGTTCTTTTTAATTTTAGCCCTTAGATCTAGATCCTACGGTATAGATTAGAGTAACTTACCTCTTCGGTTTAGATTAGAAAACCGGCGGTTTTTAATTCACTTATTCTTTTAACTAGCATGTTTTTGTTAGCTCCAGCCGTTTGCTCAAAACATTGCAACAATCGCCTCCACAGCCAATCGTAGCGTGCCACGTCTACCCCCTATTTGTTAGCTAGTCAACGTTTTTCTGTCTAAATTGCAAAAACAGAAAGTTTCAATCTTGTTTAGCCCACAACTTCTGATACCGAAGTCCAATGATAGTGATTCTTTTTCCAGTAGCTCACAAATTTCCTGTAGTTTTTAAAAACATATAATTTATCTGTGTTTAAAATTTTCAAATATACGTTAGATCAGATTTAGTTTAAACCTTGTTTTGCCTATTCCAGGAGTTTAAAAATAGCTTTTAATTTGATTCCTTTTGGTACTGATCACTAGTGATCTTATATATCAGTGGTAAAAATTTCAGAATTGTTTGAGTATTTGACTTCACTCTTTCATGTGAAACAATTTCTGTTTCACCTTTTTTAGGATTGCGGCTAATTCCTTTTCTACTTTTGTTTTAAAATATTTTATATATTATTTCAGAAACATTATTGTTTTGTTTATGTTAGATAAACAGTAGTTTTGCAACAAGTTTTTATTTTATTTTTATTTGTTATCATGAAATCAATTCTAGTTCCTTAGTAACTTGCAATTGTTTTCCGCACTGTTTCAAATCCCGTTTGGGAATGCTTTCAAATAGTTTTGTGAAAAATACTTTATTTTATCTTAGTTCCTTGTTATTATTTTCTGTTAGACAAAAACTAGTTAGTGTTTGATGTAGTAGAAGACTCCTAGCTTTAGTGAAGTTTCTTTCGGTTTCCTATTCGCTCTCTCTTTTGTTTTGATTGTTAGAATGATTGCTAGTATGAGTGCTTATGTGAATGATATCTTTGTTATATAGATTTCATCGGAGAGTGACGAGTAGTCTATCAAGTTATTTCTCGAGAAATTCTTCTTCGTCAACATCACCAGGCAAGTCACTTTGATCATACTATCACCTATGTTTTTATGCATCGTAGTTCTACCATCCTATGCCCATTTGCATGCTGCTTAGGTACTTGGAAATTTTAGTATAGATTGTAGTATCATGTGGTAGGCACACAACAACCCCGATACTTGGCCCGGGACGACAAATCTCATATTGCTATGCTTGAGTAGACGGGATTTCGGTTGAGTGCATAACACGAGTGATGCGAGGTTGATTAAATAATCAAGACCGGTTAAGACAAGATTTTCAAGACCTCGGACGCAATGCAACTCTGGGTGAAGGACGGTTGATCGGCTCCCTGGAGAACCCAGTAGATGCCCGGGATGCTGGGGACGGCCATGTCATCCTGCGGAAAGCTTCACCCAGGCTCAAAGAGACGGACGGATATTTTCAAGACCGAAGGCTTACCTGCACAGCCACAAGTCATTGTGGGCTCTGGCTTGGTTGGACAACGCGGCGACTCTCGACAGGCGGTGCTAGCAGATGTAGAAGAACGGTAGGAATGGATGGGCACCGACAGGGATTCAGAGGGACCCGTTGAAAGACCATGTTTTGATCATCCGGTCTTCAAACACCCTGAAGTGCGAGGACATACTCGGAGGCGATCAAATCTTGTGGGGAACGTGTGCAAAACTCTGCAGAGTACTCAAACCTAATCGATTAGCCGTGTCCATGGTCATGGACGACTTGAGCCAAAGGAACTGAAGTTATCTGGATTTCTCAACACCATTAAATATATTTGATGAGGGTAATTATTGACAACTCGGGTACGAGAACTGGTTGACGGAACCATCTCGTTAACAACCAACAATGTAGTAACATTTTGCTTTTAGCCCCCTCTTGATGTAGGAGAAAACTTGCTTTTCGCTAAAAACTTATAGCCCCACCTGCCATATATGCATATATTATAGATGATTACTTTTCACCCCTCTCTTATGTGATTTGCCGGCATATTCAATATGCTGACCTAGACGGCTGCAACGTCTTATGTTGCAGATATTTTTCTTTGACGAGTAAGAGTACGATTCAGGGTTACGGCCTACACTCAACTTGCCGTTGGTGTTTATTGGGACTCCACTCCCTTGACTGCTTCCGCTGAAATATTTAAGGTATATATCAGTTTTACGCTATTTACATGTGATTGCACTTTGATATATACATTGATGTACTGTGTGTGCCAGCATACTGATCCAGGGATGGCACAGAAACACAGAGGCTTGACTCATTTTGAGTCGGGTCGCTATAGTCTTCGGCGCCTTGCTTCTAAGCCATTAAGTATTTTGCACTGAACTATCGTGTAGTCATCAGAAACGTGTATGTCGGGACGCTCGAGGTGCAGCACACCGAGTGGTGTATTAAGGACATAAGATTTCTGCGCAGCAACGAGGACAATCCTCTTCAAAGTTTGCTACTATCAACTTTCAACTAAATTTTCTCTAGGAACATATAAAAACAGTAGAGCTATAGCGCAAGGGACATCGTAATTCGTAAAGACCATTAGACTATGTTCATGACAATTAGTTCAACTAATCATATTATTTAAGAACTCCCACTCAAAAAGTACATCTCTCTAGTCATTTGAGTGGTACATGATCCAAATCCACTATCTCAAGTCCGATCATCACGTGAGTCGAGAATAGTTTCAGTGGTAAGCATCTTTATGCTAATCATATCAACTATACGATTCATGCTCGACCTTTCGGTCTCATGTGTTCCGAGGCCATGTCTGCACATGCTAGGCTCGTCAAGCTTAACCCGAGTGTTCCGCGTGTGCAACTGTTTTGCACCCGTTGTATGTGAACGTTGAGTCTATCACACCCGATCATCACGTGGTGTCTCGAAACAAAGAAGTGTCGCAACGGTGCACAGTCGGGGAGAACACAATTTCGTCTTGAAATTTTAGTGAGAGATCACCTCATAATGCTACCGTCGTTCTAGCAAGATAAGGTGCATAAAGGATTAACATCACATGCAATTCATAAGTGACATGATATGGCCATCATCATGTGCTTCTTGATCTCCATCACCAAAGCACCGACACGATCTTCTTGTCACCGGCGTCACACCATGATCTCCATCATCATGATCTTCATCAACGTGTCGCCATCGGGGTTGTCGTGCTACTCATGCTATTACTACTAAAGCTACATCCTAGGAAAATAGTAAACGCATCTGCAAGCACAAACGTTAGTTTAAAGACAACCCTATGGCTCCTGCCGGTTGCCGTACCATCGACGTGCAAGTCGATATTATCTATTACAACATGATCATCTCATACATCCAATATATCACATCACATCGTTGGCCATATCACATCACAAGCATACCCTGCAAAAACAAGTTAGACGTCCTCTAATTGTTGTTGCATGTTTTATGTGGTGACCATGGGTATCTAGTAGGATCGCATCTTACTTACGCAAACTCCACAACGGAGATATATGAATTGCTATTTAACCTCATCCAAGGACCTCCTCGGTCAATTCCGATTCAACTAAAGTTGGAGAAACTGACACCCGCCAGTCATCTTTGAGCAACGGAGTTACTCGTAGCGATGAAACCAGTCTCTCGTAAGCGTACGAGTAATGTCGGTCCGAGCCGCTTCGATCCAACAATATCGCGGAATCAAGAAAAGACTAAGGAGGGCAGAAAAACACACATCACCGCCCACAAAAACTTTTGTGTTCTACTCGAGAAGACATCTACGCATGAACCTAGCTCATGATGCCACTGTTGGGGAACGTCGCATGGGAAACAAAAAATTTCCTACGCGCACGAAGACCTATCATGGTGATGTCCATCTACGAGAGGGGATTTCCGATCTACGTACCCTTGTAGATCGCACAGCAGAAGCGTTAAGAAATGCGGTTGATGTAGTGGAACGTCCTCACGTCCCTCGATCCGCCCCGCGAACCGTCCCACGAACCGTCCCGCGATCCGTCCCACGATCCGATCCGATCTAGTGCCGAACGGACGGCACCTCCGCGTTCAGCACACGTACAGCTCGACGATGATCTCGGCCTTCTTCATCCAGCAAGAGAGACGGAGAGGTAGATGAGTTCTCCGGCAGTGTGACGATGCTCCGGAGGTTGGTCGTGATCTAATCTCAACAGGGCTCCACCCGAGCTCCGCAGGAACGCGATCTAGAGGTAAAACCGTGGAGATATCTGGTCGGGCTGCCGTGGCAAAGTTGTCTCAAATCAGCCCTACAACCTCCGTATATATAGGGGGAAGAGGGGGAGCCTTGCCTTGGGGTCCAAGGACCCCCAAGGGGTTCGGCCGAGCCAAGGGGGGCAACCCTCCGCTTCCAAACCGAGTCCAACTAGGTTTGGAAGGAGGAGTCCTTCCCCCTTTTCCCACCTCCTCTTTTTTTTCTTTTCTCTTTGATTTTCTTCCTATAGCGCATAGGGCCTTCTTGGGCTGTCCCACCAGCCCACTAAGGGGTGGTGCGCCACCCCAAGGCCTATGGGCTTCCCCGGGGTGGGTTGCCCCCCCCCCCCCGGTGAACACCCGGAACCCATTCGTCATTCCCGGTACATTCCCGGTAACTCCGAAAACCTTCCGGTAATCAAATGAGGTCATCCTATATATCAATCTTCGTTTCCGGACCATTCCGGAAACCCACGTGACGTCCGTGATCTCATCCGGGACTCCGAACAACATTCGGTAACCAACCATATAACTCAAATACGCATAAAACAACGTCGAACCTTAAGTGTGCAGACCCTGCGGGTTCGAGAACTATGTAGACATGACCCGAGTGACTCCTCGGTCAATATCCAATAGCGGGACCTGGATGCCCATATTGGATCCTACATATTCTATGAAGATCTTATCGTTTGAACCTCAGTGCCAAGGATTCATATAATCCCGTATGTCATTCCCTTTGTCCTTCGGTATGTTACTTGCCCGAGATTTGATCGTCAGTATCCGCATACCTATTTCAATCTCGTTTAACGGCAAGTCTCTTTACTCGTTCCGTAATACAAGATCCCGCAACTTACACTAAGTCACATTGCTTGCAAGGCTTGTGTGTGATGTTGTATTACCGAGTGGGCCCCGAGATACCTCTCCGTCACACGGAGTGACAAATCCCAGTCTCGATCCATACTAACTCAACGAACACCTTCGGATATACCTGGAGAGCATCTTTATAGTCACGCAGTTACGTTGCGATGTTTGATACACACAAAGCATTCCTCCGGTGTCAGTGAGTTATATGATCTCATGGTCATAGGAACAAATACTTGACACGCAGAAAACAGTAGCAACAAAATGACACGATCAACATGCTACGTCTATTAGTTTGGGTCTAGTCCATCACATGATTCTCCTAATGATGTGATCCCTATATCAAGTGACAACACTTGCCTATGGTCAGGAAACCTTGACCATCTTTGATCAACGAGCTAGTCAACTAGAGGCTTACAAGGGACAGTGTTTTGTCTATGTATCCACACATGCACTGTGTTTCCAATCAATACAATTATAGCATGGATAATAAACGATTATCATGAACTAAGAAATATAATAATAACTAATTTATTATTGCCTCTAGGGCATATTTCCAACAAGAACTTCTATCCAAATGGGAAGGACCATATATCATCGAAAAAGTTTATCGGTCTGGAGCTATTAAGATCAATAATACTGAAGGCACCAACCCGAAGGTGGTCAATGGACAAAGAATAAAGCACTATATTTCAGGTACATCAATTAGTGTTGAAACAAATATTATCCAAACCATGACACCGGAGGAGCACATTAGGGAGACCTTCGAGAACACTCAAGAACTCTTAAAAGGAAAAGGTGTGTGATATTGTAAGTAAATGGGCTCAGAAAACTCCATAAAATATTTTTTGTCAGTTTTGGAATATTAGAAAAAATAGGAAACTGAGCAACACATGGGAAGGCAACCCACGTGTCCACTAGACACCAGGGCGCGCCAGGCCCCCTAGCGCGACGTGATGTCTAGTGGGCCACTTGGGTACCTTCGTGGCCCCGTTTTCTTGTGGAACACGTATTTCCTTGTATAAAAATTATATATATATATATATATATATATATATCTCCCGATGATTTGACCCTAGTAGCACGGAGAAATCCTCTGTTGTTGTTTCGTGCTATTTTTCTGACAAATCGAGATTACCATGGCCTCATCAAGGTCCTCCAAGGACAAGTTCTTTGAGAAGGTCATCAACCCCTACTTACTGGAGGTGATGAAGCACCCTCAAACCATTGATATGCGTGATGGGGTGCTTAACATCCGGGATGTTCAAGGGCCGAAGAAGATGGGAATCGTGGAAGCTAGGCTCGAGGCGGTGGAGCAGGGGGTCTTTAGGTGCCAAGGCATGGTGGAGCAGGGATTCAGTGCCAACCACACCATGGTCACGGAATTCAGCCATGATCTAAAGGTGGATGACAGGCCCTTGGAGGATATCGTCTTCATTTCAATGATCAAATCAATTTTCTGCAAGACCAAGTCTTCGATCTTCAAAACCAAATCTTTAAATATGAAGCAAAGTTTAAAGGTATGAGTTTAGCTGCCAGTTGCAGGACTGTGGAGATTCGTGCCTCTTCTTATAATAGTGATCCACTGCCATGGAAGCCAAAGGAAAAGTTTGATGCTACCTCATCATCTACACAACAACCCCCATCTTAATCACCAAAGGAGGAGACTTGAGCACACAGGTATGTGCACCCCCCTTGGCTTGTGCCAAGCTTGGGGGAGGCACCCTGGTATCATATCACTATCACCCTTCTTTATCTTTATCCATCTTAGTTTGATCTTTAGCTATTCTGAAATCTAGTTAAATAAAAGTTTAGTTTAATATTTTGCTTTTGAGTTCTAGTTTCGTGATCCATCTATCTATCTTTGTAATCGAGTGAGAGTTATATAATAAATTTTAGTTTGAGTTTTACTTCTTTACTTCCCTGCTGCAATCAAAATAAAGGAAAATAATGAAAAATATCATATGCCAATCTTATAGTAAGTAGTGACACCACATAAGGAAACATATGTGGTAAAATTAGTTAAAGATTGACAAACATAGCATTGGTCGGTGATGCAACACGTGAAAATAATTAATAAGGGAAGAGAAGATTGACATGCAAATACACTATCCTTGACATATTTTATGATTGTGAGCCCCCATTAATTATAATATGCAAAAAATGTTGACATTGGACATGGAAGACAACGTAATGATTTATGCTTGTTCACATTTGCATAGAAGTTATATTGTTATAGATCCTCCAACATGTGGTGATCGCCCAATACCTTTGCTAGCCAAACACTTTGCACTAAGTAGAGATACTACTTGTGCAACCAAAACCTTAAACCCAAACGTATGTTTCAAGAGTCCACCATACCTACCTATGGATTGAGTAAGATCCTTCAAGTAAGTTGTCATCGGTGCACAAAGCAGTAAAAAATGCTTCTAAACATGTTTGATCATTTAGAGTAAGGGAAATTAAGCGTTGTACAAACTTGTGATGGCGATAATAAAAGCGATGGACTGCGTAATAAAGGTTGTCATCACAAGAGGCAGTATAACGTAATGTTCCTTTGAACTAACAGATTTAGCATACAACCAAAAAGCGCATGACAACCTCATCTCCCCTCTCTGAAGGGCCTATCTTTAATCTTTATGTATTTACTTTTGTGCAAGAGTCAAAGTATTTTCCTCTACTTCCTTTATCTTCTCTTTCGCAAGCATCATGTGGTGGGGAAAGATCTAAACATATATATCTAGTTGAATGTGGGTGGCCATGAGTTATTATTGTTGACATCACCCTTGAGGTGAATACTTTGGGAGGCGACGCTATAAGCCCCTATATTTCTATGTGTCCAGTTGAACCCTTTTGCTCATATGTATGCGGTGAGTGTTAGCAATCATAGAAGACTAAATGATGGTTGAGTATGTAGACTTGCTTAAAAGCTCTCACATGTGACCCTTCATGAAAATGTGATGAATTGTCTTGCAAAGTTGAGTGAGTACATAGTTTGTTAGCTTTCAATTGAGTTCATGCTTCACACTTCGATGTTGTGATGAATTGCTACTTGTTTATAAGAAGCCTTTCTGATCAAAGTTATATGATGAGAATGTTGTGATGAAGTATTTTATAAAGTTTTATTTTCTCTTATAATAGTGAGCATGATGTTGTGATGTCCGTATTTTGTTTTTATCGACAGCTCTCTCTCAAAGCATGTGGTCATGATTTTTTCTATCGGCTTTCGCTTGAGAACAAGCGAGGTCTAATCTTAGGGGAGTTGATATGTCCATTTTGCATCATGTTTTGTTACTGTTATTTATAGTGTTTTATGCATTTTTTTTCACTTGGTGGAGTAATTCTAATGCCTTTTCTCACGTAATATGCAAGGTTTATATCAAGTGGGAGAATGCCGGCAGATGGAATTCCGGACCTGAAAAAGCAATGTCAGAGATACCTATTCTACACATCTCCAATTGGGATGAAAATTTATGGAGTAATAAATAAAAAAAATACTGGAATGAAGAAGTGCCGGAGGGGGCCACCAGACGGCCACTAGACACGAGGGCGTGCCAGGCACCCCTGGCACAACGTGATGTCTAGTGGGCCACCTGGCCCACCTCTGGTGCCCATCTTGTGGTATAAATTCTCCTTCAACCTACAAAAATTAAGGAGAGGACTTTTGGGACAAAGCTCAACCATCTCAAGGCGGAACCTGCGCAGGAGCACTTTTGCACTCCACTGGAGGAACTTCCCTCCCGGAGGGAGAAATCGAGGCCATCGTCATCAACAATAACCCTCTCATCTTAGGGAGGCCAATCTTCATCAACATCTTCCCCAAAACCATCTGCTATCAAAACCCTAGTTCATCTCTTGTACTCAATTTTGTATCGGAACCTCGGATTGATACGTGGGGTGTGTCTAGTAGTGTTAATTACATCTTGTAGTTGATGTTTTTGTTGGGGAACGTCGCATGGGAAACAAAAAATTTCCTACGCGCACGAAGACCTATCATGGTGATGTCCATCTACGAGAGGGGATTTCCGATCTACGTACCCTTGTAGATCGCACAGCAGAAGCGTTAGTGAACGCGGTTGATCTAGTGGAACGTCCTCACGTCCCTCGATCTGCCCCGCGAAACATCTCACGAACCGTCCCGCGATCCGTCCCACGATCTAGTGCCGAACGGACGGCACATCCGCGTTCAGCACACGTACAGCTCGACGATGATCTCAGCCTTCTTGATCCAGCAAGAGAGACGGAGAGGTAGATGATTTCTCCGGCAACGTGACGGCGCTCTGGAGGTTGGTGGTGATCTGATCTCAGCAGGGCTCTGCCTGAGCTCCGGAGAAACGCGATCTAGAGGTAAAACCGTGGAGGTATGTGGTCGGGCTGCCGTGGCAAAAGTTGTCTCAAATCAGCCCTAAAACCTCTGTATATATAGGTGGGAGAGGGGGGCCTTGCCTTGAGGCTCAAGGAGCCCCAAGGGGGTCGGCCGAGCCAAGGGTGGGAAGTCCTCCCCTTCCAAACCGAATCCAACTAGGTTTGGAAGGTGGAGTCCTTCTCTCCTTTCCCACCTCCCCTTTTTTTTCTTTCTCTTTGATTTCTTATCCTTTGGCGCATAGGGCCTTCTTGGGCTGTCCCACCAGCCCACCAAGGGCTGGTGCGTCACCCCCAAGGCCTATGGGCTTCCCCGGGGTGGGTTGCCCTCCCCCGGTGAACACCCGGAACCCATTCGTCATTCCCGGTACATTCCCGGTAACTCCGAAAACCTTCCGGTAATCAAATGAGGTCATCCTATATATCAATCTTTGTTTCCGGACCATTCCGGAAACCCTCGTGACGTCCGTGGTCTCATCCAGGACTCCGAACAACATTCGGTAACCAACCATATAACTCAAATACGCATAAAACAACGTCGAACCTTAAGTGTGCAGACCCTGCGGGTTCGAGAACTATGCAGACATGACCCGAGTGACTCCTCGGTCAATATCCAATAGCGGGACCTGGATGCCCATATTGGATCCCACATATTCTACGAAGATCTTATCGTTTGAACCTCAGTGCCAAGGATTCATATAATCCTGTATGTCATTCCCTTTGTCCTTCGGTATGTTACTTGCCCGAGATTCGATCGTTAGTATCCGCATACCTATTTCAATCTCGTTTACCGGCAAGTCTCTTTACTCGTTCCGTAATACAAGATCCCGCAACTTACACTAAGTCACATTGCTTGCAAGGCTTGTGTGTGATGTTGTATTACCGAGTGGGCCCCGAGATACCTCTCTGTCACACGGAGTGACAAATCCCAGTCTCGATCCATACTAACTCAACGAACACCTTCGAATATACCTGTAGAGCATCTTTATAGTCACCCAGTTACGTTGTGACGTTTGATACACACAAAGCATTCCTCCGGTGTCAGTGAGTTATATGATCTCATGGTCATAGGAACAAATACTTGACACGCAGAAAACAGTAGCAACAAAATGACACGATCAACATGCTATGCTTATTAGTTTGGGTCTAGTCCATCACATGATTCTCCTAATGATGTGATCCCGTTATCAAGTGACAACACTTGCCTATGGTCAGGAAACCTTGACCATCTTTGATCAACGAGCTAGTCAACTAGAGGCCTACTAGGGACAGTGTTTTGTCTATGTATCCACACATGCACTGTGTTTCCAATCAATACAATTATAGCATGGATAATAAACGATTATCATGAACAAAGAAATATAATAATAACTAATTTATTATTGCCTCTAGGGCATATTTCCAACAGTTTTATGGTTTATTTGGTGGAAGATCATATGTTCAGATACATTATGCTATATAATACCTCTATGATCGTGAACATGTTTATCACTTGTGAGTAGTTACTTTTGTTCTTGACGCCATGTGAGAAATCATGTTGCAAGTAGTCATGTGAAGTTGATATTCATTCGATATTTTGATGATATGAATGTTGTGATTCCCTTAGTGGTGTTATGTGAACATTGACTATATAATACTTCACAATATTTTGGGCCTAAGGGGATGCTTTGTGGAGTAGTAATTAGAGGGTGGGTTGCGGGAGTGACAGAAACTTAAACCCCAGTCTAGGCACTACTTCGTAAGGGGCTGATTTGGATCCCTAAGTTTAATGCTATGGTTATAATTTATTCTTAATATTTTTCTCGTAGTTGCACATGCTTGTGGGAGGGTTAATCATAAGTGGGAGGTTTGTTCAAATAAGAACAGAACGCAAGCACCGTCCCACCCACATATCAAATTATCAAAATACCAAACGCGAATTAACCCAACATGACGAAAGTTACTAGATGAAATTCCCATGTGCCCTCAAGAACGCTTTGCCTATTATAAGAAATTGTGTAGGCCTGTCCTTTGCAACAAAAGGTTTGGGCTACCTTGCTGGACCTATTGTTACTATTGCTACTTGTCACTTGTTACAATTATCTTGCTATCAAACAACTTGTTACCACTATTTGAGTGCTTGTAGAAATTATCTTGCTGAATACCGTTTGTCATTTCCTTTCACTCCTCATTGGGTTCTACACTCTTGCTTATCGAAAGGACTGCGATTGACCCCTTATACTTGTGGGTCATGAACCTACGGGTCCGTAGGCAGTAGCTAGATGGCTTTTTCTCTCATTTTTATTCTCAATACAATGGTCTCTTGGAGATTGATGTCAACTGTTCTTCCCCTTGCAACGGCACCAGAGGAATGCTAATTGCAATCCCCGGCAACCAAAACTAGAAGAATGTTGTTGACGCCCACCAACGCGTGGGATCGTAGTAGTTTTCGAGGGTAGAGTATTCGACCCAAATTTGTTGATTCGCACGACGGGAGGTGAGAGAATACTCTCAAGTATTAGCAGTTGAATTGTCAGATTCAATCACACCTGAAAGATTAGTATCTGCAAGCAAAGTAGTAACAGGAAAGTAGCGAGTAATGGCAGTGGCAAGGAACATCCGTAGTGACAGCAGTAGCAAGTAGCAACAGTAGTAGCAACAATAGCAGCAGAGCAAGACAAGTAACAGCAGTAGCAACAGTAGTAGCAGCAGCAGAGCAAGACAAGTAACAGCAATAGCAACAGTAGTAGCAGCAGCAGAGCAAGACAAGTAACAGCAGTAGTAGGACAAACTCGTAGGCAATGGGTCGGTGATTTGTTTGGATGATATTCATCATGCAACAGCTATAACACAGAGAGATATGTGGCTAGCTCCCGTTCGTCAATGTGATGTAGGCATGCATTATGTGTGTCGTCATACGTGCTTAGGGGAAAGAACTTGCATGACATCTATTGTCCATCCCTCCCGTGGCAGCGGGGTCCAAAAGGAAACTACGGGATATTAAGGTTCTCCTTTTAATATAGAATCGGACCAACGCATTAGCACTTGGTGAACACATGAACTCCTCTAACTATGGTCATCACCAGGAGTGGTTCCGGTTATTGTCACTCCGGGGTTGCCGGATCATAACACATAGTAGGTAACTACAACTTGCAAGATCGGATCTAAAACACACATATATTGGTGACAACAAAATAATTTCAGATCTGAAATCATGGCACTCGGGCCCTAGTGACAAGCATTAAGCATGGCAAAGTAGTAGCAACATCAATCTCAGAACATAGTTGATACTAGGGATCAATCCCCATCAAAACTAACTCGATTACATGATAGCTCTCATCCTACTCATCACCGCCCAGCGATCCTACGAATATATTACTCACGAACGACGAAGAGCTTCATGGAATTGGAGAGGGAAGAAGGTTGATGATGACGATGGCGACGATTTCCCCTCTCCGGAGCCCAAGACGGACTCCAGATCTGCCCTCCAGATGAAGAACAGGTGGTGGCGGCGCCTCCGTAACGTAAACGCGACGAAAACTTCTATTTTTTATTTTTTCTGGGACGAAAGGGGACTTATAGACCTGAGGTTGGGGGTGGCAGAGTTGTGTGGGCCCCACAAGCCTGCCCACCGCCACCAGGGGGTGGTGGCGGAGCCAGGGCTTGTGGCCCAGTGGCCCACCCCCTGAGGTGGAACTTGGCGCGCATATTTTTTATATTTTCCAAAACTGCTCCCCGTAAATTTTCAGGACGTTTGGAGAACTTTGATTTCTGCACAAAAATAACACCAAGGCAATTCTGCTGAAAACAGCGTCAGTCCATGTTAGTTCCATTCAAATCATGCAAATTAGAGTCCAAAACAAGGGCAAAAGAGTTTGGAAAAGTAGATACGATGGAGACGTATCAACTCCCCCAAGCTTAAAACCTTGCTTGTCCTCAAGCAACTCAGTTGACAAACTGAGAGAGAAAGAAAAAACTTTGACAAACTCTGTTTGATCTTGTTGTTGCAACTATGTCTAAATCATAACCAGAATTTCAGCAAGATCACAAGTTAACCACATAAGCAAATGACACAAAGGTCTCACGGTAAACTAATATCAATGGCATAATCAGCTAACGAGCAAATAATAATGAGCTTCAAATACCAACACTTCAATCAAAACAAGCATGAAGCAATATGAATAGGTGGTATCTCGCTAGCTCTTTCTAAGACCGTAAAATGATGTCAGTTGTGCTTCCCCGACAATGGCGCCAGAAAAGTGATGATCCTGCAATCTCTTGTGTTAGCTAGACGAATGCTTATGACAACGAACCTTCTCGTGCAACGGCACCAGAAGAATGCTGCTAGCACTCCCCGACAATGAAACTGGAAGAATGTCGTTGATGGCCCACCAGCGCGTGGGTTCGCAACAGTTTTCGAGGGTAGAGTATTCGACCCAATTTGTTGATAAGCCTCAGGAGGTGAGAGTATACTCTCAAGTATTAGCAGCTGAATTTGTCAGATTCAACCACACCTGAAAGATTAGTATCTGCAAGCACAGTAGTAACAGCAAAGTAATATGATAACAACGGTGTCACAAACGATATGTTGACGGCAAACTATTCATAACGATTGTATCAATGGCGCCTCCGTTGCCGCGTTGACGGGAGTTCTCAATTCCCGTCAACGGTTAGCGAAAAAGTACAGTAGCAGGTAGCGGCAGTGTAACGAGTAACAACAGTGGCAAGGAACAACAGTAGTGACAGCAGTACCAAGTAGCAACAGTAGCAAGCGACACTAGTAGCAACAGTAGCAGCAGAGCAAGACAAGTAACAACAGTAGCAACAGTAGTAGCAGCAGAAGAAGAGCAAGACAAGTAACAACAGTAGTAGGACAAACTCGTAGGCAATGGGTCGGTGATTTGTTTGGATGATATTCATCATGCAACAGCTATAACACTGAGAGATAAGTGGCTAGCTCCCGTTCGTCAATGTGATGTAGGCATGCATTCCGTGTGTCGTCATACATGCTTAGAGAAAAGAACTTGCATGACATCTATTGTCCATCCCTCCCGTGGCAGCGGGGTCCAAAAGGAAACTACGGGATATTAAGGTTCTCCTTTTAATAAAGAACCGGACCAACGCATTAGAACTTGGTGAACACATGAACTCCTCAAACTATGGTCATCACCGGGAGTGGTTCCGGTTATTGTCACTCCGGGGTTGCCGGATCATAACACATAGTCGGTAACTACAACTTGCAAGATCGGATCTAAAACACACATATATTGGTGACAACATAATAATTTCAGATCTGAAATCATGGCACTCGGGCCATAGTGACAAGCATTAAGCATGGCAAAGTAGTAGCAACATCAATCTCAGAACATAGTGGATACTAGGGATCAATCCCCATCAAAACTAACTATATTACATGATAGATCTCATCCTACTCATCACCGCCCAGCGAGCCTACGAATAGCTTACTCATGAATGACGAAGAGCTTCATGGAATTGGAGAGGGAAGAAGGTTGATGATGACGATGGCGACGATTTCTCCTCTCCGGAGCCCAAGACGGACTCCAGATATGCCCTCTAGATGAAGAACAGGTGGTGGCGGCACCTCCTTATCGAAAACGCAACGAAAACTTCTCTTTTTTATTTTTCTGGGATGAAAGGCAACTTATAGAGCTGGAGTTGGGGGCGGCAGGTGCGTGTGGGCCCCACAAGCCTGCCCACCGCCACCAGGGGGTGGTGGCGGAGCAGGGCTTGTGGACCACTGGCCCACCCCCTGAGGTGGAACTTGGCGCAGATATTTTTGATATTTTCCAAAACTGCTCCCCGGAAATTTTCAGGACGTTTGGTGAACTTTGATTTCTGCACAAAAATAAGACCAAGGCAATTCTGCTGAAAACAGCGTCAGTCGAGGTTAGTTCCATTCAAATCATGCAAATTAGAGTCCAAAACAAGGGCAAAAGAGTTTGGAAAAGTAGATACGATGGAGATGTATCAACTCCCCCATGCTTAAAACCTTGCTTGTCCTCAAGCAACTCAGTTGACAAACTGAGAGAGAAAGAAAAACTTTGACAAACTCTCTTTGATCTTGTTGTTGCAACTATGTCTAAATCATAACCAGAATTTCAGCAAGATCACAAGTTAACCACATAAGCAAATGACACAAAGGTCTCACGGTAAACTAATATCAATGGCATAATCAGCTAACGAGCAAATAATAATGAGCTTCAAATACCAACACTTCAATCAAAACAAGCATGAAGCAATATGAATAGGTGGTATCTCGCTAGCTCTTTCTGAGACCGCAAAATGATGTCAGGTGTGCTTCCCCGGCAGTGGCGCCAGAAAAGTGATGATCCTGCAATCTCTAGTATTAGCTAGACGAATGCTTATGACAACGAACCTTCTCCTGTAACGGCACCAGAAGAATGCTGCTATCACTCCCCGGCAATGAAACTAGAAGAATGTCGTTGATGGCCCACCAGCGCGTGGGTTCGCAGCAGTTTTCGAGGGTAGAGTATTCGACCCAATTTGTTGATAAGCCTCAAGAGGTGAGAGTATACTCTCAAGTATTAGCAGCTGAATTTGTCAGATTCAACCACACCTGAAAGATTAGTATCTGCAAGCACAGTAGTAACAACAAAGTAATATGATAACAGCGGTGTCAGAAACGATCTGTTGACGGCAGACTATTCCTAACGATTGTATCAATGGCGCCTCCGTTGCCGCGTTGACGGAAGTTGTCAATTCCCGTCAACAGTTAGCGAAAAAGTACACTAGCAAGTAGCAGCAGTGTAACGAGTAACAGCAGTGGCAAGGAACAGAAGTAGTGAAAGCATTAGCAAGTAGCAACAGTAGCAAGCGACAGTAGTAGCAACAGTAGCAGCACAGTAAGACAAGTAACAGCAGTAGCAACAGTAGTAGCAGCAGCCGCAGAGCAGGACAAGTAACGGCAGTAGTAGGACAAACTCGTAGGCAATGGGTCAGTGATTTGTTTGGATGATATTCATCATGCAACAGCTATAACACGGAGAGATAAGTGGCTAGCTCCCGTTCGTCAATGTGATGTAGGCATGCATTCCGTGTGTCGTCATACGTGCTTAGGGAAAAGAACTTGCATGCCATCTATTGTCCATCCCTTCCGTGGCAGCGGGGTCCAAAAGGAAACTACGGGATATTAAGTTTCTCCTTTTAATAAAGAACCGGACCAACGCATTAGCACTTGGTCAACACATGAACTCCTCAAACTATGGTCATCATCGGGAGTGGTTCCGGTTATTGTCACTCCGGGGTTGCCGGATCATAACACATAGTAGGTAACTACAACTTGCAAGATCGGATCTAAAACACACATATATTGGTGACAACATAATAATTTCAGATCTGAAATCATGGCACTCGGGCCCTAGTGACAAGCATTAAGCATGGCAAAGTAGTAGCAACATCAATCTCAGAACATAGTGGATACTAGGGATCAATCCCCATCAAAACTAACTAGATTACATGATAGATCTCATCCTACTCATCACCGCCCAGCGAGCCTACGAATAGCTTACTCACGAACGACGAAGAGCTTGATGGAATTGGAGAGGGAAGAAGGTTGATGATGACGATGGCGACAATTTCTCCTCTCCGGAGCCCAAGACGGACTCCAGATCTACCCTCCAGATGAAGAAGAGGTGGTGGCGGCGCCTCCGTATCGAAAACGCGACGAAAACTTCTCTTTTTTATTTTTTCTCGTTCGAAAAGCAACTTATAGAGCTGGAGTTGGGGGCGGCAGGTGCGTGTGGGCCCCACAAGCCTGCCCACCACCACCAGGGGGTGGTGGCGGAGCAGGGCTTGTGGCCCACTGGCCCAGCCCCTGAGGTGGAACTTGGCACACATATTTTTGATATTTTCCAAAACTGCTCCCCGTAAATTTTCAGGACGTTTGGAGAACTTTGATTTCTGCACAAAAATAACACCAAGGCAATTCTGCTGAAAACAGCATTAGTCCAGGTTAGTTCGATTCAAATCATGCAAATTAGAGTCCAAAACAAGGGCCAAAGAGTTTGGAAAAGTAGATACGATGGAGACGTATCAACTCCCCCAAGCTTAAAACCTTGCTTGTCCTCAAGCAACTCAGTTGACAAACTGAGAGAGAAAGAAAAACTTTGACAAACTCTGTTTGATCTTGTTGTTGCAACTATGTTTAACTCATAACCAGAATTTCAGCAAGATCACAAGTTAACCACATAAGCAAATGACACAAAGGTCTCACGGTAAACTAATATCAATGGCATAATCAGCTAGCGAGAAAATAATAATGAGTTTCAAATACCAACACTTCAATCAAAACAAGCATGAAGCAATATGAATAGGTGGTATCTCGCTAGCTCTTTCTAAGACCGCAAACATAAATGCAGAGCACTTTCAAAGATCAAGGGCTGACTAAACATTGTAATTCATAGCAACGAAGATCCAGTCATAGTCATACTCAATATCAATCAAAAGCGAAGCATAAAAATGACAGAGGTGCTCTCTAATAGGTTCTTATAAAAGAGGAGGATGACTCGACAAGAAAATAAATAGACTGGCCCTTCGCAGAGGGAAGCATTGATTTGCAGAGGTGCCAGAGCTCAAGCTTTGAAAACAGAGATAATAATTTTGGGTGGCATGCTTTCATTGTCAATGCAATGACCAAGAGTTCTCAATATTTGCCATGCTACTCATGCTATAGGCGGTTCCCAAACAGAAAAGTAAAGTTTTAACTCCCCCACCACCAATAAATCACACTCCACGGCTAGCCGAATCCTCGGGTACCGTCCATACTAACATCAATCCGGGGGGGAGTCTTGTTTTACAGTTATGTTTTCGATTTAAGCATGGAACTGGGCATCCCAAATACCGGCCCCTTTCTCGTGAATGACTGTGAATAAACACATGTCGAGGATAACACTCCTAGCATGGAAGATACCAATAGCCCTCTATCACCACATGAGCGGTTCGGGCAAGCAAAACAGATTATTTCTTGAAGGTTTAGAGAATGGCACATGCAAATTTACTTGGAACGGCAAGTAGATACCGCAAATAGGTAGGTATGGTGGACTCTCATGGAAAAACTTTTGGGTTTATGGAAGTGGATGCACAAGCAGTATTCCCTCATAGTACAAGTGAAGGCTAGCAAAAGACTGGGAAGCGACCAACTAGAGAGCGACAACAGTCATCAAGATGCAATGAGTTTGACTTACATTGAATGCAAGCATGAACATGATATAAATCACCATGAACACGAACATCATAGAGGCTACGTTGATTTTGTTTCAACTACATGCATGAACATGCGCCAAGTCAAGCCACTTGACACATTCAAAGGAGAATACCATCCTATCATACTACATCATAGTCATCTCAAAATCTATGTTGGCAATCAAGACAAACCATTATAAGCTCTCAGCTGAATAAGCATCGTATCAGAAACTATGATCTCTAAGTTGTCATTGCAAACATGGTTCTCTCACAACAAAGCTATATCTGGGTCGACAAGCTAGTCATATTTACAAAAACAAAATAGATAGAGTTCATACCAGCTTTTCAGTTTCAGTCACTTCATCATATATAATCATTGTTGCCTTTCATTTGCACGATCGAACGGTGAAAACGATAATAAGCGCATTGGACTAAGCTGAATCTGCAGACAAACACAAAGGATAAGACAAAATAATATGGCTCTTTGAAAGCTAAACAGGTAAGCATGTAAGAACCACTAAGCATTGTAACCAATATCTTCTACCTTGACACAAAGAAAAAGAAACTATCTACACGGGAAAACTCCCAACAAGCAAAAGAAGAAAGAAAAATCTTTTTGGGTTTTCTCAAAAGGACACAAAACAAGAAAACAAGAAAACGAAAATAAACTAGCATGGATAATACAGTGGCAAAGTGTAAACACCGGCTAACAAAGCGAAAGCATAAGCATGAATGTAAAGTCGGTGAGAACACATACTCCCCTAAGCTTAGGCTTTTGGCCTAGCTTGATCTACTCCCATGGATGATCCTGGCCAAACCCAAAGTCATAATGGGTGTTATACGGGAGTGCTGCAGCCACTTCCTGAATAGCTGCCTCACGAAGTCGAGCAGCAGTCGCCTCCCTCTCATACTCCTCTGCCTCTCCTATGGTTATGTAGTATCTTCGCTTTACCTGAAAGTCAAAGAAAGCAGGAGCAGGAAGGGTAATATGGAAAACACGCTGCCGGTTAAATATCAAGCGGTATAGGAGGGATCCAAGATCTCTCTCAAGGAACTGGTAGCGTGTTAGAGCGACACGATCAAGGAAGGTTGTACGGAGAGGAGGGTCTTCTGGACGGATGGATACCCCAAGAAATTTTGCTAAGCGTGTAGCATAAACTCCACCAAAGAAATCACCCTCAGTGGCATTTTTATTCAGCCTCCTTGCTATTATAGCTCCCATATTGAAGCTCCTGTCACCGGTTACTGCGCTCTTAAGGATACTAAGGTCGGAAGCGCATAGGTGACAAAGTGCACCCTTGCCGTTAATGCACCTACCTATGAAGAGGGAAAGGTAGTGCAAGGCAGAGAAATGGATGCTTCCTATGGTGGCTTGCGTGATATCTCTGGTTCCTCCAACAGTTATACTGGAGACAAAGTCACTTACCGAAGACTTAGGAGGATCATTAACACTACCCCCATCGGGTATCTTGCAAATCCTATTGGAATCCCCCAGATCCATGGTATAGGATTTATCGTGCAAATCAAACAGTATGGATGATTCACGGTCAGCTAAAAATTTAAATCTATGCACGAAAGAGGCAGTGAGCATATCATACTGTTCACATTTATCTGAGAGGAATTCTTCTAACCCGACATTGCCGACAAGTGCATCAAACAGAGGAATTCTTCTAACAAGAGCATCTCTAGCATCATCAGACAAAGCAGTATCAAGCATAGCATCTCTAGCATCATCAAGCACAGGCGACATATCAAGATTTCTAGCAGGAGGTGATGTCGCAAACTTACTCATAACTGAAGGTGAATCAAGTGCAGAGCTAGATGGCAATTCCTTACCTCCCCTCATAGTTGAGGGCAAGACTTTGGTCTTCGCATCCTTCAGATACTTCATAGTGATCAGCAGATATAAATCCCAAGTGACTCAGAGAATATAGCAATACCTCCCCGGCAGCGGCGCCAGAAAAATGGTTGATGTCAACTGTTCTTCCCCTTGCAACAGCACCAGAAGAATGCTGATTGCAATCCCCAGCAACCGAAACTAGAAGAATGTTGTTGACGCCCACCAGCGCGTGGGATCGTAAAAGTTTTCGAGGGTAGAGTATTCGACCCAAATTTGTTGATTCGCACGACGGGAGGTGAGAGAATACTCTCAAGTATTAGCAGTTGAATTGTCAGATTCAACCACACCTGAAGATTAGTATCTGCAAGCAAAGTAGTAACAGCAAAGTAGCGAGTAACGGCAGTGGGAAGGAACAACACTAGTGACAGAAGTATCAAGTAGCAACAGTAGCAAGCGACAGTAGTAGCAACAGTAGCAGCAGAGCAAGACAAGTAACAGCAGTAGCTATAGTAGTAGCAGCAGCAGAGCAAGACAAGTAACAGCAATAACAACAGTAGTAGTAGCAGCAGCAGAGCAAGACAAGTAACAACAGTAATAGGAAAAACTCGTAGGCAATGGGTCGGTGATTTGTTTGGACGATATTCATCATGCAACAACTATAACACGGAGAGATATGTGGCTAGCTCCCGTTCGTCAATGTGATGTAGGCATGCATTCCGTGTGTCGTCATACGTGCTTAGGGAAAAGAACTTGCATGGCATCTATTGTCCATCCCTCCCGTGGCAGCGGGGTCCAAAAGGAAACTACGGGATATTAAGGTTCTCCTTTTAATAAAGAACCGGACCAACACATTAGCACTTGGTGAACACATGAACTCCTCAAACTATGGCCATCACCGGTAGTGGTTCCGGTTATTGTCACTCCGGGGTTGCCGGATCAGAACACATAGTAGGTAACTACAACTTGCAAGATCGGATCTAAAACACACATATATTGGTGACAACATAAGAATTTCAGATCTGAAATCATGGCACTCGGGCCCTAGTGACAAGCATTAAGCATGGCAAAGTAGTAGCAACATCAATCTCAGAACATAGTGGATACTAGGGATCAATCCCCATCAAAACTAACTCGATTACATGATATATCTCATCCTACTCATCACCGCCTAGCGAGCCTACGAATAGATTACTCACGAACAACGAAGAGCTTCATGGAATTGGAGAGGGAAGAAGGTTGATGATGACGATGGCGACGATTTTCCCCTCTCCGGAGCCCAAGACAGACTCCAGATCTGCCCTCCACATGAAGAACATGTGGTGGTGCCGCCTCCATATCATAAACGCGACAAAAACTTCTCTTTTTATTTTTTCTGGGACGAAAGGGGACTTATAGACCTGAGTTTGGGGCGGCAGAGCCGTGTGGGCCCCACAAGCCTGCCCACCGCCACCAGGGGTGGTGGTGGAGGAGCCAGGGCTTGTGGCCCAGTGGCCCACCCCCTCAGGTGGAACTTGGCGCAGATATTTTTTATATTTTCCAAAACTGCTCCCCGTAAATTTTCAGGATGTTTGGAGAACTTTGATTTCTGCACAAAAATAACACCAAGGCAATTCTGCTGAAAACAACGTCAGTCTAGGTTAGTTGCATTCAAATCATGCAAATTAGAGTCCAAAACAAGGGCAAAAGAATTTGGAAAAGTAGATACGATGGAGACGTATCAGAGATCTATTTGATGTAACTCTTTCTTTTGAGGTGTGCTTGTTAGGATCTCATGAAATGTGAGTTTATGATCAGATCTATGAAATTATATCTAGTCTTGATTATTATAGCCTCGTATTTCGTCTTTGATATTTGGGATTTGTTCGGCCAATTTGATATTTTTATTTTGCAATGGGAAGAGGTGCTTTGTGATGGGTTCGATCTTGCGGTGCTCAATCTCAGTGACAGAAGGAGACATGACACGCATGTATTGTTGCTATTAAGGATAAAACGATTGGGTCTACTCCTACATGAATAGATCTTGTTTACATCATGTCATCGTTCTTAAAGCATTACTCCATTTCTCCATGAACTTAATACACTAGATGCATGCCGAAGAGCGGTCGATGTGTGGAGTAATAGTAATAGATGCATGCAGGAGTCGGTCTACTTGTCTTGGACGTGATTCCTATATACATTATCATTGTCTTGGATATCATAATAATTATTTTGCTCTTCTATCAATTGCCCAACAATAATTTGTTTACCCACCGTATGCTATTTTCTCGAGAGAAGCCACTAGTGAAACTTGCGACCCCTAGGTCATAATTATTCGCTCTTCTATCAATTGCCCAACAGTAATTTGTTTACCCACCGGATGCTATTTTCTCGAGAGAAGCCACTAGTGAAACTTATGACCCCTAGGTCTATTTACCATCATCTATTTGCAAGATCTATTTTGATATTTGCGTTTCCAATTTATTTTTAGATCTATATTATCAAACACCCAAAAATACCTTGTTGCGTTTTATTTTCTGTTACTTTATTTGCATCTATCAATCTATCTATTTACCATTTTATCTTACCCACGAGGGATTGACAACCCCTACACGCATTGGGTTGCGAGGATTTGTTGTTTGTGTGTAGGTACTACTTACATAGTCTTGTGGATCTTCGTACTGGTTCGATACCTTGATTCCAAAATGAGGTAATTTTTGTCCTTGTTGTGCTACATCATCCTTTACACTTGGAGGGGGGAAATGCATCACCAACAACAAGAAGTGTTGCAGTGGAGCTTCACGGCATCATCGGTTCTATGCAACAACTTTGTCTCGCTGTGGGGGTTGCAATTGTTGGGGAATGTCATGCGCCCGATGTTTCCATGGATAGCACCCGAAGGCTCCAAGTGTTGCGCTAGATCGGACGGCTGGCTACACAGATGATTTCTCTAGGAAATCACGTGGTTGATCCATAGTAGTCGCCTTTGTGATTTGGTATCTCAATTTTGACCTAATCGTCTTCATGAGTCATACAGATGGTACCGATGTTAGGTGGGATCCTTATGTAAGTGTCTACCTATTGTGAGTGTGTCGGTGGGGCGAAGGGATGGCTTAGGCTCGGGTCAAAATTGGTGGGTGGCAGCTTGGACAGTTCTTGTAGAGGGGGGAGGTAGATTAGGGAGGTGTTGTGATAGATTCCCATTGCTTCCGTCGTTGCCGCTCGAGGAGGTCAGGAGATGTCAACGCCCAACATTGTGCATTTTACACTTATGCGCCTCTCTAGTAGGGTGTGTTCCTTGTGTGGGTAATCTTCGTTCTCGCGGTCGGCGACATTGGTGTGTTATCGATGTTGACATGATTCTGTGATTCTACTCCTGACCCCCGTGCAAGGACATGATGATGGCTTCAGTGATTTTGGCCGGAACCTGCAGGAGCCGTGGAGGGCTTGATGCTTTGGTCCAGCGAGTTCGAAGGTTGCATGCGTCCTTCGCACTGGTGGTGTGCTTATGTTCGGAACTCTGCTTCTTTATATTTACTGGTGTCGCTCTTCCTGTCTTTTGATACTTGTGATCTGCGTTGGGTTTTTCATGAAGAGGAATGGGTTATCACAACACAATGTGGATAAGTATTTCTCTCAGTTATGAAACCAAGATTTATCAAACCAAAAGGAATATCAACCACAACCGTCTTTAGTGGATGCACACAAAAGAACAAACAACTTGTACCCAACGCGGGCAAGAGGGTTGTCAATCCCCTTGTCTTATTATTTGCAAGAAAGTGAGGTGTGTACATAATTGTAGATAGCAAGATAAAATAAAAACAAGTAAATGTAAGCAATGTAACGAAGGTTTTATCAATATGTTGTGAATAGACCCCAGGGGCATAGCTTTCCCAAATGGCACCTCTCATGAAAAATAACATATGATGGGTAAACAAATTACTCTTGGGCAATTGACAGAAAAGAGGATAGTTATGCGATATTCACGGGTATATAGGCATCACATCCTTAGACAAATAGGAAGACTCCTACGTGCACCTATTACTATTACTCCACTCATCGAATGTTATCCAACATGCATCTAGAGTATTAAGTAAAACAGAGTAATGCATGGAGAACGGTGACATGATGCAGACAAAGTAAACTCGAGCAATATGAATAAACCCCATAATTTTATCCATAGTAGCAGCAACACAAAGACACATCTTGTCCCCTTTTGTCACTGGGTATAGAAATTCGCCAGGTTGAACCTACCACGATGCACCTCTCTCATCAAAGAAATATCGATCTAGTTGGCCAAACTATTTCAAGAGAATTACAGAAAGAATTACGAAGCTATCGTAACCATTCACATAAGAATCATATAAGTATTCATAGAAGACTCAAATATTTATCATGAATAATCTGAACATAAACACACAATTCATCGGATCCCAACAAATGCACCTCACAAAAGGCATTACATCATATGGGTCAAAGCGAAGATCCATATCATCGTGACGTGTCAAAGAGAGAGAGATTTCCATCTAGGTATTGACTATGGACCCATAGATTTGTGGTGAACTACTCACACATCATCGTGACGGCAGCAATGTTGATGAATAGGCCCTACATGATCGACCCCCCTTCGACAAGGTGCCGGAACGGAGCTCCAGATGCCCCCCGTCAGAAGAGAGACTTGCGGCAGCGTAAAAAGTGTTTCGGGACTCCCTCTGCTGTTTTTATGGTAGATGAGAATTTATAAGCCAAAGAACGGAGTCGGAGGGCCACGAGGGAGGCACAAGCTATCAGGGCGCCCCCAGGCCACGCCCTATTGTCTTGTGGGCCCCCTTGTAAGGCCTCCAACCTTCTTCCGATGCTCGTTAGTCTTCTTTTGGTTCAGAAAAAATCACCAAAACATTTCAGGGTAATTGGAATTCGTTTGGTATAGAAAACCTAAAAAGTGAAAGCACATAGAAAACAACAACTAGCACTAGGCACTCGGTCATTAGGTTAGTGCTCAAAATAATATAAAATGGTAAATAAATACCCCAAAAGTATTCTAGAATGATAATAATCAGCATGGAACAATAAAAAATTATAGATACATTGGAGACGTATCAAGCATGCCCCAGCTTAATTCCTGCTCGTCATCGGGTAGGTAAATGGTAAAAACGGAATTTTTGATGTGACATTCTATCCATGATGTAATCTTATGCATGTATGCTCATTGAGAAACGATGAATTAACAAACATTAACATAGCAATACTTATAGGTATAAGCAACAAATCATTTATCTTTCAAAGTATACGATCCTCAAAGATTGTTTTACCCCCCCTCCATCCATCTTTATTATATTAGTGAGGCATGGCTCCATCTTCACCATATTAATACAAATGTTAAGCGCCACAGTGTCCAAGTGTAACGACCAAGATGGGGTCCTTTCCGATCTGGGGCTCGAGGCTCCAAATTGGAAAGGAGCGCATCTAAGCGTCTCGCAAACAGGTAACACATCACATACATAATAGTAAAGATAGACAATCAGGGGTTCAATTGCCTTCTCATAAATATGTCTCAGAGTACATCACGCATACAACCAAGGTAGTTCCGCATACAGACTACAAAACATAGAAAGGCTATGCTACCCTGCCTGCAGGCCCACGATCACGACCACGCCTCAATCTTCTGGATAGTTCACGTACATGCGGTCTGTCTCCTCAGGATCATCTGCGCCACGATATAATACTTGACAGATTAGGGGACTGAAACAAGGTAAGCTAGCAAGAAGACCTTCTCTGCATACAGAGAAACACCAGCGATAGGGAAATTGTCGGGGTTGTTGTTGCTGCTGCGCGACCAGAAGATCTACCTACGCTACCGTCGCGACTGATATGCCACAACAGCCACGGACACACACCAAGCTAGTGCTACTCTGCTAGGACTGGATACTCACACACACAAACATCTCCGCTGCTGAACTAACACGAACAGAGAGGCACGGTGATAGAGAGTTCGCCGGCGTCCTGCTTCTGCTGCTGCTACCGGAGGAACCCCTGCACCACGACGTTGCAACACGAAAGGGAGAGCTCCCCTGCTACTGCTACATCGCTACACATCACACTTGACCGAGTAAGATGCATAAACAGCAACCTGTCGTCGATCTACTGCCAGAGAAGCATGACGTAGCACCACGGCTAATCTAAGGCTGAGCCGAGGGGAGAAGGAAGGGGAGGCTGCTCCTCACCTTGGGGAAGGAAGGAGGGGTCCCGATCGAAGCAGAGGGCCCGGCCGGAGAGGAAGAAGGAGGCTGGAGAAGATCCTGCTGCTGAACCGAAGGAGAGGTAGAAGAACGTCACGGGCATGGCCTTGACGAACTCGTGGCCGTCGGAGCGGTCAATCCCGGGGGCTCCTAGCGCCGGGAATGGAACGCGGGGTCGAGGCCCGAGCTCCTGGACATGGCGGACTCGCCGGACGGCAACGATGGCGGGGTAGACGCGGGCACCTTCTCTGCTTCTCTCTGCTACTGTCTACAGAAGACTTACCGCGAGGAAGGAAGGGAGGAAAGATGGCGATGGGGAGAGGTGGCAGTGGCAACTGAGGGGGGAAGAGGAACCCTAGGCAGTTGGCACGGACGCTAACGGGTTTTAAAGGGGGGGCTCGACGTTGCTGCTCACGGCGCTTGCGTGCCCTCTCTGGTGCCTAACGGAAAGACAGAGAGAAAGGAACGACGTGAGGGAAGAAGGAGATGGCCTCGCTGGGCTGTGTGCATGGAGGGAAAGGGGGAAGATGGGCCTGCCTTGTGGGAGGGAGCCCACAAGGTGGCACCACTTAAAGAAGGAAAGATCTCTGTGGCTTTTCTATTTAAGAAATATGCCAGAAGGAAAAGAATTTAGCAAGGCAAACTAGTGGGGATAAAATCAAAAGAAAATACCCCCTGGTCATAGAAAAATATGACCTATTTAAATAAAACAAGAACAAGATTTTTAGGAGCAAGCAATATTTCACAAAACAGAATTAATGTCTCTGTTTTGTATTTATTGCACCTCTTCACAACACTTTTAAAATCACCAAACTAGCACCACTTAACACCCACAATATCCCCTAAATAAAAGACATTTTTTTAAAACAGCTTAGGAGCAAACTAATATTTGAAATAGGGAATTAAAAGAGAGAGGGGTTTGCAACCAAAGGGTTTTGCAAAGTTCCAACACCACACTACTACTTCCACTCACCACAACACATATGCACCAACATCACATGAAATCACAAGACACCACATCATCACCACCACACTTGCAAACTCAAGGTCACAAAGATACATGGAAGAGATGATATGCCATGCATGCAAGGAAGAAAAAAAATACAAGGGACATCACAAGAGGTAATGGCACACATGATATCATCATATCTCTGACAAGGTGGACCCACTTGCAATAGGTTCCAAATAGGGAAGGTTTACACTTGGGGCACTACAAACTCTCCCACACTACAAGGAAGATCTCGCCCTCGAGATCTAAGACTGAAATAAATCGGGAAATTCGGAACGGAGGTGATCCTCGCGTTCCCACGTAGCCTCTTTATCGGAATGGTGAGACCACTGCACTTTGAGAAATTTGACAGCCTTGTTACGGGTCTTGCGCTCAGTCGTCTCGAGAACCGCAACTGGATGCTCACGATAAGAAAGGTCAGGCTGAAGGTTGATGTCTTGAAGATGCACAGTGCGCTCGGGGGTCTTAAAACACCTCCGAAGCTGAGAAACATGGAACACATCATGGACATTTGCAAAGGTTGACGGGAGCTCGAGCTGGTACGCAAGGTCGCCTCTCTTGCCAACCACTCTGAACGGACCAACGAAACGAGGCGCAAGCTTGCCTTTGATGCCAAAGCGCTGCATACCCTTCATAGGCGACACCTTGAGATAGACAAAGTCATCAAGCTCATAAGACATGTCATGGTGCTTGCTATCATAATAGCTCTTCTGACAGGACTGAGCTGCTCTGAGGTTGTCGCGAATGATCCGACACATCTCCTCAGCTTCTTCTATCATATCATTCCCAAGGATCTGACGCTCGCCGGTCTCTGACCAGTTGAGCGGGGTACGACACTTCCTGCCATAAAGAATTTCAAACGGAGCCTTGCCAGAACTACCTTGATAACTGTTGTTATACGAGAACTCCGCGAAAGGTAGACAATCTTCCCACTTCATGCCAAAAGAGATAACACAGGCTCTCAGCATATCTTCAAGAACTTGATTCACTCTCTCCACTTGACCACTAGTCTGAGGATGGAACGCTGTGGTGAAGCGGATCTTTGTGCCCATAGCAGACTGAAAGGAGTCCCAGAACTTGGAAGTGAAGATACTTCCGCAATCTGAAGAGATCATCATAGGCACGCTGTGCAAAGAGACAATCCTGGAGGTGTACAACTCTGCCAGCTGAGCTGCTGAAATGGACTCCTTGACTGGAAGAAAATGAGCCACTTTACTCAACTTCTCGATGACGACGAAGATAGCATCATTACCCTTCTTGGACTTCGGAAACCCGGTGACGAAATCCATCTCAATGTGAACGAACTTCCACTCGGGAATTGGCAAAGGATGCAAAAGGCATGCTGGGCGTTGATGTTCTGCTTTCACCCTTCGACATACATTACACTCGTTTACGAACTGAGCAATCTCACGTTTCATACGAGTCCACCAGAAGGTCTGCTTCAAGTCATGGTACATTTTCGAGCTTCCAAGATGAATAGAGAGCAGAGAGTTATGAGCTTCTTCCATGATCACCTTCCTGAGATCACCTTTCGGGACGACAAGGCGATCCTCGAAAAACAACGTGTCCCTGGCATCAACAGTGAAGCACTTATACTTGGGGAGACTTGTAACGACCAAGATGCGGTCCTTTCCGATCTGGGGATCGAGGCCCCGAATTGGAAAGGAGCGCATCTAAGCGTCTCGCAAACAGGTAACACATCACATACATAATAGTAAAGATAGACAATCAGGGGTTCAATTGCCTTCTCATAAATATGTCTCAGAGTACATCACGCATACAACCAAGGTAGTTCCGCATACGGACTACAAAACATAGAAAGGCTATGCTACCCTGCCTGCACGCCCACAATCACGACCACGCCTCAATCTTCTGGATAGTTCACGTACAGGCGGTCTGTCTCCTCATCGTACTGCCACGCCAGCAGTGTGCCGTCGGGATCATCTGTCTCTGGGGTACCTGAACCTGTTGGTATTATGGAGGAAACCATGAGCCACGGGGACTCGGCAATCTAAGACCTTGGTGCCAGAACTAGTCAAGTTATTAGGTAGGATAAGGTGAAGTGGTTAAGGTTGCAGCATCCTAAGCTTGATTTGCTGGCTAACTTACGTAGAGCGTTTGTGAAGGTGGACTATTCTAGCGGTCGACAAATACTTGATCACTAAGTGACCCTGAACACCTACCTATGTCAAACATAACCCCACCGTGTTCCCGATCGAAGAGAGATCTTCGAGGGGACAGTCACGGTTACGCACACAGTTGGCAATTTTATTAGCTTTTGTTTAAGTTATCTAATACTGGATGTTAACAAAATATTCCAAGTTGCCACATAACCGCGGGCACGGATTTCCGAAAGATTAAACCCTGCAGGGGTGCTCCAACTAGTCCATCACAAACGTACACAGGCCGCAAAGTAATTCTCTATCACGAATCTCATGATCTCGTCGGATTCCTTAGAGGAAAACCTCAACTCTGGGGAGAACCAAAGCTTCACTAGGATTCCTATACGCAAGATATATCGCTAAGGTAAGGCAAGACTAGCAGGACCTCCCGTCGTGTCGGCGACCCTGATAAGAGCCGCGTATCTCAGTCTCAGGACACGACGGATGAGCTAGGCATTGGGATGGCTAAACCTCTGGGTGACCAGTGGGGCCCAGGACATCGCTCAGGTGGGACCAACACTCATGAGGAGCACTGGCCCGAGTTGTTGATTAAATTCCTCGGGGTAGCTATTCCCTATGCAGATTATTATATGATTAGCAGATTAAAACCAATGTTGGGTCCTGCCGGACAAGTCTTAACACTACGCGATTTATCAAGAAGGTCCCCATAACAACCCCGAACGTGTTAGGAGCGATCAATATGGAATCAAACACCGGTAGCCGGTAACTATGGCGGCAATAACGGAACAAGGCACCCGGCAAAAGGCTAGGCCTTCCGTCATTTACCAAGTATATAGGTGCATTAATTAAATAACAGCATTTAAGATAATGATATCAAGCTCATGTTATCACATGAGGCAAAGCACCTGCATCTAGCAACGCTAACATTAGTAGCTGAGCAAAGCCTACTTAGCCATTCAAGTTTGCTAGGAAGGGATCAGTGTTTGGGTTCATGGCATATCAAGAGGCAATTTAATTCAGTGGTAGGCAGCGAGCAATATGACATGGAAACGCAATCTAGCATAACAAGTCTAGAGATGGAATCACGGTCATATCATCTTGCCTGTGATATCCTCAGCTTGGAATGGTTCTTGTTCGTCCTGCACGTACTCTCCCGAATCCACGTACTCGCTCTCCGATCCCGGTGCTACCCAACATAAGAATAACATCCAATGAACAACAACACCTCAAGATGCAACAAGCACATGATGCATGAGATGAGGAATGAGCATGCATCCCTATTTCTATCACCAACACAAGCTTAAGAAGCTAACACAAGTTCCTGGACAGAACTGCATGCTAACCTATTTTGACATGCATGAGAATGACATGATTAGATGCGTCTCGTGAAAACGATGCAAAACCATATAAAGAACATTAAGTCGGAGCTATGGATCAACGGGAATCAACGAAACAAGATATGAAGCCCTACGTGTCAAAATCATCACCACACACTCAAATGGCACAAATCTGGTATTCCCAGGTTGCCAAGACATAAAACAACCCATCATGGATGGGGTGGAGCAAATAAGAACACCACAACATCAACTAAGCACTCACAAACTTCCAAATGACAAAACTACACAATTTGCCATAAACTGCATCATAGCACTTTGTGAGCTACATGCAAAGTACCTACAACCACCCAACTATGACAAATAATATATGTGGCTGTAGCTAGCCAAGAATACTACCAGCACAAGCAAGAATCACCCAAAAAGGAATTAAACACAGGAAGATACAAGGCTGCAAACTTTCCCAAAACCATCAGATCACAGGGACTTAGTGAAAATTCCTGCACCTAACTTTCTGTATTTGCTCTGAAGCCTTTTGACAGCAGCCAAAACAATACCTACAGGGCTCCAAATGACATGAAATTTTACAAGGAGCTAGACAAACATATCAGGTCCAACTTTCTAGTTGAAAGCTAGGGCTACATCACAACACAATGACCAGCACAACCTCATCTACAGGAGAAGAAAATATAATCAGATTCTCAGACTTCATGAAAATCTCAGATTTTCACTAAGTTGGAATTTCAGCCACAAGCCTACTTTGGATGGGCACAACTTGCACACATGGATTCCAAATCATGAATTGAAACTAACATGTGGTAGAGGGGGTCACCCTCTACTACCACAATCAAGAAACAAATACAAGAGCACATCACCATTCATGGAACCAAGCTCTAAACTTAGAAGAAAATGCAAATATGACTTTCCAGAAAAATGTTCCAATGGCAATAATGATTTCACCAATGGATTCCTGGGATCTTTCTACCACAAAACCATATATAAAACACATGCACTTACTTGGAGCAAGTGAGCTCAAACTAGGAAGGAAAAACTACATAGAATCCAACATAGTGAATAGTGCAACATTTCATGCAACTCTCACTAGAACAACTATCACATAGCTATGCTCATGTGCACAAAGACAATATGGACATGAGGGTTTGGACCCCATGTTGGTGTCAAGCACATCAACAACACAAATACTTCTCACTAAGTCACCCACACACACACACATCATGCTCTCTCTCATATTAAACATGAGGAGGTGCACAACTTGCATATGGGGATGTTTTACCACATACATATCACACCACAAATCTCATCATAAGCTCTAAAACCCCAAGAACAACATAAGGGGAAAACTACCAAGCAAGTATTATGCAAGCTTCATTTACATGCACTTACTAGGTTCCACATGTGTGTGCATCACCTACACACACATCATCTCTTCACACACACACCCACTCATATGCACATCCTCTAGTGGCATCCATACCACCTACACATGCTAGCAAAACAAAGATGACCAACACAAGCATATGACACCAACACACACATGCATACATACACTAGCATCACCACATGTGTGTGCAACACCTACACACACACACAACATATATGACCATCACCAAAATATACTAGGCTACACAAGCTGAAGTGAGTGAATAAGAATACCCACAAAAGACCAAGCATGTGCAGCAACTTTGCAAGCAAACATAGCAACAGATCTGAAATGCAACAAAAAATAAAAGGGACAGGGGAGGGATCGAACCCTGGATCCCCGGCTAACACACCCAACAACATCACCACTCTACTGCAGCCTCTAGTTCGACAGCAACAAGGGAAAAGAACAGGTTATAGAGCAACTATAGCTATTGCATGCTACTATGCCAAGAAACAAGAATTAAAAAAGGGGGCAAGCTGGGATTCGAACACACACCCTCTCGAAGACAAACACCTGTTGTTACCACTGCGCCACGATATAATACTTGACAAATTAGGGGACTGAAACAAGGTAAGCTATCAAGAAGCCCTTCTCTGCCTACACAGAAACACCAGCGACAGGGAGATCGCCGGGGTGTTCTCGTCGGGGTTGCTGCTGCTGCTGCGCGACCGGAAGATCTACCTACACTACCGTCGCGACTGCTATGTCACAACAGCCACGGACACGCACCAAGCTACTGCTACTCTGCTAGGACTCGATACTCACACACACAAACATCTTCGCTGCTGAACTAACACGAATAGAGAGGCATGGCGACAGAGAGTTCGCCGGTGTCCTCCTGCTGCTGCTGCTACCGGAGGAACCCATGCACCATGACGTTGCAACACGAAAGGGAGAGCTCCCCTGCTACTGCTACATCGCTACACATCACACCTGACTGAGTAAGATGCACGCACAAACATCAACCCGCTACCGATCTACTGCCAGAGAAGCACTGCGCAGCACCACGGCGAATCTAAGGTGGAGCCGACGAGAGAAGGAAGGGGAGGCTGCTCCTCACCTTGGGGAAGGAAGGAGGGGTCCCGATCGGAGCAGAGGGCCCGGCCGGAGAGGAAGAAGGAGGCTGGAGAAGATCCTGCTGCCGAACCGAAGGAGAGGTAGAAGAACACCGCGGGCACAACCTTGACGAACTCGTGGCCGTCGGAGCGATCAATCCCCGGGGCTCCTAGCGCCAGGAATGGAACGCGGGGTCAAGGCCTGAGATCCTGGAGATGGCGGACTCGCCGGGCGGCGACGACGGCGTGGTAGACGCGGGCACCTTCTCTGCTTCTCTCTGCTACTGTCTACAGAAGACTTACCGCGAGGAAGGAAGGGAGGAAAGATGGCGATGGGGAGAGGTGGCGGCGGCGGCTGAGGGGGGAAGAGGAAACCTAGGCAGTTGGCACGGACGCCAACGCGTTTTAAAGGGGGGGTGTTGGAATTATGCCCTAGAGGCAATAATAAATATAGTTATTATTATAATTCTTGTATCAAGATAATCGTTTATTATCCATGCTATAATTGTATTGAATGAAGACTTATATACATGTGTGGATACATAGACAAAACACTGTCCCTAGCAAGCCTCTAGTTGGCTAGCCAGTTGATCAAAGATAGTTAGTGTCTTCTGATTATGAACAAGGTGTTGTTGCTTGATAACTGGATCACGTCATTAGGAGAATCACGTGATGGACTAGACCCAAACTAATAGACGTAGCATGTTGATCGTGTCATTTTATTGCTATTGTTTTCTGCGTGTCAAGTATTTGTTCCTATGACCATAAGATCATATAACTCACTGACACCGGAGGAATACTTTGTGTGTATCAAACGTCGCAACGTAACTGGGTGACTATAAAGATGCTCTACAGGTATCTCCGAAGGTGTTCATTGAGTTAGTATGGATCGAGACTGGGATTTGTCACTCCGTGTGACGGAGAGGTATCTCGGGGCCCACTCGGTAATACAACATCACACAAAAGCCTTGCAAGCAATGTGACTTAGTGTAAGTTGCGAGATCTTGTATTACGGAACGATTAAAGAGACTTGCCGGTAAACGAGATTGAAATAGGTATGCGGATACTGACGATCGAATCTCGGGCAAGTAACATACCGAAGGACAAAGGGCATGATTAGCACGACAATCCCGATGGCGACACATTGATGGAGATCATGGTGTGGCGCCGGTGACAAGAAGATCGTGCTGGTGCTTGGTGATGGAGATCAAGGAGCACGTGATGATGGCCATATCATGTCACTTATGAATTGCATGTGATGTTAATCCTTTTATGCACCTTATTTTTCTTAGAACGACGGTAGCATTATGAGGTGATCTCTCACTAAAATTTCAATACAAAATTGTGTTCTCCCCGACTGTGCACCGTTGCTACAGTTCGTCGTTTCGAGACACCACGTGATGATCGGGTGTGATAGACTCAACGTTCACATACAACGGGTGCAAAACAGTTGCGCACGCGGAACACTCGGGTTAAGCTTGACGAGCCTAGCATGTGCAGACATGGCCTCGGAACACATGAGACCGAAAGGTCGATCATGAATCATATAGATGATATGATTAGCATAGGGATGCTTACCACTGAAACTATACTCAACTCACGTGATGATCGGACTTGAGCTAGTGTAAGTGGATCATGAACCACTCAAATGACTAGAGAGATGTACTTTTTGAGTGGGAGTTTAGCGAGCAATTTGATTAAGTTAAACTCTAATTGTCTTGAACATAGTCTAAGTCCACTTTGAATATATTTGTGTTGTAGATCATGGCTCACGCGACAGTCACCCTGAATTTTAATACGTTCCTAGAGAAAGCTAAGTTGAAAGATGATGGAAGCAACTTTGTAGACTGGGCTCGTAATCTTAAGCTAATCTTACAAGCTGGGAAGAAGGATTATGTCCTTAATGCTGCGCTAGGAGATGAACCACCCGCTACGGCTGATCAGGATGTTAAGAACGCTTGGTTAGCACGTAAGGAGGACTACTCAGTAGTTCAATGTGCAGTCTTGTATGGCTTAGAACCGGGACTTCAACGTCGCTTTGAGCGTCATGGAGCATTTGAGATGTTCCAGGAGTTGAAGTTCATCTTTCAAAAGAACGCCCGGATCGAGAGGTATGAGACCTCCGATAAATTCTATGCTTGCAAGATGGAGGAGAACTTGTCTGTCAGTGAACATGTGCTCAAAATGTCTGGGTACTCAAACCGTCTAGCTGAGCTGGGGATTGAACTCCCGCAAGAAGCTATCACTGACAGAATCCTTCAATCACTGCCGCCAAGCTATAAATGCTTTGTGTTGAGCTACAACATGCAAGGGATGAACAAGTCTCCCGGCGAGTTGTTTGCGATGCTGAAAGTCGCAGAGTCTGAACTCCGTAAAGAGCATCAAGTGTTGATGGTGAATAAGACCACTAGTTTCAAGAGAAACGGCAAAGACAAGAAGGGTAATTCAAATAAGACCAGCAAGCCTGTTGCCAATCCGACGAAGAAACCCAAAGCTGGACCTAAGCCTGAAACAGAGTGTTACTATTGCAAGGGTATGGGTCACTCGAAGCACAATTGCCCCAAGTATCTGGCTGATAAGAAGGCGGCCAAAGAAAAATCAGGTATATTTGATATACATGTTATTGATGTGTACTTAACCGGCTCTCGTAGTAGTGCGTGGGTATTCGATACCGGTTCTGTTGTTCATATTTGCAACTCGAAACAGGAACTGCGGAATAGACGAAGGCTGGCTAAAGATGAAGTGACGATGCGCGTAGGAAATGGTTCCAAGGTTGATGCAATCGCCGTCGGCACAGTTTCACTTCAGTTACCATCAGGATTAGTTGTGAACTTGAATCATTGTTACTTAGTGCCTGCGTTGAGCATGAACATTATATCTGGATCTTGTTTATTGCGAGACGGTTACTCTTTTAAGTCAAAGAATAATGGTTGTTCTATTTCTATGAGTAACATCTTTTATGGTCATGCACCCAATGTGAGAGGATTGTTCATATTGAATATTGATAGTGATACACACATATATAACATTGAGACCAAAAGAGTTAGAGTTAACAATGATAGCGCCATATTTTTGTGACACTACCGCTTAGGTCATATTGGTGTACAGCGCATGAAGAAACTCCATGCCGATGGACTTTTGGAGTCACTTGACTTTGATTCACTTGACACGTGCGAACCATGCCTCATGGGCAAGATGACTAAAACTCCGTTCTCCGGAACAATGGAGCGTGCAAGTGACTTGTTGGAAATCATACATACCGATGTGTGTGGTCCGATGAGCGTAGAGGCACGCGGCGGATATCATTTTTTCTCACCTTCACTGACGATTTGAGTAGATATGGTTTTGTCTACTTAGTGAAGCACAAGTCTGAAACATTAGAAAAGTTCAAGCAATTTCAGAGTGAAGTTGAAAATCATCATAACAAGAAGATCAAGTTCCTACGGTCTGATCATGGGGGTGAATATCTGAGTTTCGAGTTTTGGTGCTCACTTAAGACAATGTGGAATTGTTTCACAGTTGACACTGCTTGGAACACCACAGCGTAATGGTGTGTCCGAACGTCGTAATCGTACTTTATTAGAGATGGTGTGATCTATGATGTCTCTTACCGATCTGCCATTATCATTTTGGGGTTATGCATTAGAAACAGCTGCATTCACTTTAAATAGGGCACCATCAAAATCCGTTGAGACGACACCATACGAACTGTGGTATGGCAAAAGGCCAAAGTTGTCGTTTCTTAAAGTTTGGGGATGTGATGCTTATGTCAAAAAGCTTCAGCCTGAAAAGCTGGAACCCAAAGTGGAAAAGTGCATCTTCATAGGTTACCCAAAAGAGACAGTTGGGTACACCTTCTATCTCAAATCCGAGGGCAAAGTGTTTGTTGCTAAAAACGGAGCTTTTCTCGAGAAGGAGTTTCTCTCAAGAGAATTGAGTGGGAGGAAGATAGAACTTGACGAGGTTGTCGAACCTCTCATCCCTCTGGATGGTGGCGCAGGGCAAGGGGAAACCTCTGTCGTTGCAACGCCGGTTGAGGAGGAAGTTAATGATGATGATCATGAAACTCCGGTTCAAGTTCCTGTCGAACCACGCAGGTCGACGAGACCACGTGCTGCTCCAGAGTGGTACGGTAATCCCATCTTATTAATCATGTTGTTAGACAACAATGAACCTGCAAATTATGAAGAAGCAATGGTGGGCCTAGATTCCAACAAATGGCTGGAAGCCATGAAGTCCGAGATAGGATCCATGTATGAGAACAAAGTGTGGACTTTGGAAATGCTGCCTGAGGGCCGCAAGGCTATTCAGAACAAATGGATCTTTAAGAGGAAGACGGACGCTGACGGCAATGTGACCGTTTATAAAGCTTGACTTGTGGCAAAGGGTTTTTCACAAGTTCAAGGAGTTGACTACGATGAGACATTCTCACCCGTAGCGATGCTTAAGTCCGTCAGAATCATGTTAGCAATAGCTGCATTTTTCGATTATGAAATCTGGCAGATGGATGTCAAAACGGCGTTCCTTAACGGTTTCCTTAAGGAAGAGTTGTATATGATGCAACCCGAAGGTTTTGTAGATCCTAAGAATGCTAACAAGGTGTGCAAGCTCCAGCGATCCATTTATGGACTGGTGCAAGCATCTCGGAGTTGGAACAAACACTTTGATGAGGTGATCAAAGCATTTGGGTTTATACAAGTGGTTGGAGAATCTTGTATTTACAAGAAAGTGAGTGGGAGCTCTGTGGCGTTTCTAATATTATATGTGGATGACATATTGCTGATTGGAAACAACGTAGAGTTTTTGGAGAGCATAAAGGATTACTTGAATAAAAGTTTCTCTATGAAGGACCTAGGAGAAGCTGCTTACATTCTAGCCATTAAGATCTACATGGATAGATCAAAACGCCTGATAGGACTTTCACAAAGCACATACCTTGATAAAGTTTTGAAGAGGTTCAAAATGGAACAGTCCAAGAAAGGGTTCTTGCCAGTTTTACAAGGTACGAGATTGAGTAAGACTCAGTGCCCAACAACTGATGAGGATAGAGAGCATATGCGCTCCGTCCCCTATGCTTCAGCCATCGGCTCTATCATGTATGCAATGTTGTGCACTAAACCGGACGTTAGCCTGGCCATAAGTATGGCAGGTAGGTTCCAGAGTAATCCAGGAGTGGATCACTGGACGGCGGTCAAGAATATCCTGAAGTACCTGAAAAGGACTAAGGAGATGTTTCTCGTGTATGGAGGTGACGAAGAGCTCGTTGTAAAAGGTTACGTCGATGCAAGCTTTGACACAGATCCGGACGACTCTAAGTCGCAGACCGGATACTTAATGGGGGTGCGGTAAGCTGGTACAGTTCCAAGGAGAGCTTCGTAGCGGATTCTACATGTGAAGCGGAGTACATGGCTGCCTCGGAGGCGGCTAAGGAGGGTGTCTCGATGAAGCAGTACATGACGGATCTTGGAGTGGTGCCAAGCGCACTAAATCCAATAACCTTGTTCTATGACAACACGGGTGCCATTGCCCTAGCAAAGGAACCACGGTTTCACAAGAAGTCCAGACACATCAAACGACGCTTCAACCTCATCCGCGACTACGTCGAAGGGGAGGACGTAAATATATGCAAAGTACACATCGATCTGAATGTAGCAGACCCGCTGACTAAACCTCTTCCACGGGCAAAGCATGATCAACACCAGAACTGTATGGGTGTTAGATTTATTACAATGTAATTCGCATGATGATGTGAGGGCTAGATTATTGACTCTAGTGCAAGTGGGAGACTGTTGGAATTATGCCCTAGAGGCAATAATAAATATAGTTATTATTATAATTCTTGTATCAAGATAATTGTTTATTATCCATGCTATAATTGTATTGAATGAAGACTTATATACATGTGTGGATACATAGACAAAACACTGTCCCTAGCAAGCCTCTAGTTGGCTAGCCAGTTGATCAAAGATAGTCAGTGTCTTCTGATTATGAACAAGGTGTTGTTGCTTGATAACTGGATCACGTCATTAGGAGAATCACGTGATGGACTAGACCCAAACTAATAGACGTAGCATGTTGATCGTGTCATTTTATTGTTACTGTTTTCTGCGTGTCAAGTATTTGTTCCTATGACCATGAGATCATATAACTGACTAACACCGGAGGAATACTTTGTGTGTATCAAACGTCGCAACGTAACTGGGTGACTATAAAGATGCTCTACAGGTATCTCCGAAGGTGTTCGTTGAGTTAGTATGGATCAAGACTGGGATTTGTCACTCCGTGTGACGGAGAGGTATCTCGGGGCCCACTCGGTAATACAACATCACACACAAGCCTTGCAAGCAATGTGACTTAGTGTAAGTTGCGGGATCTTGTATTAAGGAACGAGTAAAGAGACTTGCCGGTAAACGAGATTGAAATAGGTATACGGATACTGACGATCAAATCTCGGGCAAGTAACATACCGAAGGACAAAGGGAATGACATACGGGATTATATGAATCCTTGGCACTGAGGTTCAAACGATAAGATCTTCGTAGAATATGTAGGATCCAATATGGGCATCCAGGTCCCGCTATTGGATATTGACCGAGGAGTCTCTCGGGTCATGTCTACATAGTTCTCGAACCTGCAGGGTCTGCACACTTAAGGTTCGACGTTGTTTTATGCGTATTTGAGTTATATGGTTGGTTACCGAATGTTGTTCGGAGTCCCGGATGAGATCACGAGCATCACGAGGGTTTCCGGAATGGTCCGGAAACGAAGATTGATATATAGGATGACCTCATTTGATTACCGGAAGGTTTTCGGAGTTACCGGGAATGTACCGGGAATGACGAATGGGTTCCGGGAGTCCACCGGGGGGGGCAACCCACCCCGGGGAAGCCCATAGACATTGAGGGTGGCGCACCAGCCCTTAGTGGGCTGGTGGGACAGCCCAAAAGAGCCCTATGCGCATTGGAAGAAAAATCAAAGAGAAAAGAGAAAAAAAGAAGAGGTGGGAAAGGGAAGAAGGACTCCACCTTCCAAACCAAGTAGGACTCGGTTTGGGGGGGGGGGAGACCTTCCCCCCTTGGCTCGGCCGAAGCCCTTAGGGGTTCTTGGACCCCAAGGCAAGGCTCCCCCTCCTCCTCCTATATATAGTGGGGTTTTAGGGCTGATTTGAGACAACTTTGCCACGGCAGCCCGACCACATATCTCCACGGTTTTACCTCTAGATCGCGTTTCTGCGGAGCTCGGGCGGAGCCCTGCTGAGACGAGATCATCACCAACCTCCGGAGCGCCGTCACGCTGCCCGAGAACTCTTCTACCTCTCCGTCTCTCTTGCTGGATCAAGAAGGCCGAGATCATCGTCGAGCTGTACGTGTGCTGAACGCGGAGGTGCCGTCCGTTCGGCACTAGATCGTGGGACTGATCGCGGGATAGTTCGCGGGGCGGATCGAGGGACGTGAGGATGTTCCACTACATCAAACGCGTTCACTAACGCTTCTGCTGTACGATCTACAAGGGTACATAGATCACTCATCCCCTCTCGTAGATGGACATCACCATGATTGGTCTTCGTGCGCGTAGGAAAATTTTTGTTTCCCATGCGACGTTTTCAAAGATCTCTGTGGCTTTTCTATTTAAGAAATATGCCAGAAGGAAAAGAATTTAGCAAGGCAAACTAGTGGGGATAAAATCAAAAGAAAATACCCGTGATCATAGAAAAATATGACCTATTTAAATAAAACAAGAACAAGATTTTTAGGAGCAAGCAATATTTCACAAAACAGAATTAATGCCTCTGTTTTGTACTTATTGCACCTGTTCACAACACTTTTAAAATCACCAAACTAGCACCACTTAACACCCACAATATCCCCTAAATAAAAGACATTTTTTTAAAACAACTTAGGAGCAAACTAATATTTGAACTAGGGAATTAAAAGAGAGAGGGGTTTGCAACCAAAGGGTTTTGCAAAGTTCCAACACCACACTACTACTTCTACTCACCACAACACATATGCACCAACATCACATGAAATCACAAGACACCACATCATCACCACCACACTTGCAAACTCAAGGTCACAAAGATACATGGAAGAGATGATATGCCATGCATGCATGCAAGGAAGAAAAAAAATACAAGGGACACCACAAGAGGTCATGGCACACATGATATCATCATATCTCTGACAAGGTGGACCCACTTGCAATAGGTTCCAAATAGGGAAGGTTTACACTTGGGGCACTACATCAAGTCTGGCAATTGGATCATACTTTTTCAATATGCATCAACTTTTTATTCTTCATGCAATACATGAACGTGAACCATTGGACATATCATAAAGGTGGAATAGAATATGGTGGTAGTTTTCAAAGGGGTAAGAGTGGAGAATATAGTCTCACATCAACTAGGCGTACCAACGAGCTATGGAGATGCCCGTCGATAGATATCGATGCAAGGAGCATGGATTGCCATGCAAATGATGCACAAGAGCTATAAGTGTATGAAAGCTCCACTGAAGCTAAGTGGGGTATGCATCGAAATTGCTTGCTCATGAAGACCTCGAACATTTGAGGAAGTCCGTCATCGGAATATACAAGCCAAGTTTATGAAAAAGTGATTTCCACTAGCATATGAATGATATAACGTGAGACTCTCTATATGAAGAACAAGGTGCCACTTTGAGACAAAAGTGTGGTAAATGATAGTAGCAAAGTCCCTTCTCTCTTTTTCTCTCATTCATTTTTTCATTTTTTGAATTATTATGATGGGCCCATTTGGCCTCCCCCATTTTTATTTCCTCACTCGGACAATGCTCTAATAATGATGACCATCACACTTTTGTTTACTTACAACTCAATATGAAAACTGGTAGGACGTTATGACTCTGAATGAATGCCTCTGACAGTGTAGCAGGATGTGCAAAGATCTAGCATGACTATGAACGTCGACTTTGCCGCAAATACTATGCCAGCTCTATATGATCATGCAAAACATTATGATGATGAACGACTAGTCATGTGAAGTGATGATGTCATTTGCATGGAAGTATATCTCAGAATGGCTATGGAAATGCCATGATAGGTAGATATGGTGGCCGTTTTGAGGAGGATATAAAAAGGTTTATGTGCAACAAAGTGTGTCATGTCACCAGTTTGGATGCACTTGCGAAAGTTGCACCGATCCTCAAGGTGAGAACAGGCGATGCACGGTACCGAAGAGGCTAGCAAATACGAGGAGATGAGAGTGTGTATGTCCATGGTGTCACATTAGTCATGAAGAACTTATATACTTATTGCAAAGTTTTATTAGTTTTATCACAAATCAAAGTACTACTCGCATGCCCCGAGGAAAAGGGTTGGTAGGAAGTAACCATTGTGCGACTCCGACTCAAAACAACACAAGGGTTTCAATAAGGAATATAAATGCTCACACATCATCACCATGCCTTTCTAAATTTTTTAGATGAACAAGAATTTTAACATCTCTTAATATCGACATCTATCTGAATTAATAATAATGCACTCACACCTCTTTCATATCACCACATCAATATCATTAACCCACAATTTCTCTATATGTGCTACATGATGGTTTAATTATCACTCATTGGATACTCATTATTTTTTATCTAGTCTTATGATCCATGAAAATTACCGTCACTATTTTTCCAGCTCTCAAACAAATATAAATGAAGAACGAGAGCATAATACTACTATAAAATCTACACGCCACCGTGCTAAAAAAGATATAAGTGAAGTTCTAGAGAAACTACTAAACTCAAAAGATATAAGTGAAGCACATAGAGTATTCTAACAAATTATGATGATGTGGTATCTCTCTCAAACAGGTGTGTCCAGCAAACAATGATTATGGCAAACTAAAAGTAAAATCAAACAAAAGCAAACGACTATCCAAACAAAACTCATATCATGTGATGAATAAAAATATAGCTCCAAGTAACATACCGATAGATTGAGACAAAAAGAGTGGATGCCTTCAGGGGCATCCCCAAGCTTAGACGCTTGAGTCTTCCTAGAATATTACCTTGGGGTGCCTTGGGCATACCCAATCTTAGGCTTTTGTTGCTCCTCAATCCTTTGTTCATCGGGACAATACCCAAAACTTGGAAACTTCAATCACATAAAACTCAACAAAACTTTGTGAGATCCGTTAGTATAAACAACATATCAAATACTTTCAGGTGTTGTTAAAAATTGATTCTTATTTTATTTTAGCATAGGGTATTGTATAGTAACTCCTTCATGGCTTATACCCCGATACAATCCATAGCATCATCAAAACAAGCAAACTACACATGCGAAAACAGAATCTGACTGAAACACAACAATCTGTAGTAATCTATAATGAACCTATACTTATGTAACTCCAAAAATTATGAAAAATTAGGATGACCCAAGGAATTTATATAAAAATATTGTTTAAAACATTCAGCTTAAAAAGAGGTTCCAGTAAAATCATAGAAATTCTGCACTGGACGTCAAAGTTTATGTTTTTGCACTGTACCAATTCTACTCATCATGCAAATCATCCCAAAGGCTTTACTTGGCACAAACATTAAGTAAAACATAAAAAACACAATCATTATAGAGGCAATAATCATGTTATCACACACTAACAGAGAAAGCAAAAAATAAGTTAACTATCGGGTTGCCTCCCAACAAGCGCTATTGTTTTACGCCCCTAGCTAGGCATATTGCATAGTTTCAAGTGTTATCATCTTCGACACTCAACCCATAAGTGATTCTCATGGTTGATTCATATGGTGTCCTAATTCTGTTTCCAGGTAAGTGTTCCATTCCTTTCTTTAATGTAAATTGGAACATTATATTCCCCTCTTTCATGTCAATGATTGCACCTATAGTTCGTAGGAAGGGTCTCCCAAGTATAATTGGACAAGTAGGGTTGCAATCAATATCAAGCACAATTAAATCTACATGCACATAATTTTTATTTGCAATTATCAACACATCATTTATTCTACCCATGGCTTTCTTGATGGTAGAATCCGCAAGATGCAAGTTTAGGGAACATTCTTCAATATTAGTGAGACCAAGCACATCACATAAAGTTTTAGGTATAGTTGAAACACTAGCACCAACGTAACACAAAGCATTGCATTCATATTTATTTATCTTGATTTTGATAGTAGGTTCCCACTCATCATGCAACTTTCTAGGAATAGAAACTTCAAACTAAAATTTCTCATCATAAGCTTTCACCATAGTTTTCACTATATGTTGAGTAAAAACTTTGTTTTGTTCATAAGCATTGGGTGAGATAATGAAAATAGATGGCATGTTTTTGTGTGAGAAGAGCACCAATGGGCAAGACCAAACTCTGGTGGACCCCGCGGGATATATAGGTGCCACCTTACAAGACGCTTAGGGCCTGTGAGAGCCTTTGGTCGCAGATGGTCTATATAGACTTCAAAACTCCTACCTTAAGTATTGTTGATTTTCTATCGCCGCCTCTTTGCGTTCCAAGGCGATCTCCCCTTTGGCATGATCTAGAACTCTGCAGAAAGGGGGAACCTGCATCTTCAACCTCTACACATCAATCCTTGTTGTCCCCACGACAAACTAGGAATAGTTCACCTTCGAGACCGACGGGTTGTGGTGGTATGTGTGTGTCATGTATCTTTCTTTCCTGATTTTATGAATTGTCATCATCATTATGATCTTGGGCATTGATGATTAGTTGAATTATATAATGTACCTCTTGTGACGAGTATCTTTATGGATCAAATCTTGTTCATGTTATATTCTTGAACATAAGGAGTTAATGAGATTATATGATGCATGTCTAGCATAATCTCTGGAGACATTCGCGAGACACTGAGGAAACTCATTCGAAAAGTATTGAATGACAATGTCATATAGTGTTTTCATAGTATAATCTCGGTGGCTGAATGATGTGACATTGGGGTGGCTTGTTAGACTAAGACTAGAAAAAAACTTTGATATGTTTTGCTATTTGCGCACCTACGAGATCTATTCCGGAATTGAACCAATAAAAAATAACTTTGTATGGTTACAACATTTATTTTAAAGAAGTTACCATGTTGAGAGTAGACACTTGTAAACCTACGTACCCTAGGCCTTGTTCCAACCATTGCAATCTTGTTCTTAGTCACGGTTTACTTGTTACCTCATTGTTTTTATTATTTGAGAAAATATAAAAATATGTCCGCCATTCTTATGACCTATCTACCATCCAATTTATCAGTCCCTTCCTCGAACTAATATATCTATACAATTGACAATCGTGTTAGGTTTGTTGGAGACACTAGTACAAATGCCCGTGCGTTGCACCGGGCAATAAAAAAGTACCCAACCTTCTTGTAGTGCCATTATGCAGCATTAATTGTAATAAATGTGTATAATAATGTAAATGTTTTCTATTACAACCTTTTTGCAAGCTTGCGAATCAAAAGTACCCCGTCCGATTCAGTGAATAAAAATATGATTCTTTATTTATGTCAAATAAATGTTATAAGCTTGGACATGGTGTGGTTTAATATTTTCCCAAAGGTACAAGTCATGAGAAACAAACAGTATTCCCAAAAGAGCAATATTTGCAACAAACAAACTCTAGTCAAGGAATGGCAGAGGTGTGAAACACGAGCAAGAAATGTGTTCTGATTCGGCAAGAACCCTCCAACTATCATCAAGTTAAACTTAACCAGTGCTTCAGTCTCTTTCCCATGATTAGCCAGTGCAGACAACAATGCATTCCACGTACATGCCTCCTTCTCACATACAATCTAAAAGGCTCTCCTGCAACAGTCAAGCTTCCCATACTTCCCATACATGTCGATCAACGTCGTTTCCAAGAACGCTGTAGAGTCAGCCTCATGCCGAAAAACATATGCATGAACAGCCGTCCCGACCGCAAGCCCCCCGGCACCATCCAAGTTTGCACAAGCCGAGAGCACGCTGACCAATGTGGCCTCCCCGAGCCGCCCAATGTTGTCCAACAAAAATCTCCTGAGGGCCTCAACAGCATCCGAGTGGCACCCATTCCTGGATAACCAAAGATGAGCGTCGTCCAAGACACCACATCCCTCACCACCATCCGCTCAAAGAATTCTCTAGCCGCAGCCACGTCTCCGACGAGGCATAGCACATCAAGCATGGCATTAGAGGAGACCAGATCCGGGTTGGCCATTTCGTCAAACACCTTAGATGCGTCACACCCGAGACGCCCAGCTCGACCATAGGAGCTGACCAGCGAGCATACAATGAAGCGATCAGCCGTAAGCCCGCAGCGGAGACACTGCGCGTGGAAGGCCCTGGTGGCTGGTCCGGAGGCGGAGGCGAACCTGAGGATGGAAGGGAACGTGTGGCCGTTGGGGCGCGCCCCGGCGGCGAGCATGGCCGAGAAAAGGCGGAGGGTGGCGCATAGCGGGGTGATTATGGAAGCAGGGAGGCGGAGGTGGGCATGGATGAGGCAGTTGTAGGGGAAGGTGGCGGCGGCGTGGGAGGTGGAGAGCGTGCCGGAGGCGAGGAGGAGGGCATGGACCTGGAGGAGCCGGCGAGGGGCGGAGAAGTGCTTCTGGAGGAGGCGCTCGAGGACGGCGAAGGAGTACGGGGAGCCCGTCCACATATGCGCCGCGACGCTCGCCGGCGTTGCTGTCCTCAGCCAGATCGGATCCAAGTTCAAGAAAGCTGCTGCGCTATCCCCGGCGAGGGGAGTTGGAGTTGGGGGAAGGGGCAGGAAAACTAAAAAAGAAAAAGCAAAAACAGAGTGCAGAGGGAATTGAACCTGGGTCTTCAGCTAAGAAGAGCAAGGCTCTCTCCATCCTGCTAGTCCTTCACTATGGACATAATATGGCGGCATAGGTTCAGATAATACGTTTGGGCCGGTGAAAGAAAAAACTGAATCGTTTTTTGACTTACGGGTGGCATTGGTGAGTAATTTTGACCAACTTCAGAGGCAATTTCGATGACGTACGGACAGAAGTTATCCGTACTTTATTAGTAGGTAAAGATAAGACACTACTTGTATCTTATTACATGATTGTTTGAGAGGAGAATACAATCATCCTACACCTTATGCAGATTGATGAGCCTTAGCTCACCCACTTGAGAAAAAAATATGATAAAACTCTACACTTAGAGGCCCAACATAGTCTGAAAAATGGAAGTGTGTAGAAGACATCAACTCCCCTACAATGCGAATAAGCAGCACTAGAACAAGAGCGAGGCAGAGAGACCTTATTTCACGTCAACGTCAACACCATCGTCTCACCGAAAACAAAAACTAAACTTATTCATAACCCTACAACCATCCAACTGAAGCCCTGGTGTCCATGCCCCTCACGTCTCCATAACGGCATATAAAGGGAGTGGGCGCCCTTGGTCTTGCTGGGAAGGCAGGTAGATTGGCCATCGCCTCTGTATCTTAGGTCATCGGAGCAGGTGAAAAGAAAACGGTTCATACATAATTTTTAGGATTGTCTTGCAACGGTGACAATTTGTTTAACCATTGCTTTATCCTGCTGGTGACTTAAAATCAATTTAACACACCTTCTAAAAAGCAGTAATTAACAGTCAAAAATTTGTTGCCAATTATCCCATCATTTTTGTCCATATGATCAAAATTTGATGGTTGTGGGTTCTATCGCTAGCCATTTATTGGTTGACAACATTTTTTTATGTTTATATAATCAAAATTGGAACACACTTGCTTAAACCAAGCGTTGGATACAACAACCCTCTACCCATCCAAAGCCGCAACAATTAGTCGCCTTGTGTAAACTTTCACATGCTTACCCTCCTCCTCACCCCCAAATCATCAGTATAACGCAAATGCCATCTACATTCGTGCTTACGTACATAGCAAATCAAAAGCGGTTGAATAAGTGCGTTTGTGCGATGGTAAAAAAAAAGTCGGTTGAGTAAGTGAAATAATGCATCGGTTTCTATGTTCCAGTTTGCGCAAAAAGGTAAAAGAGAGAGACATTGATTCATTTCTAAGAACAAATAAATACCTGTCAAAATTGTCATATAAGTCAGCAAAAGATCCGTAGCGTTCTAAAATTCTGAACATTAATACAGCTCTCTCACTCTCTCCACCTAAAAAATTGATTAGGTACATACCTAAGAAAAAAGTATGACATCTCTTTAGAAGTATTTCGTTGGTTCAATTTTCTCCTTTAATTTTAAGCTTCCTTATCTCCTCAAAATTATTAGGAAAAAGTTATTTGAACTTTTTTCTCCAAGTAAGGAAGGCTAAAGTTTAGGTAAAAATTACAAGCGAAGCCTAGATGTGATCATGGTGAGCCCTGCCAAATGCCTGGGATCGAAAACTAAACGGTTGGTTTAGGCTCGTCATATGCTTTCAACCTCAATGGACACCACAAAAGCATGAGATACCTAAGCTACGTCGTATTATTATAACCAAAATAAATTAATAACAATTTTTTCAAATGATGATTTCTTTATGGAAAACACTTAAAATAAACCGTCTGATCTCTCCCTTGTGTAAGCCGCTCTCTCCTAACGATACGTGCCCTGCACGAGGTTCGCACACCACATCCCAGCCTTATCCTCTCCACACTTGGATCGTCTTCCTCGTTCCTCCCTCCCTCACCCACTCCCCCACTCTTTTCTTCCTAGATGGGGTACCCGTTGATCCGATGGGATGACCGTCCAACGCGTCGCCGACGGGATTGGGGGGAGCCGCGCTGTCGAAGGTGTTGAAGTGTGGCGGCGGCCGAAGCGACAGGGGCTCCCCTAACCTCATCACAACAGTCGTCATTTGCTGCATCGTCATTGTTGCGCTCCAGCTCCAGTGAAGCATCGCTGGAGCTGTGATGGGCCGTCGTTGCTGCGTTGGAGCGCCGCCGTGCAGGAGTTCGCGCTCCAGTGAAGCATCACCGGGGCTGTGATGGGTCGTCGTTGCTGCGTTGGAGCGTCGCCGTGCAGGATTTCGCGCTCCAGTGAAGCATCACCGGGGCTGTGATGGGTCGTCGTTGCTGCGTTGGAGCGCCGCCGTGCAGGAGTTCGCGCTCCAGTGAAGCATCACTGGGGCTGTGATGGGTCGTCGTTGCTGCGTTGGAGCGCCGCCGTGTCGCGCTGCAATGAAGCTTCATAGGCGGTTGCATTGGAGCTTCACCGGCGGCGCCAAGAGTTGCCATGCAGCGCCCAAAGTTGCAATGAAGCTTCACCGACGGCTGCAATGGAGCTTCATCGACGACGCCAAGATTTGTGATATGCAGCGCCCGAGCTGCAGTGAAGCTCCACTCACGCCGCAATGGATCTTCACCACGACGAGCGGTCGTTGCTCGCGTTGACCCGATTCAGCGTCTGTGTGGAATGCATCTAATGGCTGGGGACCCGGCTGATTTTCTGAAAAACCAATCGGTTGATCCGTAGCAGCCGTCTTTCTTTATATCTTGACACGCTTCAAGACGAGTAGATCTGGTTGAAAAAGGAAGAAAATATGCATAAAAGCAATCATTTAGAAAAAGAAAGACATAAAACTTATCCTTCATCTATGCACACGGATGTAAACACATGTACACACCTAGTTCTTTCCACACGAGGGTTCACTTCTACCGTGCTATCACTACGCAGCACCGAATTACGCCGTTTCAGTCTTTGTGGGTTTCGCGGGTCTATGTTTACTCAACCTGCTCTCGAGAATGTAGCTCACCAAATCCATCGCATAAAAACTCCTCACACCGTCGCTTAATCGAAACGTCTCCACACGAATTCCTCCGAATTTTATGTTTGAACTTCCATGGTTCCAAACGGGGCTGAAGTTTTTAAAATACAGAAAAATACAGGGGGCCGCCGGCAGTTCTTCCCACCACCGAGCACCGACCGTCGCCACCATTTCCACTCCTCCAGATCCACCCATCGTCCTCCTCCCCGCTGCCTCCCTGCTTCCTTCCTTCCCGCCCCCAACCACCTCGGCCGCCAGATCCCGCGAGCTCCCACCCCCACCCCCACGCCCCTCTCGTGCGCGCGCTCGCGCGCGCGCTCCCCGGGATCCCAAGCTGGATACCGTCGAGAAGATCGTCGAGGACTTCGCCTCGGACATGGCCCTCAACCCCTTCTCCTCCGGCACCCGCCTGCGGTGAGCCCCAAACCCCGAAATTCACCCCCGGATCCGCCGCGGCAATGCTGCGAATCGCGCCTGCTTGCTTGCTTGCTCTGACTGACCGATCTTCCTTCCTTCCTTCCTTCCCGCAGGGACATGATACGGGCGATACGCGCGTGCAAGACGGCGGCGGAGGAGCGGGCGGTGGTGCGGCGGGAGTGCGCGGCGATACGGGCGGCGATCAGCGGGGACGGGCAGGACCTGCGGCACCGCAACATGGCCAAGCTCATGTTCATCCACATGCTCGGCTACCCCACCCACTTCGGCCAGATGGAGTGCCTCAAGCTCATCGCCGCCGTCGGATACCCCGAGAAGCGGATCGGCTACCTCGGCCTCATGCTGCTCCTCGACGAGCGCCAGGAGGTCCTCATGCTCGTCACCAACTCCCTCAAGCAGTAGGCCCGCATCCTCCCTGCTGCTGCACAGTGTTTGCTTCAGTACGTAGATGTGATGCCGAGTTTTGAGTAATGCTACTGCTTGATTTGGGGGCAGGGATCTCAACCACTCCAACCAGTTCATCGTGGGGCTCGCGCTGTGCGCGCTCGGGAACATCTGCTCTGCTGAGATGGCCCGGGATCTGGCGCCTGAAGTGGAGAGGCTCATGCGAAGCAGGGATGCTAATACAAAGAAGAAGGTGCTTGTTTTCATAACACGGTTCAGTTTATAGTCAGTGAATCCACTCATCCGGTGGAGCATGTCCAAAATAAGCATCTTCCAGAGGAATTGTTGGTATGCCAAGGTTTGGGGTAGATTAAGAAACTGCACATTACTATCGAAGTCAGTCACTATAGATTGTCATTTACACAAATAAATCCTGGCGCTTTGCTATGCAACAAAAGATTTCCTCTTGGCCCGTTATTTCAGAGAGTATTTAAAAAAATTACCCGGCATTTTATTCATTTTGCTGTACTCATCTACGCTACTGACAAAATACTTTCTTTGGTTCTCTTTGAAATCATGAGTTTTATGGAGGTATTATTCATGATATTCTTGTCCCTGTTTATTAGGCTGCTCTGTGCTCTGTGAGGATTGTAAGAAAAGTCCCGGATTTGGCGGAAAATTTCATGGGTCTTGCTGCATCATTACTGAAGGAAAAACACCATGGGGTTTTGATATCTGCAGTTCAGCTCTGCACTGAATTGTGTAAAGCCAGCAAAGATGCATTGGAGTACCTGAGAAAGGTAATGCCATTTTTTTTATGTTACACCTGAGGCCCTGAGGTCTGTTTTGACAATAACTGGATTATGACAATGATCGATGATCATTATTTTTTTGAACGATCACCGGGGGGGGGGGGGGGGGGATCCCCACCTGAATATATTGCTGAAAAGCTGCCAAAGCCAAGAGTCACCCCTTGAACTTCGGCTGATCCAGTTTATAAGGGAAACCAGATCGAAAACCTAAACAAGCTGACCCCGTTTATGAGGGAATCTGGGCCAAAAAAACGTACAGGTAACAAGGTTGCAGAAGATGTGAAAAAATTGGCACCCAGGAAAAGGCATGGCCTAGCTATTAGGCAAAAAGACCACCACCAGGAGAGACACAAGTAGATGTGGGGTGTTGTTGAAGGATCACAATACCAAGACTCTGCAAACAACCTAACGCACCGCACCGACATGCGTATCGAGCCCCACGGCACAACAGAGGATCAACCATAACCAATGAGTGCCGAACTAAACACGAACCTTGACCGGAAGATCCGCCACGGAGGTCGAAATGATTAGCAGGTTGGGGAGGCATCATTGCTTCGTCACTGAGCAAAGTTGAACCAAGACCACACCAAGAGCTCGAAGCTTGCCGCAGCACAACGGCAACCATGGTAGGGTCTTGAGCAAGCACGGGAGTACCCAAAGGGCAGCCGAAGAGAAAGACATGAAGAATAACACAACCAGCACAAAGGGGGCCTCAACTTCTATCTTCATCTGACCAAGCAAGGAGAGCCTTGAACGTTGGCCATCTGGTCGCCACCCAACGACACCCGCAAGGAGAGAGGTGTCGTACGGGAACGAAGTGGTCCGGAGAGGAGCACACCCCGCTAACCCGGCTTCGGAAGGAAGAATCGTAACCACGCCAAGGGATGGTCGAGCTCACGAGGGGGAAACATATGGCTGCCCTACATCGCCAAAGGGATGATCGATGATTATATTTATAGTTGTTGCCCATCATGTATATTAATGTAACATCTCAACTATTATATTTATGATAGTGAAGTTTATTGGTAGAAAGTTTTACACCTTGTAGCGGTCAAGAAATCAAGCTGCAATGTTTCATAATAGAAAATATTCTTTGACCTGCAGTCTACACCTTATGTTTCAAAGTACTACAATTGCTTCCACATATTAGATTATTACACCCCAAGACCGTCAATACATTAAATCATCTTTTGTGTTCTACTCCCTCCGTTCCTAAATATAAGACCTTTTAGAGATTGCACTATAAACTACATACGGATGTACATAGACATATTTTAGAGTGTACATTCACTCATTTTGCTCCGTATGTAGTCTTCTAGTGAAATCTCTAAAAGGTCTTATATTTTGGAACGGAGGGAGTAGCATTTAACCTGAGTACTTTACAAGTTTTAAATAACATTACCTGAAACACGAGCTATCCTCTTTAACTTTTGCAAAATATTTCATTGCAGAACTGCATCGAAGGTCTGGTCCGGATACTTAGAGATGTCTCCAATAGTTCATATGCTCCTGAGTATGATGTTGCTGGCATTTCGGATCCTTTCTTGCATATTCGAGTTCTTAAACTTATGCGTATGTTGGGTCAAGGCGATGCAGATTGCAGTGACTATATGAATGACATTCTTGCTCAGGTGATTGCTTAATAAGTTAGTATCTGTCTTTGTTTCCGCATGCACATGCACAATGCTGTCATTTATTGTTGTCCGTGCAAAGTATGATGATTTGGTCAATTCCTGTTGCCCAAGTTATTTATTAATTCTAGTTTTATCTGGTTTCTTAATCTGTATTGACAATGGTTAACCATTTATTCTGTTTAAGAGGATATACAACATCAGTAAGTTGAGTGATCTTACACAACCGTGCTACAATGTGGGAAAACATATATTTTAACTGTGCAAATCACAAAAGTGGAAAGCATCAGATAACAATATCTGCTTGAAAGTGCAACAAATCATGACAATTGGCAAAGCCTCGAGAGAGTAAGAGCACCAGATTGAGGAAAGAAACTGGACAAGCTTAGAACATACAGTCATGAACTTCTAGATTCGAGCAACTTAGCAGCCTGAGATGAAAGACAAATCTTGCTGAATTTTATTGTTACATCACACAAGCAATTGAACCCATCAATTCGAAACACAATGGGAGCACGTAATACATGGCTCAAGAACCAAGCTAAAAATCTGACAGCAAATCTGCAGTGTATTCTGACATATCTCTTGTTGACCTTCTTCCAATCAAGGGATATGCTTATAATACTGTACTCCCTCCGTCCCAAAATAAGTGTCGCAGACTTATTTTGGGACGGAGGGAGTACAATATTATAAGCATATCCCTTGATTGGAAGAAGGTCAACAAGAGATATGTCAGAATCTAAGTCTGGGACACTTATTTTGGGACGGGAGTAGATGTTATACAACACCATAAGCTCAGTTTTGCTCTTTTTTTGTCTGAAGAACAACTTTTGCATTCTTGACCCATTGCTCATGTTGTGTTAATTACTGTATACTGTTGTTCCTTTAGCTCCAGCTTAGGGTAGTGCTGCATGTGTGTTGGATTAGAAGACCCATGAAAGATTCATCTTTTCTTCCCTATTTACTGAGAATGTACCACAAAGCACATTTTGTTTGGTAATCGGTACTTGTTTGCATATTACATTGGAAATTAACTGCGCTATTTTTCCAGGTTGCAACAAAAACCGAGTCAAACAAGAATGCTGGAAATGCCATCTTGTATGAATGTGTTGAGACTATAATGGGTATTGAAGCTACTAGTGGTCTACGTGTCCTGGCTATTAATATTCTGGGTAGATTCTTGTCAAATCGCGATAACAATATAAGGTTATTTTTCTATTTATTTTCACCTTGATTGCTCTGTTTTTTCTCTTAATACTTACATCAGTAAAAATGTTCATCCATCTGCTCTGTTTGGGGTAAAATTTCACTGTTAATCTATTTTTTTCTTTCAGATATGTTGCTCTGAACATACTTATGAGGGCCATTACAGTAGATACACAAGCAGTACAGAGGCACAGGGTGACAATATTGGAGTGTGTAAAGGTAACAATAAATATAAATCTGTCCGATATGCTGAGTATTTGTCTTCTACTGGGGTTTGGGGACCAATGTATGTTCAGTATCAGAATAAGGATTCTTGGTAATTCCTCACCCTCCGAAGGTCCGCACTTGTGAAAAGTTCAATATTTTAGTACAGTCCACCCAAAAAAAAAGAGAAAATCTGTTTTAACGTTACTTTATCTTCTATGACGTTTGTATTTCTTTCATCATCTCTCTCCCCCCTCTGAATTTTGTGGAATCAAAACATGTCCCCGTACAAGAATTGCCAGAAATGCGGGGTTTATTCCTTATGCTTCGAGTGTGGTTGTGTTGTAAATAACTTTCCCCAATGCTTGGCATATGTAGCCTAACATCTTATCAGGAATCTCATATTTCCCTGCTCCCTTGGAATAGATAGTTTCTTACTTGCTAAAGGTTGATTCATATTGTCTAGGCCTCTGCTGGCATAGTCATGTTCGGATACTGCTGCTCTTTCACAGCAATATCTAACTCAAGGTTTTACACTTTACTCATATATAAGTAACTCAAACCTTACTGTACAGTAATTCAGTGTTGCAATCTTTCAGGCTTTAATTAACATTTCCATTTATTAATTTTGGAACCTTAGTTCTGCTATTTTGGAACAGTAATTCTGGAACATATTGTCTAGGCCTCTGCTGGCATAGTCAGGCTGTAATCTATTCAGTGTTACTCATGATGTAACATTTTCAATCACCTGTGCACCTTTCAGGATGCCGATGCCTCCATTCGCAAAAGGGCCCTGGAACTTGTTTATTTGTTGGTCAATGATACCAATGTAAAGCCTCTGACCAAAGAGCTCGTCGACTACTTGCAAGTAGCTGATCCAGACTTCAAAGAAGATCTCACAGCCAAGATATGCTCCATAGCTGAAAAGTTAGTATTTCTCTTTTTAGGGGGGTTTCCTGTTGATGTATGACACGTTTAACAAGGTTGCGTCTCTAATAGGTTTTCTCAAGAAAAGTTATGGTATCTTGATCAGATGTTCAAGGTTTTATCCCTGGTAAGTGCCAAAATGCAGTGGATCTATCTTGTATCGGAAAGGTTTGCAGTCCAGAACATATTGGGTATTAGCAATGTAGCCTCTTCATTACAATGTTGTTGGACCTAGTAGGAAGACTTAGCTATCATCATTGCTTTCTCAATCTGTTTTATGGGGAAGTCTGTGCACATGGTACACACCGGGACTAGCAAGTGAGGGTATCAGTGTATCACAGACTATCACTATCATTGACCTCCATTGACAAATGACAATACTGCATGAGAATATGGAGGTTGCAGAGAGAATTTGATTTTGTGGCCTACTGGTGATACCTGTTACTTAAGTGATTTGATTTAGGTTTGCGGGTTAGATTAAGAAACTGTTGGTTAAGTAGTTTGAAATAGTTGGCCGACAAAGATTACTAGAATCATCAATAATGTGTTGTTCTTGTTCACGTTCGTTAGAAATCCAAGAAAAGTCTAGCCATCTGAGAAATAAAATGTCTAGTAATGTGCTATTGGAAATGTATGAATTCACGTTGGTACTATTGAATGCATATGAATGCTTGAACCTACAAATGGAACATACACATACCTCCAGTTCTGCAATGACCAATATAGAAAACAATTTCGAATTTATGCTGCACTTCTATTAACAGGCTGGAAATCATGTGAAAGATGATGTGTGGCATGCCCTTATTGTTGTAATAAGCAATGCGTCCGAACTTCAAGGATACTCAGTGAGATCATTATACACGGCTTTACAAGCATACAGTGAACAGGTTTGGATTTAGTTTTTATTCTTCATAATGTATGCCATTCGATTCCATCCATCTTAACATCTCAGTCTATCTGACGTGTGTAACCTTGTTGACATTGCATATTTACACAACAGGGAAGTTTATTGAGAGTAGCTGTTTGGTGCATTGGTGAATATGGTGAAATGCTAGTGAACAATGTCGGCATGCTTGAAGCTGAGGGACCAATCACGGTGAGTGCACATTCTTGTAGGCCATGCTATTCTTGATGTTCTGAACTACCTAGACAGGTTTCAGCTGTATTTTAAGTTTCACCTACTCCAATAGCTAGCACATATATGTCACAATATTGTCTGATCCCCCATTATTGTTCTCATTCTTCTTTCTGCTTTCACGATCTATATACTTCCAATAATTGCTGGCAGTATTTCTCGGCACAACATTCATTTAATTATGTGGTATTTAGTCTAAGAGAGTATTCGGATGAGTAAATTACATTGTGGGTAAGAACAGCTTGTGAGGTGGATGCAACTATGTACGGAACTCTACAACCGTTTGTTTTGGTCACAAAGCTTGATTAGTGGGCTCAAAGTGGGTCAGTTAAAGGCCACTTGTGCTAATAATGCTTAGTCAGCATCCAACAGTGAAGTGTCTGGGGCTTAGGCTCTCAGTCCCATGAACTTTTGCAAGGCTAATATTCCATTTGGTAGTATTACTTTTCTACCGTATTGTTGTCAGACATCATACCAAACACATCAACTTGTGCAGGTAACAGAATCCGATGCTGTTGATGCTGTGGAGCTAGGTCTTAACCGTTATGCTGCAGATGTGACAACTAGGTCTATGTGTCTAGTTGCTCTTTTGAAGCTCTCCTCACGGTTTCCATCTATGTCGGAGTAAGATATCTTCCGACTTGACCTTGTACTGTAGTTGAATAACTTCTAAAAAAAATACCTGCTCAAAGCTGCAATGGTTTTGGGAACCAGTCTAATTTGTTCTTTTGGTTCTCCTGTATCCATAATATTTCGGTAATTTCTGAATACTGCAAAACCATTTTCCACGATGACTTCTAAATCTATGCAATTGTATCATCTTTTATTACAATTGAATTTTGGACCTGCTGGGTTTTCAAATATGGAGTTTTTGTCCTTCACTTACGATAGAACTATGTAATGCCGTATTGATGTCTACACTATGGTAGTCATATGGTGTATTTATGTATGATTTCCTCATCTTTTTGTACATACTACTGCCATTGTGCATTTGTTTATGTTTCTCATCTTTTTGGCATCTCCACGAACTTCTGTACAAATTCACCACATCTTTTAGATCCTTGCCATGGTGCCAGGTTGTTACCTGGAAAGGCTTTACCGTGTTATATAACGTAAATAGTGTTAACTACTGCCAACTGCTTCTTACATTATATTTACATTAAATCATATGATTTATCTTTCTTAACAGGAGGATAAAACAAATAGTTGCCCAGAATAAAGAGAATATGGTGCTTGAACTACAGCAAAGATCAATTGAATTCGGTTCCATTATACAAAGACATCAGTCTATCAGGTGGGCTACAGAACTTCTAAATATTACTGCATAGACTTTCTCTTTTATCCTGGTACTTATGAATGGTATTAACCTTACAGAAATGTGGTATGAGTGCAGGTCATCTTTGCTTGAGCGTATGCCTGTACTGGATGAAGCTACTTATCTTGTGAAGAGGGCTAGTGCTACACAAGCAACTATTCCAGCATATAAGCCTGCAGCAGTCACTCCTGGAGGCCTTAAGCTTCCTAATGGTGTAGCAAAACCTGCTGCAGCTCCATTAGTTGATTTGCTTGATTTAAGTTCTGACGATGCACCAGTCACTACCACTGCTTCTGCTACTGCAGCACCTAGTGATTTTCTCCAAGACCTTTTGGGTATTGGTGGGACAAATTTATCAACTGCAGGTATTTTGTTTTGCATTTCCATTATTGTTCTCTTGGACATGCCTTGTTACTTTGCTTCTCACTTGACGCAAATGGTGCTAGATGGTACTTCATAAGTTCCTTTCGTTTTGTTCAGGAGCACCTTCATCTGCAAGCACAGATATTCTAATGGATCTTCTATCCATGGGATCGTCTCCTTCACAGAATGGTCTGCCAGCTCCAGGTTTGAGTTTTCCTGCCCAAGGTAAAAGTAACTCTAATTGTAACAATGACCTTATTTTCTGTTTTTGTAACCATTGCTGATCTGTCTAACACTTCTGTATAACAGAGAAAAAACCCGTTTCTGCTACACCTCAAGTTGGTTCTCTTGTACCTGAACCTATGGACCTACTCGGCAGTTTGTCATCAAGTGCATCTATTTCTGGTTAGTTTGGTTGATGCTAACAGTACCAGTTGCTTCCTCTGTATCTGTTTATCGCCAGTCCCAAATTGTAATACTTGTGCCTCAGGAACTAAATCCACTATCGCTGCACCTCAAGCTGTGGATCTGCTCGATAGTTTGTCACCAAGTACATCCGTTTCTGGTAAGTTTAGTTTTAGAGTTTTGCAAGGAAGAACTGACCATGATATGTCAATGTTCACTGAAAATTCTATTTGAGCAGGACTTGAAGATACTCGTCCGTCAATAACGGCTTTCCAGAGTGCAACTTTGAAGATCACCTTTGATATCAGAAAACAGCCTGGAAAGCCACAGGAGACTACCATCCATGCCACTTTTACAAATTTGACATCTAGCAATTATACAGATTTCATTTTTCAGGCAGCTGTTCCAAAGGTAACATCATGTTCCCTTGGGTCAAGGAAATATAGCCTAAAATTGTGGTGGATGCTTGTTTCTTTGCTTGTTTTATTGACTAATGGCTAAAATATTTTCTGATACTGATGGAATGTTCCTTATGCTTTCCTAAACGATACTGCAGTTCATTCAATTGCGACTGGATCCAGCTAGTGGTAACATTGTTCCAGCTAATGGGAAGGGTTCAGTCACACAAGGTTTCAGTGTCACGAATAATCAGCATGGGCAGGTTTGATTTGCATCCTTCACTTTGGGTTCATCTTCCTGACTAGATTGGATTGCATTCCACATTGGGAATTTACGCTCCTTTTATAGCTGAGACCATCCTATAATGCATAGTGCATCATTTCCATTCATGTGCCAGTTACCAGCATGACAGCATGTACATAGCAGGCTGAGAAGTGAATTGTCTGTAGAGTTTGGTAGTGCTTTATAAGAAGAGAGTCGATTATTCCATCAGTTATCAGAGGCTACACTCTAGATTGCCTATCATGTCATCGTACTATGGTAGCACCTGCATAAATAACCTTTTGATAAATGAACACGGTTAGCCATGATTAGAGAATGAGTTTATTTGGTTTCTCTTCGATGTTTTGTACTTATCGTTTCTGCCCTGCTGCGATGGCTGATTTATCTTTGTCGCCTCTAATGAATGTTCACGCAGAAACCACTTGCAATGCGGATCCGGATGTCTTACAAAGTGAATGGCGAGGACAGGTTGGAACAAGGCCAAGTCAGCAATTTTCCACCTGGAGTATAGTGCCATTTGTGTGTAACCTATGTTTTGTTGTGATAGCTATGTTTGTGCCCGGGGCAGAGGGGAGATTCTTATCTCTTGTTATACTTTTTCGGCTCTTATTCCCCATTTGAGGGCACTTAAACAGATAGTCCAGCTTGCCCATCATTGTCTCAATATATAGTGTATAGTAGTTCACACCAGTGTAAAATCTTCGGAATCATCATAATGTATTTTCATGCATGTGTATTTCACATTTAAAGATAATCAAAATTATTTGGCATGCCCCCTTGAGTTATCAAGCAATAAATGAAAAACTTGTCGCAATCATAGTTGTTTGGGAATTTCTTAGTTCATATTACCTCCGTCCGAAAATACTTGTCCTAAAGATGAATGTATCTAGACTTATTTTAATTGTAGATACATCCATTGTATGCATTTTTAGGACAAGTATTTTCGGACGGAGGGAGTATTAAGTAAGCCAAGATGCAGGAACTCAACCAAATGAGTTCAAGATCAGAGGTGTTTCTTGCCTTCATCATCCGTTGTCACTTTCTAATGGAGATTTTTCTCCAGGAGATCGACTCTCTCCTGCTCGTCTACAAGGAGATGTAGTCATCGCGTTTGGCAAGTGACTTTTAAGGGTGTGTTTGGTTGCTGTCATGGACTGGAATGTCACGGGTCGGACCCGTTCCTAGCCCTCGTTCCTGCGTTTGGTTTACCAACCGGAGTAGAACCCACCCATTCCACTTTAGGGAATATTCCCCTCAGATCCGGAATGCACTAGCACCAGCAAATCCACGGAATCGCACGGAACGGCTCGTCTCGCGCAGCCCTATCCTCATCTCCTCCCCAGCTGCGCCGGCGCTCTCTCTCCCTCTCCAGGTGCGCCGCCGCCTCCCTCTCTCCCTGCCGCGCCGCCTCCCTCCCTCTCTCCCTGCCGCGCCGCCTCCCTCTCTCCCTGCCGCGCTGCGCCGCCGGCCGCCGGCCGCCTCCCTCTCTCCCTGCCGCGCTGCGCCGCCGGCCGCCGGCCGCCTCCCTCCCTGGCGCGCCGCGCTCTGCTGCTGCGCGCGCCGCCCCTTCCTCCCTGCCGCGCCGCGCTCTGCTGCTGCGCGCGTTGCCTGCTGCTGCGCGCGTTGCCTGCTGCCTGCTGCGCTGCCTGCTGCTGCGCGCGCCGCCCCTTCCTCCCTGCCGCGCTGCCTGCTGCTGCCTGCTGCTGCCCGCGTTGCCTGCTGCACTCTCTGCCTGCTGCTGCTGATTTTTGCCAATGTTTTGATGCAGGTAGAAGGTGCTACTCCAGCGCGGCGACACAGCGAAATTTGTGCTGCCTCAAGGTATGAATCCCTCTGTCTATCCCCTTTGCTCAAATTGGTGCCATCCAGTACATCTTTGCAATATATCTGTCCAGTACATCTTTGTAATATTTGATAGCAATTGTAGATGGTCAAGAAGATGAACAAAAGACAAAGGATGATTAGGGGAGCTGCAGTTTTTGTCACACTTGCTGCAATAGCAGTCATTGTTAGCACCTTGTGGATATTTGGATATTTGGATATTTAATGATATTGTTGCTGCAAATTGTGTTACATGTCAATACATATATTGTTGTGTTGTTTTTCTTCAAAATACAAACGAAATGCTGCTGAAATTTCGAATTTTTGTTATTCCAATTTTCATTCCATGCCTCCCAACCAAACACTGGAACGGAACCATCCCGTTCCACTTTTTTGCTCGTACCAAACACAGGAACGGAACCGACCCGTTCCTCTGGAATGGAACCATTCCATTCCATGACAGTTGGTTCTCCAACCAAACACACCCTAAGAGATTGCAAAAATGAACAAGGGGTTCACTATGAAAGGTCTTCATTGAGGTTATTGAGGCATCCTCATCGTAATCCACACCATCATCGCACTTGTCCTCCAACTTTTCACTATAAAGGGAAGTTGGACTTTGCTACTACGTGTGATGAGCTTTAGTGATCCATAAATATAGAGGATCAATCGTAGTCTTTTTGATAAATAAGAGTGTTGAATTCAACGAGGAGCAGAAGGAAACGATAAATGGTTTTTAGTAAGGTATTTTCTGCAAGCATTGAAAGTAGCGGTGACAGATAGTTTTATAGCAAGGTAAATCGTACCAAGGAAGAATAGTAACAAAGATGCATCAAGGTAGCCCAATATCTTTATAGTAAAGTACAAGCCAGAAAGTTCTCTTATAGGAAGTAAAACGCGTTCGATACTTTGATAATTTGATATATGAATGGACTGGTGCTAGGATGTTGTTCTTACTACAACAAACAACCCTCTTATGATTAACCCCTCCCGCAAGCATCCGCAACTACAAAAGTAGGATTAAGATAAATCTAACCATAACATGAAAAATATGGATCCAAATCAACCTCTTACAGAATAACACATAAACTAGGGTTTAAGCTTCTGTCACTCTCGCAACCCATCTACTTATTACTTCCCAGTGCTTTCCGTTAGGCCCAAATATGGTGGAGTGTCATGTAGTCATAGCTCATATGACACCATAAAAGAAAGATCAACATACACATCATCAAAATATCGAACGACACATGATTACTCATAAGAAGATTTCTCTCGTGTCCTCAAGAACGAAAGTAGCTACTCACAAATCATCATCATGTTCAAGATCATAGGTGTAATGAATATGCTTAAGGATGTGAACATATAATCTTTCACAAATTAAACCAACTAGCATCAACTACGAGATGTAATCAACACTACTAGCAACCCACTTGTACCAATCTAAGGTTTTGAGACAAAAATTGAATACAAGAGATGAACTAGGGTTTGAGATGAGATGGTGCTGGTGAAGATGTTGATGAAGATTGGTCCGCCCACGATGGAGGAAGTGTTGCTGACGACGGTGACTTCGATTTCCCCCTCCGGGGGAGGGGGGGGGGTTCCCCGTCGAAATCGCTCCACGAAGAGCAAAAGTGCTCCTGCCCACGTTCTACCTCGGTACAGCGACACTTCGTCTTGAAAGTCTTCTCTTGAATTTTTCTAGGGTAAATGTCATCATATAGGAGAAGATGGGCACCGTAGTCCAGGGGGTGCGCCCCGCGGGGTAGGGCGCCCCCGGAGGCTTGTGGCCTTCTGGTGGGTCCCCTGTTGGTAATTCTTTCACCAATAATTTTTATATATTCCAAAACAGTTACCCATAAATATCCATGTCATTTGGAGTTCTAGAGAATACCTAACTCTTGCGTAGCCTTTTTCGGTCCAGAATTCCAGCTGTCGGCAATCTTTCTCTTTGTGTGAAACTTGCAAAATAAGAGAGAAAAGGCACTAAGATTGCATAATAAAGTGAAATAATGATTAAAAAATAATAAATATCAACGGAAAAACATGATGCAAAATGGACTTATAAAGCTTGTTCTCGTTATGAGGCTTGTGCAGGAGGAAGACCTGGAGCGCATGGCAATGATGGTTGTACCCATATTCTCATCTTTGCCATCTTCTTCTTCATCGTACATGTAGTCCTCATCAACAAGCGCCTAGTCATCTCTCCTCTTGGTGAACTTCTTCTTCTCGAGCACAAACTTCTTAGACTTGTCTTCTCTTCTCTCATAGGGACAATCCAGAACAAAGTGTTGTGGGTTATCACAATTCTAACACTTTCTTCGCTTGGAGGACCCCCTCCCCCTCTTGAGATTCTTACTCTTATTTGCCATAGTGCCAAATATTTTTTGACCAAGAGGGCCAAGTCTTATTCAAAGTCATTAGCTGGGCACATGGTATCTTCTTCATCTTCAACATATTTTCTTTAACTTCCTCCCTTGAAGCTCGCACAACCACTTTCTTGGCCTTCAATGCAAGGTTGGAGTTCTTGGTTCCTTAAACAATTGCAAGAGTATTCTTTGACTTGGTCTCCATAATGTATGGGTGGTAAAGGTAAACACAACTTGATTGAAAGTTATTCGATCATAGTTTGGACGTTGATGAATCATCATAAACATAGTGTGATCTGTCATGACCATGTCTCCAATAAATTTATCCTTAATACTATTGGCATCCGGCCCTGTGCAACCAAAGTTCCTGAAGTCCAACACAACCACACACGACACTTAAACCTATGGAACATCGTTCTCTCCCTCATTCCTCATGAACAAACTCAATCCTTTCTTGAACAAGGCCAACCGAGATCTCTGAAAGGTTCCATCAACTTAACACATTTTGTCAAGGCAATCCCATATTTCCTTGGCGACACCGAGGAGAGAAATGGAGTGATCAACGTACTCATCCGTGACAACAGAACGACAGTGGCATTTAATTGCTCATCAACATCTTCCCTTGGAGAGGCTTTAGGGATCCTTGGGCTTGAAATAATTAACAACAACCCACCAAAGTTGTGTTAAGACACTCTGAATGTGAGACTCCGTAGCGAGTTTCAACTTAGAAAATGCGTTAGCTTTCAAATGAGATGGAGCCCCCAACATCATTAATATGTGGATGAGGGATAGGTTGTGGCATGTAGTGACCCTCTATGACATTGCACAGATGTGAGGTGGTAGGCTTTGGGCGATCAAGAGTTTATCTTGCATCATCGATATGATGAGCTACATACTTCTTTCACCATATCATATTTGAACTCCGCCATAAATGAAGAGAACTCTGCTACAATCAAGGTAGCAAAGAGAGCTAGAGGTTGCGCGGCGATTATAATTTTGGACGGGGGCTCCCACCATATTGTCCACACCATCATTCCCTAGATCGACCATATTCTCTTTTAGGTGTTAAACCCAAATAAATAGTCAAATCTTTGATACCAATTGAAATGGTTGAAATGGTCGACTAGAGGGGGAGGGTGAATAGGTGACTACAAGCCGCGACTTAATTGGCAATTTTAGGATAATGCAAATAAATTAGGTTTTCTTGGTGTGCAACTACGTGAGAATAACCTATGTGAAAAGCAAGCAAGCAACAAGGTATGCTAGGAAACAAAGTAATTAGCAAGCCAACAAGCATACGAAGCTCGTAAAGGTGCCGGAAAGGATTAACCACAAGTGAATCGAGGATGTAAAATTTATCCCCATGTTCACTCTTTGGGGAGTGCTAACCTCTGTTGGAGAGATGTCGAAGCCAAAGTTCCGGAGTGCCACCAAGTGGCTCACCTTATTCTTTGTTTGAGTCACCCCAATGGACAAGCCTCAAATCGCCTAGGGTTGGTTCATGAAGGTGACCCCACCACACCTTTACAAACTTCCCACAACACACCACAAGCAAGGAAGCTTCTAGGCCTTGAATCCTACCGTCTAGGAGGTTACAATTCCAAGAGCAAAAAGTCCTCAATGAAATCAATGAAACCCAAATTGGTTTGGTGGAGTATAGATCAGGGCTCCTACCTATTTTCCCTTAGAAGTAGAATGATTTGATGGATGGAAGTATATGAGATCGAGCTTTAGAGATTTCAAAAATGGGGTAAGGGAGAGAAAAATCTCAGCTGAATATAACGGGAAAGGATACCCCTTGGGGAAGACCGAGTGTTCTTTATATAGCCCACAAAGAAATCCTCCTTGGAGTGTTCGCACACCTCCCAGAAGTTCTGGAGTTGTGTTCTGGATTCCGGCGTTGGTTCAGGAGCATGCCTTCCAGCTAACATTAGGGCATTTCATGTCAAGCCGGTGGTTGGTACGTGTCCAATGTATCTATAATTTTTGATTGTTCCATGTTATTATATTATCAATCTAGGATACTTAATATGCAATTTTATATCATTTTTGGTAACTAACCTGTTAACCTAGTGCCAAGTGCCAGTTCTTATTTTTGTACCTGTTTTTGGTTTTCCATGAAATCTATACCAAACGAAGTCCAAATACTACGAAACTTTTTGATGATTTTTTTCTGGACAAAAGAGACCCATGAAGCTTCAGGAGAAGTCAGGAAGCAACGCAAGGAGACGACAAGGCAACAAGGCATGCCCGAGGGGGGGGGTAGGCGTGCCCTAATGCCTTGTGGGCCCCTCGTGGCTCCGTATGACGTAATTCCACCCTAGTAAATTCTCTAAAATCGGCAAAGAGCCCCTCGAAATACCTTTTTTTCCGCCGCAAGCCTCTCTTCCAATGAGAGGCCATCTCGAGACCTTTTTTGGTACTCTACCAAAGGGGAATCGACCATGGAGGCCATCTACATCAACCTTGGTGCCTCCATGATGATGCGTGAGTAGTCCATCAAAAACCTACGGGTCCATAGCTAGTACCTAGATGGCTTCTATCTCTCTTTAATCTTCGATACAAAGTTCACCGCGATTCCCGTGATGTTCTATCTGATGTAATCTTCTTTTGTGGTGTGTTTGTTGGTGAAAGGACGTGGATGTCTCCTAGAGGGGGGGTGAATAGGCGCTTTAATTTTTTTTGGTTTAGGCTTGAACAAATGCGGAATAAAACTAATGTTTAATTAGTCAAGCACAAAACCTAAAACAACTAGGCTCACATATGTGCACCAACAACTTATGCCAAGCAAGATAAACAACTAAGTGATAGCAAGATATATAACAAGAAACAATATGGCTATCACAAAGTAAAGTGCATAAGTAAAGGGCTCGAGAAAGGGATAACCGCGGCACGCGGAGACGATGATGTATCCCAAAGTTCACACCCTTGTGGATGCTAATCTCCATTTGGAGCGATGTGGAGGCACAATGCTCCCCAAGATGCCACTAAGGCACCATAATCTACTCACGGCCTCACACAATGCAAGATGTCGTGATTCCACTAAGGGACCCTTGAGAGCGGTCACCGAACTCGTACAAACAAGGTTGGGGCAATCTCCACAACTTAATTGGAGGCTCCCAACAACACCACGAAGCTTCACCACAATGGACTTTGGCTCCGAGATGAACTCAAATGCTCGGGGCAATCTCCACAACCTAATTGAAGACCCCGACGCTTGCCCGGAGCTTTACACCACAATGATTGAGCTCCAAGGCACCACCAAGCTTCTAGGATGCCAAAGCACCCAAGAATAACAAGCCTTAGGGTACCAAGCACCCAAGAGTAATAAGCTTCTCAAACTTCAATTCCACGTATCACCGTGGAGAACTCAAACCTATGCACCAAATGCAATGGCAAGGGCACATGGAGTGCCCAAGTCCTTCTCTCCCAAATCCCTCAACCACAACTAATACTATGGAAGAAAATGAGAGAAAGAACAAAGAAGAACACTAAGAACTCCACGATTTAGATCCAAGGGGTTCCCCTCACAAAGAGGAGAAAGTGATTGGTGGAAGTGTGGATCTAGATATCCTCTCTCTTTTCCCTGAAGAACTAGCAAGAATCATTGGAGGGATTGAGAGTTATCAAGCTCAAAGAAGGTCAACAATGGGGGGCAAACACGAGCTCAACGGATAGGTACCTTTGGGGAAGAAGGCCCCCTTAAATAGGAAGGGAAAAATCCAACCGTTACCCCCTCAGCCCGAGCCAAAGCGGTACTACCGCTCAGGCAGAGGGAGGCCGAACTGAGAGGACACAAGGCTTGATAGTACCACCAGGAGTGGTAGTACCACCCTACGGGCGGTACTACCGCCCAGCACTACCGCAAAGTCTGACCAAAAAAGGTGTCAAACTTATGGGCAGCGGTACTGGCCAGCGGTACAAGCTGGGCCACTACCGCCAGCACGGGCGGTACTACCAATGATAAGAGGTAGTACTACCGCAAAGTCTGACCAAAAAAGGTGTCAAACTTATGGGCAGCAGTACTGGCCAGCGGTACAAGCTGGGCTACTACCGCCGGCACGGGCGGTACTACCAATGATAAGAGGTAGTACCGCTCCAGGGAGCGGTACTACCGCTTGGCTGATTCCAGGTAGACCACATGCAACAGATGGAAGGCACGAATACCAAAACTGCCATAGCTTCTGCAAATGAGCTCCGAATTGAGCAAACTCAAGCTTGTTAGATTCACGACGACAAGAGCTATCCAACATCGATGATATAGAGATGTTAAACCTCTATGAATGAAGAACCGACAAAAACTCCAACATCTAAAACATCATAGAAGATGCACATGAACTCCGTTTTTGATGAACTCGAGCTTGTCATAAAGATGACCATAAGCTCTAAAACTCACAAAGAGAACCACCAAACAAGAAGAAAGAAAGATAATGCAAGGATGCAAATGGTTTGAGCTCTCAATGAACGATACGATCAAGCTAATCACTTGAGATCCCCCCTTGACACTACGAAAATCTATCCTAAAATATAAAACCTATCAAGGACAAACCTATACCTTGCACATAGTCCACTTGAGCTAGATGATGACGATCTTGACTTCCTCAAGATGGACCACCTTTCTTGATTGCGCTGGCTCGATGAAGACTTGTAAATTGCTCCCCATACTCCACTATACTATTAGTAACTAATTTTGGGTCCCGTTGTAATCCGAATGTTTCGGGAACCCTCGGGTCCGGTTACGGGGAACTCGTCCAAACTCGCAATTTTGGCCTATTCTGGTAAGTTTTGTATGCTATTAGTCAATGATTTTTGGTCCTGGTTCGATCCAAACATTTTGGGATCCCTGGGTTTCGGTTACGGGGAACTCATCAAAACTCGCAATTTGGGCCTATTCCGGCGAGTTCTGTATGCTATTAGTCACTGATTTTGGTTCCCGCTGCGATCCGAACATTTTGGAAACCCTGGGGTCCAGTTACGGGGAACTCGTGAAAACTCGCAGTTTTAGCCTATTCTAGCCACGTTTATATGCTATTAGTCACTCATTTTGGGTCCTCGTGCGATCCGAACATTTCGGGAACCCCGGGGTCCGGTTACGTAGAACTCGTCAAAACTCGCAGTTTTGGCCTATTACGACCAGCCTTTTATGCTATTAGTTACTGATTTTGGGTGTCGTTGTGATCCGAATGTTTCGGGAACCCTGGGTCCGGTTATGGGGAACTCGTCAAAACTCACAGTTTTGGCCTATTCTGGCGAGTTTTGTATCTATTAGTCACTAATTATGGGTCCTGCTGCGATCCGAACATTTTGGGAACCGCGGGTTTCGGTTACGGGGAAATCATCAAAACTCGCAATTTTGGCCTATTCTCGCGAGTTTTGTATGCTATTACTGAGTGGTTTTGGTTCCCGCTGCGATCCGAACGTTTCAGGAACCCCGGGGTCCGGTTATGGGGAACTCGTCAAAACTCGCAGTTTTGGTCTATTCTGGCCAGTTTTGTATGCTATTACTCATTGGTTTTGGGTCCCGCTGCGATCCGAACGTTTTGGGAACCCAGGGGGTCCGGTTACGTGGAACTCGTCAAAACTCGCAGTTTTGGCCTATTGCGGCAAGTTTTGTATGCTATTACTCACTGGTTTTGGGTCCTGCTGTGATTCGAACGTTTTAGGAACCTAGGGGTCCGGTTACGGTGAACTAGTTAAAAATCACAGGTTTTTCCTATTGTGGCGAGTATTGTATGGTATTACTCACTAATTTTGGTTCCCGCTGCGATCCGAACGTTTCGGGAACCCCGGGGTCCGGTTACATGGAACTCGTGAAAACTCGCAGTTTTGGCCTATCCCGGCCAGTTTTGTTTCCTATTAGTCACTGATTTTGGGTCCCGCTGTGATCCGAATGTTTCGGGAACCCCGTGGTCCGGTTACGGGGAAATCGTGAAAACTCGTAGTTTTGGCCTATTGTGGCCAGTCTTGTAATCTATTACTCACTAATTTTGGTTCCCACTCCGATCTGAACGTTTCACGAACCCCGGGGTCCGGTTACGGGGAACTCATCAAAACTTGCAGTTTTGGTCTATACTGGCAAGTTTTGTATGCTATTACTCACTGATTTTGGGTCCCGCTGCGATCCAAACGTTTCGGGAACCACGGGGTCCAGTTACGTGGAACTCGTGAAAACTCGCAGTTTTGATCTATTCCGGTCAGTATTGTACCCTATTAGTCACTGATGACCCACAAGTATAGGGGATCTATCTTAGTCCTTTCGATAAGTAAGAGTGTCGAACCCAACGAGGAGCAGAAGGATCTGACAAGTGGTTTTCAGCAAGGTAATATCTGCAAGCACTGAAATTATCGGTAACAAGTAGTTGTGTGGTGAGATGATTCGTAGCAAGTAGCAAGTAACAAAAGTAACAACAGTGCAGCAAAGTGGCACAATCCCTTTTGTAGCAAGGGACAAGCCTGGACAAAGTATTATAGGAGGTAAAACGCTCCCGAGGACACATGGTGTTGGGGATATTATCTGTTGATAACCCGCCCTAGTTGGGCCGGGTCACCAAAGCCGGCGATTCATCTGAAATATGGTTCGGGCCTTGGCCTGGTAGGACCGAAGGTTGTATGGCGGTTTACGACTTCCGGAAGGAGTCCATAATAGAGAAGGCCTCCAAGCTTTGGAAAGGTGGCGACTTAGAGATCGTAAGAGTCACGGTTTGTAGAGAGGAAAGGACCCTTGTAAACCCTAGGGACTCGACCTGTATATAAAGGCGAGTCCCAGGGAAGAAGAGGGCAGGTTAGAAATCATCGAGTGCTAGGTCTGGCGAGTTACTCCCTCCTTGTAATCAAAACTCCATCAATACAACACAAAGCAGGACGTATGCCTTTACCTCCTCACGAGGGGCCGAACCTGGGTAAAATCGCCGTCTCACTCCCGTTCAATCCCTTTGAGTCGCCACCAAAGTGCGATGGTTCCAATACTAAGTCCTTTCACGAGGACATATGCCGTGACAAAACCACGACAGTTGGCGCCCACCGTGGGGCCTGCGCACGGTGGAATTGAGTTCTCAAAGGGAGCCCTACCAGGGTTTGGGAGCTACGCGACGGGGCTCATGACTCAGAGCCGTCGTGGGAAGTACTACATCAACAACCTGCTATGGGGGCCCGAGGTGGATTCGATCAAATCTGGTTACAGGGTCCCCTTCGGCAAGATCAGCGTTTTCATCAGCATGATTGGATCGCCCGTGCCTCAGCCGGACATCTCCTCCGACATCGTCGAGCCGTCCAGGTACGTCCGCTCGGTCGTGATGCCAAATCTAACTCGCCCGGTCTTTGTTGGATTCACGCAGGGATCGGAGGAACCAGAACACTCAGCGACCCAGGAAACCACGCCGGTCAACACTGACGACGAATCGTCCATGGGCGATTCGGATTCAATCCAGTCTCTACATGGGGACTGTCTTGGGGGCTTGTCGCTGGCCATGGACCCCGAAGTTATTGACCGAACTCGCCGTCAGATCGCCGTTTACATGGCTGGGGCGACTCAACCCTCGCCAAACCCGGCAGGCAGAGATGGAACTGGCGAGACGTCTAGAAGCCCGGCCGCTATCTTGGTGGAATTAGCAGCGGAAATTACAAGGATCATGGCAACCCCCATCACACCGGAAAACCAGGAGGCAATAAACACGGAATTGACGAAACTAAGAGAAGCAGTGGCAAAGGCCCAACGGGATGCCAAGGTGGAGTCCGCCAGGATCGAGACCCGGCAAGCTCAAATTACCGCTGAGATAGCTCGCTTAAATACTGACAACTGGCGGCTCGAAAGGCACCAGCGTGCATCTGACGCCGTCCACCAGCGGAGGCACTAGGGTCGCCTGCCCCCTCATCTCAACCCGACCCGCTTGTTCGACACTCCACGAACTCCCTGGACGGGAGCCGCCCTGGGGGGAGGGCCGGGCCAGCCGCCTAACCCACCGGTCCAGCCAGTTGTGGATCGCGTCCCCCGATTACGGACACCTCAAGGTCACTTTTCCAACCCGGTGGACAACGTCCTTGCCGCAACTCGCCATTTGGAATCCCTTCCGATTCACGGCAACACTCCTGCCGAGATAGAGGCAAGGAACACCATTGAGATGTTGAAGACGGCGGTGGTTCAAAACGCCCAGTTCTCACATAGCCTAGATAGGCTGCATTCTACTCCCCAGGCAAGCCGCACCAGGAGTCGGCCAGAGGACTAGCCCGCTGTAAACAGCGGACCGTGGCTCATCCCCCAGGACAACTTGCGTGATCATCAAGACCCGCCAGGCTGGGATCATCCGGACATCCAAGTCGCCCCAGCCCCTCTTGTCGGGAGCGGCGGACGAGTGGGGGTGCCGTGCTTGGCCCCCGCCCTTCGCAACGAGCGAATGCCCAAGGATTTTAAGGCCAAGAAAGGTGCCTAACTACACTCCGGACCTTGAGCCGGCGTCGTGGGTCGAGAGTTATGAAATCGCCATGGACATGCTCGACATAAACGAAGCAGTTTGCGCCAGTTACTTCACAATGATGCTCGAAGGGACAACGTGTACTTGGTTAAAAAACTTACCTCCCAACTCCATCCAGACTTGGGATGAATTGAAAGAGCGCTTCATCAAAAACTTCAGAGGAACCTGCAAGCGTCCAATGACAATTGTCAATCTACAGCACTGCGTTTAACGCCCCGATGAGTCGGCCCACCACTAGTCACGGCGGGTCGCGGAAATCATTCACTCGTCAGACGGTATTACGGCGGCTCAGGCTGTGCTGATCCTCGAGCAGAATTGCCACTATGAACCTTTGGTGCAGAAGTTGGGGCGACTCAAACGAAAGGTCCAAGACATGGGGGAGCTAATGGATACCCTCACTAGGTACGCTGAGGCGGACGACACCAAAGATCCCGGCAAAGATGGCGGCAAGACTAAATCACCAAGAAAGGGCGAGTCATCCAAAAATCATACCCGGTTCCAGGGACGGCCCCGCCACAATCAGGGGGCGAACAGAAAGAGAAGGCAGCAGGAAGAATCTTCGGACTTAGTCGCCAACACCAACACCAATAATGGCAACCAACGCCAGAAGAAAAGCAGGGGATACAGTGGTAAAAAGCCGCGCAACTATAATGAGTTACTCAAGGGCCCCTGCCCGCACCACGCCATGGCAGACGGACCGACGACTCATTCCTGGGAGGACTGTTACGTGATGCGGGAGTTTCGGGCGGAGGCGATCAAAAAGGGGCAAAGCGGTGACCCGGACCAACGGCAGGAACAGTTCGGCGTGCCCAATCAACGTGAGAACCCCTTCGGCGGTTTCCCCGATCCGGGGGCTCAGGGCGGCTCGCAGCCGAACAACGGCCAATATCCGGTGCATCACCAGTGACGGTATAACCCGGCCGGAGTGTTTCAACAACCACCCCCACAGGGGGCTTCGCAGGGGCAGGATGATAATGGCGGTTTCCGCAACAATCCCAAGCAGTTAAGCAATGGGCAGTACCACGTTTTCACCACCAATGCTTGCAGGCGTGATAAAAAGGTGAGTCACCGAGCGTACAGTGTTTCTGAGCCGGCACTCCCTAGATACCTCCACTGGTCCGAGTAGACCATATCATGGAGTAGGGAGGACCACCCGCCAAGAGTTGACAACCCCGGCGACTTAGCATTGGTCGTGGCTCCCCAAGTTGGGGGGTATACCTTGTCGAAAGTACTGATGGATGGTGGTAGCAACATCAATATTCTGTATTTCGACACTTTCCAAAGGATGAACCTGTTGGAGAAAGATTTGATGCCTTCAACCACGGTATTCCACGGAATCGTCCCAGGCAAATCGGCGTACCCCATTGGCCGAGTCAGACTCACAGTTGCATTTGTAACAACATCTAATTACAGGAGTGAGTCGCTGATTTTTGAGGTGGTCAAATTAAAAAGCCCCTACCATGCGCTGTTTGGGCGGCCAGCTTACGCCCGGTTCATGGCCTGCCCATGCTATGTTTACCTTAAACTCAAGATGCCTGGTCCTAAAGGACCCATCATGGTTGATGGTGATAGAAGGTTTGCAAGAGAATGTGAAGAAGGGGATGCGGCTTACGCGGAAGTCGCCTGCGCTGCGGAGGAGCTCAAATATCAGCAGGCCAATGTTGATCCGGCTGATATGTCACCCTTAAAAAAGCCAACGACAGATGCTGAGCCGCCCCTCAAGTTCAAACCAATGGATGACACTAAAACGGTGGATTTCGTCCCTGGCGAGTCAACCAAGCAGTTCACTATTGGGACGGGTCTGGATCCCAAATAGGAAAGCGCGCTCATCGAATTCATCCGTGAGAATCGGGACATCTTCGCATGGAAACCTTCTGACATGCCTGGTGTGCCGAGAGAATTTGCTGAGCACCATCTTAATGTTGACCCAAAGGCAAAACCCATCCAGCAATATCTTCGTAGGTTTAACGAGGAATGACACAAGGCAATCGGGGAGGAGGTTGCCCGTCTCTTGGCCGCCGGGTTCATCGTAGAGGTTTTCCACCCCAAATGGTTGGCTAAACCGGTCTTGGTGCTCAAGAAGAATGGTACCTTCCGTATGTGCATTGATTACACGGACCTCAACAGAGCTTGTCCAAAAGATCCTTTCGCTCTTCCCCGCATCGACCAGATTATTGATTCGGTGGCGGGATGCGAACGTTTGTGCTTCTTGGTCGCTTATTCTGGATACCACAAAATCAATATGGCCGTGGAGGATCAAGATAAAACAGCTTTTATAACCCCCTTTGGGGCTTTTTGCTGTGTGTCCATGCCATTTGGACTCAAGAGTGCAGGGGCGACTTATCAGCGCTGTATCCAGAATCGCCTCTGTGGCCAAATCGGACGCAACGTCCATGCCTATGTCGATGACATTGTGATTAAAACCCGCCAGGGGGAGACGCTATTGGAAGATCTCAAGGAAACTTTTGATAATCTGCGGGTATATCAGATGAAGCTAAATCCCACCAAGTGTGTCTTTGGTGTTCCTGCAGGGAAATTGTTGGGCTTCCTGGTGTCTGAGCGCGGCATCGAAGCTAAGCCGGACAAAATCGAAGCGGTTACTTCCCTTGGGAAGCCAGCAAATGTTAACAAGTCCAACGAATGGCGGGTCGCATTGCGGCCTTAAGTCGCTTCATAAGCCGCCAGGGAGAAAAGGAGATTCCCCTTTATCAATTGCTAAAGAAATCTGACCATTTTGTTTGGACAGATGAAGCTGATGGAGCTTTCGAAGCCTTGAAACGGCAACTGGTCAACCCGCCGGTCTTGGCCGCCCCGACTGAGAAAGAGCCCATGCTTTTATATATTGCGGCAAACTCCAAAGCAGTAAGTGTGGCGGTGGTCGTTGAAAGGAAGGAGGAAGGAAAGGAATACCCTGTGCAGCGCCCGGTGTATTTTATCAGCGAAGTGCTAACTCTTTCCAAGCAACGATACCCACATTGGCAGAAATTAGTGTATGGGGTGTTTATGGCAAGCTGGAAGCTTAAACATTATTTTCAAGAACATCCCATCACGGTGGTTAGTTCCGCCCTCCTCGGGGACATCATCCAGAATCGGGAGGCAACGGGGCGGATTGCCAAGTGGGCGATTGAACTTGGGCCGCATCACGTACGGTACACCCCTCGCACGGCCATCAAATCTCAAGCCTTGGTTGATTTTGTCAATGATTGGACCGAGTTACAGGCCCCGGAAGACAGGCCTGATCTAACAGACTGGGCTATTTGTTTTGACGGATCCAGACAGTTGGAAGGCTCGGGGGCTGGCATGGTACTGGTATCTCCTCAAGGAGACAAATTCTGTTATGTCCTCCGACTCATGTTTCCATGCACCAACAATGCTGCAGAATACGAAGCTTTACTTCACGGCTTGCGACTGGCCAAGGAGATGAATCTTACACGGGTCAGATGTTTTGGCGACTCTGACCTGGTGGCTCAGCAGGTTTCAGGCACTTGGGATTCTCGAGACCCCATGATGGCGGCTTACAAGAGGGCTGTGTCCGATGTGGCGGGTCATTTCCATGGCTATCAGGTTGATCACATTGACCGACGCCTTAACGAGGCGGCTGATGCCCTTTCGCGTCTCGGTTCCCAGCGAAAGCTGGTTCCCCCTAATGTTTTTCTGGATACCTTGCATAATCCTTCCGTAAGTTTGCCATCAGAGGAGGAGTTGGCGATACCAGATCATGAGTCCCAGTTCGTGGCGGCTCTCCACGTTACGCCGGATTGGGTTCTTCCGTATCTAGCCTATCTCGCCCGAGGTGAGCTACCTACAGATGAAGTATTGGCCCGCCAAATCGTTCGGCGAAGCAAATCCATGGTGATCATCAACGGTGAATTATATAAGCGAAGTACCTCCGGGGGTTTTCAAAGATGTGTTTCCTCCGAAGAAGGGTGCATAATTCTAAATGACATTCATTCCGGAGATTGCGGGCATCACGCCGGGTCACGTTCCTTGGTTTCAAAGGCGTTTCGTCATGGTTTCTTTTGGTTGACGGCTCATGCAAATGCAGAGGAAATAGTTCGTCGATGCGATGGATGCCAGCGTTATGGGCGGCAGGCTCATGTGCCGGCTCAAGAACTAAGGATGATTCCCATCACTTGGCCTTTCACGGTCTGGGGGTTAGACATGGTTGGCCCCTTTAAGATGTCATCCAACAAGAAAACCCATTTGCTGGTGGCGGTTGATAAATTCACCAAGTGGGTTGAGGCAGAGCCTGTTGGAGCTTGCGATGCGGAGACAGCGGTCAAATTCTTGAAAAAATTGATATTCCGGTTTGGATATCCGCACAATATCATTACTGACAATGGCACTAATCTGTCTCAAGGGGCGATGCAGGAGTTTTGCCGTCGAGAGCACATCCGGCTTGACGTTTCTGTGGTTACCCACCCACAATCTAATGGACACGCGGAGTGGGCGAACCAGGAAGTATTACGGGGAATCAAGCCCCGACTCATGGTCCCCTTGGAAAGAACCCCGGGGTGTTGGGTTGAGAAGTTGCCTTCGGTGCTATGGAGCATCCGAACCACCCCGAACCAGTCCACGGGTTTTACCCCTTTCTTTCTGGTCTATGGAGCAGAAGCTGTTCTTCCCACTGATATAAGGCATGACTCGCCTAGAGTTGCCGCTTATGTGGAACAGGACAATGAACTGGCGCGTCAAGACTCTTTGGACGCCTTAGAGGAGGCGCGTGATTTGGCTGCAGCCCGATCGGCCATTTATCAGCAGGACTTATGGCGTTATCACAGCCGCCGGGTCAAGAGCCGAACCTTTCAGGAAGGCGACTTAGTGCTTCGGCTGATACAAGATCGCGCTGGCATGCATAAGTTATCACCACCATGGGAAGGACCGTTCGTCGTCAGCAAAAATCTTCACAACACGTCTTACTATCTGGTGGATCTCCGGCCTAACCGGCCAACCACGGAGGCTGAGTCGACTCGCCCGTGGAATATTACCCACTTGCGGCCTTATTACACTTGAGCTCTTAAGCTCTACATTTTGTAAGTTTTTCATTTCTTATAAAGCAATAAAATTAAACGCCTCCTGACTTGGGGGCTTCCTCTCACTGAGATCAGCTTTACTACCCATTTGGCCTGCGAAAAATTACTGCATTACAAATGGTTATACTGGACTGTGTGTTGGCAGAATCGCCATATGGACCCATGAACTCTTGGCGAGTTATTCCGCTAATGGACCCTGAACTTGCTTTGGTTAAAACATGTCTGGTACCGGCAAGCGCCTCACATGAAAAATAGAGAAACCATTGGTTCATTGAACCCGCTTCACTAAAGCTTGACTTGTGCCTGATCAGCCAGTCTAAATACTTGGGCTTTTGATACAAAAGTCCCTCTTGGGTGGCGCTTGAGCTTGTTTTACTCGCCCTATCCTGTCGCGACCTTATGAGCCGACGAAATTGTTATTTTTTACCTCCCTTGGGTGGCGCTTGAGCTTGTTTGACTCGCCCTATCCTGTTGCGACCTTATGAGCCGATGAAATTATTATTTTTACCTCCCTTGGGTGGCGCTTGAGCTTATTTGACTCGCCCTATCCTGTCGTGACCTTATGAGCCGACGAAATTGCTATTTTTTACCTCCCTGGCACCGCCACAAGGTGTTTCAGACTTTTTTTCTGACTCGCCTCAAAATATCTTGGGGCGATTGCTATTTGTTATCACCTATTACTCACTGAGATGGTTTGATATATGTTTTCAAGTTTAGAACAGGTTGATGATCAAAATCACTCTAGCCATGGCGGATCAAGCATCATAAAAACGCCTCAATGGCGGGTCAAGTATTATGATAAAAGCCTCAAACGGCGGATCAAGTATTTCAAAACGCCTTAAAGGCGACATAAGGGTTTTTAAGATATCACAGAAGCATTTTTGATTCCTAAAGAGACCTATTACATGGCTCTCATGGCCAAATCAATGAGGTGTTATTCTGCTGATGCCCTTGGATCAGCTTGCTGCGAGCTTTGGCCAACTTCAATTTGCAAGTCGCCCAGTACCCAGTTACATTTGGATAACGCGGCGAACTCATCTTCATCGGTCAGAACTGATGAGAGATCTGCGTCCAAGTCAAAAGGATTCTTGGGTCGACGCGAAGTTAAGCTGGTCGTCACAAAGGTTGGCTGATTAACCTTCTTGTTTTTGTTGTCGTAGGCGGCTTGGTATTTTGATAAATCTAGGCTTGCAGCAAGCTGAGTCGCTGCCAAATGGGAGTCTTTGACGACACGTTGATAGTCCTCTTCAGCGAATTCTGACCCATCATCCTTGAGTTGAGGAAAGCCCACCGCTACTTCTTCTGGGTTTATCTCTGGAGCATATGCTAAGCACCGACTCAGAGTGGTCAGCGCTCCTTTCCGGGCGGCTGACCGAGTTAACTCGCCAATTTGGGGAGGAAGAGTGGATAAGCAGCCAAGCATATTCTTTATTGATGTTATAGGTTCCTTGGCGCCCATCACTACTTTGACAGTCAGCACACTCCCGGTATATAGCTGCTCCATCAACGTGTAAATCGCCTTCAGCATCAGGACGCAATCATCCTGAAGGTTGGCGGCTCTCGGACCTGTATAAGAGGTAATGATAGTTAGCGATTTATATAAAGCTATTGGTTGACAAAGGTCAAGAGTTGGTTTTTACCGAAGACAGCTTGCGCCATGTTTGAGATGTGTCGCTTTAAGCCGGACAGCTCCTGTTGCACAGTGTCCAATTTGGCTTCAGCTTTTTCTGCTCGCTTTGTTAAAGCATCTTGATCAGCTTGAGCCCTTTTTAAGTCGGCTTTTAGCTTCTCCATCTTAGATAAGATCAGTTGATACTTCTCTTCTAATTTGGCCCGGGCATCCCGCTGATCGGATAAATTTTTCTTCAAGTCGCCAAGTGCTGATTCAGTTTGGATAAGTGATTCCTGTTGAAGCATATAGTTAAGGGGCAAGTCTCAGAATTATTGCAAGCAACATCCCTGACACTTGGGGGCTAATGTATAATTTTTTTAGACAAAATTATACAGTATCAAGACCCGGCTCATCTTTTTACTGATGACCCGGCCCTTGGGGGTTACAGGTCGAAACTTTTTCAAATCATCAAGACCCGGCTCATCTTTTTACTGATGACCCGGCCCTTGGGGGTTACAGGTCGAAACTTTTTCAAATCATCAAGACCCGGCTCATCTTTTTACTGATGACCCGGCCCTTGGGGGTTACAGGTCAAAAGTTTTTCAAATCATCAAGACCCGGCTCATCTTTTTACTGATGACCCGGCCCTTGGGGGTTAATGAGGATAATATAGTGTACAACAAAATGTACCTCATGTTTGTTCTTCAGCATCCGAAGCAGGCTCTTCTCCATCTCATAACTCGCCTCCAGGCGACTTGCAAAGCCAGAGCAAAGTTCTTTGAATTCCAGATTTTCATATTGGGAGAGCTTAGCCTTGGAAAGTTCATGCTCAAGAATAGGTTGAGCTGATGATGATACATGCTTCGATAAAATTGCTGTGGCCAGTTTAGAGAAGCGAGTACCGGTGATAACCACAGTGTCTGGGTCTTCTGCTGTTGTCAATGGACTTGGCGGGTTAGGTGCATCCATGTTTTCCTTGGGAGAGCTGGGGAGATCCACTTGATCTTCAGGTTTGTCTTGGTCCGGGTTATCCTGGATCGGCGCCGACTTTCCGATAGGCTCCGAAGTTGTAATGGGAGTTGACCCGCCAGTTTTTCTTTTCTTCGCCTGTGCCCTGAAAGGAGAAGGGGGTGCGTTTAAAGGACTGAAAATTTATCGCCATCAGACTAAAAGTAAAAATTATCAAAGGTTTACCCAGGGACACGGATCATCGGTGGAAGCGCCGACATTACTGAGTCGCCAGATGTAGGAGGAGAACTCTGCAAAAAGTTATACTTCGAAGATATGAGCGAGTTACAAATGCGATCCAAAAAAACCCGAAGAAGTGTTATTAAAAGATACCTCATTTGGCCTTTTCTTGTTCCTTGGTGGTAAACCGGACACCAGATCGCCAGAATGACTTCGAGTTTTCTGATTTGAGGTGTGTTGTGCTTTCTTCAGAAGAAAATTTGGATCCAAACAAGCATTTGGGTGTGAGAAGGGAACTTTCCCACAAATTCGCCTGGCCGACTTAGGTGGAGAAGGAGATGAATCGGAGGAAACAGAAATTACCTCTACAGAATCCTCCTGGCTTTCATTGTCTTCATTCTACGCAAGAGATGCAGAGGTGTAAATACAAAGTTATCAGTAATGGATGGTGAGTTAAAAGAGGATAGCTTTTTTTACCTCCGAAGGTGTGTCGCCGACTTGGGATTCATCGGCCTCAGATGGCTCGGTAACAACAGCTTTGCCCTTGCCCTTGGATTTCTTCTTTGGAGGTGGCCTAGCTTGCTTCATGGCTGACTTTTTTGGCCTCTTGGACCAAAATTTATCACCTTTCTGAAATGGCATATTTTATAAGAGGTCATAATTCAAATAAGACGTAAGGAGTAAAATAAAAAAGGCGGGTTAAAGTTATTTACCTTCAGTGCCGGGTTAATCTTGCAGAAAGGTTTAAGACCTATTTGGCCGCATTTTGCTGCGGGCTTGCCGGTCAGCTTCTTGATGATTGTTAGAATGTCATTTTCCGTCAGAGCCGTGTGGAAGTAGCACTGAGGATGATCTAGGGTGCCGTCGAATTCACACATTAACCCGTCCCGACGACTTAAAGGGAGGATACGCCATTCGACCCAGCAGCAGATCAAGTCAACTCCAGTAAGGCCGTTGTTTGTCAAAGATCTTAACTCGGACAATACTGGGATAAAGTCTGACTCCTCCTCTTCGGTGAGCTTGTCTGGGAGTTTGAAATTTGTTGGAAGGCGATCTTCCCTATAACCCAGAAGTTTGTTCTCGCCCTCAGGCGAAGTCTCCTGGCAATAGAACCAAGACTCACCCCAGCCTTTGGGGTGGCTTGGCATGGCGAGTGACGGAAATGGGCTATCCCTGCGGCGCTGAACATTGACACCACCAAGCTCCAGGCTGGGGCCATTGTGAAATTCTGTTTGGCGATTTAAGTGGAAGAAGTACCAGAATAAGGGAACTGAGGGCTCCATCCGCAAGTAAGCCTCACAAAACACCTGGAACTGGCATAGATTGCTTATCGAGTTGGGCCCTAGATCTTGGAGGCGGACATTCATAAAAGCCATGGCGTCTCTGAGGAATTTCGATCGAGGCGGCTTAAAGCCCCGCTCAAGGTGTTCAACAAAAACAACTATTTCCCCTTCCTTGGGATTGGGGATTTCTTCTCCTAACCCGGTGCGCCAACCGATAACCTCCTGAGGGTCCAAATTTCCCGTTTTCACATAATCATCTAGTATAGCATCATTAACCTTGGTGGGGAGCCAGTCGCTTTTGCAGACGGCGCCCATGCTACAAAGGGATAAAATTACGGGTGAATTGACACGCCAAACATCTACTGAAAATGGTGAAACAATTTCATTTGACTCGCCAAATAACTTGTCCGGGTCAGGTTGCCAGGGGCGACTTATGAAATTCTTGCTACTTAAAGGAGCGATGTTTTGGAGCATCAGTGGTATTTGTCAAAATGGTGAAGTATGAGGCTACAAACAGATTTCACTTGACAAGCAATAGATTATGGATCTACCAGGCAGACGGAAAATGACTGGATATAGTAACCTGCGACTAAGGTGGGACAATACTGTTGATTTGGTGAAGCCCTACTCTAAGTATGCAAGTAGAGGCCGAACAAATAAAGGTATGAAAGACATCTATTTTCTCGTTATCATCGCCGCCAACTAGTCAGGAACAAATAAAGCTATTCGGGAAGCACCAAGAACGCGACAGTGATGAACTTTGAAAAGGAACTTGGATCTGCTCGTGAATGACAGAAACCTAACCTGATGGATTCGGCTGGAGACGGTCGACGATGACGAACTGCTCGACCGCGACGAGGAGCGCGGATGGTGATGAAGGTCTCCGATGGGCGCGAAAACCTTGGGCGGCGACGAAGTGTTCAGCAGCGACGAGGTGCTCGACGGCGGCGAACTGCTCGGCCACGGCGAAGTGCTTGACGGCGACGAAGTCCTCGGACGGCACCGAAGCTTTCGGATGGCGACGAGGTCCTCGGGTGGTGGCGGAGCTCTCAGAAGACAATGAGGGTTTTTCGCTGTGATAGTGGGGAAGAGAAGGGCGACAAGACTGGTAGGTGGAATGCGCCCAGTCCCTTCCTCCCGCCTATTTATCAGGACAGGCGCTAGGATCGAGGCGCCACGAGCGGGAACCACCAAAAGATAAAGATTCGCCATGATTGCGCCCCGAGATTTTTGGGATAACGATACCGAAGGATCCGTTGGGGATTATGTCATTATCTTTTCCGGGATTCAAGGGATAAGGAGGTACCAACGAGAAATGGTTTCGCGACTCAAGTTTTTCCGCAACAGATGGCGGGTTATGTTTATGGCGTATAAAAGGGGTGAAGATGAATCGCCCTTAATTGAGTAAGGATATTGGCGTGAAGGAAATTCAAGTCAATCTGGGGCCTAATGTTGGGGATATTATCTGTTGATAACCCGCCCTAGTTGGGTCGGGTCACCAAAGCTGGCGATTCATCTGAAATATGGTTCGGGCCTTGGCCTGGTAGGACCAAAGGTTGTATGGCGGTTTACGACTTCCGGAAGGAGTCCATAATAGAGAAGGCCTCCAAGCTTTGGAAAGGTGGCGACTTAGAGATCGTAAGAGTCACGGTTTGTAGAGAGGAAAGGACCCTTGTAAACCCTAGGGACTCGACCTGTATATAAAGGCGAGTCCCAGGGAAGAAGAGGGCAGGATAGAAATCATCGAGTGCTAGGTCTGGCGAGTTACGCCCTCCTTGTAATCAAAACTCCATCAATACAACACAAAGCAGGACGTAGGCCTTTACCTCCTCACGAGGGGCCGAACCTGGGTAAAATCGCCGTCTCACTCCCGTTAAACCCCTTTGAGTCGCCACCAAAGTGCGATGGTTCCAATACTAAGTCCTTTCACGAGGACATCTGCCGTGACAAAACCACGACACATGGGAATTTCTGTCAAGCTAGTTTTCATCATGTTCATATGATTCGCGTTCGTTACTTTGATAGTTTGATATGTGGGTGGACCGGCGCTTGGGTACTGGCCTTATTTGGAAAAGCATCCCACTTATGATTAACCCCTCTCGCAAGCATCCGCAACTATGAAAGAAGAATTAAGAGAAAGTCTAACCATAGCATTAAACTAGTGGATCCAAATCAGCCCCTTACGAAGCAACACATAAACTAGGGTTTAAGCTTCTATCACTCTAGCCACCCATCATCTACTTACTACCTCCCAATGCCTTCCTCTAGGCCCAAATAATGGTGAAGTGTTATGTAGTCGACATTCACATAACACCACTAGAGGAAAAACAACATACAACACATCAAATTATCGAACGAATACCAAATTCACATGACTACTTATAGCAAGACTTATCCCATGTCCTCAGGAACAAAAGTAACTACTCACGAAGCATAATCATATTCATGACCAGAGAGGTAATGAGTAGAATCAAAGATCTGAACATAAACTCTTCCACCAAGTAATCCAACTAGCATCAACTATAAAGAGTAATTAACACTACTAGCAACCTTACAAGTACCAATCGGAGTCGCGAGACGGAGATTGGTTACAAGAGATGAACTAGGGTTTGGAGATGAGATGGTGCTGATGAAGATGTTTATGGTGATGAGTCCCCTCCGATGAGAGGAGTGTTGGTGATGACGATGGTGACGATTTCCCCCTCCGGGAGGGAAGTTTCCCCGGCAGGATCGTCTTGCCGGAGCTCTAGATTGGTTCTTCTCAAGTTCCGCCTCGTGGCGGCGACGAATCCTCCGAAAAGCCTCCTCTTGATTTTTTCCAGACCAAAACCCTTCTTGTAGGAAAAGGGGGGAGCCAGAGGGCCAAGTGGGAGCCCACAAGCCCCCTAGGTGCGGCCAGGGGGCGCGCCTAGCAGGCTTGTGGCCTCCTCCTGGTGCCCCTCCTGCACTTCTTTGGCCCAGTATTTTTTATAAATCCCAAAAAAATCCACGTTGATTTTCACGGCTTTTGGAGTTGTGCAGAATAGGTATCTCAAACTTGCTCCTTTTTCAGGCCAGAATTCCAGCTGCCGACATTCTCCCTCTTCATGTAAACCTTGCAAAATAAGAGAGAAAAGGCATAAAAGCGATAAATATCAACATGAAAGCATGATGCAAAATGGACGTATCAACTCCCCCAAGCTTAGACCTCGCTTGTCCTCAAGCGAAAGCCGAGATCAATAAATATGCCCACATGTTTAGGGAGAGAGTGTTGGAATTATGCCCTAGAGGCAATAATAAATATAGTTATTATTATAATTCCTGTATCAAGATAATCGTTTATTATCCATGCTATAATTGTATTGAATGAAGACTTATATACATGTGTGGATACATAGACAAAACACTATCCCTAGCAAGCCTCTAGTTGGCTAGCCAGTTGATCAAACATAGTCAGGGTCTTCTGACTATGTACAAGGTGTTGTTGCTTGATAACTGGATCACGTCATTAGGAGAATCATGTGATGGACTAGACCCAAACTAATAGACATAGCATGTTGATCGTGTCATTTTGTTGCTACTGTTTTCTGCGTGTCATGTATTTGTTCCTATGACCATGGGATCATATAACTCACTGACACCGGAGGAATACTTTGTGTGTATCAAACGTCGCAACGTAACTGGGTGACTATAAAGATGCTCTACAGGTATCTCCGATGGTGTTCGTTGAGTTAGTATGGATCGAGACTGGGATTTGTCACTCCGTGTGACGGAGAGGTATCTTGGGGCCCACTCGGTAATACAACATCACACACAAGCCTTGCAAGCAATGCAACTTAGTGTACGTTGCGGGATCTTGTATTACGGAACGAGTAAAGAGACTTGCTGGTAAACGAGATTGAAATAGGTATGCGGATACCGACGATCGAATCTCGAACAAGTAACATACCGAAGGACAAAGGGAATGACATACGGGATTATATGAATCCCTGGCACTGAGGTTCAAACGATAAGATCTTTGTAGAATATGTGGGATCCAATATGGGCATCCAGGTCCCGCTATTGGATATTGACCGAGGAGTCACTCGGGTCATGTCTACATAGTTCTCGAACCCGCAGGGTCTGCACACTTAAGGTTCGACGTTGTTTTATGAGTATTTGAGTTATATGGTTGGTTACCGAATGTTGTTTGGAGTCCTGGATGAGATCACGGACGTCACGAGGGTTTCCGGAATGGTCCGGAAACGAAGATTGATATACAGGATGACCTCATTTGATTACCGGAAGGTTTTCGGAGTTACCGGGAATGTACCGGGAATGACGAATGGGTTCCGGGTGTTCACCGGGGGGGGGGGGGGGGCAGCCCACCCCGAGGAAGCCCGTAGGCCTTGGGGGTGCCGCACCAGCCCTTGGTGGGCTGGTGGGACAGCCCAAGTAGGCTCTATGCGCCATAGATAGAAAATCAAAGAGAAAAGAAAAAAAGGAGGCGGGAAAGGAGAGAAGGACTCCACCTTCCAATCCTAGTTGGACTAGGATTGGAGGAGGACTCCTCCTCCCTTGGTGGCGCAGCCCTTGGGGCTCCTTGAGTCTCAAGGCAAGCCTCCCCTACCCTCCTCCTATATATATGGAGCTATTAGGGCTGATTTGAGACAACTTTTGCCATGGCAGCCCGACCACATACCTCCACGGTTTTACCTCTAGATCGCGTTTCTGCGGAGCTCGGGCGGAGCCCTGCTGAGATTAGATCACCACCAACCTCCGGAGCGCCGTCACGCTGCCGGAGAACTCATCTACCTCTCCATCTCTCTTGCTGGATCAAGAAGGCCGAGATCATCGTCGAGCTGTACGTGTGCTGAACGCGGAGGTGCCGTCCGTTCGGCACTAGATCGTGGGACGGACCGCGGGACGGTTCGTGGGACGGTTCGTGGGGCGGATCGAGGGACATGAGGACGTTCCACTACATCAACCACGTTCACTAACGCTTCTGCTGTGCGATCTACAAGGGTACGTAGATCGGAAATGCCCTCTCGTAGATGGACAGCACCATGATAGGTCTTCGTGCGCGTAGGAATTTTTTTGTTTCCCATGCGACGTTCCCCAAAAGTGGCATCATGAGCTAGGTTCATGCGTAGATGTAATCTCGAATAGAACACAAAAAATTTTGTGGGCGGTGATGTGCGTCTTGCTGCCCTCCTTAGTCTTTTCTTGATTCCGCGGTAATGTTGGATTGAAGCGGCTTGGACCGACATTACTCGTACGCTTACGAGAGACTGGTTTCATCGCTACGAGTAACTCTGTTGCTCAAAGATGACTAGCAAGTGTCGGTTTCTCCAACTTTAGTTGAATCGGATTTGACCGAGGAGGTCCTTGGATAAGGTTAAATGGCAATTCATATATCTCCGTTGTGGTGTTTGCGTAAGTAAGATGCGATCCTACTAGATACCCATGGTCACCACGTAAAACATGCAACAAAAAATTAGAGGACGTCTAACTTGTTTTTGCAGGGTATGCTTGTGATGTGATATGGCCAACGATGTGATGTAATATATTGGATGTATGAGATGATCATGTTGTAATAGATAATATCGACTTGCACGTCGATGTTACGGCAACCGGCAGGAGCCATAGGGTTGTCTTTAAACTAACGTTTGTGCTTGCAGATGCGTTTACTATTTTGCTAGGATGTAGCTTTAGTAGTAATAGCATGAGTAGCACGACAACCCCGATGGCGACACGTTGATGGAGATCATGGTGTCGCGCCGGTGACAAGAAGATCGTGCCGGTGCTTTGGTGATGGAGATCAAGGAGCACGTGATGATGGCCATATCATGTCACTTATGAATTGCATGTGATGTTAATCCTTTTATGCACCTTATTTTTCTTAGAACGACGGTAGCATTATGAGGTGATCACTCACTAAAATTTCAAGACAAAATTGTGTTCTCCCCGACTGTGCACCGTTGCTACAGTTTGTCGTTTCGAGACACCACGTGATGATCGGGTGTGATAGACTCAACGTTCACATACAACGGGTGCAAAACAGTTGCACACGCGGAACGCTCGGGTTAAGCTTGACGAGCCTAGCATGTGCAGACATGGCCTCGGAACACATGAGACCGAAAGGTCGATCATGAATCATATAGTTGATATGATTAGCATAGGGATGCTTACCACTGAAACTATACTCAACTCACGTGATGATCGGACTTGAGCTAGTGTAAGTGGGTCATGAACCACCCAAATGACTAGAGAGATGTATTATTTGAGTGGGAGTTTAGCAAGTAATTTGATTAAGTTAAACTCTAATTATCTTGAACATAGTCTAAGTCCACTTTGAATATATTTGTGTTGTAGATCATGGCTCACGCGACAGTCACCCTGAATTTAATACGTTCCTAGAGAAAGCTAAGTTGAAAGATGATGGAAGCAACTTTGTAGACTGGGCTCGTAATCTTAAGTTGATCCTACAAGCTGGGAAGAAGTATTATGTCCTTAATGCTGCGCTAGGAGATGAACCACCCGCTACGGCTGACCAAGATGTTAAGAACGCTTGGTTAACACGTAAGGAGGACTACTCAGTAGTTCAATGTGCAGTCTTGTATGGCTTAGAGCCGGGACTTCAACGTCGCTTTGAGCGTCATGGAGCATATGAGATGTTCCAGGAGTTGAAGTTTATCTTTCAGAAGAACGCCCGGATCGAGAGGTATGAGACTTCCGATAAATTCTATGCTTGCAAGATGGAGGAGAATTCGTGTGTCAGTGAACATGTGCTCAAAATGTCTTGGTACTCAAACCGTCTACCTGAGCTGGGGATTGAACTCCCGCAAGAGGCTATCACTGACAGAATTCTTCAATCACTGCCGCCAAGCTATAAGGTCTTTGTGTTGAACTACAACATGCAAGGGATGAACAAGTCACCCGGCGAGTTGTTTGCGATGCTGAAAGTCGCAGAGTCTGAACTCCGTAAAGAGCATCAAGTGTTGATGGTGAATAAGACCACTAGTTTCAAGAGAAACGGCAAAGGGAAGAAGGGTAATTCAAAGAAGAGCGGCAAGCCTGTTGCTAATCCGACGAAGAAACGCAAAGCTGGACCTAAGCCTAAAACAGAGTGCTACTATTGCAAGGGTATGGGTCACTGGAAGCGCAACTGCCCCAAGTATCTGGCTGATAAGAAGGCGGCCAAAGAAAAATCAGGTATATTTGATATACATGTTATTGATGTGTACTTAACCGGCTCTCGTAGTAGTGCCTGGGTATTCGATACCGGTTCTGTTGCTCATATTTGCAACTCGAAATAGGAACTGCGGAATAGGCGAAGGCTGGCGAAATATGAAGTGACGATGCGCGTAGGAAATGGTTCCAAGGTTGATGCAATCACCGTCGGCACAGTTTCACTTCAGTTACCATCAGGATTAGTTATGAACTTGAATAATTGTTATTTAGTGCCTGCGTTGAGCATGAACATTATATCTGGATCTTGTTTATTGCGAGACGGTTACTCTTTTAAGTCAGAGAATAATGGTTGTTCTATTTCTATGAGTAACATATTTTATGGTCATGCACCCAATGTGAGAGGATTGTTCATATTGAATCTTGATAGTGATACTACACATATACATAACATTGAGACCAAAAGAGTTAGAGTTAACAATGATAGCGCCATATTTTTGTGGCACTGCCGCTTAGGTCATATTGGTGTAAAGCGCATGAAGAAACTCCATACCGATGGACTTTTGGAGTCACTTGACTTTGATTCACTTGACACGTGCGAACCATGCCTCATGGGCAAGATGACTAAAACTCCATTCTCCGGAACAATGGAGCGTGCCAGTGACTTGTTGGAAATCATACATACCGATGTGTGCGGTCCGATGAGCGTGGAGGCACGCGGCGGATATCGTTATTTTCTCACCTTCACTGACGATTTGAGTAGATATGGTTATGTCTACTTAATGAAGCACAAGTCTGAAACATTTGAAAAGTTCAAGCAATTTCAGAGTGAAGTTTAGAATCATCGTAACAAGAAGATCAAGTTCCTACGGTCTGATCGTGGGGGTGAATATCTGAGTTTCGAGTTTGGTGCTCTCTTAAGACAATGTGGAATTGTTTCACAGTTGACACCGTCTGGAACACCACAACGTAATGGTGTGTATGAACGTCGTAATCGTACTTTATTAGAGATGGTGCGATCTATGATGTCTCTTACCGATTTGCTGTTATCGTTTTGGGGTTATGCATTAGACACAGCTGCATTCACTTTAAATAGGGCACCATCAAAATCCATTGAGACGACACCATACGAACTGTGGTATGGCAAAAGGCCAAAGTTGTCATTTCTTAAAGTTTGGGGATGTGATGCTTATGTCAAAAAGCTTCAGCCTGAAAAGCTGGAACCCAAAGCGGAAAAGTGCATCTTCATAGGTTACCCAAAAGAGACAGTTGGGTACACCTTCTATCTCAAATCCGAGGGCAAAGTGTTTGTTGCTAAAAACAGAGCTTTTCTCGAGAAGGAGTTTCTCTCGAGAGAATTGAGTGGGAGGAAGATAGAACTTGATGAGGTTGTCGAACCTCTCATCCCTCTGGATGGTGGCGCAGGGCAAGGATAAACCCGTGTCGTTGCGACGCTGGTTGAGGAGGAAGTTAATGATGATCATCATAAAACTCCGGCTCAAGTTCCTATCGAACCACGCAGGTCAACGAGACCACGTGCTGCTCCAGAGTGGTACGGTAATCCCGTTTTGTCAATCATGTTGTTAGACAACAATGAACCTGCAAATTATGAAGAAGCAATGGTGGGCCCAGATTCCAACAAATGGCTGGAGGCCATGAAGTCCGAGATAGGATCCATGTATGAAAACAAAGTGTGGACTTTGGAAGTACTACCTGAGGGCCACAAGGCTATTCAGAAAAAATGGATCTTTAAGAAGAAGACGGACGCTGACGGCAATGTGATCGTTTATAAAGCTTGACTTGTGGCAAAAGGTTTTTCACAAGTTCAAGGAGTTGACTACGATGAGACATTCTCACCCGTAGCGAAGCTTAAGTCCTTCTGAATCATGTTAGCAATAGCTGCATTTTTCGATTTTGAAATCTGGCAGATGGATGTCAAAACGGCGTTCCTTAACGGTTTCCTTAAGGAAGAATTGTATATGATGCAACCCGAAGGTTTTGTCGATCCTAAGAATGCTAACAAGGTGTGCAAGCTCCAGGGATCCATTTATGGACTGGTGCAAGCATCTCGGAGTTGGAACAAACGCTTTGATGAGGTGATCAAAGCATTTGGGTTTATACAAGTGGTTGGAGAATCTTGTATTTACAGGAAAGTGAGTGGGAGCTCTGTGGCGTTTCTAATATTATATGTAGATGACATATTGCTGATTGGAAACAATGTAGAGTTTTTGGAGAGCATAAAGGATTACTTGAATAAAAGTTTCTCTATGAAGGACCTAGGAGAAGCTGCTTACATTCTAGGCATTAAGATCTACAAGGATAGATCGAAACGCCTGATAGGACTTTCACAAAGCACATACCTTGATAAAGTTTTGAAAAGGTTCAAAATGGAACAGTCCAAGAAAGGGTTCTTGCCAGTTTTACAAGGTACAAGATTGAGTAAGACTCAGTGCCCAGCAACTGATAAAGATAGAGAGCATATGAGCACCGTCCCCTATGCTTCAGCCATAGGATCTATCATGTATGCAATGCTGTGCACTAGACCGGACGTTAGCCTGGCCATAAGTATGGCAGGCAGGTTCCAGAGTAATCCAGGAGTGGATCACTGGACGACGGTCAAGAATATCCTGAAGTACCTGAAAAGGACTAAGGAGATGTTTCTCGTGTATGGAGGTGACGAAGAGCTCGCCGTAAAGGGTTACGTCGATGCAAGCTTTGACACAGATCCGGACGACTCTAAGTCGTAGACCGGATACGTATTTATTCTTAATGGGGGTGCGGTAAGCTGGTGCAGTTCCAAGCAAAGCGTCGTAGCTGATTCTACATGTGAAGTGGAGTAAATGGCTGCCTCGGAGGCGGCTAAGGAGGGTGTCTGGATGAAGCAGTTCATGACGGATCTTGGAGTGGTGCCAAGCGCACTGAATCCAATAGCCTTGTTCTGTGACAACACGGGTGCCATTGCCTTAGCAAAGGAACCACGGTTTCACAAGAAGACCAGACACATCAAACGACGCTTCAACCTCATCCGCGACTACGTCGAAGGGGAGGACGTAAATATATGCAAAGTGCACACGGATCTGAATGTAGCAGACCCGCTGACTAAACCTCTTCCACGGGCAAAGCATGATCAACACCAGAACTGTATGGGTGTTAGATTTATTACAATGTAATTCGCATGGTGATGTGAGGGCTAGATTATTGACTCTAGTGCAAGTGGGAGACTGTTGGAATTATGCCCTAGAGGCAATAATAAATATAGTTATTATTATAATTCCTGTATCAAGATAATCGTTTATTATCCATGCTATAATTGTATTGAATGAAGACTTATATACATGTGTGGATACATAGACAAAACACTGTCCCTAGCAAGCCCCTAGTTGGCTAGCCAGTTGATCAAAGATAGTCAGGGTCTTTTGATTATGAACAAGGTGTTGTTGCTTGATAACTGGATCACGTCATTAGGAGAATCACGTGATGGACTAGACCCAAACTAATAGACGTAGCATATCGATCGTGTCATTTTGTTGCTACTGTTTTCTGCGTGTCAAGTATTTGTTCCTATGACCATGAGATCATATAACTCACTGACACCGGAGGAATGCTTTGTGTGTATCAAACGTCGCAACGTAACTGGGTGACTATAAAGATGCTCTACAGGTATCTCCGAAGGTGTTCGTTGAGTTAGTATGGATCGAGACTGGGATTTTTCACTCCGTGTGACGGAGAGGTATCTTGGGGCACACTCGATAATACAACATCACACACAAGCCTTGCAAGCAATGCAACTTAGTGTAAGTTGCGGGATCTTGTATTACGGAATGAGTAAAGAGACTTGCCGGTAAACGAGATTGAAATAGGTATGCGGATACTGACGATCGAATCTCGGGAAAGTAACATACCGAAGGACAAAGGGAATGACATACGGGATTATATGAATCCCTGGCACTGAGGTTCAAACGATAAGATCTTCGTAGAATATGTGGATCCAATATGGGCATCCAGGTCCCGCTATTGGATATTGACCGAGGAGTCACTCGGGTCATGTCTACATAGTTCTCGAACCCGCAGGGTCTGCACACTTAAGGTTCGACGTTGTTTTATGCGTATTTGAGTTATATGGTTGGTTACCGAATGTTGTTCGGAGCCCCGGATGAGATCACGGACATCACGAGGGTTTCCGGAATGGTCCGAAAATGAAGATTGATATATAGGATGACCTCATTTGATTACCGGAAGGTTTTCGGAGTTACCGGGAATGTACCGGGAATGACGAATGGATTCCGGGTGTTCACCGGGGGGGGGGGGGGGGGGGCAGCCCACCCCGGGGAAGCCCATAGGCCTTGGGGGTGGCGCACCAGTCGTTGGTGGGCTGGTGGGACAGCCCAAGAAGGCCCTATGCGCCATAGATAGAAAATCAAAGAGAAAAGAAAAAAAGGAGGTGGGAAAGGAGAGAAGGACTCCACCTTCCAATCATAGTTGGACTAGGATTGGAGGAGGACTCCTCCTCCCTTGGTGGCGCAGCCCTTGGGGCTCCTTGAGCCTCAAGGCAAGCCTCCCCTACCCTCCTCCTATATATATGGAGCTATTAGGGCTGACTTGAGACAACTTTTGCCACGGCAGCCCGACCACATACCTCACGGTTTTACCTCTAGATCGCGTTTCTGCGGAGCTCGGGCGGAGCCCTGCTGAGATTAGATCACCACCAACCTCCGGAGCGCTGTCACGCTGCCGGAGAACTCATCTACCTCTCCGTCTCTCTTGCTGGATCAAGAAGGCCGAGATCATCGTCGAGCTATACGTCTGCTGAACGCGGAGGTGCCGTCCGTTCGGCACTAGATCGTGGGACGGATCGCGGGACGGTTCGTGGGACGGTTCGCGGGGCGGATCGAGGGACGTGAGGATGTTCCACTACATCAACCGCGTTCACTAACGCTTCTGCTGTGCGATCTACAAGGGTACGTAGATCGGAAATCCCCTCTCGTAGATGGACATCACCATCATAGGTCTTCGTGCACATAGGAAATTTTTTGTTTCCCATGCGACGTTCCCCAACAGAGAGGTGTCGACAAAACAAGATACGGACATGCAGGCATCATGATCATTGTCAGAACAACAATACCATCATATCATCTCTTATGCTAAAGTGACAATTCCTTCACAAAGTAAAGCATGGATCAAGAACCTTACCGAGAATTAACAACCGATAGCCTTTAGTCAATGAAGCAATTGCAATTTATCACAACATCAGAAAGAGTCAAATAAGAGCTTGTAAAGCAAATCCACATACTCAATCATGTTTTCGTTCTCTACAATTGCTACAACTCACGTCGTACTCATGAGATCAAAGTTTCAGCTGGACACAGAGAAAGATAGGGGCTTATAGTTTCGCCTCCCAACCATTTACCTCAAGGGTAATGTCAACAATAATAATTCATGAATACTTACTTCCAAGTTGACATATGAATATAGATCTTTCCCAAGCATATGGCGTTAGCCAAGGTAAAAGCGACATAAGGAATTGGTGAAGATCACCATGACTCTTTCAGGGGCAAAAAGTAAAGGTATGAGAAAGTCCCTTCGTAGAGGGAAGCAGAGGTTGTCATGCGCTTTTGAGGTTTGGATGTGTGTCCTCTTAGTGTGGAGGAACGTCGCTTTATATTGCCTCCTGTGATAAAGAACTTTATTATGCGGTCCGTCGCTTTTATGTCTTCCTCATCACAGGTTCGTACAAAGCTTATTTTCCACGCACTAATAGATCATACATATTAGGGAGCAATTTTTATTGCTTGCACCGATGACAACTTACTTGAAGGATCTTATTCAATCCATAGGTAGGTATGCTGGACTCTCATGGCAAAACTGGGTTGAAGGTTTATGGATGCACAAGTAGTATCTCTACTTGGTGCGGGAGTTTTGGCTAATATGAGGTGGAAGAAATCGTCACATGCTAAGAGGTCTCTAATCATATAACATTGTTCAGAACCAAGAAAACAAAATTCATTATGTTGTCTTCCTTGTCCAACATCTACTTCTAAGCATGCAATAGTTTAGTGAGTGTTCACAATCATAGATGGTGTCAAAGATGATATATTTATATGTGAATCTCTCCTTCTTTATCACTTCCTATTAATTGCAACAATGACCAAGGTCTACGTTTGTCTACCCTCAACAAGTTTCAATCAACATTCTTTTTATATGTGAAGCCATCACTTCCCATAAGATCATTACATGATCTTTCATGCTTTCGTTCTTTTCTCATTCTTTTGATCATGGCATGAGGCAAGGCCCTTAACTAAGACACTCTTTATTATATGGCTCACGAGCTCGAATACATCGGGGGTGACACAAAGCAAAACTCAAGCCTAAAACACTAAGACCTTTAATCTACTAGAGAAAGAAAAAACTGAAAAGGAACAAACTAAAACAAAGGTAAAGGCAAAAGATGTGATGGTGATACGATACCGGGTCAACTCCCCCAAGCTTGGCACAAGCCAAGGGGATTGCCCATACCCATTCTTAGTTGTATTCCTTTGGAGGCGATGGTGGTGGAGTTGTTGCAGAGGTCTTGAACTTGTTTAATTTCCACTTAAGCATAAAATTCTGCTCCCTCAGATCATCATTTTCCTCTTCAAGCCTCAACACCCTTTGGCATAATTCCTGCTTACTGTCCTGCAAGAAACGAGAAGGGATAAACAAAGTCTTAGGCTTCTTCCTTGAGTCAGAGAGGCTCGACTTCTTGAACTCCACATGCATGTGTCCAAGTTGAGGTAGAGGAGCCTCCTCGTCATCGGAACTTGTTTGTTCCTTCCCCTTGGGATCATAATCTTCTTTCTCATCAGTGGTCCAGCCATAAGGATCCAAGTCCCCATATACCTTGGGGTTAGCAAGGTAATCAGCCACATAGTTCTCCCCCTCCGAATCTTGAGAAGACATTTTGCCCTAAATCTGCGGCAAAAAACAGAGGAAATCTGCGTGATACGAGGGTCAGACCTTACGGGAGAATATATAATGATTTTTTCCAGACCAGAAGGAGTACTCCGCAAGAAAACGGAATCCGGGAGGCACACGAGGTGGCCACAAGCCCCCCAGGCGCGGCCAGGGGGTGGCCCGCGCCTGGCAGGCTTGTCGCCTCCTCGCGCGCTTTCCGGACTACTTCAAATTTTTCTATTTTTCTAAATATTCCAAAACGGAGAAAAATTCCTACTGGAAAAGTTTTGGAGTCTGTTTACTTACGAAACACATACCTCTTCGTTTTCGGAGTCTGAAACAGGCTGATAAATATCCCTTAGGTATTCCTCCGGAGATACATTATTGATAATATTGCTTTCAACATTTATGGGAGTACCTGAGATATAATGCTTGATTCTGTGCCCATTTACCACTCTCGGACAATTACCTTCCGTGTTGTTGATCTTGATAGCACCGGAACGATATACTTCCTCAACAATATAGGGACCTTCCCATTTAGAGAGAAGCTTGCCTGCAAAAAATCTTAAATGAGAATTATATGGCAAGACATAATCACCTACATTGAACTCACGCTTTTGTATCCTTTTATCATGCCACCTCTTAACCTTTTCTTTGAACAACTTGGCATTCTCATATGCCCGAGTTCTCCATTCATCAAGCGAGCTAATATCAAATAACCTCTTCTGACCAGCAAGTTTGTAATCAAAGGTGAGCTCTTTGATTGCCCAATAAGCCTTATGCTCTAGCTCAAGAGGTAAATGACATGCTTTATCGTACACCATTTTGTATGGGGACATGCCCATGGGATTCTTATAGGCAGTTCCATAAGCCCACAGTGCATCATCAAGCTTCTTAGACCAATTCTTTCTAGACCTGTTGACAGTCTTTTGCAGAATTAGTTTAATCTCTCTATTTCTTAGCTCTACTTGACCACTGGACTGATGGTGGTAGGGAGACGCAATTCTATGGTTGACATCGTACTTAGCAAGCGTTTTACGGAAAGCACCATGAATGAAATGTGAACCACCGTCGGTCATTAGATATCTAGGGACTCCAAATCTAGGGAAGGTAACTTCTTTAAGCATCCTGATAGAGGTGTTGTGATCAACACTACTAGTGGGGATAGCTTCTACCCACTTAGTGACGTAATCAACGGCAACTAGGATATGAGTATACCCGTTGGATTATGGAAAAGGTCCCATATAATCAAAACCCCAAACATCAAATGGTTCATTGACAAGTGAATAATTCATAGGCATTTCCTGACGTTTACCGATATTGCCTATTCTTTGACATTCGTCACAAGACAAGTCAAACTTACGGGCATCCTTAAAGAGAGTGGGCCAATAGAAACCTGATTGCAATGCCTTGTGTGCAGTTCTATCTCCCGCATGGTGTCCTCCATAGGCCTCGGAGTGACACTACTGTAGGATCTGTCCCTGTTCATGTTCGGGTACACAACGCCTAATAACACCATCTACTCCTTCCTTATAAAGGTGAGGATCATCCCAAAAGTAATGTCTCAAGTCAAAGAAGAATGTCCTCTTTTGCTGGTATGTGAAACTAGGTGGTATATATTTGGCAACGATATAGTTTGCATAATCAGCATACCACGGTGCACTACGTGAAGTATTGATGACATTCAGTTGCTCATTAGGAAAGCTATCATCAATAGGTTGTGGGTCATCAAGAACATTCTCCAACCTAGACAAGTTATCTGCTACGGGGTTATCAGCACCCTTCCTGTAGACAACGTGCAAATCAAATTCTTGTAGCAAGAGAACCCATTTGATAAGTCTAGGTTTAGCGTCTTTCTTCTCCATGAGGTACTTAATAGCAGCGTGATCAGTGTGAATAGTGACTTTGGAATCAACTATGTAAGATCTGAACTTTTCACATGCAAACACGACTGCTAAAAATTCCTTTTCCGTAGTAGCATAGTTTCTTTGGGCACTGTCTAGAGTTTTACTAGCATAGTGAATAACATTCAACTTCTTATCAACTCTTTGCCCTAGGACAACACCAACAACATAATCACTAGCACCACACATGATTTCAAAAGGTAAGTTCCAATCAGGTGGTTGAACAATAGGTGGAGTTATCAAAGCCTTCTTAAGTATTTTGAAGGCTTCCTCACAATCATCGTCAAAAACAAAAGGAATATCCTTTTGCAAGAGATTGGTAAGAGGCCTAGAAATCTTAGAGAAGTCTTTAATGAACCTTCTATAGAAACCAGCATGACCAAGGAAACTTCTTATACCTTTGATATCTGTGGGGTATGGCATTTTCTCGATTGAATCAACCTTAGCCTTATCGACTTCAATATCTCTTTCAGAAATTTTATGTCCTAAGACGATGCCTTCATTAACCATAAAGTGGCACTTCTCCCAATTCAAGAGAAGATTGGTGTCTTTACATCTGTGCAAGACTCGATCAAGGTTGCTGAGGCAATCATCAAAAGAAGACCCATAAACGGAAAAGTCATCCGTGAAAACCTCAACAATCTTTTCACAAAAGTCAGAGAATATAGCCATCATAAATCTTTGAAAGGTAGCAGGTGCATTACATAAGCCAAAAGGTATACGTCTGTAAGCAAAGGTACCGAAAGGGCAGGTGAAAGTGGTTTTCTCCTGATCAGATTGTGCAACTCGTATTTGGGAGAAACCAGAATAACCATCTAGAAAGTAGAAGCGTGTGTGTTTAGACAGTCTTTCTAGCATTTGGTCGATAAAAGGCAAAGGGTAATGATCTTTCCTAGTGGCTTTATTCAATTTCCTAAAATTGATCACCATCCTATAGCCAGTAATAATCCTCTGTGGGATCAGTTCATCTTTATCATTAGGGACAACGGTAATACCTCCCTTCTTAGGGATGCAATGCACCAGACTCACCCAATCACTATGAGCAACAGGATAGATAATACCTGCTTCCAGGAGTTTTAGTATTTCTTTTCTTACTACCTCTTTCATCTTAGGATTTAATCTCCTTTGATGATCAGCAACTGGCTTGGAATCAGGATCGGTTTTAATCTTGTGCTGGCATAGAGTGGGACTAATGCCCTTGAGATCATCAAGAGTATATCCAATAGTAGCACGGTGCTTCCTCAGAGTTTTTAGTAACTTCTTTTCTGCATGCTCTGAGAGGCTAGCACTAATTATAACAGGATATATCTATTTTTCATCAAGATAAGCATACTTAAGAGTATCAGGCAACTGTTTAAGCTCGAACAAAGGATCACCCTTTGGTGGTGGTGGATCCCCAAGGAGTTCAACAGGCAAGTTATTCTTAAGGATAGGATATTATTCTAAGACAACTCTATCTATCTCATCCCTTTCATCCATATGCATATCATTTTCATGCTCAAGCAAGTATTGCTCTAAGGGATCAGTAGGAGGCACGGCAATAGAAGCTAAGGCGATAGTTTCATCCTTACTAGGCAACTCTTTTTCATGAGGTTGTCTACCAAACTTGGAGAAATTGAACTCATGTGACACGCCTTCAAAGCCAACAGTGACAGTTTGCTTCTCACAGTCAATATGAGCATTGATAGTATTGAGAAAAGGTCTGCCAAATATGATGGGACAAAAGCTATCTTGGGTGGTAGCAAGAACGAGGAAATCAGCAGGATACTTCATTTTACCACACAAGACTTCAACATCCCTAACAATTCCCACACGGCAGATAGTATCTCTATTGGCAAGCTGAATAGTGACATCAATAGGCTCTATCTCGACAGGTGCAATCTCGTCTTTAATTTCATCATATAAGGATTGAGGTATTGCACTAACACTATCACCCACATCACATAAACCATGATAACAATGATCTCCTATCTTAACAGAAACAACAGGCGTGCCAACAACAGGCCTATGTTTGTCTCTAGCATGGGGTTTAGCAATTCTAGCAGCATCTTCACAGAAGTGAATATCATGGCCATCAACATTGTCGGACAGGAGATCTTTGATAATAGCAATGCTAGGTTCAACTCTAATTTTCTCAGGGGGTGTAGGTGTTCTAATGTAGCCCCTACGTATCATAGTTGAAGCTTTAGAATGATCCTTTATCCTAACAGGGAAAGGTGGTTTCTCAATGTAAGCACTGGGAATAATAGGATCATTATAGGCAATGACTTTCTCTTCAACTGGATTGGGTTTAACTACATTTACTTCTAAGGGAGGATGATATTTAAACCACTTCTATTTGGGGAGATCAATATGAGCAGCAAATGATTCACACAATGAAGCTACTATCTCAGAGTCAAGTCCATACTTAGCGCTAAAATCACAAAAAGTATTTGTTTCAACAAAGGATTTAACGCAATCAAACTTGAAATTCATACCTGACTCATTACCTTCATCAAGCTCCCAATCTTCAGAGTTGCGTTTAATTCTCTCCAATAAATTTCATTTGAAGTCAATATCTCTCTTCATAAAAGAACCGGTATAAGAAGTGTCAAGCATGGTGTGATCATCATGAGAAAGCCGAGCATAGAAGTTCTGAATGATAATTTCTCTCGAGAGCTCATGGTTGGGGCATGAATATAACATTGATTTAAGCCTCCCCCAAGCTCGAGCGATGCTTTCTCTGTCACGAGGCCAAAAATTATAAATATAATTCCGATCACGATGTACTAGATGCATAGGATAAAACTTTTGATGAAATTCCAATTTCAACCGATTGTAGTTCCATGATCCAGTATCATCACATAGCCCATGTCAACGCCTTATCCCTCAAAGATAAGGGAAAGACCTTCTTCTTGACCTCATCCTCGGGCAAACCTGCAAGCTTAAATAAACCACAAACTTCATCTACATAGATTAGATGCAAGTTTGGATGTGATGTTCCATCTCCTGTAAAAGGATTAGCCAACAGTTTCTCAAGCATACCCGAAGGAAATTCAAAGCAAATATTTTTAGTAGGTGCAGAAGGTTGAGGAGCAACTCTTTGTTCTTCCGTTCGAGGTGAAGATACCCCGAACAAGCCCCTCAAAGGATTAGTTTATATAGTGACAAGTGACAATAAATTTCAGCACACTATATAAATGTTTCCTTACCAAGTTCCACTTACCAAAGGCGCTTCACTCCCCGGCAACGACGCCAGAAAAGGGTCTTGATGACCCACAAGTATAGGCTATCTATCGTAGTCCTTTCGATAAGTAAGAGTGTCGAACCCAATGAGGAGCAGAAGGATCTGACAAGTGGTTTTTAGCAAGGTAATGTTTGCAAGCACTGAAATTATCGGTAACAAGTAGTTGTGTGGTGAGATGATTCGTAGCAAGTAGCAAGTAACAAAAGTAACAACGATGCAACAAAGTGGACCAATCCCTTTTGTAGCAAGGGACAATCCTAGACAAAATCTTATAGGAGGTAAAACGCTCCGGAGGACACATGGGAATTTCTGTCAAGCTAGTTTTCATCATGTTCATAGGATTCACGTTCGTTACTTTGATAGTTTGATATGTGGGTGGACCGGCGCTTGGGTACTGCCCTTACTTGGACAAGCATCCCACTTATGATTAACCTCTCTCGCAAGCATCCGCAACTACGAAACAAGAATTAAGACAAAGTCTAACCATATCATTAAACCAGTGGATCCAAATCAGGCCCTTACGAAGCAACGCATAAACTAGGGTTTAAGCTTCTGTCACTCTACCAACCCATCATCTACTTACTAATTCGCAATGCCTTACTCTAGGCCCAAATAATGGTGAATTGTTATGTAGTCGACATTCACATAACACCACTAGAGGAAAAACAACATACAACACATCAAATTATCGAACGAATACCAAATTCACATGACTACTTATAGCAAGACTTATCCCATGTCCTCAGGAACAAAAGTAACTACTCACAAAGCATAATCATATTCATGACCAGAGAGGTAATGAGTAGCATCAAAGATCCGAACATAAACTCTTCCACCAAGTAATCCAACTAGCATCAACTACAAAGAGTAATTAACACTACTAGCAACCTTACAAGTACCAATCGGAGTCGCGAGACGGAGATTGGTTACAAGAGATGAACTAGGGTTCGGAGATGAGATGGTGCTGATGAAGATGTTGATGGTGATGAGTCCCCTCCGATGAGAGGAGTGTTCGTGATGACGATGGCGACGATTTCCCCCTCCGAGAGGGAAGTTTCCCCGGCAGGATCGTCCTGCCGGAGCTCTAGATTGGTTCTGCTCAAGTTCCGCCTCGTGGCGATGGCGAATCCTTCGAAAAGCCTCCTCTTGATTTTTCTAGAATGGAACCCTTCTTGTAGGAAAAGGGGGGAGCCAGAGGGCCAAGTGGGATCCCACAAGCCCCCTAGATGCGGCCAGGGGGGCCCGCGCCTAGCAGGCTTGTGGCCTCGTGCTGGCGCCCCTCCGGCACTTCTTCGGCCCAGTATTTTTATAAATCCCCAAAAAATCCATGTTGATTTTCACGGCTTTTCGAGTTGCCAGAATAGGTATCTCAAACTTGCTCCTTTTTCAGGCCAGAATTCCAGTTGCCGGCATTTTCCCTCTTCATGTTAACCTTCCAAAATAAGAGAGAAAAGGCGTAAGTATTGTACCGTGAAGTGTAATAACAGCCCAAAAAGCGATAAATATCAACATGAAAGCATGATGCAAAATGGACGTATCAGTCACTGATTTGGGGTCTCGCTATGATCCGAACGTTTGGGAACCCCGTGGACCGGGTACGTGGAACTCGTCAAAACTCGCAGTTTTGGCCTATTCTGGCCAGTTTTGTATGCTATTAGTCACTGATTTTTAGTCCTGCTGCGATCCGAACATTTTCGGAACCCCGAGGTCCGGTTACGGGGAACTCATCAAAACTCGCAGTTTTGACCTATTCTGGCAAGTTTTGGATGCTATTAGTCACTAATTATGGGTCCTGCTGCGATCCGAAGGTTTTGGGAACCCCGGGGTCCGGTTACGGGGAAATCATCAAAACTCGCAATTTTGGCCTATTCTCGCGAGTTTTGTATGCTATTACTGAGTGGTTTTGGTTCCCGCTGCGATCCGAACGTTTCAGGAACCCCGGGGTCCGGTTATGGGGAACTCGTCAAAACTCGCAGTTTTGGTCTATTCTGGCCAGTTTTGTATGCTATTACTCATTGATTTTGGGTCCCGCTGCGATCCGAACGTTTCGGGAACCCAGGGGGTCCGGTTACGTGGAACTCGTCAAAACTCGCAGTTTCGGTCTATTCCAGCCAGTTTTGTATGTTATTAGTCACTCATTTTGGGTCCACGTGCTATCCGAACATTTAGGGAACCCTGGGGTCCGGTTACGGAGAACTCGTCAAAACTCGCAATTTTGGCCTATTACGACCAGTTTTCTATGCTATTAGTTACTGATTTTGGGTGCCGCTGTGATCCGAATGCTTCGGGAACCCTGGGTCCGGTTACGGGGAAATCGTCAAAACTCGCAGTTTTGGCCTATTCTGGCCAGTTTTGTATGCTATTAGTCACTGATTTTGGGTCCTGCTGCGATCCGAACATTTTGGGAACCCCGGGTTTTGGTTACGGGGAACTCATCAAAACTTGCAATTTTGGCCTATTCTGGCGAGTTTTGTATGCTATTACTTACTGGTTTTGGTTCCCGCTGCGATCCGAACGTTTCAGGAACCCCGGGGTCCGGTTACGGCGAACTCGTCAAAACTCATAGTTTTGGTCTATTCTGGCCAGTTTTGTATGCTATTACTCATTCATTTTGGGTCCCGCTGCGATCCGAATGTTTCGGGAGCCCCGGGGTCCGGTTACGTTGAACTCGTTGATAACCCACAAGTATAGGGGATCGCAACAGTTTTCGAGGGTAGAGTATTCAACCCAAATTTATTGATTCGACACAAGGGGAAGCCAAAGAATATTCTCAAGTATTAGCAGTTGAGTTGTCAATTCAACCACACCTGAAAGATTTAGTATCCACAGCAAAGTATCAGTAGTAGAGTAGTGTGATAGCAAGAGTAGCAACGGTAACCACTAGCAATAGTGACAGCAGTAGCAGCAAAGTAACAACAGTAGCAACAGAGTAACAATAGCAGCAGTGACAACAGTAGCAGCAACGTACCGTAGCAAGGACTAGTAGGAAAAACTCGTAGGCATTGGATCTGTGATGGATGATTATGCCGGATGTTATTCATCATGCAACAGTTATAACACGGAGAGATATGTAACTAGCTCCAGTTTGTCAATGTAATGTAGGCATGCATTTCGTATGTAGTCATACGTGCTTAGGGAAAAGAACTTGCATGACATCTATTGTCCATCCCTCCCGTGGAAGCATGGTCCTAATGGAAACTACGAGATATTAAGGTTCTCCTTTTAATAAAGAGCTGGACCAACGCATTAACACTTGGTGAATACATGAACTCCTCATACTATGGTCATCTTCGGGGGTGGTTCCGGCTATTGTCACTCCGGGGTTGCCGGGTCATAACACATAGTAGCTGACTACAACTTGCAAGATAGGATCAAGAACACACATATATTGGCGACAACATAATAGGTTCAGATCTGAAATCATGCCACTCGGGCCCTAGTGACAAGCATTAAGCATGACAAAGTAGTAGCAACATCAATCTCAGAACATAGTGGATACTAGGGATCAATCCCCGTCAAAACTAACTCGATTACATGATAGATCTCATCCAACCCATCACCATCCAGCAAGCCCACGATGAGATTACTCACGAACAGTGAAGAGCATCATGGAATTGGCAATGAAGGAAGGTTGGTGATGACGATGGCGACGATCTCCCCTCTCCGGAGCCTAGAACGGACTCCAGATCTGCCCTCCAGAGGAAGAACAGGAGGTGGCGGCGCCTCCGTGTCGTAAAACGCGATGAACTCTTCTCCTTGATTTTTTCCGGACGAAAGGGACTAAATAGAGCTGAGATTGGAGGCGGTGGAGCAACGTGGGCCCCACAAGCCTGCCAGGCGCGACCAGGGGGGCCGCGCCTGGTGGGCTTGTGGGCTCACAGCTCCACCCCTTCGGTTGAATCTTGTGCCAGTATTTTTAATATATTCCACAAAAAATCCCCGTAAATTTCCAGGTCATTACGAGAACTTTTATTTCTGCGCAAAAACAACACCATGGCAATTTTGCAGAAAACAGCGTTGGTCCGGGTTAGTTCCATTCAAATCATGCAAATTAGAGTCCAAAACAAGGGCAAAAGAGTATGGAAAAGTAGATACGATGGAGACGTATCAACTCCCCCAAGCTTAAAACCTTGCTTGTCCTCAAGCAATTCAGTTGACAAACTCAAAGAGACAAAAGAAAAACTTTTACGAACTCTATTTGATCTTGTTGTTGCAACTATGTCTAACTCATATCCATAATTTCAGCAAGATCACAAGCTAACCACATAAGCAAATGACATCTAGGTCTCACGGTAAATTCATATCAATGGTATAATCAACTAGAGAGCAAATAATAATAAGTTTCAAACGTCAACACTTCAATCAAAACAATCATGAAGCAGTACGAACAGATGGTATCTTGCTAGCTCTTTCTGAGACCGCAAAACATAAATGCAGAGCACCTTCAAAGACCAAGGGCTGACTAAACATTGTAATTCATGGCAAAGAAGATCCAGTCACAGCCATACTCAATATTAGTCAAAAGCAAAGCATAAAAATGATAGAGGTGCTCTCTAATTGGTGCTTTTATAAGAAGAGGATGACTCAACAGGAACATAAATAGACACGCCCTTCGCAGAGGGAAGTATTGATTTGCAGAGGTGCCAGAGCTCAAGCTTTGAAAACAGAGATAATAATTTTCGGTGGCATGCTTTCATTGTCAACGCAATGACCAAGAGTTCTCACCATCTTCCACGCTACACATGCTATAGGCGGTTCCCAAACAGGAAAGTAAAGTTTTGACTCCCCCACCACCGATCAATCACACTCCACGACTAGCCGAATACTCGGGTGCCGTCCATACCAACATCAATCCAGGGGGAGTTTTGTTTGCAATTATCTTTTCAATTTGAGCATGGAACTGGGCATTCCAATTACCGGCCCCTTTCTCGTGAATGATAGTGAATAAACACATATCGAGGATAACACGCCTAGCATGGAAGATACTGATAGCCCCCTATCACCACATGAGCGGTTCGGGCATGCAAAACAGATTATTTCTTGAAGGTTTAGAGAGTGGCACATGCAAATTTACTTGGAACGACAGGTAGATACCGCATATAGGTAGGTATGGTGGACTCATATGGAACAACTTTGGGTTTATGGAAGTGGATGCACAAGCAGTATTCCTGCTTAGTACAAGTGAAGGCTAGCAAAAGACTAGGAAGTGACCAACTATAGAGCGAAAATAGTCATCAAAATGCATTGAGATTAACCAACATTGAGTGCAAGCATGAGTAGGACATAAATCACCATGAACATGAATATCATAGAGGCTCTGTTGATTTTGTTTCAACTACAAGCGCGAACATGCGCCAAGTAGAGCCACTTGAATCATTCAAAGGAGGATACCATCCTATCATACTACATCATAATCATCTCAAGATTCATGTTGGCATCCAAGGCAAACCATTATAAGCTCCTAGCTAATTAAGCATGGCATCAGAAACTATGATCTCTAAGTTGTCATTGCAAACATGTTTCTCTCACAACAAAGTTGAACTAGAAACGATGAGCTAGTCATATTTATAAAAACAAAATAGATCGAGTTCATACAAGCTTTTCCAGGCTCAGTTACTTCATCATATATCGTCATTATTGCCTTTCACTTGCACAACCGAATAATGTGAACAATAATAAGAGTGCTCGTGCATTGGACTAAGCTGGAATCTGCAAGCAAACACAAAGGAGAAGACAAAGTAATATGGCTCTTTGACAGATAAACAGGTATGCATGCGAGAGCCACTAAACATTGTAACCATGGTCTTCTACCTTGACCCAAATAAAAAGAAAACTATTTACACGTGAAAGCTCCCAAAAAGCATAAGAAGAACAAGAAATATTTTTGGGTTTTTCTCAAACTAGACAAACACATGAGAAGAAAACGAGAAAAAGAAAATAAACTAGCATGGATGATACAGTGGCAAAGTGTGAACACTGACTAACAAAGTGAAAGCGTAAGCAAGAATATAAAGTCGGTGAGAAACACGTACTCCCCCAAGCTTAGGATTTTGGCCTAAGTTGGTCTACTCCCATGGAGGGAAATAACCAGCTCTGGGGTACTCCAAAGTGTACTAAGGGTGCCACTGCTGTGTGAGCTCCTCTGGCTCCCACTGATAAACTGGCGTCTGGTACTCGACTGGTGGCTCGGGCACGGGCACATGTGGTCGGGCTATGCCCCAATATGCGTAGATGTCCGAGGGCATAATAATGTACCTGCCTGTATGAAGATTGAGCAAAGAAGGAGCAGGCAAAGTAATAGTTTCACGAGTACCCTGACTAAATAACAGGTTATAAATCATCCTTATATTTATATCTCTATCAAGAAAGTCATGGCGAACCATGCTATCATAATCTAGATATCTCTCGGGAAGAAGAATCTCTTCTTCCTCGTCTAGTCTAATGGGTATCTCAAAATGTCTAGCAAGACGAGTAGCATAGATACCTCCATAGACAACGCCTTTAGAACGGTTCGTGTTCAACCGTTGACCTACTATAGCGCCCAAGCTATAAGTTTTATCATTATAAAGGGCTTCACACAAGACCGCAATATCTGGGGAGCTAAGGGACCCATCTTTCCCACGTCCAATCAGACATTTTCCCATGAATAATGAGAAGTACCGAAGCACGGGAAAATGTATGCTAGGAGCTCTAGCTCAAGACAATCTCTCTCCTCTCCTACAATAATAGTATCTATGAAAGCCTCCAAGTCCCGTGGATGAGGTTCATGAATATCCCCAACAAAAGGCAATTTGCAGACATTGCAAAAATCCTGGAGTGACATGCGCTGAGGGATATCTTATAATTTGAACTCAACCATAGGAGGATTCTTCCTTGGATAGAAGTTAAAGCTTTGCACAAAAATATTAGTGAGGAGGAGGTATTGCGGACACTTATCTTCAACGAAGGCGGTAAGGCCTGCGTTCTCCACCAAGTAATAGAAGTCCTCATAAAGTCCGGCGGCGCATAAGAACACATCGCTTGGCCACTCGCACGCTCGAACTTCTGCAGCTCGGGGGACCGGATACTTGGGTTTCTTCTTCTCATTCCCATCATCCTTGGGGTCATGGCTTGAAGAGCCTCTTAAGAACCTCCTCATCTTTTCCCTTTTCTATCTCTGAAAATTTCTGAAATTTTAGTGACTCTAAGGAAAAGTCAACAAGGCCCAACGAAACTCGTAGCAACTACTCCCACAAGTGCCTAGAGACCATATCACGCATCAAAACTACTTGGGACCACCTAAAATTAGCATGCAAAGCTCAAGAACAGGGTCACGAAGGCAGCAAAAATACGCGACGTATAAGGCACTAGAGCAAAAACTAATTGGACCAATGGAGGAGTCACTTACCAAGGAGCAATTTCCCCCAAAACAGCTTGGTGAATGGTGCTTTTCACAAGGAGAACGAAAATCGCAGCAAGAAGAGCAAGAACACGGGTTTGAGCTGCGAAACGATTTTTTCTGGAGGTAGGAGAAGCAGATGGGAGCTAGAATGAGTGGAGGGGGTGCATGTGGGCCCCACAAGCCTGCTAGGCGCGGCCAGGGGGGTGCCCGCGCCTCCAGGGCTTGTGGCCCACTGGTGTAGCCCGCTGACTAGCTCTTCGTCTCAGTATTTTTCAAAAATTTCAGAAAAAATCATACTTGATTTTCAGGACATTCGGAGAACTTTTATTTTTGGGGTACTTTTCTACGGGACGCAAAAACATAAAACAGGGACAACTAAACTAAATCTATCATTTTTCTTCTAAGCAACCAAAAATGAAAGATTGGAACAGAGGTTCGTGACTCCTCGATTCATCCATCTCATGGTCATCGAAAGAAATACGTCAATGAGGTTGATCAAGTCTCCTTGACAAACTTTTTCGAATCGCAAAAGAAACGGAGAATTTTCGAATAGTCACTAGGTTACCTCAAAGGGGATGTGCATATCCCCAAGAATCAAGTCATACTTCATCTTGACAGTAGGTATAGGGCATTCAAAGCTCCCAATAAGAACCGATGAATTTTTTCGATAGCATTGATGCAATGTACTCGATATTGTTTCTTCAGAAAGTGCACCGTATGCTCTTTACCGTTAACATGGAAAGTGACATTGCCTTTGTTGCAATCTATAACAGCCCCTGCAGTGTTTAGAAAGGGTCTTCCAAGGATGACCGCCATGGCATCATCCTCGGAAATATCCAGAATAACAAAGTCTGTTAAGATAGTAACGATAGCAACAACAACAGGCACATCCTCGCAAATGCCGATAGGGAAAGCAGTTGATTTGTCGGCCATTTGCAGAGAGATTTTAGTGGGTGTCAACTTATCCAGGTCAAGTCTACGATAAAGAGAGAGAGGCATAACACTAACACCGGCTCCAAGGTCGAATAAAGCAGTTCTAACTTAGTTGCCTTTAATGGAGCAAGGTATAGTGGGCACTCCGGAATCACCTAGTTTCTTAGGAGTTCCACCCTTGAAGGTATAATTAGCGAGCATGGTGGAAATCTCAACCTCAGGTATCCTCCTCTTATTAGTCACAATATCTTTCATGTACTTAGCATACGGAGACATTTTGAGCATATCTGTCAAACGCATTTGCAGAAAGACAAGTCTAATCATTTCAACAAATCGCTCAAAATCCTCATCATCCTTTTTCTTGGATGGTTTGGGAGGAAAGGGCATGGGTTTCTGAACCCATGGTTGCCTTTCTTTACCATTGTTGCTAGCAGCGAAGTCATTCTTATCGTATCTTCTATTCTTAGGTTGTGGGTTATCAAGATCAACAGGTTCAATCTCCACATCCTTATAATTGCTAGGTTGAGCATCATCATGAACATCACTATTAATATTATCATTAGGCTCATGTTCATCACCAGATTGTGTTTCGGCATCAGAAACAGAGACATCGTTTGGATTCTCAGGTGTAACAGCATCAGGGTTGCTAGCGTGCAAGTTCCTATCATCTTTCTTCTTCTTCCTAGGATGACTAGGTGCATCAGTGCTAACTCCTTGAGAATCTTGTTCAATTCTCTTAGGATAACCCTCAGGATACAAAGGTTCCTGGGTCATTCTACCGCCTCTAGTGACCACTCTGACAGAATTGTCATTCAACTCAGTGAGCAAGTCATTCTGAGCTTTAAGTACTTGTTCTACTTGAGTAGTAACCATAGAGGCATGTTTACTCAAAAGCTTAAGATCATTGACATTTCTGTCCACAGAAGCACTTAAATGACTAAGCATACGAGCATTGTGTTCCAATTGTCTGCTAACATAATCATTGAAACTTTGTTGTTTGGCAACAAAGTTATCAAATTCATCAAGGCATAAGCTAGCAGGTTTATCAAAAGGAATATCACTCTTATTGAATCTACGAAGATAATTTACTTCTACTACCTGTATTGGGTTATCGACACCATGGATCTCTTCGATAGGTGGTAGATTTTTGACATCTTCAGATTTAATGCCTTTCTCTTTCATAGATTTCTTAGCTTCTTGCATATCTTCAGGACTGAGGAATAGGATACCTCTTTTCTTAGGAGTTGGCTTTGGAGGTGGTTCGGGAATAGTCCAAGCATTCTCATTGCACAAGATATTATTCAATAGGATCTCAGCTTGTTCTACGGTTCGTTCCCTAAAAACACAACCAGCACAACTATCTAGGTGGTCTCTAGAAGCATCGGTAAGCCCATTATAGAAGATATCAAGTATTTCATTCTTCTCAATCGGGTGATTAGGCAAAGCATTCAGTAGCTGGATGATACTGTGACAACCCGATGCCGGCGTTCTAGAAGATTTCCCCTTCTTTCCGTTTTCGTCATGTGTCTATTTTCTTTTGTCGCATCATCATCGCATCATACGCATCATCTGCATTGCATCGGCATCTCCGTTGCCGCCAGTTTTCAAAACTTGCATCCGTTGTTAGTTGCCGGTTCTCGTTGTTGGTCGTTCTGAGCCGCTCTCACACGCACGCGCCCGCGACATCGTTTAAACCTTGTTTTTAAAGTGTGCGTAAAACTTTCTCTGATTGGGGCGAGATTTGACGTGCGGTATTATTTATATATAGGTAGGTCGCTTGTCAAGTTTCGTCGCAATCGGAGTCCGTCTGGTACCCGAACGGTCGACCGTAGCGGCACCGTATTCGGTCTACTGTCAAACGATTGTCGGTGCTTTAAAATCCGTTGCCGCGCCGCCCACTTTCCCTCTCGTCTTCGGATACATTCTCTACATGGCCACTTACCCATTCCTGCTTTCGGAATCGTCCGAATCCGACCGCACGGTTGGATCCGAAACGAAATTCCGGGTAACCTAGCCCCCCCATTTGTCTATAAATAGACCTCCTCCTTAATTTTAGGTAGCAACCCCCCTCTACATCGGGATCCATGCGAAACCCTAGCCTAACCCTCTCTCTCTCCTCCCACCACCCACCAGCCGCCGTGGGCCCGCCGAGCCTAGATCGGGCCCGGGCAGGCCCATCCGGCCGCCGCCACCCGCAGCGCTCCGCGCCGCCCGTGCCCGAGGCAACCCTCGTCGCCGGAACCTCCCCTCGCCTCTCCCTCGACGGATGCCCCGCCGGCAGCCCTCGTCGCTGGTAGGCAGCACCCCCCTCGGGTCGTGCTACTCCGCCTACCTCGCCGCGCTGCCCTGCTACGCCGGCCCGAGTGCCACCTCTGGCCGTCAGCCCGAGCCGACAGCCGCCAATCCATCCGCGAGGTCCTCGTCGCCGGCCGCCGGCAACTCCCGCGCCTGGCTTCCCCGATCTATGCCAGATCTAGTTGACCTCGCCATTCATCGGCCTCCCCGCCGGTCCCGCCGTCCCCCGGGCTGCCGGTCGCCCCGTGTCCTCGCCTCGCCACCGCCGCTGGCAACCTCCTCGTCGAGAGGATGAGGAGACGAGGAGCACGACGCTCCAACGCCCAGGCGTTCCCCGCGCGGCCCATAGGTCCCCGACCCAGCCCAGTCCGGTGCGAAGCGCATTCCCTGGCCCAGGCGCGCCGCAGCCGGCCTCTCCAACGCCCAGGCCTCGGCCCATCTCCACAGCACCTCCAAGCCGGCCCAAGGTGGTACGCCCTGCCCCTATCACCATTTCTCGCCCGCGTGCAGTTTTAATTAAGTGGCGCCCATGGCACTGTAGGCCCAATTAGGTAGATTCGGCCCGTAAGATAATATAGATGGTTTTCTGAATTATTTGAATTCCAGTAAATAGACGTATATTAGAATCCCCGTATCTTTTAATCCGTAAATCGGATCGCGACATGTAGCATATGGTTTTGGCGTAGATTTTCGCGTAGAATCCGTTTTTGCAACATGCATAATTGTTTGACGTCGTTTAGCGTGCCTAACGCCTAATTTAGCGTGCTGTCTCGATAGGTTTATTGCCGTAGTTATTTTTCGCGCATGTCCGGATTGCCCGAATGCCTTAGGTAAAATGTTCATGTTTTAGGAACCACTTTTCCATGTATTTTAGAGTGGTCATTTGTATTTTTTGCGTGTAGGGATTTGTCGCTAGTTTATTTTCCGTGTATAGGTTATTATCTTTCATTTAAGTGTCGTGATATTTTTGTGTTGCAACCCCACTTGTTTTATATGTTTTCAGGGTAGTACGCGATATTTTTCTGTGCAATTAGTTTTAGCTTTTGAGCAAGTTAGTACACGCGATATTTTGCCGTGATGCCCTTTTGTTTAATTCGTAGGATTTATTCCGTGCTTCGTTTGATTAGGTTGTCAACTAGGGAGTTGTTCTTGGATGTTTACTCTAGCCCCTGGTATTTTTGGTTGCAATTGAAATGCTTGTTTAGGTGTGGTTTGCTTGCTCTCAACTTGCTAGAAATAGTGCTGATTTGGAGGAGCTGAAATATTTCTAAGTCTGGAATCTGTTATGTTTTGTTGCTGTCTTGTCTTGCTTGTATCTTGTGATCTGAAGCTCTTTTGAGGTTGGTGCAATGGAGTAAGGTGTAGACATTGTGATTCTCTAGCATGCTGTGAATTTTCATGCCATTTGGAGACCTATAGCTTAAGGTTTTGCTGCTGTCAATATGGCTTCAGATCGAAAACTGCACTTTCATGAGGTGTAATTTTCACTAAGTCTGAAATAGTGTGTGAGATGCCATTTTGTGTCTTCTTTACCTAGTGATCCATGATGCCATGATAGTTGTTGTTAGTTGTTTGTAGTAGTGCTTCTTTCCCTCTTTCGTGTCATGCCTTGCTTGAGTTTATCGGAGTTGTGCAGCCCGTAGTTGTGGGGTGTAGAAAATGCTATGTGGCTGATTTTGGCAGATTGTAGTGATTTCTTGTTTTGCTCGTAGTTTTTGAACCGTAGCTCCGATTTGATCGTGTCCTATGTGAAAATTTCTTAGAATCTCATGTAGTTTCATTTTCTCTTGTTGGTTGTATGTTTTGAGTGCTCGTGAATGTCGTTGCACACATATTGCATTCATGCCATCATATCTTGCGGTGCTTGTATCTTTTGATCCGTAGCTCCGTTGGAGATGTTCTTTATGTGTAGAGTGCTTGAAATGAAGCGTAGAATCATGTGAACCTATTTGTTTTGCTGTTTAACAACTAATTAAATGTGTTAGTTCAGATATGGACAGAATTGTAAATTAACATGTGAGGTCGTCTCGGAGATGCTATATGTCATTTCCGACCTCATTTAAAATGCCTAGATAGGTAGATTAAATTACGCTTCACCTCTTGCCATGTTTAACCACATTTAATATTGTCGTGTATCTAATCGGGATAGAACTAAATAAATTAACGTGGAGTTTCGTCAATATGCAACTCGTTGCATATTGAACTTCACTTAATGTGTAGTGTCTGTTTGTGTGAACTGTCATGCCGTGACTTGCATGTATTCAGCTTCTCATGCATCATTTGTGTTGTGCATCGTGTGGTGAATTCCGTGTGATGATTTGTGTTTCTGGTTTGCTTCATCTCGATAGAGCTCCGCAAGCGTGTCGGAGGTGAGGACCCGTTCGACTACGTCGGTTCGTCTGCTTCACGGAGTCATTCTTCTTCCAAGCGGGATCTCAGGCAAGATGACCATTTCCCCAGATACCGTTACTATCATTGCCATACTAGTTTTACCGTTGCTGTCGTTTATGTCTCGTTGCCTACCACATGTTAAATATTAGTCTCTCAACATTGCCATGAAACCTTCAACCTGTTCAACCTAGCAAACCATTGATTGGCTATGTTACCGCTTGCTTAACCCTGTGTAGCGTTGCTAGTTGCAGGTGCAGTTGCTTCCATGCGATAACATGGGTTCCTTGTTATATCACCATATTTAAATGCTATTTAATTTAATGCACCTATATACTTGGTAAAAGGTGGAAGGCTCGGCCTTTCTAGACTGGTGTTTTGTTCCACCTTTGCCCCCTTAGTTTCGGCTACCGGTGTTATGTTCCATAAATGAGCGCTCCTAACACGATCGGGGTTGTTATGGGGACCCCCTTGATAATTCGTTTTAGATTAAAGCTGGTCTGGCAAGGCCCAACTTTGGTACTACATTTGCCTAAACACCTAATAAAATTTCATAGGGACTTTCCGGACCCCGAGAATAATTTAATCAACCCCCGGGCCAGTGCTCCTCATGAGTGTTGGTCCCACCTGAGCGATGTTCGACGCCCCTCTGGTCACCCAGAGGTTTAGCGATCCCGACATCTAGCTCATCCGTCGTGTCCTGAGAACGAGATACGTGGCTCCTATCGGGATCGTTGACACGTCGGGCGGCCTTGCTGGATTAGTTTTACCTTTGACGAAATATCTTGTGCATAGGGATTCCGGTGATGCTTTGGGTAATCTCAGAGTTGAGGTTTTCCACTAGGGAATCCGACGAGATCGCGAGCTTCGTGATTGAGGATTTCTATGCGACTTGTGGTAATTTGTGATGGACTAGTTGGAGCACCCCTGCAGGGTTAAATCTTTTCAGAAAGCCGTGCCCGCGGTTATGTGGCAACGTGGAAACTTTGTTTAACACTGGTTCTAGATAACTTGAAATTAATTAAATAAAATATGCCAACTGTGTGCGTAACCGTGACTGTCTCTTTCGTGAGTTCCTTCTCCGATCGAGGATACAGTGGGGTTATGTCTGACGTAGGTAGGTGTTCAGGATCATTCATTTGATCATCCGTAGTTCACGTCCGTTATGCGTAGATCTTCCCCCTCTTATTTCTTGTACTCGCAAGTTAGCCACCAAATATATGCTTAGCCGCTGCTGCAACCTCACCACTTAACCATACCTCACCCAGTAAGCTTTGCTAGTCTTGATACCTTTGGAAATGAGATTGATGAGTCCCCTGTGGCTCACAGATTACTACAACACCAGTTGCAGGTACAGGTAAAGGTAACTTGACGCGAGCGCGTTGATTGTTCAATTGGAGTTGCTTCTTCTTCTTCTTCATCGATATAGGGTGGGTTCCAGGCCGGCAGCCTGGGATAGCAAGGATGGACGTCGTTCTTCTTTTCTCGTTTGTTTTCGTCCGTAGTCGGACCCTGCTCTTATTCTTGATGTTTATGTAATGTATTGTTGTGACTCTGATGTAGCTTGTGGCGAGTGTAAGCCAACTCTATATATATCTCTTCTTTTCAGTACATGTACTTGTAACGATATCCATTCTTGCGACACGACGAGATGCGCTTCTATCCCTAATGAGGCCTTCGTGCCAAATTTAGGATAGGGTCGCATCTTGGGCTTGACAAGTTGGTATCAGAGCAGTACCGACCTAGGAGCCCCCTTGATTGATCGAACTTGGCCGAGTCGAGTCTAGTGAAAAAAATTGCTTTGAGTCTAGTTATATATCGCAGAGTAGGATTCTTTTTTCTCCTCTTTTATGCTCTGGTGAGGAATCTTGACGTAATAATTTAATTCTACTCCTCTTCTCACTCAAAAAAAATTTAGGATCACGCGGATATTTTTGGAATCTATATGATGCCGATGTGACGGAGTTCTGTCTTGGTTCCTCCTATCTACTTTGAGTTTCAGGGGAGTTGAGCTCCAGGGGATTCTTGAGCACATCGTTATCATTCAGATTTCTCAATATCTCAGGACGAAGGATGTTCATAATTGCTTCAATACTAGTAGTGGCGAGATAACCCCAATGTCCCCAGTACTGGTGCAGATTGTTCGGGAGTACTGCCATACTTTGTATCGTTGTGATCACGAGGGTCTTTTGTAGATGAAGGTTCGAGATTCTGGTTGTGTGTTGACGAATGTGATACAGGTGACGGGTTAGTATAGGAGTTGTGTGATTATTACTCCTTGTATCCGTGTACCAGATTGCATGACCAAATATTTCGGGAATTCTTAGGTGGGAATTCAAGTAGTTTCTTATAGGACAATCTTCCGACAAATGCATGATGTTAGGTTGGGGTTCGACATCTAGTGGATTCGTTTGTTCATGGTCGAATTACATCGGTACACGTTGTGTCTTAAAGAGTCCTTGTAGCTTGCTACGACTCGGGGACGCTTCGTATGTCGGGTGCACTGCCTTACACTTGATGGATACTGTAAGGATTGAGCCCATGCGGTCATGTCCACGAAAATATCGGACGAAATCTTTCTCATGAGTTTTTTCTGGCTATTTCCAAGACTCACCCCTTGTTTTGTTGGAATATGGTAATTTAAGTTGCTTCGATGTCAATGGTGATTTCAGATCTTTCTTAATCTGTGTTCTCATATTTTTATGTGAGAATGCTAATTCTCTTTGCTCAAATCAATTGTCTTATCATTCTTGTCAACCGGAGTTGTCATGTTAATTCTTTTCCAACGGTGTGCTTCTCTTCAAGTGAATTCCATCCTCTCCAATTTTGCAACATCAATCTCTCATGTCTTCCGGAGTTTCTCTCATCTGTCCCAAGTTGTCTTTGTTTTATTTTTCCCGCCCTCCCACCCTTTTTCTCTGTGATTCCATTTTCATCCAAGAGGTTTCTTTTCATTATGCTTCCTCTGTCTGTTCTTTTCTCTCTTACCCGGTGGTTCATTGTGAAGATTCTCAGGAGCTTCGTATTCATATTTATTCAATCTTGTCATCTTTCCCGGTGAATTCAATTCAGTTGTCCGTGTTCATCATATCCTTTTCGTGCTTGTAATTCTTTCCTATGTTCGAGATTCGTTTCAGCCTATCTTGTTATTCATTTCTCTCTAGTCTATCCGGAGCGTTGAAGTTATCTCTGTAGTTCTTGTTTCCAATCTTTTCAATTATTTCGAGGTGCTAACCTCATCTAGTTCTCTTCATACCGGTGCAATATCTCTCTTCTAAGCAATCTTTTCAACGGTGGTTTGTTTTGAGTGGGCCCATAACCCACAGGTTTTTCCCAGGATCTTTTAGCTCTTGTAATCTTTTCCGGAGATCTTTAATCCTTTTCAACTATGACATAAGTATGAATTTCATCAGTCATATCCCTTCTTCAAGATCAATTTGAATTAATTCTCATATTTGGCTCAATCTTGCATTCTTCTTTATTCCGGAGTGTCTCAGTTATTCTTGGTGTTGTTCCTCGTCATCATTCTCAGCTTGCAAATTGAAGGGGTGTTTCTCTCAAATCTTGTTCCATTCTGGTGAAGATTGTCATCTCAGCTTCGTGTTATCCTCTCATTTGTGTCAATCATGAGTAATCCCTTTCTTGCTATCCGGTGCTTCTCTGAGTTGTTTGCATTATCGATCCTCCGAAGGCCATCATTTCAGAAGAAACTTCATTCTCAACTTTCAGCTTTCATCCTCAATTCTTCTCAATTGTTGTCTCTTTGTTCGTCTCTCAATTATTCCGGTGCCTTGTTTAAGTTTTTCTTCTCTCAGGTGGCTCATGATCTCTTCATTCTTGGTATCGCCATTAAATCCAATTCTCACCGGTGCTTCCTTCAATTATGCCTCAAGTGATGCTTATTGTTGGGGAACGTCGCATGGGAAACAAAAAATTTCCTATGCGCACGAAGACCTATCATGGTGATGTCCATCTACGAGAGGGGATTTTCGATCTACGTACCCTTGTAGATCGCACAGCACAAGCGTTAGTGAACGCGGTTGACGTAGTGGAACGTCCTCACGTACCTCGATCCGCCCCGCGAACCGTCCCACGAACCGTCCCGCGATCCGTCCCATGATCTAGTGCCGAACGGACGGCACCTCCGCGTTCAGCACACGTACAGCTCGACGATGATCTCGGCCTTCTTGATCCAGCAAGAGAGACAGAGAGGTAGATGAGTTCTCCGGCAGCGTGACGGCGCGCTGGAGGTTGGTGGTGATCTAATCTCAGCAGGGCTCCACCCGAGCTCCGCAGAAACGCGATCTAGAGGTAAAACCGTTGAGGTATGTCGTCGGGCTGCCGTGGCAAAAGTTGTCTCAAATCAGCCCTAATAGCTCCATATATATAGGAGGAGGGGAGGGGAGGCTTGCCTTAAGGCTCAAGGAGCCCCAAGGGCTGCGCCACCAAGGGAGGAGGAGTCCTCCTCCAATCCTAGTCCAACTAGGATTGGAAGGTGGAGTCCTTCTCTCCTTTCCCACCTCCTTTTTTTTCTTTTCTCTTTGATTTTCTATCTATGGCGCATAGGGCCTTCTTGGGCTGTCCCATCAGCCCACCAAGGGCTGGTGAGCCACCCCCAAGGCCTATGGGCTTCCCCGGGGTGGGCTGCCCCCCCGGTGAACACCCGGAGCCCATTCGTCATTCCCGGTACATTCTCGATAACTCCGGAAACCTTCCGGTAATCAAATGAGGTCATCCTATATATCAATCTTCGTTTCCGGACCATTCCGGAAACCCTCTTGACGTCCGTGATCTCATCCGGGACTCCGAACAACATTCGGTAACCAACCATATAACTCAAATACGCATAAAACAACGTCGAACCTTAAGTGTGCAGACCCTGCGGGTTCGAGAACTATGTAGACATGACCCGAGTGACTCCTCGGTCAATATCCAATAGCGGGACCTGGATACCATATTGGATCCCACATATTCTACGAAGATCTTATCGTTTGAACCTCAGTGCCACGGATTCATATAATCCCGTATGTCATTCCCTTTGTCCTTCAGTATGTTACTTGCCCGAGATTCGATCGTCAGTATCCGCATACCTATTTCAATCTCGTTTACCGGCAAGTCTCTTTACTCGTTCCGTAATACAAGATCCCGCAACTTACACTAAGTTGAATTGCTTGCAAGGCTTGTGTGTGATGTTGTATTACCGAGTGGGCCCCAAGATACCTCTCCGTCACACGGAGTGACAAATCCCAGTCTCGATCCATACTAACTCAACGAACACCTTCGGAGATACCTGTAGAGCATCTTTATAGTCACCCAGTTACGTTGCGACGTTTGATACACACAAAGTATTCCTCCGGTGTCGGTGAGTTATATGATCTCATGGTCATAGGAACAAATACTTGACACGCAGAAAACAGTAGCAACAAAATGACACGATAAACATGCTATGTCTATTAGTTTGGGTCTAGTCCATCACGTGATTCTACTAATGACGTGAACCAGTTATCAAGCAACAACACCTTGTACATAGTCAGAAGACCCTGACTATCTTTGATCAACTGGCTAGCCAACTAGAGGCTCACTAGGGACAGTGTTTTGTCTATGTATCCACACATGTATATAAGTCTTCATTCAATACAATTATAGCATGGATAATAAACGATTATCTTGATACAGGAATTATAATAATAACTGTATTTATTATTGCCTCTAGGGCATAATTCCAACAGTCTCCCACTTACGCTAGAGTCAATAATCTAGCCCTCACATCACCATGCGAATTACATTCTAATAAATCTAACACCCATACAGTTCTAGTGTTGATCATGCTTTTCCCGTGGAAGAGGTTTAGTCAGCGGGTCCGCGACATTCAGATCCGTGTGCACTTTGCATATATTTATGTCCTCCCCTTCGACGTAGTCGCGGATGAGGTTGAAGCGTCGTTTGATGTGTCTAGTCTTCTTGTGAAACCGTGGTTCCTTTGCTAAGGAAATGGCACCCGTGTTGTCACAGAACAAGGTTATTGGATTCAGTGCGCTTGGCACCACTCCAAGATCCGTCATGAACTGCTTCATCCAGACACCCTCCTTAGCCGCCTCCGAGGCAGCCATGTACTCCGCTTCACATGTAGAATCAGCTACGACGCTTTGCTTGGAACTGCACCAGCTTACCGCACCCCCATTAAGAATAAATACGTATCCGGTCTATGACTTAGAGTCGTCTGGATCTGTGTCAAAGCTTGCATCGACGTAACCCTTTACGGCGAGCTCTTCGTCACCTCCATACATGAGAAACATCTCCTTAGTCCATTTCAGGTACTTCAGGATATTCTTGACCGCCGTCCAGTGATCCACTCCTGGGTTACTCTGGAACCTGCCTGCCATACTTATGGCCAGGCTAACGTCCGGTCTAGTGCACAGCATTGCATACATGATAGATCCTATGGCTGAAGCATAGGGGACGGTGCTCATATGCTCTCTATCTTTATCAGTTGCTGGGCACTAAGTCTTACTCAATCTCGTACCTTGTAAAACTGGCAAGAACCCTTTCTTGGACTGTTCCATTTTGAACCTCTTCAAAACTTTATCAAGGTATGTGCTTTGTGAAAGTCCTATCAGGCGTTTTGATCTATCCCTGTAGATCTTAATGCCTAGAATGTAAGCAGCTTCTCCTAGGTCCTTCATAGAGAAACTTTTATTCAAGTAATCCTTTATGCTCTCCAAAAACTCTACGTTGTTTCCAATCAGTAATATGTCATCCACATATAATATTAGAAACGCCACAGAGCTCCCACTCACTTTCTTGTAAATACAAGATTCTCCAACCACTTGTATAAACCCAAATGCTTTGATCACCTCATCAAAACGTTTATTCCAACTCCGAGATGCTTGCACGAGTCCATAAATGGATCGCTGGAGCTTGCATACCTTGTTAGCATTCTTAGGATCGACAAAACCTTCGGGTTGCATCATATACAACTCTTCCTTAAGGAAACCGTTAAGGAACGCCGTTTTGACATCCATCTGCCAGATTTCATAATCGAAAAATGCAGCTATTGCTAACATGATTCTGACGGACTTAAGCATCGCTACGGGTGAGAATGTCTCATCGTAGTCAACTCCTTGAACTTGTGAAAAACCCTTTGCCACAAGTCGAGCTTTATAAACGGTCACATTGCCGTCAGCGTCCGTCTTCTTCTTAAAGATCCATTTGTTCTGAATAGCCTTGCGGCCCTCAGGTAGTACTTCCAAAGTCCACACTTTGTTTTCATACATGGATCCTATCTCGGACTTCATGGCCTCCAGCCATTTGTTGGAATCTGGGCCCACCATTGCTTCTTCATAATTTGCAGGTTCATTGTTGTCTAACAACATGATTGACAAAACGGGATTACCGTACCACTCTGGAGCAGCACGTGGTCTCGTCGACCTGCGTGGTTCGATAGGAACTTGAACCGGAGTTTCATGATCATCATCATTAACTTCCTCCTCAACCGGCATCGCAACGACAGGGGTTTCCCCTTGCCATGCGCCACCATCTAGAGGGATGAGAGGTTCGACAACCTCATCAAGTTCTATCTTCCTCCCACTCAATTCTCTCGAGAGAAACTCCTTCTCGAGAAAAGCTCTGTTTTTAGCAACAAACACTTTGCCCTCGGATTTGAGATAGAAGGTGTACCCAACTGTCTCTTTTGGGTAACCTATGAAGATGCACTTTTCCGCTTTGGGTTCCAACTTTTCAGGCTGAAGCTCTTTTACATAAGCATCACATCCCCAAACTTTAAGAAACGACAACTTTGGCCTTTTGCCATACCACAGTTCGTATGGTGTCGTCTCAACGGATTTTGATGGTGCCCTATTTAAAGTGAATGCAGCTGTGTCTAATGCATAACCCCAAAACGATAACGGCAAATCAGTAAGAGACATCATAGATCGCACCATCTCTAATAAAGTACGATTACGATGTTCGGACACACCATTACACTGTGGTGTTCCACGCGGTGTCAACTGTGAAACAATTCCACATTGTCTTAAGTGAGCACCAAACTCGAAACTCAGATATTCACCCCCACGACTAGACCGTAGGAACTTGATCTTCTTGTTACGATGATTTTCAACTTCACTCTGAAATTGCTTGAACTTTTCAAATGTTTCAGACTTGTGCTTCATTAAGTAGACATAACCATATCTACTCAAATCGTTAGTGAAGGTGAGAAAATAACGATATCCGCCGCGTGCCTCCACGCTCATCGGACCGCACACATCGGTATGTATGATTTCCAACAAGTCACTGGCACGCTCCATTGTTTCGGAGAATGGAGTTTTAGTCATCTTGCCCATGAGGCATGGTTTGCACGTGTCAAGTGAATCGAAGTCAAGTGACTCCAAAAGTCCATCGGTATGGAGTTTCTTCATGCGCTTTACACCAATATGACCTAAGCGGCAGTGCCACAAAAATATGGCGCTATCATTGTTAACTCTAACTCTTTTGGTCTCAATGTTATGTATATGTGTAGTATCACTATCAAGATTCAATATGAACAATCCTCTCACATTGGGTGCATGACCATAAAAGATGTTACTCATAGAAATAGAACAACCATTGTTCTCTGACTTAAAAGAGTAACCGTCTCACAAATAACAAGATCCAAATATAATGTTCATGCTCAACGCAGGCACTAAATAACAATTATTCAAGTTCATAACTAATCCAGATGGTAACTGAAGTTAAACTGTGCCGACGGCGATTGCATCAACCTTGGAACCATTTCCTACACGCATCGTCACTTCATCTTTCGCCAGCCTTCGCCTATTCCGCAGTTCCTGTTTCGAGTTGCAAATATGAGCAACAGAACCGGTATCGAATACCCAGGCACTACTACGAGAGCCGGTTAAGTACACATCAATAACATGTATATCAAGTATACCTGATTTTTCTTTGGCCGCCTTCTTATTAGCCAGATACTTGGGGCAGTTGCGCTTCCAGTGACCCATACCCTTGCAATAGTAGCACTTTGTTTCAGGCTTAGGTCCAGCTTTGGGTTTCTTCGTCGGATTGGCAACAGGCTTGCCGCTCTTCTTTGAATTACCCTTCTTCCCTTTGCCGTTTCTCTTGAAACTAGTGGTCTTATTCACCATCAACACTTGATGCTCTTTACGGAGTTCACACTCTGCGACTTTCAGCATCGCAAACAACTCGCCGGGTGACTTGTTCATCTCTTGCATGTTGTAGTTCAACACAAAGCCCATATAGCTTGGCGGCAGTGATTGAAGAATTCTGTCAGTGATAGCCTCTTGTGGGAGTTCAATCCCGAGCTCAGCTAGATGGTTTGAGTACCCAGACATTTTGAGCACATGTTCACTAACAGACGAATTCTCCTCCATCTTGCAAGCATAGAATTTATCGGAGGTCTCATACCTCTCGATCCGGGCGTTCTTCTGAAAGATAAACTTCAACTCCTGGAACATCTCATATGGTCCATGACGCTCAAAGCGACGTTGAAGTCCCGGCTCTAAGCCATACAAGACTGCACATTTAACTACTGAGTAGTCCTCCTTATGTGTTAACCAAGCGTTCTTAACATCTTGGTCAGCCGTAGCGGGTGGTTCATCTCCTAGCGCAGCATTAAGGACATAATCCTTCTTCCCAGCTTGTAGGATCAACTTAAGATTACGAACCCAGTCTACAAAGTTGCTTCCATCATCTTTCAACTTAGCTTTCTCTAGGAACGTATTAAAATTCAGGGTGACTGTCGCGTGAGCCATGATCTACAACACAAATATATTCAAAGTGGACTTAGACTATGTTCAAGATAATTAGAGTTTAACTTAATCAAATTACTTGCTAAACTCCCACTCAAAAAATACATCTCTCTAGTCATTTGAGTGGTTCATGACCCACTTACACTAGCTCAAGTCCGATCATCACGTGAGGTGAGTATAGTTTCAGTGGTAAGCATCGCTATGCTAATCATATCAACTATATGATTCATGATTGACCTTTCGGTCTCATGTGTTCCGAGGCCATGTCTGCACATGCTAGGCTCGTCAAGCTTAAACCGAGTGTTCCCCGTGTGCAACTATTTTGCACCCGTTGTATGTGAACGTTGAGTCTATCACACCCGATCATCACGTGGTGTCTCGAAACGACAAACTGTAGCAACGGTGCACAGTCGGGGAGAACACAATTTTGTCTTGAAATTTTAGTGAGAGATCACCTCATAATGCTACCGCCGTTCTAAGCAAAATAAGGTGCATAAAAGAATTAACATCGCATGCAATTCATAAGTGACATGATATGGCCATCATCACGTGCTCCTTGATCTCCATCACCAAAGCACCGGCACGATCTTCTTGTCACCGGCGCCACACCATGATCTCCATCAACGTGTCGCCATCGGGGTTGTCGTGCTACTCATGCTATTACTACTAAAGCTACATCCTAGCAAAATAGTAAACGCATCTGCAAGCACAAACGTTAGTTTAAAGACAACCCTATGGCTCCTGCCAGTTGCCGTACCATTGACGTGCAAGTCAATATTATCTATTACAACATGATCATCTCATACATCCAATATATTACATCACATCGTTGGCCATATCACATCACAAGCATACCCTGCAAAAACAAGTTTGACGTCCTCTAATTTGTTGTTGCATGTTTTACGTGGTGACCATGGGTATCTAGTAGGATCGCATCTTACTTACGCAAACACCACAACGGAGATATATGAATTGCTATTTAACCTTATCCAATGACCTCCTCGGTCAAATCCGATTCAACTAAAGTTGGAGAAACCGACACTTGCCAGTCATCTTTGAGCAACGTAGTTACTCGTAGCGATGAAACCAGTCTCTCGTAAGCGTACGAGTAATGTCGGTCCAAGCCGCTTAATTCCAACAATACCGCGGAATCAAGAAAAGACTAAGGAGGGAAGCAAGACGCACATCACCGCCCACAAAAACTTTTGTGTTCTACTCGAGATTACATCTACGCATGAACCTAGCTCATGATGCCACTGTTGGGGAACGTCGCATGGGAAACAAAAAAATTCCTACGCACACGAAGGCCTATCATGGTGATGTCCATCTACGAGAGGGGATTTCCAATTTACGTTCCCTTGTAGATCGCACAGGAGAAGCATTAGTGAACGCGGTTGATGTAGTGGAACGTCCTCACGTCCCTCGATCCGCCCCTCGAACTGTCCCACGAACCGTCCCGCGATCCTGCCCACGATCTAGTGCCGAACGGACGGCACCTCCGCGTTCAGCACACGTACAGCTCGACGATGATCTCGGCCTTCTTCATCCAACAAGAGAGACGGAGAGGTAGATGAGTTCTCCGGCAGCGTGACGGCGCTCCGGAGGTTGGTGGTGATCTAATCTCAGCAGGGCTCCGCCCGAGCTCCGCAGAAACGCAATCTAGAGGTAAAACCGTGGAGGTATGTGGTCGGGCTGCCGTGGCAAAAGTTGTCTCAAATCAGCCCTAATAGCTCCATATATATAGGAGGAGGGGAGGGGAGGCTTGCCCTGAGGATCAAGGAGCCCCAAGGGCTGCGCCACCAAGGGAGGAGGAGTCCTCCTCCAATCCTAGTCCAACTAGGATTGGAAGGTGGAGTCCTTCTCTCCTTTCCCACCTCCTTTTTCTTTTATTTTCTCTTTGATTTTCTATCTATGGCGCATAGGGCCTTCTTGGGCTGTCCCACCAGCCCACCAAGCGCTGGAGCGGCACCCCTAAGGCCTATGGGCTTCCCCGGGGTGGGCTGCCCCCCCCCCCCCCCGGTGAACACCCGGAACCCATTCGTCATTCCCGGTACATTTCCGGTAACTCCGAAAACCTTCCGGTAATCAAATGAGGTCATCCTATATATCAATCTTTGTTTCCGCACCATTCCAGAAACCCTCGTGACGTCCGTGATCTCATCCGGGACTCCGAACAACATTCGGTAACCAACCATATAACTCAAATACGCATAAAACAACGTCGAACCTTAAGTGTGCAGACCCTGCGGGTTCGAGAACTATGTAAACATGACCCGAGTGACTCCTCGGTCAATATCCAATAGCGGGACCTGGATGCCCATATTGGATCCCACATATTCTACGAAGATCTTATCATTTGAACCTCAGTGCCAGGGATTCATATAATCCCGTATGTCATTCCCTTTGTCCTTCGGTATGTTACTTGCCCGAGATTCGATCGTCAGTGTCCGCATACCTATTTCAATCTCGTTTACCGGCAAGTCTCTTTACTCGTTCCGTAATACAAGATCCCGCAACTTACACTAAGTTGCATTGCTTGCAAGGCTTGTGTGTGATGTTGTATTACCGAGTGGGCCCCAAGATACCTCTCCGTCACACGGAGTGACAAATCCCAGTCTCGATCCATACTAACTCAACGAACACCTTCGGAGATACCTGTAGAGCATCTTTATAGTCACCCAGTTACGTTGCTACGTTTGATACACACAAAGTATTCCTCCGGTGTCAGTGAGTTATATGATCTCATGGTCATAGGAACAAATACTTGACACGCAGAAAACAGTAGCAACAAAATGACACAATCAACATGCTATGTCTATTAGTTTGGGTCTAGTCCATCACGTGATTCTCCTAATGACGTGATCCAGTTATCAAGCAACAACACCTAGTACATAGTCAGAAGACCCTCACTATCTTTGATCAACTGGCTAGCCAACTAGAGGCTTGCTAGGGACAGTGTTTTGTCTATGTATCCACACATGTATATAAGTCTTCATTCAATACAATTATAGCATGGATAATAAATGATTATCTTGATACAGGAATTATAATAATAACTATATTTATTATTGCCTCTAGGGCATAATTCCAACACTTATCTCTCTGTGCATCTTCAAGATTCATTTCTAGTAGAATAAGTGTTACGCTAAATCCGTTGCTTGTCATCATTTAAACTTGATGAAGGATAAGCATAACATAATTCTTATTCTTGTTGTTCCTTCTTCCAAGAGATTTCAATTCTTCTTCCGGAGTGGCTCATGATATCGATTCTTTTCTCAGGTGCTTATCTTTCTTTTCCGGAGTTCCAAGTTTTTTTAAGTATCTCTTTGTGAGGCTTCATCTTAATTTTGGCAAGGTCATAATCGTATTCTTTTCTACCTTGATATCTTTGCATCATTCATTCGTATACGGAGGTCCTTCTTGGTGGTTCATCAAGATTTCATTCATTCTCAAGTGTTCTTCAACATTCCTGTTGGAATACCTCAAGCATTCTTTCTCTTGCATTTCTGTGTGTTTGTTATTCCTTTATCCTTTGAGGTGGTATTATAGCATTCTTGTTAGTGTAGGAGCCTCGAAGAGATTTCCTTTCAAGAATGAGATAATTAAACCCACCTATTCTATGGTCATGAGATATTTCAACCCATGATTTCTTCATTGAGCTATCTTGGTTTGGATTTCACCTAAAGCTTTTCCTATGGATTGTTGCTATTATCTGCTTGTCATTAATCCAAGTTCTCAATGTATCCTCTTGGTGTAAGAAATTGTTCATATCTTGTTTCTCCCAATCAATCTTTGTTTCTGTTAGTGGATGCTTGTCACTTCATTAGTTTGAAAAGGTTTCCATAAGCCCACTTCTGTCTTGTTCTTTTCGTTGTTGTTTTTGCAACAACTCCGTTCAATTCTTCTCGCAAGGGTGCTTGTCAAGTTCATTGGAGTTAGTAGTTGTCATTCTCTCTTCATTCTCTTCTTCCGTATGAGCTAGTTCCTATTCTATTGTTCCAGAGGCATTGTGTTGTTGCTCTTTTGGGTCAATCATGTTGTTCTATCAAGATCATGGTGTTCCCTTGCTCTATTTAGTTGTTTGTCATGAATATTGTCTATTTCTTCCATCTTATCTAACTTTTTGTCCCATTTTCCTACCGAAGTGCTGCCGAAATTTTCCGTGAATTCTTGCTTTTTTCTCATATCATTCCTCATCTCTTTGCAACCTTCAAGGATCGTTGGTTTCACTCGTTTTTCAAAGATGCGACTAAGTTTTTACCTCTTGCCTTCTCATCCTCTCCCCCTTTCATTCTTGGATCTCGGGGCGAGATCCTCTTGTAGTGTAGGAGAGTTGTGACGGCCCGATGTCGGTGTTCCAGAAGATTCCCCCTTCTTTTCGTTTTCGTCGTGTGTCTATTTTCTTTTGTCGCATCATCATCGCATCATGCGCATCATCTGCATTGCATCGGCATCTCCGTTGCCGCCAGTTTTCAAAACTTGCATCCGTTGTTAGTTGCCGGTTCTCGTCGTTGGTCGTTCTGAGCCGTTTTCACACGCACGCGCCCGCGGCATCGTTTAAACCTTGTTATTAAAGTGTGCGTAAAACTTTCTCTGATTGGGGTGAGATTTGACGTGCGGTATTATTTATATATAGGTAGGCTGCCTGTCAAGTTTCATCACAATCGGAGTCCGTCTGGTACCCGAACGGTCGACCGTAGCGGCACCGTATTCGGTCTACCGTCAGACGATTGTCGGTGTTTTAAAATGCATTGCCGCGCCGCCCGCTTTCCCTCTCCTCTTCGGATACATTCTCTACATGGCCACTTACCCGTTCCCGTGTTCGGAATCATCCGAATCCGACCGCACGGTTGGATCCGGAACGAAATTCCGGGTAACCTAGCCCCCCACATTTGTCTATAAATAGACCTCCCCCTTAATTTTAGGCAGCAACCCCCCTCTACCTCGGGATCCATGCGAAACTCTAGCCTAACCCTCTCTCTCTCCTCCCGCCACCCACCAGCCGCCGCGGGCCCGTAGAGCCCAGATCGGGCCCGGGCAGGCCCGTCCGGCCGCCCCCGCCCGCAGCGCTCCGCGCTGCCCGTGCCCAAGGCAGCCCTCGTCGCGGGAGCGTCCCCTCGCCTCTCCCTCGACGGATGCCCCGTCGACAGCCCTCGTCGCCAGTAGGTAGCGCCCCCTCGGGTCCTGCTACTCCGCCTACCTCGCCGCGCCGCCCTGCTACGCCGGTTGGAGTGCCACCTCTGGCCGTCAGCCCGAGTCGGCAGCCGCCAATCCATCCGCGAGGTCCTCGTCGCCGGCCGCTGGCAACTCCCGCGCGTGGCTTCCCCGATCTGTGCCAGATCCGGTTGACCTCGCCATTCCTCGGCCTCCCCGCCGGTCCCGCCATCCCCGGGCTGCCGGTCACCCCGTGCCATCGTCCCGCCGCCGGCGCTGGCAACCTCCTCGTTGGGAGGATGAGGAGACGAGGAGCACGACGCCCCAACGCCCCAAGCCTTCCCCGCGTGGCCCAAAGGGCCCCGAGCCGGCCCAGTCCGGTGCGAAGCGCATTCCCTGGCCCAAGCGCGCCGCAGCCGGCCTCTCCAACGCCCAGGCCTCGGCCCATCTCCACATCACCTCCAGGCCGGCCCAAGGTGGTAAGCCCCGCCCCTATCACTATTTCTCGCCCGCGTGCAGTTTTAATTAAGTGGCGCCCATGGCACTGTAGGCCCAATTAGGTAGATTCGGCCCGTAAGATAATATAGATGGTTTTCGGAATTATTTAAATTCCAGTAAATAGACGTATATTAGAATCCCCGTATCTTTTAATTCGTAAATCGGATCGCGACATGTAGCATATGGTTTTGGCGTAGATTTTCGCGTAGAATCCGGCTTTGCAAACGCATAATTGTTTGACGTCGTTTAGCGTGCCTAACGCCTAGTTTAGCGTGTTGTCTCGATAGGTTTATTGTCGTAGTTATTTTTCGCGCATGTCCGGATTGCCCGAATGCCTTAGGTAAAATGTTCATGTTTTAGGAACCACTTTTCCATGTATTTTAGAGTGATCATTTGTATTTTTTTCTTGTAGGGATTTGCCGCTAGTTTATTTTCCGTGTATAGGTTATTATCTCGCATTTAAGTGTCGCGTTATTTTTGTGTTGCAACCCCACTTGTTTTATATGTTTTCGGGTTAGAAAAATCCAAAGGATTTTTCCGTGCAACTAGTTTTAGCTTTTGAGCAAGTTAGTACGCGCGATATTTTGCCGTGATGCCCTTTTGTTTAATTCGTAGGATTTATTCCGTGCTTCGTCTGATTAGGTTGTCAACTAGGGAGTTGTTCTTTGATGTTTACTCTAGCCCCTGGTATTTTTGGTTGCAATAGAAATACATGTTTAGGTGTGGTTTGCTTGCTCTCAAGTTGCTAGAAATAGTGTTGATTTGGAGGAGCTGAAATATTTCTAAGTCTGGAATCTGTTATCTTTTGTTGCTGTCTTGTCTTGCTTGTATCTTATCATCTGAAGCTCTTTTGAGGTTGGTGCAATGGATTAAGTTGTAGACATTGTGATTCTTGTTGGGGAACGTTGCATCGGAAACAAAAGAATTCCTACGCGCACGAAGACCTATCATGGTGATGTCCATCTACGAGAGGGGATTTCCGATCTACGTACCCTTGTAGATCGCACAGCAGAAGCGTTAGTGAACGCGGTCGATATAGTGGAACGTCCTCACGTCCCTCGATCCGCCCCGCGAACCGTCCCACGAACCGTCCCGCGATCCGTCCCACGATCTAGTGCCGAACGGACGACACCTCCGCGTTCAGCACACGTACAGCTCGACGATGATCTCGGCCTTCTTGATCCAGCAAGAGAGACGCAGAGGTAGATGAGTTCTCCAGCAGCGTGATGGCGCTCCGGAGGTTGGTGGTGATATTATCTCGGCAGGGCTCCGCCCGAGCTCCGCAGAAACGCGATCTAGAGGTAAAACCATGGAGGTATGTGGTCGGGCTGCCCTTGAAAAGTTGTCTCAAATCAGCCCTAATTGCTCCATATATATAGGAGGAGGGAGAGGAGGCTTGCCTTGAGGCTCAAGGAGCCCCAAGGGCTGCGCACCAAGGGGAGGAGTCCTCCTCCAATCCTAGTCCAACTAGGATTGGAAAGTGGAGTCCTTCTCTCCTTTCCCACCTTCTTTTTTTCCTTTTCTCTTTGATTTTCTATCCTTGGTGCATAGGGCCTTCTTGGGCTGTCCCACCAGCCCACCAAGGGCTGGTGCGCCACCCCCAAGGCCCATGGGCTTCCCCGGGGTGGGCTTCCCCCCCTGGTGAACACCCGGAACCCATTCGTCATTCCCGGTACATTCCCGGTAACTCCGAAAACCTTCCGGTAATCAAATGAGGTCATCCTATATATCAATCTTCGTTTCTGGACCATTCCGGAAAGCCTCGTGACGTCCGTGATCTCATCCGGGACTGCGAACAACATTCGGTAACCAACCATATAACTCAAATACGCATAAAACAACGTCGAACCTTAAGTGTGCAGACCCTACGGGTTCGAGAACTATGTAGACATGACCCGAGTGACTCCTCGGTCAATATCCAATAGCGGGACCTGGATGCCCATATTGGATCCCACATATTCTACGAAGATCTTATCGTTTGAACCTCAGTGCCAAGGATTCATATAATCCCGTATGTCATTCCCTTTGTCCTTCGGTATGTTACTTGCCCGAGATTCGATCGTCAGTATCCGCATACCTATTTCAATCTCGTTTACCGGCAAGTCTCTTTACTCGTTCCGTAATACAAGATCCCGCAACTTACACTAAGTCACATTGCTTGCAAGGCTTGTGTGTGATGTTGTATTACCGAGTGGGCCCCGAGATACCTCTCCGTTACACGGAGTGACAAATCCCAGTCTCGATCCATACTAACTCAACGAACACCTTCGAAGATACCTGTAGAGCATCTTTATAGTCACCCAGTTACGTTGCGACGTTTGATACACACAAAGCATTCCTCCGGTGTCAGTGAGTTATGTGATCTCATGGTCATAGTAACAATTACTTGACACGCAGAAAACAGTAGCAACAAAATGACACGATCAACATGCTACGTCTATTAGTTTGGGTCTAGTCCATCACGTGATTCTCCTAATGACGTGATCTAGTTATCAAGCAACAACACCTTGTATATAATCAGAAGACCTTGACTATCTTTGATCAACTGGCTAGCCAACTAGAGGCTTGCTTGGGACTGTGTTTTGTCTATGTATCCACACATGTATATAAGTCTTCATTCAATACAATTATAGCATGGATAATAAACGATTATCTTGATACAGGAATTATAATAATAACTATATTTATTATTGCCTCTAGGGCATAATTCCAAAAGTCTCCCACTTGCACTAGAGTCAATAATCTAGCCCTCACATCATCATGCGAAATACATTGTAATAAATCTAACAACCATACAGTTCTGGTGTTCATCATGCTTTGCCCGTGGAAGAGGCTTAGTCAGCGGGTCTGCTACATTCAGATCCGTGTGCACTTTGCATGTATTTACATCCTACCCTTCAACGTAGTCGCGGATGAGGTTGAAGCGTCGTTTGATGTGTCTGGTCTTCTTGTGAAACCGTGGTTCCTTTGCTAAGGCAATGGCACCCGTGTTGTCACAGAACAAGGTTATTGGATTCAGTGCGCTTGGCACCACTCCAAGATCCGTCATGAATTGCTTCATCCAGACACCCTCCTTAGCCGCCTCCGAGGCAGCCATGTACTCCGCTTCACATGTAGAATCAGCTACGACGCTTTGCTTGGAACTGCACCAGCTTACCGCACCCCCATTAAGAATAAATATGTATCCGGTCTGCGACTTAGAGTCGTCCGGATCTGTGTCAAAGCTTGCATCGACGTAACCCTTTACGGCGAGCTCTTCGTCACCTCCATACACGAGAAACATATCCTTAGTCCTTTTCAGGTACTTCAGGATATTTTGACCGCCGTCCAGTGATCCACTCCTAGATTACTCTGGAACCTGCCTGCCATACTTATGGCCAGGCTAACGTCCGGTCTAGTGCACAACATTGCATACATGATAGATCCTATGGTTGAAGCATAGGGGACGGTGCTCATATGCTCTCTATCTTTATCAGTTGCTGGGCACTGAGTCTTACTCTATCTCGTACCTTGTAAAACTGGCAAGAACCCTTTCTTGGACTGTTCCATTTTGAACCTCTTCAAAACTTTATCAAGGTATGTGCTTTGTGAAAGTCCTATCAGGCGTTTCGATCTATCCCTGTAGATCTTAATGCCTAGAATGTAAGCAGCTTCTCCTAGGTCCTTCATAGAGAAACTTTTATTTAAGTAAGCCTTTATGCTCTCCAAAAACTCTACGTTGTTTCCAATCAGCAATATGTCATCCACATATAATATTAGAAACGCCACAGAGCTCCCACTCACTTTCTTGTAAATGCAAGATTCTCCAACCACTTGTATAAACCCAAATGCTTTGATCACCTCATCAAAGTGTTTGTTCCAACTCCGAGATGCTTGCACCAGTCCATAAATGGATCGCTGGAGCTTGCACACCCTGTTAGCATTCTTAGGATCGACAAAACCTTCGGGTTGCATCATATACAACTCTTCCTTAAGGAAACCGTCAAGGAACGCCGTTTTGACATCCATCTGCCAGATTTCATAATCGAAAAATGCAGCTATTGCTAACATGATTCTGACGGACTTAAGCATCGCTACGGGTGAGAATGTCTCATCGTAGTCAACTCCTTGAACTTGTGAAAAACCCTTTGCCACAAGTCGAGCTTTATAAACGGTCACATTGCCGTCAGCGTCCGTCTTCTTCTTAAAGATCCATTTGTTCTGAATAGCCTTGCGGCCCTCAGGTAGTACTTCCAAAGTCCACACTTTGTTTTCATACATGGATCCTATCTCGGACTTCATGGCCTCCAACCATTTGTGGGAATCTGGGCCCACCATTGCTTCTTCATAATTTGCAGGTTCATTGTTGTCTAACAACATGATTGACAAAACGGGATTACCGTACCACTCTGGAGCAGCACGTGGTCTCGTCGACCTGCGTGGCTCGATAGGAACTTGAACCGGAGTTTCATGATCATCATCATTAACTTCCTCCTCAACCGGCATCGCAACGACAGGGGTTTCCCCTCGCCCTGCGCCACCATCCAGAGGGATGAGAGGTTTGACAACCTCATCAAGTTCTATCTTCCTCCCACTCAATTCTGTCGAGAGAAACTCCTTATCGAGAAAAGCTCCGTTTTTAGCAACAAACACTTTGCCCTCGGATTTGAGATAGAAGGTGTCCCCAACTGTCTCTTTTGGGTAACCTATGAAGATGCACTTTTCCGCTTTGGGTTCCAGCTTTTCAGGCTGCAGCTTTTTGACATAAGCATCACATCCCCAAACTTTAAGAAACGACAACTTTGGCCTTTTGCCATACCACAGTTCGTATGGTGTCGTCTCAACAGATTTTCATGGTGCCCTATTTAAAGTGAATGCAACTGTGTCTAATGCTTAACCCCGAAACGATAACGGCAAATCGGTAAGAGACATCATAGATCGCACCATCTCTATTAAAGTACGATTATGACGTTCGGACACACCATTACGCTGTGGTGTTCCAGGCAGTGTCAACTGTGAAACGATTCCACATTGTCTTAAGTGAGCACCAAACTCGAAACTCAGATATTCACCCCCACGATCAGACCGTAGGAACTTGATCTTCTTGTTACGATGATTTTCAACTTCACTCTGAAATTGCTTGAACTTTTCAAATGCTTCAGACTTGTGCTTCATTAAGTAGACATAACCATATCTACTCAAATCGTCAGGGAAGGTGAGAAAATAACGATATCCGTCGCGTGCCTCCACGCTCATCGGACCGCACACATCGGTATGTATGATTTCCAACAAGTCACTGGCACGCTCCATTGTTCTGGAGAACGGAGTTTTAGTCATCTTGCCCATGAGGCATGGTTCGCACGTGTCAAGTGAATCAAAGTCAAGTGACTCCAAAAGTCTATCGGTATGGAGTTTCTTCATGTGCTTTACACCAATATGACCTAAGCGGCAGTGCCACAAAAACATGGCGCTATCATTGTTAACTCTAACTCTTTTGGTCTCAATGTTATGTATATGTGTATCATCACTATCAAGATTCAATATGAACAATCCTCTCACATTGGGTGCATGACCATAAAATATGTTACTCATAGAAATAGAACAACCATTATTCTCTGACTTAAAAGAGTAACCGTCTCGCAATAAACAAGATCCAGATATAATGTTCATGCTCAACACAGGCATTAAATAACAATTATTAAAGTTCATAACTAATCCCGATGGTAACTGAAGTGAAACTGGGCTGACGGCGATTGCATCAACCTTGGAACCATTTCCTACGCGCATCGTCACTTCATCTTTCGCCAGCCTTCGCCTATTCCGCAGTTCATGTTTCGAGTTGCAAATATGAGCAACAGAACCGGTATCGAATACCCAGGCACTACTACGAGAGCTGGTTAAGTACACATCAATAACATGTATATCAAATATACCTGATTTTTCTTTGGCCGCCTTCTTATCAGCCAGATACTTGGGGCAGTTGCGCTTCCAGTGACCCATACCCTTGCAATAGTAGCACTCTGTTTCAGGCTTAGGTCCAGCTTTGGGTTTCTTCGTCGGATTGGCAACAGGCTTGCCGCTCTTCTTTGAATTACCCTTCTTGCCTTTGCCGTTTCTCTTGAAACTAGTGGTCTTATTCACCATCAACACTTGATGCTCTTTACGGAGTTCAGACTCTGCGACTTTCAGCATCGCAAACAACTCGCCGGGTGACTTGTTCATCCCTTGCATGTTGTAGTTCAACACAAAGCCCTTATAGCTTGGCGGCAGTGATTGAAGAATTCTGTCAGTGATAGCCTCTTGCGGGAGTTCAATCCCCAGCTCAGCTAGACGGTTTGAGTACCCAGACATTTTGAGCACATGTTCACTGACAAACGAATTCTCCTCCATCTTGCAAGCATAGAATTTATCGAAGGTCTCATACCTCTCGATCCGGGCGTTCTTCTGAAAGATAAACTTCAACTCCTGGAACATCTCATATGCTCCATGACGCTCAAAGCGACGTTGAAGTCCCGGTTCTAAGCCATACAAGACTGCAAATTGAACTACTGAGTAGTCCTCCTTACGTGTTAACCAAGCGTTCTTAACATCCTGGTCAGCCGTAGCGGGTGGTTCATCTCCTAGCACAGCATTAAGGACATAATCCTTCTTCCCAGCTTGTAGGATCAACTTAAGATTACGAGCCCAGTCTACAAAGTTGCTTCCATCATGTTTGAACTTAGCTTTCTCTAGGAACGTATTAAAATCAGGGTGACTGTCGCGTGAGCCATGATCTACAACACAAATATATTCAAAGTGGACTTAGACTATGTTCAAGATAATTAGAGTTTAACTTAATCAAATTACTTGCTAAACTCCCACTCAAAAAGTACATCTCTCTAGTCATTTGAGTGGTTCATGACCCACTTACACTAGCTCACGTCCGATCATCACGTGAGTTGAGTATAGTTTCAGTGGTAAGCATCCCTATGCTAATCATATCAACTATATGATTCATGATCGACCTTTCGGTCTCATGTGTTCCGAGGCCATGTCTCCACATGCTAGGCTCGTCAAGCTTAACCCGACTGTTCCGCGTGTGCAACTGTTTTGCACCTGTTGTATGTGAACGTTGAGTCTATCACACCCGATCATCACGTGGTGTCTCGAAACGACGAACTGTAGAAACGGTGCACAGTCGGGGAGAACACAATTTCGTCTTGAAATTTTAGTGAGAGATCACCTCATAATGCTACCATCGTTCTAATAAAAATAAGGTGCATAAAAGGATTAACATCACATGCAATTCATAAGTGACATGATATGGCCATCATCACGTGCTCCTTGATCTCCATCACCAAAGCACCGGCACGATCTTCTTGTCACCGGCGCCACACCATGATCTCCATCAACGTGTCGCCATCGGGGTTGTCGTGCTACTCATGCTATTACTACTAAAGCTACATCCTAGCAAAAAAGTAAACGAATCTGCAAGCACAAACGTTAGTTTAAAGACAACCCTATGGCTCCTGCCGGTTGCCGTACCATCGACGTGCAAGTCGATATTATCTATTACAACATGATCATCTCATACATCCAATATATCACATCACATCGTTGGCCATATCACTGTTGGAAATATGCCCCAGAGGCAATAATAAATTAGTTATTATTATATTTCTTTGTTCATGATAATCGTTTATTATCCATGCTATAATTGTATTGATTGGAAACACAGTGCATGTGTGGATACATAGACAAAACACTGTCCCTAGTAAGCCTCTAGTTGACTAGCTCGTTGATCAAAGATGGTCAAGGTTTCCTGACCATAGGCAAGTGTTGTCACTTGATAACGGGATCACATCATTAGGAGAATCATGTGATGGACTAGACCCAAACTAATAGACGTAGCATGTTGATCGTGTCATTTTGTTGCTACTGTTTTTTGCGTGTCAAGTATTGGTTCCTATGACCATGAGATCATATAACTCACTGACACCGGAGGAATGCTTTGTGTGTATAAAACGTCGCAACGTAACTAGGTGACTATAAAGTTGCTCGACAGGTATCTCTGAAGGTGTTCGTTGAGTTAGTATGGATCAAGGCTGGGATTTGTCACTCCGTATGATGGAGAGGTATCTCAGGGCCCACTCGGTAATACAACATCACACACAAGCCTTGCAAGCAATGTGACTTAGTGTAATTTGCGGGATCTTGTATTACGGAACGAGTAAAGAGACTTGCCGGTAAACGAGATTGAAATAGGTATGCGGATACTGACGGTCGAATCTCGGGCAAGTAACATACCGAAGGACAAAGGGAATGACATACGGGATTATATGAATCCTTGGCACTGAGGTTCAAACAATAAGATCTTCGTAGAATATGTAGGATCCAATATGGGCATCCAGGTCCCGCTATTGGATATTGACCGAGGAGTCAGTCGGGTCATGTCTACATAGTTCTCGAGCCCGCAGGGTCTGCACGCTTAAGGTTCGACGTTGTTTTATGCGTATTTGAGTTATATGGTTGGTTACCGAATGTTGTTCGGAGTCCCGGATGGGATCATGGACGTCACGAGGGTTTCCGGAATGGTCCGGAGATGAAGATTGATATATAGGATGACCTCATTTGGTTACCGGAAAGTTTTCGGGCATTACCGGAAAAGTTTCGGGCTCATCGGTAGTGTACCGGGAGTGCCGGGAGGGGTGACGGGGACCATCGAGAGGGGTGTCACGCCCCAAGGGGTCTCATGGTCTATGGGAAGAGATAAACCAGCCCCTAGTGGGCTGGAATAAGTTCCCACTAAGGCCCATAAGGTTTGAGAAGGGAAAAACACAAGGTGGAAAGAGTTTCCAAGTGGGAAGGTGGAATCCTACTCCAAGTAGGATTGGAGTAGGACTGCTCCACCACAAATTTCGGCAAAACCTTGAGGGTTTGAGGCTGCCTCCTCCCCTCCCTCCCTCCTATATATAGTGGGGTTTTAGGGCTGATTTGAGACAACTTTTGCCACGGCAGCCCGACCACATACCTTCACGGTTTTACCTCTAGATCGCGTTTCTGCGGAGCTCGGGCGGAGCCCTGCTGAGATTAGATCACCACCAACCTCCGGAGCGCCGTCACGCTGCCGGAGAACTCATCTACCTCTCCGTCTCTCTTGCTGGATCAAGAAGGCCGAGATCATCGTCGAGCTGTACGTGTGCTGAACGCGGAGGTGCCGTCCGTTCGGCACTAGATCGGAGCCGATCGTGGGACGGATCGCGGGACGGTTCGCGGGGCGGATCGAGGGACGTGAGGACGTTCCACTACATCAACCGCGTTTCTTAACGCTTCTGCTGTGCGATCTACAAGGGTACGTAGATCGGAAATCCCCTCTCATAGATGGACATCACCATGATAGGTCTTCGTGCGCGTAGGAAAATTTTTGTTTCCCATGCGACGTTCCCCAACAGTGGCATCATGAGCTAGGTTCATGCGTAGATGTAATCTCGAGTAGAACACAAAAGATTTTGTTGGTGGTGATGTGCGTTTTGCGGCCCTCCTTAGTCTTTTCTTGATTCCGCGGTATTGTTGGATCGAAGCGGCTCGGACCGACATTACTCGTACGCTTACGAGAGACTGATTTCATCGCTACGAGTAACTCCGTTGCTCAAAGATGACCGGCAAGTGTCGGTTTCTCCAACTTTAGTTGAATCGTATTTGACTGAGGAGGTCCTTGGATGAGGTTAAATAGCAATTCATACATCTCTGTTGTGGTGTTTGCGTAAGTAAGATGCGATCCTACTAGATACCCATGGTCACCACGTAAAACATGCAACAACAATTAGAGGACGTCTAACTTGTTTTTGCAGGGTATGCTTGTGATGTGATATGGCCAACGATGTGATGTGATATATTGGATGTATGAGATGATCATGTTGTAATAGTTAATATCGACTTGCACGTCGATGGTACGGCAACCGACAGGAGCCATAGGGTTGTCTTTAAACTAACATTTGTGCTTGCAGATGCGTCTACTATATTGCTAGGACGTAGCTTTAGTAGTAATAGCATGAGTAGCACGACAACCCCGATGGCGACACGTTGATGGAGATCATGATGATGGAGATCATGGTGTGACGCCAATGACAAGAAGATCGTGTCGGTGCTTTGGTGATGGAGATCAAGAAGCACATGATGATGGCCATATCATTTTACTTATGAATTGCATGTGATGTTAATCCTTTATGCACCTTATATTGCTTAGAACGATGGTAGCATTATGAGGTGATCTCTCACTAAAATTTCAAGATGAAATTGTGTTCTCCCCGACTGTGCACCGTTGCGACAGTTCTTCGTTTCGAGACACCACGTGATGATCGGGTGTGATAGACTCAACGTTCACATACAACGGGTGCAAAACAGTTGCACACGCGGAACACTCGGGTTAAGCTTGACGAGCCTAGCATGTGCAGACATGGCCTCGGAACATATGAGACCGAAAGGTCGAGCATGAATCGTATAGTTGATATGATTAGCATAGAGATGCTTACCACTGAAACTATTCTCGACTCACGTGATGATCGGACTTGAGATAGTGGATTTGGATCATGTACCACTCAAATGACTAGAGAGATGTACTTTTTGAGTGGGAGTTCTTAAGTAATATGATTAATTGAACTAATTGTCATGAACATAGTCTAATGGTCTTTGCGAATTACGATGTAGCTTGCGCTATAGCTCTACTATTTTTATATGTTCCTAGAGAAAATTTAGTTGAAAGTTGATAGTAGCAAACTTTGCAGAGGATTGTCCTCGCTGCTGCACAGAAGGCTTATGTCCTTAATGCACCACTCGGTGTGCTGCACCTCGAGCGTCGTCTGTGGATGCTGTGAACATCCGACATACACGTTTCTGATGACTACACGATAGTTCAGTACAAAATACTTAATGGCTTAGAAGCAAGGTGCCGAAGACGTTTTCAAATGTCACGGAACATAAGAGAGGTTCTAAAGAGATGAAATTGTGATTTCATGCTTGTGACCTTGTTAAGAGGTACGAGACCTCTGACAAGATTCTTTGTCCACAAAGTAAGGGAGAAAAGCTCAATCTTGAGCGTGTGCTCAGATTATCTGAGTACGACAATCGCTTGAATCAAGTGGGAGTTAATCTTCCAGATGAGATAGTGATGGTTCTCCAAAGTCACTACCACCAAGCTGTGAGAGCTTCGTGATGAACTATAACATATCAAGGATAGATACAATGATCCTTGAGCAATTCGCGATGTTTGACACTACGAAAGTAGAAATCAAGAAGGAGCATCAATAGTTGATGGTTAGTAAAACCACTAAGTTTCCAGAAAGGCAAGGGCTAGAAGGGATACTTCGTGAAACGGCAAAACAATTGTTGCACTAATGAAGAGACCCCAGATTAAACCCAAGCCCGGGACTAAGTGCTTCTGTTATGAGGGGAACGGTCACTGAGGCGGAGCAACTATAGATACTTGGTAGATAAGAAGGCTGGCAAAAGTCGAAAGAAGTATATTTGATATACATGATGTTGATGTATACTTTACTAGTACTCCTAGTAGCACGAGGGTATTGGATACCGATTCGGTTGCTAAGTGATTAGTAACACGAAATGAAAGCTACCGCATAAACGGAGGCTAGCTAAAGGCGAGGTGACAATACGTGTTGGAAGTGTTTCCAAGGTTGATATGATCAAACATCGCACACCCCCTCTACCATCGGGATTGGTGTTAAACCTAAATAATTGTTATTTGGTGCTTGCATTAAGCATGAACATGATTGCATCGTGTTTATTGCAATACGATTATTCATTTAAAGAGAATAATAGTTACTCTATTTGCTTGAATAATCACCTTCAATGGTTTATTGAATCTCGATCGTAGTGTTACACATGTTCATGATATTGGTACCAAAAGATACGAGGTAATGATGATAGTACCACTTACTTGTGGCACTGCCGCTTGAGTCATGTTGGTATAAATTGCATGAAGAGGCTCCATGCTGATGGATCTTTATACTCACTTGATTTTGAATCACTAGTGACATGCAAATCATACCACATGAGCAAGGCATTGTTTTCATTGAGATGAAACAAGATAGTAACTTGTTGGAAGTGATACATTTTGATGTATGCAGTCCAATGGGTGCTGAGGCACGCAGTGGATATCATTTTGTTCTTACTTCAATGACGATTTGAGCAGATACAAGAGTATTTACCTAATGAATCACAAGTCTGAAATATTGAAAGGTTCAATTCTGTTTTAGGAGTGAAGTTCGTCGTAGCAAGAGGAAAAACTGTCTACGATATGATCATAGAAATGAATATCTGAGTTACGAGTTTTGCTACGCAGTTAAGACAATGTGGAAATTATTTCGCAGTTCATGCCACCTGGAACATCATAGTGTGATGATGTGTCTGAACGTCATAGCCACGCACTATTTGGTATGGTGCATGCTATGATGTCTCTTATCGAATTACCACTATCGTTTATGGGTTATGCATTAGAGACAACCGCATTCACTTTAAATAGGGCACCGCGTATTTCTGTTGAGATGACACAGTATAGACTAAGGTTTAGAGAAATCTAAACTGTCGTTTCTTGAAAGTTTGGGGCTTCGACACTTGTGTGAAAAAGTTTCAGTCGAATAAGCTCAAACCCAAAGCGTATAAATGCATCTTCATAGGATATCCAAAACAGTTGGGTACATCTCCTATCTCAGATCCGAAAACAAAGTGTTTGTTTCTAGAAACGGATCCTTTCTCGAGGAAAGGATTCTCTCGAAAGAATCGAGTGGGAGGGTGGTAGAACTTGATGGGGTTATTGAACCATCACTTCAACCAGTGTGTAGCAGGGCGCAGGAAGTTGTTCCTGTGGCGCCTACACCAATTGAAGTGAAAGCTGATGATGGTAATCATCGAGCATCAGATCAAGTTACTTTAAGCCTCGTAGGTTGACAAGGTCGCGTACTACTGCAGAGTGGTATGGTAACCCTATCTTGGAGGTCATGTTGTTGAGCAACAGTGAACCTACGAGTTATGGAGAAAGCAATGGTGGGCCCGGATTCCGACAAATGGCTGGAAGCCATGAAATCCGAGAGAGGATCCATGTATGAAAACAAAGTGTAGACTTTGGAAGAACTACTTGATGGTCATAGGACTATTGAGTAAAGATGGATCTTTAAAAGGAAGACAGACGATGATGGTGATAAGTCACTATTAAGAAAAGCTCGACTTGTCGCAAAGATGTTTCCGACAAGATCAAACAATTGACTATGATGAGACTTTCTCACTCGTAGCGATGCTAAAAGTGTGTTAGAATTATGTTAGTAGTTGATGCATTATTTATGAAATATTGCACATAGGATGTCAAAACATTGTTTCCTCGACGGTTTCCTTGAGCAAACATTGTATGTGATACAACCAGGAGGTTTTGTCGATCCTAAAGATACTAGCAAGTATGCAAGCTCCAGCGATCCTTCAATGGACTGGTGCAAGCATCTCGAAGTTGGAATATACACTTTGATGAGATGATCAAAGATTTTGGGTTTGTACAAGGTTTATGAGAAACTTGTATTTCCAAAGAAGTGAGTGGGAGCACTATAGAATTTCTGATAAGTATATGTGGTTGACATTTTGTGGATTAGAAGTAATGTAGAATTTCTGTAAAGCATACAAGGTTGTTTTAAAGGAGTTTTCAAAGGAATACCTGGATTGCGCTACTTGAACATTGAGCATCAAAGATCTATGGAGATAGATCGAAAGCGCTTGATAGAAGTTTCAACAAGATGCATGCCTTGACAAGTTTTTGGAGGAGTTCAAAATAGATCAGCAAAGAAGGAGTTCTTGGTTGCGTTGTAAGGTGTGAATTTGAGTAAGACTCAACACCCGACCCCGGTAGAATAAAGAGAATAGATGAAGGTCGTCTTCTATGCCTTGGCCATAGAATCTGAAGTATGCCATGCTGGGTACCACACCTGATTTGTGCCTTGACTCAAAGTCTGTTGAGAGGTACAGAGAGTGATCCATGACTGAATCACTAGGAGCGGTCAAAATTTATCCTTAGTAACTGATGGACTAAAGATTTTTTCTCGATTATGGAGGTGGTTAAAAAGTTCGTCGTAAAGGTTTACGTCGATGCAAGCTTTGACACTAATCCGAATAACTATGAGTAGTGAAACGGATTCGTATAGTAGAGTAGATATTTGGAGTATTTCCGAATAGCACATAGTAGCAGCATCTATAAGATGACATAAAGATTTGTAAAGAACACACGGATCTGAAAGTTTCAGAACCGTTGACTAAAACCTCTCTCACGAGCAAGATGTGCTCAGACCCCATAACTATATGGGTGTTGGATTCATTGGAATCACATGGTGATGTGAACTAGATTATTGACTCTAGTGCAAGTGGGAGACTATTGGAAATATGCCCTAGAGGCAATAATAAATTAGTTATTATTATATTTCTTTGTTCATGATAATCATTTATTATCCATGCTATAATTGTATTGATTGGAAACACAGTGCATGTGCGGATACATAGACAAAACACTGTCCCTAGTAAGCCTCTAGTTGACTAGCTCGTTGATCAAAGATGGTCAAGGTTTCCTGACCATAGGCAAGTGTTGTCACTTGATAACGGGATCACATCATTAGGAGAATCATGTGATGGACTAGACCCAAACTAATAGACGTAGCATGTTGATCGTGTCATTTTTTTTTGCTACTGTTTTCTGCGTGTCAAGTATTTGTTCCTATGACCATGAGATCATATAACTCACTGACACCGGAGGAATGCTTTGTGTGTATAAAACGTCACAACGTAACTGGGTGACTATAAAGATGCTCTACAGGTATCTCCGAAGGTGTTCGTTGAGTTAGTATGGATCAAGACTGGGATTTGTCACTCCGTATGACGGAGAGGTATCTCGGGGCCCACTCGGTAATACAACATCACACAGAAGCCTTGCAAGCAATGTGACTTAGTGTAAGTTGTGGGATCTTGTATTACGGAACGAGTAAAGAGACTTGCCGGTAAACGGGATTGAAATAGGTATGCGGATACTGACGGTCGAATCTCGGGCAAGTAACATACCGAAGGACAAAGGGAATGACATACGGGATTATATGAATCCTTGGCACTGAGGTTCAAACAATAAGATCTTCGTAGAATATGTAGGATCCAATATGGGCACCCAGTTCCCGCTATTGGATATTGACCGAGGAGTCACTCGGGTCATGTCTACATAGTTCTCGAGCCCGCAGGGTCTGCACACTTAAGGTTCGACGTTGTTTTATGCGTATTTGAGTTATATGGTTGGTTACCGAATGTTTTTCGGAGTCCCGGATGGGATCATGGACGTCACGAGGGTTTCCGGAATGGTCCGGAGACGAAGATTGATATATAGGATGACCTCATTTGGTTACCGGAAAGTTTTCGGGCATTACCGGAAAAGTTTCGGGCTCATCGGTAGTGTACCGGGAGTGCCGGGAGGGGTGACGGGGACCATCGAGCGGGGTGTCATGCCCCAAGGGGTCTCATGGGCTATGGGAAGAGATAAACCAGCCGCTAGTGGGCTGGAATAAGTTCCCACTAAGGCCCATAAGGTTTGAGAAGGGAAAAACACAAGGTGGAAAGAGTTTCCAAGTGGGAAGGTGGAATCCTACTCCAAGTAGGATTGGAGTAGGACTCCTCCACCTCAAATTTCGGCCAAACCTTGAGGGTTTGAGGCTGCCTCCTCCCCTCCCTCCCTCCTATATATTGTGGGGTTTTAGGGCTGATTTGAGACAACTTTTGCCACAGCAGCCCGACCACATACCTCCACGGTTTTACCTCTAGATCGCGTTTCTCTGGAGCTCGGGCGGAGCCCTGCTGAGATTAGATCACACCAACCTCCGGAGCGCCGTCACGCTGCCGGAGAACTCATCTACCTCTCCGTCTCTCTTGCTAGATCAAGAAGGCCGAGATCATCGTCGAGCTGTACGTGTGCTGAACGCGGAGGTGCCGTCCGTTCGGCACTAGATCGGAGTGGATCGTGGGACGGATCGCGGGACGGTTCGTGGGACGGTTTGCGGGGCGGATCGAGGGACATGAGGACATTCCACTACATCAACCGCGTTTCTTAACGCTTCTGCTGTGCGATCTACAAGGGTACGTAGATCGGAAATCCTCTCTCGTAGATGGACATCACCATGATAGGTCTTCGTGCGCGTAGGAAAATTTTTGTTTCCCATGCGACGTTCCCCAACAATCACATCACAAGCATACCGTGCAAAAACAAGTTAGACGTCCTCCAATTTTGTTGTTGCATGTTTTACGTGGTGACCATGGGTATCTAGTACGATCGCATCTTACTTACGCAAACACCACAATGGAGATATATGAATTGCTATTTAACCTTATCCAAGGACCTCCACGGTCAAATCCGATTCAACTAAAGTTGGAGAAACCGACACTTGCGAGTCATCTTTGAGCAACGGGGTTACTCGTAGTGATGAAACCAGTCTCTCGTAAGCGTACGAGTAATGTCGGTCCAAGCCGCTTCAATCCAACAATACCGCGGAATCAAGAAAAGACTAAGGAGGGCAGCAAAACGCACATCACCGCCCACAAAAAACTTTTGTGTTCTACTCGAGAAGACATCTACGCATGAACCTAGCTCATGATGACATTGTTGGGGAATGTCGCATGGGAAACAAAAAATTTCCTACACGCACGAAGACCTATCATGGTGATGTCCATCTACGAGAGGGGATTTCCGATCTACGTACCCTTGTAGATTGCACAGCAGAAGCGTTAGTGAACGCGGTTGATGTAGTGGAACGTCCTCACGTCCCTCGATCCGCCCCGCAAACCGTCCCGCGATCCGTCCCACGATCTAGTGCCGAACGGACGGCACCTCCGCGTTCAGCACACGTACAACTCGACGATGATCTCGGCCTTCTTGATCCATCAAGAGAGACGGAGAGGTAGATGAGTTCTCCGGCAGCGTGACGGCGCTCCGGAGGTTGGGGTGATCTAATCTCGGCAGGGCTCCGCCCGAGCTCCGCAGAAACGGGATCTTGAGGTAAAACCGTATACAAGTCTTCATTCAATACAATTATAGCATGGATAATAAACGATTATCTTGATACAGGAATTATAATAATAACTATATTTATTATTGCCTCTAGGGCATAATTCTAACAATTCTCTAGCATGCTGTGAATTTTCATGCCATTTGGAGACCTGTAGCTTAAGGTTTTGCTGCTGTCAATATGGCTTCAGATCGAAAACTGCACTTTCGTGAGGTGTAATTTTCACTAAGTCTGAAATAGTGTGTGAGATGCCATTTTGTGTCTTGTTTCCCTAGTGATCCATGATGCCATGCTAGTTGTTGTTAGTTGTTTGTAGTAGTGCTTCTTGCCCTTTTTCGTGTCATGCCTTGCTTGAGTTTATCGGAGTTGTGCAGCCCGTAGTTGTGGGGTGTAGAAAATGCTATGTGGCTGATTTTGGCAGATTGTAGTGATTTCTTGTTTTGCTCGTAGTTTTTGAACCGTAGCTCCGATTTGATCGTGTCCTATGTGAAAATTTCTTAGAATCTCATGTAGTTTCATTTTCTCTTGTTGGTTGTATGTTTTGAGTGCTCGTGAACGTCGTTGCACACATATTGCATTCATGCCATCATATCTTGCGGTGCTTGTATCTTTTGATCCGTAGCTCCGTTGGAGATGTTCTTTATGTGTAGAGTGCTTGAAATGAAGCGTAGAATCATGTGAACCTATTTGTTTTGCTGTTTAACAACTAATTAAATGTGTTAGTTCAGATCTGGACAGAATTGTAAATTAACATGTGAGGTCGTCTCGGAGATGCTATATGTCATTTCCGACCTCATTTAAAATGCCTAGATAGGTAGATTAAATTACGCTTCACCTCTTGCCATGTTTAACCACATTTAATATTGTCGTGTATCTAATCGGGATAGAACTAAATAAATTAACGTGGAGTTTCGTCAATATGCAACTCGTTGCATATTGAACTTCACTTAATGTGTAGTGTCTGTTTGTGTGAATTGTCATGCCGTGACTTGCATGTATTCAGCTTCTCATGCATCATTTGTGTTGTGCATCGTGTGGTGAATTCCGTGTGATGATTTGTGTTTCCGGTTTGCTTCGTCTCGATAGAGCTCCGCAAGCGTGTCGGAGGTGAGGACCCGTTCGACTATGTCGGTTCGTCTGCTTCACGGAGTCATTCTTCTTCCAAGCGGGATCTCAGGCAAGATGACCATTTCCCCAGATACCATTACCATCATTGCCATGGTAGTTTTACCGTTGCTGCCGTTTATGTCTCGTTGCCTACCACATGTTAAATATCAGCCTCTCAACATTGCCATGAAACCTTCAACCTGTTCAACCTAGCAAACCACTGATTGGCTATGTTACCGCTTGCTTAACCCTGTGTAGCGTTGCTAGTTGCAGGTGCAATTGCTTCCATGCGATAACATGGGTTCCTTGTTATATCACCATATTTAAATGCTATTTAATTTAATGCACCTATATACTTGGTAAAAGGTGGAAGGCTCGGCCTTTCTAGCCTGGTGTTTTCTTCCACCTTTGCCCCCTTAGTTTCGGCTACCGGTGTTATGTTCCATAAACGAGCACTCCTAACACGATCGGGGTTGTTATAGGGACCCCCTTGATAATTCGTTTTAGATTAAAGCTGGTCTAGCAAGGCCCAACTTTGGTACTACATTTGCCTAAACACCTAATAAAATTGCATAGGGACTTTCCGGACCCCGAGGATAATTTAATCAACCCCCGGGCCAGTGCTCCTCATGAGTGTTGGTCCCACCTGAGCGATGTCCGGCGCCCCTCTGGTCACCCAGAGGTTTAGCGATCCCGACGTCTAGCTCATCCGTCGTGTCCTGAGAACGAGATACGCGGCTCCTATCGGGATCGTCGACACGTCGGGCGGCCTTGCTGGATTAGTTTTACCTTTGACAAAATATCTTGTGCATCGGGATTCTGGTGATGCTTTGGGTAATCTCAGAGTTGAGGTTTTCCACTACGGAATCTGACAAGATCGTGAGCTTCGTGATTGAGGATTTCTATGCGGCTTATGGTAATTTTTGATGGACTAGTTGGAGCACCCCTACAGGGTTAAATCTTTTCGGAAAGTCGTGCCCGTGGTTATGTGGCAACGTGGAAACTTTGTTTAACACTGGTTCTAGATAACTTGAAATTAATTAATTAAAATATGCCAACTATGTGCCTAACCGTGACGGTCTCTTTCGTGAGTTCCTTCTCCGATCGAGGACACGGTGGGGTTATGTCTGACGTAGGTAGGTGTTCATGATCATTCATTTGATCATCCGTAGTTCACGTCCGTTATGCGTAGATCTTCCCCCTCTTATTTATTGTACTCGTAAGTTAGCCACCAAATAAATGCTTAGCCACTGCTGCAACCTCACCACTTAACCATACCTCACCCAGTAAGCTTTGCTAGTCTTGATACCTTTGGAAATGAGATTGCTGAGTCCCCTGTGGCTCACAGATTACTACAACACCAGTTGCAGGTACAGGTAAAGGTAACTTGACGTGAGCGCGTTGATTGTTCATTTGGAGTTGCTTCTTCTTCTTCTTCTTCATCGATCTAGGGTGGGTTCCAGGCCGGCAGCCTGGGATAGCAAGGATGGACGTCGTTCTTCTTTTCTTGTTTGTTTTCATCCGTAGTCGGACCTTGCTCTTAGTCTTGATGTTTATGTAATGTACTGTTGTGACTCTGATGTAGCTTGTGGCGAGTGTAAGCCAACTCTATATATATATATATCTCTTCTTTTCAGTACATGTACTTGTAACGATATCCATTCTTGCGACATGACGAGATGCGCTTCTATCCTTGACAAGGCCTTCGTGCCAAATTGAGGATAGGGTCGCATCTTGGGCGTGACAGATACGTCTCCAACGTATCTATAATTTTTGATGGTTTCATGCTATTATCTTGTCAAACTTTGGATGTTTTGTATGCCTTTTATATGTTTTTCGGGACTAACTTATTAACTCAGTGTCAAGTGTGAGTTCCTGTTTTTTCCATGTTTTTGACCCCTTTCAAAGGAGGATTTTAAACGCAGTCCAAATGGATTGAAACTGCAAAAAAGATTTTTTTCGAAACAGAAGAAGATCGGGAAGCCTGAGAATCATGGCAGGGGGCCACGAGGGACCCCACAAGCCCCTAGTCGCGGCCAGGGGGCCAGCGCCTCCCAGGCTTGTGGGCTCCCTGGGCCTCCTCTGCCCTATGTCTTTCGCCTATAAATTCCCTAAAATCCCAGAAAAAACCAAGAGATCATCGAAAGTACTTTTCCGCCGCCGCAAGCTTCTCTCGCTGCAAGATCCCATCTCGGGCACGTTCTAGTGCCCTGCCGGAGGGGGATTCAGATACGGAGGGCTTCTTCATCAACACCATGACCTCTCCGATGATGCACGAGTAGTTCACCATAGACCTATGGGTCCATAGCTAGTAGCTAGATGGCTTCTTCTCTCTCTTGGATTTTCAATACAAAGTTCTCCATGATCTTCATGGAGATCTATCCGATGTAATCTTCTTTTGTGGTGTGTTTGTCGAGATCCGATGAATTGTGGATTTATGATCAGATTATCTATGAATCTTATTTGAGTTTATTCTGATCTCTCTTATGCATGATTTCATATCCTTGTAATTCTCTTCGAGTTGTGGGTTTTGTTTGGCCAACTAGATCTATGATTCTTGCAATGCGAGAAGTGCTTGGTTTTGGGTTCATACCGTGCGGTGACCTCACCCAGTGACAGAAGGTGTAGCAAGGCACACATCATGTTGTTGCCATCAAGGGTAAAAAGATGGGGTTTTCATCATTGGTTTGAGTTTACCCCTCTACATCATGTCATCTTGCTTAAGGCTTTACTCTGTTCGTCATGAACTCTATACACTAGATGCATGCTGGATAGCGGTCGATGTGTGGAGTAATAGTAGTAGATACAGAAAATATCGGTCTACTTGTCTCGGACGTGATGCCTATATGTATGATCATTGCCTTAGATATCGTCATGACTTTGCGCGGTTCTATCAATTGCTCAACAGTAATTTGTTCACCCACCATGATATTTGCTATTTCGAGAGAAGCCTCTAGTGAACACTATGGCCTTTGGGTCTACTCCACACCATATTTTCAGCCTTACTCTTTTACTTTGTTTCACTTTCTGCCTTCAGATCTCACTTTGCAATCAATCTTGAAGGGATTGACAACCCCTTTATAGCGTTGGGTGCAAGCTCTTTGTGTTTGTGCAGGTACTCTGGACTTGACGAGATTCTCCTACTGGATTGATACATTGGTTCTCAAACTGAGGGAAATACTTACTGCTCCTGTGCTGCATCACCCTTTCCTCTTCAAGGGAAAAACCAACGCAAGCAAGTCTCTGTCAATGTGTCAAATTCTGGCGCTGTTGTTTGAGAAGTAGATGAAGGATTTATGGCGTCGTTGCCGGGGAGGATCAAGTCAAGAACTCATCCAAGTAAGTGTCGCAAACTCATCTCTTGCGTTTACTTTGTTTGCCAGTTGCCTCTCGTTTTCCTCTCCCCCACTTCACCAATTTGCCTTTTTCGTTTGCCTTTTTCATTTGCCTTTTCGTTCGCCCTTTTTCTTGCTTGCTCTTTGTTTGCTTGTGTCCTAGCTTGCTTGCCGAAGTCACCATGACTGAAAACACCAAACTTTGTGACTTCTCGAATACTAATAATAATGATTTTATTAGTACTCCGATTGCTCCTGCCACTAGTGCGGAGTCATACGAAATCAATGCCGCTTTGCTGAATCTTGTTATGAAAGAGCAATTTTCCGGCCTTCCTAGTGAAGATGCCGCATCCCATCTTAATACCTTCATAGAGCTTTGCGATATGCAATAGAAGAAAGATGTGGATAATGATGTGATTAAATTGAAGCTTTTTCCTTTCTCGTTGCGAGATCGAGCAAAAACTTGGTTTTCGTCTTTGCCAAAAAATAGTATCGATTCTTGGGATAAGTGCAAAGATGCTTATATATCCAAGTATTTTCCGCCAGCTAAGATTATCTCTCGCCGTAATGATATCATGAATTTTAAGCAACTTGATCATGAACACGTTGCACAATCTTGGGAGAGAATGAAATTTATGATTAGAAATTGTCCCGCTCATGGCTTGAGTCTTTGGATGATTATACAAATCTTCTACGCTGGCCTGAATTTCGCTTCTAGAAATATCTAGGACTCCGCCTCAGTTGGAACATTCATGGAAATCACGTTAGGAGAAGCCACGAAACTCTTAGACAATATCATGACGAACTACTCTCAGTGGCACACTCAAAGGTCACCTACTAGTAAGAAAGTACACGCTATAGAAGAAATTAACTCATTGAGTGCTAAGATGGATGAGTTAATGAATTTGGTTGCTAGTAGAAGTGCTCCTTTAGATCCTAATGATATGCCCTTGTCTTCTTTGATTGAGAGTAGCAACGCTAGCTTGGACGTTAATTTTGTTGGTAGGAATAATTTTGGCAACAACAATGCTTTTAGAGGAAACTATGTTCCTAGGCCTTTTCCTAGTAACTCCTCTAATAACTTTGGCAACTCCAACAACAACTCATGGAAATTACAATAGATTACCCTGTGATCTAGAGAGTAATATCAAAGAGTTTATCAACTCGCAAATTTTTTTCAATGCGTCCATAGAGGAAAAACTACTCAAAATTGACGATTTGGCTAAGAGCGTTGATAGAATGTCTAGTGATGATGCTTTTAAAGTTAGATGTGCTCCTCCCAAGATCAATATGGATGAAACTTCGAAAGCTCTGCGTGTTTCCATGATAAAGAGCAAAGAAAGAACCGCCCAAATTCGTGCTAGACATGAATGGCTTAAAAAGGCGTGTTCTCGTGATAAGAATCACGAAGATCTTAAAGTGCTTGGTGTGACTCCCATTGAATCTTTGTTTTCTTGTGTCAAACCCAATGATGATGGGGCTGGATATGAATCCACTTTGGTTGAAAAACGCCCCAATGATTCGGAGTCCATCTATATTGATGCTAAAAGCATTGAAAGTGGAGTAGAAGATATTAAAACTTTGAGTAGTAATGAAATTACTACTTTGGATTTCAAGGAATTCAATTATGATATTTGCTCCTTGATTGAATGCATTTCCTTGATGCAATCCGTGCTAAACTCTCCACACGCTTATAGCCAAAACAAGGCCTTTACCGATCATATCGTCGAAGCCATGATAAAATCTCTTAAGAGAAACTTGAATTGGAAGTCTCTATACCTAGAAAGCTTCATGATGAGTGGGAACCTACTATCAAAATCAAAATCAAAAACTATGAATGCAATGCTTTGTGTGATTTGGGTGCTAGTGTTTCCGCGATTCCAAAGTCTTTATGTGATGTTCTGGGTTTTAATGAGATTGAAGAGTGTTCTCTTAATTTGCATCTTGCGGATTCTACTGTCAAGAAACCCTTGGGAAGGATCAATGATGTTCTTATTATTGCAAATAGGAACTATGTACCCGTGGATTTCATTGTGCTTGACATTGATTGCAATCCTACATGCCCTATTATTCTTGGTAGACCTTTCTAAGGACTATCGGTGCCATCATCGATATGAAGGAAGGGAATATTAGATTTCAATTTCCTTTGAAGAAGGGCATGGAGCACTTTCCTAGAAAGAAAATAAGATTGCCTTATGAATCCATGATGAGGGCCACTTATGGTTTGATTCTACTGTCAAGACGACGATACGTGATTCTATCGCCTTATGCCTAGCTAAGGGCGTTAAACAATAGCGCTTGTTGGGAGGCAACCCAATGAATTTATTTCTTTTTCTTTCTGTTTTGTTGCGATCACACTATCATAATTCTATTATGATTGTGTTTTTTTTGTTTCTTTTTGTGTTTGAGCCAAGCAAAACCTTTATGACTAGTCTTGGTAATGGTTGTTTGATCCCGCTGGAAAAAGACAGAAACTTTTCGCTCACGAGATGATTTTTCATTTTTATTACGAAATAACTTTTGAGTTGATTGTTTTTGCTGTTGGTTGATATGCCTTTTTCCCAGGCAGTCGTAATGTTTCAAAATTTTTGAGGTACCAGAAGTATACAAAGTATACAGATTGCTACAGACTGGTTTGTTTTTGACAGATTCTGTTTTTGTTGAGGTGGTTGCTTGTTTTGATGAAACTATGGTTAGTATCGGGGGGTACTACCCATGGAAAAGTGAGAATACAGTAGCCCAACACCAATATAAATAGAAATCAAGATTGCTACAGTACCTAAAGTGGTGGTAGTTTGTTTTCTTGTGCTAATGTTATCACGAGTTTCTGTTTAAGTTTTGTGTTGTGAAGTTTTCAAGTTTTGGGTGATGTTCTCATGGACAAACATATAAGGAGTGCAAAGAGATCAAGATTGGGGATGCCCAAGGCATCCCAAGCCAAATTCAAGGACACCAAAAAGCCTAAGCTTGGGGATGTCCAGGGAAGACATCCCCTCTTTCGTCTTCAATCCATCGGTAACGTTACTTGGAGCTATATTTTTATTCACCACATGATATGTGTTTTGCTTGGAGCGTCTTGTATCTTAGGAGTCTTTTCTTTTCGTTGTGTCACAATCATCCTTGCTGCACACCTTTAGAGAGATACATGCATTCATCGTGATTTTGCTAGAATGCTCATCGTGCTTCACTTATATCTTTTGAGCTAGATAATTCTGCTCTATGTGCTTCACTTAGATCTTTTAGAGCACGGCGGTACGTGACTTGGTAGTTGGCTTATGCTATGAAAGTAGTCTCAAAGGTGATAGGTATCCAAGGAGGATACAAAAACCTCCATCTTCATGTGCGTTGAGTAGAAAGAGAAGTCTTGGTTCCTCTCAATTAGTTTTGAGACGTGGATTTGGTAATACTAAGAGTTATGTTAGTAGGGTGTTGTGAATGTAGAAATACTTGTGTTGAAGTTAGTGATTACCGTAGCATGCACGTATGGTGAACCGCTATGTTAGGAAGTCGGTGCATAATTGATCTATTGATTGTCATCCTTTGTGTTGAGGTCGGGATCGCGCGATGGTTAACACTTACCAACCCTTCCCCTAGGAGTATGCGTTTAGCACTTTGTTTTGATTACTAATAAAAACTTTCGCAACAAGTATGTGAGTTCTTCATGACTAATGTGAGTCCATGGTATAGATGCACTTTCACCTTCCACCATTGCTAGCCTCTCTAGTGCCGCGCAACTTTCGCCGATGCACAAACCCACCATATGCCTTCCTCAAAACAGCCACCATACCTACCTACTATGGCATTTTCATAGCTATTTCGAGATATATTGCCATGCAACTCCCACCGTTCCATCTCATGACTTGTTCCGTCACTCTCATATTGCCATTGCATGATCGTAAGATAGCTAGCGAGATGTTTCAACGTCATACGCCAAGCTAGAACGTTGCACATCCCGGTACACTGCCGGAGGCATTTCCCATAGAGTCATTTCTAAGCTTTGAGTTGTAACTAAAAGTGTGATGATCATCACTATTAGAGCATTGTCCCATGTGAGGAAATAAAAAAAGAGAGGCCAAAGAGCCCAAATAAAAAGGAAAGAAAAAAAAAGAGGCCTAAGAGCCCAAATAAAAAAAAGAGAAAAAGAGAGAAGGGACAATGCTACTATCTTTTTCCACACTTGTGCTTCATAATAGCACCATGTTCTTCATGTTTGAGAGCCTCTCGTTTCGTCACTACCATATGCTAGTGGGAATCTTCACTATATAACTTGGCTTGTATATTCCAATGATGGGCTTCCTCAAAATTGCCCTAGGTCTTCGTGAGCAAGCAAATTGGATGCACACCCACTAGTTCTCCTTTTGAGCTTTCACATACTTATATCTCTAGTGCATCCTTTGTATGGCAATCCCTACTCATTCACATTGATATCTATTAATGGGCATCTCCATAGCTTTTTGATATGCCGAGTCAATGTGACCATCTCCTCCTTTTTTGTCTCACAACCACCAGCACACTCTATTCCACCTATAGCGCTATATCCATGGCTCACTCTCATGTATTGCGTGATAGTTATAAAAAGTTTGAGAAAGTAAGAGTGCGAAAACAATTACTTGGCCAATACCGGGGTTGTGCATGATTTACATTAGTTGTGTGAGGATGATGGAGTATAGCCAGACTATATGATTTTGTAGGGATAACTTTCTTTGGCCTTGTTATTTTGAAAGTTCATGATTACCTTGCTAGTTTGCTTGAAGTATTATTGTTTTCATGTCAATAGCAAACTATTGTTTTGAATCTTACGGATCTGAACATTCATGTCACATGAAATAAGTTGCAAAGGACAACTATGCTAGGTAGCATTCCACATCAAAAATTCATTCTTTATCACTTCCCTACTCGAGGACGAGCAGGAGTTAAGCTTGGGGATGCTTGATACGTCTCCAACGTATCTATAATTTTTTATGGTTTCATGCTATTATCTTGTCAAACTTTGGATGTTTTCTATGTCTTTTATTTATTTTTTGGGACTAACTTATTAACTCAGTGCTAAGTGCCAGTTCCTGTTTTTTCCATGTTTTTGACCCCTTTCAGAGGAGGATTTTAAACGGAGTCCAAACGGAACGAAACTGCCAAAAAGATTTTTCCGAAACAAAAGAAGATCGGGAAGCCTGAGAATCAGGGCAGGGGGCCACCAGGGACCCCACAAGCCCCCTAGCCGCGGCTAGGGGGGGCCGCGCCTCCTAGGCTTGTGGGCTCCTTGGGCCTCCTCTGCCCTAGGTCTTTCGCCTATTGATACGTCTCCGTCGTATCTACTTTTCCGAACTCTTTTGCCCTTGTTTTGGACACTAATTTGCATGATTTGAATGGAACTAACCCGGACTAACGTTGTTTTCAGCAGAATTACCATGATGTTGTTTTTGCGCAGAAATAAAAGTTCTCGGAGTGAGCTGGAAATCTACGAGGAATTTTTTTGGAATATATAAAAAATATTGGCGCAAGAATCAACAAGAGGGACGGAGCCACGGGCCCACAAGCTCACCAGGCCTGACCACCCCCTTGGCCGGGGATGGCAGGCTTGTGAGCTCCTCGGAGCTCCGCCGCCGTGATACGTCTTCGTCATATCTAGTTTTCCGAACTCTTTTGCCCTTGTTTTGGACTCTAGTTTGCATGATTTGAATGGAACTAACCCGGACTAACGCTGTTTTAAGCAGAATTGCCATGGTGTTTTTTTGCGCAAAAATAAAAGTTCTCGGAATGTCCTGAAAATTTACGATGATTTTTTCTGGAATAAAATAAAAATACATGCGCAAAGATCCACCGGAGGGGGCGTGCCAGTGGGCCACAAGCCCACAAGCCGCGGCCACCCCCTAGGCCGTGCCGTGAGGGCTTGTGGGGCCCACGTGGCACCACCGCGCCCAAACTCAGCTCTATATCTTCCGTCTCGCCCGGAAAAAAATCAGAGAGAAGGTTTCATCACGTTTTACGATACGGAGGCGCCGCCACCTCCTGTTCTTCATCTGGAGGGCAAATCTGGAGTCCGTTCGGGGCTTCGGAGAGGGGAAATCGTCGCCATCGTCATCATTAACCTTCCTCCATCGACAATTCCATGATGCTCTTCATCGTTCGTGAGTAATCTCATCATAGGCTTGCTAGACGGTGATGAGTTGGATGAGATCTATCATGTAATCGAGTTAGTTTTGACGGGGATTGATCCCTAGTATCCACTATGTTCTAGATTGATGTTGCTACTACTTGGCTATGCTTAATGCTTTTCACCAGGGCCCGAGTGCCATGATTTCAGATCTGAACCTATTATGTTGTCGCCAATATATGTGTGTTTTAGATCCTATCTTGCAAGTTGTAGTCACCTACTATGTGTTATGACCCGGCAACCCCGGAGTAACAATAGCCGGAACCACTCCCGGAGATGACCATAGTATGAGGAGTTCATGTATTCACCAAGTGTTAATGCCTTGGTCCGGTTCTTTATTAAAAGGAGAACCTTAATATCCCGTAGTTTCCATTAGGGCCCCGCTGCCACGGGAGGGATGGACAATAGATGTCATGCAAGTTCCTTTCCCTAAGCATATATGACTACATACGGAATACATGCCTACATTAGATTGACGAACGGGAGCTAGACTTAACTCTCCGTGTTATAGTTGTTACATGATGAATCACATCCGTCATACTCATCCATCACCGATCCACTGCCTACGAGTCTTTTACTACTGGTCCTTGCTACGTTACTTTGTCTAGGCTTGTCCCTTGCTACAAAAGGGATTGGGCCACTTTGCTACTACTGTTGCTACTGTTGTTACTCTGTTGCTGTTGCTACTGCTGTTCCTTGCTACTTCGTTGTTACTTGTTGCAAGATCCTTTTCCGACACCGTTGTCGGGGAAGAATAGTTACTCACCCACGTGCAACCTACTGGCGCCATTGATACAACAGTTAGGAATAGTCTGCCGTCAACAGATCATTTCTGACGATGTTCCTATCATACTACTTTGCTACTGATACTTTGCTTGTAGACACTAATATTTCAGGTGTGGTTGAAATTGACCAACTCTGCTGCTAATACTTGAGAATATTCTTTCGCTTCCCCTTGTGTGCGAATCAACAAATTTGGGTCAAATACTCTACCCTCGAAAACTGTTGCGATCCCCCACACTTGTGGGTTATCACGCCCCCAATTCCAGCTCTATATAACCTCTTTCGTCTGGAAAAAAATCAAGGAGAAGTGTTCATCGTGTTTTACGATACGGAGGCACCGCCACCTCCTGTCCTTCCTCTCGAGGGCTGATCTGGAGTCCGTTTTGGGCTCCGGAGAGGGGAGATCGTCGCCATCGTCATCACCAACCTTCCTTCATCGCCAATTCCATGATGCTCTTCACCGTTCGTGAGTAATCTCATTGTAGGCTTTCTGGACGGTGATGATTTGGATGAGATCTATCATGTAATCGAGTTAGTTTTGACGGGGATTGATCCCTAGTATCCACTATGTTCTGAGATTGATGTTGCTACTACTTTGCCATGCTTAATGCTTGTCATTAGGGCCGAGTGCCAAGATTTCAGATCTGAACCTATTATGTTGTCGCCAATATATGTGTGTTTTAGATCCTATCTTGCAAGTTGTAGTCACCTACTATGTGTTATGACCCGGCAACCCCGGAGTGACAATAGCCGGAACCACTCCCGGACATGACCATAGTATGAGGAGTTCATGTATTCACCAAGTGTTAATGCGTTGGTCTGGTACTTTATTAAAAGGAGAACCTTAATATACCGTAGTTTCCATTAGGACCCCGCTGTCACGGGAGGGATGGACAATAGATGTCATGCAAGTTCTTTTCCCTAAGCACGTATGACTACATACGGAATACATGCCTACATTAGATTGACGAACGGGAGCTAGTTACATATCTCTCCGTGTTATAGTCGTTACATGATGAATCACATCCGGCATAATCATCCATCATCGATCCAATGCCTACGAGTTTTTCCTACTGGTCTACGTTACTTTGTCGCTACTGCTATCACTGCTGCTGCTGTTACTCTGTTGCTACTGCTGTTACTTTGTTGTTACTGGTTACTGTTGCTACTGCTGCTATCATACTACCTTGCTACTGATACTTTGCTGCTGACACTAAATCTTTCAGGTGTGCTTGAATTGACAACTCAACTTCTAATACTTGCGAATATTCTTTCGCTTCCCCTTGAGTCGAATCAATAAATTTGGGTTGAATACTCTACCATCAAAAACTATTGCGATCCCCTATACTTGTGGGTTATCAAGACCTTTTTCTGGCGCCGTTGCCGGGGAAGCACAGCTATATTTTCTGAGTCAATTGGGATTTACGTCTGCTAATCACTATGAGGAATCCGATAGATCCAAGAACTAAAGTCTTGCCCTCCACTACGAGGACAGGTAAGGAACTGCCATCTAGCTCTACACTTGATTCACCTTCAGTTATGAGTAAGTTTGCGACATCACCTCCTGCTAGAAATCTTGATATGTCGCCTCTGCTTGATGATGCTACTTCTGCTGCCTATGATGCTATGCCTGATACTGCTTTGCTTGATGATGTTATGCTTGATACTGTTTTGCCACTAGGTGCATTCCTTGATGCACAAATTGCTATAGTTGCTGCTAGATGTGATGATACTTCTGAAACTGCTGATACTATTGAACTAGAACCTGCTATTTTGCCCGCTAGAACTAGCTCCCCTATGCCTGAATTGCCTGATATGTCTGAATGTTATGTTATGGAGGGAGAGATAGCTGAGGACTTTCTTGCGTGTAAGGATACCTATGATGTTGAGAAACTATTGCTCAAGTGGACAGAAAAATCTGTGAACGCTAGGATGAAATATGACCCGAATTTTGCTACTTCGCCTATCTTTGTGACCGATAAGGATTATGAATTCTCTGTCGACCCTGAGTTAATCACTCTGGTCGAATTAGATCCTTTTCACGGTTATGAGTCTGAAACGGTTGTAGCCTATCTTACCAAACTGCACGATATAGCCACCCTATTCACTAGTGAGGAAAAGATTTGCCACTACTATATCCTCAAGCAGTTTCCTTTCTCGCTAAAGGATGATGCTAAGACTTGGTTCACTTCTCTTGCTCCTGGTTGTGTGCGTAGCCCCCAGGACATGGTCTACTACTTCTCTGAAAAATATTTCCCTGCCCATAAGAAGCAAGTTGTCTTGCAGGAAATATACAACTTTGCTCAAGCTGAAGAAGAGAGTCTCCCACAAGCTTGGGGGAGGCTCATCCAGCTACTGAATGCTTTGCCTGATCACCCTCTTGAGAAGAATGAAATACTTGATATCTTCTATAATGGACTTACCGATTCTTCTAAAGACCACCTAGATAGTTGCGCTGGTTGTGTTTTAGGGAACGGACTGTAGAACAAGCTGAGATCCTATTGAATAACATCTTGTGCAATGAGAATGCTTGGACTATTCACAAACCACCTCCTAAGCCAACTCCGAAGAAAAGAGGTATTCTATTCCTCAGTTCCGAAGATATGCAAGAAGCTAAGAAATCTATGAAAGAGAAAGGCATTAAGTCTAAAGATGTCAAAATATACCACCTATCGAAGAGATCAATGGTCTCGATAACCCGATACAGCTAGTAGAAGTAAATTCTCTGCGTAGGTTTGATGAGAGTGATATTCCTTTTGATAAACCTACTAGCCTATGCCTGGATGAATTCGATAACTTTGTTGCCAAACAACAGAGTTTCAACGATTATGTTAGCAGACAATTGGAACAGAATGCTCGTATGCTTAGTCATTTAAGTGCTTGTGTAGACAGAAATGTTAGTGATCTTAAGCTTTTGAGTAAACATGCCTCTATGGTTACTACTCAAGTAGAACAAGTACTTAAAGCTCAAAATGAGTTGCTCAATTAGTTGAATGACAATTCTGTCAGAGTCGTCACTATAGGCGGTAGAATGACCCAGGAACCTTTGTATCATGAGGGTGATCCAAAGAGAATTGAACAAGATTCTCAAGGAGTTAGCACTGATGCACCTAGTCATCCTAGAAAGAAGAAGAAAGATGATAGGAACCTGCACGCTAACAACCCTGTTGCTACTACACCTGAGAGTCCAAACGATTCCTCTGTTTCTGATGCTGAGACACAATCTGGTGATGAACGTGAGCCTAATGATGATATCAATGGTGATGTTCATGTTGATGCTCAACCTAGCAATGATAAGGATGTGGAGATTGAACCTGTTGATCTTGATAACCCACAGCCTAAGAATAGAAGATACGATAAGAATGACTTCGCTGCTAGGAAGCATGGTAAAGAAAGGGAACCATGGGTTTAGAAACCTATGCCCTTTCCTCCCAAACCATAAAAGAAAAAGGATGATGAGGATTTTGAGCAATTTGTTGAAATGACTAGACATGTCTTTCGGCAAATGCGTTTGACAGATATGCTCAAAATGTCTCCATATGCTAAGTACATGAAGGATATTGTGACTAATAAGAGGAGGATACCTGAGGTTGAGATTTCCACGATGCTTGCTAACTATACCTTCAAGGGTGGAACTCCTAAGAAACTAGGTGATCCCGGTGTGCCCACTATACCTTACTCCATTAAAGGTAACTACATTAGAACTTCTCTATGCGACCTTGGAGCCGGTGTTAGTGTTATGCCTCTCTCTCTCTCTTTTATCGTAGACTTGAACTGGATAAGTTGACACCTACTGAAATCTCTCTGCAAATGGCTGACAAATCAACTGCTTTCCCTATCGGCAGTTGCGAGGATGTGGTTGCCAATGTCACTATCTTGACAGACTTTGTTATCTTGGATATTCCCGAGGACGATGCCATGGCGGTCATCCTTGGAAGACCATTTTTAAACACTGCAGGGGCTGTTATAGATTGCAACAAAGGCAATGTCACTTTCCATGTCAACGGTAATGAGCATACGATGCACTTCCTAACGAAACAATATCGAGTACATTGCATCAATGCTATCGAAAAAACTTCATCGATTCTTATTGGGAGCTTTGAATGCCCTATACCTCCTGTCAAGATGAAGTATGATTTGCTTTCTGGGGAGATACACATCCCCATTGAGGTGACCTAGTGACTACTCGAAAATTCTTCGTTCTCTTTTGCGATTCAAAAAGGTTTGTCGAGGAGACTTGATCAACCTAATTGATGGATTTCTTTCGATGACCATGAGAAGGATGAATCAAGGAGTAACAAACCTCTGTTCCAAGGTTTCACCTTCGGTTGCTTAGAAGAAAAATGATAGGTTTAGTTTAGTTTTCCCTATTTTCTGTTTTAGCGTCCCGTAGAAAAGTACCCCGAAAATAAAAGTTCTCCGAACGTCCTGAAAATCAAGTATGATTTTTTCTGGAATTTTTGAAAAATACTTAGACGAATAGCTAGTTTGGGTGATGCGCCAGTGGGTCACAAGCCCACCAGGCCCAGCCACCCCCCCCCCCCTGGCCGGGGCTGGCAAGCTTGTGGGGCCCACAGGCACCCCCTCCACTTATTCTAGCTCTCATCCACTTCTCCTACCTCCAGAAAAAATCTTTTCGCAGCTCAAACCCGTGTTCTTGCTCCTCTTGCTGGGATTTTCGATCTCCTTTCTCAAAGCACCATTCTCCGAACGGTTTTGGGGAAATTACTCCTTGGTAAGTGACTCCTCCATTGGTCCAATTAGTTTTTTCTCTAGTGCCTTATACTCCGCGTATTTTTGCTGCGTTGGTGACCATGTTCTTGAGCTTTGCATGCTAATTTTAGCTGGTCCCAATTAGTTTTGATGCGTAATATGGCTTCTAGGCACTTGTGGGAGTAGTTGCTACGAGTTTAGTTGAGTCTTGTTCACTTTTCCTTTGGGTCACTGAAAATTTCAGAAAAGGAAGATGTTCAGGAGAAACTATCATGGTGCTTCCCCAAGCAAGGGAGGTCCCCGTCTTGCGATTCGGAAGCCCGATCCTTACCAACCGAGGAACGCACCGGTACAACCATGTGAATGGCCTTCCGATGAATTCATGATTGAGGCAGGTTTCAAAGACGAGTTTGATACACTTGTTCACAACGTCGGACTAGAAGAATTCACCTCCGATAAATGTGAACAGTATGTTATGCTCACTTCCTCTTTTGTTCGTAGATTCAAACTTTTAGTTGGTCGTAATACATCTATACTATTTGATCTCTATGACAAATCGTATACCATGGATTTAGAGGATTTCAATAGAATTGGCAAGATACCTATTTGGGGTAGTCTCAGTGATCCTCCTAAATCTTCGGTTATAGATTTTTTTCTCTAGTATAACTATGGGAGAAACTAGAGATATTTCGCAGGCTACCATGGGGAGCATCCATTTTCCTGCCTTGCATTACTTTGCCCTCTTCATAGGCAGATGCATTAATGGAAAGATTGATCATTGTCATCTCTGTGCACCAGACCTTAGTATTCTTAAAAGCACAGTAACGGGGTGATAAAAGCTTCAACATGGGAGCTATAATAGCAAGGAGACTGAATAATAATACTAATGAAGGGGATTTCTTTGGTGGGATTTATGCCACTCGCATAGCGAATTTCCTTGGAGTACCCATCCGCGAAGGAGATCCCCTGCTCCATACAGCTTTCCTTGACCGTGTCGCTTTGACACGCTACCAGTTCCTCTTGAGGGATGATGAATCCCTCCTATGCCGTTTAGTATTTAACCGGCAGCGTGTTTTCCATATTACCCTTCCTGCTCCTGCCTTCTTTGACTTTCAGGTAAAACGGAGATATTACATAACTAGAGGAGAGGCAGAGGAGTATGAGAGGGAGGCAAAAGCTGCTCGTCTCCGAGAGGCAGCTAATCAGGCAGTGGCTGCAGCGCTCCCATACAACCGCCATTATGATTTCGGATATCGCCAGGACCATCCATGGGAGTAGACCAACTTAGGCCAAAAGCCTAAGCTTGGGGGAGTACATGTTTCTCACCGACTTTACATTCTTTCTTATGCTTTCACTTTGTTCGTCGGTGTTCACACTTTGCCACTGTATCATCTATGCTAGTTTATTTTCTTTTTCTCGTTTTCTTTCCGTGTGTCTGTCTAGTTTGAGAAAACCCAAAAAGATTTTCTTGTTCTTCTTTTTCTTTTTGGGAGCTTTCCCGTGTAAATTGTTTTCTTTTTCTTTGGGTCAAGGTAGAAGACCATGGTTACAATGTTTAGTGGCTCTCGCATGCATATCTGTTTACCTGTTAAAGAGTGTTGGAATTATGCCCTAGAGGCAATAATAAATATAGTTATTATTATAATTCCTGTATCAAGATAATCGTTTATTATCCATGCTATAATTGTATTGAATGAAGACTCATTTACATGTGTGGATACATAGACAAAACACTGTCCCTAGCAAGCCTCTAGTTGGCTAGCCAGTTGATCAAAGATAGTCAGTGTCTTCTGATTATGAACAAGGTGTCGTTGCTTGATAACTGGATCACGTCATTAGGAGAATCACGTGATGCACTAGACCCAAACTAATAGACGTAGCATGTTGATCGTGTCATTTTGTTGCTACTGTTTTCTGCGTGTCAAGTATTTGTTCCTATGACCATGAGATCATATAACTCACTAACACCGGAGGAATACTTTGTGTGTATCAAACGTCACAACGTAACTGGGTGACTATAAAGATGCTCTACAGGTATCTCCGAAGGTGTTCGTTGAGTTAGTATGGATCAAGACTGCGATTTGTCACTCCGTGTGACGGAGAGGTATCTCGGGGCCCACTTGGTAATACAACATCACACACAAGCCTTGCAAGCAATGTAACTTAGTGTAAGTTGCGGGATCTTGTATTACAGAACGAGTAAAGAGACTTGCCGGTAAACGAGATTGAAATAGGTATGCGGATACTGACGATCGAATCTCGGGCAAGTAACATACCGAAGGACAAAGGGAATGACATACGGGATTATATGAATCCTTGGCACTGAGGTTCAAACGATAAGATCTTCGTAGAATATGTAGGATCCAATATGGGCATCCAGGTCCCGTTATTGGATATTGACCGAGGAGTCTCTCGGGTCATGTCTACATAGTTCTCGAACCCGCAGGGTCTGCACACTTAAGGTTCGATGTTGTTTTATGCGTATTTGAGTTATATGGTTGGTTACCGAATGTTGTTCGGAGTCCCGGATGAGATCACGGACGTCACGAGGGTTTCCGGAAAGGTCCGGAAACGAAGATTGATATATAGGATGACCTCACTTGATTACCGGAAGGTTTTCGGAGTTACCGGGAATGTACCGGGAATGACGAATGGGTTCCGGGAGTTCATCGGGGGGACAACCCACCCCGGGGAAGCCCATAGGCCTTGAGGGTGGTGCACAAGCCCTTAGTGGGCTGGTGGGACAGCCCAAAAGGGCCCTATGCGCATTGGAAGAAAAATCAAAGAGAAAAGAAAAAAAAGGAGGAGGTGGGAAAGGAAAGAAGGACTCCACCCACCAAACCAAGTAGGACTCGGTTTGGGGGGGAGTCCTTCCCCCCTTTGGCTCGGCCGACCCCCTTGGGGCTCCTTGAGCCCCAAGGCAAGGTCCCCCCCCCCTCTCCCACCTATATATACAGAGGTTTTAGGGCTGATTTGAGACGACTTTTCCACGGCAGCCCGACCACATACCTCCACGGTTTTCCCTCTAGATCGCGTTTCTGCGGAGCTCGGGCGCAGCCCTGCTGAGACGAGATCATCACCAACCTCCGGAGCGTCGTCACTCTGCCGGAGAACTCTTCTACCTCTCCGTCTCTCTTGCTGGATCAAGAAGGCCGAGATCATCGTCGAGCTGTACGTGTGCTGAACGCGGAGGTGCCGTCCGTTCGGCACTAGATCGTGGGACTGATCGCGGGATAGTTCGCGGGGCGGATCGAGGGACGTGAGGACGTTCCACTACATCAACCGCGTTCACTAACGCTTCTGCTGTACGGTCTACAAGGGTATGTAGATCACTCATCCCCTCTCGTAGATGGACAGCACCATGATAGGTCTTCATGCGCGTTGGAAAATTTCTGTTTCCCATGCGACGTTCCCCAACAGTGGCATCATGAGCTAGGTTCATGCGTAGATGTCTTGTCGAGTAGAACACAAAACTTTTGTGGCCGGTGATGTGCGTTTTGCTGCCCTCCTTAGTCTTTTCTTGATTCCGCGGTATTGTTGGATTGAAGCGGCTTGGACCGACATTACTCGTACGCTTACGAGAGACTGGTTTCATCGCTACGAGTAACCCCGTTGCTCAAAGATGACTGGCAAGTGTCGGTTTCTCCAACTTTAGTTGAATTGGATTTGACCGAGGAGGTCCTTGGATGAGGTTAAATAGCAACTCATATATCTCCGTTGTGGTGTTTGCGTAAGTAAGATGCGATCCTACTAGATACCCATGGTCACCACGTAAAACATGCAACAACAAAATTAGAGGACGTCTAACTTGTTTTTGCAGGGTATGCTTGTGATGTGATATGGCCAACGATGTGATGTGATATATTGGATGTATGAGATGATCATGTTGTAATAGATAATATCGACTTGCACGTCGATGGTACGGCAACCGGCAGGAGCCATAGGGTTGTCTTTATACTAATGTTTGTGCTTGCAGATGCGTTTACTATTTTGCTAGGATGTAGCTTTAGTAGTAATAGCATGAGTAGCACGACAACCCCGATGGTGAAACGTTGATGGAGATCATGGTGTGGCGCTGGTGACAAGAAGATCGTGCCGGTGCTTTGGTGATGGAGATCAAGAAGCACGTGATGATGGCCATATCATGTCACTTATGAATTGCATGTCATGTTAATCCTTTTATGCACCTTATTTTGCTTAGAACGACGGTAGCATTATGAGGTGATCTCTCACTAAAATTTCAAGACGAAATTATGTTCTCCCCGACTGTGCACGTTGCTACAGTTCGTCGTTTCGAGACACCACGTGATGATCGGGTGTGATAGACTCAACGTTCACATACAACGGGTGCAAAACAGTTACGCACGCAGATCACTCGGGTTAAGCTTGACGAGCCTAGCATGTGCAGACATGGCCTCGGAACACATGAGACCGAAAGGTCGATCTTGAATCATATAGATGATATGATTAGCATAGGGATGCTTACCACTGAAACTATACTCAATTCACGTGATGATCGGACTTGTGCTAGTGTAAGTGGATCATGAACCACTCAAATGACTAGAGAGATGTACTTTTTGAGTGGGAGTTTAGCGAATAATTTGATTAAGTTAAACACTAATTATCTTGAACATAGTCTAAGTCCACTTTGAATATATTTGTGTTGTAGATCATGGCTCACGCGACAGTCACCCTGAATTTTAATACGTTCCTAGAGAAAGCTAAGTTGAAAGATGATGGAAGCAACTTTGTACACTGGGCTCGTAATCTTAAGCTAATCTTACAAGCTGGGAAGAAGGATTATGTCCTTAATGCTGCGCTAGGAGATGAACCACCCGCTACGGCTGATCAGGATGTTAAGAACGCTTGGTTAGCATGTAAGGAGGACTACTCAGTAGTTCAAAGTGCAGTCTTGTATGGCTTAGAACCGGGACTTCAACGTCGCTTTGAGCGTCATGGAGCATTTGAGATGTTCCAGGAGTTGAAGTTTATCTTTCAGAAGAACGCCCAGATCGAGAGGTATGAGACCTTCGATAAATTCTATGCTTGCAAGATGGAGGAGCACTCGTCTGTCAGTGAACATGTGCTCAAAATGTCTGGGTACTCAAACCGTCTAGCTGAGCTGGGGACTGAACTCCCGCAAGAGGCTATCACTGACAGAATCCTTCAATCACTGCCGCCAAGCTATAAAGGCTTTGTGTTGAACTACAACATGCAAGGGATCAACAAGTCACCCGGCGAGTTGTTTGCGATGCTGAAAGTCGCCGAGTCTGAACTCCGTAAAGAGCATCAAGTGTTGATGGTGAATAAGACCACTAGTTTCAAGAGAAATGGCAAAGGCAAGAAGGGTAATTCAAAGAAGAGAGGCAAGCCTGTTGCCAATCCTACGAAGAAACCCAAAGCTGGACCTAAGCCTGAAACAGAGTGTTACTATTGCAAGGGTATGGGTCACTGGAAGCGCAATTTCCCCAAGCATCTGGCAGATAAGAAGGCGGCCAAAGAAAAATCAGGTATATTTGATATACATGTTATTGATGTGTACTTAACCGGCTCTCGTAGTAGTGCCTGGGTATTCGATACCGGTTCTGTTGCTCATATTTGCAACTCGAAACAGGAACTGCGGAATAGACGAAGGCTGGCGAAAGATGAAGTGTCGATGCGCATAGGAAATGGTTCCAAGGTTGATGCAATCGCCGTCCGCACAGTTTCACTTCAGTTACCATCAGGATTATTTATGAACTCGAATCATTGTTATTTAGTGCCTGCGTTGAGCATGAACATTATATCTGGATCTTGTTTATTGCGAGACGGTTACTCTTTTAAGTCAGAGAATAATGGTTGTTCTATTTCTATGAGTAACATCTTTTATGGTCATGCACCCAATGTGAGAGGATTGTTCATATTGAATCTTGATAGCGATACACACATACATAACATTGAGACCAAAAGAGTTAGAGTTAACAATGATAGCGCCATATTTCTGTGGCACTACCGCTTAGGTCATATTGGTGTAAAGCGCATGAAGAAACTCCATGCCGATGGACTTTTGGAGTCACTTGACTTTGATTCACTTGACACGTGCGAACCATGCCTCATGGGCAAGATGACTAAAACTCCGTTCTCCGAAACAATGGAGCGTGCAAGTGACTTGTTGGAAATCATACATACCGATGTGTGTGGTCCGATGAGCGTAGAGGCACGCGGCGGATATCGTTATTTTCTCACCTTCACTGACGATTTGAGTAGATATGGTTATGTCTACTTAATGAAGCACAAGTATGAAACATTTGAAAAGTTCAAGCAATTTCAGAGTGAAGTTGAAAATCATCGTAACAAGAAGATCAAGTTCCTACGGTCTGATCGTGGGGTGAGTATCTGAGTTTCGAGTTTGGTGCTCACTTAAGACAATGTGGAATTGTTTCACGGTTGACACCGCCTGGAACACCACAGCGTAATGGTGTGTCCGAACGTCGTAATCGTACTTTATTAGAGATGGTGCGATCTATGATGTCTCTTACCGATTTGCCGTTATCGTTTTGGGGTTATGCATTAGAAATAGCTACATTCACTTTAAATAGGGCACCATCAAAATCCGTTGAGACGACACCATACGAACTGTGGTATGGCAAAAGGCCAAAGTTGTCGTTTCTTAAAGTTTGGGGATGTGATGCTTATGTCAAAAAGCTTCAGCCTGAAAAGCTGGAACCCAAAGCGGAAAAGTGCATCTTCATAGGTTACCCAAAAGAGACAGTTGGGTACACCTTCTATCTCAAATCTTAGGGCAAAGTGTTTGTTGCTAAAAAAGGATCTTTTCTCGAGAAGGAGTTTCTCTCGAGAGAATTGAGTGGGAGGAAGATAGAACTTGACGAGGTTGTCGAACCTCTCATCCCTCTGGATGGTGGCGCAGGGCAAGGGGAAACCTCTGTCGTTGCGACGCCGGTTGAGGAGGAAGTTAATGATGATGATCATGAAACTCCGGTTCAAGTTTCTGTCGAACCACGCAAGTCGACGAGACCACGTGCTGCTCCAGAGTGGTACGGTAATCCCGTCTTATCAATCATGTTGTTGGACAACAATGAACCTGCCAATTATGAAGAAGCAATGGTGGGCCCAGATTCCAACAAATGGCTAGAAGCCATGAAGTCCGAGATAGGATCCATGTATGAGAACAAAGTGTGGACTTTGGAGGTACTGCCTGAGGGCCGCAAGGCTATTCAGAACAAATGGATCTTTAAGAGGAAGACGGACGCTGACGGCAATGTGACCGTTTATAAAGCTCGACTTGTGGCAAAGGGTTTTTCACAAGTTCAATGAGTTGACTATGATGAGACATTCTCACCCGTAGCGATGCTTAAGTCCGTCAGAATCATGTTAGCAATAGCTGCATTTTTTGATTATGAAATCGGGCAGATGGATGTCAAAACGGCGTTCCTTAACGGTTTCCTTAAGGAAGAATTGTATATGATGCAACCCGAAGGTTTTGTCGATCCTAAGAATGCTAACCAGGTGTGCAAGCTCCAGCGATCCATTTATGGACTGGTGCAAGCATCTCGGAGTTGGAACAAATGCTTTGATGAGGTGATCAAAGCATTTGGGTTTATACAAGTGGTTGGAGAATCTTGTATTTACAAGAAAGTGAGTGGGAGCTCTGTGGCGTTTCTAATATTATATGTGGATGACATATTGCTGATTGGAAACAACGTAGAGTTTTTGGAGAGCATAAAGGATTACTTGAATAAAAGTTTCTCTATGAAGGACCTAGGAGAAGCTGCTTACATTCTAGGCATTAAGATCTATAGGGATAGATCAAAACGCCTGATAGGACTTTCACAAAGCACATACCTTGATAAAGTTTTGAAGAGGTTCAAAATGGAACAGTCCAAGAAGGGGTTCTTGCCAGTTTTACAAGATACGAGATTGAGTAAGACTCAGTGCCCAGCAACTGATGAAGATAGAGAGCATATGCGCTCCGTCCCCTATGCTTCAGCCATAGGTTCTATCATGTATGCAAGCTGTGCACTAGACCGGACGTTAGCCTGGCCATAAGTATGGCAGGTAGGTTCCAGAGTAATCCAGGAGTGGATCACTGGACAGTGGTCAAGAATATCCTGAAGTACCTGAAAAGGACTAAGGAGATGTTTCTCGTGTATGGAGGTGACGAAGAGCTCGACGTAAAAGGTTACGTCGATGCAAGCTTTGACACAGATCCGGACGACTCTAAGTCGCAAACCGGATACGTATTTATTCTTAATGGGGGTGCGGTAAGCTGGTGCAGTTCCAAGCAATGCGTCGTAGCAGATTCTACATATGAAGCGGAGTACATGGCTGCCTCAGAGGCGGCTAAGGAGGGTGTCTGGATGAAGCAGTTCATGACGGATCTTGGAGTGATGCCAAGCGCACTGAATCCAATAACCTTGTTATGTGACAACACGGGTGCCATTGCCTTAGCAAAGGAACCACGGTTTCACAAGAAGTCCAGACACATCAAAGGACGCTTCAACCTCATCCGCGACTACGTCGAAGGAGAGGACGAAAATATATGCAAAGTGCACACAGATCTGAATGTAGCAGACCCGCTGACTAAACCTCTTCCACGGCCAAAGCATGATCAACACCAGAACTGTATGGGTGTTAGATTTATTACAATGTAATTCGCATGATGATGTGAGGGCTAGATTATTGACTCTAGTGCAAGTGGGAGACTGTTGGAATTATGCCCTAGAGGCAATAATAAATATAGTTATTATTATAATTCTTGTATCAAGATAATCGTTTATTATCCATGCTATAATTGTATTGAATGAAGACTCATTTACATGTGTGGATACATAGACAAAACACTGTCCCTAGCAAGCCTCTAGTTGGCTAGCCAGTTGATCAAAGATAGTCAGTGTCTTCTGATTATGAACAAGGTGTCGTTGCTTGATAACTGGATCACGTCATTAGGAGAATCACGTGATGGACTAGACCCAAACTAATAGACGTAGCATGTTGATCGTGTCATTTTGTTGCTACTGTTTTCTGCGTGTCAAGTATTTGTTCCTATGACCATGAGATCATATAACTCACTAACACCGGAGGAATACTTTGTGTGTATCAAACGTCACAACATAACTGGGTGACTATAAAGATGCTCTACAGGTATCTCCAAAGGTGTTCGTTGAGTTAGTATGGATCAAGACTGCGATTTGTCACTCCGTGTGACGGAGAGGTATCTCGGGGCCCACTTGGTAATACAACATCACACACAAGCCTTGCAAGCAATGTAACTTAGTGTAAGTTGCGGGATCTTGTATTACGGAACGAGTAAAGAGACTTGCCGGTAAACGAGATTGAAATAGGTATGCGGATACTGACGATCGAATCTCGGGCAAGTAACATACCGAAGGACAAAGGGAATGACATACGGGATTATATGAATCCTTGGCACTGAGGTTCAAACGATAAGATCTTCGTAGAATATGTAGGATCCAATATGGGCATCCAGGTCCCGCTATTGGATATTGACCGAGGAGTCTCTCGGGTCATGTCTACATAGTTCTCGAACCCGCAGGGTCTGCACACTTAAGGTTCGATGTTGTTTTATGCGTATTTGAGTTATATGGTTGGTTACCGAATGTTGTTCGGAGTCCCGGATGAGATCACGGACGTCACGAGGGTTTCCGGAATGGTCCCGAAACGAAGATTGATATATAGGATGACCTCATTTGATTACCGGATGGTTTTCGGAGTTACCGGGAATGTACCGGGAATGACGAATGGGTTCCGGGAGTTCATCGGGGGGACAACCCACCCCGGGGAAGCCCATAGGCCTTGAGGGTGGCGCACCAGCCCTTAGTGGGCTGGTGGGACAGCCCAAAAGGGCCCTATGCGCATTGGAAGAAAAATCAAAGAGAAAAGAAAAAAAAGGAGGAGGTGGGAAAGGAAAGAAGGACTCCACCCACCAAACCAAGTAGGACTCGGTTTGGGGGGGAGTCCTTCCCCCTTTTGGCTCGGCCGACCCCCTTGGGACTCCTTGAGCCCCAAGGCAAGGTCCCCCCTCTCCCACCTATATATACGGAGGTTTTAGGGCTGATTTGAGACGACTTTTCCACGGCAGCCCGACCACATACCTCCACGGTTTTCCCTCTAGATCGCGTTTCTGCGGAGCTCGGGCGGAGCCCTGCTGAGACGAGATCATCACCAACCTCCGGAGCGCCGTCACGCTGTCGGAGAACTCTTCTACCTCTCCGTCTCTCTTGCTGGATCAAGAAGGCCGAGATCATCGTCGAGCTGTACGTGTGCTGAACGCGGAGGTGCCGTCCGTTCGGCACTAGATCGTGGGACTGATCGCGGGATAGTTCGTGGGGCGGATCGAGGGACGTGAGGACGTTCCACTACATCAACCGCATTCACTAACGCTTCTGCTGTACAGTCTACAAGGGTACGTAGATCACTCATCCCCTCTCATAGATGGACATCACCATGATAGGTCTTCGTGCGCGTAGGAAATTTTTTGTTTCCCATGCGATGTTCCCCAACAAAGAGCCCTATTACTTTGTCTTCTCCTTTGTGTTTGCCTGCAGATTCCAGCTTTAGTCCAATGCACGAGCACTCTTATTATTGTTCACATCATTCGATCGTGCAAGTGAAAAGCAATAATGACGATATATGATGAAGTGACTGAGCCTGGAGAAGCTGGTATGAACTCGATCTATTTTGTTTTTGTAAATATGACTAGCTCATCGTTCCTGATTCAGCTTTGTTGTGAGAGAAACATGTTTGCAATGACAACTTAGAGATCATAGTTGTTGATGCCATGCTTACTTAGCTAGGAGCTTATAATGGTTTGTCTTGGATGCCCACATGAATGTTGAGATGACTGTGATGTAGTATGATAGGATGGTATCCTCCTTTGAATGATTCAAGTGGCTTGACTTGGCGCATGTTCACGCATGTAGTTGAAACAAATCAACATAGCCTCAATGATATTCATGTTCATGGTGATTTATGTCCTACTCATGCTTGCACTCAATGTTAGTTAATCTCAATGCATTTTGATGACTGTTGTCGCTCTCTAGTTGGTCGCTTTCCCAGTCTTTTTCTAGTCTTCACTTGTACTAAGCGGGAATACTGCTTGTGCATCCACTCCCATAAACCCAAAGTTGTTCCATATGAGTCCACCATACCTACCTATATGCGGTATCTACTTGCCGTTCCAAGTAAATTTGCATGTGCCATTCTCTAAACCTTCAAGAAATAATCTGTTTTGCATGCCCAAACCGCTCATGTGGTGACAGGGGGCTATCAGTATCTTCCATGCTAGGCGTGTTATCCTCGATATGTGTTTATTCACTATCATTCACGATAAAGGGGCCGGTAATTGGAATGCCCAGTTCCATGCTCAAATCAAAAAGATAATTGCACACAAAACTCCCCCTGGATTGATGTTTGTATGGACGGCACCCGAGTATTCGGCTAGTCGTGGAGTGTGATTGATTGGTTGTGGGGGAGTCAAAACTTTACTTTTCTATTTGGGAACCGCCTATAGCATGTGTAGCGTGGAAAATGGCGAGAACTCTTAGTCATTGCGTTGACAATGAAAGCATGCCACCCAAAATTATTATCTCTGTTTTCAAAGCTTGAGCTCTGGCACCTCTACAAATCAATGCTTCCCTCTGCGAAGGGCATGTCTATTTGTTTTCCTGTTGAGTCATCCTCCTCTTATAAAAGCACCAATTAGAGAGCACCTCTGTCATTTTTATGCTTTGCTTTTAACTGTGTTGAGTATGATTGTGAATGGATCTTATTTGCCATGAATTACAATGTTTAGTCAGCCCTTGGTCTTTGAAGGTGCTCTACATTTATGTTTTGCGGTCTCAGAAAGAGCTAGCCAGATACCATCTATTCGTGTTGCTTCATGATTGTTTTGATGGAAGTGTTGACGTTTGAGACTTATTATTATTTGCTTGCTAGTTGATTATGCCATTGATATGAGTTTACCGTGAGACCTAGATGTCATTTGTTTATGTGGTTTACTTGTGATCTTGCTGAAACTCTGGATATGAGTTAGACATAGTTGCAACAACAAGATCAAACAGAGTTCGTCAAAGTTTTTCTTTTGTCTCTTTCAGTTTGTCAACTGAATTGCTTGAGGACAAGCAAGGCTTTAAGCTTGGGGGAGTTGATACGTCTCCGTCGTATCTACTTTTCTGAACTCTTTTGCCCTTGTTTTGGACTCTAATTTGCATGATTTGAATGGAACTAACCCGGACTGACGCTGTTTTCAGCAGAATTGCCATGGTGTTGTTTTTGCGCAGAAACAAAAGTTCTCGGAATGACCTGGAAATCTACGAGGAATTTTTCTGGAATATATAAAAAATATTGGTGCAAGAATCAACTGGAGGGATGGAGCCAGGGGCCCACAAGCCCACCAGGCCCGGCCACCCCCTTGGCCGGGGCTGGCAGGCTTGTGAGCTCCTCGGAGCTCCGCCGCCCCCAATTCCAGCTCTAGATAACCTCTTTCATCTGGAAAAAAATAAAGGAGAAGAGTTCATCGCGTTTTACGATACGGAGGCGCCGCCACCTCCTGTTCTTCCTCTCGAGGGCAGATCTGGAGTCCGTTTTGGGCTCCGGAGAGGGGATATCGTCGCCATCGTCATCACCAACCTTCCTTCATCGCCAATTCCATCATGCTCTTCACCGTTCGTGAGTAATCTCATCGTAGGCTTGCTGTACGGTGATGAGTTGGATGAGATCTATCATGTAATCGAGTTAGTTTTGACGAGATTGATCCCTAGTATCCACTATGTTCTGAGATTGATGTTGCTACTACTTTGCCATGCTTAATGCTTGTCACTAGGGCCCGAGTGCCAAGATTTTAGATCTGAACCTATTATGTTGTCGCCAATATATGTGTGTTTTAGATCCAACTTGCAAGTTGTAGTCACCTACTATGTGTTATGACCCAGCAACCCTGGAGTGACAATAGCCGGAACCACTGCCGGAGATGACCATAGTATGAGGAGTTCATGTATTCACCAAGTGTTAATGCGTTGTTCCGGTTCTTTATTAAAAGGAGAACCTTAATGTCCCGTAGTTTCCATTAGGACCCCACTTCCACGGGAGGGATGGACAATAGATGTCATGCAAGTTCTTTTCCCTAAGCATGTATGACTACATACGGAATACATGGCTACATTAGATTGACGAACGGGAGCTAGTTACATATCTCTCCATGTTATAGTTGTTACATGATGAATCACATCCGACATCATCATCCATCACCGATCCAATGCCTACGAGTTTTTCCTACTGGTCCTTGCTATGTTACTTTGCCGCTACTGTTGTCGCTGCTGCTGCTTTTACTCTGTTGCTACTGTTGTTACTTTACTGCTACTGGTTACCATTGCTACTGCTGCTATCATACTACCTTGCTACTGATACTTTGCTGCAGACACTAAATATTTCAGGTGTGGTTGAATTGACAACTCAACTGCTAATACTTGAGAATATTCTTCCGCTTCCCCTTGAGTCGAATCAATAAACTTGGGTTGAATACTCTACCCTTGAAAACTGTTGCGATCCCCTATACTTGTGGGTTATCACCTAAAAATTCCCTAAAATCCCAGAAAAAATCAGGAGATCATCGAAAGTACTTTTCCACCGCCGCAAGCTTCTGTCTCCGCAAAATCCCATCTGGGGCACGTTCTGGTGCCCTGCCGGAGGGGGATTCGGATACGGAGGGCTTCTTCATCAACACCATGACCTCTCCGATGATGCGTGAGTAGTTCACCATAGACCTACGGGTCCATAGCTAGTAGCTAGATGGCTTCTTCTCTCTCTTGGATCTTCAATACAAAGTTCTCCATGATCTTCATGGATATCTATCCGATGTGATCTTCTTTTGCGGTGTGTTTGTCGAGATCCGACGAATTGTGGATTTATGATCAGATTATCTATGAATCTTATTTTAGTTTCTTCTGATCTCTCTTATGCATGATTTCATATCCTTGTAATTCTCTTCGAGTTGTGGGTTTTGTTTGGCCAACTAGATCTATGATTCTTGCAATGGGAGAAGTGCTTGGTTTTGGGTTCATACCATGCGGTGACCTCACCCAGTGACAGAAGGGGTAGCGAGGCACGCATCATGTTGTTGCCATCAAGGGTAAGAAGATGGGGTTTTCATCATTGGTTTCAGTTTATCCCTCTACATCATGTCATCTTGCTTAAGGCGCTACTCTGTTCGTCATGAACTCAATACACTAGATGCATGCTGGATAGCGGTCGATGTGTGGAGTAATAGTAGTAGATGCAGAAAGTATCGGTCTACTTGTCTCGGACGTGATGCCTATATGTATGATCATTGCCTTACATATCGGCATGACTTTGCGCGGTGCTATCAATTGCTTGACAGTAATTTGGTCACCCACCGTGATATTTGCTATTTTGAGAGAAGCCTCTAGTGAACACTATGGCCCCCGGGTCTACTCCACACCATATTTTCAGCCTTACTCTTTTACTTCGTTTCACTTAACGCCTTCAGATCTCACTTTGCAATCAATCTTGAAGGGATTTACAACCCCTTTATAGCGTTGGGTGCAAGCTCTTTGTGTTTGTGCAGGTACTCTGGACTTGACGAGATTCTCCTACTGGATTGATACCTTGGTTCTCAAACTAAGGGAAATACTTACGGCTCCTGTGCTGCATCACCTTTCCTCTTCAAGGGAAAAACCAACGCAAGCAAGTCTCCGTCAACCTGTCAAATTCTGGGCTGTTGTTTGAGAAGTAGCATTGGACAAGCCACCCCCAAGCTTGTGGGAGACTCTCTTCTTCAACTTGCGCAAAGTTGTATATTTCCTGCAAGGTAGCTTGCTTCTTATGGGCAGGGAAATATTTCTCAGACAAGTAGTAGATCATATCATGGGGGCTACGCACACAACCAGGAGCAAGAGAAGTGAACCAACTCTTAGCATCATCCTTTAGAGAAAAATGAAACGGCTTAAGGATATAGTAGTGGCGGATCTTTTCCTCACTTGTGAATAGGGTGGCTATATCGTGCAGTTTGGTAAGATGGGCTACAACCGTTTCAGACTCATAACCATGAAAAGGATCAGATTCGACCAAAGTGATTAGCTCAGGGTCGACAGAGAATTCATAATCCTTATCGGTCACAAAGATAGGCGAAGTAGCAAACTTCGGGTCGTATTTCATCCTAGCGTTCAGAGGTTTTTCTTTCCAGTTGCGCAGTAATTTCTCAACATCATAGCTATCCGTACAAGCAAGAAAGTCCTCAGCTATCTCTCCCTCCATAACATAACACTCAGGCATATCAGGCAATTCATATCTAGGAGAGCTAGTTCTAACAGGCAAAATAGCAGGTTCTACTTCAATAGTATCAGCTGTTTCAGAAGTATCATCACATCTAGCAGCAACTCTAGCAATTTGTGCATCAAGCAATGCATGTAGTGGCAAAGCAGTATCAAGCATAGCATCATCATACGCATCATGGGCAGCAGAAGTAGCATCATCAAGCACAGGCGACACATCAGAATTTCTAGCAGGACGTGGTGTCGCAAACTTACTCATAACTAAAGGTGAATCAAGTGCAGAGCTAGATTGTAGTTCCTTACCTATCCTCGTAGTTGAGGGCAAGACTTTAGTTCTTGGATCTTTCGGATTCCTCATAGTGATCAGCAGACGTAAATCGCAAGTGACTCAGAGAATATAGCTATGCTTCCCCGACAACGGTGCCAGAAAAAGGTCTTGATAACCCACAAGTATAGGGGATCGCAATAGTTTTCGAGGGTAGAGTATTCAAGCCAAATTTATTGCTTCGCCACAAGGGGAAGCCAAAGAATATTCTCAAGTATTAGAAGTTGAGTTGTCAATTCAACCACACCTCAAAGATTTAGTATCTGCAGCAAAGTATCACTAGCAGAGTAGTGTGATAGCAACAGTAGCAACGGTAACTAGTAGCTATAGTGACAGCAGTAGCAGCAAAGTAACAACTGTAGCAACATAGTAACAATAGCAGGAGTGACAGCAGTAGCAGCAAACCCTATGATGATATTGTTGGAAATATGCCCTAGAGGCAATAATAAATTACTTATTATTATATTTCTTAGTTCATGATAATCGTTTATTATCCATGCTATAATTGTATTGATTGGAAACACAATACTTGTGTGGATACATAGACAAAACACTGTCCCTAGTAAGCCTCTAGTTGACTAGCTCGTTGATCAAAGATGGTCAAGGTTTCCTGGCCATAGGCAAGTGTTGTCACTTGATAACGGGATCACATCATTAGGAGAATCATGTGATGGACTAGACCCAAACTAATAGACGTAGCATGTTGATCGTGTCATTTTGTTGCTACTGTTTTCTGCGTGTCAAGTATTTGTTCCTATGACCATGAGATCATATAACTCACGGACACCGGAGGAATGCTTTGTGTGTATCAAACGTCGCAACGTAACTGGGTGACTATAAAGATGCTCTACAGGTATCTCCGAAGGTGTTCGTTGAGTTAGTATGGATCAAGACTGGGATTTGTCACTCATTGTGACGGAGAGGTATCTCGGGGCCCACTCGGTAATACAACATCACACACAAGCCTTGCAAGCAATGTGACTTAGTGTATGTCACGGGATCTTGTATTACGGAAACGAGTAAAGAGACTTGCCGGTAAACGAGATTGAAATAGGTATGCGGATACTGACGATCGAATCTCGGGCGAGTAACATACCGAAGGACAAAGGGAATGACATACGGGATTATATGAATCCTTGGCACTGAGGTTCAAACGATAAGATCTTCGTAGAATATGTAGGGTCCAATATGGGCATCCAGGTCCCGCTATTGGATATTGACCGAGGAGTCTCTCGGGTCATGTCTACATAGTTCTCGAACCCGCAGGGTCTGCACACCTAAGGTTCGACGTTGTTTTATACGTATTTGAGTTATATGGTTGGTTACCGAATGTTGTTCGGAGTCCCGGATGAGATCACGGACGTCACGAGGGTTTCTGGAATGGTCCGGAAACGAAGATTGATATATAGGATGACCTCATTTGATTACCGGAAGGTTTTCGGAGTTACCGGGAATGTACCGGGAATGACGAATGGGTTCCGGGAGTTCACCGGGGGGGCAACCCACCCCGGGGAAGCCCATAGGCCTTGAGGGTGGCACACAAGCCCTTAGTGGGCTGGTGGGACAGCCCAAAAGGTCCCTATGCGCCTAGGAAAGAAAATCAAAGAGAAAATAAAAAAAAGGAGGAGGTGGGAAGGGAAGGAAGGACTCCCACCCACCAAACCAAGTCCAACTCGGTTTGGGGGGGGGAGCCTTCCCCCTTGGACTCGGCCGACCCCCTTGGGACTCCTTGAGCCCCAAGGCAAGGTCCCCTCCCTCCCACCTATATATACGGAGGTTTTAGGGCTGATTTGAGACGACTTTTCCACGGCAACCCGACCACATACCTCCACGGTTTTTCCTCTACATCGCGTTTCTGCGGAGCTCGGGCGGAGCCCTGCTGAGACAAGGTCATCACCAACCTCCGGAGCGCCGTCATGCTGTCGGAGAACTCTTCTACCTCTCCGTCTCTCTTGCTGGATCAAGAAGGCCGAGATCATCGTCGAGCTGTACGTGTGTTGAACGCGGAGGTGTCGTCCGTTCGGTACTAGATCGTGGGACTGATCGCGGGATTGTTCGCGGGGCGGATCGAGGGACGTGAGGACGTTCCACTACATCAACCGCGTTCACTAACGCTTCTGCTGTACGGTCTACAAGGGTACATAGATCACTCATCCCCTCTCGTAGATGGACATCACCATGATAGGTCTTCGTGCGCGTAGGAAAATTTTTGTTTCCCACGCGACGTTCTCCAACAGATATTACTCACGAACGGTGAAGAGCATCATGGAATTGGCGATGAAGGTAGGTTGGTGATGACGATGGCGACGATCTCCCCTCTCCGAAGCCCAGAACGGACTCCAGATCTGCCCTCTAGAGGAAGAACAGGAGTTGGCGGCGCCTCCGTATTGTAAAACGCGATGAACTCTTCTCCTTGATTTTTTTTCCGGACGAAAGGGACTAAATAGAGCTGAGATTGGAGGCGGTGGAGCAACGTGGGCCCCACAAGCCTGCCAAGCGCGGCCAGGAGGGACCCGCGCCTCGTGGGCTTGTGGGCTCACAGCTCCACCCCTCCGGTTGATTCTTGCGCCAGTATTTTTAATATATTCCACCAAAAATCCCCGTAAATTTCCAGGTCATTTCGAGAACTTTTATTTCTATGAAAAAACAACACCATGGCAATTCTGCTGAAAACAGCGTTAGTCCGGGTTAGTTCCATTCAAATCATGCAAATTAGAGTCCAAAACAACGGCAAAAGAGTTTGGAAAAGTAGATACGATGGAGACATATCACTCATCAAAACTCGTAGTTTTGGCCTATTCCGGCCAGTTTTGTATGCTATTAGTCACTGGTTTTGGGTCATGCTGCAATTCAACGTTTCGGGAACCCAGGGGTCCGGTTACGGGGAATTAATCAAAAATCACAGGTTTGGCCTATTGTGGCCAGTTTTGTATGCTATTACTCACTGATTTTTGTTCCCGCTGCGATCAGAACGTTTCGGGAACCCCGGCATCCGGTTACATGGAACTCTTGAAACTCGCAGTTTTGGCCTATTTCGGCTAGTTTTGCTATTGGTCACTGATTTTGAGGTCCCGTTGTGATCCGAACGTTTCGGGAACCCCGTGGTCCGGTTACGGGGAAATCGTGAAAACTCGTAGTTTTGGCCTATTGTGGCTAGTCTTGTAATCTATTACTCACTAATTTTGGTTCCCACTCCGATCTGAATGTTTCAGGTACCCCGGGGTCTGGTTATGGGGAACTTGCCAAAACTCGCAGTTTTGGTCTATTCTGGCAAGTTTTGTATGCTATTACTCACCGATTTTGGGTCTCGCAGCGATCCAAACATTTCGGGAACCCCGGGGTCCACTTACGTGGAACTCGTGAAAACTCGCAGTTTTGGTCTATTCCAGCTAGTTTTGTATGTTGTTAGTCACCGATTTTGGGTCCCGCTGTGATCCGGACGTTTCGGGAACCCCGTGGACCGGGTACGTGGAACTCGTCGAAATTCGCAGTTTTGGCCTATTATGGCCAGTTTTGTATGCTATTAGTCACCGATTTTTAGTCCTGCTGCGATCCGAACATTTTCGGAACCCCGAGGTCCGGTTACGGGGAACTCATCAAAACTCACAGTTTTGGCCTATTCTGGCAAGTTTTGGATGCTATTACTCACTGATTTTGGTTCCCGCTGTGATCCGAAGGTTTCGGGAACCCTGGGGTCCGGTTATGGGGAACTCGTCGAAACTCGCAGTTTTGGTCCATTCCAGCCAGTTTTGTATGCTATTAGTCATTGATTTTGGGTCCTGATGCCATCCGAATGTTCCGGGAACCCCGGGGTCCAATTAAGGGGAAATCGTGAAAACTCACACTTTTGGCCTATTGTCGCCACTTTTGTATGCTATTACTCACTAATTTTGGTTCCCGTTGCGATCCGAACGTTTCGGAAAACCCGGGGTACGGTTAAGGTGAACTGATCAAAACTCGCAGTTTGGGTCTATTCTGGCAAGTTTTGTATGCTATTACTCACTCATTTTGGGTCCCTCTCGTATCCGAACGTTTCGGGAACCCCAGGGTCCGGTTACGTGGAACTCATGAAAACTCGCAGTTTTGGCCTATTCCGGCCAGTTTTGTATGCTATTAGTCACTGATTTTGGGTCCCGCTGTGATCCGAATGTTCCGGGAACCCCGTGGTCCGGTTACGGGGAACTCGTCAAAAATCGCAGGTTTGGCCTATTGTGGCTAGTTTCGTATGCTATAACTCACTGATTTTGGGTCCCACTGCGATCTGAACGTTTCGGGAACCCCGGGGTCCGGTTACGTGGAACTTGTTAAAACACGTAGTTTTGGCCTATTCTGGCCAGTTTTGTATGCTATTACTCACTGACTTTGGATCCCGCTGTGATCTGAACGTTTCGGGAACCTCGAGGTCCGGTTACGGTGAACTCGTGAAAACTCGCAGTTTTGCCCTATTCTGGCAACGTTTGTATGCTATTAGTCACTCATTTTTGGTCCTCCTACGATCTGAACTTTTCGGGAACCACGGGGTTCGGTTAAGGAGAACTCGTCAAAACTCTCAGTTTTGGCCTATTACGACCAATTTTCTATGCTATTAGTAACTGATTTTGGGTCCCATTGTAATCCAAATGTTTCGGGAACCCTGGGGTCCGGTTATGGGGAACTCGTCCAAACTCGCAGTTTTAGCCTATTCTGGCGAGTTTTGTATGCTATTACTCACTGATTTTGGTTCCCGCTGCGATCCGAACATTTCGGGAACTCCGGGGTCCGGTTACGGGGAACTCTTCAAAACTCGCAGTTTTAGCCTATTCTAGCCACGTTTGTATGCTATTAGTCACTCATTTTGGGTCCTCCTCGATCCGAACATTTTGGGAACCCCGGAGTCCGATTACGGAGAACTCGTCAAAACTCGTAGTTTTGGACTATTACGACTAGTTTTCTATGCTATTAGTTACTGATTTTGGGTGTCGTTGTGATCCGAATGTTTCGGGAACCCTCGGTCCGGTAACAAGGAACTCGTCAAAACTCGCAGTTTTGGCCTATTGTGGCCAATTTTGTATGCTGTTAGTCACTGATTTTGGGTCCTGCTGCGATCCGAACATTTTGGGAACCCCGGGTTTCGGTTACGGGGAACTCATCAGAACTCGCAATTTTGGCCTATTCTGGCGAGTTTTGTATGCTATTACTCAGTGGTTTTGGTTCCCTTTGTGATCCGAACGTTTCAGGAACCCCGGGGTCCGGTTACGGGGAACTCGTCAAAACTCGCAGTTTTGGTCTATTCTTGCCAATTTTGTATGCTATTACTCATTGATATTTGGTCCCGCTGCGATCCGACCGTTTCGGGAACCTCGGGGTCCGGTTATGTGGAACTCGTCAAAACTCGCAGTTTTGGCCTATTCCGGCCAATTTTGTATGCTATTAGTCACTGGATTTGGGTCGTGCTGCGATTTGAACGTTTCGGGGAACCCACGGGCCCGGTTACGGGGAACTAGTCAAAAATCACAGGTTTGGCCTATTGTGGCCAGTTTTTTATGCTATTAATTAGTGATTTTAGTTCCAGCTACGATCCGAACGTTTTGGGAACTCGTTGTCCGGTTACATGGAACTCGTGAAAACTCGCAGTTTTGGCCTATTTTGGCCAGTTTTGTATGCTATTAGTCACTGATTTTGGGCCCCGTTGTGATCCGAACGTTTCGGGAACCCCGTGGTCCGGTTACAGGGAAAGCGTGAAAACTCGTAATTTTGGCCTATTGTGGCCAGTCTTGTAATATATTACTCACTAATTTTGGTTCCCACTCCAATCCGAACATTTCGGGAACCCTCGGGTCCGGTTACGGGGAACTCGTCAAAACTCGCAGTTTTGGTCTATTTTGGCAAGTTTTGTATGCTATTACTCACTGATTTTGGGTCCCGCTACGATCCGAACATTTCGGGAACCCCGGGGTCCAGTTACATGGAACTCGTGAAAACTCGCAGTTTTGGTCTATTCCGGCCAGTTTTGTATGCTTTTAGTCACTGATTTGGGGTCCTGCTGTGATCCGAACGTTTCGGGAACCCCGTCGATCGGGTACGTGGAACTCGTCAAAACTCGCAGTTTTGGCCTATTCTGGCAAGTTCTATATGCTATTAGTCACTGATTTTGAGTCGTGCTGCGATCCGAACATTTTGGGAACCCCGGGGTCCGGTTACGGGGAACTCATCAAAACTCGCAGCTTTGGCCTAGTGTGACAAGTTTTGGATGATATTACTCAGTGATTTTGGTTCCCGCTCTGATCCGAAGGTTTCGGGAACCCCGAGGTCCGGTTATGGGGAACTCGTCAAAACTCGCAGTTTTGGTCTATTCCGGCCAGTTTTGTATGCTATTAGTCACTGATTTGGGGTCCCGATGCCATCCAAACGTTTCGGGAACCCCGTGGTCCGGTTAAGGGGAAATCGTGAAAACTCACAGTTTTGGCCTTGTCACCACTTCTGTATGCTATTACTCACTGATTTTGGTTCCGGTTGCGATCCAAACGTTTCGTGAACCCCCGGGGTACGGTTACGGTGAACTGATCAAAACTCACGGTTTTGGTCTATTCTGGCAAGTTTTGTATGCTATTACTCACTAATTTTGGGTCCCGCTGTGATCCGAACGTTTCGGGAACCCCGGGGTCCGGTTACGTGGAACTCGTGAAAACTCGCAGTTTTGGCCTATTCAGGAAAGTTTTGTATGCTATTAGTCACTCATTTTGGGTCCCGCTGTGATTCGAATGTTTCGGGAACCGCGTGCTCCGGTTACGGGGAACTCGTCAAAAATCGCAGGTTTGGCCTATTGTGGCCAGTTTTGTATGCTACAACTCACTGATTTGGGTCCCCCTGCGATTTGAACGTTTCGGGAACCCCGGGTTCGGGTTACGTGGAACTTGTTAAAACACCCCGTTTTGGCCTATTCTGGCTAGTTTTGTATGCTATTACTCACTGATTTTGGGTCCCGCTGTGGTCCGAACGTTTCGAGAACCCCGAGGTCCATTTACGGGGTACTCGTCAAAACTCGCAGTTTTACCCTATTCTGGCCACGTTTGTATGCTATTAGTCACTCATTTTCGGTCCTCCTACGATCTGAACTTTTCGGGAACCCCGGGGTTCGGTTAAGGAGAATTCGTCAAAACTCGCAGTTTTGGCCTATTACGACCAGTTTTCTATGTTGTTAGTAACTGATTTTGGGTCCCGTTGTAATTCGAATGTTTAGGGAACCCTAGGGTCCGGTTACGGGGAACTCATCCAAACTCACTATTTTGGCCTATTCTGGCGAATTTTGTATGCTAAGTCAATGACTTTTGGTCTTGCTTCGATCCGAACGTTTTGGGATCCCCGGGTTTCGGTTACGGAGACTCATCCAAACTCGCAATTTGGGCCTATTCTGGCGAGTTTTGTACTCACTGATTTTTGTTCCCGCTACGATCCGAACATTTCGGGAACCCCGGGGTCCGGTTACGGGGAACTCGTCAAAACTCGCAGTTTTAGCCTATTCTGGCCACATTTGTATACTATTAGTCACTCATTTTGGGTCCTTGATATGTCTCCATCGTATCTACTTTTCCAAACTCTTTTGCCCTTGGTTTGGACTCTAATTTGCAATATTTGAATCGAACTAACCCGGACTAACGTTGTTTTCAGCACAATTGCCATGGTGTTGTTTTTGCGCAGGAATAAAAGTTCTCGGAATGACCTGGAAATTTACGGGGATTTTTTGTGGAATATATAAAAAATACTAGCGCAAGAATCAACCGGAGACGTGGAGCGAGGAGCCCACAAGCCCAGGAGGCGCCCCCCTGGTCGCGCCTAGCAGGCTTGTGGGGCCCTCGGGGCTCCACTGCCTCCAATTCCAGCTCTATTTAGTCTCTTTCGCCCGTTAAAAAATCAAGGAGAAGAGTTCATCGCGTTTTACGATACGGAGGCGCTGCCGCCACCTGTTCTTCCTCTGGAGGGCAGATCTGGAGTCCGTTCTAGGCTCCGGAGAGGGGAGACCGTCGCCGTTGCCATCACCAACCTTCCTTCATTGCCAATTCCATGATGCTCTTCACCGTTCGTGAGTAATCTCATCGTAGGCTTGTGATACGTCTCCAACGTATCTATAATTTTTGATGGTTTCATGCTATTATCTTGTCAAACTTTGGATGTTTTGTACGTCTTTTATATATTTTTTGGGACTAACTTATTAACTCAGTGCCAAGTGTCAGTTCCTGTTTTTCCATGTTTTTGACCCCTTTCAAAGGAGGCTTTTAAACGGAGTCCAAACGGAACGTGAAAATCAGGGCAGGGGGCCAGCAGGGACCCCACAAGCACCCTAGCCGCGGCCAGGGGGCCCGCGCCTCCTAGGCTTGTGGGCTCCCTGGGCCACCTCTGCCCTAGGTCTTCCGCCTATATATTCCCTAAAATCCCAGAAAAAATCAAGAGATCAACGAAAGTACTTTTCCGCCGCCGCAAGCTTCTGTCTCTGCAAGATCCCATCTGGGGCACGTTCTGGTGCCCTGCCGTAGGGGGGATTCGGATACGGAGGGCTTCTTCGTCATCACCATGACCTCTCTGATGATGCGTGAGTAGTTCACCACAAACCTACGGGTCCATAGCTAGTAGCTAGATGGCTTCTTCTCTCTCTTGGATCTTCAATACAAAGTTCTCCATGATCTTCATGGAGATCTATCCGATGTAATCTTCTTTTGCGGTGTGTTTGTCGAGATCCGATGAATTGTGGATTTATGATCAGATTATCTATGAATCTTATTTGAGTTTCTTCTGATCTCTCTTATGCATGATTTCATATCCTTGTAGTTCTCTTCGCGTTGTGGTCTTGTTTGGCCAACTAGATCTATGATTCTTGCAATGGGAGAAGTGCTTGGTTTTGGGTTCATACCGTGCGGTGACTTCACCTAGTGACAGAAGGGGTAGCGAGGCACGCATCGTGTTGTTGCCATCAAGGGTAAAAAGATGGGGTTTTCATCATTGGTTTGAGTTTATCCCTCTACATCATGTCATCTTGCTTAAGGTGTTACTCTGTTCGTCATGAACTCCATACACTAGATGCATGCTGGATAGCGATCGATGTGTGGAGTAATAGTAGTAGATGCAGAAAGTATCGGTCTACTTGTCTCGGACGTGATGCCTATATGTATGATCATTGCCATAGATATCGTCATGACTTTGCACGGTTCTATCAATTGCTCGACGGTAATTTGTTCACCCACCGTAATATTTGCTATTTTGAGAGAAGCCTCTAGTGAACACTATGGCACCCGGGTCTACTTCACATTATATTTTCAGCCCTAAACTTTTACTTCGTTGCACTTTCCGCCTTCATATCTCACTTTGCAATCAATCTTGAAGGGATTGACAACCCCTTTATAGCGTTGGGTGCAAGCTCTTTTGTGTTTGTGCAGGTACTCTAGACTTGACGAGATTCTCCTACTGGATTGATACCTTGGTTCTCAAACTGAGGGAAATACTTACTGCTCCTGTGTTGCATCGCCCTTTCCTCTTCAAGGGAAAAACCAACGCAGGCTCAAGAGACGACAGAAGATCTCTGTCGCCGTTGCCGGGGAGGATCAAGTCAAGAACTCATCCAAGTAAGTGTCGCAAACTCGTCTCTTGCATTTACTTTTTTGCCTCTCGTTTTCCTCTCTCCCACTTCTGAAAAACAAAAATTTACAAAAAAAAAAAACTTTGCCTTTTCCGTTTGCCTTTTCGCTCGCCCTTTTCTCTTGCTTGCTCTTTGTTCGCTTGTGTGCTTGCTTGCTTGCCAAAGTCACCATGACTGAAAACACCAAACTTTGTGACTTCTCGAATACTAATAATAATGATTTTATTAGTACTCCGATTGCTCCCGCCACTAGTGCGGAGTCATACGAAATCAATGCCGCTTTGCTGAATCTTGTTATGAAAGAGCAATTTTCCGGCCTTCCTAGTGAGGATGCCGCATCCCATCTTAATACCTTCATAGAGCTTTGCGATATGCAAAAGAAGAAAGATGTGGATAATGACGTGATTAAATTGAAGCTTTTTCCTTTCTTGTTGCGAGATCGAGCAAAAACTTGGTTTTCGTCTTGACCAAAAATAGTATCGATTTTTGGGATAAGTGCAAAGATGCTTATATATCCAAGTATTTTCCGCCGGCTAAGATTATCTCTCTCCGTAATGATATCATGAATTTTAAGCAACTTGATCATGAACATGTTGCACAATCTTGGGAGAGAATGAAATTGATGATTAGAAATTGTCATGCTCATGGCTTGAGTCTTTGGATGATTATACAAATCTTTTACGCTGGCTTGAATTTCGCTTCTAGAAACATCTTGGACTCCGCCTCCGGTGGAACGTTCATGGAAATCACGTTAGGAGAAGCCACGAAACTCCTAGACAATATCACGACGAACTACTCTCGGTGGCACACTGAAAGGTCACCTACTAGTAAGAAGGTACACGCTATAGAAGAAATTAACTCGTTGAGTGCTAAGATGGATGAGTTAATGAATTTGGTTGCTAGTAGAAGTGCTCCTTTAGATCCTAATGATATGCCCTTGTCTTCCTTGATTGAGAGTAGCAACGCTAGCTTGGACGTTAATTTTGTTGGTAGGAATAATTTTGGCAACAACAATGCTTTTAGAGGAAACTATGTTCCTAGGCCTTTTCCTAGTAACTCTTCTAATAACTTTGGCAACTCCAACAACAATACTCATGGAAATTACAATAGATTACCCTCTGATCTAGAGAGTAATATCAAAGAGTTTATCAACTCGCAAAAGATTTTCAATGCGTCCATAGAGGAAAAACTACTCAAAATTGACAATTTGGCTAAGAGCGTTGATAGAATGTCTAGTGATATTGATGCTTTGAAAGTTAGATGTGCTCCTACCAATATCAATATGGATGAAACTTTAAAAGCTACGCGTGTTTCCATGAGTGAGAGCAAAGAAAGAACCGCCCAAATTCGTGCTAGACATGAATGGCTTAAAAAGGCGTGTTCTCATGACAAGAATCACGAAGATCTTAAAGTGCTTGGTGTGACTCCCATTGAATCTTTGTTTTCTTGTGTCAAACCTAATGATGATGGGTCTGGATATGAATCCACCTTGGTTGAAAAACGCCCCAATGATTCGGACTCCATCTATCTTGATGCTAAAAGCATTGAAAGTGGAGTAGAGGATATTAAAACTTTGAGTAGTAATGAAATCACTACTTTGGATTTCAAGGAATTCAATTATGATAGTTTCTCCTTGATTGAATGCATTTCCTTGATGCAATCCATGCTAAACTCTCCACACGCTTATAGCCAAAACAAAGCCTTTACCGATCATATCGTCGAAGCTATGATAAAATCTCTTGCAGAGAAACTTGAATTGGAAGTCTCTATCCCTAGAAAGCTTCATGATGACTGGGAACCTACTATCAAAATCAAAATCAAAAACTATGAATGCAATGCTTTGTGTGATTTGGGTGATAGTGTTTCCGCGATTCCAAAGTGTTTATGTGATGTTCTGGGTTTTAATGAGATTGAGGAGTGTTCTCTTCATTTGCATCTTCCGGATTATACTTTCAAGAAACCCATGGGAAGGATCAATGATGTTCTTGTTATTGCAAATAGGAACTATGTACCCGTGGATTTCATTGTGCTTGACATTGATTGCAATCCTACATGCCCTATTATTCTTGGTAGACCTTTCCTAAGGACTATCGGTGCTATCATCGATATGAAGGAAGGGAATATTAGATTTCAATTTCCTTTATAGAAGGGCATGGAGCACTTTCCTAGAAATAAAATAAGATTACCTTATGAATCCCTGATGAGGGCTACTTATGGTTTGAACACCAAAGACGACGATACGTGATTCTATCGCCTTATGACTAGCTAAGGGCGTTAAACAATAGCGCTTGTTGGGAGGCAACCCAATGAATTTATTTCTTTTTCTTTCTGTTTTGTTGCGTCCATACTATCATAATTCTGTTATGATTGTGTCTTTTGTGTTTCTTTTTGTGTTTGAGCCAAGCAAAACATTTATGACTAGTCTTGGTAATGGTTGTTTGATCCTGCTGGAAACAGATAGAAACTTTTTGCTCACGAGATGATTTTTCATTTTTATTCCAATCGAGCTTTTGAGTTGATTCTTTTTTCTTCTGGTTGATATGCCTTTTACCCAGGCAGTCGTAATTTTTTCAAATTTTTGAGGTACCATAAGTATATGAAGTATACAGATTGCTACAGACTGGTCTGGTTTTGACAGATTCTGTTTTTGTTGAGTTGGTTGCTTGTTTTGATGAAACTATGGATAGTATCGGGGGGTACTAGCCACGGAAAAGTGAGAATACAGTAATATAACACCAATATGAATAGAATTCAAGTTTTCTACAGTACCTAAAGAGGTGGTAGTTTGTTTTCTTGTGCTGATGATATCACGAGTTTCTGTTTAAGTTTTGTGTTGTGAAGTTTTCAAGTTTTGGTGATGTTCTCATGGACAAAGGGATAAATAGTGGAAAGAGATCAAGCTTGGGGATGCCCAAGGCATCCCAAGCCAAATTCAAGGACACCAAAAATCCTAAGCTTGGGGATGCCCAGGGAAGGCATCCCCTCTTTCGTCTTCAATCCATCGGTAACATTACTTGGAGCTATATTTTTATTCACCACATGATGTGTGTTTTGCTTGGAGCGTCTTGTATCGTAGGAGTATTTTTTTTTGTGTCACAATCATCCTTGCTGCACACCTTTTGAGAGAGACATGCACTCATCGTGGATTTGCTAGAATGCTCATCGTGCTTCACTTATATCTTTTGAGCTAGATAATTTTGCTCTATGTGCTTCACTTAGATCTTTCAGAGCACAGCGATGCGTGACTTGGTAGTTGATTTGTGCTATGGAAGTAGTCCCAAAGGTGATAGGTACCCAAAAAGGATACAAAAACCTCCATCCTCATGTGCATTGAGTAGAAAGAAAAGTTTGATTCCTCTCAATTAGTTTTGAGACGTGGATTTGGTAATATTAAGATTTATGTTAGTAGGGTGTTGTGAATCTAGAAATACTTGTGTTGAAGTTAGTGATTCCCGTAACATGCACGTATGGTGAACCGCTATGTTAGGAAGTCGGGGCATAATTGATCTATTGATTGTCATCATTTGTGTTGCGGTCGGGATCGCGCGATGGTTAACACCTACCAACCCTTCCCCAAGGACTATGCGTTTAGCACTTTGTTTCGATTGCTAATAAAAACTTTCGCAACAAGTATGTGAGTTCTTCATGTTGGGGAACGTCGCATGGGAAACAAAAATTTTCCTACTCGCACAAAGACCTATCATGGTGATGTTCATCTACGAGAGGGGATTTCCGATCTACGTACCCTTAGAGATCGCACAGCAGAAGCGTTAGTGAACGCGGTTGATGTAGTGGAACGTCCTCACGTCCCTCGATCCGCCCCGCGAACCGTCCCACGAACTGTCCCGTGATCCGTCCCACGATCTAGTGCCGAACGGACGGCACCTCCGCGTTCAGCACACGTGCAGCTCGACGATGATCTCGGCCTTCTTGATCCAGCAAGAGAGACCGAGAGGTAGATGAGTTCTCCGGGAGCGTGACGGCGCTCTGGAGGTTGGTGATGATCTTATCTCGGCAGGGCTCCGCCCGAGCTCCGCAGAAACGCGATCTAGAGGTAAAACCGTGGAGATATGTGGTCGGGCTGCCTTGAAAAAGTTGTCTCAAATCAGCCCTAATTGCTCCATATATATAGGAGGAGGGAGGGGAGGCTTGCCTTGAGGCTCAAGGAGCCCCAAGGGCTGCGCCACCAAGGGAGGAGGAGTCCTCCTCCAATCCTAGTCCAACTAGGATTGGAAAGTGGAGTCCTTCTCTCCTTTCCCACCTCCTTTTTTTTCTTTCTCTTTGATTTTCTATCCTTGGCGCATAGGGCCCTCTTGGGCTGTCCCACCAGCCCACCAAGGGCTCGTGCACCACCCCCAAGGCCTATGGGCTTCCCCGGGGTGGGTTGCCCCCCCCCCCCCCGGTGAACACCCGGAACCCATTCGTCATTCCCGGTACATTCCCGGTAACTCCGAAAACCTTCCGGTAATCAAATGAGGTCATCCTATATATCAATCTTCATCCGGACCATTCCGGAAACCCTCGTGACTTCTGTGATCTCATCCGGGACTCCGAACAACATTAGGTAACCAACCATATAACTCAAATAAGCATAAAACAACGTCGAACCTTAAGTGTGCAGACCCTGCGGGTTCGAGAACTATGTAGACATGACCCGAGTGACTCCTCGTTCAATACCCAATAGCGGGACCTGGATGCCCATATTAGATCCCACATATTCTACGAAGATCTTATCGTTTGAACCTCAGTGCCAAGGATTCATATAATCCCGTATGTCATTCCCTTTGTCCTTCGGTATGTTACTTGCCCGAGATTCGATCGTCAGTATCCGCATACCTATTTCAATCTCGTTTACCGGCAAGTCTCTTTACTCGTTCCGTCATACAAGATCCCGCAACTTACACTAAGTCACATTGCTTGCAAGGCTTGTGTGTGATGTTGTATTACCGAGTGGGCCCCGAGATACATCTCCGTCACACGGAGTGACAAATCCCAGTCTCGATCCATTCTAACTCAACAAACACCTTCGGAGATACCTGTAGAGCATCTTTGTAGTCACCTAGTTACGTTGCGACGTTTGATACACACAAAGCATTCCTCCGGTGTCAGTGAGTTATATGATCTCATGGTCATAGGAACAAATACTTGACACACAGAAAACAGTAGCAACAAAATGACACGATCAACATGCTACGTCTATTAGTTTGGGTCTAGTCCATCACGTGATTCTTCTAATGACGTGATCCAGTTATGAAGCAACAACACCTTGTACATAATCAGAAGACCCTGACTATCTTTGTTCAACTGGCTAGCCAACTAGAGGCTTGCTAGGGACAGTGTTTTGTCTATGTATCCACACATGTATATAAGTCTTCATTCAATACAATTATAGCATGGATAATAAACGATTATCTTGATACAGGAATTATAATAATAACTATATTTATTATTGCCTCTAGGGCATAATTCCAACAGTCTCCCACTTGCACTAGAGTCAATAATCTAGCCCTCACATCATCATGCGAATTACATTGTAATAAATCTAACACCCATACAGTTCTGGTGTTGATCATGCTTTGCCCGTGGAAGAGGTTTAGTCAGCGGGTCTGCTACATTCAGATCTGTGTGCACTTTGCATATATTTACGTCCTCCCCTTCGACGTAGTCGCATATGAGGTTGAAGCATCGTTTGATGTGTCTGGTCTTCTTGTGAAACCGTGGTTCCTTTGCTAAGTCAATGGCACCCGTGTTGTCACAGAACAAGGTTATTGGATTCAGTGCGCTTGGCACCACTCCAAGATCCGTCATGAACTGCTTCATCCAGACACCCTCCTTAGCCGCCTCCGAGGCAGCCATGTACTCCGCTTCACATGTAGAATCTGCTACAACGCTTTGCTTGGAACTGCACCAGCTTACCGCACCCCCATTAAGAATAAATACGTATCCGGTTTGCGACTTAGTGTCGTCCGGATCTGTGTCAAAACTTGCATCGACGTAACCCTTTACGGCGAGCTCTTCGTCACCTCCATACACGAGAAACATCTCCTTAGTCCTTTTCAGGTACTTCAGGATATTCTTGACCGCCGTCCAGTGATCCACTCCTGGATTACTCTGGAACCTGCCTGCCATACTTATGGCCAGGCTAACGTCCAGTCTAGTGCACAGCATTGCATACATGATAGATCCTATGGCTGAAGCATAGGGGACGGTGCTCATATGCTCTCTATCTTTATCAGTTGCTGGGCACTGAGTCTTACTCAATCTTGTATCTTGTAAAACTGGCAAGAACCCCTTCTTGGACTGTTCCATTTTGAACCTCTTCAAAACTTTATCAAGGTATGTGCTTTGTGAAAGTCCTATCAGGCGTTTTGATCTATCCCTATAGATCTTAATGCCTAGAATGTAAGCAGCTTCTCCTAGGTCCTTCATAGAGAAACTTTTATTCAAGTAATCCTTTATGCTCTCCAAAAACTCTACGTTGTTTCCAATCAGCAATATGTCATCCACATATAATATTAGAAACGCCACAGAGCTCCCACTCACTTTCTTGTAAATTCAAGATTCTCCAACCACTTGTATAAACCCAAATGCTTTGATCACCTCATCAAAGCGTTTGTTCCAACTCCGAGATGCTTGCACCAGTCCATAAATGGATCGCTGGAGCTTGCACACCTGGTTAGCATTCTTAGGATCGACAAAACCTTCGGGTTGCATCATATACAATTCTTCCTTAAGGAAACCGTTAAGGAACGCCGTTTTGACATCCATCTGCCAGATTTCAAAATCGAAAAATGCAGCTATTGCTAACATGATTCTGACGAACTTAAGCTTCGCTACGGGTGAGAATGTCTCATCATAGTCAACTCCTTGAACTTGTGAAAAACCTTTTGCCACAAGTCAAGCTTTATAAACGATCACATTGCCGTCAGCGTCCATCTTCTTCTTAAAGATCCATTTGTTCTGAATAGCCTTGTGGCCCTCAGGTAGTACTTCCAAAGTCCACACTTTGTTTTCATACATGGATCCTATCTCGGACTTCATGGCCTCCAGCCATTTGTTGGAATCTGGGCCCACCATTGCTTCTTCATAATTTGCAGGTTCATTGTTGTCTAACAACATGATTGACAAAACGGGATTACCGTACCACTCTGGAGCAGCACGTGGTCTCGTTGACCTGCGTGGTTCGATAGGAACTTGAGCCAGAGTTTTATGATGATCATCATTAACTTCCTCCTCAACCGGCGTCGCAACGACACGGGTTTACCCTTGCCCTGCGCCACCATCCAGAGGGATGAGAGGTTCGACAACCTCATCAAGTTCTATCTTCCTCCCACTCAATTCTCTCGAGAGAAACTCCTTCTCGAGAAAAGCTCCATTTTTAGCAACAAACACTTTGCCCTCGGATTTGAGATAGAAGGTGTACCCAACTGTCTCTTTTGGCTAACCTATGAAGACGCACTTTTCCGCTTTGGGTTCCAGCTTTTCAGGCTGAAGCTTTTTGACATAAGCATCACATCCCCAAACTTTAAGAAACGACAACTTTGGCCTTTTGCCATACCACAGTTCGTATGGTGTCGTCTCAACGAATTTTGATGCTGCCCTATCTAAAGTGAATGCAGTTGTGTCTAATGCATAACCCCAAAACGATAACGGCAAATCGGTAAGAGACATCATAGATCGCACCATCTCAAATAAAGTACGATTACGACGTTCGGACACACCATTACGCTATGGTGTTCCAGGCGGTATCAACTGTGAAACAATTCCACATTGTCTTAAGTGAGCACCAAACTCGAAACTCAGATATTCACCCCCACGATCAGACCGTAGGAACTTGATCTTCTTGTTACGATGATTTTCAACTTCACTCTGAAACTGCTTGAACTTCTCAAATGTTTTAGACTTGTGCTTCATTAAGTAGACATAACCATATCTACTCAAATCGTCAGTGAAGGTGAGAAAATAACGATATCCGTCGCGTGCCTCCACACTCATCGGACCGCACACATCGGTATGTATGATTTCCAATAAGTCACTTGCATGCTCCATTGTTCCGGAGAACGGAGTTTTAGTCATCTTGCGCATGAAGCATGGTTCGCATGTGTCAAGTGAATCAAAGTCAAGTGACTCCAAAAGTCCATCGGTATGGAGTTTCTGTTGGGGAACGTCGCATGGGAAACAAAAAATTTCCTACGCGCACGAAGACCTATGATGGTGATGTCCATCTACGAGAGGGGATTTCCGATCTACGTACCCTTGTAGATCGCACAGTAGAAGCGTTAGTGAACGCGGTTGATGTAGTGGAACGTCCTCACGTCCCTCGATCTGCCCCGCGAACCATCCCACGAACCGTCCCGCGATCCGTCCCACGATCTAGTGCCGAACGGACGGCACCTCCGCGTTCAGCACACGTACAGCTCGACGATGATCTCGGCCTTCTTGATCCAGCAAGAGAGACGGAGAGGTAGAAGAGTTCTCCGGCAGCGTGACGGCGCTCCGGAGGTTGGTGGTGATCTAATCTCAGCAGGGCTCCGCCCGAGCTCCGCAGAAACGCGATCTAGAGGTAAAACCGTGGAGGTATGTGGTCGGGCTGCCGTGGAAAAAGTTGTCTCAAATCAGCCCTAATACCTCAGTATATATAGGAGGGAGGGGGAGGGAAGAGGCAGCCTCAAACCCTCAAGGTTTGGCCGAAATTGGAGGTGGAGGAGTCCTACTCCAATCCTACTTGGAGTAGGATTCCACCTTCCCACTTGGAAACTATTTCCACCTTGTGTTTTTTCCTTCTCAAACCTTATGGGCCTTAGTGGGAACTTATTCCAGCCCACTAGGGGCTGGTTTATCTATTCCCATAGCCCATGAGACCCCTTGGGGCGTGACACCCCTCCCGATGGTCCCCGGCACCCCTCCCGGCACTCCCAGTACACTACCGATGAGCCCGAAACTTTTCCGGTGACCAAAACAGGACTTCCGATATATCAATCTTTACCTCCGGACCATTCCAGAGCTCCTCGTGATGTCCTGGATCTCATCCGGGACTCCGAACAACATTCGGTAACCAACCATATAACTCAAATACGCATAAAACAACGTCGAACCTTAAGTGTGCAGACCCTGCGGGTTCGAGAACTATGTAGACATGACCCGAGTGACTCCTCGGTCAATATCCAATAGCGGGACCTGGATGCCCATATTGGATCCTACATATTCTACGAAGATCTTATCGTTTGAACCTCAGTGCCAAGGATTCATATAATCCCGTATGTCATTCCCTTTGTCCTTCGGTATGTTACTTGCCCGAGATTTGATCATCAGTATCCGCATACCTATTTCAATCTCGTTTACCGGCAAGTCTCTTTACTCGTTCCGTAATACAAGATCCCGCAACTTACACTAAGTCACATTGCTTGCAAGACTTGTGTGTGATGTTGTATTACCGAGTGGGCCCCGAGATACCTCTTCGTCACACAGAGTGACAAATCCCAGTCTTGATCCATACTAACTCAACTAACACCTTCGGAGATACCTGTAGAGCATCTTTATAGTCACCCAGTTACGTTGCGATGTTTGATACACACAAAGCATTCCTCCGGTGTCAGTGAGTTATATGATCTCATGGTCATAGGAACAAATACTTGACACGCAGAAAACAGTAGCAACAAAATGACATGATCAACATGCTACGTCTATTAGTTTGGGTCTAGTCCATCACATGATTCTCCTAAAGATGTGATCCCGTTATCAAGTGACAACACTTGCCTATGGCCAAGAAACCTTGACCATCTTTGATCAACGAGCTAGTCAACTAGAGGCTTACTAGGGACAGTGTTTTGTCTATGTATCCACACAAGTATTGTGTTTCCAATCAATACAATTATAGCATGGATAATAAACGATTATCATGAACTAAGAAATATAATAATAACTAATTTATTATTGCCTCTAGGGCATATTTCCAACAGTCTCCCACTTGCACTAGAGTCAATAATCTAGTTCACATCACCATGTGATTCCAATGAATCCAACACCCATATAGCTCTGGGGTCTGATCACGTCTTGCTCGTGAGAGAGGTTTTAGTCAACGGTTCTGAAACTTTCAGATCCGTGCGTTCTTTACAAATCTTTATGTCATCTTATAGATGCTGCTACTACATGCTATTCGGAAATGCTCCAAATATCTACTCTACTATACGAATCCGTTTCACTACTCATAGTTATTCGGATTAGTGTCAAAGCTTGCATCGACGTAACCCTTTACGACGAACTCTTTAACCACCTCCATAATCGAGAAAAATTCCTTAGTCCATTAGTTACTAAGGATAAATTTTGACCGCTGCTAGTGATTCAATCATGGATCACTCTCTGTACCTCTCAACATACTTTGAGTCAAGGCACACATCAGGTACGGTACACAGCATGGCATACTTTAGATTCCATGGCTAAGGCATAGAAGTCGACCTTCGTCTATTCTCTTTATTCTGCCGGGGTCGGGTTTTGAGTCTTACTCAAATTCACACCTCGTAACACAACCAAGAACTCCTTCTTTGCTGATCTATTTTGAACTCCTTCAAAAACTTGTCAAGGCATGCATCTTGTTGAAACTTCCATTAAGCGCTTTCGATCTATCTCCATAGATCTTTGATGCTCAACGTTCAAGTAGCTCAATCCAGGTATTCCTTTGAAAACTCCTTTCAAACAACCTTGTATGCTTTACAGAAATTCTACATTACTTCTGATCCACAATATGTCAACCACATATACTTATCAGAAATTCTATAGTGCTCCCACTCACTTCTTTGGAAATACAAGTTTCTCATAAACCTTGTACAAACCCAAAATCTTTGATCATCTCATCAAAGTGGATATTCCAACTCCGAGATGCTTGCACCAGTCCATTGAAGGATCACTGGAGCTTGCATACTTGCTAGCATCTTTAGGATCGACAAAACCTTCTGGTTTGTATCACATACAATGTTTGCTCAAGGAAACCGTCGAGAAAACAATGTTTTGACATCCTACGTGCAATATTTCATAAATAATGCATCAACAACTAACATAATTCTAACAGACCTTTAGCATCGCTACGAGTGAGAAAGTCTCATCATAGTCAACTGTTTGATCTTGTCGAAAACATCTTTGCGACAAGTCGAGCTTTTCTTAATAGTGACTTATCACCATCATCGTGTGTCTTCTTTTAAAGATCCATTTTACTCAATAGTCCCATGACCATCAAGTAGTTCTACCAAAGTCTACACTTTGTTTTCACACATGGATCCTCTCTCGGATTTCATGGCTTCCAGCCATTTGTCGGAATCTGGGCCCACCATCGCTTTCTCCATAACTCGTAGGTTCACTGTTGCTCAACAACATGACCTCCAAGACAGGGTTACCGTACTACTCTGCAGCAGTACGCGACCTTGTCGACCTACAGGTTTGTAGTAACTTGATCCGAAGCTCAATGATCACCATCATCAGCTTCCACTTCAATTGGTGTAGGCGCCACAGGAACAACTTCCTACGCCCTGCTACACACTGGTTGAAGTGATGGTTCAATAACCTCATCAAGTTCTACTACCCTCCCACTCAATTCTTTCGAGAGAAACCTTTTCTCGAGAAAGGATCCGTTTCTAGAAATAAACACTTTGCTTTCGGATCTGAGATAGGAGATGTACCCAACTGTTTTGGATATCCTATGAAGATGCATTTATCCGCTTTGGGTTCGAGCTTATCAGACTGAAACTTTTTCACATAAGTGTCGAAGCCCCAAACTTTCAAGAAACGACAGTTTAGATTTCTCTAAACCTCAGTCTATACTGTGTCATCTCAACGGAAATACGCGGTGCCCTATTTAAAGTGAATGCGGTTGTCTCTAATGCATAACCCATAAACGATAGTGGTAATTCGATAAGAGACATCACAGCATGCACCATACTAAATAGTGCATGGCTATGACGTTCAGACACATCATCACACTATGATGTTCCAGGTGGCACGAACTGTGAAACAATTTCCACATTGTCTCAACTGTGTACCAAAAACTCGTAACTCAGATATTCATTTCTATGATCATATCGTAGACAGTTCATCCTCTTGTTACGACGAACTTCACTCTGAAACGGAATTGAACTTTTCAATATTTCAGACTTGTGATTCATTAAGTAAATACTCCTGTATCTACTCAAGTCGTCAGTGAAGTAAGAACATAATGATATCCACTGCGTGCCTCAGCACTCATTGGACTGCATACATCAAAAAGTATCACTTCCAACAAGTTACTATCTTGTTTCATCTTAATGAAAACAAGGCCTTGCTCATGTGGTATGATTTGCATGTCACTAGTGATTCGAAATCAGGTGAGTAAAGATCCATTAGCATGGAGCCTCTTCATGCAATTTATACTAACATGACTCAAGCGGCAGTGCCACAAGTGAGTGGTACTATCATCATTAACTCGTATCTTTTGGCACCAATGTGTAACACTACAATCGAGATTCAATAAACCATTGAAGGTGATTATTCAAGCAAATAGAGTAACCATTATTCTCTTTGAATGAATAATCGTATTGCAATAAACACGATCCAATCATGTTCATGCTTAACGCAAGCACCAAATAACAATTATTTAGGTTTAACACCAATCCCGATGGTAGAGGGAGCGTGCGACGTTTGATCATATCAACCTTGGAAACACTTCCAACACGTATCGTCACCTCGCCTTTAGCTAGTCTCCGTTTATGCCGTGGCTTTCATTTCGCGTTACTAATCACTTAGCAACCGAACCGGTATCCAATACCTTCGTGCTACTAGGAGTACTAGTAAAGTACACATCAACATTATGTATATCAAATATACTTCTCTCGACTTTTGCCAGCCTTCTTATCTACCAAGTATCTAGAGTTGCTCTGCCTCAGTGACTGTTCCCCTCATTACAGAAGCACTTAGTCTCGGGTTTGGGTTTAATCTTGGGTCTCTTCATTAGCGCAGCAACTGTTTTGCTGTTTCACGAAGTATCCCTTCTAGCCCTCGCCTTTCTTGAAACTTAGTGGTTTTTCAAACCATCAACTATTGATGCTCCTTCTTGATTTCTACTTTCGCAGTGTCAAACGTCGTGAATCGCTCAAGGATCATTTTATCTATCCTTGATATGTTATAGTTCATCATGAAGCTCTCAAAGCTTGGTGGCAGTGAATTTTGGAGAACCATCACTATCTCATCTGGAAGATTAACTCCCACTTGATTCAAGTGATTGTCGTACTCAGACAATCTGAGCACACGCTCAACGATTGAGCTTTTCTCCTTTACTTTGTGGTCAAAAAATCTTGTTGGAGGTCTCGTACCTCTTAACAAGGGCACAAGCATGAAATCACAATTTCATCTCTTTAGAACATCACTTATGTTCCGTGACGTTTTAAAACGTTTTCGGTGCCTTGCTTCTAAGCCATTAAGTACTTTGCACTGAACTATCGTGTAGTCATCAGAAACGTGTATGTCGGATGTTCACAGCATCCACAGATGACGCTCGAGGTGCAGCACACCGAGTGGTGCATTAAGGACATAAGCCTTCTGCGCAGCAATGAGGACAATCCTCGGTTTCACAGACTTAGTCTGCAAAGTTTGCTACTATTAACTTTCAACTAAATTTTCTCTAGGAACATATAAAAACAGTAGAGCTATAGCGCAAGCTACATCGTAATTCGCAAAGACCATTAGACTATGTTCATGACAATTAGTTCAATTAATCATATTACTTAAGAACTCCCACTCAAAAAGTACATCTCTCTAGTCATTTGAGTGGTACATGATCCAAATCCACTATCTCAAGTCCGATCATCACGTGAGTCGAGAATAGTTTCAGTGGTAAGCATCTCTATGCTAATCATATCAACTATACGATTCATGCTCGACCTTTCGGTCTCATGTGTTCCGAGGCCATGTCTGCACATGCTAGGCTCGTCAAGCTTAACCCGAGTGTTCCGCGTGTGCAACTGTTTTGCACCCGTTGTATGTGAACGTTGAGTCTATCACACCCGATCATCACGTGGTGTCTCGAAACGAAGAACTGTCGCAACGGTGCACAGTCGGGGAGAACACAATTTCATCTTGAAATTTTAGTGAGAGATCACCTCATAATGCTACCGTCGTTCTAAGCAAGATAAGGTGCATAAAGGATTAACATCACATGCAATTCATAAGTAAAATGATATGGCCATCATCATGTGCTTCTTGATCTCCATCACCAAAGCACCGACACGATCTTCTTGTCACCGGCGTCACACCATGATCTCCATCATCATGATCTCCATCAACGTGTCGCCATCGGGGTTGTCGTGCTACTCATGCTATTACTACTAAAGCTACGTCCTAGCAATATAGTAAACGCATCTGCAAGCACAAATGTTAGTTTAAAGACAACCCTATGGCTCCTGCCGGTTGCCGTACCATCGACGTGCAAGTCGATATTAACTATTACAACATGATCATCTCATACATCCAATATATCACATCACATCGTTGGCCATATCACATCACAAGCATACCCTGCAAAAACAAGTTAGATGTCCTCTAATTGTTGTTGCATGTTTTACGTGGTGACCATGGGTATCTAGTAGGATCGCATCTTACTTACGCAAACACCACAACAGAGATGTATGAATTGCTATTTAACCTCATCCAAGGACCTCCTCGGTCAAATACGATTCAACTAAAGTTGGAGAAACCGACACTCGCCGGTCATCTTTGAGCAACGGAGTTACTCGTAGCGATGAAACCAGTCTCTCGTAAGCGTACGAGTAATGTCGGTCCGAGCCGCTTCGATCCAACAATACCGCGGAATCAAGAAAAGACTAAGGAGGGCAGCAAAACGCACATCACCGCCCACAAAAACTTTTGTGTTCTACTCGAGAAGACATCTACGCATGAACCTAGCTCATGATGCCACTGTTGGGGAACGTCGCATGGGAAACAAAAATTTTCCTACGCGCACGAAGACCTATCATGGTGATGTCCATCTACGAGAGGGGATCTCCGATCTACGTACCCTTGTAGATCGCACAGCAGAAGCCTTAGTGAACGCGGTTGATGTAGTGGAACGTCCTCACGTCCCTCGATCCGCCCCGCGAACCGTCCCGCGATCCGTCCCACGATCTAGTGCCGAACGGACGGCACCTCCGCGTTCAGCACACGTACAGCTCGACGATGATCTCGGTCTTCTTGATCCAGCAAGAGAGACGGATAGGTAGAAGAGTTCTCCGGCAGCGTGATGGCGCTCCGGAGGTTGGTGGTGATCTAATCTCAGCAGGGCTCCGCCCGAGCTCCGCAGAAACGCGATCTAGAGGTAAAACCGTGGAGGTATGTGGTCGGGCTGCCGTGGCAAAAGTTGTCTCAAATCAGCCCTAATACCTCAGTATATATAGGAGGGAGAGGGAGGGAAGAGGCAGCCTCAAACCCTCAAGGTTTGGCCGAAATTGGAGGTGGAGGAGTCCTACTCCAATCCTACTTGGAGTAGAATTCCACCTACCCACTTGGAAACTCTTTCCACCTTGTGTTTTTTCCTTCTCAAACCTTATGGGCCTTAGTGGGAACTTATTCCAGCCCACTAGGGGCTGGTTTATCTATTCCCATAGCCCATGAGACCCCTTGGGGCGTGACACCCCTCCCGATGGTCCCCGGCACCCCTCCCGGCACTCCCAGTACACTACCGATGAGCCCGAAACTTTTCCGGTGACCAAAACAGGACTTCCGATATATCAATCTTTACCTCCGGACCATTCCAGAGCTCCTCATGACGTCCTGGATCTCATCCGGGACTCCGAACAACATTCGGTAACCAACCATATAACTCAAATACGCATAAAACAACGTCGAACCTTAAGTGTGCAGACCCTGCGGGTTCGAGAACTATGTAGACATGACCCGAGTGACTCCTCGGTCAATATCCAATAGCGGGACCTGGATGCCCATATTGGATCCTACATATTCTACGAAGATCTTATCGTTTGAACCTCAGTGCCAAGGATTCATATAATCCCGTATGTCATTCCCTTTGTCCTTCGGTATGTTACTTGCCCGAGATTCGATCGTCAGTATCCGCATACCTATTTCAATCTCGTTTACCGGCAAGTCTCTTTACTCGTTCCGTAATACAAGATCCCGCAACTTACACTAAGTCACATTGCTTGCAAGGCTTGTGTGTGATGTTGTATTACCGAGTGGGCCCCGAGATACCTCTCCGTCACACAGAGTGACAAATCCCAGTCTTGATCCATACTAACTCAACTAACACCTTCGGAGATACCTGTAGAGCATCTTTATAGTCACCCAGTTACATTGCGACGTTTGATACACACAAAGCATTCCTCCGGTGACAGTGAGTTATATGATCTCATGGTCATAGGAACAAATACTTGACACGCAGAAAACAGTAGCAACAAAATGACACGATCAACATGCTACGTCTATTAGTTTGGGTCTAGTCCATCACATGATTCTCCTAATGATGTGATCGCGTTATCAAGTGACAACACTTGCCTATGGCCAGGAAACCTTGACCATCTTTGATCAACGAGCTAGTCAACTAGAGGCTTACTAGGGACAGTGTTTTGTCTATGTATCCACACAAGTATTGTGTTTCCAATCAATACAATTATACCATGGATAATAAACGATTATCGTGAACTAAGAAATATAATAATAACTAATTTATTATTGCCTCTAGGGCATATTTCCAACAGTTTCTTCATGCGCTTTACACCAATATGACCTAAGCGGCAGTGCCACAAAAACATGGCGCTATCATTGTTAACTCTAACTCTTTTGGTCTCAATGTTATGTATATGTGTATCACTATCAAGATTCAATATGAACAATCCTCTCACATTGGGTGCATGACCATAAAAGATGTTACTCATAGAAATAGAACAACCATTATTCTCTGACTTAAAAGAGTAACCGTCTCGCAATAAACAAGATCCAGATATAATGTTCATGCTCAACGCACGCACTAAATAACAATTATTCAAGTTCATGACTAATCCCGATGGTAACTGAAGTGAAACTGTGCCGACGGCGATTGCATCAACCTTGGAACCATTTCCTACGCGCATCGTCACTTCATCTTTCGCCAGCCTTCGCCTATTCTGCAGTTCCTGTTTCGAGTTGCAAATATGAGCAACAGAACCGGTATCGAATACCCAGGCACTACTACGAGAGCCGGTTAAGTACACATCAATAACATGTATATCAAATATACCTGATTTTTCTTTGGCCGCCTTCTTATCAACCAGATACTTGGGGCAGTTGCGCTTCGAGTGTCCCATGCCCTTGCAATAGTAGCACTCTATTTCAGGCTTAGGTCCAGCTTTGGGTTTCTTCGTTGGATTGGCAACAGGCTTGCCGCTCTACTTTGAATTGCCCTTCTTGCCTTTGCCGTTTCTCTTGAAACTAGTGGTCTTATTCACCATCAACACTTGATGCTCTTTACGGAGTTCAGACTCTGCGACTTTCAGCATCGCAAACAACTCGCCGGGTGACTTGTTCATCCCTTGCATGTTGTAGTTCAACACAAAGCCCTTATAGCTTGGCGGCAGTGATTGAAGCATTCTGTCAGTGATAGCCTCTTGCGGGAGTTCAATCCCCAGCTCAGCTAGACGGTTTGAGTACCCAGACATTTTGAGCACATGTTCACTGACAGACGAATTCTCCTCCATCTTGCAAGCATAGAATTTATCGGAGGTCTCATACCTCTCGATCCGGGCGTTCTTCTGAAAGATAAACTTCAACTCCTGGAACATCTCATATGCTCCATGACGCTCAAAGCGACGTTGAAGTCCCGGTTCTAAGCCATACAAGACTGCACATTGAACTACTGAGTAGTCCTCCTTACGTGTTAACCAAGCGTTCTTAGCATCCTGGTCAGCCGTAGCGGGTGGTTCATCTCCTAGCGCAGCATTAAGGACATAATCCTTCTTCCCAGCTTGTAGGATCAACTTAAGATTACGAGCCCAGTCTACAAAGTTGCTTCCATCATCTTTCAACTTAGCTTTCTCTAGGAACGTATTAAAATTCAGGGTGACTGTCGCGTGAGCCATGATCTACAATACAAATATATTCAAAGTGGACTTAGACTATGTTCAAGATAATTAGAGTTTAACTTAATCAAATTATTTGCTAAACTCCCACTCAAAAAGCACATCTCTCTAGTCATTTGAGTGGTTCATGACCCACTTACACTAGCTCAAGTCCGATCATCACGTGAGTTGAGTATAGTTTCAGTGGTAAGCATCCCTATGCTAATCATATCAACTATATGATTCATGATCGACCTTTCGGTCTCATGTGTTCCGAGGCCATGTCTGCACATGCTAGGCTCGTCAAGCTTAACCCGAGTGTTCCGCGTGTGGAACTGTTTTGCACCCGTTGTATGTGAACGTTGAGTCTATCACACCCGATCATCACGTGGTGTCTCAAAACGACGAACTGTAGCAACGATGCACAGTCGGGGAGAACACAATTTCGTCTTGAAATTTTAGTGAGAGATCACCTCATAATGCTACCGTCGTTCTAAGCAAAATATGGTGCATAAAAGGATTAACATCACATGCAATTCATAAGTGACATGATATGGCCATCATCACGTGCTCCTTGATCTCCATCACCAAAGCACCGGCACGATCTTCTTGTCACCGGCGCCACACCATGATCTCCATCAACGTGTCTCCATCGGGGTTGTCGTGCTACTCATGCTATTACTACTAAAGCTACATCCTAGCAAAATAGTAAACGCATCTGCAAGCACAAACATTAGTTTAGAGACAACCCTATGGCTCCTGTCGGTTGTCGTACCATCGACGTGCAAGTCGATATTATCTATTACAACATGATCATCTCATACATCCAATATATCACATCACATCGTTGACCATATCACATCACAAGAATAACCTGCAAAAACAAGTTAGACGTCCTCTAATTTTGTTGTTGCATATTTTACGTGGTGACCATGGGTATCTAGTAGGATCGCATCTTACTTACGCAAACACCACAATGGAGATATATGAATTGCTATTTAACCTTATACAAGGACCTCCTCGGTCAAATCCGATTCAACTAAAGTTGGAGAAACCGACACTTGCCAGTCATCTTTGAGCAAGGGGGTTACTCGTAGCGATGAAACCAGTCTCTCGTAAGCGTACGAGTAATGTCGGTCCAAGCCGCTTCAATCCAACAATACCGCGAAATCAAGAAAAGACTAAGGAGGGCAGCAAAACGCACATCACCGCCCACAAAAACTTTTGTGTTCTACTCGAGAAGACATCTACGCATGAACCTAGCTCATGATGCCACTGTTGTGGAACGTCGCATGGGAAACAAAAATTTCCCTACGCTCACGAAGACCTATCATGGTGATGTTCATCTACGAGAGGGGATTTTCGATCTACATACCCTTCTAGATCGCACAGCAGAAGCGTTAGTGAACGCGGTTGATGTAGTGGAACGTCCTTACGTCCCTCGATCCGCCCCGCGAACCGTCCCATGAACCGTCCCGCGATCCGTCCCACGATCTAGTGCCGAACGGACGGCACCTCCGCGTTCAGCACACGTACAGCTCGACGATGATCTCGGCCTTCTTGATCCAGCAAGAGAGATGGAGAGGTAGATGAGTTCTTCGGCAGCGTGACGGCGCTCCGGAGGTTGGTGATAATCTTATCTCGGCAGGGCTCCGCCCGAGCTCCGCAGAAACGCGATCTAGAGGTAAAACCGTGGAGATATGTGGTCGGGCTGCCTTGAAAAAGTTGTCTCAAATCAGCCCTAATTGCTCCATATATATAGGAGGAGGGAGGGGAGGCTTGCCTTGAGGCTCAAGGAGCCCCAAGGGCTGCGCCACCAAGGGAGGAGGAGTCCTCCTCCAATCCTAGTCCAACTAGGATTGGAAAGTGGAGTCCTTCTCTCCTTTCCCACCTCCTTTTTTTTCTTTCTCTTTGATTTTCTATCCTTGGCGCATAGGGCCCTCTTGGGCTGTCCCACCAGCCCACCAAGGGCTGGTGCACCACCCTCAAGGCCTATGGGCTTCCTCGGGGTGGGTTGCCCCCCCCCCCCGGTGAACTCCCGGAACCCATTCGTCATTCCCGGTACATTCCCGGTAACTCCGAAAACCTTCCGGTAATCAAATGAGGTCATCCTATATATCAATCTTCATTTCCGGACCATCCCGGAAACCCTCGTGACGTCCGTGATCTCATCCGGGACTCCGAACAACATTCGGTAACCAACCATATAACTCAAATACGCATAAAACAACGTCGAACCTTAAGTGTGCAGACCCTGCGGGTTCGAGAACTATGTAGACATGACCCGACTGACTCCTCAGTCAATACCCAATAGCGGGACCTGGATGCCCATATTGGATCCCACATATTCTACGAAGATCTTATCGTTTGAACCTCAGTGCCAAGGATTCATATAATCCCGTATGTCATTCCCTTTGTCCTTCGGTATGTTACTTGCCCGAGATTCGATCGTCGGTATCCGTATACCTATTTCAATCTCATTTACCGGCAAGTCTCTTTACTCGTTCTGTAATACAAGATCCCGCAACTTACACTAAGTCACATTGCTTGCAAGGCTTGTGTGTGATGTTGTATTACCGAGTGGGCCCCGAGATACCTCTCCGTCACACGGAGTGACAAATCCCAGTCTCGATCCATTCTAACTCAACGAACACCTTTGGAGATACCTGTAAAGCATCTTTATAGTCACCCAGTTACGTTGCGACGTTTGATACACACAAAGCATTCCTCCGGTGTCAGTGAGTTATATGATCTCATGGTCATAGGAACAAATACTTGACACACAGAAAACAGTAGCAACAAAATGACACGATCAACATGCTACGTCTATTAGTTTGGGTCTAGTCCATCACGTGATTCTTCTAATGACGTGATCAAGTTATCAAGCAACAACACCTTGTACATAATCAGAAGACCCTGACTATCTTTGATCAACTGGCTAGCCAACTAGAGGCTTGCTAGGGACAGTGTTTTGTCTATGTATCCACACATGTATATAAGTCTTCATTCAATACAATAATAGCATGGATAATAAACGATTATCTTGATACAGGAATTATAATAATAACTATATTTATTATTGCCTCTAGGGCATAATTCCAACACTTCATGACTAATGTGAGTCCATGGTATGGATGCACTTTCACCTTCAACCATTGCTAGCCTCTCTAGTACCGTACAACTTTTGCCGGTGCACAAACCCACCATATACCTTCCTCAAAACAGCCACCATACCTACCTATTATGGCATTTTCATAGCCATTCCGAGATATATTGCCATGCAATTCCCACCGTTCCGTCTCATGACTTGTGCCGTCACTCTCATATTGCCATTGCATGATTGTAAGATAGATAGCGAAATATTTCAATGTCATACGCCAAGCTAGATTGTTGCACATCCCGGTACACTGCCGGAGGCATTTCCTATAGAGTCATCATTGTTCTAAGCTTTGAGTTGTGAGTAAATAAAAGTGTGATGATCATCATTAGAGCATTGTCCCATGTGAGGAAATAAAAATAGAAATAAAAGATGCCAAAGAGCCCAAATAAAAAAATAAAAAAAGAGGCCCAAGAGCCCATAAAAAATAAAATAAAAAGAGAAAAAGAGAGAAGGGACAATGCTACTATCTTTTTCCACACTTGTGCTTCATAATAGCACCATGTTCTTCATGATTGAGAGCCTCTCGTTTCGTCACCACCATATGCTAGTGGGAATCTTCATTATATAACTTAGCTTGTATATTACAATGATGGGCTTCCTCAAAATTGCCCTAGGTCTTCGTGAGCAAGCAAGTTGGATGCACACCCACTAGTTCTCCTTTTGAGCTTTCACATACTTATAGCTCTAGTGCATCCTTTGTATGGCAATCCCTACTCATTCACATTGATATCTATTAATGGGCAACTCCATTGCCCTTTGATACGCCGAGTCAATGTGACCATCTCTTCCTTTTTTGTCTCACAACCACCACCACACTCTATTCCACCTATAGTGTTATATACATGGCTCACGCTCATGTATTGCGTGATAGTTATAAAAAAGTTTGAGAAACTAAGAGTGCGAAAACAATTACTTGGCCAATACCGGGGTTGTGCATGATTTACATTAGTTGTGTGAGGATGATGGAGCATAGCCAGACTATATGATTTTGTATGGATAAATTTCTTTGGCCTTGTTATTTTGAAAGTTCATGATTACCTTGCTAGTTTGCTTGAAGTATTATTGTTTTCATGTCAATAGAAAACTATTGTTTTGAATCTTACGGATCTGAACATTCATGTCACATGAAAGAAGTTGCAAAGGAAAACAATGTTAGGTAGCATTCCACATCAAAAATTCATTCTTTATCACTTCCCTACTTGAGGACGAGCAGGAGTTAAGCTTGGGGATGCTTGATACGTCTCCAACGTATCTATAATTTTTTATGGTTAAATGCTATTATCTTGTCAAACTTTGGATGTTTTGTATGCCTTTTATATATTTTTTGGGACTAACTTATTAACTCAGTGCCAAGTCCAGTTCCTGTTTTTTCCATGTTTTTGACCCCTTTCACAGGAGGATTTTAAATGGATCCAAACGGAACGAAACATCCAAAAAGATTTTTTTCCGAAACAGAAGAAGATCGGGAAGCCTGAGAATCAGGGCAGGGGGCCAGCAGGGACCCCACAAGCCCCCTAGTCGCGGCCAGGGGGGCCCGCGCCTCCCAGGCTTGTGGGCTCCCTGGGCCACCTCTGCCCTAGGTCTTCCGCCTATATATTCCCTAAAATCCCAGAAAAATCAAGAGATCAACGAAAGTACTTTTCCGCCGCCGCAAGCTTCTGTCTCCGCAAGATCCCTTCCATGGCACGTTTTGGTGCCCTGCCGTAGGGGGGATTCGGATACGGAGGGCTTCTTCATCAACACCATGACCTCTCCGATGATGCGTGAGTAGTTCACCATAGACCTACGGGTCCATAGCTAGTAGCTAGATGGCTTCTTCTCTCTCTTGGATCTTCAATACAAAGTTCTCCATGATCTTCATGGAGATCTATCCGATGTAATCTTGTTTTGCGGTGTGTTTGTCGAGATCCGATGAATTGTGGATTTATGATCAGATTATCTATGAATCTTATTTGAGTTTCTTCTGATCTCTCTTATGCATGATTTCATATCCTTGTAATTCTCTTCGAGTTGTGGGTTTTGTTTGGCCAACTAGATCTATGAGTCTTGCAATGGGAGAAGTTCTTGGTTTTGGGTTCATACCGTGCGGTGACCTTACCCAGAGACAGAAGGGGTAGCAAGGCACGCATCGTGTTGTTGCCATCAAGGGTAAAAAGATGGGGTTTTCATCATTGGTTTGAGTATATCCCTCTACATCATGTCATCTTGCTTAAGGCGTTACTCTGTTCGTCATGAACTCAATACACTAGATGCATGCTAGATAGCGGTAGATGTGTGGAGTAATAGTAGTAGATGCAGAAAGTATCGGTCTGCTTGTCTCGGACGTGATGCCTATATGTATGATCATTGCCTTAGATATCGTCATGACTTTGCGCGGTTCTATAAATTGCTCTTTAGTAATTTTTTCACCCACCGTAATATTTGCTATTTTGAGAGAAGACGCTGGTAAACACTATGGCCCCCGGGTCTACTTCACATCATATTTTCAGCTCTACACTTTTACTTCGTTGCACTTTCCGCCTTCAGATCGTACTTTGCAATCAATCTTGAAGGGATTGACAACCCCTTTATAGCGTTGGGTGCAAGCTCTTTTGTGTTTGTGCAGGTACTCTAGACTTGACGAGATTCTCCTACTGGATTGATACCTTGGTTCTCAAACTGGGGGAAATACTTACTGCTCCTGTGCTGCATCGCCCTTTCCTCTTCAAGGGAAAAACCAACGCAAGCTCAAGAGATGACAGAAGATCTCTGTCGCCGTAGCAGCTTGGTGGACAGTAATGGGTTGGATGAGATCTATCATGTAATCGAGTTAGTTTTGATGGGGATTGATCCCTAGTATCCACTATGTTCTGAGATTGATGTTGCTACTACTTTCCTATGCTTAATGCTTGTCATTAGGGCCCCGAGTGCCATGATTTCAGATCTGAACCTATTATGTTCTCATCAATATATGTGTGTTCTTGATCCTATCTTGCAAGTTGTAGTCACCTACTATGTGTTATGACCCGGCAACCCCAGAGTGACAATAGCCGAAACCACTCCCGGAGATGACCATAGTATGAGGAGTTCATGTATTCACTGCTGCTACTATGTGTTATTTCCTACAAGTTTTTTCCTACTGGTCCTTGCTATGTTACTTTGCCGCCGCTACTGTCACTGCTGCTACTGTTACCGGTACTGCTGTCACTGCTACTGTTACCATTGCTACTGTTGCTATCACACTACTTTACTACTGAAACTTTGCTGCAGATACTAAGTCTTTCAGGTGTGGTTGAATTGACAACTCAACTGCTAATACACGAGAATATTCTTTCGCTTCCCTTTGTGTCGAATCAACAAATTTGGGTTGAATACTCTACCCTTGAAAACTGTTGCGATCCCCTATACTTGTGGGTTATCAGTCCTCCTGCGATCGGAACATTTCGGGAACCCTGGGGTCCGCTTACACAGAATTCGTCAAAACTCGTAGTTTTGGCCTATTACGACCAGTTTTCTATGCTATTAGTTACTCATTTTGGGTGCCGTTGTGATCCGAATGTTTCGGGAACCCTGAGTCCGGTTACGGGGAACTCGTCAAAACTCGCAGTTTTAGCCTATTCTAGCAAGTTTTGTATGCTATTAGTCACTGATTTTGGGTCCTGTTGCGATCCGAAAATTTTGGGAACCCCGGGTTTCAGTTACGGGGAACTCATCAAAACTAGCAATTTTGGCCTATTCTGGCGAGATTTGTATGCTATTACTCAGTGGTTTTGGTTCCCGCTATGATCCGAATGTTTCAGGAACCCCGGGGTCCGGTTACGGGGAACTCGTCAAAACTCGCAGTTTTGGCCTATTCCGGTCAGTTTGTTATGCTATTAGTCACTGGTTTTGGGACCTGCTGCGATTCGAACATTTCGGGAACCCAGGGGTCCGGTTACGGGGAACTAGTCAAAAATCACAGGTTTGGCCTATTGTGGCCAGTTTTATATGCTATTACTCACTGATTTTTGTTCCCGCTGCGATCTGAACGTTTTGGGAACCCCGGGTCCGGTTACATGGAACTCGTGAAAACTCGCAGTTCCCAAAATTAGTGAGTGATTGTGGGTCCCGATATTATCCGAACATTTCAGGAACCCCGTGGTCCGGTTACGGGGAAATCGTGAAAACTCGTAGGTTTGGCCTATTATGGCGAGTCTTGTAATCTATTACTCACTAATTTTGGTTCCCACTCTGATCTGGATGTTTCAAGAACCCCGGGGTCCGGTTACGAGGAACTCGTCAAAAGTCACAGTTTTGGTCTATTCTGGCAAGTTTTGTATGCTATTACTCACTATTTTCGGTCCCGCTGCGATCCGAACGTTTCGGGAACCTCGGGGTCCAGTTACGTGGAACTCGTGAAAACTCACAGTTTTGTATGCTATTAGTCACTCATTTTGGGTCCCACTGTGATCCGAACGTTTCGGGAACCCCGTGGACCGGGTACGTGGAACTCGTCAAAACTCACAGTTTTGGCCAGTTTTGTATGCTATTAGTCACTGATTTTGAGTCCTGCTGCGATCCGAACATTTTGGGAACCCCGGGGTACGGTTATGGGGAACTCATCAAAGCTCGCAGTTTTGGTCTCTTCCGGCCAGTTTTGTATGCTATTAGTCACTAATTTTCGGTCCCGATGCCATCCGAACATTTCGGGAACCCCGGGGTCCGGTTAAGGGGAAACCGTGAAAACTCACAGTTTTGGTCTATTCTCGCCACTTTTGTATGCTATTACTCACTGATTTTGGGTCCCGCTGCGATCCGGACGTTTCGGGAACCCCGGAGTCCAGTTATGTGGAACTCGTGAAAACTCGCAGTTTTGGCCTATTCCGGACAGTTTTGTATGCTATTAGTCATTGATTTTGGGTCCCGGTGTGATCCGAACATTTCAGGAACCCCATGGTCCGATTACGGGGAACTCGTCAAAAATCGCAGGTTTGGCCTATTGTGGCCAGTTTTTTATGTTATAACTCACTGATTTTGTGTCCCGCTGCGATCTGAACGTTTCGGGAACCCCGAAGTCCGGTTACGTGGAACTTATTCAAACACGTAGTTTTGGCCTATTCTGGCCAGTTTTGTATGCTATTACTCACTGGTTTTGGGTCCCACTGTGATCCGAACGTTCCGGGAACCCCGAGGTCCGGTTACGGGGAACTCGTCAAAACTCGCAGTTTTAGCCAATTCTGGCCACGTTTATATGCTATTAGTCACTCATTTTCGGTCCTCCTGCGGTCCGAACTTTTCGGGAACCCCGGGGTTCGATTAAGGAGAACTCGTCAAAAATCACAGGTCCGGTTACGGGGAACTCGTCCAAACTCGCAGTTTTGGTCTATTCTGGTGAGTTTTGTATGCTATTGGTCAATGATTTTTGGTCCTGCTTCGATCCGAATATTTTGGGATCCCCGAGTTTCGGTTATGGGGAACTCATCAAAACTCGCAATTTGGGCCTATTCTGGCGAGTTTTGTATGCTATTAGTCACTGATTTTGGTTCCCGCTGCGATCCGAACATTTCAAAAACCCCGGGGTCCGGTTACGGGGAACTCATGAAAACTCGCAGTTTTAGCCTATTCTAGCCACGTTTATATGCTATTAGTCACTCATTTTGGGTCCTCGTGCGATCCGAACATTTTGGGAACCCCGGGGTCCGGTTACGTAGAACTCGTCAAAACTCGCAGTTTTGGCCTATTACGACTAGTTTTTTATGCTATTAGTTACTGATTTTGGGTGTCGTTGTGATCTGAATGTTTGGGGAACCCTGGGTCCGGTTACGGGGAACTCGTCAAAACTCGCAGTTTTGGCCTATTCTGGTGAGTTTTGTATCTATTAGTCACTCATTATGGGTCCTGCTGCAATCCGAACATTTTGGAAAACCCGGGTTTCGGTTACGGGGAACTCATCAAAACTCGCAATTTTGGCCTATTCTGGCGAGTTTTGTATGCTATTACTCATGTTGGAATTATACCCTAGAGACAATAATAAATATAGTTATTATTATAATTCCTGTATCAAGATAATCGTTTATTATCCATGCTATAATTGTATTGAATGAAGACTCATTTACATGTGTGGATACATAGACAAAACACCATCCCTAGCAAGCCTCTAGTTGGCTAGCCAGTTGATCAAAGATAGTCAGCGTCTTCTGATTATGAACAAGGTGTTGTTGTTGCTTGATAACTGGATCACGTCATTAGGAGAATCACGTGATGGACTAGACCCAAACTAATAGACGTAGCATGTTGATCGTGTCATTTTGTTGCTACTGTTTTCTGCGTGTCAAGTATTTATTCCTATGACCATGAGATCATATAACTCACTGACACCGGAGGAATGCTCTGTGTGTATCAAACGTCGCAACGTAACTGGGTGACTATAAAGATGCTCTACAGGTATCTCCGAAGGTGTTAGTTGAGTTAGTATGGATCAAGACTGGGATTTGTCACTCCGTGTGACGGAGAGGTATCTCGGGGCCCACTCGGTAATACAACATCACACACAAGCCTTGCAAGCAATGTAACTTATTGTAAGTTGCGGGATCTTGTATTACGGAACGAGTAAAGAGACTTGCCGGTAAAACGAGATTGAAATAGGTATACGGATACTGACGATCGAATCTCGGGCAAGTAACATACCGAAGGACAAAGGGAATGACATACGGGATTACATGAATCCTTGGCACTGAGGTTCAAACGATAAGATCTTCGTAGAATATGTAGGATCCAATATGGGCATCCAGGTCCCGCTATTGGATATTGACCGAGAAGTCTCTCGGGTCATGTCTACATAGTTCTCGAACCCGCAGGGTCTGCACACTTAAGGTTTGACATTGTTTTATGCGTATTTGAGTTATATGGTTGGTTACCGAATGTTGTTCAGAGTCCTGGATGAGATCACGGACGTCACGAGGGTTTCCGGAATGGTCCGGAAACGAAGATTGATATATAGGATGACCTCATTTGATTACCGGAAGGTTTTCGGAGTTACCGGGAATGTACCGGGAATGACGAATGGGTTCCGGGAGTTCACCGGGGGGGCCACCCACCCCGGGGAAGCCCATAGGCCTTGGGGGAGCCACACCAGCCCTTAGTGGGCTGGTGGGACAGCCCAGAAGTGCCCTATACGCCAAGGAGAAGAAAATCAAGAGAGAAAGAAAAAAAAAGAGGAGGAGGTGGGAAGGAAGGGGGACTCCCTCCCACCAAACCTAGTCCAACTCGGTTTGGGGGGGGAGAGTCCTCCCCCTTGGCTCGGCCGACTCCTTGAGGGTCCTTGGACCCCAAGTCAAGGCCCCCCTCCCTCCCACCTATATATACGGAGGTTTTAGGGCTGATTTGAGACAACTTTTCCACGGCAGCCCGACCACATACCTCCACGGTTTTTCCTCTAGATCGCGTTTCTGCGGAGCTCGGGCGGAGCCCTGCTGAGACAAGGTCATCACTAACCTCTGGAGCGCCGTCACGCTGCCGGAGAACTCTTCTACCTCTCCGTCTCTCTTGCTGGATCAAGAAGGCCGAGATCATCGTCGAGTTGTACGTGTGCTGAACGCGGAGGTGCCGTCCGTTCGGTACTAGATCGTGGGACTGATCGCGGGATTGTTCGCGGGGCGGATCGAGGGACGTGAGGACGTTCCACTACATCAACCGCGTTCTCTAACGCTTCTGCTGTACGATCTACAAGGGTACGTAGATCACTCATCCCCTCTCGTAGATGGACATCACCATGATAGGTCTTCGTGCGCGTAGGAAAACTTTTGTTTCCCATGCGACGTTCCCCAACAGTGGCATCATGAGCTAGGTTCATGCGTAGATGTCTTCTCGAGTAGAACACAAAAGGTTTTGTGGGCGGTGATGTGCGTTTTGCTGCCCTCCTTAGTCTTTTCTTGATTCCGCGGTATTGTTGGATTGAAGCGGCTTGGACCGACATTACTCGTACGCTTACGAGAGACTGGTTTCATCGTTACGAGTAACTCCGTTGCTCAAAGATGACTGGCAAGTGTCAGTTTCTCCAAGTTTAGTTGAATCGGATTTGACCGAGGAGGTCCTTGGATGAGGTTAAATAGCAACTCATATATCTCCGTTGTGGTGTTTGCGTAAGTAAGATGCGATCCTACTAGATACCCATGGTCACCACGTAAAACATGCAACAACAAAATTAGAGGACGTCTAACTTGTTTTTGCAGGGTATGATTGTGATGTGATATGGCCAACGATGTGATGTGATATATTGGATGTATGAGATGATCATGTTGTAATAGAAATATCGACTTGCACGTCGATGGTACGGCAACCGGCAGGAGCCATAGGGTTGTCTTTATACTAACGTTTGTGCTTGCAGATGCGTTTACTATTTTGCTAGGATGTAGCTTTAGTAGTAATAGCATAAGTAGAACGACAACCCCCGATGGCAACACATTTATGGATGATCATGGTGTGGCGCCGGTGACAAGAAGATCGTGCCAGTGCTTTGGTGATGGAGATCAAGAAGCACGTGATGATGGCCATATCATGTCACTTATGAATTGCATGTGATGTTAATCCTTTTATGCACCTTATTTTGCTTAGAACGACGGTAGCATTATGAGGTGATCTCTCACTAAAATTTCAAGACGAAATTGTGTTCTCCCCGACTGTGCACCGTTGCTACAGTTCGTCGTTTCGAGACACCACGTGATGATCGGGTGTGATAGACTCAACGTTCACATACAACGGGTGCAAAACAGTTGCGCACGCGGAACACTCGGGTTAAGCTTGACGAGCCTAGCATGTGCAGACATGGCCTCGGAACACATGAGACCGAAAGGTCGATCATGAATCATATAGTTGATATGATTAGCATAGGGATGCTTACCACTGAAACTATACTCAACTCACGTGATGATCGGACTTGAGCTAGTGTAAGTGGATCATGAACCACTCAAATGACTAGAGAGATGTACTTTTTGAGTGGGGGTTTAGCAAATAATTTGATTAAGTTAAACTCTAATTATCTTGAACATAGTCTAAGTCCACTTTAAATATATTTGTGTTGTAGATCATGGCTCACGCGACAGTCATCCTGAATTTTAATACGTTCCTAGAGAAAGCTAAGTTGAAAGATGATGGAAGCAACTTTGTAGACTGGGCTCGTAATCTTAAGCTAATCTTACAAGCTGGGAAGAAGGATTATGTCCTTAATGCTGCGCTAGGAGATGAACCACCCGCTACGGCTGATCAGGATGTTAAGAACGCTTGGTTAGCACGTAAGGAGGACTACTCAATAGTTCAATGTGCAGTCTTGTATGGCTTAGAACCGGGACTTCAACGTCGCTTTGAGCGTCATGGAGCATTTGAGATGTTCCAGGAGTTGAAGTTTATCTTTCAGAAGAACGCCCGGATCGAGAGGTATGAGACCTCCGATAAATTCTATGCTTGCAAGATGGAGGAAAACTCGTCTGTCAGTGAACATGTGCTCAAAATGTCTGGGTACTCAAACCGTCTAGCTGAGCTGGGGATTGAACTCCCGCAAGAGGCTATCACTGACAGAATCCTTCAATCACTGCCGCCAAGCTATAAAGGCTTTGTGTTGAACTACAACATGCAAGGGATGAACAAGTCTCCCGGCGAGTTGTTTGCGATGCTGAAAGTCGCAGAGTCTGAACTCCGTAAAGAGCACCAAGTGTTGATGGTGAGCAAGACCAATAGTTTCAAGAGAAACGGCAAAGGCAAGAAGGGCAATTCGAAGAAGAGCGGCAAGCCTGTTGCCTATCCGCCGAAGAAACCCAAAGCTGGACCTAAGCCTGAAACGGAGTGTTTCTATTGCAAGGGTATGGGTCACTGGAAGCGCAATTGCCCCAAGTATCTGGCAGATAAGAAGGCGGGCAAAGAAAAATCAGGTATATTTGATATACATGTTATTGATGTGTACTTAACCGGCTCTTGTAGTAGTGCCTGGGTATTTGATACCAGTTCTGTTGCTCATATTTGCAACTCGAAACAGGAACTGCGGAATAGGCGAAGGCTGGCAAAAGATGAAGTGACGATGCGCGTAGGAAATGGTTCCAAGGTTGATGCAATCACCGTCGGCACAGTGTCACTTCAGTTACCGTCAGGATTAGTGATGAACTTAAATCATTGTTATTTAGTGCCTGCGTTGAGCATGAACATTATATCTGGATCTTGTTTATTGCGAGATGGTTACTCTTTTAAGTCTGAGAATAATGGTTGTTCTATTTCTATGAGTAACATCTTTTATGGTCATGCACCGAATGTGAGAGGATTGTTCATATTGAATCTTGATAGCGATACACATATACATAACATTGAGACCAAAAGAGTTAGAGTAAACAATGATAGCGCCATATTTTTGTGGCACTGCCGCTTGGGTCATATTGGTGTAAAGCGCATGAAGAAACTCCATGCTGATGGACTTTTGGAGTCACTTGACTTTGATTCACTTGACACGTGCGAACCATGCCTCATGGGCAAGATGACTAAGACTCCGTTCTCCGGAACAATGGAGCGTGCAAGTGACTAGTTGGAAATCATACATACCGATGTGTGTGGTCCAATGAGCGTAGAGGCACGCGGCGGATATCGTTATTTTCTCACCTTCACTGACGATTTAAGTAGATATGGTTATGTCTACTTGATGAAGCACAAGTCTGAAACATTTGAAAAGTTCAAGCAATTTCAGAGTGAAGTGGAAAATCATCATAACAAGAAGATCAAGTTCCTACGATCTGATCGTGGGGGTGAATATCTGAGTTTCGAGTTTGGTGCTCACTTAAGACAATGTGGAATTGTTTCGCAGTTAACACCGCCTGGAACACCACAGCGTAATGGTGTGTCCAAACATCGTAATCGTACTTTGTTAGAGATGGTGCGATCTATGATGTCTCTTACTGATTTACCGTTATCATTTTGGGGTTATGCATTAGAAACAGCTGCATTCACTTTAAATAGGGCACCATCAAAATCCGTCGCGACGACACCATACGAACTGTGGTATGGCAAAAGGCCAAAGTTGTCGTTTCTTAAAGTTTGGGGATGTGATGCTTATGTCAAAAAGCTTCAGCCTGAAAAGCTGGAACCCAAAGCGGAAAAGTGCGTCTTCATAGGTTACCCAAAAGAGACAGTTGGGTACACCTTCTATCTCAAATCCGAGGGCAAAGTGTTTGTTGCTAAAAACGGAGCTTTTCTCGAGAAGGAGTTTCTCTCGAGAGAATTGAGTGGGAGGAAGATAGAACTTGACGAGGTTGTCGAACCTCTCATCCCTCTGGATGGTGGCGCACGGCAAAGGGAAACCTCTGTCATTGCAACGCCAGTTGAGGAGGGAGTTAATGATGATGATCATGAAACTCCAGTTCAAGTTTCTGTCGAACCACGCAGGTCGACGAGACCACGTGCTGCTCCAGAGTGGTACGGGAATCCCGTCTTGTCAATCATGTTGTTAGACAACAATGAGCCGGCAAATTATGAAGAAGCAATGGTGGACCCAGATTCCAACAAATGGCTAGAAGCCATGAAATCCGAGATAGGATCCATGTATGAGAACAAAGTGTGGACTTTGGAGGTACTACCTGAGGGCCGCAAGGCTATTCAGAACAAATGGATCTTTAAGAGGAAGACGGACGTTGACGGTAATGTGACCGTTTATAAAGCTCGACTTGTGGCAAAGGGTTTTTCACAAGTTCAAGGAATTGACTACGATGAGACATTCTCACCCGTAGAGATGCTTAAGTCCGTCAGAATCATGTTAGCAATAGCTGCGTTTTTCGATTATGAAATCTGGCAGATGGATGTCAAAACGGCGTTCCTTAACGGTTTCCTTAAGGAAGAGTTGTATATGATACAACCCGAAGGTTTTGTCGATCCTAAAAATGCTAACAAGGTGTGCAAGCTCCAGCGATCCATTTATGGACTGGTGCAAGCATCTCGGAGTTGGAACAAACGCTTTGATGAGGTGATCAAAGCATTTGGGTTTATACAAGTGGTTGGAGAATCTTGTATTTACAAGAAAGTGAGTGGGAGCTCTGTGGTGTTTCTAATATTATATGTGGATGACATATTGCTGATTGGAAACGACATGGAGTTTTTGGAGAGCGTAAACGATTACTTGAATAAAAGTTTCTCTATGAAGGACCTAGGAGAAGCTGCTTACATTCTAGGCATTAAGATCTATAGGGATAGATCAAAACGCCTGATAGGACTTTCACAAAGCACATACCTTGATAAAGTTTTGAAGAGGTTCAAAATGGAACAGTCCAAGAAAGGGTTCTTGCCAGTTCTACAAGGTACAAAATTGAGTAAGACTCAGTGCCCAGCAACTGATGAAGATAGAGAGCATATGCGCTCCGTCCCCTATGCTTCAGCCATAGGTTCTATCATGTATGCGATGCTGTGCACTAGACCGGATGTTAGCCTGGCCATAAGTATGGCAGGTAGGTTCCAGAGTAATCCAGGAGTGGATCACTGGACATCGGTCAAGAATATCCTGAAGTACCTGAAAAGGACTAAGGAGATGTTTCTCGTGTATGGAGGTGACGAAGAGCTCGCCGTAAAAGGTTACGTCGATGCAAGCTTTGACACAGATCCGGACGACTCTAAGTCGCAAACCGGATACGTATTTATTCTTAATGGGGGTGCAGTAAGCTGGTGCAGTTCCAAGCAAAGCGTCGTAGCAGATTCTACATTTGAAGCGGAGTACATGGCTGCCTCGGAGGCGGCTAAGGAGGGTGTCTGGATGAAGCAGTTCATGACGGATCTTGGAGTGGTGCCAAGCGCACTGAATCCAATAACCTTGTTCTGTGATAACACTGGTGCCATTGCCTTAGCAAAGGAACCACGGTTTCATAAGAAGACCAGACACATCAAACGACGCTTCAACCTCATCCGCGACTACGTCGAGGGAGAGGACGTGAATATATGCAAAGTGTACACGGATCTGAATGTAGCAGACCCGCTGACTAAACCTCTTCCACGGCCAAAGCATAATCAACACCAGAACTGTATGGGTGTTAGATTTATTACAATGTAATTCACATGGTGATGTGAGGGCTAGATTATTGACTCTAGTGCAAGTGGGAGACTGTTGGAATTATGCCCTAGAGGCAATAATAAATATAGTTATTATTATAATTCCTGTATCAAGATAATCGTTTATTATCCATGTTATAATTGTATTGAATGAAGACTCATTTACATGTGTGGATACATAGACAAAACACCATCCCTAGCAAGCCTCTAGTTGGCTACCCAGTTTATCAAAGATAGTCAGCGTCTTCTGATTATGAACAAGGTGTTGTTGTTGCTTGATAACTGGATCACGTCATTAGGAGAATCACGTGATGGACTAGACCCAAACTAATAGACGTAGCATGTTGATCGTGTCATTTTGTTGCTACTGTTTTCTGCGTGTCAAGTATTTATTCCTATGACCATGAGATCATATAACTCACTGACACCGGAGGAATGCTTTGTGTGTATCAAATGTCGCAACGTAACTGGGTGACTATAAAGATGCTCTACAGGTATCTCCGAAGGTGTTAGTTGAGTTAGTATGGATCAAGACTGGGATTTGTCACTCCGTGTGACGGAGAGGTATCTCGGGGCCCACTCGCCAATACAACATCACACACAAGCCTTGCAAGCAATGTAACTTATTGTAAGTTGCGGGATCTTGTATTACGGAACGAGTAAAGAGACTTGCCAGTAAAACGAGATTGAAATAGGTATACGGATACTGACGATCGAATCTCGGGCAAGTAACATACCGAAGGACAAAGGGAATGACATACGGGATTATATGAATCCTTAGCACTGAGGTTCAAACGATAAGATCTTCGTAGAATATGTAGGATCCAATATGGGCATCCAGGTCCCGCTATTGGATATTGACCGAGAAGTCTCTCGGGTCATGTCTACATAGTTCTCGAACCCGCAGGGTCTGCACACTTAAGGTTCGACGTTGTTTTATGCGTATTTGAGTTATATGGTTGGTTACCGAATGTTGTTCGGAGTCCCGGATGAGATCACGAACGTCACGAGGGTTTCCGGAATTGTCCGGAAACGAAGATTGATATATAGGATGACCTCATTTGATTACCGGAAGGTTTTCGGAGTTACCGGGAATGTACCGGGAATGACGAATGGGTTCCGGGAGTTCACCGGGGGGGCCACCCACCCCGGGGAAGCCCATAGGCCTTGGGGGAGCCACACCAGCCCTTAGTGGGCTGGTGGGACAGCCCACAAGTGCCCTATGCGCCAAGGAGAAGAAAATCAAGAGAGAAAGAAAAAAAAAAGAGGAGGAGGTGGGAAGGAAGGGGGACTCCCTCCCACCAAACCTAGTCAAACTCGGTTTGGGGGGGGAGAGTCCTCCCCCTTGGCTCGGCCGACTCCTTGAGGGTCCTTGGACCCCAAGGGAAGGCCCCCCTCCCTCCCACCTATATATACGGAGGTTTTAGGGCTGATTTGAGACAACTTTTCCACGGCAGCCCGACCACATACCTCCACGGTTTTTCCTCTAGATCGCGTTTCTGCGGAGCTCGGGCGGAGCCCTGCTGAGATAAGGTCATCACTAACCTCCGGACCGCCGACACGCTGCCGGAGAACTCTTCTACCTCTCCGTCTCTCTTGCTGGATCAAGAAGGCCGAGATCATCGTCCATCTGTACGTGTGCTGAACGCGGAGGTGTCGTCCGTTCGGTACTAGATCGTGGGACTGATCGCGGGATTGTTCGTGGGGCGGATCGAGGGACGTGAGGACGTTCCACTACATCAACCGCGTTCTCTAACGCTTCTGCTGTACGATCTACAAGGGTACGTAGATCACTCATCCCCTCTCGTAGATGGACATCACCATGATAGGTCTTCGTGCGCGTAGGAAAATTTTTGTTTCCTATGCGACGTTCCCCAACAACTCAGTGGCTTTGGTTCCCGCTACGATCCGAACGTTTCAAGAACCCTGGGGTCTGGTTATGGGGAACTCGTCAAAACTCGCAGTTTTGGTCTATTCTGGCCAGTTTTGTATGCTATTACTCATTGATTTTGGGTCCCGCTACGATCCAAACATTTCGGGAACCCAGGGGTCCGGTTACGTGGAACTCGTCAAAACTCACAGTTTTGGCCTATTCCGGCAAGTTTTGTATGCTATTAGTCACTGGTTTTGGGTCCTGCTGTGATTCGAACGTTTCAGGAACCCAGGGGTCCGGTTACGGGGAACTAGTCAAAAATCATAGGTTTGGCCTATTGTGGCCGGTATTGTATGCTACTACTCACTGATTTTGGTTCCCGCTGCGATCCGAACGTTTCGGGAACCCCGGGGTCTGGTCACATGGAACTCGTGAAAACTCGCAGTTTTGGCCTATTCCGGCTAGTTTTGTTTCCTATTAGTCACTGATTTTGGGTCCCGCTGTGATTCGAACGTTTCGGGAACCCCGTGGTCCGGTTACGGGGAAATCGTGAAAACTCGTAGTTTTGGCCTATTGTGGCCAGTCTTGTAATCTATTACTCACTAATTTTGGTTCCCACTCCGATCTGAATGTTTCAGGAACCCCGGGGTCCGGTTACGGGGAACTCGTCAAAACTTGCAGTTTTGGTCTATTGTGGCAAGTTTTGTATGCTATTACTCAGTGATTTTGGGTCCCGTTGCGATCCGAACGTTTCGGGAACCACGGGGTCTAGTTATGTGGAACTCGTGAAAACTCGAAGTTTTGATCTATTCCGGCCAGTTTTATATCCTATTAGTCACCGATTTGGGGTCTCGCTATGATCCGGACGTTTCGGGAACCCCGTGGACCGGGTACGTGGAACTCGTCGAAATTCGCAGTTTTGGCCTATTATGGCCAGTTTTTTATGCTATTAGTCACCGATTTTTAGTCCTGCTGCGATCCGAACATTTTCGGAACCCCGAGGTCCGGTTACGGGGAACTCATCAAAACTCGCAGTTTTGGCCTATTCTGGCAAGTTTTGGATGCTATTACTCACTCATTTTGGTTCCCGTTGTGATCCGAAGGTTTCGGGAACCCTGGGGTCCGGTTATGGGGAACTCATCAAAACTCGTAGTTTTGGTCTATTCCGGCCAGTTTTGTATGCTATTAGTCACTGATTTTGGGTCCCGATGCCATCCGAACGTTTCGAGAACCCGGGGTCCGGTTAAGGGGAAATCGTGAAAACTCACAGTTTTGGCCTATTGTCGCCACTTTTGTATGCTATTACTCGCTGATTTTGGTTCTCGTTGCGATCTGAACATTTCGGGAACCCCGGGGTACGGTTACAGTGAACTGATCAAAACTCGCAGTTTTGGTCTATTCTGGCAAGTTTTGTGTGATATTACTCACTGATTTTGGGTCCCCGATGTGATCCAAACGTTTCGGGAACCCTGGGGTCCGGTTACGTGGAACTCGTGAAATCTCGTAGTTTTGGCCTATGCCGGCCAGTTTTGTATGCTATTAGTCACTGATTTTGGGTCCCGGTGTGATCCGATCGTTTCGGGAACCCCATGGTCCGGTTACGGGGAACTCGTCAAAAATCGCAGGTTTGGCCTAGTGTGGCCTGTTTTGTATGCTATAACTCACTGATTTGGATCCCGCTGCTATCTGAACATTTCGGGAACCCCGGGGTCCGGTTACGTGGAACTAGTTTAAACACGCAGTTTTAGCCAATTCTAGCCAGTTTTGGATGCTATTATTCAGTGATTTTGGGAACCGCGAGGTCAAGTTAAGGGGAACTCGTCAAAACTCGCAGTTTTTGCCTATTCTGGCCACGTTTGTATGCTATTAGTCACTCATTTTCGGTCCTCGTGTGATCCGAACTTTTCGGGAACCCCGGGGTTCGGTTAAGGAGAACTGTTTTGGCCTATTACGACCAGTTTTCTATGCTATTAGTAACTGATTTTGGGTCCTGTTGTAATCCTAATGTTTCGGGAACCCTTGGGTCCGGTTATGGGGAACTCGTCCAAACTCGCAGTTTTGGCCTATTATGGCGAGTTTTGTATGCTATTAGTCAATGATTTTTGGTCCTGCTTCGATCCGAACATTTTTGGATCCCCGGGTTTCGGTTACGGGGAACTCATCAAAACTCGCAATTTTGGCCTATTCTCACGAGTTTTGTATGCTATTACTCACTGATTTTGGTTCCCGCTGCGATCCGAACATTTCGGGAACCACGGGGTTCGGTTACGGGGAACTCGTCAAAACTCGCAGTTTTAGTCTATTCTCGCCACGTTTGTACGCTATTAGTCACTCATTTTGGGTCCTCCTGCGATCCGAACATTTCGGGAACCCCGGGTCCGGTTACGGAGAACTCATCAAAACTCGCAGTTTTGGCCTATTACGACCATTTTTTATGCTATTAGTTACTGATTTTGGGTGCCGTTGTGATCCAAATGTTTCAGGAACCCTGGGACCAGTTACGGAGAACTCGTCAAAACTCGCAGATTTGGCCTATTCTGTCGAGTTTTGTATCTATTAGTCACTAATTTTGGGTTCTGCTGCCATCCGAACATTTTGGGAACCCCGGGTTTCGGTTACGGGGAACTCATCAAAACTCGCAATTTTGGCCTATTCTGGCGAGTTCTGTATGCTATTACTTAGTGGTTTTGGTTCCCGCTGTGATCCGAACGTTTCAGGAACCCCGGGGTCCGGTTACGGGCAACTCGCCAAAACTCGCAGTTTTGGTCTATTCTGGCCAGTTTTGTATGCTATTACTCATTGATTTTGGGTCCCGGTGCGATCCAAATGTTTCGGGAACAACGGGGTTCGGTTACGTGGAACTCGTCAAAACTCGCAGTTTTGGCCTATTCCGGCCAGTTTTGTATGCTATTAGTCACTGGTTTTGGGTCCTGCTGCGATTCGAACGTTTCGGGAACCCAGGGGTCCGGTTACGGGGAACTAGTCAAAAATCACAGGTTTGGCCTATTGTGGCTAGTATTGTATGCTATTACTCAGTGATTTTGGTTCCCACTGCGATCCGAACGTTTCGGGAACCCGGGGTCCGGTTACATGGAACTCGTGAAAACTCGCATTTTTGACCTATTCCGCTAGTTGTGTATGCTATGCATCTAAAGGAAATGAAAGGAAGGGGACTCGAGAGGGCATTGCATGAGTAGAAACGCTATAGATGTAATGGACTAATGACTAGGGTGGTCTATCACCTTGTTGAGTGTAAGAGGTGAGACTGACCAACGCAAGGCCATTTATATCTTTGCACATCATTACTTGCCATTTTCTGTTATGAGCTTTGATGGAAAGAATTTGTGTATAGAAGGAAAGAAACAAATCATGTAATTGTATAGAAGGAATGAAACAAATCATGTAATCTGTAGAAGCAAAGAAACAAATCATTTAATTGTATAGAAGGAAAGAGACAAATCATGTAACCGCCTCACGCATGCACAAACCATATTAGGTATTTGATACGTCTCCAACATATCTATAATTTTTGTTGGTTCCATGCTATTATCTTGTCAAACTTTGGATGTTTTGTATGCCTTTTATATCTTTTTTGGGACTAACTTATTAACTCGGTGTCAAGTGCGAGTTCCTGTTTTTTCCGTGTTTTTGACCCTTTTCACAGGACAATATTAAACGGAGTCCAAACGGAATAAAACCTCCGAAAATATTTTTTCCGGAACAAAAGATACGCGGGGAACTTGAGAACCAAGGCAAAGGACCCCCAGGGAGGTCACAAGCCCCCTAGGCGCAGCCTGGGGGGCGCGCCTAGCAGGCTTGTGGGCCCCCTGTGGCTCCTTTGCCCTACTTCTTCCATCTATAAATCTCCAAAAAATCAAAACCACGAGAGAGAGCCACGAAAATACTTTTCCGCCGCCGCAAGCTTGTGTCTCCGCAAGATCCCATCTGGGGCACATTCTGGTGCCCAGACGAAGGGGGGATTCGGACACGGAGGGCTTCTTCATCAACACCATTGCCTCTCCGATGATGCGTGAGTAGTTCACCATAGACCTTCGGGTCCATAGCTAGTAGCTAGATGGATTCTTCTCTCTCTTGGATCTTCAATACAAAGTTCTCCATGATCTTCATGGAGATCTATCCGATGTAATCTTCTTTTGCGGTGTGTTTGTCAAGATCTGATGAATTGTGGATTTATGATCAGATTATCTATGAATCTTATTTGAGTTTTTTCTGATCTCTTATATGCATGATTTCATATCCTTGTAATTCTCTTCGAGTTGTGGGTTTTGTTTGGCCAACTTGATCTATGATTCTTGCAATGGAAGAAGTGCTTGGTTTTGGGTTCATACCGTGCGGTGACCTCACCCAGTGACAGAAGGGGTAGCGAGGCACGCATCGTGTTGTTGCCATCAAGGGTAAAAAGATGGGGTTTATATCTGTTGCATGAATTTATCCCTCTACATCATGTCATCTTGCTTAAGGCGTTACTCTGTTTGTCATGAACTCAATACACTAGATGCATGCTGGATAGCGGTCGATGTGTGGAGTAATAGTAGTAGATGCAGAAAGTATCGGTATACTTGTCTCGGACGTGATGCCTATATGTATGATCATTGCCATAGATATAGTCATGACTTTGCGCGGTTCTATCAATTACTCGACAGTAATTCGTTCACCCACCGTAATATTTGCTATCATGAGAGAAGCCTCTAGTGAACACTATGCCCCCCGGGTCTACTTCACACTATATTTTCAGCTCCACACTTTTACTTTGTTGCACTTTCCGCCTTTATATCTCACCTTGCAATCAATCGTGAAGGGATTGACAACCCCTTTGTAGTGTTGGGTGCAAGTTTGTTGTTTTTGGCAGGTACTTTAGGAACTTGGCTTGATACTCCTACTGGACTGATACCTTGGTTCTCAAACTGAGGGAAATACTTATTGCTACTGTGTTGCATCACCCTTTCTTCTTCAAGGGAAAAACCAACGCAAGCTCAAGAGGTAGCAAGAAGAATTTTTGGCGCCATTGCCGGGGAGGAGGATCAAGTCAAGAATAGTCTCCCGTCAACGTGCCAATTTCTGGCGCCGTTGCCGGGGAGCATCAAGTGAAGCTTATCCAAGTAACCGTCGCAAACTCATCTCTTGGATTTACTTTTTTGCCTCTCGTTTTCCTCTCCCCCACTTATGAAAAAAAATACAAAAATATTTGCCTTTTTCGTTCGCCCTTTTCTTTCGCTTGCTTTCTGCCTGCTTGTGTGGGATAGTCTATCTGTCCCCATGGCTAGACGTACCTCTTTGAACGATACTCCCGAGAGCGAAGTTCTCAATTTCAAACAAAATGAGGAAGAAAACTTAAAGGATGCTTGGTTTAGGATTTGCAATGCTCAGAGTAGATCTACTCGTAAGCAATCTACTATTGTCCTGCTTCGCAGCTTTTATGTGGGTATCTCCCCTTGGAATAGGTCTGTTCTTGACACCATTGTAGGCGGAAATTTCTTGGGTAGCCATACCTTTGATTCTTACGGTGCTTTGATAAATTTGGTAGGCTCACCCCCACTCATGGTTAATGGAACTACCTTAACTTTGGAACATGTGATGCGTAGGCTGGATAGCATTGAAAATGAAGTTGCTACGATTGAACTCATTGAGAATTTGGATAAAAAGATCCACAATCAAATCACTCAGTACGGATCCAAGGTGGGAATGACTTTGGAAAATTTAAAGGAGAGGGAACCCACAGTTAACGAAAAACTAGGCCATGATTCCGCTAGGATTGGCAAACTAGAGGATGTTATAACCAACTTGGATTCCGCTTTTGCCGCTGTGCAGAACACTCCAAATTTTGCCCACAATAAGGCCACCAAGTCTGTTTTTGTTCCTAAAAATAGTGGTGAACCATCTAGTAAGAGAGATGAAGACCTTAAGATGATGAGTGTTCACCCTACTTATGGTTTGAGCACCAAAGACGACGATACGTGATTCTATCGCCTTATGCCTAGCTAAGGGCGTTAAACAATAGCGCTTGTTGGGAGGCAACCCAATGAATTTATCTTTGCTTTTTTGCTTTCTGTTTTGTTGCGTCCACACCATCATAATTCTGTTATGATTGTGTTTTTTGTGTTTCTTTTTGTGTTTGAGCCAAGTAAAACCTTTATGACTAGTTTTGGTGATGGCTCTTTGATCATGCTGGAAAAAGACAGAAACTTTTCGCTCACGAAATTATTTTTCATTTTTATCCAGAAAGAGCTTTTGAGTTTATTATTTTTTCTGCTGGTTGATATGCCAATTGCCCAAATTGTCGTAATTTTTCAGAATTTTTGAGATACAACAAGTATACAGATTTCTACAGACTGGCCTGTTTTTGACAGATTATGTTTTTGTTGTGTTGATTACTTATTTTGATGAAACTATGGATAGTACCGGGGGGTACTAGCCATGGAAAAGTGAGAATACAGTAATCTAACACCAATATAAATAGAAATCAAGTTTGCTACACTACCTAAAGAGGTGGTAGTTTGTTTTCTTGTGCTAATGATATCACGAGTTTCTGTTTAAGTTTTGTGTTGTGAAGTTTTCAAGTTCTGGGTGATGTTCTCATGGACAAAGGGATAAAGAGTGGAAATAGCTCAATCTTGCGGATGCCCAAGGCATCCCAAGCCAAATTCAAGGACACCAAGAAGCCTAAGCTTGGGGATGCCCCGGGAAGGCATCCCCTCTTTCGTCTTCAATCCATCGGTAACTACTTGGAGCTATATTTTTATGCACCACATGATGTGTGTTTTGCTTGGAGCGTCATGTATTATAGGAGTATTTTATTTTTGTTGTGTCACAATCATCCTTGCTGCACACCTTTTGAGAGAGACATGCACTCATCATGAATTTGCTAGAATACTCATTGAGCTTCGCTTATATCTTTTGAGCTAGGCAATTTAGCTCATTGTGCTTCACTTAGATCTTTTAGAGCACGGCGGTGTCATATTTTAGAGAAATAAGAACTCTCGGTTTTCACTTATATCTTTTTGAGAGTGCTCTCTCTGAGTAACTTGGTAGTTGGCTTGTGCTATGAAAGTAGTCCTAAAGATGATACGCGTCCAAAGAGGATACAATAAAACTTCCATATTCTTGTGCATTGATTAGAAAGAGAAGTTTGATTCCTCTCAATTAGTTTTGAGACTTGGATTCGGTAATATTAAGAGACATGTTAGTAGGGTGTTGTGAATCTAGAAATACTTGTGTTGAAGTTAGTGATTCCCGTAACATGCACGTATGGTGAACCGCTATGTTAGGAAGTCGGAGCATAATTGATTTATTGATTGTCATCCTTTGTGTTGCGGTCGGGATCGCGCGATGGTTAACACCTACCAACCCTTCCCCTAGGAGTATACGTTTAGCACTTTGTTTCGATTACTAATAAAAACTTCCGCAATAAGTATGTGAGTTCTTCATGACTAACGTGAGTCCATGGTATAGATGCACTTTCACTTTCCACCATTGCTAGCCTCTCTAGTGTCGCGCAACTTTCGTCGGTACACAAAACCACCATAGATCTTCCTCAAAACAGCCACCATACCTACCTACTATGGCATTTTCATAGCCATTCCGAGATATATTGCCATGCAACTCCCACCGTTCCGTCTCATGACTTGTGCCGTCACTTACATATTGCCATTGCATGATCGTAAGATAGCTAGCGAGATGTTTCAACGTCATACGCTAAGCTAGATCATTGCTCATCCCGGTACACTGCCGAAGGCATTTCCTGTAGAGTCATCATCGTTCTAAGCATTGAGCTATGAGTAAATGAAAGTGTGATGATCATCATTATTAGAGCATTGTCCCATGTGAGGAAATAAAAAAAAAAGGCCAAAGTTGCCCACAAAAAAAAGAGAGATATGGAAAGATGCCAAAGAGCCCAAACAAAAAAGAAAAAAAAGAGAGAAAAAGAGAGAAGGGACAATGCTACTATCTTTTTCCACACTTGTGCTTCATAATAGCACCATGATCTTCATGATTGAGAGTCTCTTGTTTTGTCACCACCATATACTAGTGGGAATCTTCATTATGTAACTTGGCTTGTATATTCCAATGATGGGCTTCCTCAAAATTGCCCTAGGTCTTCATGAGCAAGCAAGTTGGATGCACACCCACTAGTTCTTCTATTGAGCTTTCACACACTTATAGCTCTAAGTGCATCCATTGCATGGTAATCCCTACTCTTTCACATTGATATCTATTAATGGGCATCTCCATAGCCCTTTGATACGCTGAGTCAATGTGACCATCTCCTCCTTTTTGCCTCACAACCTCCACCACACTCTTTTCACCTATAGTTCTATATCCATGGCTCACGCTCATGTATTGCGTGAGAGTTGAAAAGGGTTTGAGAAAGTAAGAGTGCAAAAACAATTACTTGGCCAATACCGGGGTTGTGCATGATTTAAATTCGTTGTGTGGGGATGATGGAGCATAGCCACACTATATGATTTTGTAGGGATAACTTTCTTTGGCTTTGTTATTTCGGAAGTTCATGATTACCTTGCTAGTTTGCTTGAAGTATTGTTGTTTTCATGTCAATAGCAAACTATTGTTTTGAATCTTACGGATTGTTTTGAATCTTACGGATCTGAACATTCATGTCACATGAAAGAAGCTACAAAGGACAAATATGCTAGGTAGCATTCCACATCAAAAATTCATTCTTTATCACTTCCCTACTCGAGGACGAGCAGGAGTTAAGCTTGGGGATGCTTGATACGTCTCCAACGTATCTATAATTTTTGTTGGTTCCATGCTATTATCTTGTCAAACTTTGGATGTTTTGTATGCCTTTTATATCTTTTTTGGGACTAACTTATTAACTCAGTGCCAAGTGTCAGTTCCTGTTTTTCCGTGTTTTTGACCCTTTTCAGAGGAGAATATTAAACGGAGTCCAAACGGAATAAAACCTCCGAAAAGATTTTTTCCGGAACAGAAGATACGTGGGGAACTTGAGAACCAAGGCAAAGGACCCCCACGGAGGTCACAAGCCCCCTAGGCGCGGCCTGGGGGCGCGCCTAGCAGGCTTGTGGGTCCCGTGTGGCTCCTCTACCCTACTTCTTCCGCCTATAAATCTCCAAAAAATCCAAAACCACGGGAGAGAGCCACAAAAATACATTTCCGCCGCCACAAGCTTCTGTCTCCGCAAGATCCCATCTGGGGCATGTTCTGGTGCCCTACCGGAGGGGGATTCGGACACGGGGGCTTCTTCATCAACACAATTGCCTCTCTGATGATGCGTGAGTAGTTCACCATAGACCTTCGGGTCCATAGCTAGTAGCTAGATGCCTTCTTCTCTCTCTTGGATCTTCAATACAAATTTCTCCATGATCTTCATGGAGATCTATCCAATGTAATCTTCTTTTGCGGTGTGTTTGTCGAGATCCGATGAATTGTGGATTTATGATCAGATTATCTATGAATCTTATTAGAGTTTTTTCTCATCTCTTATATGCATGATTTCATATCCTTGTAATTCTCTTCGAGTTGTGGGTTTTGTTTGGCCAACTTGATCTTTGATTCTTGCAATGGGAGAAGTGCTTGGTTTTGGGTTCATACCGTGCGGTGACCTCACCCAATGATAGAAGGGGTAGCGAGGCACGCATCGTGTTGTTTCCATCAAGGGTAAAAAGATGGGGTTTATATCTGTTGCATGAATTTATCCCTCTACATCATGTCATCTTGCTTAAGGCGTTACTCTGTTTGTCATGAGCTCAATACACTAGATGCATGCTGGATAGCGGTCGATGTGTGGAGTAATAGTAGTAGATGCAGAAAGTATCGGTCTACTTGTCTCGGGCGTGATGCCTATATGTATGATCATTGCCTTAGATATCGTCATGACTTTTCACGGTTCTATCAATTGCTCGATAGTAATTCGTTCACCCACCGTAATATTTGCTATCATGAGAAAAGTCTCTAGTGAACACTATGGCCCCCGGGTCTACTTTACATTATATTTTTAGCTCCACGCTTTTACTTTATTGCACTTTTCGCCTTCAGATCTCACCTTGCAATCAATCGTGAAGGGATTGACAACCCCTTTGTAGCATTGGGTGCAAGTTTGCTTTTTTTGCGCAGGTACTTTAGGAACTTGGCTTGATACTCCTACTGGATCGATACCTTGGTTCTCAAACTGAGGGAAATACTTACTGCTACTGTGTTGCATCACCCTTTCCTCTTCAAGGGAAAAACCAACGCAAGCTCAAGAGGTAGCAGTATTTTGCTTAGTTGTTCAAAAGGAGTTATTTGAAGAAAAAAAATGAACTAAGATTAGCAACGTTTGTGAGACAATTATTTTTGCAAGTGATGCTTAATTTTTATGGTACTCGTTTGACACATCAAAATCAGTTGTCTTTAATCAAAGTGTTGTTTGTAGCCCAAATCCTTTGCGGTTAGAATTCTGTGACCCCAAGTTTCGAATAACTTGTTGTCCGCGAGCGCACACCTTTCGCGTCGCTCCCACCCTAGCGCCGTCGGTCGGGCTCTCCCTCTCCTCCCCCTCGAAGACGACGACGCAGACCGGGTTGTTCGGGTGGCGGTGACGTGCGGGTGCAAGGCGCGCTAGCGTGGTGGCTGGTGTCTGGTGGCGGTGTTGCGGACGCGCGACCCGACGTGGTGGGCTGCAAGTGGTGGCGCCCGTCGTGGCTGGCCAGGTGGTCGCGCGGTGGCTCCCCTGTTGCTCTTGGAGGTCCCTCGTGCCTTCATGGGTGCGTGGGGTGGTGTCCGCTCGGCTGTGGGGCTGGTGGCGGCGCGCTCGCCCATATCTGGGCGGGATCAGGGTGGGCGGCACAGGTGGGGCATGCAGCGGCCTGGTGTGGCTGGTGCTCCGGCCGTGGGCGGCTGCGTGTGGAGGCCCGACATGGGCAGTGGCCTCCTCGTGGTGCGGCGGCTACACGGCGGCTCGGCGGGCCGGCTGGGGCGGCGGCTAGCTTTCCAGCGTCGGCTCGTCTGTAGGCGGTCCGTTTCGACCTTCGGCCCCTCTCCTTGTTGTCTTGTTCCTACCCTCGTCGTAGGTTCGGCCCTCCCCCAAGACCGACATCGTCTCGCGCCCGGCAGCAGGACTGACCTTGTTTCGCACCCGGCAGCAGGGCCGAGCTCATCTCGTGCCCGGTAGCAGGATGGGTCGATGGCACCCTGTTGGGGAGTGCCCAGGGGTGTGAAAGGCGATTCCTTTCCGCTCGTATATGAGGTTGGGGTAGCAGGGGGTCTCGGGTGAGGTGGTGTCCAGGTCTGGGTTGCCGGGGCGGCGGCCCTGGTGGTGGTGCCGTGGTGCTCATGGGCAGAGCCCGTGGCTAGGTGATGCCCCGTGCCCATGGCCGTGTGGGCGGCGTGGTCGCTGGGATGTGGCGTCTGGTGGTGGTGAGTGTTGGCCAGGGTGAAAACCTGATCCATCTTCGGATGGGTCGGCGGCGACGTAGCTCGCTCCCTTCTTGAAGGCGTCGTCGCGGCTTTCATTGACCTCGTGTTGCCGCCGCGCCGGGCCACGCGTCCGCAACACTGTCGGGTCGGGCGGTGGCGGCATTCTCGTGTCGTAACCTTCCTGAAGGCACCGCTTTGAAGCACACGGTTCGTCATATGCGGCTCCATCTCTTCGCGGTGGCGTGTCCACGGTTGAGAACTCCGGTTGCTCTTGTAGTACTAGGGATAGTGCTGTTGCGTTCAGCGCCTATGTATCTTGCCTTGGATGTGTGCGTGTGTTGTGGTGGCGTAAGTCTGTATAGGATGATCGATGTTGGTTGTTTTATTTATAAAACGGGGCGAAAGCCTTTTTCGATAATAACTTGTTGTCCATGCTTTTTGTTCCACATCAAAATATAAGTCCCAAATTAAGCTATCGATTTAGAAAACAAAAAATGAAACTTAATTACATGGGTTGAGGCGGATCCACCGAAGCGTCCGGTGGATAGGCCTTTGACTAACAATTACTCTAATAGTATAACTTGTATGTGACATAAAACTGGTGTCACTGGACCATATTTGAAAGAATTTGTTTGTGGTTGCGATTTTGTGTCACAAAGGTCACATACTAATAGTGTAACTGTTGACCATATATAGAATTTTCCTAACTAAATCTGAAAAGCGGTGTATTTTGAGTGGGAGGGAGCCTAAACAATCACCGGCCATAATAATTAGTAGAAGCAGACATAATAGAATATATGCACATTACCATAACGCTACATTTGCAAGACCAATCGGTGTATATCTCACTTAAAGCAATCTTACAGAGGAATTGGGAGACATTTTTCCTTGGAGATATCTTGTAGCGATTCGATGAGCCGAGTCCACGAATTTCGCTTCCTTTGCGGGGTGTTTCCACACACTTTATACGGATGGTCAATAGTTAAAAATCCCAAAGCAGGGGCATTCCCCACTATGTGCAAAAGAAATTCAAGCTGGCCTCTGGATCCTCGTAATGCTGTCATGCACACATTCTTCAGACATTTATATGGACCCTCCACAACTCCCTTCACATGCACGTACCCCGTGTACTAGGGAAGGAGAAACAATCAACTGCAAACTGGAATAGCAAAACTAAGATACAATTTTACGAAATTAGCAGGAGTCCTGAATGCAAGAAACTAGAGAAATTAATTAGCTCATACAGATGTGAGCATGCATGAGGGAGAGATGGCACAAATTCAACTGCCTGGTTTGCATTATGGAAAAAGACCATTTTAAACCCTAAATTCATAGAGGTTCGGCGAATCAAACTCTCAAGTCCAAATCCTTGTAGTTTGCACCCTGTACTATATGATCCCGGTCTAAATTGAACCTTGAAACACAAAAATACTCACGTGAGAAATGTCAACCGAGATTCGGCTGGCTGATGGGCCAGGCAGCGCGTTGGGTCGGCCCTTTTTTTTTTTTGATTAGACTGCTAAAAAAGGCTGCCGCATGGTCTAAAAAAATAAAAATAAAAAAATAGTACGTTGCATTTCAAAATATATTTAAATATTATAAAAATAGTACGTGGCATTTTAAAATATATTTAGATATTCTAAAAATAGTACGTGGCATTACAAAATATATTTAAATACAATAAAAATAGTACTTGGCATTTTAAAATATATTTAAATATTATAAAAATAGTACGTGTCATTTCTATATTTAAATATTATCAAAATAGTACGTGGCATTTCAAAATATATTTAAATATTATAAAAATAGTAGGTGGCATTTTAAAATATATTTAAATATTATAAAAATAGTACGTGTCATTTCAAAATACATTTAAATATTATAAAAATAGCACGTGTCATTTAAAATATATTTAAATATTATAACGTTATTACGTGGCATTTCAAAATATATTTAAGTATTATAAAAAATAGTACATGTCATTTTAAAATATATTTAAATATTATAAAAATTGTACTTGTCATTTCAAAACATATTTAAATATTATAAAAATAGTACATGGCATTTTAAAATATATTTAAATATTATAAAAATATTACGTGGCATTACAAAATATATTTAAATATTATAAAAATAGTATGTGACATTTTAAAAAATATTTAAATATTGTAAAAATAGGAATTTTTTCACGATTTTGATCCATGGGATGAAAGTATTGCACGGAATGAACTCTGGTTGAAACCATTTCACAATCTGACCTTTTTTGAAACGCCCGAGCCCATGGCGTTGCAGACGCACATAGAAACGCCAGTCTAATATGGCGTTGCAGACCCACTCAAACGCCACTCTAATGTGGCGTTGCAGACCCACTCAAACGCCAGTCTAATGTGGCGTTGCAGGCCACGCGTGAAACGTCATGGTTCATGGCGTTTCAGCACTGCACATGTTGCTGGCAGCATGCCGTGGGCTGGCTGAATGTCGTCGCTCCGTTCCATAGTGGGTCTGCAACACCAGCATTGTTGGCGTTTCACAATGGGCCTGCAACGCCACATTAGACTGGCGTTGCAAGAAAGAAAAAACGCCACGGTAGACAGGCGTATCACTGTTCGGCAGCAACGCCAGCACTCTTGGCGTTTCACAGTGGGCCCGCAACACCACTTTAGACTGGCGTTGGAAAAAAGAAAAAACGCCACGGTAGACAGGCGCGTCACCGTAGGGCAGCAACGTCATGGTAGACAGGCGTTGCATAGTGGGACAGCAACGCCACGGCTTGTGGCGTTTTTAAATGGTTTAGATCGTGAAATGCTTTCAAGTCTGGTGCACTTTGTGCTCATGTTTAGAAAAAAGGTTAAAACAGTGAAAAAATCCTAAAAATAGTACGTGACATTTCAAAATATATTGAAATATTATAAAAATAGTACGTGACATTTTAAAATATCATGAAGTCCGAAAGCGAGATGAGCTTGTGTCACGCCCAAGATGCGACCCGATCCTCAATTTGGCACGAAGGCCTCGTCAGGGATAAAAGCGCATCTCGTCGTGTCGCAAGAATGGATATCGTTACAAGTACATGTACTGAAAAGAAGAGGTATATATTATAATTGGCTAACACTCGCCACAAACTACATCAGAGTCACATCACTACATTACATAAACATCAAGACTAAGAGCAGGGTCCGACTACGGACGAAAACAAACGACAAAAGAAGAACGACGTCCATCCTTGCTATCCCAGGCTGCCGGCCTGAAACCCATCCTAGATCGATGAAGAAGAAGAAGAAGAAGCAACTCCAAATGTACAATCAACGCGCTCGCGTCAAGTAACCTTTACCTGTACCTGCAACTGGTGTTGTAGTAATCTGTGAGCCACACGGGACTCAGCAATCTCATTTCCAAATGTACCAAGACTAGCAAAGCTTAATGGGTGAGGTAAGGTTAAGTGGTGAGGTTGCAGCAGCGGCTAAGCATATATTTGATGGCTAACTTACGAGTACCAGAAATAAGAGGGGGAAGATCTACGCAATAACGGACGTGACTACTGATGATCAAATGAATGATCCTGAACACCTTCCTACGTCAGACATAACCCCACCGTGTCCTCGATCGGAGAAGGAACTCACGAAAGAGACAGTCACGGTTACGCACACAGTTGGTATATTTTAATTAAGTTAACTTCAAGTTATCTAGAACCAGTGTTAAACAAAGTATCCACGTTGCCACATAACCGCGGGCACGGCTTTCCGAAAGATTTAGCCCTGCAGGGGTGCTCCAACTAGTCATCACAAATTTCCACAAGCCGCATAGAAATCCTCAATCACGAAGCTCGCGATCTCGTCGGATTTCCTAGTGGAAAACCTCAACTCTGAGATTACCCAAAGCATCACCGGAATCCCGATGCACAAGATATCTCGTCAAAGGTAAAAACTAATCCAGCAAGGCCGCCCGACGTGTCGACGATCCCGATAGGAGTCGCGTACCTCGTTCTCAGGACACGGCGGATGAGCTAGACGTCGGGATCGCTAAACCTCCGGGTGACCAGAGGGGCGCCGGACATCGCTCAGGTGGGGCCAACACTCATGAGGAGCACTGGCCCGGGGGTTGATTAAATTATCCTCGGGGTCCGGAAAGTCCCTATGCAATTTTATTAGTTGTTTAGGCAAATGTAGTACCAAAGTTGGGCCTTGCCAGACCAGCTTTAATCTAAAATGAATTATCAAGGGGGTCCCCATAACAACCCCGATCGTGTTAGGAGCGCTCAATTATGGAACATAACACCGGTAGCCGGTAACTAAGGGGGCAAAGGTGGAACAAAACACCAGGCTAGAAAGGTCGAGCCTTCCATCTTTTACCAAGTATATAGGTGCATTAAATTAAATATCATTTAATATGGTGGTATAACAAGGAACCCATGCTTTTGCATGGAAGCATCTGCACCTGCAACTAGCAACGCTAACAACATGGTTAAGCAAGCGATAACATAGCCAATCAGTGGTTTGCTAGGTTGAACAGGTTGAAGGTTATTATGGCATTGTTCAGAGGCTGAATTTAACAGGTGGTAGGCAACGAGACATAAACGATAGAAGCGATAAACTAGCATGGCAATGATAGTAATGGTATCTGGAGAAATGGTCATCTTGCCTGAGATCCCGCTTGGAAGAAGAACAACTCGGTGAAGCAGACGAACCAACGTGGACGAACGGGTCCTCACATTCCGACACGCTTGCGGAACTCTATCGAGACGGAGGGAAATGGAAACAAGCATCAACACACGATATTCATCACACGATGCACAACACATATGATGCATGAATGGTTCAAAAATGCAAGGCATGGCATGACAATTCACCTCACGCAAACACTACACATTAAATGAAGTTCAATATGCAACGAGTTGCATATTGACGAAACTCCACGTTAATTATTTAGTTATATCCCGATTAGATACACGACAATATTAAATGTGGTTAAACATGGCAAGAGGTGAGGCGTAATTAAACTACCTATCTATGCATTTTAAATGAGGTCGGAAATGACATATAACATCTCCGAAACGACCTCACATGTTAATTAACAATTTTGTCCAAATCTGATCTAACACATTTAATTAGTTGTTAAACAGCAAAACAAATAGGTTCACGTGATTCTACGCGTCATTTCAAGCAATCTACACATAGAGATCATCTGCAACGGAGCTATGGATCAAAAGTTACAAGCACCGCAAGATATGATGGCATGAATGCAATATGTGTGCAACGACGGCTACGAGCACTTCAAATCATACAACCAGCAAGAGAAAAAGAAACTACACGAGATTCTAACCAAGTTTCATGTAGGACACGATCAAATCGGAGCTACGGTTCAACATCTACGAGCAAAACAAGAAAACACTACAATCTGCCAAAATCAGCCACATAGCACTTTCTACGCCCCACAACTACGAGCTACACAACTCCGATAAACTCAAGCAAGGCATGGCACGAAAGAGGGCAAGAAGCACTACTACAAACCTCTAACAATAACTAGCATGGCATCATGGATCACTAGGGAAAGAAGTCACAAAAAGGCACTCACTATTTCAGACTTAGTGAAAATTACACCTCATGAAAGTGCAGTTTTCGATCTGAAGCAATATTGACAGCAGAAAAACCTATAGCTACAGGACTCCAAATGGCATGAAAATTCACAACATGCTAGAGAAACATAAGGGTTACAACTAACTCCATTGGACCAACCTCAAAAGAGCTACAGATCACAAGATACAAGCAAGACAAGACAACAACAAAATATAACAGAATCCAGACTTAGAAATATTTCAGCTCCTCCAAATCAGCATTATTTCTAGCAACTTGAGGGCAATCAAAACACACCTAAACGTGCATTTCTATTGCAACTAAAAATACCATGGGCTAAACAAAACATCCAAGATCAAATCTCTAGTTGACAACTTGGTCATAGCACGCATGGAATAAATCCTACGAATTAAACAAAAGGGCAACTTACCAAAATATCTCACAAACTAACTTACTCTAATGCTAAAACTAATTGCACAGAAAAATCTATGGGATTTTTCTATCCCGGAAACATATAAAATATGTGGGGTTGCAACAACAAAATAATCCCACACGTAAATGCGAGATAATTATCTAAACGCGAAAAATAAACTAGCGGCAAATCACTACGCGCAAAAATACCAACGGCTACTCTAAAATACATGCAAAAAAGATTCCTAAAACATGGGCATTTAATCTACGACATACGAGCAATCCGGACTTGCACGAAAATTAAATACAGGGCGAAACAATATAGGACAGCACGTTAAACTAGGCGTTCGGCACGTAAACTACGTCAAATAAATATGCAAGTTGTGAAATTATGATCTACTCGTAAAACTACATGAAAAACATATTTAAATCATCGCGATCCGACTAACGGTTTAAAAGATACGGTCATCTAAATATCGTCTAATTCCTGAAAATTAATATACTCTTAGGGAAAAAATATTAAGCTAAATGGGCCTAACAGGGGGCGCTGGATACTAACTAGCACTGGGGCGGGAATAGAGGCTACCTTGGGGGAGGGCCTCTTGGGCCGGCGGTTGGAGAAGGAGGCGTGCTGGGCCGAGGCCGGTCCTGAGGCGGTGGAGGCGAGGTGGGCCGACGTGGCCAGCTGGGCCTGGGGCGCAGCCCAGCGCGGGGGAAGCTCTGCTGCGGTCGTCATCGTTCTCGTCGTCACGAGCCTCTGGCAGCAGCGGAGGCGGCGGCCGGTGGCGATGGCGGCCAGCCACGGCGCGGAGGCGGCCGGGAGGCGAAGGATCTGGGCGGATCCGGGGCGGCCAGACCCATTCCCGCCGGTGGCGGCTCGAGCCGGCGACCGGGCGAGCAGATTGGCACTGGGAAGACGCGGCGAGGTTCCTGGCTCGGGCGGTGGCCGTGTCCGGCGGCCTGGAGCTGCCAGGAGGCGCGGCGAGCCTGGCAGGGGGCTGCAGCGGCGAGGTCCACCCTGGGCAGGCGGCGGCCGCGGCTCAGGCGCGGGGCACGGGCGGCTGCCAGCGACGAGGGCACCCTGGCGAGGAGCAGAGGAGCTCGGGGAAAGAGAAGGGTTGGCATGGGGCGGATCTGGGCCGTTGGATCTTCGATCCGACGGTCCAGATCGCTCAGATCGGATCTGTGGGTTAGCTGGAGAATGTGGAGGCTAGGGTTTGCACGAATTTCGAGGAGAGAGGGGGTTGGCTGCAACAAAAATAGGAGGGGGTCTATTTATAACAAATGGGGGGCTCGGCTAACCGGAATCGCGTTCGGACGATTCCGCACGCGGGTATGGGTACGCGGCCGTGCAGGGTGGTTTACCGGAGACGAGAGGGAAAACTGGCGGCGCGGCAACAATTTTTAAAACACCGATGACCGTCCGACGGTAGACCGAATACGGCACCGCTACGGTCGACCGTTCGGGTACCAGACGGTCTCCGATTGCGACGAAACTTGACAGGCGGCCTACCTATATTAAAATAAAACCGCACGACAAATTCCAGCTCAATCAAAGAAAGTTTTATACACGCTTTAAAAACAGAGTAAAGACGGTGCCGCGGGCGCGTGCGTGTGCGGTCGGACTCCGAACGAACAACGACGTTAATGTTGGAATTATGCCATAGAGGCAATAATAAATATAGTTATTATTATAATTCCTGTATCAAGATAATCGTTTATTATCCATGCTATAATTGTATTGAATGAAGACTCATTTACATGTGTGGATACATAGACAAAACACTATCCCTAGCAAGCCTCTAGTTGGCTAGCCAGTTGATCAAAGATAGTCAGTGTCTTCTGATTATGAACAAGGTGTTGTTGCTTGATAACTGGATCACGTCATTAGGAGAATCACGTCATGGACTAGACCCAAACTAATGGACGTAGCATGTTGATCGTGTCATTTTGTTGCTACTGTTTTTCTGCGTGTCAAGTATTTGTTCCTATGACCATGAGATCATATAACTCACTAACACCGGAGGAATACTTTGTGTGTATCAAACGTCACAACGTAACTGGGTGACTATAAAGATGCTCTACAGGTATCTCCGAAGGTGTTCGTTGAGTTAGTATGGATCAAGACTGGGATTTGTCACTCCGTGTGACGGAGAGGTATCTCGGGGCCCACTCGGTGATACAACATCACACACAAGCCTTGCAAGCAATGTGACTTAGTGTAAGTTGCGGGATCTTGTATTACGGAACGAGTAAAGAGACTTGCCGGTAAACGAGATTGAAATAGGTATGCGGATACTGACGATCGAATCTCGGGCAAGTAACATACCGAAGGACAAAGGGAATGACATACGGGATTACATGAATCCTTGGCACTGAGGTTCAAACGATAAGATCTTCGTAGAATATGTAGGATGCAATATGGGCATCCAGGTCCCGCTATTGGATATTGACCGAGGAGTCTCTCGGGTCATGTCTACATAGTTCTCGAACCCGCAAGGTCTGCACACTTAAGGTTCGACGTTGTTTTATGCGTATTTGAGTTATATGGTTGGTTACCGAATGTTGTTCGGAGTCCCGGATGAGATCACGGACGTCACGAGGGTTTCCGGAATGGTCCGGAAACGAAGATTGATATATAGGATGACCTCATTTGATTACCGGAAGGTTTTCGGAGTTACCGGGAATGTACCGGGAATGACGAATGGGTTCGGGGAGTTCATTGGGGGGGCAACCCACCCCGGGGAAGCCCATAGGCCTTGGGGGTGGCACACCAGCCCACTAGACAGCCCAAGAAGGCCCTATGCGCCATAGGAAGGAAATCAAAGAGAAAAAAAGAGGAGGAGGTGGGAAAGGGAAGAAGGACTCCACCCACCAAACCAAGTTGGACTCGGTTTGGGGGGGGGGGGGGAGACCTTCCCCCCTTGGCTCGGCCGACCCCCTTGGGGCTCCTTGAGCCTCAAGGCAAGGCTCCCCCTCTTCCCCCTATATATACGGAGGTTGTAGGGCTGATTTGAGACGACTTTTCCACGGCAGCCCGACCACATACCTCCACGGTTTTTCCTCTAGATCGCGTTTCTGCGGAGCTCGGGCGGAGCCCTGCTGAGACAAGATCATCACCAACCTTCGGAGCGCCGTCACGCTGCCGGAGAACTCTTCTACCTCTCCGTCTCTCTTGCTGGATCAAGAAGGCCGAGATCATCGTCGAGCTATACGTGTGCTGAACGCGGAGGTGCCGTCCGTTCGGCACTAGATCGTGGGACTGATCGCGGGACGGTTCGCGGGGCGGATCGAGGGACGTGAGGACGTTCCACTACATCAACCGCGTTCACTAACGCTTCTGTTGTACGGTCTACAAGGGTACGTAAATCACACATCCCCTCTCGTAGATGGACATCACCATGATAGGTCTTCGTGCGCGTAGAATTTTTTTTGTTTCCCATGCGACGTTCCCCAACAGTTAATCGGCAACTAACAACGGATGCAAGTTTTGAAAACGGGCGGCAACGGAGACGCCGATGCAATGCAGATGATGCGCATGATGCGATGATGATGCGACAAATATAAATAGACACACGACGAAAACGGAAAGAGAGGGGAATCTTCTGGAACGTCGGCATCGGGCTGTCACAGCTTGACTGGGCTGGCACAGTCATTTTCGCGCGTCCCCCTCGCAGCGCAACCCAATCCCCGTCAAATGAACAATCCCGATTTGCCAAATGAACCCAGTGTTCTTTTTAGACCGGGATTGCATAGTTTAGGGTGCAATCGACAGGGATTTTGAGTTGGAGGTTCATTTTGTCGAACCTCTACAAATTCAGGGTTCAAAATAAACTTTTTCCTTACAGTATCCAAGTTACTATGATGAGATAGAAATGCTTGATCTCGTACTGATTTGGAAGAGTACCAATTCGGTAACACGGAGAAAGTGTATGAATTACCAGAGAGGGAACCATAAGAATGCTTGCATCCATCTCGAGTGTTTCCATGAAAGGAGCGGACGTCAGAAAGGAGCATTCTGAATTTACAACAACAGCGAGGCACCAGATTTACGCTTCCTCGCTGCCTTTGCGTATTTTAGTTGACCCGGATCACGATCGTCCGATCTGGTCCGACTCCTCGCCAGGCCCGGCCCGGCCCGACCGCCACGCCGGGGCCGGCCTACTTAAACCCGGCAGCTTCGCGTCGGGAGCCGGCGTGCCGGCGGCGGGCGGGGCGGGGCCGCCTCCCAGCTTCTGCTCCCCTGTCGGCAGAACCGCACCGCTTCGTCCCCAGCTACCTCACCGCACCGTCCTTCCGCTTCATCGGTAACTCTCGTCTAGGATCTACTCCATAGATGCGTCGCTTCTTCCCATTGCCCATCTTGCGCCTCGAGGCTAGCTACTCCGAGATCCGCGTGTATAGGGTTCAGCCGGTCAGAGAGCCAGCGAGGTTCACGTTGTTTCCCCCCAATGTTTGTTGCGGTAGCGAGACGAGATGCATAGCGCCCCGCGCCGAATCTGCTTCTTCCTAATCAAATTAGTCTGATATATATATACTCCAGCGACGACCGATTTCGTTCTATGTCGTTCCAATTCCTGAGAGCGCGGGGATGCTGAGTGCTGCGTGGTGCTCGCTCACGGGACATCTGAGGAGCCCGGTTCCTTTGTTTTGTTGGTCAATGCTCGCTCGGTGCACTCTTCTTACTTCGGTGGCCTTCTCCGAGATCCTTGTTCGGGTTTTCCGAACTGTTAAATGCTGTTGGCATTTGGTCGAATCCGACACGACAGGCAAATGCATGCGGTGCTTCAGATATGACCCTGTTTGACAGCATTTCTACTAGTAGTTTGAATAGTGCAGTGTGCGGAAATGCAATTAATCGCCTCCTTGCGGTGTGGGGATGCTCTAGTGATGACTTATTTATTTCACCTTGTATGCCGTTCCAATTCCTGAAAGTGCACGTCCATGGGATGCCGCACATTGTGTGGAGCACAAGGGACATCTGAGGAGTTTAATTTGTTTTTATTCTTGCTCAATGCGTCCAGAACCCTTTTCTATTCCAGTGTTCTTTGTTGAGTTGTCCGGTTGTCAAACTACTTTCATGCTGCCGACAAGGGGCTAAATTAGCATGGGTTTACGCCTAGGGCTAAATTAGCTTCAATGGTGTATTTTAGAGATTTTTTGTACTTTGTAAGTAGGTATTACAAATACTATTGTCACTACATCTAGGGCTATAGCCCCATTTGCCATAGGCTTGATTCCGCCACTTCTGCCGATGGTTGGTCTTGTATGATATACCATAAGTGAACATGTCTACAACTTGAAATGATTCATTTTCTAGATTTCAGGTTTCAAATGTTGCAATGTAACAAATTTGCTTCCTTAAGGCGTGGGATGCTCCTGTGATGACTTGTTTCGCCTCATATATCGGTTCCAATTCCTGAAAGCACATCCACGAGATGTTGCACGTTATGTGGAGCAGAAGGGACATCTGTGGAGTTAAATGCTGGGAAAACTTTCATTTATTTATTTCAGTGTTCTGCATTCTGTTGTTCGATTGCCAAACTATTTTCATGCTGCTGAACGTTGGTTGAATTTGATACCATATGTGATCATGTGCATATAACTTCAAATGATTCCTTTTAAGTTTCTGGTATAAAATGGTGCAGTGTATCAAATCTGCTTCCTGTATGTGTGGGGATACTCCAGTGATGACTTACTTCACCTCATATATCGTTCCAATTCCTGAAAGCACATCTACCGGATGATGCACATTATGTGGAGCAGAAGGGACACCTGAGGAGTTCAGTTTGCTTCTTCTATTGCTTAATGTTTGGATAAATCTTTCTATTTTAAGTGTTGTTGTTGGATAATTTGTTTTCATTTTAATTTTTTCATGCTGTTTGACACTTGGTTGAAACTGATACCACATGCAAACATGTGTGGAGCATCACATATGATTATTTTTTATTGAGATTTCTGGTTTGGCCTTCCGTTTCTTTTTGGGTGTTGTTGCAACTTTGTGTGGAACATCGAAACATCTTACGAGCAATACGACTCGGCAAACCAAATAATGAGTTACAAAAACAATATATATTTTGAGACTGTTAGTCTGACTGGTTTACAAACTCTAGGCGTTGAATCACAGAACTGACACTGTATCTGCTAATATGATTCTATTTATTTATTTGCTCTTGTTCAGTGAAGTAGAAGGGGCATCTGAGGAGTTTAATCCATTTTATTCTTGCGCAGTTTGTGGAGAACCATTTTTATTTCACTGTTCTTCGCTGAAGCCTTGTTTGATTCAGAAACTGTTTTCATTTTCACTTTGCCCACAGCTACAGCTGGTTGGCTTTCATACCGTAAGCGAACATGTATAACTTCAAATGGTCCTTTTTTTCAAGATTTCTGCTTTCAAATGATGCAATATATCGACTTTGCTTAGTTAAGGTGTCAAACACTCCAGTGATGACTTGTTTCGCCTTGTATATCGTTCCAATTCCTGAAAACACATCCATGGGATGCTGCACATTTTGTGGAGCAAAAGGGACATCTGAGGAGTTTCGTTTGTTTTTTTCTTGCTAAATGTTTGAACAACTCTTTTTTATTTCTGTGTTCTTCATTGAGTCCGTTCGGTTTCCGAACTATTTTCATGCTGTCATAAGTTGGTTGAATTTGATGCTATAGGTGAAGGTGTATATAACTTCAAATGGTTCCTTGATTTATGGTTTGAAATGGTGCAATGTACCAAATCTGCTTCCTTAGGTGTGGGATACTCCAGTGATGACTTATCTCACGTTGTATATCGTTCCAATTCCTGAAAAAGCATCCATGGGATGCTGCCCATTTTGTGGAGCAAAAGGGACATCTGAGGAGTTTAATTTGTTTCTTTTCTCACTTAATGTTTGGCCAACTCTTTTTGGTCCACTGTTCTTTATTGAGTTGTTCGATTTCCAAACTATCACACTGCCGATCATTGGTTGAGTTTGATATCATAGGAGAACATGTGTATAACTTCAAATGGTTCCTTTTAAGATTTCTGGTTTGACATGGTGCGATGTGTTAAGTCTGCTTCCTTAAGCTGTGGGATACTCCAGTGATGACTTATTTCGCTTGTATATCGTTCCAGTTCCTGAAAGCACGTCCATGGATGCTGCACATTTTGTGGAACAGAAGGGACATCTGAGGAGTTCAATTTGTTTATTTTCTCGCTTACTGTTTGGATAACTCTTTTCATGTTACATATTGTTCTGGAGAATTTGTTTGATTTTGATATTTCTCATGCTGTTTGACACTTGGTGAATTTGATAGAGACATGCTACCTCAAATTTTGGCTGCTCTTGGAACTTAGATAGACATCAGCGTTATCTACCCCGGTACAAGTCGACAGAGCAAACGTTACCTGGTGTCAATGGTAGGCCTATAAAAGACCCCTCTTTGCTCTTTCACAATTACAGACTGCTTAGTGAAATGTGTTTTTCCTCGTAAAGTAGATCGCTGCTGTTTTCTGTATGCTGATACAATCATACTCATTAGACAGCTTGGTTTGCTATTTTTGCATGCAGGCTTGCTCCTACGGCCAGCAAACCTGCGAGGATCTTCAAATTTGAGTATTTCTTTTTCAAGATTTCTGGTTTGGTCTTTGGTGTATTTTTGTAGCCTTTCCGAGTGATACAACTTGGCGAGCCAAATCATTAGTTACAGAAACAATAGATAGTTTCATATTGTTAGTCTAACTGGTTTACAAACTCTAGGCGCTGAATCACTTAATTGAACTTGTATCTGCTAATCTGATGATATTTACTTATGTGTTTTGTTAGATTAAGTATTAGCAAGCATTTGTTCACCAATGGAGAAACCAACACTAGTTGCAAGTATTGATGATCCATTTGGTGGTCTTCATCTGCTTTGCGCTTGACTACAATCTCACAAGAAGCATTTTTCTTGTGTGCAGAGTTAATCACCCAGTTTCTCTTAAGCTCCTAATCAAGGCAGGTGACTGATTGATTGCCTTGATGCTTGAATAACTGAGCAATATTCAACTGATGGGGCCTCTCTTTTTTTTTTTGACCTACACTACAAGAGAATGGGCTGAGAAAGTCAGGGAGGAGCTTGCTGACAGTGTTGGTCATCGGATGTTTTCCTCCGAAAGCAGCTCGGGTTAGGCACGAAAGCCAGGGTTGGAAGATGGTTGCAACCATGGGGTGATGTGGGGCCGTGTCCAGGGTCTCGGCCACAACACAGCAGGGCTGTGAGCAGTCTCAGCCTGGCATCATGCAAACACAAACAGCTAACATCCCAGTTCTCCACCTCGCATGTGTTTCACCGCATGATTCTGCAGTCACAAGCTGCAACCCAGCATAGTGAATAGTGAGGGATCCTGCTCACCCATTTGCTGTATTCATCCCACCTCGCGTGCCCCTGTTTTCTGGGTTAACCACCGCTTTACTTTTAACACTGTCAATCCTGTACAGATGCACTCCCTTGCCTTAACTGTTTCGAGAATCTGATACTACACTACATGAAAGCTTCACATGTGAGTAATTTTTGTCGAGATTTGTGGTTTGGCCTTTCTTTTCTTTTCTGGGTGTTGCTGCAAACTTGTGTGGAACATCCAAACATTTTCCTAGTATTACAGAAACAATAGATATTTTGATATTGTTAGCCTTAACTGTTTTACAAACTCTAGGCATTGAATCACAGAGCTGATGCTGGATCTGCTAATGTGATGCTGTTTATTTACTTGCTTAGTTCATTCAAGTTTTATCCAGCTTTTGTTCACCATTGGAGAAACCAACACTGGTTGTAACTATTTATGGTCCACTGTAGTCTTCATCTGCTCTGCACCTCACTATAATCTCATAAGTCTTTTCTTCTCTGCAGAGTTAATGACCCAGTTTCTCTTAAGCTCCTGAGCAAGGCAGGTGGTGGCCTTGATGCTTGAATAACCAAGCAATATTTGAAAGATTGGTTTCCTTGCATTGTGGGATTGAGACCTTTAAAATTGTTCTCCATTTGTGTGACCCGCGCTACAAGAGAAGGTCTTGACAAAGCCAGGTTGGAACTTGTTGACAAAGTTTGTCATCAAATGTTAGCCTCCGAAGCTCGGGTCGGACACGAAGCCAGGGCTGGAAGATGGTTGCGACCATCAGGGGCGGAGCCAGTATCTGGACATGAGGGGGCGGAGCCAGGATCTGGACAATGTTCACAACAGTCGCGGGATGTCAATGATATGTTAAGTCCCGTGATAGCGTTGATGATAAATCTTCAAAATACATATCTGGAACGAGAAAAGAATGTAACATTTCTGTTAACTTAAATTTAGCCCTACAACCGCCCGTGTTACAAAAGTTCACTATTTTCCTTACTGATATAGACAGTCATATAATGTCGAAGAAAATCGTCTTCATTCTGTTTCAAAAACATGTCTGTTGACACTGAAAGAGTTAACTGCATTAATCGATGATAGTTTTACTTGTTTAATATAATCCAACGGTCAAATCAATAAGTGAAGATGGTATATTTAGGTCTAGATGGTTGCAAGCATCCAGTGAGATATGTGCAAGTTTAGAGTCAAATTAAGACCGTTCTTAACTAGAAATGACTATAAGATTTAAAAAAAATCCTATGTGCATATCTTAGACACATTGAATAACTCATCGCCTGGATCCAAAAATGCACAATGTGTAAAAAGCTCTATTTTGTAGGCAATGCTAATTACTCCCTCTTTTCCGGTTTATAGGGTTCATCTCAAAAAATTCAGATTTCCATTATATTAGGCTTGTTTTGAGTCTAATTGACTTAAAGTGCTTGGAGTCCCATGCCATATTTAATTCATAGAGTTTAGAGAAAGGAAATGAGTGGCTATTCATGCATCGTTTTCTACATCCATCATGCAAGTCCAATGAGAAGGAGGATGCTACATTTATTGCCTCGAAAATTGAATATGTGAGAACTTTTTTATTGGCTAGTCAAAATTAATGTCATTCACTCACAATTCACCTTGGTTGACGAGATTTTAGATTTGAGCCATATAAACTGAAAAGGAAGAAGTAACCAGACTAAAATCACAATTCATGACAATAAAAATATTGGTGCATAGTGGTACATGTTGTCAATACCTTCAAACCTAGTCACCTCGCTAGCGGCCTCTTGTTGTATTCTGAATTTATATGATCTAATCCGCCTGCCTCTAATAATATCTGAACAACGGACTGTGGACCAGTGAATGGTGTCGTCGTCATGGTGAGCTCTCGTCACGACAGTGGCAGACGCCCTGGCAGGGCACGCACTATGGACTCGGATGGAAGATGGCATGAGCGGCGGCCGGCAGCAACCGCAAACGCCCTAAGCAGTTGGGTAGAATACACAAGCAGATCAATGAATACGTCGGATCTATGTATCACATTATATGGGTTGTCGAGGCAAACCTACAGTCTTTTCTAGGATTAGGTTAACCAATAATAAACCACATCTATACGCTAATGTGTGTGGGCTATTGTGCTTTGGCCTTCCATATTCGGTGTACTTGGTTCAGTCAATACATTTTTTATGAAGTTTTTATATGGACTAATGATACAATTAGCAGCGTTCATTAGCGATGTACAATATACATCTAGCTGAAAACAGTTGAGGGGTGACTGATTGGCAAGGGTGTAGCCCTTGTTGGCCTCCCTTGTCCCCGCTCCTGGCGACCATGGGCAGCGAGCGTACCCCATGGGATGGGGGTCTAGGGTGTCGGCTGCAGGAGCATGACAGCGAGCACCACCTGAATACTGAGCTCAGACCTTGTTGTATTCATCCCCACCACCTGTACTTGTAACATTGTCATTATGTAAAGATACACTCCCTTGCCTCCTGGTATGCCAAATTATTTTCCTTCTTCTGCTTTGATAGAACTCCCTCCGTCCTAAAATTATTGTCTTACATTTGTCTACATATGAATGTATAGACTAGATACATTCATATGTAGACAAATCTAAGACAAGAATTTTGGGACAGAGGGAGTATATTATTGTGTTTTTTAATGGGTTACTAGCAAACGTGTCCGTGCATTGCAACGGGAGAAGAAAAAAACTTATACACACTTTACGACATCGCTAAATCAAACATGATAAGTGGTGTTGCGCGAAGGCATAAAAGTGGGATGATTTTTTAAGTGTATTAAGGTGTGTCCAATTTATTAGTCAAAAATATATACCTATGTTCCTATATCAGTTCAATTGTTTGTTGGCGTTCCTCCTCAATAATGCGCAAAAAGTAGTGCATTAGGCCACAAGCACCAAAGTATATTTTAGTATGCAATGATATCATGCGCATAAAAACACATATTAGGCGTCTTCATTGAAAATAATCAACCTGTAATTGACATGCATAACGAATTTTCAAAGTTGCATATAACATTGATATTCTTTAAAAAAATCTTGATAAGCACAATTTCAAATGATATAAAAAACATCATTAAGCCATTGGCTTACATAAAGCTCCTATAGTTGGTTATTGTGCACTGAGTGAAATATAGAGGGTGATTATGTCTTTGTTGTAACCTTTAGCATATACGTTCCCTTATCAATAATCAATAATAATGTTAAAGTGAATCATCTCTCTCTTTTATTAGACGACTGTAGGTATATATACAAGGAGAAGAGATACGACGAAGAGGCATCTCTGGAGAGATGACAGTTACAAGGGGAGACTACCACATAATTAACACATCCAGAATCATCATCTTGATTAGAGGCTCCTCCAAAAACCCTGTGGGAAAAATATAAGGAGTGTAGTGTTTGATATGTTGCCAAAACTCCTTCAAACCCACTGGAAAAATAATGAGAAAACGCCGCAACATATAATGGTTATTGTTTGTTTTAACTCAATATGAGAAAAAAAACATAGAATTAAAAGGATAATAAATATGTCGTATATACTTTCCTAAAAACCCCGGTGGGGAAAACTGAAAGTATGACATATGATCTCATGTTGATATTACCTCATTAAAAAACCTTTATGAGAACATGTATAGTAAACTCATGAAGGGAAAGAGAGTATAGTATGATGCATTGAACATGGATAATTCAGGAAGATACTCCCCCTGATTCTTGCAAATTTCGAAGCCGTCACATACCAATTCCATTAACATATTTCTGGAATGTGGAAGTTAGTAGAGACTTTATGAAAAAATGAGTTACATGATTTGATTTGCAAGATATACAATATAGCGATGTTGCTTATTGCATAACCTTTTTGCATCCGGACAACACAAGAAAACATTATCATTGAGATAGTGGTTGGTGGATGTAGCCATGAGGTCTGCTTCGAAGACTCTTCATGAGGGATACCACACCTACTAGGAACACTAAGCTTGTCTATGATCTAACATAGCGGGGATCTGATCGATCAATGTATCCAATGATATTGGTGTTCAGATTTATCTGTAACTTGAAAAACCAGGACAAGATGTTTGATGCCTTTGAAGAAATAGATAGACATTCTTGAGTCCGAACCAATTGTGTTTGGTGGATCCAATGGCATTATGGAACGTTGAGTCCCAATATCTCGTTTCTATCATCTCTTGGTCTAAATAGATATTTCTCTAAGTCTAGAGAATGAACTACCATGAGAGTTATGGATGAATAAGACTTGTTCACAATGAAATTCTACAAAATATTTTGGATATAGACAACATAATATACCATAATGTATGAGTGAAGGTGCCCAAGTTATAGTAACGAGCGGTATTTTGGTTTACCCAAAACCTTCATTTTAAACTCCGTCATTTAGATGATTAGATGAGTTGTCATTCTAGACACACAAACATGGATAATTATCATCGTAGGAGAAATCCTCGTGTATAAGGAACTCACTACGTCGGTTGTACCATATGTACCGACAACAATAAGTCGTATGGTGACTTACTGATTTTACACAATATATGTTGCATTTTGTACTTCGATTCGGCGTTGAGATTACATCAAAAATCAATCATATATGTCTGGATCTAGTGAGCCACATAGATATGTGATCACTACATCTAACAACTACACATATAGATGATTTTGTACTGCCAATGATATAAGTTATCGGAAAGAGATTCTACATCTGGAGAATAGTTGGGTATCTGCGTGAACCCTTGGGCTACAATACTTGCTCTATGTTTCACCACCTTGTTGTTCTCAATTCTCTTTCGAGAAGAAAACAGGTGTAGGTATTGCTTATGAATACATTTCCATTATCGAGCAAGATTATTTCTACCTACATTATACCCTTTGCTTGATTTCAATCTGAGTGTTGTTCACACTTTGCCATGACCATGGTCTTTGGATCTAAATCATCTGAAAGTTTTTTGCAATCTAATTGAGAAATGTATGTCGACAATTGTAGACTTTCAGTTATATGTTCCTCCATAATCTATATATCAATATAGAGTTGATAGAAATATCATTACCCATGGTGACTGCTCGCGATTTCCCAATGCGATTGAGTCAGGTATTCCGATGTCCGGGTTATTTGTTGGAAATATGCCCTAGAGGCAATAATAAATTAGTTATTATTATATTTCTTAGTTCATGATAATCGTTTATTATTCATGCTATAATTTTATTGATTGGAAACACAATAATTGTGTGGATACATAGACAAAACACTGTCCCTAGTAAGCCTCTAGTTGACTAGCTCGTTGATCAAAGATGGTCAAGGTTTCCTGGCCATAGGCAAGTGTTGTCACTTGATAATGGGATCACATCATTAGGAGAATCATGTGATGGACTAGACCCAAACTAATAGACGTAGCATGTTGGTCGTGTCATTTTGTTGCTACTGTTTTCTGCGTGTCAAGTATTTGTTCCTATGACCATGAGATCATATAACTCACGGACACCGGAGGAATGCTTTATGTGTATCAAACGTCGCAACGTAACTGGGTGACTATAAAGATTCTCTACAGGTATCTCCGAAGGTGTTCGTTGAGTTAGTATGGATCAAGACTGGGTTTGTCACTCCGTGTGACGGAGAGGTATCTCGGGGCCCACTCGGTAATACAACATCACACACAAGCCTTGCAAGCAATGTGACTTAGTGTAAGTTACGGGATCTTGTATTACGGAACGAGTAAAGAGACTTGCCGGTAAACGAGATTGAAATAGGTATGCGGATACTGACGATCGAATCTCGGGCAAGTAACATACCGAAGGACAAAGGGAATGACATACGGGATTATATGAATCCTTGGCACTGAGGTTCAAACGATAATATCTTCGTAGAATATGTAGGATCCAATATGGGCATCCAGGTCCCGCTATTGGATATTGACCGAGGAGTCTCTCGGGTCATGTCTACATAGTTCTCGAACCCGCAGGGTCTGCACACTTAAGGTTCGACGTTGTTTTATGCGTATTTGAGTTATATGGTTGGTTACCGAATGTTGTTCGGAGTCCCGGATGAGATCACGGACGTCACGAGGGTTTCCGGAATGGTCCGGAAACGAAGATTGATATATAGGATGACCTCATTTGATTACCGGAAGGTTTTCGGAGTTACCAGGGAATGTACGAGGAATGACGAATGGGTTCCGGGAGTTCACCGGAGGGGGCCCACCCACCCCGGGGAAGCCCATGGGTGTTTGGGGTGCCGCACCAGCCCTTAGTGGGCTGGTGAGACAGCCCAAGAGAGGCCTATGCGCATAGGAAAGAAAATCAAAGAGGAAAGGAAAAAAAAGAAGGAGGTGGGAAAGGGAAGAAGGACTCCACCTTCCAAACCAAGTGGAATTCGGTTTGGGAGGGGGAGACCTTCCCCCTTGGCTCTGCCGACTCCCTTGGGAGTCCTTGGACCCCAAGGTAAGTCTCCCCCCTCCTCCTCCTATATATAGTGGGGTTTTAGGGCTAATTTGACACGACTTTTCCACGGCAGCCCGACCACATACCTCCACGGTTTTTCCTCTAGATCGCGTTTCTGCGGAGCTCGGGCGGAGCCCTGCTGAGACAAGGTCATCACCAACCTCCGGAGCGCCGTCACGCTGCCGGAGAACTCTTCTACCTCTCCGTCTCTCTTGCTGGATCAAGAAGGCCGAGATCATCGTCGAGTTGTACGTGTGCTGAACGCGGAGGTGCCGTCCGTTCGGTACTAGATCGTGGGACTGATCGCGGGATTGTTCGCGGGGCGGATCGAGGGACGTGAGGACGTTCCACTACATCAACCGCGTTCACTAACGCTTCTGCTGTACGGTCTACAAGGGTACGTAGATCACTCATCCCCTCTCGTAGATGGACATCACCATGATAGGTCTTCGTGCGCGTAGGAAAATTTTTGTTTCCCATGCGACGTTCCCCAACATCATTATGTGCACTATGACCTGGATTGGTGGAGGTTTCCACCACTGGGTATGCTACCCATTAGGTGTCTGTTAACGTGAGGTTTATGTTGGAAATATGCCCTAGAGGCAATAATAAAATGGTTATTATCATATTTCCCTATTCATGATAATCGTCTGTTGTTCATGTTATAATTGTATTAACAGGAAACAGTAATACATATGTGAATAAATAGATCACAATGTGTCCCTAGCAAGCCTCTAGTTGGCTAGCTCGTTAGTCAATATGTGATCATGGTTTCCTGGTCATGGGCATTAGATGTCATTGATAACGGGATCACATCATTGGGAGAATGATGTGATGGACAAGACCCAATCCTAAGCATAGCACTAGATCGTATTGTTCGTATGCTAAAGCTTTTCTAATGTCAAGTGTCTTTTCCTTCGACCGTGAGATTGTGTAACTCCCGGATACCGTAGGAGTGCTTTGGGTGTATCAAACGTCACAACGTAACTGGGTGACTATAAAGATGCACTACGGGTACCACCGAAAGTGTCTGTTGGGTTGGTACGAATCGAGATCGGGATTTGTCACTCCGTGTGACGGAGAGGTATCTCTGGGCCCACTCGATAGAACATCATCATGAGCTCGATGTGACTAAGGAGTTAGTCACACGATGACGTGCTACGGAACGAGTAAAGAGACTTACCGGTAACGAGATTGAACAAGGTATAGGTATACCGACGATCGAATCCCGGGCAAGTTCTATACCGACACACAAAGGGAATTGTATACGGGATTGATTGAATCCTTGACATCGTGGTTCATCCGATGAGATCATCGTGGAGCAAGTAGGAGCCACCATGGGTATCCAGATCCCGCTGATGGTTATTGGCCAGAGAGATGTCTCGGTCATGTCTACCTGTCTCCCGAACCCGTAGGGTCTACACACTTAAGGTTCGATGACGCTAGGGCTATAGGGAATTGTTATACGAGGTTATCGAAAGTTGTTCGGAGTCCCGTATGAGATCCCGGACGTCACGAGGAGCTCCGGAATGGTCCGGATGTAATGATTGATATATAGGACGGATGGTTTCGGACACCGGAAGTGTTTCGGGCATCACCGGTAACGTACCGGGACCACCGAAAGGGGGCAACGACCCCGGGAGGCTAGATGGGCCAAGTGGGGGAGGGAACCAGCCCCTAGGTGGGCTGGTGCACCCCCCCACTCAGCCCATGTCGCAGGAAGAGGGGAGAAAGGGGGGAACCCTAGCGTAGGTGGGCCTAAGGCCCACCAGAGGGGTGCGCCACCCCTCCTCCCCCCTTGGCCGCCGCACCTCCCCCCATCTAGGGCTGCCCCCCCAGGAGAGGGAAACCCTCAAGGGGGCGCAACCCCTCCCCCCTATATATAGTGGGCACTTTTGGCCATTGGGGGACACACTTTTCCCTCTCCCTCGGCGCAACCATGCCCTTCTTTCTCCTCCTCTCTGTCGGTGCTTGGCGAAGCCCTGTCGGGAGACCTCGTCTCTCCATCGACACCATGCCGTCGTGCTGCTGGAGTTCTTCCCCAACCTCTCCCTTCTCCTTGCTGGATCAAGGTGCGGGAGACGTCACCGGGCTGCACGTGTGTTGAACGCGGAGGTGTCGTAGTTCGGCACTAGATTGGAATCACACCGCGATCTGAATCGCCGCGAGTACGACTCCATCAACCGCGTTCTAGTAACGCTTCCGCTTAGCGATCTTCAAAGGTATGAAGATGCACTCACCCCTCTCTCGTTGCTGGTCTCTTCATAGGAAGATCTGAATATGCGTATGATTTTTTTTGAATTTATGCTACGTTACCCCAACAGTTTACTTGCATTTACTGATTCATATGCATTGATATCCTTGCTTGCGAAAAGTTGAATCCTGATGTACTTTTATCGACCGCTTTCTTGTGTTTCTAGTGAATGTCTCAATACCAACTATTTTATGTTCTTTGTTTATTTGTTTATTGTAAGGAAACATGAGAATGAACCACAATTAAGGTAGTAAGATTAGGCATGCACTCTAATTGTTTTATCTTCTACCGTGAGCTTATATTAATTGTCTTATAAAATGGAATCCCGGTAGACGTTGCCAAACAACATTGTTGTTATAGTTGGCAACAACATTGTTGTTATAGTTTGCTTGTAGCATCACTTTTTCCACATCTCTATTATTATGCCCATGTGTGCAATATGTTCTATGTGAAATCACTTGCAAATAATCTAACCATAGCAGCGGCTTCACTGTGGTTGTACTGTTACATGTACATATGCTTCATCATTTAGCCTGTAGCTACTTTATATATTTGTTTTTATTTTGTTTCCAACTTTTTTTGTTTATTGTTAGATGCCTTCTTTCAGCCTCTACGAACATACCCAGAAATGGTGTTTCCTCTCATTTACAAGAGCTCCACCCTTAAAATGAATTAGACGTATGTGTTCTGTTTGAAATATTTGAAGTCCGAAACCGTGTAGCAAATAGTTATCTCTTATGTTTGAGATATTAATAGACTGTAAAGATTGTAATAGACCATGTGATGGGATGTATAGATTGTAATAGACCGTGATAGTCCATGTACAGATTGTAGTAGACTTGTGTGTTCTGTTTGAAATGGAAACCTACCTAGTGGGACCCAATTATGAAAATAATCTGAGCAAATTTGGAAATTTCTGACATGTGGGAACAATTTGAATCTAATCTATAAATGTTTCACATTATGACAAGTGGGACCAATCTGACTGGTTTGACCATTCCCAAATATAGTGTCCGAAACATTGGTAAAAGGCCACGGCCTAGAAGTGAAATGTTTGTCCTGGCCCATGTAATTGACAAAAATTGACAATATATATATATATATATATATATATATATATATATATAGGCTGAATTGTTGGGCTTGCCGAAAAAACATAAATGGGCTGAATTGTTGGGCTCGGTCCATATAGAATGCTCGAATGGACCGGACTGATTCTCATCAACGACCTTTTCATTTGGTCGCAATTTTTCCACGTTAGCTTGCCATGTCGGATCCGATGTGGTGTGGGCAGATTGCTAGTGACCAAAACAATTGGTCATAGAACCAACGACATTTTGTTTTGGTCGTTAAGTTTCTTTAAAGACGACGACCTTTTGACCAATTGTTTTTGTCACAAAAAGGTCACAAATGAAAAATAATGACCATTCAATGACCAATATTGATGGTCGCAAGTTAGCATATTACTTGTAGTGAAGACTCTACATTTTATATTTTGTGATAAATCACACTTGAGTCCATAGGAAAATCAATACTATTCAAAGGGGTTGAGGTGACTATGATGATATGGTTGCTCAAGTGCTTAGATATTAGCCACGAATACTCATGAAATTCTCCGACAAACATTCTGTCCAAACTACAAAGTCAAATTCGATGCCACCAAGTTTTTCCATCTCGGCACCACCGAGTTTATCCTAGAGAGATCTGGAGCCAAACCCTAGAATCTCAGTGCTACCAAGTCAAGTTTTGATGCAACCGAAGATAGTGGCCAACCTAGTGATGTCGATTTGATTAAAATCGGAATCCCCGAGTTTGCTACCTGCCTAGGCCAGCCAAAATTGGATCGACCGAGATTTATATAACGGTCTCATCAAAACACCAAAAGTTGCCACATTTTGCACTAGTTGTGTAACCGAGTTTTTTACTTCGGTTTCACTGAGTTGGGAAATAATGTTGTAATGATTGGATTTTTGGAGATGCCTATATATATCTGTCCACCTACCTCTCATTCATAGAGGAAGCACTCAGAACGAACCAACACTTGCCCCGTCCATTTTCTGAGTGAGATCCACCTACTCACGTGTTGATATCAAGATACTCCATTCCTATCATATGAATCTTGATTTCTATCCTCCTAAGTTGCTTTCCACCCAATCAATCTCTTGTACCCAAGCCAAATATGTGAAAGAGTGATTGGGTGTTGAGGAGACTATCTTTTGAAGCACAAGAGCAAGTAGTTCATCATACTACCACATATATTATCGTTTGGATAGTGGTGTCTCCTAGATTGGTAGGTGTCGCTTGGGAGCCTACGACTTCTTGTGGAGTTGAACCAAGAACTTTTAGGGTAAGGAGATCGCCTAATTCGTGAAGATCTGCCCAAGTGATGCTACTCCTTTCTGGACGTAAACCATGATGGAATAGAAAAGGTTGCTTCTTTGTGGATCCATAGTGTGTTGAGCCCTCCATGGACTCTCGCGCCGTTATTCTGTGTGGGTTGATCTCCATCAACGTGGACGTACGATAGCACCACCTATGGGAACCACACACAAAATTATCGTGTAATCCTTACATTTGATCTTCGAATGAATAATCTGATCATAAACCCACAATTCATGGGATCCCAACAAACACATCACAAAAGAAGATTACATCAGATAGATCACAACGAGAATCGCGACAAACATGGTATTGGAGATCATAGAGAGAGAATAAACCATCTAGGTACTAGCGATGAAACCACAGGTCCATGGTGAACTTACCCACACATCATCATGGAGGCAACAAGATTGATGTAGATGGCCTTCGTGATCGATTCTCCCTCCAACAAGGTATCAAAAAGGTTTCCACATGGGATCGCGGTGGAATAGAGACTTGCGGCGATGGAAAAAGTGTTTCTCGTTGCTCCTTGACGTTTTCGGAATATTTTGGAATTTATAAAAATGGAATTAGGTCAGGGGGACCTATGAGGGGTCACAAGTGCGGTGGGTGCGCCCTACTCCCTAGGGTTGGGCGTTCGGTAGAAACCAAAAATTCGGTTTATACTGTTCGGTATTTTGTTCAATTCCGTTAGCAAAACTAATAACCGAAAATGGCAACTCAAAACAACTAACCGAAAATTCGGTTAACCGATAATTTGGTTCGGTTTTCAATTTGTTGCAGTACAACACAGCTGCTAGCGCATCTATATAGAGAACCCAGGATCTCTTATATTAGCGAGAACATCATCCCATCGAGCGTAGCTACTCGATGTGGTACTAAAAATAGGACTCTCTTTCCCTGCACATTCCACCAACGCGCTTGGGCCTTGTAATTGGTGTGGAGGCCTGATCTTAGACACAGAAGGTTCTAATCACGTGGCTTAGCTCGCAATTGGGCCTGCCGCTTGTGCTAAAAAAAACTCGCATGTTGGCAGAAACACGTGTGTGGTCCCAAGCGACTGGCGGCATGAGCCTGGCGTGCGACATGAGGACTGGATCCCACGTGCTTCGGTTTTTCGTTCGGTTGTACGGTTTTGTTAGAGCATATATCTCCATACGTGGTTTTGGTACTTGATGACAATTCCTATGGACTAATGGTTTCCTTAAGTTACATTTACAGGATTTGTCCATAGGCACTTCTTGAAGTCCATCTGTTGGGTTCAAGGAGTTTATATGATGACCAATATGGTATTCAAGGTATTATCCAAAGAATGGTCATAGAGACACATGGTTGATCAAGATCTCATACAAAGAGTAAATCAAGATGATCAACACACAAAGCGTACAAGATGTACCGAGAGGGATCAAGTGATCCCATGGTATGGATTTGTCCATAGGCACTTCTTGAAGTCCATCTGTTGGGTTCAAGGAGTTTATATGATGACCAAGATGGTATTCAAGGTATTATCCAAAGAATGGTCATAGAGACACATGGTTGATCAAGATCTCAGACAAAGAGTAAATCAAGATGATCAACACACAAAGCGTACAAGATGTACCGAGAGGGATCAAGTGATCCCATGGTATGGTAAGCATTGTCCATTACGTGTTTGTGTACTAACCCATGGTCTTCGTGAGAGTTCTATGTGGGGTTTAGGTGTGTTTCCATGGGCTTGCGTCAAAGGGAAGATCTCATACAACCCATGGAGTATGACGTCAAGTTGTGATCGTCATCAAGATTGCGATGTGCAAGTTCAAATGGATCAGCACGAAGATAGCATGCTTGAAGCTTGCCGTCCATTGTGGTGGCAATGGACTTATGAAGATATGCTGAAGAGTGGCTCACCCATAGTGAGTATGGGGGAGCAATCAACTAGTCTTCATCAAGCCAACGCAATCAAGAAAGATGGTCCATCTTGAGGAAGCCAAGATCATCATCATCTAGCTCAAGAGGACGAGGTGCAAGGTATAGGTTTGCCCTTGATAGGTTTTCTGGTTAGGATAGATTGTTGTACTATCAAGGGGGGGCTCTCAAGTGAGTAGCTTGATCGTATCGTTTGTTGAGAGCTCAAACCATTTGCATCCTTGCATCATACTTCTTGGTTCTTGTTTGATGTTTCTCTTTGTGAGTTTTAGAGCTTATGGTCATCTTCGTGACAAGCTCGAGTTCATCGAAAACGGAGTCCATATGCATCTACTATGATGTTTTCGATGTTGGAGTTTTTGCCGGTTCTTCATTCATAGAGGACTCACATCTCTATATCATTGGCATTTTCATATGTGCATGGTCTTAAGATTTCCGCCTGCCTAGCGGTTGTTCGTGGACGGACCTTTTTGCGAAGACTTTCTTGGCGGTGGTAGTGCCTTTGCACTACCAGGGCCCCAGCGGTAGTACCCTTGGGGCCAGCGGTAGTACCGCTGGAGTGCCAGCGGTAGTACCGCTAGCTGGCGGTAGTACCGCTGCAGTCAGCGGTAGTACCGCTGGAGCTCGGGCAGAGAGTGAGGGTAACGGTCTGATTCCTTCCCCCACTATATAAAGGGGGTCTTCTTCCCCCTTGGCCTTATCCATCCGTTGAGCTCTTGTTCTACCTCCATTGTTGACATTCTTAGAGCTTGCTTACTCTCAATCCCTCCAATGATTCTTGCTTGTTCTTGAGGGAGAAGAGAGAGGAGATCTAGATCCACATCTCCACCAATCACTTTCTCCTTTATGTGAGGGGAATCCCTTGGATCTTGATCTTGGAGTTCTTTGTGAGCTCCTTGTTCTTCCTCTCGTATTTCTCCATAGCTTTTGTTGTTGTGGAGGGATTTGAGTGTGAGGGACTTGACCACTTCGTGTGTTCTTGCCATTGCATTAGTTGCATCGGTTTGAGTTCTCCACGGTGATACGTGGAAGTGAGAAGTTGAGAAGCTTACTACCTTTGGTACTTAGTACCCTAGATATTATTCTTCGTGGATGCTTTGGCATCCTAGAAGCTTGGTGGTGTCTCGGAGCTCAATCATTGTGGTGTGAAGCTCCGGGCAAGCGTCGGGGCCTCCAATTAGGTTGTGGAGATAGCGCCGAGCAATTTGTACGGGTACCGGTAACCGCCCCCAAGGGTTGCCACGTGTACGGGTTCGGTGACCGCCCCCAAGGTTTGCCATTTGTACGGGTTCGGTGACCGCCCTCAAGGGTCCCTTAGTGGAATCACGGCATCTTGCATTGTGCGAGGGCGTGAGGAGATTACGGTGGCCTTAGTGGCATCTTGGGGAGCATCGTGCCTCCACACCGCTCTAACGGAGATTAGCATCGGCAAGGGTGTGAACTTCGGGATACATCATCGTCTCCCCGTGCCTCGATTATCTCTTACCCGAACCCTTTACTTATGCACTTTACTTTGTGATAGACATATTGTTTATTGTAATATATCTTGCTATCACTTAGTTGTTTATCTTGCTTAGCATAAGTTGTTGGTGCACATAGGTGAGCCTAGTTGTTTGTAGGTTTTGTGCTTGACATATTAAACGTTAGTTTTATTCCGCATTTGTTCAAGCCTAAACCTTAATTATTTTAAAGCGCCTATTCACCCCCCCCCTCTAGGCGACATCCACGTCCTTTCAGGTTTCCTACCGAACCGATGGATTTTAATTCAGTTATTAAAAGGGCAAACCGAATTTTACTGTAGCAATTACAAAAACCAAAAATTCGGTTTTATCGGTATCGGTTAGGTGTTCGGTTGGTCGATTTTTATGCCCACCCTGACTACTCCCCAAGACGCGCCCTCTAGGCTTGTCGCCTCCTTGTGCGATGTATGGCCACCTCCCGGAGCTTCTTGGGTCCAAAATTGTCCAGGAAAAAAATCACCAAAAGGTTTCATTGTGTTTGGACTCCATTTGGTCTTGATTTTTTGCAAGAGCCAAAAACACGCAAAAAACTGAAATTGACATTGGGCACTGGGTTAATAGGTTAGCCCCAAAAATAATATAAAGTAACAAATTATTGCATATAAAGTATCTAAGATTGATAATATAATAGGAAGAAACAATAAAAAATTATAGATACACATGGGATGTATCAACGGTTAATACGGTTGCAATGTATTTATAATTTTGTTGTTAAATTCTATTATATTATCACTTTTGTATATACTTTATATGTCATTTTATATTAATTTTACGACTAACCTATTAATTAAGTCTAGTGTCACTTTATGTTTTCTGCATGATTTCTATTACGCACAAAAACCATACCTATCAAAGTCCAAACACGACAGACCTTTTTTTTTCTTCTCTTGAACACAAGAGACCATAGAAGCTTTCGGGGAGGATGAGAAGACTCACGAGGAGCACACAAGCCAGTTCAACACGTCATGCGAGGTGGCGCCCCTCACTTGCCCCCTCCCCTCCTCATGGCTTGGGTTGCCCTAATTCCTAGTCTGAAAATTCCACATTGTTACAAAAACCCCCAGAGCAAGACCCGAAATAACTTTATGACGCTCGCAGAGCCTCTATTCCGTCGCGATCCCATCTGGAGCACTTTTTCCGTTACTCCTTTAGAGGGGGAAATCATTGGGGAGACCATCTTCAACAACACTGCTGCCTCCATGATAATGTGTGAGTAGTTCGTACAAGAACTATGGGTCCATAGTAGTAGCTAGATGACTTTCTCTCTCTTTTGATCTTCAATACAATGATCTTCTATAAGATCTATCTGATATAATCTTTTGTGATGTGTTTGTTGAGATCTGATGAATAGTGTGTTTATGATCATATCAAACATTGATCTATTTTCAGTTCTTGAGCTTACCTATTTGCATAATTGTATAGCTTTGTATTTCTCTTCGATCTACTTTTAGCCAAGTTTGATTGATTAATCTTCAGTGTGGGAAGGTGCTTTGCAGTAGGTTCAACCTTACCATGATCATGTCTACACATATTTATCTTTACTGGTTCGATAAACCTTGATTCTTAATCGAGTGAAATAACTTATGCTACTGTGCTACATCATCCTTTCTATTCAGGAATTCAACAACTCCTACAGAAATAGCAGTGGTACGCTAGTTTCTTTGTCCTTAACACCATGATTTTTCGACTGTCTACTATGTTAAAGTTTGTTCGGCTTCAACTAGGAAGAGATGATGACGATGACGAGGCTTGACATCGCACCACAAACTTTGTACCGACCTAGGAGGTGTTCGAAAAACCTCCAGCTCCGTCAGATCCAAGGATGTGCGAAGTCTGTGTTTCCCCGTTCCATAAGTTTGCACTACCACTCCAGCTGCTCCGGGAGCGAAGCAGGAGCTGGAGGGTCTCCGAACATGCCCTTATACAAAGACCAATCAGCCCTCCACGAAATTCCCGGAAACCATCGAGCAAAATTCACGCTTTTTAAATCCGGCTGGGCACGGACGGAGCACACAAGGCGCTCCCGCGCTCCCACTCTCACTGAAACGTGGGGCCCCTGCCCCCACGCAAGCACTCACGCAGGCCTCCCACCACCACCACCAACCTCCCGCACCCAAAATCGCGCGCGAAAACATTTCCCCCGCTCCCGCGCTCCTCCTCCAAAGCGCCCCCCACCTCCAGCCTCCGCTCCCAAAACAATCCCCTTTCCTCCGTCTCTCCAAAGCCACCGCCGATCCCTCGAGCCGGAGGCCGTTCCGAACCCCTCCTCGCCGCGCCACCGCCGATAGCCTCCCCTCTCGCCCCGGCTCCCGCGCCCGCCCGCCCGCCCGCCCGCCAGGTGTTCGACGGAAGGCCGGGCCGGGCGGCGCGATGTACGTGGTGAAGCGCGACGGGCGGCAGGAGGCGGTCCACTTCGACAAGATCACGGCGCGGCTCAAGAAGCTCGCCTACGGCCTCAGCCAGGACCACTGCGACCCGGTCCTCGTCGCCCAGAAGGTCTGCGCCGGCGTCTACAGGGGCGTCACCACCTCCCAGCTCGACGAGCTCGCCGCCGAGACCGCCGCCGCCATGACCGCCTCCCACCCCGACTACGCATCGGTACCCCACTCCCACTCCTCTCTCCCCATCCCATGCCCAGCCGCCTCGATGATTGTTAACTATATAAGTGGTCCTGCCGCTCCTTCGCGCCGTGCAGCTCGCGGCCAGGATCGCCGTCTCCAACCTGCACAAGAACACCATGAAGTCCTTCTCAGAGACGTACGCGCCTTCCCTTCTTTCTCGTGTACAGGACGAAATTCCTGATGATACGTTTCATCCCCCCCCTTTCTCTGACTGATGATCAGTGTTGCTCTCCGTGTGCAGGGTGAAGGTCATGTACACACATTTCAACGAGAGGTCTGGGTTGATGGCTCCCCTGATCGCAGATGATGTCTACGAGATCATCATGAAGGTGCGGTCTAGATGCTAACCGTGTCTTCTGTGGGAACATGCTCTATTCCTGTCATTTAGATGGCCTGAGTCGTTTGACTACATATCGTAACTAAGGAGATTGTAGATGTAAGATGCTAAACATGACCACCTGGCACTCTGGCACTGTCGGGATTTGGCTAGTTATTATGGTCGCACTGACATAAGTAGCCGTCTATCTTCATGTTAGTGTTGCAATTTGCAATGCCTTTTGCTGTACTTATTATTCATTTTGGTTTGTTGATGAGTCTGTCCTTAATCCGACTCTTTTGTTACATTGTTCCATGTCTTGTGCATTGATAGTTTTAATCTTTTAGATGCTTCAGTTCATATGCGAGTATCTGTGTTGTTAACTGATATGCAGTAGTGTTACTTCTCTAAAAAAACAGATGTACAATGTTACTTATGGAAATTCTGAGTGCTGTATTATTTCAGAATGCCACCGCTTGTAACATGCTAAACATGATCGCCTGGCACTCTGGCACACATGTGAATTGGTTAGCTAGTGAGTCTGCACTTACATGAGTAGCTGGTTGTTCATGTGTTGTGTTGCAATTTGCAATGTTGTACTTACTGTTTTTTCGTTTTAGTTGTTTGATGATTTTGTCCTTAATTAGACCATTTTGTTACATTGTTCTCCGTCTTGTGCATTGATAGTTTTCAGATGCTTCATTTCATATTGGTTTATTTGTGCTGTTCATTGAAATACAAAATTACTTTTCTGAAAAAACAGAATATATATGCTTATGGAATTTCTGATTGCTGTATCATTTCAGAATGCTACACGCCTGGACAGTGAGATAATTTATGATAGAGACTTTGACTATGATTTCTTTGGGTTTAAGACGCTTGAGAGGTCCTATCTACTGAAAGTTGGTGGGAAAGTTGTGGAAAGACCGCAACATATGTTAATGAGGGTTTCTGTTGGGATACACAAGGATGATATTGAGTCTGCTGTCAAAACATACCACATGATGTCTCAGCGCTGGTTTACTCATGCTTCCCCAACCCTTTTCAATGCTGGCACTCCAAGGCCTCAAGTACTGCACCTTCTACCATAAAACAATTCAATATTGATGGTTAAGCTGTGTATTCATATTCCTATTATTTGTGATGCAGTTAAGCAGCTGCTTTCTTGTCTGCATGAAAGACGATAGTATTGAGGGAATTTATGATACTCTCTCGGAATGTGCTTCCATAAGCAAATCAGCTGGAGGGATTGGTGTTTCAATTCACAACGTCCGGGCTACTGGCAGTTACATTCGTGGAACAAATGGAACTTCTAATGGAATTGTTCCCATGCTACGTGTTTTCAATGACACTGCACGCTATGTTGATCAAGGTGGAGGCAAGAGAAAAGGTAAATATCATCAGTTACTCAGTTAGTCCCACCCAGTTTGCATATTCTTAAGGATTTCTCACAGATTCCTATTTTTATAGGTGCATTTGCTATATACTTGGAGCCTTGGCATGCTGATATTTATGAGTTCCTTGATTTGAGAAAGAACCATGGAAAGGTAAACGTTCTTGAATGACTTGAAGTAACATGTAACACTTTCAGGCAGAGATACTAGAAACTGATTACCAGTTTGGATTTACTTTTTTTGGCATTTGGTCATGACCCTCATGCTATTATCTTGTACTGCCCCATCTCACCCTCAATATGTGTAATTTACAGGAGGAGAATCGTGCCAGGGACCTTTTCTATGCTCTCTGGATTCCTGATTTATTCATGGAAAGGGTGCAAAAAAATGAGCAATGGTCATTATTTTGTCCCAGTGAAGCTCCAGGTTTGGCTGATTGCTGGGGAGATGAGTTTCAGAATCTGTACAATAAATATGAAAGAGAAGTAAGCTGAACTAGATGGTACATATATCTTGAAGTGACAAAACATGTAATAACATAGCTGCGTGATTTCAGGGCAAAGCCAAGAAAATTGTTTCAGCACAGTCCCTTTGGTTTGAAATTTTGAAGGCACAGATAGAAACTGGAACACCATATATGCTTTACAAGGTTTGTCTAAATTTTGCAAGTCCCTGAACACTTCTTTCTCTTCCAATGGTTTGGCTTAAAAAGTCCTTGATGATGATGATGTGCAGGACAGTTGCAACAGAAAAAGTAATCAACAAAATCTGGGCACAATTAAGTCTTCCAACTTGTGCACAGAGATAGTTGAGTTCACAAGTCCCACTGAAACTGCTGTGTGCAATCTGGCATCAATTGCTTTGCCACGTTTTGTAAGAGAAAAGGTATGTGCTGATGGCTGCTGAGCTTCTTCGTTAGCGGTTGTAACCTGGCAACGTGTGTGCATTACTTGACCCTGTACATTTGATGTTTCAGGGTGTTCCGATAGAGTCCCATCCAGCTAAGCTTGTTGGCAGCATTGGGTCAAAAAATAGATATTTCGATTTTGATAAATTAGCTGAGGTTTGTCTGGCTCATCTTTATTGTGGGATCCTGTACCATTAGTCTGAGTTCTAACTAACAAACTGTTGAATATATGACAGATTACTTCAGTTGTTACTTGGAATCTCAACAAAATTATTGATATCAACTACTACCCTATTGAGACAGCAAGGACGTCAAATATGAGGCACAGGCCAATTGGAATAGGTGTTCAAGGCTTAGCAGACACTTTCATTTTACTTGGCATGCCATTTGATTCACCAGAGGTACATTTTCAAGCTAATTCAAGTATGGTCATTTCATTTTGTACTTAACTGATACTCATTATAATGGAATTGTTTCTCAGGCCCAGCAGTTAAACAAGGATATCTTTGAGACTATCTACTATCATGCATTGAAAGCTTCTGCTGAAATTGCTGCAAAAGAAGGTCCTTATGAAACTTATGATGGGTGCCCAGTCAGCAAGGTTTGTTTCATGTCTGTAAATACACCTGTCATTTGTGCTGAATATATGGTGTGATTATGTTGAACTACACATTTTGTCACATAAACTTTAATTGATGGTAGAAAACAATAAAATTATTTCTGTGCTCACCATTAGTGGTAAGTTATTTAAGGAGATGCAGTTTTAGCATGATTTACTTACAACTTTGAAGAATTAAACAATTATACCTGTGAGATAGGCTCTTCTCAGCACTGCTGTTCCCATCAGGTTGAGCTTAATTAACCACTTAACTGAAAACTTGTGCTTGTGCTAGTGCAATAAGTGTATTCACACGATGATATTGTTTCTTGAATGGGGTCCTTTTGTTCCTTAATAGCATTTTAGCAGCCAATATTATTTCTAAGGTTCTCCTCAATACACTTTTGTTCAGGGCATTCTTCAACCTGATATGTGGAATGTAGTGCCATCAGACAGATGGGACTGGCCAGCAATAAGGGGGATGATTTCCAAAGTTGGATTAAGGAACTCTCTTCTGGTGGCTCCAATGCCCACTGCTTCTACTAGTCAAATTCTTGGCAACAACGAGTGCTTTGAACCATACACGTCAAACATTTACAGTCGAAGAGTCCTAAGGTTTGCATATCTGCTCCTTGTAGTTCCGAGCTGTTGACTTTTCCATTCTTAGATGCAACACAATTATTTTTCTCTTGGCAGTGGTGAGTTTGTTGTAGTGAACAAGCATCTCCTCCATGATCTGACCGAGATGGGTATCTGGTCTCCTGTCCTGAAAAACAATATTATCTATGACGATGGCTCTGTCCAAAAGATCACTGAGATCCCAGATGATCTGAAAGCAATTTACAAGTATGTGAAATAAGATCATCCCATGCTTTAGTTTCACAAGGTGTCGGTTCATACGTTTCTAACTTTTCTTTATCATTGAACCAGGACTGTTTGGGAGATCAAGCAGAAAACTGTTGTGGACATGGCTGTGGACCGTGGCTGCTATATCGATCAAAGTCAGAGCCTTAATATCCACATGGATCAAGCCAACTCCGGGAAGCTAACTTCCCTGCACTTCCACACATGGTCCAAGGTTTGCTTGTTAATTTCAATACTGTTCTAGCACTATGCGATTTTACTGAAAAGTTCAGCACTCAGCGTTGAGCTTGTAATTTTGCATGATATAACACTGTTCTTTATGCCACTGCTTCGTTGTTCCTTCGTGTGCCAGGGCCTGAAAACTGGGATGTACTATCTGAGGACACGGGCTGCTGCGGATGCGATCAAATTCACAGTGGACACTAGTCTTCTCAAGGTGAACACTTCACCGAATTGCAGAACCATATTTTTCTTCACTCAACTGCTTCGGCATGATCCTTACCTTACCTTGAGCGACACCGAACATGCAGGATAAGAAGCCTGCCAATGCCGAGGAGGAAGAGGATCTCGAGGCCAAGATGGCGCAGGTGACCTGCTCCCTGAACAACCGGGAGGACTGCCTGGCATGTGGAAGCTAGATTCGTCCGCGGCACCCTACGCTAACCTATACTATCCTCTTACTGTTGGCTTGTCATTCGATTCGATGCTATATCTGTAGTGGTAATCTGTCTATGCATGATGAACTCTGAATTAAAAGCAAGCCTTGCTCCGGAACCTCTGCGCACTATGCTATTGCGCGTGTATATATATATGCCACCTATATATCTAAGTGTATAATATATGCCTGAAACACTTATCTTCGTTCTTGTACTGTCCAGAAGTTATTCTGTGCTGTCCAACTTGAAGAATTCCAGTAGCTTTTAAGGCAAAAAACAAGGCTGTGATTGAACAGTATCTTGTATTCTGAATTTATAAAATTGTCCTAGGTATGTTTTTTTTGAACTTTTGGTGTGATTTTGTGCTTGCAAAAATCATTAAAGGGATAAAATAAATAGGATTCTATTTCACATCTAGATGCAATATATTATCTCAATCTAAATTTCTAGCCGGTGAATTTAAGCACTAGGATTAATGTTTTTCTATTTGTCTCAGAGCAAGTACATTCTTAATTTGCAACTTGTGTTGTAGCTTTGTGTATTTGTCTCGGTTGCAAGTTTATCCTTGACTCGCATCTCCTCGTGATGTCCGGGATGTTATCTGAGACTCCGAACAATATTCGTTCGTGCCACTAATACACAAAGTAGGATTGTCGATCATCGGTATTTTCATACCTAGTTTAATCTTGTTATTGGCAAATCTCTTTACTTGTTTTGTAATACAAGATACCGTGACTAAACTCATTAGTCACATGCTTGCAAGCTATTTATGATGTTGTATTACCGAGAGGGCCTAGAGATATCTCTCCGTCATATGAGATGACAAGTACCCGTCTCGATCCGTGTCAACCCAACAAACCCCTTCGGAGATACTTGTAGAACGCCTTTATCATTATCCATTTATGAAGTGAAGTTTGGATACACACTAAGTATTCCTTCGGTGTCAAGGAGTTGCACGATCTTCTGTCGTCCTCGGCCATCCCTCTAGCCCCCCTCCCCCGCGCTGAGTTTTTTCTTTGGTGAAGCCCCACCACCTCGTCCACCCTCGCCCCCACCCTAAACCCTAAGATAGATAATGGGGTAGCCCTGCTGCGAGCCCCTTCCTTCCCTCCGACAAACTCTCAAAAATCAACTGACCCCAGTTTGAAATTCAGTTGACTGTTATTTAGCTAATGTGGAAAATACAAACAAGGAAAGAAGACGGAAGCAGAACAGCCCTTACATCTGAAGGAGTCTTCAACGAAGCCTCAACCATACGACCCACGCAGGTATCATATAGGATTGCCCCCGCCCTATACGTACAAGACTAGTAAAAAGGAACATATTATTGCCCCCGCCCTATAGGTATACTGCAAATGAACCACCAAAGATTTCTACATAGCTTGATTATAAAGGCAAAGCCATACGCATATACGTACAAGACTAGTAGAAAAGAACATATTATTCATTCAAAATAGGCTCCTCCAAGGCAATGCACAATGGCCCCCCTCTATCGAGAGGGAGGCGGGGGATGTCATTGCCCTCCCCAGCGGCCACATCCACCACCTCCAACCAGGCGGCGCTGTTGGTACCTCCTCCGAGGACGGGCCGAGATCGGTGGAAGGCCGGCCACAACATGGGCCTCAGCGGCGCATCTCTGCCACGATCAAAGTGAAAGCGGGACTAATATGAACTATCGGAGCAGCAGTAAACCTTCTTTCATTTTTATTGCAAAACATAGCTTCAGTACCAGATCATGTGCTGCCATGGCTGCTTCAAAAGCATGTCCTGAATATATAGTAAGTATACATGACAGTAGCATATTGATAGACCAACAGCATGAGATCGACTTGGGTAATTAACTCTAGCAAGCTCACGGTCACAGAACCAACGCCGCCGCCACCAACACACCCAGACCAAATGGAATGGAAGCCTTCAAAGAGGCCAAGTGCCGCGGCGAGAGCTATGGCTGGGCCGGCGGATCACTCTCCGGCACCAGAGTAGAACATGCTTGGGTACAGCCATACTGGCAGAGCTAACTCCACGGGGTCCCGTTCGCCGTCCCAGCGTACAGCCCAAGCAGGGTCGGAGTAGCAGTCCACGATATCGCGAGAAGGCGGCGAATTCCAATGATCCGTCTCCTCCCACAATCCGTGGAAAGAACAAGTCTGAGAGAGGCCGTCGGCATGGTACGCGGTGTTGCTCCTCCTTCCCCATTTTTCCGGGCTCGCCATTGAATTCCACAATCTGGTCCACTGACCACATATAAGGAATCCGGACTTGGGACCAAGAGTCGCTTCCAACAGGCCAATCAAAAAAGTAGGACTCGTGGTCGTGGTAGGAGGTGGTGGTACTGACAAGGAGATGTGAGTTGGGTGATGCGACAGGGGCTGTTAGAATGCCGTTAAAGCCGTATATCGTACAGTTCTTGGCACTGAGTGGGAGACATGCATGGAGCTGAAACCTCCACACCAGGCCAGTGAAGACATCCACGATGCGACAACATCCATTGCAGTAGTAGATGAGATTGCCATAGGAAGAGCCGATGCATTTCATATTCTCCAGGGTTTCTTGAGGAATCTGGCAGCGAAGGGCCGCGTTCGGGTTGGCTGGATCAACAACCTTACATGTGAGTAGCTCACGACAACCATCAGTAGGAGGAAGAAGAGGACGTTGACGGACACGGGGCTGGATGAGGAGAGGTGGGAATCTTGTGCGGAATGTAGATTTCGATGGGTGTGAAGAGTAGGCAGTACGCCAAGAGGGGCATGTTGCGGCGAAGCCAAGAATGTCTCGAAAGGAGCCCAGCCGAGCAACGATGGGATGGAGCAACTCATCTGGGAGGTCAGCCCAACCTTGGACCCCGGAACAAGCAGGGGGTCCAGCGAGAGAGATAGTGGACCTCCTGCTGGGGTTTTGCATGGTGCCCTGCTGATGGCAAACTCTGCAAGCAGTAGAAAATTAAAACAGTAAGCTGCTTAACAAATACGAGGCATAAGTAGCATGTTAATTACTCCTTCTGTTTCTAAATATAAATCTTTTTAAAGGTATCATTAGGGAATTACATAGGGATGTGTATGTAGAGATGGTTTAGAGTGTAGACTAATTTATTTTGCCCCGTATGTAGTCCCCTAGTGAAATCTCTAAAAATACTTATATTTATGAACGGATGGAGTATATGCCTATCTATCTACCAATCAAACAAACTTGTTGTTGCACCAGGAATAATAAGAAGAGTGGATGGACAAATATGCGATCGATATTCTTGTATGCTTATGAATCAAAGGAACTGTAAAAGCGACAATTTTGATGTGGTTAAATTTCAGTGGTCGTCCTTGTCGTGTTCGGAATAAGCTAATACTAGCACCCAGGGCAAGAAGATACGTACGTACTAGCTTGCCTATGGGAAATACATGTATCTGTATGAGTATTCTGTATGTATGTAAATAAATGTGACAGGCGCACATCGATCATCTCATCTCAGGGGCGCTCAAATTGATGAAAACAACCCACTAATAAAAACTGAAATGTATGCCTATCGTCCATCAATGAACGCAGACGGGGGGCAGAGAGAGAGGCCTTGCCTTGCCTTGCCTTGCGGATGGGGAAGGAGACCAGGGGCGATGCGGTGCCGGATGGGCTGCTGCGGACGTATTCTCCGGCGCCGCCGCCGCCGCCTCGCCTTTCCCTTGCCCCCGGCGCCTTTCCCCGATGCACTGAGCAGTGCTAACGGACGGAGCAAAGTGCGACTCTCCGGTTTGCCGTTTTATTTGAAAAAAAAAAGCCTTCACGCCAGCGCGGGCCGAATCGTTCCGCGGGTCCGCGTGGATCCGACGCTCGTGTCCCGTCCACAAGCCGGCCCGTCCTGTTGGATTCTTATTGCATGACTTGTGAACAGAGACTTAGGCCCAGTTCTTTCGGCCGATTCTTCCAGAATCTTAAGAATCGATCCTTCGTCCAGCTTCTTCCATGATTTTGTATCCCTTTGTTTTTTACAATCCTAACTGTTCACATCCTACTGTATAGAATTGTAAAGAAAATATGGATTCAAGATTTGGGAGAAGCTGGGTGGAGGGTCGATTCTTAAGATTGTGGGAGAATCGGCCAAAAGAACCGCGCCTTAGTAAGGGTTGCTCAAAAATTGTCAGAAATATGATCAAAGGCTTTATGTAGGTTTCCAATGAATTTTGAAGAACCGACACTTGGAGATGCCAACAGATGCCGGACACTCAAAGAAGGGAACTTTCAAGTGCCTAAGTGATAGGGTTTAGGCACTCCCCGGTTTGCCTTCATAGCAGCGCGAGCTGAATCATTCCGCCGGTCCGCGTGGATCTGATGCTCGTGTCCCTCCCGTCCATAAGCCGACCCATCGCGGTCATCTTATCTCCTTCTACCTTCTTCCATCTTTTCATCTAGTATGAGATTCATCGCTAAAAAAAATAGTATCAAATTCATTTTCTTCTTCTTCCCCAACCATGTCTGACCCGACCTCTCACGAGGACGACTGGTTAGCGAACATTTCTTTTGAAATCTCCTAAAGATCACTCTTATGCGTTCTCAATCGCCGTCACGTGTCGCGATCTGAGTGTATCCTATGGATTTTGTATTTTTAATTTTTTTCGCACACATTTTTGGCCTTTTAATTGATTTTTTTGGGTTATTTTGGTATTTTGGTATTTTGGTTTTTCACCCGTCTTTCTTAGCTTTTTGACGATTTTTTATTTGTTTTTATGTGAGAAATGTGTTTTCTGTTTTTTTTCATGAGAGGCACGATTTTGTTTCCTTGAGAGACACGGTCGTGCCTCACTTTCTTTTTGTTGCAAAATACACGATTTTGCTTCCGCGAGAGGCACGGTTTTGCGTTCGCTAGAGGCACGACCGTGCCTCTCGGAAAAAAAGAAAACATGATTTCTATTTTTTTCGCAAGAGGCATGGTCATGCCTCTCGAAAAAAACATGTTTTTTATTTTTTTAAAGACACGGTTTTGCTTCCGCGAAAAGTACGGTTTTGCCTTCGTGAGAGGCACGGTCGTGCTTCTCAGAAACGAAAAAAATGTGTTTTCTATTTTCGTTTTCTATCGCGATAGGCATGGTTTTTCCGTTCGTTTTTTTTACGAAAAAAGTTTCATCAGAACCTATCAACATGGGATCTACTTTTGAAAATACCAACGGTAAAAACGGTTTGAGATTTAAACACACGGTTTAATAGATAAACTGTTAGGAAATGTTACATGAAAAAAAAACCCTACCCGCATTCAAGATCTATCTATGAAGATCAACATCTACGAGACGGATAGTGCATCTACATACACTTATAGATCGCTAAGCGGAAGCGTATATAATGCGGATGCTTTTAATTCGATTGAGGTATTCAATTTTGGATCTGGTTTACGATTTTGATCGGGCCAACGATTTTCAAATCACTCAACAACAACTGGCGTATAACAAGATATCAACCCCTCGCAGACTCCTATCACCCATACAAAAGCGTTACCATATGATACTATAGCATGTATATAATATATGCAATCAAGGATGAACAAATATCTTCACATAAACATGGGTTGATTAGCGGATAACATAGAATCACACCGCGAAATACCCACCAAATAACTGCATTATAAATAAACGTAAAACACACTCCATCGTCTCCCAAACCGGTCAAATTAAATACTCCATCAGTTTTAGAATATAAGGGTTACTAGTTTTTTGAAAAGCCAAATTTCTTTAATTTTGACGAAGTTCAGAGCCAAAAATATCAACATCCACAATATTAAACAAAAAACAATAATATGAAAATTGATTCCATGATGAATCTAATAATACCAATTTAATATTATGAATTTTGATATATTTCTCTACAAATTGGATCAAACTTAAAAAGGTTTGACTTTAAATTTTTTTTAATACGCCATGTATTTTAAAATAGAATGGGTAAATAAATTTAAGAATCCTAACAAATTTAACGGCGCAACAAAACGTGCACAACCCTTCTAGTACATTATTATTCCGAGAGGAAGTCAAAACCAGAAGATCCGATGAATTAGTCTTTAAATTCTTGGTTTCACCATAACTTCATATCGTTTCATTTCCCGCTTATCCATTTGAAGCGGCCTACAATGCCACCTAATCTCTTGTGTAATTGTTTTTTCTTGCTTCATTGGAATAATTTTGAATCATTTCATTTTCAGTTGTTCACAACGGGGTTGGCCGCATCGGGACCACTGACATACTTTGCCTACTAAAGTCTAGGCCATAAATCGGGGAAAAACCGACGACGTGGCACGCCACGTGGACCTAGTAATCCGGGCCATAAATCAGAACACTCACAAAAATAGAAAAGGGTAATTTGTGGCAACACTTTTCTTAAATGGGATATAATGAACGAAATTCTCTTAAATGAGGTAATTAGCGTAAAAAATGTTAAACTTAGGGGTAAAAACTACAATTTACTCTTATTTATTTATGGAGCGTTCAGTTCAGTTCAGTTGCTACACACAGCATGCAATGTGATGCGATCGCTCTAACAAAAACTATTATTCTCACAACATTTGCTTTGGCCGATGAACAAGCGTGTTTTAAATGAAATTAAGCTGGGTTCTCTATTTATTTTTTCAAGAAAATTGTTGCAAACAAACAATAATTTCATTTCTGCTCCTCTAGGTTGAAAGGTTTCCCCACTGTGGCGGCACATGTTTATCCAACATATTCAGCTCAACAACATTTGCTAATATTATATCCTTGTGTTGGATATATAATTCCCAACACAGGGAATAAGACCAAATCCACAATGAGCAGCATGTCTTGAGAGACAGTCAGCATCTAGTTTATTCTCGCACATGCCACTCTTTCTTTATTATCAAAAAACAATTGTGACAATGTGTGCTGCGTGCTGCATCCAGTCGCTCAACTACAAGTTCACACAAGCTTCACAACAATGCAAGTACCAGCAATAATAGATAGATTGATTGATAGTTATGGTTAAATTTCAAATGCAAATGCCAGCAATGCAACTAAAGGAGCAACCAAGGATTCATCCATACTTTACTTGTAGATGAATGAAGATCAACTAAAGGAGCAGAGCAAAGCATAGCAGAGTACTGAATTACCAAGAGTGGTGTTACAACCTCATCATCATTTCATTTAGCACCCGGTCCACACTAACCTAGGGAATCACATTAGTTCACTTAATTAAACCTATCATACTATACCATACCATCATTTAGTTACTCCAACCTGTTAGGTTGATCTCTCCGCATGGACCCAACGGTCCACCGGACCCTTGATCTATATGCGTCCTGATCGGGGACACCCAACCCGTTATGGTTGATGGGCCCCTATGACCTGCGCTATATAAACAGAGTTGGGGGCCGGGGCACGGACTACGAGATTCGCCGCCGCCACACATCCCATCAACAAACCCATCCGATCTAGGGTTAGCGCGGTGCTCACGAGAAGCACCACCGACGCCACCACCACTCACTGCCGTCATCACCTTCGTCCCTCTCCGATGGCGTCAGGCTCGAGTTCCTCGAGCACAAGACAAGGTAAAACCTCTACTCCTACCGGACTAATCTAGCCTAGAAGATCCACGGGGTCTAACAATGGTTTCAGAGCCACTAGGCATCAGCTTTGTTTCGGTAGACAGCAAATCAAAGAAAAGGATGATCCCTCCCCTAAAAAGTACCGGAACCCTCTCCGGCAAATAGCGCCGCCTGGGCCGCGCCTGTTCCCCTCGATCCCCACACGCATTGGCAAGCTGAGGTGTGGGGAAGAAGAACACCACCCCTCAACGGGGCAAAGATTATACCCCTCCGGGGCAAAGCAAAGATCGGATTGGATCCGAAAAAGAAAAAAAACATGCAAAGAAAACCACCCTTTGGGGCAAAGAACATGCACCGCAGCCACACTGTTCGACGGCGGCGCGCTTCCGCTAAGGGAAACACACCACCGGTGAAGGAGAGGCAACGACGCAAAGGCAATGGCGCAACGGAGGCGGAGGGGCAAAGGCATCACCACCGGGCCGCTTGACAGCGGCGCGTACACCAATCGGTGCTCGCGCGCGCCGGCTGGAGGGCCGGGGAAGGTGCCGCCACTCCATGGGCGGACGAGGGCAGAAGGGGGATGCGGTTGGTGTTGGAAATATGCCCTAGAGGCAATAATAAATTAGTTATTATTATATTTATTTGTTCATGATAATCGTTTATTATCCATGCTATAATTGTATTGATTGGAAACACTATACTTGTGTGGATACATAGACAAAACACTGTCCCTAGTAAGCCTCTAGTTGACTAGCTCGTTGATCAAAGATGGTCAAGGTTTCCTGGCCATAGGCAAGTGTTGTCACTTGATAACGGGATCACATCATTAGGAGAATCATGTGATGGACTAGACCCAAACTAATAGACGTAGCATGTTGATCGTGTCATTTTATTTCTACTGTTTTCTGCGTGTCAAGTATTTGTTCCTATGACCATGAGATCATATAACTCACTAACACCGGAGGAATACTTTGTGTGTATCAAACGTCGCAACGTAACTGGGTGACTATAAAGATGCTCTACAGGTATCTCCGAAGGTGTTCGTTGAGTTAGTATGGATCGAGACTGGGATTTGTCACTCCGTGTGACGGAGAGGTATCTCGGGGCCCACTCGGTAATACAACATCACACACAAGCCTTGCAAGCAATGTGACTTAGTGTAAGTTGCGGGATCTTGTATTACGAAACGAGTAAAGAGACTTACCGGTAAATGAGATTGAAATAGGTATGCGGATACTGACGATCGAATCTCGGGCAAGTAACATACCGAAGGACAAAGGGAATGACATACGGGATTATATGAATCCTTGGCACTGAGGTTCAAACGATAAGATCTTCGTAGAATATGTAGGATCCAATATGGGCATCCAGGTCCCGCTATTGGATATTGACAGAGGAGTTACTCGGGTCATGTCTACATAGTTCTCGAACCCGCAGGGTCTGCACACTTAAGGTTCGACGTTGTTTTATGTGTATTTGAGTTATATGGTTGGTTACCGAATGTTGTTCAGAGTCCCGGATGAGATCCAGTACGTCCCGAGGAGCTCCGGAATGGTCCGGAGGTAAAGATTGATATATAGGAAGTCCTGTTTTGGTCACCGGAAAAGTTTCGGGCTCATCGGTAGTGTACCGGGAGTGCCGGGAGGGGTGCCGGGGACCATCGGGAGGGGTGTCACGCCCCAAGGGGTCTCATGGGCTATGGGAAGAGATAAACCAGCCCCTAGTGGGCTGGAATAAGTTCCCACTAAGGCCCATAAGGTTTGAGAAGGAAAAAACACAAGGTGGAAAGAGTTTCCAAGTGGGAAGGTGGAATCCTACTCCAAGTAGGATTGGAGTAGGACTCCTCCACCTCCAATTTCGGCCAAACCTTGAGGGTTTGAGGCTGCCTCTTCCCTCCCCCTCCCTCCTATATATACTGAGGTATTAGGGCTAATTTGAGACAACTTTTGCCACGGCAGCCCGACCACATACCTCCACGGTTTTACCTCTAGATCGCGTTTCTGCGGAGCTCGGGCGGAGCCCTGCTGAGATTAGATCACCACCAACCTCCGGAGCGCCGTCACGCTGCCGGAGAACTCATCTACCTCTCCGTCTCTCTTGCTGGATCAAGAAAGCCGAGATCATCGTCGAGCTGTACGTGTGTTGAACGCGGAAGTGCCGTCCGTTCGGCACTAGATCGGAGTGGATCGTGGGACGGATCGCGGGACGGTTCGTGGGACGGTTCGCGGGGCGGATCGAGGGACGTGAGGACGTTCCACTACATCAACCGCGTTTCTTAACGCTTCTGCTGTGCGATCTACAAGGGTACGTAGATCTGAAATCCCCTCTCGTAGATGGACATCACCATGATAGGTCTTCGTGCGCGTAGGAAACTTCTTGTTTCCCATGCGACGTTCCCCAACAGTTGGTCTTGTCTCTCTCTCTCAAAGGTGGCCATAGAGTGTGGCGCGCGCGACGTGGGGGAGGGCCGCTGCCGGCGGCCAGCCTTAGTGCTCTCTGGCGGGGCAGGGGAGGCGCCGCACGAAAGAGAAAAGGCGAGGCGCGGGGGGCTCCACCCTGACGCCGGCGGCCAGCAACTGCTGCCTCGCGCTCGAGAAAGCTGCGGGAGAGCCACGAGCGGCGCAGGGCGGGGGGCTCCGCCCCGACGCCGGCGACTGGCAGCTGCTGCCTCGCGCTCGAGAGAGCTGCGGGAGAGCCACAGACAGAGAGCGGCGGGGTGGGGAGAAGAATGGATTAGGGTTTTCAACCCCTGGTGGCAAGCCGGGTTCTATACCTAGCGAAATCGAAGGGCCACCGTCGGATCGTATCCGATGGCCCCGATCGCTCAGAGGGAACCCTAGCCCCAATCGGGCCTCGTGGGACGAAAGCGCCGGCCGGTGACCAGTGCGAGCACAGCTGGGTCGGCTCGTGACCATAAATCGCAAGCTGGCCAACTAAAGTTTCGTTTTTTAAAATTGCCCAAATTTGGACAGGATTAAAAACAATTTGATTTCCTTTTTTCTATGCATATTTTCCAACGAAAATTTTAGTTAGAAAATAGAAAATAAAGTGAAAAGTTTGTGTAAAAGTAATATAAAATTTTCTAAAAATAAAAATAAAAGTTTCTGAAAATAAAATAGAGTTTTTTCAGAAAAAAGGAAAGTTCATGGATTTTATAAAAGGGATAATAAAGTTCATGAATTTTTAATTTTAACAGACTTTTTTTCTTCTGTAAACTAGAAAAGTGCATGAATTTTATATTCACGTTTTCCGCTGCAAAGTAATTTTAATAGTGCTCTTTTATGAAGTAAATAAAGTTTAGGGAGAATAAACTTTAAGAGCATATTAAATTGATTTTTGAAAGAAATATGGTTATATTATTTTTTTGACCAACGTTGTTCATAACATGATCATGTTGCATTTATTGGCATTAAATATGCATTTATTTCTATTATTTGCCCAACGATAATATAGATTTATTTGCATAGGCAATTGTATGTTTAATTTGACCAATGTTAGATTAATGCATATAATTGTTGTATTGATCTCGCTTAAATTGTGATTTCAGGAGGCTTCCACCTGATGAGTTGCCTAAAGGACGTTCCTACACTTAGAGGTGATAATTACACTGAGTGGAGGAAGAAAGTTGATATGGCTTTTATCTATGCTGAGGTGGACTGGGTTCTGGAGGAACCACAACCCGTAAAACCTCCAGGGCCAGTGAGAGAGGCCGATGATGATGATGATGCATGGGCAAAGAAGCAGAGGGATTATGCTCCAGTGGAGATGTCATACTCCCTCAGCAACCAAAAGTGGATAAATACCAACAAAAAGTGTTTGGCATTTATAAAAAATACAATTGAGAATGTCATTGTGGGCTCAGTTGCAGAGTGCACTTCCGCAGGGAAGATGCTTGCCAAGATAAAGAGTCAGTTCACTGGCTCTTCAAAGACATATGCCACCCAGTTGATAAAATAACTGGTTACAGAGAGCTACACTGGAGGTGGCCATGGCATAAGAGAGCACATCCTTCGGATGAGCAATATGGCAGCCAAGCTCAAGCCCATGAATGCGGATCTGGAGATCAAACCAGCTCTCCTCGTCCACCTGGTAATGGCTTCGCCGCCAAAAGAATTTGAAATCTTTGTTGTGAAGTACAACATGCAACGTGATAGATGGGACATAGAAAAGGTAATAGCAATGTGTGCCTAAGAAGAGGAGAGAATTAAAGCCTTACATGGTGGCTCCGTGAACTATGTCAAGGAAAAGAAAAATAATTTCCAACCCAACAACAAAGGTTCTCCCTCAAAGCCACATGGTAAAGGTCACGCTCATTTTCAGCATCGGCAAAAGCCTCTTCCAGTGGACAAGGACACTTGTCTTCACTGCAAGAAAACATGGCACTATAAAAAGGATTGCCCTCAGTGGCTAAATGCCTTAATGCAAAGAGAGGTAACAACATCGCTTCCTTTGTTAATGAATCTCTGTATTTACAGTTTTCGAAATCTACTTGGTGGATTGACTCAGGTGCAACTGTCATGTTGCAAACTCTTTACAGGGATTCAGTTCAACGAGGATTGTGCAAAGAAAAGAAAGAAGTATTGAAGTGGCAAATGGTGTCCAAGGAGAAGTTGAAGTTGTCGGTGACGTCTCCTTGGAGCTAACCGAAGGATTCAAGCTTTTGCTTAGAGATGTTCTATTTGTTCCTTTATAATAGAAATTTAATTAGTGTCTCATGTTTGGATAAAGACAATTATGAATGCTTTTTTGGACATGGCAAATGTGCCATTTGGTATAATAATGCTTTTGTGGGTGATGCTTTCCTTCACAATGAACTTTATTTGTTATCACTTCGTGAAAAAGTGCATTATGCATATAATGTGAGTGAGAAAAGTTCCTCGTCGAACAAAGAACAAAAGAAAAGAAAGAGAACTCACGACTCATCAAAATTATGGCATTGTCGCTTGGGCCATATTTCCAGGGGGAGAATAGAAAGATTAGTCAAAAGTGAAATTCTTCCTCCGTTGGAGTTCTCTGACTTAGAACAATGCATAGATTGCGTTAAAGGAAAGTATGTAAAACAAATAAAAAGGGTGCAAACCGAAGCACACACACTGGAAATTATTCACACTGACATTTGTGGACCATTTCCTATGATAAGTGTGGATGGATATGATTCACTCATAACATTCACAGACGATTACTCCCGCTTCGGTTATATTTATCCGATCAAAGAAAGAAATGAAGCATTGGATAAATTAAAAATATTCAAAGATGAAGTTGAAAATCAGCTTGAAAAAAAAGATAAAGATAGTGAGGTCAGACCGGGGGGGGGGGGGGAGTACTACGGTCGACACACTCCATATGGCCAATTCCCTGGACCTTTTGCAAAGTTCTTGCAGGAGACTGGCATAGTTGTCCAGTATTCAATGCCGAGTGAGCCTCGGCAAAATGGAGTACCCTTATGGATATGGTGCGCATAATGATGAGTTACTCCAACCTTCCATTGGGATTATGGATGGAGGCGCTTAAAACCGCCATTCACATTCTCAATAGAGTACCAAGCAAGTCGGTGCCCAAAACACCGCACGAGCTATGAACAGGAAGAATACCATCCCTGCAACACTTCAGGGTGTGGGGATGCCCAGCTGAGGCCAAAATGTTTAATCCAAACATTGCAAAGTTAGATCCCAAAATGGTGAGTTGCCGTTGCATTGGCTATCCTGATAGATCAAAAGGTTTTCGTTTCTACTGTCCAGAAAGATACACAAAGTTTGTAGAAACAAGACATGCGGTCTTCTTAGAGGACGAAATGATGAGGGGGAGCATGGTAGCTCAGAAAATTGATCTTGAGGAGAAGAGGGTGCATGCACCTAATCCGATGAGTCAATAGCCATTTTTCGCACTACTTGTTGTAGCTCCAACCATGACAACTATCGGAGAAGATCCGAAACCTGTCCTTCAGGATCCGACTGAACCTGTCGTTGATCATGAAAGGGAGGTACATCAGCCAATTTTAGAGGATGTGCCAGAGAATGAGGCACTTAGAAGATCTAACAGAACAAGAAGATCAACCACTTCTGCTGATTATAAAGTTTATAACACAGAATTGGTTCATACGAAAGGTGATCCCACTTTATATGAAGAAGCGATGAGAAGTCCTTACTGCCCTTACTTGGACAAGCATCCCACTTATGATTAACCTCTCTCGCAAGCATCCGCAACTACGAAAGAATAATTAAGACAAAGTCTAACCATAGCATTAAACTAGTGGATCCAAATCAACCCCTTACGAAGCAATGCATAAACTAGGGTTTAAGCTTCTGTCACTCTAGCAACCCATCATCTACTTACTACTTCCCAATGCCTTCCTCTAGGCCCAAATAATGGTGAAGTGTTATGTAGTCGACGTTCACATAACATCACTAGAGGAAAAACAACATACAACACATCAAAATATTGAACGAATACCAAATTCACATGACTACTATTAGCATGACTTATCCCATGTCCTCAGGAACAAAAGTAACTACTCACAAAGCATAATCATATTCATGATCAGAGAGGTAATGAGTAGCATCAAGGATCTGAACATAAACTCTTCCACCATGTAATCCAACTAGCATCAACTACAAAGAGTAATTAACACTACTAGCAACCTTACAAGTACCAATCGGAGTCGCGAGACGGAGATTGGTTACAAGAGATGAACTAGGGTTTGTAGATGGGATGGTGCTGATGAAGATGTTGATGGTGATGAGTCCCCTTCAATGAGAGGAGTGTTGGTGAGGACGATGGCGATGATTTCCCCCTCCGGGAGGGAAGTTTCCCCGTCAGGATCGTCCTGCCGGAGCTCTAGATTGGTTCTGCTCAAGTTCCGCCTCGTGGCGGCGGCGAATCCACGAAAAAGCTCCTCCCTGATTTTTTTTCCAGACGAAACCCTTCATATAGCAGAAGAGGGGGGCCAGTGGGCCAGCAGGCTGCCGACAAGCCCCCTAGGCGCGGCCAGGGGGGTGGCCGCGCCTAGCAGGCTTGTGGCCACCTGCTCGTGCCCCTCTGGCGCTTCTTCGGCCCAGTATTTTTTATAAATCCAGAAAAAATCCTCGTTGATTTTTACGGCGTTTGGAGTTGCGCAGAATAGGTATCTCAAACTTGCTCCACTTTCAGGCCAGAATTCCAGCTGCCGGCATTCTCCCTCTTCATGTAAACCTTGCAAAATAGGAGAGAAAAGGCATAAGTATTGTTCCGTGAAGTGGAATAACAGCCCAAGAAGCGATAAATATCAACATGAAAACATGATGCAAAATGAACGTATCACTCGTCGTCGCCAACCGTTGGCGTGTTCGGTTCTTCCTCATTGGTGGGAGGCGACACCACCTCGGGCATTGGATGAACCGCCTCCATGCCCATCTCATTGCTCTCCTTGATCTGCACAAAATTCATGGAGTCAGGCACATACAAAGTTCATGGCTCATTGAAGAGCATGTAGTTAAAACAACATGACTGTCACTCTTCCTCCTCTCCATCATGCCTATATTTACTCAACCTGTCAACCACTACTTACCCACCCCCTCTCTTCTCTCACTATCAACCTTCCTCCTCTCCATCGCCATGAGCTCCAGCTCCAGCTCCAACGCCAACCCCTTCCCTTGGGGTATTAGCTGGAGGGCCTTCTTCCTCGGGTGGTCGACTGGTGACCACACCAAGTTTGAGAACACCATGGAGGTGTGCTCGAACTTCGGCTCCATGCATGACATGCAGAAGGAATATGATACAGTGCTCATGAGGGCGACTGCACAAGAGTTGAAGACGTTGATTCCTAACCCAGCGAAGGGCGCGATGGCAGTCGACATCATTCGCTGGGCCATGAATGAGGCTGTCTCCAACGACGCTAAACAGAGGAAGAGGTGGTCCAAGTACAAGAACTACTGGGCTCCTAATGACAGCCGTGCCGCAGTGTACTGGGAGACGGCAATCGTGCCACCGGCGGTCATCGGTGGGGAGCCTAAGGAGGAGGAAGAACCGGTGCAGATGCCAGTGAGGGCGCCGGAGGCCGGCTGTCGTAGCTGGCAGATTGACCTCGACTCCGTCGAGGACGACGACGACCCGCCGCCCCGCACGGTGATGGACAAGAAGATGAAGGCCAGCCACTCGACCCGCCGCTCTGTACGCCTCAACAGCGCGGTTAGCCAGTGTCTGTTGTGTACCCCCAATTCCCCTTCTACTCCATCTACATCTAACTCTATTTCAATCTTGCATGAACTAGTATGAAATCATCTGAACTAGTATGAACTGCCATGCTTATCTACCTCTATTACCCATTCCCCTCTCCGTCGTGGATCGAATCTACCGTCGGATCGAACGCGAAAAAGTAGTGCATGACGAACAGAAAAGTGTTTACCGCCATTGCCGCGGGCGAGGTGATGATCCGCTCGCCGGTGATGGAGTCCGGTGGTCTTCTTGCTCTCCTCCGATCCGCCACCGTCGATGAGAGTCGGGAGAGTGGGGAGAGGGAGCGGTGAGGCTAATAATTGTCGTCGCTTCGGGAAGCAACGCGACTTCTCGAGAGTGGCCGCGCGCGTGCAGCCGCCGCCGCCCACGTGCACCGCTTGGGCCTGGCTCTGGAGAAACTGCTGATTCGAGCGTTCCCAGGGAACCAGGCCCAGGAGTGTTTTTAACATCGTGTCATGCAGACCCAACAATGTATGCAAGCAACCAAACAACCCGTTTTCTTCCCGTGCGGGCCTGGTTGGGCCTTATGCAGGCAACCAAACGCGCCGTAAATGGTGATGAATGTATGATTGATTCCCACACAACAACCCAACACGTGGTGCAACAAAACTGCAATTATCACTACTCCCTCCTAGTGGCGTAGCCAGATCAGTATACCGAGGAGGTCCAATGGTAAAAATATTTAGATATACTTATTTAATTTTAAAGAAATAATTTTTTACTACATATTCATGTTATGGAGAAATTTCAGGATGGTCCGTGGACCACCGTGTCCACCCCCTAGCTATGCCACTGCTTCCTCCGTCCCAAAAAAGAATGCCCAAGGCTTAGTTCATTTGCCGTTTTGCAACAACAACCTTGTGATTTAAAATCCCTTGCTAATCAACCCTCCTCTGCTTCTTCCTCCTTTCACCATGCCCGACGATAGGAACCAGCTCTGGCCATCGCCGGCAGCCGTGATAGGACCCAGCGTGCCGCTGCCCACCTGCGTCGTCCCTGCGCCTCGCCTCATCGTCCCTGCTAATCCCTGCTAATTTTATCGTTTTTAATTAGCAATCCTCCAGTATATGCATGCAGGTTTGTGTAAGCAGAGAAGATATAGCCCTGCCAAAATAAAAGCAATGTGTACGACTGTACTCCAAGTTAAATTCAGTGGATAAAATCACTGTTCAGATCCACGTTACGAAAATATTACACACAATGAACTTCGTCTGAAAATATTTCACGATCTAACCCTTTTCGAAATACCGCAAGCCGCCACTCTAGTGTGGCGCTGCCGCCCTACTGTGAAACGCCAGTGTCATGTGACGTTTATTCTTCCCTAAAACACCAGTTTACTCTGATGTTGCTGTCCTACTATGGAACGCCAACAATTGCTATCTACCGGTAAAACACAGCCTCCTCGTTTCCAGCAAGCTCCACTGTTTGATCATTTTAACAGGTGCTGTCAAGGGTCTTACATGCATGCAGGCATGCATTCTCCCGCCTCCCACTCACTTTTCCCGCACACCATCAGCTTTCACCACCCCACACGCATGCACAAGCGGGTGCAGGTGGCGGTAATAAGTGGTACAGTACGCGCGCGCAGCGGAAACAGCGGCGCCACTGCCGGAACACCGCAGCAGCGGTGCGCCATGCTCGCTCCACGGCTCCGGCCGCTGCCTTGCCACGCACACGCATGCACGCATGAACTGGCGCCACGGATGAGCATGCATGCACTGCACCTGCACACCTCCTCACTGCACACCTGCACTTGCGCCAACTACTCTGGCATTTTGACCTGGCTGCAACGCGAGCTAGTACGAGGTCTGAATCTGGAGTTGAAACGTCATAATAGATTGACGTTTCATAGTGGGACAGCAATGCCACGGTTTGTGACGTTTTTAAAAGGGTCAGAACGTGATATATTTTTAAACGTAGTTCATTCTGTGCAATATTTTTGTAACGTGGGTCAGAACAATGATTTTGTCCAAATTCAGTCAGTGTGTACTCCATGATGAGTAAATAGGCAATTTTCCGAGCAGATTAATCCATGAAATAATTACTAACATGGCATTGACTAGGTTCATGACATACTGATCACGGAGTATATACTAGCAAGTACTACGCATATAGCAGAAACATCTACGCATATAGGCAATACTACTAGTGCAGACAGAAACAGGAGAGAGACAAACATATCATACCCTCCGATCGGCCAGTTGGCCGTAGCAGCAACGGCGGCGGCAGCAGTATCCTCTGCCGCCTTCTTCTCGGCTTCGGCCTTCTCGCGGACGAGACGGTCAACTTCGCTTGGTGAAGACATGGCGATGACGAGGGCGACGCGGACGTAGACGAAGTAGATGGACGGAGGCGAGCAGTCGCGTGATCGCTCCCCAAAAACCTAATCGCCCCTCTCCCGTACAGGAACCGGAGAGGCGAGGTTTCGGAGGCCTGCTCTCCCGTCGACCTTGTACGCGATAAACGGGACGGAGTCGCCGGCGGCAGCAGCAGTCAAGGAACGATCGCGTGAGGCAGATGTGATCTGATTCTCGTGACGGCTAGGGTAGGCGATAGCCTGCTTATAAAGGCGGCTGGGTGGAGAGATGTGGGCCAAACCAACGTCCGAGTCGGTAACAGCCACGATCCGACGTCTCGGATCGTGCCTTGTCCGTTACGTATTCTCGGATCATTCCCGCAACCCGCGGCGCGGCGCGGCGGGCGGCGGAGGAGGAGTGCGCGAGGGCACCTTCTCTTCTCACTCTCCAATAGCATGTGGAAGAGAGACCCTTATAAAGGGGTCCAACTTCTCCTCCACTAGCGGGGTGGGACTAAACTTCCCACCACCTTGTCATGCCACCACCTACATGGGCCCTTGGAGATTTTTCTGAAATTTGTCTTATGGGCCTAAGGCCCATCTCTAATTTCAACAATCCCCCACCAGATCTCAAGGGCACATCGTGTTCCCTCGTTCCAAACACTGTTTTAAACCAGCATTTCAGTGAAGACCCGTTAAGGTTGAGCTTCACCTAGAGCAAGTAGCTACACCCCTTTACAACTGAACAATGGACTATGCCTTGAATTGTCAGTTTGGCGTAAAGGAGCTTCACCACAAGTCTTACTAGTACTAGGCTGCCGAAGGTGACCCCTCGGGTGGATCATATTAGTCACACTCCTGGCCTATTCATGAGATTACTAGAGATCACCCAAATATCATAGACTGTGACCAACAGTCAAGCTCATATAGGTGTGTTCCTCCAAAAATCGCTCTGTAGGACAGCATCTTGCTTACATATAAGCTTTAGAACACATTAAGACAGTAGTCATCCTACCATACAGTATCTGAGAGTATTGCATCTCCAACGGAGTGGGTTAGTAAAGTTACTCTCCTCAGTTCACCACCGGCTTGTTTTCCCAGGTCCTACTTCACGGGATCTCCGATCATATAGGTTGGGTTACTACCATGGCAACTCATGTGGGTCTCATACCCATCTCCCTCGATGCACTATCTATCACAACACGTGATAGCCCTTTAGTAAAGGGATCTGCCAGATTCTTAGCCGTTTGGATGTAATCCAACGCTATCACTCCGGAGTTTCTCAAACGTCTGACAGACTTCAATCTCATTCTTATATGTTTGTTGGACTTCATATTGTCCTTTGAACTCTTCACTTTAACAATATCTGTTTGATTATCGCAGTTCAGAAGGATAGCCGGAACCGGCTTCTCAACCACAGGTAAGTCCATCAAAAGATCTCGAAGAAATTCTGCTTCGACACCAGATGTGTCTAATGCTGTTAATTCTGCTTCCATTGTCGATCTTGTTAAGATCGTTTGCTTGCAAGACTTCCAGGAAACAACACCACCCCCAAGAGTAAACATATACCCAGTAGTGGCCTTCATCTCATCAGCATCAGAGATCCAATTCGCATCACTATACCCTTCAAGTACCGATGGGAATCCCGTATAGTGAAGCCCATGGTTGACAGTACCTTTCAAGTAGCGCATAATTCTTTCAACAGCACGCCAATGAACATCCCCTGGGTTTGCAACAAACCGGCTAAGGTTGCTCACAGCAAACGCGATGTCAGGCCTCGTTGTGCTCGCTAGGTACATAAGTGAACCGATAATTTGAGAGAATCTCAATTGATCTATAGTTGTGCCTTTAAACTTTCGAATAAGCACACTAGGATCATATGGTGTTTGACAAATTTTGCAGTCTGAATATCCAAAGCGACTCAAAATCTTATCAACATAGTGGGATTGCAGAAGTGTAATCCCGCCCTCATCATCTCTCAACAGCTTGATGTTCAAGATAACATCAGCCACCCCAAGGTCCTTCATCTCAAAGTTTTGAGACAGAAAAGACTTAACCTCCTCAATTACTTTGAGGTTGGTTCCAAATATCAGTATGTCATCAACATACAAGCACAATATAACTCCTTCGCCCCCACCATGGCGATAGTATACACATTTGTCAGCTTCATTAACAACGAAGCCAACAGATGTCAGAGTTGTATTAAACTTCTCATGCCATTGCTTAGGTGCTTGTCTCAGACCATATAAAGATTTCAGCAACTTACACACCTTTCCTTCCCGACCTTCTATCACAAAGCCATCTGGCTGTTGCATATAGATTTCCTCATTTAACTCTCCATTCAGGAAAGCCGTCTTAACGTCCATTTGATGAACGAGAAGACCATGAGAGGCCGCCAATGAGAGTAATATTCGAATGGTGGTCAGTCTAGCCACAGGTGAATAAGTATCGAAGAAATCTTCTTCCTCTTTCTGGGCATAGCCCTTGGCCACAAGCCTAGCCTTGTACTTTTCAATCGTACCATCGGGCCTAAGCTTCTTTTTAAACACCCACTTGCATCCCAATGGTTTGCAACCATAGGGACGATCAGTGATTTCCCATGTCCCGTTAGCCATGATGGAATCCATCTCGCTACGGACCGCAGCTTTCCAGTAATCAGCATCTGGAGAAGCATACGCTTCTGAAATAGAAGTGGGATTATCATCCACGAGGTATACGAAGAAATCATCACCAAAGGTCTTTACAGTCCTTTGTCTCTTGCCCCTACCACGGGCTTCCTCGTCATCCTCCTCAAGATTTTCATCATGTGTTTGTTCATAGTATTCCATAGGAATGGCAGGCTCAGGAGTTATCTCAGATTCTTGTCTAGAAGTGCTTTGCATATCTCTCATGGGAAATATATCCTCAAAGAATGTAGCATCCCTCGACTCCATTATTGTACCGACCTTCACGTCAGGTACCTCAGATTTCACTACTAGAAATCTATAGCCTACGCTATTCTTAGCGTATCCCAAATTAACGCAGTCCACAGTCTTTGGTGCAAGCTTACGCTTCTTGGGGATCGGTACATTGACTTTCGCCAAGCAGCCCCAAGTACGTAAGTACAAGAGCGTCGTCCTTCTCTTTGACCACTCCTCGTAGGGAGTGACCTCATTATCTTTTGTAGGAACTTTATTCAGTCAAACTCTTTCGGTATTGACAGTGACAAATCTGAAAGTTTTCAGTTTTCAACAAAGACGCAGTGACAAAGACATGCATCAAACCGTAGTAGTGGACGTAGTGACAAATCTGAAAGTTTTCAGTCTCAGTATTATTGCTCAAGCATGTTGCTACCTGCTAGGGGAGCAGTAATGGACCAAGTGCAGGCCTAGAAGCACCATCTTGATCCCTGGGAACACCTGAATCAGATGACTCTACTTGAGGATGCCAATATCTCGAATCAAATCGGGAGAATTGATTATCACTCCCCCTGTCTGTGCGCCACCACAACATAAGCCCTCCTGTTTGCCTGGCTCCCCTTTTGCCCCCAGTTGTGCTAACGATGTTGCTAATGCCCCCCTTTAAGTTGATTAGCTCTACATTAAGCAAATAATAGCACAGACTAGTCTAATTATTTTCTGAAATGTCAAAACTGCCCTCCCTCATCTATTTTATATGTCACACGAGCTGGGGGCAGAAGTTGCTCCCGTTCTCTGCTCGCTCCCTCACCTAGCCGCCCCAAGCGCTGCTGCGCCTTGCCTCCGTCGCATCTGCCCCAGCCGCCGCATCTCCATTGCTGCTCCAAGGTAAGGCAAGCCTCTTCCCTTCCATTTTTCTTGGATTCTACTTCCTTCCTCTGGTATAGTTGGTCTAATTCCCTGAAACCCTAGATATGGGAGGAGATTGACCTGGAGATTTGAGAGGGTTTCGATTGACAAAGGGGTGTGATGGATCCAACAAGGTAACATCATATTCCCCTGTTTTGTTTGATTTATGCATGAGTTTTAGTGTGCCAAATTTCTGATTTGTTCCCTATATATTGAATAGGATCAATGCAAAGTCTGTGCATGATTCTAATCAATCTAGTGTAACAAACCTAACCACCGGAGTGATATCATCCAATGAAGTAGAAAATGCTAGCACCATTGTCGATTGGTCTACTCTTGTGATTGAACCTGAAATTGATGAAAAGTTTGGTGAGGATGAGAAGCCGGTGGACGAGAAAGCCATGTTTGCTGTGTTTGGTTTAAAAACAGAGGCACGCGGGAGAGATGCTAGAGTGAAAGCTGCAGCCATGTTCACTCCTATTCCGCATTATGATGAACATGAAGTGAAAGTTGCTGCTATGCTTGTTGATGATAAGGCTCCAGAGGAGCCACTTATCGTGTGGGATGAAAGAAACCAAAAGATGGATATTGGGACCCCATATCCTCATATGGTTGCATTTAGAAAGGCTTTAAAACAATTTGCCATCAATGGAGAGTTCGAATTTGGCACTAAAAAAATGAGAGAGGTTTCGGGCTTTTTGTAAAGGTCAATCCACAATAGGTGAACCTTGCAAATGGTCACTAACTACTAGTTGGAAGAGAGACGAAAAGTGTGTCATGGTAATAGGTTTTTTGTGCTTTGTGTATATAATTTTTGCTTCATTGGTTGACCATGGTAATAACCTTCAATCTGTACCATTTTTTGCTATAGGTTGTCAGGCATCAAATGCACTAGCCTTCATAAATGTCTTGCAAGCTCGCAACTTTGTCAACATGGAGGATTATGTACATGAGTACTACTTGGTTAGCAAATTCAGGGCAACATATGAAGGGGTAATTGAGCCTCTTACCGACAAGAATCAATGTCCACAAGTGGATATAGGCTTTGTGTTGCGTGCACCACTTCCAAAAGGCAACAAAAAGGGTGCTGGAAGAACAAGGAAACAGAGGATGAAGAGTTTGTGGGAAGGTGGATCAAGGAAGGGGTCCTTGGACAAATGCAGAAAATGTGGAGAGCTAGAACATAGAGAAGTTGGCTGTCCTACGAAAAGAACTAAGAAAAGGTAGAAAATCATAATTGTTGTTGTTTCTAGTTCTAATACCATGTTGTTGTTTCTAGTTCTAATACCATGGTTTCTTTACATAAAATTGCTTGTAGGAATCTCAAAGGAAAAAGAATGCATCATCATGGTTTGATGTTCCAGTTAGCAATACAATCCCCTCTACACCAACTAAGAGCATGAATGCTGCCACCACTAGTAGTCCTCGACCTGTTACAAGGAGCCAAGTTGCATCCCAAGCTACCACAACTGGTAGTCCTGGACCTGTTACAAGGAGCCAAGCTACATCCGAAGCTGCTGCTACACCAACAAAGTCTCCAGGAAAAGGAAAGAAGAATAAGATGACTCCAAAGAAGAAGAAATTAAGTGAACCATGAACTCGTTTGTGCTGTCATGAACTACTTTATTTGCTGTGCGTGAGAAACAAAAACTCACTTTCATTTGATGTGTACGTGAGGTGCAAACTCACTAATATTTTGTTGTCATGAACTAATTTCGAACCTTGTGAACCTTGTTCAATTTATCCTTGTGAACCTTGTTCAATTTATCCTTTGAGTTTGGTGTCAGATTTGTGAGTTTGTGAAACCATGCATTTTTGCTGTAGTTTTATATGTTTCTGTGAATGTTCACATTGCAGCCAAATTATAGCATTTTTTTGTTCGAAACAAGCACAACCAGCATATTGAGGGGTAGTATTGTCTATTCATGTACCCAGTCAAATCCGTTAAACATTGCAAAGGGGGGCATCAGCTACAACATGGTAAAATCTGGGGGTTAAAAGGGAGCCAGGCAAACATGAGGGCTTACGTTGTGGTGGCGCACGAACAGGGGGGTGATAATCAATTCTCCCAATCAAATCAAAGTAAAGCACGGAGAGAGAGAGAGAGAGAGAGAGAGTAGTCGGAAATGGGGAATGGTAGGTCGTCCCTTGATCCCAATTCATCGATCCGGATTCGGATTCGGGAACGAGGCTGGATTCGGTATGATTCGATGAAGATTCAGCATCCCCGCAACCTGCACCTCGATTCAGGTTCGATGATCCAACAACCAAAACACCAGATATAATTTACTCAAGCAACCGCTTCATTTCTTAAGGACTCCTCGTTCTCCCTCCAGTCCATTAACTGCAAGGAATGCTGATCGTGAGGGACTCTTCGTTCTTCAATGATTTATCCCTTTAAATACTCGCCATGAGCCCAATGAACACCATCAAACTCCTTGAACCATGGTACCGTATCGGGTTCATCGTATCCAAACGGATTGGATCGCGTCCCCGTTGTAAAAAATCGTTTCAGAGATGTATACCCCCGTTGTACTCTATTTTTTTTCAACCATCGACTCCCGTTCCTCGTTCCCAAAGTACCGGAAACATGCAACTAGGCATGGCATATACCTGTGTGTCGATGCCGAGGACGGTGTGTTGCGGCACCTCGAGGAGCAGCAGCCTGATCCCCTTCTGTGCCATCTCCATGGCTGCCTCCGGGTTCATCCGTACCGCCGCCGCCGTCGCAGTACCTCCCCTTCTGCCTGCCATGCTCACAAAGGCAGTCAGCGACTAGTTCGCGAGATGCGGAGACATAGCACGACACAGCTGTCGATCAACAACGTGAAGTATTCAGACCAAGCATCGGAAGCAATCTTCAGAAACAAACAAATTGTTGTTATCTTCGGAAAGTTGAGTTTCCGTCATGAAGCCAATGCATTTTTTGTGTGTTTCCTAAATCTTGATGTGAGAAATGATGTGACGTTTTTTCTTATCTTTTTCATAAACTATTTGGTGAAATAAAAGAACTTTTTGCAAATTTTAAAAGTCCATGAATTAGAAAGTAGGAAATTTGAATTTTTTTCACGAATTAAAAAAGTTAGCGAATACAAAAATAGAAAAACTGACTGTAGGTCCTCGTACTTGTCTTGGTGGTCACTTTAGTCCATGTAATTGCAAATACCCGAAAATGGTTCTCATACTTGTGATGGGGTTCACATATGGTCTAGTATATGGTTTTGTGTACGTATTTGCTGAGTTGGTGTTTGACTGGCCCCTCCACATGGCCTTTGACCGACAAGTCAGCTCTGGCCGAAGCAAAGTGCTATATGCGGGAAATCCAGGATTTTTTTTGCAAAATCACACATGAACTAAAATCCCTCCCACCAAATCGGGCTTGAAGTCAGCTGCAACCAGGAGGCCCGACCGGAGCTGACCGGACTTGGGCGGCACACCACCTTTGCGGTCGTGCTGCTCATCCTCGGTAGTCGAGCTGCCACATCTCCTCCATCTCAAGCTCGGGGTCAAGCACCACCTCACAGCCGGCGGCGGCCTGCTTTCGCCGCCGCCGGCGGTGAGCTAGCGCTCGAGCCCGAGCTCGAGATGGAGGAGATGCGACGGCTTGACCACCGAGGGGGAGCAACGCTACCGCAAGGGCGGCGTGCCGCCCAAGTTAGGGCAGCTCCGGTTGGGCCTCCTGAACAGCTCCAGTCGCAATCGACTTCAAGCCTGATTCAGTGGGAGGGATTTTAGTTCGTGTGTGATTTTGCAAAAAAATAAAAAACTGAATGCCCCGCGTATAACACTTTTCTTCGGCCAAAGCTGACTTGTTGGTCAAAGGCCACATGGAGAGGTCGGTCAAACGTCAACTCAGTAAATACGTACACAAAACCATATAGTGGACCGTATGCGAACCTCAAGGACAAGTATGAGGACCGTATTTCGGGTATTTGCAAGTACATGGACTAAAGTGACCACCAGGACAAGTATGAGGACCTATAGTGAATTTTTCTCATACAAAAATATGTTCGTGAAAAAAATATCGACAAATTTGAAAAAAAGTTCATTAATATTTATAAAAAATAAACTCGAATTTCGAAAACAAATCATGATTTTTCAAAAGTTCATAATTATAAGAAAAATATTCGTGAATTTTCAAAGAAATGTCGGATCCCAATTGCGAGTTGAGGATGAACTTGTAACTGAGACAAAAAGAAGGTCGGACCCGAGTTCCGAGTCGGGTATGAGATTGCAACTGTGACAAAAACAGGTCGGTCCACAGTTGCGAGTCGAGTATGTACTTGCAACTGAAAAAATGTCGGGGTCTAGTTGCGAGTCAAGGATAGACTTGCAACCGGAGAAAATAGGTCGCGCCCCTGTGGCAAGCCGATGGCGGACTTTCTACTAGGACAAAAAAAGTGTTGGACCCAAGTTAGGAGCCGGGGATGGACTTGCAACAGAGAAAAAAAGGACGGGTTCTAGTTGTGACTCAAGGATGAACTTGCAACTAGGACACAAAAGGTTAGGCCCAGTTGCAAGTTAACAGTAGATTTGTAACTAGGAGAAAAAAGGTTGACTCCAGTTATGAGTCGAGGTTGGACTACAAAGTGAAAAAAAAAACAGGCCAAAGTTGTGAGTCGATGATGGACTTGCAACTGGGACAAAAGAAGTCGGACCCCAGTTGCGAGTCGAAGGTGGGCTTATAATTGGGACTAAAAAAAATTAGACCAGTTACGAGTCAACATTAAACTTGCAACTAGAATAAAAAAGGTTGGATTTCAGTTACAAGTCAAAAAAGGACTTATAACTGTGACAAAAAAAGTTCGATCGAGTCGACGATAAACTTGCAACTGATACAAAAATGTCAAGACCCAATAATGACTTGAGAATGGAATTACAGCTGGGATAAAAAAGGTTGGACCTAGTTACAAGTTGAGTGTGGACTTGCACCTCGGACAAAGAAAGATAACCCCTATTTGATGGTGGACAATCAACTAACAAATATGAATAATAATAATGAATTTTTAAAAAAAAAAAACATAATTTTGTTATGAATTTGAAACAAATAAATGAGAAAAAAAGGAAAATCAAAGAAACCGTCTGTGACCCAGCCCTGAGGCAAACAACAACCAAAACGCCACAAATGGCCTCTCGCAGGACAGACGTGTACACGGATAACACCAAACAACAAAAGAAGACCAAAAGAATATGAATTTTGATGTCTAAATCATGTGGTTAGAAAGTTAGATGTGAGATACTATTTCACATCTAGATGTGAAATAGCAAATCTGTTTTCTTTTTCACACATATAACTACCGGCTTAAATTATTCGTCTGAGTACACACCGGTAGATCAACCATGGGACTTGCATATCTATCTATCTATCTATCTATATTTTTTTGCATCGTACAAACATCTATAGTTACTATCTTAAAGCAACTTTTATTTTCAAATGAATCAATTATATTATAAAAGTTCAACGGAGGTATAAAGCATCTCAAACATAATAAAATGAGTAAAATACATTGAAGGTCTTAAAAGTATTTCAAATGTGTCAAGTAGGTCCTAAAAGTATGAAACAATTCATCATGGGTCTTAAATGTGTGTAAATCGTTCACTGTAGGTCCTAAAAATATTCCAAATATGTCAAGTAGGTCCTAAAAGTCACGGGTAAAATACACATATAGGACCCACAGTTAACGACTTCAAACTTCTAGGACCTACTTGACACACTTGAAATACTTTTAGGACCTCTAATGTATTTTACTCTAATAAAATTATGTCAAGATTTCGAGACTACCAAACGACTACTACCGTCGTCAGAACGAGCCACCGACTCGCAGCTATCGCCACCGACTCGCAGCTATCGCCACTTCCCTATCGGAGCAGTAACTTTAAGGCAAATCACAATGTTGTGATTGAACAATATCTCGTATTCTGAATTTATGGAATTGGCCCAGGCATATGTTTTTTTTTAACTTTTGTTGTGATTGTGAACTTGCAATAATCATCAATAAGGATAAAATGAAGAAACTTTTGACAAACTTCCAGCTATTCTAGGCAGAAAGTGGCTAAGGCATTTATGAAGTTGGCCTAGGTATTTTTTTTTTGTGTGTGTGATTTATTCCATCCAAAATTTTGAAAAAAGTTTGGAGATAGGATGTGGCTTTTTGCTTTTTGATTGGCGTAAATAGTGTGCTAGCAAGGCATTATGACGGTGGAGAGAAGGCTCATATAACACCAGATCTGAATGAACGTGCATCCAAAGACAAGGGCCGTTTCTCCTCAAAGCTTGTCCATGATGTTGATGACCCTATGACAACAAGTGGCTTAGATCTTAGGGGATTTTGGGCATCTACCACCCAAAGCTTGACGGCATTACGCGTGCGCTTAAGTTTTATTTGCAAAGGATCACACCTAAATCGAGCCACGAATTATGGCGGATGTGCACACTAAGCCAAATTTTCCTCACCTCGAGGAGATCCGGTTTGTTACTAGTCGACATAAACATACTGTCTAGGAGAGGCATTTCGTGTAGGAGGGCGGAGTTAATAGCGCCAGAAAACATTGCGGCCTCGACGGAGTTGATTTTTTTTCGTGTGACGGAGTTGAAGCTAGAGATGGATTTATTTAAGGACTTCGGAATAAGATTGAAATTGCCCAAGACCTCCCGGCCTCTAACTAGAGAAGATTAAATACACTATTGATCTTATACATATGTAAAAATGAAGGGGGTGGTGGGGGAGGGAGGGGGCATTTGCCCCCTGGTTCGAGTGAAGCTCTGTGTCTGAATGGTGGTCGTTTTTTCTTCTAAGTCCAACACCATACAACTGACACGTCTTCATGTGTCCAGTAGTTGTTGTTTCGTCTCAATCCAACATCATCCACAAGTGTTGTCATGCTTCACCTCTTCAGGCGTCCAGTGTCTGACATCCAGGTGATAAAATAATAGGTACTTAGTTTAGGAGCTTCCATCCTCACTATTCGTTGTTTTTTCATGATAGAAGGATGGTTGTCAGCTCCATCACCAGATTGAAACATGTAATCCTCAAACGTCTACTATTGGAATCCAAGTTGTTAGGCCCCAAATGCAAGGGTTTGAGTTAGCACACAAGTTTTCCCTTAGTTGAGAATCACCCCTAGCTTCACTCAAGCAACACTTCAAAACAAATTAAGAACTCATGTCCCCTCAACGATTCACAACAAATGAATAATCCATTTGTGCTCCCAACGCTACTAGGTTTTTGCTAGTTGTGAGAAGCTTCAAGCATATAATGTACATGGAATTATTTCCATACTTTTGGATTAAATAGGCACTCAAATATAAATGATAGGTTTCTTATGAATAAAATTACTATATTTTTGTATTTTCATAGATTCACTAGCTAACACCTCTCAGACCATGCGTGACACACAAATATAGACATAGGTATACATAATGGGTGGCCTAACAATCATGGTAAACTATCACATATGTTTAGATTATACTATTATATAGGCATTACGTCCATAACTGATCTCTACTTCTAAAGGAGTAGTTGGTAGCTTCCGTTTCAGATTCCCCCCTCTTCCCTCCCAACTTCAACTCTTTTTTTTCGTCCGTCTTTTTGTCCCTCCTCCCATCATTATATATTTAGTAATGTATTTATGTGAAAAAATCAATCAAGATTAACTTCTAATAAATCTTTAAATATCAAATATGAAATAATTAATCTTATCATAAGTCACATTAAGTAAAATTTTCATACATCATCAAATTACATTAATTAACATTCTATTCTAGGTTTTTTACCTCTCCCCTCCCACTTTCGTTTTTTTGTCTGGTTTTTCGTCCTCCTCCCATCATCATATCTCTAAGTCTCACTTGGTAGCCTCGCCTCCATGGTTTATTTTCGTCTGTTTATTTTTGTTTGATTTTTTTTCATCTCACCTTCCACCATACCTTTCCCATTAGTTTATTTTCCTGTTTACTCTTTCCAATTTCCTAAGGTATAAAAGATCACAAATATAACTTTTCGAACTTACCTAAATCAACTGATACGTCCCATCAATGCAATTTCCTTTACAAAATGAAAATAATGAAATTTAAGGAAACAGATAACACAATTTAAGGACAACTACAATTGACCAATTGACATATAAAAATATCTGAACCTTCCTTCTTTAAATAAAAATCAATTAGCAGTTATGAACAGAATCATAACTTTCCTTTTCATCTACAATACTATTCGTCCTGTCTCCTAATCTTTATTGTCTTCCCTTCTACACCTAAAAAAATGTTCCTACTTCATTGGTTGGCACTCCCTCATCGACCCCTCTCCCACTGATCAATCATCTCTAGAGGAGTATTACCTCCGTCATGTTTAGAAGGCATAGTTAAATTTACGTGCATTTCCACAATAGATAAGGTTTAAGGCGCAATGCATTTACTTCTAACTTCTAATTAGTACTCCGTTGTACTACTTTTATACGCATGCGTAGTGTCCATACTATTTTTTAACTCATTTCACAGCCAATCAATAACCACCTAGGTTCTAGAGAATTGCCATGCACGCCTTCTAAACCGTGACGGAGGGAGTAGGTAGGCTGATACCCCAGTTTATTTTTGTCTCAGCTTCTACCCCTGATGGCCCTCTCCCACCGGTTTTTATCTCTTTACATTTATATATAATTACAAAATAAATAAGACCCCGTGCCGTCGCTGCCACTCCTCCTTGTTCTTCGGCAGACCGTACTTGTAAGGAGTCATCGCAAGCCGCAGCCGGTGCAGATCCTCATGAATAACGTAGCCGCCGTCACCGTGGTATCACGGATCTTCGCGGACGACCCAGTCGCCGCCGCCACCATATGGATCCCCACGGACAAGCAGACACCACCAAACAGGGCATGTCATGGTCATGTTGCCCTGATTGGAGGAGACCATGACGGTCTTCCCTTGTTTGGAGGACAAACACATGTATTTATATCTTCAAGTATGCATGGGCCTCGAAGAACAGAGCATCCCATTCATTTCAACCATTGCACGAATTTGCTCTGTAGAATCACCGCCATGGCTACAAGAGGGTTTTGGCAGCAACAAACACTTGCAAATGTATGTCTCCTTTGGATATAAATATTTGCTCTAGAAGATAATTATTGATAGCGGTCACAATAACTTGGGATATAAATATTAGATCTAGAAGATAAATATTGATAGCGGTCATAATAACTGGGAATACAGATATTTTCTCTAGAAGATAAATGTTGATAGTGGTCACAATAACTGAATCTGCTGTGTACTACAATATTTGTATTCAGAAAAAGACATGATTACATGTTTTTTATGTGGTTTTAGTATCTGAGCCGAGGTTTCTTAATTTACCAAAAGATATCGGTAATTCATATTAGCTTACTGTGTGGTGTGGTACATTTTGAATATGGCCTTTGTGACCTAGGCAATGACATAATTCTCTTGTTTTACTAGATCTTTTTAAGTTTCCAGTTAATTGTTGAACACAAACTATAACTGACATAATGTCTACTTTGTTGTATGGTCAACAATAGAATGTAACTTGCTAACACATGTGAATTTCTTACTCTCGTAGTGCAAATTCAGTTATCGCAAAGTTCTGAAATACGTAAAACAAAATTGTTTCTTCACAACCTGATTAACAACAAGGTTTTGAAGAAAAAGGTCTTTGCTATAAGCTCAGTTGTTTATTTATTTATTTTACTGTTGTGCAACAATATAAAAAAGGAAGATAATGTGTACTGTCTAGAGCATCTCCAACAGCCGTCCAACCCGCAGCGCGCTAAAAAACAGTTTGCAGCACGTTGTTTGCCTGTTTTGATGCGACGGTCAGCGCTGACTCCAGTAGGCGCACTAAAAATGCAGCGCCCGCGCGTAGCTCCAGCAGGCGCGCTAAAATGCAGGACGCGCGAGCAGCCGACGCTTGCCATATGTTGCATTTTGGACACATTTTGAACACAAAATGAATTTCAAACATCAAAACAAAGACATGTCATAATTTAAATCACACAAACAAGTTTATGATAACATAAAGTTCATGCCCATCATCCAACCAAGTTCTTGCCCACAAAATCATCCAACCAAGTCCATGCCCACATAAAAAGTTTACACCAACGAATGGTCCATCAAGAATCAAGCCTGGTCCTCGTCTTCATCTTCCTCTTCGTTTTCCTCTTCCTCCGATTCATCATCCGAAGCGGATTCTTCCTCCTCCTCTTCATGGTCGCGCACGGCATCATGCGAAGGTGTTGGCACATCGGAAGACATGTCGTCCATGGCGCCCAGAGGTGCTCCCATGCCTCCCATGAGAGATGCAAAACTCATGCCTTCCATACGGCCAATGCCGCCCGGAGGTGCTCCGAAGCCATCCATGCCTCCCATGGTAGCTCCAAAGCCACCCATGCCGCCAATGCCACCGCCACCCATGTCGCCAATTCCATCGCCACCCATGCCTCCTATGCCACCACCACCCATGCCGCGAATCATGGCTCGTTTTCTGATCAAGACTTCTTCACGGGTAAGATTGATATACTCCTTTTGCGCCTCATCGAGAGTAGATGTTTCCAAGAAGAACAAGTACTTCTCCCATTCCAACAACCTAGATCGCTCCTCCATGGCCACCTTCCTCTCCTTCAATGTCACCTTCCTCTCCTCGGCCGCCACCCTCCTCTCCTCGGCCGCCAACCTCCTTTCCTCGGCCGCGGCACTTGGGTCCTTGCCATCTTCCTCACCTCGTTCGCTTCATTTCTCGCCTTCACAATAGCTTCCATAGCATTTTTGAGCTCATCATCCTCTTTCCTCTTCTTCTTTTCTTTTGCGTCTTTCTTGCACCCATCCGGTCGTTTTGGCTTCGAGTATGAAACCAAGTTTAGTGTAGGGATTCTCTTGCCGTTATCACTTGATGCCTCCTCCTCATCATGATCCAACTCAATTGTTCGCTTGCGTTTGTTGCTCTCATCAACATCATCGATGCCTTCACGCTTCTTCCATTTCTCGTCATCCTTCAATTCTTCATAGCAATGAGGCAAGGTAAATGGTCTCCCTTTCTTGATGTTCCCTTCCTTAGTCTTCTTCTCCTCTCCTTTGAACAAGTTTTCTGCAATATTGAACTACAAAAAACAAAACAAGTTAGCACCACAAACACCAAGAACAAGCATGATGAACATGGATGAAATGGCACTTACCCTATCTATATCATTAGTGCCACTTGGGTTCAACTTGTCAACCGCCCTTTGTGCGACCACCCACTTTTAACAATCTCAGTTGATTATCGACCACCGGGAGCGAAGAGATCGTGCCGAGCGATCAATTTCACTCTTGTTGTGTAGATCAAAGTGCTCCTTCATCTGGTTCCAGTATGCATCTTTACTTTGATCACCTCCAATGGATTGATCCCTCGACAATTGCAACCAAGTATTGCATAGCAATATGTCTTCATCGTTGGTGCAGTTGCCTCCTCTTCCTTTCGGTGCGTCGAGAATGCGCTCACCATCCTCGTCCACCTCGAACTCATGGTCATCGAAATGCATGTCATTGGTTTGAGACCAATGAGAATTGTTGGAGCCAACACCCATAGTTGACATATGTGCCTCATCGTGACACTACAAAGGATATACAACGAAGCAAATGAGCTATCTATATGTATGCATTCAAAAAGTAACAACAACAAAAAGATGGCGATTTTTTACCGTTGGTGCATTTCCTCGAACACCTTGTGCGCGTCGGTCGCCGGCTCAACAAGCGAGCTCGCCGGCGCTTCGGTAGCCGCCACGGCCGTCGCACGCCCTGCAAGTTTCTTCCTCGACGGCTTGGAGGAGCCGGAGCCGTCCGCCGCCTTGTTCTTCTTCGCGGAAACCTTGCCCTTCTTCGGCCGCGCAGCATTTGGGAGCTTCGAGAGGTGGGCACGTGGGTTCACGGCGGGCGCCGGTGCGAGGCCACCCGCGGCCATGGTCATCCGTGGCGGCATGGAAAGGTCGCGCGCGACGCCAGTGCTTGGAGGAGCGCCGGTAGAGGCGAAGCCAAAGCTCCCCGCGCTAGGGTTTGCGGCGGCGGCGGAGGAGGGGTCGCGGGTGTAGGAAGGGGTGAGGGGGGGTGCCGGCGGGGGCGTCCATCGGGTCAGTTCGCCGGTGGCGGCGCGCAACGGGGTGAAGGTGGTGCGGTGGAGAGAGTGCGGCGTGAGCGCTCGAGAGTGCAGCGCGCGGAAGCGGGCGCACCAAATAAGTAACGCGCGATGATGATTCGAACATCGCGTTGTACTCTATATGACGCGTGTGCGTTTATCGTGCGTCCATTGGAGCACCTTTTGCTATTGCGCGCACGCTAAAAAGGCGAATTTTGGGGCGCGACGCTTTTTTAACGCGACTGTTGGAGATGCACTTATGTCACCCGTATTCAAGGCACAGTTCAATTGCATCTTCCTGAGGATTCAGGATGTGAAATTGTGGATCATGCAAGGACATTTATTCTGTGAATTTCAACAGCATTCATTTAAGCTCAGCAAATAGGGTCGTGTTCAAAGAAATGTTGGTATCGAGCTAGGTTTGCAAGGCATGTAACGAGCTCCAAACAACCTTGTTTCAATGGCTTCTTTGAACATGTCCCGCGACATGATTTTCTTCATGTGAGTGTGTTATCACAACATTCAGACTAGAGTGGCCGAGAAGCTGCTTGATGTGGTGGCAAAGCTACTAAAGAATATGCAGGTTAGCAACTCGTGCATGAAGTTTGGATGACCAAACCTTAATAGGACTTCAGAATTTGAGTCATGCGCCTATATGATCATATATAAATTGGGTGTTGTTTCTTTGTTATTCACAAAGTACTTGGCTTTTCAAGTTTGGTTGGAGAAGCGTGTTATCTGAGAACCAATGATGTAAGATGTGTGATAGCTGAGGCGTGCATTGTTCTCGGTTATTTTAGTTCCGAGAGTAGCATCTTAATTTTTTCAAAAAGCCTTGTCACGGTGTTCTATTAGTACCATTAGAATGACTAATATACTTCACACAAGATGCTAAACAAGCCGTGCAATTCATCTCAAGTACTCCCTCGGTAAACAAATAGTATAAGACTAGACGCTATTATATTTTTTTACGAAGGGAGTATTAAGTAATAAAATGAACATTTACAATAGTCATAATGAGTTGATAATAACATTCTGTCACCCAAGCGCCAACCGACACAACGAGTCGTCAACTTACCTCAAACGTGAGTAATAAAACACACTTAACAGTGTCCAAACGTTCTGAAATTATCTCACTTAATAGTATGGAATTGGCATGCGGTGCATAGCTATCCCATGAAAAACCATATAAGAAACCCAAAGAAGCGTGCAATAGCATAATTTAGCATAAACACAATCTCATAAGCCTCAAATCATCAGAGCACGACTATCTGGGCAGACATGGTGACGCCTCCTCTCACTCCCTCGACGAGCGTGTCAAAGAAGCGGTGGCGGCGGCTAGGTCAAGGAACTTGCGGCAAATACCGTGTTGGTGTAAGAGAGGGATTGATGGAATAGTTATTGTATTACTTGAGCCTCATGGGTATATATATATATATATATAGAAGTATATGATCAACTTAGAATAAAAAACAAGTCAAAAATAATCCTAGTCTATCTTATGGTTTTCCTAACTAATCACGATACTCAACATAACAGACCCAAAGAAGCGTGCAATATTCTCATAAGCCTCAACTCATCAGAGCACGACTACCTGGGCAGACCTGGTGAGGCCACCTCTCACCCTCTCCACGAGGGTGTCGACGTCCTTCCCAGCTCCAGGGGACCTGAACCTGGACCTGGCCAGCACCGGCCGCCTCGCCTCCGCGGCCGCGCACCCGTCGCACCCGAGGTCCTCCACGCCGAGGGTGAGCTTCTCCAGGTTGACGGCCATCTCCACCACCGTCCTCGCGAACGGCGCGTCCCTGGCCACATGGAACGCACGCCGGATCACCACCTCCTTGAGGCGGCGGTGCCTGAACCCCGGCGGCGGCAGGCACGCCGTGTCCAGGACCATGTCCTCATCGAGCTCCATGTTCCAGCTGAGGCCGCACACGTGGTTGAAGATCTGCATGCACGGCCCGTGAATACGAACCTCATCTGCATGCATGGTGTGTGTAGCCCCATTGAGCATGAGCGACGAGCGTACCTCGATGTAAAGCGTCTCCAGGTGCCGTGTGGCTCCGAGCAGGAAGAGCGCCCAGGAGAGGTCACGGGCGGGGTGGACATTCACCAGGCGGAGCTCCTTCAGGCCGCCGAGCACGGGCCGCAGGTACTTGGGCATCTCTGGGCGCATCCAAATCTGCAACAAACCACGGTGATGGGGCACAATCTCAAAACATGGCGTTGGCATGCACTTGTGAGAACGTGAAAACTTTGATGAGAACATGGGGCCCACGCAAATGTTTGAAAGAACATCATGTGTACAACGAAGTGTCACACAAACATGCAAATATCATTAAAATGGACTTTTAGTTTTGGCGACCTCTATCATGCTATTTTCTTTAGCCTCTATTTAAGTGTACTATTTCTTCCAACAACCTAGTTTCTCAAGAGTCATTTTTCTACCATCCACGCGTGCGCATCAACCACCCGTCATTCTTTCCGTTCTTTCAAAGTATTACTACCATATAGTCTATCCGTACTTAAATAATTATAGTTGAAAAGAACTAAACCAGTTCTTTTCGACTGTAATTATGTAGATGCAGAAAGGAGTAGACATATGAAGCCTCTAAATCCTAACTCCGCCTATACATATCAGACCATTAGTCGTAAATTTGATTCAACCATCCATAACCATTGCCGGTCCCCCCCCCTTCAAACTACTTCCAACCACCACTGTAGGTTCTTTGTGCCACTCTTTCGGCCATCAAATTCTATGCTTCAACCATAAACCCTAAGTCGGCAATAAATCAAGTTACAACTAATGTCGTTTAACATATATCATCACTAAAACAAAAAAGAAGTATAACGAGTGTGGATTCCATTGCCCAATATGAGAACTACTCCCTCCTGTTTCTACATATAAGAATATTTCAGAGATTTTAATACGAATTACATACGGAGCAAAAATGAGTGAATCAATCTACACTCTAAAATCTACATACGTATGTAAGTTCATATTGAAATCTGTAAAAAGTTTTACATTTGAAAACCGATGGAGTTGATGAGTTACACCCCCAACTTGCAAAGCGAACAAGTTTAGTTCTTATCGCAACTTGAAGCCTTTTCTTTGATGGCATTGCATGGTTTTAACTTCAATTCGCTACATAAATAACCAACAATGTTCCACCTACAAAAATTTATAAAAGTTTACTTATAACCTTCCAAACTAATCCTCTCTCCCACTGATTTTCAGTGGGGGTGGGGCCCTCGTCCCTCTATTATCAATCACAATCTTTCATGTTAGCTTATATGTAAAATCTGTATATAAATTACCTTTGTAGATGTAGCATTACTCCGGAATAATTAACCGTTTATATATGCGGATGGCATAATCTAGCAATATAGGAATACGTACCTTGGTAGCTTCAAACAAGAGCGTGAGCACCTCTAACTTGTCAGGCTCTAGCATCAGAAACTCGCTCAGCCTCCTCCCGACATGAGCATCATCATCCCTGTGGTACGGCCGGTAATGCAGGGTCACCTTCTTGAGCGCCGGCGTGCACCCGAACGACGCCGGCCGCGTGCCCTCGTGGAACAGCCTCCACCCGCAGTGGAACTCCACGAGGCTCGGCGCCCGCACGACCGAGACGCCGGGGACGTCGCACTCGAGGCACAGCAGCGTCCTCAGCCGCGACTCCGGCGGCGCGTCCACGACCAACTCCGCCACGGGGTCCTCGAAGCCGCAGCAGCGCAGGGAGAGGTGCTCCAGCGCGCGGCAGCGGCGGACGAGGTCCGTCACCGCGCCGGTGTCCCCGAACCACAGGTTCTCCACGGCCAGCCTCGTCAGCGCCCGGAACGCGCGCGGGCAGCCCCGGAGGAACTGCGTGAACCGCGCGCCGTAGCCGAGCAGCTCCTCCACCGGCGCGTGCTCATGGTTTTCCTTCTCCGCGATCAGCTCGAGCTCGACGGCGGCGCCGGCGGCCTTTATCCTGCCGGTGCGGGCCGCCTCGCCGACCAGCCTCCCGGCGCGCCGCAGCACCTCGTACTTGGTCAGGACCATCTTGAGGCGCAGCGTCTCGATGACCCGCGCGCTGGGCGGCGCCGCCAGGAAGCACCACAGCGCCTGGACGAGGCCCTCGCAGGCGTGGCGCTGGTAGGGCAGGCGCCAGTCCTTGCGCCGCCGGGCGCGCGCCAACGCCGCCGGGAACCAGCCGTCGTCGGCGGGGCTGTAGAAGTCCGCCACGTCGAGGCAGACGTGGGGGATCTGGTACCTAGGCAGGTGCCTCCACCGGCGCGAGAGGACGCTGGTCTTGGCGGCCGTGCGGACGTCGCCGGCCGTCACCAGACGCTCCAGCATGGCGAGGAGGACGTCGTCGGGGAGGCCCCTCAGCCCGTCGTCGTCGGCACTGCCAACGGCCGTGTCCACTACGCGATCGTGAGTTGCTGCTGATGCCATCGCTTGCTGCTGGTCTCGCCGTCTTCGCCGGTGTGGGGTGGTTCGTCGTCGTAGTTGGTGGCGGCTAGGGCTCTGGTGGTGCTGTCGCGCGCATACGTACGTGCGCTGTCCTAAGTCCTAACTCCTGCCGCTCCCAGATATAGCTAGGTACTAGGTACTGTTAGAATTAGATTACAACTGCCTTATGCAGTTATTGTGTGCCCAAAGTGTTGTACGAACACGTTTGTCCGTACGAACGCCTTTCCCTTATAGAGATGTTTTTTTTTCATCAAAGATAGAGGCTTTATTTAACGTAACAAGGTTCGGTTACAATCAGCCTTCAAGTTGCTGATAAGAAAATCCGGGCAGGACTCAACCCAGCTATCAGTGCCCTCGAGCGTACAAGCACGCCTTGCACACAAATGAGCTGGAAAATTAAGCTCTCTACTAACATGTCGAACAAAAAAAAAAGTCTCTACTATTATAGGGGATCTGCCGTCGTGATGGTTCGACCACGACGGCAGATCCTCCGTCGCTACAGCTAACCCTTCTACCGATTTTTATTCATCCCTCCATAAACCAGGCGGCCCTTTCACCGATTTTTTTCCCAACCCTTCATAAACCGGTTCAATACCCCCACCTCGTGCGATCAACATGACAGTTGACAACAAACCCACTAACGCACGCACGCAGCACCGCCCCCCTTCCTCCAGAGAGTTCCGTTTCCCTTCTATTCCTCCTCTTCCTCGCAGGAGAAACAGCAGGCAATCCGGGCGAATTGATAGGGAAGACGAGGAGCAGCGATGGCCGCCGCCGCTCGAGCCCGATGGCGGCTCCTCGCACTGCCCTGGCGCTGCTCCTCGCAACCGGCTCGTCACGCGGCCTCGACGCGGCGCCCAAGAGCCCCCCGTCCCCAAGGCCATCTCCCTGAGCCCCCCCACTCCCAGCGCTGCTCCTCACGACCGGCTCGCCGCGCGGCCTCGACGCGGCGCCCAAGCCCCCCGTCCCCAAGGCCATCTCCGTGAGTCCCCCACTCCATCCCTTCTTATCTCTCGTGCCACGCGTCGATCGATCGGAGCTGACGGGCCGACGCGGTTGGCGGATCCGCGCTGCAGGACCTGAGGGAGGCGATCGTGAAGGGGCTGGGGTTCCAGTCGGAGGAGCTCTAGGTGTTCGGGTTCGACGTGAGGGACGCGCTGGTGGGCCCCGCGGTGGCGTACGAGTTCGACATGGAGGTCGGGAGGAAGGTCGTGCCGGTGCGCCTGCTCGAGGACGTCAACCGCTGGGACTTCGTCGACCTGCCCATCTTCCGGTCCCAGGCCGACGCCGACGACACGGCGCTCGCCGAGATCGGACGGGGGAGCTTCGAACCCACACTGCCGCCCTTCTAGCTCGCCGGGCCCATGGAGCTTTGGATCCAGGACGGCGACGACGTCAGGCTCGTTTTGCCGGTAAGATAAGACAGTTTATTTATTTTGCCGTATAGGGTCACTTAATGTTGGCTGAGACTCGAGAGTTGTGGCTTGTTGATATGATTTCCTTGCCTCTGCCTGTACCTGAAAGAAATCGCAGAGAAGGAGAAGTTGGTGAAAAAAGGGGTCAGGCATGCTCACCTTCAGAGGCACTCAACATCAGGTGTGGCTACTGTCATGGGCTAGACATTGTAGAGCACTTAGTCAGGTTTCTTATGTCACTTCAAAAAATAAGCAGAAGCAGAGACTATCTTAAGTCATCACATGGAGGATCTTTACATATATAGCACCAACGCTCTCTCACTCTGAGTTAATTGGAGAAAATGTGTCACTTCCCGTTGTAGTAAATTGCCCGTGATGGTTCGACCCTGGTTTATAATGTAATCCTTCATAGTTTAGTAGCGGAGGGCATGAGCTAAGAAGAAGTTATCTCTGAGTTTATAATGTCCAAGGTTTATAATGTAATCCTTTTCCCTGACCATGGTCGGGAGTTCATAATGTAATCTTTTTCTTATCCTTCCACACCATGCAGCTTGGACAGGCATTGAGCACGCGCCCTGATATATTGCCCAGCGCATATTGTCAAGAGCTCTCAAAGCTGCAGGTATCATCTCATCGTGCATTACATAGTTTCACTTGATCGACAACCAAGCGTTTAAGAATATAATCTTTTTGCACTGGAATGACAAGGTCAGGGATTAGAGATGGAGATAAGGTTCTGGAATCAAGGCATCAATATATGGCCATTGAAAAGTTTTGATCCTAAAATGACAATAGCCCAATGAGATTTTCTGTAATTAACAGCACTAAATTCGGAATCTGAAAGCTAAGAACTTGTTGTACGGTGTACTATATTTTATTCTTCTTTCTTTTATCTATTGATGATTTCATTTCACTGTGTTTGCTGACAACAATCTTATTAGGATCAAATACCACCATTTCCTACTCGTAATGCAATCAGGACCATCGAGTCTGAACTGGGCTCTCGAATGTCTGATCTATTTGCTGATATCAGTCCAGCGCCAATTGCAGCAGCATCACTGGGGCAAGTATACAAAGGTTAGTTGTATCTGATTAGGATTTGGCTATTTTCGTATGATCATCCTTGTTCTCATTTATTTTATTTTGCTTCCTTTAGCATACATTTCAGACATGTGTTCTCCAAATTGAAATGCATGCCTTTGATATTTCAAGTCATGCAGTTCATCTAAACTCTGGAGAGCTTGTCGCAATCAAAGTTCAGAGGCCTGGAATGGCACCCTTGCTGACCCTCGATGCACTTCTATTCAATATGATTGGAGGACAGCTAAAACGATTTGCTAAGGCCCGCAAAGATTTATTGGTAGCTGTTAATGAAATTGTGAGTTTCACATCCTTTTAGCTCTGATCTTGACCCTTGGCCCTTGTATTTTCTTCATTCTTATCTTCACTGATTATTATAATTTTGTCCAAGTTGTTTTTTTCAGATTACTTTCACACATATTAAATATAGTGTTTGTCTCGCTATGGATTCTGCCCATTTCAATGTGCCCTTTGAATTCTGTCACTTCAATATGACGGATAAAATTCACATATGTTTTTTCTCAGAACACATTTATGGTGGATTGTCTTTGGATTGTTTGTATAATTATAGGAACTGGCAAACTGTAGAACTTTTAGGATTATATTATGATTTTTTTCTCCCTTAAGCATAATGTAATCCGATTAGTTTATGATAGAATAATCCGATTATATTATGATAGAATAATACACTTGTACAGTTAAAATGCTTTGTTTGGATACCGATTAGTAACAATACACCGACAAAATGAAAATGAAAATGCTTTGCCGCATGTTTGCAAGCAGGAAAATAGTTCACACACAGAGATTCTTTCTAACAATCCGCACTTAGTATGTCATTTTGGTTGTTGAATATGATACTCGTAGCCCATCAAAAAATTATGATTGTCAGTCCACTCATCATAAAAAGTGTAGTGGATGTTGGAAAGTTTACCTGGTCTTCCATTTCTAAATTTTTAAAACACATACCCTAGACACATTAGTTTTATTTGAATTGCTGCTCATTTAGACATTCCTCTTGCTGCTGACCACAATATAATTAATGATCTCTACTATTAAAGGAGGATCTGCCGTCGTCGTGATGGTTCGACCTCGTACGCTCGCTACCCTCCCACCCACCTTCCACCATCGATTTTTATTCAACCCTTCAAAAACCAGTCGGTTTAATTAAAAAAATCTCTTTCTTCCTCTGCGATTGGAAAATCTCTACTATTAGGCCCCGTTTGGTTCGTCGTTTTGAGGCCCAATACACCTGTAAAATATACACCTGTAAAATAAAAACGGATGGGCCTCGCGTTGCTGCTTGGCATGTTGTTTTTGGGCTGTAAATTTTACACCGGTTTTCTCGTTTACACCCGGATTAGGCCGGTATTCGATACAGACCATTTTTCATCGTTTCGTCGCCTCCATCCGCTCGATACAGATCTCCTTCGATCCGGCACTCCCACCCCTCCGCCCCTCCTATCTCGTCGTTGCCAGAGGCTCCGACCGACGAAAGCTCGCCTCGATCTGGGAACGGCGGCGGCGGGGCAACTCTCCGTATGGCGGCGGTGCGGTGGTGCGCGACGGCGAGGGTCGCAGGCGACCGCGGTGGGCGGCGGCGGTGCGCGACGGCGAGGGCCGCAGGCGACCGCGGTGGGCGGCGGCGGCGCACGACGGCGAGGGCCGCAGGCGAGCGCGGTGGTCGGCGGCGGTGCGCGACGAGGAGGGCCGCAGGCGAGCGCGCTGGGCGGCGGCGGTGCGCGACGTCGAGGGCCGCAGGCGAGCGCGGTGGGCGGCGGCGGACTCGGAGGAGTTCTTTGGTGGGTCAGCGGCCGTTGGCGTCGCCCATGGCCGTGTACGACGTGACCGGCATGGACGGCGCCCGGTTGAGCGCCGACGACCTGCCGCCTTCCTTCGCGATTCTGGTGCGTAGGACGCCCTCGTAAATCTTGCTCCAGTTCATTTCATCGTCCTCCACCTCGGCTTCCTGCTGATGGCCGCCCTCTTCGACCAAGTATTGTATGCATCCGGATTATACAGCAGTGTTTACATCTGGATTATACAGCAGTGTTTACATCGGATATACAACAGCGTTTACATCCGGAAAAGAAATACAACCGGATTTTACTAGATGCTAGTAAGATACAAGCGTAAACATTTACAGTCGGAAAAGAAATCCAACATTCCAATCGCGGCCTTAAAGGAGGATCTGCCTTCGTCGTGATGGTTCGACCTCATACACTCGCTACCCTCCCACCCACGTTCCACCACCGATTTTTATTCAACCCTTCAAAAACCAGTCGATTTAATTTTAAAAAATCTCTTTCTTCCTCTGCGGTTGGAAAATCTGCTGGCACCTCCCCCGCACGACGCATCCAACTCCCAGCCCCCAACTTCCCCCACCCCATCGCTCCTGCCGCTCCCCTCCTCGCCGACCCTCATATCAGCATGGCCAATCCATGCCTCTCGTCGCCCTTCTCGTCCGCCTCATGGCCACGGTGGCCACGGTCCTTGCCACGAACGGCGTTTCCCCGCCCTTAATCCTCCACCAGCGACCTCGTCAGCTCACAGAAAAGATCACATGTATGCATAATAGATTTCTCTCCAAACCCTAGATCGCGTCCGCCACCCTCCCCATTCACCCCCTCCCCGTCGCTCATCCTCTTGCACTCTGGAGGGGCCGCCACCGGCGGTAGCGTCTCTGCTCCCCCGTCAACCTCGAGCGTCCCCATCGCCGGGAGCAGCGGCAGCCATGGACGAGCTCGAGCCGGGCGTGTGAGCGCAGCGGCGGCCGTGGCCGAGCTCGAGCCTGGCCGCTCCTCCGTCGTCGTTCTCTCCGGCCCAAGCCGCTACCTCTTCCTGCCTCCCTTCTGCCCGAGTCGTGGAGGAGCAGCCACACGGATGGGGAGTGGTGAGGCGAGGTGGTCATGGCTGGACGCGCGCTCGTCGATGCCACAGCAGGATAGGACGCGCGCAACAGGGAAAAGCGGGGCAAGGTGGCGCCGGTTGAGGTGAGTTGCCTTTCCTTGCTGCCCGTTGGTTTTCCACGCAGTTCTTCGTTGATCCATGATCTTGTTTGCGTGCAGGTCCCATCTAATTTAGTCACTCCGCTGGATCTGTTGCTGGGGTCGTCGATCTGTTGATGTGGTCGTTGACTTACAGGTATGTGTATGAAAGTGCGTTATATCGACTAGAGGGGGGGTGAATAGGAGATTTTTAGAATTTCATCACTGAGGAAATTCCTTTTGAGGAAATTCCTCACTGACGACTAACTTACAGCGGAAACGGTTACGGATCAGACGTGCAAACTTTCACAATAGCAGTATTACAGAGTGAAGAATGTGAAAACAGATTGCACAGTAAGCAGGCACGCAGAATACAGATGATGATTAACTCAAGTGAAGAATTTGGGGTTGAGGAAATTCAGAGAAAGTCTTCAGCAAATTCTTCAAATAGTCACAGTGAAAGTCATCAACACATAATACAGAGAAAGTAAAGAGTTGAGGAATTAGAACCCGATTCTTGGAGAAGACTGTTGTTGATGACCCAGTTCCAACTGTTGTGACAGTTGTACATCTGGTTTGGAGCGGCTTGGTATTGAAACCAAAGGACACACAGTCCCTACAGCATTCTCCTTGAGCTAAGGACACACAGTCCTCGCCCAACACTCATGGTAAGTCTTCAGGGCAGACTTCCAAACCCTCACAAACTCGGTCACCCGGCGATCCACAATTGACTGCTGGATTGCTCTAGACCATGACGTCTAACCGTCTGGAGGATGCACAGTCCTCAAAGGTAAAAGGCTTCAGTCCCACACAGGAACAACTTCTTCAGTGATGCTCAATCACTAGTTTTGGTTTGTGGTTTCGGTGGGTGGTGTATTTCCTCACTGATGATTTACTCTCGAAAGCTCTGAGGAATTTGGGTTGCTCTTATGACAAGTGTCAGTTTCTAACGGAGCAGCCAACCAGCTAGTGGTTGTGGGGGGCGGCTATTTATAGCCTGGGAGCATCCCGACATGATTTGACATTAATGCCTTTAAATAATATGACCGTTGGAGTGGATAAGACCAGTGACTTGGCGTGGCTATCGAAACGGTCGGGACCCTCAACTGTGAGAGTCCTCATGTCAGTCATATTCCTCACTTGAGGCTTTTGGTAGGATTTGGTTTGGGTTGAGCATCATGAGGAAATTCATTCCATAGCGTTACTTTCACCCCCTTTAACAGTACGGTGTTCCTATTCATCAAATGCGAAGAAAGTAAAATAGAAAACGTAAATCTTCATGCTTCAATTTCTTCAGAACGATTTTCTTCAGGAACCACCGATCTTCTCAATATCAATATCTTCATGAGGAATATCAATTTCATCGCAAATTCTTCGCGATTCATTTCTTCAGCTTCAGACCAATTTCTTCAACTGAAGACATATATTTTTAGGGGTCGATATTCTTCAAATATCTCAAACTCCTCAATGACTTATAGATCATGTGTACACTTATAAACACATTAGATATTTAACCTATAAGTCTTCAAACCACCGAAATCACTAAGGGGCACTGGATGCACTTACAGTGTATGTTGTGCCCTCTCCTTGGCCACCGTTGGCTGCTCCTCCTCTTTGATTGCCCCTTGTTTTCCTTGCAGATCGATCCGTCCGCTCTTGCTGGTGCCTCCTTTAGTCTGACCCGATTGACCCCGTTGCGTCTACATTCATTGATCTACAGGTTAATCCCTCTTCTCCTCCTTTTTGGACCTTTTCTGTTAGATTGCTAGGTATACGTCGGCATAGCCAATTGATTGTTTTGGTCTGACCATGTGTTTGGTCACTTGCTAAATGAATTTTAGCATACCTTGCTCCAGTTTGCAATTTATCCGTGGATAGGAGTTTAGTAGTATTTAGATGCATGGGCCGGATGTTTATGCTCACGCATGCAATCTGACGAGGAAATCAAAAGGTTCGGTTCAATTTTAGAGTTTAGGATCTTCCTTTTTCTTCAATTTGAGAAGCACTTATAAGAAAGTGGAGTGGGAGGTGCATCTACATGATTTGCTAATACGCAGTGTCTATGATGAATTGATTCATTCCACTCTGTTCCTCAAGGTTCAGTTTTTCGTAATACATATTAGAGAAAATGCTTTCTTAGATGATGCAAAGTTATAGCTGTGAATATTTGCGAATAAGTCAGGTTAGAACAACACTTGAGAAAGTGCTTTCTTAGATGATGCAGAGTCATAGCTGTGAATATTTGCGAACAAGCCAGGTTAGAACAACACTTGATATAATGCTTAAATCTGGCCTCCTCGATCTTTCTAAGCTTTATGTTGGATGTTCTGCGCCTCAGATAGTCATTCTGACGAGTGATAACCAGGGCAGTTCGTTTACATTGTGATGGGTATGTCATGCAGCAAGAGATGTGAGTGTTAGGCTTGAAGATCAAAGACAAAACTGAGCCCTCTTTTGCTGTGTTACAGCCTACAAATACAAGAAAAAATCAGTATCTATTATTCAGTGTTCTTTTTTCTTTTTCTATTCCTCTATTGTGCTGACCCCCCCCCCTCCCCCCTCTTCTTCTCTTCATCAATGCCAAGAGCCAGTAAACACTACCGTGGGACGGGGAGCACTCAACCACAGGTACCCACCCTCTTCACCCCCATTCGTCGCATCAAATCTATCATCTTGTTAGCCATCCTCTCCCTCTTTTTCTCTCTCACACACACAGCTGAACGGTGGAAGCTTCATGTGTTGTCCAGATCCTATTGACAACTTGCAACTTGCCTTCATGTTTTAAATTTTGATCCACCAAGAACAAGCAAGTGGTTATAGGGACTTTTATTTATTTCTCACCTGAAAGTTATGATGTAATTCTTGAATTAATTAGCGCTCTTTCTTGATGTTACACCGTGGGACTGAAAAATGAAATAGGAACTTTTATTTGGTTCTCACCTGAAAGTTATGATGTAATTCTTGAATTAATTAGCGCTTGTTTCTTGATGTTACACTGTAGGACTGAAAAATGAAATAGTACGTGCTTCATCATGTGGTCTTGTATTTTTAATAATAGTTTTTTCACTGGTTCTCAACAGAAATTCTTTCCTGAATCTTGCAATGGAGATAGCGTCAATAATGGAGTTGAAGTTTTCCTCTATTGTCTATGAAGGTAAGATACGTGAAATAACAACTGTTCACTCTCCAATAACAAGTATGTGGTTATAGAGATTTTTGTTTGTTGCTCACCTGAAAGTTATATGCAACTCAATATTTTTTAAACTAACTAGACTATCAGACTAATAATTGAATGTCTGTTTGTTCACAATTAGGTTAAGTTTTCCACAGGGAATAAAAATGTGAAGTGTAAATACTTAATTGAGGAATTTGAAGACAAGATTCACAGAGACTCCCCCTGAAGATGTGCATACCTTGAGGATTTTGCTTTTATAGCATATGCACATTGATGATTTATATCATGGAGATCTCCCCCTGAATCTTGTAAATCATGCATACATATAACATATCATATGAAGAGAATGAAGATGCATGATGGCAAATGGTATCTGACGAATTCCAGCATGCGTGCATTAAAACTTGAGGAATAAGCATGCGAAGAAAAACGTTCAAAAAGCGTCAGAGTACCATCGGGCTTAAGTTACAACTCATTACATAAAAACTTCAGAAGAGCCAAGAGTTTGTAACTTAAATATAGTTCATAAGCCCCAAAAATAACTCCCGTTTGAAGACTAACTCTCAAGTTTCTCCCCTTTGTCATCAAGTGACAAAAAGGGACAAACTGAGTACTAACGCCCGTGAAGACTTCATTTCTTGGCCGTTGATGAAGATCCTTGGCGCTTCTTGGGTGTAGTCTTCTTCTTTGGGCCTGTTGCGGTGTCAAGCTGTTCCCCATCAGATTCGGCGGTGCGGAAGGACGAGAAGGAGCTGTCTTCAAGATCTGGCACTGGAATGGGCCTGAACTTCTTCTTGGGAGGCCACGACCAGTCAAAGTCCTGCTCAAAGTTCAATTCTTCAAGCTCAGTCTGGGTCTTCAGATGGGCAAGGGTAGCCCAGGTGCGATCAAAAACCTCATGCAGATAGTGATGATTAAGCTTCACACTGTTCTGTGTCTCAGTGAGGGTTTTCACAATGGCACCAAACTGGCGTTTGACCCATTTGTGGTTGTGATCCACCTTCTGATGAAGACTGAGAAGAAGCTCTCTGGTGTTTAGCACGCGAGGAGGAACTGGGCTTGGTGGACGAGTCTCAGTATCGTCCCATGAGGAATATGCATCTGGCTCTTTAAATTGACCATCAAGAGGCCTGCTTCCTTCATCAATTACAGACTTTCCTTTTCCCTCAATGGGCTCGAAAGTCTTCTTGTTGACCCGGATAGGAGGCATATAACCAACATGGTTCTGGAAATCTGCGTGAAAGTTGATGCCTGTCCTTGTCCTGAGGAATCTCATGATCCATGGTGCATAAATTTTGTGATCATATGGGCACATTGCATTGTCAGCCAAAGTCCTCAAGAAGAAATCATGGATATTCATGGGGATACCGTGAATGATGTTGAAGAGGATATTCTTCATGAGGCCAACGACATCTTCGTCATCATCATGGCCTTTGATTGGCGCTAGCACACTGCAGAGAATGCGGTAGACAGACCGGGGTGTGTACTTGAGCTCATGGACGAGGAATGTGGTTCTTGAGGGTTTTCCTGCAGCCAAAGGCTTCATGAGGACTTCCATCATTCCATTTGGCAGCTCACGCTCACCATAAAGCTTCACTGCCCCTTCTGAAGGAATTGGTACGGGCAGTTCTCTGAGGAGTTCAGACGGTGGAGCCTTGTAGTGAGTATTTTGGGTCATCTAGTCGAACACCAAAGTGTTGATGTCATCAGCGTTGCCCGAGATGTGCAGAGTTGAATAGAACTGAAGAATTAGCTCACTATTCCAATCTGATATGTCGGAGCACATAGGAAGCAAACCTGCATCATGTAGTACACTGAGGACTGGTTCCATGCAGGGAATCTCTTCAAGTTCATCATGAGGAATGTGCCTGTGCTGGAATATCTTGTTGCGGCCACAGAGCACAGAAGCATAGTAGTTCATCTGAGTCCTTGTCCCAAACTTTAGATGCCTCATTTGAGGCTTGTCATAAGGATTCTCTCCGATGAAGTACATGCGTTCCTCAAAAAAGTTCTCTTTCTGAAACTTTGGCCGCTTTGAGAATGGCAGACGCTGAACTGGATTGAGATTGTGCTGAGGAATGGGAGGGGAAACAACCATGGCAGTCTCTGGGTTGAGCACAATGAATTCATTGTCAGGGGCGGGAACATTTTCTTCAGCAGTTTCCTCAGGTTGAGGAATTTCTTGCTCAGGCTGAGCATCAGGCTAAGGAATTTCTTCTTCCTTCTCAGCTTGAGGAGTTTGGTCAGCCTGTTCAGTGGGAGGAGCCTGCTCAGACTGGACATTTTCTTCAGCTTGATTTTCATCAGCTGACTTTGTGGCAGAAGCAGATTCATCAGCTGTTGCAGCTGAAGCTTCAGTAGTCTCTTTCTGAGGAATATGAGGTTGAGGACTGTCATCAATTTGTATTTCCTCATCAGTATGCTCCTCAGAGGCAGCATTCTTCATTTCCTCATCTGCCCTTGTAGTGTGGTCACCAAGGACGACCATTTTATATGAGGGTGCAACATTAAGAGGCACCGGGTCCAGAGGGGCAGATTCTTCAGTTTCCTTGAGGCGTTTTGCCTCAATCTTTTCTTCTGCTGAGGAAGCTTTTCTCTTCTTTGCTTCCTTCTCAGCAGTTCTTGTCTTTTTCGCGTCTGATGCAGATGGGATTAATTTCTTCACCTTTGAAGTTTTTGGTGAAGGTGTTTTCTCAACAGATTCTTCAGCTGGCAGTGAGGAACCAGCTGGAACAGAGTCACCAGCCTGCTTTGATGAAGCAGCTGGATCAGGAGCAGTTTCATCAGGGGTTGCAGATTCATCAGGAGCGGCCTCGGTGATGATTTCTTCAATAGCAGACTCATCAGCACGGCGCTCTTGGTGTTGTTCCTCAGCTTGAGGAATTTCCTCCTCATCAGGAGATGCATCTTCTGGCTGTTCAACCAGGGACTGAGGAGTCGGTGCTGGTGGGGGGTGACGTTTGTTGTAGTCATCAATAGCACTAGTGGCTAGCTTGATGAAATTGCGTTTGATGCTTGTGCGGTCTGACAGTTTCTCACACTTGTCAGTTAAGACTTGCAGCTCTGCCTGGGTGGACACCAATGCTTCAGGCGTCAGCTTGAGAACATTTTGCCTGAGGAATTTCTCCTTTCTGGCCTTTGCAATCTTTGCCTGCTTGGCCTTCTGTTCCTTCCACTTGGCTTCGTTTATGAAGGTAGCCACCATGTGGCTGACACCAGGAGGAAGTTTCAAATCATCAATGGGTGTGTTTGGGTCTTCATACCACACATTGATGAAGTCGAGGAGGACCTTGGGGTCCATCGCCAGAGGAATAGCACTGCCTGATGCTTGTGCTACCCTTTCTTGCTTGTTCCTGATGATGGCTTCCAGAGTTTCATCATCATATTCATCACTTCCCTCTGATGCAGATGGGACTGTGATGATTTTGCTGGGGCTGGGCAGAGGTGCAGGTTCAGTTGTTGTCAAAGTCTTCAAAAGGAGTGTTGAAGACTTCGTCTCCGAGCTTGTTGCAGCTGGGAGTGAGGAGTTAGAGCTGGCAGTCGTAGTCTTCACGACTTTCTTCTGTACTGGCTTTGGAGGTGGATCTGAGGACTTTGGTGTAGATGCGATTGGTGCTGAGGGTTTTGGCGCTGATGGTTTTGGTGTTGACGGTTTTGGAACCGAGGGTTTTGGAGCTGAGGGCTTTGGTTGAGGAATCTCGGAGCCTGAGGTTTCTGCTGATGAGGAATGAGCAGCACCGGAGGCAGCAGCTGGGGATTCATGAAATTTATTCACTGCTGTTTCTGCTTGCTTCTTGAGCTTGGCCAGATGCCTTTCTTTTTCATCTGGGTAGTCATCAAGTGTCATAAGACTTGAGGGATGAGCTACTTGATGATCCTCAAGTGGGGCCCTTCTGCCAGGGGGCTTCAAAGCGAATTTCTTCGCATATTTTGGAGTCACAAACATGTACTCCTTCCACTCCTTTGCCCATCTGTGTTCAATTTTCTGCAGCCTAATCTTTCTTTTAGGCATAGTCTCAGGTTCATCATCAGGCGTGCAATAGTCCAGTTATATGTCATCAGGAATATCAACAGCTGTGTTCTGCTCCAGTTTCTTTCCTCCCTTCTGTTTCCTTTCTTCCTCCATTTTCTTCAGACGAGGAACTTTCTGAGGATTTTGAACTCTTACGGATTCTGATGAGCCTTGAAGAGTTTCTTCCAGAAACGCTGCAAATGAGTTAATGTGATGAGAACCGAGAGATTCATCAGCTGACATGTGTGTACCTGTGAACAGAGTATAGTTGCGAGGAATTTGGAGAGGTCATATGCGTTCTCAGATTTAAAAAAAATGGAAAAGTTTGACAGTTTGAGGAATATAACCAGTGGTTGAGGAATTTGCTTAAGCATTATGTTCTTGGGTTCCAGAGTTGTACAGATCCGAAAATTCGCACAATTGAGGAATCTCGTGAAAATATTAGATGCTTAGCTAGTTCATCAATGATTGTGGTGATGGATAGTGTTTGAGGAATCATGTGCGCATCGTATCTTGAGGAAAAACAGATTTCACATGGGAGAGGTAAAATTTCAGATCTAATCTGTTGTAAAAATGGGATATAATTACCCTGGAAGGTGCGAACGAAGAACACAAAAAGGTGGTGTTGGAGAGGTTCTTCGATCAAGTGTCCAATGCACCCTAACTTGGCAGCAGAGGACGTCTACGGCGGCGGCGGACGTAGATGTTCCGACTTCGGCGTGATCCTGGCGGCGAGAAGGTTGAGGCGGTGAAGCTCTTCCTTGCCGGCGACAAGACTACCAGCGGTGGCGCTAGGGTTCGGTGTGCTGTGGCAGGAGAGCGATGAGGCGAAGAAGATGATACCGAGGGGGATAAGGACATATTTATAGCCCGAAAGTTACTGTTTGGCGCGAAAGTTTCGGACTGAATAGCCCTTGCCTCTACGTCTCCGCAGGACACGTGTAGCTCCCGTACGATGCGGTGGAGATAGTGGAGATCGTGCCTATCCAATCGTGGGAAGTGGGGGTTCAGTTACTGTTCCTTTGAAGAAAACAATTTTTCGAAGATTTGAGGATTTTCGTTACAAAATCGTCAGCTGACAAGGATGCAGTGAGGATTTTGAACAAAGTTTCAAGTAGAACGCATATGAAGAATTGAATAGACCGGATAAGTATATCATAGAGGGAAAATAGGGTCCGATCACATTCACTTAGCAGAAACATCAACTTGAAGAAATAGCAATAAGTGAATGCTGTTGAGGACTAGAAATCACAGTCTACCTAGGCAAATGAAAGTCATCAAGTGTTTTTTGAAGATTTTGCAATAGATCATCATAATGAAGAACAACTGTTTTGAAGAAAAATGCATTGTGAGGAATTTGATCATTTGAAGAAAATCAACTTTGAGGAATTTCACATTGGGCGGTGGCGTTGCCCACCATATAAGAATGTTGATTACAGACGCCGCATACAATTGTCGTAGGGCCCTGAGGATCAATTTCTTCGTTAATTTCTTCACATTCAGAGTGACTTTCTTCATTGGTTGAAGAAAATCGTTTCATCATGTGTTGCACATCTAAGTCATCAACTTTGCATAAGTGTTAGGATGTGTGCATGTTTTTACAAAACATTCGAAGACTCTAAGATATTTAGCTCACACCGCAACTTGCAAAACCTTTTCTCATCCAAGGGCTTAGTGAAGATATCAGCCAGTTGATCATCAGTCTTCACATGGTCGATGAGGATATTGCCCTTGAGGACATGGTCCCGAAGAAAATGATGACGAATCTGGATGTGCTTGGTGTTCGAGTGCTGTACTGGGTTATAGACAATCTTGATAGCACTCCCATTGTCACAGTAGAGAGGCACATTCTTCATGTTGATGCCGTAGTCCTTGAGGGTTTGCTTCATCCATAGTAATTGAGCACAGCAAGAACCAGCAGCAATGTACTCAGCTTCGGCAGTGGAGAGTGATACGCAGTTCTGCTTCTTTGAGGACCAGCAAACCAGTGATCTTCCGAGGAAATGGCATGTGCCAGAAGTTGACTTGCGATCCACACGGTCACCAGCATAGTCTGAATCAGAATATCCTACCAGATGAAGATTGGAGCCCTTGGGATACCATAATCCTAGTGTTGGTGTGCGAGCTAAGTATCGAAGAATATGTTTCACAGCCTTATGGTGTGATTCCTTCAGTTTTGCTTGAAAACGTGCACACATGCAGACACTAAGCATTATGTCTGGCCTAGATGCACATAGATACAATAAAGAGCCAATCATAGAACGGTATACCTGCTGATCGAAATCTTTACCATTTTCATCAGTGCCGAGGTGACCGTTGGTAGGCATTGGAGTCTTGGCACCTTTGCATTCATGCATGTCGAAATTCCTCAGAACATCCTTGAGGTATTTCTCCTGTGATATGAAGATTCCATTGCTTTGTTGACGAATTTGAAGACCTAAGAAGAATTTCAGCTCCCCCATCATAGACATCTGATATTCTTCACTCATCATATAGGCAAATTCATCACTGTATCTTTTGTCAGTACAGCCAAATATGATATCATCAACATATATTTGACATACAAACAGTTCATTATCATAAGATTTTGTGAAAAGAGTTGGATCGAGTGAACCAGGTTTGAAGCCTTTCTTCATGAGGAATTCCTTCAATGTATCATACCATGCCCGAGGGGCTTGCTTGAGGCCATACAGAGCCTTTTTGAGTCTGAAGACTTTGTCTGGATTCTTTGGATCCTCAAAACCTGGGGGCTGAGCAACATATACTTCTTCCTCAAGCTTACCATTGAGGAATGCACTTTTCACATCCATTTGATATAAGATGATGTTATGATGATTAGCATAAGCAAGTAGGATTCGAATAGCTTCAAGTCTAGCAACAGGTGCAAAAGTTTCATCGAAATCTATTTCTTCAACCTGGGTGTAGCCTTGGGCTAGAAGTCGTGCCTTGTTCCTCACCACTTGACCGTCCTCATCTTGCTTGTTTCGGAAAATCCACTTGGTGCCGATTATGTTATGCTTGCGAGGATCTGGTCGTTTGACGAGCTCCCATACGTCATTCAGCTTGAATTGAAGAAGTTCGTCTTGCATGGCTTGGATCCACTCCGGTTTCAGAAAAGCCTCAGCTACTTTTGAGGGTTCTGTGATAGATACAAAAGAAAAATGCCCACAAAAGTTAACTAAGTGTGAAGCTTTTGAGCGAGTGAGAGGACCTGGCGCGTTGATGTCGTTGAGGATTTTGTCAAGTTCTACTTCATTTGCAATCCTTGGATGAGCTGGTTGAGGATTTTGTCTGGGCTGAGGAAGTGGTGCTGTTGCAATTTCCTCAGGAGCATCTTCTTGACTTTCATCAGCGATAGGGATTGTTTCTTCACCAATTTCCTCAGTGGGAACAATGTCTTCAGTAGGCTTAAGCTTTATTGCTTCCTCAGGAGACAGCTTATCTGGATCAGAAGGCAATTGCTCTCTTTGCGAGCCATTAGTTTCATCGAACCGCACATCTACAGTCTCAACAACTTTGTTGTGATAGTTGTTGAAGACTCTGTAGGTGTGCGAGTCCTTTCCATAACCGAGCATAAAACCTTCATGTGCCTTAGGTGCAAATTTCGAGCTATGATGAGGATCTTTAATCCAGCATTTTGCACCGAAGACTTTGAAATAACTTACATTGGGTTTCTTGTCAGTGAGGAGTTCATATGAGGTTTTCTTGAGGAATTTGTGAAGATATACCCTGTTGATGATATGACATGCAGTGTTGATTGCTTCAGGCCAGAAGCGACGAGGAGTCTGATATTCTTCAAGCATAGTTCTTGCCATTTCAACCAGAGTCCTGTTCTTTCTTTCGACGACATCATTCTGCTGAGGAGTATAAGGAGCAGACAATTCGTGAGTAATACCAAGTTCATCAAGACCAGTGTTTTTGAACTCGGTTCCATTATCACTCCTTATATGTTTGATCTTGATGCCAAAGTTCGTCGAGGCCCTTGAAGAAAATCGTTTGAAGATTTCCTGCACTTCAGTTTTATACACTATGATATGCACCCAAGTGTATCTGGAATAATCATCAACTATGACAAAGCCATATAGAGATGCTGCATTGGTTAGTGTTGCATAGTGTGTAGGTCCAAATAAATCCATATGAAGCAATTCAAATGGATGTGTAGTGGTCATGATGGTTTTGGAGGGATGCTTGGATCTGGTCATTTTCCCAGATTCACAAGCACCGCAGAGATGATCCTTGAGGAATTTGACTGATTCGATGCCAATGACATGCTTCTTCTTTGCAAGTGTGTGCAAATTCCTCATGCCTGCATGACCTAGTCTTCTGTGCCACAGCCATCCTTCTGAGGTTTTTGCTAGTAAGCAAGTGGCTGGTTGAGGACCTGTAGAGAAGTCAACAATGTACAAATTCCCTCTTCTTACACCTTCGAAGACTTTGGATCTGTCAGATTCCATGATGACTACACATCTATATCTACCAAAGATAACAATCATATCAAGATCACAAAGCATCGAGACTGGCATGAGGTTAAAACCAAGGGATTCAACAAGCATCACTTTGTCCATATGCATATCCTTGGAAATAGCTACTTTGCCAAGTCCCAATACCTTGCTTTTACCTTTTATCAGCATATGTGATTTGCTTCAGAGGTGATGGAGTTAGTGGCATATTCATCAGTAGGCTTTTATCACCAGTCATGTGATGTGTGCAGCCACTATCGAGAACCCACTCAGTATTTTTGGGTTTGTCATCCTGCAGATGAATTAGTACAGCTTACCATCTCATATGCTTCAAATTTGAAGAATATGATACTAATTTCATCATAACAGAAATGTAAGGACGTGTGAAATATTTCTATTTCATCAATCATTAGCTTGCATCCTATCAAGCATTTCCTCAGGTCTCCAACAAATTCTTCAGATGATGATATTCATCTGGAGACCTGACCTGCAGAAGTGATTAGTTTGATTTCTTCACCACCCACATCTGAAGGGGTGGCAAAGCGTTCATCATCCTGCGAGCACCATATGAGAAAGGTGGCATTGAAGCTAATGCACTTCTCTTAACAGTAGGGGGGTTAAAGTACTCATATGAGTATGCAGAGAACTGGTTTGAGGATTTATGAACATAATGACTTGAAGAATAGAGCTCATAATCATATTCCTTGTAGTTTCCCTGCATGTTAGACGCATAAGCATGGGTATGAGCATAGTTTTGACCAGTTGAGGATTTTGATCCTCTTGAAGACTTTGGTCCTCCTGAGGAATTTGATCTGGGGTTCAGATTCTTCAGAGGTGATGTCATGAGGACATTTACTTGAAGATTTTCAAGACAACTTTTGGGAACCCAGATTTTCCTCAGAGGAGGGCCATTCCTGCAGTTAGTTCCAACATATCGAGCAAATACTTCACCGGATTGATCTTTGAACAGTTTATAGTTGGAATCAAATGACTCATCCGAGGAATAGGATAATTCACATGAGAAGCCAGTTAGATTAGATGGATCAAAAGGAGGCCCAGTAGCAGCAACCCATGAGGTTTTGGGATACTGCTTAGGTTTCCAATAGGATCCATCAGCATTCAATTTCCTCTCAAAGGCAATTCCTTCTTTCCTCGGGTTCCTGTTCAAGATCTGCTTTTTGAGCACATCACAAAGGATTTGATGTCCTTTGAGGCTTTTGTACATGCCTGTTACGTACAATTCCTTCAACCCTGCATTTTCATCAGTGACATTTGTGTTTTCCTCAAGTGAGGAAATAGACACAACAAGTGCAGTTGAAGTATTTGTAGCAGTGGTAGAATTTGAAGATTCTGGTGAAGAATTAGCAGTTTCACGGTCAATGCATTTAAGACATGGAGGAATAAATTCAACTTGACTAGCGCTGATCTGTTGAGCTAGTAATGAATCATTTTCCATACGAAGATCATCATAAGACATCCTCAGCTTCTCAAGATCAAGCTTCCTTTGAAGAAATTCGTAGGAAAGCTTCTCATGATCAGTGAGGAGTGTATCATAACGATCCTGAAGAATATCAAATCTAGACTGAAGATTTTTCATGTCATGAGCGAGGATTTGATTAAGATTCATTTCATCATTCAACAAATCATCACTTTTGTCTAGCAGTTTTTGAAGCTTTTCCAGAGCAGTTTGTTGTTTAGTGGCAATGATGGCAAGTTTATTGTAACTGGGTTTTTTGTAATCATCATGTTCACAGTCACTTGAATCAGATGAGGAGGCATTATGTGATACCTTTGAACCTTTTGCCATGAAGCAATAGGTTGGAGCGAAGTCATCAGCATAGTCATCAGTATGGATGGTGCACTCATTTTCTTCAAGATTGAAGATTGACTTGCTGACGAAATTGGTTGCTAGTGCAAGACTAGCCTGTCCGGATTCTGAATCTTCTCCAGAGCCTTCTTCATCATCACATTCTTCTGATTCTGCCTCGGAATCCATTTCCTTGCCAATAAGTGCCCGAGCCTTTCTGACGCTAGTCTTCTTGTGTGAGGAGGACTTTGAAGATGAAGATTTTGAAGATTTCTTCTTCTTCTTTGAGTCATCAGAACTGTCATCCTTGTATTTCTTCTTCTTTGATTCCTTTCCCCAGCGAGGACAATCAGCAATGTAATGACCTGATTTCTTGCACTTGTGACAGGTCCGTTTCTTGTAGTCCTCAGATGCAGATTCTGATTTCCTCATGTCTCTTCTTGATGATTTACCGGACTGGCCTTGTCGTGTAAATCTCTGAAATTTCCTCACAAGCATTGCAAGTTCCTGACCAAATTCTTCAGGGTCACAACTTCTGTCATCTGTGTCTTCTTCTTCAGATGAGGAAATTGCTCTTGCCTTCAGTGCACGTGGTCTGGAATAGCTTTGTCCATATAGATCTCTCTTTTCTTCTAGCTGGAATTCATGAGTATTTAGCCTTTCAAGGATATCAGCAGGATCTAGCATCTTGTAGTCTGGTCTTTCTTGGATCATGAGAACTAAAGTGTCAAATGAAGAATCCAAAGATCTCAGCAGTTTCTTCACAACTTCGTGATCAGTGATGTCTCGAGCTCCCAGTGCTTGCAGTTCATTTGATATGTCAGTGAGGCGATCAAAGGTGTCTTGGCAGCTTTCATTGTCATGTCTCTTGAAGCGATTGAAGAGATTGCGAAGAATATCAACACGAGAGTCGCGTTGGGTTGATACTCCTTCATTTACCTTGCACAGTCTCTCCCAGATCAGTGTTGCAGAGCCTAAGGCACTTACTCTTCCAAACTGGCCAGGGCTCAGATGACCACAGATGATGTTCTTCGCTTGAGAATCGAGTTGCTTGAATTTCTTCACATCAGCTGCAGTGACACTAGCAGAAATAATGGGGACACCATTTTCCACAATATACCAGAGATCATTGTCTATAGCTTGTAGATGCATTTGCATTTTGTTCTTCCAGAAGGGAAAATTCTTTCCCTCGTAGGTAGGACATGCTGCAGTCACCTTAAACATGCCTGCAGTCGACATAACTAAAACTCCAGGTGGTTAAACCAAAATCACACAGAACAAGGGAGTACCTTGCTCTGATACCAATTGAAAGTGCGTTATATCGACTAGAGGGGGGGGTGAATAGGAGATTTTTAGAATTTCATCACTGAGGAAATTCCTTTTGAGGAAATTCCTCACTGACGACTAACTTATAGCGGAAACGGTTACGGATCAGACGTGCAAACTTTCACAATAGCAGTATTACAGAGTGAAGAATGTGAAAACAGATTGCACAGTAAGCAGGCACGCAGAATACAGATGATGATTAACTCAAGTGAAGAATTTGGGGTTGAGGAAATTCAGAGAAAGTCTTCAGCAAATTCTTCAAACAGTCACAGTGAAAGTCATCAACACAAAATACAGAGAAAGTAAAGAGTTGAGGAATTAGAACCCGATTCTTGGAGAAGACTGTTGTTGATGACCCAGTTCCAACTGTTGTGACAGTTGTACATCTGGTTTGGAGCGGCTTGGTATTGAAACCAAAGGACACCCAGTCCCGGGACACACAGTCCCTACCGCATTCTCCTTGAGCTAAGGACACACAGTCCTCGCCCAACACTCATGGTAAGTCTTCAGGGCAGACTTCCAAACCCTCACAAACTCGGTCACCCGGCGATCCACAATTGACTGCTGGATTGCTCTAGACCATGACGTCTAACCGTCTGGAGGATGCACAGTCCTCAAAGGTAAAAGGCTTCAGTCCCACACAGGAACAACTTCTTCAGTGATGCTCAATCACTAGTTTTGGTTTGTGGTTTCGGTGGGTGGTGTATTTCCTCACTGATGATTTACTCTCGAAAGCTCTGAGGAATTTGGGTTGCTCTTATGACAAGTGTCAGTTTCTAACGGAGCAGCCAACCAGCTAGTGGTTGTGGGGGGCGGCTATTTATAGCCTGGGAGCATCCCGACATGATTTGACATTAATGCCTTTAAATAATATGACCGTTGGAGTGGATAAGACCAGTGACTTGGCGTGGCTATCGAAACGGTCGGGACCCTCAAATGTGAGAGTCCTCATGTCAGTCATATTCCTCACTTGAGGCTTTTGGTAGGATTTGGTTTGGGTTGAGCATCATGAGGAAATTCATTCCATAGCGTTACTTTCACCCCCTTTAACAGTACGGTGTTCCTATTCATCAAATGCGAAGAAAGTAAAATAGAAAACGTAAATCTTCATGCTTCAATTTCTTCAGAACGATTTTCTTCAGGAACCACCGATCTTCTCAATATCAATATCTTCATGAGGAATATCAATTTCATCGCAAATTCTTCGCGATTCATTTCTTCAGCTTCAGACCAATTTCTTCAACTGAAGACATATATTTTTAGGGGTCGATATTCTTCAAATATCTCAAACTCCTCAATGACTTATAGATCATGTGTACACTTATAAACACATTAGATACTTAACCTATAAGTCTTCAAACCACCGAAATCACTAAGGGGCACTGGATGCACTTACAGTGTATGTTGTGCCCTCTCCTTGGCCACCGTTGGCTGCTCCTCCTCTTTGATTGCCCCTTGTTTTCCTTGCAGATCGATCCGTCCGCTCTTGCTGGTGCCTCCTTTAGTCTGACCCGATTGACCCCGTTGCGTCTACATTCATTGATCTACAGGTTAATCCCTCTTCTCCTCCTTTTTGGACCTTTTCTGTTAGATTGCTAGGTATACGTCGGCATAGCCAATTGATTGTTTTGGTCTGACCATGTGTTTGGTCACTTGCTAAATGAATTTTAGCATACCTTGCTCCAGTTTGCAATTTATCCGTGGATAGGAGTTTAGTAGTATTTAGATGCATGGGCCGGATGTTTATGCTCACGCATGCAATCTGACGAGGAAATCAAAAGGTTCGGTTCAATTTTAGAGTTTAGGATCTTCCTTTTTCTTCAATTTGAGAAGCACTTATAAGAAAGTGGAGTGGGAGGTGCATCTACATGATTTGCTAATACGCAGTGTCTATGATGAATTGATTCATTCCACTCTGTTCCTCAAGGTTCAGTTTTTCGTAATACATATTAGAGAAAATGCTTTCTTAGATGATGCAAAGTTATAGCTGTGAATATTTGCGAATAAGTCAGGTTAGAACAACACTTGAGAAAGTGCTTTCTTAGATGATGCAGAGTCATAGCTGTGAATATTTGCGAACAAGCCAGGTTAGAACAACACTTGATATAATGCTTAAATCTGGCCTCCTCGATCTTTCTAAGCTTTATGTTGGATGTTCTGCGCCTCAGATAGTCATTCTGACGAGTGATAACCAGGGCAGTTCGTTTACATTGTGATGGGTATGTCATGCAGCAAGAGATGTGAGTGTTAGGCTTGAAGATCAAAGACAACACTGAGCCCTCTTTTGCTGTGTTACAGCCTATAAATACAAGAAAAAATCAGTATCTATTATTTAGTGTTCTTTTTTCTTTTTCTATTCCTCTATTGTGCTGACCCCCCCTCCCCCCTCTTCTTCTCTTCATCAATGCCAAGAGCCAGTAAACACTACCCTGGGACGGGGAGCACTCAACCACAGGTACCCACCCTCTTCACCCCCATTCGTCGCATCAAATCTATCATCTTGTTAGCCATCCTCTCCCTCTTTTTCTCTCTCACACACACAGCTGAACGGTGGAAGCTTCATGTGTTGTCCAGATCCTATTGACAACTTGCAACTTGCCTTCATGTTTTAAATTTTGATCCACCAAGAACAAGCAAGTGGTTATAGGAACTTTTATTTATTTCTCACCTGAAAGTTATGATGTAATTCTTGAATTAATTAGGGCTCTTTCTTGATGTTACACCGTGGGACTGAAAAATGAAATAGGAACTTTTATTTGGTTCTCACCTGAAAGTTATGATGTAATTCTTGAATTAATTAGCGCTTGTTTCTTGATGTTACACTGTAGGACTGAAAAATGAAATAGTACGTGCTTCATCATGTGGTCTTGTATTTTTAATAATAGTTTTTTCACTGGTTCTCAACAGAAATTCTTTCCTGAATCTTGCAATGGAGATAGCGTCAATAATGGAGTTGAAGTTTTCCTCTATTGTCTATGAAGGTAAGATACGTGAAATAACAACTGTTCACTCTCCAATAACAAGTATGTGGTTATAGAGATTTTTGTTTGTTGCTCACCTGAAAGTTATATGCAACTCAATATTTTTTAAACTAACTAGACTATCAGACTAATAATTGAATGTCTGTTTGTTCACATGTCTGAGATTTATGGGTTCAAATTCACACAAAACGCATCTTATTGTTCGGTTGACATGCACCCTACTAAGTAGTCTTACACCACGAAGAAGACAACACAATGATTTTATTTGTATGTAATTGTTGATGTAAAACTGCTCAACTTTTTCGCTACCAACAGAAGACACGGGGATGACAGTGAATCATCGAGTAATAACCAAGATCAGCTAGATGTATGAACCTGCCTCATTGTGGCTGTGCGGAGACATTGATGAAGATGAGTCTCTCATGTCACCATGAGTTCCACCTCGGTAAGGGGGCATGGATCGATTGATTCATAGTCGAGCCTCTCCTGCTTATCATAATTTTCATAACTGACTGAACGGATGCGTGAATGTGTTGTTCCTTTTGGTAGGAGAATATTAGGCAAAGTAATGGCTCAAACAGGCAGGATTAGGAGCTGAAGGAGTGAGTGGGTAAAGTCGATGAGTGAAAAGGCATCTTCACAAGCAGAAACTCCACCATCACATTTAGCAGCACTCGGGTAGAACCAAACAAGAGCTTTATATAGATGGATATCTTTTAATCAACCTGTACTGTGTTTATTAGAGTGTTGTGCACAGAAAAAAAATATTTTCCCTAAGCATACTGCTCCTTTTATCAATTGTTTATGACTACATATGGATGGATGATTAAAGGCGAGACTTCACTGGAAGAAATATAAGGGGATATTTCAGCTTTATTATCTGCTTTGTCGGCTACCTGTTATATGTATTTTTTTCTTCTCGATTCTGAATTACCGAGTGGTCTCTAATCCACCATGAAACTTATCTTTATAAGTTGGCCTTAATCCGATGGGCAGTATTTAGTACTGGTAAAAAAAACTTTACATTGTGATAATCGTATGTCATTTGCACTATCAAGTATGCTGGGATGGTGAACTGTACCAGCTGGCTTCTCATGACATTTTTGTCAGCACTTGGCTTCGTCTTGTGACTGCAAATTGTTTTTACTAGGCATTGTCCCATATGGTATAGATATGGCCGATGGCTTTAGTTCATTAAGAGATTTGCTTATATCAACACCAGAACACCAATATCCACTCACATCAATCACATTCTTTGTATGCTGCAAATTGACGGATGCATGACTTCTCACTGGGAAGTTTATCAACCCATAGATACAAAACTAGCTCAATTTCACACCATTACTGACTAATATTGAAATACAGATTAACAACATTGCAAGTATTTGGTTATCTCTCTATTTATGTGGAGCCCAATGTTTGGACACAAAGACGAAGATGGCCGAGGAGAGACTCCACATACGCTTCTAAGGAAAGAAATGCGGTGATTTACTGAGCAACAAGTTGATCTGTTGTGAGAGGTGCTACGCAGAGGATGGACATAACAGGGGACACGGTCGAGCCCCATGTAGAGATCTTCTGCGTCTTACTTCATGCAACTTTGATTATATGAGTGCGTTACTTTTTTGATGATATTATCATATTTGAAAGGAATGGGAAGCACAACTCCTAATATTGATGCTTATTCTTTTTTTTATTTTGGTACTCCAATGAATAGACTTCCAAGCAGTTTCTTGGTCTGTCTTAGTCTATCTATCCTCAAAATTATTATTGTACTTGTATAATTAGACACTGACGTGTATTTTGGGCATACTACTCATTTTTTATTTTGCATCAGGAGATTTGTTTGTGCACGCTCCTGTGTATATGTATTATAGTTTAGAAGAAAATATATATGTAGCTGGAAGTACAACAATAGCTAAAACCCTTGTCTTGAAGTGTCCATAAATATGAAATATTATAATATAAATTTATTTCAATACAAGATTTTTCCTTCTATGTATGTAGTGTATGACAGATTCAGAATTCTATTTTTGTATTTTCATATTTCAATATAAGATGAATTATTATCTAGATGTCCTGAAAGATAAGTTTTATATTATTATTAATTTGTTCGTTTCCAGCTGATTGTTGGCCTGTTAGGGGCTGTAAAGCATATCAGTATTACTCACGTTTGATGTCATTTTATTTATTTTTCATTCCTTGTCATATAGGAGTACTAGATAAGGATATATTTGATGCAATTATGAAAGAAGCGGGCAGGAAAGAAATGGATACTTGTCGTTGTATGACTGAAACAATGTTTATACAAGTTCAATAGATTTATGAATTAAAATATTTTTTGGTTCCATGACAACGCACAAGCATTCAGCTAGGACGATGGAAGGATGATTCTTGACCCTCTCATTGACCAACGACAACGAAAGATAAGGGGTTAAGTGTAGCGTCAAGACAATCTGGTAGATTGAATCGAATTTGATAACCAACAACAATGATAGGGACAGTAATTTTGTTGTTCCGTGGCAACGCACGGGCACTAAACTAGTAAAACTAAGGGTAATATCCTCCACTTCGTTTCAGATAGACGCCGCAATAGAACGAGAATTGTGTCGCGAATTCCATAAGTTGACAAGCTCCAGACTATCAACTTCCATTATCACATGTGAGTAACCCCGTAGCTGTGCAAAAATCACCCCCTCACGGAAGGATAGTAGCTCGGCAACGAAGGGATGGGAGATGCCTGGCACGGGTTTACTCCATGCTCCAAGGAAAGCGAGATGAGAGCGGGCGACGCCACCAGCCCCTCCCGAGAGAGCGTCTGGGATGACTGATCCATCGGTGTTGATTTTGATCCATCCTGCCTCCGGTGGCCGCCATAGATGAGCTCCAGGCACTGATCTTGCCCTAGGAAGCTCTAGAACAACGAGGGTTTCGTGTACCCATTCGATCGCCTGCACTGAATCGTAACCATCTCGATCATGGGTCCATCTGTTCCTCGAAGACCAAATATCATGCATGATAGAAATCACCAAGCACCTATTGTATGCAGTAAACATGGGGTCTAGCAAAATATCTTGCACCCAAGTAAGCGGGTGCAAATTTGGGAGATGAAAATCAAACCTTTCCCTGGGTGCCATCCAAAAGGTTTTTGCATGAACACACGCCACCAAAGCGTGCTTCAGATTTTCCCCCGAAGAGCGACATATTTCACACATGTCGCGTGGTTTAATATGCCGATATTGCAAGGTCATTGAGTCTGGTAGGATCCCCAGGAGCACTCCCCACCAGAATACTCTAACCTTGGGCAGCACTTTGAGCTTCCAGAGATCAGTCCACAGCCGTTTATTTGCCGATGAAGATTCTGTGATCGTCCCTTCCCCTATTGAGCGTAGCTCGTTGCGGGTCACAAGAGAACGATACACTGATTTAACAGTGTAGATTCCTGATTTCTCTAAAGCCTATGCTAGGCTATCCTCCCCACCAGATTGGCTCAAAAGGATATTAAGAATGGCTTCAGCTTCATGGTGAAAGAAAGATTGACGAACCAAGTCTATGTTCCAAGAATTGTTGTAGGGATCAATTAAGTCTGAGACAAGCTCAAGAGGTGCATTGCCCAATCGACCTGTAGGTTTCAGAGCTGCGATGTTTGGGATCCATGGATCATCCCAGATCGAAGTAGTAGCTCCATCACCAATGCGGTGAACCAAACCCATCTCCAAAGCTTCTTGACCTACCATAATTGCTTTCCAGGTCACTGACGCCCTTGCCGGTAACGTAGCTTGGAGAAAATCCGAAGTAGGGAATTTTTTTCCTTTGAGAACTCGGGAACAAAGCGACGTAGGATGCGTAAGGAGTCTCCAACCCTGCTTGCCTAGCATGGCTAGATTGAACAGGTGTAGGTCCTTGAATCCCATGCCTCCTTTAATCTTAGGGTCGCCAATTTGTCCCAAGAAAGCCAGTGCAGCGATCGTTTGTCAACAGAGATTTCCCACCAATATTTGGCCATACACGAAGTGATCCCCGTGCACACCTGTTTAGTAAGTTGAAAACAACTCATACTGAAAGTCGGAATTGCTTGAGCGATGGATTTCAGTAAAACCTGTCGTCCAGCACAAGCAAGATTACGCTCTGACCAACCCCGGACCTTGTCGCGAATACATTCGTTGATATGCATGAAAGTCCCACTCGTGATCTTGCCGATTGCCGTGGGCAGTCCAAGATATCGCTCCGAGATTGCTTCCACTGTGATCCCCAGCTCAAGCTTCAGATTCTCGTGGAGCGTTTGTTCTGTGTTTGCACTAAAATAAATCGAGCTCTTCTCCTTATTGACTGCTTGACCCGAGCAGTCAGCATAGATGCGGAGAATATCGTTCAGCCTCGCAGTACTTTGGGTGTTTGCTCTTAGGAAAATCAAACTATCATCAGCAAAAAGCAGGTGATTAACCCAAGGTGCATGAATACTAACCCGGATGCCTCTGTTCAATGGTGCTCCATTATAAAAGTTCAGCAACGATGAGAGCCCCTGAGCACAAATGAGAAAAAGGTACGGGGGCAGGGGGCATCCTTGTCGCAGCCCTCTTGTTGGATTGAAGAAAGGCAATAGCTCTCCATTTACCTTTATAGTGAACCGTACTGAAGTAACACAGTTCATGATCAGCCTAACAAAACGATCTTTGAAGCCTAGTTTAGTTAACATTGCCTCGAGATAATGCCATTCCACCCAATCATATGCCTTAAGCATATCAAGCTTGATAGCACAACAGGGATTGTTGCCACGTTTTCTGCATTTGATTGCATGTATCGTCTCGTAAGAAACAAGGATATTATCCGTCATTAACCAGCCTGGGACAAAAGCACTCTGTTCTTCGCTAATAACTTCGTCCAGTATCCCGCGCGCTCTATTTGCAATCGCCTTGGAAGCAATCTTGTAGAGCACCGGGCAAAGAGATATCAGTCTATACTGAGAAATCTTCTGAGGGTGTGTTACCTTGGGAATCAGTGTGATTGCAATATCATTCAGCCCAACTGGCATTTCAGCTCCATTAAGGAGACCAAGAACTGCCGCTATCACATCTTCACCAACAACATTCCAGTGTCGCTGGAAGAAACCAGCCGTGAAACCGTCCACTCCCGGTGCTTTTGATGGAGCCATCTCAAAGAGAGCTTTCTGAACTTCCTCTGCCACAAAGTCCTTCTCGAGAATAAAGTTCATTGCCTCCGACACTCGGGGTTGAACACAGTTTAACAATTCATCCATTGGATTGTACTCTTGGGATTGATACAGTCCTTGATAAAAATAAAAAATCTCATGTTTTATTTCTGCCGGATCAGTACAGAAGTGCCCATCGCCGTGTTGCAGCGAAGTTATGCGATTGATGCACTTCCGATGAGCCGCCTGTGCTTGGAAGTAGCTCGTGTTTTGATCGCCCTCCTTCAGCCAGGTGACATGGGATCGCTGCTTAATCCAAACCTCTTCCTGTCAAAGTGCTTCTCGCAGCTGTTCCGCCACTATTTTCTCCTTCACTATTGGACCACGTCCCAGTGAGGCATGCCTAAGCCTTTCAAGGTGTTGCTAAATCTTGCGCACTTTCTTCACCAAATTCCCAAACTCTCTCTGCCCCCAGGAGCCGAGGTGAGTCTGAACTGTTGTCAATGCATCAAGCAGCACCCCCCAGACCCTGTTGGCCCGGACCTGAGCGCCAAATCCGGCCAACCATGTCATCATAATCTGGATGGGACTGCCATACATTCTCATACCGGAACTGTCACGGCGCCTGGGATCTACCCGACTCCGGCTCTTTTAATCAATATATTTTGCATCTTTTTCTCCTTATTTTCCCACTGGGTTTAAAGGAGTTTTAACAACATATCCTACACACTACTCTCTTCATATTTTCTCACAGGGTTTTGGAGGAGAGATTACCAACTTCAGAGATCATCAAAACTACATGGAGTACTTTCAAGATTATACAAAAGATACAAAACATAGCTTTGTGCAAGGGGGAGTGTTAGAATTAGATTACAATTGCCTTAGGCAGTTATTGTGTGCCCAAAGTGTTGTACGGACGTGTCTATCCGTACGAACGCATTTCCCTTGTAGAGACGCCTCTTCCTTCCAAAGAGGCAGCTTTTCTCGTATCGACGCCTCCTATACGCGTCTATTCCTTGTAACCGACATTCCCAAGAGACGGGAATCTCTGTATAAATATCTGTGATGATGATCAATGAAAGAATAGTTCATTCCATTCCTTTTCATTTCTTACAGGTACAAGAACGGTAGGCACGGTACGCCACGAGTCACATTTTTTTTCTTTTCCATTGTATTAGAATCAACGTATTTAGAGCAAAATCCTAGTCGCACATTGTATGTTTATAACTTTTTATATATGCGTTTCTATTTGGAGCAAAATCCTATTTTACATTGTTCTTGTTCACAAATAAACATATACTGCTTTCAAACAACCATTCAATTTGACTGCCAGTAATACCATCTAAATTAATATTTAGATTGAAAACTTATACCGGGTATTTGTGTCCTTATATATCCAAAAATATTCATTTTATGGACTGAAAAATCATTGTTACAAATTGGCATAGTGCCTCGTCGAATCTCATGGAATACGACATGTGCTGGTCTTTGATGGATCTGTTTGGATGTAGTCTTTGTTCGTATTCGTTGTGTGTCTACAAGTTTATCTTTTCGATCTACGTATCAACGATAAATGTTGTTCATGTGCGCTGGTCTTCTCGGCCTTAGCACGATGACTTTTCGACTGTCTACTATAATAATGTTTGTGGAGCTTCAACGAGGAAGGAGTTATGACGGCGACCTGCCTTCAACTCGGGATGAAGGAGTTATGACGGCGACACACCTTCAACTCGCTCACTTCAGTGCTTGCAACCATTGCTAGATGGTGCATGAATCTAGTTGTAATTTCTATTAATTTTAGTATTCTTTGTACTACCATTATAGTTGATTAATAGAGTGGAAGTTCTTGCCGCAAAAAAAGAGACACATCGCATCAAATTCGGCAACAAAAAAGAGGATTTGCGCAAAATTTATGGATTGAACACTAACATCAAGGGTATAATTATATGTTTTCATTTACAAATGGAGGGGGAACAATGATGAAAAAGTGATATATTTGAGTTTTACTATTTGTGTGTGGTGGAAGATTATATGTTCTCTCTTATATGTCAGCTACATTATTTCTAGATTTCTCCACAACTTTTAAAGTGTGGTTTCCAAACATGAGAGTAGCTAAGTACTCCCCCGTCTCAAAATAAGTGTCTTAAGATTAATATAAATTTATACTAGAGCTAGTATAAAGTTAAGACAGTTATTTTGGGACAGAAGGAGTATCAATCATGTCTTCCTTTCATTGTAACAAATGCTTCATGGATCTATTAACCTCGAACCAGTAACCATCATCACTAATCGTTGTTTCCCTGGATATATAGAACCCTAACCCTCGAGGGTCCTTGGAGGCAATCCATAGATGTGCCCTCCCATTAGCGTGTAGGTCAGTTTGTTGTAGCTCTAGTGGCATTCGTGACCTTTGGAGGTGTGGTGGACCATGACCTCTGGTGGTTTGGGGTCTTGGGGGAAGGTTGGTGAGGATGGCAAGGCGGTGACCGTCTCTTGTCATAATAAGTCATATTCACTCCATTTATGCCTTGACAATGCTTGTTCTGGTATCAATGACGAGCATGTGGAGGGAGGCCAAATTTCGTGGTTTGACTTTTTTGCAAACTAAATCGACATTTGATCCTAGTTTGATTTTTTTCGGGATTTGACCCTTTTACCTATTGCCGTAGATCGTGACGGTATCCTAGCAAACCCTATCACCAAAGACCCTGGCAATAGGCTGACGAAGGACGACGGTGAGCAGTTAGCCGCTGACGTGGCAAAGGGCCTACCGCCACCCTGCCTGGTGGTAGGGTATCTACACCTACCGCCAGAGATCTTGGCGGTAGGGTCCTAGGTTGGATAAGACCCTAAACGCTAAACCCTAAACCCAATCATCTTATCCACCTGAGGACCCTATCGCCAGGGTTTCTGGCGGTAGGTGTAGATACCCTACCACCAGGCAGGGTAGCGGTAGGCCCTTTGCCATGTCAGCGGCTAACTATAGTCCATCGACCGTCGTCCTCCGTCAGCCTACCGTCAGGGTCTCCGACAGTAGGGTGTGCTAGGCTAACGCCACGGCCTATGACGATAGGTAAAAGTGTCAAATCCCGATTTTTTTCAAACTAGGATTAAATGTCGATTTAGTTCAAAAAAAGGTCAAAACACGAAATTTGGCCGTGGAGGGAATGACGAGCATATGGTGGGTTTTAGTTCTGTGTCCTTTTAAATGAGTTGTTCACCAGTTGGCAGCCTTCTAGCACTCGGGATCCGTGCGGTAGCGATGATGCATCTAGCGGATACATGTGTCTTTCTAGGCGATGTCTGACGCACTCATCTTAGATACGGGATAGAAAAGCACAAGGCATACCCCTGGTCATGTTCTTTCAACTATGACCGATCTCTTCCTCATAGACATGTGGCTAGTGTGACCTATAATTCCAATGAACAATAATGGTGTCTTCCTAGCTCATGTGAAGATAGTCGTCTACTACACTAAATCGGTCACGACAAGCATGGCTACATGCAATGACCCTCGCAAGCAGAAAGGTTACCATGGACCTTTATGCTCACTAGTTATTTTCTCATACCAATTGTACATGTTGGCAGAGGGGGGTTTCTTTGATTTGCATAGATTCTAAAACATAAAAAAGAAGAAGATGGGAATAGATTGGCATGCCATTTGGAACACTAAGGGAATATAGTACGTTTTATTGTGCACCTTTAACCATAGAATTCTTCACAAGAGGTTAGAGTAGACGATACTTGTTTGTAAGAAATCTAATACTACAAATGAATCCTTTGTAGAATGTAATCATACGAATCAAACAACCCACCTATTTTCTCTCTCCAACAATTGGAATCCTCCACAATTAATTTAACAACCCTCTCAATCAAACAAGACCTAAGGGCTCATTTTATTCACATGAATCCCACAACTCATATATAGGGAACCATATGATTGTTGTCAGGATTTTCGATTCATCTGATAACATCACGAGATAACAAAGAATTATTTCAAGATGTTGGAGTGGATGTTAAAATTTCTGTGGAATATATAGTACAAAGAAATCTTTCGGAAAATTCCCTACATGATTCAATCCTATAAACCGAAGGATTAACATAGCAAAATTTTCTAATAATATCCTTTTTTTTTAATTTTTTTATAGAAATTCAAATGAATCTACGTGGCTCCAGGTATACATGCATCCATTATTTTTAGTCAGTTTTTACCATTGATTGTGTCACACTACTCAATTTTGTCATTAAAAGTTTCAACTACTCAAAAATACCATCATCTCGTTAAGTATGTGCTAGAAAATGCCACCCGACACCGTTTTCGTCTGGTCAAAGGCCATTGACTAGGATGAACTGACCAAAATACCCTTGGACCCTACTTATCGGTGTAACCTATGGGTCTTAGCTTTTAGTACTCAAAGAATAAAATTAGAAGCTAAAATAGATAGCTTCACGCGCGGGCGATTAAAACCCTCGTATGCCTATATTTCTTTTTCTTCTAATTTAATTATTCGTGTGTTGACAACTAAAACCCACAATGTTATAGGAAAGGGATGACAAATGGGGTCTTAGGATATTTTGGTCACTTCATCCCTACCTTCAACCAGACAACAACAATGTGGAGTGACATTTCTAAGCACATACTTAATAAAATAATGACATTTTTAAGTAGTTAAATTTTCTAATGGTAAAATTGAGCAGTATGACATAACCAATTATAAACTTATACTCCCTCCGTCTGAAATTACTTGCCGCTCAAACGGATACATCTAACGACAAGTAATTCCACACACAGAAAGTATATCTCCCCTAATAATAAAGCGCGCAGCGCTTCTGCCGTACGTCGCCGGTTTTTTCCAAAAACACCCCTCGCTTTTCCGGTATTCAACCCGCAGTCCATTTTTAAATCAAAAAACGAATTGTTTTTTGCATTTTGCAGAAAACCCCCTGATGTTTTAGGTAATCAACCCGCAGTCCGGATTTAAGTTAGAAAACGAATCATTTTTTGCATTTTTTTCAAAAACCCCCTGGTGTTTCAGGTAATCAACACGCCCTCCGTATTTTAACAAAAAAAACCTAACTTTTCAGTTAATCAATCCACATTTTATCTAAAATAAAATTATCCATATCTTTTAAACCGTAACTCAGATTTTAACATGTTATATATGAAATTTAATTAAAAAAAAGTGTAGAATCTAAATAGGATGTTATTTTTAGCTGTTGAATACTTCTTAAATATTATTTTTGATGCAACCTTAATCTGTAGTGCACGATCCTTTTTTCTCTCTCTTTCCGGCGACGATACGAATTGCAATAAACATCCATTAAATTAAAACTAAATTGAGAGGAAAGAAAACATCGTTAACAACACATGCACACCTTTGAAAAACCTCGTGAGGAGAAACAACATATTTCTCATCTTATTTCGAGCGACTATATTCAAACGCGTTTTCATTGTGTGAGCACTAAAATCATCGTCGGCAACACAAATGTGATGTCATGTGAAAATATATTGCATTCAGAGCATGTGTTATTTTCTCTTCCGTTACAACGCACGAGCTCTTTTGCTAGATTATACTCCCTTCGTTCCTAAATATAAGTCTTTGTAGAGATTTCACTAATAGACTACATACGAATGTATATAGACATACTTTAGAGTGTAGATTCAATCATTTTACTCCGTATGTAGACACCTATTGAAATCGCTTAAAAGACTTATATTTAGGAACGGAGGGAGTATATAATAAAAACCCAAAAAACAAACTGTCCATGTATGCCATCGGAGACTGACGGTGTGGGCCCACCCTACTCGGGCATCGTCCCCTTCCCCTCCCATCCCAACTGCAGCTCAACACGACCCGAGACGCGGACCAACGCCCAGCACACGCCCCCCGCCCCGCGGCGAAACAGCAGCAGCTTCCAGAAAACTCGCCGGTAGGAGCGCGCCTAATGGCGCTCGCGCTCTCCACCCTCCCGTTCGCGCCCTCCACCCCGGCGCCCGCGTCCCGCGCCGCCGCCTTCCGCCCTCGCGGGTCCCACTTCGCCCCCGCCGGCAGGAGCGTCGGCGTCGGCGTCGGCCTCCCCCTCGCGTGCGCGGCGCCGCGGAAGAACCGCGGGCGGAGGCGGCGCGGCGGGGCCCTGGTGGTGCGGGCGGCCGCCGACTACTACGCGACGCTCGGCGTGCAGCGCTCCGCGACCATCAAGGACATCAAGGCCGCCTACCGGAAGCTCGCGCGCCAGGTGTTCGACGCTTTGCCCCCCTCCCACTTAAGCCACATCTCAACTCGTTTTGTCGAGCTCTCTCTGTTTAAAACTAGTGCCCATAAGCCTGTCATACTGTCTATCTATTCAAAAGTAGTGCCGCATAGTAATTGATTGGAGTTCCTTGCATCACGCATGATGCCGCTGTTCTGTTTGGATGAAGTGTGGATAGACACGCCCTGCCGAACTGTATATAACCCTAGCACCGTTATCTTTCTGCTTGCTACAATAGACCAGCTTCTCATCTCCTCCTGTAAATTGTAACAACCCACATTAGTGTTGGTGAATGTTGGATGATATGGTGAATAGTGTTTGAGTCCCATTTTTGTTATGCTAACATATCAGTAGCCTCTACAACTTTGTAGCCGCAATTCACAATGTAACTCGGTCCAATCTCTTTGCTGGCTCGATTTGATTTGCATGTGCAAGGTCTTTGCATTTTGGCGCAATAATCACTCCCTACTTTCTATTTTTGTGCATCTTTGGTATTGCAGAGGTTCGCTTTTATACATGAAAATCCCTTACTAGTACAGATAATAACACCACTAGGTCTGACATCTGCTTTGTATTTTTTTTAGATGAGAGGTAATTGTTTTCTAGAGGTTGAGTCCTGACACCATTTAGAGGAATTTTGTGTGAGATCTTCACAGTCACATCCACATGACTGTATCATGGTGTTTCATTAACTTTCTAGCATTATAATTTTTCTCACTGCTCCAGCAATGTTGACAGACACTGTAACGTTTAACACTGGAAAGTCTGACTCTCCTCTCCTACCCAATGGCATCAGCCTGCCATGTAGAAATAACGGGCACCATTGCTAATTGCTGCCACGCTAGGAGCCTGAATCACGTATTGATGCTTTTAGGGCAAGGCCTAACATCCAGTCTAACATTTTTGTCTTCAACCACGTGCCATTTACAATAGCTATTTTCGGGTCCGTTGGAGTTGGCTTTGGGCATAGGAGGGGGATCAGATGACATGCTCGTGAGTTGAGAATAAAGGTAGATCCCCAAAGGTCCTTCTGCTTCACCTGAATCTGGCTGAGCAAGGGTGCTGGAATCTGGAATACCATTGGAAGTCTACAAAAGTCTGATTTTGGACTAGGACATGATCTTGTATTGGGCCTAGATTATAACAGGTCTAAAGCACCCTCCTTGATAGGTTTGAAAAATCTTCACTCATACCTTTATTTAGAACATAGACACGGTTGAGTTTCATGATTTAAAATTTGGTGTGAAATTTATCACGTTCACCAACTGACGTGGTTTTGCTCTACTTCTAGGTTTCTCACACATGATGTATACATTAGATTCAACTTCCATTAAAAACTACTGAGTTTTGACAATCTGTTTCTCTTCTTACTGTCTTTACCTTGTAGTATCATCCTGATGTCAATAAGGAACCTGGAGCAACCGACAAGTTCAAAGAGATAAGTTCAGCCTATGAGGTATGCACTACATGGTCCTATAAATATTTTGGCTCCATATATGTTTCTGTGCTGTTCTGACTCCTGACTGTTCTGAGGATATGTTAAGGATGGGCCATTGTGAAAATGGACCTAAAACATCCCTTCCTAACAGGTCCTCAATGTCTTGATTCATAACTAGCTTTCTTTGTTAAGAGTTCAATTATGAATTATCACCTTACCACGTGTCAAATGATGGCTTTTAGCTTTTACTCTGCAACCCAGAAATCAAATGTATTTACGAACAGAGGCACTCACAGAGAGCAGTTTGCACAAAACCTAAAGCACTATTCTAAGTAATGGAGTAGTGGGTGGTTGCAAATCAACCCCTTCATCTAAACTTGCACTTCATAGCTTTAGGGTAGAGGATATAAAAGCAGACATATTCCAAATATCTCAAAACTGTATGTTTTCGATAATAGTTTACCATTATCAGCAAAGTCATTTTATCTACCTTAGAAACATGTTGAGTTTTTATTCTTTACTCAGTCGTCTGTCGCCACTCTATACATACGCGGTCTCAAATAAAAGATAAAGATTGGTCAGGTAAATTAGTGGAGTAGCTTCTTGAGCTTACCCTTATTGATTCATGTTAAAATGGAAGTATTTCATCCAACTATGTGGTACGGTGTGAAAACTCTGACTTCTTCACAGAACTTTGTCAATGTGCTTTGGAGATACTTGCCGTCCTGGTAAGATTATAGGATATTGACTGTCATAAGAAGATAGGATTCAAAGATCCTTGTGATGTTGAGAACCTTGGTTAGGAACATGAATTATATCCTTGAAGGACTGAACTACTATAGTGAGTTGGGCGCTTAGGCAAGGTTAATTTGTCCAGGTTAGGCTATATGACTTGCAAGCTAATTTTCTTTAAGAAGTTGGTATACTCTGAACCAAGGTTTATGCGGGTATAGTTCTTTGGCTCACCTAGACTAGCAGCCCTACTAGCAGTATTGGTTTTTGTGGAAAGTGTCTTATCTGTTATATTTCTTCTCGGTCTTAAGCTATGGCATCCACAAACTTACTAATATGTATTGCTTCATGGCACTGAAACTACGGAATGTCTCTGTCTCCACTCACACATTTTAGTAATTTGTGTGGATTGTACAAAGTACTGTGTGTGTGCTACATTTCAACCTACTTAGGAATCAATTTGGATGGCATTGTCTATCTGAGTAATGAGTTACTTTGTCTTGCTCCACTCTTTACTAGATTTCGTCAATGATTCATGCCGTTTTGATTCCCTTTTTGTCTTTTATTCCATGTTTTGGTGTACTGAATCTCATTATCATCAGGTTCTGTCAGATGATAAGAAGAGGGCGTTGTATGACCAATATGGTGAAGCCGGGGTTAAAAGTGCGGTTGGGGGCAACGCTGGAGCTTATACAGTACTGCTTTTCAACTCTTTGTTCTAGCATTTACATCACAGTATCTTTAAATTTGATTATATTTCTGTTACTAGAGTTCCTTGGCTTCTAAGAATAATAGACTTAAGTAACTACTGCATGCCTTTTCTGCTTAAACAAGGTTTGAATTCTTTCCCATTTCTCTGTGCAGTCGAATCCATTTGATCTGTTTGAGACATTCTTTGGAGCAAGCATGGGTGGTGGTGGTGGCTTTTCTGGTATGGACCAGAGTGCATTTAGGACACGCAGAAGGAGCACTGCTGCTCAGGGCGAAGACATCAGGTTTGTTGTAAGAAGGGTTGAAGTGAAATAATATTCAGACCCCAGCTGTTCAAAAGACTCGCTAGATCTGTTAAGACAATAAGTTAATGAATAGTAGTCATCATGTTTACTAATCTGCACGAATTTCGTCACAACTGCATACTTTTTAGGTCCGGCATTATTTGCGTCAAAGTAATACTTAAGCATTTATGCTGTAATACTGCATGGAATAAGCGGTTGCCTGTAGACCAATGTATATTATCACTATTATGAAATTATAGTATCTTTGTTGTCTTATGTTTGTTATGCAACAAATATTGTGGTTGGCGATGCTGGCACATTGCTTGTTGCCGGGGATAGTTTGAGGAAAGAAACCAATATCACTGTTCCACCAGATTCTTCTACAAAGTTGTTATGTAGCTGCAATTTATAACATTTCATATATATAAAGAATGAATCTGGTGTGAATTCTAGACTTACACAGATTTATTCCACCAGATATGATGTGATTCTAGGGTTCTCAGAGGCAATATTTGGAACAGAAAAAGATATCATATTATCCCATTTGGAGACTTGTGATGCTTGTAGCGGCTCTGGTTCAAAGGCTGGCTCAAAGGCAAAAATCTGCTCCACATGTGGTGGGCGAGGGCAAGTCATGCGAACCGAGCAGACACCATTTGGTCTCTTCTCCCAGGTAACCATGGAGCATAAATGTTTAAACCCTTTATTTAGCATCATGTGGAACATGACAGATCTCATGTTTGTCCATTTATCTTGTCATCCTTGTTTGATGCTAGTTGGTGCTGAGTTATACTGATTCTACCTTCATGTCTAGTTCAATTTGATTATTTACTGCAATTTGCGATTATTACATTAGGGCTTTTCCTTTTTCTTATTTTGTAGGTTTCTATTTGCCCCACTTGTGTAGGAGAGGGTGAGGTCATTTCAGAGTATTGCAGGAAATGCTCTGGAGAGGGGCGTGTTCGTATCAGAAAAGAGATCAAAGTAAAAATCCCTCCAGGAGTTAGTAAAGGTAGCACTCTTCGTGTACGTGGTGAAGGTGATGCAGGACCGAAAGGGTAAGCAAAGCAAGATCAAATATAAAGTTTATAATTCGTTCCTCAAACATTTTGAAACAATCGCAAGTGATCATTGTGGTCTTGAAAATTTTGTGGATCTTTTCTATAGTATTGCTGATCGCTATGCTTAAGTTTACTTGTAGCCTATGTTGCATATGTTTTGAATTAACTACCTATGTTGCATATGTTTTGAATTAACTACCTATGTTGCATATGTTCAGATTTATTTGCTGGTTATGTGCCTTGCTTTAGCTTTCATGCAATTGTTGTCGTTCCCCATTTTCTGTTTTGTAAGTATTTATATCTTCATTGCATATCCAAATAAATCCGTGCTGAAACCCTTTTTTCTTGTGGGAAACAGAGGGCCTCCTGGAGATCTTTTTGTTTGCCTTGATGTAGAGGAGCCATCCGATATTAAAAGGGATGGTATCAACTTGTATTCAACTGTGTCGATAAGCTACATTGAAGCTATTTTGGGTACTGTTGAAAAGGTAAATCTTTCTCTTTAGGCCTCATTTGGTTAAGGGGGATTGGGGAGGTTTAGAGAGGAAAATCCACGGGAGGGCCAGAAACCCCACAAATCCTCGGGCGTCCATTTGATAGGAGGGGTTTGCTTAGCCCAATCCCCTCTGTTCCCCTTCAATCCCTTCCTATCCATGTGTTTCAAAACCCTCCTGGAGGGACTAGTGGAAGCAAAGCCCCGGGGATTTGAGAGGATTGGGTGGAAGAAAGGGATTCACCCAATCCCCTGAAATCCCTCCCTCCCAAAACCTCCCAAATCCCCCTTAACCAAACGAGGCCTTAGGAGTTTCCTTCTCTCCATGATCTTCAGTTGTGATATTTTCTTTCAGAAATATTCCATTGCTTTTCTTCAGTAAGCACATATTCGGTTGAATGTATGAAGTTCTCACTTTACCTTTTAACTGGTGATTAGAACCAACCCAACAAGCAAAAAATGAGATCTAGACCTTACTAAAGTAAAATAGCTTTATTGCAGTTTTGATGTGACCACCAAATTTCAAGTGGAGGTGTAAGTGTTGATCACAACCCACGTTGCTGTTGCATGTATTTGGCGTATTTCCCTTGGAACGGAAAAAATCAGTTGACAGCCGCCTGACTCACAATAATCATCCAACAGAAGGACTGATAGTGTTTTAATATTAATGCTAATCTTAACTATGCCTTGGACTGTTCAGCTCTTATTTCAATGCTATAATCTTTCCTGTTTGTTCTGTCAAGATAATTAACTCAATCACTTAAACTTTAGATCATTGTAAATAAAATGAAAGCAAGTTTTTTCACACATTAGTGTGTTATTAACTCATTATACCGACCTAAGCTAAATCCGAAACCAGAGGAGGTGATACTTTGACCTTTGACTTGGTGCCACATTTTTTTGAGCGAATTTGATACCGCGTTTGCCTGGAAGCAAGTCTGCACTGGCCATGGTTTTGGTTTGTTAACCAAGTTGGCTTGAGCCAGGGTCAATGCTAGAGCTGCTGTTATTCAAGGCCTAGTTAAATCTGTTTTCCTTGAACCGATTTTAGTCTTTGTGCCTTCCTTGAACCGATTTTAGTCTTTGTGCCTTCCTTGAACCATGTATGGTTCAGAGCAAAGTGACATGTTGGTGAATGTTTGTTTCAAGTTTGATGGCAATATTGTAATGGTTCTTTCATGTATACTGCCTACTGTCTAAATTATGCTGTTGATATCGTTAAAAAACAATAAATTATGGTATTGTGTAGTCATTCCTTTTGAAATTTTGTTGCAAACAGGTCAGAACTGTTGAGGGAAGTAGTGAACTTCGAATACCTCCAGGCACTCAACCTGGTGATGTATTGGTCCTAGCGAAGCAAGGTGTTCCGTCGTTGAATAGGCCATCTATACGCGGTGATCATCTATTCACTGTTAAGGTCTCTATACCCAAACGTATAAGGTGAAAATACACTTCCCCTCTTGAGCCTTTTTATTAAGTATACACTAGTACTCTAGAGCTACATAAGCATTCGATCCTTATTTCTCTGAATTATTGCTATACAGTGGGCGCGAAAAGGAGTTACTTGAGGAACTTGCATCGTTGAAAAATGGTGGTTTTGCTCGTGCACCTGTGAAGCCAAAACGTAAGCATTCTATATATGCATAGATTAGATCCTTCCTTTATCCCTCTCTCGTCAACGAGAAGTTCATTTCCATTTTGGATCGTTACCAGTGGATCATTGCTGCATCCTATCGGTGCTAGTTGATAAGGGAATATGGTACTTCTGTAGGGGAAACTATACTCACACATCTGTGTTGCAGCTGTACATAAAGAGAATGGAAGCCGTGCTGCTCCAGAAGTATCAGATCAACCTGATGATGGGGAGGGTGACTGGTTGAAGAAACTTTCTGAATTTGCTGGGTAAATACTAACCTTGACTTTGTTACGATTCAGTTGCTGATGGGTGTTTGCTCTTGTTTATTTGTCATCAATGCCAGAGGGTCGTATAGTATCCTTAAGCCTTCTTGATGCTCGTCCATTTATCCTTCAGTACATTCCCATTGATCTTCTGTTATTACATGTCTGAAAAGATGTGTCGATGGTTTTCGTTATACTGAACCTATTAATGATTATACTGATATTTTTTATTGATTTGGTTATGCAATAACCTGCATTTACATATAACACATTTCCATGTTGACCAAGTTTGTCGAATTCTTTCAGATCCATTGTCAATGGGGCATCCAAGTGGCTGAAGGACAACCTGTAGCTCTGTAAATATTTACCGCACAATGCATTCTCTTCAACGCTAGTTATGGTGTTATCCAATCTGCAATTCTTCAATTCATCCGGATTCGACGAGCCGTTGCATCTTTTACGGGCTGTGAAGTAGCAACGGAGAGGTTTAGTGTTGACTAATTTTATTGACGCCGTTTTTATTTTGTTTTGTGATACCCTTGTAAATCATGAATTTTGCTGTAGTCGCACTCATATTTCCTAGAGCATGTAACAGTCGTCGAGTCACGGCCGCTGATAGCAAGCTCGATGAAGCTTACATCCTTTGTAAATACATATAATTTCCCAGTAGGGCATCCCGGTACATCAGGCTATGCAAGTGAATATCCTTCTCGTCGCTCGAAATTCAGAATAAACGGGCATCCGTATCCTCAAGCGCAATTTTCGCAAATAGAACACAAGATTTCCGGACGGAATACAATTTTTTTGCACATTCTGTTGCTGTTCGTCTTACATTAAGATTCTGTTGCTGTTCGTCTTACATTAAGTTGCAAAGCGGTACCGAAAAAAGGACACATATCTGAACTTGAAGGTTGTTGCACAAGCAAGCCCTAGTCCTGTGTGGAAGTGGAGCTGAGCTTGAGCAAGATGATGACGGCGGTCGCCATGGGCAGGGACACCATGAGCAGCGCCTCCAGGATGTTGGGCCGCGTGATGTCGGGGAGCAGCACGCTGCCGTACTTGACGGCCGCCGCGCCGCCGACGGACCCGAGCCCCAGCGTCAGAAGGTAGCCGGAGTCGTCCTGGCCGATGGAAGCAAAACCAAAATGTAAGGCCAGCTGAGCCTGAAGATAAGATCCCGCGCACGATACACCCAGGGTTGTGACATAGCACGAGGGGGAGGAGGAGCGCTTACCTCCGGAATTCGCCCCTTGTCGGGCTCTCCGTTGGTGTCGCGGGAGGAGCGAGCGCGACCGCCGGCGTGTCTCCTCGCCGGGCGCCGGCAGCCCACGCGGAAGCCGCGCCCCGGCGGCGGGGCTGCGCCGCCGGAGCCGGGGACGGCGGCCTGGGATGGCGCGGCCACCGCGCACGCACCCGCCATCGACAGGAAGCAGAGACCGGGGGCCTCGTTCGTTATCTATCCACAGGCCGAGAGCCTGAGACACACGACAGGACACCCTGCTTGTAGCTTCTCTTCCTAGAGACTAGACTACTCAGTTTTCACAACGACAAGCACATCCGTAAAACTCGTACGTATGTTGCCATGCCAATCAGCTCTCAACATCATGCACCATCCCGAGAACAGAAACAAAAATTCTCAACAACACATACGCACCTCAATTCCAAGAGTGTTCCAGTGGTTAACGGGTTTTCGCACATGCATGCATGCCTCGGATATTCACCAACGGTACTGCTACATCTACGTAAATGTTTACGTACATTTACGGGATAGTTTGATTTGGCAATCATTGATTGGATTAAGAGGAGGGTGAGGCCCACCCACCCCTAAAAATCAGGGGGGATGTTTAGATTAGTTGGAAGGTTTTAGTAAACGTAAGTAAGATTTAGTAGGTCTAACCATACCACGAGAGCCCACGAGAGGCTGGGTCTGAAGGATTGTTCTCATGGGGTCATCTGCGTCGGGATGCCTGTCACAACCATGGGATATATTTTATCTACCACCGGTGGTAGTTACCACCACTTGTGTTTCGTATGTTGTATGTAGTATGTATCAAATCAGAGAGAATGTATGCGTATTATGTAGTATATAATAATGTTTAGGTAGTATATATATATACTACTTTTTTATAGTATATATCATATTTTATGTATGCTGTTTTTTACATATAAATATATATGTATTTCACAAATATAATAAAAACTATGGATCAATTTGTAATTTTTTCATGTAACTCACTTTCAAAAATCTTATATATGATATATGAACATAAATAAAATGATAAATTAATATATATACTACCGCATGATAGTATACAGAAGATGTGCGGTAACTACTCCTGGGTGATAGGATGTATTTTTCACACATTGAAAATTTGGAAAGTGATCTAATTAATTAATGTGGATGGGAAAAAAATCCTACCATTTTTGATCAAGGTGCCCCAAACATTTTACCGAACGATCATTTGGGACACCTAGGTACCCAGGCTCCTCACCTCGTAGCCGTTAGATGGTGTACGCTGATGTTGATTCATGTATAGATAACTCATTAATGATAATTTATATGACATTAATCAGTGGATATGGTAATCATGCATGCATGCGTGGTAACTATTTATGGATTAAATTAATGCATAGTTATCAATGCATTAATCTTCCATTTTTTGAAGCATGAATGCCTACTGAGGTATGTGGAGAATAAAAAAAATACATGTTATTGGTTTATTAATATTTATAATATAATTCATGTTAGAATATTATTATTTTCACAAAGATAGCAGTATGATTTTGTTATTATATTCCATGAATATCATACCTCAAATATATATCTGCTAGATATGTACAAATAAATTTTACATTGGGGTATATACGCATAAAGTTTATGTTAGGATATATATATATTCACGGAGGTATGTACATATAAATTTTACATTAGGGTATGTACATTTATTAGTATGCACACATAAATTTCACATGGGGGTATATGTACATATATGGGTATGTACACATAAATTTCAAGTCAAGTCGTGCATTTTCTCGTATATGACTTTTTTAGGCGATTTGAATATGCACTCATGAATATATTGGCTACTCTCAAATTTCACGTCAGGGTATATACATATATGAAGATATGTACACATAAATTTTACGTCAAGGTATATACATTTAAGGGTATGTACACATAAACTTCACATGGGGAATGTACATATAAATTTTACGTCGATGTATGCATTTTTTTGTATATACACTTTTTGGGCGACTTGCATATGCACTCATGAATATATTAGCTACTCTCATTTTTGACATGTCTCTAATTTATTTTTCACGGGGACTTGAGTATGTCACATGCATGGCTATAGATTTCGGAGGGACTTGAGTATGCACATGAATGATATAACATGCATCTTCTTTTGGAAATGAATCAATTGATAATGAGCAAATGGTATGTGACTTTTTTGGCAACAAGTCAATTGTCGTGAAGGTCTAGTGCATGCATTGAAAATTTGGAAAGTGATCTAATTAATTAATGTGGATGGGAAAAAAATCCTACCATTTTTTATCAAGGTGCCCCAAACATTTTACCTCGTATATGACTTTTCATAATTATATATATATATATATATATATATATATATATATATATATATATATATATATATATATATATATATATATTCTGTTCATCATCCAGGGTGCAGAATAAGTTATTCTTCACTCGAGGTAATCTTATGATCATTTCATAATTAAATTACATTTATAATGCAAAATAGTTACATTTATACTCATTCATTACGTAAAGTTTGACATAAAAAAAGGTTATAAGACCAGAAAATGCATTTTATGTATATTTTACACTATGTTTTTGTATTTGTAATTTTACATGACATAAAATAATTTTATGGTGTCTATATATTTTCTTACCATCTCTTTTTACATATGAAATAAGACAAAATTTACGAAATGTAGAATTACGATGCATTGATATGAAAATAGTGGGGGGTGAAGAATAACTATTCCTAATCCAGGATGACGAATAGTCAATCCATATATATATATATATATATATATATATATATATATATATATATATATATATATATATATATATATAATCAAAAACTCTAGATTTTTTTTGGGAGGGAGAGAAGTATCGAGGAAGAGGGTTACTGGAGAGGGAGAGAACTATCAGATGAGAAGGAGATGGTGGGAGGAGGTGTTGAAGTAGGGATAGCAATGTGGTGGTGGAATATGATGCATTGGAACTTGTCCATGCAATCAAATCGACGGAGCTTGCGTCTTTTTCCTTTTTGCGTGTAGAGTGGAGGATAACCAATGTGATGGTGGAAGCTGATGCATTGCAACTTGTCCGTGCAATCAAATCGACGGAGATTGCATCTTTTTTTTTGGGTGTAGAGTGAAGGATAACCAATGTGATGGTGGAATCTGATGCATTGCAACTTGTCCGTGCAATCAAATCGATGGAGGTTGCATCTTTCTTTTTTCTGCGTGTAGAGTGGGGGATAACCAATGTGGTGGTGCAATCTGATGCATTGTAGCTTGTCCATGCAATCAAATCGAAGGAGGTTGCATCTTTATTTTTCCTGTGTGTAGAATGGGGAATAACCACTGTGGTGGTGGAATCTAATGCATTGCAGCTTGTCCATGCAATCAAATCATCGAAACAGGCTTTCATCTCACTTTATATACAAAGCAATAACCATACAAAGTACACGGTCAAATGATACAAGATGGTGAGGTAACCCTCTTACAAAGCCGGTCCTAAGATAGTCAGCCCACATAAACAAGTACGCGAACGAAAGATAACATAGAGGAGCCTGAAAACAACACTACACTACGCCCTAGTACCCCTAAGCTCCATGCAATCAAACCGGCGGAGGTCGTATCTTTTTTTCTACGTGTAGAGTGAGGGATAATCAATGTGGTGATGGAATCTGATGCATTGCAGCTTGTCCATGCAATCAGATCGATGGAGTTCGATCTAGCCCTGACTGGGGTCCTTTTCAGAGATATTCGGGCCTTTGATTTACTGCATTTTAGTTCGTTTTTAATTTCTAATTGTCCAAGGGCATACTCTCTCGTGCTGTTTGGGTCAAAGATGAAGCATATTAGCCCCAAGTTGTATGGCCGGGTGATGTTCGTAACTTTGCTCAGTTCTTGGCTGCCGGCGATCGTGCTGGGCAAGCGGTACGTACATCACTTCTATTATATAGCTGTAGTGGTCTCACTTGTTACTCAAATACATATCCTGTAATTAGGATCCTAGTCGTGGACAATTCTATCCTTGTACGTGCTATATGGGCACCCCATCATATGAACACAGGTGTGTTGCGTCAAATACTTTCTCTACAGAGGTGACTTGGATTTCATTTGATCCTTGTCCGTGTGGAATGAGATAGCACTCAATTCTTCCTGCACGTTTTGCTTTTGAGACAGATACTACGCAAGAGCTCGAACGATTTTACTTAAACAGATGTGGTCTTCGTTGAGTTTGTCTTTCCTCAACAAATGATAACCAGTACAAGAACAACCAGTCATATATACGAAGCTCCACCATATAGTGTGTGCAAAAAGATGCCATTTTCACAAGGCCTGCTCTCTGCTCATAATAAATTCACCTGCTGAGGAATTATTCTTTTGTTAAAGGCTCTGAAGAAAAAGAAAAAAAGCAGGCAGATGATGGTATTGCTTGTACCATGGAACATGCAGTTTTGTTTGTTTGTTCTTGGTAGTCTTTTGTTAGTTATATCTCTAGATCAGCTTTTCTCTTTGCATCTTTGATCTTTTGGAAGGAGACGTCGTTAATTGATTCCTCTCCCTTTGCTGCTTTCTTTATTCTATGTTATTTGCAAAAGGCTCTAAAGAAATATCGATGCTTTCTTTATTCGTTGTCTCCTCTTCTCTTCTGTGCATGCTCTGTTCTCTCTCCGTCAGAACATTCTCTGTCCTTCTTTGTAGGCCCGCGTGTGAGTTGACACGGCAGGAAGGAACCTCCCTAGCTTTTGTTTAAGCCACTTGGTTTGGGAGGTTTCACCTCTGGCCACCAAAAAAAAAGAGAGGTATTAGAGCATCTACAGTCGGAACATGCAAATCCGGCTCCTCAAACGTCCGCGGACGTCCAGGCATGTTTGTTTTGAGCCCGTACTTTTCATCTATGCAGCCACAATTTTCATATTTTTTTCCTCATATGCCCGGTCACTCACATGTGATTAGTGGAGAAAAAAAAAGAGAAAAAAGAATGGATAAAGAAAGAAAAAAAGTGGTCGGTCGCGTCCTACATGGCGGACTGACCGGGGGTGTCCTCAAGCCCTCATATTGTCCCCATATTTGAGATGGATATGAGGGGTGCCAGTAAATCCGGACGTTTGAGATGGATATAAAGGGTTCGGCTGAATCGAATTTTTGTGATCGATCAGTGACCGAACAGGCTATCCGGGTGTTTGAGGCGGGTTTAAGAGGTCCGGTTGTAGATGCTCTTATGTTACAGGAACAAGTTGACACTTGGACTACCCTCATATCAACGTCTCATGGGTGGAAGCTCACTCACCTTTTACGTTCATCATCCTAACAGAGTGAATCAAGTTGACAACACATAATTAACTACTCCTTCCGTTCGGAATTACTTGTCGCATAAATTTATAAAAATGAATGTATCTAAAACTAAAATATATCTAAATACATTCTTTTTTATGACAAGTATTTTTGAAAGAAGGGAGTACTTGGTAATGCAAATCAACCAGTCATCTTAACAGTAGATCCAGGTGTTATCCATAGCTTGCTTGGTTTGAGCACGCGTGCGCACACACGCATGCATACGCACACAAACTTACAGAGGCCGTTTTTTGAGTAATAAGTAATAACACTGAGCAAGGATCATCGGTGTAGGGCAGATTTCAGTTAACCATCATCATTTACAGCCACAAAATAAAGAAAATATTGTAATTAAGGAATGTGATAGAAAGGAATCAATTCGTTGTTCATCCACATCTACTTTGCTCCGAATTTCCTTTTTGTGAGGACTACATAGATAGGTGGTAGATACCTCCTGTCCCAAGAACGAATCTCAGTATCTCACCCCACAACAAATCAACAACCCCATCAACCATGGACGTCATGGAAATACTTGATCATGCCCTCCAAGCAACGCATGCCCATCAAGTTAAAGCATCTACAGTCGCAGATAGTAAAAACATACATGGTATTATCATTTCACCCACATAACATGTTTTAAAAAGTTGAGAGGGTTACGATAAAAACTGGATGCACTTCGCATACAAAATAGACAATTTCTTTCGAAGTATCAGAGTTTCAGATGAAAACTCATTTAATACAAAGGGATTTCATTTTTTGAACTTATTTCAACTCTAGACTTTTTGTGCGTTTAACATGCACCATTCAAAGCCACATCATCCATTTTCAACCCTTTCTGACTTCATTTGGTATTTTGTATGCATTTACTGATTTTTTTGAGCTAAATGACCCTAAAATTGAAAAGTACTACAAATAAACCGGGACAGAAGACTCACCTTTAGTTCCGGTTTCAGTCATGAACCGGGACTAAAGGTTCTACGCCAGGAGCGAGGATCATTGGTCCCGGTTCGTGTCTGAAACCGGGACCAAAGGGGTCAGACGAACCAGGACCCTGGCCCGGCCGGCGCCCTGGCCTCACGAACCAGGACTAATGCACCCATCGGTCCCGGTTCGTAACAGAACCGGGATTAAAGCTCTTATCTCGCCTGGACCAAAGCGTTGTTTTCTACTAATGCTACCATGATTTTTTAAATCCGGACCGAGAAATCCGGAAACTAGCAGAGAACTGCAAATCCCGGTTGTTCCTGAAAAATACTGATACCATCCTAAAATTTGAAATGGTCTTGAATTTAAACGTCTACCACTCTATCAAAATAGGTGTGAATGCGTCTAATGCCTCAAGGCACGTCTCCTTGGTGGCGAAACTCTTCGCGGGATCGATTCCATTGGTCTCCTCCATTACCTTACTTTTGCAATGTTACCTTATATTGTTGAACATGGCCTCTCATCACATTAAACGGCTTGCCCAACAAGATCACCGGCAACAAAGAACTAAGCAAAGATAGGAACATCACCCGACCTTATGGCTTGGGGCTGATGCTTCATCTTTGACACAAACAGTGCAAGAGCGTCTGTGGCTTTATTACATACCAGTGGACAATGAGAAATCAAAGACGAACTAAAATTCAGTAAAGCAAAAGCTCGAATATCTCTGAAAAGGACCCCAATCGGGGATAGATGGAACTCCGTCAATTTGATTGCATGGACAAGCTGCAATGCATCCGATTCCACCACCACATTGGTGATCCACCACTCCACACGCAAGAAAAAAGATGCAAACTCCATTGATTTGATTGCATGGGCAAGCTACAATGCATCAGATTCCACCACCACATTGGTTGCCTCCCACTCTGCATGTAGAAAAAAGATGAAGCAAAGAGACTCGGACTCGCAAACTGGGGCCAACTTAGCGGACACGCGGAACTATCCACTGGAACGTTAACATGGAATGGAACCTGTCATATCAATTTTTTGCGTCCCCGAACAAACTGAAATAATAATGGTTCAACGGAAACATATATAATAAAGAGACGGAAATACAATTATCTCTGTCCGTAGCAGATAACTTGGAATGGAATCTGTGCTGCATACATCGTCGGTGCTTTACGTGAAATGCTATACTCCTGCTGCTATCGTTGGATCAATACTGTTGGATAAATTCCCCCGTATCTATCTTTCTATCCTCAAGTGAAACATATCTCCATTTAATGATGGAGCGAGGAACGATAGTCCGTTTCTATAGCCACCGTTCAGCGACAGCATGTTCAGCACGCAATGCACACAGTTGCAATGCCTATTTAAACACCCCCCCCCCCTCCCTCCCTTCAGATCCACAGTTCACCGCCGTGGCTGGAATCGCCGGCAACAATGGCCGAGGCCAGGCGGCTCTGAGGAGTCAGCCCTGCATAACAGCTACCGATCCAGGACCGCAGAAGGGACTCGAGCCGTTCTCCACAGGGAGGTGCAGCCATGGAGAGGTGAGTGACCTGATTTTTGGTGTTCTTCTATATCGGGCTTTCTCGTGTTTTGAGGATTTTCGCAATATGATATCGGAAATGTCCAATCCTTCCTATCTGAAGTTGAGCCATGGTTTCAGGCGTCGTTTTTTTCATGGATTGGTTCGCGTAAATGTACATGGATTAGATGGTTATATACGAACGCATACATGGAGAAGGGCTTGAGTCGTTTCGGATTAGAATTAATCTATGGTCATGTTCCGGCGCTCGATCTGTATCAGCATGCTAGTTCAGAGTAGGATACTCTTAGAGGAAACATTTGTTGCCGGGCCAAGCTATGGTTAAGCTGGTCAAGTATTCATGTACCCGTACTGTTGCAGAATTTTAAGCTCTCTGAATTCCAGCCGTTAGTTTTAGGTTGTGGAAAGAGCATTTGTGCCTGCTTGTACATTTTGGCTCACCAATTTCAGTCAATATTGATGGTAGGTCATAGGCGGGCGCTTTTCACTTTCAGAACCTCCTTCTAGGTAGACATTTCTGAATTCTTCTTTCATCCTCTCTGGTAGTTCAGTTCTGATGTATCGCTGCCGCGCCTTGTTTCGGGGATGAAGATTTTTCCTAGCAGTTAGTGCACCTGGGGTAAAATGTTCAGGAACTATTTGTCCGGTTTCGTCTAATAGTAATTACACCAATCCAGTTGTTCAGCTAACTGCCGTAATGTCGATACGTATAGGTATACAACCAGTGGTGCTGCACTTTTCTAATCATACCACACAATTGTTCAGTACATATTGATATTGCCGTACCTGACATATTTATCCATCCATACAGGTATGAAAAAATATGAAACGTATGGAAGCAGCACTCAATCCGATCGAAGAGGATGAAGAGCACTCAATTCCCATAAGTTCGAGTGGGTAACGAGTATTCACCAACAGTGAAAAAGATCATACCGTGAGAGTCCTCAACCAGCGCATGTGAACAAGCAGCGCATGCCGCAACCATGGGACAACGCCGCCATCCTTGGTATCTTTGATATCGCCGGACAGTTGACCCGCTCAGATGGCAGACTCGACAAGCTGCCTAGGACACCCGTCCATTGCAAGCCAAACTTTAAGGTCGTGAAGACAGCCATAGAAATGTATACCGCCTTGGAGGGGTCAACGCTGAACATGTCTAAGGCTGTTTTCATGGCCTGAAAGTTTGGTTTGCACTGCACAGGGGTCTTAGGCAGCATGTCGACCTTGCCACCTGAACGGGCCAAGTGTCTGGTGATATCAAAGATCTGAGAGGTGACGACCTTGTCCCATGGCCGTGACTTGCACGACTTGTTTTGAGTCTCGAAGCAGATGATCCCATCGAAACAGTCCTTCATACCCAGCCTTTCGAGGATTCTCATGGTATGGTCCTTGTTATTGTTTGTGAATATATGAGAGAGAGCATGCATGTGTGAAATCTCGTTAACCACTCGAACTTGCTGGAATTGAGATGCATATATGTTGTTGAGAATCATCATGGCAAAAAACACTGAACCCAAATTTGATCTCGTTTTGACGTGGCCAACCGCCTGTTTGCCCGACGGCTATGACGACACCGTGCTAACGGCCGCTAACGGTCATAGGCACCGAGCCGGTCGGCCCGTTCCATAAGGGGAAAGAGTGGCGTTCCCATCCTCTCCTCTCGCTCACACGGTTATTATCGCTCCCCTCTGCCTCGCTCTCCTCTGCCTCGCTCCCCTCTGCGCTGTCTCCGCCGCCGCCTAGCCTCGCCGTTGTTGCCGCAGTGTCTTCTTGGACAGACTTGAAGGAGAGCAGTGGCAACGACATGCTCAACTTTGCCGGGGAGGTAATGCCCTTCCGTTGTACTCTCTTTGTTTTATATATAGAATAGGTTTAGGGGTTTCAGATCGGGTAATTTCATTTTGGCATAATTTGGACCGGATTCAGGGTATTTTATCACTCACAATTCCTTTTGAACCTAATCCGATGGAGATCAGAGCAAAGATTTCTCCCGGAGTTGCGCCAAACACCTATCGCCACTGACAACTGCCCACCAATCACCAACTGTTGAGGCCGACCTCATTATGGCCGCAGGATCCCACGATCCATCGCGGCCAGACATACACCACCACCCCAGCCGAAGCCGCCATCCACCACCGCAGCACCATCGCAACCACCACCACCAGAACAACTAACGCACCGCATGGAGCAGCACCCAGATCAGAGAACCACAAATGGGCATATCCTAATCGGAGCCACTCGAACGACGTAGTAGAACAGACGACCAGGCCCTCCACCGCAGCACACCTTGAACTCCGGAGACGCATGCCCGCCGCGCCCCACCAGTCGTCATGCCCGCCGTGAGCCGTCGTCGCGCTCGTCCATCGACCTACGCACCACGCGCACATCTAGGGCCGAAAACATATTGTACGTTTAAGTTGAAACGTGCGTGCGATCCACTACTGCACAGACCAAGAGGAGACCTCATATCAGTTCACCCGCTGTACAGAAAAGAAGAAACACTGCAGAGAAACAAAATACGTATAAGAATACGAAACTGCAGCAGTAGAGGTGGTAGCTAGGCTGGCTTGCGTTGCTGGAGGAGTAGAGGCGAACTTGATGGGTCGCCATGGATCCTCGAGGAACTCGAGTTTGGAGCTCGTCTCACGGACGGGGCGGGGTTGGTGCTGTGCGGGAGAATGAGGCGGCTAGGTTTGCTTCTCACGGTGCTGCCGACCTTTTATATCCCTGATGTGAAATGACGACAACGCCCCGGTGGGGGCAAGGATACTACGCTCAGTTGCAATTGGAAGTTTATCGGACGGCTGGCCTCGTTCCGGCAAAGATCCGACGGCACATGACCCCTAATCTATGTGAGAGCTTGTTTTTGTCCCTCCTCCTAACCCACATAGGAGTTTGGGGCAAACAAAAGTTTGATTGTTTCGTTGAAACCTGCTTTTTCATTGCCTTTTGATCCAGTAAGCGAGAGAATCGAGTTCTTTCCTAATGATTCAGAAAATTCGGCAGGTCGGCGTGTAGGAGGCCCAGTATTGACTATCTAATAGGTCGTTGATGGCGTACGTTCCCGTGTTCATCTATATTTAAAATGGATTAATATGAAAGTTAATACTAAAGTGACGAATGTTTGACATATTTTTTTGAAAATGATAAATCCCGAATGTTCGGATTTAACCATGGCAAATCGAATGTTATTTATGGCAAATTTAGTTAGCAAGCATAGCAATTTTCTCATAAAAAACGAACCGAGAACAAAATTACCATGTTTACCAACTAAACTTGCCATCTCACGTCAACTAAAGTTGTCATAAGAAACATTCTACTTGCTATGGTTAAAATCCAAATGTTTGGAATTTATCGCGGTCTCTGTTTTTTCTTTTTTCTTTTGATTTAGATGACGCAAATAGTTGAGAAATATTATACTCCTTGGAACCAACAGTATCTAGCTCTTGTTTTCAATAATACTCATACTAAGTAATGAATAGATCGGAATTGTACCATCAACTTTAGGAACAAACAGAGTAGCAAAGATGCTTGCCAAAATGAGTTATTTAACTTTTGTTCAAAGGCTATACATCAACTCTTGCATAAAGTGCATGGATTGGGCCTAGGTAACTAACTAAGAAATAATAAGCAATACATAAGCATGGGGCCAAATAGTTCCCGGCTCGTCCATTGTTTTAGAAGAGCTACAAGAAAGATCTTGTCCGCATCCTAAAGAAGAAGAAAAATATTTTCCGTGGAGCAAATGCTGACTGGTGTCAGCTAGCCAAAACATTTTCTACATCCAAGCATGCCACATAATTTAAAAAGTGAGGATCCCCAGGCTTCCAGTATACTTGTAATACCGTCTTGGAGCCCACATATTTTCTTCCGAAAAGGGTTTGCAATACACCATCTTTCATGAGTAGTTTAAACAACCATTTGCCAAGCGGGACCCTACACTAGTGGAAAACGGGCCTTTGGCCGAGACCCTTTAGTCCCGGCCTGCCTCTGGGCCGGGACTAAAGGCCCGGCCACGTCGCCCCAAATCGCAATGTCTTCCTCGAGGCTTTAGTCCCGGCCCGTAAGGAGCCTTTAGTCCCGGTTTGTGTCCCAAACCGGGACTAAAGGGCTACCCGGGGTGCAGCCCGCATGTGCGCCACCTTTAGTCCCAGTTTGTGTCTCAAACCGGGACTAAAGTCCTCTGCCTATATATAGCACAGCCCCCCTCTCCCCTCTTCCTTGCATTTTTCTTGAATGGAGGATTGTGGGTGTGTGCTAGCTCTCCACTTTTTTTTGATGCACTAGAGGTGTTTGTTGAAATGTGTGTTAGAGCGATGCCGCTTCAGTTCACCGAACACAACTACGATATGAGATGCCTGAGCCACGCTTAAACCTCTTCCTCTTTATTTCTACTTATTCTAAAAGGTTAGCAACTATATTTCCTCATTTAGACCGTGCGGTACTAATTTTTAGGATCGTGATTGTATTTGATATACTGTCGTATAACACAGATGAGCCATCCATGGATGTACGATGATCGACGCACAACCGCTTACAGAGAAGGCGTGCATTCTTTTCGAGATGCAGCCGATGCGAACAAGCATGGTGGTGGCTATATGTTTTGTCCATGTGTTGAATGTTGGAACGAGAAGGATTACACTTCCTCAAGAGTCATTCAGAGCCACCTGCTTCGGTCCGGTTTTATGTCGGGCTATAATGTTTGGACCAAGCACGGAGAAAGAGGGGTTATGATGGAAGACGACGATGAAGAAGAAGAGAACGATGATGACAACTACCGATCTATGTTCCCTGAGTATGCTGATACCGCAATGGAAGACAATGAAGAAGAAGATCAGGATGAAGAACGGGAACCAGATGAGCCCGCTGATGATCTTGGCTGGGTCATTTCTGATGCACGGCGAGGTTGCGACACAGAAAAGGAGAGGTTGCAGTTCGAGCAGATGTTACAGGACCACAACAAATTGTTGTACCCAATTTGTGAAGATGGCCAGAAGAAGCTGGGTAGCACACTGCAATTGCTGAAGTGGAAGGCAGAGACCGGTGTGACTGACTCGTCATTCGAAAAGTTGCTGGTACTAATGAAGAAGATGCTTCCAAGAAAGAACGAATTGCCCGCTAGCACGTACGAAGCAAAGAAGCTTGTCTGCCCTCTAGGATTAGACGTGCAGAAGATACATGCATGCCCTAATGACTGCATCCTCTACCGCGGTGAGAAGTCCGAGAATATGGATAAATGCCCGGTATGCACTGCATTGCGGTATAAGATCAGAAAAGATGACCCTGGTGATATTGAGGGCAAGCCACCCAGGAAGAGGGTTCCTGCCAAGGTGATGTGGTATGCTCCTATAATACCACGGTTGAAACGTCTGTTCAGAAATAAAGATCATGCGAAGTTGTTGCGATGGCACATGGAAGATCGTATGAAAGACGATAAGTTGAGGCACACCGCTGATGGTCGGCAGTGGAGAAAAATCGAGAGAGAGTTCCCGAGATTTGCAGCTGACGCAAGGAACTTATGGTTAGGTCTGAGTACAGATGGCATGAATCCTTTTGGGGAGCAGAGTTGCAGTCACAGCACCTGGCCCGTTACTCTATGTATCTACAACCTTCCTCCTTGGTTGTGCATGAAGCGGAAGTTCATTATGATGCCAGTGCTTATCCAAGGTCCAAAGCAACCCGGCAACGATATTGATGTGTACCTAAGGCCATTAGTTGATGAACTTTTACAGCTGTGGGCCGAACCAGGTGTACGTGTGTGGGACGAGCACAAACAAGAGGAATTTGACCTTCGAGCGTTGCTTTTCGTAACCATCAATGATTGTCCTGCTCTTAGTAACATTTCAGGACAGTCAAACAAGGGATACGATGCATGCACGCACTGTTTGGATCAGACAGAAAGTATATATCTGGACAAATGTAGGAAGAATGTGTACCCGTACAATCGTCGTTTTCTTCCGCCCAAGCATCCCTTAAAGAAAAAAGGCAAGCATTTCAATGGCAAGGTAGAACCCCCGGGGAAGCCTGTCATCCGTACTGGTGCTGAAGTATTTGATATGGTCAAAGATTTAAAAGTAATCTTTGGAAAGGGTCCTGGCAGCCAACATGTTCCTAACGGCCCTGATAAGCGCGTACCCATGTGGAAGAAGAAATCTATATTTTGGGAGCTACCCTACTGGGAAGTCCATGAGGTCCGCTCGGCAATCGACGTGATGCACCTGACGAAGAATCTCTGTGTGAATATTCTAGGCTTCCTGGGCTTGTATGGGAAGTCAAAAGATACATCAGAAGCACGGGAGGACCAGGAAAGTCATAAAGGAAGAGATGGCATGCATCCAGGGCAGTTTCAAGGACGTGCCAGCTACGCTCTTACTAAGGAAGAGAAGGAAATCTTCTTTGAAGTCCTTTTCAGTATCAAGGTCCCGACTGGCTTCTCGTCGAATATAAAGGTAATCGTAAATATGAAAGACAAAAAAATCCAAAACCTAAAGTCTCATGACTGCCACGTGCTTATGACGCAATTGCTTCTGGTTGCATTGAGGGGAATTCTACCGGAAAATGTTCGCCTGGCAATTGTGAAGGTATGTGCAGTCCTCAATGCAATTTCTCAGAAGGTAATCGATCGAGAAAGTCTATCAGGGTTACAGATTGATGTGGTCCAATGTCTGGTCAGCTTTGAGTTGTTGTTCCCGCCATCCTTCTTCAATATAATGACACACCTCCTAGTTCACCTGGTCGAAGAGATTAGAATTCTCGGTCCTGTGTTTCTACACAATATGTTCCCCTTCGAGAGGTTCATGGGAGTCTTAAAGAAATATGTTCGTAACCGTGCTAGGCCAGAAGGAAGCATCTCCAAGGGCTACGGAACAGAGGAGGTCATTGAGTTTTGTGTGGACTTTCTTCCTGACCTTAAGCCGATTGGTGTTCCTGAATCTCGGTATGAGGGTAGGCTGACAGGAAAAGGCACACTAGGAAGGAAAGCAAAAGTATGTATGGAAGGGCATTCTTTCTCTCAAGCACACTACACAGTTCTACACAATTCCACCGTGGTGGCTCCGTATATCGTGAGACACAAGAATATTCTACGCTCCGAAAACCCGGGGAAGGCTGACTCTTGGATTAAAGGGGAACACGAGAAGACTTTCGACAGTTGGTTGCAGACACATCTCATGAATGACGACACCATTGGAGATCAGCTGTACTGTTTGGCGAGGCCACCATCTTCGACTATATGTACTTTCCAAGGGTATGAGATACATGGGAATACATTTTACACGGTTTCCCAAGATAAAAAGAGCACCAACCAAAATAGTGGTGTCCGCTTTGATGCAACAGACGAGAATGGGCACTGTTTGGAAACATATTACGGGTACATAGAGGAGATATGGGAACTTGACTATGGACCTACTTTTAAGATCCCTTTGTTTCGGTGCAAATGGATAAAGCTGACAGGAGGCGGGTGTTGGAAATATGCCCTAGAGGCAATAATAAATTAGTTATTATTATATTTCTTTGTTCATGATAATCGTTTATTATCCATGCTATAATTGTATTGATTGGAAACACAGTGCATGTGTGGATACATAGACAAGACACTGTCCCTAGTAAGCCTCTAGTTGACTAGCTCGTTGATCAAAGATGGTCAAGGTTTCCTGACCATGGGCAAGTGTTGTCACTTGATAACGGATCACATCATTAGGAGAATCATGTGATGGACTAGACCCAAACTAATAGGCGTAGCATGTTGATCGTGTCATTTTGTTGCTACTGTTTTCTGCGTGTCAAGTATTTGTTCCTATGACCATGAGATCATATAACTCACTGACACCGGAGGAATACTTTGTGTGTATCAAACGTCACAACGTAACTGGGTGGCTATAAAGATGCTCTACAGGTATCTCCGAAGGTGTCCGTTGAGTTATTATGGATCAAGACTGGGATTTGTCACTCCGTGTGACAGAGAGGTATCTCGGGGGCCCACTCGGTAATACAACATCACACACAAGCCTTGCAAGCAATGTGACTTAATGTAAGTTGCGGGATCTTGTATTACGGAACGAGTAAAGGGACTTGCCGGTAAACGAGATTGAAATAGGTATACGGATACTGACGATCGAATCTCGGGCAAGTAACATACCGAAGGACAAAGGGAATGATATACGGGATTATATGAATCCTTGGCACTGAGGTTCAAACGATAAGATCTTCGTAGAATATGTAGGATCCAATATGGGCATCCAGGTCCCGCTATTGGATATTGACCGAGGAGTCTCTCGGGTCATGTCTACATAGTTCTCGAATCCGCAGGGTCTGCACACTTAAGGTTCGACGTTGTTTTATGCGTATTTGAGTTATATGGTTGGTTACCGAATGTTGTTCGGAGTCCCGGATGAGATCACGGACGTCACGAGGGTTTCCGGAATGGTCCGGAAATGAAGATTGATATATAGGATGACCTCATTTGATTACCGGAAGGTTTTCGGAGTTACCGGGAATGTACCGGGAATGACGAATGGGTTCCCGGTGTTCACCGGGGGGGGGGGGGGGGAACCCACCTCGGGGAAGCCCATAGGCCTTGGGGGTGGCGCGCCAGCCCTTAGTGGGATGGTGGGACAGCCCAAGAAGGCCCTATGCGCCATAGGAAGAAAATCAAAGAGAAAAGAAAAAAAGGGAGGAGGTGGGAAAGGGAAGAAGGACTCCACCTTCCAAACCAAGTTGGATTCGGTTTGGAAGGGGAGACCTTCCCCCCTTGGTTCGGCCGACCCCCTTGGGGCCTCTTGAGCCCCAAGGCAAGGCTCCCCCTCTCCCCCTATATATACGGAGGTTTTAGGGCTGATTTGAGACGACTTTTTCACGGCAGCCCGACCACATACCTCCACGGTTTTTCCTCTAGATCGCGTTTCTGTGGAGCTCGGGCGGAGCCCTGCTGAGATAAGATGACCACCAACCTCCGGAGCACCGTCACGCTGCCAGAGAACTCTTCTACCTCTCCGTCTTCTTGCTGGATCAAGAAGGCCGAGATCATCATCGAGCTGTACGTGTGCTGAACGCGGAGGTGCCGTCCGTTCGGCACTAGATCGTGGGACTGATTGCGGGACGGTTCGCGGGGCGGATCGAGGGACGTGAGGATGTTCCACTACATCAACCGCGTTCACTAATGCTTCTGCTGTACGGTCTACAAGGGTACGTAGATCACACATCCACTCTCGTAGATGGACATCACCATGATAGGTCTTCGTGCGCGTAGGAAATTTTTTGTTTCCCATGCGACGTTCCCCAACAGTGGCATCATGAGCTAGGTTCATGCGTAGATGTCTTCTCGAGTAGAACACAAAAGTTTTTGTGGGCGGTGATGTGCGTTTTGCTGCCCTCCTTAGTCTTTTCTTGATTCCGCGGTATTGTTGGATCGAAGCGGCTCAGACCGACATTACTCGTACGCTTACGAGAGACTGGTTTCATCGCTACGAGTAACTCTGTTGCTCAAAGATGACTGGCGGGTGTCAGTTTCTCCAACTTTAGTTGAATCGGATTTGACCGAGGAGGTCCTTGGATGAGGTTAAATAGCAATTCATATATCTCCGTTGTGGTGTTTGCGTAAGTAAGATGCGATCCGACTAGATACCCATGGTCACCACGTAAAACATGCAACAACAAAATTAGAGGACGTCTAACTTGTTTTTGTAGGGTATGCTTGTGATGAGATATGGCCAACGATGTGATGTGATATATTGGATGTATGAGATGATCATGTTGTAATAGATAATATCGACTTGCACGCCGATAGTACGACAACCGGCAGGAGCCATATGGTTGTCTTTAAACTAACGTTTGTGCTTGCAGATGCGTTTACTATTTTGCTAGGATGTAGCTTTAGTAGTAATACCATGAGTAGCACGACAACCCCGATGGCGACACGTTGATGGAGATCATGATGATGGAGATCATGGTGTGACGCCGGTGACAAGAAGATCGTGCCGGTGCTTTGGTGATGGAGATCAAGAAGCACGTGATGATGGCCATATCATGTCACTTATGAATTGCATGTGATGTTAATCCTTTTTTTGCACCTTATCTTGCTTAGAACGACGGTAGCATTATGAGGTGATCTCTCACTAAAATTTCAAGACGAAATTGTGTTCTCCCCGACTGTGCACCGTTGCGACAGTTCTTCGTTTCGAGACACCACGTGATGATCGGGTGTGATAGACTCAACGTTCACATACAACGGGTGCAAAACAGTTGCACACGCGGAACACTTGGGTTAAGATTGACGAGCCTAGCATGTGCAGACATGGCCTCGGAAGACATGAGACCGAAAGGTCGAGCATGAATCGTATAGTTGATATGATTAGCATAGAGATGCTTACCACTGAAACTATTCTCAACTCACGTGATGATCGGACTTGAGATAGTGGATTTGGATCATGTACCACTCAAATGACTAGAGAGATGTACTTTTTGAGTGGGAGTTCTTAAGTAATATGATTAATTGAACTAAATTGTCATGAACATAGTCTAATGGTCTTTGCGAATTACGATGTAGCTTGCGCTATAGCTCTACTGTTTTTATATGTTCCTAGAGAAAATTTAGTTGAAAGTTGATAGTAGCAAACTTTGCAGAGGATTGTCCTCGTTGCTGCGCAGAAGGCTTATGTCCTTAATGCACCACTCGGTGTGCTGCACCTCGAGCGTCGTCTGTGGATGCCGTGAACATCCGACATACACGTTTCTGATGACTACACGATAGTTCAGTGCAAAATACTTAATGGCTTAGAAGCAAGGCGCCGAAGACGTTTTGAGACGTCACGGAACATAAGTGATGTTCTAAAGAGATGAAATTGTGATTTCATGCTTGTGCCCTTGTTAAGAGGTACGAGACGTCCAACAAGATTCTTTGTCCACAAAGTAAAGGAGAAAAGCTCAATCGTTGAGCGTGTGCTCAGATTGTCTGAGTAGGACAATCGCTTGAATCAAGTGGGAGTTAATCTTCCAGATGAGATAGTGATGGTTCTCCAAAATCACTGCCACCAAGCTGTGAGAGCTTCGTGATGAACTATAACATATCAAGGATAGATAGAATGATCCTTGAGCGATTCGCGATGTTTGACACTGCGAAAGTAGAAATCAAGAAGAAGCATCAATAGTTGATGGTTAGTAAAACCACTAAGTTTCAAGAAAGGCAAGGGATAGAAGGGATACTTCGTGAAACGGCAAAACAGTTGCTGCACTAATGAAGAGACCCAAGATTAAACCCAAACCCGAGACTAAGTGCTTATGTAATGAGGGGAACAGTCACTGAGGCGGAGCAACTCTAGATACTTGGTAGATAAGTAGGCTGGCAAAAGTCGAAAGAAGTATATTTGATATACATGATGTTGATGTGTACTTTACTAGTACTCCCAGTAGCACGAGGGTATTGGATACCGGTTCGGTTGCTAAGTGATTAGTAACACGAAATGAAAGCTACGGCATAAACGGAGACTAGCTAAAGGCGAGGTGACGATACGTGTTGGAAGTGTTTCCAAGGTTGATATGATCAAACGTCGCACGCTCCCTCTACCATCGGGATTGGTGTTAAACCTAAATAATTGTTATTTGGTGCTTGCGTTAAGCATGAACATGATTGGATCGTGTTTATTGCAATACGATTATTCATTTAAAGAGAATAATGGTTACTCTATTTGCTTGAATAATCACCTTCAATGGTTTATTGAATCTCGATTGTAGTGTTACACATGTTCATGATATTGGTGCCAAAAGAAACGAGGTAATGATGATAGTACCACTTACTTGTGGCACTGCCGCTTGAGTCATGTTGGTATAAATTTCATGAAGAGGCTCCATGCTAATGGATCTTTATACTCACTTGATTTTGAATCACTAGTGACATGCAAATCATACCACATGAGCAAGGCCTTGTTTTCATTGAGATGAAACAAGATAGTAACTTGTTGGAAGTGATACATTTTGATGTATGCAGTCGAATGGGTGCTGAGGCACGCAGTGGATATCATTATGTTCTTACTTCAATGACGATTTGAGTAGATACAAGAGTATTTACTTAATGAATCACAAGTGTGAAATATTGAAAAGTTCAATTCTGTTTCGGAGTGAAGTTCGTCGTAACAAGAGGATAAACTGTCTACGATATGATCATAGAAATGAATATCTGAGTTACGAGTTTTTGTACGCAGTTAAGACAATGTGGAAATAGTTTCGCAGTTCATGCCACCTGGAACATCATAGTGTGATGATGTGTGTGAACGTCATAGCCACGCACTATTTGGTATGGTGCATGCTATGATGTCTCTTATCGAATTACCACTATCGTTTATGGGTTATGCATTAGAGACAACCGCATTCACTTTAAATAGGGCACCGCGTATTTCCGTTGAGATGACACAGTATAGACTGAGGTTTAGAGAAATCTAAACTGTCGTTTCTTGAAAATTTGGGGCTTCGACACTTATGTGAAAAAGTTTCAGTCTGATAAGCTCGAACCCAAAGCGGATAAATGCATCTTCATAGGATATCCAAAACAGTTGGGTACATCTCCTATCTCAGATCCGAAAGCAAAGTGTTTGTTTCTAGAAACGGATCCTTTCTCGAGGAAAGGTTTCTCTCGAAAGAATTGAGTGGGAGGGTGGTAGAACATGATGAGGTTATTGAACCATCACTTCGACCAGTGTGTAGCAGGGCGCAGGAAGTTGTTCCTGTGGCGCCTACACCAATTGAAGTGAAAGTTGATGATGGCGATCATCGAGCATCAGATCAAGTTACTACAAGCCTCGTAGGTTGACAAGGTCGCGTACTACTACAGAGTGGTACGGTAACCCTGTCTTGGAGGTCATGTTGTTGAGCAACAATGAACCTACGAGTTATGGAGAAAGCAATGGTGGGCCCAGATTCCGACAAATGGCTGGAAGCCATGAAATCCGAGAGAGGATCCATGTATGAAAACAAAGTGTAGACTTTGGAAGAACTACTTGATGGTCATAGGACTATTGAGTAAAGATGGATCTTTAAAAGGAAGATAGCCGATGATAGTGATAAGTCACTATTAAGAAAAGCTCGACTTGTCGCAAAGATGTTTCCGACAAGATCAAACAGTTGACTATGATCAGACTTTCTCACTCGTAGCGATGCTAAAAGTCTGTTAGAATTATGTTAGTAGTTGCTGCATTATTTATGAAATATTGCATGTAGGATGTCAAAACATTGTTTCCTCGACGGTTTCCTTGAGCAAACATTGTATGAGATACAACCATGAGGTTTTGTCGATCCTAAAGATACTAGCAAGTATGCAAGCTCCAGTGATCCTTAAATGGACTGGTGCAAGCATCTCGGAGTTGGAATATACACTTTGATGAGATGATCAAGGATTTTGGGTTTGTACAAGGTTTATGAGAAACTTGTATTTCCAAAGAAGTGAGTGGGAGCACTATAGAATTTCTGATAAGTATATGTGGTTGACATATTGTGGATCAGAAGTAATGTAGAATTTCTGTAAAGCATACAAGGTTGTTTGAAAGGAGTTTTCAAAGGAATACCTGGATTGAGCTACTTGAACGTTGAGCATCAAAGATCTATGGAGATAGATCGAAAGCGCTTAATGGAAGTTTCAACAAGATGCATGCCTTGACAAGTTTTGAAGGAGTTCAAAATAGATCAGCAAAGAAGGAGTTCTTGGTTGCGTTGTAAGGTGTGAATTTGAGTAAGACTCAAAACCCGACCACGGCAGAATAAAGAGAATAGACGAAGGTCGTCTTCTATGCCTTAGCCGTAGACTCTAAAGTATGCCATGCTGAGTACCGCACCTGATGTGTGCCTTGCAACAAGTCTGTTGAGAGGTACAGAGAGTGATCCATGATTGAATCACTAGCATCGGTCAAAATTTATCCTTAGTAACTGATGGACTAAGGAATTTTTCTCGATTATGGAGGTGGTTAAAGAGTTCGTCGTAAAGGGTTACGTCGATGTAAGCTTTGACACTAATCCGAATAACTATGAGTAGTGAAACGGATTCGTATAGTAGAGTAGATATTTGGAGTATTTCCGAATAGCACATAGTAGCAGCATCTATAAGATGACATAAAGATTTGTAAAGAACACACGGATCTGAAAATTTCAGAACCGTTGACTAAAATCTCTCTCACGAGCAAGACGTGATCAGACCCCAGAACTATATGGGTGTTGGATTCGTTGGAATCACATGGTGATGTGAAATAGATTATTGACTCTAGTGCAAGTGGGAGACTGTTGGAAATATGCCCTAGAGGCAATAATAAATTAGTTATTATTATATTTCTTTGTTCATGATAATCATTTATTATCCATGCTATAATTGTATTGATTGGAAACACAGTGCATGTGTGGATACATAGACAAAACACTGTCCCTAGTAAGCCTCTAGTTGACTAGCTCGTTGATCAAAGATGGTCAAGGTTTCCTGACCATGTGCAAGTGTTGTCACTTGATAACGGGATCACATCATTAGGAGAATCATGTGACGGACTAGACCCAAACTAATAGACGTAGCATGTTGATCGTGTCATTTTGTTGCTACTGTTTTTTGCGTGTCAAGTATTTGTTCCTATGACCATGCGATCATATAACTCACTGACACCGGAGGAATACTTTGTGTGTATCAAACGTCACAACGTAACTGGGTGGCTATAAAGATGCTCTACAGGTATCTCCGAAGGTGTCCGTTGAGTTAGTATGGATCAAGACTGGGATTTGTCACTCCGTGTGACGGAGAGGTATCTCGGGGGCCCACTCGGTAATACAACATCACACACAAGCCTTGCAAGCAATGTGACTTAATGTAAGTTGCGGGATCTTGTATTACGGAACGAGTAAAGAGACTTGCCGGTAAACGAGATTGAAATAGGTATACGGATACTGATGATCGAATCTCGGGCAAGTAACATACCCAAGGACAAAGGGAATGACATACAGGATTATATGAATCCTTGGCACTGAGGTTCAAACGATAAGATCTTCGTAGAATATGTAGGATCCAATATGGGCATCCAGGTCCCGCTATTGGATATTGACCGAGGAGTCTCTCGGGTCATGTCTACATAGTTCTCGAATCCGCAGGGTCTGCACACTTAAGGTTCGACGTTGTTTTATGCGTATTTGAGTTATATGGTTGGTTACCGAATGTTGTTCGGAGTCCCGGATGAGATCACAGACGTCACGAGGGTTCCCGGAATGGTCCGGAAACAAAGATTGATATATGGGATGACCTCATTTGATTACCGGAAGGTTTTCGGAGTTACCGGGAATGTACCGGGAATGACGAATGGGTTCCGGGTGTTCACCGGGGGGGGGGGGGGGCAACCCACCTCGGGGAAGCCCATAGGCCTTGGGGGTGGCGCACCAGCCCTTAGTGGGCTGGTGGGACAGCCCAAGAAGGCCCTATGCGCCATAGGAAGAAAATCAAAGAGAAAAGAAAAAAAAGGGAGGAGGTGGGAAAGGGAAGAAGGACTCCACCTTCCAAACCAAGTTGGATTCGGTTTGGAAGGGGAGACCTTCCCCCCTTGGTTCGGCCGACCCCCTTGGGGCCTCTTGAGCCCCAAGGCAAGGCTCCCCCTCTTCCCCCTATATATACGGAGGTTTTAGGGCTGATTTGAGACGACTTTTTCACGGCAGCCCGACCACATACCTCCACGGTTTTTCCTCTAGATCGCGTTTCTGCGGAGCTCGGGCGGAGCCCTGCTGAGATAAGGTCACTCTGCCGGAGAACTCTTCTACCTCTCCGTCTCTCTTGCTAGATCAAGAAGGCCGAGATCATCGTCGAGCTGTACGTGTGCTGAACGCGGACGTGCCGTTCGTTCGGCACTAGATCGTGGGACTGATCGCGGGACGGTTCGTGGGGCGGATCGTGGGACGTGAGGACGTTCCACTACATCAACTGCGTTCACTAACGCTTCTGCTGTACGGTCTACAGGGGTACGTAGATCACACATCCACTCTCGTAGATGGACATCACCATGATAGGTCTTCGTGCGCGTAGGAAATTTTTTGTTTCCCATGCAACGTTCCCCAACAGCGGGGTAGTTGTAGACCAAAAGTACGGCATGACAACAGTGGATCTCAACAATATTGCGTACATGGACGAACCATTCGTCCTAGCCAATGATGTCGCTTAGGTTTTCTATGTGAAGGACATGTCTACAAAAACGAGAAAAAGAAATCAGCAAAAGAATATATCGTCCGATGAGCCAAAACGCCACATAGTTCTTTCAGGGAAATGAAACATCGTGGGAGTAGATGACAAGACACACATGTCAGAAGATTATAATAAGTTTCATGAAATTCCGCCCTTCAAAGTGAAAACTGACCCAAGCATCCTACTGAATGATGAAAATTCTCGATGGCTATGACCCAGAAGAAAACAGAAATAATAGATAGGAATATTGGTGCAATAATGTAATAATGTATTAAACCTTTTATGTAATGCATGTATGGAATGTACTAAATTTCAAACACTTTTCATTTTCATAGTTTTGTCAAATTCTCAATTACGCAAAAAGAATTTTAATAAACCTTTGTAAGAGATGAGTTCTCGTTCGAAATGCTGATACTTCGAGAGAGATTGTCCGTTTTGTACAGGAAGTGCATCCAGTTTTTGTCGTAGCCCTCTCAACTTTTTAACACATGTTATGTGGGTGAAATGATGATAGCATGCCAACATTCAATATTTTCAGAGTTCATTTGTAGTGCTTTTCAATTTCAGGGTCAACTAGCTCAAAAAAAAATAAGTAAATGCACGAAGAATACCAAACGAAGTCAGAAATTGTTGAAATTTTGTGATGTGCCTTTGAATGGTGCATTTTGAACACACAAAAATATGGAGTTTAAATAAGTTCAAAAAAATGAAATCCCTTTGTAAGAGATGAGTTCTCGTTCGAAACCCTCATACTTCGAGAGAGATTGTCCGTTTTGTACACGAAGTGCATCCTGTTTTTGTCGTAGCCCTCTCAACTTTTTAACACATGCTATGTGGGTGAAATGATGATAGCATGCCATCTTTCAACATTTTTAGAGTTTATTTGTAGTGCTTTTCAATTTCAGGGTCAACTAGCTCAAAAAAATAAGTAAATGCACGAAGAATACCAAATGAAGTCACAAATTGTTGAAATTTTGTGATGTGCCTTTGAATGGTGCATTTTGAACACACAAAAAGTATGGAGTTCAAATAAGTTCAAAAAATGAAATCCCTTTGTAAGAGATGAGTTCTTGTTCGAAACCCTGATACTTCGAGAGAGATTGTCTGTTTTGTACACGAAGTGCATCCAGTTTTTGTCGTAGCCCTCTCAACTTTTTAACACATGCTATGTGGGTGAAATGATGATAGCATGCCAACTTTCAACATTTTCAGATTTCATTTGTAGTGCTTTTCAATTTCAGGGTCAACTAGCTCAAAAAAATAAGTAAATGCACAAAGAATACCAAATGAAGTCAGAAATTGTTGAAACTTTGTGATGTGCCTTTTAATGGTGCATTTTGAACACACAAAAAGTATGGAGTTCAAATAAGTTCAAAAAAATGAAATCCCTTTGTAAGAGATGAGTTATCGTTTGAAACCCTCATACTTCGAGAGAGATTGTCCGTTTTGTACACGAAGTGCATCCAGTTTTTGTCGTAGCCCTCTCAACTTTTTAACACATTCTATGTGGGTGAAATGATGATAGCATGCCAACTTTCAATATTTTCAGAGTTCATTTGTAGTGCTTTTCATTTTCAGGGTCAACTAGCTCAAAAAAAAGTAAATGCACGAAGAATACCAAATGAAGTCAGAAATTGTTGAAATTTCGTGATGTGCCTTTGAATGGTGCATTTTGAACACACAAAAAGTATGGAGTTTAAATAAGTTGAAAAACATGAAATCCCTTTGTAAGAGATGAGTTCTCGTTCGAAACCCTGATACGAGAGAGATTGTCCGTTTTGTACACGAAGTGCATCCAGTTTTTGTCGTAGCCCTCTCAACTTTTTAACACATGCTATGTGGGTGAAATGATGATAGCATGCCAACTTTCAACATTTTCAGAGTTCATTTCTAGTGCTTTTCAATTTCAGGGTCAACTAGCTCAAAAAAAAGTAAATGCACGAAGAATACCAAATGAAGTGAGAAATTGTTGAAATTTTGTGATGTGCCTTTGAATGGTGCATTTTGAACACAGAAAAAGTATGGAGTTCAAATAAGTTCAAAAAAATGAAATCCCTTTGTAAGAGATGAGTTCTCGTTCGAAACCCTGATACTTCGAGAGAGATTGTCCGTTTTGTACACGAAGTGCATCTAGTTTTTGTCGTAGCCCTCTCAACTTTTTAACACATGCTATGTAGTTGAAATGATGATAGCATGCCAACTTTCAACATTTTCAGAGTTCATTTGTAGTGCTTTTCAATTTCAAACACTTTTCAATTGAAAATAACAAAATAGTTAATAGTTTGGATAGTCAAAATAATTACTTTTGAAAATAGAAAATAGTTTTGCATTATTTATTCAATTTCAAACACTTTTCATTATCATAGTTTTGTCAAATTGTCAAATATGCAAAAAGAATTTTAATAAACATAGTTTTTAATTGAAAATAACAAAATAGTTAATAGTTTGGATAGTCAAAATAATTACTTTTGAAAATAGAAAATAGTTTTGAATTATTTATTCAATTTCAAACACTTTTCATTATCATAGTTTTGTCAAATTCTCAAATATGCAAAAAGAATTTTAATAAACATAGTTTTTAATTGAAAATAACAAAATAGTTAATAGTTTGGATAGTCAAAATAATTACTTTTGAAAATAGAAAATAGTTTTGAATTATTTATTCAATTTCAAACACTTTTCATTATCATAGTATTGTCAAATTCTCAAATATGCAAAAAGAATTTTAATAAACATAGTTTTTAATTGAAAATAACAAAATAGTTAATTTTGCAAATAGAAAAAAATTGAAACTATATGAGAATTTGTAAAGAAAATTAAACCTAAATTCAAAGTGACCTCACTTTGAATTCAGGTTTAATGTTCTCCACAATTTCAAATATAGTTTCAATTTTTTAATTTACAGTCAGTTTAGGCCCGTAAGCCTGCTTTAGAGTGGAGCTCGATGGAGTAGCTGCGACGGGGCTTACAAACAAGTGTTAGTCCCCCTCGCTGGGCGAGGTGGGACTAAACTTATCGTGCAACCGAGGAGGGGCTTTAGTCCCGGGTGGAGCCACGACACGGGACTAAAGCCCCTCGCCTGCTGCCTGCCGAGGAGGGGCTTTAGTCCCGGTGCGTGGCTCCAACCGGGACTAAAGACCCCCTTTAGTCCCGGTTGGAGCTCCGCACTGGGACTAAAGGCCCCTGCTTCCCGCCTTCTGGTCTGCCCAAAAAGGGCCTTTAGTCCCGGGTGGAGCCACGACCAGGGACTAAAGGGGGTCTTTAGTCCCGGTTCGAGCCCCGAACCGGGACTAAAGATCCACCTATATAAGCGGGAGTTAGAAAAATTCCAACCCAAATCGTTCGTTTCTCTTCTTCTTCCTCTCGTTCTCTTGCCCGGCGCGGCACACCGACGACCTCGATGATGCCGTCAGGCTGCCGGCCGTCCTCCTCGCCGCCGCCTGCCGTCCTCCTCGCTGTCGCCGTCGTCCTCCTCGCCGCTGCCGTCCTCCTCGCCGCGCGCGCCGCCCTCCTCGCCGCGCGCCGCCGCCCTCCTCGCCGCGCGTCGTCGACACCTCCGGCCGGTAAGCCCCCCGCCCCTCCCCCCCCCCAACACTCCGGCCAGTAGAAGAAAAGAAGAAAAAGGAGATGAAAAGAAGAAAAAGGAGAAGAAAAGAAGAAAAAGGATAAGAAAAGAAGAAAAAGGAGAAGAAAAGAAGAAAAAAGAGAAGAAAAGAAGAAAAAGGGAAGAAAGGAAGAAAAAGGAGAAGAAAAGAAGAAAAAGGAGAAGAAAAGAAGAAAAGGGGAAGGAGAAGAAAAGAAGAAAAGAAGAAAAAGGAGAAGAAAAGAAGAAAAAGGAGAAGAAAAGAAGAAAAAGGGAAGAAAGGAAGAAAAAGGAGAAGAAAGGAAGAAAAAGGAGAAGAAAGGAAGAAAAAGGAGAAGAAAAGAAGAAAAATAAAAAGATTTTTTTTGTCATTTAATTCCTATTGTTATTAGGTTTGTGCTAGATTATTAGGGTTAGTAATATTTAGAATTAGGTTAGGGTTACAAGAAGAAGAAATATGAACAAAAATAAGAAAATAAGATTAGGAAAAAGGAAAATAAGAAGAGGAGGAGAAGAAAAGAAGAAAAAGGAGAATAAGAAGAGGAGGAGAGGAGAAGAAGAGGAAAAATAGAAGAAGAGGAGAAGTAGAAGAAGAGAAAAAATTAGAAGAGGAGGAGAGGAGAAGTAGAAGAAGAGAAGAGGAGAAGTAGTAGAAGAAGAGGAGAAGTAGAAGTAGAAGAAGAAGTAGAAGAAGAGGAGAAATAGAAGAAGAGGAAAAATCAGGTTAGGGTTACAAGAAGAAGAAATATTTTTTTTTTGTCATTTAATTTTGCTATTGTATAGTGTATATGCTTAAGTGTTAATAGTGTTTCTTAGATTATTGCTTAATTTTGCTATTGTATATGCTTAAGTGTTAATAGTTTAATTTTGCTATTGTATATGCTTAAGTGTTAATAGTTTATTTTTAGCAAGAAAATTAATAGAACTAGTTTATTTTTTTAGTTCATTTTACGATGCCTATCCCGCATCCTCGTTGTCGACTCGACGGAGGACACCTGCTTGATCAGAGGGGCCCTGTCCGGGACTGGGCTCCGCCCGGCTGGTATTGGGAGGTGCTACCTTCCGGGGGGCGTAGGTTGGTGAGGAGCCAGCCCGTTGTTGACCCGATCCTTGTTTGGTGGCGGTTGCGTGGGCCAGTGACGGTGCCGAGACTTCCGGACACCGTGGAGGTGGTACGTCACCGTGTCAGCGAGGAGGATGAGCACGTCCGTCGCTACATGGTTGCGTTGGTGGGCAGGTTCGAGCATACCTGGCAGGTTCTTCGGGGATCTCACTGGAGCTATGATCCTGTGATGGTTCCTTCTCTTTGGGTGTCCACCGCCTGCGACGATACCCGTCGGGCGCTACGGTTCTAGATGTATCAGTGATGCTATATGTATGATAGTATTCGAGGAGTATTAGTGATAATATTCGACGATGTATTTGCTTATAATTGAATGCATGCTAATTTGAATACTACTTTATTTTACGATTTGGTTTTGCTTATTGAATGCTCAAATTGGAAAAGTACTCCTACTTTGAATACTATGCAGAAATCTAGGAGTCCCGGGTGGAGCCACGACCCGGGACTAAAGTTGTTTTGGAATGGATTTCCTGATAGAATAATGTGACATATAGAAGGGTAGATGAGATCAGGAAAAATGGGATCATTTTCTACACATTTAGAATGTCGCCATTTTGTTAAATCCTTAAAGGTTAAGAGAATCCGTTAGACATATTTTAGAGTTTAGGTTCTAGCCAAGACCCGGGACTAAAGGTCCTCCTATATAAAATGACACTTCGAAGTTTCCAACCCCTCTTATATAGTTTGTTAGTTTATTAGTTAATCAATTGTCTGTTTTTTGCAGAACTAAGGATCCACATATCAGAAACCTCGAAGAGGAAGAACTTCTCGAAGATATAATCAAAGACAGCCCCGACGTTGAACCAGCTGAATCTCCGTCGTCATATCTAAACCCCTCCGGATATGGAATGGAGGTCGACCGACACGAAGATGAAGCCGATGAGGCAGGAGATAGGTCCAATGACGGAGAAGGTGATAGCTCCACTGATGGAGAAGCCGGTGGAGAAGCCGGTGAAGAAATAATAAAGTCCGGCGAGGTATACATATGAAGTTCGACAATCACTTGTAATATGTGAAAAATATTGGAGATAGCTCTATATTGTATACATATACATTCATTTGATGAATGTTTCTCCCTCTTAGGCCTCCACATCGAGCAAAGCTACGAAACGAGGCCCGACTAGAAAGTTGGATGCACGGACGCATTACACCTTTGAGGTGATATTGCCTACGGGCGAACCCAAGCTTCCTAAGAATGCTGCTGACACATTCAAGAAGCAATGCAGAGTTCTCATTAGGGATCACGTCCCGATCAGCGTTCGGGAGTGGAACAAGCGCAAAGGGGCAGCCGATAGTGACTATGTCGCCGAAAGGTACAAAGATAATCTTTGGAATGATCTCATGTCACATTTCAACCTGCCAGAATGTGAGAATGAAGACGCCGCGGACAAACTGAGGGCCAAAGTCAAGCAGTGGACTCTATATAAGATGGCCGAACTGTTCCGTAGCTGGAAGAAGAAGCTATGGAAAAACTATCTGAAGACAAAGAAAGTGCCAGTATTCGAGGGGTATCTAGCAGGCGAATCACTGGAAGGCATTTCAAGAGTACAAGGAGTCAGAAGATGCCCAGGCATTATCAGAAAAGAACAAGATAAATGCCGACAAGAAGAAATATCACCACAAGCTGGGGCCAGGGGGCTATGAGACTGCCATCCCAAAGTGGGATAAGAGAGAGCAAGATCTGCTAGCTAAAGGCATCGTACCTGAACCACTCCGTGATGAGTAGGAATTGAGAGCAAGAAATTGGTTCCTTGCGCATGGTGGTTCGTACGACGAAGAAACAGGGGACCTCATCTGAAGTGACGGACTTAGGATACCCAGGGAGAATTGGAAATGGATAGTGAAAGAAATTAAGGAGGGAAAAAGAAAGTTCACTGCAAATAGAGAGAAAGATTTGCTCACACTGGTCCTCGGCAATGACGAACATGGAGGACGAACGCGAGGCTTCGGTCCTTCTTACCCGTGGTGGCTTGGGTTTGCCAGAGACCAAGACACTTACAGAAGCCGAGAGAGAGCAAAGAAGCGGTAGCAGGATGAGGAGAATGACAAGTTCAACCAGTTGCTTGCCAGGATTAACGAGCAACAGAAGCAGATTGATGAGCTTAGAGGAGTAGCGCGCCAGAAAGATCCTGCATTTTATATTACCGGCGCCCCATCTAAGCGGAAAAGCAGTGTGGCTGAATCTGAGGCCCCGCCCGACGATGCACGAAGAATGATAGAGGGCGGTCCCGGCTACCCCGTGGATGGAATCGAGTCAACATCATGTGAACTCCATCAGAAATTCAAGAACATATCCATGAAGGTGGCCGTCGGACAAGCTTTACCTTCTGGCCCTGATGCACGCTGGCATGGCCGTGAGATTCCAGCTGGCTTTGCTAAAGTCGGGGTGGATGAAATCATGGCGGGGTTTCATGATATGGAGCTCGACATAGCTGGACCCGAAGATGAGAGGACACTCGGAGAAGTACTGGGTGGAGTCATCCTATGGGACAAGAACTACATCAAGCTTTGAGGCTCGACCCCAAGGACAACACCGCCTCCGAGTCATTGCAGGTCACCTACACCTCCATTACCTCCAAGCCCTCCACATGACGTCGGCCAGCACAACACGAGTCCATCTCGATCACCGCCGCCGGACTTGGGTCGTCCGTCTCCGCCGCCGCCCGCTCCAGATACTAAGCGGAAGCGTGCCAGCAAGAACGCTCCGCCAACGATTTCTAAGCGACGGAGCCCCCCAAAGCGCAAACTGTCGCCCCTCCCAAAGGTACCTCATGCTAATCTTCCTATCAGACCTTATGATCGTACCCCCGAGGAAAACGCCAGGATAGCAAAGGAACATCATGATGCGCAGATGAAAAAGAAGGAACCCGAGCCCCGCCCGGAATACACCAAGAAGCAAATAGCATTTGCAAAATACTTCACGAACCTTCCATCACAGTATGACTTACACCATAAGCCTGATGACTATACACGCACATTGCAGAAGGAAGTGAAAAAGAGCAGATCACGTGCAAGTGCAAGTGGGAGCAAATCAAGTTCAACTACAAGCAAGAAAAAATGAGATGTTCCTCAGCTTGGACAACAGGCCAAACAGTCGATCCCACCCCTCAGGGTGTTCCCCTCGAATGTCCCCCCTCCGGTGCAGGGGCAAGATTTGGAATTAGCAAAGAAGTGGGCGGATGAATGGGGTATCCCGGTTGAAGACATTCTGGCTTCCCAAGACGACAGGTTACCCAAGGCTGTGGTAGCCCCTAAGCCACAGTTTGTCATGGGAGCGCCTTTGGTCAGCAAAGATGATCTCCCAACAAATATGTGTTACTTGCATACATGGTACTTAAGTGAATCAAAGAATGGGAGAACGATGATCGTGGTGAGTGTCCCACGGGAGTACAACGGCCGCCCCGAAGAAATCCATATCGACTTTGATGAACTCTTCCAGATGCACAATGGCGACGCCTTCGACAAATCGCTTATGAGTTGCTATTGTCTGTAAGTTTTTCAATTCGTTGTCTACATATAACTTGTTTAGTTATTTCAATTCATTGTCTATATAACTTGTACTCTATTATGCAGAATGAAGATTCGGGATTGTAAAAGTAAGAACATCCTAAATATTGGGTTTATTGACCCAGATAAAATACATATAGCGACGCTAACTGATAAACCCAAGGAGACGGAGGAAAACCTTCTAAGGTTTCTAACAGATCAAAATTTCTGTGACCACATACTGTTTCCATACAACTTCACGTGAGGGTCTTTACTCTGTTGTGTCCATTCACTTATAAGTGTAATTGATAAGTTACTAACACACACACACACACGCACACACACACACACACACACACACACACAGATATATATATATACATGTGCAGCTTCCATTGGATTCTGTTGGACATTCAAATTGATAAGGGAAGAGTTGATGCCTTCGACCCATTATCGAGACCCTTGGAACAGTTCCAAAGCCTGCAGGACATGCTCCAAGGGTAATTTCAATCATTCTTGCGCTCTATCGGTCTCTTTCGATGATTTTCTGATATATCAATTAATGAATAACTTAGCAAATCATTATCCTTGTCGGGCAGGGTTTGGAAGCGGTTCAAGTGCGTGACTCCCGGTATCGAGCCTGAGAAGGTGACCTTTAGAGCGGCTCAGGTAAGTAGTAGTATGATATACTTGTATTTTCAATACATTTATGATGCTAGATTATTATTTTGATTATATATATTCTATTCTCGTAAAGTGCGACCAGCAGCCATGGGGGACGCATCTATGCGGATACTATGTTTGCGAGACCATTCACACGTTTACCTCTGAGCATAAGGATCACAGATTCGACGTAAGCAATGAACATTCACACCTCTATTTTTACCCGTCATTCTTTGTTATCATGATTGATATTCATATTCATCTCCTCTTCTTATATAGTACACGGCCATGAGGGAGAAGGTCCTACCAGAGCAACGCGCGATTGCTGTTGCAGAGGAGCTTGCGACCTTTCTGAGGACGGAAGCTATAGATGACAAAGGACGATTTAGTGTAGCTAGGGGCCATTACTGATGTTCGTCCATGTAATCGAATAGACGGGCTCTAGTCCTGATAATTCAGATCTCCATATAATTGTATATATATGCTCGCTTGTAAGATAAGTTAATCTTATATATATATGCATAATTATTTCTATTTAGAATTATATGAAAACTAATTCCCGAACACCAAACGAGGCATCACGTTAATCTCCCGAACACCTAAACCCTAAAACCCTAAAACCCAAAAATAAAAAAAATCTGAAACTCTTTAGTCCCGGTCCGTGTAACGAACCGGGACTAAAGGGCATGCCCTTGAGGGCGCTACGAGGCGCCCACGTGGAGCACCTTTAGTCCCGGCTTGGAACAGGGCCGGGACTAAAGGTTAGGCCTTTAGTCCCGCCCCTTTAGTCCCGGTTGGTGAATCGGGACTAAAGCCCCTTACGGGCCGGGGCTAAAGGCCCCGTCCCCACTAGTGCTATTCTTAACCTCAAGGTCATGAATGCCCAACCCACCTTGGTCTTTGGAATGGCAAACCACATTTGATTTAGCCAGTCGATATTTATTTCTCTCGCTATCTCCTTGTCAAAAGAATCTTGATCGAATATAATCCAATCTATATAAAACTCCTTTCCGCAACTGGAAGAAAGAAATCGTATATAGTACCATATTACTTAGTACTGAATTTTTGAGAACCAATCTTCCGTCCAGAGACAACAGTTTACCTTTCCAACTACTAGGCCTTTTTTGCAGCCTCTCCTCGACATGTTTCCATTCAGCATTTGTGAGTCTCCGATAATGTATCGGTATCCCCAAATATGTGAATGGAAACTAGCCCAGTTTGCATCTGGATAGGTCGGTGTACAGGTGACCCTCATTGTAACGACCAAGATGCGGTCCTTTCCGATCTGGGGGTCGAGGCCCCCGAATAGGAAAGAAGCGCATCTAAGCGTTTTGCAAGAAAGTAAACATAGCACATAATAATAATTACAGTAGACAATATGGGAATCAACTGTCTTCTTATTAATAATACAGAGTACAACGCAGATACAAACAAGGTAGTTCCGGTACAGACTACAAAACAAGGAAAATGCTATGCTACCCGCTGCAGGCCCACGATCACAACCACGGCTCAGTCCTCTGGATAGTTCACGTAAAGGCGATCTGTCTCCTCGTCGTACTGCCACGCCAGCTGGGTGCCGTCGGGATCATCTGTCTCCGGGATACCTGTACCTGCTGGGAGTTTCGGAGGAATCCGTGAGCCACGGGTACTCAACAATCTAGGACCTTGGTGCCAAATCTAGTCACGTTATTTGGGTAAGGAAGGGGTGAAGTGTTTCAGGCTGCTGCAACCTAGGATTTAATAAGTGGCCAACTTACGCAAAAAATGAAGTGAAGGTGGTCTACGCTAACGATCGAGAATACTTGATCAGAAAGTGATCCTGCACACCTACCTACGGCATTCATAACCCCACCGTGTTCCCGATCGAAGAGAGATCTTTGAAGGGACAGTCACGGTTACGCACACAGTTGGCATTTTTATTAGTTTATGTTTAAGTTCTCTAATACCGGATGTTAGCAAAATATTCCAAGTTGCCACATAACCGCGGGCACGGCTTTCCGAAAGATTAAACCCTGCAGGGGTGTTCCAACTAGTCCATCACAAACGAACACAGGCCGCAAAGGCATCCTCTATCACGAATCTCGTGATCTCGTCGGATTCCTTAGAGGAAAACCTCAACTCTGGGTGAAACCAAAGCTTCACTGGGATTCCTATACGCAAGATATACCGCTAAGGTAAGAAAAGACCAGCAGGACCTCCCGTCGTGTCGACGACCCTGATTAGAGCCGCGTATCTCAGTCTCAGGACACGACAGATGAGCTAGACGTCGGGATGGCTAAACCTCTGGGTGACCAGTGGGGCCCCGGACATCGCTCAGGTGGGGCCAACACTCATGAGGAGCACTGGCCCGGGTTGTTGATTAATTCCTCGGGGTAGCTATTCCCTATGCAGATTATTATGTGATTAGCAGATTAAAACCAAAGTTGGGTCCTGCCGGACAAGCCTTAACACTACGCGATTTATCAAGGGGGTCCCCATAACAACCCCGAACGTGTTAGGAGCGATCATTATGGAATCAAACACCGGTAACCGGTAACTAAGGCGGCAATAACGGAACAAGACACCCGGCAAAAGGCTAGGCCTCCCGTCATTTACCAAGTATATAGATACATTAATTAAATAACAGAATTTAATATAATGATATCAAGCTCATGTCACCACATGAGTTTAAAACGCCTGCAACTAACAATGCTAACATTAGTAGCTGAGCAAGCCTACCTAGCCATACAAGTTTGCTAGGAAAGAGTTCAATGTATAGGCTCATGGCATATGAAGAGGCAATATATTTTCAGTGGTAGGCAGCGAGAAATTTTACATGGAATCGAAACTAACATAACAAGTCTAGAGATGGGATCAAGGTCATATCATCTTGCCTGTGATATCCTCAGCTTGTAATGGTTCTGGATCGTTCTGCACGTACTCTCCGGACTCCACGTATTCGTTCTCCGCTCCCGGTGCTACCCAACATAAGAATAACAGCCAATGAACAGCAACACCACAAAATGCAACAATCACATGATGCATGAGATGAAAGTTGAGCATGCACCACTATTTCTATCACTAGCACGAGCAAAATAAACTACAGCAAGTTTCTGGACAGAACTTTGCACTAACTATTTGTACCTGCATGGGAATGACATGAACAAATGTAGCTCGTAAAAACGGTGCAAAACCATATAAAGTACATTGCAAACAGAGCTACGGATCAACGGGAATCAACGATACAAGATATGAAGCTCTACGTGAAAGATTCAACACCACACACATAATTGGCACAAATCTGGTATTCCCAGGTTGCCAAGACATATATTAACCCAACATGAATGAAATGGAGCAAGGTAGAACACCCCAACAACAATTAAGCACAAACTTTGAACAAAATGGCAAAACTACATAATCTGCCAGTTTCTGCATCTTAGCTGTTTGGGAGCAACATGCAACATAGCTATAGGTCTTCAAATATGACAAATAATATATGTGGTTGTTGCCAACCAAGAACAATACAAGCCCCAGCAAGAATCACAGCAAAAGGAATTAAACTCTAGAAGATACAAGGCCACAAACTTTCCCAAAACCATCAGATCTGAGTGACTTAGTGAAAATTCCTGCACCTGAGTTTCTGTTTCTGTTCTGAAGCTTTTTGACAGCAATCAAAATACAAGCTACTGGACTCCAAATGACTTGAAAATTGACAGTAAGCTTCACAAACATACCAGGTTCAAAATACGAGCACTGAACTAAGTCCAGTTCTCAACAGAATGACCAGCACATCCTCATCTACAGGGGAAGAAAATGTTTCCAGCATTCCAGACTTAGTGAAATTTTCAGAGTTCAAAAATCTGGAATTTTCCAGCCACATGCCCACTTTGTCTAGGCATAGTTTGCACCCACATGTCACCAAGAGGTAGTTGACACCACTATGGTGTTGAGCACAGACCCCTACTACTAACACACAAAATCCATGCCCTTGGGCTCCTCCTATACCAAGGAATCAAGTCCAAACTTTCAACAAAATGTAAATGCCACTCCATAAGGTATGCTTCTAAGATGACAATACATAGGTGAGTTTTATGTGCACAATGACAAAGTGACATGGGGGTTTGAACCCCATGTTTGTGTCATGCACATCAACAACACCCACACCCATATCCCAATATTACTAGTATCAAGCACATCACAATATGGCTCTATGCTAACAAGAGAGTATGCACCCCCCACATATGGGCATGTGATGGTACACACTCTCACATGCATGACTAGGATCTTCCTAGGAATCATGTCATCCTCAAAGTGCAACCCCCACAAAAGACTACCCTAGCTTAACTAGGAATCCACACCTACACATGCTAACATAGATAGCCACCTAGTGCATCTCATCACCTCAAGTACATGTGGTCAGGGGGAGGCATCCACCCCACTAAATCCATGCAAGCAAAAGAAACTACAAGGTCAACTTAGTCCACACTAAAAACTCCAAAGATGGGGCTACACATGATACACTAGTGCTACTTTCATACCTTGAGAACAACACCTACAAGAAACCACATCACATGCACAAACTTCTACCAAGTGTAACTTCACACCACAAGATGCACTCCTCATAAGCATCACAAGGTTAGCATCATCTAACAAACACTAGTGTGCAACACACACACACACATTTAAATCTAACCTAACTATTCTAACAGAAACAGTAATTAAACACCCCTAATCCTAAGAGATGGTTAATCAGCAGAATTAACAGCAAAACAGCCACTTTGTATAAGAGTTAGGAAAAACAGAAATTAAATAGACAAAAAAAAGAAAGGACAGCAAAAGGGACACAGAGACTACTGGGATTCGAACCCAGAACCTCTGGTTCTAGCAACAGCAACACACCACCACACCACTGTCATCTATTCGACATGATAGAGGAAAGGAAGCAAGGTGAACTGCTCCACAGGTCACTGTGCACAGAATTAGCAACACAAAAATAGGCCGAGAGGGGGATCAAACCCAGAACCTCTCATCAGGCGCAAACATTCGCTACCACTGCACTACGGAACGAAGACTGTACAGGTACACGCCCGAGAAGTAAAGAAGGGATACTCACGACGTATCTGCTCTCTGATCTGTCCTACTCGCCGGAGACACAGCAGGCCGACCAACCGGACGTGTTAGCGACGACGAGGAGGTCTCCTGGCCACGGTGCTGCTGGCACGAGGGGGGGGAGAAGCCACCTCCTACTGCTACGAGCCTACCGACGCTCTGAACCTAACTGAGCGCACGAACACCTGCTAGCCTGGGGTTTCATCGGGCAGCAGCCTCCCGCCAGAGAAGAAGGGCACGCCCTCAGCCGCAACAGCCCCTCGCGCTGGGTGGAGGCGAGCTCATGCTCCTACCTCTACCCAACAACAGCAACACACGCCACTACTACAACACTACACACACGCGCAACCACTACTCCTTGACGAACGGCAACAGAGGAGAACGACGAACCCTGTCTCGGATCTGGACCAAACCGAGGAGGAGGAAGCACGGGGCGATGGTCCTCACCTTGGGGAGAAGAGGGAGCGCCGAACGGGGAGGAGGAGCGCCGGAGGGGAAGAAGCCGTCGACGAAGACGTCCTTGCGCTGCAGGACCGACGGGGAGGAAGAAGCCACCACGGGCACGTCCTTGACGGGCTCGGGGTCGTCGGCGTGGCCGTTCTCCGGGGCTTCTAGCGTCGGGAATGGACCGCATGGATCCATCCCGAGCCCCCAGACATGGCGACGGCGGCGAACGGAGGCGGGGCGCGACGGTCGCCGGCGATGACCTACTGTCTACTGCTACTCCTACCACTACCTTACCTGACAGAGAAGAGTGGAAGAGAGGTGGGGAAAGAGATCGTGGCGGCGCGAGATGGGAGGGGAGGAGGAACCCTAGATGAGGGGGAGAGGGCACGGACGCCAACGCACTTATAAGGGGGACCTCGACGTTGCTGCTCACGGCGTCAACTCCCCCCTCTCTCTCTCTCTCTCGTTCTGACGGAAAGAAACACGCGCGGGGGTGAGACGGCGTCAGGAAGGAGGGGGGGTTGCTGGCCTGGGCTCCTAGCGCTGGGAGGAAGACCTACTGGGCCAGCACGGGAGGAAGCCCATGCTGCGCCAGGGAAGAGAAGAAAAACGCAGGGTTTTTTTCTATTTAGATAAAAAACACACAGGGAAGAAAATATTACACAAGATAAACAGCTGGGATAAAAATCAAAAGGAAAAACCTCCTGGTCATAAGGAGTTATGGCCCATTAGAATAAAAATGGAAAGCAATATTTGGAGCCATTTGAAATAAATGCAAAACAGTAATTAATTTACCGTTTTGGGTTTATTTGCACCTTTAAAAATCAAAGAACAAGTCAGCAAAATTGCACCTCCTCATAATCACAATTTACTCTAACCACCAGACATTTTTGAATCACTTTTGGGAAGAAGGAATTTTGACATGAGATAATAGGAGGAAAAAAAGGATTTAAATTAGCTAAGAGCTTTGAAATGCCTAGCACTCACTCCTACCCCTCACCACCAACATCACATGCATCCACAAGATAGTGCAATACCACAACATAACCCTAGCAAGATCACATGCAATCATAACACCACAAACACTAACTCCTAGTAAGCACATATGCCCACATGATCATGACATGCAATCATAACATGACATAGAATCAAAGGTATGGCAAAGATGGTATGGCATGGATGCATGCATGCAAATGCAAAATAGAAGGTGACACATGAAATCATACGTGCATAGAAACTCTCATGACAAAGTCAAGGTGGTCCCAAATGGAAGGTTACAAAAAAGGAAAGTCCTACACTTCGGGCATTACAAACTCTCCCACACTACAAAGAAGATCTCGACCTCGAGATCTAAGACTGAAAGAAATCGGGAAATTCAGAACGGAGGTGATCCTCGCGTTCCCACGTAGCCTCTTTATCGGAATGGTGTGACCACTGCACTTTGAGAAACTTGACAGACTTGTTACGGGTCTTGCGCTCAGTCGCCTCGAGAACCGCAACTGGATGCTCGCGATAAGAGAGGTCAGGCTGAAGATCAATATCTTGAAGATGCACAGTGCGCTTAGGGTTCTTGAAACACCTCCGAAGCTGAGAAACATGGAACACATCATGGACATTTGCAAAGGTTGACGGAAGCTCGAGCTGGTACGCGAGGTCGCCCCTCTTGCCAACCACTCTGAACGGACCAACGGAACGAGGCGCAAGCTTGCCTTTGATGCCAAAATGCTGCATACCCTTCATAGGCGACACCTTGAGATAGACAAAATCATCAAGCTCATACGACATGTCACGGTGCTTGCTATCATAATAGCTCTTCTGACGGGACTGAGCTGCTCTGAGGTTGTCGCGAATGATCCGACACGTCTCCTCAGCTTCTTCTATCATATCATTGCCAAGGATCTGACGCTCGCCTGTCTGGGACCAGTTGAGCGGAGTACGGCACTTCCTGCCATAGAGAATTTCAAACGGAGCCTTGCCAGAACTAGCTTGATAACTGTTGTTATACGAGAACTCCGCGAAAGGCAGACAATCTTCCCACTTCATGCCAAACGAGATAACACAGGCTCTCAGCATGTCCTCAAGAACTTGATTCACCCTCTCCACTTGACCACTAGTCCGAGGATGGAACGCTGTGCTGAAGCGGATCTTCGTGCCCATAGCAGACTGAAAAGAGTCCCAGAACTTGGAAGTGAAGATACTCCCACGATCTAATGAGATCATCGTAGGTACACCGTGCAACGAGACAATTCTCGAGGTGTACAACTCTGCCAGCTGAGCTGCTGAAATGGACTCCTTGACTGGAAGGAAATGCGCCACTTTACTCAATTTGTCGATGACGACGAAGATAGCGTCATTGCCCTTCTTGGACTTCGGAAACCCTGTGACGAAGTCCATCTCAATGTGATCGAACTTCCACTCGGGAATTGGAAAATGCTGCAAGAGGCCCGCTGGTCTTTGATGTTCTGCTTTCACCCTTCGACATACATCACACTCATTGACGAATTGTGCAATTTCACGCTTCATACGGGTCCACCAGAAAGTCTGCTTCAAGTCATGGTACATCTTGGAACTTCCCGGATGAATAGAAAGCAGAGAATTATGAGCTTCTTCCATGATCACCTTCCTGAGATCACCTTTCGGGACGACAAGATGGTCCTCGAAAAACAAAGTGTCCCTGGCATCAACAGTGAAACACTTATACTTGGGAAGACTCTTTCCCACACCAATCTTGACCTTCTTCACCATAGTATCAAGTAGCTGAGCTGCTCTGACCTGATCTTCCAAGGTAGGAGAGATCTGAAGGTTCGCATGAAAACCCTGAGGAACCAGCTGAAGATTGAGCTTCCTGAAAGACTCAGAAAGACCCGGCTGGAGAGGTTGCAGAATCAGACTGTTGCAATATGCCTTCCTGCTCAGTGCATCTGCCACAACATTTGCCTTGCCTGGCGTGTACTCAACACTCGGATTAAAATCCTGGAGCATTTCCACCCAACGTGTTTGCCGAAGATTCAAGTTAGGCTGAGTGAAGATATACTTGAGGCTCTTGTGATCGGTGAAAACTTCAACCTTACGCTCCAACAAGAGATGTCTCCAAGTCATCAAGGCGTGCACAACAGCTGCTAGCTCGAGATCGTGCACAGGATAGTTCTTCTCCGCAGGCTTCAGCTGCCTGGAGGTATAAGCAACCACCTTTCTATCTTGCATCAAGACTGCACCGAACCCTTGGAGAGAAGCATCGCAAAAGACCTGGTACGGCTTGGAATCATCCGGAGGAGCCAATACCGGAGTGGAGGTAAGCTTCTCTTTGAGTGTATCAAAAGCCAGTTGACACTCTGGAGACCACACATACTTGACACCCTTCCGAAGAAGACTAGAGAGCGGCTTGGCGATTTTGGAGAAGTTCTCAACGAATCTTCTGCAATATCCGGCAAGACCGAGAAAGCTTCGAAGCTGCTTCACATTCTGCGGAGGTTCCCATTCAACAATGGCTTGAACCTTGGACGGGTCAACCTTAATGCCCTCGGCAGAGATAATATGCCCAAGATACACCACCTCTTTCAGCCAGAACTCGCACTTGGAAAACTTGGCATACAGCTTGTATTCTCTCAGTTTATCAAGCACCAACCTGAGATGTTTCTCATGTTCTTCCTCATCCTCAGAAAAAACCAGAATGTCATCGAGATATAGCAAGACAAACTCATTCTTGAATGGCGAGAAAATATAGTTCATTAATCGGCAAAAAGTCGGAGGAGCATTAGCCAGACCAAAAGACATGACCGTATACTCATATGAGCCAAAACTGGTCCTGAATGCCGTCTTCGGTATGTCTTCCTCGCGAATGCGAATATGATGATAGCCCATTCCGATATCAAGCTTGGAGAATACTTTAGCACCTTTCAGCTGCTCGAACAACTCATTTATGTTCGGAAGCGGATATTTGTTCTTGATTGTCTTCTTGTTCAATGGGCGGTAATCGACACACAGCCGTTCCGTACCATCCTTCTTCTTGACAAACAGAACACCACATCCCCACGGAGACGAGCTTGGTCTGATCAAACCCAAACGCTCCTGCTCATCGAGTTGCCTCTTGAGTTCCTTCAACTCTTCTGGACCCAGCTTGTACGGCCGTTTGCACACTGGCTCTGTGCCTGGCTCAAGCTGAATGACGAACTCCACTTCACGGTGTGGAGGCATGCCTGGCAGCTCTTCAGGAAACACGTCTTGATATTCGCAGACTACTGGAACTTGCTCAATGGGATTGATCTCACCCTTTTCATTCAAGGAGAACAAACGGATTGTGTCATCGCGCGCCGCGAATATAATCACATCCTCCGAAGAGTGGGTCAGTTTCACCTCTTTAGCTGCACAATCAATTGATGCCTTATTCATGGCCAACCAGTCCATACCAAGGATCAAATCAATGTCAGACTTGCCCAAGACATACGGAGAGGCCAGAAAAGCATAATTGTCCATCTTGATAGAAACATCCGGAGCACGGGTACTAGCATGCATGAACTTGCCTGGTGAAACTACCGACAACGGACTAGGAAGCTCTTCAACAGGAACATTATGCTTGGATGCAAATGGAATGGACAGGAACGAATGCGAAGCACCAGAATCAAACAAGACTTTAGCAGGAAAATCATTGACTAAGAGATTACCCATGATCACATCCGATGAATTTTCTGCCTCAGCTGCATTCACCATGTTGACTCGAGCTGATCTGGGGTTGCACTTCACAAGAGCGTTGCTAGGAGGTTTGCCTGGAGGAGGAGGCAGCAGACGGAGCTGAGAAGTGCATTTGTTGGCATAGTGACCCTTCTGCCCACATTTGTGACAAGTGACATCTGCTGGCTGCCGGAACTGAATCTGAGGAGGCCCTTGCTTCTGATGCTGATATCTCTGCTGGAAGCCAGGGTTGGGTGGGTGGGAAGAACCACGTCCACCTGAGTGCTTCGGCTGCTGAGAGTGCCGAGGAGGAGGAGGAGAAACCCAAAACCTCTGTTGCTTCTGAACCACCTGAGTCGAGGAAGAGCTGGAATCTCTGAAACGTTTCTTGGAGTTCTCCACCTTGAGCAAGGCTGCCTCTGCTCTGAGAGCTAAGTTATAGAATTTGTCAAACTCCTCAGGATCATGCAAAGCGAGTGCTAACTGCAAATCCTCCTTCAAGCCACCCCTGAACTGGTATATCTTGCTCTTCTGATCCGGAACATCCTGCAGCGCGTAAAGGGCCAGCTCGTGGAACTCGACATTGTACTTGTACACAGAATTGCTGCCCTGCTTCAAGCGCCTGAACTTCTCGCGCATCTCCTCAACAAAACTGGAAGGGATGTAGTGGGACCTGAAGTCACGACAAAACTCGTCCCAAGTCGTCACCCTGCCACCTCTGGAGTCCTTAAGCTGCTGCCACCAAATAGAAGCCTGCCCCTTCAACTGGAATGTTGCAAACTAGACATAATCCTCTGGACGCACATTGCTACACTCAAAATTCTTGTTCATATCACGGATCCAATCTTCCGCATCAAACGGCTGGTCGCAAGAAGTGAACGTCTTAGGCTGGTTTGACAGGAACTGACTCAGACTGGCGAAGTGATTGCCACCCTGCTGGAAATTGCCCTGCTGATGATTGGCTCTCTCCTGGATCAACTGCAACAGCATCTGAGTATTTGCATTGGTAGCTGCCATCATCGCCTGCCAGGCCTCTGCAGGAGGAGGAGGCGGCGGTGGCGGAGGAGGAGGTGGAGGCGGCATATCCTCACGCGCTGGGGTCTGACGAGTTGGTGGAGCCATCCTGAAGACGGACATCATATTAGTCCACAGAATAATTGAAGATATGCTGAATCAAAAGACAAAATATCTGAATAGAACTTAGCATTGCACTCGAACAACATAGCAAGAGTGCATTCTCAAAGTAACAGACGACAAAATTCCGATAAGGCCACAGCAAACAAGTGTGAGCTAGAACTGCTCGGAACAAACATATGATCGAGATTTCCCAAACCTCAATCAAGCGTCTGTAGGAAGATAGTCCTATAAGATACTAACAGATATCCCACCTATGAATTCCCGAAATAACTGGTCATCCAATGAGGCACACGGATACAAGGAGTATTTCACACAACTCCTATACTAACCCGTCACCTGTATCACATCCTTCAACACACGACCAGCATCTCGGACCTTCATCTACAACAGATCCTCGTGATCACAACGATACAAGTGCGGTAGTACCCTCGAACAATCTACACCAGTACTGGGGACGTCGGGGTTATCTCACCACTACCCGTATTGAAGCAATAATGAACACCCTCCGTTCTTAGATACTCAGAAATCTGAATGATGGCGATGTGCGCGATAATCCCTGGAGCTCAACTCCCCTGATACTTAGAGCAGATAGGAGCACCAGGACATGATTCCGTCACATCGAAATCATATAGATTTCACAAATACCCGCGTGATCCTAAAAAAAATTTTGAGCGAGAAAAGGAGTAGAGTTAAAGATTTCCTAAGACGGAAGCCTCACCAGAGCAAAGAAGAGGATAAAAATGAAACCTACTCTCCGATATAACTAAGACTCAAAACATTAACTAGACTTGACTCGGCCAAATACGATCACACTAAGGCTCCTATGGTCGTAAGGCTCTGATTACCAACTTGTAACGACCAAGATGCGGTCCTTTCCGATCTGGGGGTCGAGCCCCCGAATAGGAAAGAAGCGCATCTAAGCGTTTCGCAAGCAAGTAAACATAACACATAATAATAATTACAGTAGACAATCTGGGATTCAACTGTCTTCTTATTAATAATACAGAGTACAACGCAGATACAAACAAGGTAGTTCCGGTACGGACTACAAAACAAGGAAAATGCTATGCTACCCGCTGCAGGCCCACGATCACGACCACGGCTCAGTCCTCTGGATAGTTCACGTAAAGGCGATCTGTCTCCTCGTCGTACTGCCACGCCAGCTGGGTGCCGTCGGGATCATCTGTCTCCGGGATACCTGTACCTGCTGGGAGTTTCAGAGGAATCCGTGAGCCACGGGGACTCAGCAATCTAGGACCTTGGTGCCAAATCTAGTCACGTTATTTGGGTAAGGAAGGGGTGAAGTGTTTCAGGCTGCTGCAACCTAGGATTGAATAAGTGGCCAACTTACGCAAAAAATGAAGTGAAGGTGGTCTACGCTAACGATCGAGAATACTTGATCAGAAAGTGATCTTGCACACCTACCTACGATATTCATAACCCCACCGTGTTCCCGATCGAAGAGAGATCTTCGAAGGGACAGTCACGGTTACACACACAGTTGGAATTTTTATTAGTTTATGTTTAAGTTCTCTAATACCGGATGTTAACAAAATATTCCAAGTTGCCACATAACCGCGGGCACGGCTTTCCGAAAGATTAAACCCTGCAGGGGTGCTCCAACTAGTCCATCACAAACAAACACAGGCCGCAAAGGCATCCTCTATCACGAATCTCGTGATCTCGTCGGATTCCTTAGAGGTAAACCTCAACTCTGGGTGAAACCAAAGCTTCACTGGGATTCCTATACGCAAGATATACCGCTAAGGTAAGACGAGACCAGCAGGACCTCCCGTCGTGTCGACGACCTTGATTAGAGCCGCGTATCTCAGTCTCGGGACATGACAGATGAGCTAGACGTCGGGATGGCTAAACCTCTGGGTGACTAGTGGGGCCCCGGACATCGCTCAGGTGGGGCCAACACTCATGAGGAGCACTGGCCCGGGTTGTTGATTAATTCCTCGGGGTAGCTATTCCCTATGCAGATTATCATGTGATTAGCAGATTAAAACCAAAGTTGGGTCCTGCCGGACAAGCCTTAACACTACGCGATTTATCAAGGGGGTCCCCATAACAACCCTGAATGTGTTAGGAGCGATCATTATGGAATCAAACACCGGTAACCGGTAACTAAGGCGGCAATAACGGAACAAGACACCCGGCAAAAGGCTAGGCCTCCCGTCATTTACCAAGTATATAGATACATTAATTAAATAACATAATTTAATATAATGATATCAAGCTCATGTCACCACATGAGTTTAAAACGCCTGCAACTAACAATGCTAACATTAGTAGCTGAGCAAGCCTACCTAGCCATACAAGTTTGCTAGGAAAGAGTTCAATGTATAGGCTCATGGCATATGAAGAGGCAATATATTTTCAGTGGTAGGCAGCGAGCAATTTGACATAGAATCGAAACTAACATAACAAGTCTAGAGATGGGATCAAGGTCATATCATCTTGCGTGTGATATGCTCAGCTTGGAATGGTTCTGGATCGTTCTGCACGTACTCTCCGGACTCCACGTATTCGTTCTCCGCTCCCGGTGCTACCCAACATAAGAATAACAGCCAATGAACAGCAACACCACAAAATGCAACAATCACATGATGCATGAGATGAAAGTTGAGCATGCACCACTATTTCTATCACTAGCACGAGCAAAATAAACTACAGCAAGTTTCTGGACAGAACTTTGCACTAACTATTTGGACCTTCATGGGAATGACATGAACAGATGCAGCTCGTAAAAACGGTGCAAAACCATATAAAGTACATTGCAACGGAGCTACGGATCAACGGGAATCAACGATACAAGATATGAAGCTCTACGTGAAAGATTCAACACCACACACATAATTGGCACAAATCTGGTATTCCCAAGTTGCCAAGACATATATTAACCCAACATGAATGAAATGGAGCAAGGTAGAACACCCCAACAACAATTAAGCACAAACTTTGAACAAAATGGCAAAACTACATAATCTGCCAGTTTCTGCATCTTAGCTGTTTGGGAGCAACATGCAACATAGCTACAGGTCTTCAAATATGACAAATAATATATGTGGTTGTTGCCAACCAAGAACAATACAAGCCCCAGCAAGAATCACAGCAAAAGGAATTAAACTCTAGAAGATACAAGGCCACAATCTTTCCCAAAACCATCAGATCTCAGGGACTTGGTGAAAATTCCTGCACCTGAGTTTCTATTTCTGTTCTGAACCTTTTTGACAACAATCAAAATACAACTCCAAATGACTTGAAAATTGACAGTAAGCTTCACAAACATACCAGGTTCAAAATACTAGCACTGAACTAAGTCCAGTTCTCAACAGAATGACCAGCACATCCTCATCTACAGGGGAAGAAAATGTTTCCAGCATTCCAGACTTAGTGAAATTTTCAGAGTTCAAAAATCTGGAATTTTCCAGCCACATGCCCACTTTGTCTAGGCATAGTTTGCACCCACATGTCACCAAGAGGTAGTTGACACCACTATGGTGTTGAGCACAGACCCCTACTACTAACACACAAAATCCATGCCCTTGGGCTCCTCCTATACCAAGGAATCAAGTCCAAACTTTCAACAAAATGTAAATGCCACTCCATAAGGTATGCTTCTAAGATGACAATACATAGGTGAGTTTTATGTGCACAATGACAAAGTGACATGGGGGTTTGAACCCCATGTTTGTGTCATGCACATCAACAACACCCACACCCATATCCCAATATTACTAGTATCAAGCACATCACAATATGGCTCTATGCTAACAAGAGAGTATGCACCCCCCACATATGGGCATGTGATGGTACACACTCTCACATGCATTACTAGGATCTTCCTAGGAATAATGTCATCCTCAAAGTGCAACCCCCACAACAAACTACCCTAGCTTAACTAGGAATCCACACCTACACATGCTAACATAGATAGCCACCTAGTGCATCTCATCACCTCAAGTACATGTGGTGAGGGGGAGGCATCCACCCCACTAAATCCATGCAAGCAAAAGAAACTACAAGATCAACTTATTCCACACTAAAAACTCCAAAGATGGGGCTACACATGATACACTAGTGCTACTTTCATACCTTAAGAACAACACCCACAAGAAACCACATCGCATGCACAAACTTCTACCAAGTGTAACTTCACACCACAAGATGCACTCCTCATAAGCATCACAAGGTTAGCATCATCTAACAAACACTAGTGTGCAAAACACACACACATTTAAATCTAACCTAATTATTCTAACAGAAACAGTAATTAAACACCCCTAATCCTAAGAGATGGTTAATCAGCAGAATTAACAGCAAAACAGCCACTTTGTATAAGAGTTAGGAAAAACAGAAATTAAATAGACAAAAGAAAGAAAGGACAGCAAAAGGGACACAGAGACTACTGGGATTCGAACCCAGAACGTCTGGTTCTAGCAACAGCAACACACCACCACACCACTGTCATCTATTCGACATGATAGAGGAAAGGAAGCAAGGTGAACTGCTCCACAGGTCACTGTGCACAGAATTAGCAACAAAAAATAGGCCGAGAGGGGGATCGAACCCAGAACCTCTCATCAGGCGCAAACATTCGCTACCACTGCACTACGGAACGAAGACTGAACAGGTACACGCGAGAGAAGTAAAGAAGGGATACTCACAACGTATCTGCTCTCTGATCTATCCTACTCGCCGGAGACACAGCAAGCCGACCAACCGGACGTGTTTGCGACGACGAGGAGGTCTCCTAGCCACGGCGCTGCTGGCACGAGGGGGGGGGGGAGAAGCCACCTCCTACTGCTACGAGCCTACCGACGCTCTGAACCTAACTGAACGCACGAACACCTGCTGGCCTGGAGTTTCATCGGGCAGCAGCCTCCCGTCAGAGAAGAAGGGCACGCCCTCGGCCGCAACAGCCCCTCGCGCTGGGTGGAGGCAAGCTCCTGCTCCTACCTCTACCCAACAACAGCAACACACGCCACTACTACGGCACTACACACATGCGCAACCACTACTCCCTGACGAACGGCAACAGAGGAGAACGACGAACCCTGTCTCGGATCTGGACCGAACCGAGGAGGAGGAAGCACGGGGCGATGGTCCTCACCTTGGGGAGAAGAGGGAGCGCTGAACGGGAGGAGGAGCACCGGAGGGGAAGAAGCCGTCGACGAAGACGTCCTTGCGCTGCAGGACCGACGGGGAGGAAGAAGCCACCACGGGCACGTCCTTGACGGGCTCGGGGTCGTCGGCGTGGCCGTTCTCCGGGGCTTCTAGCGCCGGGAATGAACCGCAGGGATCCATCCCGAGCCCCCGGACATGGCGACGGTGGCGAACGGAGGCGGGGCGCAACGGTCGCCGCCGATGACCTACTATCTACTGCTACTCCTACCACTACCATACCTGACAGAGAAGAGTGGAAGAGAGGTGGGAAAGAGATGGTGGCGGCGCGAGATGGGAGGGGAGGAGGAACCCTAGATGAGGGGGAGAGGGCACGGACGCCAACACACTTATAAGGGGGACCTCGACGTTGCTGCTCACGGCGTCAACTCCCCTCTCTCTCTCTCTCTCGTTCTGACGGAAAGAAACACGTGTGGGGGTGAGACGGTGTCAGGAAGGAGGGGGGATTGCTGGCCTGGGCTCCTAGCGTTGGGAGGAAGACCTACTGGGCCAGCACGGGAGGAAGCCCATGCTGCGCCAGGGAAGAGAAGAAAAACGCAGGGTTTTTTTCTATTTAGATAAAAAACACACACGGAAGAAAATATTACACAAGATAAACAGCTGGGATAAAAATCAAAAGGAAAAACCTCCTGGTCATAAGGAATTATGGCCCATTAGAATAAAAATGGAAAGCAATATTTGGAGCCATTTGAAATAAATGCAAAACAGTAATTAATTTACTGTTTTGGGTTTATTTGCACCTTTAAAAATCAAAGAACAAGTCAGCAAAATTGCACCTCCTCATAATCACAATTTACTCTAACCACCAGACATTTTTGAATCACTTTTGGGAAGAAGGAATTTTGACATGAGATAATAGGAGGAAAAAAAGGATTTATATTAGCTAAGAGCTTTGAAATGACTAGCACTCACTCCTACCCCTCACCACCAACATCACATGCATCCACAAGATAGTGCAATACCACAACATAACCCTAGCAAGATCACATGCAATCATAACACCACAAACACTAACTCCTAGTAAGCACATATGCCCACATGATCATGACATGCAATCATAACATGACATAGAATCAAAGGTATGGCAAAGATGGTATGGCATGGATGCATGCATGCAAATGCAAAATAGAAGGTGACACATGAAATCATACGTGCATAGAAACTCTCATGACAAAGTCAAGGTGGTCCCACATGGAAGGTTACAAAAAGGGAAAGTCCTACACTTGGGGCATTACACTCATCTTGAGACTCGACAAAGCAAAACAATTTACTTTTATGTCTGGACAAGTGTGCAAATGCTGAAGCATCTTCAAAACCCAACGGTAAAAGTTAGTAGGCAATATATGGAAGAAGAATCTTGGTGGAACATCCAGTGTGATGAGGTGGCAAAATAAAATCCGCCATCTTAGACAGTACCTTCGTGGGTGGTCCAAGAATATTGCAGGGTCATATAAGGATGAGCAGGAGAGGCTTATCAAACTTATTGACGACCTGGATAGAAAAGCGGAGACTATGCTGCTGGATGCGAACGAGAGAGGACTCAAGAGCCAGGCCGAGCAAAGGCTACGAGTAATCCTTAGAGAGGAGGAATCAAAATGGGCAACTAGAGCGAAAGTTCGGGCAATCGTTCACGGGGATAATAATACCAAAATTTTCCACTTGATTGCAAATGGCAAGCACAGGAAAAAAAGGATCCTACAGCTTGAGCAGGATGAGGGTACAATTGTAGGTCATGAGAACCTAAAATTATACATCTCTAATTATTATAAACGTTTGTTCGGTCCGCCTGATCATAGTTTTGTAACAATGGACGAGAAGACGGTGGCGGATATCCCTTAGGTTGGAGAAGCTGACAACGAGGCGTTATCCGCCCCATTCATAGAGAAAGAGGTGCGGGATGCGATTGGGGGAATGAAGAGCGGAAAAGCTCCTGGACCGGATGGGTTCCCAGCGGAGTTTTATAAGAAATGCTGGCATATTGTTAAGGACGATCTTCTGGCCATGTTTCATGATCTCTTTGCCGGTCATCTCCAACTCTTTCATTTGAATTTTGGAACAATAACGCTGTTACCAAAGAAAGAAGGGGCGGCTCGCATTGAGCAGTTTAGGCCAATTTGTTTGCTGAATGTTAGCTTTAAAATTTTCACAAAGGTGGGAACTGACAGCCTAACTAAGATGACGCACTCGGTGGTGCACTCATCACAAACAGCTTTCATATCTGGCCGAAATATTCTTGAGGGAGTAGTTGTCTTACATGAAACGCTGCACGAAATCCACTCGAAGAAACTAAATGGTGCTATATTCAAAGTTGATTTTGAGAAGGCATATGATAAAGTTAAATGGTCCTTCCTGCAACAAACATTACGTATGAAGGGTTTCAACGAGCTTTGGCGAAAGCACGTTGACTGTTTTATTAAAAGAGGAAGTGTAGGAGTAAAGGTAAATGATGATATAGGTCATTTTTCCAAACTCTAAAGGGTCTTAGGAAAGGGGACCCAATGTCACCAATCTTATTTAACATTGTTGCTGACATGTTGGCGCTTATGATTAAGAGAGCTGACGAGAAGGATCTTGTAGGGGGACTTATCCCACATCTGGTTGATGGAGGGGTTTCCATTCTACAATATGCCGACAATACCATTTTATTTATGGAACATGATCTAAACAAAGATAGAAATTTGAAACTAATCATTTTTTTATTTGAGCAGCTATCTGGGCTGAAGATCAATTTTAATAAAAGTGAATTGTTTTGTTTTGGAGATGCCAAAAACCAACAAAGCACGTATAATCAACTTTTCGGGTGTACAACGGGGAATTTGCCATTTACGTATCTAGGTATCCCTATTCACCATCGCAAGTTATCAAATAAAGAATGGAAATGCATAGAAGATCGTTTCGAAAAGAAATTAAGTTGCTGGAAGGGAAAACTTTTTGTTGGAAATATGCCCTAGAGGCAATAATAAAATAGTTATTAATATTTCCCTGTTCATGATAATCGTCTATTGTTCATGCTATAATTGTATTAACAGGAAACAGTAATACATGTGTGAATAAATAGATCACAATGTGTCCCTAGCAAGCCTCTAGTTGGCTAGGTCGTTAGTCAATAGATGATCATGGTTTCCTGATCATGGGCATTAGATGTCATTGATAACGGGATCACATCATTGGGAGAATGATGTGATGGACAAGACCCAATCCTAAGCCTAGCACTAGATCGTATTGTTCGTATGCTAAAGCTTTTCTAATGTCAAGTATCTTTTCCTTTGACCGTGAGATTGTGCAATTCCCGGATACCGTAGGAGTGCTTTGGGTGTATCAAACGTCACAACGTAACTGGGTGACCATAAAGGTGCACTACGGGTACCTCCGAAAGTGTCTGTTGGGTTGGTACGAATCGAGATCGGGATTTGTCACTCCGTGTGACGGAGAGGTATCTCTGGGCCCACTCGGTAGAACATCATCATGAGCTCAATGTGACTAAGGAGTTAGTCACACGATGACGTGCTACGGAACGAGTAAAGAGACTTACCGGTAACGAGATTGAACAAGGTATAGGTATACCGACGATCGAATCTCGGGCAAGTTCTATACCGACAGACAAAGGGAATCGTATACGGGATTGATTGAATCCTTGACATCGTGGCTCATCCGATGAGTTCATCATGGAGCTAGTGGGAGCCACCATGGGTATCCAGACCCCGCTGATGGTTATTGGCCAGAGAGGTGTCTCGGTCATGTCTGCCTGTCTCCCGAACCCGTAGGGTCTACACACTTAAGGTTCGATGACGCTAGGGTTATAGGGAATTGTTGTACGAGGTTACCGAAAGTTTTTCGGAGTCCCGGATGAGATTCCGGATGTCACGAGGAGCTCCGGAATGGTCCGGACGTAAAGATTGATATATAGGAAGGATGGTTTTGGACACCGGAAGTGTTTCGGGCGTCACCGGTAATGTACCGGGACCACCGGGACCACCGGAGGTGGTCCCGGGGGACCACCGAAGGGGGGCAACGACCCCGGGAGGCTAGATGGGCTTAGTGGGGAAGGGAACCAGCCCCTAGGTGGGCTGGTGCGCCCCCCACCCAGCCCGTGCGCACCAGAGAAAAGGGGAAGGGGGAAACCCTGGCATAGGTGGGCCTAAGGCCCACCAGAGGGGTGCGCCACCCCTCCTCCCTGCCCTGGCCGCCGCCCCCTCTCCCATCTGGGGCTGCCGCACCCCTTGGGGGTGGGAACCCTAAGGGCTGCGCCCCCTCCCTCTCTCCCTATATATAGTTGAGGGTTCGGGGCTGTTTGGGACACGTTTTTCATCTCTCTCTCGGCGCAGCCCTGCTCCTCTCCCTCCTCCTCTCTGCCGGCGCTTGGCGAAGCCCTGCCGGGAGACCTCGTATCTCCACCGACACCACGCCGTCGTGTTGCTGGACTTCTTCCCCAACCTCTCCCTCCTCCTTGCTGGATCAAGGTGCGGGAGACGTCACCGGGCTGCACGTGTGTTGAACGCGGAGGTGTCCTTGTTCGGCACTAGATCGGAATCGCCGCGAGTACGACTCCATCAACCGCGTTCTAGCAACGCTTCCGCTTAGCGATCTTCAAAGGTACGAAGATGCTCTTACCCCTCTCTCATTGCTGGTCTCTCCATAGGAAGATCTGAACATGCGTAGGAAAATTTTGAATTTATGCTACGTTACCCAACAGTGGCATCCGAGCCAGGTTTTCTATGCGTAGATTCTATGCACGAGTAGAACACAAAAGTTGTGGGCGATGATTTGTCAATTTGCTTGCCTTTAGTAGTCTTATTCTTTTCCGGCGGTATTGTGGGATGAAGCGGTCCGGACCGACCTTACACGTACGCTTACGTGAGACTGGTTCCACCGACAGACATGCACATCGTGCATAAAGGTGGCTAGCGGGTGTCTGTCTCTCCTACTCTAGTCGGATTGGATTTTATGAAAAGGGTCCTTATGAAGGGTAAATAGCTTTGGCATATCATCGTCGTGGCTGTCACGTAGGTAAGAAGGCGTTCTTGCTAGAAACCCAAATCAGCCACTTAAAACTTGCAACAACAATTAGAGGACGTCTAACTTGTTTTTGCAGGGTTTGACATGTGATGTGATATGGCCAAAGTTGTGATGTTGCGTGTATGATGTATGAGATGATCATGTTATTGTAATAGGTTTCACGACTTGCATGTCGATGAGTATGACAACCGGCAGGAGCCATAGGAGTTGTCTTAATTTATTGTATGAGATGCAACGCCATGTGCTTACTGCTTTACTTCATTGCTATCGGTTAGCTATAGTAGTAGTGATAGTAGTAGTTGGCGTGACGACTTCACGGAGACACGATGATGGAGATCATGGTGTCACGTCGGTGACGATGATGATCATTCGATGCCCGAAGATGGAGATCGAAAGAGCAAAGATGATAATGGCCATATCATGTCACTATATGATTGCATTGTGATGTTTATCATGTTTTACATCTTATTGCTTAAAATGACGGTAGCATAATAAGATGATCCCTCTTAAAAATTTGAGAAAGTATTCCCCTAAGTGCGCACCGTTGCGAAGGTTCGTTGTCTCGAAGCACCACGTGATGATCGGGTGTGATAGATTCTAACGTTCGCATACAACGGGTGTAAGCCAGATTTACACACGCGAAACACCTAGGTTGACTCAACGAGCTTAGCATGTACAGACATGACCTCGAATACAAGAGACCGAAAGGTCGAACATGAGTCGTATGGTTGAATACGATCAGCATGAAGTTGCTCACCATGGTGACTAGTCCGTCCCACGTGATGATCGGACACGGGTTAGTCAACATGGATCATGTATCACTTAGATGACTAGAGGGATGTCGATTTAAGTGGGAGTTCATACTCAATTTGATTAAATGAACTTAATTGTCATGAACTTAGTCTAAAAGTTGTCTTTATAAATATTGTAGATGTCCAACGTCAACCTCAACTTCAACGCATTCCTAGAGAAAAACAAGCTGAAAGATGATGGTAGCAACTATGCGGACTGGGTTCGCAACTTGAAGCTCATCCTTGAAGCAGCTAAAAAGGCTTATGTCCTTAATGCGCCTCTAGGTGACCCTCCCGCTCCCGCAGCAGCACAGGACATTCTAAACGTCTGGCAAGCGCGGAGTGATGACTACTCTCTGGTCAGGTGTGGCATGTTATACAGTTTAGAAACGGGGTTCCAAAGGCGTTTTGAGCAACACGGGGCATATGAGATGTTCCAGGAGCTGAAGCTAGTTTTTCAAGCTCATGCCCGTGTCGAGAGATATGAAGTCTCCGACAAGTTCTTCAGCTGTAAGAGGGAGGAGAACAGTTCTGTCAGTGAGCACATACTCAAAATGTCTGGGTTATACGGTCGTCTGACTTCACTTGGATTCGAACTTCCGGATGATGCTATCATTGACAGAATCCTCCAGTCTCTCCCACCAAGCTACAAAGGCTTTGTGCTTAACTACAATATGCAAGGGATGGAGAAGACCATTCCCGAGTTGTACTCGATGCTCAAGTCTGCAGAAGTAGAAATCAAGAAGGAGCATCAAGTGTTGATGGTCAACAAGACCACTAGTTTCAAGAAAGGCAGGGGTAAGAAGAACTTCAAGAAAGACGGCAAAGCTGTTGCCGCGCCCGGTAAGCCAGATGCCGGGAAGAAGAAAAAGAACGGACCCAAGCCTGAGACTGAGTGCTTCTATTGCAAGGGAAAAGGTCACTGGAAGCGGAACTGCCCCAAATACTTAGCGGACAAGAAGGCCGGCAACGTTAAAGGTATATGTGATATACATGTTATTGATGTGTACCTTACCAGCGCTCGTAGTAGCTCCTGGGTATTTGATACCGGTGTTGTTGCTCACATTTGCAACTCAAAGCAGGAACTGCGGAATAAGCGGAGACTGGCCAAGGACGAGGTGACGATGCGCGTCGGGAATGGTTCAAAGGTCGATGTGATCGCCGTCGGCACGCTACCTCTACATCTACCGTCGGGATTAGTTTTAAACCTTAATAATTGTTATTTAGTACCAGCTTTAAGCATGAACATTGTATCAGGGTCTTGCTTGATGCGAGACGGCTACTCATTTAAGTCAGAGAATAATGGTTGTTCTATTTATATGAGTGATATGTTTTATGGTCATGCTCCGTTGGTGAATGGTTTATTCTTGATGAATCTTGATCGTGATGTTACACATATTCATAGTGTGAGTACCAGAAGATGCAAAGTTGATAATGATAGTCCCACATACTTGTGGCACTGCCGCCTTGGTCATATCGGCGTTAAGCGCATGAAGAAGCTCCATACTGATGGACTATTAGAGTCTCTTGACTTTGAATCATTTGACACATGCGAACCGTGCCTCATGGGCAAGATGACTAAGACTCCATTCTCAGGAATAATGGAGAGAGCAACCGACTTATTGGAAATAATACATACTGATGTGTGTGGTCCAATGAACGTTGAAGCTCGCGGTGGTTATCGTTATGTTCTCACTCTCACCGATGATTTGAGTAGGTATGGGCATATCTACTTGATGAAAGCACAAATCTAAGACGTTTGAAAAGTTCAAGGAATTTCAGAGTGAGGTTGAGAATCAACGTGACAGAAAAATTAAATGTCTATGATCTGATCGTGGAGGAGAATATCTGAGTCACGAGTTTGGCACACACCTAAGAAAGTGTGGAATCGTTTCACAACTGACGCCGCCTGGCACACCGCAGCGCAACGGAGTGTCTGAACGTCGTAATCGCACTTTATTAGATATGGTGCGATCTATGATGTCTCTCACCGACTTACCGCTATCATTTTGGGGATACGCATTAGAAACTGCAACATTCACTTTAAATAGGGCACCGTCTAAATCCGTTGAGACGACACCGTATGAACTATGGTTTGGCAAGAAACCTAAGTTGTCGTTTCTTAAAGTTTGGGGCTGCGATGCTTATGTGAAGAAACTTCAACCAGAAAAGCTCGAACCCAAAGCGGAGAAATGCGTATTCATAGGATACCCTAAGGAAACTATTGGGTATACCTTCTATCTTAGATCCGAAGGTAAAACCTTTGTTGCCAAGAACGGATCCTTTCTAGAGAAAGAGTTTCTCTCGAAAGAAGTAAGTGGGAGGAAGGTAGAACTTGATGAGGTAATTACACCCCCTCTCGAACAGGAAAGTAGCGCAGCGCAGGAAGTTGTTCCTGTGGCACCTACACCGACTGAAGAGGAAGTTAATGATGATGATCATGAGGCTTCGGATCAAGTTACTACTGAACCTCGAAGGTCCACAAGGGTACGCTCTGCACCAGAGTGGTACGGCAACCCTGTGATGGAAATCATGTTGTTAGACAACGGTGAACCTTCGAACTATGAAGAAGCGATGGCGGGCCCGGATTCCAACAAATGGCTTGAGGCCATGAAATCCGAGATAGGATCCATGTATGAGAACAAAGTATGGACTTTGCTGGACTTGCCCGATGACCGGCGAGCCATAGAAAATAAATGGATCTTCAAGAAGAAGACTGATGCAAACGATAATGTAACCGTTTACAAAGCTCGACTTGTCGCAAAGGGTTTTCGACAAATTCAAGGAGTTGACTACGAAGAGACTTTCTCTCCCGGAGCGAAGCTGAAATCAGACCGAATCATGTTAGCAATTGCCGCCTTTTATGATTATGAAATTTGGCAAATGGACGTCAAAACAGCGTTCCTTAACGGGAACCTTAAGGAAGAGTTGTATATGATGCAACTAGAAGGTTTTGTCGACCCTAAGGGTGCTAACAAAGTGTGCAAGCTCCAGCGCTCCATCTATGGGCTGGTGCAAGCATCTCGGAGTTGGAACATTCGCTTTAATGAGGTGATTAAAGCGTTTGGGTTCATACAGGTTTACGGAGAGGCCTGTCTGTACAAGAAAGTGAGTGGGAGCTCTGTAGCTTTCCTTGTACTATATGTGGATGGCATATTATTGATGGGGAATAACATAGAGATGTTGGAGAGCATAAAGGCCTATTTGAACAAGAGTTTTTCAATGAAGGACCTTGCAGAAGCTGCATACATATTAGGCATCAAGATCTATAGAGATAGATCGAGACGCCTCATAGGTCTTTCGCAAAGTACATACCTTGACAAGATATTGAAGAAGTTCAATATGGAAAACTAAAAGAAAGGGTTCTTGTCAGTTTTGCAAGGTATGAGATTGAGTAAGACTCAGTCGCCGACCACGGCAGCAGAAAGAGAGAAGATGAGTTCTGTCCCTTACGCTTCAGCCGTGGGCTCTCTAATGTATGCCATGCTGTGTACCAGACCTGATATAAACCTTGCCATAAGTTTGGTAGGGAGGTACCAAAGTAATCCCGGTGCAGAACACTGGACAACGGTCAAGAATATCCTTAAGTACCTGAAAAGGACTAAGGAAATGTTTCTCATTTATGGAGGTGACGAAGAGCTCGTCGTAAAGGGTTACGTCGACGCTAGCTTCGACACAGATCCGGATGACTCTAAGTCACAGACCGGATACGTATATGTGTTGAATGGTGGGGCAGTGAGCTGGTGCAGCAGCAAGCAAGAAGTCGTGGCAGCATCTACATGTGAAGCGGAGTACATAGCTGCTTCAGAAGCGGCTCATGAAGGAATTTGGATGAAGGAGCTCATCACCGACCTTGGAGTGGTTCCAAGCGCATCGGGTCCTATGACACTCTTTTGTGATAACACTGGAGCCATTGCCATAGCCAAGGAGCCCAGGTTTCACCGGAAGACGAAGCACATCAAGCGCCGCTACAACTCCATCCAGGACCATGTCCAGAGTGGAGTGATAGATATTTGTAAAGTACACACGGATCTGAATATTGCAGACCTGTTGACTAAACCTCTTCCACGAGCAAAACATGATCAACACCATAATGCTATGGGTGTTCGATACATCACAATGTAACTAGATTATTGACTCTAGTGCAAGTGGGAGACTGTTGGAAATATGCCCTAGAGGCAATAATAAAATAGTTATTATCATATTTCCCTGTTCATGATAATCCTCTATTGTTCATGCTATAATTGTATTAACAGGAAACAGTAATACATGTGTGAATAAATAGATCACAATGTGTCCCTAGCAAGCCTCTAGTTGGCTAGCTCGTTAGTCAATAGATGATCATGTTGGAATTATGCCCTAGAGGCAATAATAAATGTATAGTTATTATTATAATTCCTGTATCAAGATAATAGTTTATTATCCATGCTATAATTGTATTGAATGAAGACTCATTTACATGTGTGGATACATAGACAAAACACCGTCCCTAGCATGCCTCTAGTTGGCTAGCCAGTTGATCAATGATAGTCAATGTCTTCTGATTATGAACAAGGTGTTGTTGCTTGATAACTGGATCACGTCATTGGGAGAATCACGTGATGGACTAGACCCAAACTAATAGACGTAGCATGTTGATCGTGTCATTTTGTTGCTACTGTTTTCTGCGTGTCAAGTATTTATTCCTATGACCATGAGCTCATATAACTCACTGACACCGGAGGAATGCTTTGTGTGTATCAAACGTCGCAACGTAACTGGGTGACTATAAAGATGCTCTACAGGTATCTCCGAAGGTGTTAGTTGAGTTAGTATGCATCAAGACTGGGATTTGTCACTCCGTGTGACGGAGAGGTATCTCGGGGCCCACTCGGTAATACAACATCACACACAAGCCTTGCAAGCAATGTAACTTAGTGTAAGTTGCGGGATCTTGTATTACGGAACGAGTAAAGAGACTTGCCGGTAAACGAGATTGAAATAGGTATGCGGATACTGACGATCGAATCTCGGGCAAGTAACATACCGAAGGACAAAGGGAATGACATACGGGATTATACGAATCCTTGGCACTGAGGTTCAAACGATAAGATCTTCGTAGAATATGTAGGATCCAATATGGGCATCCAGGTCCCGCTATTGGATATTGACCGAGGAGTCTCTCGGGTCATGTCTACATAGTTCTCGAACCCGCAGGGTCTGCACACTTAAGGTTCGACGTTGTTTTATGCGTATTTGAGTTATATGGTTGGTTACCGAATGTTGTTCGGGGTCCCGGATGAGATCACGGACGTCACGAGGGTTTCCGGAATGGTCCGGAAACGAAGATTGATATATAGGATGACCTCATTTGATTACCGGAAGGTTTTCGGAGTTACCGGGAATGTACCGGGAATGACGAATGGGTTCCGGGAGTTCACCGGAGGGGGGCTACCCACTCCGGGGAAGCCCATAGGTATTTGTGGGGGTCACAACAGCCCTTAGTGGGCTGGTGGGACAGCCCACCAAATCCTATGCGCCAAGGAATAAAAATCAAAGGAAGAAAGAAAAAAAAAGGAAGAAGTGGGAAGGGGGAAGGACTCCCTCCCACCAAACCAAGTAGGACTCGGTTTGGGGGGGGAGAGTCCTCCCCCTGGCTCGGCCGACCCCTTGGGGTTCCCTTGGACCCCAAGGCAAGGTCCCCCTCCCTCCTCCTATATATATGGGGCTTTTAGGGCAGATTTGAGACGATTTTCTCACGGCTGCCCGACCACATACCTCCATAGTTTTTCCTCTAGATCGTGTTTCTGCGGAGCTCGGGCGGAGCCCTGCTGAGACAAGATCATCACCAACCTCCGGAGCGCCGTCACGCTGCCGGAGAACTCTTCTACCTCTCCGTCTCTCTTGCTGGATCAAGAAGGCCGAGATCATCGTCGAGCTGTACGTGTGCTGAACGCGGAGGTGCTGTCCGTTCGGTACTAGATCGTGGGACTGATCGCGGGATTGTTCGCGGGGCGGATCGAGGGACGTGAGGACGTTCCACTACATCAACCGCGATCTCTAATCGCTTCTGCTGTACGATCTACAAGGGTACGTAGATCACTCATCCCCTCTTGTAGATGGACATCACCATGATAGGTCTTCGTGCGCGTAGGAAAATTTTTGTTTCCCATGCGACGTTCCCCAACAGTGGCATCATGAGCTAGGTTCATGCGTAGATGTCTTCTCGAGTAGAACACAAAAGGTTTTGTGGGCGGTGATGTGCGTTTTGCTGCCCTCCTTAGTCTTTTCTTGATTCCGCGGTATTGTTGGATTGAAGCGGCTTGGACCGACATTACTCGTACGCTTACGAGAGACTGGTTTCATCGTTACGAGTTACCCCCTTTGCTCAAAGATGACTGGCAAGTGACGGTTTCTCCAACTTTAGTTGAATCGGATTTGACCGAGGAGGTCCTTGGATGAGGTTAAATAGCAACTCATATATCTCCGTTGTGGTGTTTGCGTAAGTAAGATGCGATCCTACTAGATACCCTTGGTCACCACGTAAAACATGCAACAACAAAATTAGAGGACGTCTAACTTGTTTTTGCAGGGTATGATTGTGATGTGATATGGCCAACAATGTGATGTGATGTATTGGATGTATGAGATGATCATGTTGTAATAGAAATATCGACTTGCATGTCGATGGTACGACAACCGGCAGGAGCCATAGGGTTGTCTTTATACTAACATATGTGCTTGCAGATGCGTTTACTATTTTGCTAGGATGTAGCTTTAGTAGTGATAGCATAAGTAGCACGACAACCCCGATGGCGACACGTTGATGGAGATCATGATGATGGAGATCATGGTGTGGCGCCGGTGACAAGAAGATCGTGCCGGTGCTTCGGTGATGGAGATCAAGAAGCACGTGATGATGGCCATATCATGTCACTTATGAATTGCATGTGATGTTAATCCTTTTATGCACCTTATTTTGCTTAGAACGACGGTAGCATTATGAGGTGATCTCTCACTAAAATTTCAAGACGAAATTGTGTTCTCCCCGACTGTGCACCGTTGCTACAGTTCGTCGTTTCGAGACACCACGTGATGATCGGGTGTGATAGACTCAACGTTCACATACAACGGGTGCAAAACAGTTGCGCACGCGGAACACTCGGGTTAAGCTTGACGAGCCTAGCATGTGCAGACATGGCCTCGGAACACATGAGACCGAAAGGTCGATCATGAATCATATAGTTGATATGATTAGCATAGGGATGCTTACCACTGAAACTACTCTCGACTCACGTGATGATCGGACTTGGGATAGTGTAAGTGGATCATGAACCACTCAAATGACTACAGAGATGTACTTTTTGAGTGGGAGTTTAGCATATAATTTGATTAAGTTAAACTCTAATTATCTTGAACATAGTCTAAGTCCACTTTGAATATATTTGTGTTGTAGATCATGGCTCACGCAAGTGTCATCCTGAATTTTAATACGTTCCTAGAGAAAGCTAAGTTGAAAGATGATGGAAGCAACTTTGTAGACTGGGCTCGTAATCTTAAGCTAATCTTACAAGCTGGAAAGAAGGATTATGTCCTTAATGCTGCGCTAGGAGATGAACCACCCGCTACGGCTGATCAGGATGTTAAGAACGCTTGGTTAGCGCGTAAGGAGGACTACTCAATAGTTCAATGTGCAGTCTTGTACGGCTTAGAACCGGGACTTCAACGTCGCTTTGAGCGTCATGGAGCATTTGAGATGTTCCAGGAGTTGAAGTTCATCTTTCAGAAGAACGCCCGGATCGAGAGGTATGAGACCTCCGATAAATTCTATGCTTGCAAGATGGAGGAAAACTCGTCTGTCAGTGAACATGTGCTCAAAATGTCTGGGTACTCAAACCGTCTAGCTGAACTGGGGATTGAACTCCCGCAAGAAGCTATCACTGACAGAATCCTCCAATCACTACCGCCAAGCTATAAAGGCTTTGTGTTGAACTACAACATGCAAGGGATGAACAAGTCTCCCGGCGAGTTGTTTGCGATGCTGAAAGTCGCAGAGTCTGAACTCCGTAAAGAACATCAAGTGTTGATGGTAAGCAAGACCACTAGTTTCAAGAGAAACGGCAAAGGCAAGAAGGGCAATTCGAAGAAGAGCGGCAAGCCTGTTGCCAATCCGCCGAAGAAACCCAAGGCTGGACCTAAGCCTGAAACAGAGTGCTTCTATTGCAAGGGTATGGGTCACTGGAAGCGCAATTGCCCCAAGTATCTGGCAGATAAGAAGGCGGGCAAAGAAAAATCAGGTATATTTGATATACATGTTATTGATGTGTACTTAACCAGCTCTCGTAGTAGTGCCTGGGTATTCGATACCGGTTCTGTTGCTCACATTTGCAACTCGAAGCAGGAACTGCGGAATAGACGGAGGCTGGCGAAACACGAAGTGACGATGCGCGTAGGAAACGGTTCCAAGGTTGATGCAATCGCCGTCGGCACCGTGTCACTTCAACTACCATCGGGATTAGTGATGAACTTAAATCATTGTTATTTAGTGCCTGCGTTGAGCATGAACATTATATCTGGATCTTGTTTATTGCGAGACGGTTACTCTTTTAAGTCTGAGAATAATGGTTGTTCTATTTCTATGAGTAACATCTTTTATGGTCATGCACCGAATGTGAGAGGATTGTTCATATTGAATCTCGATAGCGATACGCATATACATAACATTGAGACCAAAAAAAGTTAGAGTAAACAATGATAGCGCCATATTTTTGTGGCACTGCCGCTTGGGTCATATTGGTGTAAAGCGCATGAAGAAACTCCATGCTGATGGACTTTTGGAGTCACTTGACTTTGATTCACTTGACACGTGCGAACCATGCCTCATGGGCAAGATAACTAAAACTCCGTTCTCCGGAACAATGGAGCGTGCAAGTGACTTGTTGGAAATCATACATACCGATGTGTGTGGTCCGATGAGCGTGGAGGCACGCGGCGGATATCGTTATTTTCTCACCTTCACTGACGATTTAAGTAGATATGGTTATGTCTACTTGATGAAGCACAAGTCTGAAACATTTGAAAAGTTCAAGCAATTTCAGAGTGAAGTGGAAAATCAGCCTAACAAGAAGATCAAGTTCCTACGGTCTGATCGTGGGGGTGAGTATCTGAGTTTCGAGTTTGGTACTCACTTAAGACAATGTGGAATTGTTTCGCAGTTAACACCGCCTGGAACACCACAGCGTAATGGTGTGTCCGAACGTCGTAATCGTACTTCGTTAGAAATGGTGCGATCTATGATGTCTCTTACTGATTTGCCGTTATCGTTTTGGGGTTATGCATTAGAAACAGCTGCATTCACTTTAAACAGGGCACCATCGAAATCCGTTGAGACGACACCATACGAACTGTGGTATGGCAAAAGACCAAAGTTGTCGTTTCTTAAAGTTTGGGGATGTGATGCTTATGTCAAAAAGCTTCAGCCTGAAAAGCTGGAACCCAAAGCGGAAAAGTGCGTCTTCATAGGTTACCCAAAAGAGACAGTTGGGTACACCTTCTATCTCAAATCCGAGGGCAAAGTGTTTGTTGCTAAGAACGGAACTTTTCTCGAGAAGGAGTTTCTCTCAAGAGAATTGAGTGGGAGGAAGATAGAACTTGACGAGGTTGTCGAACCTCTCATCCCTCTGGATGGTGGCGCAGGGCAGGGGGAAACCTCTGTCATTGCGACGCCGGTTGAGGAGGAAGTTAATGATGATGATCATGAAACTCCAGTTCAAGTTTCTGTTGAACCACGCAGGTCGACGAGATCACGCGCTGCTCCAGAGTGGTACGGTAATCCCGTCTTGACAATCATGTTGTTAGACAACAATGAACCTACAAATTATGAAGAAGCAATGGTGGGCCCAGATTCCAACAAATGGCTAGAAGCCATGAAATCCGAGATAGGATCCATGTATGAGAACAAAGTATGGACTTTGGAGATACTACCTGAGGGCCGCAAGGCTATTCGGAACAAATGGATCTTTAAGAAGAAGACGGACGCTGACGGTAATGTGACCGTTTATAAAGCTCGACTTGTGGCAAAGGGTTTTTCACAAGTTCCAGGAATTGACTATGATGAGACTTTCTCTCCCGTAGCGATGCTTAAGTCCGTCAGAATCATGTTAGCAATAGCTGCATTTTTCGATTATGAAATTTGGCAGATGGATGCCAAAACGGCGTTCCTTAACGGTTTCCTTAAGGAAGAGTTGTATATGATGCAACCCGAAGGTTTTGTCGATCCTAAAAATGCTGACAAGGTGTGCAAACTCCAGCGATCCATTTATGGACTGGTGCAAGCATCTCGGAGTTGGAACAAACGCTTTGATGAGGTGATCAAAGCATTTGGGTTTATACAAGTGGTTGGAGAATCTTGTATTTACAAGAAAGTGAGTGGGAGCTCTGTGGCGTTTCTAATATTGTATGTGGATGACATATTGCTGATTGGAAACAACATAGAGCTTTTGGAGAGCATAAAAGGTTACTTGAATAAAAGTTTCTCTATGAAGGACCTAGGAGAAGCTGCTTACATTCTAGGCATTAAGATCTATAGGGATAGATCAAAACGCCTGATAGGACTTTCACAAAGCACATACCTTGATAAAGTTTTGAAGAGGTTCAAAATGGAACAGTCCAAGAAAGGGTTCTTGCCAGTGTTACAAGGTACGAGATTGAGTAAAACTCAGTGCCCAGCAACTGATGAAGATAGAGAGCATATGCGCTCCGTCCCCTATGCTTCAGCCATAGGTTCTATCATGTATGCGATGCTGTGCACTAGACCGGATGTTAGCCTGGCCATAAGTATGGCAGGTAGGTTCCAGAGTAATCCAGGAGTGGATCACTGGACGGCGGTCAAGAATATCCTGAAGTACCTGAAAAGGACTAAGGAGATGTTTCTCGTGTATGGAGGTGACGAAGAGCTCGCCGTAAAAGGTTACGTCGATGCAAGCTTTGACACAGATCCGGACGACTCTAAGTCGCAAACCGGATACGTATTTATTCTTAATGGGGGTGCAGTAAGCTGGTGCAGTTCCAAGCAAAGCGTCGTAGCAGATTCTACATGTGAAGCAGAGTACATGGCTGCCTCGGAGGCGGCTAAGGAGGGTGTCTGGATGAAGCAGTTCATGACGGATCTTGGAGTGGTGCCAAGTGCACTGGATCCAATAACCTTGTTCTGTGACAACACTGGTGCCATTGCCTTAGCAAAGGAACCAAGGTTTCACAAGAAGACCAGACACATTAAACGACGCTTCAACCTCATCCGCGACTACGTCGAGGAGGAGGACGTAAATATATGCAAAGTGCACACGGATCTGAATGTAGCAGACCCGCTGACTAAACCTCTTCCACGGCCAAAACATGATCGACGCCAGAACTGTATGGGTGTTAGATTTATTACAATGTAATTCACATGGTGATGTGAGGGCTAGATTATTGACTCTAGTGCAAGTGGGAGACTTTTGGAATTATGCCCTAGAGGCAATAATAAATGTATAGTTATTATTATAATTCCTGTATCAAGATAATAGTTTATTATCCATGCTATAATTGTATTGAATGAAGACTCATTTACATGTGTGGATACATAGACAAAACACCGTCCCTAGCATGCCTCTAGTTGGCTAGCCAGTTGATCAATGATAGTCAGTGTCTTCTGATTATGAACAAGGTGTTGTTGCTTGATAACTGGATCACGTCATTGGGAGAATCACGTGATGGACTAGACCCAAACTAATAGACGTAGCATGTTGATCGTGTCATTTTGTTGCTACTGTTTTCTGCGTGTCAAGTATTTATTCCTATGACCATGAGCTCATATAACTCACTGACACCGGAGGAATGCTTTGTGTGTATCAAACGTCGCAACGTAACTGGGTGACTATAAAGATGCTCTACAGGTATCTCCGAAGGTGTTAGTTGAGTTAGTATGGATCAAGACTGGGATTTGTCACTCCGTGTGACGGAGAGGTATCTCGGGGCCCACTCGGTAATACAACATCACACACAAGCCTTGCAAGCAATGTAACTTAGTGTAAGTTGCGGGATCTTGTATTACGGAACGAGTAAAGAGACTTGCCGGTAAACGAGATTGAAATAGGTATGCGGATACTGACGATCGAATCTCGGGCAAGTAACATACCGAAGGACAAAGGGAATGACATACGGGATTATACGAATCCTTGGCACTGAGGTTCAAACGATAAGATCTTCGTAGAATATGTAGGATCCAATATGGGCATCCAGGTCCCGCTATTGGATATTGACCAAGGAGTCTCTCGGGTCATGTCTACATAGTTCTCGAACCCGCAGGGTCTGCACACTTAAGGTTCGACGTTGTTTTATGCGTATTTGAGTTATATGGTTGGTTACCGAATGTTGTTCGGAGTCCCGGATGAGATCACGGACGTCACGAGGGTTTCCGGAATGGTCCGGAAACGAAGATTGATATATAGGATGACCTCATTTGATTACCGGAAGGTTTTCGGAGTTACCGGGAATGTACCGGGAATGACGAATGGGTTCCGGGAGTTCACCGGAGGGGGGCAACCCACTCCGGGGAAGCCCATAGGTATTTGTGGGGGTCACAACAGCCCTTAGTGGGCTGGTGGGACAGCCCACCAAATCCTATGCGCCAAGGAATAAAAATCAAAGGAAGAAAGAAAAAAAAAAGGAAGAAGTGGGAAGGGGGAAGGACTCCCTCCCACCAAACCAAGTAGGACTCGGTTTGGGGGGGGAGAGTCCTCCCCCCTGGCTCGGCCGACCCCTTGGGGTTCCCTTGGACCCCAAGGCAAGGTCCCCCTCCCTCCTCCTATATATATGGGGCTTTTAGGGCAGATTTGAGACGATTTTCTCACGGCTGCCCGACCACATACCTCCATAGTTTTTCCTCTAGATCGTGTTTCTGCGGAGCTCGGGCGGAGCCCTGCTGAGACAAGATCATCACCAACCTCCGGAGCGCCGTCACGCTGCCGGAGAACTCTTCTACCTCTCCGTCTCTCTTGCTGGATCAAGAAGGCCGAGATCATCGTCGAGCTGTACGTGTGCTGAACGCGGAGGTGCCGTCCGTTCGGTACTAGATCGTGGGACCGATCGCGGGATTGTTCGCGGGGCGGATCGAGGGACGTGAGGACGTTCCACTACATCAACCGCGATCTCTAATCGCTTCTGCTGTACGATCTACAAGGGTACGTAGATCACTCATCCCCTCTCGTAGATGGACATCACCATGATAGGTCTTCGTGCGCGTAGGAAAATTTTTGTTTCCCATGCGACGTTCCCCAACAGATCATGGTTTCCTGATCATGGGCATTAGATGTCATTGATAACGGGATCACATCATTGGGAGAATGATGTGATGGACAAGACCCAATCCTAAGCCTAGCACTAGATCGTATTGTTCGTATGCTAAAGCTTTTCTAATGTCAAGTATCTTTTCCTTTGACCGTGAGATTGTGCAATTCCCGGATACCGTAGGAGTGCTTTGGGTGTATCAAACGTCACAACGTAACTGGGTGACCATAAAGGTGCACTACGGGTACCTCCGAAAGTGTCTGTTGGGTTGGTACGAATCGAGATCGGGATTTGTCACTCCGTGTGACGGAGAGGTATCTCTGGGCCCACTCGGTAGAACATCATCATGAGCTCAATGTGACTAAGGAGTTAGTCACATGATGACGTGCTACGGAACGAGTAAAGAGACTTACTGGTAACGAGATTGAACAAGGTATAGGTATACCGACGATCGAATCTCGGGCAAGTTCTATACCGACAGACAAAGGGAATCGTATACGGGATTGATTGAATCCTTGACATCGTGGTTCATCCGATGAGTTCATCGTGGAGCTAGTGGGAGCCACCATGGGTATCCAGACCCCGCTGATGGTTATTGGCCAGAGAGGTGTCTCGGTCATGTCTGCCTGTCTCCCGAACCCGTAGGGTCTACACACTTAAGGTTCGATGACGCTAGGGTTATAGGGAATTGTTGTACGAGGTTACCGAAAGTTGTTCGGAGTCCCGGATGAGATTCCGGATGTCACGGGGAGCTCCGGAATGGTCCGGAGGTAAAGATTGATATATAGGACGGATGGTTTTGGACACCGGAAGTGTTTCGGGCGTCACCGGTAATGTATCGGGACCACCGAAGGGGGGCAACGACCCCGGGAGGCTAGATGGGCTAAGTGGGGAAGGGAACCAGCCCCTAGGTGGGCTGGTGCGCCCCCCACCCAGCCCATGCGCACCAGAGAAAAGGGGAAGGGGGAAACCCTGGCATAGGTGGGCCTAAGGCCCACCAGAGGGGTGCGCCACCCCTCCTCCCTGCCCTGGCCGCCGCCCCCTCTCCCATCTGGGGCTGCCGCACCCCTTGGGGGTGGGAACCCTAAGGGCTGCGCCCCCTCCCTCTCCCCCTATATATAGTTGAGGGTTCGGGGCTGTTTGGGACACGTTTTTCATCTCTCTCTCAGCGCAGCCCTGCTCCTCTCCCTCCTCCTCTCTGCCGGCGCTTGGCGAAGCCCTGCCGGGAGACCTCGTCTCTCCACCGACACCACGCCGTCATGTTGCTGGACTTCTTCCCCAACCTCTCGCTCCTCCTTGCTGGATCAAGGTGCGGGAGACGTCACCGGGCTGCACGTGTGTTGAACGCGGAGGTGCCGTTGTTCGGCACTAGATCGGAATCGCCGCGAGTACGACTCCATCAACCGCGTTCTAGCAACGCTTCCGCTTAGCGATCTTCAAAGGTACGAAGATGCTCTTACCCCTCTCTCGTTGCTGGTCTCTCCATAGGAAGATCTGAACATGCGTAGGAAAATTTTGAATTTATGCTACGTTACTCAACACTTTTATCTTACGGAGGAAGGTTGGTGCTTGTTAATTCAGTTTTAACAAGTATGCCTATGTTCCTTCTATCCTTCTTCGAAGTCCCGGTAGGGGTATGGAAAAGATTGAATTTTTATCGTTCGCGTTTCTTCTGGCAGAGTGATGAGGGTAAGACTAAATATAGGCTAACTAAGTGGGATATTATTTGCCGGCCTAAAGATCAAGGGGGTTTAGGAATCGAAAATTTAGAGACCAAGAATAGATGTCTACTCAGCAAGTGGTTGTTTAGATTATCTGTGGAAAATGGTGGGATGTGGGTACAGATTTTGACGAATAAGTACCTACACTCTAAAACCTTATCTCAGGTCACAGCCACTAATACTGATTCACCCTTCTGGAAGGGTTTAATGCGGGTAAAGAACTATTTCTTCAACAGAACTAGGTTTGTCCTGGGAAATGGGGAAACAATTAGATTTTGGGAAGATACATGGCTAGGGAATGCCGCTTTAGCTATTCGATACCCGCGGCTGTACCATATTGCTCAACGTAGACAAGCGTCCGTTGCTTCAATTCTAAGTGAGATACCTCTAAATATTCAATTCCATAGGTCATTAGTGGGTGATAGATGGACTACCTGGCTGCATCTAGTCCAAAGGTTAATGGATGTTAATCTTTTGGATAGACCGGATCAAATTCGATGGAGATTAACCTCCAATGGAGTCTTTACGGCCAAATCTATGTATGTTGATCTCATAGATTCTACTACTATTCCTAAGTCAGTTCATATCTGGAAGATCAGGGTTCCTCTAAGAATAAAGATATTTATGTGGTTTGTCCATAAAGAAATTATTCTTACGAAGGATAATCTTGCCAAACGAAATTGGAATGGTAATCTTAGATGTTGTTTTTGTCCTGGGAGAGAAACTATTAAGCACCTCTTTCTAGATTGTCCTATGGCTAAACTAGTTTGGCGTTCGCTGCACATTGCTTTCAACATTAGCCCTCCCAATACTATTAGCTCGTTATTTGGGACGTGGCTACAGGGAGTGGCGGTCCAAACTGCTAAACTTATTCGTGTTGGAACGTGTGCTATGTTGTGGGCTCTTTGGAACACCAGAAATGACTTAGGCCCAGTTCTTTTGAGCAGATTCTATAGAATCTCAGTCCCGAAAATTCCGAGCCAAAAGAACTCGAATGAACTACCAAAATCTGAATCAGATTCTGCAGAATCTCGGTGCAATTCAAAATCTGAGAAAAACCTGGTTTCTCCCACAATCTCAAGATTCTACCAAGTCCCACAAAAGAAAACCTTTCGGATTAATACCATACCCCTATTGTACCACGTAATTACAGGCAAAATGCCACCGAGCAGTCAATCAAAACGCCCCGCATCTGCACACCTCGCCTCTGCACCGAGCAATCCTCAGGCCGCATCTGCGCGCGCTCCTCAGGCCGCCCCCGCCCCGCCGCCGGCAGGCCCCGTCGCCCCGCCGCCCGCAGGCCCCGTCTCCCCGCTCGTCAGGCCGGCCCCGCCCCGCCCCGCCGCCGGCAGGCCCCGTCGCCCCGCTCGTCAGGCCGGCGTCCGCCCCGCTCCTCAGGCCGGCCCCGCCCCGCCCCGCCTCCGGCCGGCCAGGCCCCGCCCCGCCCACGCTGCAGTCTGCCCCACCCCGCTGTGAGCTTCGTTCTTCTTCCCTGTAAATAAACAGACATATATTGCTGCTTATTTGTTAGATGGATGGATGGATTTGCTGCTTATTTGTTAGATGGATGGATGGATGGATTTGCTGCTTATTTGTTAGATGGATGGATGAATTTGCTGCTTATTTGTTAGATGGATGGATGAATTTGCTGCTTATACAATTTGGGATAGTGCTGTCAATATTTCCTGCTGTCAATGTATTGCTAGATAGTGTTGTCAATGTTTCCTGCTGTCAATGCTAATGTGGTAATGTTGAATAATAATGGTAGATGGAGAAAGTTAAAGAGCCCAAAGCAAATTGGGATAGTGCTGCTCATACAATTTATATGACTGCTTGCGTAGAGGAGGTTCGAGGAAATAATCACAGCGGCAGCTTTTTGTCGGACATAGGACAAGCTAATTTGCATAAAAAATTCAATGAACACTCCGGAAGAAACTATTCAACCCGGCAAATCAAAAATAGGTGGAGTGTGTGTAGGAGCGACTACAATACATGGAAGACATTGATCCAGCAAGCATCTGGCCTAGGAAGAGATGAGCATACGAAGACTATTGCTGCTACAAATGAGTGGTGGGCATTGGAGATAAAGGTATTGTTTTTGTCATGCCATTTTTAAATAATGAGTCATGTTGCTTCACTTTGATATTAACATGTGGTGGCTTATGATTACAGGCACATCCAGAAGCTGCCAAGTTCCGGTATGCTCCACTAGCGGAGGAGGAAAAAATGTCAGAGGTTTTCGATAATTGTTGTGTCACAAATGAGCATGCGAGGGTGCCAACTCCCTCTTATCAAGGTGATCCCTCCCGAATTATTTTGGAGGATCACACATCAAGGTAATTGTGCCCAAAGAGTTGGAGCCCCAACACAGGAATAGAAAAGGTTACACAAGTGAAAATGTTATGGCAGTGTGTGATTTTGATATGAGGTTCACGTTTGTTGTTCCCGGATGGCCCGGATCTGTTCATGACACACGTGTATGGAGCGATGCCATAGTTCGTTATGATCACTTTCCACAACCCCCCACAGGTAATCTCTCTCATGTGCCCATATAGTAATATACATGGTATGCTATAAATTTATAATGTCTTATGTTGATGTCCTACTGTAGATAAATATTATCTTGTCGACTCCGGATATCCAAACAAGGTTGGTTATCTAGCACCATACAAAGGGCAACGATACCATGTACCAGATTTCCAACAACACCAACCAGTTGGGAGATATGAGACATTCAACCATCGACATTCTTCTTTGCGAAATGTCATCGAAAGAACATTTGGTGTTCTGAAGATGAAATGGCGAATTCTCGAAGGCATACCTCGGTACAAACCGGAGACCCAAAAAATGATTGTCACTGCATGCATGTGTCTCCACAATTGGATCCGTGATAGCAAGTTACGTGATGAGCATTTCGACAAGTTTGACAATGATGCATACGTGCAACCTGTATTGCCGTTTACAGGTGCCAACGCTCTACCACCAGAAGATGATGGTACCATGAACGCAACACGTGAGGCGATTGCTGCTAGTCTTGTACCTTGAGAGTATTGTCTTTTTTTAGTTTATGCACTTGCCGTCATGAACAAAACTTTACACCCATTGTAATATTTAGCAATTTTTATGCCATTCGTAAAATACACTTTCGTCACTGTTAGAAACAACAGAGTGTTAACAATTCAGCAAACAACTTCTATCTAAGGACAGTACAGACATTTCAACAGACAACACTTTCCAGAATCTCAAACTACAATCTCTGAAAAGAACTCGACCACAGATTCTGGGAGAAGTAGATTCTGGGAGAATTTTCCATAATCCTGATTCTCTAGAATCCAGGGTGAAAAGAACTGGGCCTTAATCTTTAACAGATTACGCGATGTTCACTTTCTGCAGGTTATCTTCAGGGCTACCGCACTTATCCGCATGTGGTCATTACTCACGCCTGTGGCAGCCAGGGAGCATTTGGATACTGGGTGTGTCCGATGGGAGATGGTAGCACAGGGTATCTTTAACCGGTTTGGATGGCGTCATATTAATAGAATAGGTGTCTAGTCATCTACATTTTCCCGTCATCCCTGATTTGGGCGTATAGTACGCCTTGTATCTCTTTTTTTCGGATTTTTGTGTCCTTTTGAATCATTTATTGTACTTATGCCGATTATGGCGTTTTAATATATGGCTATATGCATTAATCGATGCAGAGGTCTGGGCCTAGCCTCCTTTTCAAAAAAAAAAGTATATGGCCCCGAAAAAGGTTACTTAGATGCAACAGAAACAAAGAGCAAGTAGTAATAATTCTTAATACTAGTAAACTGCACGTACTTTGCACGTCGGTGATCATGCAAGAAAAAAATAAACCAAAAAAAGGTAACCATTTCATTTCCCTCAACGAAGAAAGGCAACCCATTCCAATTTTCAGACCCATTGCTTCTTACGCATGTATAAGTTTAGTCATTAGAAACAAGTGTAATCGATTCTACCATACAACATAAGCGGGAAACCTTAACTGCAGTTGGAATTAACTCGAGTGATCACAGATCAAAACCAATAACCAAACATCACACCATATAGCTATTGTTATTTGTGGACTAAACTTGCTCACATGGTTGATTTTATCGCTTCTACACAATTGTTTTATATATACAATAGTAAAGGCAGAGACTTACACCACTTTTATGTTTCTGGAGTCGACAAAGTAGTATATATATGCTAATGCCAAAAGGAAGTTGGTACTTATTATTAATGTCATCTAAAGCGTGGCTTCTTAGAGCTAAGCATGAGCCTTCATTTCAAGTTCATGATCCAGAATGGCAGATGTTCCAGTCAACCCTACCTACAATTCTTGAGTTCGCAATCCAGAAAGTTAATTAGAATGTTTGTGCACGCTCAGCCAGGGATTTCCACAACCTAAGATAAGAAAAAGGAAGAAATTAGATAAGCAAACCAACCAAATAACTCAAATTAACGCAATGCAGCTAATACAGAATCTCATTATACATATAGAGTACTAATGGCATGAGGCAGAACATAATCTGTAGTGATAGCTTATTCGTTATAAACAAAAAAACTGGAGGGTCTTTTGGAGCAATCGAAGATGAAGTAGGAGCACACTTATTTCATGCTGGAGACTGAGGTGGCTATAGATTGGTGCGGCATGTAGTTACAGTTCCTATGGTGAAACTCTACTGGGACGGGGAATAGTAGAAAAGCTCGTCCAATTGCACCTGTCAGAGATGCCCATATGGGTTCAGAATTTTGAAATAGATGAGAGAAACTGACAATACAACCACATGCCAATTGCAAACAGAGAATCAAATGCCAATTGCAAACAAAATAAAAATCAGCCACAAAATCCAAAAAAGTAAGCATCTTCAACCATCTCTAATTATAATATGCTCATGGAGATGCCAGCTTACAACATGTTCATGAATTTACATTCGTGTACTACTACAACCTGCCCGGTAGTCATTTCTAGTGTTCACTGCCCTTGTCCAGGAATGCTGCTATCCGCCTACATTGACCAATACTCGTTGGTTCATTACATGATGTAGGTATATGTCAGATGGATTGATCAAGGTCTGATTCTCAGTAACTGAAATAATTATGTCGTTTTGAACGATATTTTAAGCTGGAGAACAGTTTAAATTTCCAACAACGGCCACTGTGTTCCCAAGACAGAAAAAAAGCATACATGCTACTGATTAAACAAAAGTAGATACTGATAAAACGACCGCATGCTACTGATTAACTATTTTATCTACGTTGTTCTACGTATCAATCTGCTCAAGGGGATATTTCCTAGATGGACTAGGGGGATGCTGGAAGCTCCGCCGTTGATTTACTACTAGTTCTTTCCCACGGACTGGAGACCCGGTAAGAATCGGAAACCATGGCGATGCATGTCCGAGGCCAAGAAATGTTTGTTGCAAATTTTGGCATAATGTGCGATAAAGATGCTTTTACCCCCTCCCTTAGTTTTGCCTTTTAAGCAAAGCCTGCATGCATGCAGTAGCACGCAGCCGGCTCAAACTGAAACTGAAGCGGCAGATGAGTGGCCACGTACGTACGATCGAGACGTGATCAAGTGAAGCACGCTTGGTCCCATCTCCAAAAACAAATAAGCCCAAGGCGTGATCAGCTACAATATTTGTTTGTTGTTGTTGCTGCTTCTGTTGTTGGAGCATTGCGCTTTTGCACAACAACTGACTCTTATCATCTTATGTTTCTTCTCACGCTTTGTGCTCCACGAAACAAACAACCTAGCTACATTTGGTTTCTTCTTGCGAATGGCACAAACTATACAAAGCCTTTTTCTTGCGTGAACACAACCGTGGTACTCACCATGCATGCGACATATTCCGGTACCACAAAGCCCCTGGCGTCCTGATCCAACGGCTCACAGGAGGATCCAACGGTGAGGGTGACCACGTACGTAGCTCCGTTCCAGCCACCGGCCGACTCCATAAATCGAGCCCCAGGGCGAACCATTCTTCTCAAGCTCCTTCCCCGGACAGGACACCACCGATCCTGGTTGGCAACCATGGCAGCCGCTGGCCACCTCATCCTCCTGTCATGCGTGCTCCTTCACGCCCTCCTCGCCGGTCCGGCGGAGGGTCTGGTCCGTGTCGCGCTGACGAAGCGGCCTGCGGACGAGGACGGACGCGTCGTCGCCGGGGAGGACGCGCAGCGCCTCCTCGCGTGGCGGCACGGCCTCGTCTACAACTCCGCCGCCGACGTGCCCAAAGAAGGCGCGGAGGGCCACGTCGTGGCGCTTAAGAACCACCTCAACGCCCAGTACTACGGCGAGATCGCCATCGGGACGCCGCCGCAGAACTTCACCGTCATCTTCGACACGGGCAGCGCCGAGTTCTGGGTGCCCTCCTCCAAGTGCTTTCTCTCGGTGCGTAGCGTAGTACTCCGTTCGTCCTAAAATTCTTGTCTTAGATTTGTTTAAATATGAATGTATCTAGTTAAATTTTAGTATTTAGATACATTTATTTTTAGGTAAAGCTAAGACAAAAATTTTAAGACGGAGGAAGTATTTGGCTTGCTTAGGATTTAGGGTGGGTTGTACACATTTTTGGTTACTTACGCTACTAATAAATTTGCTGCAGATTGCATGCTACCTCCATGCGAGCTACAAGGCCAGCAAGTCCACCACTTACAAGAAGAACGGTTTGTGTCTTCTAATACTCTCTCTGTTTCAAAACAAGTGAGTCGACTTTGTACTGACAGAGGGAGTAGTAATTAATCTGATCATTTCCAATCAGTAGAGTTTTGTGGTGACAGTAGACTTTGCCACTGTTTGCATATATTCCTAAGAAAGTACAACGCTTTCCTCTTTCGTAAAAAAAATTCTCGAGAGTACGCCAATAGCGTATCATATCTTTATAGGAGACATAATAGCGTTTACAAGACGCCAATTGGAATGCGAACATTTTCATTGGGTACACCAACACCAACAAATACAATCAAAGCTACTCTCTCACAAAAGGATCTAATCCTCCTCCACCAAAGCCTGCAAAAGTTTCCACTCCTTGATTTCACTCAGGACAAGAGGGGTCAGTTGTGCTGGTGATTTCTGCTTGTTGATCCTGTTGAAAACTCTTGCATTTCTTTGTTTCCAAATCACCCAAGCAGTCCCGATGACGAATGAGTCAAAACCCCTGCGGATCTTTCCTGAGAATAGCTTCCTCTCAACAAACCACCAGTCTCTAAACGCGCCAGCGGGGCGGTAGCGGAACATTAAGGTGTTAGGAATAATCCCGTAGGATTCATATGACTGGATCTTATGTCTAGCAATTAGACCACCTAAACAATGGAAGTGAGAGATTGGTTCTTACCGCCAATGGTTGACGCCATTGGTGTAGGCGATGCGATGTTCCATGCCTGCTCGATGCAGGCGTGATGCAGGCTCGAGGTAGACGGTCGTGGCGGGAAGCGGCGTCCCTCCGGGCGCCACCGGCACTGCCCTGGAACAGGGACAGAGCTTGGTGATGGTCTTCCCGTCGTGCAGCGCTCCCCCACATCGGATAGGGTTTTAGGGATGTAGGGAGCAGTAGTAGACCGTACATGAATTAGATCTCGCATGCAGGTGCCGGCTGCTCCCCACCCTTTTATGTGCGCTGGCGACAGGGGACCAAAACCACGTTGGTTAGGGTGCCCCAGATCAGGGCGCTTCTGTTGTGACGAGGGAACGTTCGTTGGATCGTGGCCCTCTCTTTTACGTTACTTTGTGTTTATCCTTTGGCCTTTTTCTTTCTTTCTTTCTTTCTTTTCTCTATAGCCCGTTGGGCCTTAGATCAAATACCAACATTCTCCCCCTTGATCGTTAGGCTCATTAACTTTTGTCCATTCTTCATAGGAATGATATACCAGAGCAAGGTGTTACAACGACAAATGAAATGCCGTTGAACCGCTATACTCATAGCACTCATCCTATCTCGAAACGGAATACATATTACTTAATGGGGAGTGGTTATATTAGTGGTCCCATTATTCCAGAATCAAGAGGCTTCCAATAATCCCATGCTGGCTACATGCTCACGAAAAATATTGGGTGGTAAGCCTTTAGTGAGCGGATCCGCAAGCATACGTGTCGTACTGATATGCTTAACATTAATAGTTTGATCTTGGATTCTATGTTGAACAACACGATACTTTAGGTCAATGTGCCTGGCAGCAACACTTGACTTGTTGTTATTGGCATAGAAAACTCTGGGTTCATTATCGCAATACAATGTGAGTGGTTTGGAAATGCTATCAACCACCTTAAGTCCGGGAAGAAAATTCTTTAGCCATACAGCCTGCCCAGTGGCCTCAAAACATGCTATAAACTCTGCCTGCATCGTAGATGAGGCGACTATCGTTTGCTTGGAGCTTTTCCATGATATGGCTCCACCGGCGAGTGTGAATATATAACCTGACGTGGATTTCTTGCTATCCACACACCAGGCAAGATCAGAGTCTGAGTAACCAATAACTTCCAGGTTATCGGACTTCTTATATGTAAGCATGAAATCTTTAGTACCTTGCATATAACGCAAGACTTTCTTTGCGGCCTTGCAGTGGTCCGGTCCTGGATTAGATTGGAATCTGCCAAGCATCCCGGTTACAGAAGCTAAGTCAGGGCGTGTACACACTTGAGCATACATGATGCTTCCGACATTCGAAGCATAGGGAACCGACTTCATCTGATCAGTTTCATTTTGGTTCCTTGGACATTGGAATGTCCCAAACTTATCACCCTTGACTATGGGGGCAGGTGTAGGAGCACTTATGCATATTGTATTTCTTTAGTACTTTCTCAAGGTATGCCTTCTATGATAGTCCTATTGTTCCGTTGGACCTATCTCGATGAATCTCAATGCCAAGGACATACGAGGCTTCATCGAGATCCTTCATGTCAAAATTCGAGGACAAAAATCTCTTGGTCTCTTGCAGCATATCTTTATCACTGCAAGCCAACAGAATGTCATCCACATATAGGACTAAAATTGTGAACCTACTGCCTTTGAACTTAACGTATATGCAGTTGTCCACTTCATTTTCTTTAAAACGAAAAGTTCTAATAACCTTGTCGAACTTTAGGTACCACTGTATTGAAGCCTGCTTCAAGCCATATATGGATTTCTTTAAACGACATGCCATATGTTCTTTTCCTTCCATGAAAAAACCTTCAGGTTGAGTCATGTAGACTTCTTCTTTTAAGTCACCATTCAAAAATGCCGTCTTGACATCCATTTGATGCAGCTCTAAATCATAATGAGCTACAAGTGCCATGACTATTCTGAAGGAGTCCTTTGCCGACACAGGTGAGAAGGTTTCCTTATAATCGATCCCTTCTCTCTGTGTAAAACCTTTTGCTACAAGTCTCGCTTTGAACTTTTCAACGTTCCCTTTGGAGTCATATTTGGTTTTGTAGACCCATTTGCAGCCTACCCTTTTGGCTCCATCGGGAACTTCTGTTAAGTCCCAAACATCATTCGAACTCATAGATTTCAATTCATCTTCCATGGCAACCATCCATTTGGACGCGTCTTCGCTTTTAGTGGCTTCTTTATATGAGGTCGGATCTTGTGCCTTCCCAATGTCATTTTCATCCTCACACATGAAAGTGACATAATCATTTGGGATGGCCTTTTTCTTATCTCGTTGCGATCTTCTCACGGGCTCATTAGTATGCGTGTTTCTTCTTGCCCGAGAAGGTTGAGGATTAACATTAGGTTGAGGATCATCATTTGGTTGGGAATCCTCATCCTGAGGAGGATCTTCATTATGCTGAGGCTCATCGTTAGATTGATGATCCACTTCAGGTTCGGGATCACCAGTCGGTGTCTCATGCGTGATAGTCATAGGGATAAAGCTCTCTCGGATAGTCGGGGATGGGACATATACCCGCTTCTCCTCAAGATCAATTGCCCTAACCTCAGTGACTTCATTATCCTCAAAAATATCGCTTGCCTGGTTTCCACAAACTTGGTGGTGTGACCTGGGCAATAAAAACGGTATCCTTTTCCTCTATGAGGGTACCCAATGAAAAAACAACTAATTGTCTTTGGGTCCAACTTCTTAATTTGTGGATTGAACACTTTAGCTTCAGCTGGGCAGCCCCACACACGCAAGTAATTCATGCTCGGTTTCTTTCCCGTCCACATCTCATAAGGTGTGCTCGGTGCTGACTTAGTTGGAGCAAGATTCAGGATGTGTGCAGCTGTTTTCAATGCCTCCATCCAAAGATTTACTGGTAAGCTTGCATGACTAAGCATGCTTCGTACCATATCCATCAGAGTGCGGTTGCGACGCTCAGCTACACCATTTTTCTGAGGTTCACCGGGCACTGAATATTGGGCAATAATTCCATTTTCATCAAGATGTTTAGCAAACGGTCCTGGAATTTGCCCATAAGGAGCATGCCTGCCATAATATTCTCCCCGCGATCACATCGTACTACCTTGATCTTTAGATCGAGTTGGTTTTCAACCTCTGCTTTATAAATCTTAAATTTGTCCAAAGCTTCGGATCGATCACGTATGGGGTAAATATAGCCATAGCGAGAGAAATCATCCGTGAAGGTAATGAAAGAATCAAAACCATCCACAGATTTTACGTTAAAAGGTCCACATATATCAGTATGTATAAGTTCAAGGGCCCTTGTGGCTCTTACTGTTCCTTTCTTAATTGTTTTTACATACTTTCCCTTAATGCAGTCAATGCAATTGCCCGCGTCAGAGAAATCTAGTGGAGGAAGTATTTCTACTTTAATCAATCGTTCCATTCTCCCCCTCGAAATGTGGCCTAACGGTGCCACAATTTCGAAGAAGGATTGGTACTTCTCCCATTTTTTTCATGATTGCATACATTCATATTCAGCTCATAGAGATTCACACATATAGGATATTCGAAAAGATTCAACATATAAAGTTTGCCTCGTCGAACGGCGAGACCAACATCCTTATTACAATATTTTAAAAAACATTGTTTCTTCCTGAAAGAGCAATGAAAACCATAATCATCTAAACATGAAACTGAAATCAAATTCCTACTTAATGTAGGTACATAAAGTACGTCCTTGAGCTGAAGTAGGAAACCAGTGTGCAACTTCAAGGTGAGGGAGCCCACAGCTTCAACTTCAGCCTCCTTTCCATTTGCGACATTAAGTCTTCTTGAACCCCTTCTTAGGGTATGGCTTGTATGGAATCCCTGCAAGGAATTAGCAACATGCACAGTCGCTCCTGAGTCAATCCACCATGTAGATTCAGAAAAATCGGCATATAGAGATTCATCTACGAGAGTGACCTCATCCTTACCCTTTTTATTCAGCCACTTGAGAAAACCAGGACAGTCTGCCTTGACATGACCTGGCTCTTTGCAAAAGTTGCAAATCATTTCTCTAGCGGCATTTTTGAGATTGAGTGGAGCAGCCGCTGGAGGAGCGGGACGTGAACAGCTTGCCTCATTGCATTGCTTAGGTTTTGGAGGAGTCTTTTTGAAAAACTGCTTTTTGTTGGGCACAATATTGCCAGAGGCATTGTTCTCATGCTTCCTTTTTCCACAGTTAACATGGAAAACTTGATCCTTTTGTTCACTTTTCATTCTCTCTTCCTCCTGAACACAATCCGCAATGAGCTCAGGTAGTTTCCACTTAGTTTCAAGAGAGTTATAATTTATCTTAAATGGATTGAACTGTGAGGGTAGTGACCTAAAAACAAGGAGCACAAGAAGCTCTTCGTTCAAGTCACACTTCATGGGTTTAAGCTTTGCCGCGGCATTGCTCATACTTAATATGTGTTCCCTCACACTTCCTTGCCCATCATATTTTGCAAGCAGCTTGTGTAAAAGCTCATCAGCATACACTTTCTCTGAGCCCTTAAATTGTTCTTCCACCGATTTCAAATATTCGGCGGTATTTTATTTAGTGGGAATAGCCCCTTTAATCTCAGTTGAGATGGAGAAGTTCATAATTAGGAGACCTCTTCCACTGCTCAACTTTAGTGTCATAGGCTTTCTCAAGCTCAGCATACCCAGTGGCACCCTTTGGAGGTTCCTCTAGTTTACTTTCTCTGAGCGCGAGGTCAACCTCATGCCAACCCAAGTTCAATAGCAACGAGTCCTTCCATGTTTGGAAGTTGTTTTCCTGTTAGTGGCTTGATGTTTTCGAAACCACGAGGACCGGAAGCTGTCATAATTTCAAAATATCATAAGTAAAGGGAAAGAACATCATAACTAAATTAAATTGCAGAAAAATTAACCTACGTTGGTTGATCAATTTTCATGCAAAATTTAATTCCAAATTATATCACCGTTGGGCAGAAAATAATAAGGAATTAACATAAAATAAAATATATATGAATCAGAATTGTAAAACAACGTTGGTTGTATTACAAAAATAAAACATCACATTAATATGCCATAAATGACATAAACATTATTTTCATAAAAGTTTTCCAAATAAAATTTCTCGTTGGTTCCATTTTATTCAGAAAACTTAAACATAATTTTTCAACATTATTCTTCTGTTAATTTTCTATTTATAATAGTGCAAAACATTTTTTAGAACAACTTCAGAAAAAGCACTGAATAAAAAGAGAAAATTCGTCTTATTTTGACCCATTATGAGTCCTAGCCCAGCAGACAAAACGTAAAAGAAAGTTAAACATGATTTTTTTTTGTCTGTGGCTAAAACAACTTGGGCCGAAGCCCGTTCATGAAATAGGCCCGTAATCCGGCCGAAGGCCTGTCTGGGCGCCGCTTCGGCTGGACCGTCCGATCGAGCGACCGGCTCGGATCGCCCGCAGAGGAGAGAAAACCGGCAGGGGTCGAAACCCTAGCCCCATCCCCATTTTTTTCCCCAATCCTGTGTCACTCCCGAGTCCCGAGCGACGGCGCCGGCGAGGAGCTGCGCCACAGGCAGCGCCGGCTGGGAGAGCCCGTGCGCACGATTGGGCGTCGAGGCAGCCACGCTCGCCGGAGGAGCGTGCAGTGAGAGCCCGTGCACACGGTGGGGTGTCGTGGCAGCTGCGCTCGCCGGAGCAGCGTGCAGGGGACTTCGTCCCGCGCGCTCCTCCGTCGAGCGTGGCTCCAGTGGCGCATCTAATCGGCGACGGCGACGGCGACGTGCAAGGCGCAGAGCCATGCGATGCAGCCGTCCCGCGCATCTTCCCGCACGCCGTCCCGGAGGACAGCGGCGTTTTGGCCATGGATGCACGCACGGCGACGGCTGCGCGGATCCGAAGGCCGACGTTAATAGGTGAGACCGAAACTTTGCCTCTGATTTGGGACTTTGGCATGATTTCTTTGAAACATTTGACTCCCCTCCTTCTATTTTCTTAATTATGATCCGGAAACAGTGCCTAAAGATCAAAACATAGCGCGGAAACGTGGCATGAACACATTAACAGAACATGGTTTAATCATTCTTGGGAAAACTAGCACTGTCCCGTGGTACTAAGACACCGATAAACATGAAAATTAATCATGAACAGATCAAACTTAGGGATCTAATATAGGCTTAACCGGCTCAAGATACCATTGTTAGGAATAATCCCGTAGGATTCATATGACTGGATCTTATGCCTAGCAATTAGTCCACCTAAACAATGGAAGTGAGAGAGAGATTGGTTCTTACCATCAATGGTTGAGGCCATTGGTGTAGGTGATGCGATGTCCCGTACCTGCTCGATGCAGGCGTGATGCAGGCTCGGGGTAGACGGTCGTGGCAGGAAGCGGCGTCCCTCAGGGCGCCACCGGCACTGCCCTGGAACAGGGGCAGAGCTTGGTGATGGTCTTCCCGTCGTGCAACGCTCCCCCAGACCGGATAGGGTTTTAGGGATGTAGGGAGCAGTAGTAGACCGTACGTGAATTAGATCTCGCACGCAGGTGCCGGCTGCTCCCCACCCTTTTGTGTGCGCTGGCGACAGGGGACCAAAACCATGTTGGTTAGGGTGCCCCCGATCAGGGTGCTTCTGTTGTGACGAGGGAACGTTCGTTGGATCATGGCCCTCTCTTTTACGTTACTTTGTGTTTATACTTTGGCCTTTTTTTTCTTTCTTTCTTTTCTCTACAGCCCGTTTGGCCTTAGATCAAATACCAACATAAGGTTCAGGCTGTCGAAGCAACCATGCCAGACCTCTCTCGCGTAGACGCATTGACAGAGGATGTGATCAACATTGTCCTGATCTTGCAAGCACGAGAAGCAGGCACAGGATTCCTTCTGTATCCCATGTCTAGTTCTCCTGTTAGATGTCCATAACCTGTATTGAACCATGAGCCACGCAAAGATTTTGCAGCGTAGGGGTGCCCAGCTCCTCCAAATGCAATCCGCTGATGCATCTCTCTCCTTTCCCATGCATAGTCTGTCGTAAGTGGCCTTTGTGGTGTAGACTCATGTCGTCTCAGCAGGCCAATGAAACTGGTCTACCACGTTTTCATTCCTCGGAGCGGTGGAGATTGCAAGGCATAAGTGAGCGATATGAATGTGCACCATGAAGTTGATTTCACCAACTACATCCTCGGTCCAGGCATTATTGATTAGCGCTTGCTGGACAGTCCTAGTGTTACGCGCCCTGGTGGCGACCATCTTCCAAAGGCCAGGAGCAATCTCACCAACCGTGAAACCGTGAAGCCATCTATCCTTCCAAAAGAGAATTTGTTCTCCATTTCCGGGAGTGATCTTGATCATGCTGTTAAAGACCAGTTTGGCTTCCTTATCCTCCACCATTGGAATCCCCTGCCATGTCCTGCTAGGGCCAGTTCTTCTAAGCCATTCCCATCTAACGCGGAGTGTGATGGCGTGCAAGCACATGTCCCTCACACCCAAACCTCTGAGGCAGGTGGGGCGGCACACCTTATCCCACGCCATGAGGCAGAGCCCACCATTGACCTCTTCCTTACCAGCCCAGAAGAAGGCCTTCATCCATTTATTTCCTCGAAGACCCAGTTTGGCGCATTGAGCACGAGCAGGTGGTGGATAGGTCTAGCAGGGATAACTGATTTGGCTAGAATCAGACGTCCCGGTCTCTGGATCATACCGCGCTGCCATGCGGGAATGAGCTTTCTAACCTGATCCAAAAGTGGTTGCCAATCAACGCGACAGAGCTTCCTGATTGCCAGCGGGATACCCAGGTATTTGCAGGGGAAATTGTCCAGCCTGCAGTGCAATGCATCCATGCCTCTTAATCCATCCTCCTCAAAGCCCCGGATGAGTATGGCTGTAGATTTTGTGTAGTTGATGCGGAGCCCCGAGGCTTCACCGAATATGTCGAGGAGCTCTTCCACGCAGGTGAGATCCATCTCCGTAGGCCTTACAAACATAGGCACATCATCAGCGTAGAACGAAAGCCTTTGGAGAGGAGAGATTCCTCGGAAACAGCTGAGAATGCCGACCTCTGACGCCTTGCACATGATTGTCGAGAGCGCGTCCATGGCTATCACGAAAAGCAGCGGTGAGACCGTATCGTCTTTTGTGAGCCCCTGCGCGTGGACAATAGATCTGCCCGACACGTCGTTGACACCCAATGCATCCATTTTCTGCCAAAGCCTCGCCTCCTGAGAACCTCGAATAGGAATGGCTAGGAGAGGGAGTCGAAATCCCTAGAGATGTCAAGCTTGAGGAAGGTACCAGGCACTTTCGAAGCGTGAATCTTGCGAGCCACTTGTCGGACCAACAGGTAGTTTTTGTGAATGCTATGCCCCTTGATGAATGTTGATTGGTTGGTGTTCACGATGTCATGCATACTCTTCCTAGGGCGGATGGCCAGAACCTTGGCAAACAGCTTCGAGAAACTATGCGGGAGGCTGATGGGTCTGAAGTCGCGAACCTCCAATGCCTCAGGAGTTTTGGGGATGAGCACAACGTGAGCCTTGTTAAGCTTTCCGAATCCCCGACCATCCTCGACAAACATCTTGAGAAACGCAACCATGATATCATGCTTGATCACCAGCCACGCTTTGTGGTAGAAAAGCCCAAAGAAATCGTCGGTGCCAGGAGCTCTATCCAGGGGGTGTGTCTTTGATGGCCTGCCACACCTCCTCCTCCGTGAAGATCTCCCTCTTAACTCAGAGAGGTCGAGTTGGGACATGCCAAGATACTGGAGATCGAGTGTGTGCGCCCGGGCAGACGCCTTCCCCAGGAGGCTGTTGAAGGCAGCATGGAAAGCATCCTGGATGCTGCTTTGGTCAGTGAGAATCTGGTCGCCTCGTCTCACCCTCGGTATGAAATTTTTTGATCTCCTTCCGTTGGCCACGGCCTAAAACAATTTAGTGTTTGCGTCCCCTTCCTTGATCCACCTGATCCTCGATCACTGTCGTTCAATCGTCCTTTCAAAGGAGGCCATGCCGAGCATGGCGAGTTTGAGTGTTCTTCTTAGCCACAGCTCTTGATTAGGGAGCAGCCACAATTCCTGGGCGCGATCAAGCCTCTGGATAACCCAGTTTGCCACTCCCATGGGAATCTTGATGTCGTCGGCCTTTCTTTGCCCCCAAGCTGGAAGATAAGCCGCCGTGTTACGAAAGAGAGTGTCGAGTCTTTTGAAAGGATCAACGATGTTGCTGTCGCACTGCCATGCCTCTCTGATGGCATCCTCGAATCCCTCCATCTTGGTCCAAAAAACCTCAAACCGAAAGCGCTTCTTGTGCGGATTTTATACATTATGATGATAAAGAAATAATTACCTACTACCTATTATAATGTAGAAACTATAAAATGAAACATATTCCAGTTATTGATAAGCATTGAGATACAACATGATCGCTGTCCTAGCACACACGTTGTCCATGTATTCCTTCAGTTACGCATTAGGCAGGTAAATGGTATTTTCATGAATACAATTTTCATTTCCCCTCTTGGCAGGAAAAAGGGTTGCACTTCATTATGGAACCGGTACAATTTCTGGATATATTAGCCAGGACAATGTCCAAGTTGGTGGCCTAGTTGTAAAAAATCAGGTTTAATTACGCTTTTACTAGAAGTGCACACTTCTTTTTATGTTCTCTAATCTTTCATATGTGTATCTCATTAGTTTGACAGTATACTTGTATTATGATACCCTTTCCAGGATTTCATCGAAGCTACCTTGGAACCGGGTATAACTTTCATGTTTAGGAAATTCGATGGCATTCTCGGTCTTGGGTTTAAAGAAATCGCAAAAGGCAATGTTGAACCTGTCTGGTGAGCAAGGCTATCTCTGTATCAATATCCTAGTTATGGGACATGTTTACATAATATATATAGTGTCAACACTAGATATAAACATATCATTATATATGTGTTGTATGCATGGTGTGTTATTAATATCCAGATATTGCACTGAGGATTCTCCTTTTTTTGCATTTGCATGTCGTATTGCAAAAATGAAAGTACCATGGAATTGGCACACCTTGAATATGAAGCATCACTGACATCACAAGAAAATTTATAGGTACAACATGGTTAATCAACATTTGGTTGGTAGCCCCGTTTTCTCATTCTGGTTCAACCGACATGCCGACAAAGGGCAGGGGGGAGAAATTGTGTTTGGAGGAATTGATCCTAAGCATCACAAGGAAGATCATAAATACGTTCCTATTACTAAGAAGGGATACTGGCAGGTGGGTTTTTTCAGTTAGTTGAGTACTTTAAAATTCAAGAAGTGGTAACTAATTGGTGTCGATAAGCTTTGACTCACCCGTTGCAGTTTTTTTTTCACTTGTTGCAGTTTGATATGGGTGATGTCTTGATTGGAGGAAACTCCACAGGTACCAACGTGCAGAAAAGACAATAATGCCCAATATTGTGATTAATATACTTCTATACCAATTAAAGAATGTTTACAATCATGTTACTTATACTCTCTATGTATTAGGATTATGTGCATCTCGATGTGCAGCTATAGCAGATTCGGGAACTTCGTTGCTTGTTGGCCCCACAGTATGTCTTGGATCTCTGTTTATCTTTATGTACATAGAAGGGAAAAGGCTCTACACCATATGTTCATTGATTGCTTGATAAAATCACATTATCAACATTTATAGTTAACCAATTTTGACGATCCTTGTCCCAAACCTTTGGCATAAGTTTTACATTTTAGCATAGAATGTGCATTGCTACAAGTAAAGATGTATCTTATGATAGGTTTAATTTATAGGCTGTTTTCTTTATTACACTCGTGAGGATTACACTTAAAGGGTAAGAACTAGAGCAAACTGAAGCGTAATACATATAAACTCTCGAATAATTCAGAAAATAACAACTTCTAAAAAGTATATATGTGCCAATAGGTGCATTACATAATGTGGATGTTAGTGAAACAGGGCCTGTTAGACCACATGAAGCATAACACATGCGATATAATTATCCATGTCTCATAGTTTCTACTCGAGTGGGTGCATATTCAATTCTTAGTTTAATATTTGTGTGTCTTAGACAACTAAACCAGCATGAAAATATGCAGGCCATAATTGCTCAGATAAATGAAAAGATTGGTGCGCCTGGAATTCTCAGCCAAGAGTGCAAGGCAGTTGCTTCTCAGTATGGGCAACGGATCTTACAACTGATGCTAGATGGGGTTTGCATATTTTCAAAGGCTTCTTTCTTATTTGATTAATCATATATTAGGATTATAAGTTTATTTTGTGTGGGTCTATGATGCAGATCGACCCGACAAAAATATGTCCTTCTATTGGTCTATGCATTCAGAATGGAACTCAAGGTGTGAGGTGAGAGTTGGGAACTCATGTAATTTCCACACTCATACACATTTTTTGCAATATGTATATTGCTAAATATACATTGACACGTGTAACCAAGAGGCGGGGTACATATCACATGAAATATATACTAACATCTGTAGTGGGGAGATGGGATCTAATTAAGAGCGTCGTGCACAACAAGGCAACTCCTAAATTCAACCTAAACATGATGGAAGTGATACATCAAGGCGACATAACGAGAAATTATTTGATAATATTAAGATAACACTTCCGCAAGTAAGAGAGCAATTCATGTGTGAGTAATTATAGAGTACAAGATTCCAACTTATTTTCTCATCCATTTGAAAAATCGTCTTAGATGGTTCATATTGACTCGTTAAAATAAGTTGCGCCTTTTATGTTGGTATATATATTCAATGTTTACAGTTATTTTGAAATTACTAGTCACTTGATTATGAATATACCATTGCTAGTACTAGGCTATACAATTTCCAAAAGAAAAAGAAATAATTTAGGCAAATTCCATATCAAATGCTTAAATTTTTCTTCAAAAATACCTTCTATAACTAGGAGCGTGGGATTTGACATCACTACCAGAAACAACAGTATCACACAACCTGATGACTACAATGCCTTTTTGTGTTAGAAAATTATAGTTTTCAATGGGTATTCAAGTTATACCCAACTCCTTTGCTACAATTTCCATACTTTGCAACCTACCAAATTTCATTTGAAATTCCACCAAAAATGATTTTCCTGTCTAGCATGAAATAAATATAATATCTTATTGGTCGAAAAGTTCAAGTGCATGAAGTTGGTTTTATGACATGTTTACCTTTCACATTGGTTTACTTATGTCTTGATGATTGACATTATTACATTGTTTCCTCCTGCAATGTAATGGCAGCTTTGGTATTCGGAATGTGGTAGATGATGAAGCTGGGAGATCAAATGATGCCATGTGCCATGTTTGTGAGATGGCTGTTATGTGGGCAAAGAACCAACTTGCACAGGATCGAACACGGGATCTTATATTGAAGTACATTAATAAGGCATGTTTCCTATCTCCTATACCAATGAGAAACTAACACCATAACATAGTCGTATAAACTTTTCTCAATTGGTTTACCTTGTAGCTATGTGACTATATCCCTAGCCCTATGGGAGAATCATCAGTGGACTGCAAAAGACTTGAATCCCTGCCCGACGTCGCCTTCACCATCGGCGGCAAACAGTTTGCGCTCAAACCAGAGGAAGTATTGTTTCTTCTCTATGGTTACCACCTTGCATATTTTTGGTGTGAAATTGCATTCATATTAGATACCAAATCTACCATTGTATTGAGTATCATCATATTAAAGTTTCTAGATGTTCTTTCTTCCCACTACCTTTTGAAGTTTTAGTCCTTAGATCCATAATGTTGATTTTCACCTGATTTTTTAGGCCATCTTTGTACTCTAGAAATTTCATTGTATATTTTTAGTATTCTAAGCTTCAGGTTTCCTCCCTATACATGTATATTCGGACAAAGGAATGCTACCACTACCTTCCATGGATTGCTTTCTTATGCCCGAGTTTCATATGAATTTCAGCATCCGCTCCAACCTTTGTGTACACTCATTTATATAGGACCAAGGAACTTTTCTCGTGTTCCATATAGACAACAACTCTAGCAATTTACATGTGCTTTGCATTCTGTTTCGCACTTGCATCCTATCAAATCAATGGGTTTTGCATTTCGTGTTTTTCAACCATGTAATCCAAATATGCCTTTAAACAAAACAAAGATAACACATCGGGCTTTCTACGCATGAAAGAGAAGTACTACAACTTTCAACACAGCTGTTTCTTAAGCCATTTTTTATATAGAAGTGAAGAGCAACACAAGGTTTATTATTCTACACATATATAGTTTACAACTTTGGTTTAGTGCAACCGCAGCAGACGATAGAACCGGAAGGAAATAAACTATAGAGACCATAGTGGAAATAAAAATGATGGCAAAGTATGCATATTAGATTCTATATTGCTTACAGGAATAATTATAAGTGCTTGAAGAAAACTGATCTCATGCATTCATATTTTATATGTTTTCTCTCCCTCCCTCCTTCCATTATACTAAACTATTTTGGCTTCACATTATTTTTGTTGTTTAGTACATCCTGAAGGTCGGTGACGGAGATGCTACTCAGTGCATTAGTGGATTCATAGCCATGGATATTCCTCCCCCAAATGGTCCTATCTGGTAAAATTCTCTCATAGCTTTTTCATATGAGATCCATCCTGATCATTCTCAAGTGTAGTACGTAAATTTCATAATACAAGTGTATTAGTTTTGTTAGATAATGTATTATTACTACATCGTTTATTAGAAAGCCGCCAAACAATGATTCCACTAAAATTAGGAGAGACAACATTCCTAGCCAATATAAGCAGAGTGTAACATGCCATACAAGACTACTCTTAATACTGGGAAGCCTAACATTGACACTATCCAAATAAAGACATAAACTCGCTGTTGGTACACTCGATGTTCTTATACACAAGCTCCCTCGGCCCTGTACTGCACCTTCTCTAACTACATCCATGACCGCAACCAACTGGTACATGCGCACCGAGAATTTTGCCAATAAAATGTCATTCTCGTCTATCTAAATATGAGATACCTCATCTAGGGGAATCTAGATATCAACATGAATGTTCAGAAGGATCTCGGTAATAGTATGTAATATAGGTTTCCGCCTCCTCCTCACGTTCAATGGTACACTATCATCCTACTCGATCTTGATTGTTTCATTTAATCATTGACCTCATTTTCTTTTGTGATACTTAATTAGTGTGGAACTAATAAAAATACGTTCACCAATTTCAGTTCTTTAGGAATTTGTGAGATTTATCTGATTATATATGGTCTTTTGTTTTGTTAAAAACGTTCAAAATACTCAGACTCGTGGAACTTACTCTTCTCGACTCTGAAAACGATAACTTTTTTGTCATAGGATCTTGGGCGACATATTCATGGGAGCCTATCACACTGTCTTCGACTATGGCAACATGAAGGTTGGCTTTGCGAAGGCGGCATAGGTAACCAGACGAGCCGCAAAGGATTTGTCTTTCATGACATTTTCTTATAGATGTTTCATAATTCCCGTGTGGTTTAAGATAATAAACATGTATGTGTTTCAAATTGGCCAAGATACAGTCATAATTCAATATGGGAAGGATTAATATTTAGTTGCCCCTGTGAGGTGCAGGCTTCGGTATTATTGTTCTTATTGAGGTGAATGGTAAAATGAAAACAGGGGCAACAATGAACTAAGTTGCACAAATAAAACTCAAATATGCGACCATACGCCATCCGACGCACTTGGGTTGTTGGCTCAGACCGTGTCGTCGAGTACTTTCCGACGACACGCGACGACCGACGACGAACGACGATGACGAACGAAGCTCGCTGACGAACTCGACGAGATACTTTACGCTGAGATGCGTTGTATGTAGCTAGCCTAATTTCTTCAAGGCACGTCCTACACCAAGCTAGCTAGCTCGATCTTGTTGATCGATTCTTGCCGCCGGCCGGGACTACACCAACGCACACATATGAATCGCTAGACGAGATTGATGGCCACAGGTACGTATCGTACCTGGTGTTTTGCTTTATTGCTTTGGTCTTGATCTAAGATTACAGGGGACTAGATGCATGTATAAATAGTAGCTGTCCTATCTAGCAGCTAGCCGACTCGGCAAAGAATCCAAGTCCGTGCCGGACTGGTTTTTGCCTAATCGTGATTATTTCTAACAATCACCCCCTAAGCACGATGTCCTCACTTTACAGCTTGGACGCCGATCCTTCCCCGCAAATCCGTGAACTTCTGTCGTCCCAAAGATTTGGTCAGGATATCTGCAAGCTGATCATCGGTGCAAACGTAGTTGACTTTAATCTTGCCTTCTTCCACGCACTGCCGTATGTAGTGATACCTCGTATCAATGTGTTTGCTCCTGTCATGATGCACTGGATTCTTACATAGAGCAATCGCAGACTTGTTGTCAACATAGAGCACCATTCCTTTCGGTTCCTTGTGTGTGAGGTCACCGAGTAGCCTTTCTAAAAACACACCTTGACACGCCGCGGTTGCAGCTGCAATATACTCCGCTTCACAGGATGATAATGCGACCACCTTCTGTTTTTGTGATAGCCAACTCACTATGCTCCCGCCCAAGAAATATGCCACTCCCGAGGTACTTTTACGGTCATCCACATCTCCTGCCAGGTCACTATCACTATAGCCAAGTAGCTCCACCATCTCCTTCTTCTTCCCTCTCAAATAGACACAACCGAAGTTTGTTGTCCCTTTGATGTATCTGAGTATATGTTTCACAGCTGCCCAATGTTCCTTCGTGGGTGCTTCCATGAAGCGACTCACTATGCCAACGGAATAGGCCAAGTCTGGTCGTGTATTCACAAGATACCTTAGGCTTCCGACCACACTCCTATACTCCGTTGCATCAACCACGGGTGCTTTGCTTCTCTTGCTAAGTTTAAGACGAGGCTCCATCGGAACAAAAGTTGGTTTGCAGTCCTCCATGCCACAACTTTCAAGAATCTTCTTTGCATATGCCTCCTGGCATAGTGTGATCCCCTCAAGCTTTTGTTGTACCTCAATCCCGAGATAGTAACTCAAGAGCCCTAGATCACTCATCTTGAATAGCTCCTTCATTTGTAGCTTGAATCTAGCAATCTCCTCCTCATCTGCTCCGGTTATCAAAAGATCGTCGACATAGATGCTCACTAAGAGACGATCCTTGCCTTTGCCTCGCTTATACATAGCATGCTCGAGTGGACTTTTCTCAAAACCAAGAGAAACCAGTGTACGGTCAAGCTTGTTGTTCCATGCCCGAGGAGCTTGACATAGCCCGTACAATGCCTTGTGTAGTTTCAGCACCTTGTGTTCCTCTCCTTCTTTGATGTACCCCGGTGGTTGCTTGACATAAACTTCTTCTTCCAACTCCCCGTTCAAAAACGCAGATTTTACATCCATGTGATGTAGCCTCCAAGATTCTTGAGCCGCAAGAGCTATAACTAGCCTCACCGATTCCATCCTTGTAACTGGAGCAAACACTTCTTCGAAATCCACACCTTGCTCTTGCACGTATCCCTTAGCTACGAGCCTTGCTTTGTATTTCACAAGATTTCCATCGGCATCCTTTTTGACCTTGTACACCCACTTGAGCCCTATAATTTTATGGCCGCTGGGAGGATCCACGAGCTCCCATGTTTTGTTGTCTCGGATCGACCCCAACTCCTCATCCATAGCATGACGCCAACACTCCTCCGTGTTTGCTTCTTCAAACTTTGTCGGTTCCTCGACACTAAGCAAACATTGTCGTCCTCTTCTCTTAATTTTCACCGGATTTATGGTTTGAAATGTTTCCTTTGGACATAAATCCACCACTGATCGCAGACGTACTGGTGTTGGCGGACGTTCCCTCGTCTCCTCTTTCGTCGAAGACAAAGAATTTTCTGCTGAAGTTGCCACACTTCTGATTTCTGGCGATTGGAGCACCCCTGGGCTGGCTACACATCCACGAGGTGAACCAGGTGAAACTGGTGCACGTACAAGAGAACCATCAGCCCCATGCACGTGGCTTGGTGGACTCTGGGTCATACCACCATCACGTGAACCTCCAGGAGAGGTGCCACGACCTGGGCTACCAGCGCTACGGGGAACGCTGTCAGGCGTGCTGCAGGCTGCAGCTTGTATGGCTCCCTTGCCTCGGTGGCTGCATGTAGACCCAGCAGCGCTAGAGGACGTGCTGATCGCGGGCTCAAGCGACACGGCCGACCTAGCTGGCGTGTTTTCGGTAGCACCTGCGTTCGGAGGATCGCTCTGTCCCGACGACCTCTTCAGTTGATTGTCAGCTTCTGCATGTTCAGGTTCGTCGTAAACGACATTAAAAATGTCATCTGATGACGGGTATACTTGCTCGGTGGAGTTCCAGTTCCATGACCTCGCTTCTTCAAAGACCACATCACGTGTCACAACCACCTTGTTGTTCGAGGGTTTGCACGCACGGTACGCCTTTGTGCCCGCTTCATAGCCAACCAATATCATTGGAGTACTCCGATCCGCCAATTTGCTAGTATGCCCCGCCACTGTCTTCACATGCGCCACGCACCCGAAAGTACGAAGATGATCAACCGCGGGCTTGTGTCCGTACCATGCTTCGTACGGCGTCATTCCAACCACACTCTTGGTTGGAGCCCGGTTCAGCAAATAAACGGCCGTATTGACCGCCTCACCCCAATACTTCCCTGGCATGCCTTTACTCTTTAACATGCTCCGTGCCATCGCCACCACAGTTTGGTTCCTCCGCTCCACAACACCATTTTGCTGTGGTGAATATGGAGCCGTAAGATACCGCTTGATCCCGTGTGTTTCGCAGAATCTTGTGAATTCACGAGACTTGAACTCACCCCCCCGATCGGTACGGAGGGCCTTCATCTTGGCTTCGGATTCCACTTCGGCCGCCATCTTTACTATCCTAAAGGCTTCCAAAGCTTGATCCTTCGTCTTCAACAACACAATCCACATGTATCTGCTGAAGTCGTCGACGATGAGCAGGAAATATCTATTTCCGGCAGGGGTGGACGGTGTAATCGGCCCGCACAAATCTCCGTGGACCAACTCAAGAACTTTACTCGCTCTAAAGTTTCCCTCTCTTGGGAACGGGGCCCTCCTTTGTTTCCCAATAAGACAACCGTCGCACACTTGGTCGACATGTTCGATGCACGGTAGACCACGTACCATCTCTTTTTGTCCAAGTTGCCGAAGAGCCTGGAAATTTAGATGTCCGTAGCGTGCGTGCCACTTCCATGCCGAGTCATCCATGCTCGACAAGAGACATACTGGATCCACACGAGACAAGTTGAGGATGTAAAGTCTGTTCGGTGACCTCTGCACCTTCATAATTAGCATCCTCTGACGATCATACCCCCATAGATAGCCATGTTCGAGCACAATCTTGCAACCACGCTCCTCGAGCTGGCCAAGACTTATGATGCTACTCTTTAGCTTGGGAATATAGTAAACATTCGTGAGTACCTTGTGGCCGCCATTCTTCACCTCAAACAGGACAGTACCTCGCCCTGCGATGTCAACCGTCCATATATATATACAATTATATGGAGATCTGAATTATCGGGACTAGAGCCCGTCTATTCGATTACATGGACCAACATCAGTAATGGCCCCTAGCTACACTAAATCGTCCTTTGTCATCTATAGCTTCCGTCCTCAGAAAGGTCGCAAGCTCCTCTGCAACAACAATCGCGCGTTGCTCTGGTAGGTATTTCTCCCTCATGGCCGTGTACTATATAAGAAGAGGAGATGAATATGAATATCAATCATGATAACAAAGAATGACGGGTAAAAATAGAGGTGTGAATGTTCATTGCTTACGTCGTATCTGTAATCCTTGTGCTCAGAGGTAAACGTGCGAATGGTCTCGCAAACATAGTATCCGCATAAATGCGTCCCCCGTGGCTGCTGGTCGCACTTTACGAGAATAGAATGTATATAATCAAAATAATAATCTAGCATCATAAATGTATTGAAAATAGAAGTATATAATACTACTACTTACCTGAGCCGCTCTAAAGGTCAGCTTCTCATGCTCGATACCGGGAGTCACGCACTTGAACCGCTTCCAAACCCTGCCCGACAAGGAAAATGATTTGCTAAGTTTTTCATTAATTGATATATCAGAAAATCATCGAAAGAGACCGATAGAGCGCAAGAATGATTTAAATTACCCTTGGAGCATGTCATGCAAGCTTTGGAACTGTTCCAAGGGTCTCGATAATGGGTCGAAGGCATCAACTCTTCCCTTATCAATTTGAATGTCCAACAGAATCCAATGGTAGCTGCACATGTGTGTGTGTGTGTCTATATATATATATATATATATATATGTGTGTGTGTGTGTGTGTGTGTGTGTGTGTGTGTGTGTGTGTGTGTGTGTGTGTGTGTGTGTGTGTGTGTGTGTGTGTGTGTGTGTGTGTTTGTGTGTGTCAGTAACTTATCAATTACACTTATAAGTGAATGGACACAACAGAATAAAGACCCTCACTTGAAGTTGTATGGAAACAGTATGTGGTCATAGAAATTTTGATCTGTTAGAAACCTTAGAAGGTTTTCCTCCGTCTCCTTGGGTTTATCAGTTAGCGTCGCTATATGTATTTTATCTGGGTCAATAAACCCAATATTTAGGATGTTCCTACTTTTACATTCCAGAATCTTCATTCTGCATAATAGAGTACAAGTTATATGTAGACAATGAATTGAAATAACTAAACAAGTTCTATGTAGACAACGAATTGAAAAACTTACAGACAATAGCAACTCATAAGCGATTTGTCGAGGGCGTCGGCATTGTACATCTGGAAGAGTTCATCAAAGTCGATATTGATTTCTTCGGGGCGGCCGTAGTACTCCCGTGGGACACTCGCCACGATCATCGTTCTCCCATTCTTTGATTCACTTAAGTACCATGTATGCAAGTAACGCATATTTGTTGGGAGATCATCTTTGCTGACCAAAGGCGCTCCCATGACAAACTGTGGCTTAGGGGCTACCACAGCCTTGGGTAACCTGTCGTCTTGGGAAGCCAGAATGTCTTCAACCGGGATACCCCATTCATCCGCCCACTTCTTTGCTAATTCCAAATCTTGCCCCTGCACCAGAGAGGGAACATTCTCGGGTAACACCCTGAGGGGTGGGATCGACTGTTTAGCCTGTTGTCCAAGCTGAGGAACGTCTGATCTTTTTTTGCTTGTAGTTGAACTTGATTTGCTCCCACTTGCACTTGCACGTGATCTTCTCTTTTTCCCTTCCTTCTGCAATGTGCGTGTATAGCCATCAGGCTTATGGTGTAAGTCATACTGTGATGGAAGGGTCGTGAAGTATTTTGCATATGCTATTTGCTTCTCGGTGTATTCCGGGCGGGGCTCGGGTTCCTTCTTTTTCATCTGCGCATCATAATGTTCCTTTGCTATCTTGGCGTTTTCCTCGTCGGTACGATCATAAGGTCTGATAGGAATATTAGCATGAGGTACCTTTGGGAGGGGCGACAGTTTGCGCTTTGGGGAGCTCCGTTGCTTAGAACTCATCGACGGAGCATTCTTGCTGGCACGCTTCCGCTTAGTATCCTTAGCGGGCGGCGGCGGAGACGGACGACCCAAGTCCGGCGGCGGTGATCGAGATGGACTCGTGTTGTGCTGGCCGTCGTCATGTTGAGGGCTTGGAGGTGATGGAGGTGTAGGTGACCTGCGACGACTCGGAGGCGGTGTTGTCCTTGGGGCCGAGCCTGGAAGCTTGATGTAGTTCTTGTCCCATAGGATGACTCCACCCAGTACTTCTGCGAGTGTCCTCTCATCTTCGGGTCCAGCTATGTCGAGCTCCATATCATGAAACCCCGCCATGATTTCATCCACCCCGACTTTAGCAAAGCCAGCTGGAATCTCACGGCCATGCCAGCGTGCATCAGGGCCAGAAGGTAAAGCTTGTCCGACGGCCACCTTCATGGATATGTTCTTGAATTTCTGATGGAGTTCACATGATGTTGACTCCTTGATTCCATCCACGGGGTAGCCGGGACCGCCCTCTATCATTCTTCGTGCATCGTCGGGCGGGGCCTCAGATTCAGCCACGCTGCTTTTCCGCTTAGATGGGGCGCCGGTAATATCGAGTACACGATCTTCCTGGCGCGCTACTCCTCTAAGCTCATCAATCTGCTTCTGTTGCTCGTTAAGCCTGGCAAGCAACTGGTTGAACTTGTCATTCTCCTCATCCTGTTGTCGCTTCTTTGCTCTCGCTCGGCTTCTGTAAGTGTCTTGGTCTCTGGCAAACCCAAGCCACCATGGGTAAGAAGGACCGAAGCCTCGTGTTCGTCCTCCATGTTCATCATTGCCGAGGACCAGTGTGAGCAAATCTTTCTCTCTATCTGCAATGAACTGTCTTTTTCCCTCCTTAATTTCTTTCACTATCATTTTCTAATTCTCCCTGGGTATCCTAAGACCGTCACTGTAGATGAGGTCCCCTGTTTCTTCGTCGTACGAACCACCATGCGCAAGGAACCAATTTCTTGCTCTCAATTCCCACTCACCACGGATGGGTTCAGGTATGATGCCTTTAGCTAGCAGATCTTGCTCTTTCTTATCCCACTTTGGGATGGCAATCTCATAGCCCCCTGGCCCCAGCGTGTGGTGATATTTCTTCTTGTCGGCATTTTTCTTGTTCTTTTCTGATAATTCCTTGGCATCTTCTGACTCCTTGTACTCTTGAAATGCCTTCCAGTGATTCGCCTGCTTGGCTAGATACCCCTCGAATACTGGCACTTTCTTTATCTTCCGATAGTTTTTCCATAGCTTCTTCTTCCAGCTACGGAATAGTTCGGCCATCTTCTTTAGAGTCCACTGCTTGACTTTGGCCCTCAGTTTTTTTGCGGCGTCTTCATTCTCACATTCTAGCAGGTTGAAATGTGACATGAGATCATTCCAAAGATTATCTTTGTACCTTTCGGCGACATAGTCACTATGGGCTACCCCTTTGCGCTTGTTCCACTCCCGAACGCTAATCGGGACATGATCCCTAATGAGAACTCTGCATTGCTTCTTGAATGTGTCAGCAGCATTCTTAGGAAGCTTGGGTTCGCCCGTAGGCAATATCACCTCAAAGGTGTAATGCGTCCGTGCATCCAACTTTTTAGTCGGGCCTCGTTTCGTAGCTTTGCTCGATGTGGAGGCCTAAGAGGGAGAAACATTCGTCAAATGAATGTATATGTATACAATATAGAGCTATCTCCAATATGTTTCACATATTACAAGTGATTGTCGAACTTCATATGTATACCTCGCGGGACTTTATTATTTCTCCACCGGCTTCTCCATCAGTGGAGCTATCACCTTCTCCGTCATTGGATCTATCTCCTGCCCCATCGGCTTCATCTTCGTGTCGGTCGACCTCCATTCCATATCCGGAGGGGTTTAGATATGACGACGGAGATTCAGCTGGTTCAACGTCGGGGTCGTCTTTGATTATATCTTCGAGAAGTTCTTCCTCTTCGAGGTTCCTGATATGTGGATCCATAGTTCTGCAAAAAACGGACATTTGATTAACTAATAAACTAACAAACTATATAAGAGGGGTTGGAAACTTCGAAGTGTCATTTTATATAGGAGGACCTTTAGTCCCGGGTCATGGCTAGAACCTAAACTCTAAAATATGTCTAACGGATTCTCTTAACCTTTAAGGATTTAACAAAATGGCGACATTCTAGATATGTAGAAAATGATCCTATTTTTCCTGATCTCATCTACCCTTCAATATGTCACATTGTCTAGTGTCAAAGGATTCAAGAAAGCCATGACTTCATCATTACCTAGTAGTAATAGGAGCATGATGCTATGAAGCTTTATAAAGTTGTTTTGTAACGGAATCCTGAATAGGATAATTAGCTTTTTGGTACGCAGTTCAAAAAGAGCCATCCGAATATCGCTATTTGGAAGGACTTTGTTGAACTTTGTACGAAAAAAGAATTATTCTATCAGGAACTCCGTTCCAAAACAACTTTAGTCTCGGGTCGTGGCTCCACCCGGGACTCCTAGATTTCTGCATAGTGCTCTCTAATTTTAGTATTCAAAGTAGGAGTACTTTTCCAATTTGAGCATTCAATAAGCAAAACCAAATCGTAAAATAAAGTAGTATTCAAATTAGCATGCATTCAATTATAAGCAAAACTACATCATCTCTTGGGTCCGTACATCGTCGAATATTATCACTAATACTCCTCGAATACTATCATACATATAGCATCACTAATACAGCTAGAACCGTAGCACCCGACGGGTATCGTCGCGGGCGGTGGACACCCAAAGAGAAGGAACCATCACAGGATCATAGCTCCAGTGAGATCCCTGAAGAATACTGCCACGTATGAAGCTTTATAAAGTTGTTTTGTAACGGAATCCCGAATAGGATAATTAGCTTTTTGGTACGCAGTTCAAAAAGATCCATCCGAATATTGCTATTTGGAAGGACTTTGTTGAACTTTGTACCAAAAAAGAATTATTCTATGAGGAACTCCGTTTCAAAACAACTTTCGAGAGCTTGATAGCGCCATGCGTCTGTTACTACCAGGTAATGATGAAGCCATGGACCGACCCTAAACTAACTTACTTAAATTTACATAGCCCTAAACTAGCTAAAACTAACCTAATTAACACTAATTTACATGCTTAAGTGATTTTTGTAGTGATTTAAGTGATATTTGTAGATTGTAGATTTGTATATGCTTAAACACTAACTGTGACCTAAACTAAAAGGCCCTAAACTAACTTACAGAAATTTACATAACCCTAAACTAACAATAACCTATTAATTAACACTAACTACCTAACCCTAATAACACAAATTTAAATAACACAAAAATAACACAAATAACCTATTTAACACTAACCTACCTAACCCTAAATTCACCAAATATTCTACAAATAACACTTAAGCATATACAATAGCAAAATTAAGCAATAATCTAAAAAACACTAATTAAGCATCTATATACGTAGAAATGTCTTCTTCTTCTTCTTCTTCTTCTTCTTCTTCTTCTTCTTTCTTATTTTCTTTTCCGCTTCTTCTTCTCCTATTTTTCTTCAACTTCTCTTCTTCTACTTCTCCTCTTCCTCTATTTTTCCTCTTCTTCTCCTCTCCTCCTCTTCTTATTCTCCTTTTTCTTATTTTCTTCTCCTTCTCTTCTTATTTATCTTTTTCCTAATCTTATTTTCTTATTTTTGTTCATATTTCTTCTTCTTGTAACCCTAACCTAATTCTAAATATTACTAACCCTAATAATCTAGCACAAACCTAATAACAATAGGAATTAAATGACTAAAAAATCTTCTTCTCCTCCTCTTCTTCTTCCTTTTCTTCTCCTCTTCTTCTACTCCTCCTCCTCTTCTTCTACTTCTCCTCCTCCTCTTCTTCTACTTCTCCTCCTCACCAGCACGACGGCGGCCGTGGCGTCCCCGCCGGCGGGCGCCGGCGGCTCGTCCTTCGGGTTCGGCTCCGTGAGCGTGGTCGACGACATGCTCCGCGAGGGTGCCATCTGAAGGCATCCGAAGCGAGGTACACCGAGGCATAGGGAGGAGGGGGCGGGGGGCTTACCGGAGTGGGAGGGGAGGGGGTCGACCGGCGGTGCTTGGAGCGGGGGGGGGGGGTAGGGGGGAGGACGGCGGGCGTCGACGACGGCGAGAGCGAGGCGGAGGTCCGGCAGCCTAGCGGCGTCGATCGCGTCGTCGTCCGGTGCGTAGGAGAGAGCGAGAGGAGGAAGAAAACGAGAGGAGATGGGTTGGAAATTTCCAACTCCCGCTTATATAGGTGGAGCTTTAGTCCCGGGTCGAGGCTCGAACCGGGACTAAAGACACCCTTTAGTCCCGGGTCTAGCCACGACCCGGGGCTAAAGACCCCTTTTCGGCAGGCGAGGAGGCGGGAAACGAGGGGCTTTAGTCCCGGGTCGTGGCTCCACCCGGGGCTAAAGGTGGTCTTTAGTCCCGGTTCGAGCCCCGAACCGGGACTAAAGACCTGGGCTAGCTCCGGTGCGACGCAGGGCAACCTTCAGTCCTACCTCGCCTAGCGAGGGGCGCTGGCAGTGCTTTATAAGCACTGCCGCGCCTTGCTCAATTGAGCTTCTATCTATTGCAGGCCTATGGGCCTAACTCTCCTCTCGCTGCATGTTGGGCCTATTGGGCCCGCGGGCCTGCATCCTGGCCCACATGTCGGGTAGGGTTTCTAGTCGTATGCAGGCCGTGATGGCCCAATAGGCGGCATTTTTTTACTTTAATAATTTTTAGTCCTAGTTTATATTTTAATTCTTTGCTATTAAATATTTTTTTCCTCTTCTATTTTAGTTTTCTATTGAGTTGATCTTTCTTGTTTCTTTTTAGTTAATGTTTTACTTGATTCTTTCCAACAAATAAGCACTTTGATATTAATTATTTTTAATTCATTCATTTTAGTTAATATTTTAGTTGATTCTTTTTAGTTGATATTTTTTTTGTTTTCTATTAAGTATTTTAACAAAAAAAAACTTTATGAAATTTCTGACTTCATTTGATATTTTTCGTGAATTTACTTTTTTTTTAGCTAGTTGACCCTGAAATTGAAAAGCACTACAAATGAACTCTAAAAATGTTGAAAGTTGGCATGGTATCATAATTTTCACCCACATAGCATGTGCTAGAAAGTTGAGAGGGTTACGGCAAAAGCTGGATGCACTTCGTGTACAAAACGGACAATCTCTCTCGAAATATCACGGTTTCGAACGAGAACTCATCTGTTACAAAGGGATTTCATTTTTTGTACTTATTTGAACTCCATACATTTTGTGTGTTCAAAAAACACCATTCAAAGCCACATCAAAAAATTTCAACAATTTCTGACTTCATTTGGTATTTTTCATGCATTTAATTATTTTTTGAGCTAGTTGACCCTAAAATTGAGAAGCACTACAAATGAAATCTTAAATTGATGAAAGTTGGCATGGTATCATCATTTCACCCACACAGCATGTGCTAAAAAGTTGAGAGGGTTACGACAAAAACTGGATGCACTTCGTGTACAAAACGGACAATCTCTCTCGAAGTATCACGGTTTCGAACGAGCACTCATCTGTTACAAAGGGATTTCATTTTTTTGAACTTATTTCAACTCCATACTTTTTGTGTGTTCAAAATGCACCATTCAAAGGCACATCACAAATTTTCAACAATTTCCGACTTCATTTGGTATTTTTCATGCATTTACTTTTTTTTAGCTAATTGATCCTGAAATTGATAAGCACAACAAATGAAATCTGAAAATGCTGAAAGTTGGCATGGTATCATCATTTCACCCACAAAGCCTGTGCTAAAAAGTTGAGAGGGTTACGGCAAAAACTGGATGCACTTCGTGTACAACACGGACAATCTCTTTCGAAGTATGAGGGTTTCGAACGAGAACTCATCTGTTACAAAGGGATTTCATTTTTTTGAACTTATTTGAACTCCATACTTTTTGTATGTTCAAAATGCACCATTCAAAGGCACATCACAAATTTTCAACAATTTCTGACTTCATTTGGTATTTTTCGTGCATTTACTTATTTTTCTTTGAGCTAGCTAGTTGACCCTGAAATTGAAAAGCACTACAAATAAACTCTGAAAATGTTGAAAGTTGGCATGGTATCATCATTTCACCCACATAGCATGTGCTAAAAAAGTCGAGAGGGTTACGGCAAAAACTGGATGCACTTCGTGTACAAAACGGACAGTCTCTCTCGAAGTATCAGGGTTTCGAATGAGAACTCATCTGTTATAAAGGGATTTCATTTTTTTGTCTTTCCATACACTCCCAGGAAGCCTAGCAGGTTCACACAAAGATTTTCGTCACGTGCATCACGTCGATTGAAGACCGGACCTCTAGGTGTTTCCAATAGGGTAGCTCCCAAAATAAAGATTTTCTTTTTCCACGTGGGCACGTGTCCGGTAACGTCATCTTTTGGAACAGATTGACCACCGGGACCCTTTCCAAAGATTACTATTTGATCCAAATCCTTGACCATAGCCAATAACTCATCACCAGTAGGGAGGTTAGGCTTCTTCCGGTGATCTGCCACACCGTTGAAATGCTTGCCTTTCTTTCTTACGGTATGATTGGTTGGAAGAAATTGACGACACCCCGGGTAGACAACCTTTTCTATTGCATGTTTGAGAATTTAACAAAACTATGTAATGAAAAGTGTATGAAATTGAATAAATAATTCAAAACTATTTTCTATTTTCAAAATTAATTATTTTGACTATCCAAACTATTAACTATTTTGTTATTTTCAATTAAAAACTATGTTTATTAAAAATTCTTTTTGCATATTTGAGAATTTGACAAAACTATGAAAATGAAAAGTGTTTGAAATTGAATAAATAATTCAAAAATATTTTTTATTTTCAAAATTAATTATTTTGACTATCCAAACTATTAACTATTTTGTTATTTTCGATTAAAACTATGTTTATTAAAATTCTTTTTGCATATTTGAGAATTTGACAAAACTATGAAAATGAAAAGTGTTTGAAATTGAATAAATAATTCAAAAATATTTTATATTTTCGAAATTAATTATTTTGACTATCCAAACTATTAACTATTTTGTTATTTTCAATTAAAAACTATGTTTATTAAAATTCTTTTTGCATATTTGAGAATTTGACAAAACTATGAAAATGAAAAGTGTTTGAAATTGAATAAATAATTCAAAACTATTTTCTATTTTCAAAATTAATTATTTTGACTATCCAAACTATTAACTATTTTGTTATTTTCAATTAAAAACTATGTTTATTAAAATTCTTTTTGCATATTTGAGAATTTGACAAAACTATGATAATGAAATGTGTTTGAAATTGAATAAATAATTCAAAACTATTCTCTATTTTCAAAATTAATTATTTTGACTATCCAAACTATTAACTATTTTGTTATTTTCAATTAAAAACTATGTTTATTAAAATTCTTTTTGCATATTTGAGAATTTGACAAAACTATGATAATGAAAAGTGTTTGAAATTGAATAAATAATTCGAAACTAAAAGGTTTAGTACATTCCATACATGCATTACATAAAAGGTTTAATACATTATTACATTATTGCACCAATATTCCTATCTATTATTTCTATTTTTTTTGGGTCGTAGCCATGGAGAATCTTCATCATTCAGTAGGATGCTTGGGTCAGTTTTCACTTCGAAGGGCGGAATTTCAGGAAACTTATTATAATCTACTGACATGTGTGTCTTGTCATCTACTCCCACGATGTTTCTTTTCCCTGAAAGAACTATGTGGCGTTTTGGCTCATCGGACGATATCTTCTTTTGCTGATTTCTTTTTCTCGTTTTTGTAGACATGTCCTTCACATAGAAAACCTGAGCGACATCATTGGCTAGGACAAATGGTTCGTCCATGTACGCAAGATTGTTGAGATCTACTGTTGTCATGCCGTACTTTTGGTCTACAACTACCCCGCCTCCTGTCAGCTTCACCCATTTGCACCGAAACAAAGGGATCTTAAAAGTAGGTCCATAGTCAAGTTCCCATATCTCCTCTATGTACCCGTAATATGTTTCCAAACAGTGCCCATTCTCGTCTGTTGCATCAAAGCGGACACCACTATTTTGGTTGGTGCTCTTTTTATCTTGGGCAACCGTGTAAAATGTATTCCCATTTATCTCATACCCTTGGAAAGTACATATAGTCGAAGATGGTGGCCTGGCCAAACAGTACAGCTGATCTCCAACGGTGTCTTCATTCATGAGATGTGTCTGCAACCAAGTGCCGAAAGTCTTCTCGTGTTCCCCTTTAATCCAAGAGTCAGCCTTCCCCGGGTTTTCGGAGCGTAGAATATTCTTGTGTCTCACGATATACGGAGCCACCACGGTGGAATTGTGTAGAACTGTGTAGTGTGCTTGAGATAAATAATGCCCGTCCATACATACTTTTGCTTTCCTTCCTAGTGTGCCTTTTCCTGTCAGCCTACCCTCATACCGAGATTCAGGAACACCAATCGGCTTAAGGTCAAGAAGAAAGTCCACACAAAACTCAATGACCTCCTATGTTCCTTAGCCCTTGGAGATGCTTCCTTCTGGCCTAGCACGGTTACGAACATATTGAAGAAGGATGGCGGGAACAACAACTCAAAGCTGACCAGACATTGGACCACATCAATGTGTAACCCTGATAGACTTTCTCGATCGGTTACCTTCTGAGGAATTGCATTGATGAATGCACATACCTTCACAATTGCCAGGCGAACATTTTCCGGTAGAACTCCCCTCAATGCAACCGGAAGCAATTGCGTCATAAGCACGTGGCAGTCATGAGACTTTAGGTTTTGGAATTTTTTGTCTTTCATATTTACGATTCCCTTTATATTCGACGAGAATCCAGTCGGGACCTTGATACTGAAAAGGACTTCAAAGAAGATTTCCTTCTCTTCCTTAGTAAGAGCGTAGCTGGCACGCCCTTGAAAATGCCCTGGATGCATGCCATCTCTTCCTTTATGACGTTCCTGGTCCTCCCGTGCTTCCGGTGTATCTTTTGACTTCCCATACAAGCCCAGGAAGCCTAGAATATTCACGCAGAGATTCTTCGGCAGGCGCATCACGTCGATTGCCGAGCGGACCTCATGGACTTCCCAGTAGGGTAGCTCCCAAAATATAGATTTCTTCTTCCACATGGGTACGCGCTTATCAGGGCCGTTAGGAACATGTTGGCTGCCAGGACCCTTTCCAAAGATTACTTTTAAATCTTTGACCATATCAAATACTTCAGCACCAGTACGGATGACAGGCTTCCCCCGGGGTTCTGCCTTGCCATTGAAATGCTTGCCTTTTTTCTTTAAGGGATGCTTGGGCGGAAGAAAACGACGATTGTACGGGTACACATTCTTCCTACATTTGTCCAGATATATACTTTCTGTCTGATCCAAACAGTGCATGCATGCATTGTATCCCTTGTTTGACTGTCCTGAAATGTTACTAAGAGCAGGCCAATCATTGATGGTTACGAAAAGCAACGCTCGAAGGTCAAATTCCTCTTGTTTGTGCTCGTCCCACACACGTACACCTAGTTCGGCCCACAACTGTAAAAGTTCATCAACTAATGGCCTTAGGTACACATCAATATCGTTGCCGGGTTGCTTTGGACCTTGGATAAGCACTGGCATCATAATGAACTTCCGCTTCATGCACAACCAAGGAGGAAGGTTGTAGATACATAGAGTAACGGGCCAGGTGCTGTGACTGCAACTCTGCTCCCCAAAAGGATTCATGCCATCTGTACTCAGACCAAACCATAAGTTCCTTTCTTCACCTGCAAATCTCGGGAACTCTCTCTCGATTTTTCTCCACTGCCGACCATCAGCGGTGTGCCTCAACTTATCGTCTTTCATACGATCTTCCATGTGCCATCGCAACAACTTCGCATGATCTTTATTTCTGAACAGACGTTTCAACCGTGGTATTATAGGAGCATACCACATCACCTTGGCAGGAACCCTCTTCCTGGGTGGCTCGCCCTCAATATCACCAGGGTCATCTTTTCTGATCTTATACCGCAATGTAGTGCATACCGGGCATTTATCCATATTCTCGTACTTCTCACCGCGGTAGAGGATGCAGTCATTAGGGCATGCATGTATCTTATGCACGTCTAATCCTAGAGGGCAGACAAGCTTCTTTGCTTCGTACGTGCTGGCGGGCAATTCGTTCTTTTTTGGAAGCATCTTCTTCATCAGTACCAGCAACTTTTCGAATGACGAGTCAGTCACACCGGTCTCTGCCTTCCACTTCAGCAATTCCAGTGTGCTACCCAGCTTCTTCTGGCCATCTTCACAAGTTGGGTACAACAATTTGTTGTGTTCCTGTAACATCTGCTCGAACTGCAACCTCTCCTTTTCTATGTCGCAACCTCGTCGTGCATCAGAAATGACCCGGCCAAGATCATCAGCGGGCTCATCTGGTTCCCGTTCTTCATCCTGATCTTCTTCTTCATTGTCTTCCATTGCGGTATCAGCATACTCAGGGAACATAGATCGGTAGTTGTCATCATCGTTCTCTTCTTCTTCATCGTCGTCTTCCATCATAACCCCTCTTTCTCCGTGCTTGGTCCAAACATTATAGCCCGACATAAAACTGGACCGAAGCAGGTGGCTCTGAATGACTCTTGAGGAAGTGTAATCCTTCTCATTCCGACATTCAACACATGGACAAAACATATAGCCACCACCATGCTTGTTCGCATCACTTGCATCTCCAAAAGAATGCATGCCTTCTCTGTAAGCGGTTGAGCGTCGATCACCGTACATCCATGGATGGCTCATCTGCGTTATACGATAGTATATCAAATACAATCACGATCCTAAAAATTAGTACCGCACGGTCTAAACGAGGAAATATAGTTGCTAACCTTTTAGAATAAGTAGAAATAAAGAGGAAGAGGTTTAAGCGTGGCTCGGGCATCTCATATCGTAGTTGTGTTCGGTGAACTGAAGCAGCATCGCTCTAACACACATTTCAACAAACACCTCTAGTGCATCCAAGAAAAATGGAGAGCTAGCACACACCCACACTCTTCCATCCAAGAAAAATACAAGGAAGAGGGGAGAGGGGGGTTGTGGCCAATATATATAGGCAGAGGACTTTAGTCCCGGTTTGAGACACAAACCGGGACTAACGGTGGCGCACATGCGGGCTGCACACCGCGTAGCCCTTTAGTCCCGGTTTGAGACACAAACCGGGACTAAAAGCTCCTTACGGGCCGGGACCAAAGCCTCGTGGGCGGCATTGCGATTTTGGGGCAACGTGGCCGGGCCTTTAGTCCCGGCCCAGATGGAGGCCGGGACTAAAGGGTCCAGGCCAAAGGCCCATTTTCCACTAGTGACAAGGCCTTAGTGGAGCCAAGCGAAACGAGCAAAGGAGGTGGGATGCATGTGTAGCACGTCGCAAGCCGGTCCTGTGCAAGTGGACCGAGAGAGCCACAAGTTCATCTCCAACGTCTCGCTAAACGTCTGTCGCCGCCTCATTGACTTCCTCCGTCGAAATGATTCCCCAAACTCATGTGTCTCTTCCTCCACCCATGCCCATCTACTCGATTGATCTGGTCTAGATGACAGATCGATCCGCCTCTAGGTTTTTACGAGTAAAATGCATAAAATCACCACTTTCACGTCATAGCTCTTGGAAAACCATCACTTTACAAAATGTGACACTTTGCACCACACCGAAATTCTAACAATGGCAAAAAACAAGTATCTATCTTCTGCGTGTGTTTTGACGTGGCCGATCGTGAGCAAGCCGACAGCAGTGGACGACACGCCGCTAACGGCCGTTAACGATCATGTCTGGGGCGATTGGATCGGCCCTCACTCCCATCCCCCACCCTCTATCCCTCTCCTCTCTCGGGCGAGCATGGCGGCATTGGCGGCTTCGGGTCCATTGGCGAGGCAGTGGTGGGGGGCAAGGTGTGGTGAACATAGCCAGCCACCTTCGCTAGTCGGCGTGGCAGGGGCAACCGCGTCGATCAGGAAGAATGTGTGGCCACCTCATATTCATCCATCACATGGTTTTCATCGTTGCCACATTTGGAGCAAGATTCGTTCAGCTTCTGACAAATGGTGCTTGTCCAGCCCTTGGTGAGCTGCCTCCCTTTATCTAGTAGCAAATTTGGAATTATAGGGTTCCAGATCTTGAAACAAGGGTTAACTGAATATTGTTGTTAGTGACTGAACAAAGTTGTTATCTAAACCTAGTCCGCGGAATCTTTGTTGTTACTTCACCTAGTTGTTAACTGAATCTTTGTTGTTTGTTACTGTACCAAGGTGTTAACTAAAACTAGTTAACTGAACTATTGTTGTGTGTCACTAAACCTAGTTGTTAAGTGAATGCATGCAATTAACTAAATGAGTTCACAACCAGATTCAGTTAGCTGAATGAATGTAGTTAACAACTAGGTTCACATCAAGATGCAGTTAACTAAATGAATGCATTTAACTGAATTAGATCACAACAACATTCAGCTAACTATATCTTTAATGTTGTGAGTGAATTTTCATATCCTATTTCACAGAATTTTATGGTTTGCCACTACTGAATTTTAGGGTTGTCAGTGAATTTGGTTAATTATTCTAGGGTTAGTTATTTCACTGATTGCGTTATTCTTGTGGACTGAATTAAACAAACAATAAATGTCACTGCTGAATTTTGCAGGGTGTTGTGTAGTATACATGAGTTAATTCGAGGTTAAGTAATGTTGTGGACAAGTTGACCACCAAAGGAGTGAGTCAGTGTACATGGGTTTAAGTAATTTGACTGGTGTGAAGTGTCACTAGGTGTGCTCAATTTAATGTTCAAATTGTGTTGATTTAAGGCAGCAAGTGTCCCTAGATAGGAGAGAACTTGCGATATTCAGACTTTATCCAATCAAACTATACTGATAGGAAACAACTATAGTAAGAAGATTGATTTTTTTTTGTTGAGAATAATTCTTTTCTCTTTGCATTGGCACCTATAACACAACTATCTTTGGACTTTATCTTTGCATTCTGTTATGATATTTTATCTTCGCACAGGCACCTACAATACAACTATAGTTCTTTGTGTTGACACCTACAACACCATAGTGAGCATAAAGTTTCAGATATCATGAGCACAAAGATTCAGCTACTATGAGAACAAACATCTAGAAACCATGACTACAAACATTTAGATAGATAAATAGATATCATAGATACATGAGTTCAGAAAACACCCATGGTGATCTGCTCTTGCAGAAATTAAGTTCAAAAACTAAGTTCTTCAGACACTAAGTTCGGAAACTAACTGAACCTATATATTGGTTCAGATATTGCTACAGAAATTAAGTAAGACCTAAGTTATACTCGCAACAAACTTACTCTGGCGGCAGCTTGAGAAGACGGAGTGATCGACGAAATGGCCCCATGATGCGGAGCTTCTTCCTCCTCCTCCTCCTACTTGTGTGTGTCTGCGGCTGCATCTGCTGCTCCATATCATGTTGCTTGCTACTTGTGAGCCATGTTGGATTTTCCTCCAAATAAGAAGGGTGAAGCAATATAGTAGCTAGTAAGTATTTTGTAAGTGAGAACCAAGGTTATCAAACTAATAGAAGAACCACGTAAATTTCCATCTTCAGCAACTACACACACAAAAGCAAACACTTGCATCCAACACGGACAAGAGGATTGTCAATCTCCTTTAACTCGTTGCTTGCAAGGATTAATTCGGATAGTGATAGATGTAATCAAAAAGTAAAAACAAAGTAATAAAATTGCAGGAAGGTGTTTTGGTTTTTACAACATAATTAAGTAGACCCGGGGGGTGTATAGTATTCACCAGAGGCTTCTCTCTCGAACACATAGCATATGGTGGGTAGACAAATTACTGTTAGATAATTGACAGAAAAACACATAGTTATGATGTTATTCACATCAATTATCATGTATATAGGCATCACGTCAATAAACAAGTAGACCAAAACGATTATGCATCTACTACTATTACTCCACTTCGAGAGTGCTTCTATGCTTGCCTCTCTAGGTATTAAGTTCATAACAAACAAAGTAATGCTTGGAAATGATGACATGATGTAGACAAAATAAACATAATCAATATGAATAAACCCAATCGTTGTATCCTTAATAGAAACGATACAAATACGTGTCTTGTCCCCTTGTGTCACTAAGATATAGAGCACCGCGAGATCGAATCTACTACAACGCACCATTGCAGTGAAGATAAATCAATCTAGTTGGCCAAACCAAACGGATAGATCGGAAAAAAATACGAAGCTATAACAATCATGCATAATAAAGTTCAGAAAATACGCAATTACTTTTAATGAATAATCTGATCATAGATGCATAATTCATCGGATCTCAATAAACACACCGCAAAACAAGATTACATCGGACAGAACTCCAAGGAGATCGAGGAGAACATTGTATTAAAGATCAAAGAGAAAGAAAAAGTCATCTAGCTACTAACTATGGATCCGTAGGTTTGTGATGACAACTCACACGTCATCATGAAGGCAGCAAGGTTGATATAGACGGCCTCAATGATCGATCCCCCCTCCGGCAAATTATCGAAAAAGGCTTCCAGATGGGATCACGATGGAACAGAGGCTTGCGGCGCTGAAAAGGTATTTCGGGTATCTCCTTATTAGTTTTAGGGCATATGCGAATATATAGAAGTGAAATTAGGTCAGGAGGGCGGTCGAGGGAGTCACGAGCCTGCGTGGCACGCCATTTCCCCTTGGCGCGTCATGCGGGGCTCGTCGTTCCCTCATGGCTCGTCTGACAACCTCCCGAAACATCTAGGGTCTCTTTATGTCTAAAAATAATCGTCATGAAGTTTCGTCGTGTTTGCACTTTGTTTGGTATTGTTTCTCTGAAAAAGCCCAAAAACATGGAAAAAAACAGGAATTAACACTGGGCACTGGGCTAATAGGTTAGTCCTGAAAAATAATGTAAGATAGCATATAATTTTATATAAAATATCCAAGATTGATAATATAGTAACATAAACCAATAAAAAATTATAAATATGTTGGAGACGTATCAAGCATCTTCAAGCTTAATTCATGTTCGTCCTCGAGTAGATAAATGATAAGAACAGATATTTTTTATGTTGAATACTACCCAACATGAACCTTAACCCGGTATAAATATTAAAACGATGAAGTAATTGATATCAACATAATAATATTCAGAAATACAAGAACATAATTGTTACTTATTCAAAATATGATCATTAAAGAATGGTGATCCCTACTCATTTTATCATATTAACACGGCATGACTTCATTTCACTTCATAAATATAAATCATGAGGACCCCGATGTTAAACCAAGCAATTGAAACATACTTCTAAAGCGCTTCAGCATCTTTAATTTCACGCAACACATGAGCATACTCGTATGGAAGAAGTCTTCACCCTCCAATTTAGCGTGCAACCAGAAGAATCTCCTTTCAAACCGATCCCCTTTTGCTCTAGGGGCCTGCTACGGATCAACCGACTGATTTCCCGAAGAAATCAGTCGGGTCCTGGGCCATCAGATCCGGCGCTTGTCGCTCGTTCGATGTGGTCAATGGAATCTCGCGGGTCATCCCTTTTCTCTCATCGCAGCTGCAGCGGGAGCACAAACGAAACGCGTCGCCGTTTGGAGCAACGTCGTCCCGGGTTGCAGCAGGAGCTGCACCGTCGCCGGCGTGGACACACTCCATCGGTGCTCCATCGCAGCAACCAAAGACGTCGGCGATGTTTCACTGCAGCATGCAGCCATCGCGACGAGTTCCATCGCAGCAATCGGAAGACGCCGACGATGTTTCACTGCAGCGCGCAGCCGGCGCGGCGAGATCCATCGCAGCAGCCGACGACCGCCGGCGATGCTTCACTGCAGCGTGCAGCCGGTGCGACGGATTTCATCGCAGCGCCCCCGACAGCCTCCAATGAAGCTTCACTGCAGCACCATCGTCGCGCGGCGGTGCTCCATTGCATCGCAGCGGGGTGCTGCGACGAAGCACGTGTCGGCGGTGTCGAATTGCTGCGACGCAGCACGACGATGTGTTGGTGCCAGGGGATCTCGGCGTGGTGAAGCACGCGGCAGCGATTCCAGATGTGATGAGGCAACACGGCGGCGGCAGATGCGGCGACGCAACACGGCGGCGACGGCGACAACAACAGATGTCAGTGTGGTGGCTGCTGCCATGGCATGTGGTGCTTGGGGATAAGAGAAAGGAAAACGACGGGGAAGAAATGTCAGGAGAGGAAGAAGATAAGGTTGGGAGGAAAAGCGGTGGGTGGACCATGCCATGTGTCACGTGAGAGAGGAGGCTTAGTTACGTGAGTTTAAAATCAACCGGTTGATTCTAATGCTTTTCCTTTGCTCTATCATTATCTCGATCCTAACTTGCTAGATTTTGAGCAGCAAACTAAGAAATTAATTGTTACTTCTTTCCATAAAAATATTGTTACTTCTCTTTTCTTATACATCCCGTGTTTAAAACCCTAAACCCACACTCCGATCTGGCAATGGCGTCCTGATGCCGGCGCGTGCGTCGGTGCGTGCATGCATCAATATCAAGTGCATCCATCCACGGATGATCTGGCCTGCCAGCCCCTGCATCCATCCACACTTGCGCGAGTCAAGCCTCAAGCATGGCTGCCCGTCTCCATGCCCTCCTCCGTGCAAAGCTCGGGTGCCGCCTGACTCTGCACGCCGGCGCCGGCACGTCGCAGTTCACCCCCCCACGCGAGGAGGCCCCCTGCTACTCCTCCTCCTACTCTACATGTTAGCTTCTTCATGACGGCGCGGGGGCTCGCAGCGCGAGCGAGCAACAAGAAGAAGGACGCGCCGCTGCTGCTGTCATAGGCGGCACGCAGCTCCCGACACCCCCTGCTGCCGCCGCCGTCGCAGCAAAAGGCGGCGACGGCGATGGCAAGAAGGCCGGGGCGGCGGCCGCCGCAAAGAAGATGGTGACGGCCACCAAGAAGAGCGCAGCGGTGCTGGACCGTGCAAGTGGTACGCACGCATGTTAGTTGGGTTCAGAGCAGAAGCACCTCCAGACCAACGTTGGAGCCAACAACAACAAATTCTTCGTCATCCAAGCATTAGGTTTGTTTCTCCTCCTGCCTTCAAATCACGCAAAAAATTGAGTTTATATGAGTTCATAATATACTTTCTAGATATGTTGGACACACTTGAGTTTATAGGAATTTGATCCACAAGAATGTCATACCCACTAGCGTCACCTCCCCTCGAGCGATGCCATGGGCTCCCGAAGCCCTAGCGGCCAGCCTCCCCTAAATCCTTTCTCCTGCCGCCGGCTAGGGCCGCGGTGGCGGCGGGCCTGACGCTATAGGTTCCTGGGCGGGTGGACGTGACGGGATCTCCCGGGAGGCGGACAGGGCGTTCATGTGGGGAGGTCGGGGCGGAAGTTAGGGTGGTACCCCAACTACGTGGTAGCAGTCGAAACACCCTGGACGACGGAGTGGCTGACCTGGCGATGGGTAGTGACGATGGTGGCGCTCCATTCGACGAGGGCGTGCAGATGGGTGGCAACGGTGGTTGTGGATCTAGAGTCCTGCCTAGATCCATCATGGTATGGACTCGGTCGGCCGATGGCGCGAGGAGGGACCGGTGAGGAGCGACTGGGGACTCCCTGCCGGCATGCCGACGGCAACTTTCATATTCACGACGAGGCTCCGTTTGGTTCCAACCAGCGACGACGCCACTATATTTTGCTTTATTGGAGCATTGATCTGTTATGAAATCTTATACGCGATAAGAGATGATGGCAATTTTCAAGGATAATTTAGAACATTGGTTCTTCTAAAGAGAATCAGAACTATAGCCTCTTCTGGTCCTTTGTAAATATGTACCTGTCATTCTAATCGAAGTTTGAAATGCATTGAAACTGAATATTCCTATTTTTTTTCAAGAACATTCATATTCAAAATTCAAATTTTCATGTACTAAATCCACCTTCATATATAATATGAGGCCTTCTTCAGTACAACCCCCCCCCCCTAAACGTATAAGGGCAGTATGGTCATTGCACGTTCTGTACCGTATCTGTCGCCCCGTCCGTTCGTCCGTCGTACGCCCGCCCGCCCGTCGTACATACACCACGTCACCCACGCGTCGGCGGTTTGGTTGAAAAAAAACCTAGCTTCATCACGCCCGACTCCGCCGCCGCGACGTCTCCACCGCCGTCCCCGGAGCCGACGTGGCTCCACCCCCCCCCCCCCCCCCGGCACGTCTTCCGCCGACGCCGTGAGTCCAGCAGACGTCGCCTCCACCGCCGACAGGACACCCCCACCGTCTCGTCTCCGCCGCCGCCGGTACGTCACCGCACACGTCTCCACCGGCGACGTGACCCTCTCCCTCCGCTTCGACGCCGGCGGTTGCAGTGACCGACGTGGCACCAACGTCGAACGATGTCGATCAACCCTTCGACGACGGACAGTAAGTTTTTTCATTTAATCCATACAATTTTTCATGATTTTATTGTACATTGATACAATACTTATTGAAAGGTTTATTAATAGATCAAGACAACACCGGATATGCTGGCGATGACTCTAGTAGTGAGGATGAATCTTCGTCATTGAATGCAAATAAATCACTCGAACACAACTATATGAGTCAGGATGAATCATATAATGGTAATGTAAGTGTTGTGTACGTTGACTATAAATAATGAAAATATAAGTTATTACATTAACACTTACAATTGCTATTGAATTTAAATAGGTGCATGCTAATGATGACAATGCCGATTATGACAGCGATGATCAATCTTATGCTGAAAGTGGAACCCAGGTATGTTTTAAATATGTTGTTGTATTACTAGCAAAAGGGCCCGTGCGTTGCAACGGGAGAGGAAAAATACCACACGATTTTAATCTTTTTATAATCATTTCATTTATTAAATAATAAGCTAACTAACTAATGTAGTCAGTCCTATCCTATTTTGTTGAGAAATCAACTCGCCCATTGTGAATTCCACCATGATGAGAAATTGAGCGGGACAAGCAAAGCAAAACAAAGAGGCTACGCGAATTGATCAATGGACTGTTATCTTATTTCACTCATGGGGTAGAGAATGTGGGATCAGATGACAAACTGAAAGTGGTGTTCCATTCTCTGTCTCTACAACAATACAATCTTACATTCATTCATCAGCAAAAAAATCCCCACAAAACAAAATTTCTTGCCGTGCTTGGCACACGGTTGGAGGCATGGGGAGGGGATCTCACCAGATGATGAGTTCCTGCCGGAGGAGGGGATACGATGAGGGGAGCAAGGGTTAGGAGCCTCTATCTGGCCATAAGGAGTCGCGGTTGCCGCGCCATAACCTCTGAGTTCCCCGTGAGAGCCATGGAGGCCCGCCTCCACCTGCAAATACTTCGCTCCGCCGCGCCGCCGCCATTCTGCATCGAGCAGACGCATCATCCCCAGTCACTATAGATGTCTCGTTGATTTGATCCAGAAGTTGTGCTCGAGCGTCGAAACGGAGGCAGCAAGCGGGCAGAGGTACGGCCGTGGAGGCGGGTGGGTTAAGATCGACAACAGTGGTGGTTGAGGTCGGCCGCGGCGAGTGGTGCGGCAGCGGCCTGGGCACAGACCAGGGTGGACCAGGGTCGACGCGATGCGCTCGAGCGCCGCAACGGGGGCAGTGAGCGGGGAGAGGTACGACCGCGGAGACGGGTGGGTTGAGATCGGCAGTGGTGGCGGTTGAGGTCGGCCGCGGCGGCGAGTGGTGTGGCGGCGGCCTGGGCACTGGCCAGGGTGGCCCAGGGTCGACGGGAGGAGGCGATGCGTACGGGTATAATTTTTGCAGCGAATCGTTTTTTCCTTTTGCGTTGCAGATAAATGATGAAGCGCGGGTTGAATAACAAAAATTACATGGGTTTTTTTATAAAAATACCGCGGTGGGTTTTCCGACGAAAGCAATAGCCGCTTTATTATTAGGTATAGATTACTAACATACAAATTGTATTACCACTTACACTTTTGAATCTGCACAGAGAAATACCGATGGTGACGCTGAGACGAGAACCTTACATGATGACAATGATGAGGATGATGACAATAATGAGGATGATAACAATGATGAGGATGGTGATAATGATGAGGATGATGATAATGATGAGGATGATGACAATGCATCTAATGAAGGAAATATGAGCGAAGTAAGTTATATTGCATGTTCAAAATACTCATGAAAACTGAAAACATATCAAAAGACTGACGAACATGGTGATATGTCTTATTTTGCAGGGGGTTGTTGATGGTTTTAATGGGAACGATGAGCAAGTTGGCGATCTTGATTTTGACCTTGACATCGGCTATGATGAATATCAGCAAGAGACATTGGATAGGCATTGGGAAGTCATGGCCAAGACATTCAGGTCAGAAGGAGAGGCGTACATGTTCTATAACCAGTACGCCAAAGATCGTGGATTCAGTATCAGGAGGGACTTGAAAAGATATGGAAAAGGTTCCCAAAAAGTTTTACGCATGAGGAGGTATCTCTGTTCCAGGGCAGGAAAACGACACGCAAAATTTTTAACCATGGAAGGCCGGACCCGCAGACTGAGACCGGAGAGTCGATGTTTCTGTGAAGCCCATTTAAAAGTGAAGCTTGATAGAAAGAGTGGACTTTGGTATGTCAGCAATTTCTTCGATGATCACAGCCATGTTCTTGCAAAACCGGACGAAGTCCCTTTCCTCCGGTCTCACAATGTAATCAAAGATTTCCAGAAAGCAGAGATTTTAGCTATGGCAGGAGCTGGGATAAGAAAGCATATCATTTTTGATAACTTTGTCAGCGGGTATGGTTCATACGCTAAGGCAGGGTTTGGAAGGAGGAAATTGTATAATATATGCTACAGGGAGAAGATGAAACTGCTTGTCCAAGGTGATGCTGACACTGCTATAGGAATCATGTTGGCTAGAAAGGACATGGATACGGATTTCTTCTTTGAGCATACCGTTGACGCTGAAGGTAGGCTGAACAACCTGTTCTGGTGATATTCGCAATCACGTCGGGATTATCATGACTATGGTGATGTCACTGTGTTCGACAGTACGTACAAGATGAATAGGTATGGAATTCCATTTCTCCCTTTTGTTGGTCTCAACAATCACCGTTGCACTACGGTTTTTGCATGCGTCATTGTTTCAGATGAGACTGAAGGTACGTATGTTTCGCTGCTAGAGACGTTTTTGAAAGCTCACTGCCAGAAGAAGCCCCAGTCTGTAATTACTGATGGAGATGCAGCGATGATAAGGGCTATCAGGAAGGTGCTTCCTGACGTGTGGCATCGTCTATGTTCATGGCAAATTAAAAAAAACATGCAGAAACACCTCCACCACAAGTCATTGAAGGAATTCAGGTCACTCTTGTACTACGCCACCACACATGCAGTTTTCGAGGAGAGATGGGCCGCGTTTGTTCAGAAATGGCAGACGGAGAAAACAAAAACATGGCTCCATAGGATGTACAGGAAGAAGAAGCTTTGGGTTGCATCATATTTGTCTGGTGGGTTATTTCTTGGTATGCGTAGTAATCAGAGGAGCGAGAGCCTGAACTCATGCCTGCACCTACATCTGGACTACGGTATGATAATTGTTGATATGATTGTACACTATGAGAATTGCATCATGCGCGTGCGCGAGAATGAATCGCATGACGATTGCGTGGCCTCACAGACTCTACCAGTAGCAGTGACTGAGTGTAAGACCATTGAGGTATTTGCTGCCAAAGCATTCACGAAGGCAAACTTTTACATCTTGCAGAAAGATTTAAAAAAGGTACATCAGCTTGAGGTAATTGATAGATTAAGAGGAGTGGACAGTCACAGATTCGTGGTTGCTTGGAAAAATAACAGAGATCATAGGTTTAATGTGTACTACGCACCAAGTAACTCTGCAGAAACTATAAAGTGCAGTTGTCAAAGTATGACTCGCAAAGGCCTTCCTTGCAAGCATATTCTTCATGTTTTGAATGCACTCAACTTACCTGCAATACCTAAGTGTTGTATCCTGCGATGGTTCATGAAGAAATCAAGATCTGGATTGCCCGTGAAGCGCACCAGCGATCTGTTTTCATGGGGTTGGACGGGTAAGGAGGCCAGAGCTAGATATAGTACGTTGAGCAGTGTATCTGCAGAAGCTGCTCATATCGCATGTCATAACCCATTCTTATTCGACAAGATGTTGGCAGCAATGAAAGAAATTATAGCGAATAAGGAAATCTTGAATAATGAAGAACCCAGTCAGCAAAGCTTTGTGAGTAATGATGAATTTCAGCCTAAGCACAATCATATTCTTATTCGTGATCTAGTGAAGGTGTCCACCAAAGGGGAACCTAAACAGAATATTAGAGTGTTGGAAATATGCCCTAGAGGCAATAATAAATTAGTTATTATTATATTTCTTAGTTCATGATAATCGTTTATTATCCATGCTATAATTGTATTGAATGAAGACTCATTTACATGTGTGGATACATAGACATAACACCGTCCCTAGCAAGCCTCTAGTTGGCTAGCCAGTTGATCAAAGATAGTTAGTGTCTTCTGATTATGAACAAGGTGTTGTTGATTGATAACTGGATCACGTCATTAGGAGAATCACGTGATGGACTAGACCCAAACTAATAGACATAGCATGTTGATCGTGTCATTTTGTTGCTACTGTTTTCTGCGTGTCAAGTATTTATTCCTATGACCATGAGATCATATAACTCACTGACACCGGAGGAATGCTTTGTGTGTATCAAACGTCGCAACGTAACTGGGTGACTATAAAGATGCTGTACAGGTATCTCCGAAGGTGTTAGTTGAGTTAGTATGGATCAAGACTGGGATTTGTCACTCCGTGTGACGGAGAGGTATCTCGGGGCCCACTCGGTAATACAACATCACACACAAGCCTTGCAAGCAATGTGACTTAGCGTAAGTTGCGGGATCTTGTATTACGTAACGAGTAAAGAGACTTGCCGGTAAACGAGATTGAAATAGGTATGCGGATACTGACGATCGAATCTCGGGCAAGTAACATACCGAAGGACAAAGGGAATGACATACGGGATTATATGAATCCTTGGCACTGAGGTTCAAACGATAAGATCTTCGTAGAATGTGTAGGATCCAATATGGGCATCCAGGTCCCGCTATTGGATATTGACCGAGGAGTCTCTCGGGTCATGTCTACATAGTTCTCGAACCCGCAGGGTCTGCACACTTAAGGTTCGACGTTGTTTTATGCGTATTTGAGTTATATGGTTGGTTACCGAATGTTGTTCGGAGTCCCGGATGAGATCCAGGACGTCACGAGGAGCTCCGGAATGGTCCGGAGGTAAAGATTGATATATAGGAAGTCCTGTTTTGGTCACCGAAAAAGTTTCGGGCTCATCGGTAGTGTACCGGGAGTGCCGGGAGGGGTGCCGGGGACCATCGGGAGGGGTGTCACGCCCCAAGGGGTCTCATGGGCTATGGGAAGAGATAAACCAGCCCCTAGTGGGCTGGAATAAGTTCCCACTAAGGCCCATAAGGTTTGAGAAGGAAAAAACACAAGGTGGAAAGAGTTTCCAAGTGGGAAGGTGGAATCCTACTCCAAGTAGGATTGGAGTAGGACTCCTCCACCTCCAATTTCGGCCAACCCTTGAGGGTTTGAGGCTGCCTCTTCCCTCCCCCTCCCTCCTATATATACTGAGGTATTAGGGCTGATTTGAGACAACTTTTGCCACGGCAGTCCGACCACATACCTCCACGGTTTTTCCTCTAGATCGCGTTTCTGCGGAGCTCGGGCGAAGCCCTGCTGAGACAAGGTCATCACCAACCTCCGGAGCGCCGTCACGCTGCTGGAGAACTCTTCTACCTCACCGTCTCTCTTGCTGGATCAAGAAGGCCGAGATCATCGTCGAGCTGTACGTGTGCTGAACGCGGAGGTGCCGTCCGTTCGGCACTAGATCGTGGGACGGATCGCGGGACGGTTCGCGGGATTGTTCGCGGGGCGGATCGAGGGACGTGAGGACGTTCCACTACATCAACCGCGTTCACTAACGCTTCTGATGTACGATCTACAAGGGTACATAGATCACTCATCCCCTCTCGTAGATGGACATCACCATGATAGGTCTTCATGCGCGTAGGAAAATTTTTGTTTCCCATGCGACGTTTCCCAACAGTGGCATCATGAGCTAGGTTCATGCGTAGATGTCTTCTCGAGTAGAACACAAAAGTTTTTGTGGGCGGTGATGTGCGCTTTGCTGCCCTCCTTAGTCCTTTCTTGATTCCGCGGTATTGTTGGATTGAAGCGGCTTGGACCGACATTACTCGTACGCTTACGACAGACTGGTTTCATCTTTACGAGTAACCCCCTTTGCTCAAAGATGACTGGCAAGTGTCGGTTTCTCCAACTTTAGTTGAATCGGATTTGACCGAGGAGGTCCTTCGATGAGGTTAAATAGCAACTCATATATCTCCGTTGTGGTGTTTGCGTAAGTAAGATGCGATCCTACTAGATACCCTTGGTCACCACGTAAAACATGCAACAACAAAATTAGAGGACGTCTAACTTGTTTTTGCAGGGTATGCTTGTGATGTGATATGGCCAACGATGTGATGTGATATATTGGATGTATGAGATGATCCTGTTGTAATAGAAATATCGACTTGCACGTCGATGGTACGGCAACCGGCAGGAGCCATAGGGTTGTCTTTATACTAACGTTTGTGCTTGCAGATGCGTTTACTATTTTGCTAGGATGTAGCTTTAGTAGTAATAGCATGAGTAGCACGACAACCCCGATGGCAACACATTGATGGATGATCATGGTGTGGCGCCGGTGAAAAGAAGATCGTGCCAGGTGCTTTGGTGATGGAGATCAAGAAGCACGTGATGATGGCCATATCATGTCACTTATGAATTGCATGTGATGTTAATCCTTTTATGCACCTATTTTGCTTAGAACGACGGTAGCATTATGAGGTGATCTCTCACTAAAATTTCAAGACAAAATTGTGTTCTCCCCGACTGTGCACCGTTGCTACAGTTCGTCGTTTCGAGACACCACGTGATGATCGGGTGTGATAGACTCAACGTTCACATACAACGGGTGCAAAACAGTTGCGCACGCGGAACACTCGGGTTAAGCTTGACGAGCCTAGCATGTGCAGACATGGCCTCGGAACACATGAGACCGAAAGGTCGAGCATGAATCGTATAGTTGATATGATTAGCATAGAGATGCTTACCACTGAAACTATTCTCGACTCACGTGATGATCGGACTTGAAATAGTGGATTTGGATCATGTACCACTCAAATGACTAGAGAGATGTACTTTTTGAGTGGGAGTTCTTAAGTAATATGATTAATTGAACTAAATTGTCATGAACATAGTCTAATGGTCTTTACGAATTACGATGTAGCTTGCGCTATAGCTCTACTGTTTTTATATGTTCCTAGAGAAAATTTAGTTGAAAGTTGATAGTAGCAAACTTTGCAGACTAAGTCTGTAAAACCGAGGATTGTCCTCGTTGCTGCACAGAAGGCTTATGTCCTTAATGCACCACTCGGTGTGCTGCACCTCGAGCGTCGTCTGTGGATGCTGTGAACATCCGACATACACGTTTCTGATGACTACATGATAGTTCAGTACAAAAATACTTAATGGCTTAGATGCAAGGCGCCGAAAATGTTGTAAAACGTCACGGAACATAAGTGATGTTCTAAAGAGATGAAATTGTGATTTCATGCTTGTGCCCTTGTTAAAGAGGTACGAGACCTCCGACAAGATTCTTTGTCCACAAAGTAAAGGAGAAAGGCTCAATCGTTGAGCATGTGCTCAGGTTGTCTAAGTACGACAATCGCTTGAATCAAGTGGGAGTTAATCTTCCAGATGAGATAGTGATAGTTCTCCAAAGTCACTGCCACCAAGCTGTGAGAGCTTCGTGATGAACTATAACATATCAAGGATACACACAATGATCCTTGAGCGATTCGCGATGTTTGACACTGCGAAAGTAGAAATCAAGAAGGAGCATCAATAGTTGATGGTTTGTAAAACCACTAAGTTTCAAGAAAGGCAAGGGCTAGAAGGGATACTTCATGAAACGGCAAAACAGTTGCTGCACTAATGAAGAGACCCAAGATTAAACCCAAACCCGAGACTAAGTGCTTCTGTAATGAGGGGAACAGTCACTGAGGCGGAGCAACTCTAGATACTTGGTAGATAAGAAGGCTGGCAAAAGTCGAGAGAAGTGTATTTGATATACATGATGTTGATGTGTACTTTACTAGTACTCCTAGTAGCATGAGGGTATAAGGATACCGGTTCGGTTGCTAAGTGATTAGTAACACGAAATGAAAGCTACGGCATAAACGGAAACTGGCTAAAGGCGAGGTGACGATAAGTGTTGGAAGTGTTTCCAAGGTTGATATGATCAAACGTCGCACGCTCCCTCTACCATCGGGATTTGTGTTAAACCTAAATAATTGTTATTTGGTGCTTGCGTTAAGCATGAACATGATTGGATCGTGTTTATTGCAATACGATTATTCATTTAAGGAGAATAATGGTTACTCTATTTTCTTGAATATTCACCTTCAATGGTTTATTGAATCTCGATCGTAGTGTTACACATGTTCATGATATTGGTGCCAAAAGATACGAGGTAATGATGATAGTACCACTTACTTGTGGCACTGCCGCTTGAGTCATGTTAGTATAAATTGCATGAAGAGGCTCCATGCTGATGGATCTTTGTACTCACCTGATTTCGAATCACTAGTGACATGCAAATCATACCACATGAGCAAGGCCTTGTTTTCATTGAGATGAAATAAGATAGTAACTTGTTGGAAGTGATACATTTTGATGTATGCAGTCCAATGGGTGCTGAGGCACGTAGTGGATATCATTATGTTCTTACTTCACTGACGATTTGAGTAGGTACAGGAGTATTTACTTAATGAATCACAAGTCTGAAATGTTGAAAAGTTCAATTCCGTTTCAGAGTGAAGTTTGTCGTAACAAGAGGATAAACTGTCTACGATATGATCATGGAAATGAATATCTGAGTTACGAGTTTTGGTACGCAGTTAAGACAATGTGGAAATTATTTCGCAGTTCATGCCACCTGGAACATCTTAGTGTGATGATGTGTCTAAACGTCATAGCCACGCACTATTTGGTATGGTGCATACTATGATGTCTCTTATCGAATTACCACTGTCGTTTATGGGTTATGCATTAGAGACAACCACACTCACTTTAAATAGGGCACCGCGTATTTCCGTTGAGATGACACAGTATAGACTGAGGTTTAGAGAAATCTAAACTGTCATTTCTTGAAAGTTTGGGGCTTCGACACTTATGTGAAAAAGTTTCAGTCTGATAAGCTCGAACCCAAAGCGGATAAATGCATCTTCATAGGATATCCAAAACGGTTGGCTACATCTCCTATCTCAGATCCGAAAGCAAAGTGTTTTGTTTCTAGAAACGGATCCTTTCTCAAGGAAAGGTTTCTCTCGAAAGAATTGAGTGGGAGGGTAGTAGAACTTGATGAGGTTATTGAACCATCTCTTCAACCAGTGTGTAGCAGGGCGCAGGAAGTTGTTCCTGTGGCGCCTACACCAATTGAAGTGGAAGCTGATAATGGTGATCATCAAGCATCGGATCAAGTTACTACAAGCCTCGTAGGTTGACAAGGTCGCATACTACTACAGAGTGGTACGGTAACCCTACCTTGGAGGTCATGTTGTTGAGCAACAGTGAACATACGAGTTATGGAGAAAGCGATGGTGGGCCCAGATTCCGACAAATGGCCGGAAGCCATGAAATCCGAGAGAGGATCCATGGATGAAAACAAAGTGTAGACTTTGGAAGAATTATTTGATGGTCATAGGACTATTGAGTAAAGATGGATCTTTAAAGGAAAACAGACGATGATGGTGAAAAGTCACTATTAAGAAAATCTCGACTTGTCGCAAAGATGTTTTCGACAAGATCAAACAGTTGACTATGATGAGACTTTCTCACTCGTAGCGATGCTAAAGGTCTGTTAGAATTATGTTAGTTGTTGATGCATTATTTATGAAATATTGCACGTAGGATGTCAAAACATTGTTTCCTCGACGGTTTCCTTGAGAAAACATTGTATGTGATACAACCAGGAGGTTTTGTCGATCCTAAAGATACTAGCAAGTATGCAAGCTCCAGCGATCCTTCAATGGACTGGTGCAAGCATCTCGGAGTTGGAATATATATACTTTGATGAGATGATCAAAGATTTTGGGTTTGTACAAGGTTTATGAGAAACTTGTATTTCCAAAGAAATGAGTGGGAGCACTATAGAATTTCTGATAAGTATATGTGGTTGACATATTGTGGATCAGAAGTGATGTAGAATTTCTGTAAAGCATACAAGGTTGTTTGAAAGGAGTTTTTCAAAGGAATACCTAGATTGCGCTACTTGAACGTTGAGCATCAAAGATCTATGGAGATAGATCGAAAGCGCTTAATAGAAGTTTCAACAAGATGCATGACTTGACAAGTTTTTGAAGGAGTTCAAAATAGATCAGTAAAGAAGGAGTTCTTGGTTGCGTTGTAAGATGTGAATTTGAGTAAGACTCAAAACCCGACCACGGCAGAATAAAGAGAATAGACGAAGGTCGTCTTCTATGCCTTAGCCGTAGAATCTAAAGTATGCCATGCTGTGTACCGCACCTAATGTGTGCCTTGACTCAAAGTCTGTTGAGAGGTACAGAGAGTGATCCATGATTGAATCACTAGCAGCGGTCAAAATTTATCCTTAGTAACAGATGGACTAAGGAATTTTTCTCGATTATGGAGGTGGTTAAAGAGTTCTTCGTAAAGGGTTACGTCGATGCAAGCTTTGACACTAATCCGAACAACTATGAGTAGTGAAACGGATTCATATAGTAGAGTAGATATTTGGAGCATTTCCGAATAGCACGTAGTAGCAGCATCTATAAGATGACATAAAGATTTGTAAAGAACGCACGGATCTGAAAGTTTCAGAACCGTTGACTAAAACTTCTCTCACGAGCAAGACGTGATCAGACCCCATAACTATATGGGTGTTGGATTCGTTGGAATCACATGGTGATGTGAACTAGATTATTGACTCTAGTGCAAGTGGGAGACTGTTGGAAATATGCCCTAGAGGCAATAATAAATTAGTTATTATTATATTTCTTAGTTCATGATAATCGTTTATTATCCATGCTATAATTGTATTGAATGAAGACTCATTTACATGTGTGGATACATAGACATAACACCGTCCCTAGCAAGCCTCTAGTTGGCTAGCCAGTTGATCAAAGATAGTTAGTGTCTTCTGATTATGAACAAGGTGTTGTTGATTGATAACTGGATCACGTCATTAGGAGAATCACGTGATGGACTAGACCCAAACTAATAGACGTAGCATGTTGATCGTGTCATTTTGTTGCTACTGTTTTCTGCGTGTCAAGTATTTATTCCTATGACCATGAGATCATATAACTCACTGACACCGGAGGAATGCTTTGTGTGTATCAAACGTCGCAACGTAACTGGGTGACTATAAAGATGCTCTACAGGTATCTCCGAAGGTGTTAGTTGAGTTAGTATGGATCAAGACTGGGATTTGTCACTCCGTGTGACGGAGAGGTATCTCGGGGCCCACTCGGTAATACAACATCACACACAAGCCTTGCAAGCAATGTGACTTAGCGTAAGTTGCGGGATCTTGTGTTACGGAACGAGTAAAGAGACTTGCCGGTAAACGAGATTGAAATAGGTATGCGGATACTGACGATCGAATCTCGGGCAAGTAACATACCGAAGGACAAAGGGAATGACATACGGGATTATATGAATCCTTGGCACTGAGGTTCAAACGATAAGATCTTCGTAGAATGTGTAGGATCCAATATGGGCATCCAGGTCCCGCTATTGGATATTGACCGAGGAGTCTCTCGGGTCATGTCTACATAGTTCTCGAACCCGCAGGGTCTGCACACTTAAGGTTCGACGTTGTTTTATGCGTATTTGAGTTATATGGTTGGTTACCGAATGTTGTTCGGAGTTCCGGATGAGATCCAGGACGTCACGAGGAGCTCCGGAATGGTCCGGAGGTAAAGATTGATATATAGGAAGTCCTGTTTTGGTCACCGAAAAAGTTTCGGGCTCATCGGTAGTGTACCGGGAGTGCCGGGAGGGGTGCCGGGGACCATCGGGAGGGGTGTCACGCCCCAAGGGGTCTCATGGGCTATGGGAAGAGATAAACCAGCCCCTAGTGGGCTGGAATAAGTTCCCACTAAGGCCCATAAGGTTTGAGAAGGAAAAAACACAAGGTGGAAAGAGTTTCCAAGTGGGAAGGTGGAATCCTACTCCAAGTAGGATTGGAGTAGGACTCCTCCACGTCCAATTTCGGCCAACCCTTGAGGGTTTGAGGCTGCCTCTTCCCTCCCCCTCCCTCCTATATATACTGAGGTATTAGGGCTGATTTGAGACAACTTTTGCCACGGCAGTCCGACCACATACCTCCACGGTTTTTCCTCTAGATCGCGTTTCTGCGGAGCTCGGGCGAAGCCCTGCTGAGACAAGGTCATCACCAACCTCCGGAGCGCCGTCACGCTGCCGGAGAACTCTTCTACCTCACCGTCTCTCTTGCTGGATCAAGAAGGCCGAGATCATCGTCGAGCTGTACGTGTGCTGAACGCGGAGGTGCTGTCCGTTCGGCACTAGATCGTGGGACGGATCGCGGGACGGTTCGCGGGATTGTTCGCGGGGCGGATCGAGGGACGTGAGGACGTTCCACTACATCAACCGCGTTCACTAACGCTTCTGCTGTACGATCTACAAGGGTACATAGATCACTCATCCCCTCTCGTAGATGGACATCACCATGATAGGTCTTCGTGCGCGTAGGAAAATTTTTGTTTCCCATGCGACGTTCCCCAACATAGAGGTCAGGGTAAGAATGCTCCTGAGGTGACCAAAAATGGAAGACCAAAAGCATTTGATGAGAAAAGCGGACGTCTATGTAGACTATGCAGACTTCCAGGTCATAACAAGGCAACTTGCAACCAAAATCCAGAGTACGTATGTGGTTTGTTATTTCACTTATGTTGTTTCATTTCGGTAATTATTTTCTTATAACCTATAATTTATTTCATGCAGTAATTGGGGTTGAAGACAGAAGCGGTGTTATTGTAATCTTTAGATTATTATATCTGCAATAATATTTTGTTACATAAGACAATATGTATATGTTTTTCTTGTTATTTAAGATAATACGTATATGTTTTTCATGTTATATGTTATTCATTTTATATAAGACAATACTACGAGCACTTCAGCCGACATCAATTGTGCTATTTTTTAAATGCAAAATGCATGTACCGACGCCATGACGGCGCTGTGTGTTCTGGGTGAAACCCCGTCGCGTCGACCGCATGCGCCGACATCATGCGGGAGCAGTTGACCCCGTCGTTTTCTGGGCATAAAACGTCGCGCCGACTGCATGCGCCGACGTCAGCGCGGGGCCGCTGATCCCGTCATTTTCTGGGCAAAAAAAACGTCGCGCCGACTGCATCCCCCGACGCCACGAGAACGGAGATGCCCGTTGGTCTTTTCGTGCAAAAAAAGACGTCGCGGGGACTGCATGCGCCGACGTCACGAGGGCCGTTGATCCCGTCGTTTTCTGGGCTAAAAACGTCGGGCCGACTGCATGTCCCGACGCCACGCGAACGCAGAAAACGTCGCGCCGACGGTATGCGCCGATGTCGCGCCGACTACATGCACCGACAACATAGTACAGTTGATAGAATTTTCAACAACAACGTAATATTTATATATTACTGAAACTATATAATTACTATTACGTATAAAATGTTTAAACACAAAAAATTATAAAATCATCTAGTCCCGTAGTAAACTCAAACACGCATGAATCTCCTCTGATGTTATCTATTTCTTTCTCCTTGCAATCCTAATAACTTTGTCTTTAATTTCCCCAAATGTGTTCTTCAAAGAAAAAATCAATTGCACTATCATTAGCTCTCTCGCATCATCAATTGATCCCTGCAAAGCAACACTCAAATTATTTTAGTCCACTATAAGTGTTCATAGTAAAAAGTACTAATATTAGTTTTGTACGTGTGAAAAAGATCGATCCCATGTATCGCCATTCTAATTTTTAAAGTAATAAAGAACAAATATTCCACATGAGTTCCTGATACATGTAATTAACAATAAATAATTATGCATCACACACATATAATACATCAACGTTATATTTAACTACATACTCACCCATCTTCTTGTTGAGGCATGTCGTAGGTTTAATAGGCCATGTGGATACATCCGGATACTGCACAGATCCGGTTGCATTTGCTTCTGCAATATCTGCTCCAATTTCTCTTCTCTAAAAATAGCAATAAAATACAAGAAACTTTCAATAAATAATGTAAACACACGATGGTTCCGCAATGCAAATATGTATTAAAACCTACCAAGTCCTCAACAAGTTTTCTAGTTGTACTGTCAAGTTCTTTTCCCATCAACGAGTCTAGAACCTGGAACTCTTCCTTTTCCTTATGCATGACGACTGTAACCCAATGGATGTTATCTTTGTTGAGAGCCATATAAGTCTGCATAAAGAAAAAAAAGAAAATTTTAACTAGATCAATGCAACATTTTTAATACTATTGCATTATTTGTATACATTACAACCACATGAACATACCTTAGGTGCTTTGAAATACTCGTTGATACACCTATTTACGGGTTCATTAGAATTTAACACTTTTTCATACTCATTACCGTTTACATTCTTATCCTTACTATATTCAAACAGCCACGTCACCCTCCAAGTAGGTATTATGTAACGTTCGTCTTTAGCTTCCCCCAACAAAAAAGATGAGTACGCATTCATAACCTAAAAATAATATAACAAATGTAATGATTGTACTTTGTTGTCAAATATAATGTTAAAAATATAAATAACTTACGTCGCCGCTTATCCATTGGCGGTTAAGAATCTGACAAGCTCTCTCTAAAGTCGAAGTGTCGGTCACACCATCATTGAAAATTTGTGTAGCTTTATGTTTCTTTGACCGCTCACATGCGCGTAAAAACATAACACTCGATTTTATCACATCGACGTCAGCACTTACCTTCGTCATCGTCCTTTTGCTTATTAATTTTTTACCTTGAGAAGGTGTGCGATAGTTGTCCTTATCAGACTGATAAACAAACTCCTTATGACCAAATGCACCATCATTTGTAGATTCATTAATGTCACCATATATATTCTCTTCTTCTTCCTCCATGTTACCGGTTCTATAGAACACACCGGTTTTGTTCATTTTCTCAATCATCCTCTAAAATAATATTTATTAACAAGAGTTATTTAAGTCAATGAAATACATTATGCACGATAGTAAAATAGTGTTGTGTCGTTACCCGTGCGCATAACTCTGGCAAGCGACGCATTTCCTTGCGTATTTCCTTCAGCTCATGCCAAATGCGGTCCATAACATTACTCGCGGAAGCCTCTGATGTGTTGCTCTCTTTCTTCTTTCCACTAACAGTAGATTTTTTAGTACTTGATTTTTTATTTTTTCAGCTTGTTCTTGAGCAATTTTTTTCACCCTATACTCATATGTAATATTGTCATCAATCTACAAAAACAATAATTAGAGATCGATAATTATACATCTAATTTAGACAATAAGTCAAACCATGGAAATGTACATTAAAAAATAAATTTAGAGAATATGGATTACCATTCCAACACCACGACCATTATCATAGTCGTATTTGTCTCTTTTCTCCGCGACAGGTTCCGTCCAGTTCCTCATCAAGGGGCTCATAAGTGACAACGGATCATATTTTGGACCTATAATTGGTTGTACTTTCTCCCAATAGGCATACTGCAATACACCAAATAATTTATATAATATATATTTGACTAACAATACTTGAGTAATAAATCGAATAATACATACATGCAAAAGGGCAAGGTTTCCATGTGGCCATTCCCTCACACGGCCATCCTGTAGAACCTTTCCAATCTTCGAAAGAAATAATTTCAAAGTAAACTCGTTTCAGTTGAACTTACTTATCATCCTTTTGTCCTTAACTAAGGCATAATATTCCTTCGGAATATATTCATGGGAGACTGGTGTGGTTACTGTTTCCAACAAAACTAGAAACGTCATCCGGACAAAGTCATCATCCGTGTTTTCATTCTTCACAATTTTATTGATAAGATCATCAATCATGATCTTACCCTTTTTTGTGTCCATAAAATTAGTTGGTATTTTTTCATACTTTTTTGTCCTTCTGTTCTAAGAAAACCAACTACATCAACTCCTTGATTTTTCAATGCAAGAATAGATAACACATCATCATGCCCTATTGAAATAAGGCCTTTACTACCCAGCTGACTCTTGAACCATGAATTTTTTGTTATGGCGATTGTAGCCTTGGATCAAAAAGTAAAGTAAAAAATCACGCATCTTAACGGACGGCATTTGTAACATGCCTTGCAAATCCGTTTCATAAAACATAAATTTTTTACTTGCTGAAAGTTTATCAACAAGACTAACCCACTTCTCAACAGAACATGGAATCACACCGTCGATTTCCATCCTTCATAATTTAAACAATTTGTCACGTATGATGCAATTTATTTGATATTTCAATAATAACATGAACATTATAAACATACTTACCCAATTATAATGCCGATGAAGGAAGAACGGACGGACGAACGGTGAAGGCCGCGGCGACGCACTGACGTACGGTCAAGGCCGACGGCGACGGACGGTGAATGACGACGGCGGACGGATGGTGACGACCGACGGTGGACAGATGGTGACGGTGACGGACGGCGACGCGCGGACGGACGGTGACGGCCGCGGTGACGGAGTTATGATGGCGCGGCGTCGGGATGGATGGAGGGCGGCGAGATAACGTCGGCGTACGGCTAGGCGTCGGGGGAGAGGGGGTGGCGAGATCACGTCGGGTGCAGAGCAAGGCGTCGGGGGCGCGGCGACGATGAGATCACGTCGTTGTGGCTAGGGTATGCAACGTCGCTAATCCCGCCGTCGTGGGAAAACAATATGACGACGTCGGGTGTATTTTTTTTCATTTTTTTCATATGAATATTTGCAAGTCTCCTACATGAAATCTTTCCATATGAATTTGCAACTCCCCTTCATGAAAAAATTTCATTTTTTTATGCTTCATGATGAACTTCACAAGGCGGCACGTCAAATTTTAGAATTTTCCACCAATCCGTGCTTTTTTATGAATTTCCATTCAAAAACCGGCAAAAACAGATGCCGGACGTGACGCAACGTGCGTTTGGTCTCCGATTTCGTCGACATTTTGCGTGGCATCATTGCATGTGCATTCTCAGGTGCCGGCAAAAGTTCTTTGAATTTCATGAATGCATCCATGTACTTCATGTGCAACCCATGGGTGTCGGTATGGACGGAAGGGGTGCTACAACAACATCTTGCAACTCCCCTTCATGAAAAAATTTCATTTTTTTCACGCTTCACGATGAACTTCACAAGGCGGCACGTCAAATTTTAGAATTTTCCACCAACCCGTGCTTTTTTTATGAATTTCCATTCAAAAACCGGCAAAAACAGATGTCGGACTTGACGCTACGTGCGTTTGGTCTCCGATTTCGTCAAAATTTTGTGTGGCATCATTGCATGTGCATTCTCAGGTGCCGGCAAAAGTTGGGCGAATTTCATGAATGCATCCATGTACTTCATGTGCAACCCATGGGTGTCGGTATGGACGGAAGGGGTGCTACAACGCCATTTTGCAACTTCCCTTCGTGAAAAAATTTCATTTTTTTCCACGCTTCAAGATGAACTTCACAAGGCGGCACGTCAAATTTTAGAATTTTCCACCAATCCATGCTTTTTTTATGAATTTCCATTCAAAAACCGGCAAAAACAGATGCCGGGCGTGACGCAACGTGCGTTTGGTCTCCGATTTCGTCGAAATTTTGCGTGGCATCATTGCATGTCCATTCTCAGGTGCCGGCAAAAGTTGGGTGAATTTCATGAATGCATCCATGTACTTCATGTGCAACCCATGGGTGTCGGTATGGACGGAAGGGGTGCTACAACGCCATCTTGCAACTTCCTTTCATGAAAAAAATTCATTTTTTTCGACGCTTCACGATGAACTTCACAAGGCGGCACGTCAAATTTTAGAATTTTCCACCAATCCATGCTTTTTTTATGAATTTCCATTCAAAAACCGGCAAAAACAGATGGCGTACGTGACGCAACATGCGTTTGGTTTCCGATTTCATCGAAATTTTGCATGGCATCATTGCATGTCCATTCTCAGGTGCCGGCAAAAGTTGGGTGAATTTCATGAATGCATCCATGTACTTCATGTGCAACCCATGGGTGTCGGTATGGACGGAAGGGGTGCTACAACGCCATCTTGCAACTCCCCTTCATGAAATAATTTCATTTTTTTCATGCTTCACGATGAACTTCACAAGGCGGCACGTCAAATTTTAGAATTTTCCACCAATCCGTGCTTTTTTATGAATTTCCATTCAAAAACCAGCAAAACATATGTCGGACGTGACGCAACGTGCGTTTGGTCTCCGATTTCGTCAGAATTTTGTGTGACAGCATTGCATGTCCATTCTCAGGTGCCGGCAAAAGTTGGATGAATTTCATGAATGCATCCATGTACTTCATGTGCAACACATGGGTGTCGGTATGGACGGAAAGGTTGCTACAACGTCATCTTGCAACTCTCCTTCATGAAAAAATTTCATTTTTTTTCGTGCTTCACGATGAACTTTACAAGGTGACACGTCAAATTTTAGAATTTTCTGACAATCCATGCTTTTTTATGAATTTCCATTCAAAAACCGGCAAAAACAGATGCCTTACGTGACGCAACATGCGTTTGGTCTCCGATTTTGTCGAAATTTTGCGTGGCATCATTGCATGTGCATTCTCAGGTGCCGGCAAAAGTTGGGTGAATTTCATGAATGCATCCATGTACATCATGTGCAACCCATGGGTGTCGGTATGGACGGAAGGGGTGTTACAACGCCATCTTGCAACTCCCCTTCATGAAATTTTTTTCATTTTTTCACGCTTTTCTAATGAACTTCACAAGGCGGCACGTCAAATTTTAGAATTTTCTGACAATTCGTGTTTTTTTTAATTTCCATTCAAAAACGGGCGAAAACAAATGCCGGACGTGACGCAACGTGCGTTTGGTCCCCGATTTCGTCGAAATTTTGGATGGCATCATTGAATGTGCATTCTGAGGTGCCGGAAAAAGTTGGGTGAATTTCATGAATGCATCTATGTACATCATGTGCAACCCATGGGTGTCGGTATGGACGAAAAGGGTGTTACAACGCCATTTTGCAACTCCTCTTCATGAATTTTTTTTCATTTTTTCACGCTTCCTAATGAACTTCACAAGGCGGCACGTCAAATTTTAGAATTTCTGACAATCCGTGATTTTTTTGAATTTCCATTCAAAAACGGGCAAAAACATATCTCGGACGTGACGCAACGTGCGTTTGATCTTTTATTTCGTCGAAATTTTGCGTGGCATCATTGCATGTGCATTCTCAGGTGCCGACAAAAGTTGGGTGAATTTCATGAATGCATCCATGTACATCATGTGCAACCCATGGGTGTCGGTATGGACGGAAGGGGCCGGACGTCCGCCCTTGGACGAGAGGAAGACGCTGGATGTCCGAGAGATTGACTCTGTTGCTTGGCTTCGGATTTCCGAAGGCGTCGGATGACCGGGGTCCGGACGTCCGTGAGGCGCCGGACGACCGGACATTGGTTGATCTAGTTAGACTAAAGGAATGGAGTGGTAATGTATTTTTAAGCAAGTTTATCGCGAAACTCCGTGATTCCCTCTTAATAGTGCGGGATCCCTATACTCAAAAATAGCAAGTAGAAGGATAGACTACATCGTTTTGTTTCTTCGTTCTCGAGCCTATGTCTGGTCGTTCGGTGGCTCTCGGACGTACGGACCCTGGATGGCCGACGCCTTCGGAAATCCGGTGCCAGCCAACATACACAAATCGTCGGACTTATATCTAATAGGATCACTCATATCATACTTAATAAATAATAATAAGAACACTTAATTTAAAAAACATAATAAAACTTTGTTACATAAACATAGATCACGAACGATTACATTCGATTTTAATTAAACATTAATAAAACTAATATCTAATCTAATCGGACTCGTCGAGGTAGACGACGTCTGGCCCCTCCACCGTGCCATCCCCAGCCGCGCCGTCGTCGTCGTCGGAACTATCGCCGAGGTTATCACAGTCGATGTCGTCGTCGTCCCCGACGACGGGCTGCGGGTTCGGCCCCAATGCCGCCGCCGCGATTTCCGCCTCCTCCGTCGTCGTCGCCGCGGCCGCCGCCGCAGCCGCCGTCGCCTGAGAGGCCCGCAGGGCGACGAGGAGCCCCGGGGTGTCGTCGGGGTCGCCGTCCTCGCGGAGAACCACCTGTTCCGACGGGATCTCGATCTCCGGGGGGGCCACCGGCGGGGCTACCGGCGGGGGCTGGGGAATTGGGCCCCGACGCCTTTGGCGACGCTGGTTCCCGCCGGAGTTGCCCGCGCGCCGGTGCTCGGCGATGACGCGCCAGTAATGCTTACCTTCCCAGAAGGCGTGACGGGCGTGGGCGTTATGCCGGCAGCCGCGGTGTCTCCGAAGCTCCTCATTCGTCGCCGGGGGCCCGAGCGTCGGAAAGCCGTCCGCCGAAACCTTCCACGGCTTCGCGAGCCGGCAACCCGACGGGACGAGGAGTCCGTAGCTGTGGAGCTCCTCCGTCGCCGGCGTGTCGAGGCTCGTCGGCCAGTTGCTCTCCGGTGCATCGCCGGCGCCGGAACTGCTGCCGCCAGCGGAGGAGGCCATCGGTGGGACGGCGGAGGGCAGGGGAGAGGAGAAGGGAGCGTCGAGAGGAGCGGCGAGATGACGGAGGGCAGGGGAGAGGAGAAGAGAGCGACGGGTGTACCGACATGTCGTGGGACGGCGGCTATATATAGCGCAGCGACAGAAGGGGAGGCGACGGGGCAGTTGGCCGGCGTTACTCCCCCGGAGTGAATGCGACGGAATGGCGTTGCCTCGGGAACCGTCGAACCAGCGGGTCAGCGGCGACGGCGTCAGAAACCGACGCGACGGGGCTCTGACGACGCGGTCGCCATTAAGGGCGTCGCCTCGGGAGTCGGCGAACCAACGGGCCATCGGCAACGGGCGACGGGGTTCGATGCGACGGTGCACTGACGCGGTGAGTAATGGTGGCGGCTTCGTGAACCGACGCGTGATTAACGGCGCGGCCTCGGGAACCGACGGGTTGACCGAACCGAATCCGGCGCGACCGCGGTTAGGCCGACGTGCGTACGCCACGTCACGCCGGGTGGACGCGGGTACGACGCGTATACTAGGGGCCCTGTACATCGCCAGGCCGTCCGCTGGCGTCCGTCGGGCTGACGCGTGTACGTCGGAACGGGGGAAAAGACCATCATGCCCTTTGTTACGAAGGGGTATCGTTTAATCTCAGCCGTCATTGTGTTTGGGGTTGTACCGAAGAAGAAGTGATATAATATATCACTTGTCTTCTCTTTTGAAGGTTGAAGTCCTTGGTGAGATTGAGATTGCGACTAGGCTTTTGGAAGACGATTCAAGCGAGGTAGACATTGGCAAAGAAAAATGGTGTACACACATGAACATTTTTGGATTTATAAGTTCGTTTCGTTTGGCTCCTAGCTCGCGGTCGACAATGGAGTGGAAGAAGGCAAGGCTGCGGTACTCCTGGACATGGGTGTGCCTCTCGTACTGGATGATGGTTGCAGTGGCGGCAATCTCGTGCGTCGGCGGACTTCGGCCCCTTTCTCTGGTTCCTTGTGTGGAGGCGGAGAAAGAGAGGAAGCGCTACCTGGTGGCAGTGGAAAGATGTGGGAACCCTAAGAGTGGTTGGTAGCCTTATGGAGGAAGGGGAGAAGCGCACGGGGGTTGTCCTCTTCGTTGACGTGTTAGCTCATGGAGCGTGCGCTCTCTCTCATGAAGATGGAGGGGGGAACGCGAAATCGCTAATTAAGGTGTACCTCTTGCAAAATTCACTTTTATCTTCTCTGATGTTGACAAATGACGCATTATATTCGTGCCATTTCTCATAACCCTGAGAGTGCTTCATTGTTTCTAGTAGGGTGGTTAGGTACTGCGAAATTAGAATCATTAGATTTGTTGTAATCACGTCTAATGTGCAGTGAACATTTCGTAATTGTTAATTATTGCATATTACCATGAATGAACTTGTATAAATAAATAAAATGTCGGTCCCCATATGAATGATACGAATGGTTCTTTTGCAGCCTTACGAAACACGATGGTTTGAAAATCAATATTATACAACACGCTTCAAAAAAATTGACGTGGCCACGCTACAAAATAAGCGGCGCGGCAAAATGCATTGTTCCTTCTAATGATCATTATCTACTAGATGCTAACATGAACTTCCCCGCATTTTTTGCTCGTAGGATTAATTCTTTTTTCTCTAGCAGGTTAGTGTGGTTGGTTGTTTTGGTTTGGTTTAATTTATGTTCGCTTGGATTTTAGATATGTTCTTGTTCTAACGGTATTTTTATCATTATTTGTATATCATGTTTGGCTACTGTCAAAGATGATATTTATTCTGAGAGGAGAGTGGAATTGTTAGGTGCGTAGTGCGTGGTTATGGGTTCTTACATGTTTTAGTCTCGATGCCGGTGGATCATGGTTGTGGGGCCCTTGGAAGCTCTTAGTCCATGTTAAAACTATGGAATTGTTGTTACTCCCTCCGTCTCGGTGTATAGGTCATCTTAGATTGCGCACCGCGATCAAGATGAAAAAAATGAGAGAAATTAATGTTAATTTGCTAATTAATATCATTGCATGCAATAAATTGACCACAGCATGTCATGCTAGTTAGTTTCAAGTCATTAAAACATACACGCCTCACGTTTCTTATTGGTTGAATCCTTTATTCATGTCAAAAGATAAGAAACGAGGTGAAAGTCAATGCACTGTGCCTAACTATTTTGGAATTATTTGATTTCTGTAAAATGACTTATAGACCGAGACGGAGGGAGTGTAACGTTTAATTACATAGGATAGCCCATTAAGCTCTCGCTCACTCGCTTAGCTTTTTTTCCACTCACTCCACTGTTAGCTCAAAAAAAACCTTTTCTTTTTATTTAAATTTTAAGAAGTTCACATATTTTAAGTTTTTGGCTTTTTCTAAAATAGTGAGACATGAAAAACAAAAAAAATGAAAGTGTCAGTGAACTTTAAAAACAATCATGGATTTCAAACAATCTTCATGAGTTTTAAAAAGGTTTTAAAAATTAAAAATTTCATAGACTTCAAAAATATTTATAAAGTCCAAATATATTAATGAATTTTAAAAGTTCATGAATTCACAAAATGTGCTTGAATTCTAAAGAATGTTCATAGTCTTTTTATAGTGAATAGGTTCTAATAAATACTCATGAATGAGCATGTGAAAAAATAAAATTAGGAAAAAAGGAAAATTCTGAAAAAACACAAACATAAAAAAGAATACTAAAACTGATGCACACAAAAACATGCAATATCTTCTTCAAAACGAAAACAAAATGACCCGTCCAACGACACACACCCTTACCTGACAGCCCGGCCCCAATGCACTAAAAGGCTCCAAATGTAGGGAGCCTTGTATCTTATAATGATATATACTTCGTCCATCCAAATGTATACGATGCATGCGTAGTTTTAAGTCAACGATTTTGCTTCAAATAAACATGTGTGTAATGAAAAGCATATCGTCGATTCATATGCGAACGAGATTCTAAACAAATATGTTTTGTCATATACAACCCATATGTGGGTAGCTAAATCATGGATATAGAACTGCGTGCATGCCCCGTACAACCGGACAAAGGCTTAAGATCAAGTTATAATGAGATGTCGAGTTATAATCAAGTGATCTAGTGTTTGCTTAAGAGTTAAGATCAGCTTACTTTTTGATTGAGCTACATAAAACGCTCGTACCGAGCTTTTTTCTTTTCGAGTCAATCTCGAGTCGAGCCGAGCAACACGACGATCTTGGCTCATGAGCATCGAGTTTTTCTTGTTGCAGCCCTAGTGGGGGCCGTGCGGCCTCCATAAAGGAAGCATTGCCGATGTCTAACTCACATATGAAATCTTTTCAGCCCTATATTTATTGCCGAACAACTTTTGCGCCTGTTGAGTTGAAGATTGAAGAAGAGGAACCCTCAGACAATGAAACTTCTACGCGGGTGGGCCCCATCCATAATCATGTGCCTGAAAAGGAAAGAGAAAAAGGGAAAGAGACCTGGCCCTCGTACCTTGGCGTGCAACTCTTTTTAAGGTCCTGTTTGTTTCAGAAGTCCTAGGACTTTTTTTAGTCTCAACTAAAAAGTTCCTAGTCCCTATCCGTTTGTTTTATGGACTAAACAGGGACTATAGGTCATTAAATGACATGCAAAAAGACCATGTTACCCCTAGTAAAGTACTAGAAGTTATTAAATGACATGCTAAAAGTAGGGGCATTGTTGGAAAAAGTGCCAAAAAAGTTCCAAAAAGACCCTCCCATAGGGGCTTCTTCCTTTAGGCTTGCCATAGTGGGGGTATCATAGCTAGTAACATAGTCTTGGGACTAGCAAACATGGTGATGTGGCAAGTAATTAAAGAAGAGAGAGATGGTTATAGTAAGAGCAAGTACAATAGTATAGCCAGCTGCTCGCTATAAGCCATTGCCATGTCATCTATAGCCCATCTTATAGCCAACATGTACAATAGTTCATTGCAAAAGTGTACTACTTCTTTATTACATGGTCCACCTTTCATACTCACAAAATGCCTAGGAGCACGTGCTAGAGCTGGCTCTTAGCTAAGAGCCCGCTTACCTTCTCTCTCCTCTTCTCTTTCCTCTAACTAAACAAAAATATATTAGTTTATTCCTTATAGCCAGCTGACTCAACTCTATTGTACTTGCTCTAACATAGGTAGAAACCGTATCATATTAAATGTTATGCTACTATGTGTCATGCATGTCAATAAATAAGAACACCTATGATATTAGTTTATGATACTATGCACTATGAAGGTAGTATCATATACAATAGTAACATATGCATGATACTACTATATGTTACTCCCCACTATGAGCAGCCTTAGTCCCAAATACCCTCTTTTAGTCTCTAAAAGTCCCTTCTGTTTGTTTCACATGGGACCAAAAGGGACTTTTTTGGTCCCTACACCAAAAAGTCCTTGGAAACAAACACCCCCTAAACCACCGATGTCCTTCCATTATCCCGATCCTTGCTTTTTTTTTGAATAGGAAACTAAGGAATTGTTACCTACTACTTTTTTTCTTGTTTATTTATAAACCCCTTAAACCCCACTTGGATCGATCTGGCATCCTGATCGATGCCCGTGCGTGCAGTGCATGCATCAAGATCAAGATCAAGATCGGGTGCATCCATCCATGGATTCTGCCTGCGGTTCTGAATTCTGATACGTAGGCCTGCATGCCATGGCCGCCCACCTCCATGCCCTCCTCCGCGCAAAGCTCAGGTGCCGCCTGACTCTGCACGCCGCCGCGTCGCCCTTCGCCCTCCACACGAGCTGGAGGCCCCCTCCTCCTCCCCCTCCCCCTCCTCCTCCTCGTCGTTCTCATGACCATGCAAGCTTCTCCATGCCGGCGCGGGGGCTCGCGGCGAGAGCGAGCAAGAAGAAGAAGGACGTCGCCGCTGTTGCTGCCATAGGCGACACGCCGCTCCCCGTTGCAGCGAAGGCCGGCGAAGGCGATGTGAAGAAGGCCGACGCGGCAGCGAAGATGGTGACGGCGACGAAGAAGGGCGCGGCGGTGCTGGAGCTGCACATCCCCGACGACATGAAGAAGTCCTGGCACGTCCTGCAACTGGGCCATGGGGGTGGCGGGCGCTGGGTTAGCGACGGTGCTCCAGCGTGTGCAGGCAGTGGTGGCCCCCGTGCGCGGTTGGCGGCTCCATCTTTGACCCGGATGGCGCGGGGGGTGGCGGCGTCTGCAGCAGCGGTCCTCGCTGGTTGCTGGTGGCCATGGTGTTGCTTGTCCTCGACTCCGATCTACTCCGATCTGCAGCGGATCCAGCCCCTATGGCTTCTTGTTGGTCTTGGGTGCTGGCCTTGCAGATCCGGTGGTTGGAAGGGTTCCGGGGGAGTCCCTTGGCCGGTGCGGCGGCCACTCCGAAGGCAACGCCTTTGGGTGTTGTTCCCCTTGTTGGAGGTTTCGGAGAGGATCCCCTTCCTTCCACCCCTCCCAGGAGCTCAGGTGAAAACCTCATATCCCCTTGTTCCAAGCGACGACGACACCGAGGTGGCGTTTTCCTTCTTGAAGGTGTTGCTCGGGGGCGGCTCAAGTGGTGGTGGAGGTGGCGGCGGTTCGATATCGGCGCATTTTGGCCAGCTTCATCTTGGAGGTTGTGATGTCAGCGACGCTCGTCTGGTGGAGCAACGGCATTGCTGTTTGCGTCATCAGGCTCGGGATGCTCCGGGGGAAACCCTAGATCTGGGTCTTCCTGGATCGAACGATGATGGCGTTTTATCGCCTTCCCTCCTGGGGGCATCGTTTTGGAGCAAGTGCTGACTGGAGGAATGGTGGAGCGGTGCTTCATCTCACATATTGATGGCGGCGGATATCGGCGGCATGGCAATGTGGGGACTCGGCGACCGATGCGTGGAGATGGACTCGCGCAGGAGGAGGTAGCTGTGTGGCGTCATGGTGACGTCGATGGCAGAGTGGCTACACAAGGTAGAAGCCTCAATATCTGCTCTGAAGACGGACCGGTGGAAGATGGCGGCGACAGCACACGAGTGCATCAGATCGGTTTTGTGCCCTACACCCGGTATGTGGCAGATGGCTCGACCAGCTCTGCTGGGGCTCCCGGTTTTTTATGTTAGGATTAGGTAACTGGTCTGGGCATGTGGCCCAGCTAACACCCCTTCATCATATGGATAGAAGTAGCGACAGCTGTTGCGGAGTTGACGGGTTCAGACATATTGTTGTAATACTTTGTAAGGTCCTTGAGAATAATCAATAAAATGACCACATGCATCTTCCAGATGCAGAGGCCGGGGGTCATCCTCCTTTTCTAAGAAAAACGTCCTGCAACTGGTACGCATGCTATAGTGTTATTAGTTGGTTTCAGAGCAGAAACACGCAACGCACGTACGTAGGGTAACAAACAACGTATGTTGTTTTTGTTGCACGCACGCACGCAGGGTGATGAGATCTACGACGCCACCTTGAACCAGACCAACCTCGGAGGCAACAACAACAAGTTCTTCATCATCCAGGCCTTAGGTTTGTCCTCATATCATATTATAATTCCAAGTTCAAATATTCGAGTTAAATTAGATATTCTTTGACCGATGAGGCGGCCGGCGCGAACCCGTCCACAACACGCACATGAATTTTGAGTTCGTACGAATTTGGACACATGCATGCACCTTTTCGATGCCATGGAGTACTTCACTACTATCCTTTCTCAAACATTTATACGACATACATCGAAGCAATGTACCTTCACCGGTTAATTAAGGTTCATGTGTTCAGTTTATGAGGGCATCACTAATAGTAGCATTACATAAAAGACTAATTACATATAGTCTGAAAAGAAGACTAGTTACATAAAACACTAAATGTTGCACGCGTGTTCGTCGTAAGAGTCTGATGATGGTGCAAGCTGGATGGTCTACTGGAGATATGGGAGAGTAGGCCACCCAGGTCGGAGCGAGCTGCGCGGTCCCACAACACGGGACCAAGCGGTCAATCTATTTGCATTCAAATTTAAGGATAAAACTGGCAATGATTGGTCCTATCGCAAGCAACTCAGTTGTCGTCCAGACTACTACGCCTGGCTTGAAATGGACTCTGGTAAATGTGGCGAAGAAACGGTAGGATTTGCTTCAAGTTTTCACTAGCAGTATCTCGCAAAGTTAGCATCTTTCTATGTTTTAACGCTTCGGTCTCGTAAACAAAATCAGGGCGAGACTCAGAAGAAAGACTCCCTCGCCGATCAGATAAGAGAGACAAAGCTTGAGACTCGAACTGCGCGTTTCATATCCATGATCTGCCATATTAGCATGATGAAGCAGCAAATGATGGAAATTGGTAGGTTGTTCGATTGACGTTGCTCTTTGAATGCATTAGAGCATCATAATGTTAGCCTATTTGTGAGTATGGTAGATCCTATTATGTGTGTTTAAACTACCGGGCTTAATTTTAATTTACTAAAAACAAGGGTCTGAACATAGTTCATGGCCAGAGAGGCAAATACTGACGATCTACTCAAATACAGGAGTATTGTTTTTAAAGTAGATTTCTATTTATTTTTCATGCAGCATTTGCTTTTACTAATCCATTCATCTTTGACTAACTAATTAGGTTATAATGCTGAAAAACTTCCTCTTGGAAAGATAAGCAAATCTACAATACTTAAGGTGAGCTTTTCTTTGTTGGGGATTATCAATTCAGCGTGGACACAAGATTACATGTTGAATAACAATGTGCATAAACAACTTGGACCTAATTATCTCCCAATCTAGCCAAAAAAAAAACTTACATAAGGTTGCATTTTATCATACTTAATTTCAAGTATTGACTTAAACCTGTAAATAAAAGTAAATGACTTAAATACAATATGCAGTCTAGAAGATCTATTGGGTGCACATTCAGTCTTGCATGCAGTAAAAGTGTATCTTTCTCCAAACTTTCCACAGGGTTACGATGTTTTGAAGCGGATCTCTAATGCCCTTCCAAAGGCTGACCCGATACAGCTGGAAGAATTGACTGGGTGAGTCATAATTTCCTTTTTACTTTTGTAAATAGGGCAAAGAAGCATAGTGATAGTTGTGCAATGCATAATGGCATCCACCATCAGTGCAACACTTGCACTTTCTGACCTTTGAATATGTTGACGCTTGACGAATATTCCTGATATTCCTGTACTACCACTGGGTTTCAGGGAATTCTACACCGTGATTCCTCACGACTTTGGTTTCAAAAAGATGCGTAAGTTTCAAACTTCCTGCTTGGTTCATTCTACAGTCAGGACCTTCTAACGAAATTTATCTGGCAGGTGAATTTATCATTGACACTCCTGAGAAACTGAAAGCTAAGCTGGAAATGGTAATAGGCCACTGTCTTTCGCTTTATTATAGCTTTAATTGATCGGTTATGAAATATTGTATGCATTAAGAGCTAATGAAAACTTTCAAGGATAATTTAGAACAATGGTTCCTCTGAAGAGATTCAGAACCAGAGCCTCTTTTGGCCCTTTGTAAATATATGTACCTGCCATTCCTATCGAAGTTTGAAATGCATTGTAACTTAATATTCATATATTTTTTTCAAGAACACTCATGTTCACGTCTAATATCACCACTTGTTTTGCTCTTTCGAAGGTTGAAGCCCTTGGTGAGATTGAGATTGCAACCAGGCTTCTGGAAGACGATCAAAGCGATCGGGTAAGACATTGGTAAAGAAATATGGTGTCCACACATGAACACTCTGGATTTATAAGTTCGTTTCATTTGGCAATCTAGGACGATCCTTTGTATGCTCGATACAAGCAGCTTCATTGTGACTTTACACCTCTGGAAGTTGATTCAGAAAAATACTCCATGGTAATATTTCTACCAATAAACTATGGGTTTATAACAACTTCAGTATGGGAATGCCATTTATTTTCTTGGCTAAAGAGATGTCAAATTTCTTATGACCAAGAACTGAATTGGCATGGCAGAATGAGCTATGTTCCACTCTTCGCTTACACGATGTTCATGGCATTAACCGTGTATGAACATTCCTGCTGTTCAGATAAAAACTTATTTGACGAACACGCATGCCAAAAGACATTCGGGTTATACGGTCGACATAGAGCAGATATTTAAGGTGACAAGGCAGGGCGAAACAGAGCGGTTTCAGAAGGTAAGTGGATCTTCCTAATCAGCTATGTGGCGCCCAAAAAAAGCTGCAGCACTTACTGCAATGAAGTTAGTTGTCAAATGACTAACTCCGAAAGTGTTTTCACAGTTCATCAGCACAGGAAACAGGATGCTTCTATGGCATGGCTCTCGGTTGACCAACTGGACCGGGATATTTTCTCGGGGTACTATATACTGTAGACATCAAATTATGTCGGCTCTGACTAGATATGTCAATGCTAGTATCAGTTAACGCTGATCTTTCTCCCAGGTTTGCAAATCGCTCCTCCTGAAGCGCCTAGCACCGGCTACATGTTTGGGAAAGGGGTTTACTTTGCTGACATGTTCTCCAAGAGTGCAACCTACTGCTATCCTTCACAAGCATCTAGATCTGGAGTGCTGCTTCTATGTGAGGTCTGTTTTGCCCAGCTATCATATGCTCACCGCATACCTTTACATGAAGTGCCTTTAGCCTACGCTTAAGTGTGTTTTTTTCTCCAGTTATGGTGTCATATTGAGTTGTTTTCTGTAACTTATCATCTCAGGTTTCGCTTGGCGATATGAACGAGCTACTAAATGGTGATATAAATGCTAATAACCTGCCCGAGGGTAAAGTAAGGTCGGTTGCTGACGCGAGCCCTTTCTATAAAAGCCCTACACCCACTTACTGATTCAAAAGTAACCCTGAACCTATAATTTCTATTGAATTGTGTTGTTTTTATATGGCGTTGGTGGCAGTAATAGACTAGTAGTAGTTCTTGTTAACAACACAGAGAGTAAATATACTTATATCGCAAAACTATATATGTTGATGCAGCACGAAAGGGGTTGCGAAGACAGCGCCAGACATGGCGGAGTCCAAGATCACCGACGACGGCTTGGTTATTCCGCTCGGGAAACCTAAGAAGGTGTCCCGCGATAACGTATGCGCAGTCCAATTCAACCCTGTGTAGTTTTTCCGGGCTTTTCTGCCTATCAGTTTCCTGTTTGTGTGCTTTGCGTCATCTTGCTGTTCTCTTCTAATACAATAAGGCATGCATTGCAGGGCGTCCTTTACTACAACGAGTACATAGTGTACAACTTGGACCAGATCAGGATGCGGTACGCTCTACAAGTTTCCTTCAACTACAAGCAGTAGTGGATGGCCTCGTGCCAAGGGTGAAGAAGTGCCAAGATCCTGACATCTCCTTTGTGGAATCCAATTTTCCATGGCACATTACTAGCAGCCAATGGATGTGGAGGAAATTGCAGTTTTGATCCAGTTTGTGGAGAAAAATTGAATATCTCAATGTAGCATTAGGCAATGCAGATTCTTGTGGGGATAAAATATTATCTTGTTTCTACCTAATATTGTAATAGAAGTGATAAAGTGTTTGTGTTTCACTTCTTTTTTATGCACACACTCAGGTTACAAATTTACACACACATGAAACCAACCATGTCATCATATGGTATTACAAACATGATAGCATTGTCAAAAGCTTTAAAATGAAAAAAAATAGAGCAGATCACTCTTGTTGCTTCTGACAAGCTACAACAAAACCACAGGCAAAACAACACGTGTCAGGAGCATCAGGAGTGAGCAGCTCCAGCACTCACCTCCTACCAGAGGCTCCCTCGTCAGACTGCCTCTGCTTCGCTGGAGGAAATAGCATCTCGTTGCGGTCACCGTTAGCGTTGGCCAAAGCTTCCCTCGGTCCAGCTGCTTCTTGCATGGACAGGAAAAGCCAAAAGGATCTGGTTCAGCTTCAGGCCTAAAACTAAGATAAACTCTACTTTCGAGAAAGGGAAACAAAAGCACACCTGACACTATCTGGCGTCGTGGATGTGATTTAATCTTGGCAGAGCAAACAGAGGCGGTGGTGTTGAGTTTGGAAACACGACGTGATGACCATGGCCTGAGCCCCGGTGGCTTCAGTTGCACAACATGGTGGCTGCTGCTCCATGTAGGACTTTTAGTCCTTTTTGGAAGATTTCACGTCCTCCTAGTGCTTCCTCTTCCTCTTGCTCTTGCTCTGCAAATCGGAGAGGGAAAAAGGGTTCAGGTCCATTGAGTTGGTGTTTGCTTCTAGTTCAACAGCTACATGAAACCGCTTGTACGAAACATAAAGACGTACGTACCTCCGCCAACATGTCACTGAAGTCTTCCTTCTGGTTCCGTAGCTTCCCCTCCTCCCGGGCTGCTTCGTACCTGTTTCATAGTTTTAGAAGGAATGTGTTAATGTTTCAACTCGTGGATTGGCAGGCAGAGCTTGACAGACGCGAGGGAGAAGTGCTCTCACTTGGCTGCCAGAACATCATCCATAACTTCGAGCTCCTCAGGATGGATGGTGACATCCACTTTGTCGGACTTTTGATTCTTGAGAAGATCAAACTGCGAACGAGAACCCCGGAAATGTGTCAATGAATCATCAGAGCATGCACACTATGGGAATACTTGTAAAAGCTCACCCTTTTAACCCCAGCTTTATCTTGTGCCCCAACCACATACCTGCAAAAACAGCAAGATACAAAATGAGTTCTCCATATGATTGAAACAGGAATCCATCAGAGATTATTGATATATAAAATGAATTCTCCGTATGGTTGAAACAGAAAAATATTGTAGAGATGACTAGGTTGTATTAGAGTTGCATACATATGGCTTGACCCATAAAGGGTTCCAGGTACCATTTTCTCCTCCTGCTCAAAACCTTCAGCTGAAAAAGAACAAATTGTTGGTTATGAACTGCAATAAGCCAAACTAAAGCTCTATAACAATAGTTGGCCTGAGATGCCACAAAACTGAAGCGAAGCCCTTACCTGGTATAACTGCTTATCTGTTGGCCTTTCAGACTCTTTCCTCTGTTGCTTCCAAAGATCAATTACTTCAGGTGTTTCCACGCCAGTGGGAGTGCTATTAACAGAACAAGAAGAAGCATCATAACATAGTTCCTTAGCGAAGAACCTAAGCTAGTCATCAATAATTATTATAGAACCTTGACATGGTGTCGACAGACTGCATGCCAGCTTCCATGTCTTCATCTTCCATTAGTTCCTCTTCCTCCTATTCTTCCTCCTCTTCCTCTTCCTCTTCCTCCTCCAAGTCTCCCCAATGCTTGCTGCAGTCAATAGGTTCCTCCTGGAATACAATGCAACACAACAGTCAGCTAACTGGTAGAACTGCAGTTCAATTTCAAGGAAAATTAGGCGATCAACATACATCATACTCCCTCCATTTTTATATACAAGGCCACAAACCCATATTACAGGTATCAAGGCAAAAGTTAATGCCTTCTAAGTCAATGTTGCAAGACAACTTGTCTCCTTGCTTACCGTGTAAATTAATGCGTATTTTTCTCTGTCATGCATATCAAGCCAATGATCTCACTCCTGTATGCATGCAAGGGATAATTAATGTCCTCCTTTGTTAGTACTACGAGGCAAACACCATTAATATTGCATCGATTAGTGTTAGTGGCCTTGTATATATGGAAATTGTAATTTTGATAGTGGCCTTGTATATAAAAATGGAGGGAGTAATTAGGTTCATCCAGCTGTAGGATACCAAAAACATCTCCGTAGAGGGGGCGTCCATGCTGTTAGCCAAAACAAATAAATAGATCAGAAAAGAAATTTATTTTCATTACAAAAGCCGCATTTAACTACAGCCGAGCCGATGAAAAGCATATTTGTTGTAAATTACCTCATCCACAGGAGGCTTTCCCCATTCCCCGGGCCGGTAACCAAAAGTAGCACCAGGAGGAATTGGGGCATTCAGACCAGAAATCTTCAGTGAAGGGTAAGAGGGCGGAGGACCATATTTATGCCAAAATTATTTGATGTCAGTTGATAGCTGGCCAATAACAAGAGATCAGCCAACCAGAAAATCAGCTGCCTGGAGTTTTTTTCTTCTTAAAAAGAACAATACCTGCATGTTTATAAGCCATGGAGGCAGTGCACCTTCTGGTATACCAAGAGCTTCTTTAAGTCCTTGGGACAGCATACCTGGCTTCATTTCCGTAAGTTTGACCTGTTCAGTTCATACATGCATTATGCTCGATGAGCCAGGTTTGAGAACACAGACATATGGATGTTCCAAAAAATTATCAATCGTTTCTATTTCTGACATTAAGAAGAGAGCAAAGCAAAAGAAGTACCTCAAACTCTTCCCCTTCGTAGTAAAGGTCACCAGGATTAGTCAATTTTGGTTTTGTTTGATATTTGAAGAAGGCGTCGTGTGAAACCTGCACACAACAAAATTACGGTGAGGCTTGCTTTCCTGCACATTCAGAAGTTAACTATTGTCTAAAATTTGAACATATGGAAGAAACACATCGTACTTATCAGCTATGCTATTTTCACGTGTACATTATCAGTATTAGGGCCTAAGTAGCAGGTAATAAAACACCTGGCAAACCAGATATAGCACAAGGAGAAAACCCAGGCATGTGTTGTTCAACACCTACGTAAAATCAGCGGGAAAATAAATAGTGCTCTGTATACATCTTGCCCGTTATGGAGAAAACACAAATATATATGGCATGCACTTCTATGTGCAACTCAGATTGGCCTTGACAGGAATTAACTGACCTGATAATATATATCCATCTTGCCCATTTTTGGCTGCATACGCTCCCGCTGCTTCTGCTTCAACTTTTGGCTATCCTCTTTCTCGATATATGCCTGAAAATGCATTTGGAAAGCTACTTACAATTTGTCCATCTAAAGTGTCAATAAAACAGAACTCCCAAAGTTACCAAGTTGACAAGGGAGATACAAAGTCCATAGTGTTAGAGTACTATATATGTAGCCATGTAAACTTTCGTATTTACCCTATTGTATAAGGGGTTTTCTGCATATTACACACCTGTACATGTATATATATTGGCCTATGGCCTCCTGGGAATACAAGTTGCATATTTCCTAACATGGTATCAGAGTCTAAGGTCTTGAGTTCAAGTCCTGGCTTTCGCAGCTTATTCAAAAATTGTTGCCGCCCCCTATCTGTCCACGTGTAGGCCTCTTGAGCCATACCTCTGAGTTTGTCCACAAGTTGACTTTCCGCGTTACACGTGAGAGGGGGTGTTGAAGTGTATATTTGGATTGCCTAGCCCTTTTCATAAGTTCGGACTTTTGGTTGCGTTGGCTAGTGCATGAAGCTTAACACATAGCATTGCTACAAAGGACCAAGATATTGAGATACCTGTCTTATTTTTTCTATTCCAGTTGCAGCAATTAAGTCAGGAAGTTGGAATGGTTATTTTTTGATACCTCTCTTGCCCTGAAAGAAATAACATCTAGTATTCGACAAGACATAGATAATATGAAGCAAAGCGTAATTTCATGTTTTGAAGATATAAAAAAGTTGCAAAGACCTGAACAAATGATATACTTGTATACACAAACAAAGGAGCACCAAATGTCAATATCCTAGATGGACCTAAATGTCTTTCAAGGGAATGCCTAGCATGAATCAACTAGATCAAACACTAGCATTCATACTACAGCAATCACTCAAGTACAGTACCACCAAGACCTAGCTCCCAGGAAATTGCAGCATCCCTGCAAGAATTATATATCTGTATAAGAGGGAGGGGGAAATCCTTATCGACTTTATGTTTCCCTCCCTCCTTCGAATAACACCCACCCAGGCACTCTATTGCTAATGGAAAAATCCAGCGAACTGAGGTAGGCGACGAGTCCACCCAGACTGCCATCCACGCGTTTACTCCAGATCTGTCGCGGTAACCGGAAAGCACGATTCCTGATCCACGGATCGGGAAGGGACATGACATCATGAGGCCGGCTCTGGTTCTATTCGTCGATAGCGGACGTTTACCCGTCACGATCCTAGCCCACATCGGCGTCCATATATTAGCAATTTCCTTTTTACCAATGCACCAGAATTTAATGTAGCGGATCTCGATGCTCTACTCGGCGGTCCAGATTAAGAGCACACATGTGCTCGTGTGCAGATACACCACATCCCCATGATACTGTCTATTTGTCAGAAAGTTGACTTCAAGATGTGCTACTGCCAAAGTAGTCCCGGATAGTTTTCCTTTTCAGCGAAGGTGGTGGGTTCAGGACTGAAGAGGGGCTGCTCGTTTGAGCTCCTGGGATATTCCTAGTATCCAAGGCCTCCTCCCGGAATACCGGAAAGGATATCTTTTTCGCAGACTCAGGCATGCCGGAGAGGGGAGTGTGAGTTGGCAAGTCACTGCCAGCACTGGTGCAGGCTGCTACATCTCTTGAAGTAATCGCTCGCTCATGGATAGCCAATCTTGGGCAGTCGATGTTTGGAGCAGTTACCCTCTTACGGATGACTGTTGGGGAACTTATGTTGGTGCAGTCTATTTTCTTGGTATTCCATACACAAATCTGTTGCACAGAGCAACATGGCAGCAGCAGTTTAAAGTTTCTTACCAAACTCATGTTCTTTCCATTTGTACATTAGATGCCAACAAATACTATAGATGCCCCTTAATCATAGTGAGGTGAGTGGGTCCATTTTGTTGTACTGTTTGACAAGGCAACATCAAGCTGAAACTTGTTAACTTTTAACAAGAGTACAAGACTAACCATGGAATCATCATATGAGGATACTATCTTTCCAACCTCCAAAGCACACCTGAAACTGTGAAATTTGCATTGCAACATGAGCATTATAGTGACAGTAAGGCAACAAGTAACCATTCTTGATGGTAGATCATACCAGTCAACTGAAGTGGCTTCACCCACGTGAGCTTTCAGAACTATAGGGCCACTTTCAGGTTGATCCACCTACACAAGTGAAAAGGAATTAGCGATTTAGCATGAATACAGTGTATGAAATGTAAAAGAGAAGGTAATAAAAATGCAACAAATACCTGCCACAGGTACACGTTGTCATTGCTCAAGCCACCTAAAATATGAGTCCCATCAGGACTAATAGCAGACTGCATTGAAGCACCAAAGCAGGTGTTAATAAAACACATGAAAGAAACTAAGAATATACAGTTGGAAGAGAAGACTAAACCAGTTGGCCACTCGCCTTGTTTGACAAAAAAAAGACTCAATTTCGCTGCCAGTGTAAGTCTTTATTGGACCCTTGTCCATGTGGAGAGTAATATACAGATAGATCCTGGAAGTGGAAAGCTTATGAAGTCAGAAGCAATTCCCTCCAGTGACATCAGGTTTTTGCAGTTCTGTATAGTGGTCAAATGCTATGCTCACCTGTGATCCATGCATGACGCAGCAATATAAGCACCATATGAGTCTTGAGACAAGCAAGAGATCACATGTGTCACCCCCTTTTCTGAATGAAAGGATCAGTCAGCCGTGAAACTGAACTAAAAGAATATTCTGTTGCAATTGCAAGCTGCTTGCTTACCAAAGGTTGTCCTGTTGATTGATAGGTTTTGTTGGAGACAGGCACTTTAAGGTTCCTCGTATCCCAAAATTTCACAACGCTGGCAGACATTATTGTAAGTACAAGATGCATACATTTTAAGAGTTATAAATAAAAACAAACTACAGAAGAGGTGCACTGTGTTAAAAGAGGTACGTTCATATTGAAACACACCACTGGCTGCATAATTAGACATATAAACTATATGAACTTAGGTAGTAAGTGCAGGATATATTGGATGGGCCAATGCCTTACTTGTCTGCAGCGCCAGAAGTAGCAACAGAGATATCGTTTTTCAGATACACAACTGATCTGATGCTCGTCGAAGCTCGCTAAAGATGACCACTATCAGCAAATGAACCCAAGGGAGTGTACAGTCACCAGCAAAAGGATTCTCGGCAGATTCAATACCTTTGCTCAAGACCTTGTCCCCTTCCTTCGAGTGGGACTGTGCGCTTCTTTCAAAATAGCAGAAGATCTAACATGTAAAACAGCTGAATTCAGTGAAAGATGCTATATTGCTACGGATATTTGATGATTGCGATTAAAAGGAGCATTTAGATTGCAGTAACCATTAGATAACATACATGAGGCATGCTTCACCATGACCATTTGGGGTTTTGGGGTCACATCTTAGATCCCAAAGTGCAAAAGAACCGTATCTTGAACCAGAAACAATAAGATCTGCATAAACAATAACCTACTTGAATTCGAGTTCACGAGCTTATGCAGACATGTCCCAAGCTAAGTTAAACAAGTGCTGATATACAACTGACCAGGATTTGAAGAATGGCATGACAGTGACTTCACACTTCCAGTGTGTCCTGATAGCACACCAAGGCATTTCTTATTCTCCACGCTCCATATCTTTACCTGATGCAGTACAAGCAATTACAGTGAGATTATGCAACAAAAAAAAAAAAAAAAACTAAAGATAGTTGGTGTTATGAGAAATTTAATGAATTGATGGATCATGTTCTACTCACAGTTTGGTCGCCTGATGCAGTCAGTAATTGGGGTCCCTCCTAAATAAATGACATAAATTGATAAATATGATGATTAACTTCGCCAGAGACACAAAAATACTGAAGCAGAGAAAACAGATGTTGCATATTGCAGGTAAATATGGTTACCTTTGATCCAGCTCACAACAGACACCAATATTTTTCATCCTCTTGCTATATAGCAGAAGAAATGCAGCTAATACATTCAAGTAGCAGACCTTGGCATCAACATGTGATGACCATTGCTTCCTGTGTGCTGGATTCTGCAGCTCAAGAAGACCCACCCTACAACTGTCTGCAAAGCGTGTATAAAGATAATGCATGTTAAGAGCATTATACATCAAAACATTAAGCACTAAGCACATGAATGGGTATCATAATCATATTTTCATCACATATTCAAGTGGAAGCAAAATAAAAAATCTTAGTTCCAGGCTTCCAGTAAATTCATGACTCACAAAATATATTACCTCACTGGCGTGATTTCAGTGGATATAACTGCAGCGAAATCATACATGTCACTGATACTGCCTTTCCCTCAAGGTTTTCCGATTTAATACAGAAAAGGCCAGTACATCTGGTTTTATTCCCCTGTCTACCATTTCTTCAAAAAGATCTTGTGCCTTCTCTATTTCGCCCTGGCAGCAATATCCACTTATAAGAGCTATGTATACATATTGATCAGGAGTCAGCCCTTTCTGCAACACTTCATCAAATTCTCCCCGGGCTTTCTCAAAATCACCGGCTTTGCAGTGCCCATCTATCAATACGGTGTAAAAGGGTACATCAGGTTCGATTTCCATTCTTTTCATAGAGCTGAGCAACCTGTTCTGCTTTGTTCTAAGAAGATAGATCCTTCTCTCCTTACTAACACCCTGCCAGCACCGCTGCAGGTACTCTTTTAGGTGACCATCCAGTAGCGCAGTATATGCAATTACGTCAGGCTTAATACCTAAACTTGTCATCTGATCAAACAATTTGCAAGCTTCTTCCATCTGGCCAACCTTGCAGTAACCATTCATTAGTACAGTGTATACAATAACATCAACAGAAAGTCCTCGTTGAACCATATCATGAAACCAGAACCGAGCATTGTGCATATGTCCTGTCTGACAATAGGCTGATATGAGTTTGGTATATGAAATTACATCAGGAATAACATTATTTTCTAGCATCATGCTGCAAACCGTTGAAGCTCCCTGGGCATTTCCATCCTTACAAAGGTCATTCGTCAACTTTGAACATGAGAAACGATCCACAAATTTTCCTTGCTTAGCAACCCTAAGAAAAAGCATGTAAGCATGATCAGTCCAGCCTGAATGCAAATAGCCACAAACCATTGAACTGTACAAAATATCAATGCGATCGATTCCTTTCTCCTCTACTATATTAAATAACACCTCTGCTTCACTAAGGTTGCCACTTCTGCAAAACCCATCAATTATTATACCATAAGTGAGTGAATTAGGCTCTAACCCTTGATCTGCCATATGGTCTAGAAGGTCAAACACCTCCGTAACAAGACTATTCTTGCAAAATCCACTGGCCAGTATGTTATATGTAACCACATCTGGCTTTACATTGGCCTTCAGCATCACTTCAAATGCTTGACGTGCATTTGGTACATCTCCCTTCAAACAATAACCCTTGATCACGCATGTATAGTGAATTCTGTCAGGTGTCAGACCCTCGACCTTCATTTCTCTCAGTAGCTTAACCGCCTCATCCACGTTCCCATCCTTGCAATAAGCATCCATAGCAATGTTATACAAAACGCCATCCAGATGGAGTCCCGAATCTCTGAGTTTCTGGAAATGCTCTGTAACTTGAGATGTCATGCCTAACTTCATAAAGCATTGTAGAAGATAACCCGCAATGTGGCAATTTGTTTCGAAACCATGGGATACCATGGCTTGATAATGGTCCAACAGCTTGAGTAGGTTGCCCGCTTTGCCATAACTCCGAATGAGATAGCTATAACCATATATATCTGGTGTGAACCCTTGTCTGGTCTTGTTCTCCAAGAGCATTTCAGCCTCCTGCGGTCTCATTTCCTTGCATAGCCCATCCATTACCATGTTATAAGCCATGGCCTCAACTTGAATCCCCTCCCTGTTGATCTCTTGCAGAATCGCATAAGCCAAATCAACCTTTCCGCAATCACACAGACCAGTTATAAATGATGAGTATGCACTTACATCTGGTTTCACCCCCATTTCAATCATCTCCACCCACACTTGGAATGCTTTGTCTGCCTTCTTTTCTTGAAAGAGAGGCCTAGTGATAAGGCCTAACGCGTGAGCATCCAAGGTCAATCCAAATTCCTTAAGTTGATCGTAAGCTGATACAACAATCTCCGAGTCACCGCTCTCAGCTGCAAATTTGAGAAGTATGTTGCAAGTACAGACTGCAGGGACGATTCCAAGCCTACAGAGGTCACCAAACAGCCCTACTGTATCCGGTGCGCTTCGACAAGTGGTGCACGTTGTGATCAAGCAGTCTGTTGCAAACAAGAGAGCATCCGAAGTAGTGCACGTCCTTCTGAGCTGATCCATGAGCGGCACGATCTCAGGGCCGCCGCCGCGGCCATCTGCCGGCGAGAGGATCTCACCGAACAAGGAGAACAGCATCCTCCCCCGGCCCTTATGTGACAGAACGCGGATGATCTCCGCGTAGGTGGCGAGGTCATGGCGAAAGCCGATGCCCTCGGTGTCCTTGAAGTAGGCGAACGCGACGGCGGGCTTCCCCTCGAGGCGCTGGAGAGCCCTGATGACGCCGGCGGAGCTCAGGCTCGGAACAGAGCTCCTCCTCCGGGCAATCTCACCCGGAGCGCAGCCCCTTCTCCAGAAAGCCTCGCCGGGGGGAGCGCAGCTGGGCCTCTCCTCGCCGCTCGAGGTGGCGTCGTCGTCCGGCTGGTGCGCCCAGGCGGCGAGCACGGAGAAGCGGCGGCGAGGGGGCGGGGATGGCTGCGCCGCGGGCGGGGCTCGGGCGTGCCTGCGGCACTCGGCGACGCATTTGCGGCGCCACAGGAGCATGTGGATCTAGACGCCGCGCATCCGGGCGTGGGATTTGAGCCGGAGGACCGCCGGTCGGACACGGCCTAGCTCGCACCCCGAGGCTCGGCGGCGGGGTGGGGACGGCAGGAGCGCGCCACGCGATGCCCCGGGGGGGAGGAGGAGGGGGTGGCGGCGGCGGCGACGCGGCGGGGAGGGTCGGAACGGCGGGGGGTGGAGGGGATTGGGTCGTCGGCGGCGACGACAATGAACGGAACGGCACGGCACGGCACGGCGGCTGGTCTTGGGGGGCTAGGGCTTTGGGGAGATTTTAGCCGGTCTTTTTTCACCACCGGTTCATCCATTCAGCGATGACACGAGGGCTTCACTATGGACGTGTTTGGTTGCGTGGCTAGTACCTGGCTCGCACCCGTCATGCAAAATTAAGTGTGTTTGGTGCCCTGTGTGGCCTGTGTTTGGTGCCCTGTGTGGCCTTCTCAGCCTGGGCCAACTGATGCAAAAAAAGCCCTTCCAGCCAGGCTAAGGGGCACGTAGGAATCGGGCGTAGCTACGAGCCTGGCTCGCACTTGCAACCGCAAATCTCGTTGTCTCCTTTTCCTCCTCCTATCTCTCACGCATCAGGGGTAGTGGCAGCCGGAGCCCCAGCCGCCGCTTGCCGCCGTCCCCGCCGGCCAGTGAGCCACCATCGGCCGCCTCGCCACCGGTTGCCGCACCGCCGTGCCCTCCCGCCTCCCGTTGGTCTCCGGCCGCCAGCCCCGCCGTCGACGGCCTCCGCTCCCGTCGCCCCGATCTGGATCGGGGAGGGAGATTGCCTCGCCTCGCCTCTGGTCGGGAAGGGAGATCGCCTTACCTCGCCTCGCCACTGGTTGCCGCACCGCCATGCCCCCCCCCCCGCCTCCCGTCGGTCTTCGGCCGCCAGCCCCGCCGCCGAGTGCCTCCGCTCCCGTCGCCCCGATCTGGATTGGGGAGGGAGATTGCCTCGCCTCGCCTCTGGTCGGGGAGGGAGATCGCCTCACCTCGCCTCGCCTCTGGTCGGGGACGAGCAGCTGGCCGGTTGAACTAAAATATTGTTCCAGTTCACAGACTTGAGCTCAAATGCAGTCTACCAAACATCATCTGTTGTATATAGCATCTCTCATGCAGTAATATCATACAGTCCACCAAACACACATCTCAACCAATCTCTGCATCAACTCAACCAGGCCACACTCACCCAGGATCCCCCATGCGATGCAGGCTAGAGCCACCCAGGCAACCAAACACGCCCATATGCGTGCTCACTTTAGGATGTGTTTGGTTCGAGAGACATGCTAGAGTGCCTGGTTAGGGATAGCCCTTTTTTTGTTTGATTGGACGGGTGAGGTTAGCTTTTTTTTGTTTGTTTTGAAGGATGAAACATGATTGAGGATAGTCATTGGAGTGTTTGGTTTGAGGGATGAATAAGGGATAGATCAGCTCCATGCACGAAGATACAACACACACGATGTGCATGCATGAGCAGAAAATATAGCAGCAGGAAGATCGATCCAGCTCCATGCATGAAGTCGCCACCCCGACCTCAGTCACCAGCCGCGTGCGACTATTCAAGCCCCCAGCCGCCATCCTCCTTGAGATACAGCCGCATCACCCCCTCCCTGAGATCTGGGGTGCACGTCGCCGCCGCCGCCGTCGCCATCATCACGCATGGAGGAGAGAAGAGAGTAACCAGGAAAGATCTCGGGGTGAGCGCGAGCGAAAAAAACTATTCGCATGCGAGAGTGTCGCGACGCGTGCAGAGTGGTTGCCGCCGTTCGCCCCTTTTTTGTGGTTGACCACGTCCCTTTTTTTGGCGAATATTCCCAGCATCTGGCTGCCTCTATCCCTCCTCGCCCCAGATCCAAACGCATGGCAACCACAGAAAAAAATGGTTATCCCTATCCGTTGGAGGATATCCCTGCAACCAAACACGCCCTTAGTTCATGACTTGTAAAATTGAATATTACAGTATATGATGTTATAATTTTGTCCTATATGTATACTTCGATCCAAATCGTTTGGAAACAAGGCCACGACGGACGGATTTTGCCGCCACCCCCAATGACACAACTCGTAGATCCTGCGGGAGGGGGAGTGCCTCGGACCGCACAATAGTGGTACGACAAGGAGAAGGAGGAGAAGTTAAGTTGTCCCTCCACAAGAATGATTTCAAGATGATCATTACATCGATTGAGTTTCTGTGTGCACTTTAACTCACGCGATGGACTCCGCCGGACAAAATTCGTCCCACTCGGTGATCCTCTTCCAAATTATTTGCACGGGCCGACTCCTCTCACTACCACATAGCTCCTGGACATCATTAACAGGTCTGTGGATGTCGTTCAGGGCGAGAGGTTTTCGTGTTGGCATACGATCGACAAGCAATGTCGGGGCAGCTTCGTGGAGGTTACCTGAGCAACGACTTGGCGAGGTGTAGGCGTGCAAGGGTTAGATCCATTTGGATTTGATTGTGATGGCTCGTTGGTAGGCTTGCGAACGTGTGGTATATGGGGCTTGGAAGGTGGATCCATGCCAAAGTCTTGTCTCTGTTACCAGAGCCAATGATGGTGACCCTTTCGAGTGTCATTTCCTTTTTGTTGGCATCATCAAGGTGATACTTCTAGCCACAACGTTTGCAGCTTCAAGGGAAACTCTGGATACGTGTGATCGGATGTTGATGGCTCTATGTTGTCGTTTCCCTCATGGTGATGTAAGTGGGGCTGTTGAAGTAAGTGGGGGCTAGTGAAAGACGATGATGCTCGCGTAAGGGATCCTATGGCAACAACCACATGTGTGAGTGGTGGTCCGTGTCGCGGCAATGTTTGCAGCTGTTTGGTTTTCTCCCGCGACCGCTGGATTTCCCCAGGTTGTTTGTTGTTGTAAAGTTGGAGATGTAAAGTCGGAGCAAGAACTAAGAAGAACTCCAAGCTAGTTGAATTTGTGGTGAGGTGATTCCAAGTGTGTATTTATTATTTCTCTTTCCCTTCTTATATATAGGGTAGTACAAAATACTCCATCCTTTCCGGTTTAAAGGGCTCATCTCAAAAAATTCAGATTTTCACTATGTTAGGCTCTCTTTGAGTCAAATTAAGTTAAATTGCCGGTCAGAAAAAATTAAGTTAAATTGCTTTGAGTCTCACACCATATTTAATTCACAGAGATGAGAGAGAGAATGTTATTACTTCATGAGACGAACATGTGGAAACTATTTTATTGAATAGTTTTGTATCAACAAAAGTCGTGACATCTAGTCATCATCTACCTTAATTGATGAGATTTCGGATTTTAGCCCTCTAAACGGGAAGGAAGAGAGTGATTCTTGTACTTATTTGGTGCATAGCTTGGTTGTAGTTTTTTTCCCAAGTATTTTCTGAAGGGACTTTTTTAGGGATTTGAACACACGACCCCTCCTCCCTTATTGGCAATTTTTACTAAGAAGCACAACCCCATTGTTGCCCGTGTGGCCCAGTTATTGACCAACCACCCCCCCCCCAACCCCAAAACCCGGGGGTCACGTCTTCGAGCATAGCACCCCTTACTCCCATTGTTTAGCCCTCCCACCGGACACACCTCTCCCCTATACCCCGTCCCGGCTATCCTATCGTGCATACCTCCCCCATATCCCAGTAGGCCCAAGTTGTTTGTTGTTGTAAAGTCAGAGATGTAAAGTCGGAGCAAGAACCAAGAAGAACGAGAAGCTAGTTGAATTTGTGGTGAGGGGATTCCAAGTGGGTATTTATTATTTCTCTTTCCCTTCTTATATATGGGGAAGTACAAAATGCTCCCTCCTTTCCATTTTAAAGGGCTCGTCTAAAAAAAATCACTATATTAGCCTCACTTTGAGTCAAATTAAGTTAAATTGTTTTGATTCTCGCACCATATTTAATTCAGAGAGACGAGAGGGGGGGGAATCAGTGGTCATTAAGGACAGTATAACCGCACCTAATCCCTGTCCTCACAACGATTAGCGTTTTCGGCCGTCCATTTTTGTGATCTGGAAGTGTTTGGCCGTTGGATTTAGTGTTTAGGTCGATGTGATCCGCAGTTCGTTTAAACTGGTCCAACTGTCCCGTGGGCTGCTGCTCCAGGAGCCGAAACGGAGGCCACTAATGCATTGGGCCTTCTGCAGCCCATTCAAATGTGGCCCACGGAGGAGAGGGATCCATCCACCCTCACCTTTCGTCCCTCTCGTTAGATTCACAACCCCATCTCTCCTCCCTCTCTCGCCCACGACATAGGCGGAGCCGCCACCATACTCATGGCTGGATCAGGAGAATGAGGCGCCATGAGGGTATCTAGCAGTCGCGCTCCAGCCAAGACGCCACGAGGTGATTGGCGAGGGGATCCAGCGCGAGCTGGCCCATCTATCCCGGGAAGTCCTACCGAGTTCAACCTTGGGCAGATTCTAGGTCCGCCGCCACCGCCGGATTGTAGGCCCTCCACCCCGAGGTTTCTCCCAACCCCGTACCTTTTCTCCACACCAATGGAAATCCTATCCCAATCTCTGTCTGTTGTTCGAATCGCCAACGGGGAAGAAAGGCAGTCGTTACTCGCACATGTTGGTCGAGTGTCAGATTAGGGGAGGACCGAAGGAGACCAACTACAGGCAGTCATGTGATTGTTCTCCAGTTCATAGAATTATATCAATTATTTGCACTGCACATTCTCCAACTCCTTGTTATTTGTGCAGATCGAGTTCTTGTTCATGACTTGGAACAAGCGGTAAACTCTTAGACTCTACTCAGTTATTTTCTACAATAATGAGAGGATGATGATGAGTTCTACATGAAACACAACTAACTGGTGTTCAACACGGTCCTGGTCAATTGATTCAAGCGAATATTGTGGGTGGTTCTAATATTTTAGTTCAGGGAATTTTTCAATCTACAACGGCTGCTAGCCAGGTAATTACTTTCCTTTACCTACCATACCACACATCTTCATGTTTACATATGGTGCTAACTGGTCAAGAGCCTAATTACGAGGTTATGCAATTGTTATCTCCCCTGAAATTATATTTATTTACCCATTTTCCGCCTGTTCACCTGTTACAAGGTAAAATTTGGGATCCATGTACAGGATCGGAGCTTTTTTTGAAGTACTGGTACAAGATGGAAGACACCTCCGCTTTATCTATCTTGTCGCAAGCACTCTGATGAAACCCTAGCCATGGTCTAGCGGTGTTGCCTCCCTTGCAATGCGCGTCTGCACCAATGAAGTAGCCGTATCCGGACAACCCAAGATTAACAAGTACTAGCATGCCTTTAGCATTCCTACAATCATTATATTTTCGTAAGGGACTAACAACCTCTCTTTCTTATTTACATTCAGTGGTTGAAAGATTGTCTACTAATATGTGTAATGAATGATTATCTTCATTCAATGGTTCAAAGGTTGTCTTACCAATGATTAGAAATTGCAAGGTAGAAATCGGCCGTCGAGTGAGGTTTTGACCGAGAGATGACAACTGCTTGATCCCATGAAGCATTGCCGGATGCACACCAGTTAACTGAAGATCAACACTTCTTCACGTTCAGATGGCTGGAGCATTGACACTCTCAGCCCTCAAGAACCACTTCGGCGCTCCTGCGGCCGGTAGCAACAACTTTGCTAGCCTCTTCTCCACCGACACCGCCGACCAGCTTACCCTCGAGTTCCCCACCTTCAACGACGTGTGTGAGCCTCCCCCACCCCCTCCCTCGACCCCATTTCCTCACGCCATGATCCGCCGGCCTCTGATCCATTTGTGCGCCCAGTTGTTGTTTCACGGTGAGAGTGTGATGGGTTCTATAAGAGCATGGTTAATAGTATAGCCAACTGCTGGCTATAAGCAGTCTTATAGCCCATCTTATAGCTAGCTTGTACAATAGTTAACTATAAAAGTGTACTACTATTATCATATATGGCCCACCTTTCATTCTCACAAAGCACCTAGAAGCACGTGCTAGAGCTGGCTCTTCACGAAGAGCCCGCTTCCTTTCTCTCTCCTCTTCTCTCTCATCCAACTCAGCAAAAATATAATATTTTAATCCTTACAACCTGCTGACTGTACCTTATTGTACTTGCTCTAAGGTGACCAAGAACATGGTGAACAACAAGCAGTGGACGACCACGATGTCCTTCATCTTTGGCAAAGGCGTCATCTTCGCCGTTGATTCTTGGGCTAGCAATGGGCAGGTACATGTGTAATCGTGCATCTCTTTCTCCATGGCATCATACAAGTCTCTTGTATTATAGTATTTGTATTATACTCATCCTGTATAAACTGTTTAGTGGAATGCTTTCTTCAAATTCTCTGGCAAGGTGCTTCACATATAGATATAGTGCTTATTATTAGGTGGTAGTTCAGTTAGTTTAAAGTTGAATGGTGTATAAGAAGCTCACTTGCTGGTTGGTACATGGTAATTTTATTTTTTCCATTAAGATATCTTTGACAACTCTGAAATTTTGTTCGGTACTTACACATGTAAGAGGCAGCAATATTTCTTATATTGTAGTATTTGCACCCGTTTTAGTGGGAATGCTTACTTCAAATTATCTCGCAAGCTCCTTCACATGTATACATCATGCTTCTTACTCCCCCAGTTCCATAATATATGATTTTATTAGATCTTATATTATGTGCTAGAGGGAGTATTAGTTTGTGCTTCAGTTAGTTGAAATTCAAATGTTGTATAAGAAGGCCGGTTTCTTCAAGTAGCACGTACGTGACATCCCCAAGTAGTACTACAATTTCAGGGATCCATAAATGACAGCAAGCCTAAGCAGAAAAAATGAATACCAAAAAACCTGTCCATGCCCAACTCTTGGATATGTAATAAAAATTAGTACCAAAAACGATGATTTACGATTTTATTTTCGGAAAGGCAAGATCCAGAGCAGCTGACAAAGACTAAATCATTTATCTTATCTTGGTGCAGACGATCTGCCTAGAGAAGACGGAACCATCGATTGCTTCGTGACCTGTAGTACAACGCTGATTTTGGGCTGGACAGGGACAACCACCCACACCTTTCGGCTTCCTTGCGGTTCCAAAAAACAAATAGTCATTACATAATAACTTTAAAAGAAGTTTTTTACTCATTAGTTACAAATACGTAATCAAGAATGAATACTGAAAAAGCACTTTATATTGGCCGCCCATTAATAAGCATATAATATTCATTAACTTGCCGTGAAAGTGAACGGCGAGCTCACTTCTGCCGTGGTGCCGTCTAGGGGGCTCCGCCAAGGAGACCCCATCAGCCAATGCCTGTTCTTCTTGTGTACGGAAGGTTTGTGTGGATTACTACAAAGGGGGGAGAGCCTTGGCGAGCTACAAGGGACTCGTAATGGTATGCAAGCTCCCCCTATATCTCACTTGTTTTTTGCAGATGACAACATCTTCTTTGCACGCATCGATAACAGAAGTGTGGAGGCTCTGAATTCTGCTCTCCAACAATATTGCGAGGCCTCCGGGCAAAGGATCAACTTGCTAAAGTCTTCCATTTTCTTTGGTAATGCCACGCCCAAGATGCGACCCTATCCTCAATTTGGCACGAAGGCCTCGTCAGGGATAAAAGCGCATCTCGTCGTGTCGCAAGAATGGATATCGTTACAAGTACATGTACTGAAAAGATGAGATATATATATTAAATTGGCTTACACTCGCCACAAGCTACATCAGAGTCACATCAGTACATTACATAGTCATCAAGAGTAAGAGCAGGGTCCGACTACGGACGAAAACAAACGACAAAAGAAGAACGACGTCCATCCTTGCTATCCCAGGCTGCCGCCCTGGAACCCATCCTAGATCGATGATGAAGAAGAAGAAGAATCAACTCCGAATGTACAATCAACGCGCTCGCGTCAAGTAACCTTTACTTGTACCTGCAACTGGTGTTGTAGTAATCTGTGAGCCACAGGGGACTCAACAATCTCATTTCCAAAGGTATCAAGACTACCAAAGCTTAATGGGTGAGGTATGGTTAAGTAGTGAGGTTGCAGCAACGACTAAGCATGTATTTGGTGGCTAAACTTACGAGTACAAGAAATAAGAGGGGGAAGATCTACACATAACAGACGTGAACTACTGTTGATCAAATGAATGATCCTGAACACCTACCTGCGTCAGACATAACCCCACCGTGTCCTCGATCGGAGTAAGAACTCGCGAAAGAGACAGTCACGGTTATGCACACAGTTGGCATATTTTAATTGAGTTAACTTCAAGTTATCTAGAACGAGTGTTAAACAAAGTTTCCACGTTGCCACATAACCGCGGGCACGGTTTTCCGAAAAGATTTAACCCTGCAGGGGTGCTCCAACTAGTCCATCACAAATTACCACAAGCCGCATACAAATCCTCAATCACGAAGCTCACGATCTCGTCGGATTCCCTAGTGGAAAACCTCAACTCTGAGATTACCCAAAGCATCACCGGAATCCCGATGCACAAGATATCTCGTCAAAGGTAAAACTAATCCAGCAAGGCCGCCCGACGTGTCGACGAACCCGATAGGAGCCGTGTATCTCGTTCTCAGGACACGACGGATGGAAAAGCCTACAGGTGCCAAACCTCGAGTTGCCCCGTGGTGGCCCCGCAGTCTGTCCAGTTTGGACCAACACTCATGAGGAGCACTGGCCCGAGGGTTGATTAAATTATCCTCGGGGTCCGGAAAGTCCCTATGCAATTTTATTAGGTGATTAGGCAAATGTAGTACCAAAGTTGGGCCTTGCCAGACCAGCTTTAATCTAAAACGAATTATCAAGGGGGTCCCCATAACAACCCCGATCGTGTTAGGAGCGCTCAATTATGGAACATAACACCGGTAGCCGAAACTAAGGGGGCAAAGGTGGAACAAAACACCAGGCTAGAAAGGCCGAGCCTTCCACCTTTTACCAAGTATATAGGTCCATTATATTAAATAGCATTAATATGGTGATATAACAAGGAACCCATGCTTTCACATGGAGGCAAAGCACCTACAACTAGCAACGCTAACACATGATTAAGCAAGCAGTAACATAGCCAATCAGTGGTTTGCTAGGTTGAACAGGTTGAAGGTTTCATGGCATTGTTGAGAGGCTGATATTAAACATGTGGTAGGCAACGAGGCATAAGCGAGAGAAGCGATAAAACTAGCATGGCAATGATAGTAATGGTATCTGGGGAAATGGTCATCTTGCCTGAGATCCCGCTTGAAAGAAGAATGCCTCCATGAAGCAGACGAACCGACGTAGCCGAACGGGTCCTCACATCCGACACGCTTGCGGAGCTCTATCGAGACGGGGGAAACCGTAAACAAGCATCACCACGCGAAATTCACCACACGGTGCACAACACAAATGATGCATGAGCAGCTGAATACATGCAAGTCACGGCATGACAATTCACACAATCAAACACTACACATTAAGTGAAGTTCAATATGCAACGAGTTGCATATCGACGAAACTACACGTTTATTTATTTAGTTCTATCCCGATTAGGTACACGGCAATATTAAATGTGGTTAAATATGGCAAGAGGTGAAGCGTAATTAAACTACCTATCTAGGCATTTTAAATGAGGTTGGAAATGACATATATCACCTCCGAAACGACCTCACATGTTAATTTACAATTCTATCCAGATCTGAACTAACACATTTAATTAGTTGTTAAACAGAAAAACAAATAGGTTCACGTGATTCCACGCGTCATTTCAAGCAAACTACACATAAAGAACATCTCCAACGGAGCTACGGATCAAAAGATACGGACACCGCAAGATATGATGGCATGAATGCAATATGTGTGCAACGACGGTCACTAGCACTTCAAAACATACAACCAGCAAGATAAATTGAAACTACACGAGATTCTAAGCAAGTTTCATGTAGGACGCGACCAAATCGGAGCTACGGATCAACAACTACGAGCAAAACAAGAAATCACTACAATCTGCCAAAATCAGCCACATGACATTTTCTACGCCCCACAACTATGAGCTACTCAACTCCAATATACTCAACCAAGGCATGTCACGACAGAGGGCAAGACGCACTACCACAAACAACTAACAACAACTAGCATGACATCATGGATCACTAGGGAAAGAAGACATAAAATGGCATCTCACACACTATTTCAGACTTAGTGAAAATTACACCTCATGAAAGTGCAGTTTTCGATCTGAAGCAATATTGACAGCAGCAAAATCATAAGCTACAGGACTCCAAATGGCATGAAAATTCACAGCATGCTAGAGAAACACAAGGGCTACAACTAACTCCACTGGACCAACCTCAAAAGAGCTACAGATCAAAAAATAGAAGCAAGACAAGACAACAACAAAATATAACAGATTCCAGACTTAGAAATATTTCAGCTCCTCCAAAACAGCACTATTTCTAGCAACTTGAGAGCAAGCAAACCACACCTAAACATGCATTTCTATTGCAACCAAAAATACCAGGGGCTAGAGTAAACACCCAAGAACAACTCCCTAGTAGACAACTTCTTCAAACGAAGCACGGATTAAATCCTACAAATTAAACAAAAGGGCATCACGGCAAATATCGCGCGAACTAACTTACTCGAAAGCTAAAACTAATTGCACAGAAAAATTCAATGAATTTTTCTACCCCGAAAACATATAAAATATATGGGGTTGCACAACAAAATTAAAGCCACACATAAATGCGAGATAATAACCTATACACGGGAAAATAAACTAGCGGCAATCCCTAGACGCAAAAATACGAGTGACCGCTCTAAAATACATGGAAAAATGGTTCCTAAAACATGCGCATTTCTAATACGGCATTCGGGCTATACGGTCTTGCGCGAAAAATAAATACGGCGTCTATCCTATCTAGACAGCACGTAAACCTAGGCATTCGACACGTCAAACAACGTCAAACAATTATGCAAGTTTTATAAACGGATTCTACGCGTAAAACTACATGAAAAACATATCTAATACATCGCGATCCGACTAACGGATTAAAAGATACGCGCGTTTAAATATACAGTTATTTTCCTGAAATTAATTAACTCCGGAGAAGATAGCTAAATTCCTACTCGGCCGAACAGGGGGCGCAGCTTAGCTACATGTCGCCTAGGCGAGGAATAGGAGGGCAGGGGGAAAGGGGAGGCTCACCTTGGGGGAGGCCACTGGGCCGGTTGGAGGAGAGCTCGACGTGGTCGGTGGAGGCACCTGGGCCGAGGGAGGCCTCGAGTGGAGCTGGGCCCATGCTGGCGCGGGGTGGGCTGCCTGGCGTTGGGGAGGAGGCCCAGTCAGGGGAACGCTGCCCCCGTCCTTGTTTGTCGTCCTCCTCCCGACGGGAGCTTGGAGGAGGTCGCGGGAATGGCGGCGGTGGCCACTGGAACCGGCGGCGGGGCGCATGGAAGAGTGGATCCGATAGGGATCCACCGAATCCGGGCAGACGAGGCGGTGGTAGCAGGCTCCCATGGCGGCGCGACGAACGGTGGCGGCGCGAGCTGCTGCTTGCTGCGGCTGGCGACGGAGCTCCGGCAAGGGCGGCGCATATCCCGCGGCGGAGCGGTCGAGGCGGCGTCCCGATCTGGCGGCGGCGGCGCTCGAGAGCGGGCTGGCAGCGAGGCTGCTGCCTCGGGAGGAGGGGCTCGGGTTGCGAGGGGCACGGGAGCACGGGAGGCAGCGGTTTCGGGCCCGGCGGGCCATCCGTGGGCCTGGCGGGCCCTGTCGGTGGGGAGGAGAGAGGCAGATCACTGGGGGCGGCTGGGGCACGGATCCCGAGGTGGTCTAGGGTTAGGGTTAGATTAGGAAGGGGAGTGTGTCTATTTATAGACACGGGGCTAGGGTTGTCCGAATCCGGCCCCGTTTTCGCCCACACGATCGGAATCGTACGAACTCGAACGCGGGGTCGACTAAGTGCCCGTGTAGAGCGGTTATCCGGAGACGAGAGGGAAAACGGGAGGCGCGGCAACGGATTTTAAAACATCGACGAACGTCCGACGAATAACCGAAGACGGTGCCGCTACGGTCGACCGTTCGGGTACCAGACGGACTCCGATCGCGATGAAATTCGACAGGCGGCCTAGCTATATCTAATCACGACCGCATGCCAAGTTTCACCTCGATCAGAGAAAGTTTTACGCACACTTTTAAAACAGGGTTTGACGATGTCGCGGGCGCGTGCGCGTGTGGTCGGACTCGGAACGAACAACGACGAGAACCGGCAACTAACAACTGATGCAAGTTTTGAAAACGGACGACAACGGGATTCTGATGCAATGCTGATGATGCGCATGATGCGATGATGATGCGACAAATGAAATTCCCACACGACAAAAACGGAATAAAGGGGAATCTTCTGGAACGTCGGCATCGGGCTGTCACAACTCTCCTACACTACAAGAGGATCTCGCCCCGAGATCCAAGAATGAAAGGGGGGAAGAGGATGAGAAAGAACAAGAGGTAAAAACTTAATCACTTCTTTGACAAACGAGTGAAACCAACGATCCTTGAAGGTTGCAAAGAGATGAGGAATGATATGAGAAAGAAGCAAGAATTCACGGAAAATTTCGGCAGCACTTCGGTAGGAAAATGGGACAAAAAATTCGATAAGAAGAGAGAATTACACAATATGCACGACAAACAACTAAGTAGAGCAAGGGAACACCATGATCTTGGTAGAACAACAAAATAGACCCAAAAGAGCAATATCACAATGCCTCTGGAACAATAAAATAGGAACTAGCTCAAGCGGAAGAAGAGAATGAAGCAAAAGAATGACAACTATCATCACAATAGAATTGAAGAGCCTCCGGACAGAGAATTGACTTAGTAGTTGGAAAACCAACAACGAAAAGAACAAGATAGTAGTGGGCTTGTGAAAATCATCTCAACAAATATGAGGTGACAACCAACCACTAAAAGAAACAAGGATTGATTAGGAGAAACAAGATATGAACAATTCTTACACCAAGAGGATACATTGAGAACTTGGATTAATGACAAGCACCATGATAGCAACAGTCCATAGGAAAAGCTTTAGGTGAAATCCCAACCAAGATAGCTCAATGAAGAAATCATGGGTTGAAAATATCTCATGATGAAAGAATTGGTGGGTTTAATTATCTCATTCTTGAAATAAAATCTCTTCGAGACTCCTACACTAACAAGAATGGTATAATACCACTTCAAAGGCTAAAGGAAGAACAAATGCACTTGGAAATGCAAGAGAAGAAAAACTTGAGGTTCTCCAACAAGAATCTTGAAGAAAACTTGAGAATGAATTGATATCATGACGAACCACCATGAAGGACCTCCGTATACAAATGAACGATGCAAAGATATGAAGGTAGAAAAGAATAAGATTATGACCTTGCCAAAATTTAGATGAAGCCTCACAAAGAGATACTTAAAAGAACTTGGAACTCCGGAAAGAAAGATTTGCACAAGAGAAACGAATAGATATCATGAGCCACTCCGGAAGAAGAATTGAAATCTCTTGGAAGAAGAAGAACAAGAATAAGAATTATGTTATGCTCATCCTTCATCAAATTAAATTGATGACAAGCAACGGATTTAACATACCCCTTAATCTTCTAGAAATGAATCTTGAAGAGTCAGAGAGAAAAGCACCACTTGAAGCATAATTGAATGAAGCACCGGTAAGAATTCACAATTGAATGGAAATACCACGAATTAATGAAGATACATGAAAATGAAGAGCTCATGAGCCACATGAGAGAAAAACTTGAACAAAGCGTCGGAATAACCGAGAGACGAACGAAGAGACAACAATTGAGAAGAATTAGAGAACAAAAGTTGAAAGCTGAGGACGAAGAAGACTTCTGAAATGATGGCCTTCGGAGGAACGAGAAATAAAAACAACTCAGAAATGCATCGGATAGGAAGAAAATAATTACTCATGATTGGGAATAATTCAAGACGATAGCACAAGATGAAAAGATAAATCTTCAAGAGAATGAACCAAGATTCGAGAGAAACACTCCTTCGGATAGCAAGCTGAGAATGATGACGAGAAACAACACCAACAACTACTGAGACACTCCGGAATAAAGAAGAATGCAAGGTTGAGCCAAAGACGAGAAATAATTCAAATAGATCTTGAAGAAGTAATATGACTGATGGAAATCATACTTACGTCATAGTTGAAAATAATTAATGATCTCCGAGAAAAGATTAAAAGAGTCAGGAAAGATCCTGGGAAAACCCGTGGGTTATGGGCCCACTCAAAGAAACCACCGTTAGAAGAGATTGCTAGAAAGATTGATAATGCACCGGTATGAAGAGAACTAGATGAGGTTAGCACCTCGAAATAATTGAAAAGATTGGAAACAAAAACTTCTAAGATAGCTTCAATGCTCCGAATCGAAAAGAGAGGAATAAATAACAAGATAGACTCATAAGAATTCCCAACATAGGAAAGAATAACAAGGATGAATAAGATATAATGAACACGGATAGCTGAATTAAATTCACCGGAAAAATAACAAGACTGAATAAGGATGAAAAATGAAGCTCATGAGAATCTTCACAATGAATCACCGGATAGGACACGGAATAAAAGATAGCTGAAGCATCACTGAATATAAAGGCACTTGGATGATGACTGAAACATTGAATAAAAGGGGTGGGAGGGCGGGGAAAAACAAAGACAACTTGGTACAGATGAGATGAACTCCGGAATAACATGAGAGAACGATCTTGCAAAATTGGAAATGATTGAATTCCCTTGAAGAGAAGCACACTGGTTGAATGGAATTGATACGATGACTCCGGTTGAAAAGGAAATGACATGACAACTCCGTTGACAAGAATTGACATGACAATTGAACGAACAAAAGAATTTGCATTCTCACATAAAAATATATGAGAACACCTCTTAGGAAAGATCTGAAATCACCACTTGACATCGAAGCAACTTAAATTACCATATTCAACAAAACAAAGGGATGAGGCTTATGAAACTATCCAGAACAAACTCATGAGAAAGATTTCGTCCGATATTTTCGTGGACAGGAATCCACTAGATGTCGAACCCCAACCTAACATCATGTATTTGTTGGAAAATTATCCTATAAGTAACTACTTGAATTCCCACCTATGAATTCTCGAAATATCTGGTCATGCAATCTGGTACACGGATACAAGGAGTAATATCACACAACTCCTATACTAACCCGTCACCTGTATCACATTCGTCAACACACAACCAGAACCTCAGACCTTCATCTACAACAGACCCTCGTGATCACAGCGATACAAAGTATGGCAGTACTTCCGAACAATCTGCACCAGTACTGGGGACATCGGGGTTATCTCGCCAGTGCTAGTATTGAAGCAATTACGAACATCCTTCGTCCTGAGATATTAAGAAATCTGAATGATAACGATGTGCTCGAGAATCCCCTGGAGCTCAACTCCCCTGAAACTCAAAGCAGATAGGAGGCACCAAGACAGAACTCCGTCACATCGGCATCATATAGATCTCAAAAATATCCGCGTGATCCTAAAAAAAATTTGAGTGAGAAGAGGAGTAGAATTAAATTATTACGTCAAGATTTCTCACTAGAGCATAGAAGAGGAGAAAAAAGAATCCTACCCTCCGATATATAACTAGACTCAAAGCAGTTTTTCACTAGACTCGACTCGGCCAAGTTCGATCAATCAAGGGGGCTCCTAGGTCGGTACTGCTCTGATACCAACTTGTCACGCCCAAGATGCGAGCCTATCCTCAATTTGGCATGAAGGCCTCGTCAGGGATAGAAGCGCATCTCGTCGTGTCGCAAGAATGGATATCGTTATAAGTACATGTACTGAAAAGATGAGATATATATATTGAATTGGCTTACACTCGCCACAAGCTGCTGCCTCGGAAGGAGGGGCTCGGGCTGCGGGGGGCACGGGAGCACGGGAGACGGGGGCGGTTTTGGGCCCGGCGGGCCAGCCGTGGGCCTGGCGGGCCCTGTCGGTGGGGAGGAGAGAGACAGATCGCTGGGGCGGCTGGGGCGCGGATCCCGAGGTGGTCTAGGGTTAGGGTTAGATTAGGAAGGGGAGTGTGTCTATTTATAGACACGGGGCTAGGGTTGTCCGAATCTGGCCCCGTTTTCGTCCATGCGATCGGAATCGTACGAACTCGAACGCGGGGTCGACTAAGTGCCCGTGTAGAGCGGTTATCCGGAGACGAGAGGGAAAACGGGCGGCACGGCAACGGATTTTAAAACACCGACGAACGTCCGACGAAATAACCGAAGACGGTGCCGCTACGGTCGACCGTTCGGGTACCAGACGGACTCTGATCGCAACGAAATTCGACAGGCGGCCTAGCTATATCTAACCACGACCGCATGCCAATTTTCACCTCGATCAGAGAAATTTTTACGCACACTTTTAAAACAGGGTTTGACGATGCCGCGGGCGCGTGCATGCGCGGTCGGACTCGGAACGAACAACGACGAGAACCGACAACTAACAACGGATGCAAGTTTTGAAAACGGGCGGCAACGGGATGTCGATGCAATGCTGATGATGCGCATGATACGATGATGATGCGACAAATGTAATTCCCAAACGACGAAAACGGAATAAAGGGGAATCTTCTGGAACGTCGGCATCGGGCTGTGACAGGTAAGCACTGCCCTGATAGTGTCAAGAGAACTGTAAAAAGAGTGCCTCGGAGTAGACAACGAAATTCTCCATGACTCCTATCTCGGTATGCCCACCGAGATTGGTTGAGCTGCCACCGACTCCTTCAGGTTCTTACGAGGCCGGGTTTGGAAGAGGATCAATGGCTGCAATGATAGGCCAATGTCGCGGGCTGGGAAGGAAATCTTTCTGAAATCTGTGTCACAGGACATCCCCAACTACGTGATGAGTTGCTTCCAGCTTCCTGTCTCCATTTGTGAGCAAATGAAGACCAACATTGCCAACCACTAGTGGGGTGTGTCGAAGATGTCCGTCCAAAATTGCATTGGCGCTCTTGGGAATGTCTCTCTACCCCCAAAGTTCCTCGGAGGTATAGGGTTCCATGATTTGGTGCTCTTCAACCGGGCAATGCTTGCGCGTAAGTGTTGGCGTCTCCTGACCGAACCCGACTCCCTGTGTTCACGGGTCTTAAACGGACGCTACTTCCCCGATGGGTTTTTTTTGGAATGCCACCAAGCCAAGATCATCCTCCTTCACGTGGCGCACTTTGCTTTTTGGACGCGAACTGATTCAGAAGGGGGCTCGTTGGTGTTTGACTTCCAACCTTCAGAGGCAAGAAATGGAGTGGAAGGCCCTTTGGTCAGTCATCTGTCCAAACAAAATGAAGATTGTTCTGTGGCGTTTCGTGCACGACTGCTTACCCACAGGTTTCCAGCTGGTGCGGCGTCAGGTTCCTGCTGACGGTGGTTGCTTCTTCTGCAACCGGACGGAGCGCGTGGAGCATCTCTTCCTGCTGTGCCCCTTTGCCCGTTCAGTCTAGAAAGGGGTTAAAGAAGAGTTCTATGTCAGACTGTGCAGAGAAGACATGGTTAATGGCCGTCAATGGATGTTCAACTTCCTGGCCCATGCTTCGAAGCTCCAAGCCACTGTCTTGGCTATCACCTTTTGGCATATCTGGGATGCTAGAAACAAGGTACGTAGCAATGGTACTGAGGTGCATCCTGCTGGAGCCGCTTCAAAAATCCGTGTCTATATCCATATGGTGACGCAACACTGTTCTAAGCCCGAACCTTTATTTGGACTCCGCCACCTGCCGGGTTTGTGGCTGTGAACGTCAACGGCTTTGTGCTCTTCTTCAACATCTATCCGGCAGATGGGGATGGGTTTCGTGGCGAGGAATCACCTTGGGGAGTGCCTTTTGGCTGGCAACGAGCAGCTTCAGGGCTTCTCTGAACCTGAGCTGGCTGAGGCGCTCGCAATTCGGCGTGCTCTTGAGGTATGCCGATCTGAAGGCTGTACGTCAATTCTGTTGGCGTCCGATTGCCTCACAAAATCAAGTCCAAGGCTCAAGATCGATTGACAGTGGGCACCGTCGTCTCGGACATCAAGTCTCTTGCATCTTGGTTTACCCATTGTTCTTTCTTACATGTCAGGCGTGGTATGAACGTAGCCGTCACACAAGCTATTAATCACTTTTATCTTGGTGTAGTTTCGGATTGTATCAGGAACGATCTATGCTGTGATGTTCAGTAATCTATGAAGTACTGTTACTCTAAAAAAAAGACATAAAACCAGAAAATTTATGTTGTGTTTGTTTTTGTGCCTTGTGCGCAGCCTAAAAAAATAATCTCCAAACCATTTTCAGTATCTACACCACATGCTTACAAATAACACAAAGGGTTTATCATCGCGATTACTGCCAAATACTCCCTCCGTTCCTAAATATAAGTCTTTTAAACGATTTCACTAGGAGTCTACATACGAAGCAAAATGAGTGAATCTACACTCTAAAGTATGTCTATATACATCCGTATATAGTCTACTAGTGGAATCTCTAGAAAGACTTATACTTAGGAATGGAGGGAGTACAAAATTGCGCATACTTTGATAAATCCATGCAAACATGAAACAACCAACCATGTCATCATTACATATATCCTCACAAACATGACACTAACAGCATTTGCCAAAACTGCTGCATATCTTAAGAATAGCTCTCGGTGGTATTACAACAGAAGCGCGATACAGCCAAACTCTTCAGACACGAACACTCTTGCTGCTTCTCACAAGCTAAACTAAATGACTGCCAACCACCGATTCAGAAGCGGGTTTTCCGCTTCCGCCCCGTGTACTTTGTGTCCGCGGGGACTTCGCGTCCTCTTTTCCTCATCTGCTCTTTTTTCCTCAGCAGCCAATCCTTGCCCCTGCCGTTCTTCTTGTTCACCTTCTGCCTCTTGTTCGACCTGTTCCGGCCATATGTGCCGACCTGCAAGGACAAAAAACACATTATTATCATGTACGTACTGCCAGTAGAGCACCAAGGCTTCATCATATGGGAGGACAATCAGCAATGGACTATAAGTGAGAGAAGAGAATAAGAGAAGTATAATGCAAGTCGATTCTTGATCAAGCACAGACAGGTAGCTCACTGCGTCCAAGATAGCAACAGCTTTCAGATCAAGTAAACATCTGGAAATTATTGGGCAGAACTGAAGATGCTAGCAGTTGACAGAGGGAATATTACATAGACAGGTAGAAATATCACCACAAAAATAGCCATCATCTCCATCCCACAATAAGAGACTAATGGCCTATTTGGTCATGCCATTAACAATATTTCGTATGCAACTGGTTTGTGTACACATGAACTGGGTCACATATTGTTCCATTGATCAAGGCGGAACGAAGCAGTAGACAAGACACATAGATTAAAAGCAGGAAAGCTCAAAATGTATAAAAAGCAAACGTGTCTTGTTAAGGGTGATCTTACTGTTTGGTCATCGTTGCTCTCATCATCATCATCGTCATCATCACTGCTGCACATCTCACCATTTTCACCTTTCCCCTTTGGAAGAGATGTGACAGAAGATGTACCACAGGTGAGGACAAGGTAGGACTTCTTTGCTTTCGAACTGTCAGAGGAAAGCCATCCACATAAGTCTACAGTTGACAAGAAATCCATAAGACAGTTCATACAACCATGGCTCCGAGGCAATGAAATCCTTACCTATGAGGCCAGTCAATAACCACTCCACCAGCAAATCCGGCTTTCATGGCAAAAGACACGAGCATTTCGGTTTGCTTCACATTGTCAGCATAAAACTGTAGAACGGCCCTTGCTCCCCTGGCTAAGCATCTATATAGTGATCCAAAGAAAGCCCTGGAAATTATGCACATGAAGGTTAAGAATTGGTTGCAGATAATCCAAGGGACACATTACAGAATAGCTTCACGTACTTTAACCGCAATCTTGGTTCATGAGAAGACTTGTCAGCATTGCATAACCACTGGACAACATTGTCAACAAAGGGCATATTTATGAACAGATCACTAAACACGACAAGTTAGCTGCAGAAACAAAACAAAAACTTGAAGAATCACCTGGACTGCCGAAATGCTAATTGCACCATCCATAACTCCTGGGCGCAAGCCTAAGCCCTGGAAGATGCGTTATTATAAACATATTAGCTCAAGTATCAGCAAACTGTGGCTACACAGCTGCGAGAAGGTCGATGCGGTCGTATGAAGCGAAGACTGGAAACCATGGTAATTTTCATAATCTTAATAGGAAGTCAGGTTCAGCATGTGCAATAGAAGACACCACTCGGCAACCATACGATTATAGAGAAAAGGCAGTACTGAAATGTTCAGGTTCTTTGGATTCACACTCCTATTTTCCCACTAGACATAGGTTCGAAGGCCCATTATTCACTTTTACAGTGTCAATCAGGTTTGAGTTCGAGATCATGTTTGAACACAAGTCATAAAACTCAAACTGTAACATGAAGAATTGCATAAGACAAGCTTATGAGGTGCGACACAAACATATCATCTTGGACTAAAATTCTCAAGACTAATCCATTTTTACCTCGCCCATGTCTGCGAGCAAGAGGTCTCCCTCCGTTTCCCGCTCCAGTGCAACATCTGCGAGGGGGGAAAACAAAACTGAAGCTCTCAAACAGGAACCTGAGCGACACACACCACCATGCCCATAAGAGCGAGAAACGAGGTGAGCTCCTCACCAAGCATGGACTGCGAGATGTCACACCCGATCCAGTGGTGGCCGTGCTCCGTCAGCGTCTCGCCGCTAAGCCCGGAACCACACCCTGCAATTCACGCACTAGAATTCAGCACAAGACAAGGATTCTCCAAAGGGAGCTTAGCAATCCTGAACAAAGCAACGCATGATTCGGCCTTGTGCACCACAGACAGCGTTATAATGAACGTGGAGCTGGATGGAAGCAGAGGCTGACCGATGTCGAGCAGCATCTTGGGGACGCCGTCGTCGGGGAGGGCCAGCAGCTCCAGCGCCCTCTCGGAGATCCTCGCCTGCGAAGGAGAAGAAGGAGATAGCAAACCCGGGTCAGCCTGACCGCGGACCGCCGGAGCTCACGCGGCTAACGCAACGAAAAGGGCCTCGCTTTGCCTGCTTGCCTGGATTTCGATGATGCGGGAGGAGGTGGTGTACTTGCGCGCCTCCGACTCGTTGTAGAATATCTCCGGCGGCGCCTGCACCTCCGGCCGCGGCATCTCGCCCCCTCTCCCCTCCTCCTCCGCCGGTGAGCTCGCTCCTCTGCTCGCGCCGCCGCCGCCGCCGCCGCTTCTCCGAGGGTTCAGTTCTCTCGGGGGTGGAGGAGGAGAGAGAGAGGTTTCCACTCCCCACGCCTTTTACGGGCCTCTAACGGGCCCTGGGCTCTAAGCCCAACACCGGCCCATTTCCCACAAACCCCTCAGCCCACGGCCCGCATAACAACGGAGCCCTCCCCCCTATAAATTCTCCTACCCTTCATCTAGGGCTCCATCTCCAACCCGCCGCCGCCGCCAGAGCGCCCTCCGTTCACCTCGCCGACCGAAGCGCCTCCGCTCCACCGCCGCAGCAGCCATGGGTAAGCTCCCCATCTTGGCCCCCCTCGATCCCTACCTACTGTCGTCGTGGTTGTCGGTCCTGACGCGGCGGTGCCTGGCTGCCTTCAGGTAAGGTGCACGGATCGCTGGCGCGTGCCGGGAAGGTGCGGGGCCAGACGCCCAAGGTGGCGAAGCAGGACAAGAAGAAGCAGCCGCGCGGCCGCGCCCACAAGCGCATCCAGTACAACCGCCGCTTCGTCACCGCCGTCGTCGGCTTCGGCAAGAAGCGCGGCCCCAACTCGTCGGAGAAGTAGTAGATCCAGCCGGTCTCGCGCCACCCCTCCTTTTTTGTTTGTTTGTTTGTTCACCAGTAGCTTTCGATCCGTTCGCGTATGCATGCTAAGAAGAAGACCTAATCAAGTGTCTGTAATTGACTGTTGTGTTGGTAATGGAAATCTCACTGCTTTGTCCAGTTAATATGTTTTTACCTGCTTCTACTTGCTATTATATCGTCTCTAGGCTACGATAGATGTGTGCTGCGGTTCTGATCGGAACGAATCCTTTGCTGAACGGTGTAGCAATAGCGTGCCCGCCAGTTGTTTTGCTCTTGCTGCTGATGATTTGTATCGATTTGAAATTATTTTTGAGCTTAATTTGGATTTGCTTCTTTTGCGGTTTATGCTGATGGCAGTGACGATTTGCAAATATTCAAGCTCAACAGACCAAATCACAGGTCGTCTCTTTTGGGATTGATTTGTATGCCGATTATCCCGCTGAACCGAGCCATCACTTTGAAGTTCCATGTTTTTCTTTTCAAAATAGTTGGATTTCTTTCAAAAAAATGGCAACTATTGGTCCTCTGCCGGTTTGTGGCAACAACTCCTTTTTTTATTGATCTTTTCCAGTATCAGGTGATGAGACCTTGAAACAATCTTAGGACACCTTCTGACACAGTGCTTTTATCCTGTGAATGAGAAGTAATTTATTTTCTGATGATACACAACTGGCCAACATTGTTCTCATTGCATATATTTATCCCTCTCTAATTTTCTAGTTTTGTGCTATCTGTGGAGTACATCAATTGACACTTCCTGCAACTTTCTGAGGTTTTTATTAGTTTAAAACATTTTTCTGTTGGCTGCGGTATCCCATTTTACTCTTGGAAACCCCTTTTTTTTGCCGAGTGATTTTATGTTTGTCATTGTGGAGCAGCTGTTTGTACTGTAATCTAACTTGGGCCTAATGGTCCTTCTCTGGTAGTTACCAGCATTGACCAGGGGATCTATATTTGGGCCAACAATTACTTTTCACTCATTGATAGGAACCTGGAACTTGATTCTGTTAGTCTGTGGATCCTATTATTGTGATTAAATGGCCAATATAATATAATTGAGTTGATATGCTGCTTGAGTATAAGGTGATGATGATAAATTTAAGACTTGTTTCTCAAAACATTTGCAGTTGCTGCCTAGGAGCTTTCGCCTTGCCAGGCGGAGCTGATGCAGCTAATTCCTTTGATGTCTCAGCCTTTTTAATTTTCCAGCTCAATATAACTATGTATATCGAAAATGCTGCTGCATTGCAAATGATTATAAAATCAAGATCCTTCGCCCTGCCAGGCTTGAGAGCTAGTGCCGTTTCATCCTTCCTTGGATGTCTTATGCAATGCTGCTAATATATTTCCTTTAGTTGTTTGGTGTTAATGCTAGCTAGGTGATGTTTGGTTTAAGGCTTGTTTCTCAACCAATCGCAGTTGCTGCCTAGATCCCTCCTTGGTTGTCTGACGGGGTAATGTCGGATTTTGTTTTCTGTAGTAATGCAGGTTTTGTGTTGTAGATTTGTTTATTTGTGTTTGTTTCTGTTTGGCCGGTGATGAAAAACCAGTTAATCATACCATCTTTCGGGACTGATTGGTCGCTGTGCGCCCATGCTGTCTTTCTGCAATTCTGAGGCCAAATTGAACTTCATCTTCTCTTCTTGAGTATGTAATTTTTCTGAATACTCTAGAACCTTTTTTTTCTTCTGTTGTTTACTATGTATAGAATTGGCTGGACAATGATGAAAACCATGAACAAAACACACCATCTTTCGGGACTGATTAGCACACTCTGTGTGCCATGCTGTGAAAATCTGCAATTCTGATGTCCCCATGGCATATTCTGTAAATTTAGAAAATGAATTTCTGGTGGAATGTTAATTGCGCTTGAATTTTTCAAATGTTCTTCCCTTTATGTGGATCTTGAGTTGCTTGCTGAGGTGTGGCAAATAACATTCTCCAAAAGTTGCTCCTGCTGTTCTTATCATAATTTTTTATGGCTTTTTTAGTTTGTTGTGTTCTCTGCAGTGCCGTTCTGTGAGTCCTGTGATGGCACATCTTTGAGACCTGAGATTTCTTCCTTGATGAAAATCATAAGCATAATCCCTGAGGGCTACTGATATTATGTTGTTCCTGGTCTTCCTGTTTGGTATTCTACTGTTTGTTGATTTTCTTCCTTCACTTTTGCTCTTTTATTGTCTGATTCCATGGATGAAGCTATGCACTGGGCTCTGAGCAGTATGATGGACATGCATTATAAAGCATTGTTTGATGGCTCAACTATTTGTTATGGAACTCTTAACAAACTCTTACCTGAACTGAAGATTCTGTATATGTTTGGTGATTGTTGTTTATGGATCCTGGTGATGTCTTGTGATGTTAAAAAGTAGTGGCCTGATTCATACATTGATGATATATATATATTATCACTCTGAGGGATCAGTTTAGACATTTTAAATTGGTTTTTTGGCAGTCAATTGTTTTGGGCTCCTGATGGCTGGACAAATATGTTAATGTTTTTAATTGCTTTGAGCTGTGTTGATATTTTTTTGGCCTTATATCTTTCTCTATGAAGAGAGTACAAGCAGACGGGCGGTCTGAACTGATGTCGTGTTGATATGTCTGCATCATATGTTCTACCCTTGTGGTTGGCATCTGAGAGAAAAATGTTAATCTTTTTCTTATTGGATGTGTCAATTTCTTAAAATTTCCGACTTTTTGTCATGTTTGCGCTTAGCTTCTTGTATCCCTCTTAGTTGCACTTTGATCTGAGGGATGGAGCTTGTGCGGATAGAGAAATGGTTTACTTACCAACCCTTTGCATTGTTTGCCATTGCTCTTGGGTCAAATGGTCTAACCAAGATTTTCTTCTTTGATATTGTTCCCAATTTTTTTGAACTATTTATATTTTTTGAGCTGGCAAGTGATGATCAGATATCCTACACTCTCAAAGGAAAATTCTATGTGTGGACAAATATTCTCATCTTATTATCTGATGCCTTTGCACAAAATGCGCTTTTTCTTGTTTTGCCAGAAAAGATAATCAAATCCAGGGTTGCAAATGATGTTAAATATTATATGCTAAACACTGAATCTTTCTTATGTTTACAAAACTCCGCTTATTATCTGATGGCACCCATAAACTTGAAACGACTTTTATCTTGTCTTGTCTGCATGAATACCCATCCCTTATGTGGGTATCTTTGGTTTTGTGGCAGTGATTTGAATCTTACCCGCGCTTCTGATTAATTCATGAAGGACAAGGGAAAACATGGTTGAATTTCTTAATATGAGCCAAAAAGACCTATTTTCATTATTGTCATTCTTTTTTATTTATGTGTTCTGGTTTACCATGGCTGTGATGATAAACATTTTCAGTAAACATGCCAGTTCTGCTTTTGAAAAACCATGACTGAAAAACTTGTTATCGCATTTCTTAGCCTTTTTGTCTTCTTTTGGTTTTTTATGTGTTATTCATTAATTTATGAAGGACAAGGGAAACCATGGTTGAATTTATTAATATATATTTGAGCCAAAAGATCAATTCTCATTATTGTCATTCTTTTCGTTTTATGTGTTCTGGTTTACCATGGCTGTGATGCCAGTTATGCTTCTGAAAAATCATGACTGAAAAACCGGTTATACCATATCTGAGCCTTTGCATCTTCTTTTGGATTTTTATGTGTTACTGTTTGACCATATCTGAGCTGTGGTCTGCATCTTTCGTTATTCATGTGGTGTTTTTTGCTTGTAGTTTGCAATGAGAATGATTTGTACCTTTTTATCTGGTGTTGAAGCTGTCTGATGATGATCGAACTAAATACTTTCGTTCTTCTGATGCGCTAAGGTGCTATGCGGAAGCAATTTGGAGACCTGAACTGAGGATACATTTGATCATATTGTTCATTACATAAAACTAGATTTTTATTCTTGTGTTTGTTGCTTCACAACTGGAAGGATGCCTATTGTTGACAGTTTGGCCATCCTGTAGACGGAAGCATAGATGAGTGGAAACACAGGCCAGCATTAAACAGCACGACGCGTTACTTCACAGTGTCGTGTTACCTGTCTTCTGGCACATTTTGTAACGTTGAAAAATGTGCATATTTCTCCGTATTGAATGTAGGTAATATGTTGATTGATTGTGGTCCTGTGATGACCAAACTGAACAAATTTGTGTTGTCAGAGGTTGCTTTCTCGTTTATGTGGAAGTGAGGATCCTTTCCCCAAATGATCGACTATGATTATACTGTGCGCAAATGAAATCCTTTATCAGAGGATTCCAAGCCAGAAATCTGATCCATAGTGCCCAGCAATCTCTATCCCCTCTCTTCTTTGTCTGCTGTCCTGTTTGTTTTCTTGCTCTTGATTTGTAAGTTGAATGGAAGTGAGGATCCTTTCCCCATATGATAGACTATGATTATACTGTGCACACATGTAATCCTTATCAGTGGGTTCCAAGCCAGAAATCTGATGCATTGATTTGTGCTTCCTTTGTTCTCTTTGAGCATTTTCTTTTTTGTGTTTTTCATTTAGTTATAAATCTTTTTTATTCAAGTGTTCATGGCAGTTTTTATTTTGAAAATTGTGTTGTAGACAGTTCTGAGTTGATCTTACATGGTTGAAACGTATAAGTTTTGTGGCAAGTGGGCGCCTTCTTTTGCAAATAGATGGTTACACCCTCTGGGGTTGTTAGACGTTGCTTGCCATAATGTACTTTGGCACTGTACCAGGTGACTAGCGCAGCCTCGCAGAGGTTGTTACCATATATTCAAATGAAAAGCAATATATCATAATTGAACATTTGGGCTTAACATGACCAATAATTGGTATGTCAAATTCCAAAGTGTTATTTTTGAATTGATGTTTGGGAATTACGGGTAGTGTGCAGATCAGATTGTCTACCTTTACGTTTGAGCCTATATTATTTTGGCTTTATAATTTCCAAAGTGCTCTCTCAAATTATCATGATATTATACTAGGGAAAATCTAACGAGAGGCTGCACGGGCATCGTCCCGTGAGGCGGTTGTTTTGAGACCTGAATGCTCCCACTGGACAAATTGCGTAGTGATGGACCTGCAGGTGGACGGTTGATACCCTTTTTTTTTTTTTTTTTTTGAGAAGGAGCTGGGTTTGCTTCATTTGCATTTACCCATCACGCGAAGCTTGCTCCTCGTCAGAGACCGTACTACTATTGGCACCTCCCCTCTTTTATGCTTGTTTCTATCCGTATTTAAGGATTTTGTAACACCTTTCAGAGCAGTAAATGAATTTTGCAGATTATTTGCAAGATGTTGCAAATTAGTGGTCTTCCGAACTTGAAGTTCGGTCTCATGGGAACGTGTATCAGAGGATGAAATTGCATGAGCAGTCCACTCAGTTTCCGAGCATTATTTCTGGTACTACCATGAGACCGTGTATCAGAGGATGAAATTGCATGAGCAGTCCACTCAGTTCCCGAGCATTATTTCTGGTACTACCATGAGACCGTGTATCAGAGGATGAAATTGCATGAGCAGTCCACTCATTTTCCGAGCATTATTTCTGGTACTACCATGAGACCGTGTATCAGAGGATGAAATTGCATGAGCAGTCCACTCAGTTTCCGAGCATTATTTCTGGTACTACCATGAGACCGTGTATCAGAGGATGAAATTGCATGAGCAGTCCACTCAGTTTCCGAGCATTATTTCTGGTACTACCATGAGACCGTGTATCAGAGGATGAAATTGCATGAGCAGTCCACTCAGTTCCCGAGCATTATTTCTGGTACTACCATGAGACCGTGTATCAGAGGATGAAATTGCATGAGCAGTCCACTCATTTTCCGAGCATTATTTCTGGTACTACCATGAGACCGTGTATCAGAGGATGAAATTGCATGAGCAGTCCACTCAGTTTCCGAGCATTATTTCTGGTACTACCATGAGACCGTGTATCAGAGGATGAAATTGCATGAGCAGTCCACTCAGTTTCCGAGCATTATTTCTGGTACTACCATGAGACCGTGTATCAGAGGATGAAATTGCATGAGCAGTCCACTCAGTTCCCGAGCATTATTTCTGGTACTACCATGAGACCGTGTATCAGAGGATGAAATTGCATGAGCAGTCCACTCATTTTCCGAGCATTATTTCTGGTACTACCATGAGACCGTGTATCAGAGGATGAAATTGCATGAGCAGTCCACTCAGTTTCCGAGCATTATTTCTGGTACTACCATGAGACCGTGTTTCAGAGGATGAAATTGCATGAGCAGTCCACTCAGTTCCCGAGCATTATTTCTGGTACTACCTCTGTCCAAGTGTATAGTATATATTATATGCGATAAAATTACATATTTCAAAACTACATCCTGTATGAATCTAAGTAGTTAAATTAACAACCTAGAACTACGTGCATGCTGTATACACGAGGGAGTACTTGAAATCTTCCCTTGTGTTGAAAAATGTTTTTCATTGAATATGCAATCAGTGTGACAGGCTTTGAGATCCTCAGTAAGGGGTTCCAGGTACTTAATAATCGATGACGATATTATCCCACATCGATTCCCTATTTTATATTTTATGTGTGTGCACATAGATGTCCGTTGTGGTGGTGAGATCGGATGCATGCAACACATCTGAATTAGGAGTATTTCTACATACCAATTTCAGAGGGAAAGAACTGTGATATGCAATTGACCTTAATTGTATCCTCAATTGTATCAAGTGGAAAACATCGTGACCCCAACTGGAGGTTGGCAAGTTACAATTCATGTGTTAGAATTAATTAATCGTGTCATCGCGTTCCCTCAACTTGTATATAAACATCTCTATCAATGAAAGAGGGAGATAGTTCCATCATTTACTTTTACGCTAGTAAAGTCCATCGAGAAGACCAGCGATGACTATAGCTACCCGCCGCAGCTACGCCATGCTCCCGGAAGCGCCTTCGTTGGCTTTGTCCTCCTCATGCCGGCAGGCGGAGCACCAACGATAGTGGTTCGCAATGGTGCAGCCCTCGCGGCAACTCCCCCACTATCGCGGCAACCACTTTCCTACCACTCCCCCACCCCCGCCGTGTCGATACTTGTTCCCTGGTCGATGTCGACCAATGGTGCAGCCCTCGCGGCAACTCCCCCACTATCGCGGCAACCACTTTCCTACCACTCCCCCACCCCTGCCGTGTCGATACTTGTTCCCTGGTCGATGTCGACCTCTTCATTGCTGTGTCGCTCGGAGCATTCATTTGTCCCCGGGGAAGCCACTCCCTGGTGTGGTTGCCGATGGCGATGGATGCGGTGCGCGGCTCCCTCCCATACGATGCATCGGCCTTAGGGCTTGATGCGGCCTTCGCCCTTGGCCCGACGAGAAGAGCCTCATTGCTCTTGAATGATTTTCTTATTTGGACTTCGTTGGCCAACCGTGGGGGTCTTCGTTGTGGATTTGGGATCGAAGTAAATCTAGTCGCTCTCACTTATCTGTTGGTTTGACCGGGTCGGGACTGCCTTACGTGGCCATGTGCATGTGCTGGGGATTTAGTCGAACAACAGAGCTTGCCACATTTTTCTTATTTGGACATTTGTTTTAGCAAATATCAATTCATCCTGTTGAGTGATGAGGATATTAATACCGTGTTTTAGCAACGGACAGTATGTATTTCCATGTTACACACACGTCGAGTGATGAGGATATCAATACCATTGTTACACCCACAACTCCAACTGCTATACATACTGGACCAATTGAATTACGAGGTACTTTTGTTTCTTGGAAATCCTTCTAATGTTCATGAATATATGATGCTGCCTAAGTTAGATATACTTTTGTTGTACTTATGAATGAAGGACCTAGCATGGACAAGAAGAATATCCGTTGTAGCGTGATCAAGCATGGTGAAAAAGGTGCACGCGCGGGAAAGAACAATGGAGCTTCTAGTGATGATTTTTGCACTTTGAAGCCACCATAAGGAGGGCATGAAGGCTTGGACGAAATATTCAAGTCGTCACTTTATAGATTTCGTCCATAGGCTATTATATGTGTCGCGTCAACTTATTTTTGGGATAGGCCCATGTAATTTTGAAATACCATATTATAGGCTATTTTTGAAGTCCGTATGTGTGGGAAAACTGAGTTAGGGTCGGTTTCGGACCCCTCCTTCAAGGGGTCACAGAATTGCTGCTATAATCTCTCATATATATAGCCCTTAGGGTGCCGTTTAGACTCGGGTTTTCTTTAGATACAAGTTCGCCATAGATGCAACTTCCTGTTCTTCATTTGTGTTCCACGACTAGACAAAGGCGTGAGAAAATCCCACTTTCATCAATAAAGCTTTCCTCCTATATTCACAATATCCAGATCATGGTCAGGTTGATCATGCTCTGGTCAGGTTGCGTGGAGGAAACAAACCCTCGTGGTCAGGTTGATCATGCTCTGGCGTGGTCAATAACCTCTCGGAGCTGGTTTAGCAATTAACCTCTCGGAGTTGATTTAGCGATTGCTAAGTGGCGACGTCCTCACACGTTGGTAGTCGAATCATCAAAGTCTACTCCACTAAAAACGATAACCACCATCTCATCAAAAGACAAGGACAACTTTGCCTGTATCAAGTGGTATCAGATTTCCAGGTTGCTCGATGAGATTTTACCTGTTTTTGGTAGTTAGATCGCATATGTTCTTCGTATCTATAGTCCATGGAAAAGCCACCAAAAATTAGGGTTAGATCATCACATCCAAACCAATTTGAGACTTTGCATAGTCTTTCAGTATTTTGCTTTGTTGAATTTACGGTTACATCATCGTGTCGAGTTGCTCGTCTTAGTGTCTAGTCCTTTAGAATTTTGATCTGTGTTCACAGGTTGTCGCGCCGCCACCACGCCATCTTTCATCGCTGCCATATACCACCACCATGCTACCATCATCGATGTTGCCATATACCACCACCACGCCATCATCATCCTTGCTGCCCTATATCACCACCACATATCCACCACCAATCCTAGTACGAGTCCTTTACATATTTGGTTAATTTCGAGATCCTCTTATTTTCGGTTTCACGTTTCCTAACCTGAGTAGGTTTCAGAAAAAAAGAGTGCAAAAAAAAGAAAAAAAGGGGGAAAAGAAAGAAAGAAAACCATAGTGGATCTTCCCTTGATTACGTGTAGCGTCGTGATTTTGTTGGTGTTCTAGGATCGTCTCTCTAGTACGGTCTAGCCTAGGACCAACACGGTACAGTCGCTGAGCGTCCTTTCAGCTTTGCATCTCTGAACTAATTATTGCCAACCCTTTTTGCTACCATATTATAAGCCTTCTCAGCTCCACATACATCTACATCGTGTCTTTGACACCACCTGGAAATCGTTCTATCCAAGCTTTGAAAGTCTTGACTACACGGTTGCCGATCACCGCTTGCTGCTCGGTAAGAACTAGTAATAATTTGAGATTTGCTTGACGGATTTGTGACAAACCACCACTTCCTAGTAGTTTCTAGGATCATATTCTTCTACGTTCCCATTGCTATTAACCATGCCAGGATCACAAGACGACGAGATCGAATGGGAGAGCCTGACCAACTCGGAGCTCCATGATATATTTCAGGAAGTGATGGCTGACCAGGTACAAGACTTCGTGACCAGCCTTGAAGAGGCCACAGAGAAGCTAGATGGTTTGCGGAAGACATTCGACACCAAGATGGACACCAAGTTCATTGAGGTGCTTGCCCATCTACCACCACCAGCTGCAGCTTCCGTCCCTCTCCAACAACAACAACGACAACAACGAGACCCGAATTTTGTGGGACGAGCGCGACATGTGCCTTCCGACCAAGCACATAATTCTGGTGTTGTTGCTCCTGCTGCTACTATTGAGGTTTCTGTGGCTAAGCAGAATGAGGATTTTGATGCTGATGATGATGATGAGGGAGAGGTTACTCCAAATCAGTACCAGGGACAACAACCACCACCACAAGCACCAGGTCGTCCACATGGATACAATCGCAATGGTAGGTCTGCACCACCCCTCAGGTACGGGATCATGACCATCTCCCTAAACTTAAATTGAATATTCCTACGTTTAATGGTCGGTATGTTATTGATATATATCTTACTTGGGAGTTAGAAACAGAGCAACGTTTTACATGCTTACAATTTCCTGAGGATAGACGTGTTGCTACTGCTGTTTGTTCATTCACTAGTTTTGCTTATGTTTGGTGGTCTGAACATTGTCGAATACATCATGCTAATATTCCAACTACTTGAGCTGCTTTGAAAACTGCTATGCGTACTCATTGGGTTCCACCATATTATCAGCGTGAATTACTTAAAAAATTACAACATTTAAGACAAGGAAAAAATTCTGTAGAAGAATATTACCAGGAATTACAAACTGACATGATTAGATGTGGTATTGTTGAGGACAATGAAGCTATGCCTGCAAGTTTTATGGGTGGAATAAATAGAGATATTCAGACAATTCTAGAATATAAGGATTATAACACTATCACTTGTTTATTCCATCTTGCTTGCAAAGCTGAACGTGAAGTGCAGGATCGAGAGGCATTGGCTAGAACTAACTTTTGTGCAGGTCACACTTCCTCATGGACGCCATGGACCTCATCTACTTCCACATGTCCTACTGCATCAGCACCGCCTACTTTAGCCACCAACTCCAATAGAGATATGAGGAAACAGCCCCCTGCCCCACCTTCCGCCAAGAGCACACCTTCCGGGCCAGCACAGAGCTCTTCTTCATCCATGGCATCCACAGGGCAAACACATGAGGTTATCTGTCGTCGTTGCAAGGGTGGAGATCATTATGCGAGAGAGTGCCCATCCAAGCGTGTGATGACTGTTACTAAGGATGGTGGATATGACTCCGCTAGTGATTATGACGAGGAGACTCTGGCTCTTATTGCAAGTGAAGCACATGATGTAGATGGTACTGAATAAGAGACACAATACATGGCTGCTGACTACGCTGACAGGTATGCAATCTTAGTTGCTCATCGTGTTTCAAGTGTGCAGGTAACACATGCTGAGCAAAATCAGAGGCACAACTTGTTCCATACAAAGGGAGTTGTGAAGGAACATTCTGTTCGCGTAATCATCGATGGAGGGAGTTGCAACAACTTAGCTAGCATGGAGATGGTGGAGAAGCTGTCTCTCACCACCGGACCACATCCTTATCCTTATTACATCGAGTGGTTCAACAACAGTGGAAAGGTTAAGGTAATGCGTATTGTTCGTGTGTATCTTAGCATTGCTACATATTCTAATTTTGTTGATTGTGATGTGGTACCCATGCAAGCATGCTCCGTTTTACTTGGTAGACCTTGGCAATTTGATAAAAATTCTGTACACCATGGTAGGACAAATCAGTATACTCTTGTTCATAAGGATCAAAATATAACTTTGCTTCCTATGTCTCGTGAACATATTATGAAAGATGACATTACTAGAGCTAGTAAAGCAAAACAGGACCTACATAAGAGTGAAAATCAGATTGTGGCAAAGGAATTTGCGCGATACAATAAGCCTAATAAACCATCATCTAGTGTTGCATCTAAAATAAAACTGAAGAGTGGTTGTTTACTTACCACTAAATTTGATATTACTGATTTGGATATTACTACATCTGTTTGCTATGCTTTCGTATGCAAATAGGTATTGTTTTCATTCAAGGACATGCCTCCCTCTTTGCCTCCTGCTGTCATTAACATTTTGCATGAGTTCACTGACGTCATTCCACAAGACGTGCCATCGGGATAACCACCTATTAGAGGGATTGAGCATGAGATTGACTTAATTACTACTGCATCGCTACCCAACCGTGCACCATACCGCACCAATCCACACGAGACGAAGGAGATTATTTGTCAAGTACATGAGCTGCTCGACAAAGGTTATATACGCGAATCTCTTAGTCCTTGTGTTGTTCCTATTATTCTGGTGCCAAAAAAGGATGGTACATTGCGTATGTGTGTTGATTGTAGAGTCATTAATAATATTACTATTCCTTATCGACATCCTACTCCTAGGCTAGATGATATGCTTGATGAATTAAGTGGCTCTACAATTTTCTCCGAAGTTGATTTCGTAGTGGATACCATCAAATTCGCATGGAATTTGGAGATGAATGGAAAATAACATTTAAAACTAAGTTTGGATTATATGAGTGGTTAGTTATGCCTTTTGGGTTAACTAATGCACCTATCACTTTCATGAGATTGATGAATGAGGTTTTACGCGCTTTCATTGGACGATTTGTGGTAGTCTACTTTGATGATATACTGATTTATAGTAGATCTTTGGAGGAACACTTGGATCATTTGCGTGTTGTTTTTATTGCTCTACGTGATGCATGTTTGTTTGGTAACCTTGGGAAGTGCACCTTTTGCAGCGGCCGAGTATCTTTTCTTGACTATGTTGTCACTCCACAGGGAATTGAAGTTGATAATGCCAAGATTGAAGGTATTGAGAGTTTGATGCAGCCCAAAACGGTCACACAAGTGAGGAGTTTTCTTGGCCTCGCTGGTTTCTATAGGCGTTTTGTGAGAGATTTCAGCACCATTGCTGCACCTCTCAATGAGCTTACAAAGAAGGATGTCCCTTTTGCTTGGGGTATCACATAGGAAGAAGCCTTCACGGTATTGAAAGATAAGTTAACACTTGCTCCTTTACTCCAACTTCATGATTTTAATAAGACGTTCGAGCTTGAATGTGATGCTAGTGGAATTGGATTAGGAGGTGTGTTATTACAAGATGGTAAACCTGTTGCATACTTTTCTGAAAAATTGAGTGGGCCTAATCTGAATTATTCTACTTATGATAAGGAATAATATGCTCTTGTTCGGACTCTGGAAACATGTAGTGCCCCAGATGTAAACCTTGCCTTATTTGGAACCTGTTGCATGTGGGTCCACCTTGTCAGTGTATTGATGATAGCAATTGTGCCATGACCTCATGTGGTGTCCCTTGTTTCTTTTCCCTTCCTTCCCATGCATGCATGCATAGCATATCATTGCATGCCCTTGTCTTATGTTGTTGCCATATGATCTTAGCATTTCATGTGATGTGGTGGTCTTGGAAATAGTTACTTTGTGATGTTGTGTGCTGTTGAGGTGTTCTATGATGCCATGTGATGATGGTCCTAAATGTAGTGAGTTTGTCTTGTTGCAACCTCTCTCTCTCTCTTTTAATTCCCCAATTCAAAATTCACTTGTCCCAACCTTGTTTCAAAAATGCCTAGGATTTAGTGTATTTTGTGGAGGATGCCAAGATGTGTTTTGCTGTTTTGTTTCTTGTTTTTAAAGGGTGCCAATAAATCCAAAACAGTAAGTAAATTGCTGTGTTTATTTAAAGGAACAAAACCCTTCTCAGGCCCCCTCCTCTATCTGTCGCCAGTGGCAAAGCCACCAGCGCGGCCCAGCCCAACTCCTCCCCAGCTCACGCGCGCGGTGCGTCGTCGTCCTCCCTTTCCAGCGAGGCACGCGGCCCCACATGTCATCCTCTCTATCCCTCCCCTCTGCTGCACCGAGAGGAACGACAACACATGGCCGACGGCACGCGCTCGCGTCCTCCTCTCCAGCTATTTAACCCCCCTTGGCGTCCGTGCAGTCGTGTTAGGGTTCCGCCCCGCCGCCGCAACGCCCAGATCCCGATCCCCCCCTCTCTCTCTCTCGCCGCAGCAAGGTAAGGAGGGCACGGGATCGCCATGGCCGACGGGTAGAAGCTCGTCGTCGCCGTCGATCTACTTGCCCTACCTCCTCTACGACGACTCCAGCAGCTCGAGGTCGTCTCCATGAGCCTGTTCCCAGCGCGAGATCAACCTCCCCCGCGCTGCGTCCACTGCTTCCCGGCGGCGCATCCCCTCCGACGAGTAGCTTCCCCGACGGCTTTCCTCCATTACTTCCTCTACGAGCCGTTCCTCTCCTCGACTCGTACACGAGGTAGCGCCCCTCCTTCTTCCTCCCTGTCCTAGAACGGGGGCAGTAGTAGTAGGGTCGACGTGTGCTTCCTCTCTGTCGCCGGCGCCGCCGCTCGCCGTCACTGCGCCGTAGTAGAGCCTCTCGGGTGCAGCTAGCACATGAAATGAGCCCGTGCGTGTGTGGGCTTACTCCCCTCCACGAGCCGTTGATTGATTTGACCCATATCGCCGGCGAGGGCCTTCCCCTGTTCCGGTCTGTCGCCGGCAGTAGATCAGCCGAGGGAACCTCCTTCAGTTCGTTTGTTGCGCATGTTAGACCAGACTCCGTAGCGTAGCCCAGTGGTATGTGTCCTGTTGTGCCTGATGCAGGTGCTGGGTTCGATCCCCCCCGCGGCACCTTTTTGTTTCTTTGATTTTTTCGGCACAATATACTGCAGGGGTTGCCTTACCTTGCCTGAACCCTCTGTGCTGTCGATAAGTTGACAGTAGCAGAGTGGTAGGGGGTAGTTTGTTGCACCAGTGGGTGTTGGGTTCGAATCCCAGGAAGCCCCCCTTTTGTTTTTCTCTTTTGCTGCAATTTCCCTTCTTCTTTGCTGTTGCTGTGCTTGTGACAAAGGCATAGGTGGCCATGACATTGTGTTTTATTTTTCCTTTGTAGTTATGTGGTGCTAGGTGGTATAGTGTGTGTGGATGTGCTGGTAAGAAGTGCATGTGTGTGTGTGGGCATACACACGAGTGTAGTTGCACTAGATTGTGTGTATGTGGTGCTGCTTATAGTTGTTCCTAGGGATATGATAGCATGTAGTTGAAGCATGTGTAGGTTCTTCATTGTTGTAGGTGCTAGCACATGATGTAGCACTAGGTTGTGTGTTTATATATGGAGTTGACCTTGTTCTAGTTGGTTGCTAAGATAACATGTGTAAGTGTGTGGTGATGATCTTGAGCATGTTGTGCTTGTGGGTGATGTGGACTAGGTGTGTGTGTGAGTAGCATCCCACCTTGGCAAGCAAGCCTTGCACCTCCACATGACCATATGTGAGAGGGCATGGTATGTTGTTTGCGTGGGAGGCTTAATAGTAGGGGTTGAGAAGTCGATGTGCATGACACAAACATGGGGTTCAAACCCCCATGTCACTTTGTCATTGTGCACATGAGCTCAACCTTTGTAGTTGTTGTTATAATGGAACTACTTGAAATGATGCCCAATCTCTAATCATGATTTGGGGTAGTTTCCTCTCCCTTAATTTGTGGTCACTTGCTCCAAGTAGGTGCCCACATTTTATATATGATTTTGGGGTAGAAACTCCCAAGGAATCCAGTGGTGAAGTTAGTTTTTCCATTGGGATACTTTATGGAGTTGACATATTCAGATTTGTTGCAAGTTTGCTCTTTGTTTCCATGGAATAGGTGGAGCCCAAGGGCATGAGTTTTTGTGTGATAGTAGTAGGGGTTTTGCTCTACACCATAGTGGTGTCATTTATCACTTGGTGTTATTTGTGTCCAAACTATGCCTAGACAAAGTGGGCATGTGGCTGAAAAAGTCCAGCTTAGTGAAATCTGGAATTTCACTAAGTCTGAGAATCCGGAAACATTTTCTTCTCCTATAGGTGAGGTTGTGCTGGTCATTGTGTTGTGATCTAGCCCATCTACCACCACCAGCTGCAGCTTCCGCCCCTCTCCAAAAACAACAACGAGACCCGAATTTTGTGGGACGAGCGCGACATGTGCCTTTCGACCAAGCACATAATTCTGGTGTTGTTGCTCCTGCTGCTACTATTGAGGTTTCTGTGGCTAAGCAGAATGAGGATTTTGATGCTGATGATGATGATGAGGGAGAGGTTACTCCAAATCAGTACCAGGGACAACAACCACCACCACAAGCACCAGGTCGTCCACATGGATACAATCGCTACAGTCACATATATTATTTGTCATATTTGGAGGGCTGTGATTCTTGCTGGTGCTTGTAGTTTCTTGGTTGGCTACAGTCACATATATTATTTGTCATATTTGGAGGGCTGTAGCTATGTTGCATGTAGCTCACAAAGAGCTAAGATGCAGATTATGGCAGATTGAGTAGTTTAGTCTTTTTGATCATTGTGTGTGCTTAGTTGATGTTGTGGTGTTCTCCCTTGCTCCAATCCATTCATGTTGGGTTTTTATATGTCTTGGCAACCTGGGAATACCAGATTTGTGCCAATTATGGGTGTGGTGTTGATTCTTTCACGTAGAGCTTCATATCTTGTTTCGTTGATTCCCGTCGATCCGTGGCTCCGTTGGCAATGTTCTTTATATGGTTTTGCATTGTTTTCACGAGCCGCATCTGTTCATGGCATCCTCATGCATGTCAAAATAGCTTAGTGTACAGTTCTGTCCAGAAACTTGAAGAAGTTTCTTTTTCTTGTGCTAGTGATAGAAATAGCGATGCATGCTCATTTTTCATCTCATGCATCATGTGATTGTTGCATATTGTGGTGCTGCTGTTCATTGGTTGTTATTCTTATGTTGGGTAGCACCCGGATCGGAGAACGAATACGTGGAGTCAGGAGAGTACGTGCAGGACGAACCAGAACCATTCCAAGCTGAGGACATCACAGGCAAGATGATATGACCTTGATTCCATCTGTAGACTTGTTATGCTAGTCTCGTGTCCATGTGTTATTGCTCGCTGCCTACCACTGAATTAAATTGCCTCATGATATGCCATGATCCCAAACGTCGTTCCCCTTCCTAGCAAAACTTGTGTGGCTAAGTAGGCTTTACTCAGCTACTAATGATAGCGTTGCTAGATGCAGGTGCTTTGACTCATGTGATAACATGAGCTTGATATCATTATCTTAAATTCTGTTATTTAATTAATGCACCTATATACTTGGTAAACGACGGGAGGCCTAGCCTTTTGCCGGGTGCTTTGTTCCGTTATTGCCGCCTTAGTTACCGGTTACCGGTGTTTGATTCCATATTGATCGCTCCTAACACGTTCGGGGTTGTTATGGGGACCCCCTTGATAAATCGCGTAGTGCTAAGGCTTGTCCGGCAGGACCCAACATTGGTGTTAATTTGCTAATCACTTAATAATAAACTGCATAGGGAATAGCTACCCCGAGGATTTTAATCAACAGCCCGGGCCAGTGCTCCGCATGAGTGTTGGTCCAAAATGGACAGACTGCGGGGGCCACCACAGGGAAACTTGAGGTTTGGCTCCTGTAGGCTTTTCCATCCGTCGTGTCCTGAGACTGAGATACGCGGCTCTTATCGGGGTCGTCGACACGACGGGAGGTCCTGCTAGCCTTGTCTTACCTTAGCGGTATATCTTGCGTATAGGAATCCCAGTGAAGCTTTGGTTTCCCCCAGAGTTGAGGTTTTCCTCTAAGGAATCCGACGAGATCACGAGATTCATGATAGAGGATGCCTTTGCGGCCTGTGTTCGTTTGTGATGGACTAGTTGGAACACCCCTGCAGGGTTTAATCTTTCGGGAAGCCGTGCCCGCGGTTATGTGGCAACTTGGAATATTTTGTTAACATCCGGTATTAGAGAACTTAAACGTAATCTAATAAAATTGCCAACTTTGTGCGTAACGGTGACTGTCCCCCTCGAAGATCTCTCTTCGATCGGGAACACGGTGGGGTTATGAATTCCGTAGGTAGGTGTTCAGGATCACTTAGTGATCAAGTAATCCCGACCGCTAGTGTAGACCACCTTCACAATTACTTTGCGTAAGTTAGCCACTTAATCAAGCTTAGGATGCTGCAGCCTTATACACTTCACCCTTACCCTACCTAATAACATGACTAGTTCCCCAACAGGTCTTAGATTGCTGAGTCCCCGTGGCTCACGGATTCCTCCGAAACTCCCAACAGGTACAGGTACCCCAGAGACAGATGATCCCGACGGCACCCAGCTGGCGTGGCAGTACGACGAGGAGACAGACCGCCTCTACGTGAACTATCCGGAGGACTGAGGCTTGGTCGTGATCGTGGGCCTGCAGGCAGGGTAGCATAGCATTTTCATGTTTTGTAGTCCGTAGCGGAACTACCTTGATTGTATCTGTGATGTACTCTGAGTTATTAATGAGAAGACAGTTGAATCCCGAATTGTCTACTTTTATTATTATTTGTGCTATGTTACTTGCTTGCGAAATGCTTAGATGCACTTCTTTCCTATTCGGGGGCCTCGACCCCCAGATCGGAAAGGACCGCATCTTGGTCGTTACAAAACATGTCAACATTATTTATGGCCCAAAGAATTTGTCATACATTCTCATCATGAATCTTTGAAACATATTAAAAGTCAAGCAAAACTGAACCGTAGACATGCTAAATGGGTTGAATTCATTGAGACTTTCTCGTACGTCATTAAACACAAGAAGGGTAAAGAAAATGTTATTGATGATGCATTGTCTCGTCGTTATACTATACTTTCATAACTTGACTTTAAAATATTTGGTTTGGAGATCATCAAAGATCAATATGTGCATGATGCTGATTTTAAAGATGTGTTGGAGAATTGTAAAGAAGGGAGAACATGGAATAAGTTCATCATTAATGATGTATTTGTGTTCCATGCTAACAAGCTATGCATTCCAGCTAGCTCCATTCATCCTTTATTGTTACATGAGGCGCAAGGAGGAGGATTGATGGGACACTTTGGCATAAAGAAGACGGAGGACGTACTTGCTACACATTTCTTTTTGCCAAAGATGCGACAGGATGTTGAGTGTTTTGTTGCTCGCTGCACGACATGTCAAAAATCTAAATCACGGCTCAATCCTCATGGTTTATATATGCATTTGCCTGTACCTAGTGTTCCTTGGGAGGATATATCTATGGACTTTGTTTTAGGTTTACCTCGAACAAAGAAGGGGAGGGATAACATATTTGTTGTCGTGGACAGATTTTCAAAAATGGCACGCTTAATACCATGTCATAAAAGTGATGATTCTTCTAATGTGGCTGATTTGTTCTTTCGTGAAATTATTCACTTGCATGGTGTGACAAATACGATTGTTTCACATCATGATGCTAAATTTCTTGGCCACTTTTGGAGATGTTTATGGGCTAAGTTGGGGACAAAACTGCTTTTTAGTACTACATGTCACCCTCAAACTGATGGACAAACTGAAGTAGTCAATAGATCATTGTCTAGTATGCTTAGGGCTGTTTTGAAGAAAAACCTGAAATTGTGGGAAGAATTCTTGCCTCATATTGAATTTTCTTATAATTCTTCGCTGCATTCTACTACTAAGATGTGCCCTTTTGAAGTTGTGTATGGTTTTTTTACCTCGTGCACCTATTGATTTGTTACCTCTTCCATCTTCGAAGAAGGTTAATTTTGATGCTAAAGAACATGCTGATTTGATATTAAAGATGCATGAGTTAACTAAGGAAAACATTGAGCGTATGAATGCTAAATATAAACTTGCTGGAGATAAGGGTAGAAAACATGTTGTCTTTGTACCTGGAGATCTTGTTTAGTTGCATTTGTGTAAGGATAGGTTTTCCTGATTTGCGCAAGTCAAAGCTAATGCCACGTGATGATGGTCCTTTCAAGGTTTTAGAGAAAATAAATGATTATGCATATAGACTTGAGCTGCATGCAGATTTTGGGGTTAGTCCCATGCTACTACAACAAAAGACCTTCCAACGGCGCCAGAAACGTGCTGACGGGAGACTGTTCTTGTCTTGATACTCCTCAGCAACGACACCAGGAATCCTTCTGCTACGGCTACGACTTAAGGGACTTCGTAGGAAAATATGCAAAGGATTTCCCCCGTGGCCTTGGAGCCTTGCGTTCGTGTTCCCTCGAATCAGAAAGGGTGATGTAGCGCAGCGGTGGTAAGTATTTCCCTCAGTTTGAGAACCAAGGTATCGATCCAGTGAAGGAGTATCTCAAGTGCCTGCACAAACACAAAAAGCTTGCTCCCAGCGCTATGAAGGGGTTGTCAATCCCTTATAGATTTTTCGCCAAGTGAGAACTGAAAGCAACAAAGTAACAAAGCAAAGTAAAAGCGAAAGTGGAAACGATAGGTGTGAATAGACCCGGGGGCCGTAGTGTTCACTAGTGGCTTCTCTCATGAAAGCAAGTAGATGGTGGGTGAACAAATTACTGTCGAGCAATTGATAGAACCGCGCAAAGTCGTGACGTCATCTATGGCAATGATTATATCTATATGCATCACGTCCAAAACAAGTAGACCGATACTTTCTGCATCTACTACTATTACTCCACACGTCGACTGCTATCCAGCATGCATCTAGTATATTAAGTCCAAAAGAACAGAGTAACGCCTTCAGCAAGATGACATGATGTAGATGGACAATCTCATATCTACGACAAAGCCCACCTTGTTACCCTTTATGGCAACTACACGATGTGTGCCTTGCTGCCCCTATTGTCACCGGGAAAGGTCACCACACGGTAAGAACCCAAAACCAAGCACTTCTCCCATTGCAAGAATCATCGATCTAGTTGGCCAAACAAAATCCAAGACTCAGAGAGACTTACAAGGATATCAAATCATGCATATAAGAAATCAGCAAAGACTCAAATATATATCATAGATAATCTGATCACAAATCTACAATTCATCGGATCTCGACAAACACATCGCCAAAGAGGATTACATCGGATAGATCTCCATGAAGATCATGGAGAACTTTGTATTGAAGATCCAAGAGAGAGAAGAAGCCATCTAGCTACTAACTACGGACCCGTAGGTCTGAAGTGAACTACTCACGAGTCATTGGAGGGGCGATGATGTTGATGTAGAAGCCCTCCAACTCCAAAGTCCCCTCCGGCAGGGCACCGGGAAGGGTCTCTAGATGAGATCTCGCAGAAACGGAAGCTTGCGGCGGCGGAAAAGTGTTTTCATGGATTCCCTGATTTTTTCTGTATTTTAGGGAATATATAGGCGAAGGAGCTAGGTCAGGGGGGTGCGAGGGAGGCCACAAGCCTGCTAGCCGCCGCCCGCCTGGTGGCGGCTACACGGCTTGTGGGCTCCCTGTAGCTCTCGTGGCTTGGCCCACAAGCCCCCTGATCTTCTTCCGTTCGGGAAAAATTTATTTCGGGGATTTTATTCCGTTTGGACTCCGTTCCAAGATCAGATCTGAAAAGAGCCAAAAACACAGAAAAAACAGGAACTGGCACTTGGCACTGAATTAATAAGTTAGTCCCAAAAAAGATATAAAAGGTACATAAAACATACAAAGATGACAAGATAACAACATGAAACCATAAAAAATTATAGATACGTTTGAGACGTATCATCCCACTTTTAACATTGGAAATTTGAAGCCATATTTGGGTGAGCAAGATGAGCATCCATCGAGGACGACTTCAGTTCACGAAGGGGAGGATGATGAGGACATCAATACCATTATTACACTCACAACCCCAGCAACTATACATACTGGACGAGTTACTAGAGCTCGCGCACGCCAATTGAATTACAGGTACTTTCGTTTCTTGGAAATCCTTCTAATGTTCATGAACATATGATGCTCCCTAAGTTAGATGCTTTTGTTGTACTTATGAATGAAGGACCTAGCATGCACAATAAGGATATCCGTTGGAGCAGGATCAAGCATGGAGAAGAAGGTGCACGCGCGGGAAAGAACAATGGAGCTTCCACTGGTGATTTTCGCACTTTGAAGCCACCATAAGGAGAGCATGAAGGCTTGGACGAAATAATCAAAACGTCACTTTATAAATTTCGTCCATAGGCTATTATAGGTGCCGCGCTACCTTATTTTTGGGCGAGGCCCATGTAATTTCGAAATACCATATTATAGGCTATTTTTAGAGTCCGTATGTGTGGGGAAACTGAGTTAGGGTCGGTTTAGGAACCAGGGCGCGTTAGGCCCCTGGCGTGGCTTGGTGTCTAGTGGGACCCACAAGGCTCCACTGACCCTAATTCGAGTGCTATAAAATCCTATTTTCGGAGAGAAAAGAAGAGAGGAAGTTTCATCGTGTTTCACGATACGGATCCGCCATCACCTCCCATTCTTCATCGGGAGGCCTAATCTGGAGTCCGTTTGGGGCTCCGGAGAGGGGAATCTTTGGTCTTTGTCGTCACCAACCCTCCTTCATCGCCAATTCCATTATGCTCTCCACCGGGAGTGAGTAATCCCTTTATAGGTTTGTTGGTCGGTGAAGAGCTGGATGAGATTCATCATGTAATAGAGTTAGTTTCGTTAGGGCTTGATCCCTAGTATCCACTATGTTCGAAGATTGATGTTGCTATGACTTTGTCATGCTTAATGCTTGTCACTAGGGCCCGAGTGCCATGATTTCAGATCTGAACTGTTTATGTTTTCAGCATTATAGCTATGTTCTTGATCCGATCTTGCAAGTTATATGCACCTGCTACGTGTTAAGATCCGCATACCTCAAAGTGACAATAATTGGGATTCTTTCTGGTGATTATCGTAGTATGATGAGTTCATGTATTCACTATGTGTTAATGCTTTGTTTTGGTTCTCTATTAAAAGGAGGCCTTAATATCCCTTAGTTTCCTTATGGACCCTGCTGCCACGGGAGGGTAGGACAAAATATGTCATGCATGTTCTTTTCCATAAGCACGTATGACTATTTACGGAATACATGCCTACATTATATCGATGAACGGGAGCTAGTTCTGTGTCACCCTATGTTATGATTGTTACATGATGAATATTATCCAGCAATATCACCGATCCACTGCCTACTCGTTTTCCACATATTGTGCCTGCTATGTTACCACTGTTGCTACTCCTGTTACAACTGCAATTGCTGTTACCGTCACTACTTCTCTATTACCATTGCTATCAAAACTAATATATTCTTGTGCTACTGATCACTGTGCTGTAGATACTAAATCTCCAAGTGTGGTTGAATTGACAACTCAGCTCCTAATACATGCCAATATTCTTTGGCTCCCCTTGTCGAATCTATAAATTTGGGTTGGATACTCTACACTCAAAAACTAATATGATCCCATGTACTTGTGGGTTATCAAGAACGTTTTCTGGCACCGTTGCCGGGGAGCATAGCTATATTTGCGGAGTCACTTGGGATATCTATTTATTGATCACTATGAAAAATCTGAGAGATACAAGAACCAAGATCGTTCCCTCTAATACGAGGGGGGTAAGGAACTGCCATCTAGCTCTGCACTTGACTCACCCTCTGTTTTGAATAGACTTGGAACACCACCATCACGTGCTATTAATCCTGATACGCCGAAAGTTATTGATGATGCTACCTCTACTATGAACGATGCTAATGATGATGCTAGTACCTTGCTTGATGATACTATGCCACTGGGTGAATTTCTTGATGTACAACTTGCTAGAGCTAAACAAATTGAGCATGCTGAAACTCATGAAGTCTTTGCAACTGAAAATATTGAAATACCTTGTAGACACGACTATCCTAGAACTAAAATGCGTGAAATACCTGAAGGTTATGTTATGGATGAAGAAATAGCTAAAGACTTTCTTTCTTGTGGGGATAGAGAAGATCTTAATAAACTACTATGCAAGTTGAAAGAAAAATCCTTGAATGCTAGAATGAAATATGATCCTAAGTTTGCTACTTCACCTATCTTTGTTACAGATAAGCATTATGAATTCTTTGTCGATCCAGAGATAATTACTTTGGTTGAACCTGATCCTTTCATGGTTATGAAAATGAAACTGTTGTGGCACATCTCACTATGTTAACTGATATAGCCACCCTATTTACTCATGATGAGAAAATTTTCTACTACTATATTCTCAAATTAATCATGTTATCATTAAAGGGTGATGCTAAGATTTCGTACAATACTTAATAAGAAACAAGCTGCCTTACAGGAAATAATTAACTTTGTGCAAATTGAATAAGAGAGTCTCCCACAAATTTGGGGGAGGCTTCTCCAATTACTTAATGCTTTGCCTGATCATCCTCTTAAGAAAAAATGAAATACTTGTTATATTTTATAATGGACTAACCGATGCCTCTAGGGACCACCTCAATAGTTGTGCTGGTTGTGTTTTCACAGAACGAACTGTCAAACAAGCTGAGGAATTATTGACAATGTATTGAAAAATTATGATGGATGGACACTTCCTGAACCACCGCCTAAACCCACTCCATAGAAGTGGGGTATCTTATTCCTTAGTCCTGAAACTACGCAAGAGGCAAAGAAATGTATGAAGGAAAAAGGCATTAAAGCTGAAGATGTTAAGAATTTACCACCTATCGAAGAAATACATGGTCTCCACACACCACGAGAGGTGCTGAAGGTAAATTCTCTTCTAAAGTTTGATGAAGCTGACATTCTTTAGAATAAACATCCTAGTCAATGCTTATATGAGTTTGATAATTATATTAGAAAGCAAGATCATTTCAACTCCTTGTTATGAAATAAGGAGTACAAAACTGTGATATGATTGCTCACTCAAGTGACTTATTATTTAGAATCACCAATGATGTAAGAGGTGTAGGAAAACATTCTTCTATGGTTCAAACTCAACTAGCACAAGTTGCTAAATCTCAAAAGTGAGTTATTTCATGAAATGAATAATAATATGAATGATCATGTTGTTAGAGTAATGACTAGAGGAGGAACAAATAGATCAAGATCCATTATATCGAGAAGGTCATCCTAAAAGAACTGGACAAGATTCACAAAGAATTAATGTTGATGCACCTAGTCCTTCTAGGAAGAAAAAGAAAAAGAAAAATGATAGGACCTTGCATACTTCTAGAGAACCTGAAGTAGGAAAACCTTCTCCTATTGCTAATGATATGTCTATCTATGATGCTGAAACTCAATCTGGTAGTGAGCATTCACCTAGTGATAATGAAAGTGATAATGATGATTCTCATGTAGATGCTCAACGTGTAAATGATAAAGAACCAGATAATGATGATGAGATAGAACCTGTTGTTGATCTTGATAACCCACAACCTAAGAATAAACGTTATGATAGAAGATATTTTGTTGCTAGAAAGCATGGCAAAGAAAGTGAGTCATGGGTTAAAAAACCCATGCCTTATCCTCCCAAACCAACTAAGAAAAAAGATGATGAATAATTTGAACGCTTTGCTGAAATGCTTAGGCCAGTCTTTTTGAGTACTTGTTTAACTGATCTTTTAAAGATGCCCCCTTATGCTAAATACATGAAGGACATCATCAATAATAAAAGAAAAATTCGAGAAGCTGAAATGTCTACCATGCTTGCTAATTATAATTTTAAGGACAGAGTACCTAAAAACTAGGAGATCTTGGAATACCAACTATACCATGTTCCACCAAAAGTAACTATGTGAAAACTGCTTTATGTGATCTAGGAGCTGGTGTTAGTGTTATGCCTTTCTGTTTATACAAAAGACTTGACTTGAACAAACTGACACCTACTGAAATTTCATTGCAAATGGTTGACAAATCAACTGCCATACCTATCGGTATTTGTGAGGATGTACTCGTTGTTGTTGCAAATGCTACTATCTTGACACACTTTGTTGTACTTGATATGCCCGAGGACGACAACAATTTCAAGTGAATGGTGTTAATGTTATTGAAATATCTCCGACTATCACCAATGGAAGTTTTCAACTACCTCTACCTACCAAAATAAATAAATATGAGATACTTATTGTTGGGGATATGCACATTCCCGTTGAGGTAACTTAGTGTTTCACAAAAATTCTTTGGACTCATGCTAATTGGAAGTGGTTGTTAATAAGACTTGATCAACCTTGTTAATGAATCATTTTCAAAAGGCATGAGGTCAATGAATTCAGTAGGCACAACTCTGTGTACCCACTTTATTTTTCTGTTATTTTTATTTAAATTTAGATACAATAAAGGTCATGATTATCCTGTTTTCTGAATCCTCCGTGCAATAAAAAAGTTCCCAAAAATAGAAGTTCTTAAAATGACCTGAAATTTTCACGCGATTTTTTCTGAATATTTGAGAGTATATGATAGTGAAAACATCACAGGGGGTGTCCCACGTGCCCACTAGGTACCAAGGCGCGCCACCTCCACCAGGAGCGACCTGGTGTCTAGTGGCCCACTCGGGGGTCCCTTCACTTATTCCTTTAGCTCACTTCCTCTCTTACCTCCAGGAAAAATCTCCGTAGTTCTATCTCTCGTGTCTTTGCTCTCAAACCCACATATTTCGATCTCTTTGCTCGAAACTTCGTTTCTGAAACTGTTTTGGGAATTGCTGGTTGGTATGTAACTCCCCCACTAGCTTTTGCTTTAGTGGTTTATCTTAGAAGTAATAAGCTACTCTAGGTGCCGCAAAGCTTGCATGTTGAATTCTTGAATTTCCAAGTAGTTTGAATGCTTGTTTTATGCTCTAGGCACCCTTATGAGTAGTTGCTATCATTCTTGTGAAGTTCTATTAACTTTATTTTGTGACCCAAATTTTTTTCCAGAAATTTGTACGTATGAACAATGAGCTGGTTCAAGAGGAGTTCTTCGAGGAGGAATTCCTTGGAGGCATCATCGAGTGAGATCCTGATACGACGGTCTTATGCTAAGCCAAGTGAAAGTTCGGTACGAGAAGCCCACACCAAATCGTGCCTTTGGCCAAGTGATGACTTCATGTTGGGTGCAGGCATTAAGAAAGAATTTGAGCAATACATTCATAATATTGAGCTCGCACCCTTCATCGCAGGTAAGTGCACGCAACATTATCATCTTACTGGAACTTTCACTAAAGGGTTGAAACTTTATCCTCGAGAATTCAAAGTCTCCTTTAACCTCTATGAGAATGCCTTCACCATGTCTCTAGATGATTTCTTTGTTGCAAGTAAAATCCCATGTTGGGGTTTGCTAGACGAACCACCAAAATCTGAATATGAGGCATTTTTAACTAGTCTTTGCTTTGGTGAAGATAGGGAGTGACTCAAGGTAAAATAAATAGTATACATTTTCCTTCAATTCGTTACCTAGCACTCTTTAATGGAAAATGCATAGTGGGCAAGCAAGATTGTAGTACCTAATGTGTCCCAGACTTGAGTCTCCTGCATACTGCGTTAACTAGAATTGAATGCTATAATCTTGGAGCACTCGTAGCATGCAGGTTGTGAAATAACTGTGATGGTGGCCATTTTTATGGCGGGATTTATGCTTCCCGTTTAGCTAAGAAGTGTGGGATGTCACCGCGGTTTAGTGATCCTATTCTTCCTACTTAGTACTTAGATTTTGATTCCATGAAGCACCACAAGTTCATAAAGGCCACCTCTACTGATTATAACTACAAACTAATGTTTAATAAGAAATCTATTGTATCAGGGATAAGGAAGATATTATGTCTATGAGAGGGAGGCGCATGAGTACAACGTGACAGTGACGGCTCCCGTCAGGCCGCGGAGGCTGCACCAAGGGCTTCCATGAGTTACCATACTGACTATTACCCAGGCCACTAGGAGCGGTGATTACCAAGCTAGGACAAAAGCCTAAGCTTGGGGGAGTACATGTTTCCACCGAGTTTACATTCATGCTTACATATTGTAGTTGTCGGTGTTCACACTCTTGCATTGTATTATCCATGTTAGATTTATTTTCTTGCCTTCTTCTTGTGTGTTTGAAAAACTTACAGAAAATCCAAAAATATTTCTCACTTCTTTTCAGTTTTTCTTTCTATTGTAATTTAGTTGTAGTATGAAAAGAAAACCCCAAAAGATTTCTCTTTTCTTCTTTTACTTGTTTGGAGCTTTCCCACGTAAATAGTATTTCTCGTTTTAGTTTTCCCTTCTTTAATTTACTTTCTACTAGACAAACTAAAAACTCTAAAAATATTTTAGTGTGTTTCTATGAATTTATTTTCCCTTTATTGAAGTTGTACCCAAGGGGAAGATCACGATGAAAATGTTGAGTGGCTCTCATATGCATTGTCATGGATCTAATAAAGAGCCCATATTACTTTGTCTTCTCCTTTTGAATAAAATGTTGCAGATTCCAGCTCAGTCCACGACACTCTTGCGCTATTACTATTTTCATATCGTTCGGTAGTGCAAGTTAAAGGCAATAATCACGATATTTCATATAGTGACTGTGGCGGAGAAAAGCGGGTACGAACTCAACTTGTTTTTGTTTTTATAAATATGTTTACATAGTATCCATGGTTCATCGTATTATGACCAAACATGTTCACAATGAAAATTAGAGATTTTAGTTCTTCATGCCATGCTTAAGTAGGTAGGTGTGGATAATGATTTATCTTGGATGTCAACATGCATTAAAATGGTTGTGATGTAGTATGATGATATGGTATCTTCCTGTGAATGTTCGAGTGGCTAGACTTGACGCATGTTCATGCATGTAGTTGAATCAAAACCAATATAGACTCCACGATATTTATGTTCATGGTGTTTATATACTACTCATGCTAGTATGCAACAATAATTATTCATAAAGCATGTTCATGACCGTCTTCGCTCTCTAGCTGGTCGCTTCCCAACCTATTTGCTAGCCTTCGCCTGTACTAAGCGGGAATACTGCTTTGCATCGAAATCCATGAAACAGAGTTATTCTAGATGAGTCCACTATACCTACCTATACGCGGTATTACCCTGACGTTCCAAGTAAATTTGTAAGTCCCACCTCTAAAACTTCAAATGAACTTCTATTTTGTGAGCCTGGACCACTCATGGAGCGATAGGGGTGGTTTGTATCTTCCATGCTAAGCGGATTATTCTCATGATGAGTGTTTATTCATTCGTCCTTGCACGAGAGGGGCTAGTAAAAATGTACTCCCAATCTTGAAATCATAAATCACAAATAATTAAACAAAACTCCCCTAGATTGTTGTTGGTATGGACGAAACACGTGTATTCGGCTAGCCGTGGAGTGTGTTTGTTGGTGGAGGGGGGTAAACCTTTACTTTTACTGCTTGGGAACCGTCGCTAATTTTTTTAGCATGGAAGATACCGATAACTCTTGGTTGTAACGTTGATAGGAAGGGTGTACCTCCCAAAATGATTTATCTCTAATTTTCTATTTTGAGCTCTGGCACCACTGCAAATCCCTACTTCCCTATGTGAAGGGACTTTCCGTTTACTTCCATGTTATTTTTTTACTTTGAGTCATCACCTTCTCAAATAAGCACCAGACCTGAGAGCACTGCTGTCATCCTGATGCTTTGTGTCTAGTTAGTCGTTCTTTGCCGCATGACTCGATCTCTTCTACCATGAATTACAATGTCTAGTCACTGCTTGAACTTTGGAGGTGCTCTGCATTTATGTTTTGCGGTCTCAGAAAGGGCTAGCAAGATACCATGCATTGTCGTCATATTATATCATGATTGTTTTGACCAAGTGGTGGCATTTGAGTTATCTTATTATTGCTTGCTAGCTGATTATGACATTGATATGAGCTAATATAGTTTCTAAGGGTTATTGCCGATACGATTAGTCATGATTTATGCTGAAAACCTAGGGCTCTCTAAGCATGTATATGTAAACAAGAACGAAAGAGTTCACTAGTGGAAAACGGGCCTTTGGCCGGGACCCTTTAGTTCCGGCCTGCCTCTGGGCCGGGACTAAAGGCCCGGCCACGTCGCCCCAAATCGCAATGCCTCCCTTGAGGCTTTAGTCCCGGCCCGTAAGGAGCCTTTAGTCCCGGTTGGTGTCCCAAACCGGGACTAAAGGGCTACGCGGTGTGCAGCCCGCATGTGCGCCACCTTTAGTCCCGGTTTGTGTCTCAAACCGGGACTAAAGTCCTCTACCTATATATAGCACAACCCCCCTCTCCCCTCTTCCTTGCATTTTTCTTGGATGGAGGATTGTGGGTGTGTGCTAGCTCTCCACTTTTTTTTTGATGCACTAGAGGTGTTTGTTGAAATGTGTGTTAGAGCGATGCTGCTTCAGTTCACCGAACACAACTACGATATGAGATGCCTGAGCCACGCTTAAACCTCTTCCTCTTTATTTCTACTTATTCTAAAAGGTTAGCAACTATATTTCCTCGTTTAGACCGTGCGGTACTAATTTTCAGGATCGTGATTGTATTTGATATACTGTCATATAACACAGATGAGCCATCCATGGATGTACGGTGATCGACGCACAGCCGCTTACAGAGAAGGCGTGCATTCTTTTCGAGATGCAGCCGATGCAAACAAGCATGGTGGTGGCTATATGTTTTTTCCATGTGTTGAATGTCGGAATGAGAAGGATTACACTTCCTCAAGAGTCATTCAGAGCCACCTGCTTCGGTCCGGTTTTATGTCGGGCTATAATGTTTGGACCAAGCATGGAGAAAGAGGGGTTATGATGGAAGACGACGATGAGGAAGAAGAGAACGATGATGCCAACTACCGATCTATGTTCCCTAAGTATGCTGATACCGCAATGGAAGACAATGAAGAAGAAGATCAGGATGAAGAACGGGAACCAGATGAGCCCGCTGATGATCTTGGCCGGGTCATATCTGATGCACGACGAGGTTGCGACACAGAAAAGGAGAGGTTGCAGTTCGAGCAGATGTTACAGGACCACAACAAATTATTGTACCCAACTTGTGAAGATGGCCAGAAGAAGCTGGGTAGCACACTGGAATTGCTGAAGTGGAAGGCAGAGACCGGTGTGACTGACTCGTCATTTGAAAAGTTGCTGGTACTGATGAAGAAGATGCTTCCAAGAAAGAACGAATTGCCCGCCAGCACGTACGAAGCAAAGAAGCTTGTCTGCCCTCTAGGATTAGACGTGCAGAAGATACATGCATGCCGTAATGACTGTATCCTCTACCGCGGTGAGAAGTACGAGAATATGGATAAATGCCCGGTATGCACTGCATTGCGGTATAAGATCAGAAAAGATGACCCTGGTGATATTGAGGGCGAGCCACCCAGGAAGAGGGTTCCTGCCAAGGTGATGTGGTATGCTCCTATAATACCACGACTGAAACGTCTGTTCAGAAATAAAGATCAGGTGAAGTTGTTGCGATGACACATGGAAGATCGTATGAAAGACGATAAGTTGAGGCACACCGCTGATGGTTGGCAGTGGAGAAAAATCGAGAGAGAGTTCCCGAGATTTGCAGCTGACGCAAGGAACTTATGGTTAGGTCTGAGTACAGATGGCATGAATCCTTTTGGGGAGCAGAGTTGTAGTCACAACACCTGGCCCGTTACTCTATGTATCTACAACCTTCCTCCTTGGTTGTGCATGAAGCGGAAGTTCATTATGATGCCAGTGCTTATCCAAGGTCCAAAGCAACCTGACAACGATATTGATGTGTACCTAAGGCCATTAGTTGATGAAATTTTACAGCTGTGGGCCGAACCAGGTGTACGTGTGTGGGACGAGCACAAACAAGAGGAATTTGACCTTCGAGCGTTGCTTTTCGTAACCATCAATGATTGGCCTGCTCTTAGTAACATTTCAGGACAGTCAAACAAGGGATACAATGCATGCACGCACTGTTTGGATCAGACAGAAAGTATATATCTGGACAAATGTAGGAAGAATGTGTACCCGTACAATCGTCGTTTTCTTCCGCCCAAGCATCCCTTAAAGAAAAAAGGCAAGCATTTCAATGGCAAGGCAGAACCCCGGGGGAGGCCTGTCATCTGTACTGGTGCTGAAGTATTTGATATGGTCAAAGATTTAAAAGTAATCTTTGGAAAGGGTCCTGGCAGCCAACATGTTCCTAATGGCCCTGATAAGCGCGTACCCATGTGGAAGAAGAAATCTATATTTTGGGAGCTACCCTACTGGGAAGTCCATGAGGTCCGCTCGGCAATCGACGTGATGCACCTGATGAAGAATCTCTGCGTGAATATTCTAGGCTTCCTGGGCTTGTATGGGAAGTCAAAAGATACACCGGAAGCACGGGAGGACCAGGAAAGTCATAAAGGAAGAGATGGCATGCATCCAGGGCAGTTTCAAGGGCGTGCCAGCTACGCTCTTACTAAGGAAGAGAAGGAAATCTTCTTTGAAGTCCTTTTCAGTATCAAGGTCCCGACTGGCTTCTCGTCGAATATAAAGGGAATCGTAAATATGAAAGACAAAAAATTCCAAAACCTAAAGTCTCATGACTGCCACGTGCTTATGACGCAATTGCTTCCGGTTGCATTGAGGGGAGTTCTACCGGAAAATGTTCGCCTGGAAATTGTGAAGGTATGTGCATTCCTCAATGCAATTTCTCAGAAGGTAATCGATCGAGAAAGTCTATCAGGGTTACAAATTGATGTGGTCCAATGTCTGGTCAGCTTTGAGTTGTTGTTCCCGCCATCCTTCTTCAATATAATGACACACCTCATAGTTCACCTAGTCGAAGAGATTAGAATTCTCGGTCCTGTGTTTCTACACAATATGTTCCCCTTCGAGAGGTTCATGGGAGTCTTAAAGAAATATGTTCGTAACCGTGCTAGGCCAGAAGGAAGCATCTCCAAGGGCTATGGAACAGAGGAGGTCATTGAGTTTTCTGTGGACTTTCTTCCTGACCTTAAGCCGATTGGTGTTCCTGAATCTCGGTATGAGGGTAGGCTGACAGGAAAAGGCACACTAGCAAGGAAAGCAAAAGTATGTATGGACGAGCATTCTTTCTCTCAAGCACACTACACAGTTCTACACAATTCCACCGTGGTGGCTCCGTATATCGTGAGACACAAGAATATTCTACGCTCCGAAAACCCGGGGAAGGCTGACTCTTGGATTAAAGGGGAACACGAGAAGACTTTCGGCAGTTGGTTGCAGACACATCTCATGAATGACGACACCGTTGGAGATCAGCTGTACTGTTTGGCCAGGCCACCATCTTCGACTATATGTACTTTCCAAGGGTATGAGATAAATGGGAATACATTTTACACGGTTGCCCAAGATAAAAAGAGCACCAACCAAAATAGTGGTGTCCGCTTTGATGCAACAGACGAGAATGGGCACTGTTTGGAAACATATTATGGGTACATAGAGGAGATATGGGAACTTGACTATGGACCTACTTTTAAGATCCCTTTGTTTCGGTGCAAATGGATGAAGCTGACAGGAGGCGGGGTAGTTGTAGACCAAAAGTACGGCATGACAACAGTGGATCTCAACAATCTTGCGTACATGGACGAACCATTTGTCCTAGCCAATGATGTCGCTCAGGTTTTCTATGTGAAGGACATGTCTACAAAAACGAGAAAAAGAAATCAACAAAAGAAGATATCGTCCGATGAGCCAAAACGCCACATAGTTCTTTCAAGGAAAAGAAATATCGTGGGAGTAGATGACAAGACACACATGTCAGAAGATTATAATAAGTTTCATGAAATTCCGCCCTTCAAAGTGAAAACTGACCCAAGCATCCTACTAAATGATGAAGATTCTCCATGGCTACGACCCAGAAGAAAACAGAAATAATAGATAGGAATATTGGTGCAATAATGTAATAATGTATTAAACCTTTTATGTAATGCATGTATGGAATGTACTAAATTTCAAACACTTTTCATTTTCATAGTTTTGTCAAATTCTCAAATACGCAAAAAGAATTTTAATAAACCTTTGTAAGAGATGAGTTCTCGTTCGAAACGCTGATACTTCGAGAGAGATTGTCCGTTTTGTACACGAAGTGCATCCAGTTTTTGTCGTAGCCCTCTCAACTTTTTAACACATGCTATGTGGGTGAAATGATGATATCATGCCAACTTTCAACATTTTCAGAGTTCATTTGTAGTGCTTTTCAATTTCAGGGTCAACTAGCTCAAAAAAAATAAGTAAATGCACAAAGAATACCAAATGAACTCAGAAATTGTTGAAATTTTGTGATGTGCCTTTGAATGGTGCATTTTGAACAAACAAAAAGTATGGAGTTTAAATAAGTTCAAAAAAATGAAATCCATTTGTAAGAGATGAGTTCTCGTTCGAAACCCTGATACTTCGAGAGAGATTGTCCGTTTTGTACACGAAGTGCATCCAGTTTTTGCCGTAGCCCTCTCAACTTTTTAACACATGCTATTTGGGTGAAATGATGATAGCATGCCAACTTTCAACATTTTCAGAGTTCATTTGTAGTGCTTTTCAATTTCAGGGTCAACTAGCTCAAAACAAAAGTAAATGCATGAAGAATACGAAATGAAGTCAGAAATTGTTGAAATTTTGTGATGTGCCTTTGAATGGTGCATTTTGAAAATACAAAAAGTATGGAGTTCAAATAAGTTCAAAAAAATGAAATCCCTTTGTAAGAGATGAGTTCTCGTTCGAAACCCTGATACTTCGAGAGAGATTGTCCGTTTTGTACACGAAATGCATCCGGTTTTTGTCGTAGCCCTCTCAACTTTTTAACACATGCTATGTGGGTGAAATTATGATAGCATGCCAACTTTCAACATTTTCAGAGTTTATTTGTAGTGCTTTTCAATTTCAGGGTCAACTAGCTCAAAAAAAAACTAAATGCACGAAGAATACCAAATGAAGTGAGAAATTGTTGAAATTTTGTGATGTGCCTTTGAATGGTGCATTTTGAACACACAAAAAGTATGGAGTTCAAATAAGTCCAAAAAAAATGAAATCCCTTCGTAAGAGATGAGTTCTCGTTCGAAACCCTGATACTTCGAGAGAGATTGTCCGTTTTGTACACGAAGTGCATCCAGTTTTTGTCGTAGCCCTCTCAACTTTTTAACACATGCTATGTGGGTGAAATGATGATAGCATGCCAACTTTCAACATTTTCAGAGTTCATTTGTAGTGCTTTTCAATTTCAAGGTCAACTAGCTCAAAAAAAAATAAGTAAATGCACGAAGAATACCAAATGAAGTCAGAAATTGTTGAAATTTTGTGATGTGCCTTTGAATGGTGCATTTTGAACACACAAAAAGTATGGAGTTCAAATAAGTTCAAAAAAATGAAATCCCTTTGTAAGAGATGAGTTCTCGTTCGAAACCATGATACTTCGAGAGAGATTGTCCGTTTTGTACTTTGGATAGTCAAAATAATTACTTTTGAAAATAAAAATTGTTTTGAATTATTTATTCAATTTCAAACACTTTTCATTATCATAGTTTTGTCAAATTCTCAAATATGCAAAAAGAATTTTAATAAACATAGTTTTTAATTGAAAATAACAAAATAGTTAATAGTTTGGATAGTCAAAATAATTACTTTTTAAAATAGAAAGTAGTTTTGAATTATTTATTCAATTTCAAACACCTTTCATTATCATAGTTTTGTCAAATTCTCAAATATGCAAAAAGAATTTTAATAAACATAGTTTTTAATTGAAAATAACAAAATAGTTAATAGTTTGGATAGTCAAAATAATTACTTTTGAAAATAGAAAATAGTTTTGAATTATTTATTCAATTTCAAACACTTTTCATTATCATAGTTTTGTCAAATTCTCAAATATGCAAAAAGAATTTTAATAAACATAGTTTTTAATTGAAAATAACAAAATAGTTAATTTTGAAAATAGGAAAAAATTGAAACTATATGAGAATTTGTAAAGAAAATTAAACCTAAATTCAAAGTGACCTCACTTTTAATTCAGGTTTAATTTTCTCCACAATTTCAAATATAGTTTCAATTTTTTAATTTACATTCAATTTAGGCCCGTAAGCCTGCTTTAGAGAGGAGCTCGATGGAGTAGCTGCGACGGGGCGTATAAACAAGTGTTAGTCCCCCTCGCTGGGCGAGGTGGGACTAAACTTATCATGCAGCCGAGGAGGGGCTTTAGTCCCGGGTGGAGCCACGACCCGGGACTAAAGCCCCTCGCCTGCCGCCTGCCGAGGAGGGGCTTTAGTCCCGGTGCGTGGCTCCAACCGGGACTAAAGACCCCCTTTAGTCCCGGTTGGAGCTCCGCACCGGGACAAAAGGCCCCTGCTTCCCGCCTTCTGGTCTGCCCGAAAAGGGGCCTTTAGTCCCGGGTCGTGGCTCCACCCGGGACTAAAGGGGGTCTTTAGTCCCGGTTCAAGCCACGAACCGGGACTAAAGATCCACCTATATATGCGGGAGTTAGAAAAATTCCTACCCAAATCGTTCGTTTCTCTTCTTCTTCCTCTCGTTCTCCTGCCCGGCGCGGCACACCGACGACCTCGACGACGCCGTCAGGCTGCCCGCCGTCCTCCTCGCCGTCGTCGTCGTCCTCCTCGCCGCGCGCTGCCCTCCTCGCCGCGCGCCGTCGACACCTCCGACCGATAAGCCCCCCGCCCCCTCCTCCCCAACACCTCGGCCAGTAGAAGAAAAGAAGAAAAAGGAGAAGAAAAGAAGAAAAAGAAGAAGAAAAAGGAGAAGAAAAAGGGAAGAAAGGAAGAAAAAGGAGAAGAAAGGAAGAAAAAGGAGAAGAAAGGAAGAAAAAGGAGAAGAAAGGAAGAAAAAGGAGAAGAAAGGAAGAAAAAGGAGAAGAAAAGAAGAAAAAGGGAAGGAGAAGAAAATAAGAAAAAGGAGAAGAAAAGAAGAAAAAGGAGAAGAAAAGAATAAAAAGGAGAAGAAAAGAAGAAAAAAGGAAGAAAGGAAGAAAAAGGAGAAGAAAAGAAGAAAAAGGAGAAGAAAGGAAGAAAAAGGAGAAGAAAGGAAGAAAAAGGAGAAGAAAAGAAGAAAAAGGAGAAGAAAAGAAGAAAAAGGGAAGAAAAGAAGAAAAAGAAAAAAAAATTGTCATTTAATTCCTATTGTTATTAGGTTTGTGCTAGATTATTAGGGTTAGTAATATTTAGAATTAGGTTAGGGTTATAAGAAGAAGAAATATGAACAAAAATAAGAAAATAAGATTAGGAAAAAGGAAAATAAGAAGAGGAGGAGAAGAAAAGAAGAAAAAGGAGAATAAGAAGAGGAGGAGAGGAGAAGAAGAGGAAAAATAGAAGAAGAGGAGAAGTAGAAGAAGAGAAAAAATTAGAAGAGGAGGAGAGGAGAAGTAGAAGAAGAGAAGAGGAGAAGTAGTAGAAGAAGAGGAGAAGTAGAAGTAGAAGAAGAAGTAGAAGAAGAGGAAAAATTAGGTTAGGGTTACAAGAAGAAGAAATATTTTTTTTGTCATTTAATTTTGCTATTGTATAGTGTATATGCTTAAGTGTTAGTAGCGTTTCTTAGATTATTGCTTAATTTTGCTATTGTATATGCTTAAGTGTGAATAGTTTAATTTTGCTATTGTATATGCTTAAGTGTTAATAGTTTATTTTTGGCAAGAAAATTAATAGAACTAGTTTATTTTTTTAGTTCATTTTACGATGCCTATCCCGCATCCTCGTCGTCGACTCGGCGAAGGACACCTGCTTGATTAGAGGGGCCCTGTCCGGGACTGGGCTCCGCCCGGCTGGTATTGGGAGGTGCTACCTTCCGGGGGGCGTAGGTTGGTGAGGAGCCAGCCCGTTGTTGACCCGATCCTTGTTTGGTGGCGGTCGCGTGGGCCAATGACGGTGCCGAGGCTTCCGGACACCGCGGAGGTGGTACATCATCGTGTCAGCGAGGAGGATGAGCACGTCCGTCGCTACATGGTTGCATTGGAGGGCAGGTTCGAGCATACCTGGCAGGTTCTTCGGGGATCTCACTCGAGCTATGATCTTGTGATGGTTCCTTCTCTTTGGGTGTCCACCGCCCGCGACGATACCCGTCGGGCGCTACGGTTCTAGATGTATCAGTGATGCTATATGTATGATAGTATTCGAGGAGTATTAGTGATAATATTCGACGATGTACGGACAAAAGAGATGATGTATTTGCTTATAATTGAATTCATGCTAATTTGAATACTACTTTATTTTACAATTTGGTTTTGCTTATTGAATGCTCAAATTGAAAAAGTACTCCTACTTTGAATACTATGCAGAAATCTAGGAGTCCCGGGTGGAGCCACGACCCGGACTAAAGTTGTTTTGGAACGGAGCTCCTGATAGAATAATGTGACATATAGAAGGGTAGATGAGATCAGGAAAAATAGGATCATTTTCTACACATCTAGAATGTCGCCATTTTGTTAAATCCTTAAAGGTTAAGAGAATCCGTTAGACATATTTTAGAGTTTAGGTTCTAGCCAAGACCCGGGACTAAAGGTCCTCCTATATAAAACGACACTTCGAAGTTTCCAACCCCTCTTATATAGTTTGTTAGTTTATTAGTTAATCAAATGTCCGTTTTTTGCAGAACTATGGATCCACATATCAGGAACCTCGAAGAGGAAGAACTTCTCGAAGATATAATCAAAGACGGCCCCGACGTTGAACCAGCTGAATCTCCGTCGTCATATCTAAACCCCTCCAGATATGGAATGGAGGTCGACCGACACGAAGATGAAGCCGATGGGGCAGGAGATAGGTCCAACGACGGAGAAGGTGATAGCTCCACTGATGGAGAAGCCGGTGAAGAAATAATAAAGTCCGGTGAGGTATACATATGAAGTTCGACAATCACTTGTAATATGTGAAAAATATTGGAGATAGCTCTATATTGTATACATATACATTCATTTGACGAATGTTTCTCCCTCTTAGGCCTCCACATCGAGCAAAGCTATGAAACGAGGCCCGACTAGAAAGTTCGATGCACGGACGCATTACACCTTTGAGGTGATATTGCCTACGGGCGAACCCAAGCTTCCTAAGAATGCTGCTGACACATTCAAGAAGCAATGCGGAGTTCTCGTTAGGGATCACATCCCGATCAGCGTTCGGGAGTGGAACAAGCGCAAAGGGGCAGCCGATAGTGACTATGTCGCCGAAAGGTACAAAGATAATCTTTGGAATGATCTCATGTCACATTTCAACCTACCAGAATGTGAGAATGAAGACGCCGCACACAAACTGTAAGTGCATCTAGTGCCCCTTAGTGATTTTGGTGGTTTGAAGACTTATAGGTTAAGTATCTAATTTGTTTGTGAGTATACACAGGATCTATAAGTCATTGAGGAGTTTGAGATATTTGATGAATATCGACCCCTAAAAATATATGCCTTCAGTTGAAGAAATTGGTCTGAAGCTGAAGAAATGAATCACGAGGAATCTGCGATGAAATTGATATTCCTCATGAAGATACTGATATTGAGAAGACCGGTGGTTCCTGAAGAAAATCATTCTGAAGAAATTGAAGCGTGAAGATTTACGTTTTCTGGTTTACTTTCTTCGCATTTGTTGAATAGGAACACCGTACTGTAAAAGGGGGTCAAAGTAACACTACGGAATGGATTTCCTCATGATGCTCAACCCAAGCCTAATCCTACCAAAAGCCTCAAGTGAGGAATATGAGTGACATGAGGACTCTCACAGTTGAGGGTTCCGACCGTTTTGATAACCACGCCAAGTCATTGGTCTTATCCACTCCAACGGTCATATTATTTAAGGGCATTAGTGTCAAATCATGTCGGGATGCTCCCAGGCTATAAATAGCCACCCCCCACAACCACTAGCTGGTTGGCTGCTCCGTTAGAAACTGACACTTGTCATAAGAGCAACCCAAATTCCTCAGAGCTTTCTAGAGTAATTCATCAGTGAGGAAATACCCCATACACCGAAACCACAAACCAAACCTAGTGATTGAGCATCACTGAAGGAGTTGTTCCTGTGTGGGACTGAAGCCTTTTTACCTTTGAGGACTATGCATCCTCCAGACGGTTAGGCGTCATGGTCTAGAGCAATCCAGCAGTCAATTGTGGATCGCCGGGTGACCAAGTTTGTGAGGGTTTGGAAGTCTGCCCTGAAGACTTACCACGAGTGTTGGGCGAGGACTGTGTGTCCTTAGCTCAAGGAGAATACGGTAGGGACTGTGTGTCCCGGGACTGGGTGTCCTTTGGTTTCAATACCAAGCCGCTCCAAACCAGATGTACAACTGTCACAGCAGTTGGAACTGGGTCATCAACAACAGTCTTCACTAAGAATCGGGTTCTAATTCCTCAACTCTTTACTTTCTCTGTATTATGTGTTGATGACTTTCACTGTGACTGTTTGAAGAATTTGCTGAAGACTTTCTCTGAATTTCCTCAACCCCAAATTCTTCACAATAGTTAATCATCATCTGTATTCTGCGTGCCTGCTTACTGTGCAATCTGTTTTCACATTCTTCACTCTGTAATGTTGTTGTTGTGAAAGTTTGCACGTCTGATCCTTTACTGTTTCCGCTGTAAGTTAGTCATCAGTGAGGAATTTCCTCAAAAGGAATTTCCTCAGTGATGAAATTCTAAAATCTCCTATTCACCCCCCTCTAGTCGATATAACGCACTTTCAATTGGTATCAGAGCAAGGTACTCCCTTGTTTTGTGTGATTTTGGTTTAACCACGTGGAGTTTTAGTTATGTCGAGTGCAGGCATGTTTAAGGTGACTGCAGCATGTCCTACCTACGAAGGAAAGAACTTTCCCTTCTGGAAGAACAAAATGCTAATGCATTTACAAGCTATTGATAATGATCTCTGGTATATTGTGGAAAATGGAGTCCCCATCATCTCTGCCAGTGTCACTGCGGCTGATGTGAAGAAATTCAAGCAACTCGATTCTCAAGCGAACAACATCATCTGTGGTCATCTGAGCCCTGACCAGTTTGGAAGAGTAAGTGCCTTGGGCTCTGCAACACTGATCTCGGAGAGACTGTGCAAGGTAAATGAAGGAGTATCAACCCAACGTGACTCTTGTGTTGATATTCTTCGCAATCTCTTCAATCGCTTCAAGAGACATGACAATGAAAGCTGCCAAGACACCTTTGATCGCCTCACTGACATATCAAATGAACTGCAAGCACTGGGAGCTCGAGACATCACTGATCACGAAGTTGTGAAGAAACTGCTGAGATCTTTGGATTCTTCATTTGATACTTTAGTTCTGATGATTCAAGAAAGACCAGATTACAAGATGCTTGATCCAGCTGATATACTAGAAAGGCTAAATACTCATGAATTCCAGCTAGAAGAAAAGAGGGATCTATATGGACCAAGCTATTCCAGACCACGTGCACTGAAGGCTAGAGCAATTTCCTCATCTGAAGACGAAGACACAGACGACAGCATTTGTGATCCTGAAGAATTTGGACAGGAGCTTGCAATGCTTGTGAGGAAATTTCAGAGATTTACACGACGAGGCCAATTCGGTAAATCTTCAAGAACAGACATGAGGAAATCAGAATATGCATCTGAGGACTACAAGAAACGAACCTGTCACAAGTGCAAGAAATCAGGTCATTACATTGCTGATTGTCCCCGTTGGGGAAAGGAATCAAAGAAGAAGAAATACAAGGATGACAGTTCTGATGACTCGAAGAAGAAGAAGAAATCTTCAAAATCCTCATCTTCAAAGCCCTCATCGCACAAGAGGACCAGTTTCAGAAAGGCTCGGGCACTTATTGGCAAGGAAATGGACTCCGAGGCATAATCAGAAGAATGTGATGAAGAAGAGGGTTCTGATGAAGACTCAGAATCCGGACAAGCTAGTCTTGCACTAGCAACCACCTTCGTCAGCAAGTCAATCTTCAATCTTGAAGAAAATGATTGCACCATCCATACTGATGACTATGTTGATGACATCGCTCCAACCTATTGCTTCATGGCAAAAGGTTCAAAGGTATCAAATAATGCCTCCTCCTCTGATTCAAGTGACTGTGACCATAATGATTATAAGAAACCCAGTTACAGTAAACTTGCTATTATTGCCACTAAACAACAAACTGCTCTTGAAAAGCTTCAGAAACTGCTAGACAAAAGTGATGATATGTTGAATGATGAAATGAACCTGACCCAAATCCTCACTGATGACATGAAAAGTCTTCAGTCTAGATTTGATAATCTTCAGGATCGTTATGATACACTCTTCACTGATCATGAGAAGCTTTCCTATGAATTTCTTCAAAGGAAGCTTGATCTTGAGAAGCTGAGGATGTCTCATGATGATCTTTGTATGGAAAATGATTCATTACTAGCTCAACAGATCAGCGCTAGTCAAGTTGAATTTATTCCTCCATGTCTTAAATGCATTGAACGAGAAACTGCTGATTCTTCACCAGAATCCTCAAATGCTACCATTGCTACAAATTCTTCAACTGCACCTGTTGTGTCTATTTCCTCACTTGAGGAAAACACAAATGTCACTGATGAAAACGCAGGGTTGAAGGAATTGTACGTGACAGGCATGTACAAAAGCCTCAAAGGACATCAAATCCTTTGTGATGTGCTCAAAAAGCAGATCTTGAACAGGAACCCGAGGAAAGAAGGAATTGCCTTTGAGAGGAAACTAAATGCTGATGGATCTTATTGAAACTTGAGCAGTATCCCAAAACCTCATGGGTTGCTGCTACTGGGCCTCCTTTTGATCCATCTAATCTAACTGGCTTTTCATGTGAACTATCCTATTCCTCAGATGAGTCATTTGATTCCAACTATAAACTGTTCAAAAATCAATCTGGTGAAGTATTTGCTCGATATGTTGGAACTAACTGCAGGAATGGCCCTCCTCTGAGGAAAATCTGGGTTCCCAAAAGCTGTCTTGAAAATCTTCAGGTAAATGTCCTTATGACACCACCACTGAAGAATCTGAACCCCAGATCAAATTCCTCAGAAGGACCAAAGTCTTCAAGAGGATCAAAGTCCTCAACTAGTCAAAACTATGCTCGTACCCGTGCTTATGCGTCTAACATGCAGGGAAACTATAAGGTATATGAATATGAGTGTTACTCCTCAAATCATTATGTTCATAAATCCTCAAACCAGTTCTCTGCATATTCATATGAGTACTTTAATCCCCCTACTGTTAAGAGAAGTGCATTAGCTTCAATGCCACCTTTCTCATATGGTGCTCGCAGGATGATGAACGCTTTGCCACCCCTTCAGATGTGGGTGGTGAAGAAATCAAACTAATCACTTCTGCAGGACAGGTCTCCAGATGAAAATCATCATCTGAAGAATTTGCTGGAGACCTGAAGAAATGCTTGATAGGACGCAAGCTAATGATTGATGAAATAGAAATATTTCACACGTCCTTACATTTCTGTTATGATGAAATTATTGATCTAATGAAATTAGTATCATATTCTTCAAATCTGAAGCATATGAGATGGTAGGCTGTACTAATTCATCTGCAGGATGACAAACCCAAAAATACTGAGTGGGTTCTCGATAGTGGCTGCACACATCACATGACTGGTGATAAAAGCTTACTGATGAATATGCCACTAACTCCATCACCTCTGAAGCAAATCACATATGCTGATAAAGGTAAAAGCAAGGTATTGGGACTTGGCAAAGTGGCTATTTCCAAGGATAGGCATATGGACAAAGTGATGCTTGTTGAATCCCTTGGTTTTAACCTTATGTCAGTCTCAATGCTTTGTGATCTTGATATGATTGTTATCTTTGGTAGATATAGATGTGTAGTCATCATGGAATCTAACAGATCCAAAGTCTTTGAAGGTGTAAGAAGAGGGGATTTGTACATTGTTGATTTCTCTACAGGTCCTCAACCAGCCACTTGCTTACTAGCGAAAACCTCAGAAGGATGGCTGTGGCACCGAAGACTAGGTCATGCAGGCATGAGGAATTTGCACACGCTTGCAAAGAAGAAGCATGTCATCGGCATCGAATCAGTCAAATTCCTCAAGAATCATCTCTGTGGTGCTTGTGAATCTGGGAAAATGACCAGATCCAAGCATCCCTCCAAAACCATCATGACCACTACACGACCATTCAAATTGCTTCATATGGATTTGTTTGGACCTACTCACTATGCCACACTAACCAATGCAGCATCTCTATATGGCTTTGTCATAGTTGATGATTATTCCAGATACACTTGGGTGCATATTATAGTGTATAAAACTGAAGTGCAGGAAATCTTCAAACGATTTTCTTCAAGGGCCTCGACAAACTTTGGCATCAAGATCAAACATATCACGAGTGATAATGGAACCGAGTTCAAAAACACTGGTCTTGATGATTATCTTGATGAACTTGGTATTACTCACGAATTGTCTGCTCCTTATACTCCTCAGCAGAATGGTGTCGTCGAAAGGAAGAACAAGACTCTGGTTGAAATGGCGAGAACCATGCTTGAAGAATATCAGACTCCCCGTCGCTTTTGGCCTGAAGCAATCAACACTGCATGCCATATCATCAACATGGTATATCTTCACAAATTCCTCAAGAAAACCTCATATGAACTCCTCACTGACAAGAAACCCAATGTAAGTTATTTCAAAGTCTTCGGTGCAAAATGCTGGATTAGAGATCCTCACCACAACTCAAAATTTGCACCTAAGGCACATGAAGGTTTTATGCTCGGTTATGGAAAGGACTCGCACACTTACAGAGTCTTCAACAACTATCACAACAAAGTTGTTGAGATTATAGATGTGCGGTTCGATGAAACTAATGGCTCGCAAAGAGAGCAATTGCCTTCTGATCCAGATAAGCTGTCTCCTGAGGAAGCAATAAAGCTCAAGCCTACTGAAGACATTGTTCCATATGAGGAAATTGATGAATAAACGATCCCCATCGCTGATAAAAACCAAGAAGATGTTCCTGAGGAAATTGCATCAGCACCACTTCCTCAGCCCAGACAAAATCCTCTACCAGCTCATCCGAGGATTGCAAACGAAGTTGAACTTGACAAAATCCTCAACGACATCAACGCGCCAGGTCCTCTCACTCGCTCAAAAGCTTCACACTTAGTTAACTTTTGTGGGTATTTCTCCTTTGTATCCATCACAGAACCCTCAAAAGTTGCTGAGGCTTTTCTAGAACCGGAGTGGATCCAAGCTATGCAAGACGAACTTCTTCAATTCAAGCTGAATGACGTATGGGAGCTCGTCAAACGACCAGATCCTCGCAAGCACAACATCATCGGCACCAAGTGGATATTCCAAAACAAGCAAGATGAGGACGGTCAAGTGGTGAGGAACAAGGCACGACTTGTAGCCCAAGGCTACACCCAGGTTGAAGAAATAGATTTCGATGAAACTTTTGCACCTGTTGCTAGACTTGAAGCTATTCGAATACTACTTGCTTATGCTAATCATCATAACATCACCTTGTATCAAATGGATGTGAAAAGTGCATTCCTCAATGGTAAGCTTGAGGAAGAAGTATATGTTGCTCAGCCCCCAGGTTTTGAGGATCCAAAGAATCCAGACAAAGTCTTCAGACTCAAAAAGGCTCTGTATGGCCTCAAGCAAGCCCCTCGGGCATGGTATGATACATTGAAGGAATTCCTCATGAAGAAAGGCTTCAAACCTGGTTCACTCGATCCAACTCTTTTCACTAAATCCTATGATAATGAGCTATTTGTGTGTCAAATATATGTCGATGATATTATATTTGGCTATACTGACAAAAGATATAGTGATGAATTTGCCTACATGATGAGTGAAGAAGATCAGATATCCATGATGGGGGAGCTGAAATTCTTCTTAGGTCTTCAAATTCGTCAACAAAGCAATAGAATCTTCATATCACAGGAGAAATACCTCAAGGATGTTCTGAGGAAATTCGACATGCACGAATGCAAAGGTGCCAAAACTCCAATGCCTACCAACGGCCACCTCGGCATTGATGAAAATGGTAAAGATTTCGATCAGCAGGTATACCGTTCTATGATTGGCTCTTTATTGTATTTATGTGCATCTAGGCCAGATATAATGCTTAGTGTTTGCATGTGTGCACGTTTTCAAGCAAAACCGAAGGAATCACATCATAAGGCTGTGAAACATATTCTTCGATACTTAGCTCACACACCAACACTAGGTTTATGGTATCCCAAGGGCTCCAATCTTCATCTGGTAGGGTATTCTGATTCAGACTATGCTGGTGACCGTGTGGATCGCAAGTCAACCTCTGGCACATGCCATTTCCTCGGAAGATCACTAGTTTGCTGGTCCTCAAAGAAGCAGAACTGCGTATCACTCTCCACCGCCGAAGCTGAATACATTGCTGCTGCTTCTTGTTGTGCTCAATTGCTATGGATGAAGCAAACCCTCAAGGACTACGGCGTCAACATGAAGAATGTACCTCTCTACTGCGACAATGAGAGTGCTATCAAGATTGCATACAACCCAGTACAACACTCGAAGACCAAGCACATCCAGATTTGTCATCATTTTCTTCGGGACCATGTCGTCAAGGGCAATATCCTCATCGACCATGTGAAGACTGATGATCAACTGGCAGATATCTTCACTAAGCCCTTGGATGAGAAAAGGTTTTGCAAGTTGCGGTGTGAGCTAAATATCTTAGAGTCTTCAAATGTTTTGTAAAAACATGCACACATCCTAACACTTATGCAAAGTTGATGACTTAGATGCGCAACACATGATGAAACGATTTTCTTCAACTGATGAAGAATGTCACTCTGAATGTGAAGAAATTAACGAAGAAATTGATTCTCAGGGCCCTACGACAATTGTACGCGGCGTCTGTAATCAACATTCTTATATGGTGGGTAACGCCACCGCCCAATGTGAAATTCCTCAAGTTGATTTTCTTCAAATGATCAATTTCCTCACAATGCATTTTTCTACAAAACAGTTGTTCTTCATTGTGATGATCTATTACAAAATCTTCAAAAACACTTGATGACTTTCATTTGCCTAGGTAGACTGTGATTTCTAGTCCTCAACAGCATTCACTTATTGCTATTTCTTCAAGTTGATGTTTCTGCTAAGTGAATGTGATCGGACCCTACTTTCCCTCTATGCTATACTTATCCAGTCTATTCAATTCTTCATATGCGTTCTATTTGAAACTTTGTTCAAAATCCTCATTGCATCCTTGTCAGCTGATGATTTTGTAACGAAAATCCTAAAATCTTCAAAAAATGTTTTCTTTTAAGGCACAGTAACTGAACCCCCACTTCCCACGATCGGATAACCACGATCTCCACTATCTCCACCGCATTGTACGGGAGCTACACGTGTTCTGCGAAGACGTAGAGGCAGGGGCTATTCGGTCCGAAACTTTCGCGCCAAACAGTAACTTTTGGGCTATAAATATGTCCTTACCCCCCTCGGTATCCTCTTCTTCGCCTCATCGCTCTCCTGCCACAGCACACTCCACCGAACCCTAGCGCCACCACTGGTAGTCTTGTCGCCGGTGAGGAAGAGCTTCACTGCCTCGACCTTTTCGTCACCGGGATCACGCCGGAGTCGGACCATCTACGTCCGCCGCCGTCGTAGACGTCCTCTGCCGCCAAGTTAGGGTGCATTGGACACTCGACCGAAGAGCCTCTCCAACACTACTATTTGTGTTCTTCGTTTGCACCTTCCAGGGTAAATATATCCCATTTTTACAGCAGATTAGATCTGAAATTTTACCTCTTCTATGAGAAATCTGTTTGTCCTCAAGATACGATGCGCACATGACTCCTCAAACACTACCTATCACCGCAATCATTGATGAACTAGCTATGCATCTAAGATTTTCACGAGATTCCTCAATTGTGCAAATTTTCGGATCTGTACAACTCTGGAACCCAAGAACGGTATGCTTAGGCAAATTCCTCAACCACTGGTTATATTCCTCAAACTGTCAAACTTTTTCATTTTCTTCAAATCTGAGAACGCATATGACCTCTCCAAATTCCTCGCAACTATACTCTGTTAACAGGTACACACATGTCAGCTGATGAATCTCTCGGTTCTCATCACATTAACTCATTTGCAGCGTTTCTGGAAGAAACTCTTCAAGGCTCTTCAGAATCCTCAAGAGTTCAAAATCATCAGCAAAGTCCTCAACTGAAGAAAATGGAGGAAGAGAGAAAACATAAGGAAGGAAAGAAACTGGAGCAGAACACAGCTGCTGATATTCCTGAGGACATATACATGGACTATTGTACGCCTGATGAACATGAGACAATGTCCAAGAGAAAGATAAGGCTGCAGAAGATTGAACGCCGATGGGCGAAGGAATGGAAAGAGTACAGGTTTGTGACTCCCAAATATGCGAAGAAATTCGCTTTGAAGCCTCCTGGCAGAAGGGCCCCACTTGAGGATCATCAAGTAGCACATCCATCAAGCCTCAAAACCATTGATGACTATCCAGATGAAAAAGAAAGGCATCTGGCCAAGCTCAAGAGGCAAGCAGAAGCTGCAGTGAAGAAATTTCATCAAGCTAGCCACTAGTGCTGTTGATGACTACAACAAGAAAACCGCACCACCAGCACCAACTCCTCAGCCCCTGGTTGAATAGCCAGCAGATGCATCTTCTGATGAGGAGGAAACTCCTCAAACTGAGGAAGAACACCAGGAGCGCCGTGCTGATAAACCGGCCATTGAAGAAATCATCACGGAGACTGCAACTGATGAAATTGCAACCACTGATGAGACTGCTCCTGATCCAGTTGCTTCTTCAAAGCAGGCTGATGACTCTGTTCCAGCTGGTTCCTCACTACCAGCTCAAGAATCTGCAGAAAGAACACCTTCACCAAAAGCTTCAAAGGTGATGAAGATAATCCCGTCTGCATCAGACGCGAAGAAGACAAGGGCTGCTGAGAAGGAAGCAAAGAAGAGAAAAGCCTCCTCAGCAGTAGAAATGACAGAGGCAAAGCGCCTCAAAGAAACTGAAGAAACTGCTCCTCTGGATCCAGTACCTCTAAATGTCGCCCCCTCATATGAGATGGTCGTCATTGATGACCCAGCTACAAGGGCTGATGAGGAAATGAAGGATGTCGCCTCTAAGGAATACACTGATAAGGAAATCCAGATTGATGACAGTCCTCAACCCCTCATTCCTCAGACAGAGACCACTCAAGCATCAGCTGCAGCAGCTGATGAGACTCCTTCTGCCACAAAGCCAGCTGAAGAAAAACAAGTTGAGGAAAATGTACATTCTGAGCAGACTCCTCAAGTTGAGGAAAATGTACATTCTGAGCAGACTCCTCAAGATGAGGAACAGGCTGACCCAACTCCTCAAGCTGAGAAAGAAGCAGAAATTCCTCAGCTTGAAGCTCAGCCAGAACAAGCATCATCTCCCCAGCAAGAAGTACCAGCTGATGAAATTCCTCAACTTGGGGAAAAAGCTGAAGAAAATGTACCCGCCCAAGACAATGAATTCATTGTGCTCAACCCAGAGACTGCCATGGTTGTCTCCCCTCTCATTCCTCAGCAGAATCTTAAGCCAGCTCAGCGCCAGCCATTCTCCAAGCGTCCAAAGTTTCAGAAAGAAGATTTCTTTGAAGAACGCATGTATTTCATCGAAGAGAATCCATATGACAAGCCTCAAATGAGGCATCTAAAGTTTTGGACAAGGACTCAGATGAACTACTATTCCTCAGTGCTCTGTGGCCGCAACAAGATATTCCAGCACAGGCACATTCCTCATGTTGAGCTTGAAGCAATCCCTTGCATGGAACCAGTCCTCAGTGTACTCCACGATGCAGGTTTGCTTCCTATGTGCTCCGACATATCAGACTGGAACAATGAGCTTATTCTTCAGTTCTATGCAACTCTGCACATCTCTGGCAACGCTGATGATATCAACACTTGGGTGTTCGACTGGATGTCCCAAAATACTGACTACAAAGCTCCGGCTTCTGAACTCCTCAGAGAACTGCTCGTACCAATCCCCTCAGATGGGGCAGTGAAGCTTTATGGTGAGCGTGAGCTGCCAAATGGAATGATGGAAGTCCTCATGAAGCCTTTGGTTGCAGGAAAACCCTCAAGAACCACATTCCTCGTCCATGAGCTCAAGTACACACCCCGGTCTGTCTACAGAATTCTCTGCAGTGTGCTCGCGCCAATCAAAGGGCATGACGAGGACTAAGATGTTGTCGGCCTCATGAAGAATATCCTCTTCAACATCATTCACGGTATTCCTATCAATATTCATGATTTCTTCTTGAGGACTTTGGCTGACAATGCCATGTGCCCCTATGATCACAAGATATATGCCCCGTGGATCATGAGATTCATCAGGACAAGGACAGACATCAACTTAACGCTGATTTCCAAAACCATGTTGGTTATATGCCTCCTATCCGGGTCAACAAGAAGACTTTCGAGCCCATTGAGGGAGAAGGAAAATATGTGATTGAAGAAGGCAGCAGGCCCCTTGATGGCCAGTTTAAAGAACCAGAAGCTTATTCCTCATGGGATGATACTGAGACTCGTCCAGCAAGCCCAGTTCCTCCTCGCGTGCTGAATACCAGAGAGCTCCTCCTTAGTCTTCACCAGAAGGTGGATCGCAACCACAAATGGGTCAAACGCCAGTTTGGTGCCATTGTGAAAACCCTCACTGAGACACAGAACTCTGTGAAGCTTAATCATCACTATCTGCATGAGGTTTTCGATCGCACCTGGGCTACACTTGCACATCTGAAGACCCAGACTGAGCTTGAAGAAATGAACTTTGAGCAGGACTTTGAGTGGTCGTGGCCTCCCAAGAGAAAGTTCAGGCCCATTCCAGTGCCAGACCTTGAAGACAGCTCCTTTTCTTCATTCCGCACTGCTGAATCTGATGAGGAACAACTCGACACTGCAACCGGCCCCAGGAAGAAGACTACTCCCAAGAAGCATCACGGCTCTTCCTCGACCGCCAAGAAATGAAGTCTTCATGGGCGTTAGTCCTCAGTTTGTCCCTTTTTGTCACTTGATGACAAAGGGGGAGAAACTCAAGAGTTAGTCTTCAAGCGGGAAATTTTTGGGGCTTATAAACTATATTAAGTTAAAACTCTTGGCTCTTCTGAAGTTTTTATGTAATGAGTTGTAACTTAAGCCCGATGGTACTCTGACGCTTTTGAACGTTTTTCTTTGCATGCTTATTCCTCAAAGTTTTAATGCACGCATGCTGGAATTCGTCAGATACCATTTGCCATCATGCATCTTCATTTTCTTCATATGATATGTTATATATATGCATGATTTACAAGACTCAGGGGGAGATCTCCATGATATAAATCATCAATGTGCATCTGCTATAAAAGCAAAATCCTCAAGGTATGCACATCTTCAGGGGGAGTCTCTCTGAATCTTGTTTTCAAATTCCTCAAATGAGTATTTACACTTCATATTTTTGATCCCTGTTGAAGACTTAACCTAATTGTCATCAACCACCAAAAAAGGGGAGATTGTAAGTGCATCTAGTGCCCCTTAGTGATTTTGGTGGTTTGAAGACTTATCGGTTAAGTATCTAATTTGTTTGTGAGTATACACAGGATCTATAAGTCATTGAGGAGTTTGAGATATTTGATGAATATCGACCCCTAAAAATATATGTCTTCAGTTGAAGAAATTGGTCTGAAGCTGAAGAAATGAATCACGAGGAATCTGCGATGAAATTGATATTCCTCATGAAGATACTGATATTGAGAAGACCGGTGGTTCCTGAAGAAAATCATTCTGAAGAAATTGAAGCGTGAAGATTTACGTTTTCTGTTTTACTTTCTTCGCATTTGTTGAATAGGAACACCGTACTGTAAAAGGGGGTCAAAGTAACACTACGGAATGGATTTCGTCATGATGCTCAACCCAAGCCTAATCCTACCAAAAGCGTCAAGTGAGGAATATGAGTGACATGAGGACTCTCACAGTTGAGGGTTCCGACCGTTTCGATAACCACGCCAAGTCATTGGTCTTATCCACTCCAACGGTCATATTATTTAAGGGCATTAGTGTCAAATCATGTCGGGATGCTCCCAGGCTATAAATAGCCACCCCCACAACCCCTAGCTGGTTGGCTGCTCCGTTAGAAACTGACACTTGTCATAAGAGCAACCCAAATTCCTCAGAGCTTTCTAGAGTAATTCATCAGTGAGGAAATACCCCATACACCGAAACCACAAACCAAACCTAGTGATTGAGCATCACTGAAGAAGTTGTTCCTGTGTGGGACTGAAGCCTTTTTACCTTTGAGGACTGTGCATCCTCCAGACGGTTAGGCGTCATGGTCTAGAGCAATCCAGCAGTCAATTGTGGATCGCCGGGTGACTAAGTTTGTGAGGGTTTGGAAGTCTGCCCTGAAGACTTACCACGAGTGTTGGGCGAGGACTGTGTGTCCTTAGCTCAAAGAGAATACGGTAGGGACTGTGTGTCCCGGGACTGGGTGTCCTTTGGTTCCAATACCAAGCCGCTCCAAACCAGATGTACAACTGCCACAGCAGTTGGAACTGGGTCATCAACAACAGTCTTCACTAAGAATCGGGTTCTAATTCCTCAACTCTTTACTTTCTCTGTATTATGTGTTGATGACTTTCACTGTGACTGTTTGAAGAATTTGCTAAAGACTTTCTCTAAATTTCCTCAACCCCAAATTCTTCACAATAGTTAATCATCATCTGTATTCTGCATGCCTGCTTACTGTGCAATCTGTTTTCACATTCTTCACTCTGTAATACTACTGTTGTGAAAGTTTGCACGTCTGATCCTTTACTGTTTCCGCTGTAAGTTAGTCATCAGTGAGGAATTTCCTCAAAAGGAATTTCCTCAGTGATGAAATTCTAAAAATATCCTAATCACCCCCCTCTAGTCGATATAACACACTTTCACAAACTTAGGGCCAAAGTCAAGCAGTGGACTCTAAAGAAGATGGTCGAACTATTCCGTAGTTGGAAGAAGAAGCTATGGAAAAACCATCTGAAGACAAAGAAAGTGTCAGTATTCGAGGGGTATCTAGCCAAGCAGGCGAATCACTAGAAGGAATTTCAAGAGTACAAAGAGTCAGAAGATGCACATGCGTTATCAGAAAAGAACAAGATAAATGCCGACAAGAAGAAATATCACCACAAGCTGGGGCCAGGGGGCTATGAGACTGCCATCCCAAAGTGGGATAAGAAAGAGCAAGATCTGCTAGCTAAAGGCATCGTACCTGAACCACTCCATGATGAGTGGGAATTGAGAGCAAGAAATTGGTTCCTTGCGCATGGTGGTTTGTACGACGAAGAAATAGGGGACCTCATCTGCAGTGACGGTCTTAGGATACCCAGGGAGAATTGGAAAAGGATATTGAAAGAAATTAAGGAGGGAAAAAGAAAGTTCCCTGCAGATAGAGAGAAAGATTTGCTCACACTGGTCCTCGGCAATGACGAACATGGAGGACGAACGCGAGGCTTCGGTCCTTCTTACCCGTGGTGGCTTGGGTTTGCCACAGACCAAGACACTTATAGAAGCCGAGAGAGAGCAAAGAAGCGGCAGCGGGATGAGGAGAATGACAAGTTCAACCAGTTGCTTGCCAGGATTAACGAGCAACAGAAGCAGATTGATGAGCTTAGAGGAGTAGCGCGCCACGAAGATCCTGCATTTGATATTACCGACGCCCCATCTAAGCAGAAAAGCAGTGTGGCTGAATCTGAGGCCCCGCCCGACGATGCGCGAAGAATGATAGAGGGCGGTCCCGGCTACCCCGTGGATGGAATCAAGGAGTCAGCATCATGTGAACTCCATCAGAAATTCAAGAACATATCCATGAAGGTGGTCGTCGGACAAGCTTTACCTGCTGGCCCTGATGCACGCTGGCATGGCCGTGAGATTCCAGCTGGCTTTGCTAAAGTCGGGGTGGATGAAATCATGGCGGGGTTTCATGATATGGAGCTCGACATAGCTGGACCCGAAGATGAGAGGACACTCGGAGAAGTACTGGGTGGAGTCATCCTATGGGACAAGAACTACATCAAGCTTCCAGGCTCGGCCCCAAGGACAACACCGCCTCCGAGTCGTCGCAGGTCACCTACACCTCCATTACCTTCAAGCCCTTCACATGGCGTCGGCCAGCACAACACGAGTCCATCTCGATCACCGCCGCCGGACTTGGGTCGTCCGTCTCCGCCGCCACCCGCTCCGGATACTAAGCGGAAGCGTGCCAGCAAGAACGCTCCGCCGACGATTTCTAAGCGACGGAACCCCCCAAAGCGCAAACTGTCGCCCCTCCCAACGGTACCTCATGCTAATCTTCCTATTAGACCTTATGATCGTACCCCCAAGGAAAACGCCAGGATAGCAAAGGAACATCATGATGCGCAGATGAAAAAGAAGGAACCCGAGCCCTGCCCGGAATACACCGAGAAGCAAATAGCATTTGCAAAATACTTCACGACCCTTCCATCACAGTATGACTTACACCATAAGCCTGATGACTATACATGCACATTGCAGAAGGAAGTGAAAAAGAGCAGATCACGTGCAAGTGCAAGTGGGAGCAAATCAAGTTGAACTACAAGCAAGAAAAAATCAAACGTTCCTCAGCTTGGACAACAGGCCAAACAGTCGATCCCACCCCTCAGGGTGTTAACCGAGAATTTCCCCCCTCCGGTGCAGGGGCAAGATTTGGAATTAGCAAAGAAGTGGGCGGATGAATGGGGTATCCCGGTTGAAGACATTCTGGCTTCCCAAGACGACAGGTTACCCAAGGCTGTGGTAGCCCCTAAGCCACAGTTTGTCATGGGAGCGTCTTTGGTCAGCAAAGATGATCTCCCAACAAATATGCGTTACTTGCATACATGGTACTTAAGTGAATCAAAGAATGGGAGAACGATGATCGTGGTGAGTGTCCTACGGGAGTACTACGGCCGCCCCGAAGAAATCCATATCGACTTTGATGAACTCTTCCAGATGTACAATGGCGACTCCCTCGACAAATCGCTTATGAGTTGCTATTGTCTGTAAGTTTTTCAATTCGTTGTCTACATATAACTTGTTTAGTTATTTCAATTCATTGTCTATATATAACTTGTACTCTATTATGCAGAATGAAGATTCTGGATTGTAAAAGTAAGAACATCCTAAATATTGGGTTTATTGACCCAGATAAAATACATATAGCGACGCTAACTGATAAACCCAAGGAGACGGAGGAAAACCTTCTAAGGTTTCTAACATATCAAAATTTCTGTGACCACATACTGTTCCCATACAACTTCAGGTGGGGGTCTTTACTCTGTTGTGTCCATTCACTTATAAGTGTAACTGATAAGTTACTGACACACATATATATATATACATGTGCAGCTTCCATTGGATTCTGTTGGACATTCAAATTGATAAGGGAAGAGTTGATGCCTTCGACCCATTATCGAGACCCTTGGAACAGTTCCAAAGCCTGCAGGACATGCTCCAAGGGTAATTTCAATCATTCTTGCGCTCTATCGGTCTCTTTCGATGATTTTCTGATATATCAATTAATGAAAAAGTTAGCAAATCATTATCCTTGTCGGGCAGGGTTTGGAAGCGGTTCCAGTGCGTGACTCCCGGTATCGAGCCTGAGAAGCTGACCTTTAGAGCGGCTCAGGTAAGTAGTAGTATGATATACTTCTATTTTCAATACATTTATGATGCTAGATTATTATTTTGATTATATATATTCTATTCTCGTAAAGTGCGACCAGCAGCCACGGGGGACGCATCTATGCGGATACTATGTTTGCGAGACCATTCACACGTTTACCTCTGAGCACAAGGATCACAGATTCGACGTAAGCAATGAACATTCACACCTCTATTTTTACCCGTCATTCTTTGTTATCATGATTGATATTCATATTCATCTCCTCTTCTTATATAGTACACGACCATGAGGGAGAAGGTCCTACCAGAGCAACGGGCGATTGCTGTTGCAGAGGAGCTTGCGACCTTTCTGAGGACGGAAGCTATAGATGACAAAGGATGATTTAGTGTAGCTAGGGGCCATTACTGATGTTCGTCCATGTAATCGAATAGACGGGCTCTAGTCCCGATAATTCAGATCTCCATATAATTGTATATATATGCTCGCTTGTAAGATAAGTTAATCTTATATATATATATGCATAATTATTTCTATTTAGAATTATATGAAAACTAATTCCCGAATAGCAAACGAAGCATCACGTTAATCTCCCGAACACCTAAACCCTAAAACCCTAAAACCCAAAAATAAACAAAATCTGAAACTCTTTAGTCCCGGTCCGTGTAACGAACCGGGACTAAAGGGCCTGCCCCTAAGGGCGCTACGAGGCGCCCACGTGGAGCACCTTTAGTCCCGGCTTGGAACAGGGCCGGGACTAAAGGTTAGGCCTTTAGTCCCGCCCCTTTAGTCCCGGTTGGTGAACCGGGACTAAAGCCCCTTACGGGCCGGGGCTAAAGGCCCCGTCCCCACTAGTGGTTTGTAAAGTTTTTCTTTATCACTTTCAGTTTGTCAACAGAATTGCTTGAGAACAAGCAATGGGTTAAGCTTGGGGGAGTTGATACGTCTTCATCGTATGTACTTTTACTAACGCTTTTGCTCTTGTTTTGGACTCTAATTTGCATGATTTGAATAAAACTAATTCGGACTAACGCGTTTTTCAGCACAACTACCATGATGATGGCTTTGATTTCCCCCTTCGGGAGGGAAGTTCCTCCGGCGGAGTCGCTCCACCAGAGGGTAAAAGTGCTCCTGCCTAGATTCTGCCTCGAGACGGCGGCGCTTTGTCCCGAAAGTCCTCTCCTGATTTTTTCCGGGTCAAAAGACAATTTATACCAGAAGATGGTCGCTAGAGGTGGGCGAGGGGGGCCACTAACCACCAGACCGCGCCAGGGGGCTGGCGCGCCCTAGTGCCTAGTGGGCACCTGGTAGCCCCCCCTAGTATTTATTTCCTCCAGTATTTTTTATTTATTCCAAAATAAATCTCCGTGAAGTTTCAACCCATTTGGAGATGTGCAGAATAGGTATCTTTGACATAGCTTTTTCAGGTCCAGAATTCCATGTGCCGACACTCTCCCTCTTGTTGTAAACCTTGCATATTATGAGAGAAAATGCGTTAGAATTACTCCACCAAGTGATATAATGCATAAAACCCTTAAAAATAACAGTAACAAAACATGATGCAAAATGAACGTATCACTCGGCAATCCACAAGTACTCTTGGATCCTCTAGACCACGACACCTAATCGTGTGGAAGATACACAGTCTGTTCCATAGAGGCCAATTTCTTTAGTGATGCTCAATCACTTCGAGGCCTTAAGTGTATGTTTTTTTCCTCACTTAGCTTTCTCTCTAAGTCATAAGAGGAAGGGTTGTTGTAAATGACACTCTAACTAAGCAGCCAACCATCTAGTGGTTGTGGGGCGGCTACTTATGGTCATGGGGCAACCCGACATGATATGACATAAATGCCCCTAATAACATGTTTGTTGTGAGGATAAGATCCTTTGAAGAGTTGATGCTAAGCACAAAAACGGTCAAAAATTTGAACTTACAAATTCCTGAGGCCTATCAATTTCCTCACGATAGGCAATTCGCACTGGCGAAATTCTAACTCCTCGGTTAGATTAAAGTCATCAGCGACCAGAAAAACTTCATATTTGTCACTAAAGAACTTGTCTGCATTGTAAGAGATTTTCAAAAGTTTCACTCGAAGGATTAGGAATGTAGTATTTGAGCATCACTTGGAAATACGTCTATACTTTGCCTAGACTCCTTTTAACAATATAGTGTTTCCCATGACTCAAGAAAAGAAGAAATTAACTATGAAAATGAAAGTATTCAAGCTTCAAGTCCCCGCTTCAATTTCTTCAAGGTCACACCGTATTCCTCATTTCAATTCCTTCACGAAGAGCACCAAAGTCTTCACTTGAAAAAAATACATTTTCAGGGGTCGTCTTTCGTCGTGTAAACCAAACTCTTCAGGTACTATAATACATGTGTACATTCGACAACACATTAGTCCCTTAACTAATTTGTCTTCAATACTTCAAAACCATTAAAGGGGCTTACACATGTCCACTGATGTTTAGAAGCTCGATGCGGAGAAGAAGGTTACCAAGGACACCGTTGTTGTTGCCACTGCCGCTGCTTTGACCTGACCAACTAGAGGGTATAACTCATTTATCCCTCTCTTGTTTATTTTTGTGTTGGCCATACTATTTATTTACATAGATTTTTCTGCTATATGCCTCCTACTTCCTCTGTTCCTAAATATAAGTCTTTTAAGCGATTTCATTAAAGGTCTACATACGGAACAAAATGATTGAATGTACACTCTAGAGTATGTCTATATACATCCGTATGTATTCTATTAGTGAAACCTCTAAAAAGACTTATATTTAGGAACGGAGGGAGTACATGCTTACGTGACTAAGTATCAATACGGAATTAATACTGCCAATGCCATACTCATGATTTATTTCTAGCTTTGATTAACCGAAGAATTGCAAATATAGTCAACAATATCTCTTATGTTGCATCTTCTGTACTGAAAATGTTGTGATATTCAACTAAATAACGTCCTCGATATATGGCAGTGCGTGTATGATATTTTGGATACGAATCGAAAGCTCTATATATTACAAAGGTATAAGTCAACTTCAGAAGGTTATTGCAAAGTGTGAACTGGTGGACAGGAAACAGATTCGGCCGGTGATATTTCGCAGGCGCTTGTGACGCTTTCAATGATCCCCAGTTTAGTTTTGCCAGGTGTTTGGTAGAGAGTTCGGCATCTCGGTGATATTTTCGAAATTGTATCAAATCTCAGTCAATCAAAATATGAAAACCTCCCGGCCAGTAAACCCCAGATCACCCGAGAGTTGAAAGCAAATTAGTTGTGGCCATGACTAGGCCGGCAGGGAAAAGAAATCAGATTGAGGTGTGTGGTATCACGAAGAAACAGATAAAAATCTAAGCTGAATGAAACACCAGCCACAAACCATCTTGAGTGGATGGGTTTTGATTGGAAGCCAACCCCCCTCTCATCCTATTCTTCAAGCCTTCCTCCCCCTTCTCTCTAGCAGCAGCCAGTCAGCAGGAGTGCTCGCTCGCCGCCATCTTCTCTCGATTGCTGCTCGATTAAGCACGGCCGGTTAGTGCATCAATGGCGTCCACCCCACAGCTTCTTGGGCACCTTGCTGGCTCCACCGCCACAGCCAGCCTTAGCGTGACGCCTGTGAGCGGCGGCGGCAGCAGCAAGGTCAGGTTCCTGCCGGCGACGGCGCAGAGGCGGCGCGTGGTGGCGCGGCCGCGGGCGGCGGTGTCCGGTGCGGAGAAGGAGAAGGCCAAGTCGGGCGACAAGGACGAGCGCGTGGTGCAGGTGCACAGCGCGGAGGAGTTCGACGGCGCGCTTCAGAAGGCCAAGAACCGGCTGGTGGTGGTGGAGTTCGCGGCGAGCCACAGCGTGAACAGCAAGCGCATCTACCCGTGCATGGTGGACCTGAGCCGCACCTGCGGCGACGTGGACTTCCTCCTGGTCATGGGCGACGAGTCGGACGCCACGCGGGAGCTGTGCAAGCGGGAGGGCATCACCCAGGTGCCGCACTTCTCCTTCTACAAGGGCACCGAGAAGGTGCACGAGGAGGAAGGCATCGGCCCCGACCAGCTCGCCGGCGACGTGCTCTACTACGGCGACAACCACGCCGGCGTCGTGCAGCTGCACAGCCGGGCCGACGTGGAGGCGCTCATGGCGGAGAACAGCGGCGAGGGCGGGAAGCTGCTGGTGCTGGACGTCGGGCTCAAGCACTGCGGGCCCTGCGTCAAGGTCTACCCCACCGTGGTCAAGCTGTCCCGCTCCATGGCCGACACAACCGTCTTCGCGCGCATGAACGGCGACGAGAACGATGCCTGCATGGACTTCCTCAAGGACATGGAGGTCGTGGAGGTGCCCACCTTCCTCTTCATCAGGGACAACAAGATCGTCGGCCGCTACGTCGGCTCCGGCAAGGGCGAGCTCATCGGCGAGATCCTCAGATACCAGGGCGTCAGGGTCACATACTGAACCCACCAAGGCATCTCACCAGCCGGAATAATTAAGTTGGATTTTCATCCCACACATGCAGGCGCAGCACATAGAATTACTCCCTTGTGAATTTGGCCAAAAGTAAAGGAGTACGCGCTCCTGTTACTGGCGGCATCAATCGTTGCTATATACGTATATAGGTTCAATTTAGACAATTAATGTTTATGCTTATATATCCAGTATTATTACAATCACATACGGCTGTAGCAGCAATAGAATTTTGGAGTACAAACTGTAAGTTTATATATAAAATGTTTACTGTAATGTTCAGAGATTTCCCTTGCCCTCTACCTACAGTTATCACACCGAATTTCTGTTTCCATGTTTCTTCTACGGTCATAGTGGCTCGGGAAATAGCGTACGGAAACTTGAGGTTTGCCCTTGCCAAGGTTAATTCGGCTACCGAGAGTTAACCGTAAATCCCAGTACTACGTACAATACTTTATGTACTTTAGTGATCTATATATAAACGCTCTTAGAGCATCTTCAACGGGCGTTCAAAAACTGCTCCGTGCGTTGAAAGATCCGTTTTTTGAACGCCGGACTGCTCCAGCAAAACCTGCAAAACACTGCGCGCGCGCTCAAAAACGCTATCGCGCGCATCATATTTGGTGCGCCGGCTTGCGCGCGCAGCAAACTCTGAGCTGCTGCAGATGGGACCGCTAGATCAGACTGGATTGGGCGCCGCACTAGCGCACGTCTGTTGAAGATGCTCCGGTCTCCGCGCTTCAAAACTGCTACAGTGACGCGCTAAAAAATTTATTGGGCGCGAATTTTTTGCGCTGCCGTTGAAGATGCTCTTATATTTATTATGAATTTGGCCAAAAGGAAAAGAGTGCAGATAGAATTACTCCTGTGTTACTGCAGCGGCATCAATTGATGGATGCTAGGTTCGTATTTAGACAATTTTCTATTTTTAAATAGCTACGATCCATTAGCTATTTTTTCAAAAGATGCAAGTATGTCATATGGCAACTCATGCATGTAATTCATTACTCTATGCATGCAAGCACCACATCATTAATTCATGCATGTTACTTTTAAGTTACTTTTTGCATTAGATTTTGTATTGATAATATATGGGTTGGTTGCATGTATCACACACATGTAGATCACATTTACATTTGTTTGTAATTAAGCAGTAAAAAAATGCACCGAAGCGGTAAATAGAGAGACAAGGCTTGCCTTCGTGCCGTTTGACGATTTGCCGTCCTCCCCTCCTTTGAGCCTCCCCCTGCCACTTCTGCAGCTTCGGGCGTAAGAGAGGAGAGTGGACAAAGGCCCGACTCATGTAGTATTTATAGAAGGGAATGCGGCGATTTGGCTCCCGAGCTCAGCTAAATCCGCGTGGACGGAATTTTTTTCAAACAAATAGTAAAAAAATAAAAAAAAATTCTATTTTTTTGCGTGGTAGATAATTTGACGCCTGAGGTTCGCTTTAAATCCTAACTTATTTGGACATCTGACCAGCTCTCAGCAAAAAAGACAACTCGGGGTTCAATAATTATTATCATTTTCCTCCAAGTTGGTACAAGAAAATCTCAAGAGTGTAAGTAGTTTCGCGAAAGTTTTTTTTCCTTCATAGTTGTATGTTACTCAAGCAAATTACTGCCACCGTTTACAAATATAAGATATTCAAACCTTTTTGTGAATCAGATGTATATAGACACGTTTTAGCGTGTTTGTTAACTCACTTTAGTCTGTATGTAGACCATATTGAAATATTCAAAACATCTTACATTTTGTGAAAGAAGGGAGTATCTTTTAGTGATTGAATGCTCGCTTTCTCCATATTCAACCACCAGGATATTATCAAGACAATTCTCCAGACAATACTAATAGATAGGGTGAACCTCACTATTACTTATTTCTATGAAAGGGCAACTTTTAAGCTTTCTAATTTTCACTAATTATTCTTTACACCCAAAATAAAGTGTAAATTCTTCAACTAGCTCAAGAAAAAAAAACCAAAATCCCTTATTATAATAATACTTAGCTTCAACAGGATCAGGATTGTGAATGCATTGAAAATCGAAGTGACCAATATAATTGCAACATTCACAAGCAATATGATGAGAATCACAAAGCTCGGAAGCAAGAAAATCAACATGATCAAGCTACTTACTAATATTCAAACTTTCTGATTGTGATGGTATCTCATCAGGCACAACTATAATAGGAGCAACATGCTTTGGGAGAGATACCTTTGCCTATTTTTTTTCTTCACCGCCTTAGGAGTGGCTCCAAGTACATTTTTCTTAGCATCTCTTGGAAGAGAGTGGTTGGAAAGGAATCTTCACCATATCACCTCATTCATTCTTGAAAACAAATAGGAGATTCTCGGGGAAAGGAAAGATATCACAAATTACTGCTTGGTCCACATAATAACCCATTATGCTCATTTTCAAGGTAAAAGGGGAAAATGCCACATGTATTCCCTTTGTTGCATCATATACTTCATGGCATCAATATAAGCAGTCATCAACAAGTTCGTGGGCCTTTGTGTTTTTACCCCCTCCCCCCTAGTCCCTCTAGTTGGATTAAATTCCCCCAAAGTGTAAAACTGGTTAAATTACCTCCCCATACTCTGCAATACCAGACCAATTAGGCCCTCGAGTGGTTTTGGAGAGGATGTCAAGTGTTTTTGTGTAATTGATCCTGACTGTTCAAACTGACTTGGCATATGACGCGACGGTGCAAGTCAGAGGTGGCCGACATGCATAGCAGTGGCGAGCTTGAGGCTAGTCATAGTGGGGAGCATGTTACTAGTCTATGTTACTACTTTCATAGCGGGCAGTGTCATAGATGTGGTAACATAGATGACTTTATTTATTACTTTGTAGTCTCATTTTGCAGTGGGGAGCGTTATGCAATGGTAACATAGTATTATGTTACTCTATTTATCTCTCTTCTCGTTAACTACCTGTCACATCATCATTCTTTGCTTATGTGACATATACGTTACTACTTAGGGTATGTACAATGCATAGTCTCAGGGTGATGCCCCGTATGTTATGTAGGATCGGATGTAAGAAAAAAGTAGGTTCAGATAAGGAAGCGGGATCCTATGCAGGAGGCGGGTGTTTGAAGAGAAAATATGTGGTCCATGTAAAAAGCTGAAAAATTAGAGTGGAAAGTTGAGATGCATGTATTAGAGTCTTTATTTTTATTTTTATTTTTTAATGAGACACCCTGATGGTATCTTGCATTGGAGAAAAAAATATAAATGTCTGAAACTACTTTTTATCATGGAGCATCTGTATTCATATGCCACCATTGTACATGCCTTATGTTACTCTCAGTATGACTAGCCTGAGTGGTTTCGTGTAATCACACCCAGGATGCATGGACACGTCATATGCCGAGTCAGCAGCAATTACCCAAAACCACTTGAAATCCTGTCAAAAACCACTTAGGGCTCGTTTGGCAAGGAGGGATTCAGGAGGTTTCGAGAGGAAAATCCCCGAGAGGGTCAGAAACCTCACAGAACCACGGGCGCCCATTTGGTAAGAGGGGTTTGCTTAGCCGAATCCCCTCCGTTCCCCTTCAATCCCTTCCTATCCATGTGTTTCAGGATCCTCCTCGATGGACCGGTGGAAGCAAAACCCCGAGGATTTGAGAGGATTGGGTGGAACGAAGGAATTCACCAAATCCCCTCCTCCCCAAACCCCTAGCGCCAAACGAAGCCTTAAGGGCCTAATTGTAATAACAATAAACGAACTAGATTAGTTGTGGTGTTTTTACCCACCACGCCACCCCCAGCCCAAGTGAAAGCGTTCCGTTCAGTTTCTGGTATCCACTCGCGTGACGCCAACGTATCCCTCCTACTCCAGCGGCCCAACAGGCAGCCCCCACGCGCACGTCATCATAAAAATAAAATAAAAGAGCAACTCGCCGCCGACGCCGCCGCCGCCGCCGGTCCTAGGGTTACCGGTGCCTCGCGGCTCCTCCGGACGGCCCTCCGTCGCCGCGCTGCCCTCCCCGTTGGTACGCCGCACCTTCAGCCGGGACCCCTCCCGCGCCGCCGGCTGGAGCTGCTCCGCGACGCCGACCGGAGCAGGTCAGCGACCCTCACCCCCCCGCTCCCTCCTGCCCGGAGCACCCTCTGTTTCGTTAAATTCTCCCCCTTCTGATTTCTGTATTGGGTGATTGCTGGCCGTAGATTGGGGAGCTGAGATCGGCATGGCGTGGTCGGCGAATCTGGAGACGATGGAGCTGGAGATCCTGGGCATGAACTTCGGCTGCGTCCTCTCGGCGCTGGCGGACGCCAAGATCCCGGAGAAACAGTGCCTGCTCCCGCTCGTCTCCAAGCTCCTCGGCTACTGCATCGTTGCCGCCTCCACCACCGTCAAGCTCCCGCAGGTCCGGTTCCCTTCTCGCCTTTTTATTGCCCGCCCTTACTTGGTGATTTCTCGACATTACTTACAGCATTGGTCACTCGTAGTAGATTATTGTGCCATGTGAACTCGTCTGGTGGTGGGTGGGTGGGTGAGTCCGTGGGCGTGAGAGGATCTCAGGTTCTTTACGTGAGCATGGCGTGCAAAATTGCACATATAAAGGGCTGTTTGTTTGGTCGCCTGGCCTTGTTGAATCCTTGGCACGGCATGGCAATGCCCCTTTGCTAGATTGTGTGCATAAAACCAACGAAGCGAGAAGCCACCGGTGGAATTCTTTGTTTGTTTGCTCCATGGTCGTGTGATCCTTGTGATTGTTAGTGTGTAGGTTGTGGATGTTGCAAATCCTCTCTAGCCCATGAGAAACATAATCCTCCACCCTCTGAGGCATTTTCAGGTCTCACTTCACAGCCGCTTTGCTTGAATCTAGAAATTGATTAGCGAGCATGTTTCCAGGGTGCCACATGCTCTGCTCTCCCACCACCAGTAGTTCATTGCAACCCTGTCCAGTTGACAGAAAAACATGCTCTACAGCCCCCACAGCTCTCATCCTAAAACTTTCAAGGGAACCTTCATCCTTGATGGCTTGCTGCGTGACGAAGCCTTCAACAGGGACCCGATTGCTCCCGGGTTTCCGAATTTTGGAGAACCTGGAGATGAGCAACGGAAGGATATCAGCCAGTGGGGCACCACTGAAAATCTTTGGCACGGACATAGGGTACATCTGGTCAGCATCGCTGGGTGCTAAGATCCCTTCCAGGGACTCCCTGCTACCATTCTTGTCGACAGCCCTTGGGTACTTCATCATTGCTGGATCTACTGTCATCAAGCTCCCTCAGGTGCCTGTATCTAGTGTCATAAATTAAAAACTAGTTTGAGTCGTGGAGCCGTTTACTTCTTCACATCTTCCCCTGGCAGGTAGCTTGCTCTTTTATGTTGTGTTGCCGTGCCTAATTTTGGAAATGAATTAAGATGAAGGAATGTCTGCGGTGTTGCTTGCCATTTTGTTGTGGTTTGGCACGATTCTTGTTATTTTACCAACCTCGTGTCATCAACCCTTGCAATTCCAAAGATCGACCACCAAACCTTGCCTCGTGGGGGGATCATCAAAGTGTACTTTTAGTTTATGAGTATTGCACAAGTTCAGTATGAGAGTTTGCTGTACACACACAACACATGGATTATGACAATACCAGAAAGGGTTGCAGGCTTTGTTGCGCTTCAGATGGATGCTTGTAGACTGGTAGTAAACTGCCTGACATATTTTTGTATGCTTATTTAATCAACCAAGCATTGCAGATAATCACAGAGTATAGTAATCTAGCAACGTTTTATCTTTTGAGTATCATGTAGAGATGTGTAGTGATTGAGATGTTCTTAGAGCATTTAGTGTATGGTGCTGAACTGCTGATGTAGTTGGTGCGAGATCTTAAAATGAGGATTACAGTACGTAGAAGCCTGTGGAATTATGAGGCTCATATAATGATTCGTTAGTTAATTTTCATCCTCTCATGAAGGTGAACATGATAACATGAGTTGTGGTCTTCATAAGAGTTGGGATTTAAGATCACATGTTGGAAACAAATGTATCCTACAGAATCACATCCATGTCTTCATACTGAATGAATCTGGACCTGGCTTTTTCAGGAAATTGTATGTATAAGCGCTTTTAAGATTTCAATCACAAGATTTCTTTTTCTGTTGATCATTTGTGTGAATTTGCTTTGGTGTACTGTAGACAGTCTTCTTTTTTCGATGTTCTTCTTTGACTGAACTTTTCTGTTGCAGATACTAAAGATTTTGAAGCATAGAAGTGTTAGAGGACTTAGTGTAGCCTCCTTTGAGCTGGAGCTCATTGGCTACACAATTGCTCTGGCATATTGTATTCACAAAGGACTGCCCTTTTCAGCTTATGGAGAGCTAGCTTTTCTGCTGATCCAAGGTTTGTCTTTGGCCTAATGTCATAAATGAACAGTGGGTGAAGTAGCACTAATCTCTTTTCTATTTGTAAAGCTGCATAGAAACTATTCACCGATCTTTTTAACCTACATCTGTTTTGCTTGCAGCAATTATCTTGATTGGAATCATTTACTATTACTCGCCACCAATGGGAAGCAAAACATGGATGAAAGCTTTGCTGTATCCTTGTTGTCCAGGAATTTATTATAGTTTTTCTTAGGTACCATCAGCAACAGTATGGAAATACAAATGGGAAATGTTGACAAAGCACTCAGTTTCAGTAACACTGTGCTGATTTCGTATTTATTTTACCTGCTTTTCCTAAGCAATGGTTGTTTAGATATTGTGGACTAGCTCCGACTGTTTTGGCTGGAAAAATTGATCCAGGTCTTTTTGAAATCCTTTATGTAAGTAGAAAGTGGTATTTTATTTTGTGTACACTTGAAAAGTTTCGTATGATCTCGTATTTTGATTCTGGGACTTGTACGTTTTGCAGGCTTCACAGCATGCCATCTTCTTCTGTGCTAGAGTGCCGCAAATATGGAAAAATTTCACAGTACGGCCTTTATTTTCTGTTACATCTACACCTAGCTATATGATTGGTCAATTATTGTAGAAAGTTTTTTTATCAATGCATAAGGGGACCATCATATGCCATTAACTAGCACTTTACTGTAACCTTCTTTTACTAGCACTGTTCTAGAACCTTCTTTTTTATCTTAAGAGTTGAGTTTGAATATAGAATGGTTGTTGGTGTTCTGCAGAATAAGAGCACTGGCGAGTTGAGCTTCCTGACTTCTTTCATGAACTTTGCTGGTTCCCTTGGTAAGTTGGAATAGTTGGCAATAAATTTTCAGGCCTTCATTTTATTGGATTGCATTTCCTTTTCAGTCTGATGTTATTGTCTAAAACTAAACAATATTTAGCACCTTTAATTTTCTTAATACATTATACTGCAAAGAATATGGTTATGACTTGAATCAGTTCATATTCTTATTTGACAAAGTACTTTTGACCTTTAGTTTAGGTAAATAGTATTGGTTTTGTTCATCAAGTTGTACTCATATGTGAAACTTTCCCCTTGTATGGAGTGTTGAAAGCTGGCTAATTCTTAATGCTCCTTTCTGTTGCAGTAAGAGTTTTTACCAGCATCCAGGAGAAGACTCCGTTAAGTGGTATCCTTTGAGTCTGATTATAGTTCATTACTTCACCTGATGAGCATCTCTTTTTTATGTAGCTGTTTTTTGATTTGCTTCTTAACAAGTTAACTGTTGTATGGTGTAGTGGTATGTACTCCCTCCGTTTCTAAATATAAGTCTTTTTAGAGATTTCAAATATGAACTACATACGGAGCAAAATGAGTGAATCTACACTCTAAAATACGTCTATATGCATCCGTATATAGTCCTTATTAGCAATATGCCCTATTTCCCCTTATTATACATGATTAGTCCAGCTCTAGGCCAACCAAAGTTGTTATTGAACCTATATTAAGTTTTGTTGCTTGTTCGTTCATTTGAAGTCCTGTTAGTTTGAAGTTGATTTGGAAGAATGCATAGATGGTGGGTTATTATTAAAAGAATATGGCTACTAGTTTCAGTGACACATACATAATACTCCCTCCGTCCCAAAATAACCGTCTCAACTTTATACTAACTCTAGTATAAATTTATACTAAGCTTAAGACACTTATTTTGAGACGGAGGAAGTACTATGATTGGGATATGTCTGCTTGATATATTTGTTTTTCCCTTTGCTGTACTCCTCTGGATCCCTTGACTCCTGGAAAGTACTTATGGGCTCTGTAATCGGCATCGTGACAAACGGTACGATCTTGAGTCAGATAGCGATGTACCAAAAGCCCGTGCCGAAGAAAGCGAAGAAAGAAGAATAGGGCACGAGAACTCTTGCTGGTGGTTTACAATTTTGCTCCAGGGCTATTCTTGGAGCAACATGCGCCACTTACCTGCAGGCTTTGGGGCATGACAAGAACAGTAGGGAGAAAATTCATGCAGACTCGAGTGACGATGAAACAATAGGATATTTCTTGGTTTGTAATTTTTGGAAGTGGGGTAAACTGACTGGCTGTGTAGTTTTCAATTGCCACCTTGGTTAGTTTACTCTGTGCAACTGTTTAATGATGCTAGAAAAGGTGTATATCTATTTTTTTATGTTTGAATATTATTTGTTGTTTTTAGCAATTCTGCCCAATTTGGCGTTCACCCCGGCTATGTACTGTTATTTTCTTTTCCAAGTATAAATTCAAGACAATGGAATAATTTAGCTAGGCACGGCCCCGGCGACGACGTGTCGCCCTCCTCTGCTACAAGCGGACGAGGAAGCCCAGGTGGCAATCTTCTTCAAAACTAGTTTTGGTTCTGACCTGGCATCGTTTTGATGCTGACTTGGCATGCTTTTGATGCTGACTTGGCATGCGTTTGACTGGCCATTGTCCAGGTGGCAATCTTCTTCCTTTTGATCCCAATTTTCAACTCTGGTCTGGCATTTCGTCGAGCAGTTGCCGCGTGCCAAGCAACAGGAGACTGGAGTGGAGCAAGCAGTTGCCGCGTGCCAAGCAACAGGAGCAGGAGACTGAAGCGGAGCTTGCGTCGGCGCACGTACGCGATGCAACCGTCCGGGGAGCTGCGGCACGGCGAGGATTGCCGATGACGCACGCACGCAGTCGCACAACACAAACACGCGTTGGGAGAGGTAGAGAGCAGCGGCGGGTGCACCGGCGAGGGCCGCGCGGCCATGGCGCGACGCCATCGACCCAACATGCATGCACGGACGGACGGAAGCTTGTACGAGAGAGCGAGCGCGTGCCGGCGCCGGTCTCGACCCACCCAATGCTTCAACCGAGGGCTTTTCTGACGGAACACGACGTTGATGGAGGTTCATCTGGAGGGCTTTGTCCGAGCTCTCTGTCGTGAGCTCCTCCTCCTGCTCGCTCGGGCCTCCTGTCGAGCAGAGCATGTGAGTGACGACGCGTCGGGTGCATGTTGCAGCTCGACGGCCTGCGATTGCAACACGGGGGCCAGAACTATCATCTCACCTGCCAACGCCCCGAGCGCACCACCTCTCGCCGAATGACTATCATCTCGACTCGTCGCGCCTAGGGAGGAGTCGGGGACGCTTGGCCCCATTTGGTTGGATAAGAATATCAAAGGAATAGAAAAATCATATTTGAATAGTGAAATCATAAAAAGTTAGATGCCATGTACCCCCTCTGCACCTAAATAATTGTAGTCGGCGAAAACTAGTCTAGTTCTCCCCAACTACAATTATTTAGATACAAAGTGAGTAGTATCTCAATTCCTATAAAGCCAAAAAAATTTCACGCAGGATCCTACAGAATCCAGATTCTGGAAAATTCTCCTAAGTCCATCGTCGAGTTCTTTTCGAAGATTGTAGTTTGAGATTTCGAAAAGTGTTGGATATCCGTAGTCGATAAGATAATATTTATCTGCAGTAGGACATCAACATAAGACATTAGAAATTTAAAACATACCATCTTGAATATAACAATATGGACACATGAGAGATTACCTGTCGGGGCTTATGGAAAGTGATCATAACGAACTATGGCATTGTTCCATACACGTGTGTCATGAATAGATCCGGGCCATCCGGAAACAAGAAAAGTGAACCTCATATCAAAGCACACACTGCCATAACATTTTCACTTTTGTAACCTTTCCTATTTCTGTGTTCGGGCTCCAACTCCTTGGGCACAATCACCTTAATTGTGTTCCATCAATGGCTCCAATAGCATGTTGAAAATGAGGCCAAAACTTTGTTTTTTGAAGTACTGTGTGTGGTTCAGAGAAAGTTGGATCAATTGGTCTAATGTAATCGCCAGTCATGCGGTCTACACACTTCAAAACCTCATGGATTTTTTTGTTAATGACAAAACCACTTTGCGCAAACCGATCTGCAACATTATCAGTGGTGTGACATGTACCCATGGTCCATCAAAATTGTGACAATGCTTCTTTAGATGATATGTTGCAAGTTGAGTCAAGCCCATACTTTTGAACTAGCAGATCATGCAATGTGCGAAACACTGACCTCCTCATTCTGAACATAGCATAGAAAGCTTTTGCATCTTTCTATTTCTCTTCTACCCATTGGAGTCATGTAACAAGATGTAACTTTCTTGGTGCATACGGTAGTGTCACACTTGACGATGCCACATCCATAACAAATGCAACCATGGTCACCTCAAATTCTTTATCTTCTTGCTTCTTTTTGGAAATATCCATCTGCCACAACAACATGCACACAATGTAACATTAGATCCAACACAGGTCATAGCAAATACTTCAAATAAATTGGTTCATAACAGTACAAGCAAATAGCTTAGTTCATAACAGTACATGCAAATACCTGAGTTCACAATAGTACAAGCAAATAGTCTGGTGGAAAGCAATTAGAACATAGTTTGTATAAAGCAAATAGTTATACTTATTGTTGAGCTCCCACATCCTCTTTATCCATTGATGACTGTGATCTGCGTTGGGTTTTCCGTAAAGAAGAACGAGTTATCGCAACACAATGCGGGTAAGTATTTCCCTCAGTTATGAAACCAAAGTTTATCGAACTAATAGGAATACCAATCCTCAACCGTCTTCAGCTACTGCACACAAAGAAACAAACAACTTGCACCCAACGCGGGTAAGAGGGTTGTCAATCCCCTTGATCTCGTTATTTGCAAGCAAATGAGGTGTGTAGATAATTGTTGATAATTGTAAATTGCAAAATAAAATAAAACACAAATAGTGGCAGCAAGGTAATAGTAGCGTTTCTAAATATATAAGTGAATAGATCGGGGGGCCGTCGTGTTCCCTAGTGGCGTCTCTCATGGCAAAGGCATATGATTGGTAAACAAACTACTGTTGGGCAATTGATAGAACAGTGAATAATTATGTGATTTTCACGGCAATGATTATGTGTATATAGGCACCACATCCATAAATAAATAGGCCGACTCCTGCCTGCACCTATTACTATTACTCCACTTCAAGAGCGCTTTTATAATTGCCTCTCTACATATTAAGTAAAAACAGAGTAATGCTTGGAGAACAATGACATGATGTAGACAAAGTAAACTCAATTAATATGAATAAACCCCATCGTTTTATCCTTAGTAGCAACAACACAAAGACGCATCTTGTCCCCTTCTGTTATTGGGATATAGAAATTCGCAGGTTGAACCTACTAGAACGTACAACTCCCATTGAAGAAATATTAATCTAGTTGGTCAAACTATCTCAATAGATCGGAGAGCATTACAAAGCTATGATGGTCATGCAATTAAGAATCATAATAGTCAGAGGTGACTCAAATACTTTTCATGAATAATCTGAACATAAACCCATAATTCATCGAATCCCAACAAACACACCATACACAGTGATTACATCGGATAGATCAAAGTGAAGATGCGATTAACATGGTATTGAAGATCATAAGAGAGAGATTGCCATCTAGGTACTGCCTATGGACCCATAGGTTTGTGGTGAACTACTCACACATCATGGTGAGGGTATCAAGGTTGATGTAGAAGCCCTCCGTGATTGATCTCCCCTCCGTCAGATCGCCGAAACAGAGGTTTAGATGGCCTCCCGTCGGAACAGAGACTTGCGGCGGCGGAAAAAGTGTTTCGGGAGCGCTCCTAGGGTTTTTGGAATATTTGTGAATTTATTGGCCACACAGGGAAGTCGGGAGGCATCCAGGGGGCCACAAGACATCAGGGCGTGGCCGCGCCCTGTTGGCTTGTACCTCCCTCGTGTGGCCTCTCGTCCACTTCCGATGCTTGCAGGTCTTCATATAGTCCATAAAAAATCATACTAAAGTTTCATGGCATTTGGACTTTGTTTGGTAGGGTAAACCTGCAAAGCAAAAAACACGCAGAAAACAAGAACTGACACTGGGCACTGGGTCAATAGGTTAGTGCTCAAAAATATTATAAATAGGTATGTAAATCCCAAAAAGTATCGTAGAATGATAATATATCATCATGGAACAATCAAAAACTATATATACGTTGGAGACATATCATCCATCCAAGCCTCGCAAGTGGTTCATGAGCCGTGAAAGAGGAGAAAACATCACAATATATTTTTTCCATGAAAAGATTTGTAGCATAGAAATGCTTATCACTTCTCGTATATGTACTCCAAATCAAAATCCATTGCTACAAAGAAGAAGGGGCAACTGCTTTCAGCTCCGACGATTCATCGAACAGTTCCCGGGCATGATGAGAATAGAAGTAAAGGATCGTACTTGGTGGGACGGTCGGAGGACAGGGGTTGAACGGAGATGGAGGAGCGGTGGTGGGGAGCCCTGCTGGAGCGTCGGAGGGTGACGGAGACGCATAATTCCGGCGGGGGTGTGGCGTGGTGGCCGGGGATGTGGAGCCGCGACGAAGGCATGCGAGAAAGAAGGAAGGAGAGAAAATAATGAGGATGAAGTCGCGGGGTCCGGAAAGGGTTTTGGGTGAGCCACGGGTGGCGGATAGCAACGTGTCTCGTGTCCGGACTGCCGTAATCCCCCCTCACTTTTGTCTCCGGTTTGCGAAAGAAATCACGTCCGGAACGCGTCCTAGACCGATACAATACTACGTTGGATGACTTCGACGGTCCGGACAGCGCGGCCCGGACAATTGCGGGAGGTTTGCGGGTCCGCCTTCGAGATACCCTTATTTTCTGTATAATATATTATTATTTTTCATTCAGTCTAGGCTAATGTGTTTTTTTATTTAAAAATGTGAAGAATTGATTCCTATCCCATATATAAAAACCCATTTCTCCAACCCAAAGAGCTTCAAAGGATTTCTTTTGGAAAATCTTATTCTATAGAATTCCTATAATATCCTACGAACCAAATTACTAGGGACAAAACTAATCCAATTTTTTAAGGTTAGTTAATTTTATGTTGTAACATCCCAATTTTCCTAATTGGGAATGTTTTACATTGTAGCTAAGCATCTATGCATATTGGTTGTAATAAAGTTGGCACTTGAATTCGTTCGTCTTTTGTTTTTGCATTTTCTATTTTTCCTCACACGAGAAATGCCCGGGGAAACACTCTCTTGCACGCAAGAGAGAGAGCGGAGGAAAATGACCCTCCAAAGTGCGGGCAATTTCTGAAATATTGGAGCCAAGAAATACAAAGTTTATTTGCAAAAAGAAAATAAAGCATTTTAGGGAATTTTTGAAAAAAACATTTTTTAAAGTTTTTATTTTTGCTTTGGAAAAATGTTATTCGGGTAGAGGATATTTTTCTGATTTTTTGGTATATAATTATCTATATTAAATATTTGATTTATTTCCTTTTATTTCACTTTTGTTTTTCTGTTTCGGAAAATATTTAAATAGGAAAGTGTTTTTTTTAGTAGGCAACCGCGTGGGCGCTGTATAGGCAGTGGCCCGCCACCCCCTAGGCATGGGATCCGAAATCCCTTACATTTCGGCCGCCCTACCCCTTCCTTCCCCGCCTCCTCCCACTGCCGCTGGCCCCCCCCTGGCCGACACCTCTCCCCTGCGGTCACCCCCCACCTCTCTCCCTCCTCTCTTTCCTAACATGCCCGAGCCCCAGCCCGAGCTCCCCTGGAACCCCGAGATCCTCTCGGACCACTCTCCCTTTCCTTCCCCGCACCCCTCCCCGGCTATAAAAGCCCAAGCCCCCGGCCGCACCCCGTTCCCACCGCCACCACGCCGAGCCGCCGCCCACCCGAGCCCCTGCCGCAGCCTCACCGGAGCCCGAGCTCCCCACCTTCGCCCCCCCCTGGGGCAGTCACCCCAGTGCCACCCCGACTCCGCCGACGCCACCACTCGCCGGAGGACAGCCGTCGCCGCCTCCCCGTCCCGCCACCACCACCGGAGACCCTCCCCTCGCGGGCGACCCTCACCCCCGCCGGAGTTGCCCAGCCACTGCTACGGTGAGGCCCTCCTCCTGTTTTTTTTTTCCTTTTCTTGTTTTGCCCTTAGATCTTTATTCAATGGTGTAGATTAGAAGCAGGGTAACTTTTCGGTTTAGCTCAGAAAACCGTCGGTTTTATTTCACTTATTCATTAGCCAGCAAGTTTCGGTTAGAACTCGGCCGTTTGCTCCTAGCGTTAGCAGCAAACACCCCCTTAGCCTATCACAGCGCGCCACGTATACCCCTGTCTGTTAGCATGTTAGCTTCTTTTTTTCTGTCTAGTTGCAAAAACAGCAAAGTTTCTGTTTTTTTTGGCCATAACTTTTGGTCCCGATGTCCAATGATATTGATTCTTGTTCCAGTAGACTCCAATTTTTCTGTAGTTTTTAAAAACATATAATTTGTCTATGTTTGAAATTTTCAAATATAAGTTAGATCAGATTTAGTGTAAACCTTGTTTTGCCTATTCCAGGAGTTTAAAAAATGATTTTGAGTTGATTCTTTTTGCTACTGCTTCCTAGTGATTATATCTTACTGTGGTAGAAGTTTCAAAAATTTTAAAGTATTTTTACTGGTGTTTTTAACAGAAACAAGTTTCTGCCTTAGTAACGCGTGTTGTATTCTTTTACTTAGGCTTTAGCAAATCCTTACTTGTGATGTTATTTTTACTTGTTGCTTGATTGTAGTGCTTATGGTGTGTTTTGTGTTTGTATCGGTAGATCATCCGGAGTGCGAAGAGTGTTACTTAGAAGCGCTCGATCAAGACAACTATCATCAAGGCAAGTCATTTTGATCACGTTATTTTTCCTATGTTTTCGATGCATGGTAGTTCACCTTTCTTTGCCCAATTTGCATGCTGCCTAGGTACTTGGCCCCGGGACGACAATTTCTTATTGCTATGCTTGAGTAGACGGGTTTTCGGTTGAGTGCATAACACGAGTGATGCGAGGTTGATTAAATAATCAAGACCGGTTAAGACAAGATTTTCAAGACCTCGGACGCAATGCAACTCTGGGTGAAGGACGGTTGATCGGCTCCCTGGAGAACCCAGTGGATGCCCGGGATGCTGGAGAGGCCATGACATCCTGCGGAAAGCTTCACCCAGGCTCGAAGAGACGGGCGGAGACTTCAAGACTCAAGGTTTACCTGCACAACCACAAGTCATTATGGGCTCTGGCTTGGTTGGACAACGCGGCGACTCTGGACAGGCGGTGCTAGCAGATGTAGAAGAACGGTAGGAATGGATCGTCACCGACAGGGATTCAGAGGGACCCGTTGAAAGACCATGTTTTGATCATCCGGTCTTCAAACACCCTGAAGTGCGAGGACAAACACGGAGGCGATCAAATCTTGTGGGGAACGTGTGCAAAACTCTGCAGAGTGCCCAACCTAATCGATTAGCCGTGTCCACGGTCATGGACAACTTGAGCCGAAGGCATTGAATTTCCCCTGAACTCTCGACACAATTAATAATGATGTGGGTGTTAATAACTATTCGGGTACGAGAATTGGTTGGCGGAACCATCTCGTTAACAACAAACAATGTAGTAATATTTTGCTTCCAGCCCCTCTTGTTGTAGGATAAAACTGGCTTTATGCAAAACTCATAGCCCCACCGGCCAAATATGCATGTAGAGATAGTTGATTATTATTTACTCCTCTCTTTGATGACTTGCCGGCATATTCAATATGCTGACCTACACGGCTGCAACGTATCATGTTGCAGAGTACTTTTCCGACCAGGAGTGAGGCTACGTTCTACGCTCAGCGACATGCCCTTGGAGTCGGATGGACTCGTCTACCTGATGCTTCCGCTAGTCTTCGTTAGATATCTCATGAGATGGCCTTCAGCCACTTTATTGTAATCCTTTATTGTAATAAAGTACTCTTTATGAGATTTCGATTAATAAAGCTGTGTGATTGAACTCTTGAATATATACATTATGTACTGAGTGTGTACCAGCATGATCTTGGGATGGTACGGAAACACCAGAGGCTTGACTCGTCTTGAGTCTGGTCACTACAGAAATGGTATTCAGAGCACACGCTGACCTTAGGACGTAACCTCTAGGAATGGAAAAGCCTTAGGAAGAAAACTATTTTCTCTTATGTCTATAAATCCTTTATTTTCTCTTCTGATCATTTCTGACTTCTCTCCAATTTTCCAATGTTTTAGATGGCCACCTTCGCCCCTGTTAAGTTCACGGAGTTTTGCCAGCCCGACGCCACTATGCCTTTCGGAAAGGAGCTGGTGCAGATCACCAAGGACTTGAGGATTGCTCTGCCGACTATCACAGGGAAGCCAACTTCGTCTTACCCGGAGGATTCACGCTACAGGATCGAGGTGCACGTTCCCGGAAGGACATTCGAGCCGCGCACTGAGCCGGTGGATTTCAAGTTCATCGCACCCAACTGGATTCTCGGAAGGGACATGGGATCCATTGTGCACTCGGACGTATCAAGGAAGAGTACAAAGGCTGCCCTATTTCACCAGACCTATTCACCGTATCCCGGAGAAACGAAGACGGAGAAATCATCTCAAGCAAGACCAAGGACGCTCTCCTGTCTTATGCCCAGACCTTGGAGAAGCACAACGGGACTCTGGAGCATCGTGTGATCAAGGACGCCAGGAAGATCAAGCAACTGTCACTCCGCGAGCTTGAACTCGAAGAAGCAGCCCGGGAAGCCCACTATGAGCACGAACTGGAGGTGAAGGACTTTCTGGAGCGGATCGAGAAGCTGAAGACTCGAGTTGCATACCTGGAGGAGGAACTGGACATGGGCGAGAACCTTCATCCCGAAGGTGACGTAGCCCCCTTGATCAGCAACGACGAGGACTATGAAGAAAGCTCCACCGAAGGACCCATCACCATGCTTTTCTAAGGAGGACACTTAGACTAGACCACCAAATTTACTTTAACGTTATACGTTTTAGGCCGATGTTTAGGATTATCGAATTTTGTATCCCCGTGTGAACCTTGTGATGGTATTGAATAAAATGTGTGGTGTGATACTTGTTTGTTGCATTTCATATGGGTAGTGTAATTACTCTTAGACCATTGTTCTATGCTAATCTCACCCCTCTACAAACATCAGATGCCTCCGAGACGCGCCCCTGAGTCCAACTTTCCGCCGGAACTCACCCAGTTGATCCAGCAACAGAACACCCTGATGCAGCTGATCATCCAGAACCAGAACAATAACAACAACCATCATCCACCCCAGGCCGACAATCTCACCCGTTTCCTGAGGTTGAACCCTCCAACTTTCTCCAGCAGCATTGAGCCCATTGTGGCAGATGATTGGCTCCGCAAGATGGAGCGTGAACTTATCACTGCTGGTTGTACTAAAGCTGAGAAGGTGCGCTTTGCCGCGCATCAACTTGAAGGCCCTGCAGCTGCTTGGTGGGAGAACTACACCACCACTTACCCCATTGCTGGAGTCACTTGGGAGCAATTCAAGCAAGCCTTCCGTACCGCACATGTCTCAGCTGGTGCAATGAGTCTAAAGAAGCGTGAGTTTCGCAACTTACGCCAGGGGAATCGCTCTGTGGCTCAGTATGTCGATGAATTCAGCATGCTCGCCCGTTATGCACCTGGAGATGTGGCCGATGATGCGGCCAAGCAGGAAAAGTTCTTGGAAGGACTCAATGATGAGCTGAGCATTCAGTTGACTGTAGCCACCTTCAACAACTACCAGGAGCTGGTTGATAAGGCCCTCATCTTGGAGGGGAAACACCAGCAGATGGAGAACCGCAAGCGGAAGTATGGGATTGGAAAGTTCAACTCCGGCACTCAGCAGAAGCCTCGCTACACCCCCTATTCAGGGAATACTGGGACTGGATCCGGTAAGTTTGGAGGACACGTCCAACATAACCACCCAGTGCACAACCATGGAGGCCACAACCATGGAGGAAATGGGAACCACCGCAACAACAACAACTTCAAGAATGGCGGTACTGGCACTCAGCAGCATTCAGCTCCAGCTCAGAAGGATCTGAATCACATCACCTGCTTCAAGTGTCAGAAGACGGGACACTACGCCACTGAATGTCCCCAGAACAAGCAGGGAAATGGAAACGGCAACGACAACTCTGCAGCAAAGAAGCCCAATCCTTTTCCTCGAGCTCAGGTGAACCACATTGATGTTGAAGAGGTCTATGATCACCCCGATATTGTGGTTGGTAAGTTTTTGCTAAATTCACGTCCAGTATTGGTACTTTTTGATTCTGGTGCAACACATTCATTCATATCAAGGGTAGTTGTGGAAAAGTATAGTTTACCAACTAGAACCCTCAGCCAGCCTATTAAGGTCAGTTCCCCAGGAGACACGATGACAGCCGGGATAGGATGCCATGCTTTGAGTCTCAACATCGGGAACCATAATTTTCCCACCGACCTCATCGTATTAGAGTCCCAGGGATTGGATGTAATCCTAGGCATGGATTGGTTGGCCAAGTATGAAGGGAATATTGATTGTGTCCTTAAGTCTATTTTGCTCACCACCCCCGAGCAGAAGCGGATTAAGTACGTGTCTCAGCGCCCGACACGGAGTAAGTGAGTAAACTCTCTCACGGGAGTAGTCCAGGAGGAAGTACCGATTGTACAGGAGTACCCAGATGTATTTCCGGAGGAATTGCCGGGCATGCCACCTGATAGAGAGATTGAGTTCTTGATTGAGCTATTACCCGGAACAGCCCCGATATCCAAGAGACCCTATCGGATGCCCGCAAATGACTTGATAGAAATCAAGAAGCAAATTAAGGAGTTGTTGGACAAAGGGTATATTCGCCCAAGTTCTTCACCTTGGGGAGCCCCAGTGCTCTTGGTTGAAAAGAAGGACAAGTCATTGAGAATGGTTGTCGATTATCGTGCATTGAACGATGTGACCATCAAGAACAAGTACCCCTTGCCGATGATCAATGATATGTTTGATCAGTTAGTTGGAGCTCGCGTATTCTCAAAGATCGATCATCGATCCGGGTATCATCAGTTGAAGATTCGTGAACAGGATATACCCAAGACAGCCTTCACCACTCGGTACGGCTTGTATGAGTACATGGTCATGTCATTTGGACTGACTAATGCTCCGGCATATTTTATGAATCTGATGAACAAGGTATTTATGGAATACTTGGACAAGTTTGTCGTGGTGTTCATCGATGACATACTGATATTCTCCAAGAACGAAGAGGAACACAAGGAACATCTGCGTCTAGTTCTGGAGAAGCTTCGAGAGCATAAGCTGTATGCAAAGTTTAGCAAATGTGAGTTTTGGTTGAAGGAAGTCGGATTCCTCGGACACGTCATCTCAGGAGAAGGAATAGCAGTGGACCCTGCCAAGGTCGCAACAGTCACCGAATGGGTAGCACCCACTTCAGTCAAGGAGATCCGTAGTTTCCTCGGACTTGCCGGATATTACCGGAGGTTCATTGAGAATTTCTCAAAGATCGCCAAGCCCATGACAGAGTTATTGAAGAAGGAATCCAAGTACGTTTGGACTGAGGAATGTGAAACCAGTTTTCAAGAGCTGAAGAAACATCTTGTTACAGCCCCAGTGCTGATATTGCCGAACATTCGGAAGGATTTCCAGGTTTACTGTGATGCTTCTCGTCAAGGACTCGGAGGAGTGCTCATGCAAGAAGGTAAAGTTGTAGCCTATGCATCCAGGCAGCTCAGACCTCATGAGTTGAATTATGCCACACATGACTTGGAACTAGCAGCCGTAGTGCACGCTCTCAAGACCTGGAGACATTTCCTGATCGGAAATAGTTGTGATGTTTACACTGATCACAAGAGCCTGAAATATATCTTCACGCAGAAGGAGTTGAACCTCAGATAGAGGCGATGGCTAGAGTTGATCAAGGACTATGACATGAGATTGCATTATCACCCAGGCAAGGCAAATGTTGTAGCCGATGCGTTGAGCCACAAGAGTTATGTGAACACACTCACAGCTGGAGGATTACCCCAGGAGTTAGTCGATGACCTCCGAGAGCTCAAATTGGAAATAGTTCCAAGAGGATTTGTTGCCACACTGGAAATTCAGTCCACCTTGACCGAAAAGATCCGCGAGGCACAGAAATCAGACAAGGAGATAGCTGAGATTAAGCAGAAAATGGAAGACGGGAAGGCTAAAGGTTTTCGTGAGGATGAACACGGAACTTTATGGTTTGAGGATCGCATCTATGTGCCCAATGATCCCGAACTCAGGAAGTTGATACTTCAGGAGGCTCATGATTCCCCGTACTCAATACACCCCGGCAACACCAAGATGTATCTGGATCTGAAAGAAAGTTTCTGGTGGACAGGAATGAAGAAAGACATTGCCGAGTTTGTAGCAATATGCGATGTTTGTCAGCGAGTAAAAGCCGAGCATCAGAAGCCAACAGGTTTGCTCCAACCTCTGCCGATACCCGAGTGGAAATGGGAAAAGCTTGGTATGGACTTCATCACAGGATTACCCAGGACCCGTCTGGCTATGATTCTATTTGGGTTGTGGTCGATCGTTTGACCAAGGTAGCTCACTTCATTCCGGTGAAGACTACTTACACGAGTGCCAAGCTGGCCAAGATATATATGACGAGGATCGTATGTCTGCACGGAGTACCGAAGAGCATTGTGTCAGATAGAGGGACTCAGTTCACATCAAAATTTTGGCACCAACTGCATGAAACCTTGGGAACGAGATTGGAGTTCAGCACAGCTTTTCACCCGCAGACAGATGGACAGACCGAGAGAGTCAATCAGATTTTGGAGGACATGTTGAGAGCTTGCGCACTAGACTATGGGTCTAGTTGGGATGACAATTTGCCTTATGCCGAGTTCTCATACAACAACAGCTACCAGACCAGTCTGAAGATGGCCCCTTTCGAAGCTCTATACGGAAGGAGGTGCAGAACACCGTTGATGTGGGATGGAGTTGGAGACCGACAACTTTTTGGTCCCGACCTTATCCGAGATTCTGAAGAGAAGGTCAAGCTTATTCGTGACCGACTCAAGATAGCTCAGTCCAGGCAGAAGAGTTATGCTGACAACAAACGCAAGGAAGTAACGTACGAAGTGGGAGACCGAGCATATCTTCGGGTGTCTCCACTTCGAGGAATCAAGAGATTCGGTGTGAAAGGAAAGTTAGCACCTCGTTTCATTGGCCCCTACAAAATTCTTGAACGTAGAGGCGAAGTTGCATACAAACTGGAACTGCCGGAAGGATTGTCCGGAGTTCATGATGTCTTCCATGTTTCCCAGTTGAAGAAATGCCAACTGAGATGGCCGATGTTCCGTTGAGAGATACAGTGCCCCTAGAGGCCATACAGCTTGACAGTGATCTGACGTATGAGGAGAAACCCGTCAGGATTCTCGAGACTGCCAACAGAGTTACCCGCAGCAAGATCATCAAGTTCTGCAAGGTGTTGTGGAGCCACCACACCGAGGAAGAAGTCACCTGGGAACGAGAAGAGGACCTTCGTCGAGACCACCCGCACCTATTTTCTAGCCAACCCGAATCTCGAGGGCGAGATTCATCTTAAGGTGGGTAGGTTTGTAACATCCCAATTTTCCTAATTGGGAATGTTTTACATTGTAGCTAAGCATCTATGCATATTGGTTGTAATAAAGTTGGCACTTGAATTCTTTCGTCTTTTTTTTGCATTTTCTATTTTTCCTCACACGAGAAATGCCCGGGGAAACACTCTCTTGCACGCAAGAGAGAGAGCGGAGGAAAATGATCCTCCAAAGTGCGGGCAATTTCTGAAATATTGGAGCCAAGAAATACAAAGTTTATTTGCAAAAAGAAAATAAAGCATTTTAGGGAATTTCTGAAAAAAACATTTTTTAAAGTTTTTATTTTTGCCTTGGAAAAATGTTATTCGGGTAGAGGATATTTTTCTGATTTTTTGGTATATAATACTCTATATTAAATATTTGATTTATTTCCTTTTATTTCAATTTTGTTTTTCTGTTTCGGAAAAGATTTAAATAGGAAAGTCTTTTTTTTAGTAGGCAACCGCCTGGGCGCTGTATAGGCAGTGGCCCGCCACCCCCTAGGCATGGGATCCGAAATCCCTTACATTTCGGCCGCCCTACCCCTTCCTTCCCCGCCTCCTCCCACTGCCGCTGGGCCCCCCCTGGCCGACACCTCTCCCCTGCGGTCACCCCCCACCTCTCTCCCTCCTCTCTTTCCTAACATGCCCGAGCCCCAGCCCGAGCTCCCCTGGAACCCCGGGATCCTCTCGGACCACTCTCCCTTTCCTTCCCCGCACCCCTCCCCGGCTATAAAAGCCCAAGCCCCCGGCCGCACCCCGTTCCCACCGCCACCACGCCGAGCCGCCGCCCACCCGAGCCCCTGCCGCAGCCTCACCGGAGCCCGAGCTCCCCACCTTCGCCCCCCCCTGGGGCAGTCACCCCAGTGCCACCCCGACTCCGCCGACGCCACCACTCGCCGGAGGACAGCCGTCGCCGCCTCCCCGTCCCGCCACCACCACCGGAGACCCTCCCCTCGCGGGCGACCCTCACCCCCGCCGGAGTTGCCCAGCCACTGCTACGGTGAGGCCCTCCTCCTGTTTTTTTTTCCTTTTCTTGTTTTGCCCTTAGATCTTTATTCAATGGTGTAGATTAGAAGCAGGGTAACTTTTCGGTTTAGCTCAGAAAACCGTCGGTTTTATTTCACTTATTCATTAGCCAGCAAGTTTCGGTTAGAACTCGGCCGTTTGCTCCTAGCGTTAGCAGCAAACACCCCCTTAGCCTATCACAGCGCGCCACGTATACCCCTGTCTGTTAGCATGTTAGCTTCTTTTTTTCTGTCTAGTTGCAAAAACAGCAAAGTTTCTGTTTTTTTTGGCCATAACTTTTGGTCCCGATGTCCAATGATATTGATTCTTGTTCCAGTAGACTCCAATTTTTCTGTAGTTTTTAAAAACATATAATTTGTCTATGTTTGAAATTTTCAAATATAAGTTAGATCAGATTTAGTGTAAACCTTGTTTTGCCTATTCCAGGAGTTTAAAAAATGATTTTGAGTTGATTCTTTTTGCTACTGCTTCCTAGTGATTATATCTTACTGTGGTAGAAGTTTCAAAAATTTTAAAGTATTTTTACTGGTGTTTTTAACAGAAACAAGTTTCTGCCTTAGTAACGCGTGTTGTATTCTTTTACTTAGGCTTTAGCAAATCCTTACTTGTGATGTTATTTTTACTTGTTGCTTGATTGTAGTGCTTATGGTGTGTTTTGTGTTTGTATCGGTAGATCATCCGGAGTGCGAAGAGTGTTACTTAGAAGCGCTCGATCAAGACAACTATCATCAAGGCAAGTCATTTTGATCACGTTATTTTTCCTATGTTTTCGATGCATGGTAGTTCACCTTTCTTTGCCCAATTTGCATGCTGCCTAGGTACTTGGCCCCGGGACGACAATTTCTTATTGCTATGCTTGAGTAGACGGGTTTTCGGTTGAGTGCATAACACGAGTGATGCGAGGTTGATTAAATAATCAAGACCGGTTAAGACAAGATTTTCAAGACCTCGGACGCAATGCAACTCTGGGTGAAGGACGGTTGATCGGCTCCCTGGAGAACCCAGTGGATGCCCGGGATGCTGGAGAGGCCATGACATCCTGCGGAAAGCTTCACCCAGGCTCGAAGAGATGGGCGGAGACTTCAAGACTCAAGGCTTACCTGCACAGCCACAAGTCATTATGGGCTCTGGCTTGGTTGGACAACGTGGCGACTCTGGACAGGCGGTGCTAGCAGATGTAGAAGAATGGTAGGAATGGATGGTCATCGACAGGGATTCAGAGGGACCCGTTGAAAGACCATGTTTTGATCATCCGGTCTTCAAACACCCTGAAGTGCGAGGACAAACACGGAGGCGATCAAATCTTGTGGGGAACGTGTGCAAAACTCTGCAGAGTGCCCAACCTAATCGATTAGCCGTGTCCACGGTCATGGACAACTTGAGCCGAAGGCATTGAATTTCCCCTGAACTCTCGACACAATTAATAATGATGTGGGTGTTAATAACTATTCGGGTACGAGAATTGGTTGGCGGAACCATCTCGTTAACAACAAACAATGTAGTAATATTTTGCTTCCAGCCCCTCTTGTTGTAGGATAAAACTGGCTTTATGCAAAACTCATAGCCCCACCGGCCAAATATGCATGTAGAGATAGTTGATTATTATTTACTCCTCTCTTTGATGACTTGCCGGCATATTCAATATGCTGACCTACACGGCTGCAACATATCATGTTGCAGAGTACTTTTCCGACCAGGAGTGAGGCTACGTTCTACGCTCAGCGACATGCCCTTGGAGTCGGATGGACTCGTCTACCTGATGCTTCCGCTAGTCTTCGTTAGATATCTCATGAGATGGCCTTCAGCCACTTTATTGTAATCCTTTATTGTAATAAAGTACTCTTTATGAGATTTCGATTAATAAAGCTGTGTGATTGAACTCTTGAATATATACATTATGTACTGAGTGTGTACCAGCATGATCTTGGGATGGTACGGAAACACCAGAGGCTTGACTCGTCTTGAGTCGGGTCGCTACATATGCCCTAGTTGTGTCCCCCTCGCCTGTTTTACCCCTAGTTTGAGAAAGTCACTAGTTCTGTCCACACCACTTTGGAATTTTTTCGTTTTTGCCCTTCCGTCACGGCTCCGCTTGGTCAACGCCGTTTGACCACACACGACACTCCGTTTTGGACATTTTTTCCGTGTGTCCACTGCCCTCTTACCCCTTCGTCCTCCTCGAGCTCACTTGCAGAAAAAACAGAGAGTGGGAGAGCTTGTGAAGAACAGATCGACAACCGCCATGGGAGAGGCCTGAGCAGGAGGAGAAGATGTGGACGCCGAGCTTCCCGTCGTCGAACTCATCGACGGCGGCTGGTTCTACTGCCGTAGAGGTAAGTGAAGCACTCCATTCACATTTGACCCCTCATCTAGGGTTTCTCTCATTTGGGGATTTTTTTGCTTTTCTGCTGATTTATATCGATGGGATGGGGATAATGGAGCTCGCCTCGGAGTACCATCACCCAGACGAATCATTTTACGGCTTGGAGCCTAGATCTAAGCACCGTTGCCCTGGACATGACCTAGTTCCTGCTCGTCGCGTGGCTTGGGGAGGTGCTAGCACCGACCGACGATTTTTGGGATGCCCTCTTGATGTAATGAGTTGCTTGTCAATTTGGGAGGTTGCTATTATTTTGAAATTTCTATTTTTTCATCTAATTAGTTAACAGATGAGTGCAAGTAAAGAGGCATGCAACCTCCACTTACATCTATCAGAGGCACATTTCACAGTAAACCTTCTCTGGTCACTTTTCAAAGTGATGTACTCTGTTTCAGTGCTAACCGAGAAAGTTGCAACTGCATTTCTACAGTCAACTGCAGAAGGAAAAACTACACCTTCTCCAATAGGTGGATTATCTCTGTCATACATCATGACATGTTTGTCCTCATCTTCAGTTTCAAATACTCCATTGTCTAGGTCTTCCTGGTTCTCATCTTCATCTGTATTTGAGAATTCAGGAGGAATGTACTCCTCATCTACATGATCTTCCTCCGGGATAAAGTTTCTCATCTTCTTCATCAGACAAAAGTGTTGCATCAAGCTCTGCTTCCTCCACAAGAGGATCAACTGGTATGCTAGGTTTAGATTTGGTTTTACTTAAAGAATGCTTAGACCGAGCATTTGCACTTGGAGTTGTAGGTGGCCTGCAACTGCTACTTGGTGCCCTTGTATTAGTCCTAGCTTTTGCAGATACTTTAGGACCAGAGGGCCTTGAATGAGTGGGATTTGAATTATTTTGTGATCTAGGCCTCTGAATAACAGTGATTTCCAGATTGCATGACATGGTTTCTTCCTTATTTGCAAACATGGCACCTAACTCATTATCACACTATACAAGCACCCAAGAAACTTTAGACACATCCCGGTACCTTAGCTCAACAGCATCATATAATCCCCATGTATATTTGGCAAAGATTGTTGCCCTAAACTGCTCAAATGTGCTATTGTTGTTCACAACTATTGGAAATGTGAAGCCAATTTCTTTTCCTTTTGTACCAACAGCAGTTAAAGCAGTTAAAGTGCATGTATCCATTCTAACACTGATATTAAATGTTCTAGTCGGATCAATCCTATGCAAACATGGCACAATATCAACATACAACAACATACTAGCCAAAATCGTCCAAGAAACACAATAACCTAAATCCTACATAAGCCTGAATCCTACAACAAACAACCATAATGTGGACAAATCTAGGGGGAGGAAGAAACAACAGATCTCGGATGGGGGAACTTACCCTAATGTTGTATGTGACCGTGTCCTTGCCTTGCGGCCGCGGGCGCCGCCGGTGAAACCGCTGCCGTCGCCGTCGTCCACCATCTCCAGCAGCAGTAGATCTGGTCGCCGCCGTCTCCTCCTAGCTAGGGCTCGGTTGGTGCTTATTTGGTCGTCGCTGTCGCCTCCTAGCTATGGTTCGTGAGAGATTGGGGAACGGGAGAGAGTGGGGATGAGAGTGAGATGGGCCCGAGTGAGTTCTGTCCTAGCGGGGGGCAAGCAGGGTCCAAAACAGAGCACCGTATGTGGTCAAACAGCACTGATCAAGCAGAGCCATGACGGAAGGGCAAAAACGAAAGAATTCCAAAGTGGTGTGGACCGAACTGGTGACTTTCTCAAACTAGCGGTAAAACAGACGAGGGGGACACAACTAGGGACACAAAGATAATTGTCCCATTTTTTTTAACATAATACATCCAAAGTCGCTTACATACACGAGCATACACTCACCCCTGTGAGCGCACGCATGTACATCCTATTCCCATGAGCACCTCCGATGGATCGAGCCAACACATCATCTTAAGATTGACGAAGTCTCCATAAACAATTTCGTAGTCGACGGGAATGACTCCTTCCACTGAACGCACATAGCAGAAGGCCTGGAATAAATCTAGAAAAAAAAACAATCACCAATGTTAAATCTGAAATTTGAACTCTGATAGGCAGAAGATACCACCGTCCTTCTAACCATCCAACCACGCTAAACTAATCAGATTTGAGAGGTTGATGGGCTAAGTTTTCCTGCTTCTTTGGACTTCATGGATTTAGACGTTGAGGTTTATTTGTGTCACGCTCTATGCCTACAACCTAAGAGTTCAAAACAGTTACTCTCTTATATATGATAACCGTAAAAGAAGTGACAGAAGTAGCCACTATAATGAGAAGACAACAAGACATGGAACGGTAGAAAATAAAATAAAATTACAATTAAAATCATACTAATCATCTCATAAAGCCGACTGTAAGACACGTCGTTTGTCGGAGGTTGAAAATTGCATTGAACACAGTAAAAGAAATAAACACCTATAAATAATCGTGCCAAACCCGTCTTTGAAGCCACAATAGTCACTCGCCCCTAGGAACGAGATATACTAAATGTTGCAGGAATATTGATTGGGCCATCATCCCTATACAACTCTAGAGAGTTGAAGAAACCAGCCATATAAAAAACAAATTGAAGGAAGAGGTCGAAATCACACCAACCAACTACTCCACTTGATTAACATGTCAACTGGGAAGATCTGAAGAGAGTCGACATATTTGGCAAAACCTACCCTCACAGGTCCTTCTTAAGTGTCAAATCGGACATCGTTGAGGTAAGAAGTAACCGAAGAGATCTTATTTTAACAACCATCACCGCCACCCCCTTGTTGATGTCGACAGAGAAACAAAACCTAAGTGAAACAAGGACCTAAAAAAACTAAGAAAAACGAAAGGGGTGTGTCCCCACTCCTCCGGCCATCGATGAAGTTTCCGGAGAGTGGAGAGGAGGGGGGCGAGGCGGTGCAGTGAAGGGGAGGGTTGCTCCCATTATAATAAAGCCCTTGAAAGTTTTTTTTTTTTGAACTTAAGCCCTTGAAAGCTTGGATTGATGCGAAAAGAGGAAGCCCGAACCGAAGGAAAAAGTTTTTTCCCATCCTACTAGGCGCCCACATATATTCCCCTTGGGATTGGGGTCCTTCACCTCCCCACCCCAAACCTCCTCTCTCATCTCGGTGCTATAAAAAACCACCACCATCGATCCACTCATTCCCTTCTACAACTCTTCCTGTCTTCCTCCCTCGTGACGTCTAGCTCCTCCTCTGATGAATGGTAGTTGGCCAGCCAGGGCCGATCCAATTGCATGGCCCTCTCTGTGATCTTCCACAGCTTTCTTGAACTGCATGCGCCCATGGATCCGCCTCTCGCTAGATAGCTTGATCTTGCTAGCTGCACGATCGAGAGGCCGGCCGGGCAGTTCAATAAAGCTGTGGGAAGTCTCAGTGAGAGGCCAATTGTTCCGTGATGACGCGTTTCGAGAGAGGGAATTCTGCGTCACATGAAGGTATGCTACCAGGCAGAGATGCGTGCAATTTCTCATTTAGTTACGGTGCGGTGTCTACAAATGTACATGCATGCGGCGGTCGGTTCTTGGAAAGATCAGAATTTCATCACCGGCCGTTTCTCGTCATCTCCACTAATTCCCGAACAGATTTTATGGTTTCTCAGCTTGCAGTTTTGTTTGTGGCCAGGTTTGTTGGCACCTGATTGTTGCATATATAGTACTACGTACTACTAGTTCCTCAGGTTTCAGTTATATTCCTTGCCATGTTTGCAGCAAATTCCCAAGTGCTTTGCCTCTTTAATGAATTATTATAACCAGTGGCAAATTCACCATTTGTGTGTCTCTGTTCCCCGAAGAATAAAGAACCGTCATCTCGCCCCCACGGCCATGCTTCACAATGCAATGCAATGCGATGCATGCTTGATTGTGGTATAAGTTATCATATCGCCATGTCACCGTCTCTACTGTCTTAAAAGGAATGTTTAGCTTGTACCCCCTCTAATAAACGGCCAAATCGTCTTACATTAGTGAACACGGGGTGTATATTTTTGGCCTCGACAGTCGATCGCTCGCTAACGCTACAGAATGTATACCCGATGACATGGTAAAAATCGAGAAATAATGGCTTCTCACTAGTTACTCTGAAGACTTTTCTTCAGTTAAAGCTAATCTCTGAAGATAACTTTCGTTAGATATGAGGATGCATGCAGCAGCCTGATCTGACTCGACGTGTTGCTGTGCGCAGCACGACCAGGAGATCTTTTGGCCGCGAAAACGGGCGGAGGAGAAAAGACCCTGCACTGCAAACGGGAGCATGCACGCCCACACTGACATTGCTACTACTCCTCCATGAAACCTCAAATCACACCCGTCCAGTACTTGTCTCCTCCCCCTTTGCTGCGCCCCAATTATACCTCTCTGACCGACTTCTCGCGCCCTTGCGCCAGATCGCCCCGGCCATTGCATGAGGTGACCATTATTCCTGGAGGGAGGCAGGCAGGCATGAATGAATTGCTCTCTCTCATGCATGCATCACCTCACCTCACTTACACAAAGCTACTCCTACATAGAGCTAGCTAGGTCAAGGTGTGATGGATGGATGGATGGATGGACGGATCCATGGGACTCAACAGTTGGGCACTGCACGCACGCGGCTGCCATTGTTGCTGCTGCTGCTTCTGCAGCAGCACCTACCATAGCAGCTAGTAGCAGCTTGGATTGAGTGTGGTGTTGGGCAAGCGTGCACGTACGTGTCTTTCTTTACCCTCAACAGTCGGCTTTCTTGGCAAGTTGTACGTGTCCTGTCTGTCTAGGACGCACGCACGCTCGCACGACCGATCTTGATGGGGGGAGAGGCTGCATGTAGCGTACGTGTCCTGTCTGTCTATGAGATCTGAGTGATCAGGCGATGCCTGTGTGGATCGACGCATCTTGTCCCGCTCTCAATTCCAAGTACAACACCAGATCCATCCGGATTGAGCTGCAAGGAGGTCAGTGATTTGGTGTCGGTTTGTTATTTTAGTTTTTTTTTCTTCTTGGAAGAGAGAAGAACGCTATCCGCCTTGTTGCATCGAGTGACGCATGCAACAAAATCTTGCCTAAATTATAAGCGTCACACATATGACACAAAGCGCTTTGGGACTGACGTTTTTGATGACTAAAGTTGTTATCCAAAAAAAAAAAAAACTAACACTTGCCAATTGAACAGAAAGTTGTCATACTTGACAATTAATGTTGTCATCCTCGGGTATGTAAACTTGTCAACAAAAGCATTTCAAGTTGTCATATGTTTGTGCCACACGTATAACATTTATGAGGATTCAAATCTTATTGGTTACTCCATGGTGTCAAGCAAAGGCTAACATCAATGCCAAAAGGACACGGACATTTGTTTGCAACCATCGGCCTTTCCTAGGAGGAGGAGGAGGAGCTCTAGCACATGCAGCAACAACTCAGGTCCGTCCTCCATCTCTGCTCATCCTGTGTTGTGGTACAAGATCAACACTTTTAGCAATAGGTTCCAAGTTTGCTGAATTTTCTGTCAAGGGTGTGATGTGTTGTATTAGTGGATCGAGGTAAAGAAGCATCATTGCATAGTACGTGCAGTTACGTCATTAATTATGAATTCTCTCCAGTTTCATACATGTTGAAAAGCTCGTAGTGCCTTGACAAGTCAGTGGGCATATGTAATTTTGTGGATATGCATGTGTTGGTATAAATCTTCATATTTCAAGTCATATTGTGATTTCAACGGAATTAACAGACAAACTTGTAAAATATTTATACATGCAAGGTTCATGTGTAGTTAACATATGCCCATGATATACATGTAAAATATTTATTCTACCAAGTTTCTTGTTTAGTAGGGTCTCTGCTTCCCCTACTCTGTTCGGCCCAACCTTGACCAGGAGGGTCCGGGCATGGGGGTGAGAGGGTGGCATCTCTGGATGCACTAGTTGGCAAGGTGGGCGAGCCCAGTGGTGCACATAAGGTTGAAGGCACTCCTCCGAAAGTCCCTGGACACGAGGGCATGGGACCAAAGATGTTGGGAGGTATGTCTCTCGCTGTGTCTGGACCTATGGTTGGGTATGGGTCACCTCCAGTGGCGGAGCCACCTCCCGGCGACCCCGGGCGGCTGCCCGGGCTAGTTCAGAAAATCAAGCCTAAGCAATGGAATCTGTATGGGTAGAAGCAATGTTTTCATGGGCAAATGATAGCTCATAGTGGGTCACAGTTTAGTCTTGCCCAGGCTCCACTCACGGGTTGGCTCCGCCACTGGTCACCTCGCTTACCGGGTCGACCTGGATGACAAGGACTAAGGTCCAGTATGCAGCCCAGCAAAAGGAGACCCAGACTAGGATTCAACTTGTAATAGAAAAAGACTAGTTATAGTCCTACTAGGACTCTATATGTAAGCCCGCCCCTTTAACTGATATAAGGAGGGCCAAGGCACCCCAAGAGGGACAAGTCAGGAGAGACAAACATGTCTTAGACAACATCAAAGTAGAAGCTCTCGAGACTAGAGGTAGCAAAATAGCACCCTTGCAAGCGAGATCATCATCATCATCAATACCAATCAAGCACGATGTAGGCTTTTACCTCCACCGCGAGGGACCGAACCTGGGTAAAACTCGCATTTCTCGATTCCGACCAACCCCGTTCAAGCTACCACCTAGTTGCAATGGCATCACACCTTAGTCCTATCAATAGGATATCTGCCATGACAAAACTATGACAATGCCCTTGTTTTTATTTTCTCTTCTGCTAAGGTGGTTGTGCAGGGGACTGTAAAAGATAACTGGAAGAGAGTGGCCAGGGAAGGTGAAAAGGCTCAGGTGCAGGTTCACTATAGAAACACGGGAGATGAGACTATAAATGGCCCATGCTTAGGTAAAAAGAAGAGGCACTCCTAATTTTGCACTGCCTACTGGTAATGATATAATTTTTCCCTTTGAGAAAGCTAGCCTGGATAGCAAAGAAATTTTCATGTTTAGGCAGGTGAATGTTTCTTGCAAGAGGGTTTGTTGGGGTCGGGTTGAAAATGTTTGGGGTGAGGATGGAGTGTCCTCTCATGATGCTAAGGAGTTAGAAGCGAAGAAGGAGGAATATCTAGAGGGAATAACGAAGTCTGTTGGAGAAAACATGGTGTAGACAGTTTTTCGACGGCCTTCGATCAGGAGGACCGCTAGGAGAAATGAAAGCCATTAGTTGGAACTGTCGTGGAATGCTTTCTCCCATGGCAGTTCGGTAGCTTCTGGAGCTCCACGGTCAGACACGTGGAGATTTTTTTTTCACCGAGTCACATTTGAATAAAAATAAAGTTGAGCTACATTGTAATTTAGCTTTAATTCCATGTTTTTAGATGAAAGTGATGGAAAGTCTAGTGGTCTTGTACTTTTTTTATATCAAAAAGGAGAATAAAGTCGAGTTAAACTATTTGTGGTCCCATTTCATTGATATTTTGCTTATGAATGATGAGTCTATGGAGTGGCGTTTTACGGGTTTCTATGGTTATCCGGCTTGGAACATTTTTTTAATCTTGGACTGGCCTTCACCAATTATATCCCAATGCTATTTATCCTTGGTTGGTTATTGGTGATTTTAATGAAATCCTCCACTCTAGTGAAAAAGAAGGGGGCAATTCCAGACCATATATAATGATGCAAGACTTTAGGAACTATTTGACTGAATGTAGCTTGGATGATATGAGCTGTATTGGGGATTCCTTCACTTGGAGAAGAGGGGATCACTAGTAGAAAAAGGGCTTTAGTCCCGGTTCGTAAGGGCCTTTAGTACCGGTTGTGCAACCGGGACTAAAGCCCCCTCCCTTTAGTCCCGGTCGTGTTACGAACCGGGACTAAAGGGGCTTCACGTGGCCGCTGCGTAGCGCTCACGCCAGGGGACCTTTAGTCCCGGTTTGTAACACCAACCGGGACTAAAAGGAGCGCTTGGGTTTAGGTTTTTTTAAAGGAGGAGTTTTGAAGGGTTTAGGGTTTTCATTTTGTGTTTTCCTTTTCTTTTTGTGTTTACCATTCTATTCTTTTTCATTTAGGGTTTTCATTTTCATTTTATGTTTCCATTCAACTCGGCTCTAGCTACTAATAGCAATGAAGGAAACATTACACAACATCGTCATGAATATAGAGAAGTGACCTCTTTCTCCGTGCTTGGTCGAATACCAAGTTTTCGTATATATATTCAACGCTTCTATATATAGTACATGTTCATGCATATATACAATATAACATCTCTTACGATCCCTAATATCTAATTAATTACCAAAATGGCATTCCAATTCTAGATAGTATTCTCCGGTTTTAGCTATGACCTCTTCAAATAAGAATCCCGCCAATTTCTCTTGAATTGCTCGTATGCGATCCCTTGGTAGGAGTTCGTCCCGCTTTCATTGGATCTAATTTAAAAGGAGGGTCAATATATATATATATATATATAAAATTTATGAAACTCAACACAACTGATGGTAATAAAATAAAAGTATGAATATTGTTTACATACTTCAAGTTGTTGTAAAAGTCTGCCCGTCTCACAGGTCGTCTCGCGAATGAACTCGCAAACGTAGTATCCACATAAATTATTCCCGTCTCTCTGCCTTGAACACTATACGAGAATAGAGTTTAATCAAAATAATAACCAAGCATGATAATGGTATTGAAACTAGGATCAAAGAGATGCGTGGACCGAGGTAGTGGTACTTACATTGAGTTGTTGAAATCAAAGCTCCAATTTCCATTTTCCCTAGCGTTCTTGGTGAATTCTTTCCAAACCCTGTCTGGCAAAGAAAATGAATAAATGAACGCAAGTTGCCGATGTAGTGCGATATTGATTGAAATTACCTCTGTAGCAATTTCTCCAGGTCCGCCCACATCTTAGGGTCTATACATTTCGAGTCCATGACAAGTACTTTTCCTGCATCAAACTGAATGACTAGCAGAATAAAGTGGAACCTGCGCACACATAACTCATCAATTACACTTAACACCGAGTAAGCAAAATAGAATGCGTATAAGACAATATAGCACTCACTTCAATTTGTAAGGAAAAAATATTTCCATTTTGGTTTGTTGTTCAATTAACACCCTTAGGAAGATCTTCTCTGTATCCTTGGTGTTCTTTTCTACAGTCATTTCATGAAAAATATTTGGCTTAATGAACCCAATGTCAAAGATTAGTCCTTTTTGCATTCAAGGATCTTGTTTCTGCATAATATAGTGAGGATAATTATACATGCAATGAACGAGCTAAGCTAGAGACTTAATTACAGAAATGATACTTACAGACAATAGCAACTGACGATAGATTTGTCGATGGCGTCTTGATTGTATAACTGAAATAATTCTTCAAATTCAATATAAATATGCTTGTTTTCATTGAAAAAATGCTCATCTTTAACTCCCGCAATGAGAGAGTTGATCCCTTGATCATCTGAGGCTTCCATGTAACAGTGATGCAATCTTCGCATTTTTGTTGGTAGAAAAGGGAGCTCCTCAGGTTTGATGAGAGGCTTCCCATACTTGTATCTTTATGCTAACTCAGCCATGGGGAACTCCTTCTCGCCTAAGTACTGACCAAGAGTGAAACGACCACCATGGCCCGTTGCCTCCGCATCATAATCATTATCCGTAAACACGTTGAGTGGCGGGCATGATTGGTTTTTCTATTCACCGAGCTGGGGAATTGTTTTCCTACTTGCACTACTACTTCCCAACCACAGATGTTCTCTATGTGACTTAACCAAAAAGCGGTCATAGTCTGATAGCAACGGACGCGGCGGTGGTCGCTTAAGGTTTTCCAGAGAGTGCTTCACTTTTTTAGGATATATTTTCTCTTTTTCCTCACACCGTGTGGGTGCCAGTTGCCATTTCACATCGTCCTCCACAACTTTCTTGAGTTCCTCATCACTCATTTCGTATGCTAACTTGCAAGGAGCCTCCTTGACGCGTGTAGGTGCTCTAGATTTCTTCGTAGTTGTACTAATTGTCATCGGAGCAGCGGTTCTCTTCCATGCGTATGGCTGAGGCAGCGGAGGAGGAGGAGTCTGCTGACGAGGCGAAGTCTGCTGAGGGGCCTCCTCTGGCTTAGTGTGCTGACGCGGCGGAGACTGCTCACACGACAGAGTGTGCTGACACGGCAGAGACGGCTGAGGCAACGGAGATAGAGCTGGATTGCTACTGTGAGGAGTCTGCTAAGGGGCCTCCTCTGGCGGAGTCTGCTGACACAACGTCCAATGTGGAAGCATGATGTGTTGCTTTTTCATAGAACGGTTGTTTTTCTGGCATATTCGAGTGCAGTCTCCCCTTCACCTGTAGGGAAGTCAATCTCCAACTCCTCAAATCCGTTGATAACTTCATCCACCCCGACAACAACATAGCCATCTGGAATCAGAGAGGAATGGTAAGTTCCATCATGTACAAGAGGTAAGGCAAATCAAACTACCACCTTCACGGTATGTTCATGCATTTCGCATGTAGATCACAATGTTCCCTCCGCGTGATATCATCCACGGGGTAGCGAGGAGCCGTGATATCGTCTATGGGCCGAACGAGCTCCGTGGAAGCCAATCTGCTTTTTCGCTGAGATGGTGGGCCGACAGTATTGAATGCAGGATCTTTGTGTAGCTAAGATGGGCCGATAGCCCGATGGCTGGTAAGTGCCTCTATTTGCTTTTGTTGCAACACTACTATTTATTCTATCTTCTGCTGCCGGTTTGCATCCTGTTTATTTTTTCTCCCTCGGCTTCTATATGTGTCATTGCTGTCGGGAAACCCAATATTCCATGGAACGAAGCCTGGTGTGCCTCATGTTCATCCACTGTGTTTAGGATTCCCGATGGTGCATGTCAGCTCGTCATTATCTCTGTCGGGATGGAACTTCCCGTCCTGCACGTCCTTCATTGCATAATTAATGTCTTTGAGGGGTGTTGCATGTTATTCTTTTGTATAAATACACTTCCCTGTTTCTGGGTTCAACTTTCCCCCATGCGTGTAGAACCAATTCCTTGCTTGTTCGGTAAACTGCAATGGCTCTGGATCAATCCCTTCAGCAATCAGGTCATTCTCAGTTTTCTCCCACTTAGGCATGCCAACCTTATAGCAACCTGACCCCATAACATGGTGATATTCCTTCTTTGTAGCATTCTTCTTATTTGTTTGTGACCTTTTCATTGATACATCTCATTTCTTGTATGGCACAAATGCGTCCCAGTCATCTCTTAAATTCTCAAATGCTCCGGTGAATGTCGGAGTCTTGTTTTTCTTGATATAATCTTGGTCTAAACTTGGTTACCATGTTGTATATGTTGCAAGTGAAAACCATCCTCCCCAAATTGTTTATTTTTTCCTTTGATATTTAAGTTGCACACTAGTAGGCACTATAGATGAATCAAGCTGGTTGCTTGGGTGGCAGGTTGAGCCTAGTTATGCACGTACGTCTTGCTCCTGGTGTGATTTTCAAATCTAACAATGCTTTGAATCCAACAGTTTTTAGTGGTTCTAGTCATAACTTTTTTACTATTATTATTATTCGACCAATGCAATTGTCCTAATTTCATTTCCACTGATTAGTGCGACTTCAGTGACTTTTGAAAAGTTGATGTTTCCCTTTGTACCACTACCTATCAATCATTTAGTTCAGGGTATATAACTAAACTCCAGTTTCTTAGAACTCAGATCCATTCAACTTTATTGCAGCGGATTAAAAACTAGAATGATCAATGAGCAGAGGGGTTAATTAAAATATAAAGGAATCTAAAGGAGCCTATTGTCTAGCTACTTGTGAAAATCAAATATCGAGCTATAGCTTAAACTTGGGTTGAGGATATTAGTTTCAAGCAAAGCAAACACACAAGAGAGCAACTAGCTCATACTTCTCCAACGTATCTATAATTTTTGATTGTTCCATACTGTTATATTATCATTCTTGGATCATTTACAATCATTTTATAGGAACTTTATATCATGTTTTGGGACTAACCTATTGACATAGTACCGAGTGCCAGTTGGTGTTTTTTCCTTCACAGAAAATCAATATCAGATGAAGTCCAAATGCCACGAGAATTTTAGGAGAATTTTTTTTTGGACTAGAAGGAAACTTGAGGACCAAGGAAGCTCATGAGGGGAGGCCCAAGCGGCCCACTAGGCACGAGGGCGCGCCCTGGGCCGCTGGCGTGCCCTGGTGGGTAGTGGGGACCTCAGGCACCTCCTCCACAGCCTTTGAGCTCTATGAATACCCAAATATTCTAGAAACCCCAGAGGAATAGATGAAAAATCATTTTAGCTGCCACAAATTCTAGAAGGCACGAGATCCAACCTAGAGCCCGTTCGGGCACCGTGCTGGAGGGGAACACGATTAGAGAGGGGTTCACCATCCTCATTGGTGCTCCTCCGATGATGCGTGAGTAGTTCATATCAGACCTACAGGTCCGTAGGTAGTATCTAGATGGCTTTGTCTCTCGTTTTGCATCTCAATGTAATGGTCTCTTGGAGATCTATTTGATGTAACTCTTTCTTTTGCGGTGTGTTTGTTGGGATTCGATGAACTGTGATTTTATGATTATATCTATGTAATTATATCCATGCTTAATTATTACAATCTCGTATTTCTTCTCCGATATTTGGGTTTTGTTTGTCCAACTTGATCTTTTTATCTTGCAATGGGAAGAGGTGCTTTATGATGGGTTCGATCTTGCGGTGCTTAATCTCAGTGGCAGAAAGAGACATGACACGCATGTATCGTTGCTACTAAGGATAAAATGATGGGGCCTATTCATACATGAATAGATCTTGTCTACATCATGTCATCGTTCTTAAATCATTACTCTGTTTCTGAGTGAACTTAATACACTAGATGCATGCTGGATATTAGTCGACATGTGGAGTAATAGTAGTAGATGTAGGTAGGCGACGATCTACTTGTCTTGGACGTGATGCCTATATACATGATCGTTGTCTTTGATCTCATCATAATTATTTGCTCTACTATAATTGCCCAACAGTAATTTGACTACCCATCGTTTTCTATTTTCTTGAGAGAAGCCACTAGTGAAACCTACGGCCCTCGAGTCTATTTTACATCATCTCTTTGCAAGATCTATTTTGCTATTCGCGTTTCCAATTTATTTACTCTTTTATTTTCAGATCTATATTATCAAAAACCCAAAAATACATGGCTGTGTTTTGTTTACCATTACTTTTTGCATTTATCAATCTATCTTTTTACCATTTTATTTTACCCACGAGGGATTGACAACCCCTACACGCTTTGGGTTGCGCGGATTTGTTATTTGTGTGCATATTTTTGATACATCTCCAACGTATCTATAATTTTTGATTGTTCCACGTTGTTATATTATCATTGTTGGATGTTTTATAATCATTTTGTAGCAATTTTATATCATTTTTTGGGAGTAACCTATTAACATAGTGCCTAGTCAAGGTGTTGTCTTTTTGCTATTTGTTTACTTTGCAGAAAATCCATATCATATGAGGTCCAAGTGCGACGAAACTTTACAGAGATTTTTTTGGATCGGTAGGAAATTTGGGAACCAAGAATGAGCAGCAGAAAAGGCCCAGGGGGGCAATAGACTTCAGGGCGCGCGAGAGGCCCCGCACGGCCTGGTGTCTAGTGGTGTCCTCGGGAAGCTTATCTAATGTCTCCGAACTCTATAAATACCCCAATATTCAGAAGAACCTTGAGGAGTGAACAAACAACCATTTCCGCCGCCGCAAGTTCTAGAGCCACGAAATCCAATCTAGAGCCCGTTCCGAAGAGGAACACGGTCATAGAGGGGTTCACCATCCTCATTGGTTCTCCTCCAATGATGCGTGAGTAGTTCATATTAGACCTACGGGTCCGTAGGCAATAGCTAGATGGCTTTCTCTCTCATTTTGTTCCTCAATACAATGGTCTCTTGGAGATCCATATGATGTAACTCTTTTTTTTGCGATGTGTTTGTTGGGATCCGATGAATTGTGAGTTTATGCTTAGATATATGAAAGCATATTCATGCTTGATTATTATAGCCTCGTATTTCTTCTCTGATATTTGTTTTTTGTCTGGACAACTTGATCTTTTATCTTGCAATAGGAAGAGGTGCTTTGTGATGGGTTTGATCTTGCGGTGCTCAATCTCAGTGTCAGAAAGAGACATGATACACATGTATCGTTGCTATGAAGGATAAAATGATGGGGGTCTATTTTTACGTGAATAGATATTGTCTACTTCATGTCATCGTTTTTAAGGCATTACTCCATTTCTCCATGAACTCAATACACTAGATGCATACTAGACAGTGGTCTATGTGTGGAGTAAGAGAAGTAGATGCAGCCAGAAGTCGGTCTACTTATCTTGGACGTGATGCCTATATACATGATCATTGTCTTTAATATTGTCGTAATTATTTGTCCTTTTATCAATTGCCCAACAGTAATTTGTCTACCCACCGTTTGCTATTTTCTCGAGAGAATCCACTAGTGAAACCTACGCCCTCCGGGTCTGCTTCACATCCTCTATTTGAAATCTCTACTTTGCTATTTGCGTTTCTACTTTATTTTCTCTTTCTTTTCAGATCTATATTACCAAAAAACCCAAAAATACCTTGTTGTGTTCTATTTTCTATCACTCTTATTTGTATCTATCAATCTAACCTTACTTTACCCATGAGGTATTAAGAACCCCTCTAGGCGTTGGGTTGCGAGGATTTGCTATTTGTGTGCAGGTTCTGCTTACATAGTCTTGTGGATCTTACTACTAGATTGATACCTTGGTTTCTTAACTAAGGGAAATACTTGTCGTCCATGTGATACATCACCCTTTAAGCTTGGAGGGGGAACCAACACACCTGAGAGGAGTCAAGATTTCTAGCACCGTTGCCGGGGAAGATCAACTCTAGATCTATCAGGTTCCTACAAATCTCATCTCCTTGCAATTACATTATTTATCTTTTGCCTCTCGTTTTCCTCTCCCCCACTTCACAAAAAATTTCCTTTTTATTTGTCATCTTTCCCTTGCCGTTTTCTTGCCGGATCTCTTGATTGCAATATCATTATGTCTTGTATTACTACTCCTGCTTTGTCACCAGATTTTGAAATCTTGTGCTTCAAACAGAAACAAGGAGAAAATTTGAAAGATGCCTAGTATAGGTTGATGGAATATTATCGCGCTTGCAATTTAAAAGGAGGTGCAAAAATTTTGCTCCGTAATTTTTATATAGGATTGAACATGCATCACATAACACTTATAGATTTTGCCGCTAAAGGAAGTTTTGTTGAGATTGCTGCTAATGCTGCTTATGAAATAATAGAGGAGATATTTGGGGGTTTTGCCATTCAAAAAGGGATTTAATTTTACACAATAAGGAGCTCAAATATTAGACAAATTGGGAAATCTACATGAATTTTTTGTTGAATTGCAAAAATCCTATGGACCTCTCAAACATATTAGTGGAAATATCAATCACATGAATAATTTGATTACCTTGTGTAATAAGCGTTTGGATATTTTGGATCTTAAGATGGCCTCTTTTCCTAGGAATATTGGAAAATGTAAGGAGCCACCTGGGTTTGAGAAAGCCCTTACAAAGATAGAAAAAACTAAAGATGATAATAACTAAATCTATGCTATATGCCTAGCTAGGGGTGTAAAACGTTAGGGCTTGTCGGGAGGCAACCCAATGAATAACATTTATTTTTACTTTTGTTTTCTGTTATTGAGTGTTTGCACAATTATGGTACTATTATAATTGTGTTTTTTTGTGTTTTATTTAGTGTTTGTACCAAGCAAATTCTTTGGGATCATGTGGGTATTGGTTGCTTGAATCCCGCTGTAAAACACAAACTTTCGTCTAGTTGGAGACATCCTAAAAATCACAGAAACTTTAGAAGTGTCTGAATGTTTTACACATGATTTATACATAAATTCCCTACGTTGTCCTATTTTTTCAGAATTTTTGGAGTTACAAAAGTATGAGTAAATTTCGAATCTACACACTATTTTGTTTTTAACAGATTCTGTTTTCTTTGCGTTATGTGCTTATTTTAATGATTCTATGGTTTATATAGGGGTGCATAAGCCATGGTAAAGTTATAATACATTAGTATAATGCGAAAACAAAATTGGAATTGGGTTTTCAACAGTACCTATAGTAAAGTTTGTTTTTCTTGTACTAACGGATCTCACAAAATTTTGTTGAGTTTTGTGTGATTGAAGTTTTCAAGTTTTGAGTGAAATCACCATTGATGACGAAATAAGGAGCGATAAAAGCTTAAGATTGGGGATTCCCCATGGCACCCCAAGGCAATATCTAAGGAGTACCAAGCAGCTAAGCTTGGGGATGCCCCCGAAAGGCATCCCCTCTTTCTTCTAGAAATGATCAGTAATTTTACTTGGAGTTATATTTTTATTCGTCACATATCATGAGTTTTGCTTGGAGCGTCTTGTATCATTTGTGTATTTCCTTTATTTCCTGGTTAGTTTGTCATAATAAATCTTGCTGGACACACCCATTTGAGAGAGCTAAATTATGCTATGATTTGTTGGAATCACTCTTTATGCTTCACTTCAATTTTTTTGAGCCATCGAATTGCGCAAGTACTTAAATTATATCTTTTTGAGCACGTTGGTGCTGTTATTTCGATAAAATTTACTCCCATGATTCACTTCAATTATTTTGTGAGTTACTCAAATTTTTAAGAAATCTTCTCTTGCTTCACTTATATTATTTTGAGAAAATTTTAAAGAAACTTGTGCTCTCGTGTTTCACTTATACTTGTTTGATAGCTTGTTATTTGTACTAGCAATTTTATTTAAATGAAAATTAGTTACAAAGTGATGAATGTACATGAAAGATATAATAAAAACTTTCATGAAGATCATTGGACATTAAGCTTGATTCTTTGCAATAGTTTTGCGATATGAAGATAGTAATATGTGAGTATGTTGATGAGTAATTATGCTCTAGTAAGAATAATGGTGTTAAGGTTTGTGATTCCCTATACATGCAAATGAAGTCAATAATTAGGCTATGAAATTACATCCTACTTGTGCTGCATTATTCAGTGTTAGTTATGTTTAATGTTCACTTAGGATGATTTTTGTTCCTTGGTTGGGCGCTTCTCAGTCTATTTGCTAGCCTTCACTTGTACTAACCGGGAATATTGCTTCTGCATCCCAATCCTAAACCCAAAGTTGTGCCAAATGAGACAACCTATATGCGGTATTTCAACGTCGTTCTAAGTAAATTTGCAAGTGTTAATTCTAATATTCAAAATAAAATTCTGTTTTGTGTGCCCGTACCGCTCATGAAGCGTCGAGGGGCGGCCGGTATCGTCCATGTTAAATAGGTTATTTTCAAGATGAGTGTTCATTCACTTGTCATTGCACGTGAGTATGGCGGTAATAGGGATGCCTAGTCCCAAAAGCAAAAACAAATTATGTTGTCAAATAATAAATTCCTTCGAAAGTGTTGGTATGGGCGGCACCCGTGGATACAACTATTTGTGGAAAGTGAAAGAATGGTGGAAAAGCCATAAACTCTATTTTCAGTTTGGGAACCGCCTATAATTTTTTTAGCATGGAGGATATTGGTGTTGGGGAACGTCGCATGGGAAACAAAAAATTTCCTACGCACACGCAATACCTATCCATGGTGATGATCATCTACGAGAGGGGAGAGTGAATCTACATACCCTTGTCGATCGCTAAGCGGAAGCGTATATAACGCGGTTGATGTAGTCGAACATCTTCGCAATCCAAATCGCAGCCCGTCCCGCGATCTCATCACGATCCGTCCTGCAATCCCATCATGATCCATCCCGATCTAGTGCCGAACGGACGACACCTCCGCCGTCAGCACACGTACAGCTCGATGACGATCTCTGCCTTCTTGATCCAGCAAGAGGGGCGAAGAGGTAGATGAGTTCTCCAGAACGCCGGCATGGTGGTGGTGGTGGTGGAGCTATTCCAGCAGGGCTTCGCCTAAGCACCGCTGAAACTAGACTAGAGGAGAAACAAATCTAGAGAGAGAGAGGGCAACACGTGGCTGTTTGTCTGTGTCTCAAAAACCCTCAATACCTCTAGTATATATAGGAGGGAGGGAGGGGAGGAGGCAGCCTCAAATCCTCAAGGTTTGGCAGAAATTGGAGGTGGAGGAGTCCTACTCCAATCCTACTAGTAGTAGGATTCTCCTTTCCACTTGAAAACCCTTCCACCTTTTCCACCTTTGGGTTTTTTGCCTCTCAAACCTCATGGGCCTTAGTGGGAGCTTATGTCAGCCCACTAGGGGCTGGTTTGTATCCTCCCACAGCCCATAAGGCCCCTCGGAGCGTGACACCCCTCCTGATGGTCCTCGGTACCCTCCCGGCACTCCCGGTACACTAGCGATGAGCCCGAAACTTTTTCGGTGACCAAAACGGGACTTCCTATATATCAATCTTTACCTCCGGACCATTCCGGAGCTCCTATGGACATCCGAGATCTCATACGGGACACCAAACAACTTTCGGTTACCAACAATTATAACTCAACTATACCGAAACGTCACCAAACCTTAAGTGTGCAGACCCTGCTGGTTCGAGAACTATGCAGACATGACCAAGACACCTCTATGGTCAATAACCAATAGCGGGACATGGATGCCCATATTGGCTCCTACATATTCTATGAAGATTTTTATCGGTTGAACCTCTATGTCAAGGATTCAGTTAATCTCGTGTGTTGTTCCCTTTGTCCTTCGGTATGTTACTTGCCCGAGATTCGATCATCGGTATCTCTATACCTAGTTCAATCTCGTTATCGGCAAGTCTATTTAGTCGTTCGTAATACAAGATCCCGTGGCTAACTACTTAGTCACATTTCTTGCAAGGCTTATTGTGATGTTGTATTACATAGTGGGCTCCGAGACACCTCTCCGTAATCCGGAGTGACCAATCCCAGTCTCGATTCACGCCAATCCAACAGTTACCTTCGGAGATACCTGTAGAGCACCTTTATAGTCACCCAGTTACGTTGCGATGTTTGATACACACAAGGTATTCCTCCGGTGTCCGGGAGTTGCATGATCTCATGGTCATAGGAACAGATACATTGACATGCAGAAAACAGTAGCAATAAACTGACACGATCATATGCTATGTTTATAGTTTGGGTCTTATCCATCACATCATTATCCTAATGATATGATCCCATTATCAAGTGACAACACTTGTCTATGGCTAGGAAACCTTAACCATCTTTGATCAACGAGCTAGTCAACTAGAGGCTTACTAGGGACAATGTTTTGTCTATGTATCCACACATGTATTTGAGTTTCCAATCAATACAATTATAGCATGGATAATAAACGATTCTCATGAACAAGGAAAATAATAATAACCAATTTATTATTGCCTCTAGGGCATATTTCCAACAGTCTCCCACTTGCACTAGAGTCAATAATCTAGTTTACATCACTATGTGATTTTGATGAATCTAACACCCATACAGTTTTGGGGTTTGATCATGTCTTGATTGTGAGAGAGGTTTTAGTCAACGGGTCTGAACCTTTCAGATCTGAGTGTGCTTTACAAATCCCTATGTCATCCTGTAGGTGCTGCTACGAACGTGCCATTTTGGAACTATTCCAAATGACTGCTCCACTATACGAATCCGGTTTACTACTCAGAGTTTTCCGGATTAGTGTCAAAGCTTGCATCAGCATAACCCTTTACGACGGACTCTTTTAACACCTCCATAATCGAGAAATTTTTCCTTAGTCCACTAGTTACTAAGGATAACTTTTGATCGATGTCCAGTAATCCATTCGTGGATCACTTTCGTACCCCTTGACAAATTCATGGCAAGGCACCTATCAGGTGCGGTACACAACATAACATACTATAGAGCCTATGGCTAATGCATAGGGGATGACCTTCATCCTTTCTCTTTCTTCTGCCGTGGTCGGGCTTTGAGTCTTACTCCAATTCACACCTTACAAACAGCCAAGAACTCCTTCTTTGCCGATCTATTTTGAACTCCTTCAAAAACTTGTCAAGGCATGCATTTCATTGAAAGTTTTATCAAGCGTCTTGATCTATCTTGATGCTCAATATTCAAGTAGCTCAATCCAGGTTTCCTCTGAAAACACCTTTTCAAACAACCCTATATGCTTTCCAGAAATTCTAGATCATTTCCGATCAACAATATGTCAACCACATATACTCATCAGAAATTCTATAGTGCTCCCACTCACTTCCTTGGAAATACAAGTTTGGCAGAAACTTTGTATAAACCCAAAAGCTTTGATCGTCACATGAAAGCGCATATCCAACTCCGAGATGCTCACTCCAGTCCTTAGAAGGATCCCTAGAGCTTGCATACTTGTTAGCATCCTTAGGATCGACAAAACCTTCTGTTTGAATCACATACAACCTTTCCTCAAGGAAACCGTCTAGGAAACAATGTTTTGACATCCATCTGCAAGATGCAGCAACTGCTAACATAATCCCAACAAACTTTTAGCATCGCTACGAGTGAGAAAGTCTCATCGCAGTCAACTCCTTGAACTTATCGGAAACCTCTTTGCAACAAGTCAAGCTTTCTTAAATGGTGACTTTCACCATCATTGTTTGTCTTCTTTTAAAGATCCATCTGTACTTAATAGTCTTACGACCATTGATACGTCTCCAACGTATCTATAATTTTTGTTGGTTCCATGCTATTATCTTGTCAAACTTTGGATGTTTTGTATGCCTTTTATATCTTTTTTGGGACTAACTTATTAACTCAGTGCCAAGTGCCAGTTCCTGTTTTTTCCGTGTTTTTGACCCTTTTCAGAGGAGAATATTAAACGGAGGCCAAACGGAATAAAACCTCTGAAAAGATTTTTTCCGGAACAGAAGATACGCAGGGAGCGTGAGAACCAAGGCAGAGGCCACCAAGGGAGGCCACAAGCCCCCTAGGCACGGCCAGGGGGGGCGTGCCTAGCAGGCTTGTGGGCCCCCTATGGCTCGTCTGCCCTACTTCTTCCGCCTATAAATCTCCGAAAAATCCAAAACCACGGGAGAGATCCACGAAAATACTTTTCCGCCACCGCAAGCTTCTGTCTCCGCAAGATCCCATCTGGGGCACGTTCTGGTGCCCGTCGGAGGGGGGATTCAGATACGGAGGGCATCTTCATCAACACCATTGCCTCTCCGATGATGCGTGAGTAGTTCACCATAGACCTTCGGGGTCCATAGCTAGTAGCTAGATGGCTTCTTCTCTCTCTTGGATCTTCAATACAAAGTTCTCCATGATCTTCATGGAGATCTATTCGATGTAATCTTCTTTTGCGGTGTGTTTGTCAAGATATGATGAATTGTGGATTTATGATCAGATTATCTATGAATATTATTTGAGTTTCTTCTGATCTCTTATATGCATGATTTCATATCCTTGTAATTCTCTTCGAGTTGTGGGTTTTGTTTGGCCAACTTGATCTATGATTCTTGCAATGGGAGAAGTTCTTGGTTTTGGGGTCATACCGTGCGGTGACCTCAGCCAGTGACAGAAGGGGTAGCGAGGCACACATCGTATTGTTGGCATCAAGGGTAAAAAGATGGGGTTTATATCTATTGCATGAATTTATACCTCTACATCATGTCATCTTGCTTAAGGCGTTACTCTGTTTGTCATGAACTCAATACACTAGATGCATTCTGGATAGCGGTCGATGTGTGGAGTAATAGTAGTAGATGCAGAAAGTATCGGTCTACTTGTCTCGGACGTGATGTCTATATGTATGATCATTGCCTTAGATATCGTCATGACTTTGCGCGGTTCTATCAATTGCTCGACAATAATCCGTTCACGCGCCGTAATATTTGCTATCTTGAGAGAAGCCTCTAGTGAACACTATGTCCCCGGGTCTACTTCACATCATATTTTAAGCCCTACACTTTTACTTTGTTGCACTTTCTGCCTTCTGATCACACCTTGCAATCAATCGTGAAGGGATTGACAACCCCTTTGTAGCGTTGGGTGCAAGTTTGTTGTTTTTGCGCAGGTACATCAGTGCTTCATCTTGATACTCCTACTGGATTGATACCTTGGTTCTCAAAACTAAGGGAAATACTTACTGCTACTGTGCTGCATCACCCTTTCCTCTTCAAGGGGAAAAACCAACGCAAGCTCATGAGGTAACAAGAAGGATTTCTGGCGCCGTTGCCGGGGAGCTTCAAGTGAAGCTTATCCAAGTAAGTGTCACAAACTCATCTCTTGCATTTAATTTTTTGCCTCTCCTTTTCCTCTCCCCCACTTCTGAAAAAAAAAAATTTACAAAAATATTTGCCTTTTTCGTTCGCCCTTTTCTTTCACTTGCTTTCTGTTCACTTGTGTGCTTGTCTGCTTGCTGAAGTCACCATGACTAAAAATACCAAACTTTGTGACTTCTTGAATACTAATAATAATGATTTTATTAGTACTCTGATTGCTCCCGCCACTAGTGCGGAATCATATGAAATCAATACTGCTTTGCTGAATCTTGTTATGAAAGAGCAATTCTCTGGCCTTCCTAGGGAAGATGCCGCATCCCATCTTAATACCTTCATTGAGCTTTGCGATATGCAAAAGAAGAAAGATGTGGATAATGATGTGATTAAATTGAAGCTATTTCCGTTCTAATTGCGAGATCGAGCAAAAACTTGGTTTTCATCTTTGCCCAAAAATAGTATTGATTCTTTGAACAAGTGCAAAGATGCTTATATATCAAAGTATTTTCCGCCGGCTAAGATTATCTCTCTCCGTAATGATATCATGAATTTTAAGAAACTTGATCATGAACATGTTGCACAATCTTGGGAGAGAATGAAATTGATGATTACAAATTGTCCCGCTCATGGCTTGAGTCTTTGGATGATTATACAAATCTTCTACGCTAGTTTGAATTTTGCTTCTAGAAATATCTTGGACTCCGCCTCCGGTGGAACCTTCATCGAAATGACATTAAGAGAAGCCACAAAACTCCTAGACAATATCATGACAAACTATTCTCAGTGGCACACTGAAAGGTCACCTACTAGTAAAAAGGTACACGCTATAGAAGAAATTAACTCGTTGAGTGCGAAGATGGATGAGTTAATGAAATTGTTTGCTAGTGAAGGTGCTCCTTTAGATCCAAATGATATGCCCTTGTCTTCCTTGATTGAGAGTAGCAATGAGAGCTTGGACGTTAATTTTGTTGGTAGGAATAATTTTGGCAACATCAATGCTTTTAGAGGAAACTATATTCCTAGGCCTTTTCCTAGTAATACCTCTAATAACTTTGGCAACTCCTACAACAATGTTCATGGAAATTACAATAAATTACCCTCTGATCTAGAGAGTAATATCAAAGAGTCAACTCGCAAAAGATTTTCAATGCGTCCATAGAAGAAAAACTACTCAAAATTGATGATTTGGCTAGGAGCATTGATAGAATGTCTATTGATATTGATGCTTTGAAAGTTAGATGTGCTCCTCGTAAGATCAATATGGATGAAACTTTGAAAGCTATGCGTGTTTCCATGAATGAGAGTAAAGAAAGAACCGCCCAAATTCGTGCTAGACATGAATGGTTTAAAAAGGCGTGTTCTCGTGATGAGAATCACGGAGATCTTAAAGTGCTTGGTGTGACTCCCATTGAATCCTTGTTTTCTAGTGTCAAACCTAATGATGATGGGGCTGGATATGAATCCATCTTGGTTGAAAAATGCCCCAATGATTCAGATCTATCTATCTTGATGCTAAAAGCATTGAAAGTGGAGTAGAGGATATCAAAACTTTGAGTAGTAATGAAACTACTACTTTGGATTTCAAGGAATTCAATTATGATAGTTGCTCTTTGATTGAATGTATTTCCTTGATGCAATCCATGCTAAACTCTCCACACGCTTATAGCCAAAACAAGGCCTTTACCGATCATATCGTCGATGCTATGATAAAATCTCTTGAAGAGAAACTTGAATTGGAAGTTTCTATTCCTAGAAAACTTCATGATGAGTGGGAACCTACTATCAAATTCTAGATCAAAAACTATGAATGCAATGCTTTGTGTGATTTGGCTGCTAGTGTTTCCGCGATTCCAAAGTCTTTATGTGATGTTCTAGGCTTTAATGAGATTGATGAGTGCTCTCTTAATTTGCATCTTGCGGATTCTACTGTTAAGAAACCCATGGGAAGGATCAATGATGTTCTTATTATTGCAAATAGGAACTATGTACCCGTGGATTTCATTGTGCTTTATATTGATTGCAATACTACATGTCCTATCATTCTTGGTAGACCTTTCCTAAGGACTATTGGTGCTGTCATCGATATGAAGGAAGAGAATATTAGATTTAAATTTCCTTTAAAGAAGGGCATGGAACATTTTCCTGGAAAGAAAATAAGATTGCCTTATGAATCCATGATGAGGGCTACTTATGGTTTGAGCACCAAAGACGACGATACGTGATTCTATCACCTTATGCCTAGCTAAGGGCGTTAAACGATAGCGCTTGTTGGGAGGCAACCCAATGAATTTATCTTTGCTTTTTTGTTTTCTGTTTTGTTGCGTCCAGACCATCATAATTTTGTTATGATTGTGTATTTTTTGTTTCTTTTTGTGTTTGAGCCAAGTAAAACCTTTATGACTAGTTTGGTGATGGTTGTTTGATCCTGCTGTAAAAAGACAGAAACTTTTCGCTCACGAAATTATTTTTAGTTTTTTATCCAGAAAGAGCTTTTGAATTGATTCTTTTTTCTGCTAGTTTATATGCCAATTTCCCAAACTCTCATAATTTTTCAGAATTTTTGAGATACTAGAATTATACGAAGTATACAGATTGCTACAAACTGGTCTGTTTTTGACAGATTCTGTTTTTGTTGTGTTGGTTGCTTATTTTGATGAAACTATGGATAGTATCGGGGGGGGGGGGGGATTATCCATGGAAAAGTGAGAATACAGTAATCTAACACCAATATAAATAGAAATCAAGTTGGCTACAGTACTAAAGAGGTGGTAGTTTGTTTTCTTGTGCTAATGATATCACGAGTTTCTGTTTAAGTTTTGTGTTGTGAAGTTTTCAAGTTTTGGGTGATGTTCTCATGGACAAAGGGATAAAGAGTGGAAAGATCTCAAGCTTGGGGATGCCCAAGGCATCCCAAGCCAAATTCAAGGACACCAAAAAGCCTAAGCTTGGGGATGCCCTCGGAAGGCATCCCCTCTTTCGGCTTCAATCCATCGGTAACATTACTTGGAGCTATATTTTTATTCACCACATGATATGTGTTTTGCTTGGAGCATCTTGTATCGTAGGAGTCTTTTCTTTTTGTTGTGTCACAATCATCCTTGCTGCACACCTTTTGAGAGAGACATGCACTCATCGTGAATTTGCTTGAATACTCTTTGAGCTTCGCTTATATCATTTGAGTTAGGCAATTTAGCTCATTGTGCTTCACTTATATCTTTTGAGCTAGATAAGTTTGCTCTATGTGCTTCACTTAGATCTTTTAGAGCATGGCGGTGTCATATTTTGGAGAAATAAGAGCTCTTGATCTTCACTTATATCTTTTTGAGAGTGATCTCTCTGAGTAACTTGGTAGTTGGCTTGTGCTATGAAAGTAGTCCCAAAGGTGATAGGCACCCAAAGAGGATACAATAAAACTTCCAATTTCTCGTGCATTGATTAGAAAGAGAAGTTTGATTCCTCTCAATTAGTTTTGAGACATGGATTTGGTAATATTGAGAGTTATGTTAGTAGCGTGTTGGGAATCTAGAAATACTTGTGTTGAAGTTAGTGATTCCCGTAACATGCACGTATGGTGAACTGCTATGTTAGGAAGTCGGAGCATAATTGATTTATTGATTGTCATACTTTGTGTTGCGGTCGGGATCACACGATGGTTAACACCTACCAACCCTTCCCCTAGGAGTATGCGTTTAGCACTTTGTTTCGATTACTAATAAAAACTTTCGCAATAAGTATGTGAGTTCTTCATGACTAATGTGAGTCCATGGTATAGATGCACTTTCACCTTTCACCATTGCTAGCCTCTCTAGTGCCGCACAACTTTCGCTGGTGCACAAAACCCACCATATGCCTTCCTCAAAACAGCCTACATACCTACCTACTATGGCATTTTCATAGCCATTCCGAGATAATTTCCATGCAACTCCCACCGTTCTGTCTCATGACATGTGCCGTCACTTTCATATTGCCGTTGCATGATCGTAAGATAGCTAGCGAGATGTTTCAACGTCATATGCCAAGCTAGATCGTTGCACATCCCGGTACACTGCCGGAGGCATTTTCTATAGAGTCCTCATCATTCTAAGCATTGAGCTGTGAGTAAATTAAAGTGTGATGATCATCATTATTATAGCATTGTCCCATGTGAGGAAATAAAAAAAGAGAGGCCAAAGTTGCCCACAAAAAAAAGAGAAAAGATAGATATGAAAAGAGGCCAAAGATCCCAAACAAAAAAAATAAAATAAAAAAAGAGAGAAAAAGAGAGAAGGGACAATGCTACTATCTTTTTCACACTTGTGCTTCATAATAGCACCATGTTCTTCATGATTGAGAGTCTCTTGTTTTGTCACCACCATATGCTAGTGGGAATCTTCATTATATAACTTGGCTTGTATATTCCAATGACGGGCTTCCTCAAAATTGCCCTAGGTCTTCGTGAGCAAGCAAGTTGGATGCACGCCCACTAGTTCTCATTTTGAACTTTCACATACTTATAGCTCTAAGTGCATCCATTGCATGGTAATCCCTACTCTTTCACATTGATATCTATTAATGGGCATCTCCATAGCCCTTTGATACGCCGAGTCGATGTGACCATTGATACGTCCATTTTGCATCGTGTTTTCATGTTGATATTTATCGCTTCTTGGGCTGTTATTTCACTTCACGGTACAATACTTATGTCGTTTCTATCTTATTTTGCAAGGTTTACATGAAGAGGGAGAATGCCGGCAGCTGGAATTCTGGCCTGAAAAAGGAGCAAAGTTGAGATACCTATTCTACGCAACTCCAAACGTCGTAAAAATCAACGAGGATTTTTTTTTCGGATTTATAAAAAATACTGGGCCGAAGAAGCGCCAGAGGGGCGCAAGCAGGTGGCCACAAGCCTGCTTGGCGCGGCCACCCCCCTGGCCGAGCCAAGGGGGCTTGTGGGCAGCCTGCTGGCCCACTGGCCCCCCTCTTCTGCTATATGAAGGGTTTCGTCCAGAAAAAAATCAAGGAGGATCTTTTTCATGGATTCGCCGCCGCCACGAGGCAGAACTTGAGCAGAACCAATCTAGAGCTCCGACAGGACGATCCTGCCGGGGAAACTTCCCTCCCGGAGGGGGAAATCGTCGCCATCGTCAACACCAACACTCCTCTCATCGGAGGGGACTCGTCACCATCAACATATTCATCAGCACCATCTCATCTCCAAACCCTAGTTTATCACTTGTAACCTATCTCCGTCTCGCGGCTCCGATTGGTACTTGTAAGGTTGCTAGTAGTGTTAATTACTCTTTGTAGTTGATGCTAGTTGGATTGTTTGGTGGAAGAGTTTATGTTCAGATCCTTGATGCTACTCATTACCTCTCTGATCATGAATATGATTATGCTTTGTGAGTAGTTACTTTTGTTCCTGAGGACATTGGATAAGTCATGCTAATAGTAGTCATGTGAATTTGGTATTCATTCGATATTTTGATGTGTTGTATGTTGTTTTTCCTCTAGTGGTGTTATGTGAACGTCGACTACATAACACTTCAAAATTATTTGGGCCTAGAGGAAGGCATTGGGAAGTAGTAAGTAGATGATGGGTTGCTAGAGTGACAGAAGCTTAAACCCTAGTTTATGTGTTGCTTCGTAAGGGGCTGATTTGGATCCACTAGTTTAATGCTATGGTTAGACTTTGTCTTAATTCTTATTTCGTAGTTGCGGATGCTTGCGAGAGGGGTTAATCATAAGTGGGATGCTTGTCCAAGTAAGGGCAGTACCCAAGCGCCGGTCCACCCACATATCAAACTATCAAAGTAACGAACGCGAATCATATGAACATGATGAAAACTAGCATGACAGAAATTCCCGTGCGTCCTCGGGAGCGTTTCTCCTCCTATAAGACTTTGTCCAGGCTTGTCCCTTGCTACAAAATGGATTGGGCCAATTTGCTGCGTCGTTGCTACTTTTGTTACTTTTTGCTTGCTACGAATCATCTCACTAGACAATCACTTGTTACCGACAATTTCAGTGCGTGCAGATTTTACCTTGCTGAAAACCACTTGTTAGATCCTTCTGCTCCTCGTTGGGTTCGACACTCTTACTTATTGAAAGGACTACGATTGATCTTCTATACTTGTGGGTCATCAAGACTCTTTTCTGGCACCGTTGCCGGGGAGTGAAGCGCCTTTGGTAAGTGGAACTTGGTAAGGAAACATTCATATAGTGTGCTGAAATTTATTGTCACTTGTCACTGTGGATACTAATCCTTTGAGGGGCTTGTTCGGGTATCTTCACCTTGAACGGAAGCAGAAAGAGTTGCTCCTCAACCTGCTGCACCTACTGAAAATATTTGCTTTGAATTTCCTTCGGGTATGCTTGAGAAACTGCTCGCTAATCCTTTTACAAGAGATGGAACATCACATCCAGACTTGCATCTAATCTATGTAGATGAAGTTTGTGGTTTATTTAAGCTTGCAGGTTTGCCCGAGGATGAGGTCAAGAAGAAGGTCTTTCCTTTATCTTTGAAGGATAATGCGTTGACATGGTATAGGCTATGTGATGATACTTGATCATGGGACTACAATCGGTTGAAATTGGAATTTCATCAAAAGTTTTATCCTATGCATTTTGTACATCGTGATCGGAATTATATTTATAATTTTTGGCCTCGTGACAGAGAAAACATCACTCAAGCTTGGGGGAGGCTTAAATCAATGTTAGATTCATGCCCCAATCATGAGCTCTCGAGAGAAATTATCATTCAGAACTTCTATGCTCGGCTTTCTCATGATGATCGCACCATGCTTGATACTTCTTGTATCGGTTCTTTTATGAAGAGAGATATTGACTTCAAATGTAATTTATTGGATAGAATTAAACGCAACTCTGAAGATTGGGAGCTTGAAGAAGGTAAGGAGTCAGGTATGAATTTCACGTTTGATTGCGTTAAATCCTTTGTTGAGACAAATACTTTTTGTGACTTTAGCGCTAAGTATGGACTTGACTCTGAGATAGTAGCTTCACTGTGTGAATCCTTTGCTTCTCATATTGATCTCCCTAAAGAGAAGTGGTTTAAATATCATCTTCCTTTAGAAGTCAATGTAGTTAAACCCACTCCAGTTGAAGAGAAAGTCATTGCCTATAAGGATCCTGTGGTTCCCAGTGCTTACATTGAGAAACCACCTTTCCCTGTTAGGATAAAGGATCATTCTAAAGCTTCAACTGTGATACGTAGAGGCTACATTAGAACACCTATACCCCCTGAGCAAATTAGAGTTGAACCTAGCATTGCTATTATCAAAGATCTTCTGTCCGACGATGTCGAGGGACATGATATTCACTTATGTGAAGATGCTGCTAGAATTGCTAAACCTCACGCTAGAGACAAACATAGGCCTGTTGTTGGCATGCCTGTGGTTTCTGTTAAGATAGGAGATCATTGTTATCATGGTTTATGTGACGTGGGAGCTAGTGTTAGTGCAATACCTCAATCCTTATATGATGAAATTAAAGACGAGATTGCACCTGTTGAGATAGAGCCTATTGATGTTAATATTCAGCTTGCCAATAGAGATACTATCTGCCCTGTGGGAATTGTTAGGGACGTTGAAGTCTTGTGTGGTAAAACGAAGTATCCTACTGATTTCCTCGTTCTTGCTACCGCACAAGATAGCTTTTGTCCCATCATATTTGGCAGACCTTTTCTCAATACCGTCAATGCTCATATTGATTGTGAGAAGCAAACTCTCACTGTTGGCTTTGAAGGTGTGTCACATGAGTTCAATTTCTCCAAGTTTGGTAGACAACCTCATGAAAAAGAGTTTCCTAGTAGGGATGAAACTATTGCCTTAGCTTCTATTGCCGTGCCTCCTACTGATCCCTTAGAGCAATACTTGCTTGAGCATGAAAATGATATGCATATGGATGAAAGGGATGAGATAGGTAGAGTTGTCTTAGAACAATATCCTATCCTTAAGAATAACTTGCGTGTTGAACTGCTTGGGGATCCACCCCCACCAAAGGGTGATCCTGTGTTTGAGCTTAAACAGTTGCCATATACCCTTAAATATGCTTATCTTGATGAAAAAGAGATATATCCTGTTATTATTAGTGCTAGCCTCTCAGAGCATGAAGAAAAGAAGTTACTAAAAACTCTGATGAAGCACCGTGCTACTATTGGATATACTCTTGATGATCTTAAGGGCATTAGTCCCACTCTATGCCAGCACAAGATTAAAAGTGATCCCGATTTCAAACCAGTTGCTGATCATCAAAGGAGATTAAATCCTAAGATGAAAGAAGTATTAAGAAAAGAAATACTAAAGCTCCTGGAAGCGGGTATTATCTATCCTGTTGCTCATAGCGATTGGGTGAGTCCGGTGCATTGCGTCCCTAAGAAGGGATGTATTACCGTTGTCCCTAATGATAAGGATGATTTGATCCCACAAAGGATTATTACTGGCTATAGGATGGTGATCAATTTTAGGAAATTGAATAAAGCCACTAGGAAAGATCATTACCCTTTGCCTTTTATCGACCAAATGCTAGAAAGACTGTCTAAACACACACACTTCTGCTTTCTAGACGGTTATTCTGGTTTCTCCCAAATGCCAGTTGCACAATCTGATCAGGAGAAAACCACTTTCACCTGCCCTTTCGGTACCTTTGCTTATAGACGTATGCCTTTTGGCTTATGCAATGCACCCGCCACCTTTCAAAGATGTATGATGGCTATATTCTCTGACTTTTGTGAAAAGATTGTCAAGGTTTCCATGGATGACTTCTCCGTTCATGGGTCTTCCTTTGATGATTGCCTCAGCAACCTTGATTGAGTCTTGCAGAGATGTAAATACACCAATCTTGTCTTGAATCGGGAGAAGTGCCACTTTATGGTTAATGAAGGCATCGTCTTAGGACATAAAATTTCTGAAAGAGGTATTGAAGTCGATAAGGCTAAGGTTGATGCAATCGAGAAAATGCCATACCCCACAGATATCAAAGGTATAAGAAGTTTCCTTGGTCATGCTGGTTTCTATAGAAGGTTCATTAAAGACTTCTCTAAGATTTCTAGGCCTCTTACCAATATCTTGCAAAAGGATATTCCTTTTGTTTTTGACGATGATTGTGAGGAAGCCTTCGAAATACTTAAGAGGGCTTTGATAACTCCACCTATTGTTCAACCACCTGATTGGAACCTACCTTTTGAGATCATGTGTGATGCTAGCGATTATGCTGTTGGTGCTGTTCTAGGGCAAAGAGTTGATAAGAAGTTGAATGTCATTCACTACGCTAGTAAAACTCTAGACAGTGCCCAGAGAAACTATGCTACTAACGGAGAAGGAATTTTTAGCAGTCGTGTTTGCATGTGAAATGTTCAGGTCTTACATAGTTGATTCCAAAGTCACTATTCACACTGATCATGTTGATGTTAAGTACCTCTTGGAGAAGAAGGACGCTAAACCTAGACTTATGAGATGGGTTCTCTTGCTACAAGAATTTGATTTGCACGTTGTTGACAGGAAGGGTGCTGATAACCGAGTAGCAGATAACTTGTCTAGGTTGGAGAACGTTCTTGATGATCCACAACCTATTGATGATAGCTTTCCCGATGAGCAACTGAATGTCATCAATGCTTCACGTAGTGCCCCGTGGTATGCGGATTATGCAAACTATATCGTTGCCAAATACATACCACCTAGTTTCACGTACCAGCAAAAGAAGAAATTGTTCTTTGACTTGAGACACTAATTTTGGGATGACCCTCACCTTTATAAGGAAGGAGTAGATGGTGTTATTAGACGTTGTGTACCTGAACATGAACAGGGACAGATCCTACAGAAGTGTCACTCCGAGGCCTACGGAGGACACCATGCGGGAGATAGAACTGCACACAAGGTATTGCAATCAGGTTTCTATTGGTCCACTCTCTTCAAGGATGCCCGTAAGTTTGTCTTGTCTTGTGACGAATGTCAAAGAAAAGGTAATATTAGCAAACGTCGGGGAATGCCTATGAACTATTCACTTGTCATTGAACCATTTGATGTTTGGGGCTTTGATTATATGGGACCTTTTCCCAAATCCAATGGGTATACTCATATCCTAGTTGATGTTGATTACGTCACTAAGTGGGTAGAAGCTATCCCCACAAGTAGTGCTGATCACAACACTTCTATCAGGATGCTTAAAGAAGTTATTTTCCCTAGATTTGGAGTCCCTAGATATCTAATGACCGACGGTGGTTCACATTTCATTCATGGTGTTTTCCGTAAAACGCTTGCTAAGTACGATGTCAACCATAGAATTGCGTCTCCCTACCACCCTCAGTCCAGTGGTCAAGTAGAGCTAAGCAATAGAGAGATTAAACTAATTCTGCAAAAGACTGTCAATAGGTCTAGAGAGAGTTGGTCTAAGAAGCTCGATGATTAACTGTGGGCTTATAGAACTGCCTATAAGAATCCCATGGGCATGTCTCCGTACAAAATGGTGTACGGTAAAGCATGTCATTTACCTCTTGAGCTAGAACATAAAGCTTATTGGGCAATAAAAGAGCTCAACTTTGATTTCAAACTTGCCGGTGAGAAGAGGTTATTTGACATTAGCTCGCTTGATGAATGGAGAAGTCACGCATATGAGAATGCCAAGTTGTTCAAAGAGAAGGTTAAGAGGTGGCATGATAAGAGGATACAAAAGCGTGAGTTCAATGTAGGTGATTATGTCTTGCTATATAACTCTCGTTTAAGATTCTTTGCAGGCAAGCTTCTCTCTAAATGGGAAGGTCCCTATGTTGTTGAGGAAGTATATCGTTCTGGTGCTATCAAGATCAACAACACGGAAGGTAATTGTCTGAGAGTTGTAAATGGGCAGAGAATCAAGCATTATATCTCAGGTACTCCCATAAATGTTGAAAGCAATATTATCAATACCATAACAACGGAAGAATACCTAAGGGATATTTATCAGCCTGTTTCAGACTCCGAAAACGAAGAGGTATGTGATTCGGTAAGAAAACAGAGTCCAAAACTTTTCTAGTAGGAAATTTTCTCCGTTTTGGAATATTTGAAAAAAATACAAAAATTGGAAGTAGTCCGGAAAGTGCGCGAGGAGGCGACAAGCCTGCCCGACGCGGGCCCACCCCCTGGCCGCACTGGGAGGGCTTGTGGCCACCTCGTGCGCCTCCCGGACTCTGTTTTCATGTGGAGTACTCCTTCTGATCTGGAAAAAATCATTATATATTCTCCGTTTGGTCTGACCCTCGTATCACGCAGATTTCCTCTATTTTTCATTTCGAGCCTGTTTCTCTTGCAGATCTTGATCGCTGTGACTTCCCCAAAAGCTCCGAAGGATAAGATCTTCGAGAAGTTCATCAATCCCTACCCCACGGGAGTGCTACAACACCCTCAATCTATCGAGATGCGTGAGGGGATGTTGCACATCCGTGATGTTGAGGGGCCCATGAAGACCGGAATCGTGGAGACGAGGCTCGAAGCAATGGAGCAACAAGTTTTCAAGTGCCAAGGGATGGTGGAGCGTGGACTCAATGCCAACCACATGATGATCATGGAGTTCACCAACAAACACAGGATTGACGCCAATGACATTGGGAAGCACCTCTCCAGGCTCTATGACAGGATTGATCAACTCCAGGCTGAAATCTATGACCTGCAGAACCAAAACTGTGAGTATGAGTATAGATTTAAATCAATACGGTTGGCTGCAGATTTGAGGATTCCGTAGACTCGTTCATCTTTCCATGATGGAGCACCTATGCCTTGGAAGACGGAGGATCAAGCCCATGTTGCAACAACTCCACCACCATCACCTCCAAAGGAAGACAACTAAACATGGGTATGGGCAATCCCCTTGGCTTGTGCCAAGCTTGGGGGAGTTGCCCCGGTATCGTATCACCATCACATCTTTTGCCTTTACCTTTGTTTTAGTTTTCCTTTTCTGTTTCCTCTTTTCTCTAGTAGAATAAGAGTATTAGTGTTTTAGTCTTGAGTTTTTCTTTGTGTCACCCCTCATGTATTCGAGCTCGTGAGCCATATAATAAAGAGTGTCTTAGTTGATGGGCTTTGCCGCTTGCCATGATCAAAAGAGTGAGAAAAGAACAAAAGCATGAAAGATCATGTAATGATCTTATGGGAAGTGATGGCTTCACATATAAAAAGAATGAGGATTGAAACTTGTTGAGGGTAGGCAAACGTAGACCTTGGTCATGGTTGCAATTAATAGGAAGTGATAAAGAAGGAGAGGTTCACATATAAATATATCATCTCTGACACCATCTATGATTGTGAACACTCACTAAACTATTACATGCCTAGAAGTAGATGTTGGACAAGGAAAACAACATAATGAATTGTGTTTGCTTGGTTCCGAACAATGTTATATGATTAGAGATCCCTTAGCATGTGACGATGGCTTCCACCTCATATTAGCCAAACCTTCAACCCAGTTTTGCCATGAGTGTCCACCATACCTACCTATGGATTGAATAAGATCCCTCAAGTAAGTTGTCATCGGTGCAAGCAATAAAAATTTCTCCCTAATATGTATGATCTATTATTGTGTTGAAAATAAGCTTTGTACGAACCTGTGATGAGGAAGATATAAAAGCGGCAGACTACATAATAAAGTTCTTTATCACAGGAGGCAATATAAAGTGACGTTCCTCCGCACTAAGAGGACACGCATCCAAACCTCAAAAGCGCATGACAACCTGTGCTTCCCTCTGCGAAGGGCCTATCTTGTACCTTTACTTTTTGCCCTTGAAAGAGTCATGGTGATCTTCACCAATTCCTTATTTCGCCTTTATCTTGGCTAACGTCATATGCTTGGGAAAGATATATATTCATATGTCAACTTGGAAGTAAGTATTCATGAATTATTATTGTTGACATTACCTTTGAGGTAAGCAGTTGGGAGGCGAAACTATAAGCCCCTATCTTTCTCTGTGTCCAGCTGAAACTTTGATCTCATGAGTACCACGTGAGTTGTAGAAATTGTAGAGAACGAAAGAATGATTGAGTATGTGGATTTGCTTTACAAGCTCTTATTTGACTCTTTGTGATGTCGTGATAAATTGCAATTGCTTCAATGACTAAAGGCTATCGGTTGTTACTTCTCGGTAAGGTTCTTGATCCATGCTTTACTTTGTGAAGGAATTATCACTTTAGCATGAGAGATTATATGTTGGTATTGCTGTTCTGATCATGATCATGATGCATGCATGTTCGTATCTTGTTTTCTCGACACCTCTCTCCCTAAACATGTGGACATATTTATTGAGCTAGGCTTTCACTTGAGGACAAGCGAGATCTAAGCTTGGGGGAGTTGATACATCCATTTTGCATCGTGTTTTCATGTTGATATTTATCGCTTCTTGGGCTGTTATTTCACTTCACGGTACAATAATTATGTTGGGGAACGTCGCATGGGAAACAAAAAATTTCCTACGCGCACGAAGACCTATCATGGTGATGTCCATCTACGAGAGGGGATTTTCGATCTACGTACCCTTGTAGGTCGCACAGCAGAAGCGTTAGTGAACGCGGTTGATGTAGTGGAACATCCTCACGTCCCTCGATCCGCCCCGCGAACTGTCCCACGAACCGTCCCGCGATCCGTCCCACGATCTAGTGCCGAACGGACGGCACCTCCGCGTTCACCACACGTACAGCTCGACGATGATCTCGGCCTTCTTGAACCAACAAGAGAGACGGAGAGGTAGATGAGTTCTCCGACAGTGTGACGGCGCTCCGGAGGTTGGTGGTGATCTAATCTCAGCAGGGCTCCGCCTGAGCTCCGTAGAAACGCGATCTAGAGGTAAAACTGTGGAGGTATGTGGTCGGGCTGCCTTGAAAAAGTTGTCTCAAATCATCCCTAATAGCTCCATATATATAGGAGGAGGGAGGGGAGGCTTGCCTTGAGGCTCAAGGAGCCCCAAGGGCTGCGCACCAAGGGGAGGAGGAGTCCTCCTCCAATCCTAGTCCAACTAGGATTGGAAGGTGGAGTCCTTCTCTTCTTTCCCACCTCTTTTTTTTTCTTTTCTCTTTGATTTTCTATCTATGGCGCATAGGGCCTTCTTGGGCTGTCCCACCAGCCCACCAAGGGCTGGTGCGCCACCCCCAAGGCCTATGGGCTTCCCCGGGGTGGGCTGCCCCCCCCCGGTGAATACCCGGAACCCATTCGTCATTCCCGGTACATTCCCGGTAACTCCGAAAACCTTCCGGTAATCAAATGAGGTCATCCTATATATCAATCTTCGTTTCCGGACCATTACGGAAACCCTCGTGACGTCCGTGATCTCATCCAGGACTCCGAACAACATTCGGTAACCAACCATATAACTCAAATACGCATAAAACAATGTCGAACCTTAAGTGTGCAGACCCTGCGGGTTCGAGAACTATGTAGACATGACCCGAGTGACTCCTCGGTCAATATCCAATAGCGGGACCTGGATGCCCATATTGGATCCCACATATTCTACGAAGATCTTATCGTTTGAACCTTCGTGCCAAGGATTCATATAACCCCGTATGTCATTCCCTTTGTCCTTCGGTATGTTACTTGCCCGATATTCGATCGTCAGTATCCGCATACCTATTTCAATATCGTTTACCGGCAAGTCTCTTTACTCGTTCCATAATACAAGATCCCACAACTTACACTAAGTTACATTGCTTGCAAGGCTTGTGTGTGATGTTGTATTACCGAGTGGGCCCCGAGATACCTCTCCGTCACACGGAGTGACAAATCCCAGTCTCGATCCATACTAACTCAACGAACACCTTAGGAGATACCTGTAGAGCATCTTTATAGTCACCCAGTTACGTTGCAACGTTTGACACACACAAAGCATTCCTCCGGTGTCAGTGAGTTATATGATCTCATGGTCATAGGAACAAATACTTGACACGCAGAAAACAGTAGCAACAAAATGACACGATCAACATGCTACGTCTATTAGTTTGGGTCTAGTCCATCACGTGTTTCTCCTAATGACGTGATCCAGTTATCAAGCAACAACACCTTGTACATAGTCAGAAGACCCTGACTATCTTTGATCAACTCGCTAGCCAACTAGAGGCTTGCTAGCGACATTGTTTTGTTTATGTATCCACACATGTATATAAGTCTTCATTCAATACAATTATAGCATGGATAATAAAATATTATCTTGATACATGAATTATAATAATAACTATATTTATTATTGCATCTAGGGCATAATTCCAACAACTTATGCCTTTTCTCTCTTATTTTGCAAGGTTTAAATGAAGAGGGAGAATGCCGGCAACTGGAATTCTGGCCTGAAAAGGGAGCAAAGTTGATATACCTATTCTGTGCAACTCCAAAGTCCGTAAAAATCAACGAGGATTTTTTCCGGATTTATAAAAAATACTAGGCCGAAGAAGCGCTAGAGGGGCGCCAGCAGGTGGCCACAAGCCTGCTTGGCGCGCCCACCCTCCCTGGCCGCACCAAGGGGGCTCGTGGGCAGCCTGCTGGCCCACTGCCCCCCTCTTCTGCAATATGAAGGGTTTCGTCCAGAAAAAAAAGATCAAGGATGAGCTTTTTCATGGATTCGCCGTCGCCACGAGGCGGAACTTGAGCAGAACCAATCTAGAGCTCCGGTAGGATGATCCTGTCGGGGAAACTCCCCCCCGGAGGGGGAAATCGTGGCCATCGTCATCACCAACACTCCTCTCATCGGAGGGGACTCGTCACCATCAACATCTTCATCAGCACTATCTCATCTCCAAACCCAAGTTCATCACTTGTAACCAATCTTCGTCTCGCGACTCCGATTGGTACTTGTAAGGTTGCTAGTAGTGTTAATTACTCTTTGTAGTTGATGCTAGTTGGATTGTTTGGTGGAAGAGTTTATGTTCAGATCCTTGATGCTACTCATTACCTCTCTGGTCATGAATATTATTATGCTTTGTGAGTAGTTACTTTTGTTCCTGAGGACATGGGATAAGTCATGCTAATAGTAGTCCTATGAATTTGGTATTCGTTCGATATTTTGATGTGTTGTATGTTGTTTTTCCTCTAGTGGTGTTATGTGAACGTCGACTACATAACACTTCACCATTATTTGGGCCTAGAGGAAGGCATTGGGAAGTAGTAAGTAGATGATGGGTTGCTAGAGTGACAGAAGCTTAAACCCTAGTTTATGCGTTGCTTCGTAAGGGGCTGATTTGGATCCACTAGTTTAATGCTATGGTTAGACTTTGTCTTAATTCTTCTTTCGTAGTTGCAGATGCTTGCGAGAGGGGTTAATCATAAGATGGATGCTTGTCCAAGTAAGGGCAGTACCCAAGCGCTGGTCCACCCACATATCAAACTATCAAAGTAACGAACGCGAATCATATGAACATGATGAAAACTAGCATGACAGAAATTCCCGTGTGTCCTCGGGAGCGTTTCTCCTCCTATAAGACTTTGTCCAGGCTTGTCCCTTGCTACAAAAGGGATTGGGCCACTTTGCTTCGTCGTTGCTGCTTTTGTTACTTGTTGCTTGCTACGAATCCTCTCACCACACAATCACTTGTTACCGACAATTTCAGTGCTTGCAGATTTTACCTTGCTTAAAACCACTTGTCAGATCCTTCTGCTCCTCGTTGGGTTCGACACTCTTACTTATCGAAAGGACTATGATTGATCCCCTATACTTGTGGGTCATCAACCATATCCTCCTTTTTGTCTCACAACCTCCACCACACTCTATTCCACCTATAGTGATATATCCATGGCTCACGCTCATGTATTGCATGAGAGTTGAAAAAGGTTTGAGAAAGTAAGAGTGCGAAAACAATTACTTGGCCAATACCGGGGTTGTGCATGATTTAAATTAGTTGTGTGGGGACGATGGAGCATGGCCAGACTATATGATTTTGTAGGGATAATTTTCTTTGGCCTTGTTATTTCAAAAGTTCATGATTACCTTGCTAGTTTGCTTGAAGTATTATTGTTTTCATGTCAATAGCAGACTATTGTTTTGAACCTTACGTATCTGAACATTCATGTCACATGAAAGAAGTTACAAAGGACAAATATGCTAGGTAGCATTCCACATCAAAAATTCAGTCTTTATCACTTCCCTACTCGAGGACGAGCAGGAGTTAAGCTTGGGGATGCTTGATACGTCTCCAACGTATCTATAATTTTTGTTGGTTCCATGCTATTATCTTGTCAAACTTTGGATGTTTTGTATGCCTTTTATATATTTTTTGGGACTAACTTATTAACTCAGTGCCAAGTGCCAGTTCCTATTTTTTCCGTGTTATTGACCCTTTTCAGAGGAGAATATTAAACGGAGTCCAAACGGAATAAAACCTCCGAAAAGAGTTTTTCCGGAACAGAAGATACCCAGGGAGCGTGAGAACCAAGGCAGAGGCCACGAGGGGAGGACACAAGCCCCCTAGGCGCGACCAGGGGGCGCGCCTAACAGGCTTGTTGGCCCCCTGTGGCTCGTCTGCCCTACTTCTTCCGCCTATAAATCCCTGAAAAATCCAAAACCACGGGAGAGATCCACGAAAATACTTTTCCGCCGCCGCAAGCTTCTGTCTCCGCAAGATCCCATCTGGGGCACGTTCTGGTGCCCTGCCAGAGGGGGGATTCAGATACGGAGGACTTCTTCATCAACACCATTGCCTCTCCGATGATGCGTGAGTAGTTCACCATAGACCTTCGGGTCCGTAGCTAGTAGCTAGATGGCTTCTTCTCTCTCTTGGATCTTCAATACAAAGTTCTCCATGATCTTCCTGGAGATCTATCCGATGTAATCTTCTTTTGCAGTGTGTTTGTGGAGATCCGATGAATTGTGGATTTATGATCAGATTATCTATGAATCTTATTTGAGTTTCTTCTGATCTCTTATATGCATGATTTCATATCCTTGTAATTATATTCGAGTTGTGGGTTTTGTTTGGCCAACTTGATCTATGATTCTTGCAATGGGAGGAGTGCTTGGTTTTGGGTTCATACCGTGCGATGACCTCACCCAGTGACAAAAGGGGTAGCGAGGCACGCATCATGTTGTTGCCATCAAGGGTAAAAAGATGGGGTTTATATCCATTGCATGAATTTATCCCTCTACATCATGTCATCTTGCTTAAGGCGTTACTCTGTTTGTCATGAACTCAATACACTAGATGCATGGTGGATAGCGGTCGATGTGTGGAGTAATAGTAGTAGATGCAGAAATTATCGGTCTATTTGTCTCGGACGTGATGCCTATATGTATGATCATTGCCTTATATATCGTCATGACTTTGCGCGGTTCTATCAATTGCTCGGCAGTAATTCGTTCACCCACCGTAATTTTTGCTATCTTGAGAGAAGCCTCTAGTGAACACTATGGCCCCCGGGTCTACTTCACATCAAATTTCAGCCCTACACTTTTACTTTGTTGCACTTTCCGCCTTCAGATCTCACCTTGCAATCAATCGTGAAGGGATTGACAAACCCCTTTGTAGCGTTGGGTGCAAGTTTGCTGTTTTTGCGCAGGTACATCGGTGCTTCATCTTGATACTCCTACTGGATTGATACCTTGGTTCTCAAAACTGAGGGAAATACTTACTGCTACTGTGCTGCATCACCCTTTCCTCTTCAAGGGAAAAACCAACGCAAGATCAAGAGGTAGCAACCATCAAGTAGTTCTTCCAAAGTCCGCACTTTGTTTTCATACATGGATCCTCTCTCGGATTTCATGGCCTCCAGCCATTTGTCGGAATCCCGGCCCAGCATCGCTTCTCCATAGCTCGTAGGTTCATTGTTGTCCAGCAACATGACCTCCAAGACAGGATTACCGCACCATTCTGTAGTAGCGCGTATCCTTGTCAACCTATGAGGTTTGGTAGTAACCTGATCCAAAGCTTCATGATCACCATCATTGGCTTCCACTCCAACCGGTGTAGGCGCAACAGGAACAACTTCCTGCACCCTTCAACTCTCTGGTTGATGTGTTGGTTCAATAACCTCATCGAGTTCCTCCATCCTCCCACTCAATTCTTTCAAGAGAAACTCTTTCTCGAGTAAGGACCCGTTTTCTGAAACAAACACTTTGCTTTTGGATCTGAGATAGGAGGTATACCCAACTATTTTGGATATCTTATGAAGATGCATTTATCCACTTTAGGTTCGATTTTACCAGGCCGAAGCCTTTGGACATAAGAATCGTAGCCCCAAACTTTTAAGAAACGACAACTTAGGTTTCTCCAAACCATAGTTCATACGGTGTCATCTCAACGGAACTATGTGGTGCCCTATTAAAGTGAATGTTGTTGTCTCCAATGCATAACCCCAAAACGATAGTGGTAATTCGATAAGAGACATCATAATATGCACCATATCTAATAGGGTGCGGCTACGACGTTCGGACACACCATCACACTATGGTGTTCCAGGTAGCATTAGGTGTGAAACAATTTTCACATTGTCTTAAATGTATACCAAACTCGCAACTCAGATATTTACCTCCACGATCACATCGTAGACATATTATCCTATTGTCACGACGATCTTCAACTTCACTCTAAAATTGCTTGAACCTTTCAATAATTCAGACTTGTGTTTCATCAAGTACATATTCCAATATCTACTCAAATCATCTGTGAAGTAAGAACATAATGATATCCACTACGTGCCTCAACACTCATTGGATTGCATACATCAAAATACATTACTTCCAAAAAGTTAATTTCTTGTTCCATCTCAATGGAAAACGAGGCCTTCAGTCATCTTGCCCATGTGGCATGATTTGCATGTCTCAAGTGATGCAAAATCAAGTGAGTCCAAACGATCCATCTGCATGGAGTTTCTTCATGCGTTTACACCAATAGGGATGGTTCGTATGTATCAAACGATTCAAAAACGAGTGAGTCCAAAGATCCATCAGCATGGAGCTTCTTCATGCGTTTTACACCAATATGACTCAAGTGTCAGTGCCACAAGTAAGTGGTACTATCATTACTACTTTGCATCTTTTGGCATCAATACTATGAACATGTGTTTCACTACGATCGAGATTTAATGAACCATTGATGACCCACAAGTATAGGGGATCAATCGTAGTCCTTTCGATAAGTAAGAGTGTCGAACCCAACAAGGAGCAGAAGGCTCTGATAAACAGATTTCTGCAAGGTAATAACTGCAAGCACTAAAAGTAGCGGTAACAAGTGATTGTGTAGCGAGGTGAAACGTAGCAAGCAAAGAGTAACAAGTAACAAGTAGTAGCAACGGTGCAGCAAGTGGCCCAATCCCTTTTGTAGCAAGGGACAAGCCTGATAAAAGTCTTATAGGAGGAAAAACGCTCCCGAGGACACACATGAATTTCTGTCATGCTAGTTTCATCATGTTCATATGATTCGCGTTCGTTACTTTGATAGTTTGATATGTGGGTGGACCGGCGCTTGGGTACTGCCCTTACTTGGACAAGCATCCCACTTATGATTAACATCTCTCGCAAGCATCCGCAACTACAAAATAAGAATTAAGACAAAGTCTAACCATAACGTTAAACTAGTGGATCCAAATCAGCCCCTCACGAAGCAACACATAGACTGGGGTTTAAGCTTTTGTCACTCCAACAACCCATCATCTACTTACTACTCCCCAATGCCTTCCTCTAGGCCCAAATATGGTGAAGTGTTATGTAGTCGATGTTCACATAACACCACTAGAGGAAAAACAACATACAACATATCAAAATACCGAACGAATGTCAAATTCACATGACTATTATCAGCATGACTTATCCCATGTCCTCAGGAACAAAAGTAACTACTCACAAAGCATAATCATAATCATGATCAGAGGTGTAATGAACAACATCAAGGATCTGAACATAAACCCTTCCACCAAGTAATCCAACTAGCATCAACTACAAAGAGTAATCAACACTACTAGCAACCTTACAAGTACCAATCGGAGTCGCGAGACGAAGATTGGTTACAAGAGATGAACTAGGGATTGGAGAGGAGATGGTGCTGATGAAGATGTTGATGAAGATGCCTCCCGTCCGACGAGAGGAGTGTTGGTGATGATGATGGCGACGATTCCCTCCTCCAGGAGGGAAGTTTCCCCGACAGGATCGTCCTGCCGGAGCTCTAGATTGGATCTGCTCAAGTTCCACCTCGTGGCGGCGGCGAAACCACGAAAAAGCTCCCGATTGATTTTTTCCAGACCAAAACCCTTCATATAGCAAAAGGGGGGAGCTAGTGGGCCGCCAGGCAGCCCACAAGCTTGCCCTGCGCCACCAGGGGGGTGGTGGCGGAGTGGGGGCTTGTGGAGCCCTGGTGGCCCCCCTCCGGTAGTTCTTTCGCCCAGTATTTTTTATATAATCCAGAAAAAATCCACGTAACTTTTCAAGGCATTTGGAGATGTGCATAATATTGGACTAGGGTTTGCTCCTTTTCCAGTCCGGAATTCCAGCTGCCTCAATTCTCCCTCTTCAAATAAACCTTGCAAAATAAGAGAGAAAATGCATAAATATGGTACCACAAGTAATATAACTGCCCAAAAAGCAATAAATATCAACATGAAAGCATGATGCAAAATGGACGTATCAACTCCCCCAAGCTTGGACCTCGCTTGTCCTCAAGGGAAAACCAAGTTCCATAAACATGTCCACATGTTGAGGGACGAAGGCGTCGATAAAACATAATACAGACATGAGGGCATCATGATCACACATAGGACAACAATACATCATAAAGATTCTTATGGGAAGTAATAATTCCTTCACAAAGCAAATCATGAAGCAAAAACCTTACCGAGAAGTAACCAACAATAGTCCATAGTCACTGAAGAAATTGCAATTTATCACAACATCAGAAAGATTCAAATAAGAGCTTGTAAGGCAAACCCACATACTCAATCATCTCTTTCGTTTTCCACAATTGTTACAACTCATGTGGTACTCATGGTGTCAAAGTTTCAGCTGGACACAAAGGAAGATAGGGGCTTATAGTTTTGCCTCCCAACCATTTACCTCAAGGGTAAAGTCAACAACAATAAAGCATAAGTACTCAACTCCAAGTTGATATATGAATATAGATCTTTCCCAAGCATATGACGGTAGACAAGACAAAGGCAAAAATAGGGAATTGGTGATGATCACCATGACTCTTACAAGGGTAAAAAGTAAAGGTACAAGATAGGCCCTTCGCAGAGGGAAGCAGGGGTTGTCATGCGCTTTTGAGGTTTGAATGTGTGTCCTCTAAGTGCGGAGGAACGTCACTTTATATTGCCTCCTGTGATAAAGAACTTTATTATGCAGTCTGTCGCTTTTATGTCTTCCTCATCACAGGTTCGTACAAAGCTTATTTTCCACACACTAATAGATCATACATATTAGAGAGCAATTTTTATTGCTTGCACCGATGACAACTTACTTGAAGGATCTTATTCAATCTATAGGTAGGTATGGTGGACTCTCATGGCAAAACTGGTTGGAGGTTTAAGGATGCACAAGTAGTATCTCTACTTGGTGCGGGAGTTTTGGCTAATATGAGGTGGAAGCAATCGTCACATGCTAAGGGATCTCTAATCATATAACATTGTTTGGAACCAAGCGAACACAATTCATTATGTTGTATTCCTTGTCCAACATCTACTCCTAGGCATGTAATAGTTTGGTGAGTGCTCACAATTGTAAAAAGTGTCTAAGATGATATATTTATATGTGAACCTCTCTTTCCTTATTACTTCTTATTAATTGCAGCAATGAGTGAGGTCTATGTTGATTTATTCTCAACAAGTTTCAATCATCATACGTGTCATAAGTGTAGTTATCACTTTCCATAAGATCGTTTCATGATCTTTCATGCTATCGTTCTTTTCATACTTTTGATCATGGCACAAAGCAAAGCCCTTGACTAAGACACTCTTTATTATATAGCTCGTAAGCTCGAATACATCGGGGGAGAGACAAAAGCAAAAGACTCAAACTAAAAACTAAAGACTTATTCCTCTAAAATAAGAAATAAAAAATGAAAAGGAAAGAACTAAAACAAAGGTAAAAGCAAAAGATATAAAGGTGATATGATACCAGGGCAACTCCCCCAAGCTTGGCAGAAGCCAAGGGGATTGCCCATACCAATGCTTAGTTATCTTCCTTTGGTGGTGATGGTGGTGTTGTTGGAGCAGTCTTGAGCTTGTCTAATTTCCATTTGAGCAAAAAGTTCTGCTCCCTTAGATCGTCATTTTCCTCCTCAAGTTTCAAAACTCTATGGAAAAGCTCATGCTTACTCTCCTGCAAGAAACGAGAAGGGATAAACAAGGTCTTAGGCTTCTTCCTATGGTCAGGGAGTCTTGACTTCTTGAACTCCACATGGGTGTTTGCAGGTTGAGGTAGAGGAGCCTCCTCTTCATCAGAACTTGTTTGCTCCTTCCCTTTGGGCTCATAGTCCTCTTCCTCATCAGTGGTCCAGCCATATGGTTCCAAGTCCCCATTAATCCTAGAGTTAGCACGAGCATTGGCCACATAGATCTCTTCTTCTGAATCTTGAGAAGACATCTTGACCTAAATCTGCGGCAGACAACAAGCTGGAAACGAAAACAGAGGAAAACTACGTGATACGGAGATCAAAACCTTCGGGCAACTATATATTGATTTTTTCTGGGCCCGAAGGATCCCCCGTAAGAAAACGGAGTCCGGGAGGCACACGAGGTGCCCACAAGCTTGCCCTCCGCCACCAGGGGGTAGGGGGCGGTGGCAGGGCTTGTGGCCGCCTCGTTCACTCTCCGTACTGCTTTTTATTTTTCTAAATTTCCAAAAAATCCAAAACGGAAGAAATTTCCTATTGGAAAAGTATGAGAGTCCAATTTCTTGCTGAAACAGATACATCTTCGTTTTCAAGGTCTGAAACAGGTTGATAAACATCCCTTATGTACTCCTCTGGAGTTATGAGATTGATGATATTGGTCTCAACATTTATGGGAGTACCAGAGTGTAATGCTTGATTCTTTGCCCATTTACCACTCTAGGAAAATTTCCTTTCGTGTTATTGATTTTGATGGCACCGGAACGATATACTTCCTCGACAACATAGGGACCTTCCCATTTAGAGAGAAGCTTGCCTGCAAAGAATCTCAAACGAGAATTGTATAACAAGACATAATCACCTACATTGAACTCTCGTTTCTGTATTCGTTTGTCGTGCCATATTTTAACCTTTTCCTTGAACAACCTGGCATTCTCATATGCCTGGGCTCTCCATTCATCTAACGAGCTGATATCAAACAACCGCTTCTCACCGGCAAGTTTGGAATCAAAGTTGAGCTCTTTGATTTCCCAATAAGCTTTGTGTTCTAGCTCAAGAGGTAAATGACAGGCCTTACCGTAAACCATTTTATACGGTGACATGCCCATGGGATTCTTATAAGCAGTCCTATAAGCCCATAGTGCATCGTCAAGTTTGCTAGACCAGTTCTTTCGAGATCTATTGACGGTCTTTTGTAGGATCAACTTGATCTCCCTATTACTCAACTCCACTTGGCCACTAGACTGAGGATGATAAGGAGATGCAACTCTATGGTTGACATCATACTTAGCTAGCATCTTGCGGAAAACACCATGAATGAAGTGTGAACCGCCATCAGTCATCAAGTATCTAGGGACTCCAAATCTTGGGAATATGACTTCTTTAAGTATCTTAATAGAGGTGTGGTGATCAGCATTTTTAGCGGGGATAGCTTCTACCCACTTAGTAACGTAATCCACAAAAACTAGGATGTGAGTGTACCCATTGGAACTCGGGAATGGTCCAATATAATCAAAGCCCCAGACATCAAATGGTTCAATGACAAGTGAATAGTTCATAGGCATTTCCTGACGCTTACTGATGTTCCCTATCCTTTGGCATTCGTCACAAGACAAGACAAACTCACGGGCATCCTTGAAGAGAGTGCGCCAATAGAAACTTGATTGCAATACCTTATGGGCAGTTCTATCTCCAGCATGGTGTCCTCCGTAGGCTTCGGAATGACACTTCTACAGGATCTGTCCCTGTTCATGTTCAGGCACACAACGTCTAATAACCCCATCTACTCCTTCCTTACAAAGGTGAGGATCATCGCAAAAGTAGTGTCTCAAATCAAAGAAGAATTTCTTCTTTTGCTGATAGGTGAAACTGGGTGGTATGTATTTGGCTACGATATAGTTTGCATAATCGGCATACCACGATGCACTATGTGAAGTGCGGATGACATTTAGTTGCTCATCAGGAAAGCTGTCATCAATAGGTAGTGGGTCATCAAGGACATTCTCTAGCCTAGACAAGTTATCTACTACAGGGTTATCAGCACCCTTTCGGTCAATGACGTGCAAATCAAATTCCTGTAGCAGAAGAACCCATCTGATCAGCCTAGGCTTAGCATCCTTCTTCTCCATGATGTACTTAATAGCAGCATGATCCGAGTGAATAGTGACTTTGGAGTCAACTATGTAAGATCTGAACTTTTCACATGCAAACACGACTGCTAAAAATTCCTTCTCCGTAGTGGCATAGTTTCTTTGGGCACTGTCTAGAGTTTTACTAACGTAGTGAATGACATTCAACTTCTTGTCAACTCTTTGTCCTAGAACAACACCAACAACATAATCGCTAGCGTCACACATAATTTCAAAGGGCAAGTTCTAGTCAGGTGGTTGAACAATAGGTGCGGTTATCAAAGCCTTCTTAAGTATTTCAAAGGCTTCCTGACAATCCTCATCAAAAACAAAAGGAAAATCCTTCTACAAGAGGTTGGTAAGAGGCCTAGAAATCTTAGAGAAGTCTTTAATGAACCTTCTATAGAAACCAGCATGACCTAAGAAACTTCGTATACCTCTGATATCTGTGGGGCAATGCATTTTGTCAATTGCATCAACCTTAGCCTTATCAACTTCAATGCCTCTTTCAGAGATTTTGTGTCCTAAGACGATACCTTCATTAACTATAAAGTGGCACTTCTCCCAATTCAAGACGAGGTTGGTTTCTTCGCATCTCTATAAGACTCGATCAAGGTTGCTGAGGCAATCATCAAAGGAAGACCCGTAAATGGAGAAGTCATCCATAAAAACCTCGACAATCGTTTCACAAAAGTCAGAGAATATAGCCATCATACATCTTTGGAAGGTGGCAGGTGCATTACATAAGCCAAAAGGCACACGTCTATAGGCAAAGGTACCGAAAGGGAAGGTGAACGTGGTTTTCTCTTGATCAGAGTGCAACAGGTATCTCCGAGAAACGTGAATAACCGTCTAGAAAGAAGAAGTGTGTGTGCTTTGATAGCCTTTCTAGCATTTGGTCGATAAACGACAAAGGATAATGATCTTTCCTGGTTGCCTTGTTCAGTTTCCGGAAGTCTATCACCATTCTATAGCCGGTAATAATCCTTTGTGGGATTAGTTCATCCTTATCATTAGGAACGACAGTGATACCTCCCTTCTTAGGTACGCAATGTACTGGACTTACCCAATCACTATGAGCAACAGGATGAATGATTCCTGCTTCGAGAAGCTTTAATATTTCTTTTCTAACGACCTCTTTAATCTTAGGATTTAATCTCCTTTGATGATCAGCAACTGGTTTAAAGTTAGGATCGGTTTTAATCTTGTGCTGACATAGAGTAGGACTAATACCCTTAAGATCATCAAGAGTATATCCAATAGCAGCGCGGTGCTTCCTTAGAGTTTTTAGTAACTTCTTCTCTTCGCGCTCTGAGAGGAGAGCACCAATAATGACATGATATATCTCCTTCTCATCAAGATAGGCATACTTAAGAGTATCAGGCAACTGTTTAAGCTCGAACACAGGATCACCCTTTGGTGGGGGAGGATCCCCAAGCAGTTCAACAGGCAGATTATTCTTGAGAATAGGATATTGTTCTGAGACAATTTTATCTATCTCATCTCTCTCCTCCATATGCATATCATTTTCATGCTCAAGCAGATATTGCTCTAAAGGATCCATAGGAGGTACGGCAATAGAGGCAAGAGCAATGATTTCATCTCTACCAGACGACTCTCTTTCATGGGTTTGTCTTCCAAACATGGAGAAATTAAATTCATGACACACACCCTCGAAACTTACTGTGACAGTCTGCTTAATGCAATCAATGTGAGCATTGACAGTGTTGAGAAAGGGTCTACCAAATATGAAGGGACAAAAGCTATCTTGTGTAGTACCAAGGACGAGGAAATCAGTAGGATACTTCATCTTACCACACAGGACTTCTACGTCTCTCACAATTCCCAGAGGGCAGATAGTGTCTCTATTAGCTAGCGTAATAGTGACATCAATGGGTTCTAACTCAGCAGATGCAATCTCATCTTTGATTTCATCATATAGAGAACGGGGTATTGCACTAACACTAGCTCCCATATCACATAAACCATGGTAACAGTGATCTCCTATCTTAACAGAAACAACGGGCATGCCAACTACAGGTTCGTGTTTGTCTTTCGCGTGCGGTTTAGCAATTCTAGCGGAGTCCTTAGAGAATTTGATAATAGCAACACTAGTTCAACTCTAATCTCCCCAGGGGGTGCAAGTGATCTAATGTAACCCCTACGTATCACAGTTGGAGCTTTAGAATAATCCTTTATCCTAGCAGGGTATGGTGGTTTCTCAGTGTAAGCACAAGGAACAACAGGATCACTAAAAGCAATGACTTTCTCCTCAACTAGATTGGTTTTCGCTATGTTGCTTTCTACAGGAGGATGATATTTAAATCACTTCTCTTTGGGAAGATCAACATGAGCAGCAAAAGATTCACATAGAGAAGCTACTATCTCAGAGTCAAGTCCATACTTAGCGCTAAAATCTCTATAAGTGTTTGTCTCAACAAAAGATTTAACTCAATCAAACTGGAAATTCATACCTGACTCCTTACCTTCCTCCTGCTCTCAATATTCAGAGTTGCGTTTGATTCTTTCCAATAAATTCCACTTGTGATCAATATCCTTCTTCATAAAAGAACCAGCACAAGAAGTGTCAAGCATGGTACGATCTTCATGAGAAAGCCGAGCATAAAAGTTTTGAGTGATGATTTCTCTCGAGAGCTCATGATTGGGGCATGAATATAGCGTTGATTTAAGCCTCCCCCAAGCTTGAGCTATGCTTTCCCAGTCACGAGGCCAAAAGTTATAAATAAAGTTCGATCACGATGTACTAAATGCATAGGATAGAACTTTTGATGAAATTACAATTTCAACCGATTGTAGCCCCATGATCCAGTATCATCACATAGCCTATACCATGTCAACGCCTTATCCTTCAAATATAAAGGAAATACTTTCTTCTTTACCTCATCCTCGGGCAAACCTGCAAGCTTAAATAAACCACAAACTTCATCTACATAGATTAGATGCAAGTCTGGATGTGAAGATCCATCTCTTGTGAAAGGATTAGGGAGCAGTTTCTCAAGCATACCCGAAGGAATTTCATAAAAGATATTTTCAGTAGGTACCTCAGGTTGAGGAGGAACTCCTCGTGCTTCCGTTCGTGGTGAAGATACCCCGAACAAACTCCTCAAAGGAACAGTTTCCATAGTGACAAGTGACAATAAATTTCAGCACGGTATATAAATGTTTCCTTACCAATTTCCACTTACCAAAGGCGCTTCACTCCAAGGCAACGGCGCGAGAAAAGAGTCTTGATGACCCACAAGTATAGGGGACCAATCGTACACTAGAGGAGGACAGAGCTTTGGTAACATAGTGTTATGTTACTATAGGCCATAAATAGTGTTACTAGGTCCACTAGTAACACATTTTGAAATGTGTTCTATTAGACTGTGTTACTATGTGATGTCCATTGTCACACATAGTTAATGTTACTATATATTAAAAATTGTGTTACAATTACATTATAGTAACATGCATATTATGTGCTACCAAACGAGACAGTAACACATGTTTGTAGTAAGACAATATCCAAATATCGTAACACTATGATTCATAGTTGTTGACTAAGCTGGTAACACATATTGTAACTGTATATTGTAACTATAATAACACCATCTGTAACAGCACTATATTAGTATGGCAAAAAAATTATTTTTTTTAATTATTAACAAAAAATTATATACCCATTTGTATATTTATTTAATGATATCATTACAATTTCTCAGATAGTTAATTGGTTTATTTGATACTTGGCACCATTTAAATGATAGAGAAACTGAAGCACAAATAAAAAATATCAAGATGTTTATTACAAATATACAAAAGTGAGGATACATATGCATTACAATAAATGAAGACCAATATTACTTGTGCAACAACATATCATTCATATTGTTTTCACTACAGAAAACACATCCATGAAGAATATTACACCATAGTATTCAAATGGATCCTATCTATCAATGTAAACTATAGTTATTGCAAATAAAATCTTGAAATTTTATTTGCTTCTTGATCCAAACGGAGAATTCAGCTGCAACTCGATTATCCTTCTTTCCAATCTGTAAAAGAAAATTGGACCTTATAGTTATGTGATCTAATGCACACAAATATGATTTTAGAATATAGAAGAAAAGACTTTAACTTGCAAAAAGTGAAGGCCACACAAGTAAGTATCCTGAAGCAAAAGCATCACCAAATTTCTTGCAATCAGAAACTTCCCTTACTAACTCATTGTGCAGAATAGGTTCATCTATGCGCACAAGTGCAAATTTGGCCCCTAACACAATACCTCCAGCCTGTTCAATCAGTATTCCAAATAGTAGCATATGAAACATTCCGATTGTTGAAGAAGACCGTCATGACCATTCCTGTTTGTTAGGGATACCCAATCAGGCTGCAAGTGGGACTAATAGCGGGATGCGCACTTACGCCCATGCCCATACATATCTGTTATGCGGGTATTCCCGGGCAGCCCACAGTCAACCATGTTGCATCTGCTTGCCCCCATAATCCCAATAATTTCGCATAGTAGTAAGATGGTGTGCTGTTGTATTAAGAGTTTTCATAATCACAACGTGTCAGATGTGTGGTAAGCAGTCATAAGAAAATAGTTCAAACAATTCTATACTTACCTCCTGTACCAACCAAGACTAACTAGCTGTTGTATCTCGACATTAGTCGAACACAGGCACACATACAACTATCAATCGGAACACTACATGAGCAAGCACATGCAAAGTAAGTGACCTCCAGTACAAAAATTTCAGAGTGGCAGAGGAGAGCAAAGTATCCACATACTAATGACATCGGGAGCAGGGTTTTTGTGTTGTGTTCGTACGTGCATGCTTGTTGCTGTGTTGTGTGTGTGTGTCAGCGTTTCTCCTGTGCTCGGCATGTGTGTGTGCTTGCTTGCTGCTGGGCTATGTGATGTGATGCGTGCTTATTTGTTGGCTGTTGCTACCAGCTAATGCTTTGATTTGCTAGGGCTAAACAGGGACTCGATATCGGCATTGCATCTATAGGAAAGCCAATCTTCAGTTGGTGATAGTGGAAAGCTGGAAGGAACATAATTTTTTACTGTTTTTCATGCTTATGTATTATGTCTATCTCAGATTCTAATACCAGCATATGATGTATCCTGCAAGTATCACCAAGTACTTTCTCTGATATGCGGACTTATCATAGCTCCCTACCAATTACGCACTCTAGTAAACATAGACTGGTCATGGAACTTGGATAAAACAAACCTTGCTATTATCATCAGACATTGAGCTCTGCTTTAATGTCAGCGCAGAATAGATAACCCAAAAAACTAAATAAACTGGACTAGACATCGATGTCTGATACCTGCAGGCTACATCCACCTCGCTTGGTCACGATTGGTTGCAGTTATTTTTTACTTGTGGATAGCAGATTGGGAATAAATTGTAACAAAACTCATTTTGCAAGCAGACATGATAATGTGGTTTAGGTTGGGAATTTGGGTGCAGTAGACCCATGCCCCTTCGCGGATCTTTACCTTCGTTGAAGAAGTATCCTTTTTTTGAGAGAACTGGTTGTCGGTGTTCATTTCTAGTCCCCTGCTAGTCTAGTCTTGTAAAGGATTGACCCATCTGATCCCTCGTTCACCTCACCTACAAAGAGACAATAATAGTACATGGAATGATATTCATATCCTGGAGCTACAGAAAGCTGCAACTTCAAAACTCAAAAGCACACAAACATTACCTCTAGCACAGAATCAATAACAAGGTCTTGTGGCAATGATGGATTTTATTTAATTTGCAATTAATTAACATTATCATGCTCTCCATCCTCATTCCATGACACAACAATTGTACGCAAGTAATTATTTTATATTCTAGCGGGTCTTTTTTCTCATAGTATAGGAAATCAATTGCTTGAAAGCCAACTTCCTCGATCATCAAGATTAAATCATAATATGAGACGTGACACCTTATCATGCCTTATCATGGATCTTTGTAAAATTTTGACTTCTTTAATTGTATCTTCATGGTGCAGCTATATGCTCAAAATGTCCATCGTCATCAAAGATTATATATAAAATGGCAATCAGACCCTAACATGTACTCCCTCCGTTCCTAAATATAAGACCTTTTAGGGATTATACTATAGACTAGATACGGAGCAAAATGAGTGAATCTACAACCTAAAATATGACTACATACATCCGTATGTAGTTCATAGTGGAATCTCTAAAAGGTCTTATATTTAAGAACAGAGGGAGTAAATACATATTAACTAATGACATCATGGAGAGAATTTAAATTGCTAATAGACGTGGATATGTAGTACATAAATGCAGGAAGGAGAAAGAAGAATCAACCTAGGATAAGATTGTAGTCTCGGACGGGGAAATCAAGTAGCACAAGTTATGGACATCCCCTCTGCAATTTGGGTCACAGAACCGAGCAATCCTACCAAAAAGAAACATCTGAATAAGTAAGTTCTTGAACAATGAGTCCCCTACTAAGCTCTAACCTATGCAATGGAAATATGAGCTCCAGCAATATCCAAGTGTTAGTGGGTTAATTTACATCTAACATGTCCGGATATGTGAAAGAACATAAAAAAATTAGCCTGCAAACCCACGAATATTTGGAGCTGAAACGAAATTAGCTACAAGCTACGACATGTATATACTACTAGCTATGTATTGTACAACACACATCCATGTTATTGTTGCTGGAAAAGAGAGACGCCAGGTCAATCTTGGTGCACATAAAATTCCATTAATCATCGGATGGATGTGTGAAATTAAATTAGATTGAAAAGGTGTTGTCAGCATGTTTGGAACTAAATCACTGTGTCTGTTCCCCATATATATACTACTAGTAGCTACGTACTGTACTGTAAAGGATTCTACTACCAATTACTATTTCTATTTCCCAAAAAGTGTTGTCTTAGCATGTGTGAAACTAAATTAGTCTTAAGCCATGTGATGCATGAACAAGTACTAGTACTGAGAGGTTCAAAAAAAAGTACTAGAACTAACACTAAAGCTCGCTCACAACACCAGCTAGGAATTAATAGCTGGTAGATCCGAAAAGGGTTGGGCGTTCAGATTAGTACCAAACATGAAAATGGTCGGACTCCTTTAGGATTTACGTGCTGGGACGACGGAGCCGAAACCGCCGACCTCGTCGCCACAATGATCCAAACTACACCGAGGCATGTCGATCCGAGGGTTGAGGGTGGGGGTGGGGTGGGAGCAGGGGTCGGTGGGGAGAGGAGTTGCAGGCGGCGGCCGGGCTGGGGTGCTGAAGGGCGTCGAGGTAGGGGACGGCGAGGTGGTGGCTGGGTGGATGTAGATGCGATTTGAGATCCAATTTATTTTACCTTAATTGGAGCAGAATATTAGAGGGAAATTAAGCGGGAATATTAGAGCATTTGCGCCAGAAAAGGAGGACATTTTCTTCTGCTCGAGAGAAAATTTGGATATATTCTTTATCCATGGAGAACTGGAGGAAAATGTTTTTGGAAGAATCTTTTTTATTGAGAATAGAATCCGTTTAATATATGGGGCTGCTACGCGTCCATCGGCGAATGTTTGGTAAACCTCTGCCACCTCGACAGCCGTTCGATCTGTACACACACCCGTCTGATCCCCGTACGATCCGCGCGTGGGGCTCTGGCCGGCAACCAATGATTCCTCAAACAACAGTCGAGTTGCAGAAACATTCGCTATGTTGCAAAAAATAAACTTTGGACTCATTAATTCCTGAAACAAAGGTCGAGTTCCAGAAACACATTCCACCCACACATATTGATATGTTACTATAACAATATTCCTGTAACACATTTTGGGGTCTTATATGGTATGTGTTACTGCCCGTCGTTCAACATAAAATAATGTGTTACTAAGTATTCTATGTAACATATTTTTGTATGTGTTACATAATTGTGTTACTCAAAGTCTGTTTTGTTGTAGTGGTAGTCCTTTTAATAAGTAAGAGTGTCGAACCCAACGAGGAGCAGAAGGCTCTGATAAACGGATTTCAGCAAGGTAATAACTGCAAGCACTGAAAGTAGCGGTAACAAGTGATTGTGTAGCGAGGTGAAACATAGCAAGCAAAGAGTAACAAGTAACAAGTAGTAGCAACGGTGCAGCAAGTGGCCCAATCTCTTTTGTAGCAAGGGACAAACCTGAACAAAGTCTTATAGGAGGAAAAACGCTCCCGAGGACACACGGGAATTTCTGTCATGCTAGTTTCATCATGTTCATATGATTCGCGTTCGTTACTTTGATAGTTTGATATGTGGGTGGACCGGCGCTTGGGTACTGCCCTTACTTGGACAAGCATTCCACTTATGATTAACCTATCTCACAAGCATCCGCAACTACAAAAGAAGAATTAAGACAAAGTCTAACCATAGCATTAAACTAGTGGATCCAAATCAGCCCCTCACGAAGCAACACATAGACTGGGGTTTAAGCTTCTGTCACTCCAGCAACCCATCATCTACTTACTACTCCCCAATGCCTTCCTCTAGGCCCAAATATGGTGAAGTCTTATGTAGTCGACGTTCACATAACACCACTAGAGGAAAAACAACATACAACATATCGAAAAAATTGGAAAACAAAATAGTAGCACTTAGTCAAAACTATGGCGACTCCCACCTCCCACCTCCCACCTAGGCGACTCCATGGCGATCTGGTGCTTTAGCCAGTGCATCTACCCTTATCGTCGCTCCACTGCTCAGGTGAACTCTCCCGACCCCCCTCGCGTGGTCGTGCATGGCTTGCATGGGTGGTTCCACGTTGGATCTGGATTTTTCTCATGGTTTGGCTTTCGCCGAGGAGGTTTATCGCCATTCTGGGGTTACGGTGCACCCTATTAAGGACCGCCGCTCCTTCATCATGGTGGTTTCTTTTGGTCACCATGTTTTTCGTCTCTCTGAAGACACGGTCGCCGCAGCTGTGGAATCTGTGATTTGGGGCTCTGCCATTGAGTTTCGCGTCTCTCAAGTGACAGATTCAGTTTTCTCATTCAAAGTGTCCTGCATGCAAGTTGGTTTTCATATTTTGGATCTACGCTCGTTCAAATGCTCAAGTTTTAAGTGCTTTTTCCATCTATGGGGCCATGGTGGTCCGAATTGGCGTCGGGAATTCTCTCTGTGGAAGAAGCAATGTGATGCTGAGTGGATTATTGTGAGTCCATCTAAGAGGAGAGCCTCACTAGGTCTGATGGCAATGCATTCCAGACCTCTAAAATCTTCTCTTAAATCTGGATCATCTGTTCATAAGAAGCTCACATTCGCATCCCTCTAACAATATGAGGTTTGCAAGGGTTATAGATGTCCTGTTTCCCACGATGAACTACTCACGCTTGAACAGGCTGGTTATACGGTGCCTTCTCCTGAACGTGTCATCATCTCTGTGCCACCGCCGGCAGAACTCCGGTGGATGGCGGCCACGCCGCATATCACGTTCGGCACGGTTTCTCGCCAACAGTCACCCCCCGGATCTCCCGGAGCTGATTTTCAAATTGCCAAAATTAACGGAACTTCTCCCGTGCAACAAGGTGCTGCAGCTGATCCCGCCGAGATTCATGGTGTTTTGAATTATGAGAATCAATTTTTGGTGGAAAGTTTGGACTCTGGGCCGATTTCCACGCTCATTAATGAGCCTGCTGAGGTTACCTCCTTATCTCGGCCCGAACCTAATCGTAGGATGGATATTCCCTCCTCACAAGAAGCCCATCTGGCCTTTGATGAACTTATTAATAGCATGGTTGAAGAAATATTTTCTTGCTCGATTTGTAACGCTCGAGGACATCTAGCTGCCAACTACACGGCTTCGCATGGATACGCTGACAGAACGGTGGGTCACGCACGATCTAGAGGAGCCTCTTTTATGCGTAATAATTGTCTTACTTGGAACTGTAAGAGACCCACTACCTCCCCTGTCGCTGATATCTCGGGAACTGCCGATACTCTTGGCGAAACCGCAACGCCTGCAGCACAGTTCCGCCCTGTCTCATCGCCGTCGCATCCACGAACTCCCTCCAAGACGCCGCCTACCACTCCGCCGCCGCCTCCCGCAATGGTGAACTTCGAGCTCTACCCTGAGTTCTTTCTCCCACCGGGCCACAACATCATCGACGGAGGACCTGACCGGCTGCCTCGGACCTACACCACGCCTGCTGTCCCCATCACCAGGCGTCATGAGCGCTTTGTCATTGCTGACGTCCACCCTGCGCCCTCGGCTGACCACTTGGTCCGGGTATGGCAAGAAGTAGCCGCTCTTCTTCTTCAGCGAGGACTCCATGTTCGATCAGCCCAGCCATGGATTGAGGGCGTTGGGCTGTTTGAACTTAGAGATGCGGCGGAGAGCTATGCTGCGGTTCACATGGTTCCGTAGGAAGTTGCCCATAACTCTGTGGTGCGCTTCTTGCGACATGATCAGGGCATTGGTTTCCGTGGACAAGAGGGTTTTCGCCATGGGTGCCTCATGCTTCTGGGGGTACCCCTGGACTTCCGCAATACTGAAGACTTGCGGGCTGCTGTCAACACCTTCAGAGAGTTCCATCATTGGGTCAACGATGATCCTTACTTGGTTTGCTCCACTGTGTTTGCATCGTTCCCAGACGACCGTCTTGTCCCTCGCAGTATCAACTTCTCTAAATATGCTGTTTGGGGGGGGGCAAGGTGTCCTGGTCTGCACCTGTCTACATCCTGGGGGCGGCGCCTGCCGAAGTACTGCCCAATGATGAGGACCCTATGCCCCTCAATGGCAACCCTCACCCGCTTCCTGGACAACTCGTCAATGACAACCTGCAATTTTCTCTGCCCCCGTACCCTGCTTTGGGATGGAATGCGATGCTGCTAGCACCTGAAGATCCAGTGGTACCTGCTGCTGCTGATGACGGTGGTTGGGGACAGCCGCCGACAGCTGCTTATGGAGGAGGATGGGAACCTGAAGCGGCCCTAGAAGCACCTGTTGCTGATCCTGTTCAAGATCAGGAGTCCATGGTGTTTGATCAACCGATTCCTTCTTCCTCTGACTCGGTTCATGAGCTTGTCGACCTCGACCCTCAGCCGTAGGGTGATATTGAGGCGGAACCTGCTGATCAAGCCCCCCGGCTCCCAACCTGGATGTGGTAATGGCTAACCCTGTCGCCCCTGACGCTGATATGGCACCGGTTGTCCAGGATCCTGCTGCTGAGCCGGAGGAAGATGTGCTAGGGGTGGAGGAGGCGCAAGATGACAATCCTCTGGCGATTGTCCCATACAAACCCCCTCAGATTCAGTCTGGCAACTTATTTGTTGGGGCTGCCATGGTTTTTTATGGGCCTCCTCTGCCGCCGGTTCTATCCTGGTCCCGTACTTTTGATGCTTTAATGGGAGCTGCTACCTCCATGCACGTGCCTCGCCAGCTGCAGATGCCAATGGTGGCACCCGTTGTGATCCCCAAGCGATCATGGGCGGCGGCCTTCGACTCTGCTGCTCCAGCGCTACCACCACCAGAGCCTGCAGAGGACTTCTCCTTTCAATCTCCTGCTCCAACGAAGAAAGGGACCCGCAAGAAGGCCACTCCTGTCGTCGACTCCTCTGTTCGTCGATGTACCCGCGGCTCCATCAAGCGAGATGGCTACAAACAAATCTTGCATGAGCTGCCAGCGCATGTCCCCAAGAAGAGGAAGCCCAAGGCCAAGCCAATGCCTTCTCCAGCGCAGGAGTCTGATGATGTGCAAGTATCTCCTGCCACTCCTATTCCGGTGATACAGGCGGTCGGGCAGACGCTTGGCATTGCCCCTGAGAAGCTAACTGTGGATCGACTTATGGAAGATCCTGCTGATTCCGCGCCATCATCTGCTGATGATTAGTTCACTTATGTTAATTTGTTACTGTACTGGCTCCATGTACTGTGAGACTACTGCTTGCTCTGTCTTTTGGTTAACTAAACCTTGGTCGCACGGGCTATTCCATATCCCTGCGTTTGCTCTATATATATTGTCCAATGGATAGTCGTTCTACGAGAAGTTGGCGTGTGCTGTGTTGGAATGTGCGTGGCCTAAATTCGGACCATAGGCAACGTGCGGTTCGTAACAAGATTGATGAGAGCCTAGCTGCCATGGTGTGCTTCCAGGAAACCAAAATGCAGTCAATTGGGTTTCGTACAGTCAAGTGTTTCTGTCCTGAACGTTTTGATCAGTTTGCCTACTCTCCCTCTAGGGGGCATCAGGGGGCTTATCACTCTTTGGAACTCTTCCATTCTTACTGGTTAGTTAGTTGAATGCACACCCTATGGTTTGATCATCTCCTTCATCTCAAATCATACTGGTGAATCCTGGACTTTGGTGAATGTCTATGGTCCTTGTCAAGGTGAAGCTAGGGATCTGTTTGTTAGCTGGCTATACAATCTTCATATACCCACTGGGGCTAATTGGTTGCTTCTTGGAGATTTTAATTTCATTAGATCACCTGACAACAGAAACCTCCCTGGGGCTGATGTAAATGATATGTTCATATTCAATGAAATTATTGGGCATCTGGGATTACTGGAACTAGCCATTAAAGGCAGATCTTTCACTTCGTCCAGTATGCAAGATTCCCCTCTTCTGGAGTAGCTTGACTGGTTTTTCACATCAGCCAACTGGATCTCCTCATATCCTCTTACACAAGTGCTCCCCCTTGCAAAGACAGCTTCTGATCATGTTCCTTGTGTGGTCACTGTGACACTTCCATCCCTAAGTGTAACTTACTTCGTTTTGAAAACTACTGGGTTGAAATGGAGGGCTTCATGGAGTGTGTTCAGCAATCCTGGCTCATTCCTTCGAGGAAAACCCATATTACTGCTGTCATTATGGATAAGATGAAACATCTCAGGCAGGCTCTGAAAAAATGGCAGACAAACCTATCCCAGTTGAAAATTTTCATCTCCAGATGCAATCAAGCTGTGTTGTGCTTGGATGAGCTGGAGGAATTGAGGACACTCTTCAGACCAGAGGCTAACTTCAGGAATATTGTTAAGTTACACTTGGAGCACCTTTTGCATCTCCAGTGCTTATACTGGAAAAAGAGAGCCACTATCAGATTTGTTAAAGTTGGTGAGGAAAACACTAAATTCTTTCATGCTATGGCAACTGAGAGATATAGGAGGAATTCCATTGCATCTCTCAAGTTGAATGATGGTTCCATCATATCTGATCATGATCAAATTTTTGCATGTTTTTGGGCATCCTTTAAGGATAGAATGGGAACTTCTCTTGGCATTAACATGGCCTTTGATTTACAATCTCTGCTTCAGAAGGTGGAGGGAGTGGATATTCTCACAGAACCTTTTTCTAAGTCTGAAATGGACAAGACTGTTCAGGATATGCCCATTGACAAAGCTCTTGGACCTGATGGTTTTAATGGTCTTTTCTTCAAGAAATGCTGGCCCATTATCTCCCCTAAGTTTTATCAACTTGCTGCTGCCTTTCATGCTGGTCATGCTCAACTTGAGAACATGAACTCATCTTATATTACTCTGATTCCCAAGAAGAGATCACCTGAACAAGTGGGAGATTACTGACCAATATCACTTACTGGGATGGGCCTCAAATTTCTGTCCAAAATGGTTGCTAACAGGTTACAGTTGCAGATTGTGAAGTGTCTTCATAAGAATCAGTATGGTTTTATCAAGTCTAGAACCATTCAAGATTGTGTTGGATGGACTCTGGAGTACCTGCACCAATGCCATCAATCCAAGAAACCAATAGTTATTCTCAAGCTGGATTTTGAAAAGGCATTTGACTCTGTGGAGCATGAGTTCATTTTTCAGATTCTCAAACACAAAGGCTTCAATGACAGATGGATACTTTGGGTAAAGCAGCTCCTAACTTCTGGCTCATCTTCGGTCGTGATCAATGGTGTGCGTGGAATGAAATTTATGTGCAAGAAAGGAGTCAGGCAAGGAGATCCCATGTCCCCCACTGCTTTTTGCTATTGCTGCTGATTTTTTATAGACTCTGGTTAACCAACTGCTGATGGAGGGTCTGATTCAGCTGCCCATACCTTGTCATGATAAGGATTTTCCTATAGTGCAATATGCTGATGATACCCTTATCATCCTACCTGCTGATGCAACTCAATTGTTACAGTTCAAGAAAATGCTCTTACTTTTCTCCCAGTCCACTGGATTACATGTGAATTATCACAAATCTGCCCTTCTACCTGTCAACACTTCTCCACAGCAACTCCAGGACCTGGCAGACTCCATTGGCTGCAAAGTGGGATCTTTGCCCTTCACATACCTTGGCCTTCCAGTTGGGACAACTAAACCAAGAATCATTGATCTCATGCCACTGGTTGATAACATGGAAAGAAGGCTCAGTGCTAGTTCATCTTTCCTGGCTCAGGGGGGAAGGTTACAGTATTTAAACTCAGCACTGTCTTCTGTGCCTATCTTCTTCCTATGCAGTCTGGATATCCCACCAGGCATACTGAAGCAGCTGGAAAGAATTCAGAGGCAATGTCTATGGAGGAAAAATGGGCAAGATCATGCACCCTCTCTTGCTGCCTGGCAACTGGTGTGCAGACCTAAAAATAAAGGGGGGTTAGGAATTATGAATCTAGCAATCCAGAATGAAGCACTGCTGCTCAAGCATGTTGATAAATTTCTAAATCATGCTGATATCCCATGGGTGAACTTAATCTGGAACACTTACTATCATGACACAGTCCCTCAGGGAACTGCCCTTTGTGGTTCTTTTTGGTGGAAGGGTATCTGTAAACGGCTTGACAAATTCAGATTAGTTACACATGTTCAGCCTAACAAGGGTGACTCCTTCCTGTTTTGGTCTGACTCCTGGTTGATTGGAAACTCCACTAGGCCCCTGGCTGCTAGATTCCAAAGGCTTTTTTGTTTTGTGGCTGATCCTTTCTGCACAACTCAAGAGGTCTTTAAAGCCTTTTATGATGACAGCATGCTCTCTATGTTCCACTTGCCACTGTCTGCTCAAGCTTATGAGGAGCTACTTTCAGTTCAATCTTTGCTTCAAGACCTGGATATTGACCACCAGGCCTCTGACAGATGGGTATGGGGAAAGGATGCTAAGGCCTACACAGCCAAGAGATACTATACTCATATTCACAGCAGTATTACACCAAACCCCTTACTCAACTAGATCTGGAAGAGCTGTTGTACCATGAAGATCAAGATGTTTGCCTGGATGCTCATCATGGACAGGCTTAACACTCAAGACATGCTTGAACGTCGTCACTGGAATGTCTCAGACTCCAATCTCTGTTTTCTATGCCATGCTATAGTCAAGGAAGACAGAGATCACTTATTCTTCAACTGTCTTTTCAGTACCAGGGTTTGGAATTACCTGGAGATCACATGGCAGGGTACATCCATGTGGAGTGCTACTGTAGCTGCTAAGCGAGACTTCCATAACCCCTTTTTTGCTGAGGTGGTCTTCACTGCATGTTGGAACATCTGGACTGTCAGGAATGCCAAGGTCTTTAACCAGGAGCAGCCAAAGTTCAGAAAATGGAGATCTGGATTCATCCATGATATTTCCCTGTTAGCTCATAGGATTAAGGCTAGTTTCAAGGATGATCTCCTTAAATGGGTTTCCTTTTTGCCTCCTTGAGGTTTGTAACCTTAGCTTCCCATCCCTTTTGTATATTCTAATTTCTTCTTGTACATACTGCTCTTATATATGGGAGTAAAATAAAAGATGTTGTGGGGGGTTTTCCCTACAGTAGCCGGTCAAATAAAAATACCGAACGAATATCAAATTCACATGACTATTATCAGCATGACTTATCCCATGTCCTCAGGAACAAAAGCATAATCATAATCATGATCAGAGGTGTAATGAATAGCATCAAGGATGTGAACATAAACTCTTCCACCAAGTAATCGAACTAGCATCAACTACAAAGAGTAATCAACACTATTAGCAACCTTACAAGTACCAATCGGAGTCGCGAGACGAAGATTGGTTACAAGAGATGAACTAGGGATTGGAGAGGAGATGGTGCTGATGAATATGTTGATGAAGATGCCTCCCCTCCGACGAGAGGAGTGTTGGTGATGACGATGGCGATGATTCCCCCCTCCGGGAGGGAAGTTTCCCCGGCAGGATCGTCCTGCCGGAGCTCTAGATTGGATCTACTCAAGTTCCGCCTCGCGGCGGTAGCGAAACCATGAAAAAGCTCACGATTGATTTTTTCCAGACCAAAACCCTTCATATAGCAAAAGGGGGGAGCTAGTTGGCCACCAGGCAGCCCACAAGCTTGCCCTGCGCCACCAGGGGGTTGGTGGCGGAGTGGGGGCTTGTGGAGCCCTGGTGGCCCCCTCCGGTAGTTCTTTCGCCCAATATTTTTTTATATAATCCAAAAAAAATCCACGTAACTTTTCAGGGCATTTGGAGATGTGCAGAATAGTGGACTAGGATTTGCTCCTTTTCCAGTCCAGAATTCCAGCTGCCTGAATTCTCCCTCTTCGAAGAAACCTTGCAAAATAAGAGAGAAAAGGCATAAATATGGTACCACAAGTAATATAACAACCCAAAAAGTAATAAATATCAACATGAAAGCATGATGCAAAATGGACGTATCAACCATTCATATTGGTGCATGACCATTGAAGGTACTATTTATGTAAACAGAATAACTTTTATTCTTTAACTTAAATGAATAATCATATTGCAATAAACACAACCCAATCATGTTCATGCTCAATGCAAACACCAAATAACATTTATTTAGGTTCAACACTAATCCCGATGGTAGAGGGAGCGTGCGATGTGATCACATCAACCTTGGAAACACTTCCAACACATCGTCACCTCGCCTTTAGCTAGTATATGTTTATTCCGTAGCTTTTATTTCGAGTTACTAACACTTAGCAGCCTGAACCGGTATCTAATACCCTCATGCTTCTAGGAGTACTAGTAAAGTACAGATCAAAATCATGTATATCCAATATACTTTTGTCGACATTGCCAGCCTTCTCATCTACCAAGTAACTAGGGTAGTTCCGCTTTAGTGACTGTTCCCCTCATAATAGAAGCACTTAGTCTCGGGTTTGGATTCAACCTTGGGTTTCTTTACTAGAGTGGCAACTGGTTTGCCATTTCATAAAGCATCCCTTTTAACCCTTACCCTTCTCGAAACTAGTGGTTCTACTAACCATCAACAGTTGATGCTCCTACTTGATTTCTACCTTCGCGATGTCAAACATCGCAAATAGCTCAAGGATCATGAATTCTATCCCTGACATGTTATAGTTCATCTCGAAGCTCTGTAGCTTGGTGGCAGTGACTTTGGAGAACTATGTCAATCACTATCTTATCTTCAAGATCAACTCCTACTCGATTCAAGCGATTGTAGCACCGAGACAATTTGAGCACATGCTCAACGATTGAGATTTTCTCCCTTACTTTGTAGGCAAAGAATCATGTCGAAGGTATCATACCTCTCAACACGGGCATGATGCTGAAATCCTAATTTCATCTCTTGGAACATCTCATATGTCCCGTGACGTTCATAACATCTTAGGCGTCTTACTTCTAAGCCGTTTAAGCATTACACACTGAACTATCATGTAGTCATCAAAAACGTGTATGTAAGATGTTCGCAACATCCATTGATGACGCTCTGGGTTTAGCACACTGAGCGGTGCATTAAGGACATAAGCCTTCCGTGCAGCAATGAGGACAATCCTCAATTTATGGACCCAGTCTGCATAATTGTTACTATCATCTTTCAACTAAAATTGCTCTAGGGACATATCAAAACAGTAGAGCTACAACGCAAACTACACCATAATTTGCAAAGACATTTGGACTATGTTCATGATAATTGAGTTTAGCTAATCATATTACTAATAAACTCCCACTCAAATAGACATCCCTCTAGTCATTCGAGTGGCACATGATCCAAATCCACTAACTCAAGTCCGATCATCACGTGAGTTGAGTATAGTTTCAGTGGTGAACATCTCCATGTTGATCATATCAACTATATGATTTATGCTCGACCTTTCGATCTCTTGTGTTCTGAGACCATGTCTGTACATGCTAGGCTCGTTAAGTTTAACCCGAGTGTTCTGCGTGTGCAACTGTTTTGCACCCGTTCTATGTGGACGTTGAGTCTATCACACCCAATCATCACGTGGTGACTCGAAACGAAGAACTGTTGCAACGGTGCACAGTCGGGGAGAACACAATTTCCCCTTGAAATTTTACTGAGGGATCACCTTATAATGCTACCAACGTCCTAAGCAAAATAAGGTGCATAAAAGGATTAACATCACATGCAAATCATAAGTGACATGATATGGCCATGAACTTGTGCTTCTTGATCTCCATCACCAAAGCACCGGCATGATCTCCATCGTTACTGGCGCCGCACCATGATCTCCATCATCGTGCTGCCATCGAGTTTGTCGTGCTATCTATGCTATTACTACTAAAGCTACTACCTAGCGATATAGTAAAAGCATCTGCAACCACAAATGTTAGTTTAAAGACAACCCTATGCCTCCTGCCGGTTGGGGTAGCATCGACGTGCAAGTCTATATTTAATTATTACAACATGATCCTCTCATACATCTAATATATCATATCATGTCTTTGGCTATATCACATCACATGCATACCCTGCAAAAACAAGTTAAACGTCCTCTAATTTGTTGTTGCATGTTTTACGTGGCTGCTATGGGTATCTAGTATGGTCGCATCTTACTTACGCAAAGCCACGACGGTGATATGCAAATTGCTATTTAACCTTTGATGTCAGCTGTGCTTCCCCGGCAACGGCGACAGGAATAGTCGTGTCGACGGCACCAGGAATCCTTCTTCTACGGCTATGGAGCCTTGCATTGGTGTTCCCTCGAAGCGGAAAGGGTGATGTAGCACAGCGGTGGTAAGTATTTCCCTCAGTTTGAGAACCAAGGTATCAATCCAGTGGAGGAGTATCACAAGATCCTGCACAAACACAAAAGCTTGCTCCCAACGCTATGAAGGGGTTGTCAATCTCTTATAGATTTTTCGCCAAGTGAGAACTGAAAGCAACAAAGTAACAAAGCAAAGTAAAAGCGGAGGTGTAAACGATGGATGTGAATAGACCCGGGGGCCGTAGTGTTTACTAGTGGCTTCTCTCATGAAAGCAAGTAGACGGTGGGTGAACAAATTACTGTCGAGCAATTGATAGAACAGCGCAAAGTCGTGACGATATCTATGGCAATGATTATATCTATAGGCATCACGTCCAAAACAAGTAGACCGATACTTTCTGCATCTACTACTATTACTCCACACGTCGACCGCTATCCAGCATGCATGTAGTGTATTAAGTCCAAAAGAACAGAGTAACGCCTTAAGGAAGATGACATGATGTAGATGGACAATCTCATATCAACGACATAGCCCATCTTGTTACCCTTGATGTCAACTACTTAATGTGTGCCTTGCTACCCCTACTGTCACTGGGAAAGGTCACCACATGGTAGAACCCAAAACCAAGCACTTATCCCATTGCAAGAATCATAGATCTAGTTGGCCAAACAAAACCCAAGACTCGGAGAGACTTACAAGGATATCAAATCATGCATATAAGAAATCAGCAAAGACTCAAATATATATCATAGATAATCTGATCACAAATCCACAATTCATCGGATCTCGACAAACACACCGCCAAAGAAGAGTACATCGGATAGATCTCCATGAAGATCATGGAGAACTTTGTATTGAAGATCCAAGAGAGAGAAGAAGCCATCTAGCTACTAACTATGGACCCATAGATCTGAAGTGAACTACTCACGAGTCATTGGAGGGGCGATGATGATGAAGAAGAAGCCTTCCAACTCCAAAGTCCCCTCCGGAGGGTGCCGGGAAGGGTCTCTAGATGAGATCTCGCGGAAACGGAAGCTTGCTGCGGCGGAAAAGTATTTTCAAGGCTCTCCTGATTTTTCGCTGAATTTTAGGGAATATATAGGCCAAAGATCTAGGTCAGGGGGCGGCCAGGGAGGCCACAAGCCCTGCCACCGCCGCCTCCCCTGGTGGCGGAGTGGGGGCTTGTGGGCTCCCTGGAGCCCTCCTGGCTTGGCCCACAGGCCCCCTGATTTTCTTTTGTTCGGGAAAAATCATTTCGGGGATTTGATTCCGTTTGGACTCCGTTCCAAAATCAGATCTGAAAAGAGCCAAAAACACACAAAAAAACAGGAACTAGCACTTGGCACTGAATTAATAAGTTAGTCCCAAAAAAGATATAAAAGGTACATAAAACATCCAAAGATGACAAGATAACGGCGTGAAACCATCAAAAATGATAGATACGTTTGAGACGTATCACTGCCCTCCTTAGTCTTTTTTATTCGGCGGTATTGTTGGATTGAAGTGGCCTGGACCAACTTTACTCGTACACTTAGGAGAGACCGGTTTCATCGACTGACATGTAACTTGTTGCATAAAGATGACTCGCGGGTACGAGAGTCCGGAAATACTTAAGCAACAAAGTAACAAAGCAAAGTAAAAGCCAAAGATGACAAGATAGCAGCGTGAAACCATCAAAAATTATAGATACGTTTGAGACGTATCATACTTCTCCAAGGACCGCCTCGGCCAAATCCGATTCAACTAAAGTTGAATAAACAGATACCGGCCAGTCATCTTTATGCAACAAGTTACATGTCAGTCGATGAAACCGGTCTCTCGTAAGCGTACGAGTAAAATTGGTCCGGGTCGCTTCAATCTAACAATACCGCCGAATCAAGAAAAGACTAAGGAGGGTCGTGATACGTCTCAAACGTATCTATAATTTTTGATGGTTTCATGTTGTTATCTTGTCATCTTTGGATGTTTCATGTACCTTTTATATCTTTTTTGGGACTAACTTATAAATTCAGTGCCAAGTGCCAGTTCCTGTTTTTTCTGTCTTTTTGGCTCTTTTCAGATCTGATTTTGGAACAGAGTCCAAACGGAATAAAATACCCGAAATAAATTTTTCCCGAACGGAAGAAGATCAGGGGGCTTGAGGGCCAAGGCAGGAGAGCTACAGGGGGCCCACAAGCCCTGTAGCCGCCACCACGGGGGGGGGGGCTAGCAGGCTTGTGGCCTCCCTGGCGCCCCCTGACCTAGCTCCTTCGCCTATATATTCCCTAAAATACAGAAAAAAGGGAATCCACGAAAACACATTTCCGCCGCCCCAAGCTTCCGTTTCCGCGATATCTCATCTGGAGACCCTTCCCGGTGCCCTGCCGGAGGGGACTTTGGAGTTGGAGGGCTTCTACATCAACATCATCGCCCCTCCAATGACTTGTGAGTAGTTCACTTCAGACCTACGGGTCCGTAGCTAGTAGCTAGATGGCTTCTTCTCTCTCTTGGATCTTCAATACAAAGTTCTCCATGATCTTCATGGAGATCTATCCGATGTAATCCTCTTTGGCGGTGTGTTTGTCGAGATCCGATGAATTGTGGATTTGTGATCAGATTATCTATGATATATATTTGAGGCTTTGTTGATTTCTTATATGCATGATTTGATATCCTTGTAAGTCTCTCCGAGTCTTGGGTTTTGTTTGTCCAACTAGATCTATGATTCTTGCAATGGGAGAAGTGCTTGGTTTTGGGTCCATACTGTGGGGTGACCTTTCCTAGTGACAGAAAGGGCAGCAAGGCACACATCGTGTAGTTGCCATCAAGGGTAACAAGATGGGCTTTGTCGTAGATATGAGATTGTCCATGTACATCATGTCATCTTCCTTAAGGCGTTACTCTGTTCTTTTGGACTTAATACACTAGATGCATGCTGGATAGCGGTCGACGTGTGGAGTAAAAGTAGTAGATGCAGAAAGTATCGGTCTACTTGTTTTGGACGTGATACCTATAGATATAATCATTGCCATAGATGACGTCACGACTTTGCGCGGTTCTATCAATTGCTCGACGGTAATTTTTTCACCCACCGTCTACTTGCTTTCATGAGAGAAGCCACTACTAAACTCTACGGCCCCCGAGTCTATTCACACCTATCGTTTCCACTTTCGCTTTTACATTGTTGCTTTCAGTTCTCACTTAGCAAACAATCTATAAGGGATTGACAACCCCATCATACCATTGGGAGCAAGCTTTTTGTGTTTGTGCAGGTACTTGTGATACTCCTTCACTGGATCGATACCTTGGTTCTCAAAACTGAGGGAAATACTTACCACTTCTGCGCTACATCACCCTTTGTGCTTTGAGGGAACACCAACGCAAGGCTCCAAGGCCACGGGGGAATCCTTTGCATATTTGCCTAGGAAGTCCCTAAAGGTGTAGCCGTAGCAGAAGGATTCCTGGTTCCATTTCTTAGGAGAATCAAGACAAGAATAGTCTCCCGTCAGCACGTGTTTCTGGCGCCGTTGTCTTTTGTTGCAGTAGAAGAAGTATTTCTGGCGCAGTTGCCGGGAAAGGAGAGATCTATCCAAGTAGGTGTCACAAACTCATCTCTTTCATTTACCTTTTTTGCCAGTTGCCTCTCGTTTTCGTCTCCCCCACTTCACATTTGCCGTTTTCTTTTGCCTTTTCCCTTTTTCGTTTGCCCTTTTCTCTTGCTTGCTCTCTGTTCGCTTGTGTGCCATGTGCCTTCAATATGCGTGCATCTTCGCTTGCTGAAAATCTAGTGATATGGATCCTCATCCACTTGCTAATCTCTTTAAGAGATCCAATTATGTTGATCCAATTGCTAGTGAGTTGAGTGCACTTGACTATATTTATGGAGTTTTGCTTGAGATGCGTGAATCTGAAAATCGTGATGCAGAAACTTATGAAGTGATTCACGAGGGCTCCTTGAATGAAAAGCATGATTGCAATGGTTTCACTATAAATCCTATTAGTGACAATCATGCTAAAAATATGCAAAACTCTAAGCTTGGGGATGCTAGTTTTGCTATGTCCCCTACTTGTTGCAATAATCATGATTGGGGTGATGATCTTTCTTATGATCTTGAAAATTTGTTCAGGCCTCATGATGATTCTGATATTTGCAACAATATTGAAAGTGGGATTGGAGAACTCATGACTTTAGTTGATGATAATCCCACTATTTTTGAAGAGCGTCAACTTTGCATGCATGTGGATCGTGAAAAGAATATCCTATGGGATAGCTATATTGTTGAATTTGAATATGATCCCACATGTAATTGCTATGAGAGAGGAAAATATTGTGGCAGAAACCTTCATGTTACCAAATCACCTCTCGTGATGTTGAGATCGCTCTTGTCTTTTTCTTCTTCCTCGCATATGGCAGCTATTGGTTGTCTTGACAATTTGTTTTCCTATAAAATGCCTATGCATAGGAAGTATGTTAGACTTAGATGTGATTTTCACATGCTTTAGGATGCTCTCGTTGTGCTTCAATTCTTGTCTTTTGTGAGAGCATCATTGAATGTCTAGCTAACGGCGTTAAACAATAGCGCTTGTTCGGAGGCAACCCAACGAATCTATCCTTTTTCTTTCTGTTTTGTGTTTTCCACACTTTCATAATTCTGTTATGATTGTGTTTTTTGTGTTTCTTTTTGCGTTTGTGCCAAGCAAAACCGTTATGATTAGTCTTGGGGATGATCGTTTGGTCATGCTGGAAAAGACAGAAACTTTCTGCTCATGAAAAGAATTTCCATTTTTTTTGTACGAGCTTTTGAGTTGATTCTTCTTGCTTATGGTTTCTACGGAAATTCTTCAGACTGTCGTAAGTTTTCAGAATTTTTGAAGTACCAGAAGTATAGGAAGTATAGAGATTGCTACAGACTGTTCTGCTGTTAACAAATTCTGTTTTTGTTGTGTTGGTTGCTTATTTTGATGAATCTATGGATAGTATCAGGGGGTATTAGCCATGGAAGATTAAAAATACAGTAACCCAACATCAATATAAGTAGAATTTAAGTTTGCTACATTACCTAAGGAAGTGGTGGTTTGCTTTCTTATACTAATGTTATCACGAGTTTCTATTGAAGTTTCGTGTTGTGAAGTTTTCAAGTTTTGGGTGAAGTTCTTATGGACGAAGATATAAAGAGTGGCAAGAGCTCAAGCTTGGGGATGCCCAAGGCACCCCAAGATATTCAAGGATGCCGTAAAATCCTAAGCTTGGGGATGCCCCGGGAAGGCATCCCCTCTTTCGTCTTCAACCCATCGGTAATGTTACTTGGGGCTATATTTTTATTCACCACATGTTATGTGTTTTGCTTGGAGCGTCTTGTATCGTAGGAGTCCTTTATTTTTGTTGTGTCACAATCATCCTTGCTGCACACCTAGAGAGAAAGACATGCACTCACTGTGATTTTGTAGAGCTTCACTTATATCCTTTGGTAGACAATTCAGGTCACATGTGCTTCACTTATATCTTTTGAGCTAGTTGATTTTGCTCAATGTGCTTCACTTATATGTTTTAGAGCACGGCGATGCGTGGCTTGGTAGTTGATCTAAGCTATGAAAGTAGTCTCAAAAGGGGTAGTTATCCAAAGGGATATGAAAACTTCCACCTTTATGTGCATAGAATAGTTAGAGAAGTTTGATTCATCTCAATTAGTTTTGAGTTGTGGTTGTGGTAATATTGAAGTTATGCTAGTAAGGTGTTGTGGATCTAGAAATACTTGTGTTGAAGTTGATTGTCATCCTTGGTGAACCGCTATGTGACGAAGGCTGAGCATGATTAGTCTATTGATTGTCATCCTTTGTGTGGCGGTCGGGATCGCGCGATGGTTTATACCTACCAACCCTTCCCCTAGGAGTATGCGTTGAATGCTTTGTTTCTATTACTACTAAAACTTTTGCAACAAGTATATGAGTTCTTCATGACTAATGTTGAGTCTATGGTTTAGATGCACTTTCACCTTCCACCATCACTATCTTCTTAGTGCCATGCAACTTTCGACGGTGCACAGAACCCACCATTAGCCTCCCTCAAAACAGCCACCATACCTACCTACTATGACTTTTTCAAAGTAATTCAGAGATATATTGCCATGCAACTACCACCATGACATGTGCCACCACTTCTACATTGCCATAGCATGATCGTAAGATAGCTAGCATGATGTTTCCATTAATGTCTTTGCCATGCTAGATCATTGTCACGGTACACTACTGAAGGCATTTTTTGAGTTGAAAGTGTGATGATCATCATTGATGGAGCATTGTCCCATGTGAGGAAATAAAAGAGGCCAAAGATTCCCACAAAAATAAAAATTAAATAAAAAAGAGCCCAAAGAGCCCACCAAAAAAAATGATGAGAGAAAAAGAGAGAAGGGACAATGCTACTATCCTTCCACACTTGTGCTTATTAAGCACCATGATCTTCATGATTGAGAGTCTCTCGTTTTGTCACCATGATAACCCACAAGTATAGGAGATCAATTGTAGACTTTCTCGATAAGTAAGAGTGTCGAACCCAACGAGGAGCTAAAGGTAGGACAAATATTCCCTCAAGTTCTATCGACCACCGATACAACTCTACGCACACTTTACATTCCTTTACCTAGAACAAGTATGAAACTAGAAGTACTTTTTAGGAGTGATAGGATAGGCTTGCAAGAAAGTAAAGAACACGTAAATAAAACTAGGGGCTGGTTAGATAAAGAAACAAGTACGAGTGTCTAACGAGTGTGGAAAAGTGGTGGTAGGAGTTGCGGAATCGTCCCTAAGCAGTCGACTACGTTACTAGATCGATAACAAGTTTTATGTGGGAGAGGCCTCAGCTAGCATGTCATCCCTTACTTGGAATTATATGCACTTATGATTGGAACTATTAGCAAGCATCCGCAACTACTAACGTTCATTAAGGTAAAAACCAACCATAGCAATAAGATATATTGGTCCCCCTTCAATCCCATATGCATCAATTTCTATGCTAGGTTTGAAGCTTCTGTCACTCTAGCCTGCCAATACATAGTCCTATCAACATACAACTTACCCTACGGTGTGATCCACACGCGCTATCATATGATGGGCACCAAAGGACAGCAACATAACCACAAGCAAATTAAACCAACCATAGCAATTCATCAATCACCGATAGGACAACGATAATTTACTCAGACATCATAGGATAGCAACACATCATTGGATAATAATATGTAGCAGAAAGCACCATGTTCAAGTAGAGGGTACAACGGGTTGCAGGAGAGTGAACCGCTGAATATAGATGGGGGAAGACGATGGAGATGTTGGTGAAGATGATGGAGGTCTTGGTGTAGATCGCCGTCACACGATGATGTCCCGGGAGGCGTTCCGGTGCCGCCGGGAGATACGGGGAGAGAGCCCCCTCCTTCTTCTTATTCCTTGACCTCCTACCTAGATGGGAGAAGAGTTTCCCCTCTGGTTCATGGTCTCCATGGCGGCGGAGTGGCGAGAGCCCCTCCTAGATTGGATCTCTCTCTCTGTGTCCTTCTGTTTCCATGCTCCCAGATTTTGCGTTTCACATTTTTTTAAATTCCCGGAGATCCGTAACTCCGATTGAGCTGAAATTTTAACAGGATTTTCTTCCGGATATTATCTTTCTCGCGGCGAAGGAAGGGCTCCAACCGCCTTAAGGAGTGGCCACAAGCCTTCCAGCCGCCACCGTACCTCCTGGTGGCGGCTACAGGGCTTGTGGGCTCTCCGTGCAACGCCTCGCGTTGATTCTTCTTCCCAAAAATCATAAATATTCCAAAAAAATCCCCGTATTTTTTTATTACGTTTGGACTTCATTTGGTATGGATATTCTGCGAAACAAAAAACATGCAACAAACAGGAACTGGCACTGGGCACTGGATAAATATGTTAGTCCCAAAAATAGTATAAAAAGTTGCCAAAAGTATATGAAAGTTGTAGAATATTGGCATGAAACAATCAAAAATTATAGATACGGCGGAGACGTATCAACATCCCCAAGCTTAATTCCTACTCGTCTTCGGGTAGGTAAATGATAAAAAATAATAATTTTTGATGTGGAATGCTACCTAGCATAATCTTGATCATATAATCTAATCATGGCATGAATACTAAAACACGAGTGATTCGAAGCAATAGTCTATCATTTGACATAAGGACAATAATATTTCAAGCATACTAACAAAGCAATCATGTCTTCTCAAAATATCATGGCCAAAGAAAGTTATCCCTACAAAATCATATAGTATGGCTATGCTCCATCTTCCCCACACAACGTATTTAAATCATGCACAACCCCGGTTTTAGCCAAGCAATTTTTTCATACTTTAGTGTTCTCAAACTTTTTCAACTTTCATGCAATACATGAGCGTGATCCATGGACATATCACTATGGGTGGAATAGAATATGGTGATTGTGGAGAAGACAAAAAGAAGGAGATAGTCTCACATCAACTAGGCGTATCAACGGGATATGGAGATGCCCATCAATAGATATCAATGTGAGTGAGTAGGGATTTCCATGCAACAGATACACTAGAGCTTAAAAGTGTATGAAAGCTCACAAAAGAAACTAGTGGGCATGCACCCAACATGCTTGCTCACGAAGACCTAGGGCAATTTTGAGGAAGCCCATCATTGGAATATACAAGCCAAGTTATATAATGAAAATTTCCCACTAGTATATGGAAGTGACAACATAGGAGACTCTTTGTCATGAAGATCATAGTGCTATTTGAAGCACAAGTGTGGAAAGAGGATAGTAGCAATTGTCCCTTCTCTCTTTTCTCTCATTTTTTGTGGGCTCTTTGGCCTCTTTTTCATATTTTTTGTATTTTGGTGGGCATCTTTGGCCTCTTTTATTTCCTCACATGTGACAATGCTCTATTAATAATGACCATCACACTTACAACTCAATACTTAGAGCAATGATGACTCTATATGAAATGCCTTCGGTAGTGTACCGTGACAATGATCTAGCATAGCAATGACATCAAAAAACGGACAAGCCATGGAAACATCATGCTAGCTATCTTACGATCATGCAATGGAAATATGGAAGTGGTGGCACATGTCATGAGATGGAACGGTGGTAGTTGCATGGCAATATATCTCGGAATGGCTATGGAAATGCCATAATAGGTAGGTATGGTGGCTGTTTTGAGAGAGGCTATATGGTGGGTGTAATGCACCGGCGAAAGTTGCGCGGTACTAGAGAGGCTATCAATGGTGGAAGGGTGAGAGTTCTTATAATCCATGGACTCAACATTAGTCATAAAGAACTCACATACTTATTGCAAAAGTCTATTAGTCATCGAAACAAGGTACTACACGCATGCTCCTAGGGGAAAGGTTGGTAGGAGTTAACCATCGCGCGATCCCGACTTCCACACAAAGGATGACAATCAATAAATAAATCATGCTCCGACTTCATCACGTAACGGTTCACCATACGTGCATGCTACGGGAATCACAAACCTTAACACAAGTATTTCTATGAATACACAATTACTTACTAGCATGACTCTAATATCACATATTCATGTCACAAAACTATTGCAAGGAATCAAACATATCATATTTAGTGATCTACAAGTTTTATGTAGGATTTTATGACTAACCATGTGAATGGCCAACTCCTGTTAACTCTCTAAATAGGTATAAGTGAAGCATGAGAGTTTAATTCTTTCTAAAAAAGATATGCCCCGCTCTAACAAATATAAGTGAAGCAAAAGAGCATTCTACAAATGGCGGTTTTCTATGTGTAGGGAAACATGCAATCCAAACTTCAAAAGATATAAGTGAAGCACAACAAGCATTCTATAAAGCCGGCCAAGGACTATATCATACCAGCATGGTGCATAAAATAAAAAGGAAAAATAAACACAAAAGACGCTCCAAGCATTTGCACATATCATGTGACGAATTAAAATATAGCTCCAAGTAAAATTACCGATAGATTGTAGACGAAAGAGGGGATGCCTTCCGGGGCATCCCCAAGCTTAGACGCTTGAGTCTATCTTAAATATTACCTTGGGGTGCCTCGGGCATCCCCAAGCTTAGGCTCTTGCCTCTTCTTATTCCTTCATCCATCGTGCTCTCACCCAAAACTTGAAAACTTCAATCACACAAAACTCAACAAAACTTCGTGAGATCCGTTAGTATAATAAAATAAATGACCACTTCAAGTACTGTTGTGAACTCATTCTAAATTCATATAAGCATTATATCTACTGTAATCCAACTTCACCATGGTTCATACCCACCGATACTACCCATAGATTCATCAGAATAAGAGAACAATGCATAGAAAACAGAATCTGTCAAAATAGAACAGTCTGTAGCAATCTGTATATTCCGTATACTTCTGATATATCAAAAATTCTGAAAAATTACGAACGTCTGGAAAATTTTCATATCAATCAGCAGAAAAAAGAATCAACTCAAAAGCTCTTGCAGAATAAAAACTAAAATTAATTTCGTGAGCAGAAAGTTTCTGACTTTTCTCAGCGTGATCAAACAACTATCACCCAAACTAATCGTAAAGGCTTTGCTTGACACATTATTTTTAAAAACAAAAAGGAATTGTACAAGGGGATAATTATTTTTGTGAGAAACTTCCATGAAAAATTCTACATTGTTTCCATGAGCATGAACACAAGTGTTCAAGGTCGACCCTCACTTCCACCATGCATCACCTTTCAATCACTTCTCTTTTTGAAAAAGTTTTAAGTTTCCCTCTATATATTTTGTTGTTGTTAAAATAAATAAAAGCACTCAACAGAAATAAATGACTCTCTAAAACTTCCGGTTGTCTCCCAGGCAGCGCTTTCTTTAAAGCCATTAAGCTAGGCATAAAGTGCTCAAGTAATGGATCCACCCAGATCCCAAGGTATATCAAAGCCAATTTTAATTACCAATGATTTAAAATTTGGTAGTGAGCACAAGGTAACATATATCATGCAATGATGAAGTCTAACTCTCTTCCTATGCATTGGCATGTCATAAAAGAATAATTCATGCATATCAAGTAAAGGCCAATACATAGCATAAGCAGTTTCTTGCAATTTTATCGTATTGGAAACATAGAGAGGTGGAGATGTAGTTCATCTCTCATAATAATTGCAAGTAGGAGTAGCAAGCACATGCATATTATATTCATCAAAATCATCATGTGTAACATAAGGAAGTATAGCTAGCTCATCTTCATAAGCATCATTCATATTGGCATCATGGCCACAAGCGTAGCAAGCATCAAGTTCATCAAAAAGGGATATTTCAAACGAATCCAAGGGATCATAGCATTCATCCTTCGGTAAGAACGAAGTGAAATTAAATAATGTATGAGTAGAAGAGTTACCCTCATTAGAAGGTGGACACGGGTAGCTAGTCCGTTCTTCCTCCTTTTGTTCTTTGCTCTCCTAGTCATCTTTTTCATCTAATGAGCTCACAATTTCAGCATCTTCTTCTTCCATAGTTTCCTGCAAAATAATAGTCTCTTCTTGGGCAGCATAGGATTTCTCCTTAAATCGTTCAATATGGGCATTATATTCATAATTAGTATAACAATAACGAAGCATAGCCAAATTTTCAGATCGGTAAGGAGCATCATCATTATCATCATACCTTTTAAACAGAGCCTCAATTTCATAAGCACCCATAAAAGTAACAAACTCTTCTATTTGATCCACATCATAGTAATCATATATACCATAAGCATAAGAAGCCAAGGTTCTATGATCATTAACTCACAAGAAAAGGGAAGGTGTGGAGCCTTCATCCTAGAGCAACAAGTAACACCATGTCTCTTGCATAGTTCCCAAGCATACCATTTCAACAAATGGATTTGATCCCATAAAAGTTTCCCTTTTTGAGTCAAGCGATAATCCCTAAATTATTCACGTTGATCCAACGTGTATCCCATTATATAATTGAATGGGGTTTTCTAAGGATTATTAAAGAAGTATATAATATTTTCCACGTAACGAGCATCGAGGGCTTTAGGAGTTTCCCCATCTCCATGAGTAGCAAGTACACCTAATTTTTTTGGTATTTCGTGTTCCATATCCATAACTAAAGATAGAGAACAACATAGAACATGAAATAAATCTACTTAGTGATAAAGAAAACAAGCACACATGAGAATATTCACCCCACGCTATTGCTCCCCGGCAACGGCGCCAGAAAAAGGTCTTGATAACCCACAAGTATAGGGGATCAATTGTAGCCTTTCTTGATAAATAAGAGTGTCGAGCCCAACGAGGAGCTAAAGATAGGACAAATATTCCCTCAAGTTCTATCGACCACCGATACAACTCTACGCACACTTTACGTTCCTTTACCTAGAAAAAGTATGAAACTAGAAGTGCTTTGTACGAGTGATAGGATAGGCTTGCAAGAAAGTAAAGAACACGTAAATAAAACTAGGGGCTGTTTAGATAAAGAAACAACTATGAGTGTCTAATGAGTGTGGAAAAGTGGTGGTAGGAGTTGCGGAATTGTCCCTAAGCAATTGACTACGTTACTAGATCGATAGCAAGTTTTATGTGGGAGAGGCCTCTGCTAGCATGTCATCCCTTACTTGGAATTCTATGCACTTATGATTGGAACTATTAGCAAGCATCCGCAACTACTAACGTTCATTAAGGTAAAAACCAACCATAGCAATAAGATATATTGGTCCCCCTTCAATCCCATATGCATCAATTTCTATGCTAGGTTTGAAGCTTCTGTCACTCTAGCCTGCCAATACATAGTCCTATCGACATACAACTTACCCTATGGTGTGATCCACGCGCGCTATCATATGATGGGAACCAAAGGACAACAACATAACCACAAGCAAATTAAACCAACCATAGCAATTCATAAATCACCGATAGTACAACGATAATCTACTCACACATCATAGGATAGCAACACATCGTTGGATAATAATATGTAGCATAAAGCACCATGTTCAAGTAGAGGGTACAGCGGGTTGCGGGAGAGTCAACCGCTGAATATAGATGGGGGAAGATGATGGAGATGTTGGTGAACATGATGGAGGTGTTGGTGTAGATCTCCGTCACATGATGATGTCCCGGGCGGCGTTCCGGCGCCGCCGGGAGAGAGTGGGAGAGAGCCCCCCTCCTTCTTCTTCTTCCTTGAACTCCTCCCTAGGTGGGAGAAGGGTTTCCCCTCTGGTCCATGGTCTCCATGGCGGCGGAGGGGCGAGAGCCCCTCCTAGATTGGATCTCTCTATGTGTGTCCTTCTGTTTCTGCGCTCCCAGATTTTGCGTTTCACCATTTCTTAAATTCCCGGAGATCCGTAACTCCGATTGAGCTGAAATTTTAACACAATTTTATTCCGGATATTATCTTTCTTGCGGCAAAGGAAGGGCTCTAACCGCATTAAGGAGTGGACACAAGCCTACCTCCTGGTGGCGGCTACAGGGCTTGTGGGCCCTCCGTGCATCACCTGGCGTTGATTCTTCTTCCCAAAAATCATAAATATTCCAAACAAAATCCCCGTAAGTTTTTAATAAGTTTGGAATTCGTTTGGTATGGATATTCTGCGAAACAAAAAGCATGCAACAAACAGGAACTGGCACTGGGCACTGGATCAATATGTTAGTCCCAAAAATAGTGTAAAAAGTTGCCAAAAGTATACGAAAGTTGTAGAACATTGGCATGACACAATGAAAAATTATAGATATGATGGAGACGTATCACACCACCATATAGCTAGTGGGAAATTTTCATTATATAACTTGGCTTGTATATTCCAATGATAGGCTTCCTCAAATTTGCCTTAGGTCTTCGTGAGCAAGCAAGTTGGATGCACACCCACTAGTTTTCTTTAAGAGCTTTCACATACTCTTAGCTCTAGTGCATCATTTGTATGGCAATCCCTACTCATTCACGTTGATATCTATTGATGAGCATCTCCACAACTCATTGATATGCCTAGTTAATGTGATCATCTTCTCCTTGTTTGTCTTGCAACCTCCACCACACTCCACACCACTTATAGTGCTAAAACCATGGCTCACGCTCATGTATTGCGTGAGAGTTGAAAATGTTTGAGAAAGTAAAGGTGTGAAAACAATTACTTGGCCAATACCGGGGTTGTGCATGATTTAAATTCGTTGTGCAATGATGATAGAGCATAGCCAGACTATATGCTTTTGTACGGATAACTTTCTTTTGGCCTTGTTATTTTGAAAGTTCATGATTACCTTGCTAGTTTGCTTGAAGTATTATTGTTTCCACGTCAATAGAAAACTATTGTTTTGAATCTAATGGATCTGAACATTCACGTCACATAAGAGGAGTTACAAAGGACATCTATGCTAGGTAGCATGAAAGCATCAAAAATTCATTCTTTATCACTTCCCTACTCGAGGACGAGCAAGAGTTAAGCTTAGGGATGCTTAATACGTCTCAAACGTATCTATAATTTTTGATGGTTTCATGCTGTTATATTGTCATCTTTGGATGTTTCATGTACCTTTTATATCTTTTTTGGGACTAACTTATTAATTTAGTGCCAAGTGCGAGCTCCAGTTTTTTCTGTGTTTTTGGCTCTTTTCAGATCTGATTTTGGAACGGAGTCCAAACGGAATAAAATCCCCGAAATAAATTTTTCCCGAACGGAAGAAGATCAGGGGGCTTGAGGGCCAAGACAGGAGAGCTAGAGGGGGCCCACAAGCCCTATAGACGCCACTAGGGGGCGGCGGCTAGCAGGCTTGTGGCCTCCCTGGCGTCCCCCTCACCTAGCTCCTTCGCCTATATATTCCCTAAAATACAGAAAAAATCAGGGAACCCACGAAATCACTTTTCCGCCGCCCCAAGCTTCCGTTTCCGCGAGATCTCATCTGGAGACCCTTCCCGGTGCCCTGCCGGAGGGGACTTTGGAGTTTGAGGGCTTCTACATCAACATCATCGCCCCTCCAATGACTCATGAGTAGTTCACTTCAGACCTACGGGTCCATAGTTAGTAGCTAGATGGCTTCTTCTCTCTCTTGGATCTTCAATACAAAGTTCTCCATGATCTTCATGGAGATCTATCCGATGTAATCCTCTTTGGCGGTGTGTTTGTCGAGATCCGATGAATTGTGGATTTGTGATCAGATTATCTATGATATATATTTGAGTCTTTGCTGATTTCTTATGTGCATGATTTGATATCCTTGTAAGTCTCTCCGAGTCTTGGGTTTTGTTTGGCCAACTAGATCTATGATTCTTGCAATGGGAGAAGTGCTTGGTTTTGGGTTCATACCGTGTGGTGACCTTTCCGAGTGACAGAAAGGGCAGCAAGGCACACATCGTGTAGTTTCCATCAAGGGTAACAAGATGGGATTTGTCGTAGATATCAGATTGTCCATCTACATCATGTCATCTTGCTTAAGGCGTTACTCTGTTCTTTTGGACTTAATACACTAGATGCATGCTGGATAGCAGTCGACCTGTGGAGTAATAGTAGTAGATGCAGAAAGTATCGGTCTACTTGTTTTGGACGTGATGCCTATAGATATAATCATTGCCATAGATGACGTCACGACTTTGTGCGGTTCTATCAATTGCTCGATAGTAATTTGTTCACCCACCGTCTACTTGCTTTCATGAGAGAAGCCACTAGTGAACACTACGGCCCCCGGGTCTATTCACACCTATCGTTTCCACTTTTGCTTTTACTTTGCTTTGTTACTTTGTTGCTTTCAGTTCTCACTTGGCAAACAATCTATAAGGGATTGACAACCCCTTCATAGCGTTGGGAGCAAGCTTTTTGTGTTTGTGCAGGTACTTGTGATACTCCTTCACTGGATCGATACCTTGGTTCTCAAAACTGAGGGAAATACTTACCACCGCTGCGCTACATCACCCTTTCCGCTTCGAGGGAACACCAATGCAAGGCTCCAAGGCCACGGGGGAATCCTTTGCATATTTGCCTAGGAAGTCCCTAAAGGCGTAGCTGTAGCAAAAGGATTCCTGGTGCCGTTGCTGAGGAGAATCAAGACAAGAATAGTCTCCCGTCAGCACGTGTTTCTCGCGCCGTTGGAAGGTATTTTGTTGCAGTAGCAGGTAGAAAATTGAACATCAATGACCACAAACTCTTTTGTGTTCTACTCGAGATATCATCTACACATGAATCAAGTTCATGATGCCACTGTTGGGGAATGTCGCATGGGAAACAAAAATTTCCTACGCACACGCAATACCTATCCATGGTGATGATCATCTACGAGAGGGGAGATTGAATCTACATACCCTTGTAGATCGCTAAGAGGAAGCGTATATAACGCGGTTGATGTAGTGGAACATCTTAGCGATCCAAATCGCAGACCGTCCCGCGATCTCATCACGATCCGTCCTGTGATCCCATCACGATCCATTCTGATCTAGTGTCGAAGGGACGATACCTCCGCGGTCAGCACACGTACAGCTCGATGACGATCTCCGCCTTTTTGATCCAGCAAGAGGGGCAAATAGGTAGATGAGTTCTCCAGCACAGCCGCATGGTGGTGGTGGTGGTGGAGCTATTCTAGAAGGACTTCTCCTAAGCACCGCTGAAACTATACTAGAGGAGAAACAGATCTAGAGAGAGAGGGCAGCACGTGGCTGTTTTCCGTGTCTCAAAAACCCTCAATACCTCTAGTATATATAGGAGGGAGGGAGGGTGGAGGCAGCCTCAAACCCTCAAGGTTTGGACGAAATTGGAGGTGGAGGAGTCCTACTCCAATCCTACTAGGAGTAGGATTCCTCCTTTCCACTTGGAAACCCTTTCCACCGTTTCCACCTTTGGGTTTTTTGCCTATCAAACCTCATGGGCCTTAGTGGGAGCTTATGTCAGCCCACTAGGGGCTGGTTTGTATCCTCCCACAGCCCATAAGTCCCCTCGGGGCGTGACACCCCTCCCGATGGTCCCAGGTACCCTCCCAACACTCCCGATACACTATCGATGAGCCCGAAACTTTTCCGGTGACCAAAACAAGACTTCCTATATAACAGTCTTTACCTCCGGACCATTATGGAGCTCCTCATGACGTCCAGGATCTCATCCAGGACTCCGAACAAATTTCGGTTACCAACACCTATAACTCAACTGTATCGAAATGTCACCGAACCTTAAGTGTGCAGACCATGCGGGTTCGAGAACTATGCAGACATGACCGAGACACCTCTATAGTCAATAATCAATAACGGGACCTGGATGCCCATATTGGCTCCTAAATATTATATGAATATCTTTATCGGTTGAACCTCTATGTCAAGGATTCAGTTAATCCCGTATGCTGTGCTACTGCAACAAAAGACCTTCCAACGGCGCCAGAAACAAACGTGCTGACGGGAGACTATTCTTGTCTTGATACTCCTCAGCAACGACACCAGGAATCCTTCTGCTATGGCTACGCCTTTAGGGACTTCCTTGGCAAATATGCAAAGGATTCCCCCGTGGCCTTGGAGCCTTGCGTTGGTGTTCCCTGGAAGCGGAAAGGGTGATGTAGCACAGCGGCGGTAAGTATTTCCCTTAGTTTTGAGAAACAAGGTATCGATCCAGTGAAGGATTATCACAAGTACCTGCACAAACACAAAGAGCTTGCACCCAACGCTATGAAGGGGTTGTCAATCCCTTATAGATTGTTTGCCAAGCGAGAACTGAAAGCAAAAAGAAACAAAGCAAAGTAAAAGCGAAAGTGGAAACGATAGGTGTGAATAGACCCGGGGGCCGTAGTGTTCACTAGTGGCTTCTCTCATGAAAGCAAGTAGACGGTGGGTGAGCGAATTACTGTCGAGCAATTGATAGAACCGCGCAAAGTCGTGACGTTATCTATGGCAATGATTATATCTATAGGCATTACGTCCAAAACAAGTACACCGATACTTTCTCCATCTACTACTATTACTCCACACGTCGACCTCTATCGAGCATGCATTTAGTGTATTAAGTTCATGCGAACAGAGTAACGCCTTAAGCAAGATGACATGATGTAGATGGACAATCTCATATCTACGATAAAAGCCCATCTTGTTACCCTTGATGGCAACAACACGATGCATGCCTTGCTGCCCCTTCTGTCACTGGGAAAGGTCACCACACGGTATGAACCCAAAACCAAGCACTTCTCCCATTGCAAGAATCATAGATCTAGTTGGCCAAACAAAACCCAAGACTCGGAGAGACTTACAAGGATATCAAATCATGCATATAAGAAATCAGCAAAGACTCAAATATATATCATAGATAATCTGATCACAAATCCACAATTCATCGGATCTCGACAAACAGACCGCCAAAGAGGATTACATCAGATAGATCTCCATGAAGACCATGGAGAACTTTGTATTGACGATCCAAGAGAGAGAAGAAGCCATCTAGCTACTAACTACGGACCCGTAGGTCTGAAGTGAACTACTCACGAGTCATTGAAGGGGCGATAATGTTGATGAAGAAGCCCTCCAACTCCAAAGCCCCATCCCGCAGGGCACCGGGAAGGGTCTCCAGATGAGATCTCGCGGAAACGGAAGCTTGCGGCGGTGGAAAAGTGTTTTCGTGGATGCCATGATTTTTTCTGGATTTTTAGGGAATTTATAGGCCAAAGACCTAGGGCAGGGGAGTGCCAGGGGGGCCACAAGCTTGGTTGCCGCGGCCTCCCCCGTAGTCGCGGCAACAGGGCTTGTGGGCCCCCTGTGGGCCCACTAGCTTGGCCCTCAAGCCTCCCAATCTTCTTCCATTCTGGAAAAATTTATTTCGGGGATTTTATTCCGTTTGGACTCCATTCAAAAATCAGATCTGAAAAGAGTCAAAAACACAGAAAAAATCGGAATTGGCGCTTGGCACTGAATTAATAAGTTAGTCCCAAAAAAGATATAAAAGGTAAACAAAACATCCAATGTTGACAAGTCAACAGCGTGAAACCATCAAAAATTATAGATACGTTTGAGACGTATTATGCTGTTCCCTTTGTCCTTCGCTATGTTACTTGCCCGAGATTCGATCGTCGGTATCTCTATACCTAGTTCAATCTCATTATCGGCAAGTCTCTTTACTCGTTCCGTAATACAAGATCTCATGGTTAACTCCTTAGTCACATTGCTTGCAAGGCTTATTGTGATGTTGTATTACCAAGTGGGCCCCAAGATACCTCTCCGTCATACGGAGTGACAAATCCCAGTCTCTATTCACGCCAACCCAACAGTCACCTTCGGAGATACCTGTAGAGCACATTTATAGTCACCCAGTTGCGTTGCGACGTTTGATACACACAGGGTATTCCTCCGGTGTCTGGGAGTTGCATGATCTCATGGTCATAGGAACAGATACATTGACATGCAGAAAACAGTAGCAATAAACTGACACAATCATATGCTACATTTATAGTTTGGGTCTTGTCCATCACATCATTCTCCTAATGATGTGATCCCGTTATCAAGTGACAACACTTGTCTATGGCTGGGAAACCTTAACCATCTTTGATCAACGAGCTAGTCAACTAGAGGCTTACTAGGGACAGTGTTTTGTCTATGTATCCACACATGTATTTGAGTTTCCAATCAATACAATTATAGCATGGATAATAAACGATTATCATGAACAATGAAATATAATAATAACCAATTTATTATTGCCTCTAGGGCATATTTCCCAAAATTGGAAACTCTGAGTTGTCCTCGTTGACTGGAAAAGCATGCCACCATAAAAAAATTATCACTAAGTTATTCACTTTGAGCTATGTCACCTGTACATATCCCTCTTCCCTCTGCGAAGGGCATATCTATTTACCTTATGCAATTTTTATTTTTAATTTGAGTCTCCATCTTATCTTATAAAGCCCCAACTAAGGAACACCATTATCACACTTGAGCACTGGATGTAGTTAATATTTGAGTGTGTTGCATGAATGGATCAATGATAGAGCATGATGGGCAAGGGATAACATTCTTTAGCGTTAATATCTTGAAAGACTTGGTTGCTTGTTGATATGCTTGAGTATTGAAATATTCATGTCAAATTATAGACTATTGAATTGCATCATCTACAAGTACATATGTCCATTCTGAAAGAAAAAGAATATGGTGAACATGTGAGACGACATTCCACAATAAAATATTTAGTTTTTATCATTTACCTACTCAAGGACGAGTAGGAATTAAGCTCGGGGATGCTGATATGTCTCCAACGTATCTATAATTTTTTATTGTTCCATGCTGTTATATTATCATTCTTTGATGTTTTATAATAATTTTATAGCAATTATATATATATTTTGGAACTAACCTATTGACATAGTGCCTAGTGCTAGTTGATGTTTTTTCCTTCGTAGAAAATCAAGATCAGATGTGGTCCAATTGCCACGACGCTTTACAGAGAAATTTTTTGGACCAGAAGGAAACTTGGGAACTAAGAGTGAATATCAGACAAGGCCCAGGGCGGCCTGATGTCTAGTGGGGACCTCGGGAAGCTTCTCCACGACCCGTGAGCTTTATAAATACCCCAATATTTAGAAACCCCTGGGAGTGGATGTAAAATTGTTTCAGCAGCTGCAAGATCCAGAGGCATGAAATCCAATCTAGAGCCCATTCCGGAGAGGAACACGATCACGGAGAGGGTTGACCATCCTCATTGGTGCACCTCCGATGATGCATGAGTAGTTCATATCAGACCTACGGGTCCCTAGGCAGTATCAAGATGGCTTTCTGTCTCATTTTATTTCTCAATACAATTGTCTCTTGGAGATCCATATGATGTAACTCTTTCTTTTGCGGTGTGTTTGTTGGGATCCGATGAATTGTGAGTTTATGACCAGATCTATGAAAACATATTCATGCTTGTTTATTATAGCCTCGTATTTCTTCTCCGATATTTGGTTTTTGTGTGGCTAGCTTGATCTTTTATCTTGCAATGGGAAGAGGTGCTTTGTGATGGGTTCGATCTTGCGGTGCTCAATCTCAGTGACAAAAAAAGACATGACACACGTGTATTGTTGCTATTAAGGATAATACAATGGAGTATATTATTACATGAATAGATCTTGTCTACATCATGTCATCGTTCTTAGAGCATTACTCCGTTTCTCTATGAACTCAATACACTAGATGCATGCTTGATAGCGCTCGATGTGTCGAGTAACATAAGTAGTTGCACGCAGAAGTCAATCTACTTATCTTGGACATGATGCCTATATATATGATCATTGTATTTAACATCATCATAATTATTTTCTCTTCTATCAATTGCCCAACATTAATTTGCCTATGCACAGCTTGCTATTTTCTCGAGAGAAGACATTAGTGAAACTTACGGCCCCTAGGTCTACATCACATCAACTATTTGAATATCTACTTTGCTATTTGCGTTCTACTTTATTTGCTCCTTGTTTTCAGATATATATTATCAAAAACCCCAAAAATACCTTGTTGCATTCTATTTTCTATCATATTATTTGCATCTATCAATCTATCCTTACTTTACCCATGAGGGTTTACGAGGATTTTCTATTTGTGTGCAGGTGCTGCTTACATAGTCTTGTGGATCTTCCTACTGGATTGATACCTTCATTTCTTATCTGAGGAAAATACTTGCCGTTGCTGTGCTACATCACCCTTTAAGCTGGGAGGGAGAACCAACGCACCTGTGAGGAGTCAATACTGCTTAAATAGTCTTGCGAATCTTCCTACTGGATTGATACCTTGGTTTCATAATTGACGAAAATACTTGTCGTTGTTGTGCTACATCACCCTTTAAGCTTGGAGGGAAACCAACGCTATCACCGAGGAGTTAAGATTTCCGGCGCCGTTGCCGGGGAAGATCAAGTCAAGATCTACGAGGTTCCCACACATAAACTCTCATCTCCTTGCAATTATATTATTTTCCATTTGCCTCTCATTTTCCTCTCCCCCACTTCTCAAAAATTTACCTTTTTATTTGCCCTCTTTCTGTTTGCTGTTTTCTTGCCGGATCTCTTATTTGCTTGTGTTCTTGCTTGCGTAGACATGATGCCTCAAGGGAGGTTTTATGATGTTCCGTATCCCAACATTTTGTTAGACATTGAGAAAAGTACCAAGGAGTACATGACTATGCAATTTGAGCAAAATAATTTTTTTATCGAAGAACTTAAGGAAAATTCTATTTTGCTTGATGCTACAACAAAATAACTTGATCATGTTTGTAAAGAAGTTCCTAATCTCCAATCTCAGTATGCTCCTACCGAGAGTGGATGTACAACCCAGCCACCGAGGTTCAAGTCCCCCACGGGCGCGAATTTGGGTTCTTATTATTTAAAAAAAAACTCGCTGTGGGGGGTTTCCCTTACAGTTTTCCTTCAAAAAAAAATTTGCTAGGAAAGAATTCTAATGCACAAGCTACGTTAATGAATAAAATGGCAACTAAGCCAGAATTTTTAGAAGAGAAAAATGATGAAGAAATTAAAATGCTTTTGCCCTGTGTCCGGTCTACTGCAGCCTGAGCAGATGGAGGTTCTCCCCTCCCACATGGCTGTGATACTGCCGATCCCTATCTTTGGAGGCCTCGTTTCGGTCCGGCAGGCCTCACAGTGTCTGCCATGGTGAGACGACGGTGGTGTCGACGTGACTGTGGTGGCGCATGTTGGTGGACGTACGGTTGGCATGGTGGAGCCGAGGATTGGTTCTGGGGTGTGTGTGTGCGGGGTAGGGAGAAATCTATGTCGGGTCTACCACGCACCGTTGCAGTGACGCCTGTGGGCGTCGCCACCCTTCTTGAAGGGCGTCGGGTACCTCTCCCTCACTCCCCTCCGTGTATCGGGAGAAATCCTAGGATTCGTTCGGGCAGCATCGTCGTCACAGACATTTTTGAAGGTGTTGCTTGGTGCGCGGTAATTCGATGGCGTTGGAGTGTCGTGGAACTCTTCGATGGGCGCAGCAGTTGCGGGATGCCACAACTTTCGTTGATCTAGTGTAGCCGCATTTTTTCTTACTTTTTTCTCTTATTTTCTCTTGTTCTTTTTTTTTGGGCATGATTGTGCTATTCGCTCCAGCATGAAACTCGTTGATATATCTGATGGTTGATGTATCAATGTGGCGAGGCGAAAGCATATTTCGAGAACTCAAAAACATCCCCCTCAAAAAAAAATCCTCAACTCAAAAACAGCAGTTAGGTGCGAGCATGTGCATGTGCATGTGCATGCACAGCTGCCCACCAGCGCATCCGAGGCTCATTCACGGTGGGTTTTCCGTACGAGGCCGGAGTGTTTTTTTTCTTCCAAAACAACGACAAAAGCTTTACCATTTTTCATTGGTAATGTTATTGCAGAATGTACATGTATTTAAATCAAAACCACATTACACATTTTTCATCTGTAAAATACATGTGAATTTTAAAAATGTACCTGTGTTTTCTTCGCAGCTGAATATTTTTAGAATGTACATGTATTTTACTCATAAACATAGTATACAATCTATTATCCCTTCATGCCATCTTCTGTAATTGCACCCCCCCCCCTCCCGCACCGCCGCCGCCACACACACACATATAAAAATATGTGATGATGAAAATGAACTTAAAATAACAATGAACTTTCCTTTACAAAATAGAAGTCAACATGGCATCGATCAAGGCGCCACATGGAGTAAGTCGGATGTGGGGTGAAGAATCCGTCCACTCTAAAAGATACTACTCCTCTCCTGGTTCCTACATAGATTTTTTTTAAAGATTTCAATAGACTACATATGAAAAGAAATGGATAAATATACATCACATTTGCATATAATCCATGTTGAAATCTCTAGAAAGGCTCATATTTAAAAACGGGGGAGTAGAGGGCAACATGTGTTTTACCGTGTTATTCACACATCCAGAATTATCTCTATTTCTCTTTCAAGGGTTATTACGTCAATTTATATTCCACACATACTGTGCAGGCGGTGGATCAAACCCTGAATCCCATGTGTGCTATTGGGCGGTCATGTAGGACAATGCTTTTGGTTATAGAAATGATCCATTCGATTATATTCTTTTATTTTTGTATCTTCCTGATTTCTTTCTCTATCGATTTCCCTTTTTCAATTCCCCCCCCTTTCTTTTCCTTATTTTTTAGGGATTTTTATTTCTGTGCCCCTCATTCGTTATTCTACTCATTCATCCCCACGCTCTTAACTTTTGCTCACATTTCCCCACTCCCTTGCTCGAAACCCTCAGAACAGGTTACAACGGACGTTGTCGTCGGGTCAGTAATTTGACCGTTAACTCTAACGAGTGGGGCCGCGTAGGGCGCATGCAACTGACAGCGGTCATGGGGTAGCACGTGTCGATGGGGGCAGTCGATGGGACAAGCCCGAAACGTCCCATCGTATAAAGAGGGGGAACCACCCCCAGCGCATCGCCCCTGCCATTTCCCCTTCCCCTCCCTGTCGCATCGTCTTCCTCTCCCCAACCGACATCATCTCGCTTTCCTTCAACTGTCGTCTCGGTGTCTCCCACCGCATCCTCTTCCTCACCTTCATCGCCTCCATCTATCCGATGACGGAAGCTCATGGCGACGCTGGCGCAGCGCCAGAGATGTAGTGGAGTTGCAGGGCGCAGTGACCGCGGATGAAGTGAAGGATGTTGGTGGCGTCCATGGCGGTGCAGGGAAATCACAACCGCTGCGGATGTGGAGAAGGAGGTGGCGGTCTCCGCCTCAGTGCTGCCGGACCAGAAGGTGACGGCGTCGAGCGACGCAGTCCATCCCGATACCCGCGATGCGCAACCTGGCGAGGAGCAGGAGGTATTTGCACTTGCTTGTTAGTTGCAATATTTAGGATATTAGCTTGTAGAGTTAGTTGCATTAGTTAGATTGTGATTCATACGGTAGTACAAATGGTTAGAGTAGTTGGTTTGACGGATGGGCCGGGGTTTTCTATGTGGGGGGTGGGGTTTTTTCGTTTAAAAAATGCTAGATAGATCTGTATGAGAGATAGGGATCTCTGTACTTCAATGGTACACATATGTATGCTTATTAGATTTGTTTTTAATGCTACACAAATTGGGTTTTTTAATGCTACAAACATGTATGCTTATTAGATTGGGTCCCTATTAGATTTGTTTTTGAATGCTACGCATATTGGGGTTTTGAATGTCATATGCCCAAATGGAATCCATTGATTAAGAAGTTATTTGATTCATTAGTATATAGATTTGTCCACAATATGTAGTTATATTAGCTCTGTTGTTCAATGTGTGTGCATGACAATGGAAAATGCAAATAACCCTAGTATATTAGCCCTATGATCAATGTGTCATGTGTGCATCTCTAAATTTTCAATTGGCTTCTGTATTTACTAGTGATTGATGTAATTGTATATTCAGGAGGATGATAGATGGGGAAAAAAGAGGAAGCTGGCCTTTACTGGGTTCGACCCGTACGATCCAGGGTATAGTGATGACGAAGAGTATGAGGTAAGCCTACTTAAAATTTAGATTGTTCATTTAGTTCCTTCGACATGGTGTATATGAATCCATAATGTATTAATGTAGTTCATTCATGTGTGCAGTATGATTCTGAAGAAGATGTGTACAAGGGCAACTTCAAGTCCTTCAAAGCGAAGGAGGTGGAGAAGATCAAGGCCAAGGGAGTTGCTTCCTTCTTCAACCGCAAGATCAAGAAGTGGCGCTGCCCCTACTGCACCACCAAGCCAAAGCCAAAGGATGACCGCTTCGATCACCTTGTATCTCATGCAGAGGATGTAGCGAATCGCGGGGAGGACTACATGATCAGGGGGCAGCATGCTGCCCTCGTGAAGGCACTGACTTCGGTGTGATGTGATGATGTGATGAACTGAATGTGGCAGCATGTTTTATCTTTATCTTTTGCGTTACTTTTGGTAAACTGAATGTGGCTGTTTATGATGTGATGAACTAAATCTATGGTAGTAATGTATTATGGTACCCAATGTATTATGGGAACCCATGTATTATGCTATCTATATTTGTTTGTCCTTAAATTTGCCTGTGGTGTATGGTTACTTCTGTTTAGATATTTTTTGAATTAATCTTCATATTTTTACATTTTCTTTTGAAAAATATGCTTTAATATAAAAACTAATAAAAACATGTTTAAAATATGAAAATGTAAAACTAAGTTCAGATCCTTCTTATTCACTTTGAAATAAAACTTTGGTGATTTTTTTGATTTTTTAAATTTTTTCAAAAACAGAAGGTAACCCTACCTCATCTTCTTGAACTCTATCAAATCTTGTAGGTGATAGCTCATATGTGTGAAGGTTTTCTCATGAAAATGACCATAGACCAAGTTTATGATTTTTGGTTGATAATATGTCACATAAGATAGCATTGTAAGCATGTTTCATATTTTTTAAATTTTTTCTAAAATTAATGGTGCTCATTTGACCTCGATCGTGCCACCTAGGGTTTTTTCATGAAAATGACCATAGATCAAGTTTAGTATTTTTCCTCGTTAGTGTGTCTTATAAAACAAGGAACGACGTAGGTTTCATATTTTTCGATTTTTTAATTAATTATGCTCACTCAAAGCTTTCATAACCCCGTTGACCAGCTCAAAACCCCTCTAAACCCCGCGGGGTTTCGCCTAACCCTAGCTCCCAATGTCAGCCGTCCGATCATACCCTGGCGCCAAGCAACAACCCTCGGATGTGGTCTTCTAGAAGGAATTCGGTTGGCAAGCTGCGTGCAGGCTCCGGGCCGTTGGATCACAAGGACGGCTCCGCATCGTTGGATCGTGGGGCGATCCGCGAGTGGCGATCCCGTTGGTGGCTGCTCGCCCACCATTAAATCCGCATCGTTTTTTCGCATCGTTTTTTTTTTGCATCGTTTTTTGCATCAGTTTTTGCATCGTTTTTTGCGTCATTTTTTTGCATCGTTTTCTCGTCGTTTTTTTTGCATCGTTTTTTCACATCGTTTTTTCACATCGTTTTTTGCATCGTGTGTGAACGTGCTAGCTCTTTCATATTTGACCACAGTTTCCCACGCGTGTGCATTCGATCACAGTCCACTCATCAAACGAACCACATTTTCTCACGCGTGTACACTCCTGATGCCGCGGTGGGTGTGAAAACGAGGCGGTTTAGGGTTTAGGTTACAATGGCTATTTATGCCGGACGGACACTCCCCTCCCGCAGCTGTAGCTCTACACCTGCTCCGTTTTCCCGCCGGCCCGAGCACTCCCCTCTCCCAGCCCATCAGCCATGCCACCATGCCGCCAGTACTACACGATCGAAGAATGTCTCTACCTCCTTCGGCGGGCCCAAATCTAGAGGCAAGCGAGGCTACCTCTAGAGGATTTCGGGGAGCCGGAGGTGGAGGCATCACCGGAAGATTAGCCGGAGGTGGAGGCATCACCGGAGGAGGAGCCGGAAGTGGAGGCGTCGCCGGTCTACTATGTGTGGCCCGACCAAGTGGTGATCCTCAACTCCATCCGCTCGGAAGCAGCTGCGCAGGCCTGACGTCTTCGTCAGCAGCAGATGCAGGCAGCACGGGCGGCGCGGGAGGAGGCACACGTGGTGGCCCAGGAGGACCAGGCTCCGGCCATCTCCGACAACGAAGACGCTTAGTGCCCTAGGCAGTACATAGGATATATATCGCAGGCTTCCCTATATTGTATGCTTTCGTTATTATGCTCTCTGAGCTATGTTTGTTGATGCTTCAGCATGTATGCTTTCGTTATTATGCTCTCTGAGCTATGTTTTTTGATGCTTCAAAATGCTCATGCTTCAAAAAATATATTACATGCTTTCTGTTGATGCTTCAAAGCCCTAAACCCTCACATACCTAAAACCTAGCTCGATCAGTGGTAGCGACTCTCACTGCGTCCGTGACGGCGCGCATGCATGCAACCTAGCTCGATCCCATGGCATGGACAGCAGGCTTCGCCGCTTCGGTGTCATGGCAGCGCACGTCGATCGGTATGCCCTAGAGTTTAATTGCCATGCTGAATTCATGCTGCGGTGGTAAAAGGCTGAGACGGTGTGAACTGTGAATCGGTCGAGGAGTAGACATACGCTGCGCCCCGTGGCGGCTCACAGGAAGGCTGCATGCATGACGGAGCGCATCGACGCATGCTGGCACGCAGGCAGACAAGCACTTCATGTCGCGCATGCATAGCTTAGCTTTAATTGCGACGTTGAATAGATGCGAGTGGATCGGGGAGACAAGCGTGTGACATGAGACGAACCAGCAGCGACCGTCCCTCCGTCCGTGACGGCTAGCATGTAGAAAGAGGCCGGTCAGCATACGTGGCGGTGGGCATCAGCGCATGGAGGCAGGCTAGCTACGTGCATGCATAGTAGGCTCATGTCATTACGACGCGTGCAGGGCCCAGCAGCGACCGATGGAGCCAGGTGCATGCATAGCAGGCTCATGTCGCTACGGCGCGCAGGGCCCAGCAGCGACCGATGGAGCCAGGTGCATGCATAGCAGGCTCATGTCGTTACGGCGCGCGCAGGGCCCAACAATCTAACCACGACCCAACGGGCTAACCGCGGCACCATCCGCCGCGACCCCACTCATTAGGTCCAACGGGGGACACAGTCAGTGCGGCCCCACTCGTCAGAGTTAATGGTCAAACCACAGACCCGACGGCATCCACCGTTTGTGACCAGTTCTGAGTGTTTCAGCCAAGGGAGTAGGGAAAACTAAGCAAAAGTTAAGAGCATGGGGATGAATGAGTAGAGCTAACGAACCAGGGCCACAGAAAAAAAAACCCCTATTTTTTATATTGGTATGATATATTTATTAAAAAAAATAGATCATTAGTATGTTTCAAAATTATGAATGTTTTTTTAAATTGGGGAAATTTTTTAATTCATGAATACTTTTTATAATATGTGAAAAATTTAAATATTCTAGTATTTTCCATATTCTTTAAGAATTGTTAATTTCCAAAAATAAAAACTCAAGAAGTTTATACTTTTTTAGCATTTTTCAATTTTTTGTTTAAAACTGGTGAACATTTTTTTGAATTCTCAAATATATTTTTTGTTGCATTATTCGGTGTTTGTTATGTTCAATGCTCGTATATGATGGTTTTTGTTCCTTGGTTGGGCGCTTCCCAATCTATTTGCTAGCCTTTACTTGTACTAAGCGGGAATACTACTTGTGCATCCAAATCCTAAATTCAAAGTTGTGACAAATGAGTCCACTATACCTACCTATATGCGGTATTTTAGTGTCGTTCGAAGTAAATTTGCAACTATCAAATCTAAAGTTCAAAATAAACTTCTATTTTGTGTGCCTGTACCGCTCATGAAGCGGCAAGGGATGGCCGGTATCTTCCATGTTAAATAGGTTATTCTCAAGATGAGTGTTTATTCACTTGTCATTGCACGAGAGTATGCAGGTAATAGGGATGCCGAGTCCCAAAATGCAAAGAAAAATTATTTTAAGTTGTCAAATAATAAATTCCTTGGAAAGTGCTGGTATGGACTGTACCAGTGGATGCGGCTAGCTGTGGAGTGTGAAAGAATGGTGGAAAAAGGAATAAGCTTTACTTTCAGTTTGGGAACCGCCTATGATTTGTTTCTCGTGAAAGATATTGGGAACTCTTAGTCATTTCCGTTGACATGAAAAGCATACCACCCAGAATATTTCATCTCTAATTTTTTTTCCCTTTGAGCTGTGGCACCTCTACAAGTCTGTGCTTCCCTCTACGAAGGGCCTATCTATTTACTTTACGCATTTTTTATTTTGAATTTGAGTCTAAATCTTCTCTTATAAAACACCAACTCAGGAACACTGTTATCATACTTGAGCATTGGATGTAGCTAATATTTGAATGTGTTGCATGAATGGATCAATGGTGGAGCATGATGGGCTAGGGATAGCTTTCTTTAGCATTGATATTTTGAAATACTTGGTTGCTTGTTGATATGCTTGAGTATTGAAGTTTTCATCTCAAATTATAGACTATTGCTTTGAATCATCTACAAGTCCATACGTCCATGCTAAAAAGAAAAGAATATGATAAACATGTTAGGTAGCATCCCACATAAAAAATTATGTTTTTACCATTTACCTACTCGAGGAAGGGCAGGAATTAAGCTTGGGGATGCTGATACGTCTCCAACACATCTATAACTTTTTTATTGTTCCATATTGTTATATTATCATGCTTGGATGTTTATAATCATTTTTATCAACTTTATATCATTTTTTATGACTATCCTATTAACATAGTACCCAGTGCCACTTGATGTTTTTTGCTTGTTTTTTCCTTCACAGAAAATCAATATCAGATGAAGTATAAACGCCACAAAACTTCTTGGATATATTTTTTGGATCAACAGGAAACTTGAGGACCAAGGATGCCAACCAGGGGAGGTCCAGGCGGCTTTTGACCCACAAGTATAGTGGGTAATTCATAGTCCTTTCGATAAGTAAGAGTGTCGAACCCAACAAGGAGCGGAAGTATATGACAAACGGTTTTCAGCAAGGTAATTTCTGAAAGCACTCAAATAGTGGCAACAAGTTGTTTGATAGCAAGATCATTGTAACAAGTGACAAGTAGCAATAGTAACAATAGGTCCAACAAGGTAGCCCAATCCTTTTGTGGCAAAGGACGGGCTAGAACAAATTCTTATAATAGGCAAAGCATTCTTGAGGGCACACAGGAATTTCATCTAGTCACTTTCGTCGTGTTGCGTTAAATTGCGTTCGGTATTTTGATAATTTGATATGTGGGTGGACCGGTGCTTGGGTGTTTTCCTTAATTGAACAAGCCTCCCACTTATAATTAACCCTCTTGCAAGCATCCGCAACTACGAGAAAAGTATTAAGAATAAATTCTAACCATAGCATAGGGATCCAAATCAGCCCCTTATGAAGTAGTGCATACGTCGGGGTTTAAGTTTCTGTCACTCTCGCAACTCACCCTCTAATTACTACTCCACAATGCATTCCCTTAGATCCAACATATGGTGAAGTGTAATGTAGTCAACGGTCACATAACACCACTAAGGGAATCACAACATTCGTATCATCAAAATATCGAACGAATATCAACTTCACATGATGATACGTCTCCAATGTATCTATTATTTTTGCTTGTTCTATGTTATGATATTATTTGCCTCCTCCACTTTGCATGGGACGACCCCCCAGTTCAGCCTGGGCATTCGGGTATTTTGGTTATTTCTGTTCGGGTAGTTCGGTTTATGGGTAATTCGGGTATTCGAAAATGGAAACCAAAATTATTTCTGTCAAAAAAAATACCCGAATCCAAATTACCCAAAATTTCGGTTCGGGTAATTCGGGTACCCAAAATACCCAAAATATTCTGAGCATACATCAACTTTTGATATGAATAACTCGGATAGTATGGGCATTTTTGGTAATATGTGTATTGTAATTAGTATGGGTAACAACTTAGTGTAATAATAGCATGAAAATTTTGGACATTATGAATAATTTGGATAGTCTGGGTATTTCGGGTTTTCCAGACTAGTATCCGAACCCTAACCCGAAAACCGAATAGTCAAGAAATGAGAACCGAACCCATACCCGAATTACCCGACAATTCGGGTAATTCGGTTCGGTTCGGGTTCGGGTAGCGGGTTCGGGTACCCAAACACCTAGGGTGACCCCCAGTTGATGGATCTGGACTGGTCGGAGACGGATCCGCTCGAGGCCATGCCGGAGAAGGCCGGAGATCGCCGGAGGTGAGGTGGGTGGCGGATGGGAGTGTATTGGAGTGGAGTGAAGTGGCTAGGGTTTGGTTCGGCCAAGGGATGAGGACAAATATGTGTGGGGTCGATGCGGGCCAGCGCGGGCCAGGCGGACGTGCCCGGGATCCCCCATATCGGCCTCTTATTTGGGCTTGAAATGGGGGTGCCGGTCAGCCCGGACGTTTGAAACCGGTTTGAGAGGACTGCCTGGGTCATACTTTTGTGACCGAGAAGTGACCGTACGGCCTGCCCGGGAGTTTGAGACGGGTATGAGGGGTCCGGCTATAGATGCTCTGAGTGCCTAACATCACGAGTTAGCAGAAAAAACGTTTCATCTCAGTCACTTTATTTTGGTCATCAGATCAACATCCAATGGCTCCCCTCCCTGTTGGAAATATGCCTTAGAGGCAATAATAAATTAGTTATTATTATATTTCTTAGTTCATGATAATCGTTTATTATCCATGCTATAATTGTATTGATTGGAAACACAGTGCATGTGTGGATACATAGACAAAACACTGTCCCTAGTAAGCCTCTAGTTGACTAGCTCGTTGATCAAAGATGGTCAAGGTTTCCTGACCATAGGCAAGTGTTGCCACTTGATAACGGGATCACATCATTAGGAGAATCATGTGATGGACTAGACCCAAACTAATAGACGTAGCATGTTGATCGTGTCATTTTGTTGCTACTGTTTTCTGCATGTCAAGTATTTGTTCCTATGACCATGAGATCATATAACTCACTGACACCGGAGGAATGCTTTGTGTGTATCAAACGTCGCAACGTAACTGGGTGACTATAAAGATGCTCTACAGGTATCTCCGAAGGTGTTCGTTGAGTTAGTATGGATCGAGACTGGGATTTGTCGCTCTGTGTGACGGAGAGGTATCTCGGGGCCCACTCGGTAATACAACATCACACACAAGCCTTGCAAGCAATGTGACTTAGTGTAAGTTGCGGGATCTTGTATTACGGAACAAGTAAAGAGACTTGCCGGTAAACGAGATTGAAAGAGGTATGCAGATAATGCCGATCGAATCTCGGGCAAGTAACATACCGAAGGACAAAGGGAATGACGTATGGGATTATATGAATCCCTGGCACTAAGGTTCAAACGATAAGATCTTCGTAGAATATGTGGGATCCAATATGGGCATCCAGGTCCCGCTATTGGATATTGACCGAGGAGTCACTCGGGTCATGTCTACATAGTTCTCGAACCCGCAGGGTGTGCACACTTAAGGTTCGACGTTCTTTTATGCGTATTTGAGTTATATGGTTGGTTACCGAATGTTGTTCGGAGTCCCGGATGAGATCACGGACGTCACGAGGGTTTCCGGAATGGTCCGGAAACGAAGATTGATATATAGGATGACCTCATTTGATTACCGGAAGGTTTTCGGAGTTATCGGGAATGTACCGGGAATGACGAATGGGTTCCGGGTGTTCACCAGGGGGGGCAGCCCACCCCGGGGAAGCCCATAGGCCTTGGGGGTGGCGCACCAGCCCTTGGTGGGCTGGTAGGACAGCCCAAGAAGGCCCTATGCGCCATAGATAGAAAATGAGAGAGAAAAGAAAAAAAAGGAGGTGGGAAAGGAAAGAAGGACTCCACCTTCCAATCCTAGTTGGACTAGGATTGGAGGAGGACTCCTCCTCCCTTGGTGGCGCAGCCCTTGGGGCTCCTTGAGCCTCAAGGCAAGCCTCCCCTCCTCTGCTCCTATATATATGGAGCTATTAGGGCTGATTTGAGACAACTTTTGCCACGGCAGCCCGACCACATACCTCCACGGTTTTTGTTGGGGTAACGTAGCATAAATTCAAAATTTTCCTACGCATATTCAGATCTTCCTATGGAGAGACCAGCAATGAGAGAGGGGTAAGAGAATCTTCATACCTTTGAAGATCGCTAAGCGGAAGCGTTGCTAGAACGCGGTTGATGGAGTCGTACTCGCAGCGATTCCGATCTAGTGCCGAACTACGGCACCTCCGCGTTCAACACACGTGCAGCTCGGTGACGTCTCCCGCACCTTGATCCAGCAAGGAGGAGGGAGAGGTTGGGGAAGAACTCCAGCAGTACGACGGCATGGTGTCGATGGAGAGACGAGGTCTCCCGGCAGGGCTTCGCCAAGCACCGACAGAGAGGAGGAGGGAGAGGAGCGGGGCTGCGCCGAGAGAGAGGAAAAACCATGTGTCTCAATGGCCAAAACCACTCTCTATTTATAGGAGGAGGGGGGAGGGCTGCGCCACCCCTAGGGTTCCCTCTCTAGGGGCCGGCGGCCACCAGATGGGAGAGGGGGGGCGGCGGCTAGGGCGGGAGGGGATGTGGCGCACCACTTGGTTGGCCTAAGGCCCACCTGCGCCTAGGGTTGCCCCCTCTCCCCACCACTAGCGCATTGGGCTGGGTTTGGGAGACGCACCAGCCCACCTAGGGGCTGGTTCCCTTCCCCACTTAGCCCATCTAGCCTCCCGGGGTCGTTGCCCCCTTTCGGTGGTCCCCCTGGGCCACGTCCGGTGGTCCCGATGGTCCCAGGACGTTACCGGTGACGCCCGAAACACTTCCGGTGTCCGAAACCATCCGTCCTATATATCAATCTTTACCTCCGGACCATTCCGGAGCTCCTCGTGATGTCCGAGATCTCATCCGGGACTCCGAACAACTTTCGGTAACCTCGTATAACAATTCCCTATAACCCTAGCGTCATCGAACCTTAAGTGTGTAGACCCTACGGGTTCGGGAGACAGGCAGACATTTCCGAGACACCTCTCTGGCCAATAACCATCAGCGGGGTCTGGATACCCATGGTGGCTCCCACTTGCTCCACGATGATCTCATCGGATGAACCACGATGTCAAGGATTCAATCAATCCCATATACGATTCCCTTTGTCTGTCGGTATAGAACTTGCCCGAGATTCGATCGTCGGTATACCTATACCTTGTTCAATCTCGTTACCGGTAAGTCTCTTTACTCGTTCTGTAGCACGTCATCGTGTGACTAACTCCTTAGTCACATTGAGCTCAAGATGATGTTCTACCGAGTGGGCCCAGAGATACCTCTCAGTCACACGGAGTGACAAATCCCGATCTTGATTCGTACCAACCCAACAGACACTTTCGGAGGTACCCGTAGTGCACCTTTATAGTCACCCAGTTACGTTGTGACGTTTGATACACCCAAAGCACTCCTACGGTATCCGGGAGTTGCACAATCTCACGGTCGAAGGAAAAGATACTTGACATTAGAAAAGCATTAGCATATGAACAATACGATCTAGTGCTAGGCTTAGGATTGGGTCTTGTCCATCACATCATTCTCCCAATGATGTGATCCCGTTATCAATGACATCTAATGCCCATGATCAGCGAACCATGATCATCTATTGACTAACGAGCTAGCCAACTAGAGGCTTGCTAGGGACACATTGTGATCTATTTATTCACACATGTATTACTGTTTCCTGTTAATACAATTATAGCATGAACAATAGACGATTATCATGAACAAGGAAATATGATAATAACCATTTTATTATTGCCTCTAGGGCATATTTCCAACAGTTTTACCTCTAGATCGCGTTTCTGCGGAGCTCGGGCGGAGCCCTGCTGAGATTAGATCACCACCAACCTCCGGAGCATCGTCACGCTGCCGGAGAACTCATCTACCTCTCCGTCTCTCTTGCTGTATCAAGAAGGCCGAGATCATCGTCGAGGTGTACGTGTGCTGAACGCGGAGGTGCCGTCCGTTCGGCACTAGATCGGAGCGGATCGTGGGACGGATCGCGGGACGGTTCGTGGGACGGTCCGCGGGGCGGATCGAGGGACGTGAGGACATTCCACTACATCAAGCGCGTTTCTTAACACTTCTGCTGTGCGATCTACAAGGGTACGTAGATCGAAAATCCCCTCTCGTAGATGGACATCACCATGATAGGTCTTCGTGCGCGTAGGAAATTTTTTGTTTCCCATGCGACGTTCCCCAACACTGTGAACATCCGACATGCACATTTCTGATGACTACACGATAGTTGAGTGCAAAATACTTAATGGCTTAGAAGCAAGGCGCCGAAGACGTTTTGAAACGTCATGGAACATAAATGATGTTCTAAAGAGATGAAATTGTGATTTCATGCTTGTGCCCTTGTTAAGAGGTACGAGACCTCCGACAAGATTCTTTGTCCACAAAGTAAAGGAGAAAAGCTCAATCGTTGAGCGTGTGCTCAGATTGTTTGAGTACGACAATCGCTTGAATCAAGTGGGAGTTAATCTTCCAGATGAGATAGTGATGGTTCTCCAAAGTCACTGCCACGAAGCTGTGAGAGCTTCGTGATGAACTATAACATATCAGGGATAGATACAATGATCCTTGAGCGATTCGTGATGTTTGACACTGCGAAAGTAGAAATCAAGAAGGAGCATCAATAGTTGATGGTTAGTAAAACCACTAAGTTTCAAGAAAGGCAAGGGCTAGAAGGGATACTCCGTGAAACGGCAAAACAGTTGCTGCACTAATGAAGAGACCCAAGATTAAACCCAAACCCGAGACTAAGTGCTTCTGTAATGAGGGGAACAGTCACTGAGGCGGAGCAACTCTAGATACTTGGTAGATAAGAAGGCTGGCAAAAGTCGAAAGAATTATATTTGATATACATGATGTTGATGTGTACTTTACTAGTACTCCTAGTAGCACGAGGGTATTGGATACCGGTTCGGTTGCTAAGTGATTAGTAACACGAAATGAAAGCTACGGCATAAATGGAGACTAGCTAAAGGCGAGGTGACGATACGTGTTGGAAGTGTTTCCAAGGTTGATATGATCAAACGTCGCACACTCCATCTACCATCGGGATTGGTGTTAAACCTAAATAATTGTTAGGTTTATTGAAATATGATTATTCATTTAAAGAGAATAATGGTTACTCTATTTGCTTGAATAATCACCTTCAATGGTTTATTGAATCTCGATCGTAGTGTTACACATGTTCATGATATTGGTGCCAAAAGATACGAGGTAATCATGATAGTACCACTTGCTTGTGGCACTGCCGCTTGAGTCATGTTGGTATAAATTGCATGAAGAGGCTCCATGCTGATGGATCTTTATACTCACTTGATTTTGAATCACTAGTGACATGCAAATCATACCACATGAGCAAGGCCTTGTTTTCATTGAGATGAAACAAGATAGTAACTTGTTGGAAGTGATACATTTTGATGTATGTAGTGCAATGGGTGCTGAGGCACGTAGTGGATATCATTATGTTCTTACTTCAATGACGATTTGAGCAGATACAAGAGTATTTACTTAATGAATCACAAGTCTGAAATATTGAAAGGTTCAATTCTGTTTCAGGAGTGAAGTTCGTCGTAACAAGAGGATAAACTGTCTACGATATGATCATAGAAATGAATATCTGAGTTACGAGTTTTGGTACGCAGTTAAGACAATGTGGAAATTGTTTCGCAGTTCATGCCACCTGGAACATCATAGTGTGATGATGTGTCTGAACGTCATAGCCACACACTATTTGGTATGGTGCATGCTATGATGTCTCTTATCGAATTACCACTATCGTTTCTGGGTTATGCATTAGAGACAACCACATTCACTTTAAATAGGGCACCGCGTATTTCCGTTGAGATGACAAAGTATAGACTGAGGTTTAGAGAAATCTAAACTATCGTTTCTTGAAAGTTTGGGGCTTTGACACTTGTGTGAAAAAGTTTCAGTCGAATAAGCTCAAACCCAAAGCGGATAAATGCATCTTCATAGGATATCCAAAACAGTTGGGTACATCTCCTATCTCAGATCCGAAAGCAAAGTGTTTGTTTCTAGAAACGGATCCTTTCTCGAGGAAAGGTTTCTCTCGAAAGAATTGAGTGGGAGGGTGGTAGAACTTAATGAGGTTATTGAACCATCACTTCAACCAGTGTGTAGCAGGGCGCAGGAAGTTATTCCTGTGGCGCCTACACCAATTGAAGTGAAAGCTGATGATGGTGATCATCGAGCATCGGATCAAGTTACTACAAACCTCGTAGGTTGACAAGGTCGCGTACTACTGCAGAGTGGTACGGTAACCCTGTCTTGGAGGTCATGTTGTTGAGCAACGGTGAACCTACGAGTTATGGAGAAAGCAATGGTGGGCCCGGATTCCGACAAATGGCTGGAAGCCATGAAATCCGAGAGAGGATCCATGTATGAAAACAAAGTGTAGACTTTGGAAGAACTACTTGATGGTCATAGGACTGTTGAGTAAAGATGGATCTTTAAAAGGAAGACAGACGATGATGGTGATAAGTCAGTATTAAGAAAAGCTCGACTTGTCGCAAAGATGTTTCCGACAAGATCAAACAGTTGACTATGATGAGACTTTCTCAATCGTAGCGATGCTAAAAGTCTGTTAGAATTATGTTAGTAGTTGCTGCATTATTTATGAAATATGGCACATAGGATGTCAAAGCATTGTTTCCTCGACGGTTTCCTTGAGAAAACATTGTATGTGATACAACCAGGAGGTTTTGTCGATCCTAAAGATACTAGCAAGTATGCAAGCTCCAGCGATCCTTCAATGGACTGGTGCAAGCATCTCGGAGTTGGAATATACACTTTGATGAGATGATCAAAGATTTTGGGTTTGTACAAGGTTTATGAGAAACTTGTATTTCCAAAGAAGTGAGTGGGAGCACTATAGAATTTCTGATAAGTATATGTGGTTGACATATTGTGGATCAGAAGTAATGTAGAATTTCTGTAAAGCATACAAGGTTGTTTGAAAGGAGTTTTCAAAGGAATACCTGGATTGCGCTACTTGAACGTTGAGCATCAAAGATCTAGGAAGATAGATCGAAAGCGCTTAATAGAAGTTTCAACAAGATGCATTCCTTGACAATTTTTTGAAGGAGTTCAAAATAGATCAGCAAAGAAGGAGTTCTTGGTTGCGTTCTGAGGTATGAATTTGAGTAAGACACAAAACCCGACCCCGGCAGAATAAAGAGAATAGAAGAAGGTCGTCTTCTATGCCTTGGCCGTAGAATCTGAAGTATGCCATGCTGGGTACCGCACCTGATGAGTGCCTTGACTCAAAGTCTGTTGAGAGGTAGAGAGAGTGATCCATGATTGAATCACTAGCAGCGGTCAAAATTTATCCTTAGTTACTGATGGACTAAGGATTTTTTCTCGATTATGGAGGTGGTTAAAGAGTTCGTCGTAAAGGTTACGTCGATGCAAGCTTTGACACTAATCCGAATAACTATGAGTAGTGAAACGGGTTCGTATAGTAGAGTAGATATTTGGAGTATTTCCGAATAGCACATAGTAGCAGCATCTATAAGATGACATAAAGATTTGTAAAGAACACACGGATCTGAAAGTTTCAGAACCGTTGACTAAAACCTCTCTCACGAGCAAGACGTGATCACACCCCATAACTATATGGCTGTTGGATTCGTTGGAATCACATGGTGATGTGAACTAGATTATTGACTCTAGTGCAAGTGGGAGACAGTTGGAAATATGCCCTAGAGGCAATAATAAATTAGTTATTATTATATTTCTTAGTTCATGATAATCGTTTATTATCCATGCTATAATTGTATTGATTGGAAACACAGTGCATGTGTGGATACATAGACAAAACACTGTCCCTAGTAAGCCTCTAGTTGACTAGCCCGTTGATCAAAGATGGTCAAGGTTTCCTGACCATAGGCAAGTGTTGTCACTTGATAACGGGATCACATCATTAGGAGAATCATGTGATGGACTAGACCCAAACTAATAGACATAGCATGTTGATCGTGTCATTTTGTTGCTACTGTTTTCTGCGTGTCAAGTATTTGTTCCTATGACCATGAGATCATATAACTCACTGACACCGGAGGAATGCTTTGTGTGTATCAAACGTCGCAACGTAACTGGGTGACTATAAAGATGCTCTACTGGTATCTCCGAAGGTGTTCGTTGAGTTAGTATGGATCGAGACTGGGATTTGTCACTCCGTGTGACGGAGAGGTATCTTGGGGCCCACTCGGTAATACAACATCACACACAAGTCTTGCAAGCATTGTGACTTAGTGTAAGTTGCGGGATCTTGTATTACGGAACGAGTAAAGAGACTTGCTGGTAAACAAGATTGAAATAGGTATGCGGATACTGACGATCGAATCTCGGGCAAGTAACATACCGAAGGACAAAGGGAATGACATACGGGATTATATGAATCCTTGGCACTGAGGTTCAAACGATAAGATCTTCGTAGAATATGTAGGATCCAATATGGGCATCCAGGTCCCGCTATTGGATATTGACCGAGGAGTCACTCGGGTCATGTCTACATAGTTCTCGAACCCGCAGGATCTGCACACTTAAGGTTCGACGTTGTTTTATGCGTATTTGAGTTATATGGTTGGTTACCGAATGTTGTTCGGAGTCCCGGATGAGATCACGGACGTCACGAGGGTTTCCGGAATGGTCCGGAAACGAAGATTGATATATAGGATGACCTCATTTGATTACCGGAAGGTTTTCGGAGTTACCGGGAATGTACCGGGAATGACGAATGGGTTCCGGGTGTTCACCGGGGGGGGGGGCAGCCCACCCCGAGGAAGCCCATAGGCCTTGGGGGTGGCGCACCAGCCCTTGGTGGGCTGGTGGGACAGCCCAAGAAGGCCCTATGCGCCATAGATAGAAAATCAAAGAGAAAAGAAAAAAAAAGGAGGTGGGAAAGGAGAGAAGGACTCCACCTTCCAATCCTAGTTGGACTAGGATTGGAGGAGGACTGCTCCTCCCCTTGGTGGTGCAGCCCTTGGGGCTCCTTGAACCTCAAGGCAAGCCTCCCCTCCCCTCCTCCTATATATATGGAGCAATTAGGGCTGATTTGAGACGACTTTTGCCACGGCAGCCCGACCACATACCTCCACGGTTTTACCTCTAGATCGCGTTTCTGCGGAGCTCGGGCGGAGCCCTGCTGAGATTAGATCACCACCAACCTCCGGAGCACCGTCACGCTGCCGGAGAACTCATCTACCTCTCCGTCGCTCTTGCTGGATCAAGAAGGCCAAGATCATCGTCGAGCTGTACGTGTGCTGAACGCGGAGGTGCCGTCCGTTCGGCACTAGATCGGAGCGGATCGTGGGACGGATCGCGGGACGGTTCGTGGGACGGTTCGCGGGGCGGATCGAGGGATGTGAGGACGTTCCACTACATCAACTGCGTTTCTTAACGCTTCTGTTGTTCGATCTACAAGGGTACGTAGATCAGAAATCCCCTCTCGTAGATGGACATCACCATGATAGGTCTTCGTGCGCGTAGGAAATTTTTTGTTTCCCATGCGACGTTCCCCAACACTCCCTTCTTCCTTTAGCGTTTCACGTCCATCTTCTTTCCTTGCGCAACCGCCCTCTGAATCAGCCCTAACCGAACACGTATATCCTCCATGGCTAGTGGGCCCTATCATGCACTGCCTCGTCGCCCTAACCGCAACCATCCTTCTAAGCACCCCCCAACCAGGACCGGCTTTGGTGACCTCGTAATTCTGACCCAACCTACACCCATCAAGTTTCAGGATCACATTCGCGGGCTAATGTTGGGTCTCGCTCGTTCATGGCTCGGCCTCACCGTGGGTCATTCTCGTCACTCACGTTCCTCGTGCCATCCCCGCCTTTGGCCTCGCGCTATGTAGAAAAAGTGGCTCACGCTAGAAAGTTTTCAAGTTCATGCGATTAGAGATCTAATGCTCTCTCCGTCCGGTAATACTTGTAGGAGAATTAGATAGAAATGGATATATCTTAAACTAAAAAATATATAGATATATTCATTTGTACGATGAGTCTTTCTCGGACAGAGGAAGTAGTTTTTTTTCTTTGCGGGCAGACCTGTACTACTCTCTCCATTCCTAAATATAATTCTTTCTGAAGATTTCACTAACGTGCTACATACATATGTATGTAGAAATATTTTAAGTATAGATTAATTTACTCTGTTTGCTTTGTATGTAGTCTACAATAAAATCTTTAAAAGACTTATATTTAGGAACGGGGAGTAGTTGATAAGGCATTTGCATCCAATCCACTCCGAACTATACATGTTGTAGCTTGATCGCTAAGGCCCTGTTATTTTACATGAATTAGACTAAAAGAAGTTTTTTTTAGTCCCTATGTAATCAAACAGGAGGGACTTTTCGGTAAGAATTAGAAAAAGACTCTACTAGAGGGTCTTTTTTCTTTAGTCAAATTAAAAAAAAGTCTAGTCCTTTAAAAACAAACACCCCCTAAAAAGACTGTCCTGCGACTAGTTAACGCACCATATACGCTTTCCAGGAGTGTGACCACAGAAAATTCAAACTTTCAAGTTCTAACTAATAATCGGCAGTCTACTGAGTGGACTGTGGAGTGGTACTACTCAAGCACGCACCGTGTGTAGCACGACCCACGTCTAGCTGTCTGTGCAGCTCGATTGATGCCTTTCCAACTTATTCTGCTGGATCGCACGGCTGAAAACCAGCATGATATTTTTGTTAAAATTCACTGTTTTGATCTTTTTTGAAAGTTAAGCCGGATCTGATTTTGTTTGGAAATAAAATTCAGATCTAACTTTTTTGCTACCGCCGGAGTCATTGGCGGTATGGTATGAGTACCTATCGCCGCGGATCCTGACGGTACGAAAATGACCTACCGTCGAAGGGGCTGGCGGTAACACATGTAAGCCTACCGTTAAGGGTCAGACGGTAGGCACGCGCGCATACTGTATCCATAATATTTTTTTCGATAGACATGCAACCTTATCGTCAGGGACGTCGGCGATAGGTTGTTATACCCTACCGCCAAGATCTCTGGTGATAGCAAAAGTGTCAGATTCGATAAACTTTTCCTATCGAGGTCAGATTCAACCTAACTTTCATGAAAAGATCAAAACAGTGAATTTGCTCGGTATTTTTCGCTTGGAAAGCTTGGTGACACGGCCATGGCTTGCCTTGCGGTGAAAACCACTCATCATTCCAGCGCAGGCGGTGACTCTGACACGAGAGAGATCTACCGAGGGAGGGGTAACAGTAATGCTGACTGACACCGACCAAGCAGCCTACCTACCTGACACACGCAGCAGGGGCCACTGCCACCACATGAATGTGGGCCGGCGGCAGCTACGGGTCCAAGGCGTCAGTGCCCCTTCCTCCCCTTGGTCCTCGCAGGAGTGTTGTCACTGTGATGGAGATGGATGGGGGCAGGCATAGGGCTCCCTCTCTGGGCTCGCTGCTGTGGGTGAATGGGCTGAGGAAGGAGACGAAGGAGGAGGTGGAGTGAGTAGAGGGGAAAGCTGTGGCTGGCTGGCTGGCTGTCAGGGGGGTACAGCGAAAGTTACCCTTGACAGGGCATGGAACATCCCCTGCACCATCGATCCAGCTTTCAGAATGTCGGCAAACGAGCTACTTATTCTTTTAATTATTTCCCCTCATACAGTTTTCATTCATCTCTATGCATGTTTGCCTATTTTTTGGACTTCTAAAATTAAATCAACCCATGCATATAATCATGTTATTTACTCCCTCCGTTTCTAAATGCAAGTCTTTTCTCGAGATTCCATCATAAACTACATACAGATGTATATTGATATATTTTCAAGTATAGATTCACTTATTTTGCTTCGTATGTGTAGTCCATTATAAAATCTCTATGAAGACTTATATTTAAAAACGGAGAAAGTAGGACGCAAGACACGGTGGCCAATTTTTCTTCTTAAATTTTTGTCCTGTATGTACCGTAGCAACCATCAAAACCGTGCTTGTTATTATGACTACTAAGGTATCAGATTATGAAAGATTCCTCAGAAAAAGACTAATAATAATAATAATAATAATAATAATAATAATAAATATAATCATCATCATCATCATCAACATCATCATCTTACTATGCATCGGTGACGTTAGACCGCTGCCAGAAATTTGGATTAGAAAGAGCTAGGGGTCTCCATTTTACTCCCATGTTTCGGGTTTACAAGATCCGCACTTGTTTTAAGGGTACCTTTCAGTGTCGATTTGATTAACAACATATTATTTGCACATTATAAAAAAATATGCCATTCAATTCGTATTTGACAAAAGTTTTCATCCATGTAATTATTATGGCACACAAGCCATATACCATTCTTTAATTGATGAACAAAACAAATTGTAAAATATATGTGCGGAGCTTGTAAATCTAAAAGAGGGACTGTATATAAATACCCATGACTCCGCCTTTATCAAGTGTCACAAGATAAAATATTTTTAGTATGAAAATATATTAAAGCTAAAAAACATAGCTTGAACGTGAGTATGTATAAACACACTTTTTAGACCTGGTTGCAATTTCTGTTACGTCTGGTGTTTTTTGTATTTAGATCGAAAGCTTTTCCCGCAAAAAAAGCAAACATCTATATAAGCTTTAGAAATTACAAACAAATGATTTATGTAGGGAATAGGTATAAATTTACATTTGCAAGTTTTAGATTAGAAATGTAATCATCATTTGTGTTCCATGCAAAAATAACAAAATGAGTAGATATCTACATATAAAATTTGGTTAACAGCACAATTTGTGGTTTCGTGTGGCCTGAAATGATCATTCATATCTACAATCCACAAGGATTAGTACCTGTACCCACTTGAAAAATAATTTTCTAACTTAAAGTACAATTATTTTCCTTAAATTTCCAAAAAATGGGTTAATATGTGTAGATATCAAGGTTCCGAATAACATTTTCGCACAAATGTGCGAGATCTCCACGAGCTTCGCCACTTCCACATAAAACAACCAAACCAACTAGCTATTACCTCTGTTTCGAAATAATGAAATTATATGTTTGTCGGAAGTCAAACTTATTTAAGTTTGACCAAGTTTATAGAAAAAATATTAACATCTAGAACACCGAATTACTTTCATGTAATCGATTATAAACTATATTTCCGCACTATTTATATTTAGTGTTGTTGATCTTATCACAATTTTACATGTAATTGGTCAAACTTAATCAAGTTTGACTTAAGATAAACATAGAACATCAACTGTTTTGGAACATAGAGTTTACCAATTAGAGAGGTAAAGAGAAAATGAGCAGCATCTAATTTAGCCAGGAATAAAGAAGAGCCAAGGTGTCAGAAATGAAACAAAGATGGATGGGAATTATAGAAAGATCAAAATGCACTGATGGTCTAGAGCTAACAAATTCCTCTCCTTTTTGCCGGAAAGAGCTAATTAATTCCACTGATCTGATATGAATTAACTTACACTTGCATGGAGATTAAAACCAAATCTCCCATTCCCTCTCTAGAAATTGCAAATTAGCTGCAATTGAAAGTCCTGGATATGCCATTTCTTCCCACAGCTTTCTTGACCCTCTTCTTGCTGCTCCTGCTCCTGTTCTCCCTCCCCGTTCATGCCTCTCTCTACCGACGGAGAGGAGGGGAGAGGAAACAGTGGGCAGTAATTGAGGAGATGCGCAAGAGAAGTTCAAGAAAGCTGTGGAAAGGCATGGCATGGACTAGCTTGAACGAGAGATCTGCCTGCTGCAGGCTAGCTTAGCTAGAATTCACCCGTTCTTGCTGCTTATATAACCCAGCAAGCACTAGCCAGCTAGCTGCGTGCTTGCTGCCTACTGTACCCGCGTACACGCACCTCTGTCTCTGTGTGTGGCAGTGTGTGTGGGTGTGTGCGTGGGACACAGAGAGAGGGGGGACTTTATGGGTGTCGTAGACGGTAGATTAATTTACCGATCGTATCCAAAGCATGGAATTCGTGCATGCATGAGATCGATCTAGATGCATGAGGTCGCAGCAGCAAGCAAGGATGCATGGCATTACTGCGCAGATCCTTCTCATATGCATCCACAGCTTGGTAGCTAGTAGCTCCTCTCTCCTCCATGGACCACCTCTCTATGGCTGCCTGTTCTGTTCTAGAAGGAACAGCTCCTTCAAGTTTTTCCTTTTCTTTTTCCTGCATAAATTGCTTTCAAGTTGCTCACATGGACTTGGGAAGTAGATCGAGTACCAGAGAAAGTCGACCTGGCATGTACGCGATCGAAGATCGATCAGCAACGTACGTACGATCTGGGATGGATCCGTAGATAGACGAGCAAGCAAGCGGGCAAGAAGGGTTAACACGTACGTATTGGTATAGTGTGCACGCCCACATACGTACGCATGGACGTACGTACGTACGTGTGCATTATTGCAGTAGATATACTGTAGCCTGTAGGTACGCCTGTACGTGTGGGCATGTGCCTCACTGATTCACTGTAGGATCACCTAGCTTATTTAACGGCTGGGTTAAAGCTCAGACGACCGTGAGTGAATTTTCCAGATCTGCGTCGAGTTTCGCATGTGCACGATGCATGCTCCTTCGTGGGGGAGGCGAAGGGACCGGTGGAGGGTTTCGGCTTCGCGGAGCCGGGTTAGGGTCCACCTATGGTGGGGGAAACTGCCGGCGCCGGAGAAGAAAACCGTGGCCGGCCGGAGAAGAAATTAAATCGCTATGGCGATGGTGGTTGGATCTGGCCGGGCGGGAAAGCTTCACCTGAGTGTAATGTGAAAAAAATGTGAGCCGTACGTCATGGATCGATGAGTTTCCCGGAGCTGGAGATCGAGCTGCCTAATTGGCTTCCTGATCTCACACACACAAACACAAACACATGTGTTGCCTGGATGTGTCCAGCCTGTGGATCGATCGACCGCGGAACGGATACGACGGAGGCGTACGTAGCGTACGACACTGTACGTACGCAACGGCCAAGATCTGCGTGCGGATCGGAGAGATCTCCGGACGGGCGGACATCCTGGCACTCACTCACTCACTCGCTCGCTCTGGCTGGCAGCAGATCTGAATCCGATCCACATCCACGATCCATCCGTCGTCCTCATTGCCACCTGCGTTCGCACGCCGCGCGCTGCTGATTTGGCGTGCGAAGGCGACGCAATGGTGCGTGCAGGAAGGCACATGCGGACGCAGTGCGCATGCCGGCCGGCACCGGCAGGCTTGTCCCCAGCGGAAGCAGTGCCCGCCGGCCGCGCGCCCGGTGCGATCGATCCGTCCGTCGCCAGCTACCCGATGCAAGTTATGGTAATCGGAAAGATGGATCGGCGGGTTAATTAATTATTGGCTAAACGGAATTATTGCTTCTGTCGCTAGCGTGGAGCTGTTGATCTATATACCACTCGCACTGATCAGACCCGTTTCCACGTTGTTGTAAAAACTAGACAATACCTCATGCGTTGCATCGAAATAGTAAGGTAATGAACAATTTGAAAGAGGGGCACATGGTAAGAAAAATAAAGTAAGAAAATAAAATTAAAAAATGCTTTTCAACAGAAAATAAAAAACAAGGAATAATGGGGAGCGACACAGGGCCTGATATGCCAAACTAACCAAAAATCCCCTAGATGGGGATAGATGCTAGGCCATCGTGTCCGCATAGTCTTGGAGCACCTGTGGCTAGGCGTCTAGCAGGCGGTTCCACTCGGTCGTTTCTATCAGGCCAATTGAGCGCCTAAACCTAATATCTCATTGCCCTTAGCGGACGGTCGTAGAAACAAGAAGGGATGGGTCAGCGCATATGGAAAACAGGACAAGGAACCCCACTCTAAAGTGGCTCATCCCTAACCCATGGGTCCATCCAGAACTGGGCCCGTCCACATTACCTATATTAAAGGACATACCTAGGCAAAATTCCTCCTTGATTTTTTGGATAGCATACTAGAATTGGGATCCCCTATGTGGGAGCATGCGAGGAGCGGAGCGGCTCACCCTTTAGGTACTTTGCCTGAAGGAGTTTTAGCCACAATACATTGTGGCTCCAAAGGATATGGCATACCCATCGTAGCATGAGGGCAGTATTTGTAGGGTTGTAGGTCATGATCCCCAACCCGCCACGGTCCTTGGCAGGCAGATATCTATCCACCTGACCATGTGATACTTCTGGCGACCGTCTGATGCCTGCCAAAAGAACATGGCGAGCTCATTATTGAACGAGCTATGAACACTCTTCGGCAAGATATGCGGCCCCATTATAAACATGGGGGGGGGGGCTCGCCATGTTAGCACTAATGAGGACTATTTTGCTACCCTTGGAGGTAAACCAGCCTCGACGCGGCTCGGCCTGCGAAGCAACTCGGCCAACTAGGGGATCTAATCGAGTCGCGAGGATCTTCGACTCGGCCAAAGGCATCCCCGGATAAGTTGTGGGGAATGTTGATAGCTTGCAGTTTAGGTTATTAGCTATCTGGAGTTAGTCCTCTGGCGGGTATCAGAGGATGAAGACCTCGCTTTGATCAAAGTTGATCTTCAGGCCCGACATCGCGTCAAAGCACAGGAGGAGGAACTTCAAATTAACTATGTCGAGGTACGACCCCTGAACCATAATCATGGTATCATCCGCATATTGGATGTGGGTGACCCCTCCTCTAGGGATCAAGTGTCCGACCACCCCTGTAAGATGGCTAGCCATCCGTGCTTTGTCTAGAATACCGGCCAAGCCATCAACGACAAGGTTGAAGAGAGGGGGGAAATTTCGGTCCCCCTAAATCACCCTAGCCGAGTAGGAACAATAAGGTCCCACCTCGTAGTTAATGTTAATGGACGTCTGATACGTCTCCAACGTATCGATAATTTTTGCTTGTTCCATGCTATTATATTATCATTCTTGGATGTTTTACAATCATTTTACTACAACTTTATATTATTTTTTGGGACTAACCTATTAATGGTTGCAAAATTGCACAAATTCTAGTTTCACGCTTTGATTTGTAGGAATTAATTAGAAATTGTCGAAAAAACCCGCAAAAGGAGCCTTTTTGGAGGAGGACTCTCGCTCTCGTGAAATCTGTCGACAAACAGTTTTTAGAGGTCGTTAGTTTGACCCCCGAAGACGGCGTCACATGGAAAAAGCTAAAACTAGGAAAGTGTGGGGAAATTTATGCAATGATTCTGGACTATAAATTCGTCCAAACGGAGTTTGTATGCGATCTGGAGACCCGTTTTACTGAAAGAAAAATATCTGATTACGGGACTACGAGAATTGTTGACGTGATTAAGTCCAACTCTTCACATATTCGATATATTCGGCCAAGCCAAGACTTTGGAGACTCATGAGGGATGTGAGGAGCCCCTAGGAAGGTTCTAGAGGTGTCCGAGAGCCATTGGATCAAGGGTCCATCCATCGGAGGGCCATAGAGCACCATAGAGGCATATATAAGGAGAGAAAAAAATATAATTTTGATAGAGCCACCAAGAGCCACGAATTTGCCTCTCCCTTGGCGGCCGCCATGAAGGGGAGAGGCTCCTCCATTGCAGCACCAAGACCAAGGAAGAAGGAGGGGCAAGGGGCCATCACCCGCCGCCACAGCCGCCGCCGTCGCCGGTGACATGGCCGCCATCGCCTCCATCTCTTCGGGGGATGCACCTCTCCATCAATAAATCTCTCTTTATCACCATGATAATGTGTGAGTAATCTTCCTCGGGGCTGAGAAAGTTTGATATATTCTATAAGAGGCATAAGTATTTAGAAACTAAACGATGACAAGAGAGGATTGATGACCCACAAGTATATGGGGTCAATTGTAAAATTTTTGATAAGTAAGAGTGTCGAACCCAACGAGGAGCAGAAGGAAATGACAAGTGATTTTCAGCAAGGTAATGTCTGCAAGTGCTAAAATTATAAGTAGCGGAGTAGTTTGATAGCAAGATAATTTGTAACGAGCAAGTAACGATAGTAGTAACAAAAGTGCAGCAAGGTAGCCAAATCCTTTTGAGGAAAAGGACAGGCCAAAACGGTCTCTTATGATAAGCAAAGTGTTCTTGAGGGTACACGGGAATTTCATCTATTCACTTTCATCATGTTGTCTTAATTCGTGTTCGCTACTTTGATAATTTGGTATGTGGGTGGACCGGTGCAAAGGTGTTGTTCTTACTTGAACAAACCTCCTACTTATGATTAACCCTCTCACAAGCATCCGCAACTACGAGAAAAGCATTAAGAATAAATTCTAACCATAGCATTAAACTTTTGGATCCAATCAGTGCCTTACGGAATAGCGCATAAACTAGGGTTTAAGCTTCTGTCACTCTCGCGATTGATGACCCACAAGTATAGGGGATCTATCATAGTCCTTTCGATAAGTAAGAGTGTCGAACCCAACGAGGAGCGGAAGGATCTGACAAGTGGTTTTCTGCAAGGTATTCTCTGCAAGCACTGAGATTATCGGTAACAGAAAGTTGTGTGGTAAGATGATTCGTAGCAAGTAGCAAGAAACAACGGTAACAAAGGTGCGGCAAAGTGGCCCAATCCCTTTTGTAGCAAGGGACAAGCCTGGATAACTCTTATAGGAGGTGAAGCGCTCCCGAGGACACACGGAAATTTCTGTCAAGCTACTTTTCATCATGTTCATATGATTCGTGTTCGCTACTTTGATAGTTTGATATGTGGGAGGACCGGCGCTTGGGTACTGCCCTTACTTGGACAAGCATCCCACTTATGATTAACCCCTCTCGCAAGCATCCGCAACTACGAAAGAAGAATTAAGACAAAGTCTAACCATAGCATTAAACTAGTGGATCCAAATCAGCCCCTTACAAAGCAACGCATAAACTAGGGTTTAAGCTTCTGTCACTCTAGCAACCCATCATCTATTTACTACTTCCCAATGCCTTCCTCTAGGCCCAATTAATGGTGAAGTGTTATGTAGTCTGCGTTCACATAACACCACTAGAGTATAAACAACATACAACACATCAAAATATCGAACGAATACCAAATTCACATGACTATTTATAGCATGACTTATCCCGTGTCCTCAGGAACAAAAGTAACTACTCACAAAGCATAATTATGTTCATGACCAGAGAGGTATTGAATAGCATCAAGGATCTTAACATATAATCTTCCACCGAGTAATCCAACTAGCATCAACTACAAAGAGTAATTAACACTACTAGCAACCTTACAAGTACCAATCGGAGTCGCGAGACGGATATTGGTTACAAGAGATGAACTAGGGTTTGGAGATGAGATGGTGCTGATGAAGATGTTGATGGTGATGAGTCCCCTCCGATGAGAGGAGTGTTGGTGATGACGATGTCGACGATTTCCCCCTCCGGGAGGGAAGTTTCCTCGGCAGGACGACCCTGCCGCAGCTGTAGATTGGTTCTGCTCAAGTTCCGCCTCGTGGCGGTGACGAATCCTCCCAAAAGCCTCTTCCTGATTTTTTCTGAACGAAACCCTTCTTGTAGCAAAAGAGGGGGGCGAGAGGGCCATCAGGGTGCCCACAAGCCCCCTAGGCGCGACCGGGGGGCGCCTAGCAGGCTTGTGGCCTCCTGCTGGCTCCCCTCTGGTACTTCTTCGTCCCAGTATTTCTTATAAATTCGAAAATAAATCCTCGTTGATTTTCACGGCTTTTGGAGTTACGCAGAATAGGTATCTCAAACTTGCTCATTTTTCAGGCCAGAATTCCAGCTGTCGGCATTCTCCCTCTTCATGTAAACCTTGCAAAATAAGAGAGAAAAGGCATAAGTATTGTACCGTGAAGTGTAATAACAGCCCATAAAGCGATAAATATCAACATGAAAGCATGATGCAAAATGGACGTATCAACTCCCCCAAGCTTAGACCTCGCTTGTCCTCAAGCGGAAGCTGAGATCAATAAATATGCCCACATGTTTAGAGAGGGAGGTGTCAACAAACAAGATACAGACATGCAGGCATCACGATCATATTCAGAACAGAAATACCATCATATGAACTCTTATGCTAAAGTGACAATTCCTTCACAAGGTAAAGTATGGATCAAGAACCTTACTGAGAATTAACAACCGATAGCCTTTAGTCATTAAAGCAATTGCAATTTATCATAACATCGGAGAGAGTCAAATAAGAGCTTGTAAAGCAAATCCACATACTCAATCATCCTTTCGTCTTCTACAATTGATACAACTCACATGGTACTCATGAGATCAAAGTTTCAGTTGGACACAGAGAAAGATAGGGGCTTATAGTTTTGCCTCCTAACTATTTACCTCAAGGGTAATGTCAACAATAATAGTTCATGAATACTTACTTCCAAGTTGACATACGAATATAGATCTTTCCCTAGCATATGATGTTAGCCAAGATAAAGGCAAAATAAGGAATTGGTGTAGATCACCATGACTCTTTCAAGGACAAAAAGTAAAGTTACAAGAAAGGCCCTTCGCAGAGGGAAGCAGAGGTTGTCATGCGCTTTTGAGGTTTGGATGTGTGTCCTCTTAGTGCGAAGGAACGTCACTTTATATTGCCTCCTGTGATATAGAACTTTATTATGCAGTTCATCGCTTTTATGTCTTCCTCATCACAGGTTCGTACAAAGCTTATTTTCCACACACTAATAGATCATACATATTTAGGGAGCAATTTTTATTGCTTGCACCGATGACAACTTACTTGAGGGATCTTCTTCAATCCATAGGTAGGTATGGTGGACTCTCAAGGCAAACCTGGGTTGAAGGTTTATGGATGCACAAGTAGTATCTCTACTTAGTGCGGAAGTTTTGGCTAATATGAGGTGGAAGCAATCGTCACATGCTAAGGGATCTCTAGTCATATAATCATTGTTTGGAACCAAGCAAACACAATTCATTATGTTGTCTTCCTTTTCCAACATCTACTTCTAAGCATGTAATAGTTTAGTGAGTGCTCACAATCATATATGGTGTTAAAGATGATATATTTATATGTGAACCTCTCCTTCCTTATCACTTCCTATTAATTGCAACAATGACCAAGGTCTACGTTTGTCCACCCTCAACAAGTTTCAATCAACATTCTTTTCATATGTGAAGCCATCACTTCCCATAAGATCATTACATGATCTTTCTTGCTTTTGTTCTTTTCTCATTCTTTTGATCATGGCATGAAGCAAGGCCCTTAACTAAAACTCTCTTTATTATATGGCTCACGAGCTCGAATACATCGGGGGTGACACAAAGCAAAACTCAAGCCTAAGACACTAAGAACATTATTCTACTAGATAAAGATAAAACCAAGAAGAATCGAACTAAGAAAAGGTAAAGGCAAAAGATGTGATGGTGATACGATACTGGGGCAGCTCCCCCAAGCTTGGCACAAGCCAAGGGGATTGCCCATACCCATGCTTAGTTGTCTTCCTTTGGAGGTGAAGGTGGTGGAGTTGTTTTGTCTTTCGATTCCAAGAGGGCCATCAATCTTTGATTTATACCTTGGAGCTCTACGATATGTTTCTCCAGCAAATCAACTTCACGAGTGAGAAAAGTATTACGAACACGAGTTATTTCACATAACCTCAAGAGATCGATCAAGGATGGAGGTAAAAGGTCGAGGTAAGGTTGAAGAAAATCCTCTTCGTCAGCTTCTTCCTTGTTGAGTACAGATTGCCCTTCGTCCAACGCCGGATTCTTCTCCTTACGTCTGCCCTTAGTTTCTTTAGGTAGCCTTTCCTTTGCCTCCATGACCTCCATTCTTTTCAGATCAGCATTTACTTCTCCGTAGACTTGAGGGAGATCGTTCTCCCCCACAGATTCCTGAGATGACATCTTGCTCTGAATCTGCGGCAGAAAACAAGCTCGAAACAAAAACAGAGGAAATTTGCGTGATACGAGGGTCAGACCTTTCGGGAGAATATATACTGATTTTTTTTTCCGACCAGAAGGAGTACTCTGCAAGAAAACGGAGTCCGGGAGGCACACGAGGTGGTCACAAGCCCCCCAGGCGCGGCCAGGGGGTGGCCCGTGCCTGGCAGGCTTGTCGCCTCCTCGTGCGCTTTCTGGACTGCTTTCAATTTTTCTATTTTTTCAACAATTCCAAAATGGAGAAAAATTCCTACTAGAAACGTTTTGGAGACGGTTTACTTATTGAATCACATAACTCTTCGTTTTCGGAGTTTCAAACAGGCTGATAAAAATCCCTTATGTACTCCTCCAGAGTTATGGTATTGATAATATTGCTTTCGACATTTATGGGAGTACCTGAGATATAATGCTTGATTCTTTGCCCGTTTACCACTCTCGGAAAATTACCTTCCGTGTTGTTGATCTTGATGGCACCGGAACAATATACTTCCTCAACAATGTAAGGACCTTCCCATTTAGAGAGAAGCTTGCCTGCAAAAAATCTTAAACGAGAATTATATAGCAAGACATAATCACCTACATTGAACTCACGTTTCTGTATCCTTTTATCATGCCACCTCTTAACCTTTTCTTTGAACAACTTGGCATTTTCATATGCCTGAGTTCTCCATTCATCAAGCGAGCTAATATCAAATAACCTCTTCTCACCAGCAAGTTTGAAATCAAAGTTGAGCTCTTTGATTGCCCAATAAACCTTATGCTCTAGCTCAAGAGGTAAATGACATGCTTTGTCGTAAACCATTTTGTACGGAGACATGCCCATGGGATTCTTATAGGCAGTTCTATAAGCCCACAGTGCATCATCGAGCTTATTAGACCAATTCTTTCTAGACCTATTGACAGTCTTTTGCAGAATTAGTTTAATCTCTCTATTACTTAGCTCTACTTGACCATTGGACTGAGGATGATAGGGAGATGCAATTCTATGCTTGAAATCATACTTAGCAAGCGTTTTACGGAAAGCACCATGAATAAATGTGAACCACTATCAGTCATCAGATATCTAGGGACTCCAAATCTAGGGAATAACTTCTACTACTAGTCGGCATAGCTTCTACCCACTTAGTAACGTAATCAACAGCAACTAGGATATGAGTATACCCGTTGGATTTTGGAAAAGGTCCCATATAATCAAAGCCCCAAACATTAAATGGTTCTATGACAAGTGAATAATTCATAGGCATTTCCTGATGTTTACCAATATTACCTATTCTTTGACATTCGTCACAAGACAAGACAAACTTACGGGCATCCTTGAAGAGAGTGGGCCAATAGAAACCTGATTGCAATACATTGTGTGCAGTTCTATATCCCGCATGGTGTCCTCCGTAGGCCTCAGAGTGACACTTCTGTAGGATCTGTCCCTGTTCATGTTCAGGTACACAACATCTAATAACACCATCTACTCCTTCCTTATAAAGGTGAGGATCATCCCAAAAGTAATGTCTCAAATCAAAGAAGAATTTCTTCTTTTGCTGGTATGTGAAACTAGGTGGTATATATTTGGCAACGATATAGTTCGCATAATCAGTATACCATGGTGTACTACGTGAAATATTGATGACATTCAATTGCTCATCAGGAAAGCTATCATCAATAGGTTGTGGGTCATCAAGAACATTCTCCAACCTAGACAAGTTATCTGCTATGGGGTTCTCAGCACCCTTCTTGTCGATAAGATGCAAATCAAATTCTTGTAGCAAGAGAACCCATCTGATGAGTCTAGATTTAGCGTCTTTCTTTTTCATGAGGTACTTAATAGCAGCGTGATCAGTGTGAATAGTGAATTTGGAATCAACTATGTAAGATCTGAACTTTTCACATGCAAACACGACTGCTAAAAATTCCTTTTCAGTAGTAGCATAGTCTCTTTGGGCACTGTCCAGAGTTTTACTAGCATAGTGAATAACATTCAACTTCTTATCAACTCTTTGTCCTAGGACAACACCAATAGCATAATCACTAGCATCACACATGATTTCAAAAGTTAAGTTCCAATCACGTGGTTGAACAATAGGTCCAGTTATCAAAACCTTCTTAAATATTTCGAAGGCTTCCTCACAGTCATCGTAAAAAACAAAAGGAATATCCTTTTGCAAGAGATTGGTATGAGGCCTAGAAATCTTGGAGAAGTCTTTAATGAACCTTCTACACAAACCAGCATGACCAAGGAAACTTCTTATACCTTTGATATCTGTGGGGCATGACATTTTCTCGATTGCATCAACCTTAGCCTTATCGACTTCAATACCTCTTTCAGAAATTTTATGTCCTAAGACGATGCCTTCATTAACCATAAAGTGGCACTTCTCCCAATTCAAGACAAGGTTGGTGTCTTTACATCTCTGCAAGACTCGATCAAGGTTGCTGAGGCAATCATCAAAAGAAGACCCGTAAACAGAGAAGTCATCCATGAAAACCTCAACAATCTTTTCACAAAAGACAGAGAATATAGCCATCATACATCTTTGAAAAGTGGCAGGTGCATTACATAAGCCAAAAGGCATACGTTTGTAAGCAAAGGTACCGAAAGGGCAGGTGAAAGTAGTTTTCTCCTAATCAGATTGTGCAACAGGTATTTGGGAGAAACCAGAATAACCATCTAGAAAGCAGAAGTGTGTGTGTTTAGACAGTCCTTCTAGCATTTGGTCGATAAAAGGAAAAGGGTAATGATCTTTCCTAGTGGCTTTATTCAATTTCCTAAAATCGATCACCATCCTATAGCCAATAATAATCCTCTGTGGGATCAATTCATCCTTATCATTAGGGACAATGGTAATACCTCCCTTCTTAGGGACGCAATGCACCGGACTCACCCAATCACTATGAGCAACAGGATAGATAATACCCGCTTCCAGGAGGTTTAGTATTTCTTTTCTTACTACCTCTTTCATCTTAGGATTTAATCTCCTTTGATGATCAGCAACTGGTTTGAAATAAGGATCAGTTTTAATCTTGTGCTGGCATAGAGTGGGACTAATGCCCTTACGATCATCAGGAGTATATCGAATAGCAGCACGGTGCTTCCTCAGAGTTTTTAGTAACTTCTTTTCTTCATGCTGTGAGAGGCTAGCACTAATTATAACAGGATATATCTCTTTTTCATCAAGATAAGCATACTTAAGAGTATCTGGCAACTGTTTAAGCTCAAACACAGGATCACCCTTTGGTGGGGGTGGATCTCCAAGCAGTTAAACAGGCAAATTATTTTTAAGGATAGGATATTGTTCAAAGACAACTCTATCTGTCTCATCCCTTTCATCCATATGCATATCATTTTCATGCTCAAGCAAGTATTGCTCTAAAGGATCAGTAGGAGGCACGGCAATAGAAGCTAGGGCAATAGTTTCATCCTTACTAGACAACTCTTTTTCATGAGGTTGTCTACCAAACTTGGAGAAATTGAACTCATGTGACACACCTTCAAAGCCAACAGTGACAGTTTGCTTCTCACAGTCAATATGAGCATTGACAGTATTGAGGAAGGGTCTGCCAAATATGATGGGACAGAAGCTATCTTGCGTGGTAGCAAGAACGAGGAAATCAGCAGGATACTTCGTTTTACCACACAAATCTTCAACATCTCTAACAATTCCCAGAGGGCAGATAGTATCTCTATTGGCAAGCTGAATAGTGACATCAATGGGTTATATCTCGACAGGTGCAATCTCGTCTTTAATTTCATCATATAAGGATTGAGGTATTGCACTAACACTAGCACCCACCTCACATAAACCATGATAACAATGATCTCCTATCTTGACAGAAACAATAGGTGTCCCAACAACACGCCTATGTTTGTCTCTAGCATGTGGTTTAGCAATTCTAGGAGCATCTTCACAGAAGTGAAAATCATGGCCATCAACATTGTCGGACAGGAGATCTTTGATAATAGTAATGCTAGGTTCAACTCTAATTTTCTCAGGGGGTGTAGATGTTCTAATGTAGCCTCCACGTATCACAGTTGAAGCTTTAGAATGATCCTTAATCCTAACAGGGAAAGGTGGTTCCTCAATGTAAGCACTAGGGACAATAGGATCATTATAGGCAATGACTTTCTCTTCAGCTGGTTGGGTTTAACTACATTGACTTCTAAGGGAGGATGATATTTAAACCACTTCTCTTTAGGGAGATCAATATGAGCAGCAAATGATTCACACAATGAAGCTACTATCTCAGAGTCAAGTCCATACTTAGCGCTAAAATCACAAAAAGTATTTGTTTCAACAAAGGATTTAACGCAATCAAACTTGAAATCTTCAGAGTTACGTTTAATTATTTCCAATAAATTCCATTTGAATTCAATATCTCTCTTCATAAAAGAACCGGTACAAGAAGTGTCAAGTATGGTGCGATCATCATGAGAAAGCCGAGCATAGAAGTTCTGAATGATAATTTCTCTCGAGAGCTCATGGTTGGGGCATAAATATATCATTGATTTAAGCCTCCCCCAAGCTTGAGCGATGCTTTCTCTGTCACGAGGCCAAGAATTATAAATATAATTCCGATCACGATGTACTAGATGCATAGGATAAAACTTTTGATGAAATTCCAATTTCAACCGGTTGTAGTTCCATGATCCAGTATTATCACATAGACTATACCATGTCAATGCTTTATCCCTCAAAGATAAGGGAAATACCTTCTTCTTGACCTCATCCTCGGGACAACCTGCAAGCTTAAATAAACCACAAACTTCATCTACATAGATTAGATGCAAGTCTGGATGTGATGTTCCATCTCCTATAAAGGATTAGCCAGCAGTTTCTCAAGCATACCCGAAGGAAATTCATAGCAAATATTTTCAGTAGGTGCAGCAGGTTGAGGAGCAACTCCTTGTGCTTCCATTCGAGGTGAAGATACCCCGAACAAGCTCCTCAAAGGATTAGTTTCCATAGAAACAAATGACAATAAATTTCAGCACACTATATAAATGTTTCCTTACCAAATTCCACTTACCAAAGGCGCTTCACTCCCCGGAAACGGCACCAGAAAAGAGTCTTGATGACCCACAAGTATAGGGGATCTATCGTAGTCCTTTCGATAAGTAAGAGTGTCGAACCCAATGAGGAGCGGAAGGATCTGACAAGTGGTTTTCAGCAAGGTATTCTCTGCAAGCACTGAGATTATCGGTAATAGAAAGTTGTGTGGTAAGATGATTCATAGAAAGTAGCAAGAAACAACGGTAAAAAGGTGCAGCAAAGTGTCCCAATCCCTTTTGTAGCAAGGGACAAGCCTGGGCAAACTCTTATAGGAGGTGAAGCGCTCCCGAGGACACACGGGAATTTATGTCAAGCTAGTTTTCATCATGTTCATATGATTCGCGTTTGCTACTTTGATAGTTTGATATGTGGGTGGACCGGCGCTTGGGTACTGCCCTTACTTGGACAAGCATCCCACTTATGATTAGCCCCTCTCGCAAGCATCCGCAACTACGAAAGAAGAATTAAGACAAAGTCTAACCATAGCATTAAACTAGTGGATCCAAATCAGCCCCTTACGAAGCAACGCATAAACTAGGGTTTAAGCTTCTATCACTCTAGCAACCCATCATCTATTTACTACTTCCCAATGCCTTCTTCTAGGCCCAAATAATGGTGAAGTGTTATGTAGTCGACGTTCACATAACACCACTAGAGGAAAAACAACATACAACACATCAAAATATCGAACGAATACCAAATTCACATGACTATTTATAGCATGACTTATCCCATGTCCTCAGGAACAAAAGTAACTACTCACAAAGCATAATTATGTTCATGACCAGAGAGGTATTGAATAGCATCAAGGATCTGAACTGCATGAACATGCGCCAAGTCAAGCCACTTGAATCACTCAAAGGAGGATATCAGCTTTTCCAGGCTCAGTCACTTCATCATATATCGTCATTATTGCCTTTCAATTGCACGACCGACTGATGGGTCCTCGGGCGATACGAATTTTGGGGAACTTCGGGGTCTGGTTACACGGACCTCGTCAAAACTCGCAGTTTTTATACATTCTCGCCAGTTTTGTATGCTATTACTACATGATTTTGGGTCACGGGGCGATCCGAACTTTCTGCAAAATATGGGGACCTGTTACAGGGACCTCCTTAAAACTCACAGATTTGGTCCATTCTGGCCATTTTTCCTTGCTATTAGTCACTGATTTTGGGTCCCGAGACGATAGGAACGTTCGGGGAACTTTGGGATCCGGTTACGGAAACCTCTTCAAAACTCGAAAAGTTGGTCCATTTTGGCCAGTTTTGTATGCAATTACTTATCGAGTTTGGGTCCCGGGGCGCTATGAATGTTTGGAGAATTTCAGGGTCTGGTTACGGGGACCTAATCAGAACTCACAGATTTTATACATTATGGTGAGTTTTGTATGCTATTACTCACTGATTTTGGGTCATGGGGTGATACGAACATTCGGGGAAATTCGGGCTCCGGTAACGGGGACCTCATCAAAACTCGCAGATTTTATACATTCTGCCAGTTTTCTATGCTATTACTCACTGATTTTGGGTCCCGAGGAGATACGAACATTCGGGGTACTTCGGGATCCGGGTACGGAAACCTCGTCAAAACTCGAAAAGTTCGTCCATTTTGGCCAGTTTTGTATGCTATTACTCATCGAGTTTGGGACCCGGGGCCCTACGCATGTTCCGAGAACTTCAGGGTCTCGTTACGGGGACCGCGTCAAAACTCGTAGATTTGGTCCATTCTGGCCAGTTTTGTATGATCTTACTCACTAATTTTGGGTCCAGGGGTGATACGAACGTTCGTGGAACTTCGGAGTCTGATTACGGAAACCTCGTCAAAACTCGCAGATTTGGTCCATTTTGGCCAGTTTTGTATGCTATTACTCACCGTGTTTGGGTCCCGGGGCGCTACGAATGTTTGGGGAACTTCGGTGTCTGGTTACAGGTAACTCATCTAAACTCGTTGATTTGGTCCATTCTGGCCAGTTTTTCCATGCTATTACTCACTGATTATGGATCCCCTCGTGATCCGAACGTTTGGCGAACTTCGGGCACCGGTTACGTGGACCTCGTCAAAACTCATAGATTTTGTCCATTCTGGCCAGTTTTGTATGATATTACTCACTTGTTTCGGGTCCCGGGGCGATATGAACGTTCGGGGAACTTCGGGGTCCGGTTACGGTGAGCTCGTCAAAACTCGCATATTTCATACATTGTAGCCAGTTTTTATACAATTATTCACTGATTTTGGGTCACGGGGAGATCCAAACTTTTTTTCGAAATCTGGGGACCGGTTATGGGGACCTCATCAAAACTCACAAATTTGGTCCATTCTGGCCATTTTTGCATGCTATTACTCACTAATTTTTGGTCCCAGAGTGATACGAACGTTCGGGGAACTTCGGGTTCCGGTTACCGAAACCACGTCAAAACTCATAGATTTGGTCCATTCTGGCCAGTTCTATATTCTATTACTTACCTGTTTGGGTCCCGGGGCGATACGAATGTTTGAGGAACTTCGGGGTCTGGTTATGGGGACCTCGTCAAAACTCGCAGATTTTATACATTTTAGTCAGTTTTGTATGCTATTACTCACTCATTTCGGGTCACGGGGCGATCCGAACGTTCTACGAAATATGGGGACCGGTTGCGGGGACCTCGTCAAAGCTCGCAGTCCATTCTGGCCATATTTCCATGCTATTACTCACTAATTTTGGGTCCCAAGGAGATATGAACGTTCGGGGAACTTCGGGGTCCGGTTAGTGAAACCTCGTCAAAACTCGCAAATTTGGTGCATTTTGGCCAGTTTTGTATGATATTACTCATCGTGTTTCGGTCCCGGTGCGCTACGAATGTTCGGGGAACTTCAGGGTCTCGTTACGGGGACCTCATCAAAACTCACAGATTTTGTATGTTTGGGCGTATTTTGTATGATATTACTCACTGATTTTGGATCACGGGGTGATATGAACATTCGGGGAACTTCGGGCTCTCGTAACGGGGACCTCGTCAAAACTCACATATTTTATACATTCTGGCCAGTTTTGTACGCTATTACTCACTGATTTTGGGTCCCGGAGCGATACGAATGTTTGGTGAACTTTGGGGTGTGGTTATGGGGACCTCGTCAAAACTCATTGATTTGGTTCATTCTGGCATGTTTTTTCATTCAATTACTCACTGATTTTAGTCCCCGGGGTGATCCGAACATTTCGCAAACTTCGGGGACCGGTTATGAGGACCTTGTCAATACTCGTAGATTTGGTCCATTCTGGCCAGTTTTATATGATATTACTCACTTATTTTTGGTCCCGGGGCGATACAAACGTTCTTGGAACTTCGGATTCCAATTACGGAAACCTCGTCAAAACTCGCAGATTAGGTCCATTTTGGCCAATTTTGTATGCTATTACTCACCGTGTTTGGGTCCCGGGGCGCTACGAATGTTTGGGGAACTTCGGGATCTGGTTACGGGGAACTCATCAAAACACGTAGATTTTATATATTGTAGCCTGTTTAATATGCTATTACTCACTATTTTTGGGTCATGGGGCAATACGAACATTCGGGGAACTTCGGGCTCCGGTAACGTGGACCTCGTTAAAACTATCAGATTTTATACATTCTGGACAGTTTTTTATGCTATTACTCACTGATTTTGGGTCCCGGGGCGATACAAATGTTTGGGGAACTTTGGGGTGTGGTTATCGGGACCTCATCAAAACTCGTTGATTCGGTTCATTCTAGCCAGTTTTTTCAAGTAATTACACACTGATTTTGGGTCCCGGGGTGATCCGAACATTTCGCAAACTCCCGGGACCGGTTATGACGACCTCGTCAAAACTCATAGATTTCGTCCATTCGGGGCAGTTTTGTATGATATTACTCAGTAATTTTGGGTCCCGGGGCGATACGAACGTTCGTGGAACTTCAGGGTCTGATTACGGAAACCTCGTCAAAACTCGCAGATTTGGTCCATTTTGGCGAGTTGTGTATGCTATTACGCACCATGTTTGGGTCCCGGGGCGCTACGAATGTTTGGGGAACTTCGGGGTCTGGTTACATGGAACTCATCCAAACTCGCACATTTTATATATTCTGGCTTGTTTGGTTTGATATTACTCACTATTTTTGGGTCACGGGGCAATACAACATTCGGGGAATTTTGGGCTTCGGTAACGGGGACCTCGTTAAAACTAGCAGATTTGGTCCATTCTGGCCATTTTTCATGATATTACCCACTGATTTTTGGTCCCGGGGTCCGGTTACCGAAACCTCGTCAAAACTCACAAATTTGGTGCATTTTGGCTAGTTTTATATGCTATTACTCATCGAGCTTGGATCCGGGGGCGCTAGGAATGTTTGGAGAACTTCAAGGTCTGGTTACGGGGACCTCATCAAAACTCGTAGATTTTATACATTCTTGCGAGTTTTGTATGCTACTACTCACTGATTTTGGGTCACCGGGTGATACGAACATTCGGGGAACTTCGGGATCCGGTAACGGGGACCTCGTCAAAACTCGCAGATTTTTTACATTCTGGCCAGTTTTGTATGCTATTACTCTCTGATTTGGGTCCCGCGGCGATACGAATGTTTGGTGAACTTTGGGGTGTGGTTATGGGGACCTCGTCAAAACACGTTGATTTGGTTCATTCTGACTAGTTTTTTCAAGCAATTACTCACTGATTTTGCTCCCCGGGGTGATCCGAACATTTCGCAAACTTCAGGGGCCGGTTATGAGGACCTCGTCAAAACTCGTAGATTTGGTCCATTCTGGCCAGTTTTGTACTCCCTCTGTCCTAAAATAACTGTCTCAACTTTGTATTAGCTCTAGTACAAATTTATACTAAGCTTAAGACATTTATTTTGGGACTGAGGGAGTATGATATTACTCACTTATTTTATGTCCCGGGGCGATACGAACGTTCGTGGAACTTCGGAGTCCGATTATGGAAACCTCGTCAAAACTCGCAGATTTGGTCCATTTTGGCCAGTTTTGTATGCTATTACTCACCGTGTTTGGGTCCCGGGGCGCTACGAATGTTTGGGGAACTTCGAGGTCTGGTTACGGGGAACTCATCAAAACTCGTAAATTTTATATATTCTCGCATGTTTTGTATGCTATTACTCACTATTTTTGGCTCACGGGGCAATACAACATTCAGCGAACTTCAGTCTCCGGTAACTAGCAGATTTGGTCCATTCCAGCCATTTTTTTCATGCTATTATTTACTGATTTTTGGTCCCGGGGAGATAGGAACGTTCGGGGAACTTCGGGGACCGGTTACCAAAACCTCGTCAAAACTCGCAGATTTGGTCCATTCTGGCCAATTCTGTATGCTATTACTTACTGTGTTTGGGTCCTGGGGCGATACGAATGTTTGGGGAACTTCGGGGTCTGGTTATGAGGACCTCGTTGCTACCTCAAAAAGATCCCCGGCGACAACGCCAAAAATACTTCTGATGTCAGTTGTGCTTCCCCGGCAACGGCGCCAGAAATACTTCTGCTACCTCAAAAAGATCCCCGGCGACAGCGCGAGAAATACTTCTGATGTCAGCTGTGCTTCCTTTGCAACGACGCCTTAAGGGACTTCCTAGGCAAGTATACAAAGGATTTCCCCCGTGGCCTTGGAGCCTTGCGTTGGTGTTCCCTCGAAGCGGAAAGGGTGATGTAGCACAGCGGTGGTAAGTATTTCCCTCAGTTTGAGAACCAAGGTATCAATCGGGTGAAGGAGTATCTCAAGATCCTGCACAAACACAAAAGCTTGCTCCCAAAGCTATGAAGGGGTTGTCAATCCCTTATAGATTGTTTGCCAAGTGAGAACTGAAAGCAACAAAGTAACAAAGCAAAGTAAAAGCGGAGGTGTAAACGATGGATGTGAATAGACCCATGGGCCGTAGTGTTTACTAGTGGCTTCTCTCATGAAAGCAAGTAGATGGTGGGTGAACAAATTACTGTCGAGCAATTGATAGAACCGCGCAAAGTCGTGACGATATATATGCAATGATTATATCGATAGGCATCATGTCCAAAACAAGTGGACCGATACTTTCTGCATCTACTACTATTACTCCACACGTCGACCGTTATCTAGCATGCATCTAGTGTATTAAGTCCATAAGAACAGAGTAACGCCTTAAGCAAGATGACATGATGTAGAGGGATAATCTCAAACCAATGATAAAAACCCCATCTTTTTACCCTTCATGGAAACTACTTGATGTGTGCCTTGCTGCCCCTACTGTCACTGGGGAAGGTCACCACATGGTAGAACCCAAAACCAAGCACTTCTCCCATTGCAAGAATCATAGATCTAGTTGGCCAAACAAAACCCAAGACTCAGAGACACTTACAAGGATATCAAATCATGCATATAAGAAATCAGCAAAGACTCAAATATATATCATAGATAATCGGATCACAAATCCACAATTCATTGGATCTCGACAAACACACCGCCAAAGAAGATTACATCGGATAGATCTCCATGAAGATCATGGGGAACTTTGTATTGAAGATCCAAGAGAGAGAAGAAGCCATCTAGCTACTAACTACGAACCCGTAGGTCTGAAGTGAACTACTCACGAGTCATTGGAGGGGCAATGATGATGATGATGATGAAGCCCTCCAACTCCAAAGTCCCCTCCGGCAAGGCGCTGGGAAGGGTCTCCAGATGAGATCTCGCGGAAACGGCAGCTTGCAGCGGCGGAAAAGTATTTTCGAGGCTACCCTGATTTTTTGCGGAATATTTGGGAATATATAGGCCAAAGATCTTGGTGAGGGGGCGGCCAGGGAGGCCACAGGCCCTGCCACTGCCGCCTCCCCCTAGTGGCGGAGTGGGGGCTTGTGGGCTCCCTGGAGCCCACCTGGCTTGGCCCAAAGGCCCCCTGATCTTCTTCCGTTCGGGAAAAAATCATTTCGGGGTTTTTATTCCGTTTGGACTCCGTTCCAAAACCAGATCTGAAAAGAGTCAAAAACACAGAAAAAACAGGAACTGACACTTGGTACTGAATTAATAAGCTAGTCCCAAAAAAGATATAAAAGGTACATAAAACATCCAAAGAAGACAAGACAACAACATGAAACCATCAAAAATTATAGATATGTTTGAGACGTATCAAGCATCCCCAAGCTTAACTCCTGCTCGTCCTCAAGTAGGGAAGTGATAAAGAATGAATTTTTGATGCTTTGATGCTACCTAGCATAGGTGTCCTTTGTAATTCCTCTTATGTGACGTGAATGTTCAGATCCATTAGATTCAAAACAATAGTTTGCTATTGACGTGAATGTTCGAAACAAAGCATTCAACGCATACTCCTAGGGGAAGGGTTGGTAGGTATAAACCATCGCGCGATCCCGACCGCCACACAAAAGATGACAATCAATATACTAATCATGCTCAGATTTCATCACATAGCGGTTCACCATACATGCATGCTACGGGAATCACTAACTTCAACACAAGTATTTCTAGATCCACAACACCTTACTAGCATGACTTCAATATTACCATAACCACAACTCAAAACTAATTGAGATGAATCAAACTTCTCTAACTATTCAATGCACATGAAGGTGGAAGTTTTCGTATCCCTTTGGATAACTACCTCTTTTGAGACTACTTTCAAAGCATAGATCAACTACCAAGCCACACACCGCTGTGCTCTAAAAGATATAAGTGAAGCACATAGAGCAAAAGGATCTAGCTCAAAAGATATAAGTGAAGCACATGTGAGCTGGATTGTCTACCAAAGGATATAACTGAAGCTCGACAAAATCACGGTGAGTGCATGTCTCTCTCTCTAGGGGTGCAGCAAGGATGATTGTGACACAATAAAAATAAAAGACTCCTATGATACAAGACGCTCCAAGAAAAAACACATAACATGTGGTGAATAAAAATATAGCCCCAAGTAACGTTACCGATGGATTGAAGACGAGAGAGGGGATACCTTCCCGGGGCATCCCCAAGCTTAGGCTTTTACGACATCCTTGAATCTCTTGGGGTGCCTTGCGCATACCCAAGCTTGAGCTCTTGCCACTCTTTATCTCCTTGTCCATAAGAACTTCACCCAAAACATGAAAACTTCACAACACTAAACTTAAACGGAAACTCGTGATAACATTAGTACAAGAAAGCAAACCACCACTTCCTTAGGTACTGTAGAAAACTTAAATTCTGCTTGTGCTGATGTTGGGTTACTGTACTTCCAATCTTCCATGGCTAATACCCCCCCCCCCGATACTATCCATAGTTTCATCAAAATAAGCAACCAACACAACAAAAACATAATATGTTAACAGCAGACCAGTCTGTAGCAATCTGTATATTTCGTATACCTCTTGTACTTCAAAAATTCAGAACAATTACGACAGTCTGAAGAATTTGCGTAGAAATCAGGAGCAAATAGAATCAACTCAAAAGCTCTTACAGATAAACAATGAAAATTCTTTTCGGAAGTAGAAAGTTTATGTCTTTTCGAGCATGACCAAACGATCATCCCCAAGACTAATCATAACGGTTTTGCTTGGCACAAACGCAAAAAGAAACACAAAAAACACAATCATAACAGAATTATGAAAGTTTGGAAAACACAAAACAGAAAGAAAAAGGATAGATTCGTTGGGTTGCCTCCCAACAAGCGCTTTTGTTTAATGCCCTTAGCTAGGCGAAAAGTGATGGAATCACGTATAGTCATCTTTGGTGCTCAAACCATAGGTAGCCCTCATCATAGATTCTTAAGGCAATCTTATTTTATTTCTAGCAAAGTGCTCCATGCCCTTCTTTAAAGGAAATTGAAATCTAATATTCCCTTCCTTCATATCGATGATAGCACCAATAGTCCTTAGGAAAGGTCTACCAAGAATAATGGGACATGAAGGATTGCAATCTATGTCAAGTACAATGAAATCCACGGTTACATAGTTCTTATTTGCAACAATAAGAACATCATCGATCCTCCCCATGGGTTTCTTGACAGTAGAATCCGCAAGATGCAAATTAATAGAACACTCTTCAATCTCATGAAAACCAAGAATATCACATAAAGACTTTGGAATCGCGGAAACATAGCACCCAAATCACACAAAGCATTGCACTCATAGTTTTTGATCTTGATTTTGATAGTAGGTTCCCACTCATCATGAAGTTTTCTAGGTATAGAGACTTCTAGTTCGAGCTTCTCTTCAAGACATTTCATCATAGCATCTACGATATGCGCGGTAAAGGCTTTGCTTTAGCTATAAGCATGTGGAGAGTTTGCAATGGATTGCATCAAAGAAATGCATTCAAACAAGGAGCAATTATCATAATTGAATTCCTTGAAATCCAAAGTGGGAGTTTCATTACTACCCAAAATTTTGACTTCTTCTACTCCACTCTCCACACCTTTATCTTCAAGATAGGTGGTCTCCGAATCATTGGGGCGTTTTTCAACCAAAGTGGATTCATATCCAGCCTCTCCATAAGTAGGTTTGACACGCGAAAACAAAGATTCAAGAGGAGAAACACCAAGTACTTTAAGATCTTCGTGATTTGCATCACTAGAACGCACCCTTTTAAACCATTCATGTCTAACGCGAATTTGGGTGGTTCTTTCTTTGCTCTCATTCATGGAGATACGCATAGATTTCAAAGTTTCATCCAAGTTGACCTTGGGAGGAGTGCATCTAACTTTCAAAGCATCAATATCACAAGACATCCAATCAACGCTCTTAGCCAAATCGTCTATTTTGAGTAGTTTTTCCTCTATGGACGCATTGAAAATCTTTTGAGAGTTGATGAACTCTTTGATATTACTCTCTAGATCAGAGGGTAATTTGTTGTGATTTCCATAAGTGTTGCCGTAGGAATTGCCATAATTGTTAGAGGAGTTACTAGGAAAAGGCCTAGGAACATAGTTTCCTCTAAAAGCATTATTGTTGCCAAAATTGTTCCTACCAACAAAATTCACGTCCAAACTAGCGTTGCTACTCTCAATCAAAGAAGATAGTGGCATGTCATTAGGATCTATGGTAGCGTTTCTACTAGCAACCAAATTCATCAACTCGTCCATCTTAGCACTAAGCGAGTTAATTTCTTCTATAGCGTGCACCTTTTTGCTAGCAGGCGACCTTTCAGTGTGCCACTGAGAGTAGTTGGTCATGATATAGTTTAGGAGTTTTGTAGCGTCTCCTAACGTGATTTCCATGAACGTTCCACCTGAGGCGGAGTCCAAGATATTGCGAGAAGCGAAATTCAAGCCAACGTAAAAGATTTGTATAATCATCCACAAACTCAAGCCATGAGCGGGACAATTTCTAATCAAGCCATGAACGTTCATGATCAAGTTGCTTGAAATTCATGATATCGTTACGTAAGGAGATGATCTTAGCCGGCGGAAAATACTTGGATATGTAAGCATCTTTGCACTTATCCCAAGAATCGATACTATTTTTAGGCAAAGAAGAAAACCAAGTTTTTGCGCGATCTCGCAACTAGAAAGGAAAAAGTTTCATCTTAATCATGTCATTATCCAGATCTCTTTTCTTTTGCATATCACAAAGCTCAATGAAGGTATTGAGATGGGATGCGGCATCTTCACTAGGAAGGCCAGAGAATTACTCTTTCATAACAAGTTCAGCAAAGCTGCGTTGATTTCATACGATTCCGCACTAGTGGCGGGAGCAATCAGAGTACTAATAAAATCATTATTATTAGTGCTCGAGAAGTCGCAAGTTTAGTGTTTTCAGCCATGATGACTTCAACAAACAAACAAGCACACAAGCAAGCGAGAAAACCGACAAAGGAAAACGGCAAAGGCAAAAGAAAATGGCGAAGGAGAAAGGCAAATGAAAATGACAAATGTGAAGTGGGGCAGAGGAAAACGAGAGGCAACTGGCAACAAAAGTAAATGCAAGAGAAGAGTTTGTGAGACCTACTTGGATAGATCTTGATTTCTCCTCCCCGGCAACGGCGCCAGAAATACTTCTGCTACCACAAAAAGATCCCCGGCGACAGCGCTAGAAATACTTCTCATGTCAGCTGTGCTTCCCCGGCAACGGCGCCAGAAATACTTCTGCTACCTCAAAAAGATCCCCGGTGAGAGCGCCAGAAATACTTCTGATGTCAGTTGTGCTTCCTTTGCAACGGCGCCAGAAATGGTCGTGTCGACGGCACCAAGAATCCTTCACCTGCGGCTACGCCTTAAGGGACTTCCTAGGCAAGTATGCAAATGATTTCCCCCATGGCCTTGGATCCTTGCGTTGGTGTTCCCTCGAAGCGGAAAAGGTGATATAGCACAGCGGTGGTAAGTATTTCCCTCAGTTTGAGAACCAAGGTATCAATCCGGTGGCGGAGTATCTCAAGATCCTGCACAAACACAAAAGCTTGCTCCCAACGCTTTGAAGGGGTTGTCAATCCCTTATAGATTGTTTGCCAAGTGAGAACTGAAAGCAACAAAGTAACAAAGCAAAGTGAAAGCAGAGGTGTAAACGATGGATGTGAATCTCCCCGGGGGCCGTAGTGTTTACTAGTGGCTTCTCTCATGAAAGCAAGTAGACGGTGGGTGAACAAATTACTTTCAAGCAATTGATAGAACCGCGCAAAGTCGTGACGATATCTATGCAATGATTATATCTATAGGCATCACGTCCAAAACAAGTAGACCGGTACTTCCTACATCTACTACTATTACTCCACACGTCGACCGCTATCCAGCATGCATCTAGTGTATTAAGTCCATAAGAACAGAGTAACGGCTTAAGCAAGATGACATGATGTAGAGGGATAATCTCAAACCAATGATAAAAACCCCATCTTTTTACCCTTGATGGCAACTACTTGATGTGTGCCTTGATGCCCCTACTGTCACTGGGAAAGGTCACCACATGGTAGAACCCAAAACCAAGCACTTCTCCCATTGCAAGAATCATAGATCTAGTTGGCCAAACAAAACCCAAGACTCGGAGAGACTTACAAGGATATAAAATCATGCATATAAGAAATCAGCCAAGACTCAAATATATATCATAGATAATCTGATCACAAATCCACAATTCATCGGATCTCGACAAACACACCGCCAAACAAGATTACATCAGATAGATCTCCATGAAGATCATGGAGAACTTTGTATTGAAGATCCAAGAGAGAGAAGAATCCATCTAGCTACTAACTATGGACCCGTAGGTCTGAAGTGAACTACTCACGAGTCATTGGAGGGGCGATGATGATGATGAAGAAGCCCTCCAACTCCAAAGTCCCCTCCGGCAGGGCGCCGGGAAGGGTCTCCAGATGAGATCTCGCGGAAACGGAAACTTGCGGCGGCGGAAAAGTATTTTCGAGGCTCCCTTGATTTTTTGCGGAATATTTGGGAATATATAGGCCAAAGATCTAGGTCAGGGGGCGGCCAGGGAGGCCACAAGCCCTGCCACCGCCGCCTCCCCCCTGGTGGTGAAGTGGGGGCTTGTGGGCTCCGTGGAGCCCACCTGGCTTGGCCCAAAGGCCCCCTGATCTTCTTCTGTTTTGGAAAAAAGCATTTCGGGGTTTTTATTCCATTTGGACTCCGTTCCAAAATCAGATCTGAAAAGAGTCAAAAACACAAAAAAAACAGGAACTAGCACTTGGCACTGAATTAATAAGTTAGTCCCAAAAAAGATATAAAAGGTACATAAAGCATCCAAAGAAGACAAGATAACAGCATGGAACCATCAAAAATTATAGATACGTTTGAGACGAATCACTCGTCAAAACTCGCAGTTTTTATACATTATAGCCAGTTTTGTATGCTATTACTACATGATTTTTGGGTCACTGGGCATTCCAAACGTTTTGCGAAATATGGGGACCTGTTCGGGGACCTCGTCAAAACTCACAAATTTGGTGCATTCTGGCCTTTTTTGGATGTTACTCACTGATTTTTGGTCCTAGGGCGATACGAACGTTCGGGGAACTTCGGGGTCCGATTACCGAAACCTCGTCAAAACTCACAGATTTGGTCCATTGTGGCCAGTTTCGAATGCTATTACTTACCGTGTTTGGGTCCCGGGGTGAGACGAATGTTTGGGGAACTTCGGGTTCTGGTTACGGGGACCTCATCAAAACTCGCATATTTTATACATTCTGGCCAGTTTTGTATGCTATTACTCACTCATTTTGGGTCACGGGGCGATCCGAACGTTCAACGAAATATGGGGACCGGTTGCAGCGACCTCGTCAAAACTCGGAGTCCATTATGGCCATTTTTCCATGCTATTACTCACTAATTTTGGGTCCCAAGGAGATACTAACGTTCGGGGAACTTCTGGGTCCCGTTACGGAAACCTCGTCAAAACTCGCAAATTTGGTGCATTTTGGCTAGTTTTGTATGCTATTACTCATCGTGTTTGGGTCCCGGTGCGCTACGAATGTTTGGGGAACTTCGGAGTCTAGTTACGGGGACCTCATCAAAACTCAAAAAATTTGTATATTCTGGCGAGTTTTATATGCTATTACTCACTGATTTTGGGTCACGGGGTGATACGAACATTCGGGGAACCTCGGGCTCTAGTAACGGGGACCTCGTTAAAACTCGCAGATTTTATACATTCTGGCCAGTTTTGTATGATATTACTCACTGATTTTGGGTCTCGGGGCGATATGAATGTTTGGGGAACTATGGGGTGTGGTTATGGGGACCTCATCAAAACTCGTTGATTTGGTTCATTTTGGCCAGTTTTTCCATGCAATTATCACTCATTTTGGGTCCCGGGGTGATCCGAACATTTTGCACACTCCGGGGACCGGTTGTGAGGACCTCGTCAAAACTCGTAGATTTCGTCCATTCTGGCCAGTTTTGTATGATATTACTCACTGATTTTGGGTCCCGGGGCGATACGACCGTTCGTGGAACTTCAGAGTCCGATTATGGAAAGCTCGTCAAAACTCGCAGATTTGGTCCATTTTGGACAGTTTTGTATGCTATTAGTCACCGTGTTTTGGTCTCGGGGCGCTACAAATTTTTGGGGTTACTTTGGAGTCTCGTTACAGGGAAATCATCAAAACTCGCAGATTTTATATATTCTGGCCTGTTTTGTACGCTATTACTCACTATTTTTGGGTCACGGGACAATACAACATTCGGGGAACTTCGGGCTCCGGTAACGGGGACCTCGTTAAAACTAGCAGATTTGGTCCATTCTACCCTTTTTTCATGCTATTACTCACTGATTTTTGGTCCCGGGGCGATACGAACGTTCGAAGAACTTCGGGGTCCGGTTACCGACACCTCGTCAAAACTCGCAGATTTGGTCCATTCTGGCTAGTTATGTATGCTATTACTTAACGTGTTTGGGTCCCGGGGCGATACTAATGTTTGGGGAACTTCGGGGTATTGTTACGGGAACCTCGTCAAAACTTGCAGTTTTTGTACTTTCTGGCCATGATTTTGGGTCACTGGGCGATCCGAACGTTCTCTGAAATATGGGGACCTGTTACGGGGACCTCGTCAAAACTCACAAATTAGGTCCATTCTGGCCATTTTTGCATGCTATTACTCACTGATTTTGGGTCCCAAGGAGATACGAATGTTCGGGGAACTTCGGGGTCCCATTACGGAACCCTCGTCAAAACATGCAAATTTGGTGCATTTTGGCCAGTTTTATATGCTATTACTCATCGTGTTTGGGTCCCGGTGCGCTACGAATGTTTGGAGAACGTGAGGGTCTAGTTACGGGGACCTCATCAAAACTCACAGATTTTATACATTTTGGCGAGTTTTGTATGCAATTACTCACTAATTTTGGGTCACGGGGTGATACAAATAGTCGGGGAACTTCGGGCTCCGTTGACGGGGACCTCGTCAAAACTCGCATATTTTGTACATTCTCGCCAGTGTTGTATGCTATTACTCACTGATTTTGGGTCCCGGGGCAATACGAATGTTTGGGGAACTTTGGGGTGTGGTTATGGGGACCTCATCAAAACTCGTTCATTCGGTTCATTCTGGATAGTTTTTCCATGCAATTACTCACTAATTTTGGGTCCCGGGATGATCCGAACATTTCGCAAACTCCGGGGACCGGTTATGAGGACCTTCTCAAAACTCGTAGATTTGGTCCATTCTAGCCATTTTGGACTGATTTTGGGTCCCGAGGTGATACGAACGTTCGTGGAACTTCGGAGTCCGATTACGGAAACCTCGTCAAAACTCGCAGATTTGGTCCATTTTGGACCGTTTTCTATGCTATTAGTCATCGTGTTTGGGTCCCGACGCGCTCCGAATGTTTGGGGTTACTTCGAGGTCTGGTTACGGCGAGCTCATCAAAACTCGCAGATTTTATATACTCTGGCCTGTTTTGTATGCTATTACTCACTATTTTTGGGTAACGGGGCAATACAACATTCGGGTGATTTCGGGCTCCGGTAACGGGGACCTCCTTAAAACTAGCAGATTTGGTCCATTCTAGCCATTTTTTCATGCTATTACTCACTGATTTTTGGTCCCGGGGAGATACGAACGTTCGGGGAACTTCGGGGTCCAATTACCGAAACCTCGTCAAAACTCGCAGATTTGGTCCATTCTAGCCGGTTCTGTATGCTATTACTTACCGTGTTTGGGTCCCGGGGCGATATGAATGTTTGGAGAACTTCGAGGTCTGGTTACGGGGACCTCGTTAAAACTCGCAGTTTTTATACATTCTGGCCAGTTTTGTATGGTATTACTACATGATTTTGGGTGATGGGGCAATCTGAACGTTGTCCGAAATATGGGGACCTGTTACAGGGACCTCGTCAAAACTCGCAAATTTTGTCCATTTTGGCCATTTTTGCATGCTATTACTCACTGATTTTGGGTCCCGAGGCGATATGAACATTCGGGGAACTTTGGGATCTGGTTACGGAAACCTCGTCGAAACTCGCAGATTTGGTCCATTCTGGCCAGTCCTGTATGCTATTACTTACCGTGTTTGGGTCCCGGGCCGATACGAATGTTTGGGGAACTTCGGGGTCTGGTTACGGGGACCTCGTCAAAACTCGTTGATTTTATACACTCTGCCCAATTTTGTATGCTATTAATCACTCATTTCGGGTCACGGGGCGATCCGAACGTTCTACGAAATATGGGGACCAGGTGCGTTGACCTCGCAAAAACTCGTAGTCCATTCTGGCCATTTTTCCGTGCTATTAGTCACTAATTTTGGGTCCCAAGGAGATATGAACGTTCGAAAGTTCGGGGTCCCGTTACGGAAACCTCGTCAAAACTCGCAAAATTGGTGCATTTTGGCCAGTTTTGTATGCTATTACTCATCGTGTTTGGGTCCCGATGCGCTACAAATGTTTAGGGAACTTCAGGGTCTGGTTACGGGGACCTCATCAAAACTCACAGATTTTATACATTTTGGCGAGTTTTGTAAGCTATTACTCACTGATTTTATACATTGTGATACAAACAATCACTGAGTTTTGACCCAAAATCACGGGGTGATACAAACATTCAGGGAACTTCTGGCTCCGTTAACGGGGACCTCGTCAAAACTCGCAGATTTTATACATTGTGGCAAGTTTTGTATGCTATTAATCACTGATTTTGGGTCCCGGGGCGATACGAATGTTTGGGGAACTTTGGGGTGTGGTTATGGGGACCTAATCCAAACTCGTTGATTTGGTTCATTCTGGTCAGTTTTTCCATTCAATTACTAACTGATTTTGGGTCCCGGGGTGATCCAAACATTTCGCACACTCTGAGAACCGGTTATGAGGACCTCGTCAAAACTCGTAGTCTTCATCCATTCTGGCAAGTTTTGTACGATATTACTCACTGATTTTGGGTCCGAGGGCGATACGAACGTTGGTGGAACTTCGGAGACCGATTACGGAAACCTCATCAAAACTCGTAGATTTGGTCCATTTTGGCTAGTTTTGTATGCTATTACTCATCGTGTTTGGGTTCCGGGGCGCTATGAATGTTTGGGAACATCGGGGTCTGGTTACGGGGAACTCATCAAAACTCATAGATTTTATATATTCTAGCCTGTTTTGGCTGCTATTACTCACTATTTTTGGGTCATGGGGCAATTGCTGCCTCTTGAGCTTGCGTTGGTTTTTCCCTTGAAGAGCAAAGGGTGATGCAGCACAGGAGGAGTAAGTATTTCCCTCAGTTTGGAGAACCAAGGTATCAATCCAGTAGTAGAACCAGGCCAAGTGTCCAGAGTACCTGCGCAAACACAAACGAGCTTGCACTCAACGCAATAAAGGGGTTGTCAATCCCTTCATGATTGATTGCAAAGTGAGATCTGAAGGCGGAAAGTGCAACGAAGTAAAAATTGTAAGGCTGAAAATATGATGTGAAGTAGACCGGGGGGCCATATTGTTCACTAGAGGCTTCTCTCAAAATAGCAAATATTACGATGGGTGAACAAATTACTATCGAGCAATTGATAGAACCGCGCAAAGTCATGACGATATCTAAGGCAATGATCATACATATAGGCATCACGTCCGAGACAAGTAGACCGATACTCTCTGCATCTACTACTATTAATCCACACATCGACCGCTATCCAGCATGCATCTAGTGTATTGAGTTCATGACGAACAGAGTAACGCCTTAAGCAAGATGACATGATGTAGAGGGATAAACTCAAACCAATGATGTAAACCCCATCTGTTTACCCTTGATGGCAGCAACATGATGCGTGCCTTGCTGCCCCTTCTGTCACTGGGAGAGGTCACCACACGGTATGAACCTAAAACCAAGCACTTCTCCCATTGCAAGAATCATAGATCAAGTTGGCCAAACAAAACCCACAACTCGAAGAGAACTACATGGATATGAAATCATGCATAAAAGAGATCAGAGGAAACTCAAATAAGATTCATAGATAATCTGATCATAAATCCACAATTCATCGGATCTCGACAAACACACCGCAAAAGAAGATTACATCGCATAGATCTCCATGAAGATCATGGAGAACTTTGTATTGAAGATCCAAGAGAGAGAAGTAGCGTCTAGCTACTAGCTATGGACCAGAAGGTCTATGGTGAACTACTCACGCATCATCGGAGAGGTCATGGTGTTGATGAAGAAGCCCTCCGTATCCGAATCCCCCCTCCGGTAGGGCACCAGAACGTGCCCCAGATGGGATCTTGCGGAGACAGAAGCTTGCGGCGGCAGAAAAGTATTTTCGTGGATCTCCTCGGCAGTTTTGCATCTTTTAAGGAATTTATAGGCGGAAGAGGTAGGGCAGACGAGCCACAGGGGCCACACAAGCCCGCTAGGCCCGGGCCCCCAGGCCGCGCCTAGGGGGCTTGTGGAGTCCCTTGGTGGCCTCTGCCTTGATTCTCACGTCCCGTGCGTATCTTCTGTTCCGGAAAAAATCTTTTCGGAAGTTTTATTCAGTTTGGACACCGTTCAAAATCCTCCTCTAAAAAGGGTCAAAAACACGGAAAAAACAGGAACTGGCACTTGGCACTGAGTTAATAAGTTAGTCCCCAAAAACATATAAAAGGCATACAAAACATCCAAAGTTTGACAAGATAATAGCATGGAACCATAAAAAATTATAGATACGTTGGAGACGTATCAGCAATACAACATTCGGGGAACTTCGGGCTCCGGTAATGGGGATCTCGTCAAAACTCACAAATTTGGTTCATTCTGGCCATTTTTGCATGCTATTACTCACTGATTTTCGGTCCCACGGCGATACGAACGTTCGGAGGACTTTGGGGTCCGGTTACCGAAACCTCGTCAAAACTCGCAAATTTGGTCCATTCTAGCCAGTTATGTATGCTTATTACTTACCGTGTTTAGGTCCCGGGGAGATACGAATGTTTGGGGAACTTTGGGGTTTGGTTACGGGGACCTTGTCATAACTCGCAGATTTTATACATTCTGGCCAGTTTTGTATGCTATTACTCACTCATTTCGGGTCACGGGGCGATCCGAACGTTCTACGAAATATGGGGACCGGTTGCGGGGACCTCGTCAAAACTCACAGTCCATTCTGGCCATTTTTCCATGCTATTACTCACTAATTTTGGGTCCCAAGGAGATACTAACGTTCGGGGAACTTTGGGGTCCCGTTACGGAAACCTCGTCAAAACTCGCAAATTTGGTGCATTTTGGCCAGTTTTGTATGCTATTACTCATCGTGTTTGGGTCCCGGTGCGCTACGAATGTTTGGGGAACTTCAGAGTCTGGTTTCGGGGACCTCATCAAAACTAACAGATTTTATACATATTGGCGAGTTTTGTATGCTATTACTCAGTGATTTTGGGTCACGGGGTGATACGAACATTCGGGGAACTTCGGGCTCCGGTGACGGGGACCTCGTCAAAACTCGCAGATTTTATACATTCTGGCCAGTTTTGTATGCTATTACTCACTAATTTTGGGTCCCGAGATTATACGAATGTTTGGGAAACTTTGGGGTGTGGTTATGGGGACCTCATCAAAACTCACTGATTTGGTTCATTCTGGCCAGTTTTTCCATGCAATTACTCACTAATTTTGGGTCCCGGGGTGATCCAAACATTTTGCAAACTCCGGGGACCGGTTATGAGGACCTCGTCAAAACTCGTAGATTTCGTTATTATGGCCGGTTTTGTATTATATTACTCACTGATTTTGGGTCCCGGGGCGATACGAACGTTCGTGGAACTTCGGAGTCCGATTACGGAAACCTCGTCAAAACTCACAGATTCGGTCCATTTTGGCTAGTTTTGTATGCTATTACTCACCGTGTTTGGGTCCCGGGGAGCTAAGAATGTTTGGGGATCTTCGGGGTCTGGTTATGGGGAACTCATCAAAACTCGCAGATTTTATATATTCTGGCGTCTTTTGTATGCTATTACTCGCTATTTTTGGGTCACGGGGCAATACAACATTCGGGGAACTTCTGGCTTCGGTAACGGGGACCTCGTTAAAACTAGCAGATTTGGTCCATTCTGGCCATTTTTTCATGCTATAACTCGCTAATTTTTGGTTCTGGGGCGATATGAACGTTCGGGGAACTTCGGGGTCCGGTTACCGAAACCTCGTCAAAACTCGCAGATTTGGTCCATTCTGGCCAGTTCTGTATGCTATTACTTACCGTGTTTGGGTCTTGGAGTGATACGAATGGTTGGGGAACTTCAGGGTCTAGTTACGGGGACCTCGTCAAATTCACAGTTTTTATAAATTCTGGCCAGTTTTGTATGCTATTACTACATGATTTTGGGTAACAGGGCGATCCGAACGTTCTGTGAAATATGGGGACTTGTTATGGGGACCTCGTCCAAACTCACAAATTTGGTCCATTCTGGCCATTTTTGCATGCTATTAGTCACTGATTTTTGGTCCCATGGCGATACAAACGTTCGGAGAACTTCGGGGTCCGGTTACCGAAACCTCGTCAAAACTCGCAGATTTGGTCCATTTTGGCCACTTTTGTATGCTATTACTTACCGTGTTTGGGTCCCGGGGAGATACGAATCTTTGGGGAACTTCGAAGTCTGGTTACGGGGACCTCGTCAAAACTCGCAGATTCTATACATTTTGGCCAGTTTTGTATGCTATTACTCAATCATTTCGGGTCACGGGGCGATCTGAACGTTCTATGAAATATGGGAACAGGTTGCGGGGACCTCGTCAAAACTCACAGTCCATTCTGGCCATTTTTCCAAGATATTACTCACTAATTTTGGGTCCCAAGGAGATACTAACGTTCAGGGAACTTCGAGGTCCCGTTACGGAAACCTCATCAAAACTCGCAAATTTGGTGCATTTTGGCCAGTTTTGTATGCTATTACTCATCTTGTTTGGGTCCCGGTGCGCTACGAATGTTTGGGGAACTTCAGGGTCTGGTTATGGGGACCTCATCAAAACTCACAGATTTTATACATTTTGGCGAGTTTTGTATGCTATTACTCACTGATTTTGGGTCACGGGGTGATACGAACATTCGGGGAATTTCGGGCTCCGGTAACGGGAACCTCGTCAAAACTCGCAGATTTTATACATTCTGGCCAGTTTTGTATGCTATTACTCACTGATTTCTGGGTCCTATACGAATGTTTGGGGAACTTTGGGGTGTGGTTACGGGGACCTCATCAAAACTCGTTGATTTGGTTCATTCTGGCCAGTTTTTCCATGCAATTACTCACTGATTTTGGGTCCGGGGGTGATCCGAACATTTCCCAAACTCCGGGGACCGGTTATGAGGACCTCGTCAAAACTCGTAGATTTCGTCCATTCTGGCCAGTTTTGTATGATATTACTCACTGATTTTGGGTCCCGGGGCGATACGAACGCTCGTGGAACTTCGGAGTCCGATTATGGAAACCTCGTCAAGATTTGGTCCATTTTGGGCAGTATTGTATGCAATTACTCACCGTGTTTGGATCTCGGGGCGCTACGAATGTTTGGGGATCTTCGAGGTTTTGTTACGGGGAACTCGTCAAAACTCGCAGATTTTATATATTCTGGCCTGTTTTGTATACTATTAATCACTATTTTTGGGTCACTCGGCAATACGAACATCCGGGGAACTTCGGGCTCCGGCAACGGGGACCTCGTTAAAACTCGCAGATTTTATACATTCTGCCCAGTTTTTTATGCTATTAGTCACTGATTTTGGGTCCCGGGGCAATAAGAATGTTTGGGGAACATCGGGGTGATGTTTCAGGGACCTCGTCAAAACTCATTGATTTGGTCCATTCTCGCTAGTTTTTCCATGCTATTGCTCACTGATTTTGGGTCCCGGGGTGATAAGAATGTTTGGGGAACTTCGGGGTCTGGTTACAGGGACCTCGTCAAAACTCATTGGTTTGGTCCATTCTGGCCAGTTTTTCCATGCTATTGCTCACTGATTTTGAATCCTCGGGTGATCCGAACATTTGGAAAACTTCGGGGACATGTTACGTGGACCTCGTCAAAACTCGTATATTTTGTCCATTCTAGCCAGTTTTGTATGATATTACTCACTGGTTTTGGGTCCCGGGTCAATACGAATATTTGGGGAACTTTGGGGTCTGGTTACGGGGACGTCATCAAAACTCGCAGAATTCATACATTTTGTCTAGTTTTTTATGCTATTATTCACTGATTTTGGGTCACTAGGCGATCCGAACGTTCTGCCAAATCTGGGGACCAGTTACAAGGACGTCATCAAAACTGACAAATTTGGTCCATTCTGGCCATTTTTTTCATGCTATTAGTCACTTTTTTGGTCCCAGACGATACGAACGTTCGGGGAACATCGGGGTCCGGTTACCGAAGCCTCGTCAAAACTCGCAGATTTGGTCCATTCTGGCCAGTTCTGTATGCTATTACTTACCGTGTTTGGGTCCCGGGGTGATACGTATGTTTGGGGAAATTTGGTGTCTGGTTACACGGACCTCGTCAACACTCGCAGATTTTATACATTCTTGCCAGTTTTGTATGTTGTTACTCACTCATTTCGGGTCACGGGGCGATCCGAACGTTCTGCGAAATATGAGGACAGGTTACGGGGACCTCATGAAAACTCGTAGATTTGGTACATTCTGGCCATTTTTCCATGCTATTACTCACTAATTTTGGGTCCCGAGGTGATACGAACGTTCGGGGAACTTCGGGGTCTGGTTACGAAAACCTCGTCAAAACTCGCAAATTTGGTGCATTTTGGCCAGTATTGTATGCTATTACTAATCGCGTTTGGGTCCCGGTGCGTTACGAATGTTTGGGGAACTTTAGGCTCTGGTTACGGGGACCTCATCAAAACTCCCAGATTTTATACATGCTGGCGAGTTTTGTATGCTATTACTCACTGATTTTGGGTCACGGGGTGATATGAACATCCGGGAAATTCGGGCTCCGATAACGAGGACCTCGTCAAACCTCGTTGATTTGGTTCATTATGGCTAGTTTTTTCATGCAATTACTCAGTGATTTTGGGTCCCTGGCAATCCGAACATTTCACAAACTCCGGGGACTGGTTATGAGGACCTCGTCAAAACTCGTAGATTTGGTCCATTCTGGCCAGTTCGTGGAACTTTGAAGTCCGATTACGAAAACCTCGTCAAGACTCGCAGATTTGGTCTATTTCGGGCCGTTTTGTATGCAATTACTCACCGTGTTTGGATCCCGGGGCGCTACGAATGTTTGGGGATCTTCGGGATCTTGTTACGGGGAACTCGTCAAAACTCGCAGATTTTATATATTCTGGACTGTTTTGTATACTATTAATCACTATTTTTGGGTCGCTCGGCAATACGAACATTCGGGGAACTTCGGGCTCCAGCAACGGGGACCTCGTTAAAACTCGCAAATTTTATACATTCTGGCCAGTTTTTTATGCTATTAGTCACTGATTTTGGGTCGCGGGGCAATAAGAATGTTTGGGGAACTTCGGGGTGATGTTACAGGGACCTCGTCAAAACTCATTGATTTGGTCCATTCTGGCCAGTTTTTCCATGCTATTGCTCACTGATTTTGGGTCTCAGGGCGCTACGAATGTTTGGGGAACTTCGGGGTCTGGTTAGAGGGAACTCATCAAAACTAACAGATTTTATATACTCTGGCCTGTTTTGTATGCTACTACTCACTATTTTTGGGTCACGGGGCAATACGAACATTCGGGGAACTTCGGGCTCCGGTAACGGGGACCTCGTTAAAACTAGCAGATTTGGTCCATTCTGGCCATTTTTTCATGCTATTTCTCACTGTTTTTTGGTCCCTGGGTGATACGAACGTTCGGGGAACTTCTGGGTCCGGTTACCGAAACCTCGTCAAAACTCACAGATTTGGTCCATTCTGGCCAGTTGTGTATGCTATTACTTACCGTGTTTGCGTCCCGGGGCGATACGAATGTTTGGGGAACTTTGGGGTCTAGTTAGGGGGACCTCGTCAAAACTCACAGATTTTATACATTCTCACCAGTTTTGTATGCTATTACTACTTGATTTTGGGTCACGGGGCGATCCGAACGTTCTACGAAATATGGGGACCTGTTACGGGGAGCTCATCAAAAATCGCAGATTTGGTCCATTCATGCCATTTTTCCATGCTATTACTCACTGATTTTTGGTCCCGGGGCGATACGAACGTTCGGGGAACTTCGGGATCCGGTTACGGAAACCTTGTCAAAACTCGAAAAGTTGGTCCATTTTGGCCAGTTTTGTATGCTACTCATCGAGTTTGGGTCCTGGGGCGCAACGAATGTTTGTAGAACTTCAGGGTCTGGTTACGGGGACCTCATCAAAACTCGCAGATTTTATACATTATGGTGACTTTTGTATGCTATTACTCACTGATTTTGGGTCACGGGGTGATACGAACATTCGGTGAGCTTCGGGCTCCGGTAACGGGGACCTCGTCAAAACTCGCAAATTTTATACATTTTGGCCAGTTTTGTATGCTATTACTCACTGATTTTGGGTCCCGAGGCGATACGGATGTTTGGGGAACTTTGTTGTGTGGTTATGTTGACCTCATCAAAACTCGTTGATTTGGTTCATTCCAGCCAGTTTTTTCATGCAATTACTCACTGATTTTGGGCCCGAGGGTGATCCGAACATTCCGCAAACTCCGGGGACCGGTTATGAGGACCTCGTCAAAACTCGTAGATTTGGTCCATTCTGGCCAGTTTTGTATGATATTACAAATTGATTATGGTCCCGGGGCGATACGAACGTTCATGGAACTTCGGAGTCCGATTACGGAAACCTCGTCAAAACTCGGAGGTTTGGTCCATTTTGGCCAGTTTTGTATGCTATTACTCACAACCGGTCACCATTGCAAGAATCACAGATCTAGTTGGCCAAACAAAACCCAAGACTCGGAGAGACTTACAAGGATACCAAATCATGCATATAAGAATCAGCAAAGACTCAAATATAATCGGATTTCGACAAACACACCGCCAAGAGGATTACTTCGGATAGATCTCCATGAAGATCATGGAGAACTTTGTATTGAAAATCCAAGAGAGAGAATAAGCCATCTAGCTACTAACTACGGACCCATAGGTCTGAAGTAGACTACTCATGAGTCATTGGAGAGCCAATGATGTTGATGTAGAAGCCGTCCATTATGGCCTCGTCAATACTCATAGATTTCGTCCATTATGGCCGGTTTTGTATTATATTACTCACCATGTTTGGGTCCCGGGGTGCTACAAATGTTTGGGGAACTTTGGGGTCTGGTTACGGGGAACTCACGAAAACTCGCAGATTTTATATATTCTGGCCTGTTTTGAATGCTATTACTCACTATTTTAGGGTCACGGGGCAATACGAACATTCGTGGAAGTTCGGGCTCTGGTAACGGGGACCTTGTTAAAACTAGCACATTTGCTCCATTCTCGCCATTTTTTCATGCTATTACTGAGTGATTTTGGTCCAGGGAGATACGAACGTTCGGGGAACCTCGGGGTCCGGTTACCAAAACCTCGTCAATACTCGCAGATTTGGTCCATTCTGGCTAGTTCTGTATGCTATTACCTACCGTGTTTGGGTCCCGGGGCTATACGAATGTTTGGGGAACTTCGGGGTCTGGTTACGGGGACCTCGTCACAACTCGCAGATTTTATACATTATGGCCGGTTTTGTATGCTATAATTACATGATTTTAGGTCACGGGGCGATCCGAACGTTCTGCGAAATATGGGGACCTCTTACGGGGACCTCGTCAAAAATCGCAGATTTGGCCCATTCTCGCAATTTTTCCATGATATTACTCACTGATTTTGGGTCCCGAGGCGATACGAACGTTCGGGGAACTTCGGGACCCGGTTACGAAAACCTCGTCAAAACTCGAAAAGTTGGTCCATATTGGCCAGTTTTGTATGCTATTACTCATCGAGTTTGGGTTCCGGGGCGCTAGAATGTTTGGAGAACTTCAGGGTCTGGTTATGGGACCTCATCAAAACTCGCAGATTTTATACATTATGGCAAGTTTTATATGCTATTACTCACTGTTGGGTCACGGGGTGATACAATCATTCGGGGAACTTTGGGGTGTGGTTATGGGGACCTCGTCAAAACTCGTTAAGTTGGTTCATTTCGGCTAGTTTTTTCATGCAATTACACACTGATTTTGGGCCCCGAGGTGATCCGAACATTTCGCAAACTCCGGGGACCAGTTATGACGACCTCGTCAAAACTCGTAGATTTGTCCATTCTGGCCAGTTTTGTATGATATTACTCACTGATTATGGTCCGCGCGATACGAACGTTCTTGGAACTTCGGAGTCCGGTTACGGAAACCTCGTTAAAACTCGCAGATTTGGTCCATTTTGGGCAGTTTTGTATGCAATTACTCACCGTGTTTGGATCCCAGGGCGCTACGAATGTTTGGGGATCTTCGGGGTTTTGTTACGGGGAACACGTCAAAACTCGTAGATTTTATATATTCTGGCCTCTTTTGTATACTATTAATCACTATTTTTGGGTCACTCGGCAATACGAACATTGGGGGAACTTCGGGCTCCGGCAACGGGGACCTCGTTAAAACTCGCAGATTTTATACATTCTAGACAGTTTTTTATGCTATTAGTCACTGATTTAGGGCCCCGGGGCAATAAGAATGTTTGGGGAACTTCGTGGTGATGTTACACGGACCTCGTCAAAACTCATTGATTTGGTCCATTCTGGCCAGTTTTTCCATGCTATTGCTCACTGATTTTGGGTCCCGGGGCGATAAGAATGTTTGGGGAACTTCGGGGTGTGGTTACAGGGACCTCGTCAAAACTGATTGGTTTGGTCCATTCTAGCCATTTTTCCATGCTATTGCTCATTGATTTTGAATCCTCGGGTGATCCAAAAGTTTGGAAAACTTCGGGGACCTGTTACGTGGACCTCGTCAAAACTCGTAGATTTTGTCCATTCTTGCCTATTTTGTATGATATTACTCACTGGTTTTGGGTCCCGGGTCGATACGAACGTTTGGGGAACTTCGGGGTCTGTTTACGGGGACGTTGTCAAAACTCGCAAAATTCATACATTCTGTCTAAATTTTTATGCTATTATTCACTGATTTTGGGTCACTGGGCGATCCGAACATTCTGCCAAATCTGGGGACCAGTTACGGGGACGTCATCAAAACTGACAAATTTGTTCCATTCTTGCCATTTTTCCATGCTATTACTCACTTTTTTGGTCCCACGCGATACGAACGTTCGGGGAACTTCGGGGTCCGGTTACCGAAACCTCATCAAAACTCGCAGATTTGGTCCATTCTGGCCATTTCTATATGCTATTACTTACCGTGTTTGGGTCCCGGGGTGATACAAATGTTTGGGGAAATTCGGTGTCTGGTTACAGGGACCTCGTCAACACTCGCAGATTTTATACATTCTTGCCAGTTTTCTATGTTGTTACTCACTCATTTCGGGTCACGGGGCGATCAGAACGTTCTTCGAAATATCGGGACCGGTTACGGGGACCTCGTTAATACTCCCAGATTTTATACATGCTGGCAAGTTTTGTATGCTATTACTCACAGATTTTGGGTCACGGGGCAATACGAACATTCGGGGAACTTCGGGCTCCGGTAACGGGGACCTCGTCAAGACTCGCAGATTTGGTCCATTTTGGGCAGTTTTGTATGCAATTACTCACCGTGTTTGGGTCCCGGGGCGCTACGAATGTTTGGGGATCTTCGGGGTCTTGTTACGGGGAACTCGTCAAAACTCGCATAGTTTATATATTCTGGACTGTTTTGTATACTATTAATCACTATTTTTGTTTCACTCGGCAATACGAACATTCGGGGAACTTCGGGCTCCGGCAACGGGGACCTCGCTAAAACTCACAGATTTTATACATTTTGGCCAGTTTTTTATGCTATTAGTCACTGATTATGGGTCCCGGGGCAATAAAAATGTTTGGGGAACATCGGGGTGCTGTTACAGGGACCTCGTCAAAACTCATTGATTTGGTCCATTCTGGCCAGTTTTTCCATGCTATTGCTCACTAGTTTTGGGTCCCGGGGCGATAAGAACGTTTGGGGAACTTCGGGGTCTGGTTACACGGACCTCGTCAAAACTCATTGGTTTGGTCCATTTTGGCCAGTTTTTCCTTGCTATTGCTCACTAATTTTGAATCCTCGGGTGATCCGAACGTTTGGAAAACTTCGGGGACCTGTTACGTGGACCTCGTCAAAACTCGTAGATTTTGCCCATTCTAGCCAGTTTTGTATGACATTACTCACTGGTTTTGGGTCCCGGGTCGATACGAACGTTTGGGGAACTTCGGGGTCTGGTTACGGGGACGTCGTCAAAACTCGCAGAATTCATACATCCTGTCTAGTTTTTTATGCTATTATTTATTGATTTTGGGTCAGTGGGCGATCCGAATGTTCTGCCAAATCTGGGGACCAGTTACAGGGACGTCATCAAAACTGACAAATTTGGTCCATTCTGGCCATTTTTCCATGCTATTACTCACTTTTTTGGTCCTAGGCGATACGAACATTCAGGGAACTTTGGGGTCCGATTACCGAAACCTCGTCAAAACTCATAGATTTGATCCATTCTAGCTAGTTATGTATGCTATTACTTACCGTGTTTGGGTTCCGGGGCGATACGAACGTTCGTGGAACTTCGGAGTCTGATTACGGAAACCTCGTCAAGACTCATAGATTTGGTCTATTTTGGGCAGTTTTGTATGCAATTACTCACCGTGTTGGGATCCCGGGGCGCTACGAATGTTTGGGGATCTTTGGGCTCTTATTACGGGGAACTCGTCAAAACTCGGAGGTTTTATATATTCTGGCCTGTTTTGTATACTATTAATCACTATTTTTGGGTCACTCGGCAATACGAACATTCGGGGTACTTCGGGCTCCGGCAACGGGGACCTCGTTAAAACTCGCAGATTTTATACATTCTGGCTAGTTTTTTATGCTATTAGTCACTGATTTTGGGTCCCAGGGCAATAAGAATGTTTGGGGAACTTCGGGGTGATGTTACAGGCACCTCGTCAAAACTCATTGATTTGGTCCATTCTGGCCAGTTTTTCCACTGATGTTGGGTCTCGGGGCGCTACGAATGTTTGGGGAACTTCGGGGTCTCGTTACGGGGAACTCATCAAAACTCACATATTTTATATATTCTGGCCTGTTTTGTATGCTACTACTCACTATTTTTGGGTCACGGGGCAATACGAACATTTGGGAGACTTCGGGCTTCGGTATCGGGGACCTCATTAAAACTAGCAGATTTGGTCTATTCTGGCCAATTTTTCATGCTATTTCTCACTGTTTTTTGGTCCCGGGTGATATGAACGTTCGGGGAACTTCTGGGTCCGGTTACCGAAACCTCATCAAAACTCACAGATTTGGTCCATTCTGGCCAGTTGTGTATGTTATTACTTACCGTGTTTGGGTCCCGGGGCGATACGAATGTTTGGGAACTTTGGTGTCTAGTTAGGGGGACCTCGTCAAAACTCGCAGAATTTATACATTCTCGCCAGTTTTGTATGCTATTACTACTTGATTTTGGGTCACGGGGTGATCCGAACGTTCTGTGAAATATAGGGACCTGTTATGGGGACCTCATCAAAAATCGTAGATTTGGTCCATTCTGGCCATTTTTCCATGCTATTACTCACTGATTTTTGGTCCCTGGGCGATACGAACGTTCGGGGAACTTTGGGATCCGGTTACGGAAACCTCGTCAAAACTCGAAAAGTTGGTCCATTTTGGCCAGTTTTGTATGCTACTCATCGAGTTTGGGTCCCGGGGCGCTACTAATGTTTCTAGAACTTTAGGGTCTGCTTACGGGGACCTCACCAAAACTCGCAGATTTTATACATTATGGTGACTTTTGTATGCTATTACTAACTGATTTTGGGTCACGGGTTGATACGAACATTCGGGGAGCTTCGGGCTCCGGTAACGGGGACCTCGTCAAAACTCGCAGATTTTATACATTCTGGCCAGTTTTGTATGCTATTACTCACTGATTTTGGGTCCCGAGGCGATACGAATGTTTGGGGAACTTTGTTGTGTGGTTATGGAGACCTCGTCAAAACTCGTTGATTTGGTTCATTCCAGCCAGTTTTTTCATGCAATTACTCACTGATTTTGGGCCCCGGGGTGATCCGAACATTTCGCAAACTCCGGGGACCGGTTATGAGGACCTCGTCAAAACTCGTAGATTTGGTCCATTCTGGCCAGTTTTGTATGATATTACTCAATGATTATGGTCCCGGGGCGATACGAACATTCATGGAACTTCGGAGTCCGATTACGGAAACGTCGTCAAAACTCGCATGTTTGCTCCATTTTGGGCAGTTTTGTATGCTATTACTCACTGTGTTTGGGTCCGAGGGTGCTACAAATGTTTGGGGAACTTCGGGGTCTGGTTATGGGGCACTCGTCAAAACTCACAGGTTTTATATATTCTAGCTTGTTTTGTATGCTATTAATCACTATTTTGGGGTCACGGGGCAGTACGAACATTCGGGGAACTTCGGGCTCCAGCAACGGGGACCTCATTAAAACTCACGGATTTTATACATTTTGTCCAATTTTTTATGCTATTACTCACTCATTTTGGGTCCCGGAGCGATAAGAATGTTTGGGGAACTTTGGGCTGTGGTTAGTGGGACCTTGATACGTCTCAAACGTATCTATAATTTTTTATGGTTTCATGCTGTTATCTTGTCTTCTTTGGATGTTTTATGTACCTTCTATATCTTTTTTGGGACTAACTTATTAATTCAGTGCCAAGTGCCAGTTCCTATTTTTTCTGTGTTTTTGACTCTTTTCAGATCTGATTTTGGAACGGAGTCCAAACGTAATAAAAACCCCGAAATGATTTTTTTCCCGAACGGAAGAAGATCACTGGGCCTTTGGACCAAGCCAGGTGGGCTCCAGGGAGCCCACAAGCCCCCACTCCGCCACCAGTGGGGAGGCGGCGATGGCAGGGCTTGTGGCCTCCCTGGCCGCCCCGTGACATAGATCTTTGGCCTATATATTCCCAAATATTCCGCAAAAAATCAGGGGAGACTCGAAAATACTTTTGCGCCGCCGCAAGCTTCCCTTCCGCGAGATCTCATTTGGAGACCCTTCCTGGCGCTCTGCTGGAGGGGACTTTGGAGTTGGAGGGCTTCTTCATCGTCATCATCGCCCCTCCAATGACTCGTGAGTAGTTCACTTCATACCTACAGGTCCGTAGTTAGTAGCTAGATGGCTTCTTCTCTCTATTGGATCTTCAATACAAAGTTTTCCATGATCTTCATGGAGATCTATCTGATGTAATCTTCTTTGGCGGTGTGTTTGTCGAGATCCGATGAATTGTCGATTTGTGATCAGATTATCTATGATATATATTTGAGTCTTTGCTGATTTCTTATATGCATGATTTGATATCCTTGTAAGTCTCTCCGAGTCTTGGGTTTTGTTTGGCCAACTAGATCTATGATTCTTGCAATGGGAGAAGTGCTTGTTTTTGGGTTCTACCGTGTGGTGACCTTTCCCGGTGATAGTAGGGGCAGCAAGGCACACATCAAGTAGTTGCCATCAAGGGTAAAAAGATGGGGGTTTTATCACTAGATGTGTTTGTGCAGGATCTTGAGATACTCCTCCACCGGATTGATACCTTGGTTCTCAAACTGAGGGAAATACTTACCACCGTTGTGCTACATCACCCTTTCCGCTTCGAGGGAACACCAACGCAAGGCTCCAAGGCCATGGGGGAAATCCTTTGCATACTTACCTAGGAAGTCCCTTAAGGCGTAGCCGCAGCTGAAGGATTCCTGGTATCGTCGACACGACAATTTCTGGCGCCGTTGCAAAGGAAGCACAGCTGACATCAGAAGTATTGCTGGTGCTGTCGCCGGGGATCTTTTTGAGGTAGCAGAAGTATTTCTGGCGCCGTTGCCTAGGAGGAGAGATCAAGATCTATCCAAGTAGGTCTCACAAACTCATCTCTTGCATTTACTTTCATGTTACCAAATTACCTCTCGTTATGTTGTGAATGACATTGTCTCTTTCTTCTTCCTTGCATATGGCAACTATTGGTTGTCTTGCCAATTTGTTTCCCTATAAAATGCCTATGCATAGGAAGTATGTTAGACTTAGATTCCATCATTGAATGTCTAGCTAAGGGCGTTAAACAAAATCGCTTGTTGGGAGGCAACCCAACGAATCTATCCTTTTTCTTTCTGTTTTGTGTTTTCCACACTTTCATAATTATGTTATGATTGTGTTTTTTGTGTTTCTTTTTGCGTTTGTGCCAAGCAAAACCGTTATGATTAGTCTTGGGGATGATCGTTTGGTCATCTTGGAAAAGACAGAAACTTTCTGCTCACGAAAAGAATTTTCATTTTTTTCTGTAAGAGCTTTTGAGTTGATTCTTTTTGCTTCTGATTGCTACGCAAATTCTTCAGACTGTCGTAACTGTTCAGAATTTTTGAAGACCAGAGGTATACGAAATATACAGATTGCTACAGACTGGTCTGTTGTTAACAGATTCTGTTTTTGTTGTGTTGGTTGGTTATTTTGATGAAACTATGGATAGTATCGGGGGGTATTAGCCATGGAAGATTGAAAATACAGTAACCCAACATCAGCACAAGTAGAATTTAAGTTTGCTACAGTACCTAAGGAAGTGGTGGTTTGCTTTCTCATACTAATGCTATCACGAGTTTCTGTTTAAGTTTCGTGTTGTGAAGTTTTCAAGTTTTGGGTGAAGTTCTTATGGAAAAAGAGATAAAGAGTGGCAAGAGCTCAAGCTTGGGGATGCCCAAGGCACCCCAAGAGATTCAAGGATGTCGTAAAAGCCTAAGCTTGGGGATGCCCCGGGAAGGCATCCCCTCTCTCTCGTCTTCACTCCATCTGTAACGTTACTTGGGGCTATATTTTTATTCACCACATGTTATGTGTTTTTGCTTGGAGCGTCTTGTATCGTAGGAGTCTTTTATTTTTGTTGTTTCACAATCACCTTTGCTGCGCACCTAGAGAGAGAGATATATGCACTCACTGTGATTTTGTCGAGCTTCACTTATATCCTTTGGTAGACAATTCAGCTCACATGTGCTTCACTTATATCTTTTGAGCTAGATCCTTTTGCTCTATGTGCTTCACTTATATCTTTTAGGGCACAGTGGTGCGTGGCTTGGTAGTTGATCTATTCTTTGAAAGTAGTCTCAAAAGGGGTAGTTATCCAAAGGGATACGAAAACTTCCACCTTCATGTGCATTGAATAGTTAGAGAAGTTTGATTCATCTTAATTAGTTTTGAGTTGTGGTTATGGTAATATTGAAGTCATGCTAGTAAGATGTTGTGGATCTAGAAATACTTGTGTTGAAGTTAGTGATTCCCGTAGCATGCACGTATGGTGAACCACTATGTGATGAAATCTGAGCATGATTAGTATATTGATTGTCATCCTTTGCGTGGCGGTCGGGATCGCGCGATGGTTTATACCTACCAACCCTTCCCCTAGGAGTATGCGTTGAATGCTTTGTTTCGATTACTAATAAAACTTTTACAAAAAGTATATGAGTTCTTCATGACTAATGTTGATTCCATGGTTTAGATGCACTTTGACCTTCCGCCATCATTATCTTCTTAGTGTCGTGCAACTTTCGCCGGTGCACAAAACCCACCATTAGCCTCCCTCAAAACAGCCACCATACCTACCTACTATGGCTTGTTCAAAGTCATTCCGAGATATATTGCCATGCAACTACCACCATGACATGTGCCACCACGTCTACATTGCCATTGCATGATCATAAGATAGCTAGCATGATGTTTCCATTAATGTCTATGCCATGCTATATCATTGCCACGGTACACTACCGAAGGCATTCCATATAGAGTCATAGTTGCTCTAAGTTTTGAGTTGAAAGTGTGATGATCATTATTAATGGAGCATTGTCCCATGTGAGGAAATAAAAGAGGCCAAAGAAGCCCACCAAAATAAAAAATAGAGGCCAAAGAGCCCATCAAATAAAAAAAGAGAAAAAGAGAGAAGGGACAATGCTACCACTTTTTCCACACTTGTGCATATTAAGCACCATGATCTTCATGATTGAGAGTCTCTCGTTTTGTCACCACCATATAGCTAGTGGGAAATTTTCATTATATAACTTGGCTTGTATATTCCAATGATAGGCTTCCTCAAAATTGCCTTAGGTCTTCGTGAGCAAGCAAGTTGGATGCACACCCACTAGTTTTCTTTAAGAGCTTTCACATACTCGTAGCTCTAGTGCATCATTTGTATGGCAATCCATACTCATTCACATTGATATCTATTGATGAGCATCTCCACAGCTCATTGATATGCCTAGTTAATGTGACTATCTTCTCCTTTTTGTCTTGCAACCTCCACCACAATCCACACCATCTATAGTGATATAACCATGGCTCACGCTCATGTATTGCGTGAGAGTTGAAAAGGTTTGAGAAAGTAAAGGTGTGAAACAATTACTTGGCCAATACCGGGGTTGTGCACGATTTAAATTCGTTGTGCAGTGATTATAGAGCATAGCCAGACTATATGCTTTTGTAGGGATAACTTTCTTTTGGCCTTGTTATTTTGAAAGATCATGATTACCTTGCTAGTTTGCTTGAATTATTATTGTTTCCACGTCAATAGCAAACTATTGTTTTGAATCTAATGGATCTGAACATTCACGTCACATAAGAGGAATTACAAAGGACACCTATGCTAGGTACCATGACAGCATCAAAAATTCATTCTTTATCACTTCCCTACTCGAGGACGAGCAGGAGTTAAGCTTGGGGATGCTTGATACGTCTCAAACGTATCTATAATTTTTGATGGTTTGATGTTGTTATCTTGTCTTCTTTGGATGTTTTATGTACCTTTTATATCTTTTTTGGGACTAACTTATTAATTTAGTGCCAAGTGCCAGTTCCTGTTTTTTCTGCGTTTTTGACTCTTTTCAGATCTGATTTTGGAACGGAGTCCAAACGGAATAAAAACCCCGAAGTGATTTTTTCCCGAACGGAAGAAGATCAGGGGGCCTTTGGGCCAAGCCAGGTGGGATCCAGAGATCCCACAAGCCCCCACTCCGCCACCACGGGAGGCGGCGGTGGCAGGGCTTGTGGCCTCCCTGGTCGCCCCCTGACCTAGATCTTTGGCCTATATATTCCCAAATATTCCGCAAAAAATCAGGGCAGCCTCGAAAATACTTTTCCGCCGCCGCAAGCTTCGGTTTCTGCGAGATCTCATCTGGAGACCCTTCCGAGCGCCCTGCCGTAGGGGGTTTGGAGTTGGAGGGCTTCTTCATCATCATCATCGCCCCTCCAATGACTCGTGAGTAGTTCACTTCAGACCTACGGGTCCGTAGTTAGTAGCTAGATGGCTTCTTCTCTCTCTTGGATCTTCAATACAAAGTTCTCCATGATCTTCATGGAGATCTATCCGATGTAATCTTCTTTGGCGGTGTGTTTGTCGAGATCCGATGAATTGTGGATTTGTGATCAGATTATCTATGATATATATTTGAGTCTTTGCTGATTTCTTATATGCATGATTTGATATCCTTGTAAGTCTCTCCGAGTCTTGGGTTTTGTTTGGCCAACTAGATCTATGATTCTTGCAATGGGAGAAGTGCTTGGTTTTGGGTTCTACCATGTGCTGACCTTTCCTAGTGACAGTAGGGGCAGCAAGGCACACATCGAGTAGTTGCTATCAAGGGTAAAAAGATGGGGGTTTTATCATTGGTTTGAGATTATCCCTCTACATCATGTCATCTTGCTTAAGGCGTTACTCTGTTCTTATGGACTTAGTACACTAGATGCATGCTGGATAGCGGTCGACGTGTGGAGTAATAGTAGTAGATGCACAAAGTATCGGTCTACTTGTTTTGGACTTGATGCTTATAGATATAATCATTGCATAGATATCGTCACGACTTTGCGCGGTTCTATCAATTGCTCGACAGTAATTTGTTCACCCACCGTCTACTTGCTTTCATGAGAGAAGCCACTAGTAAACACTACGGCCCCGGGTCTATTCACATCCATCGTTTACACCTCCACTTTTACATTGCTTTGTTACTTTGGCAAACAATCTATAAGGGATTGACAACCCCTTCATAGCGTTGGGAGCAAGCTTTTGTGTTTGTGCAGGATCTTGAGATACTCCTCCACCGGATTGATACCTTGGTTCTCAAATTGAGGGAAATACTTACCACCGTTGTGCTACATCACCCTTTCCGCTTTGAGGGGACACCAACGCAAGGCTCCAAGGCCACGGGGAAAATCCTTTGCATACTTGCCAAGGAAGTCCCTTAAGGCATAGCCGGAGCTGAAGGATTCCTCGTGCCGTCGACATGACAATTTCTCGCGCCGTTGCAACGGAAGCACAGTTGACATTAGAAGTATTTCTGGCGCTGTCGCCGGGGATCTTTTTGAGGTAGCAGACCTCGTCAAAACTCGTTGATTTGGTCCATTCTGGCTAGTTTTTCCATGCTATTACTCACTGATTTTGGATCCCTGGGTGATCCGAACGTTTGGAAAACTTCGGGGACCGGTTACGTGGACCTCGTCAAAACTCATAGATTTTATCCATTCTGGCCAGTTTTGTATGATATTACTCACTGGTTTTGGGTCCCACATCAATACGAACGTTTGGGGAACTTCGGGGTCTGGTTACGGATACCCCGTCAAAACTCGCAGATTTCATACATTCTGGCCTGTTTTTCTGCTATTATTCAGTGATTTTGGGTCACTAGGCGATCCGAACGTTCTTCCAAATCTGGGGACCGGTTACGCGAACGTCGTCAAAACTGACAAATTAGGTCCATTCTGGCCATTTTTCCATGCTATTACTCACTTTTTTGGTCCCACACGGTACGAACATTCGGGGAACTTCGGGGTCCGGTTACCGAAACCTCGTCAAAACTCGCAAATTTGGTCCATCCTGGCCAGTTTTATATGCTATTACTTCTCGTGTTTGGGTCCCGGTGCGATACGAATGTTTAGGGAACTTCGGGGTCTAGTTACGGGGACCTCGTCAACACTCGCATACTTTATACATTCTTGCCAGTTTTGTATGCTGTTACTCACTCGTTTCGGGTCACGGGGCGATCCGAACATTGTGCGAAATATGGGGACCGGTTACGGGGACCTCGTCAAAACTCGCAGATTTGGTCCATTCTGGCTATTTTTCCATGCTATTACTCACTAATTTTGGGTCCCAAGGCGATACAAACGTTCGGGGAACTTTGGGGTCCGGTTACGAAAACCTCGTCAAAACTCGCAAATTTGGTGCATTTTGGCCAGTTTTGTATGCTATTACTGATCGCGTTTGGGTCCCCGGTGCGCTAGGAATGTTTGGGGAACTTCAGGGTGTGGTTATGGGGACCACATCGAAACTCGTAGATTTTATACATGCTGACGAGTTTTGTATGCTATTACTCATTGATTTTGGGTCACGGGGTGATACGAACATTCGGGGAACTTCGGGCCCCGGTAATGGGGACCTCGTCAAAACTCGTTGATTTGGTTCATTATGGCCAGTTTTTTCATACAATTACTCACTGATTTTGGGTCCCGGGGCGATCTCAACATTTCACAAACTCCGGACACCGGTTATGAGGACCTCAACAAACTCGTAGATTTGGTCCATTCTAGCTAGTTTTGTATGATATTACTCACTGATTTTGGGTCCCGGGACGATACGAACGTTCGTGGAAATTCGGAGTCCGATTACGGAAACCTCGTCAAAACTCGCGGATTTGGTCCATTTTGGCCTGTTTTGTATGCTATTACTCACCATTTTGGGGTCTCGGGGCGCTACAAATATTTGGGGAACTTCGGGGTCTGGTTACGGGGAACTCATCAAAACTCGCATATTTTATATATTCTACTATGTTTTGTATGTTATTACTCACTATTTTTGGGTCACGGGGCAATACGAATATTCGGGTAACTTCGGGCTGTGGTAATGGGGACCTTGTTAAAACTAGCAGATTTGGTTCATTCTGGCCATTTTTCATGCTATTTCTCAATGATTTTTGGTCCCGGGGCAATACGAACGTTCGGGGAACTTCGGGGTCCGGTTACCGAAACCTCGTCAAAACTCGCAGATTTGGTCCATTCTGGCTAGTTCTGTATGCTATTACTTACCATGTTTGGGTCCCGAGGCGATACGAATGTTTGGAGAACATCGGGGTCTTGTTACGGGGACCTCGTCAAAACTCACAGATTTTATATATTCTGGCTAGTTTTGTGTGCTATTACTACATGATTTTGGGTCACGGGGCGATCCGAACATTGTGCGAAATATGGGGACTTGTTACGCGGACCTCATCAAAAATCGCAGATTTGGTCCATTCTGGCCATTTTTTCATGCTATTACTCACTGATTTTTGGTCCCGAGGTGATACGAACGTTAGGGGAACTTCGGGATCCGGCTACGGCAACCTCGTCAAAACTCGAAAAGTTGGTCCATTTTGGCCAGTTTTGTATGTTATTACTCATCGAGTTTGGGTCCCGGGGCGCTACGAATGTTTGGAGAACTTCAGGGTCTGGTTACGGGGACCTCATCAAAACTCGCGGATTTTGTACATTATGGCGAGTTTTGTATGCTATTACTCACTGATTTTGGGTCACGGGGTGATACGAACATTCGGGGAACTTCGGGCTCCGGTAACGGGGACCTCGTCAAAACTCGCAGATTTTATACATTCTCGCCAGTTTTGTACGCTATTACTCACTGATTTTGGTTCCCGCGGTGATATGAATGTTTGGGGAACTTTGTTGTGTGGTTATGCGGACCTCGTCAAAACTCGTTGATTTGGGTCATTCTGGCCAGTTTTTTCATGCAATTACTCACTGATTTTGGGCCCCGGGGTGATCCGAACATTTCGCAAACTCCGGGGACCGCTTATGAGGACCTCGTCAAAACCCGTAGATTTGGTTCATTCTGGCTAGTTTTGTATGATATTACTTACTGATTATGTCCGAGGCGATATGAACGTTCGTGGAACTTCGGAGTCCGATTACGGAAACCTCGTCAAAACTCGCAGGTTTGGTCCATTTTGGCCATTTTTGTATGCTATTACTCACCGTGTTTGAGTCCCGGGGCAATACGAACGTTCGGGAAACTTCGGTGTCCGGTTACCCAAACCTCGTCAGAACTCGCAGATTTGGTCCATTCTGGCCAGTTCTGTATGCTATTAGTCACCGTGTTAGGGTCCCGGGCGATACAAATGTTTGGCGAACTTCGGGGTCTGGTTACGGGGACCTCGTCAAAACTCGCATATATTATACATTCTTGCCAGCTTTGTATGCTATTACTCACTAATTTTGGATCATGGGGCGATCCAAACGTTCTGCAAAATCTGGGGACTGGTTACGGAGACTGATACGTCTCCAGCGTATCTATAATTTTTTATGGTTCCATGTTATTATCTTGTCAAATTTGGATGTTTTATATGCATGATTATGCTATTTTATATCTTTTTTGGGACTAACCTATTAACTCAGTGCCAAGTGCGAGTTTCTGTTTTTTTCGTGTTTTTGACCCTTTTTCAGACGAGGTCCAAATGGAATGAAACTTTACGATGATTTTTTTTTGACCAAAAGAGACCCCTGAAGCTTTGGAAGAAGGCCAGAAGAGCCACGAGGGAGTCAGAAGCCCTGAGGCCGCCACCACCCCCCTAGGCGGTGCCTACCAGGCTTGTGACCTCCTCGTGGGCCCAACCAACGTAGTTCCACCGCCATAAATTCCTATAAATTTAGAAACCCCCGGAAAGAAACCTAGAGCGGGAGTTCCGCTGCCGCAAGCCTCTGTAGCCACCAAAACCAATCTGGAGCCCGTTCCAGCACCCTGCCGGAGGGGCAATCCATCTCCGGTGGCCATCTTCATCATCCCGGCGATCTCCATGACAAGGAGGGAGTAGTTCTCCCTCGGGGCTGAGGGTATGTACCAATAGCTATGTGTTTGATCTCTCTCTCTCGTGTTCTTGAGATGTATTGATCTCGATGTACCGCGGGCTTTGCTACTATAGTTGGATCTTATGATGTTCTTCCCCTCTCCCTTCTTGTAATGAATTGAGTTTCCCCTTTGGAGTTATCTTATCGGATTGAGTCTTTGAGAACCTATATCTACCTTCCATATTGCACTTGTATCACCATCTGTTACCTTGCTGTTTTTGTAATTTCATATTACAAAAACCTATATCTACCATCCATATTGCACTTGTATCACCATCTCTTCGCCGAACTAGTGCACCTATACAACTTACCATTGTATTAGGTGTGTTGGGGACACAAGAGACTCTTTGTTATTTGGTTGCAGGGTTGCTTGAGAGAGACCATCTTCATCCTACGCCTCTCGCGGATTGACAAACCTTAGGTCACCCACTTGAGGGAAAATTCCTACTGTCCTACAACCCTCTGCACTTGGAGGCCCAACAACGTCTACAAGGAGAAGGTTGCGTAATAGACATCAGAGACCTCATCAAAACTCACAGATTTGGTCCATTCTGGCCATTTCCCATGCTATTACTCATTGATTTTGGGTCCCGAGGCGATACGAACATTCGGGGAACTTCGGGGTCCGGTTACGGAAACCTCGTTAAAACTCGCAGATTTGGTCCATTTTGGCTAGTTTTGTATGCTATTTCTCATCGTGTTTGGGTCCTGGGGCACTACGAATGTTTGGGGAACTTCAGGATCTGGTTACGGGGACTTCATCAAACCTCGCAGATTTTACACATTTTGGCGAGACTCACTGATTACGGGGTGATAGGAACATCCGGGGAACTTCGGGCGTCCTCGTCAAAACTCGCAAATTTTATATATTCTGGACAGTTTTCTATGCTATTACTCACTGATTTTGGGTCCCGGGGCGATGCGAATGTTTGGGGAACTTTGGGGTGTGGTTATGCGGACCTCATCAAAACTCGTTGACTTGGTTCATTGTGGCCAGTTTTTCCATGCAATTACTCGCTGATTTTTTGTCCCGGGGAGATCCGAACGTTTCGCAAACTCCAGGGACCGGCTATGAGGAACTCATCAAAAGATTTGGTCCATTCTCGCCAGTTTTGTATTATATTACTCACCGATTTTGGGTCCCGGGGCGATACGAACATTCGTGGAACTTCGGAGTCCGATTACGGAAACCTTGTCAAAACTCGCAGATTTGGTCCATTTTGGCCAGTTTGTATGCTATTAGTCACCGTGTTTGGGTCTCGGGGGGCTACGAATGTTTGGGGAACTTCGGGTTATGGTTACGGTGACCTCGTCAAAACTCGTAGATCTTATACATCCTAGCCAGTTTTGTATGCTATTACTCACTATTTTTAGGTCACGGGACAATACGAACATTCGGGGAACTTCGTGCTCCGGTAAAGGGGACCTCGCTAAAACTCGTAGTTTTATACATTCTGGCCAGTTTTGTATGCTATTACTCATTGATTTTGGGTCCCGGGGCGATACGAATGTTTGGGGAACTTTGGGGTGTGGTTACGGGGACCTCATCAAAACTTGCAAATTTTATACATTCTGGCCAGTTTTTATGCTATTATTCACAGAATTTGGGACACGGGGCGATCCGAACGTTCTGCGAAATCTCGGGACCGACTACGGGGACCTCGTCAAAACTCGCAGATTTGGTCCATTCTAGCCATTTTCCATGCTATTACTCACTGATTTTGGGTCCCGGGGCAATACGAACGTTCGGGGAACTTCGGGGTCTGGTTATCGAAACCTCGTCAAAACTTGCAGATTTGGTCCATTCTGGCCAGTTTTGTATGCTATTACTCACCTAGTTAGGGTGTCGGGGCCATAGGAATGTTTGCGGAACTTCGGGGCTGGTTACGGGGACCTCGTCAAAACTCGTGGATTTTATATATTCTCGCCAGTTCTGTATGCTATTACTCACTGATTTTGGGTCACGGGGCGATCCAAACATTCTGCGAAATCTGGTGACCGGTTACGGGGACTACGTCAAAACTCACAGATTTGGTCCATTGTGGCCATTTTTCCATGCTATTAATCATATACCAAGTTAAAATCTCATAAAACAGAAAAACATCATAATATTCATCATGCATCCTAATCGGTCATGCCAAGTTAATATAAACCAGAAAAAACTTGTCTCTCATAAGACCTAGTCCTCGCTCCTAGGTATAATGTCATAAAACAGAAATACACCTATGTCTCCGTGATGAAGCACACAGATCCAACGGTCTCCAACTTGTGGCTTGTGATCCTTCTTTATTTCTCTCCATGCTTCAATTTGGAGCCTTTTTTATTTGCGGTCAGTCAAGTATGGAGCATCGAACTTAGCCCTCAGTTGGCTTTTCATTTTCATATGACATTTGTCGTGCATCAACAGAGGCACTGCATCATTTGGGAGTTGCCTAACCTAATTAGCAATGTAATCAACACCATTTATGCAATAGTATAGCGTACTTAATTGGCAAACTCTTATCAAGATAGTTCGGTGAATGTCATCCGCCCTTAACCTATGCACTAGTGGCATGTAAAATGTATAATTTGTGCCAGTTCCCAAATTATACGGGAAGTTCTCCCTACCAACCAAGACACCAACAAGAAAGTAGATAAGAATATTCTTCTCCTCTCAAGTTAGATGTGATCCATACATGTAGTGTGTCGTGTCAATTAATTTCCGTAATTCACTCGAAGAAACGAAATAAGCTGTAAATTATAATTTAACAAATTTAGTATATGGATGTACCCCAACTATTTTGAAATATAAATGAAAATTACTTGACAAATATGCATGGTTGACAAACTTACATGGTGGTAAAACAGGAAGCATATCGACATCCATCCAAACGTCGATGTTACCTCGCATATTATCTTCAGGTCGAAGATCGTAGGTTATTTCCATACCCTCCTAAAATCCATATGCCTTGCAAAGATCCTCCCAATTAGGGAACCCTATTTCTGTGTTATAAACTGCATTCATTACTTTAATAAAAAAATGTGTGACCATGTATAGTCCTCAGGTTAGCCCTCCTCGTCTCCATACTCTCGTGGTCTTCGAAACCGAGTCTCTCCAACACATACTTGCATGGCAAGGGAGGAAGTAGTTGAATTGTATAAAAAAGAAATTACACATTGAAGCAAAGAAATAGAATCCATGCTTAATTACGAAAAAAACACTTGTCATCGTTGTGTATCATAGAAACTTCGAAGGTCTCGTCAAGCTTGATGCTGAAGAACCTGTCGTCTCGTAGGTGAGGCCTGTCGCACAAACCCCGATAGTCGTCGCAATATTCACACTCCCAATAATCATCGTCGGACATTTCCTATTTTAATGTGATAATTTAACTTAGAATCCATGGAACATGTTAGTAAATGCGTAAACAACAACCGTGACACTATAACTAAAGAATTGAACATATGTATATAAAAAGAATTTCATATAGAATCTAGCATCCACTCTAACCTCTTGGAAAATATCCTTTGTTTTTCATGCCGTGTAATCAAACAAACTCAAAATCCTATGTTTTTCTATTCCTGATTTAGTTAAGAAGCAAGGTTCATATCAGAGTAGAAAGGTGCCAAACTGAGATAAACTGCTTGCTAACATATCACAAAATTCATCAATCTCACTAGCCATCACACTATAAACATCATACTACCTAACACTATATGAACATCGTACTACCTAACACTATGTCAACAATTTCAAAACATCTATAGGAACATTGTACTACCTAACAATATGGCAACAACTTGTGAGGGGAAATAGGATGGGATCGGATGGTAGGTAAAAACCTTCATATTTGTCCATTATTTTCTAAATGTCTTATTGTGACACTATGCCTTTTTAGAAATTGACAAGGTCCTAAACCTTCATATTTGACCATTATTTTCTAAATGTCATTATTAATGAAATTATGTCTCTATCTTTCATGAAAATGCACATGGTAGGTAAAACCTTAAGCAAGGAATGTGAGATATTGATGCACTAAGTTTGGTACATAACCAGAATATATATGTGCACGGAATATATATGTGCATGTAATATAAAGTTTGTCTTATGGATATAGAAAACTATACCATAGACAACCATATGTTGAACTAATTATACAATAATTACTGAAAATGTATTAGACATGATAGCCATGGCGTCGCGCCGCCGTGCTCGAGCAGGCAGGCCGCCATGGCGCCGCCTCGCTCGGGTAGGCCGGCGGAGCTCACCGTGGCACGGGCACGGTGAGGGGTCGGGGCGATCGAACAGAGAGGGAGAAAGGAGGTCGGCGGAGCTCACTGTGGTAGGAACAGGCGCAGCACTGGCTCGTCGGCGGGTAGGAGGGGCGCGTGGAGGTGGTGCTCGCGTCCGGCTTCGGGGCGGCGACAACGAGGACATATTCGGTAGCCTGACGATGTCGGGGCAGGGGGCGTCGGCGTTGGGGCTCGAATGGGAGAGATCGGGCCCGAAACGGGTCCGGGGATTTATATGGAGGGATCTTTGGTCCCGGTTGGAGCTAACTAAAGGGTCTTTAGTCCCGGTTGGTGGCTCCAACCGGGACTAAAGGTCTATTTTCGGTGGCCCAAATTCCACGCGGGAAGGGACCTTTAGTCCCGGTTGGTGGATCAACCCGGGACTTAAGGTCTAGTTTCTCTTTTTTTGGTTTGTTTTGTTTTTCTAGACAAGAGAGTTTCTATTTTTAGATTTGGAATAACTGTTAGACTATTTATAGTTTTCGAATGAATCTTTTTGGTTTAGGTCAAAATTACTAAAAAAATCTGTTAGTGCTAGTAGTTTTCAAATTTACATATTTTAAATTCGATTTTTCTTCAAATTTCTATGAATCACAAGATTGTGAATAACTTTACTTTAAAAATAGATTTTTTGGTCATTCTTTTTTTTATGTGTAATATTAGTGTGTTTTATCATTATATTAAATTTGTTAATTTTAAGGTTATTAAAAATGAAATGCCTTTGTAAGAGATGAGTATTCGTCCGAAACCCTAATACTTCAAAAAAGATTGTCTATTTTGTACACGAAGTGCATCTAGTTTTTGTCGTAACCCTCCCAACTTTTTAGCACATGTTATGTGGGTGAAATGATGATACCATGCCAAGTTTCACCTTTTTCAAAGTTCTATTGTAGTGCTTTTCAATTTCAGGGTCATTTAGCTCAAAAAATCATTAAATGCATGAAAAATAGCAAATGAGGTGACAAAGGGTTGAAAGATTGATGATGTGGCTTTGAATGATGCATATTGAGCACAGAAAAAGTTTGGATTTGAAATAAGTATTTAAAAATGAAATGCCTTTGTAAGAGATGAGTATTCGTCCGAAACCGTGATACTTCGAAAGAGATTGTCCATTTTGTGCACGAAGTGCGTCCAGTTTTTGTCGTAACCCTCCCAACTTTTTAGCACAAGCTATGTGGGTGAATGATGATACCATGACAAGTTTCATCCTTTTCAGAGTTCATTTGTAGCACTTTTCAATTTCAGGGTCATTTAGCTCAAAAAATCGTTAAATGCATAAAAAATAGCAAATGAGGTGAGAAAGGGTTGAAAATTGATGATGTGGCTTTGAATGATGCATATTGAGCATAGAAAAAGTCTGGAGTTGAAAGTTTAAAATGATGAAATGCCTTTGTAAGAGATGAGTATTCGTGCGAAACCGTGATACTTCGAAAGAGATTGTCCATTTTGTACACGAAGTGCATCCAGTTTTTGTCCGAACCCTCCAAACTTTTTAGCACATCCTATGTGGGTGAAATGATGATACCATGCCAAGTTTCAGCCTTTTCAGAGTTCATTTGTAGCGCTGTTCAATTTTAGGGTCATTTAGCTAAAAAAATATTAAATGCATGGAAAATAGCAAATGGGGTGACAAAGGGTTGAAAATTTATGAGGTGGCTTTGTATGATGCATATTGAGGGCACAAAAACTCTGGAGTTGAAATAAGATTAAAAAATGAAATGCCTTTGTAAGAGATGAGTATTCGTACGGAACCCTAATACTTCGAAAAAGATAGTCCAGTTAGCTACATAATGTTTCTCCACGTTTCAAATGCAAAAACACACACATATATACTCGGAAACTCACTAAAAAAGAATGTGATGACAATGAAAGTCGGTCACATCCGAGATTGGGACGTTGGGGTATAAAACTTTTTCTTCGCGTGTGTCCCTTTCCGCCATAACCATGGACAATCTTCACCATTTAAAAGTATGATTGGGTTAGTCTTCACTCTGAAAGGAGGAATTTCGTGAAACTTTTCATAATCTTGTGACATGTGTGTCTTATCCTCCACTCCCACGATGTTTCTTTTCCCTGAAACTACGTGGCGCTTTGGCTCATCGTATGATGTATTCGTTTCCTTATCTTTTCTTTTTCTTGGCTTGGTAGACATGTCCTTCACATAGAAAACATGCGCCACATCATTGGCTAGGATGAATGGCTCATTTGTGTACCGAAGATTGTTGAGATCCACTGTTGTCATTCCGTACCGCGGGTCTTCCTTTACCCCGCCTCCTTTTAGATTGACCCATTTGCACCGAAACAAAGGGACCTCAAATTGTTTCCATAGTCAAGTTCCCATACCTCCTCTATGTAACCATAATATGTGTCCTTTGGCCTATTGTTGGTGTTTGCTAAATCTAAGCCGACACCACTGTTTTGGTTGGTTCTATTTTTATCTTGGGAGATCGTGTAAAATGTATTCACATTTATCTCGTACCCTTTGAAAGTCGATATAGTCGAAGAAGGTGACTTGGCCAGCAAGTACAGGTCATCTCCAACTATAGGGTCATGCATGAGACGTGTTTGCAACCAACCGCCGAATGACGCCATGTGTGTATGTTTGATCGAGGGATCATACTGCTCCGGGTTCTTGGAGCGTACAATATCCATATGTTCCTCGATATATGGAGCCACCAAGGTGGAATTTTATAGAACTTTGTAGTGTGCTTGCGTCCAAGAATGCCCATCTGTACATATTACTTAATCCTTTCCTAGTGTGCCTTTTCCACCGAGTCTGCCCTCATGCCGCAATTTAGGTAGACCAGTCGACTTAATATCAGGAATAAAGTCAATACAGGACTCAATGACCTCATTTGTTTCATGGCCCTTGGAGATGCTTCCTTCTGGCCTAGCACAGTTGTGAACATATTTCTTTAAGACTCCCATGAACCTCTCAAAGGGGAACATATTGTGTGGAAATACAAGGCCCAGAATGGCAATCTCTTCGACTAGGTGAACTAGGACGTGTGTCATGATATTGAACAAGGATGGTGGGAACACCAACTCAAAACTGACAAGACATTGCACCAAATCATTTTGTAACCTTTGTAGGATTTCTGGATCGATTACCTTCTGAGAGATTGCATTGAGGAATGCACATAGCTTCACAATGGTTGATCGGACGTCTTCAGGTAGAAGCCCCCTCAATGAAATCGGAAGCAATTGCGTCATAATCACGTGGCAGTCATGAGACTTTAGGTTCTGGAATTTTTTATCTGCCATATTTATTATTATCTTTATATTCGACGAGTAGCCAGACGGGACCTTCATACTGAGTAGGCATTCAAAGAAGATTTCCTTCTCTTCTTTGGTAAGAGCGTAGCTTGCAGGACCTTCATACTGCTTTGGATGCATGTCGTCCTTTTCGTGCATACGTTGTTGGTCCTCCCGTGCCTCTGATGTATCTTTTCTCTTCCCATACACGCCCAAGAAGCCTAGCAGGTTCACGCAAAGATTCTTCGTCACGTGCATCACGTCTATTGCAGAGCGGACCTCTGGGACTTTCCAATAAGGTAGGTCCCAAAATATAGATTTCTTCTACCACATGGGTGTGTGTCCATCAACGTCATTCGGAACCGATTGTCCGCGAGGACCCTTTCCAAAAATTACTTTTAAATCCTTGACCATATGAAGTATATGATCACCAGTATGGTGGTCAGGCTTCTTCCGGTGATCTGCCTCACCTTTGAAATGCTTCCCTTCTTTTCTTAAGAGATGCTTGATCGGAAGAAATCGGCGATGTCCTAGGTACACATTCTTCTTACACTTATCCAAGTATATACTTTCAGTATCATCTAAACAGTGCGTGCATGTGTGATATCCCTTGTTTGTCTATCCTGAAATGTTACTAAGAGTAGGCCAATCATTGATGGTTACAAACACCAACGCTCGTAGGTCAAATTCCTGTTGTTTGTGCTCATCCCACACACGTACACCTTTGATATCCCACAGCTGTAAAAGTTCTTCAACTAATGGCCTCAGGTACACATCAATGTCGTTGCTGGGTTGCTTGGGGCCTTGGATGAGCACTGGCATCATAATGAATTTTTGCTTCATGCACAACCAAGGAGGAAGGTTCTAGATACATAGAGTCACGGCAAAGTCCTACGACTGCCGCTCTACTCCACAAAAGGATTAATGCCATCTGCACTTAAACCAAACCAACAGTTCCTTGGGTCACCTGCAAAGTCTGGCCACTCTCTCTCGATTTTCCTACATTGCGACCCACCTGCGAGTACTCTCAACTTCATGTCTTTCTTACGCTCGTCTTTGTGCCATCGCATCAACTTGACATGCTCTTTGTTTTGGAACAAACGTTTCAACCGTGGTATCGTAGGAGCATACCACATCGCCTTGGCAGGAATCCTCTTCCTAGGACGCTAGACATCAACATCGTCATCGGGGTCATCGTGGCCGATCTTATAGCGCTCGGCACCACATATTGGGCATGCATTCAAATTCTCGTACTCCTCATCGCGGTACAGGATGCAGTCATTAGGGCATGCATGTATCTTCTGCACCTCTATCCTAGAGGGCAGATAGCCTTCTTTGCTTCGTACGTACTGTCGGGCAATTCGTTGTCCTTTGGAAGCATCTTCTTTAACAATTTCGGTATCAAAACCCTTGTTAGATACACCATTCTCTACCCTCCATTGCAGCAATTCCAGTGTCATACCCAGCTTCTTCTTGTCATATTCGCATTTTGGGTACAACAATTCTTGTGATCCTCTAACATGTGATGCAACTTCAGCTTCTCCTTTTCACTTGCGCAGTTTCTCTTTGCATCAGCAATGGCTCATCTCGTGCCTCTACTTCAGCTTCTTCCCCCATTGTAGTACCATCGTATTCAGGGAATGAAGGATAGCCGTGAACATCCTCTTCTTCTTCCTTCTCTTCCATTAGAATCCTTATTTCTCCGTACTTGGTCCAACAGTTATAGTCGGACATGAAACCAGACGTAAATAGGTGGATGCTAATGACTCTTGACTTAGAGTAAGTTTTATCATTCTTACAGACAACACATAGACAACACATAATAATGAACTGGGGAGAGCATCGGTCATCCTACATCCATTGCCAGTTCATCTTTATTACACGAGACAGAAAATACCAAATTAATACAAGTTCACGCATAAGGTTCATACACACTTATTCTCATAAAACAACATACAAGAGTTTCTAATTAAAGCATTTAAATGCAAGAACAAATGCGATCAAGATCGCAACTAAGGTAACAATTGATCCAACGACATAGTGATACCAAATCTCTTTATTAAGGGCATATTTTCTAATTCTTCTAATCTTCAAACGCATTGCATCCATCACGATCTTGTGATCATCGACAACATCGGCAACATACAACCCCAATTTCATCTTCTTTTCTTCAATTATTTTCAATTTTTCTTTCAAATACTCATTTCTTTTTCAACTAAATTTAACTTGTCGGCAAGAGGGACGGTTGCAATTTCCGCTTCACATACCTCCTAGATAAAAATATCTATGTCAACTTGATGGGCATAATTATCATATAAACGAGAAATGCAAGAAATAATTATAAAAGATAATATATCACATCCGAATCATAAACCAGACGAGGGCCGACGGGGACGAATATCAAGACCATGACACTATGTATAACAAAATCATACACGTAAGAAAACTATCTAAATCATACAAAAATAAGATTTTTTGGAATAAAAAGGATAAGAACAAGAGGATCACCAAGGTGGTTCCGGCGACAAGATGGTGTGGGCGATCGACGGTGGTTAGGACGGAGATGGGAAGGCACTAAGTAAACCACACCAACACATATGCAAACTAAGAAGTTAATTTGAGCTCAGATTGCATATAAATCAAATAAACTCCCACATAATTACTCCCAAACTAAAACTCACAAATCACTATATAATTATGGAGCATTTAGCAAGAGAGATTAAAGGACAAAGTTGCTAATCTTTGTGAACACTTGGATTGGATGGGGTGCCTCAAATCTTGACAAAACTGGGGGAAATGGAGGGTGAACTCGAGCAAGGGAAGAAAACAGAGGAGAGAAAGGGGAAAACAAAGAGTTTGGGCTCGGGCTGGACGAAGCACTATTTATAGTGATACTTTTAGTCCCGGTTGGTGATACAAAACGGGACTAAAGATCTATCTCTAGTCCCGGTTTGTATTACCAGCCGAGACTAATGGCTCTCGCATGGGCCCGAGTCTGACAAAACCCTGCCTCCACCCCTTTAGTCCCGGTTCGTAACACAAACCGGGACCAGAGGTTACTAATAAACCGGGACTAAAAGCATTACTCAAGAACCGGGACTAATGGTCACATTAGTCCCGGTTCAAAAGCAAACCGGGACTAATAATCCAAACGTATGGTTTGTTTTCTACCAGTGAGTTCTAGGTGGAAGTTCAACTTAAAAGTCTCCACTACAGTACCGGTGTATAAATAGTGTTTTGGAACCAAAGACAAATTTTGTGTGCCTCTCAGATCTGGTGGGGGATTGCTGGAATTTGATCTATATATAGGCCAACCCAATAGCATTTTTCAGAATTCCTAATAAATCTTAGAGACCCACTCAGTCCATTCATGCAAGGCAAGAGGTGGGACAAAGGTTTAGTCCCATACTGCATACCTAGTAGGAGTTGGACCTCCTTATAAGGGAGGTTGTTTCCACACATGTATACGCATGAGAACAAGAGAAAGATACACGCGCGCTCCTCCTCTGTCTCCCGCCTCGTCACGCCACACCTCGTCATGACGCGCCACTGGTTGCGGGAATGAGCGTAGCCGATGTCTAAATTTTTGCCACGCATGACTGATATGTGAAAGGTTGCACGGGAGCTGAAATGTTTTTGTTGTAGTGGGGAGTGAATACGAACACTGCACGCTTCGATGGCTGGTTGTTCGCTTCGTCTCCCGTTCTTTCGTTTCGTCTTCCTTCGTAGCCTATTCGTCCCCTTCTCATGTGCCTATAAAAAAGAGGTCGCACCTCTCCAGAGAGACACATCAGAACATCATCTTTCTCACGTCATCGAGTTCCAAACTCTGAGCTGCTGCTCGGTACTTCCGCATCCCGGCTTGCGGCATGCAACGCAGGTCAGGATAGTAGGTCTCCGAAACTCCGTTACTTTGGATCCTGTACGGAAGAAGGGTGATAAGGTTTTTTTTGGGGGGGGGGAGTTCTGCGTGACTAGTGAGTTCTTCATCACGGACGCCGACGACCAATTCCCACACGACAACTTCTCCGACGTCAACAACCTATTCGACGACATGGCCGGTGACAACGTTAGTGCCAACGCTAGTGTTATTGCCACTGCTCAGTATGTGTTCGTGTTTTTCTTGTTTGAGGTCCTGCTAGAGTTTCTTGGTCTAGTTTCTGCTCTAGATATGTTTCGGTCTAATTCACATGTTTGCATATTATATGCTTACTATCCTTTAATTTGCATGATAAGTGTTGTTTCTTTTATTGTAGCATACTCTCCTCTACGTTGCATGACTAGCGTTGTTTCTATTGCTATGATCTTGTTCTATCTAATGTTTACTTCATTTAAGTTATTTGATAAATTGTTCTATCTAATGTTTACTATGATCTTGTTCTACCATGCACATCAATAATCAAGCGCAACAACAGGAGGAGCACGAGCTGCGTGTGGCAGCCAAAGAGCTCCTGGAGTCAAAGAAAAGATGGATGGCCGGCCATGTATCAATCGAGTAGGGAACTAGTGACGGGTCGCCCATGAGAATCTCGGTCGAACCTCAGTGGTCAAACGATCTACTAGTGCACCGCATGAATCTTTGTCTGTCCACGCGTGAATCTCCCGCCATGCATGCATGCACAGCACCTGCGATCGAGCTGCGCTTTGAACGAGACCGGCCGCGACGACGATCGAATCTCTGTCGTCTGTCCATGAATATCATTGACCCTGTTTGAATCATAGGTTAGAGTTAGAGTTTGTTAGATTGAACTCGCCTAACCCTTAAAAATTCAGAGGGTGCTTGGATACATTTTAGTTCCATGACTAAAAATAGTGAAACTAAAACTTGCTAGCCTTACCCATGCTTGGATCCAAATACTACATTCGTCACAGTTTAAAAGGCACGCACGTGTATCTAGGTTGTCAATTTGACTTATATAAAATCTATTGTTTAATATAAAAATTATATCATTATAAAATAGAACATCTAAAGTTTTTTAATGATATATTTTTTGTAATATATGTTTATCATTAAGTTGGTCAAATTGACGACCTACATACACGTGTCGGACTTATAAACTGAGATGGAGGAAGTACTAAAGAGACTAAAATCAAATTAATGAGCATTTATTATCCTCCAACCTCTTCAATCCAGAACTTGCATGTGTTAAAGGAGAGGAATTAAATGAGGAGAGAGAGGACTAATCCACATTTTAGTAGGGGTACCCCTGACTAAAAAAATTAGTCACAAGACTAGTTTTAACCTCTCTTTAGTCAGGGGTGCTTGGAACTTTAGCCTCTTAAAGAGACTATTTTTAGTCAGACTAGTTTTAGTCTCTTGGATCCAAGCACCCTCTCAAATAGGTGGGTTAGAGTTGGTTAGAGTTAGGTGGGACCCAGAAAAAGTTACTTTTCTCTCTCCCTCCACCACACAAAATCCTAGATAAAGGAATCAAATGATTGAAAAAAGTGTATTTATTGACAATCTAACCCTTCCATCCAAACACTTCTTTGATTAGAGTTAGTTTAAGATTAATCTAGAGTTAGAATCTAACTCTAACCTCTAACCCAGTTAGAGTATCAAGGCCATTGCGTTGCATGAATCAGTCGATGGATCGACGTTGCTGCATGCACGTTTGCGCTGAGGAGCGAACTCCATGCACGATCGCACGCACCCCTAGGCCGGCAACTGCAAGTTAGGCACCTGTGAGTCTGTCGCCTGATGATGAGTTGTGTAACCATGGGGCAGAAACTGAAACTGATCAGTTTCACGGCACCGGCCGGCGGGAGACCGGTCAGTCAGAGCAGCCGATCAGCCCGTCTTCAACCTGCACTGCATGCATTGCTCTGCTCCCCATCGATCGAGTAGCGATCGAGTGTACTGTAGGGTAGTCCTGAATATGACCAAGTTGTGCCCGGGGTGCATTTGCACGAACCGATGGATGGATCGACGTACGTTGCTGCATGCGCATGCACGATCGCACGCACCCCGAGTCCGGCAAGTTAGGCACCTGTCTGTCGCCTGATGATGAGCAACTGACTGGTTCATGGCACCGGCCAGTCAGAGCAGCCGATGCCGATCGATTCGATCGATCCGTCTGCGCCTGCACTGCATCGAGCATGCATGCATGCATGCATTGCTCCCGATCCATCGAGTGCCGATCGAGTGTAGTCCTGAACGATGAAGTTCTGCCTGGGCTTCGTGTGGACTTTTTTGCACGGTGGCGGTGTGGAGGCGGCCGGATCGAGCAGTGAGCAGTTCGACCTTCAATTTCGCGGCCGGATCGAGCAGTGAGCAGTTCGACCTTCAATTTCGCGGCCGGCAGGGCGGCACGCGTCCACGTGACTGTGGAGCCATGCATTCGAGTGATCGCCTCTTGATGATATATAGCAAAAATAGCCCGTGCGTTCCAACGGAAGAAAAAAATACCACACGCTTTTAATTTTTTTATAATTATTTTGATTTATTAAAATAATAAGCTAACAAACTAATGTAGTTATTCCTGTACTATTTTGTTGAAAAATCAACCCGTCCATTGTTAATTCCATCATAATGAGAAATTGAAGCGCGGGTTGAATAACAAAAATTACAGAGCTTTTTTATAAAAAAGGTATGGTGGGTTTTCCGACGGAAGCAATAGCCGCTTTATTATTAGGTATAGATATAGATATAGATATATACTGCTCCCTGCATTCCTACATATAGTGATCTTAATATATACTATTAAGTTTTTTTAAAGGTTTCATTACATACTACACACGAAATAGAATAAGTAAATTTACATTTTAAAATATATTTACATACGTCCATATGTAGTCCATAATATAATTATTAAAAAAAAATATTTAAAAATGAAGGAAATAGTAAGTCATGTAGAACCTGTCTAAAGATTGCTACGCAGCCGTCCCGCCGCGCACGAGGCCCAGGACGCCGGCCACCAGCCCGCTGTAGCGCTGCTGCGCCCCGCGGGGCGGCTACGGTGCTCCCATCTCGGGAGGTGGCGCGCGGTCGGCCTCTGCTGGATCCGGCTGGATCTAGCGCTGGGGTCGATCGGCGGCACCTGGCAAAGGTGGGGCGTGCCCGGTGGCTCCGACGCTTGGAGCACGTCGGGAGACGCGGGAAGGGCAGCGGTCGGGCGTGGTCGTTGCTCCGGTCGTGGGTGACGACGCGTGGAGGTCCGACGTGGTCCCTTCCGGTGTCGTGGGGACTTCGAGATAGCTCGACGGATCTGCCTGTGGCGGCGGCCGGCTTCTCTGGCGTCGGCTCGTCTGCGTGCGTATCGTTTTGACCTTCGTCCCATTTCTGCATCGTATGGGCGCTACTTCCATCAAATGATTGGCCCTCTCCCAGTTGCGGTCCATTGCTCGTCTCGCGCCCCGTGCAGCAGGACCGAGCTCGTCTCGCGCAAGGTGCAGCAAGACCGACCTCGTCTCGCGCAAGGTGCAGTAGGACCGAGCTCGTCTCCCGCTCGGGGCTGCAGTATGGGTCAATGGACTATCGGGTCTCAACGTTGGGAGTCTCCCAGGGGTGCCAAAGGTGAGACCTTTTCGCCCGTCTCTTTGTTGGGCGTGTGTCAGGTCTCGTGGGAGGTGGTGGCAAGGTCTTGGATGCCGGGGTGGCAGCTCTGGTGGTTGCAGTGCGGTCCTCTTGGGCAGAGTCGTGGCTTGGTGCTGCCCGATGGCCACGGCCGTGTGGGCGGCGTGGTTGTCAGGGTGTGGCGTCCGGTGGTGGTGAGTGTTGGTCGGGGTGAAAACCTGGGGCGGCGTAGTCGTTTCCTGCTTGAAGGCGTCGTCGCGGCTTTCATTGCGTGTCGTGCTGCTACAAAGGGGAACTCTGATCCTCAGGTCGGGCGGTGGTGGCATTCTGATGTTGTAACCTTCTTGAAGGCGCCTCCTTGGAGCACAGGTTCGTCATATGCGGCTTCATCTCTTCGTTGTGGCGTGTTCATGATTGAGAACTCCGATTGCTCTTGTAGTACTATGGGTAGTGTTGCTGCGCTCGGCGCCTATGTATCCTGCCTTGTGTGTGTGCGCGGGTCGTGGTGGCGTGAGTCTGTACAGGATGATCGATGTTGGTTGCTTTATTTATAAAGCGGGGCGAAAACTTTTTTTGATAACTTTGCTACGTAGATACTCCATATATACAACATTAAGCGCGCGCCGTGGAAAGGATACATGCATGTGCAATTTATAGCTAGCTAGGCTAAACCTGCGAAGAAAATTTTATAGAACACAAGAAGTGTTTTCCTCTCTTCCCTCGCGGTTGGAACCCTAGCCGCCGCCAGGAGGGGACAATCTCCCAGCATTGTCCTCCGGCGGCTCACCTCCGCCGGCGACCTCGGTCACCGGTGGCGAGGAGGGTCGCCGGATCCACGCATATGGATCGTCTTTAGTTTTTGTAGTCTAGATTTTTAGGTTGTTCATTGCCTTGGCTTCGGTAGCGGCAATGGCGAAGCTGAATAATGATTATTCGGATCCTTCCTTGATGAGGACATCAGTCCTATGGTTAGGGATAGATTTGGAAACCAGTCTGTTCAAGCATGAAAGGCGTGGCGACATGGGCATCCTCGTGGTGGATCTGTGTTCTCAGGCTTCGCCGTTGCGACGACGTTTGCTCCAGCGTCGGCGTGGAGCTTGGGAGGTATTTCACGAGCGGATGCAGATTGTGGTTTGCATCGACGACATGTGGAAGACGGAACGTGTGCTGGGTTCGTGGTTCGTGGATGGCAGGTATGGTTTCCTACTTCGACGTCTTAGTCGTGGTGGGGTGCTAAATCTAAAGTTCGATGGCATGTCCGGAGTGTTGCCCCAGTCTAATTCGTTCAATGACAAGGGATTCACTTTTGGCGAGCCACCTTAGAGATTCGCAAAGCTGCATATCAGCGATGGAGCCGCGTCGAGTTCGGGTGAGAAGGTTATTTGTCATACTTTTATTCGGTGGCTATTGTGGTGGTGTCGGAGGCACGTGACAGATGTTGGTGTCAAACTCCAAGATGTTCTCTTATCTTTTTAGTTGTGTCATGTCGGTCTTTACGTGGCTTATACTTTAATCTTTATGATATGAATGAAACACATATTACTAAGAAAAAAATAGGCTGAACCTGTGAACGATTGTCGAATCATGCTGTGTTATACATGTTCGATATAAAATGTCTCCAGGTCATGGCCTTCCTCACTATCATGAACTCTCATGCCACCTACAATCTTGCTCGTAATATATTGGCGGAGGCTCAACTTTGGACCACGTAAGCTGCAAGGAAGCTAGGAAAATTATTGTGTGCGAGTAATTGTCTTGTGACATGTTGTGTGTCTACCCGCTCTTTGATGAAGCAAATCTTACGTCTCCATTTGAAAAAAAGGTCTTTGATAGTTGGAGGGCCTCCTCGGGCCCAGCATCTGGTTCCCGGACTCATGTTTAGTGTTAACGTCACCCTGTCACTCAACTCAAAAACATCAGAAAACCAACAAGGACAAACTAGTCTTATTTGGTCCGGGAGGGCCTTCCTCCCTAACCCCCCCCCCCCCCCCCCCGGTCGCCCTCCCAAATGGGGCGACCGGGGCGGCATCTCCCTCCCCCTGCCTCCTAGCTCCCCCCTCAATCTCTCCCTCTCGCTGCTGTCGTCGGCTCGCGCGGTCAGACGCTTGCTTGTGCAGCGCTATGCATGGCCGATGGTGGCGGGCCCCTTCCTTTCCCCGACATGGACCCCGGCTCGGGCGGTGAGGTCAGACGGCAGTGTACCTCGGTGGGAGGCCCTCCGGGGCAATCCGGACGACGGCGTGGTGGCGGTGCTGCCCTTTGGCGGCGGCTTGCGACGGGATCTCGCTGGCCGCTCCATGCAAGCCCAAATCTGGGCCCTTTGGGCCTAATCTGGGTCAAGGCGGGATAGTTTGGCCCTCCGACGCGTCACCTCTAACTGGTCCGGCGAGCTACATACGATGGGGACGGCTGCTATTGTGCTACGTTTGTTGCAACGCGGCGGTGGGAGCTTAGCGGACCCGATCTAGGTCCGGCTGGGCAGTTGGCCCGCGTGCTTCTACCATGTGTCCGGTGTGCTACAACCTGAACTGGTGGAGGTTCTCCCCTCCCACGTGGTTGTCGTACTGTCAGTCCCTATCTTTCAGGTCGGTAGGCCTCGCAACGTGCTGTGGTGAGACGACGGTGGTGTCGCAATGACTCTGGTGGCGCATGTTGGTGGACGGTTGGCATGGTGGAGCCGAGGGTTGTTTTTGGGCGGTGTGTGTGTGAGGGATAGGGAGAAATCTCTATCGGGTCTGCCCGACACCGTTGCGGTGACGCATGTGGGTGCCGCCACCATTCTTGAAGGGCGTCGGGGTACCTCTCCCTCACCCCCTCCGTGTACCGGGAGAAATCCTATGATTCATTCGGGCAGCAGAGTCGTCGTCACAATCATTTTTGAAGGTGTTGCTTGTTGTGCAGTAATTCGATGGCGTCGGAGTGTCGTGGAACTCTCCGGTGCGCGCAACAGTTGCGGGATGCCACAACTTTCGTTGATCTAGTGTGGCCTGTATTTTTTTTCTTACCTTTTTCTCTTAGTTTTTCTTGTTATTTCTTTTGGGCATGATTGTGTTGTTTGCACCAGCATGAAACTCGTTGGTGTACCTGATGGTTGCTATATCAATATGGCGAGGCGAAAGCATATTTCAAGAACTCATAAACATCCCCCTTAAAAAAATTCTCAACTCACAGCCTCCCACCATGGGACCTCCTATTCGCCGCGTTCTGCAACAAGGAGTCGTGCGCCGCACAGGGGTGGCGTCCCCAACTCGGCCAGCCCATCTTCGGCTCGCCCCGACTGAGCCGGCCCAGCTTATTATTTTTCTTTCAAAAAATATAATAATTGTTTTTCTATTTTTTTCAAATTTCGAAACATTTTTTCAAATGACAAAACATTTTCAAATTCTGGAACATATTTTCAAAATTCGGAACTTTTTTTAAAATCCCGAAACATTTGTACACAAATTCCATAACATTTATTCAAATTATGGAACATTTTTCCAAATTCCAAAACACTTTTTCAAAATTTAGGAACATTTTTTCCAATTCCGGAAGAAGAAAAAAATCCGGAACATTTTTTCAAAATCCAGAACATATTTGAAACAGAAACCAAAAAAAGAAATAAAAAGAAAAAAGAAAAAGTAAAACTGGTGTAGGGAATATTCTAGAAAGTTCTGAAAATCAGGAAAAACGGGCTGGAAAAGTCTGAAATGTTTCCAAAACCGGCTGCCTGAGTGGGCTGGCCCAGTTCGCTCGCTTCAAGGGGTGGCCTGTGCCAAAGACCAACATTTTGATACAGCAGCGTCAAATAATATTTTCCGCCCACCAGCGCATCCAAGGCACATTCACGGTGGGTTTTCCGTACCAGGCTGGAGTGTCTTTTTTCCTTCCAAAACAACCGCAAAAGCTTTGCCATTTTTCATCGGTAATGTTATTGCAGAATGTACATATATCTAAATCAAAACCACATTATACATTTTTCATCGGTAAAATACATGTGAATTTTGAAAATGTACATGTGTTTTCTTCGCAGCTGAATATTTTTAGAATGTACATGTATTTTACTCATAAACATAGTATACAATCTATTATCCCTTCATGCCACCTCCCGCAATTGCGCCCCCCCCCCTCCCCCGCCACACACACATCAAAAAATATGTGATGATCAAAATGAACTGAAAATAACAAAGAACTTTCCTTTACAAAATATAAGCCAACATGGCAACGGTCAAGGCGCCACGTGGAGTAAGTCGGATCTGGGGTGAAGAATCCGTCCAGTCTAAAAGATACTACTCCTCCTCCAGTTCCTACATATAAGAATTTTTTAAAGATTTCAATAGACTGCATATGAAAAGAAATGAATAAATATACATATCAAAATACATCTATATACATTTGTATATATTCATATAGAAATCTCTAAAAAGGGTCATATTTAAAAACAGGGAAGTAGAGGGAAACATGTGTTTTACCCTGTTGTTTACACATCCAGAATTATCTCTATTTCTCTTTCAAGGGTTATTATTGCAATATATATTCCACACATACTGAGCAGGCGGTGGATCAAACCCTGAATCCCATGTGTGCTATTGGGCGGTCATGTAGGATGATCCTTCTGGTTATAGAAATGATCATGTGGGAGGTGGACTCCTCCCTAACTCGGCCGAACCTCTCCTCCTTGGAGGAGGGTTCAAGGCAGCCCTCCCTCTCCCTCCTTCTATATATACTTGAGGTTTTGGGAATTTTGAGACACAATTATCTGTCTTTACCACGTCACAGCCCTACCTCTCTCTTCTTACTCCTCCGCAACGCTTGGCGAAGCCCAGCCAGAGAACCACATAGCTCCACCGTCACCATGCCGTCGTGCTGTCATAGCTCTCCCTCAACTTCTCCTCTCTCCTTGCTGGATCAAGAAGGAGGAGACATCATTGGGTTGTACGTGTGTTGAACGCGGAGGCACCGTCTTTTGGTGCATAGATCAGAATCTACCGCGATCTGAATCATTGCGAGTACGACTCCATCAACCACGTTCTAGCAACGCTTCCGCTTAGCGATCTTCAAAGGTATGAAGATGCTCTACTACTTCACTCGTTGCTGGATTCTCCATAGATAGATCCTTGTATGGCGTAGGTTTTTTTAAAATTACTATGATCCCCAGCACCTGGGGCAACTCGGGTGATTTCTATCAGGCGGCTGTACACTGCGCTCATCCGATTGTGCCTGAGAACGAGATACGCGACTCCTATCGAGATCGTCAGCACGCGGGGCAGCCTTGATGGACTTGTTTTACCTTTCTCGAGCGTCTTGTGTGAGGGATTTCGAGAATACTTTGGGCTATCTCGAGGTTGAGGTTTTCCAATAGGAACCCGAGGAGATCATGGGTTTCCATTATCGGGGTTATTCCGTCGCAGTGTGTGGTAGTTTGTGATGTACTAGTTGGAGCACCCCTGCAGGGTTAAATATTTTGGAAAGCCGTGTCCGCGGTTATGTGGCAAACTTGGAAACTTCGTTTAACATACGGTTTCTAAAAACTAGAAGTAAACTTAATTAAAAACTTGCCAACTATGTGTGTAACCGTGACTATCTCTTCTCTTGACTTATGTATATGGGAGAAGACACGATGGGGTTATGTCTGACGTAAGTAGGTGTTCAGGATCATTCATTTGATCATCATTAGTTCCCGTCCGATTATGCGCAGATCATCCCCCTCTTCTATTCTCGTACTCGTAAGTTAGCCACATCAAATAAATGCTTAGTCGCTTGCTGCAGCCTCACCACTTAACCATACCTCACCCATTAAGCTTGCTAGTTTTGATACCTTTGGAAATGAGATTGTTGAGTCCCTGTGGCTCACAGATTACTACAACACCAGTTGCATGTACAGGTAATGAGTTACTTTGATGTGAGCGCGATGATTGTGTTTTGGAGTTTCTTCTTCTTCTTCATCATCGTTCTAGGATGGGTTCCAGGCCGACAACCTGGGATAGCAAGGAGGGACGTCGTTCTTTTATCGTTTGTTTTCGTCTGTAGTCGGGCCCTGCTCTTCTTCATGATGATTGTATATTGTTGTATTGATGTGAACTTGATGTAGTTTGTGACGAGTGTAAGCCAACTCCTTATACTCATCTTTTCAGTCCATGTACTTGTAACGATATCCATTCTTGAGAAACGATGAGATGTGCTTCTATCCCTATCGAGCCCCTCATGCCAAAATAAGGATAGGATCGCATCTTGGACGTTACAGGCGCCCACCTCCCTTGTGGGAGGTGGACTCCTCCCCACTTGGTCGTCCAACCATCCTTGGAGGAAGGGCCAAGGCTGCTCCCTACCTACCTAAAACCGAACCTAAACGGAGCGCTCTCAGGCTATCAGGAATTTTGTCCGTCAGATTTCAGCTCTGGATCATTCTTGATCGTCCAATTAACGGATGTGTTACTCCTGCGCGGGCCACTCGTGGGCCGGTTGTCCGTGGCCGCTATTCCAGAAACCAAATCGGAAGCATCTGCTTCATTGCCACGATTTGACGTTCGATCCTGAACAGATGGTCGCGATGCGCGCAGAGCCCCCCACCTCCTCTCATGGTCGTGCCCCAACCCTTCCGATCTGAGGTCGCCGCCGCCACGAGGTAGAGAGGTGACGGCAACTGCGACGACGGGCGAATTCCTTCTCCACGCTTCCACCTCTCTCACAGCAATTCCTGGCGAACTCTATCGTCTTCGGCGGCAGATGGTTATAGGCAGGAGACTAAGACGGTACATGGCGCGACAATGACCTTGGCGGACCTCCAGCGGTGGTGTGGCCTACCTCTACAACACTCTTTACCTTCCCTTACAGGTGCGAGGAGAAGAAAACTGTGCTTGGTCGATGCCATCGAGCCACGAGTGCAGCAGAGGCAGCTGCTCGTTTTTTCAGAAAAGAATGTGTGAGACGGCGGGGCGACACGGGGCGACGCGGGCGATCCAGTTGTACGCTTCCATCAAGATATGATTGCATCCTCACTGGTCAGTGAGCGATTGTCGTTGAAGTGATATCCTTCCCCACAGTCCACCAAATAGATCTAAAAGTTCAGATTCGTTTCTTCCGTTAAAAAAGTTCAGATTCCTTCATATTCATGATGTTCAGTTAATCTGTTGTTAAAATTATACTTCAACATAAATTAAGATGATGGTGAATAAAAGTACCTCCCTCCCTACTTTTTCTTGGTTCTACTTCTCTTTGCTAAGCAGGGTTTTCAGTCACATATTAACTCCTGTCGTTTGTCCTGATAAGATATATAAGGGCTCAGCTGTGGCCAGCATAATGCAGTGGTACGGTAGTACAATCCAACAACAAGACTTTGTATAAGTAAAGTTTTGTTAATGCATTAACTAACATTGCATGCCTTCACATCACTGACACCAAACTCATTTCTGTTGTACCCCCTGGACATATTGTGCATAACAACTCATTATATTTTGCTCACAATTTATTGCAGGTGCTAGCACTCAAACTGTTGGAGACTCGATTTGTTCGGTCCGTGTTTGGGGATACCTGACTGAGGATTTCCGATCGCTACCGGTCAGGTTAGTAACTTAGTATATTGCCACTCGGATGGGGAGACACGATTACCAATTGATCCAGCATCCTAACTTTGAACATAACCTCATCCAGTTTTCAACGCGGCCATCACATGGTTTCATTGTTCAAGAGATGGTGCTGAAAAATTAATGTGGAGTAGTTCATGCAAGCCATCATAATCAATGGTACACTTTGTGTTGGAAACTTGAAATTTTGAGTTGTGCTTCATTTGTCCTCACAATCTCCTCTTCATCCCCTCTCTTTTGCAACCCGCCGTGCAGATACCTCTCATGGTTGCTTTGGTGCTGCATGAGTCGTGACCTCATAGGCTCCAGCTTGTATGTTTGTGGTTCCTGTAAACATGGAAATCGGAATCCCCTTTATACATACATATTCCAAACTTGTTCGGTAGAAGTATAAAAGAAGAGAGTTGACTCCAATCTTCAATACTCAGTACGTACCATGCTTAGGAAAGAGCAAAAAACATTATTCTGTCGGTACTAATATATGTAGCTATTTTAATTATAAAACAACAAAACACACATCGGTATTAATTGACATTTTAATAAAAAATGTATTGCCGTTATCTTTCCTTCTCATGAGGAGAACGCAACACCCCCAAAAAAACAGTTTATTTTGTCCACTTTTCACATATTCTTCTAATGAATTCTAATATAGAGAAAATAAAAATAAATTACATGAGTATCTATCTGTTCCACTGTTCATTAATCTCAGCACCATTCATTAGTTTGTATTGATTTTTTGTGGCAAGGTTTTAATATGCACCACTTTCAGCTAGGCTTACAAACTCCTTAAATTAGGTTTTGGCTGTAGATCCAGAGTTCTGTTTTATATATTGATGATACCGAATTTGGTCTGGATCTTGGTCTAGAAACTTCATCTGAAGTTCCATTTAATTGTATGATGAGTATGAATGGCATTGCGTGCAGGTTAAATGTACGAACTAATGTATAATGTGTGATTGGTCAGTCTGTTAAGATTGCAACTTAGGCAAATTACAGAAAATTGTTTGATTTGTTAGTTCATCCCAGTAAGTAGATAGAAGAATGCTATCATATTCACACTAATTATCTTTTCAAGTAGTGGTCTCAGCACCCTCGACTCCAGAATTTAAATTTTTTTGCAATGCTAGAACTAAGAGACAAATCTGCATAGGGTTAATTTGTGGTATTAAGGTTACTTGTATTTGTTATAACGATGGTTTTCTATTGTATTTCTTATTGTCAATATCTAAATGTCTTTAAGTACACCCCTTCCATACTTTGGTGAAATGCCATGGCAATTGATAATTTAGAGGGGTTTATAAATGTGAATGATTTATACATTATCTAATTTGTTTTCATTGAGATGCATCATTTTTACACTGCATATCTTGATGTACTCTTTATCAGAGGATTCAAACAGATTAGCGAATTTAATTTGACTTATCTTTTTTGTTATCATTCATACATGGTGTGTCAAATTGTTGAGGATTTCTGGATAGATATTCATGTGGAGCCAGTGGTTGAGCTCTCAAGGTCATTGAATGGTGTTTCTGCATAGGGCAGTGGATTATCCAGATCGAAATACCGACATGTAAAGATGCATTCAGAAGGCTGTGGTATGCTAAAACTTCCAAGTTTGCTTCCCTTTGTCCAAAAAAACACTACGAGCATCCAAACAAGCTATAGCTTGAAAAGGTAAGGATTTGTTAAGCTATAGTGTCATATTTCAAACTGTGGTTTACTCACTATGGGGAGCATAGATTGCATCTAGGTAAGTTTCTTCTTCATTCAAGTTGATTACAATATGCTACCTTACAGCAGCCCACTAAACAAATTATACTTTATATGACAAGAGTTAACACCTACTCCCTCGTTCACAAATTTAAGATGTTTTGGATATTTCAATACAGACTAATAGAAGAGTGAACAAACACACTAAAACTTGTCTATATACATCCGATTCACAAAAAAGTTAGAACGTCTTATATTTGTGAATGGAGGGAGTATTTGTTAAAATAGGGGTCTCATTGATGCACGAGGTCAATTATGTAATAGAGCATCTACCCATAAACATATATAATGGAATATCCATCATTTCTTATTTTGATTGACAATATGCATGTTGTCCTCGTGTTGCTATTTTGTAACATTACAAAGAACATCCGTAAAGTATGTTTAATTTCTCAAACAGTGTTGTTGGATGACAACTAATTATTTGTCAGGGAAAACAAAATACTTGAATGAAAATGATTTCTTAATAGAATACTCTGATCATATTGGGGACTTAATTGATCCACTCACACATAAAAATATTTGGCATTAGGGTTTTATGACCTATTTGCCACACAATTTTTTTAAATATAAATCGAAGGGCGAGACAACAGAGGAGAGAGGCAGCGGTCCCTATGTTGAGCCTGGCCCCGCAGCAGTTTCAAGAAAGTCACGGTGGGCCTGGTGGTGGATATGGTGAGGAAGCTGTTAGGCAAGGAGCAAAGTAACAACCTCTATGTACAATGTTTCATGTTATGCCCTCTTTTTGGTATATAATATTTTTTAGGTCATGCCATTATCACCCATTTGTTCCTGGTGTATCTTGGACAATGCTATCACTATTGAAATTCAGAAATTTGCCGTCTGCCAAGGCGGACGACAAAGGGCACGAAGACCGGGACAGAGCAAATTAAGGGGGTAGGAGGAGAAGTCATTTGTGCTCACCAACAAACGCAAAGGCGGAGCTCGTCCAACGCACGTGGAGGTCGTCGAACAACTGCACATTGAAATTCACCCGATCAACACAAATACGATGTTTTTCTAATTAACATGATCGGAAAATATGTGACCTAACTCATAATTTACAAAACTATGACCCCGTGGGCCTCTGGAAGGCCGAAAAGCACCTTCTTGTTCAAAAGAAGGCAGAAGAGGTGTCGGGGGTTGGGGCTTAGTGGCGTCGGGAGTCAGTGCCGTCGAGGGTCGGTGGCATCGGGGGTCGGGGGGTTAGTGGCGTCGGTTGTGGGGGGTCAGTGGCGTCGGGGGTCCAGGGTCAGTGGCGTCGGGGGTCCAGGGTCAGTGACGTCGGGTGTCAGTGGCGTCGGGGGTCGGGGGTTGGTGGCGTCGAGCGTCGGGGGTCGGGAGTCGTGGGCCGAGGGTCTGGGTCGGGGGCAGTGGCGTCGGGGGTCGAGGGTTAGTGGCGTCGGGGGTCAGTGGCGTCGGGGGTCGGGGGTCAGTGGCGTCGGGGGTCGGGGGTCAGTGGCGTCGGAGGTCGATGGTCGGGGGTCAGTGGCGTCGGGCGTCACGGGTCGGGGGTCGAGGGTCAGTTTCGGGGTGCCGGGGTTCCCTTTTCCTCTTCTTTCTTCTTCTCCTCTCTCCTCTTTTTCTTCTTCTTCTTCTTCTTCTTCTTTTTTCTCCTCCTACTCCCCCTCCTCTTTTTCTCCTTCTATTCTTTTTCTTCTTCTTCTTCTTCTTCTTCTTCTTCTTCTTCTTCTTCTTCTTTCTCCTCCTCTTTCTCCTCCTCCTCCTCTCCTCCTCCTCCTCCTCTTCTTCTTCTTCTTCTTCTTCTTCTTCTTCTTCTTCTTCTTCTTCTTCTTCTTCTTCTTCTTCTTCTTCTTTTTTCTCCTCCTCCTCCTCCTCCTCCTCTTCTTCTTCTTCTCCTGCTTTTTTTCCTTCTGCTTTTTTTCTTCTAACCTAACTAACTAACCTAATTAGCCTAATAATCTAACCAAATAAACTAACTAAATTACCCTATATATGATAAAAAAACTAACCTAATAAACTAACTAAAGTAATTAACTTTTTTAAAAAGAAAAACAGGAAAAACTCACCGGCAGGGGGCGGCGGCGGCAGGGGGCGCGCGGCTGGGGGCTCGCCGCAGGGGGCGTCGGCGGAAGGGGGCGGCGACGGCAGGGGGCGCAATGCAGGTGGCGCGCAGCAGGGGGCGGCGACGGCAGGGGGCGCAATGCAGGTGGCGCGGGCGCACGGCAGGGGGCGGCGGCAGGGGGCGCGCCGCAGGGGAGGTGCTCACCGTGGGGGTGGGTCGCCGCGGGGAGGTGCCCTCGCGGGGAGGGGATCCCACGGGGAGGGGGTCGCCGGGGGGGGGGGGTGGGCTCGCCGGGGGGGGGGGGGGTGGGGTGGGCTCACCGCGGGGAGGGGATCTCGCGGGGAGGGGGTCGCCGCCGTTGAGAGAGAGAGTGGTCGGGTGAGAGAGAGAGAGAGAGACAGTGAGCGAGGGGGGGGGGTAACGGCTGTTATAGGGTTGCCCCTTTGCCGTCCGCCCCCGACGGCAAAGGGCCGTATGGCAGACGGCAAAGGCCCGCGGATGGCAAAGGCCCCCGGATTTCGGACACGACAGGCATGGGACCCACGCGTCCCCTTTGCCGTCTGCCCTGGGGCTCTTTGCCGTCTGCTGGCAGACGGCAAAGGACCCACACATGGCAAATAGTATTTTTGCCATGTGTCAGTTCTTTGCCGTCTGTATTGTGTCAACTGATGGCAAAGAGGTTCTTTGCCGTCAGCCAGCAGACGGTAAAGAACTGGCTGACGGCAAATTTCTGGATTCCAGTAGTGTATTAGTATAATTGTATTGTCTTACATATGTATGCATATATTCAATTTGAACATTCATCAAATTTCATATTTATTTTTAATATTCTGTGCCACTACATATCTACACAAATTCCATTATTTGATACATTTTGATGGGCGCAGCAACGCGCGCCTCCCATGATCTAGTATATATAGAGGGAGAGAGGGAAGCCACACCCTAATGCATAGGTGCAACCTTCCCTCTCTCCGTAGATCGGTTTCTCCTCCAAAACACATCTGCGACAGTGCTCGGCGAAGCCCTGCTTAGATTGCTCCACCACCACCGCCACCACGTCGTTGTGCTGTCGGAGAACTCATCCACCTCTCCGCCCTCGATTGCTGGATCAAGGAGGCGGAGAACGTCATCGAGCTGTACGTGTGCTAAACGCGGAGGTGTCGTTCATTCAGCAATAGATCGGGCGGATCATGATGGGATCGCGGGACGGATCGCGATGGGATCGCGGGACGGATCGCGATGGGATCGCGAGACGGGTCACGATTTGTATCACGAAGACGTTCGACTACATCAACCGCGTTATATACGCTTCCGCTTAACGATCTAGAAGGGTATGTAGATGCACTCTCCCTCTCATAGATGTTAGTCTCCATAGATTGATCTTGATGAGCGTAGGATTTTTATTTTTATTTTTCATGCGACGTTCCCCAACAGCAAGTAGGGAAGCTGGTGAGGTTAACGTCCTCATTAGAGCAGTTATGGACAAGACTGAAGTTTAATTTGTGTTGGAGAGCTGGAGATTGGTGCAAGAAACAATGCTTCCATGGATTGATATCTTAGTTTCTCAGCGAGGGAAACTTGCAACTACCTACAAACCCTCACACTTGGGGCCCAACATTTACTGCCAAGCCAAATTACTTGGAGTACGAAGTTTTCTCTTGCACTGTTGTCGGAGAAGCAATCTTCTACTCTATATTTTTTGTTGTGCAATCATTATCTTTCCTTCTATCTATTTTCTTTAGTTTCTTTCTTACTGCCAAATTTTACATTTATGCAATTTTTATACAACCAAACAACATTTTTATAGTAACAATGTTGATTTATGGAACTTAAAATAAAGTGTGACTTCATATCTCATTGATAGTTATTTTAAAAGCTTAGAGCTAATAGCACATCATGAAAACCTGAAGAAGGAAAAACTATCAATGTATGGAGTATGCTCTTTACATGCTAAGTATATTTAGAATAGACATGATAAACTTTATGATCTAAGTGACGAATATTTTGATAAAAGAAAATTATGAGTTCCATGGTCCCTCTAATGATAAGTGGGTAGCTTTTTTTTTTTTTGGGGGGGGGGGGATACTAACATAGATGGTGCCACTCAGACCAGTGATACACTTGATAAAGTATTGCTATGCACAATCTAACTATATCTATCGGAGGGCATCGTTTCGGTTTGCACGCTCATCTGCATTCGGTCAAACAAAAATCAAAATAAATACTAAAAAATAAAAATAAAATCCATTTTTTCCCGCTATAGATAATTTGATGTGAGGTCCGCTTCAATTTTGTATCATTTGAACATGTGAGCAGCTTTCAGCAAAAAAAGACAAATCAGGTCAAAACAAATGCTTGAACACTAGACTTTTTTAGAGACCTAGAATTTGTCTTTTCTGCCAAGAATTTCCCAGATCTCAATGATTCATAAACTCGAGCAAACCTCAAGCATCAAATTATTTACCATCCATTTTTTTGGAAATTTTTAAGTTCTTTGAGTTTTTTATTCAGCATGGGTGGAGATGAGGTTGAGAAATGGATTTTCGTATCTATTGCTATTATTGATGATGATTACAATATGTCTATCTGCTATTCACTTTTCTACCCTTGAAACCATTGGGGGTGTACAATTTTCCAACATACAGAAGTTATTAGGACTGTGTTTGTTTTCATTTTTATTTTTTGAGGGCGGTTACGGGTGGTTCACCGCACCGGGCTCCGGGCCCGTACCCAAAGCATCGAGCTGGCCTGCATTTCCCGCGGATAGGCCCAAGGCCCAAGCCGACAACATATGAAGAAGCTCAAGCCGAAGGCAGAGGAATCCCCATCAACTCCTTCCCCAAGCCGCAAATCTCCGCCCCCACCCCTCCCGACTCGCCCAGGCCATGTCGTCCTCCCCCGCCCCCGCGCCGGACGCCGGCGCCGCCGCGATGGCCGTCGACGACTCGTCGGAGACCGACCAGCTCGACTCTATGTCCACGGAGGACATCGTCCGGGCCACCCGCCTCCTCGACAACGAGGTCCGCGTCCTCAAGGTAACGCCCCCCCACCCTCCCCCTCCCCCTCCCCCTCCCCGAAACCCTAGCAGCCGCCATCGCATCCCGTCGGTCCAGGGTCGTCTGATCTGGTTTCTCTCTTCAGGACGAGCTGCAGCGGAATAACCTGGAGCTCGAGAACGTCAAGGACAAGATCAAGGAGAACCAGGAGAAGATCAAGCTCAACAAGCAGCTGCCCTACCTCGTCGGCAACATCGTCGAGGTTCGTGCCTCGCCTGCCCCGGGAATTCACCCGATCTGGATGCGGATGCGGAAATTACGGGTTTATTTACCGGCTTCGTTCATGCCGGATTCGCGAGTCCACGATCCAGTATTAGTAGCCCATAGTAGCGTCTGACTCCACACGCTCTAGTTTTGAGCTTCTCTTCGTGCTGATTGATGAGGGGCAAGTGACTGTGTGCCCTAGTTCAGTTGCTGGCACGCCAATTTCCCTCTTGTGACCAACCTTGTGATTTATGTTGGAGCTAGTAAATCAATTGCAACTGTATTGCTTGCTATGTGGTAGCTATCTGGAGTCAGTTGGTGTGTATCGGTGCTGTTGTTCATTAGCTTCTGATAATCTATCTGGCAAGGATAAACTGCTGCACTCATTTATGTCTTTTCCTTAAACTCAGAACTGATATTTTCAAGGTTATATTTTGCCAGGTTGCTGATAAATATCTTGACTTCAGATGCATTTTTACTCGGAAATCTACTAATGTAATTTATCAACTGTTTCAGATTTTGGAAATGAACCCTGAAGATGAAGCTGAAGAGGATGGTGCTAACATAGATCTGGACTCACAGAGGAAAGGAAAATGTGTTGTTCTTAAGACATCCACAAGACAGGTAAATAAACTTGCTCGAAACTTTCTGTGGTGCTTACATCTCTAGTATCTGTTACTACATGTACCCCAACTGTATATGCATGAACTGTCGTGGATGTAGCCCAGGCATGCCGGTGGTTGGTCCCATAGAAACAAATACTCGCAGAGGAGTGATGCTCCATGGTTGATTAGTTGTGTGTGCTTCTGCCTATATTTGGGAGAGCCGAGGAGTACAACAGAAGTTAGTTAAGTGCTAGTGTTGTAGTTCAGCACAGTTCAGGAGGTGGATAATTAGGAAAAAGATAAGATTATTATGAATTCATTTGGTTTCAAGTTAGCACAAGCATTAAGTTTCACGGGCCTAGTTAGGTACGTAGTTTTGTACAAGAGCAGGTGTTGTAATCTTCCACACTATGGACCTTTTCCATCTAAACAAGCAGTAAAATTCTTAAGTAGATTTTAATATTGATTGACAACTCTCCTATAGGCTATAAACACCACCATTTGTTATTTAAACTGAGTTTGGCATGACAACCATGCCAAGTTCTCCTGGGAGCTGGTACCATGATACATCAACCACAAATAGCCGAATTTATTATGTCCGACATCACACCCTAGTTCTTTGCAGTGTCAATATTCCTGTCCCTGCCTGCGTACAGCATTTTACTTGGTCAATTTATCTTCATTTATGAGCCCGTGGACTATTTTAATTTAGATTTTTGGAACTTGACAAGGTTTATTTCCACATACCATTTGATGAATCTCATTAGTTGGGCAATCTTAGCTGTCTTACAGAATCAATTTACTTTTATGCTGTAAAGAGTTGGACGTGCTGCTCAAGGCTTCTCTGTTCATTTTCTATTCTTGATTGCAGACTATATTCCTTCCTGTGATCGGGCTAGTTGACCCTGACAACCTCAAGCCTGGTGATTTGGTTGGAGTCAACAAGGACAGCTACTTGATATTAGACACGCTACCTTCAGAGTATGACTCTCGAGTAAAGGCAATGGAGGTAGATGAAAAACCTACGGAGGATTATAATGACATTGGTGGCCTGGAGAAAGAGGTATTTACTAGGATGATTGCCAGTTTATCTTTCTGTAGGTAGTACAATGTTACGTTTCTTACCTCAGAATTATTTTAGTTGATAATTGTTTGTTTTTATTTGCTCCCTCATGTTCTGATTTTGTATTGTCTAATTTCTAATGCAGATTCAGGAACTTGTTGAAGCTATAGTGTTGCCAATGACACACAAGGAGCAATTTCAGAAGTTGGGAATCCGTCCCCCGAAAGGAGTTCTTCTATATGGACCACCTGGGACGGGAAAGACGTTGATGGCTCGTGCATGTGCTGCACAAACCAATGCAACCTTTCTGAAACTTGCTGGTCCGCAGCTAGTTCAGGTAACTAATTTTGGATGTTAAAGTCACTGAAAGCAGAATGGGCAACATCATGTTATTATTCATTTTAATGAACTAGATGTCATGCTAATTTACTTATTCTAGGGCTAGCAGGCTTATTCTACCAATCATTGAACACTGCTTTGGCATGCTTTGCACACTATGATCAGTTCTGTTAAGATGATTGTATCTTTCTTCACACTCAAGTGAACTTTGATTGTAATCCTTAACTCTAGTTGATATTGATTACGGATTCTTTAGCATCATTGGCTCAGGATATGACTTAGAATGTCAACTTGCATCTAGAATTGCTGGCTCCAATTTAGAATGTCCATTTGCATCTGTAATATCCCCAGGTCCAGCATTTTTTAGTTCTTCTGGGTATCTTTCAGTCAGATATTAACATTTTTGTGAATTGTTTCAGATGTTCATCGGTGACGGGGCAAAGCTCGTCCGAGATGCCTTTGAGCTGGCAAAGGAGAAGGCCCCCTGCATCATTTTTATTGATGAGATTGATGCAATTGGAACAAAGCGTTTTGACAGGTGCATTTAGCATTTTGTTTTGCATGCATTACTTGTACACTAAGCGTTGTGATTTTTTTTAGTTTAGTGCAGCGTAAATGCTTAGTTTCTCTTTACCTATTGTGGTTGAAGTATGCCTCGTCATGTCATTGCTCTTGTTTTTAATTTGGCGAATTGTCTGCTGAACACCATGGTACTCCCTCCGTTCCAAAATAAGTGCCTCAACTTTGTACTAACTTCAATACAAAGTTGGTATTGAAGTTGAGACACTTATTTTGGGACAGAGGGAGTATAATCTTTGTACGAGGAAAATCAGTTAGTATCCCTGCAAGTCGAACACTCCTTCAACCTTCTATGTCATCATATGTAAAATAAGAGAAACTGTTCTTAATTTTATACTTCCAAGAGATAAATACATTTCAACTACTTTCAGCATATGCTGCACATCATATGTGATGGTGTTGTTAACCTATTAATGCAGGGTAAAGATATTTGATTACTTGCAACTAGATATGATTTTTTTACCGGGAAGTATATATTTGATATTGTTTCTCTTTTTCTTTTTCTATTTGACTGCAGTGAAGTTAGTGGTGACAGAGAAGTGCAACGAACTATGTTGGAGTTGCTGAATCAGCTAGATGGATTTAGCAGTGATGAGAGGATAAAGGTCAACATGTCCTAATATTTGTCTCTGTAATTTGAATGCATGCAAGCTCAACCTGTGAAGATAATTTGTTTTGTACAGATGGTTTGGCCTAACTAGTTGTTCTGAAAACAGTAGTTTGATAAAATAGATTTATTATTTGATTGATTGATTAATGAGTAGCCACAAATTTGCTTCAGTTGGTCATATAATTTGAGAGATGATGAATACCTGATCAGATGTTTTATTCATCCTGTTTCCTTAACGCATTGTTGTTGTGACTTGCAGGTGATAGCTGCAACCAATCGTGCAGATATTCTTGATCCTGCTTTACTCCGTTCTGGTCGCCTGGACCGAAAGATTGAGTTCCCTCATCCGACGGAAGAAGCAAGAGCTCGGATTTTGCAAGTATGTCTCTTGCAATTTGTTAAAGGCTGATAACTCTTATTGCAAAAATTGCTTACCTTTTGGTTTTGTGGACTCAAAGGAGTTTCTTCTGTGTTCTATCTTGTAGATTCACTCAAGAAAGATGAACGTACATCCTGATGTCAACTTTGAGGAGCTGGCTCGTTCAACTGATGATTTCAATGGTGCACAGCTGAAGGCTGTTTGTGTGGAAGCTGGCATGCTTGCTCTACGGAGGGATGCTACAGAGGTTTGTGCTGACTCTTGTTCACTTGCGACACTGGTGCCTTTATGGAAGTATCAATTTGTTGGTAGACAATGGAAGATGATAACCGCAGATGAAGTTGATTAGGATCTTGATAATCAGAAAATGAAATTCTAAACAGATCAACATTAGGTCTATGGTATGTTCAGCATGAACTGTACAGCTTGAAATATAATACAGTATGCAGTAGAGAATCACAGTGAAACATAAGTACAGTATATAAGATGCTGCTTGAAATCTCAAAGCATTTTATTGTCTTGGTAGCTAGTAGAATCATTTTTTTTATTTGACTGCCTGAAGTGCACTTCCTCATGAAGCATGTTTAACTGTATTCAGAAACAACTAATAATGTACTGGTGCGCTCAACCCTATCTTTTTGGCATATGCAGGTGATCCATGAAGATTTCAATGAAGGCATTATCCAAGTGCAAGCAAAGAAGAAGTCCAGCTTGAATTATTACGCTTAGTTTCCCGTCAAGTAATCAGAACGCGCTGTTTGTAACACTCGGTACCATTTTTATTTGGAATATAGTTTAAATCTTGAACCCTCCTGATTGTGTGAAGCACTCTTGCTTTGTGCGTGTACCCGCAGAAATTATTTCTAACCAATTGCTCTGTGCCGAAAATGCAAATTGTGGTCTACGAGTATATGGCTTGCTTAGGATGGCATTAGCTGGGTGCCAGATTGGTGTTCCGAGCGACTCACGACTTGCTTTTCTATCAGTATGTCTGGTCCTGTGTGCATGAGAGTTTGTAGTTTGTTTTTGGAGACTGAATGAGTGCTGATGACCTGCAATGAATTTGAGTTAACGCTGACCTGCAACGAGTTTGAGTTAACAGTAGTATGATTTTGGGGACTGAATGACCGCTGCTGACCTGCAACGAGTTTGAGTTAACAGTAGTATGATTTTGGGGACTGAACCACCGCTGCTGTGCGGTTGGGCAAGCAGAACAATAACAACAAAAGGAAATCTGAAAATCTGATTGAATGCTAGAAACTATCACCAAAAGCAACCATCTTCATCCTATGCAAATTTTGAATAACATCTAGAAATCTCCAAGCCTGGTTGAAAGATGAAACCAGCAGCAAAAGAGATCTGGGAGTATTTTCCATCTTACAAAAAATCGAAATAACGAAAGGAAACCTGAAAGTCTGATTTGAAAGTTTGAAACAAGCAAACATCTTCATCCTATACAAATTTTGAATAAAACAAAAGAAATCTCCAAGCCTGGTTGAAAGATGAAACCAGCAGCAAAAGAGATTTGGGAGTATTTTCCATCTTACAAAAATTCGAAACAACAAAAGGAAACCTGAAAGTCTGATTTGAAAGTTGGAAACAAGCACCCAAAGCAAACCATGTTCTTCCTATACAAATTATGAATGACAGGAAAAAAAATCTCTGCATCCTTTACCAAAACACCCATGTTCTTCCTATACAAATTATGAATGACAGGGAAAAAAAAAATCTCTGCATCCTTTACCAAAACACCCATGTTCTTCCTATACAAGTTATGAATGACAGGGAAAAAAAATCTCTGCATCCTTTACCAAAAACACACACAAAAAAAAAGGTTTGGGAGTGTCTGGGCCACCCTGAGCTGGTGTGACCCAGGCAGGAACGATCATCTACAGCCGTCGGATGCAACCAAGAGAAGAATCCAGGCCGTTAATCACGCTCTGGCCCAGAGGTCAGAATGCATCAACCAGACTGAAGTGCTTGCCTCCTTATTGGTAAAGGATGCAGCGGTACGAGCCTATAGAACAGATCCTGTTCAAGTAAGGTCGTGCAACAGACAGCCGCGCCCCGCCTTATAAATCGGTGCGGCTTCCCGTAAACTGGCGAGGTGGGACTAATGCTACGACGCACGAGCAGCCCGAGCGAGCAGCGAACGGCCCCCGTCGGTCAGGCAATTGACGGCCCATTCTAGTTGGGCTGGTTATATAACATGGAGGGCCGAAAAGTCCAGCCCACCGACCTGAGAAATAACCTGCTGAGGGCAGCACGCTGGATTTTGTTCGTCTGAAAAAAAAAGCATCCTGATTTTTCTTTTGCGGGGTGAAGCACCCTAGATTTCGTATATGCTTCTGCGCCTTTTCTCCATGCTTATATAACCTTACGGAAATAAGAAATATTTTTAAGATAAAAGCCAAATGGAAACAAAATAAAAAACTCGTTGCTCATAGAAAAAGATCTACTTAGAAACAAACGATCCCGCTTATAAACTGGTCCCGCATGCAGACGCTGCTCGCTTTATAAACCGGTCCCGCTTCCTGCAAACTAGCGAGGTGGTATTAAGAACATCTACCGCCAGACCCTCCTCACACGTCTGGATAGGTCCTCCAGTCAGTGTCCGATCACGAAAATTCGATCTAGACAGGGCTTTTAAACTGACCTCTAATGTCCGGGCTAACCGGCACCCTCCATTTCCAGCCGAAATATGGAGCAGATATGAGGGAGCCCGGACACGCCCGCCACGTCGGACCCGACAGCTCGACCAAAATCCCCCAAACCCTTCCTCCCCCTTCCGCCGCCCGCCAACATTTCTCATGCCCGATCCCTCGCTGTCCGGCACCCTTGCTCTCCATCCTCATTACCTGTCCCGATCCGTTGTCGTGATGTCCTTCATCCCGTCCCCAACCGTCGCGATGGAGACGCGGTCCGCCTCGTCCGTCGGCGGCCCTTCCTCCGCTTCGTCTTGCAAGCCGGAGAACATCGCGTGTAAGTTGCGCCATTGCAGGCAACGACAAAGAGAGAGAGAGAGAGAGAGAGAGAGAGAGAGAGAGAGAGAGTTGGCCGCCCAGGTACATGCGGACATCGTCGACGAGATGTCTCCTCCGACACGTTGGGCTCCCCTCCCTAGCTCACCCCATCGATGCAAGCGCCGACACGGATTATGTTGTCCGACACTGCCGAGATCGAGTAGGAGGATGAGACGGCTGGCTGGACCCTTCCGGAGAGCTTTCCGACCACGCAAGAGCCGTCGGTCCATGAGTGTGAGTCCCCGCAGCTCGTCCGGGAGCGGGTGAGCACAAACAACCCCACCGCCCGGGTTGCACTCGATATGTTCGACGAAATGTGTCAACAAGACCAGATAAGTTTGCTCCTGTCCAATCTAATGATTAATATTTTATATAGTTCATTAGTTTGCATATGATGATTGCTTGCAAATCATGAAAGTGTAGGAGACATACTCATGCTCGTTTGGTTGAATAATGATATCATTTGCTTTTGTTTAAAACTGTTGAATTCAGATAATTTATATCAGATAATTGATGTGCATGGTTTTGTATCAATTTAAAAATCTAAATATGAGATATATGCATGTACGGAATGAAATATAAGGAGTCGTTTAAATGCGTTTTCGGACATACTCCGGACGCGTTCCACGCATATAGGGAAACCGGATTTGCTTAGTCTGGCCGTGGATGCTCTAATGCTACGACGCACGAGCAGCCGAGCGAAGCGGCTCAGCGCGCGAGCGAGCAGCATTGGCGGCTCATTCTAGCCGAGCTGGGAAGCCCAGCCAGCCAGCCGACCTGCGAACAGCACCCTGGATTTTGTTCCTCGAAGAAAAAGCACGCTACATTTTGTTATGTTATACTTCTGCGTTTCTCCAGCTCAAAAAAAATAATAAAAAAAAAAACTTGGGTCCTCATAGATCTCCTACCCTTGAGCAACCCCGACACTCACTCAGGCCTCGTTTGGTTAAGGGAGATTGAGAAGGTTTTGAGAGGGAGGGATTTCAGGGGATTGGGTGAATCCCTTTGTTCCACCCAATCCTCTCAAATATCCGGGGCTTTGCTTTCACTAATACCCCGAGGAGGGTTTTGAAACACATGGGTAGGAAGGAATTGAAGGAGAATGGAGAGGATTGGGCTAAGTAAACCCCTCCTACCAAATGGGCGCCCGAGGATCTGTGGGGTTTCTGACCCTCCCGGGAATTTTCCTCTCAAAACCTCCCCAATCCCCCTTAACCAAACGAGGCCTCAGGGGGGCGGAGTTCGCACGAGCAACGGCTTGACAATGAGGGGGCAGTGACTAGGAATCTTGTTGGAAAAGACATGAATACGATGCGGTGGTCGAGCGGTGGGTGGCGGAGTGAGAGCGCTCATGAGAGACTGAGTTCCTCGGTTACCTGAGGATAAGTGTTACATTAGAGGATAAATTCCTGTTCTCATTGAATGCAGATCACGATCCAGTTTCTTCCACAAGAAAACTCTCCAAAACACTTCACATCTCGTTTGGCACCTCTCATTTCATTTCATTTTGTGAAAATGAAATGAAATATATGTCGGGATTTCATTTGATTGAATCTCGATTCCAAATCCAAATATCATGTTTGGGTGACACTACAATTTAACAATTGAAATGATATGCCATCTTGTTTGGATGCCATTTTGGGAAATTCATCAACCCGAGCCAAGGTTAACTTGGAATGAGACAAACATAGTCTTTCCAAGATTTAAAATCCAACTAGCATAAAAGGTTGCATCACACAATCATAAGTAGCTCCATAAAGGAAAATCTAGGTAATCAAGTTAGAATCGTCGAGAACAAGTTGCAACACACAATCATAAGTATCTCCATAAACAAAAATCCACATAATCAAATTACAAATGTCATGAACAATTTGCAGCACACAATCATAAGTAGCTCCATAAATCAAAATCCAAATAATCAAATTACAACTGCCATTTTATAATTTGTGGCTTGACTTGAGATGCATCCAAGTAAGGTTGATTAGTGTTGAACTTGTGTCTTCTTTTTGTCCTGCAAATATGATGAGAACCATGTAAGTAAACTATTAACTGAAAAGTTGGACGAAGCAAAAAAAAAGTCACATCAATATTTTAGTTGCATTTGTTGTGAAAAGAAATAGTAATGCTAAGGACAACTACAAGTACTTAAGCTAATAAAGGGAAGATTTAAATTGCACCAAATCCAGTGGTAAGATTTGAAAAATATTTTGTACTACTTGACATGAAAAAATTGGTTTGAACCTAAACCTGAGCAAGGATCTAGCAGCTCCTGTTCTATTACAACGGGTTTTATCCAAATGTAGGACTAAAATTGCACGGGAAATTTATCCTGCAAGGTCTCTACGTCTCAGTACATTTAATAGAAAGGGCAACCACATGTGAAATTTTCATAACAACATGCATTATCATAAGAGAAGGAACTATTTTTGAAGTTATTATCATGGTTAAACAAGCGCAAGCCAGCCAGTAGACATGGTACTGATGGAAACTTTAGCTTGTAAGCAATAGGGGTGATTGTACTGACATCAATGACCTAGTTGGAGGGCATCTGCAAGCACTATATGTTTTTAACCATAGCTTAATGCAAGCACTATGTTTTTACCTTGTAGCTTGAATTGATGGCATCAATGTATATTAATGCATGGGCTTTGTGCTTTGTCTCCAAGGCAACCACTGGTTGGTGTATACATAAGATGATACAACACATTACCAAATTTATGCTTTCACACCCAATCACACCAGCTTGTTTTTTCTAACATGATTTGGTTTAGTTTTATCTTGATGACCAAGAAGTCGCATGATTTAATTCTATACGTGATATCATTCGAATTTCCTGTTTGGCGCATGTATGAAGAGGTATAAAATGCATGGCAACGGTGAAAAAAATAGTGATGATAATAGTGTCTCAACTGATGCATTGACATCGACCCAACAAAAGATATATTTGATTTGTCACATGGTTTGGTTCATCTCGATGAAAGTGTCTACCATCTAGTTCTTATCATCAACGTTTTGATTCGTCTCAACCGGAGACGCCAGGCAGGCCGGTAAGTTGGAGTCGTTGTGTCTGCCTCCACTGGTGGAGCGTCGGCGGGACCAAGGAGGGTCCTGCCCCCTCGTCCAAGAGAAAATTTGCAAGGATGTGCTCCTCCTAAGCTTAAACTCGATGCTAATCTCCTGGCCTGTTTAATCTCTCTAACTCTTTTGGCCCCTCCTTGGATATGACTCACGCTCCGCCACTGTCTACCTCAGTGACAACATGCCCCATATGGCAGTGTTTGCTTCTTTCCCCATTGACTCAATCAAGTATTATCCTCACCCGTGTCTTCTCCCTACTTGTGAAACCACTATCATCAAACACGAGCAATGGCGAGTTTAATGCAAGTAAACCATTAGTGCAATGTCTAGACGCAAAAACTCTGGAAGAAATCCTCTGCGAGCTGGATCATCAACACGTCATAACAAATCACAATAGCCTTCGATGGTGAGGTAGCAACAGGGATCTCATAGACCTAATAGCTTGATACGGCGAATTCCTCGCTCTGACCTCCACCAAACGTGAGTGTTGCACTGGGTTTGTCGAATTTAGTTGCAAAATCACCCATAGAATCATCTCCTCTGAACTTATTGCGTGGTCGGGGACCAACCTCAACCTCTCCTTGGGTGTGGCTCTCCTTCAAATCTACAGAGCTAGCTTCGAACGCATCTTTACTGTAGCTTCAGACGCATCTTTACCTACACACATGGCATCCTCCTCATAAATCTCCTGCCCCGAGCAACCCAAGATCCACGGAGGGAGCCAGAGCTCGCACGTGGCGGCTTTGCCATGAAGGGGTAACGGCGAGGAGCCATGTCAGAAAGGACGGCAATGCGGGCAGTGGTCAAGGGGTGAATGGCGGAGCGAGAGCCCTTGCGAGAGAGGTCTTATCCCATTTCTTCCAAAATTCTCCAAAATAGCTATTAATTTTTGGAATTTTAAACTTGAATTTCCTGTTTTTTGCGAATCTATAAATACCACCAAAATAGGAACTGGAAAAGGATAGAAAAATAATCTACCTGGTCGCATGGTGGGCCATCGACCAAGCCGCGTGTCAGCGACTCCCGGCGCGGCTCACCGTGCCCCTATGAACTCGGAGTTTCCTTCAGACGGGAGGCCCCTTCGCACCACTGCTCCACCCCGCACCGAGAACCAGCCTTGGTTCCGCGACCTCTACCGCAACCGCAACCGAGCGGTTGCAGGCGCCGCCGGCAACGCACAGCATCCCGTCCACCCGCTCGCCGCCGCCGCCGCCGACGCCGCGCCCGCCGCGCCCGTGGCCCCCGGCGCGCCGCCCGTGCCCCCCGCCGCGCCCGCCGCGCCCGTGGCCCCCGGCGCGCCGCCCGTGCCCCCCGCCGCGCCCGCCGCGCCCGCCGCGCCCGCCGCGCCCGTGGCCCCCGGCGCGCCGCCCGTGGCCCCCGGCGCGCCGCCCGTGGCCCCCGGCGCGCCGCCCGTGCACCCCTTCGCGACGGGGTTGACCTTTGCCGGGTGCAGCTTCGAGCTCGGTGAACACGTCCCCGCGTATGATTCGGCCTCCGACGAGCCGCCCGAGGACCCCGCAGCGCTGTTCGTCTGGTGCAGCTTCGCCCTCGCCGACAACTTGTACCAGTATGACGTGGCGCGCGTCGAGCTCATGGAGGCGCTCGCCGCGCCAGAAGCACTTGCGGCGCCGGCAGCCGTCGCAGCGTCTCTCGTTGCGCCCGCAGCGTACGGGAGGACCCTCGCGGAGAACCTCACCGCGCTCTCCCAGGGGATCTCGGCGCACGCGGCGTCCCTGCCCGCAGACGAGGACGCGCTCGCCCAGGCGTTCGCCGAACTCGCCCGCACCTGCAGCACCCACGCGCAGAGTCTCGTCGCTCACGCGTACTTCCTCACCGGGTACGCCGCAGGCCTCACCGCCGGCGTCGCGCCCGCCGCGCCCATCCAGGTCCATTTCTTCTTTCTTTATTTCTGCGTGATTGGATTGCTTGTGTTGATTCGTAATTTGATCCATACATTAGTTTTGGCTTAGAAATTAACATTCAGAAAAACCAACAGGTTCATGTGCTCGGGTAGCTGTTAGCTGAATCTCAGTCTCCCAGATGACAATGTTCATTTGCTCGGAATCAAAGTTCAGTCATCCTACGAATTCTGCCCCCCAGGGTTTTAGTAATTAGGTGCCTGTAGTTCTTCAGGCCTGCATACTGGACATATGAGGGTTTTTGTTCTGATCTTTTTCAGGACAAATTTACAAAACATCATAGTGATGATTTAGTAGGAAAATTATATGCGATAACCGTTTATTTTATGTATGATGTACTTCTTGTGCGTACCTGCTGTGTCAGCGGCCGTTTGCGCAGATGGTTAATTCATACTTTTTCGTCGTGCAGGAACCGGCGCCCTTTCGGCTTCCGCATGCCGCTTTAGATGTCGAGGTGGACCGCAACTAGGAGGACTCAGACCGCCTCGTCACGCGTACAAAGTTACAAAGCCCGTGAATGTTTGAGGTCTTAATTGATGTGTCATACAAGTCTTTTAGATTTTGGGAACAGGAACCGCGATATTGTTTTCACTCGTCACCTCGTTACGCCTACTGGTGAAATGGTAAATGTACATATTCGGGTGAAATTTTTATCCAGAACCTGGGTGATATTCTTGCACAGGAATTGTTACATTTGATTCATTTGATTAGATGAAAAATAAAAGTTTACACGAAGATTTTAACTGTGATAGTAACCGAACAATTAGTATGTTATTGTGAAATAGTTTGTGCAGGAAATGATATGAATTGTACTCCGGTTGCATTGCATGTTGTTGTGTTTCTTTTGTATGTGCAGGCCAATTCTTTCATCTACTTGTGTGTTGTGCAAAGCAGCTTTGCTGGGTCTGCAGATGTTAGAATGAATTGATCGAACTTGATTCATTTTGCTGTGAAGCAGTAGTACATTTTTTTGGCTGACAATTTATCCTGAATATGTATTTTTGGTAAAAAAAAACCCAACACTTTCCCATAATGCTCAGCATAGTAGTGTTCATTTTCCAGAACTTACTCGAAGAGCTTTATCTCCTCTGTTTAGCACTGCTGGCCTCTGGATCATGCTCTGCTACTCCTATGGTTGCTCTTGTGGTCATATGCTTGTACTGATCAATGTTTTAGCTCTCCGTGATGTGGATTGATGCTATCTAGGGTTTCAGTGCACTGGCCATGTATTCCTGGTCTTGGTGCTATGCATCTGATGTTGTCCTCTGTATGCTTTGTTCATATGCAGTTGATGTTCTGGTCCATGTGGTGGCTTTGTATGTTGTGTGCAAATTGGGAATTCCCCAACTCTAGGGTTTCCTACTACTGTAGATGTTCATCTGCTACTGTGGTTAGTTTAACTGATGTTTACTGGTCATGTTGCACATGTACTGGTACATGGCAAGTACCTAGTTGCTGGAAGTCAATTATAATCCATGTGTGTACTAAAAGTAGATGCTGTAGTTATTGGGTAAGGTTTCTGTTAACAACAGTTGGTGCTCTTTACTGAATTTAGTGTACCGAACCTGTTCTGGTTTAGTAGCTGCTACTAAGTTTAATTATTCAGTTGTGTATTGTACTTGTGATAGTTTGCTTGATCTTTCTTTGGTTTCAGTTAAGTTATTATCACATTTTCCTTTCCATTTGCATTGTTTAACCTTGTCATAATCCTACTGTATAATAAGTTCAGATTGAAGCTTTTATATGCATACCTATTAGTTATATTGGGTTATAAATCTGCAACATCAGTCATAAAGTTATACTTGCTGAAAGTGGTGATAGAAAGCAACAGATGACTACATGGGTTGGATAACTGTCAATGGAGTCAGAGATGCTTGCACGGACAGGAACCAGATTAAGCAGGTTTGCATAGAAAATGCCATGTTTCTTAAGTTAACAGTAATTACATCTATACCAATGCGGCGCTGCTACTGTTTGTAGGTTACTCACTGTTGCCTTTGGCATGTCTAACCCTCTCCATGTCAGATAGGTAAATAACTATTTTATTAGATGTGAAAGATTCATCGTAAATTACTGTTTTGTACCAAAATCTGACAAGCTAATTAGTTAAATTTTTAACCATTCCTAGATGATAGGCGGGGCCTGAGGGGTTCAATGGTCCGTGGTGTTAGGCGGTTTTCTATCGGTTTTCGGAATCTCCTATAGATTCCTAGCCGGTTTTTCTGGTTTCGGAAACCTTGTATAAGGATCCTGAACCAATTATTTTTAATATACTTTATTATTTTCAATTACTTTTTGGTTTTCCATTTTAAATATTTTTCTTCCCTTTACATTTTTTTTATCCTTTTCGTATTTTCTTTCTTCTTTTCATTTTTTTCAAGCATATATATTATTTGCAACATATGTTCAGATTTTTTTAATTGCATCTTCCAAAAATTATGTTCCTGTTTTTAAATTTTGATCTGAAATTCAAAAAAAGTTTAGAATTCCAAAATTTGTTCGCTTCTATTTAAATAATACTCCATCCGTCCCCAAAAAAGTGATTCAAAACTGGCTCAACTTTGTATTAAAGTTACTGTAAAGTTGAGTCGCTTTTGAGTCACTTATTTTGGGATGGAGGGAGTATTCGGAATAAAAATGCTCAAACTTTTAGAAATTCACAAGTTCAAAAAATTGTTCTTTAAATTTAAAATATATTCAAATTTCCAACAAAAAGTCTTTATTTTTGTAAGATGTTCCATTTTTAATATTTTGTTTAGAAATTCAAAGGAAAGGGAACTTTACAAATTGTTTGCTTCTTTCAAAAATTATTCAAAATTCAAAAAATATATAATTTCATACATTAGAAATGTTCATATTATTATTTTTTGTACACAAATACATAAAATGTTCCTCTTTTCATTTTTTATGAGTGTTTTCAGATCATTTTTCAAAATTTTCGTAAATGTTCTTGTAGTCAGTTTTTTCCAGTTTTCTAAAAAATATGTTTCGTATTCCCCAAAACTGTTGACATTTTCAATAAATATTCGCGTTTCAAAGACAATTGTTTACTTTTCACAAAAAATGTTCAAGTCTTCAAACTTTGTTCCCTAAAGTTTGACCTGAATAATGTTTTCCCTCAATATTATTCCCTGAATAATGTTTGCTGAAAAAATGTTATTCCAATATTGTTACCTAAATAATTTTCCCTAAATAATGTTCGGGAACTTCAGAAAACTTTAGGGAACAATATTAATTTGTGAACAAATAAAAATCAGAAACATTTTTTTTTTACTTCGTGAACAAATAAAATTCCCAATTTTTTCATTAATTTTGGAACAAACTTTGATAACATGCACAGTTTTCTAATTCGTGAAGAAAATTAGAAATTGGGAACATTTTCGGAACTTCCCGAAGATTTTTTAATTTGCGAATTAATTTTCATAACATGGACAGTTTTTTGAATTATAAATTGAGATTGAATGAAATTACAAATTGGGAAAAATTTCTGAAGTTCCTGAACATCTTTTGAATTCGCGAACAAATTTTCAAAATATGAACACTTTTATAAGTTGTGAACAAAATTTTGAAAATAGGAACATTTCTTGTTTTTTGAAAATCTTCACATTTTTAAAAATCTGTGTGAAATTACAATTTTTTCTCAAAATTTTGAAAAACCATATGCTACAATCACGAGAATCGATAATCTCTAGTGGCTAGCAGTGGTCCTCTAGGAGTGCGACATTAAGGGCTCGATTCCTTGCGGCGCCAATTTCAATTTTTGCGATTTTTGATCGAAATCACTAATTAGGGAGTGTTTCTTTTAAAGATCACTCCCACCTCCCAGGCTGCGACAAGTGGCGCACTGCATACGTGCCACTTGTCGCGACCTGGTGTTTTTTTCGTGGATTCGTATTTTTCAAAGATATTATCTCCTAAATCGTGCATTCAAATCTCGAACTATTTTCACCGTTGTATTTTTACGTCGAGATCTTCAAAACTAGATCCCAGGTTGATAAGTTTTGATAAACTTTTTTTCACGAAAAAAACGGACCAAAAAATACCATGCCTATGGCGTTAGAAAAAAAAACAGAAAACACGTTTTTTCCGCCTTTTTTCCTTCCCTAGTGGCAGGCCTTGTCTCCCACGAAGGCAAAATCGTGTCTCTCACGAAAACAAAACCGTGCCTCTCACGAAAAAACCCGCGTTATTTCTCCCTTTCCAAGAGGCACGGGAAAATCGTGCCTCTCATGATTTTTTTTTTTTTAGAAAACACATTATTTTTCTCCTTTTTCAAGAGGCACGGCTGTGCCTCTCGTGGATGCAAAACCGTGTCTTTCACAAAACAATAATAATTAGAAAACATATTTTTTTTTGTTTCCGAAAGGCTATCACGAAGGCAAAACCGTACCTCTCGCGTAAACAAAAGTGTGTCTTTCGCGAAATAAAAAAGCTTGTTTTTTTTGCAATTATTTTTTTTCATCAAAAAGATAAGAAAGACCGGTGAAAAACCAAAACACACAAAAAAAATAAAAATAAAAATTACAAAATCCGAAAACGCGTCTGAAAGAAAACGAAATCCGAAAGAAGCGTTGAGAGCACGTCACGTGGCGGCGGGTGAGAACACGCTAAGTGACAACGCGTAGGAGTGCTCGTTAACTAGTAACTAGTATACCTGGCCAAACAAGCCGGGCCAACCAGGCCAGCTCGCATGCCAGACACGACACGGCCCGCCATGGGTCAGTCACGACACTGTTTAAACGGGTCGGGCCACGCACGCGGCACGCCTCAGGCCGTGTCTGAGCCTGGAGGCTGGGCACGTGGACCAGCACGACATGGTCCATTTATTTTTTTAATATTTTTTTAATATTTTTTTAGTTTTTTAATATACATATAATATACAACTCAATAGGTCTAAAAATGAGTTCACCAGAATAAAAATATGCGATCCAACATGCTAAACGGGCCAACATGCCAATCCATTAATAACCGGATCGTGCTTAGGCCTGAAGGTGCAGCCCACGGACTGACACGACACGGCTCGATTACTAAACATGCCCCTACAGGCCATGACGGGCCAGGTATGTTTAGCACGGGCCGTGCTCGTACCGTGCCACGTCGCCCATTTGGTCAGGTATGGTAACTAGTGACTCCCATTTTTGACGGAGACCTCCTATTTGGCGCTTTCAGCGCCGCCGGTTAGGGAAACCGGCGCTTGCAGCGCTTCTCCTCCCTCATGGGCCGGCCCATTTAAAAAATCCATTGGTCTATAAAAATTTGAAAAAAGTTCATAGAATTTTAAAAAGTTCAGATTTACAAAAAAAGTTCAATTATTATGAAAAAAGTTCAGCGATTTTTAAAAAATATGTCCATGAATTTTCAAAAAGTTCACAGAATTAAAACAAAACATCAATTTTTAAAAATAGTTCACTGATTTTGAAAAAAGTTCATCAACTTTTTAAAACAGTTCACTGATTTTGAAAAAAGTTCATGAAATTTAAATTATGTTCATCAATTTTCAAAACTGTTCACGAATTTCCAAAAAAAATCATCTGTTTTCGAAAAAGCTCACCGATTTTTTTTTAAAATTCACGGGCTAAAACAGTTCATGAAAAATCTCTACATGGGCCGGCTCATTATGGAATGCTGCAGGTGCCGTTAGCAAATTTTGCCTTTAACTGGCGCCTGTGGCGCTAAATAGGTTTTCTCTTTTTGACGCTGTATACGTAAGTCGGGGTGGCTCTCAGTGGGCCGGCCCAGTCGCATGCTAGCTACATAGCAGATCCGGTGTTAACCGAAGCGAGCTGGGGTTCTTAAAAATAAACGTGCCAGATGGGATTCGTTCCCTGGCCGATGGGCAGAGTCATGGGTTGCTACATAGGAGATCGGCCAGAGTCATGTGTTGCTACATAGGAGATCCGGTGTTAACCTTGTTCAAATAAAAATGATTTTCCCTATTTTTGTATTTTTGCGGGGGAACGAATTTCCCCATTTGACATGTCCAAAATTAAAAGTAACATTAGAAAATAAAAGAACATTTGGCATGCGAACTACTTCCTTCGTTCCTAAATATAAGTCTTTTTAAATATATACATACGGATGTATATAGACATATTTTAGAGTGTAGATTCACTCATTTTACTTCGTATATAGTCTTTAAAGAAATCTTTAAAAAGACTTATATTTAGAAACGGAGGGAGTACACATTTTTAGAGGTAGGAACGAACGAATCGAGGGCGGTCGGATGCCCATGATGCACACGTACGCTGCTTGATTATGTTTTTTTAGATCCCGGTTTTCGCACGCACGTACCTGTTTTTGGACTGTTTCTCTTGGGGCGCGTTTGATTACCTAGGACCGCGGAAAAAGAAAATATGCCTATTTGGCTGCTTGGCCCGCATATAAATCTTAGCTTGCACGAACCTTAAAGCAGTGCTCAGTCATACCCGTTAGGAACGGTTGAATCAACAGTTTTTAACGAGTCAGGCTGGGGCGATGCATGGGAGGGGAACGCCGCGCTCCGCAACTACGGGCATGAAGATGGCGGGAGCGATGGCGTATCTTAAAAAAAGGCAGGACAAATCCACGTCACCGCCCGTCGATTCGCAGTCGCCCTATATAGTCAGGGTGACCGGCGTACGAAAACTCCCACCACCATTCTCGCCCTCTCGAGCTCTCACTCCAACCCGAATCCACTTGGATGACAAGGTAAGTTGCACAACTACTCCGACGGTCGGTTGGCTACGACGACGGATCCACCCCTCCTCTTCTCCTGCATGCCGCACCTCCCCTGCGGCTCCTCCGATGGTGTATGTAAGTTCAACGACCCCTCCCCTCTACTAGTTCTAGCTAGATCTGGATGATTTGTTCGACTGTGTTGTTGCAGTAGCTAGTTGGGATGGATTTGAAGCATGGTAGGGGTTGTGTTCGCGATTGTTTGCTTAAATGTTCATGGATGGATTGATAGTATGCTTGGATGTTTATGGATGGATTGATAGTATGCTGGGATGTTCATCGATGAATTAGTAGTATGCTTAGATGTTCATGGACGGATTGGTAGTATGCTTATATGTATGGTTTGGTATTGTGCAAGTGTTGAACAAGATCATTCATATGTGTCCATGATTAGTGTTGTCTTGAACTAGATCATCTATGTGTGCATGTTTTACTGTTTGTTCATACCAACGATGTGTAGTGTGTCTTCCACGTTTACAATTAGTACATATTGTCGATGTGTAGTCTGTTGTGGTGTTGATGACGCTTACGTTTGTAGGACATGAGCACACAAGAGTTTACTCTGCCCATCGTGCCATCCAAGAGCCAGTTCTTGACGTCCTCCGTCGAGGACTCCCAACATAAGATCGACTCGATGCCTCTTGATTCAGAAGTTTTCGAGGTGCCGTCTATGGTTCGTCCATTTGTGCTGGCTCAGACCAATGCTAGATCTCATGTATCTGCTCAAAAGGCAGTCGCAAAGGAGAAGAAGGATGGCATGGGATGCAACATGAAATGGCAGCTGTTCCTCTCCAATTTTGTACTTAACAAGATGTGTGAGATGATATTTAGTGGAGCGAGGACTGACAAGGGATTCAAGGAGGTGCACTTGAACTCTGTGGCAAAGAAAGCCTTTGAGTTTTGTGGACAGGAGGTCACCTCGACCGAGGTGTAGAACCACCCGAGGAAGTGGAGAACAAGGTGGATCATCTCCTCCAAGCTAAGAGACCTGAACAGTGCTTCATGGGATGAGGAGACCCGAACAATCATGTTGGAGGCAGAGCACTACCAAGGCCACATCCCGGTTAGCTCACAAACCATGCCATTCTAACTAACCATCTCCTGTGAACCATTGCTGTACTAACTAGCCACCACTCTACCCTGTTTCTTTCTTAGGATCACCCCAAGGACGCAAAGTTCCTCAACACACCTATCCAAAACTACCTCCAGATGCAACATATCTTCTCCTTCAGGCTCGCAATCGGCAACCACGCCATGGGCTTTAGTCAGCCGCTGGGCTCACCGTCGCTTCCGATACTCAAGTATCCAGACAACATCAAAATTGATGCTCCTAAGAAGGATGGTCAACATGTTCCTGTGCTTGATAGGGAGAGGAAGCGGGCAAGCTTCATGGAGGAGGAGCTGCCTGTCCTCACCAGCATGACTCAAGCAGTAAAAGAGATGGCCATCGCCATAAGGGAGAGCAAGATGATGGACTGATAACCCACAAGTATAGGGGACCGCGTTAGTCTTCAGGGGTAGTATTTGTAGGATTGAACAACATCAGTAACACGTCACATGCAAGTATCCGTATTGCCATGTTGAAAGACTTGCGTTCCACAACCTCGTCAGTTTTGAGTATGTCCTAAATTTTCTTGAGACTTATGCTAACTAATGACAGATGCAGCCATTTTGTGTGCTCAGGCCATACACCGCTTCTGGTTGTACTCCACTTTCTTCTCATCAAACATTCACGCATACCAATTTTTACCACTTTTTGTTTTTCAGTGTGTTGATTCCAAACTGAGTTTGTTATGTTGCTCAAAGGGTTTCGTGGCACATCCAGTGATGAAAAAGAATGCTTGATTTGCAGTCTCATGAGTAGGAGTATTCATCTGATCTTTAAATGGAGAACGATCCCCTGATCGTAATGCATGCAGACGATGATTCCTCATCTGTGGCATGTTAAAAACATGGGGACATCCTACATTAGTAGAATGACAAAACGATGCTACAGAGGCATCTTAAGAGTAGGTGATAAGTCTCTGTCGTACCTACTTTTCTGAACTCTTTTGCCCTTGTTTTGGACTCTAATTTGCATGATTTGAATGGAACTAACCCGGACTGACGCTGTTTTCAGGAGAATTGCCGTGATGTTGTTTTTGTGCAGAAATAAAAGTTCTCGGAATGTCCTGGAAATTTATGGAGATTTTTTCTGGAATAAAAAAAAATACCTGCACAAAGATCCACCGGAGGGGGCATGCCAGTGGGCCACAAGCCCACAGGCCGCGACCACCCCCCTAGGCCGCGCCGTGAGGGCTTGTGGGGCCCACGTGGCACCACTGCCCCCAAACTCAGCTCTATATCTTCCGTCTTGCCCGGAAAAAAAATCAGAGAGAAGGTTTCATCGTGTTTTACGATACGGAGGTGCCGCCACCTCCTGTTCTTCATCTGGATAGCAGATCTGGAGTCCGTTTTGGGCTCCGGAGAGGGGAAATCATCACCATCGTCATCATCAACCTTCCTCCACCGACAATTCCATGATGCTCTTCATCGTTCGTGAGTAATCTCATCGTAGGTTTGCTGGACGGTGATGAGTTGGATGAGATCTATCATTTAATTGAGTTAGTTTTTGATGGGGATTGATTCCTAGTATCCACTATGTTCTAGATTGATGTTGCTACTACTTGGCTATGCTTAATGCTTGTCATTAGGGCCCGAGTGCCATGATTTCAGATCTGAACCTATTATGTTGTCGCCAATATATGTGTGTTTTAGATCCTATCTTGCAAGTTGTAGTCACCTACTATGTGTTATGACCCGGCAACCCCGGAGTGACAATAGCCGGAACCACTCCCGGAGATGACCATAGTATGAGGAGTTCATGTATTCACCGCGTGTTAATGCGTTGGTCCGGTTCTTTATTAAAAGGAGAACCTTAATATCCCGTAGTTTCCATTAGGACCCCGCTGCCACGGGAGGGATGGACAATAGATGTCATGCAAGTTCTTTTCCCTAAGCACGTATGACTACACACGGAATGCATGCCTACATCACATTGACAAACGGGAGCAAGCCACATATCTCTCCGTGTTATAACTATTGCATGATGAATATCATCCAAACGAATCACCCACACATTGCCTACATACGGAATACATGCCTACATTAGATTGACAAACGGGAGCTAGTTACATATCTCTCCATGTTATAGCTGGTACATGATGAATCACATCCGTCATACTCATCCATCACCGATCCATTGCCTACGAGTCTTTTACTTCTGGTCCTTGCTATGTTACTTTGCCTAGGCTTGTCCCTTGCTACAAAAGGGATTGGGCCACTTTGCTGCTGCTGTTGCTACTGCTGTTACTCTGCTGCTGCTGCTACTGCTGTTCCTTGCTACTTTGCTGTTACTTGTTGCAAGATCCTTTTCCGACACTATTGTCGGGGAAGAATAGTTACCCGCTCAGGTGCAACCTACTGGCACCATTGATACAACAATTAGGAATAGTCTGCCGTCAACAGATCGTTTCTGGCACCGTTGCTATCATACTACTTTGCTACTGATACTTTGCTTGCAGACACTAATCTTTCAGGTGTGGTTGAATCTGACAAACTCAGCTGCTAATACTTGAGAATATTCTTTCACTTTCCCTTTGGCGAACCAACAAATTTGGGTTGAATACTCTACCCTCGAAAACTGTTGCGGTCCCCTATACTTGTGGGTTATCAAGACCTTTTTCTGGCGCCGTTGCCGGGGAAGCACAACTATATTCTCTGAGTCACTTGGGATTGACGTCTGCTGGTCACTATGAGGAATCCGAAAGATCCAAGAACTAAAATCTTGCCTTACACTACGAGGAGAGGTAAGGAACTACCATCTAGCTCTGCACTTGATTCACCTTCAGTTTTGAGTAAGTTTGCGACTTCACCTCCTGCTAGAAATCTTGATATGTCGTCTGTGCTTGATGATGCTACTTCTGCTGCCCATGATGCTATGCTTGATACTATGCCTGATGATACTATGCTTGATACTATGCCTGATGATGCCATGGTTGATACTATGCCTGATGATGCTATGCTTGATACTATGCCTGATGATGCTATGCTTGATACTGCTTTGCCACTAGGTGCCCTTGATGCACAAATTGCTAGAGTTGCTGCTAGATGTGATGATACTTATGAAACTACCAATACTATTGAAGTAGAACCTGCTACTATGCCTGAATTGCCTGTTATGCCTGATACACGCTATGTTATGGAGGGAGAGATAACTGAGGACTTTCTTGCATGTAAGGATAGCTATGATGTTGAGAAACTACTGCTCAGGTGGAAAGAAAAATCTCTGAATGCTAGGATGAAATACGACCCGAAGTTTGCTACTTCACCCATCTTTGTGACTGATAAGGATTATGAATTCTCTGTCGACCCTGAGTTAATCACTCTGGTCGAATCTGATCCTTTTCACGGTTATGAGTCTGAAACGGTTGTATCCCATCTTACCAAACTGCACGATATAGCCACTCTATTCACTAGTGAGGAAAAGATCCGCCACTACTATATCCTCAAGCTGTTTCCTTTCTCGCTAAAGGATGATGCCAAGACCTGGTTCACTTCTCTTGCTCCTGGTTGTGTGCGTAGCCCCCAGGATATGGTCTACTATTTCTGTGAAAAATATTTCCCTGCCCATAAGAAGCAAGCTGCCTTGCAGGAAATATACAACTTTGCACAAGCTGAAGAAGAGAGTCTCCCACAAGTTTGGGGGAGGCTCATCGAGCTACTAAATACTTTGCCTGATCACCCTCTTGAGAATAATGAAATACTTGATATCTTCTATAATGGACTTACCGATGCTTCTAAATACCACCTAGATAGTTGTGCTGGTAGTGTTTTTAGGGAACGAACCATAGAACAAGCTGAGATTCTACTGAATAACATCTTGTGCAATGAGAATGCTTGGACTATTCCCGAACCACCTCCTAAGCCAACTCCGAAGAAAAGAGGTATTCTATTCCTCAGTCCTGAAGATATGCAAGAAGCCAATAAATCTATGCGACAGAAAGGCATTAAATCTGAAGATGTCAAAAATCTACCACCTATCGAAGAGATCCATGGTCTCGATAACCCGATACAGGTAGTAGAAGTAATTTCTCTGTGTAGGTTTGATGAGAGTGATATTCCTTTTAATAAACCTGCTAGCTTATGCATGGATGAATTCGATAACTTTGTTGCCAAACAACAAAGTTTCAATGATTATGTTAGCAGACAATTGGAACAGAATGCTCGTATGCTTAGTCATTTAAGTGCTTGTGTGGACAGAAACGTCAATGATCTTAAACTTCTGAGTAAACATGCCTCTATGGTTACTAGTCAGGTAGAACAAGTACTTAAAGCTCAGAATGACTTGCTTAACGAGTTGAATGACAATTCCGTCAGAGTCGTCACTAGAGGCGGTAGAATGACCCAGGAAACTTTGTATCCCGAGGGTCATCCGAAGAGAGTTGAACAAGATTCTCAAGGAGTTAGCACTAATGCACCTAGTCATCCTAGAAAGAAGAAGAAAGATGATAGGAACCTGCACGCTAGCAACCCTGTTGCTGCTACCCCTGAGAGTCCAAACGATGCCTCTGTCTCTGATGCTGAAACACAATCTGGTGATGAACATGAGCCTAATGATAATATCAATAGTGATGTTCATGAAGATGCTCAACCTAGAAATGAAAAGGACGTGGAGATTGAACCTAATCTTGATAACCCACAACCTAAGTCTAAGAGATACGATAAGAATGACTTCGTTGCTAGGAAGCATGGTAAAGAAAGGGAACCATGGGTTCAGAAACCCATGCCCTTTCCTCCAAAACCATCCAAGAAAAAGGATGATGAGGATTTTGAGAGATTCGTTGAAATGATCAGACCTGTCTTTCTGCAAATGCGTTTGATAGATATGCTCAAGATGTCTCCGTATGCTAAGTACATGAAAGATATTGTGACTAATAAGAGGAGGATACCTGAGGTTGAGATTTCCACCATGCTTGCTAACTATACCTTCAAGGGTGGAACTCCTAAGAAACTAGGTGATCCTGGTGTGCCCACTATACCTTGCTCCATTAAAGGAAACTACGTTAGAACTGCGTTATGCGACCTTGGAGCCGGTGTTAGTTTTATGCCTCTTTCTCTTTATCGTAGACTTGAACTGGATAAGTTGACACCCACTAAAATCTCTCCGCAAATGGCCGACAAATCAACTGCTTTCCCTATCGGCATTTGCGAGGATGTGCCTGTTGTGGTTGCTAATGTCACTATATTAATAGACTTTGTTATCTTGGATATTCCTGAGGACGATGCCATGACGGTCATCCTCGGAAGACCCTTTTTAAACACTGTAGGGGCTGTTATAGATTGCAACAAAGGCAATGTCACTTTCCATGTCAACGGTAATGAGCATAGGGTGCACTTTCCGAAGAAACAATATCGAGTACATTGCATCAATGCTATTGAAAAAACTTCATCGATTCTCATTGGGAGCTTTGAATGCCCTATTCCTTGTGTCAAGATGAAGTATGATTTGCTTGTTGGGGAGATACACATACCCATTGAGGTGACCTAGTGACTATTCGAAAATTCTCCATCTTCTTTTGCGATTCGAGAAAGTTTTGTCGAGGGGACTTGATCAACCTCATTGACGGATTTTCTTTCGATGACCATGAGATGGATGAATCAAGGAGTCACGAACCTCTGTTCCAACTTTCACCTTCGGTTGCTTAGAAGAAAAATGATAGATTTAGTTTAGTTTTACCTGTTTTCTGTCTTAGCGTCCCATGGAAAAGTACCCCGAAGCTGGTTATTTCCCTCCATGGGAGTAGACCAACTTATGACAAAAGCCTAAGCTTGGGGGAGTACGTGTTCTCACCGACTTTACATTCTTGCTTATGCTTTCACTTTGTTAGCCGGTGTTCACACTTTGCCACTGTATCATCCATGCTAGTTTATTTTCTTTTTCTTGTTTTCGTTTCGTGTGTATGTCTAGTTTGAAAAAAAACCAAAAATATTTTCTTTTTCTTTTTTTGCTTGTTGGGAGCTTTCCCGTGTAATTAGTTTTATTTTTCTTTGGGTCAAGGTAGAAGATATTGGTTACAATGTTTAGTGGCTCTTGCATGCATACATGTTTAGCTTTCAATGAGCCATATTACTTTGTCTTCTCCTTTGTGTTTGCCTACAGATTCCAGCTTTAGTCCAATGCACGAGCACGCTTATTATTGTTCACATCGTTCGGTCGTGCAAGTGAAAGGCAATAATGTCGATATATGATGAAGTGACTGAGCCTGGAAAAGCTGGTATGAACTCGATCTATTTTGTTTTTGTAAATATGACTAGCTCATCATGCCTGATTCAGCTTTGTTGTGAGAGAAACATGTTTGCAATGACAACTTAGAGATCATAGTTTCTTATGCCACGCTTACTTAGCTAGGAGCTTATAATGGTTTGTCTTGGATGCCCACATGAATGTTGAGATGACTGTGTTGTAGTATGATAGGATGGTATCCTCCTTTGAATGATTCAAGTGGCTTGACTTGGCGCATGTTCACGCATGTAGTTGAAACAAAATCAACATAGCCTCTATTATGATCATGTTCATGGTGATTTATGTCCTACTCATGCTTGCACTCAATGTTAGTTAATCTCAATGCATTTTGATGACTGTTGTCGCTCTCTAGTTGGTCGCTTCCCAGTCTTTTGCTAGCCTTCACTTGTACTAAGCGGGAATACTGCTTGTGCATCCACTTCCATAAACCCAAAGTTGTGCCTTATGAGTCCACCATACCTACCTATGTGCGGTATCTACCTGCCGTTCCAAGTAAATTTGCATGTGCCACTCTCTAAATCTTCAAGAAATAATCTGTTTTGCATGCCCGAACCGCTCATGTGGTGACAGGGGGCTATTGGTATCTTCCATGCTAGGTGTGTTATCCTCGATATGTGTTTATTCACCATCATTCACGAGAAAGGGGCCGGTAATTGGAATTCCCAGTTCCATGCTCAAATCGAAAAGATAATTGCAAACAAAACTCCCCCAGGATTGATGTTGGTATGGACGGTACCTGAGGATTCGGCTAGCCGTGGAGTGTGATTGATTGGTGGTGGGGGAGTCAAAACTTTACTTTTCTGTTTGGAACCGCCTATAGCATGTGTAGCGTGGAAGATGTTGAGAACTCTTAGTCATTGCGTTGACAATGAAAGCATGCCACCCAAAATTATTATCTCTCTTTTCAAAGCTTGAGCTCTGGCACCTCTGCAAATAAATGCTTCCCTCTGCGAAGGGCCTGTCTATTTATGTTCCTGTTGAGTCATCCTCCTCTTACAAAAGCACCAATTAGAGAGCACCTCTGTCATTTTTATGCTTTGCTTTTAACTATGTTGAGTATGACTGTGACTGGATCTTCTTTGCCTTGAATTACAATGTTTAGTCAGTCCTTGGTCTTTGAAGGTGCTCTGCATTTATGTTTTGCGGTCTCAGAAAGAGCTAGCGAGATACCATCTGTTCGTACTTCTTCATGTTATTTTGATTGAAGTGTTGACACTTGAGGCTTATTATTATTTGCTCGCTAGTTGATTATGCCATTGATATGAGTTTACCGTGAGACCTAGATGTCATTTGCTTATGTGGTTTGCTTGTGATCTTGCTAAAATTCTGGTTATGAGTTAGACATAGTTGCAACAACAAGATCAAATGGAGTTCGTCAAAGTTTTTCTTTTGTCTCTTTCAGTTTGTCAACTAAATTGCTTGAGGACAAGCAAGGCTTTAAGCTTGGGGGAGTTGATACGTCTCCGTCGTATCTACTTTTCCGAACTCTTTTTCCCTTGTTTTGGACTCTAATTTGCATGATTTGAATGGAACTAACCCGGACTGACGTTGTTTTCAGCAGAATTGCCATGGTGTTGTTGTTGTGCAGAAATAAAAGTTCTCGGAATGTCCTAAAAATTTACGGAGATTTTTTCTGGAATAAAAGAAAAATACCTGCACAAAGATCCACCAGAGGGGGTGCGCCAGTGGGCCACAAGCCCACAGGCCGCGCCGTGAGGGCTTGTGGGGCCCACGTGGCACCACCGGCCCCAAACTCAGCTCTATATCTTCCGTCTCGCCCGAAACAAATCAGAGAGAAGGTTTCATCGCGTTTTACGATACGGAGGCGCCACCACCTCCTGTTCTTCATCTGGAGAGCAGATCTCGAGTCCGTTTTGGGCTCCAGAGAGGGGAAATCGTCGCCATCGTCATCATCAACCTTCCTCCATCGACAATTCCATGATGCTCTTCATCGTTCGTGAGTAATATCATCGTAGGCTTGTTGGACGGTGATGAGTTGGATGAGATCTATCATGTAATCGAGTTAGTTTTCGACGGGGATTGATCCCTAGTATCCACTATCTTCTAGATTGATGTTGCTACTACTTGGCTATGCTTAATGCTTGTCACTAGGGCCCGAGTGCCATGATTTCGGATCTGAACCTATTATGTTGTCGCCAATATATGTGTGTTTTAGATCCTATCTTGCAAGTTGTAGTCACCTACTATGTGTTATGACCCGACAACCCCGGAGTGATAATAGCCGGAACCACTCCCGGAGATGACCATAGTATGAGGAGTTCATGTATTCACCGCATGTTAATGCGTTGGTCCGATTCTCTATTAAAAGGAGAACCTTAATATCCCGTAGTTTCCATTAGGACCCCGCTGCCACGGGAGGGATGGACAATAGATGTCATGCAAGTTCTTTTCCCTAAGCACGTATGACTACACACGGAATGCATGCCTACATCACATTGACGAACGGGAGCTAGTTACATATCTCTCCGTGTTATAGCTGTTACATGATGAATCACATCTGTCATACTCATGTATCACCGATCCACTGCCTACGAGTCTTTTACTTCTGGTCCTTGCTAGGTTACTTTGCCTAGGCTTGTCCCTTGCTACAAAAGGGATTGGGCCACTTTGCTGCTGCTGTTGCTACTGCTGTTACTCTGCTGCTGCTGCTACTACTGTTCCTTGCTACTTCGCTGTTACTTGTTGCAAGATCCTTTTCCGACACTATTGTCGGGGAAGAATAGTTACCCGCTCACGTGCAACCTACTGGCGGCATTGATACAACAGTTAGGAATAGTCTGCCGTGAACAGATCGTTTCTGGCACCGTTGCTATCATACTACTTTGCTACTGATACTTTGCTTGCAGACACTAATCTTTCAGGTGTGGTTGAATCTGACAAACTCAGCTGCTAATACTTGAGAATATTCTTTCGCTTTCCCTTTGGAGAACCAACAAATTTGGGTTGAATACTCTACCCTCGAAAACTGTTGCGATCCCCTATACTCGTGGGTTATCAGTAGGTATGTTGAGTTTTCATGCAATATTCAAGAAATACTAAGAAGCTCAATTCTTAAATGTTGCAAACGAAGTAAGCACAAACTCAAGTAAATATGAATATGTGACGAAAAGGACCTTAGATGCTGCAGATGCCGATGAGTGGGAATGTTGTGAACCTGTAGAAATAAAGTATGTGTTGTTAGGGAGGAGGCAAAGAAAGAAGATATACATTATTCTTAGTTTGATTGCCTAAATTTTATATATTAGTGGATCATTGAAAACATGTTCAGAAAGGTCACAAGCTATTACGTAGTAATTTTTCTGCCACTTGATGAGTGAGTGGTCATGCAATATTCAAGAAATACTAAGAAGCTCAATTCTTAAATGTTGCAAACAAAGTAAGCACAAACTCAAGTAAATATGAATATGTGACGAAAAGGACCTTAGATGCTGCAGATGCCGATGATTGGGAATGTTGTGAACCTGTAGAAATAAAGTATGTGTTGTTAGGGAGGAGGCAAAGAAAGAAGATATACATTATTCTTAGTTTGGTTGCCTAAATTTTATATATTAGTGGATCATTGAAAACATGTTCAGAAAGGTCACAAGCTATTACGTAGTAATTTTTCTGCCACTTGATGAGTGAGTGGTCATGCAATATTCAAGAAATACTAAGAAGCTCAATTCTTAAATGTTGCAAACAAAGTAAGCACAAACTCAAGTAAATATGAATATGTGACGAAAAGGACCTTAGATGCTACGCATGCCGATGAGTGGCAATGATCAGAACCTGTAGAAATAAAGTATGCATTGTTAGGGAGGAGGCAAAAAAGATATGAATTATTCTTAACGGGATTTCCTTAATTTTTTATATTACTGGATCATTGAAAACATGTTCTGAAAGTTTAGAAGCTATTGCGTAGTAATTTTCGTGCCACTTGATGACTGAGTCGTGGTAGCTTGGGAACATGTAGATTTCTGAGAGCATTGAAAAGGTAGTTCGAGTGACAGAGTACATTTTGTAAACCATTTTGGGAATGTACATATTTTGAAAGACCATTGCAATGGATCATGATAATTCACCTTTTAACTGCGGCAATTGTCTGCTGTATGGAAGGATCCTGTAGTAAAAAGCACAGTGAAAATGCTAGAATATCAGGATCAGAACATGATGCAATAAATGTGACTAAATGCTGTTGTGTATGGAACATAAACTGGATCATATTCTGGATGATGAGCAGAATATCCATTGCTGTTCTGTTACCACCTAACTGTTCACAATGCATTTGTTTAAAGTCTTATCGATGAAGTTGCTCAATCCCTTTGGTTCAAACGCAAACACTGGCAAATGTGAAATAGAGTCTAACAGGACCAAAATTCAGAATGCAAAAAAGTAGGTAGTGTGTAGTCTGCAGATTAGGTATTGTTAAGCTTTAGTGTACAAGAAGTAACTATATATGTACACTTAATGTAGAAGAAACTTACTTGCTCCTACGCTCCCATTTGGCCGGTGGGGAGCAGAAGAGGGCCGGGGGCGGCAGGGCGGAGGCCAAGCTGAAAAGGACAACGTGTGTCAATTCATGGGTTAACTATTTCTTTGTGGTGCATAGATTAATTAAATTTGATGGTTCCATCATGTCGATTTGCTATTTCGAAATGGCAGCATGTTGGATTGCTCTTCTTAACAACCTTAGTGCTTGATGAAGCATTTATTTATTCCAATAGGAGTTGTGCCATGTTTTCTGTTCACGTGGATGAATGCTAACACTAATAAGAGAGTAGTCACCAAAATATGCTAGTACCCAAAGTAGCTCTATCCAGGTTTTCCTTTGAAAAACTCCTTTCAAACAACCCTCTATGCTTTCCAGAAATTCTATATTATTTCCGATCAACAATATGTCAATCACATATTCTAATCAGAAATTCTATAGTGCTCCCACTCACTTCTTTGGAAATACAAGTTTCTCATAAACTTTGTATAAAACCAAAAACTTTGATCATCTCATCAAAGCGTCTATTCCAACTCCGAGATGCTTGCTCCAGTCCATAGAAGGATCGCTGGAGCTTGCATACTTGTTAGCATCCTTAGGATCGACAAAACCTTCTGGTTGTATAACATACAACCTTTCCTCAAGGAAACCGTCGAGGAAACAATGTTTGGACATCCTATCTGCAAGATTTCACAAATAATGCAGAAACTGCTAACATAATTCAAACAAAATTTTAGCATCGCTACGAGTGAGAAAGTTTCATCATAGTCAAGTCTTTGAACTTGTCAGAAACACCTTTGCGACAAGTCGAGCTTTCTTAATGGTGAATTTTCACCATCATCGTCTGTCTTCCTTTTAAAGATCCATCTGTACTTAACAATCTTACGACCATCAATTAGTTCTTCCATAGTCAACACTTTGTTTTCATACATGGATCCTCTCTCGGATTTCATGGCCTCCAGCCATTTGTCGGAATCTGGGCCCACTATCGCTTCTCCATAGTTCATAGGTTCATTGTTGTCCAACAACATGACCTCCAAGACAGGGTTACCGTACCGCTCTGGAGCAGTACGTGACCTTGTCGACCTACTAGGTTTGTAGTAACTTGATCCGAAGCTTCATGATCACTATCATCAGCTTCCACTTCAATTGGTGTAGGCGCCATAGGAACAACTTCCCGCGCCCTGCTACACACTGGTTGAAGCGACGATTCAATAACCTCATCAAGTTTCCACCATCCTCCCACTCAATTATTTCGAGAGAAACCTTTTCTCGAGAAAGGACCCATTTCTAGAAACAAATACTTTGCTTCCGGATCTGAGATAGGAGATATACCCAACTGTTTTGGGTATCCTATGAAGATGCATTTATCCGCTTTGGGTTTGAGCTTATGAGACTGAAACTTTTTCTCATAAGCGTCACAGCCCCAAACTTTTAAGAAACGAAAGCTTCGGTTTCTCCAAACCATAGTTCATACGGTGTCATCTCAACGGAATTACGTTGTGCCCTATTTAAAGTGAATGTGGTTGTCTCTAATGCCTAACCCAAAAACGATAGTGGTAATTTGATAAGAGACATCCTAGTATGCACCATATCCAATAGGGCGCGACTATGACGTTCGGACACACCATCACACTATGGTGTTCAAGGTGGCATTAGTTGTGAAATGTTTTCCACACTGTCTCAATTGGGTACCAAACTTGCAACTCAGATATTGATCTCTACGTTGATATCGTAGACATTTTTGTTAGAAATATGCCCTAGAGGCAATAATAAATTAGTTATTATTATATTTGCTTGTTCATAATAATCGTTTATTATCCATGCTAGAATTGTATTGATTGGAAACTCAAATACATGTGTGGATACATAGACAACACACTGTCCCTAGTGAGCCTCTAGTTGACTAATTCGTTGATCAAAAATGGTCAAGGTTTCCTGGCCATAGGCAAGTGTTGTCACTTGATAACGGGATCACATCATTAGGAGAATCATGTGATGGACAAGACCCAAACTATGAACGTAGCATATTGATCGTGTCGTTTTATTGCTATTGTTTTCTGCGTGTCAAGTATTTGTTCCTATGACCATGAGATCATGTAACTCACTGGCACCGGAGGAATACCTTGTGTGCATCAAACGTCGCAACGTAACTGGGTGACTATAAAGGTGCTCTACAGGTATCTCCGAAGGTGTCCGTTCAGTTAGTATGGATCAAGACTAGGATTTGTCACTCCGTGTGACGGAGAGGTATCTCGGGGCCCACTCGGTAATACAACATTACACACAAGCCTTGCAAGCAATGTGACTAAGTGTAAGTCATGGGATCTTGTATTATGGAACGAGTAAAGAGACTTGCCGGTAACAAGATTAAAATAGGTATGCGGATACCGACGATCAAATCTCGGGCAAGTAACATACCGAAGGACAAAGGGAATGACATACGGGATTATATGAATCCTTGACACCGAGGTTCAACCGCTAAGATCTTCGGAGAATATGTAGGATCCAATATGGGCATCCAGGTCCCGCTATTGGATATTGACCGAGGAGTGTTTCGGGTCATGTCTACATAGTTCTTGAACCCGCAAGGTCTGCACACTTAAGGTTCGGTGACGTTTCGGTATAGTTGAGTTATAGGTGTTGGTAACCGAAAGTTGTTCGGAGTCCCAGATGAGATCCAGGACGTCACGAGGAGCTCCGGAATGGTCCGAAGGTAAAGATTGATATATAGGAAGTCATGTTTTGGTCACTGGAAAAGTTTCCGGCTCATCGGTAGTGTAACGGGAGTGCTGGGAGGGGTGCCGGGGACCATCGGGAGGGGTGTCACGCCCCAAGGGGTCTCATGGGCTATGGGAAGAGATGAACCAGCCCCTAGTTGGCTGGAATAAGTTCCCACTAAGGCCCATAAGGTTTGAGAAGGAAAAAAATACAAGGTGGAAAGAGTTTCCAAGTGGGAAGGTGGAATCCTACTCCAAGTAGGATTGGAGTAGGACTCCTCCACCTCCAATTTCAGCCAAACCTTGAGGGTTTGAGGCTGCCTCCTCTCCGCCCTCCCTCCTATATATACTAGAGGTATTGAGGGTTTTTGAGATACAACTTTGCCACGTATTGCTCGACCCTATACCACGCAGTTTTTCCTCTAGGTCGTATTTCTACGGAGTTCGGGCGGAGCCCTGCAGGATTAGATCGTCACCACCATTGGAGCGCCATCACGCTGCCGGAGAACTCTTCTACCTCTCCGCCCCTCTTGTTGGATGAAGAAGGTGGAGATCATCATCGAGCTGTACATGTGCTCAACGCGGAGGTGCCGTTCGTTCGGCACTAGATCGGAACGGATCGTGAGATGGATCGCAAGACGGTTCGTGCAACGGATCGCGAGACGGTTCATGGGACGGATCACGGACGGATCGTGGGACAGATCGCGGGACGGTTCGTGGGGTGGTTCGTGGGGCGGTTCGAGGGACGTGAAGATGTTCCACTACATCAACCGCGTTTCTTAACGCTTCCTGCTGTGCGATCTACAAGGGTACGTAGATCCAAATTTCCTCTCATAGATGGACATCACCATGATAGGTCTTCATGTGCGTAGGAATTTTTTTGTTTCCCATGCGATGTTCCTCAACAGTGGCATCATGAGCTAGGTTCATGCGTAGATGTTATCTCGAGTAGAACACAAAGGGTTTTGTGGACGGTGATGTTCGATTTGCTGCCCTCCTTAGTCTTTTCTCGATTCAACGGTATTGTTGGATTCAAGCGGCCCGGACCGACATTATTCATACGCTTATGAAAGACTGGTTTCATCGATTGACATGCAACCTCGTTGCATAAAGATGACTGGCAGGTGTCGGTTTCTTCAACTTTAGTTGAATTGGTTTTGACCGAGGCGGTCCTTGGAGAGGTTAAATAGCAATTTGCACATCACTGTTGTGGTTTTTGCGTAAGTAAGATGCGATCTACTAGAGACCCATAACAACCACGTAAAACATGCAACAACAATTAGAGGACGTCTAACTTGTTTTTGCAGGGTATGCATGTGATATGATATGGCCAATGACGTGATGTGATATATTGGATGTATGAGATGACCATGTTGTAATAGTTAATATCGACTTGCACGTCGATGGTACGACAACCGGCAGGAGCCATAGGGTTGTCTTTAAACTAATGTTTGTGTTTGCAGATGCGTTTACTATATTGCTAGGACGTAGCTTTAGTAGTAATAGCACAAGTAGCACGACAACCCCGATGGCGACACGTTGATCGAGATCATGATGATGGAGATCATGGTGTGGCGCTGGTGACAAGAAGATCGTGTCGGTGCTTTGGTGATGGAGATCAAGAAGCACATGATGATGGCCATATCATGTCACTTATGAATTGCATGTGATGTTAATCCTTTTATGCACCTTATTTTGCTTAGAACGACGGTATCATTATGAGGTGATCTCTCACTAAAATTTCAAGACAAAATTGTGTTCTCCCTGACTGTGCACCGTTGCTACAGTTTGTTGTTTCGAGACACCACGTGATGATCGGGTGTGATAGACTCAACGTTCACATACAACGGGTGCAAAATAGTTGCACACGCGGAACACTCGGGTTAAACTTGATGAGCCTAGCATGTGCAGACATGGCCTCGGAACACATGAAACCAAAAGATCGAGCATGAATCATATAGTTGATATGATTAGCATAGAGATGCTTACCACTGAGACTATTCTCGACTCATGTGATGATCGGACTTGAGATAGTGGATTTGGATCATGTACCACTCAAATGACTACAGAGATGTACTTTTTGAGTGTGAGTTCTTAAGTAATATGATTAATTAAACTAATTATCATGAACATAGTCTAATGGTCTTTGTGAATTACGATGTAGCTTGCGCTATAGCTCTACTGTTTTTATACGTCCCTAGAGAAAATTTAGTTGAAAGTTGATAATAGCAACTTTGCGGGCTGAGTCCGTAAAACTGAGGATTGTCCTCATTGTTGCGCAGAAGGCTTATGTCTTTAATGCACCACTCGGTGTGCTGCACCTCGAGCATCGTCTGTGGATGTTGCGAACATATGACATACACGTTTTTGATGACTACGTGATAGTTCAGTACGCAATACTTAAAAGCTTAGAAGCGAGGCGCCGAAGACGTTTCAAAAACATCGCAGAACATAAGAGATGTTCAAGGAGATGAAATTGAGATTTCATGCTCGTGCCCTTGTTGAGAGGTATAAGAGCTCTGACAAGATTCTTTGCCTACAAAGTAAAGGAGAAAAGCTCAAATCGTTGAGCATGTTCTCAGATTGTCTGAGTACAACAATCGCTTGAATCAAGTGGGAGTTAATCTTCCAGATGAGATAGTGATGGTTCTCCAAAGTCACTGCCACTAAGCTGCTAGAGCTTCATGATGAACTATAAACAAATCAAGTATATATATGATGATCCTTGAGTGATTTGCAATGTTTGACACTTCAAAAGTAGAAATCAAGAAGGAGCATCAATTGTTGATGGTTAGTATAACCACTAGTTTCAAGAAGGGCAAGGGCTAGAAGGGATACTGCATGGAACGACAAACCAGTTGCTGCTCTAATGAAGAAACCCAAAATTGAACCCAAACCCGAGACTAAGTGCTTCTGTTATGAGGGGAATGGTCAGTGAGGCGGAGCTACCCTAGATACTTGGTAGATAAGAAGGCTGGCAAAAGTGGACAGAAGTATATTTGATATACATGATATTGATGTGTACTTTACTAGTGCTCCTAGTAGCACGAGGGTATTGGATACCGGTTCCGTTGCTAAGTGATTAGTAACTCGAAATGAAAGCTACGGTATAAACGGAGACTAGCTAAAGGCAAGGTGATAATATGTGTTGGAAGTGTTTCCAAGTTTGATGTGATCAAACATCGCACGCTCCCTCTATCATCGGGATTGGTGTTAAAATCTAAATAATTGTTATTTGGTGTTTGCGTTGAGCATGAACATGATTAGATCGTGTTTATTGCAATACGATTATTCATTTAAAGATAATAATAGTTATTCTATTTGCTTGAATAATTACCCTCAATGGTTTATTGAGTCTCGATAATAGTGTTACACATGTTCATAATATTGGTGCCAAAAGATACAAAGTAATAAGGATAGTACCACTTAGTTGTGGCACTGCCACTTGAGTCATATTGGTGTAAAATGCATGAAGAAGTTCCATGCTGATGGATCGTTTGGATTCACTTGATTTTGAATCACTTGAGACATGCAAATCATGCCACATGAAAACAAGAGAGTAACTTGTTGGGAGTAATGCATTTTTGATGTGTGCAGTCCAATGAGTGCTGAGGCACGCAGTGAATATCGTTATGTTTTTCACTGACGATTTGAGTAGATACGGGAGTATTTAATTGATGAATCACAAGTCTGAAATGTTGAAAAGTTCAAAGCTATTTCGGAGTGAAGATCGTCGTGACAAGAGGATAAACTGTCTACGATATGATCATAGAGATGAATATCTGAGTTACGAGTTTTTGGTACGCAGTTAGGACAAAGTGAAAATTGTTTCGCAGTTCATGCCACCTAGAACACCATAGTGTGATGATGTGTCTGCCCTTTTTGATATGTTGCATACTATGATGTCTCTTATCAAATTGCCACTATCGTTTATGGGTTATGCATTAGAGACAACCGCATTCACTTTAAATAGGGCACCACGTATTTCCATTGAGATGACACAGTATAGACTATGGTTTGGAGAAACCTGAGCTGTCGTTTCTTTAAAGTTTGGGGCTGCGATGCTTATGTGAAAAAGTTTTAGTCTGATAAGATCGAACCCAAAGCGGATAAATGCATCTTCATAGGATATCCAAAACAAATTGGATACATCTCCTATCTCACATCCGGAAGCAAAGTGTTTGTTTCTAGAAACGGGTCCTTTCTCGAGGAAAGGTTTCTCTCGAAAGAATTGAGTGGGAGGGTGGTGGAACTTGATGTGGTTAGTGAACTGTCACTTCAACCAGTGTGTAGCAGGGCGCAGGAAGATGTTCCTGTGGCGCCTACACCAATTGAAGTAGAAGCTGATGATGGTGATCATTAGAGCTTCGAATCAAGTTACTACAAACCTCGTAGGTTGACAAAGGTCACGTACTACTACAGAGTGGTACGGTAACCCTGTCTTGGAGGTCATGTTGTTGAACAACAATGAACCTACGAGTTATGGAGAAGCAATGGTGGGCCCGGATTCCGATAAATGGCTGGAGGCCATGAAATCCGAGAGAGGATCCATGTATAAAACAAAGTGTAGGCTTTAGAAGAACTACTTGATGGTAGTAAGACTATTAAGTAAATATGGATCTTTAAAAGGAAGACAAATGATGATGGTGATAAGTCACTATTAAGAAAAGCTCAACTTGTCGCAAAGATGTTTTCGACAAGATCAAAGAGTTGACTATGATGTGAATTTCTCACTCGTAGCGATGCTAAAAGTCTATTGGAATTATGTTAGTAGTGCTGCATTATTTGTGAAATATTGCACATAGGAAGTCAAAACATTGTTTCCTCAACGGTTTCCTTGAGGAAAGATTGTATGTGATACAATCAGAAGGTTTTGTCGATCCTAAGGATACTAACAAGTATGCAAGCTCCAGCGATCCTTTTATGGGCTGGTGCAAGTATCTCAGAGTTGGAATATACACTTTGATGAGATGATCAAAGCTTTTGGGTTTGTGCAAGGTATATGAGAAACTTGTATCTCCAAAGAAGTGAGTGGGAGCACTATAGAATTTCTAATAAGTATAGTGGTTGACATTTCGTTGATCGGAAGTAATGTAGAATTTCTGTAATGCATAAAGGTTGTTTGAAAGGGATTTTTCAAAGGAAGACCTGGATAGAGCTACTTAAACATTGAGCATCAACATCTATGGAGATAGATAAAAAATGCTAAACAAAACTTTCAAATGAAATGCATGCCTTGACAAGTTTTTGAAGGAGTTCAAAATAGATCAGCAAAGAAGTAGTTCTTGTCTGTGTTGTAAGGTGTGAATATGAGTAAGACTCAAAAGCCCAACCACGACAGAAGAAAGAGAAAGGACAAAGGTCGTCCCCTATGCCTTAGCCATAGACTCTACAGTATGCCATCTGTGTACCGCACCTGATGTGTGCCTTGCCACAAGTCTATTAAGAGGTACAGAGAGTGATCCAAGATTGAATCACTAAACATCGGTCAAAGTTATCCTTAGTAACTAATAGACTAAGGAATTTTTCTTTATTATGGAGGTGGTTGAAGAGTTCGTCGTAAAGGGTTACGTTGATGCAAGTTTTGACACTAATCCGAATAACTATGAGTAGTAAAACGGATTCATATAGTAGAGTATATATTTGGAGTATTTCCGAATAGCACGTTGTAGCAACATCTATAAGATGACATAAAGATTTGTAAAGCACACACGGATCTGAAAGATTCAGAACCGTTGACTAAAACCTCTCTCACGAGCAAGACGTGATCAGACCCCAGAACTATATGGGTGTTGGATTCGTTAAAATCACATGGTGATGTGAACTAGATTATTGACTCTAGTGCAAGTGGGAGACTGTTGGAAATATGCCCTAGAGGCAATAATAAATTAGTTATTATTATATTTCCTGGTTCATAATAATCGTTTATTATCCATGCTAGAATTGTATTGATTGGAAACTCAAATACATGTGTGGATACATAGACAACACACTGCCCCTAGTGAGCCTCTAGTTGACTAGTTCGTTGATCAAAGATGGTCAAGGTTTCCTCGCCCTAGGCAAGTGTTGTCACTTGATAACGGGATCACATCATTAGGAGAATCATGTGATGGACAAGACCCAAACTATGAACGTAACATATTGATCGTGTCGTTTTATTGCTATTGTTTTCTGCGTGTCAAGTATTTGTTCCTATGACCATGAGATCATATAACTCACTGGCACTGGAGGAATACCTTGTGTGCATCAAACGTCGCAACGTAACTGGGTGACTATAAAGGTGCTCTACATGTATCTCCGAAGGTGTCCGTTGAGTTAGTATGGATCAAGACTAGGATTTGTCACTCCGTGTGACAGAGAGGTATCTCGGGGCCCACTCGATAATACAACATCACACACAAGCCTTGCAAGCAATGTGACTAAGTGTAAGTCATGGGATCTTGTATTATGGAACGAGTAAAGGGACTTGCCCGTAACGAGATTAAAATAGGTATGCGGATACCGAGGATCAAATCTCGGGCAAGTAACATACCGAAGGACAAAGGGAATGACAGACGGGATTATATGAATCCTTGACACTGAGGTTCAACCGCTAAGATCTTCGGAGAATATGTAGGATCCAATATGGGCATCCAGGTCCCGCTATTGGATATTGACCGAGGAGTGTTTCGGGTCATGTCTACATAGTTCTTGAACCCGCAGGGTCTGCACACTTAAGGTTCGGTGACGTTTCGTATAGTTGAGTTATAGGTGTTGGTAACCGAAAGTTGTTCGGAGACCCAGATGAGATCCAGGACGTCACGAGGAGCTCCGGAATGGTCTGGAGGTAAAGATTGATATATAGGAAGTCATGTTTTGGTCACTGGAAAAGTTTCGGGCTCATCGGTAGTGTAACGGGAGTGCTGGGAGGGGTGTCGGGGACCATCGGGAGGGGTGTCACGCCCCAAGGGGTCTCATGGGCTATGGGAAGAGATGAACCAGCCCCTAGTTGGCTGGAATAAGTTCCAACTAAGGCCCATAAGGTTTGAGAAGGAAAAAATACAAGGTGGAAAGAGTTTCCAAGTGGGAAGGTGGAATCCTACTCCAAGTAGGATTGGAGTAGGACTCCTCCACCTCCAATTTCGGCCAAACCTTGAGGGTTTGAGGCTGCCTCCTCCCCTCCCTCCCTCCTATATATACTAGAGGTTATGAGGGTTTTTGAGACACAACTTTGCCACGTGCTGCTCGACCCTATACCACGCAGTTTTTCCTCTAGGTCGTATTTCTGCGGAGCTCGGGCGGAGCCCTGCAGGATTAGATCGTTACCACCATTGGAGCGCCGTCACGCTGCTGGAGAACTCTTCTACCTCTCCGCCCCTCTTGCTGGATCAAGAAGGTGGATATCATCGTCGAGCTGTACATGTGCTGAACGCGGAGGTGCCGTTCGTTCGGCACTAGATCGGAACGGATCGTGAGATGGATTGCAAGACGGTTCGTGCAACGGATCGCGAGACGGTTCGTGGGACGGATCACGGACGGATCATGGGACGGATCGCTGGACGGTTCGTGGGGTGGTTCGTGGGGCGGTTCGAGGGACGTGAAGACGTTCCACTACATCAACTGCGTTTCTTAACGCTTCCTGCTGTGCGATCTACAAGGGTACGTAGATCCAAATTTCCTCTCATAGATGGACATCACCATGATAGGTCTTCATGTGCGTAGGAATTTTTTTTTCCCATGCGATGTTCCTCAACAGTGGCATCATGAGCTAGGTTCATGCGTAGATGTTATCTTGAGTAGAACACAAAGGGTTTTGTGGACGGTGATGTTCGATTTGCTGCCCTCCTTAGTCTTTTCTCGATTCAACGGTATTGTTGGATTGAAGCGGCCCAGACCGACATTATTCGTACGCTTACGAAAGACTGGTTTCATCGATTGACATGCAACCTCGTTGCATAAAGATGACTAGAGGGTGTCGGTTTCTTCAACTTTAGTTGAATTGGTTTTGACCGAGGCGGTCCTTGGAGAGGTTAAATAGCAATTTGCACATCACTGTTGTGGTTTTTGCGTAAGTAAGATGCGATCTACTAGAGACCCATAGCAGCCACGTAAAACATGCAACAACAATTAGAGGACGTCTAACTTGTTTTTGCAGGGTATGCATGTGATATGATATGGCCAATGACGTGATGTGATATATTGGATGTATGAGATGACCATGTTGTAATAGTTAATATCGACTTGCACGTCGATGGTACGACAACCGGCAGGAGCCATAGGGTTGTCTTTAAACTAACGTTTGTGTTTGCAGATGCGTTTACTATATTGCTAGGACGTAGCTTTAGTAGTAATAGCATAAGTAGCACGACAACCCCGATGGCGACACGTTGATCGAGATCATGATGATGGAGATCGTGGTGTGGCGTTGGTGACAAGAAGATCGTGTCGGTGCTTTGGTGATGGAGATCAAGAAGCACATGATGATGGCCATATCATGTCACTTATGAATTGCATGTGATGTTAATCCTTTTATGCACCTTATTTCGCTTAGAACGACGGTATCATTATGAGGTCATCTCTCACTAAAATTTCAAGACAAAATTGTGTTCTCCCCGACTGTGCACCGTTGCTACAGTTTGTTGTTTCGAGACACCACGTGATGATCGGGTGTGATAGACTCAACGTTCAAATACAACGGGTGCAAAATAGTTGCACACGCGGAACACTCGGGTTAAACTTGACGAGCCTAGCATGTGCAGACTTGCGTCTCGGTGATGGCCCTTGATATCCCACAAGCGTATGTGATCGCATCAGTTTTCGAGGGTATAGTATTCAACCCAAATTTATTGATTCGCCAAGACGGGAAGCGAAAGAATATTCTCAAGTATTAGCAGCTGAATGTGTCAGATTCAACCACACCTGAAAGATTAGTGTCTGCAAGCAAAGTATCAGTAGCAAGGTAGTATGATAGCAACGGTGCCACAAACGATCTGTTGACGACAGACTATTCCTAACTATTGTATCAATGGCGCCAACACGTTGACGGGGGATTATTCTTGAGAAGAATGCTTCCCCGACTACGGCTCCAACAAAGTCTAGCAACAAGTAACAACAGAGTGACAAGGAACAGCAGTAGGAGCAGCAGCAAAGTAACAAGTAACAACAGTAGCGACAGCAGCAGCAAAGTGGCCCAATCCCTTTTGTAGCAAGGGACAAGCCTAGGCAAAGTAACATAGCGATGACTAGTAGTAAAAGACTCGTAGGTAGTGGATCAGTGATGGATGAGTATGGTGGATGTGATTCATCATGTAACAGCTATAACACGGAGAGATATGTGACTAGCTCCCGTTCATCAATCTAATGTAGGCATGTATTCCGTATGTAGTCATACATGCTTAGGGAAAATAACTTGCATGACATCTATTGTCCATCCCTCCCGTGGCAGCGGGGTCCTAATGGAAACTACGGGATATTAAGGTTCTCCTTTTAATAAAGAACCGGACCAACACATTAACACGCGGTGAATACATGAACTCCTCATACTATGGTCATCCCTGGGAGTGGTTCCGACTATTGTCACTCCGGGGTTGCCGGGTCATAATACATAGTAGGTGACTACAACTTGCAAGATAGGATCTAAAACACACATATATTGGTGACAACATAATAGGTTCAGATCTGAAATCATGGCACTCAGGCCCTAGTGACAAGCATTAAGCATAGCCAAGTAGTAGCAACATCAATCTAGAACATAGTGGATACTAGGGATCAATCCCCGTCAAGAACTAACTCGATTACATGATAGATCTCATCCAACTCATCACCGTTCAGCAAGCCTACGATGAGATTACTCACAAACGATGAAGAGCATCATGGAATTGTCGATGGAGAAAGGTTGATGATGACGATGGCGACGATTTCCCCTCTCCGGAGCCCGAAACGGACTCCAGATCTGCCCTCCAGATGAAGAACAGGATGTGGCGGCGCCTCCATATCGCAAAACGCGATGAAACCTTCTCTCTGATTTTTTCCAGGCGAAACGGAAGATATAGAGATGAGATTGGGGGCGGTGGTGTCACGTGGGCCCCACAAGCCTGCACGGCGCGACCATAGGGGGTGGCCGCAGCCTATGGGCTTGTGGCCCACTGGCACACCGCCTGAGGTGGATCTTTGCGCAGGTATTTTTCTTTTATTCCAGAAAAAATCTCCGTAAATTTTAGGACATCACGAGAACTTTTATTTCTGCACAAAAACAACACCATGGCAATTCTGCTGAAAACAGCGTCAGTCCGGGTTAGTTCCATTCAAATCATGCAAATTAGAGTCCAAAACAAGGGCAAAAGAGTTTGGAAAAGTAGATACGACGGAGACGTATCAACTCCCCCAAGCTTAAAGCCTTGCTTGTCCTCAAGCAATTCAGTTGACAAACTGAAAGAGACAAAAGAAAAACTTTGACGAACTCTGTTTGATCTTGTTGTTGCAACTATGTCTAACTCATATCCAGAGTTTCAGCAAGATCACAAGTAAAGCACATAAGCAAATGACATCTAGGTCTCACGGTAAATTCATATCAATGGCATAATCAACTAGCGAGCAAATAATAATAAGCCTCAAACCTCAACACTTCAATCAAAACAACATGAAGCAATGCAAATAGTTGGTATCTCGCTTGCTCTTTCTGAGACCGCAAAGCATAAATGGAGAGCACCTTCAAAGACCAAGGGTTGACTAAACATTGTAATTCAAGGCAATGAAGATCCAGTCATAGTCATACTCAACACAGTTAAAAGCAAAGCATAATAATGACAGAGGTGCTCTCTAATTGGTGCTTTTATAAGAGGAGGATGACTCAACAGGAACATAAATAGACAGGCCCTTCACAGAGGGAAGCATTGATTTGCAGAGGTGCCAGAGCTCAAGCTTTGAAAATAGAGATAATAATTTTGGGTGGCATGCTTTCATTGTCAACGCAATGACTAAGGGTTCTCAACATCTTCCATGCTACACATGCTATAAGCGGTTCCCAAATAGATGCTACGGCAACAAAAGTCCTTCCCTGGCGTGTAGAATTCTTTTTATTACTTCTCTGGATTGCGTCGGTTTTTCCCTTGAAGAGGAAAGGGTGATGTAGTACAGGAGCAGTAAGTATTTCCCTCAGTTTGAGAACCAAGGTATCGAACCAAAAGGAGGGCCTCGTCAAGTCCAAAGTACCTGCGCAAAAACAAACAAGCTTGCACCCAACGCTTCAAAGGGGTTGTCAATCCCTTCAAGATTGTTTGCAAAGTGAGATCTGAAGGCGAAAAGTGCAATGAAGTAAAAAGTGTAAGGCTGAAAATAAGGTGTGGAGTAGACCCTGGGGCCATAGTTTTCACTAGAGGCTTCTCTCAAAATAGCAAGTATTACGGTGTGTGAACAAATTACTGTCGAGCAATTGATAGAACCACACAAAGTCATGACGGTATCTAAGGCAATGATCATACATATAGGCATCATGTACAAGACAAGTAGACCGATACTTTCTGCATCTAGTATTATTAGTCCACACATCGACCGCTATCCAGCATGCATCTAGTGTATTGAGTTCATGACGAACAGAGTAACGCTTTAAGCAAGATGACATGATGTAGAGGGATAATCTCAAACCAATGATGAAAACCCCATCTTTTTACCCTTGATGGCAGCAACACGATACGTGCCTCGCTACCTCTTCTGTCACTGGGTGAGGTCACCGTACGGTATAAACCCAAAACCAAGCACTTCTCCCATTGCAAGAATCATAGATCTAGTTGGCCAGACAAAACCCACAATTCAAAGAGAATTACAAGGATATGAAATCATGCATAAGAGAGATCAGAAGAAACTCAAATAAGATTCATAGATAATCTGATCATAAATCCACAATTCATCGGATCTCGACAAACACACCGCAAAAGAAGATTACATCGGATAGATCATGGAGAACTTTGTATTGAAGATCCAAGAGAGAGAATATACCATATAGTTACTAGCTATGGACCCATAGGTCTATGGTGAACTAGTCACGCATCAATGGAGAGGCCATGGTGTTGATGAAGAAGCCCTCCGTGTCTGAATCCCCTCTCCGACAGGGCACCATGACGTGCCCCAGATGGGATCTTGCGGAGACAGAAGCTTGCGGCGGCGGAAAAGCGATTGCGATGATCTCTTGATTTTTTATGGAATTTATGGGATTATATAGGCGAAAGATCTAGGTCAGGGGACCTCCAGGGGGCCCACAAGCAAGGATGGCGCGCCCCTTGGCCGCGGGGTGGGGGATTGTGGGGCCCCTGGAGCTCCTCTGGCTTGCCTCCCAAGTTCTCCCATCTTCTTCCGTTCCAAAAAAAATCTTTTCGGGGATTTTCTTCCGTTTGGACTCCGTTTGAAAATCTCCTCTGAAAGGGGTCAAAAACATGGAAAAAACAGGAACTGGCACTTGGCACTGAGTTAATAAGTTAGTCCCAAAAAATAAATAAAAGGCATGCAAAACATCCAAAGTTTGACAAGATAATAACATGAAACCATCAAAAATTATAGATACGTTGGAGACGTATCAGCCCTCGCTACCTGATGACCCACAAGTGTAGGGGATCTATCCTAGTCCTTTCGATAAGTAAGAGTGTCAAACCCAACGAGGAGCAGAAGGAAATGACAAGTGGTTTTCAGCAAGGTATTCTCTGCAGGCACTGAAATTATCGGTAACAGATAGTTGTGTGATAAGATAATTCGTAACGGGTAGCAAGTAACAATAGTAACAAAGGTGCAACAAGATGGCCCAATCCCTTTTGTAGCAAGGGACAAGCCTAGACGAACTCTTATATAAGGTAAAGCGCTCCCGAGGACACATGTGAATTTCTGTCAAGCTAGTTTTCATCATGTTCATATGATTCGCGTTCGCTACTTTGATAGTTTGATATGTGGGTAGACCGGTGCTTGGGTGCTGTCCTTACTTGGACAAACATCCCACTTATGATTAACCCCTCTCGCAAGCATCCACAACTACGAAAGAAGAATTAAGACAAAGTCTAACCATAGCATTAAACTAGTGGATCCAAATCAGCCCCTTGCGAAGCAACGCATAAACTAGGGTTTAAGCTTCTGCCACTCTAGCAACCATCATCTACTTATTACTTTCCAATGCATTCCTATAGGCCCAAATAATGGTGAACTGTCATGTAGTCAACGTTCACATAACACCACTAGAGGAAAGACAACATAAAACGCATCAATATATCGAACGAATACCAAATTCACATGACTACTTATAGCAAGAGTTATCCCATGTCCTCAGGAACAAACGTAACTACTCACAAAGAATAATTATCTTCATGATCAGAGAGGTATTGAATAGCATTAAGGATCTGAACATATGATCTTCCACCGAGTAAACCAACTAGCATCAACTACAAGGAGTAATTAACACTACTAGCAACCTTACAAGTACCAATGAGAGTCGCAAGACGGAGATTGGGTACAAGAGATGAACTAGGGTTTGGAGATGAGATGGTGCCGATGAAGATGTTGATGGATATGAGTCCCCTCCGATGAGAGGAGTGTTGGTGATGACGATGACGACGATTTCCCCCTCCGGGAGGGAAGTTTCCCCGGCAGGACAGCCCTGCCGGAGCTCTAGATTGGTTCTGCTCAAGTGCCGCCTCATGCCAGCGATGATTCTTCCCGAAAGCTCTCTCCTGATTTTTTCTGGGACGAAACCCTCCTAATGGCATAAGATGGGAGCCAGAGGGGTAACAGGGGGCCCATGAGCACCCTAGGCGTGCCCAGGGGGTAGGGCGCGCCTCGCAGGCTCGTGACCTCCTCGTGGCTCCCCTCCAGTATTTCTTCCACCCAGTATTTTTTATATATTCCAAAATAATTCCTCGCTGATTTTCACGGGTTATGGAGTTGTTCCAAATAGGTATCTCAAACTTGCTCCTTTTCCAGCCCAGAATTCCAGCTGCCGGCATTCTCCCTCTTCATGTAAACCTTATAAAATAAGAGAGAAAAGGCATAAGTATTGTACCATGATACGTCTCCAACGTATCTATAATTTTTGATGGTTTCATGCTATTATCTTGTCAAACTTTGGACGTTTTGTATGCCTTTTATATCTGTTTTGGGACTAACTTATTAACTCAGTGCCAAGTGCCAGTTCCTGTTTTTTCCGTGTTTTTGACCATTTTCAGAGGAGAATTTTAAATGGAGTCCAAACGGAATAAAATCCGCGGAATGATTTTTTCCATAACATAAGACGCACGGGAAACTTGAGAACCAAGGCAGGGGACCTCGGAGGAGGTCACAAGCCCACCAGGCCCGACCTAGGGGGGGGGCGCTAGCAGGCTTGTGAGCTCCCCGTGGCTCCCGTACCCTAGGTCTTCCGCCTATATATTCCCTAAAATCCCAGAAAAAATCAGGAGATCATTGAAAATACTTTTCCGTCGCCGCAAGCTTCTGTCTCCACAAGATCCTAGCTGGGGCACGTTCAGGTGCCCTGCCGGAGGGGGGATTCAGATATGGAGGGCTTCTTCATCAGCACCATGACCTCTCCGATGATGCGTGAGTAGTTCAACATAGACCTACGGGTCCATAGCTATTAGCTAGATGGCTTCTTCTCTCTCTTGGATCTTCAATACAAAGTTCTCCATGATCTTCATGGAGATCTATCCGACGTAATCTTCTTTTGCGGTGTGTTTGTCGAGATCTGATGAATTGTGGATTTATGATCAGATTATCTATGAATCTTATTTGAGTTTCTTCTGATCTCTCTTATGCATGATTTCATATCCTTGTAATTCTCTTCGAGTTGTGGGTTTTGTTTGGCTAACTAGATCTATGATTCTTGCAATGGGAGAAGTGCTTGGTTTTGGGTTCATACTGTGCGGTGACCTCACCCAGTGATAGAAGGGGTAGTGAGGCACGCATCATGTTGTTTCCATCAAGGGTAAAAAGATGGGGTTTTCATCATTGGTTTGAGATTATCCCTCTACATCATGTCATCTTGCTTAAGGCATTACTCTGTTCGTCATGAACTCAATACACTAGATGCATGCTGGATAACGGTCGATGTGTGGAGTAATAGTAGTAGATGCAAAAAGTATCGGTCTACTTGTCTCGGACATGATGCCTATATGTATGATCATTGCCTTAGATATCATCATGACTTTGCGCGGTTCTATCAATTGCTCGACAGTAATTTGTTCACCCACCGTAATACTTGCTATTTTGAGAGAAGCCTCTAGTGAACACTATGGCCCCCGGGTCTACTCCATACATAATTGTCAGCCTTACACTTTTACTTCGTTGCACTTTCCGCCTTCAGATCTCACTTTGCAATCAATCTTGAAGGGATTGACAATCCGTTTATAGCGTTGGGTGCAAGCTCTTTTGTGTTTGCGCAGGTACTCTAGACTTGACGCGATTCTCCTACTGGATTGATACCTTGGTTCTCAACTAAGGGAAATACTTACTGCTCCTGTGCTGCATCACCCTTTCCTCTTCAAGGGAAAAACCAACGCAAGCTCAAGGGGTGACAGAAAGGTTTCTGTCGCCGTAGCAGAAGGATTTCTGGCACCGTTGCTGGGGAGGATCAAGTCAAGAACTCATCCAAGTAAGTGTCGCAAACTCATCTCTTGCATTTACTTTTTTGCCTCTCGTTTTCCTCTCCCCCACTTCTGAAAAACAAAAAATTACAAAAATATTTGCCTTTTTCGTTTGCCTTTCGTTTGCTTGGGTGCTATGTGCCTTCAATATGCTTGCATCTTCGCTTGCTGAAAATCTAGTGATATGGATCCTCATCCACTTGCTAATCTCTTTAAGAGATCCAATTACGTTGATCCAATTGCTAGTGAGTTGAGTGCACTTGACTATATTTATGGAGTTTTGCTTGAGATGCGTGAATCTGAAAATCGCGATGAAGAAATTTATGAAGTGATTCACGAGGGCTCCTTGAATGAAAAGTATGATTGCAATGGTTTCACTATACATTCTATTAGTGACAATCATGCTAAAAATATGCAAAACCCTAAGCTTGGGGATGCTAGTTTTGTATGTCCACTACTTGTTGCAATGATCATGAGTGGGGCGATGATTTTTCTTATGATCTTGAAAATTTGTTTAAGCCTCATGCTGAATATGATATTTGCAATATTATTGAAAGTGGGTTTGGAGAAGTCATGACTTTAGTTGATGATAATCCCACTATATTTGAAGAGCGTCAACTTTGCATGCATGTGGATCATGAAAAGAATATCCTATGTGATAGTTACATTGTCGAATTCGAATATGATCCCACATGTAATTATTATGAGAGAGCAAAATATGGTGGTAGAAACTTTCATATCACTAAATCACCTCTCGTTATGTTGAGATTGCTATTGTCTCTTTCTTCTTCCTTGCTTATGGTAACTATTGGTTGTCTTTACAATCTGTTTTCCTATAAAATGGCTATGCATAGGAAGTATGTTAGACTTAGATGTGATTTTCACATGCTTTATGATGCTCTCGTTGTGCTTCAATTCTTGTCTTTTGTGTGAGCATCATAGAATTATCAATGCCTAGCTAAGGGCGTTAAACAATAGCGCTTGTTGGGAGGCAACCCAATGAATTTACCTTTTTCTTTCTGTTTTGTTGCATCCACACTATCATAATTCTGTTGTGATTGTGTCTTTTGTGTTTCTTTTTGTGTTTGAGCCAAGCAAAACCTTTATGACTAGTCTTGGTGATGGTTGTTTTATCCTGCTGGAAAAAGACAGAAACTTTTCGCTCACGAGATGATTTTTCATTTTTATTCAGAAAGAGCTTTTTAGTTGATTCTTTTTGCTTCTGGTTGATAGGCCTTTTTCCCAGGGAGTCGTAATTTTTCAGAATTTGTGAGGTACCAGAAGTATACGAAGTATACAGATTGCTACAGACTGGTCTGTTTTTGACAGATTCTGCTTTTATTGAGTTGGTTGCTTGTTTTGATGAAACTATGGACAGTATCGGGGGTACTAGCCATGCAAAAGTGAGAATACAGTAGCCCAACACCAATATAAATAGAAATCAAGATTGCTACAGTACCGAAAGTGGTGGTAGTTTATTTTCTTGTGCTAATGTTATCACGAGTTTCTGTTTAAGTTTTGTGTTGTGAAGTTTTCAAGTTTTGGGTGATGTTCTCATGGACAAAGAGATAAGGAGTGGAAAGAGATCAAGCTTGGGGATGCCCAAGGCATCCCAAGCCAAATTCAAGGACACCAAAAAGCCTAAGCTTGGGGATGCCCCGGGAAGGCATCCCCTCTTTCGTCTTCAATCCATCGGTAACATTACTTGGAACTATATTTTTATTCACCACATGATATGTGTTTTGCTGGGAGCGTCTTGTATCTTAGGAGTCTTTTGTTTTTGTTGTGTCACAATCATCCTTTCTGCACACCTTTAGATAGAGACATGCACTCATCGTGATTTTGCTAGAATGCTCATCGTGCTTCACTTATATCTTTTGAGCTAGATATTTTGCTCTATGTGCTTCACTTAGATCTTTTAGAGCACGGCGGTGCGTGACTTGGTAGTTGGCTTATGCTATGAAAGTAGTCCCAAAGGTGACAGGTACCCAAAGAGGATACAAAAACCTCCATCTTCATGTGCATTGAGTAGAAAGAGAAGTCTTGATTCCTCTCAATTAGTTTTGAGACATGGATTTGGTAATATTAAGAGTTATGTTAGTAGGGTGTTGTGAATCTAGAAATACTTGTGTTGAAGTTAGTGATTCCCATAGCATGCACGTATGGTGAACCGCTATGTTAGGAAGTCGGAGCATAATTGATCTATTGGTTGTCATCCTTTGCGTTGAGGTCGGGATTGCGTGATGGTTAACACCTACCAACCCTTCCCCTAGGAGTATGCGTTTAGCACTTTGTTTCAATTACTAATAAAAACTTTCGCAACAAGTATGTGAGTTCTTCATGACTAATGTGAGTCCATGGTATAGATGCACTTTCTCCTTCCACCATTGCTATCCTCTCTAGTACCGCGCAATTCTCGCCAGTGCACAAACCCACCATATGCCTTCCTCAAAACAGCCACCATACCTACCTACTATGGCATTTTCATAGCCATTCCGAGATATATTGCCATGCAACTCCCACCGTTCCGTCTCATGACTTGTGCCGTCACTCTCATATTGCCATTGCATGATTGTAAGATAGCTAGCGAGATGTTTCAACATCATACACCAAGCTAGATCGTTGCACATCCCGGTACACTGCCGGAGGCATTTCCTATAGAGTCATCATCGTTCTAAGCTTTGAGCGGTGAGTAAATAAATTTGTGATGATCATCATTATTGGAGCATTGTCCCATGTGAGGAAAAAAAGAGGCCAAAGAGCCCAAATAAAAAAAGAGAGGCCAAGAGCCCAAATAAAAAAAAAGAAGAGAGAAAAAGAGAGAAGGGACAATGCTACTATCTTTTTCCACACTTGTGCTTCATAATAGCACCATATTCTTCATGATGGAGAGCCTCTCGTTTCGTCACCACCATATGCTAGTGGGAATCTTTATTATATAACTTGGCTTGTATATTCCAATGATGTGCTTCCTCAAAATTGCCCTAAGTCTTTGTGAGCAAGCAAGTTGGATGCACACCCACTAGTTATCCTTTTGAGCTTTCACATACTTATAGCTCTAGTGCATAATTTGTATGGCAATCCCTACTCATTCACATTGATATCTATTAATGGGCATCTCCATAGACCTTTGATACGCCGAGTCAATGTGACCATCTCCTCCTTTTTGTCTCACAACCACCACCACACTCTATTCCACCTATAGTGCTATATCCATGGCTCACGCTCATGTATTGCATGATAGTTATAAAAAGTTTGAGAAAGTAAGAGTGCGAAAACAATTACTTGGCCAATACCGGGGTTGTGCATGATTTACATTAGTTGTGTGAGGATGATGGAGCATAGCCAGACTATATGATTTTGTAGGGATAACTTTCTTTGGCCTTGTTATTTTGAAAGTTCATGCTTACTTTGCTAGTTTGCTTGAAGTATTATTGTTTTCATGTCAATAGAAAACTGTTGTTTTGAATCTTACGGATCTGAACATTCATGTCACATGAAAGAAGCTGCAAAGGACAACTATGCTAGGTAGCATTCCACATCAAAAATTCATTCTTTATCACTTCCCTAGTCGAGGACGAGCAGGAGTTAAGCTTGGGGATGCTTGATACGTCTCCAACGTATCTATAATTTTTGATGGTTTCATGCTATTATCTTGTCAAACTTTGGACGTTTTGTATGCCTTTTATATCTTTTTTGGGACTAACTTATTAAATCAGTGCCAAGTGCCAGTTCCTGTTTTTTCTGTGTTTTTGACCCTTTTCAGAGGAGAATTTTAAATGGAGTCCAAACGGAATAAAATATGCGGAATAATTTTTTCCATAATAGAAGACGCACGTGAAACTTGAGAACCAAGGTAGGGGACCTCGGAGGAGGTCACAAGCCCACCAGGCCCGACCTAGGGGGGGGGCCTAGCAGGCTTGTCATTTCCCCGTGGCTCGCCTGCCCTACGTCTTCCGCCTATATATTCCCTAAAATCACAGAAAAAATCAGGAGATCATTGAAAATACTTATCCGCCGCCGCAAGCTTCTGTCTCCGCAAGATCCCATCTGGGGCACGTTCTGGTGCCCTGCCGGAGGGGGGATTCGGATACGGAGGGCTTGTTCATCAACATCAGGACCTCTCCGATGATGCGTGAGTAGTTCACCAAAGACCTACGGGTCCATAGCTATTAGCTAGATGTCTTCTTCTCTCTCTTGGATCTTCAATACAAAGTTCTCCATGATCTTCATGGAGATCTATCCGATGTAATCTTCTTTTGCGGTGTGTTTGTCGAGATTCGATGAATTGTGGATTTATGATCAAATTATCTTGTAATCTTATTTGAGTTTTTTCTGATCTCTCTTATGCATGATTTCATATCCTTGTAATTCTCTTCGAGTTGTGGGTTTTGTTTGGCCAACTAGATCTATGATTCTTGCAATGGGAGAAGTGCTTGGTTTTGGGTTCATACCGTGCGGTGACCTCACCCAGTGACAGAAGGGGTAGCAAGGCACGCATCGTGTTGGTGCCATCAAGGGTACAAAGATGGGGTTTTCATCATTGGTTTGATATTATCCCTCTACATCATGTCATCTTGCTTAAGGCGTTACTCTGTTCGTCATGAACTCAATACACTAGATGCATGTTGGGTAGCGGTCGATGTGTGGAGTAATAGTAGTAGATGCAGAAAGTATCGGTCTACTTGTCTCGGACCTGATGCCTATATGTATGATCATTGCCTTAAATATCATCATGACTTTGCGCGGTTCTATCAATTGCTCGACAGTAATTTGTTCACCCACCGTAATACTTGCTATTTTGAGAGAAGCCTCTAGTGAACACTATGGCCCCGGGTCTACTCCACACCATATTTTCAGCCTTACACTTTTACTTCGTTGCACTTTCCGCCTTCAGAATTCACTTTGCAATCAATCTTGAAGGGATTGACAACCCCTTTATAGCGTTGAGTGCAAGCTCTTTTGTGTTTGCGCAGGTACTCTAGACTTGACGCGATTCTCCTACTAGATTGATACCTTGGTTCTCAACTGAGGGAAATACTTACTGCTCCTGTGCTGCATCACCCTTTCCTCTTCAAGGGAAAAACCAACGCAAGCTCAAGTGGTGACAGAAAGGTTTTTGTTGCTGTAAAATACCATAATGTGTAATAACAACCCATAATGCGATAAATATCGATATAAAAGCATGATGCAAAATGGACGTATCAACTCCCCCAAGCTTAGACCTCGCTTGCCCTCAAGTGGAAGCCGAGATCAATAAATATGCCCACATGTTTAGAGATAGAGGTGTCGATAAAATAAAATACGGACATATAGGCATCATGATCATATTTAGAACAGCAATATCACCATATAATCTCTTATGCTAAAGTGACAATTCCTCCACAATGTAAAGTATGGATCAAGAACCTTATTGAGAATTAACAACCAATAGTCTTTAGTCATTGAGGCAGTTGCAATTTATCATAACATCGGAAAGAGTCAAATAAGAGCTTGTAAAGCAAATCCACAAACTCAATCATATTTTAGTCTTCTACAATTGCTAAAACTCACGCGGTACTCATGAGATCAAAGTTCTCCCACCATGCAGCTGCGGGGCCTTCAAGTTGATGCGCGGCAAATCGCACCTTCTCAGCTTCAGTACATCCAGTAGTGATTAGTTCCCGCTCCATCTTGCGGAGCTAATCATCTGCCACAATGGGCTCAATGCTGCTGGAGAAAGTCGGAGGGTTCAACCTCAGAAAACGGGTGAGATTGTCGGCCTGGGGTGGATGATGGTTGTTGTTATTGTTCTGGTTCTGAATGATCAGCTGCAGGGCATTCTGTTGCTGAATCAACTGTGTGAGTTCCGGCGGAAAGTTGGAAGCAGGGTCACGTCTCGGAGGCATCTGGTGTTTGTAGAGGGGTGGGATTAGCATAGAACAAGGGTCTAAAGAGTAATTACACTACCCATATGAAATGCAACAAACAAGTATCACACCACACATTTTTATTCATTATCACCTCAAAAGGTTCACACACGGGGATACAAGTTTCGATAACCTAAATATCGGCCTAAGCGTTTAACGATAAGATAAATTGGTGGACTAGTCTAAGTGTCCTCCTCAGAAAAGCATGGTGGTGGGTCCGTCGGTGGAGCTTGCTTCGTAGTCCTCCTCATTGCTGATCAAGGGGGCTACGTCTCCTTCAGGGTGAAGGTTCTCGCCTATGTCCAGTTCTTCCTCCAGATATGCGACACGAGCCTTCAGCTTCTCGATCCTCTCCAAGAAGTCCTTCACCTCCACTCTTGTGCTCATAGTGGGCTTCCCGGGCTGCTTCTTCGAGTTTGAGTTCGCGGAGCGATAATTACTTGATCTTCCTAGCGTCCTTGACCACACGATGCTCCAGAGTCCTGATGACCCACAAGTATAGGGGATCAATCGTAGTCCTTTCGATAAGTAAAAGTGTCGAACCCAACGAGGAGCAGAAGGATCTGACAAGTGGTTTTCAGCAAAGAAATATCTGCAAGCACTGAAATTATCGGTGACAAGTGATTGTGTGGTGAGATGATTCGTAGCAAGCAACAAGTAACAAAAGTAGCAACGATGCAGCAAAGTGGCCCAATCCCTTTTGTAGCAAGGGACAAGCCTGGACAAAGTCTTATAGGAGGAAAAGCGCTCCCGAGGACACACGGGAATTTCTGTCATGCTAGTTTCATCATGTTCATATGATTCACGTTCGTTACTTTGATAGTTTGATATGTGGGTGGACCTGCGCTTGGGTACTGCCCTTACTTGGACAAGAATCCCACTTATGATTAACCCCTCTCGCAAGCATCCGCAACTACGAAAGAAGAATTAAGGCAAAGTGTAACCATATCATTAAACTAGTGGATCCAAATCAGCCCCTTACGAAGCAACGCATAAACTAGGGTTTAAGCTTCTGTCACTCTAGCAACCCATCATCTACTTATTACTTCCCAATGCCTTCCTCTATGCCCAAATAATGGTGAAGTGTTATGTAGTCGACGTTCACATAACACCACTAGAGGAAAAGCAACATACAACATATCAAAATACCGAACGAATACCAAATTGACATGACTATTATTAGCGTGACTTATCCCATGTCCTCAGGAACAAAAGTAACTACTCACAAAGCATAATCATAATCATGATCAGATGTGTAATGAGTAGCATCAAGGATCCGAACATAAACTCTTCCACCAAGTAATCCGACTAGCATCAACTACAAAGAGTAATCAACACTACTAGCAACCTTACAAGTACCAATCAGAGTCGCGAGACGGAGGTTGGTTACAAGAGATGAACTAGGGTTTGGAGATGAGATGGTGCTGATGAAGATGTTGATGGTGACGAGTCCCCTCCGATGAGAGCAGTGTTGGTGATGACGATGGCGACGATTTCCCCCTCCGGGAGGGAAGTTTCCCCCGCAGGATTGTCTTGCCGGAGCTCTAGATTGGTTCTGCTCAAGTTCCGTCTCGTGCTGGCGGCGAAAACACGAAAAAGCTCCCGTCTGATTTTTTTCTGGACGAAACCCTCCATATAGCAAAAGAGGGGGGCCAGTGGGCCAGTGTGCTATCCACAAGCCCCCATGGCGCGGCCTGGGGGGTGGCCACACCGTGCAGGCTTGTGGGCACCCCCTGGTGCCCCTCCGACACTTCTTCGGCCCAGTATTTTTTATATATTGGGAAAAAAATCTCCGTTGATTTTCACGGCATTTGGAGTTGCGCAGAATAGGTATCTCAACTTTGCTCCACTTTCAGGCCAGAATTCCAGTTGCCGGTATTCTCCCTCTTCATGTAAACCTTGCAAAATAAGAGAGAAAAGGCATAAGAATAGTACCGTGAAGTGAAATAACAGCCAAAGAAGCGATAAATATCAACATGAAAACATGATGCAAAATGGACGTATCAACTCCCCCAAGCTTAGACCTCGCTTGTCCTCAAGCGAAAGCCGAGCTCAATAAATATGTCCACATGTTTAGGGAGAGAGGTGTCGACAAAACAAGATACGAACATGCATGTATCATGATCATGATCAGAACAGCAATACCAACATATAATCTCTCATGCTAAAGTGATAATTCCTTCACAAAGTAAAGCATGGATCAAGAACCTTACCGAGAAGTAACAACCGATAGCCTTTAGTCATTGAAACAATTACAATTTATCACAACATCAGAAAGAGTCAAGTAAGAGCTTGTAAAGCAAATCCACATACTCAACCATTCTTTCGTTCTCTACAATTGCTACAACTCACGTGGTACTCATGAGATCAAAGTTTCAGCTAAACACAGAGAAAGATAGGGGCTTATATTTGCCTCCCAACTGCTTACCTCAAGGGTAATGTCAACAATAATAATTCATGGATACCTACCTCCAAGTTGACATATGAATATTGATCTTTCCCAAGCATGTGACGGTAGCCAAGACAAAGGCAAAATAGGGAATTGGTGAAGATCACCATGACTCTTTCAAGGACAAAAAGTAAAGGTACAAGATAGTCCCTTCGCAAAGGGAAGCAGAGGTTGTCATGCGCTTTTGAGGTTTGGATGCGTGTCCTCTTAGTGCGGAGGAACGTCACTTTATATTGCCTCCTGTGATAAAGAACTTTATTATGCAGTCTGTCGCTTTTATGTCTTCCTCATCACAGGTTCATATAAAGCTTATTTTCCATGCACTAATAGATCATACATATTAGAGAGCAATTTTTATTGCTTGCACCGATGACAACTTACTTGAGGGATCTTATTCAATTCATAGGTAGGTATGGTGGACACTCATGGCAAAACTGGTTTGAAGGTTTATGGATGCACAAGTAGTATCTCTACTTAGTGCGGGAGTTTTTGGCTAATATGAGGTGGAAGCAATCGTCACATGCTAAGGGATATCTAATCATATAACATTGTTCAGAGCCAAGCAAACACAATTCATTGCGTTGTCTTCCTTGTTCAACATATACTTCTAGGCATGGAATAGTTTGGTGAGTGTTCACAATCATAGATGGTGTCAGATATGATATATTTATATGTGAACCTCTCCTTCCTTATCGCTTCCTATTAATTGCAACAATGACCAAGGTCTACGTTTTCCTACCCTCAACAAGTTTCAATCCTCATTCTTTTTATATGTGAAGCCATCACTTCCCATAAGACCATTACATGATCTTTCATGCTTTTGTTCTATTATCACTCTTTTGATCATGGCAAGAGGCAAAGCCCTTCAACTAAGACACTCTTTATTATATGGCTCACGAGCAAGAATACATTGGGGGTGACAAAAAGCAAAACTCAAGACTAAAACACTAAGACTTTTAAACTACTAGAGAAAAAGAAATCTGAAAAGGAAAACTAAAACAAAGGTAAAGGCAAAAGATGTGATGGTGATACGATACCGGGGCAACTCCCCCAAGCTTGGCACAAGCCAAGGGGATTGCCCATACCAATGCTCAGTTGTATTCCTTTGGTGGTGATGGTGGAGTTGTTGCAACCTTCGATTCCAAGAGGGCCATCAGTCTTTGATTTATACTTGGAAGATCTGTGATATGTTTCTCCAGCAAAAAAACTTCACGAGTGAGACAAGTATTGCGAGCACGAGTTGTTTCACAAAACCTCAAGAGTTCAATCAAAGATGGAGACAGTAGGTGGAGGTAAGTTTGGAGGAAATCCACTTCTTCAACTTCTTCCTTGTTGAGCACAGATTGCACTTCGTCCCATGCCTGATCCTTCTCCTTAGCCTTGCCCTTGATTTCTTTAGGTAGCCTCTCCTTAGCCTCCATGACCTCCATCCTTTTTAGATCATCATGAACTTCTCCATAGATTTTACGGAGGTTGTTCTCCCCCACAGATTCTTGAGAGGACATCTTGACCTAGATCTGCGGCAGAAAACAAGCTCAAAACGAAAAACAAAGGAAATCTGCGTGATGAAGGGTTCAGACCAAACGGAAGTATATATAATGATTTTTTCCATACCAGAAGGAGTACCCTGCACGAAAAAGGAGTCCGGGAGGCGCACGAGGTGGCCACAAGCCCTCACGGTGCGGCCAGGGGGTGGGCCCGAGCTGTGCAGGCTTGTCGCCTCCTCGCGCACCTTCCGTTCCAATTTTTGTATTTTTTCTAATATTCCAAAACGGAGAAAATTTCCTATGGGGAACGTTTTGGACTGTGTTTTCTTACCGAATCACATACCTCTTCCTTTTTGGAGTCTGAAACAGGCTGATAAATGTCTCTTAGGTATTCTTCTGGAGTTATGGTATTGATGATATTGCTTTCAACATTTATGGGAGTACCTGAGATATAATGCTTGATTCTCTACCCATTTACCACTCTCGGACAATTACCTTCCGTGTTGTTGATCTTGATAGCACCGGAATGATATACTTCCTCAACAACATAGGGACCTTCCCATTTAGAGAGAAGTTTGCCTGCAAAGAATCTTAAACGAGAGTTATATAGCAAGACATAATCACCTACATTGAACTCACGCATTTGTATCATCTTATCATGCCACCTCTTAACCTTCTCTTTGAAAAGCTTGGCATTCTCATATGCCTGAGTTCTCCACTCATCAAGCGAGCTAATGTCCAATAACCTCTTCTCACTGGAAAGTTTGAAATCAAAGTTGATCTCTTTGATTGCCCAATAAGCTTTATGCTCTAGCTCAAGAGGTAAGTGACATGCTTTCCCATACACCATTTTGTATGGAGACATGCCCATGGGATTCTTATATGCAGTTCTATAAGCCCACAGTGCATCATCGAGCTTCTTAGACCAATTCTTTCTAGACCTGTTGACAGTCTTTTGCAGAATCAGTTTAATCTCTCTATTACTTAGCTCTACTTGACCACTGGACTGAGGGTGATAGGGAGACGCAATTCTATGGTTGACATCGTACTTAGCAAGCGTTTTACGGAAAGCACCATGAATGAAGTGTGAACCACCATCGGTCATTAGATATCTAGGGACTCCAAATCTAGGGAAGATAACTTCTTTCAACATCTTGATAGAGGTGTTGTGATCAACACTACTAGTGGGGATAGCTTCTACCCACTTAGTGACGTAATCAACAGCAACTAAGATGTGCGTATAGCCATTGGATTTTGGAAAAGGTCCCATATAATCAAAGCCCCAGACATCAAATGGTTCAATGACAAGTGAATAGTTCATAGGCATTTCCTAACGTTTGCTAATATTACCTATTCTTTGACATTCGTCACATGACAAGACAAACTTACGGGCATCCTTGAAGAGAGTGGGCCAATAGAAACCTGATTGCAATACCCTGTGTGCAGTTCTATCTCCCGCATGGTGTCCTCCGTAGGCCTCGGAGTGACACTTCTGTAGGATCTGTCCCTGTTCATGTTCATGTACACAAGTCTAATAACACCATCTACCTCTTCCTTATAAAGGTGAGGATCATCCCAAAAGTAATGTCTCAAGTCAAAGAAGATTTCTTCTTTTGCTGGTACGTGAAACTAGGTGGTATGTATTTGGCAACGATATAATTCGCATAATCAGCATACCGCGGTGCACTACGTGAAGCATTGATGACATTCAATTGCTCATCGGGAAAGCTATCATCAATAGGTTGTGGGTCATCAAGAACATTCTCCAGCCTGGACAAGTTATCTTCTACTGGGTTATCAGCACCCTTTCTGTCGACAACGTGCAAATCAAATTCTTGTAGCAAGAGAACCCATCTGATAAGTCTAGGTTTAGCGTCCTTCTTCTCCATGAGATACTTAATAGCAACATGATCAGTGTGAATAGTGACTTTGGAATCAACTATGTAAGACCTGAACTTTTCACATGCAAACACGACTGCTGAAAATTCCTTCTCCGTAGTGGCATAGTTTCTTTGGGCACTGTCTAGAGTTTTACTAGCGTAGTGAATAACATTCAACTTCTTATAAACTCTTTTCCCTAGAACAACACCAACAACATAATCGCTAGCATCACACATGATCTCAAAAGGCAAGTTCCAATCAGGTGGTTGAACAATAGGTGCAGTTATGAAAGCGCTCTTAAGTATTTCGAAGGCTTCCTCACAATCATCGTCAAAGAAAAAAGGAATATCCTTTTGCAAGAGATTGGTAAGAGGCCTAGAAATCTTAGAGAAGTCTTTAATGAACCTTCTATAGAAACCAGCATGACCAAGGAAACTTCTTATTCCTCTGATATCTGTGGGGTATGGCATTTTCTCGATTGCATCAACCTTAGCCTTATCGATTTCAATACCTCTTTCAGAAATTTTATGTCCTAAGACGATGCCTTCATTAATCATAAAGTGGCACTTCTCCTAATTCAAGACATGATTGGTGTCTTTACATATCTGCAAGACTCGATCAAGGTTGCTGAGGCAATCATCAAAGGAAGACCCATAAACGGAGAAGTCATCCATGAAAACCTCAACAATCTTTTCACAAAAGTTAGAGAATATAGCCATCATACATCTTTGAAAGGTGGCAGGTGCATTACACAAGCCAAAAGGCATACATCTATAAGCAAAGGTACCGAAAGGGCAGGTGAAAGTGGTTTTCTCCTGATCAGATTGTGCAACTGGTATTTGGGAGAAACCAGAATAACCGTCTAGAAAGCAGAAGTGTGTGTGTTTGGACAGTCTTTCTAGCATTTGGTCGATAAAAGGCAGAGGGTAATGATCTTTCCTAGTGGCCTTATTCAACTTCCTAAAATCAATCACCATCCTATAGCCAGTAATAATCCTCTGTGGGATCAACTCATCCTTATCATTAGGGACAACGGTGATGCCTCCCTTCTTAGGAACGCAATGCACCGGACTCACCCAATCGCTATGAGCAACAAGATAGATAATACCCGCTTCCAGGAGCTTTAGTATTTCTTTTATTACTACTTCTTTCATCTTAGGATTCAATCTCCTTTGATGATCAGCAACTGGTTTGAAATCAGGATCAGTTTTGATCTTGTGCTGGCATAGAGTGGGAGTAATGCCCTTAAGATCATCAAGAGTATATCCAATAGAAGCACAGTGCTTCCTCAGAGTTTTTAGTAGCTTCTTTTCTTCATAATCTAAGAGGCTAGCACTAATAATGACAGGATATATCTCCTTTTCATCAAGATAGGCATACTGAAGAGTATCAGGCAACTCTTTAAGCTCGAACACACGATCACCCTTTGGTGGGGGTGGATCCCCAAGCAGTTCAACAGGCAAGTTATTCTTAAGGATAGGATATTGTTCTAAGACAACTCTATCTATTTCATCCGTTTCATCCATATGCATATCATTTTCATGCTCAAGCAAGTATTGCTCTAAGGGATCAGTAGGAGGCACGGCAATAGAGGCTAAGGCAATAGTTTCATCCCTACTAGGCAACTCCTTTTCATGAGGTTGTCTACCAAACTTAGAGAAATTGAACTCATGTGACACACCTTCAAAGCCAACACTGACAATTTGCTTCTCACAATCAATATGAGCATTGACAGTATTGAGAAAAGGTCTACCAAATATGATGGGACAAAATCTATCTTGTGCGGTAGCAAGAACGAGGAAATCAGCAGGATACTTCGTTTTACCACACAAGACTTCAACATCCCTAACAATTCCGATAGGGCAGTTAGTGTCTTTATTGGCAAGCTGAATAGTGACATCTATAGGTTCTATCTCAACATGTGCAGTCTCATCTTTGACTTCATCATATAAGGATAGAGGTATTGCACTAACACTAGCACCCAAGTCACATAAACCATGATAGCAATGATCTCCTATCTTAACAGAAACTACAGGCATGCCAACAACAAGCCTATGTTTGTCTCTAGCGTGAGGTTTAGCAATTCTAGCAGCATCTTCACAAAAGTGAATATTATGCCCCTCAACTTCCTCAGACAGAAGATCTTTGATAATAGCAATGCTAGGTTCAACTCTAATTTGCTCAGGGGGTGTAGGTGTTCTAATATAGCCTCTACGTATCACAGTTGAAGCTTTAGAATGATCCTTTATCCTAACAGGGAAAGGTGGTTTCTCAATGTAAGCACTGGGAACAACAGGATCATTATAGGCAATGACTTTCTCTTCAACTGGAGTGGGTTTAACTACATTGACTTCTAAAGGAGGATGATATTTAAACCACTTCTCTTTGGGGAGATCAATATGAGCAGCAAAAGATTCACACAATGAAGCTACTATCTCAGAGTCAAGTCCATACTTAGCGCTAAAGTCACAAAAAGTATTTGTCTCAACAAAGGATTTAACACAATCAAAAGTGAAATTCATACCTGACTCCTTACCTTCTTCAAGCTCCTAATATTCAGAGTTGCGTTTAATTCTCTCCAATAAATTCCATTTGAAGTCAATATCTCTCTTCATAAAAGAACCGGTACAAGAAGTGTCAAGCATGGTGCGATCATCATGAGAAAGCCGAGCATAGAAGTTCTGAATGATAATTTCTCTCGAGAGCTCATGATTGGGGCATGAATATAGCATTGATTTAAGCCTCCCCCAAGCTTGAGCGATGCTTTCTCTGTCACGAGGCCAAAAATTGTAAATATAGTTTCGATCACGATGTACTAAATGCATAGGATAAAACTTTTGATGAAATTCCAATTTCAACCGATTTAGTCCCATGATCCAGTATCATCACATAGCCTATACCATGTCAACGCTTTATCCTTCAAAGATAAAGGAAAGAACTTCTTCTTGACCTCATCCTCGGGCACACCTGCAAGCTTAAATAAACCACAAACTTCATCTACATAGATCAGATGCAAGTCTGGATGTGATGTTCCATCTCGTGTAAAAGGATTAGCCAACAGTTTCTCAAGCATACCCAAAGGAAATTCAAAGCAAATATTTTTAGTAGGTGAAGCAGGTTGAGGAGCAACTATTTGTGCTTCAGTTTGAGCTGAAGATACCCCGAACAAGCCCCTCAAAGGATTAGTATCCATAGTGACAAGTGACAATAAATTTCAGCACACTCTATGAATGTTTCCTTACCAAGTTCCACTTACCAAAGGCGCTTCACTCCCCGGCAACGACGCCAGAAAAGAGTCTTGATGACCCACAAGTATAGGGGATCAATCGTAGTCCTTTCGATAAGTAAGAGTGTTGAACCCAACGAGGAGCAGAAGGATATGACAAGTGGTTTTCAGCAAGGAAATATCTGCAAGCACTGAAATTATCGGTGACAAGTGATTGTGTGGTGAGATGATTTGTAGCAAGCAACAAGTAACAAAAGTAGCAACGGTGCATAAAATTGGCCCAATCCCTTTTGTAGCAAGGGAAAAGCCTAGACAAAGTCTTATAGGAGGAAAAGCGCTCCTGAGGACACACGGGAATTTCTGTCATGCTAGTTTCATCATGTTCATATGATTCACGTTCGTTACTTTGATAGTTTGATATGTGGGTGGACCGGCGCTTGGGTACTGCCCTTACTTGGACAAGCATCCCACTTATGATTAACCCCTCTCGCAAGCATCCGTAACTACGAAATAAGAATTAAGACAAAGTCTAACCATAGAATTAAACTAGTGGATCCAAATCAGCCCCTTACGAAGCAACGCATAAACTAGGGTTTAAGCTTCTGTCACTCTAGCAACCCATCATCTACTTATTACTTACCAATGCCTTCCTCTAAGCCCAAATAATGGTGAAGTGTTATGTAGTCGACGTTCACATAACACCACTAGAGGAAAAACAACATAGAACATATCAAAATACCGAATGAATACCAAATTCACATGACTATTATTAGCATGTCTTATCCCATGTCCTCAAGAACAAAAGTAACTACTCACAAAGCATAATCATAATCATGATCAGAGGTGTAATGAGTAGCATCAAGGATCTGAACATCAACTCTTCCACCAAGTAATCCAACTAGCATCAACTACAAAGAGTAATCAACACTACTACTAACCTCACAAGTACCAATCGGAGTCGCGAGACGGAGATTGGTTACAAGAGATGAACTAGGGTTTGGAGATGAGATGGTGCTGATGAAGATGTTGATGGTGACGAGTCCCCTCCGATGAGAGCAGTGTTGGTGATGACGATGGCGACGATTTCCCCCTCCAGGAGGGAAGTTTCCCCGGCAGGATCGTCGTGCCGGAGCTCTAGATTGGTTCTGCTCAAGTTCCGCCTCGTGGCGGCGTCGAAAACACGAAAAAGCTCCTGTCTGATTTTTTTCTAGACGAAACCCTCCATATAGCAAAAGAGGGGGGGGGGTCAGTGGGCTAGTGGGCTGCCCACAAGCCCCCATGGCGCGACCTGGGGGGGTGGCCGCGCCGTGCAGGCTTGTGGGCACCCCCTGGTGCCCCTGCGGCACTTCTTCGGCCCAGTATTTTTTATATATTGGGAATGAGCAGAAATGAGCAGAAGAGGAAATAGAAGATTTATAGACATAAGAAAAATAGTTTTCTTCCTAAGGCTTTTCCATTCCTAGAGGTTATGTCCTACGGCAGCGTGTGCTCTGATACGTCTCTATCGTATCTACTTTTCCAAACTCTTTTGCCCTTGTTTTGGACTCTAATTTGCATGATTTGAATGGAACTAACCTGGACTGACGCTGTTTTCAGCAGAATTGCCTTGGTGTTGTTTTTGTGTAGAAATGGAAGTTCTCAGAACGTCCTGAAAATTTACGGAGAATATTTCTGTAAAATATGAAAATTACCTGCGCAAAGATCCACCGGAGGGGATGGGCCAGTGGTCCACAAGCCCTATAGCCGCCACCCCTGGTGGCGGCTAGCAAGCTTATGGGGCCCACGTGGCTCTGCCGCCCCCAATCTCAGCTCTATAAATTCACTTTCGTCCCAAAAATAAAATAAAAAGAGAAGATTTCGTCGGTTTGCGATACGGAGGCGCCGCCACATCCTATTCTTCATCTGGAGGGCAGATCTGGAGTCCGTTTTGGGCTCCGGAGAGGGGAAATCGTCGCCATCGTCATCATCAACCTTCTTCCCTCTCCAATTCCATGAAGCTCTTCATCGTTCGTGAGTAATTTATTCGTAGGCTCGCTGGGCGGTGATGAGTAGGATGAGATCTATCATGTAATCGAGTTAGTTTTGACGGGGATTGATCCCTAGTATCCACTATGTTCTGAGATTGATGTTGCTACTACTTTGCCATGCTTAATGCTTGTCACTAGGGCCCGAGTGCCATGATTTCAGATCTGAAATTATTATGTTGTCACCAATATATGTGTGTTTTAGATCCGATCTTGCAAGTTGTAGTTACCTACTATGTGTTATGATCCGGCAACCCCGGAGTGACAATAACCGGAACCACTCCCGGTGATGACCATAGTTTGAGGAGTTCATGTGTTCACCAAGTGCTAATGCGTTGGTCTGGTTCTTTATTAAAAGGAGAACCTTAATATCCCATAGTTTCCTTTTGGACCCCGCTGCCACGGGAGGGATGGACAATAGATGTCATGCAAGTTCTTTTCCCTAAGAACATATGACGACACACGGAATGCATGCCTATATCACATTAACGAACGGGAGCTAGCCACATATATCTCTGTGTTATAGCTGTTGCATGATGAATATCATCCAAACAAATCACCGACCCATTGCCTACGAGTTTGTCCTACTGCTGCTATTACTTGTTTTGCTCTGCTGCTGTTACTACTGTCGCTGCTGCTGTTACTTGCTACTACTGTTACTTGCTACTGCTGTCACTACTGCTGTTCCTTGCCATTGCTATTACTCGTTACACTGCTGCTACCTGCTACAATTTCGGTTCGCTGGTCATTGACGGGAACAGACAATTTCCGTCAACGGGCAACTTCTGGCGCCATTGATACGACAATTAGGAATAGTCTGCCGTCAACAGATCGTTTCTGACACTGTTGTTATCATACTACTTTGCTGCTGACACTTTGCTTGCACATACTAATCTTTTAGGTGTGGTTGAATCTGACTCATTCAGCTGCTAATACTCGAGAGTATTCTCTCACCTCCTGTCTGGCGTATCAACAAATTTGGGTCGAATACTCTACCCTCGAAAACTGCTGCGAACCCACGCGCTGGTGGGCATCAACAACATTCTTCTAGTTTCGTTGCAGGGGAGTGCTAGCAGCATTCTTCTGGTGCCGTTTTAGGGGAAGGTCTGTTGTCACAGAGTCATGCTCTGATACCATATCTGTAGCGACCTGACCTGAAACGGGCAAGTCTCTGGTGTTTCCGTACCATCCCAAGATCATGCTGGTACACACACAGTACATCAATTTATATATCGAGAGTTCAATCACACAGCTTTATTAATCGATATCTCATATCGAGTACTTTATTACAATAATGGATTACAATAAAGTGACTGAAGGCCATCTCATGAGATAACTAACGAAGACAAGTAAAAGCTTCAAAAGGAGACGAGTCCATCCGACTCCAGGGCATATCACCGAGCGTAGATCGTAGCCTCACTCTTGGTCGGAAAAGTACTCTGCAACATGATACGTTGCAGCCGTGTAGGTCAGCATATGGAATATGCCGGCAAGTCATCAAAGAGAGGGGGTGAAATAATAATCATCTGTTCTACATGTATATATGGCAGGTGGGGCTATAAGTTTTTAGCGAAAAGCAAGTTTTCTCCTACATCAAGAGAGGGTTAAAAGCAAAATATTACTACATTGTTGGTTGTTAACGAGATGGTTCCGCCAACCAATTCTCGTACCCGAGTTGTCGATAATACCCACATCATTATTTAATTGTGTTGAGAGTTCTAGAAAATTTCAATGCCTTAGGCTCAAGTTGTCCATGACCATGGACACGACTAATCGATTAGGTTTGGGTACTCTGCAGAGTTTTGCACACGTTCCCCAAAAGGTTTGATCGCCTTTGAGTATGTCCTCGCACTTCAGGGTGTTTGAAGACCGGATGATCAAAACATGGTCTTTCAACGGGGCCCTCTGATCCCCTGTCGGTGCCCATCCAACCCTATCGTTCTTCTACATCTGCTAGCACCGCCTGTCCAGAGTCGCCACGTTGTCCAACCAAGCCAGAGCCCATAATTACTTGTGGCTGTGCAGGTAAGCCTTGGGTCTTGAAGCCCCCGTCCATCTCTTCGAGCCTGGGTGAAGCTTTCCGCAAGATGTCATGGCGCTTCCCCATGCATCCCGGGTCGTCCACTGGTTTCTCCAGGGAGCCCATCTAAACCGTCCTTCACCTAGAGTTGCTTTGCATCAAGAGGTCTTGAAAGGTCTTGACTTAACCGGTCTTGGTTATTAAATTATTCTCGCATCACTTGTGATAAACTCTCAACCAGAACCCCGTCTAGTCAAGCATAGCAAAATAGAATTTGTCGTCCCGGGCCAAGTAACAGGGTTGTTAGGTGCCTACCACATGATACTACAACAAGTAACCAATATTTCCAAGTACCTACTCAGCATGCAATTGGGTGTAGAAAGGTAGAACTACAATTCATAAAACATAGGTAATACATGATCAAATGACTTGCCTTGCTGATAGTTGTCGTGATCAAGCGCTTCTAAGTAGCAAGCTTCGCACTCCGGGTGATCTATCGATACAAACAAAAATACACACAATAAGTACTACAATCACTAATAATCAAAATAAAACCACTAACATATAAACAACAGAATCTGTTTTGGCGAAATCCCCAAGTAAAAATATTTAAAAAAATTAAACTTACACTATTGAAAGATATTATCACTAGGAAGTAGTAGCAAAAATAATGAAATTAAAAGCTATTTTTAAACTCCCAGAATAAGCAATACAAGATTTAAACTAAATCTGTTCTAATTGAAATTTTGAAATTTCACACATAGGCAAATAATATGTTTTCGGAAACTACAAGAAAATTGTAATCTACTGCAAAAAGAATCAACACCATTGGAGTCCTAGAACAAAAGTTATAAAGGAAACACAATTGAAATTCTCTCTGTTTTTAAAACTAAAACCGAAAAAGAAAAAAACTAAGTAGTGAACCGGGGGGGGGGGGTATGTGGCGGCTCCTGATTGGCTAAGGTGTGTGCGCTACGATGATTAACTAGCGAGTGGCCGCAAAATAAATAAAACCTCCGGCTAAATAATAAGTGGGGCAGAAAACCGGTTGGTTTTTTATGTAAAAACCGAAGGGGTATCGGTGATTTAATCTACTGCGTTAAATCTAGATTGGACGGCTAATAAGCGAAAGGGGAGCTCACAGTGGGGGGCTGCCGGGGTGCTCTTCTCCGGGGAGACCGAGAAGGTGGCGGTGGTCGCGATGGGCTTCCGGCGGGCTCCGGCGGCGTCCGATGTGTCGGGGAGGTGGCGGCGGGCCTCCGGCGAGCTCTGGCGGCGACAGCGAGGCGAGAGGACGTCGGGGCGAGCAGGGGGAGGGATCGGGGCTGCGGCTTCAAGCCGAACTCTGGCGAAGTGGCAAGGGGAGGCATGTGGCGAGGAGCTCGGGCGGCGACGAGGGGAACGGGGTGCAGCAACGATGGGGGTTCTTATAGGGCTCGGGGGAGGTCTCGGGAAGGGAGGGAGCGAGAGATCCGGGAGGGGATCGGGCTCGAGCGAGTTTGGTAGGGGCTCGGGGCTCGGGAAGGAAAGGAGGGGAGGGAGGAAGGGGGTGACCGGGGAGGGGCTTGGTTCGGCCAGTGGGGCCCGCTGGCCAGAGAGAGAGAGAGGGAGAGGGGATCCGGTTGGTTGACCGATCCGGATGGGATCCGGATCCCGGTTAAAGGGGGATCGGCCCGATTGCTATACGACGCTTGGGGCGCCTTCCTAAAAAAAACTACCTTTCCTATTTTTCAAAAAACAGAAACTAAATCAAAATAAACGTCAAGTAAATAAAATCCAAAAATAGTGATATTATATATCAAAATTTTTAGAAGAAAAATCACTACACGTTTAACATTTTTCCAAGGCCAAAATAAAAACTTAAAAAAATGTTTTTTAGAAAAACCCCTAAATGCTTTATTTCTTTTTGGAATTATTTTCTCAATAAAATTTTGGTTTTCTTGGCTCAAAATATTTCAAAGAATGCCCCTCGTTTTGGATGGTCATGTTCCTCCTCTCTTTCTTGCTTGCAAGAATTTATTTGCTGGCATTTCTTGCGTGAAGAAAAATAGAATTGCAAAAGCAAAAATCGAAAGAATTCAAATGCAAACTTTATTTCAATTAATATGCATAGATGCTTAGCTACAATTGTAAAACATTCCTACAATTGTAAAACATTCCTACAATTGTAAAACATTCCAAATTAGGAAATTTGGGATGTTACAAACCTACACACCTTAAGATGAATCTCGGCCTCGAGATTCGGGTTGGCTAGCAAATAGGTGCGGGTGGTCTCGTCAAAGATCCTCTTCTCGTTCCTAGGTGGCTTCTTCCTCGGTGTGGTGACTCCACAAAACCTTGCAAAACTTGATGATCTTGCTGCGAGTAACTCTGTTAGCAGTCTCGAGAATCCTGACGGGTTTCTCCTCATACGTCAGGTCACTGTCAAGCTGTATGGCCTCTAGGGGAACTGTATCTCTCAACGGAACATCAGCCATCTCAGCATGGCATTTCTTCAACTGGGAAACATGGAAGACATCATGAACTCCGGACAATCCTTCCGGCAATTCTAGTTTGTATGCAACTTCGCCTCTACGTTCAAGAATTTTGTAGGGGCCAATGAAGCGGGGTGCTAACTTTCCTTTCACACCAAATCTCTTGATTCCTCGAAGTGGAGACACCCGAAGGTATGCTCGGTCTCCCACTTCTTATGTTACTTCCTTGCGTTTGTTGTCAGCATAACTCTTTTGTCTGGACTGAGCTATCTTGAGAATCTTGGATAAGTTCGGGACCAAAAAGTTGTCGGTCTCCAACACCATCCCACGTCAATGGTGTTCTGCACCTCCTTCCGTATAGAGCTTCGAAAGGGGCCATCTTTAGACTGGTCTGATAGCTGTTGTTGTATGAGAACTCAGCATAAGGAAAATTGTCGTCCCAGCTAGACCCATAGTCTAGTGCGCAAGCTCTCAACATGTCCTCCAGAATCTGATTGACTCTCTCGGTCTGTCCATCGGTCTAGGGGTGAAATGTTGTACTGAACTCCAATCTCATACCCAAAGTTTCGTGTAGTTGATGCCAAAACTTTGACGTGAACTGAGTTCCTCTATCTGACACGATGCTCCTCGGAACTCAATGCAGGCATACGATCCTGGTCATATATATCTTGGCCAGCTTAGCACTCGTGTAAGTAGTCTTCACGGGGATGAAGTGAGCTACCTTGGTCAAACAATCGACCACTACCCAGATAAAATCATAACCTGAACGGGTCCTGGGTAATCCTATGATGAAGTCCATACCAAGCTTCTCCCATTTCCACTCGGGTATCGGTAATGGTTGAAGTAATCCTGCTGGCTTCTGATGCTCGGCCTTTACTCGCTGACAAACGTTGCATATTGCTACAAATTCAGCAATATCTTTCTTCATTCCTGTCCACCAGAAACTTTCCTTTAAGTCCAGATACATCTTGGTGTTGCTTGGGTGTATCGAGTATGGGGAATCATGGGCCTCCTGAAGTATCAACTTCCTGAGTTCAGGATCGTTGGGCACATAGATACGGTCCTCAAACCATATAGTTCCGTGTTCATCCTCATGAAAACCTTTAGCCTTTCCGTCATTCATTCTCTGCTTTATCTCAGCTATCTCCTTGTCTGATTTCTGTGCTTCACGGATCTTTTCGGTCAAGGTGGACTGAATTTCCAGCGTTGCCACATATCCTCTTGGGACTATCTTCAGTTTTAGTTCTCTGAGATCATCGACTAACTCCTGGGGTAATCCTCCCGCTATGAGTGTGTTCACATAACTCTTACGTCTCAAAGCATCGGCTACAACATTTGCCTTCCCTGGGTGATAATGCAATCTCATGCCATAGTCCTTGATCACCTCTAGCCATCTCCTCTGTCTGAGGTTGAACTCCTTCTGCGTGAAGATATATTTCAGGCTCTTGTGATCAGTGTAAGCATCACAACTATTTCCGATCAGGAAATGTCTCGAGGTCTTGAGAGCGTGCACTACGGCTGCTAGTTCCAAGTCATGTGTGGCATAATTCAACTCATGGGTTCTGAGCTGTCTGGATGCATAGGCTACAACTTTTCCTTCTTGCATGAGCACTCCTCCAAGTCCTTGACGAGAAGCATCACAATAAACCTGGAAATCCTTCAGAATGTTCGGCAATATCAGCACTGGGGCTGTAACCAGACTTTTCTTTAACTCTTGGAAACTGGCTTCACATTCATCGGTCCAAACATACTTTGACTCCTTCTTCAACATCTCTGTCATGGGCTTGGCGATCTTTGAGAAATTCTGAATAAACCTCCGGTAATATCCGGCAAGTCAGAGGAAACTGCGGATCTCCTTAACTGAAGTGGGTGCTACCCATTCGGTAACTACTGCAACCTTGGCAGGATCCACTGCTATTCCTTCTCCTGAAATGACGTGTCCGAGGAATCCAACTTCCTTCAACCAAAATTCACATTTGCTGAACTTCGCATACAACTGATGCTCTCGAAGTTTCTCCAAAACTAGACGCAAATGTTCCTTGTGTTCTTCCTCATTCTTGGAGAATATCAATATGTCATCGATGAACACCACGATAAACTTGTCCAAGTATTCCATAAATACCTTGTTCATCAGATTCATAAAATATGCCGGAGCATTAGTCAGTCCAAATGACATGACCGTGTACTCATACAGACCATACCGGGTGGTGAAGGCTGTCTTGGGTATATCTTGTTCACGAATTTTCAGCCGATGATACCCGGATCGAAGATCGATCTTGGAGAACACTCGGGCTCCAACTAACTGGTCAAACAAGTCATTGATCATCGGCAAGGGATACTTGTTCTTGATGGTCGCCTCGTTCAATGCACGATAATCGACTACCATTCTCAAGGATTTATCCTTCTTTTCAACCAAGAGCACTGGGGCTCCCCAGGGTTAAGAACTAGGGCGAATATACCCTTTGTCCAATAAATCCTTAATTTTCTTCTTGATTTCTACTAAATCATTTGTGGACATCCGATTGGGTCTCTTGGGTATCGGGGCTGTTCCGGGTAATAGCTCAATCAGGAACTCAATCTCTCTATCCGGTGGCATGCCCGGCAATTCCTCCGGAAATACATCTGGGTATTCTTGCACAATCGGTACTTCCTCCTGGACTACTCTTGTGAGAGAGTTTACTCGTTTACTCCGTGTCGGGCATTGGGATACATAGTTAATCTGCTTTTTCTCGGGGGTAGTGAGAAAAATAGACTTAAGGGCACAATCAATATTCCCTTCATACTTGGCCAACCAATCCATGCCTAGGATGACATCCAATCCCTAAGATTCTAATACGATGAGGTTGGTGGGAAACTTATGGTTCCCAATGTTGAGATTCAAAGCATGACATCCTATCCCGGCTGTCATCATGCCTCCTGGGGAACTGACCTTAATAGGCTGGCTGAGGGTTCTAGTTGGTAAATGATACGTCTCAAACATATCTATAATTTTTGATGGTTTCACGCTGTTATCTTGTCTTCTTTGGTTGTTTTATGTACCTTTTATATCTTTTTTGGGACTAACTTATTGATTCAGTGCCTAGTGCCAGTTCCTGTTTTTTCCGTGTCTTTGACTCTTTTCAGATATGATTTTGGAACGGAGTCCAAACGGAAGAAAAACCCCGAAATGATTTTTTCCCGAAAGGAAGAAGACCAGGGGGCCTTTGGGCCAAGCCAGGTGGGCTCCAGGGAGCCCACAAGCCCCCACTCCGCCACCAGGGGGAGGCGGCGGTGGGTAAGCTTGTGGCCTCCCTGGCCGCCCCCTGACCTAGGTTTTTGGCCTATAAATTCCAAAATATTCCGCAAAAAATCGGAGGAGCCTCGAAAATACTTTTCCGCCGCCGCAATCTTCCGTTTCCGCGAGATCTCATCTGGAGACCCTTCCCGGCGCCCTGCCGGAGGGGACTTTGGAGTTGGAGGGCTTCTTCATCATCATCATCGCCGTTCCAATGACTCGTGAGTAGTTCACTTCAGACCTACGGGTCCGTAGTTAGTAGCTAGATGGCTTCTTCTCTCTCTTGGCTCTTCAATACAAAGTTCTCCATGATCTTCATGGAGATCTATCCGATGTAATCTTCTTTGGCGGTGTGTTTGTCGAGATCCGATGAATTGTGGACTTGTGATAAGATTATCTATGATATATATTTGAGTCTTTGCTGATTTCTTATATGCATGATTTGATATCCTTGTAAGTCTCTCCGAGTCTTGGGTTTTATTTGGCCAACTAGATCTATGATTCTTGCAATCGGAGAAGTGCTTGGTTTTGGATTCTACCATGTGGTGACCTTTCCCAGTGACAGTAGGGGCAGCAAGGCACACATCAAGTAGTTGCCATCAAGGGTAAAAAGATGGGGTTTTTATCATAGGTTTGAGAGTATCCCTCTACATCATGTCATCTTGCTTAAGGCGTTACTCTGTTCTTATGGACTTAATACACTAGATGCATGCTGGATAGCGGTCGATGTGTGGAGTAATAGTAGTAGATGCAGAAAGTATCGGTCTACTTGTTTCAGACGTGATGCCTATAGAAACAATCATTGCATAGATATCGTCACGACTTTGCACAGGTCTATCAATTGTTCGACAGTAATTTGTTCACCCACCGTCTACTTGCTTTCATGAGAGAAGCCACTAGTAAACACTACGGCCCCCGGGTCTATTCACATCCATCGTTTACACCTCCGCTTTTACTTTGCTTTGTTACTTTGTTGCTTTCAGTTCTCACTTGGCAAACGATCTATAAGGGATTGACAACCCCTTCACAGCGTTGGGTGCAAGCTTTTGTGTTTGTGCAGGATCTTGAGATACTCTTCCGCCGGATTGATACCTTGGTTCTCAAATTGAGGGAAATACTGACCACCGCTACGCTACATCACCCTTTCCGCTTCGAGGGAGCACCAATGCAAGGCTCCAAGGCCACGGGGGAAATCCTTTGCATACTTGCCTAGGAAGTCCCTTAAGGCGTAGCCGCAGCTGAAGGATTCTTGGTGCCGTTGCTGAGGAGTATCAAGCAACACTCCTATTTCTCGCGCCGTTGGAAGGTCTTTTGTTGCAGTAGCAGACGTATTTCTGACGCCGTTGCCGGGGATACACAACTGACATCAGAAGTATTTCTAGCGCCGTTGTCGGGGAGGACAAATCAAGATCTATCCAAGTAGGTCTCACAAACTCTTCTCTTGCATTTACTTTTGTTGCCAGTTGCCTCTCGTTTTCGTCTCCCCCACTTCACATTTGCCATTTTCGTTTGCCTTTCTCCTTTGCCTTTTTCGTTCGCCCTTTTCTCTCGCTTGCTTTCTGTTCGCTTGTGTGCCATGTGCCCTCAATATGCTTGCATCTTCGCTTGCTGAAAATCTAGTGATATGGATCCTCATCCACTTGCTAGTCTCACTAAGAGACCCACTCGTGTGGAAAAAATTGCTAGTGAGTTGAGGGCAATTGACTATTTCTTTGGAGTTTTGCGCAAGATGCGTGGATATGAAAATTGTGAGGAAGAAATTCTTGAAGTGATCCACGAGGGCTCCTTGGATGAAAAGCATGATTGCAATGATTTCACTATAAATCCTATTAGTGAGAATCATGCTAAAATTATGCAAAACCCTAAGCTTGGGGATGCTTGTCTTGCTATAACCACTACTTGTTGCAGTAATCATGATTGGGGTGATGATCTTTCTTATGATCTTGAAAATTTGTTCAAACTTCATGATGAATATGATATTTGCAACAATATTGAAAGTGGGATTGGAGAAGTCATGACTTTATTTGATGATAATCCCACTATTTTTGAAGAGTGACAACTTTGCATGCATGTGGATCATGAAAAGAATATCCTAGGGGATAGCTATATTGTTGAATTTGAATATGATCCCACATGTAATAGCTATGAGAGAGGAAAATATTTTGGTAGAAACTTTCATGTTACCAAATTACCTCTCGTTATGTTGAGATTGCTATTGTCTCTTCCTTCTTCCTTGCATATGGCAACTATAGGTTGTCTTGACAATCTGTTTTCCTATAAAATGCCTATGCATAGGAAGTATGTTAGACTTAGATGTGGTTTTCACATAATTTAGGATGCTCTCATTGTGCTTCAATTCTTGTATTTTGTGAGAGCATCATTGAATGCCTAGCTAAGGGCTTAAACAAAAGCGCTTGTTGGGAGGCAATCGAACGAATCTATCCTTTTTCTTTCTGTTTTGTGTTTTCCACACTTTCATAATTCTGTTATGATTGTGTTTTTTTGTGTTTCTTTTTGCGTTTGTGCCAAGCAAAACCGTTATGATTAGTCTTGGGGATGATCGTTTGGTCATGCTGGAAAAGACAGAAACTTTCAGCTTTTGAGTTGATTCTTTTTGCTGCTGATTGCTAAGAAAATTCTTCAGAATATCATAATTGTTCAGAATATTTGAAGTACCAGAGGTATACGAAACATACAGATTGCTACAGACTGGTCTGCTGTTAACAAATTCTGTTTTTGTTGTGTTGGTTGCTTATTTTGATGAAACGATGGATAGTATCGGGGAGTATTAGCCATGGAAGATTGAAAGTACAGTAACCCAACATCAGCACAAGTAGAATTTAAGTTTGCTACAATACCTAAGGAAGTGGTGGTTTGCTTTCTTGTACTAATGTTATCACGAGTTTCTGTTTAAGTTTCGTGTTGTGAAGTTTTCAAGTTTTGGGTGAAGTTCTTATGGACAAAGAGATAAAGAGTGGCAAGAGCTCAAGCTTGGGGATGCCCAAGGCAACCCAAGAGATTCAAGGATGCCGTAAAAGCCTAAGCTTGGGGATGCCCCGGGAAGGCATCCCCTCTCTCGTCTTCAATCCATCGGTAACGTTACTTGGGGCTATATTTTTATTCACCACATGTTATGTGTTTTAGCTTGGAGCATCTTGTATTGTAGGAGTCTTTTATTTTTGTTGTGTCACAATCATCCTTGCTGCACACCTAGAGAGAGAGACATGCACACACTGTGATTTTGTCGAGCTTCACTTATATCTTTTGGTAGACAATTCAGCTCACATGTGCTTCACTTATATCTTTTGAGCTAGATACTTTTGCTCTATGAGCTTCACTTATATCTTTTAGAGCGCAGAGGTGCGTGGCTTGGTAGTTGATCTATGCTTTGAAAGTAGTCTCAAAAGGGGTAGTTATCCAAAGGGATACGAAAAGTTCCATCTTCATGTGCATTGAATAGTTAGGGAAGTTTGATTCATCTCAATTAGTTTTGAGTTGCGGTTATGCTAATATTGTAGTCATGGTAGTAAGGTGTTGTGGATCTAGAAATACTTGTGTTGAAGTTAGTGATTCCCATAGCATGCACGTATGGTGAACCACTATGTGATGAAATCTGAGCATGATTAGTATATTGATTCTCATCCTTTGCGTGGCGGTCGGGATCGCGCGATGGTTTATACCTACCAACCCTTCCCCTAGGAGTATGCGTTGAATGCTTTGTTTCGATTACTAATAAAACTTTTGCAACAATTATATGAGTTCTTCATGACTAATGTTGAGTCCATGGTTTAGATGCACTTTCACCTTCCACCATCACTATCTTCTTAGTGTCGTGCAACTTTCGCCGGTGCACAAAACCCACCATTAGCCTCCCTCAAAACAGCCACCATACTTACCTACTATGGATTTTTCAAAGTCATTCTGAGATATATTGCCATGCAACTACCACCATGATATGTGCCACCACATCTACATTGCCATTGCATGATTGTAAGATAGCTAGCATGATGTTTCCATTGATGTCTATGCCATGCTAGATCATTGCCATGGTACACTACTGAAGGCATTCCATATAGAGTCATTGTTACTCTAAGTTTTGAGTTGAAAGTGTGATGATCATCATTAATGGAGCATTGTCCCATGTGAGGAAATAAAAGAGGCCAAAGAATCCCACAAAAAAGAGAGGCCAAAGTGCCCACCAAATAAAAAAATGAGAGAAAAAGAGAGAAGGGACAATGCTACCACTTTTTCCACACTTGTGCATATTGAGCACCATGATCTTCATGATTGAGAGTCTCTTGTTTTGTCACCACCATATAGCTAGTGGGAAATTTTCATTATATAACTTGGCTTGTATATTCAATGATAGGCTTCCTCAAAATTGCCTTAGGTCTTCGTGAGCAAGCAAGTTGGATGCACACCCACTAGTTTTCTTTAAGATCTTTCACATACTCGTAGCTCTAGTGCATCATTTGTATGGCAATCCCTACTAATTCACATTGATATCTATTTATGGGCATCTCCACAGCTCATTGATATGCCTAGTTAATGTGACTATCTTCTCCTTTTTTTGTCTTGCAACCTCCACTACATTCCACACCATCTATAGTGCTATAACCATGGCTCACGCTCATGTATTGCGTGAGAGTTGAAAAGGTTTGAGAAAGTAAAGGTGTGAAACAATTACTTGGCCAATAGTGGGGTTGTGCATGATTTAAATTCGTTGTGCAATGACGATAGAGCATAGGCAGACTATATGCTTTTGTAGGGATAACTTTCTTTTGGCCTTGTTATTTTGAAAGTTCATGATTACTTTGCTAGTTTTCTTGAATTATTATTGTTTCCACGTCAATAGCAAACTATTGTTTTGAATCTAATGGATCTGAACATTCACGTCACATAAGAGGAATTACAAAGGACACCTATGCTAGGTAGCATGAAAGCATCAAAAATTCATTCTTATCACTTCCCTACTCGAGGACGAGCAGGAGTTAAGTTTGGGGATGCTTGATACGTCTCAAACGTATCTATAATTTTTGTTTTATGTACCTTTTATATCTTTTGTGGGACTAACTTATTGATTCAGTGCCAAGTGCCAGTTCCTGTTTTTTCCGTGTTTTTGACTATTTTCAGATCTGATTTTGGAACGGAGTCCAAACGGAAGAAAAACCCCGAAATGATTTTTTCCCGAACGGAAGAAAACCAGGGGGCCTTTGGGCCAAGCCAGGTGGGCTCCAGTGAGCCCACAAGCCCCCACTCCGCCACCAGGGGGGGAGGCGGCGGTGGGCAGGCTTATGGTCTCCCTGGCCGCCCCTGTTGGGGAACGTCGCATGGGAAACAAAAATTTTCCTACGCGCACGAAGACCTATCATGGTGATGTCCATCTATGAGAGGGAATGTGTCATCTACGTACCCTTGTAGACCGTACAACAGAAGCGTTAGTGAACGCGGTTGATGTAGTGGAACGTCCTCACGTCCCTCGATCCGCCCCGCGAACTATCCCGCGATCAGTCCCACGATCTAGTGCCGAACGGACGACACCTCCGCGTTCAGCACACGTACAGCTCGACGATGATCTCGGCCTTCTTGATCCAGCAAGAGAGATGGAGAGGTAGAAGAGTTCTCCGGCAGCGTGACGGCGCTCCGGAGGTTGGTGATGATCTCGTCTCAGCAGGGCTCCGCCCGAGCTCCGCAGAAACGCGATCTAGAGGTAAAACCGTGGAGATATGTGGTCGGGTTGCCGTGGCAAAAGTTGTCTCAAATCAGCCCTAAAACCCCACTATATATAGGAGGAGGAGGGGGGAAGCCTTGCCTTGGGGTCCAAGGACTCCCAAGGGGTCTGCCGAGCCAAGGGGGGAAGGTCTCCCCCCCAAACCGAGTTGGACTTGGTTTGGTGGGTGGGAGTCCTTCCTTTCCTTCCCACCTCCCCTTTTTTTTCTTTCTCCTTGATTTTATTCCCAATGCGCATAGGCCCCTTTTGGGCTGTCCCACCAGCCCACTAAGGGCTGGTGCGCCACCCTCAAGGCCTATGGGCTTCCCCGGGGTGGGTTGCCCCCCGGTGAACTCCCGGAACCCATTCGTCATTCCCGGTACATTCCCGGTAATTCCGAAAACCTTCCGGTAATCAAATGAGGTCATCCTATATATCAATCTTCATTTCCGGACCATTCCGGAAACCCTCGTGACGTCCGTGATCTCATCCGGGACTCCGAACAACATTCGGTAACCAACCATATAACTCAAATACGCATAAAGCAATATCGAACCTTAAGTGTGCAGACCCTGCGGGTTCGAGAACTATGTAGACATGACCTGAGAGACTCCTCGGTCAATATCCAGTAGCGGGACCTGGATGCCCATATTGGATCCTACATATTCTACAAAGATCTTATCGTTTGAACCTCAGTGCCAAGGATTCATATAATCCCGTATGTCATTCCCTTTGTCCTTCGGTATGTTACTTGCCCGAGATTCGATCGTCAGTATCCGCATACCTATTTCAATCTCGTTTACCGGCAAGTCTCTTTACTCGTTCCATAATACAAGATCCCGCAACTTACACTAAGTCACATTGCTTGCAAGGCTTGTGTGTGATGTTGTATTACCGAGTGGGCCCCGAGATACCTCTCCGTCACACGGAGTGACAAATCCCAGTCTCGATCCATACTAACTTAACGAACACCTTCGGAGATACCTGTAGAGCATCTTTATAGTCACCCAGTTACGTTGCGATGTTTGATACACACAAAGTATTCCTCCGGTGTTAGTAAGTTATATGATCTCATGGTCATAGGAATAAATACTTGACACGTAGAAAACAGTAGCAATAAAATGACACGATCAACATGCTACGTCTATTAGTTTGGGTCTAGTCCATCACGTGATTCTCCTAATGACGTGATCCAGTTATCAAGCAACAACACTTTGTTCATAATCAGAAGACACTGACTATCGTTGATCAACTGGCTAGCCAACTAGAGGCTTGCTAGGGACAGTGTTTTGTCTATGTATCCACACATGTATATAAGTCTTTATTCAATACAATTATAGCATGGATAATAAACGATTATCTTGATACAGGAATTATAATAATAACTATATTTATTATTGCCTCTAGGGCATAATTCCATCAGTCTCCCACTTGCACTAGAGTCAATAATCTAGCCCTCACATCATCATGCGAATTACATTGTAATAAATCTAACACCCATACAGTTCTGGTGTTGATCATGCTTTGCCCATGGAAGAGGTTTAGTCAGTGGGTCTGCTACATTCAGATCCGTGTGCACTTTGCATATATTTACGTCCTCCCCTTCGACATAGTCACGGATGAGGTTGAAGCGTCGTTTGATGTGTCTGGACTTCTTGTGAAACCGTGGTTCCTTTGCTAGGGCAATGGCACCCGTGTTATCACAGAACAAGGTTATTGGATTCAGTGCGCTTGGCACCACTCCAAGATCCGTCATGAATTGCTTCATCCAGATACCCTCCTTAGCCGCCTCCGAGGAAGCCATGTACTCCGCTTCACATGTAGAATCTGCTACGACACTCTGCTTGGAACTGCACCAGCTTATCGCACCCCCATTAAGAATAAATACGTATCCGGTTTGTGACTTAGAGTCGTCCGGATCTGTGTCAAAGCTTGCATCGACGTAACCTTTTACGGCGAGCTCTTCATCACCTCCATACACGAGAAACATCTCCTTAGTCCTTTTCAGGTACTTCAGGATATTCTTGACCGCCGTCCAGTGATCCACTCCTGGATTACTCTGGAACCTACCTGCCATACTTATGGCTAGGCTAATGTCCGGTCTAGTGCACAACATTGCATACATGATATAACCTATGGCTGAAGCATAGGGGACGGAGCGCATATGCTCTCTATCTTCATCAGTTGCTGGGCACTGAATCTTACTCAATCTCGTACCTTGTAAAACTGGCAAGAACCCTTTCTTGGACTGTTCCATTTTGAACCTCTTCAAAACTTTATCAAGGTATGTGCTTTGTGAAAGTCCTATCAGGCGTTTTGATCTATCTCTGTAGATCTTAATGCCTAGAATATACGCAGCTTCTCCTAGGTCCTTCATAGAGAAACTTTTATTCAAGTAATCCTTTATGCTCTCTAAGAACTCCACGTTGTTTCCAATCAGCAATATGTCATCCACATATAATATTAGAAACGCCACAGAGCTCCCACTCACTTTCTTGTAAATACAGGATTCTCCAACCACTTGTATAAACCCAAATGCTTTGATCACCTCATCAAAGCGTTTGTTCCAACTCCGAGATGCTTGCACCAGTCCATAAATGGATCGCTGGAGTTTGCACACTTTGTTAGCATTCTTAGGATCGACAAAACCTTCGGGTTGCATCATATACAACTCTTCCTTAAGGAAACCGTTGAGGAACGCTGTTTTGACATCCACCTGCCAGATTTCATAATCGAAAAATGCAGCTATTGCTAACATGATTCTGACGGACTTAAGCATCGCTACGGGTGAGAATGTCTCATCGTAGTCAACTCCTTGAACTTGTGAAAAACCCTTTGCCACAAGTCGAGCTTTATAAACGGTCACATTGCCGTCAGCATCTGTCTTCCTCTTAAAGATCCATTTGTTCTGAATAGCCTTGCGGCCCTCAGGTAATACTTCCAAAGTCCACACTTTGTTCTCATACATGGATCCTATCTCGGACTTCATGGCTTCTAGCCATTTGTTGGAATCTGGGCCCACCATTCCTTCTTCGTAACTTGCAGGTTCATTGTTGTCTAACAACATGATTGACAAGACGGGATTACCGTACCACTCTGGAGCAGCACGTGGTCTCGTCGACCTGCGTGGTTCGACAGAAACTTGAACCGGAGTTTCATGATCATCATCATTAACTTCCTCCTCAACCGGCGTTGCAACGACAGAGGTTTCCCCTTGCCCTGCGCCACCATCCAGAGGGATGAGAGGTTCGACAACCTCGTCAAGTTCTATCTTCCTCCCACTCAATTCTCTCGAGAGAAACTCCTTCTCGAGAAAAGCTCCGTTTTTAGCAACAAACACTTTGCCCTCGGATTTGAGATAGAAGGTGTACCCAACTGTCTCTTTTGGGTAACCTATGAAGACGCACTTTTCCGCTTTGGGTTCCAGCTTTTCAGGCTGAAGCTTTTTGACATAAGCATCACATCCCCAAACTTTAAGAAACGACAACTTTGGCCTTTTGTCATACCACAGTTCGTATGGTGTTGTCTCAACGGATTTTGATGGTGCCCTATTTAAAGTGAATGCAGCTGTTTCTAATGCATAACCCCAAAATGATAATGGAAAATCGGTAAGGGACATCATAGATCACACCATCTCTAATAAAGTATGATTACGATGTTCGGACACACCATTACACTGTGGTGTTCCAGTCGATGTCAATTGTGAAACAATTCCACATTGTCTTAAGTGAGCACCAAACTCAGAACTCAGATATTCAGCCCCACGATCAGACCGTAGGAACTTGATCTTCTTGTTACGATGATTTTCAACTTCACTCTGAAATTGCTTGAACTTTTCAAATGTTTCAGATTTGTGCTTCATCAAGTAGACATAACCATATCTACTCAAATCGTCAGTGAAGGTGAGAAAATAACGATATCCGCCGCGTGCCTCTACGCTCATCGGACCACACACATCGGTATGTATGATTTCGAACAAGTCACTTGCACGCTCCATTGTTCCGGAGAACGGAGTTTTAGTCATCTTGCCCATGAGGCATGGTTCGCACGTGTCAAGTTAATCAAAGTCAAGTGACTCCAAAAGTCCATCGACATGGAGTTTCTTCATGCGCTTTACACCAATATGACCTAAGCGGCAGTGCCACAAAAATATGGCGCTATCATTGTTAACTCTAACTCTTTTGGTCTCAATGTTATGTATGTGTGTATCACTATCAAGATTCAATATGAACAATCCTCTCACATTGGGTGCATGACCATAAAAGATGTTACTCATAGAAATAGAACAACCATTATTCTCGGACTTAAAAGAGTAACCGTCTCGCAATAAACAAGATCCAGATATAATGTTCATGCTCAACGCAGGCACTAAATAACAATGATTCAAGTTCATAACTAATCCTGATGGTAACTGAAGTGAAACTGTGCCGACGGCGATTGCATCAACCTTGGAACCATTTCCTACGCGCATCGTCACTTCATCTTTCGCCAGCCTTCGTCTATTCCGCAGTTCCTATTTCGAGTTGCAAATATGAGCAACAGAACCAGTATCGAATACCCAGGCACTACTATGAGAGCCGGTTAAGTACACATCAATAACATGTATATCAAATATACCTGATTTTTCTTTGGCCGCCTTCTTATCAGCCAGATATTTGGGGCAATTGCGCTTCCAGTGACCCATACCCTTGCAATAGTAACACTCTGTTTCAGGCTTAGGTCCAGCTTTGGGTTTCTTCGTCGGATTGGCAACAGGCTTGCCGCTCTTCTTCGAATTACCCTTCTTGCCTTTGCCGTTTATCTTGAAACTAGTGGTCTTATTCACCATCAACACTTCATGCTCTTTACGGAGTTCAGACTCTGCGACTTTCAGCATCTCAAAGAACTCGCCGGGAGACTTGTTCATCCCTTGCATGTTGTAGTTCAACACAAAGCCTTTATAGCTTGGCGACAGTGATTGAAGGATTCTGTCAGTGATAGCTTCTTGCGGGAGTTCAATCCCCAGCTCAGCTAGACGGTTTGAGTACCCAGACATTTTGAGCACATGTCCACTGACAGACGAGTTCTCCTCCATCTTGCAAGCATAGAATTTATCGGAGGTCTCATACCTCTCGATCCGGGCGTTCTTCTGAAAGATAAACTTCAACTCCTGGAACATCTCAAATGCTCCATGACGCTCAAAGCGACGTTGAAGTCCCGGTTCTAAGCCATACAAGACTGCACATTGAACTATTGAGTAGTCCTCCTTACGTGCTAACCAAGCGTTCTTAACATCCTGATCAGCCGTAGCGGGTGGTTCATCTCCTAGCGCAGCATTAAGGACACAATCCTTCTTCCCAGCTTGTAAGATTAGCTTAAGATTACGAGCCTAGTCTACAAAGTTGCTTCCATCATCTTTCAACTTAGCTTTCTCTAGGAACGTACTAAAATTTAGGATGACTGTCGCGTGAGCCATGATCTACAACACAAATATATTCAAAGTGGACTTAGACTATGTTCAAGATAATTAGAGTTTAACTTAATCAAATTATTCGCTAAACTCCCACTCAAAAAGTACATCTCTCTAGTCATTTGAGTGGTTCATGATCCACTTACACTAGCTCAAGTCCGATCATCACGTGAGTTGAGTATAGTTTCAGTGGTAAGCATCCCTATGCTAATCATATCATCTATATGATTCATGATCGACCTTTCGGTCTCATGTGTTCCGAGGCCATGTCTGCACATGCTAGGCTCATCAAGCTTAACCCGAGTGTTCCGCGTGTGCAACTGTTTTGCACCCGTTGTATGTGAACGTTGAGTCTATCACACCGATCATCACGTGGTGTCTCGAAACGATGAACTGTAGCAACGGTGCATAGTCGGGGAGAACACAATTTCGTCTTGAAATTTTAGTGAGAGATCACCTCATAATGCTACCATCGTTCTAAGCAAAATAAGGTGCATAAAAGGATTAACATCACATGCAATTCATAAGTGACATGATATGGCCATCATCACGTGCTCCTTGATCTCCATCACCAAAGCACCGGCACGATCTTCTTGTCACCGGCACCACACCATGATCTCCATCAACGTGTCGCCATCGGGGTTGTTGTGCTACTCATGCTATCACTACTAAAGCTACATCCTAGCAAAATAGTAAACGCATCTGCAAGCACAAACGTTAGTTATAAAGACAACCCTATGGCTCCTGCCGGTTGCCGTACCTTCGACGTACAAGTCGATACTTTCTATTACAACATGATCATCTCATACATCCAATATATCACATCACATCGTTGGCCATATCACATCATAAGCATACCCTGCAAAAACAAGTTAGACGCCCTCTAATTTTGTTGTTGCATGTTTTACGTGGTGACCATGGGTATCTAGTAGGATCGCATTTTACTTACGCAAACACCACAACGGAGATATATGAGTTGCTATTTAACCTCATCCAAGGACCTCCTCGGTCAAATCCGATTCAACTAAAGTTGGAGAAACTGACACCCGCCAGTCATCTTTGAGCAACGGAGTTACTCGCAGCGATAAAACCAGTCTCTCGTAAGCGTACGAGTAATGTCGGTCCGAGCCGCTTCGATCCAACAATACCGCGGAATCAAGAAAAGACTAAGGAGGGCAGCAAAACGCACATCTCCGCCCACAAAAACTTTTGTGTTCTATTCGAGAAGACATCTACGCATGAACCTAGCTCATGATGCCACTGTTGGGGAACGTCGCATGGGAAACAAAAAATTTCCTACGCGCACGAAGACCTATCATGGTGATGTCCATCTACGAGAGGGGATGTGTGATCTACGTACCCTTGTAGACCGTACAACAGAAGCGTTAGTGAATGCGGTTGATGTAGTGGAACGTCCTCACGTCCCTCGATCCGCCCCGCGAACTATCCCGCGATCAGTCCCACGATCTAGTGCCGAACGGACGACACCTCCGCGTTCAGCACACGTACAGCTCGACGATGATCTCGGCCTTCTTGATCCAGCAAGAGAGACGGAGAGGTAGAAGAGTTCTCCGGCAGCGTGACGGCGCTCCGTAGGTTGGTGATGATCTCGTCTCAGCAGGGCTCCGCCCGAGCTCCGTAGAAACGCGATCTAGAGGTAAAACCGTGGAGATATGTGGTCGGGCTGCCGTGACAAAAGTTATCTCAAATCAGCCCTAAAACCCCACTATATATAGGAGGAGGAGGGGGGAGCCTTGCCTTGGGGTCCAAGGACTCCCAAGGGGTCGGCCGAGCCAAGGGGGGAAGGTCTCCCCCCAAACCGAGTTGGACTTGGTTTGGTGGGTGGGAGTCCTTCCTTTCCTTCCCACCTCCCCTTTTTTTTTCTTTCTCCTTGATTTTATTCCCAATGCGCATAGGCCCATTTTGGGCTGTCCCACCAGCCCACTAAGGGCTGGTGCGCCACCCTCAAGGCCTATGGGCTTCCCCGGGGTGGGTTGCCCCCCCGGTGAACTCCCGGAACCCATTCGTCATTCCTGGTACATTCCCGGTAATTCCGAAAACCTTCCGATAATCAAATGAGGTCATCCTATATATCAATATTCGTTTCCGAACCATTCTGGAAACCCTCGTGACGTCCGTGATCTCATCCGGGACTCCGAACAACATTCGGTAACCAACCATATAACTCAAATACACATAAAGCAACGTCGAACCTTAAGTGTGCAGACCCTGCGGGTTCGAGAACTATGTAGACATGACCTGAGAGACTCCTCGGTCAATATCCAGTAGCGGGACCTGGATGCCCATATTGGATCCTACATATTCTACGAAGATCTTATCGTTTGAACCTCAGTGCCAAGGATTCATATAATCCCGTATGTCATTCCCTTTGTCCTTCGGTATGTTACTTGCCCGAGATTCGATCGTCAGTATCCGCATACCTATTTCAATCTCATTTACCGGCAAGTCTCTTTACTCGTTCCGTAATACAAAATCCTGCAACTTACACTAAGTCACATTGCTTGCAAGGCATGTGTGTGATGTTGTATTACCGAGTGGGCCCCGATATACCTCTCCGTCACACGGAGTGACAAATCCCAGTCTCGATCCATACTAACTTAACGAACACCTTCGGAGATACCTGTAGAGCATCTTTATAGTCATCCAGTTACGTTGCGACGTTTGATACACACAAAGTATTCCTCCGGTGTTAGTAAGTTATATGATCTCATGGTCATAGGAATAAATACTTGACACGCAGAAAACAGTAGCAATAAAATGACACGATCAACATGCTACGTCTATTAGTTTGGGTCTAGTCCATCACATGATTCTCCTAATGACGTGATCCAGTTATCAAGCAAACACTTTGTTCATAATCAGAAGACACTGACTATCGTTGATCAACTGGCTAGCCAAGTAGAGGCTTGCCAGGGACAGTGTTTTGTCTATGTATCCACACATGTATATAAGTCTTTATTCAATACAATTATAGCATGGATAATAAACGATTATCTTGATACAGGAATTATAATAATAACTATATTTATTATTGCCTCTAGGGAATAATTCCATCATCCCCCTGACCTAGGTCTTTGGCCTATAAATTCAAAAATATTCTGCAAAAAATCGGGGGAGCCTCGAAAATACTTTTCTGCCGCCACAAGCTTCCGTTTTTGTGAGATCTCATCTGGAGACCCTTCCCGGCGCCCTGCCGGAGGGGACTTTGGAGTTGGAGGGCTTCTTCATCATCATCATCACCCCTCCAATGACTCGTGAGTAGTTCACATCAGACCTACGGGTCCATAGTTAGTAGCTAGATGGCTTCTTCTCTCTCTTGAATCTTCAATACAAAGTTCTCCATGATCTTCATGGAGATCTATCCGATGTAATCTTCTTTGGCGGTGTGTTTGTCGAGATCCGATGAATTGTGGATTTGTGATCAGATTATCTATGATATATATTTGAGTCTTTGCTGATTTCTTATATGCATGATTTGATATCCTTGTAAGTCTCTCCGAGTCTTGGGTTTTGTTTGGCCAACTAGATCTATGATTCTTGCAATGGGAGAAGTGCTTGGTTTTGGGTTATACCATGTGGTGACCTTTCCCAGTGACAGTAGGGGCAGCAAGGCACACATCAAGTAGTTGCGATCAAGGGTAAAAAGATGGGGTTTTTATCATTGGTTTGAGATTATCCCTCTACATCATGTCATCTTGCTTAATGCGTTACTCTGTTCTTATTGACTTAATACACTAGATGCATGCTGGATAGCGGTCGACGTGTGGAGTAATAGTAGTAGATGCAGAAAGTATCGGTCTACTTGTTTCAGACGTGATGCTTATAGAAACAATCATTGCATAGCTATCGTCACGACTTTGCACAGTTCTATCAATTTCTCGACAGTAATTTGTTCACCCACCGTCTACTTGCTTTCATGAGAGAAGCCACTAGTAAACACTACAGCCCCCGGGTCTATTCACATCAATCGTTTACACCTCCACTTTTACTTTGCTTTGTTACTTTGTTGCTTTCAGTTCTCACTTGGAAACCAATCTATAAGGGATTGACAACCCCTTCATAGCGTTGGGTGCAAGCTTTTGTGTTTGTGCAGGATCTTGAGATACTCTTCCGCCGGATTGAAACCTTGGTTCTCAAACTGAGGTAAATACTTACCACCGCTACGCTACATCACCCTTTCCGCTTCGAGGGAACACCAACGCAAGGCTCCAAGGCCACGTGGAAAATCCTTTGCATACTTGCCTAGGAAGTCCCTTAAGGCGTAGCCGCAGCTGAAGGATTCCTGGTGCCGTTGCTGAGGAGTATCAAGCAACACTCCTATTTCTGGCGCCGTTGGAAGGTCTTTTGTTGCAGTAGCAGACGTATTTCTGGCGCCGTTGCCGGAGATACACAGCTGACATCAATACACAGCTGACATCAGTAAACTGTACTTTTCCACAACTACCCTTGATATGAATGGATGCGTTGCACCAGAATCAAAAAGTACCAATACTGGACGTGAGTTTAGTAAAAACTTACCAACCATAGTATCGGGGTGATCATAGACCTCTTCAACATCAATGTGGTTCACCTGGGCTCAGGGAAAAGGATTTGGCTTCCTTGCTGCTGAGTTGCCGTTGCCGTTCCATTTCCCTGCTTGTTCTGGGGACATTCAGTGGCATAGTGTCCCGTCTTCTGGCACTTGAAGCAAGTGATATGAGTCAGGTCCTTCTGAGCTGGAGCGGAATGATGCTGAGTGCCAGTACCGCCATTACCATTCTTGAAGTTTCCGCCATTGCTGTTGTTCCCATTTCCTCCATGGTTGTGTCCTCCATGGTTGTGCACTGGATGATTGTGCTGGACGTGTCCTCCAAACTTACCTGATCCAGTCCCGGTATTCCCTGAATAGGGGGTGTAGCGAGGCTTCTGCTGAGTGGCGGAGTTGAACTTCCCATTGCCATTCTTCCGCTTGCGGTTCTCCATCTGCTGATGTTTCCCCTCCAAGATGAGGGCCTTATCTACCAGCTCCTGGTAGTTGTGGAAGTTGGCTATAGTCAGTTGAATGCTCAACTCATCGTTGAGTCCCTCCAAGAACTTTTCCTGCTTGGCCGCATCATTGGCCACATCTCCAGGTGCATAACGAGCGAGCATGCTGAATTCATCAACATATTGAGCCACAGAGCGATTTCCCTGGCGTAAGTTGCGAAACTCACGCTTCTTCAGACTCATGGCCCCGGCTAAGACATGAGCGGTGCAGAAGGCTTGCTTGAACTGCTCCCAAGTGACTCCAGCAATGGGGTATGTGGTGGTGTAGTTCTCCCACCATGCAGCCGCGGGGCCTTCAAGTTGATGCGCGGCAAAGCGCACCTTCTCAGCTTCAGTACATCCAACAGTGATTAGTTCCCGCTCCATCTTGCGGAGCCAATCATCTGCCACAATGGGCTCAATGCTGCTGGAGAAAGTCGGAGGGTTCAACCTCACAAAACGGGTGAGATTGTCGGCCTGGGGTGGATGATGGTTGTTATTGTTCTGGTTCTGAATGATCAGCTGCATCAGGGCATTCTGTTGCTGAATCAACTGTGTGAGTTCCGGCGGAAAGTTGGAAGCAGGGTCACGTCTCGGAGGCATCTGGTGTTTGTAGAGGGGTGGGATTAACATAGAACAAGGGTCTAAAGAGTAATAGCACTACCCATATGAAATGCAACAAACAAGTATCACACCACACATTTTTATTCATTATCAACTCAAAAGGTTCACACACGGGGATACAAGTTTCGATAACCTAAACATCGGCCTAAGTGTTTAACGATAAGATAAATTCGTGCTCCTTCAAGGTGAAGGTTCTCGCCCATGTCCAGTTCTTCTTCCAGATATGCGACACGAGCCTTCAGCTTCTCGATCCTCTCCAAGAAGTCCTTCACCTCCAATTCGTGCTCATAGTGGGCTTCCCAGGCTGCTTCTTCGAGTTCAAGTTCGCGGAGCGACAATTGCTTGATCTTCCTGGCGTCCTTGACCACACGATGCTCCAGAGTCCCGCTATGCGTCTCCATGGTCTGGGCATAGGACATGAGAGCGTCTTTGGTCTTGATTGAGATGACTTCTCCAACTTCTCCTCTCCGGGATACCGTGAATAGGTCCGGTGAAATAGGGCAGCCTCTGTACACTTCCTTGATACGTCCGAGTGCACAATGGATCGCCATGTCCCTTCCGAGAATCCAGCTGGGTGCGATGAACTTGAAGTCAACAGGCTCAGTGCGCGGCTCGTATGTCCTTCCGGGGATGTGCACCTCAATCCTGTAGCGTGAATCTTCCGGGTAAGACGAAGTAGGCTTCCCAGTGATATTCGTCAGAGCAATCCTTAAGTCCATGGTGATCTGCATCAGCTCCTTTCCGAAAGGCATAGTGGCGTCGGGCTGGCAGAACTCTGTGACCTTAACGGGGATGAAGGTGGCCATCTAAAAATATTGGAAAATACGAGAGAAGTCAGAAATGAGCAGAAGAGGAAATAGAAGATTTATAGACATAAGAAAAATAGTTTTCTTCCTAAGGCTTTTCCATTCCTAGAGGTTACGTCCTACGGTCATCGTGTGCTCTGATACCATATCTGTAGCGACCTCACCTGAAACGGCCAAGTCTCTGGTGTTTTCGTACCATCCCAAGATCATGCTGGTACACACAGTACATCAATGTATATATCGAGAGTTCAATCACACAACTTTATTAATCGATATCTCATATCGAGTACTTTATTACAATAATGGATTACAATAAAATAACTGAAGGCCATCTCATGAGATAACTAACGAAGACTAATGGAAGCTTCAAAAGTAGACGAGTCCATCCGACTCCAGGGCATATCACCGAGCGTATATCGTAGCCTCACTCCTGGTCGGAAAAGTACTCTGCAACATGATACGTTGCAGCCGCGTAGGTCAGCATATGGAATATGCCGGCAAGTCATCAGAGAGAGGGGGTGAAATAACAATGATCTATTCTACATGCATATATGGCAGGTGGGCTATAAGTTTTTAGCGAAAAGCAAGTTTTCTCCTACATCAAGAGAGGGTTAAAAGCAAAATATTACTACATTGTTGGTTGTTAATGAGATGGTTCCGCCAACCAATTCTCGTACCCGAGTTGTCGATAATACCCACATCATTATTTAATTGTGTTGAGAGTTCTGGAAAATTTCAATACCTTAGGCTCAAGTTCTCCATGATAATCGATTAGGTTTGGGTACTCTGCAGAGTTTTGCACACGTTCCCCACAAGATTTGATCGCCTCCGAGTATGTCCTCGCACCTCAGGGTGTTTGAAGACCGGATGATCAAAACATGGTCTTTCAACGGGTCCCTCTGATCCCCTGTCGGTGCCCATCCAACCCTACCGCTCTTCTACATCTGCTAGCACCGCCTGTCCAGAGTCGCCACATTGTCCAACCAAGCCAGAGCCCATAATGACTTGTGGCTGTGCAGGTAAGCCTTGGGTCTTGAAGCCTCCGTCCATCTTTTCGAGCCTGGGTGAAGCTTTCCGCAAGATGTCATGGCGCTTCCCCATGCATCCCGGGTCGTCCACTGGTTTCTCCAGGGAGCCCATCTAAACCGTCCTTCACCTAGAGTTGCTTTGCATCACGAGGTCTTGAAAGGTCTTGACTTAACCGGTCTTGGTTATTAAATTATTCTCGCATCACTCGTGATAAACTCTCAACCAGAACCCCGTCTACTCAAGCATAGCAAAATAGAATTTGTCATCCCGGGCCAAGTAACAGGGTTGTTGGGTGCCTACCACATGATACTACAACAAGTAACCAATATTTCCAAGTACCTACTCAGCATGCAATTGGGTGTAGAAAGGTAGAACTACAATGCATAAAACATAGGTAATACATGATCAAATGACTTGCCTTGCTGATAGTTGTCGTGATCAAGCGCTTCTAAGTAGCAAGCTTCGCACTCTGGGTGATCTATCGATACAAAAAAAATACACACAATAAGTACTACAATCACTAACAATCAAAATAAAACCACTAACATATAAACACTATTGCACAAAGTGAAGAAATTCACTTAACATGACCAAAACAGAATCTGTTTTGGTGAAATCCCCAAGTAACAATATTTAAAAAAATTAAACTTAAACTATTGAAATATATTATCACTAGGAAGTAGTAGAAAAAAGAATTAAATTAAAAGCTATTTTTAAGCTCCCAGAATAAGCAAAACAAGATTTAAACTAAATCTGTTCTAATTCAAATTTTGGAATTTCAAACATAGGCAAATAATATGTTTTCGGAAACTACAAGAAAATTGTATTCTACTGCAAAAATAATCAACTCCATTGGAGTCCTAGAACGAAAGTTATAAAGGAAAAAAAATTGAAACTCTCTCTGTTTTTAAAACTAAAACAGAAAAAGAAAAAAACTAACTAGTGAACGGGGGGGGGGGGGGGGGGTATGTGGCGGCTCCTGATTGGCTAAGGTGTGTGCGCTACGATGATTAACTAGCGAGTGGCCACAAAATAAATAAAACCTCCGGCTAAATAATAAGTGGGGCAGAAAACTGTTCGGTTTTTTATCTAAAAACCGAAGGGGTATCGGTGATTTAATCTACTGCGTTAAATCTAGATCGGACGGCTAATAAGCGAAAGGGGAGCTCACAGTGGGGGGCTGCCGGGGTGGTCTTCTCCGGCGAGATCGAGAAGGTGGCGGTGGTCGGGGTGGGCTTCCGGCGACGTCCGATGTGTCGGGGAGGTGGCGGCGGGGCTCCGTCGAGCTCTGGCGGCGACGGCGAGGTGAGAGGACGTCGGGGGGAGCAGGGGGAGGGCTCGGGGTTTCGGCTTCAAGCCAAACTCCAGCGAGGTGGCGAGGGGAGGCATGGGGCGAGGATCTCGGGCGGCGACGAGGGGAACGGGGTGCGGCAACGATGGGGGTTCTTATAGGGCTCGGGGGAGGTCTCGGGAAGGGATGGAGCGAGAGATCCCGGAGGGGATCGAGCTCCGGCGAGTTTGGTAGGGGCTCGGGGCTCGGGAAGGAAAGGAGGGGAGGGAGGAAGGGGGTGACCAGGGAGGGGCTTGGTTCGGCCAGTGGGGCCTGCTGGCCAGAGAGAGACAGAGGGAGAGGGGATCCGGTCGGTTGACCGATCCGGATGGGATCCGGATCCCGGTTAAAGGGGTATCGGCCTGATTGCTATACGACGCCTGGGGCGCCTTCCTAAAAAAACTACCTTTCCTATTTTTCAAAAAACAGAAACTAAATCAAAATAAAAGGCAAGTAAATAAAATCAAAAAATAGTGATATTATATATCAAAATTTTCAGAAAAAAATCTCTACACGTTTAACATTTTTCCAAGGCCAAAATAAAAACTTAAAAAATGTTTTTTTAGAAAAAACCCTAAAAGCTTTATTTCTTTTTGCAATTATTTTCTCAATAAATTTTTGGTTTTCTTGGCTCAAAATATTTCAAAGAATGCCCCTGGTTTTGGAGGGTCATGTTCCTCCTCTCTTTCTTGCTTGCAAGAATTTATTTCCCGACATTTATTCCGTGATGAAAAAGAGAATTTCAAAAGCGAAAATCGAAAGAATTCAAATGCAAACTTTATTTCAATCAATATGCATAGATGCTTAGCTACAATTGTAAAACATTCCAAATTAGGAAATTTGGGATGTTACATTCAGTTGGACACAGAGAAAGATAGGGGCTTATAGTTTCGCCTCCCAACTATTTACCTCAAGGGTAATGTCAACAATAATAATTCATGATTACTTACTTCCAAGTTGATGTATGAATATAGATCTTTCCCTAGCACATGACGCTAGCCAAGATAATGGCGAAATAAGGAATTGGTGTCGATAACCATGAATCTTTTAAAGATAAAAAGTAAAGGTACAAGATATGCCCTTCGCAGAGGCAAGCAGAGGTTGTCCTGCGCTTTTGTGGTTTGGATGTGTGATCTCTTAGTGTGAAGGAACGTCACTTTATATTGCCTCCTGTGATAAAGAACTTTATTATGCAGTCTGTCGCTTTTATGTCTTCCTCATCACAGGTTCGTACAAAGCTTATTTTCCACACACTAATAGAATATACATATTTAGGGAGAAAATTTTTATTGCTTGCAGCGATGACAACTTACTTGAAGGATCTTATTCAACCCATAGGTAGGTATGGTTGACTCTCATGGCAAAAGTGGGTTGAGGGTTTATGGATGCACAAGTAGTATCTCTACTTAGTGCGGAAGTTTTGGCTGATATGAGCTGGAAGCAAGCGTCACATGCTAAGGGATCTCTAGTCATATAACATTGTTCTGAACCAAGCAAACATAATTCATTATGTTGTCTTCCTTGTACAACATCTACTTCTTAGCATGTAATAGTTTAATGAGTGTTCACAATCATAGACGGTGTCAAAGAAGATATATTTATATGTGAACCTCTCTTTCTTTATTATTTCCTATTAATTTCAACAATGACCAAGGTCTACGGACTACATTTGTCCACCCACAACAAGTTTCAATCAACATTCTTTTTATATGTGAAGCCATCACTTCCCATAAGATCATTACATGATCTTTCATGCTTTTGTTCTTTTATTATTCTTTTCTTTAGATCATGGCATGAAGCAAGACCTTAACTAAAACACTCCTTATTATATAACTCACGAACTCGATTACATTGGGGGTAACACAAAGAAAAACTCAAGCCTAGATCATACTAAGAACTTTATTCTACTAGAAAAAGATACTACCAAAAAGGATCGAACTAAGATAAAGGTAAAGGCAAAAGATGTGATGGTGATAAGATACTGGGGCAACTCCCCCAAGCTTGGCACAAGCCAAGGGGAGTGCCTATACCCGTGTTTAATTGTCTTCCTTCGGGGGTGATGGTGGTGTAGTTGTTGGAATCTGGGGTTGATTCTCCGTCTTCCAAGGCATAGGTTCTCCATCATGGAAAGATGATCGAGTCTCCGGAATCCTCAAATCTGCAGCCAACCACATTGCTTTAAATCTATACTCATACTCATAGTTTTGGTTCTGCAGGTCCAAGATCTGGGCTCGGAGATGATCGATTCTGTTGTAGAGCTTCAAGAGGTGCTCCCCGATGTCCTTGGCATCGATCTTGTGCTTGTTGGTGAACTCCGTGATCATCATGTGGTTGGCGTTGAGTCCACGTTCCACCATCCCTTGGCACTTGAAGACTTGCTTCTCCATTGCTTCGAGCCTCGCCTCTACGCTTCTGGTCCTCTTGGGCCCCTCAACATCATGGATGTGCAACACCCCCTCATGCATCTCGATAGATTGAGGGTGTTGAAGCACCTCCACAAGGTAGGGATTGATGACCTTCTCGAAGAACTTGTCCTTCGGAACTTTTGGGGACGCCATAGCGATCTGGATCTATCTGCACAGAAGCTCGAAACGAAAATAGAGGATATTTGCATGATACGAGGGTTAGACCTTTCGGGAGATTATATAATGAATTTTTACCGACCAAAAGGAGTATTCCACAAGAAAACGGAGTTCGGGAGATACACGAGGTGCTCACGAGCCCCCCAGGCGCGCCCAGGGAGTAGGGGCGTGCCTGGCAGGCTTGTCACCTCCTCGTGCGCTTTCCGAACTACTTTAAAATTTTATATTTTTCTAAAAATTCCAAAACGGAGAAAAATTGCTATTGGAAAAGTTTTGGAGTCGGTTTACTTACCGTATCGCATACCTCTTCGTTTTCGGAGTCTGAAACAGGCTGGTAAATATCCCTTATGTACTCCTCCGGGGTTATGATATTAATAATATTGCTTTCAACATTTATGGGAGTACGTGAGATATAATGCTTGATTCTTTGCCCATTTACAACTCTCAGAAAATTACCTTCCGCGTTGTTGATTTTTATGGCACCGGAACGATACACTTCTTCGACAATGTAAGGATCTTCCCATTTAGAGAGAAGCTTGCCTGCAAAAAATCTTAAACGAGAATTGTATAGCAAGACATAATCACCTACATTGAACTCACGTTTTTGTATCCTTTTATCATGCCACCTCTTAACTTTTTCTTTAAACAACTTGGCATTTTCATATGCCTGAGTTATCCATTCATCAAGTGAGCTAATGTCAAATAACGTCTTCTCACCAGCAACTTTGAAATCAAAGTTTAGCTGTTTGATTGCCCAATAAGCCTTATGCTCTAGCTCAAGAGGTAAATGTCATGTTTTTACCGTAAACCATTTTATACGGAGACATGCCCATGGGATTCTTATAAGCAGTTCTATAAGCCCACAGTGCATCATCAAGTTTCTTAGACCAATTCTTTCTAGACCTATTAACAGTCTTTTGCAGAATTAATTTAATTTCTCTATTACTTAACTCTACTTGACCACTAGACTAAGGATGATAAGGAGATGCGATTCTATGGTTGACATCATACTTAGCAAGCATTTTACGGAAAGGACCATGAATAAAATGTGAACCACCATCAGTCATTAAATATCTAGGGACTCCAAATCTAGGAAAAATAACTTCTTTAAGCATCCTAATAGAGGTGTTATCATAAACACTACTAGTTGGGATAGCTTCTATCCACTTAGTAACGTAATCAACAACAACTAGAATATGAGTATACCCGTTGGACTTTGGAAAAGGTCCCATATAATCAAAACCCCAAACATCAAATGGTTCAATAACATGAGAATAATTCATAGGCATTTCCTGATGCTTACTGATATTACCTATTCTTTGACATTCATCACAAGAGAAGACAAACTTACGAGCATCCTTGAAGAGAGTAGGCCAATAAAGCTGGATTGCAATACCTTGTGTGCAGTTCTATCTCCCGCATGGTGTCCTCCGTAAGCCTCGGAGTGACACGTCTATAGGATCTGTCCCTATTCATGCTCGGGTACACAACATCTAATAACACCATCTACTCCTTCTTTATAAAGGTGAGGATCATCCCAAAAGTAATGTCTCAAATCATCAAAAAAACTTTTTCTTTTGTTGGTATGTGAAACTAGGTGGTATATATTTAGCAACAATATAATTAGCAAACTGATAACCCACAAGTATAGGGGATCGCACCAGTTTTCCAGGGTAGAGTATTCAACCCAAATTTATTGATTCGACACAAGGGGAAGCAAAAGAATATTCTCGAGTATTAGCAGTTGAGTTGTCAATTCAACCACACCTAAAAGACTTAGTATCTGCAGCAAAGTTTCAGTAGCAAAGTAGTGTGATAGCAATGGTAGCAACAGTAACAGTAACAATAGTGACATCAATAGTGATAACAGTAGCAGCAGTGACAGCAGTAGCGGCAAAGTAACGTAGCAAGGACCAGTAGGAAAAACTCGTAGTCATTGAATCAGCGATGGATAATTATGCCGGATGACATTCATCATGTAACAGTTATAACATGGAGAGATATGTAGCTAGCTCCAGTTCGTCAATGTAATGTAGGCATGCATTCCGTATATAGTTATACGTGCTTAAGGAAAAGAACTTGCATGACATCTATTGTCCATCCCACCCGCGGGAGCGGGGTCCTAATGGAAACTACGGGATATTAAGGTTCTCCTTTTAATAGAGAACCAGAACAAAGCATTAGCACATAGTGAATACATGAACTCCTCATACTATGGTCATCTCCGGGAGTGGTACCGGCTATTGTCACTCCGGGGTTGCCGGGTCATAACGCATAGTAGGTGACTACAACTTGCAAGGTAGGATCAAGAACACACATATATTGATGAAAACATAATAGGTTCAGATATGAAATCATGGCACTCGGGCCCTAGTGACAAGCATTAAGCATAGCAAAGTAGTAGCAACATCAATCTTAGAAAATAGTGGATACTAGGGATCAATCCCCATCAAAACTAACTCGATTACATGATAGATCTCATCCAACCCATCACCGTCCAGCAAGCCTATGATGAGATTACTCACGAATGGTGAAGATCATCATGGAATTGGTGATGAAGGAAGGTTGGTGATGACAATGGCAACGATCTCCCCTCTTCGGAGCCCAGAACGGACTCCGGATCTGCCCTCCAAAGGAAGAACAGGTGGTGGCGGCGCCTCCGTATCGTGAAACGCGATGAACTCTTATCCTTGATTTTTTCCGGACAAAAGGGACTAAATAGAGCTGGAGTTGGAGGCGGTGGAGCTCCGAGGGCCCCACAAGCCTGCTAGGCGCGGCCAGGGGGGGCCTGGTGGGCTTGTGGGCTCCTCGCTACACTCCTCCGGTTGATTCTTGCGCCAGTATTTTTTATATATTCCACAAAAAATCCTCGTAAATTTCCAGGTCATTCTGAGAACTTTTATTTTTGTGCAAAAACAACACCATGGCAATTCTGCTGAAAACATCGTTAGTCTAGGTTAGTTCCATTGAAATCATGCAAATTAGAGTCCAAAACAAGGGTAAAAGAGTTTGAAAAAGTAGATATGACGGAGAAGTATCAACTCCCCCAATCTTAAAGCCTTGCTTGTCCTCAAGCAATTTAGTTGACAAACTGAAAGAGACAAAAGAAAAACTTTTACGAACTCTGTTTGATCTTGTTGTTGCAATTATGTCTAACTCATATTCAGATTTTCAGCAAGATCATAAGCTAACCACATAAGCAATGACATTTAGGTCTCAAGAGGAACTCATATCAATGGCATAATCAACTAGCAAGCAATAATAATAAGTTCCAAACGTCAACTCTTCAATCAAAACAATCATGAAGCAATATGAACAAATGGTAACTCGCTAGCTCTTTCTGAGACCGCAAAACATAAATGCAGAGCACCTTCAAAGACCAAGGGCTGACTAAACATTGTAATTCATGGAAAAGAAGATCCAGTCACAATCATACTCAATATAAATTAATAGCAAAGCATAAAAATGACATAGGTGCTCTCTAATTGGTGCTTTTATAAGAAGAGGATGACTCAACAGAGACATAAATACATAGGCCCTTCGCAGAGGGAAGCATTGATTTGCAGAGGTGCCAGAGCTCAAGCTTTGAAGACAGAGATAAATAATTTTGGGTGGCATGCTTTCATTGTCAACGCAATGACCAAGAATTTTCACCATCTTCCATGCTACACATACTATAGGCGGTTCCAAAACAGAGAAGTAAAGTTTTGACTTCCCCACCACCGATCAATCACACTCCACGACTAGCCGAATACTCAGGTGCCGTCCATACCAACAACAGTCCAGGGGGAGTTTTGTTTGCAATTGTCTTTTTGATTTGAGCATGGAACTGGGCATTCCAATTACCGGCCCCTTTCTCGTGAGTGATAGTGAATAAACACGTATCGAGGATAACACGCCTAGCATGGAAGATACTGATCGCCCATTGTCACCACATGAGCGGCTCGGGCATGCAAAACAGATTATTTCTTGAAGGTTTAGAGATTGGCACATGCAAATTTACTTGGAACGGCAGGTAGATACCGCGTATAGGTAGGTATGGTGGACTCATATGGAACAACTTGGGGTTTAAGGAAGTGGATGGACAAGCCCGCGTAGTACAAGTGAAGGCTAGCAAAAGATTGGGAAGCGACCAACTAGAGAGCGACAACAGTCATCAAAATGCATTGAGATTAACCAACATTGAGTGCAAGCATGAGTAGGACACAAATCACCATGAACATGAATATCATTTGGTTATGTTGATTTTGTTTCAACTACATGCATAAACATGTGCCAAGTCAAGCCACTTGAATCATTCAAACACTAGTGGGGACAGGGCCTATAGCCCCGGCCCGTAAGAAGCTTTAGTCCCGGTTCACCAACCGGGACTAAAGGGGCGGGACTAAAGGCCTAACCTTTTCGTCCCGGCCCTCTTACACGCCGGGACTAAAGGTGCTCCACGTGGGCGCCTTGTAGCGCCCCAGGGGCAGGCCCTTTAGTCCCGGTTCGTTACACGGTCCGGGACTAAAGATTTTCAGATTTTGCTGGCTTTTGGGTTTTTTTGAATGAAATTATTTTTGGGTTTTAGGGTTTTAGGGTTTAGGTGTTCAGGAGATTAACGCGATGCCTCGTTTTGTGTTCGGGAATTAGTTTTCATATAATTTAAAATAGAAATAATTATGCATATATATATATATATATATATATATATATATAAGATTAACTTATCTTACAAGCGATCATATATATACAATTATATGGAGATCTGAATTATCGGGACTAGAGCCCGTCTATTCGATTACATGGACGAACATCAGTGATGGCCCTTAGCTACACTAAATCGTCCTTTGTCTTCTATAGCTTCCGTCCTCAGAAATCCCGCAAGCTCCTCTGCAACAGCAATCGCGCGTTGCTCTGGTAGGACCTTCATCCTCATGGCCGTGTGCTATATAAGAAGAGGAGATGAATATGAATATCAATCATGATAACAAAGAATGACGGGTAAAAATAGAGGTGTGAATGTTCATTGCTTACGTCGAATCTGTGCTCCTTGAACTCAGAGGTAAACGTGCGAATGGTCTCGCAAACATAGTATCCGCATAGATGCGTTCCCCGTGGCTGCTGGTCGCACTTTACGAGAATGGAATATATATAATCAAAATAATAATCTAGCATCATAAATGCATTGAAAATTAATAGAAGTATATCATACTACTACTTACCTGAGCCGCTCTAAAGGTCAGCTTCTCAGGAAAGTTACCGGGAGTCACGCACTTGAACCGATTCAAAACCCTGCCCGACAAGGATAATGATTTGCTAAGTTTTTCATTAATTGATATATCAGAAAATCATCGAAAGAGACCGATAGAGCGCAGGAATGATTAAAATTACCCTTGGAGCATGTCCTGCAGGCTTTGGAACTGTTCCAAGGATCTCGATAATGGGTCGAAGGCATCAACTGTTCCCTTATCAATTTGAATGTCCAACAGAATCCAATGGAAGCTGCACATGTATATATATATGTGTGTGTGTGTGTGAGTAACTTATCAATTACACTTATAAGTGAATGGACACAACAGAGTAAAGACCCTCACCTGAAGTTGTATGGAAACAGTATGTGGTCACAGAAATTTTGATCTCTTAGAAACCTTAGAATGTTTTCCTCCGTCTCCTTGGGATAATTAGTTAGCGTCGCTATATGTATTTTATCTGGATCAATAAACCCAATATTTATGATGCTCTTACTTTTACACTCCAAAATCTTCATTCTGCATAATAGAGTACAAGTTATATATAGACAATGAATTGAAATAACTAAACAAGTTATATGTAGACAACGAATTGAAAAACTTACAGACAATAGCAACTCATAAGCGATTTGTCGAGGGCGTCGCCATTGTACATCTGGAAGAGTTCATCAAAGTCGATATGTATTTCTTCGGAGCGGCCGTAGTACTCCTGTGGGACACTCAGCACGATCATCGTTATCCCATTCTTTGATTCACTTAAGTACCATTTATGCAAGTAACACATATTTGTTGGGAGATCATCTTTGCTGACCAAAGGCTCTCCCATGACAAACTGTGGCTTAGGGGCTACCACAGCCTTGGGTATCCTGTCGTCTTGGGAAGCCAGCAAATTTTCAACCAAGATACCACATTCATCCGCCAACTCCTTTGCTTTTTCAAAAGCTCGCCCCTGCACCGGAGGGGGAACATTCTCGGTTAACACCTTGAGGGGTGGGATCGACTGTTTGGCCTGTTGTCCAAGCTGAGGAACGTCTGATTTTTTCTTGCTTGTAGTTGAACTTGATTTGCTCCCACTTGCACTTGCATGTGACCTGCTCTTTTTCACTTCCTCCTGAAATGTGCGTGTATAGTCATCAGGCTTATGGTGTAATTCATACTGTGATGGAGTGGTTATGAAGTCTTTTGCCCATGCTATGTCCTTCTCGGTGTATTTCGGGCGGGGCTAGGGTTCCTTCCTTTTCATCTGCGCCTCATGTTGTTCCTTTGCTATCCTGGCGTTTTCCTCGGGGGTACGATCATAAGGTCTGATAGGAAGATTAGCATGAGGTACCTTTGGGAGGGGCGACAGTTTGCGCTTTGGGGAGCTCCATCCCTTAGAAATCATCGACGAAGCGTTCTTGCTGGCACGCTTCCGCTTAGTATCATGTGCGGGCGGCAGCGGAGACGGACGACCCAAGTCCGACGGCGGTGATCGAGATGGACTCGTGTTGTGCTGGCCGACGTCATGTGGAGGGCTTGAAGGTAATGGAGGTGTAGGTGACCTGCGACGACTCGGAGGCGGTGTTGTCCTTGGGGCCGAGCCTGGAAGCTTGATGTAGTTCTTGTCCCATAGGATGACTCCACCCAGTACTTCTCCGAGTGTCCTCTCATCTTCGGGTCCAGCTATGTCGAGCTCCATATCATTAAACCCCGTCATGATTTCATCCACCCCAACTTTAGCAAAGCCAGCTGGAATCTCACGGCCATGCCAGCGTGCATCGGGGCCAGAAGGTAAAGCTTGTCCGACGGCCACCTTCATGGATATGTTCTTGAATTTCTGATGGAGTTCACATGATGTTGACTCCTTGATTCCATCCACGGGGTAGCCGGGACCGCCCTCTATCATTCTTCGTTCATCGTCGGGCGGGGCCTCAGATTCAGCCACGCTGCTTTTCTGCTTAGATGGGGCGCCGGTAATATCAACTACAGGATCTTCCTGGCGCGGTACTCCTCTAAGCTCATCAATCTGCTTCTGTTGCTCGTTAATCCTGGCAAGCAACTGGTTGAACTTGTCATTCTCCTCATCTTGCTGCCGCTTCTTTGCTCTCTCTCGGCTTCTGTAAGTGTCTTGGTCTCTGGCAAACCCAAGCCACCACGGGTAAGAAGGACCGAAGCCTCGCGTTCGTCCTCCATGTTCGTCATTGCCGAGGACCAGTGTGAGCAAATCTTTCTCTCTATCTGCAGTGAACTTTCTTCTTCCCTCCTTAATTTCTTTCACTATCCTTTTCCAATGCTCCCTGGGTTTCCCCTGTTCTTTCGTCGTACGACCCATTATGCGCAAGGAACCAATTTCTTGCTCTCAATTCCCACTCATCACGGAGTGGTTCAGGTACGACGCCTTTATCTATCAGATCTTGCTCTTTCTTACCCCACTTTGGGATGGCAGTCTCATAGCCCCCTGGCCCCAGCTTGTGGTGATATATCTTCTTGTCGGCATTTATCTTGTTCTTTTCTGATAATGTGTGGGCATCTTCTGACTCCTTGTACTCTTGAAATGCCTTCCAGTGATTTGCCTTCTTGGCTAGATACCCCTCGAATACTGGCACTTTCTGTGTCTTCAGATAGTTTTTCCATAGCTTCTTCTTCCAGCTACGGAACAGTTCAGCCATCTGCTTCAGAGTCCACTGCTTGACTTTGGCCCTCAGTTTTTCTGCGGCGTCTTCATTCTCAAATTCTGGCAGGTTGAAATGTGACATGAGATCATTCCAAAGATTATCTTTGTACCTTTCGGCGACATAGTCACTATCGGCTGCCCCTTTGCGCTTGTTCCACTCCCGAACGCTGATCAGGACGTGATCCCTAACGAGAACTCCGCATTGCTTCTTGAATGTGTCAGCAACATTCTTAGGAAGCTTGGGTTCGCCCGCAGGAAATATCACCTGAAATGTGTAAAGCGTCCGTGCATCCAACTTTCTAGTCGGGCCTCGTTTCATAGTTTTGCTCGATGTGGAGGCCTAAGAGGGAGAAACATTCGTCAAATGAATGTATATGTATACAATATAGAGCTATCTCCAATATTTTTCACATATTACAAGTGATTGTCGAACTTCATATGTATACCTCGCCGGACTTCTCCTCTTCACCGGCTTCTCCATCAGTGGAGCTATCACCTTCTCCGTCATTGGACCTATCTCCTGCCCCACCGGCTTCATCTTTGTGTCGCTCGACCTCCATTCCAACGTCCTGGTTTAGATATGACGACGGAGATTCAGCTGGTTCAACGTCGGGGCCGTCTTTGATTATATCTTCCAGAAGTTCTTGCTCTTCGAGGTTCCTGATATGTGGATCCATAGTTCTGCAAAAAACGGATTCTCTTAACTTTTGTACCAAAAACCAAAGTAGGAGTACTTTTCCAATTTGAGACTCCTAGATTTCTGCATAGTATTCAAAGTAGGAGTACTTTTCCAATTTGAGCATTCAATAAGCAAAACCAAATCGTAAAATAAAGTAGTATTCAAATTTGCATGCATTCAATTATAAGCTAATACATCATCACTAAAGCCCCTCCGCTGGGTGCACGATAAGTTTAGTCCCACCTCGCCCAGCGAGGGGGACTAACACTTGTTTATAAGCCCCGTCGCAGCTTGTCCATCGAGCTCCTCTCTAAAGCAGGCTTACGGGCCTAAACTTACTGAAAATTGAAACTATATTCTAAATTGTGGATAAAATTCAATCTGAATTCAAAGTGAATTCAGGTCGAATTTTGTCCATGATTTCTCATATAGTTTCAATTTTTTTCTATTTTCAAAATTAATTATTTTGACTATCCAAACTATTAACTTATTTTGTTATTTTCAATTAAAAACTATGTTTATTAAAAATTCTTTTTGCATATTTAAGAATTTGACAGAACTATGATAATGAAAAGTGTTTGAAATTGAATAAATAATTCAAAACTATTTTCTATTTTCAAAATTAATAATTTTGACTATCCAAACTATTAACTTATTTTGTTATTTTCAATTAAAAACTATGTTTATTAAAAATTCTTTTTGCATACTTGAGAATTTGACAAAACTATGATAATGAAAAGTGTTTCGAATTGAATAAATAATGCAAAACTATTTTTTATTTTCATAATTAATAATTTTGACTATCCAAACTATTATCTATTTTGTTATTTTCAATTAAAAACTATGTTTATTAAAAATTCTTTTTGCATATTTGAGAATTTGACAAAACTATGATAATGAAAAGTGTTTCAAATTGAATAAATAATGCAAAACTATTTTTTATTTTCATAATTAATAATTTTGACTATCCAAACTATTATCTATTTTTTTATTTTCAATTAAAAACTATGTTTATTAAAAATTCTTTTTGCATATTTGAGAATTTGACAAAACTATGATAATGAAAAGTGTTTCAAATTGAATAAATAATGCAAAACTATTTTTTATTTTCATAATTAATAATTTTGACTATCCAAACTATTATCTATTTTGTTATTCTGACTTCATTTGGTATATTTCATGCATTTACTTATTTTTTTGAGCTAGTTGACCCTGAAATTGAAAAGCACTACAAATGAACTCTGAAAATGTTGAAAGTTGGCATGCTATCATCATTTCACCCACATAGCATGTGTTAAAAAGTTTAGAGGGCTACGACAAAACTGGATGCACTTCGTGTACAAAACTGACAATCTCTCTCGAAGTAGGAGGGTTTCGAACGAGAACTCATCTCTTACAAAGGGATTTCTTTTTTTTAACTTATTTGAACTCCATACTTTTTTTGTGTTCAAAATGCACCATTCAAAGGCACATCACAAAATTTCAACAATTTCTGACTTCATTTTGTATATTTCGTGCATTTACTTATTTTTTTTGAGCTAGTTGACCCTGAAATTGAAAAGCACTACAAATGAACTTTGAAAATGTTGAAAGTTGGCATGCTATCATCATTTCACCCACATAGCATGTGTTAAAAAGTTGAGAGGGCTACGACAAAAACTGGATGCACTTCGTGTACAAAACTGACAATCTCTCTCGAAGTAGCACGGTTTCGAATGAGAACTCATCTCTTACAAAGGGATTTCATTTTTTTGAACTTATTTGAACTCCATACTTTTTGTGTGTTCAAATTGCACCATTCAAAGGCACATCACAAAATTTCAACAATTTCTGACTTCATTTGGTATATTTCATGCATTTACTTATTTTTTGAAGCTAGTTGACCCTGAAATTGAAAAGCACTACAAATGAACTTTGAAAATGTTGAAAGTTGGCATGCTATCATCATTTCACCCATATAGCATGTGTTAAAAAGTTGAGAGGGCTACGACAAAAACTGGATGCACTTCGTGTACAAAACTGACAATCTCTCTCGAAGCAGCAGGGTTTCGAACGAGAACTCACTCTTACAAAGGGATTTCATTTTTTTAACTTATTTGAACTCCATACTTTTTGTGTGTTCAAAATGCACCATTCAAAGGCACATCACAAAATTTCAACAATTTCTGACTTCATTTGGTATATTTCGTGCATTTACTTATTATTTTTGAGCTAGTTGACCCTGAAATTGAAAAGCACTACAAATGAACTCTGAAAATGTTGAAAGTTGGCATGCTATCATCATTTCACCCACATAGCATGTGTTAAAAAGTTGAGAGGGCTACGACAAAAACTGGATGCACTTCGTGTACAAAACTGACAATCTCTCTCGAAGTAGCAGGGTTTCGAACGAGAACTCATCTCTTACAAAGGGATTTCATTTTTTTGAACTTATTTGAACTCCATACTTTTTGTGTGTTCAAATTGCACCATTCAAAGGCACATCACAAAATTTCAACAATTTCTGATTTCATTTGGTATATTTCATGCATTTACTTTTTTTTTGAAGCTAGTTGACCCTGAAATTGAAAAGCACTACAAATGAACTTTGAAAATGTTGAAAGTTGGCATGCTATCATCATTTCACCCACATAGCATGTGTTAAAAAGTTGAGAGGGCTACGACAAAAACTGGATGCACTTCGTGTACAAAATTGACAATCTCTCTCGAAGTAGCAGGGTTTCGAACGAGAACTCATCTCTTACAAAGGGATTTCATTTTTTTTAACTTATTTGAACTCCATACTTTTTTTGTGTTCAAAATGCACCATTCAAAGGCACATCACAAAGGGATTTCTTCTTCTCTCATATATGGTGGACACTAGCTCACCTGATTTTTCAACCGACGATGATGGTCGCTACTCCTACTTCCCCTAGTGCATAACCAATATCTAGCACAAGGAGAAGAAGGAGAAGTGATTGTTTTAATCAAAAACAGATCTGTTACAAAAGGGATTTCATTTTTGAACTGAAGACTTTTTGTATATATATGTGGTCGAAATGCATGATACCATGAAGTTAGAAAGGGCTAAACCATTCAAAAGTAGCAAATGAAGTTAGAAAGGGCTAAACCATTCAAATTTGGAAACTATAATGGCACAAATAGAAACTAGACATATATAAATTGGTCCAAGAAGTACATGATACTAGTCCAAACAGTACATAATAATAGCTACAATAGATATATATACAAGTGTTCGACGTTAAGAACACTACTCGTCTGAATCATCTGAATCAGAATGTCCACCTTCCTCGAGGTGACGCTGGCCATAGTGGACGACTCGAATCTTGCGGTACAACTCGTATGAAACATATGCATCTTTTGCTGCATACTCAATGTTGATATCATCAAGTGGGCCCTTCTCCCAAAGTCTGTGCTGAGACTTTGGGAAACTGGTCTTCATATCAGCATATGAATCGTCGATCAAGGCAACTGCCATATGAGCCATCGAAGTCCTGTCATGTCGAAGCGTGAATATCGTTTGGAGATCAACGAGGCAACCAACTGGTATCTCAATACCGAAGCTGTGCCTCATCTTCAGCCTATCGTTCCTTATGTCACCGGAAGCAAAAGTGACGCCGCTGCGAAGGAACTCCATGAGTCCTGGACAATGCTTGTCACTCCTGCAACAGAAACAAATTAAAATGGACCAAATGTTACATACTGCTGCAATAAGGAAACATGTTTCACTACAACTAAAGAGAAACTTATCTTCAGGATTCATATAGAACATATGCAATGGAACCTAGAGAGATCACTACAACTATTTGAAGCGAACCAACTATGGTTCCAATGGAACATATTAAACACTAGTTCATTCTAATACGATTTTTCAGATTATGGAAAACTATTCCAATCAGATTGTGCTCCCCTTCAAGTAATCAAAATTGTTTCACTACAACTATTTGAAGCGAACCAACTATGATTCCAATGGAACATATTAAACACTAGTTGATTCTAATACGATTTTTCAAATTATGGAAAACTATTCCAATCAGATTGTGCTCCCCTTCAAGTAATCAAAATTGTTTCACTACAACTATTTGAAGCGAACCAACTATGATTCCAATGGAACATATTAAACACTAGTTGATTCTAATACGGTTTTTCAGATTATGGAAAACTATTCCAATTAGATTGTGCTCCCCTTCAAGTAATCAAAATTGTTTCACTACAACTATTTGAAGGGAACCAACTATGATTCCAATGGAACATATTAAACACTAATTCATTCTAATACGATTTTTCAGATTATGGAAAATTATTCCAATTAGATTGTGCTCCCCTTCAACTAATCAAAATTGTTTCACTACAACTATTTGAAGGGAACCAACTATGATGGAAACAAATAAACTTATACAATGTCATTATCTTGGATCAAAGAAAGCCTCTAAACTTACCTCCCCCATTGGAAGATCAAGACATGCCTTGCGAAGCATATTTGGATGACGGCAACACCGCATTGATCGGCCATGTACTCCAGATCAAGCCCGAAGAACTTCTCATGATCTGGTGCGTGGTTAAACCATCGTTCCTTCAACTGTTGAAGAAAAAACGGCACCTCCGTGCTCAGGTTCGTGTACACGACACAGAGCTTGGTCGTGCCATGCGCGACCACCTCATGAAAGGTAGTTGGCATGGTGGAAGAAGAGAAGGGAAGAAGAGAGGAGAAGAACAGAGAGGGCAACGCGAGAGAGGAGAAGAACAGAGAGGGCGACGCGAGAGAGAAGAAGAACAGAGAAATAGCGACTGTACACTTCGGTTCGTGCTTTTCATCGCCCGAAACGACGCGGGATGCAAACCGTTTGGGCCTTTAATCTCGGTTTGAGCCACCAACCGGGACTAAAGAGGTATACCAAACGATTGCCACCACTACGGCAGGCCACGCGTTAGGCTTTTAGTCCCGGGTTCAACCACCAACCGGGACTAAAGAGGTATGCCGACGGTCGCCCCACTACGGCAGGCCACGTGTTAGTCCTTTAGTCCCGGGTTGAGCCACCAACCGGGACTAAAGAGGTATACCAACGGTCGCCACCACCACGGCAGGCCACGTGTTGGTCCTTTAGTCCCGGGTTGAGCCACCAACCGGGACTAAAGAGGTATACGAACGGTTGCCACCACCACTGCCCGCCGCGTAGCCCTTTAGTCCCGGTTTGTGACTCGAACCGGGACTACAGGCTCCTTACGGGCTGGGACTAAAGCCTCGAGGTTGGCATTGAGAATTGGGGCGACGTGGCCGGGCCTTTAGTCCCGGCCCAGAGACAGGCCGGGACTAAATGGTCCAGGCCAAAGGCCCGTTTTCTACTAGTGAAAGGAGGATACCATCCTATAATACTACATCATAATCATCATGAGATTCATGTTGGCATCCATGAAAAACCATTATAAGCTCCTAGCTAATTAAGCATGGCATCAGAAACTATGATCTCTTAGTTGTCATTGCAAACATGTTTCTCTCACAACAAAGCTGAATCAGGAACGATGAGCTAGTATATTTACAAAACAAAATAGATCGAGTTCATACTAGCTTCTCCAGGCTCAGTCACTTCATCACATATCATCATTATTGCCTTTCACTTGCACGACCGAACGATGTGAACAATAATAAGAGAGCTCGTGCATTGGACTAAGCTAGAATCTTTAAGCAAACACAAAGGAGAAGACAAAGTAATATGACTCTTTGACAGATAAACATATATGCATGCGAGAGCCACTAAACATTGTAACCATGGTCTTCTACCTTGACCCAAAGAAAAATAAAACTATTTACACGGGAAAGCTCCCAACAAGCAAAAGAAGAACGAGAAATATTTTTGGGTTTTCTCAAACTAGACAAACACATGAGAACAAAACGAGAAAAAGAAGTAAACTAGCATGGATGATACAGTGGCAAAGTGTGAACACCGACTATCAAAGTGAAAGTGTGAGCATGAATATAAAGTCGATGACAAACACGTACTCCCCCAATCTTAGGCTTTTGGCCTAAGTTGGTCTACTCCCATGGCTAGTCCGGGCGATACCCAAAATCATAATGGGGGTTGTACGGGAGTGCTGCAGCAACCGCCTGAATAGCTGCCTCACGAAGGCGAGCAACCTTTGCCTCCCTGTCATACTCCTCTGCATCTTCTCTGGTTTTGTAATATCTTCGTTTTACCTGAAAGTCAAAGAAGGCAGGAGCAGGAAGGGTAATATGGAAAACACGCCGTCGGTTAAATATTAACCGGTACAGGAGGGATTCATTATCCCTCTCGAGGAACTGATAACGTGTCATAGCGGCACGATCAAGGAAAGCTGTATGGAGCGGGGGATCTCCTTCGCGGATGGGTAGTATACTGTTCACATTTATCGGAGATGAATTCTTCAAGTCCAACGAACAAAAGAGGCAGTCAGAGTAGTATACTGTTCACATTTATCGGAGATGAATTCTTCAAGTCCAACGTTGTGAACAAGTGTATCAAACTCATCATTGAAACCTGCATAAATCATGAATTCATCAGAAGGCCATTCACATGGTTGTACATGTGCGTTCCTCGGTTGGTAAGGATCGGGCTCCCGAATCGCGAGACGGTGACCCCTCTTGCTTGAGGAACCATCATGATAGTTTCTCCTGAACATCTTCCTTTTCTGAAATTTCCAGTGACTCAAAGGAAAGGTGAACAAGGCTCAACAAAACTCATAGCAACTACTCCGACAAGTGCCTAGAGGCCATATCACGCATCAAAACTATTTGGGACCAGCTAAAATTAGCATCCAAAGCTCAAGAACAGGGTCACCAAGGCAGCAAAAATACGCAACGAAAAAGGCACTAGAGCAAAAACTAATTGGACCAATGGAGGAGTCACATACCAAGGAACAATTTCCCCAAAACAGTTTGGTGAATGGGGCTTTGCACAAGGAGATCGAAAATCACAGCAAGAAGAGTAAGAGCACGGGTTTGAGCTGTAGAATGAATTTTTTTGGGAGGTAGGAGAAGGAGATGGGAGCTGGAATAAGTGGAGGGGGGACACGTGGGCCCCACAAGCCTAGTAGGCGCGGCCAAGGGGCTGCCCGCACCTCCTGGGCTTGTGGCCCACTGGTGCATCCCGCTGACTAGCTCTCCGTCTCAGAATTTTTCAAAAATTCCAGAAAAAATCATACTTGATTTTCAGGACATTTGGAGAACTTTTATTTCGGGACACTTTTCTAAGGGACGCAAAAAGCAGAAAACAGGAAAAATTAAAGCTAAATCTATCATTTTTCTTCTAAGCAACCGAAGGTAAAGGTTTGGAACAGAGGGCTGTGACTCACAGATTCATCCATCCCATGGTCATCAAAAGAAATCCGTCAATGAGGTTGATCAAGTCTCCTTGACCAACTTTTTTCGAATCGCATAAAACGGAGAATTTTCGAATAGTCACTAGGTTACCTCAATGGGGATGTGCATATCCCAAACAAGCAAATCATACTTCATCTTAATAGTAGGTATAGGGCATTCAAAGCTCCCAAAAAGAATCGATGAATTTTTTTCAATAACATTGATGCAATGTACTCGATATTATTTCTTCGAAAAGTGCACCGTATGCTCATTACCATTGACATGGAAAGTGACATTACCTTTGTTGCAATCAATAACAGCCCCTGCAATGTTTAAAAAGGGTCTTCCAAGGATGACCTCCATGGCATCATCCTCGGGAATATCCAGAATAACAAAGTCTGTTAAGATAGTGACATTAGCAACCTCAACAGGCACATCCTCGCAAATGCCGATAGGGAAAGCAGTTGATTTGTCGGCCATTTCAAGAGAGATTTCAGTGGGTGTCAACTTATCCAGTTCAAGCCTACGATAAAGATAGAGATGCATAACGCTAACACTGGCTCCAAGATCGCATAAAGCAGTTCTAACATAGTTTCCTTTAATGGAGCAAGATATAGTGGGTACTCCGGGATCACCTAGTTTCTTAGGAGTTCCGCCCTTGAAGGTGTAATTAGCAAGCATGGTGGAAATCTCAACCTCAGGTATCCTCCTCTTATTAGTCACAATATCTTTCATGTACTTGGCAAAGGGAGACATTTTGAGCATATCTGTCAAACGCATTTGCAGAAAGACATGTTTAATCATTTTAACAAATCGCTCAAAATACTCATCATCCTTTTTCTTGGATGGTTTGGGAGGAAAGGGCATGTGTTTCTGAACCCATGGTTCCCTTTCTTTACAATGCTTCCTGCCAATGAAATCATTCTTATCGTATCTTCTATTCTTAGGCTGTGGGTTATCAATATCAACAGGTTCAATCTCCACATACTTATCATTGCTAGGTTGAGCATCTTCATGAGCATCACTATCGATATTATCATTAGGCTCATTTTCATCACGAGATTGCGTTTCAGCATCAGAAACAAAGACATCGTTTGGACTCTCGGGTGTAACAGGAACAGGGTTGCTAGCGTGCAAATTCCTATCATCTTTCCTTTTCTTTCTAGGATGACTAGGTGCCTCGGTGCTAACTCCTTGAGAATCTTGCTCAATTCTCTTAGGATGACCCTCATGATACAAAGGTTCCTGGGTCATTCTATCGTCTCTAGTGACGACTCTAACAGAATTGTCATTCAATTCATTGAGCAAGTTGATGACCCACAAGTATAGGGAATCTATCGTAGTCCTTTCGATAAGTAAGACTGTCGAACCCAACGAGGAGCGGAAGGATCTGACAAGTGGTTTTCAACAAGGTAATATCTACAAGCACTGAAATTATTGGTAACAAGTAGTTGTGTGACAAGATGATTCGTAGCAAGTAGCAAGTAACAAAAGTAAAAATGGTGCAGAATAGTGGCCCAATCCCTTTTGTAGCAAGGGACAAGCCTCGACAAAGTCTTATAGGAGGTAAAATGCTCCCGAGGACACCTGGGAATTTCTGTCAAGCTAGTTTTCATGATGTTCATATGATTCGCGTTCATTACTTTGATAGTTTGAGATGTGGCTGGACCGGCGCTTGGGTACTGCCCTTACTTGGACAAGCATCCCACTTATGATTAACCCTTCTCGCAAGCATCCGCAACTACGAAAGAAGAATTAAGACAAAGTCTAACCGTAGCATTAAACTAGTGGATCCAAATCAGCCCCTTACGAAGCAACGCATAAACTAGGGTTTAAGATTCTGTCACTCAAGCAACCCATCATCTACTTACTCCTTCCCAACGCCTTTGTCTCGTCCCAAATAATGGCGAAGTGTTATGTAGTCGACGTTCACATAACACCACTAGAGGAAAAACAACATACAACATATCAAATTACCGAACGAATACCAAATTCACATGACTACTTATAGCATGACTTATCCCATGTCCTCAGGAATAAAAGTAACTACTCACAAAGCATAATCATATTCATGACCAGAGAGGTAACGACTAGCATCAAAGATCTGAACATAAACTCTTCCACCAGGTAATCCAACTAGCATCAACTACAAAGAGTAATTAACACTACTAGCAACCTTACAAGTACCAATCTGAGTCGCGAGACTGAGATTGGTTACAAGAGATGAACTAGGGTTTGGAGATGAGATGGTGCTGATGAAGATGTTGATGGTGATTAGTCCCCTCCAATGAGAGGAGTGTTGGTGATGATGATGGTGACGATTTCCCCCTCCGGGAGGGAAGTTTCCCCGACAGGATCGTCCTGCCGGAGCTCTCGATTGGTTCTGCTCAAATTCCGCCTCGTGGCGGCGGATCATCTTCCGAAAAGCCTCCTCCTGATTTTTTCCAGACCGAAACCCTTCTTGTAGCAAAAGAGGGGGGCCAGTGGGCCAGCAGGGAGCTCACAAGCTCCCTAGGCGCGACCAGGGGTCCTGCGCCTAGCAGGCTTGTGGCCTCCTGCTGGCGCCCCTTGCTATCCCACAGACAACAGTGCCAGAAATTGACACGTTGACAGAGGTTGGGCTTGCATTGGTTTTTACCTTGAAGAGGAAAGGGTGATGCAGCACAGGAGTAGTAAGTATTTCCCTCAGTTTGAGAACCAAGGTATCGATCTAGAAGGAGGGTCTCGTCAAGTCCAGAGTACCTGCGCAAACACAAACAAGCTTGCACCCAACGCTTCAAAGGGTTGTCCATCCCTTCAAGATTGTTTGCAAAGTGAGATCTGAAGGCGGAAAGCGTAACGAAGTAAAAAGTGTAAGGCTGAAAATATGGTGTGGACTAGACCTTGGGGGCCATAGTGTTCACTAGAGGCTTCTCTCAAAATAGAAAGTATTAAGGTGGGTGAACAAATTACTGTCGAGCAATTGATAGAACCGCGCAAAGTCATGACGATATCTAAGGCAATGATCATACATATAGGCATCACGTCCGAGACAAGTAGACCGATACTTTCTGCATCTACTACTATTACTCCACACATCGACCGCTGTCCAGCATGCATCTAGTGTATTGAGTTCATGACGAACAGAGTAACGCTTTAAGAAAGATGACATGATGTAGAGGGATAACCTCAAACCAATGATGAAAACCCCATCTTTTTACCCTTGATGGCAACAACATGATGCGTGCCTCGCTACCCCTTCTGTCACTGGGTGAGCTCACGCACGTTACTAGTTACTAGCTATGGACCCGTAGGTCTATGGTGAACTACTCACGCATCATCAGAGAGGTCATGGTGTTGATGGAGAAGCCCTCCATGTCCGAATCCCCCCTCCGACAGGGCACCAGAACGTGCCCCAGATGGGATCTTGCGGAAGCAGAAGCTTGCGGCGGCGGAAAAGTACTTTCGATGATCTCCTGATTTTTTTGGGATTTTTAGGGAATATATAGGCGCAACCCCTAGGTTAGGGGACGCTTAGGGGGCCCACAAGCCTGGATGGCGCATCCTCCCCCTGGCCGCGAGGTGGGGCTTGTGGGGCCCCTGGGGCTCCCCTGTCTTGGCTCCCAAGATCCCCGATCTTCTTCCGTTCCAGATAAAATCTTTTCGGGGATTTTCTTCCGTTTGGACTCCGTTTCAAAACTCCTCTGAAAGGGGTAAAAAACATGGAAAAAACAGGAACTTGCACTTGGCACTGAGTTAATAAGTTAGTCCCAAAAAATAAATAAAAGGCATAAAAACATCGAAAGTTTGACAAGATAATAGCATGAAACCATCAAAAATTATAGATACGTTGGAGATGTATCACCCCTCTGGCACTTCTTCGGCCCAGTATTTTTTATAAATCCCCTAAAAAAATCCTCGTTGATTTTCACGGCTTTTGGAGTTGCGCAAAATAGGTATCTCAAACTTACTCCTTTTCAGGCCAGAATTCCAGATGCCGGCATTCTCCCTCTTCATGTAAACCTTGCAAAATAAGAGAGAAAAGGCATAAGTATCGTACCGTGAAGTGTAATAACAGCCCAAAAAGCGATAAATATCAACATGAAAGCATGATGCAAAATGGGTGTATCACAAGTCATTTTGAGCCTTAAGTACTTGTTCTACCTGAGTAGTAACCATAGAGGCATGTTTACTCAAGAGCTTAAGATCATTGACATTTCCATCCACACAAGCACTTAAATGACTAAGCATACGAGCATTCTGTTCCAATTGGCTGCTAACATAATCATTGAAACTTTGTTGTTTGGCAACAAAGTTATCGAATTCATCCAGGCATAAGCTAGTAGGTTTATCAAAAGGAATATCACTCTCATTGAATCTACAAAGAGAATTTACCTCTACTACCTGTGTCGGGTTATCAAGACCATGGATATCTTCGATAGGTGGTAGATTTTTGACATCTTCAGATTTAATGCCTTTCTCTCGCATAGATTTCTTAGCTTCTTGCATATCTTCAAGACTGAGGAATAGGATACCTCTTTTCTTCGGAGTTGGCTTCGGAGGTGGTCCGGGAATAGTCCAAGCATTCTCATTGCACAAGATATTATTCAATAGGATCTCAGCTTGTTCTACAGTTCGTTCCCTGAAAACACAACCATCACAACTATCTAGTTGGTCCTTAGAAGCATCGGTTAGTCCATTAAAAAGATATCAAGTATTTCATTCTTCTCAAGAGGGTGATCGGGCAAAGCATTCAGTAGCTGGACGAGCCTCGCCCAAGCTTGTGGGAGACTTTCTTCAACTTGCGCAAAGTTCTATATTTCCTGCAAGGCAGCTTACTTCTTATGGGCAAGAAAATATTTTTCAGAGAATTAGTAGATCATATCCTGGGGACTACGCACACAACCAGGAGCAAGAGAAGTGAACCAAGTCTTAGCATCATCCTTTAGCGAGAAAGGAAATAGCTTAAGGATATAGTAGTGGCCGATCGTTTCCTCACTCGTGAATAGGATGGCTATATCGTGCAGCTTAGTAAGATGTGCTACAACCGTTTCAGACTCATAACCATGAAAAGGATCAGATTCGACCAGAGTGATTAACTCAGGATCGACAGAGAATTCATAATCCTTATCGGTCACAAAGATAGGCGAAGTAGCAAACTTCGGGTCGTATTTCATCCTAGCGTTCAATTTTTTTTCTTTCCACTTGCGCAGTAATTTCTCAAGGTCATAGCTATCCTTACAAGCAAGAAAGTCCTCAGCTATCTCTCCCTCCATAACATAACCCTCAGGCATATCAGGCAATTCATATCTAGGAGAGCTAGTTCTAACAGGTGAAATAGCAGGTTCTACTTCAATAATCTCAGCAGTTTCAGAAGTATCATCACATCTAGCAATAACTCTAGCAATATGTGCCTCTAGGAGTGCACCTAGTGGCAAAGCAGTATCAAGCAAAGCATCATCACAAGCATCATGGATAGAAGAAGTAGCATCATCAAGGATAGGCGACACATCAAAATTTCTAGCACGAGGTGGTGTCGCAAACTTACTCATAACTGAAGGTGAATCAAGTGCAGAGCTAGATGGCAGTTCCTTACGTGTCCTCGTAGTTGAGGGCAAGACTTTAGTTTTTGGATCTCTCGGATTCCTCATAGTGATCAGCAAACGTAAATCCCAAGTGACTCCGAGAATAGAACTACGCCTCCCCGGCAACGGCGCCAGAAAATAGTCTTGATAACCCACAAGTATAGGGGATCGCAACAGTTTTCGAGGGTAGAGTATTCAACCCAAATTTGTTGATTCGACACAAGGGGAAGCAAAAGAATATTCTCGAGTATTAGCAATTGAGTTGTCAATTCAACCACACCTGAAAGACTTAGTATCTACAGCAAAGTTTCAGTAGCAAAGTAGTGTGAAAGCAATGGTAGCAATGGTAACAGTAACAATAGTGACAGCAGTAGCGGTAACAGTAGCAGCAGTGACAGCAGTAGCGGCAAAGTAACATAGCAAGGACCAGTAGGTAAAACTCGTAGGCATTGTATCGGTGATGGATAATTATGCCGGATGACATTCATCATGTAACAGTTATAACATGGGTAGATATGTAACTTGCTCCAGTTCGTCAACGTAATGTAGGCATGCATTCCGTATATAGTCATACATGCATAAGGAAAAGAACTTGGATGACATCTATTGTCCATCCATCCCGTGGCAGCGGGGTCCTAATGGAAACTACGGGATATTAAGGTTCTCCTTTTAATAGAGAACCGGAACAAAGCATTAGCACATAGTGAATACATGAACTCCTCATACTATGGTCATCTCCGGGAGTGGTACCGGCTATTGTCACTGCGGTTTGCCCAGTCATAACACATAGTTGGTGACTACAACTTGCAAGGTAGGATCAAGAACACACATATATTGATGAAAACATAATAGGTTCAGATCTGAAATCATGGCACTCGGGCCCTAGTGACAAGCATTAAGCATAGCAAAGTAGTAGCAACATCAATCTCAGAACATAGTGGATACTTGGGATCAATCCCCATCAAAACTAACTCGATTACATCATAGATATCATCCAACCCATCACCGTCCAACAAGCCTACGATGAGATTACTCACGAGCAGTGAAGAGCATCATGGAACTAGCAATGAAGGAAGGTTGGTGATGACGATGGCGACGATCTCTCCTCTCCGGAGCCCAGAACGGACTCCAGATCCGCCCTCCAGAGGAAGAACAGGTGGTGGCGGTTCCTCCATATAGTAAAACGCGATGAACTCTTTTCCTTGATTTTTTTCCGGACGAAAGGGACTAAATAGAGCTGGAGTTGGAGGCGGTGGAGCTCCTAGGGCCCCACAAGCGTGCTAGGCGCGGCCAGGGGGGGTCTGGTGGTTTTGTGGGCTCCTCACTCCACTCCTTCGGTTGATTCTTGCGCCAGTATTTTTTATATATTCCACAAAAAATCCTCGTAAATTTCCAGGTCATTCCGAGAACTTTTATTTCTGCGCAAAAACAACACCATTGCAATTCTGCTGAAAACTGCGTTAGTCCGGGTTAGTTCGATTCAAATCATGCAAATTAGAGTCCAAAACAAGGGCAAAAGAGTTTGGAAAAGTAGATACGACGGAGACGTATCACATACCATGGTGTACTACGTGAAGCATTGATGGCATTCAATTGTTCTTCAGGAAAGCTATCATCAATATGTCGTGGGTCATCAAGAACATTCTCTAACCTAGACAAGTAATCTGCTATGGGGTTCTCAGCACCCTTCCTATCAACAACATGCAAATCAAATTCTTGTAGCAAGAGAACCCATCTAATAAGTCTAGGTTTACACTACTAGGAAAAGTCCTGCTAGTGGCGCACCTGTTTTGGCTACTAATGGCGCACTACAGGTGCGCCACTAGCATCACGCCATTAGAATTTTTTACTAATGGCGCACCACAGGTGCGCCATTAGTATCTGGTATACTAATGGCGCACCAGGCAGTGCTTCATTAGTGTAGCCCATGGTGCTCCATTAGTATGCCTCCCAGGGCATATATACTAATGGCGCACCAGGCAGTGCGCCATTAGTATAGCCCATGGTGCTCCATTAGTATGCCTCCCAGGGCATATATACTAATGGCGCACCAGGCAGTGCGCCATTAGTATAGCCCATGGTGCTCCATTGGTATCTGGTATTCTGGCATATATATGTTTTGTTTCAAAACCACAAATTCAACAACACATAACATATATATCAAATATATAATACATAATATGTGCCCAATGGTTTTACTGATCCACAACACATAACATCTATGCAAAGTTGCATAACAAATTTCATGATCCATATATCAAAATTCCATAGCATCCATACATCCAAAATTCCATAGCATTCATATATACATATAGTTCCATAGCATCCATACATACATAGCTCCATAGCAAATATAATACACAACGATACTTTGTGGGCATTAGTAAGTAATATTTGGCACTAAAAAAAATGCCTTCATGTCCATATCGTAGTTCAAAGAGCATCCGCGTGGAAACCTACAAGATGAAAAGAGATGCATATTGGAACTGACGTGACCAGTTCAAGTCTATTTTGCAAGACAGATGGGCCATCACACATGATCAGTTTTCTAAAATATGAGCAAAATAGCCCGAAATCCTTGTAAGAAATCTATCTAAGAAATGCCGCATAGATTATTGTGAGTAACTCCACACTATTGATTATTCACAGAGATAATTGTGGTGTCCTTAATTCTATGCACCTTGTTTCACTTATTTCATGAGCAGGCATGTATGAAAAAGTTGGACTGTACCTAGTAAGGAGCCTTCGTGTCATCTTCATTGGTGTGCTTAATCGGTCCAGTTGTTGCAGCAGACTCACACCAGCATCATCGGCCAAGCCTTGTTGCTCGTCACTTTTTGTTTGCCCAACCTCTGCACATATTGATAAATTCTTAATGCAAAGGAAAGACTAGTCAAACACGATGAGCCTCCAACTTTATGTATACTAGAAATAATGCATGGCCATTACATTGCTCGAGAATTTGGGATTCATGAGGTTGTAGCTGAGACGAGAAGGCAGAAGGGATACCTGGTCCCTGAACCCCTAGCCCAAGGCCCCCTTGAGAAGAGATATAAGAACTCTGAGAATTAAACTGCAAAAATGAACAAATTGAAAATGTGAAAACAATTACTATATAGAATTGACTATAGACTTCAGATATTATAAGATGGTTACAACATGTGGAAAACATGCATGTGCACATTTACATCACCAAAAATGTTACAGCTGGAGCCTGAATCTTATATTTAGGAACGGAGGGAGTAGATGCCAAATGTGGAAAACATGCATGTGGCATTCAGACTTCACTATATAGGCACATAGTCTATTTGGCGGACGACTGCAGCTTTGGTTGGCAGATGCATATCCCAACCCTCCACATTGACTGTGTTCCATCCCCAGCATTCAATTGCACGTCTCAAAATTTCAAAGCATGCTATCTACTGGAACTTGCGATTGATTTTTCCAGTCTTTAAAGTTTAAACTGGGAGGTTCTGATGGAACTTCAGACTAGTGCAAATAAATACTTTCAATTTCAACTAACAAGGGACAAACCTTTCACTGAAAACTTGTATTAAAAATGAAACAGAAACCAAACTTTCACCTACACGTATCAAGCATCTTTCAATCAGCTAGTGACCAAATAAATAAATAAACAGGAACCATATATCAAAATTAGCATCTTTCTTTTCCATGAGATATTTAATAGCAGCATGATCGATGTGAATAGTAACTTTGGAATCAACAATATAAGATCTGAATTTATCACATACAAACACAATCGCTAAAAATTCTTTTTCAGTAGTAGAATAGTTTCTTTGGGCACTGTCTAGAGTTTTACTAGCATAATGAATAACATTTAACTTCTTATCAACTCTTTGTCCTAGAACAACACCAACAACATAATCACTAGCATCACACATAATTTCAAAAGGTAGGTTCCAATCAGGTGGTTGAACAATAGGTGCAGTTATGAAGGCCTTCTTAAGTATTTCAAATGCTTCTTCACAATCATCATCAAAAACAAATGGAATATCTTTTTGCAAGAGATTGGTGAGAGGCCTAGAAATCTTAGAGAAGTCTTTAATAAACCTTCTATAGAAACCAGCATGACCAAGGAAACTTCTTATACCTTTAATGTCTGTAGGACATGGCATTTTCTCGATCGCATCAACTTTAGCCTTGTCGACTTCAATTCCTCTTTCAGAAATTTTATGTCCTAAGAAGATGCCTTCATTAACCATAAAGTGACACTTATCCTAATTCAAGACAAGGATAGTATCTTTACATCTCCGCAAAACTCGATCAAGGTTGCTCAAGCAATCATCAAAAGAAGATGTGTAAACAGAGAAATCATCCATGAAAACCTCGACAATCTTTTCACAAAAGTCAGAGAATATAGCCATCATACATCTTTGAAAGGTAGCAGGTGCATTACATAAACCAAAAGGCATACGTCTATAAGCAAAGGTACCGAAAGGGCAAGTAAAAGTGGTTTTCTCCTGATCAGATTGTGCAACACGTATTTGGGAGAAACCAGAATAACCATCTAGAAAGCAAAAGTGTGTATGTTTTGACAGTGTTTCTAGCATTTGATCAATAAAAGGCAAAGGGTAATGATCTTTCTTAGTAGCTTTATTTAATTTCGTAAAATCAATTACCATCCTATAGCTAGTAACAATTATGTGTGGGATCAATTCATCTTTATCATTAGGGACAACGGTAATACCTCCCTTATTAGGGAAACAATGCACCGGACTTACCCAATCACTATGAGCAACATGATAGATAATACCTGCTTCCAGGAGCTTTAGTATTTCTTTTATTACCACCTCTTTCATTTTAGGATTTAATCTTCGTTGATGATCGACAACTGGTTTGGAATCAGGATCAACTTTAATTTTATGCTGGCATAGAGTGGGACTAATGCCCTTAAGATCATCAAGAGTATATCCAATAGCAGCACGGTGCTTCCTGAGAGTTTTCAATAATTTATTTTCTTCATGCTCTGAAAGGTTAGCACTAATAATAACATGATATATCACTTTTTCATCAAGATAAGCATACATAAGAGTATGAGGTTATTATTTAAGCTCAAACACATGATCACCCTTTGGTCGAGGTGGATCTCCAAGTAATTCAACTGGCAAATTATTCTTAATGACAGGACGTTGTTCAAAGATAACTCTATCTATCTCATTCTTTTCATCCATATGCATATCATTTTCATGTTCAAGCAAGTATTGCTCTAAAGGATCATTAGGAGGCAAAACAATAGAAGCAAGAGAAATAATTTTATCCTTACTAGACAATTCTTTTTCATGAGGTTGTCTACCAAACTTAGAAAAATTAAATTTATGTGAGACACCATCAAAGCCAAGAGTAACAGTTTGTTTCTCACAGTCAACCTGAGCATTAACAGTATTGAGGAAAGGTCTACCAAATATGATGGGACAAAATCTATCTTCTTTGGTAGAAAGAACGAGAAAGTCAGTAGGATACTTAGTTTTACCACACAAGACTTCAACATCTCTAACAATTCCCACAGGGCAGATAGTATCTCTATTAGCAAGTTGAATAGTAACATCAATAAATTCCATCTCGACTAGTGCAATCTCATCTTTAATTTCATTGTATAAAGATTGAGGTATTGCACTAACACTAGCACCCATGTCACATTAAACATGATAACAATGATCTGCTATCTTAACAGAAACAACGGGCATGCCAAAAATAGGTTTATGTTTGTCTCTAGCATGAGGTTTAGCAATTCTAGTAGCATCTTCACAGAATTGAATAACATGCCCATCAACATTATCGGCCAATAGATCTTTAATAATAGCAATGCTAGGTTCAACTTTAATTTTCTCAGGGGGTGTAGGTGTTCTAATGTAGCCCTTACGTATCACAGGTGAAGCTTTAGCATGAATCCTTTATTCTAACAGGGAAAGGTGGTTTCTCAATGTAAGCACTAGGGACAATAGAATCACTATACACAATAACTTTCTCTTCAACTGGATTGGGTTTTACTACATTGACTTCTATGGGAGGATGCTATTTAAAACACTTCTCCCTAGGGAGATTAATATCAACATCAAATGATTCACATAATGAATCTACTATCTCAGAGTCAAGTCCATGTTTAGCGCAAAAATCACGAAAAATATTTGTTTCAACGAAGGATTTAACGCAATCGAACTTAAGATTCATACCTGACTCCTTACCTTCATCAAACTCCCAATCTTTGGAGTTGCATTGAATTCTTTCCAATAAATCCCATTTGAAGTCAATATCTCTCTTCATAAAAGAACCGGTACAAGAAGTGTCAAGCATGGGGCGATTATCATGAGAAAACCGAGCATAGAAGTTCTGAATAATAATTTCTCTCGATACCTCATGGTTGGGGCATGACTATAACATTGACTTAAGCCTCCCCCAAGCTTGAGCCATACTTTCTCTATCACGAGGCCAAAAATTGTAGATATAATTCCGATCACGATGTACCAAATGCATAGGATAAAACTTTTGATGAAATTCCAATTTCAATCGGTTGTAGTTCCATGATCCAGTATCATCACATAGCATATACCATGTTAATGCTATATCCCTCAAAGATAAGGGAAAGAACTTCTTCTTGACCTCATCCTCGGGCAAACCTGCAAGCTTAAATGAACCACAAACTTCATCTACATAGATTAGATGCAAGTCGGGGTGTGATGTTCCACCTCGTGTAAAAGGATTAGCCAACAGTTTCTCTAGCATACCCGATGGAATTTCATAATAAATATTTTCAGTAGGTGCAGTAGGTTGAGGGGCAAATCTTTGTGCTTCCGGTCGAGGTGAAGATACCCCGAACAAGCTCCTCAAAGGATTAGTATCCATAGTGACAAGTGACAATAAATTTCAGCACACTATATAAATGTTTCCTTACCAAATTCCACTCACCAAAGGCGCTTCACTCCCCGACAACGGCGCCAAAAAAGAGTCTTGATGACCCACAAGTGTAGGGGATCTATCATAGTCCTTTCGATAAGTAAGAGTGTCAAAATATCGAACAAATACCAAATTCACATGACTACTTATAGCAAAACTTATCCCATGTCCTCAGGAACAAAAGTAACTACTCACAAAGCATAATTATGTTCATGATCAGAGAGGTATTGAATAGTATTAAGGATCTGAACATATGATCTTCCATCGAGTAAACCAACTAGCATCAACTACAAGGAGTAATTAACACTACTAGCAACCTTACAAGTACCAATCAGAGTCGCGAGACAGAGATTCGGTACAAGAGATGAACTAGGGTTTGGAGATGAGATGGTGCTGATGAAGATGTTGATGGAGATGAGGCCCCTCCGATGAGAGGAGTGTTGGTGATGACGATGGCGACGATTTCGCCCTCCTGGAGGGAAGTTTCCCCGGCAGGACGGCCCTGTTAGAGCTCTAGATTGGTTCTGCTCAAGTTCCGCCTCGTGGCAGCGGCGATTCTTCCCGAAAGCTCTCTGATACGTCTCCAACGTATCTATAATTTTTGATGGTTCCATGCTATTATCTTGTCAACTTTGGATGTTTTGTATGCATGAATATGCTATTTTATATCTTTTTTGGGACTAACCTATTAACTCAGTGCCAAGTGCCAATTTCTATTTTTTTCCGTGTTTTTGACCTTTTCCAGAGAAGAATATTAAACGGAGTCCAAACGGAATAAAACCTGCGGGATGATTTTTTCCATAACAGAAGATACGCATGGGACTTGAGAACCATGGCAGAAGACCTCAGGGGAGATCACAAGCCCCCTAGCCGCGGTCTGGGGGGCGCGCCTGGCAGGCTTGTGGGCCCCACGTGGCTCCTTTTCCCTACTTCTTTCGCCTATAAATTCTCTAAAAATCCAGAACCACCAGAGAGAGACACGAAAATAATTTTCCACCGCCGCAAGCTTCTGTCTCCGCAAGATCCCATCTGGGGACCGTTCTGGTGCCCTGCCGGAGGGGGATTCGGACACGGAGGGCTTCTTCATCAACAACATCCGATGATGCGTGAGTAGTTCACCACAGACCTTCAGATCCATAGATAGTAGCTAGATGGCTTCTTCTCTCTCTTGGATCTTCAATACAAAGTTCTCCATGATCTTCATGGAGATCTATCCGATGTAACCTTCTTTTGCGGTGTGTTTGTGGAATCCGATGAATTGTGGATTTATGATGAGATTGTCTATGAATATTATTTGAGTCTCCTCTGATCTCTTATATGCTTGATTTCGTATCCTTGTAATTCTCTTCGAGTTGTGGGTTTCGTTTGGCCAACTTGATCTATAATTCTTGTAATGGGAGAAGTGCTTGGTTTTGGGTTCATACCGCGCGGTGTCCACACGTAGTGACAGAAGGGGTAGCGAGGCACGCATCATGTTGTTGCCATCAAGGGTAAAAAGATGGGGTTTATATCTATTGCATGAATCTATCCGTCTACATCATGTCATTTTGCTTAAGGCGTTACTCTATTTGTTATGAACTCAATACACTAGATGCATGCTGGATAGCGGTTGATGTGTGGAGTAATAGTAGTAGATGCAGAAAGTATCGGTCTACTTGTCTCGGATGTGATGCCTATATGTATGATCATTGCCTTAGATATCATCATGACTTCGCTTGATTCTATCAATTGCTCGACAATAATTCGTTCACCCACCGTAATACTTGCTATCATGAGAGAAGCCTCTAGTGAAAACTATGGCCCGCGGGTCTACTTCATCGCATATTTTCAGATCCACAAAATTACTTTGTTGCACTTTTCACCTTCAGATCTCACCTTGCAAATAATCATGAAGGGATTGACAACCACTTTATAGCGTTGGGTGCAAGTTTGTTTATTTTTGCGCAGGTACATTGGTGCCTCATCTTGATACTCCTACTGGATTGATACCTTGGTTCTCAAACTGAGGGAAATACTTATTGCTACTGTGCTGCATCACCCTTTCCTCTTCAAGGGAAAACCCAACGCAAGCTCAAGAGGTAGAAGGCACCAGCACGGCTCATGGCAAGGCGTCAGCAGCCGCTGGTGAGCCTGCTGCTATCTCCGCCGACACTCTTCGGGCCGCGCTTACCGGCTTGAGGACGCCCATCGCCACCTCCACAAACCCCACCGACGCGTGGGCCTCGCTGGAGGAGGCTCGCAATAAAATCTTGGAGAAGGTCATTGCCATCGCCGCGGCTAAACACCAGATGGAGGCCACGCAACGCGAGTATAACTCCGCCTACGGCCTAACTCCAGTTTCCGAGGGCCCTAGCCGGCTTGGCTTGGTCCGTGGCCGCGGCCGGGTCATTGCCGAGATTGTAGGCGGCAATCAACCCATCTATGAGACTCCTGCGGCCAACTTACGGGCGGCCGAGGCGGCCATGATAGAAATGCCAAGCTTGGAGGGCGAGGAGCGCGTCCTCCAGGAGAAGCGTGTCAAGGATCTCCTTGACGTCGCCAACGAGCAGCAGACACGGCTTGACCCCAGTCAAGCTCAGTCAGAGTCTCTGGGACCCAATCCTGGAGCGCTCCGTAACCCTAGCGGTCATCAACAAGCCGAGGGATCTTCCTCGCGTCGCACCTCCGGCCGGAGGGGCGATGGCAGCCACGACACACGTTCTCAGCGCCAGAGCGAGCCTACTTCGAGCCGTCGTCATGGGGATGATGAGAGTGATTCGGTATATGAGCTTCCTCGTCCGGGGATGACCACGACGCCCGCAGGCGTCACAATGCCCTGGCATAGTTAGCTCTTCTGGAGGTGGATGTTCCCGTCGGTCCGGCGTGCTTCCGCCCTCAGATCCGAGGGGACCCGTTTCCCCGAGGCTTCACTCTTCCTCGGGACACCCCCAAGTACAATGGCACAAACAAGCCAGAAGACTCGTTGATCGACTACACCACTGCCATTGGCATCACCAAGGGTAACAAGAGCGTAGCCGTCCATTACGTGCCACTCATGCTGGCTGGCTCGGCTCGGACATGGCTTAATCTTGATAACCCACAAGTATAGGGGATCGCAACAGTTTTCGGGGGTAGAGTATTCAACCCAAATTTATTGATTCGACACAAGGGGAAGCCGAAGAATATTCTCAAGTATTAGCAGTTGAGTTGTCAATTCAACCACACCTGAAAGATTTAGTATCTACAACAAAGTATCAGTAGCAAGGTAGTGTGATAGCAACAATAGCAACAGTAACTAGTAGCAGCAAAGTAACGGGGCAAGGACCGGTAGTAAAAGACTCGTAGGCATTGGATCAGTGATGTATGATTATGCCGGATGCTATTCATCATGCAACAGTTATAACACAGAGAGATATGCACCGAGCTCCAGTTCGTCAATGTAATGTAGGCATGTATTCCGTATGTAGTCATACGTGCTTAGGGAAAAGAACTTGCATGACATCTATTGTCCATCCCTCCTGTGGCAGCGGGGTCCTAATGGAAACTACGAGATATTAAGGTTCTCCTTTTAATAAAGCAGCGGACCAATGCATTAACACTTGGTGAATACATGAACTCCTCATACTATGGTCATCTCCGGGAGTGGTTCCGGCTATTGTCACTCTGGGGCTGCCGGGTCATAACACATAGTAGGTGACTACAACTTGCAAGATAGGATCAAGAACACACATATATTGGCGACAACATAATAGGTTCAAATCTGAAATCATGGCCCTCGGGCCCTAGTGACAAGCATTAAGCATGGCAAAGTAGTAGCAACATCAACCTCAGAACATAGTGGATACTAGGGATCAATCCCCGTCAAAACTAACTCGATTACATGATAGATCTCATCCAACCCATAACCGTCCAGCAAGCCCACGATGAGATTACTCATGAACAGTGGAGAGCATCATAGAATTGGTGATGAAGGAAGGTTAGTGATGACGGTGGCGACGATCTCCCCTCTCCAGAGCCCAGAACAGACTCCAGATCTGCCCTCCAGAGGAAGAACAGGAGGTGGCGGCGCCTCTGTATCGTAAAACGCGATGACCTCTTCTCCTTGATTTTTTCCGGACGAAAGGTACTAAATAGAGCTAGAATTGGAGGCGGTGGAGCAATGTGGGCCCCACAAGCCTGACAGGCGCGGCCAGGGGGTGGCGCACTTGGTGGCCTTGTGGGCTCCACGCTCCACTTCCTCCATTGATTCTTGCGCTAGTATTTTTTATATATTCCACAAAAAATCCCTGTAAATTTCCAGGTTATTCGCGAGAACTTTTATTTCTGCGCAAAAACAACACCATGGGAATTCTGCTGAAAATAGCGTTAGTCCGGGTTAGTTCCATTCAAATCATGCAAATTAGAGTCCAAAACAAGGGCAAAAGAGTTTGGAAAAGTAGATACGACGGAGACGTATCAACTCCCCAAGCTTAAAACCTTGCTTGTCCTCAAGAAATTCAGTTGACAAACTGAAAGAGACAAAACAAAAACTTTTACGAACTCTGTTTGATCTTGTTGTTGCAACTATGTCTAACTCATAACTGGAATTTCAGCAAGATCACAAGCTAACCACATAAGCGAATGATATCCAGGTCTCACGGTAAACTCATATCAATGACATGATCAACTAGCAAGCAAATAATAATAAGTTTCAAACGTCAACACTTCAATCAAAACAATCATGAAGCTGTACGAATAGATGGTATCTCGCTTGCTCTTTCTGAGACCGCAAAACATAAATGCCGAGCACCTTCAAAGACAAAGGGCTGACTAAACATTGTAATTCATGGCAAAGAAGATCCAGTCACAGTCATACTCAATATCAGTCAAAAACAAAGCATAAAAAATGACAGAGGTGCTCTCTAATTGGTGCTTTTATAAGAAGAGGATGACTCAACATGACATAAATAGACAGGACCTTAGCAGAGGGAAGCATTGATTTGCAGAGGTGCCAGAGCCAAAGCTTTGAAAACAGAGATAATAATTTTGGGTGGCGTGCTTTCATTGTCAACGCAATGACCAAGAGTTTTCACCATCTTCCATGCTACACATACTATAGGCGGTTCCCAAACAGAAAAGTGAAGTTTTGACTCCCCCACCACCGATCAATCACACTCCACGACTAGCCGAATACTCGGGTGCCGTCCATACCAACATCAATCCAGGGGGAGTTTTGTTTGCAATTATCTTTTCGATTTGAGCATGGAACTGGGCATTCCATTTACCGCCCCCTTTCTCGTGAGTGATAGTGAATAAACACATATCGAGGATAACACACCTAGCATGGAAGATACTGATCGCCCCTTGTCACCACATGAGCGGTTCGGGCATGCAAAACAGATTATTTCTTGAAGATTTAGAGAGTGGCACATGAAAATTTACTTGGAACAGCAGGTAGATACCGCATATAGGTAGGTATGGTGGACTCATATGGAACAACTTTGGGTTTATGGAAGTGGATGCAGAAGCAGTATTCCCACTTAGTACAAGTGAAGGCTAGCAAAAGACTGGGAAGCGACCAACTAGAGAGCGACAATAGTCATCAAAATGCATTGAGATTAACCAACATTGAGTGCAAGCATGAGTAGGACATAAATCACCATGAACATGAATATCATAGAGGCTATGTTGGTTTAGTTTCAACTACATGCGTAAACATGCGCCAAGTCAAGCCACTTGAATCATTCAAAGGAGGATACCATCCTATCATACTACATCATAATCATCTCGAGATTCATGTTGGCATCCAAGACAAACCATTATAAGCTCCTAGCTAATTAAGCATGGCAGCAGAAACTATGATCTCTAAGTTGTCATTGCAAACATGTTTCTCTCACAACAAAGCTGAACTAGAAACGATGAGCTAGTCATATTTACAAAAACAAAATAGATCGAGTTCATACCAGCTTTTCCAGGCTCAGTCACTTCGTCATATATCGTCATTATTGCCTTTCACTTGCACGACCGAATGATGTGAACAATAATAAGAGTGCTCGTGCATTGGACTAAGCTGGAATCTGCAAGCAAAGACAAAGGAGAAGACATAGTAATATGGCTCTTTGACAGATAAACAGATATGCATGCGAGAGCCACTAAGCATTGTAACCATGGTCTTCTACCTTGACCCAAAGAAAAAGAAAACTATTTACACGGGAAAGCTCCCAACAAGAAAAAGAAGAACGAGAAAATCTTTTTGGTTTTTCTCAAACTAGACAAACACACGAAAAGAAAACGGGAGAAAGAAATAAACTAGCATGGATGATACAGTGGCAAAGTGTGAACACCGACTAACAAAGTGAAAGTGTGAGCAAGAATATAAAGTCGGTGAGAAACACGTACTTCCCCAAGCATAGGCTTTTGGCCTAAGTTGGTCTACTCCCATGGATGGTCCACGCGATACCCAAAATCATAATGGGGGTTGTACGGGAGCGCTACAGCCACTGCCTGAATAACTGCCTCACGGAGACGAGCAGCCTTTGCCTCCCTCTCATACTCCTCTGCCTCTCCTCTGGTTATGTAATATCTCCGTTTTACCTAAAAGCCAAAGAAGGCAGGAGCAGGAAGGGTAATATGGAAAACAAGCTGCCGGTTAAATATTAACCTATATAGGAGGGATTCATCATCCCTCTCAAGGAATTGATAGCGTGTCAAAGCGACGCGATCAAGGAAAGCTGTATGGAGCGGGGGATCTCCTTCGCAGATGGGTACTCCAAGAAAATTTGCTATGCGAGTGGCATAGATCCCACCAAAGAAATCTGCTTCATTAGCATTATTATTCAACCTCCTTGCTATTATAGCTCCCTTGTTGAAACTTCTATCACCCGTTACTGCGCTCTTAAGAATACTAAGGTCGGGTGCGCAGAGGTGACAGTGCTCAATCTTCCCGTTAATGCATCTGCCTAATAAGAGGGCAAAGTAATGCAAGGCAGGAAAATGAATGCTCCCCATGGTAGCTTGTGTAATGTCTCTAGTTTCTCCGACAGTTATACCAGAGAAAAAATCTCTAACCGAAGATTTAAGAGGATCATTGATACTACCCGAAACAGGTATCTTGCAAATTTTATTGAAATCCTCTAAATCCATGGTATACGATTTGTCATAGAGATCAAACAGTACGGATGTATCACGGCCAGCTGAAAATTTGAATCTACGAACCAAAGAGGCAGTGAGAGTAACATACTGTTCACATTTATCGGAGATGAATTCTTCGGGTCCGACGTTGTGAACAAGTGTATCAAACTCGTCTTTGAAACCCGCCTCAATCATGAATTCATCAGAAGGCCATTCACATGGTTGTACCTGTGCGTTCTTTGGTTGGTAAGGATCGGGCTCCCGAAACGCGAGACGGGGACCTCTCTTGCTTGAGGAACCACCATGATAGTTTCTCCTGAACATCTTCCTTTTCTGAAATTTTCAGCGACTTTAAGGAAAATTGAACAAGGCTCAACGAAACTTATAGCAACTACTCCAACTAGTGCCTAGAAGCCATATGACGCATCAAAACTACTTGGGACCAGCTAAAATTAGCATGCAAAGCTCAAGAACAGGGTCACCAAGGCAGCAAAAATATGCGATGTATAAGGCACTAGAGCAAAAACTAATTGGACCAATGGAGGAGTCACTTACCAAGGAGCAATTTCCCCAAAACAGTTCGGTAAATGGTGCTTTGCACAAGGAGATCGAAAATCGCAGCAAGAAGAGCAAGAACACGGGTTTGAGCTGCGAAGCAATTTTTTCTGGAGGTAGGAGAAGCAGATGGGAGCTAGAATAAGTGGAGGGGTACACGTGGCCCCCACAAGTCTGGTAGGCGCGGCTAGGGGAGTGCCCGCGCCTCCAGGGCTTGTGGCCCACTGGTGCAGCCCCCTGACTAGCTCTTCGTCTCACTATTTTTCAAAAATTCCCTAAAAAATCATACTTGATTTTTAGGACATTCGGAGAACTTTTATTTTCGGGGTACTTTTCTACGGGACGCAAAAACAGAAAACAGGGAGAACTAAACTAAATCTATCATTTTTCTTCTAAGCAACCAAAGGTGAAGGCTTGGAATAGAGGTTTGTGACTCCTCGATTCATCCATCCCATGGTCATCGAAAGAAATCCGTCAATGAGGTTGATCAAGTCTCCTTGACAAACTTTTTCGTATCGCATAAAAAGGAACGGAGAATTTTCGAATAGTCCTAGGTTACCTCAATGGGGATGTGCATATCCCCGACAATCAAATCATACTTCATCTTGACACGAGGTATACAGCATTCAAAGCTCCCAATAAGAATCGATGAGGTTTTTTCGATAACATTGTTGCAATGTACTCGATATTGTTTCTTCGGAAAGTGCACCGTATGCTCATTACCGTTGACATAGAAAGTGACATGCCTTTATTGCAATCAATAACAGCCCCTGCAGTGTTTAGAAAGGGTCTTTCGAGGATGACCGCCATGGCATCGTCCTCGGGAATATCCAGGATAACAAAGTCTCTTAAGATAGTAACGTTCGCAAAGACAACAGGCACATCCTTGCAAATGCCGATAGGGAAAGCAGTTGGTTTGTCGGCCATTTGCAGAGAAATTTTGGTGGGTGTCAACTTATCCAGTTCAAGTCTACGATAAAGAGCGAGAGGCATAACACTAACACCGGCACCAAGGTCGCATAAAGCAGTTCTAACATAGTTGCCTTTAATGGAGCAAGGTATAGTGGGCACTCCGGGATCACCTAGTATTTTAGGAGTTCCACCCTTGAAGGTATAATTAGCGAGCATGGTGGAAATCTCAACCTCAGGTATCCTCCTCTTATTAGTAACAATATCCTTCATGTACTTAGCATACAGAGACATTTTCAGCATATCTGTCAAACGCATTTGTAGAAAGACATATCTAATCATTTCAACAAAGCGCTCAAAATCCTCATCATCCTTTTTCTTGAATGGTTTGGTAGGAAAGGGAATGGGTTTCTGAACCCATGGTTCCCTTTCTTTACCATGCTTCCTAGCAGCAAAGTCGTTCTTATCGTATCTCTTATTCTTAGGTTGTGTGTTACCAAGATCAACATGTTCAATCTCCACATCCTTATCGTTGCTAGGTTGAGCATCTTCATGAACATCACCATTGATATTACTAGTTGAATGCCCGTGCATTGCCATGGGGCAATATAAAGATGCTAGACATTAGTGAAATGATAAAAAAGAACACAGATGTCAAGCAATGCATGCATCTGGTTTACAACCGTGCCATGCCAAATATTGATGTTGTTTTCTGGTTTTAGCTTTCCACAACAACCAAGCACGTCTGCCATGGTGCACGGCAAAGGGGTGGACCACGGACGGCAAAGCCTTTGCCGCCGGTCAGGATACGGCAAAAAAAAAATCCGGTGAAGAGGTTCTTTGCCGGTTGCTTTTTTAAAGCGGACGACAAAGAATCTTTGCCATGAGGGGGCAGACGGCAAATTAAATGGGATGACACATACTGCAACGGCCCCGTTAAGTGTCAACGGCAGGCCTCCTCTCTTTGCCGTCTGCCATCGCCCCTTTGCCATGTGGGGGCAGACGGCAAAGAGGGGAGAGAGAGGGGGCTGATTCCCCCCTCTGCCATGTGGTGGCAGAAGGCAAAGGGGGGAACCAGCCCCCTCTCTCTCCCCTCTTTGCCGTCTGCCATCCCCCCTTTGCCATGTGGGGGCAGACGACAAAGAGGGGAGAGAGAGGGGGCTGATTCCCCCTTTGCCATGTGGTGGCAGACGGCAAAGGGGGGAACCAGCCCCCTGTCTCTCCCCTCTTTGTCGTCTGCCATCCCCCCTTTGCCATGTGGGGGCAGACGGCAAAGGGGGGAACCAGCCCCTTTTTAATATATTTTTTATTATATCCAGCATTTTTAATAATAATCAGGATATATATATAAATTTGACATAAATAAATTTCTTTCCATACTCATAACCATATTAAAATAACTCTCATCCATAGTGCATACATATTATGCAAGTTGCATCCGTACCAAACCATATATTACACCAGTTTCATCCACATGCATACAAAGTTTCATATATATCCAGATACTACAATAGTTTCAATACAAGCCATGGTACAAGAAATCATCTTCAAGCATTCCATCAATATAATCCAAGCTTCCCGTGAAGTGAATGTAATCTGCAAAATGACAAATAAGAAAGTTAGAAGAATAATACTAGATGAAAAAGTGTATATAGGTTATTTCGGAGAGAAATTAGCTAAGTATAGGCCATTTAGGTGCTAACTAAGCTAATTATGTCATTTAGGTGGAACCCTAGCTAACTATAGGTCGTTTCAGAGCTAACTTGGGTAAAATAGGTCATTCCGGAGCAAACTATGCTTATTAAGCCATTTTGGATCTAGCTAGGCTAATTATAGGCCATTTAATACCTAAGTTAGGGGGAATAGGTCATCTTGCAGCTACGTAAGCCTTATTATGTCATTTAGGAGAGAACTTAGATAACTATAGGTCATTTTTTATTAAATAGGTTATTTTGGAGCTAACTAAGGTAGATATGTCATTTCGTAGGATAATTAGCCAATTTAGCCTTTCTTGGATGAGTCTAAGCTACGTAGAAGAAGAGAAAGAGAAGAAGAAGTAAAAGAAGGAGGAGGAGGAGAAGGATAAGGAAGAGGAGAAGAAGAAGAAAAGAAGAAGGAGAAGGAGAAGGAGGAAGGAGGAAGAAGGAGGAGAAGGAGGAGCTACTTCTCCTTCTTCTCATCTTTCTTCTCCTTCCTCTTATCCTCCTCCTTTTCTTTTTCTTCTTCTCTTCTTCTTCATCTTCCTTCCTTTCATTTTTCCTCTTTCTTCTCCTCTTGTCCCCTTCTTCGGGCTAAATTGTCTAAGAATGCCTTTTTGGAGCTAATTATGTCATTTCGAGGATAATTAGCTAAGTATAGGTCATGTTTTATTAAATAGACCATTTTGGAGCTAACAAAGCTAATTATGTCATTTAGGTGGAACCCTAGCTAACTATAGGTCGTTTCGGAGCTAACTTCGGTAAAATAGGTCATTCCGGAGCAAAGTATGCTTATTAAGCCATTTTTGATCTAGCTAGGCTAATTATAGGCCATTTAAAACCTAAGTTAGGGGCAATAGGTCATCTTGCAGCTACGTAAGCCTTATTATGTCATTTAGGAGAGAACTTAGCTAACTATAGGTCATTTTTTATTACATAGGTCATTTTGGAGCTAACTAAGCTAATTATGTCATTTCGTAGGATAATTAGCCAATTTAGCCTTTCTTGGATGAGTCTAAGCTACGTAGAAGAAGAGAAAGAGAAGAAGAAGTAAAAGAAGGAGGAGAAGGAGGAGAAGGAGAAGGAAGAGGAGAATAAGAAGAAAAGAAGAAGGAGAAGGAGAAGGAGGAAGAAGGAGGAAGAAGAAGGAGAAGGAGGAGCTCCTTCTCCTCCTTCTCCTCCTTCTTCTCCTTCTTCTTATCCTCCTCCTTCTCTTCTTCTTCTTCTCTTCTTCTTCTTCTTCCTTCCTTTCATTTTTCCTCTTTCTTCTCCTCTTGTCCCCTTCTTCGGGCTAAATTGGCTAAGAATGCCTTTTTGGAGCTAATTACGTCATTTCGAGGATAATTAGCTAAGTATAGGTCATGTTTTATTAAATAGACCATTTTGGACCTAACTAAGCTAATTATGTCATTTAGGTGGAACCCTAGCTAACTATAGGTCGTTTCGGAGCTAACTTGGGTAAAATAGGTCATTTCGGAGCAAACTATGCTTATTAAGCCATTTTGGATCTAGCTAGGCTAATTATAGGCCATTTAATACCTAAGTTAGGGGGAATAGGTCATCTTGCAGCTACGTAAGCCTTATTATGTCATTTAGGAGAGAACTTAGCTAACTATAGGTCATTTTTTATTAAATAGGTCATTTTGTAGCTAACTAAGCTAATTATGTCATTTCGTAGGATAATTAGCCAATTTAGCCTTTCTTGGATGAGTCTAAGCTACGTAGAAGAAGAGAAAGAGAAGAAAAATTAAAAGAAGGAGGAGGAGGAGGATGAGGAGGAGAAGGAGAAGGAAGAGGAGAAGAAGAAGAAAAGAAGAAGGAGAAGGAGAAGGAGGAAGAAGAAGGAGAAGGAGGAGCTCCTTCTCCTTCTTCTCCTCCTTCTTTTTCTTCTTCTTATCCTCCTCCTTCTCTTCTTCTTCTTCTTCTATTCTTCTTCATCTTCCTTCCTTTCATTTTTCCTCTTTCTTCTCCTCTTGTCCCCTTCTTCGGGCTAAATTGGCTAAGAATGCCTATTTGGAGCTAATTATTTCATTTCGAGGATAATTAGCTAAGTATAGGTCATGTTTTATTAAATAGACCATTTTGGAGCTAACTAAGCTAATTATGTCATTTAGGTGGAACCCAAGCTAACTATAGGTCGTTTCGGAGCTAACTTGGGTAGAATAGGTCATTCCGGAGCAAACTATGCTTATTAAGCCATTTTGGATCTAGCTAGGCTAATTATAGGCCATTTAATACCTAAGTTAGGGGGAATAGGTCATCTTGCAGCCACGTAAGCCTTATTATGTCATTTAGGAGAGAACTTAGCTAACTATAGGTCATTTTTTATTAAATAGGTCATTTTGGAGCTAACTAAGCTAATTATGTCATTTCGTAGGATAATTAGCCAATTTAGCCTTTCTTGGATGAGTTTAAGCTACATAGAAGAAGATAAAGAGAAGAAGAAGTAAAAGAAGGAGCAGGCGGAGGAGAAGGAGAAGGAAGAGGAGAAGAAGAAGAAAAGGAGAAGGAGAAGGAGAAGGAGGAAGAAGGAGGAAGAAGAAGGAGAAGGAGGAGCTCCTTCTCCTTCTTCTCCTTCTTCTTATCCTCCTCCTTCTCATCTTCTTCTTCTCTTCTTCTTCATGTTCCTTCCTTTCATTTTTCCTCTTTCTTCTCCTCTTGTCCCCTTCTTCGGGCTAAATTGGCTAAGAATGCCTTTTTAGAGCTAATTATGTCATTTCGAGGATAATTAGCTAAGTAAGGGTCATGTTTTATTACATAGACCATTTTGGAGCTAACTAAGCCAATTATGTCATTTACGTGGAACCCTAGCTAACTATAGGTCGTTTTGGAGCTAACTTGGGTAAAATAGGACTTTCCGGAGCAAACTATGCTTATTAAGCCATTTTGGATCTAGCTAGGCTACTTATAGGCCATTTAATACCTAAGTTTGGGGGAATAGGTCATCTTGCATCTACGTAAGCCTTATTATGTCATTTAGGAGAGAACTTAGCTAACTATAGGTCATTTTTTATTAAATAGGTTATTTTGGAGCTAACTAAGGTAGATATGTCATTTCGTAGGATAATTAGCCAATTTAGCCTTTCTTGGATGAGTCTAAGCTACGTAGAAGAAGAGAAAGAGAAGAAGAAGTAAAAGAAGGAGGAGGAGGAGGAGAAGGAGAAGGAAGAGGAGAAGAAGAAGAAAATAAGAAGGAGAAGGAGAAGGAGGAAGGAGGAAGAAGGAGGAGAAGGAGGAGCTCCTTCTCCTTCTTCTCATCTTTCTTCTCCTTCCTCTTATCCTCCTCCTTTTCTTTTTCTTCTTCTCTTGTTCTTCATCTTCCTTCCTTTCATTTTTCCTCTTTCTTCTCCTCTTGTCCCCTTCTTCGGGCTAAATTGTCTAAGAATGCCTTTTTGGAGCTAATTATGTCATTTCGAGGATAATTAGCTAAGTATAGGTCATGTTTTATTAAATAGACCATTTTGGAGCTAACTAAGCTAATTATGTCATTTAGGTGGAACCCTAGCTAACTATAGGTCGTTTCGGAGCTAACTTGGGTAAAATAGGTCATTCCGGAGCAAACTATGCTTATTAAGCCATTTTGGATCTAGCTAGGCTAATTATAGGCCATTTAATACCTAAGTTAGGGGGAATAGGTCATCTTGCAGCTACGTAAGCCTTATTATGTCATTTAGGAGAGAACTTAGATAACTATAGGTCTTTTTTTACATAGGTCATTTTGGAGCTAACTAAGGTAGATATGTCATTTCGTAGGATAATTAGCCAATTTAGCCTTTCTTGGATGAGTCTAAGCTACGTAGAAGAAGAGAAAGAGAAGAAGAAGTAAAAGAAGGAGGAGGAGGAGAAGAATAAGGAAGAGGAGAAGAAGAAGAAAAGAAGAAGGAGAAGGAGAAGGAGGAAGGAGGAAGAAGGAGGAGAAGGAGGAGCTACTTCTCCTTCTTCTCATCTTTCTTCTCCTTCCTCTTATCCTCCTCCTTTTCTTTTTCTTCTTCTCTTCTTCTTCATCTTCCATCCTTTCATTTTTCCTCTTTCTTCTCCTCTTGTCCCCTTCTTCGGGCTAAATTGTCTAAGAATGCCTTTTTGGAGCTAATTATGTCATTTCGAGGATAATTAGCTAAGTATAGGTCATGTTTTATTAAATAGACCATTTTGGAGCTAACAAAGCTAATTATGTCATTTAGGTGGAACCCTAGCTAACTATAGGTCGTTTCGGAGCTAACTTGGGTAAAATAGGTCATTCCGGAGCAAAGTATGCTTATTAAGCCATTTTTGATCTAGCTAGGCTAATTATAGGCCATTTAAAACCTAAGTTAGGGGCAATAGGTCATCTTGCAGCTACGTAAGCCTTATTATGTCATTTAGGAGAGAACTTAGCTAACTATAGGTCATTTTTTATTACATAGGTCATTTTGGAGCTAACTAAGCTAATTATGTCATTTCGTAGGATAATTAGCCAATTTAGCCTTTCTTGGATGAGTCTAAGCTACGTAGAAGAAGAGAAAGAGAAGAAGAAGTAAAAGAAGGAGGAGAAGGAGGAGAAGGAGAAGGAAGAGGAGAAGAAGAAGAAAAGAAGAAGGAGAAGGAGAAGGAGGAAGAAGGAGGAAGAAGAAGGAGAAGGAGGAGCTCCTTCTCCTCCTTCTCCTCCTTCTTCTCCTTCTTCTTATCCTCCTCCTTCTCTTCTTCTTCTTCTCTTCTTCTTCTTCTTCTTCCTTCCTTTCATTTTTCCTCTTTCTTCTCCTCTTGTCCCCTTCTTCGGGCTAAATTGGCTAAGAATGCCTTTTTGGAGCTAATTATGTCATTTCGAGGATAATTAGCTAAGTATAGGTCATGTTTTATTAAATAGACCATTTTGGACCTAACTAAGCTAATTATGTCATTTAGGTGGAACCCTAGCTAACTATAGGTCGTTTCGGAGCTAACTTGGGTAAAATAGGTCATTTCGGTGCAAACTATGCTTATTAAGACATTTTGGATCTAGCTAGGCTAATTATAGGCCATTTAATACCTAAGTTAGGGGGAATAGGTCATCTTGCAGCTACGTAAGCCTTATTATGTCATTTAGGAGAGAACTTAGCTAACTATAGGTCATTTTTTATTAAATAGGTCATTTTGTAGCTAACTAAGCTAATTATGTCATTTCGTAGGATAATTAGCCAATTTAGCCTTTCTTGGATGAGTCTAAGCTACGTAGAAGAAGAGAAAGAGAAGAAAAATTAAAAGAAGGAGGAGGAGGAGGATGAGGAGGAGAAGGAGAAGGAAGAGGAGAAGAAGAAGAAAAGAAGAAGGAGAAGGAGAAGGAGGAAGAAGAAGGAGAAGGAGGAGCTCCTTCTCCTTCTTCTCCTCCTTCTTTTTCTTCTTCTTATCCTCCTCCCTCTCTTCTTCTTCTTCTTCTCTTCTTCTTCATCTTCCTTCCTTTCATTTTTCCTCTTTCTTCTCCTCTTGTCCCCTTCTTCGGGCTAAATTGGCTAAGAATGCCTATTTGGAGCTAATTATTTCATTTCGAGGATAATTAGCTAAGTATAGGTCATGTTTTATTAAATAGACCATTTTGGAGCTAACTAAGCTAATTATGTCATTTAGGTGGAACCCTAGCTAACTATAGGTCGTTTCGGAGCTAACTTGGGTAGAATAGGTCATTCCGGAGCAAACTATGCTTATTAAGCCATTTTGGATCTAGCTAGGCTAATTATAGGCCATTTAATACCTAAGTTAGGGGGAATAGGTCATCTTGCAGCCACGTAAGCCTTATTATGTCATTTAGGAGAGAACTTAGCTAACTATAGGTCATTTTTTATTAAATAGGTCATTTTGGAGCTAACTAAGCTAATTATGTCATTTCGTAGGATAATTAGCCAATTTAGCCTTTCTTGGATGAGTTTAAGCTACATAGAAGAAGATAAAGAGAAGAAGAAGTAAAAGAAGGAGCAGGAGGAGGAGAAGGAGAAGGAAGAGGAGAAGAAGAAGAAAAGGAGAAGGAGAAGGAGAAGGAGGAAGAAGGAGGAAGAAGAAGGAGAAGGAGGAGCTCCTTCTCCTTCTTCTCCTTCTTATCCTCCTCCTTCTCATCTTCTTCTTCTCTTCTTCTTCATGTTCCTTCCTTTCATTTTTCCTCTTTATTCTCCTCTTGTCCCCTTCTTCGGGCTAAATTGGCTAAGAATAACTTTTTAGAGCTAATTATGTCATTTCGAGGATAATTAGCTAAGTAAGGGTCATGTTTTATTAAATAGACCATTTTGGAGCTAACTAAGCCAATTATGTCATTTAGGTGGAACCCTAGCTAACTATAGGTCGTTTTGGAGCTAACTTGGGTAAAATAGGTCATTCCAGAGCAAACTATGCTTATTAAGCCATTTTGGATCTAGCTAGGCTAATTATAGGCCATTTAATACCTAAGTTTGGGGGAATAGGTCATCTTGCATCTACGTAAGCCTTATTATGTCATTTAGGAGAGAACTTAGCTAACTATAGGTCATTTTTTATTAAATAGGTTATTTTGGAGCTAACTAAGGTAGATATGTCATTTCGTAGGATAATTAGCCAATTTAGCCTTTCTTGGATGAGTCTAAGCTACGTAGAAGAAGAGAAAGAGAAGAAGAAGTAAAAGAAGGAGGAGGAGGAGGAGAAGGAGAAGGAAGAGGAGAAGAAGAAGAAAAGAAGAAGGAGAAGGAGAAGGAGGAAGGAGGAAGAAGGAGGAGAAGGAGGAGCTCCTTCTCCTTCTTCTCATCTTTCTTCTCCTTCCTCTTATCCTCCTCCTTTTCTTTTTCTTCTTCTCTTGTTCTTCATCTTCCTTCCTTTCATTTTTCCTCTTTCTTCTCCTCTTGTCCCCTTCTTCGGGCTAAATTGTCTAAGAATGCCTTTTTGGAGCTAATTATGTCATTTCGAGGATAATTAGCTAAGTATAGGTCATGTTTTATTAAATAGACCATTTTGGAGCTAACTAGGCTAATTATGTCATTTAGGTGGAACCCTAGCTAACTATAGGTCGTTTCGGAGCTAACTTGGGTAAAATAGGTCATTCCGGAGCAAACTATGCTTATTAAGCCATTTTTGATCTAGCTAGGCTAATTATAGGCCATTTAATACCTAAGTTAGGGGCAATAGGTCATCTTGCAGCTACGTAAGCCTTATTATGTCATTTAGGAGAGAACTTAGCTAATTATAGGTCTTTTTTTACATAGGTCATTTTGGAGCTAACTAAGCTAATTATGTCATTTCGTAGGATGATTAGCCAATTTAGCCTTTCTTGGATGAGTCTAAGCTACGTAGAAGAAGAGAAAGAGAAGAAGAAGTAAAAGAAGGAGGAGAAGGAGGAGGAGGAGGAGGAGGAGGAGGAGAAGGAGAAGGAAGAGGAGAAGAAGAAGAAAAGAAGAAGGAGAAGGAGAAGGAGGAAGAAGGAGGAAGAAGAAGGAGAAGGAGGAGCTCCTTCTCCTCCTTCTTCTCCTTCTTCTTATCCTCCTCCTTCTCTTCTTCTTCTTCTCTTCTTCTTCTTCTTCTTCCTTCCTTTCATTTTTCCTCTTTCTTCTCCTCTTGTCCCCTTCTTCGGGCTAAATTGGCTAAGAATGCCTTTTTGGAGCTAATTATGTCATTTTGAGGATAATTAGCTAAGTATAGGTCATGTTTTTTTAAATAGACCATTTTGGAGCTAACTAAGCTAATTATGTCATTTAGGTGGAACCCTAGCTAACTATAGGTCATTTCGGAGCTAACTTGGGTAAAATAGGTCATTCGGAGCAAACTATGCTTATTAAGCCATTTTGGATCTAGCTAGGCTAATTATAGGCTATTTAATACCTAAGTTAGGGGGAATAGGTCATCTTGCAGCTACGTAAGCCTTATTATGTCATTTAGGAGAGAACTTAGCTAACTATAGGTCATTTTTTATTAAATAGGTCATTTTGTAGCTAACTAAGCTAATTATGTCATTTCGTAGGATAATTAGCCAATTTAGCCTTTCTTGGATGAGTCTAAGCTACGTAGAAGAAGAGAAAGAGAAGAAAAATTAAAAGAAGGAGGAGGAGGAGGATGAGGAGGAGAAGGAGAAGGAAGAGGAGAAGAAGAAGAAAAGAAGAAGGAGAAGGAGAAGGAGGAAGAAGAAGGAGAAGGAGGAGCTCCTTCTCCTTCTTCTCCTCCTTCCTTTCCTTCTTCTTATCCTCCTCCTTCTCTTCTTCTTCTTCTTCTCTTCTTCTTCATCTTCCTTCCTTTCATTTTTCCTCTTTCTTCTCCTCTTGTCCCCTTCTTCGGGCTAAACTGGCTAAGAATGCCTATTTGGAGCTAATTATTTCATTTCGAGGATAATTAGCTAAGTATAGGTCATGTTTTATTAAATAGACCATTTTGGAGCTAACTAAGCTAATTATGTCATTTAGGTGGAACACTAGCTAACTATAGGTCGTTTCGGAGCTAACTTGGGTAGAATAGGTCATTCCGGAGCAAACTATGCTTATTAAGCCATTTTGGATCTAGCTAGGCTAATTATAGGCCATTTAATACCTAAGTTAGGGGGAATAGGTCATCTTGCAGCTACTTTAGCCTTATTATGTCATTTAGGAGAGAACTTAGCTAACTATAGGTCATTTTTTATTAAATAGGTCATTTTGGAGCTAACTAATCTAATTATGTCATTTCGTAGGATAATGAGCCAATTTATCCTTTCTTGGATGAGTCTAAGCTACGTAGAAGAAGAGAAAGAGAAGAAGAAGTAAAAGAAGGAGGAGGAGGAGGAGGGGGAGAAGGAGAAGGAAGAGGAGAAGAAGAAGAAAAGAAGAAGGAGAAGGAGAAGGAGGAAGAAGGAGGAAGAAGAAGGAGAAGGAGGAGCTCCTTCTCCTTCTTCTTCTCCTTCTTCTTATACTCCTCCTTCTCTTCTTCTTCTTCTTCTTCTTTCTTCCTTTCATTTTCCTCTTTCTTCCCCTCTTGTCCCCTTCTTCGGGCTAAATTGGCTAAGAATGCCTTTTTGGAGCTAATTATGTCATTTCAAAGATAATTAGCTAAGTATAGGTCATGTTTTATTAAATAGACCATTTTGGAGCTAACTAAGCTAATTATGTCATTTAGGTGGAACCCTAGCTAACTATAGGTCGTTTTGGAGCTAACTTGGGTAAAATAGGTCATTCCGGAGCAAACTATGCTTATTAAGCCATTCTCGATCTAGCTAGGCTAATTATAGGCCATTTAATACCTAAGTTAGGGGGAATAGGTCATCTTGCAGCTACGTAAGCCTTATTATGTCATTTAGGAGAGAACTTAGCTAACTATTGGTCATTTTTTATTAAATAGGTCATTTTGGAGATAACTAAGCTAATTATGTCATTTCATAGGATAATTAGCCAATTTAGCCGTTTTGGAGCTAACTAAGCTAATTATGTCATTTAGATGGAAGTCTAGCTATTTTTTATTAAAACACTAGAAATAACGTACCATTATCGTCATCACGGCAGTGAAGCACGATGGCTCTGGCTTGTTTCACATGGAGAAGGCTCCACTTTAGAAGGGTCGTGCGATGCGTTTCGGGAGATATTTTCCACCAAACATCATTTGCAATGTGTCGTTAGCATGAGGACACTCTTAAGATCAGTGCACTGAAATGAAACTCACCGTCCCCGCCACGTTAATGAATGGCATCAGCGGAGGGACTTGGCCGCTCTTCTCGTACATAGACTGTACATTTGGTTTCGACAAGTCACACTTTTTATTTATTAATGAAACAGACATTCAAATGCAAGATTTGAAATAACATGAAGAAGAAACTTACCACGTAGAGCTCGTATATGGCCCTGTTAGACGCATCATTCCGTGGCCTCTCCACCTCCAGCAATGTAGTCGTCCTCTCCTCGAGCTCCCTAATTTCCTTATCCTTCTCCACCATAGCTGCCTGCATTGCCTCTCTCTCTTTCTGAATAGCAGCCTGCAACACAACTCATTGTTAGCAATGTAATTATATTGGTTCCAAGGCACAACATAATGCGGAAATATAGTTGAGTCCATTAAACTAACCTCGATGGCGAGCTCGACTGGCCGTGGACGACGTGTTATCTCCAGACAAGAGTTCGTTTGGCGTGCCTTTATCTGCCGGAGAGTGCTAGGACAACGTATAAGGCCGTTTCCAATGGCGATCGAGCCATGGGGCCTCCCGTTGCCAACTATCATCACCAGCTCTGGATCAATAGGCCCCTCGCTCGGGTTAAAGTCCTCCCCTTTCCACGCCTTCCCGTGATCTCTGTACTTCATGAGCTTGTGGTGGGAGGAGATGTTGGTGAAGTTTTCTGGATGCTCGAGGTCAGATTCAAAGAATGCCTTGACCTTCTTGTACGAGGCAGTATGGGCCATCGCATACAGGTCGTACATCTGTGGCACCTCCGTCTTATTGTGACGCGCCTAAAAGAGAGAGAGAGAGAGAGAGGAAAATTGTATTAGTAAAGGGCTCAAGATAGCATTAAGAATGAATTGCATGACGCATGAAGCAAACCACATACCCAGTTCTCGCCAAATTGGATTAAGTTGACGCTCCCTTGATGGTGTGGCACACCAACCATTTTGCCATGCCTCTCCTTGGCGTTGTTGTGGCTGGCCTCCCATGTTTCGGAGCACCACTGATCCACCAAGGCCTCCCAACAATCCATCTTATCCACACACCATCTCGGGGGCACCTAAGTTAATAAAGAGAAATTTGAGCGCGTAAGAACCAAATCAAGGAAACTAACTACAAAGCCTTAATAATATGTAATTACCTTCATGTAATGCTCCTTCTCCATCTTAGCATCACGGCACTTCGCCTTGTCAATCCTAATACGCCTCGTGGCATAGTAGTCTCGAACAACCTGCACCCGAGCCTCGTGCCGGAAGTTTTGAAGTAGGCGGCGACATTCGGTTTCGATAACCTTTGCCGCGTCCTCCTCGTATCCGTCCTCACACCTGTAGTAGGTCTGCAAACGAGACAACACCGATTAGTACAATAAATAGCTATGGTTGATTTATAATTGTGTGAAGGAGAAATTACCCAGAACTTTCGGATCACCATGTCCGCCGTCGTGTCGCACAAAACACCGTCGATCTCCACCTCCAGCAGGGCCGGGGCACCCAAGTAGTGCTCCCAGGTCATTCCTACCTCTCGCTCCCGACCAGGCAACGTAACAAACCCTGGGAAGTTTTTACGGCAAAGCACACCAAGGACGCTGTTGGGCTTGCGGACACCCTTGGCAACCATCCAACCCCTACAATATGACAAATTAAAGCCAAAACATTAGATATTTGATAAAACGCGAAGGCAAAAGATTAAATAAGAGTAAATTAACTTACTTGTTCCCATTTGGCCTAATTGACCACCTCTGCTCGGGGGTCACCGGCACGAGCGGGAGCCCCGAACTACCACACTGGTAGACGATAGCCCCCTCACCCAGCTCCTCGTCGCTACCAACATGGCCACTTGGCTCAGCCCAGGTATCCCACTGGGTCTCTTGGGACGTACCCTCATCCCTGCTTTGCTCCGGAGTCGCCTGGAATGAAGCCTCTGGGACACGAGTCTCGTGGGTCGAAGGCTCGTCAACCTGAGGCTCGTCGACCCGAGGCTCGTGAACCGGAGACCATGTAGCCTCCACCTCAGACGAATCCACCCTAGAAGTCCTGTGCTCAGGTGAATCAGCTTGGGGTGGTGGCGGAGACCGTGTAGCCGCGACCTCAGAGGGCGTGGCAACCACCGCCATACCTCTCCCGCGGCCACGTGTACCTTTAGTACAACATAAATACCAACACGAGTAATAAAATGTATATAAATACCAATATGCATACAACATGAGTACAACATAAATACCAACATGAATACAATGTGTACCTTTAGTACCTCTCGGCTTCGCGGGGGGTCGACCTCCACTCACGGGGGGCGCTCCTTGCAGAGTAGAGAGCAACGCTCTCCGAAGGGGCGAGGCAGGAATGGAAGTACCCATCCCATCACCCGCCGACGAAGAAGGAGCCGCGGAGTGCTTTCGACCCTTTCCCACCATCTTTCAACACCTTTCATGACAAAGAGTAAATGAAATTAGTACACCATAAATACCAAAATGAGTAATAAAATGTATATAATTTAAGTGTATCATCATCATAAATACCAACATGACTAATAAAAATTGAATACCTAACATGAACTCAAAATTTATATATAGTATAATAGTTGAATACCTGACATGAACTAATAACAATCGTGCTCGTCTATATATGCTTCGGGGTCAATAAATGCATCATGATCATCACTATGATCAATAAATGCATCATCATCATCACTATCACGAAGAACATGTGGAAGGCCACCATTATGTAATCGGTCAAGAAGCGACAGGTCATCCGCAGCAGTAACCTCTTCTTCTTCCAGCTCTTTCTGTTCCGGCTCAGGGGTTAAGACGGATTCACTGTCGCTGTCTACTTCAATGTTCTAGGGTGAAGTAGAGTGGTTCTTGAAACTTTTCTTGGACATACGTGTTTCTTGGAAGAATTCTCCTTCATATGTGTCTGGGTTAATGTGAGGTTCGTAATCCTCTTCATTGAGGGTAGGTGGTCTAAAATGTGGTGGCACTTCATAAACGACATCCCAACCTTTGAGATTTGGATCAGTTTGGCAGGCCCACGGTAGATAGAAAACTTGTGTCGCCTGTTGAGCCGTAATATAGACATCGGGAACATCTATGTGGGTGTTTTGGTTGATTTCGACTAGTCCTATATGTTCATGAGTCCTTCTAGTCTCCCTCGGCTCAAACCAATAACATTTGAAGACTACGACGGTCGGTGGGTTTTCACCATAGAATAGAAGTTCATAAATTGCTTCAACTCTTCCATAATACTCGGTGTCTCCTTCGCCGATAGCAGAGACAGAACAATTTGTAGTATTTAGGCCGGGCATAGATAACTCTTTGCCAAAGGTACGAAAGTGATACCCGTTGATGTTGTATTTGTCAAATGAACGGACCTTATAGTCAAAACAATTAGTGACTTGTCTCAACTCGTCGTCCATAGACTCTGCATCAACCTACAAGTTTAATACGAAAGAATGGATGCATTAGCCGCAAATTAGACCAAGAAATCAAATGGACCCTTAATGGTAATTAATTACCCTTTGTTTGAACCAAGAGATGAAACCGGGATGGTCGCCTACATGCTTTGCGAGAAGCTCATACTCTTCGACGGAGTCCTTTTCGATAACCGCTCCATCCGAGAATTCGGCGACGTATCGACTATATCAAATATCCGGGAATAAGAGTAGTTCATAGCAATTAGAAGTTGTGGAACAATACATTACCGAGAACTTACTCGATGTACGGCCACACTTCGGTTAGGTTGGTGAAGATATACAAAGAAATGGTCCGCCATTCGTCGACATCCAACGATTTCCCTGTCGAAGCACCAGATGGTGCGGGCTTACCTTTGAATAGGCTGAGGTTGGATCGAACTTTTTTTGGATCACCATCATTGTACCGAGGCTTCGGGTTATGCAAATGATGATTTTTGGCTTCGTAGTGTGCTGTCATGAAGTTTGCCGCCTCCTCAGTAATGAATGCCTCGGCCATCGATGCTTCAATTCTACGTTTATTTTTACACTTAGCTCGAAGCGTCTTCTACATCCTCTCAGTTGAGTAGCACCATCGATTTTGAACGGGCCCCCCATTCTTGCCTCGGTCGGGAGATGCAAAATCAAATGTTGCATTGGATTAAAGAATTCCGGTGGAAAGATCTTTTCTAATTTGCAGATCAACTCCGGCGCCAACTCTTCCATTTCATCTAGCACGCGAGGCGATAGTTCTTTCGCACAAAGAGAATGGAATAAATAGCTCAGCTCTGCCGGTACTAGCCATTCATCCTCAGGGATAAAGCCACGCAACATCACCGGCATTACCCACTCAATCCATATGTGCCAATCATGACTCTTGAGCCCAAATATTTTCAATTTCTCAAGACTCGCTCCCCTCTTTAGATTCGCAGCATACCCATCGGGGAACATCATCCGCATTTTCACCCACAATAGCATTTCCCTCATAGCTGGCCTTTCAAGATTGAACCATGCCTTTGGCTTCGCTATGCTTTGCTTTCCTTTCCGTTGTCGCAAGTTTTGCAACTATCTATCACATAGAGCCTCCAGGTCGATTCTAGCATTAGGATTATCTTTTGACTTACCCTCTATGCCGAACAATGTACCAAAAATGGCCTCCGCAATATTCTTTTCAGTGTGCATCACGTCAATGTTGTGTGGGCAAATGAGGTCTTTGAAGTAAGGCAGATCCCATAAGCATGACTTGTGAGTCCAGGCGTGTTCCGTATTTGTAACGACCAAACCTCGAAGGATTTGAGTCTCTGTGCTTTACCGTGCTAGTCCCTGGATTGACTCGCTAGCACACACAGTATAGATGAAAACCAGAATAGCAAGTGCATCATTCATAATAACGTATGATCCAGAATTTATAAAATATAACAATCTGCATAGCACTTAGCTAGCTTTATTCTAATAAACAACGGAAAAGTAGCAGAATAATAACGATGAGTCCCATCATAGCCCACTGGCAATGTTGAGTGAAGACTCGCGACCCTAACGGTACCTTACTCCTCATCTGAATATCCTGCAACATGATACGTTGCAGCCCATCATAGCCCACTGGCAATGTCTCTGTGCTTTGAATGTATTGGCAAGTTACACAGGAATAATAATAATCAGACCTACATGTACATGCATAGAGAAAGGCTGATGATTATTTTGCAGAAAGCTGATTTTATCCTCATAACTACCTAATAGTCAAGTTTTAATTTGTTTGCTACAATAACTCACATATGGTTGAATTGGCATCTCCAACTCCAACCTATTACCATTATTAACTTTCCCATCAAGTTTTATTAAGTGTGTCATCTGTCAAGATCATCCAACAACTGTAATGGCCTAGCTGCTCAAAATTGTCCATAACCGGGGACACGGCTAATCATGATTAGTTTATACACTCTGCAGAGGTTTGCACACTGTACCCACTAGACCCAACCCGAAGATTGAGACGAAGTCTTTCAGAAGCAGTCACCTCCACCCAACGGCAAGCCGGTACACCTATTTATATCTACATCTGGTAGCTTTGCCCAGGCAAGGTTCCCACAACCTACTCAACTAAGCTAGAGCCCATATAGCTAATGGTTAAGCACGGAAGCTACTAGTCACTAAGTCTGTCTGATCTTTTTGAACCTGGGCGGCATTCCACTTACATTCATAGGGTAGAAACCATGATGTTCTTGAAACCACCCAGCAATACCATATCCGCCCAGAGGTGTATTATATCCTGAATTACTACTCAATTTATTTTGTAGTAATCCTCACATAAACTCAATGAATACAGAAACTAATCCCCGTCTACATAGCATAGCAAAATATATCTAGCACGATCTTTCAATGACGAGGGGATATAGTTCAATAGGATAGCAATAATAATAATATTTCTATACATGCATAATTTTCATAGGGTGATATAATACTACATGCATAGAAAAATAATAGGTAAAGGATGATCAACATGTAACTTGCCTTGATTCGGGTTCAGACGGTCACACTCCTGACAATAGTTTGCGTCGCACTCCGCACAATCTACACGTTGCAAACAATCACCACAATCACATAACACCAAATAAAACCATCGGCAATAAAACAACTTGTTTAAAACCAAAGCATAAATAGCATGGCAGCAGGTATAAAATCATCTACATGCTGATACGATGACAACGCAAAAAGAATCAACTAAACCGGGCGAACGGTTTGCAAAATATGGCCTCCGGTAGGTTTAAAATAATCTGCTTTAATAAAAAAATTAATTTTCGTAAAACTGAAAACTACTGGTTCTAACATGTTCTACTCATCAATACGAGATCACAGGAAAAAGAATTTCCTCAATCGGAGTTACGAGTAAAAGATAAACGCGTTTCAAAATTATACCGAGAATCTGACAAGCTAAAACAGATTAAAAACAGATTGAATTTCGTCCTGAAGTTGTTCATCAGGACTTGATGAATCGCTCGTGCGTGCATTCTCACCACGAACAACGGGGAAAAACGGAACCGTCTCGGTGTGGTGCCTCCGATGATGCTCCGGTGACGGTCGGACAAACTCTGGTGACGGCGGCCCCACGAACTCCGACGAAAACGGATGAACTCCGGTGGTGCTCCGCCGGACGGGGCTCCGGTGTGCTCTGCGGTGCGTTCCTCGGCGAGATGGGGTTCTCGGTCTCGTGGAGATATTACCCTAGCGATGGGGAAAGGACTCCTTAAACGATCCTTACTCGGGCAGGAGAAAATAAAAGCGAGCTCGGGCGTTGGCTGATAGGAGTCCGGCTCGGGATGAAATCCCTGGAGCTCTCGGTCCCTCGGGACGAGGCAAGGGTGTTGGGTGGGGCCCTCCCGTCGGCTGGGGCGACCGGCTCGAAGCCTGGGGCGCTGGCCTGGGCTCGCTGGGGCTGCCAGCTGCGATGGGAGGCTGCCCTGGGTCACGTGGGACTCCTGGCCGCTGGCCCTGCTGGCCAACGCTAGGTGCTGGCTCGTGGGGAGCTGGGCACATGCGGGTGCACGTGGCCTGGGCACAGCTCGGTGTTGGCTTGATGGCCCCTGGTGGTTTTTTTTTTCAAAAAGCAAAACAACCACAAAAAAAAAAATATATATATATATATTTATATTTTCTAGTGAAATAAAATACCAGAAAACGTATAGTAAAATACTTAGAAAAACAGAATATATATGTACTAATATATATGTATATACTAAAATATATTAAATATATTTATATACATATATACATATAATATATCTATAGGAACCCTAGTTCCACCTAATGCAATATTTTGAAAATAGATTTTATGCAATAGGCCACACAAAGCGCATTTAAAAATTTAACTAAAAATACTTTCGGACATTATAAAAATTGCAAAACCAAATCGGACAACTTCATATAACATTTTAAACATTATGCACTTTTATTTGACACGGGAGAAGTCACATTATCTCCACTCCAATAAATTGCCCGCAGTTGCATAGTGAATAGAATTCTCAGAAGAGCAAATAATGCATAGAAAAATATGAGATGCATATGAATGATCTATTAACATCCGAATTTAAGAAAATTGGGATGTTACAGTATTATACCCTTTGAAGTATCCTGGATGCAAAGATCAGGGTCGAGAGCGTTTAACTGATCAAGGGTCTGTTGGCCTGTCAACGTAGCTGGTGAAGTGTTTTTGACAACTCTACCTTTGACGAAATTCTTCTTGTCTTTTTTGAACTTATGGTCAGGATCCAGGAATTGTCTATGCATGTCGAAGTAAGAATACTTCCGACCAGCCTGCAACCAACGGAACTGAAGAGTTGCCTTGCATGTGGTGCACGAGAACCTTCCATGCACACACCAGCCAGCGAATAGCGCAAACGCCGGATAATCATGCGTCGAGTACATGTACCACACATGCATTTTGAAATTTGTTTTCGTAGCCGCGTCGTAGGTCTTGATCCCATTATCCCAGGATTCTTGCAACTCATCCTTAAGCAGTAGCATGTACACATTCATATTCTTCCCCGGATAGTTGGGCCCTGGAATTATCAATGTCAGGAAAATGTTCTTTCTTTTCATAATCTCTTCGGGTGGCAAATTTAGTGGAATGACAAATACATGCCAACAACTGTATTGTGCTGCCGTCATACCATACACATTGAACCCATCCGTGCTGATGGCAACTCTAGGTTGCCTTGGATCTTCCAATTTATCCTTATGTAATGCATCGAAGTGCCTCCACGTAAAACCATCTGAAGTGTGTACCAGCATCTTGTTCCCATCCGCATCTAGTTCGGTTTTTTTGCCCAATTTGTGCCATGTCATCTGTCTGGCCGTCTCTTCGACCATGAAAAGACGTTGAAGTCTTGGTACGATTGACAGATACCGAAGAACACTAATGGGGATTTTGGTCTGATTCTTCTCACCCATGCCGTTGTCTACCACAATATACCTGGAAGAATTGCAAATGGGTCAATAGTTCAAGGACGCATACTCAAGCCTAAATAAGGCACATCCATTCTCACATGCATGTATCTTCTCATATGGCATCTTAAGTACACGGAGGATTTTCTCTGACTGGTACAGATTTGCAGGCAGTACATGGCCTTTGGGTAGAAAGCATCCAAATATCGTCGTCATCGCGTCGTAGCATTCTCTGCCTAGGTTGAATTGAGCCTTCAGAGCCATTACTTGCGCGATGGCATCCAGCTGACAAAGCTCAGTCTGCTCGTGGAGAGGACGTTTTGAAGACTCCAACATTTCATACAAGGCCTTTGCAGATTCCTCCATCTCATCGTCCGAATCCCGAGCATCATCAAAGTCTTGCACCATGTCTTCAATCCCGGTACCATGCTCGTCGGTGCGACGACGAATCACCTCAGCTCTGGCACGTTGGTCAGACTCACCATGAAAAGTCCACACCGTACAATTAGGCGTAAAACCCCACTTCTGCAGGTGTTTACCCATTTCAAACTCTGTCTCCTTTTTCCAGTTGTCGCAGTTGGGACAGGGGCACCATGTTTTTTGCTGGCCATTTGCAAATGCGGCTCTCACAAACCACCTGGTTTTTGTTAACCATCCATGGGTCATGTCTTTCTGACTAGGGTGACCAGTGTACATCCAAGCACGATCACTCATGTTGCCTAGCTACCTATGGGGGAATAAGAAATAAATATATAATTCATCATCTATATTCATACGCTAATCAAGTTTGTCAGTTTTATTACGTCCATGCAACCTACACGCTAATAGGTAAAGATAGGTCCTAATCCCACCCGAGTATGTGTAGATTGGGTTCGTTTTCCCATGCTCTGCTCCAGATGCGATGCAGAATTTCGGGAGCACCTCCCTGCTGTTCTCCTGATACACATCTCGGCTATAAGCAGATAGGATGTGTACCCGGAGAACAACAAGGGAGGCACTGACGAAATTCCGCATCGGATCCGGAGCACAGCATACGGGAAAACAAACCCAATCTACACATACTCGGGCTGTCCATGGATAATGTTGGACAATTCGAAAGGATGGCGGTTATAAATATGCAAAGAAATGCATATTTATAGATGTCGCCCTTTCGAACGGGAGACGCATACTGGTCACGCATACTCATGATTGAAGAAACCTATAGCTAGCAAGTTTCATCGGCACGAAGACCTAGACAGAGCAAATTAAGAGGGTAGGAGGAAAAGTCATTTGTGCTCACCAACAAACGCAAGGACGGAGCTCGTCCAACGCACGTGGAGGTCGTCGAACAACTGCACATTGAAATTCACACGATCAACACAAATATGATGTTTTTATAATTAACATAATCAAAAAATATGTGACCTAACTGGTAATTTACAAAATATGACCCCGTGGGCCTCTAGAAGGCCGAAAAGCACCTTCTCGTTCAACAGAAGGCAGAGGAGGTGTCGGGGGTCGGGGCTTAGTGGTGTCGGGAGTCAGTGTCGTCGAGGGTCGGTGGTGTCGGGTGTCGGTGGTCGGGAGTCGGGTTAAATGCGTCGATGGTCGGGGGTCAGTGTCGTCGGGGGTCGAGGGTCACTTGCGTCGGGGGTTGGGATCTTTTCGATCAACAAGAGGTCAAAGAGGTGTCGGGGTCCCGGGGTTGGGGGTTAGTGGCGTCGGGGGTCGGGGGTAGGGGGTCGGGGGTCGTGGGTCAGTGGCGTCGGGGGTCGGGGGTCGGGGGTCAGTGGTGTCGGGCGTCGGGGGTCGGGAGTCGGGGGTCGGGGGTCAGTGGTATCGGGCGTCGGGAGTTGGGGGTCGGGGGTCAGTGTTGTCGGGCGTCGGGGTCGGGGGTCGGGAGTCGGGTGTCAGTGGCGTCGTGGGTCGGGGGTCGAGGGTCGGGGGTTGGTGGCGTCGACTGTCGAGGGTTGGTGGCGTCGGGCATCGGGGGTCGTGAGTCGGGTGTCGGGGGTCAGTGGTGTCGGGTGTCGGTGGTCAGGAGTCGGGTGTCAGTGGCATCGGGGGTCGGGGGTCGAGGGTCGTGGGTTGGTGGCGTCGGGCCTCGGGGGTTGGTGGCTTCGGGCGTCGGGGGTCGTGGGCAGGGGGTCGGGGGTCGGGGTCCTTTTCTTTCTTGTTCTCCTCTCTCCTCTTTTTCTTCTTCTTCTTCTTCTTCTTCTTCTTTCTCCTCCTCCTCCTCTTCTTCTTCTTCTTCTTCTTTTTCTTCTTCTTCTTTTCTCTCTTCTTCTTCTTCTTCTTCTTCTTCTTCTTCTTCTTCTTCTTCTTCTTCTTCTTCTTCTTCTTTCTCCTCGTCCTCCTCCTCCTCTTCTAACAGTAACCTAATTAACACTAAACTAATAGTAACCTAATTAACCTAAACTAACAATAACCTAATTAACATTAAACTAATAGTAACCTAATTAACCTAAACTAACATTAACCTAATTAACACTCAGAGTAACCTAAACTAACACATGCAATGAAATGAAAAAAGAAAAAAAAGAAAGAAAATGAACTCACCAGGGAAGGTGTAGTGGTGGGGGAGGAGGGCCGCGGGGAGGGGGTGGCCGCAGGGAGGGGTCGCCGAGGGGAGGGGTGTGGCCGCGGGGAGGGGTGTGGCCGCGGGGAGGGGGTGCCCACAGGGAGGGGTCGCCGCGGGGAGGGGCCAGGGTGGCCGCGGGGAGGGGGTCGCCGCGGGGAGGGGAGCGCCGCGGGGAGGGGGTCGCCGGTGGGAGCGAGGCGGGGAGGCGGCGAGGGCAAGTGAAAGTGAGCGCGAGGGGGAGAGATATACGATGTGGGGGGAGAGAGAGACAGTGAGCGCGAGAGGGAGAAGACGGCCGTTACACGGTCGGCCCCTTTGTCGTCCGCCCCCGACGGCAAAGGGCCCCACGGCAGACAGCAAAGGCCGACACATGGCAAAGTTAGCCTTCCGTCGGACACGGCAGGCATGGGACCCGCCCGTGCTCTTTGCCGTCTGCCCTTGGTCCCTTTGCCGTCCGCTGGCAGACGGCAAAGGGCCGACACATGGAAAATAGTATTTTTGCCATCAGTCAACCTTTGCCGTCCGCCTTGTGTCAACTAACGGCAAAGAGGTTCTTTGCCATCAGCCAGCAGATGGCAAAGACATGGCTGAGGGCAAAGAGCTGGATTCCAGTAGTGTGCACCACCCACCCTTCCTCCCAATGGAACATTTTCTTCTTTTGCCCTCATCTAGCGAGGAAAGTTAGGGTCTTTCTACTACCCATCCCAAACTACATGACGTACGATGACAAAAAAAGAGTAAAAATAAGGTATCTACTATACTAAATAACATTGAAAACCTGTGAACAAAGCCATTAATAAGTGCTGAAAGGGAAGCAAACATTAAGATACATAATTTGATCAAACTTGATAGATGAAATCTACTCTCTCCGTTCACAAATATAATATGTCATAAGTTGATAGACCAAATCTACTCATTTCAATCCTTATGTAGTCCACATTGAAATATTTAAAATATCTTATATCTGTGAACAAAGGGAGTATGTCATAATTTGTACAGTATCTTGATCTACCGCACCGATAACCCACTCCTCGTTGCATGAGAGACATATATTCCTCTCACGTCAAATGTGTCCCATTGAAACTCCAATGCTCACGAAACATATCTTTTGATGCTGAGACACAAAATCTGAGACACAGCAAAACACCAAGTGTAGAGATGACAGAAACATAATGAGTGAAAAATCGTACAACCACGATAAAAATATATTTCAATAAAGAAGTAACTTTACTTTGTCGAAATAATGGTAATGTTTGTTAGGTTGCGTGAAAACCTCAAAAGCTAGACCACCATTACTTTTTTTAGGTAGTCACACACATAATTTTAAAATCAAGTGGTGCCTATTTAAGTGATGCATACAGAAAAGCTAGTAAGTTTAAAAGTAATTTTATGAAAGTATCATACCAATGAAAACATATTGTAATATCGGTATTCATCTTGTACAGTTGCTATCTCAAACAAACATATCTTTTTGCAAGAATTTGCTCATATAGCCCCCATATATGAGCTAACACTAAAGTAGGATGCATAATTATATGACATGCTGCATTATCACATTAGCTTCACAAACCTAAAGGTCACTAAGATAATGCCCATTGCGACTTCCACCAAATATGTTAGTGTCTTGGGATACAGTTGTTCCATGCTGCAGTAGCCAAAGTTCACATCAATGGTAGAAAAGTAAATATTGTAACAGAAAGGAAAAATAGGGTAACGGCCGTACAAGTTACATATAGCACATGCAAGGAAAAGATATGGTGCACCTCATACTGGGGTTTAGGTTGTTGCCCACAAATAGACAATGCATACCATTCGTTGCTAGCACTGACAGTAATAAGACCTTACAGAGTAACATCTTTGTCTTGTGTCCCCATTGATACTTTCAAAAATGATTTCAACAAAATTGATAATAGCCCTAGGAATAAACACTGATGGGCTAATGCAGCCCCGCAGGGCCTGGACACATCCCATTTTTTGGGCTATCATCTCTCTCGTCTTCTTTGCATAGCTTCACAAGCAGAAGTAGCACCATCTATTTGTTTGTCCATTCTATTTCCTCTCCTCTAATGTCTGCATCCAAAAATAATGTGATGATTGGTCAGTGAACCCTTCTCCATGTCTCTTTTTTTGCACTTTACACTGAAAAAGTATTTGTCCTTTGATACGCCTCCATCGTATCTACTTTTCCAAACTCTTTTGCCCTTGTTTTGGACTCTAATTTGCATGATTTGAATGGAACTAACCTGGACTGACGTTGTTTTCAGTAGAATTGCCTTGGTGTTGTTTTTGTGCAGAAATGGAAGTTCTCGGAACGTCCTGAAAATTTACGGAGAATATTTCTGGAAAATATGAAAATACCTGCGCAAAGATCCACCGGAGGGGATGGGCCAGTGGGCCACAAGCCCTGTAGCCGCCACCCCCTGGTGGTGGCTAGCAAGCTTGTGGGGCCCACGTGGCTCTGCCGCCCCCGAACTCAGCTCTATAAATTCACTTTCGTTCTAGAAAAAATAAAGAGAGAAGATTTCGTCGCGTTTGCGATACGGAGGCGCCGCCACATCCTGTTCTTCATCTGGAGGGCAGATCTGGAGTTCGTTTTGGGCTCCGGAGAGGGGAAATCGTCGCCATCGTCATCATCAACCTTCTTCCCTCTCCAATTCCATGAAGCTCTTCATCGTTCGTGAGTAATCTATTCGTAGGCCCACTGGGCGGTGATGAGTAGGATGAGATCTATCATGTAATCGAGTTAGTTTTGACGGGGATTGATCCCTAGTATCCACTATGTTCTGAGATTGATGTTGCTACTACTTTGCCATGCTTAATGCTTGTCACTAGGGCCTCAGTGCCATGATTTCAGATCTGAAATTATTATGTTGTCACCAATATATGTGTGTTTTAGATCCGATCTTGCAAGTTGTAGTTACCTACTATGTGTTATGACCCGGCAACCCCGGAGTGACAATAACCGGAACCACTCCCCGTGATGACCATAGTTTGAGGAGTTCATGTGTTCACCAAGTGCTAATGCGTTGGTCCGGTTCTTTACTAAAAGGAGAACCTTAATATCCCGTAGTTTCTTTTTGGACCCCGCTGCCACGGGAGGGATGGACAATTGATGTCGTGCAAGTTCTTTTCCCTAAGCACGTATGACGACACACGGAATGCATGCCTACATCACATTGACGAACGGGAGCTAGCCACATATCTCTCCGTGTTATAACTGTTGCATGATGAATGTCATCCAAACAAATCACCGACCCATTGCCTACAAGTTTGTCCCACTGTTGTTGTTACTTGTTTTACTACTGTTGCTGCTACAGTTACTTACTGTTGCTGTTACTTGCTACTGCTGTCACTAATGATGTTCCTTGCCACTGCTGCTACTCGTTACACTGCTGCTACCTGCTACAATACTTGTTCGCACGATGTTGACGGGAAAGAATATTTCCCATCTACGGGCAACTTCTGGCGCCATTGATACAATCGTTAGGAATAGTCTGCTGTCAACAGATCGTTTCTGACACCGTTGTTATCATACTACTTTGCTGTTAATACTTTGCTTGCAGATACTAATCTTTCAGGTGTGGTTGAATCTGACACATTCAACTGCTAATACTTGAGAGTATCCTCTCACTTCCTGTCCGGCGAACCAACAAATTTAGGTTGAATACTCTACCCTCGAAAACTGCCGCGAACCCACGTGCTGGTGGACCATTGCAAGACAATTGCTAATTGTTGAGCAACTGGGAGCAGTTCTGACTCCGTTGCCGGGGAGGCATCAAGTCAGGAACACGTCAACAACATTCTTCTAGTGCCGTTGCCGGGGACTGCTAGCATCCTTCTGCAGAATTCAATCAGTCGGAGTACATTCATACAGTACAAGCTATGCTATTGGAACTGGAGCACAAAGCACAAGCAGACCTTCAGCAGAGGTGATTACCTTGTGGAGAACTACCAACGCGTTGTCTTGAGTTAAAAGAACTGTCCTACACTAACAAATGTTCTTGGTTCAGAAGCTCATAGACAAACGGTCTAATTAATAGTCAAATAAGGGTGCTGGACTTGTAGACAAAGTTGACCAGCGAGGGTTCTACGAAGCACATGGTCCAACCTTCTCGGCTGCATGCCCTCCGCTTATCAAATTGAACAAATGCATGCAATGCGACGACCACCGCGTCCTCTAGTGCAACCACCCGCGAGTCCGGCTGCGCCATGCTTGTGAAGGCCTTCGATGAGCCTTGCACGCCTCCGTCCCTGGCGAAATCTTCCTCTTCCACCCCCACCCCGACGCATCGTCCTCCACTCCTGCTCACCCCCTTGCTCACCTCACAGCCATCACGACGGCAGCAGCCGCCCATGACTAAGGCTTCTTCCACCTGCTCTCGGGGATCTGGAGGAGCTCCAATGGCGGCTGGAGAGCCCGCCAAGGCCACGCCGACTGTGAGTTCCAGTAGCACGAGATCAAGGGGAAAGAGGAGTGGCATGGCACCATTGCGCTTGCAGCCGCCGCTAAGCACCCATTGATCTCAGAGCAGGGGGTGGATCGAGCGAATTGGGGCAGACGGAAAAAATCTGGTGGGTGAATAAGCGAATCGATTGGAGAGGCAGAGAGATAAAGTGGGATGCCAAGAAAAGGGTGACCTCGTTCGTGGGTTGAGTCAAAACAATTTCTTTTGGCCGTGGATCTTGAACGTTCGCTGAGTAGGCGTTCGATTTTGGGCTGCTGCGGGCGTGGTTATCATGCGATGGTTGTGTACGTGGGGAGGAGGTGGGGCATCCAACGAGGTTGAACCATCACGACTGCACATCCCCCTTTAATAGTATAGATCATTAGGCTCATGTTCATCACCAGATTGTGTTTCGGCATTAGAGGCAGAGACATCGTTTGGACTCTCAGGTGTAACAGCAACAGGGTTGCTAGTGTGCAAGTTCCTATCATCTCTCTTCTTCTTCCCAGGATGACTAGGTGCATCAGTGCTAACTCCTTGAGAATCTTGTTCAATTCTCTTAGGATGATCCTCAGGATACAAAGGTTCCTGGGTCATTCTACCGCCTCTAGTGACGACTCTGATAGAATTGTCATTCAACTCACTGAGCAAGTCATTTTGAGCCTTAAGTACTTGTTCTACCTGATTAGTAACCATAGAGGCATGTTTACTCAAGAGCTTAAGATCATTGACGTTTTTGTCCACACAAGCACTTAAATGACTAAGCATACGAGCATTCTGTTCCAATTGTTTGCTAACATAATCACTGAAACTCTGTTGTTTGGCAACAAAGTTATCAAATTCATCCAGGCATAAGCTAGCAGGTTTGTCAAAAGAAATATCACTCTCATTGAATCTACGTAGAGAATTTACTTCTACTACCTGTATTGGGTTATCGAGACCATGGATCTCTTCGATAGGTGGTAGACTTTTGAAATCTTCATATTTAATGCCTTTCTCTTTCATAGATTTATTAGTTTCTTGCATATCTTCAGGACTGAGGAATAGAATACCTCTTTTCTTCAGAGTTGGCTTAGGAGGTGGTTCGGGAATATTATTCAATAGGATCTCGGCTTGTTCTATGATTCGTTCCCTGACAACACAACCAGCACAACTATCTAGGTGGTCTCTAGAAGCATCGGTTAGTCCATTATAGAAGATATCAAGTATTTCATTCTTCTCAAGAGGGTGATCAGGCAAAGCATTCAGTAGCTGGACGAGCCTCCCCCAAGCTTGTGGGAGACTCTCTTCTTCAACTTGCGCAAAGTTGCATATTTCCTGCAAGGCAGCTTCCTTCTTATGGGCAGGGAAATATTTCTCGTAGAAGTAGTAGATCATATCCTAGGGGCTACGCACACAACCAGGAGCAAGAGAAGTGAACCAAGTTTTAGCATCATCCTTTAGCGAGAAAGGAAACAACTTGAGGATATAGTAGTTCCAGATCTTTTCCTCACTAGTGAATAGGGTGGCTATATCGTGCAGTTTGGTAAGATGGGCTACAACCGTTTCAGAGTCATAACTGTGAAAACGATCAGATTCGACCAGAGTGATTAAATCAGGGTCGATAGAGAATTCATAATCCTTATCGGTCACAAAGATAGGCGAAGTAGCAAACTTCGGGTCATATTTCATCCTAGCGTTCAAAGTTTTTTCTTTCCACTTGCGCAGTAATTTCTCAACATCATAGCTATCCTTACAAGCAAGAAAGTCCTCAGCTATCTCTCCCTCCAAAACATAACCCTCAGGCATATCAGGCAATTCATATCTAGGAGAGCTAGTTCTAACAGGCAAAATAGCATGTTCTACTTCAATAGTATCAGCAGTTTCAGAAGTATCATCACATCTAGCAGCAACTCTAGCAATTTGTGCATCAAGGAATGCACCTAGTGTCAAAGCAGTATCACGCATAGCATCATCATAAGCATCATGGGCAGCAGAAGTAGCATCATCAAGCACAGGCGACATATCAAGATTTCTAGCAGGAGGTGGTGTCGCAAACTTACTCATAACTGAAGGTGCATCAAGTGCAGAGCTAGATGGCAGTTCCTTACATGTCCTCGTAGTTGAGGGCAAGACTTTATTTCTTGGACCTTTCGGATCCTCATAGTGATCAGCACACGTAAATCCCAAGTGACTCGGAGAATATAGCTATGCTTCCCCGGCAACGGCGCCAGAAAAAGGTCTTGATAACCCACAAGTATAGGGGATCGCAACAGTTTTCGAGGGTAGAGTATTCAACCCAAATTTATTGATTCGACACAAGGGGAAGCCAAAGAATATTCTCAAGTATTAGCAGTTGAGTTTTCAATTCAACCACACCTGAAAGATTTAGTATCTACAACAAAGTATCAGTAGCAAGGTAGTGTGATAGCAACAGTAGCAACAGTAACCAGTAGCAACAAAGTGACAGCAGTAGCAGCAAAGTAACGGAGAAAGGACCAGTAGTAAAAGACTCGTAGGCATTGGATCGGTGATGGATGATTATGCCGGATGCTATTCATCATGCAACAGTTATAACACGGAGAGATATGTAACTAGCTCCAGTTCGTCAATGTAATGTAGGCATGTATTCCGTATGTAGTAATACGTGCTTAGGGAAAAGAACTTGCATGACATCTATTGTCCATCCCTCCCGTGGCAGCGGGGTCCTAATAGAAACTATGGGATATTAAGGTTCTCCTTTTAATAAAGAACCGGACCAACGCATTAACACTTGGTGAATAAATGAACTACTCATACAATGGTCATCTCCGGGAGTGGTTCCGACTATTGTCACTCCGGGGTTGCCGGGTCATAACACATAGTAGGTGACTACAACTTGCAAGATAGGATCAAGAACACACATATATTGGCGACAACATAATAGTTTCAGATCTGAAATCATGTCCCTCGGGCCCTAGGACAAGCATTAAGCATGGCAAATTAGTAGCAACATCTATCTCAAAACATAGTGGATACTAGGGATCAATCCCCGTCAAAACTAACTCGATTACATGATAGATCTCATCCAACCCATCACCGTCCAGCAAGCCTACGATGAGATTACTCACGAATGGTGAAGAGCATCATGGAATTGGCGATGAAGGAAGGTTGGTGATGACGATGGCGACGATCTCCCCTCTCCACAGCCCAGAACAGACTCCAGAAGAACAGGAGGTGGCGGCGCCTCCGTATCGTAAAACGCGATGAACTCTTCACCTTGATTTTTTTCCGGACGAAAGGGACTAAATAGAGCTAGAATTGGAGGCGGTGGAGTAACATGGGCTCCACAAGCCTATCAGGCGCGGCCAGGGGGGCCCGCGCCTGGTGGGCTTGTGGGCTCCACGCTCCACTTCCTCCATTGATTCTTGCGCCAGTATTTTTTATATATTCCACAAAAAATCCACGTAAATTTCCAGGTCATTCCGAGAACTTTTATTTCTGCGCAAAAACAACACCATGGCAGTTCTGCTGAAAACAGCGTTGCTACGGTAACAAAAGTCCTTCCTTGGCACTAGGAATTCTTCTTGCTACTTCTCTTGTTCGCGTCGGTTTTTCCCTTGAAGAGGAAAGGGTGATGCAGCACAGGAGCAGAAAGTATTTCCTCAGTTTGAGAACCAAGGTATCAATCCAGAAGGAGGGCCTCGTCAAGTCCAAAGTACCTGCGCAAACACAAACAAGCTTGCACCCAACGCTTCAAAGGGGTTGTCAATCCCTTCAAGATTGTTTGCAAAGTGAGATTTGAAGGCGGAAAGTGCAACGAAGTAAAAAGTGTAAAGCTGAAAATATGGTGTGGAGTAGACCCGGGGGCCATAGTGTTCACTAGACGCTTCTCTCTAAATAGCAAATATCACGGTGGGTGAACAAATTACTGTCGAGAAATTGATAGAACCGCGCAAAGTCATGACGATATCTAAGGCAATGATCATACATAAAGGCATCACGTCCGAGACAAGTAGACCGATACTTTCTGCATCTACTACTATTACTCCACACATCGACCGCTATCCAACATGCATCTAGGTTATTGAGTTCATGACGAACAAAGTAATGCCTTAAGCAAGATGACATGATGTAGAGGGATAATCTCAAACCAATGACGAAACCCCCATCTTTTTACCCTTGATGGCAACAACACGATGCATGCCTCGCTACCCCTTCTGTCACTGGGTGAGGTCACCGCACGGTATGAACCCAAAACCGAGCACTTCTCCCATTGCAATAATCATAGATCTAGTTGGCCAAACAAAACCCACAACTCGAAGAGAATTACAAGGATATGAAATCATGCATAAGAGAGATTAGAAGAAAATCCAATAAGATTCATAGATAATCTGATCATAAATCCACAATTCATCGGATCTCGACAAACACATCGCAAAAGAAGATTACATCGAATAGATCTCCATGAAGATCATGGAGAACTTTGTATTGAAGATCCAAGAGAGACAAAACGCCATCTAGCTATTAGCTATGGACCCGTAGGTCTATGGTGAACTACTCATGCATCATCGAAGAGGTCATGGGGTTGATGAAGAAGCCCTCCGTGTCCGAATCCCCCCTCCGGCAGGGCACCAGAACGTGCCCTAGATGGAATCTTGCGGAGACAGAAGCTTGCGGCGGCAGAAAATTAATTTCGATGATCTCCTAATTTTTTTGGGATTTTTTAGGGAATTTATAGGCGCAACCCCTAGGCGAGGGGGCGCTCAGGGGGCCCACAAGCCTGTGGGCCGCGGCCTACCCCCCTGGCCACGGGGTGGGGGCTTGTGGGGCCCCTGAGGCTCCCCTGCCTTGGCTCTCAAGCTTACCGATCTTCTTCCGTTCTGAAAAAAATCTTTTCGGGCATTTTCTTCCGTTTGGACTCCATTTCAAAATCTCCTTTGAAAGGGGTCAAACACATGGAAAAAACAGGAACTGGCACTTGGCACTGAGTTAACAAGTTAATCCCAGAAAATATATAAAAGGCATGCAAAACATCCAAAGTTTGACAAGATAATAGCATGAAACCATCAAAAATTATAGATACGTTGGAGACGTATCAAGCATCCCCAAGCTTAACTCCTGCTCGTCCTCGAGTGGGGAAGTGATAAAGAACGAATTTTTGATGTGGAATGCTACCTAGCATAGTTGTCCTTTGCAACTTCTTTCACGTGACATGAATGTTCAGATCCGTAAGATTCGAAACAATAGTTTGCTATTGACATGAAAACAGTAATACTGCAAGCAAACTAGCAAAGTAATCATGAACTTTCAAAATAACAAGGCCAAAGAAAGTTATCCCTAGAAAATCATATAGTCTGGCTATGCTCCATCATCCTCACACAACTAATGTAAATCTTGCACAACCCGGTATTGGCCAAGTAATTGTTTTCGCACTCTTACTTTCTCAAACTTTTTATAACTATCACGGAATACATGAGCGCGAGCCATGGATATAACACTATAGGTGGAATAGAGTGTGATGGTGGTTGTGAGACAAAAAGGGAGGAGATAGTCACATTGGCTCGGCGTATCAATAGGCTATGGAGATGCCCATTAATATATATCAATGTGAATGAGTAGGGATTGCCATACAAGAGATGCACTAGAGCTATAAGTATGTGAAAGCTCAAAAGGAGAACTAGTGGGTGTGCATACAACTTGCTTGCTCACGAAGACCTAGGGCAATTTTGAGGAAGTCCATCATTGGAATATACAAGCCAAGTTATATAATGAAGATTCCCACTAGCATATGGTAGTGACAAAGCAAGAAGCTTTCAATCATGAAGAACATGGTGCTATCATGAAGCACAAGTGTGGAAAAAGATAGTAGCATTGTCCCTTCTCTCTTTTTTTCATTTGGGCTCTTAGGCCTCTTGTTTTTATTTTATTTTCTTTTTTGTTTTATTTTGTTTTTGGGATCTTTGGCCTCTCTTTTTTCCTCACATGGGACAATGCTCTAATAATGATGATCATCACACTATTATTTACTCACAGCTCAAAGATCACAATGATGATGACTCCATAGGAAATGCCACCCGCAGTGTACCGGGATGTGCAACGATCTAGCATGGCGTATGACGTAGAAACATCTCTCTAGCTATCTTACGATCATGCAATGGCAATATGAGAGTGATGACACAAGTCATGAGACGGAACGGTGGGAGTTGCATGGCAATATATCTCGGAATGGCTATGAAAATGCCATAGTAGGTAGATATGGTGGCTGTTTTGAGGAAGGAATTTGGTGGGTTTGTGCACCGGCGAGAATTGCGCGGCACTAGAGAGGCTAGCAAAGGTTGAAGGTGAAATTGCACCTATACTATGGGCTCACATTAGTCATGAAGAACTCACATACTTGTTGCGAAAGTTTTTATTAGTAATCAAAACAAAGTGCTAAATGCATACTCCGAGGGGAAGGGTTGGTAGGTGTAAACCATCGCGCGATCCCGACCTCAACACAAAGGATGACAATCAATAGATCAATTATGCTCCGACTTCCTAACATAGCGGTTCACAATACGTGCATGCTACGGGAATGACTAACTTCAACACAAGTATTTATAGATTCACAACACCCTACTAACATAACTCTTAATATTACCAAATCCATGTCTCAAAACTATTTGAGAGGAATCAAAACTTCTCTTTCTACTCAATGCACATGAAGATGGAGGTTTTTGCACCCTCTTTGGGTATCTATCACTTTTGGGACTACTTTGATAGAATAAGCCAACTACCAAATCATGCACCGCCGTGCTCTAGAAGATATAAGTGAAGCACATAGAGCAAAAGTATCTAGCTCAAAAGATATAAGTGAAGCACTATGAGCATTCTAGCAAAATCACGATGAGTGCATGTCTCTCTCTCTCTCTCAAAAAAGGTTCGCAGCAAGGATGATTGTGGCACAACAAAAGGAAAAGACTTCTACGATACAAGACGCTCCAAGCAAAAACACATATCATGTGGTGAATAAAAATATAGCTCCAAGTAATGTTACAGATGGATTGAAGACGAAAGAGGGGATGCCTTCCCGGGGCATCCCCAAGCTTAGGCTTTTTGGTGTCCTTGAATTTGGCTTGGTATGCCTTGGGTATACCCAAGCTTGAGCTCTTTCCACTCCTTATCTCTTTGTCCATGAGAACATCACCGAAAACTTGAAAACTTCACAACACAAAACTTAAACAGAAACTCGTGATAACATTAGCAGAAGAAAACAAACTACCACTTCTTTTTGTACTGTAGCAAACTTGAATTCTACCTATATTGATGATGGGCTACTGTCTTCTCACTTTTCCATGGCTAGTACCCCCAATACTAACCATATTTTCATCAAAACAAGCAAGCAACTCAACAAAAACAGAATCTGTCAAAAACAGACCAGTCTGTAGAAATCTGTATACTTCATATACTTCTGGTTCCTCGAAATATCTGAAACATTACGACGGCCTGGGAAAAAAGCTTATCAACCAGCATCAAAAAGAATCAACTCAAAAGCTCTTTATGAATAAAAATGAAAAATCATCTCGTGAGCGAAAAGTTTCTGTCTTTTTCCAACAGGATCAAATAACCATTACCAAGATTAGTCATAAAGGCTTTGCTTGGCTCAAACAAAAAAAACACAATTACAACAGAATTATGAAAGTGTGGACGCAACAAAATAGAAAGAAAAAGATAAATTCATTGGGTTGCCTCCCAACAAGAGCTATTGTTTAACGCCCTTAGCTAGGCATAAAAGCGATAGAATCACGTATCGTCGTCTTTGGTGCTCAAACCGTAAGTGGCCCTCATCATGGATTCATAAGGCAATCTTATTTTCTTTCTAGGAAAGTGTTCCATGCCCTTCCTTAAAGGAAATTGAAATCTAATATTCCCTTCCTTCATATCGATGATAGCACCGATAGTCCTTAGGAAAGGTCTACCAAAAATAATAGATCATGTAGGATTGCATTCAATGCCAAGCACAATGAAATCCACGGGTACATAGTTCCTATTTGCAATAATAAGAACATCACTGATCCTTCCCATGGGTTTCTTGACAGTAGAATCAGAAGGATGCAAATTAAGAGAACACTCTTCAATCTCATTAAAACCCAGAACATCACATAAAGACTTTGGAATCGCAGAAACACTAGCACCCAAATCACACAAAGCATTGCACTCACAGTTTTTGATTTTGATTTCGATGGTAGGTTCCCACTCATCATGAAGCTTTCTAGGGATAGAGACTTCCAATTCAAGTTTCTCTTCAAGAGATTTTATCATAGCTTCGAGGATATGATCGGTAAAGGCCTTGTTTTGGCTATAAGCGTGTGGAGAGTTCAACATGGATTGCATCAAGGAAATGCATTCAATCAAGGAGCAACTATCATAATTGAATTCCTTAAAATCCACGGTAGTAATTTCATTACTACTCAAAGTTTTAACATCTTCTACTCCACTTTTAATGCTTTTAGCATCAAGATAGATGGACCCGAATCATTGAGACACTTTTCAACCAAAGTGGATTCATATCCAGCCCCATAATCATTAGGTTTGGCACAAGAAAACAAAGATTGAATGGGAGTCACACCAAGCACTTTAAGATCTTCGTGATTCTCATCACGAGAACACACCTTTTTAAGCCATTCATGTCTAGCACGAATTTGGGCGGTTCTTTCTTTGCTCTCAATCATGGAAACATGCATAGCTTTCAAAGTTTCATCCATGTTGATTTTGGGAGGAGCACATCTAACTTTCAAAGCATCAACATCACTAGAAATTCTATCAACGCTCTTAGCCAAATCGTCAATTTTGAGTAGTTTTTCCTCTATGGACGCATTGAAAATCTTTTCAGAGTTGATGAACTCTTTGATATTACTCTCGAGATCAGAGGGTAATCTATTGTAATTTCCATGAGTATTTTTGTAGGAGTTTCCAAAGTTATTAAAGGAGTTACTAGGAAAAGGCCTAGGAACATAGTTTCCTCTAAAAGCATTGTTGTTGCCAAAGTTATTCCTACCAACAAAATTAACGTCCAAGCTAGCGTTGCTACTCTCAATCAAAGAAGACAAGGGCATATCATTAGGATCCAAAAGAGCACTTCTACTAGCAACCAAATTCATTAACTCGTCCATCTTAGCACTTAACGAGTTAATTTCTTCTATAGCATGTACCTTCTTACTAGTAGGTGACCTTTCAGTGTGCCACTGAGAGTAGTTTGTCATGAAGTTGTCTAAGAGCTTTGTGGCTTCCCCTAACGTGATTTCCATGAACGTTCCACCTGAGGCGGAGTCCAAGATATTTCTAGAAGCGAAATTCAAGCCAGCGTAAAAGACTTGAATAATCATCCAAAGACTCAAGCCATGAGCGGGACAATTTCTAATCATGTTCATGATCAAGTTGCTTGAAATTCATGATATCATTACGGAGAGAGATGATCTTAGCCGGCGGAAAATACTTGGATATATAAGTATCTTTGCACTTATCCCAAGAATCGATACTATTTTTGAGAAAAGAAGAAAACCAAGTTTTTGCGCGATCTCGCAACGAGAAAGGAAAAAGCTTCAATTTAATCACGTCATTATCCACATCTTTTTTCTTTTGCATATCGCAATGCTCAATGAAGGTATTGGGATGGGATGCGGCATCTTCACTAGGAAGGCCAGAGAATTGCTCTTTCATAACAAGATTCAGCAAAGCGGCATTGATTTCGTATGACTCCGCACTAGTGGCGGGAGTAATTGAAGTACTAATATAATCATTATTATTAGTATTCGAGAAGTCACAAAGTTTAGTGTTTTCGTTCATGGTGACTTCAGCAAGCAAGCAAGCACACAAGCAAACAAAGAGCAGGCGAGAAAAATGGCGAAAAAAAAGGCAAATTGGTGAAGTGGGGGAGAGGAAAACGAGAAGCAACTCGCAAATAAAGTAAATGCAAGAGATGAGTTTGCGACACCTACTTGGATGAGTCCTTTACTTGATCTTCCTCCCCGGCAACGGTGCCAGAAATTCTTCTGCTGCGGCAACAAAAGTCCTTCCTTGGCGCTAGGAATTCTTCTTGTTACTTCTCTGGTTTGCGTCGGTTTTTTCCTTGAAGAGGAAAGGATGATGCAGCACAGGAGCAGTAAGTATTTCCCTCAGTTTGAGAACCAAGGTGTGCAAACACAAACAAGCTTGCACCCAATGCTTCAAAGGGGTTGTCAATCCCTTCAACATTGTCTGCGAAGTGAGATCTGAAGGCTGAAAGTGCAACGAAGTAAAAAGTGTAAGGCTGAAAATATGGTGTGGAGTAGACCCTGGGGGCCATAGTGTTCACTAGAGGTTTCTCTCATAATAGAAAATATCACGGTGGGTGAACAAATTACTGTCGAGAAATTGATAGAACCGCACAAAGTCATGACGATATCTAAGGCAATGATCATACATATAGGCATCACGTCCGAGACAAGTAGACCGATACTTTCTGCATCTACTACTATTACTCCACACATCGACCACTATCCAGCATGCATCTAGTGTATTGAGTTCATGACGAAAAGAGTAACGCCTTAAGCAAGATGACATGATGTAGAGGGATAATCTCAAACCAATGATGAAAACCCCATCTTTTTACCCTTGATGGCAACAACATGATGCATGCCTCGCTACCCCTTCTGTCACTGGGTGAGGTCACCGCATGGTATGAACCCAAAACCAAGCACTTCTCCCATTGCAAGAATCATAGATCTAGTTGGCCAAACAAAACCCACAACTTGAAGAGAATTACAAGGATATGAAATCATGCATAAGAGAGATCAGAAGAAACTCAAATAAGATTCATAGATAAACTGATCATAAATCCACAATTCATCGGATCTCGAAAAACACACCGCAAAAGAAGATTACATCGGATAGATCTCCATGAAGATCATGGAGAACTTTGTATTGAAGATCTAAGAGAGAGAAGAAGCCATCTAGCTACTAGCTATAGACCCGTAGGTCTATGGTGAACTACTCACGCATCATCGGAGAGGTCATGGTGTTGATGAAGAAGCCCTCTGTGTCCGAATCCCCCCTCCGGCAGGGCACCAGAATGTGCCCCAGATTGGATCTTGCGGAGACAGAAGATTGCGGCGGCGGAAAAGTAATTTCGATGATCTCTTGATTTTTTGGGGATTCTTAGGGAATTTATAGGCGTAACCCCTAGGTCAGGGGGCGCTCAGGGGGCCCACAAGCCTGTGGGCCGCGGCCTACCCCCTGGCTGCAGGGTGGGGGCTTGTGGGGCCCCTGAGGCTCCCCTGCCTTGGTTCTCAAGCTTCCCTATCTTCTTCCATTCCGAAAAAAATCTTTTCGGGGATTTTCTTCCGTTTGGACTCTGTTTCAAAATCTCCTCTGAAAGGGGTCAAAAACATGGAAAAAACAAGAACTGACACTTGGCACTGAGTTAATAAGTTAGTCCCAGAAAATATATAAAAGGCATGCAAAACATCCAAAGTTTGACAAGATAATAGCATGAAACCATCAAAAATTATAGATACGTTGGAGACGTATCAAGGTGCGATGCGAGGAAGATCCCTCCGCGTGGTGTTGACCGCTAGGGTTGTGGCGTGCTCCGGGGTTGGGTCCCGGAGACGCTGATTGGGCCTGACGAGGGTTAAGCCGAGTCTGTTGTTCGTTGGCGGCGTCAAGGAGATCCTTGACCCGCTTCTCTTGGAAGGCGTGCTCCTCGCCCTCCAAGCTCGTCATCTCTTCCATGGCCGCCTGCGATGCCCGCAAGTTGGCCGTAGGGGTCTCGTAGGTGGGCTGGTTGCCACCTGATACGTCCATTTTGCATCATGTTTTCATGTTGATATTTATCGCTTCTTTGGCTGTTATTTCACTTCACGGTACTATTTTTATGCCTTTTCTCTCTTATTTTGCAAGGTTTACATGAAGAGGGAGAATGCCGGCAACTGGAATCCTGGCCTGAAAGTGGAGCAAAGTTGAGATACCTATTCTGCGCAACTCCGAACGCCGTAAAAATCAACGAGGATTTTTTTCCGGGTTTATCAAAAATACTCGGCCGAAGAAGTGCCAGAGGGGCACCAGGGGTTGGCCACAAGCCTGCACTGTGTAGCCACCCCTCGAGGCCGCGCCATGAGGGTTTGTGGGAATCCAGCTAGCCCACTTGCCCCCCTCTTTTGCTATATGAAGGCTTTCGTCCAGGAAAAAATCAGGGAGGAGCTTTTTCGTGGATTCCCCGCTGCCACGAGGTGGAACTTGAGCAGAACCAATCTAGAGTTCCGGCAGGACGATCCTACCGGGGAAACTTCCCTCCCGGAGGGGGAAATCATCGCCATCGTCATCACCAACACTCCTCTCATCGGAGGGGACTCATCACCATCAACATCTTCATCAGCACCATCTCATCTCCAAACCCTAGTTCATCACTTGTAACCAATCTCCATCTAGCGACTCCGATTGGTACTTGTAAGGTTGCTAGTAGTGTTGATTACTCTTTGTAGTTCATGATAGTTGGATTATTTGGTGGAAGAGTTTATGTTCCAATCCTTGATGCTACTCATTACTTCTCTGGTCATGAATATGATTATGCTTTGTGAGTAGTTACTTTTGTTCCTGAGGACATGGGATAAGTCATGCTAATAGTAGTCATGTGAATTTGGTATTCGTTCGGTAATTTGATATGTTGTATGTTGTTTTTCCTCTAGTGGTGTTATGTGAACGTCGACTACATAACACTTCACCATTATTTGGGCCTAGAGGAAGGCATTGCACTACTGAAATTCAGAAATTTGCCATCGACCACGGCAGACAGCAAAGGGGGGAACCACGGACGGCAAAGGCTTTGCCGTCGGTCAGCAGATGGCAAACAAGACGGTAAAGAAAATCCGGTGAAGAGGTTCTTTGCCGTCTGCTTTTGTAAAGCAGACGGCAAAGAATCTTTGCCATGAGGGGGCAGACGTCAAATTAACTGGGACGACATATACTGCAACGGCCCCGTTAAGTGTTAACGGCAGGCCTCCTCTCTTTGTCGTCTGCCATTCCACCCTTTGCCATGTGGGGGCAGATGACAAAGAGGGGAGAGAGAGGGGGCTGATTCACCCCTTTGCCGTCTGCCCACCCCCCTTTGCCATGTGGGGGTAGATGGCAAATATGGGAGAGAGAGGGACATATTCCCCCCTTTGCCGTCTGCCTAAACCCCTTTGCCATGTGGGGGCACACGGCAAAGAGGGGAGAGAGAGGGGCAGATTCCCCCCTTTGCCATTTGGGGGCAGACGACAAAGGGGGGAACCAACCCCTTTTTAATTTATTTTTTATTATATCCATCATTTTTAAGAATAATCAGGATATATCTATCTATATATATATATATATTTGACATAAATAAATTTCTTTCCGTACGCATAACCATATTAAAATAACTCTCATCCATAGTGCATACATATTATGCAAGTTGCATCCGTACCAAACCATATATTACACCAGTTTCATCCACATGCATACAAAGTTTCATATATATCCATATACAACAATAGTTTCAATACAAGCCATGGTACAAGAAATCATCTTCAAGCATTCCATCAATATAATGCAAGCTTCCCGTGAAGTGAAGGTAATCTGAAAATGACAAATAAGAAAGTTAGAAGAATAATACTAGATGAAGAAGTGTATATATAGGTTATTTCAGAGAGAAATTAGCTATGTATAGACCATTTAGGAGCTAACTAAGCTAATTATGTCATCTAGGTGGAACCCTAGCTAACTATAGGTCGTTTCGGAGCTAACTTGGGTAAAATAGGTCATTCCGGAGCAAACTATGCTTATTAAGCCATTTTGGATCTAGCTAGGCTAATTATAGGCCATTTAATACCTAAGGTAGGGGGAATAGGTCATCTTGCAGCTACGTAAGCCTTATTATGTAATTTAGGAGAGAACTTAGCTAAATGTAGGTCATTTTTTATTAAATAGGTCATTTTAGAGCTAACTAAGCTAATTATGTCATTCTGTAGGATAATTAGCCAATTTAGCCTTTCTTGGATGAGTCTAAGCTACGTAGAAGAAGAGAAAGAGAAGAAGAAGTAAAAGAAGGAGGAGGAGGAGGAGAAGGAGAAGGAAGAGGAGAAGAAAAAGGAAAGAAGAAGGAGAAGGAGAAGGAGGAAGAAGGAGGAAGAAGAAGGAGAAGGAGGAGCTCCTTCTCCTTCTTCTCCTCCTTCTTCTCCGCCTTCTTATCCTCCTCCTTCTCCTTCTTCTTCTTCTCCTCTTCTTCTTCTTTCTTCCTTTCATCTTCCTCTTTCTTCTACTCTTGTCCCCTTCTTCGGACTAAATTGGCTAAGAATGCCTTTTTGGAGCTAATTATGTCATTTCGAGGATAATTAGCTAAGTATAGGTCATGTTTTATTAAATAGAACATTTAGGACTAACTAAGCTAATTATGTCATCTAGGTGGAACCCTAGCTAACTATAGGTCGTTTCGGAGCTAACTTGGGAAAAATAGGTCATTCCGGAGCAAACTATGCTTATTAAGCCATTTTGGATCTAGCTAGGCTAATTATAGGCCATTTAATACCTAAGTTAGGTGGAATAGGTCATCTTGTAGCTACGTAAGCCTTATTATGTCATTTAGGAGAGAACTTAGCTAACTATAGGTCATTTTTTATTAAATAGGTCATTTTGGAGCTAACTAAGCTAATTACGTCATTTCGTAGGATAATTAGCCAATTTAGCCTTTCTTGGATGAGTCTAAGCTACGTAGAAGAAGAGAAAGAGAAGAAGAAGTAAAAGAAGGAGGAGGAGGAGGAGGAGAAGGAGAAGGAAGAGGAGAAGAAGAAGAAAAGAAGAAGGAGCAGGAGAAGGAGGAAGAAGGAGGAAGAAGAAGGAGAAGAGCTCCTCCTTCTCCTTCTTCTTATCCTCCTCCCTCTCCTTCTTCTTCTTCTCCACTTCTTCTTCTTCCTTCCTTTCATTTTTCCTATTTCTTCTCCTCTTGTCCCCTTCTTCGGGCTAAATTGGCTTAGAATGCCTTTTTGGAGATAATTATGTCATTTCGAGGATAATTAGCTAAGTATAGGTCATGTTTTATTAAATAGACCATTTAGGAGCTAACTAAGCTAATTATGTCATCTAGGTGGAACCCTAGCTAACTATAGGTCATTTCGGAGCTAACTTGGGTAAAATAGGTCATTCCGGAGCAAACTATGCTTATTAAGCCATTTTGTATCTAGCTAGGCTAATTATAGGCCATTTAATACCTAAGTTAGGGGGAATAGGTCATCTTGCAGCTACATAAGCCTTATTATGTCATTTAGGACAGAACTAAGCTAACTGTAGGTCATTTTTATTAAATAGGTCATTTTGGAGCTAACTAAGCTAATTATGTCATTTTGTATGATAATTAGCCAATTTAGCCTTTCTTGGATGAGGCTAAGCTACATATAAGAAGAGAAAGAGAAGAAGAAGTAAAAGAAGGAGGAGGAGGTGGAGGAGGAGGAGAAGGAGAAGGAAGAGGAGAAGAAGAAGAAAAGAAGAAGGAAAAGGAGAAGGAGGAATAAGGAGGAAGAAGAAGGAGAAGGAGGAGCTCCTTCTCCTTCTTCTCCTCCTTCTTCTCCTTCTTCTTATCCTCCTCCTACCCCTTCTTCTTCTTCTCCTCTTCTTCTTCTTCCTTGCTTTCATTTTTCCTCTTTCTTCTCCTCCTGTCCCCTTCTTCGGGCTAAATTGGCTAAGAATGCCTTTTTGGAGATAATTATGTCATTTCGAGGATAATTAGCTAAGTATAGGTCATGTTTTATTAAATAGACCATTTAGGAGCTAAGTAAGCTAATTATGTCATCTAGGTGGAACCCTAGCTAACTATAGGTCGTTTCGGAGCTAACTTGGGTAAAATAGGTCATTCCAGAGCAAACTATGCTTATTAAGCCATTTTGGATCTAGCTAGGCTAATTATAGGCCATTTAATACTTAAGTTAGGGGGAATAGGTCATCTTGCAGCTACGTAAGCCTTATTATGTCATTTAGGAGAGAACTTAGCTAACTATAGGTCATTTTTTATAAATAGGTCATTTTGGAGCTAACTAAGTTAATTATGTCATTTCGTAGGATAATTAGCCAATTTAGCCTTTCTTGGAGCTAACTAAGTAATTATGTCATTTAGATGGAAGTCTAGCTATTTTTTATTAAAACACTACAAATAACATACCATTATCGTCATCACAGCGGTGAAGCACGGTAGCTCTGGCTTGTTTCACCCGGAGAAGGCTGCCCTGGAGAATTCTCGACTGTAGAAGGGTCGTGCGATACGTTTCGGGAGATATTCTGCACCAAACATCGTTTGCAATGTGTAGTTAGCATGAGGACACTCTTAGGATCACTTCACTGAAATGAAACTCGCCGTCCCCGCCACGTTAATGACTGCCATCGGCGGAGGGACTTGGCCGTTCTTCTCGCACATAGACTGTGCATTTGGTTTTGACAAGTCAAACTTTTTATTTATTAATGAAACGGACATTCAAATGCAAGATTTGAAATAACATGAATAAGAAACTTACCACGAAGAGCTCGTATATGGCCCTGTTAGACGCATCATTCCGTGCCCTCTCCGCCTCCACCAATGCAGTCGTCCTCTCCTCCAGCTCCCTAATTTCCTTATCCTTCTCCGCCATAGCCGTCTGCATTTCCTCTCTCTCTTTCTGAATAGCAGCCTGCAACACAACTCCTTGTTAGCAATGTAATCATATTGGTTCCAACGCACAACATAATGTGGAAAGGTAGTTGAGTCCATTAAACTAACCTCGATGGCGAGCTCGACTGGCCGTGGACGACGTGTTATCTCCGGACAAGAGCTCGTTTGGCGTGCCTTTATCTGCCGGAGAGTGCTAGGACAATGTATAAGGCCGTCTCCAATGGCGATCGATCCATGGGGCCTCCCATTGCCAGCTATCATCACCAGCTTTGGATCATTAGACCCCTCGCTCGGGTTAAAGTCCTCCCCTTTCCTCGCCTTCTCGTGATCTCTGTACTTCACGAGCTTGTGGTGCGAGGAGATGTTGGTGAAGTTTTCTGGATGCTCGAGGTCAGACTCAGAGTATGCCTTGACCTTCTTGTACGAGGCAGTATGGGCCATCGCATATAGGTCGTACATCTGTGGCGCCTCCGTCTTATTGTGACGCGCCTAAAAGAGAGAGAGACAGGAAAATTGTATTAGTAAAGGGCTCAAGATAGCATTAACAATGAATTGCATGAGGCATGAAGCAAACCACATACCTAGTTCTTGCCAAATTGGATTAAGTTGACGCTCCCTTGATGGTGTGGCACGCCAACCATTTTTCCACGCCTCTCCTTGGCGTTGTTGTGGCTGGCCTCCCACGTTTCGGAGCACCACTGATCCACAAAGGCCTCCCAAAAATCCATCTTATCCACACACCATCTCGGGGGCACCTAAGTTACTAAAGAGAAATTTGAGCGCGTAAGAACCAAATCAAGGAAACTAACTACAAAGCCTTAATAATATGTAATTACCTTCATGTAATGCTCCTTCTCCATCTTAGCATCACGGCACTTCGCCTTGTCAATCCCAATACGCCACGTGTCATAGTAGTCTCGAACAGCCTGCACCGGAGCCTCGTGCCAAAAGTTTTGAAGTAGGCGGCGACATTCGGTTTCGATAACCTTTGCCGCGTCCTCCTCGTATCCCTCCTCACACCTATAGTAGGTCTGCAAACGAGACAACACCGATTAGTACAATAAATAGCTATGGTTGATTTATAATTGTGTGAAGGAGAAATTACCCAGAACTTTCGGATCACCATCTCCGCCCTCGTGTCGCACAAAACACCGTCGATCTCCACCTCCATCGGGGCCGGGGCACCCAAGTAGTGCTCCCAGGTCATTCCTACCTCTCGCTCCCGACCGGGCAATGTAACAAAGCCTGGGAAGTTTTTACGACAAAGAACACCAAGGACGCTGTTGGGCTTGCGGACACCCTTGGTAACAATCCAACCCCTACAGTATGACAAATTAAAGCCAAAACATTAGATATTTGATAAAATGCGAAGGCAAAAGGTTAAATAAGAGTAAATTAACTTACTTGTCCCCATTTGGCCTAATCGACCACCTCTTCTCAGGGGTCGCTGGCACGAGCAAGAGCCTCGAACTACCACGCTCCTAGACGGTAGCTCCCTCACCCAGCTCCTCGTTGCTACCAGCATCCCACTGGGTCTCTTGGGACGTACCCTCATCCCTGCTTTGCTCCGGAGTCGCCTGGAAGGAAGTCTCTGGGACACGAGTCTCGTGGGTCGAAGGCTCGTCGACCTGAGGCTCGTCGACCCGAGGCTCGTGAACCGGAGACCGTGTAGCCTCCACCTCAGACGAATCCACCCTAGAAGTCCTGTGCTCAGGTGAATCAGCTTGGGGTGGTGGCGAAGACCGTGTAGCCGCCATCTCAGAAGGCGCGGCAGCCACCGCCCTACCTCTCCTACGGCCACGTGTACCTTTAGTACTACATAAACACCAACATGAGTAATAAAATGTATATAAATACCAATATGCATACAATATGAGTACAACATAAATACCAACATGAATACAACGTGTACCTTTAGTGCCTCTCGGCTTCACGGGGGGTCGACCTCCTCTCACGGGGGGCGCTCCTTGCATAGTAGAGAGCAACACTCTCCGAAGAGGCGAGGCAGGAATGGAAGTACCCATCCCATCACCCGCCGACGAAGAAGGAGCCGCGGAGTGCTTTCGACCCTTTCCCACCATCTTTCAACACCTGTCATGACAAAGAGTAAATGAAAACAAACCCAATCTACACATACTCGGGCTGTCCATGGATAATGTTGGACAATTCGAAAGGATGGCGGTTATAAATATGCAAAGAGAAATGCATATTTATGGATGTCGTCCTTTCGAACGGGAGAAGCATACTGGTCACGCATACTCATGATTGAAGAAACCTATAGCTAGCAACTTTCATCGGCACGAAGACCGAGACAGAGCAAATTAAGGGGGTAGGAGGAGAAGTCATTTGTGCTCACCAACAAACGCAAGGGCGGAGCTCGTCCAACGCACGTGGAGGTCGTCGAACAACTGCACATTGAAATTCACACGATCAACACAAATACGATGTTTTTATAATTAACATAATCGGAAAATATGTGACCTAACTCATAATTTACAAAACTATGACCTCGTGGGCCTCTGGAAGTTCGAAAAGCACCTTCTCGTTCAAAAGAAGGCAGAAGAGGTGTCGGGGGTCGGGGCTTAGTGGCGTCGGGAGTCAGTGCCGTCGAGGGTCGGTGGTGTCGGGTGTCGGTGGCATCGGAGGTCGGGGGTAGTGGCGTCGGTTGTGGGGGGTCAGTGGCGTCGGGGTCCAGGGTCAGTGACGTCGGGTGTCAGTGGCGTCGGGGGTCGGGGTTGGTGGCGTCGAGCGTCGGGGGTCAGGAGTCATGGGTCGAGGGTCTGGGTCGGGGGACAGTGGCGTCGGGGGTCGAGGATTAGTGGCGTCGGGGGTCAGTGGCGTCGGGGTTCGGGGGTCGGGGGTCAGTGGCGTTGGGGGTCGATGGTCGGGCGTCAGTGGCGTCGGGCGTCAGGGGTCGGGGGTTGAGGGTCAGTTTTGGGGTGCCGGGGTCCCCTTTTCCTCTTCTTTCTTCTTCTCCTCTCTCCTCTTTTTCTTCTTCTTCTTCTTTTCTTCTTCTTCTTCTTCTTTTTCTCCTCCTACTCTCCCTCCTCCTTTTCTCCTCCTATTCTTTTTCTTCTTCTTCTTCTTCTTCTTCTTCTTCTTCTTCTTTCTCCTCCTCTTCCTCCTCCTCCTCCTCCTCTTCTTCTTCTTCTTCTTCTTCTTTTTTCTCCTCCTCCTCCTCCTCTTCTTCTTCTTCTTCTTCTTCTTCTTCTCCTTCTTCTTTTCGTTCTTCTTCTAATTATTTTCTTCTTTTCCTTTTTTCTTTTTCATTTCTTTCCTTCTGCTTCTCCTATTTTTTCTTCTAACCTAACTAACTAACCTAATTAGCCTAATAATCTAACCAAATAAACTAACTAAATTACCCTATATATAATAAAAAAACTAACCTAATAAACTAACTAAAGTAATTAAATTTTTTAAAAAGAAAAAGAATAAGAACACAACTCACCGCGGTGGACGACGGCAGGGGGCGGCGGCGGCGGCGGTGGACGACGGCAGGGGGGCAGGGGGCGCGCTGCAGGTGGCCGGCAGGCGGGAGGGGAGGTGGCCGGTGGGGGGAGGGGCGGCGGCCGGCAAGCGGGAGCAGAGGCGGCCGGCGGGCGGGGAGGAGGGGTGCCGCGGGCGGGCGCGGGGAGGAGGGCGCGGGGAGGAGGCCGCGGGGGGAGGGGAGGAAGCCGGCAGGCGGGAGCAAAGGCGGCCAGCGGGCGGGGAGGAGGGGTGCCGCGGGTGGGCGCGGGGAGGAGGCCGTGGGGAGGAGGGGCGGTAGGGGAGGCGGCCAGCGGGCGGGGAGGAGGGGTGCCGCGGGAGGGGAGGAGGGGGCGGGGAAGGAGGCGGTCGGCGGGAGGGGAGGCGGCCGACGGGCGGGGGACGAGCGGCTGAGAATAACTGTCGGAGCGGAGGAGACTGTCGGAGCGGATGAGAGTGAGAGGGAGAGGGAGACGGCCGTTAGGGGGGCTCCCTTTGCCGTCCGCCCCCCGACGGCAAAGAGAAGGAGGGCAGACGGCAAAGGGAACACCCATTATGGGGTGGGAGGGGGTGTACGGTGGCACCCCCTTTGCCGTCTGCCACCCCTTTGCTGTCCGCCTGTGGTGCCTTTGCCATCCGCTGGCCGACGGCATAGGGAAGGCCTACGGCAAAGATTTTTTTTGCCTTAGGTGTTCTCTTTGTCGCCTGCTTTGCGCCAGCTGATGGCAAAGAAGCTCTTTGCCATGTGTCAGCAAACGGCAAAGGAAAGGCAGACGGCAAATTTGTGAATTCCAGTTGTGTTGGGAACTAGTAAATAGATGATGGGTTGCTCGAGTGACAGAAGCTTAAACCCTAGTTTATGCGTTGCTTCGTAAGGGGCTGATTTGGATCCACTAGTTTAATGCTATGGTTAGACTTTGTCTTAATTCTTCTTTCATAGTTGCGGATGCTTGCGAGAGGGGTTAATCATAAGTGGGATGCTTGTCCAAGTAAGGGCAGTACCCAAGCGCTGGTCCACCCACATATCAAACTATCAAAGTAACGAACACGAATCATATGAACATGATGAAAACTAGCATGACAGAAATTCCCGTGTGTCCTCGAGAGCGTTTTTCCTCTTATAAGACTTTGTCCAGGCTTGTTCCTTGCTACAAAAGGGATTGGGCCACTTTGCTGCACCGTTGCTACTTTCGTTACTTGTTGCTTGCTACAAATCATCTCACCACACAATCACTTGTTACCAACAATTTCAGTGCGTGCAGATTTTACCTTGTTGAAAACCACTTGTCAGATCCTTCTGCTCCTCGTTGGGTTCGACAGTCTTACTTATCGAAATGACTATGATTGATCCCCTATACTTGTGGGTCATCAAGACTCTTTTCTGGCGCCGTTGCCGGGGAGTGAAGCGTCTTTGGTAAGTGGAACTTGGTAAGCAAACATTCATATAGTGTGCTGAAATTTATTGTCACTTGTCACTATGGATGCTAATCCTTTGAGGGGCTTGTTTGGGGTATCTTCACCTCGAACGGAAGCACAAAGAGTTGCTCCTCAACCTTCTGCACCTACTGAAAATATTTGCTTTGAATTTCCTTCGGGTATGCTTGAGAAACAGCTGGCTAATCCTTTTACAGGAGATGGAACATCACATCCAGACTTGCATCTAATCTATGTAGATGAGGTTTGTGGTTTATTTAAGCTTGCAGGTGTGCCCGAGGATGAGGTCAAGAAGAAGGTCTTTCCTTTATCTTTGAAGGATAAGGCGTTGACATGGTATAGGCTATGTGATGATACTGGATCATGGGACTACAATCGGTTGAAATTGGAATTTCATCAAAAGTTTTATCCTACGCATTTAGTACATCGTGATCGGAATTATATTTACAATTTTTGTCCTCGTGACAAAGAAAGCATCGCTCAAGCTTGAGGGAGGCTTAAATCAATGCTATATTCATGCCCCAATCATGAGCTCTCAAGAGAAATTATCATTCAGAACTTCTATGCTCGGCTTTCTCATGATGATCGCACCATGCTTGACACTTCTTGTACCGGTTCTTTTATGAAGAGAGATATTGACTTCAAATGGAATTTATTGGAGAGAATTAAACGCAACTCTGAAGATTGGAGCTTGAAGAAGGTAAGGAGTCAGGTATGAATTTCACGTTTAATTGCGTTAAATCCTTTGTTGAGACAAATACTTTTTGTGACTTTAACGCTAAGTATGGACTTGACTCTGTGATAGTAGCTTTATTGTGTGAATCCTTTGCTGCTCATATTGATCTCCCCAAAGAGAAGTGGTTTAAATATCATCCTCCTTTAGAAGTCAATGTAGTTAAACCCACTCCAGTTGAAGAGAAAGTCATTGCCTATAATGATCCTATTGTTCCCAGTGCTTACATTGAGAAACCACCTTTCCGTGTTAGGATAAAGGATCATTCTAAAGCTTCAAATGTCATATGTAGAGGCTATATTAGAACACCTACACCCCCTGAGCAAATTAGAGTTGAACCTAGCATTGTTATTATCAAAGATCTTCTGTCCGACGATGTTGAGGGACATAATATTCACTTCTGTGAAGATGCTGCTAGAATTGCTAAACCTCACGCTAGAGACAAACATAGGCCTGTAGTTGGCATGCCTGTGGTTTCTATTAATATAGGAGATCATTGTTACCATGGTTTATTTAATGTGGGTGCTAGTGTTAGTGCAATACCTCAATCCTTATACGATGAAATTAAAGACGAGATTGCACCTGTTGAGATAGAACCTATAGATGTCACTATTCAGCTTGCCAATAGAGATATTATGTGCCCTGTGGGAATTGTTAGGGATGTTGAAGTCTTGTGTGGTAAAACGAAGTATCCTGCTGATTTCCTCGTTCTTGCTACCTCACAAGATAGCTTCTGTCCCATCATATTTGGTAGACCTTTTCTCAATACCATCAATGCGCATATTGATTGTGAGAAGCAAACTATCACTGTTGGCTTTCAAGGTGTGTCACACGAGTTCAATTTCTCTAAGTTTGGTAGACAACCTCATGAAAAAGAGTTGCCTAGTAAGGATGAAACTAATGCCTTAGCTTCTATTGTCGTGCCTCCTACTGATCCCTTAGAGTAATACTTGCTTGAGCATGAAAATGATATGCATATGGATGAAAGGGATGAGATAGATAGAGTTGTCTTAGAACAATATCCTATCCTTAAGAATAATCTGCCTGTTCAACTGCTTGGGGATCCACCCCCACCAAAGGGTGATCCTGTCTTCGAGCTTAAACAGTTGCCTGATACTATTAAGTATGCTTATATTGATGAAAAAGAGATATATCATGTTATCATTAGTGCTACCTCTCAGAGCATGAAGAAAATAAGTTACTAAAAACTTTGAGAAAGAACCGTGCTGCTATTGGATATACTCTTGATGATCTTAAGGGCATTAGTCCTACTCTATGCCAACACAAGATTAAAACTGATCCTGATTTCAAACCAGTTGTTAATCATCAAAGGAGATTAAATCCTAAGATGAAAGAAGTAGTGAGAAAAGAAATACTAAAGCTCCTGGAAGAAGGTATCATCTATCGTGTTGCTCATAGCGATTGGGTGAGTCTGGTGCATTGCATCCCTAAGAAGGGAGGCATTACCGTTGTCCCTAATGATAAGGATGAATTGATCCCATAGAGGATTATTACTAGCTATAGGATGGTGATCGATTTTAGGAAATTGAATAAAGCCACTAGGAAAGATCATTACCCTTTGCCTTCTATCGATCAAATGCTAGAAAGGCTGTCCAAACACACACACTTCTGCTTTCTAGATGGTTATTCTGGTTTCTCCCAAATACCTGTTGCACAATCTGATCAGGAGAAAACCACTTTCACCTGTCCTTTCGGTACCTTTGCTTATAGACGTATGCCTTTTGACTTATGTAATGCACCTGCTACTTTTCAAAGATGTATGATGGCTATATTCTTTGACTTTTGTGAAAAGATTGTTGAGGTTTTCATGGATGACTTCTCCGTTTACTGGTCTTCTTTTGATGATTGCCTCAGCAACCTTGATCGAGTCTTGCGGAGATGTAAAGACACCAATCTTGTCTTGAATTGGGAGAAGTGCCACTTTATGGTTAATGAAGGCATCGTCTTAGGACATAAAATTTCTGAAAGAGGTATTGAACTCGATAATGCTAAGGTTGATGCAATCGAGAAAATGCCATACCCCACAGATATCAAAGGTATAAGAAGTTTCCTTGGTCATGCTAGTTTCTATAGAAGGTTCATCAAAGATTTCGAGGCCTCTTACCAATCTCTTACAAAAGGATATTCCTTTTGTTTTTGACGATGATTGTGAGGAAGCCTTCGAAATACTTAAGAGAGTATTGATAACTGCACCTATTGTTCAACCACCTGATTGGAACTTACCTTTTGAGATCATGTGTGACGCTAGTGATTATGATGTTGGTGCTGTTCTAGGGCAAAGGGTCGATAAGAAGTTGAATCTTATTCACTAGGCTAGTAAAACTCGAGACAGTGCCCACAGAAACTATGCTACTACGGAGAAGGAGTTTTTAGCAGTCGTGTTTGCATGTGAAAAGTTCAGGTCTTACATAGTTGATTCCAAAGTCACTATCCACACTGATCATGTTGCTATTAAGTACCTCATGGAGAAGAAGGACGCTAAACCTAGACTTATCAGATGGGTTCTCTTACTACAAGAATTTGATTTGCACGTTGTCGACAGAATGGGTGCTGATAACCCAGTTGCAGATAACTTGTCTAGGTTGGAGAACGTTCTTGATGACCCACAACCTATTGATGATAGCTTTCCCGATGAGCAATTGAGTGTCATCAATGCTTCACGTAATGCACCGTCGTATGTTGATTATGCAAACTATATCGTTGCCAAATACATACCACCTAGTTTCACGTACCAGCAAAAGAAGAAATTCTTCTTTGACTTGAGACATTACTTTTGGGACGATCCTCACCTTTATTACGAAGGAGTAGATGGTGTTATTAGACGTTGTGTACCTGAACATGAACAGGGACAGATCCTACAGAAGTGTCACTCCGAGGCCTACGGAGGACACCGTGCGGGAGATAGAACTGCACACAAGGTATTGCAATCAGGTTTCTAATGGCCCACTCTCTTCAAGGATGCCCATAAGTTTGTCCTGTCTTGTGACGAATGTCAAAGAATAGGTAATATTAGCAAACGTCAGGAAATGCCTATGAACTATTCACTTGTCATTGGACCATTTGATGTCTGGAGCTTTGATTATATGGGACCTTTTCCAAAATCCAACGGGTATACTCATATCCTAGTTGTTGTTGATTACGTCACTAAGTGGGTAGAAGCTATCCCCACTAGTAGTGCTGATCACATCACCTCTATCAAGATGCTGAAAGAAGTTATCTTCCCTAGATTTGGAGTCCCTAGATATCTAATGACCGACGGTGGTTCACACTTCATTCATGGTGCTTTCCGTAAAACACTTGCTAAGTACGATGTCAACCATAGAATTGCGTCTCCCTATCACCCTCAGTCCAGTGGTCAAGTAGAGCTAAGTAATAGAGAGATTAAACTTATTCTGCAAAAGACTGTCAACAGATCTAGAGAGAATTGGTCTAAGAAGCTCGATGATGCACTTTGGGCTTATAGAACTGCCTATAAGAATCCCATGGGCATGTCTCCCTACAAAATGGTGTACGGTAAAGCATGTCACTTACCTCTTGAGCTAGAGCATAAAGCTTATTGGGCAATCAAAGAGCTCAACTTTGATTTCAAACTTGCCGGTGAGAAGAGGTTATTTGATATTAGCTCGCTTGATGAGTGGAGAACTCAGGCATATGAGAATGCCAAGTTGTTCAAAGAGAAGGTTAAGAGGTGGCATGATAAGAGGATACAAAAGCGTGATTTCAATGTAGGTGATTATGTCTTGCTATATAACTCTCGTTTAAGATTCTTTGCAGGCAAGCTTCTCTCTAAATGGGAAGGTCCCTATGTTGTTGAGGAAGTATATCGTTCCGGTGCTATCAAGATCAACAACACAGAAGGTAATTGTCCGAGAGTTGTAAATGGGCAGAGAATCAAGCATTATATCTCAGGTACTCCCATAAATGTTGAAAGTAATATCATGAATACCATAACTCCGGAAGAATACCTAAGGGATATTTATCAGCCTGTTTCAGACTCCGAAAACGAAGAGGTATGTGATTCGGTAAGAAAACACAGTCCAAAACTTTTCCAGTAGGAAATTTTCTCCGTTTTGGAATATTTGAAAAAATACAAAAATTGGAAGTAGTCCGAAAAGTGCGCAAGGAGGCGACAAGCCTGCACGGCGTGGGCCCACCCCCTGGCCGTGCCGTGAGGGCTTGTGGCCACCTCGTGCTCCTCCCGGACTCCGTTTTCGTGCAGGGTATGCCTTATGGTATGAAAAAAAATCATTATATATACTCCTGTTTGGTCTGACCTCTACATCATGCATATTTCCTTTGTTTTTCGTTTCGAGCCTGTTTTCTACCGCAGATCTAGGTCAAGATGTCTTCTCAGGATTCAGAGGGGGAGAGCTATGTGTCTGATTACCTTGCTAACCCCAAGGTCTATGGGGACTTTGATCCTTATGGCTGGACCTCTGACCAGGAAGAAGATTATGATCCGAAGGGAAAGGAACAAACGAGTTTCGATGAAGAGGAGGCTCCTCTACCTCAACCTGGACGCACGCATGTGGAGTTCAAGAAGTCGAGCCTCCCTGACTCAAGGAAGAAGCCTAAGACCTTGTTTATCCCTTCTCATTTCTTGTAGGAGAGTAAGCAGGCATTATGCAAAAGGGTGTTGAAGCTTGAAGAGGAAAATGATGATATGAGGGAGCAGAATTTTATGCTCAAGTGGAAATTAAACAAGCTCAAGACCTCTTCAACAACTCCTCCACCTTCACCGCCAAAGGAAGACAACTGAGCATTGGTATGGGCAATCCCCTTGGCTTGCGCCAAGCTTGGGGGAGTTGCCTCGGTATCGTCTCACCATCAAATCTTTTGCCTTTACCTTTGTTTTAGTTTGTTCCTTTTTAGTTTTCTTTTTCTCTAGTAGATTAAAAGTCTTAGTGTTTTAGTCTTGAGTTTTGCTTTGTGTCACCCCTGATGTATTCCAGCTCATGAGCCATATAATAAAGAGTGTCTTAGTTGAAGGTCTTTGCCTCTTGCCATGATCAAAAGAGTGAGAATAGAACAAAAGCATGAAAGATCATGTAATGATCTTATGGGAAGTAATGGCTTCACATATAAAAAGAATGAGGATTGAAACTTGTTGAGGGTAGGCAAACATAGACCTTGGTCATGGTTGCAATTAATAGGAAGTGATAAAGAAGGAGAGGTTCACATATAGATATATCATCTCTGACACCATCTATGATTGTGAACACTCACTAAACTATTGCATGCCTAGAAGTAGATGTTGGACAAGGAAGACAACATAATGAATTGTGTTTGCTTGGTTCCGAACAATGTTATATGATTAGAGATCCCTTAGCATGTGACGATTGCTTCCACCTCTGGTTAGCCAAACCTCCGCACTAAGTAGAGATACTACTTGTGCATCCGTAAACCATCAACCCAGTTTTGCCATGTGAGTCCACCACACCTACCTATGAATTGAATAAGATCCCTCAAGTAAGTTGTCATCAGTGCAAGCAACAAAAATTACTCTCTAATATGTATGATCTATTACTGTGTGGAAAATAAGCTTTATACGAACCTGTGACGAGGAAGACATAAAAACGACACACTGCATAATAAAGTTATTTATCACAAGAGGCAATATAAAGTGACGTTCCTCCGCACTAAGAGGACACGCATTCAAACCCCAAAAGTGCATGACAACCTCTGCTTCCCTCCGCGAAGGGCCTATCTTGTACCTTTACTTTTTGCCCTTGAAAGAGTCATGGTGATCTTCACCAATTCCCTATTCCGCCTTTGTCTTGGCTAACGTCATATGCTTGGGAAAGATCTATATTCATATAACAACTTGGAGGTAAGTATTCATGAATTATTATTGGTGACATTACCCTTGAGGTAAGCAATCGGGAGGCAAAACTGTAAGCCCTTATCTTTTTCTGTGTCCAACTGAAACTTTGATCTCATGAGTAGCACGTGAGTTGTAGCAATTGTAGAGAACGAAAGAATGATTCAGTATGTGGATTTGCTTTACAAGCTCTTATTTGACTCTTTCTGATGTTGTGATAAATTGCAATTGCTTCAATGACTAAAGGCTATCGGTTGTTACTTCTCGGTAAGGTTCTTGATCCATGCTTTACTTTGTGAAGGAATTATCACTTTAGCATGAGAGATTATATGTTGGTATTACTGTTCTGATCTTGATCATGGTCCATGCATGTTCGTATCTTGTTTTGTCGACACCTCTCTCCCTAAACATGTGGACATATTTATTGAGCTAGGCCTTCGCTTTAGGACAAGCGAGGTCTAAGCTTGGGGGTTGATACGTCCATTTTGCATCATGTTTTCATGTTGATATTTATCGCTTCTTTGGCTGTTATTTCACTTCATGGTACTATTCTTATGCCTTTTCTCTCTTATTTTGCAAGGTTTACATGAAGAGGGAGAATGCCGGCAACTGGAATTCTGGCCTGAAAGTGGAGCAAAGTTGAGATACCTATTCTGCGCAACTCCAAACGCCGTAAAAATCAACGAGGATTTTTCCCCATATTTATCAAAAATACTGGGCCGAAGAAGTGCCAGAGGGGGCGCCAGGGGTTGGCCACAAGCCTGCATGGCGCGGCCACCCCCAGGCCGCGCCATGAGGGCTTGTGGGCAACCAGCTGGCCCACTTGCCCCCCTCTTTTGCTATATGAAGGCTTTCGTCCAGGAAAAAATCAGGGAGGAGCTTTTTCGTGGATTCGCCCCCACCACGAGGCGGAACTTCAGCAGAACCAATCTAGAGCTCCGGCAGGACGATCCTGCCGGGGAAACTTCCCTCCCGGAGGGGGAAATCGTCGCCATCGTAATCACCAACACTCCTCTCATCGGAGGGGATTCGTCACCATCAACATCTTCATCAGCACCATCTCATCTCCAAACCCTAGTTCATCACTTGTAACCAATCTCCGTCGCGCGACTCCGATTGGTACTTGTAAGGTTGCTAGTAGTGTTGATTACTCATTGTAGTTGATGCTAGTTGGATTATTTGGTGGAAGAGTTTATGTTCAGATCCTTGATTCTACTCATTACCTCTCTGGTCATGAATATGATTATGCTTTGTGAGTAGTTACTTTTGTTCCTGAGGACATGGGATAAGTCATGCTAATAGTAGTCATGTGAATTTGGTATTCGTTCGTTATTTGATATGTTGTATGTTGTTTTTCCTCTAGTGGTGTTATGTGAACGTCGAATACATAACACTTCACCATTATTTGGGCCTAGAGGAAGGCATTGGGAAGTAGTAAGTAGATGATGGGTTGCTAGAGTGATAGAAGCTAAAACCCTAGTTTATGGGTTGCTTCGTAAGGGGCTGATTTGGATCCACTAGTTTAATGCTATGGTTCGACTTTGTCTTAATTCTTATTTCGTAGTTGCGGATTCTTGCAAGAGGGGTTAATCATAAGTGGAATGCTTGTCCAAGTAAGGGCAGTACCCAAGCGCTGGTCCACCCACATATCAAACTATCAAAGTAACGAACGTGAATCATATGAACATGATGAAAACTAGCATGAGAGAAATTCCCGTGTGTCCTCGGGAATGTTTTTCCTCCTATAAGACTTTGTCCAGGCTTGTCCCTTGCTACGAAAGGGATTGGGCCACTTTTCTGCACCGTTGCTACTTTTGTTACTTGTTGCTTGCTACGAATCATCTCACCACATAATCACTTGTTACCGACAATTTCAGTGCCTGCAGATTTTACCTTGCTGAAAACCACTTGTCAGATCCTTCTGCTCCTCGTTGGGTTCGACACTCTTACTTATCGAAAGGACTATGATTGATCCCCTATACTAGTGGGTCATCACCGCCTAAGATCTCAGCAATGAACCAGCCACGGCCGCGGACCGATCCAAGCCGGCTAGGGGCTTCCGAAATCGGAGTGAGCCCGTATGCGGAGTTATACTCGCGCTACGTGGCCTCCATCCGACGCTTGCCGAGGCGATGGCAATGCCCTCCTCCAAGATATGCTTGCGAGCCTCCTCTAATGAGGCTCGGGCGTCGTTAGGGTTTGCGGAAGCAGCGATGGGTGTCTTCAGGCTGGCGATAGTGTCCTGAAGAGTATCAGCGGTGACGGCAGCAGGCTCACCAGCGTCTGCTGACGCCTTGCCATGAACCGTGTTGGTGCCAGCGCTGATAACCATCACCTCCACGACGTTGGAGATGGCGGCGACATGGTACGGGGTGAAGAACCCCACCTACGGCGGAGGGCCGTCGAAGACGAGTACGTTGCTGGGGTACACGTCATGTGCAGGCATCTCAGCGATAGAGAGCCTGCTGAAGCTGGCGCAGAGCGCCTCAACGTCGAAGTCCTCGCCGAAGTAGCGAGGACTGTCGTTGAGACGTAATTTGCTAAAGAGAACGTTGAGGTTCTCCATGACAGCGACGACGATGCTAGGGAGCACCTCGTCATCGGAATCTTCATCCGAATCCGCATGGCGGACGGGGACGTCGATCATCATCGGTGTTGCCTCATCGAAGGCGGGCTCCACGGTGATGCATATCGATCCGAGCGCGATGCATCCGATGGTGTAGGTGCGGGGCCCCGCCCAGCGCGTAAAGCCAGCCGATGTCGCGATCGGCCCCATGGTGGGCGCCAAATGTCGGTGAATACTCACAACATATGCCATAGGTAGGCTAAAGTCGGTGAGAACCGAAGGGACAAAGGAGGGCACTGCGAACGAGGTTGGTACAAGCATGGAACGCACGATGTACCCAGGTTCAGGGATCTCCGTAGAGATAAGACCCCTAGTCCTGCCTGTGTGTTTGATGTATATGGATGGATTACAAGGTTGCTCTTGGAGCCGTGTTGAGGAGGAGGAAGAGGGGAGCAGTCGGCTCGTCTCTGCCTCTCTCTATGTGGTTGGTGGGTGTGATGTGTTGTTTGACCGACCCTCTGCATGGAGGGTGACCGGGGGGTTTTATAGACGAACCCACTGGCCTACAATATGGATAAAGGGTACAAGAGTGGGAACCGGCGGGCAGCCTCGCCGGCTCGCCAGGGGACCCACGAGGGTCTTGTTTTGTCGCTTGAGGGGCCTGATGTCAGTTGTGCTTCCCTGGCAACGGCGACAGGAATAGTCGTGTCGACGGCACCAGGAATCCTTCTGCTACGGCTATGGAGCCTTACGTTGGTGTTCCCTCGAAGCGGAAAGGATGATGTAGCACAGCGGTGGTAAGTATTTCCCTCAGTTTGAGAACCAAGGTATCAATCCAGTGGAGGAGTATCACAAGATCCTGCACAAACACAAAAGCTTTCTCCCAATGCTATGAAGGGGTTGTCAATCCCTTATAGATTGTTCGCCAAGTGAGAACTGAAAGCAACAAAGTAACAAAGCAAACTAAAAGCAAAGGTGTAAATGATGGATGTGAATAGACCCGGGGGTCATAGTGTTTACTAGTGGCTTCTCTCATGAAAGCAAGTAGATGGTGGGTGAACAAATTACTGTCGAGCAATTGATAGAAACGCGCAAAGTCGTGACGACATCTATGGCAATGATTATATCTATAGGCATCATGTCCAAAACAAGTAGACCGATACTTTCTGCATCTACTACTATTACTCCACACATCGACTGCTATCCAGCATGCATCTAGTGTATTAAGTCCAAAAGAACAGAGTAACGCCTTAAGCAAGATGACATGATGTAGATGGACAATCTCATATCAACGACAGAGCCCATATTGTTACCCTTGATGGCAACTACTTAATGTGTGCCTTGCTGCCCCTACTGTCACTCGGAAAGGTCACCACATGGTAGAACCCAAAACCAAGCACTTCTCCCATTGTAAGAATCATAGATCTAGTTGGTCAAACAAAACCCAAGACTCGGAGAGACTTACAAGGATATCAAATCATGCATATAAGAAATCAGCAAAGACTCAAATATATATCATAGATAATCTGATCACAAATCCACAATTCATCGCATCTCGACAAACACACCGCCAAAGAATATTACATCGGATAGATCTCCATGAAGATCATGGAGAACTTTGTATTGAAGGTCCAAGAGAGAGAAGAAGCCATCTAGCTACTAACTACGGACCCGTAGGTCTGAAGTGAACTACTCACGAGTCATTGGAGGGGCAATGATGAGGATGAAGAAGCCCTCCAACTCCAAAGTCCCCTCCGGCAGGGTGCCGGGAAGGGTCTCCAGATGAGATCTCGCGGAAACGGAAGCGTGCGACGGCGGAAAAGTATTTTCGAGGCTCCCCTGATTTTTTGTTGTATTTTAAAGAATATATAGGCCAAGGATCTAGGTCAGGGGGCCGCCAGGGAGGCCACAAGCCCTGCCACCGCCGCCTCCCCCTGGTGGCGGAGTGGGAGCTTGTGGGCTCCCTAGAGCCCACCTGGCTTGGCCCACTGGCCCCCTGATCTTCTTCCGTTCGGGAAAAAATCATTTCAGGGATTTTATTCCGTTTGGAATCTGTTCCAAAATCAGATATGAAAAGAGCCAAAAACACAGAAAAAACAGGAACTCGCACTTGGCACTGAATTAATAGGTTAGTCCCAAAAAAAGATATAAAAGGTGCATAAAACATCCAAGGATGACAAGATAACATCGTGAAACCATAAAAAATTATAGATACGTTTGAGACGTATCAGGGCCCGCCGGGTGCATGGTCTCGTCTGGCAGTGGGACCTACCGGCTGGCCAATGAAGCTCTCGCGTAAGGTTGACGCCGAGCACGCGTTGTACATCGAGCGTCGTCCAGCGAGATTCGTCATGGGAAGATAGTACGACCGCTTCCACTGTTCCCCACACCGAGTGCACTAATGGAGTGGGAGTTTGACGGTCCGACACAATGCTAGGTGATGGATCAGAGCCAGGGTAGGTCAGCGGCGTGGCCGCCGACGCTCGTACCTGCTGGGCACTCCGATCCAGTACCTTTGCTGACACGTAGCCACCTTTAGTCGTAAGGTCTCGTCATCACCTACGATCTGATGTGACTTGAGATCCCCGGCCAGCTAGCTTGCTTGGCTAGCCGGCTTGGGCACGGCCGCCTCGTTCCTAGCCGGCTGGCTTGGCCAAGACTGTCAGGAAGAGGTAGCCATCTCGCCTCTAGCCGGTAGGGGTTGCCTGGCCGGCCAGAGGGTTGGCTGCCTCGTCCTCCAGCCGGCAGGCGCAGCCTAGTCGCCCAGAAGACTTAGGCTTTGGTAAACTGTACGTGGTCATATCCTTTGGGCAGGAAATGAAGGAGCAGGCTCGATGAGCCTACCCCGGGGTTATCCCCCCGACACGCATAATAGGTATCTCAAACTTGCTCATTTTTCAGGCGAGAATTGCAGCTGCCGGCATTCTCCCTCTTCATGTAAACCTTGCAAAATAAGAGAGAAAAGGCATAAGTATTGTACCATGAAGTGTAATAACAGCCCAAAAAGCGATAAATATCAACATGTAAGCATCATGCAAAATGGGCGTATCAACTCCCCCAAGCTTGGACCTCGCTTGTCCTCAAGCGAAAGCCGAGATCAATAAATATGCCCACATGTTTAGAGAGAGAGGTGTCGACAAAACAAGATACGAACATGCAGGCATCATGATCATGATCATAATAGCAACACCAACATATAATCTCTCATGCTAAAGTGATAATTCCTTCACAAAGTAAAGTATGGATCAAGAACCTTACGGAGAATTAACAACTGATAGCATTTAGTCATTGAAGCAATTGCAATTTATCACAACATCGGAAAGAGTCAAATAAGAGCATGTAAAGCAAATCCACATACTCAATCATCTTGTTGTCTTCTACAATTGCTACAACTCACGTGGTACTCATGAGATCAAAGTTTCAGCCGGACACAGAGAAAGATAGGGGCTTATAGTTTCGCCTCCCAACTGCTTACCTCAAGGGTAATGTCAACAATAATAATTCATGAATACTTACCTCCAAGTTGACATATGAATATAGATCTTTCCCAAGCATATGACGTTAGCCAAGATAAAGGCAAAATAAGGAATTTTTGAAGATCACCATGACTCTTTCAGGGGCAAAAAGTAAAGTTACAAGATAGGCCCTTCGCAGAGGGAAGCAAAGGTTGTCATGCGCTTTTGAGGTTTGGATGTGCGACCTCTTACTCTGAAGGAACGTCACTTTATATTGCCTCCTGTGATAAAGAACTTTATTATGCAGTCCGTCGCTTTTATGTCTTCCTTATCAAAGGTTCGTACAAAGCTTATTTTCCACACACTAATAGATCATAAATATTAGGGAGCAATTTGTATTGCTTGCACCGATGACAACTTACTTGAGGGATCTTATTCAATCCATAGATAGGTATGGTGGACTCTCATGGCAATTCTGGGTTGAAGGTTTATGGATGCACAAGTAGTATATGTACTTGGTGCGGGAGGTTTGGCTAATATGAGGTGGAAGCAATCGTCACATGCTAAGGGATCTCTAATCATATAACATTGTTCGGAACCAAGCAAACACAATTCATTATGTTGTCTTCCTTGTCCAACATCTACTTCTAAGCATGTAATAGTTTAGCGAGTGTTCACAATCATAGATGGTGTCAAAGATGATATATTTATATGTGAACCTCTCCTTCTTTATCACTTCCTATTAATTGCAACAATGACCAAGGTCTACGTTTGTCTACCCTCAACAAGTTTCAATCAACATTCATTTTATATGTGAAGCCATCACTTCCCATAAGATCATTACATGATCTTTCATGCTTTTGTTCTTTTCTCATCCTTTTGATCATGGCATGAGGCAAGGCCCTTAACTAATACACTCTTTATTATATGGCTCACGAGCTCGAATACATCGGGGGTGACACAAAGCAAAACTCAAGCCTAAAACACAAAGACCTTTATTCTACTAGAGAAAGAGAAAACTGAAAAGGAACAAACTAAAACATAGGTAAAGGCAAAAGATGTGTTGGTGATACGATACCGGGGCAACTCCCCCAAGCTTGGCACAAGCCAAGGGGATTGCCCATACCCATGCTCAGTTGTTTTCCTTTGGAGGTGATGGTGATGGAGTTGTTTTGTCCTTTGATTCCAAGAGGGCCATCAATCTTTGATTTATACCTCAGAGATCTGTGGTATGTTTCTCCAGCAAAACAACTTCACGAGTGAGATAAGTATTGCGAGCACGAGTTGTTTCACAAAACCTCAAAAGTTCAATCAAGGATGGAGACAGTAGGTGGAGGTAGGGTTGGAGGAAATCCACTTCTTCAACTTCTTCCTTGTTGAACACAAATTGTACTTCGTCCCACGCCTAATTCTTCTCCTTAGTTCTGCCCTTGGCTTCCGTGACTTCCACTCTTTTCAGATCAGCATCTACTTCTTCATAGACTTCAGGGAAATTGTTCTCCCCGACAGATTCCTGAGACGACATCCTTGCTCTAAATCTGCGGCAGAAAACAGGCTCGAAACGAAAACAGAGGAAATTTGTGTGATACGAGGGTCAGACCTTACGAGAAAATGTATAATGATTTTTCCCAGACCATAAGGAGTACTCCGCAAGAAAACGGAGTCCGGGAGGCACACGAGGTGGCCACAAGCCCCCCAGGCGCGGCCAGGGGGGTAGCCCGTGCGTGGCAGGCTTGTCGCCTCCTCGTGCGCTTTCCGGACTACTTCAATTTTTTCTATTTTTCTAAATATTCCAAAACGGAGAAAAATTCCTACTGGAAAAGTTTTGGAGTCTGTTTACTTACCGAATCACATACCTCTTTGTTTTTGGAGTCTAAAACAGGCTGATAAATATCCCTTAGGTATTCCTCCGGAGTTATGGTATAGATAATATTGCTTTCAACATTTATGGGAGTACCTGAGATATAATGCTTGATTCTCTGCCCATTTACCACTCTCGGACAATTACCTTCCGTGTTGTTGATCTTGATAGCACCGGAATGATATACTTCCTCAACAATATAGGGACCTTCCCATTTAGAGAGAAGCTTGCCTGCAAAAAATCTTAGACGAGAATTATATAGCAAGACATAATCACCTACATTGAACTCACGCTTTTGTATCCTTTTATCATGCCACCTTTTAACCTTTTCGTTGAACAACTTGGCATTCTCATATGCCTGAGTTCTCCATTCATCAAGCGAGCTAATATCAAATAACCTCTTCTCACCAGCAAGTTTGAAATCAAAGTTGAGCTCTTTGATTGCCCAATAAGCTTTATGCTCTAGCTCAACGGGTAAATGACATGCTTTACCGTACACCATTTTGTACGGAGACATGCCCATGGGATTCTTATAGGCAGTTCTATAAGCCCACAGTGCATCATCGAGCTTCTTAGACCAAATCTTTCTAGACTTGTTGACAGTCTTTTGCAGAATTAGTTTAATCTCTCTATTACTTAGCTCTAATTGACCACTGGACTGAGGGTGATAGGGAAACGCAATTCTATGGTTAACATCGTACTTAGCAAGCGTTTTACGGAAAGCACCATGAATGAAATGTGAACCACCGTCGGTCATTAGATATCTAGGGACTCCAAATCTACGGAAATTAACTTCTTTAAGCATCCTGATAGAGGGGTTGTGATTAGCACTACTAGTGGGGATAGCTTCTACCCACTTAGTGACGTAATAAACAGCAACTAGGATATCAATATACCCATTGGATTTTGGAAAAGGTACCATATAATCAAAGCCCCAGACAACAAATGGTTCAATGACAAGTGAATAGTTCATAGGCATTTCCTGACGTTTACCGATATTACCTATTCTTTGACATTCGTCACAAGACAAGACAAACTTACGGGCATCCTTGAAGAGAGTGGGCCCATAGAAACCTGATTGCAATACCTTGTGTGGAGTTCTATCTGCCGCATGGTGTCCTCCTTAGGCCTCGGAGTGACACTTCTGTAGGATATGTCCCTATTCATGTTCAGGTACACAACGTCTAATAACACCATCTACTCCTTCCTTGTAAAGGTGAGGATCATCCCAAAAGTAATGTCTCAAGTCAAAGAAGAATTTCTTCTTTTGCTGGTATGTGAAACTAGGTGGTATATATTTGGCAACAATATAGTTTGCCTAATCAGCATACCATGGTGCACTATGTGTAGTATTGATGACATTCAATTGCTCATCAGGAAAGCTATCATCAATAGGTTGTGGGTCATCAAGAACATTCTCCAACCTAGACAAGTTATCTGCTACGGGGTTATTAGCACCCTTCCTGTCGACAACGTGCAAATCAAATTCTTGTAGCAAGAGAACCCATGTGATAAGTCTAGGTTAAGTGTCTTTCTTCTCCATTAGGTACTTAATAGTAGCATGATCAGTGTGAATAGTGACTTTGGAATCAACTATGTAAGACCTGAACTTTTCATATGCAAACACGACTGCTAAAATTCCTTTTCCGTACTAGCATAGTTTCTCTGGGCACTGTCTAGAGCTTTACTAACATAGTGAATAACATTCAACTTCTTATCAACTCTTTGCCCTAGGACAGCACCAACAGCGTAATCACTAGCATCACACATGATTTCAAAAGGTAAGTTCCAATCAGGTGGTTGAACAATAGGTGCAGTTATCAAAGCCTTCTTAAGTATTTCGAAGGCTTCCTCACATTCATCGTCAAACACAAAAGGAATATCCTTTTGCAAGATATTGGTAAGAGGCCTAGAAATCTTAGAGAAGTCTTTAATAAACCTTCTATAGAAACCAGCATGACCAAGGAAACTTCTTAGACCTTTGATATCTGTGGGGTATGGCATTTTCTCTATTGCATCAACCTTAGCCTTATCGACTTCAATACCTCTTTCAGAAATTTTATGTCCTAAGACGATGCCTTCATTAACCATAAAGTGGCACTTCTCCCAATTCAAGACAAGATTGGTATCTTTACATCTTTGTAAGACTCGATCAAGGTTGCTGAGGCAATCTTCAAAAGAAGACCCGTAAACGGAGAAGTCATCCATGAAAACCTCGACAATCTTTTCACAAAACTCAGAGAATATAGCCATCATACATCTTTGAAAGGTGGCAGGTGCATTACATAAGCCAAAAGGCATACGTCTATAAGCCAAGGTACCGAAAGGGTAGGTGAAAGTGGTTTTCTCCTGATCAGATTGTGCAATAGGTATTTGGGAGAAACCAGAATAACCATCTAGAAAGCAGAAGTGTGTGTGCTTAGACAGTCTTTCTAGCATTTGGTCGATAAAAGGCAAAGGGTAATGATCTTTCCTAGTGGCTTTATTCAATTTCCTAAAATCGATCACCATCCTATAGCCAGTAATAATCCTCTATGGGATCAATTCATCCTTATCATTAGGGACAACGGTAATACCTCTCTTCTTAGGGACGCAATGCACCGGACTCACCCAATCACTATGCGCAACAGGATAGATAATACCTGCTTCCAGGAGCTTTAGTATTTCTTTTCTTACTACCTCTTTCATCTTAGGATTTAATATCCTTTGATGATCAACAACTGGTTTGGAATCATGATCAGTTTTAATCTTGTGCTAGCATGGAGTGGGACTAATGACCTTAAGATCATCAAGAGTATATCCAATAGCAGCACGGTGCTTCCTCAGAGTTTTTAGTAACTTGTTTTCTTCATGCTCTGAGAGGCTAGCACTAATAATAACAGGATATATCTCTTTTTCATCAAGATAAGCATACTTAAGAGTATTAGGCAACTATTTAAGCTCGAACACAGGATCACCCTTTGGCGGGGGTGGATCCCCAAGCAGTTCAACAGGCAGATTATTCTTAAGGATAGGATATTATTCTAAGACAACTCTATCTATCTCATCCCTTTCATCCATATGCATATCATTTTCATGCTCAAGCAAGTATTGCTCTAAAGGATCAGTAGGAGGCACGTCAATAGAAGCTAAGGCAATAGTTTCATCCTTACTAGGCAACTCTTTTTCGTGAGGTTGTCTACCAAACTTGGAGAAATTGAACTCGTGTGACACACCTTCAAAGCCAGCAGTGACAGTTTGCTTCTCACAGTCAATATGAGCATTGACGGTATTGAGAAAAGGTCTGCCAAATATGATGGGACAAAAGCTATCTTGTGTGGTAGCAAGAACGAGGAAATCAGCAGGATACTTCGTTTTACCACACAAGACTTCAACATCCCTAACAATTCCCACAGGGCAGATAGTATCTCTATTGGCAAGTTGAATAGTGGCATCAATAGGCTCTATCTCAATAGGTGCAATCTCGTCTTTAATTTCATCATATAAGGATTGAGGTATTGCACTAACACTAGCACCCAGGTCACATAAACCACGATAACAATGGTCTCCTATCTTAACAGAAACAAAAGGCGTGCCAACAACAGGCCTATGTTTGTCTCTAGCGTGTGGTTTAGCAATTTTAGCAGCATCTTCACACAAGTGAATATCATGGCCATCAACATTATCGGAGAGAAGATCTTTGATAATAGCAATGCTAGGTTCAACTCTAATTTTCTCAGGTGGTGTAGGTGTTCTAATGTAGCCTCTTATTATCACAGTTGAAGCTTTAGAATGATCCTTTATCCTAACAGGGAAAGGTGGTTTCTCAATGTAAGCACTGGGAACAATAGGATCATTATAGGCAATGACTTTCTCTTCAACTGGATTGGGTTTAACTACATTGACTTCTAAGGGAGGATGATATTTAAACCACTTTCTTTGGGGAGATCAATATGATCAGCAAATGATTCACACAATGAAGCTACTATCTCAGAGTCAAGTCCATACTTAGCGCTAAAATCACAAAAAGTACTTGTTTCAACAAAGGATTTAACGCAATCAAACTTCAAATTCATACCTGACTCCTTACCTTCATCAAGCTCCCAATCTTGAGAGTTGCGTTTAATTCTTTCCAATAAATTCCATCTGAAGTCAATATCTCTCTTCATAAAAGAACCGGTACAAGAAGTGTCAAGCATGGTGCGGTCATGATGAGAAAGCCGAGCATAGAAGTTTTGAATGATAATTTCTCTCGAGAGCTCATGGTTGGGGCATGAATATAACATTGATTTAAGCCTCCCCCAAGCTTGAGCGATGCTTTCTCTGTCACGAGGCCAAAAGTTATAAATATAATTCCGATCACGATGTACTAGATGCATAGGATAAAACTTTTGATGAAATTCCAATTTCAACCGATTATAGTTCCATGATCAAGTATCGTCACATAGCCTATACCATGTCAACTCTTTATCCCTCAAAGATAAGGGAAAGACCTTCTTCTTGACCTCATCCTCGGGCAAACCTGCAAGCTTAAATAAACCACAAACTTCATCTACATAGATTAGATGCAAGTCTGGATGTGATGTTCCATCTCCTGTAAAAGGATTAGCCAGTAGTTTCTCAAGCATACCCGAAGGAAATTCATAGCAAATATTTTCAGTAGGTGCAGCAGGTTGAGGAGCAACTCTTTGTGCTTCCGTTCGAGGTGAAGATACCCTGAACAACCCACTCAAAGGATTAGTTTCCATAGTGACAAGTGACAATAAATTTCAGCACACTGTATAAATGTTTCCTTACCAAGTTCCACTTACCAAAGGCGCTTCACTCCCCGGCAACGGCGCCAGAAAAGAGTCTTGATGACCCACAAGTATAGGGGATCTATAGTAGTCCTTTCGATAAGTAAGAGTGTCGAACCCAACGAGGAGCGGAAGGATCTCACAAGTGGTTTTCAGCAAGGTAATATCTGCAAGCACTGAAATTATCGGTAACAAGTAGTCGTGTGACAACATGATTCGTAGCAAGTAGCAAGTAACAAAAGTAACAACGGTGCAGAAAAGTGGCCCAATCCCTTTTGTAGTAAGGGACAAGCCTGGACAAAGTCTTATAGGAGGTAAAACGCTCCCGAGGACACATGGGAATTTCTGTCAAGCTAGTTTTCATCATGTTCATATGATTCGCGTTCGTTACTTTGATAGTTTGATATGTGGGTGGACCGACGCTTGGGTACTGCCCTTACTTGGACAAGCATCCTACTTATGATTAACCCCTCTCGCAAGCATCCGCAACTACGAAAGAAGAATTAAGACAAAGTCGATCCATAGCATTAAACTAGTGGATCCAAATCAGCCCCTTACGAAGCAACGCAGAAACTAGGGTTTAAGCTTCTATCACTCTAGCAACCCATCATCTACTTACTACTTCCTAATGCCTTCCTCTAGGCCCAAATAATGGTGAAGTGTTATGTAGTCGACGTTCACATAACACCACTAGAGGAAAAAACAACATACAAGACATCAAATTACCGAACGAATACCAAATTCACATGACTACTTATAGCATGACTTATCCCATGTCCTCGGGAACAAAAGTAACTACTCACAAAGCATAATCATATTCATGACCAGAGAAGTAATGAGTAGCATCAAATATCTGAACATAAACTCTTCCACCAAGTAATCCAACTAGCATCAACTACAAAGAGTAATCAACACTACTAGCAACCTTACAAGTACCAATCGGAGTCGCGAGACGGAGATTGGTTACAAGAGATGAACTAGGGTTTGGAGATGAGATGGTGCTGATGAAGATGTTGATGGTGATGAGTCCCCTCCGATGAGAGGAGTGTTGGTGATAACGATGGCGACGATTTCCCCCTCCGGGAGGGATGTTTCCCCGGCAGGATCGTCCTCCGGAGCTCTAGATTGGTTCTGCTCAAGTTCCGCCTCGTGGCGGCGGTGAATCCTCCGAAAAGCCTCCTCTTGATTTTTTCCAGACCGAAACCCTTCTTGTAGCAAAAGAGGGGGGCTAGTGGGCCAGCAGGGAGCTCACAAGCCCCCTAGACGCGGCGAGGGGGGCCGCGCCTAGCAGGCTTGTGGCCTCCTGCTAGAGCCCCTCTCGCACTTCTTCGGCTTAGTATTTTTTATAAATCCCAAAAAAAATCCTCGTTGATTTTCACGGCTTTTGGAGTTCTGCAGAATAGGTATCTCAAACTTGCAACTTTTTTAGGCCAGAATTCCAGCTGCCAGCATTCTCTCTCTTCATGTAAACCTTGCAAAATAAGAGAGGAAAGGCATAAGTATTGTATCATGAAGTGTAATAACAACCCAAAAAGCGATAAATATCAACATGAAAGCATGATGGAAAATGGACGTATCAGTGGCTAGTCCGCTCTTCCTCCTTTTGTTCTTTGCTCTCCTCGTCATCTTTTTCATCTAATGAGCTCACAGTTTCAGCATTTTCTTCTTCCATAGTTTCCTGCAAAATATTAGTCTCTTCTTGGGAAGCGGAGAATTTCTCCATAAATCGATAAATATGGGCATTATATTCATAATTAGTATAACAATAAGGATGCATAACCAAATTTTCAGATTGGTAAACAACATCATCATTATCATCACACTTTTTAAACAGAGCTTCAATTTCATAAGCACCCATAAAAGCAACAAACTCTTCTATTTGTTCCACATCATAGTAATCATATATACCATTAGCATAAGAAGCCAAGGTTTCATTAGCATTAAATTTACAAGAAAAGGGAAGATGTTTACCCTTCATCCTAGAGCAACAAGTAATATCATATCTCAAGCATAGATCCCAAGCATACCATTTCAACATATGAATTTGATCCCGTAATAGTTTTCCTTTTTGAGTCAAGTGATAATCCTTAAAGTATTCACGTTGATCCGACGTGTATCCCATTATATAATTGAATGGAGTTTTCTCAGAATTATTAAAGAAGTGCATAATATTTTCCACATAACGAGCATCGAGGGTTTCAGGAGGTTCCCCATCTCCATGAGTAGCAAGTACACCTAATTTTTTTGGTATTCCGTGTTCCATATCCATAACTAAAGATAGAGAACAACTTAGAACAGCAAAAAAATCAACTTAGCGATAAAGCAAACAAGCACACACGAGAATATTCACCCCACGCTATTGCTCCCCGGCAACGGCGCCAGAAAAAGGTCTTGATAACCCACAAGTATAGGGGATCAATGGTAGCCTTTCTCGATAAGTAAGAGTGTCGAACCCAACGAGGAGCTAACTGTAGGACAAATATTCCCTCAAGTTCTATCGACCACCGATACAACTCTACGCACACTTTACGTTCGCTTTACCTAGAACAAGTATGAAACTAGAAGTACTTTGTAGGAGGGATAGGATAGGTACGCAAGAAACTAAAGAACACACAAATAAAAACTAGGGGCTGATTAGAAACAATTACGTTAGTTTAGCGAGTGTGGAGAAGTGGTCGTAGGAGTTGCGGAATTGTCCCTAAGCAATTGACTACGTTACTAGACCGATAGCAAGTTTTATGTGGGAGAGGCCACTGCTAGCATGTCATCCCTTATTTGGAATTCTATGCACTTATGATTGGAACTATTAGCAAGCATCCGCAACTACTAACGTTCATTAAGGTAAAACCCAACCATAGCAATAAGATATATTGGTCCCCCTTCAATCCCGTATGCATCAATTTCGATGCTAGGCTGAAGCTTCTCTCACCCTTGCCCTCCAATACATAGTCCTATCAACATACTACTAACCCTATGGTGTGATCCACGCGCGCGCTCATATGATGGGCACCAAAGGACAGCAACATAACCACAAGAAAATTAAACCAATCATAGCAATTCATCAATCACCTATAGGACAACGAAAATCTACTCAGACATCATAGGATGGCAACACATCATTGGATAATAATATGAAGCATAAAGCACCATGTTCAAGTAGAGGGTACAACGGGTTGCGGGAGAGTGGACCGCTGAATATAGATGGGGGAAGATGACAGAGGTGTTGGTGTAGATCGCCGTCACACGATGATGTCCCGGGCGGCGTTCCGGCGTCGCCGGGGGAGAGGGGGAGAGAGCCCCCCTTATTCTTATTCTTCCTTGACCTCCTCCCTAGATGGGAGAAGGGTTTGCCCTCTGGTCCATGGTCTCCATGGCGGCGGGGGGCGAGAGCCCCTCCGATATTGGATATCTCTCTCTGTGTCCTTCTGTTTCTGCGCTCCCAGATTCTGGCCTTTCACCGTTCTTAAATTCCCGGAGATCCGTAACTCCGATTAAGGTGTCCTTTTAACATGATTTTCCTCCGGATATTAGCTTTCTTCCGGTGATAGAAGGGCCCCAACCGCCTTAGGGGTTGGTCACGAGATTGCCAGGCGCGCCTCGTGGGCTCGTGACGCCCTCGGGCATCGTTTCGCGTTGATTCTTCTTCCCAATAATCATAAATATTCCAAAAAAATCCCCGTAGGTTTTTTATTGCGTTTGAACTTCGTTTGGTATGGATATTCTGCGAAACAAAAAACATGCAACAAACAGGAACTTGCACTGGGCACTGGATCAATATGTTAGTCCCAAAAATAGTATAAAAAGTTCCCAAAAGTATATGAAAGTTGTAGAATATTGGCATGAAATAGTCAAAAATTATAGATACAACGGAGACGTATCAGTGCGCCTCGGGGCCGCCTCGCTAGCTGGCTCCTCCACGCGAGTTCCCTTGGAGGGGTCATGTCTAGCCTTCGTACGCTTCTCCTTGGGCTTCTTAGCCCGGTTGGGCTGAGATTGGCCTGCGGCCATCTTCTTCGCCACCACTTCCCAGCAAAGGGCAGATTGATCATTAAGAGCCTTCTGGGTAGATTCAGCTGCTGCCCAGCCGGCCCATTCGGCGGCGGAGGCAGTTTCTTCCTCCACGTCTTCTGCCTCCTTGCCAGGCATAATTTGAGGAACCCATCCTCACTCAACGAAATAAAAAGATACGACGAAGGACTCTTACCCCGCCACGATGGGCACCTGCTTCCTCCTGGCGCCGGCTTGACGCTTCTTAGTGCTGCCTGCTCGTCCTCTGGCTGGAGGTCCAGGCGCGGCGCATTTGGTGGCCAGCCTGGAGGTTGTGGCACCCTTGCCCTTGTTCTTGGCCGCCTCGCCAAGACCGGTCGTCTCGCCAGCATGGCGGCGGCCTTGGATTATTGGAGGGCTGGTGACTTCCTCCACCTCTTTGGCACCCTCCTCGAAGGCTGCATCATATGAAGAAGGCGGCGTCGTGTCATCGTCCTTCCAGTCAACAAGGGGAGGCCTCAGGTTCTCACCAGACGGCTCGGAGCCTTCCGAATCCAATGCCTCCTCCGAGACGTCATCCCGTGGCTCGATCATCCCCTCGTCTTCAATCTCCGAGGGGTCCGACGTCTCCACGTCTGGAGCCGGCGGGGCGAGCCTTTGCAGGTTCTCAAACAGCTGATGCAACCAAGTTTGCAGCCGGCTCAATGAGAAGAAACAACAGTTTCAAAAAGACAAAGAAGTACAAAACTCATGAAGGCACTCACCATGGGGGGAGGATGGTTCCTGTCATAGGGGACCAGCCCCCATTCCGGGTCTCCTCCTTCATCCATGTTGGTGGAGGAGATCCTGTTCATGTTCTTCGCCACCTCTCCAGGGTGGAAAGTTTTGGTGGAGAGCCGGCAAGGATCGTGCCGGCTGCTCATCTAGCATATCAAATGAGGCCGCCTCTGCAGAGGCAGGACCAAGCGGGTCATCATAGTGGTGAGTAGGTCGCGACCTGTGAGGACGGGAGCCTTCAAGCTATCGAGGTAGGCGCCTATGTGCGCTACCTCGGGAACCGGCTTGGGGTACTTTGCCTACCAGTTCTTCTTCGCCGTCGGAGGCTCGATGGCGAAGGGGGTCATGTTGAGGGCATCGCGGGTGTGGCTGGTATTCTTCTCGTAGAAGAAGCCCCTCTACCACTTCTTGATGGAGTCTTGGAGCGGCATCTGGGGGAAGCCGCACTTTGGCCGGTGTTGCACCAGTGTCGCGCCGCACGGGGTCATCGGACGAGGGCCATCGAGCTTCTCTACCTCGGCCTTGTCCATTTTCTTGGACTGTTGCTTGAAAAAGAACAAGCTCTGCTAGAGGTCGAGGCGGGGCTCTGTCCGCAGAAACCCCTCGCACAAGACGACGAACGACGCGAGCTGGAGGATGGCGTTCGGCGCCAGATGGTGTGGCTGTAAGCCGAAGAAGTTGAGGAATTTGCAGAAGAAAGCGCTCGCCGGGAGCCCGAAGCCTCGGTAGAAGTCTTCGTCGAACATGACTACCTCTCCCTCCTGCGGCGTCGGGGCGTTCTTGGCTCCGGGAATGCGCACGGTCACAAGGGAGGCGGGAGGCAGCATTCGGCGATGGCAGAGCGCGTCGATATGCTCCGCGCAGATGTCACTGCGGAGCCAGGCACCGTTGTGCTCGCCCTTCTTGGAAGAGCTGCTCGACATGGCGGCGAGCGGCGAGAGCTCGAAAGGGGGCGATGCCTTGCTCGACGGTGAAGACGAAGAAGACGAGACTCTCTCTTTCTCTGCGCTCACGGAAGGAGGGAGCAGAAGTGCGGGGCGATAAGGGGGCGAATGGCCTCCTCGGTACCACCGCACCCCATTTAAACCCCACGAAGGATCGTGGGGAGGGATCCGGTGCGCATCGGTCCCATTATCTCCGATTATTACGGAGGCTTTTACGACTCCCGAAACCCAACCGTCGTGGAGTAAATCCGTAGAGGATCCTCCGCGCGTGGGCCGAGGGGGCGTCCTGGCGGGACCCAGGGCTCAGGCCCAGTCCCGTCAAACTGAACAAACCATCATCACGTCAGGCTGGGCCTGGCACGTGGCACGATCTGTGTGATCTACAACGAAGTCGATGCGTCACTTGGAAGCCGTCCGTCTTCCGAGACGGTGTTCCCTGCCGCAGGTGGCGGCAGGAATTCAACAACAAACAACTTAAGCCGACGAGGTCGCCCGCTCCAAGGCGGCGGGCCTCCCCAGCTTCCGGGACTACTGTCGGGTGGATGACCCCGGGGTAGGCTCGTCGAGCCTACTCATTTGCCTTCAACCAAGAAGGAACAGCAAGAACCATTCTGGAAAGCCCAAGTCCCCCTCGCCGGCTAAGAATTACTTGTCGGCTGGGGGCGAGACGGACAACTCTCTGGCCGGCCAGGAAGCACCCGCCGGCTAGTGGCGAGACAGTTACCTCTCCCTGGCCGCCTAGGCCAAGCCAGCCGGCTAGGGGTGAGGCGGTCGTGCCCAGACCGACTAGTCAAGAGACTAGCCGGCTAGGGAGCACAAGCCACATCAGACCGTAGGTCATGACGAGACCGTAAGGTTAAAGGTGGCTACGCGTCAGCAAAGGTACTGGATCAGGATGCATGGCAGGTACAAGCGTCGGCGGACATGCCGCTGACCTCCTTCGGCTCCGATCCATCACCCTCCACAGTGTCGGCCCGTCAAACTCCCACTCCATTATTGCACTCGGCGTGGGAACAGTGGAGACGGTTGTACTGCCTGCCCATGACGATCCTCGCCGGATGACATCGGACGTACCACACGTGTCCTGCATCAACCTTACGCGAGAGCCTTATTGCCTAGCCGACGGGTCCCACAACCAGACGGGACCTTGCAGCCGGCGGGCCCCTCCAGCGACAAGACAAGACCCCGTGGGCCCCTGGCCATCCGGCGAGGCCACCAGACGGGTCCCACTCTTGTACATTTTATCCATATTGTAGGTTGGTGGGTTCGTCTATCAAACCCCCCGACCCCCCTTCATGGAGAGGGTCGGTCAACTCAGCACACACACACCACATAGGAGAGGCAGATGCGAGCCGGCAGCTCCTTCTTCCTCCTCCGCAATACAGCTCCAGGAGCACTTGGTAGTCCCATTCATACATCATATACTCCGACGGGATTAGGGGTGTTATCTCTATGGAGAGCCCTGAACCTGGGTACATCATGCGTTCCATGCTTGTACCATCCTTGTTCCCAGCGCCCTCCGGTGCCACTTCGGTTCCCACCATCTTTAGTCTACCCATGGCTTATGTTGTGAGTAAACACCGACAATAATAATAGCTAGAAATAGAAGTGTTCGCTGTTGCAATCACTACTCGCGTAAATCAGAATATCCCCAAATTGGTGGTGGTGGTGGTGCTTGATGTACGAGATGGCACTGCCCATAGTTCATGATTAGAATCCTGCGGTACAACTCGTGTGCAACGTACGCATCTTTTGCTGCATACTCAATGTTGATACCGTCAAGTGGGGTCGTCTCCCACTCTTTTTGCTGATCTAAGAGGAATTTGGTCTTCATATCAGCGTACTCCTCGTCGATCATGGCGATTGTCATATGAGCCATCGAAGTCCTCGTATGTTGAAGTCTCAATATATCTTGGATATCAATGTGGCAGTCAGCTGGTATCTCAATACCGAAGTTGTGCCTCATCTTGAGCTTGTCATTTCTTATATCAATGCTAGGCAAACGTATGCCGCTGCGAAGGAAGTCCATGAGTACTCGACAGTGCTTGTCACCACTGCAACAACAACAAATTAAAATGGAACAAATGTTACATACTACTGCAAAACAAACATATTTCGGCAGAAGTATAATAATTAAGAATCATAACAAGTATATTTTGGCACATGTATAATATGCAACTTTAAAGGAAAAATTGTCCACTGCAACAAAAGAGGAATCAAAAGAAGCCCTAGATGTTCCTATCTTATGCAATTTTCATATATGAATCAAAATAATAATATATGCAATAAGGAAAATTCTTTCACTACAACTAAAGAGGAATTGATATTTCCCATAGGATTCAAATGGAACATATTACTATCCTTTGCAATTTTCATATCCTATGAATTGGTCAAGAAACCCTAAATTAACTATAACATATATGTTCTCCCACGGTTTTGACAATATGCAACAAGGAAAATTGGTTCACTACAACTAAAGAGAAATTGATCTTTAGGATTCAAATGGAACATATTGCTATCCTATGCAATTTTCATAACCTTTGATCAAAGAAAAGCCTCAAAACTTACCTCGCCCATTGGAAGACCATGACATTTCTCTTGAAACAAAGTTGGATGACGGCAACATCTTCTTGATTGGTCGTGTACTCGAGATCAAGCCCCATGAACGTGTCTTTCTCCTCCGCCACTTCAAGTCGTTCCTCGAAATAGGAAAGAAAACACAGCACCATGGCGATGTCGTTCATGTAGACGACATTGAGTTTGGTTGTGCCATGTGCGAGCACCTTTCCGTAGCGAGTGATTGGATCATCCATGATGGAAGATATGAGGAAGAAGAGAGGAGCGAGGAGACAAGATGAACAGAATGACCGCAGTTAATGTAGCCCTCGAGGTACTGTACCATTTATCCTGTTTTTCATCCCGTGAAACGACGCGGGATGTGAACGGTTTGGACCTTAAGTCCCGGCTTGAGACACCAACCGGGTCTAAAGGGGCTCGTACCATGCGAACGGTTGCCACCACCCCTTTAGTCCCGGTTTGTGGCTAAACCCAGGACTAAAGGCCCTTAACGAACCGGGACAAACCCCGTTTGGCCTCCAGCCGCTCGAACCAGGAATAATGGTCACATTAGTCCCGAGCCAAAATCAAACCGGGACTAAAAGGGCGAACGTAAGACCTGTTTTCTACTAGTGTATATAAGAAATCACAATCCAAGCATTTAACAAGGGAAACGTATTAAATCTACCGATTGATTTTCAGATCATGTAAACCGCCTCGAGCTTGCGACACGTGTTCACGCACACGCACCGCTCGCGATCAGTCCCAGTCTTATCTCTACCCCTCCGCACGTTCCCCCCTCACTCTTTTCCTACTTCCCCCTTTTTTCTCACACGTGAGAGAATGGGCACAGGCTAGCATGCTGCAGCACGAAGGAGGAGGTCGGGGAGGTTGGCGCCACTCGTCGCCGGTGTTGCAACGCAACACAGGGCGGAGCTGCAGTGCAACCGGCATTGTGCTGCGCGCCGGCAGAGGAGCTGCAGTGCAGCATGTCGGTGGGCAGGGCGGAGCTGTAGTGCAGCCGGCGTTGTGCTGCGTGCCGGTTGCAGAGTTGCAGTGTAGCACACCGGTGGGCGGGACAAAGTTGCAGTGCAGCCGGCGTTATGCTACGCACCGGCGGCGGAGCTGCAGTGCAACAGCCATTGATGCTGTAATGGAGCTTTGCCGGCGCTGGCGATGCTGCATTGTAGCTTTTCCCTTGTCGCGCGGGGATGCAATAAAGCTTCAGCAGGGGGAGGAGGTGGTGCCATGGACTTTACTCGAAGTTGCGTCAGATTGGTGGAGTTGAAGATGAGTTGACCGATCCGGCGGACCTGGGACATGTGATTGAACGGGTGTCAACCCGGCTGATTTCTCCAGTTGATTTGTAGCACCGTTGATTTGTAGCACCGCCCTTTAAAAAATGTTAAATTTGCATAGAATTTGTTTGCTAGAATAATTTACGTGCATACTACATTTGCGAGAACATTCACATAATGATGTCCGAAAGGTCCAAAAGTGATAGACAACTTTGGGTACGTTTGCGAGAACACTATTCATAATTCTTTTTTATCATGACCTAATATATATACACACAACTAATATATTCATATTGATCTTCTTTTTTAATAAAGATGAAAGGCATGCGGGATCGGCTCCTAAGAACGGATCGCGTACGAGCAAAACAAGAGAAAATAGCGGGATTTTTGCTCGACCAGGTCATAGATCTCAAAAGAGAATACCATTAAAGCGTGTAATGCCTCCATGTAATGATCTGCAAATTATAGGAGAAATTATATATGTGTGTGTGTGTGTGTGTGTGTGTGAATGGTCGTGCGAGAAATTCGATGATATATATATATGATCGGTTCTACGAGAAATTCTATTTTTATATATGCATAACATGTACAATAAGTAGTAGCATAAGATATGTTTGAAATGAAACAGAATTAAATAGAAAACAGAAAATGAAAAGCAAAAATAAACAATAGACACCAAAACCCCAAAATACCAAAAGCCTCTACCGAGACTAAAGGTCCCGACCACGCCTCGCACGCTGCCAGACACGTGGAAGGGTATTAGTCCCGGTTTATGACAAATCGGGACTAAAGGAAGGGGAAGGGGTCTTTAATATTAAGTTAATAGTCTCGGTTGATGAACCGGGACTGTAGGCCTTACCAATCGGGATTATAACTTTGTTTTATATTAGTGAAACAACATTGACCATCCACTTTCTGGTGATGGCGTAATCGTGATCAGGTTGGTTGACGTTGGCGAGCACTTCCCAAAGACGAACAAATTACCTGAGGTGCTCGATGGTGCTAATTTTTGTGACTGTATCCACCCAACCCTCACCGCAGAGGTTGAAATAAACCGTTCTTCGTTTCCTGGTGGCAATCTTGAGATCTGTGGCGAGGTGTTGCATATGGACCATTACCCATCTAGTCATCATGCCAGAAAAGCGCCTTCCTCCAGTTTGCTAGGGCAGTTAAAATAGTTTAGGACACATGCATCTAGTGGTGCTCTTGTTATTGCACATCTAAATAACTCAATCAAACTAGAAAGAAATACTAGATGAATCTTAGCATAAATCTTATACAAATTCTTACATGAATCTTAGCATAAAATCAATGTCATAGGATTTAGATGTGCGATACTTAAGTCACATCTAGATGTGCTATAACAAAACTGTTGAAATAGAAGCCGGAAAGGGTTAAAAAGTCTCATATCCGCCTCATCACATGTTTTGACCCCACAAGACATATCGGGGTCGTTGCTTCCAAACCATGGACAGCGAAGCCGGAGATCGCTTCTGAATCTCTCCAGGTCCGCAATGTCAAGATAGCAAAGATCATCCCAGGCTGACTTCAATGAGGGGCCTGCATCCAGATTCGGTTATTCTCCTCACCACCATTTCATCATCATTACTCCAAGGACATGCTTGCTGTCTGACCATCTCCCAATCCCAAAGTCCATTGTATCGAACATGACCGTCATCCTTGAGCAGGATAACACGTTGCAACGATGTGCACACGCTCACTAGATACTTCAAAAACCATATGTGGCGCTGCAAGAATCCAGTAATGGCAAGTTCCTTGAGGCAGTGATGGCGCCGAAGCGCCTCGAGTGAGGTCATCTCCAAGCTCCCGTAAGTTGGCTCCTCCTCGGAGCAAGGCACATGGATGTGCAGGACCTCGAGTGATGGCGCGGCCAACAGGAGGCCGCGTGGCCATGTGATGTTCCAGTTCGTAGGCAGATCGGCCACAAGGAGCCTTTTCAGGTTGAGCAATGGATTGGCGGGTGGAGTGGGCACCATCCATCTTCTCAGCCCGGTAAAGCGGAGGATGAGATTCGTCATGGTAGGGGACATACCGATGATGTAATGGTCGAAGTAATCCCTGGACCGCTTCGGAACTATCCAGCTTTCTGCCGCGAATGTGAGGTTAGTGTGCATGAGGCTGGGGACCGAGCCAAATACAATCCTATAAGTCTCGGTTAGGCAGCATGCCAGGCTGACAAGCATTGGAAGGTGGCGCAGCTCGACCGTCATGAAGTTGCACTGGTCGAGGATGAGCACCCTGATCTCTGAACACGGGGCGTCCACCACCACATGGTCCTGTGCACAGCAACAGGATATCAGGTGAAGCACCTGCAGCCGTGTGCACTCGGTGAACACCCTCTCGTACACGCTGACGGGCGTGGAAGCAGCCATGTCTCGCAGGACCAGCGTGGTGAGAGCGTTGTAGCTATGCAGCGGCGGGAGCGTGCAGTAGTTACCCAGCGTCAACCGGCGAAGGCCGTCCTTGAGGCAGTCGTGGTCGTGAGGAAAGCGGTATGGCGGCGACTGAAGGACATTGCAGGACGCTTGCCTGGCAACGACCTCCAGATCCTGCACTCCCCATGCGCCTACCGCGGTGGCGATCAGGCGGTCGACGAAGTATCCGCCATCGTGTGTCTGGAAAAACTCCAGACGCAGGGTCTTGGCGCGACGTCGCGCGTCGCCGTCAGCAGGGCCGCCGTCCGCTTCCAAGAATCCAGCGATGCCGTCGACGAACGCCGCGATCGTCTCGATTTCGCAGCACGCAATGAGACGGTCCAGCATCTCGGCCAGGAACGTGTCACGCGGCATGTTGCGCCGGCGGAGGGAGACGGTCCGGTGGTACTCGGGCGGGAGCAGGTCGCTGATCCTGAAGTCGAGCTCCGGCAGATCGCGGGTGATGTGCGCCCAACGCCTGGCGAGGGCGGCGGTGGAAAGCGCGGTGCGGGTGTCCAGCCTGCCTACTATGAGGCGGATGAGATCGTCGGGTAGTGCGCTGAGGCGGTCCTCGCCGCCGGCCGTGGCCGTGCGTGGTCGCAGGCGACGCAACATTGGCATGACAGCAGGCTGCAGGCATGGAGTTGGAAGTCCGGTATAGGGGGCAGGCGGCCGAGGCTCGGCATTGCAGTTCGGCGTGATCGGATCTGACTCTCCATTCTCGGTTCCCCGGTGAAACCGGGATCTCGGCATTGCAGTTTTCCAAGCATTGGACACAGCATGCATGCATGCATTGACCGCCACGTAATGCTGGGGCGGTTGGGCCGTGCTAGACTAAGACTACGTACGAGGGCATCACCTAACAATAACGAGTTTGCTGAAACGTAGCTAGCTAAGTTTGAGCTGTGGTCGTAGTCACGCTGTGAGCCGTCAGATCGAGTTTGCTTTGTGATTCGTGCTTGCGGCCCAGTTGGATTTTTCGCGTGCCCATATTTTTTGAGTTTGAGCCCGGCCCGTGTTTGGCTAGGTTTTCTGTTTTTGCAGCCGCAGCGTTTCCTTTGTCTCGGTGAGGAAAGGAGAGCGGCGGCGGCCAGGGTGCACGGAGGAGGTCGGCAGCTGCGGAGGCCACCGGTGTGCGGAGGAGGCTCACAGCTGCGTCGGCCATCGGCGCGCGTAGGAGATCGGCAGCTGCGGCGGCGGCCAGGGAGAGCGGCGGTGGCCAGGGTGCACGGAGGAGGTCGGCAGCTGCGGAGGCCACCGGTGCGCGGAGGAGGCTCACAGCTGCGTCGGCCATCGGCGCGCGTAGGAGATCGGCAGCTGCGGCGGCACGGACCGCGAGTTTGGGCTCAGCTGTGTGTAAGGAGTCTATTTTTCCCCATTTTTTCTTGTTTTTTTTCGTTTATGTATGTGTTGTTTAGTAGTACATTTACCTGTTCTTAGAAGATTTTGTAGGTTTTGCTTGGTTGCTGCTCTAGTACACAAGTATTTGTAGGCTGTCTTCCCCTCCTTTTTCAGGTGTTTTTGTGTGATTATCTGTGCGTGTAGTTGCAGATTTTTTGTTCTTATGCATTTTTTGTGCTTCTTTTTTGATTTGGTGTTTTGATTCTTCATCAATGGTATAATGTAGTTTTAGTGTTTTTGTTGTTATGCATACTGTTTTCTTATGCAGTAGACATTTGTGTGTGTTTTGTAATTGCAGTTTTTTGTTCTTGTGCTTTCTTTTTTAGATTTGATACTGCTTCTACATGGATGGTTCAATGCAGGCCCATAGTTTTTTGTTGTTATGCTTTTTTGTGTTATGCTGTAGATGTTTATATTGAAACATATATGTGCATAATTAGTTGCAGTCAATATTCACTGTGATATCTTTTTGTGTCAATAAAAATGAATGAATCTATCTTCTAAAATATGTCTATATTCATCCGTATGTAGTCAATAAAATCACTAAAATGACTTATATTTATATTTACGAACGAAGGAAGCACTTAGCTGTTGCTGCTGTTTTTAGACCGTTAGTCCTGTATTTTGTGGCCTTCACAGGCCCTCCTAGTAAGCAATTAATTGCAAGTCCCCAGAAACTTTGCTCTCTCCTATGGAGTTGTTCACTGGAGGAACTTGCTTCTGACAGGTTAGACCACCCTAAAACCACTTTTTCTACTTTGGATGATTGGTGAGGGGCAAAGTGACATGTCACATAAATAAATAAAATAAAAGAGCTGGTTAAAGCATGGATGGGATGGAGGCTTTTCTTTCCTATTCTGGGGTTGGCCGGCGTATTCTTTGATGGTACCCTGTCCTGGCCGTGATGATCGCTCTCTGTGGCGCAATGCCGTTGGTTGCGTTCATTTCCCTCACGGCTTTGGGGGTGAGAATGCGGCCGTTGGGAGGGCTTTATCACAGCATCCCTATGAATGTGATGGTGGTCCTGAACTTCTGATGATTTTTCTTCATCATCACATTCTTTTTTGCTTTGCGTTTGTGCGCCCCCTTCTTTCCCCTTTCTTTCATGATTAGTTGTTTATGTTTTTTTATTTTTGATTGTGAGTACTGCAAGGAATACTGTTTTTGTATGTTTTATCTTTTAAGCGAACAGTCAATTATTATGTACCTAACTTGTTTTATTTTCTTTTGTATGTTGAAGAGGATGGTTTGCCCAGTTTGTTATGCACACTATGGGAACAGTAAGACAAAGAGATGGGGTGTTTATGTCAAGGATGACCCTGAGGCCTTGATAGTAAAGTTTTATCACTTTTTCTTTCACATGCTTCTTATTGTGTCTTTATGTTTTTTTTTCTGCAGTTTTTTCTAAACTTTTTTTGTTATTACCATGTTGATTGTACTTCTATTTTTTCTTGTAGAACATACCATGCACTATAAGGGATAGTTTGAAGCATGTAACTGGAAGGTCCTTCAATTTCAAAGCAGATGGGAATAGGTATGTTTTGGATGTGTACAGAGGGCACAACACCACAGTGATAGGTGGCAATGATTGGGTGAAGTTCGTGACGGACTTCAATCTTGGTGCTGGTTCATATGTTGTCTTTGACACATCTAAGCGGATGGCAGAGGCGTACGTGGTGCATCTTGGTTTCGGAGATTTTCAAATGATGGGGAGTCAGATGAGGACGTAGAAGGCGAAGGTGCTGGTGTAGAGGTGTTCAACATTGAATCAGATGAGGATGACCATGAGGAAGGAGATGCACAAGAAGTTGTGTACACACAGGGGTGTGTGCTGAGTGGTGTTGAAGAATCATTGTTGGATGTGGTTCTTGCCAACAATGACGGGTATATTGGCTCTTTCTTTATTCATCGCTTGACAACCACAAACATAACCAAGAAAATCGTGGTAAATGTCATGCACCCTTTCCTATTTTCTTCTTCATTGTGGCTTTCTTCTTCTCTAACATGTTTTTTTTCTCGTGTCTATATTTGTTATGTAGAAAATCCCAAGAAAAGTGGCTCAACAATTGAACTTGCCACTAGTGGGTGTAGCTGGTATTCGCCTTGAAGCTGGAGAATGCATGAAGGTTGCATACCACACAGATTGTGATGGTCGGATGGTTTTCAACAATCGGTGGGGTGGTTTTGCAACACAAACCAACCTTGAAGAAGGCGATGCCGTTGTTTTTAGCTTCAAACCCAGCAATCGCGGCAGCATGAACATCATATGCGTGGTGCACATTCTGAGGATGCCAGTGGTGTAGGAAATGTCAGTAGTCCGTGGGAAAAAGTAGAATGTGCTAGGTTGCTTTTTATGTCTGTGAACCTGTAGCGAAAACAATTAAATGGAATTCCGTGTGTTTTCATTATCAATGGAACTTTGAAAGGGTACTTTTTGTTGCTACAACCTGTGGTTTTTGTCTCTGATATTATTTTATTAGTTAAGCAATTCCATTTTTCTCTACACAAATTGGTGTTATTTTCTTTCCGATTTTCAAAATGGTTCAGACTTCAGTTTTAGATTTTTAGTAAATCATGGTTGCAGTTATAGGAAGAAAATCAAATTGAAATAAGAAATATTATATATTTTTTCAGTATATATTTGTCCAAATTGTATATTCTTGTTATAATATCCAAAAACATTTTTTGTGGAAACCATAAATAATTTTTGGTCCTGCAAAACATTTTTTTACGATTTCCTGATACTTCTTTTAAAATCCTACACATTTTTACGATTGTTTTATGAATAATTTTTTTCTATGTTTTGGATACATGATCATTTTCAAAATCATGATTGCTTTATATATTCTCAATATATCACTGGAAATTCTGAATTCTTTTAAAATACGCAAACATTTTTTTCAAATCATCAACATTTTTTTTGAATCCGTGGAATTTTTATGATTTTTTTAACCTTCTTTGAAACTCCCAATTTTTTTATGACTTTTCAATGAAAAAAATTGTGAAACTATAGAACTTTTTTAGAGTCACGAACATTTTTTTTTTGAATCCGTCAACATTTTAATGGACATTTTGACAAATTCCGAATTACATTAAAGAAGGAAAACTTATCCTATCCATTTTTTTTAATTTTTTTTGCGAGGGGGGGAGTGGTACGAATCCGCGCGATTATTTCCGGCTGCACCTTTATCCTTTCCCTGTCATCATTAGGCAAAGCCCGGCGGGATTCAATGCCAACGAGGTCTCCTATTTTGTTCTCCCTCACAACGGTGTTGATGCGGGCTGGTAGTTCGGGGGCGATGACAGTACCGCACAAAGGGTTGCTGCAATTTGCATGCTACTTTTTTACATGGCTTTTGCATGCCTTTTTTTTGGATGCAAAATGGCATGACCGTCATGTGTTTAGTTTGTAATTGCATGTGTCCAATGTTATTTTGGTGCATTTTGCACGCCCATGGTGAAGTGATCGCAATTGCATGTCTTTCTATTTGTTTTTTTCAACCGCAAATGCACGCCCAAGATTTTTGGTGCAACTGCGTGACTACGACGAAGTGACCGCAACTGCATGCATTGTTAGGGATCGCTACAACTGCATGCATACGATGAAGCGGCCGCAACTGCATGCCATCGTTAGGTATCGCCGCAACTGCATGCCATCGTTAGGGATCGCCGCAACTGCATGCCTTTTTTCAGGGTTGATGTAATTGCATGTTATTCAAGGGGGTGTTGCAATTGCATGCCATCCTTTTTTTATGATCAAGTGACCGCAAACCGCAACTGCATGCCATTTGATTGGATCGGTGCAACTGCATGCATACGATGAAGTGACCGCAACTGCATGCCATCGTTAGGGATCGCCGCAACTGCATGCCTTTTTTCAGGGTTGATGTAATTGCATGTTATTCAAGGGGGTGTTGCAATTGCATGCCACCCTTTTTTTATGATCAAGTGACCGCAAACCGCAACTGCATGCCATTTGATTGGATCGGTGCAACTTCATGCATACGATGAAGTGACCGCAACTGCATGCCATCGTTAGGGATTGCCGCAACTGCATGCCATCGATAGGGATCGTCGCAACTGCATGCCTTTTTTCAGGGGTTGATGTAATTGCATGTTATTCAAGGGGGGTGTTGCAATTGCATGTCTTTTTGATGAGGCAGTCGCAACTGTATGCAAGTTATTCAAAAGGGTTGCTGCAATTGCATGCTACCTTTTCCAATGGTTTTTGTATGCCTTTTTTGTTGCAATTGCATGTGCTCCAAGTTTTGGTGCAACTGCACGACTCCCCATATGAAGTGACCGCAATTGCATGGCTTCCATTTGTTTTTTAACCACAACTGCACACTATTGATGTCATCGCCTCAACTGCAATTCCTTTAAGGTTTTGGCGCAACTGCGTGCATACGATGAAGCGATCGCAACTGCATCTTTTCTGTCAATAGGTCTGAATGCAACTGCATGCCACTATCAGGATCGGCGCAACTATATGGCTTCGATGGGGGCTGTTGCAACTGTATGCCTTTTTTCATTTCTTGCCACGAGCCTTGCAACTTTGAATATGTCCATGTACATAAAGCGTTAGGGAACTCCTACCTGCCGCTAGCTCGCTGCGGCAGGGGTTTGCTCCCACACACACGGGGGCATCCGACTGGGCTGAGCCAACTTTTTTTTTCCAAAAAAATCGGACAACTTTTTTTTCCTGTTTTCTTTTTTTACTTTTATGCTTACTAGTATACTGCTTGTGCGTTGCCACATGCCAACAAATAAATTTCTAACAAATGTTTCATTTTCGTCCCCAAGAAATATCACATTGCACGGAATATTCAATCACCAATTCAGTCTTTGATCTTGCTATGTTCTAGGTATATCAATCTAATTTTATGTTTTTTTAGGTATAGTCATTTTTTCCTTATTTTCTTTTCTAGTTTTTTTCATAATAAGCATGTGGTTAAACATCTTTTTTGTTTGTTTTTTCTGCTTTTTCTATTTATATATATTTTTTCATGTCATTATTTTTTGTAAGATCATTAAAAAAATACTATTAGTAATACACAACTCAGAGCCTAAGAGAGGAACAAAAAGTGATGTATTTTCGTCCCCATGAAATATCACATTGCACGGAATATTCAATCACCAATTCAGTCTTTGATCTTGCTATGTTCTAGGTATATCAATCTAATTTATGTTTTTTTAGGTATAGTCATTTTTTCCTTATTTTCTTTTCTAGTTTTTTTCATAATAAGCATGTGGTTAAACATCTTTTTTTGTTTGTTTTTTCTGCTTTTTCTATTTATATATATTTTTTCATGTCATTATTTTTTGTAAGATCATTAAAAAAATACTATTAGTAATACACAACTCAGAGCCTGAGAGAGGAACAAAAAGTGATGTATTTTTTTTGTATTTTTTTCTTGCCTGAAAGCTAGCAATTAATGCACAATACACCTGGGAGTTATTCGGGTACACCTAGCAGTGGGAGACCTTTTTTCCTTCTCATTCGCAGCACACCTGGGACTTTATTGTGTACACCTGAGACTTTATTTCCACTGTTTGAAATTGGGATAAGGAGAGAGCGGCACAGAGGAAGCAAACACCACGGGGGCAGGTCTCTCGAAACTGCGGGCGGCTTCACTCGGCGGCGAGGCCATGGAGGACGGCGACGGCGAGCAGCCGGACCAGTTGCTCCAATCGAAGGTATGTGCTAGCCGCCGGCGAGCTAGCCTCACTTCCGAGTCCGCCTTCATCTCCTCTCTGTACTTGTCCGCATCCGCATCTAGGATTTGCAGCAGGTGATTTTCATTTTTGTGTAGGGTTTCTAAATCCCGTGGCTGAAATGGTATTATAGAACCAGATTTAAGAGGAGATAAATACTGGATCTGTTTAATTTTAGGGGATACTTTTGTACAAGCAGATTTTTGTGTTGAACTAGCCGTTTGGGGAACCGCCAGTATAAGTAGATTTTTTTTGGCCTGTAGGAGTGATTTCTAAGTAGATTTTTTTCTGGGAATATGCTTTTGATATGCTGATATCTGTGTTTGTTCCCTTTTTGTTCATGTAGGAGTGATTTTTTTTGCTCATGTAGAAACTGAAAACCAAACTGAATAGTTGTTTTTCAATATTGTGTTCGTAGCTTGTGTTCGTTAATTGCACTGCATTTAGTTGGAGCATATGCCCTAGTTGTTCAATATTGGAGCAATTTGTGACTCAATATAATTATATAAATGGAGGACAGCAGTACGACAAGTCATTGATGGTATTCAGTCTGGACCATCTTGTAATGGTAGTTGGTTTTATATGTAATATATATATAGATACTATATGGTAGTTGGTTTATATACTGACTGTAATATACTTTTGATGTGTTGTTCCCTCTCCCATGTGTGTTGTTGTTGCTGCAGAACTGAAATCCACATGTAGGTCATGTATGATTGTTTTTTGTTGCTGCAGAACGGAATTCACATATTTCCATCATGCACACCATCAATATTTTTGTTGGAAAATGGCACTTATAGGTACTGTAGGACTGTTTTTTTGGAGTTGTTGTACTTCATGCAGAATCAGTGTAGGACTGTTTGTTAAAAATTGGCACTTATAGGTACTGTAGGACTTTTTTGTTGACAAATGACACTTATAGGTACTTAATACACTTGTAGGTCATGTTGGACTCATGTATGTTTATACATTTTTTTGTTCGTTGTATTATGGTCAGTATATTTCTGCTGTTGTAGCTGTTTGTACGTCTGAACCAAAAATAAGAATATGTTGAATCCTGCTGGGAAATGTATGCATGGTGTGCACATGAGTCAAGTTCATTTCTAACTACATATTTGAAGTTCAGTTTCAGATTTCTGTATTTTAGGTTCAGTGCCATTTTTTTGTGTCATTATCTCAGTTTCAGTCTTTTATATTTTTCATTTGTTTATTTTTTTTTACAGGGTAACACATGATAGCAAACTGGGCATGGAGGATGCTCTATTGGACAAAGGTTCCGAACCACTGTTCGAGAGCGATAGTGATATTGCTGTTGATAAAAGGACGGACTCTGAAATAAATGCAGACCTAAGTGAAGCTGAAATATCAGATGTTTTGCTATGTGATGGAGTGATAAATATGGTGAACAATTGCACAATGAATTTTTTTCTTTTGTTTCTTTTTGCTGTACAGTTCATATACACAGTTTTTTCAATGCACAAGGAAGCGTACATGATTTTTTGTGTTGCTTCTTTACTTGCAGCTAAGGAAGATACTTGACACAAAAGAAACTAGAGAGATTGTTAGGCAGAAAACATTAAAGGTAAAACTGTTTATGTCACTGTTTTTATGTGCTTTTTGAACCTGCAATGCACCTTACAAAAAAAATTCACTTAACTGAACATGTGGGGTTTCTTATATCACTTTTCTTTCTTTTTCTACTATTTTAACTGAACAGAGGCCACGAAGTAGTAACGAACTCGAAGATAAAGCAAACAATGGTGTTGTACCAAAGGCATACAGCAGATGCAGTGTCCCGTATTTCGTTGATGTTGTCAAGACAACACGCAAGAGCCAAAGTAAAGTGGACCTTGTTAAAGGGATTGGTTTTGCTTACCTACTGGAATTAGATGATTCTGTCGTCCCAAGACATTTTACACAGTGGGTAGCTGACAAAGTTTGTGTCGAGGATCAGATTATCTCCATCAACAACAGGACCATCACTTTGAACGCAGAATATGTATTACATGTTTTTGGAATTCCAGCAGGGGAAACTATCATTAGTACAAGTGATGATGGAGGCAAAGAAGAGTTTCTAGCATTGTTTGGTTTGTCAGAAGTGCCAACAATAAAGTTTTTTGGGAACAAGATAATTAAAGAGGAGGATTTATCAGATGACCAGTTTGTCCGTTGTTTCATGGTTGTAGCCCTTGCAACCTTCCTATGACCAACATCGAATAATAAACCAAGCACGAAGTATATGTCTGCACTTCTGGATGTTGGAAAGATCAAAGACATGAATTGGTGCAAGTTCACGCAAACATGGCTCTTGCAAGCAATCAAAAAGTATCAAAAAGACAAGTTGAAACAAAACAAGTCATCATTAACTCTTGGTGGATGCATCTATTACTTGGCTGTATGTTATTCTTAACCGTTATGGCAATGTTCTTTTATTGCATTCATATGTTTTATTTTCTCATGTCTCAAACTTTTTTCATTCTGTCTCAGGTCCGCTATCTAGACTTTATTGATTTTGGTCCTATACAACTCCAAGCAACAATGCCAAGGATATGTGTTTGGAAAGGAAACCTAATTAAGCTTTTTAGCGAAACACTCATGGACAAAATTGGAGCATATGGAGATTGCAATGCAAGTGTTTTTATGTTTTTGCTAAATTGTAACTAAATTCAACAGGATGCAGCGTCAATCCCCTACACAAATGTATCTAATGTGTTTTTGATTTTGTTTTTTCTGCACATAGGTCAAGAACGAGTCTGAAACTTGTTATGGAAAAGAAAACCACCAATGGGCTAGCACTAAGAGATACTCATATCTCAAGGCTGCAATAGAAAGAACTGTTGGGGATACACTGAATGAGAAGGTTTTTGTTTTCAAACTTATTTTGATTTGATGCATACTAGATTCTTATCCCAACTATACTTCGTGAAGAAAAACTTGTTTCAGAACTAAATTTCTTTCTTCGCTATGTGTTTGTTTCTTGCAACAGGTGAAGGAAGATATATATCTATCATTTCAGCAACACATGAGAGAGGAAGGACCAAACACCTGCTCCAAAGTTAAGAATTTGATACTCGAAGTTATTCAAATTGTGACGAGAGCAACATGTGATTCTGGGAAGACACTGAAAATTGATTCAAGTGCTAATCAACACAATTCAACAAACCATGGACATGATTCAGAAGAAACTGTTAAAGTAAATTCTAATGGAGAATATGAAGAAGAAGATGAGGGTAAACAGCAGACACATTTTTTTTGTTTTTTGTTTGCTTTCAAGTTTGAATGTTTTTACATACAAGGCATCAACAGATTTTAATGATTTTTTTTGTCAAACTGTTCCCCTGTGATGTTCAACAGGTTTGCTTTCAAGGAAAAGAAGAAGAATAGCAGCTAAAATAAAAGCATCAACATACCAACAGTCACTGAACAATTTAGCTAAGGAAAGTACATTCAGCCAAGAATCAAATAGATCGGTTGGATCACACATTAGTCTCAAACAAAAATTTACTGGGGCAGAACCTGCAGTTGTCTGTGACATTGTATGCTGATTTTTTCCTTAACCTGTTTTCTTTCATTATTTCCATTTGAATTCCTTTTTTGTTATTGTGCCTAAATGTAACCCTCCTTTTTCTATTTTTCTTATTGAATTTTTTGTTTAATATTAACAGCAGCAAGGCAAGAGAAATAATGAAGGACAAGGAGCAATGTTGAAAGAGAGGTTGAATCAAGATTGTAAAGAAGAAACAGAAGGAATTTTTAGCACAGAAGGTGCAGCAACAGGGACCCAAAATGAAGTGGAAAAGAAACACAACTCGAAGCATGCAATCACAGGAAGCACAACAAGTTTTGATTACATGCTTGGCCCTCACAATTGCGAGTACAGTTCATTTTTGCAGCAAGATCAAGGTGTCGTAAGAACCACTATATCAACTTTTGATTTTCAAAACAAGGTATTTTTACAGGGTTTTTTTTTCCAGATCCATGTGTTTTTTTGGTATGGTGTTTTTTTTTCATTTTGAACTAGTGTGGTCACTCTGTGTTTTTCTTTTTTGTTTCATATACCGATTTTTTGTTCTAGTGCAATGAGAGTTGTCAACAAACACTCAAGAGGAAGCACGCCAAATTAAACATAGACATGAATGAACCATTCCTGCAAGGTATTTTCTTCATCAAACTAGTTTTTGTTATGTTAGTTTTATGCAATGCAATAATTTTATGATTTTGATATATCTTTTATGTGCTTTTAACTTTTTTGTCTGTATTATGTTAAAGATGAACAACAAGCGCTCACAGACAATGGTTCAAGTGATTGGGCTCGTTATTTGGATGAGGCAAGACAAAAGTATTTTTTCTACAGTGACAACGTACAAACAATACGTTTGTTCGAAAATCAGGACGATTCTGGTACTAAAATAAACGAGCCCGAATTGTGGCGTCCTCTGGGCATGTCATCAAAGGAATACGAAAACAAAGTTCAGGTCAATAATTATGTGGATTTCTTTTTTGAAGAGACTTTTTTTTTAAGTTTTTAATTCCAAATCTGTTTTTTAATCTTTTGTCATCAAGCAGGTAGCAAAGAATAACGGTCCTCGTAAGAGCAACGAACAAGCAAAAAGGAGCAGCAACAAATTGAATGTATGAATCACCATCTTTTTTTCTTCAACATTTTTTCTGTGTTTTTTGTTTTTTCCTCACAGGAATCAATTTCTTTTTTTTCTGAATATCAAGGTTCCATGCGATTGGGCTCGTTATCTGGATGAAGTTAGGGAAAAATATTTCTTCTACACCGATGACATACCTACATTACGCCTATTTGAAAACGAGGATGATAATGGTACTTAGATAAGAGAACAAGAACTGTGGCGCCCTTTGGGCATGTCATCACAAGAATACGAAAAGAAAATACAGGTGAATAAGTATGACATTCAGTTTTGTGGAAACCTTTATTTCCAGCTTTTCCTTTTTTGCGAGCCATTTTGCTGATTTTTTTTTGTACTTTCAAACAGATGGCGAAGAATAATGGCCCTCATAAGAGGACTAAAGAAGCTGATAATATTGACTTCAATGTATGAAACACCAACAACATTTAATTTATTTATGTAATTCCTTTTTTGGGCAAGTTATCACAACCTTTTTTTACCAAAACAGTTACTGAATCCTTTTTTATTTTATGCTTTTTTCGCTTGAAGGAGATGGCAAACAACAAAGAACCTCCTAAGACATGTGAACAAGGCGACACTGTTGATTCGAAAGAAGAACATAGAAGCAGTAATAATTTCAGTGTATGAATCACAAATATCTTCTTCTTATGCATTTGTTTATTTTTATGTTCAATTATTGTTGTTAGTATGAAAGGTTTTATATATTTTACTTTTCGCAACCATCACGTTTTACAGCATACAAACAGTAGCAAACAAAAGGATTTCTCTGTGCATTGTACGCAACAACCTCGGAACATGACTTCTGAAACACCCCGTCCTCTGACCGCAATAAGACCAGATGGAAGTGTTATAGACCTGGTGAGAATAACAAACATTTTTTGGTCATATATTCTTTTTTCTTCGTGTGAGATCTAATGTTTTTCCACAACAATGGACAGACAACAACTAACGATGACGATCCATTTGAGTGGAATCGGGAGCAGACATGTTACTCACCAAGGAACAAGAGCAACAGATTCTTATCAGGCACTTCATCACATAAAACAAAGACTGTACAAACTATACACTCATTTTTTCTGTTCTTTTCTTCACTCTTAAGTTTTTACTTTTTTTGATTCATATACTTATTGATGCTTTTTCGGAAATATTTGTTTTGCATCAGGGTTCTTTTAATCATCAAATAGTAGGGAGAAGATTGTTCCCAGATGAATGCAACGTTGGATATTTACTAGATGGCACCGAACAAGAACCAATAACCTTCAACGACAGCCAACCTGTAGTTATTTTTTATGCATATTGTTATGTTTTTTTTCAGAGCCTTTTTATTCTTTTCCTGTTTTTTTATAAGGTTTTTGACATAATACTATGCAAATTGCAGGCACCCCCGGAGTTGCAAATTCTTGGGGAAAGGTCTCTGCAAGAAAACTGCTTGAATATGCTTGGCAATTCAGATGAGCACTACAACACCAGCCTATTGTTAGGCGGCACAAGTAGTTCAATTGGCAAGGAAAATGTGCCAACAAAAAGAATTGTTCAACCTAGCAGATACCTGTGCTCACCTTATGACAACAAAGACAGGGGATCACTCATGATACATGAAATTGAGCTATATAACAACCTCATGATCTTAAGTAGAAGTGCAGATTTTAAGGGGTAACTACTAGATGACAAAGTTTCTTCAAACTTCTTCTGCTTTTTAATTACATCTTCATTTTTTTGTTCAATATGTTTTCATTTCTTCTGCACTTTTTTGGTACAGGAGATGGGTTGTTGAGATTGACAATACCAGAGTATCTATGGAACAGTTAGGAAAATCTTTTAGAGAGAAAGGATGGGTGGAATCATATGTCATAAACGTATTTTGTCGGAAACTTTTTCGTGACAATCATCCTAGAACATCTCAGAGACATTTCTTCTTCCACACAGCTAGTGTAAGTCCAAGGAATTTTATTTTTTTTGCCAACTTTTGTTGTTCAATGCATTTTTGTTCTTACAACACAACAAATGCTTTTTTTGAGTTTTTGAGTTAATGTTATTTTGACATTTTTCTGTTCTAGGAATACTTTCTGCAAAAGTGGAAGAACAAAGCTTCAAGATTACAGTGGAGAGATAGATTAATAAAAAGTTTCATTGGAGCAGGCAAAGCAAGAGACCTTCAGCTGTGCAACGAAGTATGTTTCTTTTTTGTTTTCACACCTTCTATCATATGATTTTTTTCATCTATGCATAACATGTTTTATCATTCATTTTTTCCTTTTCTTAACACATGTGTTTACTGTTTTTGAAGCTATTTTTTCCAACGATACACAGATCACACTGGTTTGTCTTCCTAGTAGACCTGAGTGCTAGAAAATTCATTTTCCTAGACTCAAAATATGATGGAGAACACACATTCCATAAGGAAATCAAGCAGATGATGGTTAGTTGTCATGGAGGTGAACATAGAAACAGGACCTGTGACTACCAATGTGTTGTAACCTTTTTTTCTTTATTTTATAAAACAGGTTGAAAATTTCAAACAACTTTGGAACGCTGCTGGGCTAAGGAACATGGGGTTCAGACACTATGAAATTGCATATCCAAACCTACCAAAGCAGGATGGAGAGTTAGTTACAACACCTATGCTATATTTCAAACACATGCTTTTTTTTCATTTTAATATGTTTGGCATTTTTCTAATACGCTTTCATTCTTTGTGTCAGCGATGCATGTGGGATATTTGTGTTGAAGTGGTTAGAGAACTGGCGTTCAAGGAATGCAATGCAAACAGTTTTCAGGCAAGAAGATGTCGAGGATGCGCGCATCAGACTTGCCATCGATATTCTATTCAGTCAACACAACATTTTAACAGAAGGAAAAAGGATTGTAAAGGATTTCTAAAATAGAAGCTAAGGTTATAGTTCCTTTTCCCACTCTTGTTGCGACGCCTCATTTTTTTGCAAGCCTTCTAACTTGTTGATTTCTTTGCCTGTTTCTTGTTACAATTTTTTATTTCAGATGAAACTCAATGTAATCTACAGTGGACATAGCATAAGGGAAAGAAGACTCGACGATACACATAGCAAAAGGAAATCATTTGTACTCAGATAGCAAAAGCAAAGTAACTCCATGGTTCACATATCAAAAGGAAGAAGACTCAATGTTTTTTCTAGGGGGTGATCTAATGATATAATGAAAACAAATGGATCGTTGTACTTACGAACTACTGGCAGATAATTGTTCAAAATGGAGAACTGTGGAATGTTTTTTTTTGTTATGTGTTTTTTTGGTGGATATGTATGTTGGCAATATATATTTTGGCAACCCATGCAAATAAGCACTACATCCACAAGAGGTAGTGCTCAAGATTTGTTACATGAGCATCAACTTTGAAGATCATATGAAAAATCTAACAGGAGTCACGTAATTTTACAAGGACCTTTTTTTATATGTTGTTTTATAAATGATTATTCATATTAATTCCATTTTTCAACATGAATAAAAACATTCACATTTTTCTGTCTTTAGTTCTGTGTAGGCATGTTTCTGAAGATGAAAAGAAGGTGGGAAGAAAACTATCAAGACCGTAAAGCAGATGCAACATCAAAATCATTCGAGTAAATTATTCTTCAATCTGTAAGTCCCATATTTTTGTTGTTGCACCCACTAATCATAAAATATTACAACGCATTTCTTTACACAGTCATCCTCACACTCTTTTTTAAAGTAGCTCCATCACTACATGAGTAAAAACAAAAAATAAATTCAAAACATTCCAATCCATGTCATTCTGTCTTTGTACTGTTGATTTGTTTTGTGATTTGCCTCTTTTCTTTGCTTGCCCCCCTTTTGCTTGATTTGCTTTTGTTGCTGCTGCTCAAACAAAAGAAAAATGTGAACATCAAGGAAACAACAGGAAACTACTTTTCAAACAAAACTAGGGGAAACTACTTTTCTACTACACCTGATGCACGTTTTCTTGGGACGTTTTGTCCTTTTGGCTGGATGATACTATCATTGCGCGCTGTGCAAGTAGCAATGTTGTGTGTTTCAGAACCACAATGGCTACAATGAATCTTTTGCTTGGCCATTAAAGTTTCCATGAATGTCTTGTATCGCCCTGTTTGTGGACGTCCTTTTGAAACAGCAACATCAGGATCTTGCAAGTTGTCCCCATAACCATCTGGATGTGGGCCTGTACAGCAATCTTCCACATTTGTGTGCCCATCATGTGTTTTCTGACCTTTAGCAGCTTCATCTTCCTTAGTCATATCATCCAACCTTTGTTGCACTCTCTCACTCTCTCCAACAACATACAAATATTTCCTATTTGTTGAGGCACCATCAGAAGCCATCTCATTTAACCTGCTAGATAGAAGTGTGTACCTTAAGTGTTGACTACCAGCAGTTAGGTCAATAGGCACATTAAAACGCTTGTCTCGAATGTCCTTTTCATCTTTTGGCATCCATCTGTCAATGTAATATTTTTGAGGCAACTTTGACATGTTAAGATGAGAAAGAACCCTAAGGACATGACTACACAGAATTCCATCCTTCAAGAATTTAGCACATATGCAACTAAATTCCTGTTGTTGCATGTTGACTTCAACTAGAAACCTTCTTTGTCTGAAATCTTTTGCAGCCATCATTTCTGTCTTGTACACTTCATACCTCACATTCCGCTCTATTTCTTCAACATGTAAATTCACAACAAATTTTATCTGCTTTTGGAACCTGTAGAAGATCTTCCTATTGTACATTGTTGCTGCCTGAATCTCAAGTTCACTGTGAGCCCAGAAAGTTGGTTGAGTTGTTCTTGTTATCGAGTCCTGCTGTCGCTCATTGTCTTGAATGTTTTGAGAAATCCTTTGATATTCTTCCAAGAAAGATATGACACTGTGAGTTGAAGTGATGTTATCCTTGAAAACGGCGTTCGTCCCCTCACTACGTGCAGTAGAATGAATGAAGGGAAAAAAATTCTTTTTGAAGTAGACTGGAACAAATCTCTTCCTTTTTTTCCACATAAGGTTAAAATATTTCACATGTTGAATTCCATATCTCTCTATCATATCTGGCCACAACCATTCAAACTCATCCTCTGTCAATGAGTTGTGTATGATATCACTGAAATCAGCATGCAGGTTTTCCTTTGTTGCGAAAGTCCTAGGGCATTTTTCCTCATGGAAGAGGCATCGTCTGTGAACGGAATTAGGGAAAACCATAGGAATTGCCGTCTTCATGGCTGCATCTTCATCTGTGATTATTGTGACAGGAGCTTTGCCTCCCATGCAATGAAGGAATGTCTCAAACAACCACTTAAATGTATCAGTTGTCTCATTCTCAATTATTGAACAAGCAAACAAACAATTCTGACTGTGACCTGTGATGCCAACAAAAGGAGCGAATGGTAGATTGTATCTGTTTTTCTTGAATGTTGTGTCAAAGCTCAAGCAATCACCATACAAGTCGTACATCTTTCTTGCATATCCATCAGCCCAGAAAATACACAACACCTTGCTTGCCTCATCAGAAACATTAGCTGTCTTGAACGCATAGTAGAATCTTGGATCTTCTGCTTGCTTTTTTCTGAAGTAAGTGAGCACTTGCATCATGTCATTTTGGTTAGTCTCCTTTCCAATTGCTGTCCTCACGTTGCTGATATATTTTTTAGTGTAAGGAGTGTTGCCCCCTCTCAAGAAACTGAGGATTGTCATTATCTTTCTTGTCGGCAGCTTTACAGCATTGAATGTGCGGATAAGAAGCTTCTCCTCCTCTGTCATATGTTTATGAGAACGCAAATATTTTGTTTCAGATGGAGGGCTCAAATCATGGTTGTGTTCAAGGTTGACGATTGTGATTACCCATTTCTCATTTTTCTTGGTGATAATCAGTTGAGCTTTACAACCAGTTATATCAATGGTGTTGGTTTTCTTCTTTATCAAGTTTTCCCGTGGAACCTGTCCTGTTTTCTGCTGTCTCGTTTCCCGACGTTTCCTCAGCTTTGCCTCCTTCTCCTCTTCATCAATCATTTTCCCAGAGCGGTTACATTTGAAGGTAATCCTTGTCGGTGCACTCCCACCTTCCTTCTTTGCACAAAAGTAACCTGCCTTCTTGACTGAGAAGCCACAGATTGATGCATACTCATTGTAGAAACCAAACGCTGCTTCTTGGTTGTCAAATGTCATGTCAACTACTGGCACATGGTGGCTACGGACTTCCTGGCTGCATGTACGAGCCGCAGCAATACTTTCATCTTCAAGGAACATAAGGATGTCATCTTGTGTTAGTTGTTCTTTTTCGATCCCAATTTCAGTGTATTCTTTTTCTCCAACATTATGAACATCCATAGCAGAACTTTTTCCTTTATGCCCAAGGGAAAGCTCATCTCCTGATTCACTGTCTGTATCATCTTCATCAAGACACTGGTCAGAGGTGCATTCTACTGCTTCATCAGGTTGTTCATTGTCAAAATTCAAATCTTGCAGGCTTTCAAAATTTGGATATTCAGGGAACTGTTCTTGACATTGATTGTTGTCAACTTCCGATGTACCTGCTATTGTTTGAGCATTTGTTTGCATTGGATCCTCCGATGTTACTGTTCCATATCGCCCAGTTATCATGAACAGTTCATTCTGAATTTTTTTCATAGCAACAAGAGTTATATTTTAGCAATTGTACACAAATGTAAATTTATAGAGAAATAAATCATTTTATTTGCAATTTCTTTTATATTGAAGTTGATGAAGACAAACCTCAGTACGAAGTAGCCGATCTTCTTGGGATTGAGATAATGCATACTTTGCACCCTGTCAAGAAACAACAAGCAGACACTCGTTTCATAATGTTTTTTCTTCATTTCTGCGTGTTGTTTTTTTTATAGGAAAGTAATGAGTCACGACCAAACCTCTTGATCAGCAGCAAACATCATTTGCAAGTAAGACATAGGTGCGTCACTTGTCATGTTCATGATCTGCATTCCCTAATTTTTGAAAATGAAAATAATAAGGTTTTTCTGCGTCAACAAGCCATTCTTTCTTTTAGGTCATTATTACCACGGGTGCATCATTGTTCATGTGACACACTTACAGGAGACTGATTCGTTGATGTTTGTGTAAAATGGCTTGTTGAAGCCCCAAGAAACAGATGTGCGCATTCATCCATCTGCCAAAATAATAATTTTAATATGTAATAAGAAAGTTGCTGATGATTGTAGTCATTTGCTGTTTTTAATTTTATGTACACACTGCCCTGGTCAAAAAGGGGTCATTTTTTTTACACTGGTGCTTCTTTTTTTGATGCATACCTGTTGTGGATTGTTGTTACTCATGCAGTCTTCATTGATGCCTCTCATGTTATGCATATTAGGAGCAACTTCATCATCCAACAACAGTCTATGCAATGTACCAGGCACTTTGCTCGATTCACCAAACGGGAAACCACAGTTCTGGTTGCTGTATGGTATCGCCTGCAAACAAACAACATTTTCTTTTTCAGTCCCTAGTAAGTGCCTGCAGCATCAGTTTTTTTTTGTGAATTTTTTTGTTCAAGTTATTGATAATGCAGTGCCTTTTTTAAGTGTACCCAGCTATAACATGTCTCATATCTAACCTGATTGCCAAGCAGATAGCTTCCATAAGTGCTAAGTATAGCTGCATTGTCAGAGAAAAAATCTGGTCACACAGGTTTCCTTTCTTTTTCAACAGGTCACAAAGTTCTGGTTGCGAGATTTTGTGAGAACAGTGGATGATCAATTGCAGACAGAAATTGAAAGCACAAAAAACAAAGCAAAGCAGCTTACCTTGGTGAGTTATCTTACTCCTTTGCTCAGCTTCTCCTGTTTTTGCCTGTCCTGAGTATCCCCCAAACTATGTTTCTCCTGTATCCATGGCACACAATGTTTTTCTTGCCCTGTTTTCTGCTTGTCTTGAATCTCCCCCAAAATGTATTTCAGCTGGATCAGTTTTTGTTTGAGTTGAATCTGCCCTGTTTTCTTTGTACTGTTCTTGCCTATCCTAAATCTGCCCCCAAACTTTGTTTGAGCTGAATCAGGCCATAGATCTAGGATGTTTTACCTGTCCAAAAAACAACAACAAGAGGATGGCTGGAGGTAGGGTTGAGGGGATGGGTAGCAATGTGGCTGGAGGTAGGGGGATGGGTAGCAATGTGGCTGCAGGTAGGTTTGGGAATGGGTTTAGCAATGTGGCTGGCGGCAGGGAATGGGGGGGGGAGGAAGATGCGTGGAAACGGGGGGAGGAAGATCACGTGACACCCATAGGTCAACAGGGATGGGAAGACAACAAGAAAGGTGGCAGGCCCACATAGGAAAGAAAAGTAACAGGCCCAAATAGGAAAGAAAAAGGCAAACAGCCCACATGCAGGATCAAAAGAGCAAACGGGCTGGGACAAGAAACAAAACGGGATGGGCCAAAAAAAGTGACATCACACCCATGTCAGGTGACTAAGACCATAGGAAAAACGTAGCTAGCTGTGCTCTAGGCGCTCCCTAACAATAAAGAGCATTTCGATGGGTTAATGAGCTGTTCAATGGCTTACCAAAATAAACATGGACTAGCAGGCAGATGCCCATGTAAATGGCCATCGCTGGTTTTGCTGTGATTTATTCAAGTAAGTAAAATATTGTGGCATAAATTCTAGGAGCGAGCAGACAACAATTGACTGATTTTTGTTGAGAATATACTTTGCATTGTTAGAATTAAATGGGCTTGATCTATCTACAAAATTCTAAAATCTCAAATTGAGCCCATGAATAAAATGGCAAGTGGTGATGTGATGGTGCTAAAGTTTAGTCACATACTGCTAGTGGAGGAGGTGTTGGCCCTCTTTATATAGTGAATTCCCCCCACCATTCTAAGTGTGCGTTGAGAAGGAAAAGGAGAGAACCACACGCGCGCTCTCGCTCGGCCGGGCATGACGGCGTGTTGGTCCGATGCCTTGCGGGGGCGCGGCTAACTTTTGCCGTTTTATTTTTTATGTCGTCGGTTTGAGACGTGGTCGCGACACGGAACCGACCTTGGTCCTCCTATATATACAGCTTATCGGGGTCGGCCAAAGACACATCGAAAAACATCTAGGATTTTGCCTCGGCTCACAACTTGCGCATCCATCATAGTCTACCTCATCCCGAGCGTCGTCGTCCAACGGCGCGGCTAACTTTTGCCTTTTATTTTTTATGTCGTCGGTTTGAGACGTGGTCGCGACACGGAACCGACCTTGGTCCTCCTATATATACAGCTTATCGGGGTTGGTCAAAGACACACCGAAAAACATCTAGGATTTTGCCTCGTCTCACAACTTGCGTCGCCATCGTAGTCTACCTCATCCCAAGCGCCGTCGTCCAACGGCGAGCGGGATATCAAGTCTCCGGAACCAGTCGCCTTTGCAATCCTGTACGGGAGAGGACGAATTAGGTTTTTGGAAAGTGCTCTGCGCGACTGCTCGCTGCTTCCACAATGGATCGTCTACCAAGCCTCAAGCGTCGTCTACTTCGTCCCGTCATCGCCAACGTCATCGTCAACAACATAGCTGCACCGAACACATCTGCTTCCTCTACAAACGTTCGGTACGTGTGTCGTGTTCCCGTTAGCCTAATGAACATGTTAGATGCGTACATCTATTCATGTTGTCTGTTGCATCTAGTATGTTAGAGTTTCACATGTTACTAGCTGGTATCGTCATGCTTTATATTCTGGAATTAAACATGAAATTTGTGCCTAATTATTCAACATGCATGTGGTGTAAGATGACTCATCTGTATCAGAACAAATATAGCTTGAAAAACAAACACGGTGCATGATCAAATTTTGACCAATGACCAAATCTTTTGCCAGCTACACAGATAATTTTGCCATCTGTATTATACATAAAGGAATGACAGCTACATCAGGAGCACTCAAAGAAATAAGGAGCAAAAAAACTTGAGACTACAGAACCACAATGGCAATCTACAGGGTACCGTTTCGTACCTATATAACTCAATTACGTAACAACAATCTTTGTTTTCATTTAAGCTGATAGGTTTCGATAGAAGTTGTTTTGAGCACAACGATTCACTTGTACCAATAGAGATCTCATAGGAAACTTGTTATGCTGAGAAAGATAAAGAATCTAGCCAAGCAAAATTTCTTGTTTGTAATTACACAACCTAAGTGGGCACCAAATCATAAAGATCAAATTGTCATTAATCCTTTGGATTGGCGTTCCTTTTAGAGGCATTTGTGTATTGTGTACACATTGAATCCTCCAATTACAATAATGCACAAATATTAGAATTCAGTTTGAGTTTCTAAATAACCAGTCTCCTGTTGTTAGCCATGGAAATTTCATTTGTTCATGGAGGGACATAAATTACCTTTGAAAGGAGAAGGCGATGAAGCAGAGAAATACCCGGACAGAGCTGGTGCTGCCCTTGCTAAGGACTTAGGCGACGATCACGCAGATGAATACCGGCAAAGCAGCAAAAGTAGGAGAAGAGCTGGGCTAGGCGCCACGCCCCGTATCTACACACATCTATCCTTTTCCATCCAAATCTGGCATGTTATAGCAAATATAAGATATGTGTTCAAAATATCATTGTTGGTTTTATGTTAATTCCTGTGGGCAAATATCGCATATCTACAAATTAGATGGGTGCCTTTTTCTGGAAGAAACTAAAATATGATGAATTTTACCTAATACAGAATTACATTGCTTAATAGCACGTGTTAGTATTGCATGAATGCACATATCAGAGAAGATAAGAACAGAGCTAGAAAATAATCCTATACTCTTGTCTAATATAAATTAGTAGAATCTACAAATAAAAAATGGCAAAGAAAGACAAACCCTGACAATATGCACATTGAAATAGATCTAAAAATAAAAAATGGTAAAGGAAGACAAACCCTAACGATGTGCACATTAAAATAGCACACATGTACAGAAATTGCTACAACAAAATAAATGTAAAGAATTATTAAGTGGAAAGATTGATTTTTCCTAGAGACCATTTGTGGTATTGACTTTGCTAAACATTATTATATTCTGTTGTAACATCCACTCGACTGAAATCATAATCATGTGAATGTCAAAAGAAGCACCAATTTGCAGAATACATTGCCATCATTTTTTTCGTTCTTTGTCCCCTTGTCAATCTTGTATGCTTGAAGTCAAATTCGTTGCAAAATAGCAACTATGTTTCTCAATAAATTCCCAGTGCAACAGTCGACTGCGAGCTGACAGGCTTGAGTGGTACCGTGTCACCTTATTTATGCAAAAAGAATTGCATCAGGCGTATCTGAGGCACTTGATTCTTCCCTCTAGATAGAACTCTTCCTGCGGGTTTGTCCTTGACATTTCTAAATGCAGCTATGTCCAGTTGTTTAACATGCTCAGCTACAACAGAGATATGAAACCGCATTTTCTGGGATAATTATGTGATAAGTTTTATCTCGGCAAACGCAAAATGAAATGTGGCATACTAATTAGACTTCTTTATCTTCAATAGATGAATGTAGATGCATGATCACGATCCCATACGTTCAGAAGACCCTTGGAATCGGCAAGTATAAGCATTAAGCCATATGCAATCATCAATAAATGTAAGCCAAAACAGAGAACATTGAAAATGGATTTCCAGATAACACCATCAAATCTTCTTCAGGCAAAAAAAAATGAAAAACATTTACTATGCCACCTGCTATGCTGTCCTTGACAAAAAACCTTTCACTTACGCAGTTGTCATGTGCATATATAGGACCAATTTGAACACTTAATCTTTGGTTTAAAGCATCAAGGATAGATTGGACAGGTTCTCGACGAAGAGGTGAAAGAGGCCCAAATGTAAAGGAGTGATGGAATGGAGCACGCACATAATGGGTACACATGTATGATCCCATCTGCTATGCAAAGAAAACGTCAAAAATCTTCTACTAAAATAAATATCAACACAAACATTCTCCCCATACTCAAATAAATATTTTGCTACCATTTATATATAGGCTTAACGCAGTAGATCCTGTAATATATAAGAAAGTATTATAGCGTTTATTTAAAACCAAAAAACATGGTCATTTATCTCGATTCATAGAAATCAGAACTTTTGATCGGAACAAACAAACTATGACTATTTACGTTTGTTTTTCTCATCAACCCGTTAAGCAGTTTTACCATGTTGGTATACTGCCAGATCTGAAAAAATTAAAGGGCAGGGGTCTAACCTTGTTGTTGCGTCCTCAATGATGAGCAGAGGCGGCACAGTGGCAATGCTACCGCTTGACAGTGTTTCTGCGTCCCCCTTCACCAACCATTTTTCCACAACCTAGCCCCATCTGCCCCACTTCCAGGCCAGTGCCATGGCATAGTTCCTCTTCCCACTCCCGATCTCCTCCTTAGGCGGTGTCCATCCACGTTTGCAGCTCCTCACACGATGGTAGTGGAGTAGTGTTCAGCCGGTGACAGCTGAAGGTGAGCAGAAGGCAGCAACATAAGGTGGTCATGCCCAACATCGAGGGGGAAAGGAGGGGTGGGGAGAAGAATGGAGTGAGCTAGGGGAGCGGGCTGGGGCGCCGGCGGCGGATGTGCGCGACGAAAGGTTGACGACGGCAGGCTGCAGGCGACGGATGGCGATGATCGAACACCGGCGCCGGATGGGCGCGACGGACGATGCCTCCAGGACGACGACGGATGGACGAACGGCGGCGGCAAGCGGTCTTCTCTCCTTTCTCTGTCTCAGCTAGAAGAATATGGAAAGGACGAGGTGTTCGCGGACGCTAGTGAGAGAAGCTTAGATATTTATGCTTACAGCGGTAAATACCAGTCAATATAGTTAAATAAAAAACCCAGTCTGATACGTGTCAGCTAGACCAATAGATAACGTGTCGATTGGTGACAGCCCCTCGCCCAGAAAAGGGGTTTCACACGAGAAGCTCCTTCTTAGCCGCTATAATATAGTCAGAGAAACTCAGACCCGTATAATACCGGTCCGTAATACGCCGTTTGCAGTTTGCGTAAAACCCCTTTTGCGGCTGGCGCGGCCTGGCATAGATGCAGACCCCCAGACGGACTCGTATAAAAACATATTCACCGGTCGGTTTTTGCGGGGTCTGTTCGGACACGGCCTCGTCGCCCCGGAAACAGAAAACACTCAATTCTCGTATTTGACATCAGTTCTCACAAATAAGTTCAAATTCAAACAAACATAACACAGTTTTACGCGGAAATAAAAGCCAAGTTCAGTACGACAAACGCAAAAGAGGGTCTTGCATCATCTTGGTCGATCTTCACTCCTCGCCATCGAGTCCATCTTGAAGTTCATCGGCATTGCCACCATATGAAGCAGAGTCTTCCATTCTCCTCTTCAAGATCTCTCTCCTTGCCATATCATGACATGTTTTGGTGAGGTCATCCATGTCATCGCGGTTCATTGACATGATCTTGTTCTCTTCGGCGAGCAACAAAGATTATTTGTCGATCAACTTCCACTTCTCGCACTTTTGGAGCAACTCCCAACAATGCTCTAGTTTGAAAATTTTGCCTTCCGAAGCTTCTATGTCTTTGTATCTATGTTGGGCAATCTTGTCCTACACAATGTGAACAAAGTGATGTAATCAATTCTCATGATGCAAATATGATTACACACAACTTGAAGCTTCTATGTCTTTGTACCTATGTTGGGCAATCTTGTCCTACACAATGTGAACAAAGTGATGTAATCAATTCTCATGACGCAAATATGATTACACACAACTTGAACAAAGGCAAAACAAACTCACATAGTCGGATTCAATGGTCCCACTTGAAAGTGCATTGCGTACTTGCTCCAAGCAAGCTGCCCAACGGCTGCAAATAGGCTTGATATTCTCCCAACGCCCTTCAAGCGACCGAAATGTGCGTGGAGTCCTATTGGGATACTTTGCTATAATGCGGAAGTATTGATTTTTGATCCTTTGCCAATATCTCTTGACGGTTTGAAATGTACCCGTGCATACATCAAGAGACACCGCACTCCATGCTTGGATCAAAGCTTCATCTTCCAAGATCATGTAGTTCTTCGATCTAGGGCTATATTGAACGATTGACAAGTCACGAGCTATCGCAACAAATGGCGAAAACGATCGAAAGGAAATGACCATGACCGAAGATGCATACCTTCCGGCCATTTCGTCGAACACCTCGCTTGCGGGGGGAGCGACACCGTTGAACGGCATCGCCGGGGCATCTGTTTCCGGGATGGAGTGAGAGGATGAAGGAGGAGCCTGAATCCTCTTCCTCTTGACGCCCGCGGCCTTGGTGACCTTCTCCACCGACGGCCGAGATCGCACAACAGCCTTAGCGCCCGGAGCGCGAGCCTTCGCGGCGGGGGTTGTCGGATTTCCGCCCGGCACGACCATGTTGCCCTGCCACTTGCGGGCAGGCGCGAGGCTAGCTTGAGCGACGGTGGGGCCAACATGGCCGGCGACGAGATCCGCCCGAGGGGAAGGAGCGTGCGCGACCTCGACGGTGAGGGGAGGCAGCAAGGAGGCGTCTATGGTGGCGAAGGACGGCCACGGAGGATGCACCGGAGCGTGCGGTTGCGAGGCAATGGTGGTGGCGGGTGGGGGGAGCGGGAAAGGCCGTGCGGAAATGTCCCTCCCGCCAAATCTTGCTGCGGATAGAGGCTGAGCTCAGGTCGGCCTCCCGGCCCATGAAACTAGAGTTTGGGGAAAGTTTTGCCGTGCCCCGCAAAAATATTTGCGGGCCGGGACGGGATGCGGGGTCTGATCGGGCAGGTTTTTTCGTCTCGACCCGCATTTTGACGGTTATTTTCCGGGTCGAGGCGGGATGCGGGGTCTGCTAGAGTTGCTCTTAGATACTAGAGTGGCTTACCATAATAAACATGGACTAGAGTAGACACCCAGCCGCCATTACCTCTCCAAAAAGGCTAGCGTTCTTTTGCCACTTGTTGGTGCCGCCGTTGGCCGTCTCGTCTTCGATGGCCATAGGGCCATAGAGGCATGGCGGATTCTAGCCCTTGTCGACGGGAGGGTACCATTTTTAGATTTTTTTTTTATTTGTTAAGGTTTGTGTCCAGTTTAGGAAGGCGAGACGGTGACGGTTTCCTATAGATGCAATAAAGTTTTCCTGCCTAGCCCTCGTCTCGATGGTACAGAAAGTGTTGTTAGAGGGCATATGGATGTCTGTCTTCAGCAGATCCCATGGGATTCGGTCGGTGGTTGTTTTTGGTGGATCTACACAGATCTAGTCTTTGTTCGTTTATATTTGTATATCTTCAAGTTGGATCCTTCTGATTTACAGAAGGATCTTCATCGGTGAAGGCTACTGTTCTGGTGTGTTGGTCGTATGATGCTTTTAGCATGATGACTTTTGAACTGTCTACTATTATAAGTTTTGCTCAGCTCCGACGAGGAAGGGGCGATGACGGCTGCGCGCCTTCAGCTTGCTTCAGTGCTTCTAATCGTCGCTAGATGCTCTACAGATCTAGATATGTATGTATTTTTTAATTATTTCTAACTTTTTGTCGTATTGTTATAATTGAAGATGAATATATTGAAAGTTAACAACACACAACCCCTTTCCCTTCGCTCTTGTATGCCAGGGCACCCTAAAGACTAGGGTTTCTAGTGCCTCCCATCGGCGCTGCTGTTGGTCTATCTCCTCTTCTATGGTCTCAAGGCCATGGAAGTGCGGTGGATCCCAGCCCTTGCCGGCGGGAGGGCGCCGTTTGCGGATGGATTTTCAAGTTTTGTTATGATTTGTGTCCTACTTAGAGAGGTGAGACGACGACGGCTCTCTCAAGATGGAATAAGGCCTTTCCGGCCTAGCTTCCATCTCGACGGTGTTTCTAGCATCATCAGAGGGTGTGCGGAGGTTTGTCTTTGATGGATCTCACGAGATTCAGTCGACACTTGTGTTTGATGGATTCATGTACTCCCTTCGTTCCTAAATATAATTTTTTTTAGATATTTCATTAATGGACTACATATGGAGCAAAATTAGTGAATCTATATTCTAAATTATGTCTATATACATCCGTATGTAGTCTCATATGAAAACCTCCAAAAAGACTTATATTTAGGAACGAAGGGAGTAGATCCAATCTTCATTCTTCTGTGTTCATGTGTATACAGATTGAATCCTTCTGATCTAGTTATCTCTTCATCAACGACGGTTGATGTCCTGATGCACTGCTTCTATGGGGTCTTAGCACAACGACTTACGGACTATCTACTACAATAAGGTTTGTCCGGCTCCGGTAAGGGACCGATGATGACGGCGACGTGCCTTCCGCTCGCTCTAGTGTTTGTAATCGTAGCTAGATAGTCTACAAACATGTATTTTTCTTACTTTCGATGTTCTTCATACTACCTTAACAGATGACAAATAGATTGAAAAATTTCCTCGCAATATTTTTGAAAGTTTTCTCAAAAAAGAAAGAGGCCAATACTACGGATCAGTCGGATGATTTCCTTGAGAAATTATCCGGCTGGCGAGCCGTAGGATTCAGCTGCGCGGATTCATACGACCCAGTTAGTCTTGTTTCCTTTCTTTCCACACGTGACCTATTGCAGCTTGGACGACCTTCCGCAGAAAATGAGGTTGTAGCACCACACCAACGCCTCCGCCTCGGCGCCGAAGAGCACACGACAGAGGATGCTGCGACCCCAACGAGCTCAGCCCCGACGAGACATGAAGCTGACACCATCCGTTGCATCTCTCTCCATGCAGCAGAACTCATGCTACAAAAAGTCAGAGCGATGCCCGCTATCATCCTTCCCATCGGTGTCTCCATGTGTGTTACTTTGCAGCTACGCCACCTCAGGACTACGGCCCTACCGTGGATGCTTTGCAGCACTGTGGCCTCTCCCACAACACTAGTGCCTCCACCACACCACCGGCGCCGCCGACGAGCGTTGTATCGCATCACTCGTTCCTCTCCGCAGTGATGCAAGTGCTGCATAGCAACGCCGGCAGCACCGATGAGCGCTGTGTCGCAACACTGGAAGTTGTCGAGGAGCGTCACGTCGCAGCCATAGCTGCCATTGATGACTGCTTCTTTGCAGCATCGATGGACGCCAAGGAGCGCCGCGTCGCAACACCGGCTACCGTCGATGACTACCGCATCGCAGTACCTATGGACATCGAGGAGCGTCGCGTCGTCGACGGGATTGACGAGAGTTGCATCTCAAAAATTGCAACTTTTCCCCACACTGCATTGAAGCTCTGTCATGGTGCATGCATCACCATGCGTGTTGCTTTTTCACCTTGTGTCATCGGCGAGATATGCAGATGCATGGCAGCACCAGGGTGCACTGCATTGCAGCTCCGTTGTCATCTCAAGATCCGTGGGGTCGTGGAAGCACGCATGATGCCTTCCCCAACTCCGGCTCGCAACAAGGAAGCCTCCGCTGATAAAACACTGGCTCACAACATGGCGGCTGCTACCATGGCGAGGGGTGCGACAGCAAAGGCCACACGCCGTCTTTTGCTTGCACAGCGGCGGCTATTGCCATGGCGAGGGTTGGGCAGCGGTGGCCGGCTAGCCGGACGCCCTATTTTCCTTGCAACGGCGGTGGCTGTTGCCACGGCGAGGATGGTCCTCGCATGACGGATGAGAGATATTGGAAAAAGCAAGCGAGCGGAGGAAGACGAGTGGACGGGAAGAGATAAGGCTAGGGATGAGAGCGCTGGGTAGGGCACATGTGTCAACACGAAGAGGTGGCTTACACAAAGTAGAATTCATCCGGATGATTTTAAGTGTTTTCTGAAAGAAAACATGAACTAGAGTAATATTTTTGAACATGTTCTTTATTTAGACAAAATATTTTTGAACATGTGCCCTCGTCAGCAAAAACCGCAAATGAAATACTACGATGGCATACACTGATACACATCTCGGGCTCGGCTCGTAGTTGTATCGTGCACGGAAGGAACTCAGCCCGGGAACTGAGAGATTCCTTAAGACAACCAACTAATCAATCGCTAGAACGCACGCACGGAACGAGTCCGAAACTAAAAGGAAATGATTTTAATCATCCGACCGGTAATAACGTCTGCGTCTGCCAGTTTTCAGGTCAACGGATCGAATTTTAAGGATGAGTCCAGAATAATGTTTTATCTAGACTAATTTTTACAATCGAGTCGTTGTTGCAATTCCCCCATAACAACAAGTAATGTGTTGCGGGATCTGGAACTTGATTCTCTCGTGCTCTTCTGAGCTTTCTGTCAAGCTGATGTTTTCATGCCCTGACGAGAGCACCTCTTTCCACCTCCATGTGTCTGCTCGCGACCAATAGCCATGGCCGCTCGAGAGCGCACGCCGGAGCTCTTCTCCGGCCGCCGTTCGCCAGTTATGTTGCTCCGACCTTATGCTCCGACCTCCTCTTTCCTTCATCCGAACGAGACGCTGGATGCTGCACGCCGCCGAACACCCATGCTTCACCGCCGCTGACGTCGGCGAGCACACGTTTCGTCGTCACGGCCGTGGGCCACCTCACCATCACCCACCCTCTCGCCTCATCTTTCTTCTAGATCGACGACGCCTGCTCCTACTGCTACCGGATGATAAGAAGACGACCTCTGCTCGACATCAATGACAACAAGGCACCGTCCACCTCTGCAACATCATTGTTGTTGCAAAAAAACAAATGTGCAACAAGACCTCTGCTGCAAAACAATTCCGCAACAGTTGCAAACAAAAATAAAAAAAATCACAACAAGACTTTTGTTGCAAAAAATATCCCACAACACAATCTCTATTGCAAGAAAAAACCGCAACATAACATTTGTTGCACAAAAATTCGACAACACAACCTTTCTTAGAAATATTACTGTAAAAAGATTTTTGTTTCAAAATAAAAAAAAGCGCATTCGCCTTACTAGATCTGTGTTAGATCCGACGGCTCGCGCGCCGTCAGGTCTTTTGAAAAAACCGGTCGGCCGACGGGTAACAATTCCCTAATCATTCGACCGATAGTAATGTCCGCGTCAGCTAACTCTGTGACCGTCAGATCGGATTTTAATGATGATTTGGGAATAACGTATTTGTTGGAAATATGTCCTAGAGGCAATAATAAATTAGTTATTATTATATTTCTTTGTTCATGATAATCGTTTATTATCCATGCTATAATTGTATTGATTGGAAACACAGTGCATGTGTGGATACATAGACAAAACACTGTCCCTAGTAAGCCTCTAGTTGACTAGCTCGTTGATCAAAGATGGTCAAGGTTTTCTGACCATAGGCAAGTGTTGTTACTTGATAACGGGATCACATCATTAGGAGAATCATGTGATGAGCTAGACCCAAATTAATAGACGTAGCATGTTGATCGTGTCATTTTATTGCTACTGTTTTCTGCATGTCAAGTATTTGTTCCTATGACCATGAGATCATATAACTCACTGACACTGGATGAATGCTTTGTGTGTATCAAACGTTGCAACGTAACTGGGTGACTATAAAGATGCTCTACAGGTATCTCCGAAGGTGTTCGTTGAGTTAGTATGGATCAAGACTGGGATTTGTCACTCCGTATGAAGGAGAGGTATCTCGGGGCCCACTCGGTAATACAACATCACACACAAGCCTTGCAAGCAATGTGACTTAGTGTAAGTTGCGGGATCTTGTATTACGGAACGAGTAAAGAGACTTGCCGGTAAACGAGATTGAAATAGGTATGCGGATACTGACGAACGAATCTCGGGCAAGTAACATACCGAAGGACAAAGGGAATGACATACGAGATTATATGAATCCTTGGCACTGAGGTTCAAACGATAAGATCTTCGTAGAATATGTAGGATCCAATATGGGCATCCAGGTCCCGCTATTGGATATTGACTGAGGAGTCACTCGGGTCATGTCTACATAGTTCTCGAGCCCGCAGGGTCTGCACACTTAAGGTTCGACGTTGTTTTATGCGTATTTGAGTTATATGGTTGGTTACCGAATGTTGTTCGGAGTCCCGGATGGGATCACGGACGTCACGAGGGTTCCTGGAATGGTCCGGAGACAAAGATTGATATATAGGATGACCTCATTTGGTTACCGGAAAGTTTTTGGGCATTACCGGAAAAGTTTCGGGCTCATCGGTAGTGTACCGGAAGTGCCGGGAGGGGTGACGGGGACCATCGAGAGGGGTGTCACGCCCCAAGGGGTCTCATGGGCTATGGGAAGAGATAAACCAGCCCCTAGTGGGCTGGAATAAGTTTCCACTAAGGCCCATAAGGTTTGAGAAGGGAAAAACACAAGGTGGAAAGAGTTTCCAAGTGGGAAGGTGGAATCCTACTCCAAGTAGGATTGCAGTAGGACTCCTCCACCTCAAATTTCGGCCAAACCTTGAGGGTTTGAGGCTGCCTCCTCCCCTCCCTCCCTCCTATATATAGTGGGGTTTTAGGGCTGATTTGAGACAACTTTTGCCACGGCAGCCCGACCACATACCTCCACAGTTTTACCTCTAGATCGCGTTTCTGCGGAGCTCGGGCGGAGCCCTGCTGAGATTAGATCACCACCAACCTCCGGAACACCGTCACGCTGCCGGAGAACTCATCTACCTCTCCGTCTCTCTTGCTGGATCAAGAAGGCCGAGATCATCTCCGAGCTGTACGTGTGCTGAACGCGGAGGTGCCGTCCGTTCGGCACTAGATCGGAGCGGATCGTGGGACGGATCGCGGGACGGTTCGTGGGACGGTTCGCGGGGCGGATCGAGGGACGTGAGGACGTTCCACTACATCAACCGCGTTTCTTAACGCTTCTGCTATGCGATCTACAAGGATACGTAGATCGGAAATCCCCTCTCGTAGATGGACATCCCCTCTCGTAGGAAAAATTTTGTTTCCCACGCGACGTTCCCCAACAGTGGCATCATGAGCTAGGTTCATGCGTAGATGTCTTCTCGAGTAGAACACAAAAGTTTTTGTGGGCGGTGATGTGCGTTTTGCTGCCCTCCTTAGTCTTTTCTTGATTCCACGGTATTGTTGGATTGAAGCGGCTTGGACCGACATTACTCGTACGCTTACGAGAGACTGGTTTCATCGCTACGAGTAACCCCCTTGCTCAAACATGACTGGCAAGTGTCGGTTTCTCCAACTTTAGTTGAATCGGATTTGACCGAGGAGGTCCTTGTATAAGGTTAAATAGCAATTCATATATCTCCGTTGTGGTGTTTGCATAAGTAAGATGCGATCCTACTAGATACCCATGGTCACCACGTAAAACATGCAACAACAAAATTAGAGGACGTCTAACTTGTTTTTGCAGGGTATGCTTGTGATGTGATATGGCCAACGATGTGATGTGATATATTGGATGTATGAGATGATCATGTTGTAATAGATAATATCGACTTGCACGTCGATGGTACGGCAACCGGCAAGAGCCATAGGATTGTCTTTAAACTAACATTTGTGCTTGCAGATGCGTTTACTATATTGCTAGGACGTAGCTTTAGTAGTAATAGCATGAGTAGCACGACAACCCCGATGGCGACACGTTGATGGTGATCATGATGATGGAGATCATGGTGTGACGCCGGTGACAAGAAGATCGTGCCGGTGCTTTGGTGATGGAGATCAAGAAGCACATGATGATGGCCATATCATGTCACTTATGAATTGCATGTGATGTTAATCCTTTATGCACCTTATCTTGCTTAGAACGACGGTAGCATTATGAGGTGATCTCTCACTAAAATTTCAAGACGAAATTGTGTTCTCCCCGACTGTGCACCGTTGCGACAGTTCTTCGTTTCGAGACACCACGTGATGATCGGGTGTGATAGACTCAACGTTCACATACAACGGGTGCAAAACAGTTGCACACGCGGAACACTCGGGTTAAGCTTGACGAGCCTAGCATGTGCAGACATGGCCTCGGAACACATGAGACCGAAAGGTCGAGCATGAATCGTATAGTTGATATGATTAGCATAGAGATGCTTACCACTGAAACTATTCTCGAGTCACGTGATGATCGGACTTGAGATAGTGGATTTGGATCATGTACCACTCAAATGACTAGAGAGATGTACTTATTGAGTGGGTGTTCTTAAGTAATATGATTAATTGAACTAATTGTCATGAACATAGTCTAATGGTCTTTGCGAATTACGATGTAGCTTGCGCTATAGCTCTACTGTTTTTATATGTTCCTAGAAAAAATTTAGTTGAAAGTTGATAGTAGCAAACTTTGCAGAGGATTGTCCTCGTTGTTGCGCAGAAGGCTTATGTCCTTAATGCACCACTCGGTGTGCTGCACCTCGAGCGTCGTCTGTGGATGCTGTGAACATCCGACATACACGTTTCTGATGACTACACGATAGTTCAGTGCAAAATACTTAATGGCTTAGAAGCAAGGCGCCGAAGACGTTTTGAAACATCACGGAACATAAGTGATGTTCTAAAGAGATGAAATTGTGATTTCATGCTTGTGCCCTTGTTAAGAGGTACGAGACCTCCGACAAGATTCTTTGTCCACGAAGTAGAGGAGAAAAGCTCAATCATTGAGCGTGTGCTTAGATTATCTGAGTACGACAATCGCTTGAATCAAGTGGGAGTTGATCTTCCAGATAAGATAGTGATGGTTCTCCAAAGTCATTGCCACCAAGCTATGAGAGCTTCGTGATGAACTATAACATATCAAGGATAGATACAATGATCCTTGAGCGATTCGCGATGTTTGACACTGCGAAAGTAGAAATCAAGACGGAGCATCAATAGTTGATGGTTAGTAAAACCACTAAGTTTCGATAAAGGCAAGGGCTAGAAGGGATACTTCGTGAAACGGCAAAACAGTTGATGCACTAATGAAGAGACCCCAGATTAAACCCAAGCCCAGGACTAAGTGCTTCTGTTATGAGGGGAACGGTCACTGAGGCGGAGCAACTCTAGATACTTGGTAAGATAAGAAGGCTGGCAAAAGTCGAAAGAAGTATATTTGATATGCATGATGTTGATGTGTACTTTACTAGTACTCCTAGTAGAACGAGGGTATTGGATACCGGTTCGGTTGCTAAGTGATTAGTAACACGAAATGAAAGCTACGGCATAAATGGAGACTAGCTAAAGGCGAGGTGACGATACGTGTTGGAAGTGTTTCCAAGGTTGATATGATCAAACGTCGCTCGCTCCCTCTACAATCGGGATTGGTGTTAAACCTAAATAATTGTTATTTGGTGCTTGCGTTGAGCATGACCATGATTGGATCGTGTTTAGTGCAATACGATTATTCATTTAAAGAGAATAATGGTTACTCTATTTGCTTGAATAATCACCTTCAATGGTTTATTGAATCTCGATCGTAGTGTTACACATGTTCATGATATTGGTGCCAAAAGATACGAGGTAATGATGATAGTACCACTTACTTGTGGCACTGCCGCTTGAGTCATGTTGGTATAAATTGCATGAAGAGGCTCCATGCTGATGGATCTTTATACTCACTTGATTTTGAATCACTAGTGACATGCAAATCATACCACATGAGCAAGGCCTTGTTTTCATTGAGATGAAACAAGATAGTAACTTGTTGGAAGTGATACACTTTGATGTATGCAGTCCAATGGGTGTTGAGGCACGTAGTGGATATCATTATGTTCTTACTTCAATGACAATTTGAGTAGATACAAGAGTATCTACTTAATGAATCACAAGTCTGAAATATTGAAAAGTTCAATTCTGTTTCGGAGTGAAGTTCGTCATAACAAGAGGATAAACTGTCTACGATATGATCATAGAAATGAATATCTGAGTTACGAGTTTTGGTACGCAGTTAAGACAAAGTGGAAATTGTTTCGCAGTTCATGCCACCTGGAACATCATAGTGTGATGATGTGTCTGAACGTCATAGCCACGCACTATTTGGTATGGTACATGCTATGATGTCTCTTATCGAATTATCACTATCGTTTATGGGTTATGCATTAGAGACAACCGCATTCACTTTAAATAGGACACCGCGTATTTCCGTTGAGATGACACAGTATAGACTGAGGTTTAGAGAAATCTAAACTGTCGTTTCTTGAAAGTTTGGGGCTTCGACACTTATGTGAAAAAGTTTCAGTCTGATAAGCTCGAACCCAAAGCGGATAAATGCATCTTCATAGGATATCCAAAACAGTTGGGTACATCTCCTATCTCAGATCTGAAAGCAAAGTGTTTGTTTCTAGAAACGGATCCTTTCTCGAGGAAAGGTTTCTCTCAAAAGAATTGAGTTGGAGGGTGGTAGAACTTGATGAGATTATTGAACCATCACTTCAACCAGTGTGTAGCAGGGCGCGGGAAGTTGCTCCTGTGGCGCCTACACCAATTGAAGTGAAAGCTGATGATGGTGATCATCGAGCATCGGATCAAGTTACTACAAGCCTCGTAGGTTGACAAGGTCGCGTACTACTGCAGAGTGGTACGGTAACCCTGTCTTGGAGGTCATGTTGTTGAGCAAGAGTGAACCTACGAGTTATGGAGAAAGCAATGGTGGGCCCGGATTCCGACAAACGGCTGGAAGCCATGAAATCCGAGAAAGGATCCATGTATGAAAACAAAGTCTAGACTTTGGAAGAACTACTTGATGGTCATAGGACTATTGAGTAAAGATGGATCTTTAAAAGGAAGACAGACAATGATGGTGATAAGTGACTATTAAGAAAAGCTCGACTTGTCGCAAAGATGTTTCCGACAAGATCAAACAGTTGACTATGATGAGACTTTCTCACTCGTAGCGATGCTAAAAGTCTGTTAGAATTATGTTAGTAGTTGCTGCATTATTTATGAAATATTGCACATAGGATGTCAAAACATTGTTTCCTCGACGGTTTCCTTGAGCAAACATTGTATGTGATACAACCAGGAGGTTTTGTCGATCCTAAAGATATTAGCAAGTATGCAAGCTCCAGCGATCCTTCAATGGACTCGTGCAAGCAACTCGGAGTTGGAATATACACTTTGATGAGATGATTAAAGATTTTTGGGTTTGTACAAGGTTTATGAGAAACTTGTATTTCCAAAGAAGTGAGTGGGAGCACTATAGAATTTCTGATAAGTATATGTGGTTGACATATTGTGGATCAGAAGTAATGTAGAATTTCTGTAAAGCATACAAGGTTGTTTGAAAGGAGTTTTCAAAGGAGTACCTAGATTGCGCTACTTGAACGTTGAGCATCAAAGATCTATGGGCATAGATCGAAAGCGCTTAATAGAAGTTTCAACAAGATGCATGCCTTGACAAGTTTTGAAGGAGTTCAAAATAGATCAACAAAGAAGGAGTTCTTGGTTGCGTTGTAAGGTGTGAATTTGAGTGAGACTCAAAACCCGACCCCGGCAGAATAAAGAGAATAGACGAAGGTCGTCTTCTATGCCTTAGCCGTAGACTCTAAAGTATGCCATGCTGAGTACCGCACCTGATGTGTGCCTTGCAGCAAGTCTGTTAAGAGGTACACAGAGTGATCCAGGATTGAATCAATGATCAGCGGTCAAAGTTATCCTTAGTAACTAAATATACTAAGGAATTTTTCTCGATTATGGAGGTGGTTAAAGAGTTCGTCGTAAAGGGTTACGTCGATGCAAGCTTTGACACTAATCCGAATAACTATGAGTAGTGAAACGGATTCGTATAGTAGAGTAGATATTTGGAGCATTTCCGAATAGCACATAGTAGCAGCATCTATAAGATGACATAAAGATTTGTAAAGAACACACGGATCTGAAAGTTTCATAACCGTTGACTAAAACCTCTCTCACGAGCAAGACGTGATCAGACCCCATAACTATATGGGTGTTGGATTCGTTGGAATCACATGGTGATGTGAACTAGATTATTGACTCTAGTGCAAGTGGGAGACTGTTGAAAATATGCCCTAGAGGCAATAATAAATTAGTTATTATTATATTTCTTTGTTCATGATAATCGTTTATTATCCATGCTATAATTGTATTGATTGGAAACACAGTGCATGTGTGGATACATAGACAAAACACTGTCCCTAGTAAGCCTCTAGTTGACTAGCTCGTTGATCAAAGATAGTCAAGGTTTCCTGACCATAGGCAAGTGTTGTCACTTGATAACGGGATCACATCATTAGGAGAATCATGTGATGGACTAGACCCAAATTAATAGACGTAGCATGTTGATCGTGTCATTTTGTTGCTACTGTTTTCTGCGTGTCAAGTATTTGTTCCTATGACCATGAGATCATATAACTCACTGACACCGTAGGAATGCTTTGTGTGTATCAAACGTTGCAACGTAACTGGGTGACTATAAAGATGCTCTACAGGTATCTCCGAAGGTGTTCCTTGAGTTAGTATGGATCAAGACTGGGATTTGCGACTCCGTATGACGGAGAGGTATCTCGGGGCCCACTCGGTAATACAACATCACACACAAGTCTTGCAAGCAATGTGACTTAGTGTAAGTTGCGGGATATTATATTACGGAACGAGTAAAGAGACTTGCCGGTAAACGAGATTGAAATAGGTATGCGGATACTGACGATCGAATCTCGGGCAAGTAACATACCGAAGGACAAAGGGAATGACATACGAGATTATATGAATCCTTGGCACTGAGGTTCAAACGATAAGTACGTGATGGGCCTGGGCCCGTTAGTCTTAGGGTTTGCTTAGGGGCCAAGTAAGCCTTACTTGGGAGTCAAGTAAACCTTTCTATATATGGAGAGGAGATGTATCAATCTAAACAGGCAAGGATTAAGAAGGAAAACTCTTTTCCCTCTTGCCCGGCCGTGGGAAAGGACCCCCACGGCCGGCTCTCTCGCGCCCTCGCATCTCTCTCTCTCTCCCGCTCAAATCCTAGCAACCATAATACTCGTCATGTCATTGCTCTTGTTTTTAATTTGGCGAATTGTCTGCTGAACACCATGGTACTCCCTCCGTTCCAAAATAAGTGCCTCAACTTTGTACTAACTTCAATACAAAGTTGTATTAAAGTTGAGACACTTATTTTGGGACAGAGGGAGTATAATCTTTGTACGAGGAAAATCAGTTAGTATCCCTGCAAGTCTAACACTCCTTCAACCTTCTATGTCATCATATGTAAAATAAGAGAAACTGTTCTTAATTTTATACTTCCAAGAGATAAATACATTTCAACTACTTTCAGCATATGCTGCACATCATATGTGATGGTGTTGTTAACCTATTAATGCAGGGTAAAGATATTTGATTACTTGCAACTAGATATGATTTTTTTACCGGGAAGTATATATTTGATATTGTTTCTCTTTTTCTTTTTCTATTTGACTGCAGTGAAGTTAGTGGTGACAGAGAAGTGCAACGAACTATGTTGGAGTTGCTGAATCAGCTAGATGGATTTAGCAGTGATGAGAGGATAAAGGTCAACATGTCCTAATATTTGTCTCTGTAATTTGAATGCATGCAAGCTCAACCTGTGAAGATAATTTGTTTTGTACAGATGGTTTGGCCTAACTAGTTGTTCTGAAAACAGTAGTTTGATAAAATAGATTTATTATTTGATTGATTGATTAATGAGTAGCCACAAATTTGCTTCAGTTGGTCATAATTTGAGAGATGATGAATACCTGATCAGATGTTTTATTCATCCTGTTTCCTTAACGCATTGTTGTTGTGACTTGCAGGTGATAGCTGCAACCAATCGTGCAGATATTCTTGATCCTGCTTTACTCCGTTCTGGTCGCCTGGACCGAAAGATTGAGTTCCCTCATCCGACGGAAGAAGCAAGAGCTCGGATTTTGCAAGTATGTCTCTTGCAATTTGTTAAAGGCTGATAACTCTTATTGCAAAAATTGCTTACCTTTTGGTTTTGTGGACTCAAAGAAGTTTCTTCTGTGTTCTATCTTGTAGATTCACTCAAGAAAGATGAACGTACATCCTGATGTCAACTTTGAGGAGCTGGCTCGTTCAACTGATGATTTCAATGGTGCACAGCTGAAGGCTGTTTGTGTGGAAGCTGGCATGCTTGCTCTACGGAGGGATGCTACAGAGGTTTGTGCTGACTCTTGTTCACTTGCGACACTGGTGCCTTTGTGGAAGTATCAATTTGTTGGTAGACAATGGAAGATGATAACCGCAGATGAAGTTGATTAGGATCTTGATAATCAGAAAATGAAATTCTAAACAGATCAACATTAGGTCTATGGTATGTTCAGCATGAACTGTACAGCTTGAAATATAATACAGTATGCAGTAGAGAATCACAGTGAAACATAAGTACAGTATATAAGATGCTGCTTGAAATCTCAAAGCATTTTATTGTCTTGGTAGCTAGTAGAATCATTTTTTTTTTATTTGACTGCCTGAAGTGCACTTCCTCATGAAACATGTTTAACTGTATTCAGAAACAACTGATAATGTACTGGTGCGCTTAACCCTATCTTTTTGGCATATGCAGATGATCCATGAAGATTTCAATGAAGGCATTATCCAAGTGCAAGCAAAGAAGAAGTCCAGCTTGAATTATTACGCTTAGTTTCCCTTCAAGTAATCAGAACGCGCTGTTTGTAACACTCGGTACCATTTTTATTTGGAATATAGTTTAAATCTTGAACCCTCCTGATTGTGTGAAGCACTCTTGCTTTGTGCCTGTACCCGCAGAGATTATTTCTAACCAATTGCTCTGTGCCGAAAATGCAAATTGTGGTTTACGAGTATATGGCTTGCTTAGGATGGCATTAGCTCGGTGCCAGATTGGTGTTCCGAGCGACTCACGGGTTGCTTTTCTATCAGTATGTCTGGTCCTGTGTGCATGAGAGTTTGTAGTTTGTTTTTGGAGACTGAATGAGTGCTGATGACCTGCAATGAATTTGAGTTAACGCTGACCTGCAACGAGTTTGAGTTAACAGTAGTATGATTTTGGGGACTGAATGACCGCTGCTGACTGCAACGAGTTTGAGTTAACAGTAGTATGTTTTTGGGAACTGAACCACTGCTGCTGACCTGCGCTGGAGCGCTAAATTTTCTGGTCATTTGTTTCACTTTTTTTCAAAACAGGGGCACAAGATTTGCCTCATCTATTAGAAAAGGCAATAGCCAGTTCGGTTAGGCAAGCAGAACAATAACAACAAAAGGAAATCTGAAAATCTGATTGAATGCTAGAAACTATCACCAAAAGCAACCATCTTCATCCTATGCAAATTTTGAATAACATCTAGAAATCTCCAAGCCTGGTTGAAAGATGAAACCAGCAGCAAAAGAGATCTGGGAGTATTTTCCATCTTACAAAAAATCGAAATAACGAAAGGAAACCTGAAAGTCTGATTTGAAAGTTTGAAACAAGCAAACATCTTCATCCTATACAAATTTTGAATAAAACAAAAGAAATCTCCAAGCCTGGTTGAAAGATGAAACCAGCAGCAAAAGAGATTTGGGAGTATTTTCCATCTTACAAAAATTCGAAACAACAAAAGGAAACCTGAAAGTCTGATTTGAAAGTTGGAAACAAGCACCTAAAGCAAACCATGTTCTTCCTATACAAATTATGAATGACAGGGAAAACAAATCTCTGCATCCTTTACCAAAACACCCATGTTCTTCCTATACAAATTATGAATGACAGGGAAAAAAAAATCTCTGCATCCTTTACGAAAACACCCATGTTCTTCCTATACAAATTATGAATGACAGGGAAAAAAAATCTCTGCATCCTTTACCAAAAACACACAAAAAAAAAGGTTTGGGAGTGTCTGTCAGACAACCTCTGGGCCACCCTGAGCTGGTGTGACCCAGGCAGGAACGATCATCTACAGCCGTCGGATGCAACCATGAGCAGAATCCAAGCCGTTAATCACGCTCTGGCCCAGAGGTCAGAATGCATCAACCAGACTGAAGTGCTTGCCTCCTTATTGGTAAAGGATGCAGCGGTACGAGCCTATAGAACAGATCCTGTTCAAGTAAGGTCGTGCAGCAGTCAGCCGCGCCCCGCCTTATAAACCGGTGTGGCTTCCCGTAAACTGGCGAGGTGGGACTAATGCTACGACGCACGAGCAGCCGGCGCGCGAGCGAGCAGCGAACGGCCCCCGTCGGTCAGGCAATTGGCGGCCCACTCTAGTTGGGCTGGTTATATAACATGGAGGGCCGAAAAGTCCAGCCCACCGACCTGAGAAATAACCTGCTGAGGGCAGCACCCTGGATTTTGTTCGTCTGAAAAAAAAAGCACCCTGATTTTTCTTTTGCGGGGTGAAGCACCCTAGATTTCGTATATGCTTCTGCGCCTTTTCTCCATGCTTATAACCTTACGGGAATAAGAAATATTTCTAAGATAAAAGCCAAAATGGAAACAAAATAAAAAAAACTTTTTGAATTTTTGTCCAAAAGGACCCCCTATCGAATGAGATTGCCAAAATAGACCACATGCGAGTGAAAAGGCGCGAAAGGACCCCCACCCCGGGTGGCGGCAGGCGCGCCAGGCGGCACGTGGCACCTACCGCCACCGCGCGAGGCGGCCGTGGGGCCTGCCGCCACCGAGCCAGGCGGCTGGGGCCTGCCGCCACCGGCTGAGGCGGCCAGCGCGGGATCCCGTTCCCGCCCCTCCTGTCCGTAACGGACAAAGCCGGGTGGGCCCTGCCGCCTCGGGAGCAGGCGGCCGGGGCACTGTTTCCGCGCGGCCGACACTGTTGGTGATTGCGCTGATTTCCGCGCGGCCAGATTCCCAGGCTTATTTCCCGTTCGCACCGACGAAACAGTGGGAATTTTTCCCGCTCTCCACCGACGAAACACTCAAAACTTCTTCTTTATAAGCGAACCGCGTCGCTGCCTCCTCTCTCACTCTCTTCTCCTGCCGTTGCCTCCCGTGTCACTCTCTTCTCTTTCTCACTCTCTTCTCTTTCTCTCAAGAGCTACTCCATATGAAAGTTTATGTGGCGGTTTAGGACGGTTTAAAGTTAGATTTTGAAGACCTTGTAGTTGAAGAAAAGATAGATCAAGGTAAGAGCTTTCCATATCTGTTGGTTGTGTTTGCATGCATGATGTATTTATTTTGTTTGATTAGTTTCTAAGTATGTGTTTTCTTTTGTCTTAGGGAGCGTATTATCACTTTTGTGGAACTATTTTGAAGACGTTGTAGTTGAAGAAAAGATAGATCAAGATAAGAGCTTTCCATTTGTGTTGGTCGTGTTTGCATGCATGATGTTTTTATTTTGTTTGATTAGTTTCTAAGTATGTGTTTTCTTTTGTCTTAGGGAGCGTATTATCACTTTTGTGGAACTATTTTGTCATGCGATATGAACTACTAAGTTGAAGATCAAGGTATGAGACTTTGTTCATATTTGTGTTCATGTGATAATAGGTCGACTATGTTCATATATTACCGATGATTTGTTCGTGTTTGCATGCAACTGGTATTTAGAAAGGAGCCGGAAAAATGCCTATGTAACTAGCATTTTTGTAAAAAACATGTAATAATATGTTAGCTCCATTAGTATTATTACATGCAAGACGCGTGTGTAGTATATTTGTTTATTTGATAATTTGTCAACCCCGTAGAAATATGACTCGTGATATATATATATGCATGCAGTATGTATTTTTAGACTTTTGCTAGCACGGAAATAATTATGTGTGTAATATTTTTGTTCATATGAAAATAGGTGGAATTCGCTGATATTATTCTGGTGATATATTATATTCGGAAGGATATCCTTATTTAAACCAGAGGTATGAATGACATATTGTAATTCATCTTCTATTTATTTTATAGATGTAGTGTCACGATAAATGATACAATATAAATTATTATGCGTAGATGTAATGGATGTTGTTAAATTGTTATATGTAAAAAAGATAAGTAATGGATGTTGTTATTACAATGTACTAACGATGTAAATATGGCTGCTCGTTAGGTACTATGGAAAATTTGTTAGTGTTTTATGGGCACATCGTACATGAGGGTCCTTCTGGTGTGGATGTGTCTAGGTGCGGGATGACTACGGTTGTAGTGAAAGACATGGTTAATGTAGAGTATGCGGCAGTTAGAAGGTGCATCCGATCGGTGTTTGGTTCAGCGATGAATGGAAAAAAAATGACCCTGGAGGCTTTCGTGGTTGAGGGAGAAAATCGTTGGGTTCTGCGACGGGTTACTGGTGAAAGAGCATGGGCGTCGTACATGGGTTTTGCAAGCAATCCCAATAACTCCATGTATGGACAACCCATGGTTTATGTGGAGTTCATTTCTGCCAGTGATGTCGCCGAGTGCAGTAGCGGTGCCGGTGAGGCCGAGTTGGCCATAACTGTAGCCCCCGACGCCGGCCCATCGGAACCAAGTGGTGGCGAACATATGGCCATAACTGTAGCCCCCGACACCGGCCCAACGGAACCAACACGTGGCCAACAAGTGTATGACACGGGATATTGGTCTGCGGTCGTTGACATGAGCGAACATGTCGAGGGATTGCCGGAGGCGCTAGATGATGACGATGATGGTCATTCTTCTGCGTCTTCGGAATCAGATGATGATGAAGTTGTTCCTCCTGAGAATGCGGTCGCTGCAGCAATCAACCCAGAGTTTTTACAGGTTATGAGCATCACCAATGAATTTCACTCTGTTGCTGGCCTAGACGCGGGGAGTCTGGCCGTTGGACAGATTTTCCCAGATAAGAAATCTGCTAAACAAGCAATACATAGCTATGCAATTGCTATACACAGGCAACATAGAGTGAAGCAGTCTGATAAAAAGGAGTTGAAGCTCATATGCATCCATCGCGAAGCGGGTTGCCGCGGAAGAGTTATTGCTCGCCAGAAGCCTGGGGTATGTCAGCCATGGCATGTCACAAAAATAGAGCAACATGGTTGTGAGCAAACCGGCACTCTTTCAGAGCACCGCAACGTGACTGCAGAATATGTGTCACAGGTGATGCAAACCATTGTGCAGCAAAGTCTTAATATTAGTATTAGGGCTTTGCGTGCAACTGCATCTGATCTGATTGGTTTCCCTGTCAGCTATAGCAAGGCTCGTCATGCAAAGGAAAAGATATTTCAGAGGTTGTATGGAACCTATGAGGAGGCGTACTCTTTTGCCCCTAGAATGTTGCATCAGATTTCAGTTGCTAACAGGGGGACTCAAGTTCTCCGGAAAGAACGTCCAAATCCATTGAACCCGGACGAGCAAATCTTGGACCGCTTATTCTGGGCATTCGCCCAGACTATACAAGCATTCAAGCATTATCGTCCGGTTGTATCAATTGATGGTACATTTCTCACTGGAAAGTACAAGGGCACACTCTTAGTGGCGATGGCAGCTGATGCAAACAATCAACTTCTTCCTATTGCCTATGCACTAGTGGAGAGCGAAAATAAACATAGTTGGCTATGGTTCCTGTGTTGCCTGAAGATGGGTGTCATCAAAGATCGGGAAGGGGTTTGCATCATCTCTGATCGCAACACCGGACTATTAAGCACGCTTGAGATAATTAAGGCTTCTGGGCAGGTATCTGGAGACAAGGTGGTGCATGAGGCATTTGGCAACTAATTTTTATTCGAAATTCAAAAACAAAGATTGGTTCAAGCTATTCAAGAGGATGTGCATGCAGAAAACTACATCAAAAATGAATGCTATCTGGGCAGGTATCAATGGTCAGATCGAGCGCGCATCCCTCCCGGCGAGAGAAGACCGGAGGGGTCGTCGAACAGCAATAAATTTGAGCCAGTGGATTAATGGGAATTGTCCCAATTTGTACAAGTGGGCGCAGTCTCATGACACAGGCGCTAGATACGGTATAATGACAAGCAACATGTCCGAGGTGTACAATGGTGTTCTTAAAGGGGTGAGGGCACTACCTATCACAGCACTAATTGATGAAACTTGGAACCGGACTGTGTCATACTTTGCAGATAGAGTCACCGTTGCCAAGGCACTAGTTGACTTGAACAAGACCTGGTCTGAGAAGATGCAAAGACATCTTGATGACAAAGCAAAGAAGTCGCAAAGACATGGGTGCAGGCAGGTAGATGCACTTAGGAATAAATGGGAAGTTAGTGTGCGAGCAAAGTTTGTAAAGGGTCACCACAGGGGAGAAAAAACAAGCTGTGACGTTTGGCGCAACCTCGTGTGAGTGCACTTGCAACAAGCCCAAGCTTCTAGGATATCTTTGCAGTCACGTATTGCGGGCAGCTGCAGATCAATAAATTAGTGTCGAGTCATACGTATCACCATACTTTAACATACGTATCACCATACTTTAACATGCACAAAATAAAATAAAAAACTCGTTGCTCATAGATAAAGATCGACTGAGAAAAGGCGATCCTTTGAGCCCCCATGGTACGTGCAGGAAATGTATAGCATGATGGGTCCTATGTTTCACCATGTTTGGAAAGTCCAACAGAAGCCATTGATCGAGCTTCCGCAAGCAAAGCAAAACAATCGCTCGATGCAACCAGTAATATATATTTTTTCAATTCATACACAGAGAAAAAAAATGCAGCATTGGAGCTGCTGTTTCTTACCGGGGAACCTGGAAACATAGGCTCGTTACGGAACAGCCGCACGACGGGGCAAGGTTTATTAGAGCATCTATATACCTACAACTATAGCTCATATTTGGCCCCAAACGTTTAGGCGGCCTGCCTGTCACTATCCGAATAAAAAGAAACCACCCAATCAGATTTGACACGTCTGGCCAACTGACCCAAATGCGTGGGCGTATATGGGGAAGTCCGAACACGCCCACCATGAAACACCATCGGTCCGAGAGTTGCCTCCTTCGATTTTCGATGAAGACGCATTCATGGACTAGTTCTTTTGGGTCAATTTCAAAGAATTACTACTCCATGAATGAGAATTGATACAAGAACTCATATTTGTTCCAGGAATGATCCAAAATCATTTCACAATTACAGTGCAATCTAGAATTGCCGAAACTTGGCAATTCTGACAATTCTGTGAAGTCCCTAAAAAAAAGGTTCGGTTTAGACTACTGCCCCTATTGAAAACGCATATTACAACCAGAACGTCACTCCTACCTTACCCCCGCACTGCTCGCTCCCTCCCATTGCGTTGGCCCCTCCCCTCGAACACTTCCGTCGCTCCCGATAGGTTTCAGCGCCGCCATCGGCCTCGTCAGATCTGGCTGCGGTTCGTCCCCAGGCCGGCCGCCCCTTCCCGTCGAGCCGCCGTACGCGTCGTGCGCTCCTTCCCGCCGGGCCGCCGTACGCGCTGTTCGCTCCTTCCTGCCGGCCGCCCCTTCCCGCCGGTCCGCCGTACGCGCCGTACGCTCCTTCCCGCCGGGCCGCCGTACGCGTCGTGCGCTCCTTCCCGCCGGCCGCCCCTTCCCGCCGGGCCGCCGTACGCGCCGTGCGCTCCTTCCCGCCGGCCTGTTGGCGGCACCTTTCGCCCGTCTGCCGTCAGCTCCCTCCGCTCGTCTGTTGTTCGCTCCGTCCTTCCTCCCGTCGCCAGCTCTGTCCTGCTTCCCGCAATCCGCTCTGTCGCTCGGCCGCCGTCCGCTCCGTCCTCCCGACCAGCCTTCAGTCCGTCCGCCCGTTGAGCCTCCCTTCCCGCATCAGGTGATTTCAACTAGGGGCATTTGAGACATTTCAACAAACAACTCATAAAACAATTACATGCTAGAATCACAGAAAAACTCGATAGATAATTCTGTGGCCAGACAATTCTGTGGGCAGTTTTCAGAATTATGATTCTGGAGAATTACGAGGTGAAAAGAACCGGCCCTAAGTGTAGGTGGTAAAATCGGCCGATATCGGGTAAGGAGTACCAATCTGGTGATCTAAGCAAAATGGTAACACGAAGAATAAGGACACGGTATTCATCTAGATTCGGGCTTTCTTGAAGAGGTAAAACCCTACGTCATGTTCTTGTTATATTGATTCTGGATGGGTTACAAAGTACAGTTTGATCTACCTTGAGATCATATGAAAGAGTTCAGCCCTAAAAACTTGAAGTCGTCCTCCTCCGGACCAAACCCCTCGGTTTATATAGGTGCCTAAGGTCTCTTGGGTTTACACATGTCCGGTTACAATCTAGTGATAAAGATGCCAATCATTCAAACACGCTTTGAAGTATAAATCAAATTTCCAGAGAACTTCATTTTCATCATAACCAAATCTCCTATTCTCATTGAATACAGATCATGACCCAATTTCTTCGGCAAGAAAACTCTCCAAAACACTTTACACCTAGTTTGGCACCTCTCATTTCATTCATTTGGTTGAAATGAAATCTATGCTGGGACTTCATTTGGTTGAATCTCAATTTCAAATCCAAATACCATGTTTGGATGACACTAGAATTTATCAATTGAAATGAAACGTACATCTTGTTTGGATGCCATTTTGGCAATAATTCATCAACCTAGGCCAAGGTTAACTTGGAATGAGACAAACATAGTCTTTCCAAAATTCGAAATCCAACCTAGCATAAAACAAGTTGCATCACACAATCATAAGCAGCTCCATAAAGCAAAATCTACAAAATCAAATTGCAACCGCCATGAACAAGTTGCAGCACACAATCATAAGCATCTTCATAAGGAAAAATCCACATAATCAAATTACAATTTTCATCAACAATTTGCAGCACACAATCATAAGCAGCTCCATAAAGAAAATCCAAATAATCAAACTACAACTGCCGTTTAATTTGTGGCCCGACTTGACATGCATCCAAGTAAGGCATGATGAAGGTTGAACTTGTGGATTCATTTTGTCTCGCAAATATGATGAGAACCATGTAAGCAGACTATGAAATGTAGAGTTGGAGGAAGCAGAAAAAGGAAGATCAATATTTTAGTTGCATTTATTGTAAAAAGAAACAGTAATGCTAAGAACAACTTCAAATACTCAAGCTAATGAAGGGAATATTTAAATTGCACCAAATCCACTGGTAAGATATGAAAAATAATTAGTACTACTTTTTTTATGAGGAAATATTTAGTACTACTTGACATGAAAAAATAGTATGAACCTGAACATGAGCAAGAATCTAGCATCTCCCGTTCTATTCCATGCGTACAACAAGTTTTATCCAAACACAGAACTAAAATTACACTGGAAATTTATCCTGCAAGGCCTTTATGTCTCGGTACATTAATAGAAACGGCAACCATATGTGAAACCTTGTGCGAGGGATTCCAAGAATGCTTTGGGCTATCTCGAGGTTGAGGTTTTGCAATAGGAACCCAAGGGAATCACGGGTTTCCCTGATCGAGGTCATTCCATCGCAGCGTGTGATAGTTTGTGACGGGCTAGTTGGAGCACCCCTGTAGGGTTAAATCTTTCGTAAAGCCGTGTCCACAGTTATGTGGCAACGTGAAAACTTTGTTTAACGTGCGGTTCTAGATAACTTGAAGTAAGCTTAATTAAAAACTTGCCAACTGAGTGCGTAACCGTGACTGTGTCTTTCATGAGCTCCTTCTCTCATCGAGGACATAGTGGAGTTATGTCCGACGTAAATAAGTGTTTAGGATTATTCATTTGATCATCAGTAGTTCACGTCCTCTGTGCTTAGATCATCCCCCTCTTATTCTTGTACTCGTATGTTAGCCACCTCAAATAAATGCTTAGTCCCTTGCTGCAGCCTCACCACTTAACCATACCTCATCCATTAAACTTTGCTAGTTTTGATACCTTTGGAAATGAGATTGCTCAGTCCCCATGGCTCATAGATTACTACAACACCAGTTGCATGTACATGTAAAGGGTTACTTGACATGAGCGCCCTGATTGTGCTATTTGGAGTTTCTTCTTCCTCTTCTTCATCGATCTAGGATGAGATCCAGGCCGACAGTCTGGTATAGCAAGGATGGACGTCGTTCTTTTCTCGTTTGTTTTCGTCCGTAGACGAACCCTACTCTTCTTCATGATGATTGTATGTATTGTGCTTATGTGACTCTGATGTAGCTTGTAGCGAGTGTAAGCCAACTCCTTATACTCATCTTTTCAGTACATGTATTTGTAACGATATCTATTCTTGCGAAACGACGAGATGCGTTACTATCCATGTCGAGGCCCTCGTGCCAAAATAAGGATATGACTGCATCTTGGACGTTACATCAGGAGCGGGCGTGGCACCGAATGGGCGCTAGTTGCGGCGAGCAAGGCGCGAACGGAGAGGGACGCGGGCAGGCGGATGCATTGTTTATTTGACCGGTTAACATATTGTCACATTGATCATTTTTTGGTCAAGAGAGTGAAATACGGCGCTATACGGTGAGTCATTGACCGTATAATCACTGCTTCACATATATAGTGACCGTAACGAGTGTATTTCAAAGTTCAGTGACCGTATCGTGCTTTTACTTCAAATACACTGACCGCAAGTGTATTTATCTTTGTATAAAAAAATGTGATTTATACTTTAACATAACGTGCGAATCTCGATGAAACTGGACGGACGGAGGATGGTGCGCCGGTACATACCAGCACCGGTAAGAAAACTTTTTCGGAAGATCACTTCTGAATCTCTCCAAGTCCGCAATGCCAAGCTGAGAAAGATCATCCCACGCTGAGCTCAATGAGAGGCCTGCATCCAGATTCGATTATTCTCCTCACCACCATTTCATCATCATTACTCCAAGGACATGCTTGCTGTCTGACCATCTCCCAATCCCAAAGTCCATTGTATCGAACATGACCGTCATCCTTGAGCAGGATAACACGTTGCAACGATGTACACACGCTCACAAGATACTTCAAAAACCATATGTGGCGCTGCAAGAATCCAGTAATGGCAAGCTCCTTGAGGCAGTGATGGCGCCGAAGCGCCTCGAGTGAGGTCATCTCCAAGCTCCCGTAAGCTGGCTCCTCCTCGGAGCAAGGCACATGGATGTGCAGGACCTCGAGTGATGGCGCGGCCAGCAGGAGGCCGCGTGGCCATGTGATGTTCCAGTTCGTAGGCAGATCGGCCACAAGGAGCCTTTTCAGGTTGAGCAATGGATTGGCGGGTGGAGTGGGCACCATCCATCTTCTCAGCCCGGTAAAGCGGAGGATGAGATTCGTCATGGTAGGGGACATACCGATGATGTAATGGTCGAAGTAATCCGTAGACCACTTCGGAACTATCCAGCTTTCTGCCGCGAATGTGAGGTTAGTGTGCATGAGGCTGGGGACCGAGCCAAATACAATCCTATAAGTCTCGGTTAGGCAGCATGCCAGGCTGACAAGCATTGGAAGGTGGCGCAGCTCGACCGTCATGAAGTTGCACTGGTCGAGGATGAGCACCCTGATCTCTGAACACGGGGCGTCCACCACCACATGGTCCTGTGCACAGCAACAGGATATCAGGTGAAGCACCTGCAGCCGTGTGCACTCGGTGAACACCCTCTCGTACACGCTGACGGGCGTGGAAGCAGCCATGTCTCGCAGGACCAGCGTGGTGAGAGCGTTGTAGCTATGCAGCGGCGGGAGCGTGCAGTAGTTACCCAGCGTCAACCGGCGAAGGCCGTCCTTGAGGCAGTCGTGGTCGTGAGGAAAGCGGTATGGCGGCGACTGAAGGACATTGCAGGACGCTTGCCTGGCAACGACCTCCAGATCCTGCACTCCCCATGCGCCTACCGCGGTGGCGATCAGGCGGTCGACGAAGTATCCGCCATCGTGTGTCTGGAAAAACTCCAGACGCAGGGTCTTGGCGCGACGTCGCGCGTCGCCGTCAGCAGGGCCGCCGTCCGCTTCCAAGAATCCAGCGATGCCGTCGACGAACGCCGCGATCGTCTCGATTTCGCAGCACGCAATGAGACGGTCCAGCATCTCGGCCAGGAACGTGTCACGCGGCATGTTGCGCCGGCGGAGGGAGACGGTCCGGTGGTACTCGGGCGGGAGCAGGTCGCTGATCCTGAAGTCGAGCTCCGGCAGATCGCGGGTGATGTGCGCCCAACGCCTGGCGAGGGCGGCGGTGGAAAGCGCGGTGCGGGTGTCCAGCCTGCCTACTATGAGGCGGATGAGATCGTCGGGTAGTGCGCTGAGGCGGTCCTCGCCGCCGGCCGTGGCCGTGCGTGGTCGCAGGCGACGCAACATTGGCATGGCAGCAGGCTGCAGGCATGGAGTTGGAAGTCCGGTATAGGGGGCAGGCGTTGGGGCTCGATCCATCTGTTAGGCCGAGGCTCCGCATTGCAGTTCGGCGTGATCGGATCTGACTCTCCATTCTCGGTTCCGCGGTGAAACCGGGATCTCGGCATTGCAGTTTTCCAAGCATTGGACACAGCATGCATGCATGCATTGACCGCCACGTAATGCTGGGGCGGTTGGGCCGTGCTAGACTAAGACTACGTACGAGGGCATCACCAAACAATAAAGAGCATTTCGATGGGTTAATGAGCTGTTCAATGGCTTACCAAAATAAACATGGACTAGCAGGCAGATGCCCATGTAAATGGCCATCGCTGGTTTTGCTGTGATTTATGCAATTATTTCTTTTCTTTTCAAAAAGTAAGTAAAATATTGTGGCATAAATTCTAGGAGCGAGCAGACAACAATTGACTGATTTTTATTGAGAATATACTTTGCATTGTTAGAGTTAAATGAGCTTGATCTATCTACAAAATTCTGAAATCTCAGATTGAGCCCATGAATAAAATGGCAAGTGGTGATGTGATGGTGCTAAAGTTTAGTCCCATACTGCTAGTGGAGGAGGTGTTGGCCCTCTTTATATAATGAATTCTCCCCACCACTCTAAGTGTGTGTTGAGAAGGGAAAGGAGAGAACCACACGCGCGCTCTCGCTCGGCCGGGCAGGGCGGCGTGTTGGTCCGATGTCTTGCGGGGGCGTGGCTAACTTTTGCCGTTTTATTTTTTATGTCGTCGGTTTGAGACGTGGTCGCGACACGGAACCGACCTTGGTCCTCCTATATATACAGCTTATCGGGGTCGGCCAAAGACACACCGAAAAACATCTAGGATTTTGCCTCGGCTCACAACTTGCGCCACCATCATAGTCTACCTCATCCCGAGCGTCGTCGTCCAACGGCGCGGCTAACTTTTGCCTTTTATTTTTTGTGTTGTCGGTTTGAGACGTGGTCGCGACACGGAACCGACCTTGGTCCTCCTATATATACAACTTATCGGGGTCGGTCAAAGACACACCGAAAAACATCTAGGATTTTGCCTCGTCTCACAACTTGCGTCGCCATCGTAGTCTACCTCATCCCGAGCGCCATCGTCCAACGGCGAGCGGGATATCAAGTCTCCGGAACCAGTCGCCTTTGCAATCCTGTACGGGAGAGGGCGAATTAGGTTTTTGGAAAGCGCTCTGCACGACTGCTCGCTGCTTCCATAATGGATCGTCTACCAAGCCTCAAGCGTCGTCTACTTCGTCCCGTCATCGCCAACGTCATCGTCAACAACGTAGCTGCACCGAACACATCCGCTTCCTCTACAAACGTTCGGTACGTGTGTCGTGTTCCCGTTAGCCTAATGAACATGTTAGATGCGTACATCTATTCATGTTGTCTGTTGCATCTAGTATGTTAGAGTTTCACATGTTACTAGCTGGTATCGTCATGCTTTATATTCTGGAATTAAACATGAAATTTGTGCCTAATTATTCAACATGCATGTGGTGTAAGATGACTCATCTGTATCAGAACAAATATAGCTTGAAAAACAAACACGGTGCATGATCAAATTTTGACCAATGACCAAATCTTTTGCCAGCTACACATATAATTTTACCATCTGTATTATACATAAAGGAATGACAGCTACATCAGGAGCACTCAAAGAAACAAGGAGAAAAAAAACTTGAGACTACAGCACCACAATGGCAATCTACAGGGTACCGTTTCGTACCTATATAACTCAATTACGTAACAACAATCTTTGTTTTCATTTAAGCTGATAGGTTTCGATAGAAGTTGTTTTGAGCACAACGATTCACTTGTACCAATAGAGATCTCATAGGAAACTTGTTATGCTGAGAAAGATAAAGAATCTAGCCGAGCAAAATTTCTTGTTTGTAATTACACAACCTAAGTGGGCACCAAATCATAAAGATCAAATTGTCATTAATCCTTTGGATTGGCGTTCCTTTTAGAGGCATTTGTGTATTGTGTACACATTGAATCCTCCAATTACAATAATGCACAAATATTAGAATTCAGTTTGAGTTTCTAAATAACCAGTCTCCTATTGTTAGCCATGGAAATTTCATTTGTTCATCGGAGGGACATAAATTACCTTTGAAAGGAGAAGGCGATGAAGCAGAGAAATACCCGGACAGAGCTGGTGCTGCCCTTGCTAAGGACTTAGGCGACGATCACGCAGATGAATACCGGCAAAGCAGCAAAAGTAGGAGAAGAGCTGGGCTAGGCGCCACGCCCCGTATCTACACACATCTATCCTTTTCCATCCAAATCTGGCATGTTCTAGCAAATATAAGATATGTCTTCAAAATATCATTGTTGGTTTTATGTTAATTCCTGTGGGCAAATATCGCATATCTACAAATTAGATGGGTGCCTTTTTCTGGAAGAAACTAAAATATGATGAATGATACCTAATACAGAATTACATTGCTTAATAGCACGTGTTAGTATTGCATGAATGCACATATCAGAGAAGAGAAGAAGAGAGCTAGAAAATAATCATATACTATTGTCTAATCTAAATTAGTAGAATCTACAAATAAAAAATGGCAAAGAAAGACAAACCCTGACAATATGCACATTGAAATAGATCTAAAAATAAAAAATGGTAAAGGAAGACAAACCCTAACGATGTGCACATTAAAATAGCACACATCTACAGAAATTGCTACAGCAAAATAAATGTAAAGAATTATTAAGTGGGAAGATTGATTTTTCCTAGAGACCATTTGTGGTATTGACTTTGCTAAACAATATTATATTCTGTTGTAACATCCACTCGACTGAAATCATAATCATGTGAATGTCAAAAGAAGCACAAATTTGCAGAATACATTGACATCATTTTTTTCGTTCTTTGTCCCCCTGGCAATCTTGTATGCTTGAAGTCAAATTTGTTGCAAAATAGGAACTATGTTTCTCAATAAATTCCCAGTGCAACAGTTTGCGAGCTGACAAGCTTGAGTGGTACCGTGTCACCTTATTTATGCAAAAAGAATTGCATCAGGCGTATCTGAGGCACTTGATTCTTCCCTCTAGATAGAACTCTTCCTGCAGGTTTGTCCTTGACATTTCTAAATGCAGCTATGTCCAATTGTTTAACACGCTCAGCTGCAGCAGAGATATGAAACCGCATTTTCTGGGATAACTATGTGATAAGTTTTACCTCGGCAAAACACAAAATGAAATGTGGCATACTAATTATACTTCTTTATCTTCAATAGATGAATGTAGATGCATGATCATGATCCCATACGTTCAGAAGACCCTTGGAATCAGCAAGTATAAGCAAGGTACGACACCCCAAAAGATCTCCCAGTTACGTCCTATTTCCCTGTGCTCGGTTCTCTATAAGGTGGCCTCCAAGGCGATCACAAACCGGCTCAGGACTTGCATGGATGAGATTGTTAGCGAGGAACAGAGTGCGTTTGTCCCTGGTCGTTTGTTGACTGATAATGTGCTTGTGGCCTTCGAGTGTGTCCATGCTATTCGCAGAAGGAAGAAAGGAAATAATCACTCCTGTGCACTTAAGCTGGATATGATGAAAGTGTACGATCGTGTAGAATGGCATTATTTGGAGGCAGTTCTTCTTCGACTGGGCTTCAGCTCTTCACTTGTTCGTTTGATAATGAAGTGTGTTACTTCAGTTCGGTTTTCTGTGAGGATTAATGGGGAGTTACAACCTTTTTTCACCCCAACTCGTGGCTTGCGGCAGGGGGATCCTTTGTCGCATCTTATGTTCCTCTTATGTGCCGAAGGGTTCTCCTCGCTGCTCAAGAACTATGGCTACATTGACAGAGGAGTCAGGGCAAGCTTTCGTGCTCCCTGGGTAAGTCATCTACTGTTTGTAGATGATAGCTTAATTTTTATTAACGCTAACTCCCAGAGTGCAGAAAGGCTTAACGCAATTCTGCGGATTTATGGAGAAGCCTCGGGCCAGTGTGTGAATCGTGAAAAAAGCGCAATATACTTCAGCCCAAATACGCCCTATGAATTGTGCCAGTGTATAAAAGAAGTTCTGGGGGTTTCGGTGGAAGCCTTTAGCGAACGATATCTCGGTCTCCCAACTACAGTGGGATGCATCACTAGTGGATCTTTTGATCACATTGGGGAGCGATCGAGGAGCAAGATGAGGGGATGGTCTGAGAGGTTGTTTGCTTATGCAGGAAGGGAAACTCTCCTCAAATCGGTGATTCAGGCTATCCCCACCTTCAGTATGAGTTGTTTCTTGCTCACCAAGAAAGTTTGCAAAAGCCTAACTTCCAGTATGGCTAAGTATTGGTGGAGCAGTTCCATTGACAGACGGTCTCTCCACTGGATATCATGGAAAGAACTAGCGACGCCAAAATGCAAAGGCGGGATGGGTATTCGAGACTTCCATGGCTTCAATCTGGCCCTGCTGGGCAAGCATGGATGGCGCTCGCTTACCAACCCTAATTCCTTATGCGGAAGAGTTTTGAAGGGGAGATATTACCCAGACACATATTTTATCCAGGCATCACTGCCACATTCGACCTCTGCCACTTGGCGTGCAATTGTGGCGGGAAGGGAGGTTTTGAAACTGGGCCTCATCCATCGCATTGGAGATGGAACTTCTATTAATGTCTGGACTGATAAATGGATCCCGTCTATGGAGACAATGATTCCCATAGTTAAACCTTCTGGTGCGACCGTTACCTTTGTTAGTGAGCTGATTGACATCGACGCAGCAGCATGGAGGGTGGATCAGGTGAGGGATAACTTTGCTGCACCTGACGCCGAGGCAATTCTGAATATCCCACTTTGGCGTGGAGGGGGCCGATTTTTTGGCTTGTGCACCTAAGAAATCCGGCAACTATATAGTGAAATCAGCGTACCGAGCTCTAATGACACATAATGAGCATTCTGCTCAAGTGGAAGGGCAGGCTTTTGGTACTTTAGTGGAACAAAATCACTTGTGGAAGATGTTATGGTCTCTTAAGGTCGTCCCCAAGGTGCGCGTTTTCTGGTGGAGAGTCATGCGAGGCATTCTACCTGGCGAAGCAACACTCAAATATCGGCATATCAGAGATACAAGTCTATGCAAACTATGTCAACTTGCTGAGGAAGATTTGGAGCATGCGTTAATGCACTGCTCTCATGCCCGTCGTTTCTGGGCCGAGGCGCAAGCTTTGTTGGACATTCAACTCCCAGCGCTCCATTCAGGTTCTTGGCGGAAAGACATCCTCTCTGATCCTAGTTTCTCCCCGAAGGACCGAACCACAATCATCACGATATGTGGACCATTTGGACTTCGCGGAACAAATGGGCGCACGAGGGCGAGAGGTTTGATCCGGTGCAATCAATCAAGTTCATCAGGGAATCTCTAGCGGTTTTGGAAATCCCAAATGAGCAAGCGGCGACATTCCCTGGATATGGGTGGCAGCCACATGTAGGTAACCAGATCAAGATCAATACCGATGCGGCGGTCAATGTCATAAGCCAACAAAGCGCTGCTGGTGGTGTGGCTCGCTCCAGATGCTCCTTGTTAGGTGCATGGGGTAAGCCTCAACTTGGGGTGACTGATCCCCTCATTGCCGAAGCATTGGCCCTGCGCGAAGGAGTAATTTTCGCAAGTCTTCGTGGTTTTTCCGAAGTGGTGATGGAGACAGACTGCTTGGAGGTTGTAAATCTCTGGCATGATCGCCGTGATGGACGTTTTGTCGTGGCCACTGATTTGCAATCTCTAGCGATGGCTAGACGAATGCTGATGACAACAAACCTTCCCGGCAACGTCGCCAGAAAAATGCTGATTTGCAATCTCTGGCGTTAGCTAGACGAATGCTGATGACAACAAACCTTCTCCTACAACGGCACCAGAAGAATGCTGCTAGCACTCCCCGGCAATGTAACTGGAAGAATGTTGTTGATGGCCCACCAGCGCGTGGGTTCGCATCAGTTTTCGAGGGTAGAGTATTCGACCAAATTTGTTGATAAGCCACAGGAGGTGAGAGTATACTCTCAAGTATTAGCAGCTGAATTTGTCAGATTCAACCACACCTAAAAGATTAGTATCTGCAAGCACAGTAGTAACAACAAAGTAACGAGTAACGGCAGTGTAACGAGCAATAGAAGTGGCACAGAACAACAGTAGTGACAACAGTACCAAGTAGCAACAGTAGCAAGCGACAGTAATAGCAATAGTAGCAGCAGAGCAAGACAAGTAACAGTAGTAGCAGCAGCAGAGCAAAACAAGTGACAACAGTAGCAACAGTAGTAGCAGCAGCAGAGCAAAACAAGTAAGATCAGTAGGACAAACTCGTAGGCAATGGGTCGGTGATTTGTTTGGATGATATTCATCATGCAACAGCTATAACACGGAGAGATATGTGGCTAGCTCCCGTTCGTCAATGTGATGTAGGCATGCATTCCGTGTGTCGTCATACGTGCTTAGGGAAAAGAACTTGCATGACATCTACTGTCCATCCCTCCCGTGGCAGCGAGGTCCAAAAGGAAACTACGAGATATTAAGGTTCTCCTTTTAATAAAGAACCGGACCAACGCATTAGCACTTGGTGAACACATGAACTCCTCAAACTATGGTCATCATCGGGAGTGGTTCTGGTTATTGTCACTCCGGGGTTGCCGGATCATAACACATAGTAGGTAACTACAACATGCAAGATCGGATCTAAAACACACATATATTGGTGACAACATAATAATTTCAGATCTGAAATCATGGCACTCGGGCCCTAGTGACAAGCATTAAGCATGGAAAAGTAGTAGCAACATCAAATCTCATAACATAGTGCATACTAGGGATCAATCCCCATCAAAACTAACTCGATTACATGATAGATCTCATCCTACTCATCACCGCCGAGCGAGCCTACGAATAGATTACTCACGAACGACAAAGAGCTTCATGGAATTGGAGAGAGAAGAAGGTTGATGATGACGATGGCGACGATTTCCCCTCTTCGGAGCCCAAGACGGACTCCAGATCTGCCCTCCAGATGAAGAACAGGTGGTGGCGGCGCCTCCGTATCGGAAACGCGACGAAAACTTCTCTTTTTTATTTTTTCTGGGACTAAAGACAACTTATAGAGCTGGAGTTGGGGGCGGCAGGTGCCTGTGGGCCCCACAAGCCTGCCCACCGCCACCAGGAGGGTGGTGGCGGAGCAGGGGCTTGTGGCCCAGTGGCCCACCCCCTCAGGTGGAACTTGGCGCAGATATTTTTGATATTTTCCAAAACTGCTCCCCGTAAATTTTCAGGACGTTTGGAGAACTTTGATTTCTGCACAAAATTAACACCAAGGCAATTCTGCTGAAAACAGCGTCAGTCCAGGTTAGTTCCATTCAAATCATGCAAATTATAGTCCAAAACAAGGGCAAAAGAGTTTGGAAAAGTAGATACGTTGGAGACGTATCAACTCCCCCAAGCTTAAAACCTTGCTTGTCCTCAAGCAACTCAGTTGACAAACTGAGAGAGAAAGAAAAACTTTGACAAACTCTGTTTGATCTTGTTGTTGCAACTATGTCTAACTCCTAACCAGAATTTCAACAAGATCACAAGTTAACCACATAAGCAAATGACACAAAGGTCTCACTGTTAACTAATATCAATGGCATAATCAGCTAACGAGCAAATAATAATGAGTTTCAAATACCAACACTTCAATCAAAACAATCATGAAACAATATGAATAGGTGGTATCTCGCTAGCTCTTTCTGAGACCGCAAAACATAAATGCAGAGCACTTTCAAAGATCAAGGGCTGACTAAACATTGTAATTCATAGCAACGAAGATCCAGTCATAGTCATACTCAATATCAATCAAAAGCAAAGCATAAAAATGACAGAGGTTCTCTCTAATTGGTGCTTATATAAGAGGAGGATGACTCGACAGGAATATAAATAGACAGGCCCTTCGCAGAGGGAAGCATTGATTTGCAGAGGTGCCAGAGCTCAAGCTTTGAAAACAGCGATAATAATTTTGGGTGGCATGCTTTCACTGTCAACGCAATGACCAAGAGTTCTCAATATCTTCCATGCTACTCATGCTATAGGCGGTTCCCAAACAGAAAAGTAAAGTTTTAACTCCCCCACCACCAATCAATCACACTCCACGGCTAGCCGAATCCTCGGGTACCGTCCATACTAACATCAATCCAGGGGGAGTCTTGTTTTACAGTTATGTTTTCGATTTAAGGGTGGAACTGGGCATTCCAAATACCGGTCCCTTTCTCGTGAATGACTGTGAATAAACACATGTCGAGGATAAAACTCCTTGCATGGAAGATACCAATAGCCCTCTGTCACCACATGAGCGGTTCGGGCATGCAAAACAGATTATTTCTTGAAGGTTTAGAGAATGGCACATGCAAATTTACTTGGAACGACAGGTAGATACCGCAAATAGGTAGGTATGGTGGACTCTCATGGAAAAACTTTTGGGTTTATGGAAGTGGATGCACAAGCAGTATTCCGCTTAGTACAAGCGAAGGCTAGCAAAAGACTGGGAAGCGACCAACTAGAGAGCGACAACAGTCATCAAGATGCAATGAGTTTGACTAACATTAAATGCAAGCATGAACAGGATATAAATCACCATGAACACGAACATCATAGAGGCTATGTTGATTTTGTTTCAACTACATGCATGAACATGCGCCAAGTCAAGCCACTTGAAACATTCAAAGGAGAATACCATCCTATCATACTACATCATAGTCATCTTAAAATCTATGTTGGCAATCAAGACAAACCATTATAAGCTCTCAGCTAAATAAGCATGGCATCAGAAATTATGATCTCTAAGTTGTCATTGCAAACATGGTTCTCTCACAACAAAGCTAAATCTGGGTCGACAAGCTAGTCATATTTACAAAAACAAAATAGATAGAGTTCGTACCAGCTTTTCAGTCTCAGTCACTTCATCATATATCGTCATTGTTGCCTTTCATTTGCACGATCGAACAATGTAAACGATAATAAGCGCATTGGACTAAGCTGAATCTGCAGGCAAACACAAAGGAGAAGACAAAATAATATGGCTCTTTGAAAGCTAAACATGTAAGCAAGTAAGAACCAATAAGCATTGTAACCTATATCTTCTACCTTGACACAAAGAAAAAGAAAACTATTTACACGGGAAAGCTCCCAACAAGCAAAAGAAGAAAGAAAAATCTTTTTGGGTTTTCTCAAAAGGACACAAAACAAGAAAACAAGAAAAAGAAAATAAACTAGCATGGATAATACAGTGGCAAAGTGTAAACACCGGCTAACAGAGTGAAAGCATAAGCATGAATGTAAAGTCGGTGAGAACACGTACTCCCCCAATCTTAGGCTTTTGGCCTAGCTTGGTCTACTCCCATGGATGATCCTGGCGAAACCCAAAGTCATAATGGGTGTTATACGGGAGTGCTACAGCCACTGCCTGAATAGCTGCCTCACGAAGTCGAGCAGCCGTCGCCTCCCTCTCATACTCCTCTACTCTCCTATGGTTATGTAGTATCTTCGTTTTACCTGAAAGTCAAAGAAAGCAGGAGCAGGAAGGGTAATATGGAAAACACGCTGCCAGTTAAATATCAAGCGGTATAGGAGGGATCCATGATCTCTCTAAAGGAACTGGTAGCATGTTAGAGCGACACGATCAAGGTAGGCTGTACGGAGAGGAGGGTCTTCTGGACAGATGGATACTCCAAGAAAATTTTCTAAGGTGTAGCATAAACTCCACCAAAGAAATCCCCCTCACTGGCATTTTAATTCAGCCTCCTTGCTATAATAGCTCCCATATTGAAGCTCCTGTCACCTGTTACTGCGCTCTTAAGGATACTAAGGTCGGAAGCGCATAGGTGACAATGTGCACCCTTGCCGTTAATGCACCTACCTATGAAGAGGGCAAGGTAGTGCAAGGCAGGGAAATGGATGCTTCCTATGGTGGCTTGCGTGATATCTCTGGTTTCTTCAACAGTTATACTGGAGACAAAGTCTCTGACCGAAGACTTAGGAGGATCATTAACACTACCTCCATCGGGTATCTTGCAAATCCTATTGAAATCTTCCAGACCCACGGTATAGGATTTATCGTACAGATCAAACAGTATGGATAATTCATGGCCAACTAAAAATTTAAATCTACACACAAACGACGCAGTGAGCATAGCATACTGTTCACATTTATCTGAGAGGAATTCTTCTAACCCGGCATTGCGGACAAGTGCATCAAACTCATCCTTGAAGCCTGCTTCGATCATGAACTCATCGGAAGGCCATTCACATGGTTGCACCGTTGCGTCGCTTAGTTGAAAAGGTCCGGGCTCCTGAAAGGAGAGACGAGGACCCTTCTTACGTGAGGAACCACCATGAAACTTCCTCCTCAACATAATTTCCTTTTGCTGAAATTTTTGAAGTTCAAGAGAAAAGTGAATGAGGGCCAACCATACCTTGTAGCAACTACTCCTACTAGTGCCTAGAGACCGTATCACGCGCTAAAACTACTTGGGACCAGCTAAAATCAACTTTCTAGCTCAAGAACAGGGTCACCAAGGTAGCAAGAATTCGCGAAGGATAAAGCACTAGAGCAAAAACTAATTGGACCAATGGAGGAGTCACTTACCAAGGAGCAATTTCCCCAAAACAGTTCGGAGAATGGTGCTTTGAGCAAGGAGATCGGAAATCACAACCAAATGAGCAAGAACACGGGTTTGAGTTGCGAAACAATTTTTCTGGAGGTGGAAGAAGAGGCTGGAAGCTGGAATGAGTGGAGGGGGTGCCTGTGGGCCCCACAATCTTGCACCCCGCCACCAGGGGGTAGGTGGCGGTGGGGGGCTTGTGGCGCACTGGTCTGGCCCCCTGGCCAGCTCTCAGGCCCAGAAAATTTCAAAAATTCCAGAAAAAATCATACTAAATTTTCAGGACCATCGGGGAACTTTTATTTTCGAGGTATTTTTCTCCGGGACGCTAAAATAGAAAACAAGAAAAGCTAAACTAATTCTATCATTTTTCTTCTAAGCAAAAGAAAAGGAAAACTCAAAACAGAGGTATGTGACTCTTGGATTCATCCGTTTCATGGTCATCGAAAGTAATCCGTCAATGGGATTGATCAAGTCCTTATGACAAAACCTTCTCGAATCGCAAGAGATAACGGAGAATTTTCGAATAGCCACTAAGTCACCTCAATGGGGATATGTATCTCCCCAACAAACAAATCATACTTCATCTTGACACGAGGAATAGGGCATTCAAAGCTTCCAATAAGAATCGATGAAGTATTTTCGATAGCATTGATGCAATGTACTGGATATCGTTTCCTCGGAAAGTGCACGGTGTGCTCATTACCGTTGACATGGAAAGTGACATTGCCTTTGTTGCAATCTATAACAGCCCCTCCAGTGTTTAAAAAGGGTCTTTCGAGGATAATAGCCATGGCATCGTCCTCCGGAATATCCAAGATAACAAAGTCTGTTAAGATAGTGGTATTAGCAACCACAACAGGCACATCCTCGCAAATGCCGATAGGGAAAGCAGTTGATTTGTCGGCCATTTGCAGAGAAATTTCAGTGGGTGTCAACTTGTCCAACTCAAGTCTACGATAAAGAGAGAGCGGCATAACACTAACACTGGCTCCAAGTTCACATAAGGCAGTTCTTACGTAGTTTCCTTTAATGGAGCAAGGTATAATGGGCACTCGGGGATCACCAAGTTTCTTAGGAGTTCCACCTTTGAAAGTGTAATTGGCAAGCATGGTGGAGATCTCAAGATCTGGTATCTTCCGTTTATTAGTCACGATATCTTTCATGTACTTGGCATACGGAGACATCTTCAGCATATCAGTTAACCGCATCTACAGAAAGACAGGTCTTACCATCTCAACGAAGCGCTCAAAATCCTCATCATCTTTTTTCTTGGATGGCTTAGGAGGAAAGGGCATAGGTATCTGAACCCATGGCTCCCTTTCTTTACCATGCTTCCTAGCATTGAAATCATTCTTGTCGTATTCCTTAGGTTGTGGGTTATCAGGATTAACCGTAGGTTCAATCTCCACATCCTCATCATTGCTAGGTTGAGCATTCTTATGAACATCACTGTCCATATTGTCACCAGGTTCATGTTCATCACCTGATTGTGTTTCTGCATCAGACGCAGAAATATCATTAGGTTCTTAAGGTGTGACAGTATTTGGTGAACTGGCATGCAGGTTTCTATCATCCTTCTTCTTCTCCTTAGGATGACTGGGTGTATCAGCATTGATTCCTTGAGAATCTTGATCAATTCTCTTAGGATGACCTTCAGGATACAAAGGTTCCTGAGTCATCTTGCCTCCTCTAGTAATGACTTTGACAGAGTTGTCATTTAATTCATTGAGGAAGTCATTCTGAGCTTTAAGTACTTGTTCTACCTGAGTAGTAATCATAGAGGCATGTTCACTCAGGAGCTTCAGAGCATTGACATTTCTGTCTACACAAGCACTTAAATGGCTAAGCATACGAGCACTTTGTTCCAAATGTCTACCAACATAATCATTGAAACTCTGTTGTTTCGCAACAAAGTTGTCAAATTCATCAAAGCATAGGCTAGCAGGCTTATCTAAAGGAATATCACTGTCATCAAACCTACGCAGAGAATTCACTTCCACTATCTTATCAGGTTATCGAGACCATGGATCTCTTCGATAGGTGGTAGATTTTTGACATCTTCAGATCTAATGCCTTTCTTTTGCATAGATTTCTTGGCTTCTTGCATATCTTCGGGACTGAGGAATAGAATACCTCTTTTCTTAGGAGTTGGCTTAGGAGGTGGTTCGGGAATAGTCCAAGCATTATCGTTGATCAAGATGTGATTCAGTAGAGTCTCAGCTTGTTCTACAGTTCGTTCCCTAAAGACACAACCGGCACAACTATCTAGGTGGTCTCTAGAGGCATCGGTAAGTCCGTTATAGAGGATATCAAGTATCTCGTTCTTCTTAAGAGGGTGATCAGGCAAAGCATTCTGTAGCTGGAAGAGCCTCCCCCAAGCTTGTGGAAGACTCTCTTCTTGGAGTTGAGCAAAGTTGTATATTTCCTGCAAGGCAGGTTGCTTCTTATGGGCAGGGAAATATTTCTCACAGAAGTAATAGACCATCTCCTGGGGACTACACACACATCCAGGAGCAAGAGACGTGAACCAGGCTTTTAGCATCATCCTTTAGAGAGAAAGGAAACAGCTTAAGGATATAGTAGTGGCGGATCTTCTCCTCATTAGTGAAGAGGTTGGCTATTTCGGATAGTTTGGCAAGATGGGCTATGACCGTCTCAGACTCATAACCGTGAAAAGGATCAGATTCGACTAGAGAGATTATCTCAGGGTCGATAGAGAATTCATAATCCTTATCGGTGACAAAGATAGGCGAAGTGGCAAACTTCGGGTCATTTTTCATCCTAGCTTCACAAGATTTTTCCTTCCACTTGAGAATTAATTTCTCAGCGTCATAGGTATCCTTACACGCAAGAAAATCCTCAGCTATCTCTCCCTCCATAACATAACCCTCAGGTATATCAGGCAATTCATATCTAGGAGAGCTAGATCTAGCAGGAGCAAAAGCAGGTACTATCTCAATAGTATCGGTAGTTTCAGAAGCATCACGAGCATTGGAAGTAACTCTAGCAATATGAGCATCAAGGAACACTCCTAGTGGAACATCAGGCAAAGGAGTATCTCTAGCAGTATCAAGCATAGCATCATCAGGCAAAATAGCATCTCTAGCATCATCACGCAAAGCAGTATCAGGCATAGTATCTCTAGCAGTATCAGGCACAGTATCAAGCATAGTATCATCAGGCATAGTATCAAGCATAGCATCTCTAGCAGTAGTATCACAAGCATCATCAAGCACAGGCGACATATCAAGATTTCTAGCAGGAGGTGATGTCGCAAACTTACTCATAACTGAAGGTGAATCAAGTGCAGAGCTAGATGGAAATTCCTTACCTTCCCTCGTAGTTGAGGGCAAGACTTTGGTCTTCGGATCCTTCAGATTCTTCATAGTGATCAACAGATATAAATCCCAAGTGTCTCAGAGAATATAGCAATACCTCCCCGGCAACGGCGCCAGAAAAATGCGAATTGCGCAATCTCTGGCGTTAACTAGACGAATGCTTATGACAACAAAACTTCTCGTGCAACGGCACCAGAAGAATGCTGATAGCACTCCCCGGCAATGAAACTGGAAGAATGTTGTTGATGGCCCACCAGCGCGTGGGTTCGCAGCAGTTTTCGAGGGTAGAGTATTCGACCCAATTTGTTGGTTTGCACATCAGGAGGTGAGAGTATACTCTCAACTATTAGCAGCTGAATTTGTCGGATTCAACCACACCTAAAAGATTAGTATCTGCAAGCACAGTAGTAACAGCAAAGTAATATGATAACAACGGTGTCAGAAACGATCTGTTGACGGCAGACTATTCCTAACGGTTGTATCAATGGCGCTTCCGTTGCCGCGTTGACGGAAGTTGTCCATTCCCGTCAATGGTCTGGCGAATCAACAGTGTAGCAGGTAGCAGCAGCGTAACGACCAATAGCAGTGGCAAGGAACAGCAGTAGCAAGTAGCAAGCAACAGTAGTAGCAACAGTAGTAGCAGCAGCAGAGCAAGACAAGTAACAGCAGTAGCAACAGTAGTAGTAGCAGTAGCAACAGTAGTAGCAGCAGAGCAAGACAAGTAACAGTAGTAGCAACAGTAGTAGCAGCAGAGCAAGACAAGTAACAGCGGTAGTAGGACAAACTCGTAGGCAATGGGTCGGTGATTTGTTTGGATGATATTCATCATGCAACAGCTATAACACAGAGAGATATGTGGCTAGCTCCCGTTCGTCAATGTGATGTAGGCATGCATTCCGTGAGTCGTCATACGTGCTTAGGGAAAAGAACTTGCATGACATCTATTGTCCATCCCTCCCGTGGCAGCGGGGTCCAAAAGGAAACTACGGGATATTAAGGTTCTCCTTTTAATATAGAACCGGACCAACGCATTAGCACTTGGTGAACACATGAACTCCTCAAACTATGGTCATCATCGGGAGTGGTTCCGGTTATTGTCACTCCGGGGTTGCCGGATCATAACACATAGTAGGTAACTACAACTTGAAAGATCGGATCTAAAACACACATATATTGGTGACAACATAATAATTTCAGATCTGAAATCATGGCACTCGGGCCCTAGTGACAAGCATTAAGCATGGCAAAGTAGTAGCAACATAAAATCTCAGAACATAGTGGATACTAGGGATCAATCCCCATCAAAACTAACTCGATTACATGATAGATCTCATCCTACTCATCACCGCCCAGCGAGCCTACGAATAGATTACTCACGAACGACGAAGAGCTTCATGGAATTGGACAGGGAAGAAGGTTGATGATGAAGATGGCGATGATTTCCCTTTTCCGGAGCCCAAGACGGACTCCAGATCTGCCCTCCAGATGAAGAACAGGTGGTGGCGGCGCCTCCATATCAAAAACGCGACGAAAACTTCTCTTTTTATTTTTTCTGGGACGAAAGACAACTTGTAGAGCTGGAGTTGGGGGCGACAGGTGCCTGTGGGCCCCACAAGCCTGCCCACCGCCACCAGGGGGGTGGTGGCGGAGCAGGGGCTTGTGGCCCACTGGCCCACCCCCTGAGGTGGAACTTGGCGTAGGTATTTTTGATATTTTCCAAAACTGCTCCCCGTAAATTTTCAGGACATTTGGAGAGCTTTGATTTCTGCACAAAAATAACACCAAGGCAATTCTGCTGAAAACAACGTCAGTCTAGGTCAGTTCCATTCAAATCATGCAAATTATAGTCCAAAATAAGGGCAAAAGAGTTTGGAAAAGTAGATATGTTGGAGACGTATCAATATTTCATTAGTGGACTACATACAGAGCAAAATTAGTGAATCTATATTCTAAATTATGTCTATATACATCTGTATGTAGTCTCATATGAAAACCTCCAAAAAGACTTATATTTAGGAATGAAGGGAGTAGATCCATTCTTCATTCTTATGTGTTCATATGTATATAGATTTGATCCTTCTGATCTAGGTATCTCTTCATCAACGATGGTTGATGTCCTGATGCACTGGCCTTATGGGGTCTTGCCTCAACGACTTACAGACTGTCTGTTGGAAATATGCCCTAGAGGCAATAATAAAATGGTTATTATCATATTTCCTTGTTCATGATAATCGTCTATTGTTCATGCTATAATTGTATTAACAGGAAACAGTAATACATGTGTGGATAAGTAGATCACAATTTGTCCCTAGCAAGCCTCTAGTTGGCTAGCATGTTGATCAATAGATGATCATGGTTTCCTGATCATGGACATTAGATGTCATTGATAACGGGATCACATCATTGGGAGAATGATGTGATGAACAAGACCGAATCCTAAGAATAGCACTAGATCGTGTTGTTCGTATGCTAAAGCTTTTCTAATGTCAAGTGTCTTTTCCTTCGACCGTGAGATTGTGCAACTCCCGGATACCTTAGGAGTGCTTTGGGTATATCAAACGTCACAACGTAACTGGGTGACTATAAAGGTGCACTACGGGTACCTCTCAAAGTGTTTGTTGGGTTGGTACGAATCAAGATCGGGATTTGTCACTCCGTGTGACGAAGAGGTATCTCTGGGCCCACTCGGTAGAACATCATCATGAGGTCAATGTGACTAAGGAGTTAGTCACACGATGACGTGCTACGGAACGAGTAAAGAGACTTACCCATAACGAGATTGAACAAGGTATAGGTATACCGACGATCGAATCTCGCTCAAGTTCTATACCGACAGACAAAGGGAATTGTATACGGGATTGATTGAATCCTTGACATCGTGGTTCATCCGATGAGATCTTCACGGAACGTGTGGGATCCACCATGGGTATCCACATCCCGCTGATGGTTATTGGCCGGAGAACGTCTCGGTCATGTCTGCATGCTTCCCGAACCCATAGGGTCTACACATTAAGGTTCGATGACGCTAGGGTTATAGGGAAATGTTATACGAGGTTACCGAAAGTTGTTCGGAGTCCCGGATGAGATCTCGGGCGTCACAAGGAGCTCCGGAATGGTCCGGAGGTAAATATTGATATATAGGATGGATGGTTTTGGACACCGAAAATGTTTCGGGCGTCACCGGTAGCGTACCGGGACCACCGGGACCATCGGAAATGGTCCCGGGGGTCCACGGGGAGGGGCCACCAGGCCCAAGAGGTAGCATGGGTCAAAAGGGGGAGGGCAACCAGCCCAAAGTGGGCTGGTCCGCCTCCCATAAGAGGCCCAAGGCGTAGGAGGGAGAGAAGAGGGGGGGAACCCTCGCGCTGGTGGGCCTAAGGCCCACCTAAGGGGTGCGCCACCCTTTCCCCCTGCCCTAGCCGCCGCACCTCCCATCTGGGGGTGCTGCCTCACCACCTAAGGGGGAAACCCTAGGGGTGGCACCCCCCTCCCCTCCTCCTATAAATAGAGAGGGGTTTGGGGCTGTTTTGCACATGGTTTCTTCTCCTCTCGGCGCAGCCCTGCTCCCCTCCTTCCTCCTCCTCCCACGGTGCTTGGCGAAGCCCTGCCGGGACACCTTATCTCTTCATCGACACCACGCCATCGTGCTGCCAGAGATCTTCTCCAACCTCTCCCTCTTCCTTGCTGGATCAAGGTGCGGGAGACGTCACCGGGCTGCACGTGTGTTGAACGCGGAGGTGCCGTGGTTCGGCACTAGATCGGAATCTCATCGCGATCTGAATCCTCGCGAGTACGACTCCATCAACCGTGTTCTAGCAATGCTTCCGCTTAGCGATCTTCAAACGTATGAAGATGCACTCACCCCTCTCTCGTTGCTGGTCTCTCCATAGGAAGATCTGAATATGCGTAGGAAATTTTTTGAATTTATGCTGCGTTACCCAACAGTGGCATCCGAGCCAGGTTTTCTATGCGTAGATTCTATGCACGAGTAGAACACAAAAGGTTGTGGGCGACGATTTGTCAATTGCTTGCCGCTACTAGTCTTATTCTTTTCCGGCGGTATTGTGGGATGAAGCGGCCCAGACCGACCTTACACGTACGCTTACCTGAGACTGGTTCCACCAACAGACATGCACACCGTGCATAAAGGTGGCTAGCGGGTGTCTGTCTCTCCTACTCTAGTCGGATTGGATTTGATGAAACGGGTCCTTATGAAGGGTAAATAGCTTTGGCATATCATCGTTGTGGCTGTCACGTAGGTAAGAAGGCGTTCTTGCTAGAAACCCAAATCAGCCACGTAAAACTTGCAACAACAATTAGAGGACGTCTAACTTGTTTTTGCAGGGTTTTGACATGTGATGTGATATGGCCAAAGTTGTGATGTTGCATGTATGATGTATGAGATGATCATGTTATTGTAATAGGTTTCACGACTTGCATGTCGATGAGTATGACAACCGGCAGGAGCCATAGGAGTTGTCTTAATTTATTGTATGAGATGCAACGCCAGGTGCTTACTACTTTTACTTCATTGCTAACGGTTAGCTATAGTGGTAGTGATAATAGTAGTTGGCGTGACGACTTCACGGCGAGACGATGATGGAGATCATGATGATGGAGATCATGGTGTCACGCCGGTGACAATGATGATCATGCGATGCCTAAAGATGGAGATTGACACGTCTCAAACGTATCTATAATTTTTGATGGTTTCACGCTTGTCTTCTTTGGTTGTTTTATGTACCTTTTATATCTTTTTTTGGACTAACTTATAATTCAGTGCCAAGTGCAAGTTCTTGTTTTTTCCGTGTTTTTGACTCTTTTCAGATCTGATTTTGGAACGGAGTCCAAACGGAAGAAAAACCCCGAAATGATTTTTTCCCGAACGGAAGAAGATTAGGGGGCCTTTGGGCCAAGCCAGGTGGGATCCAGGGAGCCCACAAGCCCCCACTCCGCCACCAGGGGGAGGCGGCGGTGGGCAGGCTTGTGGCCTCCTTGGCCGCCCCCTGACCTAGATCCTTGGCCTATATATTCCCAAATATTGCGCAAAAAATCAGGGGAGCCTCAAAAATACTTTTCCGCCGCCGCAAGCTTCCGTTTCCGTGAGATCTCATCTGGAGACCCTTCCCGGCGCCCTGCCGGAGGGGACTTTGGAGTTGGAGGGCTTCTTCATCATCATCATCGCCCCTCCAATGACTCGTGAGTAGTTCACTTCAGACCTACGGTGTGACAGCCCGATGCCGACGTTCTAGAAGCTTCCCCTTTTCTTTCCGTTTTCGTCGTGTGGGTATTTTCAGTTGCCGCATCATCATCGCATCATGCGCATCATTGCATCGACATCTCCGTTGCCGCCAGTTTTCAAAACTTGCATTCGTTGTTAGTCGTCGGTTCACGTCGTCGTCCGTTCTGAGCCCGACCGCACACGCACGCGCCCGCGGCACCGTCGAAACCCTGTTTTTAAAGTGCGTTTAAAACTTTCTCTCATCGGGTTGAGATTTGACGCGCGGTCGCGATCAGTTATAGCTAGGCCGCATGTCGAATTTCGTCGCGATCGGAGACCGTCTGGTACCCGAACGGTCGACCGTAGCGGCACCGTCTTCGGTTATTCGTCGGACGTCTGTCGGTGTTTTAAAAGTCGATGCCGCGCTGCACCGCTTCCCTCTCATCTTAGCCAACGCCACTCTACACACCTAAACCTATCCCGCCTCTCCGATCGGACCGCACGAACGCGTCCGGAGGGTCGAAAAACCCCCAAATACCCCCCTAACCTAGCCCCATCCTATAAATAGACGCCCTAACCTGCCTAATATGGCTAACCCTAGCCTCTGCCTCGGGAATCGCGCCATCCAACCCGGCCGCCGCCACCTGGTCTCTCTCCTCCCGCGCAGGGCCCTCCCAGGCCCATCTGGAGCCCGCCCGGGCCCGAGCCGCCGCCGCCGCCCCGTTCGAGCTCAGTGCCCCGAGCTCCTCCCCGCGCGCCGCCCTAGCTTCCCCGTGCGCGCGCTGCCCCTCGCCGGAGCCCTCGTCGCTCGCCGCCTTCCCTGTCGGGCTCGCCGCGCCACCCCCGGCCGTCTCCCGCCGCCGCCGGGCCCCCAGCGCCGCGCCGAAGCCTCGCCCCAACCGGAGCTCCGCCGCCACCTCTTGTCGCCAGATCCGGGCCGGCAACCCCGGATCCGGCCCCCCCGCCGGCCAGCCCCGCGTCCCTGTGCTCCCACGACGGCCCCGCTCGCCGGAAGTTCCTCGCCGGCGCCGCCCCGGGTTCCTGCAGCCGGCGCGCCAGCAGCTCCTGTCGTGGGGAGCTCGCGAGGAGAACGACTTCGCCAGCCGCCCGTGCATGGGCCTCGTGCCGAGCCGGCCCAGCTGGCAACCGCTCGCCCCGGCCCTTCTCCAACCGGCCCGCAGGCCTCTTCCCCAACCGCCGGCCCAGGTGGGCTTTCCCCAAGGTGAGCTAACCCCCTGACCTCCTATTCCACGCCTAGGCGGCTTGCATCTAAGTTGCGCCCAGCTCGGCCCGTTAGAGATTTAGGTTTTTCTTTTTCTTTTTCGGTTTAGTTAATTTCAGGTTTTCGCTATTTATTTAAACCCTCGTAACTTTTAAACCGTAAGCCGGTTCGGGACGTGTTATATATCGTTTTGGGGTAGCTTCCCGAGTAGAACACGTTTATCCAACATGCATATTTATTTAACGCCGTTTAGGGTGCCTAATGCTTTGTTTTGCGTGCTGTTACAATAGGTTCCGATCCGTAGTTATTTTTCGCGCGTGTCCGGGTTGTTCGTATGACGTAGGATAAATTTCCATGCTCTAGGGAGCTATTTTCCATGTATTTTAGAGCGGTCAAGTGTATTTTTGTGTGTAGAGATTGCCCGTTAGATTATTTTTCGTGTCTAGGTTTATTTCTCCCGCGTTATTGTGTGGCATTATTTTGTGTTGCAAACCCCACATATTTTATATGTTTCCGGGGTAGAAAAATCCCATGGATTTTCCTGTGCAATTAGTTTTAGCTTTTGAGGAAATTAGTTTTGCCGTGATGCCCTTTTGTTTAATTCGTAGGATTTAATCCGTGCGTCATTTGACGGAGTTGTCAACTAGAGAGTTGACCTTGGATATTTTGCTTAGCCCCTGGTAATTTTAGTTGCAATAGAAATGCATGTTTAGGTGTTGGTTGACTGCCCTTAAGTTGCTTGAATAGTGCTGTTTCAGAGGAGCTGAAATATTTCTAAGTCTGGGATCTGTTATATTTTGTTGCTGTTTTGTTTTGCTTCTAGCGTGTGATCTGTAGCTCTTTTGGAGTTGGTCCAATGGAGTTAGTTGTACCCCTTATATTTATTTAGCATGCTGTGAAGTTTCATGCCATTTGGAGTCCTGTAGCTATAGGTTTTGGTGCTGTCAATATTGCTTTAGGCTGAAAACTGCACTTTGACGAGGTGTTATTTTCACTAAGTCTGAAATAGTGCGTGAGATGCCTTTTTGAGACTTCTCTCCCTAGTGATCCATGATGTCATGCTAGTTGTTGTTAGTTGTTTGTAGTAGTGCTTCTTGCCCTCTTCCGTGCCATGCCTTGCTTGAGCTCATCGGAGTGTGAAGCCGTAGTTGTGGGGCGTAGAAGTTGCTATGTGGCTGATTTTGGCAGATTGTAGTGAGTTCTTGTTTTGCTCGTAGTTTTCGAACCGTAGCTCCGTTTTGACCGTGTCCTACACGAAACTTGCTTAGAATCTCGTGTAGTTTCATTTTCTCTTGCTGTTCGTATGTTTTGAAGTGCTCGTAGCCGCCGTTGCACACATTTTTGCATTCATGCCATCATATCTTGCGGTGCCTGTATCTTTTGATCCGTAGCTCCGTTGGAGATGTTCTTTACGTGTAGATTGCTTGCCTTGACGCGTAGAAACACGTGAACATATTTGTTTTGCTGTTTAACAACTAATTACATGCATTAGTTCAGATCTGGACAGAATTGTAAATTAACATGTGAGGTCGTCTCGGAGACGCTATATGTCATTTCCGACCTCATTTAAAATGCCTAGGTAGGTAGTTTAACTTCCGCTTCACCTCTTGCCATGTTTAACCACATTAATATTGCCGTGTAAATAACCGGAAGTGAACTAAATAATTAACGTGGAGTTTCGTCAATATGCAACTCATGCATATTGAACTTCACTTAATGTGTAGTGTTTGGTTGTGTGAATTGTCATGCCGTGACTTGCATGTATTCAGTAGCTCATGCATCATATGTGTTGTGCATCGTGTGGTGAATATCGTGTGTTAATGCTTGTTTCCGGTTTCCCCGTCTCGATAGAGTTTCGCAAGCGTGTCGGATGTGAGGACCCGTTCGACTACGTCGGTTCGTCTGCTTCACGGAGTCGTTCTTCTTCCAAGCGGGATCTCAGGCAAGATGGTCATTTCCCCAGATACCATTACTATCATTGCCATGCTAGCTACATCGTTTCTGTCGTTATGTCTCGTTGCCTACCACATGTTAAAGTCAGCCTCTCAACAATGCCATGAAACCTTCAACCTGTTCAACCTAGCAAACCACTGATTGGCTATGTTACTGCTTGCTTAACCCTGTTGATAGCGTTGCTAGTTGCAGATGCAGATGCTTCCATGTGAAAGCATGGGTTCCTAGTTATATCACCATATTTAATGCTATTTAATTTAATGCACCTATATACTTGGTAAAAGGTGGAAGGCTCGGCCTTTCTAGTCTGGTGTTTGGTTCCACCTTTGCCCCTTTTAGTTACCGGCTACCGGTGTTATGTTCCATAATTGAGCGCTCCTAACACGATCGGGGTTGTTATGGGGACCCCCTTGATAATTCGTTTTAGATTAAAGCTGGTCTAGCAAGGCCCAACTTTGGTACTACATTTGCCTAATCACCTAATAAAATTGCATAGGGACCCGCCGGCACCCGCGGACTATTTTAATCAACCCCCGGGCCAGTGCTCCTCATGATGTTGGTCCAAAACTAGAGCCGTTTGCGGGGCCAACCCGGGGCAACTCGGGAGATTTCTATCAGGCCACCGTACGCTGTGCTTATCCGTCGTGTCCTGAGAACGAGGTACGCGACTCCTATCGGGATCGTCGACACGTCGGGCGGCCTTGTTGGATTAGTTTTACCTTTGACGAGATATCTTGTGCATCGGGATTCCGGTGATGCTTTGGGTAATCTCAGAGTTGAGGTTTTCCACTAGGGAATCCGACGAGATCGCGAGCTTCGTGATCGAGGATTTCTATGCGGCTTGTGGTAATTTGTGATGGACTAGTTGGAGCACCCCTGCAGGGTTAAATCTTTCAGAAAGCCGTGCCCGCGGTTATGTGGCAACGTGGAAGCTTTGTTTAACACTGGTTCTAGATAACTTGAAGTTAATTAATTAAAAATATGCCAACCGTGTGCGTAACCGTGACTGTCTCTTTCGTGAGTTCCTTCTCCGATCGAGGACACGGTGGGGTTATGTCTGACGTAGGTAGCTGTTCAGGATCATTCATTGATTACCAGTAGTTCACGTCCGTTATGCGTAGATCTTCCCCCTCTGATTTCTGGTACTCGTAAGCTAGCCACATATATATGCTTAGCCGCTGCTGCAACCTCACCACTTAACCATGCCTCACCCATTAAGCTTTGCTAGTCTTGTTACCTTTGGAAATGAGATTGCTGAGTCCCCTATGGCTCACAGATTACTTCAACACCAGTTGCAGGTACAGGTAAAGGTTACATGACGCGAGCGCGTTTATTGTTCATTTGGAGTCGCTTCTTCTTCTTCTTCTTCTTCTTCTTCTTCTTCTTCATCGATCTAGGATGGGTTCCAGGCCGGCAGCCTGGGATAGCAAGGATGGACGTCTTTCTTATTTTTCTCGTTTGTTTTCGTCCGTAGTCGTACCCTGCTCTTACTCTTGATGATTATGTAATGTACTGATGTGACTCTGATGTAGCTTGTGGCGAGTGTAAGCCAACTCTATATATATCTCTTCTTTTCAGTACATGTACTTGTGACGATATCCATTCTTGCGACACGACGAGATGCGCTTCTATCCCTGATGAGGCCCCCGTGCCAAATTGAGGATAGGGTCGCATCTTGGGCGTGACAAGTTGGTATCAGAGCAAGGACCGACCTAGGAGCCCCCTTGATTGATCGAACATGGCCGAATCGAGTCTAGTGAAAACTATTTGAGTCTAGATATATATCGGAGAGTAGGATTCTTTTTTCTCCTCTTCTATGCTCTGGTGAGGAATCTTGACGTAATAATTTACTCTACTCCCCTTCCCGCTCAAAATTTTTTTAGGATCACGCGGATATTCTTGGGATCTATATGATGCCGATGTGACGGAGTTCTGTCTTGGTGCCTCCTGTCTGACTTGATCTTCTTCCGGGGTGTTGAGCTCCAGGGGATTCTTGAGCACATCGTTATCATTCAGGTTTCTTAGTATCTCAGAACGAAGGATGTTCGTAATTGCTTCAATACTAGTGGTGGCGAGATAACCCCGATGTCCCCAGTACTGGTGCAGATTGTTCGGGGGTACTGTCATACTTTGTATCGTTGTGATCACGAGGTTCTGTTGTAGATGAAGGTCCGAGATTCTGGTCGTGTGTTGACGGATGTGATACAAGTGACGGTTTAGTATAGGAGTTGTGTGATATTACTCCTTGTATCCGTGTACCAGATTGCATGACCAGATATTTCGGGAATTCATAGGTGGGAATTCAATTAGTTGCTTATAGGACAATCTTCCAACAAATGCATGATGTTAGGTTGGGGTTCGACATCTAGTGGATTCGTTTGTTCACGGTCGACTTACAGCAGTACACGTTGTGTCTTAAAGAGTCCTTGTAGCTTGCTACGACTCGGGGACGCTTCGTATGTCGGGTGCACTGCCTTGCACTTGATGACTTCTGTAATTCATGCCCGTGCGATCCTGTCCACGAAAATATCAAACGGAAATCTTTCTCATGAGTTTGTTCTGGCTTGTTTCATAAGCCTCACCCTTTGTTTTGTTTTAATATGGTAATTCAAGTTGCTTCGATGTCAAGTGGTGATTACAGATCTTTTCTAAGCAGTGTTCTCATGTTCATATGAGAGTGCTAATCCTTTTGCTCAATCAATCGTCTTATCAATTCTTGTCAACCGGAGTCGTCATGTTAATTCCATTCAACCGGTGTGTTTCTCTCCAAGTGGATTCAATCCTCTCCAATTTTTGCAAGATCGTTCTCTTTTCATCCGGAGTTCGTCTCTTCTGTCTCAAGTAGTCTTTGTTTTTCCCCACCCTCCCGCCCTTTTTCTTCGGTGATTGGATTTCATCCAAGCGCATTCATTTCATTGTGCTTCCGCTATCTCTTTTTCCTTTCGTAGCCGGTGATTCATCGTGAAGATTCTCAGGAGCTTCATGTTCATCTTTATTCATTCTTGTCATCTTTTCCGGTGAATTCAATTTAGTTGTCCGTGTCATCATATCCATTCATCCCTGTACTTCTTTCCTGTGTTGGAAATTCTTATCTAGTATTCTGTTGTCACTTATCTCTATTCTTTCCGGAGCGTTGAAGATATCCTAGTAGTTTCTTGTTGTCATATCTTTAATTATTTCGAGGTGCTCAACCTCATCTAGTTCTCTTCATACCGGTGTTGTATCAATCTTTCTAGTTGTCTTTTCAACGGTGATTTCTTTGAATGGGCCCATAACCCACAGGTTCTTTCCCAGGATCTTACCTGGCTCTTTAATCTTTTCCGGAGATCATTAATTCTTTTCAACTATGACGTAAGTATGAATTTCATCAGTCATATCCCTTCTTCAAGTTCTATTTGAATTAATTCTCTTATTTGGCTCAACCTTGCATCCTTCTTCATTCCGGAGTGTCTCATTAATTCTTGGTGTTCCTCTCGTCATCATTCTCAGCTTCTAGTCGAAGGAGTGTTTTTCTCAATCTTGGTCCATTCTCTTGGAGATTCATCATTTCAGCTTGGTGCTATCATCTTCAATTGTTTCTATCATGAGTAATCCCTTTCTTGCTATCCGATGCATTTCTGAATTGTTTCATTCTCGATTCTCCGAAGGCCATCATTTTAGAAGATTCTTCGTTCTCAGCTTTCAGCTTTCATCTTCAATTCTTCTCAATTGTTGTCTCTTCGTTGTCTCTGGTTTATCCGGTGCCTTGTTCTAGTTGTCTCTAAGGTGGCTCATGATCTCTTCTTTCTCATGTATCTCCAGTCATTCAGGGTTGGCTCATTCATTTCAATTCTCACCGGTGCCGCTTTCAAGGTTTCTTCTAGTTTGTGCTCATATCTCTCCTCAATCTTTTTAGAAGAATAAGTGATATGCTAAATCCGTTGATTGTCATCAGTTTAACTTGATGAAGAATAAGCATAACATAATTCTTATTCTTGTTCATAGTAATCTGAATTCTTCTTCCGGAGGACTCATGATATCAATTCATTTGCTCTAGTGTTCTTATCTTTCTTTTCCGGAGTTCCAAGTTTTCTCAAGTGTCTCTTCGTGTTGCTTCATCTAAATCTTGGCAAGGCTTTCTTATTCTTTCATCCTTCTTATCTTTGCATCGTCCTTTTCATACGGAGGCTCGTCATGGTGATTCTTCAAGGATGTGATTTTTTCTCAAAGTGTTCTTCAACATTCCTCTTGGAGTACCTCAAGTATTCTTTCTCTTCCATTTTCAGTGCATTGTGCTTCCTTATCCTTTGAGGTGGTATTATGGCCTTCTTGTTAGTGTAGGAGTCTCGAAGAGTTTCCTTTCAAGAATGAGATAATTAAACCCACCGATTCTAGGGTATTGAGTTATTTTGAACCCATGATTTCTTCTTTGAGCTATCTTGGTGTGGATTTCACCTAAAGCTTTTCCTATGGGTGATGCTATCATGGTGCTTGTCATTAATCCCAGTTCTCAATGTATCCTCTTGGTGTAAGAAGTTTTGATTTCTTGTTGCTCCCAATCTATCCTTATTTCTTTTAGTGGTTGGTTGTCACCTCATATTTTTTGAGATGATTTTCATAAGCCCACTACTATCTTGTTCTTTTCATTGTTGTTTTTCCCAACAACTTCGTCCAATTCTTCTTGCAAGGATGCTTGTCAAGTTCATTGGAGTTAGTAATTGTCATTCTCTCTTCATTCTCTTCTTCCGTATGAGCTAGTTTCTATTCTCTTGTTCCGGAGGCATTGTGTTGTTGCTCTTTTGGGTCAATCTTCTTGTTCTATCAAGATCATGGTGTTCCCTTGCTCTATTTACTTGTTTGTTGTGAATATTGTCTAATTCTCTCTCCTTTGCGAATTTTTTGTCCCATTTTCCTACCGAAGTGCTGCCAAAATTTTCCGTGAATTCTTGCTTCTTTCTGATGTCATTCCTCATCTCTTTGCAACCTTCAAGGATCGTTGGTTTCACTCGTTTGTCAAAGAGGCGACTAAGTTTTTACCTCTTGCTTTCTCATCCTCTCCCCCTTTCATTCTTGGATCTCGGGGCGAGATCCTCTTGTAGTGTAGGAGAGTTGTGACAGCCCGATGCCGACGTTCTAGAAGCTTCCCCTTTTCTTTCCGTTTTCGTCGTGTGGGTATTTTCAGTTGCCGCATCATCATCGCATCATGCGCATCATCAGCATTGCATCGGCATCTCCGTTGCCGCCAGTTTTCAAAACTTGCATTCGTTGTTAGTCGTCGGTTCGCGTCGTCGTCCGTTCTGAGCCCGACCGCACACGCACGCGTCCGCGGCACCGTCGAAACCCTGTTTTTAAAGTGCGTTCAAAACTTTCTCTGATCGGGTTGAGATTTGACGCGCGGTCGCGATCAGTTATAGCTAGGCCGCGTGTCGAATTTCATCGCGATCGGAGACCGTCTGGTACCCGAACGGTCGACCGTAGCGGCACCGTCTTCGGTTATTCGTCGGACGTATGTCGGTGTTTTAAAAGTCGATGCCGTGCCGCACCGCTTCCCTCTCATCTTAGCCAACGCCACTCTACACACCTAACCCTATCCCGCCTCTCCGATCGGACCGCACGAACGCGTCCGGAGGGTCGAAAAACCCCCAAATACCCCCCTAACCTAGCCCCATCCTATAAATAGACGCCCTAACCTGCCTAATATGGCTAACCCTAGCCTCTGCCTCGGGAATCGCGCCATCCAACCCGGTCGCCGCCACCTGGTCTCTCTCCTCCCGCGCAGGGCCCTCCCAGGCCCATCTGGAGCCCGCCCGGGCCCGAGCCGCCGTCGCCGCCCCGTTCGAGCTCAATGCCCCGAGCTCCTCCCCGCGCGCCGCCCTAGCTTCCCCGTGCGCGCGCCGCCCCTCGCCGGAGCCCTCGTCGCTCGCCGCCTTCCCTGTCGGGCTCGCCGCGCCACCCCCGCCCGTCTCCCGCCGCCGCCGGGCCCCCAGCACCGCGCCGGAGCCTCGCCCCAACCGGAGCTCCGCCGCCGCCTCTTGTCGCCAGATCCGGGCCGGCAACCCCGGATCCGCCCCCCCCCCCCCCCCCCCCCCCCCCGCCTGCCAGCCCCGCGTCCCTATGCTCCCACGACGGCCCCGCTCGCCGAAAGTTCCTCGCCGGCGCCGCCCCGGGTTCCTGCAGCCGGCGCGCCAGCAGCTCCTGTCGTGGGGAGCTCGCGAGGAGAACGACTTCGCCAGCCGCCCGTGCATGGGCCTCGTGCCGAGCCGGCCCAGCTGGCAACCGCTCGCCCCGGCCCTTCTCCAACCGGCCCGCATGCCTCTTCCCCAACCGCCGGCCCAGGTGGGCTTTCCCCAAGGTGAGCTAACCCCCTGACCTCCTATTCCACGCCTAGGCGGCTTGCATCTAAGTTGCGCCCAGCTCGGCCCGTTAGAGATTTAGGTTTTTCTTTTTCTTTTTCGGTTTAGTTAATTTCAGGTTTTCGCTATTTATTTAAACCCCCGTAACTTTTAAATCGTAAGCCGGTTCGGGACGTGTTATATATCGTTTTGGGGTAGCTTCGCGAGTAGAACACGTTTATCCAACATGCATATTTATTTAACGCCGTTTAGGGTGCCTAATGCTTTGTTTTGCGTGCTGTTACAATAGGTTCCGATCCGTAGTTATTTTTCGCGCGTGTCCGGGTTGTTCGTATGACGCAGGATAAATGTCCATGCTCTAGGGAGCTATTTTCCATGTATTTTAGAGTGGTCAAGTGTATTTTTGCGTGTAGAGATTGCCCGTTAGATTATTTTTCGTGTCTAGGTTTATTTCTCCCGCGTTATTGTGTGGCATTATTTTGTGTTGCAAACCCCACATATTTTATATGTTTCCGGGGTAGAAAAATCCCATGGATTTTTCTGTGCAATTAGTTTTACCTTTTGAGGAAGTTAGTTCGCGAGATATTTTGCCGTGATGCCCTTTTGTTTAATTCGTAGGATTTAATCCGTGCGTCATTTGACGGAGTTTGTCAACTAGAGAGTTGACCTTGGATGTTTTGCTTAGCCCCTGGTAATTTTAGTTGCAATAGAAATGCATGTTTAGGTGTTGGTTGACTGCCCTTAAGTTGCTTGAATAGTGCTGTTTCAGAGGAGCTGAAATATTTCTAAGTCTGGGATCTGTTATATTTTGTTGCTGTTTTGTTTTGCTTCTAGCGTGTGATCTGTAGCTCTTTTGGAGTTGGTCCAATGGAGTTAGTTGTACCCCTTATATTTATTTAGCATGCTGTGAAGTTTCATGCCATTTGGAGTCCTGTAGCTATAGGTTTTGGTGCTGTCAATATTGCTTTAGGCTGAAAACTGCACTTTGACGAGGTGTTATTTTCACTAAGTCTGAAATAGTGCGTGAGATGCCTTTTTGAGACTTCTCTCCCTAGTGATCCATGATGTCATGCTAGTTGTTGTTAGTTGTTTGTAGTAGTGCTTCTTGCCCTCTTCCGTGCCATGCCTTGCTTGAGCTCATCGGAGTGTGAAGCCGTAGTTGTGGGGCGTAGAAGTTGCTATGTGGCTGATTTTGGCAGATTGTAGTGAGTTCTTGTTTTGCTCGTAGTTTTCGAACCGTAGCTCCGTTTTGACCGTGTCCTACACGAAACTTGCTTAGAATCTCGTGTAGTTTCATTTTCTCTTGCTGTTCGTATGTTTTGAAGTGCTCGTAGCCGCCGTTGCACACATTTTTGCATTCATGCCATCATATCTTGCGGTGCCTGTATCTTTTGATCCGTAGCTTCGTTGGAGATGTTCTTTACGTGTAGATTGCTTGCCTTGACGCGTAGAAACACGTGAACATATTTGTTTTTCTGTTTAACAACTAATTACATGCATTAGTTCAGATCTGGACAGAATTGTAAATTAACATGTGAGGTCGTCTCGGAGACGCTATATGTCATTTCCGACCTCATTTAAAATGCCTAGGTAGGTAGTTTAACTTCCGCTTCACCTCTTTCCATGTTTAACCACATTAATATTGCCGTGTAAATAACCGGAAGTGAACTAAATAATTATCGTGGAGTTTCGTCAATATGCAACTCATGCATATTGAACTTCACTTAATGTGTAGTGTTTGGTTGTGTGAATTGTCATGCCGTGACTTGCATGTATTCAGTAGCTCATGCATCATATGTGTTGTGCATCGTGTGGTGAATATCGTGTGTTAATGCTTGTTTCCGGTTTCCCCGTCTCGATAGAGTTTCGCAAGCGTGTCGGATGTGAGGACCCGTTCGACTATGTCGGTTCGTCTGCTTCACGGAGTCGTTCTTCTTCCAAGCGGGATCTCAAGCAAGATGATCATTTCCCCAGATACCATTACTATCATTGCCATGCTAGCTACATCGTTTCTGTCGTTATGTCTCGTTGCCTACCACATGTTAAAGTCAGCCTCTCAACAATGCCATGAAACCTTCAACCTGTTCAACCTAGCAAACCACTGATTGGCTATGTTACTGCTTGCCTAACCCTGTTGATAGCGTTGCTAGTTGCAGGTGCAGATGCTTCCATGTGAAAGCATGGGTTCCTTGTTATATCACCATATTTAATGCTATTTAATTTAATGCACCTATATACTTTGTAAAAGGTGGAAGGCTCGGCCTTTCTAGTCTGGTGTTTTGTTCCTCCTTTGCCCCTTTTAGTTACCGGCTACCGGTGTTATGTTCCATAATTGAGCGCTCCTAACACGATCGGGGTTGTTATGGGGACCCCCTTGATAATTCGTTTTAGATTAAAGCTGGTCTAGCAAGGCCCAACTTTGGTACTACATTTGCCTAATCACCTAATAAAATTGCATAGGGACCCGCCGGCACCCGCGGACTATTTTAATCAACCCCCGGGCCAGTGCTCCTCATGAGTGTTGGTCCAAAACTAGAGCCGTTTGCGGGGCCAACCCGGGGCAACTCGGGAGATTTCTATCAAGCCACCGTACGCTGTGCTTATCCGTCGTGTCCTGAGAACGAGGTACGCGACTCCTATCGGGATCGTCGACACGTCGGGCGGCCTTGTTGGATTAGTTTTACCTTTGACGAGATATCTTGTGCATCGGGATTCCGGTGATGCTTTGGGTAATCTCAGAGTTGAGGTTTTCCACTAGGGAATCCGACGAGATCGCGAGCTTCGTGATCGAGGATTTCTATGCGGCTTGTGGTAATTTGTGATGGACTAGTTGGAGCACCCCTGCAGGGTTAAATCTTTCGGAAAGCCGTGCCCGCGGTTATGTGGCAACGTGGAAGCTTTGTTTAACACTGGTTCTAGATAACTTGAAGTTAATTAATTAAAAATATGCCAACCGTGTGCGTAACCGTGACTGTCTCTTTCGTGAGTTCCTTCTCCGATCGAGGACACGGTGGGGTTATGTCTGACGTAGGTAGCTGTTCAGGATCATTCATTGATTACCAGTAGTTCACGTCCGTTATGCGTAGATCTTCCCCCTCTGATTTCTGGTACTCGTAAGTTAGCCACATATATATGCTTAGCCGCTGCTGCAACCTCACCACTTAACCATGCCTCACCCATTAAGCTTTGCTAGTCTTGTTACCTTTGGAAATGAGATTGCTGAGTGCCCTGTGGCTCACAGATTACTTCAACACCAGTTGCAGGTACAGGTAAAGGTTACATGACGCGAGCGCGTTGATTGTTCATTTGGAGTCGCTTCTTCTTCTTCTTCTTCTTCTTCTTCTTCTTCGATCTAGGATGGGTTCCAGGCCGGCAGCCTGGGATAGCAAGGATGGACGTCGTTCTTATTTTTCTCGTTTGTTTTCGTCCGTAGTCGGACCCTGCTCTTACTCTTGATGATTATGTAATGTACTGATGTGACTCTGATGTAGCTTGTGGCGAGTGTAAGCCAACTCTATATATATCTCTTCTTTTCAGTACATGTAATTGTGATGATATCCATTCTTGCGGCACGACGAGATGCGCTTCTATCCCTGACGAGGCCCCCGTGCCAAATTGAGGATAGGGTCGCATCTTGGGCGTGACATACGGGTCCGTAGTTAGTAGCTAGATGGCTTCTTCTCTCTCTTGGATCTTCAATACAAAGTTCTCCATGATCTTCATGGAGATCTATCCGATGTAATCTTCTTTGGCGGTGTGTTTGTCGAGATCCGATGAATTGTGGATTTGTGATCAGATTATCTATGATATATATTTGAGTCTTTGCTGATTTCTTATATGCATGATTTGATATCCTTGTAAGTCTCTCAGAGTCTTGGGTTTTGTTTGGCCAACTAGATCTATGATTCTTGCAATGGGAGAAGTGCTTGGTTTTGGGTTCTACCATGTGGCGACCTTTCCCAGTGACAGTAGGGGCAACAAGGGACACATCAAGTAGTTGCCATCAAGGGTAAAAAGATGGGGTTTTTATCATTGGTTTGAGATTATCCCTCTACATCATGTCATCTTGCTTAAGGCGTTACTCTGTTCTTATGGACTTAATACACTAGATGCATGCTGGATAGAGGTCGACGTGTGGAGTAATAGTAGTAGATGCAGAAAGTATCGGTCTACTTGTTTTGGACGTGATGCCTATAGATATAATCATTGCATAGATATCGTCACGACTTTGCGCGGTTCTATCAATTGCTCGATAGTAATTTGTTCACCCACGGTCTACTTGCTTTTATGAGAGAAGCCACTAGTAAACACTACGGCCCCCGGGTCTATTCACATCCATCGTTTACACCTCCGCTTTTACTTTGCTTTGTTACTTTGTTGCTTTCAGTTCTCACTTGGCAAACAACCTATAAGGGATTGCCAACCCCTTAATAGCATTGGGAGCAAGTTTTTGTGTTTGTGCAGGATCTTGTGATACCCCTCCGCCGGATTGATACCTTGGTTCTCAAACTGAGGGAAATACTTACCGTCGCTGTGCTACATCACCCTTTCCGCTTCAAGGGAACACCAACGCAAGGCTCCAAGGCCACGGGGAAAATCCTTTGCATACTTGCCTAGGAAGTCCCATAAGGCGTAGCCGCAACTGAAGGATTCCTGGTGTCGTCGACACATCTGTTTCTGGCGCCATTGGAGGGTCTTTTGTGCAGTAGCATAGCTGACATCAGAGATCGAAAGAGCAAAGATGATAATGGCCATATCATGTCACTATATGATTGCATTGTGATGTTTATCATGTTTTTCATCTTATTGCTTAGAACGACAGTAGCATAATAAGATGATCCCTCTTAAAATTTCGAGAACGTATTCCCCTAAGTGTGCACCGTTGCGAAGGATCGTTGTCTTGAAGCACCACGTGATGATCGGGTGTGATAGATTCTAACGTTGGCATACAATGGGTGTAAGCCAGATTTACACATGCGAAACACCTAGGTTGACTCGACGAGCTTAGCATGTACAGACATGACCTCGAATACAAGAGACCGAAAGGTCGAACATGAGTCGTGTGGTTGAATACGATCAGCATGAAGTTGCTCACCATGATGACTAGTCCGTCTCACGTGATGATCGGACACGGGTTAGTCAACATGGATCATGTATCACTTAGATGACTAGAGGGATGTCGATTTAAGTAGGAGTTCATACTTAATTTGATTAAATGAACTTAATTGTCATGAACTTAGTCTAAAAGTTGTCTTTATAAATATTGTAGATGGCCAACGTCAACCTCAATTTCAACGCATTCCTAGAGAAAAACAAGCTGAAAGATGATGGTAGCAACTATACGGACTTAGTTTGCAACTTGAAGCTCATCCTTGAAGCAGCTAAAAAGGCTTATGTCCTTGATGCGCCGCTAGGTGACCCTCCTGCTCCCGCAGCAGCCCAGGACATCCTGAACGTCTGGCAAACGTGGAGTCATGACTACTCTCTGGTTAGGTGTGGCATGTTATACAGTTTGGAAACAGGGCTCCAAAGGCGTTTTGAGCAACCTGGTGCATATGAGATGTTCCAATAGCTGAAACTGGTTTTTCAAGCTCATGCCCGTGTCGAGAGATATGAAGTCTCCGACAAGTTCTTTAGCTGTAAGATGGAGGAGAGCAGTTCTGTCAGTGAGCACATACTCAAAATGTCTGGGCTACACGGTCGTCTGACTTCACTTGGAGTCGAACTTCCGGATGATGCTATAATTGACAGAATCCTCCAGTCTCTCCCACCAAGCTACAAAGGTTTTGTGCTGAACTACAACATGCAAGGGATGGAGAAGACCATTCTCGAGTTGTACTCGATGCTCAAGTCTGCAGAAGTAGAAAACAAGAAAGAGCATCAAGTGTTGATGGTCAACAAGACCACCAGTTTCAAGAAGGGCAAGGGTAAGAAGAACTTCAAGAAAGACGGAAAGGCCTTGCCGCGCCTGGTAAGCCATATGCCGGGAAGAAGAAAAAGAATGGACCCAAACCTGAGACTGAGTGCTTCTATTGCAAGGGAAAAGGTCACTGGAAGCGGAACTGCCCCAAGTACTTAGCGGACAAGAAGGCCCGCAACGTTAAAGGTATATGTGACATACATGTTATTGATGTGTACCTTACCAGCACTCGTAGTAGCTCCTGGATATTTGATACCGGTGTTGTTGCTCACATTTGCAACTCAAAGCAGGAACTGCGGAATAAGCGGAGACTGGCCAAGGACGAGGTGACGATGCGCGTCGGGAATGGCTCCAAGGTCGATGTGATCGCCGTCGGCACACTACCTCTACATCTACCGTCGGGATTAGTTTTAAACCTTAATAATTGTTATTTAGTACCAGCTTTGAGCATGAATATTGTATCAGGGTCTTGCTTAATGCGAGACGGCTACTCATTTAAGTCAGAGAATAATGGTTGTTCTATTTATATGAGTGATATGTTTTATGGTCATGCTCCGCTGGTGAATGGTTTATTCTTAATGAATCTCGATCGTGATGTTACACATATTCATAGTGTTAGTACCAAAAGATGTAAAGTTGATAATGATAGTCCCACATACTTGTGGCACTGCGGCCTTGGTCATATCGGTGTTAAGCGCATGAAGAAACTCCATACTGATGGACTATTAGAGTCTCTTGACTTTGAATCATTTGACACATGCGAACCGTGCCTCATGGGCAAGATGACTAAGAATCCATTTCAGGAATAATGGAGAGAGCAACCGACTTATTGGAAATAATACATACTGATGTGTGTGGTCCGATGAACGTTGAAGCTTGCGGTGGGTACCGTTATGTTCTCACTCTCACCGATGATTTGAGTAGGTATGGGTATAAATACTTGATGAAGCACAAATCTGAGACGTTTGAAAAGTTCAAGGAATTTCAGAGTGAGGTTGAGAATCAACGTGACAGAAAAATTAAGTGTCTACGATCTGATCGTGGAGGATAATATTTGAGTCACAAATTTGGCACACACCTAAGGAAGTGTGGAATCGTTTCACAACTGACGCCGCCTGGCACACCGCAACGCAACGAAGTGTTTGAACGTCGTAATCGCACTTTATTAGATATGGTACGATCTATGATGTCTCTTACCGACTTACCGCTATCATTTTGGGGATACGCATTAGAAACTGCGGCATTCACTTTAAACAGGACATCGTCTAAATCCGTTGAGACGACACCGTATGAACTATGGTTTGGCAAGAAACCTAATTTGTCATTTCTTAAAGTTTGGGGCTGCGATGCTTATGTGAAGAAACTTCCACCAGAGAAGCTCGAACCCAAAGCGGAGAAATGCGTATTCATAGGATACCCTAAGGAAACTATTGGGTATACCTTCTATCTCAGATCCGAAGGTAAAACCTTTGTTGCCAAGAACGGATCCTTTCTAGAGAAAGAGTTTCTCTCAAAAGAAGTAAGTGGGAGGAAAGTAGAACTTGATGAGGTAATTACACACCCTCTCGAACAGGAAAGTAGCACAGCGCGGGAAATTGTTCCTGTGGCGCCTACACCAACTGAAGAGGGAAGTTAATGATAATGATCATGAAGCTTCGGATCAAGTTACTACTGAACCGTGAAGGTCCACAAGGGCACGCTCCGCACCAGAGTGGTACGGCAACCCTGTGATGGAAATCATGTTGTTAGACAACGGTGAACCTTCGAACTATGAAGAAGCAATGGCGGGCCCGGATTCCAACAAATGGCTTGAGGCTATGAAGATCCATGTATGAGAACAAAGTATAGACTTTGGTGGACTTGCCCGAGGACCGACGAGCCATAGAAAATAAATGGATCTTCAAGAAGAAGACTGATGCAAACGGTAATGTGACCGTTTATAAAGCTCGACTTGTCGCAAAGGGGTTTCGACAAATTCAAGGAGTTGACTACGAAGATACTTTCTCTCCCGTAGCGAAGCTGAAATCAGTCCGGATCATGTTAGCAATTGCCGCCTTTTATGATTATGAAATTTGGCAAATGGACGTCAAAACAGCGTTCCTTAACGGGAATCTTAAGGAAGAGTTGTATATGATGCAACCAGAAGGTTTTGTCGACCCTAAGGGTGCTAACAAAGTGTGCAAGCTCCAGCGCTCCATCTATGGGCTGGTGCAAGCATCTTGGAGTTGGAACATTCGTTTTAATGAGGTGATTAAAGCGTTTGGGTTCATACAGGTTTATGGAGAAGCCTGTCTGTACAAGAAAGTGAGTGGGATCTCTGTAGCTTTCCTCATACTGTATGTGGATGACATATTATTGATGGGGAATAATATAGAAATGTTGGAGAACATACATGCCTATTCGAACAAGAGTTTTTCAATGAAGGACCTTGGAGAAGCTGCATACATATTAGGCATCAAGATCTATAGAGATAGATCGAGACGCCTCATAGGTCTTTCGCAAAGTACATACCTTGACAAGATATCGAAGAAGTTCAATATGGAAAACTCAAAGAAAGGGTTCTTGCCAGTTTTGCAAGGTATGAGATTGAGTAAGACTCAGTCACCGACCACGACAACAGATAGAGAGAAGATGAGTACTGTCCCCTACGCTTCAGCCGTAGGCTCTTTAATGTATGCCATGTTGTGTACCAGACCTGATATAAACCTTGCCATAAGTTTGGTAGGGAGGTACCAAAGTGATCCCGATATGGAACACTGGACAACGGTCAAGAATATCCTTAAGTACCTGAAGAGGACTAAGGAGATGTTTCTCGTTTATGGAGGTGACGAAGAGCTCGACGTAAAGGGTTACGTTGATGCTAGCTTCGACACAGATCCGGATGACTCTAAGTCACAGACCGGATATGTGTATGTTTTGAATGGTGGGGCAGTGAGCTGGTGCAGCAGCAAGCAAGAAGTCGTGGCAGCATCTACATGTGAAGCGGAGTACATAGCTGCTTCGGAAGCGGATCATGAAGGAATTTGGATGAAGGAGCTCATCACCGAGCTTGGAGTGGTTCCAAGCGCGTCGGGTCCAATAACACTCTTCTGTGATAACATTGGGGCCATTGCCATAGCCAAGGAGCCCAAGTTTCACTGAAAGACGAAGCACATCAAACGCCGCTACACCTCCATCCAGGACCATGTCCAGAGTGGAGAAATAGAGATTTGTAAAGTACATACGGATCTGAATGTTGCAGACCCGTTGACTAAACCTCTTCCTCGAGCAAAACATGATCAACACCATAATGCTATGGGTGTTCGATACATCACAATGTAACTAGATTATTGACTCTAGTGCAAGTGGGAGACTATTGGAAATATGCCCTAGAGGCAATAATAAAATGGTTATTATCATATTTCCTTGTTCATGATAATCATCTATTGTTCATGCTATAATTGTATTAACATGAAACAGTAATACATGTGTGGATAAATAGATCACAATGTGTCCCTAGCAAGCCTCTAGTTGGCTAGCACGTTGATCAATAGATGATCATGGTTTCCTGATCATGGACATTAGATGTCATTGATAACGGGATCACATCATTGGGAGAATGATGTGATGCACAAGATCCAATCCTAAGCATAGCACTAGATCGTGTTGTTCGTATGCTAAAGCTTTTCTAATGTCAAGTTTCTTTTCCTTCGACCGTGAGATTGTGCAACTCCCGGATACCGTAGGAGTGCTTTGGGTGTATCAAACGTCACAACGTAACTGGGTGACTATAAAGGTGCACTACGGGTACCTCTGAAAGTGTCTGTTGGGTTGGTACAAATCGAGATCGGGATTTGTCACTCCATGTGACGGAGAGGTATCTCTGGGCCCACTCGATAGAACATCATCATGAGCTCAATGTGACTAAGGAGTTAGTCACACGATGACGTGCTACGGAACGAGTAAAGAGACTTACCAGTAACGAGATTGAACAAGGTGTATGTATACCGACGATAGAATCTCGGGCAAGTTCTATACCGACAGACGAAGGGAATTGTATACGGGATTGATTGAATCCTTGACATCGTGGTTCATCCGATGAGATCTTCGTGAAACGTGTCGGAGCCACCACGGGTATCCAGATCCCGCTGATGGTTATTGGCCGAAGAACGTCTCGGTCATGTATGCATGCTTCCCGAACCCGTAGGGTCTACACACTTAAGGTTCGATGACGCTAGGGTTATAGGGAAATGTTATACGAGGATACCGAAAGTTGTTCGGAGTCCCGGATGAGATCCCGGACATCACGAGGAGCTCCGAAATGGTCCGAAGGTAAAGATTGATATATAGGATGGATGATTTTGGACACCGAAAATGTTTCGGGCGTCACCGGTAGCGTACCGGGACCATCGGAAATGGTCCCGGGGGTCCACCGGGAGGGGCCACCAGGCCCAAGAGGTATCATGGGCCAAAGGGGGGAGGGCAACCAGCCCAAAGTGGGTTGGTGCGCCTCCCACAAGAGGCCCAAGGCGCAGGAGGGAGAGAGGGGGGGGACCCTGGCGCTGGTGGGCCTAAGGCCCACCTAAGGGGTGCGCCATCCCTTCCCCCTGCCCTAGCCGCCACACCTCCCATCTGGGGGGGGGGGGGCTGCCGCACCACCTAAGGGGGAAACCCTAGGGGTGGCACCCCCCTCCCCTCCTCCTATAAATAGAGAGGGGTTTGGGGTTGTTTTGCACACGGCTTCTTCTCCTCTCAGCGCAACCCTGCTCCCCTCCTTCCTCCTCCTCCCACGGTGCTTGGCGAAGCCCTGCCTGGAGACCTCGTCTCTCCATCGACACCACACCGTCGTGCTGTCGGAGATCTTCCCCAACCTCTCCCTCTTCCTTGCTGGATCAAGGTGCGGGAGACGTTACCGGGCTGCACGTGTGTTGAACGCGGAGGTGCCGTGGTTCGGCACTAGATCGGAATCTCACCGCGATCTGAATCGCCGCGAGTACGACTCCATCAACCGCGTTCTAGCAACGCTTCCGCTTAGCGATCTTCAAAGGTATGAAGATGCACTCACCCCTCTCTCGTTGCAGGTCTCTCCATAGAAAGATCTGAATATGCGTAGGAATTTTTTTGATTTTATGCTACGTTACCCAGCACTGTCTACTACAACAAGGTTTGTCCGGCTCCGGTAAGGGACGGATGATGACGGCGACGTACCTTCCGCTCGCTCTAGTGTTTGTAATCGTAGCTAGATAGTCTACAAACATGTATTTTTTTTTTAATTTTGATGTTCTTCATACTACCTTGACAGATGACAAATAGATTGAAAAATTTCCTCGCAATATTTTTGAAAGTTTTCTCAAAAAGAAAACATGAACTAGAGTAATATTTTTGAACATTTTTTTTATTTAGACAAAATATTTTTGAACATGTGCCCTTGTCAGCAAAAACCGCAAATGAAATACTACGATGGCATACACGTCTCGGGCTCGGTTCGTAGTTGTATCGTGCACGGAAGGAACTCAGCCCGGGAACTGAGAGATTCGTTAAGACAACCAACTAATCAATCGCTAGAACGCACGCACGGAACGAGTCCGAAACTAAAAGGAAATGATTTTAATCATCCGACCGGTAATAACGTCTGCGTCTGCCAGTTTTCGGGTCAACGGATCGAATTTTAAGGATGAGTCCAGAATAATGTTTTATCTAGACTAATTTTTACAATCGAGTCGTTGTTGCAATTCCCCCGTAACAACAAGTAATGTGTTGCGGGATCTGGAACTTGATTCTCTCGTGCTCTTCCGAGCTTTCTGTCAAGCTGATGTTTTCATGCCCGACCAAAGCACCTCTTTCCGCCTTCATGTGTCTGCTCGCGAGCAATGGCCATGGCCGCTCGAGTGCGCACGCCGGAGCTCTTCTCTGGCCGCCGTTCGCCAGGTATGCTGCTCTGACCTTATGCTCCTCCCTCCTCTTTCCTTCATCCGAACGAGGCGCTGGAAGCTGCACGCCGCTGAACACCCATGCTTCACCGCCGTTGCCGTCGGCGAGCACGCATTTCGTTGTCACGGCCGTGGACCACCTCACCATCACCCACCCTCTCTCCTCATCTTTCTTCTAGATCGACGGCGCCTGCTCCTACTGCTACCGGATGATAAGAAGACGACCTCTGCTTGACATCAATGACAACAAGGCACCGTCCACCTCTGCAACATCATTGTTGTTGCAAAAAAAACAAATGTGCAACAAGACCTCTGCTGCAAAACAATTCCGCAACAAGATCTCTATTGCAAACAAAAATAAGAAAAATCACAACAAGACTTTTGTTGCAGAAAATATTCCACAACACAATCTCTATTGCAAGAAAAATCCGCAACATAACCTTTGTTGCACAAAAATTCGACAACACAACCTTTCTTAGAAATATTTTTGTAACAAGATCTTTGTTGCAAAATAGAAAAAATGGATTCGCCTCACTAGATCTGTGTTAGATCCGACGGCTCGCGCGGCGTCGGGTCTTTCGAACAAATCGGTCGGCCGACGGGTAACAATCCCCTAATCATTCGACTGATAATAATGTCCGCGTCAGCCAGCTCTGTGGCCGTCGGATCGGATTTTAATGATGGTTTGGGAATAACGTATTACCTAGACTGGTTTTTGCAACCGAGCCGTTTTTGCAATCCTTCCACAACAACAAGTTATGTGTTGCGGGATCTGGATCTAGATCCTCTCGTGCTCTCCAATGCTTTCCTTCAAGCTGATGTCTCCATGCCCCGATGTGGTCACGTCTTTCTGTCTCCATATGTATCCGCTCGCGATGAGTGGCCATGGTCGCTCGAGCGCGTACGCTGGAGCTCTTCTTCGGCCGCTATCGCCCAGCTATGCTACTCCGGCCTCATGTTCCTCCCTCTTCTCTCCTCCATGCAGACGAGGCATTGGAAGCTATGTCGTCGCCGAGCACCCCCGCTTCACCGCCGCTGACGTCGGCGACCACACGCTCTGCCGTCGCGATCGTCGGCCGCCTCACCACTACCCACCCTCTCTCCTCCTCCCGCTTCTAGATCGACGATGCCCGCTCCTACTGCTACCGGGTGGTGAAGAAGACGACATCTGCTCGACATCGACCACAGCAAGGCGCCGTTCACTTCCGCAACATCACTATTTGTTACAAAAACAAATGTGCAGCAAGACCTCTACCGCAAAAAGAAAATTTGTAACAAGATCTCTGTTGTAAAATAAAAATCGCAACAAGACCTTTGTTGCAAAAAATAAATATTTTCCGCAACAGTTTCTGCTGCAAAAAATAATTCGTAACAGAACATTTGTTGCACTAAAATTCCGCAACACAACCTTTATTACAAATTCTTCTGTAACCAGATCTTCGTTGCAAAAATAAATAAAAGGGCACCGAAAAGCAAACCGCCGACGCGCGCATGCATGTGCATCATGGCGTACCACCATTACTACTAGTAGTAGTAGTAGAGTATAGTACTCCTACGACGTATCGCGGAGGCGATCGTGCCCGTGTCAAACAGCCGCGCCTCTCCTCTCGTCTCCTCTCCTCTCCTCTTCTCGGTTTTCTCCTCCTCGTTCGGGAGGCGGAAAGGGGGCGGACGGAGGAGGGATCGATCGATCGTCCCGTCCCTCGTCTGGGTAACCTCGCGGCCATGGGAAAGAAGATCCAGTACGCGGTGGTGGCGCGGGGCGCGGCGGTGCTGGCGGAGCACGGCGCCGGGGGCACCACGACAAACGCCGGGGCCGTCGCGCGGCAGATCCTCGAGCGCCTCCACGCCGCCGGCGGAGGCGCCGCCGCCGACTGCCGCGTCTCCTACACCCAGGGCCTCTACGTCTTCCACGTCATGCGCGCCGACGGCATCACCGCGCTCTGCATGACCGACGACGACGCCGCCGCCGCGTCAGGACGTAAGTCGATCGTGTAGACGTACATCCTACGTACCACTAGTACATTATTACTACAACCATCATCCCCATGCATGTATTGATTGATGGAACTCATCGATCACCGTCCTCTTCCTACGGCCCATTAACATTCAAATGCATCGCCGCCTACCTATGGTGAATCGAATTCCTGCGGTCAAGGCATCAAGAGTGGATGAGCCGGCCGGAATAATTCCCGTGTGGGCGAGGAACCTCATCTTATTTGATATAATCAAGTTTCACAGCCGGATCTGAAGCGGTTTTCGTGGACGTGATTGCAACAGCAACAACAGATCGACAAGCCATGTGGACACATGTGTGGGTGGAGTGCTAAGGCTCACATCCCTAATGTATAGGACTATCATAGATTAATATTTTAAATGATACTTCCTCTATACTAAATAATTATAGTTTAGTTCTCTTCAACTATTACATATTAAGTAGTATTTACTGTCATGCAAGACACATAGTAACACGGTCAAAAAATGTTTTCGACGATCGTTGCGGACGAAACTGCAGTGCGCCATGAAAAACAAGGCAAAACCCTCGAGGCGGCACCGATGCGGCCACGAACGGTGACATGGGCCAAAAACACGTACGTCATGGTGTAAATATGTAATATTTATTATGATATGGTATCATAATATGATACTCGACCCTTTGGTTATTTCACTTAAATTTGTGTCAACTCGTGAGAACATTCATAGTTGTCATGTATTATAAACTACGATGCTACCATTACAAGATCCTAATTCGAAGATTGATCCATTGGGTTTGCAACTTGTTTGACCATGCTAATTATTCATAGCCAAATTCCCACCAATTTTACATTGCATTCGAAGTCGAGCATTGACTAATAAACACCTCATTTGTCAGTTGACCAAAAGATGTCGTGGTATCATTTGCTGTTTGTCACTAAAATTTCAGTGGGTGCTGCAAAATTCCTAGTCCACTTGGCCTGGATGATAAATATATTCTCATTTCAGGATGATAACACCAATAGGAATGCTATATCGCATAATAGTCTGTCGTTCTTTGCAAGAACTTTTTGTTGATAACTCTATCATCCTCTATGTTGCAGGACGGATTCCCTTCGCGTTTCTTGAAGACATCCATGGAAAGTTTGTCAAGACGTATGGTCGTGCAGCACTCACGGCTCTTGCTTACACGATGAACGACGAGTTCTCGAGGGTTTTGAGCAAGCAAATGGACTATTACTCGAACGACCCCAACGCTGATTGCATAACCCGCATGAAGGGTGAAATGGATCAGGTATGGCCTTATGTTGTTTCTCTTGCATATCTTTCCCTTCCAGCAAATACAATCTTAGCGCAATTTAAGTGTGTGATCCTCATCTGCTTAATGTGACAAGAGAGCCCATTCTCACTTATGCTTAGTTCACAAATATGAGAAAATTATGGAACTAATGTGGACACTGTTACATTCCCTGCTCTTGCTCTGGATTTCGTTAGCCCCATATTTTTCTCTCGTAATTCAGTGGTTGTTTGTTGAGTTATTGTACCCATGCAGGTGCGGAGTATTATGATCGATAACATCGACAAGGTGCTCGAGAGGGGCGATCGTCTGGAGATGTTGGTCGACAAGACAGCAACTATGCAAGGAAACACGATGCGGTTCAAGCGGCAAGCTCGCCGTTTCAGGAACACCGTGTGGTGGAGAAATGTGAAGCTCACGTAAGTAAATGTCCTCTGAACTAATTTTTGATCGCACGCTTCAATTAGAAACTTTAATTTTCAGAATCTCGCCTTCATTCTCAATTTTTTTGTGAGTTTTCATATACAGCACAGTTTCAATCTTGTGCTACTTGAGATTAATTAAGCGGTCAACCCCAATTGTCGCACATCTCCAATCTTGCGCCTCCTGGGATTAATTAAGCGGTCGACCCAAACAATTAACATAGCTGCGGTACTACATTGTATTTTCGAGTCTTGCACGTCGACTAGAGCCTTTCAATGTTAGCAAAAAAGAAAAGGAAGATCGTTGCATCGAGAAAACATTTGTCAATAACAATCTAGTAACTTTATTGTGTGCATCCAGTTACTAGAGGCGCCCAATCTGTGGCAGATAGAACGCGTGTGCTCATATAATTTCTTCTTAGATGCTCACCAATGAGCACCAGTAAAAAATTACTCTTGTTGTTGACTTGTTTGTTTGCATGCAGAGCGGCGGTGATACTGATCCTGGTGGCGATGGTATACATCGTGCTGGCCTACATGTGCCACGGTTTCACCCTGCCTTCCTGCGTCCGCTAAATAAACCTTTACTTACGGCAGCGACCCCATCAGTGCGTCCGTCTCTTCTCTGTCTTCTCTGCGTGTCCATACGAAGCAGCTTGTTCCAGGTTCCCTTGTAAGAAAGAGCATGCAGCTCCACAGCAGCATTTTTTTGTTCTCTTTGTGTATAAAATGGAAGAAATGATTAATTGCATTGAGAGATTGTTTTGCTTTGCTTGTGCAAGCTCGATCACTGGCTGCTGTTGGACTCCAACTCTCCAAACATTGTGAAAGAGAAGAACCATCACGCTATACATTTCCTGCACGTACGATGGGGGTCAAAGGATCGTTTTTACTTGTTTTTATAAAATTCGCAAATATTTTTTATTTTGTTTTTTATCTTAAGATAGTTTGCTCCCTCCATTTTTTTAGTGGTACCCTCCATTTTTATTTACTACACATATTAGCTTTGACCAGGTCTAGGAGATGTTTGAGTTGTTTGGGTTGTCTCGGACGGTCATGTATTTATACACACGCATAGGGATCAAAGATTGTAATAAGAAAAAAAAGGAAAAGAAAAAGAAGAAAGGCACGAGGCGTGCCTTTTCCTAAAGATTTTGTTTGTGTATTTTCGTCATGATATGGTGTAATTGATCCTGTGGGCGACTTTCAACAGTCGACATATCTACGCATAACCTGACGGCAAGTGGAAAATCGTTGGCAAAGCTTGACCACCGGCAAAGTTGAGGACATGCCGAACAGTACCGTCAGCAAATAGTTGACCGTCGACAAAGCTCCATATAAGCCGAGGGTGGTCGTCGGCATACATCCTATCACGTGGCCCTTGCGGACCATTTGCTGACCGACGGCCGACGGCCAATGCTGTTAGATGTATGCCGACGTAGGGCGGCCATCGGCATAATTCTTCTCTATTATTCTTAAAACCATTTTTTAAAACATTTGAATTTGATTAATTCAAATCTAACTTATCTATAATTAAACACATATATATTATACATCAATTTGGGGTAGAATTTGTTAGAGATTATGAATATCGACTTTGTTTTTTGTTTTTTAATACTTTAAAACTTTTACATATAGGTCCTTATACCTTGTCAAAATCACAAGTAATTCATACTTGCATCGATTTTGACAAACTTTATATGTTTTTGGATCAGAATCTTGAAAGTATTATGTTGGTACACTTTTTTTAAATATGAACAAACTAAAATCATGTTTGCTTAAAAGAATTCACAAAACACCCTCTTGTTTCAACTTGTTTCTATATTTTCATTCCTTGGCCATATCGGGCAAATTTTATATCTATTTGCATCAGAAAGTTTCAAAGATTTAAGAAATAAATTTTTTACACATGCGTTGCCACACACTAAGGTTTGATACTTAGATGGGAAAACTACCACCATGGGTACCTCGGAGGGAATATTTTTTAATCTTGTGGCCAAATCTGTTTTTCCATGAGTCTATGACGTGACCCAGCACAACCAAGACAAAAATTCCGTCGGTCAACCCCCCTCCTTCGAATCCGAACAAAGGGTGCCCACGGGCTAGGGTGTCACCTGAAACAGGGATTCTGATGTTATACATACTAGTAGAACGCCCGTGTGTGCGTTGCTATGGGCTTCAATCTCGAAGCTCATTTTCCCCTCATATGTCCGAACGTCTTCGAACATCAAACGGGTGTTTAACAGGTTCTCAAAATTAAAGCGTTTGGACAGTTCGGGTTACCCATGATATAAAAATCCTAAAGGTAAATGATGCTACCCATCCGACCGGCAGAAGCTGCATGCAAATCACACGCTGGTTTGTTGGTCGTTGGATCTGACTTGATCCAATAGACCACACATCTTCCGGAGGACCATTGGTTATGCAGCCTGCACACCGCTTATCCCCGCTCCTTCTCATCTTCTTCCTCGACACGGATCCCCTCATATCCATCGCCTCTCTCATTCTCATGGTTGAGGACATCCCTCTAGCACCGATATCCCCAAACCCCCCCATGACTCCCTCTACTGCCCATGTCGACAACCTCCGTCATCCTTTCTCTCTCGCTCTCAATTCCCATGGCACTCTGTCCTTACCATGCCGATGGCCTCCCACATGCTTCTCTCACAATATTTCTTGTAAAGTAAGCAACATTTCTGTACAATAATTTTGACTATTACATATACGATGATAGTAGCAACATAGAAATCCTGGTAACATGTGACATGTTACACCAAGTCTAATATGAGGACAACCTCTCATGGGCACAATCAACTCACTAAAGGCTCATGATTTTCTTCCCGGATGCATCATGCACATCATTTGCAATAGGGCACACAAAAGACCATAGCATGTTAAAAAGAAAAGGCATAATCCTTGGTCAATACCCGAACCAAAATAACTACACATGTAATGGTTCTACCCTTTGATTGATAAACTGAAAATTACTGCATAGAAAAATGGGGTGTTGCACACATACAATCTTCTGTGACAAGCTCTTGAAATCGTTGATGCTCACCCCAAAGTTCATAGTGTAGTTCTCTATTGTACTCATGTGTGTACTGAACGAGTTCATACATGCCTTGAAATTAAACGCGTGTCATGTATTAAAGCATGTCTTCCCCTCGATTCCTTCCTCTTTCACAACGACATCTAACACCTCTAGTTTTTCATTACTGGACAAAGTTCTATTATTAGCTAGTTTGAGGACATGTAGTGCTTGGGCTTATAATGTACTGTTGTAATATTTAAGCAAGTCCGAAGAAAAGAAAGTGACAAAACATTATGTTGTCGAGCAAGTGGCACTTACAGAATGGAAGATCCACTTGAAAACTACTACATACATAAACAATCATGCTTTTGTAACAGTGCAGAGGATGTTGCATCTTAAGGAGAATGGTTTATTTAAGGTAAAATGAATCATCTCAGAACAACAATTAATATAGCCAATCCGCAAATCACGATACATATGATTTTAAGTCAAGGAAATTTACATCGGAAGTTGTAGATCAGTAAGTCTATTTTCTCGTATCATCCTCGTATTCAGGAGATACATTTGAGTACTTACAGTTGCCACACTTTTTCCCCATGGGCATCGATGAAAGTGACAAAAATCCTTGCATTTTCTGGATAAAGAACAACATGCATGATTGCATTTGGAAAAGCCACCAACTAATATTATTGCGAAAGGGTTTCATACAACTAAGAAAATGTCAAGTAAAACAGCGTATGGAAAATGATACCTTTGTTACTACATGTCATGTTCAAAACTGTTAGCCCCTAAAGCAATGCAAACATCATTAGTAGTTGCTAAAATAATGTTGTCAAAATTAGAAGGGACTTCCTTTTCTATGGGAGCGAAACATATTAGGAAGGAGCATGAATGGGAGATTATACGATTGATAGGCAGCACCGCGACGATGGCAACGAGAAACGACATATGAAGGGGGGAGACACAGCCATGCTCAAACATCAAGGCATATGAAATAAGTAATACCTGATGAATTATATCATCATGTGTTGCTACCGCTGTTTCATTCTTCTTCCAATCCACACGGTAGTTCAACAGATGCGCTACCGCCACCCTGTAGTGCACCAACTGCTCCTTGCCACCTAGTCTTTCTACTGCTACATGATTCCTCCTGTAATGTATTGCAGCTGCCTAACATTTATACCCCTCTGCCACACCATGTGCACGTTGTTAGGGCTCAGAAAGGTGAACTAAGACAACACTAAAGCTGAAGATGTCAAGAATTTACTGCCTATCGAAGAAATCCATGGTCTCCAAACACCACCACAAGTGGTGGAGGTAAATTCTCTCTTAAAGTTTGATGAAGGTGACATCCCTTACAATAAATCTCCTAGTCAATGCTTATATGAGTTTGATCATTATATTATGAAGCAAGATCATTTCAACACCCATGTCATGAAACAATTGAAGCAAAACTCTTATATGATTGCTCACTTGAGTGACTTGTTGTTTAGAATTACCAATGATGTATTAGGTGTACGAAAACATGCTTCTATGGTTCAAACCCAACTAGAACAAGTTGCTAAATCCCAAAGTGAGTTACTACATGAAATGACTAATAATATGAATGATCATGTTGTTAGAGTAATGACTAGAGGAGGAACAATGACTCAAGATCCACAATATCCAAAATGTCATCATAAAAGAAATGAACAGGATTCACAAGGAATTAATGTTGATGCACCTAGTCCTTCTAGGAAGAAAAAGAAAAAGAAAAATGATAGGACCTTGCATACCTCTAGTGAACCTGAATTAGAGAAACCTTCTCCTAATCCTAATGATATATCTATCTGTGATGTTGAAACTCAATACGGTACTGAGCATTCACTTAGTGATAATGAAAATGATAATGGTGATGCTCATGTAGATGCTCAACCTAACAATGATAAAGAACCAAATAATGTTGTTGAGATAGAACCTGTTGTTGATCTTGATAACCCACAACCTTAGAATAAACGTTATGATTAAAAGGATTTTGTTGCTAGAAAACATGGTAAAGGAAAAGAGCCATGGGTTCAAAAATCCATGCCTTATCCACCTAAACCAACTAAGAAAAAAGATGATGAGGAATTTGAACGCTTTGCTGAAATGCTTAGGCCAGTCTTTTTGCGTACTCGTTTAACTGTCTTTTTGAAGATGGCTCCCTATGCTAAGTACATGAAAGACATTGTCACTAATAAAAGAAAAATAATTGAAGCTGAAATCTCTATCATGCTTTCTAATTATACCTTTTAGGGTGGAGTACCTACAAAACTAGGAGATCCGGGAATACGAACTATACCATAGTCCCTCAAAAATAACTATGTGAAAACTGCTTTGTGTGATCTAGGAGCTGGTGTTAGTGTTATGCTTTTCTCTTTATACAAAAGACTTGACTTGAGTAAACTCACACCTACTAAAATTTCATTGCAAATGGCTCACAAATCAACAGTAATACCTATCGGTATTTGTGCAGATGTACCCGTTGTTGTTGCTGATGTTACTATCTTGACAGACTTGATACTTGATATGCTTGAGGATGACAATATGTCAATTATCCTCGGTAGACCTTTCTTGAATACTGCACGAGCTGTTATTGATTGTAACGAAAGCAAGGTCATTTTTCATGTCAATGGTAAAGAGCATATGGTGCATTTTCTATGGAAACAATTTCAAGCGAATGGTGTTAATGTTATTAAAAATTCTCCGCCTACCATCAATGAAAGTTTTCAACTACCTCTACCTACAGCAAAAAATAAATATGAGAAACTTATTGTTGGGGATATGCACATTCTCATGGAGGTAACTTAGTGTTTTACAAAAATTCTTCGGGATCATGACAATTGGAAGTGGTTGCTAATAAGACTTGATCAACCTTATTAATGAATCATTTTCAAGAAGCATGTGGTCAATGAATTCAGTAAGCACAACTCTCTATACCCACTTTATTTTCCCTGTTATTTTTAGTTAGTTACAATAAAAGTCATGATTATCTTAATTTCTGATTTTCCCGTGCAATAAAAAAGTGCCCAAAAATAAAAGTTCTTCAAATGATCTGAAATTTTTACATGATTTTTTCCTGAATAATTGAGAATTTATGGCACTAAAAACACTGAAGGGGGTGTCCTAGCTGGCCACTAGACACCAGGGCGCGTGAGGGCCCCCCTAGCGTGGCCATGTGTCTAGTGAGCCCCTCGGGGGTCCCCTCACTTATTTCCTCGGCCCACTTCATCACTCACCTCCACAAAAAATCCTTGTAGCTTTCTTTATCATGTTCTTGCTCTGAAACCCGTGGATTTCGATCTCTTTGCTCGAAACTCCGTTTCCAAAACTATTTTGGGGGATTGCTCCTTGGTAAGTAACTCCCCCACTCCTCCAATTAGTTTTTGCTCTAGTGGTTTATCTTAGGGGTAATTAGCTACTCTAGGTGTTGCTGTAGATGAGCTTGCATGATGAATTCTTGAATTTCCAACTAATTTGAATGCTTGTTTTTGTTGGGGAACGTCGCATGGGAAACAAAAAATTTCCTACGCGCACGAAGACCTATCATGGTGATGTCCATCTACGAGATGGGATTTCCGATCTATGTACCCTTGTAGATCGCACAGCAGAAGCGTTAAGAAACGCGGTTGATGTAGTGGAACGTCCTCACGTCCCTCGATCCGCCCCGCGAACCGTCCCACGAACCATCCCGCGATCCGTCCCACGATCCACTCCGATCTAGTGCCGAACGGACGGCACCTCCGCGTTTAGCACACATACAGCTCGACGATGATCTCAGCCTTCTTGATCCAGCAAGAGAGACGGAGAGGTAGATGAGTTCTCCGGTAGCGTTACGGTGCTCCGGAGGTTGGTGGTGATCTAATCTCAGCAGGGCTCCGCCCGAGCTCCGCCGAAACGCGATCTAGAGGTAAAACCGTGGAGGTATGTGGTCGGGCTGCCGTGGCAAAAGTTCTCTCAAATCAGCCCTAAAACCCCACTATATATAGGAGGGAGGGAGGAGAGGAGGCAGCCTCAAAACCTAAAGGTTTGGCCGAAATTGGAGGTGGAGGAGTCCTACTCCAATCCTACTTGGAATAGGATTCCACCTTCCCACTTGGAAACTCTTTCCACCTTGTGTTTTTTTCCTTCTCAAACCTTATGGGCCTTAGTGGGAACTTATTCCAGCCCACTAGGGGCTGGTTTATCTCTTCCCATAGCCCATGAGACCCCTTGGGGCGTGACACCCCTCTCGATGGTCCCCGTCACCCCTCCCGGCACTCCCGGTACACTACCGATGAGCCCGAAACTTTTCCGGTAATGCCCGAAAACTTTCCGGTAACCAAATGAGGTCATCCTATATCAATCTTCGTCTCCGGACCATTCCGGAAACCCTCGTGACGTTCGTGATCCAATCCGGGACTCCGAACAACATTCAGTAACCAACCATATAACTCAAATACGCATAAAACATCGTCGAACCTTAAGTGTGCAGACCCTGCGGGTTCGAGAACTATGTAGACATGACCCGAGAGACTCCTCGGTCAATATCCAATAGCGGGACCTGGATGCCCATATTGGATCCTACATATTCTACGAAGATCTTATCGTTTGAACCTCAGTGCCAAGGATTCATATAATCCCGTATGTCATTCCCTTTGTCCTTCGGTATGTTACTTGCCCGAGATTCGATCGTTAGTATCCGCATACCTATTTCAATCTCGTTTACCGGCAAGTCTCTTTACTCGTTCCGTAATACAAGATCCCGCAACTTACACTAAGTCACATTGCTTGCTAGGCTTGTGTGTGATGTTGTATTACCGAGTGGGCCCCGAGATACCTCTCCGTCACACGGAGTGACAAATCCCAGTCTCGATCCATACTAACTCAACTAACACCTTCGGAGATACCTGTAGAGCATCTTTATAGTCACCCAGTTACGTTGCGACGTTTGATACACACAAAGCATTCCTCCGGTGTCAGTGAGTTATATGATCTCATGGTCATAGGAACAAATACTTGACACGTAGAAAACAGTAGCAACAAAATGACACGATCAATATGCTACGTCTATTAGTTTGGGTCTAATCCATCACATGATTCTCCTAATGATGTGATCCCATTATCATGTAACAACACTTGCCTATGGCCAGGAAACCTTGGCCATCTTTGATCAACGAGCTAGTCAATTAGAGGCTTACTAGGGACAGTGTTTTGTCTATGTATCCACACAAGTATTGTGTTTCCAATCAATACAATTATAGCATGGATAATAAACGATTATCATGAACAAAGAAATATAATAATAACTAATTTATTATTGCCTCTAGGGCATATTTCCAACAGTCTCCCACTTGCACTAGAGTCAATAATCTAGTTCACATCACCATGTGATTCCAACGAATCCAACACCCATATAGTTATGGGGTCTGATCACGTCTTGCTCATGAGAGAGGTTTTAGTCAACGGTTCTGAAATTTTTAGATCCGTATGTTCTTTACAAATCTTTATGTCATCTTATAGATGCTGCTACTATGTGCTATTCGAAAATACTCCAAATATCTACTCTACTATACGAATCCGTTTCACTACTCATAGTTATTCGGATTAGTGTCAAAGCTTACATCGACGTAACCCTTTACGACGAACTCTTTAACCACCTCCATAATCGAGAAAAATTCCTTAGTCCATCAGTTACTAAGGATAAATTTTGACCGCTGCTAGTGATTCAATCATGGATCACTCTCTGTACCTCTCAACAGACTTGCTGCAAGGCACACATCAGATGCGGTACTCAGCATGGCATACTTTAGAGTCTACGGCTAAGGCATAGAAGACGACCTTCGTCTATTCTCTTTATTCTGCCGTGGTCGGGTTTCGAGTCTTACTCAAATTCACACCATACAACGCAACCAAGAACTCCTTCGTTGCTGATCTATTTTGAACTCCTTCAAAACTTGTCAAGGCATGCATCTTGTTGAAACTTCCATTAAGCGCTTTCGATCTATCTCCATAGATCTTTGATGCTCAACGTTCAAGTAGCTCAATCCAGGTATTCCTTTGAAAACTCCTTTCAAACAACCTTGTATGCTTTACAGAAATTCTACATTACTTCTGATCCACAATATGTCAACCACATATACTTATCAGAAATTCTATAGTGCTCCCACTCACTTCTTTGGAAATACAAGTTTCTCATAAACCTTGTAGAAACCCAAAATCCTTGATCATCTCATCAAAGTGTATATTCCAACTCCGAGATGCTTGCACCAGTCCATTTAAGGATCGCTGGAGCTTGCATACTTGCTAGTATCTTTAGGATCGACAAAACCTTCTGGTTGTATCACATACAATGTTTTCTCAAGGAAACCGTCGAGGAAACAATGTTTTGACATCCTACGTGCAATCTTTCATAAATAATGCAGCAACAACTAACATAATTCTAACAGACTTTTAGCATCGCTATGAGTGAGAAAGTCTCATCATAGTCAACTGTTTGATCTTGTCGGAAACATCTTTGCGACAAGTCGAGCTTTTCTTAATAGTGACTTATCACCATCATCGTCTGTCTTCCTTTTAAAGATCCATCTTTACACAATAGTCCTATGACCATCAAGTAGTTCTTCCAAAGTCTACACTTCGTTTTCATACATGGATCCTTTCTCGGATTTCATGGCTTCCAGCCGTTTGTCGGAATCCGGGCCCACAATTGCTTTCTTCATAACTCGTAGGTTCACTCTTGCTCAACAACATGACCTCCAAGACAGGGTTACCGTACCACTCTGTAGTAGTACGCGACCTTGTCAACCTACGAGGCTTGTAGTAACTTGATCTGATGTTCGATGATCACCATCATCAGCTTTCACTTCAATTGGTGTAGGCGCCACAGGAACAACTTCCTGCGCCCTGCTACACACTGGTCGAAGTGATGGTTCAATAACCTCATCAAGTTCTACCACCCTCCCACTCAATTCTTTCGAGAGAAACCTTTCCTCGAGAAAGGATCCGTTTCTAGAAACAAACACTTTGCTTTCAGATCTGAGATAGGAGATGTACCCAACTGTTTTGGATATCCTATGAAGATGCATTTATCCGATTTGGGTTCGAGCTTATCAGACTGAAACTTTTTCACATAAGTGTCGAAACCCCAAACTTTCAAGAAACGACAGTTTAGATTTCTCTACACCTCAGTCTATACTGTGTCATCTCAACGGAAATACGTGGTGCCCTATTTAAAGTGAATGCGGTTGTCTCTAATGCTTAACCCATAAACGATAGTGGTAATTCGATAAGAGACATCACAGCACGCACCATACCAAATAGTGTGTGGCTATGACGTTCAGACACATCATCACACTATGATGTTCTAGGTGGCATGAACTGCGAAACAATTTCCACATTGTGTTATCTGCATACCAAAACTCGTAACTCAGACATTCATTTCTATGATCATATCGTAGACAGTTTATCCTCTTGTTACGACGAACTTCACTCCGAAACAGAATTGAACTTTTCAATATTTCATACTTGTGATTCATTAAGCAAATACTGTAGTATCTACTCAAATCGTCATTGAAGTAAGAACATAATGATATCATCTGCGTGCCTCAGCACCCATTGGACTGCACACATCAAAATGTATCACTTCCAACAAGTTACTATCTTATTTCATCTCAATGAAAACAAGGCCTTGCTCATGTGGTATGATTTGCATGTCACTAGTGATTCAAAATCAAGTGAGTATAAAGATCCATCAGCATGGAGCCTCTTCATGCAATTTATACCAACATGACTCAAGCGGCAGTGCCACAAGTAAGTGGTACTATCATCATTACCTCGTATCTTTTGGCATCAATATCATGAACATGTGTAACACTACGATCGAGATTCAATAAACCATTGAAGGTGATTATTCAAGAAAATAGAGTAACCATTATTCTCTTTAAATGAATAATCGTATTGCAATAAACACGATCCAATCATGTTCATGCTTAACGCAAGCACCAAATAACAATTATTTAGGTTTAACACCAATCCCGATGGTAGAGGGAGCGTGCGACGTTTGATCATATCAACCTTGGAAACACTTCCAACACGTATCGTCACCTCGCCTTTAGCTAGTCTCCGTTTATGCTGTAGCTTTCATTTCGTGTTACTAAACACTTAGCAACCGAACCGGTATCCAATACCCTCATGCTACTAGGAGTACTAGTAAAGTACACATCAACATCATGTATATCAAATATACTTCTTTCGACTTTTGCCAGCCTTCTTATCTACCAAGTATCTAGAGTTGCTCCGCCTCAGTGACTGTTCCCCTCATTACAGAAGCACTTAGTCTTGGGTTTGGGTTTAATCTTGGGTCTCTTCATTAGTGCAGCAACTGTTTTGCCGTTTCACGAAGTATCCCTTCTAGCCCTTGCCTTTCTTGAAACTTAGTGGTTTTACAAACCATCAACTGTTGATGCTCCTTCTTGATTTCTACTTTCGCAGTGTCAAACATCGTGAATCGCTCAAGGATCATTGTATCTATCCTTGATATGTTATAGTTCATCACGAAGCTCTCACAGCTTGGTGGCAGTGACTTTGGAGAACCATCACTATCTCATCTGGAAGATGAACTCCCACTTGATTCAAGTGATTGTCGTACTCAGACAATCTGAGCACACGCTCAACGATTGAGCTTTTCTCCTTTACTTTGTGGACAAAGAATCTTGTCGAAGGTCTCGTACCTCTCAACAAGGGCACGAGCATGAAATCACAATTTCATCTCTTTTAGAACATCACTTATGTTCCGTGACGTTTCAAAACGTCTTCGGTGCCTTGCTTCTAAGCCATTAAGTATTTTGCACTAAACTATCGTGTAGTCATCAGAAACGTGTATGTCGGATGTTCACAGCATCCACAGACGACGCTCGAGGTGCAGCACACCGAGTGGTGCATTAAGGACATAAGCCTTCTGTGCAGCAACGAGGACAATCCTCTACAAAGTTTGCTACTATCAACTTTCAACTAAATTTTCTCTAGGAACATATAAAAACAGTAGAGCTATAGCGCAAGCTACATCGTAATTCGCAAAGACCATTAGACTATGTTCATGACAATTAGTTCAATTAATCATATTACTTAAGAACTCCCACTCAAAAAGTACATCTCTCTAGTCATTTGAGTGGTACATGATCCAAATCCACTATCTCAAGTCCGATTATCACGTGAGTCGAGAATAGTTTCAGTGGTAAGCATCTCTATGCTAATCATATCAACTATACGATTCATGCTCGACCTTTCGGTCTCATGTGTTCCGAGGCCATGTCTGCACATGATAGGCTCGTCAAGCTTAACCCGAGTGTTCTGCGTGTGCAACTGTTTTGCACCCGTTGTATGTGAACGTTGAGTCTATCACACCCGATCATCACGTGGTGTCTCGAAACGAAGAACTGTCGCAACGGTGCACAGTCGGGGAGAACACAATTTCGTCTTGAAATTTTAGTGAGAGATCACCTAATAATGCTACCGTCGTTCTAAGCAAGATAAGGTGCAAAAAGGATTAACATCACATGCAATTCATAAGTGACATGATATGGCCATCATCATGCGCTTCTTGATCTCCATCACCAAAGCACCGGCACGATCTTCTTGTCACCGGCGTCACACCATGATCTCCATCATCATGATCTACATCAACGTGTCGCCATCGGGGTTGTCGTGCTACTCATGCTATTACTACTAAAGCTACGTCCTAGCAATATAGTAAACGCATCTGCAAGCACAAACGTTAGTTTAAAGACAACCCTATGGCTCCTGCTGGTTGCCGTACCATCGACGTGCAAGTCGATATTAACTATTACAACATGATCATCTCATACATCCAATATATCACATCACATCGTTGGCCATATCACATCACAAGCATACCCTGCAAAAACAAGTTAGACGTCCTCTAATTTTGTTGTTGCATGTTTTACGTGGTGACCATGGGTATCTAGTAGGATCGCATCTTACTTACGTAAACACCACAACTGAGATATATGAATTGCTATTTAACCTCATCCAAGGACCTCCTCGGTCAATTCTGATTCAACTAAAGTTGGAGAAACTGACACCCGCCAGTCATCTTTGAGCAACGGAGTTACTCGTAGCGATGAAACCAGTCTCTCGTAAGCGTACGAGTAATGTCGGTCCGAGCCCCTTCGATCCAACAATACCGTGGAATCAAGAAAAGACTAAGGAGGGCAGCAAAACGCACATCACCGCCCACAAAAACTATTGTGTTCTACTCGAGAAGACATCTACGCATGAACCTAGCTCATGATGCCACTGTTGGGGAACGTCGCATGGGAAACAAAAAATTTCCTACGCGCACGAAGACCTATCATGGTGATGTCCATCTACGAGAGGGGATTTCCGATCTATGTACCCTTGTAGATCGCACAGCAGAAGCGTTAAGAAACGCGGTTGATGTAGTGGAACATCCTCACGTCCCTCGATCCGCCCCGCGAACAGTCCCACGAACCGTCCCGCGATCCGTCCCACGATCCGCTCCGATCTAGTGCCGAACGGACGGCACCTCCGCGTTCAGCACACGTACAGCTCGACGATGATCTCGGCCTTCTTGATCTAGCAAGAGAGACGGAGAGGTAGATGAGTTCTCCGGTAGCGTGACGGCGCTCCGGAGGTTGGTGGTGATCTAATCTCAGCAGGGCTCCGCTCGAGCTCCGCAGAAACGCGATCTAGAGGTAAAACCGTGGAGGTATGTCGTCGGGCTGCCGTGGCAAAAGTTCTCTCAAATCAGCCCTAAAACCCCACTATACATAGGAGGGAGGGAGGGGAGGAGGCAGCCTCAAAACCTAAAGGTTTGGCCGAAATTGGAGGTGGAGGAGTCCTACTCCAATCCTACTTGGAATAGGATTCCACCTTCCCACTTGGAAACTCTTTCCACCTTGTGTTTTTTTCCTTCTCAAACCTTATGGGCCTTAGTGGGAACTTATTCCAGCCCACTAGGGGCTGGTTTATCTCTTCCCATAGCCCATGAGACCCCTTGGGGCGTGACACCCCTCTCGATGGTCCCCGTCACCCCTCCCGGCACTCCCGGTACACTACCGATGAGCCCGAAACTTTTCCGGTAATGCCCGAAAACTTTCCGGTAACCAAATGAGGTCATCCTATATATCAATCTTCGTCTCCGGACCATTCCGGAAACCCTCATGATGTCCGTGATCCCATCCGGGACTCCGAACAACATTCGGTAACCAACCATATAACTCAAATACGCATAAAACATCGTCGAACCTTAAGTGTGCAGACCCTGCGGGTTCGAGAACTATGTAGACATGACCCGAGAGACTCCTCGGTCAATATCCAATAGCGGGACCTGGATGCCCATATTGGATCCTACATATTCTACGAAGATCTTATCGTTTGAACCTCAGTGCCAAGGATTCATATAATCCCGTATGTCATTCCCTTTGTCCTTCGGTATGTTACTTGCCCGAGATTCGATCGTCAGTATCCGTATACCTATTTCAATCTCGCTTACCGGCAAGTCTCTTTACTCGTGCCGTAATACAAGATCCCGCAACTTACACTAAGTCACATTGCTTGCAAGGCTTGTGTGTGATGTTGTATTACCGAGTGGGCCCCGAGATACCTCTCCGTCACACGGAGTGACAAATCCCAGTCTCGATCCATACTAACTCAACTAACACCTTCGGAGATACCTGTAGAGCATCTTTATAGTCACCCAGTTAGGTTGCAACGTTTGATACACACAAAGCATTCCTCCGGTATTAGTGAGTTATATGATCTCATGGTCATAGGAACAAATACTTGACACGCAGAAAACAGTAGCAACAAAATGACACGATCAACATGCTACGTCTATTAGTTTGGGTCTAGTCCATCACATGATTCTCCTAATGATGTGATCCCGTTATCAAGTAACAACACTTGCCTATAGCCAGGAAACCTTGGCCATCTTTGATCAACGAGCTAGTCAACTAGAGGCTTACTAGGGACAGTGTTTTGTCTATGTATCCACACAAGTATTGTGTTTCCAATCAATACAATTATAGCATGGATAATAAACGATTATCATGAACAAATAAATATAATAATAACTAATTTATTATTGCCTCTAGGGCATATTTCCAACAGTTTTAGGCTCTAGGCATCCTTATGAGTTGTTGCTACCATTCTTGTGAAGTTTTGCTAACTTTAGTTCGTGACCCAAAAAATCTCAGTAACTTTTCCTTGGAAAAATGAACCTCTTCAGGAGGAGTTCATCCAAGAAGAATGCCAAGGGGTTTATTGGTGAACCGTGTGCTGCTGGACTCACCACTCCGCGATTAATGGAAGTTTGACCGTGCGAATGGCCACACACTCCTTTCATGGAACAAGTCGATTTTACTACGAGTTTACACAATTCGTGGAAAATGTTGGGTTGACCAACTTCATCACAGATGAGTGTGACCAATACCATACCCTCACTAATTCCTTCGTTCAAAATTTCTATTTCCTGAATAAGCATGATCCACCTTTAGTGCAGTTTAAACTATATGCTGAAACCCGCCAAATGCCGCTTACCGAATTCTGTGAGATATGTTTAATTCCCTCTCACCGGGAGTTAAGAGAACCCAAACCAATTGAGTTTGAGAATTTCTAGCTCACCTTAACAGTCAGTGAGACGAGGGGCGTGTCGAAAGCCACAACCCCGAGCCTGCAGTTTCCTTCAGTACACTACTTTGCTTTATTTATCATGAAGTGTTTAACTGCTAGGGAGAAGGGTAGTATCCTTAGCACACCTGATCTTACCATTTTGCGTCGAGCGCTCCATAATGATCACACCTTTAATTTGGGAGCTATTATTGTTCGATGTTTACACAATAACAGATCTAAGGGTAAAATTCACGGTGGTATTTATGCCACTCGCTTAGAGAAACGCTTTAACATCCTTTTCCGTCATGATGACTATCTTTTACCACAAGCTTATCTAGATCGCCAGTCTATGATTGATCACCAATTTATTGACAGTGATGATTCCTTGAGTAACCTCTTGTCACGCCCAAGATGCGACCCTATCCTCAATTTGGCACGAGGGCCTCGTCAGGGATAGAAGCGCATCTCTTCGTGTCGCAAGAATGGATATCGTTACAAGTACATGTACTGAAAAGAAGATATATATATATATATATATATATATATATATATATATATATATATAGGATTGGCTTACACTCGCCACAAACTACATCAGAGTCACAACAGTACAATACATAAACATCATGAAGAAGAGCAGGGTCCGACTACGGACGAAAACAAACGACAAAAGAAGAACGACGTCCATCCTTGCTATCCCAGGTTGCCGGCCTAGAACCCATCCTAGATCGAAGAAGAAGAAGAAGAAGAAGAAGCAACTCCAAATGAACAATCAACGCGCTCGCGTCAATTAACCTTTACCTGTACCTACAACTGGTGTTGTAGTAATCTTTGAGCCACGAGGGACTCAGCAATCTCATTTCCAAAGGTATCAAGACTAGCAAAGCTTATTAGGTGAGGCATGGTTAAGTGGTGAGGTTGCAGCAGCGGCTAAGCATATATTTTGGTGGCTAACTTACGAGTACAAGAAATAAGAGGGGGGAAGTTCTACGCATAGCGGACGTGAACTATTGTTGATCAAAAGAATGATCCCGAACACCTACCTACGTTAGACATAACCCCACCGTGTCCTCGATCGGAGAAGGAACTCACGAAAGAGACAATCACGGTTACGCACACAGTTGGCATATTTTAGTTAAGTTAGCTTCAAGTTATCTAGTACCAGTGTTAAACAAAACTTCCACGTTGCCACATAACCACGGGCACGGCTTTCTGAAAAGATTTAACCCTGCAGGGGGCTCCAACTAGTCCATCAAAAATTACCACAAGCCGCATAGAAATCCTCAATCACGAAGCTCGCGATCTCGTCGGATTCCCTAGTGGAAGACCTCAACTCTGAGATTACCCAAAGCATCACCCGAATCCCAATGCACAAGATATTTCGTGAAAGGTAAAACTAATCCAGCAAGGCTGCCCGACGTGTCGACGATCCTGATAGGAGCCGCGTATCTCGTTCTCAGGACACGACGGATGGAAAAGCCTACAGGGACCAAACCTTGAGTTCCCCGTGGTGGCCCCGCAGTCTGCCCAATTTGGACCAACACTCATGAGGAGCACTGGCCCGGGGGTTGATTAAATTATCCTCGGGGTCCGGAAAGTCCCTATGCAATTTTATTAGGTGATTAGGCAAATGTAGTACCAAAGTTGGGCCTTGCCAGACCAGCTTTAATCTAAAACGAATTATCAAGGGGGTCCCCATAACAACCCCGATCGTGTTAGGAGCGCTCAAATATGGAACATAACACCGGTAGCCAAAACTAAGAGGGCAAAGGTGGAACAAAACACCAGGCTAGAAAGGCCGAGCCTTCCACCTTTTATCAAGTATATAGGTGCATTAAATGGAATAGCATTTAATATGCTGATATAACAAGGAACCCATGTTAACACATGGAAGCAACTGCACCTGCAACTAGTAATGCTACACAGGGTTAAGCAAGCGGTAACATAGCCAATCAGTGGTTTCCTAGGTTGAACAGGTTGAAGGTTTTCATGGCATTGTTGAGAGGCTGATATTTAACATGTGGTAGGAAACGAGACATAATCGATAACATCGAAATAACTAGCATGGAAATTATAGTAATGGTATCTGGGGAAATGATCATCTTGCCTGAGATCCCGCTGGGAAGAAGAATGCCTCCGTGAAGCATACGAACCGACGTAGTCGAACTGGTCCTCACAATCCGGCACGCTGCGGAACTCTATCGAGACGAAGCAAAACGGAAACACAAATCAACACACGATATTCACCTCACGACGCACAACACATATGATGCATGAACAACTGAATGCAAGCAAGTCACGGCATGACAATCCACGACAAACAAACACTACACATTAAGTGAAGTTCAATATGCAACGAGTTGCATATTGACGAAACTCCACGCTTAATTATTTAGTTCTATCCCGATTAGTTACACAGTAGTGTTAAATGTGGTTAAACATGGTAAGAGGTGAAGCGTAATTAATCTACCTATCTAGGCATTTTAAATGAGGTCGGAAATGACATATAGCACCTCCTGAACGACCTCACATGTTAATTTATAATTCTGTCCAGATCTGAACTAACACATTTAATTAGTTGTAAAAAAGCAACACAAATAGGATCACGTGATTATACGCGTCATTTCAAGCAATTTACACATAGAGATCATCTCCAACGGAGCTACGGATCAAAAGATACGGTCACCGCAAGATATGATGGCATGAATGCAAAATGTGTGCAACGATGGTCACGAGCACTTCAAAACATACAACCAGCAAGAAAATATGAAACTACACGAGATTCTAAGCAAGTTTCATATAGGACACGATCAAAACGGAGGTACGGTTCAACAGCTACGAGCTAAACAAGAATTCACTACAATCTGCCAAAATCAGCCACATAGCATTTTCTACACCCCACAACTACGAGCTACGCAAACCCAATATGCTCAAGCAAGGCATGAGACGATAGAGGGCAAGAACCACTACAACAAACAACTAACAACAACTAGCATGGCATCATGGATCACTAGGAAAAGAAGTCTCAAAATGGCTTCTCACACACAATTTCAGACTTGGTGAAAATAACACTTCATGAAAGTGCAGTTTTTGATCTGAAGGCATATTGACAGCATCAAAACCATAAGCTACAGGACTCCAAATGGCATGAAAATTCATAGCATGCTAGAGAAACACAAAGTCTACAACTAACTCCATTGGACCAACCTCAAAAGAGCTACAGATCACAAGATAGAAGCAAGACAAGACAACAACAAAATATAACAGATTTCAGACTTAGAAATATTTCAACACCTCCAAATCAGTACTATTTCTAGCAACTTGAGAGCAAGCAAACCACACCTAAACATGCATTTCTATTGCAACCAAAAATACCAGGGGCTAGAGTAAACATCAAAGGGCAACTCTCTAGTTGACAACTTAAACAAACGAAGTACGGAACAAATCCTACGAAAATGACAAGAGGGCGACATAGCAAAATATCGCACGAACTAACTTACTCAAAAGCTAAAACTACCCCCAAAAAATATAAAATATGTGGGGTTGCAACACAAAAATATTACCACACGTAAATGCGAGATAATAACCTAGACACGGAAAAATAAACTAGCGGCAATTCCCTACACGCAAAAATACAAATGACCGCTCTAAAATACATGGAAAAGTGGTTCCTAAAACATGGACATTTAACCTACGGCATACGGGCAAACCGGACACGCACGAGAAAATAAAACAGGACGAAACCTATTGGAACAGCATGTGTTTCTAGGCATACGACACGCTAAAACACGTCAAAAAATATGCAAGTTGTGATATCGGGTTCTACGCGAAATTCTACACCAAAACCATATACAATACGCCTTGATCCGACTAACGGAATAAAAACTACGGGCAAAATAATATTCGTCTATTTCTGGAATTTTAAATAAATTCCGAAATATGCCTAAACGAAAAAAATAGCTATCGAGCCAGATCTTACTACTAATGGGCTACAGGGGGTGGCGCAAGTTAATATACGCTGCCCAGGGCGGGAGATTGGGCTGCGGGGCTCACCTGAGAGCCACACGGGCCAGGACGGAGAGGTGGCAGGCCGGCTAGCGCTCTGGGCTTGGGGAGGCCGAAGCTGGCCTCGGGGGAGCCGGGCCAAGTGGGGGGCGAGCTGGGCCGAGGCCCACGCGGCCAGGCAACCGTCAACGCGGGCGGGAGCCTCGTCCTCCCGTGCAGGATCTTTGACGGCGGCCGGAAGAACCCCGGCGAAGAAGCGCACGCGGCGAGGGGGGAATCCGGTGAGGACCAGGCGGCGCGGGCGGATCCGGCCACCAGGGCTCCATTCCCGGTGGTGGCGGCCCGAGGTGGCAGCCGGGCAGGGAGATCGCGGGAGGCTGGCGGGGTGCTCGGGGCCGGGAGCCAAGGCGGCGGCGGCTCCCTGGCAGGGACTCTGGCGGCGGGGAAAGCGATGGCGGCGGCGACCAGTGGTGGGAAGAGGCGAGGGGAAGGCTCCGTCGGCGAGCTGGTGGCACGCGGGAGGTCGCCGGCGGCGGGGCACAGGGGAAGCTGCGCAGCCTCGGGAGGAGCAGTGTGGGGCACCGGCTGGAGCCACGAGAGGTGCATGGGCCGTTGGATCAGAGATCCGACGGTCCAGATCGGTGCCCTGGGCTGGATCAAATCTGGGAGGAGAGAGAGATGGCTACTAGGGTTTCGAGATTTGCACGGTTTTCGAGGCAGGGTTAGGGGAGACCTAAAATGGACGGGGAGGTGTGTTTAAATAGGAAAGGGGGCTAGGTTTAGCGAAATTTCGACCCGGATCCAACCGTGCGGTCGGATTCGGACGATTCCGAATGCGGGAACGGTTACGAGGCCGTGTAGAGTGGTTATCCAGAGATGAGAGGGAGAACGGGCGGCGCGGCAACGAATTTTAAAACACTGACATACGTCCGACGGTAGACCCAATACGGTGCCGCTACGGTCGACCGTTCGGGTACCAGACGAACTCCGATCGTGACGAAATTTGACACGCGGCCTAGCTATATCTAATTACGACCGCATGCCAAGTTTCACCCCGGTCAGAGAAAGTTTTCAACACACTTTTAAAACAGGGTTTTGACGATGCCGCGGACGCGTGCATGTGCGGTCGGGCTCAGTATGGACAACGACGAGAACTGACAACTGACAACGGATGCAAGTTTTGAAAACTGGCGGCAATGGAGATGCCGATGCAATGCAGATGATGCGAATGATGCGATGATGATGCGACAAATGAAAATACCCACACGACGAAAACGGAAAGAAAAGGGAATCTTCTGGAACGTCGACATCGGGCTATCACAACTCTCATATAATTTAGTATTTAGTGAGGATACCCGAGATATTATCCCGTTGCCTACACCTGCTTTGTTTGATTCTATTGCCAGGAACAGTTACAGGATCATACGTGAGGACGCTATTGCCTACCGGAACGCCCACGCAGCGGCCGAGATGGAGCCCGGGAATGGACTCTCTGGTACCACAACCCAAACACTTTTAAACGAGGCCACACGGCCACTACGGGTGGTGATTACCAAGCTAGGCCAAAAGCCTAAGCTTGGGAGAGTACGTGTTTCCACCGACTTTACATTCATGCTTACACATTCTAGTTATTGGTGTTCACACTCTTGCATTGTGCTATCCTTATTAGATTTATTTTCTTGCCTTCTTCTTGTGTGTTTGAAAAACTTGCAGAAAATCTAAAAATATTTCTCACTTCTTTTCAGTTTTTCCTTCTAGCATAATTTAGTTGTAGTATTAATAGTAAACCCGAAAATATTTCTATTTTCTTATTTTACTTGTTAGGAGCTTTCCCGTGTAAATAGTTTTTCTTGCTTTAGTTTTTCCTTCTTTAATTTGCTTTCTTCTTGAAAAACTAAAAACTCCAAAAATATTTTAGTCTATTTCTCTGAATTTCTTTTCCCTTCTTTGAGTTATACCCAAGGGGAAGACCACGATGAAAATATTGAGTGGCTCTCATATGCATTGTTATTGATCTAGTGAAGAGCCCATATTACTTTGTTTTCTCCACTTGAATAAAATGTTGCAGATTCTAGCTTAGTCCATGGCACTCTTGCACTATTATTATTTTCATATCATTCGGTCATACAAGTGAAAGACAATAATGACGATATTTGATGAAGTGGCAGTGGCAAAGAGAAGCGGGTATGCACTCAACTTGTTTTTGTTTTTGTAAATATGGTTAGACCATTATCCAAGATTCGGTGTATTATGATCAAACATGTTTGCAATAACAATTAGAGACTATAGTTATTCATGCCATGCTTAAGTAGCTAGGAGTGGATAATGAGTTATCTTGGATGTCAACATGCATTAAAATGGTTGTGATGTAGTATGATGATATGGTATCCTCCTCTGAATGTTTGAGTGGATTGACTTGGCACATGTTCACGCATGTAGTTGAATCAAAACCAACATAGCCTCCACGATAATTATATTCATGGTGTTCATATCCTACTCATGCCACTATGCAATGATGATTATTCATAAAGCATGTTCATGATCGTCTTCGCTCTCTAGCTGTTCGCTTCCCAACTTATTTGCTAGCCTTAGCCTATACTAAGCGGGAATACTGCTTGTGTATCAAAATCTTTGAAACAAAGTTAGTCGAGATGAGTCCACCATACCTACTCATGTTCATATGATTCGCGTTCGTTACTTTGATAGTTTGATATGTGGGTGGACCGGCGCTTGGGTACTGCCCTTACTTGGACAAGCATACCACTTATGATTAACCCCTCTCCCAAGCATCCGCAACTACAAAAGAAGAATTAAGACAAAGTCTAACCATAGAATTAAACTAGTGGATCCAAATCAGCCCCTTACGAAGCAACGCATAAACTAGGGTTTAAGCTTCTGTCACTCTAGCAACCCATCATCTACTGACTACTTCCCAATGCCTTCCTCTAGGCCCAAATAATGGTGAAGTGTTATGTAGTCGACGTTCACATAATACCACTAGAGGAAAAACAACATACAACACATCAAAATATCGAACGAATACCAAATTAACATGACTACTTATAGCATGACTTATCCCATGTCCTCAGGAACAAAAGTAACTATTCACAAAGCATAATCATATTCATGACCAGAGAGGTAATGAGTAGCATCAAAGATCTGAACATAAACTCTTCCACCAAGTAATCCAACTAGCATCAACTACAAAGAGTAATTAACACTACTAGCAACCTTACAAATACCAATCGGAGTCGCGAGACGGAGATTGGTTACAAGAGATGAACTAGGGTTTGGAGATGAGATGGTGCCTATGAAGATGTTGATGGTGACGAGTCCCCTCCGATGAGAGGAGTGTTAGTTATGACGATGGAGACGATTCCCCCTCCGGGGGGAAGTTTCCCCGGCAAGATCGTCCTGCCGGAGCTCTAGATTGGTTGTGCTCAAGTTCCGCCTCGTGGCGGCGGCAAATCCTCCGAAAAGCCTCCTCCTGATTTTTTCCAGACTGAGACCCTTCTTGTAGCAAAAGAGGGGGGCCAGTGGGCCAGCAGGGAGCTCACAAGCCCCCTAGGCGCGGCCAGGGGGTGGCCGCGCCTAGCAGGCTTGTGGCCTCCTGCTGGCGCCCCTCTGGCACTTCTACGGCCCAGTATTTTTTTGTAAATCCCCAAAAAAAATCCACATTGATTTTCACGGCTTTTGGAGTTGCGCAGAATAGGTATCTCAAACTTGCTCCTTTTTCAGGCCAGAATTCCAGCTACCGGCATTCTCCCTCTTCATGTAAACCTTGCAAAATAAGAGAGAAAAGGCATAATATTATACCGTGAAGTGTAATAACAGCCCATAAAGCGATAAATATCAACATGAAACCATGATGCAAAATGGACGTATCAACTCCCTCAAGCTTAGACCTCGTTTGTCCTCAAGCGAAAGCCTAGATCAATAAACATGCCCACATGTTTATGGAGAGAGGTGTCGACAAAACAAGATATGAACATGCAGGCATCATGATCATGATCAGAACAGCAATACCATCATATCATCTCTTATGCTAAAGTGACAAATCCTTTACAAAGTAAAGTATGGATCAAGAACCTTACCGAGAAATAACAATAGCCTTTAGTCATTGAAGCTATTGCAATTTATCACAACATCGGAAAGAGTCAAATAAGAGCTTGTAAAGCAAATCCACATACTCAATCATCTTTTCGTTCTCTACAATTGCTATAACTCACGTGGTACTCATGAGATCAAAGTTTCAGCTGAACACAGAGATGAAAGTGTGTTATATCGACTAGAGGGGGGTGAATAGGAGATTTTTAGAATTTCATCACTGAGGAAAATCCTTTTGAGGAAATTCCTCACTGATGACTAACTTACAGCGGAAACAATAAAGGATCAGACGTGCAAACGTTCACACCAGCAGTATTTCAGAGTGAAGAATGTGAAAACAGATTGCATAGTAAGCAGGCACGCAGAATACAAATGATGATTAACTATTGTGAAGAATTTGGGGTTGAGGAAATTCAGAGAAAGTCTTCAGCAAATTCTTCAAACAGTCACAGTGAAAGTCATCAACACATAATACACAGAAAGTAAAGAGTTGAGGAATAAGAACCCGATTCTCAGAGAAGGCAGTCGTTGATGACCCAGTTCCAACTGCTGTGACAGTTGTACATCTGGTTTGGAGCGGCTTGGAATTGAAACCAAAGGACACCCAGTCCCGGGACACACAGTCCCTACCGTATTCTCCTTGAGCTAAGGACACACAGTCCTCGCCCAACACTCGTGGTAAGTCTTCAGGGCAGACTTCCAAACCCTCACAAACTTGGTCACCCGGCGATCCACAATTGACTGCTGGATTGCTCTAGACCATGACGCCTAACCGTCTGGAGGATGCACGGTCCTCAAAGGTAAAAGGCGTCAGTACCACACAGGAAAAACTTCCTCAGTGATGCTCAATCACTAGGTTTGGTTTGTGGTTTCGGTGGGTGGTGTATTTCCTCACTGATGAATTACTCTCGAAAGCTCTGAGGAATTGGGTTGCTCTTATGACAAGTGTCAGTTTCTAACGAAGCAGCCAACCAGCTAGTGGTTCTGGGGGTGGCTATTTATAGCCTGGGAGCATCCCGACATGATTTGACACTAATGCCCTTAAATAATATGACCGTTGGAGTGGATAAGACCAGTGACTTGGTGTGGTTATCGAAACGGTCGGCACCCTCAACTGTGAGAGTCCTCATGTCACTCATATTCCTCACTTGAGGCTTTTGGTAGGATTAGGCTTGGGTTGAGCATCATGAGGAAATTCATTCCGAAGTGTAACTTCGACCCCCTTTAACAGTATGGTGTTCCTATTACTCAAATGCGAAGAAAGTAAAACAGAAAGCGTAAATCTTCACGCTTCAATTTCTTCAGAATGATTTTCTTCAGGAACCATCGGTCTTCTCAATATCAGTATCTTCACGAGGAATATCAATTTCATCGCAGATTCCTCGCGATTCATTTCTTCAGCTTCAGACCAATTTCTTCAACTGAAGATATACATTTTTAGGGGTCGATATTCTTCAAATATCTCAAACTCCTCAATGACTTATAGATCCTGTGTACACTCACAAACACATTAGATGCTTAACCTATAAGTCTTCAAACCACCAAAATCACTAAGGGGCACTAGATGCACTTACAATCTCCCACTTTTTGGTGGTTGATGACAATTAGGTTAAGTCTTCAACAGGGATCAAAAATATGAAGTGTAAATACTCATTTGAAGAATTTGAGAACAAGATTCAGAGAGACTCCCCCTGAAGATGTGCATACCTTGAGGGTTTTGCTTTTATAGCAGATGCACATTGATGATTTATATCATGGATATCTCCCCCTGAGTCTTGTAAATCATGCATACATATAACATATCATATGAAGAAAATGAAGATGCATGATGGCAAATGGTATCTGACTAATTCCAGCATGCGTGCATTAAAACTTTGAGGAATAAGCATGCGAAGAAAAATGTTCAAAAGCGTCAGAGTACCATCGGGCTTAAGTTACAACTCATTACATAAAAACTTCAGAAGAGCCAAGAGTTTGTAACTTAATATAGTTTATAAGCCCCAAAAATATCCCGCTTGAAGACTAACGGTCGAGTTTCTCCCCCTTTGTCATCAAGTGACAAAAAGGGACAAACTGAGGACTAACGCCCGTGAAGACTTCATTTCTTGGTGGTTGAGGAAGAGCCGCGATGCTTCTTGGGAGTAGTCTTCTTCCTTGGGCCGGTTGCTGTGTCGAGTTGTTCCTCATCAGATTCAGCAGTGCGGAATGAAGAAAAGGAGCTGTCTTCAAGGTCTGGCACTGGAATGGGTCTGAACTTCCTCTTGGGAGGCCACGACCAGTCAAAGTCATGCTCAAAGTTCATTTCTTCAAGCTCAGTCTGAGTCTTCAGATGTGCAAGTGTAGCCCAGGTGCGATCGAAAACCTCATGCAGATAGTGATGATTAATCTTCACAGAGTTCTGAGTTTCAGTGAGGGTTTTCACAATGGCACCAAACTGGCGTTTGACCCATTTGTGTTTGTGTTCCACCTTCTGGTGAAGATTGAGGAGGAGCTCTCTGGTGTTTAGCACGCGAGGAGGAACAGGGCTTGCTGGACGAGTCTCAGTATCATCCCATGAAGAATATGCTTCTGGCTCTCTGAACTGGCCATCAAGGGGCCTGCTGCCTTCTTCAATCACAGATTTTCCTTTTCCTTCAATGGGCTCAAAAGTCTTCTTGTTGACCCGGATAGGAGGCATATACCCAACATGGTTTTGACAATCAGCATGAAAGTTGATGCATGTCCTTGTCCTGATGAATCTCATGATCCACGGGGCATAAATCTTGTGATCATAGGGGCACATGGCATTGTCGGCCAAAGTCCTCAAGAAGAAATCATGGATATTAATAGGAATACCGTGAATGATGTTGAAGAGGATATTCTTCATGAGGTCTACAACATCTTCTTCATCGTCATGGCCTTTGATTGGGGCGAGCACACTGCAGAGGATTCTGTAGACAGACCGGGGTGTGTACTTGAGCTCATGGACGAGGAATGTTGTTCTTGAGGGTTTTCCTGCAGACAAAGGCTTCATGAGGACTTCCATCATTCCATATGGCAGCTCAGGCTCACCATAAAGCTTCACTGCCCCATCTGAGGGAATTGGTACGGGCAGTTCTCTGAGGAGTTCAGAAGCAGGAGCTTTGTAGTGAGTATTTTGGGACATCCAGTCAAACACCCAAGTGTTGATGTCATCAGCGTTGCCAGATATGTGCAGAGTAGCATAGAACTGAAGAATGAGCTCGCTATTCCAGTCTGATATGTCTGAGCACATAGGGAGCAAACCTGCATCGTGGAGTACATTGAGGACTGGTTCCAGGCAGGGTATTGCTTCAAGCTCAACATGAGGAATGTGCCTGTGCTGGAATATCTTGTTGCGACCACAGAGCACAGAGGAATAGTAGTTCATCTGAGTCCTTGTCCAAAACTTTAGATGCCTCATTTGAGGCTTGTCATAAGGGTTCTCTCCGATGAAATACATGCGTTCTTCAAAGAAATCTTCTTTCTGAAACTTTGGACACTTGGAGAATGGTTGGCGCTGAACTGGCTTGAGATTTTGCTGAGGAATGGGGGAGGAGACAACCATGGCAGTCTCTGGGTTCAGCACAATGAATTCATTGTCTTGGGCGGGTACATTTTCTTCAGCATTTTCCTCAAGTTGAGGAATTTGATCAGCTGGTACTTCTTGCTGGGGAGATGATGCTTGCTCTGGCTGAGCTTCAGGCTGAGGAATTTCTGCTTCTTTCTCAGTTTGAGGAGTTGGGTCAGCCTGTTCAGAATGAGGAGTCTGCTCAGAATGTGCATTTTCCTCAGCTTGTTTTTCTTCAGCTGGCTTTGTGGCAGAAGCAGTTTCATCAGCTGGTGCAGCTGATGCTTGAGCAGTCTCTGTCTGAGGAATAAGAGGTTGAGGACTATCATCAATCTAGATTTCCTCATCAGTGTGTTCCTCAGAGGCGACATCCTTCATTTCCTCATCTGCTCTTGTAGTTGGGTCATCAATGACGACCATCTCATATGAGGGGCGACATTTAGAGGCACTGGGTCCAGAGGAGCAGTTTCCGTGATGATTTCTTCAATGGCCGGTTCATCAACACGATGCTCTTGGTGTTCTTCCTCAGCTTGAGGAGTATCCTCCTCATCAGGAGATGCATCTGCTGGCTGCTCAACCAAGGGCTAAGGAGTTGGTGCTGGTGGTGCGGTTCTCTTGTTGTAGTCATCAACAGCACTAGTGGCTAGCTTGATGAAATTGCTCTTGATGCTTTTGCGATCTGACAGCTTGTCATACTTGTCAGTCAATACTTGCAGCTCTGCCTGGGTTGACACGAGTGCATCAGGAGTCAGCTTGAGGAGATTCTGCCTGAGGAATTTCTCCTTTTTGGCCTTTGCAACCTTTGCCTGCCGGGCCTACTGTTCTTTTCACTTGGCTTCATTTATGGAGGTGGCCAGCATGTGGCTGATGCCAGGAGGAAGTTTCAAATCATCAATGGGAGTGTTTGGATCCTCATACCAGATATTGATGTAGTCAAGGAGGACCTTGGGGTCCATGGCCAGAGGAATAGCACTGCCTGATGCTTGAGCAACCCTTTCTTGCTTGTTTCTGATGATGGCTTGCAGGGTTTCATCATCATATTCATCACTCTCTCTGATGCAGACGAGACTGCGATGATTTTGCTAGGGCTGGGCAGAGGTGCACGTTCAGCAGTTGTCAAAGTCTTCATAAGTGGTGTTGAAGACTTTGTCTCCGAGCTAGTTGCAGCTGGGAGTGAGGAGCTGGAGCTGGCGGTCGTAGGTTTCACGACATGCTTCTGTACTGGTTTTTCTTGAGGCTTTGGAGGTGGAGCTGAGGATTTTGGTTCTGAGGAGATTGGTGCAGAGGGTTTTGGCGCTGATGGTTTTGGTGTTGAAGGTTTTGGTAATGAGGGTTTTGGAGCTGAGGATTTTGTGACAGAAGCCTGAGCAGACTTCTCTTGAGGCTTTGGAGCCCTTTGCTTTGATGGCACAGACTGCGTGTGAGGAATTTCTGAGCCTGAGGTTTCTGCCGCTGAGGAATTAGCAGCACCGGAGGCAACAGCTGAGGATTCATTAAATTTCCTCACTGCAACTTCTGCTTGCTTCTTTAGCTTGGCCAGATGTTTTTCTTTCTCATCTGGGTAATCATCAATGGTCTTGAGGCTTGATGGATGAGCTACTTGATGATCCTCAAGTGGGGCCCTTCTGCCAGGAGGCTTCAAAGCGAATTTCTTCGCATATTTGGGAGTCACAAACCTATACTCCTTCCATTCCTTCGCCCATCGGCGTTCAATCTTCTGCGGCCTTATCTTTCTCTTGGCCATTGTCTCATGTTCATCAGGCATACAATAGTCCAAGTATATGTCCTCAGGGATATCAGCAGCTGTGTTCTGCTCCAATTTCTTTCCTCCCTTTTGTTATCTCTCTTCCTCCATTTTCTTCAGTTGAGGAATTTGCTGATGATTTTGAACTCTTGAGGATTCTGATGAGCCTTGAAGAGTTTCTTCCAGAAACGCTGCAAATGAGTTAATGTGATAAGAACCGAGAGATTCATCAGCTGACATGTGTGTACATGTGAACAGAGTATAGTTGCGAGGAATTTGGAGAGGTCCTATGCGTTCTCAGATTTGAAGAAAATGAAAAAGTTTGACAGTTTGAGGAATATAACCAGTGGTTGAGGAATTTGCCTAAGCATAATGTTCTTGGGTTCCAGAGTTGTACAGATCCGAAAATTCGCAAAATTGAGGAATCTCGTGAAAATCTTAGATGCTTAGCTAGTTCATCAATGATTGTGGTGATAGGTAGTGTTTGAGGAATCATGTGCGCATCGTATCTTGAGGAAAAAACAGATTTCACATAGAAGATGTAAAATTTCAGATCTAATCTGCTGTAAAAATGGGATATATTTACCCTGGAAGGTGCGTACGAAGAACACAGAAAGTAGTGTTGGAGAGGCTCTTCGTTCGAGTGTCCAATGCACCCTAACTTGGCGGCAGAGGACGTCTACGGCGGCGGCGGACGAAGATGGTCCAACTCCGGCGTGATTCTGGCGACGAAAAGGTCGAGGCAGTGAAGCTCTTCCTCACCGGCGACAAGACTACCAACGGTGGCGCTAGGGTTCGGTGGAGTATGCTGTGGCAGGAGAGCGATGAGGCGAAGAAGAGGATACCGAGGGGGATAAGGACATATTTATAGCCCAAAAGTTACTGTTTGGCGCGAAAGTTTCAGACCAAATAGCCCCTGCCTCTACGTCTCCGCAAGACACGTGTAGCTCCCGTACGATGCGGTGGAGATAGTGGAGATCGTGGTTATCCGATCGTGGGAAGTGGGGGTTCAGTTACTGTGCCTTTAAAGAAAACAATTTTTGAAGATTTGAGGATTTTCGTTACAAAATCATCAGCTGACAAGGATGCAGTGAGGATTTTGAACAAAGTTTCAAGTAGAACGCATATGAAGAATTGAATAGACTGGATAAGTATAGCATAGAGGGAAAGTAGGGTCCGATCACATTCACTTAGCAGAAGCATCAACTTGAAGAAATAGCAATAAGTGAATGCTGTTGAGGAGTAGAAATCACAGTCTACCTAGGCAAATGAAAGTCATCAAGTGTTTTTGAAGATTTTGTAATAGATCATCACAATGAAGAACAGCTGTTTTTGAAGAAAAATGCATTATGAGGAAATTGATCATTTGAAGAAAATCAACTTGAGGAATTTCACATTGGGCGGTGGCGTTACCCACCATATAAGAATGTTGATTACAGACGCCGTGTACAATTGTCGTAGGGCCCTGAGAATCAATTTCTTCGTTAATTTCTTCACATTCAGAATGACTTTCTTCATCAGTTGAAGAAAATCGTTTCATCATGTGTTGCACATCTAAGTCATCAACTTTGCATAAGTGTTAGGATGTGTGCATGTTTTTACAAAACATTTGAAGACTCTAAGATATTTAGCTCACACTGCAACTTGCAAAACCTTTTCTCATCCAAGGGCTTAGTGAAGATATCTGCCAGTTGATCATCAGTCTTCACATGGTCGATGAGGATATTGCCCTTGAGGACATGGTCCCGAAGAAAATGATGACGAATCTGGATGTGCTTGGTCTTCGAGTGCTGTACTGGGTTGTATGCAATCTTGATAGCACTCTCATTGTCATAGTAGATAGGCACATTCTTCATGTTGATGCCATAGTCCTTGAGGGTTTGCTTCATCCACAGCAATTGAGCACAGCAAGAACCAGCAGCAATGTACTCAGCTTCGGCAGTGGAGAGTGATACGCAGTTCTACTTCTTTGAGGACCCGCAAACTAGTGATCTTCCGAGGAAATGGCATGTGCCAGAAGTTGACTTGCGATCCACACGGTCACCAGCATAGTCTGAATCAGAATACCCTACCAGATGAACATTGGAGCCCTTGGGATACCATAATCCTAGTGTTGGTGTGTGAGCTAAGTATCGAAGAATATGTTTCACAGCCTTATGGTGTGATTCCTTCGGTTTTGCTTGAAAACGTGCACACATGCAAACACTAAGCATTATAACTGGCCTAGATGCACATAGATACAATAAGGAGCCAATCATAGAACGATATACCTGCTGATCGAAATCTTTACCATTTTCATCAGTGCCGAGGTGGCTGTTGGTAGGCATTGGAGTCTTGGCACCTTTACATTCGTGCATGTCGAATTTCCTCAGAACATCCTTGAGGTATTTCTCCTGTGATATGAAGATTCCATTGCTTTGTTGACGAATTTGAAGACCTAAGAAGAATTTCAGCTCCCCCATCATGGACATCTAATATTCTTCACTCATCATGTAGGCAAATTCGTCACTGTATCTTTTGTTAGTACAGCCAAATATGATATCATCAACATATATTTGACATACAAACAACTCATTATCATAGGATTTTGTGAAAAGAGTTGGATCGAGTGAACCAGGTTTGAAGCCTTTCTTCATGAGGAATTCCTTCAATGTATCATACATGCCCGAGGGGCTTGCTTGAGACCATACAGAGCCTTTTTGAGTCTGAAGACTTTGTCTGGATTCTTTGGATCCTCAAAACCTGGGGGCTGAGCAACATATACTTCTTCCTCAAGCTTACCATTGAGGAATGCACTTTTCATATCCATTTGATATAAGGTGATGTTATGATGATTAGCATAAGCAAGTAGTATTCGAATAGCTTCAAGTCTAGCAACAGGTGCAAAAGTTTCATTGAAATCTATTCCTTCAACATGGGTGTAGCCTTGGGCTACAAGTTGTGCCTTGTTCCTCACCACTTGACCGTCCTCATCTTGCTCGTTTCGGAAAATCCACTTGGTGCTGATGATGTTGTGCTTGCGAGGATCTGGTCGTTTGACGAGCTCCCATACGTCATTCAGCTTGAATTGAAGAAGTTCGTCTTGCATAGCTTGGATCCACTCCGGTTCCAGAAAAGCCTCAGCAACTTTTGAGGGTTCTGTGATGGATACAAAGGAAAAATGCCCACAAAAGTTAACCAAGTGTGAAGCTTTTGAGCGAGTGAGAGGACCTGGCACGTTGATGTCGTTGAGGATTTTGTCAAGTTCTACTTCGTTTGCAATCCTCGGATGAGCTGGTTGAGGATTTTGTCTGGGCTGAGGAAGTGGTGCTGTTGCAATTTCCTCGGGAGCATCTTCTTGGTTTTTATCAGCGATGGGGATCGTTTCTTCACCAATTTCCTCAGTTGGGACAATGTCTTCAGTAGGCTTAAGCTTTATCGCTTCCTCAGGAGACAACTTATCTGGATCAGAAGGCAATTGTTCTCTTTGCGAGCCATTAGTTTCATCGAACCGCACATCTACAGTCTCAACAACTTTGTTGTGATAGTTGTTGAAGACTCTGTAAGTGTGCGAGTCCTTTTCATAACCGAGCATAAAAACTTCATGTGCCTTAGTGCAAATTTTGAGCTATGGTGAGGATCTCTAATCCAGCATTTTGCACCGAAGACTTTGAAATAACTTACATTGGGTTTCTTGTCAGTGAGGAGTTCATATGAGGTTTTCTTGAGGAATTTGTGAAGATATACCCTGTTGATGATATGACATGCAGTGTTGATTGCTTCAGGCCAGAAGCGACGAGGAGTCTGATATTCTTCAAGCATAGTTCTTGCCATTTCAACCAGAGTCCTGTTCTTCCTTTCGACGACACCATTCTGCTGAGGAGTATAAGGAGCAGACAATTCGTGAGTAATACCAGGTTCATCAAGATAATCATCAAGACCAGTGTTTTTGAACTCAGTTCCATTATCACTCCTGATGTGTTTGATCTTGATGCCAAAGTTCGTCGAGGCCCTTGAAGAAAATCGTTTGAAGATTTCCTGCACTTCAGTTTTATACACTATGATATGCACCCAAGTATATCTGGAATAATCATCAACTATGACGAAGCCATATAAAGATGCTGCATTGGTTAGTGTGGCATAGTGAGTAGGTCCAAATAAATCCATATGATGCAATTCGAATGGACGTGTAGTGGTCATGATGGATTTAGAGGGATGCTTGGATCTGGTCATTTTCCCAGATTCACAAGCACCGCAGAGATGATCCTTGAGGAATTTGACTGATTCGATGCCGATGACATGCTTATTCTTTGCAAGCGTGTGCAAATTCCTCATGCCTGCATGACCTAGTCTTCGGTGCCACAGCCATCCTTCTGAGGTTTTTGCTAGTAAGCAAGTGGCTGGTTGAGGACCTGTAGAGAAATCAACAATGTACAAATCCCCTCTTCTTACACCTTCGAAGACTTTGGATCTGTCAGATTCCATGATGACTACACATCTATATCTACCAAAGCTAACAATCATATCAAGATCACAAAGCATCAAGACTGACATGAGGTTAAAACCAAGGGATTCAACAAGCATCACTTTGTCCATATGCCTATCCTTGGAAATAGCTACTTTGCCACGTCCCAATACCTTGCTTTTACCTTTGTCAGCATATGTGATTTGCTTCAGAGGTGATGGAGTTAGTGGCATATTCATGAGTAAGCTTTTATCACCAGTCATGTGATGTGTGCAGCCACTATCGAGAACCCACTCAGTATTTTTGGGTTTGTCATCCTGCAGATGAATTAGTACAGCTTACCATCTCATATGCTTCAGATTTGAAGAATATGATACTAATTTCATCAGTAATTTCATCATAACAGAAATGTAAGGACGTGTGAAATATTTCTATTTCATCAATTATTAGCTTGCGTCCTATCAAGCATTTCCTCAGATCTCCAGCAAATTCTTCAGATGATGATTTTCATCTGGAGACCTGGCCTGCAAAAGTGATTAGTTTGATTTCTTCACCACCCACATCTGAAGGGGTGTCAAAGCGTTCATCATCCTGCGAGCACCATATGAGAAAGGTGGCATTGAAGCTAATGCACTTCTCTTAACAGTAGGGGATTAAAGTACTCATATGAATATGCAGAGAACTGGTTTGAGGATTTATGAACATAATGATTTGAGGAGTAACGCTCATATTCATATTCCTTGTAGTTTCCCTGCATGTTAGATGCATAAGCACGGGTACGAGCATAGTTTTGACCAGTTGAGGACTTTGATCCTCTTGAAGACTTTGGTCCTCCTGAGGAATTTGATCTGGGGTTCAGATTCTTCAGTGGTGGTGTCACGAGGACATTCACCTGAAGATTTTCAAGACAACTTTTGGGAACCCATATTTTCCTCAGAGGAGGGCCATTCCTGCAGTTAGTTCCAACATATCGAGCAAATACTTCACCAGATTGATTTTTGAACAGTTTATAGTTGGAATCAAATGACTCATCCGAGGAATAGGATAATTCACATGAGAAGCCAGTTATATTAGATGGATCAAAAGGAGGCCCAGTAGCAGCAACCCATGAGGTTTTGGGATACTGCTCAGGTTTCCAATAAGATCCATCAGCATTTAATTTCCTCTCAAAGGCAATTCCTTCTTTCCTCGGGTTCCTGTTCAAGATCTGCTTTCTGAGCACATCACAAAGGGTTTGATGTCCTTTGAGGCTTTTGTACATGCCTGTCACGTACAATTCCTTCAACCCTGCATTTTCATCAGTAACACTTGTGTTTTCCTCAAGTGAGGAAATAGACACAACAGGTGCAGTTGAAGAATTTGTAGCAATGGTAGCATTTGATGATTCTGGTGAGGAATTAGTAGTTTCGCGTTCAATGCATTTAAGACATGGAGGAATAAATTCAACTTAACTAGCGCTGATCTGTTGAGCTAGTAATGAATCATTTTCCATACGAAGATCATCATGAGACATCCTCAGCTTCTCAAGATCAAGCTTCCTTTGAAGAAATTTGTAGGAAAGCTTCTCATGATCAGTGAGGAGTGTATCATAACGATCCTGAAGATTATCAAATCTAGACTGAAGACTTTCATGTCATCAGTGAGGATTTGGTTAAGGTTCATTTCATCATTCAACAGATCATCACTTTTGTCTAGCAGTTTTTGAAGCTTTTCCAGAGCAGTTTGTTGTTTGGTGGCAATGATAGCAAGTTTATTGTAATTGGGTTTCTTATAATAATTATGTTCACAGTCACTTGAATCAGAGGAGGAGGCATTATTTGATACCTTTGAACCTTTTGCCATGAAGCAATAGGTTGGAGCGAAGTCATCAGCATGGTCATCAGTATGGATGGTGTAATCATTTTCTTCAAGATTGAAGATTGACTTGCTGACGAATGTGGTTGCTAGTGCAAGACTAGCCTGTCCAGATTCTGAGTCTTCTCCAGAGCCTTCTTCTTCATCACATTCCTCTGATTCTGCCTCGGAGTCCATTTCCTTGCCAATAAGAGCCCGAGCCTTTCTGAAACTAGTCTTCTTGTGTGATGAGGGCTTTGAAGATGAGGATTTTGAAGATTTGTTCTTCTTCTTCGAGTCATCAGAACTGTCATCCTTGTATTTCTTCTTCTTTGATTCCTTTCCCCAGCGGGGACAATCAGCAATGTAATGACTTGATTTCTTGCACTTGTGACAGGTTCATTTCTTGTAGTCCTCAGATGCAGATTCTGATTTCCTCATGTCTCTTCTTGATGATTTACCGAACTAGCCTCGTCGTGTAAATCTCTGGAATTTCCTCACAAGCATTGCAAGCTCCTGTCCAAATTCTTCAGGGTCACAACTGCTGTCATCTGTGTCTTCTTCTTCAGATGAGGAAATTGCTCTAGCCTTCAGTGCACGTGGTCTGGAATAGCTTTGTCCATATAGATCTCTCTTTTCTTCTAGCTGGAATTCATGAGTATTTAGCCTTTCAAGGATATCAGTTGGATCCAGCATCTTATAGTCTGGTCTTTCTTGAATCATCAGAACTAGAGTGTCAAATGAAGAATCCAAAGATCTCAGCAGTTTCTTCACAACTTCGTGATCAGTGATGTCTCGAGCTCCCAGTGCTTGCAGTTCATTTGATATGTCAGTGAGGAAATCAAAGGTGTCTTGGCAGCATTCATTGTCATGTCTCTTGAAGCGATTGAAGAGATTGCGAAGAATATCAACACGAGAGTCACGCTGGGTTGATACTCCTTCGTTTACCTTGCACAGTCTCTCCCAGATCAGTGTTGCAGAGCCCAAAGCACTTACTCTTCCAAACTGGCCAGGGCTCAGATGGCCACAGATGATGTTCTTCGCTTGAGAATCAAGTTGCTTGAATTTCTTCACATCAGCTGCAGTGACACTGGCAGAAATGATGGGGACGCCATTTTCCACAATATACTAGAGATCATTATCAATAGCTTGTAGATGCATTTGCATTTTGTTCTTCCAGAAGGGAAAGTTCTTCCCTTTGTAGGTAGGACATGTTGCAGTCACCTTAAACATGCCTGCAGTCGACATAACTAAAACTCCAGGTGGTTAAACCAAAATCACACAGAATAAGGGAGTACCTTGCTCTGATACGACTAGAGGGGGGTGACTAGGAGATTTTTAGAATTTCATCACTGAGGAAATCCCTTTTGAGAAAATTCCTCACTAATGACTAACTTACAGCGGAAACAGTAAAGGATCAGACGTGCAAACGTTCACACCAGCAGTATTTCAGAGTAAAGAATGTGAAAACAGATTGCACACTAAGCAAGCACGCAGAATACAGATGATGATTAACTATTGTGAAGAATTTGGGGTTGAGGAAATTCAGAGAAAGTCTTCAGCAAATTCTTCAAACAGTCACAATGAAAGTCATCAACACATAATACTGAGAAAGTAAAGAGTTGAGGAATTAAAACCCGATTCTCCGAGAAGGCAGTCGTTGATGACCCAGTTCCAACTGCTGTGACAGTTGTACATCTGGTTTGGAGCAGCTTGGTATTGAAACCAAAGGACACCCAGTCCCGGGACACACAGTCCCTACCGTATTCTCCTTGAGCTAAGGACACACAGTCCTCGCCCAACACTCGTGGTAAGTCTTCAGGGCAGACTTCCAAACCCTCACAAACTTGGTCACCCGGCGATCCACAATTGACTGCTGGATTGCTCTAGACCATGACGCCTAACCGTCTGGAGGATGCACAGTCCTCAAAGGTAAAAGGCTTCAGTCCCACACAGGAAAAACTTCCTCAGTGATGCTCAATCACTAGGTTTGGTTTGTGGTTTCGGTGGGTGGTGTATTTCCTCACTGATGAATTACTCTCGAAAGCTCTGAGGAATTGGGTTGCTCTTATGACAAGTGTCAGTTTCTAACGAAGCAGCCAACCAGCTAGTGGTTCTGGGGGTGGCTATTTATAGCCTGGGAGCATCCCGACATGATTTGACACTAATGCCCTTAAATGATATGACCGTTGGAGTGGATAAGACCAGTGACTTGGCGTGGTTATCGAAACGGTCGGGACCCTCAAATATGAGAGTCCTCATGTCACTCATATTCCTCACTTGAGGCTTTTGGTAGGATTAGGCTTGGGTTGAGCATCATGAGGAAATTCATTCCGAAGTGTAACTTCGACCCCCTTTAACAGTACGGTGTTCCTATTACTCAAATGCGAAGAAAGTAAAACAGAAAGCCTAAATCTTCACGCTTCAACTTCTTCAGAATGATTTTCTTCAGGAACCACCGGTCTTCTCAATATCAGTATCTTCATGAGGAATATCAATTTCATCGCAGATTCCTTGCGATTCATTTCTTCAGCTTCAGACCAATTTCTTCAACTGAAGATATACATTTTTAGGGGTCGATATTCTTCAAATATCTCAAACTCCTCAATGACTTATAGATCCTGTGTACACTCACAAACACATTAGATGCTTAACCTATAAGTCTTCAAACCACCAAAATCACTAAGGGGCACTAGATGCACTTACAAGAGAAAGATAGGAGCTTATAGTTTCGCCTCCCAACCATTTACCTCAAGGGTAATGTCAACAATAATAATTCATGAATACTTACCTCCAAGTTGACATATGAATATAGATATTTCCCTAGCATATGAAGTTAGCCAAGATAAAGGCGAAATAAGGAATTGGTGAAGATCATCGTGACTCTTTCAAGGGAAAAAAGTAAAGCTACAAGATAGGCCCTTCGCAGTGGGAAGCAGAGGTTGTCATGCGCTTTTAGGGTTTGGATGTGTGTCCTCTTAGTGCAGAGGAACGTCACTTTATATTGCTTCCTGTGATAAAGAACTTTATTATGCAGTTTGTCGCTTTTCTGTCTTCTTCATCACAGGTTCGTACAAAGCTTATTTTCCACACACTAATAGATCATACATATTAGGGAGCAATTTTTATTGCTTGCACCGATGACAACTTACTTGAGGGATCTCATGGCAAAACTGGGTTGAAGGTTTATGGATGCACAAGTAGTATCTCTACTTGGTGCGGGAATTTGGCTAATATGAGCTGGAAGCAATCATCACATGCTAAGGGATCTCTAATCATATGACATTGTTCGGAACCAAGCAAACACAATTCGTTATGTTGTCTTCTTTGTCCAACATCTACTTCTAAGCATGCAATAGTTTAGTGAGTGTTCACAACCATAGATGGTGTCAAAGATGATATATTTATATATGAACCTCTCCTTCTTTATCACTTACTATTAATTGCAACAATGACCAAGGTCTACGTTTGTCTACCCTCAACAAGTTTCAATCAACATTCTTTTTATATGTGAAGCCATCACTTCCCATAAGATCATTACATGATCTTTCATCCTTTTGTTCTTTTCTCATTCTTTTGATCATGGCAAGAGGCAAGGCCCTCAACTAAGACACTCTTTATTATATGGCTCACGAGCTCGAATACATCGGGGGTGACACAAAGCAAAACTCAAGCCTAAAACACTAAGACCTTTATTCTACTAGAGAAAGAGAAAACTGAAAAGGAACAAACTAAAACAAAGGTAAAGGCAAAAGATGTGATGGTGATACGATACTGGGGCAACTCCCCCAAGCTTGGCACAAGCCAAGAGGATTGCCCATACCCATGCTCAGTTGTCTTCCTTTGGAGGTGATGGTGGTGGAGTTGTTTTGTCCTTTGATTCCAAAAGGGCCATCAGTCTTTGATTTATACCTTGGAGATATGTGATATGTTTCTCCAGCAAAACAACTTCACGAGTGAGATAAGTATTGCGAGCATGAGTTGTTTCACAAAACCTCAAGAGTTCAATCAAGGATGGAGACACTAGGTGGAGGTAGGGTTGGAGGAAATCCACTTCTTCAACTTCTTCCTTGTTGAACACAGATTGTACTTCGTCCCACGCCTGATTCCTCTCCTTAGTTCTGCCCTTGGCTTCCGTGACTTCCACTCTTTTTAGATCAGCACCTACTTCTTCATAGACTTGAGGGAAATTGTTCTCCCCGACAGATTCCTGAGACGGCATCCTTGCTCTAAATCTGCGGCAGAAAACAGGCTCGAAACAAAAACACAGGATATTTGCGTGATACGAGGGTCAGGCCTTTCGGGAGAATATATAATAATTTTTTTCGACCATAAGGAGTACTCCGCACGAAAACGGAGTCCGAGAGGCACATGAGGTGGCCACAAGCCCCCCAGGCGTGGCCAGGGGGGGCGGCCCGCGCCTGGCAGGCTTGTCGCCTCCTTGTGCGCTTTTCGGACTACTTCAAATTTTTCTATTTTTCCAAAAATTCCAAAACGGAGAAAAATTCCTACTGGAAAAGTTTTGGAGTCTGTTTTCTTACCGAATCACATACCTCTTCGTTTTCGAAGTCTGAAATAGGCTAATAAATATCCCTTAGGTATTCCTTCGGAGTTATGGTATTGATAATATTGCTTTCAACATTTAAGGGAGTACCTGAGATATAATGCTTGATTCTCTGCCAATTTTACCACTCTCGGACAATTACCTTCCGTGTTGTTGATCTTGATAGCACCGGAACGATATACTTCCTCCACAATATAGGGACCTTCCCATTTAGAGAGAAGCTTGCCTGCAAAAATCTTAAACGAGAATTATATAGCAAGACATAATCACCTACATTGAACTCACGCTTTTGTATCCTTTTATCATGCCACCTCTTAACCTTTTCTTTGAACAACTTGGCATTCTCATATGCCTAAGTTCTCCATTCATCAAGCGAGCTAATATCAAATAACCTCTTCTCACCAGCAAGTTTGAAATCAAAGTTGAGCTCTTTGATTGCCCAATAAGCTTTATGCTCTAGATCAAGAGGTAAATGACATGCTTTACCGTACACCATTTTGTACGGAGACATGCCCATGGGATTCATATAGGCGGTTCTATAAGCCCACAGTGCATCATCGAGCTTCTTAGACCAATTCTTTCTAGACCTATTGTCAGACTTTTGTAGAATTAGTTTAATCTCTCTATTGCTTAGCTCTACTTGACCACTGGGCTGAGGGTGATAGGGATACGCAATTCTATGGTTGACATCGTACTTAGCAAGCGTTTTACGGAAAGCACCATGAATGAAGTGTGAACCACCGTTAGTCACTAGATATCTAGGGACTCCAAATCTAGGGAAAATAACTTCTTTAAGCATCCTGATAGAGGTGTTGTGATCAACACTACTAGTGGGGATAGCTTCTACCCACTTAGTGATGTAATCAACAACAACTAGGATATGAGTGTACCCGTTGGATTTTGGAAAAGGTCCCATATAATCAAAGCCCCAGACATCAAATGGTTCAATGACAAGTGAATAGTTCATAGGCATTTCCTGACGTTTACCGATATTACCTATTCTTTGACATACCTCACAAGACAAGACAAACTTACGGGCATCCTTGAAGAGAGTGGGCCAATAGAAACCTGATTGCAATACCTTGTGTGCAGTTCTATCTGCCGCATGGTGTCCTCCATAGGCCTCGGAGTGACACTTCTGTAGGATCTGTCCCTGTTCATGTTCAGGTACACAACGTCTAATAACACCATCTACTCCTTCCTTATAAAGGTGAGGATCATCCCAAAAGTAATGTCTCAAGTCAGAGAAGAATTTCTTCTTTTGCTGGTATGTGAAACTAGGTGGTATATATTTGGCAACGATGTAGTTTGCATAATCAGCATACCACGGTGCACTACCTGAAGCATTGATGACATTCCATTGCTCATTCGGAAAGCTATCATCAATAGGTTGTGGGTCATCAAGAACATTCTCCAACCTAGACAAGTTATCTGCTACTGGGTTATCAGCACCCTTCCTGTCAACACATGCAAATCAAATTCTTGTAGCAAGAGAACCCATCTGATAAGTCTAGGTTTAGCGTCTTTCTTCTCCATGAGGTACTTAATAGCAGCGTGATTAGTGTGAATAGTGACTTGGGAATCAACTATGTAAGACCTGAACTTTTCACATGCAAACACGACTGCTAAAAATTCCTTTTCCGTAGTAGCATAGTTTCTTTGGGAACTGTCTATAGTTTTACTAGAGTAGTGAATAACATTCAACTTCTTATCAACTCTTTGCCCTAGGACAGCACCAACAGCATAATCACTAGCATCACACATGATTTTAAAAGGTAAGTTCCAATCAGGTGGTTGAACAATAGGTGCAGTTATCAAAGCCTTCTTAAGTATTTCGAAGGCTTCCTCACAATCATCGTCAAACACAAAAGGAATATCCTTTTGCAAGAGATTGGTAAGAGGCCTAGAAATCTTAGAGAAGTCTTTAATGAACCTTCTATAGAAACCAACATGACCAAGGAAACTTATTATACCTTTGATATCTGTGGGGTATGGCATTTTCTCGATCGCATCAATCTTAGCCTTATCGACTTCAATACCTCTTTTAGAAATTTTATGTCCTTAGACGATGCCTTCATTAACCATAAAGTGGCACTTCTCCCAATTCAAGACAAGATTGGTGTCTTTACATCTCTGCAAGACCCGGTCAAGGTTGTTGAGGCAATCATCAAAAGAAGACTCGTAGACGGAGAAGTCATCCATGAAAACCTCAACAATCGTTTCACAAAAGTCAGAGAATATAGCCATCATACATCTTTGAAAGGTGGCAGGTGCATTACATAAGCCAAAAGGCATACGTCTGTAAGCAAAGGTACCGAAAGGGAAGTTGAAAGTGGTTTTGTCCTGATCAGATTGTGCAACTGGTATTTGGGAGAAACCAGAATAACCATCTAGAAAGCAGAAGTGTGTGTGTTTAGACAGTCTTTCTAGCATTTGGTCGATAAAAGGCAAAGGGTAATGGTCTTTCCTAGTGGCCTTATTCAATTTCCTAAAATCGATAACCATCCTATAGCCAGTAATAATCCTCTGTGGGATCAATTCATCCTTATCATTAGGGACAACGGTAATGCCTCCCTTCTTAGGGACGCAATGCACCGGACTCACCCAATCACTATGAGCAACAGGATAGATAATACCTACTTCTAGGAGCTTTAGTATTTCTTTTCTTACTACCTCTTTCATCTTAGGATTTAATCTCTGTTGATGATCAGCAACTGGCTTGGAATCAGGATCAGTTTTAATCTTGTGCTCGCATAGAGTGGGACTAATGCCCTTAAGATCATCAAGATTATATCCAATAGCAGCACGGTGCTTCCTCAGAGTTTTTAGTAACTTCTTTTCTTCATGCTCTGAGAGGCTAGCACTAATTATAACAGGATATATCTCTTTTTCATCAAGATAAGCATACTTAAGAGTATCATGCAACTGTTTAAGCTCGAACACATGATCACCTTTTGGTGGGGGTGGATCCCCAAGCAGTTCAACAGGAAAGTTGTTCTTAAGGATAGGATATTGTTCTAAGACAACTCTATCTATCTCATCCCTTTCATCCATATGCATATCATTTTCATGCTCAAGCAAGTATTGCTCTAAGGGGTCAATAGGAGGCACGGCAAAAGAAGCTAAGGCAATATTTTCATCCTTACTGGGCAACTCTTTTTCATGAGGTTGTCTACCAAACTTGGAGAAATTGAACTCGTGTGACACACCTTCAAAGCCAACAGTGACAGTTTGCTTCTCACAGTCAATATGAGCATTGACAGTATTGAGAAAAGGTTTGCCAAATATGATGGGACAAAAGCTATCTTGTGTGGTAGCAAGAACGAGGAAATCAGCAGGATACTTCGTTTTACCACACAAGACTTCAACATCCCTAACAATTCCCACATGGCAGATAGTATCTCTATTGGCAAGCTGAATAGTGACATCAATGGGTTCTATCTTGACAGGTGCAATCTCGTCTTTAATTTCATCATATAAGGATTGAGGTATTGCACTAACACTAGCACCCACATCACATAAACCATGATAACAATGATCTCCTATCTTAACAGAAACAACAGGTGTGCCAACAACAGGCCTATGTTTGTCTCTAGCATGAGGTTTAGCAATTCTAGCAGCATCTTCACAGAAGTGAATATTATGTCCCTCAACATCGTATGACAGGAGATCTTTGATAATAGAAATGCTAGGTTCAACTCTAATTTGCTCAAGGGGGTGTAGGTGTTCTAATGTAGCCTCTACGTATCACAGTTGAAGCTTTAGAATGATCCTTTATCCTAACAGGGAAAGGTGGTTTCTCAATGTAAGCACTCGGGACAACAGGATCATTATAGGCAATGACTCTCTTTTCAACTGGATTACGTTTAACTACATTGACTTCTAAGGGAGGATGATATTTAAACCACTTCTCTTTGGGGAGATCAATATGAGCGGCAAATGATTCACACAATGAAGCTACCATCTCAGAGTCAAGTCCATACTTAGCGCTAAACTCACAAAAAGTATTTGTTTCAACAAAGGATTTAACGCAATTAAACTTGAAATTCGTACCTCACTCCTTACCTTCATCAAGCTCCCAATCTTCAGAGTTGCGTTTAATTCTCTCCAATAAATTCCATTTGAAGTCAATATCTCTCTTCATAAAAGAACCGGTACAAGAAGTGTCAAGCATGGTGCGATCATCATGAGAAAGCCGAGCATAGAAGTTCTGAATGATAATTTCTCTCGAGAGCTCATGGTTGGGGCATGAATATAACATTGATTTAAGCCTCCCCCAAGCTTGAGCGATGATTTCTCTGTCATGAGGCCAAAAATTATAAATATAATTCCGATCACGATGTACTAGATGCATAGGATAAAACTTTTGATGAAATTCCAATTTCAACCAATTGTAGTTCCATGATCCAGTATCATCACATAGCCTATACCATGTCAACGCCTTATCCCTCAAAGATAAGGGAAAGACCTTCTTCTTGACCTCATCCTCGGGCAAACCCGCAAGCTTAAATAAACCACAAACTTCATCTACATAGATTAGATGCAAGTCTGGATGTGATGTTCCATCTCCTGTAAAACGATTAGTTAGCAGTTTCTCAAGCATTCCCGAAGGAAATTCATAGAAAATATTTTCTGTAGGTGCAGCAAGTTGAGGAGAAACTCTTTGTGCTTCTGTTCGAGGTGAAGATACCCCGAACAAGCCCCTCAAAGGATTAGTTTCCATAGTGACAAGTGACAATAAATTTCAGCACACTATATGAATGGTTCCTTACCAAGTTCCACTTACCAAAGGCGCTTCACTCCCCGGCAACGGCGCCAGAAAAGAGTCTTGATGACCCACAAGTATAGGGGATCTATCGTAGTCCTTTTGATAAGTAAGAGTGTCAAACCCAACGAGGAGCAGAAGGATGTGACAGTAGTTTTCAGCAAGGTAATATCTGCAAGCACTGAAATTATCGGTAACAAGTATTTGTGTGGTGAGATGATTCGTAGCAAGTAGCAAGTAAAAAAAGTAACAATGGTGCAGCAACGTGGCCCAATCCCTTTTGTAGCAAGGGACAAGCCTGGACAAACTCTTATAGGAGGAAAAAGGCTCCCAAGGACACATGGGAAATTATGTCAAGCTAGTTTTCATCATGTTCATATGATTCACGTTCGTTACTTTGATAGTTTGATATGTGGGTGGACCAGTGCTTGGGTACTGCCCTTACTTGGACAAGCATACCACTTATGATTAACCCCTCTCGCAAACATCCGCAACTACGAAAGAAGAATTAAGACAAAGTCTAACCATAGCATTAAACTAGTGGATCCAAATCAGCCCCTTACGAAGCAACGCATAAACTAGGGTTTAAGATTCTGTCACTCTAGCAACCCATCATCTACTTACTACTTCCCAATGCCTTACTCTAGGCCCAAATAATGGTGAAGTGTTATGTAGTCGACGTTCACATAACACCACTAGAGGAAAAACAACATACAACACATCAAAATATCGATCGAATACCAAATTCACATGACTACTTATAGCATGACTTATCCCATGTCCTCAGGAACAAAAGTAACTACTCACAAAGCATAATCATATTCATAACCAGAGAGGTAATGAGTAGCATCAAAGATCTGAACATAAACTCTTCCACCAAGTAATCCAACTAGCATCAACTACAAAGAGTAATTAATGCTACTAGCAACCTTACAAGTACCAATCGGAGTCGCGAGACGGAGATTGGTTACAAGAGATGAACTTGTTGGGAAACGTCGCATGGGAAACAAAAGTTTTCCTACGCGCACGAAGACCTATCATGGTGATGTCCATCTACGAGAGGGGATATTCGATCTACGTACCCTTGTAGACCGCACAGCAAAAGCGTTAGTGAACGCGGTTGATGTAGTGGAACGTCCTCACGTCCCTCGATCCGCCCCGCGAACCGTCCCGCGATCAGTCCCACGATCTAGTGGCGAACGGATGGCACCTCCGCGTTCAGCACACGTACAGCTCGACGATGATCTCGGCCTTCTTGATCCAGCAAGAGAGATGGAGAGGTAGATGAGTTCTCCGGTAGCGTGACGGCGCTCCGGAGGTTGGTGATGATCTTGTCTCAGCAGGGCTCCGCCCGAGCTCCGCAAAAACGCGATCGAGATGTAAAACCGTGGAGATATGTGGTCGGGCTGTTGTGGCAAAGTTGTCTCAAATCAGCCCTAAAACCTCCGTATATATAGGGGGAGGAGGGGGAGCCTTCCCGGTACATTCCCGGTAACTCCGAAAACCTTTCGGTAATCAAATGAGATCATCCTATATATCAATCTTCGTTTCCAGACCATTCCGGAAACCCTCGTGGCGTCCATGATCTCATCCGGGACTCCGAACAACATTCGGTAACCAACCATATAACTCAAATACGCATAAAACAACGTCGAACCTTAAGTGTGCAGACCCTGTGGGTTCGAGAACTATGTAGACATGACCCGAGAGACTTCTCGGTCAATATCCAATAGCGGGACCTGGATGCCCATATTGGATCTTACATATTCTACGAAGATCTTATCGTTTGAACCTCAGTGCCAAGGATTCATATAATCCTGTATGTCATTCCCTTTGTCCTTCGGTATGTTACTTGCCGAAGATTCGATCGTCAATATCCGTATACCTATTTCAATCTCGTTTACCGGCAAGTCTCTTTACTCGTTCCGTAATACAAGATCCCGCAACTTACACTAAGTCACATTTCTTGCAAGGCTTGTGTGTGATGTTGTATTACCGAGTGGGCCCCGAGATACCTCTCCGTCACACGGAGTGACAAATCCCAGTCTCGATCCATACTAACTCAACGAACACCTTCGGAGATACCTGTAGAGCATCTTTATAGTCACCCAGTTACGTTGCGACGTTTGATCATGCTTTGCTCATGGAAGAGGTTTAGTCAGCGGGTCTGCTACATTCAGATCCGTGTGCGCTTTGCATATATTCACGTCCTCCCCTTCGACGTAGTCGCGGATGAGGTTGAAGCATCGTTTGATGTGTCTGGACTTCTTGTGAAACCGTGGTTCCTTTGCTAGGGCAATGGCACCCGTGTTTTCACAGAACAAGGTTATTGGATTCAGTGCGCTTGGCACCACTCCAAGATCCGTCATGAATTGCTTCATCCAGACACCCTCCTTAGCCGCCTCCGAGGCAGCCATGTACTCCGCTTCACATGTAGAATCTGCTACGACGCTCTGCTTGGAACTGCACCAGCTTACCGCACCCCCATTAAGAATAAATACGTATCCGGTTTGCGACTTAGAGTCGTCCGGATCTGTGTCAAAGCTTGCATCGACATAACCTTTTACGGCGAGCTCTTCGTCACCTCCATACACGAGAAACATCTCCTTAGTCCTTTTCAGGTACTTCAGGATATTCTTGACCGCTGCCCAGTGATCCACTCCTGGATTACTCTGGAACCTACCTGCCATACTTATGGCCAGGCTAACGTCCGGTCTAGTGCACAGCATTGCATACATGATAGAACCTATGGCTGAAGCATAGGGGACGGTGCTCATATGCTCTCTATCCTCATAAGTTGCTGGGCACTGAGTCTTACTCAATCTCGTACCTTGTAAAACTGGCAAGAACCCTTTCTTGGACTGTTCCATTTTGAACCTCTTCAAAACTTTATCAAGGTATGTGCTTTGTGAAAGTCCTATCAGGCGTTTTGATCTATCCCTGTAGATCTTAATGCCTAGAATGTAAGCAGCTTCTCCTAGGTCCTTCATAGAGAAACTTTTATTCAAGTAATCCTTTATGCTCTCCAAAAACTCTACGTTCTTTCCAATCAGCAATATGTCATCCACATATAATATTAGAAACGCCACAGAGCTCCCACTCACTTTCTTGTAAATACAAGATTCTCCAACCACTTGTATAAACCCAAATGCTTTGATCACCTCATCAAAGCGTTTGTTCCAACTCCGAGATGCTTGCACCAGTCCATAAATGGATCGCTGGAGCTTGCACACCTTGTTAGCATTCTTAGGATCGACAAAACCTTTGGGTTGCGTCATATACAACTCTTCCTTAAGGAAACCGTTAAGGAACGTCGTTTTGACATCCATCTGCCAGATTTCATAATCGAAAAATGCAGCTATTGCTAACATGATTCTAACGGACTTAAGCATCGCTACGGGTGAGAAAGTCTCATCGTAGTCAACTCCTTGAACTTATGAAAAACCCTTTCCCACAAGTCGAGCTTTATAAACGGTCACATTGTCGTCAGCGTCCGTCTTCCTCTTAAAGATCCATTTGTTCTGAATAGCCTTGCGGCCCTCAGGTAGTACTTCCAAAGTCCACACTTTGTTCTCATACATGGATCCTATCTCGGACTTCATGGCTTCTAGCCATTTGTTGGAATCTGGGCCCACCATTGCTTCTTCATAATTTGCAGGTTCATTGTTGTCTAACCACATGATTGACAAGACGGGATTACCGTACCACTCTGGAGCAGCACGTGGTCTCGTCGACCTGCGTGGTTCGACAGAAACTTGAACCGGAGTTTCATGATCATCATCATTAACTTCCTCCTCAACCGGCGTCGCAACGACAGAGGTTTCCCCTTGCCCTGCGCCACCATCTAGAGGGATGAGAGGTTCAACAACCTCATCAAGTTCTATCTTCCTCCCACTCAATTCTCTCGAGAGAAACTCCTTCTTGAGAAAAGCTCCGTTTTTAGCAACAAACACTTTGCCCTCGGATTTGAGATAGAAGGTGTACCCCACTGTCTCTTTTGGGTAACCTATGAAGACGCACTTTTTCGCTTTGGGTTCCAGCTTTTCAGGCTGAAGCTTTTTGACATAAGCATCACATCCCCAAACTTTAAGAAACGACAACTTTGGCCTTTTGCCATACCACAGTTCGTATGGTGTCGTCACAACGAATTTTGATGGTGCCCTATTTAAAGTGAATGCAGCTGTTTCTAATGCATAACCCCAAAACGATAACGGCAAATCGGTAAGAGACATCATAGATCACACCATCTCTAATAAAGTACGATTACAACGTTTGGACACACCATTACGCTGTGGTGTTCCAGGCGGTGTCAACTATGAAACAATTCCACATTGTCTTAAGTGAGCACCAAACTCGAAACTCAGATATTCACCCCCACGATCAGACCGTAGGAACTTGATCTTCTTGTTACGATGATTTTCAACTTCACTCTGAAATTGCTTGAACTTTTCAAATGTTTCAGACTTGTGCTTCATTAAGTAGACATAACCATATCTACTCAAATCGTTAGTGAAGGTGAGAAAATAACGATATCCGCCGCGTGCCTCCACGCTCATTGGACCGCACACATCGGTTGTATGATTTCCAACAAGTCACTTGCACGCTCCATTTTTCCGGAGAACGGAGTTTTAGTCATCTTGCCCATGAGGCATGGTTCGCACGTGTCAAGTGAATCAAAGTCAAGTGACTCCAAAAGTCCATCGGCATGGAGTTTCTTCATGCGCTTTACAACAATATGACCTAAGCGGCAGTGCCACAAAAATATGGCGCTATCATTGTTAACTCTAACTCTTTTGGTCTCAATGTTATGTATGTGTGTATCGCTATCAAGATTCAATATGAACAATCCTCTCACATTGGGTGCATGACCATAAAAGATGTTACTCATAGAAATAGAACAACCATTATTCTCTAACTTAAAAGAGTAACCGTCTCGCAATAAACAAGATCCAGATATAATGTTCATGCTCAACGCAGGCACTAAATAATAATGATTCAAGTTCATAACTAATCCTGATGGTAACTGAAGTGAAACTGTGTCGACGGCGATTGCATCAACCTTGGAACCATTTCCTACGCGTATCGTCACTTCATCTTTCGCCAGCCTTCGTCTATTCCGCAGTTCCTGTTTCGAGTTGCAAATATGAGCAACAGAACCGGTATCGAATACCCAGGCACTACTACGAGAGCCGGTTAAGTACACATCAATAACATGTATATCAAATATACCTGATTTTTCTTTGGCCGCCTTCTTATCAGCCAGATACTTGGGGCAATTGCGCTTCCAGTGACCCATACCCTTGCAATAGTAACATTCTGCTTCAGGCTTAGGTCCAGGTTTGGGTTTCTTAGTCGGATTGGCAACAGGCTTGCCGCTCTTCTTTGAATTACCCTTATTGCCTTTGCCGTTTCTCTTGAAACTAGTGATCTTATTCACCATCAACACTTGATGCTCTTTACGGAGTTTAGACTCTGCGACTTTCAGCATCGCAAACAACTCGCCGGGAGACTTGTTCATCCCTTGCATGTTGTAGTTCAAGACAAAGCCTTTATAGCTTGGCGGCAGCGATTGAAGGATTCTGTCAGTGATAGCTTCTTGCGGGAGTTCAATCCCCAGCTCAGCTAGACGGTTTGAGTACCTAGACATTTTGAGCACATGTTCATTGACAGACGAGTTCTCCTCCATCTTGCAAGCATAGAATTTATCGGAGGTCTCATACCTCTCGATCCGGGCGTTCTTCTAAAAGATAAACTTCAACTCCTGGAACATCTCAAATGCTCCATGACGCTCAAAGCGACGTTGAAGTCCCAGTTCTAAGCCATACAAGACTGCACATTGAACTACTGAGTAGTCCTCCTTACGTGCTAACCAAGCGTTCTTAACATTCTGGTCAGCCGTAGCGGGTGGTTCATCTCCTAGCGCAGCATTAAGGACATAATCCTTCTTCCCAGCTTGTAAGATTAGCTTCAGATTACGAGCCCAGTCTACAAAGTTGCTTCCATCATCTTTCAACTTAGCTTTCTCTAGGAACGTATTAAAATTCAGGGTGACTGTCGCGTGAGCCATGATCTACAACACAAATATATTCTAAGTGGACTTAGACTATGTTCAAGATAATTATAGTTTAACTTAATCAAATTACTCTCTAAACTCCCACTCAAAAAGTACATCTCTCTAGTCATTTGAGTGGTTCATGATCCACTTACACTAGCTCAAGTCCGATCATCACGTGAGTTGAGTATAGTTTCAGTGGTAAGCATCCCTATGCTAATCATATCATCTATATGATTCATGATCGACCTTTCGGTCTCATGTGTTCCGAGGCCATGTCTGCACATGCTAGGCTCGTCAAGCTTAACCCGAGTGTTCCGCGTGCGCAACTGTTTTGCACCCGTTGTATGTGAACGTTGAGTCTATCACACCCGATCATCACGTGGTGTCTCGAAATGATGAACTGTAGCAATGGTGCACAGTCGGGGAGAACACAATTTCGTCTTGAAATTTTAGTGAGAGATCACCTCATAATGCTACCGTCGTTCTAAGCAAAATAAGGTGCATAAAAGGATTAACATCACACGCAATTCATAAGTGACATGATATGGCCATCATCACGTGCCCCTTGATCTCCATCACCAAAGCACCGACACGATCTTCTTGTCACCGGCGCCACACCATGATCTCCATCAACGTGTCGCCATCGGGGTTGTCGTGCTACTCATGCTATTACTACTAAAGCTACATCCTAGCAAAATAGTAAACGCATCTGCAAGCACAAACGTTAGTATAAAGACAACCCTATGGCTCCTGCCGGTTGCCGTACCATCGACGTGCAAGTCGATATTATCTATTACAACATGATCATCTCATACATCCAATGTATCACATCACATCGTTGGCCATATCACATCACAAGCATACCCTGCAAAAACAAGTTAGACGTCCTCTAATTTTGTTGATGCATGTTTTACGTGGTGACCATGGGTATCTAGTAGGATCGCATCTTACTTACGCAAACACCACAACGGAGATATATGAGTTGCTATTTAACCTCATCCAAGGACCTCCTCTGTCAATTCCGATTCAACTAAAGTTGGAGAAACTGACACTTGCCAGTCATCTTTGAGCAACGGGGTTACTCGTAGCGATGAAACCAGTCTCTCGTAAGCGTACGAGTAATGTCGGTCCAAGCCGCTTCAATCCAACAATACCGCGGAATCAAGAAAAGACTAAGGAGGGCAGCAAAACGCACATCACCGCCCACAAAAACTTTTTTGTTCTACTCGAGAAGACATCTACGCATGAACCTAGCTCATGATGCCACTGTTGGGGAACGTCGCATGGGAAACAAAAAATTTCCTACGCGCACGAAGACCTATCATGGTGATGTCCATCTACGAGAGGGGATATTCGATCTACGTACCCTTGTAGACCCCACAGCAGAAGCGTTAGTGACCGCGGTTGATGTAGTGGAACGTCCTCACGTGCCTCGATCCGCCCCGCGAACCGTCCCGCGATCAGTCCCACGATCTAGTGCCGAACGGACGGCACCTCCGCATTCAGCACACGTACAGCTCGATGATGATCTCGGCCTTCTTGATCCAGCAAGAGAGACGGAGAGGTAGATGAGTTCTCCGGCAGCGTGACGGTGCTCCGGAGGTTGGTGATGATCTTGTCTCAGCAGGGCTCCGCCCGAGCTCCGCAAAAACGCGATCTAGAGGTAAAACCGTGGAGATATGTGGTCGGGCTGCCGTGGCAAAGTTGTCTCAAATCAGCCCTAAAACCTCCGTATATATAGGGGGAGAAGGGGGAGCCTTGCCTTGGGGTCCAAGGACTCCCAAGGGGGTCGGCCGAGCCAAGGGGGGCAACCCTCCCCTTCCAAACCGAGTCCAACTAGGTTTGGAAGGAGGAGTCCTTCCCCCTTTTCCCACCTCCTCTTTTTTTTCTCTTTGATTTTCTTCCTATGGCGCATAGGGCCTTCTTGGGCTGTCCCACCAGCCCACTAAGGGCTGGTGCGCCACCCCCAAGGCCTATGGTCTTCCCCGCGGTGGGTTGCCCCCCCCCCCCCCCCTAGTGAACACCCGGAACCCATTCGTCATTCCCGCTACATTCCCGGTAACTCCGAAAACCTTCCGGTAATCAAATGAGGTCATCCTATATATCAATCTTCGTTTCCGGACCATTCCAGAAACCCTCGTGACGTCCGTGATCTCATCCGGGACTCCGAACAACATTCGGTAACCAACCATATAACTCAAATACGCATAAAACAACGTCGAACCTTAAGTGTGCAGACCCTGCGGGTTCGAGAACTATGTACACATGACCCGAGAGACTCCTCGGTCAATATCCAATAGCGGGACCTGGATGCCCATATTGGATCCTACATATTCTACGAAGATCTTATCGGTTGAACCTCAATGCCAAGGATTCATATAATCCCGTATTTCATTCCCTTTGTCCTTCGGTATGTTACTTGCCCGAGATTCGATCGTCAGTATCCGTATACCTATTTCAATCTCGTTTACCAGCAAGTCTCTTTACTCGTTCCGTAATACAAGATCCCGCAACTTACACTAAGTCACATTTCTTGCAAGGCTTGTGTGTGATGTTGTATTACCGAGTGGGCCCCGAGATACCTCTCCATCACACGGAGTGACAAATCCCAGTTTTGATCCATACTAACTCAACGAACACCTTCGGAGATACCTGTAGTGCATCTTTATAGTCACCCAGTTACGTTGCGACGTTTGATACACACAAAGTATTCCTCCGGTGTCAGTGAGTTATATGATCTCATGGTCATAGGAACAAATACTTGACACGCAGAAAACAGTAGCAACAAAATGACACGATCAACACGCTACGTCTATTAGTTTGGGTCTAGTCCATCACGTGATTCTCCTAATGACGTGATCCAGTTATCAAGCAACAACACCTTGTTTATAATCAGAAGACACTGACTATCTTTGATCAACTGGCTAGCCAACTAGAGGCTTGCTAGGGACAGTGTTTTGTCTATGTATCCACACATGTATATAAGTCTTCATTCAATACAATTATAGCATGGATAATAAACGATTATCTTGATATAGGAATTATAATAATAACTATATTTATTATTGCCTCCAGGGCATAATTCCAACAGAACTTGGGTTTGGAGATGAGATGGTGCTGATGAACATGTTGATGGTGACGAGTCCCCTCCAATGAGAGGAGTGTTGGTGATGACGATGGCGACGATTTCCCCCTCCGGGAGGGAAGTTCCCCGGCAGGATCGTCGTGCCGGAGCTCTAGATTGGTTATGCTCAAGTTCCGCCTCGTGGCGGTGGCGAATCCTCCGAAAAGCCTCCTCCTGATTTTTTCCAAACCGAAACCCTTCTTGTAGCAAAAGAGGGGGGCCAGTGGGCCAGCAGGGAGCTCACAAGCCCCCTAGGCGCGGCCAGGGGGGCGCGCCTAGCAGGCTTGTGGCCTCCTGCTAGCGCCCCTCTGGCACTTCTTCGGCCCAATATTTTTTATAAATCCCAAAAAAATCCACGTTGATTTTCACGACTTTTGGAGTTGCGCAGAATAGGTATCTCAAACTTGCTCCTTTTTCAGGCGAGAATTCCAGCTGTCGGCATTCTCCCTCTTCATGTAAACCTTGCAAAATAAGAGAGAAAAGGCATAAGTATTGTACCGTGAATTGTAATAACAGCCCATAAAGTGATAAATATCAACATGAAAGCATGATGCAAAATGGACGTATCACCTACCTATATGCGGTATTACCTTGCCGTTCCAAGTAAATTTGCATGTGTCACCTCTAATATTTCAAATGAACTTCTCTTTTGTGTGCATGGACCGCTCATAGAACGACAGAGGGCGGTCAGTATCTTCCATGCTAAGTGGGTTATTCTCATGATGAGTTTTTATTCACTCGTCCTTGCACGAGAGGGGCTGGTAATAGGGACTCCCAATCCTGAATCATAAATTGCAAATAATTAAACAAAACTCCCCCTGGATTGTTGTTGGTATGGACGGCACCCGTGAATTCGTCTAGTGATGGAGTGTGTTTGATTGGTGGAGGGGGAGTAAACCTTGACTTTTACCGCTTGGGAACCATTGCTTATTTGTTTAGCATAGAAGATATTGATAACTCTTGGTCGTAACGTTGACAGGAAGGGTGCACCTCCCAAAAATAATTTATCTCTTACTTTCACTATGAGCTCTCGCACCTCTACAAATCTCTGCTTCCCTCTGCGAAGGGACTTTCCATTTACTTTCATGTTATTTTATTTTTTCTTTGAATCATCACCTTCTCAATTAAGCACCATACCTGAGAGCACTGTTGTCATCCTCATGCTTTGTGTCTAGTAATCGTTGTTTGCAACATGACTGGATCACTTTTACCATCACTTGCAATGTCTAGTCGCTGCTTAAACATTGGAGGTGCTCTGCATTTATGTTTTGCAGTCTCAGAAAGGGCTAGCGAGATACCATTATTGTCATATTATATCATGATCGTTTTGACAAAGTGTTGATGTTGGAGATATCTTATTATTGCTTGCTAGTTGATTATGATATAGATATGAGCTAGTATAGTTTCTAAGGGTTATTGTCGATTTGATTAGTCATGATTTATGCTGAAAACTTCCATGCTCTCTAAGCATGTATATGTAAAATAGAACAAAAGAGATCGTAAAAGTTTTTCTTTATCACTTTCAGTTTGTCAGCTGAATTTCTTGAGGACAAGCAATGGGTTAAGCTTGGAAGAGTTGATACGTCTCCATCGTATCTACTTTTTTTTACTGCTTTTGCTCTTGTTTTGGACTCTAATTTGCATGATTTGAATGAAACTAATCTGGACTGACGTTGTTTTCAGCAAAACTACCATGGTGTTGTTTTTGTGTAGAAATAAAAGTTCTCGTAATGGAACAAAAAAATTGGAGATTTTTTTCTGGAATATATAAAAAATATTGAAACCAAGATCCACCGGAGGGGGTGCCACACCAGCCCACTAGACATCAAGGCACTAGGTCCCCCTGGCATGGGTTGTTGTCTAGTGGGGCTCACATGGCTACACTGACCCTAATTCCAGCGCTATAAATTCCTATTTTCAAAGAAAAAATCACAGAGGAAATTCTATCGCGTTTCATGATACGGAGCCGCCGCAACCTCCTGTTCTTCATTGGGAGGCCTAATCTGGAGTCCGTTTGGGGCTCCGGAGAGGGGGGTCTTCGGCTTTCATCATAACCAACCCTCCTCCATCGCCAATTCCATGATGCTCTCCACCGGGAGTGAGTAATCCCTTCGTAGGATTTCTGGTCGGTGAAGAGTTGGATGAGATTCATCATGTAATCGAGTTAGTTTTGTTAGGGCTTGATCCCTAGTATCCACTATGTTCAAAGATAGATGTTGCTATGCTTAATGCTTGTCACTAAGGCCCGAGTGCCATGATTTCAGATCTAAACCGTTTATTTTTTCACCATTATATATATGTTCACTACACCATGACACCATATTCCCTACAAACGTGTGTTGGGAAAAATAACTGTTGGTTAGTAAAACTGCTAACTAATTATTGGTCGGGAAAACTCATGCACATCGACTGATAGTCGGTCGGGAATGCAAGAATATGTACCATCCAACTGTGGGTCAGGAATACTTCTATCAACAATGAACACCCGGTCGGCAAAAAAAATCCCGACCGACCAGCAGTAGGTAAATGGCCCGACCTGCGAACGACGCGCGCGCGCGCGAAATTTTCGTAGTGACGCTCATTTCCCCCAGCCCGCGAAGCCTCCTTCATTTCCTTTACCTTCGCTGCTCCAAACCTAATCCCTCTGCCTCCCACGCATCTTCTCCCTCCCAGATCCAAATTCCCCAAACCTTATCCTCTCACTCCCTCCCTCTGCCGTCGGCGCACCTTCATTCGCTCCCTCCGTTGCCGGCCGCTAGCAGCCCGCACGGTTGTGGCCCTGTCTCATTCATCCTCCTACACCCCCATTCCCCTCGGATACCCATGATACGTCTCAAACGTATCTATAATTTTTTATGGTTTCACGCTGTTATCTTGTCAACTTTGGATGTTTTGTTTACCTTTTATATCTTTTTTGGTACTAACTTATTAACTTAGTGCCAAGTGCCAGTTCTTGTTTTTCTGTGTTTTTACTCTTTTCAGATCTGATTTTGGAACGGAGTCCAAACGGAATAAAAACCCCAAAATGATTTTTTCTAGAACGGAAGAAGATCGGGAGGCTTGAGGGCCAAAAAGTGGGCCCACAGGGAGCCCACAAGCCCTGTTGCCGTGGCCAGGGGGGAGGCCGCGGCAACCAAGCTTGTGGCCCCCCTGGCGCTCCCCTTCCCTAGGTCTTTGGCCTAGAAATTCCCTAAAAATCCAGAAAAAATCAGGGCGTCCACGAAAACACTTTTCCGCCGCCGCAAGCTTCCGTTTCCGCGAGATCTCATCTCGAGACCCTTCCTGGTGCCCTGCCGGAGGGGACTTTGGAGTTGGAGGGCTTCTTCATCAACATCATCGCCCCTCCAATGACTCGTGAGTAGTTCACTTCGGACCTACGGGGCTGTACTTAGTAGCTAGATGGCTTCTTCTCTCTCTTGGATCTTCAATACAAAGTTCTCCATGATCTTCATGGAGATCTATCCGATGTAATCCTGTTTGGCAGTGTGTTTGTCGAGATCCGATGTATTGTGGATTTGTGATCAGATTATCTATGGTATATATTTGAGTCTTTGCTGATTTCTTATATGCATGATTTGATATCCTTGTAAGTCTCTCCGAGTCTAGGGTTTTGTTTGGCCAACTAGATCTATGATTCTTGCAATGGGAGAAGTTCTTGGTTTTGGGTTCATGCCGTGTGGTGACCTTTCCCAGTGACAGTAGGGGCAGCAAGGCACACATCGTGTTGTTGCCATCAAGGGTAACAAGATGGGCTTTGTCGTAGATATGAGATTGTCCATCTACATCATGTCATCTTGCTTAAGGCGTTACTCTGTTCTTCTGGACTTAATACACTAGATGCATGCTGGATAGCGGTCGACGTGTGGAGTAATAGTAGTAGATGCAGAAAGTATCGGTCTACTTGTTTTGGACGTGATGCCTATAGATATAATCATTGTCATAGATAACGTCACGACTTTGCGTGGTTCTATCAATTGCTCGACAGTAATTCGTTCACCCACCGTCTACTTGCTTTCATGAGAGAAGCCACTAGTGAACACTACGGCCCCCGGGTCTATTCACACCTATCGTTTCCACCTTCGCTTTTACTTTGCTTTGTTATTTTGTTGCTTTCAGTTCTCACTTGGCAAACAATCTATAAGGGATTGACAACCCCTTCATAGCGTTGGGAGCAAGCTTTTTGTGTTTGTGCAGGTACTTGTGATACTCCTTCACTGGATCGATACCTTGGTTCTCAAAACTGAGGGAAATACTTACCGCCGCTGTGCTACATCACCCTTTCCGCTTCGAGGGAACACGAACGCAAGGCTCCAAGGCCACGGGGGAATCATTTGCATATTTGTCTAGGAAGTCCCTAAAGGCGTAGCCGTAGCAGAAGGATTCCTGGTGCCCTTGGTGAGGAGAATCAAGACAAGAATAGTCTCCCATCAGCATGCTTGTTTCTGGCGCCGTTGGAAGGTCTTTTGTTGTAGTAGCAAGAAGTATTTCTGTCGCCGTTTCCGAGGAAGGAGAGATCTATCCAAGTAGGTCTCACAAACTCATCTCTTGCATTTACTTTTTGCCAGTTGCCTCTCGTTTTCCTCTCCCCCACTTCACATTTGCCGTTTTTATTTGCCGTTTTCATTTGCCTTTTTCTTTTGCCTTTTGCCTTTTTGTTGTTTTCCTTTGCCGCTTTTCTTGCTTGCTTGTGTGCTTGTTTGTTTGTTGAAGTCATCATGGCTGAAAACACCAAACTTTGCGACTTCTCAAGTACCAATAATAATGACTTTATTAGTACTCCGATTGCTCCCGCCACTAGTGCGGAATCGTATGAAATCAACACAGCTTTGCTGAATCTTGTTATGAAAGAGCAATTCTCTGGCCTTCCTAGTGAAGATGTCGCATCCCATCTCAATACCTTCATTGAGCTTTGCGATATGCAAAATAAAAGAGATGTGGATAATGACGTGATTAAGTTGAAGCTTTTTCCTTTCTCGTTGCGAGATCGCGCAAAAACTTGGTTTTCTTCTTTGCCTAAAAATAGTATCGATTCTTGGGATAAGTGCAAAGATGCTTACATATCCAAGTATTTTCTGCTGGCTAAGATTATCCCCTTACGTAACGATATCATGAATTTCAAGCAACTTGATCATGAACACGTTGCACAATCTTGGGAGAGGATGAAGTTAATGATTAGAAATTGTCCCGCTCATGGCTTGAGTTTGTGGATGATTATACAAATCTTTTACGCTGGTTTGAATTTTGCCTCTCGCAATATCTTGGACTCCGCCTCAGGTGGAACGTTCATGGAAATCACGTTAGGAGACGCTACAAAACTCCTAGACAATATCATGACCAACTACTCTCAGTGGCACACTGAAAGGTCGCCTGCTAGCAAAAAGGTACACGCTATAGAAGAAATTAACTCGCTTAGTGCTAGGATGGACGAGTTGATGAATTTGGTTGCTAGTAAAAACGCTCCTTTAGATCCTAATGACATGCCACTATCTTCCTTGATTGAGAGTAGCAACGCTAGTTTGGACGTTAATTTTGTTGGTAGGAACAATTTTGGCAACAACAATGCTTTTAGAGGAAACTATGTTCCTAGGCCTTTTCCTAGTAACTCCTCTAACAATTATGGAAATTCCTACAACAACACTTATGGAAATCACAACAAATTACCCTCTGATTTAGAGAGTAATATCAAAGAGTTCAACAACTCTCAAAAGATTTTCAATGCGTCCATAGAGGAAAAACTACTCAAAATTCACGATTTGGCTAAGAGCGTTGATAGGATGTCTTGTGATATTGATGCTTTGAAAGTTAGATGTGCTCCTCCCAAGGTCAACTTGGATGAAACTTTGAAAGCCATGCGTGTCTCCATGAATGAGAGCAAAGAAAGAACCGCCCAAATTCGTGCTAGGCATGAATGGTTTAAAAGGGTGCGTTCTAGTGATGCAAATCACGAGGATCTTAAAGTGCTTGGTGTGACTCCTCTTGAATCTTTGTTTTCGCATGTCAAACCTATTGATGAAGGGGCTGGATATGAATCCACTTTGGTTGAAAAACGCCCCAATGATTCGGAGTCCACCTATCTTGATGATAAAGGTGTGGAGAGTGCAGTAGAAGAAATCAAAATTTTGGGTAGTAATGAAACTCCCACTTTGGATTTCATCGAATTCAATTATGATAATTGCTCCTTGTTTGAATGCATTTCTTTGATGCAATCCATTGCAAACTCTCCACATGCTTAGCCAAAGCAAAGCCTTTACCGCGCATATCGTAGATGCTATGATGAAATCTCTTGAAGAGAAGCTCGAACTAGAAGTCTCTATACCTAGAAAACTTCATGATGAGTGGGAACCTACTATCAAAATCAAGAACAAAACTATGAGTGCAATGCTTTGTGTGATTTGGGTGCTAGTGTTTCCGCGATTCCAAAGTCTTTATGTGATATTCTTGGTTTTCATGAGATTGAAGAGTGTCTCTTAATTTGCATCTTGCGGATTCTACTGTCAAGAAACCCATGGGAAGGATCGATGATGTTCTTATTGTTGCAAATAAGAACTATGTACCCGCGGATTTCATTGTACTTGACATAGATTGCAATCCTTCATGTCCCATTATTCTTGGTAGACCTTTCCTAAGGACTATTTGTGCTATCATCGATATGAAGGAAGGGAATGTTAGATTTCAATTTCCTCTAAAGAATGGCATGGAGCATTTTCCTAGAAAGAAAATAAGATTTCCTTATGAATCTATGATGAGGGCTACTTATGGTTTGAGCACCAAAGATGACTATACGTGATTTCATCACCCTTTTGCCTAGCTAAGGGCGTTAAACAATAGCGCTTGTTGGGAGGCAACCCAACGAATCTATCCTTTTTCTTTCTGTTTTGTGTTTTCCACACTTTCAGAATTCTGTTATGATTGTGTTTTTTTGTGTTTCTTTTTGCATTTGTGCCAAGCAAAACCGTTATGATTAGTCTTGGGGATGATCGTTTTGTCATGCTGGAAAAGACAGAAACTTTCTGCCCACGAAAAGAATTTTCATTTTTTTCTGTAAGATATTTTGAGTTGATTCTTTTTTCTCCTGATTGCTAGGAAAATTCTTCAGTCTGTTGTAACGTTTCAGAATTTTTGAGGTACCAGAAGTATACGAAGTATACAGATTGCTACAGACTGGTCTGCTGTTAACAGATTCTGTTTTTGTTGTGTTGGTTGCTTATTTTGATGAAACTATGGATAGTATCGGGGGGTATTAGCCATGGAAGATTGAAAATACAGTAACCCAACATCAACATAAGTAGAATTTAAGTTTGTTACAGTACCTAAGGAAGTGGTGGTTTGCTTTCTTATACTAATGTTATCACGAGTTTCTGTTTAAGTTTCGTGTTGTGAAGTTTTCAAGTTTTGGGTGAAGTTCTTATGGACAAAAAGATAAAGAGTGGCAAGATCTCAAGCTTGGGGATGCCCAAGGCACCCCAATATGATTCAAGGATGTCGTAAAAGCCTAAGCTTGGGGATGCCCCGGGAAGGCATTCCCTCTTTCGTCTTCAATCCATCGGTAACGTTACTTGGGGCTATATTTTTATTCACCACATGTTATGTGTTTTTCTTGGAGCCTCTTGTATCGTAGGAGTCTTTTATTTTTGTTGTGTCACAATCATCCTTGCTGCACACCTAGAGAGAGAGACATGCACTCACTTTGATTTTGTCGAGCTTCACTTATATCCCTTGGTAGACAATTCAGCTCACATGTGCTTCAATTATATCTGTTGAGCTAGATGCTTTTGCTCTGTGTGCTTCTTACCGATCTGAAAATTTGGCTATGCTTCGTTATTGTTATGATAATTATGAATATAATGCCCATATTGAACGATTTAAGGAGAAATTTTATGCTGCCCAAGAAGAGACTATTACTTTGCAGGAAACTATGGAAGAAGAAAATGCTGAAATTGTGAGCTCATTAAATGAAAAAGATGAAGAGGAGAGCAAAGAACAAAAGGAGGAAGAGCGGACTAGCTACCCGTGTACACCTTCTAATGAGAGTAACTCTTCTACTCATACATTATTTAATTTCCCTTCATTCTTACCGAAGGATGAATGCTATGATCCCTTGGATTCGTTTGAAATATCCCTTTTTGATGAACTTGATGCTTGTTATGCTTGTGGCCATGATGCCAATATGAATGATGCTTATGAAGACGAACTAGCTATAATTCCTTATGTTACACATGATGATTTTGATAAATATAATATGCATGTGCTTGCTGCTCCTACTTGCAGTTATTATGAGAGAGGAATTACATCTCCACCTCTCTATGTTTCCAATACGATAAAATTGCAAGAAACTGCTTATGCTATGTATTGGCCTTTACTTGATGTGCATGACTTGTTCTTTTATGAAATGCCAATGCATAGGAAGAGAGTTAGACTTCGTCATTGAATGATATATGTTACCTTGTGCTCACTACTAAATTTCAAATCATTGCTAATTAAAATTGGCTTTGATATACCTTGGGATCCGGGTGGATCCATTACTTGAGCACTTTATGCCTAGCTTAATGGCTTTAAAGAAAGCGCTGCCTGGGAGACAACCCGGAACTTTTAGAGAGTCATTTATTTCTGTTGAGTTCTTTTATTTAGTTTAAAAACAAAAAAAAATATAGAGGGGAACTTAAAACTTTTCCCAAAAGAGAAGGGATTGAAAGGTGATGCATTGTGGAAGTGAGGGTCGACCTTGAACACCTGTGTTCATGCTCATGGAAACAATGTAGAATTTTTCATGGAAGTTTCTCACAAAAATAATTATCCCTTGTACAATTCCTTTGTATTTTAAAAATAATGTGCCAAGCAAAGCCTTTACGATTAGCTTGGGTGATAGTTGTTTGATCACGCTGAGAAAAGACAGAAACTTTCTGCTCACGAAATTAATTTTCATTTTTATTCTGGAAGAGCTTTTGAGTTGATTATTTTTTCTGCTGATTTATATGCAAATTTTCCAGACATTTGTAATTGTTCAGGTTTTTTGAGATATCATAGGTATACAGAATATACAGATTACTATAGACTATTCTGTTTTGACAGATTCTGTTTTCTATGCATTGTTCTCTTATTCTGATGAATCTATGGGTAGTATCGGGGGTATGAACCATGGTGAAGTTGGATTACAGTAGATATAATGCTAATATTAATTTAGAATGAGTTCACAACAGTACTTTAAGTGGTGATTTATTTTATTATACTAACGGATCACACGAAGTTTTGTTGAGTTTTGTGTGATTGAAGTTTTCAAGTTTTGGGTGAGAGCACGATGGATGAATGAATAAGGAGAGGCAAGAGCCTAAGCTTGGGGATGCCCGAGGCACCCCAAGGTAATATTCAAGGAATACTCAAGCGTCTAAGCTTGGGGATGCCCCGGAAGGCATCCCCTCTTTCGTCTACAATCTATCGGTAATTTTACTCGGAGCTATATTTTAATTCGTCATATGATATGTGCAAATGCTTGGAGCGTATTTTGTGTTTAGTTTTCCTTTTTCTTTTATGCACCATTCTGGTATGATATTGTCCTTGATTGGCTTTATAGAATGCTTCATGTCCTTCACTTATATCATTTGAAGTTTGGATTGCCTGTTTCCCTACACATAGAAAACCGCCATTTGTAGAATGCTCTTTTGCTTCACTTATATTTGTTAGAGCGGGGCATATATTTTGTAGAAAGAATTAAACTCTCATGCTTCACTTATACCTATTTAGAGAGTTAACAGGAGTTGGCCATTCACATGGTTAGTCATAAAATCCTACATAAAACTTGTAGATCACTGAATATGATATGTTTGATTCCTTGCAATAGTTTTGCGACATGAATATGTGATATTAGAGTCATGCTAGTCAGTAATTGTGTATTTGTAGAAATACTTGTGTTAAGGTTTGTGATTCCCGTAGCATGCACGTATGGTGAACCGTTATGTGATGAAGTCGGAGCATGATTTATTTATTGATTGTCATCCTTTGTGTGGAGGTCGGGATCACGCGCTGGTTAACTCCTACCAACCTTTCCCCTAGGAGCATGCGTGTAGTACCTTGTTTCGATGACTAATAGAATTTTGCAATAAGTATGTGAGTTCTTTATGACTAATGTTGAGTCCATGGATTATACGCACTCTCACCCTTCCACCATTGCTAGCCTCTCTAGTACCGCGCAACTTTCGCCGGTGCATTACACCCACCATATAGCCTTCCTCAAAACAGCCACCATACCTACCTATTATGGCATTTTCATAGCCATTCCGAGATATATTGCCATGCAACTACCACCGTTCCGTCTCATGACATGTGCCACCACATCCATATTGCCATTGCATGATCGTAAGATAGCTAGCATGATGTTCCCATGGCTTGTCCGTTTTTTGATGTCATTGCTATGCTAGATCATTGTCACGGTACACTACCAAAGGCATTTCATATAGAGTCATCATTGATCTAAGTATTGAGTTGTAAGTGTGATGATCATTATTAATAGAGCATTGTCCCATGTGAGGAAATAAAAGAGGCCAGCGAAGCCCATTTACAAAAAAGAGGCCAAAGATGCCCACCAAATATATATATATATATATATATATATATATATATATATATAAAAGAAGAGGCCAAAGAGCCCACAAAACAATGAGAGAAAAGAGAGAAGGGACAATTGCTACTATCCTCTTTCCACACTTGTGCTTCAAATAGAACTATGATCTTCATGAAAGAGAGTCTCCTATGTTGTCACTTCCATATACTAGTGGGAAATTTTCATTATATAACTTGGCTTGTATATTCCAATGATGGGCTTCCTCAAAATTGCCCTAGGTCTTCGTGAGCAAGCAAGTTGGATGCACACCCACTAGTTTCTTTTGTGAGCTTTCATACACTTATAAGCTCTAGTGCATCCGTTGCATGGCAATCCCTACTCAATCACATTGATATATCTTGATGGGCATCTCCATAGCCCGTTGATACACCTAGTTGATGTGATATTATCTCCTCCTTTTTGTCTTCTCCACAACCACCATATTCTATTCCACCTATAGTGCTATGTACATGGCTCACGCTTAGGTATTGCGTGAAAGTTGAAAAAGTTTGAGAACACTAAAGTATGAAACAATTGCTTGGCTAAATCCGGGGTTGTGCATGATTTAAATACGTTGTGTGGGGAAGATGGAGCATAGCCAGACTATATGATTTTGTAGGGATAACTTTCTTTGGCCATGATATTTTGAGAAGACATGATTGCTTTGTTAGTATGCTTGAAATATTATTGTCTTTATGTCAAATGATAGACTATTGCTTCGAATCACTCGTGTTTTAGTATTCATGCCATGATTAGATTATATGGTCAAGATTATGCTAGGTAGCATTCCACATCAAAAATTATCTTTTTTATCATTTACCTACTCAAGGACGAGCAGGAATTAAGCTTGGGGATGATGATACGTCTCCGTCGTATCTATAATTTTTGATTGTTTCATGCCAATATTCTACAACTTTCATATACTTTTGGCAACTTTTTATACTATTTTTGGGACTAACATATTGATCAAGTGCCCAGTGCCAGTTCATGTTTGTTGCATGTTTTTTGTTTCGCAGAATATCCATACCAAACGAAGTCCAAACGTAATAAGAACTTACGGGGATTTTTTTGGAATATTTACGATTTTTGGGAAGAAGAATCAACGCGAGGCGATGCACGGAGTGCCCACAAGGCCTGTAGCCGCGGCCAGGTGGTGGGCCCGCAGCTGGCAGGCTTGTGGCCATTCCTTAAGGTGGTTGGAGCCCTTCCTTCGCCGCAATAAAGATAATATCCGGAAGAAAATCGTGTTAAAATTTCAGCCCAATCGGAGTTACGGATCTCCGGGAATTTAAGAAACGGTGAAATGCAGAATCTGGGAGCGCAGAAACAGAAGGACACAGCGAGAGAGATCCAATCTAGGAGGGGATCTCGCCCCTCCGCCGCCATCGAGACCATGGACCAGAGGGGAAACCCTTCTCCCATCTAGGGAGGAGGTCAAGGAAGAAGAAGAAGGAGGGGGGCTCTCTCCCCCTCTCTCCCGGCGGCGCCGGAGCGCCGCCCGGGACATCATCGTGTGACGGCGATCTACACCAACACCTCCGTCATCTTCACCAACATCTCCATCATCTTCCCCCATCTATATTCAGAGGTTCAACCTCCCGCAACCCGCTGTACCCTCTACTTGAACATGGTGCTTTATGCTACATATTATTATCCAATGATGTGTTGCTATCCTATGATGTCTGAGTAGATTATCGTTGTCCTATCAGTGATTGATGAATTGCTATGGTTGGTTTAATTTGCTTGTGGTTATGTTGCTGTCCTTTGGTGCCCATCATATGATCGCGCGCGTGGATCACACCATAGGGTTAGTTGTATGTTGATAGGACTATGTATTGGTAGGCTAGAGTGACAGAAGCTTCAAACCTAGCATAGAAATTGATGCATATGGGATTGAAGGGGGACCAATATATATTATTGCTATGGTTGAGTTTTACCTTAATGAATGTTAGTAGTTGCGGACGCTTGCTAATAGTTCCAATCATAAGTGCATAGAATTCCAAGTAAGGGATGACATGCTAGCACATGCCTCTCCCACATAATACTTGCTATCAATCTAGTAACGTAGTCAATTGCTTAGGAACAATTCCGCAACTCCTACCACCACTTTTCCACACTCGTTAGACACTCGTAGTTGTTTCTTTATCTAACCAGCCCCTAGTTTTATTTACGTGTTCTTTACTTTCTTGAAAGCCTATCCTATCACTCCTACAAAGTACTTCTAGTTTCATACTTGTTCTAGGTAAAGCGAACGTAAAGTATGCGTAGAGTTGTATTGGTGGTCGATAGAACTTGAGGGAATATTTGTCCTACCTTTAGCTCCTCGTTGGGTTCGACACTCTTACTTATCGAGAAAGGCTACAATTGATCCCCTATACTTGTGGGTTATCAGCCTTCATAAGGCATACTTGTTTAATTATGAATGTACTCACATAATGTTACTTCCACTGACTCTTTTGTACTCGAGCCTATGTATTCGAGGCCTCGAGGCCCGTGTCTTGTAATATAAAGTTTGTATTAATTTAATTTGTGTCTAAAGTTGCGTTGTGATATCTTCCCATGAGTATCTGATCTTGATCGTGCGCATTGCGTGTATGATTAGCGCACGATTAAGGTGGGAGTGTCACAAAGCTTCAACTATGTGATCTCTTCGTGACGCTTCACTTGAACTTGCGCACCGCAATCTTGATGACAATCACCACTCGATGTCATCCTTCATGGGTTGTAAGAGATCTTATTTTAGATACAAACCCATGGAAAGATACCTAACCCCACATGAAAATATCACAAAGATCATGGGTTAGTACACAAAGTGAATGAACAATTCTTACCATACCATAGGATCACACGATCCTACTTGGTACAACTTATATGCTTTATGTGTTCATGAACTCGAATCACTCTTTGCCTTTGTCTTGATCAACCTTTTATCTTATATTCTCTCTTCATAAAGATGATGTCTTGAAGGTAAACATGAATGTTCACACAATCTTATTCTTCAATACATGCTTGCAATAAGCTCACATCTCTTATGACCAAGCTTTGCATAAGTCATTGAATAGCACCTTGGTCACACATAATCTCCTTCTTATAGCCTTCAAACCAATGAATGATCTTCAAGAAATGCCTATGGACGAACCTTAAAGTATGACTCCAAGAAACCATTAGTCTATAGGGATTGTCATCAAATACCAAAACCACACATGGGGGCACCATGCTCTTTCACTCGGACTTCGTCGTTGCGACGACATCTGCTCTAGTGTCAACATGGAGCTTGGAAGGTAGTCCAAGAGCGGATGTAGATTGTGATTTACATCGAGGACACCTAAAAGACAAGAGCATGTGTTGGGTTCATGGTTGATGGATGGCACGTATGGTTTCCTCCTTCGGCGTCTTAGTCATGGTGGGGTGTCCGATTTGGAGTTCGACAGCGTATCCAGGATTTTGCCCCGGTCTGATTCATTCAACGACAATTGTTTCATCTTTGGTGAGCCACCTTGGAGGTCCATAAAGCTACATATCAGCGATGGAGCCGCGTCGAGCCCGAGTGAGAATGTGATATGTGATACGTCTCCATCGTATCTACTTTTCCAAACTCTTTTCCCTTGTTTTGGTCTCTAATTTGCATGATTTGAATGGAACTAACCCGGACTGACGTTGTTTTCAGCAGAATTGCCATGGTGTTGTTTTTGCACAGAAATAAAAGTTCTTGGAATGACCTGGAAATTTACGAGGATTTTTTGTGGAATATATAAAAAATATTGGCACAAGAATCACCTGGAGGGACGGAGCGAGGAGCTCACAAGCCCACCAGGCCCGCCCCCCTGGTCGGGCCTGGCAGGCTTGTGAGCCCCTCGTGGCTCCGCAGCCTCCAATTCCAGCTCTATATATATATTCTCTTTTGACCGGAAAAAATCGAGGAGAAGAGTTCATCGCGTTTTACGATATGGAGCCGCCGCCGCCACCTGTTCTTCCTCTGGAGGGCAGATCTGGAGTCCGTTCTGGGCTCCGGAGAGGGTGAATCGACGCCTTCGTCATCATCAACCATCCTTCATCGCCAATTCCATGATGCACTTCACGATTCGTGAGTAATCTCATCGTAGTCTTGCTGGACGGTGATGAGTTGGATGAGATCTATCATGTAATCGAGTTAGTTTTGATGGGGATTGACCCTAGTATCCACTATGTTCTGAGAATGATGTTGCTACTACTTTGCCATGCTTAATGCTTGTCACTAGGGCCCGAGTGCCATGATTTCAGATCTGAACCTATTATGTTTTCATCAATATATGTGTGTTTTTGATCCTATCTTGCAAGTTGTAGTTACCTACTATGTGTTATGACCCGGCAACCCCGGAGTGACAATAGCCGGAACCACTCCCGGAGATGACCATAGTATGAGGAGTTCATGTATTCACTATGTGCTAATGCTTTGTTCCGGTTCTCTATTAAAAGGAGACCTTAATATCCCTTAGTTTCCATTAGGACCCCGCTGCCACGGGAGGGATGGACAATAGATGCCATGCAAGTTCTTTTCCATAAGCACGTATGACTATATACGGAATACATGCCTACATTACATTGACGAACTGGAGCTAGTTACATGTCTCCCCATGTTATAACTGTTACATGATGAATGTCATCTGACATAACTATCCATCACCGATCCAATGCCTACGAGTTTTTCCTACTGGTCCTTGCTATGTTACTTTACCACTACTCCTTCCACTGCTGCTACTGTTACCGTTGCTACCATTACTATCACGCTACTTTGCTACTGAAACTTTGCTGCATATACTAAGTCTTTCAGGTGTGGTTGAATTGACAACCCAACTGCTAATACTTGAGAATATTCTTTGGCTTCCCCTTGTGTCGAATCAACAAATTTGGGTTGAATACTCTACCCTCAAAAACTGTTGCGATCCCCTATACTTGTGGGTTATCAATATGTTATTTTTTTCCTTAGGTCGCTGTTGTGGTGGTGCTAGAGGCAGGTGACGACCGGTGGTGTCAAGCTCAGAGACATCATCATGTTTTTTCAGTTTTGTCATGTCCGTCTTTACATGACTTGTATTTTGATCTTTATGATAGGAATGAGACACGTATTATCATGCAAAAAAAGATGGTTCCTACTTTTACTTGTACCTAGCCATGTGCAAAATCAGCGGGGATGCATGGAGCCCCAGGTCCACCTCCCCACCGCCTTTATATGCCTACAACCTTCGCTCGAATAACACTAAGTATCAAGGAGTTATTATGTTTTCGTCGCTGCACCTCTCTATTTCGTGGCAATCCAATCTGAATGCATTTTCCGGTACACTGTTGGAGGGACAAACTATCAGGATAGTCATCTCCGTCAACTTGAAGGTCAACATGAGCACCCATGGTTAGTTTCCTTTGGACTATGGGTCCATAGCAGTAGCTAGTTGGTTTTCTCTCCCAAGTTTTTCAATGCAAAGATCACATGAGATGCCCTACATGATTGTGATCCATTTGATGTAATATGTTGGTGTGTTTGTTGTAGTGTGATGAATTGTTACTTTATGATTAGATTTATCTATTAATATTTTTGGGTTCTATTTGGTTTATATACTACATAATTCTTATTCGTATATGCTCTCCGACCTATTCTTCTTTTTTTGGCCAAGTTTGAGCGGTCAACTCCAGAAGGTGTTGTGTATGATACTAGTTGGCTTCAAACCTTGCAAGTAGTCTACCGAGTGACAGAAAGTGGAAAGGCTTTTATTGTGTTATTTCCACTAGGGATAAAAAGACAATTGCGTAGTTGTCGTTTGAACCTGGTGTGAACACAATATATCATCTACTTCATGTCATCATACTTAATGCAATACTCTATTTTTACTTAATACGTTAAGATGCATGTTGGATATTGGTCTTGGGTGTAGTATTAGCTATAGATGCGGTTGGATAATGGTCTATAGATGTTTCGACGTGATGCTCATATGTTAGTTATGCCATGGATAGTCAGAGTTATAACAACTATGATTTAATTGATAGACAACTGTAGTTTGTTCACCACTCCATGCTATCTTTTGGAGAGAAACCACTAGTGAACCTATGGATCCCGGTCCATTCTTCTTGTTTATTTCAACCTCGATTAACGCTCTCTTCTATAATTCTTTTTTTTTACTTATCATTGCAATCAGTATTCTGAACATACTTGTGTATCCATTATAACTAGCAAGAATCTTGTCAGATTCGATAAACTTTAAGGTCACTTACTTTGAGGGGAAATAGTTTCTTGCTATAAGCTTCACACTTGGGGGCTCAAGACCTTCCTAGTTGAGAGGAAGCAAGGTTATTTCTGACACCATTGTTGGGGAGTTTACTTCACAAACGTAGGTCATACACTCCTTTACTTTGTTACCTTGTTACCTGCTTTGCCTAGTTACTTTTTGTTGCTTTTTTATTTTGCTTTTATGTTTTCTAAAAAACTCACGGAACACAAAAATACTTGGATCCCGGCAAGTAACTACTTTTGTTTTTTGCTTGTTGCCATGGCTAGTTCTTCACTTTCTATCACCTCTCGTGAGTTAGAAGTGCTCCACTTTAAAGAAATGGAGAAGGTTTAAAAGATGTTTGGTATAGGATTTGGGATTTACAAAATAAGCCTATCCTAAACATCTGCTATAGTACTTATTAGAAACTTCTATATTGGTATAACTTTATGGAATATATATTTACTAGATGCTATAATCGGAGGTAGTTTTTTGAGTAGAAGTATTCTTGATGCCTTTAACACTATAGGAAGTATAGTAGGATCTCCACCAATCGAGGTCACTAAATCTGAAATTAGTTTCGAACACCTTGTGAGAATATTGGATATAATAGAGAAAATATGCCAAAAAAAAGTAGAAGATATTGATAAGAAGTTACATAATAGTGTCACTAAGACATGGTAGGAGGCTTCTAAGGAGCGTTCGTGGAACGTTCTGCGCAGCTTTAGAAAGGTTTTGCACTGTTATTTGTTCTTCTTTTTTTATTGCATCGAGTAACCTAAACGACCTAAAAGTACTGTATCATTCCAAAAAAATACATCAGTATGATATCTAACTTTAGCCATCAATATCTGGCGTACCCCAGAATATCTAACTTTATTGTGTCATTCCAAAAAATTACAAGAGCACCGCTCCTTCCAGCTACCCCTAGAAAAAGCTATTGCATAAGCTTTGTTTCACTAAAATCTGAGACCATGTTGTATCTAACTAAGTTTCAACTAGGCAAAGCATGGCCCAAGCAATGCCATGTAAATGATAGATAATTGTCGTGTACTCCCTTCATTTTTATTTACTCCGCATATTAGCTTTGGTCAAAATCAAGCTTTGTAAACTTTGATAAAGTTTATAGGCAAAAATATTAACATATACAATAACAAATCAATACCGTTAGATTCATTATTGATTATACTTTCACATAATATAGATTTGTTATGGTAAATATTTATATTATTTTTTATAGACTTGATCAAATTTTATAAAGTTTAACTTCAGGCAACTCTAATATGCGGAGTACATAAAAACGAAGGGAGCACGTGAAAGTGTCAAGCCCATGTGTTGCTTCTCTATAGGTGAGCCTGAGTGCACGACCTACAGCTCGCCATACCGGCAAATGGGGTAATTCCGAGAGTAACTAATCAGCAGACTCCCTCCGCAACAGGCCAACGCGTGGAAGATGTGATTCACCCCAACATTGCCATGTGTGTCAGCGCACACACCATGTGTTTATGGTTTTTTCTTCTTCAATTTTTTGGGTTTTCAGCTTTTGCCTGCCTTTACCTAGATTTTTTTGATTTTTTTTTCGAATCACAACTATGCTTCTTGAGAGAGAAAAAACACAGCCTTACTTTCGTGAGATGCAAAGTTGTGCTTCCATCAGAAGCACAACCCATGCTTCTCCAAAATAGGAAAATCATAACTTGTGCTTTCACAAGAGAGCACAACCTTGCTTCCACCTATGCTTCTCAAAAAAACAGAAAAACACAATTTATACTTCCCCTAGAAAAAATGGAAAAGCACACTTTGTGCTTCTACGAGAAGCACAACCTGTGTTTTCCCGAAAAAAGGAAAGGAACATGTGCTTCCAAAAAAAAAGTGAAGACCGCAACCGTGCTTCGGGTCCTGATATTTTTTTCTTCTGGTTTTTGTTTTCAATTTTTTGGTTTTTGTTTCATGGTTTATCAGATTTTCGTTAAAAAAGGTAAGTCAAAATCTAACATGGGATCTAGTTTTAAATATCTCGACACGAAAAATCCAATGGTAAAAACAACTCGCTATTTGGGCGCATTGTTCAAAAGATAAAACGTTTTAAATAAACGAATCTACGAAAAATGGAAAATTATCAGGTTGTGACGAGTGACGCACATGTTGTGCGCCACTTGTAAGCACGAGAGAAGTTCGGAAATGATGCAAGCGATAACCCTTAACTAGTGATTTTCGGTCATTCCTATTTATCATGTAACACAAATGATAGGCAGCAAACAAGAACCCTCCCGATCGCTTCGCAAATTACTGGTCTGGACCATGCGATGCATATTTTTTATGTGAGTTTCGTACGATTTTAGGACCATTCAAGAACATACTATGGATGTTTTTTCCCTTTTTTTGTCTTCTCTGCCAGTTATTCTATTTTATTTCAGTTCTCGTCTTCTTTTGTATTTTTGTGTTTCTATCTTTTTACTAATTCATGATCGTTTCTTCACATTTAGAGGCATTATTTTTATTCACAAACAATTTTTACACCTCGAGCATTTTTAAAATTTCAAGCATTGTTCCCATTTCATGAACCTTTTCTGAATTCAAGACGATTTTTAAAATCTATAACGTTTTTTAGTTCATGAATATTGCTAAATTCGTGGACATCTTCAAATTCATGACTATTTTCTTGAATTTGCGAAATCCTTTTTAAATTTCAGAAAAAAATCAAATTCACCACATTTTTAAATTTGAGAACATTTTCTGTTATTACAAAATGTTCACAAAAATATTGACATTCACAAATAATTTTCCATATATGTTACATGTTTTCGAATTCTCAGGCATATTTTCAATTACATAGATTTTTTAAATTCGCAAACAGTTTTAAAATTCACGAACACTTTTCCAAATTCATTAACATTTTATTAATTCAAGAACACTTGAGAACATGTTGAAAATTCATGAATGTTTTCTACATAAGATTTAAAAAAATCAGAATATTTTTTCAAATTGGTGAATAGTTTTATAATTACTAAGATTTTTTGAATTCATGAGCACTTCCTACATTCATGAAGCACATTTTTTAAATATGCGGGTGAATATATTAAAATTCGTTAACCTTTATTGAGATCCATAAACCTTTTGTGAATTAAACAAAAAAATTAAAATTCATGAATATTTTTAAAATTTTGTGAACGTTTTTCAAATTCATTTTAAATTCATGAATATAGTTCCAATTTATAAAGATTTTTCAGATTCATGTAAATTTACCAAAAGTCACACTTTTTAAAATTCAAAGGACATCTCCGAAATCAAGAAACAATATTTTGTTGACAAGATTACATTGGATCATGATGTACATGGAAGCTAGTTTAGCTATCTGGCAATCATGCATGCATTCGCACGCCTTACTCATGAGAGCTTCGTCTATTCCATGCTAGTTCTTTTTAGCGAGTCACTGGGAGCTCCTATTGGACGCGCATTTGTGCCCAGCAGCAGCATGACGCACAGTGGCAGCCCGGCCGGGCCTTTAGCCCATTGACGTACAGCTCGTGTTTGGGTGTACTGTAGCGAAGTGGAAAAGCACTATAAGAAATCAAAAACATAATAGCATGCGGTTTTGGGGTCAGTTATTAATAAGAATCTTAATTATAAATAATTTTTGGAAAGGCAAGCAGTTTTTAAATTTTTGATTTTTTTTCAAAATCTTGGAATATTTTTTCAAAATAATTAAGATTTCTTAGAAATTTAGAACATTTTTTAAAATCGTTAACATGTTTTCAAATTAATTAATATTACCAAATTCACCAACATTTATGAAAGTCAAAACATTTTTTTAAATCGTTAACATTTCTTAAAGAAGGAAGGAAAAACAAAAAAAGGGAAAAACAAATAGGGGCGCCCCGCCCCACAATGGCCAGCCCAAAGCATAAGTGTGAAGTCTTATATGAATATAAAAACAATGGCATAAGTCTGAAGTCTTGCAAACAAAAATATATAAACAGTGGCATCACAAGCAGTTCCAGGACGATGATAAGTTGGGAGGAAAGCTAAGAAACTCACACTGCAGCACTCGAGCAGAAGCACCCCAAACTCCACTCAAGCGTGCGCCAACATCTTGTGTGCCTCTTTTCACAAGCACACATCATAGATCATGCAGGATGTCTCCCCTCATCGACACCATCTCGTATGCTAGGGATCTAAGAAGGCACTCAAGACGGCTCTGCATATGAAATTCCACAACATGGTTACCTTCCACAAGTTCAACCAATTCAGTTCGGTCAACGCTATCTCAATGATAATAAACACAGTACCGCTAGGCCTTTGCACGAGCTTTGAAACTCTCCTGCACATAGGACAGAACATAATCAGTAGGCATTACAATACCTGATGTTCTAATTAGATGGGTATTTCAAGAGAAGAGTTACCTTGTAAACCGACCATCCTCAGCTGGTCCTAGCCACACAGGCCAATGACGCATTTGGTTGGTCGCATATACCTCAGCCAGGCCTGCGCGGGAAGAACAAGGCTCGTTTGGTTACCAACATTCACTGTAAGGCCTGCATTGCATGAAGATTAAAGCACATCTGGCCCTGCGTCCACAGGAACGCTCAAATCGGTCGTTTTTGTGGAGCCAGGCCAGCACGTTGCAACCCTAGGCACGTGGGTGTGGCCGGTTGCACGCTTGGGTGCGGTCCTGAGACGTCGCGTTATTTCGAGACACGTCGGTCAATAATTACCCTCACCTCCCTTCCTCACACCTCTCTCCCCTCTTCCCCACTCACACCGGCAGCGGCGACGGCGATAATAATCTAAACTCTATTGCGAAGCGATCCAAGACGGCGGCAGAAACCACCGGAGCGAGTGCAAACCTCCACTAGAGTGCATCAGCCATGGCGGTAAGACCTTGTCCTCTCTATACATTCAGTCCTTTTGACTTGGGCTAGATTAGATTAGAGGAGTCGATTGAAGAGTTAGTGAGGGGATTGAACACATCGGGGGTGGAGGATTGACATCAACCGATTCTTCATCAACGACTACTAGGGTTCGTAGGTTATTTTTTGACTACATCGGGGTGGGTATTGAGGGTCTATTGTCTAGTCGCAGCGACCCTGGAGTCGCGCCGAGCGGCGGGGGTGTAGTCATCTTCTCTTCTTCCTCGTCTTCTTTGTCCTCATCATCTTCGTCAAGAACGATGGGTCTTGCACGGTCGCCAACCATCGACACCCTGTCCACCATCTACACCTCGTCGTTGTCGGCCTCCGGCGACACGAATGTCATACACAAGTACACCACCGCACGCTGGTCTTGAGGCGCCTTGTACTGCCTGTAGTTGGCCCATCTTGCCCGCTGTCGAGGGAGTTGGAGTTGGAGTTCATGCCGATGGGGAGATTGTGAAACAGAGAGGTGGAAGAGGAGAGGTGCTCAAACAGAGGGGTTTGAGTGCGGTGTTGGGTTAGTGAGGTGGGTTAATATAGAGCGATATGAATGAATGCTAACCATTGAACTACGTGTTGTTCATAATGCAGATGGACAAGGGCAAAGAGATGGTGCCACCATTGGAGAAGGGCAAGGAGGTTGTGCCTCCATTGGTCGAAGAGCCAGTGCAAGATCACCCAAGCCACAAGCGGAGGAACTATGGCCACTACCATCAGGAGTCAGGACCAAGCCACTTCTGCAAGGTTATCTTTGCTCCAAAGCTGGAGAGTCTACCATTGCCCGTGGACTTCACGAAGCACTTCCCCGCCATCCCTGCAAAGTTCAAGCTGAAGACGAACACCGGCTGCGCATGGACGGTGACGGTGAGGTTGATGAACGGCAGGGTCACCCTTGATTAGGGTTGGGACACCTTAGCCGCCGTTCACCATATCATGATCGGGTACATGCTCACGTTCAAGATGCTGACCCCCGACACCATGAAGGTGATCGTCTTCGACGAAGAGGGCGTGGATGTGGTCACCAAGTGCAAGGAGAACGGCAATGCCTTCGCCGTGACCGCCTGAGCTACTATTAAGACCTGGGTTTCGTATAGAATTTATCTTACTATGTTGGTTTAAAACTTGTTCTGTGTGGTTAAGACTTATATTTGTTCTTAAGATCGTTGTATTACTACTAGATTGCTTGTTAGTATTTCATGTGTGTCTTTGGTAACCTCATCACATCGAGGAGGAGGTTACCACAGTACTGTCTTGGATGTAACCAAATAACATGCACTTGTGTGAGCACATACAATGTGAGCAACCAAAAGAGATTCATAGAGGCGTCGCTATGATGCAGAGAGAGGACATACACGCAACTAATCAACATGCACATGTTGGTTTTTTACGTGTATATGCTCAGTCAGGTCCAACTAGGAGAAGTATGTAAATAGGCAAACAACAATGCATGCAACCAAACACTCCCCAAGCTGATGTAAACAAGGTACGTGGTCATGGCGGAGGCGATGCCCGTCCCGGTCAGCAACAAGTTCGTCGTCCCTTGTGGCCAACAGCGCATCTGACCCAAGCAGAGTGAAAGCGCGACGATCAGACTCCAGAAGACGCTGACGGTCAAAACACAGACTCGACGCATGATAGGCACGCGTGGCTCTGCCGTCTCCTCCTTTCCACTGGCACCAAGGAGCGACGCGATGATCTACGTAACAGTGATTGCCACCCCCACGCCCACCCATGTGTATAGCCTTGCCACATCATCAGTGGTGGCGCAGCAACTTGACGTCGAGGCACTGTGCATGAGGGACGCCGACGGAGCTACACAAAAACTACTCACGAGGCCAAGCGTAAATGATGCAAATCTGAGGGGCGAAGAGCTAATTTTTGCCTTGTCTAGGTCCTCCAAAATAACATTTCTTCACACTTTTATCCATGGCTTGGGGGCAATGCCCCTCCCCCCACCTCAACATAGCTCCGCCACTCATGAGGGAGGCATTTTCTATTCGGCACTGCACACGGGAGTTAATGTGCATTTTGTTAACTAGCGCGTTGAGCTTCCTTAAACGGGCTAGGCCATCCAGACGGCAGGTGTTGAACATTTTCTGTCAAATTATATAAACTCTTTAAAATATTGATAAACTATTTTTAAATTTTAATGAACATTTTTTAAAATTGATGAACTTTTCTCTGAAAATTGATAAACCTTTAAATTCTACGAACTTTTTCGAATATCAATGAACATTTTACCAAATTGTTGAACATATTTGAAAATGGATGATATTTTCTTAACTTAATAAACTTTTTACAGGTTTATGAGCTTTTTTTCTGTTCAATGAACTTTAAACAAGTAAGTGAACTGTTTTTCAGTTAAATGAACTTTTTTTATAAATACATGATGTATTTTTTAATATCTATGAACTTTTTTAGGTTTAATGAACTTTTTAGAAATTTAATGAACCTTTTTCAAATTGGATGAACTTATTTTTCAATTCCAATGATTTTTTTAAAAATTAATGAACTTTTCTCAAAATTCACGAACCTTTTTAATTAAATCTTTAATATTTTTTATTTTCATATTTTTATATTTGCAACAAATAAAAAATCTGGATGGATTTTTTTACTGTATCAACAGAAAAAAAAGGAAAAAACTGGACAGCTAGCGAGCGTGTTAGTGGGCTGGCTCAGGCCAGCGATGCTGCAGACGCCGGATCATTAACCTGAACGCAAGCAGAAGCCCTAAGCCCACCGTTGCGGCAACAACGCTGAAAATCTGACTGACGGACTTGAGATTATTTCCTGTTCATATAAGACACAAGTTGCCAAGTTGGAAGTAAGTAGTAAACAAATACTCCCTCCGTCCCAAAATAAGTGTCTCAACTTTGTACTAGCTCTAGTACAAAGTTGTACTAAGCTTGAGACAGTTATTTTGGGACGGAGGGAGTAGTAACGTATCTGAGATTCTTTTACATAAATAATTTAGCATAATCAATGGACAATTATATATAGTAGTCTCTCCATTCCAAAAAAATTATTTTAAATTTATTTAGAAATGGATGTATTTTAATACTAAAATGTGATTAAATACATTTATATCTTAACAAATCTAAGACAAAAATTTAGAACGAAAGAAGTAGCAAAGTACTAAAAATATGCTTCCCACAATGATGAAATACAATGAAAAACTGGCGTAAATCAATTACTACACACAACACATGGGTGGGCCCTGGTCAATCTCTAAAAATGAGACTGGTCGCATGTTCGTGAGGAAAAAGAAACAGCTAGCCAACTTCCCCTGATTGGGTGGTGCGACTGCGAGCGGTTCGAGCTTATAGGCGATTACGCATCGGTCGCAACTAGCCCACTATCCTGCAGCAGCGAGCTCTTACAAGCTGCGTCACAATTAAATGGGCGTACTTTTTTTGTATTTGCATTATATTTATACATGAATATATTAATTAATATATAATACTAATAATAATTATGCAAAAATAACATTTAGATTAAAGTGGATGAGTGTAAGTGAGTAAATTAGGTTAGAATTGGTAACATCATATTATTCTCTAATTCAACTTGACCACTTGTATCCATCCACTTTAATCTAATATGTGTCATATAACTTATCATCCTCTTAATCATCTAACAACTCATCATCTTTTCGATCATCTAACAACTTATCATCATCTTGATCATTATCTTGATCATTATCTTAATCATCTAACAATTTATCATCATCTTGATCATCTAATCATTAGAACATAATATCATAAACTAAAAACGGTCACATATTATTCTTTCATTGGTAGAACCTGCTACTCTACTAGGTAATATAGCGTAAAAAGGTAAGCTACACTCTCTTCATTGTGAAGAATAGATATCCACCTATTTCCGACATGTGGCATGCGCAAATCCTTCGCGTCTTCGCCAAGTAGTTGTCGACGGCTTTTCATTAAATTGTAAAATCATTTAAGTTTCAGGCTTTCACCCCTTCTAGAAAGCGAGTATGCATTGCAGAAACATATAGGCCACCGTGGCTGTAAGCTGATAACATTCAAATGATGACTTTCTATAGTCATCAGATCAGGCACAACCGCTGGTGAGAATTTTTGTTGAAGAACATAATAATAACATAATTAGCGATATAGTTTTGCTTAAAAAAATATGTATGCAAAAGATGAACTGATTAATGACACAATAGTAAAAAAACCTTATCATGTTATCCACATGGAAATTATTAGGGTTCAACTCGTGCATTAGTGGCATGTATTCAAAATAACATTCGACAATATCTTCATAATTGTTGTTATAAACATTAAAAAATGAGATCGGATGTAAACTACCTTTTAAGTTTTTTTTAATAAGAGAAACAAGTTGTTAATTACAAATAAACAAGTTAAGTAGGGATGAACACAAATTATTATTAAATAAAAAATGCAAATCACTTAACAAATATGATTGTCAAACTCACATTGAAATAAAACTGGAAACATATCGACATCCACCCAAATGTCGATATTACCTTCAATATCATCTTCAGGATGAATATCGAAGGTTATTTTCAAATCCTCCTGAAATCCATATACCTTGTCTAGAGCTTCCCAAGTTGAGCAACCAAAATGCGAGTGATTAATTGCATTGTATAGTGTAACAAGAAATGTGAAACCATGTTTAGTTCTTAGGTTAGCTCTCTTCGTCTCCATATTCTTCATTTCTTGGAAATCGAGTTTCTGCAAGACATACGGTCTTGCATGGCAGGGGATGCACTAGTCGAATTGTACAAAACAGAAATTACACGTTGAAGCAAAGAAAGACAAAGCAAAGAAGCAAAAATAATGGTCATCGTTGCGTACCGTAAAAACATCAAAAGTCTCGCCAAGCTTGATGGTGAAGAACATGCCGTTTTGCAGGTGAGGCTGGCGATGGCACACATCCCGATTTTTTCCGCAATACTCACACTCAGGGATCCCCACGTTTTCAGACGACATTTTCCTGTGTTCATGATTCAAAAGTGAAAAATCGACGACAACTATGGATGTATACGAAAAATCAGCATGGGTTGAGTTTCGGTCTATCGAGTTTCCTTGAAAAACTCTCATATCTCATGGTGTATATGATGCACACTCTCTCACACTGATATGGTGGTGTATGTTGGTGGACACTCCCTCATACTATTATTTCGACCATCGGTGATGAATGCTCCTCCCTTTGTTCCCGCGTGCATTACCAACATCTCTAGCACACGGGAACGAAGGAGGAAGCGGCCACCACGACAACAATTGGGATTCTTCCTCTCATATTTCAATCGTCGGTGTTGATCACTTCCTCCTCTTCTTGTCTCCCTCACACTGATATTTCGACTATCAATGATGGCCGCACCTCTTATTTTCTCCTTGCGCATTGTACCAAGGTATAAATCACAAAAAGAAAAGAAGAGGAAGCAACCCCCACGGCAACAGTCGGTATTCCTCCATCAAGAACATACAGAAAGTCGCACAAGGAGCTTCGACAGACTAAAAGTCAACCCTATAAGCATTACTCATCCGACTGCAAAAATGATAATGATAATGTGAAGATGATAATGAAAATTTGAAAATGATAGTGAAAAGGTGAAAATGAAAATGAAAATGAAACCTCTGAGTGGCCTATGTTTTACCGGAATGACATCTAACTAATTCCTATTCTGACAAAATTTCAGCATAACCTTTTCTAAAAATAGAACATTTCGAGCGTCTGAAATTTTTCGGAATGAAAATGAATCAACATTCCGACAAAACATAGGCCACTCGAAGGTTTCATTTTCATTTTGAAATCATTCTAAAAGGCAACCCGAACCATCATTGTTTAAAGTTACATTCTATTCTACTACTGGTTAAATCAAAGTGTCGAATACATTTTTCTATCAACTATTTTTTTACCTAATTGAGTAAATTAGAAACTATAAACTAATTGCAAAATTTATAAACTAGAAAGTACTACTACATCTACATCTACTACTACACATACTATACTAAAAACTACAAACTAGACACTGAAAATTCCTATACCTAAAACATTACTTAATTAGGAGAGAGGAGGTGGGAGAAGTGGGGAGCGAAGAGGAGGAGGGAAGCAGGAGGTGGGAGAGAGGATGGCAACGGTAGGAGGGAAGAGAGAAGAAGAGGAGGGAGGAGGGCGGTCGGAGGAGGAGGGGAGGAGGGCTGTGGGAGGGGAATGGGGAGGGAGGTGGGAGGAGAGAGGAGGAGGGAGGGAGATAACTCGACTGCAAGAGGGGAAGGAGGATGGAGGAGGGAGGAGGGAGGGAGACACCTTGGCGGTGGGAGGTGGCGGCGATGGGCGACGACAACGACATCGGTGGGCGAGGGTAACAAGAGTGGCGGTGGGGTGAGTGTGTGAGAGGCGGGAGTGAGAGAAACAAACGCGTGGGGATGAGGATAAAGTCACCCTAGTAGTAGCGCGGGTTGCCAAGCAGTGCTACTGCTAAGCATTATAGGAGTAGTGCGTAATTCCACCCTGGCGCTACTGCTAGGGCAACTATGGTGGGTGAAATTAGCAGTAGCGTCCTGAGCAAAAGCGCGCTATTGCTAAGCTTCGGTTTATAGGATTTTTTTTAGTAGTGTAAAACTATCAAATTTGTGGCTAGGATACTTCAAAACCATCATTTTTTTTTCAGAAACCACAAATTACCATAAACTCTGAGTGAGTAACAAATCACACTGATTCTTGTGTGAGTTCCTTAAACTGACAAGCTGGACCAACTTGTCGGGTTGACGGGTGAGCTTGCATGCACAACGTGTTGAGTTGGACAACGGTCCCAACTATCAATCCATTTGTCTCCTTGGCGTTTCTACAAACAGGCAATGGGCAGCGCCGAAGGCCATGGCATCCTTGGCGGGGCTCGCTGGAGCAGGCTATGGTGCGGACGAGGTTGCAGGAGGTGATCAACAAGCTCCAGCGGCTGGAGGTTTGCATGCATCTGCTGGCGAGATTCCTTGTGGTGCTGTCGTCATCCATGTTAGGAGCTGCGACGGCGGCCTGGTTGGCGACCGGATCCAGCAGAGGAGGGCTTGGGCGATACGAACACCTTCACTCGCTCGCCAACCATGGCACTCCAGCAGCGGTCATGGATCTCTGGCGCGCTCTCGCCTGCTCGGCTATGATGTTCGTCTGAAGACTCCTGCAGAGTTGTGTGTTGGCAGTTAGCCTGTTACTTTGAAGTTTAGTTTCTGCCTTTCATCTTTTGTCTCTGTTTGAAATTTGCCTTTGTGGTTTATTTGGTGCAACCTAGCAAACCGGTGCTGAATTGGGAATGGTCAAGGATCTATCAAGTACCAAGCAATTACACGAACACGATACCGAGATTTATTAACGAGGTTCACCGATATGACTACATTCCGGGGCCTGACTACGGGCGCTCCTCCCCGTGACACCGTCACAATACCACACCCTGGCCGCCCAGGCACCGGTACAAGCCGCCGGCTCCCCTGCGTCCCTGTGCTATTATGTTGGCATAGGTTACATCATGTGTCTGGCCCCGCTATATATGAGAGGCCTAAGATACAAGTGTCTTACTTGGACACGACTCCATATCCTGTCTAAACACAATACAACTACAAGTCCAATTGTAACCTACTTTGTACATAATATTCGACACAACTCTAACAAGGAAGATTATATCATGGTGAAAACATTGCTATGTTTTATTAATGGAAATTGGAAGGGCATCAAACTTCCATGTACATTGGACTTGAGATACGTCATGAGCACCACTGCTACTCCCAGACTCCATGTGACTTCACCTGCAACTGTAGTCCCTTCTCTTCTTCTTCACAGTCAACCCTCGAGCAAAGTTAAGTTCCTTATTACTCTACTTTGTGCTTCCAACTTCCGGAGTATCCATTCAATGCCATCACACACTGATCACTGACCTGCGTGAAAGTGAACAACCCACATATTCAATGCCACATATAAGAGTTACATGAACTCAACATCTTTGCTCTTTCTTGACCGTCCGTATGAAACTTCATGGAATTTCACCGTCGCCTTGTGTCACCCCGAGTCTAATTCGCAGTTATCTCACCCTTTTTCCGAATAGTCTCTGACATGTCCTACAGCTATAGCACTCCGCCTCCTTCTGTACTTGTCATCCGCACTTTGCCATGTGCACTGAACCCCACAGAATATACGACCATGTACTCTCTCCGCTTATGACAATTCAGACTTTCCTTCACTTTCTCAGATTCTCCATGGTAAACTCCCGTCCATGAAACCGGCACCGATAGACACAGTCACCAACTTGAATCCGATACTCGCCAACACTGCTTTCAGCACCCTTTTCACAATTTGTCTGACCACCAGTGCCTTGGTCTTTCGTTATGTCCCGTGCTTACCGCACGCCTCGCCGCTATCATCGCGTCGAGCCTTTGCTGTCCTGGTCGAGTCTCCAAGGTCGCGAACCCACACCACTCAACCCCCACTGTAGAGAACCACCGATCATCACCGACCGGTGCCGAGTATCACGTCTCCATCAGACCACTGGTACCCAGTCCGATCCACGTGTCTCCCGCTATCCGATGAAATAGGCTTCGACTCTCCGTGCATTTACGCCGTAGCCCCTCCATCAGCACAGAGTGAAGTCTTCCACCAGACTCCAGCTCCACCTTCAACATGACTCCATGTAGCTGGCCCTGCTACCCCGCGCCCTATCGACTTCAAGCTCTCATGTGTGCACTGCCTTGAATCAACCATGCGTCATAGTCTGTTGAAGCTGCACAAGCCCTCATGCTTGCACCACGTGTTTCCACGCCCCAGAAGTTGGCCACCATCAGCATCACGTTCCTATGTCGTCGTCGCTGAAATCACCGCCGTCTTCTGCTTTGACCGACATCCTCGTCGATCCGTCAGTCAGTCCCGTCCGACCCAGCCGAAATTATCCGACTACAACCATGCTCCATCCTGCGTCGTTTCCGCCCTGTGTATGCATGATCCTGACACCGCGCTCCAGACTCCACTTGGGCCTTGTACGCATGCCGCCCTCACCGCACACGTCCATCTTCATCAACTTGCATCATGTCAATCATTCATGGACTTGCAACCACACCTTTGTTTCTCGTAACATGCACCGCTGCCATCCTGTACATACATGTACATGTACGTGTACCAAGTAAAGAGAGCCAACCCAAGAATTCCTCTAGTAGCATTCCCGTGAACAACATCAAGTTCGTTTATCTTACTCACGTGCAGCCCCAAACCTTTTCCATCCATGCTCTTTTCCTTGCTTCCGATGGATAGCTACACATACGGTGCTTGACGCCTTTTTTCCTTTAACAAATCTCACGCCGTCAAGCTGTCCTGCGCGCTTCGCCTAGCCAACTCGTACAACTCCTGTCAAAGCCTTTCCGCTCCGGCCGTAAGTTCCTGATGGACCATGCCCTGCTTGAGCCACGTGCTACCCCTCGGATCCCTGTGTACCTTGAGCCACGCTAGCGCTGCACCTCGGCCATGAGAAATCCTCATGCCCTTGCTACTCCGTACATGTAGACATGTTGGGCAGCCATGCCTTGACCCAGCCACCCACCTGCTACTACTGCTCCGTCCGGCTCGGCCACAGCACGTGCGAGCGCTCCACTAGGCCTCGTCCGATGCTACTGTTCGGCCACGTGCCGAGCTAACATGCTGCATCGCTCGCCTAATTGATCGTGACGTTGTCGTATGCTAGGTCACCAGCTTGCCACGCACCCTGTTGCCTGATACTTGTCCCGATCTCATCGATTGCTTCTGATCCGATCTCCTCGTCGCTTTCGTCGAATACCGCACGAAAAATCTTCCAATCGATCAGCTTTGATACGATTATTCTGCACATCGATTTCAACGCGACTTCCGAAGATCCATCCTCTAGATCAACATCACGGCCTCTTCAGACCTTGCTCTGATACCACTTGTTAGAATAATCCGAGGCAATCCGTCGATCTACCAAGGACCAATCAATCACACGAGCACGACACCGAGATTTGTTAACGAGGTTCACTGATATGGCTACATCCCCGGGGCCTGACTACGGGCGCTCCTCCCCGTGACACCGTCACAATACCACACCCTGGCCGCCCAGGCGCCGGCACAAGCCGCCGGCTCCCCTGCGTCCTTATGCTATTATGTTGACATAGGTTACATCGTGTGTCTAGCCCCGCTATATATGAGAGGCCTAAGATACAAGTGTCCTACTTGAACACGACTCCATATCCTGTCTAAACACAATACAACTACAAGTCTAATTGTAACCTACTTTGTACATAATATTCGACACAACTCGAACAAGGGAGATTATATCATGGTGAAAACATTGCTATGTTTTATTAATGGAAATTGGAAGGGCATTGATATGTTTGTGTTATTGGTAATTGAAATTGTGCTAGTGTTATATATGCATATCTTGTAGATTATGAGCATATAACGAAACGGTCTGGTTGGCATAATTTTAGTGTTTGCGCATGTGTTTTTGTTTGGCCGTCTCACCACCCAGAAATCATGGGTGTCCATGTGCACTAATGCACTTGCTTTCCTTTGTGTTAAGAGAAAAACTTAACCAGGGAAACAAAGACTGGGCAAAACCCTTTTTGTCTAAATATGTATACTGACATTGGTGGGTTATCATCACAATACACTAGTTGAGATAGATTTTTCTTTTGGGAATAGTTGAGATAGATTTTGTTCATGGATAACACTGGACTTGGATATTTGTCTAGTAGCCTCAGTAGGACCATTGCGATCTCCACCCTCAACTCCTGTGAGATTCAGACCTCCGTCTGCCTCGTTGTCCCTGGTGAGCTCGTGAAGCACGCTGTCTCTGAGGGCATCAAGGCAGTCACTAAGTACACCTCATACTAGGCTGCCTTGTTTGACATAACGATGGTGCTCTCTTGTACTGTATTTAGCACTGGACTGTTTTCTGACCATATAAGGATTGTGGTCATTTCGGTCTGAAGAAATAGTCATGTTGCTTCTTGAATGTTCGGCGTATGCCTGATTTCACCTCAAATTCTTTGCTGTTAACATGTTCATTTGATTCCATCTCGGTCTGAAACTTCCTGCCTTTGTTCTGATCCGTGCCAGTCCCTGTCTGCAGATACATATCAAAAAATTAGAGGTATCTGCAGATACAGCCGCTGAATTTGCATCTCAAATTTGATATCTGCAGATACTGGATGCTGACATTTGACACGATTGAACAAAAACATCAGATCAGAAATTACTCATAACCGGAGAAATCGTTCAACCAGATCTAGTTGTTCGCATGTTGTGGAAATGCAGTTTATTTGTGCTCTATGTTCCAGTTGGTATATTCCATTTTACTAAGAATCTCCAACTGATAGTGAACAGAGTGCATCCATCCGTCCCTCAAGGACAAAGCTGATTTCTCCTCATTGTTTTAACTGTTGTTCGTAGCCTGATCAGCAGAGACTGTCAGAAGTCAGAAGTCCTTCTGAGTCTCACCGGTCATATTTATGTTGCCCTTGCATCGCCAAACTCCTCATTAACAACGAAATTTGGCAATGACATTGTTGAAAAGAAACTTGCCTGTCTACATGTCGGATGTTTTCTGCAGCCAGAGAATTGACTGAAGCTATTTTTTTTCCCACACAACCGAATAATACCAATTGCGTAAAGGTATTGTCCCATCTGTATCAACTGAGGGCATCTACCAAACAAATTTATGAAGTTGTGCTTGCCCCGGGGTGGCAATCCGACTAGCGCCTCGGGGCGGGCAATACAGTCCCCGGTGTGGCAACAAGAAGCGGGCCATATAGTCGCTGGGTGGTGCAACGACAAGGAGGAGCAGGTGATATAGTCGCTGGATAGAGCAGCGACATGGAGGATCAGGCTATAGTCGTTCGGTGGAGCGACAACGAGAAGGTGGTTAGCTGTTGTCGCAAGCGAGGCGACGGACGATTGTCGTTCGGCGGAACGACCTGAAGGGCAACGGACTATCGTCGACAAGGCACTCGTGATCGTTGATGATTATGGAGGTGTTGAGTTGACACCGAGTAGTTCATCAAGATCATCGGTGGAGGGTGCAAGGTAGTGATGGCGAAGTTGCGAGCCTTCGTCAAGGTGTGCACATGAGTTCTTGCAAGGTGCGTCCAAGAGCTTGGGGGTGTGAGTCTTCTGTTGCAGTTGAGATGCGTCATTGGCAGAGGAGAATTAAGAGCTTGAGCGGATGGAAAAAGGAAGTTGTGCCCTGCGTTTCTGTGTGTGATCAAGGAGTTTCAGCGAATTTGTATACAGGAAGTTGTGTTGCGCATATACGACGAGTTGTGTTGCCGCTAGACCAGTCGGATTGCTCTAGATCATGCGCTCGATGTTGGGCAAAGGTAATAAGTTCTGACGAGTTTATGTATGAAAAGATGTGTTACCCGTACATGACGATTTGTGTTGCCGCCGGATGCGATGCCTTGTTCGGTAAGACGCGTCACCGATGATAAAGACGAGATGTGAAGATGTGGCGGGTGATCAGAGGTGTCTCTTGTGTGCATGAAACCGATATGAAGATGAAGATCAACGTGAGGATAGGCGCAGGCCAGTTAAGTTGAGTTTCTGCATGAGGCTATGTGTTTAATCTGTATGTAGCACAGTAAGATGTGGCAGCGTGGTTGGTAGTCCTAATAATCGTTGGATCAAGTCTACAAATCGGTATAAGGAAAGGATGATGATGAAGTGATGCCCATCATTGCAAGAAGAGAGAAGTTGATGTACGGTAAATCGCGTCATCGAAGACAACTTGCGTGAAGAGATGAGGTGATCATTGGTGTGTTAGATCCAGTTAAGAGTTGATAGTTTGGATTAGGGGTGAATGTTGAAGTAATCCAAATATATGCGTGTTAGTTAGGATAAGTGATGTTGTGGTCACGCTTGCGGGTGATTGATGTACTAGTTGAAGTCTAGTATAATTAGGAGTCTAGCTATTGTGTACGTGTAGGTAGCAGGTTGAGTCCGTTTAGGATTTTAGTAATCAATGTACGAATAGGATTGGGATTGGAGTCGGCGGTCTAGCTTGGTCCGGTTTATATATATATATATATATATATATATATATATATATATATATATATATATATATATATATAAAATATGCAGCGTTGCGTGAGTTTTGTAACAACGAGTTGAGAAAAAGAGAAATAAAGAGAAACAAAGGGCATGATATGATCCCTTGGCAATAATCTATTTGTGCATGTGTGTTCGTTGTGATTTGATGTGATCGATCCTGTGGACGAAAAGCCAACACTGATGTGGCTATTTTTGGACACGTTACAAATCCGTTGGGCCATCTGTACTCACCGTTTGAAAGATAGTAATGGCGTTGAATTTCTATGCACACCTTAGTAACTAAGTAGTGCTGGCATGCCAAGTTATCTTAGACCAGAAATATTTTTTGCACTTAAAATTAGTATTTTAAGCATTTAAAGATTATACTAGTAACAAATAACAAACATTTTATATTACATTTTTGACATAATTATTGCTACCATTTCTAATTTTAAGTATTTAATTATGTTTAGTCTTTTTTAATCTTAATTTTTTTATTTAAATTGTTATTAGCTATGGCGTTGAACTTTAGGCCCATGCCAACAACAGCCCACGTAAGTCACTCCCACGCATTTGTAAAAAACCTAATAAGTGAACATGTCATCTCGGATCTATACTCCCCGCTCTGTCACTAGCTTTAGCCGCAGGCCCTCCAATCTCTCTGCTGAGATTAGCTGAATGGACTGAATGGGTGGTCTATCCAGTGTATCTGTCTGAAGGACAATGGTGAAAGGGTTGGGGGTAGGGATTGTCGCGGTGCTGCACGGCGTCGGGCTGGTTCCATGGTAGGGACTTTTCTTTTTTCTTCTTTTTTTTAAGGAAAAGCTCTCCCTCTTTATTCAATAATCATAGGTATAAGGTTGGTGTCATGGGGATACCAGTCACAGATGTGTATCTATACCTACTAATATATATATAGAAACTCTAATCATCACCCAAGATGCAGAATAATTTATTCTTCATCCGAGATAATCTTACGATCACTTTACAAATAAATTACATTTGAAATACAAATAGTTACATTTATATTGAATCACTACGTAAAATTTGACAAAAGAAAAACAATATATAGGTCACAAGATCGGAAAAAATTGAATTTGTTGTAATTTTTGCACTATTTTTTGTATGTTCGTAATTTTACGTGAAATAGAATATTTTTTACGTTGATTATATTTTCTTACGGTCTCTTTCTACGTATAAAATAAGGGGAAATTTACTGAACGTAAAATTACGGTGCAGTGATGTTAAAATAGAGGGGGGGGGGGTGAAGAATAATTGTTCCTCATGCAGGATGACGAATAGCTATACCTACTAATATATATTACTGTTTCTGCCGTACGTTATGGCTTTTTTGCAAAAAAAAACCCTGACATTTTATGTATTCAACCCTCACTCCCTTTTTAAGTTAAAAAGTGGAAAAGGGTTCGTTTTACTATATGGGCCGATTAATTTGGTATATATAACGTTCCGCCTCTATATCAGCACAGTCATAGACCTAGCCCAGTGGCCGACGCACCAACACCTTACCGCACCACTAGGAGGAGACCTAAGTTCGACTCCAGCGACAAAGCCTGTTTTTTCTATTGCTTTATTTTTTGTGTAAATTCAAATGCTTTAAAACCATTCATATTTTTTAAATCCTAAACTCCAAATCTAACATATTATATATGAAAATCGCTCAGAAAAAGTGAAGATTTCAAATATGTTGTTATTTTGCATGTTACTTTTTTACAATAAAGCTTATTATGCAATATTAATTAATACCTTCTCTACATTGGTTATTTTAGAAATGCCTATTACACATGTTTCTTGTCCCATTTAACTTGAGTAGATATAACGGTTTAATGCTCTCATAAAAGATAAAGTTGACACTATAGCGGATGTTGATTCCTACTAGCTATCATATGCTAAAGGTTACAATATGTATAAGAGTCATCCTATTTTTCATCGTGCATAATAACCAATCAATATACGATGATGTATACTAAACTGTTGATACGAGGTTTATGTAAACAAGTGGATTAATGTTGACCTTCATATTTATTTAAATCGTGCCCATAAAGATTTTTAAAAACACAATGAGTACACTAAAAAATCATGCAGTCATTACATTTTTATGTAACACTATTTATCATGTTGTTTGTTGTCAAAGGATTTACAAACATCGTCCAATATGTATAAGAGGATGATTTTTTTCCGTTGCAACACATGGGCATGTTTGCTAGTACCTACTAATAAAAAAAATAGATATTTTTATCCGTCACCCTATTTTATAGAAAAATCCTAATGTATTTTTTTATCTTAACTCGCAATCCCAAGCTTTTTTTTTTAGAAAAATCCTATTTTTTTTAAGGGTAAAGCTAATTTTATTCATCAAAAGCCACAAGTTGTGGGATACAAATCGGATCATGGTGTTGGCCCAACCAAATGTGGCCCTCGGACCCAGAGTGAGCGAATACTCGGCTAACTTATGTGCTTCAGTATTAACAGCACGACCTTCAAAAGAAAAAATACAATGAAATCGTGATATCTTTTTGTTGGAATCGATCTTGTGGCTCGCGTTTCGCTTCATGGGCCTTAGCTTATCCATTGTTCGCAGCTTGCGCTATGGCCCAATTATAGCAGACTCAAGGAGGCAAAAATAATAATAGCATGACTCGAAAACGTGAGTTTCCACTGAATTTGTATGGCAGCGACCACCTGAGCTACGCCGTGGTTTTTGTTCAAAGAGGATTGAATTAATCCCAGCTAAATTTAGAAAACGTGACTTTCTAAATTAATCCCAGCTCGCTCTTTTACTTTCTTTTTCTGAATTTTTCTTTTACGTTTGGTTGCACCCGTTTATATACGTATGTGAAACTTTATATAATCATGAGTTGGCTGCTGGATGGATGTTTGGGTGAATCGGTGTCCACTCCATGGAAGAGAGACAAGGGGTTAATGTAAAAAAAACATGAACGAGATTGAAGGCATGCATATATTTAAATTGAACTCTTGGAATCGTCTTGGCAGGAGGTCCAAGATGATGTGGTGCTGATGTACTCGTCGAGAACGGGGAGATATATATTAGGAGTTGGACCTTGGCTGCCGCTATTTAGGCTAACTTGAATGCTCCTTTTTTACCCATAAAAATAAAACTTAAATGCCGTTGTTTCAGCGTTTTCTTTTCTTATTTTGTTTGTTTCAAATTTGTAACTGTATCCCCGCAAAATATATTAAAAAATTATTATTATTTGCGGAATTAAAAAATTACTCAAAGTCCAAATAAAAAATTTCATTATAATTTAGTTTAGATTTCTATTCCTAAAAACATACACTCCAATGCGGTTAAAATTTAGGTTGAACTGCAAATACTTGATTGTAAATTTCAAGATTCATCGCATATTTAAAGTTCTCATAGTATATGTCTAACTTTATGGATCTGTTTTTACTCGATAAAAATCCAGTTCAATGCTCAAAATCAAATAACAAGATAACAGCTAAAAAAATTTCATTCATGTTTCTACATATTTTGATAAAGACTAAATTTACATGAGTTCTGGATGTATTTTGATAAATTATTCTCACTAAATCTTTGTACGGGCCAAAAACAAAATTACCACGGCAATGCACGGGCTCAAAAGTTTTCATAATTTTTTTTGTCAATCAGATCAATTTACTCCAAATAATAACCATGTCCTAATCTTGTCGTCTTGATCCTCAAATAATGCATCTTTTGTTTTGTGATCAGCGACCGGTGTCCCGTGACATGGTTTCTCGACCTAGCCAACCATGATTCATACGAATTGGTATTTTCTTCCGTTGCAACGCACGGCCGTTTGTGCTAGTCTATTCCTAAGTTACAGGCAAACTTGGCGAGATTATGCGACTTGAAATTAAAGACCCTAGACTCATAGATAAAAGAGATAGAAGTAAATCTATTACAATTGTGCCTGATTTCATGCACTATAGCAGCATTTGGACCTCATGTGCCTTTAGAAATATCATTTACCACCCCCTGACAGTCTGAAGCAACACAGATGTCCTGAACGGCAATGTTCTCAGCAAGAGCAAGAGCTTCACGGCAAGCATACGTCTCAAAAATCTGAAGTTTATTAGTGAAAGGGAAAACAGTGGCTGACAAACTCAAGTAATGCCCATCATGATCTCTGCAAACTGCTGCTACGACCCCTCCCCGATGTGAATCCATGGTAGGGAGTGTTGGCCGTATTAGCGGTGGGCTGGAGCATCGCAGAGCCATTCAAGGAGGCGAGGGCCTTCATGAAGAGTGAAGACGCTGGTGCAATTAGCTATGTCGTGGGGGGTCTATGTACCGTTGGACATGGAGGCTTTGTCCATGAGCCTCGGTTGTTATGGTAATTTTACTCATTTTAGTTTATTATTGCCTGACCGGCGAGCACGTGAAACATACACGCTAGTTGGTCAGTCAACATGTGTAAAAGGCCGGGAGGTGCGAGAATTGCCTTTTGGCTCTTGGTTTCTATGAAGGCCGGTTTTTTGAAAAATTCAAAATTTTAAAATTTCAGTTTCAAAAAAATCTGGAAAAAATTGCACAACTAAACAAGGATATGAGAAGTATGTGTGCAAAATTTCAGGATGAAATACATTGAAATCTGACCTGTACAAATAAAACAAATTCATAGTCTAAAAGGATGGATAGTATAATTAGTTAAAAAGTCTTAGATTTGTGTTTTTTTCCACAACCCTCAATTTTAGTGTATTTCGTTCTGAAAATTTACACACTTGTGCATTATGCCTTCATCTATCTTTGTAATTTTTCTTTCGTTTTTAAAAATAAAAAAAATATAAAATTTCCTAAATTTTAAACTTTACAATTGAAGGCCTTCATGAAGCTCGGCCTTCAAAAGCATTTTCCGGGGAGATGTGGCCTTTATAAAAGGAACCTTTACACTCCAGGCCATCTATACCGCTGCTTTGTGTTTGCATATAACTGGATGAGGCACTCTGTACACAAAAATGAAATGTATGTATGCAAAAATTCAGGATTAAATACCTTGAGATGCGATCTGTGTAAAAAGAATAAATTCATATATTTTTAAGATGAATAGTATCATGTGTTAAAAAGACACAAATTTATTGTTTTTACACAACCCTCGTTTCAATGCATTTCGTACACACATGTGTGTTATGCCTCCATGTATATCTGTATTTAAAAAAATCAAAATGTAAAAATATGAATTTTGATTTCTTTAAAAACCGGCATTCATGGAGGCCGAGCTCCAAATGGCATTTTCGTGCATGCACGAAGTAATATGGCTGGACACATGTCATAAAGAGACCAACATGCGTAAATGTGAAATCATGTTATCTACACAACCTGATTTGATTAAAAACAAGAGATTAGGTCATTTATGTAAGATACATTGGTGGTTGAGGGGCGTGATAACAAATATATTACAGTTAATGTAGCGGAGGTAATATCATAAACATCTAAATAGTGCATTTCACATTGTATCCATTCTAACTTCTGATCATCCACATTGGATATCTCCTGACTGATGACATAAGACCATCCAAAGGGTGCAGCCCACATTGTATCCATTCTAACTTTTGACCATCTACACTTGATAACTGTTGACCGATGAAATCAAACCATTTAAAGGGTGTAGCCCACTTTGTATCCATACTATCTTCACCATCCATATCGGATATCTTCTACCAGTGACATCATACCATCCAAAGGGTGCAACCCACTTTGTATCCATACTATCTTCACCATCCATATCCGATATCTGCTAATCGATGACATCAAATCATCCAAAGGATGCAACCTATTTTGTATGCATTCTAACTTCTAACCGAACATATCAGATATCCGCTGACCAGTGACATAAGAGTATCCAAATGGAAACACACCCATTATGTACCCATTCTAGTTTCTAGCCATCCATATCAAATTTCACTATTCACATTTTGGAAGACCAGATTAGACTATCCGACCATGATCAACTAGTAGTACTATAGTATATTTGAAACTTTGTACCTAGTGTAGACTTATGGACCTTACGGGAAATTGCTGCTGAAAGTAAGGTTGTTTAATTCTAAAATTTGGGGGTCACACATGGACATTGACTCTAAGTTCATTGTTTTTCACATTAAGAGAGGACATGGACATTGACTCTAAGTCTTCCATGTGCATGCATTTGATTGGTCGCCATAAGTAGCATTTATTACATATGTTACCAGTAACGTTTACCTTTATTATCATGATCGAACCCTTGGTTGCCGGGGATTGATGAGGGGCAGCGCACTCTATATAAGTCACCCCTCCCCTCTGGCACAAGGGTTCTCACCCCTTGTAACGTACACATTCCACACGACGAAAGCTCCTGAGCACTAAGACGTAGGACTGTTACCTCCATGAGATGGGCATGAACTCATACATTCGTGTGTACAATCTCGACGTAGCTAGGACTCTGCCCTCTCCTTACCTACCCCTAACCTCTACTGCCAGGCTTCTTCCCACGATAGTTGGTGTCCACCATGGGGCAGGCGTCTAAGCGACTTCCGGCGAGTTTGCAATTTTCTCCTTCGTCATGTCTTCCCGCGGCGGTTTGTTCCTGGGCCACGAGATCCGTTTCGGTGCGCTCACCTTCGTTGCTGATGACTCGGCATGGCTTCAGGAAGCGCCTCTTGACGTTGAGGCGCTCCCGATCCGTGGGGCGACGCACTTCCACGCAAGCTCCTGCAGCGTTGTTCTTCAGCAGTCGGCAACTTTGGTGTCGTTTGCTCTCCCCGCTGTTCGTCACCGCAAGCGATCAGGTCGCTCACGGCTCCAGTGTTCGGTGAGTCATGCGACGGCTCACCAAGCGGTATCTCCACAGGTTGCAGCTATCGAGCCTGCTGAATCACTTCACGGTGTATTTGACTCGGCGTCAGATCAGTTTGCCGTTCCTTCTGTGTGTGAGATCTGCGATCCTGCAGCTGAGGTTTTCATGGTGGTTCACATCAAAGCCTGCCTAGTTTTGGCCGCGGCAGGTGTGAGGCTGGAGAACCATCGAATGTGCAGGAGCGCCGAGATGAGGATATTCTCAAAGCCGGAAACATGGTTAGACGATCACCGAGTGGCGGTGCAGATCGGTGGAGGCAATGACAATGTAGCCATGAAGCATTTGCCTTTGATGTTGGACGGTTCAACCCGAGCATGGCTTAATCGGTTGGCTCCTTCTAGCATCTACTGTTGGGAGGACCTTGCCCGAGTGTTCATCAGAACTTTCGAGGGCATGTGCAAACGTCCTGCTGGTTTATCTGAGCTGCAGCACCGTGTGCAGAAATAAAATGAAACTTTGAGAGATTACATTCAGCGTTGGACCACCCTCCATCACACGGTGGAAAACGTTTCCGAGCCCCAAGCCGTCTGTGCCTTCAAGGCTGGTGTTAGGTACAGAGAGCTTTACCTGAAGTCTGGTCGGACAGGAGATATGTCCTTAAGCAAGATGATGGAGATTGCCACCCGATACGCCAATGGCGAAGAGGAGGACCGCCTTCATAGCGTCAAAGGAAAAGCAGTCGACAATGATGCTGTCGGCGACAATTCCAATCGGAAACAAAAGCGGAAAACTGACGGTTCCGCTCAGGCAGAAGCAGACGTTCTAGATATGCCATGTGCAATCCACACGAAGAAGAATGATGAAGGCAATTTGATATTGCCCAAGCACACCACTCGGCAATGCAGATTGTTGATCCAGCAGTTCAAGGAAAAGTAGTCGAGCGAGAAAACTTTTGAAAAGGAGGATGATGAGGATAAGGAGGATTTTCCTGAGGTCAATGCCACATTGATGATTTTTGTCGATATAGAAAGCAAAAGTCGACTGAAAGTTATAAATAGAGAAGTCAACATGGCTGTTCCTGCCACCCTAACGTACCTCAAGTGGTCGCAGACCTCGATAACCATTGACCAGTCGGATAACCTCTGCAATGGGAAGGTCCCTATATTGTTGAGGAAGTATATCGTTCCGGTGCTATCAAGATCAATGATGTCTACTACGCAACCTTCTCCTTGTAGACGTTGTTGGGCCTCCAAGTGCAGAGGGTTGTAGAACAATAGCAATTTTCCCTCAAGTGGGTGACCTAAGGTTTATCAATCCGCGAGAGGCGTAGGATGAAGATGGTCTCTCTCAAGCAACCCTGCAACCAAATAACAAAGAGTCTCTTGTGTCCCCAACACACCCAATACAATGTTAAGTTGTATAGCTGCACTAGTTCGGCGAAGAGATGGTGATACAAGTGCAATATGGATGGTAGATATAGGTTTTTGTAATCTGAAATTACAAAAACAGCAAGGTAACAAATGGTAAAAGTGAGCACGAACGGTATTGCAATGCGTGGAAACAAGGCCTAGGGTTCATACTTTCACTAGTGAAGTTCTCTCAACAATGATAACATAATTGGATCATATAACTAGCCCTCAACATGCAACAAAGAGTCACTCCAAAGTCACTAATAGCGGGGAACAAATGAAGAGATTATTGTTGGGTACGAAACCACCACAAGTTATTCTTTCTGATCGATCTATTCAAGAGTCTGTAGTAAAATAACACGAAGCTATTCTTTCCGTTTGATCCATCATCGAGTTCGTACTAGAATAACACCTTAAGATACATATCAACCAAGACCCTAATGTCACCTAGATACTCCATTGTCACCTCAAGTATCCGTGGGCATGATTATACGATATGCATCACACAATCTCAGAATCATCTATTCAACCAACACATAGAACTTCAAAGAGTGCCCCAAAGTTTCTACCGGAGAGTCAAAACATGTGCCAACCCCTATGCATAGGTTCCTAATGTCACGAACCCGCAAGTTGATCACCAAAACATACATCGAGTACTCACATGAATCCACGTGTGCCAACCCATATGCATAGGTTCCCAATTGTCACAAACCCGCAAGTTGATCACAACAGATAGACACGTGTAAGACATACATCAAGTGTTCTCAAAGACTCAATCCAATAAGATAACTCCAAAGAGGAAACTCAATTCATTACAAGAGGGAGAGGGGAAAGAACATCATAAGATCCAACTATAGTAGCAAATCCCACGGTACATCGAGATCAAGACATCTCAAGAACACGAGAGAGAGAGATCAAACACATAGCTACTGGTACATACCCTCAGCCACGAGGGATAACTACTCCCTCCTCGTCATGGAGATCGCCGGGATGATGAAGATGGCCACCGGAGATGGATTCCCCCTTCGGCAGGGTGCCGGAACGGGCTCCAAATTGGTTTTTGGTGGCTACAGAGGCTTGCGGCGGCGGAACTCCCGATCTAGGTTTCTTTTTGGGGGTTTCTGAATTTATAGGAATTTATGGCGGTGGAATTACGGCGGTTGGGCCCACGAGGAGGTCACAAGCCTGGTCGCCACCACCCGGGGGGGGGGTGGTGGTGGCGGTGTCAGGGCTTGTGACTCCCTCGTGGCTCTTCTGGCCTTCTTCCAAAGCTTCGGGGGTCTCTTTTGGTCCCAAAAAAATCATCGTAAAGTTTCATTCCATTTGGACTCCGTCTAAAAATGGGCAAAAAACACGAAAAAAAAGAAACTCGCACTTGGCGCTGAGTTAATAGGTTAGTCCCAAGAAAGATATAAAATAGCATATTCATGCATATAAAACATCCAAAGTTGACAAGATAATAGCATGGAACCATCAAAAATTATAGATACGTTGGAGACGTATCAATCACTCAATCAGATCGCGTTGGATGTGGTGTTCGGTACCGACAAGAATTTTCACAAAGAAAAGTTGAAGTTTGAAGTTGTAGACTTCCAGAGCGCGTATCACGCCATCCTTTCTCGACCGGCTTATGTCCGTTTCATGGCCCGTCCATGTTACGAATACCTCAAACTGAAGATGCCCGGGCCCAAGTGTGTGATCAGAGTCATAGGGAATCGACAAAGGGCTGAGGAGTGCCTTCAGCAAGGTTCCAAGATTGACGACCATCAAATGGCTATGGCCGAGTTGGAAGAATACAAGAAGAATACTGATCCCCATGATCTGCTGCATTCCAAGAAGCCCGCTTCTGAGTTTGCTTTTTAGTTGGTAGGTGACGTGAAGAAAGTGAACATTCACCCGACAGATCCCAATGCTGCTCTAACTAACATCTCAACGACACTCGACAGCGAATAGGAATCCGCGCTCATCCAGTTCCTCCGTGAGAATTGGGACATCTTTGCATGGAAGCCTTCTGACATGCCGGGTGTACCTAGGGAACTGGATGAGCACCGATTGAGAGTCGACCCAAAGGCCAAGCCCGTCAAAGAGCATTTTCGTTGGTCCGCGGTAGAGAAACGGAAAGCAATCATCGAGGAGGTGGCTCGACTCTTGGAGGCTAAGTTCATACGCGAGGTTTACCACTCCAAGTGGCTCGTGAATGTCGTCATAGTCCCCAAGAAAGACAAGTCACTCCACATGTGTATTGATTTTAAACATATCAATCGGTCCTACCCAAATATCATTTTCCGCTCCCCCGCATCGAGTAGATTGTCGACTCAACTGCGGTATACGAGCGTTTATCTTTTCTCGATGCATACTCTGGTTACCATCAAATCCGTCTGTTTGGTCCAGATGAAATTAAGACTACCTTCATCGCCCCTTTCTGGTGTTTGTGTTATATCACCATGCCTTTTGGTCTGAAAAATACTGGCGCTACTTTCATGCTTATGATTCAGAAATGCCTGCTCGACCAAATCAGTCGGAATGTCGAGGCTTATATGGATATTATTGCAGCCAAGTCTCGCAAAGGTTCTGACCTGCCAACTGACTTGGTGGAAACATTCGCCAACTTGAGGAAATAGGATATCAAATTAAACCCGACTAAGTGCACTTTTGGAGTTCCTAGTGGTAAGTTACTCGGTTTCCTCGTTTCCGAACGAGGGATCGACGTCAATCCCGAGAAGATCGGTGCCATTGTCCGAATGCAATGTCCTGAGCGTGTGCACGATGTCCAGAAGCTCATAGGCTGCTTGGCGGACTTGATTACGTTTATTTCTCGCCTCGGAGAGAAGGCTTTGCCTTTATACCAACTGATGAATAAGTTTGATACGTTTGAGTGGAATCCTGAGGCAGAAGCAGCGTTTGTTGAGCTCAAAGCTATGCTTTCTACCCAGCCGGTGCTTGCTACTCCGCACAGCAAAGAACCCTTTCTCCTACCCATTGAAGCCACTAACCAAGTCGTCAGTACAGTTCTCACTGTCGAGCGAGAAGAGGATGGCAAGGCTTATAAAGTCCAGCATCCAGTTTACTATGTCTCTGAAGTATTGACTCCTTTCAAGCAAAGGTTCCCTCATTATGAGAAGCTCGTCTATGGTATATATCTGTCAGCAGAGAAGGTGGCACACTACTTCCAAGATCACTCAGTTCCAGTCGTCAGTGGTTCTCCATTATCTGAGATCCTCAATAATCGAGACGCGACTGGTCGAGTGGCCAAATGGGCTATAAAACTTCTATACTTTGATATTAAGTTTGAGGCAAAGAAGGCCATCAAATCTCAAGCGCTTGCTGACTTCATGGCCGAGTGGATTGAATATCAGTAGCCAATTCAAATCCACTTGGCACACTGGACCATGTTCTTTGATGGCTTTAAGATGTTGAATGGGTCCGGTCCCAACGTGGTATTGGTATCTCCAAAGGGTGACAAACTCAGTTATGTCCTCCAGATTCACTTTGATTCCTCCAATAACGAAGCCGAATATGAGGCACTCCTTTACGGGTTATGTATGGCCATCTCACTCGGCGTCAGGCGCTGATACGTCCCAAACATATCTATAATTTATGTTTGTTCCATGATCTTTTGGGTGACATTGTTATATGTTTTGCTACACTTTTATATCATTTTACACATACTTGGACTAACCTACTAACTCAGTGCACCCAGTGCCAGTTTCTGTCTGCTAATGTCTATTTTCCAGGGGCTTTTACCCAATTTTCCGAAGCCCGAAAAATTCCAGGAAAAATATATAAAAATCAGCGAAACAGAAGCTTCCGGATCACTCAAGATGGGCCAGATGGGGGCCACGGGCCTCCCAGGCGACCTGCTGGCGCGGCCAAGCCCTAGGTCATGCCAGGAGGCCGCTTGGGTGGGTCCCACCTCCTCCGGTGCCCTCCTTTGGCCTATAGTGAGAGTCCCGAGAGGAAACCCTTACAGACTTTCTCGAATCGCGAATTTCTCTATCGTTCCGCCGCCGCAGCGCTTCCGAGATCGGGAGCGTCACGAGACCTCTTCCCGGCACCCTGCCGGAGGGAGGATTGACCTCTGGGAGCTTCTCCACCATCATGGACGCTTCCCGGACGTGCCGTGAGTAGTCCTCCTTGGACCATGAGTCCATGACCAGTAGCTATGTGATGTCTTCTCTCCAATCTTGTTCTTCAATGGTTAGTCCTTGTGAGTTGCCCTAAATGATCAAGGCATCTATGTAATTCTCTTGCTATTGCTATGCTCAGTTTGTTGGGGTCCGATGGATTATGAGATTATGTTCAGATTGTTATGAGTTATATATTTGATTATCCTTTTATATTATGTACGTTAGTGATTCATGCATGTTCTTCGTTGCTATTTATTGCTTTGGCCGAGTAGTAGATTGTAACTCCAAGAGGGAGCGTTATGCATGATTGTGGGTTCATGCCCCTCGATGTCTAGCTTGAGTGACAGAAACATGAGACTAGGGGACGTGCTTGTTGCCACCAGGGAGAAAACAACGGTACTTGTGACCACGGTTACAAGGATTGTTTATCTTACGCATAGTTCGCTAATGCAGTTGTCCGTTGCTTTGAGTTTACACTTTGGGTGGGGCTCGCAACTTAATACCGGAGAGATGTTCTGGATAGATATCTCAAGGTGGATGATTAGCAAGTAGATGCTGATGAATAAACAGTCTACTTGTCTTGGCGTACTACCGATTACTATTGAACCTCTAACTATCAAGTAGCATAATTAGCATCGCGGTGTGATCCCAACTATGATTTTTTTTACCGAAGCATAGTTGTTTATCGTCTTTTGGGAGAGCGACATCACTAGTGAACATCATGTGACTCCGGTCCATATCACCATCATTGTTTACACCTCCATCATTTACCGCTTTCATGTACTTTTCCGTTGCAATCACTATTACTTTCCCTCTTGTGTTTTGATCCTTTGCAAACTACAAGGCCGGAGAGATTGACAACCTCTATGTACTCGTTGGGAGCAAAGTTATTTGTTGTGTGTGGAGGTCCACGTCTTCTGCTAGCGCCAGGCTGGAAGACACCTACTTGTTGAGCCTAGGAGTCCTCCTGGTTCGATAAACCTTAAAGTCTCCGTGTAAGGGAAATCTGCTACTGACTACATATCCACCTTCCACTTGGGGTAACAAACGAGGGGCGAGAAGTATATCCATCAACTCATCATCAAGCAAATTTCTGGCGCCGTTGCCGGGGACTCCAATCTTCAAGATAGGGGAGTTGCACGCTATCTTTTACCTTTGTTTTTTAGTCTTGTTAGTTTGCTTTCTAGTTTTTGCTTTAGAGTCTTATACCAAAAACCACAAAAAAATAGTTGCTTTGTTCTTGCTTGTTGCTGCTGCTATGGCTTTCACTGAGAACACTAAGTTGTGTGACTTCACTAGTTAGGCTTATGGAAAACTACACTCTTAGTTCGCTGCTTGGGGAAGGCCGCTTTACCACACCCGTGGTAGAGAAGTCTCCTCCACCTACTGAATGTATCCCATTCAAAATACCACTTGGTATAATTGAAATGATTAGGAATGATTGTTATGCAGGAGATGGAACAGTCAATCCTAGTATTCATTTGTTGAAACTTACAAAACTTTGTGAGTTTTTAAGATTTCAGGTTTGACAAGAGATGGAGTCATGAGGAAATTATTTGCCTTTTCACTGAAAGGAAAAGCATTGGAATAGTATAGGCTACTAGATGATTCTCACCTACGGGATTGGGAAGAGATCCAGTCTCTCTTTTACTCCAAGTTTTATCCTCTTCATGAAGTCCATGTGGATCATGGTAACAATGCTTTATGTGATACTTATATTGTTGAGTTTATGCATGATCCCACTGAAAATTATTATGAGAAGGGAACATATGCTTATATATATTTCAATAATATCAAGTTCCCTCTCTTTATGTTGAAGGTTTTTAAGCTGCACTTGTTTTGCCTTCCTATGCTTATTGCTTTGTGCTTCAATGAATTATTCTATTGCAATATTCCTATGCATAGGAAGCATGTTAGACTTAAATGTGTTTGGTATTTTCTTCTTGATGCTCTCTTTTGTTCTACAACTCTTATTCATACGAGAGCATCATTAAAATCTTAAGCCTATCTTTATGGCTATAAAGAAAGAGCTCTAGGGAGACAACCCTTGTTATCTTTACTTTGAGTTTTTATTTTCAGTTTTTAGTGGCCTTGATGTGTGTTAATAATGTATCAACATCATTGTATCTTTATTTTTAAGCTTTGTGCCAAGTTATAGCCTCCGAATGCAAGAAAGTTCAAAAATTGTGACATGCTGTCCAGAAACAGATTCTGTCTGCCTGACGGAAAAATTTGCCAAAAATCACCAGATCATATTTTTGATCTGAATTGTTTTGACAACATGCTCTATATAATTGCCTTTCTGGCATCTGTCTTGAGTTTTTTTATTTGAGTTGCAGAAGTGCCCCGAATAAATTATTTACTACATGTTGTTCTATTTTTCACACATTCTACCATGTTTTGCGTTTCCATTGTTTTGCAAATCCTAAGCTTAGTTTTTATTTGCAAAAACCTTTTGGCATTCATAAGAAGCAGTAGATTTTCATGAAAATATTTATTTTCAGCAGGTAATGAATTATTTTATTAAGGGAACTAACCACTCTAATCAGCTTATGATGAGTTCCGTATGAAGGGAGTTTTCAAGTATGCGATGGGAGATGATGAAAGAAGATACACGAGTGTCAAGTGCTCAAGCTTGGGGATGCCCCATGCACCCCAAGAAATATTCAAAGGAGACTCAAGCGTCTAAGCTTGGGGAAGCCCCCGTGCATCCCCTTCTCTATCAACAATCATCAGTTCGTCCATCTCCATGCTATATTTTTATCACTTCATATAATATGTGCTATGCTTGGAGCATCTCTCTCTTTACTTTTTAGTTTATTTTAGTTTTGCTTGCTGTTCATAACAAGTCGGAACCTAGCCTACCTTGTTTGGGAGAGACACACGCTCCATTCCACTCTAGAACACAACATAGGTTTTCATGCTTATCCTTTTTGTGTGTTCTTCATCTTTTCGTAGCTACTATCATTCTTAGCTCTTAGTTTTCATGCTTATCTTTTTAAGAGCTATTATTTAGGTTGCTTCTGGAACTCTCTTGATTTATCATGCTTATCTTTTTTAGAGAGTTGGCTCGTTGTACTGAGTTGTGTGACTTGCATGAGTAGGTAATTGAGGTTGCTATTTAAGTATAGTAGTAACTTGCAATAGTTTTGAGGTATTGATTTCAGTAATGTTTGGACTGTTGGTGCAAATAGCTTGAGACTATTAGTGATAGGTGTCATATTTTGGTAAATCCATGTGTTTTTCAAAAACTAAAAATTAGTTGAGAACTCTAGCTACTAAATTGATGTCTAACCTCTGGAGGGGTTGGAATATATAGAGTACCCTCATGTTACCATGAGTCGAGGATGCGCAAGGATAACCAAACCCCCAAACACTCCTCCTCGGGGTACTTGTATCTTTGTGAATTTCCTAACTAGATAGAGAGTTACCGATAATAAGTGTATGAGTTCTTCGGACTAATGTGAGTATTCGATTGTTGGCACTTCCACCATCCATATTTTGCTAGCCTCTTCGGTACCGTGCATTGCCTTTTCTCACATTGAGAGTTGGTGCAAACTCCGTCGGTGCATCCAAACCCATGACATGATACGCTCTGTCATACATAATCCTTATTATATCTTTCCTCAAAACAGCCACCATACCTACCTATTAAGGCATTTCCATAGCCTTTCCGAGATACATTGCCATGCAACATGCACCATCTCATGACTTGATCTTCATGTCATACATGCTTTTGCTTGATCGAGGAGCCGCATGCTAGTTGGGCCTTGCCCTTATTACTGCTACATGACGCGCTAGTATCATTGCATATCCTGCTACACTAGCAGAGGCATACATTTGCATACATCATGATAGTTTTCACTTGTCTTTATGTTGAGTACTTCTTATAAAGTGTGATGATTTTTCTTTTTATTCATGTAAAACATAGAGTGTTGCCCTTAAGTGAGGAAAAGATCCCAAAGTGGACAAAAGAAAAGATCCCAAAGAGGAAAAATGAGAGATAAAAAGAAAGAGCCAAAGAGGTCACAAAAAAATAAAAGAAAAAGAGAAAAAAGAGAGAAGTGGCAACACTACTATTCCTTTTAAAATATTCACACTCATACTCGATTGCTATATTGATACTGCATAGAGATTATCATTCATGCATAACTATGTGGGGACCCTTACACTATAGAACTTGGTTTGCATATTCCAATGATGAACCTCCTCAAATGAGCTCTAGGTCTTCATGAGCAAACAAGTTGGATGCACCCCCACTAGTTCCATTGGAGAGCTTACCTTATCTCATATGTGCATCTTTTACATGGCAATCCCTACTCCTCACATCATATCTATCATTTGGCTTTCTCTCGCCTATGGTTGTCCTCATTGATGTGAGCCTTTCTCACCTTTTTGTTTTCCTTCCCCATCATTATTCTATTTGCCATCCTAAGTGCCAACATATCTTGCTTACGCTCATCCATTGCATGAGTGCTCAAAGTCGAAAGGGAGAGGATCATTTTGACTTGTGCCGACTAGTGGTGTGGGGATGAGTCAAAATAAGATTCCGAAGGAGACCAAGTGTGAAATTTTAGTAGATTGAGTTCTCAATAAAAAATATTTTATGATCTCAACCCATCTGCCACTTCTTGCACAAAAACACCATTTGGAGACATTCGAGTCATGGACAGCGAGAGCTCTTGCGCCTTTATGTTCTTACTTTGCTAAACTCAATGCTAGATATAGACTCTTGCTTGTTATTGTCTTGACTTGAATTGCATATCTCACTTGCTTTACTTTGAAGTTCTTATATGTGTGTTAGCATGTCACCACAAAAATTATTGTGTTATCATTTATCTACTCGAGGACGAGCATAAATTAAGCTTGGGGATGTTGATACGTCCCAAACATATCTATAATTTTTGTTTGTTCCATGATCTTTTTGGTCACATTGTTATATGTTTTGCTACACTTTTATATCATTTTACACATATTTGGACTAACCTACTAACTCAGTGCACCCAGTGCTAGTTTCTGTCTGCTGATGTCTATTTTGCAGGGGCTTTTACCCAATTTTCCGAAGCCCAAAAAATTCCAGAAAAATATAAAAAAAATCAGCGAAACATAAGCTTCCGGATCACCGAAGATGGGCCATAGGGGGGTCAGGGGCCTCCCAGGCGACTTGCTGGCGCAGCCAGGCCCTAGGCCGCGCCAGGAGGCCTCCTGGGTGGGTCCCACCTCCTTTGGTGCCCTCCTTTGGCCTATATTTAGAGTCCCGAGAGGAAACTCTTACAGACTTTCTGGAATCACGAATTTCTCCATCGTTCTGCCGCCACAGCGCTTCCGACATCGGGAGCGTCAGGAGACCTCTTCCCGGCACCCTGCTGGAGGAGGATTGACCTCCGGGAGCTTCTCCACCATGATGGACGCTTCCCGGACGTGCCATGAGTAGTCCTCCTTGGACCATGAGTCCATGACCAATAGCTCTGTGATGTCTTCTCTCCAATCTTGTGCTTCAACGGTTAGTCCTTGTGAGCTGCCCTACATGATCAAGGCATCTATGTAATACTCTTGCTATTGCTATGCTCGGTTTGTTGGTATCTGATAGATTATGAAATTATGTTCAGATTGTTATGAGTTATATATTTGATTACCCTTTTATAGTATGTTCCATAGTGATCCATGCATGTTCTCCGTTGCTATTTATTGCTTTGGCCGAGTAGTAGATTGTAACTCCAAGAGGGAGCGTTATGCATGATTGTGGGTTCATGCCCCTCGATGTCTAGCTTTAGTGATAGAAACATGAGACTAGGGGATGTGCTTGTTGCCACTTGGGAGAAAACAACGGTGCTTGTGACCACGGTTGCAAGGATTGTTTACCTTACGCATAGTTCGCTAATGCAGTTGTCCGTTGCTTTGAGTTTACACTCTGGGTGGGGCTCACAACTTAATACCAGAGAGATGTTCTGGATAGATATCTCAAGGTGGATGATTAGTAAGTAGATGCTGATGAATAAACGGTCTAGTTGTCTTGACATGCTGCCCATTACTATTGAATCTCTAACTATCAAGTAGCATAATTAGCATTGCGGTGCGATCATAATTCTGTCAATTGCCCAACTGTGATTTGTATACCCAAGCATAGTTGTTTATCGTCTTTTGGGAGAGAGACATCACTAGTGAACATCATGTGACTCCGTTCCATATAACCATCATTGTTTACACCTCCATCATTTACCGCTTTCATTTACTTTTTCGTTGCAATCACTATTACTTTCCCTCTTGTGTTTTGATCCTTTGCAAACTACAAGGCCGAAGAGATTGACAACCTCTCTGTACTTGTTGGGAGCAAAGTTATTTGTTGTGTGTGCAGGTCCATGTCTTCTGCTAGCGCCAGGGTGGAAGACACCAGCTTGTTGAGCCTAGGAGTCCTCCTGGTTCGATAAACCTTACAGTCTTCATGTAAGGGAAATCTGCTCCTGACTACATCTCCACCTTCCACTTGGGGTAACGAACGAGGGGCGAGAAGTATATCCAACAACTCATCATCAGGCGCCTGATGGTATACGGTGATTCAGATTTGGTGGTTAATCAGGTGATGAAGGAGTGGGACGTCAGGAACCCTGCCATGACTGGACATTGCATGCAGTTAGGAAGCTTGAGAAGAAATTTGAAGGTTTGGAACTCCACCATATTCCCCGAGTGAAGAATCAATCAGCTGATGATCTAGCAAAGATAGGATCCACTCGGAGGCCTGTATCTAGCAGTGTGTTTCTAGAACACCTACATTCTCCTTTGGTGCAGGAAGATCCCTTCACTGAAGAGCCCCCGCAAGCAATAAGCACCTCCAATCCGACTAAGGTTGACGTCCCAGCAGTCATAGATCTAGTCATGGAGATTCTGGTGATTACGCACGATTGGACAATGCCATATATTGCATTCATACTGAGACAAGAACTCCCAGAAGATGAGGTTGAAGCTCGACAAATCATCCACAGGTCCAAGGCTTTTACTATGATGAATGGACAACTTTACAGAGAAAGTGTAACTGGTGCAACTCAGTGTTGTATCTCTCCTGAAGAAGGTTGACTGATTCTAGAGGAAATTCACTCGGGGATGTGTGGTCATCATGCGTCCTCTCGGACCATTGTTGCCAAAGCATACGGAGCTGGTTTCTTCTGGCCGCGCACCAACAAAATGGCTAACGAAATTGTTGAACGCTGCGAAGGATGCCAGTTTTGTGCAAACTTGTCACATAAGCATGCGTCTGTCGTGAAGACTATTCCACTCGTCTGGCCGTTCGCTATATGGTGTTTAGATATGGTCAGTCCTTTCCGAACGGGCCAGAGTGGATTCATGTATCTTCTTGTAGCAGTCCACAAGTTCACCAAGTGGATTGAGGCTAAACCCATAAAGAAGCTGGATTCACGCACTTCTATCAAATTCCTATAAGAGATAACGTTCCGGTATGGAGTCCCCCACAGTATCATCATAGATAATGGTTCAAAGTTTGACTTGGAAGAGTTCAGATACTTTTTCTCCACCCAAAGCACTCGAGTGGAGTACACATTCGTCGCACACCCCTAGATTAATGGTCAAGAAGAGCAAGCAAATGGTCTTATCCTTCAAGGGTTGAAGCCTCGACTTATGCGAGATCTTGATCATGCAGCTGGAGCTTGGGTTACTGAATTGCCGTCTGTTCTGTGGGGTTTGATGACGACTTCTAACCGGTCGACTGGGCGGTGCGAGGACTTCAATGGAGGCAATCAAATCTTGTGGGGAACGTGTGCAAAACTCTGCAGAGTACTCAAACCTAATCGATTAGCCGTGTCCACGGTCATGGACAACTTGAGCCAAAGGAATTGAAGCTATCAGGAATTCGCAACACCATTAACTTATTGGTGTGGGTAATATTGATAACTTGGGTATGAGAAATGGTTGGTGGAACCTTCTCATTAACAACCAACAATGTAGTTAATTTTGCTTTTACCCTCTCTCTTGTTGTAGGAAAAAATTGCTTTACGCAAAACTTAAACTACAACCCCACCTGCCATATGTGCATATAGTATAGATGATATTTTCACCCCTCTCTTTTGTGACTTGCCGGCATATTCAATATGCTTACCTACACGGCTGCAACATCTTATGTTTGGATGGTGAAGCGCTATCGGATCGTGAAGCATTTACGCTTGCAAACTATAGAGAGGTCGTCGTTTCAATATTCTGCACTCAACCTGCCGTTGGTGTTTATTGGGACTCCACTCCCTTTGACTGTTTCCGCTGAGATTTTGAGGTATATATATATATCAGTTTTACGTTATTTACATGTGATTGCACTTTGATATATACATTGATGTACTATGTGTGCCAGCATACTGATCTAGGGATGGCACGGATACATAGAGGCTTGACTCGTTTTGAGTCAGGTCCCTACATCTCTACTTCTAGTTCTAGTTCTAGTTCTAGTTCATACAATTAGAGCTGGATCTACGTCTCTCTAATCCTCATGATCTGATGCCCCGTGTGAATCTAATCCCTTCCCTCCAGTTCTTCAATGGTGATTATATTTGGATGGTGAAGCGCTATCGGATCGTGAAGCATTTACGCTTGCAAACTATAGAGAGGTCGTTATTTTGTTCGAGATATCATCATGGATAGTTCAAGAGACTTCAAGAATGATATGCATCAACTCTTCTTCTGCTGCAACTCGGGGTTTGAAACAATATGATCTAAATCCCTTATGCATCTTTATACTGATCCTATAATGTGTTTGTAGGATGATTTCTTTTGTTTTATACCATGTTTCAGAACAGCTATGACCTTGCGAGGTAAAGGGTTGGTTAGGTGGGGCACGCGGTTCTCACGGTTGAGGTCAATAGCTGTGGGTGTGCGGTCCGACTTTCTATCAATCTAGTCATTGGGTTGTCCTGCCCGGCTAGCGAAGCACATAGGCAACGAACATTATTGTTTGTCATTAGTAAATATACAAGGGAACTACAAAGGCAATACAAATATTATTACTTTTAGGGTACTCATTAGAGAATTCCTTCGAATGGTTCACCTAATTTCCCAGTTGTTGTTTGTTCTTCACAATTACCATGCGAGGAAAGGTTGGACGATAAAAAATAAATCGTCAAAGAAAGCTATGGAAAATTATCACCATTAAGGAAAATATAAATACTTTACAAACGTAATCATTTGCGGACAGTTGAGAAAAACATTCTTCAAATAGTTTGCTTAACTTTCGGGTTGTTGTTGGTCTCCACGCAAATTGACACAATGGGCCATGCAGTAATCATATAAGAGTGTGAGAAGCAAGGAACTGTGCACACGAGACTTAAAATATTCAAACGCCAAACCCATGCATCAACACAACCCAAACTCCTAACCACTCTCAACCTAATCAATGCAGGTCCAAACTACATCTTCCTTGACGTGTTACTCTATCTTCATCGTTCATAATTTGGAGAACAAGTTTTTGCTTCGGGCAAGACCGCCATTGACGACTACGGTTTGTGAAAATATTTACATGTATGGAAGTTATACTCACATACCACGCCATTTATCCTATCATGCTTCACCACTCCTTCGGTGGCACGGTTGTTCCATCACACACAAACGCGCGCGCACACACACTCCTCAAACAAATGTAGATCCAATTGCATCATCCTCCACAAAAAGGAAATATGTAACCCCTTCATGGAGTAGTTTCTCTACCTTCCTCCATGTCACGCGATACACGTTCGGACACATGAGATAAAAAAAGTTGATGTAGTGACATCATTATGCTCAAATGGTAAAATTGATAAGTACCATCCAACAATGGAGCCTCTATCTGTCACCTCAGCATTCGTTAACACGCCTATGACATAATGTGATGGTACCACCCATTTTCAGTTATAAACCATGATGTGCATCCAGCGTCGTATTTTCACATTTGGCTCTCACTACAAGAGAAAATCACACATATCTCGTGATATAGTGAATGAAAAGATAACCTCGGCCGTTTGACGCCCCTTTCGGTTCGTCTAATCTCATATTGTGCGAACGTTATTAATAAAGCAGCTTTTCAGGATCCCTAGAGATCCTTCCGGTATTAAATATAAATTCTTTTCTATAATACCCACACACATCCATCAAACAGCCATCACTTTCTCTTCCTCCCTTCCTTCAACATTCTCTGTTATCTTGTCCCACCAAGTTATAAGTGAGAAGGCATGAATGAAGAGTCCCCTCATGCGTTGTTTGGAGAGCTGATCACCATCTAGGAGGAGGAGGAGGTGGTGGAGGAGCACGCAAATCATCCAGCGGCGGCTGCAGGTGAGCTAATCCGGTGAGATCATGATTCTTGTCAAACTTCTCCATGTGGTTGGTCACATTTACTAACTCACCACCTCCAACAACTCTATAGCTTCGGTGTAGGCAACTTGTTCGACATGATGTCTAATAGGCTTATTGATAGGAAAACCATGGAAACAACTCTGGCCAGTGGAGAGGACCGCCTCGGGGCCCTCCCAATCGATCTTCTCTAGTATCTTATGTCGTTCCTGCCTTCCCGCAACTCTGTGTGGACGTGCATTCTCGGTAAGAGCTCGATCACGCTCTGGAAGTCTGTGCCCGCCCTACATCGATGACCCTCATAGCTATGACGCCATTAGGGGCTCTAGCACATTTGTGAACGATTTCCTTCGCCTCCGTTATCCAACTCCTCTAAATTTATGTGACATCAGTTCTGATTGTGAGGAGACTACAGCTTATAACCCCGAATGGGTCGACAAGGCACTCCAACATATGAAGCCATGGCTATGGTATAGTCTATCATGTCAAGTTTGAGTGCTTAAAATTTGTATTACCTGGCGAGTAATAAACACGACTCTCATCTCGTCACACTTGAAGAGGTTACATCTGGACAACTTGCACTCTAAGGGAAGCTCCCTTGATTTTCCAAGTTGTAAAGTGCTAGAGGTGTTAAAGAGGATAAGTTGTGATCTCCATGTGAATATCTTGTCCCAATCAGTACGACATCTTTCATGGTGGTAGTTTTGGTATTGATGCCCGCATTCATATTTCCACCCCAAATCTCATTGGCTTAGGACTAGCTCCACTTTGGGGTTGGGCTCCTTTGCTTGCTAGCATGCCATTAGTGGTAAAACGACATGTGTAAAGCTTGGAGAAGGGTGCGATTAGAAAGTGTGTTACTGTGGTAATCCATCATGTGAGGGATGTGATGCTCAAGCTAGTGAAACCGACTATCCCGTGGTTTTGGAAATTTTGTCAAGTGCTACAAATTTGAAGTTGAAAATATATGATCCGACACGAGTATGCTCCCTTCTTGCAAACTCCTATTGTTCTCTGCCATCCGCTACAGTCAATGTATGTTTGTATGCAGATATTTTTCAGTGGAAGCTTACCAAACACATTCCTTACGTGTGTTTCAACTTTCCTGAATTCACATGCTTGGATCTAGATGTTTCTTGAACACATTTGTTACTATGTGAACCGCTACTTGACAATTTAGTCATGTGTACTATTCATACATGTAGTATTGAGATTATAGTACAGCTTGGGTTACAAATCTTGGTATATGCTAACAATTCATTACTATAAAAAAGAGCCACCAGAAAGCTTTCAAAGCATGTACTTTTGTATCTCAAAAAGAAGCTTGTACTTCTGAATTTAGATCTTGAACTGTGGTTTAACCATCTTCATTTTATGTCCAGTTATCTATATTGCGAATGTATTTGAAATGGTGTCCTATATTTAACAAGTTAAAAATGTTGTTGTTCAATGAATGGTGTGCTGGTGATGATTTTACGGGATTGGTTTACTTTCTCTAGCACTCTCCAATTCTAGAGACAGTTACGCTTCAGCTTGATCTTGAAAGTTCTGAGGTATATATATTCTCGAAGTAAAATAGCGTGTCTTTGAAGTTACCATTTACCTTTTGTTGACATATGCAAAATATTTTGTTTGCTATAGAATTGTCATTTGAGCGATACTGATGAAAGTTGTAACTTAAGGGAACAATCATTGCTATCACCACATCTCAAGGTAGCAAAAATTGTATGTTGCACGCTAGAAGATATGACAGTTTGTCGTATTCTCAAGATTCTATGTGCCCACTAAGTCCCTTGCGAGTAAATTGATGTAGATGTTCGCGTGTAGTTACAATTATCATTCTTTATCATTATTATCTTTCAGTAGCAAGGCTATACATTAACATACTTGGATCAAAAAATTCTTATCCCCAAGCAAAGTAGGATGATATATCCTCATGCACCACTTTTTACATCATTCTAGCCAACCACGACACCGTACTATACCTGGCAACCATGACGTTTCCCGTTAAATGGTGGCATTGATGCTTGTCATCACCATTGGTGTGGATGGAAGCCAACGGTAACACTTGCTAAACAACTAGAGCACCAACAGGTGATTTGTAGTTACACGCAGCAGCATGCCCATGTTAGCAACGCACAACAGTACGGAACTTAATTATCAATTAGCATAACAACATAAAGTATTAATTGCCTCGACTAAATGCCTTATTAGGTAAGGTAAGGTAAGGTGATCTGCACTAATGTAGGCGGTACCAAAGGTAGAAACCTGAAGTACACAATTTTTACATTGGAATGAGGCAAGTTGACACCCTCTATGGTTGTTAGGGGTAAGCGCTACCCAAAATGCTCCGTGCTAAATATAAGTTAAAACCTCTGCTCAGTTTCATTTTTCATTTTTGTCCCATTATAAGGATTTATCACGATATGCCCTGATAGCTAGCTAGACTAAAGCTGAAGAGTTCATATGAATTCGAGCATTCTGATAGATAGATCAACCGGCCGAATTTCTCACAATATTCCCTGCATTCCTTCCGGTATAATGTGCTCATTGTGTCCTTTCTTGTTTATGCAGGGTTGTATTTCGATCTGTATATGATCAGATCATCCCCGTTATTCAAACTTGAGGCCCTTGGATCTAGTGCCAAGAAGATGTTGTGTTTTGTCTACTAGTGTCCTATTCATATGAAGTTATGAACTCTTATGTGATTTGTTGTGTTTCATCTACTACTGTCCTATTCATATGAACTCTTACGCATTGTTCTATGATGTGTAGCTTGTTGCTTGGATATTATCTTAAATTGTACCATGTTGAGGTTCGAAGTGTCGTGGTAGTCCTCGTGTACTTTTGCTCATCTCATGAACTTAGTGCTAGGCCTGAACCGGTTATGTAATTATGGTAGGATGTTTGAGGCACCTGTCTAGTGTTATTTCTGTATTGTGCTAAGTAATATGCAACGTGTGAATGTTCGCTTCTTTCTAAACTTGCTATGTTGGTTGAGTGTATTCTTGCTTGAGAATACATGTTATGGTTTTGAATGTGGATCTTGGGCTTGAGAAGTACAAGGGTCTTTCCACTGTATATGATCCCCAACTTCATTGGTGCCACCTCTAGCTGCGAACACTTGAGGTCCATGAAAAACACATGTGCACTTCTAGGTTATTCGTTAGTGTCTGTGACATCTTTGGTACTCTCTTGGTTCATGAGAAAAACCAACTCAAGGATAGAGAACCATCAAACACCCATTGCAAACCTACCATCTCATTAATCCTCTTCCTAGTGACTCCACTCTTTCTTGATGCTTGGAGCAAAGTCAAATGGAGGATAGATGTCCACAACTCTCGTTGTGGAGGTGAAATGGTGGTTGTGGACTTGGGGTGAGAAATTCATTAAGGATTCATTCATTTCCTTCTTTACCGAATTCCTTATTTGACCCAGAGTCAAAATGTGATTTCCTATTTGGCCCCGAAAAATATCTTACCTATTTTACACATGGTCAAAATTTTGTTTGTAATATGAAATTCGATCATTTTTTGTTACTAATGTGTTAAGTGAGACTACAAAATACAATTTATTCCCTGGTACAATATCTATTACCAAACAAGGAATAACCTCTCACGATTTCACGAAAGAATCTTCCCGTCAAGACTGGCTCGGCATAGCTTAGCTAGCAAGACACCTCGACCTACCGATCCATCACACAAAGCGGTGTATGGAAAATGTTGATGAACATGATATTCCTTATCAGGACCGATCCTATGATTTCGTGGGTCCGGGGTAAAATAAACCCAAGCTCCTTAATACATACAACAAAATAAAAGTTGAATATGATAATACGATCTCCTTTCTAGTTTAAAAGGCTTACATGTATTCATGTATACATAATGTGTGTATCCCTATATCAATAATGTGACCAACATGTTACCAATAATATATAAAAGATCTCATTAGAAACTATTAACTTATATTTTCTAATGGTATAAGTTTTGTGATATACATTTCATACTACATTGGTAAAAATTGACTGGAATTACATAAGTAAAACTGATGACCTAGGGATACACACAAGACTCTGAGTAGTCTACAAGAACTTGATTTCCTTTCTCATTTTCTCACCTGATACATACTTATGACATGATCGTGCTTGTAATTTAATGAAAAATTTGTTGTTTAAAACAAGGAGAAAGGTAAAGGATGTTAGGTCACCCTTTCATGTGGCGAGGTAGGGCTAGTGGTCTGCTCTAGCGGACGATGACGATTGATGGCGCCGATTGTCCTAGCTAGGTGCGCTCCACTCCCATCGGGTATTAACTACTAGGAAAAAGCCTACTAGTAGTGAGGGGTATAGACTTAGCAATAGCACGGGTCCCCGCGCTACTGCTAGCTCGCTACAACTAACTTAGTAGTGGCACCCGGCGCTACTACCAAAAAAGTTAGTATTTGTGTGTCTGTTTCGCACCCGCACTACTACTAATGAAATAGTAATAGTGTGTCTAGTGTTATCCCCACGCTACTACTAACTAATTAGCAATTCTAGTTTTTCCTGTCAACACGCCGGTCGAAGCAGGGGCTGACGAGGCACCGCCCCTACGTGTGTTCGATGTAGCAGTGGATCTAATCCAGAGCTACGACGATGACTGCTAGTGTACACGAGGAAGGAGAGGCGCTAGATGGCGGGGTCCCTAGCAGATTCAGACAAGGGCGAGTTGATCCAAGTGGTGGAGAGGTCGATCTGGCTGGCAGCTCCTTTGAACCTTCAGATGGCGAATGCTTCTTTCTTGTCTCATGTGTGAGAGAGGGAGAGAGAGAGAGTGAGAGAGAGGGTGGGAGAGAGAGGGAGAGGGAGGGAGGGATGAAGAGAGGGAGAGGGGGGAGGGAGGGAGGGAGGGAGGGAGGGAGGGAGAGAGAGAGAGAGAGGAGGGAGAGAGAGAGAGGGAGAGGGAGAGGGGGTAGAGGAGGGAGAGGGGGATGGATAGATGGAGAGGGGGAGAGAAGGAGAGGGAGAGGGAGAGGGATGAAGAGGAGGGAAGGCCACGGTTGACGAGACCTGGGTGATGGCAAACCGCTGGTCGGACGAGGGAGTAGTGGGTAGGAGGAACTTGGGCGTCACGAGGCTGAGAACACAAGCGGGCGACTCATCTAGGGGAGGGAGAGAGAGAGGTAGAGGGAGAGGGATAGGGAGAGGGAGAGAGAGAAATAGATAGATAGATAGAGAGAGAGAGGGAGAGGGAGGGGATGGGGAGGGGAGGGGAGGGGGAGGGAGAGAAGGGAGGGAGAGAGGGAGAGGGGGAGAGAGGGAGAGGGAGGGAGAGGGAGAGGGATGGAGAGGAGGGAAGGCCACGGTTGAAGAGACCTGGGCAATGGCAAACCGCTCGTCGGATGAGGGAGTAGTGGGGAGGAGGACCTTGGGCATCACGAGGCTGAGAACACAAGCGGGCGGCTCATCGATTTGGCCATGGTGGGCTCCTCGTGCTCTTGTTCAGAGAGAAAAGAGAGTCCTGTGAGGGAAAGAGAGATTGAGAGGAGAGTGAGAAGAATGAGAGGGATGGAGAGAAAGCACAAAGCATGTGACTGTGTTTGTGTTTCCTCCCATGCCACGTCATGAATCCAAGTGACTTGGTGCTCAGCCAATGTGAGTGAGTCGTACTGTGTTTTGTGTTTTCTGTGCTTAGTAATAGTAGCAGGGTTATAAAGCCAACACTACTACTAAGTTGATAGTAGCAGTGCGGGTTTATATCCCTCGCTAGCTACTGCTATGGCATGTCCCGGGGGACACGGTAGAGACCACTTAGTAGAAGTGAGGGGTATAAACCTATGCTAGTACTATCAACTTAGTATTAGCGAGGGGTATAGGCCCATGCTACTAGTAAGTAGTAGTAGCGAGGGGTATAAACCCGTGCTACTAGTAAGCGTGTATGTATATGATTTTCCCTAGTATTGATTGACCGCATTGGATGGCTAGCCCATCACGTGGTTGTGGGCGGAGCAGATTGGGGGGGGGGGGTCCACATCGAGATAACTATTTGGTCGGCTCCGGATGGCTGCGATGGTGACCATGATCGAGTGTGCCAGTTTTCTTCTTGGAGACATTGGTCAGGTCTACCCTATCTCTTCCCACCTCACTACATCTTGGGCGAAAATCCTAACTGTGGCGGGCGGCGACGCCGTTCAAGACATCATCCCCTTCTTGAAGGCATCACCATGAGAGCTTTATGGTGGTGGGCATCGTTCGGGTTCACTGGCAGCTGGATATGGCGTGCCCTTCTCCCTACCCGGAGCATCTTCTTCGGGGAAACCCTGGATCTGGGTCTCCCAAATCAGATGATCATGGTTCCATTTCGAGTTAGAGGTATTTAGTTCGATTGGTCTACTTTTTTCCTTCGTCTTTTAGTCTTTATACCTCATGGATAACTAGCAACATGAAGTTGTTGTGTTTTGTTTATTAGGACCGTATCCATACAAACCCTTGGCAAGATCTTAGCCTTCTTCACTAGGTACAATTTTCAAAAGATACAAGAGAAGATAAGAAAAGAATTTAGAGTATGAACTGATTCTTGGCAAGATCTTAGCCTTCTTCAAATATTTTAGGAAAATAGTTTGAGTGAAGGGGTTTTTATTAATTGGAAACATTTATAAACCATCTCCAATTTTTCAATGTTTAAGTTGTTGTCCACGGTTTTTTACTCACCTTTATTTGGATATTAGTTTGTTGGTTCATGATTCCGTAGTATTTGAATTAAAGTATGGCAAACAAGTCGGCAATAAAATTGATTGAGATCCTAGCCTATACTTGTTGTAAATCAGTCCAAAATATGCATGCAGTAAAAATCGTCAATCCTTGATTCACATTATTATAATTTAGTCACATGAAAATAGTATCTAAACTTCCATGAATAATTACTGATACTCTGTCATCTTTTCTTAAATTTGAACTAGCATATTTACATAAATATGAACAACCGAAGTTGTACATCAAGGACTAGGTCTATGTCTACAAAGGTTACTACTATAGAACATACCTATTAGCGACGCATGGCGCACTCCAAGGCATCACAAATGTGTTAAAGAAACATTGCATGTAGTTGTCCAGAAATGCATGTATGGCATATGATAGATAAAACATGTATGTGTTCACCATTTGTAGTGTGGTAATTCACTTTGAAATTGATGAACAGATAAACCATTGTGCAAATATATCGACCCAATATACCCATTCCAAGGATGGTATATGTTCCACACCATGACCTACATCGCACCGCTGACCAGATCCCGCACCGCCACCAGCATTTATCCCTATATATATATCTCAATTCCTATCTGTGATCGATCGATATTGCCCACATCGATCGCCCCCACCTCATGATTTCCATATCAAGACGAGAACACACACCTATATCGAGCAGCCTACTCGCTAGCCACCGCCCAACCCATTGTTCTGTTCTATAACTCTGCATCTCAACTCTCGCCAGACCCGCTGTCGACTTCGCATCTTCCTCAAGCCTCCTCGCGATCTTAGAGTGAGTACATTATCCTCAAAGCGAGTTGCTTGAGGTTAAGCAGGTGGCCTCCTCAGCGAGCCACTTGAGATCCTAAAACAGTGTGACTTGTAGCTTCTTATCTCTCAATAGGCTGAACGACTCTCTAGACTAGGGTTCCGATTGACTGGCGAAGGTGAACATCCTTCCTCTACAAGTGGTCCATGGTCTCCAACATAACTCATTATCCTCTCCGCTACATAGGGTCGAGGAATCCAACTCCACTGGTGGATGCGGCCTAGTCGTAGACGAGCTCGCCGGGAAAGAAATATTATGATAATTATCTATTTTCTGGCTCATCAAAGAAATTTAGTCTTAAGATTTGCCGGTCTGGTCGCTCGGTGGTGATCATAGCAATGGGCTATGAACGTGTATGTTTATAAGGGTGAGTATTCATTCATGTATGTAAACATCTCCCTGTGTACTGTTAATAGTCTTCGTCTGTGATATATTTGAAGTAGTATAAGGGCGTTTGAGTATTAATTCAAAAGAAACATATGCACTGGGAAGTGATATGCATATACACCAAAGGCCAGTGTGACAAAAATTCACTTGTTTGGGATGCATGCACGAATAAATACGTAAAACCATGGATGTACACACAACGTGATTTGATTAAAAACAAGAGATATGCTCATTTATGTGTGATCCATTGGTGGTTGGGGGGTGCCATAATAAATACACTATAGTTAATGTAGCGGATGGAGGTCATATCACAAACATCCAAAGAGTGCATACCACTTTGTATCCATTCTAACTTCTAACTTCTAACAATCCATACCAGATAGCTGTTGACCACCAATGATATCACACCATCCAAAGGGCGCATCCCATTTTGTAACCATTCTAACTTTTGACCATCCATATCAGATATCTGCTGACTGATGACATCAGATCATCCAAAGGGTGCAACCACTTTATATCCATTCTAACTTCCGACCATCCATATCGGATATCGGTTGACCATTGACACCAGACCATCCAAAGGTTGCCGCCTATTTTTTACCCATTCTAGTTTCTATCCATCCATACCAAATTTCACTATTCACAATTAAGGAGACCAAGTTATATTATTTTCCCATGATCAACTAGTAGTTAAATAAGAGTACTCTATTATGTTTGAAACTTCGTTTCTAGTGTAGGCTTATGGACCTCACGAAGGAAATCGCCAATCAAAGTAATTATCTTCAATTCTAAAATTTGAGGGCCACATACGTTGACATTGACTCTAAATTCATTGTTTTAACAATATTACAACTATTTAGGAAAATGTGATTATAACTTTGATCTCACGGTGAGATTGTGTTCACATCCATGTGACATCACTTTGTCATTTTGATTAGTGTAGCGGTGCCAACAACAATAAGATGTGGGTTTAAGTGACTAAAAACTTTGAAATGTCCTTGTTTTGCCAAAAAATGTTTTGTGCTTAGCTGAGCCTAAAACTAAAACTGACATGTAGAATCACCACCGAATTCAGCTTCTCTAAAAAATGTGGTTATAATTGTGGTTTTGGTTTTACATTGTCGTCGCATCCATGCGAGGATGTGTTATGTCATTGTGCTTTGTCGTTTTAGAATTCGATGTCTACTATACACAAATATCAATACAAGTATACACAAATAGATTTTCTCCATTACTTTGGGTGTAACAATAGATCATTTTGGTACATACATGTGTGCTTGGTTTGTACTCTCTCTTTAGTGATCTAAACGCTCTTATATTAGTTTACAGAGAGAGTATATATTCGTAAGTAGTACTTTTGTGGTTATTGGACGATGTACAGTTCGTGGTAACTCTTTTTGTACTCGGTGTGTGTGTGTGTGGAGGGGGTGATTCACTTATTGCTCTGTCGGATTCTATTCCACCATATGTGTCACCATGTAGGATGCGTGGAGCCCACCTGCCACTTTGTTCTATTATTTTTTTCCTTTTTTTAATTGTAATGTATTATGAATATATTAATATTAATATATATATGTGGGGGGTGTGGGGGTGTGGGTGTGTGGGTGTGTGTGTGTGGGTGTGACAGTTTGAAACATGAAAAACCTTTTTGATCTATAAATAGCCACCAATGCTCAGTTGCCACATTCACACATACGCAAAAACAGAAGCAAATAGAGCTTTAGTTTTGAGAAAACCCATGGCAGAAAGAACAAAAGGAAGGCCCTCAAATGCGCTTAGCGTGATGGTCATTGATGAAGATGAGTTTCATGCCAACTCTGCAAAATCCATGCTCTTGGAACTGAACTATTATGGTAAGATTTCTATATCCCATGAAAGAGAAACTATGTTCATCTTTATGAATATATACACCTTTTCATGTTTCGTGGAAACCATTTCTTCTCATGTTCTAAGATGTCGTTAAATTAAGATAGTGAAAGTTGATCTTGTCTTTCCAGTGGCAGTGTATACAAGTCCCATCGAAGCACTCAGTATTCTTCGAAAGAAAGCACATGATATTGATTTCATCATGGCAGCAGTGCACATGGAAGAGTTGAATGGCTTTCAGTTCCTGGAAGCAGCCAAAGATATGCATAGAAACATTCAAGTGATCAGTATGTTCACTAATAATTTGTCTACAACTGCATGCACATACATCTTCTTTTATGTGACGTTGATAAGTATTTTTTTTCAAAGCAGTGATGTCAACAGAAACAACAATGTACACAATGAAGAGATCTATTGAACTTGGTGCTTGTTTTTTGGTGAAGAAGCCTCTTGATGCTAATACCATTCACAGTTTATGGCAACATCTCGATGTAAAAGTTCTAAGGTTGAACAGGATGAAGCATCTGTTTCAAGGTCACAATCAACATCTTATGACAAATTATTTATTCTTATAGTTTGTAGAACATAACTTAACAGTATAATCTAATGGTTTATTGAGAATCTATTGACGTACAGTTTTTCACATGGCCAACCTAAATAGCCTTTGGAGCACAATATATCCATTTCAAAGTATATTTATTTTCATAACTTGGCACAAAAAGTAAGAGTACAAGTAAAATATTATTATGTCCCTTGAATTATTTTCATGTCCATCTCTTTTTCTTCACCAAGGAAAATAATTACTCTCTCCTGCCATGTTTGCAAGAGCACGCATTTTGTGTAGAACTCTAGCCATCAATTGACACCTACCCTCCCCCTCCCATAGGTAGAAGGGCCTTTATTTGGCCTAAAGTTTAAGAGCTTCAAAAGACAACTGCTTTGAAATTGAACGAATCTCTACTATTAACGTGAATTGGTGGTCGTATGTTCATAGGTGAAACCTCCCCTCACCCATGGCATGCATTAACTCAATCGAATCAAATAAATATTGTGTAGTGCCCCTCTTAATGGGTATAAGGTAATTGCATTAACCCAATCAAGTCAAATCGACCATTCTAACTATATGTCACACATGGTCAATAAAATCAAATCAAAGCAAATCTTTTGCATTAACTCAATTAAATCAAATATTTTGCATTAATTCAGTCAAATCAAATCAAATCACTTCCGGCAATAGAATATGGTGGATGTATGGTACATGTCGGATACGATTGGTGTTGAACCACTGGAATATATGATTCCGTTGTAACACACGGACAATTATCTATATGTAATAGTAGTACAAGTCCGAGACATCAATTTTACTGGACGTTTTCCAGAACATTATTTAATTTTCTCAATCTCGTAGTAACCTGAATTGTGTTAAGTAAAATAAGGCGTGTCTTCCTTTGGGTTGCGTGAAAACATGAAACTGCAGAAATTAACTAAGTATTATGTTGTGCACACGCAGGTGTTGGGGATAATGCTCAAGACGGAGAAGAAGTTGGAGAATCCGTAGCACAACAAAAGGATGGAACCAAAACGACCACTTATCTTAAATGGAAACCTTTCCTAGAGAGCAAGTTTTTATATGCTCTTCAAATACTTGGAGCAAGTAACTACCCATCTTAGGCCCAAGTGCTTTCACTTCACGATGAGCCTTCTCAATTTCAAATTGATACTATGAAACTCAACTTGTTAATTCATTTCAGATGCATCGCCCAGCAAGATAAAGATAATCATGAATGTGGACTCTGTTACAAGGACCCAAATTTCTGCTCATCTGCAGGTGTGTTCTAGATATACATTTGTTGAACTCTCGAGCATTTGGAGTATTAAAATAGGCTAAGTCAAATACGTAATTAGACTGAAATAAGCTAAACCGTCTTGTATTTGAAAAGTTAATATGAAAATGCTTTTGATTGGAAGTTATAACAAAATAGATGAAGAGTGAAACCAAAAAAATTGAACTGAACAACAAAACGAAAGGTCTCATTATATATAGTGTTTTCTAGTATCTAATTTTATGAAGCAAAAAATTCATCTTTGAATGATTGTCTACTAATAATTGTGTATTTAATATTTTCAAGAAACATCGAAAACGCATGGAAAAGGAACAAAACATGGCAATGTTTATGGATAGCTACGGGAATTCTGCCTCAAATTCTAAATCCGCGAAGGCTCGTCATACAATCCCTAACATGCCGGGCAATCATTCAAACGACAATGTACAAAGAACAACGGTGAGCTAGCAATGCAAATTTATGTACATATTATCTTAGTCGGGAAATAAAGTTGACACTTCATTGATTAATTAGTATTCTAATTCATCTCAGATGCCAAGCTTGTCTGGAGATCCTCAAGGCCTTGATATATCTGCTGCAGCAATGCGAAGAGCCTTACGACTTGGGGCTGTTTTTGACGAGTTCCAGTATTCTAGTGGTCCTTCTAGTGACGAACAATGTGACGCTATAGGACACATAATGGGAGAAGATGGCATCGCTTACGAAGCTAATGGCTCCAATTCATCTACTCATGGTCAAGTTGTTGCTCAAACATACAATTCAAGAGCTGCGCAAGAGATCACATTCAGGAACAATTATCATGATGGCCAAGTGTCCAACACAAGTAAGGTTCCGGTTGCGGGCCTTGTAGACTATCCAGATTCCGAGGATTCTGATTAAGTGGAGATACCTTAATTCAACTAGATATTGAGTATGGACCTAAGGTCACACTGGACTTCATGGTGAGTTGAAGATTAACATGCTGAGCCGGGCCGGTAATATTTGGGGCCTAATAAAAGTGCCATAATTTCCTTTGTAATATCTACCAAGACATTCCATAAAGATTGAATCATATGAGTGCTAGAAACTAAGAAACCAGTAGCGTACTCTCCGATTTATACTAGATATACTAGTTCACTATTCTTGTAAATTAATCATGAGTGAGGATGACATCGTACGAGTTTGGACGAAAAAGACGATTAGGGGTCCCTCATGGTCATCCAGGGTCGCACACGAACCCAGATCCACATAGACCGCTTGGCTGCTTCGAGGGCGCCACCTCAATCTCCCTCTCTATGGGAACAGGGACGTAGCTGCCTTGTAGCATAGTTTAAAAAGCGAGCTTTTTTATGGTACTCTGTACTGTTGCGGAAAAGAGGGAGCAGTATATAATCGTCGTCTACCGTTGATTTCGTGAGGATAGTTTAGTCATATGTGTGGTGATTTCAGCCCATCAGCGATGGAGTCCAATAGAAGAAGAAAATTGACCACTCTGGTTGTAGCGTTGGCCGTCGCTCTGCTCGCCGCTGACTACACCATCGTTGAACTTGCCATTGCAGCCTTGTATCTCGGCGTGCTCTGGCCACCACCCTCCTGTATTCTTGTCGATCTATGGAGCCTATCGATTCATAGCTTTGGAAATAGGCAGTACATCTAATCTTCCTACCTGACGGCCGTGAGGCAGTCCTGCCGAAGAAGAGTGCTCGTTGGGCTCGGACAACTGTACCATACCGCCGGAGTGCCTGGCCATGAGCTAGGCCGAGGCAAGGAACGCGGGCTCTTGGACAAAGCTGAGACACATCAGTGGCTGCCGGCAGAGGAAGGGGTCGAGGTCTTGTCGAAGAAGACGATGACGGTGTAGTGTCGACGAGCACGACCGAGAATAGAGAGGTCACCAAGTGGTTGTACGGATCCGAATTGACCAGCGTTTCAGTGCAGCCAAACGGGATATGTGAAGAGCAATGGTTGACTTGGTCGGGAGGCGGGCTAACATTTCTCTCTCCCTAAATTACCCTCACAGGAGTTGTACTGCGGGAGGCGGCGGGAGGCGGAACGAACAATGTCACCGATACTGCAGGATGATGTTTCTCGTCCAAATAAGTAGTATAGATCAATTACAACCCTTGAATTTCAAGAACTGAGGATGGCTCATTTCGCAAGCGACCGAGGCGACTCAGGGAACCAACAGGCGAAACCCAACCCAACTACATCCGCCATTAATGGTAGCCTGCCCCGTACCAACCCCGCTCACACCACCTACGTCTTCGCTCGCGTCACTCCAGATCCACCTACCTCTCCACTCCAGGCAGCGGAAGCTCAGCGGCTCATCCTTTCCTCTCACCTCGCTAATGACGGGTTCGAGATGGAGGAGGCGAGCGCGCCGCCTTCGACCTCCGTCGCGGGTGGCGGCTCCAGTGATGATTACGGAGGCACCGCTGGTTCCGGTGGAGATGCAACTACCAATCGACTCACATTTCTTGGCGGCGAGGGTGGAGATTCTTCGGGTGGTGCGGGTGAGGTTCCCGAATCGAGCCGCATGGCCGGAGATCTACGTCGAGTTCATCCGCAACAGCATGTTCGCGGAGTGTTGTCGCTTCGCTGGAAACGATGGAGGGATGGACTTCGATCTAATCTTCTGGGCCATCCAGGAGGCGGAATTGGCCGATCCGATACAAGCGGCGAGGTGGCATCGATTCAAGACGACGAGCCCATCCAGACTCAACATCCAGCCACCGTCGATCGAGCAGCTCGCTAATATCCCACCAGAGTTCCTACCTCCCGGGGTCACCCCCCCTCCGTCATCCTAAGTGATGCCGCCCGTGGGCGTGGACCTGGAGCACGCCGTGGGCATACCATGGGATCTTGGGTGGGGGAACCTCCTCCGTGGCCGGGGGATCGTGGGAAGGTTCCATGGAAGCTGAATAAGGTATGTAGATCAACATTTCGTAAATACTCATTCTCTGCTTGTGCAAATGAGAATGTTGTTTTGATGGGGATGGGAGTTCGAGGATTATTCCTCAAATGATTACTGGGGTAGTTGATAGTGTCAATCTAGTTTGGGATGCTGGCCTTCTAACCAACACCCAAACTTCGGTAGATGTTGCTCGAACTCCGGTGAGATGCCAAGTTGACGGCAAACCTGCTTCTATGGGGGAGGCCGATAGAGATTCAGATAGAGTTTGGCCCCTTTTGGGGCCCAAGGGTACATCAAGACCGTTGATTAGAGGATCTGTGGTGGAAAGGAAAACGGGAATTCGGAAGACGTGTCCTGGACCATATGACAAAAATGAGGAGGAGGTGGTGGAGTTCTATGGTCAGTTGTGGGTTATTCCTTCCCCCAGCCACCGCCAGACCAAACATGCTCATCTTCCCCCTCCTCCAAAACCTAATTCCACACTTGGTAGCCATCTATTTTGGATCAGGAAAGATCTGTTTAGATCTGGATGCTTCTGTGCTGAAGATTGCTACCCTGTGGATCGTCCTAGTAGATTTGACCCCACCCCTACCCAATTTCAAATCAAGTGTGAGGGAATTGCACCTGGTAGTATCTCCTTTGCACCTGTGGTGAAGAAAACCATGGATCAACGGGGGGAGCAACGACCTAAGAGGCAGCCTCCTAAGAAAGGGGTGGAGGGAGCTCCTCCACCACCCCCTGCTGCTCCTGCATCAAAGGTGGCATCGCCAGGCCCGAAGCCGCCTGCTAGCAATGCTGCTAAGAATGCCTCGGCCAACAATACTGTCCAGGTCGTGGCTCCTGCCCCTCCCACAGCCCCAGCAGTGCAACCTATGGACCCAGGTACAAAGAAATGATTTGTTTCAACTGCAGTTGGCCATGCCATTATGTAGGTATTTGTGTAGAACCAAAGAAGTGTTTCATCTGCTCTGGTACACACAATGTGAACAATTGCATTGCTTGGGCCCGCCTTCAGCCTACAGCAGAATACTTTGGGGGTGCAGCAACATGATTAGGTTTCTACCACATTGATATTCCTGTTGCTTCCCAGTCTAACTGGTTGAACTACAAAACTGTGCAATTCTGAGAGTTATGAAAGGTGAGGTTTCTGCCTCAGACCTGATTACCCAACTGAATGGTATTTTCTTCAAAGGGGAGGAATGGCCATGGCAGATCAGGGAGCTGGAAGAAAAGAAATTTCTAGTTAGGTTTCCACCATGGAAGAAAGTAGAAGATCTCATTAAGTTCCCAGCTTTTGACGTTACTATTGATGGAGTATCTGTTAAGATATGTGATTGGGCTGGAATGGTGGAACACTTTGGAGAATTAATTGAGGTGTGGATCCAAGTAGAAGGTATCCCTCCAAAGTGGTGTGATTGGAAAGTCTTTGCTCGGGTAGCTTCATGTTTTGGTATTCTGGTGGATGTGGACTGGAATGGAATATTCAAGAGCTTTTGTGAAAAAATTAGAACCAAAGTGACATGCAGAGATCTAACCAAAATCCCATATGAGAGGCTGGTTAAGACGAAGAAGAAGCTATACATTCTGTTTTTCACAGTTGAAGGCTTTGATCAAGTTGGAGAGGGATCTGAGGGGGATGATGATGACCCTGATCTGGATATTGGAGATGATGACAAACTGATGAGGATCTTGACCAAGATAAGGATTATATGGAGGGAGAGGCTGATGAACCTATTGATGAGCTTGACAAGGCAAACTTTTCAAAGAGTGAACCATCTGGTTCTGGAAGCAAAGTGGGAGGAGCTTGTGTCTCCGCATCTAAATTCCATCCCATGATACTGTGTGATGAGGTTCATGAACAATTCATTGAGGAGACTGAGGTCAAAACCCCTTCTGACATGTGAGAGATTCTTTTGAATCCACTGAGTTAATACCAAGTCAAGAGGATATGGATATATGTTCACATATGGAATATTGCTCTGCACAGCTCAAGAAATTTGAAATGGGTGATTCTGAAGAAGAAGATGAAGCTAACCTGCGTGAGATGGTTTGCCTCCCTGAAAAACTAGTTGCAAGTCTTGGATCTGCTAAGAGATCTTTGATAGAATCATTGGAAATGGAAGAGGTGGAAAAGAAGAGGAAAGGAGACTCAGTTCAGGATAAAAAGTGGGGGCATGTACTCTCTACCAGACCTACTACAAGGAAGCATGGCAACATTAAAATCATGGAGAAAGCTACTGCTTACTTGCAAAAGAAGAACCTAGAAATCCCTGCTTCCTTCCAAGGTAAATCCTTTGTTACTACTGATGCAAATTTGCTTGCTGACCACGTGTCTAAAATTGATTTATGTGTGGGTAGTAATTGTGTGGAACAAAATGATATTGTTCATGATTTAGTCCTTAGGGAGAGCCTTAGGTGTCTGGAATTTGCTGATGCTAACCCTGAAATTGTTCTTCCTGACAATTTATACACTCCTACCCATATAATATGGAGAGGGGTTCTCCCCTGGGTAAGGGTAATGACACCACCAAATCAGATGGCGTTGCTGATATGGATGGTTTCTGCCCAAACCTGAGACAATCTAGAAGGCTTTGTAGCCTATCCCACCCCTTTGAAATTTCATGATAGGATCCTTCTAGAATATTAGAGGACTAGGTCAACCTGGTAAAATTCAGCACCTTCGGGAATTCCTTAGAGATAATTCAGTGGATTTTGTGGGTTTCTTTGAAACCAAGAAAGAAAATATTGATAATAACTCCTTGAATAGTATTGTTGGGAATAAGAGTTATATTTGGCATCAACTGTGTGCCCAGAGAACAATTGGTGGTGTCCTTGTGGGCATGAATAGTGATATTTATGAGATCATTGGCTTTGTCAATAGAGAGTTTTGTGTGACTGCTACGGTTAGGAACAAAAGTGAGAAGTTTGTTTGGCAATTTTTTGCAATTTATGGTACGTCCTACAATGAGCATAAGCTGGAGTTTATTGCGGAGTTGCATGAGGTGATGAGTACTGCTTCATATCCCATTATTTTAGGTGGTGATTTTAATCTTGGTAGGTTTGACTCTGATAAGAGTAGTGGTAATGTGAATCACTCTATTACCTCCCTCTTCAATGACTGAATTAATAGGTGGGGATTGATGGAGATTAGTATTGCTAATAGGAAATATACTTGGTGCAATAATCAGGATAACCCCATTTTTGCAACTATTGATAGAGTGTTTGTTTCCCTTCTTGGGATGCCTTATTTCAATTGTCGGTGCCGAGGGACCTTCCCAGAATTGGAAGTGACCATACCCCCCCCCTCTTGCTTGATACTATGGCTCGGAGAATTACATCTCCGAGAATGTTTAGATTTGAGAAATGGTGGTTAGAGCAACCTGACTTTAAAAATTTAGTGGAGTTTGTGTGGAAAGCCCCAGTTTTTGGTAGGGATGCCATTGATGTTTGTATTACTAAAGCTAAACATCTCAAGAATAAGATTAAAGGTTGGAGTGCAAATATCGAAGCAACCATCAAGAAGAAGAAGAGGGACCTAGTTCAGGAATTTGACATTTTTGATATCTTTGCAGAAACTGACCATGTTACGGATGAGGTCAAGCCACATATGAGAGATATCAAAAATGAGTTAGAAAACATTATGAGAAAGTATTACAAGAAAACATTATCAGGAATTATGGCTAGGTCACACGGATCTCAAAACATGTCAACAAGAAATAAGAACCAAACCAGTAATGAGAAGACTAGTACACTGAGCATGAGTACTTAACAGGATGCCGATATATCTCACCACGGGTTTTGTAAAGTATTACAAAGAAAGGGAATATCACATCATAACCAAAGTTTCACTAGAATTTCATTTGTGTACTCATATGGATTTACATGGATGTACACAGTTCCTCTATCGATAATTGAATGACAAGAGTTTTGTTCATGTCTATGTTTTACCAAACCTACAGGATCACAAGCTTAAGCAATTCAAGGTATCATAAGTGTTAGTGGAGTAAGAGTGATGAGAAAATATTTGTGATTTTTTTCATTAATATTAGAAATAGCTTCGAGATAAACGGAAGTGTTTTGGAGTTATTGGAAGAATCTCGGGCTTTACTGGGTAATACCGGGAATTGATAAATAGCTGGAAATTGTTTTCAAGGACTTAAATATAAATTATAAAGGGTTGTAATATGATTAGGAGGCCCTTAGAATTTACTTATAGTCAATGGTATGAAGAAAATAAAAAAAGGCTTATTAGGGGAGAGTTAATGGGCCCTGAGGCCAACTCGTGGAGACACCCAAGGGGGAGGCTGAATTGGGGAGGTGGAGTTGGACTCCAATGGTCCCTAGGACAATGCAATGGGGGGGGGGGGAACCACTCCCCAAATCGGCCATCTGTCCCTCTCCCTTCAACCCATATATATTGGAGGATTTTGGCCTTTGTAGACATGTGTTTTGGAGTCTCCTCTAATTCTCTGCTTCTACTTCTAGTTCTACTTCTAGTTCATACAATTAGAGCTAGATCTACTTCTCTGTAACGCTCATGATCAGATGCCCTGTGTGAATCTAATTCCTTCCCTCCAATTCTTCAATGGTGATTATATTTGGATGGTGAAGCGCTATCGGATCGTGAACCATTTACGCTTGCAAACTACAGAGAGGTCGTCATTTCAATATTTTGTTCGAGATATCATCATCGATATTTCGAGGGACTTCAAGAATGATATGCATCAACTCTTCTTCCGCTGCAACTCGGGGTTTGAAGCAATATGATCTAAATCCCTTATGCATCTTTATACTGATCCTGTAATGTGTTTGTAGGATGATTTCTTTTGTTTTATACCATGTTTCACAACAGCTACGATCTTGTGAGTTAAAGGGTTGGTTGGGTGGGGCACGCGGTTCTCACAGTTAAGGTCAATAGCTGTCGGGGTGCGGTCCGACATAGGCAACGAATGTTATTGTTTGTCATTAGTAAATATACAAGGCAACTACAAAGGCAATACAAATATTATTACTTTTAGGATAATCACTAGAGAATTCCTTTGAATGGTTCACCTAATTTCCCAATTGTTCTTTTTTTCTTCACAATTACCATACGAGGAAAGGTTGAAGGATAAAAAATAAATCGTCAATGAAAGCTATGGAAAATTATCACCATTAAGGAAAATAGAAATACTTTACAAACGTAATCATTTGCGGAAAGTTGAGAAAAAGATTCTTCAAATAGTTTGCTTAACTTTCGGGTTCTTGTTGGTCTCCATGCAAATTGACACAATGGGTCATGCAGTAATCATATAAGAGTGTGAGAAGCAAGGAACTGTGCACACAAGACTTAAAATATTCAAACGCCAAACCCATGCACCAACACAACCCAAACACCTAACCACCCTCAACCTAATCAATGCAGGTCCAAACTACATCTTCCTTGACGTGTTACTCTATCTTCATCATTCATAATTTGTGGAACAAAATTTCGCTTCGGGCAAGGCCGCCATTGACGACTACGGTTTGTGTGAAGATGTACATGTATGGAAGTTCTACTCACATACCACGCCAATTATCCTATCATGTTTCAACACTCCTTCGGTGGCACGGTTGTTCCATCACACACAAACATGCGCCCACACAATCTCCTCAAACAAATGTAGATCCAATTGCATCATCCTCCACAAAAAGGAAATACGTAACCCCTTCATGGAGTAGTTGCTCTACCTTCCTCCATGTCATGCACGTCATGGTTTATAAATGAAAATGGGTGGGACCATCACATTATGTCATAGGCGTGTTAATGAATTCACATTTGGCACTACAAGAGAAAGTCACACATATCTCATGATATAGTGAATGAAATGATAACCTCGACCGTTTGTCGCTGCTTTCGGTTCGCCCACTCTCATATTGTTGCGAACGTTATTAAGAAAGCAGCTTTTCAGGGTCCCTAGAGATCCTTCCGGTATTAAATAGAAATTCTTTTCTATAATACCGACCCACATCCATCAAACACCCATCACTTTCTCTTCTTCCGTTCCTTCAACATTCTCTGTTATCTTGTCCCACCAAGTTATAAGTGAGAAGGCATGAAAGAAGAGTCCCCTCTTGCTTTGTTTGGAGAGCTGGGCACCATCTAGGAGGAGGAGGAGCACGCAATTATCCACCGGCGGCTTCAGGTGAGCTAATCCGGTGAGATCATGATTCTTGTCAAACTTCTCCATGTGGTTGGTCAAATTCACTAACTCACCACCTCCAACAACTCTATAGCTTCGGTGTAGGCAACCTGTTCGACATGATGTCTAAAAGGCTTATTGATAGGGAAACCATGGAAACAACTCTGGCCAGTGGAGAGGTCCGCCTCGGGGCCCTCCCAATCGAACTTCTCTAGTATCTTATGTCGTTCCTGCCTTCCCGCAACTCTGTGTGGACGTGCATTCTCGGTAAGAGCTGGAGAACGCTCTGGAATTCTATGCCCGCCCTGCATCGATGACCCTGGTAGCTATGACGCCATTAGGGGCTCCAGCACATTTGTGAACGATTTGATTCGCCTTCGTTATCCAACTCCTCTAAATTTATGTGACATCAGTTCTAATTGTGAGGAGACTGCAGCTTACAACCCCGAATGGGTCGACGAGGCACTCCAACATATGAAGCCATGGCTCTAGTATAGTCTATCATGTCAAGTTCATGTGCTTAAAATTTGTTTTCCCTCGTGAGTAATCAACACGGTCTCATCTCATCTCACTTGAAGAGGTTACATTTGGACGACTTGCACTCTAAGGGATGCTCTCTTGATTTTTCAAGTTGTAAAGTGCTAGAGGTGTTAGAGATGATAAGTTGTGATCTCTGTGAAAATATCGTGTCCCAATCAGTACGACATCTTTCATGGTGGTAGTTTTGGTATTTATGCTCGCATTCGTATTTCCACCCCAAATCGCATTGGCTTAAGACTAGCTCCACTTTGGGGTTGGGCTCCTTTGCTTGCTAGCATGCCATCTGTGGTAACGACATGTGTAAAGCTTGGAGAAGGGTGCGATTAGAAAGTGTGTTACTGTGGTAATCCATCATGTGAGGGATGTGATGCTCTAGCTAGTGAAACCGACTATCCCGTGGTTCTAGAAATTTTGTCAAGTGCTACAAATTTGAAGTTGAAAATATATGATGCGACACGAGTATGCTCCCTTCTTGCAAACTCCTATAGTTCTCTGCTATCCGCTAGAGTCCATGTATGTTTGTATGCATATATTTTTAGTGGAAGCTTATCAAACATATTCCTTACGTGTGTTGCAACTTTCCTGAATTCACATGCTTGGATCTAGATGGTTCTTGAACACATTTGTTACTATGCGAACCGCTACTTGACAATTTAGTCATGTGTACTATTCATACATCTAGTACTAAGATTATAGTACAGCTTGGGTTACAAGTCTTGCTATATGCTAACAATTCATTACTATAAAAAAGAGCCACCATAAAGCTTTCAAAGCATGTACTTTTGTATCTCAAAAAGAAGCTTGTACTTCTGAATTTAGATCTTGAACTGTGGTTTAACCTTCTTCATTTTATGTCCAGTTATCTATATTCATAATGGATTTGAAATGGTGTCCTATGTTTAACAAGTTAAAAACGTTGTTGTTCAATGAATGGTGTGCTGGTGATGATTTTACATGATTGGTTTACTTCCTCTAGCACTCACCAATTCTAGAGACAGTTACACTTCAGCTTGATCTTGAAAGTTCTGAGGTATATATATATTCTTGAAGTAAGATAGCTTGACTTTGATGTTACCATTTACCTTTTATTGACATATGCAAAATATTTGGTTTGCTATAGGACTGTCATTTGAGCGAGACTCATGAAAGTTGTAACTTAAGGGAACAATCATTGCTATCACCACATCTCAAGGTAGTAAAAATTATATGTTGCACGCTAGAAGATGTGATAGTTTGCCGTATTCTCAAGATTCTATGTGCCCACGGAGTCCCTTGCGAGAAAATTGAGATAGATGTTCGCATGTAAGTTACAATTATCATTCTTTATCATTATTATCTTTCATTAGCAAGCCTATACATTAACATACTTGGATAAAAAAAAAATTATCCCCAAGCAGAGTAGGATAATATATCCTCATGCACCACTTTTTACATCATTCTAGCCAACCATGACACCGTACTTTACCTAGAAACCATGATGTTTCCCGTTAAATAGTGGCATTGATGCTGGTCATCACCATTCGTGTGGATGGCAGCCAACGATAACACTTGCTAAAAAACTAGAGCACCAACAGGTGATTGGTAGCTACACGCTGCAGCATGCCCATGTTATCAACGCACAATAGTACGGAACTTAATTATCTATTAGCACAACTACAGAAAGTATTAATCGCCTCAACTGAATGCCTTATTAGGTAAGGTGAGGTGATCTGCACTAGTGTAGGCGGTACCAAAGGTGGAAACCTAAAGTACACAATTTTTACATTGGAATGGGGCAAGTTGACACCCTCCTCTACGGTTGTTAGGGGTAAGCGCTACCCAATATGCTTCATACTAAATATAAGTTAAAACCTTTGCTCACTTTCATTTTTCATTGTTGTCCCATTATAAGGATTTCTCACGATATGTCCTGATAGCTAGCTAGACTAAAGATGAAGAGTTCATATGAATTCGAGCATTCTGATAGCTAGATCAACCGACCGAATTTCTCACAATATTCCCTCCATTCCTTCCGGTATGATGTGCTCATTGTGTCCTTTCTTGTTTATGCAGGGTTCTATTTCGATGTGTATATGATCAGATCATCCGCGTTATTCAAACTTGAGGCCCTCGGATCTAGTGCCAAGAAGATGTTGTGTTTTGTCTAATAGTGTCCTATTCATATCAAGTTATGAACTCTTATGTGATTTGTTGTGTTTCATCTACTAGCGTCCTATTCATATGAACTCTTATGCATTGTTGTATGATGTGTAGTTTGTTGCTTGGATATTATCATAAACTGTACCATGTTGAGGTTCGAAGTGTCATGGTAGTCCTCGTGTACTTTTGCTCATCTCATGAACTTAGTGCTAGGCCTGAACCGGTTATGTAATTATGGTAGGATGTTAGAGGCACCTGTCTAGTGTTATTTCTTTATTGTGCTAAGTAATATGAAATGTGTGAATGTCTGCTTCTTTCTAAACTTGCCATGTTGGTTGAGTGTGTTCATGCTTGAGAATACATGTTATGGTTTTGAATGTGGATCTCGGGCTCGAGAAGTACGGGGGTCTTTCAACTGTAGATGATCCCCAACTTCATTGGTGCCACCTCTAGCTGTGAACACTTGAGGTCCATGAAAAACACATGTGCGCTTCTAGGTTATTTGTTAGTGTGTGTGACATCTTTGGTACTCTCTTGGTTCTTGAGAAAAACCAACTCAAGGATAGAGAACCATCAAACACCCATTGCAAACCTACCATCTCATTAATCCTCTTCCTAGTGACTCCACTCTTTCTTGATCCTTGGAGCAAAGTAAAATGGAGGATAGATGTCCACAACTCTCGTTGTGGAGGTGAAATGGTGGTTTTAGACTTGGGATGATAAATTCATTAAGGATTCATTCATTTCCTTCTTTAGCGAATTCCTTATTTGACCCAGAATCAAAATGTGATTTCTTATTTGGCCTCGAAAAAATCTTACCTATTTTACACATGGTCAAACATTTGTTTGTAATATGAAATTACATCATTTTTTGTTACTAATGTGTTAAGTGAGACTACAAAATACAATTTATTCCCTGGTACAATATCTATTACCAAACAAGGAATAACCTATCACGGTTTCATGAAAGAATCTTCCACTCAAGACTGGCTCGGCCTAGCTTAGCTAGCAAGACACCTCGACCTACTGATCCATCACACAAAGCGGTGTATGGAGAATGTTGATGAACATGATATTCCTTATCAGGACCGATCCTTAGATTTCGTGGGTCCAGGGTAAAATAAACCCAAGCTCCTTAATACATACAAAAAAATAAAAGTTGAACATGATAATACGATCTCCTTTCTAGTTTAAAAGGTGACATGTATTCATGTATCCATAATGTGTGTATCCCTATATCAATAATGTGACCAACATGTTACCAATAATATATAAAAGATCTCATTAGAAACTATTAAGTTATATTTTATAATGGTATAAGTTTTGTGATATACATTTCATATTACATTGGTAAAAAATTGAATGGAATTACTTAAGTAAAACTGATGACCTAGAGATACACACAAGACTTAGAGTAGTCTATAAGAACTGGATTTCCTTTCTCATTTTCTCACCTAATACATACTTATGACATGATCGTGTTTTTAATTTAATAAACAATTTGTTGTTTAAAACAAGGAGAAAGGTAAAGGATGTCAGGTCACCCTTTCATGGGGCGAGGTAGGGCTAGTGGTCTGCTCTAGCGGACGATGACGGTTGATGGTGCCGGATCTGGCCACTGCCGATTGTCCTTGCTAGGTGCGCTCCACTCCCATCGGGTATTAACTACTAGGAAAAAATTCTAGTAGCGAAGGGTATAGACTTAGTAGTAGCACGGGTCCCTGCGCTACTCCTAGCTCGCTACAGCTAACTTAGTAGTAGCACCCCGCGCTACTACCAAAAAAGTTAGTAGTTGCGTGTCTGTTTCGCACCCGCACTACTACTAATGAAATAGTAATAGCGTGTCTAGTATTATCCCCACGCTACTACTAACTAATTAGAAATTCTAGTTTTTCATGTCAACACGGCGGTCTAAGGAGGGGCTGACGAGGCACCGCCCCTACGTGTGTTGGATTTAGCAGGGGATCTCATCCAGAGCTACGAAGATGACGGCTAGTGTACACGAGGCAAGAGAGGCGGTAGATGGCGGGTCCCTAGCAGGTTCAGACAAGGGTGATTTGATCCAAGTGGCAGAGAGGTCGATCTGTCTGGCAGCTCCATTGAACCTTCAGATGGGGAATGCTTCTTGCTTGTCTCCTGTGAGAGAGAGGGAGAGACAGATATAGAGGGATGGAGGGGGGTGGGAGGGAGGGAATGGAGGAAGAGAGGGAGGGAGAGAGAGAGAGGGAGGGAGAGAGAGAGAGAGAGAGAGAGAGGGAGAGGGAGAGGGAGAGGGGAGGGGGAGGGGGAGGGACGGGGAGGGGGAGATAGGGAGAGGGGGGAGAGGATAGATGTCCACAACTCTCCTTGTGGAGGTGAAATGGTGGTTGTGGACTTGCGATGATAAATTCATTAAGGATTCATTCATTTCCTTCTTTAGCGACTTCCTTATTTGACCCAGAATCAAAATGTGATTTCCTATTTGGCCCCGGAAAAAATCTTACCTATTTTACACATGGTCAAAATTTTGTTTGTAATATGAAATTCGATCATTTTTGGTTACTTATGTGTTAAGTGAGACTACAAAATACAATTTATTCCCTGGTACAATATCTATTACCAAACAAGGAATAACCTCTCACAGTTTCATGAAAGAATCTTCCCGTCAAGACTGGCTCGGCCTAGCTTAGCTAGCAAGACACCTCGACCTACCGATCCATCACACAAAGCGGTGTATGGAAAATGTTGATGAACATGATATTCCTTATCAGGACCGATCCTCGGATTTCGTGGGTTGAGGGTAAAATAAACCCGAGCTCCTTAATACATACAACAAAATATAAGTTGAACATGATAATACGATCTCCTTTCTAGTTTAAAAGGCTTACATGTATTCATGTATCCATAATGTGTGTATCCCTATATCAATAATGTGACCAAAATGTTACCAATAATATATAAAAGATCTCATTAGAAACTATTAAGTTATATTTTCTAATGGTATAAGTTTTGTGATATACATTTCATATTACATTGGTAAAAAATTGAATGGAATTACATAAGTAAAATTGATGACCTAGTGATACACACAAGACTCAGAGTAGTATATAAGAACTGGATTTCCTTTCTCATTTTCTCACCTGATACATACTTATGACATGATCGTGTTTGTAATTTAATAAACAATTTGTTGTTTAAAACAAGGAGAAAGGTAAAGTATGTTAGCTCACCATTTCATGGGGCGAGGTAGGGCTAGTGGTCTGCTCTAGCGGACGTTGACGGTTGATGGCGCCGGATCTGGTCACTGCCGATTGTCCTTGCTAGGTGCCCTCCATTCCCATCGGGTATTAAGTACTAGGAAAAAAATCTTGTAGCGAGGGGTATAGGCTTAGCAGTAGCACGGGTCCCTGCGCTACTGCTAGCTTGCTACAGCTAACTTAGTAGTAGCAGCCCGCGCTACTACCAAAAAAGTTAGTAGTTGTGTGTCTGTTTCGCACCCGCACTACTACTAATGAAATAGTAATAACGTGTCTAGAATTATCCCCACGCTACTACTAACTAACTAGAAATTATAGTTTTTCATGTCAACGCGGCGATCGAAGAAGGTGCTGACGAGGCACCGCCCCTATGTGTGTTCGATGTAGCAGTGGATCTCATCCAGAGCTACGACGATGACGGCTAGTGTACACGAGGCATGAGAGGCGCTAGATGGCGGGGTCCCTAGCAGATTCAGACAAGGGGCGAGTTGATCCCAGTGGCAGAGAGGTCGATCTGTCTGGCATCTCCATTAAACCTTCAGATGGGGAATGCTTCTTGCTTGTCTCCTATGAGAGAGAGGGAGAGAGAGGGTGAGACAGAGGGTGGGAGAGAGAGAGAGAGGGAGAGAGAGAGTGAGACAGAGGGTGGGATAGAGAGAGAGGGAGGGAGGGTGGGAGGGGGAGGGAGGAAGTGAGGGAAGGAGGGAGGGAGGGAAGGGATGAAGAGAGGGAGAGAGGGAGAGAGAGGAAGGGAGGGAGGGAGAGAGAGAGAGGGAGAGGGGGAGGGAAAGGGGGAGGGGAGGGGGAGGGGGGAGGGGGAGAGAGGGAGAGGGGAGAGAGGGAGAGAGGGAGAGGAGGGAAGGCCACGGTGACGAGACCTGGGTGATGGCAAACCGCTCGTCGGAGGAGGGAGTAGTGGGGAGGAGGAACTTGGGCGTCACGAGGCTGAGAACACAAGCGGGCGGCTCATCGATTTGGACATGGTGGGCTCCTCGTGCTCTTGTTCAGAGAGAAAAGAGAGTCCCGTGAGGGAAAGAGTGATTGAGATGAGAGAGATAAGAATGAGAGGGATGGAGAGAAAGCACAAAGCATGTGACTGTGTTTGTGTTTCCTCCCATGCAACGTCATGAATCCAAGTGACTTGGTGCTCAGCAATGTGAGTGAGCCGTACTGCGTTTTGTGTTTTCTGTGCTTAGTAATAGTAGCTTGGGTTATAAAGACAACGCTACAACTAAGTTGATAGTAGTAGCGCGGGTTTATATCCCTCGCTAGCTACTGCTATGGCATATCCCTGGGGGACAAGGTAGATACCACTTAGTAGAAGTGAGGGATATAAACCTGTGCTACTACTATCAACTTAGTATTAGCGAGGGGTATAGACCCATGCTACTAGTAAGTAGTAGTAGCGAGGGGTATATACCCGTGCTACTAGTAAGCGTGTATGTATATGATTTTCCCTAGTATTGGTTGACCACATCGGATGGCTAGCCCATCACCTGGCTGTGGGCGGAACAGATTGGGGGGGGGGGTCCAGATCGAGATAACTATTTGGTCGGCTCCGGATGGCTGCGATGGTGACCATGCTCGAGTGTGCCAGTTTTCTTCTTGGAGACATTGGTCGGGTCTACCCTATCTCTTCCCACCTCACTACATCTTGGGAGAAAATCCTAACTCTGGTGGGCGGCCACGACGCTCAAGACATCATGTCCTTCTTGAAGGTATCACCATGAGAGCTTCATGGTGGTGGGCATCATTCGGGTTCACTCGCAGGTGGAGATGACGTGCCCTTCTCCCTACCCGGAGCATCTTCTTCGGGGAAACCTTAGATCTGGGTCTCCCGAATCAAATGATGATGGTTCCATTTCGAGTCAGAGGAACTTAGCTCGATTGGTCTACTTTTTTCCTTCGTATTTTAGTCTTTATACCTCATGGATAACTAGCAACATGAAGTTGTTGTGTTTTGTTTATTAGGACCACATTCATATAAACCCTTGGCAAGATCTTAGCCTTCTTCACTAGGTTCAATTTTCAAAAGATACAAGAGAAGACATGAAAATAATTTAGAGTATGAACTGATTCTTGGCAAGATCTTATCCTTCTTGAAATATTTTAGGAAAATAGTTTGAGTGAAGGTTTTTTTTATTAATTGGAAACACTTATAAACCATCTCCAATTTTTCAATGTTTTAGTTGTTGTCCATGGTTTTTTACTCACCTTTATTTAGATATTCGTTTGTTGGTTCATGATTCCATAGTATTTGAATTAAAATATGGCAAACAAGTCGGTAATAAATTGATTGAGATCCTAACCTATAGTTGTTGTAAATCAGTCCAAAATATGCATGCAATAAAAGTCGTCAATCCTTGATTCACATTATTATAATTTAGTCACATGAAAATAGTATCTAAACTTCCATGAATAATTATTGATACTCTCTCATCTTTTCTGAAATTTTAACTAGCATATTTACATAAAGATGAACAACCGAAGTTGTACATCGAGGACTAGGTATATCCCTACAACGGCTATTACTATAGAACATACCTATTAGCGAAGCATGGCGTGTTGGGGAACGTCGCATGGGAAACAAAAATTTTCCTACGCGCACGAAGACCTATCATGGTGATGTCCATCTACGAGAGGGGATGAGTGATCTACGTACCCTTGTAGATCGTACAGCAGAAGCGTTAGAGAACGCGGTTGATGTAGTGGAACGTCCTCACGTCCCTCGATTCGCCCCGCGAACAATCCCGCGATCAGTCCCACGATCTAGTACCGAACGGACGGCACCTCCGCGTTCAGCACACGTACAGCTCGACGATGATCTCGTCCTTCTTGATCCAGCAAGAGAGACAGAGAGGTAGAAGAGTTCTCCGGCAGCGTGACGGCGCTCCGGAGGTTGGTGATGACCTTGTCTCAGCAGGGCTCCGCCCGAGCTCCGCAGAAACGCGATCTAGAGGAAAAACCGTGGAGGTATGTGGTCGGGCAGCCGTGATAAAGTCGTCTCAAATCAGCCCTAATTGCTCCATATATATAGGAGGAGGGAGGGGGGGCCTTGCCTTGGGGTCCAAGGACCCCCAAGGAGTTGGCTGAGCCAGGGGGGAGGACTCCCCCCCAAACCGAGTTGGACTTGGTTTGGTGGGAGGAGTCCCCCTTCCTTCCCACCTCCTTCCTTTTTTTTCCTTTCCTCTTGATTTTTCTTCTCTTGGCGCATTGGGCACTTGTGGGCTGTCCCACCAGCCCACTAAGGGCTGGTGTGGCTCCCCCAATGCCTATGGGCTTCCCCGGGGTGGGTTGCCCCCCCCGGTGAACTCTCGGAACCCATTCGTCATTCCCGGTACATTCCCGGTAACTCCGAAAACCTTCCGGTAATCAAATGAGTTCATCCTATATTCCGGAAACCCTCGTGACGTCCGTGATCTCATCCGGGACTCCGAACAACATTCGGTAACCAACCATATAACTCAAATATGCATGAAACATTGTCGAACCTTAAGTGTGCAGACCCTGCGGGTTCGAGAACTATGTAGACATGACCCGAGAGACTCCTCGGTCAATATCCAATAGCGGGACCTGGATGCCCATATTGGATCCTACATATTCTACGAAGATCTTATCATTTGAACCTCACTGCCAAGGATTCGTATAATCCCGTATGTCATTCCCTTTGTCCTTCGGTATATTACTTGCCCGAGATTCGATCGTCAGTATCCGCATACCTATTTCAATCTCGTTTACCGGCAAGTCTCTTTACTCGTTCCGTAATACAAGATCCCGCAACTTACACTAAGTTACATTGCTTGCAAGGCTTGTGTGTGATGTTGCATTACCGAGTGGGCCCCGAGATACCTCTCCGTCACACGGAGTGACAAATCCCAGTCTTGATCCATACTAACTCAACTAGCACCTTCGGAGATACCTGTAGAGCATCTTTATAGTCACCCAGTTACGTTGCGACGTTTGATACACACAAAGCATTCCTCCGGTGTCAGTAAGTTATATGATCTCATGGTCATAGGAATAAATACTTGACACGCAGAAAACAGTAGCAACAAAAATGACACGATCAACATGCTACGTCTATTAGTTTGGGTCTAGTCCATCACGTGATTCTCCCAATGACGTGATCCAGTTATCAAGCAACAACACCTTGTTCATAATCAGAAGACACTGACTATCATTGATTAACTGGCTAGCCAACTAGAGGCATGCTAGGGACGGTGTTTTGTCTATGTATCCACACATGTAAATGAGTCTTCATTCAATACAATTATAGCATGGATAATAAACTATTATCTTGATACAGGAATTATAATAATAACTATACATATATTATTGCCTCTAGGGCATAATTCGAACAATCTCCCACTTGCACTAGAGTCAATAATCTAGCCCTCACATCACCATGTGAATTACATTGTAATAAATCTAACACCCATACAGTTCTGGTGTCGATCATGTTTTGGCCGTGGAAGAGGTTTAGTCAGCGGGTCTGCTACATTCAGATCCGTGTGCACTTTGCATATATTTATGTCCTCCTCCTCGACGTAGTCACGGATGAGGTTGAAGCGTCGTTTGATGTGTCTGGTCTTCTTGTGAAACCTTGGCTCCTTTGCTAAGGCAATGGCACCAGTGTTGTCACAGAACAAGGTTATTGGATCCAGTGCACTTGGCACCACTCCAAGATCCATCATGAACTGCTTCATCCAGACACCCTCCTTAGCCGCCTCCGAGGCAGCCATGTACTCCGCTTCACATGTAGAATCTGCTACGACGCTTTGCTTGGAACTGCACCAGCTTACTGCACCCCCATTAAGAATAAATACGTATCCGGTTTGCGACTTAGAGTCGTCCGGATCTATGTCAAAGCTTGCATCGACGTAACCTTTTACGGCGAGCTCTTCGTCAGCTCCATACACGAGAAACATCTCCTTAGTCCTTTTCAGGTACTTCAGGATATTCTTGACCGCTGTCCAGTGATCCACTCCTGGATTACTCTGGAACCTACCTGCCATACTTATGGCCAGGCTAACATCCGGTCTAGTGCACATCATCGCATACATGATAGAACCTATGGCTGAAGCATAGGGGACGGAGCGCATATGCTCTCTATCTTCATCAGTTGCTGGGCACTGAGTCTTACTCAATCTCGTACCTTGTAACACTGGCAAGAACCCTTTCTTGGACTGTTCCATTTTGAACCTCTTCAAAACTTTATCAAGGTATGTGCTTTGTGAAAGTCCTATCAGGCGTTTTGATCTATCCCTATAGATCTTAATGCCTAGAATGTAAGCAGCTTCTCCTAGGTCCTTCATAGAGAAACTTTTATTCAAGTAACCTTTTATGCTCTCCAAAAGCTCTACGTTGTTTCCAATCAGTAATATGTCATCCACATATAATATTAGAAACGCCACAGAGCTCCCACTCACTTTCTTGTAAATACAAGATTCTCCAACCACTTGTATAAACCCAAATGCTTTGATCACCTCATCAAAGCGTTTGTTCCAACTCCGAGATGCTTGCACCAGTCCATAAATGGATTGCTGGAGCTTGCACACCTTGTTAGCATACTTAGGATCGACAAAACCTTCGGGTTGCATCATATAGGATCCAAGAAACCGTTAAGGAACGCCGTTTTGACATCCATCTGCCAGATTTCATAATCGAAAAATGCAGCTATTGCTAACATGATTCTGACGGACTTAAGCATCGCCACGGGAGAGAAAGTCTCATCGTAGTCAATTCCTGGAACTTGTGAAAAACCCTTTGCCACAAGTCGAGCTTTATAAACGGTCACATTACCGTCAGCGTCCGTCTTCTTCTTAAAGATCCATTTGTTCTGAATAGCCTTGCGGCCCTCAGGTAGTATCTCCAAAGTCCACACTTTGTTCTCATACATGGATCCTATCTCGGATTTCATGGCTTCTAGCCATTTGTTGGAATCTGGGCCCACCATTGCTTCTTCATAATTTGCAGGTTCATTGTTGTCTAACAACATGATTGATAAGACGGGATTACCGTACCACTCTGGAGCAGCGCGTGATCTCGTCGACCTGCTGATTCAACAGAAACTTGAACTGGAGTTTCATGATCATCATCATTCACTTCCTCCTCAACCGGCGTCGCAATGACACAGGTTTCCCCTTGCCCTGCGCCACCATCCAGAGGGATGAGAGGTTCGACAACCTCGTCAAGTTCTATCTTCCTCCCACTCAATTCTCTCGAGAGAAACTCCTTCTCGAGAAAAGTTCCGTTCTTAGCAACAAATACTTTGCCCTCGGATTTGAGATAGAAGGTGTACCCAACTGTCTCTTTTGGGTAACCTATGAAGACGCATTTTCCGCTTTGGGTTCCAGCTTTTCAGGCTGAAGCTTTTTGACATAAGCATCGCATCCCCAAACTTTAAGAAACGACAATTTTGGCCTTTTGCCATACCACAGTTCGTATGGTGTCGTCTCAACGGTTTTTGATGGTGCCCTATTTAAAGTGAATGCAGCTGTTTCTAATGCATAACCCCAAAATGATAACGGCAAATCAGTAAGAGACATCATAGATCGCACCATCTCTAACAAAGTACGATTACGACGTTCGGACACACCATTACGCTGTGGTGTTCCAGGCGGTGTTAACTGCGAAACAATTCCACATTGTCTTAAGTGAGCACCAAACTCGAAACTCAGATATTCACCCCCACGATCAGACCGTAGGAACTTGATCTTCTTGTTACGATGATTTTCCACTTCACTCTGAAATTGCTTGAACTTTTCAAATGTTTCAGACTTGTGCTTCATCAAGTAGACATAACCATATCTACTTAAATTGTCAGTGAAGGTGAGGAAATAACTATATCCGCCGCGTGCCTCTACGCTCATTGGACCACACACATCGGTATGTATGATTTCCAACAAGTCACTTGCACGCTCCATTGTTCCGAAGAACGGAGTCTTAGTCATCTTGCCCATGAGGCATGGTTCGCACGTGTCAAGTGAATCAAAGTCAAGTGACTCCAAAAGTCCATCAGCATGGAGTTTCTTCATGCGCTTTACACCAATATGACCCAAGCGGCAGTGCCACAAAAATATGGCGCTATCATTGTTTACTCTAACTCTTTTGGTCTCAATGTTATGTATATGCGTATCGCTATCAAGATTCAATATGAACAATCCACTCACATTCGGTGCATGACCATAAAAGATGTTACTCATAGAAATAGAACAACCATTATTCTCAGACTTAAAAGAGTAACTGTCTCGCAATAAACAAGATCCAGATATAATGTTCATGCTCAACACAGGCACTAAATAACAATGATTTAAGTTCATCACTAATCCCGATGGTAGCTGAAGTGACATTGTGCCGACGGCGATTGCATCAACCTTGGAACCATTTCCTACGCGCATCGTCACTTCGTCTTTCGCCAGCCTTCGTCTATTCCGCAGTTCCTGTTTCGAGTTGCAAATGTGAGCAACAGAACCGGTATCGAATACCCAGGCACTACTACGAGAGCCGGTTAAGTACACATCAATAACATGTATATCAAATATACCTGATTTTTCCTTGCCCGCCTTCTTATCTGCCAGATACTTGGGGCAATTGCGCTTCCAGTGACCCATACCCTTGCAATAGAAGCACTCTGTTTCAGGCTTAGGTCCAGCCTTGGGTTTCTTCGGCGGATTGGCAACAGGCTTGCCGCTCTTCTTCGAATTGCCCTTCTTGCCTTTGCCGTTTCTCTTGAAACTAGTGGTCTTGCTCACCATCAACACTTGATGCTCTTTACGGAGTTCAGACTCTGCGACTTTCAGCATCGCAAACAACTCGCCGGGAGACTTGTTCATCCCTTGCATGTTGTAGTTCAACACAAAGCCTTTATAGCTTGGTGGCAGTGATTGAAGGATTCTGTCAGTGATAGCCTCTTGCGGGAGTTCAATCCCCAGCTCAGCCAGACGGTTTGAGTACCCAGACATTTTGAGCACATGTTCACTGACAGACGAGTTTTCCTCAATCTTGCAAGCATAGAATTTATCGGAGGTCTCATACCTCTCGATCCGGGCGTTCTTCTGAAAGATAAACTTCAACTCCTGGAACATCTCAAATGCTCCATGACGCTCAAAGCGACGTTGAAGTCCCGGTTCTAAGCCATACAAGACTGCACATTGAACTATTGAGTAGTCCTCCTTACGCGCTAACCAAGCGTTCTTAACATCCTGATCAGCCGTAGCGGGTGGTTCATCTCCTAGCGCAGCATTAAGGACATAATCCTTCTTCCCAGCTTGTAAGATTAGCTTAAGATTACGAGCCCAGTCTACAAAGTTGCTTCCATCATCTTTCAACTTAGCTTTCTCTAGGAACGTATTAAAATTCAGGATGACACTCGCATGAGCCATGATCTACAACACAAATATATTCAAAGTGGACTTAGACTATGTTCAAGATAACTAGAGTTTAACTTAATCAAATTATATGCTAAACTCCCACTCAAAAAGTACATCTCTCTAGTCATTTGAGTGGTTCATGATCCACTTACACTATCCCAAGTCCGATCATCACGTGAGTTGAGTATAGTTTCAGTGGTAAGCATCCCTATGCTAATCATATCAACTATATGATTCATGATCGACCTTTCGGTCTCATGTGTTCCGAGGCCATGTCTGCACATGCTAGGCTCGTCAAGCTTAACCCGAGTGTTCCGCGTGCGCAACTGTTTTGCACCCGTTGTATGTGAACGTTGAGTCTATCACACCCGATCATCACGTGGTGTCTCGAAACGACAAACTGTAGCAACGGTGCACAGTCGGGGAGAACACAATTTCGTCTTGAAATTTTAGTGAGAGATCACCTCATAATGCTACCGTCGTTCTAAGCAAAATAAGGTGCATAAAAGGATTAACATCACATGCAATTCATAAGTGACATGATATGGCCATCATCACGTGCTTCTTGATCTCCATCACCAAAGCACCGGCACGATCTTCTTGTCACCGGCGCCACACCATGATCATCCATCAACGTGTTGCCATCGGGGTTGTCGTGCTACTTATGCTATTACTACTAAAGCTACGTCCTAGCAAAATAGTAAACGCATCTGCAAGCACAAACGTTAGTTATAAAGACAACCCTATGGCTCCTGCCAGTTGCCGTACCATCGACGTGCAAGTCGATATTATCTATTACAACATGATCATCTCATACATCCAATATATCACATCATATCGTTGGCCATATCACATCACAAGCATACCCTGCAAAAACAAGTTAGACGTCCTCTAATTTTGTTGTTGCATGTTTTACGTGGTGACCATGGGTATCTAGTAGGATCGCATCTTACTTACGCAAACACCACAACGGAGATATATGAGTTGCTATTTAACCTCATCCAAGGACCTCCTCGGTCAAATCCGATTCAACTAAAGTTGGAGAAACCGTCACTTGCCAGTCATCTTTGAGCAAAGGGGGTTACTCGTAACGATGAAACCAGTCTCTCGTAAGCGTACGAGTAATGTCGGTCCAAGCCGCTTCAATCCAACAATACCGCGGAATCAAGAAAAGACTAAGGAGGGCAGCAAAATGCACATCACCGCCCACAAAAACTTTTGTGTTCTACTCGAGAAGACATCTACGCATGAACCTAGCTCATGATGCCACTGTTGGGGAACATCGCATGGGAAACAAAAATTTTCCTACGCGCACGAAGACCTATCATGGTGATGTCCATCTACGAGAGGGGATGAGTGATCTACGTACCCTTGTAGATCGTACAGCAGAAGCGTTAGAGAACGCGGTTGATGTAGTGGAACATCCTCACGTCCCTCGATCCGCTCCGCGAACAATCCCGCGATCAGTCCCACGATCTAGTACCGAACGGACGGCACCTCCGCGTTCAGCACACGTACAGCTCGACGATGATCTCGGCCTTCTTGATCCAGCAAGAGAGACGGAGAGGTAGAAGAGTTCTCCGGCAGCGTGACGGCGCTCCGGAGGTTGGTGATGACCTTGTCTCAGCAGGGCTCCGCCCGAGCTCCGCAGAAACGCGATCTAGAGGAAAAACCGTGGAGGTATGTGGTCGGGCAGCCGTGAGAAAGTCGTCTCAAATCAGCCCTAATTGCTCCATATATATAGGAGGAGGGAGGGGGGCCTTGCCTTGGGGTCCAAGGACCCCCAAGGAGTCGGCCGAGCTAAGGGGGGGAGGACTCCCCCCAAACCGAGTTGGACTTGGTTTGGTGGGAGGAGTCCCCCTTCCTTCCCACCTCCTTCCTTTTTTTTTTTCCTTTCCTCTTGATTTTTCTTCTCTTGGCGCATTGGGCACTTGTGGGCTGTCCCACCAGCCCACTAAGGGCTGGTGTGGCTCCCCCAATGCCTATGGGCTTTCCCGGGGTGGGTTGCCCCCCCCGGTGAACTCCCGGAACCCATTCGTCATTCCCGGTACATTCCCGGTAACTCCGAAAACCTTCCGGTAATCAAATGAGGTCATCCTATATATCAATCTTCGTTTCCGGACCATTCCGGAAACCCTCGTGACATCCGGGATCTCATCCGAGACTCCGAACAACATTCGGTAACCAACCATATAACTCAAATACGCATAAAACAACGTCGAACCTTAAGTGTGCAGACCCTGCGGGTTCGAGAACTATGTAGACATGACCCGAGAGACTCCTCGATCAATATCCAATAGCGGGACCTGGATGCCCATATTGGATCCTACATATTCTAAGAAGATCTTATCGTTTGAACCTCAGTGCCAAGGATTCGTATAATCCCGTATGTCATTCCCTTTGTCCTTCGGTATATTACTTGCCCGAGATTCGATCGTCAGTATCCGCATACCTATTTCAATCTCGTTTACCGGCAAGTCTCTTTACTCGTTCCATAATACAAGATCCCGCAACTTACACTAAGTTACATTGCTTGCAAGGCTTGTGTGTGATGTTGCATTACCGAGAGGGCCCCGAGATACCTCTCCGTCACATGGAGTGATAAATCCAAGTCTTGATCCATACTAACTCAACTAGCACCTTCGGAGATACCTGTAGAGCATCTTTATAGTCACCCAGTTACGTTGCGACGTTTGATACACACAAAGCATTCCTCCGGTGTCAGTAAGTTATATGATCTCATGGTCATAGGAATAAATACTTGACACGCAGAAAACAGTAGCAACAAAAATGACACGATCAACATGCTACGTCTATTAGTTTGGGTCTAGTCCATCACGTGATTCTCCCAATGACGTGATCCAGTTATCAAGCAACAACACCTTGTTCATAATCAGAAGACACTGACTATCATTGATTAACTGGCTAGCCAACTAGAGGCATGCTAGGGACGGTGTTTTGTCTATGTATCCACACATGTAAATGAGTCTTCATTCAATACAATTATAGCATGGATAATAAACTATTATCTTGATACAGGAATTATAATAATAACTATACATTTATTATTGCCTCTAGGGCATAGTTCCAACATGGCGCACTCCAAGGCATCACAAATTTGTTAAAGAAACATTGCATATAGTTGTCTAGAAATGCATGTATGGCATATGATAGATAAAACATGTATGTGTTCACCATTTGCAGTGTGGTAATTCACTTCGAAATTGATGAGTAGATAAACCATTGTGCAAATATATCGACCCAATATACCACAACATGACCTACGCCGCACCACTGACCAGATCCCGCACCACCACCAACATTTATCCCTATATATATTTATATATATATATATATGTTCCTATCTGTGATCGGTCGATATTGCCCACATCGATCGCCCCAACCTCATGATTTCCATATCAAGACGAGAACACGCACCTATATCGAGCAACCTACTCGCTGGCCACCGCCCACCCCATTGTTCTGTTCTATAACTCTGCATCCCCTCAACTCACGCCAGACCCGCTGTCGTCTTCACATCTTCCTCAAGCCTCCTCGCGATCTTAGAGTGAGTACATTATCCTCAAAGTGAGTTGCTTGAGGTTAAGCAGGTGGCCTCCTCGGCGAGCGACTTGAGATCCTAAAACAGCGTGACCGGTAGGTTCTTATCTCTCAATAGGCCAAACGACTCTCTAGACTAGGGTGCCGATGGGCTGGCATAGGTGAGCATCCTTCCTCTACAAGTGGTCCTTGGTCTCCAACATAACTCATTATCCTCTCCACTATATAGGGTCGGGGAATCCAACTCCACTCGTGGATGAAGCCTAGTCGTAGATGAGCTCGCCGGGAAAGAAATATTATGATAATTATCTATTTTCTGGCTTGTCAAAGAAATTTAGTATTAAGATTTGTCGGTCTGGTCGCTCGGTGGTTATCATAGCAATGGGCTATGAGCGTGTATGTTTATAAGGGTGAGTATTCGTTCATGTATGTAAACATCTCCCTTTGTACTGTTAATAGTCTTCGTCTGTGATACCTTTTAAGTAGTATAAAGGTGTTTGAGTATTAATTCAAAAGAAACATGTGCACTGGGAAGTGATATGCATATACACCAAAGGCCAGTGTGACAAAAATTCATTTGTTTGGGATGCATGCACGAATAAATACGTAAAATCATGGATGTACACACAACCTAATTTGGTTAAAAACACGAGATAGGGTCATTTATGTGTGATCCATTGGTGGTTGAGGGGTGTCATAATAAATACACTATAGTTAATGCAGCGGATCAAGGTGATATCACAAACATCCAAAGAGTGCATACCACTTTGTATCCATTCTAACTTCTCACAATCCATACCAGATATCTGTTGACCGCCGATGATATCAGACCATCCAAAGGGTGCATCCCATTTTGTAACCCTTCTAACTTTTGACCATCTATATCAGATATCTGCTGACTGATGACATCAGATCATCTAAAGGGTGCAACCACTTTATATCCATTCTAACTTCCAACCATCCACATCGGATATCGGTTGACCATTGACACCAAACCATCCAAAGGTTGCCGCCCATTTTTTACCCATTCTAATTTCTAGCCATCCATACCAAATTTCACTATTCACAATTAAGGAGACTAAGTTATATTATTTGCCCATGATCAACTAGTAGTTAAATAAGAGTACTCTATTATGTTTGAAACTTCGTTTCTAGTGTAGGCTTATGGACCTCACGAAGGAAATCGCCAATCAAAGTGATTATCTTTAATTCTTAAATTTGAGGGCCACACACGTTGACATTGACTCTAAATTCATTGTTTTAACAATATTATAAATAGTTAGGAAAATGTGATTATAACTTTGATCTCACCGTTACATTGTGTTCACATCCATGCGACATCACTTTGTCATTTTGATTAGTGTAGCGGTGCCAACAACAATAAGTTGTGGGTTTAAGTGACTAAAAACTTTGAAATGTCCTTTTTTTTGCACAAGTACGAATAGAACTAACCTTCTAATACCAAAAAAATTGTTCTTAGCTGAGCCTAAAACTGATATGTAGAATCACCACTGAATTCATCTCCTCTGAAAAATGTGGTTATAATTGTGGTTTTGGTTTTACATTGTCGTCGCATCCATGTGAGGATGTGTTATGTCACTGTGCTTTGTCGTTTTCGAATTAGATGCCTACTATACACAAATATCAATACAAGTATACACAAATGAATTTTCTCCATTACTTTGGGTGTAACAATATGTGTCACTCGACTTAATGTAAACCGAGTGTAAACCGTTGTAAGCCGAGTGTTTCGGGCACTCGGCTTATAAGTTTTTTCCTGTAGTGAATAGATCATTTTGGTACATACATGTGTGCTTGGTTTATACTCTATTTTCAGTGATCTAAACCCTTTTATATTAGTTTACAGAGAGAGTATATATTTGTAAGTAGTACTTTCATGGTTATTGGATGATGTACACTTGGTGGTAACTCTTTTTCTACTCTGTGTGTGTGTGGGGGGGGGGGTGATTCACTTATTGCTCTGTCGGATTCTATCCCACCATATGTGTCACCATGGGTGTGTGGGTGTGTGGGTGTGACTGTTTGAAACAGGAAAAACCCTTTTGATCTATAAATAGCCACCAATGCTCAGTTGCCACATTCACACATACGCAAAAACAGAAGCAAATAGAGCTTTAGTTTTGAGAAAACCCATGGCGGAAAGAACAAAAAGAAGGCCCTCAAATGCGCTTAGCATGATGGTCATTGATGAAGATGAGTTTCATGCCAACTCTGCAAAATCCATGCTCTTGGAACTGAACTATTATGGTAAGATTTCTATATCCCATGAAAGAGAAACTATGTTCATCTTTATGAATATATACACCTTTTCATGTTTCGTGGAAACCATTTCTTCTCATGTTCTGAGATGTCGTTAAATTTAGATAGTGAAAGTTGATCTTTTCTTTCCAGTGGCAGTGTACACAAGCACATGATATTGATTTCATCATGGCAGCAGTGCACATGGAAGAGTTGAATGGCTTTCAGTTCCTGGAAGCAGCCAAAGATATGCGTAGAAACATTCAAGTGATCAGTATGTTCACTAATAATTTGTCTCCAACTGCATGCACATGCATCTTCTTTTATGTGACGTTGATAAGTCTATTTATTTTTTCCAAAGCAGTGATGTCAAAAGAAACAACAATGTACACAATGAAGAGATCTATTGAACCTGGTGCTTGTTTTTTGGTGAAGAAGCCTCTTGATGCTAATACCATTAACAATATATGGCAACATCTCGATGTAAAAGTTCTAAGGCTGAACAGGACGAATCATCTGTTTCAAGGTCGCAATCAACATCTTATGACAAATTATTTATTCTTATAGTTTGTAGAACATAACCTAACAGTATAATCTAATGGTTTATTGAGAATCTATTGACGTACAGTTTTTCACATGGCCAACCCAAATAGCCTTTGGAGCACAATATATGCATTTCAAAGTAGATTTATATTCATAACTTGGCACAAAAAGTAAGAGTACAAGTAAAATATCATTGCGTCTCTTGAATTATTTTCATGTCCATCTCTTTTTCTTCACTAAGACAAATAATTACTCTCTCCTTCCATGTTTGCAAGAGCACACATTTTGTGTAGAACTCTAGCCATCAATTGACACCTACCCTCCCCCCTCCCATAGGTAGAAGGGCCATTATTTGGCCTAAAGTTTAAGAGCTTCAAAAGACAACTGCTTTGAAATTGAACGAATCTCTATTATTAACGTGAATTGGTGGTCGTATGTTCACAGGTGAAACCTCCCCTCACCCATGTCATGATTAACTCAATCGAATCAAATAAAATATTGTGTAGTGCCCCTCTTAATGGGTATAAGGTAATTGCATTAACCCAATCAAGCCAAATCGACCATTCTAACTATATGTCACAGACGGGCAATAAAATCAAATCAAAGCAAATATTTTGCATTAACTCAATGAAATCAAATATTTTGCATTAATTCAATCAAATCACTTCCGGCAATAGAATATGGTGGATATATGGTATATGTCGGATACGATTGGTGTTGAACCACTAGAATATATGATTCCCTTGCAACACAAGGACAATTATCTATATGTAATAGTGGTACAAGTCCGAGACGTCAATTTTACTGGACGTTTTCCAGAACATTATTTAATTTCTCAATCTGGTAGTAACCTGAATTGTGTTAAGTAAAATAAGTCTTGTCTTCCTTTGCGTTGCGTGAAAATATGAAACTGCAGAAATTAACTAAGTATTATGTTGTGCACACGCAGGTGTTGAGGATAATGCTCAAGATGGAGAAGAAGTTGGAGAATCCGTAGCAGAACAAAAGGATGGAACCAAAACGACCACTTATCTCAAATGGAAACCTTTCCTAGAGAGCAAGTTTTTTATATGCTCTTCAAATACTTGGAGCAAGTAACTACCCATCTTAGGCCCAAGTGCTTTCACTTCAGGATGAGCCTTCTCAATTTCAAATCGATACTATGAAACTCAACTTGTTAATTCATTTCAGATGCATCGCCCAGTAAGATAAAGATAATCATGAATGTGGACTCTGTTACAAGGACCCAAATTTCTGCTCATCTACAGGTGTGTTCCCGATATACATTTATTGAACTCTGGAGCATTTCGAGTCTTAAAATAGGCTAAGTCGAACACGTAATTGGACTGAAATAAGCTAAACCGTCTTGTATTTGAAAAGTTAATATGAAAATGCTTTTGTTTGGAAGTTATAACAAAACAGATGAAGAGTGAAACAAAAAAAATGAACTGAACAACAAAACGAAAGGGCTCATTATATATAGTATTTTCTAGTATCTAATTTTATGAAGCAAAAAAATTCATCTTTGAATGATTGTCTACTAATAATTGTGTATTTAACATTTTCAAGAAACATCGAAAACGCATGGAAAGGGAACAAAACATGGCAATGTTTATGGATAGCTACGGGAATTCTGCCTCAAATTCTAAATCCGCGAAGGCTCGTCATACAATCTCTAACATGTCGGGCTATCATTCAAACGACAAAGTCCAAAGAACAATGGTGAGCTAGCAATGCAAATTTATATACATATTAGCTTAGTCAGGAAATAAAGTTGACACTTCATTGATTAATTACTATTCTAATTCATCTCAGATGCCAAGCTTGTCTAGAGATCCTCAAGGCCTTGATATATCTGCTGCAGCAATGCGAAGAGCCTTACGACTTGGGGCTGTTTTTGACGATTTCCAATATTCCAGTGGTCCAATAAGTGACCAACCATGTGAAACTATAGGAGACATAATGGGAGAAGATGGCATCGCGTACGAAGCTAATGGCTCCAATTCATCTAGTCATGGTCAAGTTGTTTCTCAAACATACAATTCAAGAGTTGCGCAAGAGATCACATTCAAGAACAATTATCATGATGGCCAAGTGTCCAACATAAGTAAGGTTCCCGTTGCGGGCCTTGTGGACTATCCAGATTCTGAGGATTCTGATTAAGTGGAGATACCTTAATTCAACTAGATACTGAGTATGGACCTAAGGTAACACTGGACTCCATGGTGAGTTGAAGATTAACATGTTGAGCCGGGCCGGTAATATTAGGGGCCTAATAAAAGTACCATAATTTCCTTTGTAATATCTACCAAGACATTCCATAAAGATTGAATCATATGAGTGCTGGAAACTAAGAAACCAATAGCGTACTCTCCGATTTATACTAGATATACTAGTTTACTATTCTTGTAAATTAATCATGAGTGACGATGACATCGTACCAGTTTGGACAAAAAAACGATTAGGCGTTCCTCATGGACATCGAGGTCGCCCACGAACCCAGCTCCACATAGAGCCAGCTGCGCACTGCCGCTTGTCTGCTTCGAGCGCGCCACCTCAATCTCCCTCTCTATGTGAACAGGGACATAGCTGCCTTGTAGCATAATTTAAAAAACCGAACGGGTGATTGAATTGGTGAGGACGTTGGTTCAGATTTTTACCGGTCAGACCATGGGTTCACCCGTTTGATGTGTTTTCTATATCATAAATATTACAATTTATGTATTAATGTTGTATTAAATAGATGTAAAATACAATCATTTACTTAAATTTAACAAGAAATTTGGCTAGCCAAGAAGGTTATTGGGCCAAAGGTGCAAGTTACACACCTACATCTAGCATTCTAGGTTTGAATTCCCTTGGACACATGGTATTTTTCTATTTTTGTGGGTGGCACGTTGAACCGTCGGCTTTATACCTCCGGTTCATGCAAAGACCAGTTGGTTTACATGATTTTTTTGGTCCAATTGTAGGTCGGTCTTTTTTGCTTAAAAAATAAAACGGCGTCGGTTCCGGGTTTTTCTATCCGACCGCCGGTCCGGTCCGGTTTTTTCAACTAAGCCTTTTAGGCATTGACCCCAATGGAATTAAAAAATCATTCACTAATTTACTACTACACACTATCTGTTTATTGAAGATTACCTGACTCCCATAGACATGACCCAAGTATTTTTTTTCTAACTTCATCCCTGTATGGGAAAGTACTAGCGAGGGCTCCATTCGTTTGTTGCCGCCCTCCACCATCAGCAAGGGCCAGTGCCTGTGTCGATAGGTCACGGTGTTTTCCGGCTACCATGCCCGTGGTCGTGCACTGAACGGCCTTCTCCCCAACTTCTCACACATAAGGGTGGGCGTTCGGCATAAACCGAAATTTGTTTCTACCATTTAGTTGTCTCTTAAATTCATATATCAGAACAAATAATCAAAAATAACAATTAAAAATCGGTAACCAAAAATTTCGGTTAATGGATTGTTTTGATGCGGTTTTTGGTTTATACTGAAAAGACCTTATGTTTATAAACTATGCTCAGAATACTGCAATGCACACTCTTAAATAGACAAATATCTTCATCTTATCTCTCCAATTTTTTATTAAGCAACCTTGTGTTATCTCTTCAGCAAGGCGAGGAAGACTATATTTCCTGATTCGTGGTTCGCTGGTCACACACAGCTGCTACAGCTTCCCCGCCGGAGATCGGCCCAAGATCCACTTAAGTTATTTTTTCTTGGAAGCGCCTATGTCTCACCTTCGGGACCTCCTATTCGGCGCCTTCAGCGCCGGTTAGAAAAACAGCGCCTGTAGCGCTCCTCCTTATGGGCTGGCTCATGTACAAAATGCATTGGTCATTCAAAATTTGATAAAAGTTCACAGAATTTTAAAAAGTACATATTTGCAAAAAAGGTTCAATTATTCTGAAAACATTTCACCATTTTTTGAAAAATATGTTCATGGATTTTCAAAAGGTTCACTGAATTCGAAAAAAATAATCATCGATTATGAAAAAAGTTCATCAATTTTTTAAAAACAGTTCACTGATTTTGGAAAAAGTTCATCAATTTTTAAAAACAGTTCACTAATTTTTTTAAAACTTCATGAATTTTAAATTATGTTCATCAATTTTCAGAAATGTTCACAAATTTACAAAAAAATATATCAATTCTCAAAAAAAATTACTGATTTCAAAAAACATTCACGGGCTAAAACAATTCACAGGCCAAAAAAAGTTCATGAAGGATCTTTATATGGGCCGGCCCATTGCATATTTTCCCTTTAACCGACCCCTCTGGCGTTAAATAGGTTTTCCCCTCGCCTTCAGCGAGTCTGGCTTCCAACTCGCTGAAGGGGCGAGCGACTTGCCCCAGCCCACACGCACGGGAGCCACAACCTATTTTTCTGTTTTCTGTTTTCGTTCTTTAGATCTTTTTTGAAATTTTATTTATACTTTACTAGCAAAACGGCCCGTGCGTTGCAACGGGAGAAAAAATACCACACGCTTTTAGTCTTTTTATAATCATTTTAATTTATTAAAATAATAAGCTAACTAACTAATGTAGTCAGTCATATCCTATTTTGTTGAGAAATCAACCCATCCAATGTTAATTACACCATGATGAGAAATTGAGCGGGACAAGCAAAGCAAAACAAAGAGGCTACGTGAATTGATCAATGGACTGTTATCTTATTTCACTCATGGGGTAGAGAATGTGGGATCAAATGACAAACTGAAGTTGGTGTTTCATTCTCTGTCTCTACAACAATACAATCTTACATTCAATACATTCATTCATCAGCAAACAAATTCCCACAAAACAAAATGTCTCGCCGGTGCTTGGCACACGGTTGGAGGCATGGGGAGGGGATCTCACCAGATGATGAGTTTCTGCCGGAGGAGGGGATACGATGAGGGGAGCAAGCGTTAGGCGCCTCTATCTGGCCATAAGGAGTCGTCGTTGCCGCGCCATAACCTCGGAGTTTCCCGTGTGAGCCATGGAGGCCCGCCTCCACCTGTAAGTACTTCGATCCGTCGCGCCGCCGCCGTTCTGCATCGAGCAGACGCATCATCCCCAGTCATTGTAGTTGTCGCGTTGATTTGATCCAGAAGCTGTGCTCGAGCGCCGAAACGGGGGCAGCAAGCGGGCATAGGTACGGTCGCGGAGGCGGGTGGGTTGAGATCGATAACAGTGATGGTTGAGGTCGGCCGCGGCGGCGAGTGGTGTGGCAGCGGCCTGGGCACACGCCAGGGTGGACCAGGGTCGACGCGATGCGCTCGAGCGCCGCAACGGGGGTAGTGAGCGGGGAGAGGTACGGCCGCGGAGGCGGGTCGGTTGAGATCGGCAGCGGTGACGGTTGAGGTCGGCCGCGGCGGCGAGTGGTGTGGCGGCTGCCTGGGCACAGGCCAGGGTGGCCTAGGGTCGACGGGAGGAGGCGATGCGTACGGGTATAGTTTTTGCAGCGAATCGTTTTTTCCTTTTGCGTTACAGGTAAATGATGGAGCGCGGGTTGAATAATAAAAATTACACTGGCTTTTTTTATAAAAGTGCCGTGGTGGGTTTTCCGACGGAAGCAATAGCCTCTTTATTATTATTAGGTATAGAAAATGTTTTGGATATACATATTAAAAAACACTCTACAAAAAATTGAAATATGTTGAACATGTATTTGAAAAAATTTAACAATTGTTTTCAAGACGTTGAACAATTATCTATTAAAATATTGTACATGTATATAAACATATGACTCAAGCATTTGAAAAAAAAATTGAGCACGTATTTGAATAATTGTTAATGAAGGATTTGAAAAAAATAAATGTGTATATATTAAATGGTGACCATGTGTCCAAAATATTGAATTTTATATCATGTATATAAAAAGTAAATCTAGAATTTTTAAAAATGTTAACCAAGTGTTTCAAAAATGTTAATAAAGCCTTGGAAAAATGTCAAATGTATATAGAAAAATGATACTCTTTTTTGACAACTTTTAATAAAGCATTTAAAATGATGTTTAAACATTATAGAAAACATGATCATATACTCAAAAAATGCTAATCTGGTGTTTCAAAAAGATTGACCATATATGAGAAAAAGTATGTTCTTGATGGAAGAATCCCGACTGTTGTTGTGGGGATCATTTCCTCTTCCTCTTCTCAGGATATATTACCTAGTATAATGTTAGGGAGAGGGAGAGGAAGCGACCACTACGACCGATCAAAATATCATAGGAAGATTCCAAACTGTTTTGGTGGGGTCGCTTCCTCATCCTCTTCTCACGATATATACCTAGGTACACTAGTAGAAACACAAGGCTTTGGTCCATGTGAGTAAAGAGCTTTAATCTCGGTTATGTTACGAACCTGGATTAATGGGTGCATCAGTCCCGGTTCGTGAGCCTAGGCCGCTGACCGGGCCAGGGTCACGGTTCGTCTGACCCCTTTGGCCCCGGTTCCAAACATTAACCGAGACCAATGGTCCTGGCTCCTGGCACAACACCTTTAGTACCGTTTCATGTCTAGAACCGGGACAAAAGGTGAGTCTTCTGTTCCTTTTTCAATTTCAGGGTCATTTAGCTCAAAATAACCAGTAAATGCTAAAAAATAACAAATAAAGTAAGAAAGGGTTGCAAATTGATGATGTGACTTTGAATGGTGCATATTGAACGCACAAAAAGTCTGGAATTGAAATAACTTAAAAAAATGAATTCCGTTTGTAACACATGAGTTACCGTGTGAAACCCTGATATTTCGGAAGAGATTGTCCAATTCTGTACACAAAGTGCATCCAGTTTTTGCCATAACCCTCTCAAGTTTTTAGCACTTGCTATGTGGATGAAATGATGATACCATGAGAACTTTCAACCTTTTCAGAGTTCATTTATAGTGTTTCTCAATTTCTTGGGTCATTTAGGTCAAAATAATCAGCAAATGCATGAAAAATTAACAAATGAAGTCAGAAAGGGTTGAAAATTGATGATGTGACTTTGAATGGTGCATGTTGAACGCACAAAAAGTCTGTAGTTGAAATAAGTTCAAAAAATGAAATTCCTTTGCAATACATGAGTTTTCGTCCGAAAGTGTGATACTTCGAAAGAGATTGTCCATTTTGCACACGAAGTGTATCTAATTTTTGTTGTAACCCTCTCAACTTTTTAGCACATGCTATGTGGGTGAAATGATGATACCATGCCAACATTTAACCTTTTTAGAGTTTATTTGTAGTGCTTTTCAATTTCAGGGTCATTTAATTCAAAATAATCAGTAAATGCACAAAAATAACAAATGAAGTGAGAAAGGGTTGAAAATTGATGATGTATCTTTGAATGGTGCATGTTGAATGCATAAAAAGTCTGGAGTTCAAATAATTTCAAAAAAATGTGATCTCTTTATAACGCATGAGTTTTCATCCGAAACCAAGATAGCTTGAAAGAGATTGTCCATTTTGTACACGAAGTGCATCCAGTTTTTACCGTAACCATCTCAAGTTTTTAGTACATGCTATGTGGGTGAAATGATGATATCACACCAACTTTCAACCTTTTTAGAGTTCATTTATAATGCTTTTAAATTTTAGGATCATTTAGCTCAAAATAATCAGTAAATGAATGAAAAAATAATAAATGAAGTCAGAAAGGGTTCTAAATTTATGATGTGGCTTTGAATGTTGCATATTGAACGCACAAAGAGTCTGAAGTTGAAATAAGTTAATAAAATGAAATCCCTTTGTAACACACGAATTTTCATCCGCAAACCCTCATGCTTCGAAAGAGATTGACCATTTTATACACGAAGTGCATCTAGTTTTTTCCATAACCTTCTCAACTTTTTAACACATGCTATGTGGGTGAAATGATGATATGATGCCAACTTTCAACCTATTCACAGTTCATTTGTAGTGATTTCCAATTTCAGGGTCATTTAGCTCAAAATAATCACTAAATGAATGAAAAATACCTAATGAAGTCACAAAGGGTTGAAAATTCATGATGTGGCTTTGAATGATGCATCTTGAACCCACAAAAAGTCTGAAGTTGAAATAAGTTTAAAAAAATGAAATCTCTTTGTAACAGATGAGTTTAGAAAGGGTTGAACTAAAAAGAAGAAACTAAAAAGAATCAAAAAAATATTAACTAAAATTATCAAAGCATTTTATTTGTTAAAAAGAATGAACTAAAAAAATCAACTAAAATATTAACTGAAAAGAATCACCTAAAACATTAACTAAAAAGAATTAACAAAAATACTAACTAAAATTATCAAATTATTTATTAGTTAAAAAGAATGAAATAGAAAGAATCAAGTAAAACATTAACTAAAAAGAATGACCTAAAATAATCTAAAAATATTAACAAAAACTACCAAATGATTTATTTATTAAAAATAATGAACTAAAAAGAATCAACCAAAATATTAACTAATAAAATCAACTAAAGCATTAACTAAAAATAATGGAATAAAAAGAATCAACTAAAATATTAACGAAAATTTTCAAAGTATATATTTTTAAAACAGAATGAACTAAAAAGAATCAAGTAAAACATTAACTAAAAAGAATGAAATAAAAAGAATCAAAAAATATTAACTAAAATCATCAAAGTATTTATTGTTCAAAAAATATGAACTAAAAAAGTCAACTAAAACATTAACTAAAAAGAATAAAAAATATCAACTAAAAAAATCATAAAGTTTTTTTTGTTTAAATTTCTAATAACAAAATAAAAAATTGTCATCTAATGGGCCACCACGGCCTGCATATGACTAGAAAGCCTACAGGCTAGTTGGGCTAGGATGGAGGCCCGCAATAGGCCCAATAGACCCACATGCAGATAGAGTGCTTTTAGGCCCGCAAGCCTGCGTAAGAGAGGAGCTAGAGAGGGATGGCGAAGCCGTGCTTATAAACCATTGTCGACGCTTCTCAGCTAATGAGGTGGGACTAAACATCTACGCGTCCGACGCCGTGCGAGCGGCACGAGTTTAGTCCTGGTTGGTGGCCTCAACCGGGACTAAAGGCCCCCTTTAGTCCCTGTTGTAGCCACCAACCGGGACTAAAGGCATGCGGTTTCCGCCCTTTGCGCTGCTGAAAATGACATTTAGTCCTCGTTGGTGGCTGAAACCGGGACACAAGGGCTGCCTTTAGTCCTGGTTTAGGCCACCAACCGGGACTAAAGGTGGGGCTATATAAGCGGGACTTTGCAATTTTCCCGAATCTAGTGCTTTTGATCTCCTCCTCTCCCCCGACGGCGCCGAGACCACATCGACGCCGTCAGGCTGCTAGAACTCGTCGTCGCCTCCCTGAGCCATGCCCCGACGCCGTCCCCCGCTCCCCTCGTTGGGCCCGCCCTACCCCGACATCGGCGCCGCTGCCTGTCGTGACGTCGCCGTCGACGCGCCCTGCCCCGACGTCGTTGTCATCACGCCCTGCCCGGACGTCGTCGTCCCCGCTTGCTCCCCTCATCATCGGTCGGCCCCTCCATCTCCATCGCTCGTCGCTCCCGGTGAGCTCCTCTATCTCCATCGCTCGTCGCTCCCGGTGAGCTCCTCCATCTCCATCGCTCCCCACACGCTTCTTCCCTCTAGAATTCGTAAATATATGTTCAATCACATGCCCCATGTCCGAAGCCTTTTTTCAATAGTGTTCGACATTACTTCAGGAGATATTCTAATATGAGGTATTTAAAAAGTCATCCAAGTGTATGAAATCCTAAATATTTGTGTTAGATATATATGATTAGTGTAAATATAAGAACGTGTATGCCCCCACAACAATTACTCTCCATTTTTGTTTGTCCTTTATTTAAAGTTTTGATGCTCATAGCATCCTAGTACGTATTTGTTTCTCTATTCCTGCTGCTACCTAAATTGAAATTTGCAAACAAATCATCAGCGACATATATTAATTTCAGATTTATTCTTTAAATAGTAGGACTTTAAATAGTTTTAGAAATTGTTCTCGACGTCGACGATGCCCGTCACGCATCCTCGTCGTGGACTCGGTGACGACAACCTGCTTGAGAGGCGCCATGTCCGGGACTGGGCTCCGCCGGGCGGGCACTCGGAGGTGCTACCTTCTGGATCATGCATCTTGGTGAGGAACCAGGCTCCCGTCGTCGACCCGGAGCTTCTTTGGTGGCGGTCGCATGAGCCACTTTCGCTGCGGAGGCAGCTGATGACCCACAAGTGTAGGGGATCTATCGTAGTCCTTTCAATAAGTAAGAGTGTCAAACCCAACGAGGAGAGGAAGGATCTGACAAGTGGTTTTCAGAAAGGTATTCTCTGCAAGCACTGAAATTATCGGTAACAGATAGTTGTGTGATAAGATGATTCGTAGCAAGTAGCAAGTAACAATAGCAACGAAGGTGCAGCAAGATGGCCCAATCCCTTTTGTAGCAAGGGACAAGCCTGGACAAACTCTTATAGGAGGTGAAGCGCTCCTGAGGACACATGGGAATTTCTATCAAGCTAGTTTTCATCATGTTCATATGATTCGCGTTCGCTACTTTGATAGTTTGATATGTGGGTGGACCGGTGCTTGGGTGTTGCCCTTACTTGGACAAACATCCCACTTATGATTAACCCCTCTCGCAAGCATCCGCAACTACGAAAGAAGAATTAAGACAAAGTCTAACCATAGCATTAAACTAGTGGATCCAAATCAGCCCCTTACGAAGCAACGCATAAACTAGGGTTTAAGCTTCTGTCACTCTAGCAACCCATCATCTACTTACTACTTCCCAATGCCTTCCTCTAGGCCCAATTAATGGTGAAGTGTCATGTAGTCGACATTCACATAACACCACTAGAGGAAAGACAACATACATCGCATCAAAATATCGAACGAATACCAAATTCACATGACTACTTATAGCAAGACTTATCCCATGTCCTCAGGAACAAAAGTGACTACTCACAAAGCATAATTATGTTCATGACCAGAGAGGTATTGAATAGCATCAAGGATCTGAACATATAATCTTCCACCGAGTAATCCAACTAGCATCAACTACAAAGAGTAATTAACACTACTAGCAACCTTACAAGTACCAATCGGAGTTGCGAGACGGAGATTGGTTGCAAGAGATGAACTAGGGTTTGGAGATGAGATGGTGCTGATGAAGATGTTGATGGTGATGAGTCCCCTCCGATTAGAGGAGTGTTGGTGGTGATGATGGCGACGATTTCCCCCTCCGAGAGGGAAGTTTCCCCGGCAGGACGGCACTGCCGGAGCTCTAGATTGGTTCTGCTCAAGTTCCGCCTCATGGCGGCGGCGATTCCTCCCGAAAGCCTTCTCCTGATTTTTTCTGGAACAAAACCCTCCTTATAGAAAAAGATGGGAGCCAGAGGGGCAACAGGGGGCCCACAAGCCTCCTAGGCGCGGCCAGGGGGTAGGCCGCTCCTAGAAGGCTTGTGGCCTCCTGGTGGCTCCCCTGTGGTACTTCTTCCGCCCAGTTTTTTTTGTAAAATAAAAAATAATTTCTCGTTGATTCTCACGGCTTTTGGAGTTGCGCAGAATAGGTATCTCAAACTTGCTCCTTTTTCAGACCAGAATTCCAGCTGCCCGCATTCTCCCTCTTCAAGTAAACCTTATAAAATAAGAGAGAAAAGGCATAAGTATTGTACCGTGAACTGTAATAACAGCCCATAAAGTGATAAATATCAACATAAAAGCATGATGCAAAATGGACGTATCAACTCCCCCAAGCTTAGACCTCGCTTGTCCTCAAGCGTAAGCCGAGATCAATAAATATGCCCACATGTTTAGAGAGAGAGGTGTCGGTAAAACAAAATACGGACATGCAGGCATCATGATCATAATTAGAACAGCAATAGCGTCATATAAACTCTTATGCTAAAGTGACAATTCCTTCACAAAGTAAAGTATGGGTCAAGAACCTTATTAAGAATTAACAACCAATAGCCTTTAGTCATTGAAGCAATTGCAATTTATCATAACATCGGAAAGAGTCAAATAAGAGCTTGTAAAGCAAATCCACATACCCAATCATCCTTTCATCTTCTACAATTGCTAAAACTCACGTGATACTCATCAGATCAAAGTTTCAGTTGGACACAGAGAAAAATAGGGGCTTATAGTTTCGCCTCCGAACTATTTACCTCAAGGGTAATGTCAACAATAATAATTCATGGATACTTACTTCCAAGTTGACATATGAATATAGATCTTTCCCTAGCACATGACGTTAGCCAAGATAAAGGCGAAATAAGGAATTGGTGTCGATCACCATGACTCTTTTAAGGACAAAAAGTAAAGGTACAAGATAGGCCCTTCGTAGAGGGAAGCAGAGGTTGTCATGCGCTTTTGAGGTTTGGATGTGTGACCTCTTAGTGCGAAGGAACGTCACTTTATATTGCCTCCTGTGATAAAGAACTTTATTATGCAGTCTGTCGCTTTTATGTCTTCCTCATCACAGGTTCGTACAAAGCTTATTTTCCACACACTGATAGATCATACATATTTAGGGAGCAATTTTTATTGCTTGCACCGATGACAACTTACTTGAGGGATCTTATTCAATCCATAGGTAGTTATGGTGGACTCTCATGGCAAAACTGAGTTGAAGGTTTATGGATGCACAAGTAGTATCTCTACTTAGTGCGGAAGTTTTGGATGATATGAGGTGGAAGCAAGCATCACATGCTAAGGGATCTCAAGTCATATAACATTGTTCGGAACCAAGCAAACATAATTCATTATGTTGTCTTCCTTGTCCAACATCTACTTCTAAGCATGTAATAGTTTAATGAGTGTTCACAATCATAGATGGTGTCCAAGATGATATATTTATAGGTGAACCTCTCTTTCTTTATTACTTCCAATTAATTGCAACAATGACCAAGGTCTATGTTTGTCCATCCACAACAAGTTTCAATCAACATTCTTTTTATATGTGAAGCCATCACTTCCCATAAGATCATTACATGATCTTTCATGCTTTTGTTCTTTTATTATTCTTTCTTTAGATCATGGCATGAGGCAAGGCCCTTAACTAAAACACTCTTTATTATATGACTCACGAGCTCGAATACATTGGGGGTGACACAAAGCAAAACTCAAGCCTAGAACACTAAGAACTTTATTCTACTAGAGAAAGATAAAACCAAAAAGGATCAAACTAAGAAAAAGGTAAAGGCAAAAGATTTGATGGTGATATGATATCGGGGCAACTCCCCCAAGCTTGGCACAAGCCAAGGGGATTGCCCATACCCGTGCTTAATTGTCTTCCTCTGAAGGTGATGGTGGTGGAGTTGTCCTGTCTTTTGATTCCAAGAGGGCCATCAATCTTTGATTTATACCTTGGAGTTCTGTGATATGTTTCTCCAGCAAAACAACTTCACGGGTGAGATAAGTATTACTAACACAAGTTATTTCACATAACCTCAAGAGTTCGATCAAGGATGGAGGTAAAAGGTGGAGATAGGGTTGAAGAAAATCCTCTTCCTCAGCTTCTTTCTTGTTGAGCATAGATTGCCCTTCGTCCAACGCCGGATTCTCCTCCTTAATTTTGCCCTTAGTTTCTTCAAGCAGCCTTTCCTTGGCCTCCATGACCTCCATTCTTTTCAGATCAGCATTTACTTCTTCATAGACTTGAGGGAGATTGTTCTCCCCGACAGATTCCTGAGACGACACCCTTGCCCTAAATCCGCGGCAAAAACAGGCTCCAAACGAAAACAGAGGATATTTGCGCGATACAAGGGTCAGACCTTTCGGGAGAATATATAATGAATTTTTCCCAACCAAAAGGAGTACTACGCAAGAAAACAAAGTCCGGGAGGCACACGAGGTGCTCACAAGCCCCCCAGGCGCGGCCAGGGGGGTAGGTCGCGCCTGGCAGGCTGTCGCCTCCTCGTGCGGTTTCCGGACTACTTTAAATTTTTCTATTTTTCTAAAAATTCCAAAACGGAGAAAAATTGCTACTAGAAAAGTTTTGGAGTTGGTTTACTTACCGAATCGCATACCTCTTCATTTTTGGAGTCTGAAACAGGCTGATAAATATCCCTTATGTACTCCTCCGGAGTTATGGTATTAATAATATTGCTTTCAACATTTATGGGAGTACCTGAGATATAATGCTTGATTCTTTTCCTATTTACCACTCTTGGAAAATGACCTTCCGTGTTGTTGATCTTGATGGCACCGGAACGATATACTTCCTCAACAATGTAAGGACCTTCCCATTTAGAGAGAAGCTTGCCTGCAAAAAATCTTAAACGAGAATTGTATAGCAAGACATAATCACCTACATTGAACTCACGTTTTTGTATCCTTTTATCATGCCACCTCTTAACTTTTTCTTTAAACAACTTGGCATTTTCATATGCCTGAGTTCTCCATTCATCAAGTGAGCTAATATCAAATAACCTCTTCTCACCAGCAAGTTTGAAATCAAAGTTGAGCTCTTTGATTGCCCAATCAGCCTTATGCTCTAGCTCAAGACGTAAATGACATGCTTTACCGTAAACCATTTTGTACGGAGACATGCCCATGGGATTGCTATAAGCAGTTCTATAAGCCCACAATGCAACGTCAAGCTTCTTAGACCAATTCTTTCTAGACCTATTAACAGTCTTTTGCAGAATTAGTTTAATCTCTCTATTACTTAGCTCTACTTGACCACCAAACTAAAGATGATAGGGAGATGCAATTCTATGGTTGACATCATACTTAGCAAGCGTTTTACGGAAAGCACCATGAATAAAATGTGAACCACCATCAATCATTAGATATCTAGGGACTCCAAATCTAGGGAAAATAACTTCTTTAAGCATCCTAATAGAGGTGTTATGATCAACACTACTAGTTGGGATAGCTTCTGCCCACTTAGTAACGTAATCAACAACAACTAGGATATGAGTATACCCGTTGGACTTTGGAAAAGGTCACATATAATCAAAACCCTAAACATCAAATGGTTCAATGACAAGTGAATAATTCATAGGCATTTCCTGACGTTTACTGATATAACCTATTCTTTGACATTCATCACAAGACAAGACAAACTTACGGGCATCCTTGAAGAGAGTAGGCCAATAGAAACTGGATTGCAATACCTTGTGTGCAGTTCTATATCCCGCATGGTGTCCTTCGTAAGCCTCGGAGTGACACTTTTGTAGGATCTGTCCCTGTTCATGCTCAGGTACACAACGTCTAATAACACCATCTACTCCTTCCTTATGAAGGTGAGGATCATCCCAGAAGTAATGTCTCAAATCAAAGAAGAATTTTTCTTTTGCTGGTATGTGAAACTAGGTGGTATATATTTGGCAACAATATAATTCGCATAATCAGCATACCACGGTGTACTACGTGAAGCATTGATGACACTCAATTGCTTATTAGGAAAGCTATCATCAATAGGTTGTGGGTCATCAACAACATTCTCCAACCTAGACAAGTTATCTGCTACGGGGTTCTCAGCACGCTTCCTATCAACAACATGCAAATCAAATTCTTGTAGCAAGAGAACCCATCTGATAATTCTAGGTTTAGCATCTTTCTTTTCCATGAGATACTTAATAGCAGCATGATCAGTGTGAATAGTAACTTTGGAATCAACAATGTAAGATCTGAACTTTTCACATGCAAACACGACTGCTAAAAATTCCTTTTCAGTAGTAGCATAGTTTCTTTGGGCAATGTCTAGAGTTTTACTAGCATAGTGAATAACATTCAACTTATTATAAACTCTTTGTCCTAGAACAACACCAATAGCATAATCACTAGCATCACACATGATTTCAAAAGGTAGGTTCAATCAGGTGGTTGAACAATAGGTGCAGTTATCAAGGCCTTCTTAAGTATTTCATGTTGGAAATATGCCCTAGAGGCAATAATAAAATGGTTATTATCGTATTTCCTTGTTCATGATAATCGTCTATTGTTCATGCTATAATTGTATTAACACGAAACAGTAATACATGTGTGAATAAATAGATCACAATGTGTCCCTAGCAAGCCTCTAGTTGGCTAGCTCGTTAGTCAATAGATGATCATGGTTTCTTGGTCATGGGCATTAGATGTCATTGATAACGGGATCACATCATTGGGAGAATGATGTGATGGACAAGACCCAATCCTAAGCATAGCACTAGATCGTATTGTTCGTATGCTGAAGCTTTTCTAATGTCAAGTGTCTTTTCATTAGACCGTGAGATTGTGCAACTCCCGGATACCGTAGGAGTGCTTTGGGTGTATCAAACGTCACAACGTAACTGGGTGACTATAAAGGTGCACTACGGGTACCTCCGAAAGTGTCTATTGGGTTGGTACGAATCGAGATCGGGATTTGTCACTCCGCGTGACGGAGAGGTATCTCTGGGACCACTCGGTAGAACATCATCGTGAGCTCAATGTGACTAAGGAGTTAGTCACACGATGACGTGCTACGGAACGAGTAAAGATACTTACCGGTAACGAGATTGAACAAGGTATAGGTATACCGACGATCGAATCTCGGGCAAGTTCTATAGAGACAGACAAAGGGAATTGTATACAGGATTGATTGAATCCTTGACATCGTGGTTCATCCGATGAGATCATCATGGAGCAAGTGGGAGCCACCATGGGTATCTAGACCCCGTTGATGGTTATTGGCCGGAGAGGTGTCTCGATCATGTCTACATGTCTCCCGAACCCGTAGGATCTACACACTTAAGGTTCGATGACGCTAGGGTTATAGGGAATTGTTATACGAGGTTACCAAAAGTTTTTCGGAGTCCCGGATGAGATCCCGGACGTCACGAGGAGCTCCGGAATGGTCCGGAGGTAAAGATTGATATATAGGATGGATGGTTTTGGACATCGGAAATGTTTCGGGCGTCACCGGCAATGTACCGGGACCACCGGAAATGGTCTCGGGGGTCCACCGGGAGGGGCCACCAGCCCCAAGAGGTAGCATGGGCCAAAATAGGGAGGGCAACCAGCCCAAAGTGGGCTGGTGCACCTCCCACAAGGAGGCCCAAGGTGCAGAAGGTGGAGAGGGGGAAACCCTAGGCGGTGGTGGGCCTAAGGCCCACCTAGGGGTGCGCCACCCCTCCCCCTGCCCTAGCCGCCACACCTCCCATCTGGGGGGCTGCCGCACCACCTAGGGTGGGGACCCTAGGGGTGGCACCCCCCTCCCCTCCTCCTATATATAGTGGGGTTTTTTGGACTGTTTTACACACAGTTTTCCATCTCCCTCGGCGCAGCCCTGCCCCCTTCTTCCTCCTCTCCCACGGTGCTTGGCGAAGCCCTGCCGGGAGACCTCGTCTCTCCATCGACACCACGCCGTCGTGCTGCCGGAGATCTTCCCCAACCTCTACCTCCTCCTTGCTGTATCAAGGTGCGGGAGACGTCACCGGACTACACGTGTGTTGAACGCGGAGGTGTCGTGGATCGGCACTAGATCGGAATCACATCGCAATATGAATCGCCGCGAGTACGACTCCATCAACCGCGTTCTAGCAACGCTTCCGCTTAGCGATCTTCAAAGGTATGAAGATGCACTCACCCCTCTCTCGTTGCTGGTCTCTCCATAGGAAGTTCTGAATATGCGTAGGAATTGTTTTGAATTTATGCTACGTTACCCAACAGTGGCATCCGAGCCAGGTTTTCTATGCGTAGATTCTATGCACGAGTAGAAGACAAAAGGTTGTGGGCGATGATTTGTCAATTGCTTGCCGCTACTAGTCTTATTCTTTTCCGGCGGTATTGTGGGATGAAGCGGCCCGGACCGACATTACACGTACGCTTACGTGAGACTGGTTCCACCGATAGACATGCACACCGTGCATAAAGGTGGCTAGCGGGTGTGTGTCTCTCCTACTCTAGTCGGATTGGATTTGATGAAAAGGGTCCTTATGAAGGGTAAATAGCTTTGGCATATCATCGTTGTGGCTGTCACGTAGGTAAGAAAGTGTTCTTGCTAGAAACCCAAATCAGCCACGTAAAACTTGCAACAACAATTAGAGGACGTCTAACTTGTTTTTGCAGGATTTGACATGTGATGTGATATGGCCAAAGTTGTGATGTTGCATGTATGATGTATGAGATGATCATGTTATTGTAATAGGTTTCACGACTTGCATGTCGATGAGTATGACAACCAGCAGGAGCCATAGGAGTTGTCTTAATTTATTGTATGAGATGCAACGCCATGTGCTTACTACTTTTACTTCATTGCTAACGGTTAGCTATAGTAGTAGTGATAGTAGTAGTTGGCGTGACGACTTCATGGAGACACAATGATGGAAATCATGGTGTCACGCCAGTGACAATGATGATCATGCGATGCCTGAAGATGGAGATCGAAAGAGCAAAGATGATAATGGCCATATCATGTCACTATATGATTGCATTGTGATGTTTATCATGTTTTTCATCTTATTGCTTAGAACGACGGTAGCATAATAAGATGATCCCTCTTAAAATTTCGAGAACGTATTCCCCTAAGTGTGCACCGTTGCGAAGGATTGTTGTCTCAAAGCACCACGTGATGCTCAGGTGAGATAGATTCTAACGTTCGCATACAACGGGTGTAAGCCAGATTTACACACGCGAACCACCTAGGTTGACTCGACGAGCTTAGCATGTACAGACATGACCTCGAATACAAGAGACCGAAAGGTCAAACATGAGTCGTATGGTTGAATACGATCAGCATGAAGTTGCTCACCATGGTGACTAGTCCGTCTCACGTGATGATCGGACACGGGTTAGTCAACATGGATCATGTATCACTTAGATGACTAGAGGGATGTCGATTTAAGTGGGGGTTCATACTTAATTTGATTAAATGAACTTCATTGTCATGGACTTAGTCTAAAAATTGTCTTTATAAATATTGTAGATGGCCAACGTCAACCTCAATTTCAACGCATTCCTAGAGAAAAACAAGCTGAAAGATGATGGTAGCAACTATGCGGACTGGGTTCGCAACTTGAAGCTCATCCTTGAAGCAGCTAAAAAAGCTTATGTCCTTGATGCGCCACTAGGTGACCCTCCCGCTCCCGCGCAGCCCAGGACATTCTGAACGTCTGGCAAACACGGAGTGATGACTACTCTCTGGTTAGGTGTGGCATGTTATACAGTTTGGAAACGGGGCTCCAAAGGCGTTTTGAGCAACATGATGCATATGAGATGTTCCAAGAGCTGAAACTAGGTTTTCAAGCTCATGCCCGTGTCAAGAGATATGAAGTCTCTGACAAGTTCTTTAGTTGTAAGATGGAGGAGAACAGTTCGGTCAGTGAGCACATACTCAAAATGTCTGGGTTACACGGTCGTCTGACTTCACTTGGAGTCGAACTTCCGGATGATGCTATAATTGACAGAATCCTCCAGTCTCTCCCACCATGCTAGAAAGGTTTTGTGCTGAACTACAACATGCAAGGGGTGGAGAAGACCATTCTCGAGCTGTACTCGATGCTCAAGTCTGCAGAAGTAGAAATCAAGAAAGAGCATCAAGTGTTGATGTTCAACAAGACCACTAGTTTCAAGAAGGGCAAGGGTAAGAAGAACTTCAAGAAAGACGGCAAAGTCGTTGCCGCGCCCGGTATGCCAGATGCCAGGAAGAAGAAAAAGAATGGACCCAAGCCTGAGACTGGGTGCTTCTATTGCAAGGGAAAGGGTCACTGGAAGCGGAACTGCCCCAAATACTTAGCGGACAAGAAGGCCGGCAACGTTAAAGGTATATGTGATATACATGTTATTGATGTGTACCTTACCAGCGCTCGTAGTAGCTCCTGGGTATTTGATACCGGTGTTGTTGCTCACATTTGCAACTCAAAGCAGGAACTGCGGAATAAGCGGAGACTGGCCAAGGACGAGGTGACGATGCGCGTCGGGAATGGCTCCAAGGTCGATGTGATCGCTGTTGGCACGATACCTCTACATCTACCGTCGGGATTAGTTTTAAAACTTAAAAATTGTTATTTAGTACCAGCTTTGAGCATGAATATTGTATCAGGGTCTTGCTTAATGCGAGACGGCTACTCATTTAAGTTAGAGAATAATGGTTGTTCTATTTATATGAGTGATATGTTTTATGGTCATGCTCCGCTGGTGAATGGTTTATTCTTGATGAATCTCGACCGTGATGTTACACATATTCATAGTGTGAGTACCAAAAGATGTAAAGTTGATAATGATAGTCCCACATACTTGTGGCACTGCCGCCTTGGTCATATCGGTGTTAAGCGCATGAAGAGGCTCCATACTGATGGACTATTAGAGTCTCTTGACTTTGAATCATTTGACACATGCGAACCGTGCCTCATGGGTAAGATGACTAAGACTCCATTCTCAGGAATAATGGAGAGAGCAACCGACTTATTGGAAATAATACATACTGATGTGTGTGGTCCAATGAACGTTGAAGCTCGCGGTGGCTATCGTTATGTTCTCACTCTCACCGATGATTTGAGTAGGTATGGGTATATCTACTTGATGAAGCACAAATTTGAGATGTTTGAAAGTTCAAGGAATTTCAGAGTGAGGTCGAGAATCAACGTGACAGAAAAATTAAGTGTCTACGATCTGATCGTGGAGGAGAATATTTGAGTCACGAGTTTGGCACACACCTAAGGAAGTGTGGAATCGTTTCACAACTGACGCCGCCTGGCACACCGCAACGCAACGGAGTGTCTGAACGTCGTAATCGCACTTTATTAGATATGGTACGATCTATGATGTCTCTTACTTACTTACCGCTATCATTTTGGGGATACGCATTAGAAACTGCAGCATTCACTTTAAATAGGGCTCCATCTGAATCCATTGAGACGACACCGTATGAACTATGGTTTGGCAAGAAACCTAAGTTGTCGTTTCTTAAAGTTTGGGGCTGCGATGCCTATGTGAAGAAACTTCAACCAGAAAAGCTCGAACCCAAAGCAAAGAAATGCGTATTCATAGGATACCCTAATGAAACTATTGGGTATACCTTCTATCTTAGATCCGAAGGTAAAACCTTTGTTGCCAAGAACGGATCCTTTCTATAGAAAGAGTTTCTCTCGAAAGAAGTAAGTGGGAGGAAGGTAGAACTTGATGAGGTAATTACACCCCCTGTCGAACAGGAAAGTAGCACAGTGCGGGAAATTGTTCCTGTGGCGCCTGCACCAACAGAAGAGGAAGTTAATGATAATGATTATGAAGCTTCGGATCAAGTTACTACTGAACCGCGAAGGTCCACAAGGGCACGCTCCGCACCAGAGTGGTACGGCAACCCTATGATGGAAATCATGTTGTTAGACAACGGTGAACCTTCGAACTATGAAGAAGCGATGGCGGGCCCGGATTCCAACAAATGGCTTGAAGCTATGAAATCCGAGATAGGATCCATGTATGAGAACAAAGTATGGACTTTGGTGGACTTACCCGATGACCGGCGAGCCATAGAAAATAAATGGATCTTCAAGAAGAAGACTGATGCAAACGGTAATGTAACCGTTTATAAGGCTCGACTTGTCGCAAAGGGTTTTCGACAAATTCAAGGAATTGACTACGAAGAGACTTTCTCTCCTGTAGCGAAGCTGAAATCAGTCTGAATCATGTTAGTAATTGCCGCCTTTCATGATTATGAAATTTGGCAAATGGACGTCAAAACAGCGTTCCTTAACGGGAACCTTAAGGAAGAGTTGTATATGATGCAACCAGAAGGTTTTGTCGACCCTAAGGGTTCTAACAAAGTGTGCAAGCTCCAGCGCTCCATCTATGGGCTAGTGCAAGCATCTCAGAGTTGGAACATTCGCTTTAATGAGGTGATTAAAGCATTTGGGTTCATACAGGTTTATGGAGAAGCCTGTCTGTACAAGAAAGTGAGTGGGAGCTCTGTAGCTTTCCTCATACTGTATGTGGATGACATATTATTGATGGGGAATAATATAGAGATGTTGGAGAGGATAAAGGCCTATTTGAACAAGAGTTTTTCAATGAAGGACCTTGGAGAAGTTGCATACATATTAGGCATCAAGATCTATAGAGATAGATCGAGACGCCTCATAGGTCTTTCGCAAAGTACATACCTTGACAAGTTATTGAAGAAGTTCAATATGGAAAACTCAAAGAAAGGGTTCTTGCCAGTTTTGCAAGGTATGAGATTGAGTAAGACTCAGTCACCGACCACGGCAGCAGATAGAGAGAAGATGAGTACTGTCCCCTATGCTTCAGCTGTAGGCTCTCTAATGTATGCCATGTTGTGTACCAGACCTGATATAAACCTTGCCATAAGTCTGGTAGGGAGGTACCAAAGTGATCCCGGTATGGAACACTGGACAGCGGTCAAGAATATCCTTAAGTACCTGAATAGGACTAAGAAGATGTTTCTCGTTTATGGAGGTGATGAAGAGCTCGTCGTAAAGGGTTACGTCGACGCTAGCTTCGACACAGACCCGGATGACTCTAAGTCACAGACCGGATACGTATATGTTTTCAATGGTGGGGCAGTGAGCTGGTGCAGCAGCAAGCAAGAAGTCGTGGCAGCATCTACATGTGAAGCGGAGTACATAGCTACTTCAGAAGCGGCTCATGAAGGAATTTGGATGAAGGAGCTCATCACCGACCTTGGAGTGGTTCCAAGTGCATCGGGTCCAATGACGTTGTTCTGTGATAACACTGGGGCCATTGCCATAGCCAAGGAGCCCAGGTTTCACCAGAAGACCAAGTACATCAAACGCCTCTACAACTTCATCCAGGACCATGTCCAGAGTGGAGTAATAGAAATTTGTAAAGTACACACGGATCTGAATGTTGCAGACCCGTTGACTAAACCTCTTCCACGAGAAAAACATGATCAACACCATAATGCTATGGGTGTTCCATACATCACAATGTAACTGGATTATTGACTCTAGTGCAAGTGGGAGACTGTTGGAAATATGCCCTAGAGCCAATAATAAAATGGTTATTATCATATTTCCTTGTTCATGATAATCGTCTATTATTCATGCTATAATTGTATTAACAAGAAACAGTAATACATGTGTGAATAAATAGATCACAATGTGTCCCTAGCAATCCTCTAGTTGGCTAGCTCGTTAGTCAATAGATGATCATGGTTTCCTGGTCATGGGCATTAGATGTCATTGATAACGGGATCACATCATTGGGAGAATGATGTGATGGACAAGACCCAATCCTAAGCATAGCACTAGATCGTATTGTTCGTATGCCAAAGCTTTTCTAATGTCAAGTGTATTTTCCTTCGACTGTGAGATTGTGCAACTCCCGGATACCGTAGGAGAGCTTTGGGTGTATCAAACGTCACAACGTAACTGGGTGACTATAAAGGTGCACTACGGGTACCCCCGAAAGTGTCTGTTGGGTTGGTACGAATCGAGATCGGGATTTGTCACTCCGCGTGACGGAGAGGTATCTCTGGGCCCACTCGGTAGAACATCATCATGAGCTCAATGTGACTAAGGAGTTAGTCACACGATGACGTGCTATGGACCGAGTAAAGAGACTTACCGGTAACGAGATTGAACAAGGTATAGGTATACCGACGATCGAATCTCGGGCAAGTTCTATACCGACAAACAAAGGGAATCGCATACGGGATTGATTGAATCCTTGACATCGTGGTTCATCCGATGAGATCATCGTGGAGCTAGTGGGAGCCACCATGGATATCCAGACCCTGCTGATGGTTATTGGCCAGAGAGGTGTCTCGGTCATGTCTGCCTGTCTCCCGAACCCGTAGGGTCTACACACTTAAGGTTCGATGACGCTAGGGTTATAGGGAATTGTTATACGAGGTTACCGAAAGTTGTTCGGAGTCCCGGATGAGATCCTGGAGGTCACGAGGAGCTCCGGAATGGTCCGGTTGGTGAACCTATCGAGCGGTAGTACCGCTCCCATGAGCGGTAGTACCGCTTTGTGCGGGCTGTGAAGCATAACGGTTGGATTTTTCCCCACCTATAAAAGGGGGTCTTCTTCCCCATTCAACCTTATCTCTTTAGCTCGTGTTCTTCCCCCATTATTGACCTTCTTCGAGCTTGCTAACTCTCAATCCTTCCAATGATTTTTGCTAGTTCTTGAGGGAAAAGAGAGAGGAGATCTAGATCCACATTTCCACCAATCACTTTCTCCTCTAAGTGAGGGGAACCCCTTGGGTCTAGATCTTTGAGTTCTTCGTGTTCTTCTTCGTTCTTCCTCTCATTTTCCTCCCTAGCATTAGTTGCTTTGGTGGGATTTAGGAGAGAAGGACTTGGGCACTCCGTGTTCCCTTGCCATTGCATTAGTTGCATCCGTTTGAGTTCTCCACGGTGATACGTGGAAGTGAAGTTTGAGAAGCTTATTACCTTTGGTATGTAGTACCCTAGATATTGTTCTTGTGCATTTCGTATTTAAATGCAAATTCCATATAATGCACATCCCTTGGGGGAGCTATCCTATTTTCTTTAGAACACTCTCTTTATTCGCCCATCGTAAAATCTTTTGATCCCCATCAAGTGTGTGTTGATGGGAGTCAAGTCTTGCTCTTTATGATGCTTTGTGCCATCATAAAAATTTGTCGAGGGTTTGGTGTGTTGGAACCTAGCTCTCTTTTGGAAACTAGATACCTCGTGTTTGTTTTCCTTCAATTGGTATCTTGTTTGCTTTTATTTGGCATGTGTCAATGGATATTTCATTCCTTGAGGTATCTTTTAATTGATATCCTTCAAGTGATAGGTTTTCGTTTGGTATCTTATTATCACTTGATACCTTGTTTTTTGTGTATTATCAACTTTGTGTTGAGTTGATTCTTGAAAGCCTTGAGCATGCATATTTACTATATATGGCTTCTTTTGCTTGCTTTTTTCCTTGACCCAATGTATAGGGGAAACTCCACCTTGTCATAAATTGGCTAAAGTGTGCATGAAATTCAAATTCATATCCTTCTGCACATATGTATGTGGAGTTTGTCCTATGTATTGTTGGTTTTCTAACTCTTTAGTCCCAATGATCTTGGGCACCATTTTGTTTGTTTTGTTGTTCCAGGAACAATTGGAGATGAGTTGGATGCTCGTCTCACCTACAAGGAAGGTGTTGAGACCATGTGATTATTGGAGCCAAGTTAGGATGATCAACGAACAACTATCTACTACATCAATCCATTGTTGTCTCGGTAACAAGTATCTACTTCATGCATTCATTTCTTGCAAAGGCCCAAACCTGTCTTTTCTTTTCCAGGTTGCATCATGGCATGAATCTCTTGATTCGTTCTTGTAGTACTTGTTTCCTTTTTCAAAGCATCCGAACGATGATGTCTTATTGCTAGTTGGGATGTCTTTGATGTTCGTATGTTGGAAGTTCATATTGTACAATAAGAAAATATTAGGCCATGTGCTATGCTTCCAAGCAAAGATCTTATTGATATATTTATGACTTCCTTTTGGATATCTTGTTTGTTCCTTCTTGTAACCATTTCGTGTGTACATCCTTCTTTGTGGATATATATCATCATGATTGTCTTCTACATAGAATCTTTTACACATGAGAGAAGTTACATCTCTAATTGATATCCTCTTTTCTTTCACGTCCACCGTTGCATTTCCTTTTTCAGTTTTGGTGGCTTCGTAAAAGGATTTGTCTTGAGTGTGTATCTTATTTTCCTACATCTTGATGCACTTTTTGGCCGTGAAGATTATTTTTCCTTATGCTTTTCTTGATGAGGGTTTTGCCATTTCGATTGGTATTCCTCCTCTTGACAAGGTTCTTATTTCCTATCTTCACCATGGGTTATCACAAGCGTTGGTTCTTATTTTTTTTATTAGTAAGCTTGTGAACTCATTTTCTAGTATGTGTGTGTGGGAATGATATGTATTGCACTTTGTTTCTCATTTCATCAAGACTATGTTGATGAGTAATGCTCATCCTTATCTTAGTCTTCTCAAGTGCTTTTCCATGACTCACACACATTATTTTAGTTGAGTCTATTCTTAAGTTGCTTCTTTTACATGTTGCTCAACCATTTGTTTTGTGCAAGTGATATGCTTATTATCTCATCGGTCTTCTAGCACTCATTGTGTGTTTTTATTAATTTTGGGGGAGCAACGATCCTATTTTGTGCACTTGTACCAAATACAAAAATCTCTTATTAGTGCACAAATCATGGGGAGCTTCTCTAGTTTTGATAAAACACTACTTTGCCTTTATCATAGTATCTTTTATTCATGTGGTTCGAAGGATCATGTGATTGTTTATTCCATATGGTATCTTTTGATTGCTTGCTTCTATTTTGTATGTCTTTGTGCCATAGGATCCTTCTTTTTGCAATCTTTGGGTCCTCAATATAGTTTGTTTTCCTCCAACTACTTATCATTGTATTTGTGTATTTCTTTGCACTCATTTGCTGAGAAGTACACACTTTTTGGAGGACCACCTACTATATTGGCTACCTAAAATTTTCGTCCATTTTGGCAATCGCTGCCAATGGGGGAGAAGTTTAGAGAGTTTACTTTGGATATGTTTAGAGAGTTTTGCTTTTATTGCGTAAGCATTTACATCTTGCACGCATGCATTATTGCTTTGTATGTGTGCGCTTGGTTATTCTTATTTCCTTATATAAACTCTCTTGAAGTGGTTGTCATCAATTACCAAAATGGGGGAGATTGTTAGAGCATATATCTCCATATGTTGTTTTTTTAATTGATGACAATTCCTATGGACTAATGGTTGCCTTAAGTTATATTTATTGGATTTGTCCATAGGCACTTCTTGAAGTCCATCCCATGGTATGGTAAGCATTGTCCATTACGTATTTGTGTACTAACTCATGGTCTTCATGAGAGTTCTATGTGGGGTTAGGTGTGTTTCCATGGGCTTGCGTCAAGAGGAAGATCTCATAAAACCCATGGAGGATGACGTCAAATGGTGTAGGATGGTGGCAATGGACTTGTGAAGATATGCTGAAGAACAGCTCACCCATAGTGTGTATGGGGGAGCAATCAACTAGTCTTCATCAAGCCAATGCAATCAAGAAAGGTGGTCCATCTTGAGGAATCCAAGATCATTGTCATCTAGGTCAAGAGGACGAGGTGCAAGGTATAGGTTTGCCCTTGATAGGTTTTCTGTTTTAGGATAGATTGTCGTACTGTCAAGGGGGGCTCTCAAGTGAGTAGCTTGATCGTATCGTTCGTTGAGAGCTCAAACCATTTGCATCCTTACATCATACTTCTTGGTTCTTGTTTGGTGTTTCTATTTGTTAGCTTTACATATTATGGTCATCTTCATGACACGCTCGAGTTCAACGAAAACGGAGTCCATATGCATCTTCTGTGATGTTTTCGATGTTGGCAGTTTTTACCGGTCTTATTCGAAGAAGGGTTCTCACCATTTTATTATGGGACTTTGATCACTTACTTCTTATTGATATTTATATCAATATTGTGTTAGCCCATGTTGTTAGCTTTCCAACAAACTTGGTTTCGTTGAATTTGGAGTCTGTATGCGAAAGTTACAACCGTTTCAGTATCCAGTGGTAGTACCGCTCTTCGTGCGAGCGGTAGTACCGCTCCTGTAGCGGTAGTACCGCCCCGAGAGAGGTAGTACCGCCCCCGGAGAGGTAGTAATTTTTTTACTACCACTCCCTAGCGGTAGTACCGCTCCGTCGGACTGTTTTTCGCATCCTTTTTGGCCTCAGCATGGTTGGTGAACCTACCAAGCGGTAGTACCGCTCCCATGAGTGGTAGTACCGCTTTGTGCGGGCTGTGAAGCATAACGGTTGGATTTTTCCCCAGCTATAAAAGGGGGTCTTCTTCCCCATTGAATCTTATCTCTTTAGCTCGTGTTCTTCCCCCATTGTTGACCTTCTTCGAGCTTGCTAACTCTCAATCCTTCCAATGATTCTTGCTAGTTCTTGAGGGAAAAGAGAGAGGAGATCTAGATCCACATTTCCACCAATCACTTTCTCCTCTAAGTGAGGGAACCCCTTGGGTCTAGATCTTGGAGTTCTTCGTGTTCTTCGTTCTTCCTCTCATTTTCCTCCCTAGCATTAGTTGCTTTGGTGGGATTTGGGATAGAAGGACTTGGGCACTCCATGTGCCCTTGCCATTGCATTAGTTGCATCGGTTTGAGTTCTCCACGGTGATACGTGGAAGTGAAGTTTGAGAAGCTTATTACCTTTGGTACTTAGTACCCTAGATATTGTTCTTCGTGGATGCTTTGGCGTCCTAGAAGCTTGGTAGTGTCTCGAAGCTAAATCATCGTGGTTTAAAGCTCCGGGCAAGCGTCAAGGTCTCCAATTAGGTTGTGGAGATTGCCCCGGGCAATTTGTACGGGTACCGGTGACCGCCCCCAAGGTTTGCCATTTGTACGGGTTCGGTGACCGCCCTCAAGGGTCCCTTAGTGGAATCACGGCATCTTGCATTGTGCGAGGGCGTGAGGAGATTACGGTGGCCTTGGTGGCATCTTGGGGAGCATTGTGCTTCCACACCGCTCCAACGAAGATTAGCATCCGCAAGGGTGTGAACTTCGGGATACATCATTGTCTCCGCGTGCCTCGGTTATCTCTTACCCGAACCCTGTACTTATGCACTTTACTTTGTGATAGCCATATTGTTTATTGTCATATATCTTGCTATCACTTAGTTGTTTATCTTGCTTAGCATAAGTTGTTGCTGCACATAGGTGAGCCTAGTTGTTGTAGGTTTTGTGCTTGACAAATTAAACGTTAGTTTTATTCCGCATTTGTTCAAGCCTAAACCGTAATTATTTTAAAGTGCCTATTCACCCCCCCCCCTCTCTCTCTCTAGGCGACATCCACGTCCTTTCAATTAGGGACAACGGTAATACCTCCCTCCTTAGGGACGCAATGCATCGGACTTACCCAATCACTATGAGCAATAGGATAGATAATACATGCTTCCAGGAGCTTTAGTATTTCTTTTCTTACTACCTCTTTCATCTTAGGATTCAATCTCGGTTGATGATCGGCAACTGGTTTGGAATTAGGATCGGTTTTAATTTTGTGCTCGCATAGAGTGGGACTAATGCCCTTAAGATCGTCAAGAGTATATCCAATAGCAGCAGGGTGCTTCCTCAGAGTTTTTAATAACTTCTTTTCTTCATGCTCTGAAAGGCTAGCACTAATTATAACAGGATATATCTCTTTTTCGTCGAGATAAGCATACTTAAGAGTATCAGGTAACTGCTTAAGCTCAAACACAGGATCACCCTTTGGTGGGGGTGCATCTCCAAGCAGTTCAACACGCAAATTATTCTTAAGGACAGGATGTTGTTCAAAGATAACTCTATCTATCTCATTCCTTTCATCCATATGCATATCATTTTCATGCTCAAGAAAGTATTGCTCTAAAGGACCAGTAGGAGGCACAACAATAGAATCTAGGGCAATAGTTTCATCCTTACTAGACAATTCTTTTTCATAAGGTTGTCTACCAAACTTGAAGAAATTGAACTCATGTGACACTCCTTCAAAGCCAACAGTGACAGTTTGCTTCTCACAGTCAATATGAGCATCGACAGTATTGAGGAAAGGTCTGCCAAATATGATGGGACAAAAGCTATCTTGTGTGGTAGCAAGAACAAGAAAATCAGCAGGATACTTAGTTTTACCACACAAGACTTCAACATCCCTAACAATTCCCAAAGGGCAGATAGTATCTCTATTGGCAAGCTGAATAGTGACATCAATAGGTTCCATCTCGACGGGTGCAATCTCGTCTTTAATTTCATCATATAAAGATTGAGGTATTGCACTAACACTGGCACCCACGTCACATAAACCATGATAAAAATGATCTCCTTTCTTAACAGAAACAACAGATGTGCCAACAACAGGCCTATGTTTGTCTCTAGCATGAGGTTTAGCAATTCTAGCAGCATCTTCACAGAAGTGAATATCATGCCCATCAACATTGTCGGACAAGAGATCTTTGATAATAGCAATGCTAGGTTCAACTCTAATTTGCTCAGGGGGTGTAGGTGTTCTAATGTAGCCCCTACGTATCACAGTTGAAGCTTTAGAATGATCCTTTATTCTAACAGGGAAAGGTGGTTTCTCAATGTAAGCACTGGGAACAATAGGATCATTATAAGCAATGACTTTCTCTTCAACTGGATTGGGTTTAACTACATTGACTTCTAAGGGAGGATGATATTTAAACCACTTCTCTTTAGGGAGATTAGTATGAGCAGCAAATGATTCACATAATGAAGCTACTATCTCGGAGTCAAGTCCATGTTTAGCGCTAAAATCACAAAAAGTATTTGTTTCAACAAAGGATTTAACGCAATCAAACTTGAGATTCATACCTGACTCCTTAACTTCATCAAACTCCCAATCTTTAGAGTTGAGTTTAACTCTTTCCAATAAATTCCATTTGAAGTCAATATCTCTCTTCATAAAAGAACCGGTACAAGAAGTGGCAAGCATGGTGCGATTATCATGAGAAAGCCGAGCATAAAAGTTCTGAATAATAATTTCTCTCGAGAGCTCATGATTGGGGCATGAATATAACATTGAATTAAGCCTCCCCCAAGCTTGAGCGATACTTTCTCTATCACGAGGCCAAAAATTATAGATATATTCCGATCACGATGTACCAAATGCATAGGATAAAACTTTTGATGAAATTCCAATTTCAATCGGTTGTAGTTCCATGATCCAGTATCATCACATAGCCTATACCATGTCAATGCTTTATCCCTCAAAGATAAGGGAAAGACCTTATTCTTGACCTCATCCTCGGGCAAACCCGCAAGCTTAAATAAACCACAAACTTCATCTACATAGATTAGATGCAAGTCGGGATGTGATGTTCCATCTCCTGTAAAAGGATTAGCCAACAGTTTCTCTAGCATACCCGAAGGAATTTCATAACAAATATTTTCAGTAGGTGCAGAAGGTTGAGGAGCAAATCCTTGTGCTTCTGTTCGAGGTGAAGATACCCCGAACAAGCTCCTCAAAGGATTAGTTTCCATAGTGACAAGTGACAATAAATTTCAGCACACTATATAAATGTTTCCTTACCAAATTCCACTTACCAAAGGCGCTTCACTCCCCGGCAACGGTGCCAGAAAAGAGTCTTGATGACCCACAAGTGTAGGGGATCTATCGTAGTCCTTTCGATAAGTAAGAGTGTCCAACCCAACGAGGAGCAGAAGGATCTGACAAGTGGTTTCCAGCAAGGTATTCTCTGCAAGCACTGAAATTATCGCTAACAGATAGTTGTGTGATAAGATGATTCGTAGAAAGTAGCAAGTAACAATAGTAATGAAGGTGCAGCAAGATGGCCCAATCCCTTTTGTAGCAAACTCTTATAGGAGGTGAAGCCCTCCCGAGGCCACATGGGAATTTATGTCAACCTAGTTTTCATCATGTTCGTATGATTCGCGTTCGCTACTTTGATAGTTTGATATGTGGGTGGACCGGTGCTTGGGTGCTGCCCTTACTTGGACAAACATCCCACTTATGATTAAACCCTCTCGCAAGCACCCGCAACTACGAAAGAAGAATTAAGACAAAGTCTAACCATAGCATTAAACTAGTGGATCCAAATCAACCCCTTACGAAGCAACGCATAAACTAGGGTTTAAGCTTCTGTCACTCTAGCAACCAATTGCTGCGGCAACAAAAGTCCTTCCCTGGCGCTTAGGAATTCTTCTTGTTACTTCTCTGATTTGCGTTGGTTTTTCCCTTGAAGAGGAAAGGGTGATGCAGCACAGGAGCAGTAAGTATTTCCCTCAATTTAAGAACCAAGGTATCAATCCAGAAGGAGGGCCTCGTCAAGTCCAAAGTACCTGCGCAAAAACGAACAAACTTGCACCCAACGCTTCAAAGGGGTTGTCAATCCCTTCAAGATTGTTTGCAAAAGTGAGGTCTGAAGGCAGAAAGTGCAACAAAGTAAAAAGTGTAAGGCTGAAAATATGGTGTGGAGTAGACCCTCGGGGCCATAGTGTTCACTAGAGGCTTCTCTCATAATAGCAAATATCACGGTGGGTGAACAAATTACTGTCGAGCAATTGATAGAACCGCGCAAAGTCATGACGATATCTAAGGCAATGATCTAGCATATAGGCATCACGCCGAGACAAGTAGACCGATACTTTCTGCATCTACTACTATTACTCCACATACATCGACCGCTATCCAGCATGCATCTAGTGTATTGAGTTCATGACGAACAGAGTAACGCTTTAAGCAAGATGACATGATGTAGAGGGATAATCTCAAACCAATGATGAAAACCCCATCTTTTACCCTTGATGGCAACAACACGATACGTGCCTCGCTACCCCTTCTGTCACTGGGTGAGGTCACCGCACAGTATGAACCCAAAACCAAGCACTTCTCCCATTGCAAGAATCATAGATCTAGTTGGCCAAACAAAACCCACAACTCGAAGAGAATTACAAGGATATGAAATCATGCATAAGAGAGATCAGAAGAAACTCAAATAATATTCATAGATAATCTGATCATAAATCCACAATTCATCGGATCTCGACAAACACACCGCAAAAGAAGATTACATCGGATAGATCTCCATGAAGATCATGGAGAACTTTGTATTGAAGATCCAAGAGAGAGAAGAAGCCATCCAGTTACTAGCTCTGGACCCGTAGGTCTATGGTGAACTACTCACGCATCATCGGAGAGGTCATGGTGTTGATGGAGAAGCCTTCCGTGTCCGAATCCCCCCTCCGGCAGGGCACCAGGACGTGCCCGAGATGGGATCTTGCGGAGACAGAAGCTTGCGGCGGCGGAAAAGTGATTACGATGCTTTCCTGAGTTTTTGTGGAATTTTTGGGGATATATAGGCGCAAACCCTAGGGCAGACGTGGCCCAGGGAGCCCACAAGCCTGGACAGCGCAGGCTCCCCTGGTCGCGCCATGAGGGCTTGTGGGGTCCCTGAGGACCCCCTACCTTGGTTCTCAAGTCTCCCGATCTTCTTCCGTTCCGGAAAAAATCTTTTCAGAAGTTTTATTCCGTTTGGACTCCGTTCAAAATCCTCCTCTGAAAGGGGTAAAAAACATGGAAAAAAACAGGAACTGGCACTTGGCACTGGATTAATAGGTTAGTCCTAGAAAATAAATAAAAGGCATGCAAAACATCCAAAGTTTGACAAGATAATAGCATGAAACCTTAAAAAATTATAGATACGTTGGAGACGTATCAAGCATCCCCAAGCTTAACTCATGCTCATCCTCGAGTAGGGAAGTGATAAAGAATGAATTTTTGATGTGGAATGCTACCTAGCATAGTTGTCCTTTGCAACTTCTTTCACGTGGCATGAACGTTCAGATCCGTAAGATTCAAAACAATAGTTTGCTATTGAAATGAAAACAGTAATACTTCAAGCAAACTAGCAAAGCAGTCATGAACTTTCAAAATTACAAGGCCAAAGAAAGTTATCCCTACAAAATCATATTGTCTGGCTATGCTCCATCATCCTCACACAACTAATGTAAATCATGCACAACCCCGGAAATGGCCAAGTAATTGTTTTCGCACTCTTACTTTCTCACATTTTTTTAACTATCACGCAATACATGAGCGCGAGCCATGGATATAGCACTATAGGTGGAATAGAGTGTGGTGGTGGTTGTGAGACAAAAAGGAGGAGATGGTCACATTAACTCGGCGTATCAATTGGCTATGGAGATGCCCATTAATAGATATCAACGTAAATGAGTAGGGATTGCCATACAAGAGATGCACTAGAACTATAAGTATGTGAAAGGTCAAAAGGAAAACTAGTGGGTGTACATCCAACTTGCTTGCTCATGAAGACCTAGGGCAATTTTGAGGAACCCCATCATTGTAATATACAAGCCAAGTTATATAAAAGGTTCCCACTAGCATATGGTACTGACAAAGCAAGAAGCTCTCAATCATGAAGACCATGGTGCTAATATGAAGCACAAGTGTGGAAAAAGATAGTAGCATTGTCCCTTCTCTCTTTTTCTCTCATTTTTTTATTTGGGCTCTTAGGCCTCTTTTTTCTTTTCTATTTTTTTTGTTTTTGGGCTCTTTGGCCTCTTTTTTTCCTCACATGGGACAATGCTCTAATAATGATGATCATCACACTTTTGGTTACTCAAAGCTCAAAAATCACAATGATGATGACTCCATAGGAAATGCCTCCGACAGTGTACCGGGATGTGCAACGATCTAGTATGATCATGCAATGGCAATATGAGAGTGACGGCACAAGTCATGAGACGGAACGGTGGTAGTTGCATGGCAATATATCTCGGAATGGCTATGAAAATGCCATAGTAGGTAGGTATGGTGGCTGTTTTGAGGAAGGAATTTGGTGCGTTTGTGCACCGGCGAGAATTGCGCGGCACTAGAGAGGCTAGCAATGGTGGAAGGTGAAAGTGCATCTAATCCATGGACTCAACATTAGTCATAAAGAACTCACATACTTGTTGCGAAAGTTTTTATTAGTAATTGAAACAGAAGTGCTAAGCGCATACTCCGAGGGGAAGGGTTTGTAGGTGTAAACCATCGCGCGATCCCGACCTCAACACAAAGGATGACAATCAATAGATCAATTATGCTCCGATTTCCTAACATAGCGGTTCACCATACGTGCATGCTACGGGAATCACTAACTTCAACACAAGTATTTCTTGATTCACGACACCCTACTAACATAGCTTTTAATATTCCTGAATCAATGTCTCAAAACTAATTGAGAGGAATCGAAACTTTTCTTTCTACTCAATGCACATGAAGATGAAAGTTTTTGCATCCTCTTTGGGTACCTAGCACATGGGACTACTTTCATAGCATAAGCCAACTACCAAATCACGCACCGCCGTGCTCTACAGATATAAGTGAAGCACAAGAGCAAAAGGTATCTAGCTCAAAGGATATAAGTGAAGCACTAGAGCAAAAGTATCTAGCTCAAAAGATATAAGTGAAGCACTAGAGCAAAAGTATCTAGCTCAAAAGATATAAGTGAAGCATTATGAGCATTCTAGCAAAATCACGATGAGTGCGTGTCTCTCTCTCTCTCAAAAAAGTGTGCAGCAAGGATGATTGTGACACAACAAAAATAAAAAAAAACTCCTATGATACAAGACGCTCCAAGAAAAACACATATCATGTGGTGAATAAAAATATAGTTCCAAGTAATGTTACCGATGGATTGAAGACGAAAGAGGGGATGCCTTCCCGGGGCATCCCCAAGCTTAGGCTTTTTGGTGTACTTGAATTTGTCTTGGGGGGCCTTGGGCATCCCCAAGCTTGAGCTCTTTCCACTCCTTATCTCTTTGTCCATGAGAACGTCACCCAAAACTTGAAAACTTCACAACACAAAACTTAAACAGAAACTTGTGATAACATTAGTACAAGAAAGCAAACTACCACTTCTTTTGGTACTATAGCAAACTTGAATTCCATCAATATTGATGATGAGCTACTGTATTCTCACTTTTCCATGGCTAGTACCCCCCGATACTAACCATAGTTTCATCAAAACAAGCAACCAACTCAATAAAAACAGAATCTGTCAAAAACAGACCAGTCTGTAGCAATCTGTATACTTCGTATACCGATGTTACCTCCAAAATCTGAACAATTATGGAGGTCTAGGGAAAACGCATATCAATCAGCAGCAAAAAGAATCAACTCAAAATCTCTTTCTGAATAAAAATGAAAAATCATCTTGTGAGCGAAAAGTTTCTGTCTTTTTCCAGCAAGATCAAACAACCATTACCAAGGCCAATCATAAAGGTTTTGATTGGCTCAAACACAAAAGAAACACAAAAAACACAATTACAACAGAATTGTGAAAGTGTGGACGCAACAAAACAGAAATAAAAAGATAAATTCATTGGGTTGCCTCCCAACAAGCGCTATTGTTTAACGCCCTTAGCTAGGCATAGTAGAGATAGAATCACGTATCGTCGTCTTTGGTGCTCAAACCATAAGTAGTGTGATCACTTATCATCTTGAGGTTTTCATCTTTCTTGCTAGATGATTCACCACTACTTTTAGGAACAAAGACGTACTTGGTGATTTTATTGTGGGCAAAATTTGGAGTATTCTGCATAGCGGCAAAAGCAGAACCCAAGTTGGTTATAACATCCTCTAGTTTGTCAATCCTAGCGGAATCATGACCTAGCTTTTCGCTAACTGTGGGTTCCTTCTCCTTTAAATTTTTCAAAACTATTCCCATCTTGGACCTGTACTGAGTGATTTGATTGTGGATCTTTTTATCCAAATTCTTAATGAGTTCAATCGTAGCAACTTTATTTTCAATAGCATCCAGCCTAGGCATCACATGTTCCAGAGTTAAGGTAGTTCCATTAACCATGAGTGGGGTGAGCCTACCAAATTTATCACAGCTCCATAAGAATCAACGGTATGACTACCCAAGAAATTTCCACCTACGATGGTGTCAAGAATATACCTATTCCAAGGAGAAATACCCACATAAAAACTGCGAAGCAAGACGGTAGTGGATTGCTTATGAGTAGATCTACTCTGAGCATTGCAAATCCTATACCAAGCGTCCTTTAAGTTTTCTCCCTCGATTTGTTTAAAATTGAGAACTTCGCTCTCGGGAGTATCGTTCGAAGTGGTGGATCTAGCCATCAGGACAGACTATCCCACACAGACAAGCAGAAAGCAAGCGAGAGAGAAAGGGCAAATGAAAAGGCGAACGAAAAAGGCAAATTGGTGCAGTGGGGGAGAGGAAAACGAGAGGCAACTCGCAAACAAAGTAAATGCAAGAGATGAGTTTGCGACACTTACTTGGATGAGTTCTTGACTTGATCTTCCTCCCTGGCAACGGCGCCAGAAATTCTTCTACTGCGGCAACAAAAGTCCTTCGCTGGCGCTTAGGAATTCTTCTTGTTACTTCTCTGATTTGTGTTGGTTTTTCCCTTGAATAGGAAATGGTGATGCAGCACAGGAGCACTAAGTATTTCCCTTAGTTTGAGAACCAAGGTATCAATCCAGAAGGAGGGCCTCGTCAAGTCCAAAGTACATGCGCAAAAACAAACAAACTTGCACCCAATGCTTCAAAGGGGTTGTCAATCCCTTCAAGATTGTTTGCAAAAGTGAGGTCTGAAGGCGGAAAGTGCAACAAAGTAAAAAGTGTAAGGCTGAAAATATGGTGTGGAGTAGACCCTGGGGGCCATAGTGTTCACTAGAGGCTTCTCTCATAATAGCAAATATCACGGTGGGTGAACAAATTATTGTCGAGCAATTGATAAAACCGCGCAAAGTCATGATGATGTCTAAGGCAATGATCTAGCATATAGGCATCACGTCCGAGACAAGTAGACCGATACTTTCTGCATCTACTACTATTACTCCACACATCGACCTCTATCCAGCATGCATCTAGTGTATTGAGTTCATGACAACCAGAGTAACGCTTTAAGCAAGATGACATGATGTAGAGGGATAATCTCAAACCAATGATGAAAACCCCATATTTTTACCCTTGATGGCAACAACACGATACGTGCCTCGCTACCCCTTCTGTCATTGGTTGAGGTCACCGCACGGTATGAACCCAAAACCAAGCACTTCTCCTATTGCAAGAATCATAGATCTAGTTGGACAAACAAAACCCACAACTCAAAGAGAATTACAAGGATATGAAATCATGCATAAGAGAGATCATAAGAAACTCAAATAAGATTCATAGATAATCTGATCATAAACCACAATTCATCGGATCTCGACAAACACACCACAAAAGAAGATTACATCGGATAGATCTCCATGAAGATCATGGAGAACTTTGTATTGAAGATCCAAGAGAGAGAAGAAGCCATCTAGTTACTAGCTATGGACCCGTAGGTCTATGGTGAACTACTCACGCATCATCGGAGAGGTCATGGTGTTAATGGAGAAGCCTTCCGTGTCCGAATCCCCCCTCTGGGAGGGCACCAGGACGTGCCCCAGATGGGATCTTGCGGAGACAGAAGCTTGCGGCGGCGGAAAAGTGATTACGATGCTCCCTGATTTTTTGTGGAATTTTTGGGGATATATAGGCGCAAACCCTAAGGCAGACGTGGCCCAGGGAGCCCACAAGCCTATACGGCGTTGGTCCCCCCTGGCCACGCCATGAGGGCTTGTGGGGTCCCTGAGGACCCCCTGCCTTGGTTCTCAAGTCTCCCGATCTTCTTCCGTTCCGGAAAAAATCTTTTCAGAAAATCCTCCTCTGAAAGGGGTCAAAAACATGGAAAAAAATAGGAACTGGCACTTGGCAATGGATTAATAAGTTAGTCCCAGAAAATAAATAAAAGGCATGCAAAACATCCAAAGTTTGACAAGATAATAGCATGAAACCATCAAAAATTATAGATACATTGGAGACGTATCACCCATCATCTACTTACTACTTCCCAATGCCTTACTCTAGGCCCAAATAATGGTGAAGTGTCATGTAGTCGACGTTCACATAACACCACTAGAGGAAAGACAACATACATCACATCAAAATATCGAACGAATACCAAATTCACATGACTACTTATAGCAAGACTTATCACATGTCCTCAGGAACAAAAGTGACTACTCTCAAAGCATAATTATGTTCATGACCAGAGAGGTATTGAATAGCATCAAGGATCTGAACATATAATCTTCCACCGAGTAATCCAACTAGCATCAACTACAAAGAGTAATTAACACTACTAGCAACCTTACAAGTACCAATCGGAGTCGCGAGACGGAGATTGGTTACAAGATATGAACTAGGGTTTGGAGATGAGATGGTGCTGATGTAGATGTTGATGGCGATGAGTCCCCTCCGATGAGAGGAGTGTTGGTGATGACGATGGCGACGATTTCCCCCTCCGGGAGGGAAGTTTCCCCGGCAGGATGGCCCTGTCGGAGCTCTAGATTGGTTCTCCTCAAGTTCCGCCTCGTGGCGGCGACGATTCCTCCCGAAAGCCTCCTCTTAATTTTTTCTGGAACAAAATCCTCCTTATAGCAAAAGATGGGAGCCAGAGGGGCAACAGGGGGCCCACAAGCCTCCTAGGCGCGGCCAGGGGGATAGGTCGTGCCTGGCAGGCTTGTGGCCTCCTGGTGGTTCCCTCTGGTACTTCTTCCGCCCAGTATTTTTTATAAAATCCAAAATAATTCCTCGTTGATTTTCACGGCTTTTGGAGTTGCACAGAATAGGTATCTCAAACTTGCTCCTTTTTCAGACCAGAATTCCAGCTGCCGGCAGTGTCCCTCTTCAAGTAAACCTTATAAAATAAGAGAGAAAATGCATAAGTATTGTACAGTGAAGTGTAATAACAGCCCATAAAGCGATAAATATCAACATAAAATCATGATGCAAAATGGATGTATCAGCAGCCGGCCCCCGAGGAGGAGGTACTTCGCCGTGTCACGGAGGAGGACGAGCACGTCCGTCGCTACTTGGTTGCGTTGGACGCCAGGTTCTCCAATACCTGGCAGGTTCTTTAGGGATCTCACCCGAATTATGATACTATGATGGTTCCTTCTCTGCGGGTGTCCACCGCCCGCGCCTCAGTACAGTGACAACTCTTTGGGTGATCAGTTTGATGAGGAACCGCGAGTGAACTAGATTATACTAGATTATATTCGATAAGATTCGAGATGTATTAAGTTGATTATTTGTTGTAACTGAAAGAGAATCTTTTTGCCTCTTGAGATCTATTGTAGGACAAGCGCTTTTGACTTTGTTGCTAGAAAAAAATTAAGTTTCTTAGTGTCGGCAGGTCCATCATTCCATGATTTTCGTTTTTTTGTTGTTGTAGCCTTTAGGATAGATTTTTATTTGTCCAGTGTCACTGAATTTTAATCTTATATAGACTTGTGAACACAGAAATGGCATGGTCCGATGACGATAGGATCCCTACATGTCATTTGTGTTGGGATGATAGGGGTATATGTGATCGTTATCCTCACCTAGATAACGATATGTCCTTCACCGTCAAGCTGACGGATGACTTCCCGATTATTACGATATGTAAAGACGGCATGTATTTTTTGTTAGTCAAGTATGACGTGTGCTATGTTTGCTTTAGTTAACCTTTATTTTTCTTTTGTACAATTCGACTAGTGCGTTCCCTGTCATGCAAGATTTGTTGTCTTGGACAAGTTTCATTTTAAAGAGAAGGACAGTACATAGCCTAAGATAGCTCACCTAAGAACAGAGCATTTCACTTTTGTTGTCAAGGTAAAAAATGATGAAGATCACACATATTTTGGTTGTTCTAATTGGAGAGCATTTTGCAAGGCATATGGGTTAAATGAGGACATGAACATTACCTTCGATCTTGGTAATGATGATGCCCGTGATAATAATATAGAAATTTGGGTGCATGCGGAGGATGACTTGATTCCAGTTCTACCTCCAGATGCGTTTTGTCAACATATTTCTTAGGTAATTTTTATTGATTATTGGAAAGTATCTTGTACTCATCCCGATTAAATTTCTTTATTTTCAAATATTAGCTTATTTCCGTGCTACAAGAACTACACGGGAGATAGTAGATCGGACTTACTACAGTTTTGGCTCCAACCTTACTTCGTTGGAGAAAAATCATCTCATCTCATTTATTCATGATGTTGACAATCATGCTAAAAATTACATGAGTGGCAACATTTATCATGAATATGTGCCACTAGTGCACCAGTTGAGCCCTCATAACATCACTTCAGACAACTTTGTAAGATTTTTTATACCATTGCCTCATTAATCCATCTTTTTTATACAATGTTCTTAAGCAAAACTAGTTTGCTAACTATATTATTATTACTAACAGGTACTCCCACCAGAGACCGTGCCTAAATGAATGTTTACCACCGGTGATTTGGAAATGGTTAGCTTATGGCCAATCCCGATTAATTGCCATGGTAAATACAAGATATCTCAAAGTGAAGACACTCTGAAAATCAAAGGATGGAGAAATGCAATACAAGCATCCACGATACAATTTGGAGAGGAATCCTTGCGCATCCCACAAGTTGGAGATAGGTTGATCTGTGTTCTTCAATACGGAGATGTCGGAGTTCGTCTTTATTTGGCTTTTTTACCTAGGAGAGAGTAGTAGTTAGTGTTTCAACTTTGTGATAATTTGGTCATTTGCTACTATAATAACAACCAGAATGATGAGGAGTTCATCTTTTTTATGCTATTTTACCTAGAATGATGAAGAGTTTTTTAACTAGTATGTACAATGATGAGGAGTAGTATATGATGTCGTGTAATGCTTTATGTACGTACTAGCTAGCATCTAGTTGACACCGACCGAAAACACCAACAAGCATAAGGAAGCAAAGATGATGGACACAAAAATAAAAAGGGGAAACACAATATGAAACCCCTAATAAAACCCTGTGGAACCCCTACCCCCCCCCCCCCCCCCTTAGAAAAACGCAGCGCCTGGAGCTGCTGACGCGAGACTGCCTTTGGATCCCGGTTGGTGTTACCAATCAGGACTAAACGTCCTGCTGCCTGGGCACCCCGCAACGGCCACGTGGAGCTCAATTGGGGCCCAGTTCGTAAGCCAACCAGGACTAAAGGTTTGGTCCTTTAGTCCCGATGGCTTTGTCCCGGTTGAAGAACTGGGACTAAATGCCCTCTGGAACCGGGACTAATGGCCCTTTTCCTACTAGTGGTATAATGCACGAGAGAGGTAGAGGAAGCGACCAACACCAATGGTCGAAATCTCAGAGGAAGAATCCTGACTGTTGTCGTGGGGGTCGCTTCCTCCTCCTTCCCTGTGTGCTACACATTTTGGTAATGCGTGCGGGGACAAAGGAAGGAGCAACCAGTACCGACAGTCAAAATTTCTGTCGAGAGGAGTGTCCACCACATACACCATCATATTAGTTTGGAGTAGTGCGCACCATATACACTATGAGATATTGAAGTTTTTCAAGGAAGCCTCGATAGACCGAAACTCAACCCATGTTGAATAGTTTGTGGTATAATTGCCATTGATTTTTAATCTTTGAATCATGAACACATGAAATTTTTTACGATGATAGGATCCCTGAGTGTGATTACTACGGCGAGGAACGGGTATGTGCGACATGCCTCACCTACAAAATGGTAGGTTCTTCACCATCAAGATGGACGAGACCTTCAATATTTTTACAATACGCCTCGATGACAAGTATTTTTTTAAGTAATCATGACTTGTGTTTCTTTGCTTCAACGTGCAATTTCAGTTTTTTACAATTCGACTAGTGCATCCACTATCATGCAAAACGGTATGTCTTGGAGAAGCTCGGTTTCCAAGATAGTGAGAATATCAAGACGAGGAGAGCTCACCTAAGGACTTAACATGTTACATATTTCAGGATAAACTACACAATGCAGTTAATCACTCATATTTTGGTTACTCAAATTTGGAAGCTCTAGGCAAGGCATATGAATTTAGGGAGGATATGCAAATAACCTTCGATATTCATCCTGAAGATGATATTGAATATAATATCGACATTTGGGTGGGTGTGGATATGCTTCGAGTTTTACTTCTATATGAGTTTGTCAACCATATTTGTTAAGTAATCTATATTATTTATTTAGAAAATAGTTGTTTTTCATTTCTACCATGGTTATTTATAATTGACAACTTATTTCGGTTCTTCAAAAAATACTCGGAACGCTATAGACAAGACGTGCTACAGTAATGGTTCCGAGCTAACTTGTGAGGAGAAAAATCTCTTATCTCATTTATAAATGATGTTGAGACTTACAAAACCAATTATCAAATCAGCCAAAATATAAGTGGATACATGCCACAAGTCCATGAGTTGCATGATGGTGACTTCATTGCAAAAAACATGGTATCTTTCGTTAACTATGGTTGCATAGATTCTTCTTAAGTAAACATCATTGCTAACTATATATATTACTATTTTGTTTTTAAACAGAAACTCCCGGAGGAGGTTGTTCCTCACATGATGTTTATTGAAGGGCATATGCATATGGTTAGTTTACGACCAACTCCGTCGGCGGCTTATCACCGTGCATACTCGATTTCTCTAACGGTGAACGGTTCAATATCAAAGAATGGAGCAAAATAATGAGTGTGTTCAGACAACCCATTGGCGACAACATGAATGTGCACAAGCCACAAGTTGGAGACAGGTTGATCTCCATTCCCCATTATGGAAGTGGCTTGGTTTAGTTGTTTTATGCTATATCACCTAAGAGAGAGGAGTAGGTCCAAGGTAGTACTCATCATGTGCTAAGAAAAATTAATAGTGTTTTTTATGACTATGATGATGATTAGTTACATGGTAGAATGTGTTAGAATGATAAGGAATTGTTATATGACTCATCGATGATGATGAAAAGTTCTTATTATGATGATGAGTTCTTAGATGTCTATGACGATGATGAGGATGATGAGTTGTTATTATGATGATTATGAGTTATTTTTATCATCATGATAAGTTACTATATCAGTGGAAACACGGTTTAGATTTAAATGAATGGATCCGAAGTGACCAAATTGGTCACGTTGGATCCATTTATTTAAAACTAATCTGCATTTATTTCACCCACTCATATAATAACTCATCATGATCATAATGATATAATAATCTATTAATTGCTAATGTAGCAAAATTTGTACAACGGTGTATTATGCAGCTCAAAACAGAATCAGTAAAATACGGACTAATATTAGTAGTGCAGGTGAGCAGAGCGCGCTATTGCTAAGGGACTTAAGAATAGGCTTGTGTAACCCGCGCTACTGCTAACAGTTAGATGTAGCATCCTAGGTCGTGCTATTGCTAGACCCAAACCCGTGTTATTCTTAGGGTTTTCCCTAGTAGTATGAGTACAGCGAATTTATGTTATCTAGATTTTTATTTTTCTAAACCATCCCAATTTTATTGTACATACGATGACAAATATGTGTAAATTCCATGGCAAATCCTTCTTTTAGATACCATGGCAAAAAGAATTTATATACACCAGTATGGCAAATCTTTTTCTCAAATATCATGGCAATTTTCTACATTTGCCTTGGTTCAGAGATCAAAATTCAAAAAAAATTGCCACGCGATGATTGCAAATTTTCCTTACATTTTACCGTGTTTAATATGAACAAAATTCTCATTTTTCCATGTGAGCAATGTAAAAAGTTCAAAAAATTGTCATGTTCTAGTAAAATATATTTTTATTTCTCCATGTGACCATTACTTTATTTATTAAAAAAGGCTAAATTCATTAATTTTTCAAAATTTGTCAAGCTTTTGGGTTTTTCTTGTTAAAGTTCCAATGAATCTAGAAAACTTAATACTTACATCATAATTTTTGGAAATTTATTTTCTTTGTATGGCACGACATATCAATCATTAGCTTGGTACCAAATTTAGATAGTGCCCCATGACAAGTCTACCTTTTAATTTATGTTTTCCTTTTTTCACCGCAATTTTTTATGCTCACACAATGGCAGAATTTTTTGTGGTATTTTCTATTTTTTATGTTGCCTCTCACAATAGTTTTACAACTTTCGTTCTAGCATACACAAAATTTTTAATCTCTTGGAAATTTAAGTTTCATAGCCGTGTCAAATTACTTTTTGCTGGAGCATGGAAAATTAAATTCCTGAGCTATAACAAATTGGTTCCATCATTCGGGAAAGATTATTTTTACTACATGTCATCACAAAAAAGATTGTTTTCTTATACAACCTGCCATTGGAAGAAGTACCGGTATGTCAGGCTATTCTCAATACTCCACCTTGTATCGGTGTTAAGGCTGTCACATAGATAAAAAATAATAATGTGACAAGCTAATTAATAGGAGAGAGATGAGTGTGATGATCCTAGAAAAAAACAATGCTAAACGCATGAACCTAGGTTAAAAAAGTAAATGAAAGAAATGCACCAATGCACAACTTTAATTGAAAAAACATTAAATAAAGAAATTTAGCTACAATAAACTAAGCAACTATGCATTAAAAACTTTAGTTACTAAACTATTTAATATGATTAACACCTCATCTTACCAGCAATGCATTGGAAATGGCCTCATGGTGAAAACAGAGAGGCTAGCTTGGCTACCACAGTCAATGCAGAATATTTAATTAACACACTTTACTCCCGTACTCGAGTGGAGCAGCGCGATAGGTCTTGCTTTCAAAGACCTCGTATAGTCCCGACGCATCAACACGATGATGAGATGCATTCAAGAGAGTGCAGCTGTGTTCACTGCTCTACTATGTGTTGCCAAGAGCAACCTTCTAGAGCAGTAGCAATGCATGATGTGCTATGCATACCTATTCTATTCAAACCTCCGTCGTCATGGCACATCACTTCGTTTTCCAAGATTGATGTCAAACAATGATGATATCTGTTCAAGATTTTTGAAAATGTCAAGAATGTGATAATTTTTTCCTTGTTAGGTCCTGTAGATTCTGCACACAATTCTTCTACATCTTTTTATTTTAGGGGTTCACGCCCCCTTCTTCGACATCTTTTAACAGCTACTCCCTCTGTTCCTAAATATATGTTTTTTAAGAGATTTCACTAGGAGTCTACATACAGAGTAAAATGAGTGAATCTACAATTTAAAATATGTCTATATACATCCGTATGTAGTCCATTAGTGGAACCTCCAAAAGGACTTATATTTAGAAACGGAGGGAGTAGATCTGTATAAGTTTTCCTCTGCCCTTTATGTATGTCATCTTTGGAAGGATGATCTTCTCACCTGTATATGTAATCAAGAGTTCAACATTCAAAATATCTGATAGGAAAGAGAAGCAACGGGAAGAGATATCCGTTCTGACCCCCCCCCCTCCCAATACCCTCCACGTAGCCTTCCCGAGCGAGGCGACCGGGGCGATCCCTTTTCCCCCACCTCTCCGAGCTTTCCCCGCCCTTTCTCGTTGCAGCCATCATCGGGCGGCTAGGCGTTGCCCGCGCAACGCTGTTGCCCTGCCGGCGGTGGCGGGCCCTTCTTCACTCCGACGCGGGTGCCCGGCTTGGGAGGGAAACTCTTGCTGGTGCTCCCGTGCAGGTTAGGGTGGCGACGAGGCGATGGAGCAACTTCTTGGTTGTTGGGTACTATCCCTTTGGGCCTAATGTGGGTGAGGATGGATCGGTTTGGGCTCTAACGCGTCGTCTTTGGTTTGACTAGCGAGCACCCCGTGGAGGCGGCAGCTACAACGTCACGTCCGTTGCACCACGGCGGCGGGAGCTTAGAGCAACTCCAATGGAGCGGTCCATTTCGTCCGCTGTCCGTCCGTTTGGATCGGCGCGGACAAAAATGATGGCCCAACGCGTCGATCCATTGCGAAAACGCGTCCGCGTCGATCCATTTTCGACCCAAATTTAAGACTAAAATGTGTCGGCACGGACGCGAAGCGGACGTGCGCGCCCCCTCGATGTCCCCCCCCCCAACCACCTCGGTCAACATAATTTATGACGGCCGCCATCCTCGGGCCCACGCGTCGGCGAACGCGTCCGGCCTTTTTTAATCCAAGCCTACGATGAGTTCCGCCATCTGCTTCCAGAAGCCCGCCCGTCCACATCCAGCCACCACCTCGGCGACCAAGCGACCGAAACCCTAGCACACCATGGTCAGCTGCTTCCCAAACAATGGCAAGGCCCTGCTCTTCCCCCGCGCCATCTCCCCGCCTCGTCTTCCCACTGGCCTCGCCAGCGCGTGAGCGTCCCGGTGTACCAATCGCGGTGGCACTGGGAGCACCGCGTGCCACTCCCTTACCCCGATGTCACACCGTTGCACGGCTGACATCTGGATCCGGAGAGGATTCCGGTGTCGGCCGTGCCGCGGTCGGCACGGGTGCATGTGAAGGAGGTGAGCCGCCGTCGGCGTCTGTTGACCGCAGAGCAGCAGCGAGACCCCACGTACGCGGGCGACTCCCCTAACTGGGAGGTGTGGTTCGCGGTGGAGCACGAGGAGCAACCCCGCCGTGGCATGCGCGAAGTGCAGGTAGGAGGCCCTCCGCCGCCCCCGCCTGTCTTCAGCGACGAGGACCAGGAGGTCTACCAGGCGGCGCTCGTTGGTGTTCTCCGCGACAGCGAGGAAGAAACGCGGCGCATGGCCGACGAGTTGGCGGCGTATCAGCAGCAGCTCGTGGAGGCCATCGCACTGTCGGCCGCCGGCGACTGCGTCGTGCCACCTCCGTCGGAGCCCGAGCCCGCGGAGCCGCGGGAGGTCTACCAGTGGACCGGTGTCTTCTAGGAGTTCGTCAGTGTGCCGCCCATCTGACTGGGCGCGACACCGCAGCAGGAGTAAGCCTACCTCGAGCAGTGGAGGTCGGAGCACCTGCGTGCGGAGCGCGCCAAAGTCCTGCGGCTCATGGAGATGGAGAAGGAGGAGGAGGAGGAGCGACGGAAGGCGGAGGACGAGGAGCGTGCCCATGTTGTTGTGCCGCCACCGCCACCAGCACAGCCCGCGTCGGCGAGGCAGACGACGGAGGCGCAGGCAGCTGCGTTCTGGAACTCGGCGTTCCCCTGGGCCGGCCCTGCGCCTACGCTGGTCGACCTCACCGGCCCCGACGACGACGACGACGCAGCCTAGGGCTTCGTGGATGTAGTTTTAGGGTTTTTTATTTTTATTTAATGTAATACGGACACGACGCGTGGACTATCGCCGGTCTTCGTGGCCGGCTTTTAATGTTTAATTATGCATTATGTGTTTTTTTTACGCCGACAAAAAATGGGTGTGACCAGCATTGGACGCACGAGCCGACCCATTTACGAAAGCGGACGTTCTTGTCCACGTGGCCGACCCAAACGGATAAAAAACGGACGAAATCGTTATGCGTTTGGGTCGGCCCGTTGAAGTTGGGCCCGGCCAAGTAGTTGGTCAAGTGTTCTCATGTTGTTGTGGCCGGTCTGCTACTGATTGAGCTAGTGGTGGTTGTTCCCTTTCACATGGTTGCGGTACTGCCAATCCCTGTATACGGTTGCTTCATCTTAGTTCGGCTGGCCTTGCAACATTTGCCATGGTGAGACGTCCATGGCGACTTCAAGACAGTGTTGACGCATGTTGGTGGGCGGCAACCGTGTTGGAGTCGACAATTGGTCCTCGGGGTCGGAACAAATCTCTGTCAGATCTTGTCGGCACCGAAGCGGTGACGTCTATGGACGCCACCGACCTTCTTGTTGGGCGACGGATGTACCCCTTCCCCACTCCCCTCCGTGCACCTGAAGAAATCATAGTATCTGTCCGGGTAACAGTGTCATTACTGTCGTTGCGGTTTTTCTTGAAGGTGTTGCTTGGTATAGGCAATTCAGGGACATAGGAGCGTGGTGGAATTCTAGGGAGGGCACAACAGTTGTGGAAAATCATCACTTTTGTCAATTTGGCACTATTGGCATTTTTTTCTCTTCTTTTTTTAAAATTTGATTGTGTTGTTTGTCCCTGCAGTGGTCTCACAGTTGTATCAGATGGTTGCCATATTAATATCTCGGGATGAAAACTTGTTTCAGGAGTTCAACACTCAATTTCAGCTCAATTGTTTGGGATTTTTAACATACAGTGATCCATTTACCAGTAAAGATCTTGAATATGAAATGTGGAGATTTCTGAACAAGAAGAATAAATTTCTCATAACACTCGATATCCTGGTCAGATATGGTTACTGTAACCAAGCTGATAGCTTACATGAATCTAGTAATAGTAGTAGTAGTACAGACTGCTCCAGATGAGATATGTTGCAGGCACAAGTGCCAGAGAAGTAAGGGACGGTACCCTGCAGAATAATCCAAGTTTTGGATTCTTGGTCCGACTAGACATATTGACCTTGGAAACCACCTGCACATCTTAGTGGCTCTGCCTGCAAAAATCATGATGACAGAGCCAACTGAAGTTGCAGCACGTTCTTCCTTCCTCCATTCCTGTGAATCCAGTGCATGGTCATTGCTGGAGACTGAAAGATTGAAAGATAGTACTACAAGCATACACGAGGAAGGGAAACAAAAGCCTGCCATCGATGTGCGCCTTCCCTTGAAATATGAATGCAGTGGGAGGAGCTGGGGCGGATAGGGTTTCAACTTGGGCCATTACTAGGAGGACATGAGCTCAGCAGTACTTCACTCTGTCACGAAGACCTGTACGTCACATACTCCTGGCTGATGGTACTCTACTCCGGTGTCACGGCAGAAACTATATGCTTTGTGTCATTTTGCATTTATGGATTATTTATGGCATGCCTATTTGATTTGCAGATTTTGTTAGAGCTCATGTCAGCTGTCAATGAAGTAGCATGTCTGAGTTTCATCTTCGAGCTGCTCTTCCGGGCACTGATCCTCCTCGTGTTCCTATCACGACAGAGTCGATAGGACTCTACATAATTTTCGGTCATCTCCTTGGGTGGATCAATTTAAGGTTCAATGGTGACAACTGCAGCTTTGGAATGCTGGTTCTTAGATCATGTGCATAAAAACTTTTCAGCTGTCATCAATAAGGTTAGGTCGGCTCCGATAAGGCGGAGAGAGCGGAGCCTTGGTTGCTCGTTCTGATAGCGATAATGGTCATTCGGCAGTTATGTTTGGGGTACTCTGTATTTCTGGTGAACCTATACAATAGATCCGAGTCCTTTTTTGCAGGAGAAAAAAATAGGTAAGTCATGAGTGTACAATTAGGGATCTTCCTTTGATTTAAAGGAGTTTTATAGAAACTTTAGGTGACGATCTTATGGAAACAAATTGCTAGGACGTTCGATTCACATGATTGAAATTCCTATGATTTTTTTTTTTGCACTCAACAATGAAACTTAGAAGAAACTTCTCAAATCTATTGATAATTCCTTTTATTTTTGTGGTGTCAAACACTATTTTTGCAGGTATAAATTCATGTATTTGAAATAATACTATTTGATATCTATTCATGTATTATTCATGTATTTTTGAAGTGTCAAACAATATTTTTGCAGTAGCCACATTTCAAAGCTATTTTTGAAGCTATTTTTGCAGGTAGCTAGTCTGATACGGTACGTACCCATCACCATCAGGGCCATCAGAGATCAGACTGAAACAAGAAATGACGCCACAAAGGCAAATATAACCCCCAAAAGTGCTACTTCATAGCTGCCATCACTACCACGTCCTCTTGCTAAATCACCAAAAGTAAATCATCCACTACTTACTAATACCAGCTTGTGCGTGCGTGCCGGTTCTAATCTAGGATCTGTCGAGTAGTAGTACACATACTAATTAACTAAGGGACTAGTAGAAAAGCTAGTAGGAGTACTACTACTAGTGCTACTGCAAGTTCTTTCGTAAAGACGAGTACGGCTTCCACGGCTGCATGCATGCACGAACGAGCGCGCTTCCGGCGAGATCACTGGGGCTGCTGCTGCTGCTTGCCGGACTTGAGGCTGTCCGCGTTATGGCCGGACGGCCCGCCGCCCGTCGCCAGCTGGGGTGCCGTCCTGGAGGAGGCCGCCATGTGCTGCTGCCTGAGCTTGAGGTGGGCTTGGAGCTGCTCGTTCTCCTGGGCCAGCAGCTTGGCTGTCCTCCGGAGCCGCTCGTTCTCCTGCATGATGCACAGGTTCTCCAGGTACAGCTCCGTGTTCGCCCGCTCCATCCTCCACGCTCGGCTATCCACCTGCACCACACACATCCACCATCTATAGTCAGATGGTATCCAAACTGAAACACATTCCAAATGTTTGCGCTCGATTTAAGAAACAGCTAGCAGCACCCCAAGACTGGAGAAAGAAGGCGCGAGAAATGGAATAAGGGTTGAGGAAATGCAGTGCTACGCTGCTACTTGCCTCTTTCTGAGGTACTATTGGAATGGCAGTACTCGGGCTACAATTGCACTTGTAGCAGAGGAGGAAGAAGAAGAAGAAGGCTGGCTAGCTCGAGTGAGTGAGGAAGAACTTGTGGCTGGGGGAGAGGAGACGCGAGAGTGCGATATTTATAGGCAGGCCCCAGCAAAGCAGTGGAACGAAATGGTGTTCTCTTCTCCTGCACAGCTTCATTGCGGGGCAAGAGCTAGGGCTGGAGGATGCGTACTACATTCATGGCGGTAGTTAGCTGTCAATAGAAAAGTGTGATGATGGTGATCAATTGATGACGCACTTCCGGCTCTCTCGGTCCAAAGATACGCAATCATTCTTATTCTCGGCCATGCCGTGCGCTTCTCCCGGCCGGCAGCATTTCCAACGTAGTACCCATCCCACTCTCTCTCTCTCTCCAAAAACGGTCAAACTTGTATGGAGTTTTTATTTCTTGCGGGCAAAATTGATGGAGTTAGAGCATCTCTAGTGGAGGGTGTAAATTTTTAAACGTGTATATCTTTATATACACGTTGTTAAATTATACACGTCCCAATTTTTCAGTGAAACGTGTAAATTAGGACGTGTATATTCCAACGGCTATATTTTCAACGGCTATATTTTCAAACGACTATATTTGTAATGCAACTATCAATAAACTAGCGAAAAGCATCAAATTGTTCTTACAATAACTAGCAGAAAGCATCAAATTATTCTTACAACAACTAGTAGAAAACAGTAAATTGTTCTTACAACAACAACATATAGCTCACATTACTCTAGGCCGCGAACAAGGATCTTGTTCTGCTTAGCTTGGTAGAACTGCTTTTGCACATCAGTCATACCACTAGTGTCGATGAGCATGATCCTCTCATCTAATTCAAACTGTCTTCGTGCATCCTCCCTATCGTTTCGTGCATCCTCCTTCTTTTTTAGTGCAATCTCCTCTTTTCGCAATTCAAGTTGCTGCGCGTAGCGAGCATTTCTTGCCGCCTCTTTGATCTCATCCTTCTCTTGCTTTGCTGCCCACACAGTTTCTAATGAAAGCTTGGAAGCAACGTCATCAGCCTTACCTCTCTTGTCCTTCTTCACACCATCAGGTATTTTCTCATGTTCAAGAGCATCAGTGCGTATCGAGGTAGCATCAGTACGTACCGAGGATGCATCAGCCGGATCATTGGTGGCTGTGCCCGGACTTGCATCAATGGTCTTCTTTTGTTTCTTCACAGAAGTTTCAAGTTCTCTTGTCTGCCACTTTGGATACTTCGAAAACTCTATGTAGCAATGCATCAATGTGAAAGGCTTCTTTTTTTAGGATCCATTTCCTTGAACAAAATGTGTGCATCGTTTGTCTTCACATATAAATATATGGTTAAAATATGCACAACACATATAGAATATTACACATCACATATTGACGCATACATTTTCTTCTATAGTCCTTTCACTTTCTTGCCTATTTAAAATCTGCTGAAGGCAACCACAAAATTTAGAGGTCTCTTTGTTAATGAATGTGTAACGGCAATTGATTGCATTATCATTTCGCTCCGGCCATGATGATTCCTTCTGTCTGTTGTAGTACTCTGAAATTCTAGCCCAATAAGTATCTCGGTTTTGATCTGTCCCAACAATATCCAAACTTGTATTTGCCCATGCTGCTATGAGAACCTTGTCCTCATCACTAGACCAATTTTTTTCTTTTGTTGGATTTTCCTTTCTGTGTTATTGCAGAACGATGCTGGATTGATGGAGTTGCCTGCTCTCCAATTGGACTATCTGGTTGTGTTTGTGTGTAACCAAAATCAATGGTGTCCAAGAAGATTTGGTCATCATCCATTTGCAAGCAATAGACAAATACAAATACAAATTTTAGACAGCTATTTTAGACATCAAATTGACAGCAATGGATAACAATGGCAATCCCCATCCCATCGCTGCATCTCCCCTCCCGTCGCTGCTGCATCTCCCCCTCCCGTCGCTGCCCTGCATCTCGCCCCACAGCGCGCCGCCGCATCCCGCCCCACAGCGCGCCATCGCATCCCGCTGCACCCCGCCGCACAACGCGCCGCCCGCAGCCCACCGCACCCCTCCCCACAGCGCGCCGCCCGCACCCCGCCACACAGCGCCCCGCCGCACCCCGCCCCACAGCCCGCCGCCCGTCGCCCAACAGCGCCTCCCGCCGTCGCATCCCGCACAGCGCCCCGCCAGATCTAGCGATTTACCTTGCGAGACGTTGGGACGACGCGAGCTCCACGAGTGTGGTTGGCTCGTGTTTACTTCCACGCCTCCTACCGTCGTGGATGGACGTGGATGTTTTGCACGTCGTTTTACACGAGTCGCTGGGGGGTAAAATGTTGCTGGGATGGTATATATTTGCTATACACCTTCATATAGAGGATCCACTAGAGGTGCTCTTACACAGAATCAGAGACCTCAAGAATTTGCAAAGCAGGTGCATGTATCCTCGATGATTTGGTAAGCTTCCGTAGTCCAAAAATGAGCTTTCTTTTAAGAAAAAACTTTGGACCTATTCATCACGCCATAGTAGTATATAAAACATAACCTTGGACATATTCATCATGCCATAGTAGTATAAAAAACATAGAAATCACCGGGGGGAAATAAACACAAAAACAACAAAAAATGCATCCATGTTCATAGATCACCTATCGATGAATATAAGCACTAGCAATCTGAAAGTCACGCCGTCGTCATCACCGCTCCCTTACCCGAGTGAGGCAAAACTTGTTGTACTAGATAGTCAGAAAACCATCATGCTAAGATCCCCACGACCAGTGCACTATAATAGCAACCGCCGCTGATGAAAAAAATTATACATCGAAAGGATCCAATCCGAAGACATGAACGAAGATGAACAAAGACGGGGTGCAAGCAGATCCACCGAACACAAGCATAGCCTGAATTCCACGAGATCTGCCCAAGAAACACCTCCACACGCTCTGTGACGAGGCTAGATGCATCGCTGGATCGAGGCTAGGGAATCTAATTCCTTCTTCAGGGAGGTACCACCGTTTTGTCCTTCTGAGCAGGCCACAAAACCTAAATACAATCAGAAAGAAAGTTAATAACGGAGCAAGATCCCTCCCGCCGGCAAGGGCCAGGGTCTACCGCATCTCCATGGTCCTAGGGCCACCAGAGAGGAGGACGGACCAGCGTCGGTGTCAACAGGAGGCAGAGGAACCCTAAGCCTTTTTCTTATGGAGAAGGCGGTGGTTTCGTCTAAAAAATAAGTAGTATTACCCTTGGGACATGTCAAATATATATGTAACTAGCTGAAATTAGTGTACAATAACAATAACTTTTTTTAACTATTACATCTGGAGTATTATCCTTGGGGATATGCCATGTAATGACAATGGACGTGGCATCTTTGTGGTGGCCACCAAGGTTACTATGGTGAACAGAAACAAAGCAAAATTTTGGGGTTCTCCATGGCTCGAGGGTAGGGGGTTGAGAGCATACCTGGCCATCCACCGGCCCAGGCCTGGCTTCAGGTTGGGCCTAACCAACCCTGAGCCAAAAAAAGTAGGCCCGAGCCCAGCCCGTCACTAATAAAGCATGCCAGGCCTCGGAGCTCAGTCCGGGCCTCTTCGATAAAATGTAAATATGACGGGCCCGGGCCCGACGGTCGGGTTCAAAATCTAGGCCCGAGCCCAGCCCATGGGCAAGGTCGGGTCAGGCCAGGTTGGGCTTTTTCGGGCCGGGCCGACCGGGTTGGGCTTCCCATGGGCAGATATAGTTGAGAGACATCGACCCCAAGACCTATGAGCTTTCTCGCAAGAAGAGTTGCATCGTAAGAAAGGCACTGATGGATAACTTGTGGATTAGCGAGATTGACACCCACCACCATCGCATTTCTTTGAAGCACATTTTAACAAATTCCTCACCCTTTCGGAAAAGACCCCTAATATTTAATCTCCCAAGGAATTCAAAACACCCATAGCTTGGGAATTCACTTCCAATGGAAAATAGTATGTGTCCTCAACATGCAAGACTCAATCTGCTGGCCTCCCCACCACTATCATGGGTCCAACGGTTTGGAAGGTCTGAGCTTCCCTGAAGTGCAAGTTTTTCGTGTGACTTGCCATCCGAAATAAAGTGTGGCTAACGATAGATTGCATCCTGTGCATAGACGAATTGTGGTATATACCCTTTGTATAAGCGAGTGCATGAGTCTATCGTGTACCTTATTTGTCATTGTTGATATATGTGCCGGGTTTGGACAGAGATCACTAACTAGCTTGGGGTTCAACACATTATGGCTCCCATGGGTGTTGTTGCCTTCTTGCGGGCGTTATCATGGTGAAGTGCCCCTCTCCTCTACCAACCCTTGCTCTGAGGGAAACCTCGGATCCGTTTATTCCCAGATTGGACAATGTCGACGCCTTGTGTCGTTCCCCTGTCGAGACCTTCATTTTTTAAGGAGGGCTCAACTAGCATAACAAGTGATAGGTGTGTGGATGATGGTAGTGTTGGCGTCACTTCCTATAACCATGATGATGGGGTGAGTGATGTCAGGTTCGTGGTAGTGGTTGCGGTAGTCGGGTCTTGCTCGGTATGTCCGTGAGATTTCCTCAAGTTATTTGTTGCTACGAAATTGGAGTTGTAGTGGAGGGTCTCATTGGTGATGATGACATGTGGTAGACAGTTTCCTGGGTGATCTTCAGTAGCGCCAACCTTGCATATCTCCCCTTGACAGCTCTTCGTCTGAATTAGAGTTGTATTGTTCTCGTCATGGATGGCTAAGTGTTGGGCATGGATATTAATTTGACTTGGTGCGGCCTCTGCAATACGGGTTGAGTCGGTGGTCGTGTGCGATGGAATTGGAGTCGCTTACTCATGGACAAGGGGTGGTGATGACGGTTGCTCAATGAAGAAGTGATGATGATAACACCATGGTGCTTGCTCGACGAGGCCTTCTTCAAAGTGTGGTATACGGGGTATGTTGGAGATATTCCCTAGAGGCAATCATGTGTTGATTATATTTCCTATGTATTCATGAGTATTTTTTACTCCTTCCACTTCTTTTTTACTTCGCATATAAGATTTGGTCAAAGTCAAATTAAATAAAGTTTGACCAAGTTTATACAAAGAAATATCGACATCTACAATGCTAAAGTTATATAGTATGAAAGTTAATTTGAAGATGCATCTAATAATATTGATTTCATATTGTGAAAATTGATATTTTTTCTATAAAGTTAGTCAAACTTTACAAAGTTACAAAGTTTGACTTTGACCAAATCTTATATGCAAACTAAAAAGAAATTGAGGGAGTATTGTTCCTTAAACATCACCGGTGATATGTATCAACAAGTATGTGACTTATTTGTGAGATTATGTGTTGTATGATGATTGTTCTAATATTCCCTAGTTATTAAGGTTATGCGGACACATATCCTTTGACTAGTATACCATTTAGTTGATGACTATGATTCAGAAGTCACGTGCATAGAGATGCTAAACTGATAGTATGGACTCGATTATTTGTTGGGGAACTTCACACGGGAAACAAAAAATTCCTACGCTCACCAAGATCAATCTATGGAAATCAACAGCCATGAGAGGGGATTGCATCTACATACCCTTGTAGATCGCTAAATGGAAGAATTTAGAAACGTGGTTGATGTAGACGAACGTGTGCACGATCCAATCATGATCCGTCTCGTGATCCGATCACGAACGTCCTGATAAAGTGTTGAACGGTCGACACCTCCGTGTTTAGCACACATACAACTTGATGACTCCTTCACCTTCTCAATCTAGCAAGAGATGGTGAAGTAGTAGCTGAGTTCTCTGACAGCATGACGGTGTGGTGGCGACGGTGGTGGTGCGATACCAGTTGTTCTTCGCCGAGCACTACAACAATCATGATGGTGGAGAAATACTACGAGAGAGAGAGAGAGGAGGGCTACGCCGTGTGTTTCGGGCATCACGTCCATAAACAAATAGGACGACTCCTGCCTGCACCTATTACGATTACTCCAATCACTGAACGCTATCCAGCATGCATGTAGAGTATTAAGTAAAATAGAGTAATGCATGGAGAACAATGACATGATGTAGACAAAGTAAACTCAAGCATTATGAATAAACCCCGTCGTTTTATCCTTAGTAGCAGCAAATCAAATACGCATCTTGTCCCCTTCTGTCATTGGGATATGTAAATTCGTCAGGTTGAACCTACCACAACACACCTTTCCCACCGAAGAAATATCGATCTAGTTGGCCAAACTATTTCAATAGGTCGGCGAGGATTATGAAGCTATCATAATCACGCACATAAGATTCATATAAGTATTCAGAGGTATCATGAATAATCTGAACATAAACCCACAGTTCATCGGATCCCAACTAACACACCGCACAAAACGAATTACATCATATGGATCAAAGCGAAGAGGCGATGAACATTGTATGGAAGATCAAAGAGAGAGAGAGAGAGAGAGAGAGAGAGAGATTGACATCTAAGTACTGATTATGCACCCGTAGGTCTGTGGTGAACTACTCACACATCATCGTGAGGGCAGCAAGGTTGATAAAGAGACCCTTCGTGATCGATCCCCCCTCCGACAGGGTGCCGGAACGGAGCTCCAAATGGCCTTCCATCGCAACAGAGACTTGCGGCAATGTAAAAAGTGTTCCGTGACTCCTTCTGATGTTTTTAGATAGATGAGAATCAATAAGCCAAAGAACAGAGTCGGGAGGGCCACGAGGGAGGCACAAGCCATCAGGACGCCCCCCTAGGACATTTCATGTTGGCTTGTGGGCCTCTCATGAGGCCTCCAACTCTTCCGATGCTCGTTGGTCTTCTTTTGATCTAGAAAATAATCAAAAAGTTTTAGGGCAATTGGACTTCGTTTGGTATGGAAAACCTGAAAAGTGGAAAACATGCAGAAAAGAACAACTTGTACTGGGCACTAGGTCAATAGGTTAGTGCTAAATAATAATATAAAATGGTAAAGAAATACCTATAAAGTATTCTAGAATGATAATATATCAGCATGGAATAATAAAAAATGGTACATACATTGAAGGCGTATCAAGCATCCTCAAGCTTAATTTCTGCTCGTCCTCGAGTAGGTAAACGATAAATTTTTTATGTGACATGCTATCCATGATATAACCTTATGCATGTATGATCACTGAGAAACGATGAATTAACAAACATTAACATAGCAATACTTATAGATATAAGCAGCAAATCATTAATCTTTCAAGTCTCTCTCTCAAAAAACGGTCAAACTTGTATGGAGTTTTTTTTTCTTGCGAGCAAAACTGATGGAGTTACAAAGAATCAGAGACCTCACGAATTTGCAAACCAGGTGCAGCCGTGCAGGCATCCTTTTTTTTTTTGAGCGGTGCACGCGTCCTCGACTGTTTGATAAGCTTTCGTGGTCCAAAAATGAGCTTTATTAGAAAAAACTTTAGACCTATTCATCATGCCATAGTATTATAAAAAACATAGCAATCATCGGGGAAAATAAACACAAAAGCAACTAAAAATGCATCCATGTTCATAGATCGCCAATCGATGACTATGTGGTTGTTTGGTTTATGACTAATTTTGCCAAGGTAAAATGTGGCAATCCACAAAAGTATGGCCAGCTGCAAAGTATGGCTAAAAATTTGAAAGCCAAACTTTGATAAAAATTGGCAAACAAATTAACTTTATGATAAATGGGATCACAGGAGCAATATATTGTGGCAAGCCAAACTGTGGTAAAATCAAACACATGCCAACAAAACTGTGGTTGTCAAACTTTGGCTTGGCAAACTATGACACTAAACCAAACAACCCCTATAAGCACGAGCAATCTAAAAGTCACACCGTCGTGATCACCGCTCCCTTACCGGAGTCGGCAAAACTTGTTGTACTAGATAGTCGGGAAATCGTCATGGTAAGATCCCCACGACTAGCGCACTTGATGAAAAAAAATATGCATCGAAAGGATCCAATCCATAGACACAAGCGAAGATGAACAAATATGGGATGCAAGTAGATCCATCGAAGACCAACACCGACTGAATTCCACATGCTCGCTGACGAGGCTAGATGCATCGCCGAACCGTGGCTAGGGAATCTAATTCCTTCTTCAGGGAGGTAGCACCGCTTAGTCCTTCAAAGGAGGCCACAAAACCTAAATAAACTCACAAAAACAGTTAAAACGGAGTAAGATACCTCCAGCTGGTACGAGACAGGGTCTACCACACCTCTATGTCCCTAGGGCCACCAGAGAGGAGGGTGGACCGGTGTCGGCACCGACAGGAGGCAGAGGAACCCTAAGCCTTTTTCTTATGAAGAAGGCGGTGGTTTTGTTTAAAAAATGAGTAGTGTTACCCTTGGGACATGTCAAATACATATGTAACTAGCTAAAATTTGTGTACAATAAAAATAACTTTTTTAACTATTATATGTGGCGTATTATCCCTCGGGATAGGCCATGTAATGACAATGACTGAGGCATCTTTGTGGTGGCCACCAAGGTTACTATGGTGAACAGAAAAACGAAAAATTTGGGGTTCTCCATGGCTCGAGGGTAGGGGGTGAGAGTATACATGGCCATCCACCGGGCCAGGCCGGGCTTCAAGTCAGGCCTAACCAACCCTGAGCCAAAAAAACTAGTCCTGAGCTCAGCCCGATCGACCGTCGGTACTGGTTTTTAGGCCCGGGCCTAGTCCATCACTGATAAAGCATGCCGGGCCTTGGAGCTCGGGCCGGGACTCTTCGATAAAATGTAAATATGACGGGCCTGGGCCCGATGGTCGGGATCAAAATCTAGGCCCGAGCCCGGCCCCTGGGAAAGGTCGGGTCGAGACGGGTTGGGCTTTTTTGGGCAGGGCCGACCGGGTTGGGGTTCCCATGGCTACATATAGTTGATAGACATCGCCCCCAAGATCTATGAGCTCTCTCGCAAGAAGAGTTGCATCGTAAGCAAGGCACCCATGGATAACTTGTGGATTAGCGAGATTGACACCCACCATCACATTTCTTTGGAGCACATTTTAACAAATTCCTCACCCTTTCGGAAAAGCCCCCTAATATTTACTCTCCCAAGGAATTCAAAACACCATAGCTTGGGAATTCACTTCTAGTGGAAAATAGTATGTGTCCTCAACATGCAAGGCTCAATGTGCTGGCCTCCCCACCATTATCATGGGTCCAACGGTTTGGAAGGTTTGAGCTTCCCTAAAGTGCAAGTTTTTCGTGTGAATTGTCATCCAAAATAAAGTGTCGCTAACGATAGATTGCATCCTCCGGATAGACGAATTCCGGTATGTACCCTCTGTATAAGGGAGTGCACGAGTCTATCGTGCACCTTATTTGTCATTGTTGATACATGTGCCGGGTTTGGACCGAGATCACTAACTGGCTTGGGCTTCAACACATTATGGTTCCCATGGGTGTCGTTGCCTTCTTGCAGGCATTATCGTCATGAAGTGCCCCTCTCCTCTACCAGCCCTTGCTCTGAGGGAACCCCGGATCTGTGTATTCCTAGATTGAACAATGTCGACGCCTTGCATCGTGCCCCTATCGAGACCTTCATTTTTTAAGAGGGCTCAACTAGAAGGACAAGTGGTAGGTGTGCGGATGATGGTAGTGTTGGCGTCAGGGCTCCTGTGGCCATGATGATGGGGTGAGTGATGTGAGGTTCGTGGTAGTGGTTGCGATAGTCGGGTCTTCCACGGTATGTCCTTGATATTTCCTCAAGTTAATTGTTGCTAGGAAATTGGAGTTGTAGTGGCGGGGCTCGTTGGTGATGATGACATGTGGAGATAGTTTCCTGGGTGAACTTCAGTGACGCCAGCCTTGCATATTTCCCTTTGACAAATCTTTGTCTGAATTAGAGTTGTATTGTCCTCGTCGCGGATGGCTAAGTGTTGCGCATGGATATTAATTTGGCTTGGTGCGGCCTCTGCGATACGGGTTGAGTTAGTGGTTGTGTGCGATGAAATCGGAGTCGCTTACTCATGGACAAGGGATGTTGATGACGCTTGCTCAAGGAAGAAGTGATGATGATAACACCATGGTGCTTGCTCGACGAGGCCTTCTACAAAGTGTGGTATGCGGGGTATGTTGGAAATATGCCCTAGAGGCAATTATATGATGATTAGGTTTCCTATGTATTCATGAGTATTTTGTACTCCCTCCTTTCTTTTTTACTTTGCATATAAGATTTGGTCAAAGCCGAATTAAACAAAGTTTGACCAAATTTATACAAAAGAATATCAATATCTACACACATAAATTTATACAGTATGAAAGTTAATTTGATAGTTAGTCAAACTATACAAAGTTACAAAGTTTGACTTTGATCAAATCCTATATGCAATCTAAAAAGAAACGGAGGGAGTATTGTCCTTGAATATCATCAGTGATATGTATCAATAAGTATGTGACTTATTTGTGAGATTACATATTGTATGATGATTGTTTTAATAGTCCCTAGTTGTTAAGGTTATACGAACACATATCCCTGAACTAGTATACGACTCAGTTGATGACTATGCTTCACAAGTCATCTGCATAGAGATGCTAAACTGATAGTTTGGGCTCGGGGATTAAGCTCACCGAGTCGGACATACCCACTTTGAGACATGACGAGATATTGTCATATGTTAGTCTCAAGTACAATATATATGCCATGTCCTACACGTGAGATCCTCGCATGTTTTTGGGATGAGGATCGGCTTACTTAGGGTAGTTATAAAGGTAGCTTTTGTGTGAGTCGTGAGACAATGCCACGAGTCATGGTTGATGAAGATGGGATTTCCCCCTCCGTAAGGAGCGATATTCTCCGGCCCTGTGGAGTGATCAGATTTGGAAAGCATGACAAAGGTTAAGTGCTAACCCGGTTTCGGAATGTGCATCATGGTTTCAAGAAGAGATGTCGAGCTACCACAAGGATGACAAGTACTCGTCTTGAGCTCGACAATGTATCATAAGGCAAAAGGAATATTGCATATGACACATTGTCGGGGTTAGCCTAACGACTTTACGCACACATGGGAGTTGGCACGTTGTGTTAAAAGTCGCTACCAGCTATCGACTGGGATCTTGTCCTTGTGCACGTGAACCTATAGGGTCACATATTTAAGGGGTTGTGGCCCATTTGGATTAATTAGATGCGAATGGAAAATGGAACTAGACTCATAGTGGAATGTGTGCACCTCGGAAGTTTATATAAAGGGGAATGTGCGCACCTCTTGCGGTTGATCCCTTTTTCCCCACAGCCGCCACCACTCCCCACATCACCATGTCGTGCCACCGAACCTAGTAGTCCGCCGCCCGATGCTGCTCCTCATATATGTGGATACCTAGAGGCATCACATCTGCGGTGCGTTGACGAACCGTTCGAGGAAACCACAAGGAGCCATTCGAGGATACACAAGGAGCTATTCGTGGGAGATTGTTGTTCCCGGGAGATCGGATACAAGAGAATGAGACGACTTGGCTGGTCAACTACACGCATCACCAACTCAACTTCCGTTACGGTGACTGCGCAGCTAGTGTTAAACCCCATTCCGTGATCTATTTCCACCAACATGTTCTTGGGTGTGCGGTAGAAATTTTAATTTGGTGCTAGCATAGCGTACCGCGTGTTCCAATAGGGTACATAATGTGTGTCGCTCAGCAGATTGTGACGGTTTTCACCTGTTTTTTTTTTGTCATCTAACCGAATATTTTGTTTTTCTTAACTAATGGATGAAGGAATATTTTGCCTCTGTTTCAAAATAGTATTTGAAAGATGGGCTTAACTGCGCCGCATGCAAGTCTTCTCATGCTGCGGCTAATTCCATCTCCCTACCATGCATGCATTCAATGACGTCGTCAAGATTCTCTCTATTGACTTAAAATTTAAAAAGTTTTATATCTAAAACCGTTAATTTAATTAACAATCCGTTTTCACCATTGGCTTTGTCGCGACGAGATCTTCAAAACTAGACCCCATGTCGACATGTTTCGAGAACTTTTTTTCTCCGTCCATAATTGCCACATTTTTAGACTTACTTGTCGTATTATTAGCCACTTACTTGTCCAAAAAAATTAACTTAATTGCCTTTTTTTCTCGATGTGAATCATGTGCCGCATGTACCATATTACAGCACACAGCAGCGTGGCTTAGAAGGATATGCAGATGGCATCATAAAAATATGCATTGCATGCAATGCGTGACACAGAAAATCGGTAGAAAAAGTGTCCCACACAAAACATGTGTTGGCAGACCTTAATCACTAGCTAAATGCATCTGGTTAGTACTAGTACTACTAGTAGTAGTTTAAAATTGCATAGTTGCCAATTTTACAAAAACTTAGTTGTCAAGATGCTAGTTTAACTATGCCGAGTTGTCATATTTACAAACGATGACCAAAAAAGATTTTTTTTTTGTCACCGGTTTTAAATATGTTTTTTGGTCACCGGTTTTAAATATGTTGAGTTGTCATATTTTTGCGTGTAATCGCCTCAAAAAGTTGTTTGTGCTTGCCATTTTGATTATGTCAAGATGTCATATTTATACGCAATTTTTAAAAATTTGACGATTAAGTTATTTTTTATCAGACAAGTAAGCACTTACTAATATGACAAGTAAGTGCAGCAAATGTGGTAATTGTGAGCAAAAAAAAATTGTCGAAACATGTCGACATGGGATCTAGTTTTAAAGATTTCGTCGAAACAAAATCAACGGTGAAAACGGATTATCGATCGAATTAACTGTTTAAGAGATAAAAGTTTTTGAATTTCGACCATTTAGAATGAATCTGATGACATCATTGCATGCATGTAAGAGAACACACAAGCCGTTGTACTGGATGTCCACCATGCGTATTTTCTAGATAGAATTTTCCTTGAAAGATTCCCACCATAGGAAAAAGATTTTTATTTTCATTACATGCCATTCGAGAAATAAGTTTTTCAACCATTTTTCCATTAAAAGATGTACTACGTCATGCTTAAAAATCAGAGCTCAGGGGTAAGCTTGGCCACCAAAGTCAATGGCAGAACAATTTAATTAATACACTTTACTCCCGTACTCGAGTGCAGAAGCGCGATGGTAAGTCTTGCTTTCAAATCAAATTCACCCTAGTAGCTGATCTCTACACAGATCTCGTTCGTCCCGATGCATCAACATGATGATGAGATGCATTCAAGAAGGGTGCAGCTGGCCTTCACTGCTCTATGTGTTGCCAAGAGCAACCATCTAGAGCAGTACCACTACATGATCTATGTATGCCTCATCTATTCAAACGTCCATCATTATGGCACGTCACTTCATTCTCCAAGATTCAATGTGGAACAATGATCATATGTTGTTCAAGATTTTTTTAAATGTCAAGAATTAATATGATGATTTTTCCCTTTTCTGGGTGCTGTAGATTCTACAGACAGTTCTTTCAAACATCTTGGCCAGCTAGTAGTACTACAGTAATTCTTCTATTTCATAGTGTAGTGCGTTCGTGTTTTTTGACATTTAAAGTTGATCATAAGTTTAACCAACGTGGACAACTACGACGAAAAATTAATTATATCATTAAAAACCTTTTTTAATACGAATTTAATGGTATAACTTTTGATAGTGTTGCAGTCGTCCATATTTGTTAAATTTATAATTAAACTTAAATCTTGAAAAGCGTGAACGGACTATAATATTGAATGGAGGGAGTATAATTTTTTCTCTGTAAGAGAATGAAATTTGACAGCAATGTGCAAGTTTTCCCGTGAACAAAAACAAAGTCCTTTCTGTATCTCATCTTAGGAAGAATACAATCCTCTCTGTATCTATAATCAAGACTCAAGTTGAGGTCACTTTTGTGGTTTTTTATCATACTGTGATCTACGGTTTTTTTACGTGATCTACACAGTATTTGCCAATAAGGATCTTGAAACTGAAGTGTATCTATGTATACCTTAATCGGAAGAAAGTTTGCAAAGAAGATAAAATCTGCAGAAAAGAATAAATTTGTCATAACGCTCCAGATCCTGGTAAGATACGGTTCCTGTAACCGATCTCATAGCCTACATGAATCTAGTTGCAAGTAGTAGGATTCTTGGTCTGACTGGAATATTGACCTTGGAACCCAGCTGCAGATGTGTCTAACTAGCCCTGCCTATAAAAATCATGATGACGACAGAGCCAACTGAAGTCGCTGTCTGTTGTTCCTTCCTCCATTCCTGCAAAGGCAGTGCGTCATGGCTGGAGACTGAGAGGACTGGAAAACAGTACGGACATACACAAGGGAGGGAAAACAGTACGGACATGCACTGTGAGGAGGAAGGAGGCCGGTCTACATGCACAGCCACGGCGATCTTTGAGAGGTTTCGGGCGAGTCTCCACTAGTGGAACACGGGCCTTTGGCCGGGACTCTTTAGTCCCGGCCTGCCTCTGGACCGGGACTAAAGGTTCGGCCACGTCGTCTCAATTTTCAATGCCTCTCTTGAGACTTTAGTCCCGGCCCGTAAGGAGCTTTTAGTTCCGGTTCGTGTCCCAAATCGGGACTAAAGGGCTACGCGGTGGGCAGCCCGCATGTGCGCCACATTTAGTCCCGATTTGTATCTCAAATCGGGACTAAAGTACTCTGCCTATATATAGCACAGCCCCCCTCTCCCCTCTTCCTTGTATTTTTCTTGGATGGAGGATTGTGGGTGGGTGCTAGCTCTCCACTTTTTTTTATGCACTAGAGGTGTTTGTTGAAACGTGTGTTGGAGCGATGCCGCTTTAGTTCACCGAATACAACTACGATATGAGATGTCGGAGCCACGCTTAAACCTCTTCCTCTTTATTTCTACTTATTCTAAAAGGTTAGCAACTATATTTCCTTGTTTAGACCGTGCGGTACTAATTTTTAGGATCGTGATTGTATTTGATATACTGTCGTATAACACAGATGAGCCATCCATGGATGTACGGTGATCGACGCACTCTTTTCGAGATGCAGCCGATGCGAACAAGCATGGTGGTGGCTATATGTTTTGTCCATGTGTTGAATGTCGGAATGAGAAGGATTACACTTCCTCAAGAGTCATTCAGAGCCACCTGCTTCGGTCCGGTTTTACGTCGGGCTATAATGTTTGGACCAAGCACGGAGAAAGAGTGGTTATGATGGAAGACGACGATGAAGAAGAAGAGAACGATGACAACAACTACCGATCTATGTTCCCTGAGTATGCTGATACCGCAATGGAAGACAATGAAGAAGAAGATCAGGATGAAGAACGGGAACCAGATGAGCCCGCTGATGATCTTGGCCGGGTCATTTCTGATGCACGGCGAGGTTGCGACACAGAAAAGGAGAGGTTGCAGTTCGAGCAGATGTTACAGGACCACAATAAATTGTTGTACCCAACTTGTGAAGATGGCCAGAAGAAGCTGGGTAGCACACTGGAATTGCTGAAGTGGAAGGCAGAGACCGGTGTGACTGACTCGTCATTCGAAAAGTTGCTGGTACTGATGAAGAAGATGCTTCCAAGAAAGAACGAATTACCCGCCAGCACGTACGAAGCAAAGAAGCTTGTCTGCCCTCTAGGATTACACGTGCAGAAGATACATGCATGCCCTAATGACTGCATCCTCTACCGCGGTGAGAAGTACGAGAATATGGATAAATGCTCGGTATCCACTACATTGCGGTATAAGATCAGAAAAGATGACCCTGGTGATATTGAGGGCGAGCCACCCAGGAAGAGGGTTCCTGTCAAGGTGATGTGGTATGCTCCTATAATACCACGGTTGAAACGTCTGTTCAGAAATAAAGATCATGCGAAGTTGTTGCGATGGCACATGGAAGATCGTATGAAAGACGATAAGTTGAGGCACACCACTGATGGTCGGCAGTGGAGAAAAATCGAGGGAGAGTTCCCGAGATTTGCAGCTGACGCAAGGAACTTATGGTTAGGTCTGAGTACAGATGGCAGGAATCCTTTTGGGGAGCAGAGTTGCAGTCACAACACCTAGCCCGTTACTCTATGTATCTACAACCTTCCTCCTTGGTTGTGCATGAAGCGGAAGTTCATTATGATGTCAGTGCTTATCCAAGGTCCAAAGCAACCCGGCAACGATATTGATGTGTACCTAAGGCCATTAGTTGATGAACTTTTACAGGTGTGGGCCGAACCAGGTGTACGTGTGTGGGACGAGCACAAACAAGAGGAATTTGACCTTCGAGCGTTGCTTTTCGTAACCATCAATGATTGGCCTGCTCTTAGTAACATTTCAGGACAGTCAAACAAGGGATACAATGCATGCACGCACTGTTTGGATCAGACAGAAAGTATATATTTGGACAAATGTAGGAAGAATGTGTACCCGTACAATCGTCGTTTTCTTCCGCCCAAGCATCCCTTAAAGAAAAAAGGCAAGCATTTCAATGGCAAGGCAGACCCCCGGGGAAAGCCTGCCATCCGTACTGGTGCTGAAGTATTTGATATGGTCAAAGATTTAAAAGTAATCTTTGGAAAGGGTCCTGGTAGCCAACCTGTTCCTAACGGCCTTGATAAGCGCGTATCCATGTGGAAGAAGAAATCTATATTTTGGGAGCTACCATACTGGGAAGTCCATGAGGTCCGCTCGGCAATCGACATGATACACCTGACGAAGAATCTCTGCGTGAATATTCTAGGCTTCCTGGGCTTGTATGGGAAGTCAAAAGATACACCGGAAGCACGGGAGGACCAGGAACGTCATAAAGGAAGAGATGGCATGCATCCAGGGCAGTTTCAAGGGCGTGCCAGCTACGCTCTTACTAAGGAAGAGAAGGAAATCTTCTTTGAAGTCCTTTTCAGTATCAAGGTCCTGACTGGCTTCTCGTCGAATATAAAGGGAATCGTAAATATGAAAGACAAAAAATTCCAAAACCTAAAGTCTCATGACTGCCACGTGCTTATGACGCAATTGCTTCCGGTTGCATTGAGGGGAATTCTACCGGAAAATGTTTGCCTCGCAATTGTGAAGGTATGTGCATTCCTCAATGCAATTTCTCATAAGGTAATCGATCGAGAAAGTCTATCACGGTTACAGATTGATGTGGTCCAATGTCTGGTCAGCTTTGAGTTGTTGTTCCCGCCATCCTTCTTCAATATAATGACACACCTCCTAGTTCACCTAGTCGAAGAGATTACAATTCTCGGTCATGTGTTTCTACACAATATGTTCCCCTTCGAGAGGTTCATGGGAGTCTTAAAGAAATATGTTCATAACCGTGCTAGGCCAGAAGGAAGCATCTCCAAGGGCTATGGAACAGGGGAGGTCATTGAGTTTTGTGTGGACTTTCTTCCTGGCCTTAAGCCGATTGGTGTTCCTGAATCTCGGTATGAGGGTAGGCTGACAGGAAAAGGCACACTAGGAAGGAAAGCAAAAGTATGTATCGACGGGCATTCTTTCTCTCAAGCACACTATCCAGTTCTACACAATTCTACCGTGGTGGCTCCGTATATCGTGAGACACAAGAATATTCTACGCTCCGAAAACCCGGGGAAGGCTGACTCTTGGATTAAAGGGGAACACGAGAAGACTTTCGGCAGTTGGTTGCAGACACATCTCATAAATGACGACACCGTTGGAGATGAGCTGTACTGTTTGGCCAGGCCACCATCTTCGACTATATGTACTTTCCAAGGTTATGAGATAAATGGGAATACATTTTACACGGTTCCCAAGATAAAAAGAGCACCAACCAAAATAGTGGTGTCCACTTTGATGCAACAGACGAGAATGGGCACTGTTTGGAAACATATTACAGGTACATAGAGGAGATATGGGAACTTGACTATGGACCTACTTTTAAGATCCCTTTGTTTCGGTGCAAATGGGTGAAGCTGACAGGATGCGGGGTAGTTGTAGACCAAAAGTACGGCATGACAACAGTGGATCTCAACAATCTTGCGTACATGGACGAACCATTTGTCCTAGCCAATGATGTCGCTCAGGTTTTCTATGTGAAGGACATGTCTACAAAAACGAGAAAAAGAAATCAGCAAAAGAAGATATCGTCCGATGAGCCAAAACGCCACATAGTTCTTTCAGGAAAAAGAAACATCGTGGGAGTAGATGACAAAACAGACATGTCAGAAGATTATAATAAGTTTCATGAAATTCCGCCCTTCAAAGTGAAAACTGACCCAAGCATCCTACTGAATGATGAAGATTCTCCATGGCTACGACCCAGAAGAAAACAGAAATAATAGATAGGAATATTGGTGCAATAATGTAATAATGTATTCAACCTTTTATGTAATGCATGTATGGAATGTACTAAATTTCAAACACTTTTCATTTACATAGTATCCATGTAAGAGATGAGTTCTCGTTCGAAACCATGATACTTCGAGAGAGATTGTCCATTTTGTACACGAAGTGCATCCAGTTTTTGTCGTAGCCCTCTCAACTTTTTAACACATGCTATGTGGGTGAAATGATGATAGCATGCCAACTTTCAACATTTTCAGAGTTCATTTGTAGTGCTTTTCAATTTCAGGGTCAAATTGGCGATTCATCTCTATTATGAAATTAAATATATCAAAAAATTGTTGGAAATATGCCCTAGAGGCAATAATAAATTAGTTATTATTATATTTCTTAGTTCATGATAATCGTTTATTATCCATGCTATAATTGTATTGATTGGAAACACAATACTTGTGTGGATACATAGACAAAACACTGTCCCTAGCAAGCCTCTAGTTGACTAGCTCGTTGATCAAAGATGGTCAAGGTTTCCTGGCCATAGGCAAGTGTTGTTACTTGATAACGGGATCACATCATTAGGAGAATCATGTGATGGACTAGACCCAAACTAATAGACGTAGCATGTTGATCGTGTCATTTTGTTGCTACTGTTTTCTGCGTGTCAAGTATTTATTCCTATGACCATGAGATCATATAACTCACTGACACCGGAGGAATGCTTTGTGTGTATCAAACGTCGCAACGTAACTGGGTGACTATAAAGATGCTCTACAGGTATCTCCGAAGGTGTTAGTTGATTTAGTATGGATCAAGACTGGGATTTGTCACTCCGTGTGACGGAGAGGTATCTCGGGGCCCACTCGGTAATACAACATCACACACAAGCCTTGCAAGCAATGTAACTTAGTGTAAGTTGCGGGATCTTGTATTACGGAACGAGTAAAGAGACTTGCCGGTAAACGAGATTGAAATAGGTATGCGGATACTAACGATCGAATCTCGGGCAAGTAACATACCGAAGGACAAAGGGAATGACATACGGGATTATATGAATCCTTGGCACTGAGGTTCAAACGATAAGATCTTCGTAGAATATGTAGGATCCAATATGGGCATCCAGGTCCCGCTATTGGATATTGACCGAGGAGTCTCTCGGGTCATGTCTACATAGTTCTCGAACCCGCAGGGTCTGCACACTTAAGGTTCGACGTTGTTTTATGCGTATTTGAGTTATATGGTTGGTTACCGAATGTTGTTCGGAGTCCCGGATGAGATCACGGACGTCACGAGGGTTTCCGGAATGGTCCGGAAACGAAGATTGATATATAGGATGACCTCATTTGGTTACCGGAAGGTTTTCGTGCATTACCGGAAAGGTTTCGGGCTCATCGGTAGTGTACCGGGAGTGCCGGGAGGGGTGCCGGGTGTTGGGGAACGTCGCATGGGAAACAAAAATTTTCCTACGCGCACGAAGACCTATCATGGTGATGTCCATCTACGAGAGGGGATGAGTGATCTACGTACCCTTGTAGATCGTACAGCAGAAGCGTTAGAGAACGCGGTTGATGTAGTGGAACGTCCTCACGTCCCTCGATCCGCCCCACGAACAATCCCGCGATCAGTCCCACGATCTAGTACCGAACGGACGGCACCTCCGCGTTCAGCACACGTACAGCTCGACGATGATCTCGGCCTTCTTGATCCAGCAAGAGAGACGGAGAGGTAGAAGAGTTCTCCGGCAGCGTGACGGCGCTCCGGAGGTTGGTGATGATCTTGTCTCAGCAGGGCTCCGCCCGAGCTCCGCGGAAACACGATCTAGAGGAAAAACTATGGAGATATGTGGTCGGGCAGCCGTGAGAAAGTCGTCTCAAATCAGCCCTAAAACCTCCGTATATATAGGTGGGAGGGAGGGGAGGAGGCAGCCTCAAAACCTAAAGGTTTGGCCGAAATTGGAGGTGGAGGAGTCCTACTCCAATCCTACTTGGAGTAGGATTCCACCTTCCCACTTGGAAACTCTTTCCACCTTGTGTTTTTTCCTTCTCAAACCTTATGGGCCTTAGTGGGAACTTATTCCAGCCCACTAGGGGCTGGTTTATCTCTTCCCATAGCCCATGAGACCCCTTGGGGCGTGACACCCCTCCCGATGGTCCCCGGCACCCCTCCCGGCACTCCCGGTACACTACCGATGAGCCCGAAACCTTTCCGGTAATGCACGAAAACCTTCCGGTAACCAAATGAGGTCATCCTATATATCAATCTTCGTTTCCGGACCATTCCGGAAACCCTCGTGACGTCCGTGATCTCATCCGGGACTCCGAACAACATTCGGTAACCAACCATATAACTCAAATACGCATAAAACAACGTCGAACCTTAAGTGTGCAGACCCTGCGGGTTCGAGAACTATGTAGACATGACCCGAGAGACTCCTCGGTCAATATCCAATAGCGGGACCTGGATGCCCATATTGGATCCTACATATTCTACGAAGATCTTATCGTTTGAACCTCAGTGCCAAGGATTCATATAATCCCGTATGTCATTCCCTTTGTCCTTCGGTATGTTACTTGCCCGAGATTCGATCGTTAGTATCCGCATACCTATTTCAATCTCGTTTACCGGCAAGTCTCTTTACTCGTTCCGTAATACAAGATCCCGCAACTTACACTAAGTTACATTGCTTGCAAGGCTTGTGTGTGATGTTGTATTACCGAGTGGGCCCCGAGATACCTCTCCGTCACACGGAGTGACAAATCCCAGTCTTGATCCATACTAAATCAACTAACACCTTCGGAGATACCTGTAGAGCATCTTTATAGTCACCCAGTTACGTTGCGACGTTTGATACACACAAAGCATTCCTCCGGTGTCAGTGAGTTATATGATCTCATGGTCATAGGAATAAATACTTGACACGCAGAAAACAGTAGCAACAAAATGACACGATCAACATGCTACGTCTATTAGTTTGGGTCTAGTCCATCACATGATTCTCCTAATGATGTGATCCCGTTATCAAGTAACAACACTTGCCTATGGCCAGGAAACCTTGACCATCTTTGATCAACGAGCTAGTCAACTAGAGGCTTGCTAGGGACAGTGTTTTGTCTATGTATCCACACAAGTATTGTGTTTCCAATCAATACAATTATAGCATGGATAATAAACGATTATCATGAACTAAGAAATATAATAATAACTAATTTATTATTGCCTCTAGGGCATATTTCCAACAGTCTCCCACTTGCACTAGAGTCAATAATCTAGTTCACATCTCCATGTGATTCCAACGAATCCAACACCCATATAGTTCTGGGGTCTGATCACGTCTTGCTTGTGAGAGAGGTTTTAGTCAACGGTTCTGAAACTTTCAGATCCGTGCGTTCTTTACAAATCTTTATGTCATCTTATAGATGGTGCTACTACGTGCTATTCGGAAATGCTCCAAATATCTACTCTACTATACGAATCCGTTTCACTACTCATAGTTATTCGGATTAGTGTCAAAGCTTGCATCAACGTAACCCTTTACGACGAACTCTTTAACCACCTCCATAATCGAGAAAAATTCCTTAGTCCATTAGTTACTAAGGATAAATTTTGACCGCTGCTAGTGATTCAATCATGGATCACTCTCTGTACCTCTCAACATACTTTGAGTCAAGGCACACATCAGGTGCGGTACACAGCATGGCATACTTTAGATTCTACGGCTAAGGCATAGAAGACGACCTTCGTCTATTCTCTTTATTCTGCCGTGGTCGGGTTTTGAGTCTTACTCAAATTCACACCTCACAACGCAACCAAGAACTCCTTCTTTGCCGGTCTATTTTGAACTCTTTCAAAAACTTGTCAAGGCATGCATCTTGTTGAAACTTCTATTAAGCGCTTTCGATCTATCTCCATAGATCTTTGATGCTCAACGTTCAAGTAGCGTAATCCAGGTACTCCTTTGAAAACTTCTTTCAAACAACCTTGTATGCTTTACAGAAATTCTACATTACTTCTGATCTACAATATGTCAACCACATATACCTATCAGAAATTCTATAGTGCTCCCACTCACTTCTTTGGAAATACAAGTTTCTCATAAACCTTGTACAAACCCAAAATCTTTGATCATCTCATCAAAGTATATATATTCCAACTCCGAGATGCTTGCACCAGTCCATTGAAGGATCGCTGGAGCTTGCATACTTGCTAGTATCTTTAGGATCGACAAAACCTTCTGGTTGTATCACATACAATGTTTGCTCAAGGAAACCGTCGAGAAAACAATGTTTTGACGTCCTACGTGCAATATTTCATAAATAATGCATCAACAACTAACATAATTCTAACAGACTTTTAGCATCGCTACGAGTGAGAAAGTCTCATCATAGTCAACTGTTTGATCTTATCGAAAACATCTTTGCGACAAGTCGAGCTTTTCTTAATAGTGACTTATCACCATCATCGTCTGTCTTCCTTTAAAAATCCATCTTTACTCAATAGTCCTATGACCATCAAGTAGTTCTTCCAAAGTCTACACTTTGTTTTCATCCATGGATCCTCTCTCGGATTTCATGGCTTCCAGCCATTTGTCGGAATCTGGGCCCACCATCGCTTTCTCCATAACTCGTAGGTTCACTGTTGCTCAACAACATGACCTCCAAGACAGGGTTACCGTACTACTCTGCAGTAGTATGCGACCTTGTCGACCTACGAGGTTTGTAGTAACTTGATTCGAAGCTCAATGATCACCATCATCAGCTTCCACTTCAATTGGTGTAGGCGCCACAGGAACAACTTCCTACGCCCTGCTACACACTGGTTGAAGTGATGGTTCAATAACCTCATCAAGTTCTACTACCCTCCCACTCAATTCTTTCGAGAGAAACCTTTCCTCGAGAAAGGATCCGTTTCTAGAAACAAACACTTTGCTTTCGGATCTGAGATAGGAGATGTACCCAACTGTTTTGGATATCCTATGAAGATGCATTTATCCGCTTTGGGTTCGAGCTTATCAGACTGAAACTTTTTCACATAAGTGTCGAAACCCCAAACTTTCAAGAAACGACAGTTTAGATTTCTCTAAACCTCAGTCTATACTGTGTCATCTCAACGGAAATACGCGGTGCCCTATTTAAAGTGAGTGCGGTTGTCTCTAATGCATAACCCATAAACGATAGTGGTAATTCGATAAGAGACATCACAGTATGCACCATACTAAATAGTGCGTGGCTATGATGTTCAGACACATCATCACACTATGATGTTCCAGGTGGCATGAACTGTGAAACAATTTCCACATTGTCTTAACTGTGTACCAAAAACTCGTAACTCAGATATTCATTTCTATGATCACATCGTAGACAGTTCATCTTCTTGTTACGACGAACTTCACTCTGAAACAGAATTGAACTTTTCAATATTTCAGACTTGTGATTCATTAAGTAAATACTTCTGTATCTACTCAAGTCGTCAGTGAAGTAAGAACATAATGATATCCACTGCGTGCCTCAGCACTCACTGGACTGCATACATCAAAATGTATCACTTTCCAACAAGTTACTATCTTGTTTCATCTCAACGAAAACAAGGCCTTGCTCATGTGGTATGATTTGCATGTCACTAGTGATTCGAAATCAGGTGAGTAAAGATCCATCAGCATGGAGCCTCTTCATGCAATTTATACTAACATGACTCAAGCGGCAGTGCCACAAGTAAGTGGTACTATCATCATTTAACTCGTATCTTTTGGCACCAATGTGTAACACTACAATCGAGATTCAATAAACCATTGAAGGTGATTATTCAAGCAAATAGAGTAACCATTATTCTCTTTGAATGAATAATCGTATTGCAATAAACACGATCCAATCATGTTCATGCCTAACGCAAGCACCAAATAACAATTATTTAGGTTCAACACCAATCCCGATGGTAGAGGGAGCGTGCGACGTTTGATCATATCAACCTTGGAAACACTTCCAACACGTATCGTCACCTCGCCTTTAGCTAGTCTCCGTTTATGTCGTAGCTTTCATTTCGCGTTACTAATTACTTAGCAACCGAACCGGTATCCAATACCCTCATGCTACTAGGAGTACTAGTAAAGTACACATCAACATTATGTATATCAAATATACTTCTCTCGACTTTTGCCAGCCTTCTTATCTACCAAGTATCTAGAGTTGCTCCACCTTAGTGACTGTTCCCCTTATTACAGAAGCACTTAGTCTCGGGTTTGGGTTTAATCTTGGGTCTCTTCATTAGCGCAGCAACTGTTTTGCCGTTTCACGAAGTATCCCTTCTAGCCCTCGCCTTTCTTGAAACTTAGTGGTTTTTCAAACCATCAACTATTGATGCTCCTTCTTGATTTCTACTTTCGCAGTGTCAAACGTCGCGAATCGCTCAAGGATCATTGTATCTATCCTTGATATGTCATAGTTCATCACGAAGCTCTCAAAGCTTGGTGGTAGTGACTTTTGGAGAACCATCACTATCTCATCTGGAAGATTAGCTCCCACTTGATTCAAGTGATTGTCGCACTCAGACAATCTGAGCACACGCTCAACGATTGAGCTTTTCTCCTTTACTTTGTGGTCAAAGAATCTTGTTGGAGGTCTCGTACCTCCTTAACAAGGGCACATGCATGAAATCACAATTTCATCTCTTTAGAACATCACTTATGTTCCTTGACGTTTTAAAACGTTTTCGGTGCCTTGCTTCTAAGCCATTAAGTACTTTGCACTGAACTATCGTGTAGTCATCAGAAACGTGTATGTCGGATGTTCACTGCATCCACAGACGACGCTCGAGGTGCAGCACACCGAGTGGTGCATTAAGGACATAAGCCTTCTGCGCAGCAACGAGGACAATCCTCGGTTTTACAGACTCAGTCTGCAAAGTTTGCTACTATGAACTTTCAACTAAATTTACTCTAGGAACATATAAAAACAGTAGAGCTATAGCGCAAGCTACATCATAATTCGCAAAGACCATTAGACTATGTTCATGACAATTAGTTCAATTAATCATATTACTTAAGAACTCCCACTCAAAAAGTACATCTCTCTAGTCATTTGAGTGGTACATGATCCAAATCCGCTATCTCAAGTCCGATCATCACGTGAGTCGAGAATAGTTTCAGTGGTAAGCATCCCTATGCTAATCATATCAACTATACGATTCATGCTCGACCTTTCGGTCTCATGTGTTCCGAGGCCATGTCTGCACATGCTAGGCTCGTCAAGCTTAACCCGAGTGTTCCGCGTATGCAACTGTTTTGCACCCGTTGTATGTGAACGTTGAGTCTATCACACCCGATCATCACGTGGTGTCTCGAAACGAAGAACTGTCGCAACGGTGCACAGTTGGGGAGAACACAATTTCGTCTTGAAATTTTAGTGAGAGATCACCTCATAATGCTACCGTCGTTCTAAGCAAAATAAGGTGCATAAAAGGATTAACATCACATGCAATTCATAAGTGACATGATATGGCCATCATCACGTGCTTCTTGATCTCCATCACCAAAGCACCGGCACGATCTTCTTGTCACCGGCGCCACACCATGATCATCCATCAACGTGTTGCCATCGTGGTTGTCGTGCTACTTATGCTATCACTACTAAAGCTACAGCCTAGCAAAATAGTAAACGCATCTGCAAGCACATATGTTAGTATAAAGACAACCCTATGGCTCCTGCCGGTTGCCGTACCATCGACGTGCAAGTCGATATTTCTATTACAATATGATCATCTCATACATCCAATATATCACATCACATCATTGGCCATATCACATCACAATCATACCCTGCAAAAACAAGTTAGACGTCCTCTAATTTTGTTGTTGCATGTTTTACGTGGTGACCAAGGGTATCTAGTAGGATCGCATCTTACTTACGCAAACACCACAACGGAGATATATGAGTTGCTATTTAACCTCATCCAAGGACCTCCTCGGTCAAATCCGATTCAACTAAAGTTGGAGAAACCGTCACTTGCCAGTCATCTTTGAGCAAAGGGGGTTACTCGTAACGATGAAACCGGTCTCTCGTAAGCGTACGAGTAATGTCGGTCCAAGCCGCTTCAATCCAACAATACCGTGGAATCAAGAAAAGACTAAGGAGGGAAGCAAAACGCACATCACCGCCCACAAAACCTTTTGTGTTCTACTCGAGAAGACATCTACGCATGAACCTAGCTCATGATGCCACTGTTGGGGAACGTCGCATGGGAAACAAAAATTTTCCTACGCGCACGAAGACCTATCATGGTGATGTCCATCTACGAGAGGGGATGAGTGATCTACGTACCCTTGTAGATCGTACAACAGAAGTGTTAGAGAACGCGGTTGATGTAGTGGAACGTCCTCACGTCCCTCGATCCGCCCCACGAACAATCCCGCGATCAGTCCCACGATCTAGTACCGAACGGACGGCACCTCCGCGTTCAGCACACGTACAGCTCGACGATGATCTCGGCCTTCTTGATCCAGCAAGAGAGACGGAGAGGTAGAAGAGTTCTCCGGCAGCGTGACGGCGCTCCGGAGGTTGGTGATGATCTTGTCTCAGCAGGGCTCCGCCCGAGCTCCGCGGAAACACGATCTAGAGGAAAAACTATGGAGATATGTGGTCGGGCAGCCGTGAGAAAGTCGTCTCAAATCAGCCCTAAAACCTCCGTATATATAGGTGGGAGGGAGGGGAGGAGGCAGCCTCAAAACCTAAAGGTTTGGCCGAAATTGGAGGTGGAGGAGTCCTACTCCAATCCTACTTGGAGTAGGATTCCACCTTCCCACTTGGAAACTCTTTCCACCTTGTGTTTTTTCCTTCTCAAATCTTATGGGCCTTAGTGGGAACTTATTCCAGCCCACTAGGGGCTGGTTTATCTCTTCCCATAGCCCATGAGACCCCTTGGGGCGTGACACCCCTCCCGATGGTCCCCGGCACCCCTCCCGGCACTCCCGGTACACTACCGATGAGCCCGAAACCTTTCCGGTAATGCACGAAAACCTTCCGGTAACCAAATGAGGTCATCCTATATATCAATCTTCGTTTCCGGACCATTCCGGAAACCCTCGTGACGTCCGTGTTCTCATCCGGGACTCCGAACAACATTCGGTAACCAACCATATAACTCAAATACGCATAAAACAACGTCGAACCTTAAGTGTGCAGACCCTGCGGGTTCGAGAACTATGTAGACATGACCTGAGAGACTCCTCGGTCAATATCCAATAGCGGGACCTGGATGCCCATATTGGATCCTACATATTCTACGAAGATCTTATCGTTTGAACCTCAGTGCCAAGGATTCATATAATCCCGTATGTCATTCCCTTTGTCCTTCGGTATGTTACTTGCCCGAGATTCGATCGTTAGTATCCGCATACCTATTTCAATCTCGTTTACCGGCAAGTCTCTTTACTCGTTCCGTAATACAAGATCCCGCAACTTACACTAAGTTACATTGCTTGCAAGGCTTGTGTGTGATGTTGTATTACCGAGTGGGCCCCGAGATACCTCTCCGTCACACGGAGTGACAAATCCCAGTCTTGATCCATACTAAATCAACTAACACCTTCGGAGATACCTGTAGAGCATCTTTATAGTCACCCAGTTACGTTGCGACGTTTGATACACACAAAGCATTCCTCCGGTGTCAGTGAGTTATATGATCTCATGGTCATAGGAATAAATACTTGACACGCAGAAAACAGTAGCAACAAAATGACACGATCAACATGCTACGTCTATTAGTTTGGGTCTAGTCCATCACATGATTCTCCTAATGATGTGATCCCGTTATCAAGTAACAACACTTGCCTATGGCCAGGAAACCTTGACCATCTTTGATCAACGAGCTAGTCAACTAGAGGCTTGCTAGGGACAGTGTTTTGTCTATGTATCCACACAAGTATTGTGTTTCCAATCAATACAATTATAGCATGGATAATAAACGATTATCATGAACTAAGAAATATAATAATAACTAATTTATTATTGCCTCTAGGGCATATTTCCAACACCGGGGACCATCGGGAGGGGTGTCACGCCCCAAGGGGTCTCATGGGCTATGGGAAGAGATAAACCAGCCCCTAGTGGGCTGGAATAAGTTCCCACTAAGGCCCATAAGGTTTGAGAAGGAAAAAACACAAGGTGGAAAGAGTTTCCAAGTGGGAAGGTGGAATCCTACTCCAAGTAGGATTGGAGTAGGACTCCTCCACCTCCAATTTCGGCCAAACCTTTAGGTTTTGAGGCTGACTCCTCCCCTCCCTCCCACCTATATATACGGAGGTTTTAGGGCTGATTTGAGACGACTTTTCCACGGCAGCCCGACCACATACCTCCACGGTTTTTCCTCTAGATCGCGTTTCTGCGGAGCTCGGGCGGAGCCCTGCTGAGACAAGATCATCACCAACCTCCGGAGCGCCGTCACGCTGCCGGAGAACTCTTCTACCTCTCCGTCTCTCTTGCTGGATCAAGAAGGCCGAGATCATCGTCGAGTTGTACGTGTGCTGAACGCGGAGGTGCCGTCCGTTCGGTACTAGATCGTGGGACTGATCGAGGGATTGTTCGCGGGGCGGATCGAGGGACGTGAGGACGTTCCACTACATCAACCGCGTTCGCTAACGCTTCTGCTGTACGATCTACAAGGATACGTAGATCACTCATCCCCTCTCGTAGATGGACATCACCATGATAGGTCTTCGTGCGCGTAGGAAAATTTTTGTTTCCCATGCGACGTTCCCCAACAGTGGCATCATGAGCTAGGTTCATGCGTATATGTCTTCTCGAGTAGAACACAAAAGGTTTTGTGGGCGGTGATGTGCGTTTTGCTGCCCTCCTTAGTCTTTTCTTGATTCCGCGGTATTGTTGGATTGAAGCGGCTTGGACCGACATTACTCGTACGCTTACGAGAGACTGGTTTCATCGTTACGAGTAACCCTCTTTGCTCAAAGATGACTGGCAAGTGACGGTTTCTCCAACTTTAGTTGAATCGGATTTGACCGAGGAGGTCCTTGGATGAGGTTAAATAGCAATTCATATATCTCCGTTGTGGTGTTTGCGTAAGTAAGATGCGATCCTACTAGATACCCTTGGTCACCACGTAAAACATGCAACAACAAAATTAGAGGACGTCTAACTTGTTTTTGCAGGGTATGATTGTGATGTGATATGGCCAATGATGTGATGTGATATATTGGATGTATGAGATGATCATGTTGTAATAGAAATATCGACTTGCACGTCGATGGTACGGCAACCGGCAGGAGCCATAGGGTTGTCTTTATACTAACATATGTGCTTGCAGATGCGTTTACTATTTTGCTAGGATGTAGCTTTAGTAGTAATAGCATAAGTAGCACGACAACCCCGATGGCAACACGTTGATGGATGATCATGGTGTGGCGCCGGTGACAAGAAGATCGTGCCGGTGCTTTGGTGATGGAGATCAAGAAGCACGTGATGATGGCCATATCATGTCACTTATGAATTGCATGTGATGTTAATCCTTTTATGCACCTTATTTTGCTTAGAACGACGGTAGCATTATGAGGTGATCTCTCACTAAAATTTCAAGACGAAATTGTGTTCTCCCCGACTGTGCACCGTTGCGACAGTTCTTCGTTTCGAGACACCACGTGATGATCGGGTGTGATAGACTCAACGTTCACATACAACGGGTGCAAAACAGTTGCACACGCGGAACACTCGGGTTAAGCTTGACGAGCCTAGCATGTGCAGACATGGCCTCGGAACACATGAGACCGAAAGGTCGAGCATGAATCGTATAGTTGATATGATTAGCATAGGGATGCTTACCACTGAAACTATTCTCGACTCACGTGATGATCGGACTTGAGATAGCGAATTTGGATCATGTACCACTCAAATGACTAGAGAGATGTACTTTTTGAGTGGGAGTTCTTAAGTAATATGATTAATTGAACTAATTGTCATGAACATAGTCTAATGGTCTTTGCGAATTACGATGTAGCTTGCGCTATAGCTCTACTGTTTTTATATGTTCCTAGAGAAAATTTAGTTGAAAATTGATAGTAGCAACCTTTGCAGACTGAGTCTGTAAAACCGAGGATTGTCCTCGTTGCTGCACAGAAGGCTTATGTCCTTAATGCACCACTCGGTGTGCTGCACCTCGAGCGTCGTCTGTGGATGCTGTGAACATCTGACATACACGTTTCTGATGACTACACGATAGTTCAGTACAAAATACTTAATGGCTTAGAAGCAAGGCGCCGAAAACGTTGTAAAAACGTCACGGAACATAAGTGATGTTCCAAAGAGATGAAATTGTGATTTCATGCTTGTGCCCTTGTTAAGAGGTATGAGACCTCCAACAAGATTCTTTGTCCACAAAGTAAAGGAGAAAAGCTCAATCGTTGAGCGTGTGCTCAGATTGTCTGAGTACAACAATCACTTGAATCAAGTGGGAGTTAATCTTCCAGATGAGAAAGTGATGGTTCTCCAAAGTCACTGCCACCAAGCTGTGAGAGCTTCGTGATGAACTATAACATATCAAGGATAGATACAATGATCCTTGAGAGATTCGTGATGTTCTGACACTTCGAAAGTAGAAATCAAAAAGGAGCATCAATAGTTGATGGTTAGTAAAACACTAAGTTTCAAGAAAGGCGAGGGCTAGAAGGGATACTTCGTGAAACGGCAAAACAGTTGCTGCGCTAATGAAGAGACCCAAGACTAAACCCAAACCCGAGACTAAGTGCTTCTGTAATGAGGGGAACAGTCACTGAGGCGGAGCAACTCTAGATACTTGGTAGATAAGAAGGCTGGCAAAAGTCGAGAGAAATATATTTGATATACATAATGTTGATGTGTACTTTACTAGTACTCCTAGTAGCATGAGGGTATTGGATACCGGTTCGGTTGCTAAGTGATTAGTAACACGAAATGAAAGCTACGGCATAAACGGAGACTAGCTAAAGGCGAGGTGACGATACGTGTTGGAAGTGTTTCCAAGGTTGATATGATCAAACGTCGCACGCTCCCTCTACCATCGGGATTGGTGTTAAACCTAAATAATTGTTATTTGGTGCTTGCGTTAAGCATGAACATGATTGGATCGTGTTTATTGCAATACGATTATTCATTTAAAGATAATAATGGTTACTCTATTTTCTTGAATAATCACCTTCAATGGTTTATTGAATCTCGATCGTAGTGTTACACATGTTCATGATATTGGTGCCAAAAGATACGAGTTGATGATGATAGTACCACTTACTTGTGGCACTGCCGCTTGAGTCATGTTAGTATAAATTGCATGAAGAGGCTCCATGCTGATGGATCTTTGTACTCACCTGATTTCGAATCACTAGTGACATGCAAATCATACCACATGAGCAAGGCCTTGTTTTCATTGAGATGAAATAAGATAGTAACTTGTTGGAAGTGATACATTTTGATGTATGCAGTCCAATGGGTGCTGAGGCACGCAGTGGATATCATTATGTTCTTACTTCACTGACGATTTGAGTAGATACAGGAGTATTTACTTAATGAATCACAAGTCTAAAATGTTGAAAAGTTCAATTCCGTTTCAGAGTGAAGTTCGTCGTAACAAGAGGATAAACTGTCTACGATATGATCATGGAAATGAATATCTGAGTTACGAGTTTTGGTACACAGTTGAGACAATGTGGAAATTGTTTCGCAGTTCATGCCACCTGGAACATCATAGTGTGATGATGTGTCTGAACGTCGTAGCCACGCACTATTTGGTATGGTGCATACTATGATGTCTCTTATCGAATTACCACTATCGTTTATGGGTTATGCATTAGAGACAACCGCACTCACTTTAAATAGGGCACCGCGTATTTCCGTTGAGATGACACAGTATAGACTGAGGTTTAGAGAAATCTAAACTGTCGTTTCTTGAAAGTTTGGGGTTTCGACACTTATGTGAAAAAGTTTCAGTCTGATAAGCTCGAACCCAAAGCGAATAAATGCATCTTCATAGGATATCCAAAACAGTTGGGTACATCTCCTATCTCAGATCCGAAAGCAAAGTGTTTGTTTCTAGAAACGGATCCTTTCTCGAGGAAAGGTTTCTCTCGAAAGAATTGAGTGGGAGGGTAGTAGAACTTGATGAGGTTATTGAACCATCACTTCAACCAGCGTGTAGCAGGGCGCAGGAAGTTGTTCATGTGGCGCCTACACCAATTGAAGTGGAAGCTGATGATGATGATCATCATTGAGCTTCGAATCAAGTTACTACAAACCTCGTAGGTCGACAAGGTCGCGTACTGCTGCAGAGTAGTACAGTAACCCTGTCTTGGAGGTCATGTTGTTGAGCAACAGTGAACCTACGAGTTATGGAGAAAGCGATGGTGGGCCCAGATTCCGACAAATGGCTGGAAGCCATGAAATCCGAGAGAGGATCCATGTGTGAAAACAAAGTGTAGACTTTGGAAGAACTACTTGATGGTCATAGGACTATTGAGTAAAAAAATGGATCTTTAAAAGAACACAGACGATGATGGTGATAAGTCACTATTAAGAAAAGCTCGACTTGTCGCAAAGATGTTTTCGATAAGATCAAACAGTTGACTATGATGAGACTTTCTCACTCGTAGCGATGCTAAAAGTCTGTTAGAATTATGTTAGTTGTTGATGCATTATTTATGAAATATTGCACGTAGGATGTCAAAACATTGTTTTCTCGACGGTTTCCTTGAGCAAACATTGTATGTGATACAACCAGAAGGTTTTGTCGATCCTAAAGATACTAGCAAGTATGCAAGCTCCAGTGATCCTTCAATGGACTGGTGCAAGCATCTCGGAGTTGGAATATACACTTTGATGAGATGATCAAAGATTTTGGGTTTGTACAAGGTTTATGAGAAACTTGTATTTCCAAAGAAGTGAGTGGGAGCACTATAGAATTTCTGATAAGTATATGTGGTTGACATATTGTGGATCAGAAGTAATGTAGAATTTCTGTAAAACATACAAGGTTGTTTGAAAGGAGTTTTCAAAGGAATACCTGGATTGAGCTACTTGAACATTGAGCATCAAAGATCTATGGAGATAGATCGAAAAGCGCTTAATGGAAGTTTCAACAAGATGCATGCCTTGACAAGTTTTTGAAGGAGTTCAAAATAGATCAGCAAAGAAGGAGTTCTTGGTTGCGTTGTGAGGTGTGAATTTGAGTAAGACTCAAAACTCGACCCCGGCAGAATAAAGAGAATAGACGAAGGTCGTCTTCTATGCCTTAGCCGTAGAATCTAAAGTATGCCATGCTGTGTACCGCACCTGATGTGTGCCTTGACTCAAAGTATGTTGAGAGGTACACAGAGTGATCCATGATTGAATCACTAGCAGCGGTCAAAATTTATCCTTAGTAACTAATGGACTAAGGAATTTTTCTCGATTATGGAGGTGGTTAAAGAGTTCGTCGTAAAGGGTTACGTCGATGCAAGCTTTGACACTAATCCGAATAACTATGAGTAGTGAAACGGATTCGTATAGTAGAGTAGATATTCTGAGTATTTCCGAATAGCACATAGTAGCAGCATCTATAAGATGACATAAAGATTTGTAAAGAACACACGGATCTGAAAGTTTCAGAACCGTTGACTAAAACCTCTCTCACGAGCAAGACGTGATCAGACCCCAGAACTATATGGGTGTTGGATTCGTTGAAATCACATGGTGATGTGAACTAGATTATTGACTCTAGTGCAAGTGGGAGACTGTTGGAAATATGCCTTAGAGGCAATAATAAATTAGTTATTATTATATTTCTTAGTTCATGATAATCGTTTATTATCCATGCTATAATTGTATTGATTGGAAACACAATACTTGTGTGGATACATAGACAAAACACTGTCCCTAGTAAGCCTCTAGTTGACTAGCTCGTTGATCAAAGATGGTCAAGGTTTCCTGGCCATAGGCAAGTGTTGTCACTTGATAACGGGATCACATCATTAGGAGAATCATGTGATGGACTAGACCCAAACTAATAGACGTAGCATGTTGATCGTGTCATTTTGTTGCTACTGTTTTCTGCGTGTCAAGTATTTGTTCCTATGACCATGAGATCATATAACTCACGGACACCGGAGGAATGCTTTGTGTGTATCAAACGTCACAACGTAACTGGGTGACTATAAAGATGCTCTACAGGTATCTCCGAAGGTGTTCGTTGAGTTAGTATAGATCGAGACTGGGATTTGTCACTCCGTGTGACAGAGAGGTATCTCGGGGCCCACTCGGTAATACAACATCACACACAAGCCTTGCAAGCAATGTAACTTAATGTAAGTTGCGGGATCTTGTATTACGGAACGAGTAAAGAGACTTGCCGGTAAACGAGATTGAAATAGGTATGCGGATACTAACGATCGAATCTCGGGCAAGTAACATACCGAAGGACAAAGGGAATGACATACGGGATTATATGAATCCTTGGCACTGAGGTTCAAACGATAAGATCTTCGTAGAATATGTAGGATCCAATATGGGCATCCAGGTCCCGCTATTGGATATTGACCGAGGAGTCTCTCGGGTCATGTCTACATAGTTCTCGAACCCGCAGGGTCTGCACACTTAAGGTTCGACGTTGTTTTATGCGTATTTGAGTTATATGGTTGGTTACCGAATGTTGTTCGGAGTCCCGGATGAGATCACGGACGTCACGAGGGTTTCCGGAATGGTCCGGAAACGAAGATTGATATATGGGATGACCTCATTTGGTTACCGGAAGGTTTTCGTGCATTACCGGAAAAGTTTCGGGCTCATCGGTAGTGTACCGGGAGTGCCGGGAGGGGTGCCGGGGACCATCGGGAGGGGTGTCACGCCCCAAGGGGTCTCATGGGCTATGGGAAGAGATAAACCAGCCCCTAGTGGGCTGGAATAAGTTCCCACTAAGGCCCATAAGGTTTGAGAAGGAAAAAACACAAGGTGGAAAGAGTTTCCAAGTGGGAAGGTGGAATCCTACTCCAAGTAGGATTGGAGTAGGACTCCTCCACCTCCAATTTCGGCCAAACCTTTAGGTTTTGAGGCTGACTCCTCCCCTCCCTCCCACCTATATATACGGAGGTTTTAGGGCTGATTTGAGACGACTTTTCCACGGCAGCCCGACCACATACCTCCACGGTTTTTCCTCTAGATCGCGTTTCTGCGGAGCTCGAGCGGAGCCCTGCTGAGACAAGATCATCACCAACCTCCGGAGCGCCGTCACGCTGCCGGAGAACTCTTCTACCTCTCCGTCTCTCTTGCTGGATCAAGAAGGCCGAGATCATCGTCGAGTTGTACGTGTGCTGAACGCGGAGGTGCCGTCCGTTCGGTACTAGATCGTGGGACTGATCGAGGGATTGTTCGCGGGGCGGATCGAGGGACGTGAGGACGTTCCACTACATCAACCGCGTTCACTAACGCTTCTGCTGTACGATCTACAAGGGTACGTAGATCACTCATCCCCTCTCGTAGATGGACATCACCATGATAGGTCTTCGTGCGCGTAGGAAAATTTTTGTTTCCCATGCGACGTTCCCCAACAAAAATCATTGCAGAACATATGACCAAATTAATACAAGTTCATCATCACATTAAAGCCAACGAACAGTAGTGATCAAATGTTATTATTGCAAAAAATAAATACATAAAGTTCTCTCATAAAACAACATACAACTATGTAAAACATTTAAATGCAACAACAAACGCGATCAAAATCGCAACTAAGGTAACAATTGACCCAACAACATAATGATACCAAGCCTCTTTATTAATGGCATATTTTCTAATATTCCTAATCTTCAAGCGCATTTCATCCATCTTCAAGCTCATTGCATCCATCTTCAACCGCATCGCATCGATCTTCATCTTGCGATCATCGATGACATCGGCGACATGCAACTCCAGTTCCACATTTTTATCCTCAATTATTTTCAATTTTTTCTTCAAGTATTTGTTTTCTTTTTCACCCAAATTTAACTTCTCGATAAGAATTTTTATGTGGGTTGGAATTTCCGGTTCACATACCTTCTAGATTAAAATAATATATGTCACGTTGGTCGTCATAATTGTCATAAACACTAAATAAAACAAATAGTTATAAAAGATAATATATACCACATCCGAATCATAGACAGGACGAGGGCCGACGGAGGCGAATACCAAAACCATCGCACTATATAATAAAGCAAAAAATAATGAAAGTTAGTAATTTATACAAGTATGTATCTAAATCATACAAGTAAGATTTTTTTTATTTTAAAAAGAAGATAAGAACAAGAGGCTCACCGCGGTGGTGCTCGCGACGAGATCGGCACGGGGCGATCGACAATGGTGAGGACGGGCACGGGACGACACCCTACGCATGTGCAGACTCTAAGAAGTTAATTTGAGCATTTGAAATGAGCTACACTAGCAGTGACAAATGAAAGGATGAAGTAGCTAACCTTTTAAAACACTTGTGAAGTTGGTGCACGGCCAAACCTAGACAAATATTAAGGAAAATGGAGCTTGGAGGTCGAGCTTGGAGAGGACGAAGCTTAAGTAGAGTGACTCGGGCATTTCATCGAACACGTCATGTGCATGAACTAGAGTGGCAAGAGCATGGCATGGTCACACTTCAACAACCAAAAAACAGGGGACATGGTGGGCAGGAGCGAGGGTTTATATAGGCAACACTTTAGTCCCGGTTCTTGCCACGCCCCGGGACTAAAGGCCCCTGCTTCCCGCCTTCTGGTCTGCCGAAAAAGGACCTTTAGTCCCGGGTCATGGCTCCACCCGGGACTAAAGGTTGTCTCTAGTCCCGGTTCGAGCCACGCCCCGGGACTAAAGGCCCCTGCTTCCCGCCTTTTGGTTTGTCGAAAAAGGGCCTTTAGTCCCGAGTCGCGGCTCGAACCGGGACTAAAGATCCACCTGTATAAGCGGGAGTTAGAAAATTTCGAACCCAAATCGTCCATTTCTCTTCTTCTTCCTCTCGTTCTCCTGCCCGGCGCGGCACATCGACGAACTCGACGACGCCGTCAGGCTGCCCGCTGTCCTACTCGCCGCCGCCTGTCGTCCTCCTCGCCGTCGCCGTCGTCCTGCTCGCCTCCGCCGTCCTCCTCGCCGCGCGCCGCCGTCCTCCTAGCCGCGCGCCATCGACACCTCCGACCGGTAAGCCCCCCGCCCCCTCCTCCCCAACACTCCGGCCGGTAGAAGAAAAGAAGAAAAAGGAGAAGAAAAGAAGAAAAAGGAGAAGAAAGGAAGAAAAAGGAGAAGAAAGGAAGAAAAAGGAGAAGAAAGGAAGAAAAAGGGAAGGAGAAGAAAAGAAGAAAAAGGAGAAGAAAAGAAGAAAAAGGAGAAGAAAGGAAGAAAAAGGAGAAGAAAGGAAGAAAAAGGGAAGAAAAGAAGAAAAAGATTTTTTTGTCATTTAATTCCTATTGTTATTAGGTTTGTGCTAGATTATTAGGGTTAGTAATATGTAGAATTAGGAAAAAGGAAAATAAAAAGAGGAGGAGAAGAAAAGAAGAAAAAGGAGAATAAGAAGACAAGGAGAGGAGAAGAAGAGGAAAAATAGAAGAAGAGGAGAAGTAGAAGAAGAGAAAAAATTAGAAGAGGAGGAGAAAGGAAGAAAAAGGAGAAGAAAATAAGAAAAAGGAGAAGAAAGGAAGAAAAAGGGAAGGATAAGAAAGGAAGAAAAAGGGAAGAAAGGAAGAAAAAGGAGAAGAAAGAAAGAAAAAGGAGAAGAAAAGAAGAAAAAGATTTTTTTTTTCATTTAATTTCCATTTTTATTAGGTTTGTGCTAGATTATTAGGGTTAGTAATATGTAGAATTAGGAAAAAGGAAAATAAGAAGAGGAGGAGAAGAAAAGAAGAAAAAGGAGAATAAGAAGAGGAAGAGAGGAGAAGAAGAGGAAAAATAGAAGAAGAGGAGAAGTAGAAGAAGAGAAAAAATTAGAAGAGGAGGAGAGGAGAAGTAGAAGAAGAGAAGAGGAGAAGTAGTATAAGAAGAGGAGAAATAGAAGTAGAAGAAGAAGTAGAAAAAGATGAGAAATAGAAGAAGAGGAAAAAATAGTTTAGGGTTACAAGAAGAAGAAATATATTTTTTGTCATTTAATTTTGCTATTGTATAGTTTATATGCTTAAGTGTTAATAGTGTTTCTTAGATTATTGCTTAATTTTGCTATTGTATATGCTTAAGTGTTAATAGTTTAATTTTGCTATTGTATATGCTTAAGTGTTAATAGTTTATTTTTAGCAAGAAAATTAATAGAACTAGTTTAATTTTGCTATTGTATATGCTTAAGTGTCCGGGACTGGGCTCCGCCCGGCTGATATTTTAGAGTTTAGGTTATAGCCAAGACCCAGGACTAAAGGTCCTCCTATATAAAATGACACTTCGAAGTTTTCAACCCCTCTTATATAGTTTGTTAGTTTATTAGTTAATCAAATGTCCGTTTTTTGCGGAACTATGGATCCACATATCAGGAACCTCGAAGAGGAAGAACTTCTCGAAAATATAATCAAAGACGGCCCCGACGTTGAACCAGCTGTATCTCCGTCGTCATATCTAAACGCCTCCGGATATGGAATGGAGGTCGAGCGGCACGAAGATGAAGCCGATGGGGCAGGAGATAGGTCCAATGACGGAGAAGGTGATAGCTCCACTGATGGAGAAGCCGGTGGAGAAGCCGTTGAAGAAATAATAAAGTCCGGCGAGGTATACATATGAAGTTCGACAATCACTTGTAATATGTGAAAAATATTGGAGATAGTTCTATATTGTATACATATACATTCATTTGACGAATGTTTCTCCCTCTTAGGCCTCCACATCGAGCAAAGCTACGAAACGAGGCCCGACTAAAAAGTTGGATGCACGGACGCATTACACCTTTGAGGTGATATTGCCTACGAGCGAACCCAAGCTTCCTAAGAATGTTGTTGACACATTTAAGAAGCAATGCGGAGTTCTTGTTAGGGATCACGTCCCGATCAGCGTTCGGGAGTGGAACAAACGCAAAGGGGCAGCCGATAGTGACTATGTCGTCGAAAGGTACAAAGATAATCTTTGGAATGATCTCATGTCACATTTCAACCTGCCATAATGTGAGAATGAAGACGCCGTAGACAAACTGAGGGCCAAAGTCAAGCAGTGGACTCTAAAGAAGATGGCCGAACTGTTCCGTAGCTGGAAGAAGAAGCTATGGAAAAACTATCTGAAGACAAAGAAAGTGCCAGTATTCGAGGGGTATCTAGCCAAGCAGGCGAATCACTGGAAGGCATTTCAAGAGTACAAGGAGTCAGAAGATGCCCAGGCATTATCAGAAAAGAACAAGATAAATGCCGACAAGAAGAAATATCACCACAAGCTGGGGCCAGGGGGCTATGAGACTGCCATCCCGAAATGGGATAAGAAAGAGCAAGATCTGCTAGACAAAGGCATCGTACCTAAACCACTCCGTGATGAGTGGGAATTGAGAGCAAGAAATTGGTTCCTTGCGCATGGTGGGTCGTACGACGAAAAAACAGGAGACCTCATCTGCAGTGACGGTCTTAGGATACCCAGGGAGAATTGGAAAAGGATAGTGAAAGAAATTAAGGAGGGAAAAAGAAAGTTCACTGCAGATAGAGAGAAAGATTTGCTCACACTGGTCCTCGGCAATGACGAACATGAAGGACGAACGCGAGGCTTTGGTCCTTCTTACCCGTGGTGGCTTGGGTTTGCCAGAGACCAAGACACTTACAGAAGCCGAGAGAGAGCAAAGAAGCGGCAGCAGGATGAGGAGAATGACAAGTTCAACCAGTTGCTTGCCAGGATTAACGAGCAACAGAAGCAGATTGATGAGCTTAGAGGAGTAGCGCGCCAGGAAGATCCTGCACTTGATATTACCGGCGCCCCATCTAAGCGGAAAAGCAGCGTGGCTGAGTCTGAGGCCCCGCCCAACGATGCACGAAGAATGATAGAGGGCGGTCCCGGCTACCCCGTGGATGGAATCAAGGAGTCAACATCATGTGAACTCCATCAGAAATTCAAGAACATATCCATGAAGGTGGCCGTCGGACAAGCTTTACCTTCTGGCCCTGATGCACGCTTGCATGGCCGTGAGATTCCAGCTCGCTTTGCTAAAGTCGGGGTGGATGAAATCCTGACGGGGTTTCATGATATGGAGCTCGACATAGCTGGACCCGAAGATGAGAGGACACTCAGAGAAGTACTGGGTGGAGTCATCCTATGGGACAAGAACTACATCAAGCTTCCAGGCTCGGCCCCAAGGACAACACCGCCTCCGAGTCGTCGCAGGTCACCTACACCTCCATTACCTCCAAGCCCTCCACATGACGTCGTCCAGCACAACACAAGTCCATCTCGATCACCGCCACCGGACTTGGGTCGTCCGTCTCCGCCGCCGCCCGCTCCGGATACTAAGCGGGAGCGTGCCACCAAGAACGCTCCGCCGACGATTCCTAAGCCACGGAGCCCCCCAAAGCGCAAACGGTCGCCCCTCCCAAAGGTACGTCATGCTAATCTTCCTATCAGACCTTATGATCGTACCCCCGAGGAAAACGCCACGATAGCAAAGGAACATCATGATGCGTAGATGAAAAAGAAGGAACCCGAGCCCCGCCCGGAATACACCGAGAAGCAAATAACATTTGCAAAATACTTCACGACCCTTCCATCACAGTATGACTTACACCATAAGCCTGATGACTATACACGCACATTGCAGAAGGAAGTGAAAAAGAGCAGATCACCTCCAAGCCCTCCACATGACGTCGGCCAGCACAACACGAGTCCATCTCGATCACCGTCGCCGGACTTGGGTCGTCCGTCTCCGCCGCTGCCCGCTCCGGATACTAAGCGGGAGCGTGCCAACAAGAACGCTCCGCCGACGATTCCTAAGCCACGGAGCCCCCCAAAGCGCAAACGGTCGCCCCTCCCAAAGGTACGTCATGCTAATCTTCCTATCAGACCTTATGATCGTACCCCCGAGGAAAACGCCAGGATAGCAAAGGAACATCATGATGCGTAGACGAAAAAGAAGGAACCCGAGCCCCGCCCGGAATACACTGAGAAGCAAATAGCATTTGCAAAATACTTCACGACCCTTCCATCACAGTATGACATACACCATAAGCCTGATGACTATACACGCACATTGCAGAAGGAAGTGAAAAAGAGCAGATCACCTACAAGCCTTCCACATGACGTCGGCCAGCACAACACGAGTCCATCTCGATCACCGCCGCCGGACTTGGGTCGTCCGTCTCCGCCGCCGCCCGCTCCGGATACTAAGCGGGAGCGTGCCACCAAGAACGCTCCGCCGACGATTCCTAAGCCACGGAGCCCCCCAAAGCGCAAACGGTCGCCCCTCCCAAAGGTACGTCATGCTAATCTTCCTATCAGACCTTATGATCGTACCCCCGAGGAAAACGTCAGGATAGCAAAGGAACATCATGATGCGCAGATGAAAAAGTAGGAACCCGAGCCCCGCCCGGAATACACCGAGAAGCAAATAGCATTTGCAAAATACTTCATGACCCTTCCATCACAGTATGACTTACACCATAAGCCTGATGACTATACACGCACATTGCAGAAGGAATTGAAAAAGAGCAGATCACGTGCAAGTGCAAGTGGGAGCAAATCAAGTTCAACTACAAGCAAGAAAAGATCAGACGTTCCTCAGCTTGGACAACAGGCTAAACAGTCGATCCCACCCCTCAAGGTGTTAACCGAGAATGTTCCCCCTCCGGTGCAGGGGCTAGCTTTTGAAATAGCAAAGGAGTTGGCGGCTGAATGTGGTGTCTCGGTTGAAGATTTGCTAGCTTCCCAAGACGACAGGATACCCAAAGCTGTGGTAGCCCCTAAGCCACAGTTTGTCATGGGTGAGCCTTTGGTCAGCAAAGATGATCTCCCAACAAATATGCGTTACTTGTATCAATGGTACTTAAGTGAATCAAGAATGGGAGAACGATGATCGTGCTGAGTGTCCCACGGGAGTACTACGGCCGCCCCGAAGAAATCCATATCGACTTTGATGAACTCTTCTAGATGTACAATGGCGACGCCCTCGACAAATCGCTTATGAGTTGCTATTGTCTGTAAGTTTTTCAATTCGTTGTCTACATATAACTTGTTTAGTTATTTCAATTCATTGTCTATATATAACTTGTACTCTATTATGCAGAATGAAGATTCTGGATTGTAAAAGTAAGAACATCCTAAATATTGGGTTTACTGACCCAGATAAAATACATATAGCGACGCTAACTGATTATCCCAAGGAGACGGAGGAAAACCTTCTAAGGTTTCTAACAGATCAAAATTTCTGTGACCACATACTGTTTCCATACAACTTCAAGTGAGGGTCTTTACTCTGTTGTGTCCATTCACTTATAAGTGTAACTGATAAGTTACTGACACACACACACACACACACATATATATATATATATACATGTGCAGCTTTCATTGGATTCTGTTGGACACTCAAATTGATAAGGGAAGAGTTGATGCCTTCGACCCATTATCGAGACCCTTGGAACAGTTCCAAAGCCTGCAGGACATGCTCCAAGGGTAATTTCAATCATTCTTGCGCTCTATCAGTCTCTTTCGATGATTTTCTGATATATCAATTAATGAAAAATTTAGCAAATAATTATCCTTGTCGGACAGGGTTTGGAAGCGGTTCAAGTGCGTGACTCCCGGTAACTTTCCTGAGAAGCTGACCTTTAGAGCGGCTCAGGTAAGTAGTAGTATGATATACTTCTATTTTCAATACATTTATGATGCTAGATTATTATTTTGATTATATATATTCTATTCTCGTAAAGTGCGACCAGCAGCCACGGGGAACGCATCTATGCGGATACTATGTTTGCGAGACCATTTGCACGTTTACCTCTGAGCACAAGGATCACAGATTCGACGTAAGCAATGAATATTCACACCTCTATTTTTACCCGTCATTCTTTGTTATCATGATTAATATTCATATTCATCTCCTCTTCTTATATAGCACACGGTCATGACGACAAAGGTCCTACCAGAGCAATGCGCGATTGCTGTTGCAGAGGAGCTTGCGGGATTTCTGAAGACGGAAGCTATAGATGACAAAGGACGATTTAGTGTAGCTAGGGGCCATTACTGATGTTCGTCCATGTAATCGAATAGACGGGCTCTAGTCCCGATAATTCAGATCTCCATATAATTGTATATATATGCTCGCTTGTAAGATAAGTTAACCTTATATATATATGCATAATTATTTTTATTTAAATTATATGAAAACTAATTCCCGAATACCAAACGAGGCATCACGTTAATCTCCCGAACACCTAAACCCTAAAACCCTAAAACCCAAAAATAATTTCATTAAAAAAACCCAAAAATAAGCAAAATCTGAATCTCTTTAGTCCCGGTCCGTGTAACGAACCGAGACTAAAGGTCCTGCGCCTCATCCTGCCACTGAGTCGCTACGAGGCGCCCACGTGGAACACCTTTAGTCCCGGCTTGTAACAGGGTCAGGACTAAAGGTTAGGCCTTTAGTCCCGCTCCTTTAGTCCCGGTTGATGAACCGGGACTAAAGCCCTTTACGGACCGGGGCTAAAGGTTCCGTCCCCGCCAGTGCTGCCCCTCGCGCTCGCCATCCTTACCATGACGTAGTATGCAGTAACTCAGCCGATGGTGTGCTGGACCGGCGACGTACCTGTGCTCCCATTAGTTTTTCTTTAGTCAAATGAAGTTCTACCTGCAGCTGCAGTGAGATGATTTGATGGGCAGGCCAGGATTTGCCTAGAGTAGAGTATAGACGCACTTGAGCACACGGTGCACATATGGCTCTGCACTTGGGCTGGTGAATGATGCAAGTATGCATGGACTTGGTCACTTCATTTACTTTTGGAGTTTGACTGTTAGAGCAATTCTAACAAGGCGATCAAAAAGACGCAGCTTTGTCTGTCTTTTGTGTTGAAATTAGAGCATCTTCAACAGCCGCGCTTCGCGCCGCGCGTAAAAAACCTGTTTGCCGCGCGCGCTTCGGCTGGTTTAGCGCGGCCGTCAGCGCTGGCTCCAACGGCCGTGCTATAATGCAGCGCGCGTCGCTCCAGCAGCGCCCAAAAACACAGCGCGTGCAGCACGCACAAACCACATATACATTTCAAAAAATAAGAGCAAAAGTGATCAAACAAACAAAATAAATCAACAATAAATAGTCATTATAACTCAAACAAATAGTTTATCGTTCAGTACAACAAATAATGCAATAAACACAAACAATAGTTTATGAACAATACAATGTCGAATGCAGAAATCATTTATCTGCAATGCGCCTGAACAAGTCGGTGCTCATCCTAAACCGGCAACGAAAATACGACTCCGGGTATGTGGGATTCTCCACGAAATAGTTCTTCATCAATCTGTTATGGGCATCAATCCTATCTCTCCAAATTTTCTCCCAACCTATAACCGAACCACCGTGCTTCGGTTTTTTATTGATATGCATAGCTATGATCATTGCAAGATCCTCCTCCTCTTCCATATCAAATTCTTCTTCGGAAGAATCATACGACGAACTCATCTACAATGTTCAATACTATACTATAAAAACTACAATTCAAAACATGCACCAAATTCATGAAGTTTGAGCAATACATACCTTGTAGGCGTTTTGTCGAACACCTTGCAGGCGCGGCGCGGCAGCGAGCGCTCGGGCACTGTTCCTCGGACGATAGAGGCGCGCGAGGGCCGGCGGGACTAGGAGGGGGTGGGGCGGAAGCGCGGCGGCGCGGGGATAGGCCGGGGAAGCGCCTGAACGGTAGCCGGGGGGCGCGGGCGGCGGCGGCGGGGGGGATAGGCCGGGGAAGCGCCTGAACGGTCGCCGGGGGGCGCGGGCGGCGGCGCGGGGATAGGCCGGGGAAGTGCCTGAACGGTCGCCGTGGGCGCGGGCGGCGGCGGCGGCGCGGCCGGATGGGGGGTGGGAGTGGGAGAGCGAGCGCGCGAGAGTCCAGCGCGCGGGAGCTGGCGCAGCAAATAAGCGGTGCGATTGCGTTTCGGCCAGCACGCTGAACTGCATATGCCGCGCGCGTCGTTTTTGCGCGCCCGCTGGAGCCACCCGCCGCGTTGGGCGCGCGCTAAAACGGGCTAATTTGCGGCGCGGCGCTAGTTTAGCGCGGCTGTTGGAGATGCTCTTAGTAATGGGCCTTAGGCCTATAAGAGAATTTCAGAAATCTTCAAGGACCCATGTAGGTAGTGGCATGACAAGGTGGTGGTGAGAAGTTTAGTCCCACCCCGCTAGTGGAGAAGAAGTTGGACCCCTTTATAAGGGTCTCTCTTCTACATGCTATTTATTCAACATTTTGTTAGTTTGAGCCAGCTCATCCGTCGTCCTACCTATAGCTCGATGTATGTCCAATTCTAACAAGACGACCCAAAAGGACGCACGTTTTGTCTATTTTTTTTTTAGGGTCAGCTCGTCCGTCGTCATTTGCAAATGGGTTGGTTGTATGTCCAACGCGTCGACCCATTTTTCGTCCGCATACAGTCAGTTTTTAATATTAAAATGTCTCACGGTCATAAATCATGTCAACTATCATGCGAGCGTCAAGAGTTTACGCCGGTTATATGCCAACGGCCGACATACATATGCCAGTCTAAAAAATACATTGTTTATTTTTAAAATAAAGACGCTAAAAGCGTCCGGCTTTAAATTAATAAAGCCAACAGGAAGCATCCAAACAAGGTTTTTAAGCTTACGGACTCATAGAGTCAAAAACGAGACAACACGTCCAAATTACATGTCAAGTTTGGAACAGCCGGAGGCATAGACAAAGCGGGGCAAAGCGGGACGGGTGATCTTCAAATCTATCTTCCGTCGCGGGCGAAGACTCAAAAGCTCAATCTGTCGAAGTGGTTTGCCGAACCAGCATTAGGGTGCGCCTAATCTTCTCTATGGTCTCCAGCATGCGCTCAGCATCGTGCTGCTTCTCCAACGTTGTCCACATCTGTAAGAAGAGATGACATTCGAAAATGATATCAGCTAGATAAGCGGAGAATTTCTTCTCAATCATAATTTTGTTATGGATCGTCCAAAGAGACCATAGAAACGCCCCTACGCAACGCCTAACCATACTTGTGTTCGCACCCCGCTAGGACTGCAGCAAGGAAAGAAGGTCCCCTCCAGAGGTGGGATTCTAGTTGTGACTCCATGCAAACCTAGATAGGAAGCAGCGAAAGAAGACGTGATTCGCGTCCTCCCCTAGTTCGCAAACGGCACAAGACCGTGAGTCGGTCTGTTGTGTTTGGCCACGTTATCTGACGTCGGTAGGCGGTTTCTAAACATTTGACCAAAAAAAAAATGAGTGGCAGGGAAACCTTCCATAGCCCCCTAGCTATGTCCAGCGAGTTGCCCTCGGTTAGCTTCTTGTAAAGTGATTTGACCGAGAATTTTTGTGAAGCAGAGAGGCTCCAGGTGACAGTATCAGCCCCCAAGCTGAGCTATCTGCCGCCCAGCAAGGCCACGAGGTAGGCCCAGCTGGCCTCTTCAACCGGGTCAAGGGTGCGCATGAAGGGTATCACTAGAGGGTAAGATCTGAGGGCCTCGCTCACGAAGATATGTGTATCCGTGGCAAGTTGGAAAATCGTTGTGTGGGATTGCCATAACGGTGTCTGACCCAAACAACTATCGAGCCAGGACCGTGTGGACATGTCATTGTTAACGCTAAAACGGGCCCCCACCAAGAAAGCCGGTCTAATCGCTTGGATCTCATTCCAAAACATAGAACCAGACAACTTGGCCTTGAAAAGGTTCCTATCTGGGAAGTATTTAGCCCGGAGGAGATCCGCCCAGAGTACCGACTCGTTTTGAGCAAGGCGCCACCACCATTTGGTAAGAAGGGCTACATTCATTAGCTTGGAGTTAGTAATCCCCTAGCCCACTTGACCAGATGGTATTTGCGTTTGATTCTGGTTCCTTCCCAAAAGAACCGGGAGCAAGGTGTGTCATGCTTCGCGTGGACCCCACGAGAAGAAACATACCCATTGTAAAATGTGGGAGGGAGGAGAGGCTCGAGTTTGTGAGTATCAATCTAGCCGCTGAAGACATAATCCAAATGTCACAACCTCCCATATGTCTGGCTACTTTGCCATTGCCGTGATGAACTACTTTGTGAAGAAAAGTCAATATTTGTGAAATCATAGCCAGATCATAAAGTGATCCGAGGAGATGGAGAAGGACATTGACATAGTGGAATTATTAAGTGAGCTTGAGCGCATCCAAGAGGTGTTGGCCAAAATCATCAACAAGGAGGTTGTAAATGAGGATGGGAAGTTCCGCTGCTAGCCAGAGTCAGATGAAGAACGACTTCACCAAGTTGAAGACACATTTCGGCCATTGAGTGGCAGCGAATAGCCAAGTCGATACAAACAATTTTTCAAAGTAGCTTCAAAAACTACTAATTATGTGTTGAGACATGCATATTTTTCTCACACTTTTTATACTCACTACTTTGCTTCACTATAACTCTTATTTATTGTGGCGACGTTGTAATAATGTATTGCATGCATGTGTGTGCATGATTGTTTGAATACTGAGACAACATTCTATATTTGTAATGCAATGTGATGACTAAATACAAAATACTATAACCGTGTCAATTAAATGTTGCCACAACAACAAAAGACGTTGGCGTGGCAGCAATTCTTCTATAGGCCTAGACCACTACCAGTGGCGGGCGCCAAGGATGACTGCCGCTGCTGCTACGAACAACAGCGGCACAGAGAGAATAGTTCTAGCGGGTAGTAATTCCGGCCCACCACTAAAATAGTCCCACGAGTGGTGAGAGGGCGCCCGCCACTATTGCCATAATAGTAGTAGTGGGAGGTCAATGGCAGGTGGCCCAGAGAGTCTTGCCCCCCACTACCGACCTTTTCCCACCGCCACTGCTAGGCAATCCTGCACTAGTGTTATAGTAAATATTAACAATGTCTAGAAACCATGCTAGAGTACTGCTGGACAATGTAAGGATACTTTCAGAACAAAATGGCATCCTAGAAAGAGCATTAGCTGACTACTGGCCTTTTCCCACCCGCCACTGCTAGGCAATCCTGCACTAGTGTTATAGTAAATATTAACAATGTCCAGAAACCATGCTAGAGTACTGCTGGACAATGTAAGGATACTTTCAGAACAAAATGGCATCCTAGTAAGAGCATTAGCTGATGAATTTATAGTTCCTTTCTTGCAAGTGATCTTATGTTGTACGCCTATTATTTTAGTTAGAGATTTCTGCTGCCAAGCTAGATATAAATGTTATTTTTCCAAATGAGCTAAACTCTCCTGGTCAGTTCTGATCTCAAATATTTGCACCTGCAAATAGGACCTCCACTATTCAATGGTTAATAAAATAGCCAAGTACTCCTTTTCATAGACTAACAAGGTTAGATTCCTAGGAAACATAGTAACATATATGACAATGGATGTCCATCTTGCATTAGCACAACACCAACTCCCACATCACAAGCATTTGTTTCTACTACAAAAGGCTTATTGAAGTCAGGTAAAGTGAGAACATAAGCAAACATCAAGGCTTGCCTAAGAGTTCGGCTGGCAAGTCATGTAAGAAAATTGCACCTTCCTTCAACGAGTTTGTTCATGATTTGGTAATGATCCCATAATGCTTAATGAATTTTCTATAGTAACCAATGATACCAAGAAATGCACTCACTTCCTTTGTGTTAACTGGTGTAGTCCATTGGGGAATGATCATAACCATGGAGTTTAAACCCAATTTGGATTAAGTTTAGGGTTCAACTATAACTGTGTTGTGGGTGATTCCAAAATTAATAGAAGAAATTTAGTAGCTTCCCAATAATACTGGAAGGTTAGGTATAGGTTTTTAAGGGATTTCACCATATGAAATCCCTCAATTTAAAATAGACAAAATCTTTTCATTTTATGAATAGCAGATTAATTAAAATAAATCACTGCATTCTTTTAAATTTCGGAGGGCCCACATATTAAATATGAGGCTCTTTAGAAATATTTAGGGTTTGGAATTGTATTTTGAACATTTGGCAAAATGTAGGGTTTTGGCCCTTTAGGAAAAGGTGAAGATTGCAATTACCCTCATTTTCATATTATAATGAGATGAAAATGATACTTATGAGATGGTTATGATGCACAAATCATTTCCTAAGCATAGTGCTAGTGCTGGTTGTTACATCGCTAAAGGCCTATATTTTGTAAAGATGTTCCACTGAACTGCCTACTGTTGTTTCAAGATCTTACTATGTCTTGCTCGTTCTGACAGCTGAAGCCTGAAGGCCGGTGTTTTGGTAAGATGTTTCAGGGACATGTCTAGTGTTGTGTCCACATTATGCTAATTGATTCGTACCGTGTGATTGTCTCGTTTCTTTCTGAAGTTGTCATGTTGGTTCATTGCATGATACCCAAACGCTGCAACACACATGAATAGGATAGCAACATATAAACAGAGGACAGAAAAACACAAGTTTCATAAACTCAATTCCCCAAAATCTTGGATCATTCACGGGAGTAGAAAAAACAGAGCCAAATTGAAGTCTACATGAAAATGCTGTCTAGCCATGGATTCTTCATCTCAAACTCTCATAACCAGGAAGCCGTCTAGCCTAAAATTCACCCCTTTGACATAAAAAAGAAGAGCTAACATCCCACTAGACTAAGATTCCAGAACATCGGTGACCATAGAAGGTGAAGCCCTCGTGTCTTGGCTACCGACGGTCACCGAGGGGAAACTCAAGGTGTGCAGGAGACACTGAAGCATTGCCCTCATCATCAGTCGGCATCTGGGAAAACTGCTTGAGGAACAGGAAGCAGTGGCCTTGCCATCATTTACTGGACTGACTTGACATCACTAGCAAAGGAGGCAACCTTCAACTTCAAAGATGTGAATCTCTCATCCACCTTCTTCTCGAATGCATCTTGGCGGCTAAGGAAAGCAGCCAAAGAGCCTCTATGCTCTTAACCATTGGACACTAGAGCAGGGACACGGACACACACTAGGCTTTGGAAATTATTTACATACATACACAAGCGCGCAATCCAAATCCAGCCGGTCCTGGGAATTGGGACTAGTCCTAACTCGTTCCTAAACAAAATTTATCTCGACTATTGGGGATTGTGTGATCCCATGGAGCCGCATACCACTTGTCTGGATTCCTATATTTTGAAGTGCTTATATCCATAGTCCGAGCTCGTCATGCCTTCTTCCCAGTCGCCCAATTTTCTGCCGCCAAAAACAATCTGTTTGATGCCCAAGTGTCTGCAGTGTTTGCCAAATCAACACAGGGTGAGTTACAGTCACTACGATAGTTAAATCTGGAAAAACTGTGCTATCACATTTCGTAATCTATATTATGTGTTAAGAAATGGTGTTGTGTGGGAGGGTTTTAAAAAAGAAGAAATTATAGAGCTGGCAAACCATACATGAAACAAAAGGCTGTGAGTTTGATTATACAATTATCTTGGTCTCACAATTGGGGTTCAGCTAATATGAGTTACAGAGTTAAGGTGCCAGTGCTGATTTATCTGCACAATCTAATTGGAAACGATGATCTGTGATGATACTTCTTCTGAGCCAAACTGCTACGTATTGTACTATGTCAGTGAGAGATGCCTTACTCTGAGCTTAATTGTGTAAGACAGTTCAGTAGTACATCCAATCCAAGATGATCTGAAGTCCCAAGGTCCACCCTGAAATAAATAGAAGATGGTTTCCAGAATAGCATACACCACTTTACAAGGCTTCAAACTTACTGAATGTTTCCAATCCTTACCACACTCTGCCCCAACTGTCTTGGAACTCGACATCACTGATATCGTGGAAAGATGAAGGCATTACAGCAGAAGCTTCTTCAGAATCATACGAAGGGTCAAAGTCCAGCATTGAGTTCGCCAGCTGAGATCATTTTTTACAAAATCACAAGTCCAAAAGAGTAAAGGGAAAACATAAATATCATAGAACAGCAGAAGAAGCATGCAAGTTTTACATACATAAACTTGCAATGGCTACATAAATGTTGTAACCAGATGATAAGAATTGCTGAATAGGTAAACGCTATTATAAGAGGTCAAACATTTTTCTATCTAATATATTGGCCTGTGTGATTGCGAGTAGAATTTGCAACACTTTTTAGGTGCCAGGTTAAATCATGCCAAAGATGGTTCACAAATTACATAGAGAAACAAGGGTAATTCACAGATCACAAATTCACAATAGTGTGCATTTTTTTCGAAATTTAGAAGACACCGAATATAATGCGCAAATTATTTCATATTTCCAAAAAACTCGGAGGGTTTTTCTTAAAACCGATGACAGTATTATCTTTCAGTTATCGATTAAAAACATGGTGGCAATGTAGGTTTCAAATATCAAACAAGTCCAACCTGCAAATTTGAAGAGTTGAAAGCTCCTAGCCTTCCCATGACATACCAAGCCTGAATAACCTGTGAAGAAACAACTAGCGTCAAGACAGGGTGAAAGAAAAAAAAGTGAATCCAAAAAAAAAAAATACAAAGTCACTTTACACCGCCAAGAAGGTCAACATCTCGATCGGTTGGTTCTCCAAAGAGCTCAAACCAGATGAAAGCATTTAACGGGTTGAAGCTGCAACGATACAAATATAAATGAAATTCAGTGTTCATGAGCCTCAACTTCTTTGAACTTGGAACAACTACTATTGCTTTCAGAGCAACAACCACATCAACGGCCTGTACAATGTTGATGCCAACTTAGCTGTTACATTGTTGATTTATGCATTAGAGTGGCCGAAATTCAGATTGTTGCCTCAGTTTGAAAAATGGGAAATACTGCATTGAAAGCAGAAGTTGTTTTGGATTATGGATGTTTCTGGAGATGCCGTGTCATTATTATTTCACTAAGAAAGAATTTCAGCTACATCAATGAGAACAGAATCATGGATACAGAGAGAGCAATTCGATGTTTGGCAATGAATGCCGCTACTGATTGAAGCACATCATCATGCATGCCGAGCAGATAAAAATACATGCGTATCCATCATCTACGCGACAACTCACTCTCGGAAGCTGACTTTGAACGCGGCGACGGAGCCCGTCTTGGGTCTGTTGAAGCCATCCCTGCCTTTCGCGCGCACCCTCTCTTGTATCTGCACAGCAATCACACAAAGGTCCACAATTTCAGTACAGCAGACGCACTGCACTCTGAGGCCCCAAGAACCAAAACCCCGGTTGTTTATTTTCACAGGAAAACGCACCCTCTGCTTCATGAGCTCCGGGTTCCCGATGCTGTCGCCGAGGATGGCGCGCATCTCCTCGTCGTCCCTGCAGGCGTTCTCCAGGACCCTAAACCACCACAGCAACCACCGGTGAGCTAGCTAGCTAACTGATCAGAGGGTCCATACATTCATTTCAACAGGCGGGGGGGTTCATCCAAACACAAACAGTCCATGCATACAATAGCAAAGCAGAGGGGTTCAGTAAGGAGGCGACGGGGGGGAGATGGCGGACGGACCTGGCCCAGCCGGGGTAGGTATGCTCGCGGTCGTACTCACGGCGGCGCCGCTCCTCCCGCACCCTGGCCAGCCGCCGGTCCCTGGCCGACGTGCCGGACGCCGCCGACGCTTCGGCCGCACCGTCGCCCCTCCCGCCGGCAGCGGTGGCGGTGGCGCGGCGGAGGTGGAGGTGGAGGCGAGGCGAAGGCGGGGGCGGGAGGCGGGAGGGGAACAGGGTTTTACCGGCTGGGGCTAGCAGCGGCATGGTTGCTGCGAGGTGAGCGCGCGGCATGGCCTGGCCACCACCTTATCTTCGTCTTCCTGTAGCTCAAGAAGTAATTCCAGTGGGTCAACCAATACTGCAGTTCGGTCACTTGGGTTGGGCTGCTTGGCCCGGCCCAGTTGTCAAACAGGCCCAAAACCATACAAATGTTCTTTCAAATTTTAATTAAATAGGAAAAAATGGCACCAACCAATTCTCAAAATATATTATCTGCAACAACAAAGGTCCCAATTTTCAGGTGCAAATGAATGGATCCACCAAGAGAGAACAAGCCTAATGTAGTCAAAGCATCTGGGTTTTATTTGTCTACTAGATCATCGATGGCGCGCGTTGCTGCGCCCGTCTACTTATTCGTTGGAATAATAGGGATTTCCATAAATATAATACAAATGAAACATAAAAATTCAATTACATAAATATCTCATTCAGTGATCGAAAAAGGATATTCATATGCTGATGGATTAGACAGTTTTGACAACTGATAATATTCTCATAGAAATAAGATAAATCAAACAAATTAATTCAATTACATAAAGATATGTTGTATCATTCAGTAATTAAAAAGGATAACTTATGCCAATGTATTAAGCACTAACGTTTTCACGATGTAACAGTACCAGAATCACATTAGGTTGTTCTCAAAATAATGTACTCCATGTACTTTAGCCAGAAACCAATGTAGTAGTATAGACTTTCATTTAGTGCAAATAAATAAATGAATAAAAAATCATAATTGGCAGTTGCATTAGAAGAAAATGCGCTCCACATTATAACTACAAACCAACAAGGGAGTATATTTAAGAGAAACTACTTACTGTTAATATGGCCATGCTCCATGTCTCAAGTTTTCACAATGTGCAATCCTTTTGTTTCTTTGGCACATAAAGAAATCGAAGTTGTGTTATTTCATCCACCACAGCAACCCATTAATACACAACAGACAACATCATGTCTTTCCCAACCTAGTTTGCCAGAAAATGGAGCGGATAACATAAAGTTAGTAGATGTAAGGCTGTAAGTTACAAAAACAAACTTAATTGTCTTCAATTGTGATGGATTTCATGTGAGGCTAAGCTCTCAGACATACGTTGGTATCTCAGAGAACTTGGATAAGCTAGTGTGGTCCACCATGGCATATTATCTTATTATCTTGTTTATTCATCCTCATATTCTTATCTTGAACCACTTGTAAGTTGGCAGATCAAGATTGAAATTCACATATATACATAGTACGGTGGTTGTAGGCAAACATCATCCTATCTATGCAATAGTGCTTTTAAAGATCACAACTCTGCCTCCTCTTTTTCTAATGTTTACCACGTGTTTAGAATTTCTTCTCTTGGTTTTTGATGGCCTCTTACATTGACTTACGTTTTTGTTCTATATATGTCTTACAATAGTTCCTATAAAAATGTGTACATCATATCAGGTAAAATCATTTGTAATGTGAGAAAAGTCTGACCAGTTGCATTGAAAAATGTGGCTAGTATTTTAAGATTACAATGTAAACAACTTAATGTAGCACACATCTTACATGAAAATATGAAATGAAACTGCAAACAGTTACGAAAATCAAGTAGCCAAGATGTGCAAGAACCAATGGGATATTTTGGAGGCGGAGCTGAAATGAAATGGGAGCGAAAGAAAACCTCTCGACAGATCAAAACATATATTATCTTTCTTACATGCTAACTGCTTTCACAGATGATTCATAAGGATCAGAAATTGACGTACAGGTAATATCTGCATATTCATGTAGTCAGCTTCTTAAGAGCCTTCTTTCTAGGGTCAAAAGCTTCTGAAAAGCCTACGATTATCTAAATTTCTCATAAGTGGCAGACATGAAATTTGATTCAAAAAAATCACAATTAAGAGTCTATAGTACAGCTCGAGCAACAAACCAGTGGTTTAGTATAGCATCATGAAATAATAGTACCCTTCCTGAAGATACGGTCAAACAAAAAGTAGTGTACCGAACCAATGGTCCAGTCTACAGTTAAAATATGTACTGCAATAACCAAGCATCATCTGCAGCAGCTGGACGTTTGTGAAGAGACAACTTATAACTACACATGAGGAAAAAAAACTGCATAAACTCCCAGAAGGCAACATCAAATTTTACAGATTAAATACGTATAGAAATAACACAACATCAGCTCCACCATATATATCAAATTTTATAGATTAATTTTTTAACCGGTCTTACATAATTTAATATTTATTAAACATTCATGAGAATAATACAAAAAAATAAATATGTTAGACTGGATTTGCATTTTAAAAGCAAGATGGACAGACCTGTTTTCAGTTTTGTCTTAATTTTTTGCTCAATCTCCATAAACTCCTTTGACAACTTCATAATAGATACCGAAATGCACTTCAATTGCTTTTCTTGTCCCTTCTTAGTGAGAGCACCACCATAATCCATAATTGAACTGTTCAGTTTGAGAAGTTTGTCATACCGCAGATCTTGCTTGGGACTCATATGGGATCTTCATGGTGATGTGTTGTTAGGCTTCACCTGGATATCACACAAAACCATTTCAGCACTCCCTTGCTTGGGTCTTCCTGATGCTTTTGGAACAAACACTCTTTCTCTAGCGTTCCTAGCTTCTCCTTTAACTTCCGATTTTCTTTTCATTCGACGAACACATCCTTTTCCGTTTTGGAGATGATCACAGCTTCAGTGAAGAATTTTTTGCATCAAAGCATAGTGAAGAATTTTTTGCATCAAAGCATAGTGCAGCTTCACACCTGTCACCCATTGAATCATCAAGTAAATTTCTTGTAGCAGTATAGTATAGACAATACCTAACAACACTTTCAGTTCGGAGGTCCTCCTACTCTTCTTTGCTTTTCTTGATTTGCCTCAAGAGCTCGTCTTTGCATCACAAACATCTGGCAGCAGTACACTCCCCCCCCCCCCACACACACACAAAGCAATATATCACACACCGTGCAATAGCAGTACTAAATAAAGGGTACATCAAGGAGGAAGCATAAGCTCACCTGCCTAACGGAGACGAGAACGAGCTGGGGAGGAGGGGCGTACGTGGGCGGCGTCCGCGTGGTGCCATGCTTGTGGAGGAGCAGGGAGGGGCGGTCGCCACCGCACGATCTGCAGCCCGTGCCGTTGTACATGGAGTCGGTGGAGGCGCCGACACCTGCAAGCGGTCTGAGAGCCGGCGGGTCGGCGAAACCCTAGGTTTGGAGCGGATTAGGTTTGGGCTTTTCTGTGGAGATTTGTTGGAACGGGAGATCCCCAATTCAACGACGACGGGGGAGTGGAGAGGAGGACTCCACTCACCGCGGCAACTATCCCAGCCCAGGTGCAAGCCCCGCCGGCGGTCGTAGCGCGTGTGGTCCTAACGCTGGGGAGGAGACCTGCAGGCGGACAAAAAGAGAAGAGATCGGGAGAGCATGAGTCGAGGTGCAGCAACCTGGAGTCCTGGAGTCAGCGGAAGCAATGGGCCAAAAAACCAGATAGCAGCCCAGTTAACCACAATGGGCCAAAAAAGCTACGGGAATAGCTGCCCTTTAGGACAGCCAGCCCATCTCGCGAAAAAAATCATCTTGACAAAAGATCTAACGACCAGAAATGTTTAGTACACGAAATCGGACGGTTAAAAATGTTAAATGCCTGAGGAGGGTGGAATTAGGTGCAGTTTTACTGTTCTAAATTTGTTGCTACCATGTTGAGCTCAGAGAATAGATAAGCATGCACATTGCTTCCTTTTCCCCACACAGAATTTTATATCAGATATACATAACTGAGTGAACACATTCTAACTGAAACAAAAAGAAACACAGATTGCGCTGTGAATCCCTAGTGAAACCAAAGTATCAAACATGTCCTGCTTCTATCCGGCTAACAAGGTGTTTTCCACCACCTCAACTGTCCTATTGCTGCCATACATTGAATATGCTTCCGTTGACCAGGTTCGTGCACGCGATATGGATATTCGAGGAGCACAGCTCGCAACCTTCAGCACCAACAACATGCGATTCGATTCACAGGGCACCTGAAAACAATTTTTTATAAGTACTCTGGGGTAGTAAATACCAGAGACTGATGTACAGTTAAAGAAAAAGGAACGAAGAGATGTCGCGAATTACCAGCGTGTGTTTCATACCCTTGCACGATGGAAGGTTGACGAAGGGAGCACAAGGTAATGATACATGAAAACTGCCAGATAAGTCCGCTGAGGTCTCATTTCGCAGACGCCGGTAAGCTAGGCCTTGAAACAGGAGCATGCCCCTCGTTCTCAACTGCAGGATTCAATGATTTCAGCCTTGCTTGGTGCATCAATTTGTACACACTCTTCCCAATCAGACCTCTCTCGATGGCATGAACCCAGAACATGTTCAGTGTCTGCTTCTCGTCCCCATAAGAAGTGCACAGGCAGTTGTAGATCTGGGGCGTTACTGACAGCTGCTTCTTCGCCATATCATTCAATGTGTCAGAAGCAGCAGCCAGCTTTCCTGCAGTCAGCTGTGCGTATGCAAGTGAGGCATACACTAGACAGTCAGCTTCTAGACCTTTGCCTTGCATTTGGTGAAGTACTTTTTGGGCAAGGTCAACCAGCCTCTTCTTGCAGAGCCTTCGGATCAGAGACCTGTATACCGATTTATCTGGAGGAAGACCCCTTTTCATAAGCTCATCAGGAATGAGTAGCACTGCATCTGCATTATTCCTCTTGTAGAAACCATCGACGAGCCATGAAAATACACTATAATTGGGTGAAAATCCTGCATACAGATAAAACCAAACATCATTAGTAGAGACTAATAATATGCCTAAGTAACCAGTTTAGTGATGTAAAGAGGTTTTTTTACAGCAGGCGTTGTACAGAGTTAGTCACTGGCTTGAATACCAACTGTTTTCTATTGTAACATAAGGACCACACACACTCAAATTACTGGTTGGTGGTTACACATTATATATTTATTCAGCCTTTAGTCCTTACAGTGGGCTGATAACGCTGACTGAAGCCGTAAAATAAGACAAATTTGGAGTACCTGCACCCATCATCTCGAACAAGGCCTCTTTGGCCTCATCTAGCTGCTTGGCCTTGCTGAATCCATGGATGAGAGCCTTGTAAGTGAACTGATCCAACTGCAATCCTGACTCCATCATCCTCGTCTTGACCTTGCACGCCGAGGGCATGTCCCCCTTCTTGGAGTATGAGTTGATCAGCGTGTTGCACGTCACATGGTCAGCCTGCACCTTCCTCTCGTCCATTTCGCTAAGCAACCCGTTCACTTCCTTCATCTTGCCATCCTCGCAGAGCTTCCTAATGATTGCGTTGTAAGCCGCCACACCCGGTAACATCCCTCTTGCCTCCATCACCGCTCGCAGGTTCATCGCTTCCCCCACATCGCCCGCCCGGCAGTACCCGTCCACCAGTGTGGTGTACGTCACCGTGTCCGGCTCTATGCCTGCCGCCACCATATCCCTATGGAGCTGGGATGCCTCCTTCATCCTCCCCTCCTTGCACATCCCATGGATCACGGTGTTCCAGGTGACAATGTCCGCCTCGACACCGTCGTTCGCCATCCGGTCCCGCACGCACATCGCCTCGTACTGCATCCCCTTCCTGACGTACAGCGCGATGGCGGTGTTAAAGGAGAAGAGGTCCAGCGGCACGCCGGTGGCGTCCATCCTCGTCATCAGCGCCTCGGCACGCGCGGCGTCCCCAGCCTTGAGGCACACGTGCAGCATGGCGTTGTAGACGTGCGTGTTCATGGCGACCCCGGCGCGGCCCATTCCGTCGAACACCCTGCGGGCGGTGGCCGTCATCCGGGCCCTGGCGAGCGAGGTGAGGAGCGCGGTGCAGGCGTGGGCGTCGGGCGCGAGGCCCTCGGCGCGCATGTGGTCGAAGACCCGGACGGCGTCGCCGGCGCGGCCGCCCTGGGCGAGCGCGAGGAGGAGCCAGCTCGGGAGGTGGGGCTCGGCGAGGAGCGAGGGGAGGAGGAGCGGGGAGGAGAGCGGGTGGCGGAGGGAGAGGTCGCGCAGGAGGGTGCGCGCGACGGGGTGGTGGCGCGGGTGCGCGGCGAGGAGGCGGACGAGGGCGAGGGAGGCGTCGAGCGGGTGCGGGGGCGGCAGCGCGCGGAAGAAGGAGAGAGCCGCGGAGGGCAGCGGGGAGAGGCGGCCGAGGACGGCGGCGAGGAGGGTCGGGTCGGCGGCTAGGAGGTGGGCGTGCCGCCGGTAGGAGCATTTGATGACGGCGGCGCAGATGGCGCGCGGGAGGTCGACGCCGGCGTGCGGCGGCATCGGACCGCCGCGAGGAAAGTGAACGGGGGATTTTTGATTTTTAGGCAACTCAACTCTACTCTACTCTACCGCATGCCCATTTTCACAGACTCTAGCAAATTCTCTACTGTATACCCATCACATTCACATGCTCTAAAACCCCTCAAAAAACAAATCACATTCTCTAAAAAGAAATGTAGAGCACTTCACCAAAATAGCTAAGAGCAACTCTAGCATAGCCCGCAAAACGCGTTTGCGGTTTCACGAAGATCGCGTTTGCGGGTCGAAAACATGCGCGGTAGAACAAAGACTGTAGATGAAACTGCATAATTTGAAAATATAGTTTCGCGGGAAGTTCATACTACATATATTTTACATGATCAAGCTCTGCAAACACTAGTTCATACTACATACTACATCAGTACTAGTACTAGGGGGTGGGGATCTCACGGCGGCAAGCTCGCGGCCATGGACGACGCCTCCGAGGAGCTCAATCCGCCTCGCCGGAGCTGCAGAGATCGATGTACATCGCCCTCTGCTCCTCGCGGATGCGCCACCACTCGTCGTCCTTCGCCTTGGCGGCGAGGTTGGCCTCGACCGCCTGCCGCCACTCGAGATCTTCCATCTTCTCGTCATGGCGCCGGCGCTCCGCCTCCTCGCGCACGCTACGCTCGGCAATGACGGCCGCAACCGCGTCCACGTCGGCGACAAAGTCCTCCGGCCCGACGACTCCGCGGCGGCCGAGCTCCTCGGGCTCCTCCTTGACGGGCACGAGCTCCTCCTCGACGTCCTCCGGCTCCTCCGACCACTGCCTCTTCACAGGGAGAAGGCGCGCGCTGGAAGAGGAGGAACTCCCGGCGTAGGAATAAGCTCCCGGTGTAGAAGAGGAGGAGCCCGCGGCCGAGGACGGCGTACGGCCATGCCGACGGTCGTACTCCTCCGTCTCCTGGACGAGGAAGTTCGGCGGCGGCGAGAGGTCGTGGTTGGTCCACCTCTTCGCCTCGCGCTTCCTCGCGGCCTCGGAGCGGATGCGCCGCTCGCGCTCGGGGTCGTTGCCGCCGCAGGATCTGTTGTCGGAGCCGCGTCCGGAGCTCCAAATGCGGCCCCACATGGCGGCTGGCGGCGGAAGGTAGTCGCCGGCGGCGAGAAATGTGGAGAAGGGGGTGGGGAATTGCGTGGCTCGGCGGCGGCGGGGGATAGGGTTTCGACCCGCAAACGCGCCGCGAAACCATAGATATAGTGGTCGGGGCGTGCGGTTTGCGGGCCGCAGCAAAAAAAATTACGGGCCGGGCGAGTATGCGGGCTCTGTTCTGACCGAAAAAGTGGCCCGAACCCGCATACTCGCCGGATTTTTACGAGTTTGCGTCGTGTGCGGGGTGTGCTAGAGTTGCTCTAAGGCCGAGACGCGCTTCGCCGCGCCGTTCTTCACTCATGGGATTGTCTTTTTTTTTCTCTAGCAAATTATTGCGGCTGTTTGTTTTGTTTGGTTTTATATATGCGTTGGCTTGACTATTGATTATGTTCTGATGATGATGTTTTTTTTTCGTTCGTAACCCGTGATGGGTGTTTGTTTGAAGGGAGAGTGTGATTTCGATGCCCTTAAGCCGATGCTCGTTTAGTTTTGTTAGAGTAAAACGAGATTGAATGAAAGTAATGGACGATTAGTCCTGATTTCTATTGATTCTCAAGTATATATACATCTGGAAGAGGTGCGAAGAAGAGGTGTCTGTTCGGAGGCATCCCTCCAGAACAGGTGCCTCTTGGCAATAGATAGAGAAAGGAGACACGACTCTTCGGGTTGGACACATCCCTTGGATTAATGTACTAATTAATTTCTAACACTCCCCCTTGTACAACGCCGCTCCTTGAATGTTTCATCGTTGAAAGCTTCTTGCATATAGATCTTCCATCTTGAGAAATCTTTCAGATAATCTTGAGAGTCTCCCCCAAAAACTCTGTGGGAAAAATATGAGGAGAATAGAGTAGATATGTTGCTAAAACTCCTTCAAACCCAGTGGGAAAAATAAGAAGAAAATGATGCAACATATGATGATCATTGTCTCTTGATAACTCATATGAGAAAACCTTTGAAGAAGGAGAAAACTCATTTATAAGTTTAGAGAACAATTAATATGTCTTGAGTACTTCCTTTAAAAACCCCGGTAGGGAAAATAGAAAGTATGACATATGATCTTTGAGAATATATTGCCTCACTAAAAACCATTATGAGAAACTTGAGAGAAAACTCATAAGGGAAAAGAGTGCAATCGTACATGCCATTGAAAACTCCTTTAAAACCCAGTGGGAAAAATACAAGGAGAAAATGATATGGCATATAAAAACACGTGTGTTTATATTATCTCGTTAAAAACCTTTTATGAGAAACCATTATGAAAAAACTCATCAAGGGAAAAAGAGTACAATATACGCAATGTGATGATTGTTAATATGTTATAGTCTGGGAGATTACTCCCCCTGAACTTTGCAAATATGGAGGATGTCTCATACCAATGCCATTGACATGAACATGAGATTGTGTATAATCTGTTGGATTATCACAATATTTTGTTTGCAAATTATTTCCTCAACGTTCTATAATACATGAGGATAAGTAATTTTTGAGCAATGTGATTTATGATATTGCTCTTCATATAACCTGTAGGTATTGAGTAACACAAGTGGTAGTATCTTGATAAATCAAGTTATGTGATTCTGATGAATCTCAACCACACGATTTTGAGTGTGGTTAATCATTCTGCCAAGCCATACATATTTTTGCAATGCTTTAGGATAAAGCAATTATGTCAGAATGATAAGTGGAAATAACCATTAAAATCCATTTATATGACTTCCTTGTGAAGGCTATTCTAGCAAATTCAGTCATTGATATGGCAGCGTTGGGATCAAATAAAGAGCCAATATCATTACATCATATCATGATCATATCTTCTATTTCCTGATGGAAATATTCAAGATTTACTGTAATCTTCAGATATAAGATGATAGTACTTATATCAACCATATACCTTTTGTTTGAGGTTGCACTCCGAATAAAGATAGCAAATATAGTGTCAGGCCTGACGTAGTTTGCAAGTATATGAGTGCTTTGGCATTAGTGAGATATAGAACTTCAGGTCCTAGTATCACTTCATTATCACCCCTAGGTATGAATGGATTTGTACTTTATCAAAGGTAGTATGACCTTACATGTCTTTTGTTGATATGATATATACAAATTGAACTTCTCGTATATGTTTGGATATATGTAGACTGATATGTATTCTTGAGAGAATGCTCAAGTTGTAACTTAAGCTAAATTTGGTTGAATCCAAAAAAATTCGTCTTGAGATGAGTTTATGTATGTTTAGGTCTTGTAGAGACATTGATGATGAAATCATCATATACGCTGAGGTGATGTAAGGAAATAAAATTTTGGTATTCCTTTATTAACACATAAACAATCATCATCCTTTGAGTAATCCTCTGAAGAAGGAACTCGTCTAGTCGGCAATACCATATGATTCACAACTATTTCTAGTCATAGAGTGACTTATGAAGTTTTACACAATACATGTTGTGATTTGTTTTTGTATTCGGAAATGAAGCCCCTCAGGGACTTTAATATAGATTTCCGAAATGAGTGACTCATATGAGTATGTAGCCACTTCATCCATCAACTGCATGGATAATATTATTTGTACTACCAATGGTATTTATTATCGAAACATAAGGCATGTTACATCATAATTTGATGTCGGGTCTCTGCGTGAACCCTTTTGCTACAAGCCTTGCTTTCTCACCACCTCATTGACTTTGTCTATGAATGAGAAGTTTTTAGTATTCCATATGGAAGATACTTACGAGGAGTAGGTATTACTGTGGTAAATACCACTCGTTTGTAGAGCGAGTGCTATTCTTCATTACTTGCTTCCTTTTATGTGAACCAATATGAGTACAAGAGGCACTCTACCATGGATTTTGGTTCAGGGCCCAAAAGATTTTAGCAATTTTCAGAAGAAATATATGTCGACAAATGTAGACTTATGTTATATGATTCTGGAGGAATCAATGAAATTTGTGGAAATGTATTTATTCCTTTTAACTCATTGTGATTTCCTACAACAATGGAGTCAAGGTGTTTCGATGTCCCGACACGAAAACATTTGTGCACATTTATGTCGGGCTTTTGGATGATGAACATCCGGTGAGGTGTCTTTCAACATGATGTTGAATTACATTTACTGGTTGAGGATTTGATTTCCTCTGTTTCCGCGGAAGCATATGCGAGATTATATCTCGTGTGGTCAGATTTCTCCCCCTGTTGCTCTCATTTTGAGGACAAGAGTGGTTTATCAGGTACCTCCACTCTTTCTGACACTTTACTGCAGGAATATAAAATTGAGTGACACCTTTGTCATCAGTAAATGTATGTGGCAGATTTGCAATGAGTTGCAAATGTGTGATTCTAAACTTCTTGTTCAAATTCTTGGAGTACGTGGATATAGGGACTGAATGTGAATAACATTTCTAATTTATTTCTTGGCATTCTTTGTGGTACTTATCTCCCCTTAATGCCATATATGTCCTTATTGCTGATGCAATCATCATACGGGCTATGAATAATTTTGATTGACGAATAAATTGTTATTCCTTACATAGATCCCTAATTTTCTGTGAGACCCCATTGATGTATGCTCGAGTGGTGATATCGGTATGTAACCGAATTATCGCAGATAGGAAATACTTTGTTGATTTCCACGTAATTACTACAAGGGGAAAGTAGTAAGCTATGCAGTCGGTATGATTTATATCATACTTACGGTGTGTAATGCCGTATTTGTCTAGCATGAGGCTAGTTAATTATGATTTTATAAATTTTATCATATTATTAATTTCACTATCTTTGATAAGATATTTAACTAAACCATTCTGGGTATGTACATAAAGTATTATGTATAATCAGGCATTGCTTGTGAAATGAGTTCAACGAAGTTGCCCATTCGAATGGATTTATCCCTTGTTTAGGATAACTTGCTCTTACTTTGAGAATTTGAGCAATTAATTTACTTATATCATTCATGGTTTGTGTGACAAGAGACACACTTGAAAATCATTTTATAAATGTTTCCATGAGTACCATGAAGTATCTATATAATACCACATAATGGTTGAGTAATCCACATATCTTCTGAATGTGTTCAAGGAAGAATGAGTGGCTCATTTAGAATTGTAAGGTGAGAGAGCCTTAAAACTTATTTCCCATATGGCACATGTGGTGCACATAAATCTGATGATTTGAGAAATTTTGTAACTTGTTAAGTTGTGACCAATAGAATTGTCCATAATTTTCTAATCAACCCCAAACCAGGATTGTAAGGATTATAACCAAATATTTTGTAAGATTTAGAAAATTATTTTGTACGCAACCAAACTAAGTATGAATTGATCCATACATTGAAAATTTATCAATCATGATGTCCAAGAAATAGGATATTGGACATTATACTACATGTAGTAGTCCAACTATAGGCTAATGTTATTTTGAGAATAATTAGGATATTACATGAGGTCACCCATATTACAGGAAAAAAATTTAATTATGCAGACATATCATAGGCATAAAGGAATTGATCATTCTTTTATTACACTATATTTTTGGTTCTCCTTCTGATGAAGATTTGAGAACAATCGTTTACGAGAATGTTTTCTAGTTGTATGTTTGCAATTTCTCAAATATCCCAATGAACTTATCAGCCTTTTGAATAAATTTGTGATGTGGTTTGACCATATGTTTGAGGGTTTGGTAATCATATGTACGATATTTATATAACCACACATTTGACAAACTTGAGAGTAGTCTTTGTAATCGTTTGAAAATGATCAATTACCAATTAAAAGGTAATTATGTCATTGGTTGTCTGTATCCTCCACTTTACTTTGAATTCCTCATGGTTCTATTCTGTGACCACTAACTTGCATAGTATTCTCAATGCTAGCAAAAATTTGAAGCACCCGTTGGGTCAATATGATGATTTTAAGAAATAACATGTTTCTTTACCACGAAAATGGTAATACCATCATAAGGAGATGTAAAGTGTATCAAGGGCTTTTCAACCCGATCTCCATATGAAAATGTGAGATCATGAGATCTCAACTTCAAGTTGATTTTATAATTACCAAAATTGTAAGTTGCGATAGACTTGAGGTCTTGAAAAGTTATTGGGTGATCATTCCAAATGTGCTCACGGCTGCATGTTTCTCTTAAGGGAAATATTCAAGGTGAATAAATATTCATCCATTATGTACTTAGTTTGATAACTAAGTGAAGTTGGTGATTTATAAAATGCATATGTCCATATTAACTATTAAGATAATAGCCACGACACATTTTCCCAAGGTGGAGTTATAGTGGCAACAATGCCACATGTGGATATAATGACTGATGTCATGAATCATCTTAAAATAAATACTCCCACCAAATCATGCATTTGGTGTATTTGGAAATGTCAGCCATGTGTTACTTGAAAATTCTAATGCATTTATTTAATTTACTGCTAGGAGCAAGTGGCATCTATGAATAAATGATTTGTTTGAGAACAATCATGGCCAAGGTGATCCCTGGTGAACTTGTGTGTATCCTTCAATACAACACATGTGATGAAATTATTGATAATGTTTTGGACTTCATTCTTGAGGAAGTGTGTGACTTTAGAGTCACTGCCAAAACATATAGACTTGCATGCTTAACATTGGTTAGTCACTATGAAAGTATAACCACGATGTGATGTGGACCTTGCGAAAGTGTTGAGACACTCAATAATTGTCATAAATTATGGGATCCATCTTTACGGATGGACCTCGACACTATAATTAGAAGTAGTGACATAGGCTCCATTGCCATATATTTGACCAATGTAATAGAAGGTAATCATACGTATATGAAATATTTTCCTAGTTTCTTATTACATATTGAGGGCAAAGTGTGCAAGAACAATATTTACTATGAGAGTAAAATATTTTAGTGAACAACAACAATAAATGCTTCGGAGGAGCAAATATTAGCACGGTTGATGCCTTATAGCCACATGTTACCTCTGTGGGTAAACCAGAGATAATTAATTTACCTACAGTAAATTTAAGACCATCATGGTTGATGTTGTAATGAATTTAGTAAAATTAATGGGTATTTGAAGAAGTTATCTTTAAATCATTAATGTGAATCTCAAATTGCTAAATATGACACCTTGAAGATAATCTCCAAAATGAAGTAGATCCCGCACCACTAGGGAGTATAATTTGATGAAGTCAGTAGACTCACTCGTAATGCCTTGTGCCATGACTTAGTAAAATGTGTGGGAGAGCACTTTGTAAAACAATCATAATGTCGAAACGACAAAATGTAGGCATTATCAATAGTGGTGATAATCTGCAAAGCAGTAGATCTACACACTACTTGTGATCCCAAAACATCAATTTGAAAAACAACACTTAGAATTTTGCATATCAATTCTTGCTTGTATCAAGCCAAAGGCTCAATTAAGATGAATTGATTTTTATTTGCAAGAAAATAAAAATCTCAGTTGCAAATCTCAGTTGAAAATTAAATGAGATGATCTTATATCAAGTTGCAAGATAATTCAGCAAAATGAATTAATATTTCGTGAGAAAAAAATTATTCTCAATCGCAATGAGATTGTTTTGCGAGATTTTTTTTTCAATCGCAAATCAATATTGTTGTGCGAGAAAATTTAATTTCAATCGCAAAACAACATCATTGTACTATAAGATATGTTATAGGGATTGCTAAAAAGCAAACGCATTGAACATGCCGCATATTTTCTTTCTGGAGTGTTAAAACTCAACAGAAAAGAAACTGAAAATGCAAAATTCCAAAGAGCGAGATGGCTCGATTGTAAAATAAAGTCAAGCATATAGCTAAACTGCAAAGATTCGCAAGCTTGAGGATCGAATCAGAATTTTGGACCGATTTAGCATTAAAATAAAGTCGAAGGACTAAATAGAGGAACGACTGAAAGGATAAGATGCCCTTTCTTCCTCCTGTGGCCATCCTGTAACCGTCGCATGCGAGCGCGACTGGGCGGCTGCGGCCATGGCGCAGTCGGGCGCGTGCGGCGGCAGGGCGGCCGGGCGCGTGCGACGGCCGGGCGGCGCGGGGCGAGCCACGGTCTGGAGCGGCAACGCGTGGATGAGTCGGGCATCCCGTCTTCCTCCTGTGTAGAAGAACCACCATGGAGGCCGGAGTTGGATGCCACGCCGTTGGGGAGCCCGAGCGTTGTCGGGTGCTGGCGAGTGCACTGACTCGGTTCAGTTATCCAGTCCGTGTCGACTTCCAATTGTATGCCGTCATTTGCCTGATTAAGGATGCTATTTACAACTTCATGGTTGTCTCATTGATTCCCGTCGTTTGACTTCATGGTTCGCCTGATTCAGGATGCTATTTACAATTTCAGGATTACTCTTCACATGTGCGGAGAAAAGCGTTGGGACGGGCGCTGTCGGCATAGACGGAGCCCGTGCGGTCAGGCAGGGCGACCCTAGTCTGCAACGCCAAGCTCCATGGCGTTGCAGCCTGCATAGAAGCGCCAAAGTGCATGGCGTTTTTCGTGCGGTCTGCAACGCCGCAGTAGACAGACGTCTGTATTTAGAGCAGAAACGTGAGAGTAGACTGGCGTTTTTATATACACCAACAACGCCACGGGTTCTGACGTTTCTAAAAGGATTAGATCGTGAAATACTTTCAGATCGAGTTTATTCTGTGCATTTTTTTTCGTCTTGTGGGTCAAAACAGTGAAAAAAACCTTGATATTATTGGTTCCACATGACTTCTTGATGTGATAGTAATTCGTCTGAGCCAGGCACATTCTCGTGGGGCTTCGTATAAAGCAACTATCTCTATGAGGGCATGCTTACATGACCGCCAAGAAATTGAAGTTCTAGTCGTAAAACAATTAACGATCAGCCCATCATAGTCAAGTTTTGGTTTCTCTCGTAAAGATAGTTTTGACGCAAAACAACGGGTTCAAGTTGGGGGATGCATTACATCAGGCCTAGTGCAATTCGTCTCTGAAATTCCCATGCTCAAGTTGTAAGCCTAAGCAGAGCCAGGTTTTTACCAACTCTTTTATCTCAAACTCCGTCTTTAAGGTAAGACCTAGCTTCCTTTACATCCTCAATTTGCGTAGCCGATGATAACATTCACATCATCGATATAGATAGCATTGATATAGACTGGGGAATTGTTGGAGATACTCCAAACACCTTAATTTTGCAAAATAAATCCTCGTCACACACCCTATGTCCACAAAACCCATGCCATTTATTTTGCAAGAAAGGTCCAGTAGTAGTCCATGGCAAATTACATTTATTCTCACCACTACAAAGGCCAACGCACAGATTTATCCTGATGGAACAGATACAGGTCCTCGAAACAGCTCAATTGCATCCTAGTTAGCCGGAGCCTTGTACCACCCCCACGGCGCATCAGATGTGTACTCCGTCACCTGCTTGATGCTCAGGTAGTTATCAATGCCCCTGCAAAATAAAAGGCGCGGGCGTTACAACATGCCTGTAGAAACGTCAGGGAACACGATCTCGGCTCACCCTTCTCCGAGCTCTCGCCCAAAGCCGCTGCGCTTGTTCCCGCCCCACGGAGCTTGGCAGAAGCAAGGCTGCGAGCAGTTCACCCAGATGCATCCCGCTTCGATCTCCTGTAGTTGGAATTGCCATTAGACACTTGTTAGCAGAACAGTCCCAAGAGCGATTTGCAACACTACTCAAGTAACACCAACTTGGAGTAGCAGATAAAGCTATCAACGTTATAACAAAGCATGTTAGACTCCTCCATACCTCAGCTAATCTCTGGCATCGCTCACGGTCACCGGAAATCACGGCACCAGCCAGACCATAACTGTCAAAAGGGGACAAGTTATCGGAGTAAGCTCACAAGCGATAGGCTGACATATATGATGCGTACTGCCAAAGCAGCAAGGACATAAATGCTCTATTGAAACCGAATAAGTAGCTCACTGAGTATCGTTGGCCAGTTCGATGGCTTCCTCTTCGGTAGAAAATTCCTTCACACACAGGACTGGACCAAAGACTTCCTCCCTCCAAATCTCCATTGATGTGTTGATGTCAGTGATGATTGTGGGTTCAATGAAGAAACCTTTCTCCAGATGCTGCAAAAACACAAAACGTTAGCTCTATTCTAGTAGCACATGAGTGCCTGTACATGTACAAAAATCTGTGAACTGGGAATTACCTTGGGCCTGACACCCCCAGTGAGAATGGTCGCACCTTCAGTTTTAGCATTCGCTACAAACTTCTTGATCTTCTCATACTGAAACCGGGCAACACCACAAGTAAGAGTACTAAAAGAAATGAGTCTAAGCAATGGGTAATATGCAGACACAAAGAATATTTGTAAATCTGGATGGTCATGGATTGATCATGATGTTTAATTTTCTCAGTCACTGTCATGGGGCTATGACAGAAACATGAATTCTTGCAATGAAAAAGATAAAAAGTAAATCCAAAGAACATTTGTAATAACTAGCAAGAACAAGAGAGGCTGCAACTGGTAACTCAAAGGAGCAAACTATATTACTATAAATAAACTAAAAGAGAACGTACATCCAGCAAAAAGACAAACGGGACCTCCCTTGTTTTCTCTCCCTGAATTTATATAAAGTTAACATGTATTACCTGTCCTTCACTAACAACTGGCCCAAGCCTGCAACCCTCCTCGAGCGGGTCTGACACCTTGATATTTTTGGACCATGCAACCATCCTGTCAACGAATTCTTTAGCGATATTTTTCTGCAAAAAATTTGATGTCAGGAGTGCAAAGCCGACTGCCATATGTTTAAGAACAATAAATTAATAAATAAGGTATATAGCTTCCAGAGGAACATTTTGAAAATTGCTCCCAATTGCCAGCCATACAGTACAGCGATCCAGAAAAATGAGCTAAAACATGTACTTTAAACAACGGGTAGTTAACATATTGCTAAGAAAAGCATACTGTACACAATGCAATTACATATGTCATGTGAACTGACAGTGGTGTATCATACAATAATCATAAATGAGAAGTTGATGACCGATCTGAGCTATCTCTGAATCCCATCAAACATGTAGAGTACTTCATTAACATAATAGTTAAAGTTGCAGCATTCAATACTTACATGGATAAGAAGACGAGATGTCGCACTGCAAATCTGACCATTGGTCCAAAAGCACCCAAATAGAGTCCACTCAACAGCTGTTTAAATAGAAGGATCAACAATCGAATCTAACTAAAGGTCGCAAAAGGTACCCCCTCCGTCCCAAAATTCTTGTCTTAAATTTTTCTAGATATGCATGTATCTAAATACTAAAACGTGACTAGATACATTCATATATAGACAAATCCAAGACAATAATTTCGGGACAGAGGGAGTACTTAACAGAATCATATTATTCACTCAAAATGTATGCTTCAACTAACTTGAGTGAATCACTGTCTAGAAACATTTAGATCGTAAAGGTTTCCAGCGCTAAAGCACACTACTCATGTTTTTATAATCAGTTCAAAATAAGTGCCTTGCTTGTCACCAAAAATTAGTGATGAAATAATTTCCGGTATGTTTGGGCGTCAAGCAAGAAAACCCCTAGACCAGCCCAGCAAGGTTGGGCGTTTAGGAACAACCATAATTACTCTTTGGCGGCAATGTAGCCTAGGAAAGTTTCAAAAGTAGCTGTGTGAGCCAAATCCGCTTGCACTTTTGGGCAAGAATCGCACGCAAGAACAGCTCTTTGGTAATTCGTATGGATCTCTGAGGGTGGCGGCAATGTAGCCTAGGAAAGTTTCAAAAGTAGCTGTGTGATCCAAATCCGCTTGCACTTTTGGGCAAGAATCGCACACAAGAACAGCTCTTTGGTAACTCATATGGATCTCTGAGGGGGCTTCCCCACAAAACATAACTATCCTCCAAAAGCTAGGATTAGTCAGATTAAACCAAATAGCTAGCCAAGGCTAGCACAACAAAGCCGGGATAAGTTACTTGGGCTATAGCCCAGCTTAGCTAAGAACTAAATGTATCCTTCGTTTCATTATTCAGCTTGCATGTACCCTCCATAAAAAATTACGCCAGTTTGAACAAGCAGAAAGTCTGGTGAAATATAGACATCATTATTATCGTTTTACAGGTTAATAATCCTAAGTTCTAACAATCATTTATCATGACAAGCCCCAGACACCAAATAAAGGCTTTGGGATGGGTAACACCATGCTCTATTAAGTGATTCCACACATGACATTTCGAATTGGATAAGTCTCAGCATGCAGCATGTACCTTTGTCAATGTCGACATCATCAAATACTACAATAGGACTTTTGCCACCAAGCTCCAATGTAACAGGCTGTCAAGAAAAGATGCAACACAAAAGGTGAGAATGGTCTGCTATCAGGAGGGCGCTCGAAGTATCTTGGTAAATATTCTAAAAATCTAAAGGAGGAAAAACAACAGATGCTTGGTGATAAATTACTATACAAAGATTTTTAAAAACAGAGACATGTGGAACAAACCTTGACTGTAGGAGCTGCAGCAACCATAATCTTTTGACCGGTTGCATAGCTCCCGGTAAATGCAACCTAAAAGTTCAAATAAGCCATATATTGTGAGGAATATACTCCATAGACATTGATGGATCACAAGAAGATAGAGGACAAATATATGTACCTTGTCGACGTCAGGGTGTGATGACAAAGGAGCACCAGCTTCATTACCTAGTCCAGTCACAATGTTTAAGACACCTGATGGAAGACCGACCTCTTTACACACATCACCAAGCTCTAAGCAAGTCCTGGTAATTAAAAAAACATAGAGATATTTCAATTCCCATTGCTTATAAAATGGAAAGGTGGACAAATGTTAAACTTACACGGAAGCTAATTCAGATGGTTTCAGTACAGCTGTACAACCAGCTGCCAGAGCAGGGGCTACCTTCCATACAGCCATCAGGAGAGGATAGTTCCTGTAGCAAAATGTGTCAAACAAAGAACGTCAAGACCAAATAATTTAATTTTATATCATAAAACAATATAGAAAAGAAAATACAGCTAAAACCACAAAGTTGAATGTAATCAATAACCAATTACTGGATCAACTGTTCTCATTCAGCAGTAAGCCAGTAAGACTCTAAATAATGAGATCTACGTAATTAGATTAAGTGAGCAGGGCTGACAACAGATTACCAGTGCCAGTAAGGAAAAGAAATATTTGGATGAGGAGAAAACACAGGGTTGAGGGTTGTATCGATCCATAACAAGTTTAGTAACACTAGCCAAAACTTCCGCATGCACACACACAGACAAATGGAATTGTCACAGCCGAGTGAGTTTGAAAACTCAATAATACTTACAAATCCGGAGAACATGAGCACAATATGCGGACAAGGAAAGAGAGAAAAAGTGTACTAAAGCAGCAACAAGTAGTATGGATCGGAGGGAGTATCAAATTACTTGCATTGTGATGGCTAAGCCTAATAGTCGTCGACGCCAATTTAAAGCTCCTTTACTATATGAAGGATTTGCGGTAGCATGCTTCAACCATATATAGAGATACAAGCAGGACAGGAGGGGTATGGGAAATACATACCATGGTGTGATTAGAGCAACTACACCAATAGGTTCCTTCTTAAGATGGCATTTAAAATTCTCCGGGAGAGCAACTGCAGCATTTTGCCTTTTGTCCAAGGCTTCAGCATGACCTGCGAAGAACTCAAAGCAGCCGGCAACATCGTCCTGATAAGAAAAACATCGTGCACATCAGTACATCATGTGTACAAAAATACAGTGCATGCAGACATCCAAAAGGCGGATCGCATACCATGTCCCATGCCGCTTCATCAAGAGGCTTCCCGCAATCAAGTGCCTCTAGCCTAGCCAGATCAGATTTCCTCTCAATCATCTGAAGGAGAAGGAAATCAGATGCATCAAAAACTGACAATACATGATGTGAAAAAATACCAGGTTTTACAAATTTAAGATCAAAAGCAGATTTAATTACGTTTACTCATCTAAGTATAAAAAGGCTATCATCCATATAGAAAGCAGGTCTTATAGAAGACTAAACAGGGCACATATTTCCTCCATGCGGTTCTTAATTGCTATTTTTTGAATCACTTTCTGGGGTACATACACAGAGTGTACTAGTGCGGCACACCATAACAGTAACTTTGTGATTCATAAACCGATACAGTGCCAGCCACGTGTGCCAAAAGAAGAGGCCCTGAACAAAAGCTAGCGGCTGTTGATGGAGAAGACAGATCCGGTTTTTGCTATTCAGCACTATCATTCATGTTGCTACTTTGCCAATTTGTTGTAGTATTTGAAATTAGACTGAGCTTGGTACTACCATTCATGTGCGCCTTGGTGGTTCGCTCACAGTACTACGTAGTAATCAGAAAACACACATGAAAGGGAAGGGAAGCTGCAGAGGAGGACCGCTGACGGATCTAGCGTGCATCTGGCACCCATAAGAAGTAAGTAAAATAGTACTAGTAGTGAGAAGTTGACTGATTGACCGATTGAGTTAGCACCATCAATGCACACACACACACACGCAGAGAGACTATTGAGGTACCTTGGCGGCGATTGCGCGGAGGTACTTGGCCCGGACGGCGCCGGGGGCGCGGGACCAGTCGCGGCCGCGGTTCCTCTTGAGGGCGGCCCGCGCGGCCGCCACCGCGGCGTCCACGTCCTCCGAGGTGCCCGCCGGGATCTCGCCTGCGCAGGCTTAGCCCGTCAGCCAGCGCCCGAAATCGAACGGAAAGCGGACGAAGAGACAGAGAGAGAGAGAGACGGGTGGGTCGGGTACGGACCGATGGAGACCTCGGTGGTCGGGTTGATGACGGGGAGGCGGCGGCCGAGCGCGGGCGCGCGCCACTCGCCGTCGATGAAGAGCTGCCGCTGCGGGATCTTGGCCGGCGCGACCATCGCGGCGGGCGGGGAGTGAGCTTGCGTGGTGGTTGTTGGTGGAGGTGGAGGTGGAGAGCGCGCTATCCCCTCCCCGTTCCGTTCCGCTCCGTTATTTGTAGACGGAGGATGACGCGGCGTTCGCGGCGCCGTTATCATTTTTGGGTCCACGTCACCGTGGCGCCCGTTGCTTTCTGTTGTGGAACCAGCCGTCGTCTCGGATCATGATCAGGGCCCTCGATGATCTGCACGTCACAGGTGCTTGGTTGGTGGAGCGGCGCTATCCCACCCATACGTCCAAAAGACGTGACGACAAATTAATTATGTCACGGCGAATATGTATGATGATTGTCGTGTCGGATCGGATGGACGATGACGTGAAACCATGCCATGCCGTCCATGGTCCGTACGCGTGGCGGAAGGCGGAAGCAGACGCGCGCCATTCTCTGTTGACGTCGGACCTTGCTCCTCTACCAAACAATTATCAAAACTGTGACAAATCAAACTGATGGATACCATTGTCGATGGTTACAGGGAGTATATATATCTCGTGGAGAGACGCGAAGATCGGAGGGAGATGTGTCGGTTTCAGGGAGTCGGGAGAGAGAGACGTCCGTGCGGGAGGAACCGCTCGAACGGTTGGGCAAGGGGAGATTTTCCCCTAATTTACATAATTAGTTTTAACACTTCTACTAGTCTACGCTTGACCATGTGGAGTCATCTTCATGATTGTCCGGGAAGCTTTTATCATCTCAAAACTCTTCTTCAAAAGTTCTTCATAAAAACTTTGATGAGAACCTGAAACATAAACTTCACAAAAATAGCATAATGTGATGTTATTGAACAATGATATCTCAAGAAGAGACTCCCCCTGTTGCCTGCAAGTCTCTAAGTCGTCGCATACCAATTCCATGAACATATTTTTGAAATGTTGAGTTTGGTAGAGACTTAGTAAGTAAATCAGCAAGGTTGTCGCATGATTTAACTTGCAGAATGCTTATTTCCCCGCTTTTCTGAAGATTGTGAGGGAAAAACCATTTAGGAGAAATATGCTTAGTAATATTGCTCTTGATGTATCATGTTTGCTTCTGTGCAACACAGGCCGCATTATCCTCATAGATAATGGTGGGTGATTCCATTGAACCAATTCCATATGACTGTTGTATGTGGTTTATCATTCTGCGAAGCCATACACATTCACATGATGCTTCAAATAATGAAATTATTTCAGAATGATTGGTAGATGTAGCCACTAGAGTCTGTTTTGAAGACTTCCATGATATAGTTGTACCACCATGTAGGAACACAAAGCCGGTCTGAGATCTGGCATTATGGGGATCGGACAAATAACCGGCATCTGCATACCCAATCATATCAGAGTCTAGATTTTGCTGGAACTGGAAAAATAGGCCAAGATCCTTTGTGCCTTGGAGATATCGAAAGATATTCTTTACTCCAGACCAATGTCGTTTGGTGGGAGCTGCGCTGTGTCTAGCAGGTAGATTCACTGCAAATGCAAATCAGGTCTTGTGCAATTTGCAATATACATAAGCGCTCCAACAGCAGTGAGATATGGAACTTCAGGTCCCAACACCTCTTCTCCATCATCCCTCGGTCTGAACGGATCTTTCTCTACGTCTAGAGATCGAACCACCATAGGAGTTTTAGATGGATAGGATTTGTCCATATTGAATTTCTCCAATATTTTCTGGATATAGGCAGCTTGGTGTACCATGATTCCTGAGGGAAGGTTCTCAAGTTGAATACCTAAGCAAAATTTGGTTTTACCCAAATCCTTCATCTCAAATTCCATCTTTAGGTGATTGCGTGCTTCATCAATGTCTGGTGCACTGCCGATGATGTTGAGATATCAACATACACAGAGATGATGCAAAATCATGTAGAGGACTTCTTGATGAAGATACATGGGCAATCATCACTATTGGAGTAACCTTTCTGAAGAAGGAACTCACTTAGTCGGTTGTACCACATCCGTCCCGACTGTTTTAAGCCATACAATGACTTATTCAACTTTACATAATACATGTTGCGTTTTGTACTGTTATTCGGGACAGAGATTCCATCAGGAACCTTCATATATATGTCCGAATCTAGTGACCCGTAAAGATATGCGGTCACGGCGTCCATCAACTGCATGGATAGACGATTTTGTACTGCCATAGATATAAGATATCGGAAAGTGGTTCCACTCATTACTGGAGAGTATGTCTCATTGAAATCAATGTCGGGTTTCTGCGTAAAACCTTGTGCTACGAGCCTTGCTTTATATCTCACCACCTCATTGTTCTCATTCCGTTTCCGGAGGAAAACCCATTTGAATCCCACAGGGAAAACATTGGGAGGTGTAGGTATTGCTTCACTGAAAACCTTACTTTTGTTAAGCGAGTCAATTTCTGCTTGGATTGCATCCTTCCATTTAGGCCAGTTGGAGCGCCTTTGGCACTCGACGATAGACCTTGGATCATGATCAGTGATAAGGGTATCTGCAATCTTTTCAGCAAAATATATGTCGACAGCCGTAGTCTTGCGGTCAAATGATTCTCCAGAATCAACATAGTTGATGGAAATTTCTTGCACCCCTAGAGGCTCTTCGTGATTTCCCAATACGATTGAGTCTGGGTGTTCCGATGCTCCGGCTAGTTTGTGCACACTGGAGCTGGGTTGTGAAGGTTGCCCTTCCACTGGGTGTGAACTACCTATCAGGTGTTTGTCAACGTTGAGTTGACCTGCATTTACTGACTCCGAGGATTTTCTCCTCGATTTCCTTTGCTGCTTGCTAGAAGCTAGCTCCAGGTCAGAAGCCATACTACTCCCCCTCTTTTTAGGAACAGGGAGTTGAGTGGTTTTTATTGGTACCTTCACTCCTTCTAGCGCGTTTCTGGCCGGATTTAAGGATTTTGTAACACCTTTTAGATCAGTAAATGAATCTGGCAGATTATTTGCAAGATGTTGCAAATTAATGATCTTCCGAACTTGAAGTTCGGTCTCATGGGTACGTGGATCAGAGGATGAAATGGCATGAGCATTTCAATCGATTTCCGGGCATTCTTTCTGGTACTTGAAATCTCCCCCTAATGCCGGAAAATGTTCCTCATTAAATATGCAATCAGCGTGACGGGCTGTGAACAGATCCCCAGTTAGGGGTTCCAGGTACTTGATAATCGATGGCGATTTGTACCCCACATAGATCCCCAACTTTCTGTGTGGGCCCATAGATGTTCGCTGTGGTGGTGAGATCGGGATGTATGCAGCACATCCGAACTTACGCAGATGGGAAATGCTTGGAGGATTTCCACGTACCAATTCCAGAGGGGAAGAACTATGATATGCAGTTGGCCTCAATTGTATCAAGTCAGCAGCGTGTAAAACTACATGACCCCAACAAGAGGTTGGCAAGTTGCAATTCGTCAACAAAGGTCTTGCAATGAGTTTAATCCTCTTAATTAATGCTTCAGCCAAACCATTTTGTGTATGGACATATGGAACAGAGTGCTGAACTTCAATCCCCAAAGCCATGCAATAATCATTGAAAGCACGTGAGGAGAATTCTGCAGCGTTGTCCATGCAAATTGTCTTAATTCGACTTTCAGGATAATGGGCTTGCAACTTAATGACTTGCCACATTATCTTGGCAAATGCATGGTTCCGTGTGGATAAAAGACACACATGTGACCATCGTATAGATGCGTCAATGAGAACCATGAAATACCTGAAAGGTCCAGATAATGGTTGAATGGGACCACAAATGTCTCCTTGAATACGTTCAAGGAACTGAAGTGGTTCAGCTTGAATTTTGAGATGCGAGGGTCTCAAAATTAGCTTTCCCGTGGCACAAGATGTGCACACAAAATCAGAAGATTGAGAAAATTTTGACTCGAGCAAATTATGACCAATGGAATTGCTAGTAATTTTTCTCATCATCCCGATTCCGGGATGGCCCAGACGATCATGTCAGGTTTGGAATGCGTCAACATTCTGAAAAATTACTTTGTATGCAACATATTCCACGGGTTTGATGTACGTATAGTACAAACGAGACGATAGAGAAGGAATTTCTCATGTACCTTTTTGCCATATCCGTGATTTTTAGTAAAGAGTAGATACTCCTCTTTGTTGTCTTGGGTTTCAATATGAAAACCATTCTTACGGATATCTTGATAACTGATCAGGGTACGTGAAGAATCAGGATACAATAAAGCATCCTCGATTGTCACTTGTGTACCACCTGGGAGGGTGAATATGGCACGTCTAGTACCAACAATCGTTGTATCGCATCCAACGATAGTTAGAATATCTCCATTCATCTTTTTCAGAGTTTAGAAATATTTCATCTCCCTCAGTATGGAGTTTGTGGTACCACTGTCCACAAGGCATAATTCCTCTTCCATCGGATTGTCCCCATAGAAAAACTATATAAAAACGAAAGAATTTTCAATAAGAAAACCTTATGTTAATACATATGATACAATCTTTATTATATCAAATGTGCTGATACAATACAATATAAAGACAACAACAAACTTATGTTCTTATTGCAATCATCACAAATGGACATAGTTAAGTAGATCACTAAGGAGGTCGAGGGACTAGTCAAAGTTTGAGGTGTACTCAAGTAACATGGCCTCCGTTTCAGCAGGGTCCTCAAGTGGATAAGGAATCATGGCGTTGCTCGGTCCAGGAAGAATATCTTGTGAATCACCAGCTCCATTTGCGCTATGCGGATGTAGGTTGAAGTTAGCTTCAAGCCTTTTCCCTTGAGGTGCTTTGCGTCCCTGAGATTGCTGGTACAGCATGAACAGATGCTTGGGCATTGAGCACTTCTCAGTAGAATGCGAGTAGCATCCACACTTGTTGCTAAGTTTAGATTTATCGAACTTTGGCTTTGCAGTGCCTTTGCCCTTGCCCATGTTTCTGAATTTTATGTTCCCATTGCGCTTGTGCTTATGCTCAGAATTGGAACGCTTACCTCGAAAGGTACCATTAAACTTCTGTCTATTCGCGACTTTTAGATGAACTTCATGTAAAGGTTGTGCCCCAACTGGGCGCTGAGAGCCATTCTTAGCGAGTAGCTCATCATGTTTTTCAGCCTGAAGTAACATGTGAATAAGCTCGGAATAGATAGTATAGTTACGAGCACGATATTGCTGTTGGAGGATCCTATCTGAAGGGAGCATAGTAGATAAAGTTTTCTCTATCTTCTCCCCCTCAGTAGGTTCCTTCTCACAAAAGCGCAGTATGGAACATATCTTATGAACATCATGATTGTACTCACCAATGGACTTGAAATCCTAAAGACGGAGATGAGTCCAGTCATGGAGTGCTTCTGGCAGGACTACTGCCTTCTGCTGTTCATACCTCGTTTTGAGGGCCAGAAACAGAGTACTAGGATATTCCTCATGTAAATACTCAGACTTGAGATCTGGATGAATATGGTGCCTTATGATGTATAAGGCAACATAATTCTGTTGTTCTGTCAGCGGCGTGGCTCCAACCGGGAGAGGAGTCTCAGGAGGCTGGATTGCACGCGCAATCCCACGGGACGCAAGACTAATCTTGATGTCCATAGCCCATGTAGGATAGTTGTGGCCATTGAGGGCAAGCTCCTCAAACTCTTTGGCAGTCATCTTTGCCTATATGGAGAACCAGAGATAATTAATTTACGGGTGGTAAATTAAAAACCATCATGGTTGTGTAATAAGAATGCAAAAAATTGATACTCAAGTGAAAACTTGAAAAAAAAATCTCAACCTCAATTGTGTGAACATACACATTGAAGATCACTTAGATCTCACAATAAATAGGCTACATTAATTGCTATTACCTTGTGTATGCTACAATTTAAATATAAGGAATGCATGATGGAGGTAATCGTTTGTCATGTGACAAAACGTAGGCCTCGCAGTAAGAGGAGATAGTCTGCAGATGAGCAGTAGATCTCAACTCATTACCTTGTGGTTCCAAATATAATGAGGGAGAAAGATTCAAAAATTTGCAAGTTTGATATGCGAGAGAAGATGATCTCAATCGCAAGCACATGTTCAAGAGAACTGAATATGTGGCAAACACATAGAACATGTCATTCTTCCTAGATGAAATCCAGTACTTTATTTATATGCAATCCATTACATAATATAAACACACCTACTAATAATTACACAAGTCCTAACATAGAATAAATCTAAAATAGGACTAAAATGTAAGTAGTTGTCAAACTAAGTACTAAACAATACTAAACATAGTCTAAAATTGCATAAATACAATAATTAGTACTAATGTTAAGAAAACAGAGAAAAAACAGTTTGGCCGGCCCATGGAGCCGCTGCACCGCACAGGGGAGTTGGCAGCCGCCTTGGGCGCCTGGGCCTAGGCCTGCCCGGCCTTTGGCCGGCCCACTCGCCACCGCACCACATAAGGGACAGGGGGAGAGGGTGGATCGGATAAGGGTCGGAATATTCGAACCCCGCACCACCACCTCTGCTCGATCCCCACTATCACACATCGGCGCCGGCGGGGAGGAGTGGCCGCCGCATCCCCTTGCGACTCCGGTGGTCACCAGCGCAGCCCCACCGAGCTCTCCTCGTCCGAAGAAGATCCGATGAAGACGGCGTCTGAGCGTGCAACCTCTAGCGCGGCGCTGGAGAGTCTGAGGCTCGCCGGGGCCCACGAGCCGGCGCGGCGGCCGGGACGGCGGTCGATGGCGGCGACGACGCGCCCGAAGAGTCGGCCGAAACGCCTCTCCGCGCGGCTGCTCGAGCCCGCGGTCGTTTCCAGCGGTGGCGAGGCGCTGGTGTCCGCACCATCCATCCGCACTCTGAGGCGGACGACGCGAGAGGCGCCGGTGGGTGCAGAGACGAAGCCGAGCGCGGCCTCCTCGTCCACCATGACCCGCATCGGGACAGGCGCATAGCCAGGGGGGCCACGGCTCGGGCCAACTTCTTCGCCGGCGGGAGTCGGCGTCGAGGGCGCAAGCCACATGGCCGGTGGAGGAGGGGGTGGAAGAGGGGACCCGGGAGAGGGGGCTGCTGCGGCGCCGTGCACCATGGGGGCGCTCGGACCTGCCACAAGCCATGGGTCAAGCCCCCTATTCACCGACGGCACACGTGCAGCAGCGCCGAAACCGTGTCCGTGGGCGCGTCGAGCACCAGGAGCGGCGTGTCCGTCGACGCCGTGGCCGCGTCCAGCGGCGCGGTGACCACCACGGGCGAAGCGGCGGACGGCATGCATCCTCCGACTGAAGCGCCGGAGTCCGGAAACACCATGACCGCGACGATGGTAGCGACGACCATCCGCACGAATCAGGCGGAGAAAGAAGGAAACAAGGCCAGGCATCTCACCGACAAGTTTCGATCTCTTCTTCTCTCTATGTTCTTCCGCTCGTTGGTCGAGTTCTATGTGCTGATAACGTGTGACAAATCAAACTGGTCGATACCATTGTCGATGGTTACACGGAGTATATATATCTCCTGGAGAGACGCGACGATCGGAGGGAGATGTGTCGGTTCCAGGGAGTCGGGAGAGAGAGACGTCCGTGCGGGAGGAACCGCTCGAACGGTTGGGCAAGGGGAGATTTTCCCCTAATTTACATAATTAGTTTTAACAAAAACATCAAGCATGTACATCAATAATATCCCAATCATTGTTTCTTTTAACTTTCAATCTATTTATCTCCAATCATAGTAGTACAATGTGTTTTTTTGAAAAAAAAGAGAAAGTACTACAATGTGTTGAGTATATTTATTAGGGGAACGCTACCCGTCCGCCGAATGATTTTTAAAAATTATCCGTCACCTAGCTAGTCGTCGGATGCCGATCTAACGCCCCGCATCCCCGCTGCATTGTCAGTAGTTATTTTGTGAAACGACGCTCGAGTTACGGAAACTTCCGCTTTGTTGCAAGAAATAAACTTTGGATCCATTAATTCGTGAAACAACGGTCGAGTTTCAGAAACAATTTGCTTGTTGCTGATTTTTTTTTTCTTCGTCTTTCTGTAACATAGGTATTTTTACGGAAGAATTTTTTGCAACAACGGTCGAGTTTCATGAATTTTTGCAACGAAAGTCACGTTGCAGCCGGGATCCATGCTCAACGAAGAGTCGAGCGCGCGAGCAGGGATGCATCTATAGTGAGGCAGAGAAGCTCCCCGGCGGCGGGAGCTCGCCGGCGTCCGCGTCGCGCACCTCCTCGTTCGCCGCGCGAGGTGGGGATCCGGCGATCCGGCGAGGTGGGGATCCGGCGAGGGGCTGGATCTCGTCGGCGAGGTGGGGATCCGGCGAGCTGGCGAGGACCGACGGCGGCGGCGGTTTGCCGGACTCTGATAGGCTCGTCCCCGGTAGCAGAGGAGCCATGACGAGGAACCTAGAGTGCTCCAGCTTCAGCCCCCGTTCCTGAAACAATGCTCCAGTTTCTGAAACAACGAGCCAGTTTTGGAAAATGGTTCGTGATCGAGGCGAGATCTAACGGACGAGCGGGCGGCGGATGGATCAACCGGATCAGCCGGTGGGATGTAATATTTTCCCTATTTATTATTAGGAAATATGAGATAGGTTGAGATTTGTCATACCTTGTCTTGTACTTCAAGTCGGTCATTTTTACTCCAATATATATCATATATGTTCATGAGGCTCAAGCAATACAACAGTTATTCCACCAATCCCTCTTTTCCTTCTAACATGGTATCTGCCGCAAGTTCCTAGACCTACCCGCCGCACGTCGCTTCCGCCCCGGGACCGTCGTCAGGGGCCGTGCCGCCCGTACCTAGTGTTCGTCCATCGATCGTGTTGACCGGCTGTCCTAGAGAGTCTTTTTCTTGATCTCTTGATCCAGCCCATAAATAAATCCCGCTTGAAGACTAACTCTCAGATTTCTCCCCCTTTGTCATCAAGTGACAAAAAGGGACGAAGCTGAGGACTAACGCCCATGAAGAATTTCACTTATGTGTTGTGGAAGAGGCGCGAGCAGTCTTTGAGTCAGACTTCCTTGTTGGGCATTTTGCAATATCCTCGGGTTCTTCATCCGAATCGACAATGCGGAATGAAGAAAATGAGCTGTCCACCAAGTCAGAAACTGGAATAGACTTTCAAAGGACGTGGATGTCGCCTAGAGGGGAGGTGAACAGGCGCTTTAAAATAATTATGGTTTAGTCTTGAACAAATGCGGAATAGAACTAACGTTTAATTTGTCAAGCACAAAACCTAAAACAACTAGGCTCACCTATGTGCACCAACAACTTATGCTAAGCAAGATAAATAACTAAGTGATAGCAAGATATATGACAATAAACATTTGGCTATCACAAAGTAAAGTGCATAAGAAAAGGGTTCGGGTAAGAGATAACCGAGGCACGCGGAGACGATGATGTATCCCGAAGTTCACACTCTTGCGGATGCTAATCTCCGTTGGAGCGGTGTGGAGGCACAATGCTACCCAAGATGCCACTAAGGCAACCGTAATCTCCTCACACCCTCGCACAATGCAAGATGTCGTGATTCCACGAAGGAACCCTTGAGGACGGTCACCAAACCCGTACAAATGGCAACCCTTGTGGCGGTCACCGGTACCCATACAAATTGCTTGGGGCAATCTCCACAACCTAATTGGAGACCCCAACACTTGCCCGGAGCTTTACACCACAATGACTGAGCTCCGAGACACCACCAAGCTTCTAGGACGCCAAAGCATCCACGAAGAACAATCTCTAGGGTACTAAGTACCAAAGGGTAATAAGCTTCTCAACTTCTCACTTCCACGTATCACCGTGGAGAACTCAAACCGATGCAACTAATGCAATGGCAAGAACACACGAAGTGGTCAAGTCCCACACACTCAAATCCCTCCACAACAACAAAAGTTATGAAGAAATATAAGAGGAAGAACAAGGAGCCCACAAAGAACTTCAAGATCTAGATCCAAGGGGTTTCCCTCACATAGAGGAGAAAGTGATTGGTGGAGATGTGGATCTAGATCTCCTCTCTCTCTTTCCTCAAGAACTAGCAAGAATCATTGGAGGGATTGAGAGTTAGAAAGCTCTAAGAAGGTCAACAATGAGGGAAGAACACGAGCTCAATGGATAGATTCGTTCAAGGGGGAAGAAGACCCCCTTTATATAGTGGGGAAGGAATCAGACCGTTACCCCCACTTACAGCCCGCGCACAACGGTACTACCGCTGGCGAGGCGCGGTACTACCGCGGCCCCTAGCGGTACTACCGCTAGGCCACGGTAGTAAATATATTACTGTCGGGCCTACCACCGCTTTGAAAAGTATTCGCAAAAAGTCTGACGAAGTACAATCTCTCAGAGAGAGGTACTACCGTCCCGAAGCGGTACTACCGCCCACCCGGAGCGGTACTACCGCTTGGCACAAGCGGTACTACCGCTCGCCACTGAAACAACCATAACTTTCGCATACGAGCTCCGAATCGAGCAAACCCAAGCTTGTTGGATTCAGGACGACAAGAGCTATCCAAATAGCGAAAACTCCAATGATATATAGATGTGAGACCTCTATGAATGAAGAACCGACAAAAACTCCAACATAAAAAACATCATAGTAGATGCATATGGACTCCATTTTCGATGAACTCGAGCTTGTCATGAAGATGACCATAAGCTCTAAAACTCACAAAGAGAAACACCAAACAAGAACCAAGAAGTATGATGCAAGGATGCAAATGGTTTGAGCTCTCAATGAACGATACGATCGAGCTACTCACTTGAGATCCCCCCTTGACAGTACGACAATCTATCCTAAAACAGAAAACCTATCAAGGGCAAACCTATACCTTGCACCTCGTCCTCTTGAGCTAGATGACGATGATCTTGGCTTCCTCAAGATGGACCACCTTCTTGATTGCGTTGGCTTGATGAAGACTAGTTGATTGCTCCCCCATACACAACATAGGTGAGCCGTTCTTCAGCATATCTTCACAAGTCCGTTGCCACCAAATGGACGGCAAGCTTCAAGCATGATATCTTCGTGTTGATCCACTTGAAGTTGCACACCGCAATCTTGACGACGATCACCACTTGACGTCATCCTTCATGGGTTGTATGAGATCTTCCTCTGGACACAAGCCCATGGAAACACACCTAACCCCACATAGAACTCCCACGAAGACCATGGGTTAGTACACAAACACGTAATGGACAATGCTTACCATACCATGGGACCACTTGATCCCTCTCGGTACATCTCGTACGCTTTGTGTGTTGATCGTCTTGATTTACTCTTTGTATGACGATCTTGATCAACCTTGTGTCTCTATGACCATTCTTTGGATAATACCTTGAATACCACCTTGGTCATCATATAAACTTCTTGAACCCAACAGATGGACTTCAAGAAGTGCCTATGGACAAATCCTATAAATAAAACTTAAGGCAACCATTAGTCCATAGGAATTGTCATCAATTACCAAAACCACATATGGAGAAATATGCTCTAACAGACTTGAATTTCTTCTTAGGTGGCCATGACCAGTTAAAATCGTGAGAGAATTCCAATTCTTCAAGTTCCCGAGGAGTCTTCACGTGAGACACTATGGCCCAAGTGCGATCAAATACCTCATGAAGATAATAGTGATTTTTTTCACAACATTTTGAGTCTCATTGAGGGTTTTCACAATGGAGACAAACTGGCGTTTTACCCACTTGTGATTGTGATCGACTTTTTGGTGAAGACTGAGGAGAAGCTCTGTGTTAGTCATCACCCTTGGGACAGTTGGGCTTGAAGGTTCTTGAGTGGCAGTGTCATCATATGAGGAATAAGAGTCAGCCTTGCGAAATTGACCATCCAGGGGCCGATTTCCTTCATCAATCACTGACTTGCTGAAAGGACCACGATGACGCCTGGAGGGGGGGGGGGTGAATAGGCTATTTAAAAACTTCTTCGGATTTGGCTTAAACCTAATGCGGAAATGAACTAAGAGGATACTTTTCAAGCACATATCCTAAATGCAATAGGCACCGCAACGTGCACCAACAACACGATCTACCAAGATGGACACAACACGGTTACTAACAAGCACAAGTAAGTTACACAAACTTACTTGAGCTATATCACACGACGAGTAGGTGAACGACACAAGATACTAGATCACACTATAGCACACGATATATCAAAAGCTACAAGTGTGAACGTGTGGATACAGAGGGTATGCTTGAACTATTAATCGTGTACAAAGAAATAGCCAACACAATATAATGAGCACAAACAATACGCAATGTATGTATGCTCAAGTAACACAAGTAAACCACAAGTAAGGAGTTAGGGTTAAGGACAACCAGGGTCACTGAGACACAGATGTATCCCGATGTTCACTTCCTTGGAGGGAAGCCAATCACTGTTACAGAGGTGGATGTTACCACGAAGGCACACCAACGCCACGAAGGCTCACCCTATTCTCCCTTTGAGATAACACCACGAAGGCGTTTTTCAACCACTAGTGGTAAGCCTTTGAGGTGGCTTCCAAACCCTCACAAACTTTTCCGGGGGTAATCACACGGATTGATTCCTCTTCGAAGAACTCCTACCGCCTAGGAGTCTCCAACCTCCAAGAGTAACAAGATCACGGGAAAAGCTCAAAACTTGCTCAAATCTCAAATAGCTTGGGTTGAGAGGAGGAGAGGGAGACGATCTATCTTTTGATTGGAACAACTCTCAAAAGGGGCTAACAAATGCTCTTGGGATCTAAGATTTTGTGTGAGCAAATGTGTGTGAGGTAGAAAAGTGTTCTTATGAAGATATGGCTGTGTTGGACTCCCTCTCACGAAGTGGGAGGGAGGTATATATAGTGGGGAGACTAAAGTAACCGTTGGGGTCACTTAAGTCTCACAGTGGTCGGACGTCCGACGGTTTCCGGACGTCCGACACGCGTCGGACGACCGAAGGAGTGTTCATATCAGTTGGCCACTATGTAGTCGAACAGGGACCGGACGTCCGAAGAGAGGGTCGGATGTCCGAGAGTTCAGCTCTGTTCAAGGGCACCGGATTTCCGAAAGCGGTCGGACGTCCGGCTGTCGGACGACAGGGGGAGGCCGGAAGTCTGAGGTATTTGACTCTGGTGCAAGGTTCCGGATTTCCAAAGTGGTCAGGCGTCCGGCCCTCGGACGTCCGGAGGGAGCCGGATGTCCGAGACTTTGGCTCTGGTATAAGGTTCCGGATTTCCGAACTGGTCGGGCGTCCGGCCCTCAGACGTCCGGAGGATGTCGGATGTCCGAGGCATTGATTCTGTTTTGGGATCAAAGCAGAGCAGTGGAGATGTGGCATGAGCAGAAAAGTAGAGATGTAGTTTGAGCAAATTTATCACAATACCCAGTGATCCCCTCTTAATAGTGCGGGATCCCTAAAGACTCAAGAATCATAAAAAGAAGGGGTATCGATGATCTATACTTGCGTGTATACTTTTATTCGCTGATCATCACTCTGCACCACTAACGTCAAGGGAACTGATACCTTTGAGTTAGCCTTTCACTTGAGCTTGGTGTTGTTGTTCCTTCTTGACTCAAGTTGAAAGCAAGATTGTTGGAAATATGCCCTAGAGGCAATAATAATATGGTTATTATCATATTTCCTTGTTCATGATAATCGTCTATTGTTCATGCTATAATTGTATTAACGGGAAACAGTAATACATGTGTGAATAAATAGATTACAATGTGTCCCTAGCAAGCCTCTAGTTGGCTAGCTCGTTAGTCAATAGATGATCATGGTTTCCTGATCATGGGCATTAGATGTCATTGATAACGGGATCACATCATTAGGAGAATGATGTGATGGACAAGACCCAATCCTAAGCCTAGCACTAGATCGTATTGTTCGTATGCTAATGCTTTTCTAATGTCAAGTATCTTTTCCTTCGACCGTGAGATTGTGCAACTCCCGGATACCGTAAGAGTGCTTTGGGTGTATCAAACGTCACAACGTAACTGGGTGACTATAAAGGTGCACTACGGGTACCTCCGAAAGTGTCTGTTGGGTTGTGACGAATCGAGATCGGGATTTGTCACTCCGTGTGACGGAGAGGTATCTCTGGGCCCACTCGGTAGAACATCATCATGAGCTCAATGTGACTAAGGAGTTAGTCACATGATGACGTGCTACGGAACGAGTAAAGAGACTTACCGGTAACGAGATTGAACAAGGTATAGGTATACCGACGATCGAATCTCGGGCAAGTTCTATACCGACAGACAAAGGGAATCGTATACGGGATTGATTGAATCCTTGACATCGTGGTTCATCTGATGAGATCATCGTGGAGCTAGTGGGAGCCACCATGGATATCCAGACCCCCCTGATGGTTATTGGCCAGAGAGGTGTCTCGGTCATGTCTACCTGTCTCCCGAACCCGTAGGGTCTACACACTTAAGGTTCGATGACACTAGGGTTATAGGGAATTGTTATACGAGGTTACCGAAAGTTGTTCGGAGTCCCGGATGAGATCCTGGACGTCACGAGGAGCTCCGGAATGGTCCGGAGGTAAAGATTTATATATAGGATGGATGGTTTTGGACACCGGAAGTGTTTCGGGCGTCACTGGTAATGTACCGGGACCACCGGGACCACCGGAGGTGTCCCCGGGGGACCATCGAAGGGGGGAAACGACCCCGGGAGGCTAGATGGGCTAAGTGGGGAAGGGAACCAGCCCCTAGGTGGGCTGGTGCGCCCCCACCCAGCCCATGTGCACCGGAGAAGGGGGGAAGGGGGAAACCCTAGGCGCAGATGAGGCCCAAGGCCCACCTAGGGTGCCCCCCCTTTCCCTGCCCTAGCCGCCGCCCCCTCCCATCTGGTGGCTGCCGCACCACCTAGGGGGGGAACCCTAGGCGTGGCGCACCCCCTCCCCCTCCTCCTATAAATATAGAGGGGTTTTGGCCATTGAGACACATGGTTTTCCCTCTCTCTCGGCGCAGCCCTGCCCCTCTTCCTCCTCCTCTCTGCCGGTGCTTGGCGAAGCCCTGCCGGGAGACCTCGTCTCTCCATCGACACCACGCCGTCGTGCTGCTGGAGTTCTTCCCCAACCTCTCCCTCCTCCTTGCTGGATCAAGGTACGGGAGACGTCACCGGGCTGCACGTGTGTTGAACGTGGAGGTGCCGTAGTTCGGCACTAGATCGGAATCGCTGCGAGTACGACTCCATCAACCGCGTTCTAGCAACGCTTCCGCTTAGCGATCTTCAAAGTTATGAAGATGCTCTTACCCCTCTCTCGTTGCTGGTCTCTCCATAGGAAGATCTGAATATGCGTAGGAAAATTTTGAATTTATGCTACGTTACCCAACAATGGCATCCGAGCCAGGTTTTCTATGCGTAGATTCTATGCACTAGTAGAACACAGAAGTTGTGGGCAATGATTTGTCAATTTGCTTGCCGCTACTAGTCTTATTCTTTTCCGGCGGTATTGTGGGATGAAGCGGCCCGGACCGACTTTACACGTACGCTTACGTGAGACTGGTTCCACCGACAGACATGCACACCGTGCATAAAGGTGGCTAGCGGGTGTCTGTCTCTCCTACTGTAGTCGGATTGGATTTGATGAAAAGGGTCCTTATGAAGGGTAAATAGCTTTGGCATATCATCGTTGTGGCTGTCACATAGGTAAGAAGGCGTTCTTGCTAGAAACCCAAATCAGCCACGTAAAACTTGCAACAACAATTAGAGGACGTCTAACTTGTTTTTGCAGGGTTTGACATGTGATGTGATATGGCCAAAGTTGTGATGTTGCATGTATGATGTATGAGATGATCATGTTATTGTAATAGGTTTCACGACTTGCATGTCGATGAGTATGACAACCGGCAGGAGCCATAGGAGTTGTCTTAATTTATTGTATGAGATGCGACGCCATGTGCTTACTACTTTTACTTCATTCCTAACGGTTAGCTATAGTAGTAGTGATAGTAGTAGTTGGCGTGACGACTTCACGGAGACACGATGATGGAGATCATGGTGTCACGCCGGTGACGATGATGATCATGCGATGCCTGAAGATGGAGATCGAAAGAGCAAAGATGATAATGGCCATATCATGTCACTATATGATTGCATTGTGATGTTTATCATGTTTTACATCTTATTGCTTAGAACGACGGTAGCATAATAAGATGATCCCTCTTAAAATTTCGAGAACGTATTCCCCTAATTGTGCACCGTTGCGAAGGTTCGTTGTCTCGAAGCACCACGTGATGATCAGGTGTGATAGATTCTAACGTTCGCATACAACGGGTGTAAGCCAGATTTACACACGCGAAACACCTAGGTTGACTCGACGAGCTTAGCATGTACAGACATGACCTCGAATACAAGAGACCGAAAGGTCGAACATGACTCGTATGGTTGAATACGATCAGCATGGAGTTGCTCACCATGGTGACTAGTCCGTCTCACGTGATGATCGGACACGGGTTAGTCAACATGGATCATGTATCACTTAGATGACTAGAGGGATGTCGATTTAAGTGGGAGTTCATACTTAATTTGATTAAATGAACTTAATTGTCATGAACTTAGTCTAAAAGTTGTCTTTATAAATATTGTAGATGTCCAACGTCAACCTGAATTTCAACGCATTCCTAGAGAAAAACAAGCTGAAAGATGATGGTAGCAACTATGCGGACTGGGTTCGCAACTTGAAGCTCATCCTTGAAGCAGCTAAAAAGGCTTATGTCCTTGATGCGCCGCTAGGTGACCCTCCCGCTCCCACAGCAGCCCAGGACATTCTGAACGTCTGGCAAACGCGGCGTGATGACTACTCTCTGGTTAGGTGTGGCATGTTATACAGTTTAGAAACGGGGCTCCAAAGGCGTTTTGAGCAACATGGGGCATATGAGATGTTCCAGGAGTTGAAGCTAGTTTTTCAAGCTCATGCCCGTGTCGAGAGATATGAAGTCTCCGACAAGTTCTTTAGCTGCAAGATGGAGGAGAACAGTTCTGTCAGTGAGCACATACTCAAAATGTCTGGGTTACACGGTCGTCTAACTTCACTTGGAGTCGAACTTCCGAATGATGCTATAATTGACAGAATCCTCCAGTCTCTCCCACCAAGCTACAAAGGCTTTGTGCTTAACTACAACATGCAAGGGATGGAGAAGACCATTCCCGAGTTGTACTCGATGCTCAAGTGTGCAGAAGTAGAAATCAAGAAAGAGCATCAAGTGTTGATGGTCAACAAGACCACTAGTTTCAAGAAAGGCAAGGGTAAGAAGAACTTCAAGAAAGACGGCAAAGCTGTTGCCGCGCCCGGTAAGACAGATGCCGGGAAGAAGAAAAAGAACGGACCCAAGCCTGAGACTGAGTGCTTCTATTGCAAGGGAAAGGGTCACTGGAAGCGGAACTGCCCCAAATACTTAGCGGACAAGAAGGCCGGCAACGTTAAAGGTATATGTGATATACATGTTATTGATGTGTACCTTACCAGCGCTCGTAGTAGCTCCTGGGTATTTGATACCGGTGCTGTTGCTCACATTTGCAACTCAAAGCAGGAACTGTAGAATAAGCGGAGACTGGCCAAGGACGAGGTGACGATGCGCGTCGGGAATGGTTCAAAGGTCGATGGGATCGCCATCGGCACGCTACCTCTACATCTACCGTCGGGATTAGTTTTAAACCTTAATAATTGTTATTTAGTACCAGCTTTAAGCATGAACATTGTATCAGGGTCTTGCTTAATGCGAGACGGCTACTCATTTAAGTCAGAGAATAATGGTTGTTCTATTTATATGAGTGATATGTTTTATGGTCATGCTCCGCTGGTGAATGGTTTATTCTTGATGAATCTCGATTGTGATGTTACACATATTCATAGTGTGAGTACCAAAAGATGCAAAGTTGATAATGATAGTCCCACATACTTGTGGCACTGCCGCCTTGGTCATATCGGCGTTAAGCGCATGAAGAAGCTCTGTACTGATGGACTATTAGAGTCTCTTGACTTTGAATCATTTGACACATGTGAACCGTGCCTCATGGGCAAGATGACTAAGACTCCATTCTCAGGAATAATGGAGAGAGCAACCGACTTATTGGAAATAATACATACTGATGTGTGTGGTCCAATGAACGTTGAAGCTCGCGGTGGTTATCGTTATGTTCTCACTCTCACCGATGATTTGAGTAGGTATGGGTATATCTACTTGATGAAGCACAAATCTGAGACGTTTGAAAAGTTCAAGGAATTTCAGAGTGAGGTTGAGAATCAACGTGACAGAAAAATTAAATGTCTACGATCTGATCGTGGAGGAGAATATTTGAGTCACGAGTTTGGCACACACCTAAGGAAGTGTGGAATCGTTTCACAACTGATGCCGCCTGGCACACCGCAGCGCAACGGAGTGTCTGAACGTCGTAATCGCACTTTATTAGATATGGTACGATCTATGATGTCTCTCACCGACTTACCGCTGTCATTTTGAGGATACGCATTAGAAACTGCAGCATTCACTTTAAATAGGGCACCGTCTAAATCCGTTGAGACGACACCGTATGAACTATGGTTTGGCAAGAAACCTAAGTTGTCGTTTCTTAAAGTTTGGGGCTGCGATGCTTATGTGAAGAAACTTCAACCAGAAAATCTCGAACCCAAAGTGGATAAATGCGTATTCATAGGATACCCTAAGGAAACTATTGGGTATACCTTCTATCTTAGATCCGAAGGTAAAACCTTTGTTGCCAAGAACGGATCCTTTCTAGAGAAAGAGTTTCTCTCGAAAGAAGTAAGTGGGAGGAAGGTAGAACTTGATGAGGTAATTGCACCCCCTCTCGAACATGATAGTAGCGCAGCGCGGGAAGTTGTTCCTGTGGCGCCTACACCGACTGAAGAGGAAGTTAATGATGATGATCATGAAGCTTCGGATCAAGTTACTACAGAACCGCGAAGGTCCACAAGGGCACGCTCCGCACCAGAGTGGTACGGCAACCCTGTGATGGAAATCATGTTGTTAGACAACGGTGAACCTTCGAACTATGAAGAAGCGATGGCGGGCCCGGGTTCCAACAAATGGCTTGAGGCTATGAAATCCGAGATAGGATCCATGTATGAGAACAAAGTATGGACTTTGGTGGACTTACCCGATGACCGGCGAGCCATAGAAAATAAATGGATCTTCAAGAAGAAGATTGATGCAAACCTTAATGTAACCGTTTACAAAGCTCGACTTGTCGCAAAGGGTTTTCGACAAATTCAAGGAATTGACTACGAAGAGACTTTCTCTCCCGTAGCAAAGCTGAAATCAGTCCGAATCATGTTAGCAATTGCCGCCTTTTATGATTATGAAATTTGGCAAATGGACGTCAAAACAGCGTTCCTTAACGGGAACCTTAAGGAAGAGTTGTATATGATGCAACCAGAAGGTTTTGTCGACCCTAAGGGTGCTAACAAAGTGTGCAAGCTCCAGCGCTCCATCTATGGGCTGGTGCAAGCATCTCGGAGTTGGAACATTCGCTTTAATGAGGTGATTAAAGCGTTTGGGTTCATACAGGTTTACGGAGAAGCCTGTCTGTACAAGAAAGTGAGTGGGAGCTCTGTAGCTTTCCTCATACTGTATGTGGATGACATATTATTGATGGGGAATAATATAGAGATGTTGGAGAGCATAAAGGCCTATTTGAACAAGATTTTTTCAATGAAGGACCTTGGAGAAGCTGCATACATATTAGGCATCAAGATCTATAGATAGATCAAGACGCCTCATAGGTCTTTCGCAAAGTACATACCTTGACAAGATATTGAAGAAGTTCAATATGGAAAACTCAAAGAAAGGGTTCTTGCCAGTTTTGCAAGGTATGAGATTGAGTAAGACTCAGTCGCCGACCACGGCAGCAGATAGAGAGAAGATGAGTTATGTCCCCTACGCTTCAGCCGTGGGCTCTCTAATGTATGCCATGCTGTGTACCAGACCTGATATAAACCTTGCCATAAGTTTGGTAGGGAGGTACCAAAGTGATCCCGGTCTGGAACACTGGATAGCGGTCAAGAATATCCTTAAGTACCTGAAAAGGACTAAGGAAATGTTTCTCGTTTATGGAGGTGACGAAGAGCTCGTCGTAAAGGGTTACGTCGACGCTAGCTTCGACACAGATCCGGATGACTCTAAGTCATAGTCCGGATACGTATATGTGTTGAATGGTGGGGCAGTGAGCTGGTGCAGCAGCAAGCAAGAAGTCGGGGCAGCATCTACATGTGAAGCGGAGTACGTAGCTGCTTCAGAAGCGGCTCATGAAGGAATTTGGATGAAGGAGCTCATCACCGACCTTGGAGTGGTTCCAAGCGCGTCGGGTCCTATGACACTCTTCTGTGATAACACTTGAGCCATTGCCATAGCCAAGGAGCCCAGGTCTCACCGGAAGACGAAGCACATCAAGCGCCGCTACAACTCCATCCAGGACCATGTCCAGAGTGGAGTGATAGATATTTGTAAAGTACACATGGATCTGAATATTGCAGACCCGTTGACTAAACCCCTTCCACGAGCAAAACATGATCAACACCATAATGCTATAGGTGTTCGATACATCACAATGTAACTCGATTATTGACTCTAGTGCAAGTGGGAGACTATTGGAAATATGCCCTAGAGGCAATAATAATATGGTTATTATCATATTTCCTTGTTCATGATAATCATCTATTGTTCATGCTATAATTGTATTAACAGGAAACAGTAATACATGTGTGAATAAATAGATTACAATGTGTCCCTAGCAAGTCTCTAGTTGGCTAGCTCGTTAGTCAATAGATGATCATGGTTTCCTGATCATGGGCATTAGATGTCATTGATAACGGGATCACATCATTAGGAGAGTGATGTGATGGACAAGACCCAATCCTAAGCCTAGCACTAGATCGTATTGTTCGTATGCTAATGTTTTTCTAATGTCAAGTATCTTTTCCTTCGACCGTGAGATTGTGCAACTCCCGGATACCGTAGGAGTGCTTTGGGTGTATCAAACGTCACAACGTAACTGGGTGACTATAAAGGTGCACTACGGGTACCTCCGAAAGTGTCTGTTGGGTTGGTACGAATCGAGATCGGGATTTGTCACTCCGTGTGACGGAGAGGTATCTCTGGGCCCACTCGGTAGAACATCATCATGAGCTCAATGTGACTAAGGAGTTAGTCACACGATGACGTGCTACGGAACGAGTAAAGAGACTTACCGGTAACGAGATTGAACAAGGTATAGGTATACCGACGATCGAATCTCGGGCAAGTTCTATACCGACAGACAAAGGGAATCGTATACGGGATTGATTGAATCCTTGACATTGTGGTTCATCCGATGAGATCATCGTGGAGCTAGTGGGAGCCACCATGGATATCCAGACCCCGCTGATGGTTATTGGCCAGAGAGGTGTCTCGGTCATGTCTGCCTGTCTCCCGAACCCGTAGGGTCTACACACTTAAGGTTCGATGACGCTAGGGTTATAGGGAATTGTTATACGAGGTTACCGAAAGTTGTTCGGAGTCCCGCATGAGACCCCGGACGTCACGAGGAGCTCCGAAATGGTCCGCAGGTAAAGATTGATATATAGGATGGATGGTTTTGGACACCGAAAGTGTTTCGGGCGTCACCGGTAATGTACCGGGACCACCGGGACCACCGGAGGTGGCCCCGGGGGACCACCGAAGGGGGGCAACGACCCCGGGAGGCTAGATGGGCTAAGTGGGGAAGGGAACCAGCCCCTAGGTGGGCTGGTGCGCCCCCACCCAGCCCATGTGCACCGGAGAAGGGGGGAAGGGGGAAACCCTAGGCGCAGATGAGGCCCAAGGCCCACCTAGGGTGCGCCCCCCCTTTCCCTGCCCTAGCCGCCGCCCCCCTCCCATCTGGTGGCTGCCGCACCACCTAGGGGGGGAACCCTAGGGGTGTCGCACCCCCTCCCCCTCCTCCTATAAATATAGAGGGGTTTTGGCCATTGAGACACATGGTTTTCCCTCTCTCTCGGCGCAGCCCTGCCCCTCTTCCTCCTCCTCTCTGCCGGTGCTTGGCGAAGCCCTGCCGGGAGACCTCGTCTCTCCATCGACACCACACCGTCGTGCTGCTGGAGTTCTTCCCCAACCTCTCCCTCCTCCTTGCTAGATCAAGGTACGAGAGACGTCACCGGGCTACACGTGTGTTGAACGCGGAGGTGCCGTAGTTCGGCACTAGATCGGAATCGCTGCGAGTACGACTCCATCAATCGCGTTCTAGCAACGCTTCCACTTAGCGATCTTCAAAGGTATGAAGATGCTCTTACCCCTCTCTCGTTGCTGGTCTCTCCATAGGAAGATCTGAATATGCGTAGGAAAGTTTTGAATTTATGCTACGTTACCCAACAAAGACATGATGAAGTCTTCAAGAAGCTCTCCCATACACAATGTGAAAAGCCTAGCTTGTGTATTCATCTTCATCTGTCCACCATGTGAGCATCCACAAGATTCAAGCATGTAATACTCGGAATGTTTATCTTGATCTTGTCCTTGTTAGCACATGAGCTTGTCCTTATCAACACATGATCATTAACAACAGCTTAAAGGGGATTAGTGATTAGTTATCTATATGTGTGTTGTGAGCAACACCAAAACACGATTAAGGGCATGACTGCACTTTCAATCTCCCCCTTTTTGGTAGTTGATGACAACATACATATAGCTCTCCAAAATAGTAATAAACATGTGTGGCTTTGAAGAGATTTGTTACGAGGCTCCCCCTGATTATATGCATGGTAAGAATGAATGGGAGAGTGAGAGTTTTGTCGAAACACCCCCTGATTATATGCATGGTAAAACAGGTAAATGCGGGAGCACCCCCTTAATATGTGTATCGAAGAAATCATATGGCAGCAGATCATCACATGGAGTAATAGAACAAAACATAATATCATACGATGATGCACCGCATTCATACATAGTACATCATAGTCGTTTATCCATACATTATCGTAGTTCCACCATGCAAATGAGTTCAAAAGCTAAAACTCCAAAGACTAAAACTAGGATACATTTCTCCCCCTTTGGCATCAAGTACCAAAAAGGGAGGCATCAGAAACATCCACAATGCTCAGAGATCATCATCACCATCATCCTCATCATGCTCATCCTCAGGCAAGCCACTGCCACCAGCCTCGTCAAGAAAATCAGCCCACTCAGGACCAGATGGGAAGCCAAAATCAGAAGGAGGAAGAGCAGGAAGAGCCTCATCGTCACTGACATCAAGATTGCCCGATTCTCTCAGACGAGCCTTAAGGGCATTCTTGGAGGTGATTAGGCGCGAAACCACATCGTGGTTCTGAGCGCACTGGAAGGAGAACGCCTTCATCATGGCAGAATGGGCTTTGCCAATGAATTTGGCAAAGCGACTGAGAGGGGCAGAGCTGGATGAAGGAGTGTCTAACCGGGAAGCAGCACGACGAGTGGAGGTGGATGGGGTTTTCCTAGGAGCATAGTCATCCACCATATGAGTAGGGATGACCCACTTGTGGTGCGTGTGAGTAGGAGCAAGCGGGAAAGCAGCAATAAAGTTGATGAAGGCCTGGATGAAGGGGGCATGAGGGAAGGCTCGCTTGTATTGAAGACTAGTGAGTCGAATCTCATGCCACAAAAAATGAGGCACATTTAGCTTGCGCTTGGGAAAATCATGCAAGTGTGACATGATATCAATGCAGTAGCCGCTGCAGGTTCCCCTGTCACCCATCTTGGGGTAGATGGTGCGGATAAGGCATTGAAAAATGATAAAGTATGGAGACCGCCAGATAGACACTTGGTTGAGATCTTTCTGTTTTTCATCAGCATCAAGTTCATGACGTGGTTTGAGAAGAGAACCACATGCTGCAATGGATTTGGGAGCATGGTTAGGGTCACTTTTGTGAATTTCGAAACCGATGTCGGGAAAACCCAAAGCGGCAACAAACTCCGCATAAGTGGCCCTAAACTCCGTATCAGAGGTTATCCAGCTAACGGAGTCATCATAATGAAAGTAACAAGTGGCATAGAATTGGTGGATGGCGCCACTGTTAAAATCGCACTTAAAGGCAAGGGGATCAGCTAGCCCCGAGGACTCAAGAAGCTCAATGGCACCCGGATATTTCGCCGGGTGAGTGCGGATGTGCTCAAGGTCAATGCAATGATGAACTGAAATACCTTTAGGAACTATGACTGTAGAGAAAATGTCCACTTGGACATTTGTGCGAAACCGTGAATCCAGAGAATCACGTTCATCATCGAATTGGTTGACATCTCTACGGAAAGTAAAATAGGCGGATTTGGGTTTTTTGGTGAAGTCCGTGACTTCACGACCCAAGGAGGGAGGAGGCTCTAAGGAGATACGTCGAGCATCACCTGCTGGCTGTTCAGGAGGAGGCGGTGGCATATATGAGGGCCTGCGAGTCCCGGGCTTCGGCATAGTCTTCCGAACGGCAACGTATTCAACACGTTCCTCCGCTACAAGCTCATCCTCAAAGTCAGAGCCATCAGACGAGGAGCTAGGCTGTGGAGGAGGGCGCCGGGCGAGCCGTTTGAAGGGACGACATGGTACATCGGTGTCATCCGTCCCCGTGCCAGGAGCGGCACGAGCGGATGAGCCAGCAGAGCTCTTCCGGGCAGTGTGCTTAATCTTGGGCATGGTTGGAAAGCCTATACGATTGGAAACCCAATGGGGAACGGTCACGGTCAATACACATGAACAAACACATGAACTAGTAAGAAGGGGAACCAATCAAGAGGGAAACCAAGATTTACCTGCAGATCGGAAGGAGAAAGGGATGGAATCAGCCAAGGGTATGGCCGGAAGAAGGATCCCGCGGAGGAAAAGGGCAACCGGAAGAGGAAATCACGGGGTACAGCTCCTATGGCGGCTGGCGGCGGCTGTGGAGGGAGAGGGAGAGGGCGCGTGGTGGCTAGGGCAAGGCCCAGCCCGCGCCCCTCTATTTATAGAGGCTCCCGATGCGTCGGACGTCCGACGGGCGTCGGACGTCCAGAGGGCATCAGCCGTCGGACGACCGACAAGTGCCGGACGTCCGGAGTGTGTCAGCCATCGGACGTCCGAGGTGTGTCGGACGTCCGAGAGGGAAGTAGGCAGAGGCAATTTCTGGAATCTTGATGATGAGGTGATTTTGAGTGAATCGAGTGGAGGAAGCATCCAACAGTTATTTCATATAGTAACTATACCTTCCCATCGCTCGAACAGTGGAGTATGTGGTGGGTTCAACCACCAAGTTCAAGTGCTACATCGAGACAGGGGCACTTAAGCATTTTCTGTCATGCTAATGATGGTGAAGTGATAAGGAGCATTTTCGCGTGTGTAGCAACCAAGATCCTCTCAACTAACATATTTTGGACATGGTATGTTGTAAATCTTCTAACTCGATTAGTATGATAAGTGTGGGTCCAAAGTACGGTCAGACGCATGAGTGCATAGTGTTATGCACATGTTAACCTATTATAAGAGCAAGGCACATGACACAAGGGCCATGGCACAAATTTTTCTCATACATATGACCATGAAGAGCTAAGAGAGCACCAACACTAAGCATTTCATCAGTGTGATTGACAAGGACAGGGAGGAAATTACACATTGAAAAAGTATTATTTTCATGCGATGATGCAACCTACACAGGGTTGACTCTAATGTTATACATGCATGAAGTAAATACTTGTTACCGAAAAGCATTGATATGGCATAGAAGTAGCGGAGTCTTGTCTTGACTCTAATTTGTTCGTGACCAGCACCACCAACTTCTTTTGAGAATAAGTCAAGATATCAATGCTTCTCCAAAGTACCTAAATCACCATTCAAGTACAATATGGTCCCCAAACTCATTGGGTCCGAAGTAGTTAGTCCAACTACCATATATATAGGGTAAACTCACTTAATTATGTGCTCATAGATATAACTTTTACTTTCATGCACACCTTAAACTGTTAATGGATATGTCAGATTTACCATATACATATATTGGATCAAAGATACGATAGACAAGGCATGTGAATCTACACATAGTTGATATGCCTACACAAGCCTATCAAAAACCAAGAATATACAAATTGGACAAATGAACACATAACTGTTAATTACGGAACATTCATGTTGTGCAAGATGGATCATGGTGACAAATCAACATATGATAGCACCCCAAGTTCAACACATGAACCGGTAAAAGCATCACACCATGTAAGGTATGCATTTTGCATAAACTTACATGCATGTCTCACTCCAGTAGATATATCAGTGTAGGTAATACGATTATAACTCCCACATCATTATAAAGTAAATAATACAACCTCAAACACATGCATGGGAGATTACCGGAAGACAAATTAATTTCTCGGCAAGTTATGTAGGTCAAATGGAGGAAAGGCCGAAATAGGATGACCATGAAAACACTACCAAGCAAGAGATACCATGTGTGAGTGAACACAATGGTATTTGGAATTATCAGTGGTGGTAGATGCCAAACGAGCACACAGATCGTTTTATACTCACACAAGTGTGACATGGGAGTTTAGCCATAAGCATAATGTTTAGATATCATACGTTAACATCCTAATTAGCTAGATCATAGTGTAGAGAAATAATTTGAAAGGCTTGCATCATATATGTCCTTCCTTCAAGTACGATTTAGCGACTAAGCCATGAGTATAGGTGTAGTAGAATGTCATACTCACGCACATCTAAGGGATTTAAACACCAAAAGGGTTATTATGCGAATTAAGTTACGTGGAGCACGACAAGCCACACAGTTATAGGATAACCCCATGTGGTAGATTCTGAGTGGCATACATCGGATGTTTATCTTCCCAAGGGTTGTGACGTGCACAAAGCATATCACACTCCCTTAATGTGATAATCCATGTATTTATCATACAAGGAAATCAATCATCCAACTAAGCTGGTAAGTGGATGCCAATTTGAACTTCGGATGGCTTTGACATCCAACGAAATGATTGGATAATCTTGCACCATGGATACTAGATGGAGTCCAATACATATATACACATTTTGGGTTAGTGATGTGCGTAGAGCAGAACTCTCCCCCTTAATGTGATGAGCTATTAACGTCTCAAAAGACCCACACAACGGTGCAACTAGGATGCAAGTAATGATCAGGACTACACACAACTATATGACATACATAACGACCTACACATGATAGATAACACATAACAATCATACTAGTAGGCGCAACATGTCAAAGTACATGCTAGGTACCAAACCTAGACATGAGAAGGAGTGGGGCAGGCAACTTTCAATGTAAACAATTTAAGTACAAGTTACCGCAAAGAGGCACATTGGATATGGGATATGAGCTCGATAATCCAAATGACTTGGCTTGAGATAATACAAATGATGAAGAGTCCTCAAATCTTCATTGTGTATCCAAGTCTCCAATGTCCTCCAAAGTCACCTATTGATTAAGTTTGAGCTTGTTGGTCCCCAACTACGTTGGGTCCTAAAAGGTTAGTCACAATAGGCTTGGCAACCCAAATGGTTCTTTTCTTGACACCATTTTGAGTACCAACAAACTTGGCAAACACATTGCCAACCTTATCGTTCCCAAGGGAATAGATATCATCAATAGTGATTGGGTTGGATAAGTTACCTCTCGTGCAAGATGAAGCGACGTGACCCTTCTCACGACATAAGTAGCAACATCTACCCTTTGCTTTCTTCCCAGTTGATTTCTCACCTCGGGGAGTGTTGGCTTGGGTCTTATTGGGAAGAGGCCTTCCTTCAACTTGTAGCTGAGTATGTGATTGAGTTTGTGGCCGCTTCCCTTGTTGCTTGTGACTTTGAGACTTCGTCTTCAGAGGGCAAGATCTAACATAGTGCCCTTTAACTTTGCACTTGAAGCAAATGATTTTGGCCAAATTCTTGACTTGTTCTAGGCCCCTCTTGTTCTTGTTTGAGTTTACTCCAACATCATTTTTGTCATTCAGAGATGTTTGCTCACACAGGACGTTGTTGAGTGTGGACATCCCTTCATGACACTGTTCCAAGTCTTTCTTCAAAGAAGTGACTTGGGCCTTGAGCTCTTCGATTTCCTCTGCACGGTTAGTATCAAAGCAAGTACTAGAGGAAGTGTAAGCTTCAATGTTAGAGCAACAAGGTAAGGAAAGTAATTCATCACACGAGGTAGCAACATTATGAGTAGACGAATTACGAGGACTAACACATGGAGATATAGTACTTTGACTAGAAGTGGTGCCATTATCCATATGAGGCTCACTTGATGTTACCTTGGTGATGATAGCCTCATGAGCTAACTTTTGCACATTATGGGATGTTAGAAGATTGGCATGAGAGCTTGTGAGCATTACATGGTTTTCTTCCAACTTCCCATAATTGCTAGTTAGTAAATCAAGTTGAGCATGTAGCTCGACATTCTCCTTCAATGTTGATACTTAAAATGAGGTAAAGTTAGATGTACAAGTATCATCAACAATATGAGAGGAGTAAGTAGCAAATAGAGACTTCTCATGAGTGGATTGAAGCTCCTCATAGATCTTAGAGGTTTTGATGAGCTCTCCCTTGACATTATTGCATTCAAGGAGAAGGACCTCAAAATCCTTTTTAAATTTATCATGAGCAACTTCAATCTCTCCTTTTGAAGATCTTAAGTCTCTACATGCTTGATGACTCTTCTCAAGTTCATGTTCAAGTTGTTCACTTTTAGCTTGTTCATGATTAAGTGAATCATTACAATTTTCAAAGTAAGCAAGAACATCTTGGAATCTTTGAAGAGCGTTATTTTTAGCTTTATGAAGAATTTTACTGATCACATAGATATTTTCAGTCAAGTCATCATCATCACCCTCGTCGCAAATATCATCATTATTGCACAGGGATGATGATACCTCATTATTACCTCTTGCCATGAGGCACATGTGAACTGGAGGAGTTGATGATGATTCTTTTGGTGAATCAGATTCTTCATTAGTCAAAAGTACTTCATATTTCTTGATTTCCCCTAAATGATTAGTCATAGAGCAACTAGGGAGAAACAAGATATTTTGATCAAGAGGACACGGGAAAGGATGCATATCACCACAAACATTTGTAGAGGGATCTTTAGGTGAAATGCATGACCTATCAGCACAATAATTTACACTATGTGTGGTGCTAGATATGCTCGTATTCCATAGAGGCCATGACATTTTCATCAACATATATTTCTTCACTCACCATGTCATTACCTTGTGAGATTGAAGATGTTGAGGTGTGCAAGCAATCGGATATGGAAGTAGTGGTGGACTCTTTATGATCTAAAAGAGTGAAGAGCTCATGCACCAACTCCTTTATCATAATATCGTCTTCATCAAGATTGGACCCACCATATATATCTTCAAGTTTAGCCCAAACTTCATGAGCTCACTTGCAAGTCGAGATAGACTTAAACACTTCAGGACTTATGGTTCGATGAATGGAAAGAAAAGCCTCACAATGAAGATACATTTCATTAGTAGATGAAGATGCATCATCCTTTTTGTCGGTAATTCCTACAAGAACAATTCGTAAAGTATTTGGGCCCATGGCCCGAAAGTGATGAAGCATACAAATTCTCCATAGGGTATAATTTGTGCCATCAGTGTCAAAGGTGTCATTGTGCACTAGTCCAATAGTCGACATCGATACTCTCTAGGTCGTGAAACCTAATTAAAGAGAGACCTTGCTCTGATATCAATTGAAAGGACCACGATGACGCCTAGAGGGGGGTGAATAGGCTATTTAAAAACTTCTTCGGATTTGGCTTAAACCTAATGCGGAAATGAACTAAGAGGATACTTTTCAAGCACAAATCCTAAATGCAATAGGCACTGCAACATGCACCAACAACATGATCTACCAAGATGGACACAACACGGTTACTAACAAGCACAAGTAAGTTACACAAACTTACTTGAGCTATATCACATGACGAGCAGGTGAACGACACAAGATACTAGATCACACTATAGCACACGATATATCAAAAGCTGCAAGTGTGAACGTGTGGATATAGAGGGTATGCTTGAACGATTAATCGTGTACAAAGAAATAGCCAACACAATATAATGAGCACAAACAATATGCAATGTATGTATGCTCAAGTAACACAAGTAAACCACAAGTAAGGAGTTAGGGTTAAGGATAACCAAGGTCACGAAGACAAAGATGTATCCCGATGTTCACTTCTTTGGAGGGAAGCTAGTCACCGTTAGAGAGGTGCATGTTACCATGAAGGCACACCAACGCCACGAAGGCTCACCATATTCTCCCTTTGAGATAACACCACGAAGGCGTTTCTCAACCACTAGTGGTAAGCCTTTGAAGTGGCTTCCAAACCCTCACAAACTTTTCTGGGGGTAATCACACGGATTGATTCCTCTCCGAAGAACTCCTACCGCCTAGGAGTCTCCAACCTCCAAGAGTAACAAGATCATGAGGAATGCTCAAAACTTGCTCAAATCTCAAATAGCTTGGGTTGAGAGGAGGAGAGGGAGACGATTTATCTTTTGATTGGAACAACTCTCAAAGGGGCTCACAAATGCTCCTGGGATCTAAGATTTGGTATGAGCAAATGTGTGTGAGGTAGAAAACTGTTCTTATGAAGATATGGCTGTGTTGGACTCCCTCTCACGAAGTGGGTGGGAGGTATATATAGTGGGGAGACTAAAGTAACCGTTGGGGTCACTTAAGTCTGACAGTGGTCGGACGTCCGACGGTTTCCGGACGTCCGACAGGCGTCGGACGACCGAAGAAGTGTTCATATCAGTTGGCCACTTCGTAGTCGAACAGGGACTGGACGTCCGAAGAGAGGGTCGGATGTCCGAGAGTTCAGCTCTGTTCAAGGGCACCGGATTTCCGAAAGCGGTCGGACGTCCGGCCCTCGGACGACGGGGGGAGGCCGGAAGTCCGAGGTATTTGACTCTGGTGCAAGGTTCCGGATTTCCGAAGTGGTCGGGCGTCCGGCCCTCGGACGTCCGGAGGGAGCCGGATGTCCGAGACTTTGGCTCTGGTATAAGGTTCCGGATTTCCGAAGTGGTCGGGCGTCCGGCCCTCGGACGTCCGGAGGAAGCCGGATGTCCGAGGCATTGATTCTGTTTTGGGATCAAAGCAGAGCAGTGGAGATTTGGCATGAGCAGGAAAGTAGAGATGTAGTTTGAGCAAATTTATCGCAATACCCAGTGATCCCCTCTTAATAGTGCGGGATCCCTAAAGACTCAAGAATCATAAAAAAGAAGGGGTATCGATGATCTATACTTGTGTGTATACTTTTATTTGCTGATCATCACTCCGCACCACTAACGTCAAAGGAACTGGTACCTTTGAGTTAGCCTTTCACTTGAGCTTGGTATTGTTGTTCCTTCTTGACTCAAGTTGAAAGCAAGACATGATGAAGTCTTCAAGAAGCTCTTCCATACACAATGTGGAAAGCCTAGCTTGTGTATTCATCTTCATCTGTCCACCATGTGAGCATCCACAAGATTCAAGCATGTAGTACTCGGAATGCTTATCTTGATCTTGTCCTTGTTAGCACATGAGCTTGTCCTTATCAACACATGATCATTAACAACAGCTTAAAGGGGATTAGTGATTAGTTATCTATATGTGTGTTGTCAGCAACACCAAAACACGATTAAGGGCATGACTGCACTTTCACTTGCCTTTGCCTTCAACTGGTTCAAAAGATTTTTGATGTCTTTGATAGGCGACAAGTAGCCGAGGTGATTCTAAAAGTCAGCTTGGTAGTTGATGGCGAATCTATTCCTGATGAATCTCATGATCCAAGGCGCATAAATCTTCAACTTAAATGGCGACAAAGCATTATCGACCAAAGTCCTCAAGAAGAAATCATGAAGGTTCATTGGGATGACATGAATGACGTTGAACATGATATTCTTCATAATGCCTACAACATCTTCTTCCTTGTCATGCCCTTTGATAAGTGCGATGGAATATGACAAAATTATGTAGGCAGTTCTGGGCTCATACTTCAAGTCCTTCACCAGGAATCTAGTCCTTGGAGGTTAGCCCTGAGCCAAAGGTTTCATGAGGACTTCCATTAGCTTATTTGGCCGTTCCCTTTCATCATACATTCTGACTGCATATTCTGAAGGAATTGAGATTGGAAGAGCTCGAAGCAATTCTGTGGCTGGAGCTTTGTAGTGAGTGTGTTATGTCATCCAGTCCAATTATGTGGGACAACGAGTGTTGTGCGGATATGCTACGTGAGCTTTCGTGTTTCGTCCTTTTCCTTAGCTCGTTTTACTTTCGTTTTTTTACTTCAATCTTCTCACGTGCTCTCTACAGGTCGTTCTACTGGATTCACAAGGAAACTGGCGCATGTTAGCAGTAAGTGGCCTTAAACACTTACTGGTAACATGCGCATGTTTTTTGTTTTTTGTTTTTTTATATGTTTTTTATACTTTCAAATATTCCACATATATATAAATAAACACCTTGAAAACACATCTGATAAATGTTGAAAAGTATTTTAAAAATATTGAATAAGTATTATAATTATTAAAAATATTTGAAAATGTTGAACAAGTAATTTAATATTTTGAATAATACTAAAAAGTTGAACAAGTAATTGAAAATGTTGAATAAGTATTCAGAATATTTAAAAAGTACTTACCAATGTTGAGCAAGTATTAAAAAATATTGAATGGGTATTTGAAACATGTTGAATAGGTATTAAAATGTTGAACAAGTATTTATAAAGTATTGAATAAGTGTTCAACCATGTTGAATGTGTATACAAAAAATGTTCAAAATACGCCATAATGGACACCACACAAGGATGGGAAAGTCCAAAACAAACCTTAAAGTTGTAGACGAAAGGTAAATCAAACCTCGAACTCCCAATCCCTGAAATCAGCACACCAAACTGTGTGATCTCGGTCTATTTTGAACCCTCGACCTGTTTGTCACACTCGGAATACAACAATCTCGACCGGGCATAACCTGCTACTTTCACAGACAAGAATTTGGGCGGGCCCATTATACCACAACAAGAATTCGTAACTTTTTAAGAATAAATGAGCATTTCTAAAATAGTTTAGAAGTTAAAAAATGTTCCTGTTTTCTAATTTTGCACAAACTAAATTTCCTTTTGTGTTTCTAAAATAGGTTTGTAATTTTGAAATTATATTATCATTTTTTAAAAACTCTCTGTTATTTAAAAAAATCACATTTGTCAAAAAAGTTCAGAATTCCAACAACTATTCACATGCTAGGAAAAATTATCCGGATAATAAAAAATTGTGTCAAATGTTCAAATAATGTTTTCGCAATTTCGTAATTTATTCGTGTTTTGGAAAACACCGAAGCGTCTAATTTGAAAAAAACAATTTGGGGCAAACAAATATTGAAAACATAAACAATTTTGGTAATTTCCGCATATATTATAAAGAGTGTTTATTTTTTGAAAATTCCGAATATTTCTTTTTTTGAAAAACAATCAATTTTGAAAAGGCGATCACTTTTTGAAACATATTTTTTAAAACTGCGAACACTTTTCGAAAATTAGAAAAATGGGAGAAAAAACATAAACCTGAACAAATTTGTAAAGAAACGTTTGTGACATCTAAAAAGTATTAGGAGTTTAGAGTAATGTACATGTTATTTAAAATATTATGTAAAATGTATATAATATTCGTGTAATTCAAACAAATGTTTCTTCCATTCAAGAAAGTGTAATATTTCAAGAATGTTCACTACTTTCAAAAAAATTGCTTGTGACATTTTCAGAAAGAAATGTATACAGTGCAGAAAAAGTTTGCATGATGTAAAAAATGTGGCATACACTTAACAGAATATACATGACACGTGTTTAAAAAATGTATATACAATTTTAACAATGTGTAACAATGTAATACATGTTCGTATAGTTTATAAAATGTTTTTTATCGTTAAGAAATGTAAGACGTATATTTGAAAAAATATTGCCATGGGAAAGAAAACAATATAACAAAGGAAAACAATACAAAAAAATCAAAAAAGAAACAAAAGAAACCAAAAGTATAACGATCAAAGAAAAACCAGATAAAACCAGTGAAAAAACAAAGTACAACAAGAAAAAAAACCATACCAGCGCGAGAGACTGCACTAATGGGCCTGCCCTATTCAGCGAATAACGTGTAAAACCTCTCAAGGTTTAAAATAAGCCGGGCTCACGAACTTTGGTGTGCTGATTTCAGGGATTGAAAGTTTGGGGTTTGATTTATCTTTTCTCTACAAATTCAAGGTTTATTTTGAACTTTTCCCTACAAATTCAAGGTTTATTTTGGACTCTTCCCTACAAATTCAAGGTTTATTTTGGACTTTTCCCTACAAGGATCAGTGTCATTGTTCAGTAACGAATCCACATTCACAATACCTTGATGAATACAACGGTTTTTTGTTCAGAAGGACCACCTGCTTTCAAGTGAAAAAATACCACTTTCAATAGAAATTTACAGAAAAGAGCCCCCGACCGTGACAGCGGGTGCGCCAACCGACACGTAACACCTGACGCAACGGCTGGAGGCGGCAGAACTATTCACTGCATTGTTCACACGAGGAACGATTCACTAGGGATGAACAATATTTTTGAAAAAACATTCAAAAAATAGCAGAATAAATTAAAAAACTGAATTTTGTTGGCACCAAAGATGACTGAGTGTTCTAGCTGCGTGCAAAATTTCAGATGTTTCTGTGTTCTTTCGCTATTTCTTCTGAATTTCTTTCAAAGGTACTGTTCATTTTGTGTGAATAGTGATGCCTCAGCGTCCGAGTGAACAGTGCCTCCGCCTCTGACCGTGAGGACATGTGACATGTGTCTTCGGTTGTGCACGTGGTCTTTTTAGACAAAAACTAGAATACAACTGCACACAAATATCCCGAGGTGTGCAAACGGCTCACACAATGGTACTATATGATGGTACGAGCCACATCGAATTTTTCATGTGCTAATGCACTTTTAAACCGAATATAGCTGCGACGAACACGGGAACAGAGTAATACTGACAAAAGTAAGAAGAAAGTTCTAGCACAACGGTACAACCACGCAAGCTACAAGCAGAACTGTTGGGGACTGTGCATAGGACTCTGCACACACCCACACGAGTTCCCAACAGTTGGATTGTTAAAAATGGTTGCCTTGCCCACAATCCAATTAAAACCAAAGCAAACGGGGTTAGTTCCGACTAGTATCTGAAGATGAGGCTTTGGGGTCAATTCCATGGGCATGCTCAAGATGCCTCAAGAGACGGGAAGTCCCATGATGAATTGTGTCAGCTGCGTAGACCTTTTTGCAATAGTTGCAAATCGCCCGCGCTCCATCCTCCCTTTTGAAGTGATGCCATGCTATTGATCTTGGTTTTGGTTTTGATCTCGGTCTATTTATCGACTGCGTAGAAGGATTATGTTGGACAACTTTGATGCTTGATGCAGCATTTTCAGTGTTCCCTCGCATCCTTTTACTTATGTCAAGCACCAAAGCTGATTCACACTGCCCGTTTTCTTGATTTGGGGCATCTGTTTCCTTCAACTCCCCATTCCCAGTCACAGGCACGTCACTGAATTGAGGAGAACCAAAGTCTCCGCGAGTAGATATCTTGAAAAGTGAAAAGAAAAAAACTATATTCATTAATTAAAGGGAAGATATAAGATGCTTCTTAATTGATCGAGGGTAATACTCCCTCCGTCCTAAAATAACTGTCTTAACTTTGTACTAGCTCTAATACAAATTTATACTAAGCTTGAGACAGTTATTTTGGAACGGTAAGCTACACAGAATTTTAAGTTTAGCAAGCTGGAAAGGAATTACCCTGACAGATTTAATGTTCACTCTCCTTCGAATGTACGGAGTAAACACTTATATGCATACGATCATGCAAAATAAAATGTACCATAATATGTTGAGATTTTCTTCTTATTATTATTCCTTGCAGTGTGACATGGTTTGTACTGTAGAAGAATTTTGCATGCATTTTCACGAAATCTCAACTAAATATATAACAAACAATCAAATTTTTGCACCTAGAGTCATTTATATAAGATTGTACTCATCAGAGATAATACTATAGTTATTAACTGTTACACTAAAATAAATAACGGTCTATATCAATTTGGGAGCATCTTAAAAGAGCTCTTTATTAAAACAAGAATTAAGCACGTAAAGGTGAAAAAATGTCCCTTAAAAACTAAATATGCAATACATTTCCTAGTCTATCTTGTTGATCGAAACGCTAACCTGGGCACTTGGGCGGGATGGCATATACGTGCTTGTGAGATTTACTGCCTGTTAGGTTAAAAAAAAAACAGATTAACTGCCCGTTGACAGAATAAAATAACGTGGTAAACCGTTGCAAGTAATCCATACAAAATTGTTGCTGCGACAGAACATTTGGGTGTGAAGAACCTCACCTCAAGTCCTTTGCACATCAAATCAATCTCAGGCTCGAAGTCCACCTTCTGTGTTAGCATCATAAGTTGAACAACAGCAACACATGACTTCGTATGAGGGTCAAACACGCGTAACGCCTGGTCAGGCAGTGGATACTCGCTGTTGTAGCACTGACAACTGGGACCCCATTCTGGGACTTTGAGGCTAAATACGGGACCCGTTACCCCAAATTCCCCTGCATTAGTGCTGTCAGGAGGGATTATTTGCATCATGGACGCGTCTCTGAATTGAAGAAGCCCGGTGTTCTGATTACTGAACACAAAAGGTTGTCCTGAAGTGGTAAGCACATGACGACCTTGGTGCTTGACAGTCTCCCAAACCTGAGCCAGCAGGCATGAATCAGTGGACTCCTTCAAATACTGGAAAGCATGTGTAAGCCTCTCCTTCAACAGGCAGGAACCATCTGTGCTGCCATCATGAAGGGGAGCGTGGGGATGCCACTTACTGCTAACATGCTCCAGTTCCCTTTTGAATTCAATACAAGAACCTATACAGTGCAGATCAGAAGATTGAAGTAAAAAAACGAAGGTGAAAGGAGCTAAGGAAAAGGACGAAACACGAAAGCTCACGTAGCATATCCACCCAGTTCAGGGGCCGCTTGTATCCAAAATCCGACGAGTTCCAGCGCCAGGTCCGGCGGCGCCAGTACCGGGGGCGCTCGGATGCCTGCGCAGGGATGAGGGCCGTGTCCAAAGGTGATATGCGGCCGCCGAACCCCACCGATGCCGGCGGACTTGGTGGCGGTGACCATGCCATGGCGAGTCGCATCGACTCTTCATCCATGAAGATGATGTCGGAGTACTCGCCGCTGTTACAGGCTGGGGAAACCAAGTCCATGGGAGCAAGCGGACGATGCTCTCTCTCAGGGGAAAGTGCTGGAATGAAGGTGAAGTGCTCAATGAGAATTGGGGAGCCTCTCAATATATAAACCGACATCTTCGGGCCAATTCTTAAAAATACACAGGTCGGGCTCAAATTAAAAAACCTTGTTCAGATGGCATGACATGGTCAAGCCTGCAAAGTTCGGGCTCAAATTTTCTAAGATTCTTGATCGATCAGCCTATGTCACCTCAACGACTAAATACCCGTCCGGGCACTAATCCATCACAAAAACGCGATTTAACCGAACCCCTCAAACGGGTCTCAAACGTCCGGGCTGACCGACATCCCTCATATCCAGCCTAAATATGAGAAAACCCGGATGCTCCCGGACACGCCAGCCTGGCCCGCATCGACCCCATATATATATTCGTCCCCATTGGTTCGTGGAGCAAATCACACTTTCCTCCACTCTCATCTGTCATCCTAGCTCACCTCCGGCGATCTCCGTCCTTCTCTGGCATGGAGGACAACGGATCCGACTCCCATCAGTCTGAATACATCAACTAAGGGGGGGGGGGGGGGGTCGTCCCCTGCAAATTGGAGGAGGCAATGGCAGTTCGAATTGCACTCCGCCACTCCCGCGAGGACAACGCCCGGCCGACGGCAGGATCTGTCCGCCGCGACTCCATAGTGTCCTCTCAACACACACTCTTGGTTCCAACGACCGGCGGAGGTGGAGGCGCTTGATGCGGCGGGCGGCTATTAGTGCCCGAGCGAAGGCACTAATCAATTAGGCAGAGGTACTAATCGATCAAGAATCAAGAATCGATCAAAAATCTCGAGGAGGAAATGGCGGAGGCGGAGGCGGCCGCAGAGGAGGAAACCATTCACCCCCAAATTTTGAAGAAACGACAGTTGAGGAACACGCGCGTCCTCGTCCGCGAGTAGAATCAAGCATCCGTGAAATGGCAGGACCGTCATCGAACGAGGTGGAGGAAGTGAGTGACGACGAGGACAGCTCGAGTGACGAGAAGATCCGGCTTGATGAATCATCGATCGATACTTCGATGTCCACCATAGCCAAACATGCCAAATATTGGTAGTCTGATGACATCTTAGTAGTGATGGAGTAGTTGAACGATGTGTACAATGCGTCGGCGTGATAGTTGAATGATTTGTATGAATTTGAGATATCAGATGTGAGGTGTCCGGTTGTATAATGCATTACTTGAGGTGTGACCGGGTAGTGTCCGTGGACGCGTCCGGACGCGACCGCGAACGTTTGTGGGGCCGGATTTGTAAGTTTTCGGTGCAGATGCTCTAACCTACTCATCGACGCGGCAAAGGCCCGTCGTGCTCTTCCAGCAAAATTGCATCACTCTATGTGCTTTTTTTTAACCGACCTAAGAGCATTTGTCACTGAACCCCTATCCAACGTTAGAGAATTATAATGCAAATATGGTAGGAATTATGTAAATATGGTTTTTTTTATAGTGACACTCACAAAGCTTATGCATCAGATACAACATCATTGTACATTACTTTACATGTTTCAAGCCTTTTGATGGAAGCTTCTCTATGTGATGGAAGCTCATGTATGTGGGGCCATTGATAATACAACCTTTCCTATTCTATTGAGAATCTTCTTTTTTGTAGGTTTTCCTATTTACTTTGTAGTTCAAAGCTGGTGCTTTTGTGAATTTAATTTGAGAGGCAGGAGATGTATTTGTTGGTTATGTAACTGATTTTGGACCTCAGAATTAGTTATTAATTTTCTCCATGGAAATTTTGACAAAGATGATTAACATAGAGTTATTATACGAAATTGGAAAAACATTATTTGAAAATTTGACACAATTTTTTATTATCCAAATATTTTTTCCTAGCATGTGAATAATTGTTGGAATTCTGAACTTTTTTGACAAATGTGATTTTTTTAAAATAACATAGAGTTTTTGAAAAATGACAATAAAATTTCAAAATTACAAACCTATTTTAAAAACACAAAATAAAATTTAGTTTGTGCCAAAATTAGAAAACAGGAACAGCAACATTTGTTAACTTCTAAATTATTTTAGAAATGCGCATTTATTCTTTAAAATTTACGAATTCTTGTTAGGGTATAATGGGCCCGCTCAATTTCTCGTCTGTAAAAGTAGCAGGTTATGCCCGGTCGGGATTGTAGTATTCCCATTATGACAAACAGGTCTAGGGTTTAAAATAGACCGGGATCATAGAGTTTGGTGTGTTGATTTGTGGGATTGGGAGTTCAAGGTTTGATTTAGCTTTCGTCTACAAGTTTAAGGTTTGTTTTGGACTTTTCCATCCTTGTTTGTTGTCAATTATGGCACATTTTGAACATTTTTTGTATACACATTCAACGTGGTTGAACACTTATTCAATACTTTATAAATACGTTCATCATTTTAATACTTATTCAACATGTTTCAAATACTTATTCACTAATTTTTAATACTTGCTCAACATTGTTAAGTATTCTGAATCCTTATTCAACATTTTCAAATACTTGTTCAACTTTTTAGTATTATTCAAAATATTAAATTACTTGTTCAACATTATCAAATATTTTTAATAATTATAATACTTATTCAATATGTTTATAATACTTTTCAACATTTATCAGATGTGTTTTTAAGGTGTTTATTTATATATATGTGGAATAGTTGAAAGTATAAAAAACACATAAACATAAAACAAAAAACAAGAACAAAGAAACGAATAAGAAAAAAGGCCGCGGCCTCCCTCTTTGCTGTGCTGGCCCATCTGGGCTCCCCCCTCCCCATGCTGTTTTTTGAAGAGTGTTTATTTTTTTTGAGCGGGGAAAGCCTGACGGCTTTTATATTTCATGTGAAAAAACACTTACATCATTAGCTAATGTATCTATGAGGAAGCCTGGAGGCTCCTCCATCCACTTTATAGTTCTAGTGGGTTCAACAAACCTAGCTAGGGTATGAGCTACCATATTTGCTTTCCTTGGGCAGAAGGCAAATTGGATCAGAATAAAGTTCTTGGCGAGGAAGGAGCACTCTTCGTATACTGCCGCCGCTGGACCGAGTGAATTGCCGTCGAGTAACATGGTGTCAATCACATCCTGGCAATCAAACTCCACAATGATCTGTTGCACACCCACCTCGCTGGCCAAGAGAAGTCCATCTCGCAAGGCTCTCGCTTCCGCTGAACTGACATCTTCGGCAAAAGATATAACACTGCAGGAACCAACGATGAACACTCCCTTGTTTGATCGTAACACCGCACCGGTGCTACCCGTCCCCGAGTCTTCAGAGAAGTCGGCATCCACGTTAAGCTTGTAAATGCCATCAGGAGGCCGTTGCTATCCATGTCGAACAGCACCTGGGCGCCTCTTCCTTGCCCTGAAGAAGTTCTTCACAAGTGCCGATATTGCATGTGCCGATCTGGGTGATTCGGCGACATGCTCACCATGAGTTAAACTCCTCCTTTCCCACCAGACATACCAGACCGTCGTCGCAATGATTTCAGCACGGTCAACATCCGAAATATTTGATTTGATGGTGCTCTTAGATAGTATCAATTCAGATAGGACCGCACTCCCGTCCTGCTCCAGATCACAAACTTGATTCACCAGGTTCAAAAGACCTAAAACCCTCCAGATTTCCTGTACTCTAGGGCACTGTAAAAAAGCATGCTTTATACTTTCACAATCCATTGAGCAGAGCGGGCATTGAGAGCTGGTCATGATGTGTCGATTTGCCAAAACCCCATAGCATGGTATAGCTCCTAGTAATGATTTCCATACATGAATTTTGATCTTTGCGGGCAGCCTCAACTTCCAAATGGTTCTCCAAATAGGGTTATTACCTGAGGAATGATTTGTATTCGTCCTCCTCAACTTTCACCCATGTTGGTTATCCCATTCTTGGTGATATGCCGATCTCACAGAGAACATACCCCGCTTGTCCGGGTGCCAGGAAAGGAAGTCATCCATCATCCCCACCGCAAGGGGGATATTTAAAATGCGTTGTGCATCAATTGGCCAGAAAATATCCGTGATGAGATCCTCATCCCATGATCTGCTATCCACATCTATAAGTTCAGAAACTTTGGTTAGCACAATATTGCTCTGTGGAGTCATAGGTTTTTTGTTGGGGCTGCTAGGTATCCACGGATCCTCGCAGATTTTAATTGAAGCTCCATCTCCCACACACCATATGATGCCTTGTCTGAATGTTTGTAACCCACTCCACAAACTTTGCCATGTGTATGAGCTCCCCTTCTTTAGGGTACAATTAAGAAGATCACCATCTGGATAATATTTTGCTTTGAGAACCCTTGCACACAGTGAATCTGGGTAGCATAGGAGCCTCCAAGATTGTTTTGCAAGGAGAGCTAGGTTAAAACATTGGATGTCTCTAAAACCCATGCCTCCCTTCTCTTTCGGCACACACATTTTCCACCATGCAAACCAGTGCATGTGTTTCTTCCGCTCTTCATCACCCCACGAGTATTTTGAGATTGCCGATGTGATCTCATTGCATATCTCCTTCGGTAGTTTGAAAACAGACATGGCATAAGAGGGGATAGCTTGTATTGCTGCTTTAAGCAATGTTTCTCTCCCCCCACCGAGAGAAGTTTCTCTTTCCATCCTCTGATCCTACTCAGAACTCTTTCAACAAGATGCTGGAAACAATCAGATCGATCCACTCCTACAATTGGTGGCAGTCCAAGATATTTCTCCGAGATAGCTTCGGCCATAATGTTAAGAGTGGTGCAGATCTCCACTCTTGCTTGGACTGACGTGCATGGGTTAAAGAACAATGCTGATTTGGCCTCACTAACTAGCTGTCCCGAGGCCCTGCAATACTCGTCAGAACTTTCCGGAGGGATATTGCATTTGCTTGGTCCGCACGCATCAAGATTAGAGAATCGTCTGCAAAGAGGAGGTGGGATACTGCTGGGGCATCTCGGCATACTTTAACCCCCGTGATATTACCAGCCGTCTCTTCGAAAGCGATCATACTAGACAAACCTTCCGCACATATAAGGAACAAGTTGGGTGATAATGGATCGCCTTGCCGAAGGCCCCTCGTTGGGGCAAAAGGTGCCGATAGTTCATCGTTAATACGTACTTGATACTGGACTGAGGAGATGCATTCCATGATGAGGGCCACCCAGTCGGCTCTGAAACCTAGCTTGATCATCATCTTCTCAAGAAATCTCCATTCCACCCGATCATACGCCTTATGCATGTCTAGTTTCACCGCACATGTGCCATACCCAGATGTCTTCCTATTGATTGCATGATAGGACTCGAAAGCTACCAGGAAGTTATCGGTGATGAGCTGGCCTGGAACAAATGCGCTCTGGTTAGGCAAGATGATATCAGAAAGTACCATTTTCAGTCTCCCTGCCAGCACTTTGGATATGATCTTATATAGAACATTGCAGAGGCTAATAGATCTGAATTGTGTAACAAATTCAGGGTTGTCCACCTTGGGTATAAGAACTATCGTTGTGTTATTCCATCCCCTAGGGATTTTCTTGGTTTGTATAGCCTGCAATACCTCATCCACCAGATCCTCTCCTATGATGTGCCAGAATCGCTTATAGAAGACTGCATGAAGTCCATCAGGGCCAGGGGCTTTGAAATCACCAATGTTGTACAGAGCTTTTTTACCTCATCTCTAGTGTAGGGTTTATTTAGCTCCGTGTTCATCTCCTGTGTGACTCTAGGGTTTACTTTCTGAATGAGATTGTCATCATCCCCTTGTGCTCCAGCCGTAAACAGAGAGGTGAAATAAGTTGAGATGTGCTCATGTATATCATCGAGCTCCTCTACCCAGTCGCCATTAGGCCCTTTGATCTTCATGATCGAATTGCGCTTCTTCCTGCCATTAGCTGCTCGGTGGAAAAACCTGTATTTTGATCCCCTTTTGCAAGCCAATCTGCTCTACCTCATTGCATCCAGTATAGTTCCTCTTTCTCGAGCATTTCCTCAATCTCGATATGGATTTTCTGCTGTTGGACTATTGCCTCGTCAGATAACGAGCCAGACAGTACAACATTCAGCTCAGTTTGTAACTGTCTTAGCTTCGACCTCGGTCCCTTCAACGTATTCTTGTCCCAGTGATGTAGATCAGCATGCACCCCTGCAATTACATCTGCCAAGGGGCCTAACCCTTCCTCCTTCCTCTTATTCCACGCCGTCTGCATGATGTTCTCCACATTCTCCTCTGCTAGCCACCGAGCCTCAAACTTCCGAGCCCCCGGTCTCTTCCTCTGCTGCAGTATCGCGCTATGTTCCGTATTAATTAGGATAGTGCGATGATTAGACTTATCATACTCCTCATTGGAAACCCCATAGTCTGGGAACATATCAGCCCATCGCACGTTACTCACCGCTCGATCCAAACGTTCACGGATAGTTCCTCTATGCCAGGTGAAGATGTCACCCACATATCCTAGGTCATCCAGACCGCAATCAGACAGTGCATCACTAAAGGCCCGCAAGCATCGGATCGGTCGTGAAGCACCCCCTTCCTTCTCATAATTGTGCAGAATTTCGTTAAAATGACCCGCTATAAGCCAGGGGAGGCTTATCATCGCATGTAGCTGCCTTAGATATTCCCAGGTGAGGTGTTTTCTTTCTCCACTAGGTTCCCCATATAGACCCGTGAATCGCCATCCATCCGGGGAATTCTCATTGATACGAATGTCGATGAAATTTGCATGAATCTCCACTGACGTGACTCCCACGTTAGCTTGCCAAAGCATCAAGAGACCACCACTTCTTCCATCGCTTTCCGATACTGCCATTTGATCAAAGCCCAGACGCCTCATCAGTTTTCCATCGCTATAAGAGTGTTTCTTAACGTATATATTAAAAATATTTAAAGTATAAACAAAAGAAATAAACGAAATAGGAAACTGGCAGGTGCTTTTGGGCTGGCCCATATGCTCGCTCAGGTGTGCGCTCTGTGTGCTCTCTGTTTCTTTGTGCGTGTGTGTGTGGGGGGGGGGGGGTATTTCGGTCGCGTTGAGAGTTAGGGTCTCTTTGGGACTACTCTACTTTATAAAAGTCAGTTTCGCTCCATCAAATTCATTTTGAAGCAGTTTCATACAGAAGTTGTAACTTTTTGAGAGAGTGTTTGCCTTTGTCTAGCTTCACTTTGAAAAATGAGAAATTTAATAAAAATTATATATCTGATTGGATGAGTGGGGAGAAACGAAAGGATATCTACTTAATGGTGGCATTAATGGGTAATTTCCTTTCAACTTCAGCTTATACATTTTTTTAAACATCTCCTAAAGAGCTTCATAAAAAATATGAAGTTATACCTTAAATTCTAGTTTTTACGGAGCGACATGAAGTGAAGCTATCCTGTTTGGCTTGTTTTTTTATAGAACGGAGCTGAATTGTAAGGAACGGAGTAGTTTCAAACAGCCCCTTACAGTATTAGGATGGTCTGCTATGCGCGTGCAATATTAATATATAGAATGAAAATGGGAGAACCTTGTTGTTGCGCAGTGCTCCCAGCCACTACGCTAATGTCGATTTTGTGTTGAAGTATTTGTGTGCATCCTGCTTGAGGATTTTTCGAGACGCTTTTATCTTTTTCGTTTTGTTTCTTTTATTTTTTCTTTTCCATTTTTTCATTCTTTCTTGCATTTTTTCTTCGTATTTGTTTTTTTGCCTTTTGTTTTCCTCTCCATTTTTTGGTTTTTTCTTCTTCTTCATTTTATACTTTTCTTTGTTTTTTTTTCTTTTGTTTATTTGCGTTTTCACTCTACATCTTTGCATGTGTGAAAAACATTTTCTTAGTAAATGGTCAACATTTTTGTATACACGTTCAACATTGTTTGAACACTTCTTTAATATTTTATAAATACTTGTTCAACATTTTAGTACTTATTCAACATTTTTAAATATTTTCTCAATTGTTTTCAAATACTCATTTTTTAAAATTTACTCAACATTGTTAAATACTTGTTCAACATTTTGAATACTTATTTAACATTTCAAATACTTGTTCAATTTTTTTGAATACTCGTTCTACAATATTTAATACTTATTTGACATTTTGTCAAATACTTGCTCAACAGTTTTTGTATTATTCAAAATTTCAAATTACTTACTCAATATTTTCAAATACTCGTTTAATATTTTTTGGTACTTATTCAACATTTTCAGATGTGTTTTTGAAGAGTGTGTGTGTGTGTGTATATATATATATAAGACAAATTTTATCTACCACCGGTGGTAGTTACCACCACTTGTGTTTTGTATGTTGTATGTAGTATCTATCAAATCGGAGAGTATGTATGCGTAGTATGTAGTATATAATTATGTTTAGGTAGTATATATACTATTTGTTTGGTAGTATGTATCATATTTTGTGTATGCTCCTTTTTACATACAAATATATGCGTATTTCACAAATAAAATAAAAACTATGGATCAACTTGTCATGTTTTCATGTAACTCACTTTGAAAAATCTTATATATAGTATATGAACATAATAGGAATGATAAATTAGTATATATGCTTTCGCGTGGTAGTATATTGAACATGTGGGATAACTACCCCTGGATGGTAGGATGTATTTTTTCTATATATATATATGTGTGTGTGTGTGTGTGTGTGTGTGAGTGTGCGCGCGCGTGCGTGCGTGTGTGTGTATGTGAAATATTTTGAAGTATAAAGAAAAGTATAAAAATAAAAAGTACAAAGAAAGGTGCAAAGACAAAATTGTTTATACACACGATTCCGAGCGATCCTGTGCACCGGGAAAAAAAATCCCTAGCGGAGTACTACAGGGAGGCGAAGAGGAAGCAGCGGGTAGACTTGAAGTTCGTCGCTAGGTTGCAAAAGCGGCAGCATAACGGAGCAGGGATCATTTAGCTTAATCAACATATATCAGATGAGATACTTTATTTGATGAAATGCTGCAACCTATCTCTACTAGTGTACTAGTACTATAGTCCAGCAAATTTGAAGTTTGAGACCAGCCATCCACCTTGACATAGAACACTTTTTAGCCGTTGATTTTTTCTCACAAAGTGAATCGCCACCGTTTATCATACCAAAACTCAACTGATCCATTGGCTACAGTTTGTGGAATTCGCTCACCGCGGTGACGCGCCAAACAAGGCTGAGAGGATTTTTCAGGAGTCATCCACACACACTACACCTGCTCGTCTTTTACCTCCACGTACGCGCGTGCTGGTGATGAAAAACAAATTCATTCAAGATCTAGTATATATGATAGAAATGTATGCTGACGACGATTTGAATCAACAGGAACATCGTCATCATATAGGAGTAGTTTACATGAGGACGACACAACCAGCACACACAGTCGGAAGTCGATCGGAACAAACGAAACGGGTCTTACGTACTCGGAAATCGGCACACAAACGAGACATGCATGCGATACTCTTGTAGTAGTACTAGGAAGCAGCTAATATAAGGCGGGTGATGAGATGACGCAGGCGGCCAAGGCCATCACGCTCACGCATGCTTGCACTTGAGGTCCTTCATGCAGGGGAGGTCCATCTCGGCGACCTTGACCATCCTGGCGGCGCCATGGCAGTGGTGGTCGGGTGTGCACTGGATCTCCACCTCCCGCTCCACCTCGCAGTAGCACGAGGGGTCCGCCACCACGCCGGAGCAGCACATCTTGCCGTGCCCGCGGAAGAGGCAGTTCTTGAAGTACATGGCCTGCGTCTTGCAGGGCTCGGGCTCCGGCCGGTACGGCGCGTACGCCGCCGCCGTCGCCATGAGCGCGGCGCACGCCAAGAGGACGACGGCGAGCTTCACGGACGCCATGGCTGGACTGGATGCAGATGGAGCTTAGCTAGCTAGCTAGTGGGGGAATACACAAACCGGACGACAGGGGTCAGCGCGGATCGATGGCCGGATGGGCTCAACACATGGTGCCTTGGCGAATTTTATAGGCGCCCGATGATGGCCTCGATGGCAGTGGCGGGCTAACGTGCGGCGGAACCCCCGGTCCTGGTTCTGATTGCGACCTCTGTCCCTAGCTCGTTTCTTGTTTTCTTAATCAGTGGAGATGTCGGGTCGAATCAGTCTCATGCATGTGACAGTCCACTGGGCGACATGAGAGGTGCATGTGATTTGGTTGGCGCTTGCTGGTTATCATGCATGTGCTTGCTAGCTAGCTCACGCGAATTAAGGGAATATAATCTTAGTTAACTGCTGATTTGGTGAGGCGCTCTGATATATCAACGGATCCGAGAAGAACGTACAGCTAGCGTAGGAGGGTAGATACGCTACGTTTCCATCTCGGGGTTAGGTTTATCTTAGCCGGTGGAAGTTCTACCGGGCCAGGCTCAACCGTGTTTTTTTTTAAACAGACAGACGCATACGTTTATAGATATGCACATAAATTCATCCCTATAAACGCACACACATATATCCTATCTTTATAAACATGGAGTATTTTTTATGAATGCATTCGAATTACTAAGCCGGCACATCTTCTTCATATTAACAAAGTCGCCACAAACGTCGTCGATGAAAACGTCTCCTACCACTGAACGCACATCACAAAAGACCTAAAATTATTAATCAATAAAATGTGAGCACCAATATCAAGTGTAAGATGCCCATGCGTTGCTATGGCCTTTAATTTTTTTTGCTCAGGTTACATAAACATAATGCATGTTAATTTTCACATGCAGAGAAAACATAAGGCGATACAATGGGGTAATAATTGAAGTCTACTTCACTTGCGATATAAATTGATTAAAAAGGCAATTTGACGATGTATATATAGACCCCCCCCCCCCACCCGCGGTGACCCAGGGGCTCACCCTAGCCGCCGACCCACCCTCTCCTCTCAAGTCCTCCTCTCTCCCGACACCGGCAATCATCGTCGGGCTAAGCCCGCATGACGTTGGCGGGGCGGGGCCCTCTCTTCCCTTTGTTCGGTCTGGCGGCGCAGGGGCAACAAGATACGGCGGAGGCCCGGCCGGCGTGGCGTGCGGCGGGTATGAGGTGGAGTGGCGACGGATCTGGCGGGTGCGGTGGCTTGCGTGCTGCCTGGGGCTCCTCCCCTCTTCGTAAGCGTGTGGGGGCAGGCATGCATGCCACACATGGTGGGCACGGATCTGAGGCAGCGGGTGGTCGGTGCGGATGCTGCGGGGCGTCCTCCTTGGCTGCTCGAGCAACAAGGTGGCGGCGACCGTGGGGCTCGAGGTTGGGGTCGCCCTGCTAGCCCTATGCATCGAGCTGAAGACGGCCTCCTCCTCTACTCCAGGTGCACCTCGCCCCGCTGTGTGCTGCTGGGTGGGGCGATTGGGGGGGGGGTGGTGGTGGTGCAGGATCGGAGGAAACTCCTGGCCGGCGTCGGCGGTCACGATGTCGACAATGCTGCCCTTCCTCAAGGCGACGCCGTGATCCTTTCCCTCACCTTCTACCCCCGTGACCCGGGTGAAAGCCCAAAATCTCCTCGATGGGGCGACAACGGCGTTCTGGCATCGTTTTCTCCCTGAAGACTCCGCCTTGGGTCGATGGTGTTGGGGAACGTTGCATGGGAAACAAATATTTTCTTACGCTCACCAAAATCAATCTATGGAGATGAACAACTACGAGAGGGAGAGTGCTTCTACGTAGTCTTGTAGATCGCTAAGCAGAAGAGTTAAGAAACGCGGTTGGTGTAGTCGAACGTCTTCACGGTCCAATCACGATCCGTCCCACGATCCAATCAAGAACATCCCGATCAAGTACCGAACGGGCGACACCTCCGCGTTCAACACACATATAACTTGATGACGCCTTCACCACCTCGATCCAATGAGCGATGGTGAAGAAGTAGCTTGAGTCCCCGGCGACACGACGATATGGTGGCGGTGGAGGTGGAGTTGTCCTAGAAGGGCCTCGCCAAGAGGTGTCGCGACAGAATCAGGAGAGAAACTACGAGAGAGAGAGATAGAGAGGAGGGCAGCACCACGGGTGTTGTCGTGGTATTTCCGGGACAAATGCCATGGGGTGGCTTAACTTATGGTTTAGGGCCGACGGGCGGCGGCGTCCGGGAATGGGTTTAGGCGCTAGACACATGACACCGGTGTACCCAGGTTCGGGGCCCTCCAGTGAGGTAATACCGCTATTCCTCCCTGTGTGACTATATGAGATCACAGTACAATGGTGCTCCTGGAGCTGTATCTGAGGAGGGAGATGGGCTCTCGCCTGCAGTCTCGCTACCTCTCTGGTGTGTTCTGTGGGAATGATATGCGTGTGTGTTAATGCGAAGGGAACCAACCCCTCTCTCGGGGGGCTGGAGGGGGGCTTTATAGTGTAGCCCGCACGATACATTGTTACGGATAAGATCACCGGTGGGACCTGGCTGGCAGTCTCTGGTCGGCCTGGGGGGCCCGCCGGCTGCCAGGTCTCGTCATGGGGCCCGCCGACTCGTGCCACCGATGGACGATGCGCTGACCATCCAGGGCGTGCGCACGGGGTGATGATGACGGCTACAGGGCGGCGTCGGCGTCGTCTAGGCCTCCTGTGCCATGATGACAGCGCCATCATCCCGCTACACCGTAGTCTGCGTTAGGTGGCACTCTTGCCTATACGGCCCGATGGGACGGGGCAGTCTGCTTGGCTGGCGACCGGCCAGCCGGCCGGCCGTTTCGCGTCCGACCGTTGGAAGGACGAGGGATGAAGGGGTCGGCCACCGCCAGCCGGCCGTACGTGTGGCCCATGGGGCCGGCTACCACCTAGCCGGATGTAGGTACGGGCCGACCACCTCCAGCCGGCCACGTCGTTGGGCTGGCTATCGCTAGCCGGCCTGGGGGGCCAAGCGGCCCCCTAATTGTCTTGGAGAATTATAATCTCCGCTCTTAATATACCCAAGGTAATATCCCCGTCAGTAGCCCCCGAAACCGTTGGGGTCCGGAGGTTTTCAGGCGAGGGGGCCAGCGGTTTCACCCTCCCAACCTGAAGGGTCTTCTCAAACTGTCCGGCCGCGCCGCGCAGGCGGCCTTGTGCCTCCGCACGGCTGGGGTGATGTGGGGCCGCCGAGCAGCCGGTCATCGCGGCAGCCGGCCGACGTCGCAGCCGGACGGGCCACAACCGGCCCCGACGCCTCGGCTCCTTCGCCGATTGGTCAGGCCACGTGGCGGCCCAGAGCGTGCGTGGGACCCGCCACTACCCGCGCGACGGGACAGCTTCCCAGGCCCGGCCTGGCACGCCTCGGCCCACGCGCCCGGATTCATTGTGCCGTTTTCCGCCCATTGGAGTGTCGTGCGCGTTAAATGCGCGTGTAGTGTGGGGGAGTGGAGGGATCGTGCAGCATGTGTCTACCTTGGGCCTTAGCTGATCTCTTGGTCTTCCAAGTGACAGCCCACGGTCTCTCACTCGAGCGCCAAGGCTGAGTATCGGGCAGTGGCTAACACAGTTGCCGAGTGCTCGTGGCTTCGCCAGCTCCTTCAGGAGCTCCTTTGTGATGTTCACAAGGCCACGCTTGTATACTGCGACAAATGTCAGTGTTGTCTACCTCTCCGCCAACCCGGTGCATCATCGTCGTATGAAGCATATTGAGCTCGACATTCACTTCTTTTGAGAACAGGTGGCTCTTGGACGCATTCGAGTTCTCCATGTTCCGATGTCGCAGCAGTTTGCCGATGTGATGATCAAGGGATTGCCTACTTCCGTCTTTGAGGAGTTCAGGTCCAGTCTCTGCGTCTCCGACGATGTTTCAACTAGGGGGGGGGGTTGAATATGTATTTTGCATGTATATCTATATATCCTGGTCCACCTCCTAGCATTTGTATAGTTGAGGTTGAGGCCCACATTCTAGTCTATATATACGTGCCCTTGCACCCAATCAATGATATTGAGAGTTGCATTGCTAAAACCCTTCTCTACATTAAAGAATTCACAATCTTCATAGTCCCAGGGCAACTAGAGTCGCTGCTTATTTTCTTTCTACTTTTGTTCAGTATAAGTGTGTTAGAACAGCTGTTTTTTATCAAACATGTGAGGATCATTTGTATTTAAAAAAGCATTTGAAATTTTGATTTCGCTTATATTTGTTTGCAAATTTATCCGAAAATTCTCGTGAGAGCATTTGTGACAAAAACTGTGACGGTGTCACCAGCCATGGGACCCACATGTCAGTGTCATATGGGTCCCACACGGCAGCATATTGTGGACCCGCGTCACCTCATGCCACGTCTGCACAGACTTGACCCACATGACAACAGCCAGGTCTGCCTAGACTTGACCCACATGATAGCAGCCACGTCAACATCCACATGAACAACCACGTCAACATCCACGTCAAAACTCACGTGAGCAGCCATGTGTAAACAGCCACGTCAACGGCCACGTAAACAACCACCTCAGCATCATTGACCGACATGTCAGCAGCTTTGACAAATGTATGTATATTGGGTGATAAATATTTCCTGCCATGCATATTCCATAATACATGACAAATTTATGGGTGTCACGCATAAGCGATAATGCACAACGATTAGGTGCAAACCATCGTTATTTTTGAATCCATGACGGAGCCCGTGAGGCCACTTTTCCGTCAACGGGCCGTAATGCATGACGAATTTTGATTTTCCATGACAAAAGTGAAGCGTGGTTAAAATCCGAAATGTACTAGTGAAAGCTCGATTGACGAAGGCATATGATCGAGTTGAACGGGGTTGTCTCAAAGCCATCATGACCAAGAGAGGCTTCAATCAGGGATGGATAAATATAGTAACGTGTATGATCTCTTATGTTTATTTTTCCATTCTTTTTAACGATGAGAAATTAGTGGAGTTTAAGGACCTCTTTGATTCGTAGGATTCTCAAAATGCAGGAATAGGAAAAACGTAGGAATAGAGTGGCATGTCCTTTTATACACTACGAAATTTGGAAGTGTGTTTGATAGCACAGGAAAAACAAAGAAATTCTACAAAGAGGTTTGAGTGGATGAAAATTTTCCTCCAAAATGTAGTACAAATGAATCCTATGAAAAAATTCCAAAGGATTTCAATCCTACGAATCAAACGGCCATCGTAGGAAAAAAATCCTAAGGATCCAAATCCTCCAAAAATCCAATGAAATTCCTTTGTATCAAAGGAGCCCTAAACCTACTCATGGGATCCGCCAAGGGGACCCCATATCGCCTTATTTGTTTCTTTTGGCAGAGGGCCTGTCTTTCCTCCTAAATTATCGAAGTCAGTCATCAATCTTTAGTGGCACCGAGGTAGCTTCGTCGGTACCCCAGTGAACCATTTACTTGTAGCAGATGACAGCCTGCTGTTTTCAAAATGACAAGTGAGGGTGCTATGTAAGTATCAAACTCTCTTGAAGTCTATTGCCAAGCTTCTGGTTAGAGCATTAATGGGGAGAACTCTTCCATAATTTTTAGAAAGAAAAGCTCCCAGCAAATGATGGATGACATTAAAGCTCGGTTGGCTGTCATGAATGAAACCCTATGAGGCTAATATTTGAGTATGTCATGTGATGTAGGGAGCACAAGGAACGTTGCGTTTAAATATTAAAAAAAACGTGTTTTGCATAAAGTTCGAGGATAGATGGAGAAGATCCTATCGACCGTGGGAAGGAAGTTCTTATTATATCCATTGCTCAGGCTGTAACAGTTTATTCTGTGGCATGCTTTAAACTTCCGAGGGGGCTTTGTGAGCATATCAATTCTCTTATCCCCCAATTCTGGTGGGGCGCAAAAGAGGCGAGAGGAAGACCAGCTGAGTTTCTTGGAACGAGATGACAAAGCCAAAGAGCATAGGAGGTTTGGGTTTGAGAGACATTGAATTATTTAACTTGGCTCTCTTAGCATTGCAGGATTGGCGTATTTTACAGGATCCATCTACCCTGAGCACCCACATATTAAAGGCTGTCTATTTCCGAAACACAACCTTCCTAAAAGCTCAACTGGGATCGGCACCCACACAAATTTGGCGCTCGCTCATTGAGGGCAGGGGCGTTCTTTCTCAAGGTCTTGTCAAAAGGATAGGAGATGGTGCATCAACGAATACCTGGACTGACAATTGGTTACCCCGAGATGATATTCTCAGACCGACTGTCTCTATTGCAAATGACCCTCCTACGCTTGTCTCTGAACTCATAGACTCACCCAGGACGGGCCCTATGTTTCGGAAGGCCCTAGGGCGAACTTGACGACATGGGCCCCTAATCACTCAGACTATATAGTGCATGCTACGTAAATTCATTTGCACAATCCTGTGAGTAAGCTTTCAACCATAAATCTTTAGTTTGAGATGTCTAACAATGATTGTCGACAATGACATTTTGTGATAGAAAGACTAAAAAGATCGCAAATGAAACTAACATGATTAACTCAAATAAGATCCAAATTCAAATAACTCTATCGACAACAATAATGCGCCTGTGCTTCATAAAGAGGTTTTTTCGGATGTTTCTTGATGCAAAGTTGCAAAGTCATTAATATGAAGATCAATATTGTCCAAGATATCTACTTCATAGAATTAGGACTTTGTAGAATTTGTCGAGAAAAGGGAATACCTAGAACAAGAAATGGAAATTAAAAATTCAGGGAATACATAGAATTAGAAATTTGAATATGAAAACCTTAATATACTTTTTTTTTGAATTGAACGTCAGGTGCTCTGTCTTTTCATTAAAGATTAGGAATATACAAAAGAGTGAGCAGTCATCCAGTGGACGCTGCCTGTACATAGTAAAGTTCTACAACGCTAGTCTTACAAAATCAAGGTCAGCTTTGATCAGAGAGGTCACACCATCCGCCGCGATAGATTTAGTGTTGAAGATCCGTCGGTTCCTCTCGTTCCAGATGTGCCGAGCAAAGTAAGCAGCAGCAGCAACAGCTAGTTCTCTAGAGTTCTGGGAGCAGTTGCGCCACCATTGTGAGATTGACTGAGGGTTTGCTGGCAATGTTGGGTAGCACAAAGGGCGTGCTAGGTGTAATCTGTTCCGAACCCCCATGAAGAAAGAACATGCGCTGAAGAGGTGAAGGGCAGTTTCAGGGAGCTGGCGGCAGAGAAAGCACATCACGGTGTGGTCACTTCCATGTGCTCTCAATCTGTCAATGGTTGGCAGTCTGTTTTGAGCCAAAGTCCAAATAAAGATTTATACTCAGTACACTGAAATTAGGGACGAAAGAATACATACTGGATGATGAACTCATGGTCGTGATCTCACGGACGACCGGACATGAGTGACTGAGTGGCCGCCGGCCGCTCGACGCCTCGGCCAGATAGTGAACTGCGTCAGTGCAGCACGTTGCAAGCAGCGAGAGCAACCAAACGACTTTACGATTGAAGCGTGTGGAATGCGAAGCTTCCGTTTCCTAGCACTAGCAAAGTAGCAATCAACAATTGGGCCAGCCTATCCCGTTTCTTCGTTTGACCTTTTCTATTCTTCGTATCTAAAGTATTGTTTATTGTGTGCTATGGCACTTATCTTTTCCTAATAATAAAGCACATAATGCTTCTGCCGTACGTCATGGCTGTTTTACAGTGACCCCTCGTGTTTTGCCGAAATCAACCCACAGTACATACATAAGTGGGAGAGTGAATCGTTTTTTGCAGTTTTACAGTAAAACCCTTGTGTTTTCTTGAAATCAACCCGAAGTACGTACATAAGTGTGAGAACGAATCGTTTTTTGCAATTTTGATAGAAACGTCCTTCAGTTTTATATTAATTAGTCTCCAGTTTAATTAAAAGTGACAAATACTTTTAAAAAATCATATCTTTTAAACGGTAACTCAAATTTTAAATTATTATATATGAAATTTTATTAGAAACATACGTAGAATCTGAATATAATGTTAGTTTATTTATTTCACTTTTTTAAATTCTGTTTATAATGTAATTTTCATCAATAGTGATGCGTAGAGTCTAAATATGGTGTTATTTTATTTATTTAACATATTTAAAATTTTATTTATGCTGTAATTTTAATCAGTAGGGCATAATTCATTTTTCCGTACTAAAGTCGATCCGTGTTGCAAATGAACACCTTGTCAAAATAAGATTCTAGACAAAAAATATCAATAATCGGCAAAACATTACATGAAAACAGAAAAGTTGATGTTCACTTTAGGGAGAGAGAGAGTTAGAGAGAGAGCATAGATGTATTCACAAAAAAAAAGACAATGTAAATGTGAGTTTAAATAAAGATCTTAAGTCATGATTATTATGTTAGGACGTGTCATATGGTTTGTTTCCGTTGCAACGCACGGGCTCTTTTGCTAGTGCATGCTAATCAGATGCCCCCCAAAGGCCGGGCCCCTTGGCGTTGCCCCTCTGGCCATACGCCAGGGCCGGCCCTGGACTCACCTTTGGCAGCTTGGAATAGGGAGAAGATAGCACAGTCCTTTATTGCAGTTGATGCCGAGGTGATCATGGGTGTTCCGTTATGCAACAGATCAATGACTGATTTTTGGGCATGGCATTGCCTACGAGCTGTATTTTTTTTGACAAAAGTATGCAGTTTAACACTATTATTTTATTTTTCACGGGTTTTATGAAGATACTTTAATTCATGGTTTATGCATGCATATTTCCATGAAAAATGATGGTCGAAATTCTATATTGTCTGTCAATTTTATCAAGGTGGAAACAAGTTTAAGGTGAAGGAAACCTGCTAGTTACATAGTATCCCAAGAAAAGAAAAAATAGTTAATACATGCATTCTACTCCCTCCTTTCCTAAATATAAATCTTTTTAGATATTTTACTGGGACTATATTTTTAGAGAAAATGCATCAACCGAGCCCGAGACGAGGCTCGAGCCTAGCCCGACTTTGAACTAACAAAGCCATCAACCGGTCAGGATTACAAGCACACGCCCTCGGGCAAAAAAGAAGAAAATACACGGTGAAAGATACAAAAACGACGGATAACATGAAACTAAGCCGCACACACTACGACAACTGAAGATAAGCAATGAAGGGTGAAGCCGAAGATGCCGAGGTCCTCGACCGAGAATGTAGCACCAGGAGCAAGATCGCGCACGCACAAGGGAGAGAGGGACCGGCATAAGCGGGGCATGCCATTGCAATGCACCTACGGACCCCGACACATCGCATCCAGCACCCACCTTCGAAGGAGGCCACAACCTCCTCGCCTGGATCGAAGGCGCGACATCGTCGCCAGGTGGTGTAGACGCCGCTGGAGATGGCCACATAGAGAAGGTCAGTGCATCCCCACGAGTAATCGGAGGCTCTCCTTGCACATAACAAGGCCGCTGCACACATCCAGCACTGGAAGAGGAAGAGCATCATGCCAGGACGAAGAGGGCCACACCGCCGGTGCCACAAACCAACCGGAAGCGCCCACCAACCACAAGGCTCCAAAGACGACGCTTTCAAGAAGGGAACGGCACTGGGAGCACCGTTGCCGCCCAACAGAGTTAGGACTTTCGCCCCGGAGATCTAGAGGAAGGGGAAGTGGTGGGGCCAGTCCATATATACCGTCGCCTCCAGGAAGGGGAACGACGCCCGCAGGCATCGCCATCGGCTCGGCCGGCCATGGATTTCGCCAGGACCGCCCCAACCCAATAAGCCACCCCCTGTCCAGGTAGCGGCGACCACAAGAGGCACCACCCGGCCAGAAGGTCCCACACGCCAATCAGGGAAGGGGAACGCCACGGATCTTGTGTCGCCAGCCGCCGAAGCAGCAACCAGCCGCCCACCTCCTCCACCAAGATCCCGCCACCCATGTGACCACGGACCCCGGAACCGCCGTCCGCACCGCCGGAGGCCGCAGATCCGACGTAGCCTCACCAGAGGAGCCGTTGATCTGGTCCAGGACTCCCCACGGCAGGGCAGGGTAGCCGAGGGCCCCGCCGCCACCATCCTTGGCAGCGCCCTGGGCTAGTCCGGCAGCTGCCTCAGGCGGCGAGGAGGATGGGGAAAGGTGCGCCCGGTGGCGGCCAAGGGTTGCCCCCCCCCCCCTCCCCGAGTCGCCCAAGCGGGACGACGCGAGGGTAGGGGGTGGGAGTACCTAGACCTCACTGCGGACTACATACGAAATAAAATGAGTGAATCTATACTCTAAAGTATGTCCGTATGTAGTATCGTAGTTAATTCTTTACAAAGACTTATATTTAAGAACGGAGGAAGCAGCAGTAGTGTTCAGGGTTTGGTATAAGTAGTGTGAGCTGAGAAAAGGCTGAGGTAGAATAACGCGGCGGAGGCGAGACTTGTCTTGGATCGGAAAGGCCCAACATGCATTTTGGCGCGTTTTAACGTGTGGCTATGCCTGCCACCGCTGGTTTGAAGAATAATCAGCGGTGTGTGTGGTTGAGACAGCTAACGTGTTGTGTGGTTGAGTCAGAAGAATAATCAGCGGTGTGTGTGGTTGAGACAGCTAAGGTGTGTGCGGTGTAGGAGGCAGGGACGTAGCTAAGCTAGCGCGGATCTCTCTGCCTTCCTAGCTTGGAAAAATCACTAGCTCTTCTTCTTCTTCTTCTTCTTCTTCTTCTTCCCAGCTAGCAGCATCCCCCCTTTCCCAGCACTACTACTCGTTCTCTCCGTCCCTGGTCGCCTAGATCAGAAGCAGCGTTCCATGGCCAGTGCCTGGGATGTTCCCGCGGTTGGCTGGTCCATACTCGTGGTGGGCTGGTTGATCTCGCCCATCATAACCTTTTTCCTGCCTAGTATCGTCTCCTATCTCTGGTTTGACGCATCGGAGAAGCTCGAGCAGCTGGAGATCCACATCCTCCCGGAGCTGCAGGAGAGGATGCAAGAGGTAGACAAAAAGAGGATGCTGGACAGAGGAAATGAGAAAAGGATATCTGATGTGGCCACGCTGGACAAGATGGCGGCCAAGCTGAGGCACGCTCGGGAGGATGTGGAAGACATCTTCGATGATCACCAGGAGATCGAGTTGTACCGCAACAGGTTTTGGCAGCGCCTTTACGGCGCCGTGAAGGCCTGCATCGTCGTAGGCTACGGCGCTGTGAAGGCATGCATCATAGTCGCCGCGATGGTATGCATCGCCATGAGAGAATGGATCTTTCCCAGCGATCCATACCTCGACAAGCTGGACCATGTCCAAACGGAGCTACAAAGGCGGTTACAAACGCTATCTGGAGCCGATGCAACTCATACGCACAACGTTATCGACGGGTTGATCCTCTGGAGAAGGGAAATTCAGATGCGTGAGCGGGCCAAGCTGGCCAACAAGCTGCTTGTTGGCCTCTACGGCGCTGTCGCCACATGCATCGTTACCTGCTTGTGGATCGTCCGGAGCGGATCGGCTCGGCTATTGCAGTTGGCGCGGAATTGGTTGAACGAGCCCGTTCCGATGAATGAAGATCAAGTGGCCACCGACGAACAAGCAGTTCAGGTGACGGCACTCTCAGTCCGGAGTAGATCAGCCCGGCTACTGCAGTGGGCGCATAATTTATTCAAGGAGCCCTTACAGTTACAGGTGAATGAAGATCAAGCGGCCTCAAATGCCAGTGCTGTGACCTCCTCGTACAGCCATGTTGTGGATATTGTGGCCTCGGACGAGGAAGCAGTTCCAGTAGCTATACCCTTAGAACCAGCCTCATTTCAGGCGGCGACACCCACAGATTCAGCCTCAAACCAGAAAGCAGTTTCAGAAGCTACACTCTCACAATTAGCCTCACGATACGAAATAGTTCCAGAAGCTACACTCTCAGATTTAGCGTCATACGAGGAATCAATTTCAAAAGATACACCCTCAAAATCATCCACAGACGCGGAAATAGTTTCAGAACATACACCCTCAGAATCCGCCTCAGATGAAGAAATAGTTACAGAAGCTCCACTCGCAGATTTAGCCTCGGAGGAGAAAGCAGTTTCAGAAGATACACTCTCAGAATTAGCCTCAGAAGACGAAATAGTTCTGGAAGCTACACTCTCAGATTTAGCATCAGACGAGGAATCAGTTTCAAAAGATACACCCTTAGAATCATCCTCAGACGGGGAAATAGTTTCGGAAGATACACCCTCAGAATCCGCCTCAGATGAAGAAATAGTTACAGAAGCTCCACTCGCAGATTTAGCCTCCGATGAGGAACTAGTTTCAGAAGATACACCCTCAGATTCAACATCACTTCCGATGATAGCACCCTCGTGCAGCTCCTTCGATGTCTTCAATAACATTTGTAGATTCATATTATGCTGGTTAGTTCATGCGTTGATTGGGGCGGCCTACTTTCTTCGGGACTGGCCCTATGCGATGGTTGGCATCACAAACAACAAGGTATACTCACCCACTCCTCATCTCATATGCCCTCCATGTACATGCTTTAAGAGTATTCTTTCCTTTTCCTGTTAGCATGCATGTGTTTAAAATTTATGTTACTCCATGAAGCATGTTCTCTTGGGAGCCATTATTCTCACAACTCACAGTCTCACACTGAACCTACGGTATAATTAGTAGCCAGCAGCTTACTTTTGCGAGGATCATGGGCAGCTTTGTTCTACCAATGATTTTTCTATTTCTTCTGCATGGCTGATTTTGTTTCACCAGTGATATCTAATTTGTTCTTCATTATGTCACGTACGTCTACTATATACAATCGATATATGACTAGCAATATTCATTTGACATTTTGCTTCCTGCAGAAGAATGCCACTGCATTAGATTTTCTCCTTACTGCTATCTCAAGAAGGAACTTGAAGAAAAGAATAGAGAATGTAGAAAGCACCGTCAGTGAAATGAAGAAGTCACCACTCTTGGGTGTAGCAAGCAAGATCGCACCGGAGGATATTACCAACAAGAACAGGAGCAGAATTAGAGCTGCTAGCACCCGCAAGGTATTTGGTCGAGAGGCATTGCGTGATACTATCATGGAAAAGATCTGCGAGATACCACATGTTGATGCACCAAGCTCGAGTAATAGTCCATGTTACTCTGTGATTGGCATACATGATGTTTCAGGGTCTGGGAAGACTACCTTTGCACGGTATATTCGAGATTACCTAGAAGATGAATGCATGGAGAAACTTTTTGACACCATCATGTGCATTCATCTATCCAGACTTTTAGCGTAGGTGATATATTTCATGAAATGTTGAAGGATATTACCAAAGATCGGCACTCCAATATTTCAGATCGTGAGGAGCTGGAAGAGAAGTTGAAGGAATCATTGGGTGGCAAACGTTTCCTCTTGATATTGGATGATCTATGGGTGGAGACCAAGAACGACCTGCAGCTGGAGGAACTAATCTCTCCGCTCAATGTTGGGTTGAAAGGAAGCAAAATCCTTGTGACAGCTCGAACAAAAGTTGCAGCTGGAGTTCTATGTGCCGATGAACCTATGCAAATGCCTGATATGGATGAGGATCCGTACTTTTCGATGTTCATGCATTATGCACTCGGTGGTACAAGCGTCGATGATGAAGAATTTAAGCGAGTTGGGAGGGTGATCGCGAGAAAGCTACATGGATCACCTATTGCAGCAGTAATAGTGGCAGGACAGCTTGGAGCACATCCAGACATCAGCTTTTGGAAACATACTGCAGAGCTTGACAAGTTGAATAACACCATGGACGCTCTTTGGTGGAGCTATCAGCAACTTAGTCCGAACATCAAGCGTTGTTTCGAATACTGCAATATTTTCCCCAGGAGATTCGAAATGAAAAAAGGAGACCTAATTCACCTATGGATAGCGCAAGGGTTTGTAAAGACCAGTTGTGCAACAGAGGACATGGAAGATGTAGCCGAGGGCTACATTCAAGAGTTAGTTTCATACTCATTTTTGCAACCAGCAGAACATTTTTTGTTCGATGGTGAGTTCTTTATAATTCATGACCGGCTGCATGATTTAGCAGACATGGTCACTGGAACTGATTTCTTCAGAATTGAGAATGAAAGCAGCCAGAGAGGAGAAAGTTGGAAAGGAGATTTCCCTCGAACTGAGAATGAAAGCAGCCAGAGAGGAGAAAGTTGGAAAGGAGATATTCCTCGAGATGTCCGCCATCTGTTTGTTCAGAATTATGATGCAGAATTGATTACCAAGGAGATTGTTGGATTCGGAAATTTACGCACCCTAATCATTAATGTTGTTGGAGAAGATGCACAAGTTGAGGAAAAAGTCATCAACAGTATATGCAAGAAACTATCGAAACTGCGGGTGTTGGCCTTTGCTTTTCAGCAAGCAATCGTGCGACACAAAAAGTTGTCGGTCCCAGAGTCTGTTGGTCAGTTAAAGTACCTACGATATCTTTCTTTCAGGACATGGGTACATTGCGGTATTAGTTTACCAAGAACACAAAGACCCTGTTTGGTTCCAATAAGTCAGGTGACTTATAAGTCAGGTGACTTAAAACCAGTGACTTATAAGTCACCCTTGTTTGGTTGTCACCTGACTTATAAGTCATCTGACCACACCGGCGACCTCGTCACTGGACCTGCGCTCTGGACGCCGCCCGGCACGACGGCGCTGTGGTCGTCGTCGACCTCGCCGAAGAACGGCTCGCCGGAGTAGCGGAGCATGCAGGCGTCGAGCCAGACGACGGCGTCCTTCTTGGACGAGCACAGGCGGTGCTGCAGCCGGCGGGACGGGGCGGGGCGCGGCGGGGCGCTGCAGCCGGCGGGCGGGGCGAGGTGCTGCAGCCGGCGGGGCGGGCGCGACGGCCGGCGGGGCAGGGGCGCGGCGGGGCGCGACGGCCGGCGGGGCAGGGGCGGGGCGACACGGCCGGCGGGGCAGGGCGCGGCGCGGCGGCCGGCTGGCGGGGCGGGGCAGGGGCGGGGCGCGACGGCCGGCGGGGCAGGGGCGGGGCGGGGCGCGACGGCCGGCGGGGCAGGGCGCGGCGCGGCCGGCGGGGCAGGGCGCGGCGCGGCGCGGCGGGGCAGGGCAGGGCGCGGCGCGGCGGCCGGCGGGGCCGGGGCGGGGCGGGGCGAAGCTCCTGCCGGCCATGGTGGAGACCGGGCGGCGAGCGGAGGAGGCGAGCCGATCCGGGCGTTGGGCGAGGCGGAGCTCGCGCTTCTGGCCTGGGCGAGCCGAGCGAGCTCGCGATGGAGCTCAACGGCGGCGAGGGCAGCAGCGGTGCGCGGTGGGGAGGGCAGCAGCCGGCGAGGCGCGCTGCGCGGGGGGAGCGGCGGCGAGGCGCGCTGCGCGGTGGGGAGCGGATGGGGCGGTGGGCACGGGTGGGATGGGGCAGTGGGCACGGGTGGGAAAAAGTGGTGGGACCCATCAAAAAGTAGGTGACTTATAAGTTTTAAGTTGGGGTATAGCAACTTATGACTTATAAGTTGGGGTGACTTATAAGTTAGGCCCTTTTGGCAAAATAAGTCACTTTTTGCACTTTTTAACTTATAAGTTGGTGACTTATTTGTAACCAAACAGGGCCTAAATAAACTTCAGCATATCTAGCTCCTAGATTTCGGTGATGGTTATATTTTGGAATTTACCTTTGCCGAACTTGTCAACTTGAGACACTTATTCTGCAATAAATATGTGAAGGTTCCTTACTTAGGCATGCTGAGCTCACTCCAAACGTTACCGGTGATCTTCAATGTGAGTAATGAACAAGGTTATGAGTTGAAACAGCTGAGGGACCTAAACAAGCTTCGCGGCAAACTAGGCATCGGTGGCCTTGAAAATGTTAAAAGCAAGGGGCAAGCTCTTCAAGCCAATCTAGCGGCCAAAAAGCTCACTGAACTTACACTAGGATGTCGAAAAGTTAAAGCAGATGTACTTGAGGGCCTGTGCCCTTCCGCGGGGCTTAAAAAACTGGAGCTCTGGCACTTTGTAGGCTGGAGGTACCCAGATTGGATGGTGGGTAAGCAGACTGGTGGTCCAAAGGACCTGCAAGAACTTTGTCTCTCGTGTTGCAGCCAACCGACACATGCTTCTGGACTTGCTGAGGCATTCCCACATCTTCGTGTGCTCAACCTTTATTACTGCAAATGGGACGCCTTACCAGGCCATATGGAGCACCTCACATCGCTCAAGGAACTGCTTATGCATGGATGCTATAATATCCGGTCGCTCCCATCACTGCCCCAGTCTCTTGAGGAGTTTGTACTCACTAATGGCAATAAAAAGTTTGTAAAGTCGTGTGAAACAGTGGGACATCCAAACTGGGAGAAGATCAAGGACATCCCTTATAAAAGTATAAGTAATGTAAGACTACAATCCCCTTTGATTTCTTGTTTCTCCATTTTTTATGTGTAAACATTGCATCCATAATTGACGATCTGTTACTAACTCTGCTTCTGTTTGGTAATCCATTTGCCAGTTTCGATGTTTGAGCAAGCAGAGAAGACTTAGGCAACGAAGAAAGTGATGGAGGAGGAGGTCTCATGCATTGGGTTGGGTTGGGTTGAAAGGTGAAGCCAAATTGCCGGCAGCAGGGACAGTGAGTGACGACGAGCGTTAATTTAGTCTTAGCAGTTTGCCTCGAGTGAGTTTTGTAGTAATGTTGGCAGTAGTTGGTACTCGTTTTTTTGTGCCTGCGTCTTTTGTTTGTAAAATGAAGGATGGCGCGTTCGTTTGTGCGTGTATCAGATCAACTTACCATTTGGTACTCATCTGGCAGTAGGAACTTTCTTCATATATTTACTGCCAGAAATTTCACGGGAGCTTGCCGTTCTTCATATATTTACTGCCAGAAATTTCACCGGACCATATGTTATTGCCGGCGTCCGTTCACTCAGCTCGCAGTGCAAAGGTTCCGCTTATGATTTCTGCTCTATGAGTTGGTTGCTTATCGACAGCCACGAACTTGATGTGGCCATGGTTCCTTGGTCCCCACGCGCTGCAGGAGACTGTATCTGGCTTCCGTACTGTACACGAGAGAGGGTGCGTACGGGCGTTTTGTGCTTCCTTGAGAGCGTACTGTTCGTTGGATCCAAGCAGACGGTACAGATCGTTTTCTTGAGGAACGGGCGATCCGCATTTTGTTGTTTTTACCTTCCATATGAAATACAGTACAAAATGTGTGATTCTAGTACGAGTTTCTTCCGACGCGTTATGCTGCCAAAATTTATAGCCAAGACTTGTCAAAATTCTGTCCTTGTTTGTAAACAAAGCTAAAATGTCAGGGCGCTCACTACAAAATTTGGGGGTCCCAGAGCTCATTGCAAAACTTGAGGGTCTCATATCATATGGACATGAAACAATATAGAAAAATTATCAAGATTAATAGTGTACTCAAACCATGTTGTCCAAGTGATGTTTGGCTTGCATTGAAGAGCCGTGTCACAAGGATCATCTCGTGGTCAAATATCCTAGATGGACCGACCATGTATGTCCTTCTTTCCTCCGACCATACCAAATCCTCATTTCACTAGATAGATTTCCACTGGTCATCGTCGGTACGCCCTATTTATTTATTTATTTATTTACTTATTATTTATTACAGGGTAGTACTTTTTTTTTTTGAAAACTACGACAAAAGATTTGCCTCATATATTAATTAAGAGAGGGGTATAGAATGTTTTATACAACTGCCAAAGCGACCATACACCAAAAAGGAGGATCACTCTTCCGACATTATGATTCTCAATTTCTTTGCACCTGCAGTCACCCTAAGTCGAGCATCATCCTTGATGTAGTTCAGTAGGGTCGTAGGCGGAGCACTCTTGTTGCGAAAAACCCGAGCATTCCTCTCATTCCAAATGGTCCAACCTATGAGCATTGTGAGGGACGTCATGGCCTTTCTATTCGGAACTGATTTGTCCGCCATTCGTGTCCACCAATCCTTGACGGAGGCCTCTTGATACCAGTCATCAGTGTTAATGTTTTCTAGTTGGAGCCAATCTCTTACCAGGTTCCAAAGACGATTTGTGTATCGACATTTGTAGAAGAGGTAAGCTCCGGAATCTTGTTCCCGCTTGCAAAGCGCACAAAGCCCACAATTTGGCCACCCTCTATTTGCAAGCCTCTCCGCCGTCCATAGCCTATCTTGCGTGGCCAACCAGGCAAAAAACTTGACTTTAGGAGGAGCCCAAGTTCGCCATATCGCATGCTCAAGGGGCGAGTAGAAGGCTCCCAAGAATTGTGCCTTATACGCAGAGTTTGCAGAATATTGACCATCACTTGTATGCTTCCATTCTATTTCATCTTCAACGTTGTCATCTAGTTGAAAATCATGAATGGTTGTCCACAGCAACACGAATTGACGTATGTGTTCAAAGGTTAAGTCAGTTGTCATCTTGATCTTAGCGACCCAAGCATGCTTTGAAAGCGCCTCTTTAATCTTACAGTTCTTCCTCGACGATGCCGCATAGATGAGAGGTGCAATCTCCTTAGGCTTGCAGTTATTGATCCATGGAGCATCCCAAAAAGGCGTCCTCGCACCATTCCCAATGGTTATGGTAGTGGACCCATAAAAGAGGTTGAGATCGGGGTTGTCCATTCCCACCCATAGTTTTGAAGGCTTCTTCCACTCGTACCATGGCCATCTGAGACGTAATGCTCTTGCAAATTTGGCTGTGTTAAGCACACCAAGGCCTCCCTGCTCAAAGGGGCGACATACCACCTCCCAATTCACCTTGCACTTAGCTCCTGACGTCTTGTCGGATCCGGACCATAAGAAAGCACGCTCTAGCTTGTTCATGTTGTGAATGATGCTAGGTGGGACTGCTAGTGGATGTGTATTTCTATTCTCTGATGAATGAAAGTACTACCCTTGATGAATGTCATTTACAACCATTGATGAATGAAATCAGGTGGTTCGGTGTCCGTGGCATAGGAACTCTTCTGTCGGTATGCTTCTTTAGCTAGCTAGAGCATTTGTCACTTGATTTGCTTCTCGACTGCATGCTAGAAACTGAACCTTTCCTAATTAGCTAGCGAGCTGTAAGCATTCAACAATAGTCGACACTTGTGTACCAAAGAAACTAGTTTTAACAACCTCAATCACAATATCATAGTCAGACTCAGCTTCAACCTTTGAGCATCCTACATGTGTTGCCAAATTCAGACCATACCGGCGTGCAGGGGCTTCAGCTGTAGCGGCATCGGAAATATTTGAAATAAACCATGTTGCAGCAGCAACAAAATGGCCCAATTCATCTCCAAGGGCAGCTCCTAAACCATTTGGTACGCCCTATGTTGAAGAAAGAAAAAAAAGAAAGTGTGTTTTGAATTCAAGGAAACTCTAAAACATTTGCTAGTGTTTATGTGGGAATGAATTATGCCACTGTGTTATTCTTAAAAAAAGGTTGTATGAGATATTTTTACTAGTCTGAATTGATTGTTTCTACATATAAAGCAAATAATATATTTTCCAACGAAAATTATCATTTTCCATAATATTGCAGTAGTTATGCTTGTATTTTATTCACCTTTCGTGGGCAATGAAAAAGACCCGAGATTGGTTGCTCCAAAAGCAAGTAACGGTGTGCATTTTTGTACGTTACTAGTTTTAACAGTCAATAGCTACGTTACAAAGACTAGTGTAATATAGAGTGGTGCTATGGCTCATAGGTGTAGATACACCTATTATGAAATGTATACTAAAACACATTTCAAAATTTTAAAATATTCTAAACAATAATTTCGCGTGTACAACCAGACATTCTATGTTCGCACACAAAATTTCGCAAAGATGGAACATTTTTTATGGCATGTATAAAAAAATAAAAAATGTCTTGTGAATAGTTACAAGGGCGTGTCTAGGTTTCAGTCGATTGAGACTTTGCGAAGTCTCAGTCAAGTAGTATAGCATGCAAGAATAAAAAAAATTAAAAAAAAAATTATTTGCACGAATCTCAATGCAAAATCAACAGATTATAGTATCGGTCTCAGTCGACTGATTTCTAGCAAAGCCGTAGTTATAATCAAACATCAAAAAATGTCTTTTTTGCACTAACCACAAAAAAAATGTCATTTTTCATCAAAACTTTGTGCACAAACATATAATTTCCGGATGTACACGAGGGATTTTTTTTTCTCAGTTTTTACCTTTTTTTAAATGTGTATTTGGACAATAGATGCAGTACACCTATGAGCCAAAATAAATTTCCCGTTATTCACTGCATAGACCGTGTGACTCCATATACAACAGTTCCGACAGCTGTGATCGCCTAAATCAATCAAGCGGCGACTAGAAACACTCAGTTCGTGATAGGGCGGGGATTATGTTCAACTTTACTATTTAAAAAAAAAATCTTGATGAGAGAGCACAAAATGGGTATTCCGTCACAAGACTCGGCCCGATGGTTCTTTCGAGTGCTACAAAACCCGATGGGAGAATTTTTTGAAATGTTTTTTTTTAATTTTCCAGAAAAACCAGGTGCATATGAGCTTGGGTGTCAATGCGAATAGAGTACCAAGTGCCGTCTCAACAACACCTTACGAGCTGTGAACAGGAAAAGTGCCATCCCTAAAACACCTCAGGGTGTGGGGGAGCCCAGCCAAGGCCAAAATGTTTAATCTGAATATTGCAAAGTTAGATCCCAAAGCAGTAAGTTGCCACTTCATTGGGATAGATCAAAGAGTTTTCGTTTCTACTGTCCAAACAGTTACATAAAGTTTGTAGAAACAAGACATGCTGATTTCTTAGAGGACGAAATGATGAGGGGGGGCATGGTAGTTCGGAAAATTGATCTTGACGAGAAGAGGGTGCATGCACCTAATCCAATATTCAAGAGCCATTTTTCTTACTACTTGTTGTGACTCTAACCATGGCAACTATGGGAGAAGATCCGGAACCTGTTCGTCAGGAGCCGACTAAACCCATTGTTGAGGATGAAAGGGAGGTGCAGCAGCCATTTTTAGAAGATGTGCCAGAAGTTGAGGCACAGAATGTGCCAGAGAATTAGGCACTTAAAAGGTCTAACAGAACTAGAAGATCAGCTATTTCTACTGATTATAAAGTTTACAACACAAAATTGGTTCATATGTAAGGTGATCCCACTTCATATGAAGAAGTCATGAGAAGCCCTCATTCATCGAAGTGGCTAGAGCTAGGCAATGGAAGATGAGATGAAATCGATGAGTTCCAACGATTTTTAGGACTTAGAAGATATTCCTGAAGGAGCCAAAATAGTAGGCTGTAAATGGGTCTACAAAACTAAGTATGACTCTAATGGGAATATAGAAAAGTATAAAGCACGACTTGTGGCAATGGGATTTACACAAAGAGAAGGGATAGATTACAATGAAACATTTTCCCCAGTCTCATGTAAGGATTCCTTCAGAATCATAATGGCATTAGTTGCACATTTTGATTTAGAGTTACATCAAATGGATGTAAAGACGACATTTCTAAACGGAGATTTAGAAGAAAATATCTACATGAAACAACCCAAGGGTTTTATCATGGAAGGCAAGGAACATATGAGATGTCGCGTGAAGAAATCCATTTATGGATTAAGGCAAGCCTTTAGACAGTGATATCTAAAGTTTAGTGAGACAATTAAAAGATTTGGATTTAAAGAGAAAGTCGAGGATAACTGTTTTTATGCAAAGTTTAAAAATGAGAAATATATTTTCCTAATCTTGTATGTGGATGATATCCTGCTTGCTAGCAGTGATGTTAGTGTGCTATAAGGAACAAATAAGTTTTTGTCCTCAAATTTTGATATAAAAGATCTTTGTGAAGCATCATATGTTTTGGGCTTTGAAATTCACCGAGATAGGAAAAATAGAGTTTTAGGACTACCGCAAAAATCATATTTAGAGAAGGTTCTCAAGAAGTATAATATGCGTGCGAGTAAGGCCACACCTGCTTCTATAGTCAAGGGCGACAGTTTTGAGAAATTCCAATGTCCCAAGAACCAGTACGAGCTCGATCAAATGAAAGAAGTGCCATATACTTCGGCTGTTGGAAGTTTACAGTATGCACAAGTATGCACTCGGCCTGACTTAGCTTTTATCACTGGGGTACTCGGTAGATATCAAGAGAATACGAGCATAGAGCACTGGAAGATGGTAAAGAAATCATTCGTTATGCGCAAGGCGCAAAGGACCTCATGCTAACATACAAACTATCTGATTCCCTAGAGATAAGAGGGTATTCAAACGCAAATTTTACGGGAGACAGAGATGATAGAAAATCCACATTAGGATACGTGTTCACTCTCCATGGAGGGGCTATTTCGTGGAGAAGCTCCAAAAAGTCAATAGTTGCATCATCCACGATGCATGCATAATTTATAGCATGTTTTGAGGCCACCGGGCAGGTGATATGGTTAAAGAAATTTATACCTGACTTGAAACTGGTAGATTGTATTGATAAACCACTAAAGATGTACTGTGACAACCAGCCCATAGTATTATATGCTCACAACAACAGTTCGAGTAATGCTACCAAAGCAATAGATATAAAGTATTATGTTGTGAAAGATAAAATTCAGGATCACACTATAAGTCTCGAGCATATAAGGACAAAGAATATGCTTGCGAATCCGATAACGAAAGGATTACCACCCAATGTGTTCAAGAAACACTTACCCGGCATGGGTTTAAGGAAAAGCCTATGATTCCTGCATCATGAGAGACCCAAAATGAACATAATTTGCTACAGAACAGAGGTATGTTGTAGCTGTCTGACTCTATCGGCAATTGAGCTGTGATGATGAAACATGTTCTATGTATTGATATGTGATGAAATGAGTAAAGTAAAAAGTATAAAGTTAAAAGTAAAGTTGAAATCAAGGGGGAGAATGTTAAATCAAGGGGGAGAATGTTAGGTTGATCTCAACCTGGTTGAGCCCAACATCCGAACGGGCCCCTTGGCATGCGCCCTGATCGGGGGCGACCAACCCTCTTCTGGTTGGTGGGCCCCTGACGCCAGTGCTATAAAGAGAGAGGGGGGGGGGGTCGGACGCACAGATCACGAGGTCGACCATGCGTCACACACCCCACCGACACCCCAATCCGATCTAGGGTTAGCGCTAGGCCGACAGGAAGCTCCACCACCACCTGTGCTCGCTCACCGCCGTCGCTCTCCCACCATGGCATCGGGCTCGGGATCCTCGAGCCAAGGAGAAGGTGTACACCATCTCCTCCTCCGACCATACCAAATCCTCATTTCACTAGATAGATTTCATCAATGATTGTAAATGACATTGCTATTCTCTGATGAATGAAAGTACTACCCTGTAATAAATAAATAGGGTGTCGTGGGTATAAGCCTGACAGTAGATGTATAGGGTACGAAAAGGATGGGCAGAGTCCTAGCTACGGCGAGGTTGTATGAGTTCAGACCCCTCTACGGTGGAGGTAATAGCCCTACGTCTCAGTGCTCAGGGAGCTTGTTGTCGAGTGGAATAGGGAATACAATGAGTTGCTAACCCCTTTACCAGCGAGGGAGGGTGGCTTATATAGAGTGCGCTGCCCTCCACAACGGTTCCGGTACAGGGGTGGAGTAGTGGCAATTCAATGTGTACGTTAAACGTACGCCCTAAATGGTAATAAATGCACCTGAAAACGTACGACCGTTTCCCTCCAGGGGGGTTACGATGCTCCGAGTGGTATCCAGTCAGTTAGCTTGATATGCTCCGAATGCTAGTCTCCGACTGGATGATCGAGGGTACGTTACCGACTGGATGACAGGGACTCCTTAATCCAGTCGGAGCTGACTAAGGGCCTAGTCCTTTGTGAGGGGTACTCCTTGGGTAGGACCTACAGGGCAGGCCTATGACCTTACCCTAGGACTATAACCCCATCATTAGTCCCCGAATGGATTGGGGTTGGAACGACGAAGCGATGTTTGAAGTTTGGATCCGACTGGAACGGACTTGGCTTGGGCGTTGCTTGCCTCGGTCCATTTTGACTTTTCTGATCGACGATCCGAGTGGAAGTACTCGCGAAACAGACTGTCGGGAGCCGAGTGCTTCCGCGGCATCTTCTAACGCGACCGGTCAACTAACAGCGGCGGATTTTCCGGGATCCTCAAATTTTGCTTTCCGCGCGCTCAGCGGGGATGACGCCATCGCGTTTGAGTAGCGCCTGACGCCTCCATTCTCGCGCCTTCAACCTCTCCACTAATATCGCCGCGGTGGGTCGGGGGGATAAGGTTTCGGGGCCACCTGCCAGTGACCCAGTCGGAACCCTATTTAAATCTCGGTGGCGAGGCTTCTTCGTTACGCTCGCCGAATCTCTCGCTCTTGCCTGCTCCGTCCTTCTCACCACCTCCAGCGCTCCTACACTCCTTCCTTCTCCTTCCTCCCAAGGGCTCGCAGTTGCCGCCATGACCAAGGGTCAGACCAGCAAGATGGAGGCGAGGAAGAAGAAGGGGAAGGCGGCGGCTCCTGCTCAGCGGCGGCAGCGGCCGCTGCCGGCGGGGTGGATTCAGGGCGACTTCCTCCCCTCCACGGTGACGGAGGGGGATCTGCTGCAGCTGGTGGAGCATGGGACGATCGTGCACAAGTCCTGGAGGCTGCTGGCGGAGAACGAGGTCGAGCCGGCGCCCCGGGAGGGGGAGCGCGTCTTGCTGCTCAGCCACGTCCACCGAGGTTTCTCCTTGCCCCCGCATCCTTTCTTCAAGGGCATCATGAATCACTTCAGGGCATAACTTCACCACTTTTCCCCTAATGCCATTGCCCATCTTTCTGCCTTTATAGTTCTGTGCGAGTGTTTCATCGGTTGCCCTCCTCACTGGGGGCTGTTCAAGCACATATTTTCCGCTAGATCCCAAACGATCAAACGACTCAGCCAGTCGGATGATAAGACACATCTCCTCCAGCTCTGCGGGGGCTTAGGTTTCCAGAAAAAGAGTCGGAGTAGTTATCCTGCTCTTCAGTTAAGTGAGTCAGTCAGGAACTGGCAGTCGACGTGGTTCTACTGCTAGGATATCGCCTGTCCGAATGCGTCGACAGGGCTACCTCCTTTTAGCTTAGACCGGCCCGCCCCACCTAAGCAGCTCGCGCTCACGAAGGCGGAAAAGAACGACATCCAGCCTCTGGTTGAGGCACTCGTAGGGGTCGTCAGGAGGGGGGTCACTGGCATAGACTTGCTGGAGGTCTTCCTCGGTCGGCCTATCCAGCCTCTGCAGGCTCGCGACATGTGGCATTACACGGGGCCCGAAGACTCCACTCGGACCAACGTTGTGGGCGTGACTGAGGAGAAGGTGACCTCGTGGGTGCTCCAGATCATAGGCCCCTGTGAGAATCCCAAAGGATCTCGGCGAGTGAAGCCTTACTGCGCGGATCATCCTCCTCCGAATCAGGTGAGTAACACTCGTCGAGTGCACTTAACTGTCTTAATTCTTGTCGTTTGTTTGAATCTCTGCGTGATGTCTGATGTTGCCGACTGAAATTTATGCAGAAGTGGACCAACTGGTTCTCCCCCGTCTCGAACGGGAACCCGGTCGAGGAGGAGGAGCAAGGCAGCCAGGAGGGCAGCATGGAGAGCGCTGAGTATGTCTCCGACAGCGGGGAATCGGAGGAGGAGACTAGCGAGGAGGAGGAGGAAGACGAAGAGCAGGACTCGCCGCCTCCGCAATTAGAGCATCGGACCAAGCGCCGACACGAGCCCGCCGTTCTCTCGGCTCTTCCTGCGTCTTCGGGTGCTCCGCCCACTGTCCCGGTGGTCCCGAGTGTTCGAAGTGCCAAGAGGGGCAGGGATGCTGCTTCGGAGCCCACGGGTCAGTCTTCTAAGACGGCCAAACCGAGTGGGCCTAAGCCTCGGAAGGCTGTGCCGCGAATGAGGGTTGCTGTCCTTGTCACCTCCACGTAAGTGTAGCAATCTTCCAATTCCTTCTGATATCCGAGTGAACTCCTGTTTACTGGTCGAATGGATTTCAATCGACAGAGTCACCACTTCTGCCACCTCTCCGACGCGCCAGGAAGATGACCCCATGGACACGGACAACGTCGTCTCGTCCTAGCCAGGTGCGTTGTAGTGACGCCGAGTGCTTTATACTATCGCGTCTCGAATTCTATCATAGGTCTTGCTTCTTTCTTTTTCTGAGACCTCGTGTCATTCGGCCTGTCAGGGGCGATTTGCCTGGACGAGGGCGACCAGGGGAGAGCCGAACCACCTGCGGAGCCTGTTCTTGAGGCTGCTCCACCTGCTGCTGCTCTCGCCGCCGACGTGCTGCCGACTGAGGCGCTGCCACAGACTCAACCGGTGCTGGTGGATGAGGAGCCGACTGGAGCGGACCTTGGGATGCCTCGGGAACTTCCGACGCTGCCAGGCTCGTCGAATGTCGAGTTCAACATCCAGCGTCTCCCGTAGGAGCAGGTGGGAGCGGCCAAGGGAGCCATGGTGCAGGCGGAGCTGATGGCTGGAGAAGCCAAGAGGGCCTACGACTCCGCCGCATCCTTGTACCAGCGGAGCTTGGAGCTGCGAGATGATATCTGAGTAAGTGGGCTAGTAAGTATTTACTTTTCTCTTGTAACCCCCTGGGTGTTCTTGGATAGCATCTGTTGTTTGCAATGGGTTCACTCTGAGTGAACCCAGTGGGTGTAGTCCCCGAGACTTCTGTCGAGTGCTTGCACCGACAGTTGTCTTTATACATATTGTCTTTACTTTGGTCATGTCTGTAAATAATATGACCGACTGCGAGCAGTTGTGGCACTCGAAGTGCACTTACTGTAAGAGTCCCCGAGAGTAAGTTGTACTCAGGTTGGGTAGTATTGGCCTCGTAGGCATAGGTGATAACATGCATCTCAATAGGGCGGGCCTACTTGAGTTGCATGCGAGTGGGGTCACTCTCAGTGAACCCACTGGGTGTAGTCCCCGAGACCGCTGTCGACTGCTTGCGTCGGCAGGGATCTGAAGAACTTAGACTTTTATTTGTTGAAGTTTCTGATTGTCCCTTGGTGTTTGTTGGCAGAAAACCTGTGAAATGGGGACAGCCTATGAGACTCTCAGGGCGGAGAGGAATCAGTTTGCTGGTGAGCTTGATGCAGCCATGCTCGCAATGGCTGGCATGAAGGATGCTCTGGAGGGACGAGAGAAGTCATTGGAGCAGGCTCGTGAAGCGAACAAGGTGTTGACTGAGGAAGTGGAAAAGATGGGGAAACAGAGGACTGCTCTCATGGGTCAGATGGACGTGCTGAATAAACGATGCATAGCTCAGGAGAAGTATGTCAGCGACTGGGCTCAGCAGATGATGACGCGTCTGGTTGGTAAGTCCTGTTTTTTGCCGAGTGTTTGTCCTATGTACGTCATACTCGGCGCTTATTGCTTGCTTGTCCTTCTGTTTCAGATTTTTGCGTTGATGCCGAAGTTGAAGCAGCGGACGTGGAGCGGTCCATTCGCGATAACGTGCCACTCGGCGAGGAAGCCAATCGAGATCTGCTCCGGGCGCACATCCGCGTGGGCAAAGTGGGTCCTTTCATCGGTCGACTGAGAGAAGTCGTCGGCCGAATTGACAAGGAGCTTTGGCCAGAAGATGAGTCGCGGCAGGAGATGGAGAACCTGATGGCGCGACTGGAGGAGACTCCGAACCGAGTGCAATCGTGGAAGAAATCTGCAGCTCGTTGTGGTGCAGATGTTGCTCTGTCTCTTGTCCGAGTCCATTGCAAGGAGGTGCGCGAGGAGAAGGTGAAGACATTGAAGGTCGCCAACACGAAGAAACTTCGATTCGAAGACTTCATGGAAACGTTCCTTGAGAGCGCTACCCGCATCGCCGACGGTATTGATCTGGACACGTTCGTGGAGCCTTTCAGTCCTGGCGTTAATCCAGATGACGCGTAAAAACACTTTTATCCTCGGTATGCCGAGTGTTTATCTGTAAGCTACTTTGGCCACTGCTGTTGGCCGTCGCTTTCTTAGATCAGTGCGGGTAATCTTGACCTGCACCGATTGAACTATCTTTGCTAGAACTTTTGAATCGGAATCAAAGCATTTGCTCTTGTGTTGCAATGTTGTTTCGAGTGCGACGTTTAGTCCATACTCGGAAGAACTTAATACTTAGGTGATTTCCAATCACAGCTAAGTCTCCGAGTGCGACGTTTAGTGCACACTCGGAGGAAGTTAGTACTTAGGTGATTCTTGATCACAGCTAAGTCCCCAAATGCGACGTTTAGTGCACACTCGGAGGAAGTTATTACTTAGGTGATTCTTGATCACAGCTAAGTCCCCGAGTGCGACGTTTAGTGCACACTCGGAGGAAGTTATTACTTAGGTGATTCTTGATCACAGCTAAGTCCCCGAGTGCGACGTTTAGTGCACACTCGTAGGAAGTTTTTACTTAGGTGATTCTTGATCACAGCTAAGTCCCCGAGTGCGACGTGTAGTGCACACTCGGAGGAAGTTAGTACTTAGGTGATTCTTGATCAGAGCTAAGTCCCCGAGTGCGACGTTTAGTGCACACTCGGAGGAAGTTTTTACTTAGGTGATTCTTGATCACAGCTAAGTCCCCGAGTGCGACGTGTAGTGCACACTCGGAGGAAGTTAGTACTTAGGTGATTCTTGATCACAGCTAAGTCCCCGAGTGCGACGTTTAATGCACACTCGGAGGAAGTTTTTACTTAGGTGATTCTTGATCACAACTAAGTCCCCGAGTGCGACGTTTAGTGCACACTCGGAGGAAGTTTTTACTTAGGCGATTCTGGATCGTAACTAAGTTTTTTTTGTGTGTGACCGGAGTCTGCGACCGTGGAAGAACTCTGAATCTGCAATAAACTGAATATGCTTTATATTATTTCATCAATACTTGTTCTTTACACCGCTTCAGTCGACGATCACGTGTAGAAACGCTTCAGGAGGTCTCCGTTCCATGCGCGCGGCTCGTCTGTCTCCCTCTCGATGTTGTAGAGTCTGTATGCTCCGTTGTTCAACACCTTGGAGATGATGAAGGGTCCTTCTCAGGCCAGAGCCAACTTGTGAGGTCTTTGCTGATCCACTCGGAGCACCAGGTCGCCTGCTTGGAACGTGCGACTCCTGACGTGGCGTGCGTGAAAACACCGCAGATCTTGTTGATAAATGGTTGAGCGAGTCAGCGCCATCTTGCGCTCCTCCTCCAGGAGGTCTACTCCATCTTGCCTTGCTTGTTCTGCTTCAGCTTCGGAGAAGAGTTCGACTCGTGGCGCATTATGAAGCAAGTCACTCGGAAGGACCGCTTCTGCTCCATAAACGAGGAAGAACGGTGATCGTCCTGTAGATCTGTTCGGGGTTGTGCGGAGACCCCGAAGTTCTGAAGGTAACTCGGTGACCCATGCGCCAGCGGCGTGTCCCACCTCTTGCAGGAGTCGAGGCTTCAAACCTTGAAGAATAAGTCCATTCGCCCGCTCTGCTTATCCATTGGATTGAGGATGTGCTACGGAAGCAAAATCCACTCGGATACCTTGGCTTGCACAAAAACCTTTGAATCTGTCTGAGTCAAAGTTTGTCCCGTTATCCGTGATTATGCTGTGAGGCACACCGAATCTGGAGATGATGTCCGTGACAAACTTGACGGCTGTTGAGGCGTCGAGTTTCTTGATGGGCTTGGCTTCGATCCATTTCGTGAACTTGTCGACTGCCATCAACAGATGTGTGTATCCCCCCTGGCCTGTCTTGAATGATCCGACTGTGTCTAATCCCCAAACCGCAAATGGCCACACGAGCGGGATTGTCTTCAATGCAGATGTCGGCTTGTGGGACTTGTTGGAGTAGAACTGACAGCCCTCACATCGGTCGACCATATCTTTAGCCATCTCGTTCACCTGCAGCCAGAAAAAACCAGCCCTGAATGCCTTGGCGACGATTGCGCTCGAAGAGGCGTGATGACCGCAGGTTCCCGAGTGAATATCTTCTAGGCTCAGTTGTCCCTCCTCCGGAGAGATGCATCGTTGGAGAACGCCTGAAACGCTCTCTTTGTACAATTGACCATCAATGACAGTGAATGACTTTGACATGCGGACTATCTGCCTGGCCTGGACTTCGTCTTCTGGTAGTTCCTGTCTCAGGATATATGCAATGATCGGCACAGTCCAATCGGGGATGACAGCAAGAATCTCCATGACCAGATCAACCACAGCAGGCACATCGACTTCAGTCGGATCTATTGAACTCTTTGGTTGTACTGGTTCTTCTGTAAAAGGATCTTCTTTGACTGAAGGGAGGTGAAGGTGCTCGAGGCAGACATCACTCGAGACTGGTCTCCGAGTGGATCCGAGTTTTGCCAACTCATCAGCTGCTTGGTTCTTCAGTCTCGGAACATGATGAAGTTCTAGACCTTCGAACTTCTTCTCAAGCTTTCTCACTGCGTTGCAATATGTTGTCATGGTGGGGTTCCTGAGATCTCACTCTTTCATCACTTGATTGACTACCAAATCTGAATCGCCGTAGACCATCAGGCGACGGGCGCTGAGTGAGATGGCCATGCGCAATCCGTAGAGAAGAGCTTCATACTCTGCCTCATTGTTGGAGGAATCGAAGTGTATCTGCAGCACGTACTTGAGTTTGTCGCCCTTTGGCGATATGATCACGACGCCGGCGCCGGAGCCATTCAACATCTTGGACCCATCAAAGAACATTGTCCAATGGGCCGAGTAGATGTGGGTCGGTTGCTGTTGTTCTACCCATTCTGCTATGAAGTCAGCCAGAGCTTGAGACTTAATAGCTTTCTTGGCCTCGAACTTGATATCGCAGTACAACATCTCCATTGCCCACTTCGCCACTCGGCCTGACACGTCTCGATTGTGGAGAACTTCCGACAACGGAGCATCAAAAACGACAGACACCGAGTGGTCTTGGAAATAATGAGCCACCTTCTTCGCAGTCATGTAAATCCCGTAGATAAGTTTTTGATAATGGGGATACCTCTTCTTGGAAGGGGTCAGGACCTCGGTGACGTAGTACACTGGACGCTGAACTTTGTATGCTTTACCTTCTTCTTCTCGTTCAACTGTAAGAACAGTACTGACGACTTGATTTGTGGCCGCGATATACAGAAGAAGGGGCTCTTTACTGAGCGGAGCAGTAAGAACCGGCTGGGTGGAAAGTAGGACTTTGAGGTCGTCGAATGCGACTTGGGCTTCATCTGTCCACTCGAAAGTATCTGATTTCTTCATGAGTAGGTACAGAGGAAGTGGTTTCTCGCCGAGTCGACTGATGAACCTGCTCAAAGCCGCTAAGCAACCTGTGAGCCGTTGAACATCGTGTATTCTGACCGGCCTCTCCATTCGAACGATGGTCCCGATCTTTTCGGGGTTGAAATCAATCCCACGTTCGGAAACGAAGAAACCGAGTAACTTTCCGCTGGGAACGCCGAATGAACATTTGGCGGGGTTGAGCTTGATATCGTACCTACGAAGGTTGGCGAATGTTTCTGCCAAGTCAGTCAGCAGGTCGAAACCTTTGCATGACTTGACTACGATATCATCCATATACGCCTCCACATTCCAACCAATCTGGTCAAGAAGGCATTTTTTGATCATGCGCATAAAGGTAGCCCCTGCATTCTTCAAACCAAATGGCATAGTGATGTAGCAGAAGCACCCGAATGGGGTGATAAAGGCTGTCTTTAATTCATCGGGACCATACAGACGGATCTGATGATAGCCCGAGTAGGCATCAAGAAATGACAAACGCTCGCACCCCGCAGTCGAATCGACAATTTGATCTATGCGGGGGAGCGGAAATGGTCCTTCGGGCATACCTTATTGAGGTGTTTGAAGTCGATGCACATTCGGAGCGACTTGTCCTTCTTGGGCACCATGACAACATTAGCGAGCCACTCGGAGTGGTGAACCTCGCGAATGAAGTTGGTTGCCAGCAGCTTGGCCACCTCCTCCCCGATTGCTTTCCTCTTGTGTGCGGCGGACCGGCGCAAGCGCTCTCGGACGGGCCGAGCGACGGGGTCCACATGCAGTCGGTGCTCAGCCAACTCCCTGGGAACACCTGGCATGTCAGAGGGTTTCCATGCGAAGATGTCCCAGTTCTCACGGAGGAATTGGGTGAGCTCGGCTTCCTATCTAGGATCGAGGGTGGTGGAGATGTTCGTCGGGGCAGCAGTGTCGTCCGTCGGGTGGATGCTGACCTTCTTCGTTTCTCCCGCCGACTGGAAAGCGGATTCTGAAGCTGGCTTCTTCGAGCGCATCAGGTCGGCGGGGTCGACTGTTTTCTTGTACTCGTCGAGCTCGAGGACGGCCATCTGCTGGTCGGCGATTCTTGATCCTTGCTGCAGGCACTCTTCAGCTCGCTGCCGATTGCCCGTGATGGTGATCACGCCTTTTGGGCCTGGCATCTTTAGCTTCAAGTATACGTAACATGGACGGGCCATGGAACTCACATACGCTCGGCGGCCCAGAATTGCGTGGTAAGCGCTCTGGAAATCCACCACCTCAAACGTGAGCTTTTCCTTGCGAAAGTTCTTGTCGGAGCCGAAAACGACGTCCAACGCGATCTGGCCGAGTGACTTTGCCTTCCGTCCAGGGACGACTCCATGGAACTGCATACTGCTGTCGCTGAGTTTGGACATCGGAATGCCCATCCCCTTGAGAGTGTCGGCGTACATGATGTTCAAACCGCTGCCGCCGTCCATGAGGACTTTGCGCAGTCGGACTCCTTCCACCATCGGGTCGACGACCAGAGCCTGTCTTCCTGGGTGGGAACATGCGCTGGATGATCCGACTGGTCAAAGGTGATCGCAGTCTGAGACCATTTAAGGAACTTGGGGCTGGTTGGAGTGGCCATGTTAACCTCCCTGTTCACCAGCTTCAGTCGACTCTTTCTTTCGACGTTAGCAAAAATCATGAGTGTCGCATGGACTTGAGGGAACGGATCCTCCTTATCCTCCTCATCTTGTTCATTGACCTTCTCACTCGGTTGCCCGTCGCCGAACCCCTGGATCAGGAGGCGGCACTGCCGAGTGGTATGCTTTGGATATATAGGGTTTCCCTCTTCGTCCATCTTCGTATGAACCGGGCATGGCTGGTCCAGGATGGGATTATTGAGCGGCTTCTTCTTGGGGGTAAACTGCGCCTTCCCTTTGCCCTTGAACTTGGCATTGGTCACGACTGCAGCTTCTGCCTGCGGAGTGGATGGAGCTTTTTGCTTTTGCTTCCGAGTGTTGCTTCTCTCTCCGTCGCCGACTGTCTTGTGCTTGCCTCTTCGGATGCGGTCCTCTTCTTCGCCATTTGCGTAGTGAGCTTCTATCTCCATCATCTTGCTCATGGAGATGTCGCCTGTTCGGCCAAACTTCAGGTACAGCTCCCTGTACCGCACGCTTGCCTTGAAGGCGCAGACTGCTTGATGCTCGGTGACATTCTCCACCGTGTGGTAGAGAGTTGTCCAACGCTGAATGAAGTCGCGCAGGGGCTCATTCGGCTTCTGGACGCAATGCTGGAGCTCCACGAGGCCCGCAGGGCGTTTGCACGTCCCTTCGAAGGTCTTGATGAACACTCGGGCCAGATCTGCCCAATTGTAGATGCTCGAGGGGGCTAACTGATCCAGCCACGCTCATGCCGAGCCGTCGAGCATCAGAGGGAGGTGCTTCATGGCGACATGGTCGTCCCCTCCTCCGATCTGGACTGCCACTCGGTAGTCGTCTAGCCATGTTTCCGGCTTGGACTCTCCTGTAAACTTACTGATTGCCGCCGCCAATCGGAAGTTGGGCGGGATGTCAGCCGAGCGGATGGCTCGACTAAAACACTCGGGACCAGATACGATGGTCCTGCTTCCACTTGGACTGTCCATATCGTGACCATCGCGGTGGGCTCGGCCCCTGTCGACCCTTCCCTGGGCGATACGCCCTCTTGCGTCGGGTCTTGGGTCGTAAGTGTCGCCGACTGAACGCCGATCATCATGATGTCGGGACCCATAGGGCCCACCCCGCGGAGGGGTGCGTGAGCGGCGGCGATCTTCGTGAATCATGGAACGGCTGCCTCCCCTGTGGCGCTGATGGGAACCAGGGCTGTGAATCGACCGATGCGTATTCGCATGAACGGAACTATTATGGATCCTGTTGTGCGACTGGGAGACCGCCGAATTCTGCTGTTGCGCCGTGTGCAACAGGGCTCGGATCTGCTCGATCCCTCTTCCTGCCTCTGAATCAGTCGGCTGAAGGGAATCGGCTATCTTGGCAGCTGCAGCCAAATTGAGGAGGGGTGTGCGGAACAACTCTATGTTGCTCCGCCGAGTGTGCCGACTGGCAGAACGGCGAGGTGGACGGCGCGCACCGGACGTTTCGCCGACCTCGCGCTCGCTTCGGCCAGCTTGACGGGGATCTTCATGGGAGTTGGCCATGTGTACTTCTGCTACGGGCCCGCTACCCGCATACTCGGAAGGGAACTCAGTCGGAACCGAGTCCGAGTGCTGGGACAGCGGGGCAACCACAACGGACTCTAGAACCGCCACTTGTGAAGACGCGTTCTGGCGCGCCTGGGCGTGTTGCACCCAACGCTGGAGCCGCGGATGGCGAGACCGCTTGCTGCGGCGCGTGACGACGGTGCAGGTCGACACCGGAGCCGACTATTGGAGAAGAAGAATGCCGCGGGCGTCGGCACGGAAGTGCGTAGCCCCACGACGGGGAAGTGCCTCGACGTCGAGAGGAGCATCCCGAAGCCACGCCGAATCGTCGATGATGAAGGAGAGAGCGCCGAAGAAGATCTGGTGACCCATGCTCGAACCTCCACCGGACGACATGACGAAAGGAAGTAGTCGCAAACTCGCCGGAAGTCGCTTAGACGCCTGCCCCACGGTGGGCGCCAACTGTCGTGGGTATAAGCCTGACGGTAGTTGTATAGGGTACGAAAAGGACGGGCAGAGTCCTAGCTACAGCGAGGTTGTATGAGTTCAGGCCCCTCTACGGTGGAGGTAATAGCCCTACGTCTCAGTGCTCAGGGAGCTTGTTGTCGAGTGGAATAGGGAATACAATGAGTTGCTAACCCCTTTACCAGCGGGGGAGGGTGACTTATATAGAGTGCGCTGCCCTCCACAACGGTTCCGGTACAAGGGTGGAGTAGTGGCAATTGAATGTGTACGTTACAGGTAACGTACGCCCTAAATTGTAATAAATGCACCTGGAAACGTACGACCGTTTCCCTCCAGGGGGGTTACGATGCTCCGAGTGGTATCCAGTCAGTTAGCTTGATATGCTCCGAATGCTAGTCTCCGACTGAATGATCGAGGGTACGTTACCGACTGGATGACAGGGACTCCTTAATCCAGTCGGAGCTGACTAAGGGCCTAGTCCTTTATGAAGGATAGTCCTTGGGTAGGACCTACAGGGCAGGCCTATGACCTTACTCTAGGACTATAACCCCATCATAGGGCGTACCAAATCCTCATTTCACTAGGTAGATTTCCACTGGTCATCATCGGAAAGGATTGGGTATGCCCTATTTCCTTTCCACATTTTGTGCTAAGCACATATTTTACAAAAACATATGCATGAAAATTTTGTTTGTTTTTAAAAATTAAAACACGTTTAACATGCATTTTTGTTTAAAGCGGGTTCAGGACGTGCCTTCTTGAGAATTACTGGCAGTGAAACGGGAAGGCTTTTTTCCGCTATAGGGAGGGATAACCACATATATACTGGGAGAATATTCCAGACAGAAATGGTACATGTGTCATTGATAGATAAATTTAATGGAATATATACAACATCACCTACTTTCTCTATAAAGAAATATAAGAGTGTTTAGATCACTAATAAATGATCTTGTATCTACTTACAGAGAGAGTAAAAGGTACTCCCTTGGTCCCAAAATAAGTGTCTCAACTTTGTACTAGCTCTAATACAAATTTGTATTAAGCTTGAGACAGTTATTTTGGGACGGAGGGAGTAGATGTTCACAGGCACACCGCTTCAGCGGCAACTCAATCCACAGTACTGCATGTTAACACATGCTGGATACTTCAGCGGCTACTTACGGCATGGCGGTGTTCGTCATGGAGGACTGAAACGCACCTTGGCTCCGGTACGGAGGATGATCACACGCGAGGCAACGCCAGAGGGTTCAGGGAACATTTTTTACAAGGCAGCCATTCTTTCAAAACGTTTGTAAATATTTTTCCGAATACGTGAATGTCTTCTAACATTTCAAGGACTGAAGCGCACCTTGAGGTTCCTAAAACACAAGATAACAAAACAGGACATGAGTAAGAACCGCAAGACTTAAGTCATTATTTATATATCATCTGTTATTCGCACATTAAACATTTGTTTTTTCGATAAGGATTAAACATTTGTTATAAGTACTATTTTTATACCTGAATTCTGACTCGGTAGTAAGCAATGGGTGTTCCTGTCGAGTATTTTATTTTCTGCACTACATAATCAAATATTCATATCCCAGCTTCATCAAAATATATAGCAACCATTTCCCGCAAAAACGTGGGAGGTGTCGTCTAGTTTATTCTTAATTTTGAGGTTGCCTAATTAACTCGTATGAGTTTCCCACTAAAAAAAAGAAGAAAGAAAACTCGTATGAGAACATTGCCCCGAGATCTCTTGCTTTTATTTGCTTGTGTATATACTGTGTTCAGGAAAACAAAAAGAGATCTCTTTCTTGCTTTCTGCACTTCTCCATGCATCTTAGCTAAAAGAGGGAGGGGACTGTGCATGCATGAATCTTCATGGTTTATTATATACATATATGTATTCAGAGTTGCCACTCACTCAGTTAAGGATGGTGCGCATGGCGCACAAGGATATGATAAGTGGCTAATGATCCGCGAGTAGCGGATGAAGGGTACGTACAAGGTCACCACTCGGACGGGGTGGCCACGGTGTCGGCCTCGCAGCTCTCCCGGTGGAAGGTGATGGTGTTGGCGTGGAGGTCGAAAATGAATCGCGTATCCACCTGCTGCATCGCGCCGACGACCGTCGGGCTGCCCCTGCTCGTGCGGTACACCCCAAAGCACACCAATGGCTGGTTGTCAACCTTGAGGAAGAGGTTCCGCGAGACGATTTCCAGGTGAGCGACCGTCCGGCTCGCCGGACCCTCAAAGTCGAGCGTCAGCTTCGGGATGTGCGACCAGATCCCGGGATGCTCCCGGAAACACAGGCTGAAGTTGGGGTCGCGCACGCGCTTGTACCCCCACTGCTGCACCATGTGCGCCACCGCCTCCTCCACGACCGCGTACGCCGCCGGCACCAGATGGGTGACCTGCGTGCCGGCGTCCACGAAGCACCCTCCTGACCCATCGCTCCGCCGCTCGAACATAGCCTGCCGGATGCCCGGGATCGGGGTCCCGTTGAGGCTAATGCCCAGAAGTTTCACGTAGTAGGCCGAGTCGGCGACGCCGTGCGGCAGGTGTGGCGGCGTAGGAAGGATCTTGATGCGATGGTGGACCAGAAGCGTGGGATCCGGGATGTCAGCGCCGAAGCGGATGAAGCCGTTCCGGCCCTGGCTGTGACCTAGGCCGATCAGACAGTAGGAGAAGCGCGAGCCGACACGATCCTTGATCTGCATGATGAGGGAGGTAGGCAGCCTGCCCATGCCCAGCGTGCCTGCGAACGTGCCTTTGGTGTCGAACCCCTCGGTGCTCTGCGCGCACCCGAAGGCGACGCTATGGATAGGTAAAGTCGGATTACCCAAGATGATGGTGTCGGTGCCGACGTAGCCGTGTGCCTCCCCTGGGAGGTGGAAGGAGCACTTGTCGCCGGCGGGGAGGACGGGGTTGGGCGCCCGGCACAGGGGGCTCGTCGGATGGAGAGGGCGGTAGCTGCTCGAGTCGCTAGGGTCGAACACGGGGCTACGTTGTCGTTGCACCGGCAAGCAGTGCGCGCACCGCATCCACGGCAGGCTGCTGGCCGTGTCCAGCACGAGGAAGTATGTCGACTTGCCGCGGCCCGTGCCGATGGTCACGGCCACGCCATACGTGTACTCCAGGGGGGGCGTCAGCGGGGGACGGTGGTGGAAGCTCGTGGCGTTCACGACCATAAAGCCGTCGGCGTCCACGCGGTACCTGCCCCCGCCGTGGTTGGCGACTAGTGGCAGGCTGAACCCACCGGCCGCCGTGCAGATCGTAGGCAGGACATGGACCAGCATACCGCCAACAAGCAGCAGCAGGGTGGAGGCGGTGATCTTCATCTCCATGTTATGTTTTTGGTTTTCATGGCTGCCGATTGCAACACCATTATATATATCAACGTACGGATATCATTTGGGAGGTGGAGTAATGCGTGGATATCTGCACGGGATGCATTGCAATCATGCAACAAACACAAAAGATGCATTGCAGCACCATTATAGTTTATCGTTTGGGCGGTGGAGTAATGCATGGGTATCTGCCGGGGATGCATTATAATCATGCGACAAACACAACTCATGTATTGTAGCACCACTATATATTGACGTACAAATATCGTTTGAGCGATGGAGTAATGCGTGGTATCTGCAGGGGATGCATTGCAATCATGCAACAAACCGTACTGATGCATTGTAGAACCATTATATATCAATGTACGGATATCGTTTGGGCGGCGGAGTAATGTGTGGGTATCTGCAGGGGATGCATTGCAATCATGCAACAAACACTATTGATGCATTGTAGAACCATTATCTATCAACGCACGGATATCGTTTGGGCGGCGGAGTAATGCGTGTGTATTTGCAGGGGACGCAAACACTACTGATGCATTGCAGAACCATTATATATCAACGTACATATATCGTTTAGGTGGTGGAGTAATACGTGGATACCTGCAGGGATACATTGCAATCATGCAAAGCTCACAAATTAATTATTGAGTATGCAGGGAGGCCCAAGGATTTGCATGAAAAACAAAAGAACGGATCTCCATCATTGAACACTCACGGTATCCGATGCAGGAGACGGAGATGTGCACTAGGCTATGATACTACTGTATGATACTACATCCGTAATGCATAGTATCATATGCTAGTATCATAGAACGATTCATTTATTGTCATGCATGACACATAGTAGCATAACATTTAATATGATACGATATCATAATATGATACTCAATCATATCTTTATTTATTTAAATTCATGTCACATCATTAAATATGCCTACTTGACATGCGTGATACTACTTATGGTACTTTCATTACAACCAGCCTTAGTACTAGATTAAGTGACATTTCCGATACCTCTACAAAAACTTCAAGATACAATTTTGACCAATAGTTTATTTGTAGTGTTTTCCATATTTTAGAATAACAAGAGGGCCGACCCTGGCCTTATATCAATGTACATATGTCCCTCGATCAATTAGTGCAGAGCTTACACAGTACTTTGTGTGTCCAGGTTTATTAGGCCCTCCTATTCTGGATCAAATTTTAACTTTTGATTTAACTACTCCCTGTGTTACAGTTTAGAAAATACGATTAAATTTACATGTATTTTCACAATAGACAAGGCTTCATTGTACTACTTTTATATACATGCATAGTGTGAATACTATTTTTAAGCACATCTCACAACCAATCAATAATCACTTAGGTTTCAGAGAATTTCCAAGTACGCCTTCTAAATCGTGACGGAGGGAGTAGACAACATTGTAAAGCCATATAGAGTGGATTATCATAAGACATCGGTGATGTGGAGGCATATTTTTTCATAGATAAATAGTAATCCACGATCTCAGTATTTAGGTCACGTTGAGTAACGAAAATTATTAAAATCTCTCCCTACTTGATGTAGGCATATCATTATCTCCAGATTCCATGGAGGCAAAAGGAAAAGAGACTGAAAAACATACATAATAGCAGAACATTCCATGGTTGCTAGTGAATTACCTAAAAATCCCAGGTGTTGTTCCTGTTCAACTTCTAGTAGCAACAAGAGGACAAGAAATAAAAATAATCTTTTGTCGGCAACAGGAAGGCTTAGCGATCAACAACCTTGGAAATAAATCTTACATGTACTTGAGGTTCTTGAGATAACTAAATGAATTTGGGATGCTCCTGACTTCTCACATGGTTATTGGACCAGAAATTTCATTATTCGGTAATAGCATGTTCAAAACAACAAACATGATCACTTCTTATCATTGAATTATAGATGAATAAATAACAGGAGAGTTGCAGGCCGAGCTACGAGCATTACAAGAAACAGCAAGCACCAATGGTGCAAGGTATGAAGCAACAGAGAAAGAGAATCAGTCCGACCGGAAAGTTACAGAATTGCAGTGTTCGCTCTCACATCGCCTAAGAGGATGGGCAATTGGCAAGCATGTGAACCGCGTCTTCCGGAGCAACAGAACACAGGGAACAGGAAGGGTTGTGCGCGCAGCCAGCCCCCTCTTTGCCAAGTTGTCAGCCGTCAGACACTTTCCTAGGATGGCAAGCCATGAGAACACCTTACACTTGACCGGTGCATCAGATGATGTCATTGAAATTTGTGGGCTTCGCTCCCTCGAATTGGATAGAGTATGCCGGCGCCGTCCAGAACTTACCAGTCGCCGTCCATCGACAGGAGACGGGGTCTGAGAATGCTGAGAGGGATCCCCTACATATTCTTCCGAGTAGCTGGAAACACCGATCGATGGAAGATGCCGTAAGAGCATGGTTAATAGTATAGCCAACTGCTGGCTATAAGTCATCTTATAACCCATCTTATAGCTAGCTTGTACAATAGTTAGTTATAAAAGAGTACTACTTTTATCATATATGATCCATCTTTCATTCTCACAAAGCACCTAAGAGCACGTGCTATAGCTGGCTCTTTACGAAGAGCCCGTTTTCCTTCTCTCTCCTCTTCTCTCTCATCCAACTCAGCAAAAATATGATATTTTAATCCTTACAGCCTGCTGACTGTACCTTATTGTACTTGCTCTAAGGACATATAAATAAGAGGAGGGAGGCAAATTGATTGAAGTCGAGGAGTCGCACACCTTACCTAACATCAATGGCCACTAGATAATGTCCTTCACGTTGCTGCGGAAAACATGATAAATATATGCATAAATATATGATAACAAATAAAATTATTGTAAAAAAAGGATTGCTATCGGTTTCTATTTTAAAAACAATAAATCATATGAAGCATTTCACAAAATGATGTATAAAATTATAAACTATTAGAGTGAAACAATAAGCATCCAATGTTTATACCATTTATGCCCACACAAAAATTAGTGAAACAATGGGTAGATTAGTGCATAAATTTTTGTAGTTTATGTCGACATGCAACATTTGATGATGTGACATGGTTACACGAAAAGGAAAAATAAGTACTTATAACCACATACATGACTTGATGATGTGGCATGGTTGCATTAGGAGGAAAATAGATAGTTACATGAAGAGGGAAAATAAGTATTTATAACCACATGCATGACTTGATGATGTGGCATGGTTGCATGAGGAAGAAAAATAGGTAGTTACATGAAGAGTACAAATAAGTACTTATAACCATAAGCATGACTTGATGATGTAGCATGATTGCATGAAGAGGAAAAATAGGTAATGGACTATAACTATTTAAGAATAGAAGATTAGGAACGACAACTTAACTCGACAATTTGAGGGTGCACTTCAATCGATCGCCCATGCTGGAGCGGACGACTCCGCCATCAAGCCCACCAGTCCCCCATCGCAGGCAAAACCCACTAGGGCCATTTTAATATGAGATAACCGAAAATGTTATTGAAGCAACGGCCCAATACATACCTCTCGATGTGAAACACCAGAGCGACCAAAAAAGGAAATCAGACGGCTAAATACACATAAATCTAAAGATCTGATGGCCCAAAATGAAAGTGGCCTGAAAGGATTGGAAAGATGCGCGGTTATAATGTTTCTAAATTCTACGAAGTTTCGTAGGCCAAACGAAAAACGAAAACTTCAGCTTTTTGTATGACTCCACACAATAAAATCCGTCATATCATGACGAGGAAATGGAATAGAGAAAACTTACTCAACGTGCCACAACATTTGCCTGACAAGATCTTCATTCCAGCCATTAGTGATTGGATCAATAAGATCATACACCTTATACAACAAGTGTTTTGGTTCATTTTAGCACATGCAAGCTCTGAAAAATTGCAGAAAACCCTAGTCCGTAGAGTTGTAAAACCGAGCCCTCATGGAAGCTCCGATGCTCACCGTCGGATCAGATCCATGATCCAACGGCCCAGGAGCTCTCCTGTCATGTGAGGGCTGGCTCGATAACAGCGACCGAGGGGAAAAGAGCCGCGGCGTGAGGGACGATCAAAGGCGCCGCAGCCCGGCACGTGGCGCTCGCGCCGCCTCGCCGTCAGTCCGCGCGCGCCGCCTCATCGAAACGGCCGTGGCCGGCGGTGAGCACCGACCGCATCGGCACCTTACCGGACAATTTCCCTGGTGCAGACGAGGTGGTAATCTTGGTTTCTCTGCATATTTCCCATCTGGTTGGTTCCTCTCACTGACGCTATGCGGCACCCATTAACTCAGGCGGCCTTGGTGGAGGCGACATGGTCAACACAAGGTCCAGGACCAGGAGTAACAAGGAAAGGGCGCTGGCCAGTGTCGAGGACCGCATCGGCGCCCTCCCCGACGAGATCCTCCAGCATGTGATGTCCTTCCTGCTTTCCCGGGACGCCGTGCGGACGTGCGTGCTCGCTAGGCGCTGGAGCACGCTCTGGAAGTCGGTGCCCGCCCTACGCATCGAGGATGACCCTGCGACTGGCTCCAACAAGTTCATGGATGAGCTGCTGCGCCTCCGTGACCCAGCGCCATTGAACGTATGTGACATCTGTGTTGTGTCCGAGGATTCGGATACAGATGAGGATCTGGAATTTTTTTGCGAGGATGCATCCAATCGCATTGCGCCGTGGCTCCGGTATGCTTTGTTGCATGAAGTTCGGGTGCTACAAGTTTCTGCTCCTGTCTTGCCAGCCGACCTGGTTCTCGTCTCTTCACACCTGAAGAGGATAGAGCTTTCTCTTATGTAGACTATCTGGATTTTTCGAGTTGCCAGGTGTTAGATGCGTTAGAGATGACAGATTGTAACATCTATGCGAGTATCTTTTCCCAGTCATTACGACACCTTAACATGAAAGGTGGATGCTTTGACAATGAAATCCGCTTTCGTATTTCTGCCCCAAATCTCATTAGCTTGAAACTAGCTCCAGAGTCGGGCTGACTCCATTGCTTGATAGCATGCCATCACTGGTAACAGCATCTGTTGAATCTTCCGAAGAGGAATATCATTACTGTTTTGCTTCATCATGTCAAGGATGCGATATGCAAGAAAGATCTTCTGTAGTTTTGGAAGGCTTGTCTGCTGCTACAAATTTAGAGTTAACAAGTGATGATCTGGTATGCTCCCACCTCTGCTGATTACTATTGCTCTTTGTCATCTGCTAAATCTCGTTTATGTTTTGTATCCAGTTATCTGTCAGTACAAGCATATTGAACAAGCTCATTGTGTGCATTCATGTTTTCACCATTTCACATGTTTGAATCTCTATGTTTGTATGTATTCGTCTGGAATTATGCATACGTCTACTTAATACTTTAGTCATACTTTTGTCAAGTAAAACTTGGGATACAAATATCGGTATCTAGTTAACACCAGAAAGTTTTCAAGCATGTACTTGTGTATCTCAAAAAGCATCATGTACTTATGAAGGTAGTTCTTGAGTTGTTTCTTGTTTAACCCCCTTCATTTTGTCCAGTTATCTGTTTTCAGAATGGATTTCAAATGGTGCCCTGTGTTCAGCAAGCTAAAAACGTTGTTGCTGAATAAATGGTGTGTGGCTGGTGATTTCACTGGTTTGATTTACTTTCTTCAGCACTCACCAGTTCTAGAGACGCTCACGCTACAACTTAATATTCCAACTCATAAGGTATATATCCTCAAAAGTATTATAGGTGTTTCATTTGAAGTTGCGACGTACCTTCTGCCCCCTCAGTAAAATACTTTGTTTGCTACAGAAACAACGTGTGAATGAAACAGATGAAAGGTATACCCCAAGGAAGCAGTCATTACTACCGAAGCATCTCAAGATAGTCAAAATCATATGTGGCACGATGAAGGAAGATGCTAGAGTTTACCGTGCTTTGAAGATGCTCCATGCCCATGGGGTGCGTTCTGAGAAAATTGACATCCAATAGAACTCTCTTCTGCTGTTCGACTGTAAGTAACCAGATAACTCGTCATGATTATATCTTCAATAGTTGGCATTGTACATATTGTACTCCATTAAGAACTTCAGCCTAGATCCAACCAGCATTCCATTTTAGACCTTCTTGTGCCCTTTTCCACACCCTTTGGCCAACCATAACACCATGCATTTCGATTCCCGGCACCACGTACAATGTGTTGAATTTCATGTCAAAAATGTACTTCCAACATTTTCTAATACCTAGATCAAGTGGCATTCTTTTTTTGGCATGCTGGTCCTACCATCATAGCGAATCTCCTCCTGTCGTGTCCCCTTCATTTCTTCCATGTTTTCATCGTGTCCTATGTTGTTTATGCAGGCTTCTAATTCGAGCTAGGGGTGGAGCCTTACTTACAGCTGTGCTGGTCTACTTCATCCTCCATTGCTATCCAGTCTTTACGTCCCCGAATCGCATCATGAAGTTGCTGTGTTTTGTCTACCAGACCGGAATCTCGCCCTTGGTTCTCATGCCAGTGTCCTATATTCGTATGACAGAACTCGTATGCAAACTGCTGTGTGTCCTGCTTGGATGCAGCTGGAGCATGTCGTTGCAGTTTCGTCGTAGTCATGCTAGTTCACTCTTGCTTGTTTCCTGAAATTTGCAAGATGCTTCATCTAGCTTTGTTCCAGGATCGCCCTAGGTTGTTTCCAGATACTCCCTCCATTTCACAATATTGTGCGTTCTCATTTTCCGTGATCTAAGGTTGACCATAAATTTAACCGACAAGACCGACTACAGCGGGAGCAAAAAATTATATCACTGAATTCGTATCGAAAATACGAATTCAGTGGTACAATGGTCGTTGGTTAAATATACGGTCAAAGTTAAATCTCGAAAAACACGAAAGCACTAGATTATGGAATGGAGGGAGTACCTTCTACTCCCTCCGTTCCTAAATATAAGTCTTTTAAGATATTTTATTAGGAGTCTATATTCGAAGCAAAATAAGTGAATCTACACTCTAAAGTATGTCTATATACATCTGTATGTAGTCCACTAATGAAACCTTTTTAAAGACTTATATTTAAAAACGGAGGGAGTATACTGTAGATCCCGTCTCGTGTTACCGGAAAATCGGTTTCCAGATGCATATGTCTGGCATATGCTGCACCATTCAGCAACAGGGCTCACTCAATCTGTTACAACGCTATTTTTTTAGTTTGGCTGTTTTCATTATATTCTTTTCTGAGAGCTCAGTAATGCTACACTAGTTACACAGCCAGAATCCCCGTTTGTTGTTCTTCCGTGCAAAACAGATTGTTCATCTTTTTGTGCGCATGGTACGAATTCGCGTGCACGTCCTCGCTCGTGCACGTCATCCACTTCGTCACATCACTCGCGCACGTAGCCCACCTTGCTGCTGCATCGGGATACATCGAAACACGTGGTTGCTGGCCGGTCCATTCGATATGGCTCGGGCTTCGTCAGCGCCGGTCCGGTCCTGGAAACAGGACCGTTTGCCTGCTCGGTCCGGTCCGGTCTGGTCCGCCGACGGCCGGTCCAAACGTCGGCTCGGATCGGGACCGGACCGGCCCGGACCGTGTCTCGTCCAGCCCTACTTGCATCTGCCTGTTTCCCATTTCTGTCAGCGTGAATTTTTTTCTAGAATCTATGAGAACCGCACCTAAGTAGGCCATGGTCAAAAAAGACATCAACATAAGTTTAACAAAACCCGATGGTGGTCTAGACCAACTCCCTTCGTTCGATGAAGCCTTTTGAGAGGAGGCAACAACAGAGTTGGTAATCAAAGCACGGAACCCCATAATAAGCATTATGCACAAGTTTTCGACGTTCCCACCACAGTTACCAAGAGGTAACGACAATCATTTCACGAACATTATGAACACCAAGAATGAGTGACTCCTTGTCCGTCCAACAAATGAAGGAGAATAAGGACCGCCTTACCAGCATAGTCAATGTCGCACGATCTAGTGATAACTTGGTCTAGACCCAATAGTCTCCAAACCTCTTTATGGCAACTCTAACCGATCACCTGAAAATAAAAGAGGATTTGGCGGAGTAAACCCTTGGTGGAATATATTTACTCCACTAAGTTTTGGACGGACCTAGTCGATTCCCTAAATTTAGCAGAGTAATGTTAGTTTTTGGTTTATGCATTTTGTCCGACATCCGTCATGCGTGTCCACGACAATGGTGACCACGCCGAATTATGTGTCTTCGCCTCCTTCAAAGTTATGACGCCCCCGCCTTAATCATGCGCTAATCATACACGTAAACACGCACGATCAAAATCAAAGACTCACGAGAAGATATCACAACACAACTCTAGACACAAATTAAAACAATACAAGTTTTATATTACAAGCCAGGGACCTCGAGGGCTCAAATACATAAACTCAAGTACAAAAGAGTGAGCGGAAGCAACATTATCTGAGTACAGACATAATTAAAAAAAGTCTGCCTTAAGAAGGCCACAAAAGCAACATCAATTGGATAGAAAAGGTGCACGTCTCCTGCCTGGGAGCCTCGTATCTACTCCTAGTCGTCAGTGGCCTTCCACATAGTAGTAGGCTCCGTCGGGGTGGTAGTAGTCGTCAGCGGGATCAGCTGGCTCATGGGCTCCGCCATCTGATCGCGACAATCGTATCGAAGGGGAGAAGGGAAGCAAAGCAACTATGAGTATTCATCCAAAGTATTCCCAAGACTTACATCACAATTATTCTAAGTATATATCAATATCAAAGGAATGGGGCTATATCTTTGGAGTGAACTACAGAAATGCCAGAAGAGAGGGGAAGGACCCAGCCTATCAAAGACTAGCATCTTCAGCATCTTGCAGCACTAGAAGAGTATATATTAGTATAACACATGTAATCATGTAGTATCAAGGCCCATAGATCCTTCCTCGACTCCTTGCAAGAAAGCGATCCCGGAACCATCATTTCATTTTAGTATCACAAGTATCCAGTTCTAATTATAGTAGATTGGGATACTTTTCGAGCGTCCATTACCGTGGACACGTCTATTCGAATAGATATACTTTCGTGCAGGGGTGCACCAAATTACCCAACACGCCCGATTAACTCTGGTCGGACATATTTTCCTGGGTCATGCCCGACCTCGGCTGATCGACACGTTGTAGTCCTACTTAGTCTCAACAGAGAGGCCAACATGCCGATAAAATCAATCAGTGGCTTGTTGTTCTAGGAAATACATATGGAGTGAAGGTAGCAAAACTATCAAACCATAGAATACTTTGCCCATGCATGAATGATTTGGGATGATCCCAGAGGAAGCGAAGCAATACTTTCTCCTATTCATGACGACATCTTGCACCACATGCACGTGAACTTAGAGAAGATACCACTTGCATCAACATATACTTTATGAGCCAAGCATCAAGATAATCCTTTCAAAAGCTTCATCATGAACCATGGAGAAGTTGAGGATGTGGCCGATGGGGTCAGCAACAATCCATCAACATTTCAACAAGGATGTATTTCCAAAACTATATGTACAAGGATCACATTTGCTAGATCAAATGATATACTGACGTATGCTCGAGGAAACATCCACAATTAAACCTGATCGAAAAGTGCACTCGGAAATATGGATTAGGTAGCAAGCTCAATGTTAGAATGTTGGTTCAGGAACCAACACCCTAAGATTTAAATTATTGTTCATTAACTTCAAGGCAATAGGGTTGCTATGCTAGAAGTGTTGAATTTACCCATCACAGTCCATTTGTTGGTTTTCCGGTTAGAAACAACATGGGGACCAAGAAATGAATGGAGATGGCAAGAAGTATCACTTGTATTAATAATTCTTAGGAGGTGGTGAATTTCTCACAACATTCTTGACATAAACGATGGTAACAATCCAAGGTAGAACATAACATAAGCTGGATAGCAAGGAACTCAAGGTATAACAACAATCATGAACACGTTTGCGTTGGAGGGAAGGCAAGAATTTCGTCGATGGTAACAGAAATCATCGAGGGGTAAGAATGATATTTCTCATCATGAATTCAATTGAACTTTTGGAGGAAGTCAAAATGTTAATGATGATCATGACACATTTTGTCGAGAGGGTTGATGAAGTGTAATCGATCGGTGACGACATGAAGCCAAATGAATAGTGAAGCAAAAGGTTATTGCAACCACGGATACTACACAAACTCGGAATCAAGCCTCTGTGCATGGAAGAATGATATGAAGAAGCTCGACGTATGATTGGCTCACTATGGGAATTACCTTCTGGGGATGAAGGACTAGGTAGCACAGTCAAGCTTTAGCAAGACAATGATGATGTAGCTAATCGACTAAGAATGGTAGGATTGTGTGGAGACACATAAGCAATGAAGGTCATTAAGAGTTATCGAATCGTAGCATGGAATCGATTCGCCTATCGGTGTCCTCGAGTGACTAACAACTTAGAACCCACGAAATTGGAATCGGTGAGAAATGATACTTGATGAAGAACCCATAATAAGTTATGTAGTAATACTCGAAGCTAGAGCAGAATAGAGGCTGGACAGGTGTATTGATTTGCAGAAGACAAGTACTCTAACTTGACTGAGAAAAAGGGATCAGAGAAGAACAATATGGTCGGAACCATGATTGCAAAAGACCAAATCCCAGATATAAGATGAACTTCTACCAAGGGAGCATTTAATTATAATAGAAGCTTCCATTATAAGATCTACATCATGTCCATGGGCATCAACACAATTCAAGGTCGAATCCGAGTTCTTTAATCCATAACCTATCATTCACTTCTCGCTTTCGATGAAGTTGTAGTGTTGAAATTTTATCAAAGAAAACACTAGAAGATTATGACTCATGAAAACTCTCGGGTTGACATGGATTAGGGAAGACATAGGTTCAACCCATAGGGGCATCTTAGGAACATATACCACAAACTTCAAGAGTAAATAACACAACCTCGAAGGTAAAGCATGGATAACAAAAGCAGAGGATACAATTGCTAAAGGCATCATGTATCATGGAAATAACTCACAAGAATTTTGAATGTGAAGGATACTATCGGATAAACCCAACAATGGGTCTAGCGGTCCACAACGGAGCTGATGTGAGTATCGGTACTCAACGAGAGTAAGAAAGAATGCAACATCGGATTATAGAACAACTGAATAATTAGATGCTTAAATATTAAATGAATTATGATTTCTAGGTTGGTCTATCAGAATCAGATGCTCTGATCAAATCCAAGTAAGTTGAATGGAATTATATGTACAATCTATCAAGGTTGATTTGCCGAGAACCAACGCACGTTTGGAAAGACGTCTCAGAGGAATGATAATTTATAAGGATCAACTGATGATTGTGTCGCACACATGTTGAATCAATAAGATCAGAATGGCAATCACAAAGGATTTTAATGAATATTGCTAGACATATGGAATTTGTTAAGCTTCATGCACTAGCCAATCCACATATACTATAACACCGCCTCTCACGTGTGACGGGGAAGACAAGTCAACACGTGAAACCGGAAGAGAGCGACGTCATGCTGAACTCGCGTATGACTCAAGAGGCCTCTACATGAACACAAAGGGAGGCTACCAGCAATTTTTAATAAATTGCTAAGGCAAGGACTTGAACTCAAGACCTTAGCTTCGATACCATGATAAGCTTCATGCACTAGCCAACGCAACCGAAAGTCCAAACTGATGGAAAGGGTAGTGCAATCCACATATACTGTAACACCCCCTCTCATGTGTGACGGAAAGACAAGTTGACACGTGCAACCGGAAGAGAGCGACGACCCGCGAAACTCACGTATGATTCAAGAGGCCTCTACATGGACACAAAGGGGGCTACCAACAATTTTTTAAATAAATTACGAAAGCCAGGACTTGAACTCAAGAACTGAGCTCTGATACCATGTTAAGCTTCATGCACTAGCCATCACAACCAAAAGTCCGGACTGATGGAAAGGGCTAGTGCAATCCACATATATTTTAACAGAATTAACCCATAGCGCAAGCAGGTAAGGAAGGTCAAGAGTACTAGGCCACTGAGGATTTGAGAAGATCGAATAGCATTTCGAACAATTTGGTGAAATACACGACAACTGAGGATGAACGAATCCCTGGTAAGTGTGAGGAATTATTCGTAGGTGTATTCGTGCAGCTAGAACAACCAGGTAGTGGCACAAGGGATCTTAAAAAGTTTAGAGAATAATTCGATGTATCTTGTAATAACAAGAGCAACTGGGAAAGAAAGTATGAACGAGAGTTGTATGTAGTTACCCATAGGGCTTGACGGTGTAAGGGAATCGCAAAAGCGACGATCATAATTTTTCAGGAGAACATCGGAAAGTATCTTCAGTGTCTTTTGATGAATCAAGCCATCATCGGGAATGAGGAGCTCTCTTGGAGGAAGTAGTTACGGGTACCTAAGTTAGAGTCAGCAAAATATTTAACCTGAAAAGAAGAGACATCATAATCCTAGAGTAAAGACGAGGAATAAAAGATACTAATACCACCCATTTGTGATGTGGGCCCGTAAGCCACACAACAATGTTAGTAAAACAGTTTTTCAAAGACAAGACTCAACTTCACACAAGGAGTTGGAAAGGGGATTCCTACAGGTAGTCGGCTCTGATACCAACTTGTGATGCCCCTGCCTTAATCGTCCGCTAATCATACATGCAAATACGACGATCAAGATCAAAGACTCAAGAGAAGATATCACACCACAACTCTAGACACTAATTAAAATAATACAAGTTTTATATTACAAACCAAGGGCCTCGAGGGATCGAATACATAATATCAAGTACAAAAGAGTTGGTGGAAGCAACATCATCTCAGTACAGACATAATTAAACAAGTGTGCTTGAAGAAGGCCACAAAAGCAACATCAACTGAATCGAAAATGCGCGGGCCTCCTGCCTCAAAGCCTCCTATCTACTCCTGGTCATTGGCGGCCTCCACGTAGTAGTAGGCGCCATCGGGGTAGTAGTAGTCTTCAGAGGATGCACACAAAAAACAACAACTTGCACCCAGCGTAGGCAAGAGGGTTGTGAATCCTCTTGTTCACGTTATTTGCAAGCGAGTGTGGTGTGTAGATAATTGTAGATAGCAAGATAAAAGAAAAACATGTAAATGGCAGCACGGTATTGAAGGTTTTATCAATATGTTCTGAATAGACCCAGAGGCCATAGTTTTCCCTAGTGGCATCTCTCATAAAAAATAGCATACGGTGGGTAAAAAAATTATTGTTGGGCAATTGACACAAAAGTGGATGGTTATGCGATATTCACGGCAATGATCATGTATATATAGGCATCAAATCCATAAAAAAATAAGTCGACTCGTGCCTGCACCTTTTACTATTACTCCACTCATCGACCGCTATCCAGCATGCATCTAGAGTTTTAAGTAAAACAAAGTAATGCATGAAGAACAATGACATGATGCAGACAAAGTAACTCAAGCAATATGAATAAACCCCATCGTTTTATCCTTAGTAGCAGCAACACAAAGACAAATCTTGTCCCCTTCCGTCACCAGCATATAGAAATTCTCCAGGTTGAACCTACTACAAGGCACTTCTCATCGAAGAAATATTAACCTAGTTGGCCAAACTATTTCAATAGATCAGAGAGAATGACGAAGCTATCATAATCATGCACATAAGAATAATATAAGTGTTCAGAGGAGAGTCAAATGTTTATCATGAATAATCTGAACATAAACCCATAATTCACCGGATCCCAACAAACGCACAACACAAAAGGAATTACATCATATGGATCAAAGCGAAGATGCGATGATCATTCTATTGAAGATCAAAGAGAGAGAGATTGCCGTCTAGGTACTGGCCATGGAACCATAGGTCTAAGGTGAACTACTCACACATCATCATGAGGGCAGCAAGGTTGATGAAGAGGCCCTCCATAATTTATCCCACTCCGACAGGGTGCCGAAACGGAGCTCCGGATGGCCTCCCGTCAGAACAGAGAATTGCGGCGGCGTAAAAAGTGTTTTGGGACTCCTTTTGGTGTTTCTAGGGTAAAAGAGAATTTATAAGCCAAAGAACGGGGTCGGGAGGGCCACGAGGGAGGCACAAGCTATGAGGGCGCGACCCTCTAGGCCACTCCTTGTTGGCTTGTGGGCCCCTCGTGTGGCCTCCAGCCTCCTTCCGATACTCCTCGGTCTTCTTTTGGTCCAGAAAAAATCACGAAAAAAATTCAGGTCAGTTGGGCTTCTTTTGTATGGAAAACCTGAAAAGTGAAAAACATGCAGAAAACACCCACTCGCACTAGGTCAATAGGTTTGTGCTCAAAAATAATATAAATTGGTAAATAATATCCCCAAAAGTATTCTAAAATGATAATATATCAACATGGAACAATAAAAAATTATAGATACATTGGAGACGTATCAAGCATCCCCAAACTTAATTCATGCTCGTCCTTGAGTAGGTAAATGATAAAAACAGAATTTTTGATGTGACATGCTATTCATAATGTAACCTTATTCATGTATGCTCATTGAGAAGCAATGCGTTAATAAATATTAACACAACAATACTTATAGGTATAAGCAACAAAATCATTAATCTTTCAAAGTATACAATCCTCAAAGATTGTTTTACCCGTGTCCATCTTATTATATTAGCAAGACATGGCTCCATCTTCACGAGTAATACATGACTTTTGATCGGCAAGCTCATGCAAAATGGATCGTACTTTTTCAATATACATCAACTTTTTATTCCTCACGCAACACATGAGCGTGAACCATTGGACATAGCATAAAGGTGGAATAGAATATGCTAGTAGGTTTCAAAGGGGTAAAAGTGGAGAAGTTAGTCTCACATCAACTAGGCGTACCAACGGGCTATGGAGATGCACATTGATAGATATCAATGCAAGGAAGGGATTGTCATGCAAATGATGCACCAGAGCTATAAGTGTATGCAAGCTCCACTGAAGCTAAGTGGGGTATGCATCCAACTTGATTTCTCATGAATACCTCGGGCATTGAAGGAAGCCCGGCATTGGAATATACAAGACAAGTTTATGAAAAAGTGATTCTCACTAGCATATGAATGATGAGACTCTCTATATGAAGAACAAGGTGCCACTTTGAGGCACAAGTGTGGTAAAGGATAGTAGTAAAGTCCTTTCTCTCTTTTTATCTCATTCATTTTTTCTTTTTCATTTTTAAGCTGGGCTCATTTGGAATTCCCCATTTTTATTTCCTCACTCGGACAATGCTCTAATAATGATGATCATCACACTTTTATGTACTTACAACTCAATATGAAAACTAATAGGACGATACGACTATGTATGATTGCCTCTGGTATTGTACCAGGATGTGCAAAGATCGATAGTGACATGTATCAAAAATACAATGAGCGGTGGCTTTGCCACAAATACTATATCAACACTATATGATCATGGAAAACATTATGATGATGAACGAAATAGTCAAGTGAAGTGACAATGACATTTGCATGGCAATATATCTCGGAATGGCTATGGAAATGTCATCATAGGTAGGTATGGTGACTATTTTGAGGAGGATATAAAAAGGTTTATGTGCAACAGAGCATGTCATGTCATGGGGTTTGGATGCACCGGCGAAAGTTGCACCGATCCTCAAGGTGAGAACGGATGATGCACGGTATCGAAGAGGCTAGCAAATATGAGGAGGTGAGATTGCGTATGTCCGTGGTGTCACATTAGTCATAAAGAACTGATGTACTTGTTGAAAAGTTTTATTAGTTTTGTCACAAATCAAAGTACTACTCACATGCCCCAAGGGAGTGGGTTGGTAGGAATTAACCATCGTGCGACTCTGACTCAAAACAACACTAGGATTTCAACGAGGAATAGAAATGCCCACACACCATCACCATGCCCTTTTAATTTTTTATATGAACAAGAAGTTCAACATCTATTAATATCTAAAATTATCTAAATTAATGATAATGCGCTCACACCTTTTTTATTTCACCGCAATAATATCATTAACCACAATTTCTCTATATGTGTTACACGCTGGTTTTAATTATCACTCACTGAATACCCATTATTTTTTATCTAGTCTTATGACCCATGCAAATTACTGTAACTGTTTATATAAATCCCAAACAAATATAAGTGAAGAACAAGAGCATAATAGTTCTATAAAATCTACACGTCACCGTGCTCAAAGAGTTATAAGTGAAGTACTATAGCAACTCCTAAGCTCAAAAGATATAAGGGAAGCACATAGAGTATTCTAAAAAATTGTGCGATGTGGTATCTCTCTCAAATAGGTGAGTCCAGAAAACGATGATTGTGGAAAACTGAAAGTAAAATCAAACGAAAGCAAACGACGCTCCAAGCAAAACTCATATCATGTCATAAATAAAAATATAGCTCCAAGTGACATACCGATGGATTGAGATGAAAAGAGGGGATGCCTTCCGGGGTAACCCCTAGCTTAGACCCTAGAGTCTTCCTAGAATACTACCTTGGGGTGCCTTGGGCATCCTCAATCTTAGTCATTTTCTGCTTCTCAATCATTTATCCATCTGGATAATACCAACACTTGAAAACTTCAATCACATAAAACTCAACAAAACTTTGTCAGATCCGTTAGTATAAGCAACATATCAAGTACTTTCAGGTGCTGTTATAAGTTGATTCTTATTTTATTTTAACATAGGTTACTATACTCTTACTTCTCCATGGCTTATATACCCCAATACTATCCATATCATCATCAAAACAAGCAAACTATGCAAGCAAACAAACAGAATCTGACCAAAACAGAACAATCTGTTGTAATCTGTAATGAACCTATAGTTTTTTAACTCCACAATTTCTGAAAAATTAGGAAGACCTGCTAAATTTGTATATAAATATGTTGTAAAACATTCAGCTTAAAAAGATGTTCCAGTAAAATATGAGAAATTCTACACTCGACGTCAAAGTTTTTGTTTTTGCACTGTATCAATTCTACTCATCATGCAAACCGTCTTAAAGGATTTACTTGGAAAAATAGTAATTAAAACATAAAAACACAATAATTATAGAGACAATAATCATGTTATCATAAAAAACATAAATAAATGATAACTATTGGGTTTTCTTCCAACAAGCTCTTTCTTTATGTCCATTAAGATAGGTTTGAAATTTCAATGATGCTCACATAAAAGACCAGAATTAAAGCATGAAGAGAGCTTCATAAAACATGTGACAAGAACATTTAAATTTAACATACTTCCTATGCATAGGCATTTTATAAGCAAACAATTTATAAGTACAAGAAGTGTCTAGCATAAGCAAGTAGGAAGAATGAAGCATTAGCAATTTGAATATCAAGAGAGGTAAATGAGTAATATGAAAATTTCTATAACCATATTTGCCTCTCCCATAATGACTACATGTAGGATCATATTCAAATTCAACAATATAGAAATCATGCTTTTCATTCAAGGAACTACCATGAATCACTTCATAAATTTCACATTTTTTGGATTCATATTTTCAAGCGAGACCTCATAAAGATAATCTAGTGCACTCTCACTAGCAATTGTTTCAACATAAACGGGTCTTTGAAAAATATTAGCTAGTGGATGAGGATCCATTTATCTTAATTTTTGCATTTTAGTTTCTGTTTTGGTGTGACAAAGATAAAGATAGCATACCTAGGCAAGTAAACTAGAGAGCAAAGACGCAAACTAATGACAAGCAAAGGTAGATATTTTTGTATTTTTTATGAGACAAACAAAATATACCAGCAAATAAAAAGGAGAACAAGTGAATGCATATTTATGTGGACTTACTTGATAGTTGGTGATGTTATTCCCGGGCAACGGCGCCAGAAATCCTTCCTCATACTTGTGATCTGCGTTGGGTTTTCCATGAAGAGGAACGGGTTATCGCAGCATAATGTGGGTAAGTATTTTCCTTAATTATGAAACCAAGGTTTAGTGAACCAATAGGAATATCAACCACAACTGTCTTCAGCAGATGCACACAAAAGAACAAACAACTTGCACCCAACGCGGGCAAGAGGGTTGTCAATCCTCTTGCTCTTGTTATTTGCAAGCGAGTGAGGTGTGTAAATAATTGTAGATAGCAAGATAAAACGAAAACAAGTAAATGACAGCAAGGTATTGAAGGTTTTATCAATATGTTGTGAATAGTCCCGGGGGGCATTGTTTCCCCTAAGGGCATCTGTCATGAAAAATAGCCTACCGTGGGTAAACAAATTACTGTTGGGCAATTGAGAGAAAAGCGGATAGTTATGCGATATTCACGACAATGATTATGTGTATATAGGCATCATGTCCATAAGAAAATAGGCGACTACTGCCTTCGCCTATTACCCTTACTCCATTCACCGACCGTTATCCAGCATGCAGCTAGAGTATTAAGTAAAACAGAGTAATGCATGGAGAACAATGACATGATGTTGACAAAGTAAACTCAAGCAATATGAATAAACCTTATCGTTTTATCCTTAGTAGCAGCAACATTAAGACGCATCTTGTCCTCTTCTGTCACTAGGATATAGAAATTCGCTAGGTTGAACCTATCACAATGCACCTCTATCACCAAAGAAATACCAATCTAGTTGGCGAAACTATTTCAATAGATCAGAGAGAATTACGAAGCTATCATAATCATGCACACAAGAATCATATATGGGCAGCAAGGTTGGTAAATAGGCCCTCCGTTATTGATCTCCTCTGGCAGGGTGCCGGAACGGAGCTTCAGATGGCCTCCTGTTGGAACAAAGACTTGCCACGGCGTAAAAAGTGTTTCGGGACTCCCTCTGATGTTTTTAGAGTATAAGAAAATTTATAAGCCAGAGAACGGAGTCGGGAGGGCCATGAGGGAGGCACAAGCCATAAAGCCGCCTCCTAGGCCGCGTCCTATTGGCTTGTGGGCCCCTCATGAGGCCTCAAGCCTGTTGGAGAACGTTGCATGGGAAATAAAAAATTTCCTACGCACACGAAGACCTATCATGATGATGTCCATCTATGAGAGGAGATTTGGATCTACGTACCCTTATAGATCGCACAGCAGGAACCGCTAAGAAACTCGGTTGATGTAGTGGAACGTCTTCGTCCCTCGATCCGTCCCACGATCCGTTTCGATCTAGTGCCAAACGGACGACACCTCCGCGTTCAGCATACGTATAACGCGGCGATGATATCAGCATTCTTGATCCAGCAAGCAAGACGGAAAAGTAGATGAGTTCTCCGGCAGCGTGACGGCGCTCCAGTGGTGGTGATGATCTACTCCTGCAGGGCTCTGCCCGAGCTCCGCAGAAATCCGATCTAGAGGTAAAACTATGGTGTCTAGATCTGAGTTGCACGTGGCAAAAGTTGTCTCAAATCATCCCTAAATCACCACTATATTTAGGAGGGAGGGGGAGGAGTCTTGCCTTGGGGGCCAAGCCCTAAAGGGTGCACAGGCCAGGAGGAGAGGACGAATCCTACTCCAATTAGGATTGGAAAGTGGAGTCCTTCTCTTCCTTCCCACCTCCCCCTTTTTTTCTCTTTGGTTTTTTCTTCTCTTGGCGCCAAGTCCCTCTTGAGTTGTCCCACCATCCCACTAAGGGCTGGTGCGCCACCCTAAGGCCATTGGGCTTCCTCCGGGTGGGTTGCCCCCCTCCCGGTGAACTTCCGGAATCCATTCGTCACTCCCGGTACAATGTCGGTAATGCCCGAAAACCTTCCGGTAACCAAACGAAACCATCCTATATATCAATCTTCGTTTCCGGACCATTCCGGAAACCCTTGTGACGTCCGATATCTCATCCGGGACTCCGAGCAACATTCGGTAACCACACATATAACTCAACTATACTAAAACATCGCTGAACCTTAAGTGTGCAGACCCTGCGGGTTCGAGAACTATGTAGACATGCCCCGAGGCACTCCTCGGTCAATATCCAATAGCGGGACCTGGATGCCCATATTGGATCCTACATATTCTCCGAAGATCTTATCGGTTGAACCTCGGTGTCAAGGATTCATATAATCACGTATGTCATTCCCTTTGTCCTTCGGTATGTTACTTGCCCGAGATTTGATCGTCGGTATCCGCATACCTATTTCAATCTCGTTACCGGCAAGTCTCTTTACTCGTTCCGTAATACAAGATCCCGTGACTTACACTTAGTCACATTGCTTGCAAGGCTTGTGTGTGATGTTGTATTACCGAGTGGGCCCCGAGATACCTCTCGGTCACACGGAGTGACAAATCCCAATCTTGATCCATACTAACTCAACGGACACCTTCGGAGATACCTGTAGAGCACCTTTATAGTCACCCAGTTACGTTGTTACGTTTGATGCACACAAGGTATTCCTCCGGTGCCAGTGAGTTATATGATCTCATGGTCATAGGAACAAATACTTGACACACAGAAAACAATAGCAATAAACCGACATGATCAATATGCTACGTTCATAGTTTGGGTCTAGTCCATCACATGATTCTCCTAATGATGTCATCCAGTTATCAAGTTACAACACTTGCACATAGCCAGAAAACCTTGACTATCATTGATCAACTGGCTAGCTGATGACCCACAAGTACAGGGGATCAATCGTAGTCCTTTTGATAAGTAAGAGTGTCGAACCCAACGAGGAGCAGAAGGATCTGACAAGTGGTTTTCAGCAAGGAAATATCTGCAAGCACTGAAATTGTCGGTAACAAGTGATTGTGTGGTGAGATGATTCGTAGCAAGCAACAAGTAACAAAAGTAGCAACGGTGCAGCAAAGTGGCCCAATCCCTTTTGTAGCAAGGGACAAGCCTGGACAAAGTCTTATAGGAGGAAAAATGCTCCCGAGGACACACGAGAATTTCTGTCATGCTAGTTTCATCATGTTCATATGATTCGCGTTCGTTACTTTGATAGTTTGATATGTGGGTGGACCAGCGCTTGGGTACTGCCCTTACTTAGACAAGCATCCCACTTATGATTAACCCCTCTCACAAGCATCCGCAACTACGAAAGAAGAATTAAGACAAAGTCTAACCATAGCATTAAACTAGTTGATCCAAATCAGCCCCTTACGAAGCAACGCATAAACTAGGGTTTAAGCTTCTGTCACTCTAGCAACCCATCATCTACTTACTACTTCCCAATGCCTTCCTCTAGGCCCAAATAATGGTGAAGTGTTATGTAGTCGACGTTCACATAACACCACTAGAGGAAAAACAACATACAACACATCAAATTACCGAACGAATACCAAATTCACATGACCACTATTAGCATGACTTATCCCATGTCCTCAGGAACAAAAGTAACTACTCACAAAGCATAATCATATTCATGACCAGAGAGGTAATGAGTAGCATCAAGGATCTGAACATAAACTCTTCCACCAAATAATCCAACTAGCATCAACTGCAAAGAGTAATCAACACTACTAGCAACCTTACAAGTACCAATCGGAGTCGCGAGACGGAGATTGGTTACAAGAGATGAACTAGGGTTTGGAGATGAGATGGTGGTGATGAAGATGTTGATGGTGATGAGTCCTCTCCGATGAGAGGAGTGTTGGTGATGACGATGGCGACGATTTCCCCCTCCGGGAGGGAAGTTTCCCCGGCAAGACCGTCCTGCCGGAGCTCTAGATTGGTTCTGCTCAAGTTCCGCCTCGTGGCGGCGGCAAATCCATGAAAAAGCGCCTCCTTGATTTTTTCCTGGACGAAACACTCCATATAGCAAAAGAGGGGAGCAAGTGGGCCAGCAGGGTGCCCACAAGCCCCCATGGCGTGACCTGGGGGGTGGCCGCACCGTGCAGGCTTGGGGCCACCCCCTGGTGCCCCTTTGGCGCCCCTCTGGTGCTTCTTCGTCCCAGTATTTTTGATAAATCGGGAAAAAAATCCTCGTTGATTTTTACGGCGTTTGGAGTTGCGCAGAATAGGTATCTCAACTTTGCTCCACTTTTAGGCCAGAATTCCAGTTGCGGGCATTCTCCCTCTTCATGTAAACCTTGCAAAATAAGAGATAAAAGGCATAAGAATAGTACCGTGAAGTGAAATAACAGCCAAGGAAGCGATAAATATCAACATGAAAACACGATGGAAATGGACGTATCAACTCCCCCAAGCTTAGACCTCGCTTGTCCTCAAGCGAAAGCCTAGCTCACTAAATATGTCCACATGTTTAGGGAGAGAGGTGTCGACAAAACAAGATACGAACATGCATGCATCATGATCAAGATCAGAACAGCAATACCAACATATAATCTCTCATGCTAAAGTGATAATTCCTTCACAAAGTAAAGCATGGATCAAGAACCTTACCGAGAAGTAACAACCGATAGCATTTAGTCATTGAAGCAATTGCAATTTATCACAACATCAGAAAGAGTCAAATAAGAGCTTGTAAAGCAAATCCACATACTCAAGCATTCTTTCGTTCTCTACAATTGCTACAACTCACGTGGTACTCATGAGATCAAAGTTTCAGCTGGACACAGATAAAGATAGGGGCTTACAGTTTTGCCTCCCAACTGCTCACCTCAAGGGTAATGTCAACAATAACAATTCATGAATGCCTACCTCCAAGTTGACATATGAATATAGATCTTTCCCAAGCATATGACGTTAGCCAAGATAAAGGCGAAATAGGGAATTGGTGAAGATCACCATGACTCTTTCAAGGGCAGAAAGTAAAGGTACAAGATAGGCCCTTCGCAAGGGGAAGCAGAGGTTGTCATGCGCTTTTGAGGTTTGGATGCGTGTCGTCTTAGTGCAGAGGAACGTCACTTTATATTGCCTCCTGTGATAAAGAACTTTATTATGCAGTCTTTCGCTTTTATGTCCTCCTCATCACAGGTTCGTATACAGCTTATTTTCCACACACTAATAGATCATACATATTAGAGAGCAATTTGTATTGCTTGCGCCGATGACAACTTACTTGAGGGATCTTATTCAATCCATAGGTAGGTATGGTGGACTCACATGGCACAACTGGTTTGAAGGTTTATGGATGCACAAGTAGTATCTCTACTTGGTGCGGGAGTTTTGGCTAATGTGAGGTGGAAGCAATCGTCACATGCTAAGGGATCTCTAATCATATACCATTGCTCAGAGCCAAACAAACACAATTCATTACGTTGTCTTCCTTGTCCAACATCTACTTCTAGGCATGCAATAGTTTGGTGAGTGTTCACAATCATAGATGGTGTCAGAGATGATATATTTGTATGTGAACCTCTCCTTCTTTATCGCTTCCTATTAATTGCAACCATGACCAAGGTCTACGTTTGCCTACCCTCAACAAGTTTGAATCCTCATTCTTCTTATATGTGAAGCCATCACTTCCCATAAGATCATTACATGATCTTTCATGCTTTTGTTCTATTCTCACTCTTTTGATCATGGCAAGAGGCAAAGCCCTTCAACTAAGACACTCTTTATTATATGGCTCACGAACTCGAATACATCGGGGGTGACACAAAGCAAAACTCAAGACTAAAACACTAAGATTTTTAAACTACTAGAGAAAGAGAAAACTGAAAAGGAAAACTAAAATAAAGGTAAAGGCAAAAGATGTGATGGTGATACGATACCGGGGCAACTCCCCCAAGCTTGGCACAAGCCAAGGGGATTGCCCATACCAATGCTCAGTTGTCTTCCTTTGATTCCAAGAGGGCCATCAGTCTTTGATTTATACTTTGGAGATCTGTGATATGTTTCTCCAGCAAAACAACTTCACGAGTGAGACAAGTATTGCGAGCACGAGTTGTTTCACAAAACCTCAAGAGTTCAATCAAAGATGGAGACAGTAGGTGGAGGTAGGGTTGGAGGAAATCCACTTCTTCAACTTCTTCCTTGTTGAGCACAGATTGCACTTCGTCCCATGCCTGATCCTTCTCCTTAGCCTTGCCCTTGATTTCTTTAGGTGGCCTCTCCTTAGCCTCCATGAACTCCATCCTTCTCAGATCAGCATGAAATTCTCCATAGATTTGACGGAGGTTGTTCTCCCCCACAGATTCTTGGGACGACATCTTGACCTAGATCTGCGGCAGAAAACAGGCTCGAAACGAAAAACAGAGAAAATCTGCGTGATGCAAGGGTCAGACCAAACGGAAGTATATATAATGATTTTTTTTCAGACCAGAAGGAGTACCCTGGACGAGAACAGAGTCCAGGAGGCGCACGAGGTGGCCACAAGCCCTCACGGCGCGGCCAGGGGTGGGCCCGCGCCGTGCAGGCTTGTCGCCTCCTCGCGCACTTTCCGGACTACTTCCATTTTTTGTATTTTTTCAAATATTCCAAAACGGAGAAAATTTCCTACTCGAAAAGTTTTGGACTCTGTTTTCTTACCGAATCACATACCTCTTCGTTTTCGGAGTCTAAAATTGGCTGATAAACATCCCTTAGGTATTCTTCCGGAGTTATGGTATTGATAATATTGCTTTCAACATTTATGGGAGTACGTGAGATATAATGCTTGATTCTCTGCCCATTTATCACTCTCGGACAATTACCTTCCGTGTTGTTGATCTTGATAGCACCGGAACAATATACCTCCTCAACAATATAGGGACCTTCCCGTTTAGAGAGAAGCTTGCCTGCAAAGAATCTTAAACGAGAGTTATATAGCAAGACATAATCACCTAGATTGAACTCACGCTTTTGTATCCTCTTATCATGCCACCTCTTAACCTTCTCTTTGAACAGCTTGGCATTCTCATATGCCTGAGTTCTCCACTCATCAAGCGAGCTAATATCAAATAACCTCTTTGTTGGGGAACGTCGCATGGGAAACAAAAAATTTCCTACGCGCACGAAGACCTATCATGGTGATGTCCATCTACGAGAGGAGATTTGGATCTACGTACCCTTGTAGATCGCACAGCAGAAGCGTTAATAAACGCGGTTGATGTAGTGGAACGTCCTCACGTCCCTCGATCCGCCGCGCGAACCGTCCCACGATCCGCTCCGATCTAGTGCCGAACGGACGGCACCTCCGCGTTCAACACACGTACAGCTCGATGATGATCTCGGCCTTCTTGATCCAGCAAGAGAGACAGAGAGGTAGATGAGTTCTCCGGCAGCGTGACGGTGCTCTGGAGGTTGGTGGTGATCTAATCTCAGCAGGGCTCCGCCCGAGCTCCGCAGAAACGCGATCTAGAGGAAAAACCGTGGAGGTATGTGGTCGGGCTGTCGTGGCAAAGTTGTCTCCAATCAGCCCTAAAACCTCCGTATATATAGGTGGGAGGGGAGGGGCCTTGCCTTGGAGCTCAAGTAGGCCCAAGGGGTTCGGCCGAACCAAGGGGGAGAGTCCTCCCCTTCCAATCCTAGTCCAACTAGGATTGGAAGGTGGAGTCCTTCTCCACTTTCCCACTTCCCCTTTTTTTCTTTTCTCTTTGATTTTTCTTTCTCCGGCTTCTTGAGCTGTCCCACCAGCCCACTAAGGGCTGGTGTGGCACCCCTAAGGCCTATGGGCTTCCCCCGGGTGGGCTGGCCCCGCCCGGTGAACATCCAGAACCCATTCGTCATTCCCGATACATTCCCGGTAATTCCGAAAACCTTCCGGTAATCAAATGAGGTCATCCTATATATCAATCTTCGTCTCCGGACCATTCTGGAAACCCTCGTGACGTCCGTGATCTCATCCGGGGCTCCCAACAACATTCGGTAACCAACCATATAACTCAAATACACATAAAACAACGTCGAACCTTAAGTGTGCAGACCCTGCGGGTTCGAGAACTATGTAGACATGACCCAAGGGATTCCTCGGTCAATATCCAATAGCGGGACCTGGATGCCCATATTGGATTCTACATATTCTACGAAGATCTTATCGTTTGAACCTCAGTGCCAAGGATTCATATAATCCCGTATGTCATTCCCTTTGTCCTTCGGTATGTTACTTGCCCGAGATTTGATCGTCAGTATTCGCATACCTATTTCAATCTCGTTTACCGGCAAGTCTCTTTACTCGTTCCATAATACAAGATCCCGCAACTAACACTAAGTCACATTGGTTGCAAGGCTTGTGTGTGATGTTGTATTACCGAGTGGGCCCCGAGATACCTCTCCGTCACACGGAGTGACAAATCCCAGCCTTGATCCATACTAACTCAACGGACACCTTTGGAGATACCTGTAGAACACCTTTATAGTCACCCAGTTACATTGTGACATTTGATGCACACAAGGTATTCCTCCGGTGCCAGTGAGTTATATGATCTCATGGTCATAGGAACAAATACTTGACACGAAGAAAACTATAGCAATAAAATGACACGATCAATATGCTACGTTCATAGTTTGGGTCTTGTCCATCACATGATTCTCCTGATGATGTGATCCCGTTATCAAGTGACAACACTTGCCTATGGTCAGGAAACCTTGACCATATTTGATCAACGAGCTAGTCAACTAGAGGCTTACTAGGGACAGTGTTTTGTCTATGTATCCACACAAGTATTGTGTTTCCAATCAATACAATTATAGCATGGATAATAAACGATTATCGTGAACAAAGAAATATAATAATAACTAATTTATTATTGCCTCTAGGGCATATTTCCAATAGTCTCCCACTTGCACTAGAGTCAATAATCTAGTTCAATTCACCATGTGATTCTAACGAATCCAACACCCATATAGTTCTGGGGTTTGATCACGTCTTGCTCGTGAGAGATGTTTTAGTCAGCGGTTCTGAAAACTTTCAGATCCGTGTGTTCTTTACAAATCTTTATGTCATCTTATAGATGCTGCTACCACGTGCTATTCGGAAATACTCCAAATATCTACTCTACTATACGAATCCGTTTCACTACTTATAGTTATTCAGATTAGTGTCAAAGCTTGCATCGACGTAACCCTTTACGATGAACTCTTTTAACCACCTCCATAATCGAGAAAAATTCCTTAGTCCATTAGTTACTAAGGATAACTTTGACCACTGTTTAGTGATTCAATCCTGGATCACTCTCTGTACCTCTTAACAGACTTGAGGCAAGGCACACATCAGGTGCGGTACTCAGCATGGTATACTTTAGAGTCTATGGCTAAGGCATAGAAGACGACCTTCGTCTATTCTCTTTAGTCTGCCGTGGTCGGGTTTTGAGTCTTACTCAAATTCACACCTTACAACACAGTCAAGAACTCCTTCTTTGCTGATCTACTTTGAACTCCTTCAAAAACTTGTCAAGGCATGCATCTTGTTGAAACTTCTATTAAGCATTTCGATCTATCTCCATAGATCTTTATGCTCAACGTTCAAGTAGCTCAATCCAGGTATTCATTTGAAAAACTCCTTTAAAACAACCTTTTATGCTTTACATAAATTCTACATTACTTCTGATCCAGAATATGTCAACCACATATACTTATCAGAAATTCTATAGCGCTCCCGCTCACTTCTTTGGAAATACAAGTTTCTCGTAAACCTTGTACAAACCCAAAATCTTTGATCATGTCATCAAAGTGTATATTCCAACTCCGAGATGCTTGCACCAGTCCATCGAAGGATCGCTGGAGCTTGCATGCTTGTTAGTATCCTTAGGATCAACAAAACATTCTGATTTTATCACATACAATCTTTCCTCAAGGAAACCGTCGAGGAAATAATGTTTTGACTTCCTATGTGCAATATTTAACAAATAATGCAGCAACTACTAACATAATTCCAATAGACTTTTAGCATCGCTACGACTGAGAAAGTCACATCATAGTCAACTCTTTGATCTTGTCGGAAACATCTTTGCGACAAATAGAGCTTTTCTTAATAGTGACTTTTCACCATCATCGCCTGTCTTCCTTTTAAAGATCCATCTTTACTTAATAGTCTTACTACAATCAAGTAGTTCTTCCAAAGTCTACACTTTGCTTTCATACATGGATCCTCTCTCGGATTTCATGGCCTCTAGCCATTTGTCGGAATCCGGGCCCACCATTGCTTCTCCATAACTCATAGGTTCATTTTTGTTTCAATAACATGACCTCCAAGACAGGGTTACCATACCACTCTGTAGTTGTACGTGACCTTGTTGACCTACGAGGTCTGTAGTAACTTGATCTGACGCTCAATGATCACTATCATCAGCTTCCACTTCAATTGGTGTAGGCGCCACATGAACAACTTCCTGCGCCCTGCTACACACTAGTTGAAGTGATGGTTCAATAACCTTATCAAGTTCTATCACCCTCCCACTCAATTCTTTCGAGAGAAACCTTTCCTCGAGAAAGGATCCGTTTCTAGAAACAAACACTTTGCTTCCGGATCTGAGATAGGAGATATATCCAACTGTTTTGGATATCCTATGAAGATGCTTTCATCCGCTTTGGGTTAGAGCTTATCAGTCTGAAACCTTTTTTCACATAAGCATCGCAGCCCCAAACTTTCATGAAACGACAGCTTAGATTTATCTAAGCCTCAGTCTACACTGTGTCATCTCAACGGAAATACGCGGTGCCCTATTTAAAGTGAATGCGGTTGTCTCTAATGCATAACCCATAATCGATAGTGGTAATTCGATAAGAGACATCATAGTATGCGCCATATCAAATAGGGCGTGGCTATGACGTTCTGACACATCATCACACTATGGTGTTCCAGGTGGCATGAACTGCGAGACAATTTCCACATTGTCTTAACTGCGTACCAAAACTCGTAACTCAGATATTTATCTCTATGATCATATCATAGACAGTTTATCCTCTTGATTCGATGAACTTCACTCTGAAACAGAATTGAACTTTTCAATATTTCAGACTTTGTGATTCATCAAGTAAATACTCATGTATCTACTCAAATCGTCAGTGAAGTAAGAACATAACGACATCCACTGTGTGCCTTAGCACTCATTGGACTGCACACATCAAAAAAATGTATTATTCCCAACAAGTTACTCTCTTGTTTCATGTGGCATGTTTTGCATGTCTCAAGTGATTCAAAATCAAGTGAGTCCAAACGATCCATCTCTCATGGAGTTTCTTCATGCATTTATACCAACAAGTATGGTTTGAATGTCTCAAACGTTTCAAAAATGAGTTAGTACAAAGATCCATCAGCATGGAGCTTCTTTATGCATTTTATACCAACATGACTCAAGTGGCAGTGCCACAACTAAGTTGTACTATCATTATTACTTTGCATCTTTTGGCACTAATATTATGAACATGTGTAACACTACGATCGAGATTCAATAAACCATTGAGGGTAATTATTCAAGCAAATAGAATAACTATTATTCTCTTTAAATGAATAATCGTATTGCAATAAACACGATCCAATCATGTTCATGCTCAACGCAAACACCAAATGACAATTATTTAGGTTTTACCAGCAATCCCGATGATAGAGGGAGCGTGCGATATTTGATCACATCAACCTTGGAAACACTTCCAACACTTATCGTCACCTCGCCTTTATCTAGTCTCCATTTATACCGTAGCTTTCATTTCGTGTTACTAATCACTTAGCAACCGAACCGGTATCCAATACCCTCGCGCTACTAGGAGTACTAGTAAAGTACACATCAATATCATGTATATCAAATATACTTCTGTCGACTTTGCCAGCCTTCTTATCTACCAAGTATGTAGGGTAGCTCCGCCTCAGTGACCATTCCCCTCATAACAGAAGCACTTAGTCTCGGGCTTGAGTTTAATCTTGGGTCTCTTCACCAGTGCAGCAATTGTTTTGCCGTTTCACGAAGTATCCCTTTTAGCCCTTGCCTCTCTTGAAACTTAGTGGTTTTACTAACCATCAACTATTGATGCTCCTTCTTGATTTCTACTTTCGCAGTGTCAAACATTGCGAATCGCTCAAGGATCATCGTATCTATCCTTGATATGTTATAGTTCATCACGAAGCTCTATCAGCTTGGTAGCAGTGACTTTGGAGAACCATCACTATCTCATCTGGAAGATCAACTCCCACTTCATTCAAGCGATTGTCGTACTCTGATAATCTGAGCACACGCTCAATGATTGAGCTTTTCTCCTCTATTTCGTGGACAAAGAATCTTGTCGGAGGTCTCATACCTCTTAACAAGGGCACAAGAATGAAATCACAATTTCATCTCTTTAGAACATCTCTTATGTTCTGTGACGTTTCAAAACGTCTTCAACGCCTTGCTTCTAAGCCAATAAGTATTTTGCACTGAACTATCGCGTAGTCATCAGAAACGTGTATGTCGGATGTTCAAAACATCCACAAACGATGCTCGAGGTGTAGCACACAGAGTGGTGCATTAAGGACATAAGCCTTCTGTGCAGCAACGAGGACAATCCTCAGTTTTACAGACTAAGTCCGCAAAGTTGCTACTATCAACTTTCAACTAAATTTTCTCTAGGAACATATAAAGAACAGTAGAGCTATAGCGCAAACTACATCATAATTCGCAAAGACCATTAGACTATGTTCATGACAATTAGTTCAATTAATCATATTACTTAAGAACTCCCACTCAAAAAGTACATCTCTCTAGTCATTTGAGTGGTACATGATCCAAATCCACTATCTCAAGTCCGATCATCACGTGAGTCGAGAATAGTTTGAGTGGTAAGCATCTCTATGCTAATCATATCAACTATACGATTCATGCTCGGCCTTTCGGTCTCATGTGTTGCGAGGCCATGTCTGTACATGCTAGGCTCCTCAAGCTTAACCCGAGTGTTCCGCGTGTGCAACTGCTTTGCACCCATTGTATGTGAACGTTGAGTCTATCACACCCGATCATCACGTGGTGTCTCGAAACGACGAACTGTCGCAACGGTGCACAGTCGAGGAGAACACAATTTCGTCTTGAAATTTTAGTGAGAGATCACGTCATAATGTGTCACGGCCAAGATGCGACCCTATCCTCAATTTGGCACGAAGGCCTCGTCAGGGATAGAAGCGCATCTCGTCGTGTCGCAAGAATGGATATCGTTACAAGTACATGTACTGAAAAGAAGATATATATATATATATATATATATATATATATATATATATATATATATATATATATATACAGAATTGGCTTACACTCGCCACAAGCTACATCAGAGTCACAGCAGTACAGTACATAATCATCATGAATAAGAGCAGGGTCCGACTATGGACGAAAACAAACGAGAAAAGAAGAACGACGTCCATCCTTGCTATCCCAGGCTGCGGGCCTGGAACCCATCCTAGATCGATGAAGAAGAAGAAGAAGAAGAAGCAACTCCAAATGAACAATCAACGAGCTCGCGTCAAGTAACCTTTGTGTGTACCTGCAACTGGTGTTGTAGTAATTTGTGAGCCACAGGGGACTCAGCAATCTTATTTCCAAAGGTATCAAGACTAGGAAAGCTTAATGGGTGAGGTAAGGTTAAGTGGTGAGGTTGCAGCAGCGGCTAAGCATATATATGTGGTGGCTAACTTACGAGTACAAGAAATAAGAGAGGGAAGATCTATGCATAACAGACTTGAACTACTAATGATCAAATGAATGATCCTGAACACCTACCTACGTCAGACATAACCCCACCGTGTCCTCGATTGGAGAAGGAACTCACGAAAGAGACAGTCACGGTTACACACACAGTTGGCATATTTTAATTAAGTTAACTTCAAGTTATCTAGAACCAATGTTAAACAAAGTTTCCACGTTGCCACATAACCGCGGGCAAGGCGTTCTGAAAGATTTAACCCTACAGGGTTGCTCCAACTAGTCCATCACAAATTACCACAAGCCGCATAGAAATCCTCAATCACGAAGCTCACGATCCCGTCGGATTCCCTAGTGGAAAACCTCAACTCTGAGATTACCCAAAGCATCACCGGAATCCCGATGCACAAGATATTTCGTCAAAGGTAAAACTAATCCAGCAAGGCCACCCGGTGTGTCGACGATCCCGATAGGAGCCGCGTATCTCGTTCTCAGGACACACCGTCTATGCAAAGTGGACGGGAACCAAACCTCGAGTTGCCCCGTGGTGGCACCGCCGACTGCTAGGTGGGTGGACCAACACTCATGAGGAGCACTGGCCCGGGGGTTGATTAAATTATCCTCAGGTTAATTACTCCCTATGCAGTTCATTAGTTATTAGCCAAATGTAGTACCAAAGTTGGGCCTTTCCAGACCAGCTTTAATCTAAAACGAATTATCAAGGGGGTCCCCATAACAACCCCGATCATGTTAGGAGCGCTCGTTTATGGAACATAACACCGGTAGCCGAAACTAAGGGGGAAAAGGTGGAACAAAATACCAGGCTAGAAAGGCCGAGCCTTCCACCTTTTACCAAGTATATAGGTGCATTAAATTAAATAGCATTTAATATGGCGATAAGGCAAGGAACCCATGTTATCACATGGAAGCAACTACACCTGCAACTAGCAACGCTAACAACATGGTTAAGCAAGGAGTAACATAGCCAATCAGTGGTTTGCTAGGTCGAACGGGTTGAAGGTAATCATGGCATTGTTGAGAGGCTGAAATTTAACACGTGGTAGGCAACGAGACATAAGCGATAGAAGCGATAAACTAGCATGGCAATGATAGTAATGGTATCCGGGGAAATGGTCATCTTGCCTGAGATCCCGCTTGGAAGAAGAACGACTCTGAGAAGTTGGCGAACCAACGTAGTCGAACGGGTCCTCACATTCCGACACGCTTGCGGAACTCTATCGAGACGGAGCAAATCGGAAACAAGCATCAACACAGATATTCACCACGACAAATGCAAGACATGATGCACACCCTAATATGATGCATGATCAGATCAAAATGCAAGGGATGGCATGGCAATTCACCTCAGACAATCACTACACATTAAGTGAAGCTCGATATGCAACGAGTTGCATGTCGACGAAACTCCACGCTCAATTATTAAATTCACTCCCGTTTAATTACACGGCAATGTTTAGTGTTGTTTAACATGGCAAGGGGTGAAGCGGTGATTCTACATGGCATCCTAGACGGTTAACACGCGGAACATAGAACGGGGCTTCGGCACAAGAAACATGCAACGCAAGATAATCTACCTAGCAGGAGCAAAGCATGAGGCAGGCAAGCACGGCAGCATGCAGCATCAGCTAGCAACCTAGCAACTAGCGGCAGCAGCTAGCTACAACACGCAGCAACTAAGCAGCAACTAGCAAGCACAGCAACCATCAGGCAACAGCATCTGGCACAGCAACAGCAGTCTACAGCGAATTGGCAGGAAGCAGCACTAGCAACAGCGGCAACAGCACAACAAGCTAGCTCGGCAGGGCTAGCAGCTATGGCACAGCAAGCTACAGCATAGCGGGCAAGCAACAGTGGCAACAACATGCAATCAGCAACAGCAGGAGGAGGCCAAGGTGGTTCGTGCGGCGAGCTTGGCGAGCAGGGAGCCACGGCAAGGCTACTGAGGCTGGCCGACGGCGAGATGCAGCAGCGGCTAACCGACGGGGGAGGCGCGGCCGAGGCCGAGGCGAGGCGAGTTGACGCCATGGCGAGGTCGGGTAGGCGGGGCTGGGGCGCGGCGCGGCCGAGGGAGGATCGGCGACGGGGCGAGCACCTCGGGGAACCACAGGCACGGGCGATGGGGAGAGCTGCGCGGCTCGGGACTGGCAGCGAGGCTGTGCGACGACGGCAGGTCCAGGCCAGGCACAGGGAGGCGGCCAAGGCGGGCAGCGCGACGCGGGGAGGGCAAGGGAGAGATGGGAGGAAGAGGGGAATCGGGAGGAACGGGGAGACAGACGACGGCGCGCGGGGAGGACGAGACGCACGGGTTCGATCGCTAGGGCAGGGGGGGAGCTGGGACTTGGGCCAGCTCGGCTGGGCCTGCTCCCTCCCCCTAATAGTTTTTTAACTTTTAAAACAGATAATTTTAAACAAATAAAGCTTTTAACAAAAAAGTTGCTTTTGCTCCTTTGAAAATTATACCCCAATCATAAAAATAGATCGGGCATTTTTAAACAAATAAAAATAAAATCTTTTCCTTCAGAATTAAATAAAACCCTTTTAACAAGAAAATAAAAATAAAACCCTTTTGAAGAATAAACTAAAACCTCTTTTATTTAAAGAATAAAATAAAATCTCTTTAAAAGAGATAAGAAAATGAGACGGTTTTAAAATAAAAACACAAGGAGAAATAAAATAAAACCCAAGGGTTGCCCCCACATTTAATAAAAGGATCTTTTAAAAGAAGACGAATCTTTTGACGGGGTTAAAAGTGAACTTTAGCAAAAACCACAAAAATCAAATAAGAGGGAGAGAGGGGGAGTTCCTATCGCACTAAGACTCGGTGAGCACTCGAAGCACACACACTCAAAACACCACACGCGAGAGACGATGCAAGATGCCATGCATGATGCGACGATGCAAACTAAATGATGATGCAACAAATAAAACTAATCACACGACAGAAACGGAAATAAAGGGGGAATCTTCTCGAACGTCAGTCTCGGGCTGTCACATAATGCTACCGTCGTTCTAAGCAAGATAAGGTGCATAAAGGATTAACATCACATGCAATTCATAAGTGACATGATATGGCCATCATCATGTGCTTCTTGATCTCCATCACCAAAGCACCGGCACGATCTTCTTGTCACCGGCGTCACACCATGATCTCCATCATCATGATCTCCATCAACGTGTCGCCATCGGGGTTGTCGTGCTACTCATGCTATTACTACTAAAGCTACGTCCTAGCAATATAGTAAACGCATCTGCAAGCACAAACATTAGTTTAAAGACAACCCTATGGCTCCTGTCGGTTGTCGTACCATCGACGTGCAAGTCGATATTAACTATTACAACACGATCATCTCATACATCCAATATATCACATCACATCGTTGGCCATATCACATCACAAGCATACCCTGCAAAAACAAGTTAGACGTCCTCTAATTGTTGTTGCATGTTCTACGTGGTGACCATGGGTATCTAGTAGGATCGCATCTTACTTACGCAAACACCACAACTGAGATATATGAATTTCTATTTAACCTCATCCAAGGACCTCCTCGGTCAAATCCGATTCAACTAAAGTTGGAGAAACTGACACTCGTCAGTCATCTTTGAGCAACGGAGTTACTCGTAGCGATGAAACCAGTCTCTCGTAAGCGTACGAGTAATGTCGGTCCGAGCCGCTTCGATCCAACAATACCGCGGAATCAAGAAAAGACTAAGGAGGGCAGAAAATCGCACATCACCGCCCACAAAGACTTTTGTATTCTACTCGAGATAACATCTACGCATGAACCTAGCTCATGATGCCACTGTTGGGGAACGTCGCATGGGAAACAAAAAATTTCCTACGCTCACGAAGACCTATCATGGTGATGTCCATCTATGAGAGGAGATTTGGACCTACGTACCAGTGTAGATCACATAGCAGAAGCGTTAATAAACGCGGTTGATGTAGTGGAACGTCCTCACATCCCTCGGTCCGCCCCGCGAACCGTCCCACAAACTGTCCCGCGATCCGTCCCACGATCCACTCCGATCTAGTGCCGAACGGATGGCACCTCCGCGTTCAGCACACGTATAGCTCGACGATGATCTCGGCCGTCTTGATCCAGCAAGAGAGACGGAGAGGTAGATGAGTTCTCCGGCAGCATGACGGCACTCCGGAGGTTGGTGGTGATCTAATCTCAGCAGGGCTCCGCCCGAGCTCCGTAGAAACACGATCTAGAGGAAAAACCGTGGAGGTATGTGGTCGGGCTGCCGTGGCAAAGTTGTCTCAAATCAGCCCTAAAACCTCCGTATATATACGTGGGAGGGGAGGGGCCTTGCCTTCGGGCTCAAGGTTCCCCAAGGGGTTCGGCCGAACCAAGGGGGACAGTCCTCTCCTTCCAATCCTAGTCCAACTAGGATTGGAAGGTGGAGTCGTTCTCCATTTTCCCACTTCCCCTTTTTTTCTCTTTGATTTTTCTTTCTCCTGCGCATAGTGTTGGGGAACGTTGCATGGGAAACAAAAATTTTCCTACGCGCACGAAGACCTATCATTGTGATGTCCATCTACGAGAGGGGATTTCTGATCTACGTACCCTTGTAGATCGCGCAGTAGAAGCGTTAGTGAACGTGGTTGATGTAGTGGAACGTCCTCACGTCCCTCGATCCGCCCTGCGACCGTCCCACGAACCGTCCCGCGATCCGTCCCACGATTTAGTGCCGAACGGACGGCACCTCCGCGTTCAGCACACGTACAACTCGATGATGATCTCGGCCTTCTTGATCCAGCAAGAGAGACGGAGAGGTAGATGAGTTCTCCGGTAGCGTGACGGCGCTCCGGAGGTTGGTGGTGATCTAATCTCAGCAGAGCCGCCCGAGCTCCGCAGAACCGCGATCTAGAGGTAAAACCGTGGAGGTATGTGGTCGGGCTGCCTTGGCAAAAGTTGTCTCAAATCAGCCCTAAAACCCCACTATATATAGGAGGGAGGGAGGGGAGGAGGCAGCCTCAAAACCTAAAGGTTTGGCCGAAATTGGAGGTGGAGGAGTCCTACTCCAATCCTACTTGGAGTAGGATTCCACCTTCCAACTTGGAAACTCTTTCCACCTTGTGTTTTTTCCTTCTCAAACCTTATGGGCCTTAGTGGAAACTTATTCCAGCCCACTAGGGGCTGGTTTATCTCTTCCCATAGCCCATGAGACCCCTTGGGGCGTGACACCCCTCCTGATGGTCCCCGGCACCCCTCCCGGCATTACCAGTACACTACCGATGAGCCCGAAACTTTTCCGGTAATGCACGAAAACCTTCCGGTAACCAAATGAGGTCATCCTATATATCAATCTTCGTTTCCGGACCATTCCGGAAACCCTCGTGATGTCCGTGATCTCATTCAGGACTCCGAACAACATTCGGTAACCAACCATATAACTCAAATACGCATAAAACAACATCGAACCTTAAGTGTGCAGACCCTGCGGGTTCGAGAACTATGTAGACATGACCCGAGAGAATCCTCGGTCAATATCCAATAGCGGGACCTGGATGCCCATATTGGATCCTACATATTCTACAAAGATCTTATCGTTTGAACCTCAGTGCCAAGGATTCATATAATCTCGTATGTCATTCCCTTTGTCCTTCGGTATGTTACTTGCCTGAGATTCTATCGTCAGTATCCGCATACCTATTTCAATCTCGTTTACCGGCAAGTCTCTTTACTCGTTCCGTAATACAAGATCCCGCAACTTACACTACGTCATATTGCTTGCAAGGCTTCTGTGTGATGTTGTATTACCGAGTGGGCCCCGAGATACCTCTCCGTCATACGGAGTGACAAATCCCTGTCTTGATCCATACTAACTCAATGAACACCTTCAGAGATACCTGTAGAGCATCTTTATAGTCACCCTGTTACGTTGCGACGTTTGATACACACAAAGCATTCCTCCGGTGTCAGTGAGTTATATGATCTCATGGTCATAGGAACAAATACTTGACACGCAGAAAACAGTAGCAACAAAATGACAGGATCAACATGCTACGTCTATTAGTTTGGGTCTAGTCCATCACATGATTCTCCTAATGATGTGATCCCGTTATCAAGTAACAACACTTGCCTATGGCCAGGAAACCTTGACCATCTTTGATCAACGAGCTAATCAACTAGAGGCTTACTAGGGACAGTGTTTTGTCTATGTATCCACACAAGTATTGTGTTTCCAATCAATACAATTATAGCATGGATAATAAACGATTATCATGAACAAAGAAATATAATAATAACTAATTATTATTGCCTCTAGGGCTTATTTCCAACAGTCTCCCACTTGCACTAGAGTCAATAATCTAGTTCACATCATCATGTGATTTCAACGAATCCAACACCCATATAGTTCTGGGGTCTGATCACGTCTGGCTCGTGAGAGAGGTTTTAGTCAACGGTTCTGAAAATTTCAGATCCGTGCGTTCTTTACAAATCTTTATGTCATCTTATAGATGCTGCTACTACGTGCTATTCGGAAATGCTCCAAATATCTACTCTACTATATGAATCTGTTTCACTACTCATAGTTATTCGGATTAGTGTCAAAGCTTGCATCGACGTAACCCTTTACGACGAACTCTTTAACCACCTCCATAATCGAGAAAAAATTCTTAGTCTATTTAGTTACTAAGGATAACTTTGACCGCTGATGAGTGATTCAATCCTGGATCACTCTGTGTACCTCTTAACAGACTTGCTGCAAGGCACACATCAGGTGCAGTACTCAGCATGGCATACTTTAGAGTCTACGGACAAGGCATGGAAGACGACCTTCGTCTATTCTCTTTATTTTGTCATGGTCAGGTTTTGAGTCTTACTCAAATTCACACCTTACAACGCAACCAAGAACTCCTTCTTTGTTGATCTATTTTGAACTCCTTCAAAAACTTGTCAAGGCATGCATCTTGTTGAAACTTCTATTAAGCGCTTTCGATCTATCTCCATAGATCTTTGATGCTCAACGTTCAAGTAGCGCAATCCATGTATTCCTTTGAAAAACTCCTTTCAAACAACCTTGTATGGTTTACAGAAATTCTACATTACTTCTGATCCACAATATGTCAACCACATATAATTATCAGACATTCTATAGTGTTCCCACTCACTTCTTTGGAAATACAAGTTTCTCGTAAACCTTGTACAAACCCAAAATCTTTGATCATCTCATCAAAGTGTATATTCCAACTCCGAGATGCTTGCACCAGTCCATTGAAGGATCGCTGGAGCTTGCATCCTTGCCAGTTTCTTTAGGATCGACAAAACCTCCTGGTTGTATCACATACAATGTTTGCTCAAGGAAACCATCGAGGAAACAATGTTTTGACATCCTATGTGCTATATTTCATAAATAATGCAGCAACTACTAACATAATTCTAACAGACTCTTAGCATCGCTACGAGTGAGAAAGTCTCATCATAGTAACCTGTTTGATCTTGTCGGAAACATCTTTGCGACAAGTGGAGCTTTTCCTAATAGTGACTTACCACCATCATCGTCTGTCTTCCTTTTAAAGATCCATCTTTACTCAATAGTCCTATGATCATCAAGTAGTTCTTCCAAAGTCTACACTTTGTTTTCATACAAGGATCCTCTCTCGGATTTCATGGCCTCCAGCCATTTGTCGGAATCCGGGCCCACCATTGCTTTCCTCATAACTCGTAGGTTCACTGTTGCTCAACAACATGACCTCCAAGACAGGGTTACCGTACCACTCTGCAGTAGTACGCGACCTTGTCAACCTACAAGGTTTGTAGTAACTTGATCCGATGCTCGATGATCACCATCATCAGCTTTCACTTCAATTGGTGTAGGCACCACAGGAACAACTTCTTGTGCCCTGCTACACACTGGTTGAAGTGATGGTTCAATAACCTCATCAAGTTCTACCACCCTCGCACTCAATTCTTTCGAGAGAAACCTTTCCTCGAGAAAGGATCCATTTCTAGAAACAAACACTTTGCTTTCGGATCTGAGATAGGAGATGTACCCAACTGTTTTGGATATCCTATGAAGATGCATTTATCCGCCTTGGGTTCGAGCTTATCACACTGATTTTTTTTCACATAAGTGTTGAAGCCCCAAACTTTCAAGAAACGACAGCTTAGATTTCTCAAAACCTCAGTCTATACCGTGTCATCTCAACGGAAATACGCAATGCCCTATTTACAGTGAATGCGGTTGTCTCTAATGCATAACCCATAATCGATAGTGGTAATTCGATAAGAGAAATCATAGTATGCACCATATCAAATAGGGCGTGGTTATGACGTCCAGACACATCATCACACTATGGTGTTCCAGGTGGCATGAACTGCGAAACAATTTCCACATTGTCTTAACTGCGTACCAAAATTCGTAACTCAGATATTCATTTCTATGATCATATCGTAGACAGTTTATCCTCTTGTTACGACGAACTTCACTCTGAAACAGAATTGAACTTTTCAATATTTCAGATTTTGTGATTCATTCAGTAAATACTCTTGTATCTACTCAAATCGTCATTGAAGTAAGAACATAATGATATCCACTGCGTGCCTCAGCACCCATTGGACTGCATACATCAAAATGTATCACTTCCAACAAGTTATTATCTTGTTTCATCTCAATGAAAACAAGGCCTTGCTCATGTGGTATGATTTGCATGTCACTAGTGATTCAAAATCAAGTGAGTATAAAGATCCATTAGCATGGAGCCTCTTCATGCAATTTATACCAACATGACTCAAGCGGCAGTGCCACAAGTAAGTGGTACTATCATCATTACCTCGTATCTTTTGGCACCAATATCATGAACATGTGTAACACTACGATCGAGATTCAATAAACCATTGAAGGTGATTATTCAAGCAAATAGAGTAACCATTATTCTCTTTAAATGAATAATCTATTGCAATAAACACGATCCAATCATGTTCATGCTTAACGCAAGCACCAAATAATAATTATTTAGGTTTAACACCAATCCCGATGGTAGAGGGAGCGTGCAACGTTTGATCATATCAACCTTGGAAACACTTCCAACACTTATCGTCACCTCGCCTTTAGCTAGTCTCCGTTTATGCCGTAGCTTTCATTTCGTGTTACTAATCACTTAGCAACCGAACCGGTATCCAATACCCTCGTGCTACTAGGAGTACTAGTAAAGTACACATCAACATCATGTATATCAAATATGCTTCTTTCGACTTTTGCCAGCCTTCTTATCTACCAAGTATCTAGAGTTGCTCCGCCTCAGTGACCGTTCCCCTCATAACAGAAGCACTTAGTCCTGGGCTTGGGTTTAATCTGGGGTCTCTTCATTAGTGCAGCAACTGTTTTGCTGTTTCACGAAGTATCCCTTCTAGCCCTTGCCTTTCTCGAAACTTAGTGGTTTTACTAACCATCAACTATTGATGCTCCTTCTTGATTTCTACTTTCGCAGTGTCAAACATCGCGAATCGCTCAAGGATCATTGTATCTACCCTTGATATGTTATAGTTCATCACGAAGCTCTCACAGCTTGGTGGCAGTGACTTTGGAGAACCATCACTATCTTATCTGGAAGATCAACTCCCGCTTGATTCAAGCGATTGTCGTACTCAGATAATCTGAGCACACGCTCAATGATTGAGCTTTTCTCCTCTACTTCGTGGACAAAGAATCTTGTCGGAGGTTTCATATCTCTTAACAAGGGCACAAGCATGAAATCACAATTTCATCTCTTTAGAACATCTCTTATGTTCTGTGACGTTTCAAAACGTCTTCGGCGCCTTGCTTCTAAGCCATTAAGTATTTTGTACTGAACTATCGTGTAGTCATCAGAAACGTGTATGTCGGATGTTCACAACATCTACAGACAACGCTCGAGGTGCAGCACACCGAGTGGTGCATTAAGGACATAAGCCTTCTGCGCAGCAACGAGGACAATCCTCGGTTTTACAGACTCAGTCTGCAAAGTTTGCTACTATCAACTTTCAACTAAATTTTCTCTAGGAACATATAAAAACAGTAGAGCTATAGCGCAAGCTACATCGTAATTCGCAAAGACCATTAGACTATGTTTATGAAAATTAGTTCAATTAATCATATTACTTAAGAACTCCCACTCAAAAAGTACATCTCTCTAGTCATTTGAGTGGTACATGATCCAAATCCACTATCTCAAGTCCGATCATCACGTGAGTCGAGAATAGTATCAATGGTAAGCATCTCTATGCTAATCATATCAAGTATATGATTCATGCTCGACCTTTCGGTCCCATGTGTTCCGAGGCCATATCTGCACATGCTAGGCTCATCAAGCTTAACCCGAGTGTTCCGCGTGTGCAACTGTTTTGCACCCGTTGTATGTGAACGTTGAGTCTATCACACACGATCATCACGTGGTGTCTCGAAACGAAGAACTGTCGCAACGGTGCACAATCGGGGAGAACACAATTTCGTCTTGAAATTTTAGTGAGAGATCACCTCATAATGCTACCGTCGTTCTAAGCAAGATAAGGTGCATAAAGGATTAACATCACATGCAATTCATAAGTGACATGATATGGCCATCATCATGTGCTTCTTGATCTCCATCACCAAAGCACTGGCATGATCTTCTTGTCACCGGCGTCACACCATGATCTCCATCAACGTGTCGCCATCGGGGTTGTCGTGCTAGTCATGCTATTACTACTAAAGCTACGTCCTACCTATATAGTAAACACATCTGCAAGCACAAACGTTAATTTAAAGACAACCCTATGGTTCCTGCCGGTTGCCGTACCATCGGCGTGCAAGTCGATATTAACTATTACAACATGATCATCTCATACATCCAATATATCACATCACATTGTTGGCCATATCACATCACAAGCATACCATGCAAAAACAAGTTAGACGTACTCTAATTGTTTTTGCATGTTTTACGTGGTGACCATGGGTATCTAGTAGGATCGCATCTTACTTACGCAAACACCACACCGGAGATATATGAATTGCTATTTAACCTCATCCAAGGACCTCCTCGGTCAAATCCGATTCAACTAAAGTTGGAGAAACCGACACTCGCCGGTCATCTTTGAGCAACGGAGGTACTCGTAGCGATGAAACCAGTCTCTCATAAGCGTACGAGTAATGTCGGTCCGAGCCGCTTCGATCGAACCATACCGCGGAATCAAGAAAAGACTAAGGAGGGTAGCAAAACGCACATCACCGCCCACAAAAACTTTTGTGTTCTACTCGAGAAGACATCTACGCATGAACCTAGCTCATGATGCCACTGTTGGGGAACGTCGCATGGGAAACAAAAAATTTCCTACGCGCGCGAAGACCTATCATGGTGATGTCCATCTACGAGAGGAGATTTCCGATCTACGTGCCCTTGTAGATCGCACAACAGAAGCGTTAGTGAACACGGTTGATGTAGTGGAACGTCCTCACGTCCCTCGATCCGCCCCGCGAACCGTCCCACGGACCGTCCCGCGATCCGTCCCACGATTTAGTGCCAAACGGACGGCACCTGCGCGTTCAGTACACGTACAGCTCGACGATGATCTCGGCCTTCTTGATCCAGCAAGAGAGACGGAGAGGTAGATGAGTTCTCCGGCAGCGTGACGGCGCTCCGGAGGTTGGTGGTGATCTAATCTCAGCAGGGCTCCGCCCGAGCTCCGCAGAAACGCGATCTAGAGGTAAAACCGTGGAGGTATGTGGTCGGGCTGCCTTGGCAAAAGTTGTCTCAAATCAGCCCTAAAACCCCACTATATATAGGAGGGAGGGAGGGGCGGAGGCAGCCTCAAAACCTAAAGGTTTGTCCGAAATTGGAGGTGGAGGAGTCCTACTCCAATCCTACTTGGAGTAGGATTCCACCTTCCCACTTGGAAACTCTTTCCACCTTGTGTTTTTTCCTTCTCAAACCTTATGGGCCTTAGTGGGAACTTATTCCAGCCCACTAGGGGCTGGTTTATCTCTTCCCATAGCCCATGAGACCCCTTGGGGCGTGACACCCCTCCTGATGATCCCCGGCACCCCTCCCGACACTCCTAGTACACTAGCGATGAGCCCGAAACTTTTCCGGTAATGCACGAAAACCTTCCGGTAACCAAATGAGGTCATCCTATATATCAATCTTCGCTTTCGGACCATTCCGGAAACCCTCGTGACGTCCGTGATCTCATCCAGGACTCCGAACAACATTCGGTAACCAACCATATAACTCAAATACGCATAAAACAACGTCGAACCGTAAGTGTGCAGACCCTGCGGGTTCGAGAACTATGTAGACATGACCCGAGAGACTCCTCGGTCAATATCCAATAGCGGGACCTGGATGCCCATATTGGATCCTACATATTCTACGAAGATCTTTTCGTTTGAACCTCAGTGCCAAGGATTCATATAATCTCGTATGTCATTCCCTTTGTCCTTCGGTATGTTACTTGCCTGAGATTCGATCGTCACTATCCGCATACCTATTTCAATCTCGTTTACCGGCAAGTCTCTTTACTCGTTTCGTAATACAATATCCCGCAACTTACACTAAGTCACATTGCTTGCAAGGTTTGTGTGTGATGTTGTATTACCGAGTGGGCCCCGAGATACCTCTCCGTCATACGGAGTGACAAATCCCAGTCTTGATCCATACTAACTCAACGAACACCTTCGGAGATACCTGTAGAGCATCTTTATAGTCACCCAGTTACGTTGCGACATTTGATACACACAAAGCATTCCTCCGGTGTCAGTGATTTATATGATCTCATGGTCATAGGAACAAATACTTGACATGCAGAAAACAGTAGCAACAAAATGACACGATCAACATGCTACGTCTATTAGTTTGGGTCTAGTCCATCACATGATTCTCCTAATGATGTGATCCCGTTATCAAGTAACAACACTTGCCTATGGCCAGGAAACCTTGACCATCTTTGATCAACGAGCTAGTCAACTAGAGGCTTACTAGGGACAGTGTTTTGTCTATGTATCCACACAAGTATTGTGTTTCCAATCAATACAATTATAGCATGGATAATAAACGATTATCATGAACAAAGAAATATAATAATAACTAATTATTATTGCCTCTAGGGCTTATTTCCAACACTCTTCTCACCGGCAAGTTTGAAATCAAAGTTAAGCTCTTTGATTTCCCAATAAGCTTTATGTTCTAGCTCAAGAGGTAAGTGACATGCTTTCCCATACACCATTTTGTACGGAGACATGCCCATGGGATTCTTATAGGCATTCCTATAAGCCCACGGTGCATCATCGAGCTTCTTAGACCAATTCTTTCTAGACCTGTTGATAGTCTTTTGCAGAATTAGTTTAATCTCTCTATTACTTAGCTCTACTTGACCACTGGACTGAGGGTGATAGGGAGACGCAATTCTATGATTGACATCGTACTTAGCGAGAGTTTTACGGAAAGCACCATGAATGAAGTGTGAACCACCGTCGGTCATTAGATATCTAGGGACTCCAAATCTAGGGAAGATAACTTCTTTCAGCATCTTGATAGAGGTGTTGTGATCAGCACTACTAGTGGGGATAGCTTCTACCCACTTAGTGACGTAATCAACAACAACTAAGATGTGAGTATACCCATTGGATTTCGGAAAAGGTCCCATATAATCAAAGCCACAAACATCAAATGGTTCAATGACAAGTGAATAGTTCATAGGCATTTCTTGACGTTTGCTAATATTACCTATTCTTTGACATTCGTCACAAATAGAAACCTGATTGCAATACCTTGTGTGCAGTTCTATCTCCCGCATGGTGTCCTCCGTAGGCTTCGCAGTGACACTTCTATAGGATCTGTCCCTGTTCATGTTCAGGTACACAACATCTAATAACACCATCTACTCCTTCCTTATAAAGGTGAGGATCATCCCAAAAGTAATGTATCAAGTCAAAGAAGAATTTCTTGTTTTGCTGGTACGTGAAACTAGGTGGTATATATTTGGCAACGATATAGTTTGCATAATCAGTATACCACGGTGCACTACGTGAAGTATTGATGACAGTCAATTGCTCATCAGGAAAGCTATCATCAATAGGTTGTGGGTCATCAAGAACGTTCTCCAACCTAGACAAGTTATCTGCTACTGGGTTATCAGCACCCTTTCTGTCGACAACGTGCAAATCAAATTCTTGTAGCAAGAGAACCCATCTGATAAGTCTAGGTTTAGCGTCCTTCTTCTCCATGAGGTACTTAATAGCAGCATGATCAGTGTGAATAGTGACTTTGGAATCAAATATGTAAGACCTGAACTTTTCACATGCAAACACGACTGCTAAAAATTCCTTCTCCGTAGTGGCATAGTTTCTTTGGACATTGTCTAGAGTTTTACTAGCATAGTGAATAACATTCAACTTCTTATCGACTCTTTGCCCTAGAACATCACCAACAGCATAATCGCTAGCATCACACATGATCTCAAAAGGTAAGTTCCAATCAGGTGGTTGAACAATAGGTGCAGTTATCAAAGCCCTCTTAAGTATTTCGAAGGCTTCCTCACAATCATCATCAAAGACAAAAGGAATATCCTTTTGCAAGAGATTGGTAAGAGGCCTAGAAATCTTAGAGAAGTCTTTAATGAACCTTCTATAGAAACCAACATGACCAAGGAAACTTCTTATCCCTTTGATATCTGTGGGGTATGGCATTTTCTCGATTGCATCAACCTTAGCCTTATTAACTTCAATACCTCTTTCAGAAATTTTATGACCTAAGACGATGCCTTCATTAACCATAAAGTGGCACTTCTCCCAATTCAAGACAAGATTGGTGTCTTTACATCTCTGTAAGACTCGATCAAGGTTGCTGAGGCAATCATCAAAAGAAGACCCGTAAACGGAAAAGTCATCCATGAAAACCTCGACAATCTTTTCAGAAAAGTCAGAGAATATAGCCATCATACATTTTTGAAAGGTGGCAGGTGCATTACATAAGCCAAAAGGCATACGTCTATAAGCAAAGGTACTGAAAGGACAGGTGAAGGTGGTTTTCTCCTGATCAGATTGTGCAACTCGTATTTGGGAGAAACCAGAATAACCGTATAGAAAGAAGAAGTGTGTGTGTTTGGACAGCCTTTCTAGCATTTGGTCGATAAAAGGCAAAGGGTAATGATCTTTCCTAGTGGATTTATTCAATTTCCTAAAATCAATCACCATCCTATAGCCAATAATAATCCTCTGTGGGATCAATTCATCCTTATCATTAGGGACAACTGTAATGCCTCCCTTTTTAGGGATGCAATGCACCAGACTCACCCAATCGCTATGAGCAACAGGATAGATGATACCTGCTTCCAGGAGCTTTAGTATTTCTTTTCTCACTACTTCTTTCATCTTAGGATTTAATCTCCTTTGATGATCAACAACTGGTTTGAAATCAGGACCGGCCTTAATCTTGTGCTGACATAGTGTAGGACTAATGCCCTTCAAATCATCAAGAGTATATCCAATAGCAGCATGATGCTTCCTCAGAGTTTTTAGTAACTTCTTTTCTTCATGCTCCGAGAGGCTAGCACTAATAATAACAGGATATATCTCCTTTTCATCAAGATAGGCATACTTAAGAGTATCAGGCAACTATTTAAGCTCGAACACAGGATCACCCTTTGGTGGGGGTGGATCCCCAAGCAGTTCAACGGGCAGATTATTCTTAAGGATAGGATATTGTTCTAAGACAACTCTATCTATCTCATCCCTTTCATCCATATGCATATCATTTTCATGGTCAAGCAAGTATTGCTCTAAGGGATCGGTAGGAGGCACGGCAATAGAGGCTAAGGCAATAGTTTCATCCCTACTAGGCAACTCCTTTTCATGAGGTTGTCTACCAAACTTGGAGAAATTGAACTCATGTGACACTCCTTCAAAACCAACAATGACAGTTTGCTTCTCACAATCAATATGAGCATTGATAGTATTGAGAAAGGGTCTACCAAATATGATGGGACAAAAGCTATCTTGTGCGGTAGCAAGAACGAGGAAATCAGCATGATACTTCGTTTTACCACACAAGACTTCAACATCCCTAACAATTCCCACAGGGCAGATAGTATCTCTATTGGCAAGCTGAATAGTGACATCTATAGGTTCTATCTCAACAGGTGCAATCTCATCTTTGATTTGATCATATAAAGATTGAGGTATTGCACTAACACTAGCACCCACGTCACATAAGCCATGATAACAATGATCTCCTATCTTAACAGAAACCACAGGCATGCCAACAACACGCCTATGTTTGTCTCTAGCGTGAGGTTTAGCAATTCTAGCAGCATCCCCACAGAAGTGAATATTATGTCCCTCAACATCGTCAGACAGAAGATCTTTGATAATAGCAATGCTAGGTTCAACTCTAATTTGCTCAGGGGGTGTAGGTGTTCTAATATAGCCTCTACGTATCACAGTTGAAGCTTTAGAATGATCCTTTGTCCTAACAGGGAAAGGTGGTTTCTCAATGTAAGCACTGGGAACAACAGGATCATTATAGGCAATTACTTTATCTTCAACTAGAGTGGGTTTAACTACATTGACTTCTAAAGGAGGATGATATTTAAACCACTTCTCTTTGGGGAGATCAATATGAGCAGCAAAGGATTCACACAAAGAAGCTACTATCTCAGAGTCAAGTCCATACTTAGCGCTAAAATCTCTAGAAGTGTTTGTCTCAACAAAAGATTCAACGCAATCAAACTGGAAATTTATACCTGACTCCTTACCTTCCTCCATCTCCCAATCTTCAGAGTTGCGTTTGATTCTCTCCAATAAATTCCACTTGTGATCAATATCCTTCTTCATAAAAGAACCGGCACAAGAAGTGTCAAGCATGGTACGATCTTCATGAGAAAGCCGAGCATAAAAGTTTTGAGTGATGATTTCTCTCGAGAGCTCATGATTGGGGCATGAATATAACATTGATTTAAGCCTCCCCCAAGCTTGAGCTATGCTTTCCCTGTCACGAGGCCAAAAGTTATGAATAAAGTTCCGATCACGATGTACTAAATGCATAGGATAGAACTTTTGATGAAATTCCAATTACAACCGATTGTAGCCCCATGATCCAGTATCATCACATAGCCTATACCATGTCAGGGGTGTAGGTGTTCTAATATAGCCTCTACGTATCACAGTTGAAGCTTTAGAATGATCCTTTATCCTAACAGGGAAAGGTGGTTTCTCAATGTAAGCACTAGGAACAACAGGATCATTATAGGCAATTACTTTCTCTTCAACTAGAGTGGGTTTAACTACATTGACTTCTAAAGGAGGATGATATTTAAACCACTTCTCTTTGGGGAGATCAATATGAGCAGCAAAGGATTCACACAAAGAAGCTACTATCTCAGAGTCAAGTCCATACTTAGCGCTAAAGTCACTAAAGGTATTTGTCTCAACAAAGGATTTAACGCAATCAAAAGTGAAATTCATACCTGACTCCTTACCTTCTTCAAGCTCCCAATCTTCAGAGTTGCGTGTAATTCTCTCCAATAAATTCCATTTGAATTCAATATCTCTCTTCATAAAAGAACCGGTACAAGAAGTGTCAAGCATGGTGCGATCATCATGAGAAAGCCGAGCATAGAAGTTCTGAATGATAATTTCTCTCGAGAGCTCATGATTGGGGCATGAATATAGCATTGATTTAAGCCTACCCCAAGCTTGAGCGATGCTTTCTTTGTCACGAGGCCAAAAATTGTAAATATAATTTCGATCACGATGTACTAAATGCATAGGATAAAACTTTTGATGAAATTCCAATTTCAACCGATTGTAGTCCCATGATCCAGTGTCATCACATAGCCTATACGATGTCAACGCCTTATCCTTCAAATATAAAGGAAATACCTTCTTCTTGACCTCATCCTTAGGCACACCTGCAAGCTTAAATAAACCACAAACCTCATCTACATAGATTAGATGCAAGTCTGGATGTGATGTTCCATCTCCTGTAAAAGGCTTAGCCAGCAGTTTCTCAAGCATACCCGAAGGAAATTCAAAGAAAATACTTTCAGTAGGTGTAGCAGGTTGAGGAGAAACTATTTGTGCTTCCGTTCGAGGTGAAGATACCCCGAACAAGCCCCTCAAAGGATTAGTATCCATAGTGACAAGTGACAATAAATTTCAGCACACTATATGAATGTTTCCTTACCAAAGGCGCTTCACTCCCCGGCAACGGCGCCAGAAAAGAGTCCTGATGACCCACAAGTATAGGGGATCAATCGTAGTCCTTTCGATAAGTAAGAGTGTCGAACCCAACGAGGAGCAGAAGGATCTAACGAGTGGTTTTCAGCAAGGAAATATCTGCAAGCACTGAAATTGTCGGTAACAAGTGATTGTGTGCTGAGATGATTCATAGCAAGCAACAAGTAACAAAAGTAGCAAAGGTGCAGCAAAGTGGCCCAGTCCCTTTTGTAGGAAGGGACAAGCCTGGACAAAGTCTTATAGGAGGAAAAACGCTCCCGAGGACACACGGGATTTCTGTCATCATGTTCATATGATTCGCGTTCATTACTTTGATAGTTTGATATGTGGTTGGACCAGCGCTTGGGTACTGCCCTTACTTGTACAAGCATCCCACTTATGATTAACCCCTCTCGCAAGCATCCGCAACTACGAAAGAAGAATTAAGACAAAGTCTAACCATAGCATTAAACTAGTGGATCCAAATCAGCCCCTTACGAAGCAACGCATAAACTAGGGTTTAAGCTTCTGTCACTCTAGCAACCCATCATCTACTTACTACTTCCCAATGCCTTCCTCTAGGCCCAAATAATGGTGAAGTGTTATGTAGTTGACGTTCACATAACTCCACTAGAGGAAAAACAACATACAACACATCAAATTACCGAACGGATACCAAATTCACATGACTACTATTAGCATGACTTATCCCATGTCCTCAGGAACCAAAGTAACTACTCACAAAGCATAATCATATTCATGACCAGAGAGGTAATGAGTAGCATCAAGGATCTAAACATAAACTCTTCCACCAAATAATCCAACTAACATCAACTACAAAGAGTAATCAACACTACTAGCAACCTTACAAGTATCAATCGGAGTCGCGAGACGGAGATTGGTTACAAGAGATGAACTAGGGTTTGGAGATGAGATGGTGCTGATGAAGATGTTGATGGTGATGAATCCCCTCCGATGAGAGGATTGTTGGTGATGACGATGGCGACGATTTCCCTCTCCGGGAGGGAAGTTTCCCTGGCAGGATCGTCCTGCTTGTGCTCTAGATTGGTTCTGCTCAAGTTCCGCCTCATGGCGGTGGCGAATCCACGAAAAAGCTCCTCCTTGATTTTTTCCTGGACGAAACCCTCCATATAGCAAAAGAGGGGGCCAAGTGGGCCAGCGGGGTGCCCACAAGCCCCTATGGCGCGGCCGGTGGGGTGGCCGCGCCGTGCAGGATTGTGGCCACCCCCTGGTGCCCCTCTGGCGTCCCTCTGGCGCTTCTTAGGCCCAATATTTTTGATAAATCGGGAAAAAAATCCTCGTTGATTTTTACGGCGTTTGGAGTTGCGCAGAATAGGTATCTCAACTTTGCTCCACTTTCAGGCCAGAATTCAAGTTGCCGACATTCTCCCTCTTCATGTAAACCTTGCAAAATAAGAGAAAAAAGGCATAAGAATAGTACCGTGAAGTGAAATAACAGCCAAAGAAGCGATAAATATCAACATGAAAACACGATGCAAAATGGACGTATCACTAGCCAACTATAGGCTTGCTAGGGACATTGTTTTGTCTATGTATCCACACATGTATCTATGTTTTTATTCAATACAATTATAGCATGGATAATAAAGATTATCTTTAAACATGAAATATAATAATAACTATTTATCATTGCCTCTAGGGCATATTTCCAACAAAGCCTTCTTCCGATACTCCTCGGTCTTCTTTTGGTCTAGAAAAAATCACCAAAAACTTTCACGTCAATTGGGCTTCGTTTGGTATGGAAAACCTGAAAAGTCATAAACACGTAGCAACCAACAACTCGCACTAGGCACTGGGTCAATAGGTTAGTGCTCATAAATAATATAAATTGGTAAATAAATACCCAAAAGTATTCTAAAATGGTAATATATCATCATGGAACAATAAAAAATTATAGATACATTGGAGCGTATAGCGAGCGCAGATGAGGAGAATTTCCCCTTTCATGATAAGGGAGCAGGGCCACTGCGAGTCCCCAACGCAATCCATAAAGTTTTTCATATTTAGTGAAAAGAAGACTAGGACGGGGGATCACTAGGGAAGGAGGTAATCCTCGAGCCCACCAACGCGTCACGGAGGAAGCTTTTGCAGTCGGAGGCCACTTTGCCACGATAAGCTACGATCTAGTCCCCCTCCACACTAACCATTGTGGCAACCCATCCCGCCTGGCTTTCGGGGGGAGAGGACCAGGGCCAATATAAGGGACGACGGGCCACCACCATAGAAAAGGCTCTTTTGTAACCCCTGTCGCACCCAAAAAAACGAGACGAGCAGGAGTAGGGTCTCCGCAAGGTGGCCCGAACCTGGGTAATTGGTCGTGTCCACTGTCCCTCTTCCTTAGCTCGATCATGTCGGAGCATCTTCGTGAGGTAGTGCTGTAGAGTAAGGCACAAGACCTTGCGCACCCAAGAATTCAAACATCTTCGGGTCCCCGGAGCACCGATTTCAACATTTGGCGCGCCAGGTAGGGGTACGATGTGATTCTTCGGTTTTATCTCAGCTCCAGCTCTGCCCACTCGATGTTTGATGTTCGTCGTGTTCGTGCTGAGCACGGGGAGGCCCGTGTCGCTCGGGCCGCGTCGATTGGCAACAACAATGATGGACGTCGCCACTCCGTTGGCGAGGCGTGTGGCGCCACCGCCGACCCCGTTGGCCTCCAGCAACAAGACTCCTCCTTTCACCCCTTCGTGCAGCAAGACAGTCGTATCGCCAAATATTCCTCCCCCAGACCCTCCTTGAGCACGTGAACGCACAAGTTGGGATGCTCATGGCGTGCGAGCTGCTTCGCTATCGCCCGGTGAACGCCGGCTACGATGCCTGGTTGGCCGCATCACTAAGCTCGTCACGATCGTTGGAGAGGACCCGACACCTTCTCGTTCGCATCGACCTCCTTCATCTCGCCCTCGAGACGTGGCCCATAGAGCTCCTCCGCTACCTCCCTTGCGCAACGACCCAGTCGAGACCCAGCGTGATGTGCGCCCGCTAGACCAACACGGTGGAGCCCCTCCGCGGGCCCAAGATGAGGCCAGCTGCCAGGTCGTATGCCGCACACTTCCAGATGTGCGCGAGATCCTTGAGCAGCAACGCCAGCGTTAGGACCAGATCATCCAAGATGTCGCAGCGGCCACGCTCGAGAACCGGGCCACCCTCGCTCACGGCGTCCCCTAGGGTGGCGTGGGCTGCCGGGACTTCATCCGTGAGTTGTGCCGGGTGGTTTGGCCCGTCAACCTCAAGCCTAAGCTGCCCCCACGCTAAGATGGCGTCCCTGACCCCACGGAGTTCCACCAGCTCTATGCGCTTAGCATTTAGGCGGTTGACGGCAACAACAAGGTTATGGTGAACTGGTTCCCCATGGCCCTCAAGGACGACGTACGTCCAGGCTCATGAACCCGCCCGAGGAATCGATCTCCTTGTGGAGCGAGCTTTGTAAGAAGTTCGTCGCCATTCAAGGGCATGCACGACCGCACCCTTTCCAACAACGACATGCGGTGCGTGAAGCAGCGCCCAAGGGAGAACTTGCGAAAGTACATCGAGCTCTTCAGCCAAGTACGCAACAAGATTCCACATGCCTCGGACGAAGCAATCATCATGGTGTTCTCCAATGGTGTCAGGGACGTACGCATGTGCAAGAAACTTGCAATGAACGACAGCACATCAAAGAACAAACAACTTGCACCCAACACGACCAAGAGGGTTCTCAATCATCTTGTCTTGTTATTTGCAAGTAAGTGAGGTGTGTAGATAATTGTAGATAGCAAGGTAAAATAAAAACAAGTAAATAACAACAAGGTAATAAAGGTTTTACCGGTATGTTGTGAATATACCCGGGGGACATAGCTTTCCCTAATGGCATCTCTCATGAAAAATAGCATATGATGGTTAAACAAATTACTGTTGGGCAATTGACACAAAAGCGGATAGTTATATGATATTCACGACAATCATCGTGTGCATATACGCATCATGTCCATAGACAAATAGGCCGACTCCTGGCTGCACCTATTAGTATTACTCCACTCATCGATCGTTATCCAACATGCATCTAGAGTATTAACTAAAACATAGTAATGCATGGAGAATAATGACATGATGTAGACAAAGTAAACTCAACCAATATGAATAAACCCCATCATTTTATCCTTGGTAGGAGCAACACAAAGACGCATCTTGGCCCCTTCTGTCACTCAGATATAGAAATTCGCCACGTCGAACCTACCACAAATCACCTCTCTCACCGAAGATATATCGATCTAGTTGGCCAAACTATTTTAATAGATCGAACAGAATTACGAAGCTATCATGCTCAGGCACATAAGAATCATATAAGTTGACTCAAATATTTATCATGAATAATTGGAACATAAACCCATAGTTCATCGGATCCGAACAAACGCACCGCACAAAAGGGTTACATCATATGGATCAAAGCGATGATCATTGTATTGAAGATCAAAGAGAAAAGAGATCGCCATCTAGATACTCATTATGGACCCGTAGGTCTATGGTAAAGTACTCACACATCATGGTGAGGGCATCAAGGTTCATGAAGAGGCCCTTCGTGATCGATCCCCCTCTGGCAAGGTGCGGGAACAAAGCTCCAGATGACCTCCCGTCGGAACAGAGCCTTACGAAGGTGTAGAAATTGTTTCGGGACTCCCTCTGGTGTTTTTAGGATAGATGAGAATTTATAAGCCAAAGAACGGAGTCGGGAGGGCCACGAGGGAGGCACAAGCCATCAGGGTGCCCCCCACGACACACGCTGTTGGCTTGTGGGCCCCTCGTGAGGCCTCCAACCTTCTTTCAATGCTCGTTGGTCTTCTTTTGGTCCAGAAAAAATCAAAAAAAAAGTTTCAGTGCAATTAGACCATGTTTGGTATGGAGAACCTGCAAAGTGAAAAACACACAGAAAACAACAACTGACACTGGGCACTCGGTCAATAGGTTAGTTCTCAAAAATAATATGAAATGATAAATAAATACCCCAAAAGCATTCTAGAATGATAATATATCATCATGGAACAATAAAAAATTATAGATACGTTGGAGACGTATCACCATCCAAGAATGTGTGACGGCCGACGACGTTGCAATGGCGGCGGCGCTCCTCTGCCGAATCAGGTCGAACCGGAGAAGCTCCTCCGTCTCTGGCGTGCCCAAACTCGTCGGCCAAGCGCTGCCGGGCGGAGGCCCGCCCCTGCCTAAGCGGTTGCCGACGTTGTGGGACGACATGCTGCCGGCGAGAGGAGGAGGCGACGGGGAGCGAGTGAGGCGTTGGAGAGAGAGAGAGAGAGAGAGAGAGAGAGAGAGAGAGAGAGGGAGAGAGAGAGAGAGAGAGAGAGAAAGGCGTCGATGTAAGGAGGGCCGGCCGACCGACGCCAGTTTATATAGCCACGGGAGGGCGGCGGGTAGGTGGATGGGCGACCGGAGTAATGCCGATAGTAATGTCTGCCTCGGGAGCCGACGTTTCGGGAACCGTCCCTTTGACCGGCGTCATGCAACCGACGTCACGCGGGCCATCCGGCGTGTGTTGACCGTTGTACACGTCGGACGTACCTGTATACTTCGTGCGGGTCGGCGCCTCTGCTTACATGTTGCGCGGGGGTGTGAAAGGTCGATCCTGCCATTTTTATGAAAAGATACGGAGCTATCTGAGACGTCGTTGTATTTAGGGGTTGTATCGAAGAAGAAGTGATCCTTTAGTAGGACACAGCAAGCCTTCTTTTGCTTGGGAGCTCTTAGAGTTAAATTAGAGGTACTGCTGGTACAGAAACAAAAAAAAACAACTTCAAACATAAATAACAGGAGAGGAGTTCAAACTTGAAAATGAATCTTCGGCTACTACAACTCTAAAAGATTGTAATAAAATAGAACTTTTCTAGAAACATGATTTATCTTAATCTAATGCAAAGAACATCAAGGAGAACAACTTGGCTTGTTTTACCTTGGAGAACGTGGTTCCTGGAAGCAACACAGATTTTCAGGTTCCCTGAAAACGAGTCAGCATATCAAACACAGAACAATGTATCTACTCTTGCAGAAAAATGAGAAGAGATTGAATTGTAATGTTCTCGCACCCCTAGGCTCGTCCTCCTTAGGAAACACTGCAAAAGATCCGATGAAATCGGACATCCTCCCAAACGTCGGCTCGGACATGAACAGATGAACTGGTTCTGAACCTGCACAACACAAGTATTATTTCAGGTTGTCTAAAAAAGAAGCATTTTTTCAGAGCACACAAAAACAGAAGCAAACAAGACAATAAATCCATGAATAGTGGTTTAAAATAAGTAATGCGATGGCTATACATATGCAGACAAAATTGTATGATGGCGGTCTCTTTTTTCTTCTGTTATCAGTCACACTGTGGGCCTGCTACTGCTGAATGCTGAAATCACTCAGGACCAGTTTCCCAAGTTGACCAAATAAAATCTCAAGATTCCCAATCAACACAACAAAGTGGCTGAACAAGCACACAAAGCGAGTAGGCATGTCGTTTACTCACGATGGCCTTAGTGGAGCTCCCATACTTGCTCTGGATCAGCAAAACAACACTCAGAAACAAGAAAAAAAAGTTCAGAATCACGACATGAGAAACGAAATAGCAAAAGTAAGGGTCTGTTTGCAATTGCTCTGCTCAGCTCTGCTTTCAAAATCGCAAGCCAAACCGAACAGCTCCACGATGTCCAGCTCCACGAAAAAACTCGAATCTGAGGGCCAGCTTCGTGTTTTCTGTGAAACTCCTCAAGGGGTACTCCGAAAATTCAAGTTTGATAACTAGACGTGAAGTTGTGAGATAATTACCCACCACTGCCACCCATAAGTCATACCCTTTCATTCTTTTTTTTCAGCCACAGGTCCCAATCTCGATATGTTTCTCTCTCTTTGCGTGGAGAACAGAACGCAGCACTAGGACGAACCTGCAGCCGCCGCCGCCGCCGCCGCGACCTGGATCGGTCGGCCGGAGCACGACCGCGGCGAGGAGACCACCGGAATGAGTCGATCTGATGGTCCTCCTCCGCCTCCCCCCAATTCCTCCGTCCATCTCCAGCATTCAGGCCCCGTAATGACGAGGACAGCCATGGCCCCGGTGATGAGGGTCGGCCTTTCCCGGCCCGATCAGTCCTGGACGACGGTAGGGATGGCCGGTGTGGCGTTCGCCTCTTCTGGGAGTACTCATTCCGCACCTGCTGCTGCAAGGCAGGAGATAGCTGCCGGCATGGATGCGGTGCACACCACCTGCACGAACAACACTCAGAACAGCACGAACAACAGGAAGAAACGTACAGCCCCTAAGGAAGAGCAGGTATACCATTTTTCACTTGTATTCGTTATAGATGATTTGTTTGTACAATACACGATCATGTTCTTGAATTTGGAGAAATGATTATTATACAAACGGAAAAATTCAATCGAGTCCATTCATCTATCCGCAATGTCATTGAGCGATCATTTGGAGTGCTAAAAATGAAGTGGCAGATTCTGTATAAGATGCGACCGTACCTGATGTTCAAGCAAAAAATGATCGTTATTGCTACTATGGTCCTTCACAACTTTATTCGTGAGCATAACAGCGAAGACTTGGACTTTTCTCGCTTCAACCGCGATCATGATTATGTGCCTACAATACTGAACATGTATAAAAAACACTAGTGGAAAACGGGCCTTTGGCCTGGACCCTTTAGTCCCGGCCTCCCTCTGGGCCGGGAATAAAGGCCCGGCCACGTCGCCCCAAATCGCAATGCCGCCCACGAGGCTTTGGTCCCGGCCCGTAAGGAGCCTTTAGTCCCGATTTGTGTCTCAAACCAGGACTAAAGGGCTACGCGGTGTGCAGCCCATATGTGCACCACCTTTAGTCCAGGTTTGTGTCTCAAACCGGGACTAAAGTCCTTTGCCTATATATAGCACAGCCCCCCTCTTCCCTCTTCCTTGCATTTTTCTTGGATGGAAGAGTGTGGGTGTGTGCTAGCTCTCCATTTTTTATGCACTAGCGGTGTTTGTTGAAATGTGTGTTAGAGCGATGCCGCTTCAGTTCACCGAACACAACTACGATATGAGATGCCCGAGCCACGCTTAAACCTCTTCCTCTTTATTTCTACTTATTCTAAAAGGTTATCAACTATATTTCCTCGTTTAGACCGTGCGGTACTAATTATTAGGATCGTGATTGTATTTGATATACTGTCGTATAACGCAGATGAGCCATCCATGGATGTACGGTGATCGACGCACAACCACTTACAGAGAAGGCGTGCATTCTTTTCGAGATGCAGCCGATGCGAACAAGCATGGTGGTGGCTATATGTTTTGTCCATGTGTTGAATGTCGGAATGAGAAGGATTACACTTCCTCAAGAGTCATTCAGAGCCACCTGCTTCGGTCCGGTTTTACGTCGGGCTATAATGTTTGGACCAAGCACGGAGAAAGAGGGGTTATGATGGAAGACGACGATGAAGAAGAAGAGAACGATGATGAAAACTACCGATCTATATTCCCTGAGTATGCTGATACCGCAATGGAAGACAATGAAGAAGAAGATCGGCATGGAGAACGGGAACCAGATGAGCCCGCTGATGATCTTGGCCGGGTCATTTCTGATGCACGGCGAGGTTGCGACACAGAAAAGGAGAGGTTGCAGTTCGAGCAGATGTTACAGGACCACAACAAATTGTTGTACCCAACTTGTGAAGATGGCCAGAAGAAGCTAGGTAGCACACTGGAATTGCTGAAGTGGAAGGCAGAGACCGGTGTGACTGACTCGTCATTCGAAAAGTTGCTGGTACTGATGAAGAAGGTGCTTCCAAGAAAGAACGAATTGCCCGCCAGCAGGTACGAAGCAAAGAAGCTTGTCTGCCCTCTAGGATTAGACGTGTAGAAGATACATGCATGCCCTAATGATTGCATCCTCTACCACGGTGAGAAGTACGAGAATATGGATAAATGCCCGGTATGCACTGCATTGCGGTATAAGATCATAAAAGATGACCCTGGTGATATTGAGGGCGAGCCACCCAGGAAGAGGGTTCCTGCCAAGGTGATGTGGTATGCTCCTATAATACCACGGTTGAAACGTCTGTTCAGAAATAAAGATCATGCGAAGTTGTTGCGATGGCACATGGAAGATCGTATGAAAGACGATAAGTTGAGGCACACCGCTGATGGTCGACAGTGGAGAAAAATCGAGAGAGAGTTCCCGAGATTTGCAGCTGACGCAAGGAACTTATGGTTAGGTCTGAGTACAGATGGCATGAATCCTTTTGGGGAGCAGAGTTGCAGTCACATCACCTGGCCCGTTACTCTATGTATCTACAACCTTCCTCCTTGGTTGTGCATGAAGCGGAAGTTCATTATGATGCCAGTGCTTATCCAAGGTCCAAAGCAACCCGGCAACGATATTGATGTGTACCTAAGGCCATTAGTTGATGAACTTTTACAGCTGTGGGCCGAACCAGGTGTACGTGTGTGGGACGAGCACAAACAAGAGGAATTTGACCTTCGAGCGTTGCTTTTCGTAACCATCAATGATTGGCCTGCTCTTAGTAACATTTCAGGACAGTCAAACAAGGGATACAATGCATGCACGCACTGTTTGGATCAGACAGAAAGTATATATCTGGACAAATGTAGGAAGAATGTGTACCCGTACAATCGTCGTTTTCTTCCGCCCAAGCATCCCTTAAAGAAAAAAGGCAATCATTTCAATGGCAAGGCAGAACCCCGGGGGAAGCCTGTCATCCATACTGGTGCTGAAGTATTTGATATGGTCAAAGATTTAAAAGTAATCTTTGGAAAGGGTCGTGGCAGCCAACCTGTTCCTAACAGCCCTGATAAGCGCGTACCCATGTGGAAGAAGAAATCTATATTTTGGGAGCTACCCTACTGGGAAGTCCATGAGGTCCGCTCGGCAATCGACGTGATGCACCTGACGAAGAATCTCTGCGTGAATATTCTAGGCTTCCTGGGCTTGTATGGGAAGTCAAAAGATACTAAGGAAGAGAAGGAAATCTTCTTTGAAGTCCTCTTCAGTATCAAGGTCCCGATTGGCTTCTCGTCGAATATAAAGGGAATCGTAAATATGAAAGACAAAAAATTCCAAAACCTAAAGTCTCATGACTGCCACGTGCTTATGACGCAATTGCTTCCGGTTGCATTGAGGGGAATTCTACCGGAAAATGTTCGCCTCGCAATTGTGAAGGTATGTGCATTCCTCAATGCAATTTCTCAGAAGGTAATCGATCGAGAAAGTCTATCAGGGTTACAGATTGATGTGGTCCAATGTCTGGTCAGCTTTGAGTTGTTGTTCCCGCCATCCTTCTTCAATATAATGACACACCTCCTAGTTCACCTAGTCGAAGAGATTAGAATTCTCGGTCCTGTGTTTCTACACAATATGTTCCCCTTCGAGAGGTTCATGGGAGTCTTAAAGAAATATGTTCGTAACCGTGCTAGGCCAGAAGGAAGCATCTCCAAGGGCTATGGAACAAAGGAGGTCATTGAGTTTTTGTGGACTTTCTTCCTGACCTTAAGCCGATTGGTGTTCCTGAATCTCGGTATGAGGGTAGGCTGACAGGAAAAGGCACACTAGGAAGGAAAGCAAAAGTATGTATGGACGGGCATTCTTTCTCTCAAGCACACTACACAGTTCTACACAATTCCACCGTGGTGGCTCCGTATATCGTGAGACACAAGAATATTCTACGCTCCAAAAACCCGGGGAAGGCTGACTCTTGGATTAAAGGGGAACACGAGAAGACTTTCGGCACTTGGTTGCACACACATCTCATGAATGACGACACCGTTGGAGATCAGCTGTACTGTTTGGCCAGGCCACCATCTTCGACTATATGTACTTTCCAAGGGTATGAGATAAATGGGAATACATTTTACACGGTTGCCCAAGATAAAAAGAGCACCAACCAAAATAGTGGTGTCCGCTTTGATGCAACAGACGAGAATGGGCACTTTTTGGAAACATATTACGGGTACATAGAGGAGATATGGGAAATTGACTATGGACCTACTTTTAAGATCCCTTTGTTTCGGTGCAAATGGGTGAAGCTGACAGGAGGCGGGGTAGTTGTAGACCAAAAGTACGGCATGACAACAGTGGATCTCAACAATCTTGCGTACATGGACGAACCATTTGTCCTAGCCAATGATGTCGCTCAGGTTTTCTATGTGAAGGACATGTCTACAAAAACGAGAAAAAGAAATCAGCAAAACAAGATATCGTCCGATGAGCCAAAACGCCAAATAGTTCTTTCAGGGAAAAGAAACATCGTGGGAGTAGATGACAAGACAAACATGTCACTAGATTATAATAAGTTTCATGAAATTCCGCCCTTCAAAGTGAAAACTGACCCAAGCATCCTACTGAATGATGAAGATTCTCCGAGGCTACGACCTAGAAGGAAACAGAAATAATAGATAGGAATATTGGTGCAATAATGCAATAATGTTGTAGCCCTCTCAACTTTTTAACACATGCTATGTGGGTGAAATGATGATAGCATGCCAACTTTCAACATTTTCAGAGTTCATTTGTAGTGCTTTTCAATTTCAGGGTCAACTAGCTCAAAAAAAATAAGTAAATGCACGAAGAATACCAAATGAAGTCAGAAATTGCTGAAATTTTGTGATGTGCCTTTGAATGGTGCATTTTGAACACACAAAAAGTATGGAGTTCAAATAAGTTCAAAAAATGAAATCCCTTTGTAAGAGATGAGTTCTCGTTCGAAACCCTGATACTTCGAGAGAGATTGTCCGTTTTGTACACGAAGTGCATCCATTTTTTGTCGTAGCCCTCTCAACTTTTTAACACATGCTATGTGGGTGAAATGATGATAGCATGCCAACTTTCAACATTTTCAGAGTTCATTTGTAGTGCTTTTCAATTTCAGGGTCAACTAGCTCAAAAAAAAATAAGTAAATGCACGAAGAATACCAAATGAAGTCAGAAATTGTTGAAATTTTGTGATGTGCCTTTGAATGGTGCATTTTGAACACACAAAAAGTATGGAGTTCAAAAAATGAAATCCCTTTGTAAGAGATGAGTTCTCGTTCGAAACCCTGATACTTCGAGAGAGATTGTCCGTTTTGTACACGAAGTGCATCCAGTTTTTGTCATAGCCCTCTCAACTTTTTAACACATGCTATGTGGGTGAAATGATGATAGCATGCCAACTTTCAACATTTTCAGAGTTCATTTGTAGTGCTTTTCAATTTCAGGGTCAACTAGCTCAAAAAAAAAGTAAATGCACGAAGAATACCAAATGAAGTCAGAAATTGTTGAAATTTTGTGATGTGCCTTTGAATGGTGCATTTTTAACACACAAAAAGTATGGAGTTCAAATAAGTTCAAAAAAATTAAATCCCTTTGTAAGAGATGAGTTCTCGTTCGAAACCGTGATACTTCGAGAGAGATTGTCCGTTTTGTACACGAACTGCATCCATTTTTGGTCGTAGCCCTCTCAACTTTTTAACACATGCTATGTGGGTGAAATGATGATAGCATGCCAACTTTCAACATTTTCAGAGTTCATTTGTAGTGCTTTTCAATTTCAGGGTCAACTAGCTCAAAAAAAAAAAGTAAATGCACGAAGAATACCAAATGAAGTCAGAAATTGTTGAAATTTTGTCATGTGCCTTTTAATGGTGCATTTTGAACACACAAAAAGTATGGAGTTCAAATAAGTTCAAAAAAATGAAATCCCTTTGTAAGAGATGAGTTCTCGTTCGAAACGCTGATACTTCGAGAGAGATTGTCCGTTTTGTACACGAAGTGCATCCAGTTTTTGTTGTAGCCCTCTCAACTTTTTAACACATTCTATGTGGGTGAAATTATGATAGCATGCCAACTTTCAACATTTTCAGAGTTCATTTGTAGTGCTTTTCAATTTCAGGGTCAACTAGCTCAAAACAAAATAAGTAAATGCACGAAGAATACCAAATGAAGTCAGAAATTGTTGAAATTTTGTGATGTGCCTTTGAATGGTGCATTTTGAACAAACAAAAAGTATGGAGTTCAAAAAAATGAAATCCCTTTGTAAGAGATGAGTTCTCGTTCGAAACCCTGATACTTCCAGAGAGATTGTCCGTTTTGTACACGAAGTGCATCCAGTTTTTGTCTTAGCCCTCTCAACTTTTTAACACATGCTATGTGGGTGAAATGATGATAGCATGCCAACTTTCAACATTTTCAGAGTTCATTTGTAGTGCTTTTCAATTTCAGGGTCAACTAGCTCAAAACAAAATAAGTAAATGCACGAAGAATACCAAATGAAGTCAAAAATTGTTGAAATTTTGTGATGTGCCTTTGAATGGTGCATTTTGAACACACAAAAAGTATGGAGTTCAAATAAGTTCAAAAAAATGAAATCCCTTTGTAAGTGATGAGTTCTCGTTCGAAACCGTGATACTTCGAGAGAGATTGTCCGTTTTGTACACGAAGTGCATCCAGTTTTTCCGTAGCCCTCTCAACTTTTTAACACATGCTATGTGGGTGAAATGATGATAGCATGCCAACTTTCAACATTTTCAGAGTTCATTTGTAGTGCTTTTCAATTTCAGGGTCAACTAGCTCAAAAAAAAGTAAATGCACAAAATATACCAAATGAAGTCAGAAATTGTTGACATTTTGTGATGTGCCTTTGAATGGTGCATTTTGAACACACAAAAAGTATGGAGTTCAAATAAGTTCAAAAAAATGAAATCCCTTTGTAAGAGATGAGTTCTCGTTCGAAACGCTGATACTTCGAGAGAGATTGTCCGTTTTGTACACGAAGTGCATCCAGTTTTTGTCGTAGCCCTCTCAACTTTTTAACACATGCTCTGTGGTCGAAATGTTGATAGCATGCGAACTTTCAACATTTTAAGAGTTCATTTGTAGTGCTTTTCAATTTCAGGGTCAACTAGCTCAAAATAAATAAGTAAATGCACGAAGAATACCAAATGAAGTCAGAAATTGTTGAAATTTTGTGATGTGGCTTTGAATGGTGTATTTTGAACACAAAAAGTATGGAGTTCATTATCATAGTTTTGTCAAATTGTCAAATATGCAAAAATAATTTTAATAAGCATAGTTTTTAATTGAAAATAACAAAATAGTTAATAGTTTGGATAGTCAAAATAATTAATTTTGAAAATAGAAAATAGTTCTGAATTATTTATTCAATTTCAAACACTTTTCATTATCATAGTTTTGTCAAATCTCAAATATGCAAAAAGAATTTTAATAAACATAGTTTTTAATTGAAAATAACAAAATAGTTAATAGTTTGGATAGTCAAAATATTTAATTTTGAAAATAGAAAATAGTTTTGAATTATTTACTCAATTTCAAACACTTTTCATTATCATAGTTTTGTCAAATTCTCAAATATGCAAAAAGAATTTTAATAAACATAGTTTTTAATTGAAAATAACAAAATAGTTAATTTTGAAAATAGAAAAAAATTGAAACTATATGAGAATTTATAGAGAAAATTAAACCTAAATTCAAAGTGACCTAACTTTGAATTCAGGTTTAATTTTCTCCATAATTTCAAATATAGTTTCAATTTTTAAATTTACAGTCAGTTTAGGCCCGTAAGCCTGCTTTAGAGAGGAGCTCGATGAAGATGCTGCGACAGAGCTTATAAACTAGTGTTAGTCCCCCTCGCTGGGCGAGGTGGGACTAAACTTATAATGGAGCCAGCGAAGGGGCTTTAGTCCCGGGTGGAGCCACGACCCGGGACTAAAGCCCCTCGCCTGCCGCCTGTCGAGCACGGGCCTTTAGTCCCGGGTCGTGGCTCCACCGGGGACTAAAGGGTGTCTTTAGTCCCGGCTCGAGCCCCGACCCGGGACTAAAGGCCCCTGCTTCCCGCCTTTTGGTCTGCCGAAAAAGAGCCTTTAGTCCTGGGTCGTGGCTCCACCCGGGACTAAAGGGTGTCTTTAGTCCCGGTTCGAGCCCCGAACCGGGACCAAAGATCCTACTATATAAGCGGGAGTTGGAAATTTGCAATCCAAATCGCCATTTCGTTCTTCTTCCTCGGACTCTCCTGCCCGGCGCGGCACCGACGAACTCGACACCGCCAGGCTGCCCGCCGTCCTCCTCGCCGCCGCCTGCCGTCCTCCTCGCCGCCGCCGTCCTCCTCGCCGTCGTCGACGCCCTCCCCTCCCACTCCGGCCGGTAAGCCCCCCGCCCCCTCCTCCCCAACACTCCGGCCGGTAGAAGAAAAGAATAAAAAGGAGAAGAAAAGAAGAAAAAGGAGAAGAAAAGAAGAAAAAGGACAAGAAAAGAAGAAAAAGGAGAAGAAAAGAAGAAAAAGGAGAAGAAAAAGGGAAGAAAAGAAGAAAAAGGAGAAGAAAAGAAGAAAAAGGTGAAGAAAAGAAGAAAAAGGAGAAGAAAAGAAGAAAAAGGAAAGAAAAGAAGATAAAGGAGAAGAAAAGAAGAATAAGGAGAAGAAAAGATTTTTTTTGTCATTTAATTCCTATTGTTATTAGGTTTGTGCTAGATTATTAGAGTTAGTAATATTTAGAATTAGGTTAGGGTTACAAGAAGAAGAAAGATGAACAAAAATAAGAAAATAAGATGAGGAAAAAGGAAAATAAGAAGAGGAGGAGAAGAAAAGAAGAAAAAGGAGAATAAGGAGAGGAGGAGAGGAGAAAAAGAGGAAAAATAGAAGAAGAGGAGAAGTAGAAGAAGAGAAGTAGAAGAAGAAGCGGAGAAGAAAATAAGAAAGAAGAAGAAGAAAAAGAAGAAGAAGAAGAAGAAGAAGAAGACATTTCTACGTATATAGATGCTTAATTAGTGTTTCTTAGATTATTGCTTAATTTTGCTATTGTATATGCTTAAGTGTTAATAGTTTATTTTACTATATATACAATTAGTTTATTTTTAGCAAGAAAATTAATAGAACTAGTTTATTTTTTTAGTTCATTTTACGATGCCTATCCCGCATCCTCGTCGTCGACTCGGCGGAGCACACCTGCTTGATCAGAGGGGCCATGTCCGGGACTCGGCTCCGCCCGACTGGTATTGGAGGTGCTACCTTCCGGGGGGCGTAGGTTGGTGAGGAGCCAACCCGTTATTGACCCGATCCTTGTTTGGTGGCGGTTGTGTGGGCCAGTGACGGTGTCGAGGCTTCCGGACACCGCGGAGGTGGTACGTCACCGTGTCAGCGAGGAGGATGAGCACGTCCGTCGCTACATGGTTGCGTTGGAGGGCAGGTTCGAGCATACCTGGCAGGTTCTTCAGGGATCTCACTGGAGCTATGATCCTGTGATGGTTCCATCTCTTTGGGTGTCCACCGCCCGCGACGATACCCGTCGGGCGCTACAGTTCTAGCTGTATCAGTGATGCTATATGTATGATAGTATTCGAGGAGTATTAGTGATAATATTCGACGATGTACGGACAAAAGAGATGATGTAGTTTTGCTTATAATTGAATGCATGCTAATTTGAATACTACTTTATTTTACGATTTGGTTTTGCTTATTGAATGCTCAAATTGGAAAAGTACTCCTACTTTGAATACTATGCAGAAATCTAGGAGTCCCGGGTGGAGCCACGACCCGGGACTAAAGTTGTTTTAGAACGGAGTTCCTGATAGAATAATTCTTTTTTGGTACAAAGTTCAACAAAGTCCTTTGACACTAGACAATGTGACATATAGAAGGGTAGATGAGATCAGGAAAAATAGGATCATTTTCTACACATCTAGAATGTCGCCATTTTGTTAAATCCTTAAAGGTTAAGAGAATCCGTTAGACATATTTTAGAGTTTAGGTTCTAGCCAAGACTCGGGACTAAAGGTCCTCCTATATAAAACGACACTTCGAAGTTTCCAACCCCTCTTATATAGTTTGTGAAAGGACGTGGATGTCGCCTAGAGGGAGGGGGGTGAATAGGCGCTTTAAAATAATTAAGGTTTAGGCTTGAAGAAATGCAGAATAAAACTAACGTTTAATATGTCAAGCACAAAACCTCAAACAACTAGGCTCACCTATGTGCACCAACAACTTACGCTAAGCAAGATAAACAACTAAGTGATAGCAAGATATATGACAAGAGACAATATGGCTATCACAAAGTAAAGTGCATAAGTGAAAGGTTCGGGTAAGAGATAACCGAGGTACGCGGAGACGATGATGTATCCCGAAGTACACACCCTTGCGGATGCTAATCTCCTTTGGAGCGGTGTGGAGGCACAATGCTCCCCAAGATGCCACTAAGGCCACCATAATCTCCTCACTCCCTCGCACAATGCAAGATGGCGTGATTCCACTAAGGGACCCTTGAGGGCGGTCACCGAACCCGTACAAATGGCAAACCTTGGGGGCGGTCACCGAACCCGTACACGTGGCAACCCTTGGGGGCGGTTACCGGTACCCGTACAAATTGCTCGGGGCAATCTCCACAACCTAATTGGAGACCCCGACGCTTGCCCGGAGCTTCACACCACAATGATTGAGCTCCGAGACACCACCAAGCTTCTAGGACGCCAAAGCATCCACGAAGAACAATATCTAGGGTACTAAGTACCAAAGGTAATAAGCTTCTGAAACTTCACTTCCACGTATCACCGTGGAGAACTCAAACCGATGCAACCAATGCAATGGCAAAAACACACGAAGTGGTCAAGTCCCTCACACTCAAATCCCTCCACAACAACGAAAGCTATGGAGAAATATGAGAGGAAGAACAAGGAGCTCACAAAGAACTCCAAGATCTAGATCCAAGGGGTTCCCCTCACATAGAGGAGAAAGTGATTGGTGGAGATGTGGATCTAGATCTCCTCTCTCTTTTCCCTCAAGAACAAGCAAGAATCATTGGAGGGATTGAGAGTAAGCAAGCTCTAAGAATGTCAACAATGGAGGTAGAACAAGAGCTCAACGGATAGATAAGGCCAAGGGGGAAGAAGACCCCCTTTATATACTGGGGGAAGGAATCAGACCGTTACCCCCACTTACAGCCCGAGCCCAGCGGTACTACCGCTGGCTCCAGCGGTACTACCGCTGACCCTCCAGCGGTACTACCGCTGGCTGCAACGGTACTACCGCTGAGCCCATGGTAGCGCAAAGATACTACCGAGCCAACCACCGCCAAGAAAGTCTTCGCAAAAATGTCCGACGCAGTACAACCGCAAAGATGACGGTACTAAAAACTTGGAGCGGTACTACCGCTGGCCAGGGGCGGTACTACCGCTGGGACAGCGGTACTACCGCCAGCTCTAGCGGTACTACCGCTAGGTCCAGCGGTACTACCGCTCGCCACTAAAACAGCCATAACTTTCGCATACGAGCTCCGAATCGAGCAAACCCAAGCTTGTTGGAAATATTAAGACCATGCAGATATGAAAATGCCAATTATATAGAGATGTGAGTCCTCTATGAATGAAGAACCGGCAAAAACTCCAACATCGAAAACATCATAGTAGATGCATATGGACTCCGTTTTCGATGAACTCGAGCTTGTCACGAAGATGACCATAAGCTCTAAAACTCACAAAGAGAAACACCAAACAAGAACCAAGAAGTATGATGCAAGGATGCAAATGGTTTGAGCTCTCAACGAATGATACGATCAAGCTACTCACTTGAGAGCCCCCCTTGATAGTAGAACAATCTATCCTAAACAGAAAACCTATCAAGGGCAAACCTATACCTTGCACCTCGTCCTCTTGAGCTAGATGGTGATGATCTTGGCTTCCTCAAGAAGGACCACCTTTCTTGATTGTGTTGGCTTGATGAAGACTAGTTGATTGCTCCCCCATACTCACTATGGGTGAGCCACTCTTCAGCATATCTTCACAAGTCCATTGCCACCACAATGGACGGCAAGCTTCAAGCATGATATCTTCGTGTTGATCCACTTGAACTTGCACATCACAATCTTGATGACGATCACAACTTGACGTCATACTTCATGGGATGTATGAGATCTTCCCTTTGACGCAAACCCATGGAAACACACCTAACCCCCACATAGAACTCTCACGAAGACCATGGGTTAATACACAAACACGTAATGGACAATGCTTACCATACCATGGGATCACTTGATCCCTCTCGGTACATCTTGTACGCTTTGTGTGTTGATCATCTTGATTTACTCTTTGTCTGAGATCTTGATCAACCATGTGTCTCTATGACCATTCTTTGGATAATACCTTGAATACCATCTTGGTCATCATATAAACTCCTTGAACCCAACAGATGGACTTCAAGAAGTGCCTATGGACAAATCCTATAAATGTAACTTAAGGCAACCATTAGTCCATAGGAATTGTCATCAATTACCAAAACCACATATGGAGATATATGCTCTAACAGTTTGTTAGTTTATTAGTTAATCAAATGTCCGTTTTTTGCAGAACTATGGATCCACATATCAGGAACCTCGAAGAGGAAGAACTTCTCGAAGATATAATCAAAGACGGCCCCGACGTTGAACCAGCTGAATCTCCGTCGTCATATGTAAACCCCTCGGGATATGGAATGGAGGTCGACCGACACGAAGATGAAGCCGATGGGGCAGGAGATAGGTCCAATGATGGAGAAGGTGATAGCTCCACTGATGGAGAAGCCGGTGGAGAAATAATAAAGTCCGGTGAGGTATACATATGAAGTTCGACAATCACTTGTAATATGTGAAAAATATTGGAGATAGCTCTATACTGTATACATATACATTCATTTGACGAATGTTTCTCCCTCTTAGGCCTCCACATCGAGCAAAGCTACGAAACGAGGCCCGACTAGAAAGTTGGATGCACGGAGGCATTACACCTTTGAGGTGATATTGCCTACGGGCGAACCCAAGCTTCCTAAGAATGTTGCTGACACATTCAAGAAGCAATGCGGAGTTCTCGTTAGGGATCACGTCCCGATCAGCGTTCGGGAGTGGAACAAGCGCAAAGGGGCAGCCGATAGTGACTATGTCGCCGAAATGTACAAAGATAATCTTTGGAATGATCTCTTGTCACATTTCAACCTGCCAGAATGTGAGAATGAAGATGCCGCAAAAAAACTGAGGGCCAAAGTCAAGCAGTGGACTCTAAAGAAGATGGCCGAACTGTTCCGTAGCTGGAAGAAGAAGCTATGGAAAAACTATGTGAAGACAAAGAAAGTGCCAGTATACGAGGGGTATCTAGCCAAGCAGGCGAATCACTGGAAGGCATTTCAAGAGTACAAGGAGTCAGAAGATGCCCAGGCATTATCAGAAAAGAACAAGAAAAATGCCGAAAAGAAGAAATATCACCACAAGCTTGGGCCAGGGGGCTATGAGACTGCCATCCCAAAGTGGGATAAGAAAGAGCAAGATCTGCTAGCTAAAGGCATCATACCTGAACCATTCCGTGATGAGTGGGAATTGAGAGCAAGAAATTGGTTCCTTGGGCATGGTGGTTCGTACGACGAAGAAACAGGGGACCTCATCTGCAGTGACGATCTTAGGATACCCAGGGAGAATTGGAAAAAGATAGTGAAAGAAATTAAGGAGGGAAAAAGACAGTTCACTGCAGATAGAGAGAAAGATTTGCTCACACTGGTCCTCGGCAATGACGAACATGGAGGACGAACGCGAGGCTTCGGTCCTTCTTACCCGTGGTGGCTTGGGTTTGCCAGAGACCAAGACACTTACAGAAGCCAAGCGAGAGCAAAGAAGCGACAGCAGGATGAGGAGAATGACAAGTTCAACCAGTTGCTTGCCAGGATTAACGAGCAACAGAAGCAGATTGATGAGCTTAGAGGAGTAGCGCGCCAGGAAGATCCTGCACTCGATATTACCGGCGCCCCATCTAAGCGGAAAAGCAACGTGGCTGAATCTGAGGCCCCGCCCGACGATGCACGAAGAATGATAGAGGGCGGTCCCGGCTACCTCGTGGATGGAATCAAGGAGTCAACATCATGTGAACTCCATCAGAAGTTCAAGAACATATCCATGAAGGTGGCCATCAGACAAGCTTTACCTTCTGGCCCTGGTGCACGCTGGCATGGCCGTGAGATTCCAGCTGGCTTTGCTAAAGTCGGGGTGGATGAAATCATGGCGGGGTTTCATGATATGAAGCTCGACATAGCTAGACCCGAAGATGAGAGGACACTCGGAGAAGTACTGGGTGGAGTCATCCTATGGGACAAGAACTACATCAAGCTTCCAGGCTCGGCCCCAAGGACAACACCGCCTCCGAGTCGTCGCAGGTCACCTACACCTCCAAGCCCTCCACATGACGACGGCCAGCACAACACGAGTCCATCTCGATCACCGCCGCCGGACTTGGGTCGTCCGTCTCCGCCGCCGCCCGCTCCGGATACTAAGCGGAAGCGTGCCAGCAAGAACGCTCCGCCGATGATTTCTAAGCGACGGAGCTCCCCAAAGCGCAAACTGTCGCCCCTCCCAAAGGTACCTCATGCTAATCTTCCTATCAGACATTATGATCGTACCGCCGAGGAAAACACCAGGATAGCAAAGGAACATCATGATGCGCAGATGAAAAAGAAGGAACCCGTGCCCCGCCCGGAATACACCAAGAAGCAAATAGCATTTGCAAAATACTTCACGAACCTTCCATCACAGTATGACTTACACCATAAGCCTGATGACTATACACGCACATTGCAGAAGAAAGTGAAAAGGAGCAGATCACGGGCAAGTGCAAGTGGGAGCAAATCAATTTCAACTACAAGCAAAAAAAGATCAATTGTTCCTCAACTTGGACAACAGGCCAAACAGTCGATCCCACCCCTCAGGGTGTTACCCGAGAATGTCCCCCTTCTGGTGCAGGGGCAAGATTTGAAATTAGCAAAGAAGTGAGCAGATGAATGGGGTATCCCGGTTAAAGACGTTATGGCTTCGCAAGACGACAGGTTACCCAAGGCTGTGGTAGCCCCTAAGCCACAGTTTGTCATGGGAGCGCCTTTGGTCAGCAAAGATGATCTCCCAACAAATATGCGTTACTTGCATACATGGTACTTAAGTGAATCAAAGAATGGGAGAACGATGATTGTGGTGAGTGTCCTACGGGAGTACTACGGCCGCCCCGAAGAAATCCATATCGACTTTGATGAACTCTTCCATATGTACAATGCCGACGCCCTCGACAAATCACTTATGAGTTGCTATTGTCTGTAAGTTTTTCAATTCGTTGTCTACATATAACTTGTTTAGTTATTTCAATTCATTCTACATATAACTTGTACTCTATTATGCAGAATGAAGATTCCGGATTGTAAAAATAGGAACATCCTAAATATTAGGTTTATTGACCCAGATAAAATACATATAGCAACGTTAACTGATAAACCCAAGGAGACGGAGGAAAACCTTCTAAGTTTTCTAACAGATCAAAATTTCTGTGACCACATACTGTTTCCATACAACTTCAGGTGAGGGTCTTTACTCTGTTGTGTCCATTCACTTATAAGTGTAATTGATAAGTTACTCACACACACACACACACACACACACACACACACACACACACACACACACACATATATATATATATATATATATATATATATATACATACATGTGCAGCTTCCATTGGATTCTGTTGGACATTCAAATTGATAAGGGAAGAGTTGATGCCTTCGACCCATTATCGAGACCCTTGGAACAGTTTCAAAGCCTGCAGGACATGCTCCAAGGGTAATTTCAATCATTCTTGCGCTCTATCGGTCTCTTTCGATGATTTTCTAATATATCAATTAATGAAAAACTTAGCAAATCATTTTCCTTGTCGGGCAGGGTTTGGAAGCGGTTCAAGTGCGTGACTCCCGGTATCGAGCCTGAGAAGCTGACCTTTAGAGCGGCTCAGGTAAGTAGTAGTATGATATACTTCTATTTTCAATACATTTATGATGCTAGATTATTATTTTGATTATATATATTCTATTCTCGTAAAGTGCGACCAGCAGCCACGGGGACGCGTCTATGCGGATACTATGTTTGCGAGACCATTCGCACGTTTACCTCTGAGCACAAGGATCACAGATACGACGTAAGGAATGAACATTCGCACCTCTATTTTTACCCGTCATTCTTTGTTATCATGATTGATATTCATATTCATCTCCTCTTCTTATATAGTACACGGCCATGAGGGAGAAGTCCCTACCAGAGCAACGCGCGATTGCTGTTGCAGAGGAGCTTGCGACCTTTCTGAGGACGGAAGCTATAGATGACAAAGGACGATTTAGTGTAGCTAGGGGCCATTACTGATGTTGGTCCATGTAATCGAATAGACGGGCTCTAGTCCCGATAATTCAGATCTCCATATAATTGTATATATATGCTCGCTTGTAAGATAAGTTAATCTTATATATATATGCATAATTATTTTTATTTAAAATTATATGAAAACTAATTCCCGAACACCAAACGAGGCATCACGTTAATCTCCCGAACACCTAAACCTTAAAACCCTAAAACCCAAAAATAAACAAAATCTGCAGAAACTCTTTAGTCCCGGTCCGTGTTAAGACCCGGGACTAAAGGGCCTGCCCCTGAGGGCGCTCCGAGGCGGCCACGTGGAGCACCTTTGGTCCCGGCTTGAAACAGGGTCGGGACTAATGGTTAGGCCTTTAGTCCCGCCCCTTTTGTCCCGGTTGGTGAACTGGGACTAAAGCCCCTTACGCGTCGGGGCTATAGGCCTTGTCCCCACTAGTGAAATAGATCTACAACGGAACCGGATGCTCCGACCATGGATAAATTCCGTGATGAGTTAGCCACCGCTATTGCCGATGGTTGAAACTAGATTTCTGCTGTTAAAGATGGTCCGGATTTTATTTGCATCTTTTTTTCTTCGAACGAGTAGAACAATGTATCGTCGGACATTCATGTGGATCTTTCTTAATTATGTATCGCAATAGTTCACATCATTTTACGTATTTTTAATTGAACGACATGTTCGTGTCTACAACACTCAAACCACGAGTACAAGAGTTCACTTTTCAAATATTGTATGTTCTGAATTACACGACTGCTTCAAGGTGGAGCTACAACTCCTTGGTGGAACTGCTCTAAAGTGAAGTTGGTGGAGTGAAGCTGATTTTTTTGGAGTGGAGTAGTCCCAAACAGGCCCTAAATAAGCAGTATCCGAGATTGATCCCCACAGCGAGAAGTCGGTGACGTTGAGGAGCAGCATTGGGGCTTTGTAGTGGTGCGACAGAGCCTTGGCCAGGGACTACAGGTAAGCCTCTGCAAGTATGCACTTGGAAGGATGATTGGAGCACAACAGGGGTGGAAATCATATGGTGACTAGTACTCCCTCCGTCCGGAAAAGATTGTCCGACATGCAGTGTACTGGCATTTTTGTAAAAAAGCCCTCAGAATTCAAAAATTGTCTCAAATCGATCTATGCCTCCATCTTCTTCCTCGCTGATACCGCGCGTCGCCGGACAGACGCGAGGCAGCAGATTTCGCCGCCACCTACCAGCATGAGCGCACCTGCGCCTCTGATTCCGCCGTTGCTCGTGACCTGCGCCTCTAATTCCGCCGCCGCCACCCACCTGAACCTGCGATTCCGCGCATCGCCACGGTTGCCCAGGACATGCACCCGCGGGATTATGCACCTATGTCGCTCAGGACGTGCGCCGTCCAGGAACTGCTCCGCCGTCGTTGAGGAACCGCGCCAGCGCATTCCTCTCCCGCCACGACCACCACCGCTCGTTCCCCAGCCGTCACCCCCTCTGCGCCCCTCCTGCAAAGATCCCATCTGCTCGTCGTCGGAGCCTCCCGCCGTGATCTGGTTGAGGTCGTCCTCCTTGAGCTCTGCGCGCTCTTGGGTGACGATCTCCTGGACCAGGAGTGTGTGCTGCTGCTCGCGTCCCAGGACACTTTCTCACGCCTGTGGACGCCGGTGCGGGATTTGGGCAAGTCCCGTGCCGCCGATCCTCTCTCTGGCAGCTTCCGTAGGCAGGGCCACGCGGGCCCAGCGGCAAGACGACTTGGCGCCTGATCGAGCACCGTCCCTCGCCGCCGCTGCCTTTTGCCACCCCACCCCTCGCTGTTGCTGCTGCGCGCCTGTGTCGCAAGAAGTAAAATTTAGTGTTGCTGCCTGTAAAAGTTTGGTGTAAAAATTCAGTGTTGAGCCGAAGATTTGTCTAAATGAACCTATTTGTCGCCTAAATGTTGCATCCATGTCAATGTAGCACTGCTATTTACTGAAATGAAAATGATGGAGACAGTAGCATTGTTCACATTTTGCCTCTGAACAAGAAGATGAATGTAGGATTCTTTCAAGATGCTCACCTGAATGTACATCACCCCAATCACAGCAGGAACATCAATTAGAACAACTTGCCATGTAACCATTAGCATCGTAGATGGGATGTCGAAGTCCAAGATGCACAAATCTGACAAAGCCTGCATAAAATGCATGATTAATGGTGCAAATCTGCAGTAACATGGTGCAAATCTGCAGTAACTCTGATTTTTGACAGTAAGAATAAGAATGAAAATTCAGTGAGTAAATAAGATTACAGAATAAGAATAAGAATAAGAATAAGAATAAGAATAAGAATAAGGGCTTGAAGATGTTCCAATTAGTGTTCAAGTGAAGAAACGTGAAGATAATGATGATTTTTGACTAAAGATCAGTAACATTAGAATAAACATGAATTATAGTCCAGTTTTTGTTGATTACATAATCCATTGCACATGAAACTAGCACTCTACTAGGCAGGCTCAACCCAATGCACTCGATAGTGGGCACTACTCGTCCCTGAAGAAAATAATTTCAGATCACAGCAATAATATTTTAATTAGAGATGGTTGTAGCTATATTTCAGATCATAGCAAAATAATTGGAGATGAGTACTGTAGCTAGCACTCCTTGGTGATAGTAGGAATGCATTACTGAACTAAAGATCAATATAATGATGGTTGATCATTTGTTGAACCGGTAGCAAGACAGTACTGTAGTTAGCAATCATCACTCACTCTAAAGTGAATGAGCATTTGTTCAGTTAGCTATTCTATGCAAGAAGCAACAACTTACTGATTTTCAGATTTAAGATGTGAGCATTGAACTGATATTCAGTCTAGTTCTTGTGTAACACTGACATTCAGTTAAAATATACGCTGACATTCAATGAGTTTAGTTCTTATGTAACAAGTGAAATTCAATGACATGATAAACAAGTGATCTTGCTAAAGAAGCTACAGAACATAGACTGTATTCAAAACTTGCTGCCATCTAAGCATGTTTTTTTCTCAGAAAACTGATTAGGACCCCCAAGAACCCAGTTAATCTGATGACATATTGACATACATAGTGTCAATGCTCCAAAAAAATCAGTGATCTTGTACTTAATTTTACAATGAACTTGCTACTCAAAAGATAGACTAAATTGGAATGTTCCCAAGCTTCAAGATAGACTAAATTTGACAGCATCACTGAAGCTACAAGATAGACAAAAGAAGCATTTTGAAGTAGAACATGGGAGGCAAGAAGAGGGGGGAGCTGCACCTTGGCAAGAAGAGGGGGGAACTGCACCTTGGAATGTTCCCATAGCTTCAGATAGAAACCAACCTTCTGAACTGAAACCAATCAAGTTTTCTATGGTTCACCACTGTTGTTTCCCTCTAACTTTCTCAACTGAAACTGAAGACCCATGTTTTCAGTTTTAAATTCTGAAACAGCAGCTTGATACAGCAGGAACATTCAGATTTGACCAAAACTGAGATGGAGCAGGGGTGGAGTACCTTCAGGATCGAGCAGGGGTGGAGGGGCATCCTCAATGGCTTCGGGGGCACAAACCGTATCAGGGGTGGAGCGGCGTCCTCCGTGGCATCGGCGTCCTGATGCACGAGCGAGCCGCAGAGCCGCATAGTGGATCTGAAAGGGAGAGAGGTTGGTTGAGGAAGAGAGGATGGGGGTGAGGAAGAGATGATTGAATTTGAAAGAGTGGTGGGACTTACCGGAGCCTCGCCGGAGCCGGAGGATGCACGGGGCAGCGCCGCCGCCGGAGCCGGCAAATTGCGAGCTTGAAGAAAAGGGGACTCCTTCCATCTTGAGCTCCTCGTGTGGAAGAAGAGAAGTGGCGAGACGAGCGGGAGAAGGCGGCCGGCGGTCGGCAAGGCGATGGAGACGGCGGCGAGACAGAGCGACGGAGCAAGCGGCCGGTGCCCTCGTCGGTGTGCGTGGCGAGGCGACGGAGAAGCGGCTCGCGCGTGGCAGGCGACCGAGCGGTGGGTTGCGGTGTTTGTCGGAGGAAAGGGGAGGGGGTTTTCGTAAAACTTCATCAGGGACATCTATTTCCGGACGGAGGGAGTACAAATCAATCGACTGATTTTCTGAAAAAATCAGTTGGGTCATGGGACGTTCGTGAAGCGTTCGATTAGTCAACGCAGCAAGATGAAAACGCAGCACCCACGTCCTCCATCGGCGGAACGCCCGTTGCACTGCAGCTCCGTTGGCCGGCACACAACGCCACATCCATTGCACGGCAGCTCCGCCTGTCGGCATGCATCGCCTCGTTCGCCGCACGGCAACTCCACCACTGACTTGCAGTACCATGCTAGCTGCATTGCAGCTCCCCCCGCCCACCGGCGAGTGGCAATGCAGCTCCGTTGCCCACCGAGAGCTGCAAGGACGCGACACACGCGCTCTGTGGAAGCATTCCCCGTCCACGATGAGATCCACTGGTTGCAGAGCTCCTCTCCGCAACAACTGCGGCGCAACATCGATGTGCTCGGCAACACCAACTCCAGCACGATGGTCTTGACGATGTTGCCCTCCCTACGCTGCAGCGCCGGTGAGCTGTGCGGTTGCTACTTCAGCGACATCAGTCGTCGTTCCGACATGGGATTATAGTAGCCCCATGATGGCTGCAGCACCCCCCCTGGGGCGAGATTCTGCTTTGGTAGCGCCGGTGAGTGGTGCTGCGAGTAGCGCATCCATGGCCTGTAGCGCCTGCGAGATTCAACAGATAGCGTGTGAGTTGTTTGTGGTTAATGTGTGATGTACGGGATTACATACCCGATAAAATGAATGAATCTATATTTTAAAGTATGTTTATATTCATCCGTATGTAATTCATAATGAAATCTTTAAAAAAAACTTATATTTAAAAACGAAGGAAGTACAAAGTAGGTTCATCAAACAAAGGTTCTATAGATACAATACTTTAGCCTGGTGACAATACAGTTCCAGCTGACCACAGTGGAATCTCTAGAAAACTTATATTTAAGGACGGAGAAAGTACATAAGTAGGTTCATGAAACAAAGGTTACATATATACAATACTTTAAAGCCTAGCGGCAACACAGTTCCCGCTGACAATTGTTTGCGGGTTGACGCGGTGCCCCCGAGCAGACGCCAAATTGCCGACCCGTAAAAAAGCATTTTCTGCGATTATCTTTTTTTACGGGTCGCATTTGCGAGTCCTAACTCTGTCCGCACCCACTCCAGTCTGCAAAATTATTTTTCCACGAACGGATTGACTTTACAGGAGGTTTGCTAGAGATGCTCTAACATGTTTAAGAGCTCGGCTAGATGCCGATTAGAGGAGTCGGGATCAGGTAGAGATGCCCAAGTTGTTGTACTCCTAGCGTAATTTACTCTTGTATATGCATCTGTTGAGTTACATAGAGAACTGCATGACATCAGCCCTGCCTTTACACAAATTTAGTCGGCAATGCAATTAGGGAGGCCTTCCGGCTGTTGTTGAAAGTGGGAAATGGATCCTCAGAAGCGAGCACATCCCCCTGTCAAATATGTTCCTAAGCGCGGTTCTAAGCCTGCTTGTCCGCGGGTAATTGTCATTCTGCCTCACGTGCTCACAGTCCTCACACACTGGCTTCTCATACAAGTATATGTCCCCCAGAGCGACCGATGCTTCCATGACACTTTTGACGTAATTCACAAACCTCTCCTCGCACTGAAACCCAAAGACCCTGAGCACAGACAAATTGTGGTGCTTGAAATCAGATGGAGGTGCTTCCCACACTGCACATGCGTCCTTCTTGTCCTTGCTAAACGCATAGATCTTCCTCTGCTCCTCATCCTCTATAATTTCACATAGATGATCCCACACCTGCATTTCATCAGGCAAAAATTACAAATGCAAGAAAAAAAACATATGAAGCTCAACATTTTAATGCGCCCAGGAAAGCTGAGATAGACAATTCCACAGCAACTCACATATGCAGCAAAAAGGGAAAGTGTTTGGAGACTAGCTACAAAACTTTACCTTTATGCATAGCTCCTGAAGGGACGGTGCACCTTGGAGAATGAACATTGTCCAATTCAGATCACATACTTCAGAAATGTGGGTCAAAGTCACATGCCTTAATTTGTGGAACACCTGCAACAATTGATTTGGTTCTTCTGGTTTAACCCAGATCTGCAGAAGACAACATATGTTAACCTAAAGAACAGAGCATAAATGGTAGCGCGAACAGAGAAACTTAGTTGACTAACAAGATTATCACCTTCACTAACCTTTTCACACAGAAAATTTAAATGGAGGTCGCTTATGCTGGCTTTGCCGAGGAACTCACTTAACTTGAGCACCTTGTGCCGTGCGAGAGCCATACTGGTGAGGCTCAGAGTCTGGAGCAGTGGGACATAATCAAAAGACAAAGGATCATGCTCACAGACCCACCAAGAATAAGTCAGCATTGTGAGCTTTGGTAGCCACATGAGATCAACCCTCTCAAAATCACACTTGACAATCTCAAGTTCACGCAGTAGTGGGTGTGACACTTCTAGCAAAGACAGGTACCCCATGTCACAGTTATACAGGCGGAGGAACTCCAGTTGCTTGCATATACTGAAAATTTCACGGAAGCCCGATTCAGCTAGCCTCAAATTTTCTAGCTTGAGTTGTGCCAAACCACTGAATGTGTTTGGACAGGCATCAAGAAATGACTTGAACTGCCTCCCATATGTGAGAACATCGTCCTTTCTGCATTGTTTGCCTTCCTTCATAGTAAAGAGAGATAATTTCACCGAGCCAACCTTCTTTGTTACCATGGTGTTGGCAAGAATTTGGCCAATATTACTAACAGATCCATCTCCCAAGAAGAATTGCACAGACAGGAGGTTAATGGAGAACGGACTTGTAGTCCTGCTTTCCAGCAGGCTCCTGGTTGCTCCAAGGACGGTGGCATTGGCCCGAACTACATTATCACAGGTCAACTCTCTATTGCGCTCATCATCAAAGGAACCAACTGTTATAAAAAATTTGGAGAGCATGGTAGGAATCTCCTTCCACCGTCTGGCGAGGATTCTGGTTCTAGCAGCATCTGCGATGTCCAGCCGCCCTAAAATATCGAGCAACAGGCCATCAGGCAAATTACTGAGCCGATCCAATTCATCTTCTTCCTCTACCTGCATTTAGCATGGAATAAAATCAGAGTTGATTTCTTAGAATCTCCTGGATGCTATGTTCATTATACTCCCTCCGTCTCTTTTTAGTTCACATATAAGATTTGTCTCGAGTCAAATTCAGTAACATTTGACTGAGGTCGTAGGAAAGTATCAACATTCACAATATAAAATCGATATCATTAGATGCATTATATTGAATTAACTTTCATGTTGTATAACTCTAGTACCGTACATGTTTCAAAAAAAGATGTATTTTTTGCTGCTTTCCAAAAGCTAAACTGTAATTGTGCTATTTTTTCTGCAGAAAAAAAAAATCACTTTTTACTACTCCTTTGTCGTTTCTACTACTCCCTCCGTTGGCTTTTTATAAGACGTTTGAGGCAGCCAACATTGAACTGTTTTGGGTGCTGTCTAAAATATCTACGTACGTCTTATAAAAGTGAAGAGAGTACCCGTATAAGAGGATTTAGATGAAGAATTGTCTCAGGAAAAAGAATCTAGAGGATAAGTAACTCACCAGATTGGCTAGACAGGACCATCGGTTATGCATGTTGAGGCCTCTGGCCGATGGTTTGGCCGTCGGTCTGGCAAACGCTTGCCGGCCTAGAGAGCTCGACATGGCTGGATAGGTTTTGCTCGTCTCCTCGGAAATTTGGCAGCTGAAGGCTCACGAGTTGCCGCTACTTGGTCTCCTAAAGATATTAGCGGTTGCCGCCAGGATATACGTATATATAAATATACCCCAGGTTGCCGCCACCAATGGAAACTCGGAGACTGGATTAGAAAGAGGGCCTGTTTCTGATTGTAATCCGGAAAGGACTGCCGGTCGCAGCTCGGAGAGGAGCTGCTGCTGCTGCTGCTCCAATTGGGGATTACAGCTGCTTATTTGGGCGCCTCTTCTCAAGCACCGCTGGATCCTCATTCGAGACATCCTACGGCGACGGCGGCTGCGCGAAGCGGGGAGATCGGCGCACGGCAAGCGGCAGCGCATAGCTGACACCAGATCCCCTTTTCCTCTCTTGGTGGAACCCTAGGACCTGGTAGGAGCTAATTTTTTTAAATATTGCAATTTTTTTATTCTTTTTGAAAAATAATGCACCAAATCAAAAAAATTGAAAAATATACCTGCTTCGGCCTTGGTGTGGCCGAGTGGGAGCTGTCGGCCTCGCCCTAGCCGACAGGAGGCTATCGGCCTCGCCCCAGCCGACAGGAGCCTATCGGCTTCCACGTGGCCGATTAGTGGCCACTCGGCTTTGGGGAAGCCGATAGGCCACTAGTGGCAGCGCCTCCCCCCCCCCTCTCCCTCCTTCTCTATTTCTTCTCCTTATTTCTCCCCTTATTTATTTTTGCTGTTTTTGATGGAAGTGTCATCTTTTTTCCTCTTTGAAATTTTACGTTAGCTATTTTGCCTACACTCGCGATTTTATGTTAGCTATTTTGCCTACACGTCTCCATTCCCGCCTAATTTTTCGCACCACCTTTTTCCGCCAAATTTTGCCCGTTTCGTTTCCCGCCAACTATTTCTCTTATTTCGCGCCAAATCTTTCCCGCCTCATTTCCCTCCTCTTTTCCCGCCTCATTTCCCTCCTCTTTTCCTGGTCATCTAAGTCTATAAAAGGAGGCATTGGACTGCCTTCCTCCATCATCCAGCCTCACTTGAGAACACTAGCACTGCCTTCCATCCTCCATCATCCAGTGAATATGAGTTTGCCTTGCTCGGATCAGAGCATCAGCCCTAAGAAAATGCAGAGTGCGAGTTTGCCTCGGGGTGTGGAAGCAGTTCGATGTTGGTGCGGTGATCTCTGCAAGGTGAAGGAGGTGACGGATTTGTCAGATTGGTTGGGCATGAAGTTTTTCATGTGCGTCAATTATGAATCTGATCCGCCCGAATCTATTTCTGCGTACCTCAGGCCTCCGGTATGCTCAAGTTATCCAGAGTAAATATGTTGTTGATATTATTATTTACTTGATATTTTTTTTTGTAGTCTCCTCCTCCTCTCTGGATGTACTATCGTTGGATTGACACGGAAATGCCGGACTGGGCGGTGACCGAGATTCGTGAAAGAGGTCGCCGTGCATGGGCTAGCTTGGACTTGGAAGAGCGCCGCGCGAAGGCTGAAGCAGAGGAGAAAGCAGAGCAGAAGAAAGAGTGGAAAGATTACTGTGTGGAGCAGAGGGCTTTTATTGATGAGATGATAAGGAAGAACCAAGAAGAGAAACTTCAGTTGGAGGAGGTTTACAGACAGCGGGAACAGGCCCGTGAAGCTGAGAGGGAGAGAAAGAGAGAAAGGGCTCATGTGGCCAAAGCAGCAGAAGAAGCCGGTGATGGAAAAGGGAAATATCCACGATGGACTCAGTAGATTTATTATAATTTCAGCAAGTTGTATCTTAATTTCAGCAAGTTGTGTCAGCACGTTGTATCTTAATTTCAGCAAGTTGTGTCAGCACGTTGTATCTTAATTTCAACAAATTGTATTTTAATTCCGGCAAGGTATACCTGCATGCCTATCATGAAGGATGCACACATTCTGCTTATCTTGCACAACAACTATTTTCAACTGCCCGAAGAACCATGTTCAACTCTCAATGTTCTCGCTCTCCACAAAAGCAAATGCAAGTGGAATGACTTGATTTTGCCCATCTTGACCTATGGCTGTGAGGATCTGACCCTTGTACTTGCCAGTGAGAAATGTGCCATCAACACATATCACCGGTCGACAATGTCTGAAAGCTTCAATGCAGGCACCGAAAGAGAAGAACATCCGATGCAACACCCTAACCGTTGGAAACTCTGGCAGGTACAACTCTTGGATGTCAACATACGTGCCAGGATTCCGGTTCTGCAGTGTCTGCACGAGCCGAACAACAGAGTCATATGCATCAAAATATGAACCAAATCTGGTCTCCAGTGCCTTCTGCTTAGCCCTCCAAGCCTTGCCATATGATATGTTGTACTTTAACCTGACGAAGACTTTTTTCTGGATAGCCTTCACTTCCATCGCCTTGCACTCCACAATCTCGCTGTAAAGCAAGCGAGCTATCACAGTGGAAGTAAGGTTGGGATGATCTTGAGGGATGCATGGAATAACACAATTATGACTAACTAAGTCACTTATGACCCAGCTTGTGTCGTACTTAGGGAGATATCCATGCACCCTAGCGGGACAACCCTGATTTCTACAAACCATTGTCAACTTATCCGGACAAGATACTTGAGCTACAAATACCCTTTGAGTGGACATTGCCCAATTAAGGATGGCATCCTTCAGAGCTTGTTTGTTCGGGTAGAGGGCACCTGTTGCAATGTTGTTCTGGTGATACTGCCAGGCAAAATCATGATCGTCGTTCACCAACATTGCAGATGAGAAGTCTTGATTCCATGATGCAGGAATAGGCGGCGGATTCATCGGAAATATCACCCGCTATATCTTCTTCATGCATCTCGTTTTGCATGTGCCCATCTATCTCGTCGGCATCCGCCTCACCGCTGAGATAATCATCTGCATCTCCCCCTTTTGCCTGACTACTCTGGCCTGCTTCGTAAAAATCATCCCCAGCATGGGACGCATGAATTGACTGTGAATCATGCATCCCTACACTGCTCTCACCATATTCAGAGCTACGTTCCACTTCAGGTTCAGTAACCGGCTTTAGCACGGGGAGAAGTAAGGCCACAAGATGACATCCCTATGCTCGCAAGATTGTAACAAGCGCACCCACTGGTCGTCCCGCTCTATATGCTTCAAATACCAGAAAATATTACCAGTGGACCGGGTCCATAATGCATGAACACCGATAGTGTGTGTTTCAGTATTGAACCCTAAACATCGCGCAAGCCATTCTGTCAACTGAGTAACACACCATGTTTTAGGGAAGGACACCTGCACCTCTGTGTACTGAAATTCACTAAGATCAGCTCCCATCTCATTTGTTTGAACGGTACCACGACCATAGTGCAAACATAACGTCACTAAATCAGACATCTCTGCTGACCTAACATATTATTCAACAAGGAAAATATTAAAAGAGCGACAAACGGAAATATATTTTCCAAATCTATCGGAGAACCTAAACATATTTACACTACTTCATTTACTAAACTTAATTTATACTAATCTACCGGAGCACCTATAACTAGTTAAACAACTAAATTTATACTAATCTACCGGAGCACCTAAAACTAGTTAAACAACTAAATTTATACTAATCTACCGGAGCACCTAAAAATAGTTAAACAACTAAATTTATACTAATCTACCGGAGCACCTACAACCAGTTAAACAACTAAATTTATACTAATCTACCGGAGCACCTAAAACTATTTAAACAACAAAAATATTTTACCCTTGAAGCGTGCGCAGAAACGATGAACGATGAACGACGAACGATGAACACCGAGATTAATCCCACACCACCACCTCCAACTCCACCAAAACAACCAACTACACCCACACCACCACCACCACCACAACCTCCACCACCACCACCAAAAATAGCTTCAAAACATGCACCACAAACTACCACATCGCGAGTGAGAAGGATAGTTTGGATGCCCTACTCCTTACACAACAAATGTATGGTTCAAAAAGTGGAAATGGCAGATTTTTTGGGTGGGGGGAGAAGGTAGGAGGAGAAAGAAGGAAGGAGATAAGGTAGAAAGGAGAAGGAAGAAAGAGGAAGGAGGAAGAAAGGAGGAAGGAGGAAGAGAGGAGGAGGGGCTGGCGGCCACTAGTCGGCCTCCCCCTGGCCGATAGCCCTATCGGCTACGCCAGGGCCGAGAGGCTTGGCCGACTGGCCTGTCGACGTGGTCTGACCAGTAGTCGGCCGCCACGTGGCCGAGAGGCCCTTATCGGCTTTGCCTAGGCCGACTAGACCCCTGTCGGCCGCGCCGACGCCGACAGGATCCTATAGGTGACCCCAGGGCCGAGGCAGACCCAGATTTGAAAAATTTTAAATGGGCGCATTATTTTTCAAAAAGAATAAAAAAACAATATTAAAAAAGTTAGCCTGGTAGGAGGGGCGGCGCGGTGGGAGGGTCACCATTTTTACATGTGCGGCCTGCCGTGGAGAAATGATGGGCTAAGGCCCAATGTTCCCGATGAGGAGGCCCATCTTGATCGAGTGGAGATGAGTGGCTACAGATACATCGCCTCTGCGTTGTCTCTCAAAAAAGAAAAAGAAAAACATCGCCTCTTCAAGTTTCTCCTATAAACTACTCCCTCCGTTCCTAAATATAAGACCTTGTAGAGATTCCACTATGAACTACATACGGATGTATATAGACATACTTTAGAGTGTAGATTCATTCATTTTTCTCCATATGTAGTCCATAGTGAAATCTCTAAAAGGTCTTATATTTAGGAACGGAGGAAGTAGGACGCACGATTTGATTGCATGGCATACGTGATACACTGCGTGAGGAGACGACAATCACTCGACACGGCTGGGGCACCTCGGGCTAGGGGCTTCTCGCACCGCGGCCAGGGTGGCTCCCTGGTCGTGCGGTGGCAACCGACAACCCCATGGTTGGTGTTGCTGGTGATGCTGGGCATGGTGACGGCCGCGGATGTGGATCCAACCCAGATTCGTCATCGATTCTTCACGTGGATGGTTGGTGACGCGATGAGGGCTCCGGTAAAGGGATGGCGGATCTCCGTCGGAGTATCGTTGATGGCGTACTTCTTTGTGACGAAGTTTTGTGCGGTTTCAGCTAGCCGCGAGATCAGGATAACGCGGATTCCGATGAAAACTGCGAGAATGGAGTGTAGTAGGGGCACTGCCATGGACATTGTGAAGAGGGAGGAGCGATGGACGGTACATGTAAGTAAACGGTTGGGGGTCAGGGTCGTGGCGGCTCGAAGCAGCTGGTGTTGGAATTATGCCCTAGAGGCAATAATAAATGTATAGTTATTATTATAATTCCTGTATCAAGATAATAGTTTATTATCCATGCTATAATTGTATTGAATGAAGACTCATTTACATGTGTGGATACATAGACAAAACACCGTCCCTAGCATGCCTCTAGTTGGCTAGCCAGTTGATCGATGATAGTCAGTGTCTTCTGATTATGAACAAGGTGTTGTTGCTTGATAACTGGATCACGTCATTGGGAGAATCACGTGATGGACTAGACCCAAACTAATAGACGTAGCATGTTGATCGTGTCATTTTGTTGCTACTGTTTTCTGCGTGTCAAGTATTTATTCCTATGACCATGAGATCATATAAATCACTGACACCGGAGGAATACTTTGTGTGTATCAAACGTCGCAACGTAACTGGGTGACTATAAAGATGCTCTACAGGTATCTCCGAAGGTGTTAGTTGAGTTAGTATGGATCAAGACTGGGATTTGTCACTCCGTGTGACGGAGAGGTATCTCGGGGCCCACTCGGTAATACAAGATCACACACAAGCCTTGCAAGCAATGTAACTTAGTGTAAGTTGCGGGATCTTGTATTACGGAACGAGTAAAGAGACTTGTCGGTAAACGAGATTGAAATAGGTATGCGGATACTGACGATCGAATCTCGGGCAAGTAACATACCGAAGGACAAAGGGAATGACATACGGGATTATACGAATCCTTGGCACTGAGGTTCAAACGATAAGATCTTCGTAGAATATGTAGGATCCAATATGGGCATCCAGGTCCCGCTATTGGATATTGACCGAGGAGTCTCTCGGGTCATGTCTACATAGTTCTCGAACCCGCAGGGTCTGCACACTTAAGGTTCGACGTTGTTTTATGCGTATTTGAGTTATATGGTTGGTTACAAATGTTGTTCGGAGTCCCGGATGAGATCACGGACGTCACGAGGGTTTCCGGAATGGTCCGGAAACGAAGATTGATATATAGGATGACCTCATTTGATTACCGAAAGGTTTTCGGAGTTACCGGGAATGTACCGGGAATGACGAATGGGTTCCGGGAGTTCACCGGGGGCGGGGGGGGGGGGCAACCCACCCCGGGGAAGCCCATAGGCTTTGGGGAGACACACCAGCCCTTAGTGGGCTGGTGGGACAGCCCCAAGGGGGCCTATGCGCCAAGAATAAACAATCAAAGGAAAAGAAAAAAAAGGGAGGAAGTGGGAAGGGAGGGGGACTCCTCCCACCAAACCAAGTCCAACTCGGTTTGGGGGGGGGGAGTCCTCCCCCCCTTGGCTCGGCCGACCCCTTGAGGGTCCCTTGGACCCCAAGGCAAGGTCCCCCTCGCTCCTCCTATATATATGGAGCAATTAGGGCTGATTTGAGACGACTTTCTCACGGCTGCCCGACCACATACCTCCATAGTTTTTCCTCTAGATCGCGTTTCTGCGGAGCTCGGGCGGAGCCCTGCTGAGACAAGATCATCACCAACCTCCGGAGCGCCGTCACGCTGCCGGAGAACTCTTCTACCTCTCCGTCTCTCTTGCTGGATCAAGAAGGCCGAGATCATCGTCGAGCTGTACGTGTGCTGAACGCGGAGGTGCCGTCCGTTCGGTACTAGATCGTGGGACTGATCGCGGGATTGTTCGCGGGGCGGATTGAGGGACGTGAGGACGTTCCACTACATCAACCGCGTTCTCTAACGCTTCTGCTGTACGATCTACAAGGGTACGTAGATCACTCATCCCCTCTCGTAGATGGACATCACCATGATAGGTCTTCGTGCGCGTAGGAAAATTTCTGTTTCCCATGCGACGTTCCCCAACAGCTGGGGGCCACGGGTCGTGTCGACGGTTAGAGGGGGATGAGAGAGAGATGGGAAACCAGGCTAAGAGCATCTCCAACTGTTGGAATTATGCCCTAGAGGCAATAATAAATATAGTTATTATTATAATTCCTGTATCAAGATAATAGTTTATTATCCATGCTATAATTGTATTGAATGAAGACTCATTTACATGTGTGGATACATAGACAAAACACCGTCCCTAGCATGCCTCTAGTTGGCTAGCCAGTTGATCAATGATAGTCAGTGTCTTCTGATTATGAACAAGGTGTTGTTGCTTGATAACTGGATCACGTCATTGGGAGAATCACGTGATGGACTAGACCCAAACTAATAGACGTAGCATGTTGATCATGTCATTTTGTTGGTACTGTTTTCTGCGTGTCAAGTATTTATTCCTATGACCATGAGATCATATAACTCACTGACACCGGAGGAATGCTTTGTGTGTATCAAACGTCGCAACGTAACTGGGTGACTATAAAGATGCTCTACAGGTATCTCCGAAGGTGTTAGTTGAGTTAGTATGGATCAAGACTGGGATTTGTCACTCCATGTGACAGAGAGGTATCTCGGGGCCCACTCGGTAATACAACATCACACACAAGCCTTGCAAGCAATGTAACTTAGTGTAAGTTGCGGGATCTTGTATTACGGAACGAGTAAAGAGACTTGCCGGTAAACGAGATTGAAATAGGTATGCGGATACTGACGATCGAATCTCGGGCAAGTAACATACCGAAGGACAAAGGGAATGACATACGGGATTATACGAATCCTTGGCACTGAGGTTCAAACGATAAGATCTTCGTAGAATATGTAGGATCCAATATGGGCATCCAGGTCCCGCTATTGGATATTGACCGAGGAGTCTCTCGGGTCATGTCTACATAGTTCTCGAACCCGCAGGGTCTGCACACTTAAGGTTCGACGTTGTTTTATGCGTATTTGAGTTATATGGTTGGTTACCGAATGTTGTTCGGAGTCCCGGATGAGATCACGGACGTCACGAGGGTTTCCGGAATGGTCCGGAAACGAAGATTGATATATAGGATGACCTCATTTGATTACCGGAAGGTTTTCGGAGTTACCGGGAATGTACCGGGAATGACGAATGGGTTCCGGAAGTTCACCGGGGGGGGGGGGGGGGGGCAACCCACCCCGGGGAAGCCCATAGGCCTTGGGGAGACACACCAGCCCTTAGTGGGCTGGTGGGACAGCCCACAAGTGGTCTATGCGCCAAGAGAAGAAAAATCAAGAGGAAAAGAAAAAAAAGGGAGGAGGTGGGAAGGGAGGAGGACTCCCTCCCACCAAACCTAGTCCAACTCGGTTTGGGGGGGGAGAGTCCTCCCCCTTGGCTCGGCCGACCCCCTTGAGGGTCCTTGGACCCCAAGGCAAGGCCCCCTCCCTCCCACCTATATATACGGAGGTTTTAGGGCTGATTTGAGACGATTTTTCCACGGCAGCCCGACCACATACCTCCACGGTTTTTCCTCTAGATCGCGTTTCTGGGAGCTCGGGCGGAGCCCTGCTGAGACAAGGTCATCACCAACCTCCGGAGCGCCGTCACGCTGCCGGAGAACTCTCCTACCTCCCCGTCACTCTTGCTGGATCAAGAAGGCCGAGATCATCGTCGAGCTGTACGTGTGATGAACGCGGAGGTGCCGTCCGTTCGGTACTAGATCGTGGGACTGATCGTGGGATTGTTTGCGGGGCGGATCGAGGGACGTGAGGACGTTCCACTACATCAACCGCGTTCTCTAACGCTTCTGTTGTACGGTCTACAAGGGTACGTAGATCACTCATCCCCTCTCGTAGATGGACATCACCATGATAGGTCTTCGTGCGCGTAGGAAATTTTTTGTTTCCCATGCGACGTTCCCCAACACCAACAGCCGCACAACCACCCCCCGCGCTAAAAATAGTTTGGCGCGTCAAAATAGCGACTTTTAGCGCGTCGAAGAGCACTGGTTCCAGCGACCGCCGAAAAAATAGCGCGCGCGAGCCGCTCCAGCACGCGCGCTAAACTACATCGCGCGCCAGCAGCCGGCGCTTGCATTATGTTCATTTTTTACAATATGGTGATATTTCAAACATCAAAACGCGACATAGCATAGTTTAAAATCAGCCAACCAGGTTCATCATGACATAAAAATTCGAAATCATGCCACATCACATCATCATCCAACCAAGTCGTTTATCATTGGCATATATGTCTCATCATTGAAACTACAAAGTATATACAACAAAACAGATAAGCTATCCATATGTATCAATTCAAAAAAAAAGTTGGCCGAATTTTAACTTTTGGGCATTTCATCGACCACCTTGTGCGCATCGGCCTCTAGCAGCAGCAAGCGAGCTCGCCAGCGCTTCAGTCGCCGCCGCATCCGTCGCACGCCCTGCAAGTCTCTTCTTCGGTCGTCTAGAGGAGCCGTCCACCGCCTTGTTCTTCTTTCCGGACACCTTGGCCGTCTTTGCCACCGCCGCATTTGGGAGCTTCGAGAGGGAGGCACGTGTCTTCACGGCGGGCGCCGGCGCGACGCCACCCGCCGCCGAGGTCGTCCGTGGCGCCATGAAAAGGCCGCGCACGAGACTGGTGGTTGGAGGAGCATCGGCGGAGGCGAAGCCAAAGCTCCCCGCGCTAGGGTTTGCGCCGACGGCCGCAGCGGGGGGGGGGGGGGGGGAGTCGCTGGTGTAGGAAGGGGTGAGCGGGATGTCGGCCCGACCATCCATCGGGCGAATTCGACGACGGTGATGCGGGCGGGGTGGAAACGACACGGTTGGAGAGGGTGCGGCGTGGGTGCATTGATTAGTTAGGTTCGATTGTAGATCGATCACTGCTTGATTAGTTAGGTTCGATTGTAGATCGATGTTCTATTAGCCCATTGAGTGTGTGATAGATTACTGTAGCTATAAAATACAACAACGTCGCTCAAAATTTTCACTATGTACTTTTTGAGGGGTGATCGATCACTGTTTGATTAGTTAGGTTTGATCGTAGATCACTGTTCTATTAGCCCATTGAGTTTGTGATAGATTACTGTAGCTATAAAATACAACAACGTCGCTCAAAATTTTCACTATATACTTTTTGCATGGAAAGTTTCCATATGTTAGAGCATCTCTAGAAGATCGTGTAAAAACACAAACTGTAAGAATGGAATACAGATAAAAAAAGACATTGTAAGGGTCCATTTTAGCTATGGTCGAACAAAAACTGTAAAACTAGAATAAAAAGCTCCTTCCTCCGATCCGGCGGTCGCTGCCCCTTTCCTTCAGTCGGCCGTGTTGGCCACGCCGGTCGCGTCCAACCCCGTCGGTCACGCCCCGTCGCCCGTCGGCCGCACGCCTTCGTCCGTCGGCTATGCCCCGTCGCCCGTCGGACGCGCTCCGTCCCCGTCGGCCTCGCCTCATCACCATGTCGGCCGCACCTCATCACCACGCCGGCCGCGCTCAACCTCGCTGGCCATGCCCCATCGCCCGTCGATACTGTCCTGCTTTGTTGCCAGCCACGTTGGCCGAGTCATGCCCCTTTGCCGGTCGTGCCGGGGGGATTCCGGCAGCTAGGCTGAGGTCATGGGAGGCCACGACGAGGTCGAGCTCGTCCAATTCAAACCGGTTGTGATCGGTTGCAGCGTCCAGCGGCCTTTTCCGGCGTGCGGCGAGGAATTCGGACGAGTTTCGGGCGGATTCCGGCAAACTTCACGGTGGTGTGTTTGCTCCGACGAGGTTTGACCAGTATACACCCCCTAGAATCGCACTCCAACCTTCAAAAACAAAGATTTCGGGTGTGGCTTTTTCGTGTCCCTTATTAAATTTACAGGTTGGACCACTTTTACGGTTTCTATTCTGCACACTTTTTACGACAAAAACTGCAAAACACAAAAAAAATTACGGGTTTAACCACTTATACGGGGTATGCTAGAGATGCTCTTAATGACCCCTTACCTGTGCAGGAAATCTCCTCCATTGAATACAAGAAATTAAATCATTACTCACGTGCCAAAAGAAAATGATTAATTTATTATTAGTGCATTATTATGATATACTTCATCCGTTTTATAATATAAGAGCGTTTTTGACACTACATTAGTCTAAAACATTCTTATATTATGAAATAGTGGGAGTATAAGTTTGGTAATATTTATTGGGGACTTCTACGTATCTACCGATGGATTTGTAGAAACCATCCACCAACTTTTAACCGTTCGATGCATACGCGTGTACCGTTCAATCACCAGCTCGGTCGCATCCGTTCATCATACAAAATCCTGAAACAATGCTCCAGTTGCGGAAACAAGCACGCTACTACGTCGTCCGGCTGACGGGTTAAAAAATGATTGACGAGTCTTTTGCAACATAGATTATGTTGAATTTTTTTGCAACAAAAAAGCATGTCGCGAAAACGTCTGTATATTTTTTTGCAATAGATTTTGTTATAGAATATTTTCTGCAACAAGGATCGTGTTGCAAAATTTTTTGCAACAAAGTTCATGTTGTAAAAAACTTTTGCAAAGTAGGTCAGGCTGTAGAAATTTTTGCACCAAAAGATTTTGCTCCAACTTTTTGAAACAGAGACAAAATTGCAGAAACTTGTCATTACGCCCTACTTGCACTATACGGTCGTAGAAATCGACCGGCTGATGGGAAGAGTTTTCCTTGTTATATATTATTTTCCACAGCAAAAGACGTGTTGCGGAAACACATGTAGAATTCTTTCTCTACAACAGAAGTCTTGTTGCATAAATATTTTGCAACTGAGTGTTTGTTGTAGATTTTTTTTCCTGCAAGAGTAGATAATTTTTTTGCAGCAAAAAATCATATTGCAGTTTTTTTTCCCAAATTTCTATTTTTTGCAACACATGTGTTGTTGCGAAAATAAGTTTTACAACACATGTAATGTTTCAGGAAAAATAAATAACGACATTGCAATCTAGATTCTCACCCGCACCCGCCATCGACTTCATAGTTGCGGCCCAACGCACGGGACACGTGTCGTGCGCATGAGGAGGCAGATGGAAAATGTCCGATCCTTCGGATGATTAGCATCATTTCCCATATTTATTAGTACATCATTAGGCTTTCATTATTTATTTTATTGAATATTTGCCTATTAACAAGGATGTACATGTTTTTTCTCATAAATACGTACATTGTACAAGCACACTAACTAGTCTTCACAAACAAATTGATGTTGTTACCGCGAACCAACCGGTGGTTGGATCTTGAATGGTTAGAGCATAGCATCTCCAGCCGTAGTGCCCCCCCCCCCCCCGCCCCCCGCGCGTGCAAGATGCGTTTTTTAGGCCTCCTAGGGTTGTCCTGGCAGATATTTTGGACTAGGGGTGAAGTTTTTTTCATCCGTCCCCCACCCCAGCCGGTCACATGCGGAGAGAGGGAGGGGGGGGCAGAAATTTCTGCTTTGCATGCATATGGTGGGTCTAGCAGAAAAAGGAGAGGAGAGAGACTGACAATGAATTTGTGTGTGTAAAAATAGCGCCGATCGCCCCAAGCGCCTCCGGGGGGCTGGGCTTGGTTTGGGATCACCGAGGCTAGTTTTGACGAAATTCAACCCAAAACGACGTCTTGGGGGCATGGCCGGGAATTTTTTCTACAGCCGACGATAAAAAAGTTGTTTGGGGCTGTCATGGGGGCGCGGCCGGAGATGCTCTTAGAGGGACAATGATATCCCAGCCCACCAAGGTTTAAGTCCTGGTGATCGTATTATTTCTGAATTTATTTCAGGATTTCCGGCGATACGCGTTGAGTGCAAGGAGACGTTTTCATCGATGACGAGGCGTCTACAATGACTTCGTAAATCTTAAGATGATATGTCGACTCAGTCTTTCAAAGATGCTTATAAGAGTATGATGTGTGTGCGCGTGTATATACGAATGATTGCGTCTCTACCGTGTTAAAAAAAATATGCCGTGGCAAAAAAAAAAAAAAACGAATTGGTGCTACATCAGCGGGGGGTCGAGCCGGTGAAGCCGCCTGCCAGATCCTTCTCCAACTCGATTAGGAACCCTCGCGATTAGGGACAACGGTTAATAAACAAATTATAAAATAAAATAACACCGGGGTAGCTAACTAATCACCCTTCGGTCCCGTCCACTCTACCAACGGCCCTTCTCCCCAATCGCCATCGATTCGTCTGGCCGGAGACCTCTCCCCCGCCGCAGCCTCCTCATCGCGCGGCGGCGGCCGCCGTCTCTGCCTCACAGCCCGCGGTAAGCCCCCCCACCCTTTCCGCCCCCGCCACCGCGGCGTTCCCGTCCGGTTCCTTCCTCGAATCGGGGCGGGGTGCTGCCGGGGACTAGAGAGGGATAAAACACTCTGTCCGCGTCTCTCCGATCTGAATCGCCCCTTCGTTCCTCCGGATTGGGCCGGCCAGCCAGCCGGGGAGAGGGGATTACTTTGCGTCGCGCACGAGTCACGATCGAATCCGTGGATGTGTCTCGTAGGTCTCCGGCCATCGGAATTCGGTACCCTAAGGCGTTCCTTTTCGCTTCCTCTTTCCTCCTTCACACCACGGCCGTCCGGAGCAGACGCCGGTGGCGAAATTCGACCCCGTGTGTTTGCTTCGGATGATTTCCCTTTGCTGCTCCTAGCTCCAAGCCTGCGACCAAGTGTGAGGTCTGACAGAGGTGCCAATTCATTAGTCCGAGGCACAATGAGAATATGGATCGTGACGCTGTGTATTTAGACAGGTTTAGAGCATCCCTAATACTAGTATCCACAAGATATAGTTTGTTTATGCGTATACTCTGTAACAAGTCAAATGATTGTGATTGGGTCATGCGGAGCCGTCGGTTGTTCATGATCACACTGTTTTTTTCACCCAACTATGCCAGCTTTGTTTTTGATTGTCCACCTTTTACTCGTTCCAGTACCGGTATCTGAAGAACATCAAAGGAAACGATGGCACTGTCACGCAGTATGAGGACATGTTTGCATAGTGGAAGACTTGCCGCCCTGGCAATATTAGTATCTGGTGGAATCGTATTGCAGATTTTGGTAAGCTTGGACATTTAACATCCCGGCGTCAGTTTTTTTTTTAATCATTTTCTCGATGTTGCCTAAATCTCTGCAACTCTGCCTTCTTCAGGCCTGTGCTCTTTATAACAACTGGTGGCCAATGTTAACAGGTTAGAGGCTCTTGTTCACGCTACCAAACCTTTATCTGGTAGTAATTGTTTTCAGGAGTATGTAAGTAATTCATGACATTTTCTGCAGTTCTGATGTACCTCATACTACCCATGCCGCTCATATTTTTCCTGGGCTCCGATTCTCCATCCATCATGTCGAATGAGAATGATGGGTAAGTGATCATCTAATACCTGGTAACCAGTACCGGCTCTTCGTTATTAATCACGTTTGTCAAAACTGATGATTCACAACAGTTTTTTACTTCAAAATATATGCCTTACCTTAGTGGCGCAGGTGGCACTTGTAACCTTTTCTGACAGAGGTTCTTACACCATATCTAGATTTCAAAGGATTGACCAGTCTTATTGTGGAACATCTGTGATTTCAAAACATAGTTATTGTAGCTTTTTTTCCTGATGCAATTTTGCCACTGTATGCAGGTGGGTGAACTTCACCAAGTTCCTGACGGGCGCGTCCATCGTGGGCAGCATCGCCATCCCGTCGATCCTGAAGCACGCCGGCGTCATCGGATGGGGTGCGCTGACGATGGAGCTGTCCTCCTTCGCCGTCTTCGGGCTGGCCATCGTGTGGTTCCTCCAGATGAACTCCGAGGACGAGTACAGCGCCTTCTGATCTCCAGCGCTTCATCCTCTCCCGAACCTGTGATCTGTGTGTTTCTAGTGGCACCCTGGTGGCACCCTGCTAGAAATAGGGATCAAACTTGTGAATATCTGCAGTACGATTTGGAGCATTGATGCGTTTGACCTTGTTTATATCAGTGAAGTGAGCCTTTTCAGTTGCATGTACAGATATCCTCTGCCTGCTAGCACTATGGATTTTTTGTTGGTAGGAAGTTGAACATCCATTGATGATCTCACTTGCATCAGTCAGCTGTTTGCCATGGCATCACTGCATACTCTGTCTACCTTCTGCCGCCTTTCGTCAGTATGATATCTGAACATAATGCATCTTGCTTCAGTCTGACCGGCCAGTTCTGTTGACGCATAGTTTCAGTTCAATTCCATTTTTTCTCCTATCTCAAAGGGGAAAACTTCAATCTTTTTAATAATGTTATATTTTTTCTCCCATCCCAAAACGGAGAGAGAAGTTGCTCTGTTGCAACCACATAGTTTTTTCATAATGTTCATCTCTCTTCTCCTGTTTCAAATATTGTCACCATGTTTCCAGAATTTAATTTCCATGGACAAATACTTCACGGCTGCACAGCACAAGCAACCGTCCTGACTACAAATAGCCGGGGAAAAATACTTCCCCTGCTATTACTCATCTCAACTATACATCAGGTTCCTACTAACTTCTTAAAAAAATCGCAACGGCGAAGCAAAAAGGAAAAACCACCAGAAGCATCTCTACATCATGCCAGTTCCAGTGTAGGCGTTGCTGGTGTGGAGCTGCATCGCCGGAGCATAAGGGTAACCACCACCGCCGACGGCTGCCGGCGTGTACGATCTGTCGAACGGGTTGGAGGACGCCTGACGATGGAGCGACGGGTTGGAGGATGCCTGGCGATGGAACGAGGGATTGGAGGATGCCTGACGATGGAGAGACGGCGCACCCATCATCATCATCTGCTGGTACTGCTGCTGGTACTGGTGCTGCTGCTGGAGCGCGAAGGCCTGCTGCTGCTGGAGCATGAAGGCCTGCTGCTGCTGCGCCGAGGCGTACAACGGGTTGTGCATCGGCTGCTGCTGATACTGCTGCTGCATCATCGACGCCATGGGAGCCGATGATGCCACCGGTGCCGGCTGCTCCCAGGGGTTGTAGCTTGCGTTCTGCTGCGCGTGCTGGTGCGCGTCGTCGTAGAGGCTGTCGAGTGTGAGCAGGTCCATTCCACCGGCCTGTAGCACGGCAAAATGTCAGTCGATTTCAGAGACATGGTCATCATCAGGTAAAGAAATTGCAGGTAAGTGTTTCAGGTATTCACCAAATTTCTCGAAGTAGCAACATTTTCAGTTGCACTGGGTTCTGTGATGAGTGCTAGCTCCCAGCTCGTGGCGACATTTTCGGAACCAGCAGCAGCTTTAGGCCCGTTATCTGCAGCAAAGAGCAAGAATTGGCAGACGCATTTCAGTGCCTGGGTTTCTTCTTGTTTTTCCGACATTTCACATGATTAACAAATTACGACGCTCCATTTGGAAAATATATGTACCTGGTTCAACAATTGCCAGCGCCAAAGCATTCTTTTGATCAAGCGCTGTCATGTCAGGGATCGGTTCATCCATCCCCTGCCAAGCAGAGATGAATTTGTCAGACCAATTCGATTATAAATAAGGTAATATCTGGTTGCTCGAGTCGGTTGACATGGAAAATCACCAGCAAATCTATTTGCTCGACTCTGGGCGCGACTTCTTTAACCGGCTCTGGTTCCGGTTCTTTCTCTGAAGTTGATACTTGAGGAGGAGGAGGTGGTGGAGTTGATGCTTCTTCCTCTTCTGGTTTTCTGTTGTACTCTATTGCCAGTACAGCCTGTAAACAAATAAAGTTGTCCTAGAAATATTAGCAAGAACGAAAATAGAAAAGACAAACAATGACAAGCAAAGCTCATGTAGTCAACCGGAAACTCCATTTTAGCAAGATAACTGTTTCTTACTTTAGTCTTAATATGTGGTCTTTCTAGAAGGAAAATACATTATTGACTTGTATAAGTTCCAAACCTGATTTTTTGAAGCAAGAGGAGCATCTCTCACATAATCTTCCATGGCTTGCAAGAATGACGCAGGAGGCTGCATGTGTCATCGATAGGTTACCAGCAAGTTTACAAACATAAGAACAACAATGGAAATATACGAATAGTCCCGAGGATGCGAACCAAACCTGTTCGATTGTTAACAGCTTCTCACCCCGCCCAATATGTATGGTTCTACACGTCTCGTAAAATCCAGAAAGTTGCCCTGCCTGCACAACGTAAAACTGACGATAAGTATAGAGAAACAGGAACATCATTCAGCCACGTAGCCTGCGATTTCAGGTGTTCTGGAAAACCAATTCAAACTAACAAAGTAATTAGTTGACCAAGAATAAGGAAAAAGTAATGGACCTGCTTGAGTGCTTTTTTGTATATATCAAGGGCCCTAATAGCGTCGTCCCTTTGCATATCGAAGAACTGCATTGTGCAGAAGATGCCAATGGTGTAAGAGAAACAAATAAAGCATACAAGATTACAAGATAAGCTAGTGGCCAGTACCTTGTCAACTAGATTGAGTATGCCATCATTGATGGCTGTCTGGATCCTAATACTCTCCGTAGCAACCTTCCATTTACGAGCAAAACAAAGTCAAGGGCTGATGAAATCACCATTAGATAAGACACTGTTTATAAATGCTCTGAATGCTCACCATTGCAAGGGCATGCTGGATTATGGTGTTATAAGATGACGACCCATGCGGCTAAAAAATATGGATCAACGGTTAGCAATGCAGATTTAAATACCATGACACCTCAAAAATATTGGATCCGATTCACTTCGCAGAATAAGAACTCAATGAATCACCTGACAACTGATTAGCCGAAAAAGAAGCTGCGACAATGCCGGCAGTTGTGCAAGCAAACCAGTTGTATCAACATCTCGTGTTCCCTGTAGATAATCGTTATCAGAAATAAGATGCTAATTAAAGTGACCCATTGACACCCTATGAACCAAGCCAATATTTGTTTGTTTCCATCAATAAATAAACTTGCATTGGATTACGTACCAATGGATCCAGTTCGACGTCATAATTCAGCACACGGAAAGATTCGAGCCTCTCTTCCAAAAACAAAGCGTAATTGCGCACCCACGCGGAGTGATCCCAAGCTGCAAATACACCATGTCAGGAGAAAGTTCTTGTTTCTTTTTGTGGAAGAGAAAGTTCAGATACTAATCCAAGACCAAGGTAAAGTTAGCGGCAACTAGCTAGTACCATCAGGGCTGGAGTCATCTTTGAAATAGGACATGTGTAGCATTTGGCCGCTAGATCTTCCGTAACTGACGAGCTCATCACGGAAAGAAGGGTCGACCTCGCGAAGGGCACGGTGTATCACAATTAGCGTCTTGAGTGCAACCTGACGAATCAGAAACGAAAGTTGATCAATCATAAGCACCATTCTACCTTAGTTACTGAACATCACCCAGACAGTAGCAAGTTAAACAGAAATCATTTGCTTGGATAATGGAATTGCTACATATAGACTGACAGAACCAACAGTCTGAATTTTCGGGTAAAACGACAGGGTGCAGAACTGCACAAACTGGATAGGTTCCATCCATGATCCATCTACTCGGACTCAATCTTATATACCATGAATATGAGGAAATTTATGATGGTGAGACATACCGCCCAGTTGCGCGTCTTGGAGAGGCGTCGCGCAAGGGCACGGATGCAGTAGGCCACGTCCGCCCGAGCCCTCCCGGAGTTAAGATGCATGAAGATATCTGAGAAGAGGAAGCACATGATGAGAACCGTGGCGTTTTCGACAGAAGAAAGATCATGCTCTTGCTCCTCCATGTAGAAACATGGGTTTGCTGCTACCTCTGATGTACTTCTCCTTTGCAGGGCGCTCCACATGGTTGGTGGCCTTGACGATGGCGATGTCCAGTTGCTGTTGCAAAGAGCGATAACATTACAATTTTTTTTTTTAAAAAGCAATCTCTAGAAGCGAAATTTTGGGATGAATGATGCAAGAGCGAGAGGTGGAGATGGTGATTTCTAGTGCTTGGTAGTACCTTGTAGTCGCTGTTCACTTTGGCGATGCTGACGGTGGTGGAGTCCTTGAGGGCGCCCACATACTTCCTGATGCTGGTGCCGCCGCCGGCCATCCTTGGTTCTGATCTGCAAAGCAGAGGAAATGGAAGGGTTCTTCAGAGCTTGTAAACTGCCAAAAACTCGTGCATCGCTGTCCGTCCCATGCATGGCGTGCGAAAGAGATGGATGTGAAGCAGACGAAAACGAGATGGCATCCGATCTAATCTATCTAACATAGCATCAGAGGAAACGAGCGAGCAGAGCACCAACTGTTGATCGAAGGCAGCAAAACGGAAGGAATCGTCCAGGGCGAAGAAGAAGAAGAAGAAGAATGGAATCGGAGTTGGGGACTGAATTTTTTGAGGGTGAGCGAGAGACGAGGGAGACGGAGACGAAGTATAAACAAAGAAAGAAAGAAAGAAAGAAACAAACCAGCAGAATCGGAACAAGCAAGCAGATTTTGCCGGAGGGAGAGGGAAAATCCCCGCCGGAAAAACCTGGAGGCAGGCAGCAAATCCCCGCCGCAAAAACCTGGAGGCAAGCAGAGCAGCAGCGTACGCCCCCAACAAGAAAAGATCGTAAAAGGCAGGCGGGAGGATCGGCGGGTTCTCCGTGGGAGCAAAACAGAGCAAACGAGCCGACGGAGAGCTGGTAGTGAAGTAAAGATCCGCGGCCAGACACGATGCAGCTCTTGCCCTTTGCAGAAAGCTGAAGCGGAAAACGCAAGCTCGCGTACCTGATGGCGGACGGCCGGTGGAAGTGGTCTCAGCACCTGACTCGCCGGCGCGGGGAAGAGGAAACGGGGGAGATGGGCCGGGCACGGGGCCGCCGCCTGGTGGAGGATCTAGGTATGGTATGGTGTGGCGTGGGAGGCGGGGGAGGCGCAGTTGGGTTCCTCTTGCTTGCTTGCTTGCTTCTCGCTCGCTCGCTGGCTGGAGAAGGAAGCACGGTGCGTGTGAACGGAGCCTATGGATGGATGCAACTGAGTCGTAGCAGTAGCGGTAGGCTACGTCGACGAGGAGGAGGATGGTGGTATTCTGTTGTGCTCCGCCGCGTGGGGTGTGACATTGCCACACGTGTTCCGCGGCTTCCTCCCTCCCACCCTCCGTCTCTCTCGCAGTCTCGCTGACCGCGCCAACTAACCCAGCCGCCGCCGTTGGCCAGCCCGGTTTAATTACTGGTACTCTACTAGTCCCGCGTGGCCTTTGACATCGCTCTGGTTGGTTTCTCCCGCCGCGTTATTTACTTATGATTTCTCTCTCTCTTCTTGCCCCCTTGTCCCTTTCCAGTTTCCGCCATGGCTGGAATGGCTGCTTCCTCTCGCTTTCTGTGATTCTGTCTCTCTCTTTATCTTTATCATTTTTGGTCCGCGTCGGCAGCCCGGTCTCGTCCCTGTCAACGGTAAACTAAAGCCGCTCCGGCCGGTTGCCCCTGCCATTCGCACGGGTTTTTACCCTTTCCGGGAAAAAGCTCCGGTGCCGCAATCCATGGCCCAAATGCTTCCCTTTCCGGTAATGCTAAAAAGCCCCATCATTTCCTACACCACATTTCTTTGACGTATTTCTATATATAGCACATTTAATACTAGGTGGGACGACAGTAACTTTAGTTTACGCGCACGGCGATTTTATGGCAAAAATAATTGTTGAGACAGCCGTCACAAACCCGACTTCAGATTTGTAGTGGACTCCTTTTTTTCCACACTCGATCGCCCCCGTGCTTCAATACCGTACCTGCGTAGAAAACCAAAAGTGAATTCCGCTTTTCGTGAGGTGATGATTCTCTGTGTGTGTGTGTGTTCCCAGCTATGACACCTTTTCAGCACATTTCATCAAATCCGTGCCACATTCCTTCAACAAAACTCGCATTTCGGGTCCACCGCATCAAATAGGGGCCTCACTTGCCTTTCTATCATCAAGTTCATGGCTAGATACAACTCCTCTCGAAGCCCAAAGAGGAGAATCTTCACGTGTGTCGCACCGTCATCCTTCCTCGATCCACTGGTAGGTCGTCGACCCTTTACCGCTCTGTTAGTGTGCGGCTATTATGAAGGCCCTAATCCATAGTTTTCTTGTACTTTAAGGCTTTTAGCAGGGTTATATATCGACGAATCGTTGCCGATAGGCATTCCAGCGAATAGAATTTCACCAAGTCTCCCGTCTTCACAATGTCGTTTACGCGGCGTCAATGGCTCATTGATGTAGATCCTTGTCGGCCTGCTTGGCCGGTGATATTAGGACTTCAAATGTTTGCTGAAGTGATAGCGACAACAACTTCCCTCTGTAGTTTGGTCCCGCGGCCCCCTCTCGATCACATTGGTGCGGCCTTCGGTGCTGGCGGGTGGCATGTGAGCTTTTTAAAAGGTTAAAGTCTTGAATTTGTGATCTTCCGATGGCGTTTGCTTTAACAGTTTCTTCTCCAGGGCTTTTGCTCGATATGATCGTGGCTTTCATGACTTATCGCCCGCCATCAATATCATCTGGCCGGCCGGGGTAAGGGTGGGTAGAAGAGAACGTCGATTTCCCCAGGACCCATGTGTCATTTCTTAATTTCTTTAATAATGTAGTTCTAAAGGTTGGTAGACTTCAATATACAAAAAAAAAAATGGTTTATGAAGTTTGGCCTACGACAAAGAAGTTTGATTACACTCTATTTTGAAAGAAGTGGCTGTTTTGAACTTGAGCGCTAGGTGCCATGATTGGTGGCACTACCCACTAAGCTCCGAGGCCCGTCTGCCTCAAACGCAAAGTGCAGAAGAATATGCTCACTCAGCTTTGCAAAACATGACCTGTCCACTAATTTTGTTCCAACATATATATTAGTCAAACACGTATCATAGAAATGCTTTTCGTAATGAAAGTTTTGACACTCTCTTTTTCTTGCGGGAGAAAGCTTGGACACTTTTGACATGAGAACGGTTGGCATAATCTAAAGTCCCCGCGCAAATGGCAACGCCATTTTGCATGTCAACGGAGCTCCTGTTGGTCACCTAGCTTTATGCGCAGATGATTCCAAGCTTGCTGCAACCTCAAGCAAGCACCTCCATGTTCCATGTTATCTGGCTGAATCTGCACGCATGGCGACGCTTCTTTCTGCGCGGTATATATCAAGCGAGAGGTCCAAAGTTAGATCGCGTCAGAATCACGCGCGCGGAAAGGGGGCAGAGAATCACGCGCGGGAGATGCCATGCCATGCAGTGCAGTGCAGTGCAGACGAGGGCGTACGTACGTCGTCGTCGACGGGTAGATGGATGTGGCAGATATACGTTGCGGTCAGTGGTTCAGTGGGCGGCCAGTGGGCAATCGACTTCAGTGACCGTTTCTCTCTTGTCTTTGACAATGAATAGTGTAAGCGTAGAGCTCATGTCGTCCATCTTTTTTTGTCAAGTTCTGGAAATGTGTACACTGAATCATCGCTCAGCATCGTCATCATCCATGAGAACGGGTGCTGCTTTGTCAAACCTACTGCCAGGGACATCAGTAAAGGCTGCTATGCTAGGCGATATCGATATCCGAGTATAGTATACGAACAGTAGGTCAGCTTGTGATCTACTAGACACAAGCCTGTCACTGTCGATGACAACCTATCGAGAGGGAGCTGACATGGCCGGCTCACCGGACCCTTTGGACCAAAGGTTTTTATCCAGAACCCTATAGTATATCTAGAAAAATGTTTTCCTCCTTTAAAAGGTTTACAACCGGACCTTTCATAGCCGTCTCAAATGTCCGAACAGGCCGTTTGATCATTGTCTGCTAAAAAAATATTGATCCTGATGCCGTAAACGGACTTCAAACGTCCGTGCTAACTAGTACCCCTCATATCCAACTCAAATATGTGGCGGATATGAGGCTGTCCAGGCGTGTCCGGGCACGCCCGCCACGTCAGCCCGGCCCCTCATCGACCCCACATATACCCCAGTTCGGAAACCCTTGACATGAGTTTCTCCGTCCACTCCGTTTTCATTCCCCTCCCCTCTGATCTGATGGCCGACGACGAAAGTAGCTCCGACGGATCCAACATCGATGTGGAGGAGGTGGCCTTTCGCATCACGTTGAGGAGATCGTTGCAGGAGCAAGGCGGCCGCAGTGCCAACAAATCTTCTTCCTTAGGGCATGTCGCTCGTCGACGGCCGTTCCCGCCCGACACGGACTCCGGCCGCTCCGCTCCACTAGGTCAGGTACGCCGCCCACCTCCACCACCCTCTGCTTCGAAAGCGGTACCCGGACACCGTTGGGTCCTCGTGCCCGCGTCGGATCGGGGCGCACAAGGATGCCCGATTTCGAGGCACGTGCAGCCCGGCGTGAGCGACAGTGGGCGAGGGAGAGAGGGGAGGCGCTGGCCGTGCGCCGTTCGTCCGTGAGCATATCGGTCGACCCCTAGGACGTGCTCCTCGCGTCGGTCCTTCATCGCTCTCTCTGGAGGCAGAGTCTGATGCGCGCTACCTCCGTCGCAAGAATGCCGAGGTGATCCGATACGCCATCGAGTTGTCGGACCATGAGGAAAACAAAGAGGAGGCGGCGAAGGCGAAGGCGGTCCGCCATGCGTAAGAGTAGGACGGCTTGCTCCGCAGGTGGTCGGGCATGAGGTGCAACTCCGACTGCGACCTGACGGACGGTTCCACCTCCATCTCTGGCGACGACGCTCCACCGCACGCCGACGCCTACACGGAGGAGGGGCATAGCCGCATCGATGACCGGAAGCGGAAGGGGCTGGCGAGGAAATAGTGATTTCCTTCGCCCTACCCTTGTGTCTATATTATAACTATGTTTTTAATTAGATTGCACTCTTCGCTGTTGAACCATGATGAACTATACTTCTTTTGCCCGACGATGAAATGATGATCTGATGAACTGCATGTGATGATTGTCTTTTACGTAGCGTTGCATGTGTTTGTATAGTTTTGAAGATTCAAATATGAGGGACACAAGTGTGAAAGGTAACAAATTAGGTGCGTCCCGTTAGTATTCACGGACACGCTGAGACACGTCCGCAAGCGTATGAAAATCCATATTTGCAATTTCCGAATGTAGATGCTCTAAGTTGAAGCTATATTGCGTAATGAGAAGGGAGGCTTCATCGCTGCATCAAATGAGAAGCTCGGGCATGTGGCGGATGCAGCCACCGTTGAAGCTTATGCTCTAAGGCATGGTTTATTACTGGCACAACAACTTGGTGTTAATAATTTGGTCGTTGAATCAGACTGTATATGGAGATGATTGAGACAATGAACAAAGAAGCTTTCACGGCGTCCGGAGCTGCTGCTATCTATATATGCGGCTATGCCGACTGTAGAATTCTATCCATAGCTATAATTGAATTTTTGTCCAAAAGGACCCTCTGTCGAATGAGATTGTCAAAATAGACCACCTGCGAGTGGAAAGGAAAAAAAAGACCCCCACCCCGGGTGACGGCAGGCGCGCCAGGCGGCACGTGGCCCCTGCCGCCACCGCACGAGGCGGCCGTAGGGCCTGCCGCCACCGGCTGAGGCGGCCAGCGCGGGATCCCGTTCCCGCCCACTCCTGTCCGTAACGGACAAAGCAGGGTGGGCCCTGCCGCCTCGGGAGCAGGCGGCCAGGGCACTGTTTCCGCGCGGCCGGCACTGTTGCTGATTGCGCTGATTCCTAGGCTCCTTTTCCGCTCGAACCGACGAAACAGTGGGAATTTTTCCCGCTCTCCACCGACGAAACAGTGCGAAACTTCTTCTTTATAAGCGAACCGCGTCGCTGCCTCCTCTCTCACTCTCTTCTCCTGCCGTTGCCTCCCGTGTCACTCTCTTCTCTTTCTCTTTCTCACTCTCTTCTCTTTCTCTCAAGAGCTACTCCGTATGAATGTTTATGTGGCGATTTAGGACGGTTTAAAGTTAGATTTTGAAGACGTTGTAGTTGAAGAAAAGATAGATCAAGGTAAGAGCTTTCCATATCTGTTGCTTGTGTTTGCATGCATGATGTATTTATTTCGTTTGATTAGTTTCTAAGTATGTTTTTTCTTTTGTCTTAGGGAGCGTATTATCACTTTTGTGGAACTATTTGGAAGACGTTGTAGTTGAAGAAAAGATAGATCAAGGTAAGAGCTTTCCATTTGTGTTGGTCGTGTTTGCATGCATGATGTTTTTATTTTGTTTGATTAGTTTCTAAGTATGTGTTTTCTTTTGTCTTAGGGAGCGTATTATCACTTTTGTGGAACTATTTTGTCATGCGATATGAACTACTAAGTTGAAGATCAAGGTATGAGACTTTGTTCATATTTGTGTTCATGTGATAATAGGTCGACTATGTTCATATATTACCGATGATTTGTTCGTGTTTGCATGCAACTGGTATTTAGAAAGGAGCCGGAAAAATGCCTATGTAACTAGCATTTTTGTAAAAAACATGTAATAATATGTTAGCTCCATTAGTATTATTACATGCAAGACGCGTGTGTAATATATTTGTTTATTTGATAATTTGTCAACCCCGTAGAAATATGACTCGTGATATATATATATATATATGCATGCAGTATGTATTTTTAGACTTTTGGTAGTACGGAAATAATTATGTATGTAATATTTTTGTTCATATGAAAATAGGTGGAATTCGCTGATATTATTCTGGTGATATATTATATTCGGAAGGATATTCTTATTTAAACCAGAGGTATGAATGACATATTGTAATTCATCTTCTATTTATTTTATAGATGTAGTGTCACGATAAATGATACAATATAAATTATTATGCGTAGATGTAATGGATGTTGTTAAATTGTTATATGTAAAAAAGATAAGTAATGGATGTTGTTATTACAATGTAAATATAAAAATATGATTTTTAATGGACTAACGATGTAAATATGGCTGCTCGTTAGGTACTATGGAAAATTTGTTAGTGTTTTATGGGCACATCGTACGTGAGGGTCCTTCTGGTGTGGATGTGTCTAGGTGCGGGATGACTACGGTTGTAGTGAAAGACATGGTTAATGTAGAGTATGCGGCAGTTAGAAGGTGCATCCGATCGGTGTTTGGTTCAGCGATGAATGAAAAAAAATGACCCTGGAGGCTTTCGTGGTTGAGGGAGGAAATCGTTGGGTTCTGCGACGGGTTACTGGTGAAAGAGCATGGGCGTCGTACATGGGTTTTGCAAGCAATACCAATAACTCCATGTATGGACAACCCATGGTTTATGTGGAGTTCATTTCTGTGTTGGAATTATGCCCTAGAGGCAATAATAAATGTATAGTTATTATTATAATTCCTGTATCAAGATAATAGTTTATTATCCATGCTATAATTGTATTGAATGAAGACTCATTTACATGTGTGGATACATAGACAAAACACCGTCCCTAGCATGCCTCTAGTTGGCTAGCCAGTTGATCGATGATAGTCAGTGTCTTCTGATTATGAACAAGGTGTTGTTACTTGATAACTGGATCACGTCATTGGGAGAATCACGTGATGGACTAGACCCAAACTAATAGACGTAGCATGTTGATCGTGTCATTTTGTTGCTACTGTTTTCTGCGTGTCAAGTATTTATTCCTATGACCATGAGATCATATAACTCACTGACACCGGAGGAATGCTTTGTGTGTATCAAACGTCGCAACGTAACTGGGTGACTATAAAGATGCTCTACAGGTATCTCCGAAGGTGGTAGTTGAGTTAGTATGGATCAAGACTGGGATTTGTCACTCCGTGTGACAGAGAGGTATCTCAGGGCCCACTCGGTAATACAACATCACACACAAGCCTTGCAAGCAATGTAACTTAGTGTAAGTTGCGGGATCTTGTATTACGGAACGAGTAAAGAGACTTGCCGGTAAACGAGATTGAAATAGGTATGCGGATACTGACGATCGAATCTCGGGCAAGTAACATACCGAAGGACAAAGGGAATGACATACGGGATTATACGAATCCTTGACACTGAGGTTCAAACGATAAGATCTTCGTAGAATATGTAGGATCCAATATGGGCATCCAGGTCCCGCTATTGGATATTGACCGAGGAGTCTCTCGGGTCATGTCTACATAGTTCTCGAACCCGCAGGGTCTGCACACTTAAGGTTCGACGTTGTTTTATGCGTATTTGAGTTATATGGTTGGTTACCGAATGTTGTTCGGAGTCCCGGATGAGATCACGGACGTCACGAGGGTTTCCGGAATGGTCCGGAAACAGAGATTGATATATAGGATGACCTCATTTGATTACCGGAAGGTTTTCGGAGTTACCGGGAATGTACCGGGAATGACGAATGGGTTCCGGGGGTTCACCGGAGGGGGGCAACCCACTCCGGGGAAGCCCATAGGTATTTGGGGGGGGGGGTCACACCAGCCCTTAGTGGGCTGGTGGGACAGCCCACCAAATCCTATGCGCCAAGGAAGAAAAATCAAAGAAAGAAAAAAAAAGGAGGGGAAGTGGGAAGGGGGAAGGACTCCCTCCCACCAAACCAAGTAGGACTCGGTTTGGGGGGGGAGAGTCCTCCCCCCTGGCTCGGCCGACCCCTTGGGGTTCCCTTGGACCCCAAGGCAAGGTCCCCCTCCCTCCTCCTATATATATGGGGCTTTTAGGGCAGATTTGAGACGACTTTCTCACGGCTGCCCGACCACATACCTCCATAGTTTTTCCTCTAGATCGTGTTTCTGCGGAGCTCGGGCGGAGCCCTGCTGAGACAAGATCATCACCAACCTCCGGAGCGCCGTCACGCTGCCGGAGAACTCTTCTACCTCTCCGTCTCTCTTGCTGGATCAAGAAGGCCGAGATCATCGTCGAGCTGTACGTGTGCTGAACGCGGAGGTGCCGTCCGTTCGGTACTAGATCGTGGGACTGATCGCGGGATTGTTCGCGGGGCGGATCGAGGGACGTGAGGACGTTCCACTACATCAACCGCGATCTCTAATCGCTTCTGCTGTACGATCTACAAGGGTACGTAGATCACTCATCCCCTCTCGTAGATGGACATCACCATGATAGGTCTTCGTGCGTGTAGGAAATTTTTTGTTTCCCATGCGACGTTCCCCAACAGTGGCATCATGAGCTAGGTTCATGCGTAGATGTCTTCTCGAGTAGAACACAAAAGGCTTTGTGGGCGATGATGTGCGTTTTGCTGCCCTCCTTAGTCTTTTCTTGATTCCGCGGTATTGTTGGATTGAAGCGGCTTGGACCGACATTACTCGTACGCTTACGAGAGACTGGTTTCATCGTTACGAGTAACCCCCTTTGCTCAAAGATGACTGGCAAGTGACGGTTTCTCCAACTTTAGTTAAATCGGATTCGACCGAGGAGGTCCTTGGATGAGGTTAAATAGCAACTCATATATCTCTGTTGTGGTGTTTGCGTAAGTAAGATGCGATCCTACTAGATACCCTGGGTCACCACGTAAAACATGCAACAACAAAATTAGAGGACGTCTAACTTGTTTTTGCAGGGTATGACTGTGATGTGATATGGCCAATGATGTGATGTGATATATTGGATGTATGAGATGATCATGTTGTAATAGAAATATCGACTTGCACGTCGATGGTACGGCAACCGGCAGGAGCCATAGGGTTGTCTTTATACTAACATATGTGCTTGCAGATGCGTTTACTATTTTGCTAGGATGTAGCTTTAGTAGTGATAGCATAAGTAGCACGACAACCCCGATGGCAACACGTTGATGGAGATCATGATGATGGAGATCATGGTGTGGCGCCGGTGACAAGAAGATCGTGCCGGTGCTTGGATGATGGAGATCAAGAAGCACGTGATAATGGCCATATCATGTCACTTATGAATTGCATGTGATGTTAATCCTTTTATGCACCTTATTTTGCTTAGAACGACGGTAGCATTATGAGGTGATCTCTCACTAAAATTTCAAGACGAAATTGTGTTCTCCCCGACTGTGCACCGTTGCTACAGTTCGTCGTTTCGAGACACCACGTGATGATCGGGTGTGATAGACTCAACGTTCACATACAACGGGTGCAAAACAGTTGCGCACGCGGAACACTCGGGTTAAGCTTGACGAGCCTAGCATGTGCAGACATGGCCTCGGAACACATGAGACCGAAAGGTCGATCATGAATCATATAGTTGATATGATTAGCATAGGGATGCTTACCACTGAAACTACTCTCGACTCACGTGATGATCGGACTTGGGATAGTGTAAGTGGATCATGAACCACTCAAATGACTAGAGAGATGTACTTTTTGAGTGGGAGTTTAGCATATAATTTGATTAAGTTGAAGTCTAATTATCTTGAACATAGTCTAAGTCCACTTTGAATATGTTTATGTTGTAGATCATGGCTCACGCAAGTGTCATCCTCAATTTTAATACGTTCCTAGAGAAAGCTAAGTTGAAAGATGATGGAAGCAACTTTGTAGACTGGGCTCGTAATCTTAAGCTAATCTTACAAGCTGGAAAGAAGGATTATGTCCTTAATGCTGCGCTAGTTGATGAACCACCCGCTACGGCTGATCAGGATGTTAAGAACGCTTGGTTAGCGCGTAAGGAGGACTACTCAATAGTTCAATGTGCAGTCTTGTATGGCTTAGAACCGGGACTTCAACGTCGCTTTGAGCGTCATGGAGCATTTGAGATGTTCCAGGAGTTGAAGTTTATCTTTCAGAAGAACGCCCGGATCGAGAGGTATGAGACCTCCGATAAATTCTATGCTTGCAAGATGGAGGAAAGCTCGTCTGTCAGTGAACATGTGCTCAAGATATCTGGGTACTCAAACCGTCTAGCTGAACTAGGGATTGAACTCCCACAAGAAGCTATCACTGACAGAATCCTCCAATCACTGCCGCCAAGCTATAAAGGCTTTGTGTTGAACTACAACATGCAAGGGATGAACAAGTCTCCCGGCGAGTTGTTTGCGATGCTGAAAGTCGCAGAGTCTGAACTCCGTAAAGAGCATCAAGTGTTGATGGTGAGCAAGACCACTAGTTTCAAGAGAAACGGCAAAGGCAAGAAGGGCAATTCGAAGAAGAGCGGCAAGCCTGTTGCCAATCCGCCGAAGAAACCCAAGGCTGGACCTAAGCCTGAAACAGAGTGCTTCTATTGCAAGGGTATGGTTCACTGGAAGCGCAATTGCCCCAAGTATCTGGCAGATAAGAAGGCGGGCAAAGAAAAATCAGGTATATTTTATATACATGTTATTGATGTGTACTTAACCGGCTCTCGTAGTAGTGCCTGGGTATTCGATACCGGTTCTGTTGCTCACATTTGCAACTCGAAACAGGAACTGCGGAATAGACGGAGGCTGGCGAAAGACGAAGTGACGATGCGCGTAGGAAACGGTTCCAAGGTTGATGCAATCGCCGTCGGCACCGTGTCACTTCAACTACCATCGGGATTAGTGATGAACTTAAATCATTGTTATTTAGTGCCTGCATTGAGCATGAACATTATATCTGGATCTTGTTTATTGCGAGACGGTTACTCTTTTAAGTCTGAGAATAATGGTTGTTCTATTTCTATGAGTAACATCTTTTATGGTCATGCACCGAATGTGAGAGGATTGTTCATATTGAATCTCGATAGCGATACGCATATACATAACATTGAGACCAAAAGAGTTAGAGTAAACAATGATAGCGCCATATTTTTGTGGCACTGCCGCTTGGGTCATATTGGTGTAAAGCGCATGAAGAAGCTCCATGCTGATGGACTTTTGGAGTCACTTGACTTTGATTCACTTGACATGTGCGAACCATGCCTCATGGGCAAGATGACTAAGACTCCGTTCTCCGGAACAATGGAGCGTGCAAGTGACTTGTTGGAAATCATACATACCGATGTGTGTGGTCCAATGAGCGTGGAGGCACGCGGCGGATATCGTTACTTTCTCACCTTCACTGACGATTTAAGTAGATATGGTTATGTCTACTTGATGAAGCACAAGTCTGAAACATTTGAAAAGTTCAAGCAATTTCAGAGTGAAGTGGAAAATCATCGTAACAAGAAGATCAAGTTCCTACGGTCTGATCGTGGGGGTGAATATCTGAGTTTCGAGTTTGGTACTCACTTAAAACAATGTGGAATTGTTTCGCAGTTAACACCGCCTGGAACACCACAGCGTAATGGTGTGTCCGAACGTCGTAATCGTACTTTGTTAGAAATGGTGCGATCTATGATGTCTCTTACTGATTTGCCGTTATCATTTTGGGGTTATGCATTAGAAACAGCTGCATTCACTTTAAATAGGGCACCATCGAAATCCGTTGAGACGACACCATACGAACTGTGGTATGGCAAAAGACCAAAGTTGTCGTTTCTTAAAGTTTGGGGATGTGATGCTTATGTCAAAAAGCTTCAGCCTGAAAAGCTGGAACCCAAAGCGGAAAAATGCGTCTTCATAGGTTACCCAAAAGAGACAGTTGGGTACACCTTCTATCTCAAATCCGAAGGCAAAGTGTTTGTTGCTAAGAACGGAACTTTTCTCGAGAAGGAGTTTCTCTCGAGAGAATTGAGTGGGAGGAAGATAGAACTTGACGAGGTTGTCGAACCTCTCATCCCTCTGGATGGTGGCGCAGGGCAGGGGGAAACCTCTGTCATTGCGACGCCGGTTGAGGAGGAAGTTAATGATGATGATTATGAAACTCCAGTTCAAGTTTCTGTTGAACCACGTAGGTCGACGAGATCACGCGCTGCTCCAGAGTGGTACGGTAATCCCGTCTTATCAATCATGTTGTTAGACAACAATGAACCTGCAAATTATGAAGAAGCAATGGTGGGGCCAGATTCCAACAAATGGCTAGAAGCCATGAAATCCGAGATAGGATCCATGTATGAGAACAAAGTGTGGACTTTGGAGATACTACCTGAGGGCCGCAAGGCTATTCGGAACAAATGGATCTTTAAGAAGAAGACGGACGCTGACGGTAATGTGACCGTTTATAAAGCTCGACTTGTGGCAAAGGGTTTTTCACAAGTTCCAGGAATTGACTACGATGAGACTTTCTCTCCCGTAGCGATGCTTAAGTCCGTCAGAATCATGTTAGCAATAGCTGCATTTTTCGATTATGAAATTTGGCAGATGGATGTCAAAACGGCGTTCCTTAACGGTTTCCTTAAGGAAGAGTTGTATATGATGCAACCCGAAGGTTTTGTCGATCCTGAAAATGCTGACAAGGTGTGCAAGCTCCAGCGATCCATTTATGGACTGGTGCAAGCATCTCGGAGTTGGAACAAGCGCTTTGATGAGGTGATCAAAGCATTTGGGTTTATACAAGTGGTTGGAGAATCTTGTATTTACAAGAAAGTGAGTGGGAGCTCTGTGGCGTTTCTAATATTATATGTGGATGACATATTACTGATTGGAAACAACGTAGAGCTTTTGGAGAGCATAAAAGGTTACTTGAATAAAAGTTTCTCTATGAAGGACCTAGGAGAAGCTGCTTACATTCTAGGCATTAAGATCTATAGGGATAGATCAAAACGCCTGATAGGACTTTCACAAAGCACATACCTTGATAAAGTTTTGAAGAGGTTCAAAATGGAACGGTCCAAGAAAGGGTTCTTGCCAGTGTTACAAGGTACGAGATTGAGTAAGACTCAGTGCCCAGCAACTGATGAAGATAGAGAGCATATGCGCTCCGTCCCCTATGCTTCAGCCATAGGCTCTATCATGTATGCGATGCTGTGCACTAGACCGGATGTTAGCCTGGCCATAAGCATGGCAGGCAGGTTCCAGAGTAATCCAGGAGTGGATCACTGGACGGCGGTCAAGAATATCCTGAAGTACCTGAAAAGGACTAAGGAGATGTTTCTCGTGTATGGAGGTGACGAAGAGCTCGCCGTAAAAGGTTACGTCGATGCAAGCTTTGACACAGATCCGGACGACTCTAAGTCGCAAACCGGATACGTATTTATTCTTAATGGGGGTGCAGTAAGCTGGTGCAGTTCCAAGCAAAGCGTCGTAGCAGATTCTACATGTGAAGCAGAGTACATGGCTGCCTCGGAGGCGGCTAAGGAGGGTGTCTGGATGAAGCAGTTCATGACGGATCTTGGAGTGGTGCCAAGTGCACTGGATCCAATAACCTTGTTCTGTGACAACACTGGTGCCATTGCCCTGGCAAAGGAACCAAGGTTTCACAAGAAGACCAGACACATCAAACGACGCTTCAACCTCATCCGCGACTACGTCGAGGAGGAGGACGTAAATATATGCAAAGTGCACACGGATCTGAATGTAGCAGACCCGCTGACTAAACCTCTTCCACGGCCAAAACATGATCGACACCAGAACTGTATGGGTGTTAGATTTATTACAATGTAATTCGCATGGTGATGTGAGGGCTAGATTATTGACTCTAGTGCAAGTGGGAGACTGTTGGAATTATGCCCTAGAGGCAATAATAAATGTATAGTTATTATTATAATTCATGTATCAAGATAATAGTTTATTATCCATGCTATAATTGTATTGAATGAAGACTCATTTACATGTGTGGATACATAGACAAAACACCGTCCCTAGCATGCCTCTAGTTGGCTAGCCAGTTGATCGATGATAGTCAGTGTCTTCTGATTATGAACAAGGTGTTGTTACTTGATAACTGGATCACGTCATTGGGAGAATCACGTGATGGACTAGACCCAAACTAATAGACGTAGCATGTTGATCGTGTCATTTTGTTGCTACTGTTTTCTGCGTGTCAAGTATTTATTCCTATGACCATGAGATCATATAACTCACTGACACCGGAGGAATGCTTTGTGTGTATCAAACGTCGCAACGTAACTGGGTGACTATAAAGATGCTCTACAGGTATCTCCGAAGGTGGTAGTTGAGTTAGTATGGATCAAGACTGGGATTTGTCACTCCGTGTGACAGAGAGGTATCTCAGGGCCCACTCGGTAATACAACATCACACACAAGCCTTGCAAGCAATGTAACTTAGTGTAAGTTGCGGGATCTTGTATTACGGAACGAGTAAAGAGACTTGCCGGTAAACGAGATTGAAATAGGTATGCGGATACTGACGATCGAATCTCGGGCAAGTAACATACCGAAGGACAAAGGGAATGACATACGGGATTATACGAATCCTTGACACTGAGGTTCAAACGATAAGATCTTCGTAGAATATGTAGGATCCAATATGGGCATCCAGGTCCCGCTATTGGATATTGACCGAGGAGTCTCTCGGGTCATGTCTACATAGTTCTCGAACCCGCAGGGTCTGCACACTTAAGGTTCGACGTTGTTTTATGCGTATTTGAGTTATATGGTTGGTTACCGAATGTTGTTCGGAGTCCCGGATGAGATCACGGACGTCACGAGGGTTTCCGGAATGGTCCGGAAACAAAGATTGATATATAGGATGACCTCATTTGATTACCGGAAGGTTTTCGGAGTTACCGGGAATGTACCGGGAATGACGAATGGGTTCCGGGGGTTCACCGGAGGGGGGCAACCCACTCCGGGGAAGCCCATAGGTATTTGGGGGGGGGTCACACCAGCCCTTAGTGGGCTGGTGGGACAGCCCACCAAATCCTATGCGCCAAGGAAGAAAAATCAAAGAAAGAAAAAAAAAGGAGGGAAAGTGGGAAGGGGGAAGGACTCCCTCCCACCAAACCAAGTAGGACTCGGTTTGGGGGGGGAGAGTCCTCCCCCCTGGCTCGGCCGACCCCTTGGGGTTCCCTTGGACCCCAAGGCAAGGTCCCCCTCCCTCCTCCTATATATATGGGGCTTTTAGGGCAGATTTGAGACGACTTTCTCACGGCTGCCCGACCACATACCTCCATAGTTTTTCCTCTAGATCGTGTTTCTGCGGAGCTCGGGCGGAGCCCTGCTGAGACAAGATCATCACCAACCTCCGGAGCGCCGTCACGCTGCCGGAGAACTCTTCTACCTCTCCGTCTCTCTTGCTGGATCAAGAAGGCCGAGATCATCGTCGAGCTGTACGTGTGCTGAACGCGGAGGTGCCGTCCGTTCGGTACTAGATCGTGGGACTGATCGCGGGATTGTTCGCGGGGCGGATCGAGGGACGTGAGGACGTTCCACTACATCAACCGCGATCTCTAATCGCTTCTGCTGTACGATCTACAAGGGTACGTAGATCACTCATCCCCTCTCGTAGATGGACATCACCATGATAGGTCTTCGTGCGCGTAGGAAAATTTTTGTTTCCCATGCGACGTTCCCCAACATTCTGCCAGTGATGTCGCCGAGTGCAGTAGCGGTGCCGGTGAGGCCGAGTTGGCCATAACTGTAGCCCCCGACGCCGGCCCATCGGAACCAAGTGGTGGCGAACATATGGCCATAACTGTAGCCCCCGACGCCGGCCCAACGGAACCAACAGGTGGCCAACAAGTGTATGACACGGGATATTGGTCTGCGGTCGTTGACATGAGCGAACATGTCGAGGGATTGCCGGAGGCGCTAGATGATGACGATGATGGTCATTCTTCTGCGTCTTCGGAATCAGATGATGATGAAGTTGTTCCTCCTGAGAATGCGGTCGCTGCAGCAATCAACCCAGAGTTTTTACAGGTTATGAGCATCACCAATGAATTTCACTCTGTTGCTGGCCTAGACGCGGGGAGTCTGGCCGTTGGACAGATTTTCCCAGATAAGAAATCTGCTAAACAAGCAATACATAGCTATGCAATTTCTATACACAGGCAACATAGAGTGAAGCAGTCTGATAAAAAGGAGTTGAAGCTCATATGCATCCATCGCGAAGCGGGTTGCCGCGAAAGAGTTATTGCTCGCCAGAAGCCTGGGGTATGTCAGCCATGGCATGTGACAAAAATAGAGCAACATGGTTGTGAGCAAACCGGCACTCTTTCAGAGCACTGCAACGTGACTGCAGAATATGTGTCACAGGTGATGCAAACCATTGTGCAGCAAAGTCTTAATATTAGTATTAGGGCTTTGCGTGCAACTGCATCTGATCTGATTGGTTTCCCTGTCAGCTATAGCAAGGCTCGTCATGCAAAGGAAAAGATATTTCAGAGGTTGTATGGAACCTATGAGGAGGCGTACTCTTTTGCCCCTAGAATGTTGCATCAGATTTTAATTGCTAACAGGGGGACTCAAGTTTTCCGAAAAGAACGTCCAAATCCATTGAACCCGGACGAGCAAATCCTGGACCGCTTATTCTGGGCATTCGCCCAGACTATACAAGCATTCAAGCATTGTCGTCCGGTTGTATCAATTGATGGTACATTTCTCACTGGAAAGTACAAGGGCACACTCTTAGTGGCGATGGCAGCTGATGCAAACAATCAACTTCTTCCTATTGCCTATGCACTAGTGGAGAGCGAAAACAAACATAGTTGGCTATGGTTCCTGTGTTGCCTGAAGATGGGTGTCATCAAAGATCGGGAAGGGGTTTGCATCATCTCTGATCGCAACACCGGACTATTAAGCGCGCTTGAGATAATTAAGGCTTCACAAGATCCAGACTGGGGGTGGCCCGATCTGGAGACAAGGTGGTGCATGAGGCATTTGGCAGCTAATTTTTATTCGAAATTCAAAAACAAAGATTGGTTCAAGCTATTCAAGAGGATGTGCATGCAGAAAACTACAGCAAAAATGAATGCTATCTGGGCAGGTATCAATGGTCAGATCGAGCGCGCATCCCTCCCGGCGAGAGAAGACCGGAGGGGTCGTCGAACAGCAATAAATTTGAGCCAGTGGATTAATGAGAATTGTCCCAATTTGTACAAGTGGGCGCAGTCTCATGACACTGGCGCTAGATACGGTATAATGACAAGCAACATGTCCGAGGTGTACAATGGTGTTCTTAAAGGGGTGAGGGCACTACCTATCACAGCACTAATTGATGAAACTTGGAACCGGACTGTGTCATACTTTGCAGATAGAGTCACCGTTGCCAAGGCACTAGTTGATTTGAACAAGACCTGGTCTGAGAAGATGCAAAGACATCTTGATGACAAAGCAAAGAAGTCGCAAAGACATGGGTGCAGGCAGGTAGATGCACTTAGGAATAAATGGGAAGTTAGTGTGCGAGCAAAGTTTGTGAAGGGTCACCACAGGGGAGAAAAAAAACAAGCTGTGATGCTTGGCGCAACCTCGTGTGAGTGCACTTGCAACAAGCCCAAGCTTCTGGGATATCCTTGCAGTCACGTATTGCGGGCAGCTGCAGATCAACAAATTAGTGTCGAGCCATACGTATCACCATACTTCAACATGCACAATTTGTACAACACTTGGAACGGTGAGTTTTGAGCATGGGGCATTGATACGAACTACAAGCAATTATGGCCAGAAGGCACCACATGGGTTCCAGATCCCGCATTGATGCGAACCAGCAAGGGACGGTGTCAGTCTAGGCGTCATCGCAATGACATGGACCACAGTCAGTTGGGAGAACCAAGGCGATGCCGCGTATGTAGGTGTGCTGGTCACCCGCGTAGGGAGTGTCCGTATCGTAACAACAACACTGCGTGATATGTAATCATGCTATGTAATTTTAATTTAATCGTGATGTAATATTCGGAATATGTATTTTAATTTAATTGTGATGTAATATTAGGAATATGTATTTTAATTTAATCGTGATGTAATATTCGGAATATTTAATTTAATTTCATCGTGATTGCAGGTTATGGCTGAAATGCCCCAGCTTTTGAATGGTTATCACGACAACCACCACCGTTGCCAGCTTTTCATAAATCCAAATCATGAAAATCCTCCTCAGACCTTCCGGCTTCGAACTCTAAAGACGCCCTGGTCAATAGAGAATCGGTTCCTTGAACACCTTGAGGCTTATGGACACCTACATTTTGCAAACATCGCAGCTCATCGAGGTAGTTTTACTGCCGACCCATCCCTTTTGACATCCCTCGTTGATAGATGGAGACCGGAGACCGGAGACCCACTAATGACGGGAAAACGAGGAGGGAAAGCGAGGCGGGAAAGCGAGGGCGGGAAAGCAAGGGCGGGAAAGCGAGGCGGGAACAAAATGGCGGCAAAGCTATACGCGGGATAAAATGGCGGGAAAGCGAGGCGGGAAATAAATGGCGGGATCAAATGAACATACATGTAGCTGAAATTAAGATACTCATTGAGGAAATTAAGATACACATTACTGAAAATAAGATACAATTTGCCGAAATTAAGATACAACTTGCAGAAATTAAGATACAACTAACACAACTTAACATACAATAAAATAAATCTACTGAGTCCAACGTGGATATTTTCCTTTTCCATCACCAGATTCTTCTGCTACCTTGGCGGCACGAGCCCTTTCTCTCTTTCTCTCCCTCTCAGCTTCACGGGCCTGTTCCCGCTGTCTGTAAACCTCCTCCAGCCGAAGTTTCTCTTCTTGATTTTTCCTTATCATCTCATCAAGAAAAGCCCTCTGCTCCACACAGTAATCTTCCCACTCTTTCTTCTGCTCTGCTTTCTCCTCTGCTTCAGCCTTCTCACGACGCTCTTCCAAGTCCAAGCTAGCCCATGCACGGCGACCTCTTTCACGAATCTCGGTCACCGCCCAGTCCGGCATTTCCGTGTCAATCCAACGATAGTACATGCAGAGAGGAGGAGGAGACTAAAGGATGGATCAGATTCAAGTAAACAATAAAATCAAATAACAATAATCTGGATGACTTGAGCATACCGGAGGCCTGACGTACACAGAAATAGATTCGGGTGGATCAGATTCATAATTGGCGCACATGAAAAACTTCATGCCCAACCAATCTGAAAAATCCGTCACCTCCTTCACCTTGCAGACATCTCCGCACCAACATCGAACTGCTTCCACCCCCGAGGCAAGCTTGCACTCTGCATTTTCCTAGGCCTAATGCTATGATCCGAACAAGGCAAACTCATACTGACTATGGAGGTGCAGGTGCTTTGAAGTCTGTCTGATGGTGAAGAGAGTTTCACTCCCTGCCTCCTTTTATAGGCTCTGCCGGATGTCTACGCGGGAAAAAAGGGCGCGAAAACGAGAAACTGCAGAGGGAAAATTTGGCAGGAAAATAACGCGGGAAAATTAGGCGGGAAACTATTGCACTGCTCGTCCGTCGTTATCGCGTGTACATTCTAAAATAAGTCCATATACATCCATATGTAGTCTTGTAGTACGAACTCTTAAAAGACTCTTGTAGTTACTTTTGTATAAATGATATTTTTTTTCAAACCATGAAAGAGAATTGTGTGTGATCATTATAGAAGATAAAGAAGAAACAAGTACAAAGCTCTAAGCGTCATACAAAAAAAAACCAACTTTACTAAGAGCATCATTATAGAACCATGAAAGAGAATTGTGTGTGATTATACGAACAAGGATTCAAAATCATTTACTTTCATGTAAATGATAGTTGCATTTTAAGTATTAAGATTACATATTATGGCGACCAACGAGAGCATCATCACCAAGTGATTAGTTAGTAATGTTTTCTACTTTATTCCATGGCAGTGTCACTGCTGCGATAGCAATCAAACATTCACTCCCAAAATATTTGATCGAGAGCTAAAACATACTTTCTCTATAAATAAATATAAGAAACGCTATTGTAAACAATGTCGACCTAGAGATAAAAGCCTCACGAAACCACCGTAACGAACAGTGTCGACCAGGAGACAAAGAGTCCCTCTCAAATCGCCGCGGTGAACAATGCTGACCCGAAGATGAGAGCCCCGTGAAACCACGGAAAAAACCGCCCGCCTTCACCGGCGTGGATATCTTGGTTTGGTTCGAGGGATGGGGGATAACCACGGCCCAACAAAATATCCGTAGTATATGCCTCCCATGCACTTAGCCATCCGTGCAACTTGCACAATATTTTTGTTCAAAAGGATTGCACGGTCCGAACCGGAGCAAGTTGGCAGGAGTAAATTTCGTACTGTTTCGTCGGTGGAGAGCGGGAAAAATTCCCACTGTTTCGTCGGTTCGAGCGGGAAAGGAGCCTGGGAATCAGCGCAATCAGCAACAGTGCCGGCCGCGCGGAAACAGTGCCCTGGCCGCCTGCTCCCGAGGCGGCAGGGCCCACCCTGCTTTGTCCGTTACGGACAGGAGTGGGCGGGAACGGGATCCCGCGCTGGCCGCCTCAGCCGGTGGCGGCAGGCCCCGGCCGCCAGGGGCGGTGGCAGCAGGTCCCACGGCCGCCTCGTGCGGTGGCGGCAGGGGCCACGTGCCGCCTGGCGCGCCTGCCGCCACCCGGGGTGGGGGTCTTTTTTCTCCTTTCCACTCGCAGGTGGTCTATTTTGACAATCTCATTCGACAGGGGGTCCTTTTGGACAAAAATTCGCTATAATTTGGTTTCTTTCGTCCATTGCCCGAGGGAGGCGAATTGTGTCTCTCACAAGTTAGCTAGGCTAGTGGTCTCGTTTCCACCTTAACAGTGGATTTAGGAGCCATCGATTTGAATTGTAAGGTGGATGGTGGTTGATGTAACAGTGTTTTAATTCAATAAAGTTTCTGAGGTTTGAAAGAATATAACCGGGAGGCCATCCGGCCCCGGGGCCGAGCACGCCTTTATAGAGGCGATCGCCTGACCCACCTCCTCCGGGGAGAACGGGAGAGTAAGCTCCGCATTCTCCGTGTCGGACACCTGATCAGCTAGCGGCCAGAAGTTCTCACAAAGGGAGGTGCCTCCACGCGGCTCAGCTGAGAACAACTCCTTATAGAAGGAGTAAATATGGGATGAGATGTCCTCTGGGCTTTCCAGGAGAGCATCCCCATCCGAGAGGAAAGGAATGACGTATTTTCGCCTACGGCCATTAGCGATGGCCTGAAAGTAGGCGGTGTTCGCATCACCCTTCAGGAGCCAGTTCTGGCCCCCTCAACGCTGCCAGAACAATTCCTCGCTCTTGAAGATGTCCATGAGCGAGGTATCGAGGGAGTATCTCCGGATCCAGTCGTCCGGGGACAGACCCGACCCGTCTGCCAATTCATCCAGAGCCTTAATCTGACCCAGCAGGACCCCTTTACGGGCCCGGAGGTCAGCGCCCAAGTTTGCACCCCAGCCCTTCATGGCCTGGCGAGCCAACTTAGCACAGTGGTGCCATACATCCACCGCATAGAAGACACGCGGCGGGGAGGAGGCCGCAAGGCGCCAGCGGTCGTGAACCAGCTCGCAGAAACCAGGTTGCTCTAGCCAGAACGTCTCAAAGCAGAAGCAACGGGATCTAGGGGGGGGGAACCATCCCCCGTCGAGAAAATCAGGGGCGTATGGTCGGAGCCAATCCACGTGCCCGCCTTAAGACCACAAAGAGGGAACATCACTTCCCATTGGGCCGACACAAAGACCCGATCCAAGACACTCCGGATGGGGTCCGCCTGTTTATTCAACCACGTGAACCTAGCCCCAATGCGGGCTATCTCACGGAGCGTCAGGTCCGCAATGCAATCATTCAAGAGACGCATTCGGGGCCGATCCACATTCGGATAGCTTTTATCAGAAGCCCACCTAATGAGGTAAAAGTCGCCGGCCACCATCATCGGGGTGGTGCACCTCTCCACCTTGTTTTTCAACTCGGCAAGGAAGCCTGCCGAGCGGCTATGGTCCGCCGAACCATAGACGATAATCACCTCCCAACTGAGGTGAACTCGTCGGTCAGTGACGGCCATGCTCACGAAAAACTCCCCGCGGTGCATGTCCTCAACCGAGAACGCATCCTCCCTAACACCGAGCAGGATTCCCCCAGAGTGGCCCGCCGCAGGGAGCCACTGCCAGGCAAACTAGTGACGGGACAGCCTCTGGAGCTCGTGCATGCTAAAATCCTGACGAATCGTCTCCTGCAGTCCCACTATGATAATCTCTTCCTGACGCAAATATGTTGGGGAACGTCGCATGGGAAACAAAAATTTTCCTACGCGCACGAAGACCTATCATGGTGATGTCCATCTACGAGAGGGGATATTCGATTTACGTACCCTTGTAGATCACACAGCAGAAGCGTTAGTGAACGCGGTTGATGTAGTGGAACGTCCTCAAGTCCCTCGATCCGCCGCGCGATCAGTCCCACGATCTAGTGCCGAACGGACGGCACCTCCGCGTTCAGCACACGTACAGCTCGACGATGATCTCGGCCTTCTTGATCCAGCAAGAGAGACGGAGAGATAGATAAGTTCTCCGGCAGCGTGACGACACTCCGGAGGTTGGTGATGATCTTATCTATGCAGGTCTCCGCCCGAGCTCCGCAGAAACGTGATCTAGAGGTAAAACCGTGGAGATATGTGGTCGGGCTGGCGTGGCAAAGTTGTCTCAAATCAGCCCTAAAACCTCCGTATATATAGGGGGAAGAGGGGGAGCCTTGCCATGGGGTCCAAGGACCCCCAAGGGGTTCGGCCGAGCCAAGGGGGGGGGATTCCTCCCCTTCCAAACCGAATCCAACTAGGTTTGGAAGGAGGAGTCCTTCCCCCTTTTCCCACCTCCTCTTTTTTTTTCTTTTCTCTTTGATTTTCTTCCTATGGCGCATAGGACCTTCTTGGGCTGTCCCACCAGCCAACTAAGGGCTGGTGCGCCACCCCCAAGGCCTATGGGCTTCCCCGGGGTGGGTTGCCCCCCCCCCCCCGGTGAACACCCGGAACCCATTCGTCATTCCCGGTACATTCCCGGTAACTCCGAAAACCTTCCGGTAATCAAATGAGGTCATCCTATATATCAATCTTCGTTTCCGGACCATTCTGGAAACCCTCGTGACGTTCGTGATCTCATCCGGGATTCCGAAAAACATTCGGTAACCAACCATATAACTCAAATACGCATAAAACAACGTCGAACCTTAAGTGTGCAGACCCTGCGGGTTCGAGAACTATGTAGACATGACCCGAGGGACTCCTCGGTCAATATCCAATAGCGGGACCTGGATGCCCATATTGGATCCTACATATTCTACGAAGATCTTATCGTTTGAACCTCAGTGCCAAGGATTCATATAATCCCGTATGTCATTCCCTTTGTCCTTCGGTATGTTACTTGCCCGAGATTCGATCGTCAGTATCCTCATACCTATTTCAATCACGTTTACCGGCAAGTCTCTTTACTCGTTCTGTAATACAAGATCCCGCAACTTACACTAAGTCACATTGCTTGCAAGGCTTGTGTGTGATGTTGTATTACCGAGTGGGCCCCGAGATACCTCTCCGTCACACGGAGTGACAAATCCCAGTCTCGATCCATACTAACTCAACGAACACCTTCGGAGACACCTGTAGAGCATCTTTATAGTCACCCAGTTACGTTGCGACGTTTGATACACACAAAGTATTCCTCCGGTGTCAGTGAGTTATATGATCTCATGGTCATAGGAACAAATACTTGACACGCAGAAAACAGTAGCAACAAAATGACACGATCAACATGCTATGTCTATTAGTTTGGGTCTAGTCCATCACGTGATTCTCCTAATGACGTGATCCAGTTATCAAGCAACAACACCTTGTTTATAATAAGAAGACCCTGACTATCTTTGATCAACTGGCTAGCCAACTAGAGGCTTGCTAGGGACAGTGCTTTGTCTATGTATCCACACATGTATATAAGTCTTCATTCAATACAATTATAGCATGGATAATAAATGATTATCTTGATACAGGAATTATAATAATAACTATATTTATTATTGCCTCTAGGGCATAATTCCAACAAAATACTCGACGAGCTGCTGCCGCCGGCCAGTAAGGCCAAAGCCCCTGATGTTCTAGCATAGGAGACCAACAAAGCGTTTAGTGCCAAGCAAGTTGGGGTAGAGGTAAAACCCATAAAATCTCGCGACCAACTCATGATTCTGCCACATGGATAGCAAGCTTCTACGTACCCCTGTCCATGGCTAGTTCTCTAGCGACACTCAAAACTCTCTTTATGGACCCCTCCGATGTCAGATTCGGTCTACCGTGATCCCTAATTATGCAGTCAAACAGGGCACATGAGCCTGATTCCATTCAACATATGCTGGTTATTTTTACTAGCCTAATTTTCATTTTCAGATAACACAAACACAACAATGTTCTGACCAATTATGACAGCTTACAACTTCAACCAACTTGAAACTTTTCAAATAAGACCAGCATCTAATTAAATCACATATGCTGGTTATTTTTATTCACTAGTAAACATGCACATGCATTGTAATTGGAGAAAAAAAAATATCATGACCCCATTTTTTTTCGAAAAGGAGGCCTCGCCCCGGCCTCTGCATCGAGTGATGCATACAGCCATTTTATTTAATAGCAGAAAAGATCCGAAGTAGGTACAAAGTCGAAAGTAAAGGGAAAATAAATTACAAGGCGATGAACGCCTAAGCCGAATATCTGGATAGGAGTAGTTGACTAATTCCCTATTCTATCAGCATGTCGCCATCCATATCGGCTGAAGATAGCCTGAGCTACCATCTTCCATCGGGCACACCCAGTAACCAAAGGCTCCCTGGTTTCCACAGGAGTGAGTAAGGACCACATGCGGATCAATGCGGTAGCCCTGAAGATGACATGCAAAAAGTTAATAGATTGTTGTCTGTTAAAAACTAGGTCATTTCTGCAATTCCATATAGCCCATAAAAATGCAGAAGTTCCAACTCAAATTAACTTAGCGAACGAGATTTTAACCCCGTCAAGCCATGTCCCAAATAACATGTTAATGCTAGTCGGCGGGGTGATGTTAAAAGCAATATGGATTGAGCACCATAATATTTTAGCCATAGGGCAGTCCAGAAAGAGGTGCTTGATAGTTTCATATGTCTGACAGAAGCTACATCTCCGACTTTCTTTCCAATTTCGCTTGGCCAAGTTATCCTTAGTTAAAACAACTCCTTTGTGGACAAACCACAAAAAGATTTTTAACTTAAGGGGAACCTTAACGTTCCAAATATGTGAAGATTTTGGAATAACTGAATTATCAATAACATGGTCATACATTGATTTCACGGAAAACATCTCATTGGAGGTCAGTTTCCAAACAATCCTATCCGGATCATCAGAAAGACTAACATCCATTAGCCTTCTGACTAGATGTAGCCATCTGACCCATCTATTTCGTACCAAGGATCTGCGAAACTGTTAAAAATGGGAGAGATTTTCACTTCCCAGCCTCTGCACCAACAAGGGATGCATACGGCCATTTTAGTATGAGTACCAAGATAAACATGGTCCTCAGAATTTTTTTAAAATGAGTATCAAGATTTTTTTGATGAGTGGTTTTACCACACGCCAAACTTGATCCTCAATGCATCACCTGTCAATTCTAGAAATTGAACTCGGATCGTTGGGCTGCACAACCGCATGCCCAACCACTGAGCCAAGGCTATGACCAAGTCATTTGTTTCAACATGGAAACTGAATGATGTTGATGTATTATGATGTTCTTTTTATTTGCATAGAAAGCAACAAACTGGCATCAGTTAGGCCAGCATGGCAAGGCAAACATCAGGCAGCAATACATGAACATCTTTCAACTTTTACAATAGTAGCTTAAACATCATGGAGCACGAAACAAAAGATTGTTTGTTGAACTATCAACCACAATAGTAGAATAGTAAACCACATATGAACATTGGGCAATCGATTTACGTGACAATCTCTCATTTGATGATAAATAATGTAATCTCATGTCATCCATCCTTTTTGATAAGTTCCAGAAATGTGTATTGAATTCAAGTCAAAATCGCTCTACATCAGCATCCATGAGAAGAGGAGCAACTTTTTGAAACCAAGTGCCGAGACATCAATGGAGGTTTTTATGGTAGGCAATATTGGATATCTATCCAAGTATACTGTACAAACAGCTGGTCAGCTTTTGATGTGGAAACAACTCTGTCACTATCAATGACAACATCTCGAGGGGGAGCTGACATGGCTCGTTCACCGGACCGTTTGGAGTTGGACAAGAAGTTTCTATCCTGACTTTGTTTATGTCTGGCTGTTATGTTGTCCATCAAAATGTTTCCCTCTCGTAAAGCTGAAACATTCATTGCTTATAGTAAAAAAGAAAAGTCATTGCCATGCATAGATGCATGGACCTGTCGCCTGTGGACGGTGCGGCGATCAGACGGATGGTCAAAAACTCTGCAGCCTGAAAATGTAAAAGACGCATGTATGTACAAAAACTAGGGGTTGACCTGACCGGATTTGCACACATGGAAACGCTTCCTTTCGGCGACATCAACACTAGCTAGTCAGGTCTCAGGTGAGGTCCAAAGCTTTCGGCCGGGTCAAACTCACACGCTTCGTCTTTCCCAAAAGGTGAAAAATCATGCGTGAGAGATGAGTAGACGTACGTGGTGGATGATCAGCGGGCAGTCCGTTTCATTCGCGGTTGTATTGGATTCTGTTGGATGATGATTAGTAAAGGCAGGGCTCATGTCATTCAGTTCTCTATGTGACTCAACAAATGCATATACAAGAGTAAATTACACTAGGAGTACGACAACTTGGGCATCTCTAGCTGATCCCTAAAAGGCTAAAAAGAAATTAAAAGTTTAGTTTGACTCCTCTAATCGGCATCTAGCCGAGCTCCTAAACATGTTAGAGGAGTAAATTTTGTACTGCTCGACCCCCTGACTCCTAAAAATACCCCACCGCACCCAACCGGAGTAAAGAAGAAATTCGCACAAAGGCCCCCTTGTGTCCGGCAACCAAAATGCGTTTTTAAAGTAGTAACATCTTACGTCATTGATTTTGTTTTTTTCCCACGCCTTGCACCGATGTTATTTTGTGATGAATTTTTGCATGCACTTCAAGCATCCCTTAACATTTGTCACAAAAAATTCAGAATATTTTAATTTTTTTTCTATTTTATTTTCGAATTTACTCTTCATCTAGGAGCATTTGAGCTCGAGATTGGAAATTGCACGTCCCAATCCGATTCAAGCATACAAGCAATAGGCCAGCTTATGATCTATTCCCTTTATACCTAAATAATTGTAGTTGAAAAAAACTAGTTAGTTCTTCCAACCCTGTGGATTGTGTACAAAGCGAATAGAAACAACCCTGTGGTGGTCAATGCAATATAGAAAGAGGGAGCTGACGTCGCTGGCTCACCAGACCGTTTGGACAGTAGGTTTTTCTTTATCCAGGCTACGTTTTGTCATTATCACTGTTATATATATCTTCTCTATTAAACTCCATTCCCCTCCCGTGCATACTCCTTCCAATTTTATTTACTCTGCATATTAGCTTTGATCAGGGTCAAACTTTATAAACCTTAACAAAGTTTATAGATAAAAAATATTAACATACACAATAACAAATCAATATCATCAGATTCATTATTGAATGTACTTTCACATCATATAGATTTGTTACTGTGACTGTTTATATTATTTGCTACAAACTTGATCAAATTTTACGAAGTTTCACTTCTGTCAAGTCTAATATGCAGAGTAAATAAAAATGAAGGCAGTACATCGGTACATGTCAGGACGTCCAGGATTTCTGAATCTTAGAGATTGGACCGACAAACGAGGTTCACCGCTACAACAGAAGAGAAAAAGGAATGGATTCAGAGACTAGTCGTCGTCCTGTCGACTCATTGAACCAGGCTCCGGTCCAGCATCCCATTCTCATCCTATACAAAGTCCAACATCTAGACAGTCTCTGCTACGATTAACTGAAGGAAGACACTTTCAAAGGGAAATCATCCATTCAAAAGACCCGATTCCCCCGTTCGACATAGCAAAGTCCTGGCCTAATTCCCAGTCCTGGTGATAACATAGACACAACAATCTTGTGCCCAACCATGACAGTTTTACGACTTCAACCAACTGGAACTGTTTTCGCTGAGTTGTTCCGATCAACTAACGCAACCAGATCCTCCAGCAAAAGGACCAAAATATAGAAACTGAATGTCGCGATAACGGGACACACAGGACCATCCTTATAGACTAACAAAAGTCTATACGAGCGCGAATCTTTAGTTGCCATCAGCGGTGGTGGAAGCTGCCGGTCCTGGTGCGGCTGGAGGAGGGAGCAGCACCTGTGGATCCTTCTGGAAACTGAAACCTGCACAGAACATGACAATGCGCAATAAGTTCGTTACCAAGATGGCAATGCGTCCTCAATTGGTATACGCGGGAGAATAGCTTGCCTAACATTATAATTTCTTTATTAACATTGAGTTCAACCTTGTAACTTGTGAGGACAACATAAGCATGATTATTGAGGGAGGCCTCAAAACTCGAGACGTTTCCCACAGTACCGTGGCACACATGCAATTTGCCTATCAATCTGATCAAACTGACAGCAGGCTAGGAGCATCAGCGAAAACAAGAAGGAAAATGCAGTTTCTCTTTGCTAGATGGATACGGAACAGTACATTCTATGATCCTATCAACTGGCACAACAGCAATTTAAGACAAAACATCTACTATCTTCATCTATAAATAAAAATGTTCAAGGAGAAGAAAATCGACAACTGATTTTGCATGGATGTTACTAAATTATACTGTAGGAAGAATGACGATGTTTTCTAACTTCTGTCGTCCAACCAGCATTTCCAGAGTAACTAAATTTGTTCGGATTTAACGGACATTCTGAATCACATCAGCGTGCAATCCAATTAATATTAAAGGATAAGGTACTGAACATGAATGGATTTGTAAAATTGATGTGTAGTTACAGTAGACGTGCGAGGATAAAATAGGATGATTGCTCGACATATGAAGCATGAAGAATGACAACAGCTAACTTACAGTACGAGGGTGATGATGGAGCCTTGATGCTAATGTGATCACGAAGTATGCCATATGTCCTCAAAATATTGACAATTTTGTAAATTTCCTCATGAACCTCGCCACATTCGATGTTGACAACCTTGAGGTGCGCACACACGAATGATTGATCTATTGTTTCTTGGCGCGCAGTTGCTCTTGTGAGGCTCATGATACAAAACATTCAGTACGACAATAGCACATATGACAATACCTTATACAGAGAATATACCTTCGTGTTACGAAGCTGAAGAGTGAGCATCTCAAGAATTGGAGAGGAGAGTGGATTTTCAGCACCGGGTGCCTAGGCACCCTCTATGAACAGTAACATCAAAACAAATAGAAAAAAAATCAAAAAATCTGAAACTTTGCAAGATCAAAGATGATCAAAATTTCTAGGTGCTTGCAAGTTTTCGTGCCAAAAAAACATTTGAGGAGCTCTATGGAGGAAAAACTTTTTAGTACTTCAAATTTTGAGCTCTTTTAGCACTGAAATCTGAAACTTTTTCGTACACCTTTCTCTACATGATATTTTGGCATGAAAACTTGTAAGAACCTACAAAGTTTGACCATCTTATATGTTGCAAAGTTTCAGATTTTTTTGAACTTTTTTTCTATTTTTTTGATTTTACTGTTTATAGAGGGTGTTACACCTTTCTCATTGGAGAGTGTTGCAGAATGCAACTTAGGTCAATAGCTGTGAACCACTCATTGAGCAACAGAGTCTTTAATTTGCTGAAAATTGGGCACCATTCTAAATCCCATCTGTAGATAAACTGGGCAGATTGCAAATGAAGAAAAGAGAAGTCTGAGACTCAAGACAAAATAATTTTACTTAGTAGGAACTTCAGGTTGATACTTTTTAACTTGAAAGTAGCTAAGAAAAGACAAAACTACACCTCAAGCACCGGAAATATCACACTATCCAATTAATATGCTACATGTTATTAAATTATTAACTTGAGAGCCATTGGTATTTGGTAGAGATAAAACTACTGAACTGTGGCAATGGAAAAAAAAGCAAGCTGCTTATATGCAGGTGTAACAATGGATATCACAAAAGAAACTGGAGGTGGAAAATAGCACTAAGCGTAAAAAAAAGGTAGTAGTGCAACCCTACATTGACGGTCTCAGCTTCCAATATCAACTCCAAATTGACTGCATTGGACAAACCATTGAGAAGCACACCCCCCCTTTGTCGGATAATCTGTACAACCACAGTGAAAATCACAACCTCTCTGCACACCGTCACACAAATCGTAGCATGAATAGCCAAGCCCAACATAGGCTGTCACTAGAAATGGCATGTCCTCAAGGAAAGGGGTCACGCCATTAAAATCATCAACTCGCAGTGAGATAAGATCCGGAGGAAAAATCCAAACGCGAAAATCCACAGGGATCGTACAGGAATCGGAGATGCAGAGATGCTTTAGTGATTTGGATGAGATCTTCCGTTCATGAATGTTGCACCTTTGCATCTTTAGTTCTTCTAATATTGGGCAGCCCGAGAGATTCAGAGCGGAGCATTCTAGGTTAACCAGATGAAGGTTTATGGTCTTCAAATGATGGGAGATGAAAGGCACATCGAATACTGGTGGATCAAGGGCATGAAATCTCACAGTGGTGACTGGTGAGTATGAGCTCCCCTAACTTGGCACTTGAGAACGAACTCAACCAACAGCTTCGTGTTTGTGTATATCCACTTGCCATACACCGGATAATCATCAGGGTATGTAATTATCTTGCACTTTACGAGAGGAGACTTTCCGCGGAGTTGGATGATGAGATTCACCAACCGCCGGAACCGCTCGCAGTCGTCAACATTGAAGTGCAGGCTGGTGGTGCGCCTCCAGAGGTCGTGCCAACGGGTGTCGAGCACGCAGGTCTGCAGGGCGTCGTCGGACGGCAGAAAGGACATCACATGCCGGAGGAGGTCGTCGGTGAGGTCGCCGAAGCGATCCGCGTCGCTAGCAGCAGCAGCAGCAATCTGCGCATTTCGTCGAACAGGTGTTGGGAAACCCTTCTGCGGGAGGGGAAAGAGATGAGCATGACCAAATCGGTGGAAACCCTAGGTCGAATGTGGCACCAAAACGGTGAATCGCTTCTCTCTATGCAAGGAAAAAAGGGAATCTAGCACGAAGGTGTAAAAAAATGTAGGTTTTGCCTCACCTCAACTCGCCGGCGACCGCAAGCACTCTCTTCCTTGGCGCCGCAGCCTCAAATAGCCCAGCTATAGCCCCAAATAGCTCATTAAAAAAGCCAGGCGCTAAATCCAACAGCCAGCAATTTAAAACCTTGGTGGCGGCTCCAGTGAAGGGAGAGACAAACAGAGGAGCTGTGTTTCTCCAGGAAAATGCACCCGTTGTGTTTCTCCAGGAGCTGGCTTCTAGTAGCTGGAGTGTTCGGTGGGGCTTCTAGGAGCTAGATCAGGAAGCTGGCTGGTGGAAAGCTTTCCAATTGGCTCAAGTCATCCCACATGCCCAAGTCATTTGTTTCACCTCAACTCGCAATAAAAAGAGAGGCTACCTCGATGCATACCCCAAAAATACAACCGTGACATAATTTTTATTCTCTGAAATAGGTGATCACATTTGAATCTTTGGCAAATCGAAGGTTTAGAGATTAGTCGTGGTGGGTGTCAGATCTGCATTTTGATGGCGTGTTCGGGGTGTTGCCCCGGTTTGATTCCTTCAACGGTAAGGGCTTCATTTTTGATGAGCCACCTTGGAGGTCCGCAAAGCTGCATATCAGCGATGGAGCCGCCTTGACCTCGGGTAAGGAGGTGATTCGTCATTCTTTTCTTCGGTGACTGATGTGGTAGTGCCGTAGGCAGGTGACGGACGTTAGTGTCAAACTCACAGATTTTTTTTTAATCTTTTCAGTCTTGTCATATCGGTTTTTATGTAACTTGTACTTCAATCTTTATGTGTAAATGAGACGTATTACAAAATAAAAGATTTTAGCGATACACGTACGTATACTCAAGAAGAGATGTCCATCCATCCATTCATGGGGCCTTTAGTGATGCTGAGTTTGCTACTTGGCCGGGTAGATGGAAAGGAGAGGTGTAACGAGGGGATTCAGCCCCAGCTAGCCGAAATCACTACTTAGCGAATACACCTTACAACGATTACTCCCACCTTTACATGTTGTGAAAACTGATGCACTCCATGCGTGTCATTTTTCGCAACCAGGGAGTTTTTCCTTTTTTCGTGGATCCATATTTTTAAAACGTTTTATCTCTTAAATCGTGCGTTCAAATCTCGAATCGTTTTCACCGTTGGCTTTCTCGCGTCGAGATCTTCAAAACTAGATCCCATGTTGATAGCTTTCGATGAACTTCTTTTTTCATAAAAAACCGAACAAAAAAACCGTACCTTACGTGATAGAAAAAAAACAGAAAACGAGGTTTTTTCCCCTTTCCTAGAGGCACGGGTCGTACCTCTCGCGAAGGAAAAACCATGCCTCTCACAAAAGCTTAGGCTGGCCTTGTTCCTGCCCGTCTCTTATCCCAGTTAGCTTCCCGCGGTGTTGGTCGCCTGGACTAGGCTTTTTTCCTTCTTATGGTCCATCACATGCATGCACGTATTAGCTATTTGCCTCAATTCCCTAAAAAAAAGCTATTTGCCTTAAAATTCCCTTTAGAAAAAAGCTATTTGCCGCAAAAAGGATGCACTTTACTTGTACATGCATGACAGGTCCATCCATAGCCGCAAAAAGTTCTAGTTCATCGTATAGCCGTACGGCTCACTCGTCTCGCACTCTCTAGGTTGGTTCTGGCAGATCATATTTAGGCGAAGACGCACGGTACATACACAAACTAGCTCCTCAATATGTTCCATCTAGCAAGAAGGCATGTGACGGTCCTTCTTACTGTTTTTTATTAGTTTCATGGCAGGGAAGGTCTACATACATATATAGCATAATAGCTAACCAAAAGAGGTGTCTCCTCTTCTAGGTACAGGGCAAAATTGACAAAAATGACCCCTCGGGCGAAAGAACTCACGGATTGACCCCTCGGAGGAAATATTTTACCGGCCTGACCTTTTTGTGTGGTGCCCAACACCTAGGCGTCACACTGTACTGTGTGACGCCTATAGGTTCGGCGCCACACCCCCGACCACGTGGCAGGGAGGGGCCCACCCCCCAGGCAGTGTGACGCCTAGGCCTCAGGCGTCACACATTGTAATGTGTGGCGCCTAACGCTTAGGCGCCACACATAGACTTAACTGGCCACGGGCCAGCCCCCCTCCCCACCCCCTCCCTCATTCAAACAGAAACTGCAACTGTGGCGGCGGCTGGCTCTCGCCCCCTCCCTAATCCCCTCCCCCATCTCCTTCATATCTGATGATTTCTTCCTTGGATTGATCCCCCAAGGTAATCTCCTCCCCCATCCCTTCCCTTTCCCATCCTTCTATCCAATTGTATTAGGTTTTGGTTGAGTAGATTGATTTTAGTAGATTGATTTGAGTAGGTTCTTAGGATTTGACTAGTTAGGATATGAGTTAGGATATGAGTTAGTATATGAGTATATTAGTAGTAGTAGTTCATATTTGTAGTTAGTATTAATAGTTAGTATTAGTAGTTAGTAGTAGTAGTTAGTATTAGTAGTAGTTCATATGAGTTCTTAGGATTTGAGTATATGAGTAGTTAGTAGTAGTAGTAGTAGTTAGTAGTAGTAGTTAGTATTAGTAGTAGTTCATATGAGTATATGAGTCTTATTTGAATATGAGTATTAGTAGTAGTTCATAGTAGTTAGTATTAGTATTAGTTCATATGAGTATAGTTAGTATTAGTAGTAGTTCTTAGGATTGTAGGATGGTGTAATTTTTTGAATATGAGTCTTATTTGAATATTAGTTAGTATATGAGTATTTTTTTGTGATTTGTAGGATGGTGTGGCCTCTGAATAATGTTTATGACTTTGAACACCGGGCCTATTTCATGTCGGAGAAGAAGATGGTAAGTAGAAAATGATTAGTAGATGAGTAATTTTTTGAAAATGTAATAAGCACTTGATATCTTCTTCTCCTATATGTTTGCAGGAGCTTACGCCCTTGAAGATCCGGTCTCATGGGGCATCCTCTATAATGCACTACGATGAGCGATACACCCCGTACATCGAGATGACGGGACTCCTTCCATTCGTGCAGCTTGTGAGTCGGTCAACTCCCAATCTGAACGTTGCGGCAGTCACAACACTTATTGATCGTTGGAGGCCGGAGACACATAGTTTTCACCTCCGGACCGGAGAGATGACGGTTACTCTTCAAGATGTTTCCATGATCACCGCTCTTCTGATCGAGGGGAAGCCACTATGTATGAGCACTGATTCTGAGGGATGGCGGCAACAAATGGAGGCTCTTATTGGTATGTCGCCGCAGGAGCCGGAGGTAGAAGATGGAGGGAAGAAAGATAGAGTCCCTGCCGGCGCCACTTTCACTTGGATTGCCGCCAACTTTGCTCATTGTCCTGAGGACGCAGATGATGAGGTGATCCAGAGGTATGCTCGCGTCTACATGTGGTACGTCATCTCTAGGACTATCTTTGCTGACGGCACATGCAAGAATGCTCCATGGATGTGGCTGAAGGCGTTGACTGTTTTCGACAACAAGTTCAGCTGGGGCTCGGCCGCACTGGCTTACTTGTATCGGCAGGTAATAAATTGTTACTATTAAGTACTCTCTGTTATCTTTTTCTGCTAAACTGATGCATGTTTGTTGTTACTTGTAGTTGGACGATGCTTGTCGCAGGACGACAAAGGACGGTGGAGTTGGTGGTTGTATGCTCCTACTTTCAGTATGGAGCTGGGAACGCCTACCTGTTGGACGCCCTAAAAGCTCAAAGTGGAATACCTGGGATGACCACGGCAACCCTGTACGGCAACCTACATGGGCTTACAAGTGGGACTTGGTATCGGAGGTGGCAAGCGAAGTGAACCTATTGTACAAGCAATACACCAACGAGATGGATTCGCTTACCCCCGAGCAGGTAAGATGGTTTCAGAGTTGACTTCCAGCTTCTATGTTGCGAGTAAAATGAATTGTGGTATTCATCTTGTGTTGTAGGTTGAATGAGAGCCATATGGTGTCGGGCCAAACTTTGGTGATGCACACACGTTCGACCTGAATCCACTATGCGTGCAGGAAAGACATCTTTGGCTAATGCGTTGTCCCCTAATATGCAATTGGGCGGTTGAGTTTCATCTCCCGCATCGTGTGATGCGTCAATTTGGGTACTTTCAGCCACACCCGCCGGAGTGGGTGGACATGGACACACAACTTCACAGGTAACAAAAAATAAGTAGTGATTAGTTTTGTTCTTAGTGTTGAGCGAGCTACTGATGTGTTTTGTTCAAAGCAGGTTGGATAGGAGGAGGCAGCGAAAAATCAAGGATTGGCAGAAGCATCATAAGAGCTATGTCGTTATGTTCGAGCAAAGTGTGCAGGCAACTTCGAGCATACAACGAACCCAGTACTGCCAGCATTGTCCTCATGCGTTCAGCAACTACTTAAGATGGTTTCAGGCGAGTACTCGTGTCGAGATTTGTCCGCCGGCTTACGAGGAGGACATATTGGAAGAACCCACTGAGTACGATGCACTTGCCCAAGGCCGTTACAACAAGTTGATTCGCGAAGGGTACCAAACTTCCTTCGCCCCTGTCCTGAACTTTGTGGTAAGTGTGCTCCCCTATGAAAATTATGAATTCTAGTGGACCTATTCACTTGCACTTATTTGTTGTCATTGTCTTGTGATCATAGCGCAAAGAGGTCAAGAAACAAGCTGATGAGTCCGAAGATATTCTAGATAACACTGCCGGAGGAAAAAAGGGAGAATCTGCACTTCGTCTATTCATAAAGGTGTTGTGTCATTATTATTATTTTGCCCACGAATGCAACATTATAGGTTACCTAATATATGTCATTTATATTTGAATCTAATAGGAACAGGGCCAGAAGTTACGACGCCTATCCAACATTTTAGGTTGCCGTGACTCTGAATATGTTTCACCTTCGAGATCCGGTTCATCCGAAAGAAATACTCTTGACGATTCAGCTTCTTCGGGCGCTCGTATGGACGATGGTGACATTACCTCGGCAGCTAATACCCAAAGAAATACTGTAGAGGATGATGTTGACACTCCTGAGGTATGACATAGCCATACAATTTGCACTTTCAACCTTCAGCTTTGAACCTTCAAATTTGAACTTTCAACCTTCATATGTATTAGGCTGCGGACGACATGACGTTGAAGGCTTTCCAACGCTCCGCTTACATGTTGAAGCCCAGGAAGGAATTTAAGCGGTACTCACCGGATGATTATGCGAAAGGAAAGAATCCGATGGCCGGGGGCTCTCATTTGTCAAGGACGAGAAGCATGGACGATGAGGTTGAGGATGACGATGACGATGAGTCGGATGACCCGGAGCAATTTGTGGTTGCGAGAAGGAAGAAGCTAGTATCCAAGAGGGGACGAGGCCCCAAGATGTGAACCGGAGTGATTTGGAGTTGGTGTTGCACTTGTGTTGTGAACTATTTACTTTTGTTGTGAACTATTTCGAGTTGTGAACCATTTAGTTGTTGTTGCACTTGTTGTGAACCATTTAGTTGTTGGCTATGATGATGATGTCAATAATTGTTGCACTTGATGATTCCTTGGATTTCACATATATGATGATTTCACTTGTTGCACTTGATGCTGTCAGAAATGTTGTGTACATATATGATGATGCTGTTGCACTTGATGCTGTCAAAATTGTTGTATTGCTGTCTAAATTCAGATTCCAGCAGGTTTTCACATGTGTGGCGCCTAAGCCTTAGGCGCCACACATGTGCAACGCCTAAGCCTTAGGCGCCACACATGTGAAAACCTGCTGGAATCTCACCCCCCACTATTTCCCGCCACCTTTCCCTCCTCCGTTCCCGCCAAAATTTCCACGTCTTCTTTCCCGCCACCTTTGGCTCCTCCGTTCCCGCCAAAATTTCCACGTTTCCTTTCCCGCCACCTTTCCCTCCTCCGTTCCCGCCAAAATTTCCACGTCTTCTTTCCCGCCACCTTTGGCTCCTCCGTCCCCGCCAAAATTTCCACGTTTCCTTTCCCGCCACCTTTCCCTCCTCCGTTCCCGCCACCTTTCCCTCGTCCGGTCTATAAAAGGAGGCATTGGACTGCCTTCCTTCGTCATCCACCCTAGCTTGAGAACACTACCACCGCTTTAGTCAATATGAGTTTGCCTTGCTCGGATCAAAGCATCAGGCCTAAGAAAATGAAGAGTGCGAGTTTACCTCGGGGTGTGGAAGCAGTTGGATGTTGGTGCGGTGATCTCTGCAAGGTGAAGGAGGTGGAGGATTTTCAGATTGGTTGGGCATGAAGTTTTTCATGTGCGCCAATTATGAATCTGATCCACCCGAATGTATTTCTGCGTACATCAGGCCTCCGGTATGCTCAAGTCATCCAGATTATTGTTTATGTGATATTTTTGTTTACTTGAATCTGATCCTCCTCGTAGTCTCCTCCTCCTCTCTGCATGTACTATCGTTGGATTGACACGGAAATGCCGGACTGGGCGGTGACCGAGATTCGTGAAAGAGGTCGCCGTGCATGGGCTAGCTAGGACTTGGAAGAGCACCGCGAGAAGGCTGAAGCAGAGGAGAAAGCGGCGCAGAAGAAAGAGTGGGAAGAGTACTGTGTGGAGCAGAGGGCTTTTCTTGATGAGATGATAAGGAAAAACCAAGAAGAGAAACTACGGCTGGCGGAGGTTTACAGACAGCGGGAACAAGCCCGTGAAGCTGAGAGGGAGAGAAAGAGAGAAAGAGCTCGTGCGGCCAAGGCAGCAGAAGAAGCTAGTGATGGAAAAGGAAAACATCCACGTTGGACTCAGTAGATTTCACGAAGTTGTATGAGCAAGTTGTATCTTAATTTCAGCAAGGATAATGAAACAGAGTCTTGATGAAACAGAATCTTGATGAAATGAGAAACATAGTCTTGATGAAACAGAGAACAAAGTGAAACTAAGAGAAAAATGAGAACAAAGTGAAACTAAGACCAACATAGTGAAACTAAGACCAACTTAGTGAAACTAATACCAACATATTGAAACTAAGAGAAAAATTAGAACAAAGTGAAACTAAGAGTAGCCAAGTTACTCTGTTTCACATGTGTGGCGCCTAAGCCTTAGGCGCCACACATGTGAAATAGACTAACAGAAAGTGTGCATTTTCGATGCCAGTAGGTTTTCCATTGTGTGGCACCTAAGCCTTAGGCGCCACACAATGAAAAACCTACTGGCATCCAAAATGCACACTTTCTGTTACTCTATTTCACATGTGTGGCGCCTAAGCCTAAGGCGCCACACATGTGCAACGCCCAAGGCTTAGGCGCCACACATTCTGTCATGCTGAAAACTGCAGCACATAGTGGTGGAGGAGTTCAAATATACATCACAAATATACAACACATAGTAGTGGTGGAGGAGTTCAAATACATACGTTAAAACATACAACACAAAGCGCATAGTAGTGGTGGTGGAGTTCAAACATACATACGGTTCTTGAAGTAACATACGTCCAAAAGTGCATACATAGTGGAGTTTCATAGTAATAAAGCGCGGAACTGAACAAGGTTCAACAACACATAGAATAGAAGCATCCGACTCTATTGGGTCGAGCAAGGCCCCTTACCCTTCTTCTTCTTCCTCTCTTCTTCCTCTTCCTCTTCCCTTTTGCGCATTTTTGAAGCCTCTTCCTTAACCCTCTCCGTGAAGCGTTGATGCTCCCACTCTCTCTTTGCTGCGGCCTCTGCCCACATCTTCTTAAAGTTAGCTTCATATTCTTTTTTACGTTTCTCTAGCGTCTTCCTGTCATTCTCCTTTATCCTAGCCTCATATCTCTTATGCTCAAGGAACATTTGCCAGTCCTCATCCATCTTTGCCTTATGCTCCTCATCCTTCTTCTTTCGCGCTTCCGCTGCATCCTCCTCTCTCAACTTCTTTGCAGCCCTCTCCATCAACAGCTGCTCCTCACTGGCTGCATCCTTCTCCTCCCCCCACTCCGCTTTTGCCTTGTTGGGTTGAGAAGCGGCCATACCTACAAAACAGGCATCAAAACTCATAATTAGTAAAATAACACACAAAGGAGCATCAAAAACAACATGATAAAGATAAGTGAAATATGTGACAAACGGAAATGGTCCCCGTAGGTATCCACGCATACCAATCCTAGTAAGTCCACCACCTATCCCACCACTGCCTCTAGTAGCACCGCCACCTATCCCACCCCTGCCTCTAGCACCACCACGACCTATCACACCCCTGCCTCTAGCAGCACCCCTGCCTCTACCACCACCACTTCCTCTAGCACCACGTCCTCTAGTAAGCCCAAGTCGGCTAGGAACATGTTGAGTAGGAACTTGTTGGGTCGTGCTTGCTTGACCCGTCCCTTGTTGGCTCGTGCTTCCTTGACCCGTCCTTTGTTGGCTCGTGCTTCCTTGACCCATCCCTTGTTGGCTTGAACTTGGTTGGCTAGGACTTGGTTGGCTAGGACTTGGTTGGCTTGAATCATTGTTTTTGGACTTCTTCTTTCGCGTCGTACACCTTCTTGTGTTGTGCCCTGTTACACCGCAATCTCCACATTGTGATCTCTCAGTAGGCTCTTGGAATTGGTTGTTCCCCATTTCTCTGCCACCACCATGGCCCCATCTATCCATGTCTCCTCTAAAACGCTTTGTCTTTCGTCTTCCCAGTTTCACAACCTTCCACTCTGGGTCGGACCATAGTTGTACTCCATGATACTCCGGCCATTGTGATTGGTCAAAGTATGGTTCAAATCTAGGAGCCCATGTATGCTTCGTGGTCATGATCGAGAACTCGGACTCCCTCACGGTTAGTGGATGGTTGACGTCCACATTCCTACTGCGAGCTGCCGTGTACAAATGCGAGCATGCGAGATGAAGCAACCTTGGCCTCCCACAAGAGCAATCACACAAGGATAAAGATACCTTGAACGCCCTGTTTCCGTGTTGCTGGCCATCGTTTGTCGTTCCTCCGGGCTCATTCACTTCGTATGTCCAATCCTCGTTGTTGTACAGGGTAACCATTTGGGAGTCAGCCTTCCGTGATTGAAATACCATCCATTTGTCAACCTTTGATGGAAACTGGTACTTATACCTTTTCTTGTTCTCTCCCGCAATCTGATCATCTGTTTCTTGCGAGTACTTTAGAAAGTATGCTCTCAACTTGTCGAATGTGTATTGAACTATTGCCGTCACCGGCAACGCACGGACACCCTTCAACACCCGGTTGAAGCATTCTGCCATGTTACTGGTCATTTGACCATATCTTCGGCCATCTTCGTCATAAGCTCGTGCCCACTTGACCCGAAGTTCAATGTGCCTGTTAAGAAACTCAAGCCCACCTGCATCAAGTTTTTTGTTTACAAGCAAAGCATTGTACAATCTTGCAAATCGTTTGTCAGAAAATGCTTGACAACAATCTTGAAGATCATCCGCCAACTCCTTGCTACCACATGCCCGGTAGAAGTTTGCACAGAAATGCCTCATGCACCAACGATGATGCAAAGGAGCATGGCCGGGAATGACAATGTCAACCGCGTTAAGTATGCCTTGATGGCGATCCGATATGACACATATTTCCCTTTCAAACGGTAATACTTTGGTTCTCAAAATATGCAAGAACCATTCCCAGTTAACATTGTTCTCTGCCTCAACCAAAGCAAAAGCCAAAGGCATCAACCAGTTATTGGCATCACTTGCTATTGCAACCAACAAAGTGCCCTTGAATTGTCCGGTCAAAAACGTGCCATCGATGGAGATGACAGGACGACAGTGCTGGAAAGCCCTCACACATTGCTCAAATGCCCAAAATGCACGGCCAAATACGCGGACCCTATTTCCATTCATAATCCTTGTTTTCTCCCCATACGGCTCGACCACATGAACCATGCCCGGGTTAGTGTGGGCAATAGCTCCCAACAACCTAGGTATGCGGTTGTATGCTTCCTCCCAATCACCATACAACATCTTGAATGCGGCTTGCTTTGCTTTCCATGCCTTACCATATTTCACCTCGTAGTGAAAGAGGGCTTTCACAAGGTCTTGTACGCTTTTTATGCTCATTGTAGGAAGAGAGGAGATGGAGTTGGAAAGCCTATAAGCGATGAACTCGGAGGTTAGTTGCCTATGGCTTTGCGACGATAGGGCACCATCAACCCTCTTGCCTCGACACATGTGAGGCATACAACTGACAATGTTCCATCCTGGCCCTCCTTTCCATGGTCTTGCACGGACAATCCAAGGACACCCTCTATCCTCACATGCAACCGTGTAACGCAGCTTCATGTTTGAATGAACAACTTTGTGTGGCCTATAATGCGTAACAGAATATTCATCCAACCACATCTTCAGTTCAAAGAATGTTTCGAACTTTGACCCCGGCAAAATAATATTCTTCCCATGTGTGTCCCGATGAGAAGGTGGCCTAACTTCAAACAATATGCCTTCGCCTCCGTCAACCACGGCTTCATCCGCAAGGCTAAGATCCTCGAACAATGGTGTCCGGTGATCACGCTTTAATACATTCGTGAAAGCTTCAACCTCCTTTGCCGTGAACCCTTCTTCATCAACTTCTTCATTGGGACCCTCATCGTCAGACTCAGAGGCATAGCCACGTGAGTACGGAATGGAATGGTCCATTGTCTCTTGCAAATTATATTTGTCCAAATCACCAAGATTGTTGTCATGAAGAACATTACCATCATTCTCATCATCATCGTGCTCATCATTAGCCTCTACCAATGGTTCATGTTCAATGTTGACCTCTTCGTTAGCCTCATAGACACAAGAAAGAGGTTCAATGTTGGCCTCTTCGTTGATTGTTGCAGGAATAGCTTCAACAATCGAAGAGGCAACACGGTTCAAATCCAACAAGTTAGGAACATTTGTTTTGATGGCAAATAACTCTAGAGCCTTGTCTAGTGATTCGGCCACCGTATCCTTGTATGCAAGCCAACGTTGCTCGGAGTTGACACGCATGGTCTTCCAACGAATGTGCATTCCGAATCCCACATTATGCCTACCATCAAACTCAACTACATCACTAGGGTCCATCCAATTCAAATCCTTTCGGACTTGTTCCAACAATTCACCATAGCTAGGACACAAATCGAACACCATGTCAAGCTCATCCGGGTCCGGATCAATATTTCCTTTTAAAAAGGCATCCTTGTCCACGTGATGAACATAAACACATGTTCTTCCCATACCTAAACAACAAAACATACAACCTTTTTTATGAGCAATCATACAATTACAATAACCCTTGCCTAACTTCCAAATAACCCTAACCCCATCATAACCCTAACACAACCAAACATCCCTAACCCTAGCCTAACCAAGCCTAACCCTAGCCTAACCCTAAAACAACCATAATGCACACATCCAAACAACCCTAATCCTAACCCCATCATACCCCTTATCCTAACATACAAACAAATAAAACAATATCATATACATCCCACATTTCATGAAAAACTAGGGTTTCCTAAAATTTGCAAAAAAAAGAACACAAAATATTTTCCTTTGGATGAGAATGAGGGGAGAGGTGGGGATTACCTTAGGGGAGTGATTGGACAACAAATGCCCGGTCCAAACCTTCAGATGTGCTGATGTAGAGAAGGATTTGAGGGAGGGGGCAGTGGATGGGAGAGGGGCTGGGGGAGGGGAATGAGGGAGGGGGTGGGGAGGGGGTGGGGAGGGGGGCTGGCCCATGGCCAGTTAAGTCCATGTGTGGCGCCTAAGCGTTAGGCGCCACACATTACAATGTGTGACGCCTGAGGCTTAGGCGTCACACTGCCTGGGGGGTGGGCCCCTCCCTGCCACGTGGTCGGGGGTGTGGCGCCGAACCTCTAGGAGTCACACAGTACAGTGTGGCGCCTAGGTGTCGGGCGCCACACAAAAGGGTCAGGCCGGTGAAGTATTTCCCCCGAGGGGTCAATCCGTGAGTTCTTTCGCCCCAGGGGTCATTATTGTCAATTTTGCCTCGGTACAGTTGGCTTGAGCCTCCAGGAACTCACCCAGGTCTAAGGCCTATCATTCAGGACCAGCCTCATGAAAAAAGCTCCATAGGAAGCGGGTACTAGGATAGAAGGAAGAAAATATGGGACCCAGACTAAGAGACATCACAAAGAGGACACATATCATCACCCGGCCCATGATGCTGAGCCACCTCCTTTGTCCTTGAGGGGAGACGATTTCATATAATTTGTAAAACGAATATCTTATGTGGAACCAGGTCGTTTCATAACGATTGGTCCATGCTAGAATCGACGCACAACCTAGGTATCTGTAGGCCTAGCTCAGAAAGAAGAGCCGCGATAGGACGAGGTCCCAAGTCACCATGTCCGAAGAGCCCACCAACACAAGAGGGAGAGCCCCCCCCCCCAAATCGACCCAAGATAAGGCCTCCTCAGGATCAAATGTATGACATAATATGATGTTTTAATTCCCTCCTTGAACGATTAGAGGAAAACAATAGCATCAGGTCAAAAAAATCGCAAACAGGCTCGAAAACTCAATACGAAGTAGGGCATTGCCAAGCAACGGGTCAAGGCAGTTGGGCTTGTCCCACATGGAGATCAGTACCACGTGTACGCCACCTAGCACCTTATGTGTGAGTCCCACACCAAGGTTGAAATAATAACCATTTGTGCCTTAGTAGTTCATTTTCAAAACAAAATCGCGTGACCTATTGAGTTAGCTCGTGTTAAAATCATATATATCAAGATTTGTAGATAGCTCTCATGCGAGGCATCGACGTCGGGGCAAGACATTGAGATGTGGTGAGTGTGGGGTGACCATGGCCATAAAAGGATGTTGATGGTGGAGATAGAGAAAGAATCAAACTTATTGGGCGAGGAGGTTAGAAGAAGACGGGGAAGGCTTGCTGGAGGGGGCTGGTTTGGACTACGAGGGAATGGGTCAGAGATTGCTTGCGGCGAACAATTTATGAACATCGGTGGTTGAAGGTGGGTTTAAAGTGAATAGTGAGGTGCATCGAGAAATAAGAAAAAAATGTATTTACTGAAAATAATAATTAGTTAATGTTTCATAGGTAATTAATCTCAAAGAACCCTTTGTGTTCTCTCTACAAATGGGTAATACTGTTTAGGTAGTATCTATCTTTGTACCCCCTACCATGGTCTTAGACTACCCATAGCGGGGAGTAACTTTGACTAGTAACATGCGTATAGTCTATGTTAGTACCTCTTTAGTGGGATTAACATATGTGTCATTCTAACATCCCGTTACAATTGGCGGGATCTAGACTAGCCCCACAGAAGATTGAGAGCAAGGCCTAGAGAACATGTTCGCGTTGTCCCACCAGCGTGTGACTTGAGGTCTAGTTCTAACGTCCTGTACAATTGTTGGGTATGCAAAGCACATAGTAGGAATGTACTAAGAGTATCTACAGCCGAACGTCCCAAATCCACCTCAAATGCTCGGGCGGATGACCCGTTCACGAAAATGCAATCCAGACGGGCTTCTTGGTCCTCAAACGTTTGGGCCGACCGAAACCCCTCATATCCAGTCCAAATAGAATAAGGAAGAGAACCTTCCCAAATATGATCCGACAAAATCAAAATCAAAACTCAAAGATGATGCATACGAACTCCGTTTTCAATTAAATTGAGTTTTGACAAGAAGAAGAACACTCTAAAATCTCACATAGAGAAAAACAAATAAGAAACAAGAAAGATGATGTCAAGGATGAAGTGGTTTGAGCTTTCTATGAATGATATGATCAAGGTACTCACTCGATATCCCCCTCTTGATAGTACGACAATCAATCATATAACCTGGTCTCTCAACAAGCACCATGAGACCGGTAAAATAGAAAACATATCAAGGTCGAACCTCCACCTTGTGCATAATCCATTACGCTAGATGATGATGCTCTTGACCTTCTCAAGTTGGACCATCTTTCTTGATTGCACTGACTTGAAGAAGACTAATCAATTTCTCCTTCATAATCCACTATGGTTGAGCCTCTTTTACGCAAATCTTCACATGTCCATCATCACGAGAATGGACGACAAGCTTCAAGCATGATCTCTTCGTGATGCTCCACTTTAAGTTGCACATTGCAACCTTGATGACGATCACCATTTGATGTCATTCTCCTTGGGTTATATGAGATATACCTTTTGATGCAAGTCCATGGAAAGATACCTAACTCTATAAAGAAACCTCACATAGATCATGGGTTAGTACACAAAGAGTAATGGAAAATACTCACCATACGATGGGATCACTTAATCCCATTTGGTTTACCTTTTATGATTTGTGTGTCGATCAACGTGAATCACTCCTTGACTTAGTCTTGATCAACCTTATATCTTATCTTCTCTCTTAATAAAGATGTCTTCTTGAATAGAAACATAAATGTTCACACAATATTCTTCTTCAAGACATGCTTGCAATAGGCTCAACTCTTACATGACCAATCTTTAGATAACTCCTTGAATAGCCCCTTCGTCAACACATAATCTTCTACTTATAGACTTGAAGCTAGCGAATGATCTTCAATCAAAGTCTATGGACAAACCCTCCGAATGTAAATCAAGGCAACCATTATTCCATAGATATTATCATCAAATATCAAAATCAACCATGCGGTCACCATGCTCTTTGAATTACCTTGTCACAAATTAACCATGTTACACGATGACTAGAGGTAGCTTAAGGGTCAGTTCTTTCGGGCTACCTCTTCCCAGCTTAAAAGTAAGTTACTCCCTAAATTTGCTAAGGATTTAAAACTAGTTATCCCATAACTTGTTTAGAAGCCTCATTGAATGAGATTGACGACTTATGGAAAAAATTGGGAAGGATACGGCTAAGTTTTTAAACAGCCAAAGAAACTTGTCCTAACTCTCGTTAACCCTCTATTAAATAGGTAAGGAAATTCTCAAGCCACTAGACTGGTTGGGTTGGATTTGAAATTGCACGTGGGCATTTCTTGGGCCACGCTTTAAATATATCGACCCCAAAAACTCAAGCCCGACCCTGGCTGACCCAAAATAATTAAACAACATAATTTTTGTGCTCCCTCCATTTCGAGTTACCTATCTTAGATTTGTCTAGATACGATTTAGTGTTAGATACATACTTATCTAGACAAATTTAAGACACATAATTTGGGATTAAGGTAATATTAAATAACATTATTTTTATCAATTTTTAGATATATAAATACTATATTTTAGCTATATTTCTGATAAAACCTTTAATTTTAAAGTATTTCGGGTGGTCTTTTGTACTTTAAAATTTGGGTCAAATATGGAGCCCGAACCTGGCGCAACCATCATGTTTCTGGTTTGGGCCTTCGCTGCAGGCTTACCATGCTGAGATCTAGTTGAAAACGTTTGGATTTCAATGAACTTGTACATTTTGTATTAAAGCGTTGATGTAAGCAGCACGACGTAAGCAATTGAAGATTTTCATGGACAACCCATTTGTATGCACAGAAAATAAAACAAAAAATCATGTACTCTAGCCATTAATACATTTCTTGAGCATATTCCCCAAAATTATATTTGGTGAACTAGTAAACCATAGATCTGTATCAAATATTTAAGGGCACCTAGTTGGATACACACATTTACAAATACAACAAAATGCATCTAAATTCAAACCATAATAATGTTCCAGCTAAGTATCGACGAGTTGTCCTATATTTGTTAATTCTAAGGGGATTGATTACTTGATCCAATGGTTTCTTTGCGAGGAAAATTCTCAAACTAAAATTGAGAAATCCATTATAACATTCATTGCAAAATAAAATGTTATGTTGTGCACTAGTATATTTGCATGCTTGAGATGTAAAAACAATGTGCCTTCATATTTAGTAGCCCGGTTTTGTGATTAGTTAACACTAAATATAATAGGAAAGTAATATGATTTTTTGGCGGAGTTGATGTTCAGAGAGCAGGTTATACAAAAATCATATAAGTATAACAGTTTAATATAAATAAATAAGATATACATTACTAATTGTAGCAAATATAAACTAGATCAGATCGTGTTAAACTGCTCTTCAAATGTGAGACATTATGGAATTATGCAAAATAATTATTTAAACTAAATTTAATAATTGCGAAGGTGTAGGACACACTTCGATAATTGTAAATAGTTTTCATTTTTGTGGTGTTTTTACGTGGATTATATCTTACATGGATATTTCTCGATAATCAACTCAATTATAAAATAAATTAGATATCATTGGTAACTGATTTTTTGGTAAACTAAACGAGAACACCTCAAGGTTATCTCAAAGGAAGAGTTCATGAACATGAACAATGTTCCTCTTGTATGCGCAAGATGAACATCATTTTTGTTTATCACGTTGAAAAGGTGCTATGGTTATTGGCATGATCAAATTTATGGAATGCATATTTATGGTTTCTATCATAGTTTTAGATTTTGATGAAAGTGATATGTCTCCACTGTTTTTACTTAACGGTGTTATTGTCTGATCACCTCGATGATAAATTATCAATGTAAGGAAACTTTGCCACTTTTTATGCTTTTCATCATGTTTTATCTAGATGATGAATCTAAACACTATTTATTTAAAACAAAATTCCCTGTCATCAACATATACTATGCTTCCATAAACATTTTCATGTTTCTGAACATCAAGTTATTTGTTCGTGATTCCTGCAGCAATATGCAAGGTATCATAGTAAAGTAGGTTATTGAGAAGAAAGGAGTTGGTCTCACAGTTTTTCTAAAAGTGTTTCATATTCTTGTCTATTCTTTCTTAGCAACATAATCATATGAAAAATAAGAGATAGAAGTTACACCTTTGCGAGGACCGGTATGCTAGTTTCAATAGCAATCACAAGCAAAATACTTGCATGTCTTACATAACAAATCTTTGCAGCAAGACAAGCATTATGGCATATATGTATCTTCATTACGTCTGATTTATAATTTTTCAAGTGTCTAGAATCAAGAAATCCCACATTACAACTACAAGTCCACATTCCATATCGCACATACAGAAATGACTGCTCACATAATAAAGATGGTTATTTAGATTTATTATTCGACAGAAGTGTAAGCATTGTCATGCATTACTTTAGATATCTGACGTTGTGGTGCCCTCGTACTGCATTGGTCTTGTGCTACATATAATGTCCACTGTACGTTCATCTCAGAACATCCGGAAATCTTCTCAACTTTGGTCCATTCCCCACGCGTTTTGGCTTTATATCCTAATAAGTTAACAATGGAAATGTCATGCATCGGAGTTTTAAATAAAAATACTCATAATACTGAAAAGGGAATCATTTCCCATCCGCGCGCCGGCCGAACCGACGCGCCGGTCGTCCCCTCACGCGCGTGGACCCATGCAACATTTTTCCCATCCGCGTGCTTCGCTGGTCAGTGGATGCAACATTTTTAGTCTAAATATGTTGCAACCAGCGTCATATTTGTTGCAAGCGTTTTTTTACTAATTTTTGTCTCAGTAAAAAAACTGCATATACGTTTGGTTGCAACTCCAGTTTGTCGGATTTTTCGTTACAATCGATGTTTTTTACTTTTGCTACAACCGTGTTAATTTTTGCTACAACCGGCATCATGTTTTGCTGCAACCGTTCACTAAAAAAGTTGCGTACACGTCAGTAAATATTTGCTACAACCGGCGTTTGACTTTTGCTACCACGCACCATCAACTTCGTTTTTTTTGTTACGATCACGTAGATATTTTTTTGCTACAAATTTTGTTTTTGTTGCAACCGTTGAAAAAATTGTTGCATCGCATCGAAATTTTGCTGCATAGAGGAAAAAATGTTGCATGCGGATCCAACGGTGCGGACGAGCGGGGTTGGTGGATCCTGCGGCTCGCGCACGGCCGACCGAAAGTTTGGACCGGCGCGCCGGCGCAGATCAGTCCCCTACTGAAAATGCCTATAAATGAAGGAGATACTCTACTAGTACGGATCACCTTACAAACTAAGCAAACTATTACTGCCTACCAACTTCCTAACTACCAACTATGCTTTGCTGCCGGCATGCATGTTGGATATTTTTGCTGCTAGCCCTGACGCTTCGAGTGAAATCGGTGAATATCTCTTACTCTTGCTGACATGCATGCACTGCTGAAGATCATTTATTCTTAGGAAGCGTTAACCAGATTATTTGCAACAGTGTCCATTCTGCGTGTGTGGTGGGAAAACTGAAAACCCTGTAATATGCTTCCGCCGAGAGCTGTGAATCATTTGTGCTGGTTCCTACCATGGCTTGATAAAGTTGGGTCGGGGAACCCCTATGTTTTAAAAAAAAATGCAACACAGACATGGGTATATAGTCTATATGCAATTATACAAATATACTTATACTACTACTACTACTTCAGCCAATGACTGATTAAACTAACGTTTCCATGGAGTAATTGGGGACATATTTAGAATGCAAACCTAGCAATATGGATAGTTCACCACTTATCTGTTGTGATACAAAAACCTATACAAACATCTCAATTGATTGTCGTTGGACACCACCTTTTGGATTCCTCAAACAAATGTTGCACAAATAGATTAAGGTATATCCAAGATCATACGAAAGGCATCAACCACGACCTTGTTATATTCTTATTAAGAAGATGAAAAATTAAAGGTGCAACAATTAGCAGATATGATGCACATGGTTTAAAATGTCCAGATGACAGTGTGTTGGGGCTATTGTAGGATACCTGATCGAATATCGATGTAGGGATGGCAAGTGTCACCACTGCATTAGGGGCGTCTACTATTCCAGATATCCTACCTTCACATGGACAACATGACAGTAAAATATAGACCTGCATACAACCTGAAGTTAAGAACTTATGATAATATCCCTCTTACATGATACTAAAATTCGTTGTAGTAGTTAATAATCCTAGTCCCTACCTGCTCCTTGGAGCACCCAAATCTAGAAAGGTACTCAATGGCGTTGAGAACTGCACGCTTGTAGGCAACTGATGCATCAAGGAAATGTTGTTTCCCCGACTCATCCACGCTGATGCCCTCGAAGACTAACCATTCCGAGAAACGTGGCTCCACTGGACCTATCTCAAAGATAGGATTCACATGAAGTGGTGTTGGACCAACAGGAGTCAAGTATTCCTTCATCCCACCTCTTATGATCTCACACCTACATAAAATAAATCAATAGAGTTTCACAAACACGCCTTGAGAAGTAGATCGCATAGGCAATTATTTTGTTATGCAACTACCAAATTCAGTGGCTCCTCTAAGATTATTGATCAACTAAGAATTGCAGTTTGTTAGGTAGGATATTAATTAGCATGTTGTTAGAAGTATAGCTATATGCACTATTATATATTTCTCTCTGCCCATCTAAATCTTAAGCAAGCAGTTGTTTGGATGTTAAGATGCTTCCTGCTACTGTGCCAGCCTAGTTTCTTTATGAAGAATGGTGAAACTTAACAATGGGAATTTCTATTACATTAATGGATCTGGGTTGTCCAGTACACCGCTACTCCTATGAGATACGAGTCACATTTAAAACATAGTATAATGTGGCAAGTATTGAAAAGTGTAGAGAAGAACAAATTAAGGAAATTACTTTAGCTCAAGGAACCCACTCATTTCTATTGCTCCACAAAATGAGATTTCGCCATCACCTTGGGAGAAGTGCATATCACCAGTACTCAAATTTGCTCCTTCAACAAATACTGGTAGATAAACTTTGGAACCTCTGCTTAGATTCTTTATGTCGCAGTTACCCCCATTCTCTCTTCCAGGAATCGTTCTTGCTGCTTCACTTGCAATTTTTTCCCATTCAGCACTCCCTTCTTGCATCTGTGCAACATTGCATACGTTGTCAACATAGTTCTTTAACCATATATAAACAAAGTATTGATGAACATGGGGCTTGAGGTTGTTCTGGTAGCTAATTATATGAACCTGACCACTGAATCTGATTTGTTTTTCCTGATCGGCAATTTAATTTTTTGGAGTATATTTTATTAATATGTTCAGTTTGTCTCTTCTGACGGTGGTGTTATGTTTGTTGTTAACTTTTCCCCAACTGTTCTTTGACTCAGTGCCATGGTAGTTATCCAGACTTAGTTTGTCACCTCTGTAACGAGTGTTTACTAGAGGATTAGAGATCTTCTCAGCCGCATCATGCTTCATGGAGAAGAGTTGGGTGAGGTGAACAAATGGGGATCAACGGGGTGATCGAATGGCATGTCCATCATGATTAGATTCCATGTGACCATTTTCTGGGTACACACTGTGGCCATCTCTATTCACCGACAAAAACTTTTAGCAGTAGTACAAAAACACTATGTTATCTTTCAATTTTTGCAATGGTGTCTTGATGCCTTAAACTTCAATGTAGCACAGATAAACCCATCTATCCCTGAGGTCCGGTTATAAAACTCGTGCTGATTTTATTAATGCAAGGAAGATGAGGGAGCACCCATGCTTTCAAACACAAATACTTCAATAGATTTCCTAAATAAATACTATTCGTGTGCAAAACTACCATGCTGGAATAAATTATGCGCCAGATACAAGATTAATCATTTGTTATTTATTTTTTGAGAAAATGCAAAGCTTGCATCTCAGATGCATTGGCACTTCAGCAGAAAGAAAGTACTTTGTATATACAAGATGTTAAGGTGAAACCATTCATGAGGGAGCACATCATATATACCTTCCCAAGTAAGCAGTTCTCGGAGGTTGGTAAGCTAGCAAGGGGTCTCTGGTGTAGAACTTGACACAATTTCAGAGGCTCATGACCCGCCTCGACCAATTCTCGTTCCCTTTGGTTCCATATGTCAAGAAGGTCGGCTGACGGTGCAGTTCCCACTATACCAGGATGAGGTAACCCCGGAAACCGAACACCTGATATGCACAAGATGGACCTATCTGAGTGATCTCAAGATGAAATGCTCCATTTGTAGTAATATATAGCAAACACTTTTACCTGGTATCTAAGGGGAGTACGCGTAAATTCCTTCAAAATACCAAATGGCTTTTCTTGCACTCGGGAAGTGGTCGGTTAAGAAGCCGCCTCCATGCTCCCTTTCAAATATCCCAGTATAGCCCCACTCGTCACCGGGAAGCGGGCCGAGGTTGCAGATCTCCACTGCAAGAAGATCACCAGGTGAAGCTGGAACCCCTTCGGCATCGACCACTCTAAGGGGGCCACTGAGATAGTGAGGCTGCGGAAAACCCATTTTCAGCTTGGCACAATGAACACTTGCTTTTATTTGATGCATGCATGAGTGAAATGCTAATCTACCATAATAAACAGGACATCAAACCATAGTCAATGAACATGAGCAACCTCCAACCCCGATCTAGATATATAGAACGATCCTTGGAGCCTTGTCTAACAAATCAGGCAACTATTCATGAAACAACATTTCTTCCATAAAAATTAAGTAAGTTCATACTTACCGCTGCGAAATCCAGAGATTTGATATCATCCGCCGAGTCATCATCTCTAACCTGCCCTCCTGTGGCATCGACCATCTCAACACGGAATAATTCCCCTTGAGTCACATCAGCAACCGGAGGGATATCCGGGTGCCAGCGGTTGTGGAGAGGAACCTCTTGCTCCCATGGCTTCTTCTTCACATCTATGGGCACTACAAGCCTGGGAGTGAGAGGAGCCATCTCTTTGTTATGCCAGCGTCAGAGCTCCATCCCTTTGTAAGGCATCCTTCCTACATACATGCATTCCTGGAAAATACCGGCCGGGGTGGGAAATCTTTCAATGCATTCAGGCAGTGTGTGTGTATGTGTGTGGCGCCAAAGCTCGCTGATGCAGCACGTCTCGATCGATGTATTGTCACATCACCCACCGTCACCGTTTTCGAACGGTTCGGCAGTACTCTAATAATGCAGCCGGTGGAGGGTGGCGTATTGTCCGTCGTCTCTCACATGCATCTATGAATTACTCCTTACTAAAGTTTATATAAAGTTGAATCATTTATTTTGAAATGAAGGGAGTACTAAATTGAAACTGTGAAGCTGACCTTCTAGTGAAGTCTCTACATATATTCTGTTGAAATTTGGAGGTGGGCCTTAGGCCCACTAGAGAATTTCAGAAAATCTACAAGGGCCCATGTAGGTGGTGGCATGGCAAGGTGGTGGGAGTTTAGTCCCACCCCGCTAGTGGAGGAGAGTTTGGACCCCTTTATAAGGGTCTCTCTTCCACATGCTATTGGAGAGTGAGAAGAGAAGGTGCCCTCGCGCACTCCTCCTCCGCCGCGCCGCGGGAATGAGCCGAGCCGCGCTCGTGATCGTGATCCAAAAACCTAATGTCTGTAGGAATTTTTCGTTTGTGATAGAAGGTCAGGAAGGAAAGGTGTGTAAGTTGCTGAAATCTTTATATGGTCTGAGACAAGCACCTAAGCAATGGCATGAGAAGTTTAATACAACTCTGACATCTGTTGGCTTCGTTGTTAATGAAGCTGACAAATGTGTATACTATCGCCATGGTGGGGGCGAAGGAGTTATATTGTGCTTGTATGTTGATGACATACTGATATTTGGAACCAACCTCAAAGTAATTGAGGAGGTTAAGTCTTTTCTGTCTCAAAACTTTGAGATGAAGGACCTTGGGGTGGCTGATGTTATCTTGAACATCAAGCTGTTGAGAGATGATGAGGGTGGGATTACACTTCTGCAATCCCACTATGTTGACAAGATTTTGAGTCGCTTTGGATATTCAGACTGCAAGATTTGTCAAACACCATATGATCCTAGTGTGCTTATTCGAAAGTTTAAAGGCACAGCTATAGATCAATTGAGATTCTCTCAAATTATCGGTTCACTTATGTACCTAGCTAGCGCAACGAGGCCTGACATCGCGTTTGCTGTGAGCAAACTTAGCCGGTTTGTTGCAAACCCGGGCGAAGTTCATTGGCGTGCTGTTGGAAGAATTATGCGCTACTTGAAAGGTACTGTCAACCACGGGCTTCACTATACGGGATTCCCATCAGTACTTGAAGGGTATAGTGATGCGAATTGGATCTCTGATGCTGATGAGATGAAGGCCGCTACTGGGTATATGTTTACTCTTGGGGGTGGTGCTGTTTCCTGGAAGTCTTGCAAGCAAACGATCTTAACAAGATCGACAATGGAAGCAGAATTAACAGCATTAGACACATCTGGTGTCGAAGCAGAATTTCTTCGAGATCTTTTGATGGACTTACCTGTGGTTGAGAAGCCGGTTCCGGCTATCCTTATGAACTGCGATAATCAGACGGTTATTGTTAAAGTGAAGAGTTCAAAGGACAATATGAAGTCCAACAAACATATAAGAATGAGATTGAAGTCTGTCAGACGTTTGAGAAACTCCGGAGTGATAGCGTTGGATTATATCCAAACGGCTAAGAATCTGGCAGATCCCTTTACTAAAGGGCTATCACGTGTTGTGATAGATAGTGCATCGAGGGAGATGGGTATGAGACCCACATGAGTTGCCATGGTAGTAACCTAACCTATATGATCGGAGATCCCGTGAAGTAGGACCTGGGAAAACAAGCCAGTGGTGAACTGAGGAGAGTAACTTTACTAACCCACTCCGTTGGAGATGCAATACTCTCGGATACTGTATGGTAGGATGACTACTGTCTTAATATGTTCTAAAGCTTATATGTAAGCAAGATGCTGTCCTACAGAGCGATCTTTGGAGGAACACACCTATATGAGCTTGACTGCTGGTCACAGTCTATGAGATTTGGGTGATCTCTAGTAAACTCATGAATAGGCCAGGAGTGTGACTAATATGCTCCACCCGAGGGGTCACCTTCGGCAGCCTAGTACTAGTAAGACTTGTGGTGAAGCTCCTTTACGCCAAACTGACAATTCAAGGCATAGTCCATTGTTCAGTTGTGAAGGGGTGTAGCTACTTGTTCTAGGTGAAGCTCAACCTTAACAGGTCTTCACTGAAATGCTGGTATATTAAAACAGTGATTGGAACGAGGGAACACGATGTGCCCTTGAGATCTGGTGGGGGATTGTTGAAATTTGGAGGTGGGCCTTAGGCCCACTAGAGAATTTCAGAAAATCTACAAGGGCCCATGTAGGTGGTGGCATGGCAAGGTGGTGGGAGTTTAGTCCCACCCCGCTAGTGGAGGAGAGTTTGGACCCCTTTATAAGGGTCTCTCTTCCACATGCTATTGGAGAGTGAGAAGAGAAGGTGCCCTCGCGCACTCCTCCTCCGCCGCCCGCCTCGCCACGCCACGACGCGCCGCGGGTTGCGGGAATGAGCCGAGCCGAGCCGAGCTCATACCTACGCGCTTATTTTTGCCGGTCAGGAACGGAGAATACGTAACGGACAAGGAAACGATCTGAGACGTCGGATCGTGATCGTTACCGACTCGGACTCTCCACCCAGCCGCCTTTATAAGCACGCGATCGCCTACCCTAGCCGTCACGAAATCAGATCACATCTGCCTCACGCGTTCGTTCCTTGAACTGGTGCTGCCGCCGGCGACTCCGTCCCGTTTACCGCGTACACGGTCGACGGGAGAGCAGGCCTCCGAAACCTCGCCTCTCCGGTTCCTGTACGGGAGAGGGGCGATTAGGTTTTTGGGGAGCGATCACGCGACTGCTCGCCTCCGTCCGTCTGCTTCGTCTACGTCCGCGTCGCCCTCGTCATCGCCATGTCTTCACCAAGCGAAGCTGATCGTCTCCGCGAGGAAGCCGAGAAGAAGACGGCAGAGGATACTGCCTCCGCCGCCGCTGCTGCTGCTACGGCCAACTGGCCGATTGGAGGGTATGACTCGTTTATCCTCTTGTTCGTATTTATTCTAGCAGTACTACTTGTTTGCATAGATGTATCCACTATATGCGTAGTATGTGCTAGGTTAGCTCAAGATCAGTATGTCATTAGTCTAGTCAATGCCATGCTAGTTATTATTTTGTGGATTAATCTACTCGGAAAATTGCCTATTTTCTCAACAATCCAAAAACCTAATGTCTGTAGGAATTTTTCGAGTAATGGTTTTGCTGCTGCACTGAAACCGGATAAGTTTACCGGTACTTTTTTCAAGCGTTGGCAAACGAGAACCACCTTATGGCTCACGGCTATGAACGTGTTCTGGGTAGCCGGTGTCACTCCTACGGAAACTATCACTCCTGAACAGGAGAAGATGTTTAAGGAGGCCACCGTCCTATTCCTTGGAGCAGTCATTAGCGTGATCGGAGATAAGCTGGTTGATGCATATTTACATATGCATGTTGCCAAGGACTTGTGGGAGGCGCTCGAATCTAAATTCGGGGCCACCGATGCTGGGAGTGAGATGTATGTTATGGAGCAGTTCCACGATTACAAGATGGTTGACAACCGTTCTGTATTGGAACAAGCTCATGAGATAATATGCATAGCTAAGGAACTTGAGGTTCTTAAGTGCAATTTGCCGGGCAAGTTTGTCGCGGGCTGTATAATTGCTAAGCTCCCTAATTCCTGGAGGAACTTTGCTACTACTCTGAAACATCAGAGGCGTGAGTTCTCAGTAGAGGACATCATCGGCCATCTGAGTGTTGAGCAGAACTCGAGAGCAAAGGACTCCAATGGAAAAGCGGTGGAAAGCTCTTCTGCAGCCAATATGGTACATCAGAGGAACTTCAATTCTCACAAGCCCAAGGGAAAGAACTCTGTCCAACAGAATACCGACTTCAAGAAGAAGGGGAAGAAGCCCTTCAAGAAGAATAAGAAGGGAGATGGCTGCTATACTTGTGGTTCAGAGGAACATTGGGCGAACAAATGCCCAAACAAGTACAAGAAGCCGGCGCAGGACTCCAAGTCTGAAGTTTGGCATTCACGTCTTTGTCACATAAGTTTCGGTGTTATGTCGCGGCTAGCAAAACTGAATTTAATCCCAACTTTCACTTTAGCCAAAGGTTCTAAGTGCCACTCGTGTGTGCAAGCAAAGCAACCTCGCAAGCCTCACAAGGCTGCAGAGGAGAGACACTTGGCACCATTAGAACTCATACATTCTGATCTTTGTGAGATGAATGGTGTGTTGACTAAAGGTGGAAAGAAATACTTCATGACATTGATAGATGATTCCACTAGATTTTGCTATGTGTATCTGTTAAATACTAAAGATGAGGCTCTACACTACTTTAAAATCTATAAGGCAGAAGTTGAGAATCAACTTGAAAAGAAAATTAAACGAGTCCGGTCTGATCGTGGTGGAGAGTACTTCTCAAACGAATTTGATTCATTTTGTGCGGAACACGGCATTATTCATGAGAGGACGCCTCCCTATTCACCCCAGTCAAACGGGGTTACCGAGCGGAAAAACCGTACTCTAACTGATTTGGTTAACGCCATGTTAGATACATCGGGTTTATCCAAGGCATGGTGGGGGGAGGCTATATTGACCGCGTGTCATGTCCTGAATAAAGTTCCTACAAAAGATAATGAGGTCACTCCCTACGAGGAGTGGTCGAAGAGAAGGACGACACTCTCGTACTTACGTACTTGGGGCTGCTTGGCGAAAGTCAATGTACCGATCCCCAAGAAGCGCAAGCTTGGACCAAAGACTGTGGATTGCGTTAATTTGGGATACGCTAAGAATAGCGTAGGCTATAGATTTCTAGTAGTGAAATCTGAGGTACCTGACGTGAAGGTCGGTACAATAATGGAGTCGAGGGATGCTACATTCTTTGAGGATATATTTCCCATGAGAGATATGCAAAAGCACTTCTAGACAGGAATCTGAGATAACTCCTGAGCCTGCCATTCCTATGGAATATTATGAACAAACACATGATGAAAATCCTGAGGAGGATGACGAGGAAGCCCGTGGTAGGGGCAAGAGACAAAGGACTGCAAAGACCTTTGGTGATGATTTCTTCGTATACCTCGTGGATGATAATCCCACTTCTATTTCAGAAGCGTATGCTTCTCCAGATGCTGATTACTGGAAAGCTGCTATCCGTAGCGAGATGGACTCCATCATGGCTAACGGGACATGGGAAATCACTGATCGTCCCTATGGTTGCAAACCATTGGGATGCAAGTGGGTGTTCAAAAAGAAGCTTAGGCCCGACGGTACAATTGAAAAGTACAAGGCTAGGCTTGTGGCCAAGGGCTATGCCCAGAAAGAAGAGGAAGATTTCTTCGATACTTATTCACCTGTGGCTAGACTGACCACCATTAGAGTACTACTCTCATTGGCGGCCTCTCATGGTCTTCTCGTTCATCAAATGGACGTTAAGACGGCTTTCCTGAATGGAGAGCTAAATGAGGAAATCTATATGCAACAGCCAGATGGCTTTGTGATAGAAGGTCAGGAAGGAAAGGTGTGTAAGTTGCTGAAATCTTTATATGGTCTGAGACAAGCACCTAAGCAATGGCATGAGAAGTTTAATACAACTCTGACATCTGTTGGCTTCGTTGTTAATGAAGCTGACAAATGTGTATACTATCGCCATGGTGGGGGCGAAGGAGTTATATTGTGCTTGTATGTTGATGACATACTGATATTTGGAACCAACCTCAAAGTAATTGAGGAGGTTAAGTCTTTTCTGTCTCAAAACTTTGAGATGAAGGACCTTGGGGTGGCTGATGTTACCTTGAACATCAAGCTGTTGAGAGATGATGAGGGTGGGATTACACTTCTGCAATCCCACTATGTTGACAAGATTTTGAGTCGCTTTGGATATTCAGACTGCAAGATTTGTCAAACACCATATGATCCTAGTGTGCTTATTCGAAAGTTTAAAGGCACAGCTATAGATCAATTGAGATTCTCTCAAATTATCGGTTCACTTATGTACCTAGCTAGCGCAACGAGGCCTGACATCGCGTTTGCTGTGAGCAAACTTAGCCGGTTTGTTGCAAACCCGGGCGAAGTTCATTGGCGTGCTGTTGGAAGAATTATGCGCTACTTGAAAGGTACTGTCAACCACGGGCTTCACTATACGGGATTCCCATCAGTACTTGAAGGGTATAGTGATGCGAATTGGATCTCTGATGCTGATGAGATGAAGGCCGCTACTGGGTATATGTTTACTCTTGGGGGTGGTGCTGTTTCCTGGAAGTCTTGCAAGCAAACGATCTTAACAAGATCGACAATGGAAGCAGAATTAACAGCATTAGACACATCTGGTGTCGAAGCAGAATTTCTTCGAGATCTTTTGATGGACTTACCTGTGGTTGAGAAGCCGGTTCCGGCTATCCTTATGAACTGCGATAATCAGACGGTTATTGTTAAAGTGAAGAGTTCAAAGGACAATATGAAGTCCAACAAACATATAAGAATGAGATTGAAGTCTGTCAGACGTTTGAGAAACTCCGGAGTGATAGCGTTGGATTATATCCAAACGGCTAAGAATCTGGCAGATCCCTTTACTAAAGGGCTATCACGTGTTGTGATAGATAGTGCATCGAGGAAGATGGGTATGAGACCCACATGAGTTGCCATGGTAGTAACCTAACCTATATGATCGGAGATCCCGTGAAGTAGGACATGGGAAAACAAGCCAGTGGTGAACTGAGGAGAGTAACTTTACTAACCCACTCCGTTGGAGATGCAATACTCTCGGATACTGTATGGTAGGATGACTACTGTCTTAATATGTTCTAAAGCTTATATGTAAGCAAGATGCTGTCCTACAGAGCGATCTTTGGAGGAACACACCTATATGAGCTTGACTGCTGGTCACAGTCTATGAGATTTGGGTGATCTCTAGTAAACTCATGAATAGGCCAGGAGTGTGACTAATATGCTCCACCCGAGGGGTCACCTTCGGCAGCCTAGTACTAGTAAGACTTGTGGTGAAGCTCCTTTACGCCAAACTGACAATTCAAGGCATAGTCCATTGTTCAGTTGTGAAGGGGTGTAGCTACTTGTTCTAGGTGAAGCTCAACCTTAACAGGTCTTCACTGAAATGCTGGTATATTAAAACAGTGATTGGAACGAGGGAACACGATGTGCCCTTGAGATCTGGTGGGGGATTGTTGAAATTTGGAGGTGGGCCTTAGGCCCACTAGAGAATTTCAGAAAATCTACAAGGGCCCATGTAGGTGGTGGCATGGCAAGGTGGTGGGAGTTTAGTCCCACCCCGCTAGTGGAGGAGAGTTTGGACCCCTTTATAAGGGTCTCTCTTCCACATGCTATTGGAGAGTGAGAAGAGAAGGTGCCCTCGCGCACTCCTCCTCCGCCGCCCGCCTCGCCACGCCACGACGCGCCGCGGGTTGCGGGAATGAGCCGAGCCGAGCCGAGCTCATACCTACGCGCTTATTTTTGCCGGTCAGGAACGGAGAATACGTAACGGACAAGGAAACGATCTGAGACGTCGGATCGTGATCGTTACCGACTCGGACTCTCCACCCAGCCGCCTTTATAAGCACGCGATCGCCTACCCTAGCCGTCACGAAATCAGATCACATCTGCCTCACGCGTTCGTTCCTTGAACTGGTGCTGCCGCCGGCGACTCCGTCCCGTTTACCGCGTACACGGTCGACGGGAGAGCAGGCCTCCGAAACCTCGCCTCTCCGGTTCCTGTACGGGAGAGGGGCGATTAGGTTTTTGGGGAGCGATCACGCGACTGCTCGCCTCCGTCCGTCTGCTTCGTCTACGTCCGCGTCGCCCTCGTCATCGCCATGTCTTCACCAAGCGAAGCTGATCGTCTCCGCGAGGAAGCCGAGAAGAAGACGGCAGAGGATACTGCCTCCGCCGCCGCTGCTGCTGCTACGGCCAACTGGCCGATTGGAGGGTATGACTCGTTTATCCTCTTGTTCGTATTTATTCTAGCAGTACTACTTGTTTGCATAGATGTATCCACTATATGCGTAGTATGTGCTAGGTTAGCTCAAGATCAGTATGTCATTAGTCTAGTCAATGCCATGCTAGTTATTATTTTGTGGATTAATCTACTCGGAAAATTGTCTATTTTCTCAACATATTCTCTGAATATCAGCGTCGCCGGCCGGCCGGCCGGCAAGGCGATGATTGAATCCTGGATGATTACATATTTGCCGTTACTCGCTGCCCACTGCATCCGGCCAGCACAATGGCCGGTCCATCCTCGCCAAAACAAACAGGAAAAACCGTTATTTATTGATCAATCTTTGACTAGCTAGCACGTAGGTACACTCGACGGCCAGCAAGCCGATGGCTGTATCTTTCTCTTTGTGTTTTGACGATGGCTGGATCTTGACTGACTTGAAAAAACATATACCGGGGCGGATCCAGACAAAATTTTAACTGGGGACGCAATATTTGACTGTGGGCACACCTTCTATAAAGTTGCTCATTTTAAAGTGTTTTGTTTCAAAATGTGCATAAATACAAAGGAAATTCGAAAATTTGAGTGGGCCCCCACTCAGTTGAACTTAGGTCCGCCCTATATATACTAAGGCCCGGCTTGGTTGGTCATTTTAGGCCCCAATACACCTGTAAAATATACCTCTGTAAAAAAATATACGGATGGGCCTTGCATAGCTATTTGGAAACGTCATCATCCAACAACTGGTGGCTTTGTTCTGTTCTTTGGTCCCAATTTAATTTCGTGGTGTGCAACGAAACAGGCCGTAGTTTCCAGATCCAGCACAAAGACACAATACAAATCATTAGCAAATGCTACAGTTGAGATTATATGGGTACAATCCATGTTGAAAGCGCTTGGTGTCAAGAGTTCTGAAGCTCCCTCTCTATGGTGTGATAACTTGGGTGCCACATATTTATCTGCTAATCTAGCTTTTCATGCTAGGATAAAACACATTGAAATTGATTTTCCCTTCGTGAGAGAACGAGTAGCTCAGAATCAACTTGACATTCGCTTTATGCATTCCAAGGATCAAATTGCAGATGGATTCACAAAGCCCCTTCTCACAAGAAGCTTTGAAGACTTCAAACAATATGTCAACTTGATGAATTTGTCATTAAGGTAGATGTTAAACACAACATATGAGGCATGTGACAATACAATCCTGGAGGCGCACGACGAGTAGGTTCAGGATAGCTAGGTTGTTAGTTCGTTGTCATCCATCTTGTAATCTCTCTTATCCTCTCTTATCCCTTGTCTCCCAAGTTGTAATCTTCCTGGAATATCTCTAACCGATTGTATGTGCTGCTGTTGACAGGGAGGCGCCCCCCCCCCCCCCTGAGGTAAGACGCTTCCACCAAATCGCACAAGGGGAACCATCTCTTTGTTATGCCAGCATCAGAGTTCCATCCTTTTGTAAGGCATCCTTCCTATATACATGCATTCCTGGAAAATGCCGGCCGAGATGGGAAATCTTTCAATGTATTTAGGCACGTCTCGATCGATGTATTGTCACAGCCCGTGGAGGGTGCCGTATTGTTCGTCGTCTTTCACATGCATCTATGAATTACTCCTCATTAAAATTCATATAAAACTGAATCATTTATTTTGAAATGAAGGGAGTACTAAATTGAAACTGTGAAGCTGACCTTCTCGTAAAGTCTGTACATATATTCTATGGATATCAGCATCGCCGGCCTGAGGGCATCGTTTTGAAGTACGTGCTGGGTGGACGGGACAAGAGGAGGAGCGGTGTTTGATCTACCGTGAGACCTACGGTGTAGCCCGGCGGCATGGGCTGCGGTGGTTCGTCGACAGGCGCGTGTAGGCGGATACGTGCAGGATGGTGGCGCTGTCTGGCATCGTGGTGGCGTCGACGGCAGACCTCACAAGGATGATGCGTTTGTTCTAGCTCTGGAGAGGATACGGTGGTAGATGGTGGAGGCGGCCTCTGCGCCGGACCAGTTTGGGATCCATGTTGGGGAACGTCGCATGGGAAATAAAATTTTCCTATGCGCACGAAGACCTATCATGATGATGTCCATCTACGAGAGGGGATTTCAGATCTACGTACCCTTGTAGATCGCACAGCAGAAGCGTTAAGAAACGCGGTTGATGTAGTGGAACGTCCTCACGTCCCTCGATCCGCCCGGCGAACCGTCCCACGAACCGTCCCGCGATCCGTCCCACGATCCGCTCCGATCTAGTGCCGAACGGACGGCACCTCCGCGTTCAGCACACGTACAACTCGACGATGATCTCGGCCTTCTTGATCCAGCAAGAGAGGCGGAGAGGTAGATGAGTTCTCCGGCAGCGTGACGGCGCTCCGGAGGTTGGTGGTGATCTAATCTCAGCAGGGCTCCGCCCGAGCTCCGCAGAACGCGATCTAGAGAAAAAACCGTGGAGGTATGTGGTCGGGCTGCCGTGGCAAAAGTTGTCTCAAATCAGCCCTAAAACCCCACTATATATAGGAGGGAGGGAGGGGAGGAGGCAGGCTCAAAACCTAAAGGTTTGGCCGAAATTGGAGGTGGAGGAGTCCTACTCCAATCCTACTTGAAGTAGGATTCCACCTTCCCACTTGGAAACTCTTTCCACCTTGTGTTTTTTCCTTCTCAAACCTTATGGGCCTTAGTGGGAACTTATTCCAGCCCACTAGGGGCTGGTTTATCTCTTCCCATAGCCCATGAGACCCCTTGGGGCGTGACACCCCTCCTGATGGTCCCCGGCACCCTTCCCGGCACTCCCAGTACACTACTGATGAGCCCGAAACTTTTCCGGTAATGCACGAAAACCTTCCGGTAACCAAATGAGGTCATCCTATATATCAATCTTCGTTTCTGGACCATTCCGGAAACCTCGTGACGTCCGTGATCTCATCCGGGACTCCGAACAACATTCGGTAACCAACCATATAACTCAAATACGCATAAAACAACGTCGAACCTTAAGTGTGCAGACCCTGCGGGTTCGAGAACTATGTAGACATGACCCGAGAGACTCCTCGGTCAATATCCAATAGCGGGACCTGGATGCCCATATTGGATCCTACATATTCTACGAAGATCTTATCCTTTGAACCTCAGTGCCAAGGATTCATATAATCACGTATGTCATTCCCTTTGTCCTTCGGTATGTTACTTGCCTGAGATTCGATCGTCAATATCCGCATACCTATTTCAATCTCGCTTACCGGCAAGTCTCTTTACTCGTTCCGTAATACAAGATCCCGCAACTTACACTAAGTCACATTGCTTGCAAGGCTTGTGTGTGATGTTGTATTACCGAGTGGGCTTCGAGATACCTCTCCGTCATACGGAGTGACAAATCCCGGTCTTGATCCATGCTAACTCAACGAACACCTTCGGAGATACCTGTAGAGCATCTTTATAGTCACCCAGTTACGTTGCGACGTTTGATACACACAAAGCATTCCTCCGGTGTCAGTGAGTTATATGATCTCATGGTCATAGGAACAAATACTTGACACGCGGAAAACAGTAGCAACAAAATGACACGATCAACATGCTACGTCTATTAGTTTGGGTCTAGTCCATCACATGATTCTCCTAATGATGTGATCCCGTTATCAAGTAACAACACTTGCCTATGCCCAGGAAACCTTGACCATCTTTGATCAACGAGCTAGTCAACTAGAGGCTTAGTAGGGACAATGTTTTGTCTATGTATCCACACAAGTATTGTGTTTCCGAGCAATACAATTATAGCATGGATAATAAATGATTATCATGAACAAAGAAATATAATAATAACTAATTATTATTGCCTCTAGGGCATATTTCCAACAATCCAGTCTCAGTGGTGGCTGGGCTGGAGCATCAGACTATAGATGTTAGGATTTGATGCGATATCTGTTTGGTATTTGGCCCGGATATTCAGCACACCTTCATCAAGGAATAGGAGTAGCAACATGTGTTGCCTAGATGATGGCTTCAGGTTAACTGATGTATTACTTTGTATGGTCTCTGTGAATAATTAATAAAATTTTGTAGCATATAGGGTTTAGGGTTAGAGGAGGTTTTCACGTGTGAGGTGGAATGAAGACTATTTTTTTTCTTTTGTATCCTATGGAGAACTATTCATGTAGGAAGTGGAATAAAGCGTGAGGACTTCTTAAGATACTTTTTTTTCTTTTGTTTGTACAATAAAAAACTGTTCTGGCTAAGGATTTCATGATTAGATCTACACCGCAATAATTCGGTCCCACCAGATGAAACGGCTCGTAAAACCTAATTAACCTAGGAATTTCTTGAGAGTCTACAATAAAAAACTGTTCTGGCTAAGGATTTCATGATTAGATCTACACCGTAATAATTCGGTCCCACCAGATGAACGGCTCGTAAAATCTAATTAACGTGGGAATTTTTTGAGAGTCTAGAATTAGTATCTATTACCTAATTTTTAATAAATAATTAAAGAGATTATCGCTTCCGTCGGAAAACCTACCACGTTATTTTTATAAAAAAACCTTGTAATTTTTGTTATTCAACCGCGTTTCATCATTATTTTAATAAATCAAAATGATTATAAAAAGATTAAAAACGTGTATTTTTTTTCTCCCGTTGCAACGCACGGGCCCTTTTGCTAGTAGATATAGATAGATGGATGTATGCATTGTCTAGATGCATAGGCCGGGGGTATACCATCCTTTTCTAAAAAAAAATAAAAAAAATCAGCATCGCCGGCCGGCCGGCAGGGCGATGACTGAATCCTCGATGATTACATATTTTCCGTTACTCGCAGCTCACTGCATCCGGCCAGCACAATAGCGGGTCCACCCTCGCCGAAAGAAACAGGAAAACCCGTCATTTATTGAACAATCTTTGACTAACTAGCACGTAGGTACAGTCGACGGCCGGCAAGCCGATGGCTGTATCTTTTTTCTTTTGAGGCGATGGCTGGATCTTGACTGACTTGGAAAAATGTATATATTCATCCATTTCATTTCGTCATAAATATTAAGGCCCCGCTTGATTGGCCATTTTGGGCCCCAATACATCTGTAAAATATACCTTTGTAAAAGAAAATACGATGGGCCTTGCATAGCTGCTTGGACACGCAACCATCCACTATGTTCTACTCTTTCATTCCAAAATAAGTGACTTAAACTGACTCAACTTTGTACTAACTTTAATGTAAAGTTGGGTCACTTTTGAATCACTTATTTTGAGACGATGGGAGTAAAAAAATAGAAGACATGGGTTCCCTTTGTCTTAGGTCCATTTATGTCTCAAATAATGACACGTGCTATCATTTATCTTAATTCCAACACTATCTTTTTGAGCAAAGGATTGGACATCCTCCAAGAACCATCAAAACGCTTCCCTTTTAGTGCCCATTTCATTTCCTTGGACAACTTGCGGCATTTTCGTTCTGGGTGTCGATTTCATCTCTTCTTTTCCGAGTAGTTCACGTAACTTCACCTTGGTTTACTTGTCATTTTCATATTTTGGGTCGTACTTTAATTATGATTTTAAGTAATAAATTATGAGTTAAACATAATAAAAATAATATCATCGGAAACACATTCAAACATGAATCCAATATTATAATTTCCGATGACACGCATTAACATTTTGCTAGTCAAATATGTGATCAAATCTTGATTCACACGATGGTGCTCCACTGCTTTTGAGAAACAGTATGCTCATTGATAATTTGTACTTACAATACTTTTAACAATCCGCTTGTGATCTTGTACCTACTCTGAACGAATGTACCCCATTTGTTATCTACATCAATGCACCATAATTTGAATTACTAAATGTTTGTCAAATATTTCTACTGCCTGATTAAATCATGAGTCCATCATTGGCCAGTATTTGAGGAAGTTCAAGTAAACTTGAATTCCATGCTTCGTGTCTCAATAAATTTCCCAAAAATCGGACTATTCCATTTCATTGTAAAAATAGATGTGCGCCATAGCCATCATGGTTTGTCATACATGATATCATACATGATATACAAATATTGGAGATGCCCTCAGCAGTACGGTTCGAGTCCATGAGTCCATTCTGCAGGGACTTTTACTTCATTTATTCTACTAGCAGAAACATCATAGCAGCATTGAGCGTCATCAGATCACTGGTACGCGCCGGGTGCAAGGCGCTGGCGCACGATGGCCCTGAGAGGCACCTTCTTCTGCAGCGCGAGGCCGAACTCCTCCTCCATGTCCATCGTGCTCACCTCCGGCACCTCCCAGTCGAAGGCGTGCACCAGCGCGCCCAGCATGTGGTGCACCAGCGTCACCCCCATGCGCGCGCCCACGCAAATCCTCCTGCCAGCGCCGAACGGGATGAGCTCGAAGTGGCTCCCCAGGGGCTCCACCTTCCTCCCCTCCTCCGTCATGAACCTCCCGGGGTCGAACCTCGCCGGCTCCGGCCACACCGCCGGGTCGCGGCCGATGGCCCAGATGTTGACGAGCAGCCTCGTGCCCTTCGGGATGTGGTACCCCTGCACCGTGCATGGCTCGGTGGAGAGACGGGGCAGGCTGAGCGGCGTCGAGGGGTGCAGGCGGAACGTCTCCTTGCAGATGGCGTGGAGGTAGGGGAGGTGCGGGACGTCGGATTCTTGGAGGAGGCGGTCTCGGCCTACAACGCCGTCCATCTCCGCCTGTGCTCGTCGGAGGATCGCCGGGTTCGCCAGCATCTCCGCCAGCGCCCACTCGATGGTGCTCGACGACGTGTCCGTCCCCGCCGTGAACAGGTTCTGCATGCATGCAAGTGTCATGTCATGTGTGATAAGTGCATGCATGTCGTTGGAAATTTACAGAGAGGAGGGGATCGAGAGTGTAGGTACGTTGAGTAGAGCTTTGATGTTGATGTCTGTGACGCCGTTCCCTCGGGCACCGGCATCGTCACGACAGACGATGAGCCGGTCGACAAGGTCCGGCTGGCGGCCGCTCCCCTCTTGCAGTCTATCACAGTCAGTCACGGCCGCCTCGTGTTCGGACAGCAGCCGGCTCCAGACCCTGTCCAGCCTCGCGGACAACCGGCGCATCCTGCGGCCGAGCCCCTGCAGGTCCATCCACGCCACGGCCGGCAGGAAATCGCCGAGGTTCACCAGCCCGGCCGTGGTCATCAGCTCCACCACCATCTCCTTGAACTCCCTGGCATCCTCGCCCCCTGCCTCGTCCAGCACCCGCCGGCCCACCACCGCCTGCCCGATGATGTTGGCCATCGCGCAGAACAGGAACTCCGGCACCTCCACCGCCGCTCCCCGCCGGCTCATCGCGCGGACCATGCGGCCAACCTCCTCGCGGCGCTCGCCGGCCCAGTCGGCGAGCGCCTGGGGGCCGAGCAGGCTGAGGCTGCACTCCCGGCGCAGGCGGCGCCACCTGGGGCCGTAGGGCGCGAAGACGAGATCCTGGGCGCCGTAGGCCAGCACCATGGGCGCCACGTCGTCCGCGGGCCGGTCGAGGAAGCTGCCGCCGTGGTCCCTGAGGAAGAGGCGCGCCGCGTCCGGCGTGGAGGCCACCACAACGCCCTGCCTGCCAAGGGTCAGGTGCATGATCGGCCCGTGCAGCCTCGCCAGAGCGGCGAGAGCTCGGTGCGGCGCGCGGCCCAGCAGCGGCAGCGCGCCGACCACCGGGTAGCCCCGCGGGCCGGGAGGAAGCGGCAGCGGTGATGCACGCTTGGTCCGGAGGACGGTGCGCGTGAGGTAGTGGAGAAGGACGTAGAAGATCGCTAGGACTAGGAGCTCTTGAAACATGGTGATGGTAGTAGCACTGCCCAACTCCAAGCTCGACCTCGTGTGCACTGCCGATGGACATATGGATAAAGCATTTTATAGGGCGAAATTGACCGTACGACTCCCTCGTAGAATAGACCGTTTCAAGACTTTTGGACGAGGTAAACGTTTGTCGCCGGCCGCACGCGACCGCACGCACAGCTGATTGGTATGCAACATTTTTCTCGTCTAAATTTATTACAACCAGTGTTTATGGTAGATACAAACGTTTTTTATTTGCTATATTTTTTCAGTAAAAAAACTGCATATACCTTTGGTTGCAACTCGAATTCGTCCAATATTTGCTACAACCGGCGTTTTGACTTTTGGTACAACCGTGTTATTTTTGCTACAACCCGCATCATCTTTTGCTGCAACCGTTCACTAGAAAAGTTGCTTACACGTTCACGTAGATATTTCCTACAACCGGCGTTTGACTTTTGCTAACACGCACCATCAGCTTCGTTTTTTTCTACGATCACATAGATTTTTTTTGCTATAAATTTTTTTGTTGCAACCGTTGACGAAAATTACTGCATCACGTTAAAATTTGCTGCATTGAGGGAAAAATGTTGCATGAAGATCTAACGGTGCGGACGCACGACGGTTGACGGATCGGCCGGCCGCGCGTGGCCGACCGAACACTAGGGGACAGAGCCTTTAGTCCCGGTTCACCAACCGGGACTAAAGGCCTAACCTTTAGTCCCGGCCCTGTTCCAAGCCGGGACCAAAGATGCTCCACGTGGCCGCCTCTGATGACAATTTAATTTCAAATCACCCATCCTCACTTCTCTAGCGTGGATCATTCATTTCAAATCGTCTAACTTTCCGGTCGATCACCCATCCTTTCACTACTTCAGCCCGACCACGCTTAACTTTCTGGTTCTATCGCCCCTAGTTGCCAAGTGTGCACTTGTTGTTTTCTTGACAATAGTAAGCTATCAATCCTAAACAACTTGGGTCTTGATGTCATGTTACATGATTTAATTTTTTGAATTACAAACAATTATTAAAATAAACTTAATAAGTAACAATAATAGTGAATTTCAATGAAAACAACCTAATATTTTTAAATAAAATTATTTTTCTTTTTTTTTGGAAAAAACTTCTTTTCGAAAAAACTTTTTTTCCATATGGAATTTTGAGCAAGCCCGGGTGAAATCGAGTACCAATTTTTTCTAGTTTTTTTTATTATTAATTTTTTTTGGACATCGTATGCAAAAGTTATGGCCGTTTATTTTTTTTCCTTTTTTTGCAAAAACGGTAAAAATTCATATCCCAAAATTTCTATACGGACTAGACACTAAAACCTAACAACATCTCAAAGGATTTTATTTTTTGAAGATTTTATCATTTTTGTTTATTTTTTGAAGATTTTATCATTTTTTTTATTTTCTACAAAACTCAAAGTATCAAGGTTTCAGACGAAAACTCATCTGCTACAAAGGCATTTTTTAAAAATTAATTGAACTGTAGATTTTTTTGTGCATTAAATTGCACCATACTACGTCATGTTAAAATCTACAGAAAGAACTAACTAAAAATAATAAAAAACAACAATTAAATGACTAAAACATAAGTTGGAGCAAAACAATATTTTTTTAATTAAAATCCTAATTTAAATTATTCTAAAAATAACCAAATAAATCTTACTGTGACAACAATCTAACACATGAGTGGGAGCAAAAAGAATTAAATTAAAAACTATTTGTAAACTCAAGTTATTCAAAAACTGGGTTTGAAGCAAATTTAAACAAATTCAAATTTAAACCATTCAAATTTGAAAACTAATGACACAAACAGAAACTAAACAAAATTTTGAATCTAATGCAAAAAGAATCAATCAAAAACATCAAATATCCTAAAAGATATAAGCAATTTAAAACAGAAACTACAAACAAGAATTTAAAAAAAAAAAAAAATCTGAACACCTTTAGTCCCGGTTCGTGTCACGAACCGGGACTAAAGGTCTACCCTTTAGTCCCGGTTCAAGACACCAACCGGGACTAAATCCTCCTAACCCTTTAGTCCCGGTTCGAGACACGAACCGGGACTAAAGTTCCAAGACACGAATCGGGACTAAATCCTCCAAACCCTTTAATCCCGGTTCGAGACACAAACCGGGACTAAAGGCTCCTTACGGGCCAGGACCAAAGCCTCGTGCGATTTGGGGCGACGTGGTCGGGCCTTTAGTCCCGGCCCAGTCCAGGCCAAAGACCCTTTTTCTACTAGTGGAAAGTTTTGACCCGCGCGCCGAAAATGGTATATTGAGGACCAAGGTTCGGTAGGAGTTGCTAACGGCCCGCGCGCGTGCCGATATGAGCCAGTGAAGGTGGTTGTTGCTCACCAGGGGCCGCCGTACCCCAACAGAAATTATTTGCGTACGATCTCCGAATGACAACACTACTTTTGTTGTTCAAGTGGCGATTTGATCCCTGGGTGGTGATTAGCGTACGTCCGACAAAAATTGGATTGAAATGAATTAAATGCACATTTGGAGAATTGGTAAATCTCGCGGTGAGGCTATGTAACGGCAAAGGATCAATCGTTCGTGCTGCCATAGAGATACATACGGTGACTTCGGGTATAAAACTGTAAATTATTTTGTTGCAGCAATACAGAGTTACACATTTAAAATATTCCAACGGACAAAAGAAGTGTAATCATGGGATTTCAAATGAATTAAATGCGCATTTGAAGAATTGGTAAATCTCACGCGATGGGGGTATATAACGGCAAAGAATCAATCGTTGGTGCTGCCTTGAAGATATGTACGGTCACTTGAGGTATAGAACCGTGCATTGTTTTTTTTTTGCAACAATACAGAATCACACATTGAAAACATTTCAGTGTGTACATAAATACTAAAACACGACCCCAGTAACGCACCTGACCATGTGGGGCTTGTCGTCCTCCCTAGCTGCGGCCTACGGGTGATGGATCAAGACATGGTGGCCCCACTAGCCTCGCCATAAGAGACATCTTTGCGGTCTATAGACCAAGAGCTAGGAGGAGTGGGAATTTTGGATCAATCCATGACATAAGGAAATTCTTCCGGCTTCACCTTTGTTGGCATGGTTGTTGTCTAATTGTCGTGGACACAAAGGACAGTCGATGGAGTAATGTTTAAAAGACAACAACATATATTTTAGTTTTACTATTAATGTTACAATTTTATGGTTTAACGAAGAGCATGTGAGCTTGGGTTCCATTTTATATAGCTGGTTATGTATACATTTCTTAACTCTCTTATTAAAAAAGTCTCTTAAAAAACTCCTATTAAAAGGAACCATGTGAGCTCTACTTGTGGATTATAAATAAGGTGTAGAGTTTAGATGTTAAATGTGCACTCTGTTTGAACAATCTGAGGCACTCGGTTAATCATTCGAGGACCAAGAAATCATACGAGCACGACATCGAAATTTGTTAACGAGGTTCACCGACATAGCTACATCCCCGGAGCCTAACTACGGGTGTTACTCCCCATGACACCGTCACAATACCGCACCCCGACCACCGGGGTGCCGGCACACGCCGCCGGCTCCCCCGCATACATGTTCTATTATGTTGGCATAGATTACATTGTATGTCTATCCTCTTATTATATAAGAGGCCTACGGGTACATGTGTTCAAATAGGACATGACTCCTACCCTTTCTACACACAGTCCAAAACCAAGTCCAACTGTGACCTACCTTCAATAATAATATCCGACACAGTTTTAACAAACTCCACCTTGGCGAATATTCTCCGCCACCTTGTATTCGTCCATTCATCGAACCTTCATATACATTGGACTTGAGATACGCCATGAGCATCGCTGCTACTCCCAGACTTCATGTGAGTCCACCTGCAACTTTAGTCCCTTCTTGTCTTCTTCACAGTCAATACTCGAGCAAAATTAAGTTTCTCATTACTCTACCTTGTGCTTCCAACTTCCAGAGTATCCTTTCAACGCTGTCACACACCAATCGCTATCTGCGTGAAAATGAACAACTCACATATTAGACGTTGATACGTCTCCAACGTATCTATAATTTTCAATTGTTCCATGTTGATATATTATCATTTTAGAATGCTTTTGGGGTACTTATTTACCAATTTATATTATATTTGAGCACTAACCTATTGACCCAACGCCCAATTGAAAGGACGTAGACGTCGCCTAGAGGGGGGTGAATAGACGCTTTAAAATAATTACGGTTTAGGCTTGAACAAATGCAGAATAAAACTAATGTTTAATTAGTCAAGCACAAAACCTGAAACAACTAGGCTCACCTATGTGCACGAACAACTTATGGTAACCAAGATAAACAACTAAGTGATAGGAAGATATATAACAAGAAACATGTGCCTATCACAAAGTAAAGTGCAAAAGGCCTTGGGTATAGATAGCCGAGGCACGCGGAGACGACAATGTATCCCAAAGTTCACATCCTTGCAGATGCTAATCTCTGTTTGGAGCAGTGTGAAGGCACCATGCTCCCTAAGAAGCCACTAAGGCCACCATAATCTCCTCACGCCCTCGCACAATGCATGATGTCGTGATTCCACTAAGGGACCCGTGAGGGTGGTCACCGAACCCGTACAAACAAGGTTAGGGAAATCTCCACAACTTAATTGGAGGCTCCCAACAACACCATGAAGCTTCACCACAATGGATTGTGGCTCTGAGATGACATCAAATGCTCGGGGCAATCTCCACAAGCTAATTGGAGCCCCCGTCGCTCGCCCGGAGCTTTACACCATAATGATTGAGCTCCGAGGCACCACCCATCTTCTAGGATGCCAAAGCACCCAAGAATAACAAGCTCTAGGGTACCAAGCACCCAAGAGTAATAAGCTTCTCAAAGTTCACCTCCACGTATCACCGTGGAGAACTCAAAGCTATGCACCAAATGCAATGGCAAGAGCACACAGAGTGCCCAAGTCCATCTCTCCCAAATCCCTCCACAACAACTAATGCTATGAAAGAAAATGGGAGGAAGAATGAAGAAGAACATGAAGAACTCCAAGATCTAGATCCAAGGGGTTCCCCTGAGATAGAGGAGAAAATGATTGGTGGAAATCTGGGTCTAGATCTCATATCTCTTTTGCCTCAAAAACAAGCAAGAATCATTCGAGGGATTGAGAGTTAGCAAGCTCGAAGAAGGTCAACAATGGGGGAAGAACACGAGATCAAAGGATAGGGTTCAATGGGGAAGAAGAAGGCCTTTTATAGGAAGGGAAAAATCCAACCATTACCCCCTCAGGACACACATGAGCGGTACTAGCTCTCTAGGGAGCGGTACTACCGCCCATAAGAGATAGTACCGCTGAAGTGGAGAGCAGGACCATCGATGGGGCACAGAGCAACAATCAACGAGGGAGGCAGAGGCTGGTAGTACAGCCGGAGCGGTACTACCGCTCCCAGGAGCGGTACTATCGATCATAAGAGGTTGTAGGGCCTCCTATATTCGCTTAGGACATGCTGCAGACCTATCCCAGAAATACCGAGGGGTTCTAGCGCGGTAGTAACGAGCAGTACTACCGCCCTGCACTACCGCTTCAGAAACCGCTCAGTCCGACACAAAAAGTGTCGACACCCATGGGCAGCGGAACTAGCAAGAGCACATCTGCCCAGAGCGGCACTGCCGCTGCTAGGGCAGTACCGGGGCAACAAATGAAAAGCATAAACACCAGAACTGCCATATCATTCACATACGATCTCTGAATTGAGCAAACTCAAGCTAGATGGATTCAGGATGACAAGAGCTATCGAACAACGATATAGAGATGAGAAACCTCTATGTGTGAAGAATCTACAAAAACTCCAACATCAAAAACATTATAGAAGATGCATATGGACTCCGTTATCGATGAACTCGAGCTTGTCATAAAGATGACCATAAGCTCTGAAACTCACAAAGAGAAACACCAAATAAGAACCAAGAAAGATGAGGCAAGGATGCAAATGGTTTGAGCTCTCAACGAATGTTACGATCAAGCTACTCACTTGAGAGCCCGCCTTGACGGTACGACAATATATCCTATCCTGACCGCTCGAGCGCCGGCACACGCCAGTGGCTTCCCCGCGTACCTATGCTATTATGATAGCATAGGTTACATCGTGTTCCTAGCCTCTCATTATTTAAGAGGCCTAGGGGTACACCGGTAATAGAAAAGAGGGCTTTGGTCGAGGGCCTGAAATCCCATTAGTCCCGGTTCACACACGAACCGGGACCTATGGTGTCATTGGTCCCGATTCGTGAGGCCAGGGCGCCGGCCAGACATAGTGGGCCATTGGTCCCGGTTCGTGTCACCCCTTTGGTCCCGGTTCCATACACGAACCGGGACCAATAGGCCGGCAACCGTTCGTATCCCCCTTTAGTCTCGGTTGGTGGATCAAACCGGGACTAAGTGATGGTGGCAACCGTGCATATCACCCTTTAGTCCCAGTTGGTGGCTCAACCCGGGACTAAAGGTCCAAACGGTTCGCCTCCAGCGTCGTTTCCAGCGATGGAAAGCACAACCGAAGCAGAGTCTCTTGCCATTCTATGTTCTTCTCCTCTCTCGCTCTCCTCTCTTCTTCCCATCTCTTCTTCCCTCCTCTTCTTCCACCATGCCAAGAACTCGCTTCGGAGAGGTGCTCGCACATGTCACGACCCAACTCGATGTTGTGTACACGAACGACAACACGGAGTAGCCGCATTTTCTTGGACAGTTGCAGGGAATGGCTTGACGCCATGGAGGAGCATGAGAATTTCTTGGGGATTGATGTGGAGTACACGGCCAATCAACAAGGTGTTGCCGTCATCCAACTATGTTTCAAACTCCATGTTTTGGTTTTCCAATGGGCGAGGTAAGTTTTGAGTCTTTCTTTGATCCAAGTTTATGAAAATTGCATATAGTGATCTCTCTAGGTTCCATTGGATAGCAATATGCAGTTTCTATATATGTTCCATTGGATAGTTAATTGAGGGTTTCTTGCATAGGATAGCAATATGTTCCATTGGAATCCTATAAAGATCAATTTCTCTTTAGCTGTAGCGAAACAATTTTACTTGTTGCATATTTGCAAAACCGTGAGAGAATATATATATATATATATATATATATATATATATATATATATTTCATAGTTAACTTATAGTTTCTTAATCAATTCATAGGATATGAAAATTGCATAGGATAACAATATGTTCCATTTGAATCATAAAGATAAATTTCTCTTTATTTGTAGTGAAACATTTTTCCTTGTTGCAGCAGTATGTAACATTTGTTCCATTTTAATTTGTTGTTGTTGCAGTAGTGACAAGCATTGTCCAGAACTCATGGACTTCCTTCGCAGCGGTATACGTTTTGCTAGCATTGACATAAGGAACGACAAGCTGAAGATGAGGGTAAGTTTGGTATTGATATACTAGCTCACTGCCACATTGATATCCAAGACAAATTCAAGCTTCAAGATAAGAGGACTTCGATGGCTCATATGGCAGTCGCCTTGATCGATGAGGCGTACGCTGATATGAAGACCAAATTCCCAAAGTATCAGCACAAACAGTGGGAGAGGACCCCACTTGACCCTATTAACATTGTGTATGCAGCAAAACATGCATACATTTCATACTAGTTGTACCGCAAGATTCGAATCATGAACTATGGCCAGCGTTACGTCACACCAGCTTGGGGATATTCTGATTCAAACGAGTAGTGTTCACAACGGCGAACACTTGTATATATACCTGTGCTAGCTATTATTATGTACTGCTTGGACGAGTATTATTATGTACTGCTTGGACCAATTTATATATGTCTAATTTCTGTTTGTGTCATTATAGTTTCCAAATTTGAATGGTTTAGCCCTTTCTAACTTCATTTGCTACTTTTCATGGTATCATGCATTTTGACCACATATATATATACCACACTTCATTTGCTATAACCCTCTTAACTTCGTGTATAAACTAATGACCCTGAAATTGAAAATCATTAAAAATGAAACCCTCATGAAGTCAGGTAAAAATTAGTAAATGCATGAAAAATACCAAACGAAGTCGGAAAGTGTTGAAAATTGATGATGTGGCTTTGAATGGTTCATTTTGAACACACAAAAAGTCTGGAGTTCAAATAAGTTTTAGAAAATGAAATCCCTTTTGTAACAAATGAGTTTTCATAAGGAACCTTGATACTTCGAAAGAGATTGTCCGATATGTACACGAAGTGCATCTAGTTTTTGCCGCAACCCTCTCAACTTTTTAACACATGCTATGTGGGTGAAATGAAGATACCATGCCAACTTTCAACCTACTCAGAGTTTATTTGTAGTGCTTTTCAATTTCTGGGTCATTTAGATCAAAAAAAAATCAGTAAATGCATGAAAAATACCAAATGAAGTGAAAGTGTTGAAAATTGATGATGCGGCCTTGAATGGTTCATTTTGAACACACAAAAACTCTATATTTCAAATAAGTTCAAAAAATAAAATCCTTTTTGTAACAAATGAGTTTTCGTATGAAACCGTGATACTTCGAAAGTGATTGTCCGATTTGTACACGAAGTGCATCCAGCTTTTGCTGCAACCCTCTCAACTTTTTAGCACATGCTATGTTGGTGAAATGATGATACCATGCCAACTTTCAACCTGTTTAGAGTTCATTTGTAGTGCTTTTCTATTTCTGGGTCATTTAGCTCAAAAACAAATCAGTAAATGCATGAAAAATACCAAATGAACTCACAAAGTGTTGAAAATTGATGTTGTGGCCTTCAATGATCCATTTTGAACACACAAAAAGTCTGGAGTTCACGTAAGTTCAAAAAAATGAAAACCCTTATGTACAAATCTGTTTTTGATTAAAACAGGCATTTAAAATAACCTAAAACCTACCAAATTGAATATAATGATAAAACACAGTAATATTAAATAGCAGGAAAAAGAATCACTCAAAAATCTAATTTTTTTAGTAAAGTTATTCAGAAAATAAAATAAGTAAGGTAGTAAAGTTATTCAGAAAATAGACAAAAGAAAACAAAAAAAATAGATTTAAAAAAATGCCACCTACTAGGCCACCACGGCCTGAATACGACTAGAAACCCAACCAGATAGTTGGGCCAAGATTCAGGCCCGCAGAAGGCCCAATGGACCCACAGGCAGTGACATATTAGGCCCAGAAGCGTGCAGTTGAGAGGAGCTCGACAGGGTGTGCACACCAGCGCTTATAAACCACTCCCGAGCTCTCTCGGCTAGCGAGGTGAGACTAAACATCCAACCACACCACGGCTGTGGCAGGCACATGCCTTTCGTGTCGGTTGGTGGCACGAACCGGGACCAATGACACCCTTTCGTGTCGGTTGGTGGCACAAACTGGGACTAAAGGTCTCTTCTTCCCGCCCTTTGCGCTACTGAAAATTGACCTTTAGTCCTGGTTTGCGGCACCAACCGGGACGAAAGGGTGGCATTGGTCCCGGTTTGTGCCTCCAACTCGGACAAAAGGTTTTCGCATATAAGGCGGGAGTTCTCAAAATTTCCCCCAAACTCTCCCATTTGCCCCGACGCCTTCAGGCTTCTAGAGCTCGCCGTCGCCCCCGAGCCAGTCCTCATCGTCGTCGCCGCCCCAATCCAGTCCTCCTCGTCGTCGCCGCTGCCCCCGAGCACGTCGCCGTCGCCCGAGCACGTCGTCGTCGCCGCCCCGAGCACGTCGTTGTGGCCGCCCAGAGCCCGTCATCGTCACCCCCGATCCCGTCGACGTCGCCCCCGAGCCCGTCGCCGTCGCCCCGAGCCCGTCGTTGTCGAAGCCGCCCCGAGCCCGTCGTCGCCGCCGCCCCGAGCCCATCGGCCCCGGTGAGCTCCTCCGCTACCTAATTAAATTGCTACCTAATTAAATTGGATTTGCATATTTGATTCTCTATTCCTGCAAATTTGTTTCTCCATTCCTGCGCATTTCTACCTACTTAAATTGGAATTTGCAAAAAAACATCAACGACATATATTAATTCCAGATTTATTCTTTAAATAGTAGGGCCTTAAATAGTTGTAGAAATTGTTCTCGACGTCGACGATGCCCATCCCGCATCCTCGTCGTCGACTCTGTGGCGACCACCTTCTTGATAGGCGCAAGCATGTACGGGACTAGGCTCCGCCGGGCTAGCACTAGGAGGTGCTACCTTTTGGGGCGCGCATCTTGGCGAGGAATCAGGCTGCCGTCGTCGACCAGAGCTTCTTTGGTGGCGGTCGCTTGGGCCACTTTTGGTGTAGAGGCAGCCGACCCCCGAGGAGGAGGCACTTCGTCGTGTGAGGGAGGAGGACAAGCACGTCCATCGCTACTTGGTTGCGTTGGACGCCAGGTTCTCCAATACCTGGCTGGTTCTTCAGGGATCTCAACCGAGCTATGTTCCTATTATGGTTCCTTCTCTGTGGGTTTCCACCGCCCGTGCCTCAGTACAATGACAACTTTTTGGGTGATCAGTTTGATGATGTACAGCGAGTGGAATAGATTATACTAGAGATGTATTCGAGATTATATTAGATAAAATTCGAGATGTATTAAGTTGATTATTGGTTGTAACTGAAATAAAACGTTTTTGCCTCTTGAGATCCATTGCATTATCACTACTGGAATCAGAGATTTTGCCGTCTGCCTATTCTTTGCCGTCAGCTAGTGGACGACAAAGACACTCTTTGCCATCAGCTTCAACAAAACTGACGACAAAGAACTAGCTGATGGCAAAGAAGGTCTTTGCCAGCAGTCAGCTCTTTGCCGTCCGCGGCAGACGGCAAAGAAGGCGCCAACAGACGGCAAAGAAGCTCATCTGGCCGGGGGAACCTTAGGTCAACCTACTCCCTTCTTTGCCGTCTGCTGGCGCCTTCTTTGCCGTCTGCCAGCAGACGGCAAAGAGTATAGATCCCTTTGCCGTGTGCCAGCAGACGGCAAAGATCTTGAATCTAGTAACGGCTGTCCCGCCCCCACCGCGGCCCCCTCTCTCTCTCAAACGGCCCCTCCCTCTCTCTCTCCTCCCCCGACGCCCAACGCCGCCAGCACTGTTGCCCGGCCACCCCCGGCGCCGCCCCTCAAGCCCCACCGCCGGCGCCCCGTGGCCCTGGTGCGCCGCCGCTGCCCCACCCCCGGCGCCCCTGATGTCGCCGCCGCAGCCCCACAACCCCCCCGGCGCCCCTGGTGCCGCTGCCGTAGCCCCACCGCCGGCGCCGCCGCCCCGAAGCCCCACAACCCCCCCCGGCGCCCCTTGTGCCGCCCCTCAAGCCCCAACGCCGGCGCCCCGTGGTGCCCCTGGTGCGCCCCCGCTGCCCCACCGCCGGCGCCCCTACTGCCGCCGCCGTAGCCCCACCGCCGGCCCAGCCACTGCCCCGCAGGCCTCGGCGCCGCCCCCGCAGCCCCACTGTCGGTAAGCCCATCCACCCCCGCCCCCTTGATTTTTTATTTTTTGGTATTTAGTTCTTTGGAATTAGATTATAACTACCGGCATGATTTTTTATTGTTGTTGTAGTAGTTATTCTTGTTATTGTAGTTGTTGTTGTTATTGTAGTTGTTGTGGCATATATAGTTTAGTTGGTAGGTTAGTTAATTAGTAGTTTTAGTGGTAGTTTAGTTAGTTGGTAGATTTAGTTAGTTAATTAGTAGATTTAGTTGGTAGTTTAGTGGTAGATTTTGTTTTGTTATTTAGTGGTAGCTAGATTATTTTTTAGTTACTTAGTGGTAGATTCTATTTTTTTTTGCTGTTTAGTGCTATCTAGGTTTAGCGATAGGTTTAGTTAGCTTGGTTAGTTAGGTTAGTTAGTTAGTTAGCTTACTAGAAAGAATAGGAAGAAGAAGAAGAGGAGGAGGAGGAGAAGAGGAGAAGAGGAGGAGGAGGAGGAGAAGAAGAAGAAGAATAGGAGGAGGATAAGAAGAGGAGAAGAGGAGGAGAAGAGGAGAAGAAGAATAGGAAGAAGAAGAAGAGGAGGAGGAGGAGGAGAATAGGAGAAGAGGAGGAGGAAGAGGAGAAGAAGAAGAAGAATAGGAAGAAGAAGAAGAAGAATAGGAGGAGGAGAAGACAAAAAGAAGATCACATGTTTGGTATTTAGTTTTTTGGAATTAATTAGCCCACTTAGCTCCAAAATACCATAATAAGCTCAAAATGGCACAAGAACCTTGGTTAGCTCATTAATATTATATACTTAGCTTGTTTTCCTCTAAAATGACATAATTGGAACATTTAGCTCGAAGAAGACATAATTAGATAATTTAGCTCCAACAAGAGGAGAAGAGGAGAAGAAATAGGCAAAATGAAAAGATAGAAGAAGAAGAAGAAGAGAAGAAGAAGAAGAGAAGAAGGAGAAGCAGGAGGAGGAGGAGGAGAAGGCCAAGGACCTTCTAGTCCTTCTCCTCCTCCTTGATTTCTTCTTCTTCTCCTCCTCCTCCTCTTTCTTCTCCTCTTTCATATTATCGTTGCAATTGCTTTAATTTCCCGAACAATGACATAATTAGTCCATTTAGCTCCAAAATACCATAATAAGCTCAAAATGGCATAAGAACCTTGGTTAGCTCATGAATATTATATACTTAGCTTGTTTTCCTCTAAAATGGGATAATTAGCCCATTTAGCTCAAAAAAGACATAATTAGGTAATTTAGCTCCAACAAGAGGAGAAGAGGAGAAGAAATAGGCAAAATGAAAATAAAGAAGAAGAAGAAGAAGAAGAAGAAGAAGAAGAAGAGAAGAAGGAGAAGGAGGAGGAGGAGGAGGAGGAGGAGGAGAAGGCCAAGGACCTTCTATCCTTCTCCTCCTCCTCCTTCTTCTTCTTCTCCTCCTCCTCCTCCTCTTTCTTCTCCGCTTTCATATTATCCTTGCTTTAATTAACCCAACAATGACATAATTAGCCCATTTAGCTCCAAAATACCATAATAAGCTCAAAATGGCACAAGAACCTTGGTTAGCTCATGAATATTATATACTTAGCTTTTTTTCCTCTAAAATGACATAATTGGAATATTTAGCTCAAAAAAGACATAATTAGGTAATTTAGCTCCAACAAGAGGAGAAGAGGAGAAGAAATAGGCAAAATGAAAAGATAGAAGAAGAAGAAGAGATGAAGAAGAAGGAGGAGGAGGAGGAGGAGGAGAAGGCCAAGGACCTTCTATCCTTCTCCTCCTCCTCCTTCTCCTCCTCCTCCTCCTTCTTGATTTCTTCTTCTTATGCCATTTTCTTTCTTATCCTCTTTCATATTATCCTTGCTTTAATTAACCCAACAATGACATAATTAGCCCATTTAGCTCCAAAATACCATAATAAGCTCAAAATGGCATAAGAACCTTGGTTAGCCCATGAATATTATATAGTTAGCTTGTTTTCCTCTAAAATGACATAATTGGAATATTTAGCTCAAAAAGAAGGAGAAGGAAGAAGAAGAAGAAGAAGAGAAGAAGAAGAGAAGGAGAAGGAGAATAAGAAGAAGGAGGAGGAGGAGAAGAAGAGAAGAAGAAGGAGAAGGAGGAGAAGAAGAAGGAGAAGGAGCCCTCCTTCTTCTCCTTCTTCTTCTCTCCTTCTTCTCCTCCTTCTTCTCCTTCTTCTTTTCTTCTTTTTTCTTCTTCTCCTCCTCCTTCTCCTTCTCCTTTCCCTTCCCCTCCTCCTCCTCCTCCTTCTTGTTTTTCTTCTCCTTGTTCTCTTCTTGCTTCTTCTCTTTCTTCTTTAATTTAGCTTATTTGTAATATATATGTTGTTGTTCTTCTTCTTCTGACTTTCTTATTCCCATTTTGCAGATTGGATGTACTACATGCATGGAAGCTGGCGTTGGAGTGCTTTAGTTTCCGTTTTTATTTGAGTTGATGAACAATGTGTTGCTTCTTTGTATGTGTTGATGAACAATATATGTGCAACTATATATATGTATATATGGATGAAACTTTGTATGTGTTGGTTCTTTTGACATATGGGATGTACGTGTTGGGGAACGTCGCATGGGAAACAAAAATTTTCCTACGCGCACGAAGACCTATCATGGTGATGTCCATCTACGAGAGGGGATGAGTGATCTACGTACCCTTGTAGATCGTACAGCAGAAGCGTTAGTGAACGCGGTTGATGTAGTGGAACGTCCTCACGTCCCTCGATCCGCCCCGCGAACAATCCCGCGATCAGTCCCACGATCTAGTACCGAACGGACGGCACCTCGGCGTTCAGCACACGTACAGCTCGACGATGATCTCGGCCTTCTTGATCCAGCAAGAGAGACGGAGAGGTAGAAGAGTTCTCTGGCAGCGTGACGGCGCTCCGGAGGTTGGTGATGACCTTGTCTCAGTAGGGCTCCGCCCGAGCTCCGCAGAAACGCGATCTAGAGGAAAAACCGTGGAGGTATGTGGTCGGGCTGCCGTGGAAAAGTCGTCTCAAATCAGCCCTAAAACCCCACTATATATAGGAGGAGGAGGGGGGAGACTTGCCTTGGGGTCCAAGGACTCCCAAGGGAGTCGGCCGAGCCAAGGGGGAAGGTCTCCCCCTCCCAAACCGAAATCCACTTGGTTTGGAAGGTGGAGTCCTTCTTCCCTTTCCCACCTCCTTCTTTTTTTCCTTTCCTCTTTGATTTTCTTTCCTATGCGCACAGGCCTCTCTTGGGCTGTCTCACCAGCCCACTAAGGGCTGGTGTGGCACCCCAAACACCCATGGGCTTCCCCGGGTGGGTGGGCCCCCCCGGTGAACTCCCGGAACCCATTCGTCATTCCCGGTAACTCCGAAAACCTTCGGTAATCAAATGAGGTCATCCTATATATCAATCTTCGTTTCCGGACCATTCCGGAAACCCTCGTGACGTCCGTGATCTCATCCGGGACTCTGAACAACATTCGGTAACCAACCATATAACTCAAATACGCATAAAACAACGTCGAACCTTAAGTGTGCAGACCCTGCGGGTTCGAGAACTATGTAGACATGACCCGAGAGACTCCTCGGTCAATATCCAATAGCGGGACCTGGATGCCCATATTGGATCCAACATATTCTACGAAGATCTTTTCGTTTGAACCTCAGTGCCAAGGATTCATATAATCCCGTATGTCATTCCCTTTGTCCTTCGGTATGTTACTTGCCCGAGATTCGATCGTCAGTATCCGCATACCTATTTCAATCTCGTTTACCAGCAAGTCTCTTTACTCGTTCCGTAATACAAGATCCCGCAACTTACACTAAGTCACATTGCTTGCAAGGCTTGTGTGTGATGTTGTATTACCGAGTGGGCCCCGAGATACCTCTCCTTCACACGAAGTGACAAATCCCAGTCTCGATCCATACTAACTCAACGAACACCTTCGGAGATACCTGTAGAGCATCTTTATAGTCACCCAGTTACGTTGCGACGTTTGATACACACAAAGCATTCCTCCGGTGTCCGTGAGTTATATGATCTCATGGTCATAGGAACAAATACTTGACACGCAGAAAACAGTAGCAACAAAATGACACGATCAACATGCTACGTCTATTAGTTTGGGTCTAGTCCATCACATGATTCTCCTAATGATGTGATCCCGTTATCAAGTGACAACACTTGTGTATGGCCAGGAAACCTTGACCATCTTTGATCAACGAGCTAGTCAACTAGAGGCTTACTAGGGACAGTGTTTTGTCTATGTATCCACACAAGTATTGTGTTTCCAATCAATACAATTATAGCATGGATAATAAACGATTATCATGAACAAAGAAATATAATAATAACTAATTTATTATTGCCTCTAGGGCATATTTCCAACAGTCTCCCACTTGCACTAGAGTCATTAATCTAGTTCACATCACCATGTGATTCCAACGAATCCAACACCCATATAGTTTATGGGGTCTGATCACGTCTTGCTCGTGAGAGAGGTTTTAGTCAACAGTTCTGAAACTTTCAGATCCGTGCGTTCTTTACAAATCTTTATGTCATCTTATAGATGCTGCTACTACGTGCTATTCGGAAATGCTCCAAATATCTACTCTACTATACGAATCCGTTTCACTATTCATAGTTATTCGGATTAGTGTCAAAGCTTGCATTGACGTAACCCTTTACGACGAACTCTTTAACCACCTCCATAATCGAGAAAAAATTCCTTAGTCCATTAGTTACTAAGGATAAATTTTGACCGCTGCTAGTGATTCAATCATGGATCACTCTCTGTACCTCTCAACAGACTTTGAGTCAAGGCACATATCAGGTGCGGTACACATCATGGCATACTTCAGATTCTACCGCTAAGGCATAGAAGACGACCTTCGTCTATTCTCTTTATTCTGCCGTGGTCGGGTTTTGAGTCTTTACTCAAATTCACACCTGACAACGCAACTAAGAACTCGTTCTTTGCTGATCTATTTTGAACTCCTTCAAAAACTTGTCAAGGCATGTATCTTGTTGAAACTTCCATTAAGCTCTTTCGATCTATCTCCATAGATCTTTTGATGCTCAACGTTCAAGTAGCTCAATCCAGGTATTCCTTTGGAAACTCCTTTCAAACAACCTTGTACGCTTTACAGAAATTCTACATTACTTCTGATCCAAAATATGTCAGCCACATATACTTATCAAAAATTCTATAGTGCTCCCACTCACTTCTTTGGAAATACAAGTTTCTCATAAACCTTGTACAAACCCAAAATCTTTGATCATCTCATCAAAGTGTATATTCCAACTCCGAGATGCTTGAACCAGTCCATTGAAGGATCACTAGAGCTTGCATACTTGCTAGTATATTTAGGATCGACAAAACCTTCTGGTTGTATCACATACAATGTTTGCTCAAGGAAACCGTCAGAAAACAATGTTTTGACATCCTACGTGCAATATTCATAAATAATGCATCAACAACTAACATAATTCTAACAGACCTTTAGCATCGCTACGAGTGAGAAAGTCTCATCATAGTCAACTGTTTGATCTTGTCGAAAACATCTTTGCGACAAGTCGAGCTTTTCTTAATAGTGACTTATCACCATCATCGTCTGTCTTCCTTTAAAGATCCATTTTTACTCAATAGTCCTATGATCATCAAGTAGTTCTCCCAAAGCTACACTTTGTTTTCATCCATGGATCCTCTTCTCGGATTTCATGGCTTCCAGCCATTTGTCGGAATCTGGGCCCACCATCGCTTTCTCCATAACTCGTAGGTTCACTGTTGCTCAACAACATGACCTCCAAGACAGGGTTACCATACTACTCTGCAGCAGTACGCGACCTTGTCGACCTACGAGGTTTGTAGTAACTTGATTCGAAGCTCAATGATTACCATCATCAGCTTCCACTTCAATTGGTGTAGGCGCCACAGGAACAACTTCCTGCGCCCTGCTGCACACTGGTTGAAGTGATGGTTCAATAACCTCATCAATTTTTACTACCCTCCCACTCAATTCTTTCGAGAGAAACCTTTCCTCGAGAAAGGATCCGTTTCTAGAAACAAACACTTTGCTTTCGGATCTGAGATAGGAGATGTACCCAACTGTTTTGGATATCCTATGAAGATGCATTTATCCGCTTTGGGTTCGAGCTTATCAGACTGAAACTTTTTCACATAAGTGTCGAAACCCCAAACTTTCAAGAAACGACAGTTTAGATTTCTCTAAACCTCAGTCTATACTGTGTCATCTCAACGGAAATACGCGGTGCCCTATTTAAAGTGAGTGCGGTTGTCTCTAATGCATAACCCATAAACGATAGTGGTAATTCGATAAGAGACACCATAGTATCCACCATACCAAATAGTGCGCGGCTATGACGTTCAGATACATCATCACACTATGATGTTCCAGGTGGCATGAACTGCGAAACAATTTCCACATTGTCTTAACTGTGTACCAAAACTCGTAACTCAGATATTCATTTCCATGATCATATCGTAGACAGTTTATCCTCTTGTTACGACGAACTTCACTCTGAAACGGAATTGAACTTTTCAACATTTCAGACTTGTGATTCATTAAGTAAATACTCCTGTATCTACTCAAATCGTCAATGAAGTAAGAACATAATGATATCCACTGCATGCCTCAGCACCCATTGGACTGCATACATCAAAATGTATCACTTCCAACAAGTTACTATCTTATTTTATCTCAATGAAAACAAGGCCTTGCTCATGTGGTATGATTTGCATGTCACCAGTGATTCGAAATCAGGTGAGTGCAAAGATCCATCAGCATGGAGCCTCTTCATGCAATTTATACTAACATGACTCAAGTGGCAGTGCCACAAGTAAGTGGTACTATCATCATCAACTCGTATCTTTTGGCACCAATATCATGAACATGTGTAACACTACGATCGAGATTCAATAAACCATTGAAGGTGATTATTCAAGAAAATAGAGTAACCATTATTCTCTTTAAATGAATAATCATATTGCAATAAACACGATCCAATAATGTTCATGCTTAACGCAAGCACCAAATAACAATTATTTAGGCTTAACACCAATCCCGATGGTAGAGGGAGCGTGCGACGTTTGATCATATCAACCTTGGAAACACTTCCAACACGTATCGTCACCTCGCCTTTAGCCAGTCTCCGTTTATGCCGTAGCTTACACTTCGTGTTACTAATCACTTAGCAACCGAACCGGTATCCAATACCCACATGCTACTAGGAGTACTAGTAAAGTACACATTAACATCATGTGTATCAAATACAGTTCTTTCGACTTTTGCCAGCCCACTTATCTACCAAGTCTCTAGAGTTGCTCCGCCTTAGTGACTGTTCCCCTCATTACAGAAGCACCTAGTCTTGGGTTTGGGTTTAATATTGGGTCTCTTCATTAGCGCAGCAACTGTTTTGCCATTTCACGAAGTATCCCTTCTAGCCCTTGCCCTTCTTGAAACTTAGTGGTTTTACAAACCATCAACTATTGATGCTCCTTCTTGATTTCTACTTTCGCAGTGTCAAACATCGCGAATCGCTCAAGGATCATTGTATGTATCCTTGATATGTTATAGTTCATCACGAAGCTCTCACAGGTTGGTGGCAGTGACTCTGGAGAACTATCACTATCTCATCTGGAAGATTAACTCCCACTTGATTCAAGCGATGTCGTACTCAGACAATCTGAGCACATGCTCAACGATTGAGCCTTTCTCCTTTCCTTTGTGGACAAAGAATCTTGTCGGAGGTCTCGTACCTCTTATCAAGGGCACAAGCATGAAATCACAATTTCATCTCTTTAGAACATCACTTATGTTCCGTGACGTTTTACAACATTTTCGGCGCCTTGCTTCTAAGCCATTAAGTATTTTTGTACTGAACTATCGTGTAGTCATCAGAAACGTGTATGTCGGATGTTCACAGCATCCACAGACGACGCTCGAGGTGCAGCACACCGAGTGCTGCATTAAGGACATAAGCCTTCTGTGCAGCAACGAGGACAATCCTCGGTTTTACACACTCAGTCTGCAAAGTTTGCTACTATCAACTTTCAACTAAATTTTCTCTAGGAACATATAAAAACAGTAGAGCTATAGCGCAAGCTACATCGCAATTCGCAAAGACCATTAGACTATGTTCATGACAATTAGTTCAATTAATCATATTACTTAAGAACTCCCACTCAAAAAGTACATCTCTCTAGTCATTTGAGTGGTACATGATCCAAATCCACTATCTCAAGTCCGATCATCACGTGAGTCGAGAATAGTTTCAGTGGTAAGCATCTCTATGCTAATCATATCAACTATACGATTCATGCTCGACCTTTCGGTCTCATGTGTTCCGAGGCCATGTCTGCACATGCTAGGCTCGTCAAGCTTAACCCGAGTGTTCCACGTGCGCAACTGTTTTGCACCCGTTGTATGTGAACGTTGAGTCTATCACACCCTATCATCACGTGGTGTCTCGAAACGACGAACTGTAGCAACGGTGCACAGTCGGGGAGAACACAATTTCGTCTTGAAATTTTAGTGAGAGATCACCTCATAATGCTACCGTCGTTCTAAGCAAAATAAGGTGCATAAAAGGATTAACATCACATGCATTTCATAAGTGACATGATATGGCCATCAACACGTGCTTCTTGATCTCCATCACCAAAGCACCGGCACGATCTTCTTGTCACCGGCGTCACACCATGATCTCCATCATCATGATCTCCATCAACGTGTCGCCATCGGGGTTGTCGTGCTACTCATGCTATTACTACTAAAGCTACGTTCTAGCAAAATAGTAAACGCATCTGCAAGCACAAACGTTAGTTATAAAGACAACCCTATGGCTCCTGTCGGTTGCCGTACCATCGACGTGCAAGTCGATATTATCTATTACAACATGATCATCTCATACATCCAATATATCACATCACATCGTTGGCCATATCACATCACAAGCATACCCTGCAAAAACAAGTTAGACGTCCTCTAATTTTGTTGTTGCATGTTTTACGTGGTGACCATGGGTATCTAGTAGGATCGCATCTTACTTACGCAAACACCACAGAGATATATGAGTTGCTATTTAACCTCATCCAAGGACCTCCTCGGTCAAATACGATTCAACTAAAGTTGGAGAAACTGACACCCGCCAGTCATCTTTGAGCAACGGAGTTACTAGTAGCGATGAAACCAGTCTCTCGTAAGCGTACGAGTAATGTCGGTCCGAGCCGCTTCGATCTACGAGAGGGGATGAGTGATCTACGTACCCTTGTAGATCGTACAGCAGAAGCGTTAGTGAACACGGTTGATGTAGTGGAACGTCCTCACGTCCCTCGATCCGCCCCGCGAACAATCCCGCGATCAGTCCCACGATCTAGTACCGAACGGACGGCACCTCCGCGTTCAGCACACGTACAACTCGATGATGATCTCGGCCTTCTTGATCCAGCAAGAGAGACGGAGAGGTAGAAGAGTTCTCCGGTAGCGTGACGGCGCTCCGGAGGTTGGTGATGACCTTGTCTCAGCAGGGCTCCGCCCGAGCTCCGCAGAAACGCGATCTAGAGGGAGAACCGTGGAGGTATGTGGTCGGGCTGCCGTGGAAAAGTCGTGTCAAATCAGCCCTAAAACCCCACTATATATAAGAGGAGGAGGGGGGAGACTTGCCTTGGGGTCCAAGGACTCCCAAGGGAGTCGGCCGAGCCAAGGGGGAAGGTCTCCCCCTCCCAAACCGAAATCCACTTGGTTTGGAAGGTGGAGTCCTTCTTCCCTTTCCCACCTCCTTCTTTTTTTTCCTTTCCTCTTTGATTTTCTTTCCTATGCGCATAAGCCTCTCTTGGGCTGTCTCACCAGCCCACTAAGGGCTGGTGTGGCACCCCAAACACCCATGGGCTTCCCCGGGGTGGGTGGGCCCCCCGGTTGAACTCCCGGAACCCATTCGTCATTCCCGGTACATTCCCGGTAACTCCGAAAACCTTCCGGTAATCAAATGAGGTCATCCTATATATCAATCTTTGTTTCCGGACCATTCCGGAAACCCTCGTGACGTCCGTGATCTCATCCGGGACTCCGAACAACATTCGGTAACCAACCATATAACTCAAATACGCATAAAACAACGTCGAACCTTAAGTGTGCAGACCCTGCGGGTTCGAGAACTATGTAGACATGACCCGAGAGACTCCTCGGTCAATATCCAATAGCGGGACCTGGATGCCCATATTGGATCCTACATATTCTACGAAGATTTTATCGTTTGAACCTCAGTGCCAAGGATTCATATAATCCCGTATGTCATTCCCTTTGTCCTTCGGTATGTTACTTGCCCGAGATTCGATCGTCAGTATCCGCATACCTATTTCAATCTCGTTTACCAGCAAGTCTCTTTACTCGTTCTGTAATACAAGATCCCGCAACTTACACTAAGTCACATTGCTTGCAAGGCTTGTGTGTGATGTTGTATTACCGAGTGGGCCCCGAGATACCTCTCCGTCACACGGAGTGACAAATCCCAGTCTCGATCCATACTAACTCAACGAACACCTTCGGAGATACCTGTAGAGCATCTTTATAGTCACCCAGTTACGTTGCGACGTTTGATACACACAAAGCATTCCTCCGGTGTCCGTGAGTTATATGATCTCATGGTCATAGGAACAAATACTTGACACGCAGAAAACAGTAGCAACAAAATGACACGATCAACATGCTACGTCTATTAGTTTGGGTCTAGTCCATCACATGATTCTCCTAATGATGTGATCCCGTTATCAAGTGACAACACTTGTCTATGGCCAGGAAACCTTGACCATCTTTGATCAACGAGCTAGTCAACTAGAGGCTTACTAGGGATAGTGTTTTGTCTATGTATCCACACAAGTATTGTGTTTCCAATCAATACAATTATAGCATGGATAATAAACGATTATCATGAACAAAGAAATATAATAATAACTAATTTATTATTGCCTCTAGGGCATATTTCCAACAGTACGTTGATGAACAAATGGCATTGATGAGCTTTATATGTATATCATATATGTGTTGTGATCTATTTATGATATATGTGCTATCAATTATATGTATATGTGCTGTGAAATAGAAAAAATAAATAAAAATGGGACAATATAGGCTCTTTACCGTCTGCCAGCTGATGGCAAAGGCCTTTGCCGTCAGCCAGCCGACGGCAAAGGTGCCACGTGGCGCCCAGCTGTGCAACCTGGGCAGTAGCAGCTGGTCATATAGTCTCTTTGCCGTCCGCTTCCTGGGGGGCAGACGGCAAAGAAGAGGGCACAGACGAGGAGGCAGACGACAAAGAGTGGAGAGAGGGGGGGGGGAGGACCCAGCAGACGGCAAAGATTGTCCTGGAGGCAGACGACAAAGATGGAGGGGAGGGAAGGTGAGTAGAAGGCAGACGACAAAGATTGATGGGGAGGCACACGGCAAAAATTGACGGTGAGGCAGACGGCAAAGGCTCCGTTAACCCCTAACGGAGGCAACGTCTGTCGGCTGCCGTCTCAAAGGCTTTGCCGACTGCTCCTAAGGAAAGCTGACGGAAAGCTCTTTGCCGTCCGCTTTGGGGGGGGGGGGCAGACGGCAAAGAAGGTCCTATGCCGTCGTAGGCTGACGCAGAAATTTTGCCGGCCGTGACAATCTTTGCCGTCTGTGGTATTGTCTTTGCCGTCAGGGATACTGTCTTTGACGTTTGTGATGGCAGACGGCAAAGAAGCTGATTCCTGTAGTGTATATATCATAATGTACATCTATGAACTATTCAACAGTTGGAAATGAAATATAAAAAAGTTTGTGCATGTTTAAAACATAGAAGTTCGTGTAATTCGGTTATTCATACAAGGAGCTGAAATATTTGCAAAAATTATGGATCAAAGAGACTTGGAACAAGACCAGTTGTTGGGAGAGATAATCCTCGGCGGAGGTGATTTCTTGTCGTATCTCAACGACATCGATGGTGTGGAAGGAGAGGATGACGGCTCGGGTGATCGAACAATGGAGGAGGAAGGACATGATCATGACGGCTCCGGTGATCGAATGCCGGAGGAAGAAGGAGACCATGATGACGGATCCGGTGACCGAATGGAGGAGGGAGTTGTTGCAAAGTCCGGCGAGGATTATATATTAATTAAGCCTGAAGGTATGTACATATATTAACTCTTCTTTCTTCTTTTATAGCCCTCCGGATCGAGCCAAACTTCGATAAAGAGACGAGGCCCGAAGAGAAGGTTGCGCATGGATGAAAAGTTCATGATCACATCACTCACGGACGATGGCCTACCGATTCTACCCATTCGAACCAAGGACGCATTTTTTGCTGAGTGCGGAGCTATTGTTAGGGACAACATCCAGATCAACATCAAAGCAATGGAATATGCCTAAGGGCGACGACGTCCCTGAAGGTGATTATGTCATCGATAGGCAGAAAGATGATCTTTGGACCGCGCTGAATGCAAATTTCACCCTACCTCCAGAGGAGGATCCGAATAAGCCAGTTATAGAGCTACTGGTTAAGGCATGTGCTCTTAAGAAGAAGGCACATATATTCAGGAGGTGGAAGAATGATTTGAAATCAACGTTTGTCGACGAAGGGAAGACTCCAGAATTCATCGGCCGATTTGAGAAGATAAGAGATCACTGGCCCGCATTTGTGGCCTACAAGACATGGGACGAGAGTAAGAAAATGTTAGAGACAAACAAGAACAATGCCGCAAAGAAGCAGTATCACCATCACACGGGGTCAGGTGGCTACCTCAAAGCCCGACTGTTGTGGGACAAAGCTGAGAATGACCTGATTGCGAAAGGGGTCGAACCACAAACATTGAACTGGCCAGACCGTTCAAGGACTTGGTTCTTCGGGGTTGGGGGAACTTTGGATCCTGAAACTGAGAAGTGCCGTTGGACGGACGAGCAACTTGCAATACCCATCAACAAGCTTCAGAAGTATATGACCGCAGGGCAGGAAGGCACTAGTAGAAAAAGGTCCTTTTGTCCCGGTTCGTAAGGGCCTTCTGTCCCGGCTTTTGGAACCGGGACAAAAAGGTCGTTACTAATGCCCTTAGCCTTTAGTCCCGGTTCTTACACGAACCGGGACAGAAGGGCCTCCACGTGGCCGCTGCGGCCAGGCCAGGCAGGGGGGCCTTTATTTCTGGTTGGTGACACCAACCGGGACCAAAAGGCATCCACGCGCCAGCACCTGGCTCGAGCTGAGGTTTTTTTTTTAAAAGGTTGGTTTAGGGGTTAATTTAGGTTGTTATTAGCTAGCTAATAGAGAAAAGTTTCCTCTCTTATATATCTCCGTGCTTGGTTTACCAACGCTACTGCTATGCCTAACGTTAACACGACTTAGATTGAAAAGTGTCCTCTCTTACATATCTCCGTGCTTGGTTTACCAACGCTACTGCTACTGCTATGCCTAACATTAACACGGCTTAGAAAAGTGTCCTTTCTTATATATCTCCGTGCTTGGTCATCCGTCGTGCTTTGTCGAACATATTTACAAAATGTAGACACGAGTTACATGCACATATATGCATCTTTTTTACACCATATCATTTCATATCATTTCCGTCGAATGGCAATAGTATTCTAATCGATCATCTAACAACTCATCATCAACTTAATCATATACCAAGTTATCATATGATACACATAAAACAAAACAGAGAAACATCATAATATATATATAGTCATCATATGCATCATGCATCCTAATTAATCGATCATGTCAAGTAATAATATAAACTAGAATAACTTGTCTCTCTAAGACCTAGTCCTCGCTCTTAGATATAATGTCATAAGCAGAATAAGACCTATGGCTCCATGATGAATCACAGAGATCCAACGGTCTCCAGCTTGTGGCTTGCGAACCTTCTTTATTTCTCTCCATGCTTCAATTTGTAGTCTTTTTATCTTGATTCGAAGTTAATCAAGTATGGAGCATAGAACTCAGCCCTCAGCGGGCTTCTAATTCTCATTTGACCTTCTGGGTCCATTAACGGAGGCACTACATCATGTGGCAGTTTCTGTTGAAGAACATAATAATAACCTAGTTAGCAATGTAATGAACACCATTTATGCAATAGTGGAGCGTACTTAATTAGGAAACTCTTACCAAGACATTTCGGCGAATGTTATATGGACTCAACCTATGCACTAGTGGCATGTAAAATGAATAATTTTGGCCAATTCCAAAATGATACGGGAAGGTATCCCTAGAGAAAAGAACACCAGCAACAAGAAAGTGGAGAAGATCATCCTTCTCCTCCCAAGTTAGATGTGATCCATACGTGTAGTGTGTCGTGTCAATTAATTTCCGTAATTCAATTGAAGCAACGAAATAAGCTGTAAATTGTAATTTAATAAATTTAGTATATGGATGAACACCAACTATTTCTAAATATAAATGCAAATTACTTCACATGGAGGTAAAACAGGAAGCATATCATCGACAACCACCCAAATTTTGTAATAATTTAATGTTTCAAAAATACTTATAAATTTTGTAATTGTCCACAAGATATGAGTATAACTTGTTAAAACATCAAATTCAATTTTGTAATAGTACACCTTGAGCTCTAAACAGTTCCACACAATGTGGGCATTATATAAACAATTCAAAACGACCACATGTGCTACGATCATTCAAAGGACAATTTGGGTTGTTGTTGTTGTTGTTTGTACAACATGTAACATGAGACAATTATAACTATGGCCCAATAACTAGGAACCTGCAACGTGTGGCCAAAGTTTTAATAGACGATGAACACCACATGACATGTAAATTGCGAGAGGAAAACAGGTTGACTACACAAACTATTTCTAAATATAAATGCAAATTACTTGAAAAATATGGTTGAGAAACTCACATGGAGGTAAAACAGGAAGCATATCATCGACAACCACCCAAATGTTGATGTTGTCTGGCATATTATCTTTAGGACGAAGATCGAAGGTGATTTCCATTCCCTTTTGAAATCCATATGCCTTGCAAAGATCTTCCCACTTTGGGCACCCAAATTTTGTTTGAAAAACTGAATTAAATACTTGGATAACAAATGTGTGACCATGTATAGTCCTCAGCTTAGCGCTCCTCGTCTCAATTCTCTCGTGGTCTTCGAAACCGAGCCTCTCCAACACATATCTTCTTGCATGGCAAGGGAGGCACATATCGCCGTTCTCGTCAAGCTTCATGCTGAAGAACCTATCGTCTCGCAGGTGAGGCATGTCGCACATACCCCAAGAGTCGCCGCAATATTCACACTCCCAATATCCATCGTCAGACATTTCCTGTTTTAATGTGGTAAATGTGTGTAAACAACAATATAATCGTGACACACTATATATATCGAAATAATTGAACATCTATATATAATAACTCTTCATGCTCGCATCATGCATCATCATATATAATAACAAGTCCTATTAATTAATTATCATCATACCACTTCTACTCGTTATTAATAACAATTCATACGATCATCATCCTCATAGTCATCGAACCAACCCTACTTAATTGTTCTTAGCACATGATCATCAGTATTAGGTAGGACCAATAAGCAAAACCAAATCGTAAAATAAAGTAGTATTCAAATTAGCATGCATTCCATTGTAAGCAAAACTACATCATCTCTTGCGTCCGTACATTGTCGAATATTATCACTAATACTCCTCGAATACTATCATATATATAACATCACTAATACATCTAGAACCGTAGTGCCCGACGGGTATCGTCGCGGGCGGTGGACACCCAAAGAGAAGGAGCCATCACAGGATCATAGCTCCAGTGAGATCCCTGAAGAACCTGCCAGGTATTGTCGAACCTGCCCTCCAACGCAACCATGTAGCGACGGACGTGCTCATCCTCCTCGCTGACACGGTGACGTATCACCTCCGCGGTGTCCGGAAGCCTCGGCACCGTCACTGGCCCACGCGACCGCCACCAAACAAGGATTGGTTCAACAACGGGCTGGCTCCTCATCAACCTACGTCCCCCGGAAGGTAGCACCTCCCAATACCAGCCAGGCGGAGCCCAGTCCCGGACAGGGCCCTTCTGATCAAGCAGGTGTCCTTCGCCGAGTTGACGACGAGGATGCGGGATAGGCATCGTAAAATGAACTAAAAAAAAATAAACTAGTTCTATTAATTTTCTTGCTAAAAATAAACTACTTCTATATATAGTAAAATAAAGTAGTTTTATTAAATCAACTAGTTCAACTACTAAGCACTTACTATAAATAAATAAAATAAAGTAGTTCTTACTAAAATAAACTACTTCTATATATAGTAAAATTTAATAAAGTAGTTTTATTAAATCAACTAGTTCAACTACTAAGTACTTACTATAAACTAGTAATATGTGCACGTGCAACGCAAGCCTAAAATGTTGACGAAATGAGACCACATCAATATAAAACAATGATCCCAAGTATGTATGAATTAAATAGATACACAATATTTGTGATGTTGCTCAAGTTATATTTTCAAAACTGAGACGTCATTATAGGCATGCTGTTGCATATAAACAATAGGGATTGATCGTCCAAATCCCTATGGTAAAATAGATTGAGTCACTCAACAAGCTAATTCCAGCGTGATACCTAATACAACATGATTCACTGCAACTACTATTTACACTATTCAATATCCTATATTGTAGATTACTCCCTCTTTTCCGGACTGTAGCACACATATTTCTCCACGGACTCAGTAAAACTCATCATTTCCTATGATTCATTCAGATTTAAAGGGACATTGTCAAATAGTCATATGAATACATATCTCAGAAACTAAAATCATTAAGTAGGTCCACCATTCTAAAAGAACTTGCAATTAGAAGTTTAAAAACAGTCTTTGATGTAAATACACAAGAGATTGGAATCTACAATGTTTGAAGTGGTAATTCTGAAAGGAGTAAGAGTTCTCCTTGCAACCAGAAACATATAAAGAAAATGAGAACTACATAATTTTTCTATGGTCAACCATTCAGAAGATTAATGCATGACAAAACTACAATACATCTATAGAAGATCTCCATTGATCATGGAGAGGCACAACCAACATACTGCTAAATGATAATATGCACTAAACAAAAGTTGGTAGAATATGATTTTGGTTTCACATCCATCTTCTATAAAGCAGCGGCCCTGCCATCAAATGCTTATGGGGAGACTCTGACATGTGAATGTCCATTACTTTCTTCCTTAATAGCTACAAAAAATGTGTAATACTTCCTCCATTCCTAAATATTTCTCATTTTAGAGATTTCACTACGGACTACATACGGATGTGTATAGACATAATTTAAAGTGTAGATTCACTCGGTTTGCTTCGTGTCTAACCGTAGTTGAATCTTTAGAAAGACAAATATATAGAAACGGAGGGAGTAGACGAATAGGGGCTGCTTCTACAACAAGACAAACCAAGAGGAACATCTAACCTACAACCATGTTAGGAACCAAAGAAATATAGCTACTGAAACATATTATTAAAATGAAGCCAACAACAAACAGAAATAAATTTAGTTAACTTACATATATTGGCTATAGTTTTTCCCCACCCCATCTTTACTAAAATGAATCCAACAGCAAACAGAAATAAATTCAGGTCATGAATATTGAACACACAACCACACAATGAGGAAGCTACCTACATACAAATGAAAATCACCAGTCGCATTTCGCTAGCGGCAAGCACCGGTACACAGGATTTATCTCATCACTGATTTGAAAATCAAAGATGGCACGCACGTATGCATCAGCCGGCTGGCACTGGATCTAGAGGAGGAGAGGGAGGAGTGGCAGCGGAGGATCTCACCGTGGGAGGAGGGCCGAGCTGCTCGTCGGCGGGCAGATGGAGGAGGCGCAGGCGGCCGGCGTAGGTGGCGGCGACGACGAGGACGGCGTCGACGGGGCAGAGGGATGACGGCGTCGACGGGGCAGGCAGCGTCGGGGCGGCGTCGGCGTTGGGATCAAATGGAGAGAGGGAGAGAGATCAAAATTTCTAAACTGCCGCTTATATAGCCACACCTTTAGTCCCAATTGGTGTTAACAACCGAGACCAAAGGTCTCTTTTCAGCAGCCCAAAGGGCGGGAAGCAGAGTCCTTTGGTCCCGGTTGGTGGCACTAACCGGGACTAATGGTGGCATTGGTCCCGGTTGGTGTCACCAACCGGGACTAAAGGTCTCTTTTCAGCAGCCCGAAGGGCGGGAAGCAGAGGCATTTGGTCCCGGTTGGTGGCACCAACCGGTACCCATGCCCCCCTTTAGTCCCGGTTGGTGGCACCAACCAGGACCAAAGGCCTTGCACTGGCGCGGTGCTATGTTTAGTCCCACCTCGCTAGCAGAGAGGGGCTCGGAGTGGTTTATAAGCCTTGCCGAACCAACCACTTCGAGCTCCTCTCTACTGCAGGCATACGGTCCTAAAATCACTCTATGTGCTTGTGGGCCTATTGGGCCTACTGCGGGCCTGCATCCTTGCCCTAGTAATGTGTTTCTAGTCGTATGCAGGCCGTGGTGGCCCTGTAGGTGGCACTTTTTTTAAAAAAAATCCAGTTTTTTGCTTTCTTTTTTGTTTCTAATTACTTATTTATTTTCTTTTATGATAATTCTTTTTGCTATTAAAGTTTGTAACAAAATTAAAATTACTTATTTACTTTCTTTTATGATAATTCTTTTTGCTTTTAATGTTTTGAACAGAATATACTTTGATAATTTTAGTTGCATAAATTCTATATAATTTTAGTTTCAATAATACTAGAGGTTTGTAAAAGTTTTTTAGTTCATTCCTTTAGTAGCAATTCTAAGGCTGTTACAAAGGCATTTTATTTGGTACAGGTTCTAAGGCTGGGGCCCCACGTGCACCTTTTAGTACCGATTTCATACGGAAACTCGGCTGTTACAAAGGGATTTCATTTTTTTGAACTTATTTGAACTCCACAGTTTTTGTGTGTTCGAACTGCAACATTCAAAGCCACATCATCAATTTACAACCCTTTCTAACTCCATTTGTTATTTTTCATGCATTTACTGATTATTTTGAGCTATAAGACCATGAAATTGAAAAGCATTTGAAATGAACTCTCAAATGGTTCCAAGTTGGCATGGTATCATCATTTCACCCACATAGCATGTGCGAGAGAGTTGAGAGGGTTACGACAAAAACTGGATGCACTTCGTGTACAAAACGAACAATCTCTTTCGAACTATCACAATTTCATACGGAAACTCGTCTGGTACAAAAGGATTTCATTTTTTTGAACTTATTTGAACTCCATAGTTTTTCTGTGTTCAAAATGCACCATTCAAAGCCACATCATCAATTTACAACCCTTTCTAACTTCATTTGTTATTTTTCATGCATTTACTGATTATTTTGAGCTAGAAGACCATGAAATTGAAAAGCATTTGAAATGAACTCTGAAAAGGTTCCAAGTTGGCATGGTATCATCATTTCACCCACATAGCCTGTGAGAGAAAGTTGAGAGGGTTACGGCAAAAACTGGATGCACTTCGTGTACAAAACGGACAATCTCTTTCGAAGTATTACGGTTTCATACGGAAACTCGTCTATTACAAAGGACTTTCATTTGTTTGAACTTAGTTGAACTCCATAGTTTTTCTGTGTTCAAAATGCACCATTCAAAGCCACATCATTAATTTACAACCCTTTCTAACTTCATTTGTTATTTTTCATGCATTTACAGATTACTTTGAGCTATTAGACCATGAAATTGAAAAAGCATTGAAATGAACTCTGAAAAGGTTCCAAGTTGGCATGGTATCATCATTTCACCCACATAGCATGTGCGACAAAGTTGAGAGGGTTACGACAAAAACTGGATGCACTTCGTGTACAAAACGGACAATCTCTTTCGAAGTATCAGGGTTTCATTCGGAAACTCGTCTGTTACAAAGGGATTTCATTTTTTAGAACTTATTTGAACTCCATAGATTTTCTATGTTCAAAATGCACTATTCAAAGCCACATTATCAATGTACAACCCTTTCTGACTTCATTTGTTATTTTTCATGCATTTACTGATTCTTTTGAGCTATAAGACCGTGAAATTGAGAAGCATTTGAAATGAACTCTGAAAAGGTTCCAAGTTGGCATGGTATCATCATTTCACCCACATAGCATGTGCAAGAAAGTTGAGAGGGTTACGGAAAAACTGGATGCACTTCGTGTACAAAACGGACAATCTCTTTCGAAGTATCAGGGTTTCATACGGAAACTCGTCTGTTACAAAGTGATTTCATTTTTTTGAACTTATTTGAACTCCATAGTTTTTTTGTGTTCAACATGCACCATTCAAAGCCACATCATCAATTTACAACCCTTTCTGAATTTATTTTTTATTTTTCATGCATTTACTGATTATTTTGAGCTATAAGACCATGAAATTGAAAAGCATTTGAAATGAACTCTGAAAAGGTTCCAAGTTGGCATGGTATCATCATTTCACCCACATAGCAAGTGCTAGAAAGTTGAGAGGGTTACGACAAAAACTGGATGCACTTCGTGTACAAAACAGACAATCTCTTTCGAAGTATCACCGTTTCATACGGAAACTCGTCTGTTACAAAGGGATTTCATTTTTTTGTACTTATTTGAACTCCATAGTTTTTCTGTATTCAAAATGCACCATTCAAAGCCACATCATCAATTTACAACCCTTTCTAACTTCATTTGTTATTTTTCATGCATTTATTGATTATTTTGATCTATAAGACCATGAAATTGAAAAGCATTTGAAATGAACTCTGAAAAGGTTCCAAGTTGGCATGGTATCATCATTTCACCCACATAGCATGTGAGAGAAAGTTGAGAGGGTTACGACAAAAACTGGATGCACTTCGTGTACAAAACGGACAATCTCTTTCGAAGTATTACGGTTTCATACGGGAACTCGTCTATTACAAAGGGATTTCATTTGTTTGAACTTATTTGAACTCCATAGTTTTTCTGTGTTCAAAATGCACCATTCGAAGCCACATCATTAATTTACAACCCTTTCTGACTTCATTTGTTATTTTTCATGCATTTACTGATTACTTTGAGCTATTAGACCATGAAATTGAAAAGCATTGAAATGAACTCTGAAAAGGTTCCAAGTTGGCATGGTATCATCATTTCACCCACATAGCATGTGCGACAAAGTTGAGAGGGTTACGACAAAAACTGGATGCACTTCGTGTACAAAACGGACAATCTCTTTCGAAGTATCAGGGTTTCATTCGGAAACTCGTCTGTTACAAAGGGATTTCATTTTTTTGAACTTATTTGAACTCCATAGATTTTCTATGGTCAAAATGCACTATTCAAAACCACATTATCAATTTACAACCCTTTCTGACTTCATTTGTTATTTTTCATGCATTTACTGATTCTTTTGAGCTATAAGACCATGAAATTGAGAAGCATTTGAAATGAACTCTGAAAAGGTTCCAAGTTGGCATGGTATCATCATTTCACCCACATAGCATGTGCGAGAAAGTTGAGAGGGTTACGGCAAAACGGGATGCACTTCGTGTACAAAACGGACAATCTCTTTCGAAGTATCAGGGTTTCATACGGAAACTCCTCTGTTACAAAGGGATTTCATTTTTTTGAAATTATTTGAACTCCATAGTTTTTTTGTGTTCAAAATGCACCATTCAAAGCCACATCATCAATTTACAACCCTTTCTGACTTCATTTGTTATTTTTCATGCATTTACTGATTATTTTGAGCTATAAGACCATGAAATTGAAAAGCATTTGAAATGAACTCTGAAAAGGTTCCAAGTTGGCATGGTATCATCATTTCACCCACATAGCAAGTGCTAGAAAGTTGAGAGGGTTACGGCAAAAACTGGATGCACTTCATGTACAAAACAGACAATCTCTTTCGAAGTATAACCGTTTCATACGGAAACTCGTCTGTTACAAAGGGATTTCATTTTTTTGTACTTATTTGAACTCCATAGTTTTTCTGTGTTCAAAATGCACCATTCAAAGCCACATCATCAATTTACAACCCTTTCTAACTTCATTTGTTATTTTTCATGCATTTATTGATTATTTTGATCTATAAGACCATGAAATTGAAAAGCATTTGAAATGAACTCTGAAAAGGTCCCAAGTTGACATGGTATCATCATTTCACCCACATAGCATGTGAGAGAAAGTTGAGAGGGTTACGGCAAAAACTGGATGCACTTCGTGTACAAAATGGACAATCTCTTTCGAAGTATGAGGGTTTCATACGGAAACTCGTCTGTTACAAAGGGATTTCATTTTTTTGAACTTATTTGAACTCCATAGTTTTTCTGTGTTCAAAATGCACCATTCAAAGCCACATCATCAATTTACAACCCTTTCCGACTTCATTTGTTATTTTTCATGCATTTACTGATTCTTTTGAGCTATAAGACCATGAAATTGAGAAGCATTTGAAATGAACTCTGAAAAGGTTCCAAGTTGGCATGGTATCATCATTTCACCCACATAGCATGTGCGAGAAAGTTGAGAGGGTTACGGAAAAACTGGATGCACTTCGTGTACAAAACGGACAATCTCTTTCGAAGTATCAGGGTTTCATACGGAAACTCGTCTGTTACAAAGGGATTTCATTTTTTTGAAATTATTTGAATTCCATAGTTTTTTTGTATTCAAAATGCACCATTCAAAGCCACATCATCAATTTACAACCCTTTCTGACTTCATTTGTTATTTTTCATGCATTTACTGATTATTTTGAGCTATAAGACCATGAAATTGAAAAGCATTTGAAATGAACTCTAAAAAGGTTCCAAGTTGGCATGGTATCATCATTTCACCCACATAGCAAGTGCTAGAAAGTTGAGAGGGTTACGGCAAAAATGGATGCACTTCGTGTACAAAACAGACAATCTCTTTCGAAGTATCACCGTTTCATACGGAAACTCGTCTGTTACAAAGGGATTTCATTTTTTTGTACTTATTTGAACTCCATAGTTTTTCTGTGTTCAAAATGCACCATTCAAAGCCACATCATCAATTTACAACCCTTTCTAACTTCATTTGTTATTTTTCATGCATTTATTGATTATTTTGATCTATAAGACCATGAAATTGAAAAGCATTTGAAATGAACTCTGAAAAGGTCCCAAGTTGGCATGGTATCATCATTTCACCCACATAGCATGTGAGAGAAAGTTGAGAAGGTTACGGCAAAAACTGGATGCACTTCGTGTACAAAATGGACAATCTCTTTCGAAGTATGAGGGTTTCATACGGAAACTCGTCTGTTACAAAGGGATTTCATTTTTTGAACTTATTTGAACTCCATAGTTTTTGTGTGTTCAAAATGCACCATTCAAAGCCACATCGTCAATTTACAACCCTTTCCGACTTCATTTGTTATTTTTCATGCATTTACTGATTATTTTGAGCTATAAGACCATGAAATTGAAAAGCGTTTGAAATGAACTCTAAAAGGTTCCAAGTTGGCATGGTATCATCATTTCACCCACATAGAATGTGCGAGAAAGTTGAGAGGGTTACGGCAAAAACTGGATGCACTTCGTGTACAAAACGGACAATTTCTTTTGAAGTATGAGGGTTTCATAAGGAAACTTGTCTGTTACAAAGGGATTTCATTTTTTTGAACTTATTTGAACTCCATAGTTTTTTTGTGTTCAAAATGCACCATTGAAAGCCACATCATCAATTTACAACCCTTTATGACTTCATTTGTTATTTTTCATGCATTTAGTGATTATTTTGAGCTATAAGACCATGAAATTCAACATAATTTGAAGTGAACTCTGAAAAGGTTCCAAGATGGCAGTGGTGACAATTTTAACACAACACATGATATCCATTACATCTAGGGCACACCATTACATTTGCTCAAGTTCACAACAGTGCACAAATGATAGAATTACATCTAGGGCACAACACACTAGCAGAAACATAACATACTCACTACCACTTAATTGGATTTCTTAGACCAAATAGAAACTAAACTAGCCAAAATGCTGATGCCAAGAACAAAGATAAAACCCATTGTTTCCATGAGCTCATTCCTTTTCTTCAACTTCAATTGCATTATCTTGTTTTCATTGTTCAGATCCATAACCTTCTTCTCCATCCTACTAGATTTGATCCAACTATGTTCAAGGCCACCATGGAGCTCCTCAATAGCTTGCCCCACTAGCTCAGTGGGAGGGGGGTCAATCCAAACAACCCAATCACACTCATCAGGAAGCTGTTAAATTAGAGTTCACATAATTAGGTGAAATTCATAACTTTGCAATAAATTGATGAAAACAGAGTACCAAATGATGTTTTGAGGAATTACATCGAGTGGACAACGCAAAAACCTTCTTCCCGTGCTTGCTTCACCCCAAGAAACAAGACGAGCAGGAAATAGCCCATGCCCCAGGCAACGGTGATTCGAGCGCTCGTCAAGGTCGTAGAAACTTGGATTGGGAATGAAAAACTCGGATTGGAACTGCACAATCCCGCATCCATCCACCTACGAGCCAGAAATGCACATATTACGGCCCATCCCGCGAAACCCTAGATGAGAAATCCTGAATCCAATGTCAACCGAAAATCCAAATCGACTTACCTTACTGTCCGTGGAGGAGCTTGCAGACGACATTGCGGACGTACACATGGACGTGCCCCAGCGGTGAAAACGGGGACGGGCTTAACTAGTGTGGCTCGGGCATTTAATCTAACACCTCATGTGCATAGGAGGTGAGCTAGAGCACCCAAATGCCCTCCCCTCACCGGCCAGAAAAAACAGAGTGCTCTGCCGCGGCGATGGGTATATATAGGCAAATTATTTGTCCCGGTTCGTGGCATAAACCGGGGCTAAATCCCCCTTCTAAACCGGTTCAAGGCACGAACCGGTTCCAATGGATGTGGGCTAGGAGCGCGGCCCATTGGTCCTGGTTCGTGCCTAGAACCGGGACAAATTGGTCCAGACGAACCGGGACCAATGCCCACGAGGCCCCGGCCGCCCCCTTGGGGTCATGAACCGGGACTAATGCCCCCCATGGGTCCCGGTTCGTGAAGAACCGGGACTAATGGGCTGGCGAGGCCCGAACCAAAGCCCTGTTTTCTACTAGTGAGGGACGTTCATTCCCGACAGACAGAAGGACGAGCTGATTGAGGCCCTAGGGAATCCTTGATATGTCCCAAGCGTATCTATTATTTTTGCTTGTTCCATGATCTTTTGGCTGATATTGTTATATGTTTTGCTACACTTCCATAATTTTTTACACATATTTGGACTAACCTAGTAACTCAGTGCACCCAGTACTAGTCTTTGTCTGCTGATGTCTTTTTTGCACAGACTTTTACCCAAATTTACAAAGCCCCAAAAATCCCGAGAAAAATATATAAAAATCAGCGTGATGGAATCTTCGAGAGGCATCAAGTGGGGCTAGAGGGGAGCAAGTGCCTGCCCAGGCGGCCTCCTTGCGCGCCCCCCACCAGGCCGCGCCAACAGGTTGCCTGGGTGTGTCCCACGCCCTCTGGTGCCCTCCTTCGGCCTATATTTTCCTCTCCGATAGGAAACCCTTCAAGGAGATCCAGAATCGTGAATTTCTCCATCGTTCCACCGCCACAGCGCTTCCGAGATCGGGAGCGTCAGAACACCTCTTCCCGGCACCCTGCCGGAGGGAGCATTGACCTCCGGGAGCTTCTCCACCACCATGGATGCTTCCCGGACGTGCCGTGAGTAGTCCTACTTGGACCATGAGTCCATCATCAGTAGCTATGTGATGTCTTCTCTCCAATCTTGTGCTTCAATGTTTAGCCCTTGTGAGCTGCCCTACGTAATCAAGGCATCTATGTAATTTTCCTCCTATTGCTATGCTTGGTTTGCTAGGATCCGATGGATTATGAGATTATGTTCAGATTGTGATGAGTTATATATTTGATTATTCTTTTATATTATATTCTTTAGTGATTCATGCATGTTCTCTGTTGCTTTTTATTGCTTTGGCCGAGTAGTAGATTGTAACTCCAAGAGGGAGCGTTATGCATGATTGTGGGTTCATGCCCCCTAATGTCTAGCTTGAGTGACAGAAACATGAGACTACGGGATGTGTTGTTGCCACTAGGGAGAAAACAACGATGCTTGTGATCGCGGTTGCAAGTATTGTTTACCTTACGCAAAGCTCGTTAATGCAACTGTCCGTTGCTTTGAGTTTACACTCCGGGTGGGGCTCGCAACTTAATACAAGCGGGATGTTCTGGATAGATATCTCAAGGTGGATGATTAGTAAGTAGATGTCGAAGAATAAACGTCTACTTGTCTTGGCGTACTGCCCATTACTTTTGAGCCTCTAACTTTCTAGTAGCATGATTAGCATTGCAGTGCGTTTATAATTCTGTCAATTGCCCAGCTGTAATTTGTTTACCCATGCATAGTTGTTTATCGTCTTTTGGGAAAGAGACATCACTAGTGAACATCATGTGACTCCGGTCCATATTACCACCATTGCTTACACCTCCACCATTTACTGCTTTATTTTCTTTTCTGTTGCAATCACTATCACTATTCCTGCTTGTGTTTTTATCCTTTGCAAACTACAAGGCCGGAGAGATTGACAACCTCTTTGTACTCGTTGGGAGCAAAGTTATTTGTTGTGTGTGCAGGTCCACGTCTTCTGCTAGCACCAGAGCAGGGGACACCTACTTGTTGATCCTCGAAGTCCTCCTGGTTTTATAAACCTTACAGTCCCGAGGGAAATCTGCTGCTGACTACATCTCCACCTTCCACTTGGGGTAACCAACGAGGGGCGAGAAGTATATCCATCAACTCTTCATCAAGCAAAGTTTTGTCGCCGTTGTCAGGGACTCCAATCTTCAAGATAGGGGAGTTGCACACTATCTTTTACCTTTGCTTTTTAGTCTTGTTAGTTTGCTTTCTAGTTTTTGCTTTAGAGTCTTATACCAAAAATCTAAAAAAAATAGTTACTTTGCTTTGTTTAGTCAGTATGTGTAAGTCCTTTGCCTTTGGTGTTGCACCCTAAGGAGAGATTCTTACCTTCAAACAAAGGGTAGGAGAAAGTTTGAAAGATGCTTGGTATAGAATTAAAGATTCTCAAGATAGAGCCACCAAGAAGCAATCCACCAGTATTTCGCTTAGAAATTCTTATGTTGGTATTACTTCTTGGAATAGGTTTGTTCTAGACACGGCAATAGGTGGGAATTTCTTGGAAGCTCACATTTGGGAGGCTCTTAACGTTATGGAAAATCTTGTTGGAATCCCACCTATTGTTGACATAAAGGATGATATCACTTTAGCTCACATTATGAGTAAACTTGAGAATATAGAGCTAAAGATGCCAAGCATGAGTAAAATAAATGAAGTACATCATAGGATTCAAGGGAACTTAAATAGACTTGATAGCTCCATGCAAAAAAAATTCAAAACTATGGAGACCCTTAAATCCCATGATGTGGATCCTTCTAGGATTGATAAGATCGAGGATATTATTGAATTTTAGGAACTACTCTATCCTCCATCAAGACTAAAAAGGTAGAAACCCCCAAAAGTAAGGAACCTAAGTTCGTTCACGTACCCAAGGTTCCTCAACCCAAAATGAGTATACCTATTACTAGGGGTGTTGAAACTGTAAGACCTCGGAAGAGATACCTCTCTTAAATAGATTTAGAAATGAAATTCCAATAGATCTTACTACCTTTGCTTTTGTTCCTATAAGTGTTGCCAGTAAGCCTCTCTTTGAGAGTCCTCTTAACATTAGTTGTACTATTGAAGAGCTTTTTGATGATCTTTGTGATGGTTCAGTTGATACAACTTGATCTTTTTGCATTATGCCTAGCTCAAAGGCATAAAAGAAAGCGCTTGTTGGGAGGCAACCCAATTTGTTTTTACTTCCAGTTTTAGTTGTCTTGATGCATGTTACTACTGTAGCAACATCATTGTATCTTTATTTTTAAGCTTTGTGCCAAGTTTTAGCCTCCGATTGCAAGAAAGTTCAAAAGTTGTGACATGATGTACAGAAACAGATTATGTCTGCTTGACAAACAAATTCGCCAAAAATCACCAGTTCATCTTTTTGATCTGAATATTTTTTACAGTATGCTCTATATAATTGTATTTCTGGCATCTGTTATGAGTTTTTTGATTTCAGTTGCAGAAGTGCCACGAAAACATTATTTAGCTATTCTGTTTTTCACAGATTCTGCCATGTTTTGCGTTTTCATCATTTTGCAAAACTTAAGCTTGATTTTTCTTTGCAAAAAACTTTTGGCAATCTTGAGAAACAGTATCTCTTCATGAAAATCCTTATTTCCAGTATATAATACATTATTTTATCATGGGCACTAACCACTCTAATCAGCTTATGATGAGTTCCGTATGAAGGGAGTTTTCAAGTATGCGATGGAAGATGATGAAAGAAGATCTAGGAGTGTCAAGTGCTCAAGCTTGGGGATGCACCCATGCACCCCCAAGAAATTTTCAAGGAGACTCAAGTGTCTAAGCTTGGGGATGCCCCCGTGCATCCCCTTCTCCATCAACAATCATTAGTTCGTCCATCTGCATGCTATATTTTTATCACCTCATATGTTATGTGCTATGCTTGGCGCCCCCCGCTCTTTACTTTTTAGTTTTTTTAGTTTTGCTTGCTGTTCATAACAAGTTGGAACCTAGCTTTCTTTGTTTGGGAGAGAAACATGCTCCAATCCACCCTAGAACACAACATAAGTTTTCATGCTTATCTTTTTGTGTGTTCTTTATCTTTTCATAAATGCTGTCATGCTTAGCTCTTAGTTTTCATGCTTTATATTTTTAAGAGATTTTATTTAGGTTGCTTTTGGAACTCTCTTGAGTTATCATGCTTATCTTGTTTAGAGAGTTGGCTTGTTGCTCTGAGTTGTGTGTCTTGCATGAGTAGGTAATTGAGGTTGCTATTTAAGTATAGTAGTAACTTGCAATAGTTTTGAGGTATTGATTTAAGTAATGTTTGGACTATTGGTGCCAAGAGCTTGAGCCTATTAGTGATAGGTGTCGTATTTTGGAAAATCCGTGTGTTTTTCAAAACTAAAAAAAATTAGTTGAGAACTCTAGCTACTAGATTGATCTCTAACCTTTGGAGGGTTGGAATATATAGAGTACCCTCACGTTACCATGGGTCCAGTATGTGCAAGGATGACCAAACCCCCAAACACTCCTCCTCGGGGTATTTGTCTCTTTGTGAATCTCCTGAGTAGATAGAGAGTTACCGATAATAAGTGCATGAGTTCTTCTGACTAATATGAGTATTCGATTGTTGACACTTCCACCATCCATATTTTGCTAGCCTCTTTGGTATCGTGCATTGCCCTTTCTCATCTTGAGAGTTGGTGCAAACTTCGTCGGTGCATCCAAACCCTTGGCATGATCCGCTCTATCATCATAAGCCTCATTATATCCTTCCTCAAAACAGCCACCATACCTACCTATTAAGGCATTTCCATAGCCTTTCCGAGATACATTGCCATGCAACATCCACCATCTCATGACTTGATCTTCATGTCATACATGTTTTTGCTTGATCGAGGAGCCGCATGCTAGTTGGTCCTTGCCCTTATTTTTGCTACAAGACGCGTAGTATCATTGCATATCCTGCTACACTGGTAGAGCCATACATTTGCATACATCATGATAGTTTTCGTTTGTCTTTATGGTTGAGTACTTCTTATAAAGTGTGAAGATCTTCCTTTTATTCTTGTAGAACGTAGAGTGTTGCCCTTAAGTGAGGAAAATATCCCAAAGAGGACAAATTAAAATATCCCAAAGAGGACACATGAAAAGATTCCAAAGAGGAAAAATGAGAGATAAATAGCAAGAGCCAAAGAGGCCAGAAAAAAAGAAATAAAAAGAGATAAGGGGAAACACTACTATTCCTTTTGAAAGATCCACATTCATACTCCATTGTTATATTTGTACTCCATAGGCATTACATTCATGCATAACTATGTGGGGACCCTTACACTATAGAACTTGGCTTGTATATTCCAATGACGAGCCTCCTCAAATGAGCTCTAGGTCTTCATGAGTAAGCAAGTTGGATGCACCCCCACTAGTTCCATTGGAGAGCTTACCTTAGCTCATATGTGCATCTGTTGCATGGCAATCCCTACTCCTCACATCATATCTATCATTTGGCTTTCTCTCGCCTATGGTTGTCCTCGTTAACGTGAGCCTTTCACACCCTTTTTGTCTTCCTTCCCCATCATTATTATCTTTGCCATCCTAAGTGCCAACATATCTTGCTTGCGCTCATCCATTGCATGAGTGCTCAAAGTCGAAAGGGAGAGGATCATTTTGACTTGTGCCTGACTAGTGGTCTGGGGATGAGTCAAAATAAGATTTCGAAGGAGACCAAGTGTGAAGTTTTAGAAGATTGAGTTCTCAATTAAAAAAATATGTTTATGCTCTAAACCCATCTCCCACTTCTTGCACGCAAACACCATTTGGACACATTCGAGTCACGGGCATCGAGAGCTCTTGCACCTTTATGTTCTTACTTTGCTAATTTCAATACTAAATATAGACTCTTGCTTGTTATTGTCTTGACTTGAATTGCATATATTACTTGCTTTACTTTGAAGTTCTTATATGTGTGTTAGCATGTCACCACAGAAATTATTTGTGTTATCATTTACCTACTCGAGGATGAGCAGGAATTAAGCTTGGGGATGTTGATACGTCCCAAACGTATCTATAATTTCTGCTTGTTCCATGATGTTTTGGGTGACATTATTATATGTTTTGCCACACTTTCATACCTTTTTACACATATTTGGACTAACCTACTAACTCAGTGCACCCAGTGGCAGTTTATGTCTGCTGATGTCTGCTTTGGAGGGACTTTTACCCAAATTTACAAAGTCCCAAAAATCCCGAGAAAAATATATAAAAATCAGCATGACGGAAGCATCAAGATGCATCAAGTGGGGCCACAGGGGAGCCAGGGCCTGCCCAGGCGACCTCCCTGCACGGCCCCCTTCGGGCCACGCCACCAGGTTGCCTGGGTGGGTCCCACGCCCTCTGGTGCCCTCCTTCGACCTATATTTACCCCTCCAATAGGAAACCCTTCCAGGAGATCCAGAATCGCGAATTTATCCATTGTTTCGTCGCCGCAGTGCTTTCGAGATCGGGAGCATCAGAAGACCTCTTCCCGGCACCCTGCCGGAGGGAGGATTGACCTCCAGGAGCTTCTCCACCACCACGGACGCTTCTCGGACGTGCCATGAGTAGTCCTCCTTGGACCATGAGTCCATGACCAGTAGGTATGTGATGTCTTCTCTCCAATCGTGTGCTTCAATGTTTAGCCCTTGTGAGCTGCCCTACATGATCAAGGCATCTATGTAATTTTCCTGCTATTGCCATGCTTGGTTTGCTGGGATCCGATGGATTATGAGATTATGTTTAGATGGTGATGAATTATATATTTGATTATTCTTTTATATTATGGTCTTTAGTGATTCTTACATGTTTTCCGTTGCTTTTTATTGCTTTGGCCGAGTAGTAGATTGTAACTCCAAGAGGGAGCTTTATGCATGATTGTTGGTTCATGCCCCCTGATGTCTAGCTTGAGTGACTGAAACATGAGACTAGGGGATGTGCTGTTGCCACCAGGGAGAAAACAACGGTGCTTGTGACCGCGGTTGCAAGTATTGTTTACGTTACGCAAAGTTTGTTAATGCAGTTGTCCATTGCTTTGAGTTTACACTTTGGGTGGGGCTCCCAACTTAATACCGGCGAGATGTTCTGGATAGATATCTCAAGGTGGATGATTGTTACGTCTCCAACGTAGCTATAATTTTTGATGGTTTCATGCTATTATCTTGTCAAACTTTGGATGTTTTATATGCCTTTTATATCTTTTTAACTCAGTGCCAAGTGCGAGTTCCTGTTTTTTTTCGTGTTTTTGACCCTTTTCAGAGGAAGATTTGAAACGGAGTCCAAACGGAATAAAATCCCCGAAAAGAGTTTTTCCGAAACAGAAGAAGATCGGAAGACTTGAGAACCAAGGCAGGGGGTCCCCAGGGACCCCACAAGCCCCCAGCCCCGGCCAGGGGGGGAGGCCGGGACTCACGGGCTTGTGGGCCCCCTGGACCTCCTCTGCCCTAGGTTTTGCGCCTATATATTCCCTAAAATCCCAGAAAAAACCAGGAGATCATCGAAAATACTTTTCCGCCGCCGCAAGCTTCTGTCTCCGCAAGATCCCATCTGGGGCACGTTCTGGTGCCCTGTCAGAGGGGGATTCGTACACGGAGGGCTTCTTCATGAACACCATGACTTCTCCGATGATGCGTGAGTAGTTCACCATAGACCTACGGGTCCATAGCTAGTAGCTAGATGGTTTCTTCTTTCTCTTGGATCTTCAATACAAAGTTCTCCACGATCTTCATGGAGATCTATCCGATGTAATCTTCTTTTGTGGTCTGTTTGTCGAGATCCGATGAATTGTGGATTTATGATCAGATAATCTATGAATCTTATTTGAGTTTCTTCTGATCTCTCTTATGCATGATTTCATATCCTTGTAATTCTCTTCGAGTTGTGGTTTTTGTTTGGCCAACTAGATCTATGATTCTTGCAATGGGAAAAGTGCTTGGTTTTGGGTTCATACCGTGCGGTGACCTCACCCAGTGACAGAAGGGGTATCGAGGCATGCATCGTGTTGTTGCCATCATGGGTAAAAAGATGGGGTTTTCATCATTGGTTTGAGATTATCCCTCTACATCATGTCATCTTGCTTAAGGCGTTACTCTGTTCGTCATGAACTCAATACACTAGATGCATGCTGGATAGCGGTCGATGTGTGGAGTAATAGTAGTAGATGCAGAAAGTATCGGTCTACTTGTCTCGGACGTGATGCCTATATGTATGATCATTGCCTTAGATATCGCCATGACTTTGTGCGGTTCTATCAATTGCTCGATAGTAATTTGTTCTCCCACCGTAATACTTGCTATTTTGAGAGAAGCCTCAAGTGAACACTATGGCCCCCGGGTCTACTCCACACCCCATTTTCAGCCTTACACTTTTACTTCGTTGCACTTTCCGCCTTCAGATTTCACTTTGCAATTAATCTTGAAGGGATTGACAACCCCTTTATAGCGTTGGGTGCAAGCTCTTTTGTGTTTGCGCAGGTACTCTGGATTTGACGAGATTCTCCTACTGGATTGATACCTTGGTTCTCAAACTGAGGGAAATACTTACTGCTCCTGTACTGCATCACCCTTTCCTCTTCAAGGGAAAAAACAACGTAAGCTCAAGAGACGACAGAAGGATTTCTGGCACCATTGCCAGGAAAGGACTTTTGTTGCCGTAGCAGACGAATTTCTGGCGCCGTTGCCGGGGAGGATCAAGTCAAGAACTCATGCAAGTAAGTGTCGCAAACTCATCTCTTGCATTTACTTTATTTGCCAGTTGCCTCTCATTTTCCTCTCCCCCACTTCACAAATCTTTGCCTTTTTTGTTCGCCTTTTCGTTTGCCCTTTTCTCTCGCTTGTTTTCTGCTTTTTTGTGTGGGATAGTCTACCTGTCCTCATGGCTAGATCCACCACTTCCAACGACACTCCCGAGAGCGAAGTTCTCTATTTCAAACAAATTGAGGAAGAAAACTTAAAGGACGTTTGGTATAGGATTTGCAATGCTCAGAGTAGATCTACTCATAAGCAATCCACTACCGTCCTGCTTCGCAGTTTTTATGTGGGTATTTCTCCTTGGAGTAGGTATATTCTTGACACCATCGTAGGTGGAAATTTCTTGGGTAGCCATACCGTAGATTCTTACGGAGCTGTAATAAATTTGGTAGGCTCACCCCCACTCATGGTTAATGGAACTACCTTAACTCTGGAACATGTGATGCGTAGGCTGGATGTCATTGAAAATAAAGTTGCTACGATCGAGCTTATTGAGAATTTGGATAAAAAGATCCAGAATCAAATCACCAAGTACAAACCCAAGGTACGAATGGTCTTGAAAAATTTAAAGGATAAGGAACCCACAGTTAATGAAAAACTAGGTCATGATTCCGCTAGGATTGGCAAACTAGAGGATGTTATAACCAACTTGGGTTCCGCTTTTGCCGCTGTGCAGAATACTCCAATTTTTGCCCACAATAAGGTCACCAAGTCTGTTTTTGTTCCCAAAAATAGTGGTGAATCATCTAGAAAGAAAGATGAAAACCTTAAGATGATAAGTGATCACGCTACTTATGGTTTGAGCACCAAAGACGACGATACGTGATTCTATCATCTTATGCCTAGCTAAGGGCGTTAAACAATAGCGCTTGTTGGGAGGCAACCCAATACATTTATCTTTTTCTTTCTGTTTTGTTGCGTCCACACCATCATAATTCTGTTGTGATTGTGTTTTTTATGTTTCTTTTTGTGTTTGAGCCAAGCAAAACCTTTATGACTAGTCTTTGTGAGGGTTTTTTAATCCTGCTGGAAAAAGACAGAAACTTTTCGCTCACGAGATGATTTTTCATTTTTATTCAGAAAGAGCTTTTAAGTTGATTATTTTTTATGCTGGTTGATATGCCTTTTGCCCAGGCAGTCGTAATTGTTCAGAAATTTTGAGGTACCAGAAGTATACGAAGTATACAGATTGCTACAGACTAGTCTGTTTTTGACAGATTCTGTTTTTGTTGAGTTGGTTGCTTGTTTTGATGAAACTATGGATAGTATCGGGGGGTACTAGCCATGAAAAAGTGAGAATACAGTACCCCAACACCAATATAAATATAAATCAAGATTTATACATTACCTAAAGTGGTGGTAGTTTGTTTTCTTGTGCTAATGTTATCACGAGTTTCTGTATAAGTTTTGTGTTGTGAAGTTTTCAAGTTTTGGGTGATGCTCCCATTGACAAAGAGATAAGGCGTGGAAAGAGCTCACGCTTGGGGATGCCCAAGGCATCCCTAGACAAATTCAAGGACACCAAAAAGCCTAAGCTTGGGGATGCCCCGGGAAGGCATCCCCTCTTTCGTCTTCAATCCATCGGTAACATTACTTGGAGCTATATTTTTATTCACCACATGATATGTGTTTTGCTTGGACCGTCTTGTATCTTAGGAGTCTTTTCTTTTTGTTGTGTCACAATCATCCTTGCTGCACACCTTTAGAGAGAGACATGCACTCATCGTGATTTTGCTAGAATGCTCATCGTGCTTCACTTATATCTTTTGAGCTAGATAATTTTGCTCTATGTGCTTCACTTAGATCTTTTAGAGCACGGTGGTGCGTGACTTGGTAGTTGGCTTATGCTATGAAAGTAGTCCGAAGGATGATAGGTATCCAAAGAGGATACAAAAACCTCCATCTTCATGTGCATTGAGTAGAAAAAGAAGTCTTGATTCCTCTAAATTAGTTTTGAGACGTGGATTTGGTAATATTAAGGGCTATGTTAGTAGGGTGTTGTGAATCTATAAATACTTGTGTTGAAGTTAGTGATTCCCGTAGCATGCATGTATGGTGAACCGCTATGTTAGGAAGTTGGAGCATAATTGATCGATTGATTGTCATCCTTTGTGTTGAGGTCGGGATCGCGCGATGGTTAACAGTTACCAACCCTTCCCCTAGGAGCATGCGTTTAGCACTCTGTTTAGATTACTAATAAAAACTTTCGCAACAAGTATGTGAGTTCTTCATGACTAATGTGAGTCGATGGTATATATGCACTTTCACCTTCCACCATTGCTAGCCTCTCTAGTGCCGTGCAATTCTCGTTGGTACACAAACCCACCATATGTCTTCCTCAAAACAGCCACCATACCTACCTACTATGGCATTTTCATAGCCATTCCGAGATATATTGCCATGCAAATCCCACCGTTCCGTCTCATGACTTGTGCCGTCACTCTCATATTACCATCGCATGATCGTAAGATATCTAGCGAGATGTTTCAACGTCATACGCCAAGCTAGATCATTGCACATCCCGGTACACTACCGGAGGCATTTCCTATAGAGTCATCATCATCTTGAGCTGTGAGTAAATAAAAGTGTGATGATCATCATTATTAGAGCATTGTCCCATGTGAGGAAATAAAAAAAGATCCCAAAGAGCCCAAATAAAGAAAAAGAGAAAACAAAAAAAGAGAGGCCCAAGAGCCCAAATAAAAAAAGAGAAAAAGAGAGAAGGGACAATGTGATGTTTGCTGTGTATCCCTTGCAACGGCGCCAGAAATAGATGTGTCGATGGCACCTGGAATCCTTAAGCTACGGCTACGCCTTAAGGGACTTCCTAGGAAAGTATGCAAAGGATTTCCCTCGTGGCCTTGGAGCCTTGCGTTGGTGTTCCCTCGAAGCGGAAAGGGTGATGTAGCAGAGCGACTGTAAGTATTTCCCTTAGTTTGAGAACCAAGGTATCAATCCGGCGGAAGAGTATCTCAAGATCCTACACAAACACTAAAGCTTGCACCCAACGCTATGAAGGGGTTGTCAATCCATTATAGATTCTTTGCCAAGTGAGAACTGAAAGCAACAAAGTAACAAAGCAAAGTAAAAGCGGATATGTAAACGGTGGATGTGAATAGACCTGGGGGCCTTAGAGTTTACTAGTGGCTTCTCTCATGAAAGTGTTGGAAATATGCCCTAGAGGCAATAATAATTAGTTATTATTATATTTATTTGTTCATGATAATATTTTATTATCCATGCTATAATTGTATTGATTGGAAACACAATACTTGTGTGAATACATCGACAAAACACTGTCCCTAGTAAGCCTCTAGTTGACTAGCTCGTTGATCAAAGATGGTCAAGGTTTCCTGGCCATAGGCAAGTGTTGTTATTTGATAACGGGATCACATCATTAGGAGAATCATGTGATGGACTAGACCAAAACTAATAGACGTAGCATGTTGATCGTGTCATTTTGTTGCTACTGTTTTTTGCGTGTCAAGTATTTGTTCCTATGACCATGAGATCATATAACTCACTGACACCGGAGGAATGCTTTGTGTGTATCAAACGTCGCAACGTAACTGGGTGACTATAAAGATGCTCTACAGGTATCTCCGAAGGTGTTCGTTGAGTTAGTATGGATCAAGACTGGGATTTGTCACTCCGTATGACGGAGAGGTATCTCGGGGCCCACTAGGTAATACAACATCACACACAAGCCTTGCAAGCAATGTGACTTAGTGTAAGTTGCGGGACCTTGTATTAAAGAATGATTAAAGAGACTTGCCGGTAAACGAGATTGAAATAGGTATGCGGATACTGACGATCGAATCTCAGGCAAGTAACATACCGAAGGACAAAGGGAATGACATACGGGATTATATGAATCCTTGGCAGAGGTTCAAAGGATAAGATCTTCGTAGAATATGTAGGATCCAATATGGGCATCGAGGTCCCGCTATTGGATATTGACCGAGGAGTCTCTCGGGTCATGTCTACATAGTTCTCGAACCCGCAGGGTCTCCACATTTAATGTTCGACGTTGTTGTATGCGTATTTGAGTTATATGGTTGGTTACCGAATGTTGTTCGGAGTCCCGGATGAGATCACGGACGTCACGAGGGTTTCCGGAATGGTCCGGAAACGAAGATTGATATATAAGATGACCTCATTTGGTTACCGGAAGGTTTTCGTGCATTACCGGAAAAGTTTCGGGCTCATCGGTAGTGTACTGGGAGTGCCGGGAGGGGTGCCGGGGACCATCAGGAGGGGTGTCACGCCCCAAGGGGTCTCATGGGCTATGGGAAGAGATAAACCAGCCCCTAGTTGGCTGGAATAAGTTCCCACTAAGGCCCATAAGGTTTGAGAAGGAAAAAACACAAGGTGGAAAGAGTTTCCAAGTGGGAAGGTGGAATCCTACTCCAAGTAGGATTGGAGTAGAACTCCTCCACCTCCAATTTCGGCCAAACCTTTAGGTTTTGAGGCTGCCTCCTCCCCTCCCTCCCTCCTATATATAGTGGGGTTTTAGGGCTGATTTGAGACAACTTTTGCCACGGCAGCCCGACCACATACCTCCACGGTTTTACCTCTAGATCGCGTTTCTGCGGAGCTCGGACGGAGCCCTGCTGAGATTAGATCACCACCAATCTCCGGAGTGCCATCACGTTGCCAGAGAACTCATATACCTCTCTGTCTTTCTTGCTGGATCAAGAAGGCTGAGATCATCATCAAGCTGTACGTGTGCTGAACGCGGAGGTGCCGTCCGTTCGGCACTAGATCGGAGCGGATCGTGGGACGGATCGCGGGACGGTTCGTGGGACGACTCGCGGGGCGGATCGAGGGACGTGAGGACGTTCCACTACATCAACCGCGTTTCTTAACGCTTCTGCTGTGCGATCTACAAGGGTACGTAGATCGGAAATCCCCTCTTGTAGATGGACATCACCATGATAGGTCTTCGTGCGCGTAGGAAATTTTTTGTTTCCCATGCGACGTTCCCCAACAGTGGCATCATGAGCTAGGTTCATGCGTAGATGTAATCTCGAGTAGAACACAAAAGTTTTTGTGGGCGGTGATGTGCGTTTTGCTGCACTCCTTAGTCTTTTCTTGATTCCGTGGTATTGTTGGATCGAAGCGGCTCGGACCGACATTACTCGTATGCTTACGAGAGACTGGTTTCATCGCTACGAGTAACTCCGTTGCTCAAAGATGACCGGCGAGTGTCGGTTTCTCCAACTTTAGTTGAATCGGATTTGACCGAGGAGGTCCTTAGATGAGGTTAAATAGCAATTCATATATCTCCGTTGTGGTGTTTGCGTAAGTAAGATGCGATCCTACTCGATACCCATGGTCACCACGTAAAACATGCAACAACAATTAGAGGACATCTAACTTGTTTTTGCAGGGTATGCTTGTGATGTGATATGGCCAACAATGTGATGTGATATATTGGATGTATGAGATGATCATGTTTTAATAGTTAATATCGACTTGCACGTCGATGGTACGGCAACCGGCAGGAGCCATAGGGTTGTTTTTAAACTAACGTTTGTGCTTGCAGATGTGTTTACAATAATGCTAGGACGTAGCTTTAGTAGTAATAGCATGAGTAGCACAACAACCCCGATGGCGACACGTTGATGGAGATCATGGTGTGACGCCGGTGACAAGAAGATCGTGCCGGTGCTTTGGTGATGGAGATCAAGAAGCACATGATGATGGCCATATCATGTCACTTATGAATTGCATGTGATGTTAATCCTTTATGCACCTTATCTTGCTTAGAACGACGGTAGCATTATGAGGTGATCTCTCACTAAAATTTCAAGACGAAATTGTGTTCTCCCTGACTGTGCACCGTTGCGACAGTTCTTCGTTTCGAGACACCACGTGATGATCGGGTGTAATAGACTCAACGTTCACATACAACGGGTGCAAAACAGTTGCACACGCGGAACACTCGGGTTAAGCTTGACGAGCCTAGCATGTGCAGACATGGCCTCGGAACACATGAGACCGAAAGGTCGAGCATGAATCGTATAGTTGATATGATTAGCATAGAGATGCTTACCACTAAAACTATTCTCGACTCACGTGATGATCGGACTTGAGATAGTGGATTTGGATCATGTACGACTCAAATGACTAGAGAGATGTACTTTTTGAGTGGGAGTTCTTAAGTAATATGATTAATTGAACTAATTGTCATGAACATAGTCTAATGGTCTTTGCGAATTACGATGTAGCTTGCGCTATAGCTCTACTGTTTTTAATATGTTCCTAGAGAAAATTTAGTTGAAAGTTGATAGTAGCAAACTTTGCGGACTGAGTCTGTAAAACTAAGGATTGTCCTCGTTGCTGCGCAGAAGGCTTATGTCCTTAATGCACCACTCAATGTGCTGCACCTCGAGCGTCGTCTGTGGATGTTGTGAACATCCGACATACACGTTTCTGATGACTACGCGATAGTTCGGTGCAAAATACTTAATGGCTTAGAAGCATGGCGCCGAAGACGTTTTGAAACGTCACGGAACATGAGTGATGTTCTAAAGAGATGAAATTGTGATTTCATGCTTGTGCCCTTGTTAAGAGGTATGAGACCTCCGACAAGATTCTTTGTCCATGAAGTAAAGGAGAAAAACTCAATCGTTGAGCGTGTGCTCAGATTGTCTGAGTAAGACAATCACTTGAATCAAGTGGGAGTTAATCTTCCAGATGAGATAGTGATGGTTTTCCAAAGTCACTGCCACCAAGCTGTGAGAGCTTCGTGATGAACTATAACATATCAAATATAGATACAATGATCCTTGAGAGATTCGTGATGTATGACACTTCGAAAGTAGAAATCAAGAAGGAGCATCAATGGTTGATGGTTAGTAAAACCACTAAGTTTCATGAAAGGCAAGGGCTAGAAGGGATACTTCATGAAACAGCAAAACAGTTGCTGCACTAATGAAGAGACCCAAGTCTAAACCCAAACCCGAGACTAATTGCTTCTGTTATGAGGGGAACGGTCACTGAGGCGGAGCTACCCTAGATGCTTGGTAGATAAGTAGGCTGGCAAAGTCGAAAGTAGTATATTTGATATACATGATGTTGATGTGTGCTTTACTAGTACTCCTAGTAGCGCGAGGGTATTGGATACCGGTTCAGTTGCTAAGTGATTGGTAACACGAAATGAAAGCTACGGAATAAACGGAGACTAGCTAAAGGCGAGGTGACGATACGTGTTGGAAGTGTTTCCAAGGTTGATATGATCAAACGTCGCACGCTCCCTCTATCATCGGGATTGGTGGTGAAACCAAAATAATTGTTATTTTGTGTTTGCGTTGAGCATGAACATGATTGGATCGTGTTTGTTGCAATACGATTATTCATTTAAAAGAATAATAGTTATTCTATTTGCTTGAATAATTACCCTCAATGGTTTATTGAATCTCGATCGTAGTGTTACACATGTTCATAATATTAGTGCCAAAAGATAAAAAGTAATAATGATAGTACCACTTAGTTGTGGCACTGCCACTTGAGTCATGTTGGTGTAAAATGCATGAAGAAGCTCCATGCTGATGGATCGTTTGGACTCACTTGATTTTGAATCACTTGAGACATGCAAAACATGCCACATGAAACAAGTAGAGTAACTTGTTGGGAGTAATGCATTTTTGATGTGTGTAGTCCAATAAGTGCTAAGGCACGCAGTGGATATCATTATGTTCTTACTTCACTGACGATTTGAGTAGATACAGGAGTATTTACTTGATGAATCACAAGTCTGAAATGTTGAAAAGTTCAAAGCTATTTTAGAGTGAAGATCGTCATGACAAGAGGATAAACAGTCTACGATATGATCATAGAGATGAATATCTGAGTTACGAGTTTTGGTACGCAGTTAAGACAATGTGGAAATTGTTTCGCAGTTCATGCCACCTGGAACACCATAGTGTGATGATGTGTCTGAACGTCTTAGCCACGCCCTATTTGATATGGTGCATACTATGATGTCTCTTATCAAATTACCACTATCGTTTATGGGTTATGCATTAGAGAGAACCGCATTCACTTTAAATAGGGCACCGCGTATTTCCGTTGAGATGACACAGTATGGACTAAGGTTTAGAGAAATCTAAGCTGTCGTTTCTTGAAAGTTTGGAGCTGCGATGCTTATGTGAAAAAGTTTCAGTCTGATAAGCGCGAACCCAAAGCGGATAAATGCATCTTCATAAGATATCCAAAACAGTTGGATACATCTCCTATCTCACATCCGGAAGCAAAGTGTTTGTTTCTAGAAACGGGTTCTTTCTTGAGGAAAGGTTTCTCTCGAAAGAATTGAGTGGGAGGGTGATAGAACTTGATGAGGTTATTGAACCATCACTTCGACTAGTGTGTAGCAGGGCACAGGAAGTTGTTCCTCTGGCGCCTACACCAATTGAAGTAGAAGCTGATGATGGTGATCATTGAGCTTCGGATCAAGTTACTACAAACCTCGTAGGTCGACAAGGTCGCGTACTACTATAGAGTGGTATGGTAACCCTGTCTTGGAGGTCATGTTGTTGAACAATAATGAACCTACGAGCTGTGGAGAAGCGATGGTGGGCCCGGATTCTGACAAATGGCTGGAGGCCATGAAATCCGAGCGAGGATCCATGTATGAAAACAAAGTGTAGACTTTGGAAGAACTACTTGATGGTCGTAGGACTATTGAGTAAAGATGGATCTTTAAAAGGAAGACAGACGACGATGGTGATAAGTCACTATTAAGAAAAGCTCGACTTGTCACAAAGATGTTTCCGACATGATCAAACAGTTGACTATGGTGAGACTTTCTCACTCGTAGCGATGCTAAAAGTCTGTTAGAATTATGTTAGTAGTTGTTGCATTATTTTTGAAATATTGCACATAGGATGTCAAAACATTGTTTCCTCGATGGTTTCCTTGAGAAAACATTGTATGTGATACAACCAGAAGGTTTTGTCGATCCTAAAGATACTAAAAAGTATGCAAGCTCCAGCGATCCTTCAATGGACTGGTGCAAGCATCTCGGAGTTGGAATATACACTTTGATGAGATGATCAAAGATTTTGGAATTGTACAAGGTTTATGAGAAACTTGTATTTCCAAAGAAGTGAGTGGGAGCACTATAGAATTTCTGATAAGTATATGTGGTTGACATATTGTTGATCAGAAGTAATGTAGAATTTCTGTGAAGCATAAAAGGTTGTTTGAAAGGAGTTTTTCAAAGGAATACCTGGATTGAGCTACTTGAACGTTAAGCATCAAGATCTCTGGAGATAGATCAAAACGCTTAAGAGAAGTTTCAACAAGATGCATGCCTTGACAAGTTTTTGAAGGAATTCGAAATAGATCAGCAAAGAAGGAGTTCTTGACTGTGTTGTAAGGTGTGAATTTGAGTAAGACTCAAAACCCGACCACGACAGAATAAAGAGAATAGACGAAGGTCGTCTTCTATGCCTTAGCCGTAGACTCTAAAGTATGCCATGCTGAGTACCGCACCTGATGTGTGCCTTGCAGCAAGTCTGTTAAGAGGTACACAGAGTGATCCAGGATTGAATCACTGATCAGCGGTCAAAGTTATCCTTAGTAACTAAATAGACTAAGGAATTTTTCTCGATTATGGAGGTGGTTAAAGAGTCCGTCGTAAAGGGTTACGTCGATGCAAGCTTTGACACTAATCCGAATAACTATGAGTAGTGAAACGGATTCGTATAGTAGAGTAGATATTTGGAGCATTTCCGAATAGCACATAGTAGCAGCATCTATAAGATGACATAAAGATTTGTAAAGAACGCACAGATCTGAAAGTTTCAGAACCGTTGACTAAAACCTCTCTCACGAGCAAGACGTGATCAGACCCCAGAACTATATGGGTGTTGGATTTGTTGAAATCACATGGTGATGTGAACTAGATTATTGACTCTAGTGCAAGTGGGAGACTATTGGAAATATGCCCTAGAGGCAATAATAATTAGTTATTATTATATTTATTTGTTCATGATAATCGTTTATTATCCATGCTATAATTGTATTGATTGGAAACACAATACTTGTGTGGATACATAGACAAAACACTGTCCCTAGTAAGCCTCTAGTTGAGTAGCTCGTTGATCAAAGATGGTCAAGGTTTCCTGGCCATAGGCAAGTGTTGTTACTTGATAACGGGATCACATCATTAGGAGAATCATGTGATGGACTAGACCCAAACTAATAGACGTAGCATGTTGATCGTGCCATTTTGTTGCTACTGTTTTCTGCGTGTCAAGTATTTGTTCCTATGACCATGAGATCATATAACTCACTGACACCGGAGGAATGCTTTGTGTGTATCAAACGTCGCAATGTAACTGGGTGACTATAAAGATGCTCTACAGGTATCTCCGAAGGTGTTCGTTGAGTTAGTATGGATCAAGACTGGGATTTGTCACTCCTTATGACGGAGAGGTATCTCGGGGCCCACTCGGTAATACAACATCACACACAAGCCTTGCAAACAATGTGACTTAGTGTAAGTTGCGGGATCTTGTATTACAGAATGAGTAAAGAGACTTGCCGGTAAACGAGATTGAAATAGGTATGCGGATACTGACGATCGAATCTCAGGCAAGTAACATACCGAAGGACAAAGGGAATGACATACGAGATTATATGAATCCTTGGCACTGAGGTTCAAAGGATAAGATCTTCGTAGAATATGTAGTCTCCAATATGGGCATCCAGGTCCCCCTATTGGATATTGACCGAGGAGTCTCTCGGGTCATGTCTACATAGTTCTCGAACCCGCATGGTCTGCACACTTAAGGTTCGACGTTGTTTTATGCGTATTTGAGTTATATGGTTGGTTACCGAATGTTTTTCGGAGTCCCGGATGAGATCACGGACGTCACGAGGGTTTCCGGAATGGTCCGGAAACGAAGATTGATATATAGGATGACCTCATTTGGTTACCGGAAGGTTTTCATGCATTACCAGAAAAGTTTCGGGCTCATCGGTAGTGTACTGGGAGTGCCGGGAGGGGTGCTGGGGACCATCAGGAGGGGTGTCACGCCCCAAGGGGTCTCATGGGCTATGGGAAAAAACATAAGGTGGAAAGAGTTTCCAAGTGGGAAGGTGGAATCCTAGTCCAAGTAGGATTGGAGTAGGACTCCTCCACCTCCAATTTCGGCCAAACCTTTAGGTTTTGAGGCTGCCTCCTCCCCTCCATCCCTCCTATATATAGTGGGGTTTTAGGGCTGATTTGAGACAACTTTTGCCACGGCAGCCCGACCACATATCTCCATGGTTTTACCTCTAGATCGCGTTTCTGCGGAGCTCGGGCGGAGCCCTACTAAGATTAGATCACCACCAACCTCCGGAGCGCTGTCACGCTGCCGGAGAACTCATATACCTCTCCGTCTCTCTTGCTGGATCAAGAAGGCTGAGATCATCATCGAGCTGTACGTGTGCTGAACACGGAGGTGCCGTCCGTTCGGCACTAGATCGGAGCGGATCATGGGACGGATCGCGGGACGGTTCGTGGGACGACTCGCGGGGAGGATCGAGGGACGTGAGGACGTTCTATTACATCAACCGCGTTTCTTAACGCTTCTGCTGTGCGATCTACAAGGGTACGTAGATCGGAAATCCCCTCTTGTAGATGGACATCACCATGATAGGTCTTCGTGCGCGTAGGAAATTTTTTGTTTCCCATGCGACGTTCCCCAACAGAAAGCAAGTAGACAGTGGGTGAACAAATTACTGTCGAGCAATTGATAGAACTGTGCAGAGTCGTGACGATATCTATGCAATGATTATTTCTTTAGGCATCACGCCCCATCTACTACTATTACTCCACACGTCGACCGCTATCCAGCATGCATCTAGTGTATTAAGTCCATAAGAACAGAGTAACGCCTTAAGCAAGATGACATGATGTAGAGGGATAATCTCAAACCAATGATAAAAACCCCATCTTTTTACCCATGATGGCAACTGCTTGATGTGTGCCTTGCTACCCCTACTGTCACTCGAAAAGGTCACCACATGGCAGGACCCAAAACCAAGCACTTCTCCCATTGCAAGAATCGTAGATCTAGTTGGCCAAACAAAACCCAAGACTCGGAGAGACTTACAAGGATATCAAATCATGCATACAAGAAATCAGCAAAGACTCAAATATATATCATAGCTAATCTGATCACAAGTCCACAATTCATCGGATCTGGACAAACACACCGCCAAAGAAGATTACATCGGATAGATCTCCATGAAGATCATGGAGAACTTTGTATTGAAGATACAAGAGAGCGAAGAAGCCATCTAGCTACTAACTACGGACCCGTAGGTCTGAAGTGAACTACTCACGAGTCATTGGAGCGGCGATGATGATGATGAAGAAGCCCTCCAACTCCAAAGTCCCCTCCGGCAGGTTGCCGGGAAGGGTCTCCAGATGATATCTCGCGGAAACGAAAGCTTGCGGCTGCGGAAAAGTATTTTCGAGGCTCCCCTAATTTTTTGCGGAATATTTGGGAATTTATAGGCCAAAGAGCTAGGTCAGGGGGCGGCCAGGGAGGCCACAAGCCTGCCCACCGCCGCCTCCCCCCTCGTGGCGGAGTGGGGGCTTGTGGGCTCCCTGGAGCCCACCTGGCTTGGCCCAAAAGCCCCCTGGACTTCTTCCGTTCGGGACAAAATCATTTCGGGGTTTTTCTTCCGTTTGGACTCCGTTCCAAAATCAGATCTGAAAAGAGTCAAAAACACGGAAAAAACAGGAACTGGCACTTGGCACTGAATTAATAATTTAGTCCCAAATAGATATAAAAAGGTACATAAAACATACAAATAAGGCAAGATAACAGCGTGAAAACATCAAAAATTATAGATACGTTTGAGACGTATCAAGCATCCCCAAGCTTAACTCCTGCTCGTTCTCGAGTAGCGAAGTGATAAGAATGATTTTTTTATGCTTTCATTCTACCTAGCATAGGTGTCCTTTGTAATTCCTCTTATGTGACGTGAATGTTCAGATCCATTAGATTCAAAACAATAGTTTGCTATTGACGTGGAAACAATAATAATTTAAGCAAACTAGCAAAGTAATCATGAACTTTCAAAATAACAAGGCCAAAAGAAAGTTATCCCTACAAAAGCATATAGTCTGGCTATGCTCTATCATCATTGCACAACGAGTTTAAATCATGCACAACCCCGGTATTGGCCAAGTAATTGTTTCACACCTTTACTTTCTCAAACATTTTCAACTCTCACGTAATACATGAGCGTGAGCCATAGTTATAGCACTATAGATGGTGTGGAATGTGGTGGGGGTTGCAAGACAAAAAGGAGAAGATAGTCACATTAACTAGGCATATCAATGAGCTGTGGAGATGCTCATCAATAGATATCAATGTGAATGAGTAGGGATTGCCATACAAATGATGCACTAGAGCTACAAGTATGTGAAAGCTCTTAAAGAAAACTAGTGGGTGTGCATCCAACTTGCTTGCTCACGAAGACCTAAGGCAATTTTCAGGAAGCCTATCATTGGAATATACAAGCCAAGTTATATAATGAGAATTTCCCACTAGCTATATGGTGGTGAGAAAACGAGAGACTCTTAATCATGAAGATCACGGTGCTCAAAATGCACAAGTGTGGAAAAAGTGGTAGCATTGTCCCTTCTCTCTTTTTCTCTTATTTTTTTATTTTTATTTTGGTGGGCTCTTTGGCCTATTTTTTTATGGGCTTCTTTGGCCTCTTTTATTTCCTCACATGGGACAATGATCCAATAATGATGATCATCACACTTTCAACTCAAAACTTAGAGCAACTATGACTCTATATGGAATGCCTTCGGTAGTGTACCGTGGCAATGATCTAGCATGGCATAGACATCAATGGAAACATCATGCTAGCTATCTTACGATCGTGCAAAGGCAATGTAGACGTGGTGGCACATATCATGGTAGTAGTTGCATGGCAATATATCTCAGAATGACTTTGAAAAAGCCATAGTAGGTAGGTATGGTGGCTGTTTTGAGGAAGGCTAATGGTGGGTTTTGTGCACCGGCGAAAGTTGCACGACACTAAGAAGATAGTGATGGTGGAAGGTGAAAGTGCATCTAAACCATGGACTCAACAGTAGTCATGAAGAACTCATATACTTGTTGCAAAAGTTTTATTAGTAATCGAAACAAAGCATTCAACGCATACTCCTAGGGGAAAGTTTGGTAGGTATAAACCATCGCGCGATCCCGACCGCCACGCAAAGGATGACAATCAATATACTAATCATGCTCAGATTTCATCACATAGCGGTTCACCATACGTCCATGCTACGGGAATCACCAGCTTCAACCCAAGTATTTCTAGATCCACAACACCTTACTAGCATGACTTTTAATATTACCATAACCACAACTCAAAACTAATTGAGATGAATCAAACTTCTCTAACTATTCAATGCACATGAAGGTGGAAGTTTTCGTATCCCTTTGGATAGCTACCCCTTTTGAGACTACTTTGAAAGCATAGATCAACTACCAAGCCACGCACCGCTGCGCTCTAAAAGATATAAGTGAAGCACATAGAGCAAAAGCATCTAGCTCAAAAGATATAAGTGAAGCAAATGTGAGCTGAATTGTCTACTAAAAGATATAAGTGAAGCTCGACAAAATCACGGTGTGTGCATGTCTCTCTCTCTAGGTGTGCAGCAAGGATGATTGTGACAGAACAAAATTAAAAGACTCCTACGATACAAGACGCTCCAAGCAAAAACACATAACATGTGGTGAATAAAAATATAGCTCCAAGTAACGTTACCGATGGATTGAAGACGAGAGAGAGGGTGCCTTCCCGGGGCATCCCCAAGCTTAGGATTTTATGGAATCCTTGAATCTCTTGGGATGCCTTGGGCATCTTCAAGCTTGAGCTCTTGCCACTCTTTATCTTTTTCTCCATAAGAACTTCACCCAAAACTTGAAAACTTCACAACACGAAACTTAAACAGAAACTCGTGATAACATTAGTACAAGAAAGCAAACCACCACTTCCTTAGGTACTGTAGCAAACTTAAATTCTACTTGTGCTGATGTTGGGTTAATGTACTTTCAATCTTCCATGGCTAATACCCCCTGATACTATCCATAGTTTCATCAAAATAAGCAACCAACACAACAAAAACAGAATCTGTTAACAGCAGACCAGTCTATAGCAATCTGTATGTTTCGTATACCTCTGGTACTTCAAAAATTCTGAAAAATTACGACAGTCTGAAGAATTTGCGTAGAAATAAGATGCAAAAAGAATCAACTCAAAATCTCTTACAGATAAAAAAGGAAATTATTTCCGTGAGCAGAAAGTTTCTGTCTTTTCCAGCGTGACCAAACGATCATCCTCAAGACTAATCATAACGGTTTTGCTAGGCACGAAGGCAAAAAGAAACACAAAAACACAATCATAACAGAATTATGAAAGTGTAAAAAACACAAAACAGAAAGAAAAAGGATAGATTCGTTCGGTTGCCTCCCAACAAGCGCTTTTGTTTAACGCCCTTAGCTAGGCGAAAGTGATGGAATCACGTATAGTCATCTTTGGTGCTCAAACCATAGGTATCCCTCATCATAGATTCATAAGGCAATCTTATTTTCTTTCTAGGAAAGTGATCCATGCCCTTCTTTAAAGGAAATTGAAATCTGATATTCCCTTCCTTCATATCGATGATAGCACCAATAGTCCTTAGGAAAGGTCTACCAAGAATAACGGGACATGAAGGATTGCAATCTATGTCAAGTACGATGAAATCCACGGGTACATAGTTCTTATTTGCAACAATAAGAACATCATCGATCCTCCCCATGGGCTTCTTGACAGTAGAATCCTCAAGATGCAAATTAAGAGAACATTCTTCAATCTCATGAAAACCAAGAATATCACATAAAGACTTTGGAATCGCGGAAACACTAGCACCCAAATCACACAAAGCATTGCACTCATAGTTTTTGATCTTGATTTTGATAGTAGGTTCCCACTCATCATGAAGTTTTCTAGGTATAGAGACTTCTAGTTCGAGCTTATCTTCAAGAGATTTCATCATAGCATCTACGATATGCGCGGTAAAGGCTTTGCTTTGGCTATAAGCATGTGGAGAGTTTGCAATGGATTGCATCAAAGAAATGCATTCAAACAAGGAGCAATTATCATAATTGAATTCCTTGAAATCCAAAGTGGGAGTTTCATTACTACCGAAAATTTTGACTTCTTCTACTCCACTCTCCACACCTTTATCATCAAGATAGGTGGACTCCGAATCATCGGGGCATTTTTCAACCAAAGTGGATTCATATCCAGCCCCTCCATAAGTAGGTTTGACACGCGAAAACAAAGATTCAAGAGGATACACACCAAGAACTTTAAGATCTTCGTGATTTGCATCACTAGAACGCACCCTTTTAAACCATTCATGTCTAGCGCGCAATTTGGTCGGTTCTTTCTTTGCTCTCATTCATGGAGATACGCGTAGCTTTCAAAGTTTCATCCAAGTTGATCTTGGGAGAAGCGCATCGAACTTTCAAAGCATAAATATCACAAGACATCCTATCAACGCTCTTAGCCAAATCGTCTATTTTGAGTAGTTTTTCCTCTATGGACGCATTGAAAATCTTTTGAGAGTTGATGAACTCTTTGATATTACTCTCTAGATCAGAGGCTAATTTTTATGATTTCCATAAGTGTTGCCGTAGGAATTTCCATAATTGTTAGAGGAGTTACTAGGAAAAGGCCTAGGAACATAGTTTCCTCTAAAAGCATTATTGTTGCCAAAATTGTTCCTACCGAAAAAATTCACGTCCAGACTAGCGTTGCTACTCTCAATCAAAGAAGATAGTGGCATGTCATTAGGATCTACGGTAGTGTTTCTACAAGCAACCAAATTCATCAACTTGTCCATCTTAGCACTAAGTGAGTTAATCTCTTCTGTAGCGTGCACGTTTTTGCTAGCAGGCGACCTTTCAGTGTGCCACTGAGAGTAGTTGGTCATGATATTGTCTAGGAATTTTGTAGCGTCTCCTAACGTGATTTCCATGAACGTTGCACCTGAGGCGGAGTCCAAGATATTGCGAGAAGCGAAATTCAAGCCAGCGTAAAAGATTTGTATAATCATCCACAAACTCAAGCCATGAGCGGGACAATTTCTAATCATAAGCTTCATCCTCTCCCAAGATTGTGCAACGTGTTCATGATCAAGTTTCTTGAAATTCATGATATCGTTACGTAAGGAGATGATCTTAGCCGGCGGAAAATACTTGGATATGTAAGCATCTTTGCACCTATCCCAAGAATCGATACTATTTTTAGGCAAAGAAGAAAACTAAGTTTTTGCGCGATCTCGCAACGAGAAAGGAAAAAGTTTCAACTTAATCACGTCAATATCCACATCTCTTTTATTTTGCATATCACAAAGCTCAATGAAGGTATTGAGATGGGATGCGGCATCTTCACTAGGAAGGCCAGAGAATTGCTCTTTCATAACAAGATTCAGCAGAGCTGCGTTGATTTCATACGATTCCGCACTAGTGGCGGGAGCAATCGGAGTACTAATAAAATCATTATTATTAGTGCTCGAGAAGTCGCAAAGTTTGGTGTTTTCATACATGATGTCTTCAACAAACAAACAAGCACACAAGCAAGCAAGAAACCGGCGAAGGAAAAAGGCGAATGAAAACGGCAAATGTGTAGTGGGGGAGAGGAAAACGAGAGGCAACTGGCAACAAAAGTAAATGCAAGAGAAGAGTTTGTGAGACCTACTTGGATAGATATTGATCTCTCCTCCCCGGCAATGGCGCCATAAATAGGCACGTTGTTGGGAAATTACTCTTGTCTTGATCTCCTCGGCAAGCGATCCTCTTCCCCGGCAACGGCGCCAGAAATACTTTTGATGTTTGCTGTGTATCCCTTGCAACGGCGCCAGAAATAGTTGTGTTGAGGGCACCAGGAATCCTTCAGCTACGGCTACGCCTTAAGGGACTTCCTAGGCAAGTATGCAAAGGATTTCCCCCGTGGCCTTGGAGCCTTGCGTTGGTGTTCCCTCGAAGCGGAAAGGGTGATGTAGCACAGCGACGGTAAGTATTTCCCTCAGTTTGAGAACCAATGTATCAATCCGGCAGAAGAGTATCTCAAGATCCTACACAAACACAAAAGCTTGCACCCAACGCTATGAAGGGGTTGTAAATCCCTTATAGATTGTTTGCCAAGTGAGAACTGAAAGCAACAAAGTAACAAAGCAAAGTAAAAGCGGAGATGTAAACGATGGATGTGAATAGACCCGGGGGCCGTAGTGTTTACTAGTGGCTTCTCTCATGAAACAAGTAGACGATGGGTGAACAAATTACTGTTGAGCAATTGATAGAACTGTGTAGAGTCGTGACGATATCTATGCAATGATTATTTCTATAGGCGTCACGTCCGAAACTAGTAGACCGATACTTTCTGCATCTAATACTATTACTCCACAGGTCGACCGCTATCCAGCATGCATCTAGTGTATTAAGTCCATAAGAACAGAGTAACGCCTTAAGCAAGATGACATGATGTAGAGGGATAATCTCAAACCAATGATAAAAACCCCATCTTTTTACCCTTGATGGCAACTGCTTGATGTGTGCCTTGCTGCCCCTACTCTCACTGGGAAAGGTCACCACATGGCAGAACCCAAAACCAAGCACTTCTCCCATTGCAAGAATCGTAGATCTAGTTGGCCAAACAAAACGAAAGACTCTGAGAGACTTACAAGGATATCAAATCATGCATATAAGAAATCAGCAAAGACTCAAATATATATCATAGATAATCTGATCACAAGTCCACAATTCATCGGATCTCGACAAACACACCGCCAAAGAAGATTACATCGGATACATCTCCATGAAGATCATGGAGAACTTTGTATTCAAGATCCAAGAGAGAGAAGAAGCCGTCTAGCTACTAACTACGAACCCGTAGGTCTGAAGTGAACTACTCACGAGTCATTGGAGGGGCGATGATGATGATGAAGAAGCCATCCAACTCCAAATTCCCCTTCGGCAGGGTGCCCGGAAAGGTCTCCAGATGAGATCTCGCGGAAGCGGAAGCTTGCGGCGGCGGAAAAGTATTTTCTCTCCCCTAATTTTTTGCAGAATATTTGGGAATTTAGAGGCCAAAGACCTAGGTCAGGGGGCAGCCAGGGAGGCCACAAGCCTGCCCACCGCCGCCTCCCCCTGGTGGCGGAGTGGGGGCTTGTGGGCTCCCTGGAGCCCACCTGGCTTGGCCCAAAAGCCCCCTGGACTTCTTTTGTTCGGGAAAAAATCATTTCGGGGTTGTTCTTCCATTTGGACTCCGTTCCAAAATCAGATATGAAAAGAGTCAAAAACACGGAAAAAACAGGAACTGGCACTTGGCACTGAATTAATTAGTTAGTCCCAAAGAGATATAAAAAGGTACATAAAACATACAAAGAAGGCAAGATAACAACGTGAAAACATCAAAAATTATAGATACGTTTGAGACGTATCACAATGCTACTATCTTTTTCCACACTTGTGCTTCATAGTAGCACCATGTTCTTCATGATTGAGAGCTTCTTGCTTTCTCACTACCATATGCTAGTGGGAATCTTCATTATATAACTTGGCTTGTATATTCCAATGTTGGGCTTCCTCAAATTGCCCTATGTCTTTGTGAGCAAGCAAGTTGGATGCACACCCACTAGTTCTCCTTTTGAGCTTTCACATACTTATAGCTCTAGTGCATCCCTTGTATGTCAATCCCTACTCATTCACGTTGATATCTATTAATGGGCATGTCCATAGCCTTTTGATACGCCGAGTCAATGTGACCATCTCCTCCTTTTTGTCTCACAACCACCCCCACACTCTATTCCACCTATAGTGCTATATCCATGGCTCACGCTCATGTATTGCATGATAGTTATAAAAAGTTTGAGAAAGTAAGAGTGCGAAAACAATTACTTGGCCAATACCGGGGTTGTGCATGATTTAAATTAGTTGTGTGAGGATGATGGAGCATAGCCAGACTATATGATTTTGTAGGGATAACTTTCTTTGGCCTTGTTATTTTGAAAGTTCATGATTACCTTGCTAGTTTGCTTGAAGTATTATTGTTTTCATGTCAATAGCAAACTATTGTTTTGAATCTTACGGATCTGAACATTCATGTCACATGAAACAAGTTGCAAAGGACAACTATGCTAGGTAGCATTCAACATCAAAAATTCAGTGTTTATCACTTCCCTACTCGAGGACGAGCAGGAGTTAAGCTTGGGGATGCTTGATACGTCTCCAACGTATCTATAATTTTTGATGGTTTCATGCTATTATTTTGTCAAACTTTGGATGTTTTATATGACTTTTATATCTTTTTTGGGACTAACTTATTAAGTCAGTGCCAAGTGCTAGTTCCTGTTTTTTCGTGTTTTTGACCCTTTTCAGAGGAAGATTTGAAAGGGACTCCAAAAGGATTAAAATCCCCGAAAAGATTTTTTCCAAAACAGAAGAAGATCGGGAGACTTGAGAACCAAGGCAGGGGGTCCCTAGGGACCCCACAAGCCCCCAGCCCCGGCCAGGGGGGAGGCCGGGCCTCACGGGCTTGTGGTGCCCCTGGATCTCCTCTACCCTAGGTTTTGCGCCTATATATTCCCTAAAATCCCAGAAAAAAATCAGGAGATCATCGAAAATACTTTTCCGCCGCCGCAAACTTCTGTCTCCGCAAGATACCATCTGGAGCATGTTCTGGTGCCCTGCCGGAGGGGGGATTCGGACACGCAGGGCTTCTTCATCAACACCATGACCTCTCTGATGATGCGTGAGTAGTTCATCATAGACCTACGGGTCCATCGCTAGTAGCTAGATGGCTTCTTCTCTCTCTTGGATCTTCAATACAAAGTTCTCCATGATCTTCATGGAGATCTATTCGATGTAATCTTCTTTTGCGGTGTGTTTGTCTAGATCAGATGAATTGTGGATTTATGATCAGATTATCTATGAATCATATTTGAGTTTATTCTGATCTCTCTTATGCATGATTTCATATCCTTGTAATTCTCTTCGAGTTGTGGGTTTTGTTTGGCCAACTAGATCTATGATTCTTGCAATGGGAGAAGTGCTTGGTTTTGGGTTCATACCGTGCGGTGACCTCACCCAGTGACAGAAGGGGTATCGAGGCATGCATCGTGTTGTTGCCATCAAGGGTAAAAAGATGGGGTTTTCATCATTGGTTTGAGATTATCCCTCTACATCATGTCATCTTGCTTAAGGCGTTACTCTGTTCGTCATGAACTCAATACACTAGATGCATGCTGGATAGCGGTCGATGTGTGGAGTAATAGTAGTAGATGCAGAAAGTATTGGTCTACTTGTCTCGGACGTGATGCCTATATATATGATCATTGCCTTAGATATCATCATGACTTTGCGCGGTTCTATCAATTGCTCAGCAGTAATTTGTTCTCCCACCGTAATACTTGCTATTTTGAGAGAAGCCTCTAGTGAACACTATGGCCCCCGGGTCTACTCCACACCACATTTTCAGCCTTACACTTTTACTTCGTTGCACTTTCCGCCTTCAGATTTCACTTTGCAATCAATCTTGAAGGGATTGACAACCCCTTTATAGCATTGGGTGCAAGCTCTTTTGTGTTTGCGCAGGTACTCTGGACTTGACGAGATTATCCTACTGGATTGATACCTTGGTTCTCAAACTGAGGGAAATACTTACTGCTCCTGTGCTGCATCACCCTTTCCTCTTCAAGGGAAAAACCAACGCAATCTCCAGATACGACAGAAGGATTTCTGGCACCATTGCCGGGAAAGGACTTTTGTTGCCGTAGCAATGATTAGTAAGTATATGCTGATGAATAAACGGTCTACTTGTCTTGGCTTACTACCCATTACTTTTGAGCCTCTAACTTTCTAGTAGCATGATTAGCATTGCGGTGCATTTATAATTCTGTCAATTGCGGAGCTGTAATTTGTTTACCCATGCATAGTTGTTTATCGTCTTTTGGGAGAGAGACATCACTAGTGAACATCATGTGACTCCGGTCCATATTACCACCATTGCTTACATCTCCACCATTTACTGCTTTATTTACTTTTCTGTTGCAATCACTATCACTATTACCGCTTATGTTTTGATCCTTTGCAAACTACAAGGCCAGAGAGATTGACAACCTCTCTGTACTCGTTGGGAGCAAAGTTATTTGTTGTGTGTGCAGGTCTATGTCTTCTGCTAGCGCCAGAGCAGGGGACACCTACTTGTTGATCCTCGGAGTCCTCCTGGTTTGATAAACCTTACAGTCCCCATGTAAGGGAAATCTGCTGCTGACTATTGATACGTCTCCAACGTATATATAATTTTTGATCATTCCATGCTATTATATTATCAACTTTGGATGTTTTATATGCATGAATATGCTATTTTATATTATTTTTGGGACTAACCTATTGACCTAGAGGCCAGTGCCAGTTCCTGTTTTTCCTTCTTTTTGACCTTTTTCAGATAGGAATATCAAACGGAGTCCAAACAGAATAAAACTTTCGCCATGATTTTTTATGGAACATATAAAAAATACCAGAAGAAAAGGATACCAGAGAGGAGTCCCGAGGAAGCCACGAGCCAAGGAGGCAAGCCCACCCCCTGGGCGCGCCTCGGGGGCTCGTGACTCCCTCGTGGGTCCCCCTGACTTGTTCTCAGTGCCATCTGGTCTTATAAATACAGAAACCTCCAGAAATAAACCTAGATCGGGAGTTCCGCCGCCGCAAGCCTCTGTAGCCACCAAAAACCAGTCGCGAGCCTGTTCCGACACCCTGCTGGAGGGGGAATCCATCTCCGGTGGCCTTCCTCATCATCCCGGCGATCTCCATGACGAGGAGGGAGTAGTTGTCCCTCGGGGCTGAGGGTATGTACCAGTAGCTATGTGTTTGATCTCTCTCTCTCGTATTCTTGAGATTTCATGATATCGATGTACCGCGGGCTTTTCTACTATAGTTGGATCCTATGATGTTCTTCTCCCTCTCCCTTCTTGTAATGAATTGAGTTTCCCCTTTGAAGTTATCTTATCGGATTGAGTCTTTAATAACACTTGATGTATGTCTTGCACGTGTCTATCTGTGATGACAATGGGATATTCATGTGAGTACTTGATGTATGTTTTGGTGATCAACTTGCGGGTTTCGTGACATCGGGAACCTATGCATATGGGTTGGCACACGTTTTGACTCTCCGGTAGAAACTTTGGGGCACTCTTTGAAGTTCTATGTGTTGGTTGAATATATGATTCTGAGATTGTGTGATGCATATGGTGTAATCATGCCCACGGATATTTGAGGTGCAATGGAGTATCTAGGTGACATTAGGGTCTTGGTTGATGTGTGTCTTAAGGTGTTATTCTAGTACGAACTCTAGGATAGATTGAACGGAAAGAATAGCTTCGTGTTATTTTACTACGGACTCTTGAATGGATCGATCAGAAAGAATAACTTTGTGGTGGTTTCGTACCCGACAATAATCTCTTCGTTTGTTCTCCGCTATTAGTGACTTCGGAGTGACTCTTTGTTGCATGTTGAGGGCTAGTTATATGATCCAATTATGTTATCATTGTTGAGAGAACTTTACTAGTGAAAGTATGAACCCTAGGCCTTATTTCCACACATTGCAATACCGTTCGTTCTCAATTTTATTATTAATTACCTTGCTATTTTTTATAATTTCAGATTACAAAAACCTATATCTACTATCCATATTGCACTTGTATCACCATCTCTTCGCCGAACTAGTGCACCTATACAATTTACCATTGTATTGGGTGTGTTGGGGACACAAGAGACTCTTTGTTATTTGGTTGCAGGGTTGCTTGAGAGAGACCATCTTCATCCTACGCCTCCTACAGATTGATAAACCTTAGGTCACCCACTTGAGGGAAAATTGCTTCTGTCCTACAAACCTATGCACTTGGAGGCCCAACAACGTCTACAAGGAGAAGGTTGTGTAGTAGACATCAAGCTCTTTTCTGGCGCCATTGCCAGGGAGGTTAGCGCTTGAAGGTATATCTTTAGATCTTGCAATCGAATCTTTTAGTTTCTTGTTTTATCACTAGTTTAGTTTATTAAAAGAAAACTACAAACTAAAAAAATGGAATTAAGGTTGCCTCATATGCTTCATCTTTTTAATGTCTCTCGTGAAAATGGTGGAAATGAAAATTGTGCTCAAGTGCTAAAAGAAGAATTACATAGAATGCTTGGCATAAAATATGTGAATGATGAGCATGATTGCAATGTTGTTAGTATGAATTCTTTGAATACCCATGATGCTAATGATATGCAAAGCCATAAGCTTGGGGATGCTATGTTTGATGAAGATGATCTTTTTAGTTCCCCCACTTTGAAAAATCAAAATTATTATGATGAAAGCAGGCCCCCTATCTATGATGATTATTGTGATGATACTTATGCTATAAATAAGAATGATAATAAAACTTGTCACAATTATGAGTACCCTCTTAGTGAACATTACTCTTTTAATGTGGAAACAATTCGTAGTGTTCAAGTCTTTTACGATACTCCCACTACTATTGATGAGAATAAATTTCCTTATGTGGAGAGTAGTAAAATTTCTATGCTTGTAGATCATGAAAAGAATGCTTTAGGTGCTGGTTATATTGTTGAATTCATTCATGATTCTACTAAAAATTATTATGAGAGAGGATCATATGCTTCTACATATTGCAATAATATCAAGCTTCCTCTCCATGTGTTGAAACTTTTGAAGTCATGCTTGTTTTATCTTCCTATGCTAGTTGATTCTTGCTCCAATAAATTGTTTGATCGCAAAATCCCTATGCATAGGAAGTGGGTTAGACTTAAATGGGCTAGTCATATGCTCCATGATGCTTCCATTATGTTTCAATCATTATCTTTTATGTGAGTATCATTGAAATCATCATGCCTAGCTTGAAAGGCATTAAAGAAAAGTGCCTGTTGGGAGAAAACCGAATATGTATCCTTACTGTTTTGTTGTGTTCACATGATTAAGCTACTGTATTAATCATGTTTTATTGCCTTAGTTTCAATAAAGTGTCAAGTAAAGCCTTTATGATTAGTTTGGGTGATAGCTGTTTGACCATGCTGAAAAAGACAGAAACTTTGCGCTTGCGAAATCATTTCTAATTTCTATCCAGATAGAGATTTTAGGTTGATTATTTTTGATTCTGATTGATATACAAATTTCCTTAATTTTCATAATTGTTTCAGAATTTTCGGAAGTGCAGAAGTATGGTTATCATTCAGATCATTACAGACTGTTCCGTTTTTGACAGATTCTGTTTTCAATGCATAGTTTGCTTGTTTTGGTGTTTCCATAGATTATATTGAGTAATATAAATTGTGGAAATAGTAAGATACAGTAGGCATTGTGTGAAAATAATTACGAGTCTTGTTTTGACAGTACCCAAGTGATTGATTTGCTAATTATCATTCTAACCCATCTAACGAAGTTCCGTTAAGTTTTGTGTTGTGAAGTTTTCAAGTTTTGGGTATAGTTTCGATGGAATATGGAACAAGGAGTGGCAAGAGCCTAAGCTTGGGTATGCCCAAGGCACCCCAAAGCCATATTCAGGGACACCAAAGAGCCTAAGATTGGGGATGCCCCGGGAAGGCATCCCCTCTTTCGTTTTCAATCCATCGGTAACTTTACTTGGGGCTATATTTTTATTCACCACATGATATGTGTTTTGCTCGGAGCATCATTTTCTTTTATTAGTACTTGCTTGATGTTATTTATATTAATGTTTTTCATCATTTAGTTCAATAAAAATGTCAAGGATAACCCTTATCATGCTTAATTTGCAAGTTTAAGAGTTGTTGTTCCAAAACAGAAAGTTTGCTTGTAGTGCAAAAAATTCCCTAGAATTTTCTGTATTTCAGAATAGCTTGAAATATGGACACAGTATGATCCCATAAATTCTCTACAATGTGGAATGTTTTCAGATTTTTTGGAGTTAATTAAGTATGGATCTTGCTGCATTCTTCACAGACTGTTCTGTTGAGGCAGATTGCTGTTATGTTTGCATTATTCGCATATGTTTGCTTGTTTAATGATTCCATTTGAGGATGGGAGTTTTAAATATGCAGAGGAATTTAGTATGCAATGTCAAATAATGATTTTAGTGATTTGCTACAGTAGAGGATGATAAAGTTTTGCATCGATTTATACTAACCTATCTCACGAGTTCTTGTTGAGTTTTCTATGGATGAAGTTTTTAAGATTTTGGAAACCACCACATGAGAGGAATTAAGTGTTGGAAATATGCCCTAGAGGCAATAATAATTAGTTATTATTATATTTCTTTGTTCATGATAATCATTTATTACCCATGCTATAATTGTATTGATTGGAAACACAATACTTGTGTGGATACATAGACAAAACACTGTCCCTAGTAAGCCTCTAGTTGACTAGCTCGTTGATCAAAGATGGTCAAAGTTTCCTGGCCATAGGCAAGTGTTGTTACTTGATAACGGGATCACATCATTAGGAGAATCATGTGATGGACTAGACCCAAACTAATAGACGTAGCATGTTGATCGTGTCATTTTGTTGCTACTGTTTTCTGCGTGTCAAGTATTTGTTCCTATGACCATGAGATCATATAACTCACTGACACCGGAGGGATGCTTTGTGTGTATCAAACGTTGCAACGTAACTGGGTGACTATAAAGATGCTCTACAGGTATCTCGGAAGGTGTTCGTTGAGTTAGCATGGATCAAGACTGGGATTTGTCACTTCGTATGACGGAGAGGTATCTCTGGGCCCACTCGGTAATACAACATCACACACAAGCCTTGCAAGCAATGTTACTTAGTGTAAGTTGCGGGATCTTGTATTATGGAACGAGTAAAGAGACTTGCCGGTAAACGAGATTGAAATAGGTATACGGATACTGACGATCGAATCTCGGGCAAGTAACATACCGAAGGACAAAGGGAATGACATACGGGATTATATGAATCCTTGGCACTGAGGTTCAAACGATAAGATCTTCGTAGAATATGTAGGATCCAATATGGGCATTCAGGTCCCGCTATTGGATATTGACCGAGGAGTCTCTCGGGTCATGTCTACATAGTTCTCGAGCCCGCAGGGTCTGCACACTTAAGGTTCGACGTTGTTTTATGCGTATTTGAGTTATATGGTTGGTTACCGAATGTTGTTCGGAGTCCCGGATGAGATCACAGACGTCACGAGGGTTTCCGGAATGGTCCGGAAACGAATATTGATATATAGGATGACCTCATTTGGTTACCGGAAGGTTTTCGTGCATTACCGGAAAAGTTTCGGGCTCATCGGTAGTGTACTCGGAGTGCCGGGAGGGGTGCCGGGGACCATCAGGAGGGGTGTCACGCCCCAAGGGGTCTCATGGGCTATGGGAAGAGATAAACCAGTCCCTAGTGGGCTGGAATAAGTTGGCCACTAAGGCCCATAAGGTTTGAGAAGGAAAAAACATAAGGTGGAAAGAGTTTCCAAGTGGGAAGGTGGAATCCTACTCCAAGTAGGATTGGAGTAGGACTCCTCCACCTCCAATTTCGGCCAAACCTTTAGGTTTTGAGGCTGCCTCCTCCCCTCCCTCCCTCCTATATATAGTGGGGTTTTAGGGCTGATTTGAGACAACTTTTTCAAGGCAGCCCGACCACATACCTCCACGGTTTTACCTCTAGATCGCGTCTCTGCGGAGCTCGGGCGGAGCCCTGCCGAGATTAGATCATCACCAACCTCCGGAGCACCTCACGCTGCCGGAGAACTTATCTACCTCTCCGTCTCTCTTTCTGGATCAAGAAGGCCGAGATCATCTTCGAGCTGTACGTGTGCTGAACGCGGAGGTGCCGTCCGTTCGGCACTAGATCGTGGGACGGTTCGCGGGACGGTTCGTGGGACGGTTCGCGGGGCGGATCGAGGGTTGTGAGGACGTTCCACTACATCAACCGTGTTCACTAACGCTTCTGCTGTGCGATCTACAAGGGCACGTAGATCGAAAATCCCCTCTCGTAGATGGACATCACCATGATAGGTCTTCGTGCGCGTAGGAAAATTTTTGTTTCCCATGCGACATTCCCCAACAGTGGCATCATGAGCTAGGTTCATGCGTAGATGTCTTCTCGAGTAGAACGCAAAAGTTTTTGTGGGCGGTGATGTGCGTTTTGCTGCCCTCCTTAGTCTTTTCTTGATTCTGCGGTATTGTTGGATCGAAGCGGCTCGGACCGACATTACTCATACGCTTACGAGAGACTGGTTTCATCGCTACGAGTAACTCCGTTGCTCAAAGATGACCGGCGAGTGTCGGTTTCTCCAACTTTAGTTGAATCGGATTTGATTGAGGAGGTCCTTGGATGAGGTTAAATAGCAATTCATATATCTCCGTTGTGGTGTTTGCGTAAGTAAGATGCGATCCTACTAGATACCCATGGTCACCACGTAAAACATGCAACAACAATTAGAGGACGTCTAAATTGTTTTTGCAGGGTATGCTTGTGATGTGATATGGCCAACGATGTGATGTGATATATTGGATGTATGAGATCATCATGTTGTAATAGTTAATATCGACTTGCACGTCGATGGTACGGCAACCGGCAGGAGCCATAGGGTTGTCTTTAAACTAATGTTTGTGCTTGCAGATGCGTTTACTATATTGCTAGGACGTAGCTTTAGTAGTAATAGCATGAGTAGAATGACAACCCCGAGGGCGACACGTTGATGGAGATCATGATGATGGAGATCATGGTGTGATGCCGGTGACAAGAAGATCGTGCCGGTGCTTTGGTGATGGAGATCAAGAAGCATATGATGATGGCCATATCATGTCACTTATGAATTGCATGTGATGTTAATCCTTTATGCACCTTATCTTGCTTAGAACGATGGTAGCATTATGAGGTGATCTCTCACTAAAATTTCAAGACGAAATTGTGTTCTCCTCGACTGTGCACCGTTGCGACAGTTCTTCGTTTCGAGACACCACGTGATGATCTGGTGTGATAGACTCAACATTCACATAAAACGGGTGCAAAACAGTTGCATACGCGGAACACTCGGGTTAAGCTTGAGGAGCCTAGCATGTGCAGACATGGCCTCGTAACACATGAGACCGAAAGGTCGAGCATGAATCGTATAGTAGATATGATTAGTATAGAGATGCTTACCACTGAAACTATTCTCGACTCACGTGATGATCGGACTTGAGATAGTGGATTTGGATCATGTACCACTCAAATGACTAGAGAGATGTACTTTTTGAGTGGGAGTTCTTAAGTAATATGATTAATTGAACTAATTGTCATGAACATAGTCTAATGGTCTTTGCGAATTACGATGTAGCTTGCGCTATAGCTCTACTGTTTTTATATGTTCCTAGAGAAAATTTAGTTGAAAGTTGATAGTAGCAAACTTTGCAGACTGAGTCTGTAAAACCGAGGATTGTCCTCGTTGCTGCGCAGAAGGCTTATGTCCTTAATGCACCACTCGGTGTGCTGCACCTCGATCGTCATCTGTAGATGTTGTGAACATCCGACATACACGTTTCTGATGACTACACGATAGTTCAGTACAAAATACTTAATGGCTTAGAAGCAAGGAGCCGAAGACGTTTTGAAACGTCACAGAACATAAGAGATGTTCTAAAGAGATGAAATTGTGATTTCATGCTTTTGCCCTTGTTAAGAGGTATGAGACCTCCGACAAGAGTCTTGGTCCACAAAGTAAAGGAGAAAAACTCAATCGTTGAGCGTCTGCTCAGATTGTCTGAGTACGACAATCGCTTGAATCAAGTGGGAGTTGATCTTCCAGATAAGATAGTGATGGTTCTCCAAAGTCACTGCCACCAAGCTGTGAGAGCTTCGTGATGAACTATAACATATCAAGGATAGATACAATGATCCTTGAGCGATTCGCGATGTTTGACACTGCGAAAGTAGAAATCAAGAAGGAGCATCAATAGTTGATGGTTAGTAAAACCACTAAGTTTCGAGAAAGGCAAGGGCTAGAAGGGATACTTCGTGAAACGGCAAAGCAGTTGTTGTACTAATGAAGAGACCCCAGATTAAACCCAAACCCGGGACTAAGTGCTTCTGTTATGAGGGGAACTATCACTGAGGCGGAGCAACTCTAGGTACTTGGTAGATAAGAAGGCTGGCAGAAGTCAAAAGAAGTATATTTGATATACATGATGTTGATGTGTACTTTACTAGTACTCCTAGTAGCACGAGGGTATTGGATACCGGTTCGGTTGCTAAGTGATTAGTGACACGAAATGAAATCTACGGCATAAACGGAGACTAACTAAAGGCAAGGTGACGATACGTGTTGGAAGTGTTTCCAAGGTTGATATGATCAAACGTCGCACACCCCCTCTACCAACGGGATTGGTGTTAAACCTAAATAATTGTTATTTGGTGCTTGCGTTAAGCATGAACATGATTGGATCGTGTTTATTGCAATACGATTATTCATTTAAAGAGAATAATGGTTACTCTATTTGCTTGAATAATCACCTTCAATGGTTTATTGAATCTCGATCGTAGTGTTACACATGTTCATGATATTGGTGCCAAAAAGATACGAGGTAATGATGATAGTACCACTTACTTGTGGCACTGCCGCTTGAGTCATGTTGGTATAAATTGCATGAAGAGGCTCCATGCTGATGGATCTTTATACTCACTTGATTTTGAATCACTAGTGACATGCAAATCATACCACATGAGCAAGGCCTTGTTTTCATTGAGATGAAACAAGATAGTAACTTGTTGGAAGTGATACATTTTGATGTATGCAATCCAATGGGTGCTGAGGCACGCAGTGGATATCATTATGTTCTTACTTCAATGATGATTTGAATAGATACAAGAGTATTTACTTAATGAATCACAAGTCTGAAATATTGAAAAGTTCAATTCTTTTTCAGAGTGAAGTTCGTCGTAACAAGAGGATAAACTGTCTACGATATGATCATAGAAATGAATATCTGAGTTACGAGTTTTGGAACGCAGTTAAGACAATGTGGAAATTGTTTCGCAGTTCATGCCACCGGGAACATCATAGTGTGATGATGTGTCTGAACGTCATAGCCATGCACTATTTGGTATGGTGCATGCTATGATGTCTCTTATCGAATTACCACTATCATTTATGGGTTATGCATTAGAGACAACCGCATTCACTTAAAAATAGGGCACCGCGTATTTCCGTTGAGATGACACAGTATAGACTGAGGTTTAGAGAAATCTAAACTGTCGTTTCTTGAAAGTTTGGGGCTTCGACACTTATGTGAAAAAGTTTCAGTCTGATAAGCTCGAACCCAAAGCGGATAAATGCATCTTCATAGGATATCCAAAACAGTTGGATACATCTCCTATCTCAGATCCGAAAGCAAAGTGTTTGTTTCTAGAAACGGATCCTTTCTCGAGGAAAGGTTTCTCTCGAAAGAATTGAGTGGGAGGGTGGTAGAACTTCATGAGGTTATTGAACCATCACTTCAACCAGTGTGTAGCAGGGCGCAGAAAGTTGTTCCTGTGGCGCCTACACCAATTGAAGTGAAAGCTGATAATGGTGATCATCGAGCATCGGATCAAGTTACTACAAACCTCGTAGGTTGACAAGGTTGCGTACTACTGCAGAGTGGTACGGTAGCCCTGTCTTGGAGGTCATGTTGTTGAGCAACAGTGAACCTACGAGTTATGGAGAAAGCAATGGTGGGCCCGGATTCCGACAAATGGCTGGAGGCCGTGAAATTCGAGACAGGATCCATGTATGAAAACAAAGTGTAGACTTTGGAAGAACTACTTGATGGTCATAGGACTATTGAGTAAAGATGGATCTTTAAAAGGAAGACAGACGACGATGGTGATAAGTCACTATTAAGAAAAGCTCGACTTGTCGCAAGGATGTTTCCGACATGATCAAACAGTTGACTATGGTGAGACTTTCTCACTCGTAGCGATGCTAAAAGTCTGCTAGAATTATGTTAGTAGTTGTTGCATTATTTTTGAAATATTGCACATAGGATGTCAAAACATTGTTTCCTCGACGGTTTCCTTGAGCAAACATTGTATGTGATACAACCAGAAGGTTTTGTCGATCCTAAAGATACTAACAAGTATGCAAGCTCCGGCGATCCTTCAATGGACTGGTGCAAGCATCTCGGAGTTGGAATATATATTTTGATGAGATGATCAAAGATTTTGGGTTTGTACAAGGTTTATGAGAAACTTGTATTTCCAAAGAAGTGAGTGGGAGCACTATAGAATTTCTGATAAGTATATGTGGTTGACATATTTTTGATCAGAAGTAATGTAGAATTTCTGTGAAGCATAAAAGGTTGTTTGAAAGGAGTTTTTCAAATGAATACCTGGATTGAGCTACTTGAATGTTGAGCATCAAGATCTATGGAGATAGATCAAAACGCTTAATACAAGTTTCAACAAGATGCATGCCTTGACAAGTTATTGAAGGAATTCGAAATAGATCGGCAAAGAAGGAGTTCTTGACTGTGTTGTAAGGTCGTCTTCTATGCCTTAGCCGTAGACTCTAAAGTATGCCATGCTGAGTACCGCCCCTGATGTGTGCCTTGCAGCAATTCTGTTAAAAGGTACACAGAGTGATCCAGGATTGAATCACTGATCAACGGTCAAAATTATCCTTAGTAACTAAATAGACTAAGGAATTTTTCTCGATTATGGAGGTGGTTAGAGAGTTCGTCGTAAAGGGTTACGTCGATGGAAGTGGTTAAAGAGTCCGAATAACTATGAGTAGTGAAACGGATTCGTATAGTAGAGTAGATATTTGGAGCATTTCCGCATAGCACGTAGTAGCAGCATTTATAAGATGACATAAAGATTTGTAAAGAACGCACAGATCTGAAAGTTTCAGAACCGTTGACTAAAACCTCTCTCACGAGCAAGACGTGATCAGACCCCAGAACTATATGGGTGTTGGATTCGTTGAAATCACATGGTGATGTGAACTAGATTATTGACTCTAGTGCAAGTGGGAGACTGCTGGAAATATGCCCTAGAGGCAATAATAATTAGTTATTATTATATTTCTTTGTTCATGATAATCGTTTATTATCCAGGCTATAATTGTATTGATTGGAAACACAATACTTGTGTGGATACATAGACAAAACACTGTCCCTAGTAAGCCTCTAGTTGACTAGCTCGTTGATCAAAGATGGTCAAGGTTTCCTGGCCATAAGCAAGTGTTGTTACTTGATAACGGGATCACATCATTAGGAGAATCATGTGATGGACTAGACCCAAACTAATAGAAGTAGCATGTTGATCGTGTCATTTTGTTGCTACTGTTTTCTGCATGTCAAGTATTTGTTCCTATGACCATGAGATCATATAACTCACTGACACCGGAGGAATGCTTTGTGTGTATAAAACGTCGCAACGTAACTGGGTGACTATAAAGATGCTCTACAGGTATCTCCGAAGGTGTTCGTTGAGTTAGTATGGATCGAGACTGGGATTTGTCACTCCGTGTGACGGAGAGGTATCTCAGGGCCCACTCAGTAATACAACATCACACACAAGCCTTGCAAGCAATGTGACTTAGTGTAAGTTGCAGGATCTTGTATTACGGAACGAGTAAAGAGACTTGCCGGTAAACGAGATTGAAATAGGTATACGGATACTGACGATCGAATCTCGGGCAAGTAACATACCGAAGGACAAAGGGAATGACATACGGGATTATATGAATCCTTGACACTGAGGTTCAAACGATAAGATCTTCGTAGAATATGTAGGATCCAATATGGGCATCCAGGTCCCGCTATTGGATATTGACCGAGGAGTCTCTCGGGTCATGTCTACATAGTTCTCGAGCCCGCAGGGTCTGCACACTTAAGGTTCGACGTTGTTTTATGCGTATTTGAGTTATATGGTTGGTTACCGAATGTTGTTCGGAGTCCCGGATGAGATTACGGACGTCACGAGGGTTTCCGGAATGGTCAGGAAACGAAGATTGATATATAGGATGACCTCATTTGGTTACCGGAAGGTTTTCGTGCATTACCGGAAAAGTTTCGGGCTCATCGGTAGTGTACTGGGAGTGCCGGGAGGGGTGCCGGGGACCATCAGAAGGGGTGTCATGCCCCAAGGGGTCTCATGGGATATGGGAAGAGATAAACCAGTCCCTAGTGGGCTGGAATAAGTTCCCACTAAGGCCCATAAGGTTTGAGAAGGCAAAAACATAAGGTGGAAAGAGTTTCCAAGTGGGAAGGTGGAATCCTACTCCAAGTAGGATTGGAGTAGGACTCCTCCACCTCCAATTTCGGCCAAACCTTTAGGTTTTGAGGCTGCCTCCTCCCCTCCCTCCCTCCTATATATAGTGGGGTTTTGGGGCTGATTTGAGATAACTTTTTCAAGGCAGCCCGACCACATACCTCCACGGTTTTACCTCTAGATCGCGTCTCTGCGGAGCTCGGGCGGAGCCCTGCCGAGATTAGATCATCACCAACCTCCGGAGCACCTTCACGCTGTCGGAGAACTTATCTACCTCTCCGTCTCTCTTGCTGGATCAAGAAGGTCGAGATCATCGTCGAGCTGTACGTGTGCTGAACGCGGAGGTGCCGTCCTTTCGGCACTAGATCATGGGACGGATCGCGGGACGGTTCGTGGGACGGTTCGCGGGGCGGATCGAGGGACGTGAGGACGTTCCACTACATCAACCGCATTCACTAACGCTTCTATTGTGCGATCTACAAGGGTACGTAGATCGAAAGTCCCCTCTCGTAGATGGACATCACCATGATAGGTCTTCGTGCGCGTAGGAAAATTTTTGTTTCCCATGCGACGTTCCCCAACCTTAAGGAGACACAAAAGCTCAAGCTTGGGGATGCCCAAGGCATCCCGAATTCATATTTCAAGAAATCTTAAGCACCTAAGCTTGGGGATGCCCTTGATGGCATCCCACCTTTCTCCTTCAAACAATTATCGGTTAAGTATCGGTTGAACCTAAGTTTTTGCTTCTTCACATGATTCGTGCTATCCTTGAAGTGTCATTTTTATTTTGTTTGAATAAGGTACTTAAGATCTGAAATTCTTAGATGGGAGAGTCTTCACATAGCCAAATAATTATTCACTACTCATTGAGTTTCACTTATATATTTTGGAGTAGTTTTTCTTTTACACTCATGCTTCACTTATATCATTTTGAGAGTCTTAAACAGCATGGTAATTTTCTTAGGTTATGAATCTAGTCCTAATATGATGGGCATCCAAGAGGGATATAATAAAAACTTTCATATAGAGTGCATCGAGTACTATGAGAAGTTTGATTCTTTGCATATACTTTTGAGACATAAGAATGGTGATATTAGAGTCATGCTAGTTAGTAATTATGGATTGGTAGAAATACTTGTGTTAGAGTTTGTGATTCCCGTAGCATGCACATATGGTGAACCGCTATGTTAGGAAGTCGGAGCATGATGTTTTTATTGGGTGTCATCCTTTGTGTGGAGGTCGGGATCGCGCGATGGTTAACTCCGACCAACCCTTCCCCTAGGAGCATGCGTCTAATACTTTGTTTCGATTACTAATAAAACTTTTGCAATAAGTATGTGAGTTCTTTATGACTAATGTTGAGTCCAAGGATTATACGCACTCTCACCCTACCACCATTGCTAGCCTATCTAGTACCACGCAACTTTTGCCGGTGCATTACACCCACCATATATCCTTCCTCAAAACAGCCACCATACCTACCCATCATGGCATTTTTATAGCCATTCTGAGATATATTGCCATGCAATTTCCACCGTTCCGTTTATTATGACGCGCACCATCATTGTCATATTGCTTCGCATGATCATTTAGTTAACATCGTATTTGTGGCAAAGCCACATTCATATCTTTCATACATGTGACACATGAGTCATTCCACATCCCGGTACACCGCCGGAGGCATTCATGTAGAGTCATATCTTTTGTTCGAAGAATCGAGTTGTAAGTAAATAAAAGTGTGATAATAATCATTATTATAGCATTATCCCATGTGAGGAAAGGAAGGAAGCTATGATTCCCTAAAAATTGGGATGATACTCCGGACTATAAAAATAAAATAAAAGAGGCCAAAGTGCCCAAAAAAAAAAGAAAAAAGAGAGGCCAAAGAGCCCAAACAAAAAAATGAGAGAAAAAGAGAAAAGGGACAATGCTACTATCCTTTACCACACTTGTGCTTCAAAGTAGCACCATGATCTTCATGACACAGAGTCTCATATATTGTCACTTTCATATACTAGTGAGAATTTCATTATAAAACTTGGCTTGTATATTCCAATGATGGGCTTCCTCAAATTGCCCTAGGTCTTGTGAGCAAGCAAGTTGGATGCACACCCACTTAGTTTCTTTTTGAGCTTTCATACACTTATAGCTCTAGTGCATCCGTTGCATGGTAATCCCTACTCACTCACATTTATATCTATTAATGGGCATCTCCATAGCCCGTTGATACGCCTAGTTGACGTGACCAACTCCTCCTTTTTGCCTCTCAACCTCCACCATATTCTATTCGACCTATAGTGTTATGACCATGGCTCACGCTCATGTATTGTGTGAAAGTTGAAAAGGTTTGAGAAAGTAAAAGTGTGAAAACAATTGCTTGACTAAGACCGGGGTTGTTCATGATTTAAATACGTTGTGTGGGGAAGATGGAGCATAGCCAGACTATATGATATTGTAGGGATAACATTCTTCGGCCATCTTATTTCGAGAAGACATGATTGCTTTGTTAGTATGCTTGAAGTATTATTGTTCTTATGTCAATATTAATTTTTTTGCTTTGAATCATATGGATCTGAATATTCATGTTACAATATATGTTAGGTAGCATTCCACATCAAAAATCATGTTTTTATCATTTACCTGCTCGAGGACGACCAGGAATTAAGCTTGGGGATGCTTGACACGTCTCCAACGTATCTATAATTTTTTATTGTTCCATGCTATTATATTACCAACTTTGAATGTTTTATATGCATGAATATGCTATTTTATATTATTTTTGGGACTAACCTATTGACCTAGAGTAGAGTGCCAGTTCTTGTTTTTTCCTTGTTTTTGACCTTTTTGAGATAGGAATAACAAATGGGGTCCAAACGGAATAAAACTTTCGCCGTGACTTTTTATGGAAAATATTCAAAATACCAGAAGAAAAAGATACCGGAGAGGAGTCCCGAGGAAGCCACGAGCCAGGGAGGTGCGCCCACCCCCCCCCCCCTCGGCGCGCCTGAGGGGCTCGTGACTCCCTCGTGGGTCCCCGTGATTTGTTCTCGATGCCATCTGGTCTTATAAATACAGAAACCTCCAGAAATAAACCTAGATCGGGAGTTCCGCCGCCGCAAGCCTCTGTGGCCACCAAAAACCAATCGGGAGCCCATTCCGGTACCCTGCCGGAGGGGGAATCCATCTCTGGTGGCCTTCTTCATCATCCCGGCGATCTCCATGACAATGAGGGAGTAGTTCTCCCTCGGGGCTGAGGGTATGTACCAGTAGCTATGTGTTTGATCTCTCTCTCTTTCGTGTTCTTGAGATATCATGATCTCGATGTACCGCGGGCTTTGCTACTATAGTTGTATCCTATGATGTTCTTCCCCCTCTCCCTTCTTGTAATGAATTGAGTTTCCCCTATGAAGTTATCTTATCTGATTGAGTCTTTAAGAACACTTGATGTATGTATTGCACATGTCTATCATTGGTGACAATGGGATATTCATGTGAGTACTTGATGTATGTTTTGGTGATCAACTTGCGGGTTTCGTAACATCGGGAACCTATGCATATGGGTTGGCACACGTTTTTACTCTCAGGTAGAAACTTTGGGGCACTCTTTGAAGTTCTATGTGTTGGTTGAATAGATGATTCTGAGATTGTGTGATGCATATCGTATAATCATGCCCATGGATACTTGAGGTGACAATGGAGTATCTAGGTGACATTAGGGTCTTGGTTGATGTGTGTCTTAAGGTGTTATTCTAGTACGAACTCTAGGATAGATTGAACGGAAAGAATAGCTTCGTGTTATTTTACTACAGACTCTTGAATAGATCGATCAGAAAGAATAACTTTGTGGTGGTTTCGTACCTGACAATAATCTCTTCGTTTTTTATTCGCTATTAGTGACTTTAGAGTGACTCTTTGTTGCATGTTGAGGGCTAGTTATATGATCCAATTATGTTATCATTGTTGTGAGAACTTCACTGGTGAAAGTATGAACCCTAGGCCTTGTTTCCACGCATTGCAATACCGTTCATGCTCACTTTTATTATTAATTACCTTGCTGTTTTTATAATTTCATATTACAAAAACCTATATCTACTATCCATATTGCACTTGTATCACCATCTCTTCGCCGAACTAGTGCACCTATACAATTTGTTTGGTTGCAGGGTTGCTTGAGAGAGACCATCTTCATCCTACGCCTCCTACGGGTTGATAAACCTTAGGTCACCCACTTGAGGGAAAATTGCTATTGTCCTACAAACCTCTGCACTTGGAGACCCAACAATGTCTGCAACGAGAAGTTTGCGTTGTAGACATCAACTACATCTCCACCTTCCACTCGGGGTAACCAACGAGGGGCGATAAGTATATCCATCAACTCATCATCAATACTGAGGACCCTGGATGAACACGAGGCACACCAGACTCCGTTCCGTGGAAGGTTGGGTTTCCCGATGCAGGCGGTTATAGAAGCCAGGAGAGAAAGAGGAAAGCGAAGCTGAGCGACATGCAGAAGATCAATGCAAGACTACAAAAGCTTGAGGAACTTGAGAGCCAGCGAGCTGTCGGTCAACCATCTCAGCGGCACGAAGCTACCCCCGAAGCTACCCCGCCATCTCAGCGGAGAAGCAGTGTGGCATCCACGGAGCCCGTTCAGCATGACTTCATGGCTCCTAGCTACCCCGTGGATACTATCACGGAGGCTCAACATTGCGAGCTTATGATGAAATGTCGGAACCTCACTTTCAAGGCGGCTGTCGGCTCTGTTGCACCTCCTCAACCCAACGGAACTTTTCACTGCCTTCCGATTCCACATGGCTATACTGTTGTGATGGTGAATCAACTAATTGAGGGATTTGAGGACCTCAAGCTTGACCACCCTACAGGTGAAGGGGGGAATCAGCTGGTTCGTTCTCTGAGGAGTACATGTCTATGACAGAAGGAGTTCATCAAGCTTCCAAACTGGACGCCTCCGCCTCCTCCTTCGACGACAACGAGGTAGGGCACTCCGCCTCCTCCTCCTCCTCCGCCGACGAGTGATTAGGGCACTCCGCCTCCTTCTCCGGCCTCATCCTTCACCTACTCCAGCGCGTCAGAGCAGTCCGCCTCCTCCTTCGCCTCGTCGGCAACGTCGGAAGACAAACGCCGCCGCTCCGGCTCCTCTGGCGCGTTAGAGCAGTCCACCTCCTTCTCTCAAGCATAGGAGAGACGCCTCCTTCTCTCCGGCGGCTAGTAGTACAAGCAGAGGCGAGAGGCAATTCAGATACGGTCCATCTCTCAAGCCTCTAGAAAAGTTACCATATGAGAGGACCAAGCAGGAAAACGAGGACATATGTCGTGCCGAATTGAGGGGCCATTTTGCAAAGAAAACTCCACCTCATAAGGAGAAGCTAGATCCGGTGAAAGTGGAGCGCACTATCAATCAACTAAAGCGACCACCACTGCCTCCGCGAGATCCCAACTATGACCGCATTCTTAAAAAGACATATATGCACAAGCACGGAAGTCGGGAACTACTTCCAGTGATGCAAGGTACTTAGCAGAACGAACAAGTGGGAAAACAATTTCCCAGCTCGGCCAACAGGAGACCAATGGTGCCCCCCCGCTCAAGGTGTCTAGCGATATCGCCGTCGCTAATCATCCGGGGATGGTGGCCGGCACCAATCCTGATGATTACTTAGGGGATGATGTAATTTTTGAAACGGCTGAGGTAAGAAAAGAACAATATAAATACGTGCTCGGGAAGCCTCTCGACAAACCTGGTCATCCTCCTGTAACAACGATGATGCACAAATTGCATGAGTGATACATGAAAACCTGCAGGGAGTCTGGGAAAGACGCTATGTATGTGGCAGTGAAACCAGAGCACGAATTCATTGGACTTCCCGTGATTCCTATTCAATTTGATGAGTTATTTCAGTTATACAATCAACTGTCCCTCGACAAACAACTCATGACTTCCTACTGTCTGTAAGTATTACTTCTATAGTTAAGTATCTAGCTCAGCTCGTTCATTGCATGTATATATAATTATCTTCACTATATATATTATGCAGATTGAAGATCGTCGAATTAAAAAAAGCAGGAATCTTCGACGTTGGGTTCATTAGCCCAGATGCCGTAAATGAATTGACGGTACGAAACTCAATCAAAGAGACCGAGGAGAACTTGCTAAACTCGTTCCATATACATCAAAACAAAATGGAAATAATATTTCCTTACAACTTCAAGTGAGTGTTGTTGTCTTCTCTGTATACTCGGTTTCGCTTACTCGAGGTTAAGTAATGTATTTCATGAGTTATATATGCGTGCACAAATACCACTTTATTCTGCTATCCATCCCAAAGTAAGTTGTACTAGCTAGTTCTGCGCATCTCTAATTGATTCAAATTTTCATCAGTATATCATTACCATCAATTGTGTTGAGTTTTATTCATATATATGCATGTATTGGCCCCCTTCTTTAAATTAGATCTGGCAGATGCGGGATGAACTCCTACCTTATGACATTATACGGGATTCTTTCTTGACCACGTCATACCTAAAGACGAAGAATACCATGTGGATTTGTGATTGGATCTTAATTAGATGATGTTAGGATTTGTAAAATATGTTATATTGTATATATGTACTAGCTTCGGATATATTTACGAAAACTTGTTGTTCGACCAAACACGGAAAACCCCCCTAAATTAACCCTCCAAAACCCCCTAAATTAACCGTCCACCCCCCACCTAAAAAAAACCATCTCCGCTAGATGCTGACGCGTGGATGCCATTTGTTCCCGGTTGGTGTGACCAACCGGGACTAAAGCTCCTCCTACCTGGACTCCCCACGGCGGCCACGTGGAGACCCTTCTGTCCTGATTGGTAAGCGAACCGGGACTAAAGGTTTTGGGCTTTAGTCCTGACCCTTTAGTCCTGGTTCCAGAACCGGGGCTAATGGACCTCTGGAACAGGGACAAATGGGCCATTTTCTACTAGTGCATGTGTCCTAATAGAACACGACTTCTACCCTGCCTACAAACAGTCCAAAACCAAGTTCAACTGTAACCTTCGTTGTACAATAATATTCGACACAACTCTAACAACTGTTTGGTTTAGTCCCACATCATTCTGGGAGGAGACATAACACAAATTATAAGGACGGGCGTGTCCCCTTCTAACGGGCTAGTTTTTGCGTGAAGAGGGCCCAAGGCTTCACATATGTTGGTGTTGCTTTTCGGTTAGGCATGATTGACGCATGTGGATCAAAAACGCTGGTTTTAGCAGACTCGCAATTACGTAACAATTGATATCAAAGCCCAGTTGTCCGAAATAAATCTTGATGGACTCACATATGATCGATCATATTAGATATTTGTAATCTCACTAGCTACTCCTTTGGTGCGACCTGGTGATTGGTTCCTTGCTTCTAGCACTAGCGAGACCAAGCTCAAATTAATGGCTAATGTTTTTTTAAATATTGCTTTTTTTTATTCTTTTTGAAAAATAATGCGCCAAACAAAAATTTAGAGAAATATACCTGCTTCGGCCTTGATGTGGCCGACTGGGAGCTGTCGGCCTCGCCCTAGCCGACAGGAGGCTGTTGGCCTCGCCCTAGCCGACATGAGGCTATCGGCTTCCACGTGGCCGATTAGTGGCCACTCGGCTTTGGGGAAGCCGATAGGCCACTCGGCCTGGCCGTGGCCGAGTAGTGGCAGCGCCTCCCCCCCCCCTCTCCCTCCTTTTTCACCTATTTCTTCTCCCTCCTTCTCTATTTCTTCTCCTTATTTCTCCCCTTATTTATTTTTTCTGTTTTGGATGGAAGTGTCATCTTGTTTCCTCTTTGGAATAATCATTCTATTAATTCTAAGAAGAATTCAAACAATGAAAAAATGGTATTAAAATGATGTACTCCTTTTCTTGGATAAATAGCAATAGACACATGGAACTAAAATTTTATGTTATTTTATGTTTTTTGGATAAATAGCAATAGACACATGGATAAATAGGAATATCACTCGTGATGATATTTTATGTTGTGTACGGAGGAGGGCATCCAAACTATCCGTCTCACTCACGATGATATTTTATGTTAGCTATTTTGCCTACACGTCTCCATTCCCGCCTAGTTTTTCGCACCAACTTTCCCGCCAAATTTTGCCCGTTTCGTTTCCCGCCACCTTTCCCGTCAACTATTTCTCTTATTTTGCGCCAAATCTTTCCCGCCTCATTTCCCTCCTCTTTTTCCCGCCATATTCCTGGTCATCTAAGTCTATAAAAGGAGGCATTGGACTGCCTTCCTTCATCATCCAGCCTCACTTGAGAACACTAGCACTGCCTTCCATCCTCCATCATCCAGTGAATATGAGTTTGCCTTGCTCAGATCAGAGCATCAGGCCTAAGAAAATGCAGAGTGCGAGTTTGCCTCGGGGTGTGGAAGCAGTTCGATGTTGGTGCGGTGATCCCTGCAAGGTGAAGGAGGTGACGGATTTTTCAGATTGGTTGGGCATGAAGTTTTTCATGTGCGCCAATTATGAATCTGATCCGTCCGAATCTATTTCTGCGTACCTCAGGCCTCCGGTATGCTCAAGTTATCCTAAGTAAATATGTTGTTGATATTATTGTTTACTTGATATTTATATATATATATATATATATATATATATATATATTGTAGTCTCCTCCTCCTCTCTTCATGTACTATCGTTGGATTGACACGGAAATGTCGGACTAGGCGGTGACCGAGATTCATGAAAGAGGTCGCCGTGCATGGGCTAGCTTGGACTTGGAAGAGCGTCGCGCGAAGGCTGAAGCAGAGGAGAAAGCAGAGCAGAAGAAAGAGTGGGAAGATTACTGTGTGGAGCAGACGGCTTTTATTGATGAGATGATAGGGAAGAACCAAGAAGAGAAACTTCGGTTGGAGGAGGTTTACAGACAGCGGGAACAAGCCCGTGAAGCTGAGAGGGAGAGAAAGAGAGGAAGGGCTCGTGCGGCCAAAGCAGCAGAAGAAGCCGGTGATGGAAAAGGGAAATATCCACGCTGGACTCAGTAGATTTATTATAATTTCAGCAAGTTCTATCTTAATTTCAGCAAGTTGTGTCAGCACGTTGTATCTTAATTTCAGCAAGTTGTATTTTAATTCCGGCAAGGTCTATCTTAGTTTGTCTGTAATCTCTAGTTAATGGTAGTATATGTGTTATCCACGAATAACCAACTGAGCATTTTTGTTCCCGCCTTGCTTTCCCGCCATTTTGTTCCCGCCTAGCTTTCCTGCCATTTATTTCCCGCTCTTCGGCACCTATAAAACCCTCTCCACAGCAAGGTTGGTAAGGAGTGTGCTCAAAATGTCTCATTATCCTTTCGATCGTAGTTTTCACAGTGGTATGTCGGAGTGTCTTCTACGCTTGGCTAGCAATTTCAAGATAGACAATAGAATAGTTTCATGGGACGAACTCATCAGTAGTGACACGCTACTGAATGAGGTTGCTCATGCATTAGCTAGGAAGGGGTGGCCTGCAAGGACATATGAGGAGATTCAGAAGGAACTTCTGCGGTTGAATGAAAGGTGGAAGAAGAAAGGGCAGCACATACGCGGTGGAGGTGGAGTAAAACATCCCTTCGTATGGATTGACGATAGCGAGGACGAAGACGATATCTTCATGCCGAGATAATCATCTGCATCTCCCCCTTCTGCCTGACTACTCTGGCCTGCTTCGTAAAAATCATCCCCAGCATGGGACGCATGAATTGACTGTGAATCATGCATCCCTACACTGCTCTCACCATATTCAGAGCTACGTTCCACTTCAGGTTCAGTAACCGGCTTTAGCACGGGGAGAAGGCCACAGGATGACATCCCCTACGCTCGCAAGATTGTAACAAGCGCACCCACTGGTCCTCCCGCTCTATATGCTTCAAATACTAGAAAATATTACTAGTGGACCGGGTCCATAATGAATGAAAACCAACGATGTGTGTTTCAGTATTGAACCCTAAACATCGCGCAAGCCATTCTGTCAACTGAAATTCACTAAGATCAGCTCCCATCTCATTTGTTTGAACGGTACCACGACCATAGTGCAAACATAACGTCACTAAATCAGACATCTCTACTGACCTAACATATTATTCAACAAGGAAAAAAATTAGAAGAACGACAAACGGAAATATATTTTCCAAATCTATCGAAGAACCTAAACATATTTACACTACTTCATTTACTAAACTTAATTTATGCTAATCTACCGGAGCACCTATAACTAGTTAAACAACTAAATTTATACTAATCTACCGGAGCACCTAAAACTAGTTAAACAACTAAATTTATACTAATCTACCGGAGCACCTAAAAATAGTTAAACAACTAAATTTATACTAATCTACTGGAGCACCTACAACCAGTTAAACAACTAAATTTATACTAATCTACCAGAGCACCTAAAACTATTTAAACAACAAAAATGTTTTACCCTTGAAGCGTGCGCAGAAACGATGAACGACGAACGATGAACACCGAGATTAATCCAACACCACCACCTCCAACTCCACCAAAACAACCAACTACACCCACACCACCACCACCACCACCACCACCACCACCACAACCTCCACCTCAACCTCCACCACCACCACCAAAAATGGCTTCAAAACATGCACCACAAACTACCCCATCGCGAGTGAGAAGGATAGTTCGGATGCCCTCCTCCTTACACAACAAATGTATGGTTCAAAAAGTGGAAATGGCAGATTTTTTGGGTGGGGGGAGAAGGTAGGAGGAGAAAGAAAGAAAGGAGATAAGGTAGAAAGGAGAAGGAAGAAAGAGGAAGGAGGAAGAAAGGAGGAAGGAGGAAGAGCGGAGGAGGGGCTGGCTGGCCACTAGTCGGCCACCCCCTGGCCGATAGCCCTATCGGCTACGCCAGGGCCGACTGGCTTGGCCGACTGGCCTGTCGACATGGTCTGGCCAGTAGTCGGCCGCCACGTGGCCGAGAGGCCCTTATCGGCTGTGCCTAGGCCGACTGGACCCCTGTCGGCCGCGCCGACGCCGACAGGATCCTATCGGTGACGCCAGGGCCGAGGCAGGCCCAGTTTTAAAAATATTCAAATGGGCGAATTATTTTTCAAAAAGAATAAAAAAACAATATTAAAAAAAAATTAGCGGAAGTAAGTGTCGGCCACACTTCACTATCTTCCTTTTGATGGGTTTTGTTATTGAAACAATGCAAAGCTAGTAAAGCTATTTGGTGTGTGTATACTACTGGACGACCTTTCTAGCTTGGTCATAACATAACTGTACATTGCTTGCTTGTGTGGCATAAGAATAACAGACTGCATAGTATCTTGTTGCTTTCAGGTAGTTTCACTTGCAAATTAACATGTGTTGGCAGTTCTTTTCTTTGTTTTGCCCGGAAAAAAAAAGCTGATTGCTAGGTATGAAAGGCAAGAGAAGACAGTCCTCCTCTGAATATAATTTGGTGGCCACCAAGAGAAGGGTTTTCAGGCTTGAAGCAGAGGCACCACCAAGAGAAAAGTGCTATCTTGTAGTGAGCCCATACATGCATTGTCGATGAGTGATAGCGGGTGACTTGGTGTAGCTAATGTACAACATATTATATATGCTTGGCCTCTATAGTGCTGTTGTAACAATCAAGTTGTTGTTTTCCTTCCATGTGAAATACAAAATGTGCGATTCTAGTGCGTGTTACTTCCGATGCATTATGCTGTCAAATTTTATAGCTAAGGCTTGTCTAAATTTTGTCCTTATTTAAAAAGAAAGCAAAAAATGGTAGGGTGTTCACTACAAAAAGAAATGTTACTCTGCCAGTTAGATCAATGTGTTGAAGACCTCAGACTTGACATCGCGCGGGTGTGCTTAGGCTGTCCGTAATGACAGTATCATAAGTAGTATCATGCATGTCAACGAGGCAATTACAATAAGGTGGCATAGAATTAAATAAAAAAAAAGAGGATTGAGTATCATATCATGATACCGTATCATATTAAATGATGTGCTACTATGTGTCTTGCATGACAATAAATTAACTATCCATGATACTAACATATGATACTATGCATTACGAATATGGTATCATAGACTAGTATCATATGCATGATACTAGTATATGATACTACCCTTACAACCAGCCTTAGTGATGGTCGTCACTAGCCACGAGGTGTGTCTTCTCCGGTCCACCTGGATTGGCTGGTCAACGTCCCACGATAGGTGGACCGGATCTTAAGCGTTATATGGCGTAAATGAGCCAACAAACTAATAAATGCAATAGTATTCAGTATAGGAGAAAAATTGTAAACCGAGTGCCCGAAACACTAGGCTTATACCGGTTTACACTCAGTTTATATATAAACCGAGTGTTTTGTAAGTACTGGGTGTTTTCCTGTGTGTAATCGGCTTCAAGGAACATAAGTCGAGTATCCGAAAAATAGCTCTCGGTTTATAGGATTTCACACGGCAAAACGTGATTTTTCTGTAGTGGTTGCATGATAACACACATATATTACTCCCCACCATGAAGGTAAATAATATTGACTAGTAACATATGTATGTTATTAGTTGAAATTACTCCTTTTTTTGAACAAGGATGGCTGGTTTGGCTTTAATATTTCATGTGAAAGTAGTGTTACATCGTTGGCTAATACATCGACGAGGAACCCCGGTGGTTCTTCAAACCACTTTATAGTTCTAGTGGTTTCAGCATATCTAGCAAGAGTGTGTGCTGCCATATTGGCCTCCCTAGGGCAAAACTGAAAATGGATAAAGCTAAAGTTATTAGCGAGGAAGGAACATTCTTTGTATATTGCAACAGCCGGTCCCAGTGAGTTGCCACTGTCCAACATAGTGTCCACAACCTCCATGCAATCAGACTCAACAACGAGCTTTTCCAACCCCAATTCATTCGCCAATATGAGGCAATCTCGCAGATCTCTAGCTTCAGCCGAGCCTGCATCATCTGCAAAGGAAATGTCACTGCACAGAGCCGCCATAAAGGTTCCTTTATCATCGCGTATCACAGCCCCTGAGCTCCCTATACCGGAGTCGATATTGAAGCAAGCATCGACGTTTAGTTTGTAGAGACCAGCGCCTGGTGGTTTCCAGCCGTGGCGAAGGATGCCCGACTCACTAGTGGAAAACGGGCCTTTGGCCTGGACCCTTTAGTCCCGGCCTGCCTCTGGGCCGGGACTAAAGGCCCGGCCACGTCGCCCCAATTCTCAATGCCTCCCTCGAGGCTTTAGTCCCGGCCCGTAAGGAGCCTTTAGTCCCGGTTCATGTCCCAAACCGGGACTAAAAGGCTACGCGGCGGGCAGTGATGGTGGCAACCGTTCGTATCCCCCTTTAGTCTCGGCTGGTGGCTCAACCCGGGACTAAAGGACTAACACGTGGCCTGCCGTAGTGGTGGAAACCGTTGGTATGCCTCTTTAGTCCCGGTTGGTGGCTCAACCCGGGACTAAAGGCCTAACACGTGGCCTGCCGTAGTGGTGGCAACCGTTTGGTATACCTCTTTAGTCCCGGTTGGTGGCTCAATCCGGGACTAAAGGCCCAAACGGTTTGCATCCCGCGTCGTTTCGGGCGATGAAAAGCACGAACCGAAGCGTACAGTCGCCATTTCTCTGTTCTTCTTCTCTCTCGCATCGCCCTATCTGTTCTTCTCCTCTCTTCTTCCCTTCTCTTCTTCCACCATGCCAACTAGCTTTCGTAAGGTGCTCGCACATGGCACGACGATGCTCGATGTCGTGTACACGAACCTGAGCAACGAGGTGCCGTTTTTTCTTCAACAGTTGAAGGAAAAATTGTTTGACCATGCAGCGGATCATGAGAAGTTCTTGGGGCTTGATCTGGAGTACACGGCCGATCAACGCGGTGTTACCGTCATCCAACTATGCTTCGCACGCCATGTCTTGATCTTCCAATGGGCGAGGTAAGTTTTGAGGCTTTCTTTGATCCAAGATAATGACACTGTAAGTTTATTTGTTTCAATCATAGTTGGTTCCCTTCAAATAGTTGTAGTGAAACAATTTTGATTAGTTGAAGGGGAGCACAATCTAATTGGAATAGTGTTCCATAATCTGAAAAATCGTATTAGAATCAACTAGTGTTTAATATGTTCCATTGGAATCATAGTTGGTTCCCGTCAAATAGTTGTAGTGAAACAATTTTGATTAGTTGAAGGGGAGCACAATCTCATTGGAATAGTGTTCCATAATCTGAAAAATCGTATTAGAATCAACTAGTGTTTAATATGTTCCATTGGAATCATAGTTGGTTCCCTTCAAATAGTTGTAGTGAAACAATTTTGATTAGTTGAAGGAAACACAATCTGATTGGAATAGTGTTCCATAATCTGAAAAATCTAATTGGTTCAATATGTTCCATTGAAATCATAGTTGTAGTGATACAATTTTATGCGGTGTTCTTTGATCCAAGGTTAAGAAACTTGAATATAGCTAGTGATCTCTCTAGGTTCCATTGGATAGCAATATGGTATGTCATAGTCATGAAAATTGCATATAGCTAGTGATCTCTCTAGGTTCCATTCGATAGCTATAGTGATCTCTCTAGGTTCCATTGCATATGTTCTATTTGAATCCTAAAGATAAGTTTCTCTTTAGTTGTAGTGAAACATGTTTCCTTATTGCAGCAGTATGTAACATTTGTTCCATTTTAATTTGTTTCTGTTGCAGGAGTGACAAGCATTGTCCAGAACTCATGGAGTTCCTTCGCAGCGGCATCACTTTTGCTTCCATTGACATAAGGAACGACAAGCTGAAGATGAGGCACAGCTTCGGTATTCAGATACCAGCTGGTTGCCTCGTTGATCTCCAAACGATATTCAGGCTTCGACATGACAGGACTTTGATGGCTCATATGGCAGTTGCCTTGATCGACGAGTCATATGGTGATATGAAGACCAGTTTCCCAAAGTCTCAGCACAGACTTTGGGAGAAGGGCCCACTTGATGATATCAACATTGAGTATGCAGCAGAAGATGCATACGTTTCATACGAGTTGTACCGCAAGATTCGAGTCGTCAACTATGGCCAGCGTCACCTCGAGGAACGTGGACATTCTGATTTAGATGATTCAGACGAGTAGTGTTCTTAACGTCGAACACTTGTATATATATCTATGGTAGCTATTATTATGTACTGTTTGGACTAGTATCATGTACTTCTTGGACCAATTTATATATGTCTAGTTTCTGTTTGTGCCATTATAGTTTCCAAATTTGAATGGTTTAGCCCTTTCTAACTTCATTTGTGTCACATACCTAACCCTTAAGCAAGTTAGTCTTGTGCTCATGTCTTCTTTGCATTTGCATCTAAGAAGTTTCAACAAAAACAACAAAGTGGCAAAGGAAAAACTCAAAACCCTAGCCACTATTTCAATTAAAGAAAAGCTCAAACTAGTTCAAATCAATGAACCCAAAATGGCCTCAAGAAATGTTCAAACTTTCTGTTAAATCATGAAAGTAAATGAGCATTGGAGAAAACTATTTTCTTGACACCTTAAGCATTTTTCAATTAATGCAAAAGCCACTGGTTTCAAACTTTAAAATTGAAATCAGAATCTATAAATTTCCAAAAATGTTGAAAACTTTGGAAATGGTTGGGAACGTTATAACAATATTTCAGGAGGTCTAAAATAGTTTTTAATTTTTGTTTTGGAGCTGAAATAATTAGCAAAACAATAGTTAGCAAAACAGAAAAACAAAAACAGAAAAAAATGGGAAACCCTTACCTGTCGCCTAGCCTGGCCCGGACCATCTCCCTCGCTCGTCCCCTCCCTCACGCCAGTAGGCAGCAGGAGGTGGCCGCCGCCTCCTCCGGCGCGGCCACGCACCTGTGCGCCTTCCTGGCCGCCGCCTCGCGCTGGCAAGGCCGGGGATAAGCCCCCTGAGGCCTCCCCTATCCATTCCCCAGCACCGTTCTTCCTCACCTCTCGGATCTTGCCCTCCCTCCTGCTGCCGCCATTGGAGTCGAGCTCGAGCTCGAGCCGCAGCACCTCTAGCCATGGGATCCCGCCTCCGAGTAGTCTGCTAGCTCCGCCTCGTCGTCCTGGTCATCTCTGCAGAAGCCGAAGCCTCCCCAAGCTCTGCATCGCCCCCAACTCCGTCGTCTTCCACCTCCGGCCGCCGGACCTCTCCCGTCGATTCGCTCCCTCCGGCGCATCCCCGAGCCCCTCTTCAGCAAGATCGGAACCGCCGTGAGCTCGTCGTCGTTTCCCCTCTCGCCCCACGCTCTCCCGTGCATCGTAGCCTAGTTCCCCACCAAGGCCGAGAGCTCCTCGCCGCCGGCCATGTCGTCGTCGTCGCTGTGGTGTTCGATCCACATGCTCGAGCTAGGATTCGAGCTCCTGTAGCCTCCAGGAGCGTGTCGAGCCCTCCAGCTGCCCTCCCCGTGCCCTATAGCCGTCCCTCATAGAAGGCCGAGCTTCGGCCGCCGCTCCGGCTCGTCGCCGGCGCCTCTTCCGGCGACCCTAGCCACCCTTGATGCCCCTGCCAGATCGGCCACTTCGTCAGCGTGCCGTAGCTGCAAACCGCGTGCGTTTTGGTGCTGTGCAGCGCCGTTTAGGTCGCCTCCGGCGAGCCCTCCGCCGCGGGCCTGGTCACCGGCGACCACCCTCCGGTGGGGGTCGACGTGGCAAAGCTAACCCAGAAGCTCAGGACTTAATCACTCGCTGACAAGTGGGCCCAAGGCCAAGTCAAACCTCAATTAGGGCTGATCAGCGCGGGATTAGTCCCACAGAGGCTGACCAGTGGGTCCCCCCTGTCAGGTTTGACCTGAACAGGTCGGCTGACCTGCTGACGTCAGTCTGATGCAATAATTAGAATTTCCAGTATAAAACTAATTCCAGGAAATTGCTAAAACTTGTAAAAATCATAGAAATTAATTTGTAACTCCAATGAAAATAATTTATATATGAAAAAGTATCAGAAAAATTCAAGGATTCTGATTATGCTATTTTCAACCATGTTTGAAAAAGTTACAGAACCCTAAATTGTGGAATAAGGAATAATTCAATTCTTATAATTACTTTTTAAATGGAATTTGGAAAATTATTCAAATTTCATTATGAATGCAATGATCACACACTGCCCTAATTACAAATCAGTACCATAACATGACATTTTCATGCATGCTAACATCAAGTTGATCTGAGCATCAGGTCGAATCAATTAAACTGGTATCCGAGAATACCCCGTTTGAATTGCTATTCGAATGTGATTCAAATCAACTCTAAACCTAATACATTTTGAAAATAATAACTTATCACTTTGCATTCTCATGCCATGCTCATGCATCATTTTGAGTGCATATGATTGTTATTGAATGTTGCCATTTCATTTCGGTAGGCTCCGCACCCCCGGATTCCTCCGAATATCCGTCTCACGAATATCGTTCCTCCTCTGAGCAACAAGGCAAGCAACCCCTTTGATCATCTCGATAACTCCCATGTTCTTGCTCCTGCACCTATTTATTGCATTTAATATCAAATGCTTCAACTGCTTTTGCCACGATAGTTGAACCCACTTCCTTTGCATGACATAACCTTGTCACAGTAAATAGCCGAACCTTGCAACCTAGCATACCTGGTAGTTTCTTGAGCTATGATGTGCCTTATCCTGCTATGCATGCTATGCTTAGAGTTGTGTATGGTCTGTCATCTGGGAGATGAACAGAATTGTGGAATGTGTTTGGTGAGCAAAGGTTGTGTGTTGAACTTGATTTGGTAAAGGTACCGGTGAAAGGCTGTGTAGGAGTACATGGCGGGTTGTTTCATTGGAACCGTCCTTAGGAACTGAGTTCAGTGTATGTATTCCAAGACTAGATACTACCACATGCTGGGCCCTGAAATATGACCCCGCTCGGCCTATTGATCGCGTAGTACTCGGTCCAGGAGTTGCAAGTAGTTTCTGGTGTTTATAGTAATGCTGGAGGCCGTGTATGGTGCTGACCTGAGAGGTGGACCGTAATGCGGTAGGCAGTGGCACGGTGTACCAAGTGGCACCCGGATGGTGGGCTTGGGAACCCTGCGCACATCGTTTGAGGCCGTGGCGGAAACCTCGGCCGGACTTCCGTACGGGTTACTCTCAGATAGGCGATAAACCTGGACTAGGTACTAGTGTGGTTAACGGTCGTGGCCGACTCCCTCGCTGGGCTTCCACTTGAAGGTTTCCGAGGTGCATGACGTGCACATGGCGATAAGTGGCGAGAGCGTGTGTGACGAAGTACACCCCTGCAGGGTTATGATCTATTCGAATAGCCGCGTCCGCGGATATGGACTACTTGGAGACATATGTTGTTCATAGATAATTTCAACGGCTACTCATAAAATTGCCAAGATAAGCGTGAGTGTCGTGGACGGCATTTCCATACGGCGATGGAATGATTTCACGATAGTGTATTGTTGTGGTGTTAGTGGACTCGTGTGCGAGAAATCAAGTTGTCAAAATTATTTAAAAATGTAAGTGTCTAGCCACGAGTCATATGCTGGCTTCCCGCCTGAAACCCCACAATACCTTTTGATACCTTGCATGAGTAGTTAGTTCTCCTAAAGTCTTGCTGAGTACTTTCGTACTCATGTTTGCTTAATAAATGTTGCAGAGGTTGCTAATGACCCTAATGGAGGGTTCTTCGTAGACATCGACGACGACGAGTAGCTGGTGTCCCAGCTACGATCTGGCCCTACGTTGGATCTGTAGTATAGTCAGGCCATGTGCCTTCTAGTTGTCCTGTCTGTACTCAGACAGTTTATAACTCTTCTGCTGGCTTGTAACTGAATGACTGTTATTATGGGTCGTGAGACCCTTAATGTGTAATACTATGTGTGTGGCTCTTCCGAGCCTCTTAAATAAAGCTTGTATGTTTATGGTTATGTTGTGATGCCATCGATGTATCTATACATATCGGTATGCCATGCGTACGTGTGTCGTACTTGATATGTATGGGGTTCGATTACCTAGTCGTGAGCTTTAGTAGCATTCCTTACAAGGAAATGCCCCTTTGTGATCCAACGAGCCTTGGTAGTTCGCTACTGCTCCGGACACATTGGTTGACCGGCATGTGTCCTTCTTAGCTGCTGTGTCTGTCCCCTTTGGGGAAATGTCACGCGATGTAACGGAGTCCTTGTAGCTTGCTACGACTCGTCTACATTCGTTGATGACCGACACCTGCTTTGTTGGGTCATGTATGCCAGTCCTTGTGCGGTACTGCCACTTTGGTTTATGACTAGACATGTCGATCCGGGTTCTTTGACATTGGAATGCTAGCGACACTAACGCATACGTGAGTCAAAAAACGCAAACGGTCCCGACTAAGGTAAGGCTGCAGCCGTGGAGTTAACCGTGCGTGAGACCACAAAGGGATGCGATGTGTTACAGGCTGGATTCCTATGGCTTAGGATCGGGGTCCCCACAGCGTTGGTATCAGAGCCTGACTGACTGTAGGATTACTAAGCCAAACTGGTCGAAGTTGAGTCTAGAATTGCTTTAGTTATATATAAGGGAATTGTTTGTGGAAGGGAACGTAAGACTCTTGTTCTCTTCTCAAGTCATTCTATTCTGGTCATCCTCGTCTTTTCTGCGGGAATTAAGGACTAGGTTACTCATCTTCTCCTAGGCTCGTGTTTCTGGTCGGTAGATTATAGGACTACGGGTCAAGAGATATTGGGTTTCTTCTATTCCTAGGAAAAAGGAAGTAAGTTGATGATCAGAGAGTTGAACTTGATAGTTGAGTGGTTACGCTATTCCATTTTTGGGTTGTCTCAAAATTTGTTTTTGAGCATTTACACCCGTTATGTTGCCCAATTTTGCATTCGGAGCTCTAATGCTTTTGCATTACTCTCTATTTACAGATGCCTGGCCGTCCTTCTCGTCAGGTGGTACGTCTGACCAGGTGCATTGATGTACCGGGTCATACAGCCATGCTGGTCAGGGTGATGTCGGTGTGCGGTTACCGCTGGTACCCCGAGTACACAGTGGAGGAACAGTACCGAGACTTCAACCAGAGCTAGTACATCTGCACTGTTAGGGTATTTCCAGACTACCCTGGAGCTGAGAAGCCAATCCATTGGTTCTATGGGTTGGGGGTCACCGTTGACATGGCAGTACAGGATGCTGCCTATTCAATGCTGACCATTAGGAGAGCGAGACATGCACTGCTGCAGAATTCAGAGTTCTGCTATGTTCCGGCCTCTCAGCCTAGTGAAGAGGGATACCTTAGCGGAGTCTATTTTAATTCTTCTATGGAGGATCCACTTCTGCAGTCCACTGTTGAGATGCTAGAGAACAGAGACAGAGATGCTCGTGCTCTCCGCATGGAGCTTTATGCTACCCGTGCCCGTCTGTGGACAGCTTTGACGCAGCTGGCACCGGTAGTCCAGACAGGGTATGGAGAGATGGAGATGCCGAACCCTGTTAGGAACCATCTTCCGGCCCACGTTGACTGGCCAGTTATAGGAGGAGTCACACCTCTTCGGGGACCCCTCTTACCACCAGTCAGGGGACCAAGGCCACATCCGTGTCCTTATGGGTCCCAGGGATCTCAGGCTAGAGTGTTCCCTGATCCGCAGGTTGAGCTTCCAGGTCATGGAGGTAATCTCTATGAGATGTTCTATGCGGATGCCTGAGCTGTGAGTGGAAGGATAGTATGGTAGTAGCCATACGTTCACAGTCCTGCGTGACTTGTGAAGTATGGTTGTAATGTGAAATGAATTCCGGAGGCCTGGATAAATAATGTATAGGAAGCTTGTAAGCCTCTGATGAGTAGTTTCACAATTCCAGTAGTTTGCTCTTCGGTTAAGGGTGTACTGAACTATGTAAGGGTGTGTATGAACCATGGTGTATATATAGAAGTTGCTTGTTACCATGCTGTTCGGATATTCATTTCCGCATTCCGTGTGTTCAGTACATTCTTAATCCATAGTTAGTATTGATATGATATTGGTCTAAGCTATGAGTTTGTTTGTCAGGATGGTGTTCACCAGGTTGAACCGTGCCCCTGCTCATGAGCAAGGTGAGGGTAGTCAAGCGTCGCAGGAAGACCTGCCTCACCCACCTTCTCTGGTAGAAGTGATGCTTGAGGCAGAAAGAAACAAAAGGGAGACCAACCGACTGCTAGAGCGTATTGAGAAGAATACGGCTCGACAGCCTAGGAATGCTGCAGTGTCCCTCAATGACTTTGTGAAGCTGAATCCTCCAAAGTTTCATCATTCCGTCGATCCCCTCGACGCTGATGACTGGCTGTGCAGCATCTCACGCAAGATTCGCTCTACGAATGTGTCTGAGGCCGACAAGGTGACCTTTGCTGCGTATTTCCTGGAAGGACCCGCCAATCTGTGGTGGGAGAATTTTGAAGCTATGCGTCCCGCTGAACCAGTGGCCACATGGGCAGACTTCAGTGCAGCTTTTCATCTGCACCATATTCCAGAGGGCCTGATGGACAGAAAGAGAGAGGAGTTTTGTGCCTTCACGCAGGGCAAGTTGTCTGTGGATGCCTATAGCCGCGAGTTCGGTAACCTCGCCCGCTATGCAACAGAGGAGGTGTCTACTGACGCCAAGAAGCAAACAAGGTTTCGTAAGCGTCTGAGCCGTGAGCTCCGTCGTGACCTGCGCCTCCATGAGTGTGCAAGTTTTCAAGCCCTAGTCAACAAAGCGATCAGTGCCGAGACTGGTCATACTGACTTCAAAGCCACAAGGAAGCATTTCCGTGACTTTGGCTCGTCTTCTGGTTCCGCGTTTCCAAAACGCATGCTGTGGGTTCCAAACAGTTCTCTGCCGCCAAGATACACTTCGAGGCCATCCTACGTGGTGCCTCAGACGAATCAGGCCAACCCTCCAGCAAAAGCTTATGGTGGTCCAGCTAGCAATGCTGCACCACGTGCCAACCAGGTGATATGCTACAAGTGTGGAGAACCAGGGCACTATTCCCGTGAGTGTCCTCAGAATGTGGGTGCCAAGCAACCCGGAAAGACCGTTGGGCAGGCCAAGTCGGGCAAAGCGTTCTATGTGAAGCCAACTCCTGCACGTGGCCGTGTGAACTATGTGTCAGCAGAAGAAGCTGCAGAGGATCCCGACGTCATGTTGGGTACGCTTCTTGTTAATCATCACCCAGCGTCCGTTCTCTTTGACACTGGGTCTTCTCATTCCTTCATTTCAGAAAGTTATGCACAGTTGCATAACATGTCATTTTGTGATATGCCAATCCCATTGGTTGTCCAAACCCTTGGTAGTAAATGGCAAACCTCTAGGATAACCTATGACAATGAAATTCTAGTAGACAGGCTAGTTTTTCTAGCCTCATTGATAGCATTGAAATCTTCGGATATTAATATCATCTTGGGCATGGACTGGATGTCAGCTCACTATGCCAAGATTGATACTCATTCTAGAAATGTCCAGCTTACCCATCCCTCGGGTGAGATAGTAAATGTCTCCACCCGAGTTGCCAAATGCCAACTCTATTCCCTAAATGCCAACCCTCTTCCGGAACTTGAAGACATTCCGGTAGTCCGTGACTTCCCGGATGTTTTTCCAGAGGAACTACCACGAATTCCACCTGACAGAGATGTAGAGTTTGTAATAGATCTTGTTCCGGGAACCGTCCCAATAGCTAGAAGACCATATAAGATGGCACCCGTGGAGCTAGCCGAACTTAAGAAGCAACTAGATGAGGCCTTGAACAAAGGTTTCATTCGTCCTAGCTCTTCTCCTTGGGCTTGTCCCGTCCTCTTCGTCAAGAAGAAAGACGGAACGGATCGGATGGTTGTAGATTACCGACCAGTTAATCTGGTCACCATTAAGAACAAGTATCCGCTCCCCAGGATCAACGACCTGTACGATCAGCTCGCTGGATCCTCAGTCTTCTCCAAAATGGATTTGAGGTTGGGATACCATCAAATCAAGATTAAGAACGGGGACATTCCAAAAACGGCTTTTGTTACTCGTTATGGCCAATATGAGTACACCGTTATGTCCTTCGGTTTAACAAATGCCCCAGCCACCTTCTCTGGGCTGATGAATTCAATCTTCATGGAGTATTTGGATAAATTCGTCGTGGTATACCTCGATGATATTCTCATCTACTCAAAGAATGAACAAGAACATGCCGAGCATCTAAGGCTGGTATTGATGAAACTTCGAGAGCATCGCCTTTATGCCAAATTTTCAAAATGTGAATTCCGGTTACCAGAAGTGACCTATCTAGGCCACGTAATCTCTGGTAAGGGTATTTCTGTCAATCCCGAGAGAGTTCAAGTTGTCCTTGATTGGACCCAACCTGAATCGGTTAAGCAAGTTAGGAGTTTTCTTGGTTTAGCGAGCTATTGTCGCCGCTTTGTAGATAATTTCTCCAAGGTTGCAAAGCCTCTAACTGAACTCCTCAAGAAAGATAAAAAGTTCGAGTGGACACCACAGTGTGAGCATAGTTTTCAGGAACTGAAAAGACGCCTGACTTCCGCACCTGTGTTGCTACCACCAGATTTTTCTAAGGACTTTGTTATCTATTGTGATGCCTCGCGACAAGGATTAGGTTGCATTCTCATGCAAGATCGTCATGTGATCGCATATGCATCTCGACAGTTGCGTCCACATGAGGATAATTATCCCACACATGACCTTGAGCTTGCAGCTGTGGTCCATGCACTAAAAACCTGGCGACATTACCTTCTGGGTAATCGTTGCGAAATATTCACTGATCACCAAAGTCTGAAATATATCTTCACCCAGCCGGATTTGAACCTCAGACAAAGACGGTGGGTTGAGTTGATCTCGGATTACGACTTAGGGATAACTTACACCCTGGGGAAGGCCAATGTTATGGCCGATGCACTAAGTCGTAAATCTTATTGTAACAATTTGATGCTACAACAAGGTCAACCACATCTCCATGAGGACTTTCGGAAGTTGAATCTTCATATTGTTCCTCAAGGATTCCTTTCTACCCTGGTGGCGAAGCCTACTCTTAAGGATCAAATAGTAGCTGGCCAAAAGCGTGACAAGGGTATATCACGGATCAAGGGGAATATTTTTAGCGAAAACGCTAAAGAATTTTCCATGAATGATCAAGGTGTTGTGTTCTTCCAGAATCGTTTAGTGGTTCCTAAGAACCCACATCTAAGGCAGTTAATCCTTAAAGAGGCTCATGATTCTCCTCTCACCATTCATCCCGGTAGTACTAAGATGTATCAGGACCTACACCAGAGGTTCTGCTGGACTAGGATGAAGAGAGAAATTGCTGAGTTCGTTGCTAACTGCGACGTTTGTCGTCGAGTTAAGGCAGAACATCAAAGGCCTGCTGGCACTCTTCAACATTTAGCTATTCCTGAATGGAAATGGGATAAAGTTAGCATGGATTTCATTACCGGATTTCCCAAGACCAAGAAAGGAAATAATGCTATCTTTGTGGTCATTGACCGTCTTTCCAAAGTGGCTCATTTTCTTCCTGTTCGTGAGAGTATAACAGCTAGCCAGCTAGCAGAGTTATATATCTCTCGAATAGTGTCTCTTCATGGTGTTCCCCTGGAGATTAACTCGGACCGTGGAAGTATCTTTACTTCTCGCTTCTGGGAAAGTTTTCAGAATGCGATGGGGACTCACTTATCTTTTAGCACTGCTTTCCATCCCCAATCAAGTGGTCAAGTAGAAAGAGTGAATCAAATCCTAGAAGATATGCTCCGAGCTTGTGTTATATCATTCGGTATGAATTGGGAGAAGTGTCTTCCATTCGCCGAATTCGCTTATAACAATAGTTACCAATCGAGCTTGGGCAAAGCCCCTTTTGAAGTTCTCTATGGACGAAGATGTCGAACACCTCTTAATTGGTCAGAAACCGGAGAGAGGCAACTCTTTGGTCCGGATATGATCCAGGATGCACAAGAGTAGGTTCGCATTATTCGTGAAAAGTTGAAAACAGCCCAGTCTCGTCAAAAGAGCCAATATGACCATCATCATAAGGCTGTGACCTTTGAAGTTGACGAGAAGGCTTACCTTCGGGTTACACCTTTGAAGGGTACCCATCGATTCGGTATCAAGGGCAAATTGGCTCCTCGTTACATTGGTCCTTTTCGCATTCTTGCCAAACGAGGAGAAGTTGCCTACCAGTTGGAACTTCCTCCGCATCTTTCCAAGGTTCATGATGTTTTCCACGTCTCGCAACTCAGGCGTTGCTTTTCGGATCCTATCCGTGAAGTGGACCACGAAACGCTTGATCTACAAGATAACCTTTCATACCGAGAATACCCCGTGCGTATGCTTGATCAAGCTGAGCGTACCACTCGACGTCGAAACCTCAAGTTTATTAAAGTTCAATGGTCAAATCATTCTGAAAAGGAGGCAACTTGGGAAAGAGAGGATCGTCTCCGACTTGAATATCCTGCGTTATTCCCGACGACTTCTAAATCTCGGGACGAGATTCTTTTGAGTGGGGGTGAGTTGTCACATCCCTAACCCTTAAGCAAGTTAGTCTAGTGCTCATGTCTTCTTTGCATTTGCATCTAAGAAGTTTCAACAAAAACAACAAAGTGGCAAAGGAAAAACTCAAAACCCTAGCCACTATTTCAATTAAAGAAAATCTCAAACTAGTTCAAATCAATGAACCCAAAATGGCCTCAAGAAATGTTCAAACTTTCTGTTAAATCATGAAAGTAAATGAGCATTGGAGAAAACTATTTTCTTGACACCTTAAGCATTTTTAAATTAATGCAAAAGCCACTGGTTTCAAACTTTAAAATTGAAATCAGAATCTATAAATTTCCAAAAATGTTGAAAACTTTGGAAATGGTTGGGAACGTTATAACAATATTTCAGGAGGTCTAAAATAGTTTTTAATTTTTGTTTTGGAGCTGAAATAATTAGCAAAACAATAGTTAGCAAAACAGAAAAACAAAAACAGAAAAAAATGGGAAACCCTTACCTGTCGCCTAGCCTGGCCCGGCCCATCTCCCTCGCTCGTCCCCTCCCTCGCGCCAGTAGGCAGCAGGAGGTGGCCGCCGCCTCCTCCGGCGCGGCCACGCACCTGTGCGCCTGCCTGGCCGCCGCCTCGCGCTGGCAAGGCCGGGGATAAGCCCCCTGAGGCCTCCCCTATCCATTCCCCAGCACCGTTCTTCCTCACCTCTCGGATCTTGCCCTCCCTCCTGCTGCCGCCATTGGAGCCGAGCTCGAGCTCGAGCCGCAGCACCTCTAGCCATGGGATCCCGCCTCCGAGTAGTCTGCTAGCTCCGCCTCGTCGTCCTGGTCATCTCTGCAGAAGCCGAAGCCTCCCCAAGCTCTGCATCACCCCCAACGCCGTCGTCTTCCACCTCCGACCGCCGGACCTCTCCTGTCGATTCGCTCCCTCCGGCGCATCCCCGAGCCCCTCTTCAGCACCATCGGAACCGCCGTGAGCTCGTCGTCGTTTCCCCTCTCGCCCCACGCTCTCCCGTGCATCGTAGCCTAGTTCCCCACCAAGGCCGAGAGCTCCTCGCCACCGGCCATGTCGTCGCCGTCGCTGTGGTGTTCGATCCACACGCTCGAGCTAGGATTCGAGCTCCTGGAGCCTCCAGGAGCGTGTCGAGCCCTCCAGCTGCCCTCCCCGTGCCCTAGAGCCGTCCCTCATAGAAGGCCGAGCTTCGGCCGCCGCTCCGGCTCGTCGCCGGTGCCTCTTCCGGCGACCCTAGCCTCCCCTGATGCCCCTGCCAGATCGGCCACTTCGCCAGCGTGCCGTAGCTGCAAACCGCGTGCGTTTTGGTGCTGTGCAGCGCCGTTTAGGTCGCCTCCGGTGAGCCCTCCGCCGCGGGCCTGGTCGCCGGCGACCACCCTCCGGTGGGGGTCGACGTGGCAAAGCTAACCCAGCAGCTCAGGACTTAATCACTCGCTGACAAGTGGGCCCAAGGCCAAGTCAAACCTCAATTAGGGCTGGTCAGCGCGGGATTAGTCCCAGAGAGGCTGACCAGTGGGTCCACCCTGTCAGGTTTGACCTGAACAAGACGGCTGACCTGCTGACGTCAATCTGATGCAATAATTAGAATTTCCAGTATAAAACTAATTCCAGGAAATTGCTAAAACTTGTAAAAATCATAGAAATTAATCTGTAACTCCAATGAAAATAATTTATATATGAAAAAGTATCAGAAAAATTCAAGGATTCTGATTATGCTATTTTCAACCATGTTTGAAAAAGTTACAGAACCCTAAATTGTGGAATAAGGAATAATTCAATTCTTATAATTACTTTTTAAATGGAATTTGGAAAATTATTCAAATTTCATTATGAATGCAATGATCACACACTGCCCTAATTACAAATCAGTACCATAACATGACATTTTCATGCATGCTAACATCAAGTTGATCTGAGCATCAGGTCGAATCAATTAAACCGGTATCCGAGAATACCCCGTTTGAATTGCTATTCGAATGTGATTCAAATCAACTCTAAACCTAATACATTTTGAAAATAATAACTTATCAGTTTGCATTCTCATGCCATGCTCATGCATCATTTTGAGTGCATATGATTGTTATCGAATGTTGCCATTTCATTTCGGTAGGCTCCGCAGCCCCGGATTCCTCCGAATATCCGTCTCACAGATATCGTTCCTCCTCTGAGCAACAAGGCAAGCAACCCCTTTGATCATCTCGATAACTACCATGTTCTTGCTCCTGCACCTATTTATTGCATTTAATATCAAATGCTTCAACTCCTTTTGCCACGATAGTTGAACCCACTTCCTTTGCATGACTTAACCTTGTCACAGTAAATAGCCGAACCTTGCAACCTAGCATACCTGGTAGTTGCTTGAGCTATGATGTGCCTTATCCTGCTATGCATGCTATGCTTAGAGTTGTGTATGGTTTGTCATCTGGGAGATGAACAGAATTGTGGAATGTGTTTGGTGAGCAAAGGTTGTGTGTTGAACTTGATTTGGTAAAGGTACCGGTGAAAGGTTGTGTAGGAGTACATGGCGGGTTGTTTCATTGGAACCGTCCTTAGGAACTGAGTTCAGTGTATGTATTCCAATACTAGATACTACCACATGCTGGGCCCTGAAATATGACCCCGCTCGGCCTATTGATCGCGTAGTACTCGGTCCAGGAGTTGCAAGTAGTTTCTGGTGTTTATAGTAATGCTGGAGGCCGTGTATGGTGCTGACCTGAGACGTGGACCGTGATGCGGTAGGCAGTGGCACGGTGTACCAAGTGGCACCCGGATGGTGGGCTTGGGAACCCTGCGCACATCGTTTGAGGCCGTGGCGGAAACCTCGGCCGGACTTCCGTACGGGTTACTCTCAGATAGGCGATAAACCTGGACTAGGTACTAGTGTGGTTAACGATCGTGGCCGACTCCCTCGCTGGGCTTCCGCTTGAAGGTTGCCGAGGTGCATGACGTGCACATGGCGATAAGTGGCGAGAGCGTGTGTGACGAAGTACACCCCTGCAGGGTTATGATCTATTCGAATAGCCGCGTCCGCGGATATGGACTACTTGGAGACATATGTTGTTCATAGATAACTTCAACGGCTACTCATAAAATTGCCAAGATAAGCGTGAGTGTCCTGGACGGCATTTCCATACGGCGACGGAATGATTCCACGATAGTGTATTGTTGTGGTGTTAGTGGACTCGTGTGCGAGAAATCAAGTTGTCAAAATTATTTAAAAATGTAAGTGTCTAGCCACGAGTCATATGCTGGCTCCCCGCATGAAAGCCCACAATACCTTTTGATACCTTGCATGAGTAGTTAGTTCTCCTAAAGTCTTGCTGAGTACTTTCATACTCATGTTTGCTTAATAAATGTTGCAGAGGTTGCTAATGACCCTAATGGAGGGTTCTTCGTAGACATCGACGACGACGAGTAGCTGGTGTCCCAGCTACGATCTGGCCCTACGTTGGATCTGTAGTATAGTCAGGCCATGTGCCTTCTAGTTGTCTTGTCTGTACTCAGACAGTTTATAACTCTTCCGCTGGCTTGTAACTGAATGACTGTTATTATGGGTCGTGAGACCCTTAATGTATAATACTATGTGTGTGGCTCTTCCGAGCCTCTTAAATAAAGCTTGTATGTTTATGGTTATGTTGTGATGCCATCGATGTATCTATACATATCGGTATGCCATGCGTACGTGTGTCGTACTTGATATGTATGGGGTGCGATTACCTAGTCGTGAGCTTTAGTAGCATTCCTTACAAGGAAATGCCCCTTTGTGATCCAACGAGCCTTGGTAGTTCGCTACTGCTCCGGACACATTGGTTGACCGGCATGTGTCCTTCTTAGCTGCTGTGTCTGTCCCCTTTGGGGAAATGTCACGCGATGTAACGGAGTCCTTGTAGCTTGCTACGACTCGTCTACATTCGTTGATGACCGACACCTGCTTTGTTGGGTCATGTATGCCAGTCCTTGTGCGGTACTGCCACTTTGGTTTATGACTAGACATGTCGATCCGGGTTCTTTGACATTGGAATGCTAGCGACACTAACGCATACGTGAGTCAAAAAACGCAAACGGTCCCGACTAAGGTAAGGCTGCAGCCGTGGAGTTAACCGTGCGTGAGACCACAAAGGGATGCGATGTGTTACAGGCTGGATTCCTATGGCTTAGGATCGGGGTCCCGACAATTTGCTACTTTTGAATGGTTTAGCCCTTTCTAACTTCATGGTATCATGCATTTCGACCACATATATACAAAAAGTCTTCAGTTCAAATAAGTTCAAAAAACAAAATCCCTTTTGTAACAGATTTGTTTTTGATTAAAACAATCATTTAAAAATGAAAGACCATTAGTCCCACGTGGCGTGCAGCGGAACCACTTTTGTTGTGGGGGTCGCTTCTCCTTCTTCTCCTTGTGCTAGATATTGGTTATGCACTAGGGGAAGTCGGAGTAGCGACCATCATCGACGGTTGAAAAATCAGGTGAGCTAGTGTCCACCATATATGAGAGAAGAAGAATGTCGTCTCTTATTGTGGCGGTCGCTTCTACTTCGAGAGAGATTGTCCATTTTGTGATGTGCCTTTGAATGGTGCATTTTTAACACACAAAAAGTATGGAGTTCAAATAAGTTTAAAAAGATGAAATCCCTTTGTAAGAGATGAGTTCTGGTTCGAAACCCTGCTACTTCGAGAGAGATTGTCAGTTTTGTACACGAACTGCATCCAGTTTTTGTCGTAGCCCGCTCAACTTTTTAACACATGCTATGTGGGTGAAATGATGATAGCATGCCAACTTTCAACATTTTCAGAGTTCATTTGTAGTGCTTTTCAATTTCAGGGTCAACTAGCTCAAAAAAATAAGTAAATGCACGAAATATACCAAATGAAGTCAGAAATTGTTGAAATTTTGTGATGTGCCTTTGAATGGTGCATTTTGAACACAAAAAAAGTATGGAGTTCAAATAAGTTCAAAAAAATGAAATCCCTTTGTAAGAGATGAGTTCTGGTTCGAAACCCTGCTACTTCGAGAGAGATTGTCAGTTTTGTACAAGAACTGCATCTAGTTTTTGTCGTAGCCCTCTCAACTTTTAACACATGCTATGTGGGTGAAATGATGATAGCATGCCAACTTTCAACATTTTCAGAGTTCATTTGTAGTACTTTTCAATTTCAGGGTCAACTAGCTCAAAAAAATAAGTAAATGCACGAAATATACCAAATGAAGTCAGAAATTGTTGAAACTTTGTGATGGGCCTTTTAATGGTGCATTTTGAACAGACAAAAAGTATGGAGTTCAAATAAGTTCAAAAAAATGAAATCCCTTTGTAAGAGATGAGTTCTCGTTCAAAACCCTGCTACTTCGAGAGAGATTGTCAGTTTTGTACACGAACTGCATCCAGTTTTTTTCGTAGCCCTCTCAACTTTTTAACACATGCTATGTGGGTGAAATGATGATAGCATGCCAACTTCCAACATTTTCAGAGTTCATTCGTAGTGCTTTTCAATTTCAGGGTCAACAAGCTCAAAAAAATAAGTAAATGCACGAAATATACCAAATGAAGTCAGAAATTGTTGAAATTTTGTGATGTGCCTTTGAATGGTGCATTTTGAACACACAAAAAGTATGGAGTTCAAATAAGTTCAAAAAAATGAAATCCATTTGTAAGAGATGAGTTCTCGTTCGAAACCCTCCTACTTCGAGAGAGATTGTCAGTTTTGTACACGAACTGCATCCAGTTTTTATCGTAGCCCTCTCAACTTTTTAACACATGCTATGTGGGTGAAATTATGATAGCATGCCAACTTTCAACATTTTTAGAGTTCATTTGTAGTGCTTTTCAATTTCAGGGTCAATTAGCTCAAAAAAAAAGTAAATGCACGAAGAATACCAAATGAAGTCAGAAATTGTTGAAATTTTGTGATGTGCCTTTGAATGGTGCATTTTGAACACACAAAAAGTATGGAGTTCAAATAAGTTCAAAAAAATGAAATCCCTTTGTAAGAGATGAGTTCTCGTTCGAAACCCTCCTACTTCGAGAGAGATTATCAGTATTGTACACGAACTGTATCCAGTTTTTGTCGTAGCCCTCTCAACTCTTTAACACATGCTATGTGGGTGAAATGATGATAGCATGCCAACTTTCAACATTTTGAGAGTTCATTTGTAGTGCTTTTCATTTCAGGGTCAACTAGCTCAAAAAAAATAAGTAAATGCACGAAATATACCAAATGAAGTCAGAAATTGTTGAAATTTTGTGATGTGCCTTCGAATGGTGCATTTTGAACACACAAAAAGTATGGAGTTCGAAGAAGTTCAAAAAAATGAAATCCATTTGTAAGAGATGAGTTCTCGTTCGAAACCGTGCTACTTCGAGAGAGATTGTCAGTTTTGTACACGAACTGCATCCTGTTTTTGTCGTAACCCGCTCAACTTTTTAACACATGCTATGTGGGTGAAATGATGATAGCATGCAAACTTTCAACATTTTCAGAGTTCATTTGTAGTGCTTTTCAATTTCAAGGTGAACTAGCTCAAAAAAAATAAGTAAATGCACGAAGAATGCCAAATGAAATCAGAAATTGTTGAAATTTTGTGATGTGCCTTTGAATGGTGCATTTTGAACACAAAAAAAGTATGGAGTTCAAATAAGTTCAAAAAATGAAATCCCTTTGTAAGAGATGAGTTCTCGTTCGAAACCCTCCTACTTCGAGAGAGATTATCAGTATTGTACACGATCTGTATCCAGTTTTGTCGTAGCCCTCTCAACTCTTTAAGACATGCTATGTGGGTGAAATGATGATAGCATGCCAACTTTCAACATTTTGAGAGTTCATTTGTAGTGCTTTTCATTTCAGGGTCAACTAGCTCAAAAAAAAATAAGTAAATGCACGAAATATACCAAATGAAGTCAGAAATTGTTGAAATTTTGTGATGTGCCTTTTAATGGTGCATTTTGAACAGACAAAAAGTGTGGAGTTCGAAGAAGTTCAAAAAAATGAAATCCATTTGTAAGAGATGGGTTCTCATTCGAAACCCTGCTACTTCGAGAGAGATTTTCAGTTTTGTACACGAACTGCATCCAGTTTTTGTCGTAGCCCGCTCAACTTTTTAACACATGCTATGTGGGTGAAATGATGATAGCATGCCAACTTTCAACGTTTTCAGAGTTCATTTGTAGTGCTTTTCAATTTCAGGGTCAACAAGCTCAAAAAAAATAAGTAAATGCACGAAGAATACCAAATGAAGTCAGAAATTGTTGAAATTTTGTGATGTGCCTTTGAATGGTGCATTTTGAACACAAAAAAAGTATGGAGTTCAAATAAGTTCAAAAAAATGAAATCCATTTGTAAGAGATGAGTTCTCGTTCGAAACCCTCCTACTTCGAGAGAGATTGTCAGTTTTTTACACGAACTGCATCCAGTTTTTATCGTAGCCCTCTCAACTTTTTAACACATGCTATGTGGGTGAAATGATGATAGCATGCCAACTTTCAACATTTTCAGAGTTCATTTGTAGTGCTTTTCAATTTCAGGGTCAACTAGCTCAAAAAAAATAAGTAAATGCACGAAATATACCAAATGAAGTCAGAAATTGTTGAAACTTTGTGATCTGCCTTTTAATGGTGCATTTTGAACAGACAAAAAGTATGGAGTTCAAATAAGTTCAAAAAAATGAAATCCCTTTGTAAGAGATGAGTTCTCGTTCGAAACCCTCCTACTTCGAGAGAGATTGTCAGTTTTGTACATGAACTGCATCCAGTTTTTGTCATAGCCCTCTCAACTTCTTAACACATGCTATGTGGGTGAAATGATGATAGCATGCCAACTTTCAACATTTTCAGAGTTCATTTGTAGTGCTTTTCAATTTCAGGGTCAACTAGCTCAAAAAAAAGTAAATGCACGAAGAATACCAAATGAAGTCAGAAATTGTTGAAATTTTGTGATGTGCCTTTGAATGGTGCATTTTGAACAGAAAAAAAGTATGGAATTCAAATAAGTTCGAAAAAATGAAATCCCTTTGTAAGAGATGAGTTCTCGTTCGAAACCCTCCTACTTCGAGAGAGATTATCAGTATTGTACACGAACTGTATCCAGTTTTTGTCGTAGCCCTCTCAACTCTTTAACACATGCTATGTGGGTGAAATGATGATAGCATGCCAACTTTCAACATTTTGAGAGTTCATTTGTAGTGCTTTTCAATTTCAGGGTCAACTAGCTCAAAAAAATAAGTAAATGCACGAAATATACCAAATGAAGTCAGAAATTCTTTAAATTTTGTGATGTGCCTTTGAATGGTGCATTTTGAACACACAAAAAGTATGGAGTTCGAAGAAGTTCAAAAAAATCAAATCCATTTGTAAGAGATGGGTTCTCGTTCGAAACCCTGCTACTTCGAGAGAGATTGTCAGCTTTGTACACGAACTGCATCCAGTTTTTGTCGTAGCCCGCTCAACTTTTTAACACATGCTATGTGGGTGAAATGATGATAGCATGCGAACTTTCAACATTTTCAGAGTTCATTTGTAGTGCTTTTCAATTTCAGGGTCAACTAGCTCAAAAAAAATAAGTAAATGCACGAAGAATACCAAATGAAGTCAGAAATTGTTGAAATTTTGTGATGTGCCTTTTAATGGTGCATTTTGAACACAAAAAAAGTATGGAGTTCAAATAAGTTCAAAAAAATGAAATCCCTTTGTAAGAGATGAGTTCTCGTTCGAAACCCTCCTACTTCGAGAGAGATTATCAGTATTGTACACGAACTGTATCCAGTTTTTGTCGTAGCCCTCTCAACTTTTAACACATGCTATGTGGGTGAAATGATGATAGCATGCCAACTTTCAACATTTTCAGAGTTCATTTGTAGTACTTTTCAATTTCAGGGTCAACTAGCTCAAAAAAATAAGTAAATGCACGAAATATACCAAATGAAGTCAGAAATTGTTGAAACTTTGTGATGTGCCTTTTAATGGTGCATTTTGAACAGACAAAAAGTATGGAGTTCAAATAAGTTCAAAAAAATGAAATCCCTTTGTAAGAGATGAGTTCTCGTTCAAAACCCTGCTACTTCGAGAGAGATTGTCAGTTTTGTACACGAACTGCATCCAGTTTTTTTCGTAGCCCTCTCAACTTTTTAACACATGCTATGTGGGTGAAATGATGATAGCATGCCAACTTTCAACATTTTCAGAGTTCATTCGTAGTGCTTTTCAATTTCAGGGTCAACAAGCTCAAAAAAATAAGTAAATGCACGAAATATACCAAATGAAGTCAGAAATTGTTGAAATTTTGTGATGTGCCTTTGAATGGTGCATTTTGAACACACAAAAAGTATCGAGTTCAAATAAGTTCAAAAAAATGAAATCCATTTGTAAGACATGAGTTCTCGTTCGAAACCCTCCTACTTCGAGAGAGATTGTCAGTTTTGTACACGAACTGCATCCAGTTTTTATCGTAGCCCTCTCAACTTTTTAACACATGCTATGTGGGTGAAATTATGATAGCATGCCAACTTTCAACATTTTTAGAGTTCATTTGTAGTGCTTTTCAATTTCAGGGTCAATTAGCTCAAAAAAAAGTAAATGCACGAAGAATACCAAATGAAGTCAGAAATTGTTGAAATTTTGTGATGTGCCTTTGAATGGTGCATTTTGAACACACAAAAAGTATGGAGTTCAAATAAGTTCAAAAAAATGAAATCCCTTTGTAAGAGATGAGTTCTCGTTCGAAACCCTCCTACTTCGAGAGAGATTATCAGTATTGTACACGAACTGTATCCAGTTTTTGTCGTAGCCCTCTCAACTCTTTAACACATGCTATGTGGGTGAAATGATGATAGCATGCCAACTTTCAACATTTTGAGAGTTCATTTGTAGTGCTTTTCATTTCAGGGTCAACTAGCTCAAAAAAAATAAGTAAATGCACGAAATATACCAAATGAAGTCAAAAATTGTTGAAATTTTGTGATGTGCCTTCGAATGGTGCATTTTGAACACACAAAAAGTATGGAGTTCGAAGAAGTTCAAAAAAATGAAATCCATTTGTAAGAGATGAGTTCTCGTTCGAAACCGTGCTACTTCGAGAGAGATTGTCAGTTTTGTACACGAACTGCATCCTGTTTTTGTCGTAACCCGCTCAACTTTTTAACACATGCTATGTGGGTGAAATGATGATAGCATGCAAACTTTCAACATTTTCAGAGTTCATTTGTAGTGCTTTTCAATTTCAAGGTGAACTAGCTCAAAAAAAATAAGTAAATGCACGAAGAATGCCAAATGAAATCAGAAATTGTTGAAATTTTGTGATGTGCCTTTGAATGGTGCATTTTGAACACAAAAAAAGTATGGAGTTCAAATAAGTTCAAAAAATGAAATCCCTTTGTAAGAGATGAGTTCTCGTTCGAAACCCTCCTACTTCGAGAGAGATTATCAGTATTGTACACGATCTGTATCCAGTTTTGTCGTAGCCCTCTCAACTCTTTAAGACATGCTATGTGGGTGAAATGATGATAGCATGCCAACTTTCAACATTTTGAGAGTTCATTTGTAGTGCTTTTCATTTCAGGGTCAACTAGCTCAAAAAAAAATAAGTAAATGCACGAAATATACCAAATGAAGTCAGAAATTGTTGAAATTTTGTGATGTGCCTTTTAATGGTGCATTTTGAACAGACAAAAAGTGTGGAGTTCGAAGAAGTTCAAAAAAATGAAATCCATTTGTAAGAGATGGGTTCTCATTCGAAACCCTGCTACTTCGAGAGAGATTTTCAGTTTTGTACACGAACTGCATCCAGTTTTTGTCGTAGCCCGCTCAACTTTTTAACACATGCTATGTGGGTGAAATGATGATAGCATGCCAACTTTCAACGTTTTCAGAGTTCATTTGTAGTGCTTTTCAATTTCAGGGTCAACAAGCTCAAAAAAAATAAGTAAATGCACGAAGAATACCAAATGAAGTCAGAAATTGTTGAAATTTTGTGATGTGCCTTTGAATGGTGCATTTTGAACACAAAAAAAGTATGGAGTTCAAATAAGTTCAAAAAAATGAAATCCATTTGTAAGAGATGAGTTCTCGTTCGAAACCCTCCTACTTCGAGAGAGATTGTCAGTTTTTTACACGAACTGCATCCAGTTTTTATCGTAGCCCTCTCAACTTTTTAACACATGCTATGTGGGTGAAATGATGATAGCATGCCAACTTTCAACATTTTCAGAGTTCATTTGTAGTGCTTTTCAATTTCAGGGTCAACTAGCTCAAAAAAAATAAGTAAATGCACGAAATATACCAAATGAAGTCAGAAATTGTTGAAACTTTGTGATCTGCCTTTTAATGGTGCATTTTGAACAGACAAAAAGTATGGAGTTCAAATAAGTTCAAAAAAATGAAATCCCTTTGTAAGAGATGAGTTCTCGTTCGAAACCCTCCTACTTCGAGAGAGATTGTCAGTTTTGTACATGAACTGCATCCAGTTTTTGTCATAGCCCTCTCAACTTCTTAACACATGCTATGTGGGTGAAATGATGATAGCATGCCAACTTTCAACATTTTCAGAGTTCATTTGTAGTGCTTTTCAATTTCAGGGTCAACTAGCTCAAAAAAAAGTAAATGCACGAAGAATACCAAATGAAGTCAGAAATTGTTGAAATTTTGTGATGTGCCTTTGAATGGTGCATTTTGAACAGAAAAAAAGTATGGAATTCAAATAAGTTCGAAAAAATGAAATCCCTTTGTAAGAGATGAGTTCTCGTTCGAAACCCTCCTACTTCGAGAGAGATTATCAGTATTGTACACGAACTGTATCCAGTTTTTGTCGTAGCCCTCTCAACTCTTTAACACATGCTATGTGGGTGAAATGATGATAGCATGCCAACTTTCAACATTTTGAGAGTTCATTTGTAGTGCTTTTCAATTTCAGGGTCAACTAGCTCAAAAAAATAAGTAAATGCACGAAATATACCAAATGAAGTCAGAAATTGTTTAAATTTTGTGATGTGCCTTTGAATGGTGCATTTTGAACACACAAAAAGTATGGAGTTCGAAGAAGTTCAAAAAAATCAAATCCATTTGTAAGAGATGGGTTCTCGTTCGAAACCCTGCTACTTCGAGAGAGATTGTCAGCTTTGTACACGAACTGCATCCAGTTTTTGTCGTAGCCCGCTCAACTTTTTAACACATGCTATGTGGGTGAAATGATGATAGCATGCGAACTTTCAACATTTTCAGAGTTCATTTGTAGTGCTTTTCAATTTCAGGGTCAACTAGCTCAAAAAAAATAAGTAAATGCACGAAGAATACCAAATGAAGTCAGAAATTGTTGAAATTTTGTGATGTGCCTTTTAATGGTGCATTTTGAACACAAAAAAAGTATGGAGTTCAAATAAGTTCAAAAAAATGAAATCCCTTTGTAAGAGATGAGTTCTCGTTCGAAACCCTCCTACTTCGAGAGAGATTATCAGTATTGTACACGAACTGTATCCAGTTTTTGTCGTAGCCCTCTCAACTCTTTAACACATGCTATGTGGGTGAAATGATGATAGCATCCAACAATGATGATAGCATCCAACTTTCAACATTTTGAGAGTTCATTTGTAGGGCTTTTCATTTCAGGGTCAACTAGCTCAAAAAAAATAAGTAAATGCACGAAATATACAAATGAAGTCAGAAAGTGTTGAAATTTTGTGATGTGCCTTTTAATGGTGCATTTTGAACAGACAAAAAGTATGGAGTTCGAAGAAGTTCAAAAAAATGAAATCCATTTGTAAGAGATGGGTTCTCATTCGAAACCCTGCTACTTCGAGAGAGATTGTCAGTTTTGTACACGAACTGCATCCAGTTTTTGTCGTAGCCCGCTCAACTTTTTAACACATGCTATGCGGGTGAAATGATGATAGCATGTCAACTTTCAAGATTTTCAGAGTTCATTTGTAGTGCTTTTCAATTTCAGGTTCAACAAGCTCAAAAAAAATAAGTAAATGCACAAAGAATACCAAATGAAGTCAGAAATTGTTGAAATTTTGTGATGTGCCTTTGAATGGTGCATTTTGAACAGAAAAAAGTATGGAGTTCAAATAAGTTCAAAAAAATGAAATCCATTTGTAAGAGATGAGTTCTCGTTCGAAACCCTCCTACTTCGAGAGAGATTGTCAGTTTTTTACACGAACTGCATCCAGTTTTTATCGTAGCCCTCTCAACTTTTTAAAACATGCTGTGTGGGTGAAATGATGATAGCATGCCAACTTTCAACATTTTCAGAGTTCATTTGTAGTGCTTTTCAATTTGAGGGTCAACTAGCTCAAAACAAATAAGTAAATGCACGAAATATACCAAATGAAGTCAGAAATTGTTGAAACTTTGTGATCTGCCTTTTAATGGTGCATTTTGAAAAGACAAAAAGTATGGAGTTCAAATAAGTTCAAAAAAATGAAATCCCTTTGTAAGAGATGAGTTCTCGTTCGAAACCCTCCTACTTCGAGAGAGATTGTCAGTTTTGTACATGAACTGCATCCAGTTTTTGTCATAGCCCTGTCAACTTCTTAACACATGCTATGTGGGTGAAATGATGATAGCATGCCAACTTTCAACATTTTCAGAGTTCATTTGTAGTGCTTTTCAATTTCAGGGTCAACTAGCTCAAAAAAAAAGTAAATGCACGAAGAATACCAAATGAAGTCAAAAATTGTTGAAATTTTGTGATGTGCCTTTGAATGGTGCATTTTGAACAGACAAAAAGTAGGAATTCAAATAAGTTCGAAAAAATGAAATTCCTTTGTAAGAGATGAGTTCTCGTTCGAAACCCTCCTACTTCGAGAGAGATTATCAGTATTGTACACGAACTGTATCCAGTTTTTGTCGTAGCCCTCTCAACTCTTTAACACATGCTATGTGGGTGAAATGATGATAGCATGCCAACTTTCAACATTTTGAGAGTTCATTTGTAGTGCTTTTCAATTTCAGGGTCAACTAGCTCAAATAAATAAGTAAATGCACGAAATATACCAAATGAAGTCAGAAATTGTTGAAATTTTGTGATGTGCCTTTGAATGGTGCATTTTGAACACACAAAAAGTATGGAGTTCGAAGAAGTTCAAAAAAATGAAATCCATTTGTAAGAGATGGGTTCTCGTTCGAAACCCTGCTACTTCGAGAGAGATTGTCAGTTTTGTACACGAACTGCATCCAGTTTTTGTCGTAGCCCGCTCAACTTTTTAACACGTGCTATGTGGGTGAAATGATGATAGCATGCGAACTTTCAACATTTTGAGAGTTCATTTGTAGTGCTTTTCAATTTCAGGGTCAACTAGCTCAAAAAAAATAAGTAAATGCACGAAGAATACCAAATGAAGTCAGAAAGTGTTGAAATTTTGTGATGTGCCTTTTAATGGTGCATTTTGAACACAAAAAAAGTATGGAGTTCAAATAAGTTCAAAAAAATGAAATCCCTTTGTAAGAGATGAGTTCTCGTTCGAAACCCTCCTACTTCGAGAGAGATTATCAGTATTGTACACGAACTGCATCCAGTTTTTGTCGTAGCCCGCTCAACTTTTTAACACATGCTATGTGGGTGAAATGATGATAGCATGCCAACTTTCAACATTTTCAGAGTTCATTTGTAGTGCTTTTAAATTTCAGGGTCAACAAGCTCAAAAAAAATAAGTAAATGCACGAAGAATACCAAATGAAGTCAGAAATTGTTGAAATTTTGTGATGTGCCTTTGAATGGTGCATTTTGAACACACAAAAAGTGTGGAGTTCAAATAAGTTCGAAAAAATGAAATCCCTTTGTAAGAGATGAGTTCTCGTTCGAAACCCTCCTACTTCGAGAGAGATTATCAGTATTGTACACGAACTGTATCCAGTTTTTGTCGTAGCCCTCTCAACTCTTTAACACATGCTATGTGGGTGAAATGATGATAGCATCCAACTTTCAACATTTTGAGAGTTCATTTGTAGTGCTTTTCATTTCAGGGTCAACTAGCTCAAAAAAAAATAAGTAAATGCACGAAATATACGAAATGAAGTCAGAAAGTGTTGAAATTTTGTGATGTGCCTTTTAATGGTGCATTTTGAACAGACAAAAAGTATGGAGTTCGAAGAAGTTCAAAAAAATGAAATCCATTTGTAAGAGATGGGTTCTCATTCGAAATCCTGCTACTTCGAGAGAGATTGTCAGTTTTGTACACGAACTGCATCCAGTTTTTGTCGTCGCCCGCTCAACTTTTTAACACATGCTATGTGGGTGAAATGATGATAGCATGCCAACTTTCAACATTTTCAGAGTTCATTTGTAGTGCTTTTAAATTTCAGGGTCAACAAGCTCAAAAAAAATAAGTAAATGCACGAAGAATACCAAATGAAGTCAGAAATTGTTGAAATTTTGTGATGTGCCTTTGAATGGTGCATTTTGAACACACAAAAAGTATGGAGTTCAAATAAGTTCGAAAAAATGAAATCCCTTTGTAAGAGATGAGTTCTCGTTCGAAACCCTCCTACTTCGAGAGAGATTATCAGTATTGTACACGAACTGTATCCAGTTTTTGTCGTAGCCCTCTCAACTCTTTAACACATGCTATGTGGGTGAAATGATGATAGCATCCAACTTTCAACATTTTGAGAGTTCATTTGTAGTGCTTTTCATTTCAGGGTCAACTAGCTCAAAAAAAAAAAGTAAATGCACGAAATATACCAAATGAAGTTAGAAAGTGTTGAAATTTTGTGATGTGCTTTTTAATGGTGCATTTTGAACAGACAAAAAGTATGGAGTTCGAAGAAGTTCAAAAAAATGAAATCCATTTGTAAGAGATGGGTTCTCATTCGAAATCCTGCTACTTCGAGAGAGATTATCAGTTTTGTACACGAACTGCATCCAGTTTTTGTCGTAGCCCGCTCAACTTTTTAACACATGCTATGTGGGTGAAATGATGATAGCATGCCAACTTTCAACATTTTCAGAGTTCATTTGTAGTGCTTTTAAATTTCAGGGTCAACAAGCTCAAAAAAAAATAAGTAAATGCACGAAGAATACCAAATGAAGTCAGAAATTGTTGAAATTTTGTGATGTGCCTTTGAATGGTGCATTTTGAACAGAAAAAAGTATGGAGTTCAAATAAGTTCAAAAAAATGAAATCCATTTGTAAGAGATGAGTTCTCGTTCGAAACCCTCCTACTTCGAGAGAGATTGTCAGTTTTTTACACGAACTGCATCCAGTTTTTATCGTAGCCCTCTCAAGTTTTTAACACATGCCGTGTGGGTGAAATGATGATAGCATGCCAACTTTCAACATTTTCAGAGTTCATTTGTAGTGCTTTTCAATTTTAGGGTCAACTAGCTCAAAACAAATAAGTAAATGCACGAAATATACCAAATGAAGTCAGAAATTGTTGAAACTTTGTGATCTGCCTTTTAATGGTGCATTTTGAAAAGACAAAAAGTATGGAGTTCAAATAAGTTCAAAAAAATGAAATCCCTTTGTAAGAGATGAGTTCTCGTTCGAAACCCTCCTACTTCGAGAGAGATTGTCAGTTTTGTACATGAACTGCATCCAGTTTTTGTCATAGCCCTGTCAACTTCCTAACACATGCTATGTGGGTGAAATGATGATAGCATGCCAACTTTCAACATTTTCAGAGTTCATTTGTAGTGCTTTTCAATTTCAGGGTCAACTAGCTCAAAAAAAAAGTAAATGCACGAAGAATACCAAATGAAGTCAGAAATTGTTGAAATTTTGTGATGTGCCTTTGAATGGTGCATTTTGAACAGACAAAAAGTAGGAATTCAAATAAGTTCAAAAAAATGAAATCCCTTTGTAAGAGATGAGTTCTCGTTCGAAACCCTCCTACTTCGAGAGAGATTATCAGTATTGTACACGAACTGTATCCAGTTTTTGTCGTAGCCCTCTCAACTCTTTAACACATGCTATGTGGGTGAAATGATGATAGCATGCCAACTTTCAACATTTTGAGAGTTCATTTGTAGTGCTTTTCAATTTCAGGGTCAACTAGCTCAAAAAAAAAAGTAAATGCACGAAATATACCAAATGAAGTCAGAAATTGTTGAAATTTTGTTATGTGCCTTTGAATGGTGCATTTTGAACACACAAAAAGTATGGAGTTCGAAGAAGTTCAAAAAAATGAAATCCATTTGTAAGAGATGGGTTCTCGTTCGAAACCCTGCTACTTCGAGATAGATTGTCAGTTTTGTACACGAACTGCATCCAGTTTTTGTCGTAGCCCGCTCAACTTTTTAGCACGTGCTATGTGGGTGAAATGATGATAGCATGCGAACTTTCAACATTTTCAGAGTTCATTTGTAGTGCTTTTCAATTTCAGGTTCAACTAGCTCAAAAAAAATAAGTAAATGCACGAAGAATACCAAATGAAGTCAGAACTTGTTGAAATTTTGTGATGTGCCTTTGAATGGTGCATTTTGAACACAAAAAAAGTATGGAGTTCAAATAAGTTCAAAAAAATGAAATCCCTTTGTAAGAGATGAGTTCTCGTTCGAAACCCTCCTACTTCGAGAGAGATTATCAGTATTGTACACGAACTGTATCCAGTTTTTGTCGTAGCCCGCTCAACTCTTTAACACATGCTATGTGGGTGAAATGATGATAGCATCCAACTTTCAACATTTTGAGAGTTCATTTGTAGTGCTTTTCATTTCAGGGTCAACTAGCTCAAAAAAAATAAGTAAATGCACGAAATATACCAAATGAAGTCAGAAATTGTTGAAATTTTGTGATGTGCCATTTAATGGTGCATTTTGAACAGACAAAAAGTATGGAGTTCGAAGAAGTTGAAAAAAATGAAATCCATTTGTAAGAGATGGGTTCTCATTCGAAACCCTGCTACTTCGAGAGAGATTGTCAGTTTTGTACACGAACTGCATCCAGTTTTTGTCGTAGCCCTCTCAAGTTTTTAACACATGCTGTGTGGGTGAAATGATGATAGCATGCCAACTTTCAACATTTTCAGAGTTCATTTGTAGTGCTTTTCAATTTCAGGGTCAACTAGCTCAAAACAAATAAGTAAATGCACGAAATATACCAAATGAAGTCAGAAATTGTTGATACTTTGTGATGTGCCTTTTAGTGGTGCATTTTGAACAGATAAAAAGTATGGAGTTCAAATAAGTTCAAAAAAATGAAATCCCTTTGTAAGAGATAAGTTCTCGTTCGAAACCCTCCTACTTCGAGAGAGATTGTCAGTTTTGTACACGAACTGCATCCAGTTTTTGTCGTAGCCCTCTCAACTTTTTAACACATGCTATGTGGGTGAAATGATGATAGCATGCCAACTTTCAACATTTTCAGAGTTCATTTGTAGTGCTTTTCAATTTCAGGGCCAACTAGCTCAAAAAAAAAAGTAAATGCACGAAGAATACCAAATGAAGTAAGAAATTGTTGAAATTTTGTGATGTGCCTTTGAATGGTGCATTTTGAACACACAAAAAGTATGGAGTTCAAATAATTTCGAAAAAATGAAATCCCTTTGTAAGAGATGAGTTCTCGCTCGAAACCCTCCTACTTCGAGAGAGATTATCAGTATTGTACACGAACTGTATCCAGTTTTTGTCGTAGCCCTCTCAACTCTTTAACACATGCTATGTGGGTGAAATGATGATAGCATGCCAACTTTCAACATTTTGAGAGTTCATTTGTAGTGCTTTTCAATTTCAGGGTCAACTAGCTCAAAAAAAATAAGTAAATGCACGAAATATACAAAATGAAGTCAGAAATTGATGTGCCTTTGAATGGTGCATTCTGAACACACAAAAAGTATGGAGTTCAAAGAAGTTCAAAAAAATGAAATCCATTTGTAAGAGATGGGTTCTCGTTCGAAACCCTGCTACTTCGAGAGAGATTGTCAGTTTTGTACACGAACTGCATCCAGTTTTTGTCGTAGCCCGCTCAACTTTTTAACACATGCTATGTGGGTGAAATGATGATAGCATGCGAACTTTCAACATTTTCAGAGTTCACTTGTAGTCCTTTTCAATTTCAGGGTCAACTAGCTCAAAAAAAATAAGTAAATGCACGAAGAATACCAAATGAAGTCAGAAATTGCTGAAATTTTGTGATGTGCCTTTGAATGGTGCATTTTGAACACACAGAAAGTATGGAGTTCAAATAAATTCAAAAAAATGAAATCCCTTTGTAAGAGATGAGTTCTGGCTCGAAACCCTGCTAGTTCGAGAGAGATTGTCAGTTTTGTACACGAACTGCATCTAGTTTTTGTCGTAGCCCTCTCAACTTTTTAACACATGCTATGTGGGTGAAATGATGATAGCATGCCAACTTTCAACATTTTCAAAGTTCATTTGTAGTGCTTTTCAATTTCAGGGTCAACTAGCTCAAAAAAATAAGTAAATGCACGAAATATACCAAATGAAGTCAGAAATTGTTGAAACTTTGTGATGTGCCTTTTAATGGTGCATTTTGAACACACAAAAAGTATGGAGTTCAAATAAGTTCAAAAAAATGAAATCCATTTGTAAGAGATGAGTTCTCGTTCGAAACCCTCCTACTTCGAGAGAGATTGTCAGTTTTGTACACGAACTGCATCCAGTTTTTGTCGTAGCCCTCTCAACTTTTTAACACATGATATGTGGGTGAAATGATGATAGCATGCCAACTTTCAACATTTTCAGAGTTCATTTGTTGTGCTTTTCAATTTCACGATCAACTAGCTCAAAAAATAAGTAAATGCACGAAGAATACCAAATGAAGTCGGAAATTGTTGAAATTTTGTGATGTGCCTTTGAATGGTGCATTTTGAACACACAAAAAGTATGGAGTTCAAATAAGTTCAAAAAAATGAAATCCCTTTGTAAAAGATGAGTTCTGGTTCGGAACCCTGCTACTTCGAGAGAGATTGTCAGTTTCGTACACGAACTGCATCCAGTTTTTGTCGTAGCCCTCTAACCTTTTTAAGACATGCTATGTGGGTGAAATGATGATAGCATGCCAACTTTCAACATTTTCAGAGTTCATTTGTAGTGCTTTTCAATTTCAGGGTCAACTAGCTCAAAAAAAATAAGTAAATGCACGAAATATACCAAGTGAAGTCAGAAATTGTTGAAATTTTGTGATGTGCCTTTGAATGGTGCATTTTGAACACACAAAAAGTATGGAGTTCAAATAAGTTCAAAAAAATGAAATCCATTTGTAAGAGATGAGTTCTCGTTCGAAACCCTCCTACTTCGAGAGAGATTGTCAGTTTTGTACATGAACTGCATCCAGTTTTTGTCATAGCCCTGTCAACTTCTTAACACATGCTATGTGGGTGAAATGATGATAGCATGCCAACTTTCAACATTTTCAGAGTTCATTTGTAGTGCTTTTCAATTTCAGGGTCAACTAGCTCAAAAAAAAAAGTAAATGCACGAAGAATACCAAATGAAGTCAGAAATTGTTGAAATTTTGTGATGTGCCTTTGAATGGTGCATTTTGAACAGACAAAAAGTAGGAATTCAAATAAGTTCGAAAAAATGAAATCCCTTTGTAAGAGATGAGTTCTCGTTCGAAACCCTCCTACTTCGAGAGAGATTATCAGTATTGTACACGAACTGTATCCAGTTTTTGCCGTAGCCCTCTCAACTCTTTAACACATGCTATGTGGGTGAAATGATGATAGCATGCCAACTTTCAACATTTTGAGAGTTCATTTGTAGTGCTTTTCAATTTCAGGGTCAACTAGCTCAAAAAAATAAGTAAATGCACGAAATATACCAAATGAAGTCAGAAATTGTTGAAATTTTGTGATGTGCCTTTGAATGGTGCATTTTGAACACACAAAAAGTATGGAGTTCGAAGAAGTTCAAAAAAATGAAATCCATTTGTAAGAGATGGGTTCTCGTTCGAAACCCTGCTACTTCGAGAGAGATTGTCAGTTTTGTACACGAACTGCATCCAGTTTTTGTCGTAGCCCGCTCAACTTTTTAACACGTGCTATGTGGGTGAAATGATGATAGCATGCGAACTTTCAACATTTTCAGAGTTCATTTGTAGTGCTTTTCAATTTCAGGGTCAACTAGCTCAAAAAAAATAAGTAAATGCACGAAGAATACCAAATGAAGTCAGAACTTGTTGAAATTTTGTGATGTGCCTTTCAATGGTGCATTTTGAACACAAAAAAAGTATGGAGTTCAAATAAGTTCAAAAAAATGAAATCCCTTTGTAAGAGATGAGTTCTCGTTCGAAACCCTCCTACTTCGAGAGAGATTATCAGTATTGTACACGAACTGTATCCAGTTTTTGTCGCAGCCCTCTCAACTCTTTAACACATGCTATGTGGGTGAAATGATGATAGCATCCAACTTTCAACATTTTGAGAGTTCATTTGTAGTGCTTTTCATTTCAGGGTCAACTAGCTCAAAAAAAATAAGTAAATGCACGAAATATACCAAATGAAGTCAGAAATTGTTGAAATTTTGTGATGTGCCTTTTAATGGTGCATTTTGAACAGACAAAAAGTATGGAGTTCGAAGAAGTTCAAAAAAATGAAATCCTTTTGTAAGAGATGGGTTCTCATTCGAAACCCTGCTACTTCGAGAGAGATTGTCAGTTTTGTACACGAACTGCATCCAGTTTTTGTCGTAGCCCGCTCAACTTTTTAACACATGCTATGTGGGTGAAATGATGATAGCATGCCAACTTTCAACATTTTCATTTGTAGTGCTTTTCAATTTCAGGGTCAACAAGCTCAAAAAAAATAAGTAAATGCACGAAGAATACCAAATGAAGTCAGGAATTGTTGAAATTTTGTGATGTTCCTTTGAATGGTGCATTTTGAACAGAAAAAAAGTATGGAGTTCAAATAAGTTGAAAAAAATGAAATCCATTTGTAAGAGATGAGTTCTCGTTCGAAACCCTCCTACTTCGAGAGAGATTGTCAGTTTTTTACACGAACTGCATCCAGTTTTTATCGTAGCCCTCTCAAGTTTTTAACACATGCTGTGTGGGTGAAATGATGATAGCATGCCAACTTTCAACATTTTCAGAGTTCATTTGTAGTGCTTTTCAATTTCAGGGTCAACTAGCTCAAAACAAATAAGTAAATGCACGAAATATACCAAATGAAGTCAGAAATTGTTGATACTTTGTGATGTGCCTTTTAGTGGTGCATTTTGAACAGATAAAAAGTATGGAGTTCAAATAAGTTCAAAAAAATGAAATCCCTTTGTAAGACATAAGTTCTCGTTCGAAACCCTCCTACTTCGAGAGAGATTGTCAGTTTTGTACACGAACTGCATCCAGTTTTTGTCGTAGCCCTCTCAACTTTTTAACACATGCTATGTGGGTGAAATGACGATAGCATGCCAACTTTCAACATTTTCAGAGTTCATTTGTAGTGCTTTTCAATTTCAGGGCCAACTAGCTCAAAAAAAAAGTAAATGCACGAAGAATACCAAATGAAGTAAGAAATTGTTGAAATTTTGTGATGTGCCTTTGAATGGTGCATTTTGAACACACAAAAAGTATGGAGTTCAAATAATTTCGAAAAAATGAAATCCCTTTGTAAGAGATGAGTTCTCGCTCGAAACCCTCCTACTTCGAGAGAGATTATCAGTATTGTACACGAACTGTATCCAGTTTTTGTCGTAGCCCTCTCAACTCTTTAACACATGCTATGTGGGTGAAATGATGATAGCATGCCAACTTTCAACATTTTGAGAGTTCATTTGTAGTGCTTTTCAATTTCAGGGTCAACTAGCTCAAAAAAAATAAGTAAATGCACGAAATATACAAAATGAAGTCAGAAATTGATGTGCCTTTGAATGGTGCATTCTGAACACACAAAAAGTATGGAGTTCAAAGAAATTCAAAAAACTGAAATCCATTTGTAAGAGATGGGTTCTCGTTCGAAACCCTGCTACTTCGAGAGAGATTGTCAGTTTTGTACACGAACTGCATCCAGTTTTCGTAGCCCGCTCAACTTTTTAACACATGCTATGTGGGTGAAATGATGATAGCATGCGAACTTTCAACATTTTCAGAGTTCACTTGTAGTCCTTTTCAATTTCAGGGTCAACTAGCTCAAAAAAAATAAGTAAATGCACGAAGAATACCAAATGAAGTCAGAAATTGTTGAAATTTTGTGATGTGCCTTTGAATGGTGCATTTTGAACACACAGAAAGTATGGAGTTCAAATAAATTCAAAAAAATGAAATCCCTTTGTAAGAGATGAGTTCTGGTTCGAAACCCTGCTAGTTCGAGAGAGATTGTCAGTTTTGTACACGAACTGCATCTAGTTTTTGTCGTAGCCCTCTCAACTTTTTAACACATGCTATGTGGGTGAAATGATGATAGCATGCCAACTTTCAACATTTTCAAAGTTCATTTGTAGTGCTTTTCAATTTCAGGGTCAACTAGCTCAAAAAAAATAAGTAAATGCACGAAATATACCAAATGAAGTCAGAAATTGTTGAAACTTTGTGATGTGCCTTTTAATGGTGCATTTTGAACACACAAAAAGTATGGAGTTCAAATAAGTTCAAAAAAATGAAATCCATTTGTAAGAGATGAGTTCTCGTTCGAAACCCTCCTACTTCGAGAGAGATTGTCAGTTTTGTACACGAACTGCATCCAGTTTTTGTCGTAGCCCTCTCAACTTTTTAACACATGATATGTGGGTGAAATGATGATAGCATGCCAACTTTCAACATTTTCAGAGTTCATTTGTTGTGCTTTTCAATTTCACGATCAACTAGCTCAAAAAAATAAGTAAATGCACGAAGAATACCAAATGAAGTCGGAAATTGTTGAAATTTTGTGATGTGCCTTTGAATGGTGCATTTTGAACACACAAAAAGTATGGAGTTCAAATAAGTTCAAAAAAATGAAATCCCTTTGTAAAAGATGAGTTCTGGTTCGGAACCCTGCTACTTCGAGAGAGATTGTCAGTTTCGTACACGAACTGCATCCAGTTTTTGTCGTAGCCCTCTAACCTTTTTAAGACATGCTATGTGGGTGAAATGATTATAGCATGCCAACTTTCAACATTTTCAGAGTTCATTTGTAGTGCTTTTCAATTTCAGGGTCAACTAGCTCAAAAAAAATAAGTAAATGCACGAAATATACCAAATGAAGTTAGAAATTGTTGAAATTTTGTGATGTGCCTTTGAATGGTGCATTTTGAACACACAAAAAGTATGGAGTTCAAATAAGTTCAAAAAAATGAAATCCATTTGTAAGAGATGAGTTCTCGTTCGAAACCCTCCTACTTCGAGAGATAATAGTTTGGATAGTCAAAATTATTAATTATGAAAATAAAACGTAGTTTTGCATTATTTATTCAATTTGAAAAACTTTTCATTATCATAGTTTTGTCAAATTCTCAAATATGCAAAAAGAATTTTTAATAAACATAGTTTTTAATTGAAAATAACAAAATAGATAATATTTTGGATAGTCAAAATTATTAATTATGAAAATAGAAAATAGTTTTGCATTATTTATGCAATTTGAAACACTTTTCATTATCATAGTTTTGTCAAATTCTCAAATATGCAAAAAGAATTTTTATTAAACATAGTTTTTAATTGAAAATAACAAAATAGATAATAGTTTGGATAGTCAAAATTATTAATTATGAAAATAGAAAATAGTTTTGCATTATTTATTCAATTTGAAACACTTTTCATTATCATAGTTTTGTCAAATTCTCAAATATGCAAAAATAATTCTCTAATTTCATTATCATAGAAAAAATTGAAACTATATGAGAAATCATGGACAAAATTCAACCTGAATTCACTTTGAATTTAGATTGAATTTTCTCCACAATTTCGAATATAGTTTCAATTTTTAGTAAGTTTAGACCCGTAAGACTGCTTTAGAGAGGAGCTCGATGGACAAGCTGCGACGGGGCTTATAAACAAGTGTTAGGCCCCCTCGCTGGGCGAGGTGGGACTAAATTTATCGTGCAGCCGAGGAGGGGATTTAGTCCCGGGTGGAGCCACGCTCCGGGACTAAAGACACCCTTTTGTCCCGGCTGGAGCCACGCAACGGGACTAAAGACCCCCTGCTTCCCGCTTCTTGGTCTGCCCGAAAAGAGGCCTTTAGTCCCGGGTCATGGCACCACCCGGGACTAAAGGGGGTCTTTAGTCCCGGCCCGAGCCACGCACCGGGACTATAGATCCACCTATATAAGCGGGACTTCGAAAATTTCCAACCCAATTCGTCCATTTCTCTTCTTCTTCCTCTCGTTCTCCTGCCCGGCGCGGCACAGCGACGAACTAACCGTCGCTGTCAGGCTGCCCGCCGTCCTGCTCGCCGCCGTCTGCCGTCCTCCTCGTCGTCGGCCGTCCTCCTCGCCGTCCTCCTCGCCGCCGCGCCGTCCTCCTCGCCGTCGCGCCGTCCTCCGCGCCGTCCTCCTCGCCGCGCGCCGTCGACACGTCCGGCCGGTAAGCCCCCCGCCCCCTCTTCCCCAACACTCCGGCCTGTATAGAAGAAAAGAAGAAAAAGGAGAAGAGAAGAAGAAAAAGGAGAAGAAAGGAAGAAAAAGGAGAAGAAAAGAAGAAAAAGGAGAAGAAAAGAAGAAAAAGAAAAAGATTTTTTTGTCATTTAATTCCGATTGTTATTAGGTTTGTGCTAGATTATTAGGGTTACTAATATTTAGAATTAGGTTAGGGTTACAAGAAGAAGAAATATGAACAAAAATAAGAAAATAAGATTAGGAAAAATGAAAATAAGAAGAGGAGGAGAAGAAAAGAAGAAAAAGTGTATATTGTATAGTGTATATGCTTAAGTGTATAGTGTATATAGTGTATAGTGTATAAGGAGAGGAGGAATTTTGCTATAGTGTATATAGTGTATAGTCTATAAGAAAAGAAGAAAAGAAGAGGAGGAGAAGAGAAGAAAAGAAGAGGAGGAGAAGAAAAATGAAAATAAGAAGAGGAGGAATTTTGCTATTGTATAGTGTATATGCTTAAGTGTTAATAGTGTTTCTTAGATTATTGCTTAATTTTTCTATTGTATATGCTTAAGTGTTAATAGTTTAATTTTGCTATTGTATATGCTTAAGTGTTAATAGTTTCTTTTTAGCAAGAAAATTAATAGAAGTAGTTTATTTTTTTAGTTCATTTTACGATGCCTATCCCGCATCCTCATCGTCGACTCGGCGGAGGACACCTGCTTGATCAGAGGGGCCCTGTCCGGGACTGGGCTCCGCCCGGCTGGTATTGGGAGGTGCTACCTTCCGGGGGGCGTAGGTTGGTGAGGAGCCAGCCCGTCGTTGACCCGATCCTTGTTTGGTGGCGGTCGCGTGGGCCAGTGAGGGTGCCGAGGCTTCCGGACACCGCGGAGGTGGTACGTCACCGTGTCAGCGAGGAGGATGAGCACGTCCGTCGCTACATGGTTGCGTTGGAGGGCAGGTTCGAGCATACCTGGCAGGTTCTTCGGGGATCTCACTGGAGCTATGATCCTGTGATGGTTCCTTCTCTTTGGGTGTCCACCGCCCGCGCCGATACCCGTCGGGCGCTACGGTTCTAGATGTATTAGTGATGCTATATGTATGATAGTATCGAGGAGTATTAGTGATAATATTTGACGATGTACGGACAAAAGTGATGATGTATTAGCTTATAATTGAATGCATGCTAATTTGAATACTACTTTATTTTACGATTTGGTTTTGCTTATTGAATGCTCAAATTGGAAATGTACTCCTACTTTCAATACTATGCAGAAATCTAGGAGTCCTCGGTGGAGCCACGACCCGGGACTTAAGTTGTTTTGGAACGGAGTTCCTGATAGAATAATTCTTTTTTGGTACAAAGGTTAAGAGAATCCGTTTTTTGCACAACTATGGATCCACATATCAGGAACCTCGAAGAGGAAGAACTTCTCGAAGATATAATCAAAGACGGCCCCGACGTTGAACCAGCTGAATCTCCGTCGTCATATCTAAACCAGGACGTTGGAATGGAGGTCGAGCGACACGAAGATGAAGCCGATGGGGCAGGAGATAGGTCCAATGACGGAGAAGGTGATAGCTCCACTGATGGAGAAGCCGGTGAAGAGGAGAAGTCCGGCGAGGTATACATATGAAGTTCGACAATCACTTGTAATATGTGAAAAATATTGGAGATAGCTCTATATTGTATACATATACATTCATTTGACGAATATTTCTCCCTCTTAGGCCTCCACATCGAGCAAAACTATGAAACGAGGCCTGACTAGAAAGTTGGATGCACGGACGCATTACACATTTGAGGTGATATTTCCTACGGGCGAACCCAAGCTTCCTAAGAATGCTGCTGACACATTCAAGAAGCAATGCGGAGTTCTCGTTAGGGATCACGTCCCGATCAGCGTTCGGGAGTGGAACAAGCGCAAAGGGGCAGCCGATAGTGACTATGTCGCCGAAAGGTACAAAGATAATCTTTGGAATGATCTCATGTCACATTTCAACCTGCCAGAATGTGAGAATGAAGACGCCGCAGACAAACTGAGGGCCAAAGTCAAGCAGTGGACTCTGAAGAAGATGGTCGAACTGTTCCGTAGCTGGAAGAAGAAGCTATGGAAAAACTATGTGAAGACACAGAAAGTGCCAGTATTCGAGGGGTATCTAGCCAAGCAGGCGAATCACTGGAAGGCATTTCAAGAGTACAAGGAGTCAGAAGATGCCCAGGCATTATCAGAAAAGAACAAGATAAATGCCGACAAGAAGAAATATCACCACAAGCTGGGGCCAGGGGGCTATGAGACTGCCATCCCAAAGTGGGATAAGAAAGAGCAAGATCTGATAGATAAAGGCATCGTACCTGAACCACTCCGTGATGAGTGGGAATTGAGAGCAAGAAATTGGTTCCTTGCGCATGGTGGGTCGTACGAGGAAACAACAGGGGACCTCATCTGCAATGACGAGCTTAGGATACCCAGGGAGAATTGGAAAAGGATAGTGAAAGAAATTAAGGAGGGACAAAGAAAGTTCACAGCAGATAGAGATAAAGATTTGCTCACACTGGTCCTCGGCAATGACGAACATGGACGACGAACGCGAGGCTTTGGTCCTTCTTACCCGTGGTGGCTTGGTTTGCCAGAGACCAAGACACTTACAGAAGCCGAGAGAGAGCAAAGAAGAGGCAGCAGGATGAGGAGAATGACAAGTTCAACCAGTTGCTTGCCAGGATTAACGAGCAACAGAAGCAGATTGATAAGCTTAGAGGAGTACCGCGCCAGGAAGATCCTGCACTTGATATTACTGGCGCCCCATCTAACCGGAAAAGCAGCGTGGCTGAATCTGAGGCCCCGCCCGGCGATGGACGAAGAATGATAGAGGGCGGTCCCGGCTACCCCGTGGATGGAATCAAGGAGTCAACATCATGTGAACACCATCAGAAATTCAAGAACATATCCATGAAGGTGGCCGTCGGACAAGCTTTACCTTCTGGCCCTGATGCACGCTGGCATGGCCGTGAGATTCCAGCTGGCTTTGCTAAAGTCGGGTTGGATGAAATCATGACGGGGTTTAATGATATGGAGCTCGACATAGCTGGACCCGAAGATGAGAGGACACTCGGAGAAGTACTGGGTGGAGTCATCCTATGGGACAAGAACTACATCAAGCTTCCAGGCTCGGCCCCAAGGACAACACCGCCTCTGAGTCGTCACAGGTCACCTACACCTCCATTACGTCCAAGCCCTCCACATGACGTCGGCCAGCACAACACGAGTCCATCTCGATCACCGCCGCCGGACTTGGGTCGTCCGTCTCCGCCGCCGCCCGCACATGATACTAAGCGGAAGCGTGCCAGCAAGAATGCTCCGTCGAAGATTTCTAAGCGACGGAGCTCCCCAAAGCGCAAACTTTCGCCCCTCCCAAAGGTACCTCATGCTAATCTTCCTATCAGACCTTATGATCGTACCCTCGAGGAAAACGCCAGGATAGCAAAGGAACAGCATGATGCGCAGATGAAAAGGAAGGAACCCGAGCCCCACCCGGAATACACCGAGAAGCACATAGCATGGGCAAAAGACTTCATAACCACTCCATCACAGTATGACTTACACTATAAGCCTGATGACTATACACGCACATTGCAGAAGGAAGTGAAAAAGAGCAGCTCACGTGCAAGTGCAAGTGGGAGCAAATCAAGTTCAACTACAAGCAAGAAAAAATCAGACGTTCCTCAGCTTGGACAACAGGCCAAACAGTCGATCCCACCCCTCAAGGTGTTAACCGAGAATGTTCCCCCTCCGGTGCAGGGGCAAGCTTTTGAAAGAGCAAAGGAGTTGGCGGATGAATGTGGTATCTCGGTTGAAGATTTGCTGGCTTCCCAAGACGACAGGATACCCAAGGCTGTGGTAGCCCCTAAGCCACAGTTTGTCATGGGAGAGCCTTTGGTCAGCAAAGATGATCTCCCAACAAATATGCGTTACTTGCATAAATGGTACTTAAGTGAATCAAAGAATGGGAGAACGATGATCGTGCTGAGTGTCCCACGGGAGTACTACGGCCGCTCCGAAGAAATCCATATCGACTTTGATGAACTCTTCCAGATGTACAATGGCGACGCCCTCGACAAATCGCTTATGAGTTGCTATTGTCTGTAAGTTTTTTAATTCGTTGTCTACATATAACTTGTTTAGTTATTTCAATTCATTGTCTATATATAACTTGTACTCTATTATGCAGAATGAAGATTCTGGAGTGTAAAAGTAAGAGCATCCTAAATATTGGGTTTATTGACCCAGATAAAATACATATAGCGACGCTAACTGACAAACCCAAGGAGACGGAGGAAAACCTTCTAAGGTTTCTAACAGATCAAAATTTATGTGACCACATACTGTTTCCATACAACTTCAGGTGAGGGTCTTTACTCTGTTGTGTCCATTCACTTATAAGTGTAATTGATAAGTTACTGACACACACACATATATATATATATACATGTGCAGCTTCTATTGGATTCTGTTGGACATTCAAATTGATAAGGGAAGAGTTGATGCCTTCGACCCATTATCGAGACCCTTGGAACAGTTCCAAAGCCTGCAGGACATGCTCCAAGGGTAATTTTAATCATTCTTGCGCCCTATCGGTCTCTTTCGATGATTTTCTGATATATCAATTAATGAAAAACTTAGCAAATCATTATCCTTGTCGGGCAGGGTTTGGAAGCGGTTCAAGTGCGTGACTACCGGTAACTTTCCTGAGAAGCTGAACTTTAGAGCGGCTCAGGTAAGTAGTAGTATGATATACTTCTATTAATTTTCAATACATTTATGATGCTAGATTATTATTTTGATTATATATATTCTATTCTCGTAAAGTGCGACCAGCAGCCACAGGGAACACATCTATGCAGATACTATGTTTGCGAGACCATTCGCACGTTTACCTCTGAGTTCAAGGATCACAGATTCGACGTAAGCAATGAACATTCACACCTCTATTTTTACCCGTCATTCTTTGTTATCATGATTGATATTCATATTCATCTCCTCTTCTTATATAGCACACGGCCATGAGGACGAAGGTCCTACCACAGCAACGCGCGATTGCTGTTGCAGAGGAGCTTGCGGGATTTGTGAGGACGGAAGCTATAGAAGACAAAGGACGATTTAGTGTAGCTAAGGGCCATTACTGATGTTCGTCCATGTAATCGAATAGACGGGCTCTAATCCCGATAATTCAGATCTCCATATAATTGTATATATATGATCGTTTGTAAGATAAGTTAATCTTATATATATATATGCATAATTATTTCTATTTAAATTATATAAAAACTAATTCCCGAACACAGAACGAGGCATCACGTTAATCTCCCGAACACCTAAACCCTAAAACCCTAAAACCCAAAAATAATTTCATTCAAAAAAAAACCCAAAAACCAGCAAAATCTGAAAATCTTTAGTCCCGGTCCGTGTAACGAACCGGGACTAAAGGGCCTGCCCCTGGGGCGCTACGAGGCGCCCACGTGGAGCACCTTTAGTCCCGGCGTGTAACAGGGCCGGGACGAAAAGGTTAGGCCTTTAGTCCCGCCCCTTTAGTCCCGGTTGGTGAACCGAGACTAAATCCCCTTACGGTCCGGGGCTATAGGCCCTGTCCCCACTAGTGACTTCTTCCCCCTGGCCCTATAGAAGTTCTTGGCTAGTGCTGATATTGCATGTGCGGACCTGAGTGGTTCAAAGACTTTCTCACCATTTGTAAGTTGTCGTCTCTCCCACCACACGTACCACACAGGTGTTGCAATGAGTTCCCCCTCCCGACATCAGCAATATGCGACTGGATGGAGCTCTTAGATAGCAGCAAATCTTGTAGGACCGCACTTTCGTCCCTTACGATCGTACAAACTTCTTGTGGAGGCTAGACAGCCCCAGAATTCGCCAGATTTCAAGCACACGTGGGCACTGGAACAAAATATGTTTGATGCTTTCACAATCTGATGTGCAAAGGGGACATTGCGAGCTGGTCCTGATGTGACGATTCGCCAAGACACCATAGCAGGGGATTGCACCCAGCAAGGACTTCCAAACATGAATTTTAACCTTCGCCGGGATCCGTAGCTTCCAGAGTGTTTTCCAAATTGGGTTAATACCTGAGGTTTGGTGAATATTCGTCCTCCTCAACTTTCGTCCATGTTGGAATTCCCACTCTTCGTGATAAGTCGATCTTATAGAAAAAACTCCACGTCTGTCCTGGTGCCAAGAGACAAAATCAGTCATCATCCCTAGTGCCAACTGAATGTTTAGTATGCGTTCAGCGTCCACTGGCCAAAAAAATTGTCTTATAAACTCCTCATCCCAAGATCTACTGTCCTCATCGATGAGTTCAGAGACTTTTGTAATAACAATATTGTTCCTGGGCATTAGAAGACGCTTGTTCGGGCTGCTAGGTATCCAAGGGTCATTCCAAATGTTTATTGATGTTCCATCTCCTACTCTCCAAATGATACCCTTTTTAAAAGTTTGGAGACTATTCCATATACTCTGTCAAGTGTATGAGCTTCCCTTCTTAGGCGAGCAGTTCAATAAATCACCATCGGGCAAGTACTTTGCTTTAAGCACTCGGGCACAAAGAGAATCAGGTTTACTCAGGAGTCTCCATGACTGTTTTGCCAGGAGGGCAAGGTTGTAGCAATGTATATCACGAAAACTCATCCCTCCTTGCTCCTTGGGCACACACATCTTCCACCAAGCGAACCAATGCATGTGTTTCTTATGATCATCATCACCCCACCAGTATTTAGACATCGCAGAGGTTATATCATTGCATATCTCCTTCGGTAGCTTGAAGACGGACATGGCATAAGATGGAATAGCTCGGATCACAGCTTTGAGTAAGATCACCCTTCCCCCTACCGATACAAGTTTCTCTTTCCAGCCTCGAATTCTGCTTAAAACCCTTTCCACCAGGTGTTGGAAACAATCAGATCGATCCACCCCCACAATAGGTGGGAGCCCGAGGTACTTTTCTGAAACAGACTCGGTCATAATATTAAGTGTAATGCACACCTCTGCTCGAACCTGAACTGGAGTACATGGGCTGAAGAAGATCGCCAATTTGGCCTCACTAACCATTTGTCCCGAAGCTGCGCAATAGTCCTGGAGAACTTGGCGTAGACTCGCCGCATTAGCCTGACCCGCTCTCATCAAGATGAGAGAATCATCCGCGAATAGGAGGTGTGACACAGGTTGAGCAGCCGACACACATTCACCCCGGCTATATTGCCCGCCTGCTCCTCATACAATAATAAAGTTGAAAGTCCTTCTGCACACAGCAGGAACAAATAGGGGGACAAAGGGTCCCCTTGTCGAAGACGCCGAGACGGGACAAAATAGTTTGACAGTTCATTATAGATACGCACCTGGTATTGCACCGAGGACACGCATTCCATTATAAGATCCACCCAATCCTGTGAGAAGCCCAACCTGAGCATCATTCGTGCTAGAAACTGCCATTCGACACGATCATAAGCCTTGTGCATGTCAAGCTTGACAGCACAGGTGCCATACCCAGACATCTTCTTTTTAATAGCGTGGTATGATTCAAAAGCCACCAGAAAGTTATCGGTGATCAACCTTCCTGGGACAAAGGCTCTTTGATTAGGAGATATGATATCAGTTAGCAGGACCTTCAGCCTTGCAGCAAGAACCTTCGAGATGATTTTATATAGGACATTGCACAGGCTGATAGGTCTAAATTGGGTTATGCTCTCTAGGTTCTCGACCTTTGGAATCAGAACGATAGTTCTATTGTTCCAACCAGTCGGTATCTTCTTATTCTGAATAGCTTGTAGCACCTCATCCACCAGGTCGTCCTCTCCAATTATGTGCCAGAATCGTTTATAGAAGACCGCATGGAGACCGTCCGGACCAGGGGCTTTGAGATCTCCAATGTTATAAAGAGATTTCTTCACCTCCTCCCTAGTATAGGGTTTATTCAATTGAGCGTTCATCTCCAAAGTTACACGAGGGGTTACCTTCTGGACTAAGACCTCGTCAATATCGTGTACCTCTGATTCAAACAAGGAGGAGAATTATTCCGTAGCATGGTTTTGGATATCATGTGGATCCTCTATCCAACCACCATTATCCCCCCTCACCTTCTTGATGAGATTTCGCTTCTTCCTACCATTTGCTGCACGATGAAAAAACTGCGTGTTTTGGTCCCCTTTCGACAGCCAATCCGCTCTGTCGCGCTCGAGCCAATACAATTCCTCCTGCTCGAGGAGTTTCTCGATCTGTATATGTAGTTCCTGCTGCTTGACTGCTGCTTCATCAGATAGGGGCCCCGAGAGGACGACATTCAGCTCCTGCTGCAGACCCCGGAGCCTCCTTCTCGGGCCTTTCAGGACCTCCCTGTCCCACTGATGCTGATCAGCATGGACATCAGCGAAGATTGTAGCAAGGGGGGCAGTTCCTTCCCCTCTCCTTCTCTCCCACGCTACTTGAACAATGGATTCGATGTTCTCCTCAGCTAGCCATCGGGCTTCGAATTTTCGAGGACCTCTCGATCGTTGCTGGAGCAGGACCGAAGAGTGTTCTGTATCTATAAGGATAGGAAGGTGGTCAGAATTATCGAACTCCTCGTTGTACACCCCAAAGTCCGGGAACAGATCCACCGAGTTGGCATTCCCTACAGCCCGATCGAGCCGCTCGCGAATGTTCCCCCTCCTCCAGGTGAAACTGTCTCTAGAGTATCCCAGATCATCAAGCCCATAGTCTGTAAGCGGACCACTAAATCCACGTAGACAACGGATCGGTCTCAGGGCTCCCCCTCCTTCTCATAGCTGTGTAGAATTTCACTGAAATCCCCTACCAACAACCATGGCAAATCTATCATCGCATGTAGCTGTCTCATATAGTCCCATGTTAGGTGCTTGCTGTCGCCACTTGGCTCGCCATAAAACCCAGTGAATCTCCATCCATCCGCCTCCTGTTCTTTTATTCTGATGTCAATGAAGTTGGACTGTGCTTCGGTCGAGGTTACGCCCAAACTCCTATGCCACAACATCACCAGTCCACCACTACGTCCGTCACTTTCAGACACAACCATGGAATCAAACCCTAACCTTCTCATCAACTTTTCTGCCTTCGCTTTGTTCAGATGTGCTTCAGACAGAAAGAGCACATCCGATTTAGTCCGCCCCTAGATTCCCAAGAGCGCGCGAACTGCCGCCGGTTTACGTAACCCATGACAGTTCCAACACAGGATTTTCATTGCGTCCGGTCGAGCTCCTTCTTAGAGCTCGCCGATATCTGATGGCTAGCATCCATAGTAGCTTTGCTACTAGTGCGGGACCTTTTCGAATCTTGAGATGAGGCATCTTCTTCATCCTTTTCCTCCCCGTTACTGTCAGGGTCTCGGGGATCCGACAGAGTACTGCCATCAGCCGTTGATCCGCCCAAAGCCAATTCATTCCTGCCAGAAACCACAGGAGCATCATATGTGAGCCTCTTGCGCGATTGTCTCCATCATCCATACTTCCCCCGCTGGCTTTTAGAGGGCTACTAGCATCATCCTTCAAGTGAGCATCTGATGCCGAGTCTCGATCGGTTCTACCCTGAGGATTAGGATGGTGCACCCCCTTGTCACTTTGGCGTGGGAGTTGGACCTGTGATCCTGGTCTGGGCGCAAGAATCCAATCCCCCCAAGCCATAGAGGCCTTATCATTCTTCCCATTACCATGTTCGAGATAGGTATGTCCCATGTGGCCACACACATAGCAGAAGACATGCATCTTCTCGTAGAGGATCGAGTAATATACTTTCTTTTGGTTCTTGGCTATAGATACAAACCTCATCAGGGGTTCATTCACATCTAGTTTAACCCAGACCCTCACGATTCTGCCATTCCCCCATCTAGGGTTTAGCATGACCTTCACCACCGTGCCAACTTTCTTCGTCAAAGATCTGATGACCGGGTCTTTTCTGTACATAGGAGGGAGATCCAGCACCTGGATCCACACCTCCAATAGATCCAGAATTACATCGTCGAACTTAGTAAATCCATCGTAACTTTCCATCAGAACAACGTGGTCTCGGAAAAGCCATGGTCCTTCTTCAGTTATCCTCTTCCAATCCCCCATGCAGTTCACCGTGATGGAGAAGATATTCTCTCCTAACGCATTAAACGTGACCCCCTCGGCCAAGCTCCATGCCATCCGCATGTTCTCGTAGAAGGCTCCCCTCGAGAAGGGTTTATCGGTATGAACCCTAGCAATCGCCATAAACTCCACCGCTTCCCCTTCGTCCGGGAACTCTTCATCGAAGTTGAGATCATCCTCCTCCCGCTCGTGCAGATTCAGCTGCCCGATTAGGTCATCCACCCCTCCCGAGCCGCCGGCTCTGGTCGTGCTATTCGCCGAAGACTTAGTTCTCGAGGGCTCCATAGTCTATCAGGTACCAACTCGCAACGTGATGAGAGGGCCTCCCCGTCCAGGCGTATATGTAAACTTCTCCTCGACGCCCGAGATGGAGTAGAAGACGGACACCTCTCGTGCCCGGATCAGTCCGAACCCTAGACGTCGCCGTCAGGGTAGATAAACCCTAGACGTCGCTACCAGGGTAGATGGGGAACTCTGTTGATGGGGAACAGTTGAAATTACTCCTGAGTATGAATAGTCTGATACAACTAGAGACATGCAATAGACGGATGATTAGTCATAAATACATGATACAACTAGAGATGCCCTCGGCGCGCAATACGGTTCGAGTCCATGAGTCCATCTGCAGGGACTTTTACTTCATTTATTCTACTAGCAGAAACATCATAGCAGCACTGAGCGTCGTCAGATCAGATCACTGGTACGCGCCGGGCGCGAGGCGCCGGCGCACGATGGCCCTGAGAGGCACCTTCTTCTGCAGCGCGAGGCCGAACTCCTCCTCCATGTCCATCGTGCTCACCTCCGGCACCTCCCAGTCGAAGGCGTGCACCAGCGCGCCCAGCATGTGGTGCACCAGCGCCACCCCCATGCGCGCGCCCGCGCAAATCCTCCTGCCGGCGCCGAACGGGATGAGCTCGAAGTGGCTCCCCAGGGGCTCCACCTTCCTCCCCTCCTCCGTCATGAACCTCCCGGGGTCGAACCTCGCCGGCTCCGGCCACACCGCCGGGTCCCGGCCGATGGCCCAGATGTTGACGAGCAGCCTCGTGCCCTTCGGGATGTGGTACCCCTGCACCGTGCATGGCTCGGTGGAGAGGCGGGGCAGGCTGAGCGGCGTCGAGGGGTGCAGGCGGAACGTCTCTTTGCAGATGGCGTGGAGGTAGGGGAGGTGCGGGACGTCGGATTCCTCGAGGAGGCGGTCTCGGCCTACCACGTCGTCCATCTCCGCCTGTGCTCCTCGGAGGATCGCCGGGTTCGCCAGCATCTCTGCCAGCGCCCACTCGATGGTGCTCGACGACGTGTCCGTCCCCGCCGTGAACAGGTTCTGCATGCACGCATATGCATATGTCATGTGCCATGTGTGATGACTGATCAGCGTATCATGTGCGTGCATGTTTGGTTATCGATCTACTCTACATGGAAGGGGTACGTACGTTAAGTAGAGCTTTGATGTTGAGGTCTGTGACACCGGCACCGGCATCGTCACGACAGGCGATCAGCCGGTCGACAAGGTCCTGCTGGCGGCCGGTCCCCTCATGCAGCTTGTTACCGTCAGCCACAGCTGCCTCATGGTCGGACAGCAACCGGCTCCAGACCCTGTCCAGTCTCGCCCACAGCCGGCGCATCCTCCGGCCGAGCCCCTGCAGGTCCATCCACGCCACGGCCGGCAGGAAGTCGCCGAGGTTCACCAGCCCGGCCGTGGTCATCAGCTCCACCACCATCTCCTTGAACTCCCTGGCCTCCTCGCCCCCAGCCTCGTCCAGCACCCGCCGGCCCACCACCGCCTGGCCGATGATGTTTGCCATCGCGCAGAACAAGAACTCCGGCACGTCCACCGCCGCGTCCCGCCGACTCATCGAGCGGACCATGCGGCCGACCTCCTCGCGCCGAGCGCCGGCCCAGTCGGCGAGAGCCTGGGGGCCGAGCAGGCCAAGGCTGCACTCCCGTCGCAGGCGGCGCCACCTGGGGCCGTAGGGCGCGAAGACGAGGTCCTGGGCACCGTACGCAAGCACCATGGGCGCCACGTCGTCCGCGGGCCGGTCGAGGAAGCTGCCGCCGTGGTCCCTGAGGAGCAGGCGCGCCGCGTCCGGCGTGGAGGCCACCATGACGCCCTGCCTGCCGAGGGTCAGGTACATGATCGGCCCGTGCAGCCTCGACAGAGCGGCGAGAGCTCGGTGCGGCGCGCGGCCCAGCAGCGGCAGGGCGCCGACCACCAGGTAGCCCCGCGGGCCCGGAGGAAGCGGCAGCGGCGAGGCACGCTTGGTCCGGAGGATGGTGCGCGTGAGGCAGTGCAGAAGGACGTAGAGGATCGCTAGAACTAGGAGCTCGTGAACTTGAAACATGGTGATGGTAGTAGCACTGCCCAACTCCATAGTCGATCTCTCGTGTCGTGCTGCACTACCGATCAGCGTACAGAGAAGGCATTTCTATATATATAGGGTCAATCTACCGTTCCCTGGTGGGCTCGTGGCCATGCCGACAATCTACCATTCCATACCTACCAAACTGCTGTCAGAATCCAAGTACTTCAGTTCGAGATTGCTGCTTGCTTAGCAAAGTGACCGCCGGTCGTGTCAGAGTACGTCGGAGTAGACAGAAAGCGTGCATTCTCCATCAAATGACATAGCTAACTAACTTTAAGTAAGACGAGAGGGAATGGTAGATCCAGGACCAAGATTGTAAAAAGCATAGCTGGGATAGTGGGATGGATTTGCTAACACGGCGAGAACATTGAGCCTGCCTAGCTAATGATCGTGCCAGTGCATGTGCTTGTTCCTGCCTAACTAGCTAGTGATCGTGCAAGCAGATGATTTGCGTACGATCTCCGATCGAACAATACTACTTTTGTCGTTCAAGTGGTGATTTGATCCTAGGGTGATTAATTAGCGTCTGTGAGCATCTTGAATAGAAGATGTAAATATGAAGTTGTAAAACATGACATGTAAAATGCGAAACGTTTGTTGTCGGTGCGCCGGCCGAACCATTCAGCCGGCCGCACGCGACACCGCGCAATCCGCTGACTGGGCATGCAACATATTTCGTCTAAATTTGTTGCAACCAGCGTCATATTTGCCACAACCGTTTTTTTTTTTGTTACATTTGTCCAGTAAAAAAGTTGCATATACGTTTGGTTGCAACTCCAGTTCGTCGGATTTTTCGTTACAATCGATGTTTTTTTACTTTTGCTACAACCGTGTTAACTTTTGCTACAACCGGCATCATTTTTTGCTGCAACCATTCACTAAAAAAGTTGCATACACGTTCACGTAGATATTTGTTACAACCGGCGTTTGACTTTTGCTACCACGCACCATGAGCTTCGTTTTATTGCTACGATCACGTAAATATTTTTTTTGTTACAAATTTTATTTTTTGTTGCAACCGTTGAAAAAATTGCTGCATCGCGTCGAAATTTTGCTGCATCGGAGGGAAAAATGTTGCATGGAGATCCAACGGTGCAGACGCGGGGGGTTGGTGGATCGTGCGGCGCGCTGGCGCAGAGCACTCCCATGTAAAATTTACATCTTCAAAATGTGCTTTTTGCATCTTCAAAAAAGGATCAACTCCAACAGACGATGCAAAATGGAGATGTAAAACACCTACTCCAAAAGAAGATGCAATGCAGATGTAAAACAGCTACTTCATTTGAGGGGGTGGCGAGGTTGGGCGGCGGCGACGAGACGAACAACGCAAGGGCAACGAGGTCGGGCCGCGGTGCGGCCAGGCAAGGTCACACAAGGTCAAAGCGGCGGCGTGAAGGTGGGTGGTGGAGCAACGACGACGGGGCGGACGACGTGGGGCAACGAGGTCAGGCAGCGGCAACGAGGTGGGCGGTGCGGGGCGGCAAGGTCGAGATGCGGCAACGAGACGGGCGGATCGGGGGCGGCAAGGTCGAGCGGAGGCAACGAGGCGGGCGGTGCAGGGGCGGCAAGGTTGAGCGAAAGCGACGGGACAGATGGCGTAGGGGCAGCGAGGTAAGGCGATGGGGACAAGGCGGACGGTGCGGGGAAGACGAGGTTGATGGGTGAGGTCTGGTAGCGGTGGAGTCGGGCGAGGTCGGAGAGGCAACGTAGGGTAACAGGGTGGGGTGGGGTGACTTGAGCGACGGGCGGGGGCTGGTGGAAGGGAGGCGGCGGTCGGACGACGACGGGCGGCGAAAATTAGTGCCGGCCGACGGCAAAGGAACTTCAGAGCCGACGAGGTAGGCAGCGGCGGGCGGGCGGGGGGGGGGGGGGGGAGTCGCGGCTGGCCTCTTTACATCATTTTTTGTAGGTGGAGATGCAAATTTGCACTTTGTTATAACTTACATCTCGAGGAGGTGAAGATTTTTTTTTCTTTTAAACCTACACCATGTGTTGAAGAGGTATTTTTGGCCCTCGAAAACGTAAAACTTAGTTATTTTCACATATACTTTTTCTATTGGAGATGCCCTCACAACAAGTAATCACGGAATTTGAAATGAATTAAATGCGCATTTAGAGAATTGGTAAACCTCACATGGTGAGGGTACGGAACGGCAAAGAATCAATAGTTGGTGCTGCCTTGAAGATACGTGCGGTGACCTTGGGTATAAAACTGTGAATTGTTTTATTACAGCAATACAGAGTTACGTAGTGAAAACATTTCAATGTATACATAAATACTAAGAAATGGTCTCATTAGCGCACCTGACCGCGTGGGGCATTTCCTCTTACCCACCTGAGGCCCACGGAGTTACAATCCTCAGCGATTAAATCACTCACACACGGAGGAGCTTGCCCCAGCCAACATGTTGTGCTATCTTCATACCGTCCAAAGTGTTGGAAATATGCCCTAGAGGCAATGATAAAATAGTTATTATTATATTTCCTGTTTCAACATAATCGTTTATTATCCATGCTATAATTGTATTGAATGAAAGCATAGATACATGTGTGGAAACATAGATAAAACAATGTCCCTTAGTAAGCCTCTAGTTGGCTAGCCAGTTGATCAAGGATGGTTAAGGTTTTCTGACCATATGCAAGTGTTGTCACTTGATAACTGGATCACATCATTAGGAGAATGATGTGATGGACAAGACCAAATTATAAACGTAGCATGTGATCGTGTAATTTTGTTGCTATTAATTGTTTTCTGCGTGTCAAGTATTCATTCCTACGACCATGAGATCATGTAACTTATTGACACCGACGGAATACCTTGTGTGTATCAAACGTCACAACGTTACTGGATGACTATAAAGGTGCTCTACAGGTATCGCCGAAGGTGTCCGTTGAGTTAGCATGGATCAAGACAGGGATTCGTCACTCCGTGTAACGGAGAGGTATCTCGGGGCCCACTCGGTAATACAACATCACATACAAGCCTTGCAAGCAATGTGACTCAAGTGTAAGTCACGGGATCTTGTATTACGGAACGAGTAAAGAGACTTGTCGGTAATGAGATTGAAATAGGTATAGAGATGCCGACGATCAAATCTCGGGCAAGTAACATACCGAAGGACAAAGGAAATGTTATACGGGATTATAAGAATCCTTGGCACAGAGGTTCAACCCATAGGATCTTCGTAGAATATGTAGGATCCAATACGGACATCTGATACGTTTCCAACGTATCTATATTTTTTTATGGTTCCATGCTATTATTTTGTCAACTTTGGATGTTTCGTATGCATGAATATGCTATTTTATATCTTTTTTGGGACTAACCTATTAACTCAGTGCCAAGTGCCAGTTTTTGTTTTTTCCGTGTTTTTGACCTTTTTCAGAGGAGAATACTAAATGGAGTCCAAACGGAATAAAACATGCGGAATGGTTTTTTCCATAACAGAAGATACGCAGGAGACTTGAGAACAAAGGCAGGGGACCTCGGGGAAGGTCACAAGCCCCTAGCCCCGACCTGGGGGACGGGCCTAGCAGGCTTGTGGGCCCCCCGTGGCTCCTCTGCCCTACCTCTTCCGCCTATAAATTCTCTAAAAATCCAAAACCACCAGAGAGAGCCATGAGAATACTTTTCCGTCGCCGCAAGCTTCTCTCTCCGCAAGATCCCATCTGGGGACCATTTTGGTGCCCTGTCGGAGGGGGGATTCGGACACGGAGGGCTTCTTCATCAACACCATTGGCTCTCTGATGATGCGTGAGTAGTTCACCACAGACCTTCGGGTCCATAACTAGTAGCTAGATGGCTTCTTCTCTCTCTTGGATCTTCAATACAAAGTTCTCCATGATCTTCATGGAGATCTATCCGATGTAACTTTCTTTTGAGGTGTGTTTGTCGAGATCCGATGAATTGTGGATTTATGATCAGATTATCTATGAATATTTGTTTCCCATGCAACTTTCCCAACACAAAGTTCGCTAAGCAATCTGCAACCCTATTCTGATCACGAGAAAAAATTTACAGGAAGAGAAACCCTATCACTTAAGAGAAATTTAATCTCCTGGATCATATGGCCGTAGGCTGATCTATCCAAGGATGCATGAGATATAGCTTTAAGGGCTGAAGCACAATCTGATTGGACCATGATCGTGGAGTTGGAATGCTCAACTGTCAGTTTAATTCCTTCTAGTATAGCATGTAGCTCCGCTTCAAGGGCATCTATGCAATGGAATAACTTGCGGTAAGCAGCAAAGATCACACCGCCGCTTGCATTCCTCAAGATCATACCCGATCCAGGCGAGCCATCTGTAACGTTAAAGGATCCATCCAATGACAGCGCCACCGCTCCTATCCGAGGGGGTGGCCAAGGCACACGACGCATGGGGTTTATGTGGGCCTCTCCCACGGCAAAGGTTTGAGAGAACACCAGAGACTTTCCCTTGATTGTCTCATCCACTCCCCGCGAAATCTAATTGAATGCATTATGGTAGCTGAGAAGGAATGAACATGATACCTCTGGTGGTGGAATTGATTTACCATGTACCAGCTCATTCCGAAGGTGCCATGCTCTCCATAAGACCATGATAATTCTGCTCCTCATAGACTCATGTGATTCTGCGAGGAGATGAAACAGCCATTCAGTCCCTGTCCACTTGATCATAGATCTTTTCGGTAGAGGCCAATGATTCTGCATCAAGTACCAAAGATTAGTAGCACTTGGGCAAGATATTAGCGCATGAAATGATGATTTCTGCTCCCGGTCACATAGCTTGCAGTACCCATTCAGACCAATATGCCTTTTTCTCTTTTCAGCATCCATCGGCAGGGCGCCTGAGGCCACTTGCCAAGCAAAATTCTTGAGTTTTAGTGGAACCACAACATTCCACACTAAGCGCCAGAGAGATCTATCTCCCGATGGATGATTGCTGGACAAACCTGGACAGAACTGATCATAGTGGTCCGCCATCGCCACATGATAAGCGCTCTTTACTGTCAACATGCCCAGTTTCTCCCATGGCCAAGAAATAAGGTCCTCCCGTTGCCTCGTAGACGTTCTGATCTTGAGGATGTAGTCCACATCCGGGTGCCAAAAGTGTTGTTGTACCAGCCCCACCTTCCAATTACCGCGATCATCTAAGAAATCACTTACTCTGTTAAGGTGACAGTTCCTCTTGGGAGTAATGGGTGTGTACGGCGGACCACGCGTGGAATCCATGGATCCCTCCAAAGATGAATATTGCACTATTGCCAACTCGCCATAACATGCCTTTCTTCACTAGTTCCAGTACATACTCAATTCCTTTCCACACTGCCGAAGAGTTCCCTAAAAACATTGTATCAACCAAGCTGTCCTTAGGGAAATATTTGGCTCGAAGGAGTCTAGCAAATAGAGAATCCGGTGTCGTCAAGAGTCGCCAAGCTTGCTTAGCAAGCAACGCCTGGTTATAATCCCGGAATCCAAGTCCTCCTTTAGGCTTGGGTATGATTAGCTTGTCCCATGCAGTCCATGACATTTTCCGTCTGCCATTCTCCACCACCCACCAATACTTTCTCATCATTTTTCTTAGATCATCACACACGGAGAAATGAAGTTTAAATATAATCATGAAATAAACTGAATGGCTTGTGCAACAGACTTGATTAAAACTTCTTTGCTGTCTTGTGAGCAGTACCTTTCGCTCCAGTCAATTAACCTCTTACTCAATCTTGATTGTTCAAAACGGCCCTTATGCATACGGCCTTCCGGTACAGGGAGGCTTAGGTACTTGGGCTCGAACTCCTGCTCAGTGACTTGCAGAATATCTTTCACTTCTTCAACCACTAGAGAAGGGTAGCTGTCAGCAAACAAGATGGAACACTTTGATGGATTGATAAGTTGACCCGTAGCTGAAGCATAAGTGTTCAAAACATCTCTCACAATCACCGCTTCATACCAGGAAGCCCGAAAAAAGAGAAGGGAGTCACTCGCAAACAATAAGTGTGAAATAGCCGGAGCACCCCGACGGATTTTTACAGCCTCAAGACCTCTTTCTTGTACACACCATGTAATAGGGTGGATAATGCATCAGCGACAAAAAGAAATAGGAAGGGTGATAATGGGCCACCTTGTCGCAAACCGCGAGATGGTGAAAACTGTTCGAGAGATTTTCCATTCAACTTCACCGCAAACTTTACCGAGCGCACAGAATCCATGACCTGGGCGACCCACTCTCCCGCGAATCCCCACTTCAACATCGCACGCTCCAAGAAAACCCAATCAACACGATCATAGTCTTTGGACAGATCAAACTTGTAAGCACAAAAATTATTGCCTCCAGCGCTGGTTTGTATATGGTGTATACACTCAAAGGCAATGATGGAATTATCTCAGATAAGTCTACCCGGGATGAACGCACTTTGATTTTCAGTTATAAGCTCTGTAAGAAGTGGTCTAAGATGATTTACCAAGCACTTTGAAATTATCTTGTAGATCACATCACATAATGAAATAGGGCAGAAATCCTTCAGGCAGGAGGGATGCTGAACCTTGGGTATTAACACAATAGAGGTGTCCTTTACACCCTCACGCATCAACCCTGTCACAAAAACTGTTGCACCGCCTTCACAATTTCACCTTTCAACACTCCCCAATTCCTTTAATAGAACTTTGCAGGAAACCCGTCAGGCCCGAGTGCCTTCAACGGGCCAATTTGAAAGAGCGAATACGAAATCTCTTTCTGTGAAAAGGGTGACAACAAACTTTCATTTATTGCACCTGTAACCTTGGGCATGATCATATCCAAAAATACATCCGGAACTAAGGTAGTGTCCTTAATTAGTATACACCTCCCGGAAATAAGAAGCCGCCATGCGTTCCATCTCTGTTGGTACTGAGCACCATGATCCATCCACTTTCTGAATCATTCTTATATTGTTCCTCCTCGCACGCCACACTGCCTAACAATGAAAGTATTGGGCATTACGGTAACCTTCCTTCATCTAGGCGATGCGGCTGCGTTGGAGCAACATCATTTTCTCCCGGTATAATAATTTGTCCAAACACACCATTTTTTGTCTCATTTGCAACCGGTCGCCATTGTTAATTTGCAGAGCTTCCAGCTCCTTTCAAAGGGTTTCAATTTGTTTTTCATTATGTCCAAAATTCTCTTTACTCCACTTCCGCAGATCAGTCATAACTGACTTCAGCAAGACATCGACGTTCCCCAGGTCCCCGTTCGGCCTGACCCAGGCCCAAGGCCTGCAATCCCTCTCCCACATGATTTCGTACTTAGGTGCACCTTTCATCACTAGTAGAAAAAGGGCCTTTTGTCCCGGTTCATAAGGACCTTCTGTCCCGGTTTCGGAACCGGGACAAAAAGGTCGTTACTAATGCCCTTGGCCTTTACTCCCGGTTCTTACACGAACCGGGACAGATGGGCCTCCACGTGGCCGCTGCGGCCAGGCCAGGCAGGGGGGCCTTTAGTCCCGGTTGATGACACCAACCGGGACCAAAAGGCATCCACGCGTCAGCACCTGGCTGGAGCTGAGTTTTTTTAAAGGGGCTGGTTTAGGGGTTAATTTAGGTTGTTATTAGCTACCTAATAGAGAAAAGTGTCCTCTCTTATATATCTCTGTTCTTGGTCATCCGTCATGCTTTGTCGAACATATTTACAAAATGTAGACACGAGTTACATGCACATATATGCATCTTTTTTACACTATATCATTTCATATCATTTTCGTCGAATGGCACTAGTATTCTAATCGGTCATCTAACAACTCATCATCAACTTAATCATATACCAAGTTATCATATGATACACATAAAATAAAACAGAGAAACATCATAATATATAGTCATCATATGCATCATGCATCCTAATTAATCGATCTTGTCAAGTAATAATATAAACTAGAATAACTTGTCTCTCATAAGACCTAGTCCTCCCTCTTAGATATAATGTCATAAAACAGAATAAGACCTATGGCTCCATGATGAATCACAGAGATCCAACGGTCTCCAGCTTGTGGCTTGCGAACCTTCTTTATTTCTCTCCATGCTTCAATTTGGAATCTTTTTTATCTTGATTTGAAGTTAATCAAGTATGGAGCATAGAACTCAGCCCTCAACGGGCTTCTAATTCTCATTTGACCTTCTGGGTCCATTAACGGAGGCACTACATCATGTGGCAGTTGCTATTGAAGAACATAATAATAACCTAGTTAGCAATGTAATCAACACCATTTATGCAATAGTGGAGCGTACTTAATTAGGAAACTCTTACCAAGACATTTCGGCGAATGTCATCTGGACTCGACCTATGCACTAGTGGCATGTAAAATGAATAATTTTGGCCAATTCTGAAATGATACGGGAAGGTATCCCTAGAAGCCAGAACACCAGCAACAAGAAAGTGGAGAAGATGGTCATTCTCCTCCCAAGTTAGATGTGATCCATACGTGTAGTGTGTCGTGGCAATTAATTTTCGTAATTCAATCGAAGCAACGAAATAAGCTATAAATTATAATTTAACAAATTTAGTATATAGATGAACACCAACTATTTCTAAATATAAATGCAAATTACTTCACATGGAGGTAAAACAGGAAGCATATCATCGACAACCACCCAAATTTTGTAATAATTTAATGTTTCAAAAATACTTAGAAATTTTGTAATTGTCCACAAGATGTGGGCATTATATAAACCATTCAAAACGACCACATGTGCTACGATCATTCAAAGGACAATTTGGGTTGTTGTTGTTGTTTGTACAACATGTAACATGATATAATTATAACTATGGTCCAATAACTAGGAACCTGCAACGTGTGGCCAAAGTTTTAATAGAGGATGAACACCACATGACATGTAAATTGCGAGAGGAAAACAGGTTCACTACACCAACTATTTATAAATATAAATGCAAATTACTTGACAAATATGGTTGAGAAACTCACATGAAGGTAAAACAGGAAGCATATCATCGACAACCACCCAAATGTCGATGTTGTCTGACATATTATCTTCAGGACGAAGATCGAATGTGATTTCCATTCCCTTCTGAAATCCATATGCCTTGCAAAGATCTTCCCACTTTGGGCACCCAAATTCTGTTTGTAAAACTGAATTAAATACTTGGATAACAACTGTGTGACCATGTATAGTCCTCAGCTTAGCGCTCCTCGTCTCAATTCTCTCGTGGTCTTTGAAACCGAGCCTCTCCAACACATATCTTCTTGCATGGCAAGGGAGGTACATATCGTCGTTCTCGTCAAGCTTCATGCTGAAGAACCTATCGTCTCGCAGGTGAGGCATGTCGCACATACCCCGAGAGTCGTCGCAATAATAACACTCGCAATATCCATCGTCAGACATTTCCTGTTTTAATGTGGTAAATGTGTGTAAACAACAATATAATCGTGACATACTATATATATATATATATATCGAAAGAATTGAACATATATATATAATAACTCGTCATGCTCGCATCATGAATCATCATATATAACAACAAGTCCTACTAATTAATCATCATCATACATAGTTAAATAAAGTGTGTCACGATTATATATAACAACAAGTCAACGTCGATGCGGGAACTACTTCTATATTTTTCTATAGTTCTATAGTTCTATCGTCTCGCAGGTGTACTTACTAAAAATAAACTAGTTTAACTATAGTTCTATTATTTTTCTAACTAATTATATTAAACACTTTCTCTTCTTATTTTTTTCTTTTGACATATTTGATCTTTGCATATATATGAACATACAAACATGCATATTCAACAATAATATCACCAAAAAAATCTTTTAACAGAAAAAAATATTTGCTCACGGCGACGGTATCGGGGAAGGCGACGGGGACGGGGACGGCGACGGCGACGGCGTGGGGCGGGGCGGCGCGGCGACGGTCGACAGTGAGGTGCGGCGCGGGCCGGGGCGGGGCGGCGACGGGCAGGGGCCGACGGCATCGCGAGGCACGGGGCGCGGGGCGGGGGGCGGCGCGGGACGTCACGTGGCGACGACGGCGACGGCGAGGGCGAGGCGGCGGGATCGAATGGAGAGAGGGGGAGAGATCAAAATTTCTAAATTGTCGCTTATATAGCCCCACCTTTAGTCCTGGTTGGTGGCACCAACCGGGACCAAAGGTCTCTTTCAGCAGCCCGACGGGCGGGAAGCAGAGGCATTGGTACCGGTTGGTGGCACAAACCCGGACCAAAGGTCTCTTTTCAACAATCCAAAGGGCAGGAAGCAGAGGCCTTTGGTCACGGTTGGTGGCACCAACCGGTACCAATGCCTCCCTTTAGTCCCGGTTGGTGCCACCAACCGGGACCAAAGGCCTTGCGCGGTGCGGTGCTATGTTTAGTCCCACCTCGCTAGCCGAGAGGGGCTCGGAGTGGTTTATAAGCCCTGCCGAACCAACCACTTCGAGCTCCTCTCTACTGCAGGCTTACGGGCCTAAAATCACTCTCTCTGCTTGTGGGCCTATTGGGCCTACTGCGGGCCTGCATCCTGGCCCTAGTAATGGGTTTCTAGTTGTATGAGGCTCTGGTGGCCGTGTAGGTGGCACTTTTTTATTTTTTTTCTTGTTTTTTTGCTTTTTTTTTGTTTCTAATTACTTATTTATTTTATTTTACGATAATTCTTTTTGCTATTAAAGTTTGTAACAAAATTCTAATTACTTATTTATTTTCTTTTATGATAATTCTTTTTTCTTTTAATGTTTTGAACAAAATTCTAATTACTTATTTATTTTATTTTATGATAATTCTTTTTGCTATTAAAGTTTGTAACAAAATTCTATATAATTTTAGTTTCAATAATACTAGAGGTTTATAAAATCTTTTTAGTTGATTCCTTTAGCACCAGTTCTAAGGCTGTTACAAGGGCATTTTATTTGGTACATGTTTTAAGGCTGGGGCCCCACGAGCACCTTTTAGTACCGGTTCGTGGCATGAATCGGGAAAAGAGATTTTTAGTTGATTCTTTCTGCAGCTGTTTTTTAGTCCCACCTCGCCAAGCGAGAGGCACTCGCAGCGGTTTATAAGCCCTGGGTGTAAAGACGATGAAGGGAGAAGCGCAGTGCTCACGTGCACGTTGGCCTGAAGCTAAGCAACGTGCAGGTGAGCATTGCGCCTCTCTTTTATTTTGGCATGGTATCATCATTTCATCCACATAGCGTATGCAAGAAAGTTGAGAGCGTTACGGTAGAAACTGGATGCACTTCGTGTACAAAACGGACAATCTCTTTGGAAGTATCAGGGTTTCATACGGAAACTCGTCTGTTACAAAGGGATATCATTTTTTTGAACTTATTTGAACTCCATAGTTTTTCTGTGTTCAAAATGCACCATTCAAAGGCACATCATCAATTTACATCCCTTTCTAACTTCATTTGTTATTTTTCATGCATTTACTGATTATTTTGAGCTATAAGACCATGAAATTGAAAAGCATTTGAAATGAACTCAGAAAAGGTTCCAAGTTGGCATGGTATCATCATTTCAGCCACATAGCATGTGCGAGAAAGTTGAGAGGGTTACGACAAAAAATGGATGCACTTCGTGTACAAAACGGACAATCTCTTTCGAAGTATCAGGGTTTCATACGAAAACTCGTCTCTTACAAAGGGATTTCATTTTTTGAACTTATTTGAACTCCCTAGTTTTTCTGCGTTCAAAATGCACCATTCAAAGCCACATCATCAATTTACAACCCTTTCTGACTTCATTTGTTATTTTTCATGAATTTACTGATTATTTTGAGCTATAAGACCATGAAATAGAAAAGCATTTGAAATGAACTCTGAAAAGGTTCCAAGTTGGCATGGTATCATCATTTCACCCACATAGCATGTGCGAGAAAGTTGAGAGGGTTAAGGCAAAAACTGGATGCACTTCGTGTACAAAACAGACAATCTCTTTCATATTATCACGGTTTCATACGGAAACTCGTCTATTACAAAGGGATTTCATTTTTTTGAAATTATTTGAACTCCATAGTTTTGCTGTGTTCAAAATGCACCATTCAAAGCCACATCAACAATTTACAACACTTTCTGACATCATTTCTTATTTTTCATGCATTTACTGATTATTTTGAGCTATAAGACCATAAAATTGAAAAGCATTTGAAATGAACTCTGAAAAGGTTCCAAGTTGGCATGGTATCATCATTTCACCCACATAGCATGTGCGAGAAATTGAGAGGGTTACGGCAAAAACTGGATGCACTTCGTGTACAAAACGGACAATCTCTTTCGAAGTATCAGGGTTTCATACGGAAACTCGTCTGTTACAAAGGGATTTCATTTTTTTGAACTTATTTGAACTCCATAGTTTTTCTGTGTTCAAAATGCACCATTCAAAGACACATCATCAATTTACAACCCTTTCTAACTTCATTTGTTATTTTTCATGCATTTACTGATTATTTTGAGCTATAAAACCATGAAATTGAAAAGCATTTGAAATGAACTCATGAAAAGGTTCCAAGTTGGCATGGTATCATCATTTCAGCCACATAGCATGTGCGAGAAAGTTGAGAGGGTTACGGCAAAAACTGGATGCACTTCGTGTACAAAACAGACAATCTCTTTCGAAGTATCAGGGTTTCATACGGAAACTCGTCTGTTACAAAGAGATTTCATTTTTTGTACTTATTTGAACTCCATAGTTTTTCTGCGTTCAATATGCACCATTCAAAGCCACATCATCAATTTACAACCCTTTCTGACTTCATTTGTTATTTTTCATGCATTTACTGATTATTTTGAGGTATAAGACCATGAAATTGAAAAGCATTTGAAATGAACTCTGAAAAGGTTCTAAGTTGGCATGGTATCATCATTTCACCCACATAGCATGTGCGAGAAAGTTGAGAGGGTTACGGCAAAAACTGGATGCACTTCGTGTACAAAACAAACAATCTCTTTTATAGTATCACGGTTTCGTACGGAAACTCGTCTGTTACAAAGGGATTTCATTTTTTTCAAATTATTTGAACTCCATAGTTTTTCTGTGTTCAAAATGCACCATTCAAAGCCACATCAACAATTTACAACACTTTCTGACATCATTTCTTATTTTTCATGGATTTACTGATTATTTTGAGCTATAAGACCATAAAATTGAAAAGCATTTGAAATGAACTCTGAAAAGGTTCCAAGTTGGCATGGTATCATCATTAGACCCACATAACATGTGCGAGAAATTGAGAGGGTTACGGCAAAAACTGGATGCGCTTCGTGTACAAAACGGACAATCTCTTTCGAAGTATCAGGGTTTCATACGGAAACTCGTCTCTTACAAAGGGATTTCATTTTTTTGAACTTATTTGAACTCCATAGTTTTTCTGTGTTCAAAATGCACCATTCAAAGCCACATCAACAATTTACAACCCTTTCTGACATCATTTGTTATTTTTCATGCATTTACTGATTATTTTGAGCTATAAGACCATAAAATTGAAAAGCATTTGAAATGAACTCTGAAAAGGTTCCAAGTTGGCATGGTATCATCATTTCACCCACATAGGATGTGCGAGAAAGTTGAGAGGGTTACGGCAAAAACTGGATGCACTTCGTGTACAAAGCGGACAATCTCTTTCGAAGTATCAGGGTTTCATACAGAAACTCGTCTGTTACAAAGGAATTTCATTTTTTTGAACTTATTTGAACTCCATAGTTTTTCTGTGTTCAAAATGCACCATTCAAAGCCATATCAACAATTTACAACCCTTTCTGACATCATTTGTTATTTTTCATGCATTTACTGATTATTTTGAGCTATAAGACCATAAACTTGAAAAGCATTTGAAATGAATTCTGAAAAGGTTCTAAGTTGGCAGTGGTGACAATTTTAACACAACACATGATATCCATTACATCTAGGGCACAACATTACATTTGTTCAAGTTCACAACAGTGCACAAATGATAGAATTACATCTACGGCACAACACACTAGAAGAAACATAACACACACACTGCCACTTAATTGGTTTGCTTAGATCAAATAGAAACTAAACTCACCACAATGATGATGCCAAGAACAAAGAGAAAACCCATTGTTTCCATGAGCTCATTCCTTTTCTGCAACTTCAATTGCATTTTCTTGTTTTCATTGTTCAGATCCATAACCTTCTTCTCCATCCTACTAGCTTTGATCCAACTACGTTCAAGGCCACCATGGAGCTCCTCAAAAGCTTGCCCCACTAGCTCAGTGGGAGGGGGGTCAATCCAAACAACCCAATCACACTCATTGGAAAGCTGTTAAATCAGAGTTCACATAATTAGGTGAAATTCATAACTTTGCAATAAATCGATGAAAACAGAGTACCAAATGATGTTTTGAGGAATTACATCGAGTGGACAACCCAAAAACCTTCTGCCCGTGCTTGCTCCACCCCAAGAAACACGGCGAGCAGGAATTAGCCCATGCCCCGGGCAACGGTGATTCGAGCGCTCCTCAAGGCCGTAGAAACTTGGATTGGGAATGAAAAATTCGGATTGGAACTGCACAGTCCCGCAGCCATCCACCTACGAGCCAGAAAGGCGCATATTACGGCCCATCCCGCGAAACCCTAGATGAGAAATCCCCAAATCCAATGGGCTAATGCCTCCCATGGGTCCCGGTTCATGAAGAACCGGGACTAATGGGCTGGCCAGGCCCGAACCAAAGCCCTATTTTCTACTAGTGCATGCGGCCATCCTGCGCCTCATCTAGGTGCAAGAAAACTGGACAGGGATCTGACCAAGGTGAAACAAGGTGCTGAACTCTAGCAAAAGGGAAAAGCTCCCTCCAATCCTTTGACGCGCACACTCTGTCCAAGCGGACTCGAATATTGTCGTGCCCTAACTGGGCATTATCGTATGTGTAGGGCACTCCCGAGAACCCCAGATCAACAAGCTCATGGACCTCAAGTGTGTCCCAGAATGCTTCCATCTAACTCTCCCTTCTATTTGTTCTTGAGAAGTTCTCATGTTGTGAGAGGGCCTCATTAAAATCCGCACACACAACCCAGGGCATGTGAGAGACGCCCTTTAGACTAATGAGATGATCCCACATGCGTTGCCGATGCTCAACACGCGGTTCCCCATAGACGAAGGTTGATCTCCAGTGCTTCCCTGACCCTTGATCCAATATTCTTACATGAGTGTATCTGTTACACGAATCAAGCACCGTGACTTGGAGTGCTTTGTCCCAGAACAAAGCTAGACCGTCACCACGGCCTTCACAGTCAAGACCATAGAAACCTTTGAGGCCTAACCTCCATCGTAGATGCTCAATATTTGCACAGGTTTGTCTCGTTTCAACAAGGAAGACAAAACTCGAGGAATGCGCTTTTACAAGAGTCCCAACTTTGTGAACTGTTCGGCGGTTCCGTGCCCCCCGCAGTTCCAAACTAAGTGACTCGTTGGGACTGGCGGCGCTCCATCAGGGAGTCCGCTGAAAAGTTTCGAGAATCACACTGTTCACTATCCCTCTTTGCACGCTTACTACATGATCTAGTCGTTGGCGACACCATGACAGGGTCCTTTTTGCCATCAGTAAGCAGCAACAGCTCCTTCGCCTGATTAGGGGCCCTCACTCGTTCATCCACATTTAGTCTCTTATGGGCGGATTTATCCACGTCCATCGCCAAAGGGAGGGGCTGTTTGATTGGGCCACCACTAGAAACATCTCATCTAATGGAACCTGAAAAGTCGTTGATCGTCCTTATGGATGCAATCCTGTGGGATGTAAGTGGATGTTTAAGAAAAAACTTAGACCTCATAGTATAATTGAAAAGTACAAGGCACGACTCGTGGACAAGGGTTATTGCTAAAAGGAAGATGAAGACTTCTTTAATACCTACTCACCTTTACCTGGACTGACCACTCTTCGGGTGTTACTATCACCAGCTGCCTCACACGGTCTTCTCATTCATCAAATGGATGTTAAGACGAGTTTACTCAATGGAGAGTCGGACGAGACAATTTACATGGATGAGCCCGATGATTTTGTAGTACCTGATCGGGAAGGAAAGGTGTGCAATTTATTGAAATCTTTATACGGACTTAATTAAGCTCCTAAGAAGTCGCATAAGAAGTTCAAAAGAACATTAACTGCCGCACGCTTTGTTGTAAACGAAGTTGACAAGTGTGTGTACTATTGCCATGGTGGGGGCAAAGAAGTTATTGTGTGTTTGTATGTCGACGAACTACTGATCTTTGGAACCAAACTCGATTTAATCAAGGAGGTTAAGGATTTATTATCTTGTTGTTTTGAGATGAAGGATCTAGGAATATGACGTATATGCTCCATCTGTGGGGAAGCCTTGAGGCAACTTAGTATCGGTCAAGGATTTATATGAAACTAGTCCCATAAAATGCTTGTAGTTCAAGACATAGTCCACTATTCTAATTGTGATCTAGTGTAGTATAAAAGTCTAAATTGGAAGTTCAACTTAATAGTATTCATTAAGCATCGATATATAAACAATGTTTTGCAACTAAATGATAAGGTGTACCAACGAGACTTTGTGGGGATTGTTGGAATTTGCTAGTAGGCTTTTGGCCTAAAGCCCAACAAAATTCTGAAATTCTTATGACCCATTCATACATGGTTGTGTGTGAAGTGAGTGGGACTAATGTTTAGTCTCATACCACTAGTTGGTAGAGAGTTGCACCATCTTATAAGGTAAGCTCTTTTAGCACTTGTATCAGAATGAGAAGAGAAGACCTATACGTGTGCTCCTCTTCCTCGCTCAACACGCCATGCCACGTCACAGTGCCTTGGGTTTTGGAAATGAGTTGAGCCGAGGACAATACATGTTTTTATTGTTGTTGTTTGAAAAAAATTAATTAGTCATTAACTTATAATTAATATACGCATTCACTACAAGAAATACGGTCAATTATGACTAAAATTAGTGACGGGTTTAATTGGACCCATGACCAAAATTCACAAATTGGTCGTGAAGAGTGTGGATGGGTCCAAACCCTATAATATCATGCCAATTTAGGGAAAAAGGTCGTTATCTGATTGCATAGAATGGTCATAAAAAGATGAATGATGCATACTAGCTTATTTCAAGTCAACCATGACCAAATTATATCATCATAGAAATCTGATGAGGGTGACTAGGTGACAACTCAGTAATTTTGTCTAGGCGTGTGCCTAGTTGTCAATTTTTTGTCTACAGGTGTATATAATTTTCAATTTGAAGTACCACACACACAACTATGATGGGCTAACTCACACGCGGGTTTGGTGGTTGTCAATGGGATACGGTTGTTAAAATTGATAAAAACTGGGCCAACAAGACTCGAATCAAAAGACATGTCACGCATCCAACAACCACCTACTAGTAGGCATTCATCATGCATACGGTGTAGTAACAGTTGGAATTTTTTTAACTATATAAGCATTCAAAAGTGGGCCTCCTTTGCGCAAAACCTGGGCCAAGTTCATTTTTTATCAACAAAAGAAAAGATACCGGGTCAAGCCCATGACTTAGAAACGAACCCAAGCAAAAAATGCTGGGTCAAGTCAACGGTCCTACCTGCGGTAGGAGGTCGCTCCCACGCACACGGGGGCGCCCGACTCGGCCGACCCAGCTATTTTTTGGTCTACAAAAATCGAATAATTTCCTTTTTTGTGTTTCTTTTCTTCTTTTTCCTTTTTTGGCTCGTTTTTCTTCCCATTTTTCTTTTTTTTTAGTTTTATCAAAATGAACAAACGTTGAATTTCTCTATCGTCTCCCCCCCCCCCGCACCACACCTCGCCGCCGCCACCACCTATGGCGCCCGATCCTGCGTGATTTCGGCGTCCTCCGGCGACGCCCAACACACTACCGTGCCCCCTCCCAATGCTCCTTCCTCCCGTCGGGCCAGATCCAGCCCGCGCATCCTCCAACAACCATGAGCGGCCCTCCCAGCAGCTAGGGTTTGGGCCAGCACGTCATCGGCATTGTTCTGTCGACTCAGGTGAGTCCCTCCACTCCTCCTCGTCACATCCCTCCCTCTCTTCCTCACATCGTCTCGTCTCCCTCGCAGATCCAGCATGATGTCGCCCGAAACCCTCCTCCCGTTGTCTCGTTCTTCTACAAATCCACTTCATCTCCTCTTGATGCGTGTGTGTGTTGTGTCAAGGAAAGGATCTCAAGGCGTCGGCCTTGCTCTTCTCAAGGAGGGGCAGGAGGGTTCTACTCCTAGGGCGACCAAGAGATCTTTCCCGGGCTCAAGCACGGCCACGACGACCCATTGCGGCAGGTAGCATCCCCCCCCCTCTTCCTCCGCTCACTAATGATGTTAAGTTAAGGAATATTCCTTGCAAATCCTGGTTGTGTCAAGGAATTCAAGAGGTATTTGTATGAACAAGCCCAGTTTTATTTTATTTTGTTTGTTAGTACCACAAACAGAGAGAACATGAGGTCCAGATTGGTCAATTTTGCTGCCACCGCATGGATTTGTATCTATTCAACCATCTCCCTGTTGTTTGTATTGCAAGAAATTCAGTTTTGGGTGACCTGCACTTAGTTTAACTTATCTGAATAATGAACCATCTTGTTCAAGTTCACTTGGGTGACCTGTCCATAGCACCCAAGCTAGCAAGCTCATGAGTTGACTTGTGAAAGTTATGCTTATAATGCATTTCAGCATGAGATAGGAAGAGCCGGAGAAGATATCGGACATTACGGAATAAGACCCCTAGTGCAGCATCATTGAAAACATTACTAGTAGTGGCATTTTGGAGATTCAGGCAATCTGTTTGAAGAATAACATGGCACATGCCCATATGTTCTGCTACTCTAAAGACGCCAAACATTCAGCATGCAAAGGACCTTGAACGTGGATGCTGGTACCTACTACAACAATTATAATTTGTCCTTAAGCATCATGTCCTTGGCAGCCCCATCCTCCTCTTTGGAATTTAGTATCAAAAGAAGCATCATGATTAATCTTTACTAGAAGCAAAGGGTGTGGTTTGCTGCACCGTGAAATTACAATGTGTTTTGTTTGTATCGTGGTTTTCTTTATGATACATTGCCAACCAATTATTATTTTTCTTGCAGGCGGCGATGGCGGGAGTTCCATATTGGACAGATGAAGAGGATGAGTAGAAAGAAGGCTTGGGCATGAGTGGGTGTTGGGTGGCGGCAGCCTTCCAGTACCTGTGTGACATCCCGATGCTGACATTCCAGAAGATTCCCCTCTTTTTTCGTTTTCGTCGTGTGTCTATTTTCTTTTGTCGCATCATCGTCGCATCATGCGCATCATCTGCATTGCATCGCCATCTCCGTTGCCGCCAGTTTTCAAAAGTTGCATCCGTTGTTAGTTGCCGGTTCTCGTCGTTGTTCGTTCTGAGCCCATTCACACAGGCACGCTCCCGCGGCATCGTCGAAACCTTGTTTTAAAAGTGTGCGTAAAACTTTCTCTGTTTGAGTCGATATTTTACGTGCGATCGAATTGTAATATAGGTAGGCCGCCTGTCAAATTTCGTCGCGATCGGACTCCGTCTGGTACCCGAACGGTCGACCGTAGCGGCACCGTATTCGGTCTATCGTTGGACGTGTTCCGGTGTTTTAAAAAAATAAGTTGCTGGGTGCCTGTTTTCCCTCTCATCTCCGCCTAGCCCTCTGCACAGTGCTTCGACCCTATGCGCAGCCCAGTCCGAAAACCTCCCGGAACTCAAACCCGGCGGTCGTGACCGTTGGATCTGGATCAACCCCGTTTTACCGCAAACCGTCACCGGTTTGTCAACTGGACTCCCTAACCTAGTCATTTTCGACCGTTCGATTTAATCGGAGGGTCCAAATGCCCATTAGACCGACCCAAGTGCTATATGCAGTAAACCTAGACCTAGCCTTAGCCTCTACCTCGATCCACTCCCCAATCCCGATTCAGCCGCCGACACCCACCTAACTCTCCTCGTTGTGCCAAACCAGCCAACCACCACAGCCAAGCCCTGCTAAATCTCATCCGTCGGATCCGAGATCGGACGTCCCAAAGTTCCTCCCGCTGGGCTCAACCCAGATTGGATCGAGGCACTGCCTCACCCCCGCGTCCTCCACGACCCGCTGACGCTCCGGCAAGCTGCCGGCCGACGGAGCACCGCAGGTCAGACCCAAGTGCCCAACCTCCCCTCTTCTCGGCCTTCCTCTCCCCCTGACTTCTCTCTTGCAGGAGGCCATGCCCGCCATCTACAGGAGCTGGCACCCGTCGCTTCCACCCCAAGATGTCATGGTCGCCTTCATCAACGACCGGAACCGAAGTTTGATGGATGCGGCAGCTCCCCTCTGGATCCCGCAGTCGCTACCCTCGCCCCTGCCTTCTTCCCCTCTCCCCCTTTTCCCCCATATCTCTCTAAGCTCCCCGTGTCTCTCTCCGCAGCAAGCTCCGCCGCACCAAGTGTTGCCATGGACGCCTCACCGGTGTAGCACGAGCTCGCCGTCGGAGCTCCTTCTAGCCGGATCTGCACCAGGGTACCCCCCCCCCCCCCCGTATCCATTCCCAGCTTCTGTGCTCGCTATCGTCACCGGAGAATAGTGTGTGGCCGAGGTCCCTTGCCTCCTGTGCGTGCAGCCTGGGAAGAGGAGAAGAGATCAGCCCGTGCCTTGCTCCCTTGACCTGCGCACGGGCAACTCTTCGCCAAGGCCCGTAGCGCAGCCATCCAAGCCCCCATCGAGCTCCTCACCTCGCCGTCCTCCCCATGGGGACGACAAGCTTCATGGGCACTACCATCCGCCGGTGCTGCACACCCAGTCCTGCTGGTTTCAGACAGGTGAAGATTTGTCTCGTTATCAGTTACAATTTTGTACAGGTTCAGTTTCAGCGTGGTTGTGTGCTCATCTGCAGAAGGCATCCATTTTTACCAATAGTCGTTAGTAGCCCAGCTGGTCACGACGTTGATCCTCCACCCAGTAGACCAGGGATCAAATCCCACCATCTCCAATATACTTTTTCTCATCGTTTTTGCTTTGTCTTTTATCAGCCTGGTTGTTATGTTCAATAACCGTATGCACAAAGCACAAGAGCACTTCGAGACCTGCTGGTTAACCCAGCGCATTGGCATTGTGGAGATCTGGTGTTCAAGTCCCAGTTGTTTCCCATATAATTTTTTTCCATTGTCCTTTCTTTTTTTATACGCTAGGATTTTTGCTATATCAGGATATAGGTGTATTTTCAAACGCCTGTAGATTCTATTCTGTGTGTCAGATTTCGACGAGTTAGATATATAACTTGGCTAGAATTTCGCGTAGATTAATAATTTTCGACTTTCATGCTTGATAAAATTACATAAACGTGTTGTTTGCTTCGGTTTGCGTGTCGACGTGTTAAAAACGGTTTAGCCCGTAGTTTTTAAACCGTAGCTCCGTTGAAGATGTGCCATATATGTAAATGGGCTAGAACGACGTGTAGAATCACATGCACCACTTTGTTTTTTCGTTTAACAAACCTAAAATATGATTAGGACAAATCTGGAGAGAATTAATATTTAACACGTGGGGTCATTTCGGAGATGCTATATGTCGTTTCCGGCCTTATTTAAAATGCCTAGCTAGGTAGATTAATTTGTGCTTCACCCCGTGCCATGTAAGCAACATTTAATATCGCGTGTAAATAACCGGAGTGAACTAAATAATTAATTTTGGGATTTCGTCGATATGCAACTCGTTGCATACCGAGCTTCACTTAATGTGTAGTGTTTGCGTGAGGTGAATTGCCATGCCATCCCTTGCATTTTGATCTGATCATGCATCATATTAGGGGGTGCATCATGTCTTGCATTTGCCGTGGTGAATATCGTGTGTTGATGCTTGTTTCAGCTTCCCTCCGTCTCGATAGAGTTCCGCAAGCGTGTCGGATGTGAGGACCGTTCGACTACATCGGTTCGTCTGCTTCACGGAGTCATTCTTCTTCCAAGCGGGATCTCAGGCAAGATGACCATTTCCCCAGATACCATCACTATCATTGCCATGCTAGTTTTACCGCTTCTATCGTTATGTCTCGTTGCCTACCACATGTTAAATACCAGCCTCACAACAATGCCATGAAAACCTTCAACCTGTTCAACCTAGCAAACCACTGATTGGCTATGTTACTGCTTGCTTAACCCTATGTTAGCGTTGCTAGTTGCAGGTGCAGTTGCTTCCATGTGAAAACATGGGTTCCTTGTTATATCACCTTATTTAAATGCTATTTAATTTAATGCACCTATATACTTGGTAAAAGGTTGAAGGCTCGGCCTTTTCTAGCCTGGTGTTTTGTTCCACCTTTGCCCCCTTAGTTTCGGCTACCGGTGTTATGTTCCATAATTGAGCGCTCCTAACACGATCGGGGTTGTTATGGGGACCCCCTTGATAATTCGTTTTAGATTAAAGCTGGTCTGGCAAGGCCCAACATTGGTACTACATTTGCCTAATCACCTAATAAAATTGCATAGGGACTTTCCGGACCCCGAGGATAATTTAATCAACCCCCGGGCCAGTGCTCCTCATGAGTTATGGTCCAAAACAGAGCAGCTTATTAACGCTACCCGGGGCAACTCGGCGTTTGGCGTGGTAACCATCGCTCATCCGTCGTGTCCTGAGAATGAGGTTTCGCGACTCCTATCGGGATCGTCGACACGTCGGGCGGCCTTGCTGGATTAGTTTTACCTTTGACGAGATATCTTGTGCATCAGGATTCCGGTGATGCTTTGGGTAATCTCAGAGTTGAGGTTTTCCACTAAGGAATTCGACAAGATCGCGAGTGTCGTGATTGAGGATTTCGATGCGGCTTGTGGTAATTTGTGATGGACTAGTTGGAGCACCCCTGCAGGGTTCAATCTTTTCGGAAAGCCGTGCCCACGGTTATGTGGCAACGTGGAAACTTTGTTTAACACTGGTTCTAGATAACTTGAAGTTAACTTAATTAAAATAAGCCAATTGTGTGCGTAACCGTGACTGTCTCTTTCATGAGTTCCTTCTCCGATCGAGGACACGGTGGGGTTATGTCTGACGTAGGTAGGTGTTCAGGATCATTCAGTTGATCATCAGTAGTTCATGTCCGTTATGCGTAGATCTTCCCCCTCTTATTTCTTGTACTCGTAAGTTTAGCCACCAAATATATGCTTAGCCGCTGCTGCAACCTCACCACTTAACCATACCTCACCTGTTAAGCTTTGCTAGTCTTGATTCCTTTGGAAATGAGATTGCTGAGTCCCCTGTGGCTCACAGATTACTACAACACCAGTTGCAGGTACAGGTAAAGGTTACTCGACGCGAGCGCGTTGATTGTTCATTTGGAGTTGCTTGTTCTTCTTCTTCTTCTTCATTGATCTAGGATGGGTTCCAGGCCGGCAACCTGGGATAGCAAGGATGGACGTCGTTCTACTTTTCTCGTTTGTTTTCGTCCGTAGTCGGACCCTGCTTTTACTCTTGATGATTACGTAATGTACTGATGTGACTCTGATGTAGCTCGTGGCGAGTGTAAGCCAATTCTATTATATATCTCTTCTTTCAGTACATGTACTTGTAACGATATCCATTCTTGCAACACGACGAGATGCGCTTCTATCTCTGACGAGGTCTTCGTGCCAAATTGAGGATAGGGTCGCATCTTGGGCGTGACAAGTTGGTATCAGAGCAGTACCGACCTAGGAGCCCCCTTGATTGATCGAACTTGGCCGAGTCGAGTCTAGGGAAAAAATACTTTGAGTCTAGTTATATATCGGAGATTAGGATTCTTTTTTCTCCTCTTCTATGCTCCGGTGAGGAATCTTGACGTAATAATTTAGTCTACTTCTCTTCTCACTCAATTTTTTTTAGATCACGCGGATATTTTTGGAATCTATATGATGCCGATGTGACGGAGTTCTGTCTTGGTGCCTCCTATCTGCTTTCAGTTTCAGGGGAGTTGAGCTCCAGGGGATTCTTGAGCACATCGTTATCATTCAGATTTCTTAGTATCTCAGGACGAAGGATGTTCGTAATTGCTTCAATACTAGTAGTGGCGTGATAACCCCGATGTCCCCAGTACTGGTGCAGATTGTTCGGGAGTACTACCATACTTTGTATCATTGTGATCACGAGGGTCTGTTGTAGATGAAGGTCCGAGATTCTAGTTGTGTGTTGACGGATGTGATACAGGTGACGGGTTAGTATAGGAGTTGTGTGATTATTACTTCTTGTATCCGTGTACCAGATTGCATGACCAGATATTTCGGGAATTCTTAGGTGGGAATTCAAGTAGTTGCTTATAGGACAATCTTCCAACAAATGCATGATGTAAGGTTGGGGTTTGACATCTAGTGGATTCGTTTGTTGACGTTCGACTTACAGCGGTTCTCGTTGTGTCTTAAGAGTCCTTGTAGCTTGCTACGACTCGGGAACACTTCGTATGTCGGGTGCACTGCCTTGCACTTGATGTCTACTGTAAGAGTCGAGCCCGTGAGATACTGTCCACGAAAATATCGGACGAAATCTTTCTCATGAGTTTGTTCTGGCTTGTTTCATAAGCCTCATCCTTTGTTTTGTTGAATATGGTAATTCGTGTTGCTTCGATGTCAAGTGGTGATTTCAGATCTTTTCTAAGAGGTGTTCTCATATTTTTATGAGAGTATTAATTCTTTTGCTATATTATCATGTCAATTCCTTTTCAACCGGAGTCATCGTATCAATTCCATTCAACCGATGTGCTTCTCTTCACTGAATTCAATCCTCTCTAATTTTGCACATCATTCTCTCAATTCTTTCCGGAGGTATCTCATCAGTCCCAAGTCATCTTTGTTTTTCCCCGCCCTCCCGCCCTTTTTCTTCGGTGATTGGATTTCATCCAAGCGCATTCATTTCATTGTGCTTCCGATATCTCTTCTTCCTTTCGTAGCCCGTGATTCATTGTGAAGATTCTCAGGAGATTCGTGTCATATTTGTTCATTTTTGTCATCTTTTTCGGTGAATTTAATTTAATTATCCGTGTTCATTGTATCCTATTCATCCTTGTATTTTTTCCCATGTTGGAAATTCTCATCGGTCTTCTTATTGTCATTTCTCTCTATTCTATCCAGAGTGCTGAAGTTATCTCAGAGGTTCTTATTTCCAATCCTTTTAATTATTTTGAGGTGCTATCCTCATCTAGTTTTCTTTATACCGGTGCAATCTCTCTTTCTAATCTATTGTTTCAACGGTGGTTTCTTTGAGTGGGCCCATAACCCACAGGTTTTTTCCAGGATCTTATCTGACTCTTGTAATCTTTTCCCGGAGATCATTAATTCTTTTCAGCTATTATGTAAGTATGAATTTCATCAGTCATATCCCTTCTTCAAGATCAATTTGAATTAATTCTCATATTGGCTCAACCTTTCATTCTTCTTTATTCCGGGGTGTCTCAGCTATTCTTGGTGTTGTTCCTCGTCATCATTCTCAGCTTGCAAATTCGATGGAGTGTTTCTCTCAGTCTTTTTCCATTCTTGTGAAGATTCTCATCTCAGCTTCGTTTTATCATCTTGAATTTGTTTTCAATCATGAGTATCCCTTTCTTGCTATCCGGTGCATTTCTGAGTTGTTTTATTTCTCGTTCCTCCGAAGGCCATCATTTCAGAAGATTCTTCGTTCTCAGCTTTCAGCTTTCATCCTCAATTCTTCTCAATTATTGTCTCTTCATTCGTCTCTCGATTATCCGGTGCCTTGTTCAAGTTTTCTCTCAGGTGGCTCATGATCTCTTCATTCTCATGTGTCTCCATGCTTTCTTGGTATTCCCCTTCAATTGTGAATTCTCACTGGTGTCTCTTTCAAGACTTCTTCTAGTGGTGCATATATATCTCTCTCTTCAAGTTTCTTTCAAGAAGAATAAGGGGTATGCTAAATCCGTTGCTTGTCATCAATTAAACTTGATGAAGGATAAGCATAACATAATTCTTATTCTTGTTCTTCCTTCTTCCAAGAGATTTCAATTCTTCTTCCGGAGGACTCATGATATCAATTCTTTTCCGGAGTTCCAAGTTCTTTTAAGTATCTCTTTGGGAGGCTTCATCTAAATCTTGGCAAGGTCATAATCTTATTCTTTCTACCTTCATATCTTTGCATCATTGATTCGTATACGGAGGTCCTTCATGGTGGTTCATCAAGATTTCAATTCATCCTCAAGTGTTCTTCAAGATTCTTGTTCAAGTACCTCAAGCATTCTTTCCCTTGCATTTTAGTGCATTTGTTCTTCCTTTATCCTTTGAGGTGGTATTATAGCATTCTTATCAGTGTAGGAGCCTCAAAAAGATTTCCTTTCATGAATGAGATAATTAAACCCACCAATCCTATGATCATGAGATATTTTCAACCCATGATTTCTTCATTGAGCTATCTTGGTTTGGATTTCACCTAAAGCTTTTCCTATGGATTGTTGCTATCATGGTGCTTGTCATTAATCCTAGTTCTCAATGTATCCTCTTGGTGTAAGAAATTGTTCATATCTTGTTTCTCCCAATCAATCCTTGTTTCTTTTAGTGGTTGGTTGTCACCTCATATATGTTGAGATGATTTTCATAAGCCCACTACTATCTTGTTCTTTTCGTTGTTGTTTTTCCAACAACTTCGTTCAATTCTTCGTGCAAGGTTGCTTGCCAAGTTCATTGGAGTTAGTAGTTGTCATTCTCTCTTCATTCTCTTCTTCCGTATGAGCTAGTTCATATTCTCTTGTTCCGGAGGCATTTTGATGTTGCTCTTTTGGGTCTATTATGTTGTGTTACCAAGATCATGGTGTTCCCTTGTTCTATTTAGTTGTTTGTTATGTATATTGTAAATTCCTACCGAAGTGCTGCCGAAATTTTCCGTGAATTCTTGCTTCTTTCTCATATCATTCCTCATCTCTTTGTAACCTTCAAGGATAGTTGGTTTCACTCATTTGTCAAAGAAGCAATTAAATTTTTACCTCTTGTTCTTCTCATCCTCTCCCCCTTTTCATTCTTGGATCTCGGGGCGAGATCCTCTTGTAGTGTAGGAGAGTTGTGACATCCCGATGCCGACGTTCCAGAAGATTCCCCTCTCTTTCCGTTTTCGTCGTGTGTCTATTTTCTTTTGTCGCATCATCATCACATCATGCGCATCATCTGCATTGTATCGGCATCTTCGTTGCCGCCAGTTTTCAAAAGTTGCATCCGTTGTTAGTTGTCGGTTCTCGTCGTTGTTTGTTCTGAGCCCGTTCACACACGCACGCGCCCGCGACATCGTCGAAACCTTGTTTTAAAAGTGTGCATAAAACTTTCTCTGTTTGAGTCGATATTTGACGTGCGGTCGAATTGTAATATAGGTAGGCCGCCTGTCAAATTTCGTCGTGATCGAAGTCCGTCTGGTACCCGAACGATCGACCGTAGCGGCACCGTATTCGGTCTATCGTCGGACGTGTTCCGGTGTTTTAAAAAAATACGTTGCCGGGTGCCCATTTTCCCTCTCGTCTCCGCCTAGCCCCTCTGCACAGTGCTTCGACCCTACGCGCAGCCTAGTCCGAAAACCTCCCGGAACTCGAAGCCGGCGGTCGTGACCGTTGGATCTGGATCAACCCCGTTTTACCGCAAACCGTCACCGGTTTGTCAACTGGACTCCCTAACCTAGTCATTTTCGACTGTCCGATTTAATCGGAGGGTCCAAATGCCCATTAGACCGACCCAAGTGCTATATGCAGTAAACCTAGACCTAGCCTTAGCCTGTACCTCGATCCACTCCCCAATCCCGATTCAGCCGCCGCCACCCACCTACCTCTCCTCGTTGTGCCAAACCAGCCAACCACCACAGCCAAGCCCAGCTAAATCTCATCCGTCGGATCCGAGATCGGACGTCCCAAAGTTCCTCCCGCGACCTCCCGTTGGGCTCAACCCAGATTGGATCGAGGCACTGCCTCACCCCCGCGTCCTCCACGACCCGCTGTCGCTCCGGCAAGCTGCCGGCCGACGGAGCACCGTAGGTCAGACCCAAGTGCCCAGCCTCCCCATGCGCTTCTCCCTCCTCTCTTCTCGGCCTTCCTCTCCCCCTGACTTCTCTCTTGCAGGAGGCCATGCATCGACGATCGGAACCGGAGTTTGATGGATGCGGCAGCTCCCCTCTGGATCCCGCAGTCGCTACCCTCGCCCTGCCTTCTTCCCCTCTCCCCCTTTTCCCCCATATCTCTCTAAGCTCCCCGTGTCTCTCTCTGCAGCAAGCTCCGCCGCACCAAGTGTTGCCATGGACGCCTCACCGGTGTAGCACGAGCTCGCTGCCGGGGCTCCTTATAGCCGGATCTGCACCAGGGTACCCCCCCCCCCCCGTATCCATTCCCATCTTCTGTGCTCGCTATCATCACCGGAGAATAGTGTGTGTCCGAGGTCCCTTGCCTCCTGTGCGTGCAGCCCGGGAAGAGGAGATGAGATCAGCCCGTGCCTTGCTCCCATGACCTGCGCACGGGCAACTCTCCGCCAAGGCCCGCAGCGCAGCCATCCAAGCCCCCATCAAGCTCCTCACCTTGCCGTCCTCCCCATGGCGACGACAAGCTTCACGGGCACTACCATCCGCCGGCGCTGCACAGCCAGGCCTGCTGGTTTCAGACACGTGAAGATCTGTCTCGTTATCAGTTACAATTTTGTTCAGGTTCAATTTCAGCGTGGTTGTGTGCTCATCTGCAGAAGGCATCCATTTTTACCAATAGTCGTTAGTAGCCCAGCTGGTCACGACGTTGATCCTCCACCTAGTAGACCAGGGATCAAATCCTACTAGCTCCAATATACTTTTTCCCGTTTTTGCTTTGTCTTTTATCAGCCTGGTTGTTATGTTCAATAATCGTATGCACAAAGCACAAAGAGCACTTCGAGACCTGCTGGTTAACCGAGTGCATTGGCATTGTGGAGATCTGTTGTTCAAGTCCCAGTTGTTTCCCATATAATTTTTTCCATTGTCCTTTCTTTTTTATACGCTAGGATTTTTGCTATATCAGGATATAGGTGTATTTTCAAACGCCCGTAGATTCTATTCCGTGTGTCGGATTTCGACGAGTTAGATATATAACTTGGCTAGAATTTTGCGTAGATTAATAATTTTCGACTTTCATGCTTGATAAAATTACATAAACGTGCTGTTTGCTTCGGTTTGCGTGTCGACGTGTTAAAAACGGTTTAGCCCGTAGTTTTTAAACCGTAGCTCCGTTGGAGATGTGCCATATATGTAAATAGGCTAAAACGACGTGTAGAATCACATGCACCACTTTGTTTTGCCGTTTAACAAACCTAAAATATGATTAGGACAAATCTGGACAGAATTAAGATTTAACACGTGGGGTCATTTCGGAGATGCTATATATCGTTTCCGGCCTCATTTAAAATGCCTAGCTAGGTAGATTAATTTGTGCTTCACCCCGTGCCATGTAAGCAACATTTAATATCACGTGTAAATAACCGGAGTGAACTAAAAAATTAATTGTGGGGTTTCGTCGATATGCAACTCGTTGCATATCGAGCTTCACTTAATGTGTAGTGTTTGCGTGAGGTGAATTGCCATGCCATCCCTTGCATTTTGATCTGATCATGCATCATATTAGGGTGTGCATCATGTCTTGCATTTGCCGTGGTGAATATCGTGTATTGATGCTTGTTTCCGTTTCCCTCCGTCTCGATAGAGTTCCGCAAGTGTGTCGGATGTGAGGACCGTTCGACTACATCGGTTCGTCTGCTTCACGGAGTCATTCTTCTTCCAAGCGGGATCTCAGGCAAGATGACCATTTCCCTAGATACCATTACTATCATTGCCATGCTAGTTTTACCGCTTCTATTGTTATGTATCGTTGCCTACCACATGTAACCAGCCTCACAACAATGCCATTAAAACCTTCAATCTGTTCAACCTAGCAAACCACTGATTGGCTATGTTACTGCTTGCTTAACCCTGTGTTAGCGTTGCTAGTTGCAGGTGCAGTTGCTTCCATGTGAAAACATGGGTTCCTTGTTATATCACCATATTTAAATCCTATTTAATTTAATGCACCTATATACTTGGTAAAAGGTGGAAGGCTCGGCCTTTTCTAGCCTGGTGTTTTGTTCCACCTTTGCCCCCTTAGTTTCGGCTACCGGTGTTATGTTCCATAATTGAGCGCTCCTAACACGATCGGGGTTGTTATGGGGACCCCCTTGATAATTCGTTTTAGATTAAAGTTGGTCTGGCAAGGCCCAACATTGGTACTACATTTCCCTAATCACCTAATAAAATTGCATAGGGACTTTCCGGACCCCGAGGATAATTTAATCAACCCCCGGGCCACTGCTCCTCATGAGTGTTGGTCCAAAACAGAGCAGCTTATTAACGCTACCCGGGGCAACTCGGCGTTTGGCGTGATAACCATCGCTCATCCGTCGTGTCCTGAGAACGAGGTACGCGACTCCTATCGGGATCGTCGACACGTCGGGCGGCCTTGCTGGATCAGTTTTACCTTTGACGAGATATCTTGTGCATTGGGATTCCGGTGATGCTTTGGGTAATCTCAGAGTTGAGGTTTTCCACTAAGGAATCCGACGAGATCGCGAGTGTCGTGATTGAGGATTTTTATGCGGCTTGTGGTAATTTGTGATGGACTAGTTGGAGCACCCCTGCAGGGTTAAATCTTTTCGGAAAGTCGTGCCCGCGGTTATGTGGCAACGTGGAAACTTTTTTTAACACTGGTTCTAAATAACTTGAAGTTAACTTAATTAAAATATGCCAACTATGTGTGTAACCGTGACTGTCTCTTTCATGAGTTCCTTCTCCGATTGAGGACACGGTGGGGTTATGTCTGACGTAGGTAGGTGTTCAAGATCATTCAGTTGATCATCAGTAGTTCACGTCTGTTATGCGTAGATCTTCCCCCTCTTATTTCTTGTACTCGTAAGTTTAGCCACCAAATATATGCTTAGCCGCTGCTGCAACCTCACCACTTAACCATACCTCACCCGTTAAGCTTTGCTAGTCTTGGTACCTTTGGAAATGAGATTGCTGAGTCCCCTGTGGCTCACAGATTACTAGAACACCAGTTGTAGGTACAGGTAAAGGTTACTCGACGCGAGCGCGTTGATTGTTCATTTGGAGTTGCTTCTTCTTCTTCTTCTTCATCGATCTAGGATAGGTTCCAGGCCGGCAGCCTGGGATAGCAAGGATGGACGTCGTTCTTCTTTTCTCGTTTGTTTTCGTCCGTAGTCGGACCCTGCTTTTACTCTTGATGATTATGTAATGTACTGATGTGACTCTGATGTAGCTCGTGGCGAGTGTAAGTCAATTCTATTATATATCTTTTCTTTTCAGTACATGTACTTGTAACGATATCCATTTTTGCAACACGACGAGATGCGCTTCTATCCCTGACGAGGCCTTCGTGTCAAATTGAGGATAGGCTCGCATCTTGGGCGTGACAACCTGCCCCATGGCACCTCACTCTATTGCGGTGGCAAGTATGTTTGACTCCCACAATTCCAGCCTCTTTTATGTTTATGTATATACGCCACCGACCACAAACCCTATATTTATCTGATAAATAATGCTACCATCTTTCAGAATAATAATCGAAGATACCATAAATATAGGAAATATTATAAGTCACCATCAGGACGGTATGAAATATATGATGTTCACGAACTTCATCTATTTATATCTGTAGACATATTAGTGCATATATAATGAGGAGGAGCAATTAAGTGTGGGTGAGTGTCAGCCATATCAATGGACACTAAATTGTGCTAATGTTGATACAGGTTCTTTGGCAAGATGTCATTTGTTCTAGGAGAGGAGTTTTTTGCGAGCGTTTCACATGTCAAACTTCTGATTTTTTTTGAACTATAGTGCAGAAAATAAGTTCTTCCGCCTTCTTGTATTTCACATGTGGGACTAAAATGAGTTTCCTTATTAAATCATGCTGACATCAAGTAAAAGAAATTTATGAAATACAATACATTGAACTCATTAGTGTCTTGCTGCACCATTGCTCATGATGAAAACTATATCCATCATGACTTAATGATATAATTATTATCAAGTGATGATAATAATACAAAATAATATATCAAAACAATAAACTAATATATTTATGCTTAATAAAATGGGTGTCCGTCGGCTGGAAATATCTCCTTTGTGACCGAATTACATAAATATGATATGTTTGAGTAGCATCGGTCGAGTACAGCCAGCCATGCAAACAACAAATTGGTAGTCCGAGAACATATTTATATAGTGTTGTCACCTTAATCTTGCATCTATGTAATAGAAGATGAGAGAAATTATATAACTTTTACGTCAATTCATGACTTTAAGTAACAGATGATGAGAGATATTGTATGGATTAATTAGTAGCTTAATATTAAGAGCACATAAGGAGCTAGTCCAACACGTACATATTCCATCAGAATTTACGATGTTCGTCAAGTCGACCACATATTCTCTTGATACATAGATCAGATGTGTAAGCTTGCACCATATATTAAACTGCACATACATGCAAACATACACATACTCATAGCTCAGTATACTACCACTGTTGGATGATGAAATAGTTTTAGTTTATCTATTACTCGTACATTATAATATTCTGTACCATGTGCACGCATACTTTGCATGCATTTTTGTCATCATGGTGATTAGAAGCAGAATAGCCAGTTATTTAGAGACGTAAAGATTAGACTAAAAAAGATTCGCATGTATTTTATTTATACCTTCACTGAGAGAAGTTGTTGTTTATTGGTATGCGCCATTCACACACGATGAGAATTGGGAGAGAATTTGATGGTAGGATTCTGCGCTACCCATGATGTGTGTTGCACAACCCATCCAGTCACGTGGTTGATCAATTTTTGGTAGGAAGCTTATGTAACCTGTTGTAGGCAATGATGAGAACTAATAAGTGAAGGAAATTTTGGCATTGTGCCCAATAAAAATCCAGCTCAACTTTGGACCGTCCATCCTGCTAACATAAAGTGTTGGAAGTTATTGCTGTGAGCTTTTTTTGCACAAAGTGTTGGGAGCATGTCTTAATGTCTTGTGTTTCTGTTCATGGATGTGAACTTTTAAGTCTCACTGTTGAACGTAAAATCACCATTTGTCTTTCGTTTGCTCATATTTTTTATATATTTTGTATGCTTTCTTATATGTGATTATTCCAATTACCAGGATGATTTGAAGCACTCGGAAGAACCGGAGGACAGGAGGGTGCAAGAAGCGTCGTTTCTCATTGATGTTATGTGTGATCAATAAAAACTTGTGCTTCTCATCCAATCTTTGTAGAACTATGTTTATGTGTGATTGTGCACTTGTTGGGCCCTTTTGTTGTGCACCTGCACTTGTAGAACTATTTTGTTGTGCACTTGTTGGGCCTTGAACCTTTATGTGTAGAGGAGTCAATGGATGATATATTGTAATTCATGTGATGTGCTACTGAAATGAAATATATATAGTTAATATGAAATGTTCTATTCTTTTGTACCTGTTTTTAATGGCCCTATCCTAAGATATACATGCTTTTGACAAAATAATCCATTAGCCCAAACAAATGAGACATTTTTAATAATTAAATAGTATTGGGCCAGGCCCATGTAGACTAGATTATTGAATTGGGCTGTGAAACTTATGATGATTCCATTTGGTCACTTGCAGTGCCATGTCAGCACAGTCACATCCCTTCCTACGTGGCTCAGACATATGGGTAATGACCAAACCTAAATTCTGGTTAATAGATTTCTACGACCAAAATTCTAGAAAGCTCATGTTTGTTGGTTTTTGACGGCCAACTCTTGACCTTTTGAATTTGGTCATAAGAAGGTCATAAAACATAAATAATGACAATCTAGTGACCAAATTGGAGGGTCAACAACGAACAAATTTCTTGTAGTCATTGATTACTCAAAAATTTCCAATTTTTTTGGATCGCGGGTGAAAGGACGTGGATGTCGCCTAGAGGGGGGGTGAATATGCGCTTTAAAATAATTACGGTTTAGGCTTGAACAAATGCGGAATAAAACTAACATTTAATTTGTCAACCACAAAACCTAAAACAACTAGGCTCACCTATGTGCACCAACTCCTTATGCTAAGCAAGATAAATAACTAAGTGATAGTGAGATATATGACAATAAACAATATGACTCTCACAAAGTAAAGTGCATAAGTAAAGGCTTCGGGTAAGAGATAACCGAGGCACGCGGAGACGATGGTGTATCCCGAAGTTCACACCCATGCGGATGCTAATCTCCGTTGGAGCGGTGTGAAGGCACAATGCTCCCCCAGATGCCACCAAGGCCACCGTAATATCCTCACGTCCTCGCACAATGCAAGATGCCGTGATTCCACTAAGGGACCCTTAAGGGCGGTCACCGAACCTGTACAAATGGAAAACCTTGGGGGCGGTCACAGGTACCCGTACAAATTGCTCGGGGCAATCTCCACAACCTAATTGGAGACCCCGACGCTTGCCCGGACCTTTACACGACAATGATTGAGCTTGAAAGTGCGTTATATCGACTAGAGGGGGTGAATAGGAGATTTTTAGAATTTCATCACCGAGGAAATTCCTTTTGAAGAAATTCCTCACTGATGACTAACTTACAACGGAAACAGTAAAGGATCAGGAGTGCAAAGTTTCACTACAGCAGTTTTTCAGGATGAAGAATATGAAAACAATTTGCACAGTATGCAGGCACGCAGAAAACAGATGAGGATTAACTTGCGTGAAGAATTTGAGGTTGAGGAATTTCAGAGAAAGTCTTCAGCAAATTCTTCAAAGAGTGACAGTGAAAATCATCAACACACAATCTGAGGAACATAAAGAGTTGAGGAAATAGAACCTGTTTCACAGTTAAGATAGTGGTTGATGACCCAGTTCCAACTGCTGTGACAGTTGTACATCTGGTTTGGAGCGGCTTGGTATTGAAACCAAAGGACACACAGTCCCGGGACACACAGTCCCTACCATATTATCCTTGGGCTAAGAACACACAGTTCTCGCCCAACACTCGTGGTAAGTCTTCGGGGCAGACTTCCAAACCCTCACAAACTTGGTCACCTGGCGATCCACAAGTGACTGCTGGATTGCTCTAGACCATGACGCCTAACCGTCTGGAGGATGCACAGTCCTCAAAGGTAAAAGGCTTCAGTCCCACACAGGAACAACTTCTTCAGTGATGCTCAATCACTTGGTTCTCGGTTTGTGGTTTGGTGTTTGGGGTATTTCCTCACTGATGAATTACTCTCGAAGACTGAGGAATTTGGGTTGCTCTTATGACAAGTGTCAGTTTCTAACGGAGCAGCCAACCAGCTAATGGTTGTGGGGGCGGCTATTTATAGCTTGGGAGCATCCCGACATGATTTCACATTAATGCCCTTAAATAATATGATCGTTGGTGTGGATAAGACCAATGATGTGGCGTGGCTATCGATAACGGTCGGGACCCTCAACTGTGAGAGTCCTCATGTCTCTCATATTCCTCATTTGAGGCTTTTGGTAGGATTAGGCTTGGGTTGAGCATCATGAGGAAATTCATTCCAATGTGTTACCTTGACCCCCTTTAACAGTACGGTGTTCCTATTACTCAAGTGTGAAGAAAACAAAACAGGAAGAATAAATCTTCATGCTTCAAAGTCTTCAGATTGATTTTCTTCAGGACACACCGAATTCCTCAATTTCAATATCTTCATGAGGAATATCAATTTCATCGCAAATTCTTTGCGATTCAAATCTTCAGCTTCAGACCAATTTCTTCAACCGAAGATGTATATTTTTAGGGTTTGATATTCATCAAATATTTCAAACTTCTCAGCGACTTATAGATCCTGTGTACACTCAAGAACACATTAGATACTTAACCTATAAGTCTCCAAACCACCAAAATCACTAAGGTGCAATAGATGCACTTATAGAGCTCCAAGACACCACCAAGCTTCTAGGACGCCAAAGCATCCACGAAGAATAATATCTAGGGTACTAAGTACCAAAGGTAATAAGCTTCTCAAACTTCACTTCCACGTATCACCGTGGAGAACTCAAACCGATGAAACTAATGCAATGGCAAGAACACATGAAGTGGACAAGTCCCTCACACTCAAATCCCTCCACAACAACAAAAGCTATGAAGAAATATGAGAGGAAGAACAAGGAGCTCACAAAAAACTCCCAGATCAAGATCCAAGTGGTTCCCCTCACACACAGGAGAAAGTGATTGGTGGAGATGTGGATCTAGATCTCCTCTCTCTTTTCCCTCAAGAACAAGCAAGAATCATTGGAGGGATTGAGAGTTAGCAAGCTCTAAGAAGGTCAACAATGGGGGAGAACATGAGCACAACGGATGGATAAGTCCAAGGGGGAAGAAGACCCCCTTTATATAGTGGGGGAAGAAATCACACCGTTACCCTCACTTACAGCCCGAGCACAGCGGTACTACCTCTAGCCCTGGCGGTACTACCGCTAGCCCGTGGCGGTACTACCGCTAGACCCTGGCGGTACTACCTCTAGCCCTGGCGGTACAACCTCTATAGAAAGTCTTCGCAAAAAGTCCGACGAAGAACAACCGCTCAGACAGAGGTACTACCGCCCACCCGGAGCGGTACTACTGCTAGGGTCTTACTACCGCTCCGGGGGTGGTACTACAGCTCCGGGGGCGGTACTACCGCTACAAGAGTGGTACTACCGCTGGCACCAGGAGCGGTACTACCGCTGGATACTGAATCTGCTCTAACTTTCGCATACGGACTCCGATTTCAACGAAACTAAGTTTGTTGGAAAGCTAACGACATGCGCTAAAACAATCTTGATAGAAATATAAATAAGAAGCAAGTGAGAAAAGGCCCATAAGAAAATGGTGAGAACCCTTCTTCGAATAAGATCGGTAAAAACTCCCAACATCGAAAACATCATAGAAGATGCATATGGACTCCTTTTTCGATGAACTCGAGCTTGTCATGAAGATGACCATAAGCTCTAAAACTCAAAAATAGAAACACCAAACAAGAACCTAGAAGTATGACGCAAGGATGCAAATGGGTGAGAAACACCAAACAAGAACCAAGAAGTATGATGCAAGGATGCAAATGGTTTGAGCTCTCAACGAATGATACGATCAAGCTACTCACTTGAGAGCCCCCTTGACAGTACGACAATCTATCCTAAAATAGAAAACCTATGAAGGGAAAACCTATACCTTGCACCACGTCCTCTTGAGCTAGATGATGATGATCTTGGCTTCCTCAAGATGGACCACCTTTCTTGATTACGTTGGCTTGATGAAGACTAGTTGATTGCTCCCCCATACTCACTATGGGTAAGCCACTCTTCAGCATATCTTCACAAGTCCATTGCCACCACAATGGACGGCAAGCTTAAAGCATGATATATTCGTGTTGGTCCACTTGAACTTGTACACCGCAATCTTGATGACGATCACCACTTGACGTCATCCTTCATGGGTTGTATGAGATCTTCCTTTTGACGCAAGCCCATGGAAACACACCTAACCCCCACATAGAACTCTCACGAAGACCATGGGTTAGTACACAAACACGTAATGGAAAATGCTTACCATACCATGGGATCACTTGATCCCTCTCGGTACATCTTGTACGCTTTGTGTGTTGGTCATCTTGATTTACTCTTTGTCTGACGATCTTGATCAACCTTGTGTCTCTATGACCATTCTTTGGATAATACCTTGAATACCATCTTGGTCATCATATAAACTCCTTGAACTCAATAGATGGACTTCAAGAAGTACCTATGGACAAATCCTATAAATATAACTTAAGGCAACCATTAGTCCATAGGAATTGTCATCAATTACCAACACCACATATGAAGAAATATGCTCTAACAGCGGGGCTGTTATCGACTTGGACGTAAGTTTACCCCCACGACCTACCCTATCCACACTATATGAACAGACACACGCCTACCCTAGCCGCCAAAACATAGAGTTTCACATCGTTCCTGCACATTGTGTCGCCACAGAAGTCTTTTCCATCCCTCCTTCTGGCGTGCACCGCGAGAAGGGATAGCAGGGCTCCGAAACCCCGCCTCTCGTTATCCGGTACGGGAGAGGTACGATCATGTTTTTGGGGAACACACTCGCACAACTGCTGACAACAACTCCTTTTCGAACGATGACTTCTTCCCCAACCTCGGGAACGTCTTCATCAACGACATGGGTGACAACACCAATGCTGACGGTTCTGCTCCCGCTGCACCGTATGCAATCATGTGTTTTCTGTTTGAGATCGTACTAAAATTTATGTTTTAGTCTTTGTGCTAGATTCGATCTATTCATCTATTATACTAGTCGACATAATTAGTTTAGTCTCTGTTACTACCATCATGATTTATTTACTGTTTATTTAAATTAAAATTCATAGTAATTTGCTCAGGTCTTTAACATGTATACTCTTAGACGGACTCCATTGAGCTAGGCTCCACATCCCACCCTGCACTAGAAAGGCTACCCCTAACGACTCGCGTTCGTGGAGGCGGTCTTCTCACCACTTAGGCCTCGCATCGGTTCTTAGGCCCCTTCCAATGCTCCGCCTTATACATGTGCACTAAGGTTGCCAACAAAGGAAAAACCTGATGTGGCATGTTAACTAACAAGAGAGAGAATATTATGGTGTCCTAAGGAGAACCAATGTTAAATGCGTGTACCTGCAGGGTGGAAACAAAAATCTGAATCTATACCTAATTAAATGAAGGGAGCTCACCAACCAAAAGCTAAGCACCAGTACATGGGGAAGTTTAGTTGCTAAACATTTTAATGCACTTAGCACCTCATCTAAGCACTCATGCATTAGAAGAGGTCTTAGATGAGATGTTAAGAGCATCTACAACCGGACATTGCAAATACGATCCTCTAAATGCCCGCGAACACGCCCGGTCAGTGACTGGGCGTGTCCCCTATTTGTCCGTCTGCGCAGCCACACTCCTTATTTTCTTTCTCATATGTCCGGTGGTCACTTACATGTGATTGATGGAGAGAAAGAGAGAGAACAAAAAAATGAACAAAGAAAAGAAAAAAGATGGTCTAGGGTGAGGTCGCGTCCTATGTGGCGGACTGACTAGGCGTGTCCGGGCGCATTCGCAAGCCCTCATATCCTCTCATATTTTGAGATGGATATGGGGGGTCGCGGACAGCCCGAGCATATAGCAGTGATATGAGGGGTCCGGTTGGGTCACTTTTTTCTTCTCTCTCCTATTTGGTCACAGGTCATACGCATCCGCGGACGTATGAGGGATCATTTGAGGGGTCCCGTTGTAGATGCTCTAAGTGTATTGAAAACCTTAGCAACTAAGAATAGTCTCCTCGATGCATAGGTTTATAGCTTTTATTGCTAACTTTTCATATGAAATTATTTAATAATTAAACTTCTTCATATATTGGTTGGTAATCATTTTACCTAGGTTTACGTGCTTTGCATAGTATTTTCATGGGTCATCATAATGTTCTCTTTTTTCTTTAGGCTGGTTGTAATGAAAGTATTATAGGTAGTATCATGCATGCCAACTATGCATATTTGATGAGGTGTCATATAATTAAATAAAGAAAAAGAGGGTTTGAGTATCATATCATGATACGGTATCATATTAAATGTTGTGCTAGTATGTGTCATGCATGACAATAAATGAACTATCTTGTGATACTAATATATGATACTATGCATTACGGATGTAGTATCATACACTAGTATCATATGCATGAGACTACCCACAATGGGAATAACATAGGTAGTAGCATAGATATCACCTAAGTAAAAAAATGATGCGGCAACTAATTAATGAGAAGATAGAGAAATTGGATAACTTTGCTAGTTATTCATACTAACATAACGCATACCAAGGCAAGACGAGTCTATAAGCTAATAAATGAAACGCTCAATGTTACTACTCCTATATTACTATCCACTGTGGAGATAGTAACTTAGAATAGTAACATATGTGTGTTATTACTCTATGTTACTCCTCATTGTGAGTAGTATGATACCAGTATATGATACTCCTCATTACAAGCGGGCTTAATTGCGTTGCCATGTCACCTTAGAGCATCTTCAGCCGCTCTCCCTCCTTGGGGCTTGAAATAGCGCCGCCTGGGGCGCGCTGGCAAAAAAATCAGCGTGGGGGCGGCTCGGGTTCCCAGCCACCCACCCACCCCCAAGGTCGCCTCCCAATCGGTTTTAAAAAAACAAACTCGGCCTAAATTCGACAAAAAACAACTCAAATTTGAAGGAAATTCACAGTTTTCATTGATATTTGTACAAAATTGAAATAAAAACATAATCTAAAATGAAATTGGATGACGCCGCCCGTCGCCGCCTTCTACATGCCGAGAAGCTTGTAGAAGTTGGTGTAGTCACCGCCGTCGTCGTCCTCGCCGTCCTTACTACACCCCTGCCCTGGGTCATCGTGGCGAACGAGGTTGGAAGGCCCGACCACCTCCTCCTCGTTGTCATCGAGGATGACGACGCCGCCCTCCTCACGGCCAGGGCGTCGAGCGGTGATCTCCTCAAGGGCGCGACGATAGCGCTCCATCACCTCCCGGACGTAGTCGTCCCGCGCCCATTTCAGGGCGGTCTCGTCGGCGTCGGCCATGTCGAGGTGCTCCTGGTTGACGAGGAGGAGTGACGGCTCGATCTTCGGCTTGACGAGATGGGAGGAGGAGCCGCGCTCGTTGATGACGATGCCGTCGCTGCACGTGTGCCGTGTTGGAAATATGCCCTAAAGGCAATAATAAATTAGTTATTATTATATTTATTTGTTCGTGATAATCGTTTATTATCCATGCTATAATTGTATTGATTGGAAACACAGTGCATGTGTGGATATATATAGACAAAACACTGTCCCTAGTAAGGCTCTAGTTGACTAGCTCGTTGATCAAACATGGTCAAGGTTTCCTGACCATAGGCAAGTGTTGTCACTTGATAACGGGCACATCATTAGGAGAATCATGTGATGGACTAGACCCAAACTAATAGACGTAGCATGTTGATCGTGTCATTTTGTTGCTACTGTTTTCTGTGTGTCAAGTATTTGTTCCTATGACCATGAGATCATATAACTCACTGACACCGGAGGAATGCTTTGTGTGTATCAAACGTCGCAACGTAACTGGGTGACTATAAAGATGCTCTACAGGTATCTCCGAAGGTGTTCATTGAGTTAGTATGGATCGAGACTGGGTTTTGTCATTCCGTGTGACGGAGAGGTATCTCGGGGCCTACTCGGTAATACAACATCACACACAAGCCTTGCAAGCAATGTGACTTAGTGTAAGTTGCGGGATCTTGTATTACGGAACGAGTAAAGAGACTTGCCGGTAAACGAGATTGAAATAGGTATGTGGATACTGACGATCGAATCTCGGGCAAGTAACATACCGAAGGACAAAGGGAATGACATACGGGATTACATGAATCCTTGGCACTGAGGTTCAAACGATAAGATCTTCGTAGAATCTGTAGGATCCAATATGGGCATCCAGGTCCCGCTATTGGATATTGACCGAGAAGTCACTCGGGTCATGTCTACATAGTTCTCGAACCCGCAGGGTCTGCACACTTAAGGTTCGACGTTGTTTTATGCGTATTTGAGTTATATGCTTGGTTACCGAATGTTGTTCAGAGTTCCGGATGAGATCACGGACGTCACGAGGGTTTCCGGAATGGTCCAGAAACGAAGATTGATATATAGGATGACCTCATTTGATTACCGGATGGTTTTCGGAGTTACCGGGAATGTACCGGGAATGACGAATGGGTTCCGGATGTTCACCGGGGGGGCAGCCCACCCCGGGGAAGCCCATAGGCCTTGGGGGTGGCGCACCAGCCCTTGGTGGGCTGATGGGACAGCGCAAGAAGGCCCTATGCGCCATAGATAGAAAATAAAAGAGAAAAGAAAAAAAAAGGAGGTGAGAAGGAAGAGAAGGACTCCACCTTCCAATCCTTGTTGGACTAGGATTGGAGGAGGACTCCTCCTCCCCTTGGTGGCGCAGCCCTTGGGGCTCCTTGAGCCTCAAGGCAAGCCTCCCCTCCCCTCCTCCTATATATATGGAGCTATTAGGGCTGATTTGAGACAACTTTTGCCACGGCAGGCCGACCACATACCTCCACGGTTTTTCCTCTAGATCGCGTTTCTGCGGAGCTCGGGCGAAGCCCTGCTGAGATTAGATCACCACCAACCTCCGGAGCGCCGTCACGCTGTCCAAGAACTCATCTACCTCTCTGTCTCTCTTGCTGGATCAAGAAGGCCGAGATCATCGTCGAGTTGTACGTGTGCTGAACGCGGAGGTGCCGTCCGTTCGGCACTAGATCGAAGCGGATCATGGGACGGATCGCGGGACGGTTCGTGGGACGACTCGCGGGGCGGATCGAGGGACGTGAGGACATTCCACTACATCAACCGCGTTCACTAACGCTTCTGCTGTGCGATCTACAAGGGTACGTAGATCGGAAATCCCCTCTCGTAGATGGACATCACCATGATAGGTCTTCGTGCGTGTAGGAAATTTTTTGTTTCCCATGCGACGTTCCCCAACAGTGGCATCATGAGCTAGGTTCATGCGTAGATGTCTTCTCGAGTAGAACACAAAAGTTTTTGTCGGCAGTGATGTGCGTTTTGCTGCCCTCCTTAGTCTTTTCTTGATTCCGCGGTATTGTTGGATCGAAGCGGCTCGGACCAACATTACTCGTACGCTTACGAGAGACTGGTTTCATCGCTATGAGTAACTTCGTTGCTCAAAGATGACCGGCGAGTGTCGGTTTCTCCAACTTTAATTGGATCGGATTTGACCGAGGAGGTCCTTGGATGAGGTTAAATAGCAATTCATATATCTCCGTTGTGGTGTTTGCGTAAGTAAGATGCGATCCTACTAGATACCCATGGTCACCACGTAAAACATGCAACAACAATTAGAGGACGTCTAACTTGTTTTTGCAGGGTATGCTTGTGATGTGATATGGCCAACGATGTGATGTGATATATTGGATGTATGAGATGATCATGTTGTAATAGTTAATATCGACTTGCACGTCGATGGTACGGCAACCGGGAGGAGCCATAGGGTTGTCTTTAAACTAATGTTTGTGCTTGCAGATGCGTTTACTATATTGCTAGGACGTAGCTTTAGTAGTAATAGCATGAGTAGCACAACAACCCCGATGGTGACACGTTGATGGAGATCATGGTGTGACGCCGGTGACAAGAAGATCGTGCCGGTGCTTTGGTGATGGAGATCAAGAAGCGCATGATGATGGCCATATCATTTCACTTATGAATTGCATGTGATGTTAATCCTTTATGCACCTTATCTTGCTTAGAACGAAGGTAGCATTGTGAGGTGATCTCTCACTAAAATTTCAAGATGAAATTGTGTTCTCCCCGACTGTGCACCGTTGCAACAGTTCTTCGTTTCGAGACACCACATGATGATCGGGTGTGATAGACTCAACGTTCACATACAACGGGTGCAAAACAGTTGCACACGCGGAACACTCGGGTTAAGCTTGACGAGCCTAGCATGTGCAGACATGGCCTCGGAACACATGAGACCGAAAGGTCGAGCATGAATCGTAAAGTTGATATGATTAGCATAGAGATGCTTACCACTAAAACTATTCTCGACTCACGTGATGATCGGACTTGAGATAGTGGATTTGGATCATGAACCACTCAAATGACTAGAGAGATGTACTTTTTGAGTGGGAGTTCTTAAGTAATATGATTAATTGAACTAATTGTCATGAACATAGTATAATGGTCTTTGCGAATTACGATGTAGCTTGCGCTATAGCTCTACTGTTTTTATGTGTTCCTAGAGAAAATTTAGTTGAAAGTTGATAGTAGCAAACTTTGCAGACAGAGTCTGTAAAACCGAGGATGGTCCTCATTGCTGCGCAGAAGGCTTATGTCCTTAATACACCACTCGGTGTGCTGCACCTCGAGCGTCCTCTGTAGATGTTGTGAACATCCGACATACACGTTTCTGATGACTACACGATAGTTCAGTACAAAATACTTAATGGCTTAGAAGCAAGGCGCCGAAGACGTTTTGAAACGTCACGGAACATAAGAGACGTTCTATAGAGATGAAATTGTGATTTCATGCTTGTGCCCTTGTTAAGAGGTATGAGACCTCCGACAAGATTCTTTGTCCACGAAGTAGAGGAGAAAAGCTCAATCATTGAGCGTTTGCTCAGATTATCTGAGTACGACAATCGCTTGAATCAAGTGGGAGTTGATCTTCCAGATAAGATAGTGATGGTTCTCCAAAGTCACTGCCACCAAGCTGTGAGAGCTTCGTGATGAACTATAACATATCAAGGATAGATACAATGATCCTTGAGCGATTCGCGATGTTTGACACTGCGAAAGTAGAAATCAAGAAGGAGCATCAATAGTTGATGGTTAGTAAAACCACTAAGTTTCGAGAAAGGCAAGGGCTAGAAGGAATACTTCATGAAACGGCAAAGCATTTGCTGCACTAATGAAGAGACCCCAGATTAAACCCAAGCCCGGGACTAAGTGCTTCTGTTATGAGGGGAACGGTCACTGAGGCGGAGCAACTCTAGATACTTGGTAGATAAGAAGGCTGGCAAAAGTCGAAAGAAGTATATTTGATATACATGGTGTTGATGTGTACTTTACTAGTACTCCTAGTAGCACGAGGGTATTGGATACCGGTTCGGTTGCTAAGTGATTAGTAACACGAAATGAAAGCTACGGCATAAACGGAGACTAGCTAAAAGCGAGGTGACGATACGTGTTGGAAGTGTTTCCAAGGTTGATATGATCAAACGTCGCACACTCCCTCTACCATCGGGATTGGTGTTAAACCTAAATAATTGTTATTTGGTGCTTGCGTTAAGCATGAACATGATTGGATCGTGTTTATTGCAATACGATTATTCATTTAAAGAGAATAACGGTTACTCTATTTGCTTGAATAATCACCTTCAATGGTTTATTGAATCTCGATCGTAGTGTTACACATGTTCATGATATTGGTGCCAAAAGATACGAGGTAATGATGATAGTACTACTTACTTGTGGCACTGCCGCTTGAGTCATGTTGGTATAAATTGCATGAAGAGGCTCCATGCTGATGGATCTTTATACTCACTTGATTTTGAATCACTAGTGACATGCAAATCATACCACATGAGCAAGGCCTTGTTTTCATTGAGATGAAACAAGATAGTAACTTGTTGGAAGTGATACATTTTGATGTATGCAGTCCAATGGGTGCTGAGGCACGCAGTGGATATCATTATGTTCTTACTTCAATGACGATTTGAGTAGATACAAGAGTATTTACTTAATGAATCACAAGTATGAAATATTGAAAAGTTCAATTATGTTTCGGAGTGAAGTTCGTCGTAACAAGAGGATAAACTGTCTACGATATGATCACAGAAATGAATATATGAGTTACGAGTTTTGGTACGCAGTTAAGACAATGTGGAAATTGTTTCGTAGTTCATGCCACCTGGAACATCATGGTGTGATGATATGTTTGAACGTCATAGCCACGCACTATGTGGTATGGTGCATGCTATGATGTCTCTTATCGAATTACTACTATCGTTTATGGGTTATGCATTAGAGACAACCGCATTCACTTTAAATAGGGCACCGCGTATTTCCGTTGAGATGACACAGTATAGACTGAGGTTTAGAGAAATCTAAAATGTCATTTCTTGAAAGTTTGGGGCTTCGACACTTATGTGAAAAAGTTTCAGTCTGATAAGCTCGAACCCAAAGCGGATAAATGCATCTTCATAGGATATCCAAAACAGTTGGGTACATCTCCTATCTCAGATCCGAAAGCAAAGTGTTTGTTTCTAGAAACGGATCCTTTCTCGAGGAAAGGTTTCTCTTGAAAGAATTGAGTGGGAGGGTGGTAGAACTTGATGAGGTTATTGAACCATCACTTCAACCAGTGTGTAGCAGGGCACAGGAAGTTGTTCCTATGGCGCCTACACCAATTGAAGTGAAAGCTGATGATGGTGATCATCGAGCATCGGATCAAGTTACTACAAGCCTTGTAGGTTGACAAGGTCGCGTACTACTGCAGAGTGGTACGGTAACCCTGTCTTGGAGGTCATGTTGTTGAGCAACAGTGAACCTACAAGTTATGGAGAAAGCAATGGTGGGCCCGGATTCCGACAAATGGCTGGAAGCCATGAAATCCGAGAGAGGATCCATGTATGAAAACAAAGTGTAGACTTTGGAAGAACTACTTGATGGTCATATGACTATTGAGTAAAGATGGATCTTTAAAAGGAAGACAGACGATGATGGTGATAAGTCACTATTAAGAAAAGCTCGACTTGTCGCAAAGATGTTTCCGACAAGATCAAACAGTTAACTATGATGGGACTTTCTCACTCGTAGCGATGCTAAAAGTCTGATAGAATTATGTTAGTAGTTGCTGCATTATTTATGAAATATTGCACATAGGATGTCAAAACATTGTTTCCTCGACGGTTTCCTTGAGCAAACATGGTATGTGATACAACCAGGAGGTTTTGTCGATCCTAAAGATACTAGCAAGTATGCAAGCTCCAGCGATCCTTCGATGGACTGGTGCAAGCATCTCGGAGTTGGAATATACACTTTGATGAGATGATCAAAGATTTTGGGTTTGTACAAGGTTTATGAGAAACTTGTATTTCCAAAGAAGTGAGTGGGAGCACTATAGAATTTCTGATAAGTATATGTGGTTGACATATTGTGGATCAGAAGTAATGTAGAATTTATGTAAAGCATACAAGGTTGTTTGAAAGGAGTTTTCAAAGGTATACCTGGATTGCGCTACTTGAACGTTGAGCATCAAAGATCTATGGAGATAGATCGAAAGCGCTTAATAGAAGTTTCAACAAGATGCATGCCTTGACAAGTTTTTGAAGGAGTTCAAAATAGATCAGCAAAGAAGGAGTTCTTGGTTGCGTTGTGAGGTGTGAATTTGAGTAAGACTCAAAACCCGACCCCGGCAGATAAAGCGAATAGACGAAGGTCGTCTTCTATGCCTTGGCCGTAGAATCTGAAGTATGCCATGCTGGGTACCGCACCTGACGTGTGCCTTGACTCAAAGTCTGTTGAGAGGTACAGAGAGTGATCCATGATTGAATCACTAGCAGCGATCAAAATTTATAATTAGTAACTGATGGACTAAGTAATTTTTCTCGATTATGGAGGTGGTTAAAAAGTTCGTCGTAAAGGGTTACGTCGATGCAAGCTTTGACACGAATTCGAATAACTATGAGTAGTGAAATGGATTCGTTTAGTAGAGTAGATATTTGGAGTATTTCCGAATAGCACATAGTAGCAGCATCTATAAGATGACATAAAGATTTGTAAAGAACACACGGATCTGAAATTTTCAGAACCGTTGACTAAAACCTCTCTCACGAGCAAGACGTGATGAGACCCCATCACTATATGGGTGTTGGATTCGTTGGAATCACATGGTGATGTGAACTAGATTATTGACTCTAGTGCAAGTGGGAGACTGTTGGAAATATGCCCTAGAGGCAATAATAAATTAGTTATTATTATATTTCTTTGTTCATGATAATCATTTATTATCCATGCTATAATTGTATTGATTGGAAACACAGTGCATGTGTGGATACATAGACAAAACACTGTTCCTAGTAAGCCTCTAGTTGACTAGCTCGTTGATCAAAGATGGTCAAGGTTTCCTGACCATAGGCAAGTGTTGTCACTTGATAATGGGATCACATCATTAGGAGAATCATGTGATGGACTAGACCCAAACTAATAGACGTAGCATGTTGATCGTGTCATTTTGTTGCTACTGTTTTCTGCGTGTCAAGTATTTGTTCCTATGACCATGAGATCATATAACTCACTGACACCGGAGGAATGCTTTGTGTGTATCAAACATCGCAACGTAACTGGATGACTATAAAGATGCTCTACAGGTATCTCCGAAGGTGTTCGTTGAGTTAGTATGGATCGAGACTGGGTTTTGTCACTCCGTGTGACGGAGAGGTATCTCGGGGCCCACTCGGTAATACAACATCACACACAGGCCTTGCAAGCAATGTGACTTAGTGTAAGTTGCGGGATCTTGTATTACGGAACGAGTAAAGAGACTTGCCGACGAGATTGAAATAGGTATGCGGATACTGACGATCAAATCTCGAGCAAGTAACATACCGGAGGACAAAGGGAATGACATACGGGATTATATGAATCCTTGGCACTGAGGTTCAAACGATAAGATCTTCGTAGAATATGTAGGATCCAATATGGGCATCCAGGTCCCGCTATTGGATATTGACCGAGAAGTCATTCGGGTCATGTCTACATAGTTCTCGAACCCGCAGGGTCTGCACACTTAAGGTTCGACGTTGTTTTATGCGTATTTGAGTTATATGGTTGGTTACCGAATGTTGTTCGGAGTCCCGGATGAGATCACGAACGTCACGAGGGTATCCGGAATGGTACGGAAATGAAGATTGATATATAGGATGACCTCATTTGATTACCGGAAGGTTTTCGGAGTTACCGGGAATGTACCGGGAATGACGAATGGGTTCCGGATGTTCACCGGGGGGGCAGCCCACCCCGGGGAAGCCCATAGGCCTTGGGGTGGCGCACCAGCCCTTGGTGGGCTGGTGGGACAGCCCAAGAAGGCCCTATGCGTCATAGATAGAAAATCAAAGAGAAAAGAAAAAAAAGGAGGTGGGAAGGAAGAGAAGGACTCCACCTTCCAATCCTAGTTGGACTAGTATTGGAGGAGGACTCCTCCTCCCCTTGGTGGCGCAGCCCTTGGGGATCCTTGAGCCTCAAGGCAAGCCTCCCCTCCCCTCCTCCTATATATATGGAGCTATTAGGGCTGATTTGAGACAACTTTTGCCATGGCAGCCCGACCACATACCTCCACGGTTTTTCTTCTAAATCGCGTTTCTGCGGAGCTCGGACGGAGCCCTGCTGAGATTAGATCACCACCAACCTCCGGAGCGCCGTCACGCTGCCGGAGAACTCATCTACCTCTCCGTCTCTCTTGCTGGATCAAGAAGGCCGAGATCATCGTCGAGCTGTACGTGTGCTGAACGCAGAGGTGCCGTCCGTTCGGCACTAGATCGGAGCGGATCGTGGGACGGATCGCGGGACGGTTCGTGGGATGGTTCGCGGGGCGGATCGAGGGACGTGAGGACGTTCCACTACATCAACCGCCTTCACTAACGCTTCTGCTGTGCGATCTACAAGGGTACGTAGATCGGAAATCCCCTCTCGTAGATGGACATCACCATGATAGGTCTTCGTGCGCGTAGGAAAATTTTTGTTTCCCATGCGATGTTCCCCAACATGCCGCCCTAGCGGCGTCTCCTGCGGCTCCGGTTTGACAAGGAGGAGCGTCGATGACCCGGAGAAGCAAAAGCAGGAGCCGACCGAGGAGGAGGCAGGTGGCGGCGGGTATTCGAACCGCGATGAGCTGCCGCTCTCAATGTGCTCGAGGACGGCCTCCAACGTGCGGCCGGGGACGCCCCACCATAGACGGCGCTCCTCAGAGTCGAAACGGCTGCGAGGGTGAACTCCGTTGGTAGCGGCGAGCTGGTCGGCGTGACGACGTTCGAAGTACGCCGTTCATAGCGTGTTGCTGTTGGAGGCGTACCTCGGCTAGTCCCGCGAGATCTCCGACAGTGATAACCGGATGCGCGCGATCTCCGCGCGCTGGTCAGCTCCAGAGAGCTATGGTGGCACCGGGACTCCGCCAGCGCTCAGCCTCTACGAACCCGACAGCCGCATGTCTGGTGGCGTCGGGTAGTCCGCCTCGTAAAGGAGGCGGGCCTCACACTCGTGCAGGTGACGGCGACCGAAGCCATTGGTCGTCGCTCCGTTGCCGGGGTAGCGCTTGACCATTGGTGGAGAGAGGGAGAGGGAGAGGGAGAGGAGGTGCTGGTGACGAAAGGGGCGACAAGAGGAGAGGACGTCGGCGACGAGAGTCTGACGAGAGAGGTGTGTGGCCACCGGCGAGGGGAGGGGCGACTTTTATAGCCGCCGGCGGGCGGCACGCGGGGAGGCAGCCGTGTGAACGTGTGGCGGGAGTGGACGGGACGTGCGTCGCCGTGCGTTCACTGCGTCGCCCGTGAAGAATCAATGAAAGGATGACCGTCGGCGTAGCCTTCGCATTGATTCCCGCATGAAACAAGGCGATGAGAAGGACAAACGCTCCTAATCGCTCACAGGACGGGTCCACACACATTTCGCAGCGTTTCGCGTAAAAAAACGTTTCCATGTTGTCCCCGAACATTTCCAGCGCGATGGGTTCGGCCTGGAACCGTCAGAGACAATTTTGATCCTAAATAGCGAAAAAGGGGTTCTTAAAAACGCGAATGGATCGGGTTTCCAAAAAGTGATATTGGAGGGTCCGTTGGGGACGCAGGTGTAGATGCTCTTAGCACCGGTGCGGGCCTCACCTCCGTCGGTTTTCTCCGGGAGATTAACACAGCAATAATGGTTGGCTGAGGGAGATCGACGGACGGCGGTGAATCCTCTGCTCTCCCCTTTGTTGTTTATATAAATACCGGAGGGATGGCCGGAGGCGTCTTGCTCATCCTGTTCTTCCCCGGCAGCTGGCGGTGGCCTGAGCTTCTGCTTGTCCACGAGCCAATCTCAGGTGACCCTGCAACTGCAATGCTCTCCTTTTTCTTCAGATAGACCCCCGACTTTGCTGAGCCTACTTCCATCGATGGACTTCACTAATCTCTCATGTATCCGCTGGTTTTTCCCTGCCCCCCATAATTGCTAGCCGCCTGTGGAGAGGCACAACAAGCTTGCGCTTCATCTTGGACGAGAGGTCAAGTTTCTCGCGCTGTGAGCATTTTGGAAAGTTGGTGAAGCTGGTCATCCACCTCCGGGGAGACTCGCCTCTTGTCAAGTTCGAGATCAATGCCTATCCTGACGATGAGACGGAGGGCACATACACAAACACCATGCAGTTGATAGAGTACGCTCTCGCGTGCCAAGTTAAGGAGCTCCTCGTAAGAGCTGTGCAAATTGAGGCATAGCCGCTGACATTCGATGCGCCTCTCGTGTCCCAGCACCTGAAGACCATAGAGCTTGAAAGGGTCAACCTTGAATGCTCCGCTCTGAATTTCTCTGGCTGCCCGGTATTAGAGGGTCTGAAGATGATACATTGTTGGACTTATGCACGCAGCCTACCTTCTGAATCACTGAAGTATCTGTGCATCACCGGTTCTTGTTCTATGCTTGATGATTCCCACATGAGGATTTACACCCCGGCTCTTATCTCACTACAACTTGATGATTTTCATGGCTCGGCCCCTTACCTTGAAAACATGCCATATCTAGTAGCAGCCCAGCAATGCTACACATACATAAATTTACATAGGTTTTACAAAAAGATGGATTTTGATTGAAGATTAAGGGAAATGAGGGTCCCACCCCCTTAAAAATCAGGAAAGGAGTGGTTAGTTAGAAAGAAAGAATCATAGTCAGCGTGTAACATTATGTAACTCTTTGTATGTCTAGCGTTTTTAAGTAGCAGCATACGTTCGCGTTGGCAAGGGATGCTGCAATTCCACGTTCTGTAACATAAACATGGAGGAGGACTGTGATGTTCCTTGCTGTGATTGTCATGCGTATCCTGTTGATGAGGGTGTGCTTCTCAATGGCTTGACTCATGCTGTCAATTTGGGGTTGATTGCTGAACCTGAAAAGGTATGGTTGAACGTACTGCACTCTATTTTGCTCTTTTCCTCCCTTGCATCAGCTCTAGCATGGGATATACGTTGCTCCCCGTGGCCTTTTATAGAATTTAGGTAGGGGCCTCTCCTCCCAACTTCACTACAGAAAATGTTTCTAAGTAATGAATAAATAACACAGTGGTTTAATTGGATAAAAAAATGATATTTCAGGGTTCAAGGTGCAATGTTTGCCTACCCAAAATTCCCATTAACTGAAGTTATTTTGTCTTATAGAGCCTCAGATTTCTTTTTTCTTCATTTGCAATTTGTACAGATTATCTACAGCTGGGATTTGGAACGACGCCCTATATTTGGCAACTTAAAGACTCTGCTTCTCAATGAGTGGTTCACGACTATATGTAATACTGAGGTACACCGATCCTTTTTATATAAAGATGTTGCTCTATTTTAAAAGAGTTTTCATGTATATTCTATTATCTTACTAAATTTGCCATATTATAGAGAAACTCATTGGAACAACAGGAGCACAAGAAACAGTAAAAGAATCATTTGTGTGCGCTCACCTTAAGGTTGTGAACATTGAATGTGGAAAAGTCGACGAGGGAATTCATAAAATTTTGAAGATCTTGAGTACGTGTGGTGTACCTCACCAGCAAATTAGCATCAAGGATCCATGTTCTCGCTCAGACCGAAAGTTCCTTTGCCGTTCTTCAGTCTCAGTATGTTTTTGCAATGTCATCACTGCTTTGTTTGTCATGTTCTGCTGTAATTACATGTCAACTTTAGTCTATGAAAACATTGCAAAACCATTATATCCAATATCAATTATGGTTTCGTAAAAAAAAAGGATGTCATTACTGGTGGAGTTCAGGATGGCTTGTAATATTCACCAATACTAATTACTATGTTATTTCTGGTGGCCATACGATGATCGCCGCACATTACTGTGGTGGCCATACAATTTGATCGCCACACATTACCGTGGTGCACATAAATCTATACGATCCATGCAAACTAATTTAGGATTAGTCCTCTGCTTTCATCATTGTTTTAACTATTTATGAAAATAGCCGGTTGTTTGAATCTATTTTATTAATAATCTTAAACTGATAGGGGATAGAGTGTAGTTCTCGGATATCTAGCAAGTGCAAAGTGGCTTTGCCTCATGTTTCTTTTTTTGCTTCATAGTTGTTCCTCGCCTGGCGTAAGTCTAAAGCCCTGCCGAGTCTTGAGGTGTCTGAATGGTCATACATGTTTTGCTCTCACGAGGCTAAACTCTGTGTTAACACATAAATCTGGTCAAGGCCATTTGAGGAGAAACAAAGGGAAATTGATCAAATGCGTGGTAGTTCCTATACATCAAACTATTTGCCAAGCTATTCCCGTGTTTATATCAAGCGTGGTAATTAATGTCGAAACCAAACTTACAGTGCATCGTCATGCATCCTGCAGGTTTCAGTTTCCAGAAGCGTCCGGCAGCCACAGCGACCTCCACCATGGATCATGGATGGCACGTGAGACGTGTGCCCGGTCATGATATTTGGTCTGGGCCTTCTGTGTTTCTTTGAATAAGCCCGTATCGTTAGTTTCAGTTTCTTGCTTTTGATCTTTTGGTCAATGCTAGAACTTGGATTTGTGGGTTGTCTGGTGCGATCAAGCAATTCGATTTTCGGTCCGTTGATCTGTTTATCGCTGATGAAAATCGTCATGTGCCCCCATCCTGACTGCAGGAGTTCCTTTGGCTCGAGTATCGCTTTTTTCTTTGTTCTTTTTTTTTTAGCTTTAGCAGAATGGCTTTTGTGTTTGGTTGAGATGTTGGACCTGAGCCTGAACCTTGTTTTAGTGTTAGTGTTGTTGTTTTCTCTCTCTCTGGTCGCATCATGTGTATTCTGTCCCATAATATAAGAGCGTTTTTGACACTACGGTAGTATAAAAACACTCTTATATTATGAAACGAGGGAGTACTATTTCTTATGAATTCGTCACCCGCACCTGTACTCCGAGGATGGTGTAAGTATGAACCAAAAGTATGTACGGACTTTAATTCTGGCGTTACGTCTTATTAGGTGGAAATATGCCTGACGAAAATTCGGGCGTTTGTCCTGTGCACGAAGTTATTTTTTCTTCCAAACTCATGGATAGGACGACGCGCAACCTCACCATTGATTGGGCTATGTTGGGTCGTTGGTTGGTGAGACGAGTGGCCCTGTATGTGACACCTCAACTCAACCTACCTTCACCATGGCAGCTCACTCACTACTCTAACTGCTGATTAACTGGAACCGTGACGGAGGGAGAGGAAGAGGGCCTCCGAATCTCTCCCATCATCTGCTTCTGCTCCATCCTCAGCGCTACACCTCCTCCTCCATCAGGTATGTATTCATCTCTCCCTCCCTCTCTCTTTCTCAACTGTTCTTGCTGAATTTATTCAAAAAAATTACATTTCTCTGCAGATGAACCTTTCTCTTTAACAAGCAACGGCGCATGCTTTCCACGCTAGGTTTCATGATAGTACAACCCAGGCTGACCTGATGTGTGTATAGGGAGTTGAGTCACACGCAATCCTTGTATTCTATCACCATACTGCTCCTGCTTGACAAAATATTGCTGCTGAGCAAGTGAGCACCAACATATCTGGGGCTCACATGGAAGCAGAGGCAGCGGTAGCAGACGAGGAGAAGCCGCTGATTCACCACCTGCCTCGTCAGGTCACATTTCTTCTCTTTACCATTTATACGATGCATGATCCCTCTAGCTAGTCATTTTCCTTTTAGAGATCATCAGCTGTTGGAGCAAAACATTCTCCACTCGAAATTTTGTTCACTTGGATATCGAAAACATAATTTTCGGGAGTAAGATGAATGGTGTCGAAGCTCATGGTGTTCTCTACACTTCCCCGCATAGCTGAGGATTGTAATTAAAGTTTTCGTTGGAACAAAATTTTATTTTCATTTGAATGTACATAATCCTGCATCTTGCTACTTGTGTTTTGAAAGAGCAGACACTTACTTCTTGGTGTTTCCTATATTAAACTAATGGTTAGTATGACTGAAACTTTTGTTTGGTATTGTTCATCAGGATGAAGGTTCAGAGCATACAAGTGATGGAACAGTTGATATCAACAAACAGCCTGCTAGGAGGCGTAGTACAGGGAACTGGAGGGCATGCTACTTCATTTTAGGTATTGGCAAAATGTTCACACAATCTTCCTCGTTTTCCCAGCTTGGCTCTTCCAAACTAGTCACTTGACTCCTGCACATCACATTCGTATTAGGTGCTGAATTCACCGAAGGCATCTGCTTCTTCGGGATCCAGAAGAACTTGGTCACGTACCTCACGAGCGTGCTGCACGAGAGCAATGTCGACGCCGCCAGGAACGTGTCGACCTGGACCGGCAGTTGCTTCTTCACGCCGCTCATTGGAGCCTTCTTGGCCGACACATATTGGGGGAGATACCGGGCAATAGTAGTCTTCCTTTCAGTCTATACCATTGTAAGTTTTCCCGTAAATACATAAAGAATTTCTCCTTATCTTAAAAAATGTGTTATGTGTACTTGTCTGCAATGCAAAACATTTCTGAATGCTAGGTCTCCTGTGCTGGTAGGGGATGTTGGTCATGACATTATCAGCGTCGCTCCCGGTGCTGATGCCCTCTTTCAGCAGCAGCGAAATCCAGCGCACCACGGTCTACCTAGGGCTCTATCTCGTCGCCTTGGGGACCGGCGGCATCAAGCCGTGCACGTCGGCCCTCGGGGCAGACCAGTTCGACAGCGCCGACCCGGTGGAGCGGTTGACCAAGGGCTCCTTTTTCAACTGGTACTACTTCCTGATTAACATGGGCTGCCTTCTGTCGACTACCGTGCTTGTTTGGGTTCAGGACAATGTCGGGTGGGGAGTCGGGTATGCTATCCCCACCGTGCTGATGGGCTTCGGGCTCGTCGTATTCGTCTCCGGGAGGAATGTTTACAGGTATAAGAGACTGGGAGGGAGCCCTCTGAAGAGGGTCTCACAGGTAGTCATCGCGGCCGCAAGGAATTATCGTCTCAAGTTGCCTGATGATAGCTCAGCACTGCTGTATGAGGAGAGTGGAGCCAATTTCAGCACTAAGCATACCAGTCGGTTCAGGTTCCTTGACAAGGCTGCCATTCTAGTACCACCATCTTCGGGCAAGGCTGTGGAGATGATGGACCCATGGAGGACATGCACGGTGTCACAGGTCGAGGAGCTGAAGATGCTGCTGCAGTTGTTCCCCGTCTGGGCGTCTCTGCTCTTCTTCTTTGCGGTCACCGCTCAGATGTCGTCGACCCTGGTTGAGCAGGGCATGGCCATGGACAACCGCATCGGCAAGTTCTTGGTCCCGCCAGCCTCCCTCTCGACGTTCGACATCCTCGCTGTCGCAGCCTTCATCCCCGTCTATGACCTCGTGCTGGTGCCGCTCGTGCGCCGCGCCACCGGGAGGGACCGGGGTCTGTCGCAGCTGCAGCGCCTTGGCGTCGGCCTTGCACTGTCCGTGCTCGCCATGGCCTACTCAGCGTCGGTCGAGATGAGGCGGCTGGCGGCAGTCAGAGCCGGCCGGAGCGTGAACATCATGTGGCAGACGCCGTCCTACGTTGTGCTCGGCGTGGCCGAGGTGTTCACCAGCGTCGGCATCATGGAGTTCTTCTACGATGAGTCCCCGGAGTCCATGAAGAGCATGGGCGCGGCGCTCGCCCAGCTTGCCATCTCGGCCGGGAACTACCTCAACTCCGCCGTGCTCGGCGTGGTGGCGTCGGCGACGGGGCGTGGCGGCGCACCCGGGTGGATCCCGGATGACCTTGATGTAGGCCACCTCGATTACTTCTTCTGGATGATGGCTGGTCTCAGCGCGCTGAATCTGTTGCTGTTCATCTACTTCTCACTGAGATACAAAGGCTAGAGTTTTCAGGTGTATATTTTTCTTTTGCTAGGCTGAAAATGTATAGCAGTTCCTCTGAACAAAAAATGTATTAATTATATCTATAAATTCTGCCAACATGTTATACATTAATAGAGGAGTTGCGGCATCGAACGAGACAAAAAAATTGCAGCAAGAACCATTAATTACATCTACTAAAGAATGTCATCCTTAAATAACAACTGGATACGATTTGATCTTCATTTAGAAGCAATTGATGTAAGAAATTCCCTCTGAATTTCTCACTGGCAGTTCATCATGCATTTTGTGTGCACAGATCCTGAAATCAAAATGCAATCTATAGCAAGTGTCTCCTACTAATTTCATCCAACACTACCTACCCAATTCACATATTTGGAATACACATATAATAATGGTACCATGCAATACAACGAGGATCACAACACTGCACGAGAAGAACCTGCAACATGATAACACAAGAAAACGTGACAGCGGTACCTCTTTGGCCAAGGCCAAAATCCTTCAAGTGCTTGCTGTTAAGAATGGCAGTTTTATACCCACGGGAATGGTACCGTACCGGCGGGTACCATACCCGCATGGATAGATTATGGGCTTACGTTTATACCCATGGATAGTACCTATACTTTACCTGTTAAGTCATGGGTAGGGTATGGCTAGAGCTTTGTACCCGCGGCATACCCATATCCTACCCACTTGTGAACTAATGTTAAGATGTCGCTAATTAATCATTCATTTATCATGTGACTCATTTACTCCTATTGTCTTATGAGTATGTTGTGATTTCTAAATTTTGATTGTGGTCATATACACATCTATCTGTTATTGAGCTAAGACGATTCTTTTTTGTGTCAAATATGCTATCAGTGAGTGTAAAATTATGAACAGCGTGTGTGCTACTCGTTCTAGCACCCAATGAGAGAGCCAACCCAGTTACTCTACCCTGCCTATACCCTAAGCACCGCCATTCTTACTTCCTCTCCATGTCCATGCACTTGGTGGGAGAGCCAACCCAGTTAATCATGGGGTGCGCGTCGCGTATGGTTTGCTCTTTAACAGGTGTTATAGACTCCAAAGAGGAAACACATAGCATTACTGGGAGAGAGCTTTCAAAGAGGAAACACATTTCATTACTCGGAGAGAGCCTGAAAGGACGAAATCACAAATTGAGGAGTACTTCTTTTAAATATCACTTCCATCTTTCCAGGTTGCAACAACTGGCGCACTATATGTGTGTCACTTGTTGCAACCTGTGATTTTTCTCTTTTTTCGTAGATTCATATTTTTTTCAAAATGTTTTATCGTTTAAATCGTGCGTTCAAATCTTGAACTGTTTACATCATTGGATTCGTCGCGTCGAGATCTTCAAAACTAGATCTCATTTAATAGGTTTTGACAAAAAAACACAAAAAAATGAATGATAGAAACCGAACGAAAAAATCAGGCCTCTCGAGATAGGAAGAAAAGCAAAAAAACAAGGTTTTTTTCCTTTTCGAGAGGCACGACGAAGGCAAAACTATGCCTTTCGCGGAAGCAAAACCTGCCTTTCGTGGAAAAAAACAGAAAATAATTTTTTCCCGTTTTCGAGAAACCGTGCCTCTCGCAGAAGCAAAAACCATGCCTCTCGCAAAAAAAACAGTAAACACATTTTTTTCGTTTTAAAGAGGCACAGACGTGGAAGCAAAATCGTGCCTCTAAAAAAACAGAAAACACGTTTTTCCATTTCCGACAGGCATGGTTCGTGCCTTTCGTGAAAACAAAATCGTGTCTCTCCCGAAAAAAGACATGTTTTTTCCGTTTCCAAGAGACACTGCAAAAGTAAAACCATGCATCTCACAGAAAAAATGTAGAAAATGTGTTTTACGTGCAAATAAATATATATTAAAAAAATCCGTCAAAATGCTAAGAAAGACGGTGAAAAACTGAAACACGAAAAAACCAATTTAAAATAGCAAAGACGCATGCGAAAAAATAGAAAAAATAAAAATCCGAAGAAAACGCTCAAAATGCGACACATGATGACGAGTTAGAACGCGTCAAATGACGGCGCATGAGAGCGATCGCTCGAAGGCTCCCAAAGGATTGCTTCCTAATTAGTTGCTCCTTCAAAAGGGAAAACAATTAAATATGTTCGTACGATGGGTTGACCCGAGTTTCAAGTCGGGCTTGAGAAAGCCCGGTCTAAAATACCAAGCCCGAACGGCCTAAAATAGGGAACATGTGAACAATTTACTTTTCCATTACTTTTATTAATTTTAGTTTATATAAACTATTTGGTATACCAATACAATATTGATATTTACCGTTTTCAGGCTTTTTTCGGATGAAAAAGTTGAGCTTGAGCTTGAACCCAACCCAAATGTCGGGCTGTTGGGCCTAGGACACTGGGTTGGTCTGTCCACTCTCAAGTCTATCCGTATAAGATTTTCTACATTAATTGCTTATTAATTTTGGGAGTTTTGTGGGCCGGAAAATATACGTTGGTACGACCCTTATGTCCGTTTGGGATTTGATATTAATAATAATATTCTTCTTAGGAACCAATAACCTTGAGCCATCACCTTATTTGCGAAAAATTTGAAAATTGCCACGGCAGAAAGGTTTCTTCATGCTTCATCAATAGCGGATACAACAATGTTTTTTTTAATGTCCACAAGTTAAGAAAAATATAATGATTCAAAAAACATAAATTTTATTTTTTATGAAAATTAAATAATTTTAAGGAAATGCTCATGGTTTTATAAAAAAATAAAAAATCATGAAAGTTTTTACATGTGGTGCTACAAACTGGCGACAACCCTCTTCTGCACCTAATTGCGGTCTCATTGCAAGCATGAAGTTGAGTTAAGGGTGAACTTTTAGCTGGGACATAAATTGGTCAGGCCACTTGCGTGTCGAGGCTATATTTGCAACTAGGAGCAAGAAATGGATCAACACTTGTTGTAAGTGGAGGATGAACATGCAACTGGGACAAAAAAAGGCCGGCCCCTGGCTGTGAGTCGGGGGTGGACATGCAATTGAGACGAAAAGAAGGACGTGAATGTAGTTGCGAGTCGAGGATGAGACCGCAACTAGGACAAAAAATATCGTATCCCGGTTGCGAGCCGAGGGTGAACTTGCAATTGAGACAAAAAGGTAAGGATGGACTTGCAATTGTGATTAAAAAAGGCGGGCAACATTTGTGAGTCGAGGATGGGATTGCAATTGGGACAAAAAGGTCGGACCCCAGTTACGAATGGAGGATGGACTTGAAAGTGGAACAAAAAAGGTTAGGCCCTAGTTGCAAGTTGAGAATTGACTTGCAAAAGGGAGAAAAGAAAGGTCGGGTCCTAGTTGCGAGTCCAGAAACAAACAGAAGGTTAGACCGCACTTGCGAGTCCAGGTTGGACTTGCAATTGCGATAAAAAAGTTTGCACCCCATGGCGAGTCAAGGGTACATTTGCAACTAGGATGACAAAAGGTCATGCCCCATTTATGAGTCAAAGTGTGAACTTACAACTAGGATAAAAAAATGTTGGGCTCGCACTTGTAGTTGATGATGAACTTGCAACTGAGACAAGAAAAGATTGAGCCACTGTTGCCATTCGATGATAGGCTTGTAACTAGGACAAAAAGGTTAACCCAGTTATGTGTCGAGGTTGGACTATCAACTGGGGGGAAAATATTGTCCTCTAGTTGCGAGACGAGATTGAACTTGCAATTGAGACAAAAAAAATCGAGCCCCACTTGCGAGTCGAAGGTGAACTTGCAATTGGGACTGAAAAAGATTGTGCTCCAGTTGCGAGTCCAGAGTAAACTTAAACTGGGACAAAAATGTTGGGTCTTAGTTACGAGTCGAGGATGGACATGCAAATGAGACAAAATAAATTCAGGCCCGAGTTGCGAGTCGATGGTGGACTTGCAACTGAGACAAAAAAATGTCAAGGGCCAGTTGCAAGTCATTGTAACTAGGACAAAAGAATGTTAGACCTAATTATAAATTGATGATGAACTTGCAATTGAGACAAAAAAATACAACCCTATTTGATGGTGAACATTCAACAAACAAATATGAAAAAATTCATAAATTTTAAAATGCTGAAAAAAAATTAAAAGAAAAAATAAAAAATAAAAACAAAGAAAAAGTTCATGAATATAAAGTGTTTGCGAATTTGAAACAAATAAATGAAAAAACATGAAATAAAACAGAAGAGAAACAAAAACAGACAATCGAATAAAACAACCACTTGCGGTCGCAGCCCACATGAAGGCAATGCACGGGGGCTGTGAAAAAGAAATAACAACTTAAACTCCACGTTGGCTCCTCACTGGAGCGACGCGTACGAAAACAACACTAAATCTTTACCTACTAATAAAGTAAATAGTGCTTTTTTCGTATGTCATTCAAATTATCCTTAAAGTTGACTAAAATTATCCACCAATGCCACCTATAAGTCATAAAAAACGTTTCAAACAGGAAAATATCCAGACTGGGCCGGTCCATGTAGGCACCTTCTATATTGCGGTCTGGGCGTTGGAAAAAGATGCAACACACCAATTTGAGCCGGCCCATGCGTGGGCGTCTGTTTTTTTAGTTTAGTTTTTTTATTTTTATTTTCAGTTCCATTTTGTTTTTCTAATTTAAATAATTTAGAACTTCAACCAACTTTCATCAATTTTAAGAAACTGAGAATTTCGAAATAAAATGTACAAAAAAACATTTTTTTAGAATTCAAAAACTGCTCAGGAATTTTGAAAAATGTTTGCATATAAAAAAATGTTTAAACTTTGAGAAAATGTTCATAAAATAAAAAAGTCAACGATTTTAAACAAAAGTCGGTGTAAAAATCTTAAAAACAGTTCGTGCCTCTGTTTTTAGTCTCGTTTTTTATTTTCATTTTTCTGTTCCATTTTTTAGTTTAAATAATTTAGAACTTCGAAAAACTTTTGCAATTTATAAAACTGGGAATTTGGAAATAAAAGTTTGAACAAAAAATAAAATGTTTGTAAATTCAAAAAATGCTCAGGATTTTTGTAAAAATATTCGCATATTCAAAAAAATGTTCATAATTTTGAGAACAATGTTGGTGAAAACAATAAAAGTCCAGGAGTTTGAAAAAAAGTTTGTGTGTTATTTTTTGAGTGCAATTGAAAAAAATGTTTGCTAATTCAAAAAATGTTCATGCATTTCCAGAAATGTCCTAGGCGCCATTGGAGATTATAATTGTTTTTTTTCCGTTACAACGCACGGGTCCTTTTGCTAGTGACTAAAAAAGATTAAAGAAATGCAAATCCTAATGTTTATAAATCGAGTCATAGAAAGTTATATGTGATGTAACTATTTTACATTGTAGACGTGAAATAGCAAATGTTTAAACGAAGCTGTCGCAGTCTTTTGTTTTCACTCGAACAAATACTTGACATGAAGAAAACAATAGCAATAAACTAAAACGATCATATGATATGTTCATAGTTTGGGTCTTATCCATGACATGATCTCTACTATTAAAGGGGATGTGCCGTCGTGATGGTTCGACCAGAGGATGGTTCGACATCTCGATCCCACCTTTCCACTTCCTCCCGCTACCACTTCCACCGATTTTTATCATCCCTTCGTAAACCAGGCGATTAAATAAAAAAAACCTCTGTCTGATCCTTCTATCCACGCCCATAAAAAACCAATAGAAAGGGGGGAAATCCCACCACCCACGAACGCACGTCCCACTTCTGCGCACCCATCTCCCCGACCCGGTCGCTCCAGCCTCCAGATCACATCTCTTTCCTCGCGGTTACATACTGAAGCAAAATTAGACTGGATCGATGGATCCAAGCCCTTCCATCTCATCGTTCTTCACCGAGTCCAGGAGGATCTCGACACGGGAAGGGAGACGAGTAGGAGCGCCGTGTCCTCCGGCAGCGATGAAGGAGGCCCAGGTAACCCTATCTCCCTACCCTCTCTCCAACCCATCTTCTCCCTGTAGCCTGTACTGGCGCATCCACACGTTCTCCTCTCCCATATGGCATGGACCGGCGAGTGGCAACGGGTGGCGGTAGACCGGCTGGTGGCGCAACGGACGGCGGGACACCGACTGGTGGCTGGCCGCGCAACAGACAACGGGAGATTGGTTTCTAGCATCGGACGGCGGGAGGCGCTGTGGATCGTGGGAGGAGCAGGTAGCCGTAGCCTGTCGCCGGTGGAAGCTTGACCGCCAGGATGCAGGAAGAGGGTGGGAGCGTTGTGCGCGATTGGAGGCGGAGCAGGCTGTCTTGCGGTTTAGCATCCACGAAGTGTCCGAGGGTGCAAGTGCAACATGCCAACACCCTTTGGTGTATAGGCAACCGCAGGAATGGAGAGAGACCTGAGCGGAAGGGGTATGGGATCGACACTCTGCCATGGGCATGTTGTCCGCCGCTGCAGGCGGGGACTACGGTGGGGCCGTGGGGGGCGATTTGACGTGGATTGGATCGTTAACCATGGGATGGGGACCAGAGAATTTGGGAACTACGTTTGGATAATTGATCCTCAATTTAGCTTCTTTGTTTGCACAGTCGAATTAAGCTTACAACATCTCTGATATTGACTGTTGGTTCTCCAGCTATTGGACTTATGGGGCTTTCTGGAAGGTGCCTTGTTTTGATTGTTGGTTTATAGGGGGTTTCTTCTGTTGACTTCATCTTTCCTGATTTTCTTTGAACATTGTACTTCCAGGACATGGTTTTCTGTGCCCCTGGTAACCATGTGCCCTTGCAGACATTGACATGGATGAGAGATAATATAGTTCGCTATCTGGAAGACTAGGACTGGCGTTGTTGCCTAACTAGCCAAGCAGGCTTATCCTATCCCCTCACTGTTTGATGCATCATTTAGCTATTTATAGGCAGCTTCATTTCCCCAAAGCAAAAGTTGAAACAAAGGTTTCTTGGTCCACTGCAGGTCCTAACTGACGATTTAGGTCCAACATGATGATGAATATGTTTGAAGATTTTCTAAACCCTGCACCTTTCCAATTCATCATAATTTTTTCAACATATAGTTTATCTTACAGAGACAAAATTTAAACATTCAGATTGATTTGGTGGATGTACAAGGTTCGAAGGTTGCTCTGGAGCATCAATCTAGACGGGGCATCCTACAACTGAAAAAACCCAGTGCTCTCTATTTTGATCTGTTGAAGAAGCTACTGTTGTCTTAGCTGCTAGCATTGATTGTGGTTTCTTGCTTCTGCCTTCTTGTGGTTGCAGATTGTTTAGCCCAAGCTATGCTGGTAGCCATCAAAATATGTCGTATTTTTGGCTTGTGATCCTCTCCTGACTTATATTTGGGTAATGTGGATGGCTTGATATGCAAAAAGAGGTTAGGGACTAACACTTTATACCAAAACAATGGAGAGTTGAAGCTTCTGAACTGGAAGCTTGAACAAAAAAATTGCCATGGACACTCTACTCGTCATCATGTCTTTGATTAGTGTCATTTCCACTGAATATGATTCCGATTTGTTTGTATAGAATTGATTTTCAGAAGTGATGTTCTTCTGGTGGTTCTCCAGTGGGATCTGGATACGAATCTTCAGTGCATCTTCTCGGTTTGCTGCGGAACTTCCTATTTTAATTTGGCAACTTGTAAAATAAGTCTCGCTAAATTTGATGACTACTGCTGATTGTATACTTTTCAACTCAAGTAGCTTGTACATGTCAGTTTCATTCATGCTGGATATTCTCATTCATGTTCTGGAATTTATAGCTTTCCTTATTTGTGCCCGTATGTCCCTGCCTTGTGATCTTGTGCAAATGTTGTGTGAATATTTACTGCCTTTGGTGAATTGTGTGCGGTGCCAATCCTGCCTTTGGTTGATCTTGTGGCTTGTGTACTTAGCTGAATATAATTGGTTCTGGTGTTTGCTAATTTTTGTGTTTAGTAAGTAGTTTTGTAGTTTAACACTACCTTTGCCGGTCCCAAGCCCGGATGAGAAAATGTGGAGGGAACCGCATCCTTTCCATTAGAACTTGCATGGTCTTGAAATATTTTGATTTGAGTGACAGGGAATGAAGGGTGTAGAAGTTACAGAGTTACTGTTGTTAATGTCCTAACCAAACAGAGAATCATAACATAATGTCGTAAGCATATGATTCAAGCTTTGAATGCATCCTTGCTCAATAAAACAGCTATGCAACTTTAATGGTAGTTAGAGCTTACCTCGAGGAACTTACTTGCTGCCTTTCTGAAGCTACACAAGATGTTCTTAGCGCTCGTGTACGAGGAACCCCCCGTTCTCTTGCTCGGCTATGGGCTGACAACACTTGAAATTGTATTTGTTAGATTTTAATTAACATGTGTTAATTATAGGGTAATCTCTCTTTGTACTTAAGTTCGTTTAATTTTGAGAAGTACTCTCCACCACGATCAGACCGGCTGGGTTTGACGTGTGGACGAGGGTCTTGAGGATCTTAATCTGGTACGCCACTCCCTCATTTTCACCAGTGCCAACCAAGATGTTGTTGTCGCATAGGTCTCCCCCTACCTCTCGCTGTCAGTGCAATGAAAAAGGCGGCGGCAGTTGATGTCTTGTCCAACTGTGATGAGGAGGGCGAGGAAGTGAACCTCGTTCATAGGTGTGTGGAATTGAAGTGCACCAAATTATCAGTTGAATTATTAGATGATGTACTAAAGTATGTCATATGTTTGTGGCACATTGCAAATCTTGCAGGAAACAAGACTATGGTGCTACTTGTGTCTGCTTTCAATTTTGCAAGGGAGGTTTTCATGCTGGAAACAAGCTAGCTATGTAAGCTGAGAATGGATGGAATTTGTCACAACCTGTTATATCTAATATGCGATGACTCCCAAATACTTTTTGCAGAGAAGTTCATGACCCTCCCAACTGACGTTGCCTCATGAAGATATTGTTGAGGTGTACCATCACCTCAAGGTGAATAGCTGACGCGGTCTTCTGATAGTGCATTTATACTTTAGAAAATAGTAGCCGGAACAGTGATCTATTTATATGCAAAGCATAATCAAGAGAGTATGGTCAAGAAGCCACAAATGTGGGCATGAAGGTATGCTTTCAAGAATTTCCACCTAACATTCAGATTCAACTAAGATCCACATGTTTCTTTGGTACTATATATTATACGTCACCACAAGTCTCCATATGTATCAATAAGTTGTACTGAACCCTCGTAGTAGGATGGGTGTTAGGTGGAAAGCAGAATATGTTTTTTTCTTAGTATAGTACAGTTTTCAGTTTCCACAACTTATAACAATGAGCCTTGCCAGTTTTGCGTGAAATTATGTTGAATATGTGAACCGAATGTTCATTTATGATTTGTGTTTAATATATACTCAATTACTCTTGCAAACAAATGAAGATGGTCTTGAACTTTCCAAGACAACTAATAGTAATTTATTTTTCTTCTCTTTGCTTAACTCATGGGCCGCAAGACCATGTTCTCAAGGTCAACGATCACAGGCTCAGACATGCCTTCATGATCCCTCTCCCCAAGTGCACACATGAGGTCCGGTTTCGGGTTCTATTTGAAATATGACACATGATTGACCACCCCTCTCTCTCTCTCTTTCTCATTCAACTAAAGATCACCAGTCTTGGCATCTAGAATTCAGGATGCAAAACTCATAATTTTGTAAGGCAGGGCCCACCATTAACCAAGTTGCTTCATCTTGAATGCCAACATCCGTCATGTACTTGCACTCTGAAAATACCAGTTGTGGCATAATCCACAGTTATCGACTCCATTTTGAGCATACAACATGTCTGTAGTTTGATCTCTTTAGTAGTTGCCATACAAAAGAATCCTTTGTTTGCAAATAGAACTATGAATAATTTATTGCAGCATCGCCACTTATTAATCTAGCTTGTATATTCATTAAGGTGCAACTTCCTAATTTTGTTTGATCGGGCGGGAGGGGGACTGACTCACGCGCTCATAATTAGCCCATGGATTACCCCTGAACACGTGGGGATCGCCGACCAACTATTAGGATTTTTTTGTAAGCAATTGTGTGATATCTGACATCTACTTTTTGAACTCAAATGTATCAACTGTTTTATCTGGATTTCCGCATAATGTATTTTAGCTTTTATTCGATTAACATTTTCATATATATTGTATGCTACACTCTGTATGTCTTTTATTTGATTTTTGTCTTCTCTTATGAAGAAAATGGTTCTTGCTTCCCAGCTAACTATGAATGTAAATGCCCGTATAAGGCATTATTTTCTTCTTACAAGAAGAAACTATTTCTAGTTTTCAGGTTATGCCTTGCCTGCAATGAGCACATTATGTTGAATTTGTGCTTAATTACTTGGTATAGTAAGAATTGAAAGTGTTATGAAGTGCAACAAATTCTTTTTACTACTGGTCTTATTTCTAGAATTCTACTACAGCTTTATCTAAGTAGGTGGGGATAACCAAACCTTAATTGGACAACTACGAGGGGCAATCGCACACCAAACTATAAGGCCATATAGAGGTACAGAAAACATAGGGACACACAACGGCACACACCAATGTAAAGGGGAGTACAATCTAGGCAAGGCGAGGCTCACACAACCCATAGTGTCTATAGCTAACTTGTGATTCGAGAGATGCTGGTGGATATCTTTTAGGCATGAGGTAAAAATGGTCAATATCAGTCACGGTCTGGCTGGCGGCTGCAACCTCCAGGAGACATGCTTGCATGCTTGTAGGCATGGATTTAGGTGGATGAGCGCAAATTGAGAACAACAACAGTGAAATAATAGTTGAATGCATGATGCATCAGAACAATGAATGATGCATCAGAACAACGAATGTAGGTCATTTGAAGATACTGAGGAAAAAATCAAGCATTTATTTACTATATCCCGTGACAACGTACGGGCATTCAACTAGTTCTTCTAATATACCAATAAGCTGTTGCGCCACCATCAAGTCCATGTGCCGACCTTGGAGAGTGGTGGGCCCATTTGATGGACCCCCGGAACCCATTCGTCACTCCCCGTACACTGCTGGTAATGCCCGAAATCCTTCCGGAATCTAAACACCAACTTCTTATATATTAATCTTCGCTCCGGACCATTCCGGAACTCCTCGTGACGTTCGGGATCTCATATGGGACTCCGAACAAAACTTCGGTCACCAGCACCTATAACTTAACTATACTGAAACGTCACTAAACCTTAAGCGTGCAGACCCTATGGGTTCGAGAACTATGCAGACATGACGTGAGACACTCTCCGGTCAATATCCAATAGCGGGACTTGGATGGCCATATTGAATCCTACATATTCTACGAAGATCTTATCGGTTGAACCTCTATGTCAAGGATTCATCTAATCATGTATACCATTCCCTTTGTCCTTCGGTATGTTACTTGCCCGAGATTCGATCGTCGGTATCCGAATACCTATTTCAGTCTCGTTATCGTAAGTCTCTTTACTCGTTCCGTAATACAAGATCCCGTGACTAACTCTTTAGTCACATTACTTGCAAGGCTTGTTTGTGATGTTGTATTACCGAGTGGGCCCCGATATACCTCTTCGTCACACGGAGTGACAAATCTCAGTCTTGATCCATGCTAACTCAACGGACACCTTCAGAGATGCCTGTAGAGCACCTTTATAGTCACCCAGTAACGTTGCGACGTTTGATACACACAAGGCATTCATCCGGTGTCAGTGAGTTACATGATCTCATGGTCATAGAAATGGATACTTGACATGCAGAAAAAAATAACAACAAAATGACATGATCACATGCTACGTTTATAGTTTGGGTCTTGTCCATCACATCATTCTCCTAATGATGTGATCCCGTTATCAAGTGACAACACTTGTCTATGGTTAGGAAACCTTAACCATCCTTGACCAACATGCTAGTCAACTAGAGACTCACTAGGGACATTGTTTTGTCTATATATCCGCACATGCATTTGTGTTTCCATTCAATACAATTATAGCATGGATAAATAAAGGATTATCTTGAAACAAGAAATATAATAATAACTACTTTATTATTGCCTCTAGGGCATATTTCCAACAGAGGGGAGTGGAGTAAAATGGCTAGGGTTTGATGCGACAAGCGGATGATGATGAATATATGTGGGATCGATGCGGGCCAGCGCGGATGAGGCGGGCGTCCCTGGATATGCCTATATCCGCCCCATATTTAGGCTGGATATGAGGAGATGACGGTCAGACCGACCGTTTGAAGTCGGTTTGAGAGGTCTAGCTAGGTCAAAATTTCATGATCGATCAGTGACTGGACGGTCTCGCGGGCGTTTGAAGAGGGCATGAAGGGTCCGATCGTAGATGATGTAAACATCATGATTGGCCCCTCACGCGAGGGGCGCATACCAGAATAACACCAAATAACTAAAAAAGACAAAAGGATGCAAACCAGGATGTTTAAATCAAGTGACAGAAAGATGTAGGTGATGTAACTATTTTACATCTAGACGTGAAATAACAACAAATCTGAAAACAAAACCGTCGCAGTCTTTTGTTTTGAGTTTTGACGCCGCGAGATCGATGGAGAGGGGAAGAAAAGTCTGGCATTGCCATTGTAGTGTCTGGGGACCCCGAGTGTGTGGGCGTGCGGAGAGGAAGTGTTTTGTTTCTTTCCTCTGGCCATGCACACCGGCGCGGGACAATGACTGACACGGTTCACACCCACGCCGCGCTCGAGAGAACCATCCATCCATCCATCCACACCCTCTCCCTCGGCTGACGAACTCAGCGATGACGCACCTGCCACACCCGAGACGCGCGGGCCGGGCCTCGTGGTATAAAGGGCGCCCATCGTCGGACCTCCTATCGCCTCACCGTTGCAGCCACCGACAACACCTACAGTAGAGACGCGCCACCCGCCCCACCACACCACTCTGGAATCAGTAGTCAAGAAGGCAAGAACTCTCCGGCCGGCCGGACCCCGAGCTCGCGTTCGTCAGTCAGGATGGCACCCACGGCGGCGGAGCAGCACACGAGGAAGGCGGTGGGCCTGGCGGCGCGCGACGCCTCCGGCCACCTCTCCCCGCTCGCCATCACCCGGAGGTACGTACGCACGAACGCAAGCCACTCGCCCTCTCCTGCTTACTGCTTAGGGGTACGTCCGGCGGCGTCTTTGCCGTCGCTGCGTTCGCCTGAGACGCGGCTATGGCGCCGTACGTCCTGTCCGGTTTGGTGTTGGCTACTTTTCCCCTAGTGCCCCGGCCCTTTGGTTGCATGCATATGCATGGTTCCGTGGAATAATTTAATTTGTTCTTAATTAGTAGCACGATGATCAGCTGTCCTGGATTTCTCGCGAAGCTAATTACGGAGATTTCGACCTTTTCTCTTCTGCGAAGGGCCGGAGGGGATTTCGTCTTGAACAATCCTCAAATGTTCTGAATCAGTAGTATGATTGTAGAGAATTTGTGCGGCTGACAGTGGGCATTAAGCTTGCACAGCTGCTTTATCCCGTACGTATATTCTCCTCCTTTGTTCCGCGATGCAGATTCGCTGAATAGTCATGTGTGTGGCATGTGAATTTGTTTCCCTGGATTTGTACATGGTCGTTATTGGGTTGCTTTCTATTTTTTTTTACATGAAATTCTGCCTTAATTTGTAAAGACGTTTTGTTAAGACATATCTAGATGTGAGATAAGTATTGCATATCTAAGTCCTATATCATTTATCTTACGTGAAGATTCGTGTGAATATTTTTTTATCTTTTTTTATATTTGATTTAGTAATTTAGATGTGAATTTGTTTCCCTGGATTTATACATGGTGGTTATGGGGTTGCTTTCTATTTTTTTACATGAAATTCTGCCTTAATTTGCAAACGGTTTTGTTAAAACATATCTAGATGTGAGATAAGTATCGCACATCTAAGTCCTATATCATTTATCTTACGTGAAGATTCATGTGAATATTTTTTTTATTTTTTTTATATTTGATTTAATTATTTAGATGTGCAATTATTATGTCACATCTAGATGGGTCCTAGACACATCCATTTGCAAATAGTATGAATAATATCATGTGTATAGTAACAAATACAGTAGTGTGTATTATCATGTGCACAGTACAACCGTAACGTCGACACCAGACCTTTTTCCCTTTTGGAATCTTTAGGCGACGCCGCTGTTAGTTGTAAAGGGCACATAGTACAGTAGATGTGTTGTGTCACTCTCAGCCTATGTGTGTGTGGCTCGTACTCTTCCTATATGTGGTATGAATCAGGTGGGTCATGTGGGCAGACCTCAACGGCACACCTGTTTCAATGACTTCATTGATAAGCATTTTTTAGTAGGACTTGACATGCTTGGACTGGCCGACAAAGGGGTTGCGGCGATTTTAATTTTGATTTTTGCTGCTAGTTTATCTGGATTGAAACTTCTTGATCAGAAGAGGATTTAGTTTTACCTGTACAATTTAACCATCATCACAACTTCCGCAAATAGTGAATACACCTAGCTATTTAGGCCCATTTGATGCAAACATGCAAAGGTACCGCCATAAGTTTGTCATAAAAGTCATTTGCTATTTTTATTTTCACTTCCGCTTCGATACCCTCCCTAAACACATCAACGGATGAGATCTATCTATACCCTTTTATAATAAAGGGTATGATGGTTATTTTAGAAAATACATCGCACACGCAGTCAATTACGGTATGATGGGCCGGCCCATTGACGGATGCATGTATGACGTGATTGTCTAGTATTAAAAGATAAAGCTAAATAAAATGTTGATAAGACAGGATTCAAACACAAGACCTTCTACTATCAGAGGGAGTTGATAGCCACTAGGCATAACAAGCACTTGTGATTATTTACTAATTACGCAGCATAACATATTAGAGAGGCTCCTAGAGGTGCCAGATCCTGAAAACAAAAGTGAATCATTATTTCTAAAAAAGTGAATATTTTTAAAATGCGAATATTTTGCAAAAGTTGTGAATTTTAGAAATTTCAAACTTCTTTTAGAATTTTGAACATTTTTTGAACGTGAACGTTCTTTGAAAAACAAACAATTTTTCAAGAATAGGAGGTAATGTAGCAAAAAATTATATAGAATATGAAATATTTTTTGAAATTTAAAAAAACGCAAACATTTTCCGAAAAGATGAATAATTTTTAAAACTAACGGATACTGTATCTAACTTTTTTTAAATGAACATTTTTATTTTCTTTATCAGTTTTGGAAAATATGAATAATTTAAAAAAAAAAAACAATTTTGACATAAGAAACAAAAACCAGTGAAAACAGATTCATGACAAACCGGATACGGCAGTATATGCATTTATCTCATAATTGGGCAGGCCCATCTTGTTTGTTAGGTCGCTCGCGCTCTGTGCTAATGAGCCACACTTTGTCGCAAAAAGTAATAAAATTGGATTTTCGTCGTATTTTGTGCTATGGTCTTTCTCTAACTTTTTTGAATTTTTTAGGTAATTGAACTTTTTTTGCAGTTTTTTTTGAATTTTTTTAAATTCGCATTTTTTTTCCAATTTGTTTACCACATTTGCGATTTTTCTAAACAGGTAGATTAAATTCTGATTTAAAAAATTCACATTTATTTCAAAAAATATTGAACAAGTAAAAGAATGGATGTACGTTACTTGTTTAGATAGTAATTAAAATTTAACGCTGCTTATAAGTTAATCTTACCTGCTAGCTCGGCTGGCTGGTACAACCCCCTTTCAAAAGGTTCTTCCTATGGCTTCTCATTCCATTTTCTCTATCTTTTGTGTTTTTCTAATCTTATTGTTTATTTATACAAAGAGTTTACGCGTGTATTAATAAAATATTTATCATATATTTTGAAAAAAATCACCGCATATTAAGAAAATGTATATTTCATTTTAGTATATGCATAGTTAAAAATGTTCATGTTCAGCGTATACCCATGGTTAAAAATGTTCAGCGTATACAAAGGGTTCATGCATAGTTAAAAATGTTCATCGTATACAAAGGGTTTATGCATAGTTAAAAATGTTCAGCGTAGCGTTTGTCACAAAAGTGTTCAATGTGTATTTAAATATTGTTCAGCGTATATGGAAAAAAAATGTTCAATGTGTATTTAAATATTGCTCCGCATATATTACAGAAATGTTTAATGTGTATTTAAATACTGTTTAATGTATATTAAGGAAATCTTATTGTATATTAAGAAATATTCATTGTACATGAAAAATTTAGAATCTTTAAGAATTTCAAAACTGTGTACACTTTTTTCATTTTTTCACTTTACAAAAAATGTTCATGTTCTAAAAGGCTTTTTCAATTTCATACTTTGTTCATGATTTTTAAAGATTATTCGCATTCTTTCTTAAAATGTGTAAACATCTTTTTTAGCAAATGTCTAAGCTTTTGGTGAAAACGTATCTTCCGATTTACCCCCAATTCCAAAATATCTGAAGTTCTTTGTTTAGATGTCAAAGTTTTTTGAGTGTGACCAAATTAGTTTATTCAGATTGATCATAAAATATAGTTTCAAACTACATACATTTGAATTTGTGGTTATCGGAAAATTTTCCTATAACTTGGTCAGACAAATCTAGTACTCCTACTTCGTTTGGATCACTCGTAGTACGTAATAGCGTTTGTTTTTTATGATGTTCATGTTTTTCTTGCGATTCTCCCTTCAGGAGCACTGGAGATGACGATGTGGTGATCAAGATTCTGTACTGTGGGATCTGCCACTCTGACCTACACTGCATCAAGAACGAATGGAAGAACGCCAGGTACCCCATGATCCCTGGGCACGAGATCGCCGGCGAGGTCACCGAGGTCGGCAAGAATGTGACCAAGTTCAAGGCCGGCGACCGTGCGGGCGTCGGGTGCATGGTGAACTCATGCCAGTCCTGCGAGAGCTGCGACAAGGGCTTCGAGAACCATTGCCCGGGCATAATCGCCACCTATAACTCGGTCGACCTTGACGGCACCATCACCTACGGTGGCTACTCCAGCATGGTGGTGGTGCACGAGCGGTTCGTGGTCCGGTTCCCCGACACCATGCCGCTGGACAAGGGCGCACCGTTGTTGTGCGCCGGAATCACCGTGTACAGCCCCATGAAGTACCATGGTCTGAACGTTCCGGGAATGCACCTCGGCGTGCTGGGGCTGGGCGGGCTGGGCCACGTTGCCGTCAAGTTCGGCAAGGCCTTCGGGATGAAGGTGACGGTGATCAGCTCGTCGCCCGGGAAGAAGCAGGAGGCCCTCGAGCGGTTAGGTGCCGACGCGTTCGTAGTCAGCAAGGATGCTGAGGAGATGAAGGTATATATGCAGATGTTTCCGATCACCAATTTCTTTTGACTCGAATCTGGTTCTATTGGCTCACAAAGGCTCGAAAGAAGAGCTTGTTGAAGAAGACGATGTTGCAGCCGACGATGACATGAAGCTTACTGCTTTATGCTTACTGTTTACTGGTTAATTTAAATTTGTTATCTTTGCAGGCTGCAATGAATACCATGGATGGCATCATAAACACGGTGTCTGCAAACATCCCCATGGCCCCTCTCTTAGGGCTACTGAAACCCAACGGCAAGATGATCATGGTTGGCCTCCCCGAGAATCCTATGGAGATCTCCCCCTTTGCTCTGGTTGCCAGTAAGTCCTCCGACCTCACAAGCCTAGCTATATATATCCTCTCTGGTCTAACAATTTTAAGAAACCATGCATTGCGTTATCGACCACAGGCATTTAGTTTCGTGCGTCACTGACTGTTACACATGCTGACGTGCGTGTGGCTGATTTTATGTACAGCGAACAAGACCCTGGCCGGGAGCTGCATCGGCGGCATGAGGGACACCCAGGAGATGCTGGATCTGGCGGCGAAGCATGACGTGACGGCGGACATCGAGGTGATTGACGCCGAGTACGTGAACACGGCCATGGAGCGACTTGCCAAGGCCGATGTCAGGTATCGGTTCGTCATCGACATCGGCAATACCCTTGACAACGCCGCTGCCGCCGCCACCACTGAGTGACTCTGCCTCTCTGTTCTTGTTAGCAGTAACAAGAAACAATCTGAAATCATTTTGTGTGTGTGAAAATGTAAACCCGTGTACGTGATGCTTGTGTGTTTTGTTGTATGTGATCAAGGAAGTCATCTTCCTATTGGCAGATGTTGCATGATATCCAAAGAAATCATATGTGCTATACACCATCAGTTTTTTAACCGTGCTTTCCCCTAACGTAGTAATGTAAGTGGTTCTGTTATTTCAAAAAAAAAAAAAACAAGTTGGAAGATGCAGCATTGTGTATTCAAATGAAAAACTTCATTTATGATCCTTAGCTACGTAGGAAGTGTAGAAATTAAACACCGTCGACTTGGACACCGCTCATTCTGATTATGCCCCTTGTACTACCAAAGCTGATCTCTCCATGACTCCATCTGAGAATGCTTCCTATTGACAGTTGAAGATCTTATTTCACTTGGCGCATAGTTTTTGTATTATTTTTTTGCTTGCTTGACAGGAATACTCGCTGCATAGATGAAAATTCAAGATGGTTGGAATTGGCAATTACTTGCTAGAGAAATATGTGTGCTAAAGTAATAAGATGTCAGGAGGCGAACAGTGAATCAGCGTCTTCTCCTCATCCACTTGATGGGGATCCTTGGAGTTGAGGTAGCGGTTGATGAATTAGAGCTAGTGGTGGCCTTGGAAACCCACTTGACCGTGGCTTGGGATTCTTCTTCAAATGACTCAATATCCTCTTGAAGCTTGTTCCTGCCCATGAGCTTGTGGTCTTGTGGTGAAAGGTCATCTTGAGCAATTGTTCACTTGAGGAGAGTAGGATCATACTTCTCCTTTTGGGGAACAAACTTCAGATTGGGGTATTAACCTTCTTCCCATTCAACTCCATTGACATTGAAGTAGCCAATGCCTTGTTTCTTCTGGTGCCCTCCTTGCTTGCGTACAGTCTCCCTGAATTGCTTACTTCCGTCAAGACTCTCGAAGACACCTCTCTATAATTCCTTTCAATAAATCATTTTATTACTCAAGTATAACTTGGCTAAAAGAATTATTAGTGAAACCAATAGACCTACTTGAAAAAGCATCATTTGATTTAGCATTAGTGTTGTTGTTACTACATGAAGAAACTTTCTTGCCTTTATTACTAATTTGCTTAGGTTTAACTTGTGAAACAAAAGTATACAAGAGTAATCGTTTGGCTAGATAAGAAGAACACTTCTTTCGAAGATCGTCATTGATAGTTTTAAGAAACTCATGCTCTTGCTCTAAATTTAGCTTCTCGAAGTGTAACTTCTCATGAGTTCTTACAAACTCTCTATGATCTTCTAGAGTAGATTCATGGGCTAACTTAAGAGTGTTTAATTATTTATTTAGACGCTCAATCTCCTTCTTATCATCATCACATGAATTATCTTGACTAGCATGATTACCATCAAGTTCATTTTCATTGATATCACTAGTTTTATCAAAGAGCAAGTCATCATCTCCTAGTAAGTCATCCTCATCACTATTAAAGTCAAGGTATTCGGAGGTGTGATACTTTGGGGCCTTTAGCCATGAAGCAACTTCCAATTCCTTCATTTGGTGAATCAAATATGTCATAAGAGTTGTAGGATAATTAAGAGAGCGTTGACGAATGAGTGATGATGGACGTGCATAGGGTGGTGGCGTTGTCTAGCGTCATGATGGCGTCGACGGCATGCCTGGCAAGGTGGTGCGTCAGTACCTACTCCGAAAATGGATCGATGGAAGACGGTGGTGACAACCCCTGCAACGCGTGCATGTGGTGCACGTCGAAAGTGCACGAGACCGATGAATGACCCAGACCTAGCAATTCAGTTTGGTTGGGGCTTCCAGCTTTAGATGTTATGGTTAGTATGAGGTCTGAGTATGTTGCTCAAACAATTTGTACCCTTCATCATGTGAATAGGAGTAGCGACAGACATCGTGAACGTAAAGGCTTCAGAGTATTGATGTACTACTTGTTAAGATTTTGTTAAATACTCCCCCTTTCCTAAATATAAGGCATTTTAGATATTTTCCTATAGACTACATATGAAACAAAATGAATGAATCTACGTTCTAAAACATTTCTATATATATCCATATGTAGTTTATAAAGAAATCTCTAAAATGTCTTACATTTAGAAACGGAGGAAGTAATTAATAAAATAGTTGTATGCAGGGTCATCCTCCTTTTCAAAAAGAAACTTGATCCATATGAAAGAAAAATAGATAAGCAAAAAAAAGAACTAAAATTACTCAGAAAATAAAACTGAACAGTCGGCCTCACACAATGAAAACGCCCACTCACTAGTAGAAAACAGTCATTTGGTCCCGGTTCGAGAGGGCTTTAGTCCCGGTTCTTCAACTGGGACAAAACAATCGGGACTAAAGCCCAAACCTTTAGTCCCGATTGGCTTACGAACCGGGCCAAAGGATCTCCACGTGGCCGCTGCAGGACCCAAAGGCAGCCACGCGTCAGCAGCTCGCAAGCGCTGGGTTTTTTGCTTTGAAATGGGAGGTGGGGTTAGGGGTGTTGGAGAGTTTTATTAGGAGTTTCATATTGTGTTAGCTGGCTACTACATATAGAGAGAAGTGACCTCTCTTTCTTCGTGCTTGGTCAACGGTAGATACTACATATAGAGAGAACTCGACGCTAGCTAGTAAGTAAATGAAGAAACCATTAATTACAGAACATCGTCATGAATATATTCTCCGTGCTTGATCGAAAAACTCGACGCTACTACATATAGTACACGATCATGCATATATACAATATATAATATCTCTTGCAATCCCTAACGAGCTAATATCTATCATCGACCAAAATCGGTAAGAAAATCCTGATGATATTCCCCATCTGATGGTATGACATGCTCAACAAAGAATCCCGCCAATTCCTGTGGAAATGCTCGTATGCAATCAGTTGGTAGGAGTTCTTCCCGCTTCCGCTTGATTTAATCTAAAGAAGAGGGTCAATACACACACACACACACACGAAACTCAACACAGTTGATGGTGATTAAATAAAAATGTAAATATTGTTTACGTACATCAAGTTCTTTAAAACATCTGCCGTTCTGAGAGGTCGTCTGGTGAATCCACTCACAAACGAAGAATCCACATAAATTAGTCCCGGATTCTTGTCTCAAGCAGTACTTTACGAAGATAGATATCAATCAAAATAATAATCAAGCATGATAATGATATTGAAACTAGAATGAATGAAAATCAAGATGCACGGAACTAGCTAGTACTACTTACTTTGCAGATGGTAAATTGCAGCTCCTTATTCCACTCACCCTTAACATTCTTGGTGAACTTTTTCCAAACCCTTCACGGAAAAGAAAATGATTACTTGATATCAGGAAATGAAAGAAAGTTGTCGATATGGTGCGATAATGATTGAACTTACCTCTGGAGCATTTCAGTAACCCTACGTAGGGTCTTTACGTAGCGAGTCCAAGACAATTACTACTCCCTCATCAAGCCTAATGGTTAGCGGAACAAAGTGAAACATGTGCACGCATAACTCATCAATTACACTTAACCTCGAGTAAGCGAAACATAATATGCAGAAGACAAGTAGTAACACTCACCCGAAGTTGTAAGGAAATAATATTTCCCTTCTGTCATGTTGTCGAAGTAACGCAGTTAGCAAGTTGTTCTCTGTATCCTTGGGTGTATTACATATGTTATGTGCATTTACGGTATCTGTGTTAATGAACCCAATGTCATATATTTGTCCTGTTTTGCATTCGAGGATCTTCAGTCTACATAATATACCAAGGATAATTACACGTGCAATAATGAAAGAGATGAGCTAGAGACTTAATTACAGAAATAATACTTACAGACAATAGGGACTGGCGATCGTTTTGTTGAGTGCGTCTTAATTGTATAACTGAAATAATTTGTCAAATTCAACAAACAATGACCCGTTTCCATTGTAAAGCTGCTCATCTTTAAATCCCACGTAGATGTTGTTGATTGAATCATTGCAGGCATTCAAGTACCAATCATGCAGTCTTCGCATCATCGTTGATAGTTCCGTCAACTGCTCAGGTTTCATGAGAGGCTTCCCGTACTGGTATCTAAGGGCTACCATCGAGGCACTTTCAAACTGTACATCATCGCTTACAAAATCAGCAGGATTTAAACCATGATAATTAGCGGCCACTACCCCCGGATCAATATTAGCAATATCGGTAAACACCTTGAGCGAGGAGGGGGCATGATTGCTTCTCCTATTCGCCGAGCTGGGGAATTTTTCCCACTTCTCGAACCACTGGTAATTAAGCTTCCCGACTGCTTCGCTTTATCATGTGTCTTTTGAATAATTCGCTCATAGTTTGATGGCAGCGGACACGGTACCGATGGTGATCGCTCAAGAGCATCAAGATAGCGCTTCGCTTTTACCGGATCAACTGTCTCCTTTGGAGGTGGACGTTTAGGTGCAAAAAGGGCCTTATTATAGACAACCACGATTTCCGCGTTTTCTTCGGGAGTCCTCTCATATAGTAACTTTGAAAGAGACTTGAGGCTTGGACAATATTTCAATTTTGTCCCGCCTCTAGTACTGCTAGCCGTCGGAGTGGTGGCATCTCTCTTCCACCGTTGCTGACGCGCCAGAGGAGGCGGAGGAGGAGAGGTTGAGTGCGCTCAGTTTCGAGAGGAGGCGAAGGAGGACGAGGCGTAGTGCCCTCACGCGTTGTAGGATGCGGAGGAGGAGGAGGCGGAGTGCATTGACGCGTCGGAGGAGGCGGAGTGCTCTCACACGCTGTAGGAGGCGGAGGAGGAGGAGTCTGCTGAGGCGTCCAGTGTGGAAGCTTGATGTACTCCTTTCTCCATAAACATGTAGACCTTAAAGCATTTTCCAGATGAATCTCCCCTTCACCTGTAGGGTAGTCAAGCTCCAGCTCCTCAAATCCATCCGTTATTTCATCCGCGGTCACGATAGCATAGTCATGTGGAATCGGACGACAATGGAAAGTTCCCTCATCTCGAGGAGGTAGAACAGAGCTGACCGCCACCTTCAAGGTCAGGTTTTGGCATTTCTCCATTAGCACACAATGTTCATCCTCCGTGGTACTATCCACGGGGTAGCGAGGAGCCGTGAAATCAGGCTAAACAAGTTCCATGGAAGCCACGCTGCTTCTCCGCTGAGATGATGAGGTAGCTTCTATGGCAGCGTCCAAGTAATGATCTTTGTGCCGCTGAGATTGTCAGCCAGTAGCTCGCTGGCTCTCAAGTTCCTCTAGTTTCGCTAATCTTGCATTGAGCTTCTGCATTTCGTTTGCTTCCTATTTTTTCTTTCTCTATTGGCTTCTATAACCATCGCTGTCGGGAAACCCATGCACCCACGAAACGGAGCATGATGTGCCTCATGTTCGTCCAGCGAGTTCAGGATTCCCGAGGGCCTCTATCAGCTCGGCCTTCTCTCTGTCGGGAATGAATGTCCCTTCCTGTGCTTCCTTGATTGCCTTTTGAAGCTTGCTAATGGGTGTTGTAAGTTGTTCGTTCGTCCAAACACTCTTCCCTGGTTCTGGGTCCAAAGTTCCCCCAACCCCGAAGAACCAATTCCTTGACCGATGTGGACAATGCAATGTCTCTGGTTGGACCCCTTTAGCATGCAGGTCTTGCTCAGCTTTTTCCCACAATGGTCGGGCTTTGCTGTAGCCACGTGACCCCATGGTATGGTGATACTTCTTTAGTGCAACATTTCGCTTGTTTGTCTCTGACCTTTGCTTATCTTTGTTCGATTTCTTGTAGGCCACAAGTGCGGGCCAGTGATCTCTGATCTTCTCATATTGACCGATGAACTCTGGAGTCTTGTCTTTCTCAGCAAACTTTGTGTTCAAATGTTTCCTCCAGTTCTTGAATAGTTCTTCCATCTTCTTTAGAGCGAATGCCTTGACCTTTCGCTCTATAACTGGGTTATTCGGATCCTCCTCTGGCGGTAGGCTGAAATTTGTCATCAGCAAGGTCCAAAGATCACCTTTCAGTCTATCATGGACATAAGAAGCTTCACGATCCTTCTTCTGATTCCATTCGTGGATTGTGATTGGGATGTTGTCCCTAACAACAACTCAACACTGATGTACAAATGTGGCATTGGTCCACTTGGGAGCAATCGGTTGGCCATTTTGCGCGACTTCTGTGATCGTGAACCTTTCATCCTGCCGCAACCTTTTCTTCGGGCCTCGTCTCCTTACGGAAGTTTGGCTCGATCTGGAGTGCTAAAAGAAGAAAGAAGCATTACCAAAACATATAATGCATCAAGTCAGCACATGGCTAATTAATATAAATATACATTGTCGTATTTTGCAACAGTTAAGGCTCCCTCCTCCGTTCGGTGGCTAGAGCTGTCATCATGATCTCCTTCCTCCGCCATTCGGTCACCGAAGCCTGTTGGGGAACGTTGCATGGGAAGCAAAAAAATTCCTACGCACACGAAGACCTATCATGGTGATGATCATCTACGAGAGGGAGATTGGCTGTGGATGAAATAGTGGAGGTATTTGAGGACCTCGAGCTTGATTACCATACAGGTGAAGGGGAGATTTGTCTGGGTGATGCTTTAAGGTCTACATGTCTATGGAAAAAGGCGTACATCAAGCTTCCACACTGGACGCCTCACAAACTAATCAGCAGACTCCGCCTCCTCCTTCTCCTCCTCCTCCGCCTCCTCCGGCGCGTGAGCCCGCTCCGCCTCCTCCTCCTCCACCTCCTATGACTAATGATCCCACTCTGCCTCCTCCTCCGCCACCTCCGGCGCGTGATCACACTCTGCCTCCTCCTCCTTCGCCTCCTTCGGCGTGTAAGGAACCGCGGAAGAGAGTCGCTGCCGCTCCGGCGGCTAGCAGTAAAATAGGCGGGAAGATATTCAAATATGGTCCAAGCCTCAAGCCTCTTAAAAAGTTACCATATGAGATGAGTACCGAGAAAAACGCAAAAATCGTGGCTACCTATACTAAGGAACAACTTGCACCGAAACTTCCACCTCCAAAGGAGAAACCAGATCCGGTAAAAGTGAACCGTTGTGTGGATACACTTCAGAAACCACCAACGGTACCGCTTTCGCTGCCATCACACTATGAGCGAATTATTGAAAAGACATATGAGAAACCGGAGCAGTCGAAAAGCTCAAGTATCAGTGGTTCGAGACGTTGGAAAACAATTCCCCAGCTCGGCGAACAGGAGAAGCAATCGTGCCCCCCTCTCAAGGTGTTTACCGATGTCGCTAACGTTGATCCGGGGGTAGTGGCCGCTAATTATCCTGGTTTCACTTCTGCTGATTTCGTAAGCGAAGATGTACAGTACTAAATTGCCCCAATAGTAGCCATTAGATACCAGCACGGGAAGCCTCTCGTCAAACATGAGCAGTTGAAGGAACTATCAACAATGATGTGAAGACTACATAATTAGGATGGGACCAATTGTATCTACATGGGATTTAAAGATGAGAACTTTTACAATGAAACCGGGTCATTGTACATTGAATTTGACGAATTATTTCAGTTATACAATCAAGACGCCCTCGACAAAACGATCGGCAGTTCCTATTGTCTGTAAGTATTATTTCTATAATTAAGTCTCTAGCTCAGCTCCTTCATTCTTGCATGTGTAATTATCCTTACTATATTATGCAGATTGAAGATCCTTGAATGCAAAAGAGGACAAATATATGACATTGGGTTCATTAACCGAGATACCATAAATGCACATAACATATGCACGGATCCCATCGATACAGAGAACAACTTGCTAAATGCGTTACTTCAACAACATGACAGAAGGGAAATATTATTTCCTTACAACTTTGGGTGAGTGTCGTTACTAACTAGTTGTGTGATGCACATTCTGTTTCGCTTACTCGAGGTTATAAGTGTAACTGATGAGTTATGCATGCACGGGTTTCACTTTGTTTCGATAGAGTAGTAATTGTCTTGGACTCGCTACGTAAACACCCTGCACACTTGGCGCCGGTTACTGAAATGCTCCAGAAGTAAGTTCAATCATTATCACACCATATCGACAACTTTCTTTCATTTCCTGATATCAAGTAATCGTTTTCTTTGTCGTGCAGGGTTTGGAAAAAGTTCACCAAGAAAGCTAAAGGTGAATGGAATAAGGAGCTGTGATTTTTCTTCTACCAAGTAAGTAGGACTAGCTAGTTCCGCGCATCTATCATCCATTCTAGTTTCAATATCATTATCATGCTTGATTATTATTTTGACTGAACTCTATTCTCGTAAAATACTGCTTGAGGCAGGAATCCGGGAATAATTTATATGGATTCTTCGTTTGCGAGTGGATTCACCAGACGACCTGTGAGAACGGCAGATGTTTTAACGAACTTGAAGTACGTAAACAATATTCACATTTTTATTTTATTACCATCAACTCCGTTGAGTTTCATTCATATATATACTTATTGACCCCCCTTCTTTAAATTAGATCGCGTAGAAGCGGGGCGCACTCCTACCAACTGATCGCATACGAGCAATTCAAGAGGAGTTGGTAGGATTCTTTGTTGAGCATGTCATACCATCACACGGGAATATCATCTCGATTTCCATACCGATTTTGGTAGACGATAGATATTAGCTAGTTAGGGATCGCAAGAGATGTTATATATTGTATTTATGCATAGTCGTGTACTATATGTAGTAGCGTCGAGTTGTTCGACCAAGCACGGAGAAAGAAGGGTCACTTCTCTCTATATATGATGTTGTTTAATTAATGGTTCCTTCATTTGTTTACTAGCTAGCGTCGAGTTCTCTCTATATATAGTAGCTACCGTCGACCAAGCACGGAGAAAGAGAGGTCACTCACTCTCTATATGTAATAGCTATCTAACACAATATGAAACCCCTAATAAAATCCTCCATCCCCTAAACCACTCCCCCATTTCAAAAAAACAAAAAACCAGCGCATGTGAGTTGCTGACGCGTGTCTGCAGTTTGGTCCCGGTTGGTGTTACCAACCGGGACTAACGGTCCTCCTGTCTGGCCGCCCTGCAACGGCCACGTGGAGAACCTTTGGGCCCAGTTCGTAAATCAACCGGGATTAAAGGTTTGGGCCTTTAGTCCCGATGGTTTTGTTCCGATTGAAGAACCGGGACTAAATCCCTGTTTTCTACTAGTGCCTCCACTTCCTACCTCACTGCCTTTTGAGTCAAAACCCTAACTCCGGTGGGCGACGGCGGTGTCCTTGACGCCGTGACCTTCCTGAAGGCGTCGCCTTCACTAGTAGAAAACGGGGCTATAGTCCCGGTTGGTAAGGGCCTATAGTCCCGGTTCTCCAACCGGGACTATTAACTTGGTACTAAAGGCCCTCCACGTGGCTGCTAGGAATTATTTGAATTATTTGACAATTTAATCTCAAATCACCCCTACTCACTCCTCCAGCATGGAGCACTCATTTCTAATCGGCCCAAGCACGCTTAACTTTTCGGTTCTATCTCCACTAGTTTCCAAGCCTCCACTTGTTGTTTTCTTGACAATAGTAAGCTATCAATCCTATAAACCCTTAGGTCTTGATGTCACATGATTTAATTTTTTAATTCCAAACAATTATTAAAATAAACAACAATAATTAATTTAAAAACTTAAAAAAGTCAAAAAAGGAAAAAAAATCAAAAAACTCAAATAATACTTAAAAAGCATAAAAACAAAAAGTCCAAAATAAAATAAGTAATAATAATAATAATATTGAATTTCAATGTAAATCAAATAAGTAATAATATTATTGTATTCATTTTTTTGCCATTTATTCATTTAATACGACATAATTAATAGCTTTAAATCTATAAATCGAAATTTGACAAATAATATATTAATTATTATCAGAAAAATGTGAGGAATTAAAATATGACACCCTTTTATTAAATAAAATTAGAAACAACTAACATGGCAATAAAGTAATATTAACTAATTACAAAAACAAAATTATTGTGTGACAACATAAACTAAAGTTAATTACATTAAAGTGGCAAAAAGAATTACTTTTTAATATAGCAAAACTAATTCTACCAACTAAAGTACCAAATTTCAACCTTTTGAGTGTTCATTTGTATTGCTTTTTTATTTCATGGTCATTTAGCTCAAAAAATCACTAAATGCATGAAAAGTAACAAATGAAGTTAGAAATGGTTGAAATTTAAAGATGTGGCCTAAAATGGTGCATAATGAATGCAAAAAAAGTCTGGAGTTGAAATAAGTTAAAAAATTGAAATGTCTTTGTAACAGAAAAGTTTTCGTCTGAAACCCTCATACTTCGATAGAGATGGTCCAGTTTGTAGACGAAGTGCATCCAGTTTTTGTTGTAAGCCTCTCAACTTTTTATTACATGCTATGTGGTCGAAATGATGATACCATGCCAAATTTCAACCTTTTTAGAGTTCATTTGTAGTGACAACAATTAAATGACTAGAACAACTATATAAGCAAAACACTATTGTTTTAATTAAAATTCTAATTTAAATTATCCTAAAAATAACCAAATAAATCTTACTATGACAACAATCTAACATGTAACTAGGAGCAAAAAGAATTAAGTTTAAAACTATTTTTAAACTCAAGTTATTCACAATCTAGGGTTTGAAGCAAATTTGAACAAATTCATATTTAAACCATTCAAATTTGAAAACTAAGGCACAAACAGAAACTAGATAAAATATCGAATCTAATGCGAAAAGAATCACTTAAGAACATCAAATGTCCTAATAGATATAAGGAATTTAAAACAAAAACTAAAAATAGACAACAAATAGAACAATAGAAAAGAAACTTTCAAAACCCTTTAGTCCAGGTTAGTATCTCCAACAACCTTTAGTCCCGGTTTGTATCACCAACCGGGACTAAAGGAGCTCGTAGGGGCCCCAGCCCGACGCGAGCTTGCCACCGCCCCTTTAATCCCGGTTGGTAACACCAACCGGGACTAGAGGTCAAATATGAACGGGGACTAAAGCCTAGTCGTTGGAACCAGGACTAGAGGTCACATAAGTCCCGGTCCGAAATCCAACCTGGACTAATGCTCCGAACGAAAGGTCATTTTTCTACTAGTGCTTGAGGGCTGAGTGGTGGTGGGCACTGTGTGGGTCCTTGACGGTTGCTGGTGGTGGGCACTGCTTCGGGGGAAACCCTATGATGTGACCTTCCAGATCGGACTATGGCGGTACTGCGGTGCCATTTCTCTCTTGGGAACATCGTTTGAAGAGCAGCACTGGATGACAGAGGCAGGAGATGGAGCGGCTTCATCTTGACCGGAGGTGGAGCTATGAAGTCATGCCTGGCCGACATGTGCTATGCTGAGTCATGTCTGGTTGGTAGGTGCTACGCACGACAGTTCTTTCATAATCTTCGCGTCTGGACAGATGAGCGCAGGGCGGTGGCGCTGTTTGGCATCAACGGATGTTCGAACTCGCAAAGATGATACGGATCTCTCTCCCGAAGATGGATGAGTGGAACGATGATGATGGCGGCTTTTAATGTGTGCATGTGGTGTACGCTTTAGGTATGCTGCACTTGTTGTTGGTCCCGATACGTTATGTGAATGGATTGATGACAACTCCGATTTTAGATATGGGGAGTGAGAGCACTTCATATTATAAGTCTGTAGGTGTGAATGGTGGCTTCGGGTAGTTTAATATATATTTTTGTCAGACTTTTATGGAATAATTAATAAAGATGGTGAATGGTGGCTTCGGGTAGTTTAATGTATTTTTTTTACTTTTATGGAATAATTAGTAAACATGGTTGTATGCATCAATTGATGTAGAGGCCGGGGGTTGAACCTCCTTTTCTAAAAAAAACAAGATCATCAGTGATATTTACTCAAGATCTTCCCTGGTAAGGCATTCGTCTACCAAAGCAACCGAGAAAATCAGCAGAAACACCAACCAAATCAAGGAATCGTCTAACTTCCCTCCTTCCTTTAGAGCAAAAAAAAGATAAGGCCTTGTTCGGTTCCATAGGATTTCAAAGGGTTTGAAGGGGATTGGAAGGGATTAAATCCCCAGCAAGTCAAAATCCACCTCAAACCCCTCCAATCCCCTCCAATCCCTTCGTGGTGGGGATTAACCGAACAAGCCCTAAAGAAGAATGCAACATTACCTTACCTTGAGTCCTCCACTAGCGGAACCTCCAGTCGTCGAGGGGAAGAACAGGAAAGGGAGTCGAACGACAATCCACCCACCAATTTATCGCTGAGTAAAAACGGCAAACCCATTTTCTAGGGCTAAACATAAGTGATTACCCTCCTTAATCTCCATGCGGCCGTGCCCATGATCTCACGACGGAGCAAAGATCAGATGATAACACCACGTACCAATAGTGTTGCAATTAAATCAGGGTAAGTGGCCAACAAAGTTTGAGAACCCGCTAGTTCTCGCTAGCTGGCTAATAGAACATGGCTACCAGGCATGTTTCTCTAGGGCAACGCTCAAACTATATCCTCACGAAATCTCTAACCATTGCTCAAAGTAGCAACACTAGAATAAGTCGACGACGCGCTGATCACAATTTCTGATCGTTTGAACCACCTCCACACAATCAACTTAGACAACCAGTCAAAATGCACCTGATCGTTTGCGCCACGAAAAGACCTTGACGTAAAGCAAGGGCTTGGGCCATGCTTGTGTCTGTGTGCTATCACTAGTGGAAAACGGGCCTTTGGCCGGGACCCTTTAGTCCCGGCCTGCCTCTGGGCCGGGACTAAAGGCCCGGCCACGTCGTCCCAATTCTCAATACCTTCCTCGAGGCTTTAGTCCCGGCCTGCCTCTGGGCCGGGACTAAAGGCCCGGGCACGTCGTCCCAATTCTCAATGCCTTCCTCGAGGCTTTAGTCCCGGCCCGTAAGGAGCATTTAGTCCCCGTTCGTGTCCCAAACCGGGACTAAAAGGCTACGCGGTGGGCAGCCCGCATGTGCGCCACCTTTAGTCCCGGTTTGTGTCTCAAACCGGGACTAAAGTCCTCTGCCTATATATAGCACAGCCCCCCTCTCCCCTCTTCCTTGCATTTTTCTTGGATGGAAGAGTGTGGGTGTGTGCTAGCTCTCCATTTTTTTGGATGCACTAGAGGTGTTTGTTGAAATGTGTGTTAGAGCGATGCCGCTTCAGTTCACCGAACACAACTACGATATGAGATGCCCGAGCCACGCTTAAACCTCTTCCTCTTTATTTCTACTTATTCTAAAAGGTTAGCAACTATATTTCCTCGTTTAGACCGTGCGGTACTAATTTTTAGGATCGTGATTGTATTTGATATACTGTCATATAACACAGATGAGCCATCCATGGATGTACGGTGATCGACGCACATCCGCTTACAGAGAAGGCGTGCATTCTTTTCGAGATGCAGCCGATGCGAACAAGCATGGTGGTGGCTATATGTTTTGTCCATGTGTTGAATGTCAAAATGAGAAGGATTACACTTCCTCAAGAGTCATTCAGAGCCACCTGCTTCGGTCCGGTTTTATGTCGGGCTATAATGTTTGGACCAAGCACGGAGAAAGAGGGGTTATGATGGAAGACGACGATGAAGAAGAAGAGAACGATGATGACAACTACCGATCTATGTTCCCTGAGTATGCTGATACCGCAATGGAAGACAATGAAGAAGAAGATCAGGATGAAGAACGGGAACCAGATGAGCCCGCTGATGATCTTGGCAGGGTCATTTCTGATGCACGGCGAGGTTGCGACACAGAAAAGGAGAGGTTGCAGTTCGAGCAGATGTTACAGGACCACAACAAATTGTTGTACCCAACTTGTGAAGATGGCCAGAAGAAGCTGGGTAGCACACTGGAATTGCTGAAGTGGAAGGTAGAGACCGGTGTGACTGACTCGTCATTCGAAAAGTTGCTGGTACTAATGAATAAGATGCTTCCAAGAAAGAACGAATTGCCCGCCAGCGCGTACGAAGCAAAGAAGCTTGTCTTCCCTCTAGGATTATACGTGCAGAAGATATATGCATGCCCTAATGACTGCATCCTCTACCACGGTGAGAAGTACGAGAATATGGATAAATGTCCGGTATGCACTGCATTGCGGTATAAGATCATAAAAGATGACCCTGGTGATATTGAGGGCGAGCCACCCAGGAAGAGGGTTCCTGCCAAGGTGATGTGGTATGCTCCTATAATACCACGGTTGAAACGTCTGTTTAGAAATAAAGATCATGCGAAGTTGTTGCGATGGCACATGGAAGATCGTATGAAAGACGATAAGTTGAGGCACACCGCTGATGGTCGGCAGTGGAGAAAAATCGAGAGAGAGTTCCTGAGATTTGCAGCTGACGCAAGGAACTTATGGTTAGGTCTGAGTACAGATGGCATGAATCCTTTTGGGGAGCAGAGTTGCAGTCACATCACCTGGCCCGTTACTCTATGTATCTACAACCTTCCTCCTTGGTTGTGCATGAAGCGGAAGTCCATTATGATGCCAGTGCTTATCTAAGGTCCAAAGCAACCCGGCAATGATATTGATGTGTACCTAAGGCCATTAGTTGATGAACGTTTACAGATGTGGGCCGAACCAGGTGTACGTGTGTGGGACGAGCACAAACAAGAGTAACTTGACCTTCGAGCGTTGCTTTTCGTAACCATCAATGATTGGCCTGCTCTTAGTAACATTTCAGGACAGTCAAACAAGGGATACAATGCACACACGCACTGTTTGGATCAGACAGAAAGTATATATCTGGACAAATGTAGGAAGAATGTGTACCCGTACAATCGTCGTTTTCTTCCGCCCAAGCATCCCTTAAAGAAAAAAGGCAAGCACTTCAATGGCAAGGCAGAACCCCGGGGGAAGCCTGTCATCCGTACTGGTGCTGAAGTATTTGATATGGTCAAATATTTAAAAGTAATCTTTGGAAAGGGTCCTCGCAGCCAACCTGTTCCTAACGGCCCTGATAAGCGCGTACCCATGTGGAAGAAGAAATCTATATTTTGGGAGCTACCCTACTGGGAAGTCCATGAGGTCCGCTCGGCAATCGACGTGATGCACCTGACGAAGAATCTCTGCGTGAATATTCTAGGCTTCCTGGGCTTGTATGGGAAGTCAAAAGATACACCGGAAGCACAAGAGGACCAGGAACGTCATAAAGGAAGAGATGGCATGCATCCAGGGCAGTTTCAAGGGCGTGCCAGCTACGCTCTTACTAAGGAAGAGAAGGAAATCTTCTTTGAAGTCCTTTTCAGTATCAAGGTCCCGACTGGCTTCTCGTCGAATATAAAGGGAATCGTAAATATGAAAGACAAAAAATTCCAAAACCTAAAGTCTCATGACTGCCACGTGCTTATGACGCAATTGCTTCCGGTTGCATTGAGGGGAATTCTACCGGAAAATGTTCGCCTGGTAATTGTGAAGGTATGTGCATTCCTCAATGCAATTTCTCATAAGGTAATCGATCGAGAAAGTCTATCAGGGTTATAGATTGATGTGGTCCAATGTCTGGTCAGCTTTGAGTTGTTGTTCCCGCCATCCTTCTTCAATATAATGACACACCTCCTAGTTCACCTAGTCGAAGAGATTAGAATTCTCGGTCCTGTGTTTCTACACAATATGTTCCCCTTCGAGAGGTTCATGGGAGTCTTAAAGAAATATGTTCGTAACCGTGCTAGGACAGAAGGAAGCATCTCCAAAGGTTATGGAACAGAGGAGGTCATTGAGTTTTGTGTGGACTTTCTTCCTGACCTTAAGCCGATTAGTGTTCCTGAATCTCGGTATGAGGGTAGGCTGACAGGAAAAGGCACACTAGGAAGGAAAGCAAAAGTATGTATGGACGGACATTCTTTCTCTCAAGCACACTACACAATTCTACACAATTCCACCGTGGTGGCTCCGTATATCGTGAGACACAAGAATATTCTACGCTCCGAAAACCCGGGGAAGGCTGACTCTTGGATTAAAGGGGAACACGAGAAGACTTTCGGCAGTTGGTTGCAGACACATCTCATGAATGACGACACCGTTGGAGATCAGTTGTACTGTTTGGCCAGGCCACCATCTTTGACTATATGTACTTTCCAAGGGTATGAGATAAATGGGAATACATTTTACGCGGTTGCCCAAGATAAAAAGAGCACCAACCAAAATAGTGGTGTCCGCTTTGATGCAACAAACGAGAATGAGCACTGTTTGGAAACATATTACGGGTACATAGAGGAGATATGGGAACTTGACTATGAACCTACTTTTAAGATCCCTTTGTTTTGGTGCAAATGGGTGAAGCTGACAGGAGGCGGGGTAGTTGTAGACCAAAAGTACGACATGACAATAGTGGATCTCAACAATCTTGCGTACATGGACGAACCATTTGTCCTAGCCAATGATGTCGCTCAGGTTTTCTATGTGAAGGACATGTCTACAAAAACGAGAAAAAGAAATCAGCAAAAGAAGATATTGTCCGATGAGCCAAAACGCCACATAGTTCTTTCAGGGAAAAGAAACATCGTGGGAGTAGATGACAAGACAGACATGTCAGAAGATTATAATAAGTTTCATGAAATTCCGCCCTTCAAAGTGAAAACTGACCCAAGCAATTACTTTTGAAAATAGAAAATAGTTTTGAATTATTTATTCAATTTCAAACACTTTTCGTTATCATAGTTTTGTCAACTTCTCAAATATGCAGAAAGAATTTTAATAAACATAGTTTTTAATTGAAAATAACAAAATAGTTAATAGTTTGGATAGTCAAAATAATTACTTTTGAAAATAGAAAATAGTTTTGAATTATTTATTCAATTTCAAACACTTTTCATTATCATAGTTTTGTCAAATTCTCAAATATGCAAAAAGAATTTTAATAAACATAGTTTTTAATTGAAAATAACAAAATAGTTAATAGTTTGGATAGTCAAAATAATTACTTTTGAAAATAGAAAATAGTTTTGAATTATTTATTCAATTTCAAACACTTTTCATTATCATAGTTTTGTCAAATTCTCAAATATGCAAAAAGAATTTTAATAAAACAGAGTTTTTAATTGAAAATAAAAAAAATTGAAACTATATGAGAAATTGTAAAGAAACTTAAACCTAAATTCAAAGTGAGCTCACTTTGAATTCAGGTTTAAGTTTCTCCACAATTTCAAATATAGTTTCAATTTTTAAATTTACACTCAGTTTAGGCCCGTAAGCCTGCTTTAGAGAGGAGCTCGATGGAGTAGCTGCGACGGGGCTTATAAACAAGTTTTAGTCCCCCTCGCTGGGCGAGGTGGGACTAAACTTATCGTGCAGGCGAGGAGGGGCTTTAGTCCCGGGTGGAGCCACGACCCGGGACTAAAGCCCCTCGCCTGCCGCCTGCCGAGGAGGGGCTTTAGTCCCGGGTGGAGCCACGACCCGGGACTAAAGCCCCTCGCCTGCCGCCTGCCGAGGAGGGGCTTTAGTCCCGGTGCGTGGCTCCAACCGGGACTAAAGACCCCCCTGCTTCCCGCCTTCTAGTCTGCCCGAAAAAGGGCCTTTAGTCCCGGGTCGTGGCTCCACCCGGGACTAAAGGGGGTCTTTAGTCCCGGTTCGAGCCCCGAACCGGGACTAAAGATCCACCTATATAAGTGGGACTTAGAAAAATTCCAACCCAAATCGTCCATTTCTCTTCTTCTTCCTCTCGTTCTCCTGCCCGGCGCGGCACACCGACGACCTCGACAACGCCGTCAGTCTGCCCGCCGTCCTCCTCGCCGCCGCCTGTCGTCCTCCTCGCCGCCGCCTGTCGTCCTCCTCGCCGTCGCCGTCGTCCTCCTCGCCACCGCCGTCCTCCTCGCCGCGCGCCGCCGTCCTCCTCGCCGCGCGCCGTCGACACCTCCGGCCGGTAAGCCCCCCGCCCCCTCCTCCCCAACACTCCGGACAGTAGAAGAAAAGAAGAAAAAGGAGAAGAAAAGAAGAAAAAGGAGAAGAAAAGAAGAAAAAGGAGAAGAAAGGAAGAAAAAGGAGAAGAAAGGAAGAAAAAGGAGAAGAAAGGAAGAAAAATGAGAAGAAAGGAAGAAAAAGGGAAGGAAAAGAAAAGAAGAAAATGGGAAGAAAAGAAGAAAAAGGAGAAGAAAAGAACAAAAAGGAGAAGAAACGAAGAAAAAGGGAAGAAAGGAAGAAAAAGGAGAAGAAAGGAAGAAAAAGGAGAAGAAAAGAAGAAAAAGGAGAAGAAAAGAAGAAAAAGGGAAGAAAAGAAGAAAAAGAAAAAGATTTTTTTTGTCATTTAATTCCTATTGTTATTAGGTTTGTGCTAGATTATTAGGGTTAGTAATATTTAGAATTAGGTTAGGTTTATAAGAAGAAGAAATATGAACAAAAATAAGAAAATAAGATTAGGAAAAAGGAAAATAAGAAGAGGAGGAGAAGAAAAGAAGAAAAAAGAGAATAAGAAGAGGAGGAGAGGAGAAGAAGAGGAGAAGAAGAGGAAAAATAGAAGAAGAGGAGAAGTAGAAGAAGAGAAAAAATTAGAAGAGGGGGAGAGGAGAAGTAGAAGAAGAGAAGAGGAGAAGTAGTAGAAGAAGAGGAGAAGTAGAAGTAGAAGAAGAAGTAGAAGAAGAGGAGAAATAGAAGAAGAAGAAGAAGAGGAGAAATAGAGAAGAGGAGAAGTAGTAGAAGAAGAGGAGAAATAGAAGAAGTAAAATTAGTTTTTTGTCATTTAATTTTGCTATTGTATAGTGTATATGCTTAAGTGTTAATAGTGTTTCTTAGATTATTGCTTAATTTTGCTATTGTATATGCTTAAGTGTTAATAGTTTAATTTTGCTATTGTATATGCTTAAGTGTTAATAGTTTATTTTTAGCAAGAAAATTAATAGAACTAGTTTATTTTTTAGTTCATTTTACGATGCCTATCACACATCCTCGTCGTCGACTCGGCGGAGGACACCTGCTTGATCAGAGGGGCCTTGTCCGGGACTGGGCTCCGGCCGGCTGGTATTGGGAGGTGCTACCTTCCGGGGGGCGTAGGTTGGTGAGGAGCCAGCTCGTCGTTGACCCGATCCTTGTTTGGTGGTGGTCGCGTGGGCCAGTGAGGGTGCCGAGGCTTCCGGACACCACGGAGGTGGTACGTCATCGTGTCAGCGAGGAGGATGAGCACGTCCGTCGCTACATGGTTGCGTTGGAGGGCATGTTCGAGCATACCTGGCAGGTTCTTCGGGGATCTCACTGGAGCTATGATCCTGTGATGGTTCCTTCTCTTTGGGTGTCCACCGCCCGCGTCGATACCCGTCGGGCGCTAAGGTTCTAGATGTATCAGTGATGCTATATGTATGATAGTATTCGAGGAGTATTAGTGATAATATTCGACGATGTACGGACAAAAGAGATGATGTATTTGCTTATAATTGAATGCATGCTAATTTGAATACTACTTTATTTTACGATTTGGTTTTGCTTATTGAATGCTCAAATTGGAAAAGTACTCCTACTTTGAATACTATGCAGAAATCTAGGAGTCCCGGGTGGAGCCACGACCCGGGACTAAAGTTGTTTTGGAACGGAGTTCCTGATAGAATAATTCTTTTTTTGTACAAAGGTTAAGAGAATCCGTTAGACATATTTTAGAGTTTAGGTTCTAGCCAAGACCCGGGACTAAAGGTCCTCCTATATAAAACGACACTTCGAAGTTTCCAACCCCTCTTATATAGTTTGTTAGTTTATTAGTTAATCAAATGTCCGTTTTTTGCAAAACTATGGATCCACATATTAGGAACCTCGAAGAGGAAGAACTTCTCGAAGTTATAATCAAAGACGGCCCCGACGTTGAACCAGCTGAATCTCCGTCGTCATATCTAAACCCCTCCGGATATGGAATGGAGGTCGACCGACACGAAGATGAAGCCGATGGGGCAGGAGATAGGTCCAATGACGGAGAAGGTGATAGCTCCACTGATGGAGAAGCCGGTGGAGAAGCCGGTGAAGAAATAATAAAATCCGGCGAGGTATACATATGAAGTTCGACAATCACTTGTAATATATGAAAAATATTGGAGATAGCTCTATATTGTATACATATACATTCATTTGACGAATGTTTCTCCCTCTTAGGCCTCCACATCGAGCAAAGCTACGAAACGAGGCCGGACTAGAAAGTTGGATGCACGGACGCATTACACCTTTGAGGTGATATTGCATACGGGCGAACCCAAGCTTCCTAAGAATGTTTCTGACACATTCAAGAAGCAATGTGGAGTTCTCGTCAGGGATCACGTCCCGATCAGCGTTCGGGAGTGGAACAAGCGCAAAGGGGCAGCCGATAGTGACTATGTCACCGAAAGGTACAAAGATAATCTTTGGAATGATCTCATGTCACATTTCAACCTGCCAGAATGTGAGAATGAAGACGCCGCAGACAAACTGAGGGCCAAAGTCAAGCAGTGGACTCTAAAGAAGATGGCCGAACTGTTCCGTAGCTGGAAGAAGAAGCTATGGAAAAACTATCTGAAGACAAAGAAAGTGCCAGTATTCGAGGGGTATCTAGCCAAGCAAGCGAATCACTGGAAGGCATTTCAAGAGTACAAGGAGTCAGAAGATACCCAGGCATTATCAGAAAAGAACAAGATAAATGCCGACAAGAAGAAATATCACCACAAGCTGGGGTCAGGGGGCGATGAGACTGCCATCCCAAAGTGGGATAAGAAAGAGCAAGATCTGCTAGCTAAAGGCATCGTGCGTGAACCACTGTGTAACGAGTGGGAATTGAGAGCAAGAAATTGGTTCCTTGCGCATGGTGGTTCGTACAACGAAAAAACAGGGGACCTCATCTGCAGTGATGGTCTTAGGATACCCAGGGAGAATTGGAAAAGGATAGTGAAAGAAATAAGGAGGGAAAAAGAAAGTTCACTGCAGATAGAGAGAAATATTTGCTCACACTGGTCCTCGGCAATGACGAACATGCAGGACGAACGCGAGGCTTCGGTCCTTCTTACCCGTGGTGGCTTGGGTTTGCCAGAGACCAAGACACTTACAGAAGCCAAGAGAGAGCAAAGAAGCGGCAGCAGGATGAGGAGAATGACAAATTCAACCAGTTGCTTGCCAGGATTAACGAGCAACAGAAGCAAATTGATGAGCTTAGAGGAGTAGCGCGCCAGGAAGATCCTGCATTTGATATTACCGGCGCCCCATCTAAGCGGAAAAGCAGCGTGGCTGAATCTGAGGCCCCGCCCGATGATGCACGAAGAATGATAGAGGGTGGTCCCGGCTACCCCGTGGATGGAATCAAGGAGTCAACATCATGTGAACTCCATCAGAAATTCAAGAACATATCCATGAAGGTGGCCGTCGGACAAGCTTTACCTTCTGGCCCTGATGCACGCTGGCATGGCCGTGAGATTCCAGCTGGCTTTGCTAAAGTCAGGGTGGATGAAATCATGGAGGGGTTTCATGATATGGAGCTCGACATAGCTGGACCCGAAGATGAGAGGACACTCGGAGAAGTACTGGGTGGAGTCATCCTATGGGACAAGAACTACATCAAGCTTCCAGGCTCGGCCCCAAGGACAACACCGCCTCCGAGTCGTCGCAGGTCACCTACACCTCCATTACCTCCAAGCCCTCCACATGACGTCGGCCAGCACAACACGAGTCCATCTCAATCACCGCCGCCGGACATGGGTCGTCCGTCTCCGCCGCCGCCCGCTCCGGATACTAAGCGGAAGTGTGCTAGCAAGAATGCTCCGCCGACGATTTCTAAGCGACGGAGCCCCCCAAAGCGCAAACGGTCGCCCCTCCCAAAGGTACCTCATGCTAATCTTCCTATCAGACCTTATGATCGTACCCCCGAGGAAAACACCAGGATAGCAAAGGAACATCATGATGCGCAGATGAAAAAGAAGGAACCCGAGCCCCGCCCGGAATACACCGAGAAGCAAATATCATTTGCAAAATACTTCAGGACCCTTCCATCACAGTATGACTTACACCATAAGCTTGATGACTATACACGCACATTGCAGAAGGAAGTGAAAAAGAGCAGATCACGTGCAAGTGCAAGTGGGAGCAAATCAAGTTCAACTACAAGCAAGAAAAAATCAGACGTTCCTCAGCTTGGACAACAGGCCAAATAGTCGATCCCACCCCTCAGGGTGTTAACCGAGAATGTCCCCCCTCCGGTGCAGGGGCAAGATTTGGAATTAGCAAAGAAGTTGGCGGCTGAATGGGGTATCCCGGTTGAAGACATTCTGGCTTCCCAGGACGACAGGTTACCCAAGGCTGTGGTAGCCCCTAAGCCACAGTTTGTCATGGGGGCGCCTTTGGTCAGCAAAGATGATCTCCCAACAAATATGCGTTACTTGTTGGGGAACGTAGCATAAATTCAAAATTTTCCTATGCATGTTCAGATCTTCCTATGGAGAGACCAGCAATGAGAGAGGGGTAAGAGCATCTTCGTACCTTTGAAGATCGCTAAGCGGAAGCGTTGCTAGAACGCGGTTGATGGAGTCGTACTCGCAGCGATTCCGATCTAGTGCCGAACAATGGCACCTCCGCGTTCAACACACGTGCAGCCCGGAGACGTCTCCTGCACCTTGATCCAGCAAGCAGGAGGGAGAGGTTGGGGAAGAAGTCCAGCAACACGACGGCGTGGTGTCGGTGGAGAGACGAGGTCTCCCGGCAGGGCTTCGCCAAGTGACCCTTTCCCTTGCAATAGAAGCACTCCGTCTCAGGCTTGGGTCCGTTCTTTTTCTTCTTCCCGGCATCTGGCTTATGGGTGCGGCAACAACTTTGCCGTCTTTCTTGAAGTTCTTCTTACCCCTGCCTTTCTTGAAACTAGTGGTCTTGTTGACCATCAACACTTGATGCTCCTTCTTGATTTCTACTTCTGCAGACTTGAGCATCGAGTACAACTCGGGAATGGTTTTCTCCATCCCTTGCATGTTGTAGTTAAGCACAAAGCCTTTGTAGCTTGGTGGGAGAGACTGGAGGATTCTGTCAATGATAGCATCATCCGGAAGTTCGACTCCAAGTGAAGTCACACGACCGTGTAACCCAGACATTTTGAGTATGTGCTCACTGACAGAACTGTTCTCCTCCATCTTCCAGCTAAAGAACTTGTCGGAGACTTCATATCTCTCGACACGGGCATGAGCTTGAAAAACTAGCTTCAGCTCCTGGAACATCTCATATGCCCCGTGTTGCTCAAAACGCCTTTGGAGCCCCGTTTCTAAACTGTATAACATGCCACATCTGACCAGAGAGTAGTCATCACTCCACGCTTGCCAGACGTTCAGAATGTCCTGGGCTGCTACGGGAGCGGGAGGGTCACCTAGCGGCGCATTAAGGACATAAGCCTTTTTAGCTGCTTCAAGGATGAGCTTCAGGTTGCGAACCCAATCCGCATAGTTGCTACCATCATCTTTCAGCTTGTTTTTCTCTAGGAATGCGTTGAAGTTGAGGTTGACGTTGGACATCTACAATATTTATAAAGACAACTTTTAGACTAAGTTCATGACAATTAAGTTCATTTAATCAAATTAAGTATGAACTCCCACTTAAATCGACATCCCTCTAGTCATCTAAGTGATACATGATCCATGTTGACTAACCCGTGTCCGATCATCATGTGAGACGGACTAGTCACCATGGTGAGAAACTTCATGCTAATCGTATTCAACCATACGACTCATGTTCGACCTTTTGGTCTCTTGTATTCGAGGTCATGTCTGTACATGCTAAGCTCGTCGAGTCAACCTAGGTATTTCGCGTGTGTAAATCTGGCTTACACCCGTTGTATGCGAACGTTAGAATCTATCACACCCGATCATCACATGGTGCTTCGAGACAACGAACCTTCGCAACGGTGCACACTTAGGGGAATACGTTCTCGAAATTTTAAGAGGGATCATCTTATTATGCTACCGTCGTTTTAAGCAATAAGATGTAAAACATGATAAACATCACAATGCAAGCATATAGTGACATGATATGGCCATTATCATCTTTGCTCTTTCGATCTCCATCTTCAGGCATCGCATGATCATCATCGTCACCGGCGTGACACCATGATCTCCATCATCATGATCTCCATCATCGTGTCTCCGTGAAGTCGTCACGCCAACTACTACTATCACTACTACTATGGCTAACCGTTAGCAATGAAGTAAAAGTAGTAAGCACATGGCGTTGCATCTCATACAATAAATTAAGACAACTCCTATGGCTCCTGCCGGTTGTCATACTCATCGACATGCAAGTCGTGAAACCTATTACAATAACATGATCATCTCATACATCATACATGCAACATCACAACTTTGGCCATATCAGATCACATGTCAAACCCTGCAAAAACAAGTTAGACGTCCTCTAATTGTTGTTGCAAGTTTTACGTGGCTGATTTGGGTTTCTAGCAAGAACGCCTTCTTACCTACGTGACAGCCACAACGATGATATGCCAAAGCTATTTATCCTTCATAAGGACCCTTTTCATCAAATCCAATCCGACTTGAGTAGGAGAGACAGACACCCGCTAGCCACCTTTATGCACGATGTGCATGTCTGTCGGTGGAACCAGTCTCACGTAAGCGTACGTGTAAGGTCGGTCCGGGCCGCTTCATCCCACAATACCGCCAGAAAAGAATAAGACTAGTAACGGCAAGCAAATTGACAAACCATCGCCCACAACTTTTGTGTTCTACTCGTGCATAGAATCTACGCATAGAAAACCTGGCTCGGATGCCACTGTTGGGGAACGTAGCATAAATTCAAAATTTTCCTACGCATGTTCAGATCTTCCTATGGAGAGACCAGCAACGAGAGAGGGGTAAGAGCATCTTCGTACCTTTGAAGATCGCTAAGCAGAAGCGTTGCTAGAACGCGGTTGATGGAGTCGTACTCGCAGCGATTCCGATCTAGTGCCGAACAACGGCACCTCCGCGTTCAACACACATGCAGCCCGGAGACGTCTCCTGCACCTTGATCCAGCAAGGAGGAGGGAGAGGTCGGGGAATAAGTCCAGCAACAGGACGGCGTGGTGTCGGTGGCGAGACGAGGTCTCCCGGCAGGGCTTCGCCAAGTACCGGCGGAGAGGAGGAGGAAGAAGAGCAGGGCTGCGCCGAGGGAGAGGGCAAAGTGTGTTCCCCAAAGGCCAAAACCCCTCTATATTTATAGGAGGAGGGGGAGGGGGTGCGCCACCCCTAGGGTTCCCCCCCTAGGGGGTGCGGCATCCACCAGATGGGAGGGGGGCGGCGGCCAGGGCAGGGAAAGAGGGGGGCGCGCCCTAGGTGGGCCTTGGGCCTCATCTGCGCCTAGGGTTTCCCCCTCCCCCCCTTCTGTGGTGCGCATGGGCTGGGTGGGGGCGCACCAGCCCACCTAGGGGCTGGTTCCCTTCCCCACTTAGCCCATCTAGCCTCCCGGGGTCGTTGCCCCCCTTCGGTGGTCCCCCGGGACCACCTCCGGTGGTCCCGGTGGTCCCGGTACGTTACCGGTGACGCCCGAAACACTTCCTTTGTCCAAAACCATCCGTCCTATATATCAATATTTACCTCCGGACCATTATAGAGCTCCTCGTGACGTCCGGGATCTCATCCGGGACTCCGAACAACTTTCGGTAACCTCGTACAATAATTCCCTATAACCCTAGCGTCATCGAACCTTAAGTGTGTAGACCCTACGGGTTCGGGAGACAGGCAGACATGACCGAGACACCTCTCTGGCCAATAACCATCAGCGGGGTCTGGATACCCATGGTGGCTCCCACTAGCTCCACGATGATCTCATCGGATGAACCACGATGTCAAGGATTCAATCAATCCCGTATACGATTCCCTTTGTCTGTCGGTATAGAACTTGCCCGAGATTCGATCGTCGGTATACCTATACTTTGTTCAATCTCGTTACCGGTAAGTCTCTTTACTCGTTCCGTAGCACGTCATCGTGTGACTAACTCCTTAGTCACATTGAGCTCATGATGATGTTCTACCGAGTGGGCCCAGAGATACCTCTCCGTCACACGGAGTGACAAATCCCGATCTCGATTCGTGCCAACCCAACAGACACTTTCGGAGGTACCCGTAGTGCATCTTTATAGTCACCCAGTTACGTTGTGACGTTTGATACACCCAAAGCACTCCTACGGTATCCGGGAGTTGCACAATCTCACGGTCGAAGGAAAAGATACTTGACATTAAAAAAGCATTAGCATACGAACAATACGATCTAGTGCTAGGCTTAGGATTGGGTCTTGTCCATCACATCATTCTCCCAATGATGTGATCCCGTTATCAATGACATCTAATGCCCATGATCAGGAAACCATGATCATCTATTGACTAACGAGCTAGCCAACTAGAGGCTTGCTAGGGACACATTGTGATCTATTCATTCACACATGTATTACTGTTTCCTGTTAATACAATTATAGCATGAACGATAGACGATTATCATGAACAAGGAAATATGATAATAACCATTTTATTATTGCCTCTAGGGCATATTTCCAACAGTCTCCCACTTGCACTAGAGTCAATAATCTAGTTACATTGTGATGTATCGAACACCCATAGCATTATGGTGCTGATCATGTTTTGCTCGTGGAAGAGGTTTAGTCAACGGGTGTGCAATATTCAGATCCGTGTGTACTTTACAAATATCTATCACTCCACTCTGGACATGGTCCATGATGGAGTTGTAGCGGCGCTTGATGTGCTTCATCTTCCGGTGAAACCTGGGCTCCTTGGCTATGGCAATGGCTCCAGTGTTATCACAGAAGAGTGTCATAGGACCCGACGCGCTTGGAACCACTCCAAGGTCGGTGATGAGCTCCTTCATCCAAATTCCTTCATGAGCCGCTTCTGAAGCAGCTATGTACTCCGCTTCACATGTAGATGCTACCACGACTTCTTGCTTGCTGCTGCACCAGCTCACTGCCCCACCATTCAAAACATACACCAATCCGGTCTGAGACTTAGAGTCATCCGGATCTGTGTCGAAGCTAGCGTCGACGTAACCCTTTACGACGAGCTCTTCGTCACCTCCATAAACGAGAAACATTTCCTTAGTCCTTTTCAGGTACTTAAGGATATTCTTGACCGTTGTCCAGTGTTCCGTACCGGGATCACTTTGGTACCTCCCTACCAAACTTATGGCAAGGTTTATATCAGGTCTGGTACACAGCATGGCATACATTAGAGAGCCCACGGCGGAAGCGTAGGGGACATAACTCATCTTCTCTCTATCTGCTGCCGTGGTCGGCGACTGAGTCTTACTCAATCTCATACCTTGCAAAACTGGCAAGAACCCTTTCTTTGAGTTTTCCATATTGAACTTTTTCAATATCTTGTCAAGGTATGTACTTTGCGAAAGACCTATGAGGCGTCTCGATCTATCTCTATAGATCTTGATGCCTAATATGTATGCAGCTTCTCCAAGGTCCTTCATTGAAAAACTCTTGTTCAAATAGGCCTTTATGCTCTCCAACATCTCTATATTATTCCCCATCAATAATATGTCATCCACATATAGTACGAGGAAAGCTACAGAGCTCCCACTCACTTTCTTGTACAGACAGGCTTCTCCGTAAACCTGTATGAACCCAAACGCTTTAATCACCTCATTAAAGCGAATGTTCCAACTCCGAGATGCTTGCACCAGCCCATAGATGGAGCGCTGGAGCTTGCACACTTTGTTAGCACCCTTAGGATCGACAAAACCTTCTGGTTGCATCATGTACAACTCTTCCTTAAGGTTTCTGTTAAGGAACGCTGTTTTGACGTCCATTTGCCAAATTTCGTAATCATAAAAGGCGGCAATTGCTAACATGATTCGGACTGATTTCAGCTTCGCTACGGGAGAGAAAGTCTCTTCGTAGTCAACTCCTTGAATTTGTCGAAAACCCTTTGCGACAAGTCGAGCTTTGTAAACGGTTACATTACCGTTTGCATCAGTCTTCTTCTTGAAGATCCATTTATTTTCTATGGCTCGTCGGTCATCGGGCAAGTCCACCAAAGTCCATACTTTGTTCTCATACATGGATCCTATCTCGGATTTCATGGCCTCAAGCCATTTGTTGGAATCCGGGCCCGCCATCGCTTCTTCATAGTTCGAAGGTTCACCGTTGTCTAACAACATGATTTCCATCACAGGGTTGCTGTACCACTCTGGTGCGGAGCGTACCCTTGTGGACCTTCGAGGTTCAGTAGTAACTTGATCCGAAGCCTCATGATCATCATCATTAACTTCCTCTTCAGTCGGTGTAGGCGCCATAGGAACAACTTCTCGCGCTGCGCTACTTTCTTGTTCGAGAGGGGGTGTAATTACCTCATCAAGTTCTACCTTCCTCCCACTTACTTCTTTCGAGAGAAACTCTTTCTCTAGAAAGGATCCGTTCTTGGCAACAAAGGTTTTACCTTCGGATCTAAGATAGAAGGTATACCCAATTTTTTCCTTAGGGTATCCTATGAATACGCATTTCTCTGCTTTGGGTTCGAGCTTTTCTGGTTGAATTTTCTTCACATAAGCATCGCAGCCCCAAACTTTAAGAAACGACAACTTAGGTTTCTTGTCAAACCATAGTTCACAAAGCACTCCTACGGTATCCGGGAGTTGCACAATCTCACGGTCGAAGGAAAAGATACTTGACATTAAAAAAGCATTAGCATACGAACAATACGATCTAGTGCTAGGCTTAGGATTGGGTCTTGTCCATCACATCATTCTCCCAATGATGTGATCCCGTTATCAATGACATCTAATGCCCATGATCAGGAAACCATGATCATCTATTGACTAACGAGCTAGCCAACTAGAGGCTTGCTAGGGACACATTGTGATCTATTCATTCACACATGTATTACTGTTTCCTGTTAATACAATTATATCATGAACGATAGACGATTATCATGAACAAGGAAATATGATAATAACCATTTTATTATTGCCTCTAAGGCATATTTCCAACATTACTTGCATCAATGGTACTTAAGTGAATCAAAGAATGGGAGAACGATGATCGTGGTGAGTGTCCCACGGGAGTACTACGGCCGCCCCGAAGAAATCCATATCGACTTTGATGAACTCTTCCAGATGTACAATGGCGACGCCCTCGACAAATCGCTTATGAGTTGCTATTGTCTGTAAGTTTTTCAATTCGTTGTCTACATATAACTTGTTTAGTTATTTCAATTCATTGTCTATATATAACTTGTACTCTATTATGCAGAATGAAGATTATGGATTGTAAAAGTAGGAACATCATAAATATTGGGATTATTGACCCATATAAAATACATATAGCGAGGCTAACTGATAAACCCAAGGAGACGGAGGAAAACCTTCTAAGGTTTCTAACAGATCAAAATTTCTGTGACCACATACTGTTTCCATACAACTTCAGGTGAGGGTCTTTACTCTGTTGTGTCCATTCACTTATAAGTGTAATTGATAAGTTACTGACATATATATATATATACACACATGTGCAGCTTCCATTGGATTCTGTTGGACATTCAAATTGATAAGGGAAGAGTTGATGCCTTCGACCCATTATCGAGACCCTTGGAATAGTTCCAAAGCCTGCAGGACATGCTCCAAGGGTAATTTCAATCATTCTTGCGCTCTATCGGTCTCTTTTGATGATTTTCTGTTATATCAATTAATGAAAAACTTAGCAAATCATTATCCTTGTCGGGCAGGGTTTGGAAGTGGTTCAAGTGCGTGACTCCCGGTATCGAGCCTGAGAAGCTGACCTTTAGAGCGGCTCAGGTAAGTAGTAGTATGATATACTTCTATTTTCAATACATTTATGATGCTAGATTATTATCTTGATTATATATATTCTAATCTCGTAAAGTGCGACCAGCAGCCACGGGGGACGCATCTATGCGGATACTATGTTTGCGAGACCATTCACACGTTTACCTCTGAGCACAAGGATCACAGATTCGACGTAAGCAATGAACATTCACACCTCTATTTTTACCCGTCATTCTTTGTTATCATGATTGATATTCATATTCATCTCCTCTTCTTATATAGTACACGGCCATGAGGACGAAGGTCCTACCAGAGCAACGCGAGATTGCTGTTGCAGAGGAGCTTGCGACCTTTCTGAGGACGGAAGCTATAGATGACAAAGGACGATTTAGTGTAGCTAGGGACCATTACTGATGTTCGTCCATGTAATCGAATAGACGGGCTCTAGTCCCGATAATTCAGATCTCCATATAATTGTATATATATTCTCGCTTGTAAGATAAGTTAATCTTATATATATATATATGCATAATTATTTCTATTTAAATTATATGAAAACTAATTCCCGAACACCAAACGAGGCATCACGTTAATCTCCCGAACACCTAAACCCTAAAACCCTAAAACCCAAAAATAATTTCATTCAAAAAAAATCCAAAAATAAACAAAATCTGAAACTCTTTAGTCCCGGTCCGTGTAACGAACCGGGATTAAAGGGCCTGCCCCTGGGGCGCTATGAGGCGCCCACGTGGAGCACCTTTAGTCCCGGCTTGGAACAGGGTCGGGACTAAAGGTTAGGCCTTTAGTCCCGCCCCTTTAGTCCTGGTTGGTGAACCAGGACTAAAGCCCCTTACGGGCCGGGGCTAAAGGCCCCGTCCCCACTAGTGATACTGCATGCATTGATTCTACACAGTTGCATCCTTAGATCCTCTAATACCGGGCAGTACGAGAAATCTAGAGTGGAGCTTTCTAGGTTCACCAGGCGAAGGTCTATGATACGTAAGTGCTGGGAGATGAGAGGCAGCCGAGTACGAATGAGTCGTAGTAGTAATGAGTATAGACCATGACCTCTTTAGCTTGGCACTTTAGAGCGTACTCGATCAACAGCATGGTGTTTGTGTAGGTGCACGCGTCACTCTCGAGATAGGCGATCATCACCAACTTGTCCCCAATCCTAGCCGCCTCTCCCTTTCTCCCAACCCTACCGCCTCCCCCTCCACCTCCCTTCCTCGCCGCTGCCTGAGGCAGCCGCCGGGCAAGTCCGGGGCGTCAAGGATGCTGGCGGCGGGGCCTAGGCTGCCGAGCCTCTACGTTGGGAGCCCTGGATCTGGAGCGGCGACTCCATTGGCGAGGCACGGCAGGCTAGCAGCCGTGCGGGCGGTGGATCTGACATCTCGGCTGCGCGGGCGGCGGGATCCGGTGGTCTTTGGCATCCGACGACGGCTTTTGCGATGGACAGCCTGGTCGGGCCGCGATTCCTTGGGTCGTCGGTTTTGTTCAGGAGGTGCCGCTGGTGGCGGGGATCTAGTTCGGGCGAAATCCCTGGTCGGTCATGGTCGGCCCCGTCGACGGCGACGCCTAAGGGCGCCGTTCCACTTCTTGGAGGCGTCGGTATGGACTGATCCCCTCACTTCCCCTTCCCCTAGGTCTCCCGGACGAAAGCCTTAACTTTGTTGGGCGGCGGCGACGCTCACGGCGCCGTTCCCTTCTTGAAGGCGCCGCTTTGGGAACCTTGGGGCTGGGTGGCGCTTGTGGGTGGTGGGCGACGGCGATGGTGCGGCCCTATCCTAGCATGGATCTCCATCCATTTCTTGGAGATGGACTCGCGTAGGTGGAAGTCGTTGTTTGGCGTCATGGTGGCGTCGATGGCGGAGGCACCTACCAAGGCTGGTACCTCAATCTGATCTGAAGATGGACCAGTGGAAGATGGCGGTGACGACACATGTGAGTGCGTCGGACCGGTTTGTGCCCCGGACCCGGTATGTGGCTCGGTCAGGGTCTCCGGCTTTAGATGTTAGGCTTAGGTGAGAGGTCTGGGTATTTGGTCCAGTTTGCACCCCTTCATCATATGGATAGGAGTAGCGGCAGATGTTGCCAAGATGGCGGATTCAGGCATATTGTAGTACTGCTTTGTAAGGTCCTTGAGAATAATCAATAAAATGGACGCATCTCGCAGATGCAGAGGCCGGGGGTCATCCTCTTTTTCTATAAAAAAAAATAAAAAAATCACCAACTTGTCGAGGGGCGAGTTCCCGCGGAGGTGGATGAAGAGCTTCACCAGCTGTTTGAAACGGTCAAAGCTCAGGTCGTCAAAGATGAGGCTCAGGTCGGTGGTGTGCCTCCAATGGTCGCGCCACCTGGTGTTGAGCACGCAGGTCTGCATGGCATCATCCACCGGCAGGTAGGACAGAACGTGCCGGAGGATGTCGTCGCCGAGGCCGCTCGATGTGGCCTTCTTCTTGCGCATTCCTGCGAGAAGCTGCGCGAGCGGGGGAAACAATCAGAAGAAACAAGAGGAAAAGACGATGGGAATCGGCCGCTAGCTATATATAGAGTGCAGCAGCAACATGTCCAGGAATCACTTGATCTTTTCCCGATCCCTTGTAGAGAATATCAAGAAGCAGCGTCGCCTCGGTGCCTCACCTCTAGTCGTGAACTGGCGGACACGGCCGCCGGCCGCGAGGAAGAAGAGGAAGGGCGAGACGACTCCTTCAAACCCTCCTCTGGATGGACTCTGGTGTTTGTTGTTGCGTGCGAAACCAAGGAGAGTAAAAAACGGGAAGCCCACCTTTTATATATATATTTTTTATATCAAACCCATTTTATAGATTATGGCATAATGTCCATACAAATAGCATCCCGGATACATTCCGGGGACACACCACGCCAAACGCGACACTCTAGTTGATTACAAGATTGAGTCAACAGATGTGCAGCAACATTCTGCTCCCTACGCACATGAAAGATAGAACAACTAGTGAACAAAGCCTTAAGTTGCTTAATGTCCTGAATCACAGAACCACAAATAGATCGATCTTGGTCCAGTAAGTTGACACGCTAGACAACAGTCAAGCAATCAGAACCAAGTAAGACTTCCTGAATTCCTTCACTCAATGCAAATTGCAACCCTCTCTGAATTGCAATGGCCTCCGCTAACTCAGGAAGGATCACATCAGGAACACCAATACCATAACAAACGATGCAAGAAACTGAATGTTCTCGCATCACCACACCTGCCCCCATGCTCTTATCAAGTGTAAAAATGGTAGCATCAACGTTTATCATCACCTTACCTGCCGGCGGCGGAACCCAGTATGTTGTTGTAGAGGGTTCACGCCTATGGTTGGTAGAAGTAATGTACAAATGTTGCACTATCATGTCAACATAAGCTTTAACTTTCAAAGCCAGACTAGTAGGATGTTGAGTAATATTTTCTTCTCGTAGTTTATTTCTAGCATCCCAAATATGCCAACACGTGACTGCAAGAACTGTGACAGAAAGATCATGGCAACTTGCCAAAAACTCAAAGATCCATGTTTTGCAAATTTTGAATCCTTTCCGACAAAGATGCAAGTTGAAGTAGGCTTTAACATCAGACCAAACCGCTTTTGCATAAGGACAAAATAGCAATGCATGTTCTATGTGCTCATCTGCAGAACAATGTACACAAACCTTAGAAGCAGGGATATGTCGCCGGTGAAGTTGCATTCCTCACGGCAAGCAATCATGAGCGAACCTCCAAATAGTTATCAACATCTTTCCCGGAGCCTTGATTGCCCAAATTTTGTTCCATGAAATAGTTTCACATTGTAGATTAGAAGACAAACCACGACCTGACATGTTGCGGGATACAATCATCTTTGTCATCCTTACCAAATGATAGGCAGATCAGACCTAGTATGTACCAGAACGTGTATGTGGCCATGACACAAAGTCAGTGTCCCCAAACCGACTGATGGGAAGTTGTAGAACTTGATCCGCAATCGATTCCTCAAAGACAGACCGGACTAGTTGAGTATTCCAAGTGAGGCCATCACCAGCAAAGAGCGAATTAACCTTCTGTCCAGCCGGTATAGGAGTCAGCAGATGTAAAAACTGTGGATTGACACCAGGAATCCAATGATCATCATGAATCCTAATGGAAGCACCGTTACCCACACCCCATCGGACACCTTTCTTGACAAGCTCTATGCCATGAAGAATACTTCGCCAAGTATAGGAAGCAGACCGTGGACATTTTGCGCTCCAGAAATCTGTATTTGGGAAATAACGTCCCTTAAGGACACGAGCACAAAATGTATTTGGTTCTGTGATTAGCCGCCAGCATTGCTTGCCTAACATAGCTTGATTGAACATACTCATATCTCTGAAACCAAGTCCACCCATAGCTTTCGGACATGTCAACCATTCCCATGAACGCCAATGCATCTTTCGTTTACCATCAGCAAAACCCCACCACTGATCCGCAATAATTCTCCTCATTTGCTCGCAAGTACCAATGGGAAGATGGAAACAACTCATAATGTATGTTGGAATCGCCTGAATCACAGATTTTAAAAGAATCTCCACTCCTTTCCTAGACAATGGTCTATCACACATTCCATTGATACGCTTCCTCATGCGATCATACAAAAATTTGAAAGTCATAGTAGGTGATCGCCCCACTTCTGTTGGCATGCCAAGATAAGAATCTTGTAGAGACTCATTGAAAACACCAAGGATATGTTTAACCTCATTCTTGATCACCTCCGGACAACCATTACCAAAGAAGATAGAAGACTTATCCAAATTAATCTTTTGTCCAGAGCCCTCACAATATAGGTGAAGGGTATCTTTCAAAGCTTGTACACTCCTCCTGTCACTTCTTGCAAAGAAAATACTGTCATCTGCAAACAGTAAATGGGAGATAGCAGGACCAAGTCGACCATTTTTAATACCATGTAGCACACCTTGGTCCTCCTGCTGTTTGAGCAAACATGACAGACCTTCAGTACAAAGAAGAAAGAGATAGGGGCTGATTGGATCACCTTGACGAATACCCCGGGTTGGCACCACAGGCTCTGTTAGATCTCCGTTGACCCGGACAGCATAACGAGTAGATGTAACACACCTCATCACCGAGTATATCCAGGAATCAGCAAAACCCAACCGTGATAGACAACCATGAAGAAAATTCCACTCAACACGGTCGTATGCTTTCATCATATCAATCTTGAGAGCAAAGTAAGGCCTTTTCGCTCTTTGGGATCTTATCGTATGTAAACTTTCAAAAGCAATAAGAGCATTATCCGTGATGAGACGACCAGGGATGAAAGCACTTTGATTCTCTGAGATCACCTCAGGCAGAAAAACTTTAAGTCGGTTTGAGAGTAACTTCGAGGCGAGTTTATAAAGGACATTACAGAGGCTAATTGGCCGAAAGTTCTTGAGATGTTGAGGGTTATTAACCTTCGGAATGATATCAATCACTGAATCACAAAAACCAGTGGGGATGGTTCCTCCAGTCAAGAAACTCCGGACAGCGTTACAAATTTCGGTCTGCAGAAAATCCCAATGTGTTTGATAAAAAAGAGCAGGGAAACCATCCGGACCAGGTGCCTTCGTAGGTCCCATTTGAAACAATGCAGTTCTTATTTCATCATCCGTATACTCTTTACACAGAGCAGCATTCATCTCATCACTGATCTTGCGTGGAATAGCATCGAGGACAGAAGCTGCCAGTGGACATGGCTCCGAACTGAATAATTGAGCATAGAAATTATGGACCATACCTTTGATTTCTACCATATCATCACACATGGATCCATCATCACGTGAAAGGCTAGAAATTTTATTAGTGCGCCTCCTTGCCGAAGCACGTGCATGAAAGAATGTTGTATTCTTGTCGCCCTCCTGAAGCCAGTCAATCCTTGAACGTTGTCGTGCCATAACTTCTTCCCTCTCAAAAAGCTCACATAAAGATTGTTCTGTGCTTCGTATGTCGTTAATATTAGCCTCATTTAATCCTCGCAGCATCATCAATTTACGCTGTAATTTGAGAATATCTTTACGAACAGAACCAAAAGAATCATGGCTCCACCTTTTAAGAGAACCGGCGAGACGTCGTAGTTTATCACATGTGGACTACAGAGACATAGAGCAATCTTGCCCTTCCACCCAAGCCTGTTCCATTACTTCTCGATAATCCGGTGCTCTAAGCCAAGCCGCTTCGAAACGAAACTGTTGTTGCACCGGTGTATCCCTCATCTCCTCAGCCAGTGTGGAAAGCTTGATTACAATGGCAAAATGGTCTGACGTGGTAGTGATTACATTCTCCACCTTGTAGTTGTTAAACAAATCCATAAATTCACCATTTGCAACAGCCCTATCAAGCCTGACTCTCACAAGGTCATCTCCAACTTGTCTATTATTCTATGTGAATTTTGGACCAGTAAAACCCATATCCACCAATCTGCATTCATCCAAGCAATCACGAAACAAAGACATTTGAGCATTTGATCGTTCATTGACCCCAAGGTGTTCATCACTGCAAAGAACCTCGTTAAAATCTCCACAACAAATCCATGGTCCCTTCCACTCTGAGTGCAGCCGAGATAACAACTTCCAGAAAACATGGCGTAGGTCACGGCGAGGTTCACCATACACAAACGTTGCACACCAGGGAATGCATTCTTCTGTAGATATAATCACATCAATGCAATGAGAATTAAAACCCTTCAGAGATACAGTATATGGTTGTTGCCAAAACAAAGCTAGACCACCACTGAGACCAGCACTGCTAACAGCAAAGCTACCAGTATATCCAAGCGACCACATGAAATTTTGCACCATAGAATCCTTCATCTTTGTTTCAGAGAGGAAGAGGAAGGAAGGTCGGAAAAACCTCACTAACCAGCGAAGTTCACCAACTGTCGAGTCCGACCCAAGCCCTTGATAGTTCCAGCATAGTAGATTCATTGCGGCTGGCACGGCTGCACCGCAGCCTCTGCCTGATCCGCCGATTGTGATGTTGATGAGATTCTCTATTTCTTATTCATCTCTTGTGTTGAAATATGGTCAACCACAATGTCTGTCTGAAAAGCAGCCGGTGTGCCCTTGTTGCTTACCAGAATCATGGGAAGCGGGGACGTCTCCTCCACTTCGTGCTGCACCTGAACTTTTGGCTGATACACCTTTCTTTTCTGCCCAGAAATTTGAACGATCTTCCCCAAAACCGTGGCACCTGCTAATCCATCCACAGGCATATGTACATACGGAGATGCAATAATCTTTGCACGACTGGCCCTTGGTTTCCTCAGTTTCAGATTTGTAAAACCCTCACCCACAGCCTCCTTTCCATGCGCCCTAGACGGCGCCTTAGTTGGTGCTTTAACACCATCACTTGGCCCTGATTTGGAATTCTTAGAATTCGAATGCTGACCCATATTAGTTCCTGAATATTTCTTCTTCTTGTCATCAGAGGCACAAAGCCTAGAACTATGATACGGAAGAAGACCCTCAGCATCACGTTCCCCTAGCGTTGGACACACAACAGACGAGTGCCCCACACAGCCACAAGAAAAGCAGAACAACGATAGTCGTTCATACTTCACGTGGTAAACATGAGTCACTCTCTGTTTCTGAGAAAACACTGACACACATCGCATCAATGGTTGATTGACATCAGCAGAGATCCTTACACGCATGTAGTCACCCCATGCACGGCCTTTGTCATCGACATCCATCCTCTCCACCTTGCCCAACGTGGATGCCAAAGCTTTGCCACGATCATCATTCATAAGTCCAAAGGGGAGATTCTGAATACGAACCCACAAAGAAAGAGTGTCAAAGCAGATCTCACTAGGCTTGAGCGCAAGGTCAAATTCCTTCAACAGAATACAATGCTTGCTAATCGTCCATGGCGATCCCTCGCTCACCCGTTCCTTATCTGCATTGCTTCCAAATTCAGCTAGAAATCTATTTTCTCCCAACGGATGAAACTCCAGACCCCTAGGGTTTCCCCACGCAGGCCTAAGAGCAACCTTGATAGTTGAAACATGAAGAGTGTTAGGAGCCAGAACCTTCCCAACTAACGCCCATGATGGACAGCCATGGTAATCTTCGTCATCATCCTCGAGAACAAAAGTTGTAGATTCCTGAGTTGTGAGATTGAGACGATCAAGAATAGCCGCTGCGTTGTCCCCCGCAGAAGATGATGCAGATTCCTTCGCAACTGATGCTTTACCCTTAGAAACTTGATCCAAATCGCGGACTGACAGAACTCCCCCTAGCACCGAAGCACCACCAGGAACCGAGACTCCAGAGTTCTCCGCCTCCTCCGCCATCTTGTTGACAACCAGAGAGCGGGAGCGTCGGAGAAAAAAGGAGAGACGGGATCGTGAGGATCACCGTCCCAGACGTAGCCGAGGAAATTCAGGGGAGCGCCGCCATCGCTGGCAAGATCGCGAGAGCCCTGCGTAACCGTCGGCCGCGTTCACTAACGGTGGTCCACCGAGTTTGCTTCCTCCCCTAAAGATAACCTCTTAGGGTCTCAGCCCACCTTTTATATGGGTATATCTAAACATCAAGGCTGGTAAGGGTTCTATTTTCCTTTCTTTTTTCTTTACCTAAAAAAGGTTCTCCTTCTCTTATCAAGTCCGGTATCGCTCAAAAATATTCTTTCTGACCTGGTCTTTGACGAAAAAGGTTTTCGCTGTTTTATATTATACAAAGCAACCAACTCTTATATTCAAGCCATCGATACAAACGCACAAAACACATCTAAGGCAAGATACGTGGATGTCGGGCATTGAAACACAACTTCAACTTCAACGACTACCAAGCCTCCGCTTAGAGCCGATGGAGACCACCACCAAGAGTGATTGTCCGGGAGGGAGTGTGATGACCATGCCGAACCAAGGGCTCCAAGACAATGCCTCCAAGAAGGGTATGACCATGGAATATCACCACTGTCCGATTCAAAGATCAAGTTTTCATCCGGAGTTAGACGGAAGGAGAGGGAGCATCACGACGAAGCCTCGAGGGAGGAACACAACGTCCGCGGACGCCGTCACCATCGGCCAGTGCATGGACCGGGCAAGTGGTGTACCCCCGGTGCTTCAACCCCTCTGTTGCATCCCCGTACAGCCAACCACCCGCAGCCATGCCGCCCGAGCAGCCATGACTGCTCGCCCGCAACCAAGACGCGTCGTCCGCCCACGACAAACATGCCTCCCACCGCCAGGACCGCCGCCCTGCCATCAGACCATCACGAGAGCCACCAAAGAACACGATTTTGGACAAATCCACGCCCCCGACTGTCTCCGGAACCGCCGGCGATCACCTAGCCTCGAGAGGAACCATGACCATACGTCGGCCGGGGGAAGGGGGAGGTGAAGCAGCAGCTCAGGGCCAGGTTCGGAACCCCTGTGCCATCGACGGGGCACACGACGGCGCCCTCGTCCCCCCAGCAGCCTCCCCCTCGAAACCACATGTTTTCCCCACGAAGTCACAGGACCAAACAGTCCGGAGGGCACCGGTCGCCGCCCGAGCAAAGAAGAGGGAAGCCAGATCCGCCGCCGCCGCACCCATGAAAGGCCACCTGGTAGGTATTCCCGTGACGATCACCATCTTCAGGCCGCGAGGGACCGATTGGATGGGGACGCCCACCTCCACCGTTGTCCCCACCACTACCACCACCACCAGAGAGCCACGGTGAGAGGGGCCGCCCGCGATCCAGGCGCGCTTGACCCGCAGCGCAAGCGGCGGCTCCGAGGCGCTGCTTGGAAGCAGTCGCCGCCGCCCCCACCCGTCGGCCTGGACCACCACCATGCCGCTCGTCACGCAGACGCTATGCCATCGTTGTCGGCCCATGTCGGGGCGCCGCCGCGCCCGGCATCAAGCACCGCGTCCCAGAACGAGGGATACAGTCTGTGATGTTCCCCCCGTGCGAGGAGATAAGGGGGCCCGCCACCAGCGACGACGACCGGGCTTCGATCGCTCACCCAATGGCGACGGCGAGGGAGGGGAGGGTGGGTGGCGGCTCTAGGATTAGCCCCCCAGACGCTCGCGGGAGCGTCGCAGGATGAGGGGGAAGCCGAAAACCAACGATTTTCCAAAGCATATCAGACCTGGTATTTTTCCTCATCAAGCCAGACCTCTTTGAGAGAGTGCCACATGCATGCAGGAATCACAAAGCACCATTGGCCTTCTTCATCTTCTCGTTGTTTGCTTCCCCAAACTTTATATGACTTCCACTACCGGACCAATCGCCATTCCACACCACCTCCTGCGGCTGGCATCATCAGCGTGCCATCGTGCCTTTTCAGGGTGAGTCCCCTCCCCTTGTTTATTTTTTTTGAAATGACAGATATCCTCCATTCATTAATCACGAAAAACCGAGCAAAAATCAGATTGCTCGGTTAATTATGAAAAACTGGGCGAAAACCATCACAATTGTTGAGCGGCATACATAGAAAAAGCCCACGCACATCACTCCAAAGAGGGTGTCGACGAGACAGCACGCATGTGTCATCGTCATCACTCCTCCCCTAGAGGCGTCATCGCCATCCCTACACTCTAAGCAAACGACTTCGACTCCGCCAAAGGCGATCGTCAACTCAACCCACGATGTAGCGGACACATGAAACTGCATGAAGATCTATGCCAAAATCTCAGCCATATGCGACCAGACGACGTAGCCCCGACTCAGGCGGAGAAATTTATAGGACAAAACCAGGCACGCCATGGGAGATCGCCGAGCGGGCTACCTCCAGTCAATCATCGTATACCACAGGGCCCCGCCGCCGCAGCTTCGACTCCATAGCAACAAACAAACCGAGACATAATCCTGGACACGCCAAAGAAGAGCCGACTACCGCAACCATTGCCGTGTCACTGACATCGCTCCCACCATCATCGCTGCTACAAAAGCATGTACCCCACCACCACCATCAACCACCAGTCTCGCTTGCTAATTCCGAGCTCCAAGACGATGCCCCCAAGAGGGAGAACGACACCAAGGCGTTGTCACCGTCCGATCATAAGATCAAGGGTTTCGCCTAGAGAGGCCGAGATGGCCGGATCCGTGCGAAAGGGGTGCGTCGGCAAAACAGCGATGCCTCCAGGAAGGTCACGACAACCATAGCCGCCGCCATCACCGGCCACGGCATAACACCGATACAGGGTCTTCACCCAACTCACACACCACCTTTTTCACACGTCATCCCTCACCGACGCCAACGAGCCCACCAATCACCACAACCACACCAGTCCGTCGACGAAGAGATCGCCGGTGTAGCCAACCGCACCTCGCGGAGGTCACCGACGACCAAACTAAAGAGCCGGCTTGCAAACCACACGCACCACGCGCGCCATCGCGGCCGTCGGAGACCAGATCAGCCCCACCAGCGCCTTAAATCAACTCCTCTGTGCCGCCACAGGCCTTTGAGTCGCGCCAACTACGCCGCCTAGGCCCTTCGCGCAGGCACACGGGGTTATTAAGCAACTTTTATCCTCTCATGATCACATAAAGATCAACCAACGTCTTTCCTCATCGAACCAGGGTTGTTTATTAAGAAGGTTATTATTACTGTTGACTATAGTTGTTGGAAGTATGCCCTACAGGCAATAATAAAATAGTTATTATTATATTTTCTATTTCAAGATAATCGTTTATTATCCATGTTATAATTGTATTGAATGGAAACACAAATACATGTGTGGATATATAGACAAAACAATGTTCGTATCGGGATCACATCATTGGGAGAATTATGTGATTGACAAGACCCAAACTGTATATGTAGCATGTGATCGTGTTATTTTGTTGATATTGTTTTCTGCATGTCAAGTATATGTCCCTATGACCATGACATCATGTAACTCACTGACACCGGAGGAATGCCTTATGTGTATCAAACGTCGCAACATAACTGGTGACTATAAAGGTGCTTTACAGGTATCTCCGAAGGTGTTCGTTGAGTTAGCATGGATCGAGACTGGGATTTTTCACTACATATGTCGGAGAGGTATCTCGGGGCCCACTCAGTAATACAACATCACAAACAAGCCTTGCAAGCAATGTGACTAAAGAGTTAGCCATGGGATCTTGTATTACGGAACGAGTAAAGAGACTTGTCGGTAACGAGACTGAAATAGGTATGGAGATACCGACGATCGAATCTCGGACAAGTAACATACCGAAGGACAAAGGGAATGATATACGGGATTAACTGAATCCTTGACATAGAGGTTAAACCCATAAGATCTTCGCAGAATATGTAGGATACAATATGGGCATCCAGGTCCCGCTATTGGATATTGACCGGAGAGTGTCTCGGTCATGTCTACATAGTTCTCGAGCCCGGAGGGTCTGCACACTTAAGGTTCTGTGACGTTTTGGTATAGTTGAATAATTGATGTTGGTAACTGGATGTTGTTCGAAGTCCCGGATGAGATCCTAGACGTCACGAGGGTTTCCGAAATGGTCCGGATACAAAGATTTATATATAGGAAGTATCCATTTGGCTTTCGTAAGATTTTCGGGAATTACCGGTAAAGTACCGGGAGTGACGAATGGGTTCTGGAGTTCCATCGGGAGGGGCCACCCACCCGTGAAAGAACTAGAGTCCCAAGAGTGGTGCACCAGCCCTTAGTGGGCTGGTGGCCAGACCAAGAAGGCCACTTCGGCCAATAGAGGGAGAAAGGAAAGGAGAGGAGGCAAACTTAATTGGGGAAGGAGGACTCCTCCTTCCAAGTTGTGTTGGAGGAGGACTCCTCCCTCTCCTCTTGCGTCGGCCGACCCTAGGGGTCTTTTACCTAGGGAGCCACCCCTCCCTCCCACATATATATAGTGGAGGTGAGAGAGGCTTTTCGCACTCCAAGCCATAGTGCAGCCCTCTCTCCCTCCACCATTTCATGACACGTCGTAGCTAGTTCTACGGCACGGCAAAACCCTGCCAGAGTGGATCCACCACCGTTATCGCCACGCCGTCGTGCTGCCGGAGAATTCAGCTACCTCTTCATCTCTCTTGCTGGGTCAAGAAGGCAGAGACCATCATCGAGTTGTATGTGTGTTGAACACAGAGGTACCGTCCGTTCGGTGCTAGATCAGGACGGAGTTCATGAGACACTTGCGATTCAGATCGCGAAGACGTTCGACTGCATCAACCGCGTTTCTTAATGCTCCCCGCTTAGCGATCTACAATGGTATGTGGATCCGATCTCCCCTCTCATAGATGATCATCACCATGATAGGTCTTGCATGTGCGTAGGAAATTTTTTGTTTCCCATGCTAGGTTCCCCAACAATAGTGGGACCTACTATGAACTGGTCCCATATCCGCGAGCGTGGATATCGATAGATTATACACTCTGCACAGGTTATTACACTATACCCACACCATGGAACCCAAGGCCTCGTGCTCCCGTTCGGGTCGTCCAACGGTGTTCCAGCAAAACCGATCTATTGCATGACACTCTCCTGGCCACTCCGACAAACTCCCCTTTTGGGCTACGTCATGGGTAGCCCCGATGCCACTCTGGGCATCCCACGACCATCGTCATGGCAAAACAAAAACGTCCCAAACAGGGACATGAGCTCAATGGCAACACGGGAACACAAGGCTTATGGCCTCCTACCTGGTTAGGGTAGCGCACACACATAACCGTCCCTAGTTGGAGGAACCAGCGAGAGGCGTGACTATAGACCGCATTAAGGCCTTCCTATACAGGCAAGTGTGGGTGCATTGTCAGCTCGACTCGATGGTACTATGACTCAGCCAACAGGTGTTCAAATTCAATTAATGTCCGGTTAAACTTGAAAAGTAATAAGCTGAGTCATAATAAAAATAACGGGATGAAATGGCAATGCATGTGAGCATGATATCAGCATGAACATGGATGGGAAGTATAACCATTTATCATGTGAAGCATTAGCATCAACAAGAAAAAATCACTTAGTCTACTGGATGTAGATGAACATGGCATAGCGATGATCATGCATATCAGAGGTACTTTTCATAACTGGTGACAATCATGCATCAGATGAACACTACTATCACCAGCATGTAATAATAACAAGCATGACATATGAGAATAATACTGGCAAGTAGTCACATAACTAATAGGGTGCACAAGCACAAAGCATGAGGATGAACATGAATCCACAAGCATACCGAAACAGAAATACGAGTAGTAGATGAGCAAACAATTATTAAATATTTAAGTAGACAACCATGGCTACTGCAAGGCCATCATGCAAGTGGTTATCGTGGCTTGCCTGGGGGTGAAGAGATCACCGGGAGGAAGTGCAAGAAACTCGCAAAATGATTTGCCATAAAAGATTCTCTCCCGAAGGGGACTGATTAAGGGCAAGGGGAAAATGGTCATTTTCAGTATGGGACAACATAGTGAAAATGAAACCAACGGAACGGGCTCGACGAGACAAGATCGTGGGCTTTGGAACCACCTGATTCGGAGTTACGGTTGCGGAGATAGGGACGATTGAAGATCAGGGACTAATCTAAAAAAAGATCCTCACAAACAGGTCCCCCGCTGAAAACGGAAAATGCCTTTCTCTGCAATATGTCTTGTGCAAAAGAAAATGAACTTCAGCCCGAAGAAGAAATAGAATACGCTTTCATAAAGGGAAAGCGTATTCCTTCTGGAATACGTTTGCACTTACTCAGCGCGGGCCAGGGCTTCTCTCGCTGATGGGTGGGGCCTGCATTGACCTCTCTCTCTCTCTCTCTTCCCTCTCCTTCTTCTTCCTCCCAATGCACACGGTTGGCCGAGAAAGAGGCGGCGCTCGGCCGGCGATTGCCAGCGCCTCCGGCCGTCTCCCGCAGCGCTCCGCCCATGGGAGAGCTCAGCACGGAGTGGCTCATCTGATGGAGCAGGGCTCGTATGCTGGGGATCAAGGACTCGAGCAGTGCAAGAGCTGCAATGGACGATGGCTTCGAGCATAGGTGGAACCAGGGCTACGTGCTCCGGCGGAGGCCGTGAAGGTCTGAGGGGCTCCGCAAGTCTTCTCTAGTTTCTCGAGTGAGGAAAATAAGGAAGGAGGAGCTCGGCATTGCTCTAATTTAGGCAAAGGAAGGCGGCGGCCATGGCATCCATTGGAGGCACGGAGAGCTCCTCGAGCTCAATTGAGAGGCCTGGGGGAAGCTAGGAGGGACAAGGAGCTACTAATGAGGCGGGAGACCTGAGGGTGGGCTTAAATAGTCGCGGAGGGAGCTGCCGAGCTGGATGCCGTCGCGGACGGGTGGACGCCACTTCGACGCATCCGTGTACGCATGCACTCGCAGCCAAGCTCGGACGGCGATGAGAGAGGGTCAAAGGAGCATCAGATACATAGAGGGGGCAGATGCGGGAAGGAAGAAGTCTGGTAGGCCACCGCGAACACTGTGCGCCCACAGGCACGGTAGTCGTCGCGCGAGGACGAATAAAGAGGAGGGGAGAGGGGTCTAGGGTGAGGGCGACGACGGGGAGAGCTCCTAGACATGGCTAGGTGTCGAGGGCGCGAGGGAACGGATGAAACAGGGGGCCTCGACTGCCAGAGCGCGGGCATTAGCATGCCATCCACATGGTCACCGCATGAACGCGATGGTGCCCCATGCTTTGATCAGCTAAAACTTGTCTGGGCGATTGGTCATTCATCGGAGAGGGCCAAGGGGCAAAGGAACAAGCATAGTAGCCATTGGTGTGACCACAAAGAGCTTGAAGACAAGAGAACAACAAGGTGTTTGTTTCTTACTGAGGAAGATTGGCTCGAGAAAGATGTTGATATTTTCAGAGTGTGATCCATCGGTAAGATGATCATCTATGCAAATTTTTAGCTCAATATGGTGAAGCTAGATAGCACTTGTTGTACAATATACTTCACTGGACAGAAATGCAAATATGAAGTAGCACTCACATGCTTGATTGGGTTGAGCTGAAATTTGGGGGAGATGAGCTATTTGGGAATATGGATGCACTGTAAAAGTTTCATACCATGTGGGGTGCACTGTAAAAGTTTCATACCATGTGGATACACCAAAATGGTACTTCCTTCACACTGCATTTCTCTGGTCAGAAACTAAGAAAAATTCTAAAGAAATATTGGCTAGATAAAATGATCTCAAATTTTGTGGAGATAGGTTATAAGAATAGGAGAAGATCCTGGTAAATTTTCAGCAATAATGAAGCAATATAAAATATAGTTGCTTCACAAACTGAAAGTCTGACCAAAAAATAAGATTTGATGGTGGGCTCACATGGATGGTGGGAGTGATGCTCAAATCTTATGTAGAGCGGTAATTTGAACATATTGAGGTCATGTCAAAATTGCAAATCATTTGGATCATCCTAGCTAGTGCCTCCTTCACAAAGTTCCTTTCTAGATTTGGAAATTAGCTGAGGAATATTTACTAGGCAAACGAAGTTTAATTTTGGATGATGTCATAATATGGATAGGAAAGGGTCCACAAAAATTTTGAGGGCAAAGAAGAAGATAAAAGTGACACTTCCTTCACAAAGTGTCATTCAGGGCATAATAGGAAAAGGAATATCCTTAAATTATTTTTGAACTAGACAAGAAAATATTTTTGACATATTTGAGGAAGATATGACCCAAACAATTTATGAGAAGTATTTGGAAATTATGGAAGAGGCGAAAATATAGGTTGCTTCACAACCTAGAGCAAATAGGGTGATTCCTTTAATAGAAAAAGGAATATTCCCAAGAAAAAGAATATTAGGATGGGAATTACATGGTCTTGGGAAGGTTTTGAGGATGACAAGCCACTTTGGAGAGTAGGAAGAGATGATCTTTCTAAGTTTCCATATCACAGAACGAGAGAAAAGCAATTTCAAGTAAAATCTTAAAGAAATTCATGAAAAAAGGGCCAAAATCCAGCGTGTCATATGTTGATGCTTTTTATGTGCGCGTTGATGTGCAAGATCGGGTTATTGCTCTTCAGTATGTGCCTTCCAAGTTACAGTTGACGGTTTTCTTTACGAAAACCCACACTAGAACGCAACATGGCTTCTATCTCTCCAAACTCAGCGTTGTTTATCCACCATGAGTTTGAGAGGGGGTGTTAGAGTTATATTATAGCATGTATATTTCCCCGTTGTATGAGGGGTTTTCTACATATTTACCACGTGCATATGTATATATATTGGTCATTGCCCTCATGGAATACAAGTTGCATATTCCTAACAAGGTCCAACCACTCATCCAAAAAAATGTCCAACCACCAAAATGTTTCTGCTAAAACTAAATTAAGGGATACTTCAACATAATGAAAGCATTTTTTCTGAGTTGCACCACACTTAAGGGATACTTCAACTAAATATTTGCAACTCATTATTCCCATGCCTATGCTTATATGTATGCACACTTGATGTTTAGCGAGGGTGCTACTATTGAACTTATGCTCATAATTTTCCTCATAAAAACAAGATATAACTTCCTTCTACATGCACTTTTGTTCAGTGCAGTTAAGTTTCAACCACAAGATATGCCAACTTGTTGAAACTAGCAAATCTAGTGACATATACAACCTCGCTAGACTTGTTGGGGACATTTGAACATGATATCCCAAATTCAACAAGCCATGTATCCCAATTTAAATGTGATGAAATGGTAATACAAGCCGATGCAATGTACTCCCTCTGTAAATTAATATAAGAGTGTTTAGATAATTAAAATAGTGATCTAAACGCTCTTATATTAGTTTACGGAGGGAGTACATTTTATAGAGAAATGAATTTGTTGAAACTGACCACTGCATTGCCATGCATAATTAAAAGAATATGTTTACACTTCATCTTGATGCACTGCTCAATATATCTTTTTTTAAAGTTCCTGTGTTGTATAACCAAAATATTCCAAACAACATAAGAGAAGCTGCTTCCCTCCTACTCCCTTCATTCCTAAATATAAGTCTCTTTAAAGAATTCACTATGTACGAAGCAAATTAGGGATGTATGTACTCCCTCCGTTTCTAAATATAAGACCTTTTAGAGATTCCACTATGAACTACTCCCTCCGTTCCTAAATATAAGACATTTTAAAGATTGTACTATAAACTACATACGGATGTACATAGACATATTTTAAAGTATAGATTCACTCATTTTGCTCCGTATGTAGTCCCCTAGTGAAATTCCTAAAAGGTCTTATATTTTGGAATGGAGGGAGTACATATGGATGTATGTAGTCATATTTTAAAATGTAGATTCACTCATTTTGTTCCGTATCTAGTCTATAGTAAAATTTCTAAAAGGTCTTATATTTAAGAACGGAGTGAATAGTTCGTAGTGAAATCTTTAAAAAGACTTATGCTTCCTCCGTTCAAAATTACTTGTCATACAAATATATAAAAATGAATGTATCTAGAACTAAAATACATCTAGATACATCCATTTCTATGACAAGTATTTTCGGATGAAAGGAATATTTAGGAACAGAGGAAGTATATCACATGACAATTTCACTAACTCAATCTGTCAATAACTTCTCACTGGAATTATAGAACATTTGTACAGTGTATTTTGCAGAATAAATGATATCAAAAAATGCTAGACAGAATAAAGCCAGGGGCGTGAGCCTTTCCTGGAACTTGCTATATTCTTCCTGTTGTCTACAAAATTGTCACGTTCGCACAACCTAAAAGGAGAGATCTGCACGAACCAAATGAACAATCCAGAATGACAGACCCAAGCTGTGCCATCACTAAAACAGAGTTGGGAAATCTTTTACACTGTCTTGAGAAGAACCTATGATCTCTTTACAACTGCGACTGCAAAGTGGGGGTGGTGTGTAAACTCAAACGAAACCCTCAGTTTCGGATCACTAGCACCGACGTGGTTGATGATGTTTAGGGCTATCCTATTGTGCTCGGCGACCTGTTCAATCTGGCGGAGCTCTGCAAGCTTTTCTGGTTCGCTCGCAAAACTACCTTTCAAGGAGGGGATGATCTTCTGGATTTCCTTGAAGAAGTTGTATTTCATTACGTCCTGTGAAAAATATTGCACGGTTAGGTTCAAATAAGCAGAGGAAGAGACTAGTGAAAGGGGGATTTCAAGGCTTAGTACTGACTGCCATGTGTGCCTGGGCTGCCGCTTCCTTAAAACTGTAGTAGGTAATGCACTCGGGGATTTGTGCTTTCTGGAGAAGATCGAAATGCTGCATGAATCTCTGCGGAGTGGTTCAAGATTCATTAGACTCGTCTACAGCCATATTCAGAAGGATATCAGAATTCACAAACACTAAATCTGACCCACCTCTTGTTCAGTATTGAAGATACTTGGTAACTGGAATGACTTGCTTTCCTTTCTCAGGGCAGCCAGCAACTGCATGAGCAACAAGATAAATATAGTTTAGTTGCAAAGGGCAAGTGATGTATTAAAATATATGCTCTGTGACTGTTCTACATTGCCAGGGAGAGAGGGGGCGTATTGCCATATGTACCATTGAAAGTCCTTCTGATAGTAGGACATAGCACTGAAGCAATAAACACGAGGGAGGAAATGGTGTATCTCGTACAGAGTCCTTTGAATGATCCTTCTTCTTTTTCCCTTTTCTACGCGCTGAACCAATTATAATAATGACAAATTAGAAACCAATCTACTAAGACAATATTGATAAAGATGGCATGGCGTTTTATAGAGATAGAGTAAGAAACAACATCAAATGAATTTTCTCCATAATGGTGTTACCACTTGCCAGTAACAATTATATGAATACCATAACCAAATAGACCACCAAAACAGGATATTTTCATTTGATGCATTGTCTTATTTCTTTTTCAGCTTCTGGAAGGCGATGCGTGCTTATTTATTTAAACTAACTCCCTTTTGAATTGTGCAATTTATTTTCATGTACTCTTCTTGTTCTTCTAATTCTGACTTGCTTTCCAAATGGATTCTAGGACGGAGATACATGAAGCAGTAAGATGCACAACATGCAACTCAAACAATCAAGGTGTTGACATATCTGATAGACATCCAGAATGCTACATGGTCGTTTTTATAATAATATCAACAACCCTGCTAGATTGGAAATCTACGAGCACATCATCTACCTGTAAGTCTAATGATAATAAATCCAACAAAAAATTCTGAACAGACATGATAACTTACAGTTTTCGTTGCTAGCAAGGATTCGTAACTGCATCTTCTCTATCAGCTTTATAAACACCACATGCATATACCAGTAGACCATACAGTATTCACTCGGAGAATAGAGATCAAGCTCAAAACCCAATATGAGAAACCGAGAAGCAATCCAGTATGTATGTTCTTGAGACCAAACAAGTAGTTGCTTTGATACTCTCATGCACATGTTCTGCACCACCAACAAAACAATATCAAAATATATGACAACTGATTACTACAGCAAGCACTTGAAATCAGAGATACCTCATCGGCCAAGACATTTCTAGTTTCACCAAACTCTCTTTTCAATGCAAGCTCCAACTGCAATATGTATAGATACAAAACATTATAAGTGTAAGATCTAGTGGTCAAACTGTCACAATCATAGAATGCTCGGTCTCAAACAATCATAAGCCCTTATCGGTTGGCTGAATAATAGTAGAAGTAAAACAGAGCACATTTGACACTACCAAGATTACTGCTTTCCCATTTGTGATTAATCCCTTTCTTTCACCTTGTCATAAAATGATAAGACCTAGAAGGGCATTTCCTCTATCATTACTAAAGAATCAAGTTACCAACAGTGACAGAAACATGCAAGTGCTCAGTGCCACTATGAAGTAAATACTCACTCAACCAAGTAAGGATAAGTTAATTCAGAAATCCAGTTTTTTTTCTGCATGATTACGAAAGATATAATGTCATTCGTAGCTGACATAGCAATAACCAATTTTAGAGACAGAACCGCAGGTTAGCATGAAACTGCATTCACAGTTTCACTAGCTGTATGTATTTTATCCAAGGTCAGTTTCACTAGCTAAGCGTGTTTGATCCAAGGTCATGCTAGAAAACAAAGCAAGAAGACAGGTATTAATGATGTGTAACTTATGGAAACAGCAAAAGGGAGCAAGTAATAAATTGTATGTGTAACAAACCTGTATGGAAATTGTACTCCAATCCTGCAAGCTCTTCCCAAGCTTGCGCCGTTGCCATGCAGTGTTTGTACAGATAATTTTGAGCAAGTTGATAACCAACTACAAGGTCATTAATGCACTTAATCAATGATATGTACGGAACTCCAGATATATATTTTTATGACTGCATGAGTAATACAGTAATAACCAAGAAACAATTATATACTCCCTCCGTCCCAAAATTCTTGTCTTAGATTTGTCTATATATGAATGTATCTAGTCACATTTAAGTATGTAGATACATACATTTCTAGACAAACTTAAGACAATAATTTTGGGACGGAGGGAGTATGACATAAAGGTTGATAAAGGAATAATCCTGGTGGCTGACCTGACCTAGCTGCACTACAAACTCATTCGACTGGAATTCCTTGTCTCCTATAATATCCGGTAATGATAAAGCCCTTGAAATTACATCGCAAAACAAGTCTCGCCCATAAAGCTTGCCATCTTGAACCAATAAAGTCTGTTCCAATGGATTTTTGCATCATTGTTAATGTAAGTGGGAAACAACAAACTATAACATAAGTAACTCACTGAATACATATTTGCCAGGATGAGACTTAGGATGGGGAAACAAATCATATTTCTACAAGAGAGGGCCTAATGGAACAGAAAATGAGCCAGCTAACAGCAATTCAATGTTACAACATAAATAAAAGCTTTACTGGACTAAGAAAACCTCAAAGCTATTTATATACCACCGAGGGATCAATTTATAAAGAAAAAAAGAAAAAATAGTAACAAAACAGCAGTCTCCCGAAAATATGTTATGGATATAGGAACGAAACAAAGAAGGATGGGTATTTCCAGAAATAAGCTAACCACATTGTCAACAATAAGGAAAAGTAGTTCGATTCTGATATCCAAACTTTTGCTGTGGCAACTACCAGAAATGTTTAGACTCGTGACACTCATAAAGTTGAACTTCACAAATCATATCAAATGAGATACAAAATCCAAAGTAGCACTTACTGCATAACTACAATGTATGACATACTCCATGACCACAGAAAGCAACGGTTCATAACCAAATTTGTACAACAATCAGTTAACGAAAAGTTCATACACATATACAATTGAAAAACAGATGTCATATATAAATGATAGAAGCTAAAACCTTTTCTATATCTAACATAGCAGACAGATATTAGTCATTTCTGGCTATAGCATAAATTTGCAAACCAGGAGAAACGCTAATGTCAGATGAGTCAAAACATCTACAGCATTACAGTGATAAAGAACGCCAGTGTGACCCACCTGAAGAAATGCTCTAGGAACCAAATCAGGTACGGATTTTTGGAATTGTGCAATGAAATGAAGAACATTCTCAAGCACGGGATCAAGCGACAGAGCACAAATGATATCAAGATCATGCAGAAGCTTCTCAAAGTACCTAATTCCCTGTAACAATGTAGTTGACACAATGCTTATGAAGTTGAAAAGGAGTATACAGAAACTATTCTGTAGAATGGAAGTTTGAGCATAATTTATGGCACCAATGTGAACTTACATCACTCCAGGCAAGTATTTGAACAGCACGTGGTGGTGCTGGACTCAGAAGTCTGCTATTCAGACTGACATCAAAGCCAATAGGGCGGCAACCTGATGCAGTGGTGCAGCTCTCATCACCTTTTTGCAATGTAATGTCGTACCGAGACTTAAGGAACTCTTGGGACTTCAGCATCAAACTAAGCTCAGCCAAGCATGACGTAACATGCTTGCGAGCCAAATCTAATCCTCTTCCTTGAGGTTTCCTCATGCATGTAACCACATGGTGAAAATGCTACATAACAACAAAAATGTGAAGACAGTCAGAAATCAATTAAAATCTCTAATGTATCATCTTCTTGCATGAGGTTTGCTCATGCACATGATGACATGGTAAAGTGCTACACAGCCATACAGAAGTGTGATGACATTTAGACATTGATGAAAACCCCTCTTAAGCATCATTTAGATGATCACCCAGAACTAAACTTGGCCTTCATTTATGCAATCAGCAATCAGCTATTGGGGTCATTATTTGCACATTTTCCTACACTGAAAAATCAGGCACTCATAGGTGCATGCTTAAGAGCGCCTAGGCACTGGGCGGAGGCAAAACGCCTAGCGCCTAATTGTGCTTAAGAGTTCGTTTTGGTCATAAACGGTCAAGGTGGAGGCAAAACTCTCGCTCAGCGCCTAGCGCTTAAAAAAACCTTGTTTCCCTATGATACAACATAAGATTTAGTTTTAGCAACAATACCACAATCGCAATCAATGCATAGAGTGGGTAAAGTGGTGTAATGCCGATGACAGTTATTCAGAATCGATGGCATTTCGGTCTCACTCAATTGTCTCGATGACAGTTATTCAGAATCGAATTGCCATGATTCATCGAGTGGTAAATCCGGAGGTGCCAATTAGTGCAGTGGCAAATTCTTAAAAACATCCCAATTCAGATAGCACCAGTTTATAACTTGACTTTCCATTACTTAATTTGAAACCATCACATTATCACAATAACAGAGCATAAGCTTAGATAACCAACATCATTCATGCATGATACAAACTTCACGTATAAGCATTGAGCAAATTACACTGAACAATTTAAGTGAAGAATTGGAAAGGAAACATGGGTTAAGACCTTACGAAAACGTAATCTGCACAACAAGGCTCTGCAGTAACCCTCTTCCAGTTCAGGATTATCCTGCAGTGATTCAAACTCTGCAGTAATAAACTTTTTAGTTAATAATACGAAGCCTACATATTGTACACTCGGCATACGTTCAAATCAAATAAGCATTTACCAAGTAATTCAATAACTTCCCTTTTATTTCAAATGCCCAGCGTCCAAATTCATTTATCAATTTGGTGTTGCAATCTAAAGACTAAGTTATATGTATTTTACGATGATGCACCAACTTACTTCAAAAACTTCATATACAAAACAACTTGATGCAAACTAATCAGCAGTCCGCAAATTCCAAGCTGAACAAAAGCTAGTTGTAATTTATTTTTAAAGCAGGAATATGCATTTAGTGTATATTTCGTAAAAGGCTACAATTTATCTTGGTATCGGCAAACTTAACGCATCAGCTCAACATTACTACTGAAGCTAGGAATGAGGACCATGACATAAGCAAATTGATAAAACAAGGAACAGGGTTTTACATTGAATCAAAGGATATCTGCAATGGCAATAGAAGTACCTTCTAGTGTTTTTTTCTTGGACAATGCTTGGGATTTACATGCACGCAATTGACGAGAAATTGTCTCTTCAACCGAGTTCAGAACTGACAAGCACTTATCATCACCTTCACCATTCAAAGGCAGTCCAAAAGACATTGTAAAGAGGTCTTCTTCCTACAAAAAGCAAACTATGAAGATCATATCTTATGTAATAAGTGAAAGTATGGGACTTAGATTAAAAAAAAGTAGATAAAATTGTCACATATTAAAAGACCAACCTGTATTCAAATTCGATTTTCATCCCATCCTATAAGTTATGTAAACCGATCTCAATCGAGAAAGAACCCTAGGTTGGGCATAGCACAGGAAAGCCAAAATCGGAACAGGACACCGAACCAAACAAGCCAAATTTCCAGTTAATTGGAGGTCTGTTTTTCATTTCGCTTGGCAGTTAATGAAAGACAAATTCAGGTTCGCCGAATTTTGTTGTTTAGGCTGTCAGAAACCAAATTCACTGAAACAACCGAACTACCAGATTTACATCCTAATGAAGGTGTTTGTATTCAGTCCTAATGAAGTTCAGGAAGATGATGGATGTTTCTGAATCACCTTTTTAGGTATAGTAGATGAAAGAGCACATACGCATTTTACTGGAAACTTGATACAGACACGGGATGAAGCATTACATATTCCGCTCATAGAGAGGTATTCTGACATGGGATGATGTTTTTGTTGCACAGGAATCTCCGCATTTCAACAATAACAATATGCGCCTGCTCGTATATGAAATTAAATACGAGCATAAACCAACATGCACGGCTTCCTTATGTCAAGGATGTACACATACATGAAGGGAGGGGGGGGGGGGGGGGGGGATAGAGAATTTCCAGCTAAAAACTTACCTCATGAGTTCGGGCAGTCGAAACGACGGAAATGACAGCATTACAAGTAGCACGCAAAATCCTGCAGAAGCTATTTAGGACAGCATGCGATGAAATTCTGTCCATTTTCATAAGGTAGATGCATGTAAAGACGGTTTGTGCTAGAGTGTGGCCCTTGTGCCATGTTGCCTGAAAAATAAAGCAGTCCGCTAAAGAGTTTAGCCAAATTGAAACACCAGCTTATTAGACATCGTTGCACTGAAGTACCTCACATGAGAAAAGATGATCGATGACATCAAGAGTGCGTTGAATGTCAAGTGTTCTGTCCAAACTAAGTGGAACTGGGGCAATGCCATCTTCTATGGCTTCATCGATGGAATAATATCCACTTCTCTCGATTCCAGAATCCATTTTAGGGTCCATTATCTGTATCAAGTTGGAAAACACTGAGAACCCAATTAAGCAAAGGATCTAAATAATTAAATTGACATCCCACAAATTAAATGGTAAATGAGCTACTCGACAAGCATATAATATCAAAGTATCCTGAAATAATATAATCAAAATTCTGATATTTCCTTGGTCACTGTGAACTTGAAAGTTTGTAAAGAGTCATGATAAGTTGTTTTTTTTGTGGGAAAACGCAATGGAACTTTGTGTTTCATTTCATCGAAAAGAGAGATAGTTGTGAAATTACAGTCCTCCTAGGAGGTGTAGTGAGACTCAGCACTCAAGAGTAATTTCAAGCCTAAGGTGTCCATCCAGAATTCAGATCAAATCAACTCAAGTGCAAGTTTCATGCAACAAACTTGCATATCCAGAACTCGATATCAAAGCAACTCAAGTTCAAGCTTAACAGAGGAAAGTTTAAAAGCATCTACCGTTGACTTATAAAGTACCGTGTCTACATGTCAACTAATAGGTAACCACTGGTTGCGTAAAATAATTCAGTAAACACAAAAACATTATTTCACCACTCACTCAGAAGTACGCAACACAAAAATGAGAGCTGAAACACAGCAAAAGAGCAGGGGATAATGAGGGCCTTACTTCCAATGCAGACATTGCGGCAAACAAACTGAAGTTCTCCCCATGTACAAGTTCCCCATCTTGGAGATCTACAAGCATGAAAAATTTAGAAGGAGAGCAGTTGATAGAACATAAATTAACTACCAGATCTCAGCATCAACTTGATTTTTAGGCGTCTGCACAAATATGACAGTCCTAGATACATTCGCATCAAAAAAAATTGTGGAGTTATTTTGGGGAGACACATACCAGTGACAGTGTCGTCACGCACAGGGCTAATTGAACCCAAGAGTCTACAAATCCACAATGCTAGCCATGATAAGTTATATTTGGTTTCTATAGTCCAGTTGGGAAGCTATATATTGTATCCTAATCTATTCTTCAGGTCCATATTGTTGGTATTCTCTCTTATCAGGAGTTCAGGACAGTGGTCTATAAAGAGAGACACATTCATTACGAGCTCAAGCAAAAAAAATTAACAGATAACTTTCCCCGCATAGGCACACTATGCGCAATAACACAGATCTAAAGATAGATGCAAGCAAACAACGCGACTCCTAAGCCCTAAACTGAAGCCCAAGCCTATAATCCTTAATCCTAACATGAATGAAATTCTCTATTCTCAATGAGGTTACTCACTTCCTGTCTGTCCAGAGTAAATATTCTCTCAAAAATGACTAATGTTCTGTCTATTCTCAATAAGGATTGCACCAGCAGAGTAAATGTTCAGTCTGACCAGTCAGCACTAGTAATATATAATATTATCCTGGCAACAAATTTCCCTGACAAACAATTCATATCATGTTTGTTGAGAACAAACTCTGAACTCCTTAACACCAATATCAATAAAATAAGTGATCAATAGGTATGATTCACAAAAGTACTCATGCGTATCCTTGTAGGTAATCCTGGCTCGTGGGCGATAGCTCCCTCCACCCCTCTAACTCAAACCCAGGTAAGCCAAACCAGGGGAGATCCAAGGGGGTAGATGAAAGCTCGGACACCACAAGCTTTGGCCCTTTCCAAATTCAGTGCATCCCTCCCTGCACCCAGCTACAGTTGACTTCAACAATGGGGCACCACAGAATAAGAACTAGTATCAACAAGCAACCAGTAAGGTTTTTTATTCTACAAATCCCCATTACAATGCACAAGGCAATCTAACCACTAAATGAGAACATGAATAATGGTATTTATCTGTTTGCAGCATTTAACAAAAGGAAGACATGAAAATGTGATGTCATTATGTGCCACTCTGCTTGCATACCAAAGCAGAAGCCAACATTTCGAAATATTAGGATCATGATCATGTGACGTCACAAGGTAGACATCCCAAACATGTTATCTATATGGCTATACCTCGCAAGTAGGGCAACATTTGGTCACACATTAAAATTCTCACTGCATGCAGCAACCTGAGGTCTAGTTGGGATAGGCATGGGTTACACTCGATCGCTTGAGATGAACAGGGATTTCGGTTCAATATTCCAGCTCATCCAAAGGTTGATCCGAATCCATCAAAACAGGCACCAAATTGGTTTGAAGAGCCAAATAGATGCATACTTGTTACAGACCAAAATTTACACATCACCTAAAAATTACAAGAAAGCAACACAGTGTTGGCATGTCTCTTATCTTCTGACTATTGGCCGATGCAAACCTGCTCCAATAAACAAAACTACATGCTTGCGGCAATGCGTTCATGATATATGATACCGCATAAACTCACGCAGACAGGACCGACTCCTAGGGCCATCGATAATAGATTCTCTCGGGGACAGAGGAACTCATCGTCCCTCTGCTTGCAAAGGAACGGAGGAGCCAACTTTACTCTGCTCGTGCCGCGAGTTCGTTCCATTTGTACAGAAAAAAAGGAGTGCGAAAATGAGTACAGTTCCAGGCAGTCCAATGCAAGCTCGCGTTCCACATCGCTGGAAACAAACCGTGAACTCGATCAAGCAGGCATCCACACACGCACAGCACGAGATCGATCGAGCCACGGTCCGCAGACCTGCTATAACACTCCCCGCACTTCAAAATAGCTTGGTACTGGTAGTATTCAACGTCTCGGCGAATACAGCGGGGAGGTCGCTTACCAGCGCACGCGGCGGCGATGAGCGGCGAGACGTCGGCCCAGACGCACTGGTCGCCGGAGGGGGGTATGCAGGGCGGCGGCCCTGGCGCGGGGCCCGCGGGCGAGGAGGAGGAGCTCGCCTCCATCGGATCTGGCCGGATTCGGCTGCCCACGGCAACAATGAGAGTGAGCGCACCGGAGCGAAACCCGAACGGAGCTCTAGGGCTCCCTTACCGGCAGAAGATGGATGGGGGAGCCGCGGCGTGCGTCCGGGAGGGATCCTCGCCCCGCTTCGGCCCAGGCCAGCCGAGGGAGGGGCGATTCCTCCGCTCTCTCGAGGTCGAGGCGCCGCCGCGCCTGGGTGGGAGGAGGGGGGCTTGTGGAGGGAGGGGGGAGGGAGGGGGGCTTGTGGAGGCGGCTTTGGCGGCGCGGGGCGGAGGGGTTTCGGCGGCGAGGCTTTTTGCGTGTCCGTGGAATCTGTGGGCGCAGTTGTTACAGATTTCGTCACTCTGCCACGCAGTGAATCTCCTTTTCCTTTTCCAAGGAATTTTTTTACTCTGTACAGTGAAGGCAAAATCTAACTAACAGCGCGGCATCTTCAGGATTACCATAACACGGCTGGGCAAGCATGCATTGTGTTCTCTTCATCATGCGTGCATTGATTCATCTTTAAATTACCGGAATTTGAAAACTTTTATCTCTTAAACCATTAATTCGATCGACTTGTTTCGATAACTTTTTTTACTCGTACTTACCACATTTGTTGCACTTACTTGTCATATTAGTAAGTACTTACTTGTCTAATAAAAAATAACTTAATTACCGTATTCTTTGAAATTGCATATAAATATGACATCTTGACATAACCAAACTAGCAAATACAAACAACTTTTTATAGACGATTACACGCGAAAATATGACAACTCAACATATTTAAAACTGACAACCACAAGAAAAAAAAATTGGTCATCGTTTGTGAATATGACAACTCGACATAGTTAAACTAACAAGCACATAAAATAGTTCTCTAGAAAAGTTGTATGTAAATACGACAAGTTAGCATATTTAAATTGACAAACACAACCTATTACATGCTTTTTTATATCATGCATAATAGAAACTGCTACAAGGCTTTATACGAAACAATGTTAAAAGATGTCAATCAAGTTAGTTTTCTCAGTCAAGTAAGTGGTTAACAATATGGCAAGTTGTGACAGACCGATGCCGACGTTCCAGAAGATTCCCCTTCTATTCCGTTTTCGTCGTGTGTCTATTTTCTTTTGTCGCATCATCATCGCATCATGTGCATCATCAGCATTGCATCGGCGTTTCGCTGCCGTCAGTTTTCAAACTTGCATCCGTTGTTAGTTGTCGGTTCTCGTCGTTGTCCGTTATGAGCCCGGCCGCACTCGCACGCGCCCGCGACATCGTTTAAATCTTGTTTTAAAAAGTGTGTGTAAAACTTTCTCTGATTGGGGTGAGATTTGACGTGCGGTGTTATTTTAATATAGGTAGGCCGGGTGTCAAGTTTCGTCGCAATCGGAGTCCGTCTGGTACCCGAACGGTCGTCCGTAGCGGCACTGTCTTCGGTTATTCGTCGGACGTTTGTCTGCGTTTTAAAAATCGTTGCCGTGCCGCCCGTTTTCCCTCTCGTCTCCGGTAAACCACTCTTCACAGCCACTTCCCCTTACCGCATGCGGAGTCGTCCGATTCCGACCGCACGGTTGGATCCGGGTCGGAATTTCGCTAAACCTAGCCCCCCCCATTGTTATAAATAGACCCCTCCTCCTAATTTTTAGGCAGCCACCCCCTTTGCCTCGAAATCCGTGCCCCCCATCAAACCCTAGCAGCTCTCACTCTCTCTTCTCAGATCTGTTCTAACCTCTCCACCGATCTTGACCGTCGGATCGAAGATCCAACAGCCGAAGACCCCCTGCTTCCTCCTGCAGCTCTCCCCTGAGCTCCCCTGCCCGAGCCAGCACCTCCCGCGCGCTGCAGCTCCTCCTCGGCGCCCTCGCCAGCCAGCCGCCCATGCCCTTCGGTCCGCGCCCCGCGCCAGATCCCCCGCCGCCAGCTCCTGCCGCTCCCTCTCCAGATCCCCGCCGCCAGCTCCTGTCGCCGCCTCTCCAGGTTCCCCCGACGCCAGCTCCTGCCGCCTCGTCTCAGTCCCGAGCCGGACCGGGATGAGGGATCGATCCCGATCCCTCGTGCGTCATCGTTGACCGCCAGGCCAGCGCCCTCCAGGCCCAGCCGCCGCGTGGCCCAGCGCCGCCCCGGCCGGCCCAACTCTCCTGTTGTCACCTCGCCGTCCTGGGCCACGGCCCAGCTAGGTGAGCCCGCCGCCCTCTCTGCTATATTCCGCCTGAGGCGTTGCTTAGTGGTGTAGCACTTGCTCTGATCGGCCCATTAGTAGTAGTTTAGGCCCGTAGCCTTTTTTTTAGGTTTTCGGATTTTAATTAAAATTCCAGAAAATAGGGATATATTTAAACGTTCGTATCTTTTTAACCGTGTGTTGGAACGAGGCGTGTAGCATATGGATTTTGTGTAGAATTTTGCGTAGAATCTGAATTTATAACTTGCATGTTTGTTTGACGTTGTTTGACGTGCCGAATGCATAGTTTTACGTGTTGTTCTAATAGGTTTCGTCCCGTAGTTATTTTTCATGCGTGTCCGGGTTGCTCGAATGCCGTAGTAGAAATGTCCATGTTTTAGAAACCACTTTTCCATGTATTTTAGAGTAGACGTTGGTATTTTTACGTGTAGGGATTTGCCGCTAGTTTATTTCCCGTGTTTAGGACATTATCTCGCATTTACGTGTGGTAATATTTTTGTGTTGCAAGTTGCAACCCCACATGTTTTATATGTTTTTGGGGTAGAAAAATTCATAGGATTTTTCTGTGTATTTTGTTGTTGTCTTGTCTTGCTTCTATCTTTTGATATGTAGCTCTTTTGAGGTTGGTGCAATGGAGTTAGTTGTAGACTTTAGGATTCTCTAGCATGTTATGGATTTTCATGCCATTTGGAGTCTTGTAGCTTATGGTTTTGCTGCTGTCAATATAGCTTCAGATCGAAACTACAGCTTCACAAACTGCTATTTTAACTAAGTCTGAAACTGTGTGTGAGAAGCCATTTTGTGACTTCTTTTCCTAATGTTCCAGGATGCCATGCCAGTTGTTGTTAGTTGTTTGTTGTAGTGCTTCTAGCCCTCTATGGTCTCATGCCTTGGTTGAGCATATTGGGATTTTGTAGCTCATAGTTGTGAGGTGTAGAAAATGCTATGTGGCTGTTTTTTGGCAGATTGTAGTGATTTCTTGTTTTGCTCGTAGTTGTTGAACCGTAGCTCCGCTTTGATCGTGTCCTATATGAAACTTGCTTAGAATCTCGTGTAGTTTCATTTTCTCTTGCTGGTTGTATGTTTTGAAATGCTGGTGATCGTCGTTGCACACATATTGCATTCATGCCATCATATCTTGCGGTGTCCGTATCTTTTGATCCGTAGCTCCGTTGGAGATGTTCTCTATGTGTAAATTGCTTGTAACGACGCGTAGAATCACGTGAACCTATTTGTTTTGATGTTTAACAACTAATTAAACGTGTTAGTTCAGATCTGCACAGAATTGTAAATTAACATGTGAGGTCGTCTCGGAGGTGCTATATGTCATTTTCGACCTCATTTAAAATGCCTAGATAGGTAGTTTAAGTGCCCTTCACCTCTTGCCATGTTTAATAACATTTAATATTGCCGAGTGCCTAATCGGGATAGAACTAAATAATTCATATGTGGAGTTTCGTCAATATGCAACTCGTTGCATATTGAACTTCACTTAATGTGTAGTATTTGATTGTGTGATTTGTCATGCCGTGACTTGCTTGTATTCAGTTGTTCATGCATCATATGTGTTGTGCATCATGTGATGAATATCGTGTGTTGATTCTTGTTTCCGGTTTCCTTCGTCTCGATAGAGTTCCTTAAGCGTGTCGGAAAATGAGGACCCGTTCGACTACATCGGTTCGTCTGCTTCACGGAGTCGTTCTTCTTCCAAGCGGGATCTCAGGCAAGATGACCATTTCCCCAGATACCATTACTATCATTGACATGCTAGTTTTACCGTTTCTATCGTTATGTATCGTTGCCTACCACATGTTAAATATCAGCCTCTCAACAATGCCATGAAAACCCTCAACCTGTTCAACCTAGCAAACCACTGATTGGCTATGATACCGCTTGCTTAACCCTGTGTTAGCGTTGCTAGTTGCAGGTGCAGTTGCTTCCATGTGATAACATGGGTTCCTTGTTATATCACCATATAAATGCTATTTAATTTAATGCACCTATATACTTGGTAAAAGGTGGAAGGCTCGGCTACCGGTGTTATGTTCCATATTTGAGCGCTCCTAACACGATCGGGGTTGTTATGGGGACCCCCTTGATAATACGTTTTAGATTAAAGCTGGTCTGGCAAGGCCCAACATAACAATTTGATAATACTGAAATGCATAGGGAGTTAGCGCTACCCGAGGAGTAATTCTACATAATACAGGGGGGCCAGTGCTGATGGTGCTGGTCCAAAACAGAGCATTGTGCGGGGCCAACCCAGGGAAACTTGGGTGATTTCTATCAGGCCTCCGTACGCGTAGCTTATCCGTCGTGTCCTGAGAACGAGATACGCGGCTCCTATCGGGATCGTCGACACGCCGGGCGGCCTTGCTGGATTAGTTTTACCTTTGACGAGATATCTTGTGCATCGGGCTTCCGGTGATACTTTGCGTAATCTCAGAGTTGAGGTTTTCCACTAAGGAATCCGACGAGATCGCGAGTGTCGCGATCGAGGATTTCTATGCGGCTTGTGGTAATTTGTGATGGACTAGTTTAAGCAATCCTGCAGGGTTAAATCTTTCGGAAAGCCGTGCCCGCGGTTATGTGGCAACGTGAAAACTTTGTTTAACACTGGTTCTAGATAACTTGAAGTTAACTGAATTAAAAATATGCCAACTGTGTGCGTAACCGTGACTGTCTCTTCCGTGAGTTCCTTCTCCGATCGAGGACACGGTGGGGTTATTCTGACGTAGGTAGGTGTTCATGATTATTCATTTGATCATCAGTAGTCACGTCCGCTATGCGTAGATCTTCCCCCTCTTATTTCTTGTACTCGTAAGTTTAGCCACCAAATATATGCTAGCCGCTGCTGCAACCTCACCACTTAACTATACCTCACCCATTAAGCTTTGCTAGTCTTGATACCTTTGGAAATGAGATTGCTGACTCCCTTGTGGCTCACAGATTACTACAACACCAGTTGCAGGTGCAGGTAAAGGTTACTTGACGCGAGTGCGTTGATTGTTCATTTGGAGTTGCTTCTTCTTCTTCTTCATAAATCTAGGATGGGTTCCAGGCTGGCAGCCTGGGATAGCAAGGATGGACGTCGTTCTTCTTTTCCCATTTGTTTTTGTCCGTAGTCGTACCCTGCTCTTCTTCATGATGATTATGTATTGTACTGCTGTGACTCTGATGTAGCTTGTGGCGAGTGTAAACCAATTCTATATATATATATATATATACATCTTCTTTTCAGTACATGTACTTGTAACGATATCCATTCTTGCGATACGACGAGATGCGCTTCTATCCCTGACGAGGCCCTCGTGCCAAATTGAGGATAGGGTCGCATCTTGGACGTGACAAGTTCGTATCAGAGTAGTACTGATGTCAACTGTTCTTCCCCTTTGCAACGACACCAGAAGAATGTTGTTAGCACTCTCCGACAATCGAAACTAGAAGAATGTTGTTGACGCCCACCAGCGCGTGGGATCGTAGCAGTTTTTGAGGGTAGAGTATTCGATCCAAATTTGTTGATCGCCAAAACAGGAGGTGAGAGAATACTCTCGAGTATTAGCAGTTGAATTTGTCAGATTCAACCACACCTGAAAGTTTAGTATCTGCAAGCAAAGTATCAGTAGCAATGTAGTATGATAACAATGGTGTCAGAAACGATCTGTTGACGGCAGACTATTCCTAACTGTCGTATCAATGGCGCCAAGTTGCCTCGTTGACGGAAATTGTCAGTTCCCGTTAACGACCAGTGAATCAAGATTGTAGCAGATAGCAGCAGTGTAACGAGTAATGACAGTGGCAAGGAACAACGGTAGTGACAGCAGTAGCAAGTAGCAACAGTAGCAAGCGACAGTAGTAGCAAGCGACAGTAGTAGCAACAGTAGCAGCAGAGCAAGACAAGTAACAACAGTAGCAATAGTAGTAGCAGCAGCAGCAGAGCAAAACAAGTAACAATAGTAGCAACAGTAGTAGCAGCAGCAGAGCAAAACAAGTAACATCAGTAGCAACAGTAGGACAAACTCGTAGGCAATGGGTCGGTGATTTGTTTGGATGGTATTCATCATGCAACAGCTATAACACGGAGAGATATGTGGCTAGCTCCCGTTCGTCAATGTGACGTAGGCATGCATTCCGTGTGTCGTCAAACGTGCTTAGGGAAAAGAACTTGCATGACATCTATTGTCCATCCCTCCCGTGGCAGCGGGGTCCAAAAGGAAACTACGGGATATTAAGGTTCTCCTTTTAATAAAGAACCGGACCAACGCATTAGCACTTGGTGAACACATGAACTACTCAAACTATGGTCATCACCGGGATTGGTTCCGGTTATTGTCACTCCGGGGTTGCCGGATCATAACACATAGTAGGTAACTACAACTTGCAAGATCGGATCTAAAACACACATATATTGGTGACAACATAATAATTTCAGATCTGAAATCATGGCACTCGGGCCCTAGTGACAAGCATTAAGCATGACAAAGTAGTAGCAACATCAATCTCAGAACATAGTGGATACTAGGGATCAATCCCCATCAAAACTAACTCGATTACATGATAGATCTCATCCTATTCATCACCGCCCAGCGAGCCTACGAATAGATTACTCACGAACGACGAAGAGCTTCATGGAATTGGAGAGGGAAGAAGGTTGATGATGACGATGGCGACGATTTCCCCTCTCCGGAGCCCAAGACGGACTCCAGATCTGCCCTCCAGATGAAGAACAAGTGGTGGCGGCGCCTCCGTATCGTAAACGCGGCGAAAACTTTTCTTTTTATTTTTTTCTGGGACGAAAGGGGACTTATAGACCCGAGGTTGGGGGCGGCAGAGCCGTGTGGGCCCCACAAGTCTGCCCACCGCCACCAGGGGGGTGGTGGCGGAGCCAGGGCTTGTGGCCCACTGGCTCACCCCCTCAGGTGGAATTTGGCGCAGATATTTTTTATGTTTTCCAAAACTGCTCCCCGTAGATTTTCAGGACGTTTGGAGAACTTTGATTTCTGCACAAAAATAACACCAAGGCAATTCTGCTGAAAACAGCGTCAACCCATGTTAGTTCCATTCAAATCATGCAAATTAGAGTCCGAAACAAGGGCAAAAGAGTTTGGAAAAGTAGATACGATGGAGACGTATCAACTCCCCCAAGCTTAAAACCTTGCTTGTCCTCAAGCAACTGAGTTGACAAACTGAGAGAGAAAGAAAAACTTTGACAAACTCTGTTTGATCTTGTTGTTGCAACTATGTCTAACTCATAACCAGAATTTCAGCAAGATCACAAGTTAACCACATAAGCAAATGACACAAAGGTCTCACGGTAAACTAATATCAATGGCATAATCAGCTAACGAGCAAATAATAATGAGTTTCAAATACCAACACTTCAATCAAAACAAGCATGAAGCAATATGAATAGGTGGTATCTCGCTAGCTCTTTCTGAGACCGCAAAACATAAATGCAGAGCACTTTCAAAGATCAAGGGCTGACTAAACATTGTAGTTCATAGCAACGAAGATCCAGTCATATTCATACTCAATATCAATCAAAAGCAAAGCATAAAAATGACAGAGGTGCTTTCTAATTGGCGCTTATAAAAGAAGAGGATGACTCGACAGGAAAATAAATGGACAGGCCCTTCGCAAAGGGAAGCATTGATTTGCAGAGGTGCCAGAGCTCAAGCTTTGAAAACAGAGATAATAATTTTGGGTGGCATGCTTTCATTGTCAAAGCAGTGACCAAGAGTTCTCAATATCTTCCATGCTACTCATGCTATAGGCGGTTCCCAAACAGAAAAGTAAAGTTTTAACTCCCCCACCACCAATCAATCACACTCCACAGCTAGCCGAATCCTCGGGTACCGTCCATACTAACATCAATCCGGGGGGAGTCTTGTTTTACAGTTATGTTTTCGATTTAAGCGTGGAACTGGGCATTCCAATTACCGGCCTCTTTCTCGTGAATGACAGTGAATAAACACATGTCGAGGATAACACTCCTAGCATGGAAGATACCAATAGCCCCCTGTCACCACATGAGCGGTTCGGGCATGCAAAACAGATTATTTCTTGAAGGTTTAGAGAGTGGCACATGCAGATTTACTTGGAACGGCAAGTAGATACCACAAATAGGTAGGTATGGTGGACTCTCATGGAAAAACTTTTGGGTTTATGGAAGGGGATGCACAACCAGTATTCCGCTTAGTGGACTTTCATGATTTTTTTCCCGAACAGAAGAAGACCAGGGGGCTTTTGGGCCAAGCCAGGTGGGCTCCAGGGAGCCCACTGTTGGAAATATGCCCTAGAGGCAATAATAAAATGGTTATTATCATATTTCCTTGTTCATGATAATCGTCTATCGTTCATGCTATAATTGTATTAACAGGAAACAGTAATACATGTGTGAATGAATAGATCACAATGTGTCCCTAGCAAGCCTCTAGTTGGCTAGCTCGTTAGTCAATAGATGATCATGGTTTCCTGATCATGGGCATTAGATGTCATTGATAACGGGATCACATCATTGGGAGAATGATGTGATGGACAAGACCCAATCCTAAGCCTAGCACTAGATCGTATTGTTCGTATGCTAATGCTTTTCTAATGTCAAGTATCTTTTCCTTCGACCGTGAGATTGTGCAACTCCCGGATACCGTAGGAGTGCTTTGGGTGTATCAAACGTCACAACGTAACTGGGTGACTATAAAGGTGCACTACGGGTACCTCCGAAAGTGTCTGTTGGGTTGGCACGAATCGAGATCGGGATTTGTCACTCCGTGTGACGGAGAGGTATCTCTGGGCCCACTCGGTAGAACATCATCATGAGCTCAATGTGACTAAGGAGTTAGTCACACGATGACGTGCTACGGAACGAGTAAAGAGACTTACCCGTAACGAGATTGAACAAGGTATAGGTATACCGACGATCGAATCTCGGGCAAGTTCTATACCGACAGACAAAGGGAATCGTATACGGGATTGATTGAATCCTTGACATCGTGGTTCATCCGATGAGATCATCGTGGAGCAAGTGGGAGCCACCATGGGTATCCAGACCCCGCTGATGGTTATTGGCCAGAGAGGTGTCTCGGTCATGTCTGCCTGTCTCCCGAACCCGTAGGGTCTACACACTTAAGGTTCGATGACGCTAGGGTTATAGGGAATTGTTGTACGAGGTTACCGAAAGTTGTTCGGAGTCCCGGATGAGATCCCGGACATCACGAGGAGCTCCGGAATGGTCCGGAGGTAAAGATTGATATAAAGGACGGATGGTTTTGGACACCGGAAGTGTTTCGGGCGTCACGGGTAACGTACCGGGACCACCGGGACCACCGAAGGGGGGCAAGGACCCCGGGAGACTAGATGGGATAAGTGGGGAAGGGAACCAGCCCCTAGGTGGGCTGGTGCGCCCCCCACCCAGCCCATGCGCACCAGAGAAGGGGGGAGGGGGAAACCCTAGGCACAGATGAGGCCCAAGGCCCACCTAGGGCGCGCCCCCCTCTTTCCCTGCCCTGGCCGCCGCCCCCCTCCCATCTGGTGGCTGCCGCACCCCCTAGGGGGGAACCCTAGGGGTGTCGCACCCCTTCCCCTCCTCCTATAAATATAGAGGGGTTTTGGCCTTTGGAGGACACACTTTGCCCTCTCCCTCGGCGCAGCCCTGCTCTTCTTCCTCCTCCTCTCCGCCGGTGCTTGGCGAAGCCCTGCCGGGAGACCTCGTCTCTCCATCGACACCACGCCGTCGTGTTGCTGGACTTCTTCCCCAACCTCTCCCTCCTCCTTGCTGGATCAAGGTGCGGGAGACGTCACCGGGTGGCACGTGTGTTGAACGCGGAGGTGCCGTTGTTCGGCACTAGATTGGAATCGCCGCGAGTACGACTCCATCAACCGCGTTCTAGCAACGCTTCCGCTTAGCGATCTTCAAAGGTATGAATATGCTCTTACCCCTCTCTCGTTGCTGGTCTCTCCATAGGAAGATCTGAACATGCGTAGGAAAATTTTGAATTTATGCTACGTTACCCAACAGTGGCATCCGAGCGAGGTTTTCTATGCGTAGATTCTATGCACGAGTAGAACACAAAAGTTGTGGGCGATGGTTTGTCAAGTTGTTTGCCGTTATTAGTCTTATTCTTTTCCGGCGGTATTGTGGGATGAAGCGGCCCGGACCGACCTTACACGTACGCTTACGTGAGACTGGTTCCACCGACAGACATGCACATCGTGCATAAAGGTGGCTAGCGGGTGTCTGTCTCTCCTACTCTAGTCGGAGTGGATTTGATGAAAAGGGTCCTTATGAAGGGTAAATAGCTTTGGCATATCATCGTTGTGGCTGTCACGTAGGTAAGAAGGCGTTCTTGCTAGAAACCCAAATCAGCCACGTAAAACTTGCAACAACAATTAGAGGACGTCTAACTTGTTTTTGCAGGGTTTGACATGTGATGTGATATGGCCAAAGTTGTGATGTTACATCTATGATGTATGAGATGATCATGTTATTGTAATAGGTTTCACGACTTGCATGTCGATGAGTATGACAACCGGCAGGAGCCATAGGAGTTGCCTTAAATTTATTGTATGAGATGCAACGCCATGTGCTTACTACTTTTACTTCATTGCTAACGGTTAGCTATAGCAGTAGTGATAGTAGTAGTTGGCGTGACGACTTCACGGAGACACGATGATGGAGATCATGATGATGGAGATCATGGTGTCACGCCGGTGACGATGATGATCATGCGATGCCTGAAGATGGAGATCGGAAGAGCAAAGATGATAATGGCCATATCATGTCACTATATGATTGCATTGTGATGTTTATCATGTTTTACATCTTATTGCTTAAAACGACGGTAGCATAATAAGATGATCCCTCTTAAAATTTTGAGAACGTATTCCCCTAAGTGTGCACCGTTGCGAAGGTTCGTTGTCTCGAAGAACCACGTGATGATCGGGTGTGATAGATTTTAACGTTCGCATACAACGGGTGTAAGCCAGATTTACACACGCGAAACACCTAGGTTGACTCGACGAGCTTAGCATGTACAGACATGACCTCGAATACAAGAGACCGAAAGGTTGAACATGAGTCGTATGGTTGAATACGATCAGCATGGAGTTGCTCACCATGGTGACTAGTCCGTCTCACGTGATGATCGGACACGGGTTAGTCAACATGGATCATGTATCACTTAGATGACTAGAGGGATGTCGATTTAAGTGGGAGTTCATACTTAATTTGATTAAATGAACTTAATTGTCATGAACTTAGTCTAAAAGTTGTCTTTATAAATATTGTAGATGTCCAACGTCAACCTCAACTTCAACGCATTCCTAGAGAAAAACAAGCTGAAAGATGATGGTAGCAACTATGCGAACTAGGTTCGCAACTTGAAGCTCATCCTTGAAGCAGCTAAAAAGGCTTATGTCCTTAATGCGCCGCTAGGTGACCCTCCCGCTCCCGCAGCAGCCCAGGACATTCTGAACGTCTGGCGAGCGCGGAGTGATGACTACTCTCTGGTCAGGTGTGGCATGTTATACAGTTTAGAAACGGGGCTCCAAAGGCGTTTTGAGCAACACGGGGCATATGAGATGTTCCAGCAGCTGAAGCTAGTCTTTCAAGCTCATGCCCGTGTCGAGAGATATGAAGTCTCCGACAAGTTCTTCAGCTGTAAGATGGAGGAGAACAGTTCTGTCAGTGAGCACATACTCAAAATGTCTGGGTTACACGGTTGTCTGACTTCACTTGGAGTCGAACTTCCGGATGATGCTATCATTGACAGAATCCTCCAGTCTCTCCCACCAAGCTACAAAGGCTTTGTGCTTAACTACAACATGCAAGGGATGGAGAAGACCATCCCCGAGTTGTACTCGATGCTCAAGTCTGCAGAAGTAGAAATCAAGAAGGAGCATCAAGTGTTGATGGTCAACAAGACCACTAGTTTCAAGAAAGGCAGGGGTAAGAAGAACTTCAAGAAAGACGGCAAAGCTGTTGCCGCGCCCGGTAAGCCAGATGCCGGGAAGAAGAAAAAGAACGGACCCAAGCCTGAGACTGAGTGCTTCTATTGCAAGGGAAAGGGTCACTGGAAGCGGAACTGCCCCAAATACTTAGCGGACAAGAAGGCCGGCAACGTTAAAGGTATATGTGATATACATGTTATTGATGTGTACCTTACCAGCGCTCGTAGTAGCTCCTGGGTATTTGATACCGGTGCTATTGCTCACATTTGCAACTCAAAGCAGGAATTGCGGAATAAGCGGAGACTGGCCAAGGACGAGGTGACGATGCGCGTCGGGAATGGTTCAAAGGTCGATGTGATCACCGTCGGCACGCTACCTCTACATCTACCGTCGGGATTAGTTTTAAACCTTAATAATTGTTATTTAGTACCAGCTTTAAGCATGAACATTGTATCAGGGTCTTGCTTAACGCGAGACGGCTACTCATTTAAGTCAGAGAATAATGGTTGTTCTATTTATATGAGTGATATGTTTTATGGTCATGCTCCGCTGGTGAATGGTTTATTCTTGATGAATCTCGATCGTGATGTTACACATATTCATAGTGTGAGTACCAAAAGATGCAAAATTGATAATGATAGTCCCACATACTTGTGGCACTGCCGCCTTGGTCATATCGGCGTTAAACGCATGAAGAAGCTCCATACTGATGGACTATTAGAGTCTCTTGACTTTGAATCATTTGACACATGCGAACCGTGCCTCATGGGCAAGATGTCTAGGACTCCATTCTCAGGAATAATGGAGAGAGCAACCGACTTATTGGAAATAATACATACTGATGTGTGTGGTCCAATGAACGTTGAAGCTCGCGGTGGTTATCATTATGTTCTCACCCTCACCGATGATTTGACTAGGTATGGGTATATCTACTTGATGAAGCACAAATCTGAGACGTTTGAAAAGTTCAAGGAATTTCAGAGTGAGGTTGAGAATCAACGTGGCAGAAAAATTAAATGTCTACGATCCGATCGTGGAGGAGAATATTTGAGTCACGAGTTTGGCACACACCTAAGGAAGTGTGGAATCGTTTCACAACTGACGCCGCCTGGCACACCGCAGCGCAACGGAGTGTCTAACGTCATAATCGCACTTTATTAGATATGGTACGATCTATGATGTCTCTCACCGACTTACCGCTATCATTTTGGGGATACGCATTAGAACTGCAGCATTCACTTTAAATAGGGCACCGTCTAAATCCGTTGAGACGACACCGTATGAACTGTGGTTTGGCAAGAAACCTAAGTTGTCGTTTCTTAAAGTTTGGGGCTGCGATGCTTATGTGAAGAAACTTCAACCAGAAAAGCTCGAACCCAAAGCGGAGAAATGCGTATTCATAGGATACCCTAAGGAAACTATTGGGTATACCTTCTATCTTAGATCCGAAGGTAAAACCTTTGTTGCCAAGAACGGATCCTTTCTAGAGAAAGAGTTTCTCTCGAAAGAAGTAAGTGGGAGGAAGGTAGAACTTGATGAGGTAATTACACCCCCTCTCGAACAGGAAAGTAGCGCAGCGCAGGAAGTTGTTCCTGTGGCGCCTACACCGACTGAAGAGGAAGTTAATGATGATGATCATGAAGCTTCGGATCAAGTTACTACTGAACCGCGAAGGTCCACAAGGGTATGCTCCGCACCAGAGTGGTACGACAACCCTGTGATGGAAATCATGTTGTTAGACAATGGTGAACCTTCGAACTATGAAGAAGCGATGGCGGGCCCAGATTCCAACAAATGGCTTGAGGCCATGAAATCCGAGATAGGATCCATGTATGAGAACAAAGTATGGACTTTGGTGGACTTGCCCGATGACCGGCGAGCCATAGAAAATAAATGGATCTTCAAGAAGAAGACTGATGCAAACGGTAATGTAACCGTTTACAAAGCTCGACTCGTCGCAAAGGGTTTTCGACAAATTCAAGGAGTTGACTACGAAGAGACTTTCTCTCCCGTAGAGAAGCTGAAATCAGTCCGAATCATGTTAGCAATTGCCGCCTTTTATGATTATGAAATTTGGCAAATGGACATCAAAACAACGTTCCTTAACGGGAACCTTAAGGAAGAGTTGTATATGATGCAACCAGAAGGTTTTGTCGACCCTAAGGGTGCTAACAAAGTGTGCAAGCTCCAGCGCTCCATCTATGGGCTGGTGCAAGCATCTCGGAGTTGGAACATTCGCTTTAATGAGGTGATTAAAGCGTTTGGGTTCATACAGGTTTACGGAGAAGCCTGTCTGTACAATAAAGTGAGTGGGAGCTCTGTAGCTTTCCTCGTACTATATGTAGATGACATATTATTGATGGGGAATAATATAGAGATGTTGGAGAGCACAAAGGCCTATTTGAACAAGTGTTTTTCAATGAAGGACCTTGGAGAAGCTGCATACATATTAGGCATCAAGATCTATAGAGATAGATGGAGACGCCTCATAGGTCTTTCGCAAAGTACATACCTTGACAAGATATTGAAGAAGTTCAATATGGAAAACTCAAAGAAAGGGTTCTTGCCAGTTTTGCAAGGTATGAGATTGAGTAAGACTCAGTCGCCGACCACGGCAGCAGATAGAGAGAAGATGAGTTCTGTCCCCTACGCTTCAGCCGTGGGCTCTCTAAGGTATGCCATGCTGTGTACCAGACCTGATATAAACCTTGCCATAAGTTTGGTAGGGAGGGACCAAAGTGATCCCGGTACGGAACACTGGACAACGGTCAAGAATATCCTTAAGTACCTGAAAAGGACTAATGAAATGTTTCTCGTTTATGGAGGTGACGAAGAGCTCGTCGTAAAGGGTTACGTCGACGCTAGCTTCGACATAGATCCGGATGACTCTAAGTCTCAGACCGGATACGTATATGTGTTGAATGGTGGGGCAGTGAGCTGGTGCAGCAGCAAGCAAGAAGTCGTGGCAGCATCTACATGTGAAGCGGAGTACATAGCTGCTTCAGAAGCGGCTCATGAAGGAATTTGGATGAAGGAGCTCATCACCGACCTTGGAGTGGTTCCAAGCGCGTCGGTCCTATGACACTCTTCTGTGATAACACTGGAGCCATTGCCATAGCCAAGGAGCCCAGGTTTCACCGGAAGACGAAGCACATCAAGCGCCGCTACAACTCCATCCAGGACCATGTCCAGAGTGGAGTGATAGATATTTGTAAAGTACACACGGATCTGAATATTGCAGATCCGTTGACTAAACCTCTTCCACGAGCAAAACATGATCAGCACCATAATGCTATGGGTGTTTGATACATCACAATGTAACTAGATTATTGACTCTAGTGCAAGTGGGAGACTGTTGGAAATATGCCCTAGAGGCAATAATAAAATGGTTATTATCATATTTCCTTGTTCATGATAATCGTCTATCGTTCATGCTATAATTGTATTAACAGGAAACAGTAATACATGTGTGAATGAATAGATCATAATGTGTCCCTAGCAAGCCTCTAGTTGGCTAGCTCGTTAGTCAATAGATGATCATGGTATCCTGATCATGGGCATTAGATGTCATTGATAACGGGATCACATCATTGGGAGAATGATGTGATGGACAAGACCCAATCCTAAGCCTAGCACTAGATCGTATTGTTCGTATGCTAATGCTTTTCTAATGTCAAGTATCTTTTCCTTCGACCGTGAGATTGTGCAACTCCCGGATACCGTAGGAGTGCTTTGGGTGTATCAAACGTCACAACGTAACTGGGTGACTATAAAGGTGCACTACGGGTACCTCCGAAAGTGTCTGTTGGGTTGGCACGAATCGAGATCGGGATTTGTCACTCCGTGTGACAGAGAGGTATCTCTGGGCCCACTCGGTAGAACATCATCATGAGCTCAATGTGACTAAGGAGTTAGTCACACGATGACGTGCTACGGAACGAGGAAAGAGACTTACTGGTAACGAGATTGAACAAGGTATAGGTATACCGACGATCAAATCTCGGGCAAGTTCTATACCGACAGACAAAGGGAATCGTATACAGGATTGATTGAATCCTTGACATCGTGGTTCATCCGATGAGATCATCATGGAGCAAGTGGGAGCCACCATGGGTATCCAGACCCCGCTGATGGTTATTGGCCAGAGAGGTGTCTCGGTCATGTCTGCCTGTCTCCCGAACCCGTAGGGTCTACACACTTAAGGTTCGATGACGCTAGGGTTATAGGGAATTGTTGTACGAGGTTACCGAAAGTTGTTCAGAGTCCCGGATGAGATCCTGGACGCCACGAGGAGCTCCGGAATGGTCCGGAGGTAAAGATTGATATATAGGACGGCTGGTTTTGGACACTGGAAGTGTTTCAGGCGTCACCGGTAACGTACCGGGACCACCGGGACCACCGGAGGTGGTCCTGGGGGACCACCGAAGGGGGGCAAGGACCCCGGGAGACTAGATGGGCTAAGTGGGGAAGGGAACCAGCCCCTAGGTGGGCTGGTGCACCCCTCACCCAGCCCATGCGCACCAGAGAAGGGGGGAGGGGGAAACCCTAGGCATAGATGAGGCCCAAGGCCCACCTAGGACGCGCCCCCCTCTTTCCCTGCCCTGGCCGCCGCCCCCTCCCATCTGGTGGCTGCCGCACCCCCTAGGGGGGAACCCTAGGGGTGGCGCACCCCCTTCCCCTCCTCCTATAAATATAGAGGGGTTTTGGCCTTTGGAGGACACACTTTGCCCTCTCCCTCGGCGCAGCCCTGCTCTTCTTCCTCCTCCTCTCCGCCGGTGCTTGGCGAAGCCCTGCCGGGAGACCTCGTCTCTCCATCGACACCACGCCGTCGTGTTGCTGGACTTCTTCCCCAACCTCTCCCTCCTCCTTGCTGGATCAAGGTGCGGGAGACGTCACCGGGCTGCACGTGTGTTGAACGCGGAGGTGCCGTTGTTCGGCACTAGATCGGAATCGCCGCGAGTACGACTCCATCAACCGCATTCTAGCAACGCTTCCGCTTAGCGATCTTCAAAGGTATGAATATGCTGTTACCCCTCTCTCGTTGCTGGTCTCTCAATAGGAAGATCTGAACATGCGTAGGAAAATTTTGAATTTATGCTACGTTACCCAACACCCACAAGCTCCCACCACGCAACCAGGGGGGAGGCGGCGGTGGGAAAGCTTGTGGCCTCCCAGGCCGCCCCCTGACCTAGGTCTTTGGCCTATAAATTCCCAAATATTCCGCAAAAAATCAGGGGAGCCTCGAAAATACTTTTCTGCCGCCGCAAGCTTCCGTTTCCGCGAGATCTCATCTGGAGACCGTTCTCGGCACCCTGCCGGAGGGGACTTTGGAGGTGGAGGGCTTCTTCATCATCATCATCGCCCCTCCAATGACTCGTGAGTAGTTCACTTGAGACCTACGGGTCCATAGTTAGTAGCTAGATATCTTCTTCTCTCTCTTGGATCTTCAATACAAAGTTCTCCATGATCTTCATTGAGATCTATCCGATGTAATCTTCTTTGGCGGTGTGTTTGTCGAGATCCGATGAATTGTGGACTTGTGATCAGTTTACCTATGATATATATTTGAGTCTTTGCTGATTTCTTATATGCATGATTTGATATCCTTGTAAGTCTCTCCGAGTCTTGGGTTTTGTTTGGCGAACTAGATCTATGATTCTTGCAATAGGAGAAGTGCTTGGTTTTGGGTTCTGCCATGTGGTGACCTTTCCCAGTGACAATAGGGGCATCAAGGCACACATCAAGCAGTTGCCATCAAGGGTAAAAAGATGGGGGTTTTATCATTGGTTTGAGATTATCCCTCTACATCATGTCATCTTGCTTAAGGCGTTACTCTGTTCTTATGGACTTAATACACTAGATGCATGCTGGATAGCAGTCGACGTGTGGAGTAATAGTAGTAGATGCAGAAAGTATCGGCCTACTTGTTTCGGACGTGATGCCTACAGAAATAATCATTGCATAGATATCGTCACGACTCTGCACAGTTCTATCAATTGCTCGACAGTAATTTGTTCACCCACCGTCTACTTGCTTTCATGAGAGAAGCCACTAGCAAACACTACAGCCCCCGGGTCTATTCACATCCATCGTTTACATCTCCGCTTTTACTTTGCTTTGTTACTTTGTTGCTTTCACTTCTCACTTGGCAAACAATCTATAAGGGATTGACAACCCCTTCATAGCGTTGGGTGCAAGCTTTTGTGTTTGTGCAGGATCTTGAGATACTCTTCCGCCGGATTGATACCTTGGTTCTCAAACTGAGGGAAATACTTTCCGTCGCTGTGCTACATCACCCTTTCCGCTTCGAGGGAACACCAACGCAAGGCTCCAAGGCCACGGGGGGAATCCTTTGCATACTTGCCTAGGAAGTCCCTTAAGGCGTAGCCGTTGCTGAAGGATTCCTGGTGCCGTCGACACAACTACTTCCTGGCGCCGTTGCAAGGGATACACAGCAAAACAATCAGAAGTATTTCTGGCGCCGTTGCCGGGGATCTTTTTGAAGTAGCAGCTCCCAACAAGCAAAAGAAGAAAGAAAAATCTTTTTGGGTTTTCTCAAAAGGACACAAGACAAGAAAACAAGAAAACGAAAATAAACTAGCATGGATAATACAGTGGCAAAGTGTAAACACCGGCTAACAAAGTGAAAGCGTAAGCATGAATGTAAAGTCGGTGAGAACACGTACTCCCCCAAGCTTAGGCTTTTGGCCTAGCTTGGTCTACTCCCAAGGTGGGAAATCACCAGCTCCAGGATACTCCGGAGCAGACTGTGGATGCCACTGTTGTGTGAGCTCCTCTGGCTCCCACTGATAAACTGGCGTCTCGGGCACGGGCGCCTGTGGTTGGGCCAAGCCCCAATGTGCGTAGATGTCCGCGGGCATAATAGTGTACGTGCCTGCATGAAGATCGAACAAAGAAGGAGCAGGCAAAGTAATAGTCTCTCGAGTACCCTGACTAAACACCAGGTTATAAATCATCCGTCTACTAGCATCTCTATCCAGAAAATCATGGCGAACCATGCTATCATAATCCAGATATTTCTCAGGGAGAAGCATCTCTCCTTCCTCTCCTAGTCTAATGGGTATCTCAAAGTGTCTGGCAAGACAGGTAGCATAGATACCTCCATAGACGACTCCTTTAGAACGGTTCAGGTTCAACCGTTGAGCTACTATAGCACCCAAGCTATAAGTCTTATCGTTATAAAGGCCTTCGCGCACAACCGCAAGGTCTGGAGAACTAAGTGATCCAGCCTCCCCACGGCCAATCAAACATTTTCCCACAAATAGTGAGAAGTACCGAAGCACAGGAAAATGTATGCTAGCAATTCTAGCGCGAGACACTGCTCTCTCCTCTCCAACAGCAATAGAACCAATGAAATCCTCCAAGTCCCATGGACGAGGGTCACGGATATCCCCAACATAAGGTAATTTGCATACATTGCAAAAGTCCTGCAGCGTCATGCACTGGGGGACATCGTATATCATGAACTCAACCATGGGAGGATTCTTCCTCGGATAAAAGTTGAAGCTTTGAACAAAAATATTGGTGAGGAGGAGGTATTGTGGGCACTTATCTTCAACGAACGCAGTAAGACCTGCGTTCTCCACCAAGTAATAAAAGTCTTCATAAAAGTCCGGCGGCGCGTAAAAATTCATCACTTGGCCACTCGCATGCTCGAACTTCTGTGACTCGAGGGACTACATACTTGGGGTGGTTCTTCTCATCCTCCTTGGGGTTACGGCTTGAAGAGCCTCTCAAGAACCTTCTCATGTTTTCCTTTTTCTAGCTCTGAAAAATTCTGAAATTTTCAGAGACTTCGAAAGAAAAGTGAATAAGGATTAACCCAACTTGTAGCAACTACTCCTACTAGTGCCTAGAGACCGTATCACGTGCTAAAACTACTTGGGACCAACTAAAATCAACATTTCTAGCTCAAGAACAGGGTCACCAAGGTAGCAAGAATACGCGAAGGATAAAACACTAGAGCAAAAACTAATTGGACCAATGGAGGAGTCACTTACCAAGGAGTAATTTCCCCAAAACGGTTCGGAGAATGGTGCTTTGAGCAAGGAGATCAAAAATCACAACAAAAATGAGCAATAACACGGGTTTGAGCTGCGAAACAATTTTTCTGGAGGTGAAAGAAGAGGCTGGAAGCTGGAATGAGTGGAGGGGGTGCCTTTGGGCCCCACAAGCTTGCACCCCGCCACCAGGGGGGTAGGTGGCGGTGGCAGGGCTTGTGGCCCACTGGTCAGGCCCCCAGGCCAGCTCTCAGGCCCAGAAATTTTCAAAAATTCCAGAAAAAATCATACTAAATTTTTAGGACCATTGGAGAACTTTTATTTTCGAGCTATTTTTCTGTGGGACGCTAAAATAGAAAACAAGAAGAACTAAACTAATTCTATCATTTTTCTTCTAAGCAACAGAAAATGAAAGCTCAAAACAGAGGTATGTGACTCTTTGATTCATACGTTTCATGGTCATCGAAAGAAATCCGTCAATGGGATTGATCAAGTCCTTATGACAAAACCTTCTCGAATCGCAAGAGAGAACGGAGAATTTTTGAATAGCCACTAAGTCACCTCAATGAGGATATGTGTGACAGCCTGGTGCCGACGTTCCAGAAGATTCCCCTTTTCTTTCCGTTTTCGTCGTGTGGGTATTTTCATTTGTCGCATCATCATCGCATCATTTGCATCATCTGCATTGCATCGGCATCTCCGTTGCTGCCAGTTTTCAAAACTTGAATCCGTTGATAGTTGCCGGTTCTCGTCGTTGCCCGTTCAGAGCCCGCCCACACACGCACGTGCCCGCGGCATCGGTCGAACCCTGTTTTAAAAGTGTGCGTAAAACTTTCTCTAATCGGGGTGAAACCTGGCATGCGGTCGTAATTAGTTCTAGCTAGGCCGCCTATCGAATTTCGTCGCGATCGGAGTCCGTCTGGTACCCGAACGGTCGATCGTAGGGGCACCGTATTCGGTCTATCGTCGGAAGTGTGCCGGTGTTTTAAATCCTGTTGCCGCGCCGCACTATTTCCCTCTCTCCCCTACTTAGCCCGTCTACACAGGTCGGTAGTGCCACCTAGCCACTCCCTCCGTTCGTGGTCATCGGATCGCGATCAGACGGACCAGGTCCACCCGACCAGAGACCAACCCTATATAAGTATCACCCCCCTAGAGAGACCCTCTCACTTCACTAGGGTTTCCCCTAGCCATTTTTGCAGCCACCCCCCTCAAAAACTCCACCTGCTAGCCCAAACCCTTCAAATCCCGCAGCCCTAGCCTCCCTATTCTTTCCCATCCCTGAGATCTCAGATCTAGGGCTCAGATAGCCCCAAATCCCCACCTACCGGACATGTCCGTGGTCAAATAGGACATGTCCGGGCGACCACAGGAGCTCTCCCATGCCCGCAGACTCCCGCAGCTCCTCCCTCGCCCCTCGCCCCACAGCCCCGCAGCAGCCGGAGCCCTAGCCGGAGCACCAGCCCTTCTGCCACCTCCGGCCAGCCAGATCGCCGCCGCCGCCTCGGATCCCGCTGCCATGGCCGACGTGAGCAGCCGCAACAGCAGCAGCCGCCACCCCGCGCCTTCCCCACCAGGAACGGGTGGATCCTGTCCAGATCAGGCCATCCGCGCCGCCCTCACCTCCCTCGCCTCGCTGGAGGTCGCCGGCCCCGTCGTATCTCGCCGCCGCCAGCAGTTCCGCTCGGGAGAACGAGGAGGACGAAGCCCTCGTTCGTGCGCTGCCCGTTGACCGCCTCGTGGGCCAGCGTCTGTGCCGCGGCCCAGCTCCAACCCGCGCCGGCCAGGCCCATTCCGCAGCGCCTCCCTGGTCCAGATCCGCCCCGGCCCAAGTGTCATAGGTGAGCGCCTCCCTGCCTATTCCCCGCCGAGCGATATGATGCTAAGTTGCTCCCATGCCTTTGTTAGGCCCGATACGAGGGATTTGACCCATAGGGATTTATTTAATTCCTGTGGATTTTAGTAGTTTCAGAAAAATGCTTGTTTTTCAAACGCACGTAGTTTATCAACCGTTAGTCGGATCGAGGCGTATTTTATATGGTTTTGGGGTAATTTTGAGAGTACAACACGATTTCACAACTCGCATATTTGTTTGTTGTAGTTTAGTGTGCCTAATGCCTAGTTTTGCATGCTGTCTCAACAGTTTAGTTGCCCGTATATTTTATCGCGCAAGTCCGGGTTGCTCGTATGCCGTATTAGAAATGCCCATGTTTTAGGAATCATTTTTCCATGTATTTTAGAGCGGTCACTCCTATTTTTACGTGTAGGGAGTTGCCCCTAATTTATTTCCCCGGGTATAGGTTATTTTCTCGCATTTACGTGTGTCAATATTTTTGTGTTGCAACCCCACATATTTTACATGTTTTCGGGGTGGATTTTTCTGTGCAATTATTTTTAGCTTTTGAGTAAGTTGGTTCGCGCAATATTTTGCCATGTCGCCCTCTTGTCATTTTCGTAGAATTTATTCCGTGCTTCGTTTGACGGAGTTGTCTACTAGGGAGTTGTTCTTGGGTGTTTAGACTATTCCCTGGTATTTTTAGTTGCAATAGAAATGCATGTTTAGGTGTGGTTTTCTTGCTCTCAAGTTGTTAGAAATAGTGCTGATTTGGAGGAGCTGAAATATTTCTAAGTCTGGAATCTGTTATATTTTGTTGCTGTCTTGTCTTGCTTGCATCTTGTGATCTGTAGCTCTTTTGAGGTTGGTCCAATGGAGTTAGTTGTACCCCTTGTGTTTCTGTAGCATGCTGTAAATTTTCATGCCATTTGGAGTCCTGTAGCTATAGATTTTGCTGCTGTCAATATGGCTTCAGATCGAAAACTGCACTTCCATGAAGTGCTATTTTCACTAAGACTGAAATAGTGTGTGGGAAGCCATTTTGTGACTTCTTTTACTAGTGTTCCTTGCTGCCATGCTAGTTGTTGTTAGTTGTTCGTAGTAGTGCTCCTTGCCCTCTTTCGTGTCATGCCTTGCTTGATTTTATCGGAGTTGTGTAGCCCGTAATTGTGGGCGTAGAAAATGCTATGTGGCTGATTTTGGCAGATTGTAGTGATTTCTTGTTTTGCTCGTAGTTTTTGAACCGTAGCTCCGATTTGATCGTGCCCTATATGGAACTTGCTTAGAATCTCGTGTAGTATCATTCTATCTTGTTGGTTGTATGATTTGAAGTGCTCGTGACCGTTGTTGCACACAGATTGCATTCATGCCATCATATCTTGCGGTGCTTGTATCTTTTGATCCGTAGCTCCGTTGGAGATGTTCTCTATGTGTAGATTGCTTGAAATGATGCGTAGAATCACGTGAACATATTTGTTTTGCTGTTTAACAACTAATTAAATGTGTTAGTTCTGATCTGGACAGAATTGTAAATTAACATGTGAGATCATTTCGGAGGTGCTATATGTCATTTCCGACCTCATTTAAAATGCCTAGATAGGTAGTTTAATTGCGCTTCACCTCTTGCCATGTTTAACCACATTTAATATGGCCGTGTATCTAATCGGGATAGAACTAAATATTTAAACGTGGAGTTTCGTCAATATGCAACTCGTTGCATATTGAACTTCACTTAACGTGTAGTGTTTGAGTGTGTGATTTGACATGCCGTGACTTGCATGTGTTCAGCTGATCATGCATCATATGTGTTGTGCATCGTGTGGTGAATCTCGTGTGTTGATTCGTGTTTCCGGTTTGCTTCGTCTCGATAGAGTTCCGCAGCGTGCCGGATTGTGAGGACCCGCTCGACTACGTCGGTTCGTCTGCTTCACGAAGGCATTCTTCTTCCAAGCGGGATCTCAGGCAAGATGATCATTTCCCTAGATACCATTACTATCATTTCCATGCTAGTTTTATCGCTTCTATCGATTATGTCTCGTTGCCTACCACTTGTTAAATATCAGCCTCTCAACAATGCCATGAAACTTTCAACCTGTTCGACCTAGCAAACCACTGATTGGCTATGTTACCGCTTGCTTAACCCTGTGTTACCGTTGCTAGTTGCAGGTGCAGTTGCTTCCATGTGAAAGCATGGGTTCCTTGTTATATCACCCTATTAAATGCTATTTAATTTAATGCACCTATATACTTGGCAATAGGTGGAAGGCTCGACCTTTCTAGCCTGGTGTTTTGTTCCACCTTTGCCCCCTTAGTTTCGGCTACCGGTGTTATGTTCCATAATGAGCGCTCCTAACACGATCGGGGTTGTTATGGGGACCCCCTTGATAATTCGTTTTAGATTAAAGTTGTCTCGCAAGGCCCAACTTTGGTTCGACATTTTCTCAACATAATAATTCTGTTAAACTGAAATGCATAGGGAGTTAGCGCTACCCGAGGAGTAATTTTACATAAACAGGGGGGCCAGTGCTAATGGTGTTGGTCCCAAAAGGACAGACTGCGGGGCCACCACGGGGCAACTCGAGGTTTCGTACCTATAGGCTTTTCCATCCGTTGTGTCCTGAGAACGAGATACGCGGCTCTTATCGGGTTCGTCGACACGTCGGGCGGCCTTGCTGGATTAGTTTTACCTTTGACGAGATATCTTGTGCATCGGGATTCCGGTGATGCTTTGGGTAATCTCAGAGTTGAGTTTTTCCACTAGGGAATCCGACGAGATCGCGAGCTTCGTGATTGAGGATTTCTATGCGGCTTGTGGTAATTTGTGATGGACTAGTTGGAGCACCCCTGCAGGGTTAAATCTTTTTGGAAAGTCGTGCCCGCGGTTATGTTGCAACGTGGAATCTTTGTTTAACACTGGTTCTAGATAACTTGAAGTTAACTTAATTAAAATATGCCAACTGTGTGCGTAACCGTGACTGTCTCTTTCGTGAGTTCTTTCTCCGATCGAGGACACCGTGGGGTTATGTCCGACGTAGGTAGGTGTTTAGGATCATTCATTTGATCATCAGTAGTTCACGTCTGTTATGCGTAGATCTTCCCCCTCTTATTTCTTGTACTCGTAGGTTAGCCACCAAATATATGCTTAGCCGCTGCTGCAACCTCACCACTTAACGATGCCTCACCTAATAGGCTTTGCTAGTCTTGACACCTTTGGAAATGAGATTGCTGAGTCCCCTATGGCTCACAGATTACTACAACACCAGTTGCAGGTACATGTAAAGGTTACTTGACGTGAGCGCGTTGATTGTTCATTTGGAGTTGCTTCTTCTTCTTCTTCTTCTTCATCGATATAGGATGGGTTCCAGGCCGGCAGCCTGGGATAGCAAGGATGGACGTCGTTCTTATTTTTCTCGTTTGTTTTCGTCCGTAGTCGGACCCTGCTCTTACTCTTGATGATTATGTAATGTACTGATGTGACTCTGATGTAGCTTGTGGCGAGTGTAAGCCAACTCTGTATATATATCTCTTCTTTTCAGTACATTTTCTTGTAACGATATCCATTCTTGCAACACTGCGCTTCTATCCCTGACGAGGCCTTCGTGTCAAATTGATTATAGGGTCGCATCTTGGGCGTGACAATATGTATCTCCCCAACAAGCAAATCATACTTCATTTTGACACGAGGAATAGGGCATTCAAAGCTCCCAATAAGAATCGATGAAGTCTTTTCGATAGCATTGATGCAATGTACTTGATATCGTTTCTTTGGAAAGTGCACCGTGTGCTCATTACCGTTGACATGGAAAGTGACATTGCCTTTCTTGCAATCTATAACAGCCCCTGCAGTGTTTAAAAAGGGTCTTCCGAGGATGACAACCATGGCATCGTCCTCGGGAATATCCAAGATAACAAATTCTATTAAGATAGTGGTGTTAGCAACCACAACAGGCACATCCTCGCAAATGTCGTTGGCCATTTGCAAAGAAATTTCAGTGGGTGTCAACTTATCCAATTCAAGTCTACGATAAAGAGAGAGCGGCTTAACACTAACACCGGCTCCAAGGTCACATAAGGCAGTTCTTACGTAGTTTCCTTTAATAGAGCAAGGTATAGTGGGTACTCTGGGATCACCAAGTTTCTTAGGAGTTCCACCTTTAAAAGTGTAACTGGCAAGCATGATGGAGATCTCAAGATCTGGTATCTTCCGTTTATTAGTCACGATATCTTTCATGTACTTGGCATTGAAAAGGATCGAGATGGACCTAGAGGGGGGGGGGTGAATAGGTACAGTTCCAAATTTTAATAGTTACTTAGCAATTTTAGGCAAAGGTGCGGAATATGAGTGTGAGCCTAATAATTGCAATGACAAGGAGTAAGCTATTTAGAGTGAAGTAAGGAAACCGGTAAACAATAATCAAATGCAAGTACGTAATAAGGATTAACACAAGTAGAGAGTTAGGGTTAGGGATAACCGAAACTCCAAGAGAGACGAGGATGTATCCCGATGTTCACTTCCTTGGAGGGAAGCTACGTCATCGTTAGAGGGGTGGATGTTACCACGAAGGCACACGAACGCCACGACAGCTCACCCTATTCTCCCTCTGAGATAACTCCACGAAGGCGTTTCTCAACCACTAGTGGTAAGCCTTGAGGTGGCTTCCAAACCTTCACAAACTTTCCGGGGGTAATCACAATGGTTTGATTCCTCTCCGAAGACTCCTACCGCCTAGGAGTCTCCAACCTCCAAGAGTAACAAGATTACGGGGATTGCTCAAAACTTGCTCAAATCACAAATCACTTTGGTGGAGAGGAGGAGAAGGAGACGATCTATCTTTTGATTGGAACAACACTCAAAGGGGTCACAAATGCTCTTGGGATCTAAGCTTGGGTGTAGGCAAGAGTGAGTGAGGAGAAAGGTGTTCTTGTAAGTGTTCTAGTTGTGTTGAACACCCTCTCACGAAGTGGGAGGGGGGTATATATAGTGGGGAGAGTAAAACAGCCGTTGGGGTCACTTAAGTCTGACAGTGGTCGGACATCCGACAGTTCTCGGATGTCCGGACGTCCACAAGGAGTCGGACGTCCGAGGGATGTATATATATCTGGAACCATTGTGTAGTTGAACAGGGATCGGACGTCCGGAGGAAGCCGGAAGTCCGAGTTATTCGACTCAAACTTCTCTGGTGCAAGATTCCGAATTTCCGAAGGAGGTCGGACGTCCGGCCCTCGGACGTCCGGAGGGAGCCGGAAGTCCGAGTTATATGACTCAAGTTTCTCTGGTGCAAAGTTCCGAATTTCCGAAGTTGGTTGGACGTCCGGCCCTCGGACGTCCGGAGGGAGCCGGAAGTCCGAGTTATATGGCTCAAGTTTCTGTGGTGCAAGGTTCCAGATTTCCGAAGGAGGTCGGACGTCCGGCCCTCGGACGTCCGGAGGAGGCCGGATGTCCGAGGCATTGGTTCTGTTTTGAGATATGAGCAGAGTAGTGGAGATGTGGTATGAGCATAAAAGTAGAGATGTAGTATGAGCAAGTTCATCGCAAAACCTGTGATCCCCTCTTAATAGTGTGGGATCCCTATACTCAAGAATTGTAAATTTAAAGGATAGGCTACATCATCTTTTCTCAATCCCGAGCCTTCTTGACATATAAGTCCCGATCTTCTCAGACCACCTTGGCACATAATTCTCAATCTACTAAAAGTACTTGCCATTCTGAGATACACTCAACAAATAAGATTAGTTTCCTATGTATGTGTTGTCATTAACACCAAAACTCGATTAAGGGCATGACTGCACTTTCAATCTCCCCCTTTTTGGTAGTTGATGACAACATATACATAGCTCTCAAAAGATTTAACATACATTTTAGCTTTGGAGAGGTTTAGTATGGAGCTCCCCCTTAGTATGTGCATGGTAAAATATCGGAGCTCCCCTTTAATGTGTGTATCGAAAATATCATGTGACTTAGTAAAGATAATAGATCATCATATGAAGTAGTGGAGCAAAACATAATAGCATACGATGATATCATAGGAATCCATAGCAATCACGACATTCATAGGTAGCCATACATAGTGCATCACAGTCGTTTATCCATTACATTACACAAACATGCAAATTGAGACCAAATCTCCAAAGACTAAAACTAGGATACATTACTCCCCCTTTGGCACCTAGTACCAAAAAGGGAGGCACCAACATCATCAACCATGCTCAGAGATCATCAGCAGCATCATCATCATCATCCTCATCGTCAGGCAAGGCACTGCCACCAGCCTCGTCAAGAAAATCAGCCCACTCAGGACCAGATGGGAAGCCAAAGTCAGAAGGAGGAGCAGCAGGAAGGGCCTCATCGTCGCTCACATCAAGAGCGCCCGAGTCTCTCGGACGAGCCTTGAGGGCATTCTTGGAGGAGACGAGGCGAGAAACCACATCATGAGTTTGACCGCACTGGAAAGAGAAGGCCTTCATCATAGCAGAATGGGCCTTGCCAATGAATTTGGCAAAGCGACCGAGAGGAGCTGAGCTGGATGAAGGGGTTGCTGACCGGGCAGCAATGCGACGAGTGGAGGTGGTGGACACTAGTGGGGACAGGGCCTATAGCCCCGGCCCGTAAGGGGCTTTAGTCCCGGTTCACCAACCGGTACTAAAGGGGCGGGACTAAAGGCCTAACCTTTTCGTCCCAGCCCTGTTACACGCCGGGACTAAAGGTGCTCCACGTGGGCGCCTCGTAGCGCCCTAGGGGCAAGCCCTTTAGTCCCGGTTGGTTACACGGACCGGGACTAAAGATTTTCAGATTTTGCTGGTTTTTGGGTTTTTTATTTTTGAATGAAATTATTTTTGGGTTTTAGGGTTTTAGGGTTTAGGTGTTCGGGAGATTAACGTGATGCCTCGTTTGGTGTTCGGGAATTAGTTTTCATATAATTTAAATAGAAATAATTATGCATATATATAAGATTAACTTATCTTAGAAGCGAGCATATATATATACAATTATATGCAGATCTGAATTATCGGGACTAGAGCCCGTCTATTCGATTACATGGACGAACATCAGTAATGGCCCCTATTTACACTAAATCGTCCTTTGTCATCTATAGCTTCCGTCCTGAGAAATCCCGCAAACTCCTCTGCAACAGCAATCGCGCGTTGCTCTGGTAGGACCTTCATCCTCATGGCCGTGTGCTATATAAGAAGAGGAGATGAATATGAATATCAATCATGATAACAAAGAATGACGGGTAAAAATAGAGGTGTGAATGTTCATTGCTTACGTCGAATCTGTGATCCTTGAGCTCAAAGGTAAACGTGCGAATGGTCTCGCAAACATAGTATCCGCATAGATGCGTTCCCCGTGGCTGCTGGTCGCACTTTACGAGAATAGAATATATATAATCAAAATAATAATCTAGCATCATAAATGTATTGAAAATTAATAGAAGTATATCATACTACTACTTACCTGAGCCGCTCTAAAGGTCAGCTTCTGAGGAAAGTTACCGGTAGTCACGCACTTGAACCGCTTCCAAACCCTGCCCGACAAGGATAATGATTTGCTAAGTTTTTCATTAATTGATATATCAGAAAATCATCGAAAGAGACCGATAGAGCGCAAGAATGATTAAAATTACCCTTGGAGCATGTCCTGCAGGCTTTGGAACTGTTCCAAGGGTCTCGATAATGGGTCGAAGGCATCAACTCTTCCCTTATCAATTTGAATGTCCAACACAATCCAATGGAAGCTGCACATGTATATATATATATGTGTGTGTGTGTGTCAGTAACTTATCAATTACACTTATAAGTGAATGGACACAACAGAGTAAAGACCCTCACCTGAAATTGTATGGAAACAGTATGTGGTCACAGAAATTTTGATCTGTTAGAAACCTTAGAAGGTTTTCCTCCATCTCCTTGGGTTTGTCAGTTAGCTTCGCTATATGTATTTTATCTAGGTCAATAAACCCAATATTTGGGATGCTCTTACTTTTACACTCCAGAATCTTCATTCTGCATAATAGAGATCAAGTTATATATAGACAATGAATTGAAATAACTAAACAAGTTATATGTAGACAACAAATTAAAAAACTTACACACAATAGCAACTCATAAGCGATCTGTCAAGGGCGTCTCCATTGTACATCTGGAAGAGTTCATCAAAGTCGATATGGATTTCTTTGGAGCGGCCGTAGTACTCCCGTGGGACACTCAGCACGATCATCGTTCTCCCATTCTTTGATTCACTTAAGTTCCATTTATGCAAGTAACGCATATTTGTTGGGAGATCATCTTTGCTGACCAAAGGCTCTCCCATCACAAACTGTGGCTTAGGGGCTACCACAGCCTTGGGTATCCTGTCGTCTTGGGAAGCCAACAAATCTTCAACCGAGATACCACATTCATCCGCCAACTCCTTTGCTCTTTCAAAAGCTTGCCCCTGCACCGGAGGGAGAACATTCTCGGTTAACACCTTGAGGGGTGGGATCGACTGTTTGGCCTGTTGTCCAAGATGAGGAACGTCTTATTTTTCTTGCTTGTAGTTGAACTTGATTTGCTCCCACTTGCACTTGCACGTGAGCTTCTCTTTTTCACTTCCTTCTGCAATGTGCGTGTATAGTCATCAGGCTTATAGTGTAAGTCATACTGTGATGGAGTGGTTATGAAGTCTTTTGCCCATGGTACGTGCTTCTCGGTGTATTCCGGGCGGGGCTCGGGTTCCTTCCTTTTCATCTGCGCATCATGCTGTTCCTTTGCTATCCTGGCGTTTTCCTCGGGGGTACGATCATAAGGTCTGATAGGAAGATTAGCATGAGGTACCTTTGGGAGGGGCGACAGTTTGCGCTTTGGGGAGCTCCGTCGCTTAGAAATCTTCGACGGAGCGTTCTTGCTGGCACGCTTCCGCTTAGTATCATGTGCGGGCGGCGGCGGAGACGGACGACCCAAGTCCGGCGGTGGTGATCGAGATGGACTCGTGTTATGCTGGCCGACGTCATGTGGAGGGCTTGGAGGTAATGGAGGTGTAGGTGACCTACGACGACTCGGAGGCGGTGTTGTCCTTGGGGCCGAGCCTGGAAGCTTGATGTAGTTCTTGTCCCATAGGATGACTCCACCCAGTACTTCTCCGAGTGTCCTCTCATCTTCGGGTCCAGCTATGTTGAGCTCCATATCATTAAACCCTGTCATGATTTCATCCACCCCGACTTTAACAAAGCCAGTTGGAATCTCACGGCCATGCCAGCGTGCATCAGGGTCAGAAGGTAAAGCTTGTCTGACGGCCACCTTCATGGATATGTTCTTGAATTTCTGATGGAGTTCACATGATGTTGACTCCTTGATTCCATCCACGGGGTAGCCGGGACCGCCCTCTATCATTCTTCGTTCATCGTCGGGCGGGGCCTCAGATTCTGCCATGCTGCTTTTCCGCTTAGATGGGGCACCGGTAATATCAAGTGCGGGATCTTCCTGGCGCGGTACTCCCCTAAGCTCATCAATCTGCTTCTGTTGCTCGTTAATCCTGGCAAGCAACTGGTTGAACTTGTCATTCTCCTCATCCTGCTGCCGCTTCTTTGCTCTCTCTCGGCTTCTGTAAGTGTCTTGGTCTCTGGCAAACCCAAGCCACCACGGGTAAGAAGGACCGAAGCCTCGCGTTCGTCCTCCATGTTCGTCATTGCCGAGGACCAGTGTGAGAAAATCTTTATCTCTATCTGCAGTGAACTTTCTTTGTCCCTCCTTAATTTCTTTCACTATCCTTTTCCAATTCTCCCTGGGTATCCTAAGCTCGTCATTGCAGATGAGGTCCCTTGTTGTTTCGTCGTACGACCCACCATGCGCAAGGAACCAATTTCTTGCTCTCAATTCCCACTCATCACGGAGTGGTTCAGGTACGATGCCTTTATCTATCAGATCTTGCTCTTTCTTATCCCACTTTGGGATGGCAGTCTCATAGCCCCTGGCCCCAGCTTGTGGTGATATTTCTTCTTGTCGGCATTTATCTTGTTCTTTTCTGATAATGCTTGGGCATCTTCTGACTCCTTGTACTCTTGAAATGCCTTCCAGTGATTCGCCTGCTTGGCTAGATACCCCTCGAATACTGGCACTTTCTGTGTCTTCAGATAGTTTTTCCATAGCTTCTTCTTCCAGCTACGGAACAGTTCGGCCATCTTCTTCAGAGTCCACTGCTTGACTTTGGCCCTCAGTTTGTCTGCGGCGTCTTCATTCTCACATTATGGCAGGTTGAAATGTGACATGAGATCATTCCAAAGATTATCTTTGTACCTTTCGGCGACATAGTCACTATCGGCTGCCCCTTTGCGCTTGTTCCACTTCCGAACGCTGATCGGGACGTGATCCCTAACGAGAACTCCGCATTGCTTCTTGAATGTGTCAGCAGCATTCTTAGGAAGCTTTGGTTCGCCCGTAGGAAATATCACCTCAAAGGTGTAATGCGTCCGTGCATCCAACTTTCTAGTCGGGCCTCGTTTCGTAGATTTGCTCGATGTGGAGGCCTAAGAGGGAGAAACATTCGTCAAATGAATGTATATGTATACAATATAGAGCTATCTCCAATATTTTTCACATATTACAAGTGATTGTCGAACTTCATATGTATACCTCGCCGGACTTCTCCTCTTCACCGGCTTCTCCATCAGTGGAGCTATCACCTTCTCCGTCATTGGACCTATCTCCTGCCCCATCGGCTTCATCTTCGTGTCGCTCGACCTCCATTCCAACGTCCTGGTTTAGATATGACGACGGAGATTCAGCTGGTTCAACGTCGGGGCCGTATTTGATTATATCTTCGAGAAGTTCTTCCTCTTCGAGGTTCCTGATATGTGGATCCATAGTTCTGCAAAAAACGGATTCTCTTAACCTTTGTACCAAAAAAGAATTATTCTATCAGGAACTCCGTTCCAAAACAACTTAAGTCCCGGGTCGTGGCTCCACCCGGGACTCCTAGATTTCTGCATAGTATTCAAAGTAGGAGTACTTTTCCAATTTGAGCATTCAATAAGCAAAACCAAATCGTAAAATAAAGTAGTATTCAAATTAGCATGCATTCAATTATAAGCTAATACATCATCACTTTTGTCCGTACATCGTCGAATATTATCACTAATACTCCTCGAATACTATCATACATATAGCATCACTAATACATCTAGAACCGTAGCGCCCGACGGGTATCGGCGCGGGCGGTGGACACCCAAAGAGAAGGAACCATCACAGGATCATAGCTCCAGTGAGATCCCCGAAGAACCTGTCAGGTATGCTCGAACCTGCCCTCCAACGCAACCATGTAGTGACGGACGTGCTCATCCTCCTCGCTGACACGGTGACGTACCACCTCCGCGGTGTCCGGAAGCCTCGGCACCCTCACTGGCCCACGCGACCGCCACCAAACAAGGATCGGGTCAACGACGGGCTGGCTCCTCACCAACCTACACCCCCCGGAAGGTAGCACCTCCCAATACCAGCCGGGCGGAGCCCAGTCCAGGACAGGGCCCCTCTGATCAAGCAGGTGTCCTCCGCCGAGTCGACGACGAGGATGCGGGATAGGCATCGTAAAATGAACTAAAAAAATAAACTAGTTCTATTAATTTTCTTGCTAAAAATAAACTATTAACACTTAAGCATATACAATAGCAAAATTAAACTATTAACACTTAAGCATATACAATAGCAAAATTCCTCCTCTTCTCATTTTCATTTTTCTTCTCCTCCTCTTTTTTTCTTCTCTTCTCCTCCTCTTCTCCTCCTCTTCTTTTCTTATACACTATACACTATATACACTATAGCAAAATTCCTCCTCTCTTTATACACTATACACTATATACACTATACACTTAAACATATACACTATACAATATACACTTTTTCTTCTTTTCTTCTCCTCCTCTTCTTATTTTCATTTTTACTAATCTTATTTTCTTATTTTTATTCATATTTCTTCTTCCTGTAAAACTAACCTAATTCTAAATATTACTAACCCTAATAATCTAGCACAAACCTAATAACAATAGGAATTAAATGACAAAAAAATCTTTTTCTTTTTCTTCTTTTCTTCTCCTTTTTCTTCTTTTCTTCTCCTTTTTCTTCCTTTCTTCTCCTTTTTCTTCTTCTCTTCTCCTTTTTCTTCTTTTCTTCTATACTGGCCGGAGTGTTGGGGAGGAGGGGGCGGGGGGCTTACCGGCCGGAGGTGTCGACGGCGCGTGGCGAGGAGGATGGCGCGGAGGACGGCGCGGCGGCGAGGAGGACGGCGCGACGGCGAGCAGGACGGCGGGCAGCCTGACGGCGGGCAGCCTGAGCCGCGCCGGGCAGGAGAACGAGAGGAAGAAGAAGAGAAATGGACGATTTGGGTTGGAAATTTTCGAAGTCCCGCTTATATAGGTGGATCTATAGTCCCGGTGCGTGGCTCGATCCGGGACTAAAGACCCCCTTTAGTCCCGGGTGGAGCCACGCCCCGGGACTAAAGGCCTCTTTTCGGGCAGACCAAGAGGCGGGAAGCAGGGGGTCTTTAGTCCCGGTGGGTGGCTCCAGCCAGGACTAAAGGTGGTCTTTAATCCCGGGGCGTGGCTCCACCCGGGACTAAATCCCTCCTCGGCTGCACGATAAGTTTAGTCCCACCTCGCCCAGCGAGGGGGACTAACACTTGTTTATAAGCCCCGTCGCACCTTGTCCATCGAGCTCCTCTCTAAAGCAGGCTTACGGGCCTAAACTCACTGAAAATTGAAACTATATTCGAAATTATAGGGAAAATTCAATCTAAATTCTCAAATTATACGGAGAATTTAGATTGAATTTTCTCTATGATCTCGAATATAGTTTCAATTTTTTCTATTTTCATAATTAATAATTTTGACTATCCAAACTATTATCTATTTTGTTGTTTTCAATTAAAAACTATGTTTATTAAAAATTCTTTTTGCATATTTGAGAATTTGACAAAACTATGATAATGAAAAGTGTTTCAAATTGAATAAATATTGCAAAACTATTTTTTATTTTCATAATTAATAATTTTGACTATCCAAACTATTATCTATTTTGTTATTTTCAATTAAAAACTATGTTTATTAAAAATTCTTTTTGCATATTTGAAAATTTGACAAAACTATGATAATAAAATGTGTTTTAAATTGAATAAATAATGCAAAACTATTTTCTATTTTCACAATTAATAATTTTGACTATCCAAACTATTATCTATTTTGTTATTTTCAATTAAAAACTATGTTTATTAAAAATTCTTTTTTGCATATTTGAGAATTTGACAAAACTATGATAATGAAAAGTGTTTCAAATTGAATAAATAATGCAAAACTATTTTTTATTTTCATAATTAATAATTTTGACTATCCAAACTATTATCTCTCAAAGTAGAAGGGTTTCGAACGAGAACTCATCTCTTACAAATGGATTTCATTTTTTTGAACTTATTTGAACTCCATACTTTTTGTGTGTTCAAAATGCACCATTCAAAGGCACATCACAAAATTTCAACAATTTCTTACTTCATTTGGTATATTTCGTGCATTTACTTATTTTTTTTAGCTAGTTGACCCTGAAATTGAAAAGCACTACAAATGAACTCTAAAAATGTTGAAAGTTGGCATGCTATCATCATTTCACCCACATAGCATGTGTTAAAAAGTTGAGAGGGCTACGAAAAAAACTGGATGCAGTTCGTGTACAAAATTGACAATCTCTCTCGAAGTAGCACGGTTTCGAACGAGAACTCATCTCTTACAAATAGATTTCATTTTTTTGAACTTATTTGAACTCCATACTTTTTGTGTGTTCAAAATGCACCATTCAAAGGCACATTACAAAATTTCAACAATTTCTGACTTCATTTGGTATATTTCGTGCATTTACTTATTTTTTTAGCTAGTTGACCCTTAAATTGAAAAGCACTACAAATGAACTCTGAAAATGTTGAAAGTTGGCATGCTATCATCATTTCACCCACATAGCATGTGTTTAAAAGTTGAGAGGGCTACGACAAAAACTGGATGCAGTTCGTGTACAAAACTGACAATCTCTCTCGAAGTAGCTGGGTTTCGAACGAGAACTTATCTCTTACAAATGATTTCATTTTTTTAAACTTATTTGAACTCCGTACTTTTTGTGTGTTCAAAATGCTCCATTTAAAGGCACATCACAAAATTTCAACAATTTCTGACTTGATTTGGTATATTTCGTGCATTTATTTATTTTTTTGAGCTAGTTGACCCTGAAATTGAAAAGCACTACAAATGAACTCTGAAAATGTTGAAAGTTGGCATGCTATCATCATTTCACCCACATAACATGTGTTAAAATGTTGAGAGGGCTACGACAAAAACTGGATGCAGTTCGTGTACAAAACTGACAATCTCTCTCGAAGTAGCAGGGTTTCGAACGAGAACTCATCTCTTACAAATGGATTTCATTTTTTGAACTTATTTGAACTCCATACTTTTTGTGTGTTCAAAATGCACCATTCAAAGGCACATCACAAAATTTCAACAATTTCTGACTTCATTTGGTATATTTCGTGCATTTACTTTTTTTTTGAGCTAGTTGACCGTGAAATTGAAAAGCACTACAAATGAACTGTGAAAATGTTGAAAGTTGGCATGCTATAATAATTTCACCCACATAGCATGTGTTAAAAAGTTGAGAGGGCTACGACAAAAACTGGATGCAGTTCGTGTACAAAACTGACAATCTCTCTCGAAGTAGCAGGGTTTCGAACGAGAACTCATCTCTTACAAATGGATTTCATTTTTTGAACTCCATACTTTTTGTGTGTTCAAAATGCACCATTCAAAGGCACATCACAAAATTTTAACAATTTGTGACTTCATTTGGTATATTTCGTGCATTTACTTATTTTCTTTGAGCTAGTTGACCCTGAAATTGAAAAGCACTACAAATGAAGTCTGAAAATGTTGAAAGTTGGCAGGCTATCATCATTTCACCCACATAGCATGTGTTAAAAAGTTGAGAGGGCTACGACAAAAACTGGATGCAGTTCGTGTACAAAACTGACAATCTCTCTCGAAGTAGGAGGGTTTCGAACGAGAACTCATCTCTTACAAAATGGATTTCATTTTTTTGAACTTATTTGAACTCCATACTTTTTGTGTGTTCAAAATTAACCATTCAAAGGCACATCACAAAATTTCAACAATTTCTGACTTCATTTGGTATATTTCGTGCATTTACTTATTTTTTTTGAGCTAGTTGACCCTGAAATTGAAAAGCACTACAAATGAACTCTGAAAATGTTGAAAGTTGGCATGCTATCATCATTTCACCCACATAGCATGTGTTAAAAAGTTGAGAGGGCTACGACAAAAACTGGATGCAGTTCGTGTACAAAACTGACAATCTCTCTCGAAGTAGGAGGGTTTCGAACGAGAACTCATCTCTTACAAATGGATTTCATTTTTTTGAACTTATTTGAACTCCATACTTTTTGTGTGTTCAAAATGCACCATTCAAAGGCACATCACAAAATTTCAACAATTTCTGACTTCATTTGGTATATTTCGTGCATTTACTTATTTTTTTTAGCTAGTTGACCCTGAAATTGAAAAGCACTACAAATGAACTCTGAAAATGTTGAAAGTTGGCATGATATCATCATTTCACCCACATAGCATGTGTTAAAAAGTTGAGAGGGCTACGACAAAAACTGGATGCAGTTCGTGTACAAAACTGACAATCTCTCTCGACGTAGCACGGTTTCGAACCAGAACTCATCTCTTACAAATGGATTTCATTTTTTTTGAACTTAATTGAACTCCATACTTTTTGTGTGTTCAAAATGCACCATTCAAAGGCACATCACTAATTTCAACAATTTCTGACTTCATTTGGTATATTTCGTGCATTTACTTATTTTATTTGAGCTAGTTGACCCTGAAATTGAAAAGCACTACAAATGAAGTCTGAAAATGTTGAAAGTTGGCATGCTATCATCATTTCACCCACATAGCATGTGTTAAAAAGTTGAGAGGGCTACGACAAAAACTGGATGCAGTTCGTGTACAAAACTGACAATCTCTCTCGAAGTAGGAGGGTTTCGAACCAGAACTCATCTCTTACAAAGAGATTTCATTTTTTTGAACTTATTTGAACTCCATACTTTTTGTGTGTTCAAAATGCACTATTCAAAGGCACATCACAAAATTTCAACAATTTCTGACTTCATTTGGTATATTTCGTGCACTTACTTATTTTTTTTTTGAGCTAGTTGACCCTGAAATTGAAAAGCACTACAAATGAACTCTGAAAATGTTGAAAGTTGGCATGAAGTAGAAGGAGAAGCGACCCCCACAACAAAAATGGTTCCGCGGCACGCCACGTGGTTCCGCTGCACGCCACGTGGTTCCGTTGCACGCCACGTGGGTCTAATGGTCTTTCATTTTTAAATGATTGTTTTAATCAAAAACAGATCTGTTACAAAAGGGATTTCATTTTTTGAACTTATTTGAACTGAAGACTTTTTGTATATATATGTGGTCGAAATGCATGATACCATGAAGTTAGAAAGGGCTAAACCATTCAAAAGTAGCAAATGAAGTTAGAAAGGGCTAAACCATTCAAATTTGGAAACTATAATGGCACAAACAGAAACTAGACATATATAAATTGGTCCAAGAAGTACATGATACTAGTCCAAACAGTACATAATAATAGCTACCATAGATATATATACAAGTGTTCGACGTTAAGAACACTACTCGTCTGAATCATCTAAATCAGAATGTCCACGTTCCTCGAGGTGACGCTGGCCAGAGTTGATGACTCGAATCTTGCGGTACAACTCGTATGAAACGTATGCATCTTTTGCTGCATACTCAATGTTGATATCATCAAGTGGGCCCTTCTCCCAAAGTCTGTGCTGAGACTTTGGGAAACTGGTCTTCATATCACCATATGACTCGTCGATCAAGGCAACTGCCATATGAGCCATCGAAGTCCTGTCATGTCGAAGCCTGAATATCGTTTGGAGATCAACGAGGGAACCAGCTGGTATCTCAATACCGAAGCTGTGCCTCATCTTCAGCTTGTCGTTCCTTATGTCAACGGAAGCAAAAGTGATGCCGCTGCGAAGGAACTCCATGAGTTCTGGACAATGCTTGTCACTCCTGCAACAGAAACAAATTAAAATGGAACAAATGTTACATACTGCTGCAATAAGGAAACATGTTTCACTACAACTAAAGAGAAACTTATCTTTAGGATTCAAATAGAACATATGCAATGGAACCTAGAGAGATCACTATAGCTATCCAACGGAACCTAGAGAGATCACTAGCTATATGCAATTTTCATGACTATGACATATCATATTGCTATCCAATGGAACCTAGAGAGATCACTAGCTATATTCAATTTTCATAACCTTGGATCAAAGAACACCGCATAAAATTGTATCACTACAACTATGATTTCAATGGAACATATTGAACCAATAAGATTTTTCAGATTATGGAACACTATTCCAATCAGATTGTGTTTCCTTCAACTAATCAAAATTGTTTCACTACAACTATTTGAAGGGAACCAACTATGATTCCAATGGAACATATTAAACACTAGTTGATTCTAATACGATTTTTCAGATTATGGAACACTATTCCAATGAGATTGTGCTCCCCTTCAACTAATCAAAATTGTTTCACTACAACTATTTGAAGGGAACCAACTGTGATTCCAATGGAACATATTAAACACTAGTTGATTCTAATACGATTTTTCAGATTATGGAACACTATTCCAATTAGATTGTGCTCCCCTTCAACTAATCAAAATTGTTTCACTACAACTATTTGAAGGGAACCAACTATGATTGAAACAAATAAACTTACAATGTCATTATCTTGGATCAAAGAAAGCCTCAAAACTTACCTCGCCCATTGGAAGATCAAGACTTGGCGTGCGAAGCATAGTTGGATGACGGCAACACCGCGTTGATCGGCCGTGTACTCCAGATCAAGCCCCAAGAACTTCTCATGATCCGCTCCGTGGTCAAACCATTTTCCCTTCAACTGTTGAAGAAAAAATGGCACCTCGTTGCTCAGGTTCGTGTACACGACATCGAGCATCATCGTGCCATGTGCGAGCACTTTACGAAAGCTAGTTGGCATGGTGGAAGAAGGGAAGGGAAGAAGAGACGAGAAGAACAGAGAGGGCGACGCGAGAGAGAAGAAGAACAGAGAAATGACGACTGTACGCTTCGGTTCGTGCTTTTCATCACCCGAAACGACGCGGGATGCAAACCGTTTGGGTCTTTAGTCCCGGGTTGAGCCACCAACCGGGACTAAAGAGGTATACCAACCGTCGCCACCACTACGGCAGGCCACGTGTTAGTCCTTTAGTCCCGGGTTGAGCCACCAACCGGGACTAAAGGGGGATACGAACGGTTGCCACCACCACTGCCCACCGCGTAGCCCTTTAGTCCCGGTTTGGGACACGAACCGGGACTAAAGGCTCCTTACGGGCCGGGACTAAAGCCTCGAGGGAGGCATTGAGAATTGGGGCGACATGGCCGGGCCTTTAGTCCCGGCCCAGAGGCAGGCCGGGACTAAAGGGTCCAGGCCAAAGGCCCGTTTTCCACTAGTGGGATGGGGTTTTGTTGGGAGCATAGTTATCCGCCATGTGAGCGGTAATGACCCACTTGTGATGCGTGTGAGTGGGAGCAACAGTGAATTCAGCAACATGGTGAATAAAAGCCTGGATGAAGGGGGCATGAGGGAAGGCTCGCTTGTATTGAAAACTAGCGAGCCGAATCTCATGCCATAGAAAGTGAGGCACATTAATCTTGCACTTGGGGGACTCGTGTAAATGTGACATGATGTCAATACAGTAGCCGCTGCAGGATCCCCTATCACCCATCTTGGGATAGATGGTGCGGATAAGATACTGAAGAATGATAAAGTAGGGAGAGCGCCAGATGGATATTTGGTTAAGATCCTTCATCCGTTCGTCTGCATCAAGTTCACGAAGTGGTTTGAAGAGAAACCCACACGCATCAATTGGCTTATGTGCATGGTTAGGATCATTCTTATGGATTTTGAAGCCGGAGTCGGGGAAATCGAGTGCGGCAACAAACTCATCATAAGAGGCTGTGAACTGAACATCAGAAGTCATCCAGCTAACCGTGTTGTTTGAGCCAAAGAAACACATGGCATAAAATTGATGAATAGCAGCACCGTTAAAATCGCACCAAAAAGCAAAGGGGGCAGCGAGCCCCGATGACTCAATGAGCTCAATGGCACCCGGGTATTTCGTCGGGTGCGTGCGAATATGCTCAAGATCAATATAGTGATGGACAGAGAGACCGTTAGGAACAATGACAGTACTAAAGATGTCCGCTTGGACGTTTGTGCGGAAACGTGAGTCCATAGAGTCACGTAGAACAGAAAATTGGTCAACGTCACGGCGGAATGTGAAGTAGGATGACTTAGGAACCGTGATGAAGTCCTTGACTTCACGACCTAAAGTAGGAGGAGGTTCAAGAGAGATGCGACGAGCTTCACCTTCGGGCTGTTCAGGAGGAGGCGGTGGCATGTATGAGGGCCTACGAGTCCCACGCTTCGGCATAGTCTTCCGAACGGCGGGCTATTCAGCACGTTTCTCAGCTGCGAGCTCATCCTCGAAGTCAGATCCATCAGACGAGGAGTGGAGTTGTTGAGGAGGACGCCGGGCAACCCGTTTGAAGGGACGGCGTTGTCCATCGGAGTCATCCGACCCCGTGCCAGGAGGGGCACGAGCGGATGAGCCAGAGGAGTTCTTCCGGGCAGTGTGCTTAATCTTGGGCATGATGGAACAAGGCCTACACGATTGGAAACCCAGTGGGGAACGGTCATGGTCAAACCACATGAACGAACACATGAATCTTGTGAGAAAGGGGAACCAATCGCGGATGAGACCGAGAGAATACCTACAGATCGAGAGAGGAGAGGAAAGGGAGGACGGATCCTGCGGAGGAGATCGGCCAGATCGCGGGGCAGGGCCCCCGCACTAGTGGAAAACGGGCCTTTGGCCGGGACCCTTTAGTCCCGGCCTGCCTCTGGGCCGGGACTAAAGGCCCGGCCACGTCTCCCCAACTCTCAATGCCTCCCTCGAGGCTTTAGTCCCGGCCCGTAAGGAGCCTTTAGTCCCGGTTCGTGTCCCAAACCAGGACTAAAGGGCTACGCGGTGGGCAGCCCGCATGTGCGCCACCTTTAGTCCCAGTTTGTGTCTCAAACTGGGACTAAAGTCCTCTGCCTATATATAGCACAGCCCCCCTCTCCCCTCTTCCTTGCAGTTTTCTTGGAGGACGATTGTGGGTGGGTGCTAGCTCTCCACTTTTTTTGATGCACTAGAGGTGTTTGTTGAAATGTGTGTTAGAGCGATGCCGCTTTAGTTCACCGAACGCAACTACGATATGAGATGCCTGAGCCACGCTTAAACCTCTTCCTCTTTATTTCTACTTATTCTAAAAGGTTAGCAACTATATTTCCTCGTTTAGACCGTGCGGTACTAATTTTTAGGATCATGATTGTATTTGATTAACTGTCGTATAACACAGATGAGCCATCCATGGATGTACGGTGATCGACGCACAGCTGTTACAGAGAAGGCATGCATTCTTTTTGAGATGCAGCCGATGCGAACAAGCATGGTGGTGGCTATATGTTTTGTCCATGTGTTGAATGTCGGAATGAGAAGGATTACACTTCCTCAAGAGTCATTCAGAGCCACCTGCTTCGGTCCAGTTTTATGTCGGGCTATAATGTTTGGACCAAGCACGGAGAAAGAGGGGTTACGATGGAAGACGACGATGAAGAAGAAGAGAACGATGATGACAACTACCGATCTATGTTCCCTGAGTATGCTGATACCGTAATGGAAGACAATGAAGAAGAAGATCAGGATGAAGAATGGGAACCAGATGAGCCCGCTGATGATCTTGGCCGGGTCATTTCTGATGCATGGCGAGGTTGCGACATAGAAAAGGAGAGGTTGCAGTTCGAGCAGATGTTACAGGACCACAACAAATTGTTGTACCCAACTTGTGAAGATGGCCAGAAGAAGTTGGGTAGCACACTGGAATTGCTGAAGTGAAAGGCAGAGACCGGTGTGACTGACTCGTCATTCGAAAAGTTGCTAGTACTGATGAAGAAGATGCTTCCAAGAAAGAACGAATTGCCTGCCAGCACGTACGAAGCAAAGAAGCTTGTCTACCCTCTAGGATTAGACGTGCAGAAGATACATGCATGCCCTAATGACTGCATCCTCTACCGCGGTGAGAAGTACGAGAATTTGGATAAATGCCCGGTATGCACTGCATTGCGGTATAAGATCAGAAAAGATGACCCTGGTGATATTAAGGGCGAGCCACCCAGGAAGAGGGTTCCTGCCAAGGTGATGTGGTATGCTCCTATAATGCCACGGTTGAAACGTCTGTTCAGAAATAAAGATCATGCAAAGTTGTTGCGATGGCACATGGAAGATTGTATGAAAGACGATAAGTTGAGGCACACCGCTGATGGTCGGCAGTGGAGAAAAATCGAGAGAGAGTTCCCGAGATTTGCAGCTGACGCAAGGAACTTATGGTTAGGTCTGAGTACAGATGGCACGAATCCTTTTGGGGAGCAGAGTTGCAGTCACATCACCTGGCCCGTTACTCTATGTATCTACAACCTTCCTCCTTGGTTGTGCATGAAGCGGAAGTTCATTATGATGCCAGTGCTTATCCAAGGTCCAAAGCAACCCGGCAACGATATTGATGTGTACCTAAGGCCATTAGTTGATGAACTTTTACAGCTGTGGGCCAAACCAGGTGTACGTGTGTGGGACGAGCACAAACAAGAGGAATTTGACCTTCGAGCGTTGCTTTTTGTAACCATCAATGATTGGCCTGCTCTTAGTAACATTTCAGGACAGTCAAACAAGGGATACAATGCATGCACACACTGTTTGGATCAGACAGAAAGTATATATATGGACAAATGTAGGAAGAATGTGTATCCGTACAATCATCATTTTCTTCCACCCAAGCATTCCTTAAGGAAAAAAGACAAGCATTTCAATGGCAAGGGAGAACCCCGGGGGAAGCCTGTCATCCGTACTGGTGCTGAAGTATTTGATATGGTCAAAGATTTAAAAGTAATCTTTGGAAAGGGTCCTGGCAGCCAACCTATTCCTAACGGCCCTGATAAGTGCGTACCCATGTGGAAGAAGAAATCTATATTTTGGGAGCTACCCTACTGGGAAGTCCATGAGGTCCGCTCGGCAATCGACGTGATGCACCTGACGAAGAATCTCTGCGTGAATATTCTAGGCTTCCTGGGCTTGTATGGGAAGTCAAAAGATACACCGGAAGCACGGGAGGACCAGGAACGTCATAAAGGAAGAGATGGCATGCATCCAAGGCAGTTTCAAGGGCGTGCCAGCTACGCTCTTACTAAGGAAGAGAAGGAAATCTTCTTTGAAGTCCTTTTCAGTATCAAGGTCCCGACTCGCTTCTCGTCGAATATAAAGGGAATCGTAAATATGAAAGACAAAAAATTCCAAAACCTAATGTCTCATGACTGCCACGTGCTTATGACGCAATTGCTTCCGGTTGCATTGAGGGGAATTCTACCGGAAAATGTTCGCCTGGCAATTGTGAAGGTATGTGCATTCCTCAATGCAATTTCTCAGAAGGTAATCGATCGAGAAAGTCTATCAGGGTTACAGATTGATGTGATCCAATGTCTGGTCAGCTTTGAGTTGTTGTTCCCGCCATCCTTCTTCAATATAATGACACACCTCCTAGTTCACCTAGTCGAAGAGATTAGAATTCTCGGTCCTGTGTTTCTACACAATATGTTCCCCTTCGAGAGGTTCATGGGAGTCTTAAAGAAATATGTTCGTAACCGTGCTAGGCCAGAAGGAAGCATCTCCAAGGGCTATGGAACAGAGGAGGTCATTGAGTTTTGTGTGGACTTTCTTCCTGACCTTAAGCCGATTGGTGTTCCTGAATCTCGGTATGAGGGTAGGCTGACAGGAAAAGGCACACTAGGAAGGAAAGCAAAAGTATGTATGGACGGGCATTCTTTCTCTCAAGCACACTACACAGTTCTACACAATTCCACCGTGGTGGCTCCGTATATCGTGAGACACAAGAATATTCTATGCTCCGAAAACCCGGGGAAGGCTGACTCTTGGATTAAAGGGGAACACGAGAAGACTTTCGGCAGTTGGTTGCAGACACATCTCATGAATGACGACACCGTTGGAGATGAGCTGTACTGTTTGGCCAGGCCACCATCTTCGACTATATGTACTTTCCAAGGGTATGAGATAAATGGGAATACATTTTACACGGTTGCCCAAGATAAAAAGAGCACCAACCAAAATAGTGGTGTCCGCTTTGATGCAACAGACGAGAATGGGCACTGTTTGGAAACATATTACGGGTACATAGAGGAGATATGGGAACTTGACTATGGACCTACTTTTAAGATCCCTTTGTTTCGGTGCAAATGGGTGAAGCTGACAGGAGGCGGGGTAGTTGTAGACCAAAAGTACGGCATGACAACAGTGGATCTCAACAATCTTGTGTACAACTATGTAAAACATTTAAATAAAACAAAAAATGCGATCAAAATCGCAACTAAGGTAACAATTGACCCAACAGCATAATGATACCAAGCCTCTTTATCAATGGCATATTTTCTAATATTCCTAATCTTCAAGCGCATTTCATCCATCTTCAACTGCATCGCATCCATCTTCATCTTGCGATGATCGATGACATCGGCGACATGCAACTCCAGTTCCATATTCTTATCCTCAATTATTTTCAATTTTTTCTTCAAGTATTTGTTTTCTTTTTCAACCAAATTTAACTTCTCGACAAGAATTTTTATGTGGGTTGGAATTTCCGGTTCACATACCTCCTAGATTAAAAAAATATATGTCACATTGGTCGTCATAATTGTCATAAACACTAAATAAAACAAATAGTTATAAAAGATAATATATACCACATCCGAATCATAGACAGGACGAGGGCCGACGGAGGCGGATACCAAAACCATCGCACTATATAATAACAAAAAATAATGAAAGTGAGTAATTTATACAAGTATGTATCTAAATCATACAAGTAAGATTTTTTTCTTTTAAAAAGAAGATAAGAACAAGAGGCTCACCACGGTGGTGCTCGCGACGAGATCGGCATGGGGCGATCGACAATGGTGAGGACGGGCACGGGACGACACCCTACGCATGTGCAGACTCTAAGAAGTTAATTTGAGCATTTGAAATGAGCTACACTAGAAGTGACAAATGAAAGGATGAAGTAGCTAACCTTTTAAAACACTTGTGCAGTTGGTGCACGGCCAAACCTAGACAAATATTAAGGAAAATGGAGCTTGGAGGTCGAGCTTGGAGAGGAGAAAGCTTAAGTAGAGTGGCTCGGGCATTTCATCGAACACGTCATGTGCATGAACTAGAGTGGCAAGAGCATGGCATGGTCACACTTCAACAACCAAAAAACAGGGGATATGGTGGGCAGGGGCGATGGTTTATATAGGCAACACTTTAGTCCCGGTTCTTGCCACGCCCTGGGACTAAAGGCCCCTGCTTCCCGCCTTCTGGTCTGCCGAAAAAGGGCCTTTAGTCCCGGGTCGTGGCTCCACCCGGGACTAAAGGGTGTCTTTAGTCCCGGTTCGAGCCACGCCCCGGGACTAAAGGCCCCTGCTTCCCGCCTTTTGGTCTGCCAAAAAAGGGCCTTTAGTCCTGGGTCATGGCTCCACCCGGGACTAAAGGGGTCTTTAGTCCCGGATCGAGCCCCGAACCGGGACTAAAGATCCACCTGTATAAGCGGGAGTTAGAAAATTTCGAACCCAAATCGTCCATTTCTCTTCTTCTTCCTCTCGTTCTCCTGCCCGGGCGGCACAGCTAGCGACGAACTCGACGACGCCGTCAGGCTGCCCGCCGTCCTGCTCGCCGCCGCCTGCCGTCCTCCTCGTCGTCGCCTTCGCCCTGCTCACCGCCGCCGTCCTCCTCGCCGCGCGCCGCCCTCCTCGCCGCGCGTCGCCGTCCTCCTCGCCGCGCGCCGTCGACACCTGCGGCCGGTAAGCCCCACGCCCCCTCATCCCCAACACTCCGGCCAGCACAAGCAAAGAATAAAAAGGAGAAGAAAAGAACAAAAAGGAGAAGAAAGGAAGAAAAAGGAGAAGAAAGGAAGAAAAAGGGATGGAGAAGAAAAGAAGAAAAAGGAGAAGAAAAGAAGAAAAATGAGAAGAAAAGAAGAAAAAGGAGAAGAAAAGAAGAAAAAGGGAAGAAAGGAAGAAAAAGGAGAAGAAAGGAAGAAAAAGGAGAAGAAAGGAAGAAAAAGGGGAAGAAAGGAAGAAAAAGGAGAAGAAAGGAAGAAAAAGGGAAGGAGAGAAGAAAACAATAAAAAGGAGAAGAAAAGAATAAAAATGAGAAGAAAATAAGAAAAAGGGAAGAAAGGAAGAAAAAGGAGAAGAAAGGAAGAAAAAGGAGAAGAAAGGAAGAAAAAGGAGAAGAAAGGAAGAAAAAGGGGAAGAAAGGAAGAAAAAGGAGAAGAAAGGAAGAAAAAGGGAAGGAGAGAAGAAAAGAAGAAAAAGGAGAAGAAAAGAAGAAAAAGGAGAAGAAAAGAAGAAAAAGGGAAGAAAGGAAGAAAAAGGAGAAGAAAGGAAGAAAAAGGAGAAGAAAGGAAGATTTTTTTTGTTATTTAATTCCTATTGTTATTAGGTTTGTGCTAGATTATTAGGGTTAGTAATATGTAGAATTAGGAAAAAGGAAAATAAGAAGAGGAGGAGAAGAAAAGAAGAAAAAGGAGAATAAGAAGAGGAGGAGAGGAGAAGAATAGGAAAAATATAAGAAGAGGAGAGGAGAAGTAGTAGAAGAAGAGGAGAAGTAGAAGTAGAAGAAGAGGAGAAATAGAAGAAGAGGAAAAATTAGTTTAGGGTTACAAGAAGAAGAAATATCTTTTTTGTCATTTAATTTTGCTATTGTATAGTGTATATGCTTAAGTGTTAATAGTGTTTCTTAGATTATTGCTTATTTTGCTATTGTATATGCTTAAGTGTTAATAGTTTAATTTTGCTATTGTATATGCTTAAGTGTTAATAGTTTACTTTTAGCAAGAAAATTAATAGAACTAGTTTAATTTTTCTATTGTATATGCTTAAGTGTTAATAGTTTACTTTTAGCAAGAAAATTAATAGAACTAGTTTAATTTTGCTATTGTATATGCTTAAGTGTCCGGGACTGGGCTCCGCCCGGCTGGTATTTTAGAGTTTAGGTTCTAGCCAAGACCCGGGACTAAAGGTCCTCCTATATAAAACGACACTTCGAAGTTTCCAACCCCTCTTATATAGTTTGTTAGTTTATTAGTTAATCAAATGTCCGTTTTTTGCAGAACTATGGATCCACATATCAGGAACCTCGAAGAAGAAGAATTTCTCGAAGATATAATCAAAGACGGCCCCGACGTTGAACCAGCTGAATCTCCGACGTCATATCTAAACGACTCCGGATATGGAATGGAGGTCGAGCGACACGAAGATGAAGCCGATGGGGCAGGAGATAGGTCCAATGACGGAGAAGGTGATAGCTCCACTGATGGAGAAGCCGGTGGAGAAGCCGGTGAAGAAATAATAAAGTACGGCGAGGTACACATATGAAGTTCGACAATCACTTGTAATATGTGAAAAATATTGGAGATAGCTCTATATTGTATACATATACATTCATTTGACGAATGTTTCTCCCTCTTAGGCCTCCACATCGAGCAAATCTATGAAACGAGGCCCGACTAGAAAGTTGGATGCACGGATGCATTACACCTTTGAGGTGATAATGCCTACGGGCGAACCCAAGCTTCCAAAGAATGTTGCTGACACATTCAAGAAGCAATGCGGAGTTCTCGTTAGGGATCACGTCCCGATCAGCGTTCAGGAGTGGAACAAGTGCAAAGGGGCAGCCGATAGTGACTATGTCGCCGAAAGGTACAAAGATAATCTTTGGAATGATCTCATGTCACATTTCAACCTGCCAGAATGTGAGAATGAAGACGCCGCAGACAAACTGAGGGCCAAAGTCAAGCAGTGGACTCTAAAGAAGATGGCCGAACTGTTCCGTAGCTGGAAGAAGAAGCTATGGAAAAACTATCTGAAGACAAAGAAAGTGCCAGTAATCGAGGGGTATCTAGCCAAGCAGGCGAATCACTGGAAGGAATTTCAAGAGTACAAGGAGTCTGAAGATGCCCAAGCATTATCAGAAAAGAACAAGATAAATGCCGACAAGAAGAAATATCACCACAAGCTGGGGCCAGGGGGCTATGAGACTGCCATCCCAAAGTGGGATAATAAAGAGCAAGATCTGATAGATAAAGGCATCGTACCTGAACCACTCCGTGATGAGTGGGAATTGAGAGCAAGAAATTGGTTCCTTGCGCATGGTGGGTCGTACGGCGAAACAACAGGGGACCTCATCTGCAATGACGATCTTAGGATACCCAGGGAGAATTGGAAAAGGATAGTGAAAGAAATTAAGGAGGGACAAAGAAAGTTCACTGCAGATAGAGATAACGATTTGCTCACACTGGTCCTTGGCAATGACGAACATGGAGGACGAACGCGAGGCTTCGGTCCTTCTTACCCGTGGTGGCTTGGGTTTGCCAGAGACCAAGACACTTACAAAAGCCGAGAGAGAGCAAAGAAGCGGCAGCAGGATGAGGAGAATGACAAGTTCAACCAGTTGCTTGCCAGGATTAACAAGCAACAGAAGCAGATTGATGAGCTTAGAGGAGTACCACGCCAGGAAGATCCTGCACTTGATATTACCGGCGCCCCATCTAAGCGGAAAAGCAGCGTGGCTGAATCTGAGGCCCCGCCCGACGATGAACGAAGAATGATATCGGGCGGTCCCGGCTACCCCGTGGATGGAATCAAGGAGTCAACATCATGTGAACTCCATCAGAAATTCAAGAACATATCCATGAAGGTGGCCGTCGGACAAGCTTTACCTTCTGGCCCTGATGCACGCCGGCATGGCCGTGAGATTCCAGCTGGCTTTGCTAAAGTCGGGGTGGATGAAATCATGACGGGGTTTAATGATATGGAGCTCGACATAGCTGGACCCGAAGATGAGAGGACACTCGGAGAAGTACCGGGTGGAGTCATCCTATGGGACAAGAACTACATCAAGCTTCCAGGCTCGGCCCCAAGGACAACACCGCCTCCGAGTCGTCGCAGGTCACCTACACCTCCATTACCTCCAATCCCTCCACATGACGTTGGCCAGCACAACACGAGTCCATCTCGATCACCGCCGCCGGACTTGGGTCGTCCGTCTCCGCCGCCGCCTGCTCCGGATACAAAGCGGGAGCGTGCCACCAAGAACGCTCCGCCGACGATTCCTAAGCCACAGAGCACCCCAAAGCGCAAACGGTCGCCCCTCCCAGAGGTACGTCATGCTAATCTTCCTATCAGACCTTATGATCGTATCCCCGAGGAAAACGCCAGGATAGCAAAGGAACATAATGATGCGCAGATGAAAAAGAAGGAACCCGAGCCCCGCCCGGAATACACCGAGAAGCAAATAGCATTTGCAAAATACTTCACGACCCTTCCATCACAGTATGACTTACACCATAAGCCTGATGACTATACACGCACATTGCAGAAGGAAGTGAAAAAGAGAAGATCACGTGCAAGCCCTCCACATGACGTCGGCCAGCACAACACGAGTCCATCTCGATCACCGCCGCAAGACTTGGGTCGTCCGTATCCGCCGCCGCCCGCTCCGGATACTAAGCGGGAGCGTGTCACCAAGAATGCTCCGCCGACGATTCCTAAGCCACAGAGCACCCCAAAGCGCAAACGGTCGCCCCTCCCAAAGGTACGTCATGCTAATCTTCCTATCAGACCTTATGATCGTACCCCCGAGGAAAACGCCAGGATAGCAAAGGAACATCATGATGCGCAGATGAAAAAGAAGGAACCCGAGCCCCGCCCGGAATACACCGAGAAGCAAATAGCATTTGCAAAATACTTCACGACCCTTCCATCACAGTATGACTTACACCATAAGCCTGATGACTATACACGCACATTGCAGAAGGAAGTGAAAAAGAGCAGATCACGTGCAAGTGGGAGCAAATCAAGTTCAACTACAAGCAGGAAAAAATTAGACGTTCCTCAGCTTGGACAACAAGCAAACAGTCGATCCCACCACTCAAGGTGTTAACCGAGAAAGTTCCCCCTCCGGTGCAGGGGCTAGCTTTTGAAAGAGCAAAGGAGTTGGCGGCTGCATGTGGTGTCTCGGTTGAAGATTTGCTGGCTTCCCAAGACGACAGGATACCCAAGGCTGTGGTAGCCCCTAAGGCACAGTTTGTCATGGGTGAGGCATTGGTCAGCAAAGATGATCTCCCAAAAAATATGCGTTACTTGCATCAATGGTACTTGAGTGAATCAAAGAATGGGAGAACGATGATCGTGCTGAGTGTCCCACAGGAGTACTACGGCCGCCCCGAACAAATCCATATCGACTTTGATGAACTCTTCCAGATGTACAACAGCGACGCCCTCGACAAATCGCTTATGAGTTGCTATTGTGTGTAAGTTTTTCAATTCGTTGTCTACATATAACTTGTTTAGTTATTTCAATTCATTGTCTATATATAACTTATACTCTATTATGCATAATGAAGATTCTGGATTGTAAAAGTAAGAGCATCCTAAATATTGGGTTTATTGACCCAGATAAAATACATATAGCGACGCTAACTAATTATCCCAAGGAGACGGAGGAAAACCTTCTAAGGTTTCTAACAGATCAAAATTTCTGTGACCACATACTGTTTCCATACAACTTCAGGTGAGGGTCTTTACTCTGTTGTGTCCATTCACTTATAAGTGTAATTGATAAGTTACTGACACACACACACACATATATATATACATGTGCAGCTTCCATTGGATTCTGTTGGACATTCAAATTGATAAGGGAAGAGTTGATGCCTTCGACCCATTATCGAGACCCTTGGAACAGTTCCAAAGCCTGCAGGACATGCTCCAAGGGTAATTTCAATCATTCTTGTGCTCTATCGGTCTCTTTCGATGATTTTCTGATATATCAATTAATGAAAAACTTAGCAAATCATTATCCTTGTCGGGCAGGGTTTGGAAGCGGTTCAAGTGCGTGACTCCCGATATCGAGCATGATAAGCTAACCTTTAGAGTGGCTCAGGTAAGTAGTAGTATGATATACTTCTATTTTCAATACATTTATGATGCTAGATTATTATTTTGATTATATATATTCTATTCTCGTAAAGTGCGACCTGCAGCCACGGGGAACGCATCTATGTGGATACTATGTTTGCGAGACCATTCGCACTTTTACCTCTGAGCACAAGGATCACAGATTTGACGTAAGCAATGAACATTCACACCTCTATTTTTACCCGTCATTCTTTGTTATCATGATTGATATTCATATTCATCTCCTCTTCTTATATAGCACACGGCCATGACGACGAAGGTCCTACCAGAGCAACGCGCGATTGCTGTTGCAGAGGAGCTTGCGACCTTTCTGAGGACGGAAACTATAGATGACAAAGGACGATTTAGTGTAGCTAGGGGCCATTACTGATGTTCGTCCATGTAATCGAATAGACGGGCTCTAGTCCCGATAATTCAGATCTCCATATAATTGTATATATATGCTCGCTTGTAAGATAAGTTAACCTTATATATATATGCATAATTATTTCTATTTAAATTATATGAAAACTAATTCCCGAACACCAAACGAGGCATCACGTTAATCTCCCGAACACCTAAACCCTAAAACCCTAAAACCCAAAAATAATTTCATTAAAAAAAACCCGAAGATAAGCAAAATCTGAAACTCTTTAGTCCCGGCCCGTGTAATGAACCGGGACTAAAGGTCCTGCCCCTGGGGCGCTACGAGGCGCCCACATGGAGCACCTTTAGATCCGGCTTGTAACAGGGCCGGGACCAAAGGTTAGGCCTTTAGTCCCGCCCCTTTAGTCCCGGTTGGTGAACCGGGACTAAAGCCCCTTACGGGCCGGGGCTAAAGGCCCCGTCCCCACTAGTGCCGGTGGCGGCGCAGTTGAGCTCCTCTGGCGCTGGCGGCGGCGGCTGTGGTGGCGGCTGGGAGAAAAGGAGGCATGTGGGGGCTAGGGCAAGGCCCAGCCCGCGCCCCACTATTTATAAAGCTCCCGATGTGTCGGACGTCTGACAGGCGTCGGACGTCCGGAGTGTGTTTAGCCGTGGGACGACTGACATGTGCCGGACGTCCGGAGTGTGTTTAGCCATCAGACGTCCGAGGCTCGTCGGACGACCAAGAGAGAGGTAAGCAGAGGTAAATGCTGGGATTTGGATGATGAGGTGATTTGACATGGTTGATCACAAGGGACACCCAACACAGTTGCCTACAAGAATTATATATACTACTTGGGGAAAGTAGTTGATTTATGCATATTGTAGGGTGAAAACACAAAATTATGACGTGAGTCCTAGTGACTCCCCCTAAATGCATGCCGACATGAAGACAAGAACATAATGTGAGTGTGTGCATGTGTACAACATTTCAAGTTATGTTATCAAGCTCCAAGATACCAAGTTCACGCCTAAGTTGACACAATCTTGCTACGCTAAGTGGCTTGGTGAAAACGTCAGCGAGCTGCATGTCGGTACCCACATGGGTAATATCAATGTCACCCTTTTGCACATGGTCTCTCAAGAAATGATACCTAATATCAATATGTTTTGTGCAAGGGTGATCAATGGGGTTCTCGGAGATCTTTATGGTACTTTCATTATCACAGAGAAGAGGCATGTGTCGATACGTGATGCCATAATCCTTTAGGGTTTGCCTCATCCATAGCAGTTGGGTTGCACAGCTTGCGGCTGCAATATATTCGGCCTTGGCCGTGGAGAGAGAAACACAATTCTGCTTTTCCAAGGACCAACTTACCAAGGAGCGTCCAAGAAACTGACATGCATCGGAAGTGGATTTCCGTCCCACTTCGTCACTGGCCTAATCCGCATCGGAGTACCCAATAAGATTGAACTTTGCATCCTTCGGGTACCATAGGCCTAACTTTGGGGTGTGAACAAGGTATCTAAGAATATGCTTAACCGCCGTATGATGGCTTTCCCTAGGGGAAGCTTGAAATCTAGCACATATGCCTACACTTAACATGATGTCCGGTCTAGATGCGCAAAGATAAAGTAACGAACCAATCATAGAGCGGTAAGTAGATGGGTCAAAAGGAATACCGTTGGTGTCTTCATTTAGAACGACATCTGTGGCCATGGGTGTCTTTATTGGTTTAGCATTTGTCATATCAAATTTTTCAAGAATGTCCTTGAGATACTTAGTTTGAGACAAGAAAATTCCTTCTTGAAATTTTTGTATTTGAAACCCAAGAAAGAACTTCAACTCCGTGTTGAGTGACATCTCAAAGGTCTTGGTCATGGAGGCCGCAAACTTCTTGCATAAATGGATGTTAGGAGAACCAAAAATGATGTCATCTACATAGATTTGGCATAAAATCAAATCACCATTTTCCCTCTTAGTAAAAAGAGTGGGATCGATCACCCCTACCACAAAGCCATCATCGAGTAAGAACTTCTTAAGATGATCGTACCAAGCACGGGGTGCTTGTTTGAGGCCATACAGAGCCTTGTGAAGTTTGTACACATGGTCTTTGTGATGGGGATCAACAAACCCAGGTGGTTGTGATACATATACCTCTTCTTGTAGAGGACCGTTAAGAAAAGCACTTTTCACATCCATTTGATGCAAATAAAACCATTGAAAGCAGCATAGGCCAATAGAATGCGAATGGATTCAAGACGAGCAACGGGGGCGAAAGTCTCACCAAAGTCCAAACCTTCAACTTGGGAGTACCCCTGTGATACTAACCTTGCCTTGTTGCGGAGGACAGTCCCATTCTCATCTTCCTTGTTCTTGAAGATCCATTTAGTTCCAATGACATTGTATTCCTCAGTTGGTCGTTCTACCAATGACCATACTTCGTTGCGTGTAAAACTGTTTAACTCTTCTTGCATAGAAAGGAGGCAGTCATTGTCACACAATGCATCCTGAACCCTGTGTGGCATAGTACTCGAGACAAACGAAAAGTGAGCACAAAAGTTTGTTAATTGTTTACGAGTCACTCTACCTTCTGACACGTCGGTGAGGATTTGATCAATATCAACACGACCGGCCACACGTGGCATGATGGAGGTCAGGGTTTCACGAGGTTCGACTTCGTTTCCATCATCAACGTCCTCAACATATGGATCATTAACGTGCGGTGGAAGATATTCCTCTTCGCGTTGCACCTGTTGAGGTTCATCATCAACCATATCCATACTTTGGTCTAGCTCTTGAAGATCAACTTGTTCTTGAGTGTGATCAGGGTGAGAGACATGTTCTCCCACTTGATCCTCAACAACTGGCATGATATGTGTGCTAGTATCTTGTGGAGGTACAGGCAGTGAACTGTCTTGAGGATGAGAAATACTCTCATCATCTTCATCTTCATCATGGGGTCTTTGTTCCATGGGAAGAAGTGCACCTACACCCATGTTCAAGATATCTTGTGAGGAATCTTCTTCACCTGCATCACTTAGATCAACTTGCTCCCCATGGGAGCGGTTAAGTTCATCAAACGTCACGTCACAGGTTTCTATAACACATCCAGTGTATTTGTTGTAGACTCTGTAGGCGTGAGAGTTTGATCCATAGCCAACAAAAATCCCTTCAGTTGTTTTGGATTGAAATTTTCCTAACCTTTCCCGTTTGTTGAGGATGAAACACTTGCATCCAAATACACGAAAGTACTTAACATTGGGATTGTTCCCGGTTAGGAGCTCATATGGAGTCTTCTCCAATATTGATCGAAGGAAGAGCCGGTTTGATGCATGACAAGCTGTGTTGACAGCCTCAGCCCAAAAACTATGCCGTGACTTGTATTCGTCTAACATGGACCTTGCCATTTCCACAAGTGTCCGGTTCTTCCTCTCTGCTACACCATTTTGTTGAGGGGTGTAAGGTGCGGAGTACTGATGTTCAATTCCCTCATCCCTAAGAAATTCTTCTAGGGTGTAATTCTTGAACTCGGAGCCATTATCACTTCTTATTGCCTTGATGTCCTTGTCAAACTTCCGCTGGACTTGTTTGGCAAAAACAATGAAGGTGATCTTCGTCTCGTCCTTGGACTTGAGAAAGAATACCCATGTGTATCTTGAGTAATCATCAACAATGACTAGGCCATACTTTTTCCCACCAAGACTTGCCCATGAAGGAGGCCCAAACAGATCCACATGAAGGAGCTCTAACGGCCTTGAAGTGGATACAATATTCTTGGGTGGGTGTTTTGATTGATGTTGCTTCCCAGCTATGAAGTGGATACATGAAGGATGTGATTGCTGTTTAAGAGATTTTGAAGATTTCTCATGCCGACATGGGCGAGCCGGCGATGCCACGGCCATCCCATGTCAGCCTTGGCCATCAGACAAGTTGTATGGAAAGTGCTCTCTTTCGAGAAATCAACCGTGTAAAGGTTGCCATCCAACTCTCCAACAAAGGCCACTTCGAGAGTGTCTCTCTTAAAGACTTTCACATCCGTTAGTCCGAATAGTGTGTCATAACCAACGGAAGCCAATTGGCGAACTGAGAGTAAATGATATTGAAGAGATTGGACAAGCATGACATTTGCAAGAGACATGTCATTAGTGATTGCCACCTTGCCCAACCCAATTACCTGCCCTTTCGACCCTCCACCGAATACAATGCTCATGTATGGTCGAATGGCTTGCATGAAGTCATAGAGCAAGTTACTATCTCTGGTCATATGATTGGTGCATCCACTGTCGATCACCCATTTGACTCCTCCGGAGAAAACAGCCTGTAATGAATTAAGACTTGGTTTGAGGTGCCCATTTCGTCATGGGGCCTCTCACATTAGTTACAAGAGTCTTAGGGACCCAAATAGCATAAAATCGGAATGCACTACGGGGACCAACGAATTTAGCATAAACCTCTCCTTCCTTTGATTTGCGAAGTACATAGGATGGAGGCATGAATTCAGTTGTCTTGTTGAGAGTGGGCAAACCCCTAGTGGCCGATCCACTCACAACCATACCTTTCTCGTTGTGTCCCTCTCGTACAAATATTTCTTTAAGCGGGGTGGTGCACTTGAGAGGAGATACACTTTTCTTGGCGGTGCTTGGATTGAACCCAAGCCCTTCATTGGCAAAGACTTCATTGTGTTGACTTAAGATCTCATTGAGAGTCTTTTGTCCTCGTGCACATGTCATGAGACCTCTATCTAGCTGTGCCTTTAGCGAACAGTTTTCCTCAAGGATAGATGCCAGTTCACTACTAGAGTTAGCAGTGCAGGTATCAACATTAATAATAGGTGAGGAGTAAGCCTTAGCTAGAGTGTCAAGATAAGTAACCTTGAGTGCCTCAAAACTCTTTGTAAGAACAGTGAGTTTCTCTTCCTTGTCCTTGAGAGACAAGGATAGGCACTCACAGTCCTTAGAAAGAGAAGCATGAGAATTCACAAGTCGGTTTTTATCATTTAATAACTCTTTGCACACAGATTCAGCCTTTTTCAAGGAGGCAAGATCGTTAGCATGTTTATCAAGGTTTTCACCAACTTTTGAGCATAATGCATCATTTTGTGCTTCCTCATACAGGACTTTCTGCTCAAGGATTTCATTTCTTTCCTTCTCCTCGGTGATGAGGGTTTCGAGTTCCTTGATGGTATTGGTGTGCTTACTCACCATTTCCATAAGTATGCGAAACATAGTGAGCTTCTTTCCTTTAAGAGAGCACATAAATTTGTTTATTTTGGCAAACATAGGATGATCTAAGTCATTGTCCTCATAGTGATCTTCAGCATCAAGGTACTCATCAGATGAGGTAGAAACTAGACTGAAAGAGTTTAACCATGGAGTTACCTTAACCTTATCATGGGAGCTTTGGTCTTCCTCATCTTCTATGGCAGTCTTTGCCATCAAACACTTGTGGGCGTTGCCCTTGTAGTCTTTCATATAGTTGTAGTGAACAACATCACCACTTTTGTTGACTAGCCTCAAGGTGTTTTGTGTATCCCGAGCTACTCCGGCAACCCCACCAACGTCTTCTGGATCTGATTCTTCTTGTGCAACCATTGCTCTTTCATCTATTCTCTTGAGCTTGGAGTTCATAGCGTTTGGCAATTTCTTCTTTACAAAGGTCTTTGGAAACCTTGGTTTATCTTCTCTCTTCTCATAAGGGCAGTCATTTGAGAAGTGGTTGGTTTCCTCACAGTTATAGCATTTCCTTACTTTCTTCTTTGGGAATCTTCCATTGAATTTTCCTGCACTGAACTTCTTTACAAAGAGAACAATGTGCTCATAAGATGGGCTTTCATCAGAGTCAACACCATCACCATCTTTGCAGTCATCATCACCCTCTTCTTCTTCACTTCTTCTTTGTCACATTCATGCTTGGCTTTCAAAGCAAGATTGATCTTTGATGTTGAAGTGCCATGCATGGCAAGGTGCTTTGTTGCATTTGCCTTTGACTCTTCAAATAATTGGAGAGTGGATATGATGTCATCTGGAGTAATTTCTTTGAACCCATGGTGCTGCCTCATGTCCCATACCATTTGATGGTGGTACGGAGCAAGAGCATGAAGGAACTTGTCCACGAGAAATCTCTTGGTCAGGTTGAAACCATCTTGCGTCTTGTCATAGTCACAGGACTCAATGTCTGCGGCGAGAGTCATGAGCCGTTCTAGCAGTTTCTTGGGAGATTCACCCTTTTCCATACAGAAATTCTGCAATTGCCCCTTGGCAATTTCATATTGAGCAAGCCGAAGAGTGGAGGTACCGGTCTTGGTCCTTATAATGCTATCCCACAGTTCCTGGGCGCTTGTGATGTGAATGTAAGGTCTCTGTTGCTTGTCATTCATTCCTTTTCTTATGCACATGATCGCAGTGTCGTTGAGATGCTTGTCATAAGTTTCTCTGGGAGTGAGGCATCTTGGATCTACAGGATTGTAGCCATGCTCGAGTATGTCCAACATCTCATCATTGGCGTACCTAAGATGATCCTGCATACCAACTCTCCACAAAGAAAAATCGGAATTGTCATCAAGCAAAGGAGGTTTTCCTCCAGGATTGTACTTAGGTTTCTCAACTTGAGATCTAGCATAAAGCCATGGAACACTGGTTTAGTTATTGCCTGGAGGTTGTTGGCCAAATGAAGAACCGTGCACATTTTGCCCTGAGGCCCTCGGGGACGTGGCTGTCCCCGTGGTTAATGATGCCAGTCTTATTTGGACCAAGGCCTCAAGAGAAGCATCATGCTCCTCTTTTTGCTTGGCAAGGGCCCGTTCCAGGTCCTCAGAGGTGAAGGACCTGACTTCCGTGGATGTCCCGTCCCTCTCCACTGGAGCTACAGTAATGGGAGTCCCGTCCATCTCGCTCTAGGGCGGATAAGCCACAAGAATAGAGCACGAGGCTCTGATACCAATTGAAAAGGATCGAGATGGACCTAGAGGTGGGGTGAATAGCTACAGTTCCAAATTTTAATTGTTACTTAGCAATTTTAGGTAAAGGTGCGGAATATGAGCGTGAGCCTAATAATTGCAATGGCAAGGAGTAAGCTATTTAGAGTGAAGTAAGGCAACCGGTAAACAATAATCAAATGCAAGTACGTAATAAGGATTAACACAAGTAGAGAGTTAGGGTTAGGGATAACCGAAACTCCAAGAGAGACGAGGATCTATCCCGATGTTCACTTCCTTGGAGGGAAGCTACGTCACCATTAGAGGGGCGGATGTTACCACGAAGGCACACCAACGCCACGAAGGCTCACCCTATTCTCCCTTTGAGATAACTCGATGAAGGCGTTTCTCAACCACTAGTGGTAAGCCTTGAGGTGGCTTCCAAACCTTCACAAACTTTCCGGGGGTAATCACAATGGTTTGATTCCTCTCCGAAGACTCCTACCGCCTAGGAGTCTCCAACCTCCAAGAGTAACAAGATCACGGGGATTGCTCAAAACTTGCTCAAATCACAAATCACTTTGGCAGAGAGGAGGAGAAGGAGACGATCTGTCTTTTGATTGGAACAACACTCAAAGGGGCTCACAAATGCTCTTGGGATCTAAGATTGGGTGTAAGCAAGAGTGAGTGAGGAGAAAGGTGTTCTTGTAAGTGTTCTAGCTATGTTGAACACCCTCTCATGAAGTGGGAGGGGGGTATATATAGTGGGGAGAGTAAAACAACCGTTGGGGTCACTTAAGTCTGACAGTGGTCGGACGTCCGACAGTTCTCGGATGTCCGGACGTCCACAAGGAGTCGGACGTCCGACAGGGGTCGGTCGTCCGAGGGATGTATATATATCTGGAACCACTGTGTAGTTGAACAGGGACCGGACGTCCGGAGGAAGCCGGAAGTCCGAGTTATTCGACTCAAACTTCTGTGGTGCAAGATTCCAGATTTCCGAAGGAGGTCAGACGTCCGGCCCTCGGACGTCCGGAGGGAGCCGAAAGTCCGAGTTATATGGCTCAAGTTTCTCTGGTGCAAAGTTCCAGATTTCCAAAGTTGGTCGGACGTCCGGCCCTCGGGCGTCCGGAGGGAGCCGGAAGTCCGAGTTATATGGCTCAAGTTTCTCTGGTGCAAGGTTCCGGATTTTCGAAGGAGGTAGGACGTCCGGCCCTCGGACGTCCGGAGGAGGCCGGATGTCCGAGGCATTGGTTCTGTTTTGAGATAAGAGCAGAGTAGTGGAGATGTGGTATGAGCAGAAAAGTAGAGTTGTAGTATGAGCAAGTTCATCGCAAAACCTGTGATCCCCTCTTAATAGTGCGGGATCCCTATACTCAAGAATAGTAAATTTAAAGGATAGGCTACATCATCTTTTCTCAATCCCGAGCCTTCTTGACATATAAGTCCCGATCTTCTCACACCACCTTGGCACATAATTCTCAATCTACTAAAAGTACTTGTCATCGTGAGATACACTCAACAAATAAGATTAGTTTCCTATGTATGTGTTGTCATTAACACCAAACCTCTATTAAGGGCATGACTGCACTTTCAGGCATACGGAGACATCTGGAGCATATCAGTTAACCGCATCTGCACAAAGATGGGTCTTATCATCTCAACGAAGCGCTCAAAATCCTCATCATCCTTTTTCTTGGATGGCTTAGGAGGAAAGGGCATAGGTCTCTAAACCCATGGCTCTCTTTCTTTACCATGCTTCCTAGCAGTGAAGTCATTCTTATCGTACTTCTTAGGTTGTGGATTATCAGGATTAACCGTAGGTTCAATCTCCACATCCTCATCATTGCTAGGTTGAGCATTATTATGAACATCACTGTTCATATTGTCACCAGGTTCATGTTCATCACCAGATTGTGTTTTTTGCATCAGACGCAGAAATATCATTAGGTTCTTCAGGTGTGACAGTATTTGGTGAACTGGCATGCAGGCTTCTATCATCCTTCTTCTTCTCCTTAGGATGACTGGGTGTATCATCATTGATTCCTTGAGAATCTTGATCAATTCTCTTAGGATGACCTTCAGGATACAAAGGTTCCTGAGTCATTTTGCCTCCTCTAGTAATGACTCTGACAGAGTTGTCATTTAATTCATTGAGCAAGTCATTATGAGCTTTAAGTACTTGTTCTACCTGAGTAGTAATCATAGAGGCATGTTTCTCAGAAGCTTCAGATCATTGACATTTCTGTCTACACAAGCACTTAAATGGCTAAGCATACGAGTACTTTATTCCAAATGTCTGCTAACATAATCATTGAAACTCTGTTGTTTGGCAACAAAGTTGTCAAATTCATCAAAGCATAGGCTAGTAGGTTTATCAAAAGGAATATCACTCTCATCAAACCTACGCAGAGAATTCACTTCTACTACTTGTATCGGGTTATCGAGACCATGGATCTCTTTGATAGGTGGTAGATTTTTGACATCTTCGGATCTAATGCCTTTCTCTTGCATAGATTTCTTGGCTTCTTGCATATCTTTGGGACTGAGGAATAGAATACCTCTTTTCTTCGGAGTTGGCTTAGGAGGTGGTTTGGGAATAGTCCAAGCATTATCCTTGATCAAGATGTTATTCTGTAGAGTCTCAGCTTGTTCTACAGTTCGTTCCCTAAAAACACAACCGACACAACTATCTAAGTGGTCTCTAGAGGCATCGGTAAGTCCGTTATAGAAGATATCAAGTATCTCGTTCTTCTTAAGAGGGTGATTAGGCAAAGCATTCTATAGCTGGACGAGCCTCCCCCAAGCTTGTGGAAGACTCTCTTCTTGGAGTTGAGCAAAGTTGTATATTTCCTGCAAGGCAGCTTGCTTCTTATGGGCAGGGAAATATTTCTCACAGAAGTAATAGACCATCTCCTGGGGACTACTCACACATCCAGGATCAAGAGAGGTGAACCAGGCTTTAGCATCATCCTTTAGATAGAAAGGAAACAACTTAAGGATATAGTAGTGGCGGATCTTCTCCTCATTAGTGAAAAGGTTGGCTATTTAGTGTAGTTTGGCAAGATGGGCTATGACCGTCTCAGACTCATAACCATGAAAAGGATCAGATTAGACTAGAGAGATTATCTCAGGATCGACAGAGAATTCATAATCCTTATCGGTGATAAAGATAGGCGAAGTGGCAAACTTCGGGTCATATTTCATCTTAGCTTCCCGAGATTTTTCCTTCCACTTGAGAAGTAATTTCTCAGCGTCATAGGCATCCTTACACGCAAGAAAATCCTCAGCTATCTCTCCCTCCATAACGTAACCCTCTGGTATATCAGGCAATTTATATCTAGGAGAGCTAGATCTAGCAGGAGCAAAAGCGGGTTCTATCTTAATAGTATCGGCAGTATCAGAAGCATCAGGAGCATTGGCAGTAACTCTAGCAATATGAGCATCAAGGAATACCCCTAGTGGAACATCAAGCAAAGTAGCATCTCTAGCAGTATCAGGCAAAGCATCATCAGGCAAAATAGCATCTCTAGCATCATCAGGCAAAGCATTATCAAGCATAGCATCTCTAGCAGTATTAGGCATAGCATCTCTAGCAGTATCAGGCATAGCATCAAGCATAGTATCATCAGGCATAGTATCAAGCATAGCATCTCTAGCAGTAGCATCATAAGCATCATCAAGCATAGGCGACATATCAAGATTTCTAGCAGGAGGTGATGTCGCAAACTTACTCATAACTGAAGGTGAATCAAGTGCAGAGCTAGATGGCAATTCCTTACCTCCCCTCGTAGTTGAGGGCAAGACTTTGGTCTTCAGATCCTTCAGATTCTTCATAGTGATCAGCAGATATAAATCCCAAGTAACTCAGAGAATAAAGCAATACCTCCCCGACAACGGCGCCAGAAAAATGCTTGATGTCAACTGTTCTTCCCCTTTGTAACGACACCAAAAGAATGTTGTTAGCACTCTCCGGCAATCGAAACTAGAAGAATGTTGTTGACGCCCACCAGCGCGTGGGATCGTAGCAGTTTTCGAGGGTAGAGTATTCGACCCAAATTTGTTGATCGCCAAAACAGGAGGTGAGAGAATACTCTCGAGTATTAGCAGTTGAATTTGTTAGATTCAACCACACCTGAAAGATTAGTATCTGCAAGCAAAGTATCAGTAGAAAAGTAGTATGATAACAACGGTGCAGAAATGATCTATTGACGGCACACTATTCCTAACTGTCGTATCAATGGTGCCAAGTTTCCTCGTTGACGGAAATTGTCAGTTCCCGTCAACGACCAGCGAATCAAGATTGTAGCAGATTGTAGCAGTGTAACGAGGAACGGCAGTGGCAAGGAACAGCGGTAGTGATAGCAGTACCAAGTAGCAACAGTAGCAAGCGACAGTAGTAGCAACAGTAGCAGCAGAGCAAGACAAGTAACATCAGTAGCAACAGTAGCAGCAGAGCAAAACAAGTAACAACAGTAGCAACAGTAGTAGCAGCAGCAGAGCAAAACAAGTAACAGCAGTAGCAACATTAGTAGCAGAAGTAGCAACAGTAGGACAAACTCGTAGGCAATTGGTCGGTGATTTGTTTGGATGATATTCATCATGCAATAGCTATAACACGGAGAGATATGTGGCTAGCTCCCGTTCGTCAATGTGATGTAGGCATGCATTCCGTGTGTCGTCATACGTGCTTAGGGAAAAGAACTTGCATGCCATCTATTGTCCATCCCTCCCGTGGTAGCGAGGTCCAAAAGGAAACTACGGGATTTATTAAGGTTCTCCTTTTAATAAAGAACTGGACCAGCGCATTAGCACTTGGTGAACACATGAACTCCTCAAACTATGGTCATCACCGGGAGTGGTTCCAGTTATTGTCACTCTGGGGTTGCCGGATCATAACACATAGTAGGTAACTACAACTTGCAAGATTGGATCTAAAACACACATATATTGGTGACAATATAATAATTTCAGATCTGAAATCATGGCACTCGGGCCCTAGTGGCAAGCATTAAGCATGGCAAAGTAGTAGCAACATCAATCTCAGAACATAGTGGATACTAGGGATCAATCCCCATCAAAACTAACTCGATTACATGATAGATCTCATCCTACTCATCACCGCCCAGCGAGCCTACGAATAGATTACTCACGAACGACGAAGAGCTTCATGGAATTGGAGAGGGAAGAAGGTTGATGATGACGATGGCGATGATTTCCCCTCGCCGGAGCCTAAGACGGACTCCAGATCTGCCCTGTAGATGAAGAACAGGTGGTGGCGGCGCTTCCGTATCGTAAACGCGGCGAAAACTTCTCTTTTTATTTTTTCTGGGACGAAAGGGGACTTATAGACCTGAGGTTGGGGGTGGCAGAGTCGTGTGGGCCCCACAAGCCTACCCACCGCCACCAGGGGGTGGTGGCGCAGCCAGGGCTTGTGGCCCACTGGCCCACCCCCTCAGGTGGAACATGGCGCAGATATTTTTTATATTTTCCAAAACTGCTCCCCATAGATTTTCAGGACGTTTGGAGAACTTTGATTTCTGCACAAAAATAACACCAAGGCAATTCTGCTCAAAACAGCATCAGTTGAGGTTAGTTCCATTCAAATCGTGCAAATTAGAGTACAAAACAAGGGCAAAAGAGTTTGGAAAAGTAGATACGATGGAGACGTATCAAGTACCGACCTAGGAGCCCCTTGATTGATCGAACTTGGCCGAGTCGAGTCTAGTGAAAAACTGATTTGAGTCTAGTTATATATTGGAGAGTAGGATTCTTTTTTCTCCTCTTCTATGCTCTGGTGAGGAATCTTGACGTAATAATTAAATTCTACTCCTCTTCTCACTCAAAAAAAATTTAGGATCACGCGGATATTTTTGGAATCTATATGATACTGATGTGACGGAGTTCTGTCTTGGTGCCTCCTGTCTGACTTGATTTCTTCCAGGAGTTGAGCTCCAGGGGATTCTCGAGCACATCGTTATCATTCAGATTTCTTAGTATCTCGGAACGAAGGTTGTTTGTAATTGCTTCAATACTAGAGGTGGCGAGATAACCCTGATGTCCCCAGTACTGGTGCAGATTGTTCGGGAGTACTGCCATACTTTGTATCATTGTGATCACGAGCGTCTGTTGTAGATGAAGGTCCGAGATTCTGGTTGTGTGTTGACGGATGTGATACAGGTGACGGGTTAGTATAGGAATTGTGTGATATTACTCCTTGTATCCGTGTACTAGATTGCATGACCGAAAATTTTGGGAATTCTTAGGTGGGAATTCAAGTAGTTACTTATAGGACAATCTTCCAACAAATGCATGATGTTAGGTTGGGGTTCGACATCTAGTGGATTCGTTTGTTGGCGGTCGACTTACAACGGTTCTCGTTGTGTCTAAAAGAGTCCTTATAGCTTGCTACGACTCGAGGACGCTTCGTATGTCGTGTGCACTGCCTTGCACAACATGGCTACTGTAAGGTTCGAGCCCGTGCGATCCTGTCCACGAAAATATCGGACGAAATCTTTCTCATGAGTTTGTTCTGGCTAATTTGCAAGCCTCACCCTTTGTTTTGTTGGAATAAGGTAATTCGAGTTGCTTCGATGTCAAATGGTGATCACATATCTTTCCATGAGTTGTTCTCGTATTTCTATGGGAATGCTCATTAAATTCTTTTGCTCAATCAATTGTCATATCAATTCTTGTCAACCGGAGTTGTTTTGTGTCAATTCTTTTCAACCGGTGTGTTTCTCTTCAAGTAATTCTATCCTCTATAATTTTGCAAGATCATTCTCTCATTTTATTCCGGAGTTCATCTCATCTGTCCCGAGTCATCTTTGTTTTTCCCCGCCCTCCCGCCCTTTTCTTCACTGTTTGGATTTCATCCAAGTGCCTTCTTATTCAGTGATGCTTCCGCTATCTTTTCTTCCGTGTCGTATCTGGTGATCCATTGTGAAGATTCTCAGGAGCTTCATGTTCATCTTCATTCATTCTTGTTATCTTTTCTGGTGAATTTAGTTCAAGCTATCCGTGTTCATGATATCCTATTCATCCTTGTAATTCTTTCCAGTGTTGGAAATTCTTATCAGTCTTCTTGTTATTCATTCCTCTCTTTTCTATCCGGAGCGTTGAAGATATCTCGGATGTTTCGTGTTTTCAATTCTTTTAATTATTTTGAGGTGCTAACCTCATCTAGTTCTCTTCATACCGGTGCTATATCTCTCTTCTAAGCAATCTTTTCAACGGTTGTTTCTTTGAGTGGGCCCATAACCCATAGGTTTTCCAGGATCTTATCTCGCTCTTGTAATCTTTCCAGAGTTCTTTAATTCTTTTCAACTATGACATAAGAATGATTTCCATCAGTCATATTACTTCTTCAAGATCAATTCGAATTAATTCTCGTCTTTGGCTCAACCTTTCATTCTTCATTATTCCGGAGTGTCTCAGTTATTTTGGGTGGTGTTCTTCTCGTCATTTTCAGCTTTGAAGACCGAAGGAGTGTTTCTCTCAATCTTGGTTCATTCTCTTGGAGATCCATCATTTCAGCTTTGTGCCATCATCTTAATTGTTGTCATTCATGAGTAATTCCTTTCTTGCTATCCCGTGCATTTCTGTGTTGTGTTATTTCTCGATCCTCCGAAGGCCATCATTTCAGAAGATTCTTCGTTCTCAACTTTCAGCTTTCATCCTCAATTCTTCTCAATTGTTGTCTCTTCGTTCGTCCCTCAATTATTCTGGTGTCTTGTTTAAATTTTTCCTCTCAGGTGGATCATGATCTCTTCATTCTCATGTATCTCCATTAATTCTTGGTATTTCCATTCAATTGGAATTCTTACCGGTGCTTCTTTCATTTATGCTTCAAGTGGTGCTTATCTCTCTGCCTCTTCAAGATTCATTTCTAGAAGAATAAGTTGTATGCTAAATCCGTTGCTTCACATCAATTAAACTTGATGAAGGATAAGCATAACATAATTCTTATTCTTGTTCATAGTAATCTGAATTCTTCTTCCGGAGCGGCTCATGATGTCAATTCATTCTCAAAGTGTTCTTCAAGATTCTTATTGGAGAACCTCAAGTTTTCTTCTCTTGCATTTCGAAGTGCATTTGTTCTTCCTTTTCCTTTGAGGTGGTATTATAGCATTCTTGTTAGTGGAGGAGTCTCGAAGATTTTTTTTCAATAATGAGGTAATTAAACCCACCAACTCTATGATCACGAGAGGTTTTCAACTCATGATTTCTACATTGGTGCTATCTTGGTTTAGTTTTCACCTAAATCTTTTCCTATGGAATGTTGCTATTATGATGATTTTCATTGATCTAAGTTATCAATGTTTCCTCATGGTGTAAGAAGTTTTCATATCTTTACTTTCAACTATCCTTGTTTATTTTAGTGGTTGGTCGTCACCTCATAAATGTTGAGATGATTTCTCAAGTTCACTACAAGCTTGTTCTTTTCGTTGTTGTTTTTCAAACAACTGCGTCAATTCTCTGTCCGGAGGCTCTTCAATTCTATTGTGATGATAGTTGTCATTCTTTTCTTCATTCTCTTCTTCCGCTTGAGCTAGTTCATATTCTCTTGTTCCAGAGGCATTGTGATGTTGCTCTTTTGGGTCCATTATGTTGTTCTATCAAGATCATGGTGTTCCCTTGTTCTGTTTAGTTGTTTGTTATGAATATTGTCTATTTCTCCCATCTTATCGAATTTTTTGTCCCATTTTCCTACCGAAGTGCTGCCGAAATTTTCCGTGAATTCTTGCTTTTCTCTCATATCATTCCTCATCTCTTTGCTACCTTCAAGGATCGTTGGTTTCACTCGTTTGTCAAAGAAGCGACTAAGTTTTTACCTCTTGTTCTTTCCCATCCTCTCCCCCTTTCATTCTTGGATCTCGGGGCGAGATCCTCTTGTAGTGTAGGAGAGTTGTGACACCCGATGCCGATGTTTCAGAAGATTCCCCTTCTATTCCGTTTTCGTCGTGTGTCTATTTTCTTTTGTCGCATCATCATCGCATCATGCGCTTTATCAACATTGTATCGGCGTTTCTTTGTCGCCAGTTTTCAAACTGGCATCCGATGTTAGTTGCCGGTTCTCGTCGTTGTCCGTTCTGAGCCCTCGCACGCACCCGCGGCATCGTTTAAATCTTGTTTTAAAAAGTGTGTGTAAAACTTTCTCTCATTGGGGTGAGATTTGACGTACGGTATTATTTTAATATAGGTAGGCCGCCTGTCAAGTTTCATCGCAATCACAGTCCGTTTGGTACCCGAACGGTCGTCCGTAGCGGCACCGTCTTCGGTTATTCGTCGGACGTTTGTCGGCGTTTTATAAATCGTTGCCGCGCCGCCCGTTTTCCCTCTCGTCTCCGGTAAACCACTCTTCACAGCCACTTACCCGTTCCCGCGTGCGGAATCGTCCAATTCCGACCGCACGGTTGGATCCGGGTCGGAATTTCGCTAAACCTAGCCCCCCATTGTTATAAATAGACCCCTCCTCCTAATTTTTAGGCAACCACCCCCTTTGCCTCGAAATCCGTGCCCCCATCAAACCCTAGCAGCTCTCTCTCTTCTCAGATCTGTTCTAACCTCTCCACCGATCTCGACAGTCGGATCGAAGATCCCCTGCTTCCTCCCGCAGCTCTCCCATGAGCTCCCGTGCCCGAGCCAGCACCTCTCGCGCGCTCCAGCTCCTCCCGAGCGCCTCCCTCGCCAGCCAGCCGCCCGTGCCCTTTGGTCCACGCCCCGCACCAGATCCCCCGCCGCCAGCTCCTGCCGCAGCCTCTCCAGATCCCCGCCGCCAGCTCCTATCGCCGCCTCTCTAGGTTCCCCCGACGCCAGCTCGTGCCGCCTCCTCTCGGTCCCGAGCCGGACCGGGACGAGGGATCGATCCCGAGCCCTCGTGCATCGCCGTTGACCGCCAGGCCAGCGCCCTCCAGGCCTAGTCGCCAGCAGTTCGGCCAGCCGCCGCGTGGCCCAGCACCGCCCTGGCCCAGGCGCGCCCCGACCGGCCCACCTCTCCTGCTATCACCTCGTCGTCCTAGGCCACGGCCCAGCTAGGTGAGCCCGTCGCCCTCTCGACTATATTCCGCGTGAGGCGTTGCTTAGTGGTGTAGCGCTTGCTCTAATCGGCCCGTTAGTAGTAGTTTAGGCCTGTAGCCTTTTTTTTTAGGTTTTTGGATTTTAATTAAAATTCCAGAAAATAGGGATATATTTAAACGTTCGTATCTTTTTAACCGTGTGTCGGAACGAGGCGTGTAGCATATGGATTTTGTGTACAATTTCGCGTAGAATCCGAATTTATAACTTGCATATTTGTTTGACATTGTTTGACGTGCCGAATGCATAGTTTTACGTGTTGTTCCAATAGATTCCGTCCCGTAGTTATTTTTCGCGCGTGTCCGGGTTGCTCGAATGCCGTAGTAGAAATTTCCATGTTTTAGGAACCACTTTTCCATGTATTTTTGAGTAGCCGTTGGTATTTTTGCGTGTAGGGATTTGCCGCTAGTTTATTTCCCGTGTTTAGGACATTATCTCGCATTTACGTGTGACAATATTTTTGTATTGCAACCCCACATGTTTTATATGTTTTCAGGGTAGAAAAATTCTTAGGATTTTTCTGTGTATTTATTTTTAGCTTTTGAGCAAGTTAGTTCGCGCGATATTTTGCCATGTGGCCCTCTTGTCTATTTTATAGGAATTATTGCGTGCTTCGTTTGAAGGAGTTGTCAACTAGAGAATTGCCCTTTGATGTTTAGTCTAGCCCCTGGTATTTTTAGTTGCAATAGAAATCCATGCTTAGGTGTGCTTTGGTTGATCTTTACTTGCTAGGTAATAGTGATGTTTTAGAGATGCTGAAATATTTCTAAGTCTAAATCTGTTATATTTTGTTGTTGTCTTGTCTTGCTTCTATCTTTTGATCTGTAGCTCTTTTGAGGTTGGTGCAATGAAGTTAGTTGTAGACTTTAGGATTCTCTAGCATGCTATAAATTTTCATGCTATTTGGAGTCCTGTAGCTTATGGTTTTGCTGCTGTCAATATGGCTTCAGATCGAAAACTACAGCTTCATAAACTACTATTTTCACTAAGTCTGAAACTGTGTGTGAGAAGCCATTTTGTGACTTCTTTTCCTAGTGTTCCAGGATGCCATGCCAATTGTTGTTAGTTGTTTGTTGTAGTGCTTCTAGCCCTCTATCGTCTCATGCCTTGGTTGAGCATATTGGGATTTTGTAGCTCGTAGTTGTGAGGTGTAGAAAATGATATGTGGCTGTTTTTTGGCAGATTATAGTGATTTCTTGTTTTGCTCGTAGTTGTTGAACCGTAGCTCCGTTTTGATCGTGTCCTATATGAAACTTGCTTAGAATCTCGTGTAGTTTCATTTTCTCTTGCTGGTTGTATGTTTTGAAATGCTGGTGACCGTCGTTGCACACATATTGCATTCATGTCATCATATCTTGCGGTGTCCGTATCTTTTGATCCGTAGCTCCGTTGGAGATGTTCTCTATGTGTAAATTGCTTGTAACGACGCGTAGAATCACGTGAACCTATTTGTTTTGATGTTTAACAACTAATTAAACGTGTTAGTTCAGATCTGGACAGAATTATAAATTAACATGTGAGGTCGTCTCGGAGGTGCTATATGTCATTTTCGACCTCATTTAAAATGCCTAGATAGGTAGTTTAAGTGCGCTTCACCTCTTGCCATGTTTAATAACATTTAATATTGTTGAGTACCTAATCGGGATAGAACTAAATAATTCGTATGTGGAGTTTCGTCAATATGCAACTCGTTGTATATTGAACTTCACTTAATGTGTAGTGTTTGATTGTGTGATTTGTCATGCTGTGACTTGCTTGTATTCAGCTGTTCATGCATCATATGTGTTGTGCATCGTGTGGTCAATATCGTGTGTTGATTCTTGTTTCCGGTTTCCTTCGTCTCGATAGAGTTCCGCAAGTGTGTCGGAAAGTGAGGACCCGTTCGACTACATCGGTTCGTCTGCTTCACAGAATTGTTTTTTTTCAAGCGGGATCTCAAGCAAGATGACCATTTCCCCAGATACCCTTACTATCATTTCCATGCTAGTTTTACCGTTTCTATCGTTATGTCTCGTTGCCTACCACATGTTAAATAACAGCCTCTCAACAATGCCATAAAAACCCTCAACCTGTTCAACCTAGCAAACCACTGATTGGCTATGATACCGCTTGCTTAACCCTGTGTTAGCGTTTCTAGTTGCAGGTGCAGTTGCTTCCATGTGATAACATGGGTTCCTTGTTATATCACCATATAAATGCTATTTAATTTAATGCACCTATATACTTGGTAAAAGGTGGAAGGCTCGGCCTTTTTAGCCTGGTGTTTTGTTCCACCTTTGCCCCCTTACTTTCGGCTACCGGTGTTATGTTCCATATTTGAGCGCTCCTAACACGATCGAGGTTGTTATGGGGACCCCCTTGATAATTCGTTTTACATTAAAGCTCGTCTGGCAAAGCCCAACATTGGTACTACATTTTCCCAACATAACAATTTGATAATACTTAAATGCATAGGGAGTTAGCGCTACCCGAGGAGTAATTCTACATAATAAAGGGGGGCCAGTGCTGATGGTGCTGGTCCAAAACAGAACACTGTGCGGGGCCAACCCAGGGAAACTTGGGTGATTTCTATCAGGCCTCCGTACACGTAGCTTATCCGTCATGTCCTGAGAACGAGATACGCGGCTCCTATCGAGATCGGCAACACGCCGAGCGGCCTTGCTGGATTAGTTTTACCTTTGACGAGATATCTTGTGCATCGGGATTCCGGTGATGCTTTGGGTAATCTCAGAGTTGAGGTTTTCCACTAAGGAATCCGACGAGATTGCGAGTGTCGCGATCAAGGATTTCTATGCGGCTTGTGGTAATTTGTGATGGACTAGTTGGAGCACCCCTGCAGGGTTAAATCTTTCGGAAAGCCGTGCCCGCGGTTATGTGGCAACGTGGAAACTTTGTTTAACACTTGTTCTAGATAACTTGAAGTTAACTTAATTAAAAATATGCCAACTGTGTGCGTAACCGTGACTGTCTCTTTCGTGAGTTCCTTCTCCGATCGAGGACACGGTGGGGTTATGTCTGACGTAGGTAGGTGTAAAGGATCATCCATTTGATCATCAGTAGTCACGTACGCTATGCGTAGATCTTCCCCCTCTTATTTCTTGTACTCATAAGTTTAGCCACCAAATATATGCTAGCCGCTGCTGCAACCTCACCACTTAACCATACCTCACCCATTGAGCTTTGCTAGTCTTGATACCTTTGGAAATGAGATTGCTGAGTCCCCTGTGGCTCACTGATTACTACAACACCAGTTGCAGGTGCAGGTAAAGGTTACTTGACGCGAGCGCGTTGATTGTTCATTTGGAGTTTCTTCTTCTTCTTCTTCTTCTTCTTCTTCTTCGATCTAGGATGGGTTCCAGGCCGGCAGCATGGGATAGCAAGGATGGACGTCGTTCTTCTTTTCTCGTTTGTTTTCGTCCGTAGTCGGACCCTGCTCTTCTTCATGATGATTATGTATTGTACTGTTGTGACTCTGATGTAGCTTGTGGCGAGTGTAAGCCATTTCTATATATATATATATATATATATATATATATCTTCTTTTCAGTACATGTACTTGTAACGATATCCATTCCTGCGACACGACGAGATGCGCTTCTATCCCTGACGAGGCCATCGTGTCAAATTAAGGATAGGGTCGCATCTTGCGCGTGACACAAGTGGGGTTAAGAAATATGGCAGGTATGAACTGAAAAAAAAAATTGTCAGAACATGTCGACATGGGATCTAGTTTCGAAGAACTCGTCGCGAGAAAGTCAATGGTGAAAACGGACCATCGATTGAATTAACGGTTTTGTAGATAAAACTTTTTGAATTTTGAACATCAAAGGGAATCGGACCCGACCGGCCATTTAAGGAGCCGCCGCATGGGAGAGCACATATGCGACACCGCTCCCTAGTCAATTCCTACAGTGAAATTGATGCGCTTAGAACTTAGATTTATATGCTCACGCAAACCTTTAAATAGGAGCAAGTATAATAAGGTGAGGCACGCATGTCTTAAAATATTACTCTTACGGAGGTGGGCAGGCCAAGGCCTTGGTTGGTTTTGCCCTCGTCGGAAAGGAGTGATATAGTCTGTCTATGCAAACCAATGTATGGTTGGATGATTAAAGGGACACTGATATCCTCAATCCAGTAGGATTCAAGTCATGGTGTTTGAAATATTTCTGAATTTATATCAAGATTTTTGACGATGCGCTTTCAGTGGAAGGAGACATTTCCATCGACGACAAGGCGTATACAGTGACTTCGTAAATCTCAACATGATATGCGAGCTTAGTCTTTCGAAGGTGCTCATAAAGATAGGATATGCGTGTGTGTGTTCATATGGGTGAATGTATGCGCGTGTATATAAACACTTGCTTCTGTACTGTGTTAAAAAAAAGATATGAACAACGTGATCAATGACCTCAGTTCTTTTGATGGTTTATACAGTAAACCATCCCTTCCTCGCTTTCTCATACCATCTTTCCCAGTTGTTGGGGCTTATAAATTATTACCCTGCAATCAATTTATACACCCCCTTTCCAATGAACAGGTGAAGCGGGTTATTTTCTAATCTAGTGAAGGGAAGCTTCTTTTTTAAACCATTCCAAGAATTGTGTCGTTTACCTACGATGTGCTAGCAGCTACGGTGTTAGAGCTAAGAACAATGGAGACCTTCATATATGTTAAGGGTTTTACGATCAAGAGTGGTTCTTAGGGTCTTCCTACGACGTGGTAGAGCCTACAACGACATAGTCAACAGTGAAGACAACCAAAGATATCGAAGGTTTATGATCGGGAGTGGCAAGGGTATAGATTTCAACAAAGTCTTTCCCAGCCGAGTTTCAATGAAGTAGAAGCAAAGGGGTAAATATAAGGCTAAATCCAACGTCGTCGGTTTCCGATCACGACAATCCAGAAGAGGCAACATTCCTATGTAAACAAGGTTTGATATGGGAGGGGAAGAAAATTATGCAAGGACAAGGAGATGCCACATCAATTTTTTGCCTAGTTAAAATAAAGTGAAGAGGAGAGAAAAGATAGACGAGTTGTAGAATTAAAGATACAAACTACTCCCTCCATCACAGTCTAGGCCCTTCCAATGCATTAATGCTAACTGTTAAAGGGTGTCACATAGATAAAAAAAATGATGTGACAAAACAATTAAAAAGAAAAAAAGAGTATTATTTTTGCATGTGTGTCAAGATCGTCAATTTGATCAACTTAATAAGAGGCATATAATACAAAAAATATATCATTAGAAACATCAGATGTTCTATTTTCTAATGATATTTTTTATATTAAATTACTAATTTTATATAAGTTAAATTGACAACCTAAACACACATGACTTTTTTTGGCAGGAGAGCTGCCAAGGAGTATTAGACATACACCTGGTTGTAGGCTGGGAGGCCGCTTACCATGCTCTTCGGCTGTCAGCTATGCGATATCAGTGACGGAAATTTCTTCCAATTTGGATTGCAGACATGGCAACGCCAGCCAAAAAAGGCATCACAATCACCCTATATATGATAAAATGAAGTAACTTGTACTTATCCCGTTTGTTCCTCAATCCATTCGCCTGATGATAACAGGACGGGGGAGAGCTGAGACCTCGGATCAACAAACATTCTGTTGCTACAGAATAAGGAAAACATGCAGCTATGTCAAGCGACTGGTTATTACATAAGAAGTGGATCAAAAAATTACAACACTGCAAAGACCGGGCTGGGCCGAGACATGTGGAGCCTCTGTGCCTGTCGACCCGATGGATTCTACCGCCAACGGAGTTCTCAAGGCCAAAGGGAAGGAGAAGAGTGTGGAGAGTCATCATCTGCCCCGCGCAGCGGAGCTCTACGCCTTCATCTTTCTCTTCCTCTTGCTCTTGCTCTTCTTCGACTGCGCCTTGCTCGGCTGGGTCTTCTTGTAGTCGGGCGCCTTGTACTCGGGCGTGTCGCGGAGCCCCAGCTTCGACAGGACGAGGCAGTACGAGTCCCAGTCGGTCCTACGCAGGTACTTGAGGTACTTCTTCCTTCTCTGGACCATGTCCTGGAGCCCCTTTCGAGAGTGCTTGTCCTGCATCACAGAGGAGCCGACGAGTCACTTGACCAAACCGACGTTTGTGCGATTCCAGATGTGGTGTGAAGGTAAAAAAAGCGATACAGCATGGGTATTGACAAGGGATGTTCAACATTGCACGTACCTTTTTGTGTAGAACAGTTGACAAGTGCTTGATTTTTAGTGTCAGTTGGGCTACTGAAAACACAAAGACGCGGCATATCAGTAACACACACTATGCGCCTACAAAAGGTGCAAGCAGAGCCAAAACGACATAAAATACTCAACAGAAAATAAATCACCACTGCTCAAGACCTCAAGAAGGTATTTAGTTCCGGGAGTACATGTACAAGCTGCTTCCTACAGCTATAAGGATAGTGAAAGAAGATTGCCAACTAGCCATAGAGAAGTGAAGAAACTTAGGAGTGGTAGGTATGACGATATGTTCCAAAGTACGGCAAATAAGAACTTGCACTATCCAAAATCTAGAAGAACCAGAATTTCGAAACAATATTCAGCCAGACTTCTTTTTGACTAATCAATTACTACTAGCTACAGAAGAATAGGAAAAGAAATAACATGTTACCATCCAAAACATAATGTTGAGGTTAACTGAACCATAGCTTCAGTTGAATTAACTGAATCATGTCTCCATTATATTACATTACAGTTCACAAAAATACTAGCTGTTCAAGTTGAATTCTGAATACTCCTTGCTGCTATGTCTAACACAGGCTATATCAGCTCCTCAGGCAAAAAGAAATCCTCAAGTTAGTCCTAACCCTCTATCAAAATCATGGCCGCCTTCTTTTCCAGACACAAAGGTGATACAAAATGTAACAATTACTCCCTCTAAAGAAATATAAGAGCGTTTAGATCACTAAAATAGTGATCTAAATGCTCTTACATTTCTTTACGGAAGGAGTTCTAATTATCAATATTACACTAGTTATGGCACAACAGTGCGACACTGTTGGCAAGTCTGTGTTCTACTATCTGTCACAGTTTTCTGGTATGTCATGCAAGTCTGTGTTCTATATTGGCAAGTCAGTGTGTTCTAACTATACGTCACAGTTTTCCAGTATTATGCAAGCAAAGGGTAAGAAATTTACTTTGAACTCGTGCGGAACCACAGTCATTCTCGGACATCTTGAACTCATCCCTGACCTTCTGAAGCTCCAATTTCATCTTCTCTTCGCCCGACATGTGGTCAGGATGGAAATACTGAAGACAGCAGGCAACGATAATCATCAGTCAATCGCACTCTCAGAGCAGATACAAACAGGGGAGAAGTCCTCCCACCAACAGAAAATAGATGAAAAATGAGAAGGCCAATCTCACCCTCTCTAGCAACTCTTCCTGCGGCGGAAGATTGCTCAGCATGTACTCCGGCAGCGGCTTTCCACCGATATTTGCAAATAGGGCCCAATGCTGGACTGCTCCCGATCAAGCACAATACATCACAAGCTCGTCAGTTCCATTGCCCGAAGGCAAAAGCGGTGAATGTAAAGGAAAAACAAGCAATGGTGGGCGGGATTACCACTTCTGACATGCTTCTTGTGCTCTTTCTGATCTCTATCGAGGGTCCCTAAGCTCTGCACGACAACACCAAAGGTGCCGCCCAACCGCGAGTCCGGGTTGCTCTTCTCCTGCTCCACGATCTTGGCGATCCGACCCTGCAGCTCCTCGAGAGAGAACCACTCCTTCCCGTCCTTCCCTGCGTCAGCCGGCCGGAGGTCCCTGAGCATCTTGCCAAGATCTTCGGGGGTGTATTGATTGGTGAGCAAAACGCCGTCGTCCTCGTCATCCTTCGCCTCCCCGGGATGCGGCTTCCCGGCCCTCTGGCGCAACTCCTTCCCGAAGATGTTCTCCGGCGTGTTGTTGAGGAACCGCAAAGGCGGCTGGCGCTGCCTGTCATGCTGCGGGTCGAGCTTGCGGATGCTCTCGCGGATGTTGGCGAAGCTGAGGCTGAACGGTTTGCCGTCGCCGGCGTTGGGGGCTCCTCCCTGGGGGCGACCCGCCTGGTTGGCGCCGCTGCTCTTGAGCAAATCCTGGAACGACGGGTTGGCGCCTCTGCCGCCCACGCCGGGGCCGGATAAGCGGGGGGAGACGGCGCGATAGGACTCGAGGGTGCGCTTGATGTCGTCGAGGCCGAGGGGAGGGGCCGCGGGCGGCGCGCCGGGGCGGAGCGGGTTGGCCGGGATCCGGCGCGGTGGGGGCGACGCCGGGGACGACTTCAGGCGGTCGCGGATGTCGAGGAAGAGCGAAGACGCGGCCGGCTTCTGGGGTCCCTCGCCGTGGTTCGGGGGCTGGTGGCGCGCGGAGGCGGCGGGGTCGTCGGAGGGCGGCGGCGGTGGGGGAGGGAAGGGAGGGTTGTTGTTGTTGGAGGACGAGGAGGAGAAGGAGGAGGAGGGGCGGGGCACGTGGAGGAGGGGCTTCCTGCTCGGGTTGATCAGCCGGAGCGCCATGGCGGCGGCGGCGCGGCGGGAGGTGGGGCTTCACTCCTTCCTCCTCCTCCTCCTCCTCCTCCTCGATGGACGTGGTGTAGGGTTTTGGGGGAGGGGAATGAGTCAGTGGAGTGGTCGAGCGATCGGCCATTTGCGGCCTGCTGCGAAGACGCGTGCAGTGGGCTGACTTCGGCCCAATACGGCCGTAGATAGAGTTTCTGTGTCTGCGGACCTAACAAACCCACCCTGTAGGGCGGCCCAGCAGAAAACCTACGCCTAGGCCCGATAAGCGGGTGGTGTTCGTCCCCCACTTCCTCCGGGGACTGGACTTCCCGCTTCACCCCTTCGTGAGGGGTCTGATGTTTTATTATGGTATAATACTTCCACGATCTTTCCTCGAATTTTCTTGTGCACATCTTCATCTTCATCATCATTTGCGAGGCCTTCCCGCGGGTTCATCCACACTTCGGTATTTGGCTCAAAGTCTTCAATGGCAAGCTAAAGTCGGTCGGCAGCCAGCACGCCGATTGTGGCGGGCTGTGATAAGCAAGATCTGTCACGTGCCATGGACAGAGGGCACACTGATCGACACCATCAAGGGCTGGTAGGAGTGGTTCTACATCACACAGCCACGAGAAGAAAACTGGATGAGGCTTGACGAGTTCAAATTCGGACCCCGAGTGAGGCTAACCTCATGAATCAGGAAGGGTCTGGACTGGGGATCAGCTTCGGATGTGAAGTTGCTGGAAAAGCGCATCAAACAATTGGTGGCGTCAAACATCCAACTCACCGATGTAGTCCAGGTCATGCTCCATCGCCACATTCTTCCGTGCCAGCACCGGGATAACCCAATGTGGTCTCACAAGCCCGACGACCCATGGACGGTGCTCGAGTTCTACCACACCACCCATGAAAACTTGTGGCGGATACTACTCAAACCGCAGCAAGAGTGGCTGCCCGAGGACGAAGTCACCGGCTTGGACGTCGATACTCCCTCATTGAAGGTGCGTCCGAGCTCTTTATACTTACTCAAATTTCTAGTTTTATTGAAGGTCTTACTATCCCCCCTTCTTTGCAGGATTGGCTGGAACTGGCTGAGAAAATAGACGGCCCAGCTCCCCTGCCTGAGGAACCCCGGCACTAGTAGAAAACATGATTTACGTTTGGATTATTAGTCTCGGTTTGCTCTTGAACCGGGACTAATGTGACCATTAGTCCCGGTTCGTGAGGAATGCTTTTAGTCCTGGTTGGTGTTACCAACCGGGACTAACGAGGTGGTGGCAGGGTTTTGTCAGGCTGGGGCCCCTGCGAGAGCCATTAGTCTCGGTTGGTAATACAAACCGGGACTACATATAGGTCTTTAGTCCCGATTTGTATCACAAACCGGGACTAAAAGTATCCCTATATATACTACTTCGTCCAGCCCGAGCCCAAGCTCTCCATTTTCCCCTTTCTCTCCTCTGTTTTCTTGCCTTGCTCGAGTTCATCCTCCATTTTTTCATAGATTTGTCAAGATTTGAGGCACCCCATCCAATCCAAGTGTTCACAAAGGTTAGCAACTTTGTCCTTTTATCTCTCATTGCTAAATGCTCCACAATTAGATAGTGATGTGTGGGTTTTAGTCTGGGAGTAATCATGTGGGAGTTTATTTGATTATATGCAATTTGAGCTCAAATTAACTTCTTAGTTTGCATATGTGTAGGTGTGGTTTACTTAGTGCCTTCCCGTCTCCGTCCTAACCACAGTCGATCGCCCGCACCGTCTCGTCACCGGAACCACCTTGGTGACCCTCTTGTTCTTATCCTTTTTATTCCAAAAAATCTTATTTTTGTATGATTTAGATAGTTTTATTACCTGTATGATTTTGTTATACATAGTGTCATGGTCTTGATATCCGTCCCCGTTGATCCTCGTCCGGTTTATGATTCGGATGTGGTATATTCTCTTTTATAACTATTTGTTGCATTTCTTGTTTATATGACAATTATGCCCATCAAGTTGACATAGATATTTTTATCCAGGACGTGTGTGAAGCGGAAATTGCAACCGACCCTCTTGTCGAGAATTTAAATTTAGTTGAAAAAGAAAAAGAGTATATAAAAGAAAAAATAAAAAGAATTGAAGAAGAGAAGATGAAATTGGAGTTGTATGTTGCCGATGTCGTCGATGATCACAAGATCAATATGGATGCAATGCGCTTGAAGATTATAAGGATTAGAAAATATGCCCTTAATAAAGAGGCTTGGTATCACTATGTTGTTGGGTAAATTGTTACCTTAGTTGTGATCTTGATCGCATTTGTTGTTGCATTTAAATGCTTTAGCTAGAAACTCTTGTATGTTGTTTTATGAGAATAAGTGTGTATGAACCTTATGTGTGAACTTGTATTAATTTGATCTTTTCGGTCTTGTGTAATGAATATGAACCGGCAATGAATGTACGATGACTGACGCTCTCCCGAGTTCATTAATGGCTTGTAGAGTTTTCTGCGTACGGCTGAGGCAAACCAGCGGGATGGTTTTATGTGTTGTCCATGTGTTGTGTGTAAGAATGATAAAACATACTCTGCGTCAAGAGTCATTCACGTCCACCTGTTTACGTCTGGTTTCATGTCCGGCTATAACTGTTAGACCAAGCACGGAGAAAGAGGGGTTCTATTGAAAGAGAATGAAGAAGAAGAGGATGATGATGGCTATCCTTCGTTCCCTGAACACGATGGTACTACAATGGGGGAAGAAGCTGAAGTAGAGGCACCGGATGAGCCCGCTGATGATCTTGGTTGGGCCATTGCTGATGCAAATAGAAACTGTGGAAGTGAAAAGGAGAAGCAGAAGTTGAAGCGCATGTTAGAGGATCACAAGAAATTGTTGTACCACACTGGAGTTGACAAGAAGAAGTTGGGTACCACACTGGAGTTGCTGCAATGGAAGGCAGAGAATGGTGTATCTGACAAGGGTTTTGAAAATTTGTTGAAATTGTTAAACAAGATGCTTCCAAAGGACAACGAATTGCCCAACAGTACGTATGAATCAAAGAAGGCTATCTGCCTAGTAGGACTAGAGGTGCAGAAGATATATGCATGCCCTGATGACTGCATACTGTACCGTGATGAGGAGTGCGAGAATTTGAATGCATGCCCGGTATGCGGTACCGAGCTCTATAAGATCGACCGCGACGACCCTGGTGATGATGTTGAGGTCCAGCGCCCAAGGAAGAGGATTCCTGCCAAGGTGATGTGTGCTACCTCTTGAGCTTGTGTTGGTTTTTCCCTTGAAGAGGAAAGGGTAATGCAGCACAGTAGCAGTAAGTATTTCCCTCAGTTTGAGAACCAAGGTATCAATCCAGTAGGAATATCAAGGCAAGTCTCCAAAGTACCTACGCAAAAACAGCAAACTCGCACCCAACGCTACAAAGGGGTTGTCAATCCCTTCACGATTGATTGCAAGGTGAGATCTGAAGGCGGAAAGTGCAACAAAGTAAAAGTGTAAGGCTGAAAATATGATGTGAAGTAGACCCGGGGGCCATAGTGTTCACTAGAGGCTTCTCTCATGATAGCAAATATTACGGTGGGTGAATGAATTACTGTCGAGCAATTGATAGAACCGCGCAAAGTCATGACGATATTGATACGTCTCCAACGTATCTATAATTTTTTATGGTTTCATGCTATTATCTTGTCAAACTTTGGATGTTTTGCATGCCTTTTATATATTTTATGGGACTAACTTATTAACTCAGTGCCAAGTGCTAGTTCTTGTTTTTTCCATGTTTTTGACCCCTTCCAGAGGAGATTTTGAAACAGAGTCCAAACGGAAGAAAACCCCCGAAAAGATTTTTTTTCGTAAGGGAAGAAGATCGGGAAGCCTGGGAGCCAAGGCAGGGGAGCCTCAGGGTCCCCACAAGCCCCCACCCCGCGACCATGGGGGAGGCCGCGACCCACAGGCTTGTGGGCCCCCTGGGCGCTGATACGTCTCCATCGTATGTACTTTTGCAAACTCTTTTGCCCTTGTTTTGGACTCTAATTTGCATGATTTGAATGGAACTAACCTGGAGTGACGCTGTTTTCAGCAGAATTGCCATGGTGTTGTTTTTGTGCAGAAATGAAAGTTCTGGGAACGTCCTGAAAATTTACGGGGAGCAGTTTTGGAAAATATCAAAAATACCTGCGCCAGAATCCACCTGAGGGGGTGGGCTAGTGGGCCACAAGCCCCTGCTCCACCTCCACCCCCTGGTGGCGATGGGCAGGCTTGTGGGGCCCACAGGCCTCTGCCGCCCCCAACTCCAGCTCTATAAGTTGTCTTTCGTCCCAGAAAAAATAAAAGACAAGTTTTCGTCGCGTTTTCGATACGGAGGCGCCGCCACCACCTGTTCTTCATCTGGAGGGCAGATCTGGAGTCCGTCTTGGGCTCCGGAGAGGGGAAATCGTCGCCATCGTCATCATCAACCTTCTTCCCTCTCCAATTCCATGAAGCTCTTCGTCGTTCGTGAGTAATCTATTCGTAGGCTCGTTGGGCGGTGATGAGTAGGATGAGATCTATCATGTAATCGAGTTAGTTTTGACGGGGATTGATCCCTAGTATCCACTATGTTCTGAGATTGATGTTGCTACTACTTTGCCATGCTTAATGCTTGTCACTAGGGCCCGAGTGCCATGATTTCAGATCTGAAATTATTATGTTGTCACCAATATATGTGTGTTTTAGATCCGATCTTGCAAGTTGTAGTTACCTACTATGTGTTATGATCCGGCAATCCCGGAGTGACAATAACCGGAACCACTCCCGGTGATAACCATAGTTTGAGGAGTTCATGTGTTCACCAAGTGCTAATGCGTTGGTCCGGTTCTTTATTAAAAGGAGAACCTTAATATCCCGTAGTTTCATTTTGGACCCCGCTGCCACGGGAGGGATGGACAATAGATGTCATGCAAGTTCTTTTCCCTAAGCATGTATGACGACACACGGAATGCATGCCTACATCACATTGACGAACGGGAGCTAGCCACTTATCTCTCCGTGTTATAGCTGTTGCATGATGAATATCATCCAATCAAATCACCGACCCAATGCCTACGAGTTTGTACTACTGTTGCTACTTCTGTTACTTGTCTTGCTCTGTTGCTGCTGCTACTACTGTTGCTACTGCTGTTACTTGTTTTGCTCTGCTGCTACTGTTGCTACTGTTGTCGCTTGTTACTCTTGCTACTTGCTACTCCTGCGAATACTGCTGTTCCTTGCCGCTGCTATTGCTCGTTCCACTGCCGATACCCGTTACTTCGCTGTTACTACTTCGCTGTTACTATTCTGCTTGCAGATACTAATCTTTCAGGTGTGGTTGAATCTGACAAATTCAGTTGCTAATACTTGAGAGTATACTCTCACCTCCTGTCTGGCGTACCTACAAATTTGGGTCGAATACTCTACCCTCGAAAACTGCTGCGAACCCACGCGCTGGTGGGCCATCAACAACATTCTTCCAGTTTCATTGGCGGGTAGTGCTATCAGCATTCTTCTAGTGCCGTTGTAGGAGAAGGTTAGTTGTTATAAGCATTCGTCTAGCTAACACTAGAGATTGCAGGATCAACACTTTTCTGGAGCCATTGCCAGAGAAGCACAGCTGACGTCAACGTATCAGTGGGCCATTGCAAGACAATTGCTAATTGTTGAGCAACTGGGAGCAGTTCTGGCTCCGTTGCCGGGGAGGCATCAAGTCAGGAACACGTCAACAACATTTCTCTAGTGTCGTTGCCGGGGACTGGTAGCAGCATTTTTCTGGCGCCGTTGCCGGGGAAGCGATTGCTATATTCTCTGAGTCACTTGGGATTTATATCTGCTGATCACTATGCAGAACCTCAAAGATCCAAAAACCAAAGTTTTGCCCTCAACTATGAGGGGAGGTAAGGAACTGTCATCTAGCTCTGCACTTGATTCACCTTCAGTTATGAGTAAGTTTGCGACACCACCTCCTGCTAGAAATCTTGATATGTTGCATGTGCCTGATACTGCTAGAGATGCTATGCCTGATACTGCTATGCGTGATACTACTAGAGATGCTATGCCTGATGATGCTAGAGATGCTATTTTTCCTGATGATGCTATGCTTGATACTGCCTTGCGTGATGATGCTAGAGATGCTATTTTGCCTGATGATGCTATGCTTGATACTGCTAGAGATACTACTTTGCCTGATATGCCACTAGGGGTATTCCTTGATGCTCATATTGCTAGAGTTACTGCCAATGCTCGTGATGCTTCTGAAACTGCCGATACTATTGAGATAGAACCTGCTTTTGCTCCTGCTAGATCTAGCTCTCCTAGATATGAATTGCGTGATATACCTGAGGGTTATGTTATGGAGGGAAAGATAGCTGAGGATTTTCTTGCGTGTAAGGATGCCTATGACGCTGAGAAATTACTTCTCAAGTGGAAGAAAAAAATCTCTAAAAGCTAGGATGAAATACGATCCGAAGTTTGCCACTTCACCTATCTTTATCACCGACAAGGATTATGAATTTTCTGACGAACCTGAGATAATCTCTCTAGTCGAATCTGATCCTTTCCACGGTTATGAGTCTGAGACGGTCGTAGCCCATCTTACCAAACTACATGATATAGCCACCCTTTTCACTAGTGAGGAGAAGATCCGCTACTACTATATCCTTAAGTTGTTTCCTTTCTCTCTAAAGGATAACGCTAAAGCCTGATTCACTTCTCTTGCTCCTGGATGTGTGAGTAGTCCCCAGGATATGGTCTATTACTTCTGTGAGAAATATTTCCCTGCCCATAAGAAGCAAGCTGCCTTGCAGGAAATATACAATTTTGCTCAACTCAAAGAAGAGAGTCTCCCACAAGCTTGGGGGAGGCTCATCCAGCTACAGAATGCTTTGCCAGATCACCCTCTTAAGAAGAAAGAGATACTTGATATCTTCTATAACGGACTTACCGATGCCTCTAGAGACCACCTAGATAGTTGTGTCGGTTGTGTTTTTAGGGAACGAACTATCGAACAAGCTGAGATCCTTTTGAATAACATCTTGATCAACGATAATGCTTGGACTATTCCTGAAGCACCTCCTAAGCCAACTCCTAAGAAAAGAGGAATTCTATTCCTCAGTCCCGAAGATATGCAAGAAGCCAAGAAATCTATGCAAGCGAAAGGCATTAGATCTGAAGATGTCAAAAATCTACCACCTATCGAAGAGATCCTTGGTCTCGATAACCCGGTACAAGTAGTAGAAGTGAATTCTCTGCGTAGGTTTGATGAGAGTGATATTCCTTTTGACAAACCTGCTAGCCTATGCTTTGATGAATTTGACAACTTTGTTGCCAAACAACAGAGTTTCAATGATTATGTTATCAGACATTTGGAACAAAGTACTCGTATGCTTAGTCATTTAAGTGCTTGTGTAGACAGAAATGTCAATGATCTGAAGCTTCTGAGTAAACATGCCTCTATGATTACTACTCAGGTAGAACAAGTACTTAAAGCTCAGAATGACTTGCTCAATGAATTAAATGACAACTCTGTCAAAGTCATTACTAGAGGAGGCAAAATGACTCAGGAACCTTTGTATCTTGAAGGCCATCCTAAGAGAATTGATTAAGATTCTCAAGGAATTAATGCGGATACACCCAATTATCCTAAGGAGAAGAAGAAGGATGATCGAAACCTACATGTCAGTTCACCAAATACTGTCATACCTGAAGAACCTAATAATATTTCTGCGTGTGATGCAGAAACACAATCTGGTGATGAACATGAACCTGGTGACAATATGGACATCGATGTTCATAATAATGCTCAACCTAGAAATGATGAGGATGTGGAGATTGAACCTACGGTTAATCCTGATAACCCACAATCTAACAAATACGATAATAATAACTTCACTTCTAGAAAGCATGGTAAAGAAAGGGAGCCATGGGTTTAGAGACCTATGCCCTTTCGTCCTAAGACATCCAAGAAAAAGGATGATGAGGATTTTGAGCGCTTCGTTGAGATGATAAGACCCGTCTGTCTGCAGATGCGGTTAATTGATATGCTCAAAATGTCTCCATATGCCAAGTACATGAAAGATATCGTGACCAATAAACGGAAGATACCAGATCTTGAGATCTCCACCATGCTTGCCAATTACACTTTTAAAGGTGGAACTCCTAAAAAACTTGGTGATCCCGGAGTGCCCACTATACCTTGCTCCATTAAAGGAAACTACGTAAGAACTGCCTTATGTGACCTTGGAGCCGGTGTTAGTGTTATGCCGCTCTCTCTTTATCGTAGACTTGAACTGGATAAGTTGACACCCACTGAAATTTCTGTGCAAATGGTCGACAAATCAACTGCTCTCCCTATCGGCATTTGCGAGGATGTGCCTGTTGTGGTTGCTAACACCACTATCTTAACAGACTTTGTTATCTTGGATATTCCCGAGGACGATGCCATGGCGTCATCCTTGGAAGACCCTTTTTAAACACTTGAGGGGCTGTTATAGATTGCAACAAAGGCAATGCCACTTTCCATGTCAACGGTAATGAGCATACAGTGCACTTTTCGAAGAAACGATATCAAGTACATTGCATTAATGCTATCAAAAAAACTTCATCGATTCTTATTGGGAGCTTTGGATGCCCTATCCCTCGTGTGAAGATGAAGTATGATTTGCTTGTTGGGGAGATACATATCCCCATTGAGGTGACTTAGTGGCTATTCGACAATTCTCCGTTTCCTCTTGCGACTCGAAAAGGTTTTTGTCATGAGGATTTGATCAACCCCATTGACGGATTTCTTTCGATGACCATGAAATGGATGAATCAAAGAGTCACATACATCTGTTTTAAGCTTTCACTTTCTGTTGCTTAGAAGAAAATTGATAGATTTAGTTTAGTTTTTCCTGTTTTCTGTTTTAGCGTCCCGGAGAAAAATACCCTGAAAATAAAAGTTCTCCGATGGTCCTGAAAATCAAGTATGATTTTTTCTGGAATATTTGAAAAATACTGGGACTGAGAGCTGGCCTGGGAGCCACCCCCAGTGGGCCACAAGCCCTATAGGCGCCGCCCCCCTGGTGGCGGCTACCAAGCTTGTGGGGCCCACAGGGACCCCCTCCACTTATTCCAGCTCCCATCCTCTTCTTCCACCTCCAGAAAAAATCGTTTCGCAGCTCAAACCCGTGTTCTTGCTGATTTGGCTGTGATTTTCGATCTCCTTGCTCAAAGTACCATTCTCCGAAACGTTTTGGGGAAATTAGTCCTTGGTAAGTGACTCCTCCATTGGTCGAATTAGTCTTTGCTCTAGTGCTTTATCCTTCGCGTATTCTTGCTACCTTGGTGACCCTGTTCTTGAGCTTGAAATGTTGATTTTAGTTGGTCCCAAGTAGTTTTAGCGCATGATACGGTCTCTAGGCACTAGTAGGAGTAGTTGCTACGAGTTGAGTTAACCCTTACTCACTTTTCTTTCGAAGTCTCTAAAAATTTCAGAATTTTTCAGAGTTGGAAAAGGGAAAAGATGAGGAGGTTCTTGAGAGGCTATTCAAGCCGTACCCCCAAGGAGGATGAGAAGAACCACCCCAAGTATGTGGTTCCTCGAGTCACAGAAGTTCGAGCGTGCGAGTGGCCAAGTAATGAATTTTTGCGCGCCGCTGGGCTTTATGAATACTTTTATTACTTGGTGGAGAACGCAGGTCTTACCGCGTTCGTTGAAGATAAGTGCTCACAATACCTCCTCCTCACCAATATTTTCGTTCAAAGCTTCAACTTTTATCCGAGGAAGAATCCTCCTATGGTTGAGTTCAAACTTATGATATCCCCCAGCGCATGTCACTCCAGGATTTTTGCAATGTTCGCAAATTACCTTACGTTGGGGATATTCATGAACCTCGTCCACGGGACTTGGAAGCTTTCATCGACACAATTGTTGTAGGAGAGGAGAGAGGAGTGTCTTGTGCTAGAGCTGTTAGCATTCATTTTCCCGTGCTTAGGTACTTCTCATTATTTGTGGGAAAATGTCTGATTGGCCGTGGGAAAGCTGGGTCACTTAGTTCCCCAGATCTTGCGGTTTTGCGCGAAGGCCTTTATAACAATAAGACTTATAGCCTAGGTGCTATAGTAGCTCAGCGGTTGAACACAAACCATTCCAAGGGTGTCGTCTATGGAGGTATCTATGCTACACGTCTTGCCAAACACTTTGAGATACCCGTTAGACTTGGGGAGGAAGGAGAGATGCTTCTTCCTGAGAAATATCTGGATTATGACAGCATGGTTCGCGATGATTTTCTGGATAGAGATGCTAGTAGACGGATGATATATAACCTGGTGTTTAGTCAGGGTACTCGAGAGACTATTACTTTGCTTGTTCCTTCTTTGTTCGATCTTCATGCAGGCAGGTACACTATTATGTCCTCAGACATCTACGCATATTGGGGCTTGGCCCAACCACAGGTGCCCGTGCCCGAGCCACCAGTCGAGTACCAAACGCCAGTTTATGAGTGGGAGCTAGAGGATCTCACACAACAGTGGCATCCACAGTCCGCTCCGGAGTTTCCCGGAGCTGGTTATTTCCCGCCTTGGGAGTAGACCAAGTTAGGCCAAAAGCCTAAGCTTGGGGGAGTACGTGTTCTTACCGACCTTACGTTCATGCTTATGCTTTCACTTTGTTAGTCGGTGTTTACACTTTGCCACTGTATTATCCATGCTAGTTTATTTTTGTTTTCTTGTTTTCTTGTTTTGTGTCCTTTTGAGAAAACCCAAAAAGATTTTCCTTTCTTCTTTTGCTTGTTGGGAGTTTTCCGTGTAAATAGTTTTCTTTTTCTTTGGGTCAAGGTAGAAGATATTGGTTACAATGTTTAGTGGCTCTTGCATGCATACGTGTTTAGTTTTCAAAGAGCCATATTACTTTGTCTTCTCCTTTGTGTTTGCCCGCAGATTCAGCTTAGTCCAATGCACGAGCACTCTTATTATTGTTCACATCGTTCGATCGTGCAAGTGAAAGGCAATAATGATGATATATGATGAAGTGACTGAGACTGGAAAAGCTGGTATGAACTCTATCTATTTTGTTTTTGTAAATATGACTAGCTTGTCGTCCCAAATTCAGCTTTGTTGTGAGAGAACCATGTTTGCAATGACAACTTAGAGATCATAGTTTCTGATGCCATGCTTAATTAGCTAGGAGTTTATAATGGATTGTCTTGAATGCCAACATAGATTTTAAGATGACTATGATGTAGTATGATAGGATGGCATTCTCCTTTGAATGATTCAAGTGGCTTGACTTGGCGCATGTTCATGCATGTAGTTGAAACAAAATCAACATAGCCTCTATGATGTTTGTGTTCATGGTGACTTATATCATGTTCATGCTTGCACTCAATGTTAGTCAAACTCATTGCATCTTGATGACTGTTGTCGCTCTCTAGTTGGTCGCTTCCCAATCTTTTGCTAGCCTTAACTTGTACTAAGCGGAATACTGCTTGTGCATCCACTTCCATTAAACCCAAAAGTTTTTCCATGAGAGTCCACCATACCTACCTATTTGCGGTATCTACCTGCTGTTCCAAGTAAATTTGCATGTGCCATTCTCTAAACCTTCAAGAAATAATCTGTTTTGCATGCCCGAACCGCTCATGTGGTGACAGGGGGCTATTGATATCTTCCATGTTAGGCGTGTTATCCTCAACATGTGTTTATTCACTGTCATTCACGAGAAAGGGACCGGTAATTGGAATGCCCAGTTCTACGCTTAAATCGAAAACATAACTGTAAAACAAGACCCCCCCGGATTGATGTTAGTATGGACGGTACCCGAGGATTCGGCTAGCCGTGGAGTGTGATTGATTGGTGGTGAGGGAGTTAAAACTTTACTTTTCTGTTTGGGAACCGCCTATAGCATGAATAGCATGGAAGATATTGAGAACTCTTGGTCATTGCGTTGACAATGAAAGCATGCCACCCAAAATTATTATCTCTGTTTTCAAAGCTTGAGCTCTGGCACCTGTGCAAATGCTTCCCTCTACGAAGGGCCTGTCTATTTATTTTCCTGTTGAGTCATCCTCCTCTTATAAAAGCACCAATTAGAGAGCACCTCTGTCATTTTTATGCTTTGCTTTTGATTGATATTGAGTATGACTATGACTCGATCTTCGTTGCTATGAATTACAATGTTTAGTCAGCCCTTGATCTTTGAAAGTGCTCTGCATTTATGTTTTGCGGTCTCAGAAAGAGCTAGCGAGATACCACCTATTCATATTGCTTCATGCTTGTTTTGATTGAATTGTTGGTATCTGAAACTTATTATTATTTCCTCGCTAGCTGATTATTCCATTGATATTAGTTTCCCGTGAGACCTTTGTGTCACTTGCTTATGTGGTTAACTTGTGATCTTGCTGAAATTCTGGTTATGAGTTGGACATAGTTGCAACAACAAGATCAAACAGAGTTTGTCAAAGTTTTTCTTTCTCTTTCAGTTTGTCAACTGAGTTGTTTGAGGACAAGCAAGGTTTTAAGCTTGGGGGAGTTGATACGTCACCATCGTATCTACTTTTCCAAACTCCTTTGCCCTTGTTTTGGACTCTAATTTGCATGACTTGAATGGAACTAACCTGGACTCACGCTGTTTTCAGCAGAATTGCCATGGTGTTATTTTTGTGCAGAAATGAAAGTTCTCGGAACATCCTGAAAATTTACGAAGAATATTTCTGGAAAATATGAAAAATACTTGCGCAAAGATCCACCGGAGGGGATGGGCCAGTACAAGCCCTGTAGCCCCCGCCCCCTGGTGGCGGCTACCAAACTTGTGGGGCCCACATGACTCTACCGCCCCCAAACTCAGCTCTATAAATTCACTTTCGTCCCAGAAAATATAAAGAGAGAAGATTTCGTCGCGTTTGCGATACGGAGGCGCCGCCACATTCTGTTCTTCATATGGAGGGCAGATCTGGAGTCCGTTTTGGGCTCCGGAGAGGGGAAATCGTCGCCATCGTCATCATCAACCTTCTTCCCTCTCCAATTCCATGAAGCTCTTCATCGTTCGTGAGTAATCTATTCGTAGGCTCACTGGGCGGTGATGAGTAGGATGAGATCTATCATGTAATCGAGTTAGTTTTGACGGGGATTGATCCCTAGTATCCACTATGTTCAGAGATTGATGTTGCTACTACTTTGCCTTGCTTAATGCTTGTCACTAGGGCCCGAGTGCCATGATTTCAGAACTGAAATTATTATGTTGTCACCAATATATGTGTGTTTATATCCGATCTTGCAAGTTGTAGTTACCTATTATGTGTTATGACCCGGCAACCCCGGAGTGACAATAACCGGAACCACTCCCGGTAATGACCATAGTTTGAGGAGTTCATGTGTTCACCAAGTGCTAATGCGTTGGTCCGGTTCTTTATTAAAAGGAGAACCTTAATATCCCATAGTTTCCTTTTGGACCCCGCTGCCACGGGAGGGATGGACAATAGATGTCATGCAAGTTCTTTTCCCTAAGCACGTATGACGACACATGGAATGCATGCCAACATCACATTGACGAACGGGAGTTAGCCACATATCTCTCTATGTTATAACTGTTGCATGATGAATGTCATCCAAACAAATCACCGACCCATTGCCTACGAGTTTGTCCCACTACTGTTGTTACTTGTTTTGCTCTGCAGCTGTTACTACTCTTGCTGCTACTGTTACTTGCTTTGCTGTGCTGCTACTTGCTACTGCTGCTACTTGCTACTGTTGTCACCACTGCTATTCCTTGCCACTTGTGTCACTCGTTACACTGCTGCTACCTGCTACAATACTTTTTCGCTCGCCGTTGCCGGGAAAGAATATTTCCCGTCCACGGGCAACTTCTGGCGCCATTGATACAACCGTTAGGAATAGTCTGCCGTCAATAGATCGTTTCTGGCACCGTTGCTATCATACTACTTTGCTACTGATACTTTGCTTGAAGATACTAATCTTTCAGGTGTGGTTGAATCGGACACATTCAGCTGCGAATACTTGAGAGTATCCTTTCGCTTCTTGTCGGGCGAACCAACAAATTTGGGTTGAATACTCTACCCTCGAAAACTGCCGCGAACCCACGCGCTGGTGGGCCATTGCAAGACAATTGCTAATTGTTGAGCAACTGGGAGCAGTTCTGGCTCCGTTGCGAGGAAGGCATCAAGTCAGGAACACGTCAACAACATTTCTCTAGTGTCGTTGCCGGGGACTGCTAGCAAGCGCCCTCTGACCTAGGTGTTGCGCCTATATATTCCCTAAAATCCCAAAAAAATCAGGGGATCATCGAAAGTACTTTTCCGCCGCCGCAAGCTTCTGTCTCCGCAAGGTCCCATCTGGGGCACGTTCTGGTGCCCTACCAGAGGGGGGGATTCGGACACGGAGGGCTTCTTCATCAACACCATGACCTCTCCGATGATGCGTGAGTAGTTCACCATAGACCTACGGGTCCATAGCTAGTAACTAGATGGCTTCTTCTCTCTTTTGGATCTTCAATGCAAAGTTCTCCATGATCTTCATGGAGATCTATCTAATGTAATCTTATTTTGCGGTGTGTTTGTGGGGATCCGATGAATTGTGGATTTATGATCAGATTATCTATGAATCTTATTTGAGTTTCTTCTGGTCTCTCTTATGCATGATTTCATATCCTTGTAATTCTCTTCCAGTTGTGGGTTTTGTCTGGCCAACTAGATCTATGATTCTTGCAATGCGAGAAGTGCTTGGTTTTGGGTTCATACCGTGTGGTGACCTCACCCAGTGACAGAAGGGGTAGCGAGGCATGCATCGTGTTGTTGCCATCAAGGGTAAAAAGATGGGGTTTTCATCATTGGTTTGAGATTATCCCTCTACATCATGTCATCTTGCTTAAGGCGTTACTCTATTCGTCATGAACTCAATACACTAGATGCATGCTAGATAGCGGTCGATGTGTGGAGTAATAGTAATAGATGCAGAAAGTATCGGTCTACTTGTCTCGGACGTGATGCCTATATGTATGATCATTGCCTTAGATATCATCAAAACTTTGTGCGGTTCTATCAATTGCTCGACAGTAATTTGTTCACCCACCGTGATATTTGCTATTTTGAGAGAAGCCTCTAGTGAACACTATGGCCCCCGGGTCTACTCCACACCATATTTTCAGCCTTACACTTTTTACTTCGTTGCACTTTCCGCCTTCAGATCTCACTTTGCAAACAATCCTGAAGGGATTGACAACCCCTTTGAAGCGTTGGGTGCAAGCTTGTTTGTGTTTACGCAGGTACTCTGGACTTGACGAGACCCTCCTTCTGGATTGATACATTGGTTCTCAAGCTGAGGGAAATACTTACTGCTCCTATGCTGGATCCCCCTTTCCTCTTCAAGGGAAAAACCGACGCAAACCAGAGAAGTAACAAGAAGAATTCCTAGCGCCAAGGAAGGACTTTTGTTGCCGCAGCAGATATCTAAGGCAATGATCATTCATATAGGCATCACGTCCGAGACAAGTAGAACGATATTTCTGCATCTACTACTATTACTTCACACATCGGCCGCTATCCACCATGCATCTAGTGTATTGAGTTCATAACGAACAGAGTAACGCCTTAAGCAAGATGACATAATGTAGAGGGATAAATTCATGCAATAGATATAAACCCCATCTTTTTACCCTTGACGGCAACAACACGATGCGTGCATCGTTACCCCTTCTATCACTGGGTGAGGACGCCACACGGTATGAACCCAAAACCAAGCATTTCTCCCATTGCAAGAACTGTAGATCAAATTGGCCAAATGAAACCCACAACTCGAAAAGAATTACAAGGATATGAAATCATGCATATAAGAGATCAGAAGAAACTCAAATAAGATTCATAGATAATCTGATCATAAATCCACAATTCATCGGATCTCGACAAACACACCGCAAAAGAGGATTACATCGGATAGATCTCCATGAAGATCATGGAGAACTTTGTATTGAAGATCCAAGAGAGAGAAGAAGCCATCTAGCTACTAGCTATGGACCCGAAGGTCTGTGGTGAACTACTCACGCATCATCGGAGAGCAATGGTGTTGATGAAGAAGCCCTCCGTGTCCGAATCCCCCCTCCAGCAGGGCACCAGAACGTGCCCCAGATGGGATCTTGCGGAGACAGAAGCTTGCGGCGGCGGAAAAGTATTTTCGTGGCTCTCTCTCGTGGTTTCAGATTTTTCACGGATTTATAGGCGGAAGAAGTAGGGCAAAGGAGCCACGGGGGGCCCACAAGCCTGCTAGGCGCGGCCCCCTAGGCCACGGCTAGGGGGCTTGTGGCCTCCCCCGGGAACCTTTGCCTTGGTTCTCAAGCTCCCTGCGTATTTTCTATTCCAGAAAAAATCTTTTCGGAGGTTTTATTCCGTTTGGACTCCGTTTGATATTCTCCTGTGAAAAAGATCAAAAACACGGAAAAAACAGGAACTGGCACTTGGCACTGAGTTAATAAGTTAGTCCCAAAAAAAGATATAAAATGCATACAAAACATCCAAAGTTTGACAAGATAATAGCATGGAACCATAAAAAATTATAGATACCTTGGAGACGTATCAAGCATCCCCAAGCTTAACTCCTGCTCGTCCTCGAGTAGGGAAGTGATAAAGACTGAATTTTTGATGTGGAATGCTACCTAGCATATTTGTCCTTTGTAACTTCTTCCATGTGACATGAATGTTCAGATCCGTAAGATTCAAAACAATAGTTTGCTATTGACATGAAAACAATAATACTTCAAGGAAACTAGCAAGGTAATCATGAACTTTCGAAATAACAAGGCCAAGGAAAGTTATCCCTACAAAATCATATAGTCTCGCTATGCTCCATCATCCCCACACAACGAATTTAAATCATGCACAACCCCGGTATTGGCCAAGTAATTGTTTTCGCACTCTTACTTTCTCAAACTTTTTCAACTCTCACGCAATACATGAGTGTGAGCCATCGATATAACACTATAGGTGGAATTGAGTGTGGTGGAGGTTGTGAGGCAAAAAAGGAGGAGATAGTCACATTGACTCGGCGTATCAATGGGGTATGGAGATGCCCATAAATAGATATCAATGTGGATGAGTAGGGATTACCATGCAATGGATGCACTTAGAGCTATTGCTACTTCTCAAACAACAGCACCAAAAATTGACACGTTGACGGAGACTTGCTTGCGTCGGTTTTTCCCCTTGAATAGGAAAGGGTGATGCAGCACAGAAGCAGTAAGTATTTTCCTCAGTTTGAGAACCAAGGTATCAATCCAGTAGGAGAATCTCGTCAAGTCCAGAGTACCTGCACAAACACAAAAGAGCTTGCACCCAACGCTATAAAGGGGTTGTCAATCCCTTCAAGATTGATTGCAAAGTGAGATCTGAAGGCGGAAAGTGAAACGAAGAAAAAGTATAAGGCTGAAAATATGGTGTGGAGTAGACCCGGGGGCCATAGTGTTCACTAGAGGCTTCTCTCAGAATAGCAAATATCACGGTGGGTAAACAAATTACTGTCAAGCAATTGATAGAACTGCGCAAAGTCATGACGATATCTAAGGCAATGATCATACATATAGGCATCATGTCCGAGACAAGTAGACCGATACTTTCTGCATCTACTACTATTACTCCACACATCGACCGCTATCGAGCATGCATCTAGTGTATTGAGTTGATGACGAACAGAGTAACGCCTTAAGCAAGATGACATGATTTAGAGGGATAATCTCAAACCAATGATGAAAACCCCATCTTTTTACCCTTGATGGCAACAACACGATGCGTGCCTCGCTACCCCTTCTGTCACTGGGTGAGGTCACCACATGGTATGAACCCAAAACCAAGCACTTCTCCCATTGCAAGAATCATAGATCTAGTTGGCCAGACAAAAGCCACAACTCGAAGAGAATTACAAGGATATGAAATCATGCATAAGATAGATTAGAAGAAACTCAAATAAGATTCATAGATAATCTGATCATAAATCCACAATTCATCGGATCTCGACAAACAACCGCAAAAGAAGATTACATCGGATAGATCTCCATGAAGATCATGGAAAACTTTGTATTGAAGATCCAAGAGAGAGAAGAAGCCATCTAGTTACTAGCTATGGACCCGTAGGTCTATGGTGAACTACTCACGCATCATCGGAGAGGTCATGGTGTTGATGAAGAAGCCCTCCGTGTCCGAATCCCCCCTCCGGCAGGGCACCAGAACGTGCCCCAGATGGTATCTTGCGGAGACAGAAGCTCGCGGCGGCGGAAAAGTAGTTTCGTTGATCTCCTGATTTTTTCTGGGATTTTAGGGAATTTATAGGCGAAAGACCTAGGGCAGAGGTGGCCCAGGGAGCCCACAAGCCTGGGAGGCACGGCCCCCCCTGACCGTGGCTAGGGGGCTTGTGGGGTCCCTGCAGGCCCCCTGCCCTGATTCTCAGGCTTCCCGATCTTCTTCTGTTTCGGAAAAAATCTTTTTGGCAGTTCCATTCCGTTTGGACTCTGTTTAAAATCCTCCTCTGAAAGGGGTCAAAAACATGGAAAAAACACGAACTGGCACTTGGCACTGAGTTAATAAGTTATTCCCAAAAAATATATAAAAGGCATGCAAAACATCCAAAGTTTGACAAGATAATAGCATGAAACCATAAAAAATTATAGATACGTTGGAGACGTATCAAGCATCCCCATGCTTAACTCCTGCTCGTCCTCGAGTAGGGAAGTGATAAAGAATGAATTTTTGATGTGGAATGCTACCTAGCATAGTTGTCCTTTGCAACTTCTTTCGTGTGACACAAATGTTCAGATCCGTAAGATTCAAAACAATAGTTTCCTATTGACATGAAAACAATAATACTTCAAGCAAACTAGCAAGGTAATCATGAACTTTGAAAATAACAAGGCCAAGGAAAGTAAATCCCTACAAAATCATATAGTCTGGCTATGCTCCATCATCCTCACACAACTAATGTAAATCATGCACAACCCCGGTATTGGCCAAGTAATTGTTTTCGCACTCTTACTTTCTCAAACTTTTTATAACTATCACGCAATACATCAGCGTGAGCCATGGATATAGCACTATAAGTGGAATAGAGTGTGGTGGTGGTTGTGAGCCAAAAAGGAGAAGATGGTCACATTGACTCGGCGTATCAAAGGCTATGGAGATGCCCATTAATAGATATAAATGTGAATGAGTAGGGATTGCCATACAAAGGATGCACTAGAGCTATAAGTATGTGAAAGCTCAAAAGTAGAACTAGCGGGTGTGCATCGAACTTGCTTGCTCATGAAGACCTAGGGCAATTTTGGGGAAGCCCATCATTGGAATATACAAGCCAAGTTATATAATGAAGATTCCCACTAGCATATGGTGGTGAAGAAACGAGAGGCTCTCAATCATGAAGAACATGGTGCTATTATGAAGCACAAGTGTGGAAAAATATAGTAGCATTGTCCCTTCTCTCCTTTTCTCTCTTCCTTTTTTTATTTGGGCTCTTAGGCCTTTTTTCTTTTTATTTTTGGGCTATTTGGCCTCCTTTTTTTTATTTCCTCATATGGGACAATGCTCTAATAATGATGATCATCACACTTTTATTTACTCATAGCTCAAAGCTTAGAAATGACTCTATAGGAAATGCCTCCGGCAGTGTACCGGGATGTGCAACGATCTAGCTTGGCGTATGACGTTGAAACATCTCGCTAGCTATCTTACGATCATGCAATGGCAATATAAGAGTGACGGCACAAGTCATGAGACGGAACGGTGGGAGTTGCATGGAAATATATCTCGGAATGGCTATGAAAATGCCATAGTAGGTAGATATGGTGGCTGTTTTGAGGGAGGCATTTGGTGGGTTTGTGTACCGGCGAGAATTGCGCGGCACTAGAGAGGCTAGCAATGGTGGAAGGTGAAAATGCATCTATACCATGGACTCACATTAGTCATGAAGAACTCACATACTTGTTGCGGAAGTTTTTATTAGTAATCGAAACAAAGTGCTAAACGCATACTCCTAGGGGAAGGGTTGGTAGGTGTTAACCATCGCGCGATCCCGACCTCAACACAAAGGATGACAATCAATAGATCAATTATGCTCTGACTTCCTAACAGAGCGGTTCACCATACGTGCATGCTACGGGAATCACTAACTTCAACACAAGTATTTCTAGATTCATAACACCTTACTAACATAAATCTTAATATTACCAAATCCACGTCGCAAAACTAATTGAGAGGAATCAAAACTTCTCTTTCTACTCAATGCACATGAAGATGGAGGTTTTTGTATCCTCTTTGGGTACCTATCACCTTTGGGACTAATTTCATAGCATAAGCCGACTACCAAATCACGCACTGTCGTGCTCTAAAAGATCTAAGTGAAGCACATAGAGCAAAATTATCTAGCTCAAAAGATATAAGTGAAGCACAATGAGCATTCTAGCAAAATCACGATGAGTGCATGTCTCTCTCTAAAGGTGTGCAACAAGGATGATTGTGACACAATAAAAAGAAAAGTCTCCTAAGATACAAGACGCTCCAAGAAAAACACATATCATGTGGTGAATAAAAAATAGCTCCAAGTAATGTTACCGATGGATTGAAGACGAAAGAGGGGATGCCTTCCCGGGGCATCCCCAAGCTTAGGCTTTTTGGTGTCCTTGAATTTGGCTTGGGATGCCTTGGGAATCCCCATGCTTGAGCTCTTTCCACTCCTTATCTCTTTGTCCATGAGAACATCACCCAAAACTTGAAAACTTCACAACACAAAACTAAAACAGAAACTCGTGATAACATTAGCACAAGAAAACAAACTACCACCACTTTAGGTACTGTAGCAATCTTAATTTCTATTTGTATTGGTGTTGGGATACTGTATTCTCACTTTTCCATGGCTAGTACCCCCCGATACTATCCATAGTTTCATCAAAACAAGCAACCAACTCAATAAAAACAGAATCTGTCAAAAACAGACCAGTCTGTAGCAATCTGTATACTTCGTATACTTCTGGTACCTCAAAACTTCTGAACAATTACTACTGCCTGGGCAAAAGGCATATCAACCAGCAACAAAAAGAATCAACTCAAAAGCTCTTTCTGAATAAAAATGAAAAATCATCTCGTGAGCGAAAAGTTTCTGTCTTTTACCAGCAGGATCAAACAACCATCACCAAGACTAGTCATAAAGGTTTTGCTTGGCTCAAACACAAAAAGAAACACAAAAAACACAATCAAAACAGAATTATGATGGTGTGGACGCAACAAAACATAAAGAAAAAGAAATAAATTCATTGGGTTGCCTCCCAACAAGCGCTATTGTTTAACGCCCCTAGCTAGGCATAAAAGCGATAGAATCACATATCGTCGTCTTTGGTGCTCAAACCATAAGTGGCCCTCATCATGGATTCATAAGGCAATCCTATTTTCTTTCTAGGAAAGTGATCCATGCCCTTCTTTAAAGGAAACTGAAATCTAATATTCCCTTCCTTCATATCGATGATAGCACCGATAGTCCTTAGGAAAGGTCTACCAAGAATAATAGGGCATGTAGGATTGCAATCAATGTCAAGCACAATGAAATCCACAGGTACATAGTTCCTCTTTGCAATAATAAGAACATCATTGATCCTTCCCATGGGTTTCTTGACAGTAAAATCTGCAAGATGCAAATTAAGAGAACACTCTTCAATCTCATTAAAACCCAGAACATCACATAAAGACTTTGGAATCGCGGAAACACTAGCACCCAAATCACACAAAGCATTGCATTCATAGTTTTTGATTTTGATTTTGATAGTAGGTTCCCACTCATCATGAAGCTTTCTAGGGATAGAGACTTCCAATTCAAGTTTCTCTTCAAGAGATTTTATCATGGCTTCGACGATATGATCGGTAAAGGCCTTGTTTTGGCTATAAGCGTGTGGAGAGTTTAACATGGATTGCATCAAGGAAATGCATTCAATCAAGGAGCAACTATCATAATTGAATTCCTTGAAATCCAAGGTAGTAATTTCATTACAACTCAAAGTTTTAATATCTTCCAGTCCACTTTCAATACTTTTAGCATCAAGATAGATGGACTCCGAATCATTGGGGCACTTTTCAACCAAAGTGGATTCATATCCAGCCCCGTCATCATTAGGTTTGACACAAGAAAACAAAGATTCAATGGGAGTCACACCAAGCACTTTAAGATCTTCGTGATTCTTATCACGAGAACACGCATTTTTAAGCCATTCATGTCTAGCACAAATTTGGGCGGTTCTTTCTTTGCTCTCAATCATGGAAACACGCATAGCTTTCAAAGTTTCATCCATATTGATCTTGGGAGGTGCACATCTAACTTTCAAAGCATCAACATCACTAGACATTCTATCAACGCTCTTAGCCAAATCGTCAATTTTGAGTAGTTTTTTCTCTATGGACGCATTGAATTTTTTTTGCGAGTTGATAAACTCTTTGATATTACTCTCTAGATCAGAGGGTAAACTATTGTAATTTCCATGAGTATTGTTGTAGGAGTTGCCAAAGTTATTAGAGGAGTTACTAGGAAAAGGGCTAGGAACATAGTTTCCTCTAAAAGCATTATTGTTGCCAAAATTATTCCTACCAACAAAATTAACGTCCAAGCTAGCGTTGCTACTCTCAATCGAGGAAGACAAGGGCATATCATTAGGATCTAAAGGAGCAATTCTACTAGCAACCAAATTCATCAACTCATCCAATCTTATCACTCAACGAGTTAATTTCTTCTATAGCGTGTACTTTCTTACTAGTAGGTGACCTTTCAGTGTGCCACTGAGAGTAGTTCGTCATGATATTGTCTAGGAGCTTTGTGGCTTCCCCTAACGTGATTTCCATGAACATTCCACCCGAGGCGGAGTCCAAGATATTTCTAGAAGCGAAATTCAAGACATCGTAGAAGATTTGTATAATCATCCAAAGACTCAAGCCATGAGCGGGACAATTTCTAATCATCAATTTCATTCTCTCCCAAGATTGTGGAACATGTTCATGATCAAGTTGCTTAAAATTCATGATATAATTACGGAGAGAGATAATCTTAGCCGGCGGAAAATACTTGGAAATATAAGCATCTTTGCACTTATCCCAAGAATCGATACTATTTTTGGGCAAACACGGAAACCAAGTTTTTGCTCGATCTCGCAACGAGAAGGAAAAAAGCTTCAATTTAATCACATCTTTATCCAGATCTTTCTTCTTTTGCATATCGCAAAGCTCAATGAAGGTATTGAGATGGGATGCGGCATCTTCATTAGGAAGGCCGGAGAATTGCTCTTTCATAACAAGATTCAGCAAAGCGGCATTGATTTCGTATGACTCCGCACTAGTGGCGGGAGCAATCGGAGTACTAATAAAATCATTATTATTAGTATTCGAGAAGTCACAAAGTTTGGTGTTTTCAGTCATGGTGACTTCGGCAAGCAAACAAGCACACAAGCAAACAAAGAGCAAGCGAGAAAAAGGGTGAATGAAAAAGGCAAATTGGTGAAGTGGGGGAGAGGAAAACGAGAGGCAACTGGAAAACAAAGTAAATGCAAGAGATGAGTTTGCAACACTTACTTGGATGAGTTCTTGACTTGATCCTCCCCGGCAACAGCGCCAGAAATCCTTCTTGCTACTTCTCAAACAACAACGCCAAAAAATGACACGTTGACGGAGACTTGCTTGCGTCGGTTTTTTCCCTTGAAGAGGAAAGGGTGGTGCAGCACAGGAGCAGTAAGTATTTCCCTCAGTTTGAGAACCAAGGTATCAATCTAGTAGGAGAATCTCGTCAAGTCCAGAGTACCTGCACAAACACAAAAGAGCTTGCACCCAACTCTATAAAGGGGTTGTCAATCCCTTCAAGATTGATTGCAAAGTGAGATCTGAAGGCGGAAAGTGAAACAAAGAAAAAGTGTAAGGCTGAAAATATGGTGTGGAGTAGACCCAGGGGCCATAGTGTTCACTAGAGGCTTCTCTGAAAATAGAAAATATCACGGGGGGTAAACAAATTACTGTCGAGCAATTGATAGAACCGCGCAAAGTCATGATGATGTCTAAGGCAATGATCATACATGTAGGCATCACGTCCGAGACAAGTAGAACGATACTTTGTGCATCTACTACTATTACTCCACACATCGACCTCTATCGAGCATGCATCTAGTGTATTGAGTTCATGACGAACAGAGTAACGCCTTAAGCAAGATGACATGATGTAGAGGGATAATCTCAAACCAATGATGAAAACCCCATCTTTTTACCCTTGATGACAACAACACGATGCGTGCCTCGCTACCCCTTCTGTCACTGGGTGAGGTCACCGCATGGTATGAACCGAAAACCAAGCACTTCTCCCATTGCAAGAATCATAGATCTAGTTGGCCAGACAAAACCCACAACTCGAAGAGAATTACAAGGATATGAAATCATGCATAAGAGAGATCAGAAGAAACTCAAATAAGATTCATAGATAATCTGATCGTAAATTCACAATTCATCAGTTCTCGACAAACACACCGCAAAAGAAGATTACATCGGATAGATCGCCATGAAGATCATGGAGAACTTTGTATTGAAGATCCAAGAGTAAACCTAAGAATGGTTTTATCTAAACCGGGTATTTTGGGTCAGTTTTGCCTCATAGTTTTGTTTGGTTCAGGTATAAATGGGTCCAGTTTGACAACAGGTGGGTTTAATTTGGTTTTTCATGAGAAACGGATGGGTATGGTCAGGTACAGGCACAAACAGGTACAATTCCACGTTAGTTAAACCTACAGTTCTCACCTGGTTGGGAAACTGATTCGTAGGTCTCTCTCCCCAGATACTCCTATCTCTTAAAACAACCACAAGACGATAGGCCATGGTCTTGAGACCGTGACTGACAGCGCGTGAGCACGCGGCCGCCGTCGGCCGGATCGGCCTGCTCCGGCCACGTCTGCGACCATCGCGCCTGGATCCCCCCGACCGCCGTGCCCGAATCCGCCCTGCTCCAACTCCTCCTTGGGGATCAGCGCATGGGGCTCCCGTGGCGGTGCTGGTCACTATGTAGGAGGCGACCGCTGGTCTCCGTGCTCCGGCTGCCTTCGAGGCCAACAAGCCCGGACCTAGGTCCCGCGTCGACTGCTATATCCTCTCTCTGAGTCTGCTGCTCTTGGATGGGCCCCATGCGTCGTAGCCCGCGACGGATGGGTTCACGCCGCAGCCACTACGTTAGCTGGATCCCGACGGCTCGCATCGCTCAGCACTAGCCCGACGATGCCCATCTCCCGGTGTCCCCTGCTGCCCCTCCGAGTGTTATCAGCTCAACCCAATGGGAGACCTGCCCGAGGCATTGACCCATTGGAATGAATGGGCTTCTAGCCACTTCAGTAAATGGTTTAAACCCACCGATGGGCACTAGGTTTAGTTCGGTTTGGGTGCAAAGATTTGAGTGGTTCGGTTTTGGTTGGGGCGATGAAACTATTGTATGGGTTTAGTTTGGGTTGGGTTGATAAAAATATCGTGCGGGTTCAGTTCGGTTATGGTGCAGTTTATAAACCATTCTCAGGTTTATCCAAGAGAGAGAAGAAGCCATCAAGCTACTAACTATGGACCCGTAGGTCTATGGTGAACTACTCACGCATCATCGGAGAGGTCATGGTGTTGATGAAGAAGCCCTCCGTGTCCGAATTCCCCCTCCGGCAGGGCACCAAAACGTGCCCCAGATGGGATCTTGCGGAGACAGAAGCTTGCGGTGGAAAAGTACTTTCGATGATCTCCTGATTTATTCTGGGATTTTAGGGAATTTATAGGCGAAATACCTAGGGCAGAGGTGGCCCAGGGATCTCGTAAGCCTGGTGAAAGTGCATCCTATGCCCCTAATCGACTTTTGGTGTTAATGACAACACATACATAGGAAACTAATCCAATTTGTTGAGTGTATCTCGGGATGGCAAGTACTTTAGTAGATTGAGAATTATGTGCCAAAGGTTGTCTGAGAAGATTGAGGATTTATATTTCGAGAAGGCTCGGGATTAACAAAAGATGATGTAGACTAGTCCTTTGAGTTCACTGATACTGAGTATAGGGATCCCGCACTATTAAGAGGGGATCACAGGTTTTGCGAAGAACTTGCTCATACCACATCTTTACTGTCATACCCAATTCCACATATTCTCCACTCTGTTCTTATATCAATACAGGTCTATTGCCACGAACATCCGGCTCCCTCCGGACGTCCGAGGGCCGGACGTCCGGATGGCTTCGGAAATCCGCAGCCCTTCACCAGAAGTTTGTGAGACATATAACTCGGAAACCCGCTCCCTCTGGAAATCCGAGGGCCGGACGTCCGACCAGCCCCGGAAATCCGGAGCCCTGCACCAGTAGAAGTTGAGTTCTATAACTCGGATTTCCGGCTCCCTCCGAACGTCCGAACCCTTCAAAAATCTGGAACCTACCACCAGAAGAAGTTGAGTTCTATAACTCAGATTTCCGGCTCCCTCCGGACGTCCGAGGGCCGGACGTCCGTTCCTCTTCGGAAATCCGGAATCACCCACCAGTAGCAGTTGAGTCGAATAAACCGGAATTCCGGTCCTCTCCGGACGTCCGGTCACTGTTCCATACACGGTATTTTCAGTCATATCTACAGGCCTCGGACGACCGACCCCTGTCGGACGTCCGACCTCTCGCGGACGCCCGGAGGCCCGGCAACTGTCGGACGTCCGGACCCTGTGTGACTTAAAGTGCTCCCAACGGCTGGATTTCACTCCTCACTATATATACTCTTCTCCCACCTCGGGAAAGGGTGTTCAACACAGCTAGAGTACACCCAAGAACACCTTTCCTCTCACTCACTCTTGTCTACACTAAATCCTACATCCCAAGAGCATTTGTGAGTTCCTTTGAGTGTTGTTCCAATCAAAAGATAGATCATCTCCCTCTCCTCCTTCCCACCAAAGTGATTTGTGATTTGAGCAAGTTTTGAGCAATCCCCGTGATCTTGTTACTCTTGGAGGTTGGAGACTCCTAGGCGGTAGGAGTCTTCAGAGAGGAATCAATCCATTATGATATCCCCCGGAAAGTTTGTGAAGGTTTGGAAGCCACCTCAAGGCTTACCACTAGTGGTTGAGAAACGCCTTTGTGGAGTTATCTCAAAGGGAGAATAGGGTGAGCCTTCGTGGCGTTGGTGTGCCTTCGTGGTAACATCCGCCCCTCTAACGGTGACGTAGCTTCCCTCCAAGGAAGTGAACATCAGGATACATCCTTGTCTCTCTTGGAGTTTCGGTTATTCCTAACCCTAACTCTCTACTTGTGTTAATCCTTATTACGTACTTGTATTTGATTATTGTTTACCGCTTGTCTTACTTCACTCTAAATAGCTTACTCCCTGTCATAGCAATTATTAGGCTTACACTCATATTCCGCACTTTTGCCTAAAATTGCTAAGTAATTATTAAAATTTGGATTTGTACCTATTCACCCCCCCCCCTCTAGGTCCATCTCGATCCTTTTCAATTGGTATCAGAGCCTCGTGCTCTATTCGTGTGGCTTAACCGCCCTAGAGCAAGATGGACGGGGAACCAGCTACGATAGCTCCAGTGCAGAGGGACGGGACTTCCTCGGAAGTCAAGTCTTTCACCTCTGAGGACCTGAAACGGGCCCTTGCCAAGCAAAAAGAGGAGCATGATGCTTCTCTTGAGGTCATGGTCCAAATGAGACTAGCATCACTAACCACGGGGACAACCACGTCTCCGAGGGCCTCAGGGCCAATGTGCGTGATACTTCATTTGGCCAACAACCTCCAGAAAGGAACCAAACCAGTGTTCCATGGCTTTATGCTAGATCTCAAATTGAGAAACCTAAGTACAATCCTGGAGGAAAACCTCCCTTGCTTGATGACAATTCCGATTTTGCTTTGTGGAGAGTTGGTATGCACGATCATCTTAGGTACGCCAATGATGAGATGTTGGACATCCTCGAGCATGGGTACAATCCTGTAGATCCAAGGTGCCTCACTCCCAGAGAAACTTATGACAGGAATCTCAATGACACTGCGATCATGTGCATAAGAAAAGAAATGAATGACAAGCAACGAAGACCTTACATTCACATCACAAGTGCCAAGGAACTGCGGGATAGCATTATAAGGACCAAGACCGGTACCTCCACTCTTCGGGTTGCTCAATATGAAATTGCCAAGGGGCAATTACAGAATTTCTGTATGGAAAACGGTGAATCTCCCAAGCAACTACTAGAACGGCTCATGACTCTCGCCCCAGACATTGAGTCATGTGACTGTGACAAGACGCAAGATGGTTTCAATCTGACCAAGAGATTTCTTGTGGACAAGTTACTACATGCTCTTGCTCTGTATCATCATCAAATGGTATGGGACATGAGGCAGCACCATGGGTTCAAAGAAATGACTCCGGATGACATCATATCCACTTTCCAATTATTTGAAGAGTCAAAGGCAAATGCAACAAAGCACCTTGCCATGCATGGCACTTCAACATCAAAGATCAATCTTGCTTTGAAAGCCAAGCATGAATGTGACGAAGAAGAAAGTGAAGAAGAAGAGGGTGATGATGACTGCGAAGATGGTGATGATGTTGACTCTGATGAAAGCCCATCTTTTGAGGACATTGCTCTCTTTGTAAAGAAGTTCAGTGCAGGAAAGTTCAAGGTAAGATTCCCAAAGAAGAAGGTAAGGAAATGCTATAACTGTGAGGAAACCAACCACTTCTCCAATGACTGCCCTTATGAGAAGAGAGAAGACAAACCAAGGTTTCCAAAGACCTTTATAAAGAAGAAGTTGCCAAACCCTATGAACTCCAAGTTCAAGAGGACAGATGGAAGAGCAATGGTTGCACAAGAAGAATCAGATCCAGAAGATGTTGGTGGAGTTTCCGGAGTAGCTCAGGATACACAAAACATCTCGAGGATAGTCAACAAAATTGGTGATGTTGTTCACTACAACTATATGAAGGACTACAAGGGCAACGCCCACAAGTGTTTGATGGCAAAGACTGCCATGGGAGATGAGGAAGACCAAAACTCCCACGATAAGGTTAAGGTAACTCCACAGCTAAACTCTTTCAGTCTAACTTCTACTTCATCTGATGAGTATCTTGATGCGGAAGATCACTATGAGGATAATGACTTAGATCATCCCATGTTTGCTAAAATGAACAAATTTATGTGCTCTCTTAAAGGAAAGAAGCTCACTATGTTTCGCATACTTATGGAGATGGTGAGTAAGCACACCAATACCATCAAGGAACTCGAAACCCTCATCACCGAGGAGAAGAAAAGAAATGAAATCCTTGAGCAGAAAGTCCTGTATGAGGAAGCACAAAATGATGCTCTATGCTCAAAAGTAGGTGAAAACCTTGATAAACATGCTAATGATCTTGCCTCCTTGAAAAAGGCTGAATCTGTGTGCAAAGAATTACTAAATGATAAAGACCGACTTGTGAACTCTCATGCTTCCCTTTCTAAGGACTGTGAGCGTCTATCATTGTCTCTCAAAGACAAGGAAGAGAAACTCACTGTTCGTACAAAGAGCTTTGAGGCACTTAAGGTCACTTATCTTGACACTCTAGCTAAGGCCTACTCCTCACCTATTATTAATGTTGATACCTGCACTACTAATTCTAGTAGTGAACTGACATCTATCCTTGAGGAAAATTGTTTGCTAAAGGCACAGCTAGACAGAGGTCTCATGACATGTGCACAAGGACAAAAGACTCTCAATGAGATCTTAAGTCGACACAATGGAGGCTTCGCCAAAGAAGGGCTTGGGTTCAACCCAAGCACTGCCAAGAAAAGTGCATCTCCTCTCAAGTGTACCACTCCGCTTAAAGAAATATTTGTACGAGAGGGACACACGGAGAAAGGTAAGGTTGTGAGTGGATCGGCCACTAGGGGTTCGTCTACTCACAACAAGACAACCGAATTCATGCCTCCATCCTATGTACTACGCAAATCAAAGAAGGAGAGGTCTATGCTAAATTCGTTGGTCCTCGTAATGCATTCCGATTCTATGCTATTTGGGTCCCTAAGGCTCTTGTAACTAATGTGAAAGGCCCCATGACAAAATGGGTACCTCAAACCAAGTCTTAATTCGTTACAGGCTGTTTTCTCCGGAGGAGCCAAATGGGTGATTGACAGTGGATGCACCAATCATATGACCGGAGATAGTAACTTGCTCTATGACTTCATGCAAGCCATTTGACCATACATGAGCATTGTATTTGGTAGAGGGTCGAAAGGGCAGGTAATTGGGTTGGGCAAGGTGGCAATCACAAATGACATGTCTATTGGAAATGTCATGCTTGTCCAATCTCTTCAATATCATTTACTTTCTGTTCACCAATTGGCTTCCGTCGGTTATGACACATTATTTGGACTAACGGATGTGAAAGTCTTTAAGAGAGACACTCTTGAAGTGGCTTTTGTTGGAGAGTTGGATGGCAACCTTTACACGGTTGACTTCTCGAAAGAGAGCACCTTCCATACAACTTGTCTAATGGCCAAGGCCGACATGGGATGGCTGTGGCATCGCCGGCTCGCCCATGTTGGCATGAAAAATCTTCAAAATCTCTTAAACGACAATCACATCCTTGGACTAACAAATGTATCTTTTAAGAAAGATCGTGTGTGCAGTGCATGCATAGCTGGGAAACAACATCAATCAAGACATCCACCCAAGAACATTGTATCCACTCCGAGGCCGTTAGAGCTCCTTCATGTGGATATGTTTGGACCTCCTTCATGGGCAAGTCTTGGAGGGAAAAAGTATGGCCTAGTCATTGTTGATGATTACTCAAGATATACATGGGTGTTCTTTCTCAAGTCCAAGGACGAGACGAAGATCACCTTCATTGACTTTGCCAAACAAGCCCAACGGAAGTTTGACTAGGACATCAAGGCAATAAGAAGTGATAATGGCTCTGAGTTCAAGAACTACACCCTAGAAGAATTTATTAGTGATGAGGGAATTGAACATCAGTACTCTGCACCTTACACCCCTCAACAAAATGGTGTGGCAGAGAGGAAGAACCGGACACTTGTGGAGATGGCAAGGTCCATGTTAGACGAATACAAGTCACCACATAGTTTTTGGGCTGAGGCCGTCAACACAGCATGTCATGCATCAAACCGGCTCTTCCTTCGATCAATATTGGAGAAGACTCCATATGAGCTCCTAACTGGGAACAAGCCCAATGTTAAGTATTTTCATGTGTTTGGATGCAAGTGTTTCATCCTCAACAAACGGGAACGGTTAGGAAAATTTCAATCCAAAACAACTGAAGGGATTTTTGTTGGCTATGGGTCAAACTCTCACGCCTACAGAGTCTACAAAAAATCCACTGGATGTGTTATAGAAACCTGTGACGTGACGTTTGATGAATTTAACCGCTCACATGGGGAGAAAGTTGATCTAAATGATGCAGGTGAAGAAGACTCCCCACAAGATATCTTAAACATGGGTGTAGGTGCACTTCTTCCCATGGAACAAAGACCCCATGATGATGATGAAGATGATGAGAGTATTTCTCATCCTCAAGACAGTTCACTGCCCGTACCTCCACAAGATACTAGCACACATATCATACTAGTTGTTGAGGATCAAGTGGGAGAACATGTCTCTCACCCTGATCACACTCAAGAACAAGCTGATCTTCAAGAGGTAGACCAAAGTATGGATATGTTTGATGATGAACCTCAACAAGTGCAGCGCGAAGAGGAATATCTTCCTCCGCACATAAATGATCCATATGTTGAGGACGTTGATGATGGAAACGAAGTTGAACCTCGTGAAACCTTGACGTCCATCATGCCACGTGTGGCCGGTCATGTTGATATTGATCAAATCCTCACCGGCGTGTCGGAAGGTAGAGTGACTCGTAAACAATTAACAAACTTTTGTGCTCACTTTTCGTTTGTCTCTAGTACTGTGCCACACAGGGTTCAGGATGCATTGTGTGACAATGACTGGCTTCTTGCTATGCAAGAGGAGCTAAACAGTTTTACACGCAACGAAGTATGGTCATTGGTAGAACGACCAACTGAGGAACATAATGTCATTGGTACTAAATGGATTTTCAAGAACAAGGAAGATGAAAATGGGACCGTCCTACGCAACAAGGACAGGTTAGTAGCACAGGGGTACTCCCAAGTTGAAGGTTTGGACTTTGGTGAAACCTTCGCCCCTGTTGCTCGTCTTGAGTCCATTCACATTTTATTGGCCTATGCTACTTTCAATGGTTTTACTTTGCATCAAATGGATGTGAATAGTGCTTTTCTTAACGGTCCTCTACAAGAATAGGTATATGTATCACAACCACCTGGGTTTGTTGACCCTCACCACAAAGACCATGTATATAAACTTCACAAGGCTCTGTATGTCCTCAAACAAGCACCCCGTGCTTGGTACGATCATCTTAAGAAGTTCCTACTCGATGATGGCTTTGTGGTGGGGGTGATCGATCCCACTCTTTTTACTAAGAGGGAAAATGGTGATTTTATCTTATGCCAAATCTATGTAGATGACATCATTTTTGGTTCTCCTAACATCCATTTATGCAAGAAGTTTGTGGCTTCCATGACCAAGACCTTTGAGATGTCACTCAACACGGACTTGAAGTTCTTTCTTGGTTTTCAAATACAACAATTTCAAGAAGGGATTTTCTTGTCTCAAACTAAGTACCTCAAGGACATTCTTGAAAAATTTGATATGACAAATGCTAAACCAATGAAGACTCCCATGGCCACCGATGTAGTTCTAAATGAAGACACAAACGGTACTCCTTTTGACCCATCTACTGACCGCTCCATGATTGGTTCGCTACTTTATCTTTGCGCATCTAGACCGGACATCATGCTAAGTGTAGGCATATGTGCTAGATTTCAAGCTTCCCCTAGGGAAAGCCATCACACGGCGGTTAAGCATATTCTTAGATACCTTGTTCACACCCCAAAGTTAGGCTTATGGTACCCTAAGGATGCAAAGTTTGATCTTATTGGGTATTCCGATGCGGATTGGGCCGGTGATAAAGTGGGATGGAAATCCACTTCCGGTGCATGTAAGTTTCTTGGACGCTCCTTGGTAAGTTGGTCCTCGAAAAAGCAGAACTGTGTTTCTCTCTCCACGGCCGAGGCCGAATATATTGCAGCCGCAAGCTGTGCAACTCAACTGCTATGGATGAGGCAAACACTAAAGGATTATGGTATCACGTATCGACACGTTCCTCTTCTCTGTGATAATGAAAGTGCCATAAAGATCTCCGAGAACCCCATTGATCACCCTCGCACAAAACATATTGATATTAGGTATCATTTCTTGAGAGATCATGTGCAAAAGGGTGATATTGATATTACCCATGTGGGTACCGACATGCAGTTAGCCGACATTTTCACCAAGCCACTTAGCGTTGCTAGGTTCTGTCAAGTTAGGCGTGAACTTGGTATCTTGGAGCTTGACAACATATCTTGAAACCTTGCACACATACACACACTCACATTATGGTTGTGTCTTGATGTGGGCATGTATTTAGGGGGAGTGAGTCTTAATTTTCTGTTTTTGAGCTTACAAAGTACGCATACATCAATTTATGTCTCTCCGTAGTACATGTAATGCTTGTAGGAAACTCTCTTCGTATTTATTTTTGTGTGCAAAACCATGCAAGTCATCATTTCATCATCAAAACAAAAAAATACAGAACCAGCCTCCTCCTCCTTCTCGGACGTCCGACATGTCTCGGACGTCCGGCGGCAAAACCCCTTCCGGTCGTCCGAGGCCTTAATCACCTTCGGACGTCCGACGCCTCGGGCCTATATATATAGCTGGGCGCGGGGGCTGGGCTCTTGCCCTAACCCTCAGCGCCCCTTTTCCCAAGCACGGCCGCCGCCGCCAGCTCGAGGAGCTCCCGCCTGCGCCGCCAAACTCGAGATCGGGCCGATCTCCTCCGCGGATCCTCCACATCTTCCTCTTTCTTCCTCGCGGGATCCGTCTTCAGGTCTTTCCTCCGTCTCCTTTCGCGGTTGGTTTGGTTCTCCTCTCTCTCTCCCATGTATCTCCATGACTCGTTCCTCATTTGGGGATTTTTCATCCGCGTAGGTTTTTGTGCTCCATGGGCAAGACCAAGCAGAGCGCTCGGAAGACCGCGGGTGGCTCCTCATCCCGCGCCCCTACCACGGGGTCGGACTCGGATGAGCCACGTCGTCCCTTCAAACGGACTGCCCGGCGTTCTCCATCTCCACACCTCCCCTCGTCGTCTGATGGTGATGACCCCGACTTCGAGGAGGAGCTTGCCGCCGAGGACTTTGCTGACCAGCCCGCCGAACGGAGGTCCAAGCCAAAGCCCGGGACTCGTAGGGCGTCCTACATGCCATCACCTCCTCCTGCCCAGCCCGCAGGTGAAGCTCGTCGCATATCACTAGAACCTCCTGCTACTTGAGGTCGCGCAATCACGAACTTCACCACACTTGGCGCGGCTTCATACCTCACTTTGCGCCGCGACCTTGATCCATACGCTGTCGTACGTGACTCTACGGACTCATGTTTCCGCACAAACGTCCAGGCGGACATCTTTACCACAGTCATAGTACCTAAGGGTTTATCTATTCATCTCTATATTGATGTTGAGCATATTCGCACGCACCCGGCGAAATATCCGGGTGCCATTGAGCTTATTGAGGCATCGGGGCTTGCCGCCCCAGTTGCCTTTCATCGCGACTTTAATGCTGCTGCCATTCACCAGTTCTATGCCACATGCTATTTTGGTCCAAACCACACTGTCAGCTGGATCACCTCTGACGTTCGCTTCACTGCTACTTATGATACTTTTGTTGCCGCACTTGGTTTCCCCAACTCCGGTTTCAAAATACATAGGGATGATCCTAACCATGCGCATAAGTCCATTGACGCGTGTGGGTACCTTCTCAAACCACTCAGTGAGCTTGATGCGGATGAATGCCTGAAGGACCTTAACCAGGTATCCATCTGGCGATCCCCTTACTTCATCATTTTTCAGTGTCTCATCCGCACCATCTATCCCAAAATGGGTGATAAGGGCTCTTGCAGTGGCTATTGTATTGACATCATGTCTCACTTGTTCGAGCACCCTAAGGGAAAAATTAATGTGCCTCATTTTCTATGGCATGAGATTCGGCTTGCTAGCTTTCAGTACAAGCGAGCCTTTCCTCATGCCCCTTCATCCAGGCTCTTATTAATCATGTAGCTGATTTCTCTGTGGTTGTCACTCACACACATCGCAAGTGGGTCATTCCCGCTCACATGGCGGATAACTATGCTCTCAAGAAAGCCCCCTCATCCTCCACATCCACTCGCCGCACTGCTGCACGGGCCGCCACCCCCTCATCTAGCTCCGCTCCTCTCGGTCACATTGCCAAATTCCTTGGCAAGGCACATTCTGCTTTGATGAAGGCCGTCTCTTTCCAATGTGGTCAAACCCATGATGTGGTTTGTCGCTTAGTCTCCTCCAAGAATGTCCTCAAGGCTCGTCTGAGAGCCTTGGGCGCTCTTGATGTGAGTGATGATGAGGCCCCTCCTGTTGCTCCTCCTACTGATTTTGGCTTCCCATCTGGTCCTGAGTGGTCTGATTTCTTTGACGAGGCTGGTGGCAGTGGCTTGCGTGATGATGATGATGATGATGATGAGCTCTGAGCGTGGTTGTTGCTATTGTTGTCTCCCTTTTTGGTACTTGGTGCCAAAGGGGGAGTAATGTATCGTAGTCTTTAGTCTTTGGAGATTTAATGTAATGGATAAACTCATGTATGGCTACTTATGAATGATTGTGATTTGCTATGGATTGCTATGATATCATATCATCATAGACTATTATGTTTTGCTCCACTACTTCTATGATGATCTATTATCTTTACATGTTGATCCATTGGAGCTTCGATTTTTGTTATCATGCATATACTAAGGGGGAGCTCCGTACTAAATATCTCCTAGACTTTAGTGTATGTTAAATCCTTTTGAGACCCATGTATATGTTGTCATCAACTACCAAAAAGGGGGAGATTGAAAGTGCATCTATGCCCCTAATCGACTTTTGGTGTTAATGACAACACATACATAGGAAACTAATCCAATTTTTGAGTGTATCTCAGGATGGCAAGTACTTTAGTAGATTGAGAATTATGTGCCAAAGGTTGTCTGAGAAGATTGAGGATTTATATTTCGAGAAGGCTCGGGATTAAGAAAAGATGATGTAGACTAGTCCTTTGAGTTTACTGATACTGAGTATAGGGATCCCGCACTATTAAGAGGGGATCACAGGTTTTGTGATGAATTTGCTCATACCACATCTTTACTGTCATACCCAATCCCACAAATTCTCCACTCTGTTCTTATATCAATATAGGTCTATTGCCTCGGACATCCGACTCCCTCCGGACGTCCGAGGGCCGGACGTCCGGATGGCTTCGGAAATCCGCAGCCCTTCACCAGAAGTTTGTGAGACATATAACTCGGAAATCCGGCTCCCTCCGGACATCCGAGGGCCGACGTCCGACCAGCCCCGGAAATCCGGAGCCCTGCACCAGTAGAAGTTGAGTTCTGTAACTCGGATTTCCGGCTCCCTCCAGACGTCCGAGGGTCGGACGTCCGAACCCTTCGGAAATCCAAAACCTACCACGAGAAGAAGTTGAGTTCTATAACTCGGATTTCCGGCTCCTCCGGATGTCCGAGGGCCGGACGTCCGTTCCTCTTCGGAAATCCGGAATCACCCACCAGTAGCAGTTGAGTCGAATAACCCGAAATTCCGGTCCTCTCCGGACGTCCGGTCACTGTTCCATACACGGTATTTTCAGTCATATCTACAGGCCTCGGACGACCAACCCCTGTCGGACGTCCGACCTCTCGCGGACGCCCGGACGTCCGGCAACTGTCGGACTTCCGGACCCCGTGTGACTTAAAGTGCTCCCAACGGCTGGATTTCACTCCTCACTATATATACTCTTTTCCCACCTCGGGAAAGGGTGTTCAACGCAGCTAGAATACACCCAAGAACACCTTTCCTCTCACTCACTCTTGTCTACACCAAATCCTAGATCCCAAGAGCATTTGTGAGTTCCTTTGAGTGTTGTTCCAATCAAAAGATAGATTGTCTCCCTCTCCTCCTTCCCACCAAAGTGATTTGTGATTTGAGCAAGTTTTGAGCAATCCCCGTGATCTTGTTACTCTTGGAGGTTGGAGACTCCTAGGCGGTAGGAGTTTTCGGAGAGGAATCAATCCATTGTGATATCCCCCGGAAAGTTTGTGAAGGTTTGGAAGCCACCTCAAGGCTTACCACTAGTGGTTGAGAAACGCCTTCGTGGAGTTATCTCAAAGGGAGAATAGGGTGAGCCTTCATGGCGTTGGTGTGCCTTCGTGGTAACATCCGCCCCTCTAACGGTGACGTAACTTCCCTCCAAGGAAGTGAACATCGGGATACATCCTTGTCTCTCTTGGAGTTTCGGTTATTCCTAACCCTAACTCTCTACTTGTGTTAATCCTTATTACATACTTGTATTTGATTATTGTTTACCGCTTGTCTTACTTCACTCTAAATATCTTACTCCCTGTCATAGCAATTATTAGGCTTACACTCATATTCCACACTTTTTCCTAAAATTGCTATGTAATTATTAAAATTTGGATTTGTATCTATTCACCCCCCCTCTAGGTTCATCTCGATCCTTTTCACCTGGGAGGCGCGGGCCCCCCTGGCCACGGCTAGGGGGCTTGTGGGGTCCCTGCAGGCCCCCTGCCCTGATTCTCAGGCTTCCCGATCTTCTTCTGTTTCAGAAAAAAAAATTGGCAGTTTCGTTCCATTTGGACTCCGTTTGAAATCCTCCTCTGAAAGGGGTCAAAAACATGGAAAAAATTGGAACTGGCACTTGGCACTAAGTTAATAATTTAGTCCCAAAAAATATATAAAAGGCATGCAAAACATCCAAAGTTTGACAAGATAATAGCATGAAACCATAAAAAATTATAGATACGTTGGAGACGTATCAGCTATAAGTGTGTGAAAGCTCAAAAGGAGAACTAGTGGGTGTGCACCCAAGTTGCTTGCTCACGAAGACCTAGGACAATTTTGAGGAAGCCCATCATTGGAATATACAAGCTAAGTTATATAATGAAGATTCCCACTAGTATAAGGAGGTGACAAAACAAGAGACTCTCAATCATGAAGAACATGGTGCTATTATGAAGCACAAGTGTGGAAAAAGATAGTAGCATTGTCCCTTCTCTCTTTTTCTCTCTTTTTTTTGTTTGGTCTCTTTGGCCTCTTTTTTTTAATTTTTTTGGTGGGCATCTTGTTGGGGAACGTCGCGTGGGAAACAAAAAATTTCCTACGCGCACGAAGACCTATCATGGTGATGTCCATCTACGAGAGGGGATGAGTGATCTACATACCCTTGTAGACCGTACAGCAGAAGCGTTAGAGAACGCGGTTGATGTAGTGGAACGTCCTCACGTCCCTCGATCCGCCCCGCGAACAATCCCGCGATCAATCCCACGATCTAGTACCGAACGGACGGCACCTCCGCGTTCATCACACGTACAGCTCGATGATGATCTCGGCCTTCTTGATCCAGCAAGACAGACGGAGAGGTAGAAGAGTTCTCCGGCAGTGTGACGGCGCTCCGGAGGTTGGTGATGACCTTGTCTCAGCAGGGCTCCGCCCGAGCTCCGCAGAAACGCGATCTAGAGGAAAAACCGTGGAGGTATGTGGTCGGGCAGCCGTGAGAAAGTCGTCTCAAATCAGCCCTAATTGCTCCATATATATAGGAGGAGGGAGGGGGGGCCTTGCCTTGGGGTCCAAGGACCCCAAAGGAGTCGGCCGAGCCAAGGGGGAGGACTCTCCCCCCCCCCAAACCGAGTTGGACTAGGTTTGGTGGGAGGGAGTCCTCCTCCCTTCCCACCTCCTCCCCCTTTTTTTTCTTTTCCTTTGATTTCTTATCCTTGGCGCATAGGCCCCTTTGGGGCTGTCCCACCAGCCCACTAAGGGCTGGTGTGTCTCCCCAAAGCCTATGGGCTTCCCCGGGGTGGGTTGCCCCCCCCCCCCCGGTGAACTCCCGGAACCCATTCGTCATTCCCGGTACATTCCCGGTAACTCCGAAAACCTTCCGGTAATCAAACGAGGTCATCCTATATATCAATCTTCGTTTCCGGACCATTCCGGAAACCCTCATGAAGTCCGTGATCTCATCCGGGACTCCGAACAACATTCGGTAACCAACCATATAACTCAAATACGCATAAAACAACGTCGAACCTTAAGTGTGCAGACCCTGCGGGTTCGAGAACTATGTAGACATGACCCGAGAGACTCCTCGGTCAATATCCAATAGCGGGACCTGGATGCCCATATTGGATCCTACATATTCTACGAAGATATTATCGTTTGAACCTCAGTGCCAAAGATTCGTATAATCCCGTATGTCATTCCCTTTGTCCTTCGGTATGTTACTTGCCCGAGATTCGATCATCAGTATCCGCATACCTATTTCAATCTCGTTTACCGGCAAGTTTCTTTACTCGTTCCGTAATACAAGATCCCGCAACTTACACTAAGTTACATTGCTTGCAAGGCTTGTGTGTGATGTTGCATTACCGAGTGGGCCCCGAGATACCTCTCCGTCACACGGAGTGACAAATCCCAGTCTTGATCCATACTAACTTAACTAACACCTTCGGAGATACCTGTAGAGCATCTTTATAGTCACCCAGTTACGTTGCGACGTTTGATACACACAAAGCATTCCTCCGGTGTCAGTAAGTTATATGATCTCATGGTCATAGGAATAAATACTTGACACGCAGAAAACAGTAGCAACAAAATGACACGATCAACATGCTACGTCTATTAGTTTGGGTCTAGTCCATCACGTGATTCTCCCAATGACGTGATCCAGTTATCAAGCAACAACACCTTGTTCATAATCAGAAGACACTGACTATCATTGATCAACTGGCTAGCCAACTAGAGGCATGCTAGGGACGGTGTTTTGTCTATGTATCCACACATGTAAATGAGTCTTCATTCAATACAATTATAGCATGGATAATAAACTATTATCTTGATACAGGAATTATAATAATAACTATACATTTATTATTGCCTCTAGGGCATAATTCCAACAGTCTCCCACTTGCACTAGAGTCAATAATCTAGCCCTCACATCACCATGTGAATTACATTGTAATAAATCTAACACCCATACAGTTCTGGTGTCGATCATGTTTTGGCCGTGGAAGAGGTTTAGTCAGCGGGTCTGCTACATTCAGATCCGTGTGCACTTTGCATATATTTATGTCCTCCTCCTCCATGTAGTCGCGGATGAGGTTGAAGCGTCGTTTGATGTGTCTGGTCTTCTTGTGAAACCTTGGTTCCTTTGCTAAGGCAATGGCACCAGTGTTGTCACAGAACAAGGTTATTGGATCCAGTGCACTTGGCACCACTCCAAGATCCGTCATGAACTGCTTCATCCAGACACCCTCCTTAGCCGCCTCCGAGGCAGCCATGTACTCCGCTTCACATGTAGAATCTGCTACGACGCTTTGCTTGGAACTGCACCAACTTACTGCACCCGCATTAAGAATAAATACGTATCCGGTTTGCGACTTAGAGTCGTCCGGATCTGTGTCAAAGCTTGCATCGACGTAACCTTTTGCGGCAAGCTCTTCGTCACCTCCATACACGAGAAACATCTCCTTAGTCCTTTTCAGGTACTTCAGGATATTCTTGACCGCTGTCCAGTGATCCACTCTCGGATTACTCTGGAACCTACCTGCCATATTCTTGACCGAGTTGCTGGGCACTGAGTCTTACTCAATCTCGTACCTTGTAACACTGGCAAGAACCCTTTCTTGGACTGTTCCATTTTGAACCTCTTCAAAACTTTATCAAGGTATGTGCTTTGTGAAAGTCCTATCAGGCGTTTTGATCTATCCCTATAGATCTTAATGCCTAGAATGTAAGCAGCTTCTCCTAGGTCCTTCATAGAGAAACTTTTATTCAAGTAACCTTTTATGCTCTCCAAAAGCTCTACGTTGTTTCCAATCAGTAATATGTCATCCACATATAATATTAGAAACGCCACAGAGCTCCCACTCACTTTCTTGTAAATACAAGATTCTCCAACCACTTGTATAAACCCAAATGCTTTGATCACCTCATCAAAGCGTTTGTTCCAACTCCGAGATGCTTGCACCAGTCCATAAATGGATCGCTGGAGCTTGCACACCTTGTTAGCACTTTTAGGATCGACAAAACCTTCGGGTTGCATCATATACAACTCTTCCTTAAGGAAACCGTTAAGGAACGTCGTTTTGACATCCATCTGCCAGATTTCATAATCGAAAAATGCAGCTATTGCTAACATGATTCTGACGGACTTAAGCATTGCCACGGGAGAGAAAGTCTCATCGTAGTCAATTCCTGGAACTTGTGAAAAACCCTTTGCCACAAGTCGAGCTTTATAAACGGTCACATTACCGTCAGCGTCCGTCTTCTTCTTAAAGATCCATTTGTTCTGAATAGCCTTGCGGCCCTCAGGTAGTATCTCCAAAGTCCACACTTTGTTCTCATACATGGATCCTATCTCGGATTTCATGGCTTCTAGCCATTTGTTGGAATCTGGGCCCACCATTGCTTCTTCATAATTTGCAGGTTCATTGTTGTCTAACAACATGATTGATAAGACGGGATTACCGTACCACTCTGGAGCAGCGCGTGATCTCGTCGACCTGCGTGGTTCAACAGAAACTTGAACTGGAGTTTCATGATCATCATCATTAACTTCCTCCTCAACCGGCGTCGCAATGACAGAGGTTTCCCCTTGCCCTGCGCCACCATCCAGAGGGATGAGAGGTTCGACAACCTCGTCAAGTTCTATCTTCCTCCCACTCAATTCTCTCGAGAGAAACTCCTTCTCGAGAAAAGTTCCGTTCTTAGCAACAAACACTTTGCCCTCGGATTTGAGATAGAAGGTGTACCCAACTGTCTCTTTTGGGTAACCTATGAAGACGCATTTTTCCGCTTTGGGTTCCAGCTTTTCAGGCTGAAGCTTTTTGACATAAGCATCACATCCCCAAACTTTAAGAAACGACAACTTTGGCCTTTTGCCATACCACAGTTCGTATGGTGTCGTCTCAACGGATTTTGATGGTGCCCTAATGCAGCTGTTTCTAATGCATAACCCCAAAATGATAACGACAAATCAGTAAGAGACATCATAGATCGCACCATCTCTAACAAAGTACGATTACGACGTTCGGACACACCATTACACTGTGGTGTTCCAGGCGGTGTTAACTGCGAAACAATTCCACATTGTCTTAAGTGAGCACCAAACTCGAAACTCAGATATTCACCCCCACGATCAGACCGCAGGAACTTGATCTTCTTGTTACGATGATTTTCCACTTCACTCTGAAATTGCTTGAACTTTTCAAATGTTTCAGACTTGTGCTTCATCAAGTAGACATAACCATATCTACTCAAATCGTCAGTGAAGGTGAGAAAATAACGATATCCGCCGCGTGCCTCTACGCTCATTGGACCACACACATCGGTATGTATGATTTCCAACAAGTCACTTGCACGCTCCATTGTTCCGGAGAACGGAGTTTTAGTCATCTTGCCCATGAGGCATGGTTCGCAGGTGTCAAGTGAATCAAAGTCAAGTGACTCCAAAAGTCCATCAGCATGGAGTTTCTTCATGCGTTTTACACCAATATGACCCAAGCGGCAGTGCCACAAAAATATGGTGCTATCATTGTTTACTCTAACTCTTTTGGTCTCAATGTTATGTATATGCGTATCGCTATCAAGATTCAATATGAACAATCCTCTCACATTCGATGCATGACCATAAAAGATGTTACTCATAGGAATTGAACAACCATTATTCTCAGACTTAAAAGAGTAACCGTCTCGCAATAAACAAGATCCAGATATAATGTTCATGCTCAACGCAGGCACTAAATAACAATGATTTAAGTTCATCACTAATCCCGATGGTAGCTGAAGTGACACTGTGCCGACGGCGATTGCATCAACCTTTGAACCGTTTCCTATGCGCATCGTCACTTCGTCTTTCGCCAGCCTTCGTCTATTCCGCAGTTCCTGCTTCGAGTTGCAAATGTGAGGAACAGAACCGGTATCAAATGCCCAGGCACTACTACGAGAGCCGGTTAAGTACACATCAATAACATGTATATCAAATATACCTGATTTTTCTTTGCCCGCCTTCTTATCTGCCAGATACTTGGGGCAATTGCGCTTCCAGTGACCCATACCCTTGCAATAGAAGCACTCTGTTTCAGGCTTAGGTCCAGCCTCTTGCCTTTGCCGTTTCTCTTGAAACTAGTGGTATTGCTCACCATCAACACTTGATGCTCTTTACGGAGTTCAGACTCTGCGACTTTCAGCATCGCAAACAACTCGCCGGGAGACTTGTTCATCCCTTGCATGTTGTAGTTCAACACAAAGCCTTTATAGCTTGGCGGCAGTGATTGAAGGATTCTGTCAGTGATAGCTTCTTGTGGGAGTTCAATCCCCAGCTCAGCTAGACGGTTTGAGTACCCAGACATTTTGAGCACATGTTCACTGACAGACGAGTTTTCCTCCATCTTGCAAGCATAGAATTTATCGGAGGTCTCATACCTCTCGATCCGGGCGTTCTTCTGAAAGATAAACTCCTGGAACATCTCAAATGCTCCATGACGCTCAAAGCGACGTTGAAGTCCCGGTTCTAAGCCATACAAGACTGCACATTGAACTATTGAGTAGTCCTCCTTACGTGCTAACCAAGCGCTCTTAACATCCTGATCAGCCGTAGCGGGTGGTTCATCTCCTAGCGCAGCATTAAGGACATAATCCTTCTTCCCAGCTTGTAAGATTAGCTTAAGATTACGAGCCCAGTCTACAAAGTTTCTTCCATCATCTTTCAACTTAGCTTTCTCTAGGAACGTATTAAAATTCAGGATGACTGTCGCGTGAGCCATGATCTACAACACAAATATATTCAAAGTGGACTTAGACTATGTTCAAGATAATTAGAGTTCAACTTAATCAAATTATATGCTAAACTCCCACTCAAAAAGTACATCTCTCTAGTCATTTGAGTGGTTCATGATCCACTTACACTATCCCAAGTCCGATCATCACGTGAGTCGAGAGTAGTTTCAGTGGTAAGCATCCTTATGCTAATCATATCAACTATATGATTCATGATCGACCTTTCGGTCTCATGTGTTCCGAGGCCATGTCTGCACATGCTAGGCTCGTCAAGCTTAACCCGAGTGTTCCGCGTGCGCAACTGTTTTGCACCCGTTGTATGTGAATGTTGAGTCTATCACACCCGATCATCACGTGGTGTCTCGAAACGACAAACTGTAGCAACGGTGCACAGTCGGGGAGAACACAATTTCGTCTTGAAATTTTAGTGAGAGATCACCTCATAATGCTACCGTCGTTCTAAGCAAAATAAGGTGCATAAAAGGATTAACATCACATGCAATTCATAAGTGACATGATATGGCCATCATCACGTGCTTCTTGATCTCCATCACCAAAGCACCGGCACGATCTTCTTGTCACCGGCGCCACACCATGATCATCCATCAACTTGTTGCCATCGGGGTTGTCGTGCTACTTATGCTATTACTACTAAAGCTACATCCTAGCAAAATAGTAAACGCATCTGCAAGCACAAACGTTAGTATAAAGACAACCCTATGGCTCCTGCCGGTTGCCGTACCATCGACGTGCAAGTCGATATTTCTATTACAACATGATCATCTCATACATCCAATATATCACATCACATCGTTGGCCATATCACATCACAATCATACCCTGCAAAAACAAGTTAGACGTCCTCTAATTTTGTTGTTGCATGTTTTACATGGTGACCAAGGGTATCTAGTAGGATCGCATCTTACTTACGCAAACACCACAACGGAGATATATGAGTTGCTATTTAACCTCATCCAAGGACCTCCTCGGTCAAATCCGATTCAACTAAAGTTGGAGAAACCGTCACTTGCCAGTCATCTTTGAGCAAAGGGGGTTACTCGTAACGATGAAACCAGTCTCTCGTAAGCGTACGAGTAATGTCGGTCCAAGCCGCTTCAATCCAACAATACCGCGGAATCAAGAAAAGACTAAGGAGGGCAGCAAAACGCACATCACCGCCCACAAAAACTTTTGTGTTCTACTCGAGAAGACATCTACGCATGAACCTAGCTCATGATGCCACTGTTGGGGAACGTCGCATGGGAAACAAAAATTTTCCTATGCGCACGAAGACCTATCATGGTGATGTCCATCTACGAGAGGGGATGAGTGATCTACATACCCTTGTAGACCGTACAACAGAAGCGTTAGAGAACGCGGTTGATGTAGTGGAACGTCCTCACGTCCCTCGATCCGCCCCGCGAACAATCCCGCGATCAATCCACGATCTAGTACCGAACGGACTGCACCTCCGCGTTCAGCACACGTACAGCTCGATGATGATCTCGGCCTTCTTGATCCAGCAAGAGAGACGGAGAGGTAGAAGAGTTCTCCGGCAGCGTGACGGCGCTCCGGAGGTTGGTGATGACCTTGTCTCAGCAGGGCTCCGCCCGAGCTCCGCAGAAACGCGATCTAGAGGAAAAACCGTGGAGGTATGTGGTCGGGCAGCCGTGAGAAAGTCGTCTCAAATCAGCCCTAATTGCTCCATATATATAGGAGGAGGGAGGGGGGCCTTGCCTTGGGGTCCAAGGACCCCAAAGGAGTCGGCCGAGCCAAGGGGGAGGACTCTCCCCCCCCAAACCGAGTTGGACTAGGTTTGGTGGGAGGGAGTCCTCTTCCCTTCCCACCTCCTCCCCCTTTTTTTTTCTTTTCCTTTGATTTCTTATCCTTGGCGCATAGGCCCCTTTGGGGCTGTCCCACCAGCCCACTAAGGGCTGGTGTGTCTCCCCAAAGCCTATGGGCTTCCTCGGGGTGGGTTGCCCCCTCCGGTGAACTCCCGGAACCCATTCGTCATTCCCGGTACATTCCCGGTAACTCCGAAAACCTTCCGGTAATCAAACGAGGTCATCCTATATATCAATCTTCGTTTCCGGACCATTCCGGAAACCCTCGTGACGTCCGTGATCTCATCCGGGACTCCGAACAACATTCGGTGACCAACCATATAACTCAAATATGCATAAAACAACGTCGAACCTTAAGTGTGCAGACCCTGCGGGTTCGAGAACTATGTAGACATGACCCGAGAGACTCCTCGGTCAATATCCAATAGCGGGACCTGGATGCCCATATTGGATCCTACATATTCTACGAAGATATTATCGTTTGAACCTCAGTGCCAAAGATTCGTATAATCCCGTATGTCATTCCCTTTGTCCTTCGGTATGTTACTTGCCCGAGATTCGATCGTCAGTATCCGCATACCTATTTCAATCTCGTTTACCGGCAAGTCTCTTTACTCGTTCCATAATACAAGATCCCGCAACTTACACTAAGTTACATTGCTTGCAAGGCTTGTGTGTGATGTTGCATTACCGAGTGGGCCCCGAGATACCTCTCCGTCACACGGAGTGACAAATCCCAGTCTTGATCCGTACTAACTTAACTAACACCTTCGGAGATACCTGTAGAGCATCTTTATAGTCACCCAGTTACATTGCGACGTTTGATACACATAAAGCATTCCTCCGGTGTCAGTAAGTTATATGATCTCATGGTCATAGGAATAAATACTTGACACGCAGAAAACAGTAGCAACAAAATGACACGATCAACATGCTACGTCTATTAGTTTGGGTCTAGTCCATCACGTGATTCTCCCAATGACGTGATCCAGTTATCAAGCAACAACACCTTGTTCATAATCAAAAGACACTGACTATCATTGATCAACTGGCTAGCCAACTAGAGGCATGCTAGGGACGGTGTTTTGTCTATGTATCCACACATGTAAATGAGTCTTCATTCAATACAATTATAGCATGGATAATAAACTATTATCTTGATACAGGAATTATAATAATAACTATACATTTATTATTGCCTCTAGGGCATAATTCCAACACATCTTTGGCCTCTTTTCGTTTTTCCTCACATGGGACAATGCTCTAATAATGATGATCATCACACTTTTATTTACTCACAACTCAATACTTAGAGCAATGATGACTCTATAGGAAATGCCTCCGGCAGTGTACCGGGATGTGCAACGATCTAGCTTAGTGATATGTCCATTTTGCATCATGCTTTCATGTTGATATTTATCGCTTTATGGGCTGTTATTACACTTCACGGTACAATACTTATGCCTTTTCTCTCTTATTTTGCAAGGTTTACATGAAGAGGGAGAATGCCGGCAGTTGGAATTCTGGCCTGAAAAAGGAGCAAGTTTGAGATACCTATTCTGCCAACTCCATAACCCGTGAAAATCAACGAGGATTTATTTTGGAATTTATAAAAAATACTAGGCTGAAGAAGTACCAGAGGGGAGCCAACAGGAGGCCACAAGCCTGCTAGGCGCGACCTACCCCCTGGCCGCGCCTAGGGGGCTTGTGGGCTCCCTGTTGGCCCTCTGCCCCCCCTCTTTTGCTATAAGGAGGGTTTCATTCCAGAAAAAATCAAGAGGATACTTTCGGGAGGAATCGCCGCCGCCACGAGGCGGAACTTAAGCAGAACCAATCTAGAGCTCCGGCACGGTCGTCCTGCCGGGGAAACTTCTCTCCCGGAGGGGGAAATCATCGCCATCGTCATCACCAACACTCCTCTCATCGGAGGGGACTCAACACCATCAACATCTTCATCAGCACCATCTCATCTCCAAACCCTAGTTCATCTCTTGTAACCAATGTCCGTCTCGCGACTCTGATTGGTACCTGTAAGGTTGGTAGTAGTGTTAATTACTCTTTGTAGTTGATGCTAGTTGGATTACTTGGTGGAAGATTATATGTTCAAACCCTTGATGCTATTCAATACCTCTCTGGTCATGAATATTATTATGCTTTGTGAGTAGTCACTTTTGTTCCTGAGGACACGGGATAAGTCATGCTATAAGTAGTCATGTGAATTTGGTATTCGTTCGATATTTTGATGTGTTGTATGTTGTCTCTCCTCTAGTGGTGCTATGTGAACATCGACTACATAAAACTTCACCATTATTTGGGCCTAGAGGAAGGAATTGGGAAGTAGTAAGTAGATGATGGGTTGCTAGAGTGACAGAAGCTTAAACCCTAGTTTATGCATTGCTTCGTAAGGGGCTGATTTGGATCCACTAGTTTAATGCTATGGTTAGACTTTGTATTAATTCTTCTTTCGTATTTGCGGATACTTGCGAGAGGGGTTAATCATAAGTGGGATGCTTGTCCAAGTAAGGGCAGTACCCAAGCGCCGGTCCACCCACATATCAAACTATTGAAGTAGCGAACGCGAATCATATGAACATGATGAAAACTAGCTTGACAGAAATTCCCATGTGTCCTCGGGAGCGCTTTACCTCCTATAAGAGTTTGTCCAGGCTTGTCCCTTGCTACAAGAGGGATTGGGCCACTTTGCTGCACCTTTTTTACTATTGCTACTTGTTACTTTCTACTTGCTACGAATCATCTTATCACACAACTATCTGTTACCGATAATTTCAGTGCTTGCAGAGAATACCTTGCTGAAAACCAGTTGTCAGATCCTTCTGCTCCTCGTTGGGTTCAACACTCTTACTTATCGGAAGGACTACGATATATCCCCTATACTTTTGGTTCATCAAGACTCTTTTCTGGTGTTGTTGCCGGGGAGTGAAGCGCCTTTGGTAAGGAAACATTTATATAGTGTGCTGAAATTTATTGTCACTTGTCACTATGGAAACTAATACTTTGAGGAGCTTGTTCGGGGTATCTTCACCTCGAACGGAAGCACAAGGAGTTGCTCCTCAACCTGCTGCACCTACTGAAAATATTTGCTATGAATTTCCTTCGGGTATGCTTGAGAAATTGCTGGCTAATCCTTTTACAAGAGATGGAACATCACATCCAGACTTGCATCTAATCTATGTAGATGAAGTTTGTGGTTTATTTAAGCTTGCAGGTTTGCCCGAGGATGAGGTCAAGAAGAAGGTCTTTCCCTTATCTTTGAGGGATAAAGAATTGACATGGTATAGGCTATGTGATGATACTGGATTATGGAACTACAACCGGTTGAAATTGGAATTTGATCAAAAGTTTTATCCTATGCATCTAGTACATCGTGATCGGAATTATATTTATAATTTTTGGCCTCGTGACAGAGAAAGAATCGCTCAAGCTTGGGGGAGGCTTAAATCAATGTTATATTCATGCCCCAACCATGAGCTCTCGAGAGAAATTATCATTCAGAACTTCTATGCTCGGCTTTCTCATGATGATCGCACCATGCTTGACACTTCCTGTACACGTTCTTTTATGAAGAGAGATATTGACTTCAAATGGAATTTATTGGAAAGAATTAAACGCAACTATGAAGATTGGGAGTTTGATGAAGGTAAGGAGTCAGGTATGAATTTCAAGTTTGATTGCGTTAAATCCTTTGCCGAAACAAATACTTTTTGTGATTTTGGCGCTAAATATGGACTTGACTCTGAGATAGTAGCTTCATTGTGTGAATCATTTGCTGCTCATATTGATCTCCCTAAAGAGAAGTGATTTAAATATCATCCTCCCTTAGAAGTCAATGTAGTTAAACCCAATCCAGTTGAAGAGAAAGTCATTGCTTATAATAATCCTATTGTTCCCAGTGCTTACATTGAGAAACCACCTTTCCCTGTTAGGATAAAGGATCATTCTAAAGTTTCAACTGTGATACGTAGGGGCTACATTAGAACACCTACACCCCCTGAGCAAATTAGAGTTGAACCTAGAATTGCTATTATCAAAGATCTCCTGTCCGACAATGTTGATGGCCATGATATTCACTTCTGTGAAGATGCTGCTAGAATTGCTAAATCACATGCTAGAGACAAACATAGGCCTATTGTTGGCACGCCTGTTTTTTCTGTTAAGATAGGATATCATTGTTATCATGATTTATGTGACGTGGGTGCTAGTGTTAGTGCAATACCTCAATCCTTATATGATGAAATTAAAGAAGAGATTGAACCTGTTGAGATGGAACCTATTGATGTCACTATTCAGCTTGCTAATAGAGATACTATCTGCCCTGTGGGAATTGTTAGAGATGTTGAAGTCTTGTGTGGTAAAACGAAGTATCCTGCCGATTTTCTTGTTCTTGCTACCACACAAGATAGCTTTTGTCCCATCATATTTGGCAGACCCTTCCTCAATACTGTCAATGCTCATATTGACTGTGAGAAGCAAACTGTCACTGTTGGCTTTGAAGGTGTGTCACATGAGTTCAGTTTTTCCAAGTTTGGTAGACAACCTCATGAAAAAGAGTTGCCTAGTAAGGATGAAATTATTGCCCTAGCTTCTATTGTCGTGCCTCCTACTGATTCCTTAGAGCAATACTTGCTTGAGCATGAAAATGATATGCATATGGATGAAAGGGATGAGATAGATAGAGTTATCTTTGAACAATATCCCATCCTTAAGAATAATTTGCCTGTTGAACTGCTTGGAGATCGACCCCCACCAAAGGGTGATCCTGTGTTCGAGCTTAAACAGTTAACTCATACTCTTAAGTATGCTTATCTCGATGAAAAAGAGATATATCCTGTTATAATTAGTGCTAGCCTCTCAGAGCATGAAGAAAAGAAGTTACTAAAAACTCTTAGGAAGCATCGTGCTGCTATTGGATATACTCTTGATGATCTTAAGGGCATTAGTCCCACTCTATGCCAGCACAAGATTAAAACCGATCCTGATTCCAAACCAGTTGCTGATCATCAAAGGAAATTAAATCCTAAGATGAAAGAGGTAGTAAGAAAAGAAATACTAAAGCTCCTGGAAGCCGGTATTATCTATCCTGTTGCTCATAGTGATTGGGTAAGTCCAGTGCATTGTGTCCCTAAGAAGGGAGGTATTACCGTTGTCCCTAATGATAAGGATGAATTAATCCCACAGAGGATTATTACTGGCTATAGGATGGTGATCGATCTTAGGAAATTGAATAAGGCCACTAGGAAAGATCATTACCCTTTGCCTTTTATCGACCAAATGCTAGAAAGACTGTCTAAACACACACACACTTCTGCTTTCTAGATGGTTATTCTGGTTTCTCCCAAATACCTGTTGCACAATCTGATCAGGAGAAAACCACTTTCACCTGCCCTTTCGGTACCTTTGCTTACAGACGCATGCCTTTTTTCTTATGTAATGCACCTGCCACCTTCCAAAGATGTATGATGGCTATATTCTCTGATTTTTGTGAAAACATTGTTGAGGTTTTCATGGATGACTTCTCTGTTTACGGGTCTTCTTTTGATGATTGCCTCAGCAACCTTGATCGAGTCTTGTAAAAATGCATTTGAACTTTCTTACTCGAAAGCTGTTCGCGCAGGAGGCGATAGCAGAGTAGCTGGATTTCACACTCAAAGGCCTTCCTCTACCGTAGACCTCGCTTCTTTTCATTAATGACATCTGGTCTGGTCTCCAGTGCTCCTTACCAGGGATGCCTGCTCTTACAACGTTGATTGCCCCTAGCGACCCCCCGGATATCTGGTGCCAAACCGTCGCCCCTTTCCTTAGATATTTAGAGATGTAAAGATACCAACCCTGTCTTGACTTGGGAGAAGTGCCACTTTATGGTTAATGAAGGCATCATCTTAGGACATCAAATTTCTGAAAGAGGTATTGAAGTCGATAAGGCTAAGGTTGATGCTATTGAGAACATGCCATGCCCCACAGATATCGAAGGTATAAGAAGTTTCCTTGGTCATGCTGGTTTCTATAGAAGGTTCATTAAAGACTTCTCTAAGATTTCTAGGCCTCTTACCAATCTCTTGCAAAAGGATATTCCTTTTGTTTTTGACGATGATTGTGAGGAAGCCTTTGAAATACTTAAGAAGGCCTTGATAACTGCACCTATTGTTCAACAACCTAATTGGAACTTACCTTTTGAAATCATGTGTGATGCTAGTGATTATGCTGTTGGTGTTGTCCTAGGACAAAGAGTTGATAAGAAGTTGAATGTTATTCACTATGCTAGTAAAACTCTAGACAGTGCCCAAAGAAACTATGCTACTACGGAAAAGGAAGTTTTAGTAGTCGTGTTTGCATGTGAAAAGTTCAGGTCTTACATTGTTAATTCCAAAGTCACTATTCACACTGATCACGCTGCTATTAAGTACCTCATGGAAAAGAAAGACGCTAAACCTAGACTTATCAGATGGGCTCTCTTGCTACAAGAATTTGATTTGCATGTTGTCGTCAGGAAGGGTGTTGATAACCCCGTAGCAGATAACTTGTCTAGGTTGGAGAATGTTCTTGATGACCCACAACCTATTGATGATAGCTTTCCCGATGAGCAATTGAGTGTCATCAATACTTCACATAGTACACCGTGGTATGCTGATTATGCAAACTATATCGTTGCCAAATATATACCACCTAGTTTCACATACCAGCAAAAGAAGAAATTCTTCTTTGATTTGAGACATTACTTTTGGGATGATCCTCACCTTTATAAGGAAGGAGTAGATGGTGTTATTAGACGTTGTGTATATGAACATGAACATGGACAGATCCTACAGAAGTGTCACTCCGAGGCTTACGGAGGACACCATGCGAGAGATAGAACTGCACAGAAGGTATTGCAATCAGGTTTCTATTGGCCCACTCTCTTCAAGGATGCCCGTAAGTTTGTCTTGTCTTGTGACGAATGTCAAAGAATAGGTAATATCAGTAAACGTCAGGAAATGCCTATGAATTATTCACTTGTCATTGAACCATTTGACGTTTGGGGTTTTGATTATATGGGACCTTTTCCCAAATCCAATGGGTATACTCATATCCTAGTTGTTGTTGATTACGTTACTAAGTGGGTAGAAGCTATCCCAACTAGTAGTGCTGATCACAACACTTCTATCACGATGCTTAAAGAAGTTATTTTCCCTAGATTTGGAGTCCCTAGATATCTAATGACCTATGGTGGTTCACATTTCATTCATGGTGCTTTCCGTCAGACGCTTGCTAAGTATGATGTCAACCATAGAGTTGCATCTCCCTATCATCCTCAGTCCAGTGGTCAAGTAGAGCTAAGTAATAGAGAGATTAAACTAATTCTGCAAAAGACTATCAATAGGTCTAGAAAGAATTGGTCTAAGAAGCTCGATGATGCACTGTGGGATTATAGAACTGCTTATAAGAATCCCATGGGCATGTCTCCGTACAAAATGGTTTACGGTAAATCATGTCATTTACCTCTTGAGCTAGAGCATAAGGCTTATTGGGCAATCAAAGAGCTCAACTTTGATTTCAAACTTGCTGGTGAGAAGAGGTTATTTGATATTAGCTCGCTTGATGAATGGAGAACTCAGGCATATGAGAATGCCAAGTTGTTCAAAGAAAAGGTTAAGAGGTGGCATGATATAAGGATACAAAAGCGTGAGTTCAATGTAGGTGATTATGTCTTGCTATATAATTCTCGTTTAAGATTTTTTGCAGGCAAGTTTCTCTCTAAATGGGAAGGTCCTTACATTGTTGAGGAAGTATATCGTTCTGGTGCCATCAAGATCAACAACACGGAAGGTAATTTTCCGAGAGTGGTAAATGGGCAAAGAATCAAGCATTATATCTCGGATACTCCCATAAATGTTGAAAGCAATATTATCAATACCATAACTCCGGAGGAGTACATAAGGGATGATTTATCACCTTGTTTCAGACTCCGAAAACGAAGAGGTATGTGATTTGGTAAGAAAACCAACTCCAAAACTTTTCCAGTATGATTTTTTCTCCGTTTTGGAATTTTTGAAAAAATAGAAAAATTTAAAGTAGTTCGGAAAGCGCACGAGGAGGCGACAAGCCTGCCAGGCGCGGGCCACCCCCCTGGCCGCGCCTGGGGGGCTTGTTACCACCTCGTGTGCCTCTCGGACTCCGTTTTCTTGCGGAGTACTCTTTCTGGTAGGAAAAAAATCATTATATATTCTCCCGAAAGGTCTGACCCGCGTATCACGCAATTTTCCTCTGTTTTCGTTTCGAGCTTGTTTCTGCTGCAGATCTAGATTGCTATGGCGTCCCCAAAAGCTCCGAAGGACAAGATCTTCGAGAAGGTCATCAATCCCTACCTCGCGGGAGTGCTGCAACACCCTCAATCTATCGAGATGTGTGAGGGGATGTTTCACATCCGTGATGTTGAGGGGGCCAAGAAGACCGGAAGCGTGGAGGCGAGGCTCGAAGCAATGGAGCAACAAGTCTTCAAGTGCCAAGGGATGGTGGAACGCGGACTCAACGCCAACCACATGATGATCGCAGAGTTCACCAACAAGCACAAGATCGATGCCAATGACATCAGGAAGCACCTCTCCATGCTCTATGACAGAATTGATCACCTCCAAGCCCAGATCTATGACCTGCAGAACCAAAACTGTGAGTATGAGTATAGATTTAAATCAATACGGTTGGCTGCAGATTTGAGGATTCCGGAGACTCGATCATCTTTCCATGATGGAGCACCTATGCCTTGGAAGACGGAGGATCAAACCCAGGTTGCAACAACTCCACCACCATCGCCTCCAAAGGAAGACAACTAAGCACGGGTATGGGCAATCCCCTTGGCTTGTGCCAAGCTTGGGGGAGTTGCCCCGGTATCGTATCACCATCACATCTTTTGCCTTTACCTTTTCTTAGTTCGTTCCTTTTTGGTTTTAGCTTTCTCTAGTAGAAGAAAGTTCTTAGTGTTTTAGGCTTGAGTTTTGCTTCGTGTCACCCCCAATGTATTCGAGCCCATGAGCCATATAATAAAGAGTGTCTTAGTTAAGGGTCTTGCTTCATGCCATGATCTGAAAGAAAAGAATGATAAAAGAACAAAAGCATGAAAGATCATGTAATGATCTTATGGAAAGTGATGGATTCACATATAAAAAGAATGTTGATTGAAACTTGTTGAGGGTAGACAAACGTAGACCTTGGTCATTGTTGCAATTAATAGGAAGTGATAAAGAAGGAGAGGTTCACATATAAATATATCATCTTTGACACCATCTATGATTGTGAACACTCACTAAACTATTGCATGCTTAGAAGTAGATGTTGCACAAGGAAGACAACATAACGAATTATGCTTCCTTGGTTCCGAAAATGATTATATGACTAGAGATCCCTTAGCATGTGACGATTGCTTCCACCCCATATCATCCAAAACTCCCGCACCAAGTAGATATACTACTTGTGTATCCATAAACCTTCAACCCAGTTTTGCCATGAGAGTCCACCATATCTACCTATGGATTGAATAAGATCCCTCAAGTAAGTTGTCATCGGTGCAAGCAATAAAAATTGCTCCCGAAATATGTATGATTTATTAGTGTATGGAAAATAAGCTTTGTACGAACCTATGATGAGGAAGACATAAAAGCGACAGACTGCATAATAAAGTTCTTTATCACAGGAGGCAATATAAAGTGACGTTCCTTCACACTAAGAGGTCACACATCCAAACCTCAAAAGCGCATGACAACCTCTGCTTCCCTCTGCGAAGGGACTATCTTGTACCTTTACTTTTTGCCCTTGAAAGAGTCAAGGTGATCTACACCAATTCCTTATTTCGCCTTTATCTTGGCTAACGTCATATGCTAGGGAAAGATCTATATTCATGTGTCAACTTGGAGGTAATTATTCATGAATTATTATTGTTGACATTGCCCTTGAGGTAAATGGTTGGGAGGCGAAACTATAAGCCCCTTTCTTTCTCCGTGTCCGACTGAAAGTTTGATCTCATGAGTACCACGTGAGTTGTAGCAATTGTAGAAGACAAAAGGGTGATTAAGTATGTGGATTTGCTTTACAAGCTCTTACTTGACTCTTTTCGATGTTATGATAAATTGCAATTGCTTCAATGACTATAGGCTATTGGTTGTTAATTCTCAATAAGGTTCTTGATCCATACTTTACTTTGTGAAGGAATTATCACTTTAGCATAAGAGATGATATGATGATATTGTTGTTCTGATCATGATCATGATGCATGCATGTTCGTATCTTGTTTTTCCGACACCTCCCTCTCTAAACATGTGGGCATATTTATTGATCTCGGTTTCCGCTTGAGGACAAGCGAGGTCTAAGCTTGGGGGAGTTGATACGTCCATTTTGCATCATGCTTTCATGTTGATATTTATCGCTTTATGGGTTGTTATTACACTTCACGGTACAATACTTATGCCTTTTCTCTCTTATTTTGCAAGGTTTATATGAAGAGGGAGAACGCCGGCAACTGGAATTCTGGCCTGAAAAAGGAGCAAGTTTGAGATACCTATTCTGCGCAACTCCAAAAGCCGTGAAAATCAACGACGATTTATTTTGGAATTTATAAAAAATACTGGGCCAAAGAAGTACCAGAGGCGAGCCAACAGGAGGCCACAAGCCTTCTAGGCGCGGCCTACCCCCCTGGCCGCGCCTAGGGGGCTTGTGGGTTCCCTATTGGCCCTCTAGTGTGACAGCCTGATGCCGACGTTCCAGAAGATTCCCCTCTCTTTCCATTTTTGTCGTGTGTCTATTTTTATTTGTCGCATCTTCATCGCATCATGCGCATCATCTACATTGCATCGGCATCTCCGTTGTCACCCGTTTTCAAAACTTGCATCCGTTATTGGTTGCCGGTTCACGTCGTTGTCCGTTCTGAGTCCGACCGCACTCGCACGCGCCAGCGGCACCGACGAAACCCTGTTTTTAAAGTGTGCGTAAAACTTTCTCCGATTGAGCTGGAATTTGTCGTGCGGTTTTATTTATATATAGGTAGGCCGCCTGTCAAATTTTGTCGCGATCGGAGTCCGTCTGGTACCCGAACGGTCGACCGTAGCGGCACCGTATTCGGTCTACCGTCGGACGTGTTCCGGTGTTTTAAATTGTGTTGCCGCGCCGCCCGTTCTCCCTCTTGTCTCCGGTTATCCCCTCTACACGGCCGCGTACCCATACCCGCGTTCAGAATCGTCCGAATCCGACTGCACGGTTGGATCCGGAACGCGATTCCGGTTAACCGAGCCCCTCTTTTCCCTATATATACCCCCTCCTCCTAATTTTTAGACACCCATCCCCCTCTGCCTCGAAAACCGTGCCAATCCCCGAAACCCTAATCCTCCCGCAGCCTCCTCCCACCTCCTCCTCGCGTCGCCGGGCCCGCGAGCCCACGGCTGGCCCGCCGGGCCCGAAACCGCCGCCAGCCGCCGCCTTCCGTGCTCCCGTGCACCCCGCGCCTCCGCCTAGCGCCGCCTCTCCCGCGCCTTCCCCGTCACCGCGCCGCCCACCGGCGCCCCTCTCCTCGCCGAGCCTCTCCCCGTTGCGCTCCCTCACCAGAGTCCTCTCCGTGCCTCCCCGTCGGAGTCCCTCGGCCGCCGCGGTGTTGCCTCGCCCCCGGCCGGAGTTTCCCTGTCGGCCGTCTCCCTGCAGTCGCGTCATGCTGCCTCGCCCCGCCGACGAACGGATCCGGCCAGATCCAGCGCTCCAGGCCCTCCTCGCCTCTACCTCGACGGCCTTCCATGCTCGCCGCCGCCCTCGCTGCTTGCACCGGCGCCGCCAGGCCCCATGCAATCGGGCACGGGATAAGACCGAGCGAGGAGCGTCGCCTACTCCCGCAACCGCCCGCCGCCCGTTGTGGGCCGGCCCAGCAAGCCCCGGTCTGCCAGCCCCAGCGCTCCAGGCCTTCCTCGCTGCGGCCGAGAGAGCCCCGAGCCGGCCCAGGCCTTCGGCCTCCCCACCAGCGCTGCGGCCAGGCCGCCCCAGCCTCTTGTGCCTGGGCTAGGCCCAAGAGCAAGGTGAGGCTGCCCCGAGCCTTTTTTTCCCTTTCCTTTTCTTTTTCCCGCTCATGCGTTGTATAGTTTAGAGGCGTTTTGGCACTGTAGGCCCAACTAGTGTAGATTCGGCCCAGTAGTATTTAAGGATTTAATCTGAATTAAGTTCCTTTTCAGAAGATAGCCGTATAATAAAACGTCTGTATCTTTTTAGCCGTTAGTCGGATCGGAACTTGTAGTATATGGTTTTCGTATAGAATTCGGCGTAGATTTCGAATTTTCAACTTGCATAGTTGTTTGATGTAGTTTTGCGTGCCGAATGCCTAAATATGTGTGCTGTTTATATTGTTTTGCCCGTAGTTATTTTTCTCGTGCGAGTCCGGGTTGCCCGAACTCCGTAGTACAAATGTTCATGCTCTAGGGAACTATTTTCCATGTATTTTAGAATGGTCATTGGTATTTTTGCGTGTAGATTTGCCGGTAATTTATTTTCCCGCGTATAGGTTATTTTTTCTCGCATTTATGTGCGGCATTATTTTGTGTTGCAAACCCCACATATTTTATATGTTTCCGGGGTAGAAAAATCCCATGGATTTTTCTGTGCAATTAGTTTTAAGTTTTTGAGGAAGTTAGTTCGCGAGTTATTTTGCTATGTTGCCTTTTTGATTAATTCGTAGGATTTATTCCGTGCCTCGTTTGAATTAGTTGTTAACTAGGGAGTTATTCTTAGATGTTTTGTTTAGCCCCTGGTATTTTTGGTTGCAATAGAAATGCATGTTTAGGTGTTGTTTGCTTGCGCTCAAGTTGCTAGAAACAATGCTGATTCGGAGGACCTGAAATATTTCTAAGTCTGGGATCTGTTATTATTTTGTTGCTGTCTTGTCTAGCTTGCATCTTGTGATCTGTAGCTCTTTTGAGGTTGGTCCAATGGAGTTAGTTGTACCCCTTGTGTCTCTCTTGCATGCTGTAAATTTTCATGCCATTTGGAGTCCTGTAGCTATAGGTTTTGCTGCTGTCAATATTGGTTCAGGTCGAAAACTGCACCTTCATGAGGTGTTATTTTCACTAAGTCTGAAATAGTGTGTGGGATGCCATTTTGTGTCTTCTTTCCCTAGTGACCCATGATGCCATGCTAGTTGTTGTTAGTTGTTTGTAGAAGTGCGTCTTTCCCTCTTTCGTGCCATGCCTTGCTTGAGTTTATCGGAGTTGTGTAGCTCGTAGTTGTGGGGCGTAGAAAATGCTATGTGGCTGATTTTGGCAGATTGTAGGGATTTCTTGTTTTGCTCGTAGTTTGTGAACCGTAGCTCCGATTCGATCGTGCCCTATATGAAACTTGCTTAGAATCTCGTGTAGTTTCATTTTCTATTGCTGGTTGTAAGTTTTGAAGTGTTCGTGACCGTCGTTGCATACATTTTGCATTCATGCCATCATATCTTGCGGTGCTTATATCTTTTGACCCGTAGCTCCGTTGGAGATGTTCTTTATGTGTAGATTGCTTGCCTTGACGCGTAGAATCACATGAACCTATTTGTTTTGTTGTTTAACAACTAATTAAATGCATTAGTTTAGATCTGGACAGAATTGTAAATTAACATGTGAGGTCGTCTCGAAGGTGCTATATGTCATTTCCGACCTCATTTAAAATGCCTAGATAGGTAGATTAATTACGCTTCACCTCTTGCCATGTTTAATCACATTTAATATTGTCGTGTATCTAATCGGGATAGAACTAAATAATTAACGTGGAGTTTTGTCAATATGCAACTCGTTGCATATTGAACTTCACTTAATGTGTAGTGTTCGATTGTGTGATTTGTCATGCCGTGACTTGCATGTATTCAGCTGTTCATGCATCATTTGTGTTGTGCATCGTGTGGTGAATTCCATGTGTTGATTTGTGTTTCCGGTTTTCTTCGTCTCGATAGAGTTCCGCAAGCGTGTCGGATGTGAGGACCCGATTGACTACGTCGGTTCGTCTGCTTCACGGAGGCATTCTTCTTCCAAGCGGGATCTCAGGCAAGATGATCATTTCCCCAGATACCATTACTACCATTGCCATGCTAGTCTTATCGCTTCTATCGATTATGTCCCGTTGCCTACCACCTGTTAAATATCAGCCTCACAACAATGCCATGTTAACCATCAACCTGTTCAACCTAGCAAACCACTGATTGGCTATGTTACTGCTTGCGTAACCCTGTTGATAGCGTTACTAGTTGCAGGTGCAGTTGCTTCCATGTGATAACATGGGTTCCTTCTTATATCACCATATTAATGCTATTTAATTTAATGCACCTATATACTTGGTAAAAGGTGGAAGGCTCGGCCTTTCTAGCCTGGTGTTTTGTTCCACCTTTGCCCCCTTAGTTTTCGGCTACCGGTGTTATGTTCCATAAAAGAGCGCTCCTAACACGATCGGGGTTGTTATGGGGACCCCCTTGATAATTCGTTTTAGATTAAGACTGGTCTGGCAAGGCCCAACTTTGGTACTACATTTGCCTAATAACCTAATAATAATGCATAGCGACCCGCCGGCACCCGCGGACTATTTTAATCAACCCCCGGGCCAGTGCTCCTCATGAGTGTTGGTCCAAAACAAAGCACTGTGTGGGGCCACCACGAGGAAACTCGAGGTTTGGCACTCGTACGCGTCGCTTATCCGTCGTGTCCTGAGAATGAGGTACGCGACTCCTATCGGGATCATCGACACGTCAGGCGGCCTTGCTGGATTAGTTTTACCTTTGACGCGATATCTTGTGCATCGGGATTCCGGTGATGCTTTGGGTAATCTCAGAGTTGGGGTTTTCCACTAGGGAATCCGACGAGATCGCGAGCTTCGTGATTGAGGATTTCCATGCGGCTTGTGGTAATTTGTGATGGACTAGTTGGAGCACCCCTGCAGGGTTAAATCTTTTGGAAAGCCGTGCCTGCGATTTTGTGGCAACGTGGTAATTTGTGATGGACTAGACGGACCCTGCTCTTACTCTTGATGATTATGTAATGTACTGATGTGACTCTGATGTAGCTTGTGGCGAGTGTAAGCCAACTCTCTTTATATATCTCTTCTTTTCAGTACATGTACTTGTAACGATATCCATTCTTGCGACACGACGAGATGCGCTTCTATCCCTGACGAGGCCTTTGTGCCATTTGTAGGATAGGGTCGCATCTTGGGCATGACATCTAGCCCCCCTATTTTGCTATAATGAGGGTTTAGTTCCAGAAAAAATCAAGATGAGGCTTTCGGGAGGAATCGCCGCCTCCACGAGGCGGAACTTAAGCAGAACCAATCTAGAGCTCCAGCAGGGTCGTCCTGCCGGGGAAACTTCCCTCCCGAAGGGGGAAATAGTCGCCATTGTCATCACCAACACTCCTCTCATCGGAGGGGACTCATCACCATCAACAAATTCATCAGCACCATCTCATCTCCAAATCCTAGTTCATCTCTTGTAACCAATCTCCGTCTCGCGACTCCGATTGGTACCTGTAAGGTTGCTAGTAGTGTTAATTACTCTTTGTAGTTTATGCTAGTTGGATTACTTGGTGGAAGATTATATGTTCAGACCCTTTATGCTATTCAATACCTCTCTGGTCATGAATATTATTATGCTTTGTGAGTAGTCACTTTTGTTCCTGAGGACATGGGATAAGTCATGCTATAAGTAGTCATGTGAATTTGGTATTCGTTCGATATTTTGATGTGTTGTATGTTGTCTCTCCTCTAGTGGTGCTATGTGAACGTCGACTACATAACACTTCACCATTATTTGGGCCTAGAGGAAGGCATTGGGAAGTAGTAAGTAGATGATGGGTTGCTAGAGTGACAGAAGCTTAAACCCTAGTTTATGCGTTGCTTCGTAAGGGGCTGATTTGGATCCACTAGTTTAATGCTATGGTTAGACTTTGTCTTAATTCTTATTTCGTAGTTGCGGATGCTTGCGAGAGGGGTTAATCATAAGTGAGATGCTTGTCCAAGTAAGGGCAGTACCTAGGCGTCGGTCCACCCACATATCAAACTATCGAAGTAGCGAACGCAAATCATATGAACATGATGAAAACTAGCTTGACATAAATTCCCATGTGTCCTCGGGAGCGCTTTACCTCCTATAAGAGTTTGTCCAGGCTTGTCCCTTGCTACAAGAGGGATTAGCCAACTTTGTTGCACCTTTGTTACTATTGCTACTTGTTACTTGCTACTTGCTACGAATCATCTTATCACACAACTATCTGTTACCGATAATTTCAGTGCTTGCAGAGAATACCTTGTTGAAATCCACTTGTCAGATCCTTCTACTCCTCGTTGGGTTCGACACTCTTACTTATCGAAAGGACTACGATAGATCCCCTATACTTGTGGGTCATCACTTAGCGTAGGCAAACATCTCGCTAGCTATCTTATGATCATGCAATGGCAATATGAAAGTGACGACACATGTCATGAGACGGAACGGTGGGAGTTGCATGGCAATATATCTCGGAATGGCTATGAAAAGGCCATGATAGGTAGGTATGGTGGCTGTTTTGAGGAAGGTGTATGGTGGTTTTTGTTGGGGAATGTCGCATGGGAAACAAAAAATTTCCTACGCGCACGAAGACTTATCATAGTGATGTCCATCTACGAGAGGGGATGAGTGATCTACGTACCCTTGTAGACCGTACAGCGGAAGCGTTAGTGAACGCGGTTGATGTAGTGGAACGTCCTCACGTCCCTCGATCCGCCCCGCGAACAATCCCGCGATCAGTCCCATGATCTAGTACCGAACGGACGACACCTCCGCGTTCAGCACACGTACAGCTCGACGATGATCTCGGCCTTCTTGATCCAGCAAGAGAGACGGAGAGGTAGAAGAGTTCTCCGGCAGCCTGACGGCGCTCCGGAGGTTGGTGATGACCTTGTCTCAGCAGGGCTCCGCCCGAGCTCCGCAGAAACGCGATCTAGAGGAAAAACCGTGGAGGTATGTGGTCGGGCTGCCGTGGAAAAGTCGTCTCAAATCAGCCCTAAAACCTCCGTATATATAGGTGGGAGAGAGGGGACCTTGCCTTGGGGCTCAAGGAGCCCCAAGGGGGTCGGCCGAGCCAAGGGGGGAAGGTCTCCCCCCCCCCCCAAACCGAGTTGGACTTGGTTTGGTGGGTGGGAGTCCTTCCTTCCCTTCCCACCTCCTCTTTTTGGGCTGTCCCACCAGCCCACTAAGGGCTGGTGCACCACCCTCAAGGCCTATGGGCTTCCCCGGGGTGGGTTGCCCCCCCCCCCCCCCGGTGAACTCCCGGAACCCATTCGTCATTCCCGGTACATTCCCGGTAACTCCGAAAACCTTCCGGTAATCAAATGAGGTCATCCTATATATCAATCTTCGTTTCCGGACCATTCCGGAAACCCTCGTGACGTCCGTGATCTCATCCGGGACTCCGAACAACATTCGGTAACCAACCATATAACTCAAATACGCATAAAACAACGTCGAACCTTAAGTGTGCAGACCCTGCGGGTTCGAGAACTATGTAGACATGACCCGAGGGACTCCTCGGTCAATATCCAATAGCGGGACCTGGATGCCCATATTGGATCCTACATATTCTACGAAGAAATTATCGTTTGAACCTCAGTGTCAAGGATTCATATAATCCCGTATGTCATTCCCTTTGTCCTTCGGTATGTTACTTACCCGAGATTCGATCGTTAGTATCCGCATACCTATTTCAATCTCGTTTACCGGCAAGTCTCTTTACTCGTTCCGTAATACAAGATCCCGCAACTTACACTAAGTCACATTGCTTGCAAGGCTTGTGTGTGATGTTGTATTACCGAGTGGGCCCCGAGATACCTCTCCGTCACACGGAGTGACAAATCCCAGTCTTGATCCATACTAACTCAACTAACACCTTCGGAGATACCTATAGAGCATCTTTATAGTCACCCAGTTACGTTGCGACGTTTGATACAAACAAAGTATTCCTCCGGTGTCAGTGAGTTATATGATCTCATGGTCAAAGGAACAAATACTTGACACGCAGAAAACAGTAGCAACAAAATGACACGATCAACATGCTACATCTATTAGTTTGGGTCTAGTCCATCACGTGATTCTCCTAATGACGTGATCCAGTTATCAAGCAACAACACCTTGTTCATAATCAGAAGACACTGACTATCTTTGGTCAACTAGCTAGCCAACTAGAGGCTTGCTAGGGACAGTGTTTTGTCTATGTATCCACACATGTAAATGAGTCTTCATTCAATACAATTATGGCATGGATAATAAACGATTATCTTGATACAGGAATTATAATAATAACTATATTTATTATTGCCTCTAGGGCATAATTCCAACAGTCTCCCACTTGCACTAGATTCAATAATCTAGTCCTCACATCATCATGCGAATTACATTGTAATAAATCTAACACCCATACAGTTCTGATGTTGATCATGCTTAGCCCGTGGAAGAGGTTTAGTCAGCGGGTCTGCTACATTCAGATCCCTGTGCACTTTGCATATATTCACGTCCTCCCCTTCGACGTAGTCGCGGATGAGGTTGAAGCGTCGTTTGATGTGTCTGGACTTCTTGTGAAACCGTGGTTCCTTTGCTAAGGCAATGGCACCCGTGTTGTCACAGAACAGGGTTATTGGATTCAGTGCGCTTGGCACCACTCCAAGATCCGTCATGAACTGCTTCATCCAGACACCCTCCTTAGCCGCCTCCGAGGCAGCCATGTACTCCGCTTCACATGTAGAATCTGCTACGACCCTTTGCTTGGAACTGCACCAGCTTACAGCACCCCCATTAAGAATAAATACGTATCCGGTTTGCGACTTAGAGTCGTCCGGATCTGTGTCAAAGCTTGCATCGACGTAACCTTTTATGGCGAGCTCTTCGTCACCTCCATACACGAGAAACATCTCCTTAGTCCTTTTCAGGTACTTCAGGATATTCTTGACCGCTGTCCAGTGATCCACTCCTGGATTACTCTGGAACCTACCTGCCATACTTATGGCCAGGCTAACGTCCGGTCTAGTGCACAGCATTGCATACATGATAGAACCTATGGCTGAAGCATAGGGGACGGAGCGCATATGCTCTCTATCTTCATCCGTTGCTGGGCACTGAGTTTTACTCAATCTCGTACCTTGTAAAACTGGCAAGAACCCTTTCTTGGACTGTTCCATTTTGAACCTCTTCAAAACTTTATCAAGGTATGTGCTTTGTGAAAGTCCTATCAGGCGTTTTGATCTATCCCTATAGATCTTAATGCCTAGAATGTAAGCAGCTTCTCCTAGGTCCTTCATAGAGAAACTTTTATTCAAATAATCCTTTATGCTCTCCAAAAACTCCACGTTGTTTCCAATCAGCAATATGTCATCCACATATAATATTAGAAACGCCACAGAGCTCCCACTCACTTTCTTGTAAATACAAGATTCTCCAACCACTTGTATAAACCCAAATGCTTTGATCACCTCATCAAAGCGTTTGTTCCAACTCCGAGATGCTTGCACCAGTCCATAAATGGATCGCTGGAGCTTGCACACCTTGTTAGCATTCTTAGGATCGACAAAACCTTCGGGTTGCATCATATACAATTCTTCCTTAAGGAAACCGTTAAGGAACGCCGTTTTGACATCCATCTGCCAGATTTCATAATCGAAAAATTGCAGCTATTGCTAACATGATTCTGACGGACTTAAGCATCGCTACGGGTGAGAATGTCTCGTCGTAGGCAAGTCCTTGAACTTGTGAAAAACCCTTTGCCACAAGTCGAGCTTTATAAATGGTCACATTGTCGTCAGCGTCCGTCTTCCTCTTAAAGATCCATTTGTTCTGAATAGCCTTGCGGCCCTCACGCAGTACCTCCAAAGTCCACACTTTGTTCTCATACATGGATCCTATCTCGGACTTCATGGCTTCTAGCCATTTGTTGGAATCTGGGCCCACCATTGCTTCTTCATAATTTGCAGGTTCATTGTTGTCCAACAACATGATTTATAAGACGGGATTACCGTACCACTCTGGAGCATCACGTGGTATCGTCGACCTGCGTGGTTCGACAGAAACTTGAACCGGAGTTTCATGATCACCATCATTAACTTCCTCCTCAGCCGGCGTCGCAACGACACAGGTTTCCGCCTGCCCTGCGCCACCATCCAGAGGGATGAGAGGTTCGACAACCTCGTCAAGTTCTATCTTCCTCCCACTCAATTCTCTCGAGAGAAACTCCTTCTCGAGAAAAGCTCCATTTTTAGCAACAAACACTTTGCCCTCGGATTTGAGATAGAAGGTGTACCCAACTGTCTCTTTTGGGTAACCTATGAAGACGCACCTTTCCGCTTCGGGTTCCAGCTTTTCAGGCTGAAGCTTTTTGACATAAGCATCACATCCCCAAACTTTAAGAAACGACAACTTTGGCCTTTTGCCATACCATAGTTCATATGGTGTCGTCTCAACGGATTTTGATGGTGCCCTATTTAAAGTGAATGCAGTTGTTTCTAATGCATAACCCCAAAACGATAACGGCAAATCGGTAAGAGACATCATAGATCGCACCATCTCTAATAAAGTACGATTACGACGTTCGGACACACCATTACGCTGTGGTGTTCCAGGCGGTGTTAACTGTGAAACAATTCCACATTGTCTTAAGTGAGCACCAAAATCGAAACTCGGATATTCACCCCCACGATCAGACCGTAGGAACTTGATCTTCTTGTTACGATGATTTTCAACTTCACTCTGAAATTGCTTGAACTTTTCAAATGTTTCAGACTTGTGCTTCATCAAGTAGACATAACCATATCTACTCAAATCGTTAGTGAAGGTGAGAAAATAACGATATCCGCCGCGTGCCTCCACGCTCATCGGACCACACACATCGGTATGTATGATTTCCAACAAGTCACTTGCACGCTTCATTGTTCCGGAGAACGGAGTCTTAGTCATCTTGCCCATGAGGCATGGTTCGCACGTGTCAAGTGAATCAAAGTCAAGTGACTCCAAAAGTCCATCAGCATGGAGTTTCTTCATGCGCTTTACACCAATATGACCTAAGCGGCAGTGCCACAAAAATATGGCGCTATCATTGTTAACTCTAACTCTTTTGGTCTCAATGTTATGTATGTGTGTATCGCTATCAAGATTCAATATGAACAATCCTCTCACATTGGGTGCATGACCATAAAAGATGTTACTCATAGAAATAGAACAACCATTATTCTCTAACTTAAAAGAGTAACCGTCTCGCAATAAACAAGATCCAGATTTATTGTTCATGCTCAACGCAGGCACTAAATAACAATGATTTAAGTTCATCACTAATCCTGATGGTAACTGAAGTGAAACTGTGCCGACGGCGATTGCATCAACCTTGGAACCATTTCCTACGTGCATCGTCACTTCATCTTTCGCCAGCCTTCGTCTATTCCGCAGTTCCTGTTTCGAGTTGCAAATATGAGCAACAGAACCGGTATCGAATACCCAGGCACTACTAAGAGAGCCGGTTAAGTACACATCAATAACTTGTATATCAAATATACCTGATTTTTCTTTGACCGCCTTCTTATCTGCCAGATACTTGGGGCAATTGCGCTTCCAGTGACCCATACCCTTGCAAAGGTAACACTCCGTTTCAGGCTTAGGTCCAGCTTTGGGTTTCTTCGTCGGATTGGCAACAGGCTTGCCGCTCTTCTTTGAATTACCCTTCTTGCCTTTGCCGTTTCTCTTGAAACTAGTGGTCTTATTCACCATCAACACTTGATGCTCTTTACGGAGTTCAGACTCTGCGACTTTCAGCATCGCAAACAACTCGCCGGGAGACTTGTTCATCCCTTGCATGTTCTAGTTCAACACAAAGCCTTTATAGCTTGGCGGCAGTGATTGAAGGATTCTGTCAGTGATAGCCTCTTGCGGGAGTTCAATCCCCAGCTCAGCTAGACGGTTTGAGTACCCAGACATTTTGAGCACATGTTCACTGACAGACGAGTTCTCCTCCATCTTGCAAGCATAGAATTTATCGGAGGTGTCATACCTCTTGATCCGGGCGTTCTTCTGAAAGATAAACTTCAACTCCTGGAACATCTCAAATGCTCCATGACGCTCAAAGCGACGTTGAAGTCCCGGTTCTAAGCCATACAAGACTGCACATTGAACTACTGAGTAGTCCTCCTTACGTGCTAACCAAGCGTTCTTAACATCCTGATCAGCCGTAGCGGGTGGTTCATCTCCTAGCGCAACATTAAGGACATAATCCTTCTTACCAGCTTGTAATATTAGCTTAAGATTACGAGCCCAGTCTACAAAGTTGCTTCCATCATCTTTCAACTTAGCTTTCTCTAGGAACGTATTAAAGTTCAGGGTGACTGTCGCGTGAGCCATGATCTACAACACAAATATATTCAAAGTGGACTTAGACTATGTTCAAGATAATTAGAGTTTAACTTAATCAAATTATTCGCTAAACTCCCACTCAAAAAGTACATCTCTCTAGTCATTTGAGTGGTTCATGATCCACTTACACTAGCTCAAGTCCGATCATCACGTGAGTTGAGCATAGTTTCAGTGGTAAGCATCCCTATGCTAATCATATCATCTATATGATTCATGATCGACCTTTCGGTCTCAGGTGTTCCGAGGCCATGTCTGCACATGCTAGGCTCGTCAAGCTTAACCCGAGTGTTCCACGTGCGCAACTGTTTTGCACCCGTTGTATGTGAACGTTGAGTCTATCACACCCGATCATCACGTGGTGTCTCGAAACGACGAACTGTAGCAACGGTGCACAGTCGGGGAGAACACAATTTCGTCTTGAAATTTTAGTGAGATATCACCTCATAATGCTACCGTCGTTCTAAGCAAAATAAGGTGCATAAAAGGATTAACATCACATGGAATTCATTAGTGACATGATATGGCCATCATCACGTGCTCCTTGATCTCCATCACCAAAGCACCGGCACGATCTTCTTGTCACCGGCGCCGCACCATGATCTCCATCAACGTGTCGCCATCGGGGTTGTCGTGCTACTCATGCTATTACTACTAAAGCTACATCCTAGCAAAATAGTAAACGCATCTGCAAGCACAAACGTTAGTATAAATACAACCCTATGGCTCCTGCCGGTTGCCGTACCATCGACGTGCAAGTCGATATTATCTATTACAACATGATCATCTCATACATCCAATATATCACATCACATCGTTGGCCATATCACATCACAAGCATACCCTGCAAAAACAAGTTAGACGTCCTCTAATTTTGTTGTTGCATGTTTTACGTGGTGACCACGGGTATCTAGTAGGATCGCATCTTACTTACGCAAACACCACAACGGAGATATATGAGTTTCTATTTAACCTCATCCAAGGACCTCCTTGGTCAAATCCGATTCAACTAAAGTTGGAGAAACCGACACTTGCGAGTCATCTTTGAGCAACGGGGTTACTCGTAGCGATGAAACCAGTCTCTCGTAAGCGTACGAGTAATGTCGGTCCAAGCCGCTTCAATCTAACAATACCGCGGAATCAAGAAAAGACTAAGGAGGGCAGCAAAACGCACATCACCGCCCACAAAAACTTTTGTGTTCTACTCGAGAAGATATCTACGCATGAACCTAGCTCATGATGCCACTGTTGGGGAACGTCGCATGGGAAACAAAAAATTTCCTACGCGCACGAAGACCTATCATAGTGATGTCCATTTACGAGAGGGGATGAGTGATCTACGTACCCTTGTAGACCGTACAGCAGAAGCGTTAGTGAACGCGGTTGATGTAGACCCTCTAGGGCATAATTCCAACAGTTTTTGCACCGGCAAAAGTTGCGCGGCACTAGAGAAGCTAGCAATGGTGGAAGGTAAAAGTGCATCTATACCCTGGACTCACTTTAGTCATGAAGAACTCATATACTTGTTGCGAAAGGTTTTATTAGTAATCAAAACAAAGTGCTAAACGCATACTCCTAGGGGAAGGGTTGGTAGGTGTTAACCATTGCGCGATCCCGACCGCAACACAAAGGATGACAATCAATAAATCAATTATGTCCAGCTTCCTAACATAGCGGTTCACCATACGTGCATGTTACGGGAATCACTAACTTCAACACAAGTATATTTCTAGATTCACAACACCCTACTAACATAACTCTAATATTACCATATCCATGTCTCAAAACTAATTGAGAGGAATCAGACTTCTCTTTACTAACCAATGCACATGAATATGGAAGTTTTATTATATCCTCTTTGGATGCCTATCATCTTTAGGACTACTTTCGTATCACAAGCCAACTACCAAGTTACTCAGAGAGAGCACTCTCAAAAAGATATAAGTGAAGATCGAGAGTTCTTATTTCTCCAAAATATGACACCGCCGTGCTCTAAAAAGATCTAAGTGAAGCACTTAGAGCAAAGTTATCTAGCTCAAAAGATATAAGTGAAGCACATGTGAGCTAAATTGCCTAACTCAAAAGATATAAGCGAATCTCAATGAGTATTCTAGCAAATTCACGGTGAGTGCATGTCTCTCTCAAAAGGTGTGCAGCAAGGATGATTGTGACACAACAAAAAGAAAAGACTCCTATAATACACGACGCTCCAAGCAAAACACATATCATGTGGTGAATAAATATATAGCTCCACGTAACGTTACCGATGGATTGAAGAGGAAAGAGGGGATGCCTTCCCGGGGCATCCCCAAGCTTAGGCTTTTTGGTGTCCTTGAATTTGGCTTGGGATGCCTTGGGCATCCCCAAGCTTGAGCTATTTCCACTCTTTATCTCATCGTCCATGAGAACATCACCCAAAACTTAAAAACTTCACAACACAAAACTTAAACAGAAACTCGTGATATCATTAGCACAAGAAAACAAACTATCAACTCTTTAGGTACTGTAGCAAACTTGATTTATATTTATATTTGTGTTATATTAATGTATTCTCACTTTTCCATGGCTAGTACCCCCCGATACTATCCATAGTTTCATCAAAATAAGCAATCAACACAACAAAAACAGAATCTGTCAAAAACAGACCAGTCTGTATACTTCGTATACTTCTGGTATCTCCAAAATTCTGAAAAATTATGAAAATTTTGGCAATTGGAATATCAACCAGCAGCAAAAAGAATCAACTCAAAAGCTCTTTCTAGATAAGAATTAAAAATAATTTCGTGAGCGAAAAGTTTCTATCTTTTTCAGCACGATCAAACAACCATCACCAAAACTAGTCATCAAGGTTTTACTTGGCTCAAACACAAAGAGAAACACAAAAAACACAATCATAACAGAATTATGAAGGTGTGGACGCAACAAAACAGAAATCAAAAAAGCAAAGATAAATTCATTGGGTTGCCTCCCAACAAGCGCTATTGTTTAACGCCCTTAGCTAGGCATTGATAATTCAATGATGCCCGCACAAAAGACAAGAATTGAAGCACAACGAGAGCATCATAAAGCATGTGAAAATCACATCTAAGTCTAACATACTTCCTATGCATAGGCATTTTATATGAAAAAAAATGTCAAGACAACCAATAGTTATCATATGCAAGGAAGAAGAAAGAGAAAATAGCAATCTCAACATAACGAGAGGTGATTTAGTAACATGAAAGTTTCTATCACAATATTTTCCTCTCTCATAACAATTACATGTGGGATCATAATCAAATTCAACAATATAGCTATCACAAAGGATATTCTTTTCATGATCCACATGCATGCAAAGTTGACGCTCTTCAAAAATAGTGGGATTATCATCAACTAAAGTCATGACTTCTCCAAACCCACTTTCAATATTATTGCGAACATCACAATCATCATGAGGGTTAAACAAATTTTCAAGATCATAAGAAAAATTATCACCCCAATCACGATCATTGCAACAAGTAGTGAACAAAGCAAAACTAGCATCCCCAAGCTTAGGGTTTTGCATATTTTTAGCATGATTGTCATTAATAGAATTTATAATGAAATCATTGCAATCATGCTTTTCATTCAAGGAGCCCTCGTGAATCACTTCATAAATTTCTTCATCACGATTTTCAGATTCACACATCTCAAGCAAAACTCCATAGAGAAAGTCTAGTGCACTCAACTCACTAGCAAATGATTCAACATAATTGGATCTCTTACAGAGATTAGCAAGTGGGTGAGGATCCATATCACTAGATTTTCAGCAAGCGAAGATGCAAGCATATTGAAGGCACATAGCACACAAGCAAAGGAAAGCAAGCGAAAAAGGCAAATATTTTTTTAAATTTTTATTTTTCAGAAGTGGGGGAGAGAAAAACGAGAGGCAAAAAAATAAATGCAAGAGATGAGTTTGCGACAGTTACTTGGATAAGCTTCACTTAGAGTAGTCCCCGGTGCTAGAAATTGACACGTCGGAGGAAGACTATTCTTGACTTGATGCTCCCCGGCAACGGTGCCAGAAATTCTTCTTGCTACCTCTTGAGCTTGCGTTGGTTTTTCTCTTGAAGAGGAAAGGGTGATGCAGCACAGTACCAGTAAGTATTTTCCTTAGTTTGAGAACCAAGGTATCAATCTAGTAGGAGTATCAAGGCAAGTCTCCAAAGTACCTGCGCAAAAACAGCAAACTTGCACCCAACGCTACAAAGGGGTTGTCAATCCCTTCACGATTGATTGCAAGGTGAGATCTGAAGGCGAAAAGTGCAACAAAATAAAAGTGTAAGGCTGAAAATATGATGTGAAGTAGACCCGGGGGCCATAGTGTTCACTAGAGGCTTCTCTCATGATAGCAAATATTTCGGTGGGTGAACGAATTACTGTCGAGCAAATGATAGAACCGCGCAAAGTCATGACGATATCTAAGGCAATGATCATACATGTAGGCATCACGTCCGAGACAAGTAGATCGATACTTTCTGCATCTACTACTATTACTCCACACATCGACCGCTATCCAGCATGCATCTAGTGTATTGAGTTCATAACGAACAGAGTAACGCCTTAAGCAAGATGACATGATGTAGAGGGATAAATTCATGCAATAGATATAAACCCCATCTTTTTACCCTTGATGGCAACAACACGATGCGTGCCTCGCTACCCCTTCTGTCACTGGGTGAGGACACCGCACGGTATGAACCCAAAACCAAGCACTTCTCCCATTGCAAGAACTGTAGATCAAGTTGGCCAAACGAAACCCACAACTCGAAGAGAATTACAAGGATATGAAATCATGCATATAAGAGATCAGAAGAAACTCAAATAAGATTCATAGATAATCTGATCATAAATCCACAATTCATCGGATCTCGACAAACACACCGCAAAAGAGGATTACATCGGATAGATATCCATGAAGATCATGAAAAACTTTGTATTGAAGATCCAAGAGAGAGAAGAAGCCATCTAGCTACTAGCTATGGACCCGAAGGTCTGTGGTGAACTACTCACGCATCATCGGAGAGGCAATGGTGTTGATGAAGAAGCCCTCCATGTCCGAATCCCCCCTTCGGTAGGACACCAGAACGTGTCCCAGATGGGATCTTGCGGAGGCAGAAGCTTGCGGCGGCGGAAAAGTATTTTCGTGATTCTCTCTCGTGGTTTTAGATTTTTCGGGGATTTATAGGCGGAAGAAGTAGGACAAAGGAGCCACGGGGGGCCACAAGCCTGCTAGGCGCCCCCCCCCCCCCCCCCGGCCGCGGCTAGGGGGCTTGTGGTCTCCCCCGGGAGCCTTTGCCTTGGTTCTCAAGCTCCCTCGTATCTTCTGTTCCAGAAAAAAAAATCAGAGGTTTTATTCCGTTTGGACTCCGTTTGATATTCTCCTCTGAAAAAGGTCAAAAACATGGGAAAAACAGGAACTGCCACTTGGCACTGAGTTAATAAGTTAGTCCCAAAAAAAGATATAAAATGCATACAAAACATCCAAAATTTGACAAGATAATAGCATGGAACCATAAAAAGTTATAGATACGTTGGAGATGTATCAATGTGGTATGCTCCTATAATACCACGGTTGAAACGTTTGTTCCGAAATAAAGAGTATGCCAAGTTGATGTGATGGCACAAAGACGAGCGTAAGAAAGACGCGAAGTTGAGAGTACGTGCAGATGGGTCGCAGTGGAGGAAAATCGAGAGAGAGTGGTCGGACTTTGCAGATGACCCAAGGAACTGTTGGTTTGGTTTAACTGCAGATGGAATTAATCCTTTTGGGGAGGAGAGCAACAATCATAACACCTGGCCCGTGACTCTATTTATCTATAACTGTCCTCCTTGGTTGTGCATGAAGCGGAAGTTTATTATGATGCCAGTGCTCATCCAAGCCCCGAAGCAACCCGACAACGACATTGATGTGTACCTGAGGTCGTTAGTTGAAGAACTTTTACAACTATAGGATATCAAAAGTGTATGTGTGTGGGATGAGCACAAACATCAGGAATTTGACCTACGAGCGTTGTTGTTTGTAACCATCAATAATTGGCTTGCTCTTAGTAACCTTTCAGGACAGACAAACAAGTGATGCCATGCATGCATGCACTGTTTAGATGATACCGATGTTGGGGAACGTAGTAATTTAAAAAAAATCATACGCCTTACAAGGATCTATCTAGGAGAAACCAGCAACGAGTAATGGGGTAGAGCTTAGGCTTTTGATTGAGATGATAGCTCGTGGGGGCATTCCCGGCCTCCTCCTCTGCCAAACGAGTAGCCTCCACTGCAGCATTGTACTCCTGCACTTCGTACTAAAAAACGTATTATCTCTGTCGAGCGTGATAGTTAAATAGGACAGGTGCATTCAAAGTGACAAGCATAGGTGTATAGTTCTCAAAAATCAAGTTATACTCGTAACCTCTAGCACGGTTTAGAATACATTCATGATAACGCATAGCTTTAAAGCCTAAATATCTATTAGGCAAAACAAGGTCATTAAATTGGGGTGTCACTACTAATTATGCAGCTACACGGGAGGCATAAATTCCTCCATATAAATCGTGGTTGCTAGAGTTGGAATGCAACCTTCGATCAACAATTGCACCAAGGTTATAGTGTCGCTCACCAGCCACAGCAGTGTGAATAAGGCTCAAGTTAGGGGCACATAACGCACTGCAATCTTGTTTCCCTACTACGCATTTTCCGTTAAATAGTGCAAAGTAGCGAATAGAGGACAAATTAATGCTTTTAATTCTAGCCTGCGTTACTCCTCTATTTTCTTCAACACAGAGGCTCTCAAGAAACATATTATAATCACTTTTTGTAGGGTTCTCTAGTGAACCCCAAATTAGGAGTTTGCATGCAGTGAAAAATTCTTCTAGGCTCATGCTAAAAATGTTTATCATAGAGAGTAAATAATACTTGAAATTAATAAAGAGATAACGGAATCCATTTGTGAAAGTGCTTGTAAGGTTGTAATGTTGGGCACACTTATCTTCAAGGAAGTCGGTGAGGCCGACATCGTAATGTCCTGGCCTTTCTTTGAACGCCGATGAGGTGCTAATCTCCATCCCTCTTTGTCAGCTGCTCTGGCGGTTGGTGGCAAGGGGTGGGCTCGTGTTCCTCTTCTTACTTTTCTACCGATTTAGGGCCATGTCTCCGTTTAGTAGTGTCAATTTAGTGAGATTGGTGTTGCGTCGAATAATGTGGCCTCGGCCTCTTCCTCACCACGGCGATGTCTTTTTCGGCAATGCCGCTGAGTCGATGGTCGCGTCTGCTTGCCATTCCCTTGGATCGGTAGGCCTTATGTTTCTTGTGTCAGGCGGTTGTCGTCTCCCATGGCGGTGCTGACAAGTGGGAGAAATTGATGCTGGTATAGGGTTGGTGGCTCGACAGCTGCAGATTTAAAGTTCTTTCGTGACAATGACCGCGGAATGCGTCAGATTTGGATCCAGGTTGGCGTGGGGAATATCCTCGGTCGAGCACCTATTCTGCAAGTCTATTATTTGGCTCACAACGCCTATAAGGCTATGACGCTGGCCTGGATTTTGGTTTGTTGATGCTCTGCCTTTTACATCGGTGTGTGTCTCGGCGATGCTGGTGGTTGATGGTGATTTTGGATAAGGGTGTTTGCCGGGTCTGCATTAGAACTATATATAATATATTTTTTGTATGGAGTTCTTTCTGCAAAGTTTCTTGGACATCGGTCATGTCTTGGTCTATTCGTTAGTTTTTTGCATGAATGTGTGCAATTGTACTCAGGTTTATTGATCAATACTCCCTTCGTTCTTAAGTATTTGTCTTTTTAAAGATTTCACTATGAACCACATACGGATGTATATAGACATAACTTACAATGTACTCCCTCCGTAAATTAATATAAGAACATTTAAAACACAACTTTAGTAATCTGAACGCTCTTACATTAATTTACAGAGGAAGTAGATTCATTCATTTTGCTTTGTATATAGTTCATAGTAATCTTTAAAGAAACAAATATTTAAGAACGGAGAGAGTATAATATATGCGGTTCAAAAAATAAGGGGCAGGCAGCGCGACATCATACTCGTGCGCGGGAATCCGATTAAAACTAGTACTAGTTCTGAGGATGTATGGCGCGAACGTGTCCTCGACAGCGACAGGTACGAGCACAAGACGCACGAGACCAGATTACCGGACCGGACTCGTGGACTAAACAAGCTCCCCCCCGCTGTAATGCCGTTCGTCAGCGAGAATCAGGAAAACATTTAAAAATCGCGGCCAGGAAGTCCCTCTCCCGCAGCAGTTTGCCGCGACGACCTCAAAAACCGAACAAACCTCGCACATATTCCCTTTTCCTCCCTGCCAAGCGCCAATGATCCGGATATACCACCACCGGAACCAGTAAGCTGTGCTCGTAGTCGCCGTAGTAGATCCAGCCAGCCACGGCTATATCGTCCTACGTACTACCGTCTACTGCAGATAGTTGACGACTTGATGCCTGCGGCCTGGAGTCCCACACGGATTCATCATCTTGTACGTACGTACGTACGTACAACCTGCGGCAGGCAACTCATCACGCACTGCGATCCGATTCGACAGCAATCCAATCAATCAAGACTTCAGATGATGCGCTGGTAACTCGGGCACGGAGCATCCTCTGGTTTGATCGCCGTGGATTCTTGCATGGGCCTCTCGTCGTCTTCTCCAGCCAAGCCAACTCCTACGTAAGAGTCGTACGTACGCATCACGCGCGGCACGGCCACCGGCGACCGACGGGTGGTTGGATCGGCTGCGGCTCCACCTCTCCCGGTAAAAAGCGCCATCATCTTCATCCATCGACCTGCCGGTCAATCAGCCGTGCGCTCGGGATTTTACCGCGGAGGGAGGGAGGACGGGATAAAACGAGGCCGCTGCGCGCCTCTCCTCCACTCCTCCCCGATGGAGGAGGGGGAGCGGGACGACGGCTTCCTCAAGGTGCTGCGGGCGCTGCGCGCCGCCGCGCGGACCGTGGAGGATGGGCACGACGGGCCGGCGCTGCGGGCGCTGCTCGCGCTCGAGGCCGCCGCGGACGACCTGCTCGCCGGCGACCCCGAGCTGCACCCGCTCTGCCGCCTTCTCGCCGCCGTCAGGGCCCTCGCCTGGTGCGCTTACGAGGAGGTGGGGTGCGGCGGCGGGGTTGTGGGAGTGTTGCGGGCCCGGTGCCGGCGGTGCAAGGCGAGGCGGGGGATCGCGCGCGCGGCAGGCGGCGTCGCGGCGGAGATCCAGGCGTGGGCGGACCGCGAGCTCGCCGCGCGCCTCGTGGCCGCGCTGAGGGGCGGGGACGACGCCCGGGCGCGCGCGCTGCTGGCGGAGCTGGAGGCGCGGCTGCTGGGCGCGGGGGCGGGGGCGGGGCGGTTCGACGCGCGGCTGCAGGAGGCCGTGCTGCGGCACGGCGTGTTCGGCGCCGTCGAGGCCCGGCTCGGCGACCCGGGCGAGGTGGGCGACGGGTGCGCGGCGGCGGCGCTGGCGCTGGTGCGGTTCAACCGGGACGTGTTCGTGGGGCCGGTGCTGATGGGCCCCGCCATCGGCGCGCTGGTGTCCGCCGCGTCCGCCCACCCCTCGCCGGCGCCCCTGCGCGCGCTCAACGGGCTGGTGGCGGAGATCCGGACGCCGCTGGTGGACGAGCTGCACGCGCGCGGGGAGCTCCCGCGGCTGCTGGCCCTGCTCTGCGCCGCCGACCCGCTCCGGCGCGCGCCCGCGCTCGAGCTCGTCCTCCGCGTGGCCTACTACGGCCGGCGCGAGGTGCTCGACGCGCTCCTCGCCGAGGGCCTCGTGAAGCGCCTGCTCTGCCTCCAGCGCACCGCCGCGGACACAACGGAGGAGGAGGAGGCGGTGGCGCGGTTCGCGGTGCAGGTGGAGGCGGGGCAGGGGCTGCGGCCGCGGGAGAAGCGCGCCGCGAAGCTGGAGATCCTCCGGCGCGTGCGCGAGGCGGCCGTGTCGCCCGCCGAGGAGGCCGCCGTGCTCGCCGAGGTGCTCTGGGGCGCCACGCCGTAGCCCCCGTAGCAGCTCGCACGACGCGAACGCGAGCCAGCATCGTCTGACACCCGGGCCCCACCTGCCTGTCGCGCACGTAGGCCGGTTGACCGGCTGGTTGGTGTGGCATTTGTTTTTCGCCTCTCTTTCTGTCACATTTCCCTTAATCTTTTCTGTGAATAGCATAGCTACCACTACTAGTACTAGAAGTCTAGAACTCCAGTTGTGTAGTAGAGCAGTACTGTGGATAGGTAGGAGCTGAGAGTAGACAGCGTGTGAACGTACAAGGGAGTCCAAGATTGTACTAGTAGTAATACCATTATTTGTAGCGGTAGCGTGTAAAAAAGATGTGTAGGGATGGAAAAGAGTACTACTAGCAATCGGATGAAAAAACGTGGACGCGGTGACAGCGAGAGATAGAGGCGGCATGTGATTGGCACCTCCAGGCGAGGCGAGAATGGTCGGCCGATGGAGCCTGCGAGCACGACGTGCGATTAGTACAACATCTTGTTGAACGAGATACGTATTGGCTACCACCACCACGTGGCGAGGTCGATCCGGCGGTTTCCAGGGCCACGTCGACACATTGGAACGGATGGGATGGGCCCTTACTGTCAACCTGGCACGCAGGTCGTGGGGCCACGAGAAGAGCCGGGACTCCACGCCGTTCACGTGCCGTAGCCACATCGCTGAACGGGATGCAGATGTCGGCGCTCTGCACCGCAGCCGCACCGGGGTGAAAGGGAGAAGATAACTGAAGCTCTTATTTTCTCAACACATACTACAACTACAAGGTATCTGAAGCTCGATTGGTAGAGTGGTAGGTGGTGGTGCGGCAGCGGAAAGGCTGCGACAGATACCTTGAAGAAGAAAAGGGAGCCCGGGTCCGGTGTCGAGTGGTGGCGACCCTGCCCTTTTCCATCATCTTGCTCGGCCCCTTGTCGCACTTGCTGCAGCCAAAAAAAAGGCAGTGCAGCGCCCACATCAGAATCCACTGAATGTTTAGCAGTAAGATTCGACGCCGAACTCTCAGTAACAAGATGATACAAAAACTTTCGAAGAACAGAAAAGAATTTGGGATATTCACTCTGGCATAAAGAACACCCAACCACACGGCTCATCCGGTCATACCCAAAAGCCAGTCAACATGACCCCGTGTGAGCGAATATTAAAACTGTCCGCACGTTCGGGTGAAGTTACGATGGCCCGCACGTCGACCCAACGACAACTATTCGTCCTCACCCCGCACGTGTGGCACAAATCTATTTCGTCCTAACATTTTTCGATAGCAACTTTAGTTGTAAAGCATGACAACTTCCCGTTTGCACGTCGAGTTTCGTTTTTTTGGTGTTCCGTGTTTTTTTCTCGGATGGCAATTTTAGTTGTGAAAACGTCAGGACAGTGTTACTTCGTGCCACACGTGTGACACTTATCATTTGGATGAAACATAGTTGTCATGTCTAGTTACCTATACTTGCCACATCTAATCAAATTATAGTTGTCATATGTGATTAACTAGTTCTCACGTGTGTTCAAATCATAGTTGTCATGTATCGTCAACCATAGTTGATATGTGTGATTAACTAGTTGTCACATATGCACAACTATAGTTGCTATCTATCACCATGCAAGCGTCGTATGGGTGAAGAACGGTTCGCCCACACAGCGACGCGAGCAACCGCGTGCTAGTGGACTGGATGATGTCCGTGTGGGCAAGGAGCGGTTCACCCACACGACGACACGAACATTCGTGCACTAATGGACTGGATGTTGTCCGTGTGGACGAGGAGCGGTCCACCCACACGACGACACAAACAGCCATGCACTAATGGACTGGATGATATCCATGTGAACGAGAAACGGTTCAGCAACGACAAGAGCAGCCGTGCGCTAATGGACTGCATGGCGTCCATGTGAACGAAGAGCGGTTCATCCACGCAACACTGGGTGTTTACGTGGCTCTCAACCTAGATGGTAACTACAACAATATTCGTGCAAATGAATCGAACGTCGTCGCATGTGTTTGGGCTATGTTATTTTATTATTTTTGGAAACAACATATTTATTCCTTATATAATGGACATATCGTTTACAAGTAAATGAGTAATAAAATCAGGGATTATCCAAAACAAAGAGGATTTTTCACTAAATGAGTTCTTGACGAGCCACTTCATTAGCTTCACGTGGGCACTGTGTGTAAGACACATTTAAGAAGTCCATTGCCAATTGTTTGCACTCGAGCACCATTGCAACATCTGAGCCAACATATGTATGTATCTGGTTGTTGCACCGCTTCGACCACAAAGCTACTATCGGACTCTTTGATGCAATCGATCGTCTCTACTAGATATAGTCCTTTCTGAATTGTTGTAATCTCCGAAGAATCAACACTGGCCGCATGAGGAACAAACCATGTTGCAGCCAAAACAAAATTCCCTCTTCCATCCCGAACAATAGCGCCAGTGGCATCAGATAAAGTTTCAGCTTGAAACGCCGCACATGTGGGCGTTATCATTTAAGAAAAAAAAACAAGATGATACAGCCTTGTGCTTTTGCTATTAACCATGGGAAAAGCTAACCATCAGCCAGCGGATTATAATGGCCGCATCAGCCACCTCCCCCGTAAGACACGCGTCCAAGTGACTATACGGTTCTGCAACAAAGATTATGTTTCTGAAACATATACGATGTTGCAGTGGTCTACTATAGATTTATGTTCTGACCATCCGGCCGTCGTCAGCCGCCCATGCCGCCCGTGAACGTTGTAAAAAATTTCCGCAACTTGACCTTTGTTGTAAAAATTCCTGAAACATGACCTTTGTTGTAAAAAATTCTCCCGCAAAAATACCTATGTTGCAGAAAGACGAAGAAAAAAAAATCCTGCAACAAGCAAATTGTTTCTGAAACTCGACCGTTGTTTCAGGAATTAACGGATCCAAAGTTTATTTCTTGCAACAAAGCGAAAGTTTCTGCAACTCAGCCATCGTTTTAGGAATTATGGGTGCCTGACCGGAGCAGATCCGACGGCTACGTGTAGATCGGACGGCCCTCCAAGTGATGGATGTTTAGTAAACATCCACTGATGGATGCGTAGGAGGCCCCATTAACCATATAGTTTCTGAAACCTTCTACGACAACAAGATCCAACATCCGTTAGCTCCATGCTCCATCAGTTTGTTTAGACAAAATGGCAACAGCAAGAATTGCTGCAGCTATATGCATTGTTACGGCCTTCAGTGCGGAAGATAGGAGTGCATGGCAAGCAGTCAAACAAATCTGGAATGGTAGGACACCAAAAGATGCTACCAGCCCTTCAACGACTGAGAACTACCAAACAAGGCAACATGTATGTGCATCACCCATTATCTTCAACAAAATCAAACAATTTCCACTCACACTTTCACCATCACGTCTATCATAATGTACACTTCTTACAGTGGCCCAGTGGCAACTAGCATAATTTACATGACAAAAAAATCCAATCCACAAAATTGAGTGTAGCTGACAAGCCAACCACCGGTTACCCCCCAATGTGCAAGTAGGGAACCGTAAAAGAATGATGTTCAACGAATGATATTTTTTCTCACAAACTTTACAGCAACACAATATTGCACAAGAGCGCTTTTCAGTCAAAACAAGCCCATAAAATCTTCCGCAACAGTGGAATCCCCCATGAACAGACAACATTGAAATCCCCGCGACAAGAGATGAAACAAACCGGGCCAAATCACTTGCCAGATCTTTCTTTCTTTTCTTTTCTTTGCATGGATATGAAAGGTGCAAAGAGGTGTTGCGGTTCTCTCTAGCTATGTACACATCTTCCAAGGCTTCACACCAGCGGGATGGGGCTGGGGCAATGGCTGCTGGCTTCAGGGGATGGTATGAAGAAAGACGATGTCAGGGAGCTGGAGATCTGCGCCTTCACCCCTTGCTCCTGGGAGAGCTCGTGGATGTCCCTGACGATGTCGAACACGGCTTCCGGCTGGGCCAATTTCAACGCGTTCTCCGACATTCTCTTGCGGTCCTCTGAGCCTGGACCGAACCAGTGGGCGACAAGTTCGGCGGTTTCCTTGGGGCTCTTGGAGAACACGCCTGCGCCGTTGTCCACGACATAAGGGACGTTGCCGACTTCCTGAGACGCAAGAAAACAAGACTGTCTTAGCTGATATATTGTTTGATGTAGACTGCCTGGTAAGCAGAATAGAAGCGTGCAACTCTTGCAAGATGTAAGATGCACATAAAGATAAACAACGCACAACCACTTTGTTTATTATACTGTACAAGCCTCAACCAGTAAATAAAAAAAATAGCCATAACCATGCACAGTTATTACTGTATAAAACAATTATCTATTCATCAGAATAAAGTTAATAAGAATTGTCCTTTCTTCAGATCTGTAAAGATGACACATGGGAAGAAGTCCCAAGACAATAACCGTAAACAAGCATGGCACTGCACCAAGGACCAACTTATACCAATATTGACTCGAAAAAATGTACTCGTATCTTGTTAAGGTTCAAGGACTACATATTAAGAAGAATTTTTTGAGCTCTTAGCTGTCAGGTGTTTATGTTCACTGCATCATTGCAAATACATACACCTTGAATGCTTGCTGTTAACAATTTATAAGGTGGAAAGTGAGTGGATACAAACCTGTCCAGGTATGAAGTCATTAAGGATGATAGGAAGACCCCTAATCAAGGCTTCAGCAATGGTGCCTGGTCCAGCCTATTGAACCAAAATAACATGAAAACGAAATTATGAGTACCACAATACCTTCAGAGGAAGCAGCACACTAGCAATAGAGAAGGGTCAGTAATGTATATACCTTTGTTATAATGCAATCACAAGCCCCCATCCACTTTTCCATTTGGGTCTCGAATCCCCTAATCTTTTATTTAACAAAAGAAAAGCAGTTAACGAATTATTCACTTTGTGTGGGCTAAACAAGAAACAAGTTGAAATTTTAAAAGAACTGAACGTGTAGCATTTTGTCTATACCTTTATTGGCATTTTCCATTCAAGAGCCTGCAATGAAGAGCTCAGTGTTTTGTTCCGACCACAAATGACAACAAGCTGCCCAATCGGCTTTCCAAGCTCTTTGTCAAACAATACATCTCCAAGGGCTTTTGCAGTCTTCTTTACAGGACCCATGCCCTCTCCACCTCCCATCAGCAACACTGCCGGTAGCTCAGGATCCAATTCAAGTTCCTTCCGCAAATCATCCTGGTGAGTAATTGGTTTACAAATGTGTTAGCTGTAAGCGAGCATTTGCATCAAGACGTATCACTGTACAGCCATACATTTGACTGTTTCTGGAGAAATTAGTACAATCATAGGGCTACAGCCCAGAATGTACTTGGCAGTAATGAATAGACAAGGGATAAAAAAAATACCGCAAGCGAACTATCATGTTTGTTCAAAAGCGACTAATAAGCATTTGCGCGAAGACACATCACTATACAGGCATACATTTGTTTGTTTGTGGAAAGCATAGTAGAATCATAGGGCTACAGACCAGAATGCTTTACATTCTGGAGAATCAATGTACACAATGCTTGGCAGTTAATGAATAGACAAGATACTTTGAAAACTCCCATACAAAATTTGGTACCAGTCTGGCATATCAAGAAGTGACAACAGTCTTAACTTTAAAAAGGGGTATATACCTTAACTAGAACAGCACGGCAGAACGATGGTCGAATGGGAAGACCGAACACACGGATCTGAGAAGTTTTCAGGTCATCCAGTTCTGCCCTCTTGGCTACTTCCTCTGATGGGCAGTAACACCTATTCACGTCAGCATGGAACCTGTATATTTGCACTGCCAGATTTTAAGTCTATGTTTGGAGTGTGTCAAAAGCAGTTATTTTTTCTGAAACAAAAACAGTTTCCAGGTCCCCTTATTGAGAGGGGAACATACCATGTAGGGTGGCAAGTGTTGAGGTCAGTGATGACAGTAGCGAAGACTACTCTGTTCTGCAGACCTTGCCATTTGAGTACCCATAGAGGAATGTGTTGCATGAGGGGGTGAACACTAATTATTATATCTGGCTTGTACTTCTTCAATCCAGCCTCAACCTTCCTACAACCATAAACAAGAAATTATTCAGGAAAATAAAACTACATGTAGACTTGATGCAGAGGCAAAGTCTACTGCTAGGATCATTGAACTTGGATTGTAGGTTGAAGTCTAAATGACACAAGCATTAATAGGACATCGAAATAGAGCAAAAAATAGGAGTACAAGTTAATTGACTTTAAACGGCAAATCGATAGGCAATGTTAGTGGTTCGGGGTATGAAAAAAATAGTAATCCAAGAAATAAAAGCTTGCATATGCGCACTAACAATGTGGTTTATAATATGTGGGTCATGGTTTGGAAGCAATGTTATACTAGGGCCGACTTGATAACTGTGAAAGCACATATGCTGTTAACTCACTCACTAAATGATCCTCAAGGGATGGCAGCGATGCAATGCAATCAGTTTTTGTGACCTCCTAGAATACCACACCTACAGGGTGACACCAACACAGAGTGGCAATTTGATGCCCATGGTACAAACTGAATTTCTCGGATATGCTTTCCCGTCACTGTCCTGCTATACAACCTGGCAAACCTATGTGCGCAGCCTGAGCCGGTCCACATGGCTCGATATCTGACCTCGGCACAAGTTTATTCAGGAAACTTGATTTCAACAGCAAAATTACATGCATTACATGACAAGGAATCCAGCAGAGATATTTTAGCATCTCTAGTCAAGACAGCAGTGGTCCTTGTATAAAATTATGGGCGCCATATCTCCGGTAAGATCTGGGATTATAATATATACAGTGTATATACTAGTTCAATCAAAATGCTGACAAAAGTGCCGATCCACTATAAAATTTGGGACTAGGTCAGCAATTTGCAATCTAACGCATCATCAACCAATAACAGGAAAAAAACAGTCTGGCTCTGGCGTGAATGTGAAAACAGAAATCACATCGAATTGTTTATTTGTTTGTTTGTTTGTTTGTTTTATGATGACCCCGACGAACGATGTGTGTGATGAGGTCAAGCAAGAAAAACGTTGCAGGAAGCGTAAGTAAAAATGAAATCGGTGAGGCGTGAGTGGGAGAGAAGGGAAGCGATCCGTACGTACTTAGCGTAGAAGGAGGCGAGGGCGGCGAGGTAGAAGTTGTGGACCCATCGGGGCGATGTGCCGTGGAAGGCCACCTTCCAGAGCTGCACGTGCTTCACCATGAACTTGTAGGAGCTCTCCATGTTGTTGAGCGGCCAGCCGGCGTGGTCCTTGCAGAGGTCCTTGACGAAGACCTGAGCCCCAAATCGAAATCGAAACCGGAGCCCATCAGTGCGGGGCGCGGGCGCGGGCGCTTGGATCGACGGACAAATTTTATTGGAGATTCCGATGACGATTTTATTATTATTCGCGGACAGGAGAGGGAGGGGAATAATTCGGTTGGGTTGTTACCCGGTAGTCGTCGCCGAACTCGATGCGGAAGGCGTCCTTGATGGCCTCGGCGGAGGCGCGGTGGCCGCCGCCGGTGTCGCTCATGAGGATGAGGACGTTCTTGGCGCGGTTGGCGCCGAGCTGGACGAGCTCGACGGTGCCCTCCTCCTCCTCCCAGAAGGGCTCGTCGTCGTCCTCGGGCCCGGCGAGCGAGGCGAGGGAGGCGGACGGGGAGGAGGAGGAGGAGGAGGCGCGGCCCGCGGAGGAGAGCTCCCCCGCGTAGGAGAGGCTCTTGCGGAACCTGCGGCGCATCCGCTGCTGGTGGTGGTACGCCGCCACGCTCTCCAGCACCGTCTCCCGGATCGACCGCACCCGCGGCGACGCCGTCGACGCCTCCATCGCGCCCGCCCGCCTGGCCCCGGATCGCCGCCGAGGGTGCAGGCGCAGGAAGGGGTGCGGCCGCGTTTAAAATTGGCGAGGGGGCAGGAGGGAATGGCGGAGGGGCGGAGGAGAGGGGGAGCTGGCGCGGCCGCGGCCGGGAGAGACAACTGGAATTTTGGAGGTTGGGGACGGGACGGGACGGGGACGGGGACGGGAACGGCGGTGGTGGTGGTTGTCGCGTGTTTTGTGCGTGTGCCCTCGCTCGCTCGCTCGCTCTTTTGGTGGCTTCTGATTCTGATGATTTGGGGATTGGGGATTGTCGACGTTGGTTGGTGTCACGGCTGGAAGAGTCCGAGGGGTTTTGGGGGAAAAGGGTCCATCTTGCACGAGACCACCCTCGTTGCTCCAAGAGTTTAGTGGACCCTATACATGTCTTACCAAACCCGGTGGTTTCTTTATATTTGACCTACGGTATTCCTGTTTTATTTGACCTAATATATAGGTTTTCCTCTTCTCTTAGACCAAAGCCACCGAGTATATCCGACTATGGCGCTAATGAAGATCGAACCACGGGTGTATAAGTCATCTTAGGTTGTGCACCATTGACCAAGGCGAAGAGAAAAACAATAAAATTAATGTGATTTTCCTAATTGATACCATTGCATGCAATGAACTGATCACTGCATGTCGTGCTAGTTAGTCTCAAGTCATTAAAAACATACACGCCCCACATCTCTAATTGGTTGATTCCTTTATTCGTATCAAAAAACAAAAGACGAGATGAAAATTAATGCATTTGGTTTTCGTAAGATGACTTATACACCGAAACAGAGGAAGTAAATGCGTTTGGACATCCCGTAGGTAAAACAAAAAGTGAGGAGACATGGTTTGTTGTTCCTTGTCTTGCGAGATTATTTCGGGTGCTCGTGTTTTTTGGTGGCATAAACATAGTTGTGTCCTAGATCGAAACTTGCGGCATGATAAACGATATTGATGTTTGGTTTGGTTTGGTTGGATAGACTTCACTAGCCCCGAGTAAAAGATGCATCAAAAGGAAACGGACTCTTGAACCTCTTTCACGCTCATGTCACGTCGAGGTACTGCAGAAAAAAAGAACTGCAAAATCTGATTTAACTTTTTCGTAATCGATTAGTTAACATGGTGGTTAACCATATTATGAAACTGAAAAAAAAGTCATTGGCTTATCAAATTCTCTATCGGGTCATGAAAAAGATTCAACAAAAGACAGAAACAATTCCTCTATTGCTTTTACGTCAAGCAAAACGTAGAGGAACTCCCTATATAGGAGTAAAAACAAGACGAAATAAAAAAAAAAAAGGATCAACGCGGAAAGTTTCGATTGAAATATGATCTAAACAAGGAAGAGCACTTGCCATTTGTTGATTATTAGAAGCATCCCAAAAGCCCCTGGGTCGAAATATGGCTTTCAGATTAAGTTGTGAAGTAGTAGATGCTGCCAAAGGGAGAATTGAGGTTGACATGCCACATATGGCATGCATTGTCTTTTTCTTAATTTGCCACGCCTATTGTGTCATTTCTTTATCCCTCTCCTTCCAACCAATTTTGTAGGTTTTGTCTTCAAATGGACGGATTCAGCCATACACTTCATCTTGTCTGATAACAAAAGTTTTCCATGCATGGATATGATGGTCGTTATCACATTAAAGGGCATGACAAGGCGACATCATAATTGTCGAGCAACGATGTCTAATACCACATGGCATACGTGATGAGAACCCATGTCTCCTAAAGGCGAAGCAAAGAGCAAGGCGATCGGGTGAAATACCGTGTGGATGTGGGAAAGAGTTCAGTGGACCGTAAACTTGTCTTACCAAACCTTGTGATTTATTTAGCCTAAGGAATTTCTTCTTATTTTTGACCTACTACTAAGTGTCTTCTTCTCAAAAAGTAAATAAATAAGTGTCTTCTTCTCCTTCTTTGAGGCAAAAGGTACCAAGTACCGGACTATATAGCGCTGATAATGCTCGAACCACTGGTTTAGATGAGAAGAGAAAAAGATTAATGTCATGACTCGCCGAACACTAGGGGAAACGAAGTGAAAATTTGTTTGGACGCCGTGTACATAAAACGACGACAATGTAAATTTGTATGGATAGTCTTGTGATGAGGAGACATGGTTTCTTGTTCCTTATGCGATTATTTCGGGTGCTCATGTTTTTTGGTCGAACAAAGATAGTTGTGTCCTAGATCAAAACTCGTGACACAATCAATCATGTTGATTTGTTGGTCGGTTGATCTTGGCTAGCCTCTCAAAATCGAGGGTTCACATGCGCGTGCGTGTCTTGTTTTTACAACGGCATTGTCTTTTCTTAATCTGCAACCTTTACCATGTCATTTGTTTGTTCCTCTTTTTTCAATCATTTTCGCAGATTTTGTCTTCGGCTGGATGGACTTGGTCATATTCTCCACATCATATGAATAAAAATGTCTCCACGTGTTGATAGAATGGCCGTCATCGCGTCACGAGCCATGACAAGAGGATAGTTAGGAGTACCACATGGCATACGCGGCGAGCAACCAATGTCTCCTAAAAGCAAAGCAAGGAGCGGTGTGTCGGGGTGAAATACCTAACCTAGGTTTGATATACAGCGTGCCATGCCAAAATACTTTTTTTTTTTGAATAGTTTGAATTTCTTACCACGCGTGTCACTGTTTTTTTTTTCGGGCGAGAAGCTAATGTAATCGATTGTGCGCGCGATGAAGCAAACCCTGGTTAAAAAAGCAAAAAAAAAAACGTTTTGTGTGCGTGATGAGAAATAAACGAGCGGGGCGCGATTAGAAATGTTTGCATTGGCGAGGTGGGTCGTGCGAAAAACGTAGCAGCAGCCAGCAGCCGGATGCGGATGCCCCTGGAGAAGAAAGATGCCGAGGGTGGAACGTGGTGGGCCATGCCACGGAAGGCTGCGCTGCGCTGCGCCGCGCTGTTTACTCCTTCTCCGCGGTCGGATCCCCGTGGAAGGGAAGGGAGGGGAATTATCCCGGGAATCCGCCGGATTATTCCGCCCCGAGCCCCGCGCGGAAGAAAGAGGCTTTGCGTCGCTCGCCCGCACCCGTGTGCCGTGTGTCCCGTGCCGCGCGGCTGCTTGCTGGGATTTTTTCACTCTTTTAACATTTTTTTTAAACATGAGCATAAAATGAACCAGATTTGTAAGCATTTCACGATCTGACCCTTTTAGAAACGTCACAAGCCGTGGCGTTGCTGTCTCACTATGCAACGCCTGTCTACCATGGCGTTGCTGCCCTGCAGTGACACGCCTGTCTACCGTGGCGTTTTTTTTTTTGCAACGTCAGTCTAAAGTGGCGTTGCAGAGCCACTGTGAAATACCAACAGTGCTGGCGTTGCTGCCCAACACCATGTTAAACCGGGCCAGGATTGTTCCACCCCGGGTCGGGTGCCATCCGCAGTGTGCGCGCGCCGCCGTGTCGGTCGGCAGAGAGCCAAGTCACGATTTGATGGTGATGGCGCTGCACCTGCGCCGTCGAATGAACCGGGCCAGGTCGATCGACACTCCTTCCTTCCGGCCAGCTGTGGACGTCCGTCCGCGCCTGACGCGTGCGCAAGCACATTCCGTCCGCGCGTCGCGCCATGCCGTTGCTTTGTCGCGAGAGGCACTGGGAGTACGTACAGTACTAGCCAAGTGTTGGAGGGAGGTCGCTCTCCATCAAAAGTTATCCAATCCAAGTGCACCAATAGCTCACGGTGGCGTCGCCAAGGGCACAACATAGAGTCATGTTTGTTTTTAATAAGGTTTTCGATCTTTTTTGTTTTTGGTTTTGATATTTTCTGCTCTTACAACCGGGATTTTTTTAACACGGTTATTACAACAGAAGGTCATGTTTGTTTCCAACACTGTAATTTTAGATGTTTTAGTATGGACTACATACAGACTGAAATTACTAAAATGTGTCTATGTATAGCCGATTCAGCATAAACTTAGAGCACCTTATAATAGTATAAACGAATGAGTAAATCATTGTGGATTTGAATAGACCATGGGGAGATTAGACTCGCTATTCCTCATCTCGCACCGGCAGCCTTGGCTAACCCTAGTTGCCGCCCCAAAAAAAAGCTAGGGCTCCACCACCTCCCGACGGCGTCGTCGCTGGTCCGCCCCGTCTTCGGTAGCCTTAGGGCCATGGAGGCGAAGCGGATCTCGAGCCTTGTCAATGGGAGGGCTTCGTTGTTAGATCTTTCTTCAAGTTTTGTTACGGTTTGTGTTCTGCTGAGGAAGACGAGACGGTGGGGGCTCCCTGAAGAAGGAATAAAGGTCTCGTCGCCCAGCCCCCGTTTCGGTGATGCGTCTAGCATCGTTGGCGGGCATGTGGAGGTGTGTCTCCGGCGGATCTATCTTTGGTGGATTTGCTCGGACCTGTTCGTCGTTCGTCTTTGTTCGTGTGTTTTTAGGTTGGATAATTCCGATCTACACTCTTCATTTGCGACGGTTGTTGTTTTGGTGTGTTGGTCCTATGGAGCCTTAGCACGACGACTTCCCGACTGTCCACTACAACAACGTTTGCCCGACTCCAACGAGGGAGGGGCGATGACAGCGGCGCGCCTTCGCCTCGTTTCAGTGCTTGTAGTTGTCGCTAGGTGGTCTTCGAATCTGGATGTAATTTTTATTATTTCTAGTTTTTTTGTACTACCATGATTGAAGATGAATAGATTGAAAGTTTTTTCCGCAAAAAAGAAGAATAGACCATGGCATTTTGATTCACCGGTCTAAATTTGCAGTCGGTGGACTGTAGATCTTGTTAAAAAAATTGAAAATCAAACTGAAAAAATAGAAGAATCAAGGAAACTCTAGGAAATTTGAAAAGAAAATTTGAGGGGGGAGAGAATTTGAAATTACAAGAAAAATTATCGTAAACTCCCCCGCCAACAACAAATGAAAGAAATTCAAAAGGTATAACATGGGAGGAAAATGGAAATATTCAAAAAATGTAAAACTCAAATCTTGTTTTTTTGGGGAAATTGGAACTTGGAAGGCAAACTATCGGGAATTCCCCAAGAATAAATGTGAAAAATATATAAAGTAAATTCAAAATAAAATATGAGAAATATAGGAAATATTCGAAAGAATGATGAAATTTTTGGGAAATTTAAAAGCGAAAGACAAACTACTAAAAAATTACCAATAACTAATGATCAATGACAAATCAAAGGAATACAAAAGGTATATAACATCATGGACATTGGAAATATTCAGACATGAATATTTGAATTTTTTGGAACCAGTAGACAAATTATTGGAAAATCGCCAAAATATATATCAATCAAAGAATGAAGTTTAGTATTAAGACTCTTGGGATAAGAAAAATAATGTATTTTACCAGGTAGTCCTTAATGTGAGCCTCCTAGTGTGAAATGTACAATCATGAATCAAGTCCTTAGCTCAAATCGTTCTCCAACTATATATGATTGTAAAAAAGTTCAACACAATCACCTGTCACATCATAACTGAACACAGAACATTCATGTTACCGTAACACAAATTACATGTTAAGAGGTACACGACCGTTATCTCTACAAGAAACGGGATTGGGTAACAACTAGCCTTATCAAGTTCACTGATAGACAACAACAAGGTAGTTTACACCAATTGTCTCAGGGGGTCCGGGCAAGCTCGCACGACCGCGAGGGAGGGAGGGTGGAAGGGGGAAGGCAACATGAATTTTGGAGGTTGGGGATGACAGCGTTGGTGGTTGTTCTCACATGTTTTATGTGTGTGCTCTCTCACTCGCTCGCTCTTTTGTTGGTCTATAATTTAGAGATTTGAAGGGGGTTCGTTGTTCCTTTCAAGATTGGAAGAGTCCGAGGAGTTTTGAAGAAATAGGATCAATCTTGCATGGGACCACCATCATTACTGTTGTGGGAAAGAGTTTAGTGGACCACAAACTTGGTTTACCAAACCTAGTGATTTTTTTTATTTATTTGATCTAAGGAATATTTTTTGCTTTCCTATGACCTAACAAAAATCTTGTTCTTTTGGACGAAGGACGCATGCCGAGTGTCAAACTTTAATCTAGCATTAATAAAGTTTTAACCATGAGTTGTTTGCAAAATAGAAAAGATAAGTTTAGACAAAAGAAAATGAGATTAATGTCGTGAAATACCGTATGTCTTGAGATACGAATCATAAAGGTGTTTGGAGGGCGCATAGAAAAAGAACGATACTAGTTTGCACGGATAGTCGAAGCAAGGTGAAAAGGAGACATAGTGTCTTGTTCCCAATCATACCAAGGGGAGCTCGTGACAAGATCAACAACGTTGATATTCGGTCGGGCTAAGAATTTTCGCTAGCCCTAAGAAAAAGATGAATGAAACCCAGGGTTTACAGGGCGCACTTGTTTGTTTGTTTGTTGGGACATTATATTTTCTTAAATTGTAACCCTCATTTTGTTGCTTTTTTGTTCCTATTGTTTCAGTCTTATATTACTCATTGTAGAATTTGACTTCTTATAGATGCAATGATACCGTCCATGGTTATCTCGTAATAAATTTTGTCATATGTGGTCGAAACCGACATCGCAATTCATGACAAGACAACTAGTCTGACTATCGAGCTACAACGATCTCTAACAGCGCATGAAATTCATGGCAGGCAACCAATGTTTGTTTCCTAAATGCAAAGCAAAGCAAGCAGAGTATTCATCAGGTGAAATACCTAGGCTCGATGTGCTCATTGCAAAATTTTGGATGAAATATCCCACTGTGTGCCTCGCGAAGGCGACGATGCATATATGCCTATCAAAGAATAATACTCACCCCATCTCCAATTACTTATAGAAATAAATATATATAGAATTAAAAATATATCTACGTGGCGGGTAAGCCATGTTAGTTTCCTAAATGCAAAGCAAAGCAAAGCAGGCAGGGTATTGACCGGGTGAAATACCTAGGCTCGATATGCTCATTGGTAAAACTCGAATGAAATATTCCACCGTGTGCCTCACAAAGGCGACGATGGGTATATGCCGAGCAAAGTAATATAAGACTCCTTTCGTCTCGAATTACTTGTCACAGAAATGTATAAATATAAATATATCTAAAACTGAAAATATGTCTACATACATTTATTTGTGCGATAAGTAATTATGAAGCGAGGAGGTAATTCGACGATGGCAATGCAATCGATTGTGTGCACACATACAAGAAAAAAGCAAATCCTACTCCAAGGAAAGAAAAGACGAAGCAAATGTTACCCTGATGATGATCTTCTCAATTGTATCCTAAAGAAGGGAGCTCATATACGTGGCAGAGTTTGTGGAGTGGGTTACAAACATTCAGACAAGGCATCATATGGCGTGTGGAAGATGGAGCTTCCATTAAAATCTGGGAGGACCCGCGGATACCTAGTAGCCCCAACAAAAAACTTATGACTCCCCGAAGCAACATTGTGCTGACCAAAGTTACTGAACTAATAGATGCAGACAGCAGATCATGGGATGAGGAGCTCATTACGGATATCTTCTGGCCAATTGATGCACAACGCATTCTAAATATCCCTCTTGCGGTGGGGATGATGGACGACTTTGTTTCCTGGCATCCAGACAGGTGTGGTATGTTCTCTGTGAGATCGGCGTATCAACAAGAATGGGATAACCAACATGGACGAAAGTTGAGGAGGACGAACACAAATCATTCCTCAGGTAATAACCCTATTTGGAGAACCATTTGGAAGCTAAGGCTACCCGCGAAGATCAAAATTCATCTATGGAAATCATTACTGGGAGCTATACCATGCTATGGGGTTTTGGCAAATCGACACATCATGACCAACTCTCAATGGCCGCTCTGTACAATGGACTGTGAAAGTATAAAGCATGCCTTTTTCCAGTGCCCTAGAGTGCGGGAAATCTGGAGGGTTTTAGGGCTTTCGAGCCTGGTTAACCAAGTCTGTGATCTGGAGCAAGACGGGAGTGGGGTTTTATCTGAATTGATACTCTCTAAGAGCACCATCAAATCAAATATTTCGGATGTTGGCCGTGCTGAACTCATCGCTACGACGGTCTGGTATGTCTGGTGGGAAAGGAGGAGTTTTACTCATGGTGACCATATTGCTGAATCACCCAGATCGGCGCATGCAATATCGGCACTTGCGAAGAACTTTGTCAGGGCAAGGAATAGGCGCCCAGGTGTTGTGCGACATGGATGGCAACGGCCGGCTGATGGTCTTTACAAGCTTAACGTGGATGCGGGCTTCTCTGAAGACTCGGGGACGGGTAGCTCCGGGACGGTGTTGCGATCAGATAGAGGAGAGTTCATCGCCGGTTCATGTAGTGCTATATCATTTGCTGAAGATGTCAGTTCAGCAGAAGCAAGAGCCCTGCGAGATGGACTTATCCTGGCTAGCAGGTGGGTGTGCAAAAGTTCATTGTGGAGTCTGGTTGCCAGGATGTGATAAACACCATGTTACTCGACGGCAATTCATTCGGACCAACGACGGCAATATACGAAGAGTGCTCCTTTCTCGCAAAGAACTTTAGTTTTAGTTTGATCCAATTTGCCTTCTGCCTAAGGGAAGCAAATATGGTAGCTCATACCCTAGCTAGGTTTACTGAACCCACTAGAACTATAAAGTGAATGGAGGAGCCTCCTGACTTCCTCATAGATATATTAGCAAATGATGTAACTGTCTTCTCACATGAAATATAAAAGCCGCTCAGGGTTTCCCCGTTCAAAAAAAAAAGACGAAGCAAATGTTAGGCGTGCGATTCACGCAACGCTCCCTGGTTTCCCTGTCAAAACGTCACTGGCAATGGGGAAAGACGTGGATAAGCCTAGGAGCAGATTAAAACAGGCGGGGGTGCGATGGGAAATATAGGCATCGACGAGGGGGCCTTGCAAAAGATACAGTGCCAACCAGGATGCGGATGCCCAGGAAAAAATATGCCGGGCGGACCGTGGTGGGCCATGGCAGATGACACGGAAGGCTGGGGCTGCGCTGGGTCGGATCCCCGTGGAAGGGAAGGGAAGGGAAGGGAAGGGAAGGGAAGGGAATTATCCCAGGAATCCGGCGGATTATTCCGCCCCGAGCCCCGCGCGTTCCCATGGGAATATGGGATCTGGGAACGTACCTACGTACTACGTGCGGCGCTGGGATCGCTCACACGAGACCAGACCAGACCAGACCCGTCTCTGGTGGACGGCCGGCTGGACTCGGTCGCGCTACTCGTCGTGGGGGCCCAAGGAAAAGACAGACGGGCTGGCTGGGCTGATGATTGGAGTCGGCGCCAAGTCTTGCCCGGGATGGTCATGGTGGTGGTTGGCGTGCAAGGCTGCGTGTAGCCATTGGAACTTGCAAGCCCGGGCATGACACAAGCTTAGCTGCTCTGCTCATTTCGGAACGGTTTTATATGGTCCTTAGAGCATCTATATCTCCGTCAAATCATCCCTCAAATGTGTGCGGACTTGTCCGATGGGTGACTGGATAGAAGAGATAATGAACAAAAATGATCTAACTGAACCCTTATATTCTCCTTACAAGCCTCGGGCTGTCCTGAACCCTCGTATCCATTTAAAATATGAGGAGGATATGAAGGCTCGCGGACGCGACGGGGCATGTCCGATCAGTCCGCCACATAGAACATGGCCCCATCCTGAACTATTTTTTTTTCTTTTTTTATTCATTCTTTTTTTCTCTCTCTTCCTCTCCATCAAGAACGTGCAAGTGACCGGACATATAAGGAAGAAAATATGATTGGGCGACGACGAATTATGCCTCTGCCTCCGCCATGCTCAAGCTGGGAGCCTCCTCCTCTGTGTCGTCCTCCTTCATGGCCTTCAGCTCCTCATCCTCCTCCTCCCGCTCCTCCTTTGTCTCCGACGGTTCTGAAGGAAGACCTGCAGCAATGCGGGCGACACGGCGAGCCTGGATCTCCGGAGTGAGCTGCGCATAGGTTGTGATGAGCCGCCGAACCATCCTGACAGAGAGGGAAGTGCGAGATGAGCATCAGCTTGGGTGGCGGCGGAGAGAGAGAAAAGGCATATAAGCTAGGGACGGGGGCGCCAACTGGCTTAAATAGCCGCCCCGACCTGGAACAGAGAGCCGAAGCGGTGCCACGTGGCGTTCACACCGCGCCGACGGTCGAGGCGCCTGTCAGACCGTCGAATTTCCCGACGAGTCCACATGGGGCCACGTCGTCAGACCAACGTGGCGGGCATGATCAGGCGCGCCGGGCTCCCTCATATCCGTCCCATATTTGAACTGAAAATGAAAGGTGACGATTAGCCCGGTCGTTTGAGACCGGTTTAAGAGACTAGCATGGGTCGCATTTTCGTGATCGGACGACCTGTCCGGACGTTTAAGACTGATATGAGGGATCCAACTGTAGATGTTCTTAGATAATATTGTAGTGCATTTACCATTTCGCGCCGCCGTTCTCCCTCTGTCCACAAATAAATGGTCTCACGATGGCGTCGCGAAGGTACAACAGAGAGTCATGTTTGTTTCCAAAAAGCTATAGGATTTTTCTGGTTTCAACATTTTTTGCGCTTAATTCAATGAGATTTTTTTGTACGTGTATAATAGAAAGTCATGTTTGTTTCAATCAGGTCTCATTTTGGAAGTTTTAATATGAACTATATATAGACTGAAACTAGTGAACAAATTCACTGGAATATGTCTATATAGAGACGATTCAGACAAAAGTTGCAACATCTTATAATAGTAAACGAAAGGAGTACATCATTGTTTTTTTAACACAATACATAGAGACGATTCTACGAAGTTCTTTATTGGTTGAACCTCTATGTCAAGGATTCATTTAACTCCGTATAGCATTCCTTTATCCTTCGGTATGTTACTTGCTCGAGATTCGATCGTCGGTGTCTCTATACATATTTCAATCTCGTTACCGACAAGTCTCTTTACTCGTTTCATAATACAAAATTCTATGGCTAACTCTTTATTCACATTGCTTGCAAGGCTTGTTTGTGATGTTGTATTATCGAGTGGGCCCAGAGATACCTCTCCGTCATACCGAGTGACAAATCTTAGTCTTGATCCATGTTAACTCAATAGACACCTTCGGAGATACCTGTACACCACCTTTATAGTCACTCAGTTACGTTGCGACGTTTGATACACACAAGACATTCCTCCGGTGCCAGTGAGTTACATGATCTCATGGTCATAGGAATACATACTTGACATGTAGAAAACAGTAGCAACAAAATAACACGATCACGTGCTACGTTCATAGTTTGGGTCCTGTCCATCACATCATTCTCCTAATGACGTGATCCCGTTATCAAGTGACAACACTTGTCTATGGCTAGGAAACCTTAACCATTTTTTATCAACGAGCTAGTCAACTAGAGGCTTATTAGGGACAGTGTTTTGTCTATGTATCCACACATGTATTTGTATTTCCATTCAATACAATTCTAGTATGGATAATAAATGATTATATTGAAACACGAAATATAATAATAACTATTTTATTATTGCCTCCAGGGCATATTTCAAACACCGCGACCCTGCTACAGCGAGCCACGACGGCCGCCACCACACCCTGCTCCGCTCGCAAATCCCGATCCGCCAGATCGGGACGCCACCGCGCCAGATCTGCAGGGCACTCCGCCGCCACGCCCCCAGGTCATCATGCAACCTCCACAGCCGCGCAACCCCAACCGCGCCGTTGGCCCGTCCACGCGTTCCGTCGTCACAACGTCCCAGGCCAGCCCTGCATCCTGGCCAGGCCGCCACATCCTGTGCTACGTGCCTCAGCCGAGGAGGAAGAAGGCCCCGCCGCTGGCCAACCACGAGGGGCTTTGCCCTGGCAGTGCCTGCCGACGACGGGAGGAGAGCCAGGGATGAAGGGAGCTAGGCAGGTGGTAGCGGATCCACGTGAGCCACATGCATGAGACTTTTTTCACGATGCGTACTATGTTGCATGACAAACAGAATATATAACGAGAGCCCGGTTAAAGAGGGCGAGGGGGGAGGGGGGGGGGGGGAGGGAATGGCTCCTGATCCGGTGTGGAAGGAGTTGTGAGGAAGAACGGTCCCGTCAAAAGTTCATATTTTTTTTTAACTTAGAGGGTGTTGCAAGGTATAATTCCTTGCTACTGTACTTTGACTGACGGGCACATGAAATCGCCAATTATTTGCCCCGTCTGTCAAATTAATCCTTGGGACCTTCAACATATGCTTTTCACGTGTGGTAGAGGGATGTATGTATGGAAGGAACTTGGTTTGAAAGAATGCATTGAAACGGCCACTGCCCATGAACGATCGGGATGGGTGATTATAGAGCAATTATTGCGTGCTGAGCAAAGGAATGGGTATCCCTATACCCAATGGCATTGAGAAAAAAATGATGTATGTTTTTTTGCCTGAAATTATTATTTTAATTGCGAAATGACATTGTTCATACAGTTCGGGTCGGGCTTGGAATTTTCAGATCGGGCCCTGTCAAGCCCAGCCCGGCCCAGAAAACGATCAGGTTTACACCTTGCTCGACCGACCGTGGCAAGGCCCCTGTTTTCAGGTGGGAAAGAAAAACAAATCCCCTGCTTCTGTTTTCCTCCCCGCTTCATCGCCGTCGCCGCCGACGCCGCCGACGCCGCCGACGCCGCCATGAACCAGCCGGTGCAGAAGAACACCCTCTACGTAGGTGCGCCGTAGCACCATCCTCCCTCACCAACCTCTCCTCCTCCTCCTCCCTTGTCCTCGCTCGATCGCTCGGTCGCCCGGTCGCCACCTGTTCGACGAAATTCCTCAGTGAGATGCACACGGTTCTTCCCCGGGGGCTGCTTGCTTCTCCGGCTATGGAAGGACCTCGGCGAGCTTCCGCGTGATGGAAAACTAAGACGAGCCCCGTTCCTTGGTTTTCGTCGGCGCAGGTGGGCTCGCGGAGGAGGTGGACGAGAAGATCCTGCACGCGGCGTTCGTGCCGTTCGGGGAGGTCAAGGACGTCAAGACGCCGCTCGACCAGGCCACGCAGAAGCACCGCTCCTTCGGCTTCGTCACCTTCCTCGAGCGCGAGGACGCCGCCGCCGCCATGGACAACATGGACGGCGCCGAGCTCTTCGGCCGCGTCCTCACCGTGAACTACGCCTTCCCCGAGAAAATCAAGGGAGGGGAGCAGGGATGGGCCGCCCAGCCAGGTATGCCACGCGCCCCATGCTTCTCCGGTTCAATTACGCCCTGCTTTCGTGCTGCCCTGGTGCTTGCTTGTCACTAGGGTTAGTGCTGCCAAACGTCTTCACCTGCTATGAGGTAGTAAAGGTTAAGGCCTTAAGGGTGTGGAATTTTTACGACTTGCGATTAGACTAAAGCCTAGCAATATGATTATTGTCCCCGAATTATGCTTTTGCATTGTGGTTTGTCTTTATGTTTTCATTATAAGGATTTTCTCCAGTTCGAATTGGTAGAAAAAATGAATGCCCATGAGCATTAAGTTATTGTGCTGACCAACAAGTTGCAGGTCTTGGATTGGTTTGTGTTCATAGGGTCTGGATTTATTCTAATGTGGTTAGCAATAGATTTCTACTTACAACTCTCTGTATTGGAAAAATGTTAGCTCTTGCTTGGTAGAAACAATGTTCAGAATTCCAACTATAATCTGAATATTCCAAATGTGTTAATATGGTTCATTTCTAGTAGTCAGCAATCAGCATTCTAGGTCCTCTGCTAATCTCAGAATATCTAATTTACTATGGATGGTCCCATATTGAAAATATAGCCCTTGCCTGGTTTAGTTGAAACGATGGTACTAAACTACGGTAAATATTTTGTCCCTCTTATTGTCTCATTAATTAGCAAGGATCCTTAACTGGTTTTAGAGGATTTTGGAATTATTTCATATGTTACTATTTAGCAATGAAAAAAGACGAAACATGGTTGTAATGTGGAGGCATGACTACAAGCAGTGGAGCCATGTGCCTGCGGGTGTGACGGCAGAAGTAGGCTGCCTAAGAGCATCTCTAGTAGAACCCTCAAACCCTTAAATCCAAAATCAGTTTTAAGGGTTGAGAATTGGTCATTTTTGACACTTTTAAGGGTTGAAAAACAGAGGCAAAGACTAGAACCCTCAAACCCAACCCTTATAGCCTAGTTTTGAACACTATGAACATGCACGCGGAGGAACATAGGATACAAAAATGACTTCAGCCGCGGAGGAGCTCGCGCTCGCGGAGGAGCTCGCGCTCGCGCTGCCTGGACGAGGCCGTCTCGCGTACCGCGCGGTGGAGCTGCGCCGGGCGCCGCGGCCCTTCTCGGCGGGCGGCCGCGGCAGGCGCGGCGGCGGGCGGGGGCGCGGCGGCTGGAGCACGGGGGGCGGCGGCAGGCGCGGTGGCGGCGGGCGGGGGGGCGGCGGCAGGCGCGGTGGCGGCGGGCGGGGGCGCGGCGGGCGCGACGGCGGCGGCCGGAGCGCGGGGCCGGGGCCTGGGCGCAGAGGGGCGGCGGGGCCGGGGCCGGGGCGGCGGCCGGAGCGCGGGGGGAGGCGGGGCGGCGGCCGGAGCGCGGGGGGCGGCGGGGCGGCGGCGGCCGGAGCAACTTCCTCGCGCGGGCGGGAACCAACTGCCTCCCGCGCGAGGTGGGAAGTGGAGTACGGGTTGGGGGCAGTTTTCCCCCCCAACCCTCACTTCTACAGGCTGGGAAGGGGTTTGAGGGTTCGACCTCTAATTTTTTTTACGGGTTTAAGGGTTTAAGGGTTCTAGTCTACGCCGTTTTTCCGATGAAAACTGTAAAAAAGCGGTTATTTTTAAGGGTTTGAGGGTTTGAGAGTTCTACTAGAGATGCTCTAAGCCAGCTTAGAGAAAAGCCTTAACCTAGCTTGCTATTTCCTTTAAATTAGTTGCATTGCTTGATGAACCGAGTGTCAACAACGCACACCAATGTGATAGCCTTGGATGATGAACTCAGCAAAAAAAACACTTGATGGATGTCTCGAGCCCATTCGAAGAGACGCCGTTCGATTCTTACAAACAGAAGGAAATGCAAGAATTAGGGTGGAGGGGATCTCCTACTTCTATGGGTGGCTTAGAAGCTCGAAATCTAGGTAGGACGAAAGCTGAACTAGTTTCTTCTCAAATCAAAGTGTGAAAGCATTACATACTACCCAATTCTCATGAAGATTAGGTGGTGAGTCAAGCACGATAAGATCCACCTGTTATTATATTTGGTTGCCCGAGCTCTTCTAATTGATCCTACTTGAGTTGGTTGTCTAGCATTAGGTGTTATTGGGGATGTCTCCATCAGTCTCCCTATGTGTAGTGCCTTGGCCAGAGGATTAAAAGTAAACACGGAAACTAATATTTCTTCTTCCCCGTCTCTTTCGTTCTCTCTACCCTCCTGCCACCAAGCTCTGCGGGCGTGGTTTGGTGCGCAGCGTCCCATTGAGTACAACTTCTACCTTTGCTTTGGTTCCAGGCAACATATCATGGCTAGTACATGGAACTAAGCTTGAACTTAACGGTCCCTCTGTAGTGAAAGAACTGCAGTAGAACATGTCTATCAGGAAGAAACTGTAAGGAAGTCCATCTAGGAGTCCACAGCTGTTCACACTGTGAAACTCTTCTTGGTATTCACGATATGAACAGAAAAATTACAGTGATACTTCTTCCCTGTCTCTTTCTTTCTCTCTACCCTCCTGCCACCATGCTCTGGGGGCGTGGTTTCACGGCGCAGCATCCCATTGAGCACAACTTCTACCTTTGCTTGGGTTCCAGGCAACATATCATGGCTAGTACTCCCTCCGTCCCAAAATAAGTGTCTTAAGCTTAGTATAACTTTATACTAGAGCTAGTACAAAGTTGAGACAGTTATTTTGGGACGGAGGGAGTACATGGAACTAAGCTTGAACTTAACGGTCCCTCTGTAGTGAAAGAACTGCAGTAGAACATATCTATCAGGAAGAAACTGTAAGGAAGTCCATCTAGGAGTCCACAGCTGTTCACACTGTGAAACTCTTCTTGGTATTCACGATATGAACAGAAAAATTACAGTGATATGTTACTGGTACTCAAGCTGAGTTCTTCTTTCGCATCAGAACATTTTACGTATTATGTAATTTTAGGCTCTGTTTTCAACACAACATTCTTGTAAGAATTTCTTCAGAACTCATATTCAATTAGAGTGAATGTTTCATTTTGTACAAAAGCCTATGCTCCAAATGGTAACTAACTGTTGCAAATAGTATAATGAACTTGGTTGATTTGTTATATACCAAAAACAAAACTATAGAAGCTGGTGGTACAAATAACAAAGCGTTTTAGATGAGTTTCTAAATCACTGTTTCCCCAAAAGCTATTTTATAAACTTGCCGCAGAATATGTATTGACATGTATTATCTCCAATAGTTTGTACGCGTTGCTGCAGTTGTCATTGGTATATTTGTTCAGCGGAGCTTCTTTCTGTCTGAAACAACTAAAGCCATTCTTAAGTCCTTTTGTCCAAATTATGTAGCAAGCATGACATGTACACTTGTAAGTTCCCCATATTATTATTTATTATTTCTCGATGCACATAGTTGATCTGCAATCTTCTGTTTAGCACATCATACAAGTTATCTTCTTTGCCATTCTTCTGCAATTTTTATTCTATGGGGCAAACTAATGCACAAAGATTGAAGGATTAGTGTGTGCTTCCAATGCTCATGCTTCCCGTGTTTTCATGTTTAGAGTCTTCAAATATAACGTTATGGGTGCTCACTGGTATGTTTCTCTGTTCAGTTTGGGCGGATGCGGATACTTGGTTTGAGAGGCAGCAGCAAGAAGAGGAAATGAAGCGCCTTCAGACAGAGCAGAATGCAGCAATGAAAGAAGCAGAAAGGCTTCACAGGGAGAAAGTAGCCGCAGAAAAGAACGGTGAAACGGATGAAGCAGATCCCATGGCTGTGGCGGAAGCTCAGGCCGTGAACTAGAGGCTGTTAAATCCTTCGATACTAACATTGGAACAAGTACTGTATGCATTCTCAGTCAATCTGTGTAACTTCTTGCTGTTTTCTGTCAGCGAACTTGCTAGGGTTGTTAACTAATCCTATTTCTTGAAGAGATGGTTCTGCTCATTCTGTCCGTGTATCTCTTGACATGGAATTTGTGTTTACGGTAGCATGGATGTTTCTGTGTTCAGTTATGCTGTTACATGTTATTGGGTTGAACTGTGTTACATCATATTTAGCTGGATTCATGATTGTGCATTCCAAACCAGGAGCCTGGCATTAAGGAGTACACTGTTCATTCCTCGTAGGCATCACATCACAATACCCACTTTCGCTAGATCAAAATTTCAGGAGATTGCACCATATCTGTCCATAGAGGAAACAAAATATGTTCTCCTGTCAAGATTTCTAGTGCTATTTTGAGTGCATCACTTGTTATTTGACAATTCCTTTACGAAATTTGCTTCGGTGTACCCCCTTTAGAAAAGTTTCAGATTTATATCCACGATAAATACTTTGTGTTAAGCTTTGAGTGAAATCGTGGCAGGATTAATATAAATACGATTGCCTTTTGATAGCTCATACTACTCGCACAGGTTTCTGATATTACAGAACAATCTTGCATTACTAAACCCCAAGAAGCATTACTATGATAGTACTCCCTCCGTTTCAAAATATAAGACCTTTTAGGTATTTCACTAGAAGACTACGTACGGAGCAAAATGAGTGAACCTATACTCTAAAATATGTCTATATACATCCGTATGTAGTTTATAGTACAATCTCTAAAAGGTCTTATATTTAGAAACGGAGGGAGTATGATATTACCTTACTTGGTGAACTGAGCACAACTGCTATGAAAGAACTGTGGCATCTAATTTGTGTATTCCATGCATGGTTGTGTTACTGGTGCTTAAGTAGTTGGTAGTTTCTACTCGCTAGAATTGAAAAAATATTATGTTTTGTACTCCGCCTGATGTCAGTAGAGAAATAACAAGACATGCATTTTGAGGTCCTCATAATGTTGTGACCCCTGAACCTAAATATTTTTGCTTTTGTTTTAGATTTTTCGAGCGCATTAGAGTTACGCCTACAAACCGCAATGTGCAGGGTGTCTTCTAGTTTGTAATGATTCTGTGAATTGGATAAAAAAAATCCCACCAAAACTTGCCTACTTTGCTGCCATCACTGAGTACTCCTGAATATATGCAAACCATGTATTCCATGAAGAAACGGATTTTTCTTATCTAGCATACATTCTTCTTCAATAAAAGGGTTACATGATACGGAAGAGACAAAGCAATAATAAGAGATAACACAGAGAGTAATATATGAGGATAAAACCAGTAGCTGTGAATCTTGCAGATTGCTGCAATACAGATCTGTTTCACGCCTGACCATATATTCCATGACGAAGCAATTTGTCCACATGCTGGATTTTTCTGATTCGGCATACAGGCAAATTTACATGACGAGAAAACTGAAAGCAAGACACGTGGACTACGACATCTCTACAGGATCATGTATATGTACATGAAGATCAATTAGGTATAACCAAGGAACATGAATATTGTCCCCGCCATCAAGGAGAACCTTGTTAGTGGCTCCCTTCTATGTAGAGAAGGGTTTAAGTTGGTCTTCGAGTCTAATAAAGTAGTTGTTATGAAATATGAACTTTCTGTTGGAAAAGGTTATGAATGCGGAGGTCTGTTCTGCCTTTCCCTTGCAGATTTTTGTAATAAAGTCGTGAACAATATTCATTCAAGTGTTAATGAATCTGAAGTTTGGAATTCACGTCTTCTTCACATTAGTTTCGGTGTTATGTCGTGGCTAGCAAAACTGAATTTAATCCCGAGTTTTACTTTAGCCAAATGTTTGAAGTGATATTCGTGTGTGCAAGCAATGCAACCTCGCAAGACTCACAAGGCTGCATAGGAGAGACACTTGGCGCCGTTATAACTCATACATTCTGATCTTTGTGAGATGAATGACGTGTTGACTAAAAGTGGAAAGAAATACTTCATGACATTGATAGATGATTCCACTAGATATTGCTATATGTATTTGTTAAATACTAAAGATGAGGCTCTAGACTACTTTAAAATCTATAAGGCAGAAGTTGAGAATCAACTTGAAAAGAAAATTAAACGAGTCCGGTCCGATCGTGGTGGAGAGTACTTCTCAAATGAGTTTGATTCTTTTTTATGCAGAACACAACATTATTCATGATAGGATGCCTCCCTATTCACCCTAGTCAAATGAGGTTGCCGAGCGGAAAAACCATACTCTAACTGATTTTGTTAACGCCATGTTAGATACATCGGGTTTATTCAAAGTGGGGGAAGGCTATATTGACTTCGTGTCATGTCTTGAATAAGGTTCTGACAAAAGATAATGAGGTCACTCCCTATGAGGAGTGGTTGAAGAGAAGGACGACGCTCTCCTACTTACGTACTTGGGGTTGCTTGGCGAAAGTCAATGTGCTGATCCCCTAAAAGCGTAAGCTTGGACCAAAGACCGTGGACTGCGTTAATTTGGGCTACGCTAAGAATATCGTTGGCTATAGATCTCTAATAGTGAAATCCGAGGTACCTAATGTGAAGGTCGGTACAATTATGGAGCCTAAGGATGCTACATTCTTTGAGGATATCTTTTCCATGAGAGATATGCAAAGCACTTCTAGACAGGAATCTGAGGAGACTAGTGAGCTTGCCATTCCTACGGAATATTATGAACAAACACATGATAAAAATCATGAGGAGGATGACGAGGAAACCCTTGGTAGGGGCAAGAGACAAAGGACTGCAAAGACCTTTGGTGATGATTTCCTCGTGTACCTTGTGGATGATAATCCCACTTCTATTTCACAAGCTTATGCATCTTCATATGCTGACTAGTGGAAAGATGTGGCCCATAACGAGATGGATTCCATCATGGCTAATGGGACATGGCAAATTACTGATCGTCCCTATGGTTGGGAACCATTGGGATGTAAGTGGGTGTTCAGAAGGAAGCTTAGGCTCGATGGTACAATTGAAAAGTACAAGGCTAGGCTTGTGGCCAAGGGCTATGCCCAGAAAGAAGAACAAGATTTCTTTGACACTTATTCGCCTGTGGATAGACTGACCACCATTCGAGTACTACTCTCGTTAGCGGCCTCACATGGTCTTCTCGTTCATCAAATGGATGTCAAGACGACTTTCCTAAATGGAGAGCTAGACGAGGAAATCTATATGCAACAGTTAGATGGCTTTGTGATAGATGGCTAGGAAGGAAATGTGTGTAAGTTCGGGAAATCTTTTATATGGCTTGATACAAGCACCTAAGCAATGGCATGAGAAGTTTAATACAACTCTGACACCTATTGGCTTCATTTTTAATGAAGCTGACAAATGCGTATACTATCGCCATGGTGGGGGCGAAGGAGTTATATTATGCTTATATGTTGATGACATACTGATATTTGGAACCAACCTCAAAGTGATTGAGGAGGTTGATACGTCTCCAACGTATCTATAATTTCTGATAATTTCATGCTAGTATCTTGTCAAACTTTGGATGTTTTGCATGCCTTTTATATATTTTTTGGGACTAACTTATTAACACAGTGCCAAGTGTCAGTTCCTGGTTTTTCCATGTTTTTTACCCCTTTTAGAGGAGATTTTGAAACGGAGTCCAAATGGAATAAAATCCCCAAAAAGATTTTTTCCGTAAAAGAAGAAGATCAGGAGACTTGAGAGCCAAGGCAGGGGGCCCCAAGGGCCCCACAAGCCCCCACCTCGTGGCCAGGGGGGAGGCCGCGGCCCACAGGCTTGTGGGCCCCCTGGACCTCCTTTGCCCTAGGTTTTGCGCCTATATATCTCCAAAAATTCCACAAAAAATCAGGAGATCATCGAAAGTACTTTTCCGCCGCCGCAAGCTTCTGTCTCCGCAAGATCCCATCTGGGGCACGTTCTGGTGCCGTGCCGGAGTGGGGATTCGGATACGGAGGGCTTCTTCATCAACACCATTACCTCTCCGATGATGCGTGAGTAGTTCACCATAGACCTACGGGTCCATAGCTAGTAACTAGATGGCTTCTTCTCTCTCTTGGATCTTCAATACAAAGTTCTCCATGATCTTCATGGAGATCTATCCGATGTAATCTTCTTTTGCGGTGTGTTTGTCGATATCAGATGAATTGTGGATTTATGATCAGATTATCTATGAATCTTATTTGAGTTTCTTCTGATCTCTCTTATGCATGATTTCATATCCTTGTAATTCTCTTCGAGTTGTGGGCTTTGTTTGGCCAACTAGATCTATGATTCTTGCAATGGGAGAAGTGCTTGGTTTTGGGTTCATACCGTGCGGTGACCTCACCCAGTGAAAGAAGGGGTAGCGAGGCACGCATCGTGTTGTTGCCATCAAGGGTAAAAAGATGGGGTTTTCATCATTGGTCTGAGACTATCCCTCTACATCATGTCATCTTGCTTGAGGCGTTACTCTGCTCGTCATGAACTCAATGCACTAGATGCATGCTCGATAGCGGTCGATGTGTGGAGTAATAGTAGTAGATGTAGAAAGTATCGGTCTAGTTGTCTCGGATGTGATGCCTATATGTATGATCATTGCCTTAGATATCGTCATGACTTTGCGCGGTTCTATCAATTGCTCGACAGTAATTTGTTTACCCACCGTGATATTTTCTATTTTGATAGAAGCCTCTAGTGAACACTATGGCCCCCGGGTCTACTCCACACCATATTTTCAGCCTTACACTTTTTTACTTTGTTGCACTTTTCGCCTTCAGATCTTACTTTGCAAACAATCTTGAAGGGATTGACAACCCCTTTAAAGCGTTGGGTGCAAGCTCTTTTGTGTTTGCGCAATTACTCTGGACTTGACGAGATTCTCCTACTGGATTGATACCTTGGTTCTCAAACCGAGGGAAATACTTACTGCTGCTGTGCTGCATCACCCTTTCCTCTTCAAGGAAAAAAACCAACACAAGCTCAAGAGACGACAGAAGGATCTCTCGCACCACTGCCGGGGAAGGACTTTTGTTGGCGTAGCAGAAGGATTTCTCGCACCGTTGCCGGGGAGGATCAAGTCAAGAACTCATCCAAGTAGGTGTTGCAAACTCATCTCTTGCATTTACCTTGTTTGCGAGTTGCCTCTCATTTTCCTCTCCCCCACTCCACCAATTTGCCTTTTCGTTTGCCTTTTTTGTTTGCCGTTTCGTTCGCCCTTTTTCTAGCTTGCTCTTTGTTCGCTTGTGTGCTTGCTTGCTTGCCGAAGTCACCATGAATGAAAACACCAAACTTTGTGACTTCTCAAATACTAATAATAATGATTTTATTAGTACTCCGATTGCTCCCGCCACTAGTGCGGAGTCATACGAAATCAATGCCGCTTTGGTGAACCTTGTTATGAAAGAGCAATTCTCCGGCCTTCCTAGTGAAGATGCCGCATCCCATCTCAATACCTTCATTGAGCTTTGCGATATGAAAAATAAGAAAGATGTGGATAATGACGTGATTAAATTGAAGCTTTTTCCTTTCTCGTTGCGAGATCACGCAAAAACTTGGTTTTCTTCTTTGCCCAAAAATAGTATCGATTCTTGGGATAAGTGCAAAGATGCTTATATATCCAAGTATTTTCCGCCGGCTAAGATTATCTCTCTCCGTAATGATATCATGAATTTCAAGAAACTTGATCATGAACATGTTGCACAATCTTGGGAGAGAATGAAATTAATGATTAGAAATTGTCCCGCTCATGGCTTGAATCTTTGGATGATTATTCAAATCTTTTACGCTGGCTTGAATTTCATTTCTAGAAATATCTTGGACTCCGCCTCAGGTGGAACGTTCATGGAAATCACGTTAGGGGAAGCCACAAAGCTCTTAGACAACATCATGACGAACTACTCTCAGTGGCACACTGAAAGGTCACCTACTAGTAAGAATGTACACGCTATAGAAGAAATTAACTCGTTGAGTGCTAAGATGGACGAGTTAATGAATTTGGTTGCTAGTAGAAGTGCTCCTTTGGATCCTAAGGATATGCCCTTGTCTTCTTTGATTGATAGTAGCAACGCTAGCTTGGACGTTAATTTTGTTGGTAGGAATAACTTTGGCAAGAAGAATGCTTTTAGAGGAAACTATGTTCCTAGTCCTTTTCCTAGTAACTCCTCTAATAATTTTGGCAACTCCTACAACAATACTCTTGGAAATTACAATAGATTACCCTCTGATCTAGAGAGTAATATCAAAGAGTTCATCAACTCTCAAAAGATTTTCAATGCGTCCATAGAGGAAAAACTACTTAAAATTGATGATTTGGCTAAGAGCGTTGATAGAATGTCTAGTGATGTTGATGCTTTGAAAGTTAAATGTGCTCCTCTCAAAATCAACATGGACGAAACTTTGAAAGCTATGCGTGTTTCCATGATTGAGAGCCAAGAAAGAACCGCCCAAATTCGTGCTAGACATGAATGGCTTAAAAAGGCGTGTTCTCGTGATGAGAATCACGAAGATCTTGAAGTGCTTGGTGTGACTCCCATTGAATCTTTGTTTTCTTGTGTCAAACCTAATGATTATGGGGCTGGATATGAATCCACTTTGGTTGAAAAGTGCCCCAATGATTCGGAGTCCATCTATCTTGATGCTAAAAGCATTGAAAGTGGAGTAGAAGATGTTAAAACTTTGAGTAGTAATGAAATTACTACTGTGGATTTCAAGGAATTCAATTATGATAGTTGCTCCTTGATTGAATGCATTTCTTTGATGCAATCCATGTTAAACTCTCCACACGCTTATAGCCAAAACAAGGCCTTTACCGATCATATCGTCGAAGCTATGATAAAATCTCTTGAAGAGAAACTTGAATTGGAAGTCTCTATCCCTAGAAAGCTTCATGATGAGTGGGAACCTACCATCAAAATCAAAATCAAAAACTACGAATGCAATGCTTTGTGTGATTTGGGTGCTAGTGTTTCTGCGATTCCAAAGTCTTTATGTGATGTGCTAGGTTTGAATAAGATTGAAGAGTGTTCTCTTAATTTGCATCTTGCTGATTCTACTGTCAAGAAACCCATGGGAAGGATCAATGATGTTCTTATTATTGCAAATAGGAACTATGTATCCGTGGATTTCATTGTGCTTGACATTGATTGCAATCCTGCATGCCCTATTATTCTTGGTAGACCTTTCCTAAGGACTATCGGTGCTATCATCGTTATGAAGGAAGGAAATTTTAGATTTCAATTTCCTTTAAGGAAGGGCATGGAACACTTTCCTAGAAAGAAAATAAGACTGCCTTATGAATCCATGATGAGGGCCACTTATGGTTTGAGCGCCAAAGACGACGATACGTGATCCTATCGCTTTTATGCCTAGCTAAGGGCGTTAAATAATAGCGCTTGTTGGGAGGCAATCCAATGAATTTATCTTTTTCTTTCTGTTTTGTTGCGTCCACACCATCACAATTCTGTTGTGATTGTGTTTTTTGTGTTTGAGCCAAGCAAAACCTTTATGACTAGTCTTGGTGATGGTTGTTTGATCTTGCTGGAAAAAGACAGAAACTTTTCGCTCACGCGATGATTTTTCATTTTTATTCAGAAAGAGCTTTTGAGTTGATTTTTTTGCTGCTGGTTGATATGCCTTTCGCCCACGCAGTCGTTATTTTTCAGAATTTTTGAGGTACCAGAAGTATACGAAGTATACAGATAGCTACAGACTGGTCTGTTTTTGACAGGTTCTGTTTTTTGTTGAGTTGGTTGCTTGTTTTGATGAAACTATGGTTAGTATCGGGGGTACTAGCCATGGAAAAGTGAGAATACAGTAGCCCAACATCAATATAGATGGAATTCAAGTTTGCTACAGTACCAAAAGAGGTGGTAGTTTGTTTTCTTGTGCTAATGTTATCACGAGTTTCTGTTTAAGTTTTGTGTTGTGAAGTTTTCAAGTTTTGGCTGATGTTCTCATGGACAAAGAGATAAGAAGTGGAAAGAGCTCAAGCTTGGGGATGCCCAAGGCATCCCAAGCCAAATTCAAGGACACCAAAAATCCTAAGCTTGGGGATGCCCCGGGAAGGCATCCCCTCTTTCGTCTTCAATCCATCGGTAACATTACTTGGAGCTATATTTTTATTCACCACATGATATGTGTTTTTCTTGGAGCGTCTTGTATCGTAGGAGTCTTTTCTTTTTGTTGTGTCACAATCATCCTTGTTGCACACCTTTTGAGAGAGAGAGACATGCACTCATCATGATTTTGCTAGAATGCTCATAGTGCTTCACTTATATCTTTTGAGCTAGATACTTTTGCTCTATGTGCTTCACTTATATCTTTTAGAGCACGGCGGTGCGTGACTTGGTAGTTGTCTTAAGCTATGAAAGTAGTCCCAAAGGTGATAGGTACCCAAAGAGGATGCAAAAACCTCCATCTTCATGTGCATTGAGTAGAAAGAGAAGTCTTGATTCCTCTCAATTAGTTTTGAGACGTCGATTCAGTAATATTAAGAGCTATGTTAGTAGGGTGTTGTGAATCTAGAGATACTTGTGTTGAAGTTAGTGATTCCCGTAGCATGCACGTATGGTGAACCGCTATGTTAGGAAGTCGGAGCATAATTGATCTATTGATTGTCATCCTTTGTGTTGAGGTCGGGATCGCGCGATGGTGAACACCTACCAACCCTTCCCCTCGGAGTATGCACTTAGCACTTTGTTTCGATTACTAATAAAAACTTTCACAACAAGTATGTGAGTTCTTCAGACTAATGTGAGTCCATGGTATAGATGCACTTTCACCTTTCACCTTTGCTAGCCTCTCTAGTGCCGCGCAACTTTCGCCGTTGCACCAAGCCACCATATGCCTTCCTCAAAACAGCCACCATACCGACCTACTATGGCATTTTCATAGCCATTCCGAGATATATTGCATGCAACTCCCACCGTTCCGTCTCATGACTTGTGTCGTCACTCTCATATTGCCATTGCATGATCATAAGATAGCTAGCGAGATGTTTTCAACGTCATACGCCATGCTAGATCATTGCACATCCCGGTACACTACTGGAGGCATTCCCTATAGAGTCATCATTTTGAGCTTTGAGCTGTGAGTAAATAAAAGTGTGATGATCATCATTATTAGAGCATTGTCCCATGTGAGGAAATAAAAAAAAGAGCCCAAAAATAAAAAAGAAAAAAAGAAAAAAAGAGAAGAGGCCTAAGAGCCCAAATAAAAAAAGAGAAAAAGAGAGAAAGGACAATGCTACAATCTTTTTCCACACTTGTGCTTCATAATAGCACCATGTTCTTCATGATTGAGAGCTTCTTGCTTTGTCACTATCATATGCTAGTGGGAATCTTCATTATATAACTTGGCTTGTATATTTCAATGATGGGCTTCCTCAAAATTGCCCTAGGTCCTCGTGAGCAAGCAAGTTGGATGCACACCCACTAGTTCTCCTTTTGAGCTTTCACATACTTATAGCTCTAGTGCATCTCTTGTATGGCAATCCCTACTCATTGACATTGATATCTATTAATGGGCATCTCCATAGCCCTTTGATACGCCGAGTCAATGTGACCATCTCCTCCTTTTTGTCTCACAACACCACCACACTCTATTCCACCTATAGTGCTATATCCATGGCTCACGCTCATGTATTGCGTGATAGTTATAAAAAGTTTGAGAAAGTAAGAGTGCGAAAACAATTACTTGGCCAATACCGGGGTTGTGCATGATTTACATTAGTTGTGTGAGGATGATGGAGCATAGCCAGACTATATGATTTTGTAGGGATAACTTTCCTTGGCCTTGTTATTTTGAAAGTTCATGACTACCTTCCTAGTTTGCTTGAAGTATTATTGTTTTCATGTCAATAGCAAACTATCATTTCGAATCTTACGGATGTGAACATTCATGTCACGTGAAAGAAGTTGCAAAGGACAACTATGCTAGGTAGCATTCCACATCAAAAATTCATTCTTTATCACTTCCCTACTCGAGGACTAGCAAGAGTTAAGCTTGGGGATGCTTGATACGTCTCCAACGTATCTATTATTTTAGATGGTTTCATGCTATTATCTTGTCAAACTTTGGATGTTTTGCGTGCCTTTTATATATTTTTTGGGACTAACTTATTAACTCAATGCCAAGTGCCAGTTCCTATTTTTTCCATGTTTTGACCCCTTTCAGAGGAGATTTTGAAACGGAGTCCAAACGGAATAAAATCCCCGAAAAGATTTTTTCCGTAACAGAAGAAGATAAGGAGACTTGAGAGCCAAAGCAGGGGGGGTCCCAGGGGCCCCACAAGCCCCCAACCCACGGCCAGGGGGGGAGGCCGCGGCCCACAGGCTTGTGGGCCCCCTGGACCTCCTTTGCCCTAGGTTTTGCGCCTATATATCCTCAAAAATTCCACAAAAAAAATCAGGAGATCATTGAAAGTACTTTTCCGCCGCCGCAAGCTTCTGTCTCCGCAAGATTCCATCTGGGCACGTTCTAGTGCCCTGCCGGAGGGGGATTCGGATACGGAGGGCTTCTTCATCAACACCATGACCTCTCCGATGATGCATGAGTAGTTCACCATAGACCTACGGGTCCATAGCTAGTAACTAGTGGCTTCTTCTCTCTCTTGGATCTTCAATACAAAGTTCTCCATGATCTTCATGAGATCTATCTGATGTAATCTTATTTTGCGGTGTGTTTGTCGAGATCCGATGAATTGTGTATTTATGATCAGATTATCTATGAATCTTATTTGAGTTTCTTCTGATCTCTCTTATGCATGATTTCATATCCTTGTAATTCTCTTCGAGTTGTGGGTTTTGTTTGGCCAACCAGATCTATGATTCTTGCAATGGGAGAAGTGCTTGGTTTTGGGTTCATACCGTGCGGTGACCTCACCCAGTGACAGAAGGGGTAGCGAGGCACACATCGTGTTGTTGCCATCAAGGGTAAAAAGATGGGGTTTTCATCATTGGTTTGAGACTATCCCTCTACATCATGTCATCTTGCTTAAGGCGTTACTATGTTCGTCATGAACTCAATACACTAGATGCATGCTTGATAGCGGTCGATGTGTGGAGTAATAGTAGTAGATGCAGAAAGTATCGGTTTACTTGTCTCGGACGTGATGCCTATATGTATGATCATTGCCTTAGATATCGTCATGACTTTGCGCGGTTCTATCAATTGCTCGACAGTAATTTGTTTACCCACCGTGATATTTGCTATTTTGAGAGAAGCCTCTAGTGAACACTATGGCCCCCGGGTCTACTCCACACCATATTTTCAGCCTTACACTTTTTTACTTCGTTGCACTTTTCACCTTCAGATCTCACTTTGCAAACAATCTTGAAGGGATTGACAACCCCTTTAAAGCGTTGGGTGCAAGCTCTTTTGTGTTTGAGCAGGTACTCTGGACTTGACGAGATTCTCCTACTGGATTGATACCTTGGTTCTCAAACTGAGGGAAATACTTACTGCTCCTGTGCTGCATCACCCTTTCCTCTTCAAGGGAAAAAACCAACGCAAGCTCAAGAGACGATAGAAGGATCTCTGGCACCACTGCCGGGGAAGGACTTTTGTTGACGTAGTAGAGGTTAAGTCTTTGCTTTCTGAGAACTTTGAGATGAAGGACGTTAGGGTGGCTGATGTTATCTTGAACATCAAGCTTTTGAGAGATGATGATGGTGGGATTACACTCCTGCAATCCCACTATGTTGAGAAGATTTTTAGTCGCTTTGGATACTCGGACTGCAAAATTTCTCAAATACCATATGATCCTACTGTGCTGGTTCGAAAGTTCACATGCACAACTAAAGATCAATTGTGATAATCCTAAATTATTGGTTCACTTATGTATCTAACTAGTGCAACGAGGCGTGACACCGCGTTTGCTGTGAGAAAACTGAACCGGTTTGTTGCCAATTCAGGTGATGTTCATTGGCATGCTGTGGAAAGACCTATGCGCTATCCGAAAGGTACTATAAACCACATACTTCACTATATGGGACACTCGTCGGTACTTGAAGGGTATAGTGATGCGAATTGGATCTCTAATGCTGATGAGATGAAGGCCACTACTAGGTATATGTTTACCCTTGGAGGTGGTGCTATTTCCTAGAAGTCTTGTAAGCAAACGATCTTAACAAGATCGACAACGGAAGCAGAATTTACAACATTAGGCACATATGGTGTCGAAGCGGAATTTATTTGAGATATTTTGATGGACTTGTGTGTGGTTGAGAAGCCGGTTCCAGCTATCCTTATGAACTACGATAATCAAATAGTTATTGTCAAAGTAAAGAGTTCAAAGTCCAACAAACATATAAGAATGAGATTGAAAGTTGTCAGAGGTTTGAGAAGCTCCGGAGTGATAGCATTGGATTACATCCAAACGGCTAAGAATCTGGCAGATCCCTTTACTAAAGGGCTATCACGTGTTGTGATAGATAATGCATCAAGGGTGGGTATGAGACCCACATGTGTTTCCATGGTGGTAACCCAACCTATGTGACCGAAGATCCCATGAAGTAGGACCTGGAAAAACAAGCTAGTGCTGAACTGAGGAGAGTAACTTTACTAACCCACTCCATTTGAGATGCAATATTCTTGGATACTATACGATAGGATGACTATTGTGTGTTCTAAAGATTATGTGTGAGAAAGATGATGTCCTGCAAAGTGATCTTTGGAGGAATACACCTATATGAGACCGACTGCTGGTCACGGTCTATGGGATTGGGGTCTGATACGTCTCCAACGTATCTATAATTTTTGATGGTTTCATGCTATTATCTTGTCAAACTTTGGATGTTTTGCATGCTTTTTATTTATTTTCTGGGACTAACTTATTAACTCAGTGCCAAGTGACAGTTCCTGTTTTTCCATGTTTTTGACCCCTTTGAGAGGAGATTTTGAAACGGAGTCCAAACGGAAGAAAATCCCCGAAAAGATTTTTTCTGGAACGGAAGAAGATCGGAGAACTTGGGAGCCAAGCCAGAAGAGCCCCAGGGGCCCCACAAGCCCCCACCAAGCGGCCAGGGGGCGCCATCTAGGCTTGTGGGCCCCCTGGAGGTCTCCTGACCTAGATCTTGCGCCTACATATTCCCAAAAAAAATCAAGAGACGACCGCAATCACTTTTCCACCGCCGCAAGCTTCTATCTCCGCAAGATCCCATCTGGGCACGTTCTGGTGCCCTGCCGGAGGGGAGATTCGGACACAGAGGGCTTCTTCATCAATACCATGACCTCTCCGATGATGCGTGAGTAGTTCACCATAGACCTACGGGTCCATAACTAGTAACTAGATGGCTTCTTCTCTCTCTTGGATCTTCAATACAAAGTTCTCCATGATCTTCATGGAGATCTATCCGATGTAATCTTCTTTTGAGGTGTGTTTGTCGAGATCCGATGAATTGTGGATTTATGATCAGATTATCTATGAATCTTATTAGAGTTTCTTCTGATCTCTCTTATGCATGATTTCATATCCTTGTAATTCTCTTCGAGTTGTGGGTTTTGTCTGGCCAACTAGATCTATGATTCTTGCAATGGGAGAAGTGCTTGGTTTTGGGTTCATACCATGCGGTGACCTCACCCAGTGATAGAAGGGGTAGCGAGGCACGCATCGTGTTGTTGCCATCAAGGGTAAAAAGATGGGGTTTTCATCATTGGTTTGAGATTATCCCTCTACATCATGTCATCTTGCTTAAAGCGTTACTCTGTTCGTCATGAACTCAATACACTAGATGCATGCTCGATAGCGGTCGATGTGTGGAGTAATAGTAGCAGATGCAGAAAGTATCGGTCTACTTGTCTCGGACGTGATGCCTATATGCATGATCATTGCCTTAGATATCGTCATGACTTTGCGCGGTTCTATCAATTGCTCGACAAGAATTTGTTCACCCACCATGATATTTTCTATTATGAGAGAAGTCTCTAGTGAACACTATGGCCCCCAGGGTCTACTCCACACCATATTTTCAGCCTTACACTTTTTACTTCGTTGCACTTTCTACCTTCAGATCTCACTTTGCAAACAATCTTGAAGGGATTGACAACCCCTTTGAAGCGTTGGGTGCAAGCCTGTTTGTGTTTGCGCAGGTACTTTGGACTTTACAAGGCCCTCCTTCTAGATCGATACCTTGGTTCTCAAACTAAGGAAAATACTTACTGCTCCTGTGCTGCGTCACCCTTTCCTCTTCAAGGGAAAAACCGACGCAAACTAGAGAAGTAACAAGAAGAATTCATACGTGCTAGGGAAGGACTTTTGTTGCCGTAGAAGAACAATTTCTGGCGCCGTTGCCGGGGAGGAAGATCAAATCAAGAACTCACCCAAGTAGGTGTCGCAAACTCATCTCTTGCATTTACTTTGTTTGCCAGTTGCCTCTCGTTTTCCTCTCCCCCACTTCACCAATTTGCCTTTTTCGTTCGCCCTTTTTCTTCGCCCTTTTTCTCGCGTGCTTTTTGTTTGCTTGTGTGCTTGCTTGCTTGCTGAAGTCACCATGAACGAAAACACCAAGCTTTGTGACTTCTCGAATACTAATAATAACGGATATTTAAATTAGTGCCCCTGGTTCCTTAGTTGTGCTCACTTTTCCCCACGCTCCAAAGTTTTCTCACTTTCCCCCTCTTCCTTAGCTAAAACTCTCACAAATGCTCATAGCGGCCGTTTGTCGTCTTGACCGTCCATTGACCGTTAATTGCTGGCGAGTGGGGCCGAGTCTTCGTCTAACTGTTGCTTGCTGACGGGTGGGACCGCAAGGAGACACGTATTGGGCAGCTTGTCTGAATCTGAATCTGAAACACGTATTGGGCAAGGAGACACGTAACGGGTGAAGGGGAAGGGAGTTCAGACATCATCTGTCTGTGCTAATAGCCAGCACCCCGGCACTCCTTGTAGGTCGACACCAAGTAAAGAAAGTGGTTCATGGAGCCACAACATGCCTGCTGCCAATTGTGGTTCCGATTCAGCTGCTGCTTCTCGTGTACCTTCTGCAGTTGGTGTAGAAGAGGATGCAGAACCTGACGAGGCAGTGCCTACAAATGATGATGAAAACGAGATGATGTTTCCTGAACTGGTCGATGTAGCCAGTCAACAAGCAGTGGATGATGAATATATGGAGGAGCTCATCAGCCAAGCTAGGTTTTATGACACTGACAATGAAGAGAAGGTGGAGACCATGGACAGCTTAATCGAGGATGAATACGATGGTGATGACATGCCAACAATTGAGTGGAACAGGGAAAAACCTGAGCTTCCTGTAGGTACCATTTTCCAATCAATGGTGGACTGTCGGAATGCAGTGACAACATGGTGCATTATATCTGAAAACACCTATAAGATTAAAAGGAGTGAGCCAGCAAGGTTCACAGTTTTTTGTCCATATCCTAGGTGTAGGTGGAAGTTGCATGCATCTCGTATGAGAAAGAGCAAATATATTCAGGTAATCCAAGTTCAGTTAGTAATTTAGTTTCAGATTGTTGAGTAAGGTTTCTTAACTGTTTTTTACCCTTTTATTTTGTTTCAGATAAAGAAAAACCCACACAAGCACACCTGTCCACCTGGAGGGGGAGGGGGGAAGGCCAAAACCAAGCTAGCAAAAACTAGGTGGCTGGCAGATGCTATATTGGATTGGCTGAGAGAAGAACCTGGACTTGGTCCAACAGCACTCCATGGGAAGATTTTTGAGAAGTACAAGATAGAAATTCCTTACATGAGAATTTTCAATGCTAGGGAAAAGGCTCTTGATAGAATTAATGGTCAATGGAATGACAGTTTTCAGCTGCTTTACCCTTTCAAAGCTGAAGTGGAGATGACAAGTCCAGGGAGTGTTGTAGAGATTGACAAGCATACAGTTCAATTCAAAATAAAAGGGAAGTCATTTCAGAAGGAGTGTTTTAGAAGGGCTTTTGTTTGTGTCAAGGCTTGCTGGCAGGGGTTTCTAGATGGTTACAGGCCCTTAATCGCCGGCTTCACCGTCTTCTTCGCCGCCGGCTTCAGTACTCCTCCTCCTCAAGGCCGTTGTCACCGAGGTAGTACGGGAGGCTATGCATGCGGTCGCGAGTGGGGAAGATGCTCTCGAAGTCGGTGAAGATGTTATAGGCGGTGAATGCGATGAACTCGCACCCACACCAATACACCTTGCCGAGAAGGTGGTAGGCATCGAACCTGTTGGTGAAGTGGACGACGAGCCCTACCGGTGGAGCGTTGGCGAGGGGACGCTGCTCCACGAGGTTGAACATGGGCGGCGAGCCCGCTGGGAGGTGGTGGAAGCCCGCACGGAGGAACCCCCGTGCAAGCTCAGTGCTACCCCTCCAGCGTGAGAACGCCCACACGCGGAGCGATTCCTCGACGATGACATTGGCGGGGTACCGCCGTTCCGGCACGGTGGGAGGCTCTTGGAACGTCGGCCCGTAGAACTTCATCTTGAACGCTTCGCTGAGTGGAACGGCTTTGGCTTTTGGGGAAGAAGAGAAGTGGGAGGCGCAGATGGATCTGTAGAAGAAGAGGCAGTGAAGGGCAGTTTAAATAGCCGGGGGAGACGAAGTGGGTACACGCGCAAACGGCATAGATCATGACTCAGTCCTGTGTGAACCGATGCGATCATCAATGTGTGAACGTGAATCGAAGCGAGCGTGCTCTGCGTTGGCGGCTGCCTGCCTGCCCCTTCTGCCACCGGCACAACTGAATCGAGCGGCAGCCGTGCGGCGTGAACCGATGCCTCGACATATGGACGCGAGCGTGCGTGCAGCCTGCCCCTTCTGCCACCGGCACGTATGCCTGCGACGCGTGAAACGACGTTGCGGAGCGACTGAATCCACCGGCAACCGTGCGGCACGGATTGATGCGTGCGTGTCGGCGTGCATGCATGCGTTTAGGTCTAGGTCACTAGATGCATGCGTGGCGGTGTTCGCATGCATAGCAGGCTACATCGATGCCAAAGCCGGGCATGCATAGCAGGCTGCATCCATCGATAGTAGGCTTTTTTAATTTATTACCAACAAACTAACGGGCCCGTCCTATGAACACAAACACGGCCCAACCAGCGAAGCCACATCCACAGTCAACAGAGTCAAACATGGCCCCACAAGTCAGTTAACGGCCAAGACGGCAAACGCCTGTTATGAACATTTGTGAGAGTTTCAGCTAAGGGAGTGGGGAAAAGTGAGCAAAAGTTTGAAGCGTGGAGAAAACTGAGCACAACTAAGGAATTGGGGGCACAGATGGAATAATCCCTAATAATAATGATTTTATTAGTACTCCGGTTGCTCCCGCCACTAGTGCGGAGTCATACGAAATCAATGCCGCTTTGCTGAATCTTGTTATGAAAGAGCAATTCTCTGGCCTTCCTAGTGAAGAGGCCACATCCCATCTCAATACCTTCATTGAGCTTTGCGATATGCAAAAGAAAAAAGATGTGGATACTGACGTGATTAAATTGAAGCTTTTTTCCTTTCTCGTTGCGAGATCGCGCAAAAACTTGGTTTTCTTCTTTGCCCAAAAATAGTATCGATTCTTGGGATAAGTGCAAAGATGCTTATATATCCAAATATTTTCCGCCGACTAAGACCATCTCTCTCCGTAATGATATCATGAATTTCAAGCAACTTGATCATGAACATGTTGCACAAGCTTGGAGGAGAATGAAATTAATGATTAGGAATTGTCCCGCTCATGGTTTGAGTCTTTGGATGATTATCCAAATCTTTTACGCTGGCTTGAATTTCGCTTCTAGAAATATCTTGGACTCCGCCTCAGGTGGAACGTTCATGGAAATCACGTTAGGAGAAGCCACAAAGCTCTTAGACAACATCATGATGAACTACTCTCAGTGGGACACTGAAATGTCACCTACTAGTAAGAAGGTACACGCTATAGAAGAAATTAACTCGTTGAGTGCTAAGATGGACGAGTTAATGAATTTGGTTGCTAGTAGAAGTGCTCCTTTGGATCCTAAGGATATGCCCTTGTCTTCTTTGATTGAGAGTAGCAACGCTAGCTTGGACGTTAATTTTGTTGGTAGGAATAACTTTGGCAAGAACAATGCTTTTAGAGGAAACTATGTTCCTAGGCCTTTTCCTAGTAACTCCTCTAATAATTTTGGCAACTCCTACAACAATACTCTTGGAAATTACAATATATTACCCTCTGATCTAGAGAGTAATATCAAAGAGTTCATCAACTCTCAAAAGATTTTCAATGCGTCCATAGAGGAAAAACTACTTAAAATTGACGATTTGGCTAAGAGCGTTGATAGAATGTCTAGTGATGTTGATGCTTTGAAAGTTAGATGTGCTCCTCCCAAAATCAACATGTACGAAACTTTGAAAGCTATGCGTGTTTCCATGATTGAGAGCCAAGAAAGAACCGCCCAAATTCGTGCTAGACATGAATGGCTTAAAAAGGCGTGTTCTCGTGATGAGAATCACGAAGATCTTAAAGTGCTTGGTGTGACTCCCATTGAATCTTTGTTTTCTTGTGTCAAACCTAATGATTATGGGGCTGGATATGAATCCAATTTGGTTGAAAAGTGCCCCAATGATTCGGAGTCCATCTATCTTGATGCTAAAATCATTAAAAGTGGAGTAGAAGACGTTAAAACTTTAAGTAGTAATGAAATTACTACTGTGGATTTCAAGGAAATCAATTATGATAGTTGCTCCTTGATTGAATGCATTTCTTTGATGCAATCCATGTTAAACTCTCCACACGCTTATAGCCAAAACAAAGCCTTTACCGATCATATCGTCGAAGCTATGATAAAAACTCTTGAAGAGAAACTTGAATTGGAAGTCTCTATCCCTAGAAAGCTTCATGATGAGTGGGAACCTACCATCAAAATCAAAATAAAAAACTATGAGTGCAATGCTTTGTGTGATTTGGGTGCTAGTGTTTCTGCGATTCCAAAGTCTTTTTTGTGATGTTCTGGGTTTTAATTAGATTGAAGAGTGTTCTCTTAATTTGCATCTTGCTGATTCTACTGTCAAGAAACCCATGGGAAGGATCAATGATGTTTTTATTATTGCAAATAGGAACTATGTACCCGTTGATTTCATTGTGCTTGACATTGATTGCAATCCTTCATGCCCTATTATTCTTGGTAGACATTTCCTAAGGACTATTGGTGCTATCATCGATATGAAGGAAGGGAATATTAGATTTCAATTTCCTTTAAGGAAGGGCATGGAACACTTTCCTAGAAAGAAAATAAGATTGCCTTACGAATCCATGATGAGGGCCACTTATGGTTTGAGCACCAAAGATGACGATACGTGATTCTATCGCTTCTATGCGTAGCTAAGGGCGTTAAGCAATAACGCTTGTTGGGAGGCAACCCAATGAATTTATCTTATTCTTTCTGTTTTGTTGCGTCCACACTTTAATAATTCTGTTTTGATTGTGTTTTTTGTCTTTCTTTTTGTGTTTGATCCAAGCAAAGCCTTTATGACTAGTCTTGGTATTGGTTGTTTGATCTTTCTGGAAAAAGACAGAAATGTTTTGCTTACGAGATGATTTTTCATTTTTATTTAGAAAAAGCGTTTGAGTTGATTCTTTTTGCTTCTGATTGATATGCTTTTTTTCTAGACCGTCGTAATTTGTTAGATTGTTTGAGGTACCAGAAGTATACGAAGTATACAGATTGCTACAGAGTGGTCTGTTTTTGACACATTCTGTTTTTGTTGAGTTGGTTGCTTGTTTTGATGAAACTATGGTTAGTATCAGGGGGTACTAGCCATGGGAGAGTGAAAATACAGTAGCCCATCATCAATATAGATGGAATTGAAGTTTGCTATAGTACCAAAAGAAGTGGTAGTTTGTTTTCTTGTACTAATGTTAGCACAAGTTTCTGTTTAAGTTTTGTGTTGTGAAGTTTTCAAGTTTTGGGTGATGTTCTCATGGACAAAGATATAAGGAGTGGAAAGGGCTCAAGCTTGGGGATGCCCAAGGCATCCCAAGACAAATTCAAGGATATAAAAAATCCTAAGCTTGGGGATGCCCCGGGAAGGCATCCCCTCTTTCGTCTTCAATCCATCGGTAACATTACTTGGAGCTATATTTTTATTCACCACATGATATGTGTTTTGCTTGGAGCGTCTTGTATCTTAGGAGTCTTTTCTTTTTGTTGTGTCACAAACATCCTTGCTGCACACCTTTTTGAGAGAGAGAGAGAGACATGCATTCATCGTGATTTTGCTAGAATGCTCATAGTGCTTCACTTATATCTTTTGAGCTAGATACTTTTGCTCTAGTGCTTCACTTATATCTTTTGAGCTAGATACTTTTTCTCTTGTGCTTCACTTATATCTTTAGAGCACGGCGGTGCGCGATTTGGTAGTTGGCTTATGCTATGAAAGTAGTTCCAAATTTGCTAGGTATCCAAAGAGGATGCAAAAACCTCCATCTTCATGTGCATTGAGTAGAAAGAGAAGTTTTGATTCCTCTCAGTTAGTTTTGAGACTTGGATTTAGTAATATTAAGAGTTATGCTAGTGGGGTGTTGTGAATCTAGAGATACTTGTGTTGAAGTTAGTGATTCCCGTAGCATGCATGTATGGTGAACCGCTATATTAGGAAGTCAGAGCATAATTGATCTATTGATTGTCATCCTTTGTGTTGAGATCGGGATCGCGCGATGGTTTACACCTACCAACCCTTCCCCTCGGAGTATGCATTTAGCACTTTGTTTCGATTACTAATAAAAACTTTCGCAATAAGTATGTGAGTTCTTTATGACTAATGTGAGCCCAAGGTATAGATGCACTTTCACCTTCCACCATTGGTAGCCTCTCTAGTACCGCGCAATTCTCGCCGGTGTACAAACCCACCAAATTCCTTCCTCAAAACAGCCACCATACCTACCTACTATGGCATTTTCATAGCCATTCCGAGCTATATTGCCATGCAACTCCCACCGTTCCGTCTCATGACGTGTGCCGTCACTCTTATATTGCCATTGCATGATCGTAAGATAGCTAGCGAGATGTTTCAACGTCATACGCCATGCTAGATCGTTGCACATCCCGGTACACTGCCGGAGGCATTTCCTATGGAGTCATTATCATCGTGATCTTTGAGCTGTGAGTAAATAGAAGTGTGATGATCATCATTATTAGAGCATTGTCCCATGTCAGGAAATAAAAAAAAGAGAAAAGAGGCCAAAGAGCCCAAATACAAAAAAAGAGAAAAGAAAAAAAGAGGCCTAAGAGCCCAAAAGAAGAAGAAGAGAGAAAAGATAGAAGGGACAATGCTACTATCTTTTTCCACACTTGTGCTTCATGTTAGCACCATGTTCTTCATGATTGAGAGCTTCTTGCTTTGTCACTATCATATGCTAGTGGGAATCTTCGTTTTATAACTTGGCTTGTATATTCCAATGATGGGCTTCCTCAAAATTGCCCTAGGTCTTCGTGAGCAAGCAAGTTGGATGCACACCCACTAGTTTTCCTCTTGAGCTTTCACATACTTATAGCTCTAGTGCATCTCTTGTATGGCAATCACTACTCATTCACATTGATATCTATTAATGGGCATCTCCATAACCTATTGATACGCCGAGTCAATGTGACCATCTCCTCCTTTTTGTCTCTCAACCACCAACACACTCTATTCCACCTATAGTGCTATACCATGGCTCGCACTCATGTATTGTGTGATAGTTATAAAAGGTTTGAGAAAGTAAGAGTGCGAAAACAATTACTTGGCCAATTTCGGGGTTGTGCATGATTTACATTAGTTGTGTGAGGATGATGGAGCATAGCCAGACTATATGGTTCTGTAGGGATAACTTTCTTTGGCCTTGTTATTTTGAAAGTTCATGACTACCTTTCTAGTTTGCTTGAAGTATTATTGTTTTCATGTCAGTAGCAAACTATCATTTCGAATCTTACGGACGTGAACATTCATGCCACGTGAAAGAAGTTGCAAAGGACAACTATGCTAGGTAGCATTCCACATCAAAAATTCATCCTTTATCACTTCCCTACTCGAGGACGAGCAGGAGTTAAGCTTGGGGATGCTTGATACGTCTCCAACGTATCTATAATTTTTGATGGTTTCATGCTATTATCTTTTCAAACTTTGGATGTTTTGCATGCTTTTTATTTATTTTCTGGGACTAACTTATTAACTCAGTGCCAAGTGCGAGTTCCTATTTTTTCCATGTTTTTGACCCCTTTCAGAGGAGATTTTGAAACGGAGTCCAAACGGAAGAAAATCCCCGAAAAGATTTTTTCTGGAACGGAAAAAGATCGGAGAACTTAGAAGCCAAGCCAGAAGAGCCCCAGGGGCCCCACAAGCCCCCACCCCGCGGCCAGGGGGGGCGCCATCCAGGCTTGTGGGCCCCCTGGAGGTCTCCTGACCTAGATCTCGCGCCTATATATTCCCAAATATTCCCAAAAAATCCAGAGACGATCGCAATCACTTTTCTGCCGCCGCAAGCTTCTGTCTCCGCAAGATCCCATCTGGGGCACGTTCTGGTGCCCTGCCGGAGGGGAGATTCAGACACGGAGGGCTTCTTCATCAACAACATGACGTCTGCGATGATGCGTGAGTAGTTCACCATAGACCTACGGGTCCATAGCTAGTAACTAGATGGCTTCTTCTCTCTCTTGGATCTTCAATACAAAGTTCTCCATGATCTTCATGGAGATATATCCGATGTAATCTTCTTTTGCGGTGTGTTTGTCAAGATCCGATGAATTGTGTATTTATGATCAGATTATCTATGAATCTTATTTGAGTTTCTTCTGATCTCTCTTATGCATGATTTCATATCCTTGTAATTCTCTTCGAGTTGTCGGTTTTGTCTGGCCAACTAGATTTATGATTCTTGCAATGGGAGAAGTGCTTGGTTTTGGGTTCATACCGTGCGGTGACCTCACCCAGTCATAGAAGGGGTAGCGAGGTACGCATCGTGTTGTTGCCATCAAGGGTGAAAAGATGGGATTTTGATCATTGGTTTGAGATTATTCCTCTACATCATGTCATCTTGCTTAAAGCGTTACTCTGTTCGTCATGAACTCAATACACTAGATGCATGCTGGATAGCGGTCGATGTGTGGAGTAATAGTAGTAGATGCAGAAAGTATCGGTCTACTTGTCTTGGACGTGATGCCTATATGCATGATCATTGCCTTAGATATCGTCATGACTTTGCGCGGTTCTATCAATTGCTCGACAGTAATTTGTTCACCCACCGTGATATTTGCTATTATGAGAGAAGCCTCGAGTGAACACTATGGCCCCCAGGGTCTACTCCACACCATATTTTCAGCCTTACATTTTTACTTCGTTGCACTTTCCGCCTTCAGATCTCACTTTGCAAACAATCTTGAAGGGATTGACAACCCCTTTGAAGCGTTGGGTGGAAGCCTGTTTGTGTTTGCGCAGGTACTTTGGACTTGACGAGGCCCTCCTTCTGGATCGATACCTTGGTTCTCAAACTGAGGGAAATACTTACTGCTCCTGTGCTGCATCACCCTTTCCTCTTCGAGGGAAAAACCGACGCAAACCAGAGAATAACAAGAAGAATTCCTACGCGCCAGGGAAGGACTTTTGTTGCCGTAGCAGGGTCATCTCTAGTAAGCTCATGAATAGGACATGGGTGTGACTAATATGCTCCACCCAAGGGGTCAGCCTTCGTCAGCCTAGTACTAGTAAGACTTGTGGTAAAACTTATATACGACAAACTGACAATTCAAGGCATAGTCCATTGTCCAGTTGTGAAGGAGTGTAGAGACTTGCTCTAGCTGAAGCTCAACCTTAACAGGTCTTCACTGAAATGCTGGTATATCAAAATAGTGATTGGAACAAGAGGACATAATGTGCCCTTGAGATCTGGCCAGAGATTGTTTAAATATGGGATGTGATCATGTTGCACAAGCTTGGGAGAGGATGAAATTGATGATAATAAATTGTCCAATTCATGGCTTAAACTTGTGGACGACTATCCAAAATTTCTATGTTGGACTAAACTTTGTGTCTAGAAATCTTCTAGATTCTGCCGCAGTTGGTGCCTTCATGGAGGTGACCTTACGAGAGGCACAAAATTTCTGGACAACATCATGGCCAACTATTCTCAATGGCATACGAAAAGAGCTCCAACTCGTAAGAAGGTAAATTCCGTTGAGGAAATCACTACATTGATTAAAAAGGTGGATGCTTTTATGAATTTTGTTGCTAATAAAAATACTCATGTTCATCCTAATGATATGCCCTTGTCTACCTTGGTTGAACAAAATAATTATGCAATTGATGTGAACTTTGTCTCGCAAAATAATTTCAACAACATTGCTTATAGGGGTAATTTCAATGCTAGGCCATATCCCGGTAATAATCCTAATGGTTGTGGGAGTTCTTATGGAAATTCCTCTACAAATTCTAATAGGATACCCTCTGATCTTGAGAACACAATAAAGGAATTCATTAATTCTCAAAAAGTTTTCAATACTATGGTAGAAGAAAAATTGCATGTTGTTGATTCTTTGTCTAAAAACATGGATAGGATTGCTCTTGATGTAGAAACTCTTAAAAACATTTTGCCTCTTAAGCATGATTTTAATGATACTATTAAATCTATCCAAGTTTCTATTAATGAAAGTAAGGAGACGACCGCTAAGTTGAAAGCTAAGCGGGAATTCCTAGAAAAAGCTCTTCCACACGTTTTTTACCGGAATCATGATGAAGATTTTAAAATGATTGGTACTTCTCCTATTGAATATTTGTTTACTTATCTCAATGTTAATGATAAATGGGCTGGAGATGAGACAACTCTAGTAAAGGAGCGTCACATTTTCTTGGAGGGTGATGATTTTAATGCTAAAACTAAAAAAATGGGTTTGGAGAGGTCAAAACTTTAACTAGTGATGTGCCCACTATTTTGGATTACAAGGACATTAATTATGATAATTTCTCTTTAGCAAAATTTAATTCCTTGTTGCAATCCATTATTAGTTTTCCCAATGCTTATGAATAAAACAAAGCTTTTACTCAACATATAGTCACTAGTAGAAAAGAGGGCTTTGGTCCAGGTCTTGAAATCCTATTAGTCCCGGTTCACATACGAACCGGGGCCTATGGTGACATTGGTCCCGGTTCGTGAGGCGAGGGCGCCGGCCGGGCATCATGGGCCATTGGCCCCGGTTCGTCTCACCCCTTTTGTCTTGGTTCCAGTCAAGAACCGAGACTAATAGGCCGGCAACCGTTTGTATCCCCTTCAGTCCCGGTTGGTGGATCAAACCGGGACTAAGGTGTGGTGGCGGACGTTCGTACAACCGTTCGTATCCTCCTTTAGTCCCGTTTTGTGGATCAAATCAGGGTGGCGGCCCTTCGAATTACCCCATTAGTCCCGGTTTGTCGTCCAACCCGGGACTAAAGGTCCAAACGGTTCGCCCTCCCGCGTCGTTTCCAGCGATGAAGACTGCAACCGAAGTAGAGTCTATCGCCATTCTCTATTATTCTCCTCTAGCGCTCTCCTCTGTTCTTCTTCTTCCACTCTTCTTCCCCTCTCTTCTTCCATTCTTCTTCCACCATGACATATCAAACCGTAATGGTGCACGCACATGGGACGACCAAAATCAGGGTCGGGTACACGAACGAGAGCACGACGGTGCCAAATTTTCTTGGACGGTTCCAGGCGTGGGTTGATGCGGCGCCGAAGCGTGAGGCGTTCTTGGGGCTTGATCTGGAGTACACGGTCGACCAACAAGGTGTTGCCGTCATCCAACTGTGTTTCAAACAACATGTCTTGATCTTCCAATGGGCGAGGTAAGTTTTGAGTCTTTCTTTGATCCAAGGTTATGAAAATTGCATGTATTGATCTTCTCTAGGTTCCATTTGATAGCAATATGGAGTTTCTATATACGTTCCATTGGATAGTTAATTGAGGGTTTCATAATCAATTCATAGGATATGAAAATTGCATAGGATAGCAATACGTGTTACAACATTGGAATCCTATAAAGATCAATTTCTCTTTAATTAGTTGTGGTGAAACAATTTTCCACTTGTAAGTTTTGAGGCTTTCTTTGATCCAAGGTTATGAAAATTGCATATATTGATCTCCCTAGGTCCCATTCGATAGCAATACGCAGTTTCTATATATGTTCCATTGGATATATAGTTAATTGAGGGTTTCTTGATCAATTCATTGGATATGAAAATTGCATAGGATAACAATATGTTACAACATTGGAATCCTATAAAGATTAATTTCTCTTTAGTTGTAGTGAAACAATTTTTCATTGGTAAGTTTTGAGGCTTTCTTTGATCCAAAGGTTATGAAAATTGCATATACTGTCTCTCTAGGTTCCATTAGATAGCAATATGCAGTTTCTTTATATATTCCATTGGATAGTTAATTGAGGGTTTCTTGATCAATTCATAGGATATGAAAATTGCATGAGATAGCAATATGTTACAATATTGGAATCCTACAAAGATCAATTCATAGGATATGAAAATTGCATAGAATAGCAATATGTTCCATTTGAATCGTTATGATAAATTTCTCTTTAGTTGTAGTGAAACATTTTTCCTTGTTGCAGCAGTATGTAACATTTGTTCCATTTTAATTTGTTGATGTTGTAGTAGTGATAAGCATTGTCCAGAACTCATGGACTTCCTTCGCAGCGGCATACGTTTCTCTAGCGTTGACATAACGAACGACATGCCGAATATGAGGCGCAACTTTGGTATTGAGATACCAGCTGAGTGCCACATTGATATCCAAGGCATATTCCAACTTCAATATGAGAGGACTTCGATGGCTGATATGGCAGTCGCCTTGATCGACGAGGAGTACCATGATATGAAGACTTCATTCCCGAAGTCTCAGCACAGAAAGTGGGGGAAGACCCCACTTGACCCTATCAACGTTCGGTATGCAGCAAAAGATGCATACGTTGCATACGAGTTGTACCACAAGATTAGAATCGTGAACTATGGCCAGCGTCACCTCCCACCACCAGCTTTGGGACATTCTGATTCAGATTCAGATTCAGACGAGTATCGTTCACAACGGCGAACACTTATATATATATATATGTATGCTAGCTATTATTATGTACTGCTTGCATGTATTATTATGTACTGCTTGGATCAATTTATATATATATCTAGTTTCTCTTTGTGCCATTATATAGTTTCCAAATTTGGTTTAGCCCTTTCTTTATTCATCACCACTTTAGGTATTGTTGTGAACTAATTCTTTATTCATATTGGTGTAATTTACTGTATTCAAACTTCTTCATGGTTCATACCCCCCGATACAACTCATAAATACATCGATGTAAGCAAGCAACACAAAGAAAACAGAATTTGTCAAAAAACAGAATAGTCGGAAGTAATATGTATAATTCGAATACTTATGTAACTCCAAAAATTATGAAAAATTAAGACAATCTGGTAAATTGTATATGAATCTTGTGTAAAAAATTGAGATCATAAACGTTCTAGTGAATTTAAAAAATTCTTCGACTGAGGTTGAAAGTTTCTGTTTTTTCAGCAAAATTAAATGGCAAACACCGTAGACCATCCCAAAGGTCTTACTTGGCACAAATACAAAATGCTATCTGGGTGAAATGATGATACCATGCCAACTTTTAACCTATTCAGAGTTCATTTGTAGCACTTTTCAATTTCTGGGTCATTTAGCTCCAAAAAGCATGAAAAAGTCAGAAATAGTTGAAAATTGACGATGTGGCTTTGAATGGTGCATTTTGAACACACAAAAAGTTTGTAGTTCAAATAAGTTCAAACAAAATGAAATCCCTTCTTAACAGATGAGTTTTCGTATGAAACCATGATACTTCAAAAGAGATTGTCCGATTTGTGCACGAAGTGCATCCAGTTTTTACCACAACCCTCTCAACTTTTTAGCACATGCTATGTGGGTGAAATGATGATACCATGCCAACTTTCAACCTATTCAGAGTTTATTTGTAGTGCTTTTCAATTTCTGGGTCATTTAGCTCAAAAAATCAATAAATGCATGAAAAATACCAAATGAAGTCAGAAATAGTTAAAAATTGATTATGTGGCTTTGAATGGTGCATTTTGAACACACAAAAAGTCTGGAGTTCAAATAATTCCAAAATAAAAATAAAATCCCTTTGTAACACATGAGTTTTCGTATGAAACCCTCATACTTCGAAAGAGATTGTTCGATTTGTACACGAAGTGCATCCAGTTTTTGCCGCAACCCTCTCAACTTTTTAGCACATGCTATGTGGGTGAAATGATGATACCATGCCAACTTTCAACTTTTTCAGAGTTCATTTTAATGCTTTTCAATTTAAGGGGCATTTAGCTATTTTTTTAGTAAAGGCATGAAAAATATCAAATGAAGTCAGAAATAGTTGAAATTGATGATGTGGCCTTGAAGGGTGCATTTTGAACACACGAATAGTCTGGAGTTCAAATAAGTTCAAAAAAATGAAATTCCTTTTGTAAGAGACGAGTTTTCGTAAGAAACCATGATACTTCGAAAGAGATTGTCCGATTTGTACACAAAGTGTGTCCAGTTTTTGCCGCACCCCTCTCAACTTTTTAGCACATGCTATGTGGATGAAATGATGATACCGTGCCAACTTTCAACCTATTTAGAGTTCATTTATAGTGATTTTTAATTTCTGGGTCATTTAGCTAAAAAAAAATTCAATAAATGGATGAAAAAAAACCCCAAATGAAGTCAGAAATAGTTAAAAATTGATGATGTGGCCTTGAATGGTGCATTTTGAACACAAAAATAGTGTGGAGTTCAAATAATTCCAAAAAATGAAATCCTTTTGTAAAAGTGAGTTTTCGTATGAAACCCTGATACTTCGAAAGAGATTGTGCGGTTTGTACACGAACTGCGTCAAGTTTTTGCCGCAACCCTCTCAACTTTTTAGCACATGCTATGTGGTTGAAATGATGATATCATGCCAACTGTCAACGCATTCATAGTTCATTTGCAGTGATTTTCAATTTAAGGGCCATTTAGCTAAAAAATGAAATTCTTTTAAAAGAAATCACTGAAAAACAGTAAGTAGGAACAAAAAACTATATTCTTTAAAAAAATATATCAACCAATTGGCCACCACGGCCTGAATATGACTAAAAAACCAATTAGATAGTTGGGCCAGGATTCAGGCCCGCAGAAGGTCCAACAGGTAGCGACAGTTTAGGTCCGAAAGCCTGCATATGAGAGGAGCTCGAAAATGTATGCGCACAAGCGCTTACAAACCACCCCACTTTTCCCTCGGCTAGCGAGGTGAGACTAAACATCTACCTGCACCGCGGCTGTGCGAGTCACATGCCTTTCGTGTCGGTTTATGGTACAAACCGGGACCGGAGACAGACTTTAGTGTCGGTTGGTGGCACAAACCGGGACAAATGGCCCATTTCGTCCCGGTTGGTTCCGCAAACCGGGAGTACATGTATCTTCTTCCCCGTCATTTGGGCTGCTGAAAATTGACACGTAGTCCCGGTTTGTGGAATCAACCGGGACGAAAGGGTGAAATTGGTGCCGGTTCGGACCACCAACCGGGACAGAAGGTTTTCGCATATAGGCGGGAGTTGTCGAAATTTTCCCCAAAACTCTCCCATTGCTCGCCGCCGCTCTCGGAGCCGGTCCTCGTCGTCTCCGCCCCCGATCCAGTCATCCTCGTTGTCGCCGCCGTCCCCGAACACGTCGTCGTCGCCGCCGCCCCCGATCCAGTCCTCCTCGTTGAGCAGCAAGGACAAGGAAGATGGGGTCACCGGAGAAGGAGGAGGACAACGATGAGTCTGAGCTTGACTTGAGCCATGGGAGCTCACGGTGTGCGAGATAGAGGAGCAACTCATGGCGGAGCATGTCGATGTGGACGGGCTCGTCGTCATTGTCGAGGGGAGTTGTTTGTTGAGCGCAACGAGTGCCCATGGCGCCGAGGCATTGGGCCCCAACAACGAGGATTGGGGTTAATCGAGTGATAATTTAGCTTACTTTCAATGGTTTGGAGTTCAATGAGGCGATGTTATGTATAACTTTGAGAGGTTAGTTTTTATTTTTTGGGGTGGGGGGGGGGGGGGGAGTTGTGGTGGGAGGTAAAAGAACCTGCTGCTATTTATTTTTACTCCTTAATAAATTGTTTGTGGAGGTGGTTTCATAAGGAGAGAAGGGCTACGATTCTGCTGCTTCCTCTCAACGTTTCGTCCCCGTTGTTTCCCATGAAAATTAAGGAAGAGTCGATGGGCCAAGAAACACAGTTTCTTATTACATACTGTAATTTTTTTCATTGGAACACCTGTTACCTAGCTACTTGCGCCGATGCCTTAACAGCTTGATAAGTAAGGAAAGTAACACACAAACTAATACTAGCACCGATCATCGCAGACACGGACAGAGACATCGGTGTATGGCGGCGGGAATCCCGGCCGGGCAAGCAGCCGACTCGGAAGGGATGCAGCGATTGTTGTCTGCCCGTCGTGGCCGTGAGGCAAGGCAGCGCTTACAGCTATATTCGGCCATGTCGACGACCATGCCGGCGACGGCACCTCTGATCCCAGAGCGGGCGGCGGCGCGCGTCCCGTGACGCATGGAGAAGAGGGCGTTGGTGGCGCCCAAGGCGACCGTGGTTTCAAAGGGGTAGTCCGGGGCCACGGCGCACCTAACCGATTTGGCGACGCCATACCAGGCCGCAAAGCTGCCGATTCTGAGCGCGTTCCTGGGGACTGCGAGAACCCCGCCGGAGAGGCTGCTCCCGCCCGGCGAGTTGGTGGCGCCCTGGTAGAAGTTGATGAAGGAGCCAAAGATGGCGCCGGAGGTTGCGTGGCTGCGGACCGCTTGGATGATGCTAGGCGGCTGCGCGCCCGGCGAGTTGGTGGCGCCCTGGTAGAAGTTGATGAAGGAGCCAAAGATGCCGCCGGAGGTTGCGTGGCTGCGGATCGCTTGGATGATGCTAGGCAGTGGCGTCGGCGTCTGCTCGGTCGTCGGTGTTGCGGTGTCCATCGGTCGACCGGCTTGGTTGTCGTCGGTTTCCTGGGGCGGAGATGGGGTGGCTTCGGGCCGTGGCTTGGATTACGAGTTGGCGAAGTGGTTTGCAATTTGGACGTCCCGAGACGAGTCAGTCGGCAGTATATATATATGGAGTTCCCTGGTCGGTCGGTGCGCTGTTTCCAAGCCCGTTGCGTTGCCGTGGAAGGCCAGGACTTTGTATAAAGAACGTTCTGGTGTCTCTCCATGCGGCGCAACATGGTAAAAAGCATCTCTAAAAGACCCCATAAAAGCATCTCTAAAGCCGATCCGTAAAAATCATTTACGGTTTTTGTGAAAAAAACGGTTTGATGGATGGACGCAGATACAGACAGAGTCAAACCCCGTAAAATGGATCTCTGAAAAAAGGTATTCATAGAAGATGTTCTTTTACGAATCAGATATACGGTGTCTGCTCGGACGTTACCGTGTCGACCCGTAAACCGAAAACCCCGTAAATCAGAATTACTAATATGCAATATAACAAAAATATCAATATTACAATACACTAATAATCCAAAGTATAATAATTATTCAAATCACAGTAGCAAACTAAATAATTCAATACAGAACTTGTCCTGTATACAAATCACATATGAATGAAATAAAAATGAATGAAAAAATAAAATGTGTCACTGTCCAGTCCTTTACCGATGGTGTTTAATGAGATCCTTCTGAAGTTGACAGTGGGTGTTTGCATTTTCAATTTTCTTGTAGGTCTGAAGGGAAGTTCTAATTCGGTTAGGGTCTGTAGTTGGTTTGACACAGCTACCCACATTGTCGTACAAGAACTCCAAGTTCATACCTCTCTCATCTTCGATAATCATATTGTGAAAAATAACACAACATGTCATGATGTTTTTCAAGGATCACTTATTCAAAAATCGAGCAGGACCACGAACAATGACAAACCTAGATTTTAAAACTCCAAATGTTTTTTCAATATCTTTTCGGGCTACCTGTTGTGCCCTTGCGAATTCACACTCTTTTCTAGTTTGTTGGTTTTTAATGCTCTTGACAAATGTATACCAAAAAGGGTATATACCATCTGTAAGATAGTGCCCCTTTGTGTATTCATGCCCATTAATAGTGTAGTTACAAGAAGGAGCATCATCACCAGCAAGCCTAGCAAACAAATGAGACCGTTGCAACACATTGATATCGTCGAGAGTACCCGATATACCAAAAAAGGAGTGCAAAATCCATAAATCATTGGATGCTACGACCTATAGCATAATTGTTTCATCACGAGACTTGCACAATACATTTCCCGCCATGCCTTTGGGCAATTTTTCTAACTCCAATGCATACAGTCTATGCTTCCTAGCATGCCAGACCAACCTCTTCTATTATTAGATGCAATCAATTTTTTTGTGTCTTCCTCGTTCGGTGCCCGAAGATATTCAAGACCAAAGACACGGATGATCATTTTGATAAACCTACGTACTGACACAGTTGTACTATCTTCACCAATGCGAAGATACTCATCGGCATAGTCAGCCGGAATGCCGTATGCAGTTACCTGCATAGCTGCCGAGATTTTTTGATATGTACTAAATCTGTCAAGCTCGCGGCATTTCTTCTTCGAGTAAAATACCGGCAATTGACCTCGCAAGCTTGAACAATTTTCACAAAGAGGGATCGACGCTTACGGTACCTTCTCCGGAAGAGGTGTGGCGGATATGTTGAATTGTCCATGAAGTAGCCTTGCATCAACATCTCGTTTCCGAGATGGCGATTTCGAGGAATGCAAAGACGGCCGACGGCCGATCCTCGCCGCCTCTTTCGGTTCTCATCTTTGTTCTCCTTCACGGCACGGGCCAGCACTAAAGTCTGATGGCGAAAGGTGAGAAGCATGGTCTCAACATCCGAGTCGTCCAAATCGGATGAATCATCGAGCAAAAATTTCTCGCACGAGCTTAATTCCATCTCTGGCGGTGGCTCTCCGACAGCGGTGGATTGGCGGATCCGGGGAGCCGGTGCAGAGGCTCGGCGGACGAGGGCAGGGGCGCCCCTGCGGCGCGATTCTGCCCGCAGATTTGGCCGGAATCGCCGGCGACGAATGGGTGGAACCAATGGCGGGCGGCGACAGAAGGGGGTGGGAAAAGGGTGCGGGCTGAAATATCCCTCCCGCCAATCGCTTTCGTAGGATACGGGGCACCGTAGGAACGAGGCGGAAACCAGTGTTTTCGCAGGTCGGGAAGGGGATTTTGCCGTGTCCCTGAAAATTTTTATGGACTGAACGCGTTTACGAGGTCTGATCGGACAACATTTTCTACGCCGACCCATATTTTGATGATTATTTTACGAGTCACAACTTTATACAGAGTCTGCTAGAGAAGCTTTGACAGGGTTAAAACCGGATACGATGATGGTCTTCCTAGAGCAACTCTAGCAGACCCCGCATTCGTCCGGCTCGCAAAACGTGTTTGCAGTTCGCGTAAAAACGTCTATACGGGTCGGCGCACACGAACGCGGATGCAGACCCCACATAACGGACCCGCAAAAGAGCATATTCGCGGAATATGCTTTGGTGGGGGAAAGTGTGGGCTGAAATGTCCCCCCACCAACCGCTTTCGCTCATATGCGGGGCACCGCAACAGCAAGGTGGAAACCCGCGAGTACGCGGGTTGGGGCTGAGATTTTGCCATGCCCCGCAAAAATATTTGCGGGCCAGGGCGGGATGCGGGGTCTGATCGGGCAGGTTTTCCCGCCCCGACCCGTATTTTGACGGTTATTTTTCGAATCGAGACGGGATGCGGGGTTTGCTAGAGCTGCTCCTATATACGCACGACACCACGTTTCCTTACTCCTTACGGGTGCTCACTGCTCGGTGAATCGAGCAACAGATTGTGGCTCCTACAACTGGATTAAGGATTATATATACTAGTACAAATACCCGTGCGTTGCACCGGGTAAAAAAAAGAACACAACATGCTTCATGTGTCATTATGCATCACGTTCACTCTGCGAAGCCTCCAATTCAGCTCTAACTTGAAGTTCAGTTCCAAGTTCACTCTGGAGAGCGTCCATTTCACCTCTAACTTCAAGCTCAGTTTCAGGTTGACTTTGCGGAGCCTCCTTTTCACCTCTAACTTCAGAACAATCACTGTTCTCAGTCACTGGTTCAATCAGGCATGCATCCACACGCACAACGCCCGCCTCCGTGTCCTCCTCCACATCGCTGAGCTGGGACTACGTGTGCGCCGGTTCCTCAGCAGGCTCGGATGGATGAACATCCACCATGAGCAGTTGGTGGCTGGCATTTATTTCAACAGCATCTGCATCATTCAGGCCAGCAACAGCAGCAGCTTCATCGTCCTGACCATTGTCCTATGTTTCCATCTCTTCATATTCATAGGTGACACCATCATCATCTTCACCATGTTCATCTGATTCCACCACATCTTCATATTCATACTCTGCATCTTCATCTTCAGGCCTTGCACCATCGTGCTCTGGTTCCACCGCATCTTCGTCTTCATGGCTGGCGCCGTCCTCCACCATTACCACCTCGGAGTGAAGAATCTTCGGATCCCTCGGCAATTTATCGACATCATCGCAGTCCACCTCACCGTCACGGCCGGCAGCAGTTCTAGACTCTGCTGGCACCTTGCTCTGATCTAGATCGCCACTGCGTGGCTGATCGAAATCACCACCCCGTGGTCGCCAGTCTGAATCCCTCCGGCTGCCACTGTAAGAGTTCCTGGGCCTTGTTCTACTCCGGCTCCTGCTCCTGCTCCTGCTCCGACTCCGCCTCCTCCGCCTCCGGTCCAGTCTGCGGTCAACAGAGGGCCGGCGATCATCGCTGGGAATTTCTTGAAATGCACGAACATTATTTGAATTATGATGAAAATGGCAAAGTATGTTTTGTTAATTAATGATAGCATATGCATAAGAACATTATTTTTATCTTGCTGATATATGTGTTTGCATTTGTAATCTAAGTGAAGTCTTAATTTGGTTGCAAACATATTAGACAGCTCCATCGAAAACAATCAATTTGTAAGTACATGCATACCAAATGTTCCAGGCAGTTTATATATATAAAAAATCAAAGCTCAGCCATTTGTTTACGTAAAGCTTGTATAAACAACATTGTATATTTTTTATACATTAGAAACTTTTTTTGCGTGTGACATCACAAACATTATTGAGTTTTGATGTCTAATTTCTTTAATATGCATTTTACAAATTTTGTATGCATCATGAATATTTTTTATATACATGTTTTACATTATTCAAATACACGATTAACATTTTTGAAAAGTTCTATTTTTATGTCTACTTTGTTCCATACACATTATATATTTTTGTATATGTTTTCTCATACACCGGAAACATTTTCCTATGCACATTTAAAGTTTTTTAAATACAATATCAATATTTTTCAAAATAAAAGAAAAATATATTATTTATTGTCCATACGGACTGTATATTTTTTTGTATATATGGGAACTTATTTGTCTACAAATTTGACATTTATTTAATCCATGATTAACATGTGTGTAAAGTTTGTCGAAATAAAGGCAAAAGAGAAAAAAAATTAGAAAAAGAAGAACAAAAACGGTTGTAGTCCACGATGAGGATTGAACCTGGGTCTCCTGGGTGGGGGACAAGGCACACCCAACCGGTTGGGCTAGCCTGTTCTTGTGATAAAATACGGAATCACAGCCTTTAAAATTGGAAAGGAAGAGCCGAATCGAAGTCCAAAAAACGAATCGTTCTTGTCACTTACGGATGGCATTGATGGGTAATTTTGATGAACTTTAGGGGCAAATTTAATGACGTACCACAGAAGCAATATGTACTTTATTAGTAGGTAAAGATATATATTACGTACATGGAAGATATATCTATTATAAAAATTAGTCAAATAGACAAAGCATCTCAAACACAATTAAAATGACATCAAAATTTCGAGACCATCGAGAAATCACTATTGCCGCTAAAACGAACCGACGTGTCGCTGTAACTACTTTTCTGTCGAAGCCGGTTTGACCTTGTCGATGAAAGTCAGAAAGTCTTCCTATACATGTCCGTAAGGACTATTTTTTCGATCAAGACCACTAAGGACTAATGCCCTGGAGCCCCAGTCATTGTCGTTGAATTCTTGCATAGATCTGAAGCACCTAACGTCAAATCTCGTCACATGACGAGAAATTCTAACCTCACTGTCCTAAGGAGATGACAGGAATCTACGTTGGCGCTCCTTCAACTATTTCCAGACAGACAAACTCGAAGAGGATCAGAGCCAAGAAGATAAACTTGAAGAAAAAGCGTTGCCATCTGTCTGAGCGCCACAGCTGCGAGGATTAAAAAACCTGAGTTAAATACATCACATGTGACTTAACTTGTCCGTTGCAGTCAATTTAATGTCGAAACTTCTAAAATACATAAGAATGGTGCTATAACTTGTTTGCACGGCGCCTCGGCATGTATACCGCCGTATATGATGTCCGGATGGCGTGATAGCTGGTGGCTGGCCTACATGTTAGTGGGTGTAAGTGCCGAGTGAAATGCAGGAATTTTTTTTGCCGAAAACCGCCTAAGGTTTAGTTAAATATCATAAATAAGCACTTGATTTGTATGCGAATAACAGCGAAAAAATAACGTGCGTTGGTTTTTCGGTGAATAGAACACGTCAATGAATGGGTATTCAACATGCTATATTCAGGCCACGTGGACTAACCGTAAGTACTTTATGTACACAAGTTAGCTGGAAACTTATATAGTCAATATATCGCTTTATAATTTTCATTCTATTTTTTCAAAGCTACTGTTTTTTTTATTATAAGTAAATTTTCTCATATATAAATATAATAATTATCAATATGAGAATATTGTCCATTTAAATCATTTTCTATGTTTATTATTGTGCAGTTCGAAGAGTTATGTTGATTTAAATGGTTCAATGTATTTTATAAAACATTGTTTAAATGTTTTTTGTATCTTCTTTCAGGACCACAAGCACACACAATTATTGGATACCTTAATTGTATTTTTAGAATACATAATTATTAAAACCGACAACATTGTATTTTGAGAACTTTTAATGTGTATTAAAAATTACTCTGTACAAACAATATGTTCTATAAATGCGTTAAAATATATTTTTAGAAACATAATAATAATTTTACATAATAATTTTTAATACATGTTGAACATTATATGAAATAGATGTTGTAATTTTCGGAATGCATGACGAATATTTTTCAAAAACACGTTTACAATTTCTAAATATAGTGAGAATTTTTTGAAATATGTTGTTTTTTTAAATGCACTAACATTTTAAAAGTTTATGACATGTAATATGTTGAATAGCTCTCTCTTTTGCAAACATGAGAATTTCTTAATATTTTTGAATAGCTACTATGAACAACTATTTTTGCCATAGTGGTTATAACACGTGTGCAAGTTGTCCTCCCATTTACTAAGTTTGAATCGTTCGAGCGTACCCTTTTTTCTTGTTATTATTTCGTCCCACATGCGGTGCTCATACCTGACATGTCGGATCAATATAGTTCGGCATATTTAGATAAAATGTGAGGGCCTAAAGTACAAAGAGTTTTTTTTGTAAAACAACCATCACACTCATCTCACAACTATCGACATGCGGGCGAACATCATGCTGGCACGCCATGTGGGCACTGTGTATGCCTGAATAAGGACGGAGGCACCACCGTATTTAAACGCTCGGTTAAGTTATGTCACTAGTTTCATATATTTTAAAAGTTTATGCATCAAAGTGATCGCGTCGGACAAGTTAAGGCGTCCATGATGTATTTAACTTAAAAACCCTAACCTATACTATTAAATGACGCAAAGGCATCTGGATTCCCCTCCTCGCCACCGGCTATCGGAGTGGCAGGAAGAGGGGATGTGAATCCACGGGCTCGTCGGTTAAGTTTGAAGGAAAGAGTCTGCCGTAGCCGCTTAAGGTTACTGGAAGTGTACTGTTGCTGGTCAAATTTGCCTAAGTTTTTGTTTTGTACTAGAAAATTTGGTAATCGCAGAGCGCTAAACTCACAATAGTCCAATTGAACAATTACACTTGGATATGATGCGCTGGAAGAAACCGTTTGTTTCACTTCTTTTTTTGCGGATGAGAAACCATTCGTTTCTCAACGTAGTTGTGTGGCACAACTCATGTTTTAGTTTTCGAAAAATTACATGATTACATACATCATGCTCTCTCCATGGACCAATAATTACACACTATACTTATTAAAGGTCATGTTTGAATCCTAGGGTTAGAGTTAGAGTTGGTTAGATTAAACTCATCTAACCCTCAAAAATCCAAACATGGTGGGTTAGAGTTGGTTAGATGCATCTAACCCACCCAAAAAATCTAACCCACCCAAGAGGTGCTTTTTTGGGTTAGAGTTAGGTGGGGCCCAGAAAAAATTACTTTCTCTCTCCCTCCACCACACAAAATCCTAGATAAAGGAGCCAAATGATTGAAAAAAGTGCATTTGGCAATCTAACCCTTTCATCCAAACACCTCTTTGGTTAGAATTAATTTAGGTTAGTCTAGAGTTAGAATCTAACTCTAACCTCTAACCGAGTTAGAGTATCCAAACAGGGCCAAAGAAGTATTGAATAATTTTGTCAATATGTCCAGTCTACCACATTTCCCAAGGAATACACGTGCGTGGAACCTCCTTGGGAATTGCCGGCTCGCACATTATTCATACCCCGAGGCCAGCTTTAAGAGCAATTTTGATCCCGAGGCCAGCTTTAAGAGCAATTTCGATCGGATGATCCATTTCATTCATATATTTTTTTATCTTTTTGATAAAAATAATAATCGAACATAGAGAACTATTTCTATTTTGCATCCAATTATATCCGCATGAATCTATTTTTGTTCTAAATTGGCTTCACATTTAGATCAAAGGTGGACACAAAGAGAATGTTTTCTGCGTCCTCTTCGTCCGCCTCTCCCTTATGTACCGCATGCAGCGACACAGTACGGCATGTCTCCCACCACACCACGTCCGTCCTCCTCACCACCGCCACGCCGCCGGTCACCTGGCGGCTAGGGTTTGGCTCATAGGGCGTTCACAGGAGAGACGCGAGGGGATGTGTTCTTTTTGTCGATCTTGAACAAAATTATGGTTCTTTGTCACTACTTCAGCAAATGTCAATTTAATAAGCTAAGAAGCCCCTAAATAGCTAAATTCAATAAGTTGAGCACACAATAGTTCTCCTTGGACATAACAGAGACATATATGAGCACAACAAGAGAATTATCATGCCAATAATAGTAATACAAAATTATAGGATCTCCATATTAATATCCACACAACTTGCATAAGAACAAAGGTTAAAAGAAATCCACACTGCAATAAAATGAAAGAATAAATACAACATGAGGGAAATCAAATTTAAAAACAACATTACGAGAGGTAATCAAAATAAAGATCAATGCACACACGAGAAAGTCGTGAGCTTATTCTCAATCTCAAGTGGTTAAAAACTTGCGATGATGTGAATGGGTCATAGGTTTAGTAGGAGTTGATGACGCCACATTTCCTCCTGATCTCACCATTGGCACTGGTCTTGACCTCGATAGCACCCATCCTTACCATCGCTGCCTTGAACTTCTCCTCCCACACACCGTTGTCCTTAGCATTAGCACGCACCGCTGCACTCGTATCATCTGCTTTCATGAGCGCGGCATCTGAATCGAAGAGCACCTCATGGCTAAGTACATTCTTGTAGTACTTGTTGTCGACCTTGTTCGGAGTCTTGATGTCCTGCACCACCGTGTTGTCATTTCCGGTGTCTGACTTGCATTGCTCCCGGAGAGAGCTCATTAGCATGGGGTCCATGTCGGAGGTGCTTGGATTGAGGCGGTCGGAGAAGGATGAGTTGAAGGACGAGCAATGTGAGATTCCGATAGTGTGTGCACCAGAGAGGGTGACCATCTCGTCGGCAGTCAGCCCCTTAGAGGCAAAGTTGGCCTTGAGCTGGTCCACGGTGGCGAAGGGTGGTGGCAAGTTGGGGAGTGTCTCATTACTTAATGAAACAAGTCCATCGTAACGGCCAGCTGGCATGTCGAAGTAGACCTTCTTGTTGCTGAGGAAGTAGGTGGCATCACGCCCAGCGAAGGCCACGACATCAGCGCACGAGACGGCGTCGCTCCCACACTCCTTCTCGATTCTGGCCTTGGCGGCATCGATCACCTCGAAGCCACGCAGGCTTAGGTTCGGGACGCCGAACTTCTCTGTTGGGCTGTTGGGGTCCACTTGATCAAGAAGCACGGACGCATCACAACCCTACAAATAAATCATTATACACGCGTTAACACGAGCACATAGATACCACCCCACATGTATCTCATGGCACATGAGATATTATATATGTGAAGGTTCTAGTGCTAAAATCTTACCCTCACGAAGCAGTCGTGGAAGAAGAGGCGGATAAGCCCGGCCATGATACCGGGGTTGGCATCACGCACGACTTCCCTCACGATGTCCTCCGCACGAGAGCACGTCTTGTTATAGTAGCCGACGGCGAGACCTTTCGTGGGTGTGGTAGGGGTGGGTGGCGGAGGACTAGGTGTGCTTGGGGTGTATGACGGTGGAGGACTGGGTGTAACTGGGGTGGGTGTTGGAGGACTAGGTGTGCTAGGGGTGTATGGCGGCGGAGCCGTAGGTGTGCTCGGTATGGACGGAACCGGGGTGGGATACCCGTACCCTGCTTGGCAGGTACGCGCCGTGGAGCCGAGCAGCGCGATCAGAGCCAGGACGGTGACGAGCTTGGCCATGGTCGTTGCTAGCTCGCGGGGCTGATCCTAGTGTTTGTCGTGATCAACTTGGGTGATGATCGACTGATGAGAATACATGCTGCTTGGGTTGCCTATTTATACGTCTAGGTTGGAGAGATGGAGAGATCGATTTAGAAAGCAGGCAGTGCCCGAGGAACAATCGTGCTAGGAATGTTTCCACTTGGGAACTAAACATGAGGAGCACTATGGCGCGCGCTACACCTCAAGAAGTTGACATTCCGGCGGTGTGTTGGTTGAGCAGCTGCTGTTCAACTGCCATTGAACCGGACGACAAGCCAATTATCAACTGGGAAATTGGGACGACATGTTCTGATATTCCATCGTGTATTGCGAGGTTAATTAACTAATTATTGAAGCTAGTTAACTTGCACGTAGGATTTGGCCCTAGAAACGGTCCATGGAGCATTATTTGCCCAAGGCATTTCTGGTGCATTTTAATTTTTGAAATTCTCAAATCTGTTGCATACTCTACATGTCAATATGTGTATAGATACTCGTCGCCAAAGAAAAAAGTTACACATAGGCACTCCATACACACATTGAGTTTTTTTTTTGTTTTTTTTTGAAAAGGAGGTTGTACCCCCGACTACTTTAGAGGATTTATATTTCATGTCTGAAGTAATGTAGATTAGACTCTGGCACTTGTGCCATCTCGTCCCCAAGTCAAGATTAACAAACAAGAACTATTATAACCTAAAGTGGTAGGTGGTGCTGATCTGTTTGGGTAGGCGTCGGTGGTTGATTTTCTTTCTTTTTCCTGTTTGTTCGTTAGCTTCAGCCTATTTTCCGTTAGTACCCACAAAAAAAAAACCTAGTTTCCGTTATAAACCATTTAACTCTGTATTTTGCCCTTAACTAAATCGATAGAGCTCCTGGCTCTTGCTCGTCTAGAAAATAACCTGAAGTGATTATAGGACTGAAATAGGATACACGCACATAAAGGTTAAATGGCGGTACAAAACATAACAAATGTTTTTTGACGAAGTTGATGCTCTAATATGGCAAAGATTGTAGCACAAGAAATCATAATCACAATCAAAACTTTCTGTACAATATCATAGAAATAGGTTCCCTGTTTTTTAAAAAGACAGTTGAATTAGGAAATGAAACTCGTAATAAAATAAAAAATCTCAGACCAACTCGGAAATGGGCACACCATGTTTTTTTTGAACAATCACCGGGGGCTGGGGGAGGCTCCCCACCTGAATGCATTACTCAAAGTGCCTTCACTCGAGTTTACAAAGTAGTAGAGCCGCGAGAGGAGAGGTGTTGACGCCATGACATGGCTCCTAGCTTCTGTTTGAAACACCTAAATCTAGCAGTCCAAAGGGTGAAGTTGTTTACAATATTTTGGACGGTTAGACATGTACAAGATGACGTGTGTCACGGAAGGACATGGAGTTTCTAAAGTCCCATATGTTCCAAAGGATGGTCAGGACAACCGAAGTCCAAGTCCCGTCGTCCTGTCCAAGTGGCGTGTCGATGACCCAGATTTCGGCGATGGAGGATGGAGCATTGAGCTGCAGAGCCGTGCACACAACGATAGAGTCGGGGACAGAGGAGGAAGATGTGGGTGGCGTCCTCGTAGGGTGCGGAGAAATGTGCACGGATGGTGTCGGAGTCGATGGTCTTGCAGAAGAGGCTAGCCTTGGAGTTGAGGTGGTCTTGGAATAGGAGCCGACCAAATACATGAACCTTTATTTGGACGCAGGAGGCCCATATGAGAGCAGCACTGGTGTCGTTGTCTGGCGAGCCGACAAGAAGGTTGTAAGTGTTCTTAGTGGAGAACGGGAGGGGTGAGGTACCTTTCATCGGCGGCATCATTAGGCTGGAAATCCTGCAACATGGACAAAACAACAACAAGCTCTACAGTGGCAGCATTAGTAAGATGATTTCACAGGTTAGCTAGCAAACCATTCTACATAATGAGCGAGACCGAGGCCGTGGGGTTTGTAGTGTGCGAAAAGAGGTGGGGAAAGGCTATGTAAAGTGGTTGGTGGTGGATCCAAGTGTCAAGCCAGAAAAAGGTCCCCTGGCCATTATTAGTGAAAACGAAGGAGATTTTTTGGAGAGCAGGGAGCTAGTGGTTTACAACCTTCCAGATTAAGGAGGGTTTGGATATGCTATCAGCTATGGCGTTCAAGTATCTATAGTGGTACCATTGAGCCCAAGGCAACTTTGGCAGTTGGAGGAGTTTGAAAGAAAATTTCATTAATAGGCAATTATTTTGAACAAGCAAGTTTTTGATGCCTAGACCACCATAATCTTTTGGTTTGCAAACATTTTTCCAAGCGACAAGACACTTAGCCCTAGTGCAGTTTTTATCGGCCGTCCACTAGAAGGCCCTACGAATAGCATCGAGCTCTTTCAGAATTTTTTTGGGTAGCTGAAAAACAAAAACAAAAATAAATAGGCAGAGAGTCTAGGACCGATGAGATCAGCGTGACTCTAGCCCCTCGTGAGAGCAGGGCGGCTGCTCAGACCGAAAGGAATTTATGGAAGGCCTGAGTGATAGGGTTAAAAACCGTGGAAGGAAGCTTAGTGTGTGAAAGGGGCAGTCCTAGGTACGTTTGTGGGAAGGAGGAGACAAGGCAACCTAGTACTGAGGCAATGTCGTTGGCGAGAGTCGCGGCGGAGTGGAGAGGGACGAAAGTTGTTTTGTGGAAGTTAAGAGCTAGACCTATGGCTAGGGCGAAGTCATCCAAGATTTTTTTTAAGGTATCGGCAACCTCAGAGGAAGCATGCGCAATGATGAGCGTGTCAACTGCGTATTGGAGTACGGTGGCCGGGCGATCGACAAAAAGAGGATGGTGGAAGGATTCGCAATTTTGGGCCTGAAGAATTAGTCGCTGAGAAGGTCGGTAACAATGATGAAGACATACGGGGATATAGGGTCACCCTGACGGAGGCCGTTCTTGTAGGGCAAACCATGTCTTGATATTGCGTCATGCATAGCGAGTGCGATTATTGAAGACGATTCTATAGGATTTAGCCCAAGAATCGGTCACGGGAACATTCTTTGCCTAAGGCATTTTTGTTGCATTTACCTTTGTTTGTTGGTTGAACTCACAAATATATTTACCAAGCGACCAACAAAAAATTGCGAACTCTCAAATCTATTTGATAGTCAATATATCTATATAGACTCGATGCAAAAGAAATGGTGTTATGTCTGGTGTATGGGTGGTGTGGGCATTCTTTTTTGGTGTATTTTACTTCTACTTATGTAAGAGTAATTTGCTCAGAATTAGGCCAGATCTGGCCACCACTCGCAACCCCATGCATAGACATGTAGAAAGGATAGAGAGGCTGCAGCACCACTACACTTGGCAGTCATGCCGTGACACTGCCCTTGTCGATAGTATGTCAGCGTTTCCCCAGGTAGGCTGTGTTTGGTTGAGCTGTAAATTCTAAAAAAGCTGATGTGGAAAAGCTGCTGCAAAAAGAAGCTGAAAAGTTAGGGTACTCCAGTTTTAAAATTTACACTAAGAAAAAGCTACAGATTCTCAAAAACTGCTTCGAACATTTACCTTTTGGTTAGCTTTTAGCTTTTCAAAGCAGAAGACAGAAAAGATGAACCAAACACAGCCGTAGACTAGTTCTTCCACGTGAAGGCATCACCAGGTTCTTGGTCATCAGACTATCAGACCCCATATGATGGGGAGGGGACGGCTTATTTTTTTAAAGCTGCGAAAAGAATTGACCCCTAATGTATAGCAGTCATGTCACCCATGGTCTCATTTCCTTCTCCCACCCCGCAGTGTGTAGAGTGCAGGTGGCTGCGAATTCCAGAATGTTCACCCATGGTCTCATTGCCTACTGCCCACCTTGCATCTTTTACTCCCTACTTCTCTAGCAGTTTTCTGTGCTGGCTCACTGAGTGCTGCTATACCTTTAGTGCATGATGTATACCTCAGATAGGTACCATCTACTTCGATGCTACATCGGTAGATTGCCTGTAGAAATTCTCGCGACGGTGAGGTATAACCTAGCTGCGGGAATCGTCGCGCTTACAATCTGCACCGTCTTTGTTGTGTTGTAGTAGGTGAGAGTGATCGTCACCCAGCTCTTCATATTGTTCCTATGTGTGATCGTTCATGACAATATTTTTAGTTGCGCAGTATGGGCCTCTTCAAAATCATATAACAATAATCATTTTAAAACATAGGGAGTATTTAGGAATATAGGATGCGATTAGACACCTAAGTTTTACAAATTCTGAATTTGATTATCTAAGAAGCCCTTAAATAATTAAATTCATTAAATTGCGAACACAATAATTCCCGTTGGATGCAACCGAGACATATTTGAGCACTTCAAGATAATTATGATGTCAATATCAATAATAAAAGATCTCCATATTGTTGTACAAACAACTTCCATAAGAGGAAAGGTTGAAAACCAAAATGCGAGAATACAATAAAATGAAAGAATAAATACACCAAGAGGGAAAAACAAATTTAGAAACAACATTACAAGAGGTAAACAAAATAAACATCAATGGACATACGAATAAATCGTGAGCTTATTCTCAATCTCAAGCGTTAAAACCATGTGATGGCGTGAATGGGTCAATAGGTTTAGTGCGAGTTGACGACGCGACATTTCCTTCTGATCTCACCATTGACATTGGTCTTGACGTCGATAGCGCCCATCCTTACCATCGCTGCCTTGAACTTCTCCTCCCACACACCGTTGTCCTTGGCATTAGCACGCACCGCTGCACTTGTATCATTTGCTTTCATGAGCGCGGCATCTGAATCAAAGAGCACCTCGTGGCTAAGCACATTCTTGTAGTACTTGTTATCGACCTTGTTAGGTGTCTTGATGTCCTGCACCACCGTGTTGTCACTTCCTGTGTCTGACTTGCATTGCTCCCGAAGAGAGCTCATTAGCGTGGGGTCCATGTCGGAGGTTCTTGGGTTGAGGCGGTCGGAGAAGGATGAGTTGAAGGACGAGCAATGGGAGATTCCGATGGTGTGTGCACCAGAGAGGGTGACCATCTCGTCGGCAGTCAGCCCCTTAGAGGCGAAGTTGGCCTTGAGCTGGTCTACAGTGGCGAAGGGTGGTGGCAAGTTGGGGAGTGTCTCATTACTGAAGGAAACAAGTCCATCGTAACGGCCAGCTGGCATGTCGAAGTAGACCTTCTTGTTGCTGAGGAAGTAGGTGGCATCACGCCCAGCGAAAGCCACAACATCAGCGCATGAGACGACGTCGCTCCCACACTCCTTCTCGATTCTGTCCTTGGCGGCATCGATCACCTCGAAGCCACGCAAGCTCAGGTTCGGGATGCCAAACTTCTCTGTTGGGCTATTGGGGTCCACTTGATCGAGAAGCACGGAGGCATCACAACCCTACAAATAAACCGTTAGACGCCACACGCACATAAGCCTACATATATTTCATGACACAATAAACATTTATATGTGTGAAGGTTCTAGTGTCAAAAAATCTTACCCTGACGAAGCAATCGTGGAAGAAGAGACGGATGAGTCCAGCCATGATACCGGCATTGGCGTCGCTCACAACTTTCCTCACGATGTCTTCAGCACGAGGACATGACTTCTTGTAGTAGCCGACCGCGAGTCCTTTGGTAGGTGGGCTAGGGGTGGGCGGTGGTGGGCTAGGGGTGGTCGGAGTGTATGGCGGCGGAGGACTTGGGGTAGCTGGGGTGGGTGGTGGAGGACTAGGCGTGCTTGGGGTGTATGGCGGTGGAGGACTTGGGGTAGCTGGGGTGGGCGGTGGAGGGCTAGGTGTGCTCGGGGTGTATGGCGGTGGTGGACTAGGTGTTGCATGTGTGGGCGGCGGAGGACTAGGTGTGCTAGGGGCGTATGGCGGCGGAGGGCTACCTGTGGACGGGACCGGGTTGGGATACCCGTAGCCTGCTTGGCAGGTACGCGCCGTGCAGGCGAGCAGGGCGATGAGAGTCAGGACGGCGGCGAGCTTGGCCATGGTGGTCGCTAGCTCGGGGGGCTGATCCTAGTGCTTGTCGTGATCAGCTCAGCTTGGGTGATGACTGATGAGAAGACACGCTGCTCTGCCTGCCTATTTGTAGCTTGCTAGCTCGCTCCAAGGGGGAGAGCCTGTGCTCGGGATGACAATCGTGCGAGAATGTTTCCGGAAGAGGCAAGTGGGAAGCCAACGTGGGGAGCACAATGGAGGTACAGCTCAAGCAGTTGACATTGCTGCCGAGATGTTAGTTGAGCAGCCGCTGTGCTCTAGCACATTAGACTGGGCGACAAGGCGATGAGTAATCGGGGAATGTTTTGTTATTGCATCGTGTACTGCGCGGGTGATTATTGGAGCGAATTAGATAAGTGCTAACAGTATTTGGGAAACTGCCGACCGACTGCACGCACACGTTTTCCTAGATGATCACGTACACTTTGGATCAGTGGTGAACTGCTGCCACGGATGGGCTGCAACTAATTAACACCCGCCCGGAATGTCAAAGCTCAACTACTAATCACGTTGCCAACTAACAGATTAACAGTTAACAGCTAGCTTGTTCAAGCAGTTGGCAACTTGACATTATACCGGATAGCTAGCTGCTGCTGCTCCGGCACATCGTCCATTGTACCGGACGAGAAGCTCAACTGGGAAATGAGCATGAGATGCTTTGACATTGCGTCGTGTACTACTGCTAGGGTGATCATTGGAGAGGATTAGCACGTCGTTGGATATTTCGCTGGTCGTGTAGCGCTAACTGCGGAGTGATTGATCTGCGTTACACAACTCTTATATATAACTCTGAAATTAAATGGCAGTCAACTTTGATGATGTCTGGACTTGATCGTAGTACAGTCAGTTGTAGTGCTAAACTGCTAATGGTGTGTCTGTATCCTACCGTGTGGACACGTTTGAGTGTAGATTTCTTCCACGGGAAGAGGCAGAAAGAATTTTTTGAAAGTGCTTATGATTCTCCTTTTGAAAGTGCAGAGGCAGAAAGAATTTTGCATGACATTCTGTTCGCACACAAACATGTCACCGTGTACCCTCAACACGGGGGATGATGCACCGCAGCTCACGTCGAAAGAGACCTGACCGAAAGTGCAGTACGCAAGTAATCCGGTGGACGCTTTTGTAGACCCGAAACCCCACACGTCCCGGAGGAATCTCGTCACGACGTGCGGCGTACCTCATGGATTTGAGGCCCTCCAATCTTGAAGAACGACGAAGGACGAGAAAAAGATACAACACTAGTAGAAAATGAGGCTTTCGGCCGCATCCCCAAATCACATTAGCCCCGGGTCGAAATAAAACCGCGATCAATGCCAGGCATTGGTTCCGATTCGAGCTGTCAGGGCCTCGCGGGGCAACAGTCCCGGTTCGGTTCGACGCATTAGTCCCGGTTTGTGCCAAAAACCGGAACTAAAGATCCAGCGACTAACACGTGGCGTGTCGCGGAGCATTAGTCCCGGTTGGGAGATGGAACCAGGACTTAAGAGATGCCTATATATACCTACCCACCCTCTTCTCTGTTTTTGGCTGTGTGAGGTGTGCATGCCATCCTCTTGACACCCTTCTATGCCATGCACATGCGGTGTTCGATGAAATGCCCGAGCCACACTTAAGCTTTCTCCTCTCCAAGCTCGATGTAATGCCCCAGAAGTGTAACTTGCCATATTTGGAACTTTTTGTATGTGGGTCCATCTTATCATTGCCATGAGAGCTCAATGCATGTGTTATTTCATGTGATGTCACCTTGTCATGTTTCCTTTTGCATGCATGCATCTATTTCTTTCTTGTCTTTTGTGTTTGTTGCTTGTGAGTCCTTGTGATGTAGAGTATGTCATGTGATGATGTGTGGTTTATGTGAAGTGTGTGGAGTGGTGTAATTGTTAGTAGGAAGCTATGTGGATTCCAACTAGATTTAAAACTTCTTCCTCTCTTTTATCTCAAAGCCAAGATTCTTTTGCTCCTTCTCTATTTCAAAAGTGCCCATGTTTTAGTATGTTTTGTGGTGGATGTGATGATATGCATTTAGTGTTTTGAGGCTGTGTTATAGTGGTGCAAATAATCACAAAACAGATCCATTAATTCTGTTTTGTAAATATTTAGTTGCTCCAAATATTCCTTTTATATTTTATTCAAATATGTCATAATTCCTTATGACCAGGGGTATTTTCTGCTTTATTTTTAGCATCTCAGTTTAGCCTGTGTTTTTATTTGGTTGTTTGTGTTGGTTTTAAATAAGAAACCCCAGTGGGTTTCTTTTCCTTTACCTATCGCCAACTTGGGCCTCTCTTTCTCTCCCGAGGCCCATTTCTTCTCTCTGTTCCCCAGCGAGAGCCCACCTAGCACGTCCGTCCCCTTCCTCGTGACGTCGTTGTCCTTGTGCACACTTTCCGTCAGAACTTCAGAGAGAGACCGAGAGAGTTTGACGCCGTCCGTCCCATCCGCGGCTCATATAGCCTCGGCGTGCGTGGCTAGTAGCCTAGGGTTCCGCGTCCCCCCTAGCGTTGCCACCTCTCCCCATCTCCTTCTTCCTCCCCAGGTAAGCTCTCTGTAGATCAGGTAGCAGAGAGAGAGCGGGCCAATAGCTCCTGTGCAACGTCTTTCCTGCGAATTGGATGGAATGGGACGTCGTTCGATGAAATAGCTCTCGTGCGACGGTTTGCAGGAAGAAAATAGCTCACGGCCACACATGCGATAAAACCTTAGTCAACTAGTCCAATTTGCGTTAAGTCATGTCTTACCTAATTTGGGCCCAAATTAATTAGCACCGCATCTCGTGAAACTGCCCGACTAGAGCTGTCCGAAACTGCCCGACATCTTCAGCTCCGGCGGCGACTACGGCGGAGGAGCCCTCTTTCTCGGCATAGCGCCCTTTCGGCGGCGGCGGCCATGGTGGTGAGTGAATTCAATACTCTAGTCCCAATCCCCTCCGCCTTGTAGATCTGAGCTCTCTGTTTTGCTTGGTGAAATCGATAGAAGGTGAGAGGGGGCGGCGCGGTGAGAGGAGCCCGTGGTCAGGTCGAGAAGAAGCCGCCAGATTCAGCTTCGAACAGGTAATGCGCCTCCCTTCCCGCCCATTTTGTGAGTGCGATTGAAGGCAATCTTTGCTCTGTCTGACGCTGCCCGCCCGTCTATAACAGAGGGGCAGGGAATGCTGCTCCTGAAACATTTGAATTTGCAATCAATTTCTTTCCATCGACGGCAAAATTAGTTGATGGTAGCATTGAGAACATCCAGAGAGACATAATTGCGAAATGGGAGGTTGATTGTGCAGAAATTGATCCCATTGAGATAGAGTCGATGGAAGAGAAGGCAGTGAGGAAATTGGTGGAGAAAATTGGGGAAACTGTGCTTTGGGGTCCAGAGTAACAGGTTTCACTATTGCGGTATGATGATTTCAAAGAGAGTATGTCAGAATTGAAGATGGTGAAGATATTGTTGTTGAAATCGATAGGCAAGAGGGCTGGGCAAGCCTCAGGGCTGAATTTTTTGCTGAGCTCGTTGATCTGAATATTGACTCGAAGGTAGGTTATGTGCCGTCACACTTGGCTATGCAGAAGGCAGATGATGATTGGGCTTCGCAGAGGCATATCGTTCCCATTATGACGGATCTAACAGTAATAGCTGATGGAGCTAATGCACATGCAGAAGAGGGAAATGTTAATGTTGTTGATTGGAATGCAGTTGAGTTGGAGGAGCCTACTGATTTGGTCATTCCACCAATTGCTGATACTGAGATGGCCAAACTATTTGGCATTCCAGTGGATGACAGAGATGAGGAGGAGAGGGATGAAGCTAATACAAGTGATAATGATGACAGATAATTGAGTGATGTAGATGAACAGTTGATGGAAGATGCTGCAGATGATGTAGATGATGCACATGATGAAGAGCTAGTGCATGTGTATGACAAGGAAAACCCTGTCATTCGAGTGGGGAAGTTGTGGCCAAACATGGATGAGTTCAGGTTGTCTTTCAAGACTTATGCAGTCAGACATCAGTTTGATGCCAAGACAGTTTGGACTGATAGAAAGAAGTTTTATGCTAAGTGCAGAGGTTTTGATGGTAGTGGTAGGAGGGCTTGCAAGTGGTACATATCTGCTAGACTGCAGCCTGATGGAAGTACTGTCAGGGTTAACCAAATCCCTAATAAACATACTTGTCTCACAAGTTCACAGAAAAAAATCAAGCATGACATCACAAATTTGGGTTGCAGAAAAGATAACTCCAATTTTGGCCAAAACACCCAGCACTACTGCAAAAAGACTCCAAGTAGACTTGGAAAAGTTGTACCCCATTAAACTACATTATACCACAGTGGGAAGGCTAAACAAAGGGCAATGAAGAATTTGTATGGTGATTGGGCAAACACATTTAGGCTGCTTTTCAATTTCAAAGCAGAGGTGGAGAAAAGGTCACCTGGCAGTGTTGTCGAGATAGATACTGAGGTATCAGAGGATGGCAAGGTTTATTTCTCCAAAATTTTTATGGCTTTAAAGCCTTGCATCGATGGCTTCAAAGCAGGATGTCGTCCATATTTGAGCATAGACTCATCATTTTTGACAGGCAAGTGGAATGGTCAGTTGGCAGCATGTAATGCTCTAGATGGACATAACTGGATGTTTCCAGTTGCTATTGGCTTGTTTCAGTCAGAGACAGAGGCTTCGTGGACATGGTTCATGATGCAGTTGAAAAGATGCTTAGGGCCAGTGTCACCTTTGGCAATACACACAGATGCATGCAAAGGTCTAGAAAATGCAGTTAAAAATGTGTTCCCACATGCTGAGCAAAGGGAGTGCTTCGGCCATTTGTGGATGAATTTGATCAAAAAATTCAGAGGAGATGAATTTGGGAGAATGTGGCCAGCAGCAAGATCTTACACTAAACAGACACATTCATATCATCTTAGTAAGGTAATGGCAACATGTGAGGAGTTTGGTACATGGTTGAACACCTACCATTCTTTATTATGGTACAGGTCAGGATTCAACACTGCCATCAAGTGTGACCATATCAACAACAATTTGGCAGAAAGTTTCAACAACAAGGTGAAGCAGCTAAAAGATTTGCCTGTGCATGACATGGTTGATCAAATCAGGATCATGCTCATGCGACTGTGGGAATTGAGAAAAAAGATTGCTGATTGTCTGCAAGGTGATAAACTTCCAGCAGTGGTGCAACAGGTGGTCAACAGAAGCAGAGGTCTTACACATTTGTCTGTTGAAAAATCATCACTGTGGGGTGCTGAAGTTAGAGATAACAAGACTGGAAGGAGGCATGTTGTTAACACTGAATTGCATGATTGCAGTTGCCTCGAATGGCAGGCCACTGGTAAACCATGTGATCATGTCATTCTATTCTTAGCCGGCCAACCAAAAATAAATATGCATCCATATCTGCATGAGTATTATTCGGTTGCAAAATTCAGAGCTGCATATGCAACTCCAATTCCACCTCTTACAGATCAGGAACAGTGGCCAGAAGTGCCGCTTGAATATTCCATGTGTCCTCCTCTAACAAAAAGAAAGGCAGGCAGACCTAAACAGAGTAGATTCAAAGCATGGTTTGAAAAAGGTGGGAGTAGTAAGAAGGGCAAGAAGGAGAAGACAGATGCAAAGCCAAAAAGGGCTCAAAAGGGTAACAAAAACAGATGCAAAAGGTGCCAAATACTTGGGCACAGAGAGGGATCCAGACTATGCATTTTCTCTCCTCCTAATCCGAGAAAGTATGTGCTTGTTTATCTGTGTTTGTTCATATTCTGATTTTGTTTAAATTATAAATATGTGACATGCTTTGTTGTTTTCAGGAGGAAGCTTCCAAGTCAGCCTATTGTTGTCGAACAGTGTTGGCCAACAAAAAGAGCAAGAGTGAGTGGCAGCAGAAGGCAAACAAGTCAGTGGATGGAACAGTTTGGTGCTGCAAGTGTCGAAACTAAAGCTGTGCACACTTTCGAAACTGAAGTTGTGCACACTGTCGAAACTGAAACTGAAGCTGTGCACACTGTCGAAACTGAAGTTGTGCACACTGTCGAAACTGAAACTGAAGCTGTGCACACTGTCGAAATTGTCGAAACTGAAGCTGATATCGAGTTTCATGAGGCGATAGCATCGAGTCCAGTGAAGAAAACCAAGATGATAAGTGAACTTGTGTGTGCAGTACAACCAAAAACAAGAAATGCCAAGGCGAAGAAGGGTACACGGCGTGGTCGGAAGAGATAGAACTGTTGATCATTTGAAATTTATGGCATGTAATAAAATTTGTTGGGCACTATGTACCCACATGTTTCCATCAAACTTGTTTGATTATTATTGTTTTCAAAATGAATTTGAAATTTGATGAAAAATAAAAATTTCGGTTTAAATTCAAATTTGGAGTAAGTTGAACTTTTGACTCGGGTATGATATTTCAATGCTACCACAACAACTCAAATATGGTTGTTATGTCATCATTCTGAGCTCTTTTGTTAAGTTAGAGCCATGGTCATGAAAAATGTGTGACAAACGACCTCATAAGGTAGGGTAAACGTCATCTTCTTAAAGGCATTTTCCTGCAAATGTATATAAACCATGTTCATATATATATTAGGTTGCTATGCAACATAATAGGACCATGGGCACAAGTTTTGATTTTTTTTTATTTTTTTTGAATTATTTGTGCTCATTTGAAAAAGAGTCAACTTTTTCACAAAAACGTTGACCGACTCAAAATCAAAGTTTATATTTTTGTTTGCTAAGTATGTGATGTAAAATGACAATGTGTGCTGGTTTTATATTTTTTTGATTTTTTTTGAATTACTTATGCTCTACCCTAGATCATTCCATCAATAACATGAATTGTGTGAATCTTTTTCATTTAAACATGGATATAACATGAATCAATTTTTTTATAGCAACGTAGTTGCATCAGTAGACAGTGGGAGAAAGTTTCATATTTTTTTGATTTTTTTTGAATTTTTTGTGCTCAACCCTAGCCCACTGCAACCCTAAACCCCGAAAACCCCATCCTAAACCCCTCCATAGTACATTGTACATTGTAACAAAATCTCATCTTCTTAAAGGCATTTTACTGCAATTGTATATATACCATGTTTATATTTTTTTTTGATTGCTATGCAACATAAAAGGACTATGGGCACAAGTTTTGAATTTTTTTGATTTTTTTTTTGAATTATTTGTGCTCATTTGAAAAACAGTCAACTTTTTCACAAAAACGTTGACCGACTCAAAATCAAAGTTTATATTTTTGTTTGCTAAGTATGTGATGTAAAATGACAATGTGTGCTGGTTTTATATTTTTTTGATTTTTTTTGAATTAATTATGTTCAACCCTAGCTCATTTCGTCGATATCGTGAATGTGTGAATTTTGGTTTTAAACTTTGCATATAAGAGGTTTCCATTTTTTTATAGCAACTCAGTTGAATAAGTACACAATGTGCGCTGGTTTTGTATTTTTTTAATTGTTTTTGAATTACTTATGCTCTACCCTAGATCATTCCATCAATAACATGAATTGTGTGAATCTTTTTCATTTAAACACGGATATAACATGAATCAATTTTTTATAGCAACGTAGTTGCATCAGTAGACAGTGGGAGAAAGTTTCAATTTTTTTTGTTTTTTTTTGAATTTTTTGTGCTCAACCCTAGCTCACTGCAACCCTAAACCCCATAACCCCGGAAACCCCATCCGAAACCCCGCCATGTTTATAGCCGTCGATCGTTGCTGAGTCAGCGGTTGGATCTGACCCAGTGATCCGCGTGTGCTGATTGGCTGGCAAGCGGGGATTTGGATCGAGGTCCCAGGTGAGGGCCTGTCCGTTGGATCTAGTCAGTTCGGTGAAGATCCGACGCTTGGAAATGAATCGGTGCATGGATGTGGCGTACGCGCCTCTGACTTCGTGTGCTTCTTTGTTGCATGACGGGCCCCGTTGCATGACACGCGCCCGTTTTTCTGCGTGCATGCACGCGTCGCATCAGAGCCATTAGCAGTGCAGTCTGAATGGGCTCGACACGGTGCACCGGCGAAAGTTTGAACGGCGGGCGTGCTCGACGCAGTGTGTGAATCGGCGACGCATCCTCTCATCCAATAGGCAAACGCAAATGGGCGGCATCCATTAATTGCTGCAACTGAATCGACGAACCGCAACCGTGCTATTTAACCCTCCTCTGCCCCCGCACCGTGCACATCTTCATCTTCCTCCTTGCCCTCCTCACATCCAAGCAACCGCAAGCCCCGGCATGGAGTTCCACGGCCCGACGTTCCTAGCGCCCGGCACCAGGCCGGAAAGGATGTACCCCGCTGGGGTCATCGTGGAGAACGAGCTCCGGGTCTGGGCCATGTCGCGCTGGCGGGGTGGACGGGAGTTCGCGGGGCTCTTCTTTCGCGCCCTCTATCGCCACCTCCCTGTGGGAACTCCGCAGATGTTCACCATCGATGAGTCTCGCATGTGAGGAACGGGCATGATCGTGCGCTTCCGCAACCCCTACGACGCCTATCACCTCCTCGGCCGTGTGTGGTTTGGCGGGTGCGAGTTCATCTCCTTCACCACCTACAACATCTTCACCGACCTCGAAAGCATCTGGCCCAACGAGCACGCCATTCACACCCTCCCCTACAACCTCCCGCCGGCCGACGACGAGTTGTGAAGACGCGCGCCCGTCGCCCTTCCATGCCGGGTTTATCTTAGTTTAATCTTTCTATCGCATCTGTAATGTTGAACACTATGTTATCTGTAAGTTTATTGTAATCGCCCGTACTATTGTGCCCTACGTACATTTATGTGATGCCCGTGTTTATATCGGGCCCGTTTATATCTTATCTATGTCGTGCACATCTATGTGTTTATTTGGGGCTATACTGTAAGTTTATATATTTATCAGTGACCGTGACGCAGTGCATCAGGTATTGGGCTCATCCTTTCTTCTCACCATTCATGGTTCTGTGTTTATTTTGTCACCATTCACCAGGAACTAATATATCGTTTGTTTGACCCAGGAGCAGCAGGGCCCGGAGCAGCAAGGTAGCAATGGAGGGGGGACAATGGAGCGCAGCCACAGCGACAAGGGGCTCCGGTTTGGCAGCCAGAACCTGTTCCAGCCGGTCCCGTTCCAGCCAGAACATGCGATTCTGCAGAAAATAACGGGCACAGCGAGCAGTAAGGGCCAGAAAAGAAGCAACAGAACCTGTTCCAGCCACTGTTCCACGCATCACAGACGTTCCTCAAGTGTAATTCCCCGTGTAGTACTTGCTCTGTACATTTTAGAGTTGTATCTTGCAGGCCGCTTAGGCCATGTTTGTAAATGGGCCCGTTTGTAAATAATACAAAGCAGATTAGATGTTAAGATAAATGAACTTGGATTGTTGTATATAATCCGTCATTTTTATTTCCTATTGAAAATCATACATGACCAGTCAAATAATTTTGGGCCTCGTTATTCCTATTGTAATCAGTAGTACCTTTTGTAAATTACACCTTTGGGCCTGGTTATAATCCGTCGTTTTTATTTTGGGCCCAACATCTATTCGCCAGCCCACGGATAATTGTTTTGTACTCAAACTGAACTTTCTTTGGTCTCGCACTCGGCAGCCCAATTTTGTTTTTTTACTGCTAACTGAATTTGGGTGTGTACTCTGTTAACTGAAGAACAAAAAACAGAGGAAACACAACATGAAAACTACATAATTTCGTTTCCAAACTGCTAATTCATTTAAGATACATGAACTTGTCATGGCGCACAGATCACATCGTCTACACTGGACAGACCTAAATGCCCCCTCTAATGACGATGAATAGCAAGTAAAACATAAACAGAGCAATGACACAGCAATAAAAAACACTGCCATGATATTTGCTTGCTTCTGCAAATCGATCATCTCCCTTTGATTTTTCTTTATCTTCTTCAGTTCATCGGTCAGTTCAGACTCCAAGTACCTCGCCATCGGACAACTCTTCCCGCCCCTCTGTCCGAGCTCCCCCAATTCTCCATGTGCGGCACCCCACCCAAATTGAGCTCCCAGGTTGCGGCCACGCTAGAATCAATGTAGCCCTCAGATTTAATCATGTGAACATATTCATCAATCCACTCGAAATGTGTGCATTTCTTCAGGATCTGCAAACCACAAAATGAACCCTAAATCTCAAATTCGAGGACAAAAAACAAAATATGGAGAAATCAAAGCAAACAATAGCGAAAGAACGGGCTTAGAACCGAGATCTAACCTTGCCATCCCGTCCTGCCATTGGTTTTCTCAAGCATTTCACAAACTCCCGCCCAAGATTGCCATTCTCATCAGTCTTAGTCACCAACCGTTTGAGAGGCTCTGGGCGTGGGCAGTTAGGGCACCTTGTGAGCATCACTGGACCATACTGACGCCAGTTTGATTGCGTGGCCGAGGAGGTGGACATCTGCACTAGGTCGCCGGAGACCCGAGGAAGAAGAAGAATGGGGAAAGGGGAAAGCAATGGGCGGCGGCGGACGGACGGGCAACGGGCGGAATCGCTTCTAGCCGCGACGAGGTAGGTCCCGCGCTTACGTGGATACGTTGTGGGTCCAACCCATAACAGCTAATGAGGATATCACTTCAGCTTAAGGGCCATGTCGCACAGGAGCTATTGACTCGCTCAAAACTGTCGCACGAGAGCTATTTCATCGAACAACGTCCCATTCCATCCAATTCGCAGGAAAGACGTCGCACATGAGCTATTGGCCCGAGAGAGAGCAGTAGGCGTCGCCATCGTCATCCGCGCATCCCTCTCCTCCGGCGTCGGCCCGCATGTCCGGGGGCTCGGGGAAGGCCTCCGCGTTCCATTCCCGTCATCGGTGAGGCTGGGGAGCGACCACACCGACGGGCAGCTCCTCCTCTGTGGCGTGTTCCCGGCGGCCGTGTTCCCCCTGCTTCGGTTCTGCATCCAGTCTTCATCAGGCTTCTTCAGATCTTCTTCAGGCTTCTTCCCCGATCAGCGTCCTCTTCTCCTTTCTCTAGGTGAGCCTAGATCCTCCTCCCTTCCCCCTCGGTAGATGCGGCGTAGGGCTCGTGGTCGTGCCTCTTTGTTCGGAGAAGAGCACGAAGTGCAGGTGCTGTTGTGTGTGGTTGTTCTTTGTGTGGTGGTGTGCTCGGCTCGTCGGTGCTCAGGGGCTTCCCACAGAGCAGTAGAGGTAGTCGTAGGTGTTTCCTCTGGCGTAGCAGTAGAAGTAGAAGGCGCTCCGGTGATCGACGCTGCTGTCGTCCCTCTGTTCAGAGCAGAGCAGGGCGATCTATGCTCAAGTGTAGGTTACCTTGATAATTCCCTCGGTACTGTCAAGTCCTTGTTCGTAGCCCAATGGTTTGCAGTGTGGTTGTAGATGCAGGAGGCCATGGGTTCGAGTCCCCGTGGCGCCACCCCTTTTTGTGAATTGTTTCAACACAGTAGCTGCAGGGAAACAGCTTACCTTGCAAGCCTCCCCTGTTCTGTCGAGCAGAGAAGCAGTAGCATAGTGGTGTTAGCTGTTGTTGGAGACCAGGTGGTCTAGGGTTCGAATGCCTTCCCCATCCTTTTATTTCTTTTACTGTTTTGCATATGTGTGCTTGTATAGTTGGTGCAGCTGCTTGGTTACCATGTGAGGTATTTTTTTTACTCCTCACAACCAGCATGATGCCTAGTTATTCTTATTGCTAGTATGGTAGTGAAGTTGGTGTAGGCTTTGTGTGCATGAGTGTGTATTAGGTGTGTTTAGCACTAGAGTGATGCACGTGTATGTGTTATTCTTATGCTTGGAGTTGAGCTCATGCCCTAGTGTGTGCAAGAGTGTGTGTGTGTGGGGGGGTCCCCCCCCCACATACTTTGTGGTTATTTGTGCTTATGATTATGACTACTTGTGTTGCAAATCCTATGCATGTTTACTTGTGTGGTGCAAGCACCCAAGGGTGGTGTATATGCACATCTCCATGTGCATGTGATTGTGAGTTTTACTTATGATTGTGCTTGTGTGTGTGTGTGTGTCACACACATGCCCAAGCATGATGTGCCTTGATGAGCACATGAGCAAGCTAGTATGTGTGGGTGTAGGATGCATGTTATGTAGTGTATGTATGTGAGTGGTATATGCTTGATGATGGTGTGTGTGAATGGTGATGTGCTATGGTACACATACATGAGGTCTAAACCCTCATGTCACCATTGGATTTGTGAGAGTGTGCAAGTGCATGTGTAGGTGGTGTTCTAGAGAGAAGCACATGTGATGATGCACTATTCACCTCTATGTGATTCCATGTATAGTTTCTTCTTAGCTTTGGGTTCGAATGCCTTCCCCATCCTTTTATTTCTTTTACTGTTTTGCATATGTGTGCTTGTATAGTTGGTGCAGCTGCTTGGTTACCATGTGAGGTATTTTTTTTACTCCTCACAACCAGCATGATGCCTAGTTATTCTTATTGCTAGTATGGTAGTGAAGTTGATGTAGGCTTTGTGTGCATGAGTGTGTATTAGGTGTGTTTAGCACTAGAGTGATGCACGTGTATGTGTTATTCTTATGCTTGGAGTTGAGCTCATGCCCTAGTGTGTGCAAGAGTGTGCGTGTGTGTGTGTGGGTTGCCCCCCACATACTTTGTGGTTATTTGTGCTTATGATTATGACTACTTGTGTTGCAACTCCTATGCATGTTTACTTGTGTGGTGCAAGCACCCAAGGGTGGTGTATATGCACATCTCCATGTGCATGTGATTGTGAGTTTTACTTATGATTGTGCTTGTGTGTGTGTGTGTGTGTCACACACATGCCCAAGCATGATGTGCCTTGATGAGCACATGAGCAAGCTAGTATGTGTGGGTGTAGGATGCATGTTATGTAGTGTATGTATGTGAGTGGTATATGCTTGATGATGGTGTGTGTGAATGGTGATGTGCTATGGTACACATACATGAGGTCTAAACCCTCATGTCACCATTGGATTTGTGAGAGTGTGCAAGTGCATGTGTAGGTGGTGTTCTAGAGAGAAGCACATGTGATGATGCACTATTCACCTCTATGTGATTCCATGTATAGTTTCTTCTTAGCTTTGTGTTCTTTTGTTCTATGCAAGTGCCTATGTATTATATATGTTTTTGGTATAGAATCATCCCAGGAATCCGTTGGTGGAATCCGTTTTGCCTTTGGAACACTTTCTGGGAATGTCATATTTCTGTTTTGATCAATGTTTGGAGCTTGGTTCCATGAGATGTGGTGAGCCCAAGAGGTTGTTTCCTTATTGTGGCAGTAGAGGGTGACCCCCTCTATAGCATGTTGGTTTTTCTTCATGCTTAGGAGTTCATATGTGCAAGTGGTGCTTAGTCAAAGTAGGCATGTGGCTGAAAAATCCAGTTTAGTGAAAATCTGTGATTTTCACTAAGTCTGAGAATCTGCTTATATTTTCTTCTCCTCTTGTTGTGCTTGTAGAAGTCCATGTGTTGGGAACCATCCTTTGCTATCATCTGGAAAGTTGTAGCTTTTGTGTTTGTCTAGACCTTTGTCAATTTTCATTCCATTTGGATTCCTGTAGCTATTGTTTTGGGTGCTGTTAAAGTGCTTCAGAGCATAAACAGTTACTGAGAATTTGAAATTTTCACTAAGTCCCTGAAAACTGATATTTTTGTCCAAGTTAGAAGCTGTAGAACTTTCTGTGTGAAACTCCTTTGTATTATCTTTTTGCTTCTGCTTGTATAGCTTTTGAATAGCTTCTGCCACATATCCTATTTGGCATATTTCGGTGGTTGTAGGTGCTTTGAATGTAGCCCTCAAACTGCTATGATGTTGTTTATGGTAGATTGTATAGTTTTGATGTTTTGATGCTTGTGAGTGCATATTTGATGGTGTGGTGATATTCCTTGCACCACCCCGTCCCTACTTGTTTGTTTTGTGTTTTGGCAACCTGGGAATACCAGAAGTATGCCATAGGAGTGTGTTGTGTTGGATTTGATCCGTAGGACTCCATTTCTTGTTTTGTTGTTTCCGAGTGATCCGTAGCTCAGTTCGTAACGTTCTTTATATGTTTTTGCATCATTTTCGCGTGACGCATCTGTTCATGTCATCCTCATGCATGTCAAGATAGCTTAGAGTGCAGTTCTGTCCAGGAACTTGTATTTTCTTCTCATGCATGTACAAGTAGCTATAATAGAGATACATGTTCATTTTCATCTCATGCATCATGTGTTTGTTGCATCTTGTGGTGCTGTTGTTCATTGGATGCTATTTTTTTATGTTGGGTAGCACCGGGATCGAAGAACGAGTACGTGGATCCGGGAGAGTACGTGCAGGACGAACAAGAGTAGTTCCAAGCTGGGGACATCACAGGCAAGATGATATGACCTTGATTCCATCTCTAGACTTGTTATGCTAGATTCACGTTTCTTCGTCTTATGCTCGCTGCCTACCACTGAAATAATTATCTCCTGATATTGCCATGAAACCCAAACACTTTTCCCCTCCTAGCAAATATTGAATGGCTAAGTAGGCTTGCTCAGCTACTAATGTTAGCGTTGCTAGTTGCAGGTGCATTTGTCTCATGTGGTAACATGAGTTTGATATCATTATGTTAAATCTGTTATTTAATTAATGCACCTATATACTTGGTAAATAACGGAAGGCCTAGCCTTTTGCCGGGTGTATGCTACTGCAACAAAAGACCTTCCAATGGCGCCAGAAACACGTGTTGACGGGAGACCGTTCTTGTCTTGATTCTCCTCAGCAACGGCACCAGGAATCCTTCTGCTACGGCTACGCCTTTAGGGACTTCCTAAGAAAATATGCAAAGGATTTCCCCCGTGGCCTTGGAGTCTTGCGTTGGTGTTCCCTCGAAGCGGAAAGGGTGATGTAGCGCAACGGTGGTAAGTATTTCCCACAGTTTGAGAACCAAGGTATCGATCCAGTGAAGGAGTACAACAAGTACCTGCACAAACACAAAAAGCTTGCTCCCAATGCTACGAAGGGGTTGTCAATCCCTTATAGATTGTTCGCCAAGTGAGAACTGAAAGCAACAAAATTACAAAGCAAAGTAAAAGCGAAAGTGGAAACGATAGGTGTGAATAGACCCGGGGGCCATAGTGTTTACTAGTGGCTTCTCTCATGAAAGCAAGTAGACGTTGGGTGAACAAATTACTGTCGAGCAATTGATAGAACCGCGCAAAGTCGTGACGTCATCTATGGCAATGATTATATCTATAGGCATCACGTCCAAAACAAGTAGACCGATACTTTCTGCATCTACTACTATTACTCCACACGTCGACCGCTATCCAACATGCATCTAGTGTATTAAGTCCAAAAGAACAGAGTAACGCTTTAAGCAAGATGACATGATGTAGATGGACAATCTCATATCTACGACAAAGCCCACCTTGTTACCCTTGATGGCAACTACACGATGTGTGCCTTGCTGCCCCTACTGTCACTGGGAAAGGTAACCACACGGTAAGAACCCAAATCCAAGCACTTCTCCCATTGCAAGAATCATAGATATAGTTGGCCAAACAAAACCCAAGACTCAGAGAGACTTACAAGGATATCAAATCATGCATATAAGAAATCAGCAAAGACTCAAACATATATCATAGATAACCTGATCACAAATCCACAATTCATCGGATCTCGACAAACACACCGCCAAACAAGATTACATCGGATAGATCTCCATGAAGATCATGGAGAACTTTGTATTGAAGATCCAAGAGAGAGAAGAAGCCATCTAGCTACTAACTACGGACCCGTAGGTCTAAAGTGAACTACTCACGAGTCATTGGAAGGGCGATGATGTTGATGTAGAAGCCCTCCAACTCCAAAGTCCCCTCCGGTAGGGCACCGAGAAGGGTCTCCAGATGAGATCTTGCGGAAACGGAAGCTTGCGGCGGCGGAAAAGTGTTTTCATGGATTCCCTGATTTTTTCTGTATTTTAGGGAATATATAGGCGAAGGAGCTAGGTCACGGGGGCGCCAGGGAGGCCACAATCCTGCTAGCTGCCCCCTGGTGGCGGCTACAGGGCTTGTGGCCCCCCTGTAGCTCTCCTGGCTTGGCCCTCAAGCCCCGTGATCTTCTTCCGTTCGGGAAAATTTATTTCAGGGATTTTATTCCGTTTGGACTCCGTTCCAAAATCCGATCTGAAAAGAGCCAAAAACACAGAAAAACAGGAACTAGCACTTGGCACTGAATTAATAAGTTAGTCCCAAAAAAGATATAAAAGGTACATAAAACATCCAAATATGACAAGATAACAGCATGAAACCATCAAATATTATAGATACGTTTGAGACGTATCAAGCATCCCCAAGCTTAACTCCTGCTCGTCCTCGAGTAGGGAAGTGATAAAGAATGAATTTTTGATGCTTTTATGAAACCTAGCATAGATGTCCTTTGTAACTCCTCTTATGTGACGTGAATGTTCAGATCCATTAGATTCAAAACAATAGTTTGCTATTGATGTGGAAACAATAATAATTCAAACAAACTAGCAAGGTAATCATGAACTTTCAAAATAACAAGGCCAAAAGAAAGTTATCCCTACAAAAGCATATAGTCTAGCTATGCTCTATCATCATTGCACAACGAATTTAAATCATGCACAACCCCGGTAATGGCCAAGTAATTGTTTTCACACCTTTACTTTTTCAAACCTTTTCAACTCTCACGCAATACATGAGCGTGAGCCATGGTTTTAGCACTATAAGTGGTGTGGAGTGTGGTGGAGGTTGCAAGGAAAACAAGGAGAAGATGGTCACATTAACTAGGCATATCAATGAGCTGTGGAGTGCTCATCAATAGATATCAATGTGAATGAGTAGGGATTGCCACACAAATGATGCCCTAGAGCTAAGAGTATGTGAAAGCTTTTAAAGAAAACTAGTGGGTGTGCATCCAACTTGCTTGCTCACGAAGACCTAAGGCAATTTTGAGGAAGCCTATCATTGGAATATACAAGCCAAGTTATATAATGAAAATTTCCCACTAGCTATATGGTGGTGACAAAACGAGAGACTCTCTATCATGAAGATCATGGTGCTTAATAAGCACAAGTGTGGAAGGATAGTAGCATTGTCCCTTCTCTCTTTTTCTCTCATCATTTTTTTGGTGGGCTCTTTGGCCTCTTTTATTTTATTTTATTTTTTATTTTGGTGGGCATCTTTGGCCTCTTTTATTTCCTCACATGGGACAATGTTCCATCAATGATGATCATCACACTTTCAACTCAAAACTTAGAGCAACGGTGACTCCATATGGAATGCCTTCGGTAGTGTACCGTGACAACGATCTAGCATGGCATAGACATTAATGGAAACATCATGCTAGCTATCTTACGATCATGCAATTGCAATGTAGAAGTGCTGGCACATGTCATGGTGGTAGTTGCATGGCAATATATCTCGGAATGACTTTGAAAAAGCCATAGTAGGTAGGTATGGTGGTTGTTTTGAGGGAGGCTAATGGTGGGTTTTGTGCACCGGCGGAAGTTGCACGACACTAAGAAGATAGTGATGGTGGAAGGTGAAAGTGCATCTCAACCATGGACTCAACATTAGTCATGAAGAACTCATATACTTGTTGCAAAAGTTTTATTAGTAATCGAAACAAAGCATTCAACGCATACTCCTAGGGGAAGGGTTGGGGTATAAACCATTGCGCGATCCCGACCGCCACACAAAGGATGACAATCAATAGACTAATCATGCTCAGACTTCATCACATAGCGGTTCACCATACGTGCATGCTACGGGAATCACTAACTTCAACACAAGTATTTCTAGATCCACAACACCTTACTAGCATAACTTCAATATTACCACAACCACAACTCAAAACTAATTGAGATGAATCAAACTTCGCTAACTATTCAATGCACATGAAGGTGGAAGTTTTCGTATCCCTTTGGATAACTACCCCTTTTGAGACTACTTTCAAAGCATAGATCAACTACCAAGCCACGCACCACTGTGCTCTAAAAGATATAAGTGAAGCACATAGAGCAAAATCAACTAGCTCAAAAGATATAAGTGAAGCACATGTGAGCTGAATTGTCTACCAAAGGATAAAAGTGAAGCTCGACAAAATCACGGTGAGTGCATGTCTCTCTCTCTAGGTGTGCAGCAAGGATGAGTGTGATACAACAAAAATAAAAGACTCCTAAGATACAAGACGCTCCAAGAAAAACACATAACATGTGGTGAATAAAAATATAGCCCCAAGTAACGTTACCGATGGATTTGAAGACGAAAGAGGGGATGCCTTCCCGGGGCATCCCCAAGCTTAGGATTTTACGGCATCCTTGAATCTCTTGGGGTGCCTTGGGCATCCCCAAGCTTGAGCTCTTGCCACTCTTTATCTCTTTGTCCATAAGAACTTCACCCAAAACTTGAAAACTTCACAACACGAAACTTAAACAGAAACTCGTGATAACATTAGTATAAGAAAGCAAACCACCACTTCCTTAGGTACTGTAGCAAACTTAAATTCTACTTATGCTGATGTTGGGTTACTGTATTTTCAATCTTCCATGGCTAATACCCCCCGATACTATCCATAGTTTCATCAAAATAAGCAACCAACACAACAAAAATAGAATCTGTTAACAGCAGACCAGTCTGTAGCAATCTGTATACTTCGTATACTTCTGGTACTTCAAAAATTTTGAAAAATTACGACAGTCTATAGAATTTTCATAGAAATCAGAAGCAAAAAGAATCAACTCAAAAGCTCTTACATAAAAAAATGAAAATGCTTTTCGTGAGCAGAAAGTTTGTGTCTTTTCCAGCATGACCAAACGATCATCCCCAAGACTAATCATAACGGTTTTGCTTGGCACAAACGCAAAAAGAAACACAAAAAACGCAATCATAACAGAATTATGAGAGTGTGGAAAACACAAAACAGAAACAAAAAGGATAGATTCGTTGGCTTGCCTCCCAACAAGCGCTTTTGTTTAACGCCCTTAGCTAGGCAAAAGGTGATGGAATCACGTATAGTCATATTTGGTGCTCAAACCATAAGTAGCCCCCATCATAGATTCATAAGGCAATCTCATTTTGTTTCTAGGGAAGTGCTCCATGCCGTTCTTTAAAGGAAACTGAAATCTAATATTCCCTTCCTTCATATCGGTGATAGCACCGATAGTCCTTAGCAAAGGTCTACCAAGAATAATGGGACATGAAGGATTGCAATCTATGTCAAGTACAATGAAATCCACAGGTACATAGTTCTTATTTGCAACAATAAGAACATCATCGATCCTTCCCATGGGTTTCTTGACAGTAGAATCCGCAAGATGCAAATTAAGAGAACACTCTTCAATCTCATGAAAACCAAGAATATCACATAAAGACTTTGGAATCGCGGAAACACTAGCACCCAAATCACACAAAGCATTGCACTCATAGTTTTTGATATTGACTTTGATAGTAGGTTCCCACTCATCATGAAGTTTTCTAGGTATAGAGACTTCTAATTCGAGCTTCTCTTCAAGAGATTTCATCATAGCATCTACGATATGCGTGGTAAAGGCTTTGCTTTGGCTATAAGCATGTGGAGAGTTTGCAATGGATTGCATCAAAGAAATGCATTCAAACACGGACCAATTATCATAATTGAATTCCTTGAAATCCAAAGTGGGAGTTTCATTACTATCCAAAATTTTGATTTCTTCTACTCCACTCTCCACACCATTATCATCAAGATGGGTAGACTCGAATCATTGGGGCATTTTTCAACCAAAGTGGATTCATATCCAGCCCCTTCATCAATTGGTTTGACACGCCAAAACAAAGATTCAAGAGGAGTCACAACAAGCACTTTAAGATCTTCGTGATTTGCATCACTAGAACGCACCCTTTTAAACCATTCATGCCTAGCGCAAATTTGGGCGGTTCTTTCTTTGCTCTCATTCATGGAGACACGCATAGCTTTCAAAGTTTCATCCAAGTTGACCTTGTGAGGAGCGCATCTAATTTTCAAAGCATCAATATCACAAGACATCCTATCAACGTTCTTAGCCAAATCGTTCATTTTGAGTAGTTTTTCCTCTATGGACGCATTGAAAATCTTTTGAGGGTTGATGAACTCTTTGATATTACTCTCTAAATCAGAGGGTAATTTGTTGTGATTTCCATAAGTGTTGTTGTAGGAATTTCCATAATTGTTAGAGGAGTTACTAGGAAAAGGCCTAGGAACATAGTTTCCTCTAAAAGCATTGTTGTTGCGAAAATTGTTCCTACCAACAAAATTAACGTCCAAACTAGCGTTGCTACTCTCAATCAAGGAAGATAGTGGCATGTCATTAGGATCTAAAGGAGCATTTCTACTAGCAACCAAATTCATCAACTCGTCCATCTTAGCACTAAGCGAGTTAATTTCTTCTATAGCGTGTACCTTCTTGCTAGCAGGTGACCTTTCAGTGTGCCACTGAGAGTAGTTGGTCATGATGTTGTCTAGGAGTTTTGTAGCGTCTCCTAACGTGATTTCCATGAACGTTCCACCTGAGGCGGAGTCCAAGATATTGCGAGAAGCGAAATTCAAGCCAGCGTAAAAGATTTGTATAATCATCCACAAACTCAAGCCATGAGCGGGACAATTTCTAATCATAAGCTTCATCCTCTCCCAAGATTTTGCAACGTGTTCATGATCAAGTTGCTTGAAATTCATGATATCGTTACGTAAGGAGATGAACTTAGCCAGCGGAAAATACTTGGATATGTAAGCATATTTGCACTTATCCCAATAATTGATACTATTTTTAGGCAAAGAAGAAAACCAAGTTTTTGCGCGATCTCGCAACGAGAAAGGAAAAAGCTTCAACTTAATCACGTCATTATCCACATCTCTTTTCTTTTGCATATCGCAAAGCTCAATGAAGGTATTCAGATGGGATGCAACATCCTCACTAGGAAGGCCAGAGAATTGTTCTTTCATAACAAGATTCAGCAAAGCTGCGTTGATTTCATACGATTCCGCACTAGTGGCGGGAGCAATCGGAGTACTAATAAAATCATTATTATTGGTACTCGAGAAGTCGCAAAGTTTGGTGTTTTCAGCCATGGTGACTTCAACAAACAAACAAGCACACAAGCAAGCAAGAAAACCGGCAAAAAGGCAAAAAGCAAAAGAAAACGACAAAGGAGAAAGGCAAATGAAAACGGCAAATGTGAAGTGGGGGAGAGGAAAACGAGAGGCAACTGGCAAAAAAGTAAATGCAAGAGATGAGTTTGTTAGACCTACTTGGATAGATATCTCCTTCCCCAACAACGGCGCCAGAAATACTTCTGCTACTTCAACAAAAGACCTTCCAACGGCGCCAGAAACACGTGCTGACGGGAGACTGTTCTTGTCTTGATTCTCCTCAGCAACGGCACCAGGAATCATTCTGCTACGGCTACGCCTTTAGGGACTTCCTAGGAAAATATGCAAATGATTTCACCCATGGCCTTGGAGCCTTGCGTTGGCGTTCTTTCGAAGCGGAAAGGGTGATGTAGCGCAGCGGTGGTAGGTATTTCCCACAGTTTGAGAACCAAGGTATCGATCGAGTGAAGGAGTATCACAAGTACCTGCACAAACACAAAAAGCTTGCTCCCAACGCTATGAATGGGTTGTCAATCCCTTATAGATTGTTCGCCAAGTAAGAACTGAAAGCAACAAAATAACAAAGCAAAGTAAAAGCGAAAGTGGAAACGATAGGTGTGAATAAACCCGGGGGCCGTAGTGTTTACTAGTGGCTTCTCTCATGAAAGCAAGTAGACGATGGGTGAACAAATTACTGTCGAGCAATTATAGAACCGCGCAAAGTCGTGACGTCATCTATGACAATAATTATATCTATAGGCATCACGTCCAAAACAAGTAGACCGATACTTTCTGCATCTACTACTATTACTCCACACGTCGACCGCTATCCAGCATGCATCTAGTGTATTAAGTCCAAAAGAACAGAGTAACGCCTTAAGCAAGATGACATGATGTAGATGGACAATCTCATATCTACGACAAAGCCCACCTTGTTACCCTTGATGGCAACTACACGATGTGTGCCTTGCTGCCCCTACTGTCACTGGGAAAGGTAACCACACGGTAAGAACCCAAAACCAAGCACTTCTCCCATTGCAAGAATCATAGATCTAGTTGGCCAAACAAGACCCAAGACTCGGAGAGACTTACAAGGATATCAAATCATGCATATAAGAAATCAGCAAAGACTCAAACATATATCATAGATAATCTAATCACAAATCCACAATTCATCGGATCTCGGCAAACACACCGCCAAAGAGGATTACATCGGATAGATCTCCATGAAGATCATGGAGAACTTTGTATTGAAGATCCAAGAGAGAGAAGAAGCCATCTAGCTACTAACTACAGACGCGTAGGTCTGAAGTGAACTACTCACGAGTCATTGGAGGGGCGATGGTGTTGATGTAGAAGCCCTCCAACTCCAAAGTCCCCTCCGGCAGGGCACCGGGAAGGGTCTCCAGATGAGATCTTGCGAAAACGGAAGCTTGCGGCAGCGGAAAAGTGTTTTCGTGGATTCCCTGTTTTTTTCTTCTGTATTTTAGGGAATATATAGGCGAAGGAGCTAGGTCACGGGGGCACCAGGGAGGCCACAAGCCTGCTAGCCGCCCCCTGGTGGCGGCTACAGGGCTTGTGGCCCCCCTGTAGCTCTCCTAGCTTGGCCCTCAAGCCCCCTGATCTTCTTCCGTTCGGGAAAAATTTATTTCGGGGATTTTATTCCGTTTGGACTCCGTTCCAAAATCAGATCTGAAAAGAGCCAAAAACACAGAAAAAACAGGAACTAGCACTTGGCACTAAATTAATAAGTTAGTCCCAAAAAAGATATAAAAGGTACATAAAACATCCAAAGATGACAAGATAACAGCATGAAACCATCAAAAATTATAGATACGTTTGAGACGTATCAGTGTATTGTTCCGTTATTGCCGCCATAGTTACCGGCTACCGGTGTTTGATTCCATAACTAATCGCTCCTAACACGTTTGGGGTTGTTATGGGGACCCCTTGATAAATCGTGTAGTGTTAAGACTTGTCCGGTAGGACCCAACATTAGTGTTAATTTGCTAATCACTTAATAATAATCTGCATAGGGAATAACTACCCCGAGGAATTAATCAACAACCCGGGCTAGTGCTCCTCATGAGTGTTGGTCCAAACCACAGAACTGTGCGGGGCCAACTAAGGGCAACTTGAGAGATTTCTATCAGGCCCCTTTACGCGTCACTCATCCGTCGTGTCCTGAGACTGAGATATGCGACTCTTATCGGGGTCGTTGACACGACGGGAGGTCCTGCTAGTCTTGTCTTACCTTAGCGATATATCTTGCGTATAGGAATCCCGGTGAAGCTTTGGTTCTCCCCAGAGTTGAGGTTTTCCTCTAAGGAATCCAACGAGATCACAAGATTCATTATAGAGGATTACTTTGCGGCCCGTGACCGTTTGTGATGGACTAGTTGGAGCACCCCTGTAGGGTTCAATCTTTCGGAAAGCCGTGCCCGCGGTTATGTGGCAACTTGGAATATTTGTTAACATCCGGTTATAGATAACTTGAACTTAATCTAATAAAATTGCCAACTGTGTGCGTAGCCGTGACTGTCCCCTTCGAAGATCTCACTTTGATCGGGAACACGGTGGGGTTATGACTGACGTAAGTATGTGTTCAGGATCACTTTTTGATCAGCTAGTATTCGCCTGCTAGTATAGACCACCTTCAAATACTTGTTCTACGTAAGCTAGCCACCATAAAGCTTAGGATGCTGCAACCTAAACACTGAACCTTCCTTACCTAATAACTTGACTAGTTCTGGCACCGAGGTCATAGATTGCTGAGTCCCCGTGTGTTGTGGTTTTGTCACGGTAGATGTCCTCGTGAAAGGACTTAGTATTGGAGCCATCGCACTTTGGTGGCGACTCAAAGGGGTTGACGGGAGTGAGACGACGATTTACCCAGGTTCGTCCCCTCGTGAGGAGGTAAAAGCCTACGTACTGCTTTGAGTTGTATTGATGGAGTCTCGATTACAAGGAGGGCGTAACTTGCCAGACCTAGCACTCGATGATTTCTAACCTGCCCTCTTCTTCCCTGGGACTCACCTTTATATACAGGTCGAGTCCCTAGGGTTTACAAGGGTACTTTCCTTTCTACAAACCGTGACTCTGACGATCTCTAAGTCGCCATCTTTCCAAAGCTTGGAAACCTTCCAGAAGTTGTAAACCGCCATACAACCTTCGGTCTTGCCAGGCCAAGGCTCGAACCATGCTTAGATGAATCGCTAGATTTGGTGACCCGGCCCAACTAGGGCGGGTTATCAATAGATAACATCCCCAACATTAGGCCCCAGATTGACTTGAATTTTCTTCACGCCAATATTCTTACTCAATTAAGGGCGATTCATTTTTCATCCTTCTTTATACGCCATGAACTTAACTCGCCTTCTGATGCGGAAAAACTGAAGTCGCCAAACCATTTCTCGTTGGTACCTTCTTATCCCTTGAATTCCGGAAAAGATAATGACGCAATCCCAACGGATCCTTCGGTATCATTATCCCAAAATTTTCGGAGCGCCATCATGGCGAATCTTTATCTTTTGGTGGTTCCCGCTCGCGGCGCCTTGATTCCAGCGCCTGCCCTATTAAATAGGTGGGGGGAAAGGACTGGGAGAATTCCACCAACCAGTCTTGTCGCCCTTCTCCCCATTATCGGAGCGAAAAATCCTCATCGTCTTCCGAGAGCTCCGCCACCAACCGCGGTTCTCGCCGTCGCCCGAAAGCTTTGGTGCCGCCCGAGGACCTTGTCGCCGCCAAGCACTTCGCTGCGGCTGAGCAGTTTGCCGCGACCGACCATCTCGTCGTCGTCGAACACCTCGTCGTCGGTGAACACTTCGTCACTGCCGAATACTTCGTCGCCGCCCGAGGTTTCCGCGCCCGTCCGGAAGCCTTCATCGCCGTCGACCATCTCCAGCCGAATCCACCAGGTTAGGTTTCCATTATTCAAGAGCAGATCCCAGTTTTCTTTCGAAGTTCATCACTGCCACGTTACTTGGCGCTTCCAGAATAGTTGTTACTTGTTCCTGATTAATCGATGGCGACGATGACGAGAAAATCCGTGTCTTTGATACCTTTACCTGTCCGCTCTCGATTTGCACATTTAGAGTAGGACTTCACCAAATCAACAATACTATCCCATCTTAGTCGTAGGTTGCCGTATCCGGTCATTTTCCACGTTTATTTCCACCTGTCCAGTAGATCCATAATCTATCGCTTGTTATGTGAAAACTGTTTGTAGTCCTCATACTTCACCATTTTTAAATAAATACCTCTGATGCCTTGAAACACCGCTCCTTTAAGTAGCCAAAGTTTCGTAAGTCGCCCTAGCAACCTGACCCGGGCCTTCATTGGCGGATCAAAAAATTTCCTCAGCCAGCGGACAAATTACTTGGCGAGTCAAATGAAACCGTTTCACCTCTTACAGTAGATGTTTTGGCATGTTAATTCACCCGTACTTTATCCCTTTGTAGCATGGGCGCCGTCTTCAAAACTGACTGGCTCCCTACCAAGGTTAATGATGCCATACTAGAGGATTATGTGAAAACGGGAAATTTGGACCCTCACGATGTTATCGGTTGGCGCACCGGGTTCGGAGAAGAAATCCCCAATCCCAAAGAAGGGGAAATAGTTGTTTTTGTTGAACACCTTGAGCAGGGTTTTAAGCCGCGTGGATCGAAGTTCCTCAGAGACGCCATGGCTTTCATGAATGTCCGCCTCCAAGATCTAGGGCCCAACTCGATAAGCAACCTATGCCAGTTCCAGGTGTTTTGTGAGGCTTATTTGCGGATGGAACCCTCAATTCCCTTATTCTGGTATTTCTTCCACTTAAATCGCCAAACGGAATTTCACAATGGTCCCAGCCTGGAGCTCGGCGGTGTAAATGTTCAGCGTCGCAGGTATAGCTCATTTCCATCACTCGCCATGCCAAGCCACCCCAAAGGCTGGGGCGAGTCTTGGTTCTATTGTCAAGAGACCTCACCTGTGGGTGAAAACAAACTTCTCAGTTATAGGGAAGATCGCCTTCCAACGAATTTCAAACTCCCAGACAAGCTCACCGAAGAGGAGGAGTCAGATTTCATCCCAGTATTGTCCGACTTAAGATCTTTGACAAACAACGGCCTTACTAGAGTTGACTTGATCCGCTGCTGGGTCGAATGGCGCATCCTCCCTTTAAGTCGCCTGGACGGGTTAATGTGTGAATTCGACGACACTCTAGATCATCCTCAGTGCTACTTCCACACGGATCTAACGGAAAATGACATTGTCACCATCATCAAGAAGCTGACCGGCGAGCCCGCGGGAAAATACGGCCAAATAGGTCTCAAACCTTTCTGCAAGATTAACCCGGCACCTAAGGTAAACAATTTTAACCCGCCTTTTGTCTTTTCCTTCTTATGTCTCATTCGAACTATGGCCTCTTATAAAATATGCCATTTCAGAAAGGTGATAAATTTTGGTCCAAGAGGCCAAAAAAGTCAGCCATGAAGCAAGCTAGGCCGCCTCCAAAGAAGAAATCCAAGGGCAAGGGAAAAGCTGCTCTGATCGAACCATCCAAGGCCGATGAATCCCAAGTCGGCGACGCACCTTCGGAGGTAAAAACCTATCCTTTCTTAACTCGCCATCCATTACTGATAACTTTTGTATTTATACCTCTGAATCTCTTGAGTAGAATGAAGACAATGAAAGCCAAGAGGATTCCGTAGAGGTAATTTCTCTTTCCTCCGATTCATCTCCTTATCCACCTAAGCCGGCCAGGCGAATTTGTAGGAAAGTTCCCTTCTCACACCCAAATGCTTGTTTGGACCCAAATTTTCTTCTGAAGAAAGCACAACACACTTCAAATCGGAAGACCCGAAGTCATTCCGGCGATCTGGTGTCCGGTTTACCAACAAGGAACAAGAAAAGGCCAAATGAGGTATCCTTTAACAACACTTCTTCATGCCTTTTTGGATCGTGTTTGTAACCTGCTTATATCTTCAAAGTACAATTCTTGCAGAGTTCTCCTCCTACATCTGGCGACTCAGTAATGTCGGCACTTCCGCCGATGATCGTGTCCCTGGGTAAGTCTTTGATAATATTTACTTTTAATCTGATGGTGATAATTTTTCAGTCCTTTAACCTAACCCCCTTCTCTTTTCAGGGCACAGACGAAGAAAATAAAAACTGGCGGCTCAACTCCCATCATAATCTCGGAGCCTACCGAAAAGTCGGCGCCGATCCAAGATAACCCGGACCAAGACAAACCTGAAGATCAAGTGGATCTCCCTAGCTCTCCCAAGGAAACAATGGATGCCCCCAAGCCGCCAAGTCCATTAACAACAGCAGAAGACCCGGATGTTGTAATTATCACTGGTACTAGCTTCTCTAAACCGGTCACAACGGTTTTATCGAAGCATGTATCATCATCAGCTCAAACTGTTCCTGAGTATGAACTCTCCAAGGCTAAGCTCTCTCAATATGAACATCTGGAATTCAAAGAACTTTGCTATGGTTTTGCAAGTCGCCTGGAGGCGAGTTATGATATGGAGAAAAGCCTGCTTCGGATGCTGAAAAACAAACATGAGGTACGTTTTGTTGTATACTATATTATCCCCATTAACCCCCAAGGGCCGGGTCATCAGTAAAAAGATGAGCCGGGTCTTGATGACTTGAAAAAATTTCGACCAGTAACCCCCAAGGGCCGGGTCATCAGTAAAAAGATGAGCCGGGTCTTGATGACTTGAAAAACTTTTGACCAGTAACCCCCAAGGGCCGGGTCATCAGTAAAAAGATGAGCCGGGTCTTGATGACTTAAAATTTTTCGACCAGTAACCCCCAAGGGCCATGTCATCAGTAAAAAGATGAGCCGGGTCTTGATGCTGTACAATTTTGTCTGAAAATATTATACATTAGCCCCCAAGTGTCAGGGATGTTGCTTGCAATAGTTCTGAGACTTGCTCCTTAACCATATGCTTGAACAGGAATCTCTTATCCAGACTGAATCAACACTTGGCGACTTGAAGAAAAGCCTATCTGATCAGCAGGATGCCCGGGCCAAATCAGAGGAGAAGTATCAACTGGTCTTAGCTGAGATGGAAAAGCTAAAAGCCGATTTAAAAAGGGCTCAAGCTGACCAAGATGTTTTAACAAAGCGAGCAGAAAAGGCTGAAGCCAAGTTGGTTACTGTGCAACAAGAGTTGTCCGGCTTAAAACGACATATCTCAAACATGGCGCAAGCCGTCTTTGGTAAAAGACTAACTCCTGAACTTTGTAAACAAATAACTTTTATCTGAGTCGCTGATTATCATTACCCTTTATACAGGTCCGAGAGCCGCCAACCTTCAAGATGATTGCGTCCTGACGCTGAAGGCGATTTACACACTGACGGAGCAGCTATATACCGACAGTGTACTGACCGTGAAAGCGGTAATGGGCGCCAAGGAGCCTATAACATCAATAAAATAAGATGCTTGGCTACCTATCCACTCTTCCTCCCCAAATTGGCGAGTTAACTCGGTCAGCCGCCCAGAAAGGAGTGCTGACTACACTAAGTCGATGCTTAGCATACGCTCCAGAAATAAACCCAGAAGAAGTAGCGGCGGGCTTTCCTCAACTCAAGGATGATGTGTCAGAATTCGCCGAAGAGGACTACCAGCGTGTTGTCAAGGACTCCCGTCTGGCGGCGACTCAACTCGCTGCAAGCCTGGACTTATCAAAATATCAAGCCGCCTATGACAATAAGAACAAGAAGGTCAACCCGCCAACCTTTGTGACAACCAGCTTAACTCCGCGTCGACCCAAGAATCCTTTTGACTTGGACACGGACCTCTCATCAATCCTGACCGATGAAGATGAATTTGCCGCTCTATCCAAGTGTTACTGGGTACTGGGCGACTTGCAGATTGAGGTTGGCCAAAGCTCGCAGCAGGCTGATCCAAGGGCATCAGCAGAATAAAACCTCATTGATTCGGCCATGAGAGCCATGTAATATAGATCTCCTTTAGGAATCGACACTGCTTTTGTGGCACCTTAAAAAATCCTTATGTCGCCATTAAGGCGTTTTTTGAAATGCTTGATCTGCCGTTTGAGGCTTTTTTATCACAATACTTGACCCGCCATTGAAGCCTTTTTATGATGCTGAATCCGCCATGGATAGAGGGATTTTGATCATCAACATGTTCTAAGCTTGAAAAACATACATGAAACCATCTCAATGAATAATAAGTGATAACAAATAGCAGTCGCCCCAAAATATTTTGAGACGAGTCAGAAAAAAGTCTGAAAAACCTTATAGCAGTGCCAAGGAGGTAAAAATAGCAACTTTGTCGGCTCATAGGGTCGCGACAGAAAAGGGCGAGTCAAACAAACTCAAGCACCACCTAGAATAATGATTTCGTCGGCTCATAAGGTCGCGACAGGATAGGGCGAGTCAAACAAGCTCAAGCGCCACCCAAGATAATGATTTTGTCGGCTCATAAGGTCGCGACAGGATAGGGCGAGTCAAACAAGCTCAAGCGCCACCCAAGATAATGATTTCGTCGACTCATAAGGTCGCGACAGGATAGGGCGAGTCAAACAAGCTCAAGTGCCACCCAAGATAATGATTTCGTCGGCTCATAAGGCTGCGACAGGATAGGGCGAGTCAAACAAGCTCAAGCGCCACCCAAGATAATGATTTCGTCGGCTCATAAGGTTGCGACAGGATAGGGCGAGTCAAACAAGCTCAAGCGCCACCCAAGGTAATGATTACATCGGCTCATAAGGTCGCGACAGGATAGGGCGAGTCAAACAAGCTCAAGCGCCACCCAAGACAATAATTTCATAGGCCAAATGGATAATAAAATGGATCTCAATGAGAGGAAGCCCCCAAGTCGGGAGGCGTTTTAATTTTATTGCTTTATGATAATAACTGAAAAACTTACAAAATGCAGAGCTTAAAAGCTCAAGTGTAGTAAGACCGCAAGTGGGCAATATTCCAGGGCGAGTCGACTCAGCCTCCGTGGTTGGCCGGTTAGGCCGAAGATCCACCAGATAGTAAGAGCCATTGTGAAGATTTTTGCTGACGACGAACGGTTCTTCCCATGGTGGTGATAACTTATGCATGCCAACACGATCCTGTATCAGCCAAAGCACTAAGTCGCCTTCCTGAAAGGTTCAGCTCTTGACCCAGCGGTTGTGATAACGCCGTAAATCCTGCTGATAAATGGCCGATCGGGCCGCAGCCAAGTCACGCGCCTCCTCTAAGGCGTACAAAGAGTCTTGACGCGCCAGTTCGTTGTCATGTTTCACATAAGCGGCGACTCTAGGCGAGTCATGCCTTATGTCAGTGGGAAGAACAACTTCTTCTCCGTAGACCAGAAAGAAAGGGGTAAAACCCGTGGACCGATTCGCGGTGGTCCGGATGCTCCATAGCACGGAAGGCAACTCCTCAACCCAACATCCCGGGGTTTTTTCCAAGGGAACCATGAGTCGGGGCTTGATTCCCCGTAAAACTTCCTGATTCGCCCGTTCCGCCTGCCCATTAGATTGTGGGTGAGCGACCACTGAAACATCAAGCCGGATATGCTCTCGACGGCAAAACTCCTGCATCACCCCTTGAGACAGATTAGTGCCATTATCAGTAATGATACTGTGTGGATATCCAAACCGGAAAATCAGCTTTTTCAAGAATTTGACCGCCGTCTCCGCATCGCAAGTTCCAACAGGCTCTGCCTCAACCCACTTGGTGAACTTATCAACCGCCACCAGCAAATGGGTTTTCTTGTTGGATGACATTTTAAAGGGGCCAACCATGTCTAACCCCCAGACCACGAAAGGCCAAGTGATGGGAATCATTCTTAGTTCTGGAGCCGGCACATGAGCCTGTCGTCCATAACGCTTACATCCCTCGCATCGACGAACTATCTCTTCTGCATCTGCATGAGCCGTCAACCAAAAGAAACCATGACGGAATGCCTTTGAAACCAAAGAGCGTGACCCGGCGTGATGCCCACAATCTTCGGAATGAATGTCATTTAGAATTATGCATCCTTCTTCGGAGGAAACACATCGTTGAAAAACCCCAGAGGCACTCCCCTTATATAATTCGCCATTGATGATCACCATGGATTTGCTTCGCCGAACAATTTGGCGGGCCGAAACTTCGTCTGTTGGTAACTCGCCCCGGGCGAGATAGGCCAGATAAGGAAGAACCCAATCCGGCGTGACATGGAGAGCCGCCACGAATTGAGACTCAGGATCTGGTATCGCCAACTCCTCCTCCGACGGCAAACTTACGAAGGGATTATGCAAAATATCCAGAAAAACATTGGGGGGAACCGGCTTTCGCTGGGAACCAAGACGTGAAAGGGCGTCAGCTGCCTCGTTAAGGCGCCGGTCAATGTGATCAACCTGATAGCCATGGAAATGACCCGCCACATCGGACACAGCTCTTCTGTAAGCCGCCATCACGGGGTCTCGAGAATCCCAAGTGCCTGAAACTTGCTGCGCCACCAGATCAGAGTCACCAAAACATCTGACCCGCGTAAGGTTCATCTCCTTGGCGAGTCGCAAGCTGTGAAGCAAAGCTTCATATTCCACAACATTGTTAGTGCACGAAAACATGAGTCGGAGCACATAACAGAATTTATCTCCTTGAGGGGACACCAGTACCACACCAGCCCCCGAACCTTCCAGCTGTCTAGATCCATCAAAATAAATAGTCCAGTATGTAAGATCAGGCCTGTCTTCCGAGGCCTGCAACTCCGTCCAATCATTGACGAAATCAACTAAGGCTTGCGATTTGATGGCTGTGCGAGGGGTGTATCGTACGTGATGCGGCCCAAGTTCAATCGCCCTCTTGGCAATCTGCCCTGTTGCCTCCCGATTCTGGATGATGTCCCCGAGGGGGGCGGAACTAACCACCATGATGGGATGTTCTTGAAAATAATGCTTAAGCTTCCGACTCGCCATAAACACCCCATACACTAACTTCTGCCAATGTGGGTATGCTGCTTGGAAAGAGTTAGCACTTCGCTGACAAAATACACCGGGCGCTGCACTATGTATTCCTTTCCTTCCTCCTTCCTTTCAACGACCACCGCCACACTTACTGCTTTAGAGTTTGCCGCAATATACAAAAGTATGGGTTCTTTCTCAGCCGGGGCGACCAAGACCGGCGGGTTGACCAGTTGCCGTTTCAAGGCTTCGAAAGCTTCATCTGCTTCATCTTTCCAAACAAAATGGTCAGATTTCTTTAGCAATTGATAAAGGGGAATCACCTGTTCTCCCAGGCGGCTTATGAAGCGACTTAAATCCGCAATGCGACCCGCCATTTGTTGGACTTGGTTAACATTTGCTGGTTTTCCAAGGGACGTAACTGCTTCGATTTTGTCCGGGTTAGCTTCAATGCCACGCTCAGACACCAGGAAGCCCAATAATTTCCCTGCAGGAACACCAAAAACACACTTGGTGGGGTTCAGCTTCATCTGATACACCCTCAGATTATCGAAAGTTTCCTTGAGATCCTCCAGTAGCGTCTCCCCCCGACAGGTTTTAATCACAATGTCATCGACATAGGCGTGGACGTTACGTCCGATTTGGCTACGGAGGCAATTCTGGATGCAGCGCTGATAAGTCGCCCCTGCACTCTTGAGTCCAAATGGCATGGACACATAGCAAAAAGCCCCAAAGGGGGTTATAAAAGCTATTTTCTCTTGATCCTCCACGACCATCTTGATTTGGTGATATCCAGAGTAGGCGTCCAAAAAGCACAAACGTTCGCATCCCGCCACTGAGTCAATAATCTGGTCGATGCGAGGAAGAGCGAAAGGATCTTTTGGACAAGCTCTGTTGAGGTCCGTGTAATCAATGCACATACGGAAAGTACCATTCTTTTTGAGTACCAAGACCGGGTTAGCCAACCATTTGGGGTGAAAAACTTCTACGATGAATCCGGCGGCTAAGAGACGAGCAACCTCTTCCCCGATTGCCTTGCGCCGTTCCTCGTTAAACCTGCGAAGATACTGCTGGACAGGTTTTGCCTTTGGGTCAACATTAAGATGGTGCTCAGCGAATTCTCTCGGCACACCAGGCATGTTAGAAGGCTTCCATGCGAAGATGTCCCGATTCTCACTGATGAATTCGATGAGCGCGCTTTCCTATTTGGGATCCAGACCCGTCCCAATGGTGAACTATTTGGATGAATCACCAGGAACGAAATCAACCGTTTTAGTGTCATCCGTTGGTTTGAACTTGAGGGGTGGCTCAGCATCTGTCGTTGCCTTTTTTAAGGGCGACATGTCAGCCGGATCAACATTGGCCCGATGATATTTGAGCTCCTCTGCAGTGCAGGCGACTTCCGCATAAGCCGCATCCCCTTCTTCACATTCCTTTGCAATCCTTCTATCACCGTCAACCGTGATGGGTCCCTTAGGACCAGGCATCTTGAGTTTAAGGTAAACATAGCATGGGCGAGCCATGAACCGGGCGTAAGCCGGCCGCCCAAACAGCGCATGGTAGGGGCTTTTCAATTTGACCACCTCAAACATCAGCGACTCACTCCTGTAGTTATATGTTGTTCCAAATGCAACTGTGAGTTTGACTCGTCCTATGGGGTACGCCGACTTGCCCGGGACGATTCCGTGGAATACCGTGGTTGAAGGCATCAAATCCTTCTCCAATAGGTTCATCCTTTGGAAAGTGTCAAAATACAAAATATTAATGCTGCTGCCACCATCCATTAGTACTTTCGACAGGGTATACCCCCCAACTTGGGGAGCTACGACCAATCCTAAGTCGCCAGGATTGTCAACTCTTGGTGGATGATCCTCCCTACTCCATGATATGGTCTGCTCGGACCAGTGGAGGTACCTGGGGAGTGCCGGCTCAGACACACTATACGCCCGGTGACTCACCTTTTTATCACGCCTGCAAGCATTGGTGGTGAAAACGTGGTACTGCCCATTGCTTAACTGTTTGGGGTTGTTGCGAAAGCCGCCGTTGTCATCTTGGCCCTGCGAAGCCCCCTGTGGGGGTGGTTGCTGAACAACTCCGGGCGGGTTATACCGCTGCTGGTGATGCACCGGATACTGGCCGCTGCTCGGCTGCGAGCCCCCCTGAGCCCCCGGCTCGGGAAAACCGCCAAAGGGGTTTTGACATTGGTTGGGTGCAGCAACTGCTCCTGCCGTTGGTCCGGGTCACCATTTTGCCCTTTTTTGATCGCCTCCGCCCGAAACTCCCGCATCACGTAACAGTTCTCACAGGAATGAGTCGCCGGTACGTCTGCCATGGCATGGTGCGGGCAAGGGCCCTTGAGTAATTCTTCATAGTTACGCGGCTTTTTACCACGGTATCCCCTGTTTTTCTTCTGGCGTTGGTTGCCATTGTTGGTGTTGATATTGGCGACTAAATCCGAAGATTCCTCCTGCTGCCTTCTCTTGGCATTGGCTCCCTGATTGTGGCGGTTACGTTCTTGGAACCGGGTATGATTTTTGGATGACTCGCCTTTCCTTGGCGAGTTAGCTTTACCGTCCTCACCGGGATCTTTGGTGTCGTCCGCTTCAACGTATCTAGTGAGGGTATCCATTAGCTCCCCCATGTCTTGGACCTTTCGCTTGAGTCGCCCCAACTTCTGCACCAGAGGTTCATAGTGGCAATTCTGCTCGAGGATCAACACAGCCTGAGCCGCCGTAATACCGTCTGATGAATGAATAATTTCCGCGACCCGCCGTGACCAGTGGTGGGCCGACTCATCGGGGCGTTGAACGCAGTGCTGCAGATCGACAATCGTCATTGGACGTTTGCAGGTTCCTCGGAAGTTTTTTATGAAGCGCTCTTTCAATTCAGCCCAGGTCTAGACGGAGTTGGGGGGTAAGTTTTTTAACCAAGTACGCGCTGTCCCTTCGAGCATCATCATGAAGTATCTGGCGCAAACTGCTTCGTTTACGTCGAGCATGTCCATGGCGATTTCATAATTCTCGACCCACGACGCCGGCTCAAGGTCCGAGGTGTAGTTAGGCACCTTTCTTGGTCCTTTAAAATCCTTGGGCATTCATTCGTTGCGAAGGGCGGGGGCCAAGCACGGCACCCCCACTCGTCCACCGCTCCCGACGAGAGGGGCTCGGGCGACTTGGATGTCCGGGAGATCCCGGCCCGGCGGGTTTTGATGATCAGGCGGGTTGTCCTGGGGGATGAGTCACGGTCCGCTGTTTACAGCGGGCTGGTCCTCTGGCCGACTCCTGGTGTGACTCGCCTGGGGAGTGGAATGCAGCCTATCTAGGCTATGTGAGAATTGGGCGTTTTGAACCACCTCGTCTTCAATATCTCAATGGCGTTCCTTGCTTCTATCTCGGCAGGAGTATTGCCGTGAATCGGAATTGATTCCAAATGGTGAGTTGCAGCAAGGACGTTGTCCACTGGGTTGGAAAAGTGACCTTGCGGTGTTCGGAATCGGGGAATGCGATCCACAATTGGTTGAACCGGTGGGTTAGGCGGTTGGTCCGGTCCTCCCCCTAGGGCGGCTCCCGCCCCAGGAGTTCGCGGAGTATCGAACAGGCGGGTCGGGTTGAGATCAGGGGGCAGGCGACCCTGGTGCCTCTGTTGATGGACGGCGTCAGATGCGCACTGGTGTCTTTCGAGCCGCCAGTTGTCAGTATTTAAGCGAGTTATCTCGATGGTAATTTGAGCTTGCCGGGTCTCGATCCTGGCAGACTACACCTCGGCATCCTGATGAACCTTTGCCACTGCTTCTGTTAGTTTCGCCAATTCCGTGTTTACTGCCTCCTGGTTTTCCGGTGTGATGGGGGTCGCCATAAGCCTTGTAATTTCCGCTGCTAATTCCACCAAGACAACGGCCGGGCTTCTAGATGTCTCGCCAGTTCCATCCCCGCCTGCCGGGTTTGGCGAGGGTTGAGTCGCCCCAGCCATGTAAATGGCGATCTGACGGCGGGTTCGGTCAAGGACTTCGGGGTCCATGGCCAGCGACAAGCCCCCAAGACAATCCCCATGTAGAGACCAGATTGAATCTGAATCGCCCATGGATGATTCGTCATCAGTGCTGATCGGTCTGGTTTCCTGGGTCGCTGAGTGTTCAGGTTCCTCCGATCCCTGCGTGAACCCAACAAAGACCGGGCGACTTAGATTTGGCGTCATTACTGGGCGGACGTGCTTGGCCGGCTCGACGATGTCGGTGGAGATGTCCGGCTCAGGCACAGATGATCCAATCATGTCGATGAAGATGTTGATCTTGCCGAAGGGGACCCTGTAACCAGATTCGATCGAATCCGCCTCGGGCCCCCATAGCAGGTTGTTGATGTAGTGCTTCCCACGGCGGCTCCGAGTCATGCGCCCCGTCGCGTAGCTCCCAAACCCTGGTAGGGCTCCCTTTGAGAACTCAACTCCACCGTGCGCAGGCCCCACGGTGGGCGCCAACTGTCGTGGTTTTGTCACGGCAGATGTCCTCGTGAAATGACTTAGTATTGGAGCCATCGCACTTTGGTGGCGACTCAAAGGGGTTGACGGGAGTGAGACAGCGATTTACCCAGGTTCGGCCCCTCGTGAGGAGGTAAAAGCCTACGTCCTGCTTTGAGTTGTATTGATGGAGTCTCGATTACAAGGAGGGCGTAACTCGCTAGACCTAGCACTCGATGATTTCTAACCTGCCCTCTTCTTCCCTGGGACTCGCCTTTATATACAGGTTGAGTCCCTAGGGTTTACAAGAGTACTTTCCTTTCTACAAACTGTGACTCTTACGATCTCTAAGTCGCCATCTTTCCAAAGCTTGGAAACCTTCCAAAAGTTGTAAACCGCCATACAACCTTCGGTCTTGCCAGGCCAAGGCTCGAACCATGCTTAGATGAATCGCCAGATTTGGTGACCCGGCCCAACTAGGGCGGGTTATCAATAGATAACATCCCCAACACCGTGGCTCACAGATTACTTCAACACACCAACAGGTACATGTACGCCCGACACAAGTGATCCCGAGGACACGCAACTGGCGTGGTAGTGCGATGAGGAGAACGATCGCCTATACGTGAACTATCCAGAAGACTGAGGCGTGGTCATGATCGTGGGCAAGCATGCAGGGTAGCATAGCCATTTCTCATGTTTTGTAGTCTGTAGCGGAACTACCTTGTGTGAATAAATGTGTGATGTAAACTCTGATACTATTTATGAGATGGCAGATGAATCCCTATTTGTCGTTCTATTATTTATGTATGTGTTATGTTATCGTGCTTGCGAAACGCTTAGATGCGCTTCTTTGTATTTTGGGGCCTCGTTCCCTAAATCGGAAAGGACCGCATCTTAGTCGTTACATTCGACATATCCAAGCTCCATTTTCCTCAAGATTTGTCTAGGTTTGACGGTGCATCGACTACACAAGTCTTCTAATGGTTAGCTACTTCATCCTTTCATCTCTCACTGCTAGTTTAGCTCATTTCAAATGCTCTAAAAGTAGATTGGTTTGTGGGTTTTAGTGTAGAAGTGTATGTGGGAGGTCTTTTGATTTAGATGCAAAATTTGAGCTCAAATTAACTTCTTAGAGTCTGCACATGTGTAGGGTGTCGTCCGTGCCCGTCCTCACCGTTGTCGATCGCCCGCGCCGATCTCGTCGCCAACACCACCATGGCGAGCCTCTTGTTCTTATCTTCTTCTTAAAATATTTTTTTTCTTACTTATATGATTTAGATAGATACTTGTATAAATTACTTATTTTACTATTTTTTGTTATTATATAGTGCGATGGTTTTGGTATCCGCCTCCGTCGGCCCTCGTCATGTCTATGATTGGGATGTGGTATATATTATCTTTTATAACTATTTTTTTATTTAGTGTTTATGACAATTATGACCACCAACGTGACATAGATTTTTTAATATAGGAGGTATGTGAACCGAAAATTCCAACCGACATATAAATTCTTGTCGAGAAGTTCAATTTGGTTGAAAAATAAAACAATTACTTGAAGAAAAATTGAAAATAATTAAGAGAATAATATGGAACTGGATTTGCATGTTGTTGATGTCGTCTATGATCACAAGATAAAGATGGATGCAATGCGCTTGAAGATTAGGAATATTAGAGAATATGTCATTGATAAAGAGGCTTGGTATCATTATGTTGTTGGGTCAATTGTTACCTTAGTTACGATTTTGATCGCATTTATTGTTGCATTTAAATGTTCTACATAGTTGTATGTTGTTTTATGAGAGAACTTTATGTATTTATTTTTGCAATAGTAACATTTGATCACTACTGTACTTTGGTTTTAATGTGATGATGAACTTGTATTAATTTGGTCATTTTTCTATTCATGATGTTCTGCAATGGTTTTTGATATACTTAATTTCATAATGCAGATGAACGTCAATGGATGTATGGTGACCGACGCACTTCAGAGTACATTACTAACCGAGACTAATGCCCGAGTCACACTTATGTTCACATAAAATGGTATCCTCGATCGAGGTTAGCAACCTTATCCTTTTCATCTGTAATTGTTACAAAAATATTGCATGTGTCCATGTACGGTGGTCATTTCACTATTCATGTATGATGCAGATCGATGCACGGAAGCGATGGATATACAGCGAACGACGCGGTTCCGAATTTATTGCAGGCCTGTATAAATTTATTAATGTGGCTCAGGTAAACAAAGTAGATAATTTTATGCCTTGTCCATGGGTTCTGGCGGTCAATCGTATTCGAAAGACGACGTTACCGGACACGTGCCCATGTGAAAAAAAATCATTATTTTGGGAGCTACCCTATTGAAAACACCTAGAGGTCCGGTCTTCAATCGACATGATGCACGTGACAAAGAATCTTTGCGTGAACATGCTAGTCTTCCTGGGCGTGTATGAGAATACAAAAGATACAACAGAAGCACGGGAGGAGCAACAACATATGAAAGACCCATACGACAAGAAGACTCATAAAGGGCGTCAATACTTAAGCAGCTATGGTCTTACCAAAGCAGAGAAGGAAATCTTTTTTGAATGCCTGAGCAGTATGAAGGTCCCCGGCTTCTCGTCTAATATAAAGGGAATAATAAATATGGCAAAGAAAAAATTCCAGAACCTGAAGTCTCATGATTGTCACGTGATTATGATGCAGTTGCTTCCGGTTGCATTGAGGAGGCTTCTACCGGAAAATGTTCGATTACCCATTGTGAAGATATGTGCATTCCTCAATGCAATATCTTATAAGGTAATCGATCGAGAACGTCTCGAAAGGCTACAGAAGGATGTGGTCCAATGTCTTGTCAATTTTGACTTGGTGTTCCCCCCGTCCTTATTCAATATTATGACGCATCTCCTGGTTCACCTAGTCGACGAGATTTCCATTCTCGGTCATGTATTTCTACACAATATGTTCCCCTTCGAGAGGTTAATGGGAGTCTTAAAGCAAGATGTTCATAACCGTGCTAGGCCAGAAGGAACCATCTCCAAGGGCTATGGAACAGAGGAGGTCATTGGGTTATGTGTAGACTTTCTTCCTCACCGTAAGCCGATTGGTGTTCTTGAATTGCGGCATGAGGGGATATTGAGTGAAAAAGGCACGCTAGGAAAGAAAGCAGTGATATGTAGGGACGGGCAATCTTTCACTCAAGCACACTACAGATTTCTAAAAAGTTCCATCTTTGTGGATTCGTATATCGAGGAACACAAGAATTTTGTACGCTCCGAGTTCCCGGGGAAGGCTATCTCCTGGATTGAAGAAAAACACATGGATACTTTCGGCAATTGGTTGCGAGCACGTCTCATGAATGACAACACTGTTGGAGATCAACTCTACTTGTTGGTCGCGTCACCTTCTTTGAATCTATTACATTTCCAAGGGTACGAGATAAACGGCAATACATGTTACACGACCGCCCAAGATAAAAAGAGCACCAACCAAAACAGTGGTGTCCGCTATGATGCAACACACGAGAATTGGAAAAAGGACACATACTATGGTTACATAGAGGAGATATGGGAACTTGACTATGGACCTACTTTTAAGGTCCCTTTATTTTGGTGTAGTTGGGTGAACATGAATGGAGAAGGGGTAAAGGTAGACCGGTTGTACGAAATGACAACAGTTGACCTCAAGAATCTTGGTTACAGAGGCGAGCCATTCGTCCTAGCCAATGATGTGGCTCAGGTTTTCTACGTGAAAGACATGTCCTCCAGACCGAAAAAAAGAAAAAAATTAAATGAATACATCAGACGATGAGCCAAAGCGTCACATATTTCTTTCAGGGAAAAGAAACATCGTGGGAATCGAGGACAAGACACACATGTCAGCAGATTATAATAAGTTTGATGAAATTCCGCCCTTCATACTGAGAATTGACCCAAGCATCCCGTTAAATAATGAAGATGCTCCATGGTTGCGGATAAAGCGATCATAGGCAAGTGATCGAAATATAAATCTATGTAATGTATTAAACTTTATGTGATGTGTACTAATGTATTAAACTTTGAAAGAGATTGTCCGTTTTGTACACAAAGTGCATTCAATTTTTGTCGTAACCCGCTCAACTTTTTAGCACATGCTATGTGGGTGAAATGATGATACCATGCCAACTTTCAACCTTTTCAGAGTTGATTTGTAGTGCTTTTCTATTTTAGGGTCAATTAGCTCAAAAAATAAGTAAATGCATGGTAAATACCAAATGAAGTTTGAAATTGTTGAAAATTGATGATGTGCCTTTGAATGGTGCATTTTGAACACACAAAAAGTCTGGAGTTCAAATAAGTTCAAAAAAATGAAATTCCTTTGTAACAGATGAGTTTCCGTTCGAAATCCTGATACTTCGAAAGAGATTGACAACAGTGGAGCTATTGCCATTGCCAAGGAGCCCAGGTTTCACAAGAAGACCAAGCACATCAAGCGCCGCTTCAACTCCATTCGTGGTTACATTCAGGATTGAGATATAGATATTTGTAAAGTACATACAGATCCGAATGTCGCAGATCCGTTGACTAAACCTCTTCCACGAGCGAAACATGATCAGCACCAGAACTCTATAGGTGTTCAATTCATCACAATGTAACTAGATTATTTACTCTAGTGCAAGTGGGGGACTGTTGGAAATATGTCCTAGAGGCAATAATACAATGGTTATTATTATATTTCCTTGTTCATGATAATTGTCTATTGTTCATGCTATAATTATATTAACCGGAAACCGTAATACATGTGTGAACACATAGACCGCACCATGTCCCTAGTGAGCCTCTAGTTGACTAGCTCGTTGATCAATAGATGATCGTGGTTTCCTGACCATGGACATTGGATGTCGTTGATAACGGGATCACATCATTAGGAGAATGATGTGATGGACAAGACCCAATCGTAAGCATAGCACAAGATCGTGTAGTTCGTTTGCTAGAGCTTTTATAATCTCAAGTATCATTTCCTTAGGCCATGATATTGTACAACTCCCGGACACCGTAGGAATGCTTTGAGTGTATCAAACGTGACAAGAAACTGCGCGACTATAAAGGTGCACTACAGGTATCTCCAAAAGTATATGTTGGGTTGGTACGAATCGAGACCGGGATTTGTCACTCCGTATGATAGAGAGGTATCTCTGGGCCTGATGTCTACGCACGCTTCTATTCTTGTATACTATGTTGGGCCTCCAAGCGCAGAGGTTTGTAGGACAACAACAATTTCCCTCAAGTGGATGACCTAAGGTTTATCGAACTCAGGGAAGTAGAGGTTGAAGATGGTCTCTCTCAAGCAACCCTGCAATTAAGAAACAAGAAGTCTCTCGTGTCCCCAACACACCTAATACAATGGTAAATTGTATAGATGCACTTGTTCAGCGAAGAGATGGTAAAATATGGGTGATAGGTGTGGCAAATCAAGGTAATATAAATTTGTGATAAAAATTACAGCAGGGTAGCAAGTGACAAAAGTGAGCATAAACGGTGTAACAATGGTGAGAAACAAGGCCTAGGCTTCATACTTTTACTAGTGGCAACTCCCAACAACATTAACATAGTCTAATCACATGATATTTCCACTAAAACATGCAATGGTGACGTACTCGGAGGTCATTCCTTTGTGATCAAGAGAGGACGAGAATTATGTAGGGCTACAAAAGCACACCTCAAAGTTCGTAGTTCTCATCTATGCATTTCCCAATGTCACCGCGTCCATCCAAAGAGAGTACCACAATTACCACAACGTATCTCAAGGATAGTCAAAGGCAAGCACCAAGAGACTCTCAATCTTCAATCAATTCACAAAACAGGAAATCACTCATGAAAATATTCTTCTAATCAACGTCCAATAGACCGTTGTCACCATGGTCTCATGGATTATAATAGATAAGATCAAGTGAGTACATCAATCCAATACATAGAAGAAGGGGAAACATCATGGGATCACCCTAGGTTAACATAGCCTATGATCACAATCAAGATCACATCATGGGAAAGAGAATTAATCACATAGCTACTGTAGAAGACCTCAGCCCCGAGGAGGAACTACTCCCACTCCATGGAGGGAGGAAGCAACGTCGATGGAGACGAATCCGGGGGCACTTCCCCGTTCCTGCAGGGTGCCGGCACAAGAATTCTGGTCCCCTGAAACTTGTTGGCGATGGCGGCGTAGATCGGAATTGCTTCTGGAGAAAAGGGTTCCGGAATCAGGGTTTCCTCCACGAGGGTAAAAATAGGAGCCAACATAGGGCACCAGAGGGGATGGGCCCCACCCAGGCGGCCTCCTTGCGCGGCCAGGGGCAGGCCGTGCCACCAGGGCGCCTGGAGGCGTGGTGGCCCCCCTCTGGCCCTCTTTTGGCCGTCTGGAGTCTTCTGGAACACTGATTTTTTTTATATTTTTTGTGAAATTTTTTGGGCACTGTAAATATGGGTATAAGCCTGCAATTCACAAACATCAGCAGACAAAAACTGGCACTCGGTGCACTGATTTAGTAGGTTAGTGCAAATATGTTGAAAAGGGTATGAAAGTGTACAAAACATATAGCAATATCACCCAAAACATGCATGGAGCAAGCAGAAATTATAGATACGTTTGGGACGTATCAGGGCCCACTCGGTAATACATCATCATAATGAGTTCAATGTGACTAAGAAGTTAGCCACGGGATCATGTGTTATGGAATGAGTAAAGAGACTTGCCGGTAATGAGATTGGACAAGGTATAGGGATACCAACGATCGAATCTCAGGTAAGTAACATACCGATGGACAAAGGGAATTGTATACGTGATTAATCGAATCCCCGACATCGTGGTTCATCCGATGAGATCATCGTGAAACATGTGGGAGCCAATATGGGTTTCTAGATCCCGTTATTGGTTATTGGCCAGAGAGGTGTCTCAGTCATGTCTGCATGGTTCCCGAACCCGTAGGGCCTACACACTTAAGGTTCGATGACGCTAGAGATGTAATGTGAATTGTATGTGGTTACCGTAAGTTGTTCAGAGTCCCGGATGAGATCTCGGACGTCACGAGGAGTTCTGGAATAGTCGAGAGGTGAATATTTATATATGGGAAGTCCAGTTTGAGTCACCGGGAAGGTTTCGGGGTTTATCGGTATTGTACGTGGACCACCGAAAAGGTTCTAGGGGTCCACCGGGAGGGGCCACTTGCCCCGGTGAACCACGTGGGCTGAAAGTGGGTGGGAACCAGCTCCCTGGTCGGCTGGTGTGCACCACCCAAGGGCCGAAGGCGCCTAGGGCTGGGAACCCTAGGGCGTGGGGGATCCTCCCACCGACTTGGGAGGCAAGCCACCCCCCCTTGGCGACCGCCGCCCCCTCTAGAGGGATCTAGGGTGGCTGGCCCCCTCTTCCCTTCCCCCTATAAATAGAGGAGGGGTGAGAGGGTTGCGGACACCTGAACCCTCTCCCCCTGGCGTAGCCCTACCCACCTACACCTCCTCCTCCTGTGTTGAGCTTGGCGAAGCTCTAGCGGAGAACCACGAGCTCCACCACCACCACGTTGTCGTGTTGTCGGAGCTCTCCCTCAACTTCTCCTTCCCCTTATTGGATCAAGAAGGAGGAGACGTCCCCGGGATGTACGTGTGTCGAACGCGGAGGCGCCGTTCATTCGGTGCTTGGATCGGATCTTCCGTGATTTGAATCGCCGCTAGTACGACTCCTTGAACCTCGTTCTTTGCAACGCTTCCACTTAGAGATCTTCAACAGTATGTAGATGCACTCTCTCTCTCCCTCTCTCTCTCTCTCTCTCTCTCGTTGCTTGCATCTCCTAGATTGATCTTGGTGACCCGTAGGAAAATATTGAATTATTACTACTTTACCCAACAACCAGAGGCACTCTTCTTCCAGTGGGACTCATGCGTCTTCCTTGACCCCGTCACTCACTGACTAGGACATTGTGCGGCTCAAGCGCCTCCTGGCTTCCTCTTGCTCTTCATCGATGGGTTCCACTGCCGTTGTGACTGATCCCACCCCTTCATCACCGCCGGCACCTACAAAGTCATGTACATCTTCGTGGGTTCTAGATTCTGGAGCTTCTTTTCATATGTCTTCTGATTCTTCTGTGTTGTCTTCACTTCAACCTCTTGATTCTCCTGTTAATGCTATCACTACCGATGGCACACCCTTCATGTTGCTAGTCGTGGCACTCTTTCTACTCCGTCTTTTTTTGTTTCTAGTGTTTTTCATGTTCCGTGTCTGACCATGAATCTCTTCTCCACTGCCCAACTTGCTAATTCTGCTTGTCGTGTAATTCTTGATTCCGAATCTTGCTCTGTTTAGGATCTTCGTACCAAGGCTCTGGTTGGTGCTGGCCCTTGGTGTCGTGAGTAGGAGGGCCTTTGGTAGGTTGAGTGGCTTCATGTTCCTTCCGCTGCCACCACTTCTGCCAGTTCCAATGCTCTTGTTGCCTCCTCTTCTGCGTCCTTCCAACAATGGCATCATCGAGTTGGTCACATATGTGGTTCTTGCTTGTCGTCGTTGGTGCATCATAGTGTCTTAGGGTCTATCTCTGGAGATGTTTCTTTACATTGTGATGGTTGTAGACTTGGAAAAAAAACTCAATTACCTTATCCTATTAGTGAGTCGGTATCTCAGCGTCCTTTTGACTTAGTTCATTCTGATGTATGGGGTCCTGCTCCCCTTGATTCGAAAGGTGGTCATCGCTACTATGTTCTATTTATTGATGATTTCTCTCGCTACACTTGGCTATAATTTATGAAATCTCATAGCGAGGTTCTCTCTATATACAAATGATTTGCTCCCATGGTTCACACCAGTTTTCCACGCCTATTCGTACTTTTCGTGTTGACTCCGCTCGAGAGTATATCTCCCAGATGTTGGGTGTTTTTCTCGCGGAACAAGGTACTCTTGCCCAATTCTCATGTCCTGGTGCCCATGCTCAGTATGGCATTCCGGAATGTAAGCATTGTCATCTACGTGAGACGGTTCGTGAGCTGATGATCACTGCTTCCTTTCCACCCCACTTTTGGGCTGAGGTCGTTTCTGCATCAACCTATCTCATCAAAATTCAGCCATCGACTACCTTGCAGGGTGGCATTCCTATGCAGTGTCTCATTGATCGTTCTTGTGACTACTCAGCTCTTTGTATGTTTGGATGTGTGTGCTATGTTCTTCTTGCCTCGCGAGAATGCACCAATCTGACTCCTCATTCGATTGAGTGTGTTTTTCTTGGCTACAGTGATGAGCATAAGGGCTATCGATGTTGGGATCGTGTTGGTCGCCGGTTGCGCATTTCACGTGATATGACTTTCGATGAGTCTCGTTCTTACTACCCCCGCCCTTCCTCCTAGCGCTTTTCTATGGATGATATTTCTTTTCTTCTTCTTTCCGATACACCTTCCTATGTGCCTCATGTCTTCTCCCTTCCTCCAACACATGTCACTCTTCCTCACCCACCACGGACACCACCTTCCCCTCCATCCTCCTCCCCACCCTCCTCATCCATATCTCCTTTTCTTCTCCACTACACTCGTCGCCCTCATATTGAAGATGATTGTATTGACGCGCCTTCCACTTCTGGAGCGCCTCCTTTCACGCCTCCCCTGGTTCATAACCTCCGTGCTCGGCCTCGCCCCCACCTTATCGCTATTCTCCTGACTGTTATGTCTCTCTGTTGTGGCTAAGCCCACTTCCTATCAGGTTGCCATGACTCAGCCTGAACGGCAGCTTGCAATGGCCGAGGAGCTTGCCGCCCTTGAGCGCTCTGGCACATGGGATCTGGTTTCCCTTCCATACGGTGTTCGTCCCATCACCTGCAAGTGGGTCTATAAGATTAAGACTCGCTCTGATGGTTCTCTTGAGTGCTACAAAGCTCATCTTGTGGCTCGTGGTTTTCAACAGGAGTGAGGACGCGATTATGATGACACATTCGCTCTTGTGCCCCACATGACCATTGTCTGCACTCTCCTTGTCATGGCTTTTGTTCGTCATTGGTCTGTGTCTCAACTTGACGTCCAGAACGCTTTTCTAAATGGTGAGTTGCGTGGAGAGGTTTATATGCAGCCACCATCGGGGTACCATGCTCCTGATGGTATAGTCTGCCGACTTTGACGCTCCCTCTATGGTCTTAAGCACGCCCCTTGTGCCTGGTTTGAGCGTTTGATCACCACTGTGGTGACTGTCGGTGGCTTCTCTCCCAGTGATCATGACGCCGCGTTGTTTGTTCACATGTCTCCTCGTGGTCGGACTCTTCTCCGTCTATATGTTGATGACATGATCACCACTGGTTACGACTCCGACTACATCGCCTTTGTTAAGGCCCGCCTTCGCGACCAGTTCCTCATGTCTGATCTTGGTCCACTTTGCTATTTTCTTGGGATTGAGATTTATTCGAGCCCTGATGGCTTCTTCATCTCCCAGGAAAAATATAATCAGGATCTTCTTGCTCGCTCGCACTGTTGTGACTCCTATGGAGTTTAACGTTCAGCTTCGTGCTTTTGACGGTGATCCTCTTCGTAATCCCACTCGCTATTGCCACCTCATTGGGAGCCTTTCTATCTTGCTGCTATGCGTCTTGACATCTCCTATCCTGTCCACATTCTCCCTCAGTTTGTTTGAGCACTCACCTATGTCCATTATAGTCACCTCCTCCGTGTTCTACAATATCTTCGTGGCATGATCTCTCATCGCCTTTTCTTTCCCCGCTCCAGCTCTTTCGAGCTCCAGGCCTACTATGATGCTACATGTGCTAGTGATCCCTCTGATCGCCGCTCGTTGTCTGCTTACTGTGTCTTTCTTGGTGGCTCTCTTATTGCGTGGAACACCAAGAAACAGACTGCAGTTTCTCGCTCGAGTACCGAGCCTGAGTTACGAGCGATGGATATGCTGACGGCTGAGGTGATCTAGTTACGATGGTTACTTGAGGATTTTGGTGTGTGTGCTACTATATCGACTCCCTTACTATCAGACAACACAGGTGCCCTCAGTATCGCGCGTGACGCAGTGAAGCGTGAGCTCAAAAAGCACATCGGTGTGGATGCTCATTTTGTGCGTGCTACTGTGTAGGATCACACACTCTCGCTCTTCACTATGTGCCCTTTCAGTTACATTTGGTAGACTTATTCACGAAGACACAGACTCGAACGCAGCATGGGTTTTTTCTCTCCAAAGTGAGTGTTGTTGATCCATCATGAGTTTGAGGGGATGTTAGATGTGTATAGCCTCCTTTTTGGTATATCTTTATTGTTTAAGGGGTTTCCTACATTTACCTCACATGTACATGTATTGGCCTTTGGCCCTATGTGAAAGTAAGTTTCAGAAGGGCATACCTCTAAGAATACACAGTGAAAAAATTACCAATAAATATTCGTTCGAAAGGTATTGAGATCTGCTACAACTTGTGTATTCATAGGCTCGTCAGATACGGCAGTTAGTAGTTAGAACTTAGAACCCGCCAAACCGTGATCGATCTTCAACTGCACAGGCTGAAAGCAATCAGATGTACAGTGTCGACTACCCAATGGACCGACGAATACTAACTGAAATTGATGAAAAAGCAGAAGGATAGGGAAGGGAAAAGATTGATTTGATCATCACCTACGAGAGATCAGAAACCCCTTCTCCTATGCGCCAGCTGAAGCCCAGCCTACCTTGCCGTCACTTCATCGGTCTGGTTATTGCAGACTCGTCCTGCTCAGCCGCGTCTGCAATTAGACCATACTAGTAAAAGGGCCCGTATGTTGTAACGGAAAAAAAGAATACCACACACTCTTAATTTACAAAAAGTGGTTTATAATTTGAGTATGTGTAGCTACGACCCAAACAAAGATGATTTTAACCTAAAAAATGCAGTTCAAGATTTCACAGGTTTTCTATTTAAATACGGCTTGTATGTAGATTTAATACGTACAAAGAAATGGTCAATTGATCTTCAATTTCGTGTCTAATCCTGATTTTGCTGAGATGTTCTTTCATAATTCAAATCAGTACCGGTATGAAAGAAAGACGAGTAATGCATTATTGATTAAGATTGCATTCTAGATAAAAAAATTAAAGTGTTAAGAGATAAAATAACATCATATTCAGATTCTATATATTCTTCTAATCAAAATTCATATATAACATGTTAAATTTAGGGTTACGGTTTAGAAGATATGAGTATTTTTAAAAATATTTAATATGTACTGCGGGTTTAACGTTAGAAACATGAGGGGGTTTTCCATAAAATAGCATGGCGGACTAAGAATATTTTTTTTATTAGTAGGTATGTATATTTATACATTCTCACTTCAGAAATATGATGGCATGGAGATAAAGAGTTTACAATGTTTGACGTGCTTTTTTTGACAAGTTGCCGCTAGCAGTAGGAGCACAACCCCTCGTCAAGATGAGCATTTTCCTGAACATCATCATCTGGATTCGTTGAGATTATGATTAGAGCAGAGTTGCGGGAAAGATCGTAAAACAAAGGGGAGTGGTCCCCCAGCTGGCGTGCGGGGCTAAACACGACGCGGGCAAGATGCACTGTTGTCACATTCTCTTTACTCTTCTTCCCTCCCTCTCTCCTCCTTGTCTCGCCAGCGATATCGGTGACATACATAGTTGAGTAATATTTAACTTGTCAAGATGTCCCGATGGGCTTCAAATATCATTTTCCTTAAAAAAATATTTATGTGTAATATCGTATCTGATAATGTTATATGACAATAACAACAAACAAAAGCAAGTAATTGTAATGGATGCTCACTTAAAAAATATATTGTAAACATGCTAGCACTCCAGCAACTTCTCGTAGGTGCAGCCATTTAAAAAAGCAATCTCCCCACCGAGAGCAATCTCCCACTCAAGGATAGAAACCCTTATCCACATCGCCATTCCTCTAGCAGCGGTGCTCCTTCATCTTCTCTCTATCAACATCCGCCCATGCATGGCTTGCCGCCGCCCCGTCCCTAGTGCTCCCCTTCTTCTCCTCTCCAGTCACACAAACCGACGCGCCCATGCTCCATCCCAAGCGGTAAAGCAGGGCGGGCTGGGTTGTGTGCGAAGGGGGGCCGTGCCGAGATCCAATGTCATTTCTCTCGCTCCTCCTTAAACACGCTTCGCTCCGGTGTCGGCCGAGCGCATGCCGTGCTCCGACCGGTGCGCCCTCTTTTCCTTTGCTCCGACGCCTTGTTTGGGCGTAGCTTGCGCGCAGGTGGAGGAGACAAGCCACTGGAGTAGCAAGCGACAACGGGGTGGCGGCGATGTTAGCCAAGGCAGCCAAAGCGGACGGTTCAACCAGCCGCGCCTGCCTCCTACGAGCGCAGCGATGCCGTGCTAGAGCCCATCGAGCCTCCTCCCTCCGGCCATCTACGGCGTCCATTGGAGGCTCCGCGCAGCCGCGACCCGCCTCTGGCCACCGGAGCACCGGCTCCCTTCTGCCTCGACCCCGCCAGCGGAGCGCCAGACGTCAACGACCTGCACCCGACCCCGCCAAGCCCTCGTCCCCGACCTGCCAGAGTCTGCCCCTGCTTCACCTCGCCGCGTCGTAGCCTCTGTGAGTGGATAAGAGGAAGGGGATGATCGGATAGGGGGTGTTTTTTGCAAAAGTGAAACATTTTCCTCACTAAAGAAAGGACTGCGGGTTTATTAACCGAAAACGGAAGGGACTCTTTGCAAAAATGCCATGACGGACGACCAGAAACCCTATTTGCTTTATTATTAGGGAGAGATTGATTGAAGACCGGATAAATACATTAGAGACTCGTCTGATGTAAACCCGTCTCTGATATGTCATTAGAGACATGTTTTAAATCAGTGTCTCCAAACATGGTGTCTTCTTTGTTAGTTTCGTAAACAGTGATTGCAGCAAAAAAATTAGGGCGAAAAAGAATAGAAACTTCACTAAACATGTAATATTACGTGGAAAAGGTGAAGAACAGGCTTCCATCACGTAAACGTCGTAAATTGCAGTAAGACGTATATTTCTCTACTATTGCAACGAAGTTGAAAAAGTCATATTTTTGTAGTGAACCAGTCACTAGCCGTGGATTGTTTCACATACGCATCGGCGAGCAAAACTTGTTGGCAGATACACTAGAAAATCAAAGAATCTCGTTTAGTTTGTCCTTATATATAGTCTATCTTTGGTGTTTTGGCGAGTAAAACACTCGAAGCTCCTTACAAAAGTAGTAGAAGTTTGCTGTTTTGTCGAGTATAAGGGTAACTCTAACCGATCCCCAATAAGTTAAAGGAGTACAAGGCTTAGTGGAGTATATATACTTCACGAAGTTTTGGCCGGATCTAGCCGATCCCGCAAACTTATCAGAGTAATTTATTTTTTCATTTGCATTTCAATTTTGGTCACCAAAACAAATTTCTTTGCTTCTTTTCATTCAATGACACTGGATTACATAATAATTCACTAATTTTTTGCTAGAAGAGCAAGACATAAAAAAACAAGAATCACAATTAGACATTTTAGAAGATATTCAACTTCCATAACTCCTCGCACTAATTGGATTAATATATTTTCGATGCCTTCATTGTTGACATGAAGATTTCCGATCTTGCATACTTCATTCTTCTTCTTTGATTCTAAAAAGTAGACGTTTCTTCCCATCTAATTTCTTCTCTAATCTCACAGCTAGTCTCATGTTTAGCCTCAATTCTAGCAACGAGTGCACACGCATCTATTAATTTTTGTGCTATTAATAGATTGATGTAATCTTCTTCCCAATACTAAAACGACCATCCATCATCTAAACACATAAATGACCATCAATGGGTTACCGAAATTGAACTGAATCCGGTGAAAAACCGAATCAAAACAAGCACATACCCCATCAGTTGTGCATTTCAAGAACACCCATCCGGGATGTTGTGGCGTGGTAGAAACTCGGCGCACCCCTTGCCATGGTCGTCGCACTGTATGTCCGGCAGCTGTGAGCTGGGGAGCCGTTGTACGAGCGCCGAGCCCAGGCAACGGTCGGCCATGCATTTGTAGGCGAACCAACGAGAGGAGCGATTAGAGTGGCTAGAGGAAGATTTCGTACCTGCATGCGGTGCTGGGGGCTGTGTGGGACGCTACTCGGCCAATCCATGGCAAGGCGCGTCCGTCGGCGGACGGAAACGCTAAATCCGGGGACAACGAAAGCACCACAGATCCCCTCAATTTTTTGCCGGCGGCGGGACGAGGAGTTAGTGGAGGATAGTGATGGAGGCCTACAAGGCTTCCCCGAAGACGGGACAGTGCCAGTAAGGAGGAGGGAGGGGTTGGAGCGGGTGCCAAGAAGCGTCGTGGCAGTGGTTGCGGATCTCGTAAATCGATGTGCCATTTTTCAACGAGGGCGCAACGGAGAGAGGAGGATGGGTTCCATCATCAAAGCATCTCTAATAGATGATGTGAATTTGAAGATATAAAAGTAGATGTTGTATAATTTACAACATCAAAAGGAGGTTTTTACATCTTTAAAAAAGAGCCAACTTCAACAGATGCTACAATACGAAGATATATAAGTACAACTCCAACACATGATGTAAAGTCGAGATGCAATACCGGTCCTAGAGGCAATAATAAAATAGTTATTGTTGTCTTTCCTGTTTCAAGATAATCATTTATTATTCATTCTACAAATTGAATTGAATGGAAACACAAATACATGTGTGGATACATAGACAAAACACTGTCCCTAGTAAGCCTTTATTGACTAGCTCATTGATCAAGGATGGTTAAGGTTTCTTAGCCATAGACAAGTGTTGTCACTTGATAACGGGATCACATCATTAGGAGAATGATGTGATGGACAAGATCCAAACTATGAACGTAGCATGTGATCGTGTTATTTTATTGCTAATGTTTTCTCCATGTCAAGTATACATTCCTATGACCATGAGATCATGTAACTCACTGACACCAGAGGAATGTCTTGTTTGTATCAAACGTCACAACATAACTGAGGGACTATAAAGGTGCTCTACTGGTATCTCCGGAGGTGTTCGTTGAGTTAGCATGGATCAAGACTGGTATTTTTCACTCCATATGACGAAGAGGTATCTCGGGGCCCACTCGATAATACAACATCACAAACAAGCCTTGCAAGCAATGTGACTAAAGAGTTAGCCACGGGATTTTGTATTACGGAGCGAGTAAATAGACTTGCCGGTAACGAGATTGAAATAGTTATATTGATATTGACGATCGAACCTTGGGCAAGTAACATACCGAAGGACAAAGGGAATGTTATACGGGATTCACTGAATTCTTGACATAGAGGTTCAACCGATGAAGATCTTCGCAGAATATGTACACTAGTAGAAAAAGGGCCTTTTGTCCCGGTTTTGGAACCGGGACAAAAAGGTCGTTACTAATGCCCTTTGCCTTTAGTCTCGGTTCTTACACGAACCGGGACAGATGGGCCTCCACGTGGCCGCTGCGGCCAGGCCAGGCAGGGGGGCCTTTAGTCCCGGTTGATGACACCAACCGGGACCAAAAGGCATCCACGCGTCAGCACCTGGCTGGAGCTGAGTTTTTTTAAAGGGGCTGGTTTAGGGGTTAATTTAGGTTGTTATTAGCTAGCTAATAGAGAAAAGTGTCCTCTCTTATATATCTCCGTGCTTGGTCATCCGTCGTGCTTTGTCGAACATATTTACAAAATGTAGACACGAGTTACATGCACATATATGCATCTTTTTTACACTATATCATTTCATATCATTTTCGTCGAATGGCAATAGTATTCTAATCGATCATCTAACAACTCATCATCAACTTAATCATATACCAAGTTATCATATGATACACATAAAATAAAACAGAGAAACATCATAATATATATATAGTCATCATATGCATCATGCATCCTAATTAATCGATCATGTCAAGTAATAATATAAACTAGAATAACTTGTCTCTCATAAGACCTAGTTCTCGCTCTTAGATAAAATGTCATAAAACAGAATAAGACCTATGGCTCCATGATGAATCACAGAGATCCAACGGTCTCCAGCTTGTGGCTTGCGAACCTTCTTTATTTCTCTCCATGCTTCAATTTGGAGTCTTTTTTATCTTGATTTGAAGTTAATCAAGTATTGAGCATAGAACTCAGCCCTCAGCGGGCTTCTAATTCTCATTTGACCTTCTGAGTCCATTAACGGAGGCACTACATCATGTGGCAGTTGTTGTTGAAGAACATAATAATAACCTAGTTAGCAATGTAATCAACACCATTTATGCCATAGTGAAGCGTACTTAATTAGGAAACTCTTACCAAGACATTTCGACGAATGTCATCTGGACTCAACCTATGCACTAGTGGCATGTAAAATGAATAATTTTGGCCAATTCCAAAATGATACGGGAAGGAATCCCTAGAAGCCAGAACACCAGCAACAAGAAAGTGGAGAAGATCATCCTTCTCCTCCCAAGTTAGATGTGATCCATACGTGTAGTGTGTCGTGTCAATTAATTTTCGCAATTCAGTCGAAGCAACGAAATAAGCTGTAAATTATAATTTAACAAATTTAGTATATAGATGAACACCAACTATTTCTAAATATAAATGCAAATTACTTCACATGGAGGTAAAACAGGAAGCATTTCATCGACAACCAGCCAAATTTTGTAATAATTTAATGTTTCAAAAATACTTAGAAATTTTGTAATTGTCCACAAGATGTGGGCATTATATAAACCATTCAAAACGACCACATGTGCTACGATCATTCAAAGGACAATTTGGGTTGTTGTTGTTGTTTGTACAACATGTAACATGATATAATTATAACTATGGCCCAATAACTAGGAACCTGCAACGTGTGGCCAAAGTTTTAATAGACGATGAACACCGCATGACATGTAAATTGCAAGAGGAAAACAGGCTGACTACACCAACTATTTATAAATATAAATGCAAATTATTTAACAAATATGGTTGAGAAACTCACATGGAGGTAAAACAGGAAGCATATCATCGACAACCACCCAAATATCGATGTTGTCTGGCATATCATCTTCAAGACGAAGATCGAAGGTGATTTCCATTCCCTTTTGAAATCCATATGCCTTACAAAGATCTTCCCACTTTGGGAACCCAAATTCTGTTTGAAAAACTGAATTAAATACTTGGATAACAAATGTGTGACCATGTATAGTCCTCAGCTTAGCGCTCCTCGTCTCAATTCTCTCGTGGTCTTCAAAACCGATCCTCTCCAACACATATCTTCTTGCATGGCAAGGGAGGTACATATCGCCGTTCTCGTCAAGCTTCATGCTGAAGAACCTATCGTCTCGCAGATGAGGCATGTCGCACATACCCCGAAAGTCGCCGCAATATTCACACTCGCAATATCCATCATGAGACATTTCCTGTTTTAGTGTGGTAAATGTGTGTAAACAACAATATAATCATGACACGCTATATATATCGAAAGAATTGAACATCTATATATAATAACTCTTCATGCTCGCATCATGCATCATCATATATAACAACAAGTCCTACTAACTAATCATCATCATACATAGTTAACTAAAGTGTGTCACGATTATATATAACAACAAGTCGACGCGATATAGGAACTACTTCTATATATAGTTAAATAAAGTAGTTTTATTAATTAAATCAACTAGTTCAACTACTAAGCACTTACTATAAATAAATAAAGTAGTACTTACTAAAAACAAACTACTTCTATATATAGTAAAATAAAGTAGTTTATTAAATCAACTAGCTAGTACAACTATATATGAAGCACTTACTATAAATAAAATAAAGTAGTACTTACTAAAAATAAACTAGTTTAACTATAGTTCTATTATTTTTCTAACTAGTTATATTAAACACTTTCTCTTCTTATTTTCTCCTTTTGACATATTCGATCTTTGCATATATACGAACATACAAACATGCATATTCAACAATAATATCACCAAAAAAATCTTTTAACAGAAAAAAAAATCTTTGCTCACGGCGACGGTGTCGGGGACGGCGACGGCGACGGCGAGGTGCGGCGCGGGGCGGCGCGGCGACGGTCGACGGTGAGGTGCGGCGCGGGCCAGGGCAGGGCGGCGACGGGCAGGGACCAGCGGCGTCGCGGGGCATGGGGCGCGGGGCGGGGGCGGCGACGGCGTCGGGGCGGCGCGGGACGGCGTGGGGCGACGACGGCGACGGCGAGGCGGAGACGGAGACGGCGTGGGGCGACGACGGCGACGGCGGGGCAGCCTGGCGGCGTCGGGATCGAATGGAGAGAGGGGGAGAGATCAAAATTTCTAAACCGTCGCTTATATAGCCCCACCTTTAGTCCCGGTTGGTGGCACCAACCGGGACCAAAGGTCTCTTTTCAACAGCCCGACGGGCGGGAAGCAGAGGCATTGGTACCGGTTGGTGGCACAAACCGGGACCAAAGGTCTCTTTTCAGCAGCCCAAAGGGCGGGAAGCAGAGGCCTTTGGTCATGGTTGGTGCCACCAACCGGTACCAATGCCTCCCGTTAGTACCGGTTGGTGCCACCAACCGGGACCAAAGGCCTTGCGCGGTGCGGTGCTATGTTTAGTCCCACCTCGCTAGCCGAGAGGGGCTCAGAGTGGTTTATAAGCCCTGCCGAACCAACTACTTCGAGCTCCTCTCTACTGCAGGCTTACGGGCCTAAAATCACTCTGTGTGCTTGTGGGCCTATTGGGCCTACTGCGGGCCTGCATCCTGGCCCTAGTAATGGGTTTCTAGTCGTATGTAGGCTGTGGTGGCCTTGTAGGTGGCACTTTTTTTTAAAAAAATTCCTGTTTTTTGCTTTCTTTTTTGTTTCTAATTACTTATTTATTTTCTTTTACGATAATTCTTTTTGCTATTAAAGTTTGTAACAAAATTCTAATTACTTATTTATTTTCTTTTATGATAATTCTTTTTTGCTTTTAATGTTTTGAACAACATTCTAATTACTTATTTATTTTATTTTATGATAATTCTTTTTGCTATTAAAGTTTGTAACAAAATTCTATATAATTTTAGTTTCAATAATACTAGAGGTTTATAAAAGCTTTTTAGTTGATTCCTTTAGTACCAGTTCTAAGGCATTTTATTTGGTACAGGTTTTAAGGCTGGGGCCCCACGAGCACCTTTTAGTACCGATTCGTGGCATGAACCGGTAAAATAGTTTTTTAGTTGATTCTTTCTGCAACTGTTTTTTAGTCCCACCTCGCCAAGCGAGAGGCACTCGCAGCGGTTTATAAGCCGTGAGTGTAGAGACGATGAAGGGAGAAGCGTGGTGCTCACTTGCACGTTGGCCTGAAGCTAAGCAACGTGCAGGTGAGCATTGCACCTCTCTTTTATTTTGGCATGTTATCATCATTTCATCCACATAGCATATGCAAGAAAGTTGAGAGGGTTACGGCAAAAACTGGATGCACTTCGTGTACAAAACGGATAATCTTTTTGGAAGTATCAGGGTTTCATACGGAAACTCGTCTATTACAAAGGGATTTCATTTTTTAAACTTATTTGAACTCCATAGTTTTTCTGTGTTCAAAATGCACCATTGAAAGCCACATCATCAATTTACAACCCTTTTTAACTTCATTTGTTATTTTTCATGCATTTACTGATTATTTTGAGCTATAAGACCATGAAATTGAAAAGCATTTGAAATAAACTCTCAAAAGGTTCCAAGTTGACATGGTATCATCATCTCACCCACATAGCATGTGCGAGAAAGTTGAGAGGGTTACGGCAAAAACTAGATGCACTTCGTGTACAAAACGGACAATCTCTTTCGAAGTATCACGGTTTCATACGGAAACTCGTCTGTTATAAAGGGATTTCATTTTTTTGAACTTATTTGAACTCCATAGTTTTTCTGTGTTGAAAATGCACCATTCAAAGCCACATCATCAATTTACAACCCTTTCTAACTTCATTTGTTATTTTTCATGCATTTACTGATTATTTTGAGCTATAAGACCATGAAATTGAAAAGCATTTGAAATGAACTCTGAAAAGGTTCCAAGTTGGCATGGTATCATCATTTCATCCACATAGCATGTGCGAGAAAGTTGAGAGGGTTACGGCAAAAACTGGATGAACTTCGTGTTCAAAAGGGACAATCTCTTTCGAAGTATCACGGTTTCGTACGAAAACTCGTCTGTTACAAATGGATTTCATTTTTTTGAACTTATTTGAACTCCATAGTTTTTTTGTGTTCAAAATGCACCATTCAAAGCCACATCATCAATTTACAACCCTTTCTGACTTCATTTGTTATTTTTCATGCATTTACTGATTATTTTGAGCTATAAGACCATGAAATTGAAAAGCATTTGAAGTGAACTCTGAAAAGGTTCCAAGTTGGCATGGTACCATCATTTCACCCACATAGCATGTGCGAGAAAGTTGAGAGGGTTACCGCAAAAACTGGATGCACTTTGTGTACAAAACGGACAATCTCTTTCGAAGTATCAGGGTTTCATACAGAAACTCGTCTGTTACAAAGGGATTTCATTTTTTTGAACTTATTTGAACTCCATAGTTTTTGTGGGCTCAAAATGCACCATTGAAAGCCACATCATCAATTTACAACCCTTTCTAACTTCATTTGTTATTTTTCATGCATTTACTGATTATTTTGAGCTATAAGACCATGAAATTGAAAAGCATTTGAAATGAACTCTGAAAAGGTTCCAAGTTGGCATGGTATCATCATTTCACCCACATAGCATGTGCGAGAATGTTGAGACTGTTACGGCAAAAACTGGATGCACTTCGTGTACAAAACGGACAATCTCTTTCGAAGTATCACGGTTTCATATGGAAACTCGTCTCTTACAAAGGGATTTTATTTTTTTAACTTATTTGAACTCCATAGTTTTTGTGTTCAAAATGCACCATTGAAAGCCACATCATCAATTTACAACCCTTTCTGACTTCATTTGTTATTTTTCATGCATTTACTGATTATTTTGAGCTATAAGACCATGAAATTGAAAAGCATTTGAAATGAACTCTGAAAAGGTTCCAAGTTGGCATGGTATCATCATTTCACCCACATAACATGTGCGAGAAAGTTGAGAGGGTTACGGCAAAAACTGGATGCACTTCGTGTACAAAACGGACAATCTCTTTCGAAGTATCACGGTTTCATACGGAAACTCGTTTGTTACAAAGGAATTTCATTTTTTTGAACTTATTTAAACTCCATAGTTTTTCTGTGTTCAAAATGCACCATTCAAAGCCACATCAACAATCTACAACCCTTTCTGACATCATTTGCTATTTTTCATGCATTTACTGATTATTTTGAGCTATAAGAGCATAAAATTGAAAAGCATTTGAAATGAACTCTTAAAAGGTTCCAAGTTGGCAGTGGTGACAATTTTAACACAACACATGATATCCATTACATCTAGGGCACAACATTACATTTGTTCAAGTTTACAACAGTGCACAAATGATAGAATTACATCTTGGGCACAACACACTAGAAGAAACATAACACACACATTGCCACTTAATTGGTTTGCTTAGATCAAATATAAACTAAACTAGACACAATGATGATGCCAAGAATAAAGAGAAAACCCATTGTTTCCATGAGCTCATTCCTTTTCTGCAACTTCAATTGCATTTTCTTGTTTTCATTGTTCAGATCCATAACCTTCTTCTCCATCCTAATAGCTTTGATCCAACTACGTTCAAGGCCACCATGGAGCTCCTCAAAAGCTTGCCCCACTAGCTCAGTGGGAGGGGGGTCAATCCAAACAATCCAATCACACACATCAGAAAGTTGTTAAATCAGAGTTCACATAATTAGGTGAAATTCATAACTTTGCAATAAATCGATGAAAACAGAGTATCAAATGATGTTTTGAGGAATTACATCGAGTGGACAACCCAAAAACCTTCTTCCCGTGCTTGCTCCACCCCAAGAAACACGGCGAGCAGGAATTAGCCCATGCCCCGGGCAACGGTGATTCAAGCGCTCCTCAAGGCCGTAGAAACTTGGATTGGGAATGAAAAAATCGGATTGCAACTGCACAATCCCGCAGCCATCCACCTACGAGCCAGAAAGGCGCATATTATGACCCATCCCGCGAAACCTTAGATGAGAAATCCCCAAATCCAATGTCAACCGAAAATCCAAATCGACTTACCTCACTGTCTGCGGAGGAGCTTGCACACGACATTGCAGACGTACACATGGACGTGCCCCAGCGGTGAAAACGGGGACGGGGCGTGACGGACCGCTAAATCTAGTCAAATCTCGGAAAAAGTGGAGCTCCGAGGTCGAGCTTCGAGAGGAGAAAGCTTAACTAGTGTGGCTCGGGCATTTCATCGAACACCTCATGTGCATAGGAGGTAAGCTAGAGCATCCAAATGCCCTCTCCTCGCCGGCCAGAAAAAACAGAGTGCTCTGCCGCGGCGATGGGTATATATAGGCAAATTATTTGTCCCAGTTCGTGGCATAAACCGGGGCTAAAGCGCCCCCTTCTAAACCGGTTCAAGGCATGAACCGGTACCAATGGATGTGGGCCAGGAGCGCGGCCCATTGGTCCCGGTTTGTGCCTAGAACCGGGACAAATGGGTCCACACGAACCGGGACCAATGCCCACGAGGCCCCGGCCGGCCCCCTGGGCTCATGAACCGGGACTAATGCCCCCCATGGGTCCCGGTTCGTGAAGAACCGGGACTAATGGGCTGGCCAGGCCCGAACCAAAGCCCTATTTTCTACTAGTGGTAGGAGCCAATATGGGCATCCAGGTCCTGCTATTGGTTATTGACCGGAGAGTGTCTCAGGTCATGTCTACAAAGTTCTCGAACCCGTAGGGTGTGCAGACTTAAGGTTCAGTGACGTTTCAGTATTATTGAGTTATGTATGTTGGTGACTGAAAGTTGTTTGGAGTCCCAGATGAGATATTGGACATCACGAGGAGCTCCGGAATGGTCCGAAGGTAAAGATTTATATATAGGAAAGTTGCATTTGGCTTCCGGAAAGTTTTCGGGCATTATCGATAAAGCACCGGGAGTGACTAATGGGTTCCGGGGTTTTACCAGGAGGGGCCACCCACCCGGGAGAGAACCTAATAGGCCTAAAGGTGGTGCACCATCCCTTGGTGGGCTGGTGCGGCCAGCGCAAGAAGGCCAATTTCGGCCAAGTGCAAAAGGAAAGGAAAAGGGAAAAAAAGAGAATGAAGGAGGTGGTCAAGTTGGAAGGGAGTCCTCCACCAAACCGAATTGGAGGTGGACTCTCCTCCCTTGGCTTGGTCGAAGCCTCCTCCTTGGAGTAGGAGGCAAGGCAGCCCTCCCTCGTATTCCTCCTATATATAGTGGAGGTTTTGAGGGCAATTAACAACAGAAAAAGCAACGTGATGCCCTCTCCTCCATAGATCGTCTCCCTCGTATAGATTAGTTCGGCTTAGCTTGGCGAAGCCCTGCTAGATTAGTTCACCACCACCACCACCACGCCGTCATGCTGCCGGAGAACTCATCTACCTCTTTGCCCCTCTTGCTGGATCAAGAAGGCGGAGATCGTCATCAAGCTTTACGTGTGCTGAACGTGGATGTGTCGTCCGTTCGGCGCTAGATCGGGACGGAGTTCGTGGGACGGCTTGTGATGTGGATCGTGAAGACGTTCGACTTCATCAACCACATTTATTAACGCTTCCTGCTTAGCGATCTACAAGAGTATGTGGATCCGATCTCACCTCTCATAGATAATCATTACCATGGATAGGTCTTGCGTGTGCATAGAATTTTTTTTGTTTCCCATGCAACGTTCCCCAACACGGCCAGCGCGCGACAGCTGTTCGGCTGTTGTTCATCTGCGGCCGGCGAATGGAGTCACTTAGGAAATTGTGCCTGCTAGTGTTGCGAGCATCGAAGTATTCCTTGATGTGTTGCCAATATGTGATGGTCGATTGATCGGTCCCAACGGTTGCATCTTGAGAGACTTTCTTCGAAGTGGTGCAAATCAAGACATCTTCGTTGTTCGTATAATTTGTCGTTCTTCCCTTCAGAACGAAGCCCTCATCATACATGCCAAGATTGTCATCATCCTATTGTGGAGTTTCATATTCTTGTGACGCATACTCATCATGTGAGTAATCATCGTTTGCCACATTTGCGATGCGCATGAAAGCTTCATCATCAAGACTACAAATGCACGTAAACGCAATCAAGTACACGTTCTATTGGAATCGACAATTGAAACAACAAAGAATTGCATATCTTTTTATCTTTGCGACATATCATCGAACATGTTGGATGTCGTAGCTTTCGGTGTGACCACACCTTCGTCCATGGCCGCCAGAGGCGGATGAGGAGGTGGATGAGGAGCACCGTGGCCGGAGGACGATGCCATATGTTAATTGTTTGAGCAATTTTCTCCTAATCAATTTATTATACATATGCATGCAAGCGGATGAATCCATGCTTTTGCCGTGGTTGCGCCCAAACCATCGGTTCTTCTTTGCGTGTTCCTGATTCGTCGAAGAAATCTTTTTGCTTCATCAGTATGAAAACCCATCAAATTATGAGGTTAGGGTGTTTAATCGCAAGAAGACAAATAAACTAGCATTATCCTGATCAGTGGCGGAGGACGAAAAAAATTTAAGGTGGGGCGAAACCTCAAGACAGACCCTTTGCCGGAGTCCACGCAGTTTCGTCATCACTCGTTGCCGCCGCCCGCTAGGTGTACCGCTTCCAACGGCCAAGCCGCCCGCCGCTTGCTCGATACCCACATCTACCCTCACTGGTTCGCCCCGCTTGCTCGCAACAAACACACAGCAAACACATAAATGTCTTACTGACTACCTAGCTAGCTAGCTCCTTAATCCTGACTCGGTAGATTTTCTTCCCATGACACGACTGAATCACGCGAATCTTCCATAATGAAAAAGACAAACGCACATGCTCTGCGAGTAGCTCACATTCCATCCAAACATCAGGTAGCAAACATAACCTTAGTTATTCCTTGCATTGGATGAATCGCCATCACAGGTTACATTTATTTCTTTAATCCTGTCAATGTATTCCTACAATGTGGGTGAATGACCGTATGTATAAACAGAATTTGGAGCAAATCAAGGTGTGGCGGCTGCCACACCTTGCCCACCTGGGTGCTCCGCCACTGATCCTGATGGATTTTCTGTGAGGCAAAAAGGAAATTGCTCTCCGTTCTAGAGACACATGATCAGTGAGTCGCTGATGCTAATCACAAAATAAAAATCAAATTGGCCTTCTCCTGATCGATTTCCTCAATGAACGTGCATGCCTATGCATGCTTCTCTTTGCCGTAGACGCAATGATGCGTCCCCGTGGCTGTAGGCGTAGCCATTGTGTTGTGCGTCGAAGAGCGCCACTTCAATCCAACGATTAGTTTCGAAGAAGCGTCGTTACATCTGATCCTAAACGAATGATGCTTGCGGGCCGCTCCAGGCATGCCTAACTGACACAGCGGAGAGCCAAGTGCTGATAACGTATTGAATTATGAAAGCAAAGAGACAAATAAAGAGTTCAAAGTTTTACTAGATCCATTGCAATGTGGGAGACCCACTTATTTATAAGATGAAGGGGTGTGTTGGGGAGACACCTTTTCCCCAAAGGAAATGCTTCCATCCGGCGCGCCGGCCGCGCGCCTCGCTGGCAGCCATGCAACATTGTTTTTATCCGATTTGCTGCAACCACATTTAATTTTCCTTCAAACGTTTGTCATTTTGCTATATTTTTATCCCTTTAAAAAGTTGCATCCACGGTTGGTTGCAACTCGACTTCGTTGGATTTTTACTATAACCGGCGTTTGACTTTTGCTACAACCGTGTTAATTTTTGCTACAACCGGCATCATTTTTTGCTGCAACCGTTCACTAGAAAAAAATTCATACACGTTCACGTAGATATTTGCTACAACCGACGTTTGGCTTTTACTACCACGCATCATTAGCTTCGTCTTTTTGCTACGTTCATTAAAAATTTGCTGTATCGAAGAAAAATGTTGCATGGATAGATCTAACGGTCCCCCTCGTAGATCTGACGGTACCGCTGCGACCGATGCGAGCGCTCGCACCGGCGCGCCGACGTCCAGTACTGATCTTTCACCAACAGACACATTTTAAAAAGCATGCCTTCCATATAATTGATCACATGTTTTATTTCTCAACAAAAAGGTACCGGGGGAGAGGGAGTGAAAAGGTCGCGGGGCGTAAGGCGGAGCGACCACAAGTCAGTCAGGGTTGGTTGCGTGACGCGCGACTGGGAACCGCCCACCCACTTTGCCTTGGCCGCGCCGCACCGGACGGGGGCCGGGTCCCAACTGGCGTGCCGTGCAGCGCAACAGTGGGCCTCCGATCCGATCCGATCCGACGGAGACGGAAACCCGCGCCGGCGCGACCACCACGAGGGCCGGAAACTGACAACGGCCGCGATGGGCACCGAAGCTCGTAAATGGGCGGCGGTCCCGGTCCCGGTCCCGATCCGGGTCGTCATCGGGCGGCGCTGCCTGGCGATCTTGACGAGATCACCGGAAACAAGGTCCATCCACCGGTGACGCAAATAAATATGCGGCCGATATGTACTCCCTCCTCCGCACGTCTCCCTCCCGAACCCCAAAGCAACCAGTCCTCACCCCAACCAGGCCGGCGAGGGCGAGCCGTCGTCGGAGCCGGAGAGCGGATCGGCCGGGGCGATGGGGAACGCGTCGTCGATGCTGACGCAGTACGACATCGAGGAGGTGCAGGAGCACTGCAGCTACCTATGTGAGCGCGCGCGCGATTCTCCGTCAATTTCCCCTTCCTTCGATTTGGTGGTGAATTGATCGATTCCATTCCTGACGCGTCTGAGCTGTGTTTTTCCTTCCCCCTGAAATCGAACGGATCGAATCGAAGTCTCGCAGCAGGAGATCGTGTCGCTGTACGAGCGATTCTGCCAGCTCGACCGCAGCGCCAAGGGGTTCGTCTCCGAGGACGAGTTCCTCTCCATCCCCGAGTTCTCCACCAACCCGCTCTCCCAGGTCCGTCTCACCTCCTCCTCCTCCTCTCGTCGCCGACACGGCGAATTACTGAATTATCTTCTCCTGCTCGCTTTATAGTCAATGGATTGTTATCGTGCCGGCTCCAGATGACTGACTGACTGTAGTAATAGTGCGTGCCGACGGAGCAGATCCTTCTTGTTTTTATGTGCCGTCCTTGGATTATATACAGCACTTGCCTGCGATACTAGTATTTTCCCAGTGATACTGTATACAGCTCTGCCTGTGATTTGCATAACAATCGGGACCCCCCACTCAATCAAGGAGCTGGGTGTGTCTGAAAATTTTATGCCGATTGCCTCACAGAACCTGTACGCAATGGATCCGCGTAGGGAGTTTCACCACGGTTTCACACAATCGAAACCTGAATGTCTCTATGAAACCAAGCATCTTCCTCATCTGGTTGGAAAAAAAGCTCTTTCCATCTTTGATTGGATACCAACGGAATCATATTTTTCATTAAACAAAGACTTGTCAAAGTTCAAAGACTGGTATAATGCTTTTGCCAAATATGTAACACTTATCATAGACTACAGAAATCGCACATATATAATTTCTACTGCAGTTTATTCCCCCTCTCCTCTATGGCTCACTGTGTCTGATTTGTATATATAATGTAGTTTTTCTAGCAAAACACAACCTCTCCTGCAAATACTCAATTTGACTGTTTTAGCTGTATATATAATGTCAAATAGTATGTTGACTTTCTTTACTCAGTTTGACTGTTTTACCTATATTCAGGAGTTTCAGCAGTGTCAACTATAGACGTAAGACTGATTTTGAGCTTCCATTTCTTCTATTTGCAGAGGTTGCTACGCATGGTTGATGGATTGAACTTCAAGGAATTTGTTTCTTTTCTCTCTACCTTCAGCGCAAGGGCCAGCCTTCAGCAAAAGATTGAGTGTAATGCTCATCATGTTTCTTTTCCACTTTTTGCTGTCTATCTATTTTGGAAGGAATATATGTTGGTTTGGGTCTTCTGATCCTTATGATGACTAATTTGCTGGTCCGATGTTCATTTGGTTTGTGTTTCATTGAGCAGTGATATTTAAGGTGTATGACGTTGATGGCAAGGGGAAAGTATCCTTCAAGGACCTGGTAGAGGTTTTACGGGATCTAACTGGCTCATCCATGTCAGAGAAACAAAGAGAGGTTCTCATTTGATTTAATCATGTATTTTATTGCATAGTACATTCACTGGCGAGTACACTTACTAAATGAACAAGAACAAGTGTGATTCCTTCCTTGTTTCATCTTCAAATTATTAGTTTCCTCATAAACACATCAAGTGTGCATAACTTGTTTCCAAAGTGAAGGGGACCATGACACTAAGTTGTAGGTTTCTTCATTGCAGTAAATGTTCAGAGTAGCATGCTTCACAGTGCAAATTCCTATGTTGATATTACTCTTAGCTAGAAAATATAGCTTGTGTGGAACCAATGCTTGTGTCTCTAAGAGCTCAGTATCCAGATTTCATGATTTTTGTAAATCCACAAGACATGGCCTGTAATTAGTGCCATTTCTGACCATTTGTAGTGAATAGTCTTAGTACCGTTTTGAACTTGATGCATAATATGCTCTTTTCAAGCTTATTTACAGCACTATCTATAATCTCATCTACAAGTACTAACACTATTTGAGTTGATGCATTTCAGCAAGTACTAACAAAGGTGTTGGAAGAAGCCGGGTACACACAGGATTCCACCCTAGCAATAGAAGATTTTGTGACGGTACATGGCCAAACCTTGCTTACCATTCGTATCATGCTGTGGCATATTCATCTGAATAAGGAAAGCATAGCTCATGTGGTTGTACCATTATCTGTGGCTACTAGTAGTACTCATCTTAAACTGAATTTACAGTTTCTGTAGCATTTCTTCACTCTGTATTGCTCTTGTTCTGTACTGCTCGACCAGAAGCGAAAGTAAACTATGTTGTATGACGTGGTTTCAGATCATCGACCACCCCGGCCTGAAGATGGAGGTGGAAGTGCCCATCGACTAAGTGAACGGCGAATGTGGATTTCAGCAGAGATGAGGATGCAAGGAGCCCTCTCTGTCTTCTGGAAACAAACAAGTGTCCATAGCCAATAGATTGTGTGACAGAATAGAATGGGAGCTCACTGTTTTGAGCTCTTCTGTACCTGTCCGCATACATGCCTGAATCTTACGTTTAGAGTCATATATTTTTTTCTGTTTTGAGGGGATTGATTAATGCAGTGTCAATGTAGAGTGATTCTTGTTACAGTTTCCAGACCATGAAAACGTTCCAAACTTAAAATTGTTTATTTGTGATTTCAGCTGTCGACTACACCATAGGAGGCCAGTATTTGTACGGAAAATCATGATCTCATCTTGGGTTCATGTGGAAAATTCATGTCTGAATTTAAAATCTGTGAGAAAAATCATACATCGCAGCACATAACATTTGATATTTGTAAAAACTGCATGATCGTTTTGCAGGCTGTGCCTAGTATAGTACTCCGCCTGCAGTACCGGTATTCCCCTCTCGCTAGGGTTTGACCCCTCTCGCTGCTGGCGGTGACGTTGAGATAGTTTCTTCCTCCTCCTACTCATGTTGCTCGAGCTGATTACAGGGTGGTCTCGCACGACTTCCCAGCCTTGGCAATTGGACTCGATCTCGGTTTGAGCGGGTCATTGTCGTCCTTTAACACGGGGCGATCTGGAACCAGAGGACCGTTCTGCGGCGACTTGGTTCGATGGCAAATCGTAGGGATTCCGCGGTAGCGAAAAAGAAGGGCAAGGGCAAGATCGAGGATCCCATGAAGGAGCTGGCCCTCAATGAGGGGGAGGATGATGCCCCGCCGGCGGCGGAACTCTGATGGATGGTGCTTGTTTGGGTTCATATTGATAAAGGCTTCAGCAATTACTGGTTCTTCCGGAATATGTGGTCCGCCTGGGATCTAGCAAGGGAGGTCAAAATCAAAACCCTAGAGGATAACCTGTTCATCATGCAATTTGTTTACCTGGGGGATTGGGAGCGTGTAACCCAGGGAGGTCCTTGGCACTTAAGGGGAAATCCTGTGATCATTGTCCCATATGATGGCTACACGAAGCCGACGTCCATTGAGCTATTTAAGTTTCAAATCGGGACAAGGATCATTGACCTGCCTATAGCTTATCACGGATAGGTTAAAGCTCTAGCATCAAGACTGGGAGAGTTCGTGGAATCTGAACCCTCTTCCTTTGACTTTGAAGGGAACTTCTACAGGGTCCGAATTCGACTTGATGTGTGAAACCAACTCAAGAAAGCTACATCAATAATCGATGGAAGAGAGAGAGAAAATTCTGCTGTCAAGTATGAAAGACTGCCTGATTGGTGTCAAGTTTGTGGAATGATGGGACATGAGTTCAAAGAACACGGAGATGATGTGCACCCCCTTCGGCGTTGGTTTTCAAGAATCTGCGCGCACCTGCGACCACTGCATGGGGTAAGAAACGCCGCTCTAATAAACAGAAGAATAAACCCCATGAGCCTTCTAGTGATGGAGAGGCAACACATGAAGCTTCAGACATGGAGGGCGATGCCAGCAGGAAGCACCCGTCTGACGATCCTGTCGGCAAGGGTGTCATGGTTTCTTAGGGCCTTGAGCTCGTGGTAGCTGACGGTAAAGGAGGGGGCTCGGTCGTCCCTCCAAGTCCCCCACCCAATTAGGATCCGAAGAGGACGAGGTTGTCACAGCAGAAGGAGCGTGACACTGTTGAGTTGGGAAAAGAGTGTTGGCATTCTCAAAAACACATCAGCAAGATCGGCGGCCTCCCAGGGGGAGGACCGCCGCTCGCAATGAATCTTGTAAGATGGAACTGTCGGGGATTAGGCAACGCCCCGATAGTTCAAGAGCTGCGCGAGATTGCGCTAAAGTATGTCCCAAAAGTGCTATGCATTGTAGAGACCCAAATTGGAAGGGGAGGAGCTGAAAAATTTGCTAGCACAATTGGTTTTGATTGTTCTTTTGTTGTTGACCCCACTGGTAGAAGTGGTGGGCTAGTGATGTACTAGAATAATGAAATAAAGGTTGAGAATTTAGGCTATTCACAGTATCATATTGATGCCAAAATCTCAGAACTTGGTGGTGATCCGTGGAGGTTGCCGTGTTTTTATGGGGAAGCCGAAACACACCTCTGTCAGAGGATGTGGGACACAATGTAAAACCTGGTTGCACTCCATAACATGTCGTGGGATTGCATTGGAGACTTTAACGAGGTATTGTGATACGATGAACATGATGGAATTGGTCAGAGAAACCAAGTTCAAATCCAAGGATTTAGAGATGCAGTTGATGTTTGTGGTCTCATTGATCTTGGATTCCAGGGTCGTAAGTGGACTTTCAAGAAGAAAGTTACAGGGGATCTTTCAGAAGAGCAAGATTGGACATGGCACTTGGATCGGCGGAGTGGTGCGCTCAGTCCCCCCTGGCGACGGTGGAACATCTCACAGCAGCAGCATCTGACCACTCTCTGATCTTGCTGAGGCTCAGCCCCCCGGCTGGGGTGGCTAAGAAGGGGAAATCTTTCAAATACGAGTGCATGTGGGACACTCACCCAGAACTCATCCCAGCCTTCCAAGCTGCTTGGGAAGTAAATCGTCCTAATCGAACGATAGCGGAATTGAGAGCAAACCTATCATTAGTGTCACATAATTTGGGGGGACTCGAGCAAAGCTACTTTTGGAAGTGTCAAGTCCGAGATCAGAAAGCTCAAGCAAGAATTGGAGAGACTCACGAACGATCTTCTTAGGGTTGGGCCGACTCATGCTCAGATCAAAATGAACGACCGCTTAATTGAGCTTTATCTTAGCGAGGAACTAATGTGGCGTCAAAGGTCCCGTGTAGAGTGGTTGTCAGTGGGCGATCGGGATACACATTTTTTCCACCTACGCGGCTCCACGAGACGGAGGAAAAATTTAATTAAAGCCTTACAGAAGCAAGATGGCAAGCTAAAGGAGGAACCCACAAAGATGCAACGGTTGCGCTAGAATACTATGAAATTGTCAAACATTGATGCCTAGTTGCCTATTAATGGTGATCACTTGCCTATTGTTGATGCTCAACTGACTACAAATACCGTGAAATTGCTTAATTTTGATGCTCAGTTGCCTATTACTGATAATCATTTGCCAACGGTTGATGTTCAGTTGCATACCATTGATGCCAAGTTGCTTGCTATTTGTAAATAATTTAAGTTACCAACACGGAATGACATTTTCAACCTGACTTCCTGTTTGTCATTGGAAAGAACATGGCCGATGCAATCGAGAGACTGAGAGGAACTGGACTTGGCAGAGGAATGCATAGAAATATCTGCCTTTGCCAGGAGAATCCAAACCTGCCTAATAGCCTATGAATGTGGAATCCCGCCCTTTTTTGCGGGTACTAAGAGTCCTCTCACTACCAACCAGCAGACATCATCATCTGGCTGGGTCTTGCCGGTATCAACAACGAGAAAGAAGAACCAAATGGGTCATAATTGCACTCGAGTATCACAAAAAAAATTAGCAACTTTTGGTGTGTTTTTGCACAACTTCAGTGTATTCAACAAGCTACTCATGTGTATACACACGATATAATTCGTCTAGCATCAAAGTTGCTTTTGCTTAGCACTAAGGTTGCCTCATCTAACATCGAAGTTGCCTTTGAAAAAAAAATTCAAAACATATTCGTATGGGATTTCGTTTTGAAGAGTTCGTCACGAGGAACCCAACGATTAAAACATATCATAATTCCGGCACACGATTTATCTTTTTGATTTTTTTTCCATACAGAAATTAATGCACATCCAACATATGACAAGCCAACTATGCACATCCAACGCGCAAATTAACTATTTTAGTTTGGAAATAGCTGAGGACATCTGCCATGTGGTTGCTAGAAGGTGAAGTTAGTTAACCTTCTAGTCATGATAGATAACTCGAAAAGAATTTTTGTTGATAGACGATCATACTACGTACACTAATAAGAATTTGTTTTTTTAGCATTAAAGTTGCTCAATATCACCCCAAAGTTGTTTAAAAAAAGTTTATCAAAACCTATCCATATTGGATTTAGTTTTGAAATACTCGTCGTGACAAACACAATGGTGAAAATAGATTTAAAATTCGACGCTATAGTTAAAAGTTATGGATTTTAATTTCTTTTGAAGCCTCAAATAGATGCATGGGCGTGGAATTGAAGATAAAACGCATGTAGTATTATTTAGGGTAAAATTAATCCCAGCCATTAAGAGGATGACGTGTGGGACTCAGACCGGTGGGGATTTGGGCCTTGGCCTTTCGGCAAGCCATCAGTCTCGTCTCCTTCCTCCGTTCCGCCCCCTTTCGCCGCCGCGGCGGTAAACCCTCGCAATGCCGTCCTCCGGAGCCGGCGGGAGGTCGTCGAGGTCCGCCATCGGGGCCGACACGGCGAGCGGGCACCACTTCCTCACGATCCATGAGTACTCCTGCACCAAGGACCTTCTCACCGGGGAGAAGATCAGTTCCCGGCCGTTCACAGTCGGCGGCCACCGCTGGCGCATCGACTACTACCCAAACGGCATAGACCTGGCGGTCGCAGATTACGTATCCTTCTGCCTAATCCTCGACGAAGATGTCCCGGCGGCGGTGAAGGCGAAGTACAGCTTCTGCCTCACCGGGGAGGCCGAGAAAAGGCAAGCGGCGGGGCTGTCGTCGGCGTTTCTGAACACATTCACTTCCAGGAAAGGCGGCACCTTCAACTGGTTCACGGCGTTCATCAAAAGATCGGTGCTGCAGAGCTCCAAGAATCTAGAGAACGACTCGTTTACTGTCCGGTGCGACGTCATGGTCGTCCACGGTTACCACGCGGCGGACGGCGCTGCGGGCTTCGTCTCCGTGCCCTCGTGCGACCTGCGCCGGGACCTCGGCGAGCTCCTCAGGACCGAGAGAGGCGCTGACGTGGTGTTTGAGGTCGGCGGTGAGACCGTAGCCGCGCACCGGTGCGTGCTCGCTGCTCGCTCGTCGGTCTTCGCCGCCCAACTCTTCGGACCAATGAAGGAGGGCAAGGCCGATGGCAGTGTCGTGCGTGTGGAAGACATGGAGGCGGAGGTGTTCAAGGCGCTGCTCTGCTTCGCATACACTGGCTCGTTGCCGGAGATGCGCAAGGAAGATGAAGACGTCACCTGCCAGCATCTGCTCGTCGCTGCAGACAGGTTCGACATGGGCCGGCTGAAGCTCATCTGCGAGGAGAAGCTGTGCGAGTACATCGACGTTGGCACGGCGGCGACCATCCTGGCACTGGCTGAGCAACACCGCTGTGAGGGGCTGAAGAAGGCGTGCTTCGATTTCCTCGCTGCTCCTGGAAATTTGACGGCCGTGGCAGCCACCGACGGAATCCAGCATCTGAGCGTGAGCTGCCCTTCTCTTATGGTCAAGCTCGTGGCCATGTCCCCCGTGCATTTGCTGAGTGATGCATGATGCTTATCGGTGTTCCACTCTTCCCTCTGTTCCATAATACAAGTCTTTTTAGATATTTCACTAGAGGACTACATACGGATGTATATAGACATACTTTAGAGCGTAGATTCACTTATTTTGTTCTGTATGTAGTCTCATAGTTAAATCGCTTAACAGACTTATATTTAGGAACGGAGGGAGTAGTAATCGGGTAGCCGTCTTTGTGTTTCGATGCATCTACCCGAGTTGTCAACCGATATGCGAAATTAGCCTCATTTTGCCCTCTTTTGTCGGTTCATTGCATCTCTCCAACTATGCTATTAAGGCCCTGTTTGAAACCATCCAGGTTATATAATCCAGTTTTTATAATCTATTATGTCTTCAAACAGGACAGATTATGATGTAGATTATAAAAACTAGATGAACAGATTATTAAAAACTCATAATCTACTCTACACCAGCTAAAATCAGATTATGGATTGCTAATGACCCATTATCCTTGTAAAGTTAAAGATAATTACATTTCTACCACTGCCACCCTCCTCTTTTAAAAAAACCCAGAGGGCGGACATGTCATTATGCAATGTAAAATCTGGATTATAGTTTATATAATCTAGCCTCCAAACATGCCCACGTAGATTATTTTTATAAACCAGATTATATAATCTATCTTCATAATCCAAATTATCATAATCTATTATGATTACAAACAGGGCCTAACCAGGAATTGCGTTGGAATCAGAAGGTTTTTTAGGCAATGATAGCTCGTGTGGTTTAGCATGGGAGTGCTTCATGCTTTCTGAACTTTATTTACTTAATTATACTCTCTCCGATCCATATTACTTGTCGCTCATACGGATATATCCATATTACATCAGTTTGAGCCACAACTAATATGGATTGGAGGGAGGACTATTATCACTTGGTTTTTGTGGTACATGATTTCATCTCCTATCTTTCTAAGGAGATGCAGAGCAGTATCAGACTGTTTCAGTAATGGACACCCTTGCCAATTTATAGTGGATGACTATTTTTCAGGTAGATGTGCTGATTGAACCTCCACTGGGCAACTATTAGTTATCCGGTTATATTATTTCCTATGCATACATGGAAATGCTTTGGACAAGTAATGAAAAACACCTGTGCTGATTGAACCTTCACTGGGCAACTGTTAGTTATCTGGTTATATTAGTATTTCTTATGGAGATGTCAACACATTCTCTTATCTACTCTCTGCCTGTTAATCAAACACTGCTTTCTTATCAGATATCTTGATCATTGCATCTTTGCTGGTCCTGTTATTTTCTCCCCTTTTCCTTCTCCTTATGCGTAAGAAAAACATGGTTGACACTTGACACTAGATGGAAATGAAGAAAAAGAAGAGATTTGTTACCAGGAATTCTGCAGGTATGACAATCAGTACCCATACCCTTGAGAATTTGGTGACTTGGTCACAAGGGTATCATGAAAATTCTCTGTCAAATCATGAAAACCAGTTTGCCTCTAGAATTGCCTTTGTTGGTATGTTTCAAGTACATGTTTAGCACAACAATTTGATTATGTTGATCAGAAGAGGTATCCAGTCGCATTACAAGAAATTTGCATGGGGGTCATGGGATACTATCTCTTCTCAGAAATTAGAACATCGAACATTTTCTTTTCTTGTTTTCGATGCGGTCCAGGTTGCCTGTGAAATTGTAAGTTGATCTTCAGGGAGCAGCAAAGTCATTTCCTATCTTATATCGAAAGCAGCACAAGTGTGTTGTGTTGGTGATAGGTAGTGTCAACAGGAACACAACACTTTGTTCTACGATTACCAGAATTAATTGATGTGGTGTTGCTGTTTTTTTCCATTTGACCTAAAGTCTCGCAGCAGGTAGCCAGGTACGAGCGGTTCTGCCAGCTCGACCGCAGCGCTAAGGGGTTCCTCTCCATCCCCGAGTTTCTCCGCCAACCCGTTCTCCCAGGTCTGCAGAGTTTTGGCTGCTTTCCTCCTTTTTGTACGATCGACTGCACATGCCAATGGTGATCTTGGTTTTATGTATCGTCCTTGGATTAGGCTAAGTCCTTCCACGTGAAGATGTGTTGACAGCCCAACATCAGTTCGTAAGTTTAACACATGTGAACCGTGTATTCTCGTTGTATTCAACGGTTGAGAATGCTTTCAAGAGAAAGGAAGCAAGAAAAGGCCTAGCCACTCCACCCCTGCCCGTGATGGCTGTCATTCTGAGAGTGAGAGAGAGCACATAAAAGAAAACACAACCTGTACGAGAGAGAAAGGAGAAAAAGTGGATGTTCTGTCCAGATTTGATGCATCTGATTAGACAGTGTTCAAGCTAGTGATTGAAGGCTCAAATGTACTTGGATCGATCCCAAGCTTGGTGAGCTCGTTCCTTACTTTGAGTACTTCAATCTGGTTAGCTGGTTTGAGGATTGGGTCGGTGAAGCATCAGATTTGAGAGTGGTTTTCTCAGCTCCGACACCTGCAGTTTCGGAACGGAGTAGTTTTGGGAGACGAACAGCTTGGATAGGCAAACGGTGTCCCATTGAGCTGAAAAATGAGGGGATCTTAGGAACTCATGTGTCTACTTGTCTGCCAAATTTGTTGTTGTTTGGTTCAACGGTTTAAAAACAGTTTGCAATATAATGAAGGGGACAAAAGCTGTGTGTACTCTGCTTTGCCGGAATCTTGCCTCTTGTGGTTGTTGTTGTTGTTGCCAGTTGGTAATGTGGAGAGTGTGTTGTAATCTCTCTAGAGATTCTAGAAAAGACTTTGTACTCATCATTCTCATAGCGAAGTTGTGCGGTCCACACCCATGTTTTTTTACTCCTCAACTTGAGGAGGTTTTTTCACGTCAAATTCTGTGTCACATGTGCATGTTGTTTGTATTATTTCGCTGCTTACTTGTTGGTTGAAGCTGTCTTTAAAGTTCATCACGAGAGAAGGGGGTTGTATAGTGTGCATATTTGTCGTGTAGGTGAATTTGTGCATTTTATTGTTGATGTGCAGCCTGTGGTGGCCCCCTAGGTTTTGTGCAGAGTTTTGCAGCCGAGAGAGGTACTGATTTACATAACCCTTAGTATTCCTATGTTAAATGGTGGCAAAAAGTAAATTAGGACTCCGTCTAGGTGGTGTACTTGAGGATTTTACACTGTTTTCTCAGACATATAGCCCCAAGACAAAGACCCAAAACTGATTAGTTCGGATATATGATTGCTACAACAATTCAGTATTAAACCGTATATCATCCTAATTTCGGAGGAGGGAGAGCTGTGGCGCTCGGTCCAGATCTCCCCGTGACGCTTTCACATATTTATACATATCAAGGCGGCGGCTGTGGAGCTATACATGCAAGAGAGACATGTATGCCCTTAACTAACCACAAAAATGCTGTCATATAGGATATTATATATTTTGACAAAGGTGATTTTATTTGTCACATGTCAGTTATCGCCAAGACTCATTTGCTTTTGTTAACTTTTATGTTTAGTTTGTCACAATTATTATTTACTGGGCACACATATTTAAGAGAGAGACACCATCATCTTGTAATTTGTCCTAAGGCACATGCTTTGCGTTTCGCCTTGTGAGAATTATGAAACATTCTAGGAAAGGAGATGTTCAGATTTACGGGGCCGGATTGGTTCCTCATTCTGTTAGATCAACTGGGGTCTACTACACGCGATCAAGTTTTGTTCATCTTCTGGAGAGCCGACATCTTAGGAACAATTTGATTTTTGAAAAAGGAAAAGAATTTGTGAATGCATCGGTGTCCTATGTGGAAAATTATTGAAAAACATTCACGAGTGCGGGTGCTTGTGTGAAGGTGGATCAAAACAACAAAGGTAAATGGGAGATAGGTAATGACAAGTGCTTTTGTTCACCTACAAATTCATGTGATGCATGTATGGAAACCTTCGGATCCGAATTATACTAAGTTAAATGTTATTGCAAGTTTTGTGGGGTGCATGAGATCTGCTAGTGTGGGGGTTCTCGTCAGGAATCATTTGGGAGAGGTCCTGGTTTCTTCATGAAATTATCTCCGTTCATGTTTCGGAGTGGATGAAGCGGAACTTCGTACGTGCCTTGCCGGGCATTACATTGGGATTACTCTTCACAAATCAATAATTTTGGAAACTGACAGTTCCTATGTTGCATCTTTCCTAACAAAAGGAACCCTAGACAGGTCGGCTCTTGTGGATCTAAACAAGGAAGCGATTGACGCCTCCAAATTTATGAAGGATATTAAGATTATTAAAGTGGCTAGGCTCACTAATAAGGCGACGTATGGGATTGCTAAATTTAGTTTCGATATAAGTTGGATGATGTGTTTTAGCACCGTAATGAAAGATTGTACGGGCCTTGTTAATTAATCAATATATGGATGGGTTTTCAAAAAAAAAATACACGTGTGACAAGAACATCCCGCAAGAAAAAAAGATGGGACCCTCTATTTAAGAGTTGGCTAAGAAAATGTTTAGTCGTGACTTTGTTTTCTATCCGTCCAATCAGCATCTAACGGCTCACAGATCATCTTCTTCTTTCTTCATCCCGATCTAATCCACACTTCTGCCGGCAGCCTACCCTCCCCCTCCTCCTCCTCCCCCCCCCCCCCCCCCCCCCCAGGCCGGCGGGTGCTATCGCGCCGCCTCACCGCCCTCCCCTCCCCTCGACCTTCCCTCATCGTCATTGTTGGCCGCCGCCGCGACCATACCTCTAAGCCTCACACCACCAACGGAGAATTCTAACGATACCTGCACCCCTCCCTCTAAGATAGATAATGGGCCTGTGGCTTCCTGCTAAGACAGATAGTGAGGTGTGCCTTCCAGATAATGGTACTAAGGGCATGTACAATGATGCTATCTTAAGAGTGTCATGTAGGATAAATGATTAGGTGGAGGAGACAGAACTCATAAAAGAAGTTTGCCTTCTCTTATTTAAGAGAGAACAAGAGGTGATCTCTTAGCACAATATGTCTTACCATATTTTTAGAAATAACTAGTTATTGAAGATAAGATTAAGAGGTGATTCATTGTAAGACATTTTTTATCTCTAAATTACATGCAAATTTTAAAATAATGCCATTTTATTAACCATTTTACATGCCCTAATTATTCTAGGAGGTTTCCCTGAAAAAAAAATTCTACAAGGTGACTGGAGCAACAAGAAATTTTTGGTACCTGAGAAATAGCAAAACCCCAAAACGATAAGTACTGTTTTCAGTTGTAACCGCCGAAAATCGTGCACGGATAAGTACCACCGAGTTATCTCAGAGGCCGGAGCTCAGTTGTCACTTTACACATGCACCTACCCGCGGTGCATGCGGATCGAGACGCGCCCCAGATGGAGCCTATCGGAAAATTCGTTTCAGCCGTCACGGATGGTTTGAGCGATCTGCTCCATCTCCTTCCTCCGCTCCTCCCCTTCCGCCGCCGCGCTAAGCCCTATGAGCGCCCGCCTCCGCGGAGCAGGTCGGCAATGGCGTCCCCCGCAGCCGGCGGCGAGCCGTCGAGGTCCGCCATCGTGGCCGACACCACGAGCGGGCACCACCTCCTAACCATCCACGGCTACTCCTGCACCAACGTTCCCACCGGACAGAAGATCAGTTCAGCGCCCTTCCAAGTCGGCGGCCACCGCTGGCGCATCGACTACTACCCTAACGGCACAAACTCGGGGATCGCGGATTACGTGTCCCTCTCCCTGGTCCTCGCCGAAGATGCCACGGCGGCGGTGAAGGCCAAGCACAGCTTCTGCTTCGCCGGGGAGCAGGAGCAAAGGCAAGAAGCAGCGCGGCGGCTGAAGTCGGCGCCGGTGGTCACGTACTCGTCAAGGGGGTGTTGCTTCTTCAACCGCTACTCGACCTTCATCACAAGGAAGGACCTGTTGAAGTCCGAGAATCTAAAGAACGACTCCTTCACCGTCCGGTGTGATATCGTCGTCGTCCATGGTTACCGCGCCCAGGAGGCCTTCGTCCCCGTGCCCGCGTGCGACCTCGGGACGGACCTCGGCAAGCTCCTTGAGACCGAGAAAGGCGCCGACGTGGTGTTCGAGGTCGACGGCGAGACCGTCGCCGCGCACCGGTGCGTGCTCGCGGCCCGCTCCTCGGTGTTCGCGGCTGAGCTCTTCGGGCCAATGAAGGAGGGCAAGGCCGATGGCTGCGGCATCGTGCGTGTGGAAGACATGGAGGCGGAGGTGTTCAAGGCGCTGCTCCGTTTCGCGTACACCGGCACATTGCCTGAGACGATGCTCAAGGAAGAGGAGGATGTCACCTGCCAGCATCTGCTCGTCGCGGCTGACAGGTTCGACATGGGGCGGCTGAAGTTGATGTGTGAGGAGAAGCTGCGCGGGTACATCGACGTTGGCACCGTGGCGATCATCCTTACGCTGGCCGAGCAGCACCGCTGTGAGGCGCTGAAGAAGGCGTGCTTCGATTTTCTGGCCAATCCGACCAATCTGAGGGCCGCCATGTCCAACGACGGCTTGCGACATCTGAGCGCGAGCTGCCCGTGTCTTTTGGCTGAGCTCATGGCTATGTCCTTGGAGCATTAGCTGAGTGATCGACGCCCAGTAGTAATGAGCAGTCTTAGGATCGGTACATCTCTGCATCTATCCTAAATTACTACCAAGATGCAAAATGTTGCTACATTTCCCCCCTGTTTTGTCAGTTCATTGCATCTCTTCAACTGTCTGAATTAGTCGGGAAGAGCATTCATCAGAGGGCATAGAGTGCCCAGATTTTTTTCGGCAATGTAAACTTGTGGTTTCAGGTCTTTTTCATTAGAAAATTTTGTTTGTTTTAACATCGGGTGCTCCATGGTTTCTGAACATCATGGTTTCATGCCCTTGTCATTAGATATTGCGTTTGTTTTAGCATTGGAGCTCCATGGTTTCTGTACTTTGTTGACTTATATGTTTGATCATTTAATTCTTGTGGTACACGATTTCATATAACCAGTGTCAAACCCTTGCCAATCGATCATGTATGATTATGTTTCAGGTAGCCGTGTCAACTGAGGCTGAATTGGGCATGTTGATGTTAGTTGTCCCGTTATATTATTTTCCGTGCATTCAGGATGAGTAGTACAGAACACTTGTGCTTGCTCTTTCTCCAGGAGCAACAAGTGCATTTGTTAATCAAAAAGTACATTCAGGATGAGTAAATAATCTATTATCTACTCTCTCCGTTCCTAAATACAAGTCTTTTTAGAGGTTTTACTAGAGTACTACATACGGATGTATAGATACACTTTAAAATGTTAATTCACTCATTTTGTTCCATATGTAGACCCTTAGTGAAATCTCTTAAAAGACTTGTATTTAGGAACGGAGGGAGTATTTTGCATGTTATTCATTGTTATCATGTAGCTTGATCATTTTATCTACACTAGTGGTGTAAATTTCTCCCTTTTGAGTTGTCTTTGTGTGTCAAATTCAGTATAACAATCAGTACCCACACTGTCCTGAGGATTTTGTGATTTGGGAACAGGGGGCATCATGGAAATTCTCATCAAATCATGAACACCAGTTTGCTTCTAGGATTGCCGTTGTCGGTAATCTGTTAATTAAGTACATGTTTATTTGGCAATGTTAAGTACATATTCAGGACATGGAGGGCACCAGCGCCACTCGATAGAAATAGGTTCAGGACGTGAAGCTCAATTATATTTCCCTTTATTGGAGAACTATGTGGACCATCGAACATCCAAAGTTCCGTTGTATCACGCAAAGCCGTCCCGCACCATCTGATCAAGTATGGTTGCGCCATGCTTGAGGTCACACGCAATAGAACACGTTAGTGACGCGGGGTTTGTTACTGGCGCCGTCACACGATATTATTATGAAACTTTGAAAATTAACTTGCTCACATCCTAGTTTAGCTTCACAAGTCCTTTTGTTTAGATTGAGAATTTCCTCAACATTTGTTATTTGTCAGTGTCACCGAGCCTGATTCGTCCACACGTTTATACAAAGACCGGAGATTGAAGTTCATGTTGGGCAAAAGAAGTAACAAGCATGACTTGACTTAACAATGATGCTCATGATCCACCCAATTCTAAAATATGAAATAATAAAAAAAAAACAATCCGGGCCATCATTTTTGTGCCTAAACTCGACTTACATGCATGCATCTACCACTTCCCAAGCCGGGAAACGAATAGTGCCAGCCAGTCCATCTCAAACAAAACAACCTTCTGACGGTTAAGCCCATCGAAACCATCGGGCAACTCAAACTGCTCCATCACTCCCGTCTCAACGTCGGCGATGTAAATCTGCCTCTGGCTATCCTTGAGTAGCATCGTGCCACTCTTCTCGCCTAACAATCTCAAGTATATTTTCGTTGGCCTTCTTGTAATCTGCCTAGGTGGTTTCAACTCGACAGTGCGAGTGGTGAGCCACCTCGCCTCGGCAACAACACCATCGTCGCTCTTTTTTCCGTCTTCCTGCGTGCAGATCTTTAGCTCGAGGCCTGGTCTTGACAGAAGCAACACCAAGGGCGTTCCGTTTGAAGCGACCGCAAGTTGTGGGTCTTCGTTGGTTTCCATGTAAGTTGTCCTGTCCATGATCATTGTCTGAGAGATGTGAAACGTGCCCATATCCATGTCAAGAGAGTAGTCGGGGTACCAGTTCCGGACGCTCCAATGCACCCTACCACGGGACACAATGGCGTCGGAATGCTTGCAGCCACGGATCCCCCCAACGTTGTCAAAGGTTAGGTTTACAGGCTTACTCCACATTGACTCGCTGGATGAGAATGTGTAGAGGCTGGGCGGGCCGACATACATCGTGGCGATGATCAGCACTTTAAAGAAGGTCGAGTAGCCCGGTTGCAAAGGCTGTTGCTCTGCACTGCTGGAGGAGCAGTCTGCACCAGTTAGGACTGCGTAGCCGCTTTCGGAGAAGTTCAAGTGTCCGTATAGCGGGGGAAGCACGTCGCACACGCCGGCGAGCAGATTGCACACAGCCAGACGAACGACGGGCTTGCCGTGCTGATAGCCAGCAGAAGCGACTTCCGGGGAGAGGTGCACGAGGAGGAGGCCGCGGCGCGCTGTGAGCGGCACCGCGCCGTCCAGGAGGCGCGCGTCGGCGTCGCGGAAGAAGGAGGCGAGGGAGCGCCGGCGGGGGCCGAACGCCGACCGCGGCGTCGGGACGAAAAACGTCGCAAACATGGGGATGGGGTCCCCTGTCCGGAAGTCGGGGTCCGTACGGTCGAGGCGTTTCGGGGCGAAGAAGCCGGCGACGAAGCGGCTCGCGCTGGCCCCATGACCGTCCGGCCAGCGACGGCGAAGGAAGGAGGCGTCGGCGACGAGGTGGCTCCAGCGCTTGCACATCACGGCGCAGCGGAAGAGAGCGGCCGTGCCTTGGACGCGGAGAAGGATCTCGCGGACGGCGTCCTCCGGGAGCGTCGACACCGCCTCCGCCTCCGCCTCCGCCTGCGTCGCCGCACTCCGGTCCATGTTTTCGATCTGTAGCGCGCGTGGTCGTGTTCGTCAGCGACGTTTGTGCAGGCGGGACGGACGAGGACGTCCCGAAAAGATTATGCACGTGATGTCAAACTTAGTACGTCCCGAAACTAATATTGGACGGCCCATATATATAGCTTGTTGCTCATCCAATCCTAGGAATAGCCCATAATCAGTGTTCGCTACAACAATCTCTAGTAGAGACTCTTTTCTGCAACCCCACGCTTCGATGTGATGATTTCATGTAATTCACTCGCCTACACAAGATTTGATAAATATGCCACTCAAATCAAGAGGTCCTTCACCACACGGAAAATCGTAATGTCATACTGGGTTCATATTTAGGTATCTCTTTTTTGACAAAAAAAATGTTTTCTAGGCAAGACACATCATGTGAAGTTTCTAAAAAAATATATAGTATTAGATCACTTGTGACCCGTGGTCAAATATACATCAAATCGATGTAACCCCCCTCCCCCGCGTCGCTCCCGCGAGCGACGGGGGGAAACTCTAGCGGCCACCTCTCCGTCCCCTTCCTCCCTCCTCACCCCCTCACAGCCGCCAGCAAAGGCAGCGGGCGAAGCCCGACTGGCCTCTTCGGTGGCAGGGCCTCGTTCCCCTCCTCTCGCCCTCACCCGGCTCGCGCGGAACAGCCCGGGCGTGCGAAGGCACTGCGCTCGCGCGGGGCGTAGCGATGTGGAGGCGGATGGTCTGGGCGGCATTGTGCGTTTGGTTAGCGGCGTGGTGCCCCGGACAAGCTCTTGCGGCGCGGCGGCTGCAGGTCTGTGGTGATGCCGCACCTGTCGGATCCGAACAGATGTGGCGCCGGCGGCCTGGCAGATGGCGGGGGCTGCGTGCGGCCTTCCCTGCCATGGCCAACGACTCGTGGGGCAGGTGGCGTGGTGGTGGGGCCTCCTGTTCTGGTGGCGCAGTTGTGGTGGCGACGACCTCCTTCGGCGAGGGTACCCCTCCTTCGCGACGGGGGGAGGTGGTGCCGATGGGTTCAGGCGTTGGACTTGGCCTGTGGGTGTCGAGTCGGCGACGTGCACTGATCTCGGTCATGGACGGCCTCGTGTGCCCATGGTTAGATATGAAGACGGCGACCTCTGCGTTTTCTCGCCGCCCACGTCGACCCGGTAGCCGGTGACCTCGTGTGGCTGGTTTACTGGTTGGTCAAGGGTGGGCTACGGATGGGGTAAACCCTTGGAGGGCTACGGCAGCCACGATGCCGGCGGCACTCCGTTGCCGTTCTACTTCTTGGAGTCGGTATCAAGTCCTAGCTCATCCCCCATCTCCTTGCCCTGGGTGAAAACTCAAATCCCCTCGGATTGGGTAGCGACGGCGTCTTGGTGTCGCTTTCTTCCTGAAGACGCCGCCTTTGGGACGGGTGAGTGGTGGTCACGGCTTTGGCGTGGTCGGTTTGCCGGTTTCTTCAGTTGTTCCTGCTCGACAACGTTTGCCGATCCTGCTAGTTGTGGCACGAGTCGTAGGCATTGATCAGAGTGGCTTTGCCGGCGTGGTGGCTTGTTGCCTTCCACTAGTGGAAAATGGGCCTTTGGCCGGGACCCTTTAGTCCCGGCCTGCCTCTGGGCCGGGACTAAAGGCCCGGCCACGTCGCCCCAATTCTCAATGCCTCCATCGAGGCTTTAGTCCCAGCCCGTAAGGAGCCTTTAGTCCCGGTTCGTGTCCCAAACCGGGACTAAAGGGCTACGCGGCGGGCAGTGGTGGTGGCAACCGTTCGTATCCCCCTTTAGTCCCGGTTGGTGGCTCAACCCGGGACTAAAGGCCTAACACGTGGCCTGCCATAGTGGTGGCAACCGTTGGTATACCTCATTACTCCCGGTTGGTGGCTCAACCCGGGACCATAGGCCCAAACGGTTTGCCACAAGATTGTCAAAAAGGACCCCCTGTCGAGTGGGATTGTCAAAAGAGACCACATGCGAGTGCAAACGTCAAAAAAGACCCCCACCCCGGGTGGCGGCAGGCGCGCCAGGCGGCACGTGGCACCTGCCGCCACCGCAGGAGGCGGCCGTGGGGCCTACCGCACCAGCCCCTGGCGGCCGGGGCCTGCCGCCACCGCCCCTGGCGGCCAGCGCGGGATCCGTTCCCGATTCGTTCTGTCCGTAACGGACAAGGCCGGGTGGGCCCTGCCGCCTCGGGAGCAGGCGGCCAGGTGCCCTTTTTTCCGCGCGCCGGCACTGTTGATGATTGATTGCGCTGATTCCGAGGCTCCTTTCCCGCTCGAATTTTTCCCGCGCGGCCGGGCAGAACTGTGGGATTTTTTCCCGCTCTCCACCGACGAAACAGTGCGAAATTTACTCCTTTATAAGCGAACCGCGTCGCTACCTCCTCTCTCACTCTCTTCTCCTGTCATTGCCTCCCGTGTCACTCCTCTTTCTCACTCTCTTCTCTTTCTCACTCCGTATGAATGTTTATGTGGCGATTTAGGACGGATTAAAGTGAGATTTTGAAGACGTTGTAGTTGAAGAAAAGATAGATCAAGGTAAGAGCTTTCCATATCTGTTGGTTGTGTTTGCATGCATGATGTATTTATTTTGTTTGATTAGTTTCTAAGTATGTGTTTTCTTTTGTCTTAGAGAGCGTATTATCACTTTTGTGGAACTATTTTGAAGACGTTGTTGTTGAAGAAAAGATAGATCAAGGTAAGAGCTTTCCATTTCTGTTGGTCGTGTTTGCATGCATGATGTTTTTATTTTGCTTGATTAGTTTCTAAGTATGTGTTTTCTTTTGTCTTAGGGAGCGTATTATCACTTTTGTGGAACTATTTTGAAGACGTTGTAGTTGAAGAAAAGATAGATCAAGGTAAGAGCTTTCCATTTCTGTTGGTCGTGTTTGCATGCATGATGTTTTTATTTTGTTTGATTAGTTTCTAAGTATGTGTTTTCTTTTGTCTTAGGGAGCGTATTATCACTTTTGTGGAACTATTTTGTCATGCGATATGAACTACTAAGTTGAAGATCAAGGTATGAGACTTTGTTCATATTTGTGTTCATGTGATAATAGGTCGACTATGTTCATATATTACCGATGATTTGTTCGTGTTTGCATGCAACTGGTATTTAGAAAGGAGCCGAAGAAATGCATATGTAACTAGCATTTTTGTAAAAAAACATGTAATAATATGTTAGCTCCATTGATACGAACTACAAGCAATTATGGCCAGAAGGCACCACATGGGTTCCAGATCCCGCATTGATGCGAACCAGCAAGGGACGGCGTCAGTCTAGGCGTCATCGCAATGACATGGACCACAGCCAGTTGGGAGAACCAAGGCGATGCCGCGTATGTAGGTGTGCTGGTCACCCGCGTAGGGACTGTCCGTATCGTAACAACAACACTGCGTGATATGTAATCATGCTATGTATTCATAATTTAATCGTGATGTAATATTCGGAACATGTATTTTAATTTAATCGTGATGTAATATTCGGAACATGTATTTTAATTTAATCGTGATGTAATATTCGGAACATGTATTTTAATTTAATCGTGATGTAATATTCGGAACATGTATTTTAATTTAATCGTGATGTAATATTCGGAACATGTATTTTAATTTAATCGTGATGTAATATTCGGAATATTTAATTTTTTTCATCGTGATTGCAGGTTATGGCTGAAATGCCCCAGCTTTTGAATGGTTATCACGACAACCACCACCGTTGCCAGCTTTTCATAAATCCAAATCATGAAAATCCTCCTCAGACCTTCCGGCTTCGAACTGTAAAGACGCCCTGGTCAATAGAGAATCGGTTCCTTGAACACCTTGAGGCTTATGGACTCCTACATTTTGCGAACATCGCAGCTCGTCGAGGTAGTTTTACTGCCGACCCATCCCTTTTGACATCCCTCGTTGATAGATGGAGACCGGAGACCCACACATTTCACTTTCGATGTGGAGAGCTTGCACCTACTCTAAAAGATGTGTCAATGATCACAGCTTTATCAATTAGAGGTGTGCCAGTGGTACATCCACGAGTTTCTCCTAATTGGCCAGCAGATGTCTCTGCCCGTCTGAGGCTCGAAATGCCCATATCAGATCGTTCTGGTCCGCCTCAAGGTGTCCCACACAGCTGGCTTCGTATTAACTTCGAAATTTTATCTACCCATGCTGATCCTGAGACAACGAAGAGACACTTGTTTGCATATTTGTTGTGGCTCTTCGGTGTGATGTTTCCTTATTCTCACGGGGATGTAGTTTTGCCTGGTCTCATCTATTTTGCCGCAAAGATAGTAGACGAACCTTTACCCCAAAATCCACCATATAGCTTTGGTTCTGCTTTGCTTTCTCACACATACCGAGGGTTGTGTGATGCCACTCAAAAAACGGCATTCACATCTAAAGCTCCATTACTTTGTGTCTCCTACGAGTTTCTACAGTTGTGGTCCTGGGAATACTTACCTGTAGGACGACCGCAGATAGTAGAACCCGCAACCCCGTACAACTATGATGAGGGTGTTGTAACTATGTCCACTCGGTGGATGCTGGGTCGAAAAAACTGGTCTACTAAAATTGCAAAAAATTGTTACCCCATATACCATGATCAGTTCGAGCTTCTTAACGACTCACTAATAACATGGAACCCGTGGACTGAGGCGCACATTGATATGGTATTTGGTTCGCAACACATGCCAGTGGAATGCGTGAGAGATAGTGCCTTTTGGATGACTCGCTGCAATTTACTCTATCTATGGTTTGTGGAACCGTATAATCCTGACCGTGTCATGAGACAGTTCGGTCTATATCAAGATATTCCACCACCGGTTCCAAGATGTATCGACGAAGAAACTCATAAGTAAGTAAGATGTGACCTAGCTAAATAGATATTCCATCAACTATTCTTGAATTTTTTTTTGTTATCTATAATTACAGGATGAGCAATATGGGCAGATCTGGTGTGGACTGGAATACAGAAAACATTGAATGGATAAATCAGTGGAATAATGAAGCTCTACAAAATATAGTGCCTCAGCAACGGTAATTTTACTAATGTTAATTTAATTATGTGCTTATAAAATACAGAATGTGATGTCAATTTAGTAATGTTAATTTATTTATGCAGAACGTACGATGCAACTACGACAGAAGCGTACTATAATTGGTATCGCATGAGCACGCGTACTAGACTGACGAGTGAACCACCTACGATGCCAGCACATCCAACGCATATGGAACAGTTGCAGAGACGGATGGACACATCATCAGCTTACTATCGTGACTCCGCGGTAATAATCAACATCTTGCTATTCAGGTCCATCATTTCATGAACAATTTAACCAACGAACAACGATTTTTTTCAGATTGATATTTGCACCCAAGTACAAGCGATGGCGAGTGAAGGAATGCGAGCCGAGGGAATTGATCCTAAACGCAGGTCGTGGTTTAAAAAAATTAGCGAATTCGTGAGCACAAGGATTACGAGATGCGGTACAGAGAACGACGTTGTCACTGCAGCGTACAACATTCCGGAACCGAGGTCAGCTAGACCGAGTGGGGCGCCGTCGTCGTCCATGCGGTGGGCAGAGGGTCGTAATACTATGCCGACACTTCCACGACATGACTCGTCTCTACCAATACATGGGCACACATCACAGGTAAATGCTCCAGATGTAGGATCGACACCCGAACAGACTCATTTCGTGGAGCAGGATGCATATACAACATATGGCGCACACATTCAAGGATCTTAGCCATATCTGCCCACACGAGGGATTAGGATGCCCGAGGAGAATCGTTGGGCTGAGACAAGCGAGGGAGCACAAAGCTACAACAGCGGTCAGGTATGTACAATTATAATAAGCAATTACATAACTTCTATTTACACATCTTTTTGCTACACACAATTTATTTTAAAAACATTTTTTCGTAGACCAGGAAATTAATGATCCATCATGGGGAGATGAACATACCCAGCGTGGCGTACAGAAAGAAATACTCACAGAAACCCATGATACTCAATGCACGCTCCGAGGAATGATAAATGATTTTTTCGGGCAGGACGTTATTGGTCCATCTTACATCAATTCTGAGTCACAACCATTCACCTACAATTTAGAATCATCATCTCAATATGGATTTCAGACTCCACCACCTATGCATGAGTCGCAGACACAGGAACACGAGGGACAGTACGGTCGTGGTCTTCGTGAACATAGACCCCCTGATCGATTGTCACCCTCCGGTCGTCGGGCAAGGCCAGCTGGTCGTCGTCGCATAGGGTGATTACAATGTAAAAAAGATAAGTAATGGATGTTGTTATTACAATGTAAATCTAAAAATATGATTTTTAATGGACTAACGATGTAAATATGGCTGCTCGTTAGGTACTATGGAAAATTTGTTAGTGTTTTATGGGCACATCGTACGTGAGGGTCCTTCTGGTGTGGATGTGTCTAGGTGCGGGATGACTACGGTTGTAGTGAAAGACATGGTTAATGTAGAGTATGTGGCAGTTAGAAGGTGCATCCGATCGGTGTTTGGTTCAGCGATGAATGGAAAAAAAATGACCCTGGAGGCTTTCGTGGTTAAGGGAGGAAATCGTTGGGTTTTGCGACGGGTTACCGGTGAAAGAGCATGGGCGTCGTACATGGGTTTTGCAAGCAATCCCAATAACTCCATGTATGGACAACCCATGGTTTATGTGGAGTTCATTTCTGTCAGTGATGTCGCCGAGTGCAATAGCGGTGCCGGTGAGGCCGAGTTGGCCGCAACTGTAGCCCCCGACGCCGGCCCATCGGAACCAAGCGGTGGCGAACATATGGCCATAACTGTAGCCCCCGACGCCGGCCCAACGGAACCAACAGGTGGCCATCAAGTGTATGACACGGGATATTGGTCTGCGGTCGTTGACATGAGCGAACATGTCGAGGGATTGCCGGAGGCGCTAGATGATGACGATGATGGTCATTCTTCTGCGTCTTCGGAATCAGATGATGATGAAGTTGTTCCTCCTGAGAATGCGGTCGCTGCAGCAATCAACCCAGAGTTTTTACAGGTTATGAGCATCACCAATGAATTTCACTCTGTTGCTGGCCTAGACGCGGGGAGTCTGGCCGTTGGACAGATTTTCCCAGATAAGAAATCTGCTAAACAAGCAATACATAGCTATGCAATTGCTATACACAGGCAACATAGAGTGAAGCAGTCTGATAAAAAGGAGTTGAAGCTCATATGCATCCATCGCGAAGCGGGTTGCCGCGGAAGAGTTATTGCTCGCCAGAAGCCTGGGGTATGTCAGCCATGGCATGTCACAAAAATAGAGCAACATGGTTGTGAGCAAACCGGCACTCTTTCAGAGCACCGCAACGTGACTGCAGAATATGTGTCACAGGTGATGCAAACCATTGTGCAGCAAAGTCTTAATATTAGTATTAGGGCTTTGCGTGCAACTGCATCTGATCTGATTGGTTTCCCTGTCAGCTATAGCAAGGCTCGTCATGCAAAGGAAAATATATTTCAGAGGTTGTATGGAACCTATGAGGAGGCGTACTCTTTTGCCCCTAGAATGCTGCATCAGATTTCAGTTGCTAATAGGGGGACTCAAGTTTTCCGGAAAGAACGTCCAAATCCATTGAACCCGGACGAGCAAATCCTGGATTGCTTATTCTGGGCATTCGCCCAGACTATACAAGCATTCAAGCATTGTCGTCCGGTTGTATCAATTGATGGTACATTTCTCACAGGAAAGTACAAGGGCACACTCTTAGTGGCGATGGCAGCTGATGCAAACAATCAACTTCTTCCTATTGCCTATGCACTAGTGGAGAGCGAAAACAAACATAGTTGGCTATGGTTCCTGTGTTGCCTGAAGATGGGTGTCATCAAAGACCGGGAAGGGGTTTGCATCATCTCTGATCGCAACACCGGACTATTAAGCGCGCTTGAGATAATTAAGGCTTCATAAGATCCAGATTGGGGGTGGCCCGATCTGGAGACAAGGTGGTGCATGAGGCATTTGGCAGCTAATTTTTATTCGAAATTCAAAAACAAAGATTGGTTCAAGCTATTCAAGAGGATGTGCATGCAGAAAACTACAGCAAAAATGAGTGCTATCTGGGCAGGTATCAATGGTCAGATCGAGCGCGCATCCCTCCAGGCGAGAGAAGACCGGAGGGGTCGTCGAAGAGCAATAAATTTGAGCCAGTGGATTAATGAGAATTGTCTCAATTTGTACAAGTGGGCGCAGTCTCATGACACTGGCGCTAGATACGGTATAATGACAAGCAACATGTCCGAGGTGTACAATGGTGTTCTTAAAGGGGTGAGGGCACTACCTATCACAGCACTAATTGATGAAACTTGGAACCGGACTGTGTCATACTTTGCAGATAGAGTCACCGTTGCCAAGGCGCTAGTTGATTTGAACAAGACCTGGTGTGAGAAGATGCAAAGACATCTTGATGACAAAGCAAAGAAGTCGCAAAGACATGGGTGCAGGCAGGTAGATGCACTTAGGAATAAATGGGAAGTTAGTGTGCGAGCAAAGTTTGTGAAGGGTCACCACAGGGGAGCAAAAAAACAAGCTGTGACGCTTGGCGCAACCTCGTGTGAGTGCACTTGCAACAAGCCCAAGCTTCTGGGATATCCTTGTAGTCACGTATTGCGGGCAACTGCAGATCAACAAATTAGTGTCGAGCCGTACGTATCACCATACTTCAACATGCACAATTTGTACAACACTTGAAACGGTGAGTTTTGGGCATGGGGCATTGATACGAACTACAAGCAATTATGGCCAGAAGGCACCACATGGGTTCCAGATCCCGCATTGATGCGAACCAGCAAGGGACGGCGTCAGTCTAGGCGTCATCGCAATGACATGGACCACAGCCAGTTGGGAGAACCAAGGCGATGCCGCGTATGTAGGTGTGCTGGTCACCCGCGTAGGGACTGTCCGTATCGTAACAACAACACTGCGTGATATGTAATCATGCTATGTATTCATAATTTAATCGTGATGTAATATTCGGAACATGTATTTTAATTTAATCGTGATGTAATATTCGGAACATGTATTTTAATTTAATCGTGATGTAATATTCGGAACATGTATTTTAATTTAATCGTGATGTAATATTCGGAACATGTATTTTAATTTAATCGTGATGTAATATTCGGAACATGTATTTTAATTTAATCGTGATGTAATATTCGGAATATTTAATTTTTTTCATCGTGATTGCAGGTTATGGCTGAAATGCCCCAGCTTTTGAATGGTTATCACGACAACCACCACCGTTGCCAGCTTTTCATAAATCCAAATCATGAAAATCCTCCTCAGACCTTCCGGCTTCGAACTGTAAAGACGCCCTGGTCAATAGAGAATCGGTTCCTTGAACACCTTGAGGCTTATGGACTCCTACATTTTGCGAACATCGCAGCTCGTCGAGGTAGTTTTACTGCCGACCCATCCCTTTTGACATCCCTCGTTGATAGATGGAGACCGGAGACCCACACATTTCACTTTCGATGTGGAGAGCTTGCACCTACTCTAAAAGATGTGTCAATGATCACAGCTTTATCAATTAGAGGTGTGCCAGTGGTACATCCACGAGTTTCTCCTAATTGGCCAGCAGATGTCTCTGCCCGTCTGAGGCTCGAAATGCCCATATCAGATCGTTCTGGTCCGCCTCAAGGTGTCCCACACAGCTGGCTTCGTATTAACTTCGAAATTTTATCTACCCATGCTGATCCTGAGACAACGAAGAGACACTTGTTTGCATATTTGTTGTGGCTCTTCGGTGTGATGTTTCCTTATTCTCACGGGGATGTAGTTTTGCCTGGTCTCATCTATTTTGCCGCAAAGATAGTAGACGAACCTTTACCCCAAAATCCACCATATAGCTTTGGTTCTGCTTTGCTTTCTCACACATACCGAGGGTTGTGTGATGCCACTCAAAAAACGGCATTCACATCTAAAGCTCCATTACTTTGTGTCTCCTACGAGTTTCTACAGTTGTGGTCCTGGGAATACTTACCTGTAGGACGACCGCAGATAGTAGAACCCGCAACCCCGTACAACTATGATGAGGGTGTTGTAACTATGTCCACTCGGTGGATGCTGGGTCGAAAAAACTGGTCTACTAAAATTGCAAAAAATTGTTACCCCATATACCATGATCAGTTCGAGCTTCTTAACGACTCACTAATAACATGGAACCCGTGGACTGAGGCGCACATTGATATGGTATTTGGTTCGCAACACATGCCAGTGGAATGCGTGAGAGATAGTGCCTTTTGGATGACTCGCTGCAATTTACTCTATCTATGGTTTGTGGAACCGTATAATCCTGACCGTGTCATGAGACAGTTCGGTCTATATCAAGATATTCCACCACCGGTTCCAAGATGTATCGACGAAGAAACTCATAAGTAAGTAAGATGTGACCTAGCTAAATAGATATTCCATCAACTATTCTTGAATTTTTTTTTGTTATCTATAATTACAGGATGAGCAATATGGGCAGATCTGGTGTGGACTGGAATACAGAAAACATTGAATGGATAAATCAGTGGAATAATGAAGCTCTACAAAATATAGTGCCTCAGCAACGGTAATTTTACTAATGTTAATTTAATTATGTGCTTATAAAATACAGAATGTGATGTCAATTTAGTAATGTTAATTTATTTATGCAGAACGTACGATGCAACTACGACAGAAGCGTACTATAATTGGTATCGCATGAGCACGCGTACTAGACTGACGAGTGAACCACCTACGATGCCAGCACATCCAACGCATATGGAACAGTTGCAGAGACGGATGGACACATCATCAGCTTACTATCGTGACTCCGCGGTAATAATCAACATCTTGCTATTCAGGTCCATCATTTCATGAACAATTTAACCAACGAACAACGATTTTTTTCAGATTGATATTTGCACCCAAGTACAAGCGATGGCGAGTGAAGGAATGCGAGCCGAGGGAATTGATCCTAAACGCAGGTCGTGGTTTAAAAAAATTAGCGAATTCGTGAGCACAAGGATTACGAGATGCGGTACAGAGAACGACGTTGTCACTGCAGCGTACAACATTCCGGAACCGAGGTCAGCTAGACCGAGTGGGGCGCCGTCGTCGTCCATGCGGTGGGCAGAGGGTCGTAATACTATGCCGACACTTCCACGACATGACTCGTCTCTACCAATACATGGGCACACATCACAGGTAAATGCTCCAGATGTAGGATCGACACCCGAACAGACTCATTTCGTGGAGCAGGATGCATATACAACATATGGCGCACACATTCAAGGATCTTAGCCATATCTGCCCACACGAGGGATTAGGATGCCCGAGGAGAATCGTTGGGCTGAGACAAGCGAGGGAGCACAAAGCTACAACAGCGGTCAGGTATGTACAATTATAATAAGCAATTACATAACTTCTATTTACACATCTTTTTGCTACACACAATTTATTTTAAAAACATTTTTTCGTAGACCAGGAAATTAATGATCCATCATGGGGAGATGAACATACCCAGCGTGGCGTACAGAAAGAAATACTCACAGAAACCCATGATACTCAATGCACGCTCCGAGGAATGATAAATGATTTTTTCGGGCAGGACGTTATTGGTCCATCTTACATCAATTCTGAGTCACAACCATTCACCTACAATTTAGAATCATCATCTCAATATGGATTTCAGACTCCACCACCTATGCATGAGTCGCAGACACAGGAACACGAGGGACAGTACGGTCGTGGTCTTCGTGAACATAGACCCCCTGATCGATTGTCACCCTCCGGTCGTCGGGCAAGGCCAGCTGGTCGTCGTCGCATAGGGTGATTACAATGTAAAAAAGATAAGTAATGGATGTTGTTATTACAATGTAAATCTAAAAATATGATTTTTAATGGACTAACGATGTAAATATGGCTGCTCGTTAGGTACTATGGAAAATTTGTTAGTGTTTTATGGGCACATCGTACGTGAGGGTCCTTCTGGTGTGGATGTGTCTAGGTGCGGGATGACTACGGTTGTAGTGAAAGACATGGTTAATGTAGAGTATGTGGCAGTTAGAAGGTGCATCCGATCGGTGTTTGGTTCAGCGATGAATGGAAAAAAAATGACCCTGGAGGCTTTCGTGGTTAAGGGAGGAAATCGTTGGGTTTTGCGACGGGTTACCGGTGAAAGAGCATGGGCGTCGTACATGGGTTTTGCAAGCAATCCCAATAACTCCATGTATGGACAACCCATGGTTTATGTGGAGTTCATTTCTGTCAGTGATGTCGCCGAGTGCAATAGCGGTGCCGGTGAGGCCGAGTTGGCCGCAACTGTAGCCCCCGACGCCGGCCCATCGGAACCAAGCGGTGGCGAACATATGGCCATAACTGTAGCCCCCGACGCCGGCCCAACGGAACCAACAGGTGGCCATCAAGTGTATGACACGGGATATTGGTCTGCGGTCGTTGACATGAGCGAACATGTCGAGGGATTGCCGGAGGCGCTAGATGATGACGATGATGGTCATTCTTCTGCGTCTTCGGAATCAGATGATGATGAAGTTGTTCCTCCTGAGAATGCGGTCGCTGCAGCAATCAACCCAGAGTTTTTACAGGTTATGAGCATCACCAATGAATTTCACTCTGTTGCTGGCCTAGACGCGGGGAGTCTGGCCGTTGGACAGATTTTCCCAGATAAGAAATCTGCTAAACAAGCAATACATAGCTATGCAATTGCTATACACAGGCAACATAGAGTGAAGCAGTCTGATAAAAAGGAGTTGAAGCTCATATGCATCCATCGCGAAGCGGGTTGCCGCGGAAGAGTTATTGCTCGCCAGAAGCCTGGGGTATGTCAGCCATGGCATGTCACAAAAATAGAGCAACATGGTTGTGAGCAAACCGGCACTCTTTCAGAGCACCGCAACGTGACTGCAGAATATGTGTCACAGGTGATGCAAACCATTGTGCAGCAAAGTCTTAATATTAGTATTAGGGCTTTGCGTGCAACTGCATCTGATCTGATTGGTTTCCCTGTCAGCTATAGCAAGGCTCGTCATGCAAAGGAAAATATATTTCAGAGGTTGTATGGAACCTATGAGGAGGCGTACTCTTTTGCCCCTAGAATGCTGCATCAGATTTCAGTTGCTAATAGGGGGACTCAAGTTTTCCGGAAAGAACGTCCAAATCCATTGAACCCGGACGAGCAAATCCTGGATTGCTTATTCTGGGCATTCGCCCAGACTATACAAGCATTCAAGCATTGTCGTCCGGTTGTATCAATTGATGGTACATTTCTCACAGGAAAGTACAAGGGCACACTCTTAGTGGCGATGGCAGCTGATGCAAACAATCAACTTCTTCCTATTGCCTATGCACTAGTGGAGAGCGAAAACAAACATAGTTGGCTATGGTTCCTGTGTTGCCTGAAGATGGGTGTCATCAAAGACCGGGAAGGGGTTTGCATCATCTCTGATCGCAACACCGGACTATTAAGCGCGCTTGAGATAATTAAGGCTTCATAAGATCCAGATTGGGGGTGGCCCGATCTGGAGACAAGGTGGTGCATGAGGCATTTGGCAGCTAATTTTTATTCGAAATTCAAAAACAAAGATTGGTTCAAGCTATTCAAGAGGATGTGCATGCAGAAAACTACAGCAAAAATGAGTGCTATCTGGGCAGGTATCAATGGTCAGATCGAGCGCGCATCCCTCCAGGCGAGAGAAGACCGGAGGGGTCGTCGAAGAGCAATAAATTTGAGCCAGTGGATTAATGAGAATTGTCTCAATTTGTACAAGTGGGCGCAGTCTCATGACACTGGCGCTAGATACGGTATAATGACAAGCAACATGTCCGAGGTGTACAATGGTGTTCTTAAAGGGGTGAGGGCACTACCTATCACAGCACTAATTGATGAAACTTGGAACCGGACTGTGTCATACTTTGCAGATAGAGTCACCGTTGCCAAGGCGCTAGTTGATTTGAACAAGACCTGGTGTGAGAAGATGCAAAGACATCTTGATGACAAAGCAAAGAAGTCGCAAAGACATGGGTGCAGGCAGGTAGATGCACTTAGGAATAAATGGGAAGTTAGTGTGCGAGCAAAGTTTATGAAGGGTCACCACAGGGGAGCAAAAAAACAAGCTGTGACGCTTGGCGCAACCTCGTGTGAGTGCACTTGCAACAAGCCCAAGCTTCTGGGATATCCTTGTAGTCACGTATTGCGGGCAACTGCAGATCAACAAATTAGTGTCGAGCCGTACGTATCACCATACTTCAACATGCACAATTTGTACAACACTTGAAACGGTGAGTTTTGGGCATGGGGCATTGATACGAACTACAAGCAATTATGGCCAGAAGGCACCACATGGGTTCCAGATCCCGCATTGATGCGAACCAGCAAGGGACGGCGTCAGTCTAGGCGTCATCGCAATGACATGGACCACAGCCAGTTGGGAGAACCAAGGCGATGCCGCGTATGTAGGTGTGCTGGTCACCCGCGTAGGGACTGTCCGTATCGTAACAACAACACTGCGTGATATGTAATCATGCTATGTATTCATAATTTAATCGTGATGTAATATTCGGAACATGTATTTTAATTTAATCGTGATGTAATATTCGGAACATGTATTTTAATTTAATCGTGATGTAATATTCGGAACATGTATTTTAATTTAATCGTGATGTAATATTCGGAACATGTATTTTAATTTAATCGTGATGTAATATTCGGAACATGTATTTTAATTTAATCGTGATGTAATATTCGGAATATTTAATTTTTTTCATCGTGATTGCAGGTTATGGCTGAAATGCCCCAGCTTTTGAATGGTTATCACGACAACCACCACCGTTGCCAGCTTTTCATAAATCCAAATCATGAAAATCCTCCTCAGACCTTCCGGCTTCGAACTGTAAAGACGCCCTGGTCAATAGAGAATCGGTTCCTTGAACACCTTGAGGCTTATGGACTCCTACATTTTGCGAACATCGCAGCTCGTCGAGGTAGTTTTACTGCCGACCCATCCCTTTTGACATCCCTCGTTGATAGATGGAGACCGGAGACCCACACATTTCACTTTCGATGTGGAGAGCTTGCACCTACTCTAAAAGATGTGTCAATGATCACAGCTTTATCAATTAGAGGTGTGCCAGTGGTACATCCACGAGTTTCTCCTAATTGGCCAGCAGATGTCTCTGCCCGTCTGAGGCTCGAAATGCCCATATCAGATCGTTCTGGTCCGCCTCAAGGTGTCCCACACAGCTGGCTTCGTATTAACTTCGAAATTTTATCTACCCATGCTGATCCTGAGACAACGAAGAGACACTTGTTTGCATATTTGTTGTGGCTCTTCGGTGTGATGTTTCCTTATTCTCACGGGGATGTAGTTTTGCCTGGTCTCATCTATTTTGCCGCAAAGATAGTAGACGAACCTTTACCCCAAAATCCACCATATAGCTTTGGTTCTGCTTTGCTTTCTCACACATACCGAGGGTTGTGTGATGCCACTCAAAAAACGGCATTCACATCTAAAGCTCCATTACTTTGTGTCTCCTACGAGTTTCTACAGTTGTGGTCCTGGGAATACTTACCTGTAGGACGACCGCAGATAGTAGAACCCGCAACCCCGTACAACTATGATGAGGGTGTTGTAACTATGTCCACTCGGTGGATGCTGGGTCGAAAAAACTGGTCTACTAAAATTGCAAAAAATTGTTACCCCATATACCATGATCAGTTCGAGCTTCTTAACGACTCACTAATAACATGGAACCCGTGGACTGAGGCGCACATTGATATGGTATTTGGTTCGCAACACATGCCAGTGGAATGCGTGAGAGATAGTGCCTTTTGGATGACTCGCTGCAATTTACTCTATCTATGGTTTGTGGAACCGTATAATCCTGACCGTGTCATGAGACAGTTCGGTCTATATCAAGATATTCCACCACCGGTTCCAAGATGTATCGACGAAGAAACTCATAAGTAAGTAAGATGTGACCTAGCTAAATAGATATTCCATCAACTATTCTTGAATTTTTTTTTGTTATCTATAATTACAGGATGAGCAATATGGGCAGATCTGGTGTGGACTGGAATACAGAAAACATTGAATGGATAAATCAGTGGAATAATGAAGCTCTACAAAATATAGTGCCTCAGCAACGGTAATTTTACTAATGTTAATTTAATTATGTGCTTATAAAATACAGAATGTGATGTCAATTTAGTAATGTTAATTTATTTATGCAGAACGTACGATGCAACTACGACAGAAGCGTACTATAATTGGTATCGCATGAGCACGCGTACTAGACTGACGAGTGAACCACCTACGATGCCAGCACATCCAACGCATATGGAACAGTTGCAGAGACGGATGGACACATCATCAGCTTACTATCGTGACTCCGCGGTAATAATCAACATCTTGCTATTCAGGTCCATCATTTCATGAACAATTTAACCAACGAACAACGATTTTTTTCAGATTGATATTTGCACCCAAGTACAAGCGATGGCGAGTGAAGGAATGCGAGCCGAGGGAATTGATCCTAAACGCAGGTCGTGGTTTAAAAAAATTAGCGAATTCGTGAGCACAAGGATTACGAGATGCGGTACAGAGAACGACGTTGTCACTGCAGCGTACAACATTCCGGAACCGAGGTCAGCTAGACCGAGTGGGGCGCCGTCGTCGTCCATGCGGTGGGCAGAGGGTCGTAATACTATGCCGACACTTCCACGACATGACTCGTCTCTACCAATACATGGGCACACATCACAGGTAAATGCTCCAGATGTAGGATCGACACCCGAACAGACTCATTTCGTGGAGCAGGATGCATATACAACATATGGCGCACACATTCAAGGATCTTAGCCATATCTGCCCACACGAGGGATTAGGATGCCCGAGGAGAATCGTTGGGCTGAGACAAGCGAGGGAGCACAAAGCTACAACAGCGGTCAGGTATGTACAATTATAATAAGCAATTACATAACTTCTATTTACACATCTTTTTGCTACACACAATTTATTTTAAAAACATTTTTTCGTAGACCAGGAAATTAATGATCCATCATGGGGAGATGAACATACCCAGCGTGGCGTACAGAAAGAAATACTCACAGAAACCCATGATACTCAATGCACGCTCCGAGGAATGATAAATGATTTTTTCGGGCAGGACGTTATTGGTCCATCTTACATCAATTCTGAGTCACAACCATTCACCTACAATTTAGAATCATCATCTCAATATGGATTTCAGACTCCACCACCTATGCATGAGTCGCAGACACAGGAACACGAGGGACAGTACGGTCGTGGTCTTCGTGAACATAGACCCCCTGATCGATTGTCACCCTCCGGTCGTCGGGCAAGGCCAGCTGGTCGTCGTCGCATAGGGTGATTCGTCTATGTATGTGTGAGAACAATTGCATCTCTCTATGTCAGTTTCAAACTTTCAGATGTACGTACAAGACATCTATGTAGTTTCATGAAATAAAAGTTCGCGATATATTTGAAGTTGCTTCCATAAAATAAGATACATAAAATAAGATTCATAAAATAACATACATAAAATAAGATACATGAAGATGTAGAGTTCATAAAAAAAACTACATAAAGTCGTCGTCATCCTTCGACGATGCAGAGCTCTCGCCCTTTGACGAAGCGCTACTCTTGGCCTTCGATGATGATGCGCTCTTGGCCTTCGTTGATGACGCGCTCTTGGTACTCGGCATGAAGATATCGTCTTCGTCCTCACTATCGTCAATCCATAAGAAGGGATGTTTTACTCCACCTCCACCGCGTATGTGTTGGCCTTTCTTCTTCCATCTTTCATTCAACCGCAGAAGTTCTTTCCGAATCTCCTCATATGTCCTTGCAGGCCACCCCTTCCTAGCTAATGCGTGGGCAACCTCATTCAGTAGCGTGTCACTACTGATGAGTTCGTCCCATGAAACTATTCTATTATCTATCTTGAAATTGCTAGCTAAGTGCAGAAGACACTCGGACATACCACTATGAAAACTACGATTGAAAGGATAATGAGACATTTTCAGCACACTCCTTACCCACCTTGGTCTGGAGGGGGTTTTATAGGTGCAGCAGAGCGAGACGAATAACTAATGGCGGGAAAACGAGGCGGGAAAGCGAGGGCGGGAAAGCAAGGGCGGGAACAAACTGGCGGCAAAGCTATACGCGGGATAAAATGGCGGGAAAGCAAGGGTGGGAAATAAATGGCGGGATAAAATAAACATACACGTAGCTGAAATTAAGATACCCATTGCGGAAACTAAGATACAATTTGCCGAAATTAAGATACATCTTGCAGAAATAAGATACAACTAAGACAACTTAACATACAATAAAATAAATCTACTGAGTCCAACATGGATATTTTCCTTTTCCATCACCAGCTTCTTCTGCTGCCTTGGCGGCACGAGCCCTTTCTCTCTTTCTCTCCCTCTCAGCTTCACGGGCCTGTTCCCGCTGTCTGTAAACCTCCTCCAGCCGAAGTTTCTCTTCTTGATTTTTCCTTTTCATCTCATCAAGAAAAGCCCTCTGCTCCACACAGTAATCTTCCCACTCTTTCTTCTGCTCTGCTTTCTCCTCTGCTTCAGCCTTCTCACGACGCTCTTCCAAGTCCAAGCTAGCCCATGCACGGCGACCTCTTTCACGAATCTCGGTCACCGCCCAGTCCGGCATTTCCGTGTCAATCCAACGATAGTACATGCAGAGAGGAGGAGGAGACTAAAGGATGGATCAGATTCAAGTAAACAATAAAGTCAAATAACAATAATCTGGATGACTTGAGCATACCGGAGGCCTGACGTACGCAGAAATAGATTCGGGTGGATCAGATTCATAATTGGCGCACATGAAAAACTTCATGCCCAACCAATCTGAAAAATCCGTAACCTCCTTCACCTTGCAGACATCTCCGCACCAACATCGAACTGCTTCCACCCCCCGAGGCAAGCTTGCACTCTGCATTTTCCTAGGCCTAATGCTCTGATCCGAACAAGGCAAACTCATACTGACTATGGAGGTGCAGGTGCTTTGAAGTCTGTCTGATGGTGAAGAGAGTTTCACTCCCTGCCTCCTTTTATAGGCTCAGCCGGATGTCTACGCGGGAAAAAAGGGCGCGAAAACGAGAAACTGCAGCGGGAAAATTTGGCGGGAAAATAAAGCGGGAAAATTAGGCGGGAAACTATTGCACTGCTCGTCGACCTAGAGATAAAAGCCCCACGAAATCACCGTAACGAACAATGTCGACCAGGACACAAAGAGTCCCTCTGAAATCGCCGCGGTGAACAATGCTGACCCGAAGATGAGAGCCCCGTGAAACCACGGAAAAATCAGCCCGCCTTCACCAGCGTGGATATCTTGGTTTGGTTCGAGGGATGGGGGATAACCACGGCCCAACAAAATATCCGTAGTATATGCCTCCCACGCACTTAGCCATCCGTGAAATTTGCACAATATTTTTGTTCAAAAGGATTGCACGGTCCGAACCGGAGCAAAGGAGTAAGTTTCGCACTGTTTCGTCGGTGGAGAGCGGGAAAAAATCCCACAGTTCTGCCCGGCCGCGCGGGAAAAATTCGAGCGGGAAAGGAGCCTCGGAATCAGCGCAATCAATCATCAACAGTGCCGGCGCGCGGAAAAAAGGGCACCTGGCCGCCTGCTCCCGAGGCGGCAGGGCCCACCCGGCCTTGTCCGTTACGGACAGAACGAATCGGGAACGGATCCCGCGCTGGCCGCCAGGGGCGGTGGCGGCAGGCCCCGGCCGCCAGGGGCTGTGGCGGCAGGCCCCACGGCCGCCTCCTGCGGTGGCGGCAGGTGCCACGTGCCGCCTGGCGCGCCTCCCGCCACCCGGGGTGGGGGTCTTTTTTGACGTTTGCACTCGCATGTGGTCTCTTTTGACAATCCCACTCGACAGGGGGTCCTTTTGGACAAAAATCCAGCTCTTGCAGCGCGGCGGCTGTAGGTCTGTGGTGATGCCGCACCTGTCGGATCCGAACAGATGTGGCGCCGGCGGCCTGGCAGATGGCGGGGGCTGCGTGCGGCCTTCCCTGCCATGGCCAACGACTCGTGGGGCAGGTGGCATGGTGGTGGGGCCTCCTGTTCTGGTGGCGCAGTTGTGGTGGCGACGACCTCCTTCGGCGAGGGTACCCCTCCTTCGCGACGGGGGGAGGTGGTGCCGATGGGTTCAGGCGTTGGACTTGGCCTGTGGGTGTCGAGTCGGCGACGTGCACTGATCTCGGTCATGGACGGCCTCGTGTGCCCATGGTTAGAATGAAGACGGTGACCTCTGCGTTTTCTCGCCGCCCACGTCGACCCGGTAGCCGGTGACCTCGTGTGGCTGGTTTACTGGTTGGTCAAGGGTGGGCTACGGATGGGGTAAACCCTTGGAGGGCTACGGCAGCCACGATGCCGGCGGCACTCCGTTGCCGTTCTACTTCTTGGAGTCGGTATCAAGTCCTAGCTCATCCCCCATCTCCTTGCCCCGGGTGAAAACCCAAATCCCCTCGGATTGGGTAGCGACGGCGCCTTGGTGTCGCTTTCTTCCTGAAGACGCTGCCTTTGGGACGGGTGAGTGGTGGTCACGGCTTTGGCGTGGTCGGTTTGCCGGTTTCTTCAGTTGTTCCTGCTCGACAACGTTTGCCGATCCTGCTAGTTGTGGCGTGAGTCGTAGGCATTGATCAGAGTGGCTTTGCCGGCGTGGTGGCTTGTTGCCTTCCACTAGTGGAAAATGGGCCTTTGGCCGGGACCCTTTAGTCCCGGCCTGCCTCTGGGCCGGGACTAAAGGCCCGGCCACGTCGCCCCAATTCTCAATGCCTCCATCGAGGCTTTAGTCCCAGCCCGTAAGGAGCCTTTAGTCCCGGTTCGTGTCCCAAACCGGGACTAAAGGTCTACGCGGCGGGCATTGGTGGTGGCAACCGTTCGTATCCCCCTTTAGTCCCGGTTGGTGGCTCAACCCGGGACTAAAGGCCTAACACGTGGCCTGCCATAGTGGTGGCAACCGTTGGTATACCTCATTACTCCCGGTTGGTGGCTCAACCCGGGACCATAGGCCCAAACGGTTTGCATATCGCGTCGTTTCGGGCGATAAAAAACACGAACCGAAGCACAGTCGCCATTTCTCTGTTTCTTCTTCTCCCTCGCTCTCCCTCTCTGTTCTTCTCCTCTCTTCTTCCCTTCTCTTCTTCCACCATGCCAACTCTCTTTCAAAAGGTGCTCGCACATGGCACGACCATGCTCGATGTCGTGTACACGAACAAGAGCAGGGAGGTGCCGTTTTTTCTTGAACGGTTGAAGGAAAAATGGCTTGACGCCGCAATGGATCATGAGAAGGTCTTGGGGCTTGATCTGGAGTACACGACCGATCAACGCGGTGTTGCCGTCATCCAACTATGCTTCGCACGCCATGTCTTGATCTTCCAATGGGTGAGGTAAGTTTTGAGCCTTTCTTTGATCCAAGATAATGACATTGTAAGTTTATTTGTTTCGATCATAGTTGGTTTCCTTCAAATAGTTGTAGTGAAACAATTTTGATTAGTTGAAGGGGAACACAATCTAATTGGAATAGTGTTCCATAATCTGAAAAAACGTATTAGAATCAACTAGTGTTTAATATGTTCCATTGGAATCATAGTTGGTTCCCTTCAAATAGGTGTAGTGAAACAATTTTGATTAGTTGAAGGAGAACACAATCTGATTGAAATAGTGTTCCATAATCTGAAAAATCGTATTAGAATCAACTAGTGTTTAATATGTTCCATTGGAATCATAGTTGGTTCGCTTCAAATAGTTGTAGTGAAACAATTTTGATTAGTTGAAGGGAACACAATCTGATTGGAATAGTGTTCCACAATCTGAAAAATCTGATTGGTTCAATATGTTCCATTGAAATCATAGTTGTAGTGATACAATTTTATGCGGTGTTCTTTGATCCAAGGTTATGAAAATTGCATATAGCTAGTGATCTCTCTAGGTTCCACTGGATAGCAATATGATATGTCATAGTCATGAAAATTGCATATAGCTAGTGATCTCTCTAGGTTCCATTGGATAGCTATAGTGATCTCTCTAGGTTCCATTGCATATGTTCTATTTGAATCCTAAAGATAATTTTCTCTTTAGTTGTAGTGAAACATGTTTCCTTATTGCAGCAGTATGTAACATTTGTTCCATTTTAATTTGTTTCTGTTGCAGTAGTGACAAGCATTGTCCAGAACTCATGGACTTCCTTCGCAGCGGCATCACTTTTGCTACCGTTGACATAAGGAACGACAAGATGAAGATGAGGTACAACTTCAGTATTGAGATACCAACTGGTTGCCTCATTGATCTCCAAACGGTATTCAGGCTTCGACATGTCAGGACTTCGATGGCTCATATGGCAGTTGCCTTGATCGACGAGGAATATGGTGATATGAAGACCAGTTTCCCAAAGTCTCAGCACAAACTTTGGGAGAAGGCCCCACTTGATCCTATCAACATTGAGTATGCAACAAAAGATGCATACGTTTCATACGAGTTGTACCGCAAGATTCGAGTCGTCAACTATGGCCAGCGTCACCTCGAGGAAGGTGGATATTCTGAATCAGACGATTCAGACGAGTAGTGTTCTCAACGTCGAACACTTGTATATATATATCTATGGTAGCTATTATTATGTACTGTTTGGACTAGTATCATGTACTGCTTGGACCAATTTATATATGTCTAGTTTCTGTTTGTGCCATTATAGTTTCCAAATTTGAATGGTTTAGCCCTTTCTAACTTCATTTGCTACTTTTGAATGGTTTAGCCCTTTCTAACTTCATGGTATCATGCATTTCGACCACATATATATACAAAAAGTCTTCAGTTCAAATAAGTTCAAAAAATGAAATCCCTTTTGTAACAGATCTGTTTTTGATTAAAAGTCATTTAAAAATGAAAGACCATTAGTCCCACGTGGCGTGCAGCGGAACCACGTAGCCCTCTCAAATTTTTAACACATGCTATGTGGGTGAAATGATGATAGCATGCCAACTTTCAACATTTTCAGAGTTCATTTGTAGTGCTTTTCAATTTCAGGGTGAACTAGCTCAAAAACAAATAAGTAAATGCACGAAGAATACCAAATGAAGTCAGAAATTGTTGAAATTTTGTGATGTGCCTTTGAATGGTGCATTTTGAACACACAAAAAGTATGGAGTTCAAATAAGTTCAAAAAAATGAAATCCCTTTGTAAGAGATGAGTTCTCGTTCGAAACGCTGATACTTCGAGAGAGATTGTCAGTTTTGTACACGAAGTGCATCCAGTTTTTGTCGTAGCCCTCTAAAATTTTTAACACATGCTATGTGGGTGAAATGATGATAGCATGCCAACTTTCAACATTTTCAGAGTTCATTTGTAGTGCTTTTCAATTTCAGGGTCAACTAGCTCAAAAAAATAAGTAAATGCACGAAGAATACCAAATGAAGTCAGAAATTGTTGAAATATTGTGATGTGCCTTTGAATGGTGCATTTTGAACACACAAAAATTATGGAGTTCAAATAAGTTCAAAAAAATGAAATCCCTTTGTAAGAGATGAGTTCTCGTTCGAAACGCTGATACTTCGAGAGAGATTGTCCGTTTTGTACACGAAGTGCATCTAGTTTTTGTCGTAGCCCTCTCAACTTTTTAACACATGCTATGTGGGTGAAATCATGATAGCATGCCAACTTTCAACATTTTCATAGTTCATTTGTAGTGCTTTCCAATTTCAGGGTCAACTAGCTCAAAAAAAAAAGTAAATGCACGAAGAATACCAAATGAAGTCAGAAATTGTTGAAATTTTGTGATGTGCCTTTGAATGGTGCATTTTGAACACACAAATATGCAAAAAGAATTTTAATAAACATAGTTTTTAATTGAAAATAACAAAATAGTTAATAGTTTGGATAGTCAAAATAATTACTTTTGAAAATAGAAAATAGTTTTGAATTATTTATTCAATTTCAAACACTTTTCATTATCATAGTTTTGTCAAATTCTCAAATATGCAAAAAGAATTTTAATAAATATAGTTTTTAATTGAAAATAACAAAATAGTTAATAGTTTGGATAGTCAAAATAATTACTATTTAAAATAGAAAATAGTTTTGAATTATTTATTCAATTTCAAACACTTTTCATTATCATAGTTTTGTCAAATTCTCAACTTTGCAAAAAGAATTTTAATAAACATAGTTTTTAATTGAAAATAACAAAATAGTTAATAGTTTGGATAGTCAAAATAATTACTTTTGAAAATAGAAAATAGTTTTGAATTATTTATTCAATTTCAAACACTTTTCATTACCATAGTTTTGTCAAATTCTCAAATATGCAAAAAGAATTTTAATAAACATAGTTTTTAATTGAAAATAACAAAATAGTTAATAGTTTGGATAGTCAAAATAAGTATTTTTGAAAATTGAAAATAGTTTTGAATTATTTATTCAATTTCGAACACTTTTCATTATCGTAGTTCTGTCAAATTCTCAAATATGCAAAAAGAATTTTAATAAACATAGTTTTTAATTGAAAATAACAAAATAGATAATAGTTTGGATAGTCAAAATAATTAATTTTGAAAATAGAAAAAAATTGAAACTATATGAGAATTCATAGAGAAAATTCAATCTAAATTCAAAGTGAACTCACTTTGAATTCAGATTAAATTTTCTCCATAATTTCGAATATAGTTTCAATTTTCAGTGAGTTTAGGGCCGTAAGCCTGCTTTAGATTGGAGCTCGATGGACAAGCTGCGACGGGGCTTATAAACAAGTGTTAGTCCCCCTCGTTGGACGAGGTGGGACTAAACTTATCGTGCAGCCGAGGAGGGGCTTTAGTCCCGGGTGGAGCCACGCCCCGGGTCTAAAGACCCCCTTTAGTCCCGGCTGGAGCCACGCACGGGGACTCAAGACCCCCTGCTTCCCGCCTCCTGGTCTGCCCGAAAAGAGGCCTTTAGTCCCGGGTCGTGGCTCCACCCGGGACTAAAGGGGGTCTTTAGTCCCGGTTCGAGCCACGCGCCGGGACTAAAGATCCACCTATATAAGCGGGACTTCGAAAAATTCCAACCCAAATCGTCCATTTCTCTTCTTCTTCCTCTCGTTCTCCTTCCCGGCATGGCACAACGACGAACTCGACGACGCTGTCAGGCTGCCCGCCGTCCTGCTCGTCGCCGCCTGCCGTCCTCCTCGTCGTCGCGTCGTCCTCCTCGCCGTCGCGCCGTCCTCCTCGCCGCCGCGCCGTCCTCCTCGTCGTCGTGCCGTCCTCCTCGTCGTCGTGCCGTCCTCCTCGCCGCCGCGTCGTCCTCCTCGCCGCCTCGCCGTCCTCCTCGCCGCCTGCCGTCCTCCTCGCCGCGCGCCATCGACACCTCCGGCCGGTAAGCCCCCCGCCCCGTACTCCCCAACACTCCGGCCAGTAGAAGAAAAAAAGAAAAAGGAGAAGAAAGGAAGAAAAAGGGAAGAAAAGAAGAAAAAGATTTTTTTGTCATTTAATTTCTATTGTTATTAGGTTTGTGCTAGATTATTAGGGCTAGTAATATTTAGAATTAGGAAAAAGGAAAATAAGAAGAGGAGGAGAAGAAAAGAAGAAAAAGGAGAATAAGAAGAGGAGGAGAGGAGAAGAAGAGGAAAAATAGAAGAAGAGGAGAAGTAGAAGAAGAGAAAAATTTAGAAGAGGAGGAGAGGAGAAGTAGAAGAATAGAAGAGGAGAAGTAGTAGAAGAAGAGGAGAAGTAGAAGTAGAAGAAGAAGTAGAAGAAGAGGAGAAATAGAAGAAGAGGAAAAATTAGTTTAGGGTTACAAGAAGAAGAAATATTGTATAGTGTATATGCTTAAGTGTTAATAGTGTTTCTTAGATTATTGCTTAATTTTGCTATTGTATATGCTTAAGTGTTAATAGTTTAATTTTGTTATTATATATGGTTAAGTGTTAATAGTTTATTTTTAGCAAGAAAATTAATAGAACTAGTTTACTTTTTTAGTTCATTTTACGATGCCTATCCCGCATCCTCGTCGTCGACTCGGCGGAGGACACCTGCTTGATCAGAGGGGCCCTGTCCGGGACTGGGCTCCGCCCGGTTGGTATTGGGAGGTGCTACCTTCCGGGGGGCGTAGGTTGGTGAAGAGCCAGCCCGTCGTTGACCCGATCCTTGTTTGGTGGCGGTCGCGTGGGCCAGTGAGGGTGCCGAGGCTTCCGAACACTACGGAGGTGGTATGTCACCGTGTCAGCGAGGAGGATGAGCACGTCCGTCGCTACATGGTTGCGTTGGAGGGCGGGTTCGGGCATACCTGGCAGGTTCTTCGGGGATCTCACTGGAGCTATGATCCTATGATGGTTCCTTCTCTTTGGGTGTCCACCGCCCGCGCCGATACCCGTCGGGCGCTACGGTTCTAGATGTATCAGTGATGCTATATGTATGATAGTATTCGAGGAGTATTAGTGATAATATTCGACGATGTACGGACAAAAGAGATGATGTATTTGCTTATAATTGAATGCATGCTAATTTGAATACTACTTTATTTTACGATTTGGTTTTGCTTATTGAGTGCTCAAATTGGAAAAGTACTCCTACTTTGAATACTATGCAGAAATCTAGGAGTCCCGGTGTAATGCCCCAAGTGTGGAACCTTCCCTATTTGGAACCTGTTTCATGTGGATCCACCTTGTCAGAGATTGTGATGTTGTCATTTTGAGCCATAATTTCATGTGTGTCCCTTATTACTTGCTTCCCTTGCATGCATGCATAACATATCATTCCTTGCCATACCTTATGATTGCATGTCATGATCATGTTTGCATATGTTCTTACTAGGAGTTAGTATTGTGGTGTTACGATTGCATGTGATCTTGCTAGGTGTGATGTTGTGGTATGGTAATTTCTTGTGTTGATGCACATGTGATGATGGTGTGTGGAGTGTAGGAGTGAGTGCTATGTAATCTCATAGTTCCTTGCTATTTCAAACCCTTTTCCCTTTCCTTTTATCTCATGTTCAAAATTCCATCTTCCCAAAAGTTGTTCTAAAATGTCTTGTGTTTAGGGATTAAGGTGAGTGTGTAGTTGTGCTAGTTTGGTGATTTTTGAGAGTGATTTATACAGGTGGCAATGACACAAAACAGCAAACTTAATGCTGTTTTGTAAAATATTTGCCTACTCTAAAAGTCTTGTTCTTATTTTTTTAATTTAGGTCATATTTTTCTATGACCAGGGGATTTTTCCTTTTAAGTTTATTCCCACCAGATTATTTGTTTTGTTTCTTTTCCTTCTGGTGTTTCTTTTATTTGGGAAAGGCCACTGGAGCCTTTCTTATAGTGGTCGCCTGTGGGCTTCATTCCACTTTGCTAGCCCAGCTGCTCTCCCTCCCGGCGCTAGGAGCCCACGCCAGCAGCCCCCTCCTTCCTGACGCCGTCACTTCTCCCCCCGCGTGTCTCCTTTCCGTCATAACGAGAGAGAGAGAGGGGAGTTGACGGTGCCGTGGCACAAACGTCGAGGGGCCCTATTTAGCTGGGCGTCCGAGCCCTCCCCTCGACTAGGGTTCCCTCCTGCCGCCGCCATCTCTTCCTTCCTCCCCTCCATCTCTTCCTTACTCCCCAAGGTAAGCCTTCTGTAGGATTAGCAGAGAGATCGGAGAAGGGCTCGTCGCGTCTACCCCTGCGTGCTCCGTCGAGCGGCAAGGCCGCCATGTCCGGGGGCTCGGGGTGGTTCCCCGCGACCCATTCCCGGCGCTAGAAGCCCCGGGGAGCGACCTCTCCGTCGAGCTCGTCCTCGTCAACGGCGCGAACCGGGTGTACTGCTACCTCTACTTCGGTCTACGGCAGGACTACCTCGGCTCGCCTTCTTCCCTCCGGCGCTTCTCCCTTCTCAGATCGGCGCCCCCTCTTCCTGCTCTAGGTGACGACCGCTCCTCCTCCCTTCTCCTCGGTTGGATCTGCCGGTGTAGCAGCCGTGCTTCTCTGTTCATAGGAGAGAACAACAGGAGCTTGTGTGGTGTGTACATAGGGGTAGAGCGCTCGGTGTGGGTAGTTTCCGTGTAGATGCAGGTGCTTCTTTCCCTTTCCCGCAGGCGTGGTAGAGGCGTGGTAGGGAATACCATCTCCGGTGACCTCCCTGTCACCGGCTCGCAGGTGCAGGCCAGCGAGTAGGTTCGAGGCCATGCTACGTTGCATTAGTTCCTTCCTCCGTCAGTCATTGCAGCGTAGCGTAGTGGTTGGCGTGTTGGGGATGTTCCGCGAGGTGCTGGGATCGAATCCCAGGGAATACACCTCCCCCTTTTGTTTATTTTTGCATGCCAGTAGAGTTACAGTAGCAGTGCATAATCTCCTGCTGAGATAGCCTTGTCTGTCGAGCAGGCCCTCTCAGCCCAGTGGTGTGCGCCAGGGTTGCACACCAGAGGCACAGGGGATCGACCCCGAGGGTGCCCTTTTATTTCATTTCTTTTCCCTGTTATTTTTTTCCTTTTTTTCTTTTGCTCCTTTGATTAGTTGATGGTGGTGCAGTAAGCTTAGATGGCAGTGGGCATGTTAATGTTTTTCTTTGCTGCTATAGTATGGCCATTTGAGGTGATGTGTGTATGTGTTCTTGTGAGAGAGAGCTTGTATGTAGGGTTAGTATGATAGTAGTAGTGGTGAGGTAGATATGTGTGTGAGTTTGAGCTTGAGGTTGAGTGTGTGAGCAAGTGTGTGTGTAACCCTACACACATGCTCGTGCAATTGCACAAGCCTTGAAGTATAAGCATTGGTGGAAGTAGATTGTGATGTGTGTGCATTAGCTTGTGGTAGCACTAGTATAGATATGTGTGTGAGAGCCCCACCTATGGCAAGGCATGTAGAGCATTGTTGTGCACATGATTTAGAAGTGTGTGGTGGTGTTGGATTCATTTAGGGAGTGTAGCTATTGTATGTTCCAACTAGTTTTAGTAGGTCTAGCTTTGTGTCATGCTGGATTTGTGTGTGGTGAGGACCTTCCCACCTTTGCAAGTGGTGCACCTCCTCATGTTTAATATGAGAGAGAGCATGTTGTGTGTGTGGGGTTGGCTTGTGATAAACATTGGTGTTGTTGATGTGCATGACACAAACATGGGGTTCAAACCCCCATGTCACTTTGTCATTGTGCACATGAAACTCAAACCTATGTAATTGTCAACTTCGAAGAATACCTTGTGGAGTGGCATTTGCAGTTTTGTTGAGAGTTTGGTCCTTGATACCATGGTATAGATGGAGCCCAAGGGCATGGGGTTTTGTGTGTTAATATTAGGGGTTTGTGATCAACACCATAGTGGTGTCAATTACCTCTTGGTGACATGTGTGTGCAAACTAAGCCTAGACAAAGTGGGCATGTGGCTGGAAAATTCCAGATTTTTGAACTCTGAAAATTTCACTAAGTCTGGGATGTTGGAAACATTTTCTTCCCCTGTAGATGAGGATGTGCTGGTCATTCTGTTGAGAACTGGCCTTAGTTCAGTGTTAGTATTTTGAACCTGGTATGTTTGTGAAGCTTCCTGTCAATTTTCAAACCATTTGGAGCCAGTAGCTTGTGTTTTTATTGCTGTCAAAAAGCTTCAGAACAGAAACAGAAACTCAGGTGCAGGAATTTTCACTAAGTCCCTGAGATCTGATGGTTTTGGGAAAGTTTGTGGCCTTGTATCTTCTAGTGTTTAATTCCTTTTGCTGTGATTCTTGCTGGGGCTTGTAGTGTTCTTGGTTGGAAACAGCTACATATATTGTTTGTCATGTTTGAAGACCTGTAGCTATGTTGCATGTTGCTCCCAAACAGCTAAGATGCAAAATCTGGCAGATTATGTAGTTTTGCCATTTTTGTTCAAAGTATGTGCTTAGTTGATGTTCTGGTGTTCTACCTTGCTCCATTTTATTCATGTTGGGTTATTACATGTCTTGGCTACCTGGGAATACCAGATTTGTGCCAATTGTGTGTGTGGTGTTGAATCTTTCACGTAGAGCTTCATATCTTGTTTCGTTGATTCCCGTTGATCCGTAGCTCCGTTTGCAATGTTCCTTATATGTTTTTGCACCGTTTTTACGAGCTGCATCTGTTCATGTCATTCTCATACCTGTCAAAATAGTTTGGTGCAAAGTTCTGTCCAGAAACTTGCTGTAGTTTATTTTGCTTGTGCTAGTGATAGAAATAGTGGTGCATGCTCAACTTTCATCTCATGCATCATGTGATTGTTGCATTTTGTGGTGTTGCTGTTCATTGGCTGTTATTCTTATGTTGGATAGCACCGGGATCAGAGAACGAATACGTGGAGTCAAGAGAGTACGTGTAGAACGATCCAGAACCATTCCAAGCTGAGGATATCACAGGCAAGATGATATGACCTTGATTCCATCTCTAGACTTGTTATATTAGTTTCGATTCCATGTCATATTGCTCGCTGCCTACCACTGAAAATATATTGCCTCTTCATATGCCATGAGCCTAAACACCGTACTCTTTCCTAGCAAACTTGTATGGCTAGGTAGGCTTGCTCAGCTACTAATGTTAGCATTGTTAGTTGCAGGTGTTTTAAACTCATGTGAGGACATGAGCTTGATATCATTATATTAAATTCTGTTATTTAATTAATGTACCTATATACTTGGTAAATGACGGGAGGCCTAGCCTTTTGCCGGGTGTCTTGTTCCGTTATTGCCGCCTTAGTTACCGGTTACCGGTGTTTGATTCCATAATGATCGCTCCTAACACGTTCGGGGTTGTTATGGGGACCCCCTTGATAAATCGCCCAGTGCTAAGGCTTGTCCGGCAGGACCCAACTTTGGTTTTAATCTGCTAATCACATAATAATCTGCATAGGGAATAGCTACCCCGAGGAACTTAATCAACAAACCGGGCCAGTGCTCCTCATGAGTGTTGGCCCCACTTGAGCGATGTCCGGGGCCCCACTGGTCACCCAGAGGTTTAGCCATCCCGACGTCTAGCTCATCTGTCGTGTCCTGAGACTGAGATACACGGCTCTTATCAGGGTCATCGACACGACGGGAGGTCCTGCTAGTCTTGTCTTACCTTAGCGGTATATCTTGCGTATAGGAATCCCAGTGAAGCTTTGGTTTTCCCCAGAGTTGAGGTTTTCCTCTAAGGAATCCGACGAGATCACGAGATTCGTGATAGAGGATGCCTTTGCGGCCTGTGTTCGTTTGTGATGGACTAGTTGGAGCATCCCTGCAGGGTTTAATCTTTCGGAAAGCCATGCCTGCGGTTATGTGGCAACTAGGAATATTTTGTTAACATCCGGTATTAGAAAACTAAAACATAAACTAATAAAAATGCCAACTGTGTGCGTAACCGTGACTGTCCCTTCAAAGATCTCTCTTCGATCGGGAACACGGTGGGGTTATGAATGACGTAGGTAGGTGTTCAGGATCACTTTCTGATCAAGTATTCCCGACCGTTAGCGTAGACCACCTTCACTTCTCATTTGCGTAAGTTAGCCACTTATTTAATCATAGGATGCAGCAGCCTGATACACATCATCCCTACCTTACCCAATAACATGACTAGTTCTGGCACCAAGGTCTTAGATTGCTGAGTCCCCGTGGCTCACGGATTCCTCCGAAACTCCCAGCAGGTACAGGTACCCCAGAGGCAGATGATCCCGATGGCACCCAGCTGGCGTGGCAGTACGACGAGGAGACAGACCGCCTTTACGTGAACTATCTAGAGGACTGAGCCGTGGTCGTGATCGTGGGCCTGCAGCGGGTAGCATAGCATGTTCCTTGTTTTGTAGTCCGTACCGGAACTACCTTGTTTGTATCTGCGTTGTACTCTGTATTATTAATAAGAAGACAGTTGAATCCCAAATTGTCTACTGTAATTATTATTTTTGTGCTATGTTTACTTGCTTGCGAAACGCTTAGATGCGCTTCTTTCCTATTCGGGGGCCTCGACCCTCAGATCGGAAAGAACCGCATCTTGGTCGTTACACCCGGGTGGAGCCACGACCCGGGACTAAAGTTGTTTTGGAACGGAGTTCCTGATAGAATAATTCTTTTTTGGTACAAAGGTTAAGAGAATCCGTTTTTTGCAGAACTATGGATCCACATATCAGGAACCTCGAAGAGGAAGAAATTCTCGAAGATATAATCAAAGACGGCCCCGATGTTGAACCAGCTGAATCTTCGTCGTCATATCTAAACCCCGACGTTGGAATGGAGGTCGAGCGACACGAAGATGAAGCCGATGGGGCAGGAGATAGGTCCAATGACGGAGAAGGTGATAGCTCCACTGATGGAGAAGCCGGTGGAGAAGCCGGTGAAGAAATAATAAAGTCCGGCGAGGTATACATATGAAGTTCGACAATCACTTGTAATATGTGAAAAATATTGGAGATAGCTTTATATTGTATACATATACATTCATTTGACGAATGTTTCTCCCTCTTAGGCCTCCACATCGAGCAAAGCTACGAAACGAGGCCCGACTAGAAAGTTGGATGCACGGACGCATTACACCTTTGAGGTGATATTGCCTACGGGCGAACCCAAGCTTCCTAAGAATGCTGCTGACACATTCAAGAAGCAATGCGGAGTTCTCGTTAGGGATCACGTCCCGATCAGTGTTCGGGAGTGGAACAAGCGCAAAGGGGCAGCCGATAGTGACTATGTCGCCGAAAGGTACAAAGATAATCTTTGGAATGATCTCATGTCACATTTCAACCTGCCAGAATGTGAGAATGAAGACGCCGCAGACAAACTGAGGGCCAAAGTCAAGCAGTGGACTCTAAAGAAGATGGCCGAACTGTTCCGTAGCTGGAAGAAGAAGCTATGGAAAAACTATCTGAAGACAAAGAAAGTGCCAGTATTCGAGGGGTATCTAGCCAAGCAGGCGAATCACTGGAAGGAATTTCAAGAGTACAAGGAGTCAGAAGATGCCCATGCATTACCAGAGAAGAACAAGATAAATGCCGACAAGAAGAAATATCACCACAAGCTGGGGCCAGGGGGCTATGAGTCTGCCATCCCAAAGTGGGATAAGAAAGAGCAAGATCTGCTAGATAAAGGCATCGTACCTGAACCACTCCGTGATGAGTGGGAATTGAGAGCAAGAAATTGGTTCCTTGCGCATGGTGGGTCGTACGACGAAAAAACAGGGGACCTCATCTACAATGACGGTCTTAGGATACCCAGGGAGAATTGGAAAAGGATAGTGAAAGAAATTAAGGAGGGAAAAAGAAAGTTCACTGCAGATAGAGAGAAAGATTTGCTCACACTGGTCCTCGGCATTGACGAACATGGAGGACGAACGCGAGGCTTCGGTCCTTCTTACCCGTGGTGGCTTGGGTTTGCCAGAGACCAAGACACTTACAGAAGCTGAGAGACAGCAAAGAAGCGGCAGCAGGATGAGGAGAATGACAAGTTCAACCAGTTGCTTGCCAGGATTAACGAGCAACAGAAGCAGATTGATGAGCTTAGAGGAGTAGCGCGCCAGGAAGATCCTGCACTTGATATTACCGGCGCCCCATCTAAGCGGAAAAGCAGCGTGGCTGAATCTGAGGCCCCGCCCGACGATGCACGAAGAATGATAGAGGGCGGTCCCGACTACCCCGTGGATGGAATCAAGGAGTCAACATCATGTGAACTCCATCAGAAATTCAAGAACATATCCATGAAGGTGGCCGTCGGACAAGCTTTACCTTCTGGCCCTGATGCACGTTGGCATGGCCGTGAGATTCCAGCTGGCTTTGCTAAAGTCGGGGTGGATGAAATCATGACGGGGTTTCATGATATGGAGCTCGACATAGTTGGACCCAAAGATGAGAGGACACTCGGAGAAGTACTGGGTGGAGTCATCCTATGGGACAAGAACTACATCAAGCTTCCAGGCTCGGCCCCAAGGACAACACCGCCTCCGAGTCGTCGCAAGTCACCTACACCTCCATTACCTCCAATCCCTCCACATGACGTCGGCCAGCACAACACGAGTCCGTCTCCGCCGCCGCCCGCACAGGATACTAAGCGGAAGCGTGCCACCAAGAACGCTCCGCCGACGATTCCTAAGCGACGGAGCCCCCCAAAGCGCAAACGGTCGCCCCTCCCATAGGTACCTCATGCTAATCTTCCTATCAGACCTTATGATCGTACCCCCGAGGAAAACGCCAGGATAGCAAAGGAACATCATGATGCACAGATGAAAAAGAAGGAACCCGAGCCCCGCCCGGAATACACCGAGAAGCAAATAGCATGGGCAAAAGACTTCATGACCCTTCCATCACAATATGACTTACACCATAAGCCTGATGACTATACACGCACATTGCAGAAGGAAGTGAAAAAGAGCAGATCACGTGCAAGTGCAAGTGGGAGCAAATCAAGTTCAACTACAAGCAAGAAAAAATCAGACGTTCGTCAGCTTGGACAACACGCCAAACAGTCGATCCCACCCCTCAAGGTGTTAACCAAGAATGTTCCCCCTCCGGTGCAGGGGCAAGCTTTTGAAATAGCAAAGGAGTGGGCGGCTGAATGTGGTGTCTCGGTTGAAGATTTGTTGGCTTCCCAAGACGACAGGATACCCAAGGCTGTGGTAGCCCCTAAGCCATAGTTTGTCATGGGAGAGCCTTTGGTCAGCAAAGATGATCTCCCAACAAATATGTGTTACTTGCATCAATGGTACTTAAGTGAATCAAAGAATGGGAGAACGATGATCGTGCTGAGTGTCCCACGGGAGTACTACGGCCGCCCCGTAGAAATCCATATCGACTTTGATGAACTCTTCCAGATGTACAATGGCGACGCCCTCGACAAATCGCTTATGAGTTGCTATTGTCTGTAAGTTTTTCAATTCGTTGTCTACATATAACTTGTTTAGTTATTTCAATTCATTGTCTATATATAACTTGTACTCTATTATGCAGAATGAAGATTCTGGATTGTAAAAGTAAGAACATCCTAAATATTGGGTTTATTGACCCAGATAAAATACATATAGCGACGCTAAGTGATAAACCCAAGGAGACGGAGGAAAACCTTCTAAGGTTTCTAACAGATCAAAATTTCTGTGACCACATACTGTTTCCATACAACTTCAGGTGAGGGTCTTTACTATGTTGTGTCCATTCACTTATAAGTGTAATTGATAAGTTACTAACACACACACACACACATATATATATATATACATGTGCAGCTTCCATTGGATTCTGTTGGACATTCAAATTGATAAGGGAAGAGTTGATGCCTTAGACCCATTATCGAGACCCTTGGAACAGTTCCAAAGCCTGCAGGACATGCTCCAAGGGTAATTTCAATCATTCTTGCGCTCTATCGGTCTCTTTCGATGATTTTCTGATATATCAATTAATGAAAAACTTAGCAAATTATTATCCTTGTCGGGCAGGGTTTGGAAGCGGTTCAAGTGCGTGACTCCCGGTAACTTTCGTGAGAAGCTGACCTTTAGAGCAGCTCAGGTAAGTAGTAGTATGATATACTTCTATTTTCAATACATTTATGATGCTAGATTATTATTTTGATTATATATATTCTATTCTCGTAAAGTGCGACCAGCAGCCACGGGGAACACATCTATGCGGATACTATGTTTGCGAGACCATTCTTATGTAGCACACGGCCATGAGGACGAAGGTCCTACCAGAGCAACGCGCGATTGCTGTTGCAGAGGAGCTTGCGGGATTTCTGAGGACGGAAGCTATAGATGACAAAGGACGATTTAGTGTAGCTAGGGGCCATTACTGATGTTTGTCCATGTAATCGAATAGACGGGCTCTAGTCCCGATAATTCAGATCTCCATATAATTGTATATATATGCTCGCTTGTAAGATAAGTTAATCTTATATATATATATATGCATAATTATTTCTATTTAAATTATATGAAAACTAATTCCCGAACACCAAACGAGGCATCACGTTAATCTCCTGAACACCTAAACCCTAAAACCCTAAAACCCAAAAATAATTTCATTCAAAAAAAACCCCAAAAATAAATAAAATCTGAAACTCTTTAGTCCCGGTCCGTGTAACGAACCGAGACTAAAGGGCCTGCCCCTGGGGCGCTACGAGGCGCCCACGTGGAGCACCTTTAGCCCCGGCTTGTAACAAGGCCGGGACTAAAGGTTAGGCCTTTAGTCCCGCCCCTTTAGTCCCGGTTGTTGAACCGGGACTAAAGCCCCTTACAGGCCGGGGCTAAAGGCCCCGTCCGAACTAATGTTCCTCTCCCAGTGCATCCGGGCTCAACGACGAGCTCCTAGGTGGCCGAGAACCGACATGGGAGTTTACGGTTGTGCTCTTTCTCCGATGGCGGGCTGTTCCATTAGTGCGAGTGTTTCGGGGCAATGCCCTAGGGTTGCCGGGGTCTTCGATGTCCTAGCTGCTAGGGTTGTAAGCGTTAGATTATGTATAGGATAGGATATCTATTTAAACTTGCAACCTATTCTATCTCTTCTTCCTTTCCCTGTTTGAACCGAACACCCGAGATCATTCATCTCTTTCTTGAACTCCAAGGTTTGCCAAATATAAATACATACACGTCCCGAGCAAAGGGTTCATCGCTTCCAACCTATTTTACATGGTAATCAGAGCATCTTCATCATAGATCCAAGATCGCATCTAGCTACCTCTCCCGTGGCCGAGATCATGTCTTCTTATGCAGCCCTATCTTCCCTCATGAGCTCGCTCACCACCTCCGAGCCCTCCACCTTTTCACCATCATCCAGCAGCAACGCTGCCTCTCTCGGATTGCCACCTTAGGAGAAGCCGACGAGGGGAAACTTCCTTTTATGGAAGGCCATTGTGCTTCCTCAGATCAGAGGCGCATAGATGGAGCACCACCTCGAAGGCAAGAGTCTGGTACCGCCGACCACCCTGACCATCACGAAGGACGGGAAAGAAGAACAAATCGCTAACTTCGCCCGATCCCTCTGGTACACACAACAACAACAACTTCAAGGGTATATGATGGGATTCCTCTCCCGCGATATCCTTGCACAAGTCATCACGCTCCAGACGCCGGCAGAGGTGTGGAGCGCCATCCACGCCATGTTCGCTGCTCAAAGCTAAGCTCAGGTCATCAACACCCGCATCGAGCTCGCGAACCTGCAAAAAGGTAACATGACCATGGCTGAATATCTTGGAAAAATCAAGACTCCTACAAATGAAATCACATGTTGCACCGGAGCTCCTCCTCCTGAAGCCGAGATCGTTTCCAAAATCTTGGCTGGGCCTGGAGTACAATCGAGTTGTGTCTGCCTTGGAGGCTAGGGTTGAGCCAGTCTTGGTTTTGGAGCTGTAAAGCCAGCTCTTGAGCTTTGAGGCCCGCTTGACCCTTCTCCACGGCACCAAGATCAGGCAGTCCTCCGCCAACTCTTCTTCCCGTGGCCGCAGACGCGGGCATGGTCACTAGGGGTAGAACCGCAACACCAACAACAGCGGTCGAGGCCGTGGCAACAACCAGGGTGAGGGTGGTCGCCCTGGTGGTGGCGGCTACGGCGGCAACACGGGTGGTGGCGTCTTTAACCACAAGAACAGCCGCTGCTCTTCTTCATCTCAACGCCCTCGCTGCCAGCTATGTAAAAAAGCCAGGCCATGAGGTCATGGACTGCTGGCATCGCTATAATGAAGATTACGCGTTCGTGAAGAAGGAGGAGATGGCGTCTGGTACATTGACTCGGGTGCAACAGACCATGTCACAAGCGAACTAGAGCAACTTGTTGTTTGTGAAAGATACCTCGGCAACGACCAAATTCACACCGCAAGCGGTGGAGGTATGGATATTGTCACATTGGTCAAGCTTCTATCAATTCCCCTACTATCAAACGTGATCTAGTCCTTAGAGATGTCCTTCATGTTCCACAAGCCGATAAAAACCTTGCATCTATGTCTCGTCTAGCCACTGATAATAATGTCTTCTTTGAAACTCACCCACGTTAGTTTTTTTATAAAGGACCGGGTAACGAGGGAACTTCTTCATGACGGTAGATGCATTCGAGGGCTCTACCCCATCACATCGGGAGCACTTAGTCGCAAGCGTAGTCAAGTCTACTCCGCCATCAAGCCGTCTTTGGCAAGGTGGCATCAAAGATTAGGACATCCGCCATCGATCATAGTTAAACATGTAGTCAATAAAGACAAACTTCCATTGTAACATAGTCAAATTAGTGAGTCAGTCTGAGATGCATGTCAATGTACCAAAAGTCATCAACTTCCTTATCCCGAGCCAAATAGTCTGTCTCATGCTCCTTTAGAGCTTATCTTCAGTGATATATGGGGTCATGCTAGATATTCCTTTGGAAGGAGAAAATATTATGTTAGTTTCAATGATGACTATAGCAAGTTCACTTGGATTTATTTGCTCAAATATAAGCCTGAAGTTTTTTCCATATTCCAAGAGTTTCACAGACTTGTTGAAAGGCACTTTAATAGGAAAATCATGACAGTACAAAGTGACTAGGGAGGGGAGTATGAAAAACTCAACTCCTTCTTTCGTAGCATATGCATTCAAGATCATGTTTCTTGCCCACATGCTCACCAACAAAACGGCTCTGCTGAACGAAAACATCGTCACATTGTTGAAGTTGGTCTCTCATTGCTAGCTCATGCATCAATGCCTCTCAAATATTGGGATGAAGCATTCATCACAACAACCTATCTCATTAATCGACTTCCTAGTAAAGTCATTGGCAACTCCACTCCGTTGGAACGTCTATACCATCAAAAACCTGACTACAACTCTCTCAAAATCTTTGGGTGTGCGTGCTACCCCAATCTACATCCGTACAATCATCATAAGCTTGAGTTTCGGTCCACTCAATGTGTCTTCCTTGACTATAGCAATCTCCATAAGGGATACAAGTGCCTAGAAATTGCAACTGGACACATCTATATATCTCGAGATGTTGTTTTTGATGAAACTATTTTTCTGTTTGCCAAACTTCATCCCAATGCAGGAGCTCTTCTACGTGCTGAAATAGCACTTCTCCAAGACTACGATACAATTTCTGATCACGGGGGTGAATTGTCTAAAGCTGGTCATGTTGATAAATCCGTGCAAAATTGCATTTCTACTAATTCATTTGCAGATCTGGACTATGATTTCATGTGCAAAGATGTAGCCAATGCAGCCAACACAGCCGGCGCTCGTCCCGAGGAGGATCTCGCCAGCAGGAGGTCTGGCGTGCGATCCCTGGAGAATTCTTCCCCTCGGCAGGCGGCTGGCGACCCAATGGCCGACAGCATGGAGCCCACCAATCCAGGCGCGCGTGGGGGCGACTCTCCTCTCGCCACGAGTCCACGGGTCGAGGAGGTGGCCAATCAGGCGACAACGGCTGGGTCTAGCCCGACTGTCTTGACGCGCGCGTTCACTCGCGCGGATCCGGAGGGCGATCCCGAGGCGAGCCCTGACCAGGTGGATCAGGGGCCTGGATCTTCTGTGCCGCCTTCTCCTGTTGCAGAAAATCCTGCACAAATAATTCCTCAATGTCCATGTCACGCCCAAGATGCGACCCTATCCTCAATTTGGCACGAAGGCCTCGTCAGGGATAGAAGCGCATCTCATCGTGTCGCACGAATGGATATCGTTACAAGTACATGTACTGAAAAGAAAATATATATATATATATATATATAATTGGCTTACACTCGCCACAAGCTACATAAGAGTCACAGCAGTGCATTACATATTCATCAAGAGTAAGAGAAGGGTCCGACTACGGTCGAAAACAAACGACAAAAGAAAAACGACGTCCATCCTTGCTATCCCAGGCTGCCGGCCTGGAACCCATCCTAGATCGATGAAGAAGAAGAAGAAGAAGCAACTCCAAATGAACAATCAACGTGCTCGCGTCAAGTAACCTTTACCTATACCTGCAACTGGTGTCGTAGTAATCTGTGAGCCACAGGGGACTCAGCAATCTCATTTCCAAAGATATCAAGACTAGCAAAGCTTAATGGGTGAGACATGGTTAAGTGGTGAGGTTGCAGCAGCGGCTAAGCATTATTTGGTGGCTAACTTACGAGTACAAGAATTAAGAGGGGGAAGATCTACGCATATCGGACGTGAACTACAGTTGATCAAATAAATGATCCTGAACACCTACCTACGTCAGACATAACCCCACCGTGTCCTCGATCGGAGAAGGAACTCACGAAAGAGACAGTCATGGTTACGCACACAGCTGGCATATTTTAATTACGTTAACTTTAAGTTATCTAGAACCAGTGTTAAACAAAGTTTCCACGTTGCCACATAACCGCGGGCACGGCTTTCCGAAAGATTTAACCCTGCAGGGGTGCTCCAACTAGTCCATCACAAATTACCAGAAGCCGCATAGAAATCCTCAATCACGAAGCTCGCAATCTCGTCGGATTCCCTAGTGGAAAACCTCAACTCTGAGATTACCCAAAGCATCACCGGAATCCCGATGCACAAGATATCTCGTCAAAGGTAAAACTAATCCAGTAAGGCCGTCCGGCGTGTCGACGATGCCGATAGGAGCCGTGTATCTCGTTCTCAGGACACGACGGATAAGCGACGCGTACGAGTGCCAAACCTCGAGTTTCCTCGCGGCGGCCCCGCACAGTGCTCTGTTTTGGACCAGCACCATCAGCACTGGCCCTCCCTGTATTATGTAGAATTACTCCTCGGGTAGCGCTAACTCCCTATGCATTTCAGTATTATCAAATTATTATGTTGGGCAAATAGTACCAATGTTGGGCCTTGCCAGACCAGCTTTAATCTAAAACGAATTATCAAGGGGGTCCCATAACAACCCCGATCGTGTTAGGAGCGCTCAGTTATGGAACATAACACCGGTAGCCGAAACTAAGGGGGCAAAGGTGGAACAAAACACCAGGCTAGAAAGGTCGAGCCTTCCACCTTTTACCAAGTATATAGGTGCATTAAATTAAATAGCATTTAATATGGTAATATGACAAGGGACCCATGTAATCACATGGAAGCAACTGCACCTGCAATTAGCAACGCTAACACAGGGTTAAGCAAGCGGTAACATAGTCAATCAGTGGTTTGCTAGGTCGAACATGTTGAAGGTTTCATGGCATTGTTGAGAGGCTGATATTTAACATATGGTAAGCAACGATACATAAACGATAGAAGCGATAAAACTAGCATGGCAATGATAGTAATGGTATCTAGGGAAATGGTCATCTTGCCTGAGATCCCGCTTGGAAGAAGAGTAACTCCGTGAAGCAGACGAACCGACGTAGTCGAACGGTCCTCACATACGACACGCTTGCGGAACTCTATCGAGACGGAGGAAACCGGAAACAAGCATCAACATACGATATACACCACACGATGCAAGACACACATGATGCATGAACGGTCTAATGCAAGGCATGACAATCACAACAGTCAAACACTACACATTAAGTGAAGCTCGATATGCAACGGGTAGCATATCGACGAAACTCCACATTTAATTGTTTATTTCACTCCCGTTAATTTACACGGCAATATTTAAAATGTTGTTAGCATGGCAAGGGGTGAAGCAAAAATTAAACTACATATCTAGGCATTTTAAATGAGACCGGAAACAACATATAGCATCTCCGAAATGACCCCACGTGTTAAATCTTAATTCTGTCCAGATTTGTCCTAATCACATTTTAGGTTTGTTAAACGGCAAAACAAGGTGGTTCACGTGATTCTACTCATTGTTCTGATCCATTTACATATATGTCACATCTCCAACGGATCTACAAACAAATAGTTACGACCTAAACCGTTTTCAACACGTCGACACGCAAAACCGACACAAACAGCACGTTAACAGCCTTAAACATGCATGAGAGTTGGAAAATATTACTCTATGCATAATTCTAATCAAAAACCGTATATAACTCACTCCGATCCGATGCACGGTTTAAACTCTACGGGCGTTCGAAAATATGCATTTGCTTGAAAAAAATAGGTAAAACACACAAAAAACAAATTACTATGTGGGCCAAAAGAAGCACAGTCCATCAGCCCATGGTTGAAATTGGCCCAATTGGCCTTGCACGAAAAATAAAATAACAAGTGCCGAAATATAATTAAGGCTCTTTGGGACTCGAACCGAGGATCTCAGGGTGGAAAACGAACAAGGTTCAGAGCGATGGCATCACGGCGACGCTCACGAGCAATTGCAGCAAGCAGCGGCAGCTGTTGTAGCCTCAGAGCACCAGCGCGTGTGCGGGATTGGGCAGGGGAGGCTCCTCACCTAGCTTGGATAGCTCGGCAGCCCCAGGCGAGGCGCACGGTCGAGGCACATGTGACGTCCTCCTCTGTCCAGACTGCTGCTACACGATGCGGCGAAGGAGTCTGGTGAGATTTGGGTGCTGGAGGTTGGGAACGGGGCACGCATCGCGGGATCCGGTGCCTCTGGGCGCATGACGACGTCCTCCTGCGAGGGGAGGCCAGATCCGAGGCGGAGGAAGCTCAAGCCAGCTACCATGGATGGGAGTTCCTGCATAGAGAGAGAGGAAGAGATGAGACAGAGAGCAGGGGAGGAGAGGGAAACGAGGGGAAGGGGACGGAGGGACATGGGGTCGTGGCCTGCTGGTGTTCGTCAGCGGCGGTGGCACTCAGGCGGCTCAGGGGCGCGACAGTGAGGGGCTCCAACGAGCTGGCTCGAACGAGGGTCGCTCGGAGCTCGGGCTACGGGCGCGGTGGATACTACGAGCAGGTGGACGCTCACGCTACAGACGGCGGATGCGTCCAAGCACAAGCGGCGGCTGGAGAACTACAGATGTGTGAGCTTGGGCACCAGAGGATCTGGTGGTTGCGCCCTGGGTGTGATTGGCTCGCAGAAGAAATCGAGGAGGGGTTGCGGTTGCGCAGATGGGATCTGGAAGGATACTGAGGGAGATGATTATGGGCGGTGGTGGGCGACAGGACTGATTGGACTAGGGTTAGGGCTAGGTTCATCTAGACCCTCCGATTTAGATCGGATGGTCGAGATAATTAGGTTAGGGAGTCCAATAGACAAACCGAAGACGTTTTGCGGTAAAACGGTGTTGATTCGGATCCAACGGCCATGATCGCCCGGTCCGGGTTTCGGGAGGTTTTCGAACTAGGCTACGTGTAGGGTCGATGCACTGTGCAGAGGGGCTAGGCGGAGATGAGAGGGAAAACGGGCACCCGACAACGTATTTAAAACATCGACAGACGTCCGACGATATACCGAATACGGCGCCGCTACGGTCGACCGTTCGGGTACCAGACGGTCTCCGATCGCGACGAAATTCGACAGGCGGCCTAGATATAACTAATCACGACCGCATGCCAAGTTTCACCTTGATCAGAGAAAGTTTTACGCACACTTTAAAAACAGGGTTTCGACGGTGCCGCGGGCGCGTGCGTGTGTGGTCGGGCTCAGAATGAACAACGACGAGAACCGGCAACTAACAAGGGATGCAAGTTTTGAAAACTAGCGGCACGGAGATGCCGATGCAATGCAGATGATGCGTATGATGCAATGATGATGCAACAAATAAAAATACCCACACGACGGAAACGTAAAGGAAAGAGGAATCTTCTGGAACGTCGGTCTCGGGCTGTCACAGTCCAGCTCCTATATCACCCATTGCTTCTCGCCGGCATACAAGGTCTCATTAAGGTATCGTCAAGAAGAAGGAATATAGAGATGGTACAATAAGGTATGACAAAACAAAACGAACTTTTCTCACTACTGCTGGTGAACCAGTTAATTTGTCTGATGCTCTTGCTCACAAAGATCGGAAAACAGCCATGGACGGTGAGTATGATGCACTTAAGAAAAATAAAACTTGGCACCTAGTACCACCAAAGAATGGTAGAAATGTCATTCACTGTAAGTGGGTGTACAAGATGAAAAGAAAATCGGATGGAAGCATAGACAGATACAAAGCCAGATTAGTTGCAAAAGGTTTTAAACAGAGGTTTGGCATTGATTATGAGGATACCTTCTGTCCTGTTGTTAAATCAGCTACTATTCGGCTTGTTTTGTCTATTGTTGTTTCCAGAGGTTGGAGTCTAAGACAGCTAGATGTTCAGAACGCGTTTCTTTATGGTGTTCTTGAGGAAGAGGTGTTCATGCAGTAGCCACCAGGTTATGAGGATCAAGGTACACCACATTATGTGTGTAAGTTGGATAAAGCTTTATATGGTTTGAAACAGACCCCAAGAGCTTGGTACTCTAGATTGAGAATGCAACTACAACAACTTGGATTTAGATCATCCAAGGCAGACACCTCATTATTCTTTTACAATAAAGAGAATGTCACTATCTTTGTACTTGTTTATGTTGATGATATCATTGTGCCTAGTTCAAGTTCAAGTGCTAGTACTTGTCTGCTTAAAGATCTCAAGTTAGAGTTTGCTCTCAAGGACTTGGGAGATCTTCATTACTTCCTTGGCATAGAAGTCAAACAAATAAGAGATGGTATACTTCTCACACAAGGAAGGTATACAACTAACATCCTCAGGAAGGTAGGATTGGAAAATTGTAAACCTTTAAGTACACACATCTCAACCTTAGAAAAACTTTCAGTTGAAAGTGGAGATGCACTTGGTTTAGAGGATGCAACAAACTACAAGAGTGTTATGGGTGCTTTACAATACTTAACACTTAGACGTCATCATATTTCTTATGTTGTAAATAAGGTATGTCAGTTTCTTCATGCTCCTAGCACTACTTATTGGACTGCAGTGAACAGAATTTTGAGATATCTTAAGTTTTCTGAAGGGCTTGGACTTCATATTACCAAATCCTCTTATATGCTTGTTACTGCCTACTCTGATGCAGACTGGGCAGGATGTGTTGATGATAGAAGGTCTACTGGTGAATTTGTTGTGTTTCTGGAAACCAATCTTGTGTCATGGAGTGCAAGAAAGCAGGCTACTGTCTCCAGGTCAAGCACTGAGGCTGAATACAAAGCTCTGGCAAATGCCACAACTGAAGTATTGTGAATACAAACACTACTCTACGGACATACACTTTATTCATTAGAAAAAGGTCATGAAGGGCACTGACGTCACTTGACAGAAATATGTTCAGGATGTGAAGCTTAATTATATTTCCCTTTTCTGCCTAGACTCGACTTACATGCATGCATGTACCACTTTACACTCCCCAAGCCGGGAAACGAATAGCGCCGACCAGTCCATCTCCAACAGCATGAGCTTCCGACGGTTAAGAGTATCTACTTTATGTTGTCTTCTAGTAACCTTACACTTTTGCTTAATGTTAACTTAAACTCCATATTTCCATTTACCTTTTTAGGAAGATGGCAATGATGATGATGTCGAGTTCATTCCATTTCAGAAGATACAACGAAAAGCAACTAGTAGGTCTCCCATATTTGTATTTAATGTGTACTTTTGTACATTTTTGTAGCATTACACTGTTGTTTATTTGCTTGCATCATAACAAGTGCAATTTTCTATGTCTGTATAGGAAGATGAAATTGATGAACGAGGAACAGGAGCTACTTTGCATTTCCTCAGGTAGCAGCTAGCATTTTATTTCACACCGTATTATTATGTTAGAGCTTATGTTGATGTCAGGCCTTATTATTATGTCAGGCCATGTTTGGTTTTGTCCTTTGAATTTGAAGTCTTGGGCTCATCTTTGTCAATGATACTACTTATTGTATGAACTATAATGTCTGACTTATGATTTTGCCACTCTGTTGGCTGTTGTTGTTCAAATATTATTTTGTTGTGTCATTTGTATTGTTGGATGGCTGCTATATATTTATTGTTGCATCATGTGCTGCTATCTTGAAAGAATAAATTTGGCAAAGGCTGATGCATTACTACTTTGCTATATGTTTAAATAATGAATGTATGATGGAAATATAGAATGTTTTTGTACTGGTTACAAGTGTAACGAGCGCTGGTGAGCACTCACGAGCTTAACGAGTATGTGGAGCATAGACTTCAGGAAACCCTTTACCTACCCATTCATTTCCATATCGCGATTCATGCAGACATTTGTCATTTTTGTTTCTCCCATATAAAACAAAATGTGAACTTCAAACTTTACGGAACAACAAAACATTATAACTAGAATGTACTAACTAGAATGTTGGACAAAACTTTCAGATTTTTTGCGTGCAATATAAATACTAAAAATGTTGATTTTTAATCAGAATTTTTTTTATTCCTTATATTTATGTTGGACCTAAAAATCTGAATTTTGTTTTCCTATTTTCAAGTTAGAATGTTTTGGTGTCTTTTAAATTTTAAAGTTACTATGTTGTTTGAATTAAAAAAAAGAAATTTAGTGTGGTAACTTAAATGTCTAATACAGATCTCAAATCAATATTGAAGGTTAAGGATAAAAGGTGTTTGAAAGCCTGAGCTCAAAAAATCAAAAGAGCCAAGGAAGCGACGCAACGCGTTGTCGCGAACATGGCATCCCCTGTCCGAAAGTTGGGGTCCGTACGGTCCAGCCGTTTCAGGGCGAAGAAGCCGGCAAGGAAGCAGAAGGAAGGAGGCGTCCGTTAGGCCAACTCCAAAGCACGACCCTATCCGATCGAGCCCTGTCCGTTTGGGGTAAAACGGACAAACCCCATGACCTAGCGCGTCGTCCTGAACGCATTTTGTCTGTTTTGTGTCCGGGGCGATCCATTTCCGATGCAAACATGCGCCCCGTTTGGGTCTTGGCGGACAGCGAGCGGACGCGCTCGAGCCCTCCTCTCGTCCGCGTCGGGGACGCGTGGAAGGCGGCCACCTACCTCCCACCGCCCGTATTTACTGCGCACGCCCGGTAGGCCCCGCCTGTCATCCACTCAGGCGGACGGTCGCCGTCCTTTTTTAAGCCATGGACCGGCACAGTGCACGCGCCCACTCCACTCCGCGTGCCTCTTCGGGACCAACACCAAACCCTAGTTTTCTCCCACATCCCTCAAGCTCTCGGGCCAACGACAGCTATGGGGTGGTGGAGCACCGGCGGCAAGGGGAAGGGGGCGCACGACCACGAGGCCGGGTCTTCGTCCGGCTGCCGCCGCACCGCAAGCGAGCCGCGCCATTATCCTCCTCCACCATGGCCTGCTCCAGCAGCCTTCCCCATTGCCCCTCCGGACGCCCTGGTGCGCTCCCAGCAGTACGTCCATGCGGATGTGTGCCGCCGTTATTGGGAGACAAGGACGCCGCTCCCCTAGAGCGACGTCCACTTGCCGAACAACTAGCACCTGTCCGTCGATCGGTTGTCGATACCGCCGGTGCCAATGAGCGGCCGTGCCCGCCACAACGAGATCCAACGCCGCCGACGCTGCCTCCCAGACAACCTCTACTACGACCCGAGGTACGCCATGGATTCCCACTGTGGGACACTTGGTTCTGAGATGAGCATGACGTGCGTGCGTGCGCCCGCCCTATTTTGCCGGCGAACACAACAGCCCGCGGCGGGCACATGAAGAGCGTCGGACGGAGCCATTGAGCCCTCCCCAGGTGCGCTGCGTACACGGTGCGCGGCCTGACGCCGACCCCGTCGTCGTCGCCCTCTCCGTTGCCACCACCACCTCCTCGCATGACCGAAGAGGAGGTGGCACGGCTCGTCCAACGTGTCATGGAAGATTCCATGAACACGTACGATGAGCGCGAGTTGGTGTGACTGCACGGGATGATGGCCCTCTCCGCGGTCGGCGACGTGGCCATCCCGGAGGAGCAACCTGTGGCGGTGAAGGAGGAGGTGCACGAGGAGCAGCCGGTGGCCACATTCCCCCCGAATCTGTTGGGCCAGCGCTGGACGTGGTCGTGCACGGCCATGGAGATGGCCCAGGGAGTGGGGGCCGAGCCTTGGTACCCCACGCCGCCGCGGTCATCGGAGCGCGAGTCATCGCAGCGCGGGGAGGTGGTGCAGGCGCCGCTAGCGCCGCCAACCTTCGACGGGCCACCGACCCATCTCTGGACGATGCCGCCATACATCGACCTCATTGACGACAATGACGACAACGGCGGTGCCTGAAGACGGCAACGGGCACGGTAGCAGTGCGGGGTGGCGCATTTTATCTGTTTTTTAATTATGTTAAATAAGGACGATGGGCCATGGGGCCGTTGAACAATGTTTTATAATGTTTATTTATTAATGTTTCGTTTGATTTACATTTTTCTCTCATTTTTTTGTTTATTATGTTTTTTAATGCCTTGTCTGTCTTAGACGATTTGGGGTGCGGCCGCGCGTTGGGCGCACCGATCCGGCCACGGACCGATCTAGACATGGACAGCCCCATTGTCATCCTAAACGGACAGAATCCGGACCAAACGGACGTCTGGATGGGGTCACGCGTTGGAGTTGGCCTTACGAGACGGCTCCGGTAGCGGAAGGGAGCCGATGTGCCTTCCACGCGGACGAGGATCTTGCGGACGTCATTCTCCGGGAGCCACCGCCGCCCTGTCATCCATTTTTCGCTCTGTAGTGTACGTGATCGTGTATTCGACGTATATGTGGCTGCGTCGGCGATCGAGATGAGTATGTACGTGACGTGATGTCAAATTAAGAGCATCTTCAACAGCCGTCCAACACGTCGCCCGCTAAAAAGCATTTGCAGCGCGTCGATCACGTGTTTTTGCTCGGCACGGAGCGCTGGTTTTAACGGCCGCTATAAACTTTAGCGCGCATGAGTACCTCCAGGCGCTGGAAAAATATTGCGCGCGCTCTCGCACAAACAACATATACACTCGAAAATAAAACATATACATATATAGATAAAAGATGCATAGATATTTCACAATGCCTACATAATTCATCATATCATAGACAGATAAAAAAACTAGTCCAACACGATAACCTACTCTGAGTCATTCTCGCTGGTGTGGTCCGAGGTATCGAGAAACGCGTCTTTCCAACAAGGATCGTCTGAGTCAGAGAACGACTCCCAACCTGCGTTGACGAGAATGCATTGTGATATGGCCAGTGCTTTCCGCCAACGCTTGTCCGCCCGCTCCGCGCGGCGTGTTGTCGTTCTCTCCGCCCAGAAGGCGTTCTCGTTGGCTACGTCTTGCGGGTAGCGCTGGCGCAACTCCGCCATGGCTCGCTCGTCCGCCTCGGCGATGAGGAGGCGGCGCTGTCGCCGACGGTGTTCCTCGCAGTCATGTTCTGTTATAAAATGAGGCGGAGGGGCGACGCCGTGCGATTGCTCGCACGTGCGGACGTCGTGGAAGTTCATCTGCGCGCGAGGCCTCTGAAGGCGCCACGCCGCTGCGTCGTACGCGCGGGTGGCCTCATACGCTGTCTCGAACGTGACGAGGCCGAGGCGGACGTCGCCGGACAGAATCTCAGCGCAGAAGGCGCTGGAGGGGCGCTCACGGACGCCACGGTAGCCCGAAGATCCCCGGCAGCGTGTCAGCATGATGGCACATTGGTGGCGGGCCGAGGAAGCGGCAGAGGAAGCAGAGGAAGCGGGAAGAGAGCGCGTGGCAATGTGGATAACGATGGGAGGCCGCGTGACGGGCCTCGTAATTTATAGGCGCGCCGGAAACGCTGCGTCAAATATAACGCGCGAGCTCCCGCTTTTCCCCGCACACGTGCATTCGTTTCTCACGCGTCCGAGTTTTCCACCTCCGCTGAAGTGCGTGAAAACATCCTGCGCGTTCTAAAATCGCAGTTTACCCATCGTTGGAGATGCTCTAACATTGTTCTTTTGAACTAATCGTTGTTGCATGGATGCCGGCCAGGCGGCAAGCCTATTACAGTATACGTGGTAAGCTTACAAAATAATAAAAAATACTTCCTTCGTTTTTTTAGTCTGCATATAAGGTTTGGTTAAAGTCAAGCTTTATAAAGTTTGACTAACTTTATATTAAAAAATATCAATATTCACAACATGAAATTAATATTATTAGATGCACCACGAGAAGTATTTTCATATTAGATAATTTTAATATGGTATATATTCATATTTTTTTAGACAAATTTAATCAAACTTTATGTTGTTTGATTTTGACCAAATCTTATACGTGGAGTAAAAATAAACGGAGGAAGTACATGTTGCATGGGTAGACGCGGAGGCTGCATCCTCAACCTGCGCCTCCCCACGAAGGAGCTCCCCGTTCACCACGGCCGCTGCACCGTTGGCATCAGAATCCAACCTAAACACGAAAACCTAACTCTCACATCATATCCGACCCGATCTCTTAAAGAGTAATGCTATACCTACAAAGACTTACTTAAAGATTTTACGTATAAATTGATGTGTAAGGTTGTGATTGGTAATTAAGGGATGAGGGGCCCCATCCCCACTGTAAATCAGGGGGAAAAGAGTTACTCCCTCCGTCCGGTGAAGAGTGTATGTTCGACCTTAAAATTTGTTCATAAAAGAGTGTACTTTTATCTTTCCAATGCACTTTAAAGTAGGAAGAAATGCTTCTCTCTCATCACACGGTAATCAAGACCAATAACATTCTACACATAGTCTCCTTAATTTCTACATGCACTTAGCTTATTGGGGGTTGAGTAATTAAAGAGAAGAGAGATGATGGCTTGCACTTTTCCAATGCATTTTTTACCCCATTTTAAAATTTGATTTAAAATATCTGTATGTACACTTTTTACCGGACGGAGGAAGTAGTTTGAAAGGTTAAGTAAACCTTTGTAAGTTTTGTAGGTATAGCATTATTGTCTCTCAAACCCCAGCGCTCCCATAAAAATCCACAGTGGACCGGCCCCATAAAAATCGCTGCTTATTAGAGGGAACACAAATCAGACCTACGCCTCCACCGAAAACAACAATGAGCGGATCCAATCTTCCAGGGTCGCCGCCTGCTTGAGCCCGCCCACCATCACGGAGCTGGACGCCTCCCAAGGCCTCCCGCCATGGATAACCCTCGACGCAAGGGTATATCTAACCCACCGCGTCAACTCCACCACGGCCGGAACCGAGACGAGCAAAGGCCACGCCGTCCAGTCCTCCATCTGCTTCGCGCACCCGCCGGCCCTCTCCTACGTCTGCATCCACTGCCCAGGCCTCCAGCAGGACAACTTCGCCGGCGAGCCACGCGTCGTCCGCTCCGAGAAGCAGTTCCTTCTCCTCCACCTGCCGCTCAACTGGTCCTCCACCAGCTTCGTGCGGCGGTCCAGCGAGTACTTCGTGTACCAGGCCGTTCCGGGGAGACCACCGACACTCTCCGGGGTTCCGGACCCGCCGGGCCGTAGCTTCCTCGTCGCACAAGATCTTGGCATTCACTGTTGCGGCGACGACGACGGGGAGTACATCCTGGCTGGTCTGTGCCCGAGTCGTGATGATGCTCAAGGAGGATATGAACTCCATCGACTGTACTCGTCGGTGTCGAGAGAGTGGACCAGGAAACCTGCTTATCTCGAGAAACCGCCGATTGACGAGGAGCTGCCTGTTGTGTCGCACAAGGTGATCCCTCTTGGAGGAAGCCTGCTAGGCTGGGTCGATCTCTAGAGGGGTCTTATGGTGTGCGATGTGCGCTCTGATCAGACTTATGTGCCCCTCTCGTTCGTTCCACTTCCACCCCTGATGCCTGGGAACGAGGCTGATCGTCATTTGTGCCCATGGGTGATCCGAGACGTCACTTGCACCAATGGATCGCTCAAGTTAGTCGAGATCGAACTTATTTCATTACCCCCAGAAAACAATAAGGCATCACAACATATCAACTTTCGGATAAAACTTCTGATGATTCATGGTGGAGATCTGATAATGCGGGTTTCCGAGTAGGCCGTGATCGTAGTCTGAGAGATGTGATAGGTCTCCATGTCCATGTCAAAAGAGCAGTGCAGTGACCCGTACCCGACGCTCACGACGGCGTCCGGATGAAGATAGTCGAGGATCCCCCATGCAGTGCCCGAAGTTAAGTCTGTAGGCTTGCTCTACCTAGCCTCGTCGGACGAGAACATGTAGAGGCTGTGCAAGCCTAGGTGCACCAAGTCGGTGACTATCACTTTGAAGAAGGTGCAACCGTCATGTTGATTGCAACCGTCATGTGATAACATGTGTCTTGAGTTCGCTCTTTTTATTTTCTCTTTGTGGTGGAATTGTGAAAAATAATTTGTCCTGTTTAACTTCCCTCACACTCAAGGCGTGAAAAAATACAATCAACCGTCAAGTCTATCTTCATAAATTCTTGCTTCCACACCGATGATTTCCTCAACATTTGTTACTTCTCAGTGTCACCCACATGCACAAAGAGCCCATTTCTTCCACACGTTTATACAAAATCAAAACTAAACGGATAAATTTCTCATATATCTTATCGAAAGTAACCCTCCTTTAGATAGACCTAGCTAAACTAAATGTAGGTAGATAGTTGTACTACAGATTTAATTTTACTATCGTTTCATCTACATATCCTACGGGTTGAAAAAAGAATCGCATTATTTTGTCGTCCTCGATTAGCTGACTAGGACAAGTGCTAAGTGCTAAAGGGATGTGAAAATACTCATCGTCGATCATCATCACCTGTTGCGCCACGCTTGTGGTCAAGTTAAGAACACAATGACGTGCGGCTGGTTGATAGCATGTGGCTTGATTTCACTCTATTTATTTTCTCTTAATGCTGAATTGTGAAAAAAAATGACGCGAGAATTGTGAAAATTAACCTGCGGCATTTAACGTCCCTCACACTCGAGGCAAGAAAAAATACAATCAACCATCAAGTCCATCTTCAAAAATTCTTGCTTTCACAATGATGATTTCCTCAACATTCTTACTTCTCGATCCTCAAAAAAAGCATTTATTAAGTCTTACTGCCACCCAATTGCAAAAAGGGCCTGAATCTTCCACACATTTATGAAAATCAAAACTAAATGGATAAATTTCTCAAATATCTTATCAAAGCTACTCTATTTAAAATAGACCTAGATAAGCATCATAAATTGAAGTTCATGTTGGGAAAAACAAGTAGCGAGCTTAACAATTGTGATCACGGTTCACGTAATGCCGAAATATGGCAAGAACCAAAGGGAAAAAAAACAATCCTTTTGCCATCGTTTTTGTACCTAAACTCGACTTACATGCATGCATCTACCACTTCCCAAGCCGGGAAACAAATAATGCCAGCCAGTCCATCTCCAACAACACGACCTTCGAACGGTTAAGCCCATCGAAACCGTCAGGCAGCTCAAACTCCTCCATCACTCCTGTCTCAACGTTAGCGACGTAAATATGCCTCTGACTGTCCTTGAGTATCATGGTGCCACCCTTCTCTCCTAACAATCTCAAGTATATTTGATTTGGCCTTCTTTTAATCTTCGCAGGTGGTTTCAACTTGACAATGCGAGGGCTGAATCGCCTAGCCTTGGCAACAGCGCCATCATCGCTCTTATTGTCATCTTGCCGCGGGCAGATATTTAGCTCGATGCCTGGTCTTGACACAGTTAAGACCAAGGGCGTCCCAGTGGCGGTGACCCCGAGTTGTGGCTCGTTGCAGGTATCCGAGTAGGTCACAATCGCAGTCCGAGAGATGTGACAGGTCTCCATGTCCATGTCAAGAGAGCAGTGGAGTAACCCGTTCCCGACGCTCCAATGCACATTGCCGGGAGACACGACGGCGTCCGGATGAAGATAGTCGAGGGTCCCCCAGGCAGTGCCGGAAGTTAAGTGTGTAGGCTTACTCCACCTATCCTCGTCGGACGAGAACGTGTAGAGCCTGCTCAAGCCTAGGTACATCAAGCCGGTGACTAGCACTTTGAAGAAGGTGGAGTAGCCCGGTTGCGAAGGTTGTTGCCTTCTGCTTGAGGAGCAGTCTGCATTAGTCAGGATGGCGTAGCCGCTTCTATCGAATTCCAAATCGGTGATTAGCACGGGGAGCATGTGGCACACGCCGGCGAGCAGATTGCAGACAGCCAGACGTGTGAACGACATGTTGTACTGCCGGCAAGACGCCAGGCACACGAGGAGGAGGCCGCGGCGCGCGGTTAATGGCACCGCGTGGTCGAGGATGTGCGCGTCGGCGTCGGGGAAAAAGGAGGCGAGGGAGCGCCGGCAGGGGCCGAACACCGACCGTGGCGTCGGGACGAAAAACGTGGCGAACATGGGATACCTCGTCAGGAACGTTGGGTCCGTACGGTCCAGCCGTTTGGAGGCGAAGAAGCCGGCGAGGAAGCCGCCCGTCCATTGATCGTCCGGCCAGCGACGACGGAGGAAGGCAGGGTCGGCGACGAGGCGGCTCCAGCGCTTGCACGTCACGGCGCAGCGGAAGAGGGCGGCCGTGTCTTCCACGCGGACGAGGATCTCGCGGACGGCGTCCTCCGGGAGCGACACCGCCTCCGCCATCTTTCGATCTGTGTATAGCGTGATCGCGTCTGCAGACGTTTGTGCGGCTGGACGTGGATCCAAGTACCCGCAAGGTTATGTAGGGCTACCTGATTGTCCAACTAAGTTACGTCCCGGTCGATTCCTTTGCCGTGCCTCTTGTGGTTTTTTTTCCTCTTTTTTAGGAAAGTTTGTTGTGATTTATTGGGCGTAACCATCAACGACCACCATCACCTTGTTGTCAACAACTGTCACTCCCTACCCTCGTTGACGAGAGCGCCCACGCCGTCTTCTCCCAGCCGTTCTGCTGAATGACAATCATCCCTCGTCTCGTTTGCTACAACACCCTCACCGCCTTCTCATCATTGCTTTGCTGAATGACTCTTAATTATCCTCTACGACGCTGCAGCCCCAATGACTATTGCCTCCTCTCCTTATTGTTGCACCACCCAACAACTACATGGCACGTCCCAAGGTGATACTTCCTCCGTTTCGGTGCATTAGGCGTCTTACGAAAATCAAATAATCCCAAAACACTAAGGCACATTAGAGTAGTACTAGTTGCATGCATATTAATTAAACCACATCTATTAATTGAAGGACCAATGCATGCAATTTATGCAGCACACTTTTTGGATTTCAAAAGGTATTCTAATTAATAACACGTTTTCAGTTGAGAAAGGAATGGTGTGATTGAGACCCTGTTTGGTTCCAAATAAGTCACCAACTTATAAGTTGAAAAATGCAAAAAGTGACTTATTTTGCCAAACAGGCCCAACTTATAAGTCACCCCAACTTATAAGTCATAAGTTGCTCTACCCCAACTTAAAACTTATAAGTCACCCACTTTTACATGAAAAGGTGACTTATAAGTCAGATGACAACCAAACAGGCGTGACTTATAAGTCACTGATTTTAAGTCACCTGACTTATAAGTCACTGATTTTAAGTCACCTGACTTATAAGTCACCTGCCTTATTGAAACCAAACAGGGCCTGACTTCCTCTGCAATTTAATTTTCTTCTCCTACCCAATCTATGAGTGTCTAGGTTGCAGTGCACCTCCTAAAATGCCTAATGCACCGAGATGGAGTAATAGGGGTCGCCTTCCCGGGGCGACAACAGCTTCATCTCGACCTTCTTCTAAATACTAATTATTGACTTTCTCATTTTCAGGATCAATCACATCAAGTTATAACGAACACAAGCACACAAAATTAATAGCCAAGAACATGTGTCACGCGCCTCTCGTTTTTCTCTTTATTTCTCTTTTTCTGGGTTAGAAAACGGATGGCCAGGGCTGTGTATATACATACACACGAGGCCATGACCGACCAGGCAACCTGACCGTATACATGTATGACCCCTATTCTATAGGATACAAGTGTACTAAACTAACAAAAATAGTATTTTCCTGCCAACCAATTGTGGTTTGATTGTTAAAGGGAATGTGGTATCACTAGTGGGGACAGGGCCTATAACCCCGGCCGTAAGGGGCTTTAGTCCCGGTTCATCAACCAGGACTAAAGTGACGGGACTAAAGGCCTAACCTTTTCGTCCTGGCCCTCTTACACGCTGGGACTAAAGGTGCTCCACGTGGGCGCCTCGTAGCGCCCCAGGGGCAGGCCCTTTAGTCCCGGCTCATTACACGGACCGAGACTAAAGATTTTCAGATTTTTCTGGTTTTTGGCCTTTTTTTTGAATGAAATTATTTTTGGGTTTTAGGGTTTTAGGGTTTAGGTGTTCGGGAGATTAACGTGATGCCTCGTTTGGTATTCGGGAATTAGTTTTCATATAATTTAAAATAGAAATAATTATGCATATATATATAAGATTAACTTATCTTACAAGCGAGCATATATATACAATTATATGGAGATCTGAATTATCGGGACTAGAGCCCGTCTATTCGATTACATGGATGGACATCAGTAATGGCCCCTAGCTACACTAAATCGTCATTTGTCATCTATAGCTTCCGTCCTCAGAAAGGTCGCAAGCTCCTCTGCAACAGCAATCGCGCGTTGCTCTGGTAGGACCTTCATCGTCATGGCCGTGTGCTATATAAGAAGACGAGATGAATATGAATATCAATCATGATAACAAAGAATGACGGGTAAAAATAGAGGTGTGAATGTTCATTGCTTACGTCGAATCTGTGATCCTTGTGCTCAGAGGTAAACGTGCGAATGGTCTCGCAAACATAGTATCCGCATAGATGCGTTCCCCGTGGCTGCTGGTCGCACTTTACGAGAATAGAATATATATAATCAAAATAATAATCTAGCATCATAAATGTATTGAAAATTAATAGAAGTATATCATACTACTACTTATCTGAGCCGCTTTAAAGGTCAGCTTCTCATGAAAGTTACCGGGAGTCACGCACTTGAACCGCTTCCAAACCCTGCCCAACAAGGATAATGATTTGCTCAGTTTTTCATTAATTGATATATCAGAAAATCATCGAAAGAGACCGATAGAGCGCAAGAATGATTAAAATTACCCTTGGAGCATGTCGTGCAGGCTTTGGAACTGTTTCAAGGGTCTCGATAATGGGTCGAAGGCATCAACTCTTCCCTTATCAATTTGAATGTCCAACAAAATCCAATGAAAGTTGCACATGTATATATATAAGTGTCAGTAACTTATCAATTACACTTATAAGTGAATGGACACAACACAGTAAAGACCCGCACCTGAAGTTGTATGGAAACAGTATGTGGTCACAGAAATTTTGATCTATTAGAAACCTTAGAAGGTTTTCCTCCGTCTCCTTTGGATAATTAGTTAGCGTCGCTATATGTATTTTATCTGGGTCAATAAACCCAATATTTAGGATGCACTTACTTTTACAATACAGAATCTTCATTCTGCATAATAGAGTACAAGTTATATATAGACAATGATTTGAAATAACTGAACAACTTATATGTAGACAACGAATTGGAAAACTTACAGACAATAGCAACTCATAAGCGATTTGTCGAGGGCGTCGCCATTGTACATCTGGAAGAGTTCATCAAAGTCGATATGAATTTGTTCAGGGCGGCCGTAGTACTCCTTGGGGACACTCAGCACGATCATCGTTCTCCCATTCTTTGATTCACTTAAGTACCATTGATGCAAGTAACGCATATTTGTTGAGAGACCATCTTTGCTGACCAAAGGCTCACCCAAGACAAACTGTGGCTTAGGGGCTACCACAACCTTGGGTATATTGTCGTCTTGGGAAGACAACAATTCTTCAACCGAGACACCACATGCAGCCGCCAACTTCTTTGCACTTTCTAAAGCTAGCCCCTGCACCGAAGGGGGAACATTCTCGGTTAACACCTTGACGGGTGGGATCGACTGTTTGGCCTGTTGTCCAAGCTGAGGAACGTCTGATTTTTTCTTGCTTGTAGTTGAACTTGATTTGCTCCCACTTGCACTTGCACGTGATCTGCTCTTTTTCACTTCCTTCTGCAATGTGCGTGTATAGTCATCAGGCTTATGGTGTAAGTCATAAGGTCTGATAGGAAGATTAGCTTTGTATCCGGAGCGGGCGGCGGCGGGATCGAGATGGACTCGTGTTGTGCTGGCCGACGTCATGTGGAGGGCTTGGAGGTAATGGAGGTGTAGGTGACCTGCGACGACTCGGAGGCGGTGTTGTCCTTGGGGCCGAGCGTGGAAGCTTGATGTAGTTCTTGTCCCATAGGATGACTCCACCCAGTACTTCTCCGAGTGTCCTCTCATCTTCGGGTCCAGCTATGTCGAGCTCCATATCACTAAACCCCGTCATGATTTCATCCACCCCGACTTTAGCAAAGCCAGCTGGAATCTCACGGCCATGCCAGCGTGCATCAGGGCCAGAAGGTAAAGCTTGTCCCACAGCCACCTTCATGGATATGTTCTTGAATTTCTGATGGAGTTCACATGATGTTGACTCCTTGATTCCATCCACGGGGTAGCCGGGACCGCCCAGTATTATTCTTCGTTCATCGTCGGGCGGGGCCTCAGATTCAGCCACACTGCTTTTCCGCTTAGATGGGGCGCCGGTAATATCAAGTGCAGGATCTTCCTGGCGCGGTACTCCTCTAAGCTCATCAATCTGCTTCTGTTGCTCGTTAATCCTGGCAAGCAACTGGTTGAACTTGTCATTCTCCTCATCCTGCTGCCGCTTCTTTGCTCTCTCTCGGCTTCTGTAAGTGTCTTGGTCTCTCGCAAACCCAAGCCACCACGGGTAAGATGGACCAAAACCTCGCGTTCGTCCTCCATGTTCGTCATTGCCGAGGACCAGTGTGAGCAAATCTTTATCTCTATCTGCAGTGAACTTTCTTTGTCCCTCCTTAATTTCTTTCACTATCCTTTTCCAATTCTCCCTGGGTATCCTAAGATTGTCATTGCAGATGAGGTCCCCTGTTTTTTCGTCGTACGATCCACCATGCGCAAGGAACCAATTTCTTGCTCTCAATTCCCACTCATCACGGAGTGGTTCAGGTGCGATGCCTTTATCTATCAGATCTTGCTCTTTCTTTTCCCACTTTGGGATGTCAGTCTCATAGTGTTGGAAATATGCCCTAGAGGCAATAATAAATTAGTTATTATTATATTTCTTAGTTCATGATAATCGTTTATTATCCATGCTATAATTGTATTGATTGGAAACACAATACTTGTGTGGATACATAGACAAAACACTGTCCCTAGTAAGCCTCTAGTTGACTAGCTCGTTGTTCAAAGATGGTCAAGGTTTCCTGGCCATAGGCAAGTGTTGTCACTTGATAACAGGATCACATCATTAGGAGAATCATGTGATGGACTAGACCCAAACTAATAGACGTAGCATGTTGATCGTGTCATTTTGTTGCTACTGTTTTCTGCGTGTCAAGTATTTGTTCCTATGACCATGAGATCATATAACTCACGAACACCGAAGGAATGCTTTGTGTGTATCAAACGTCGCAACGTAACTGGGTGACTATAAAGATGCTCTACAGGTATCTCCGAAGGTGTTCGTTGAGTTAGTATGGATCAAGACTGGGATTTGTCACTCCGTATGACGGGGAGGTATCTCGGGGCCCACTCGGTAATACAACATCACACACAAGCCTTGCAAGCAATGTAACTTAGTGTAAGTTGCGGGATCTTGTATTACGGAACGAGTAAAGAGACTTGCCGGTGAACGAGATTGAAATAGGTATGCGGATACTGACGATCGAATCTCGGGCAAGTAACATACCGAAGGACAAAGGGAATGACATACGGGATTACACGAATCCTTGACACTGAGGTTCAAACGATAAGATCTTCGTAGAATGTGTAGGATCCAATATGGGCATCCAGGTCCCGCTATTGGATATTGACCGAGGAGTCTCTCTGGTCATGTCTACATAGTTCTCGAACCCGCAGGGTCTGCACACTTAAGGTTCGACGTTGTTTTATGCGTATTTGAGTTATATGGTTGGTTACCGAATGTTGTTCGGAGTCCCGGATGAGATCACGGACGTCACGAGGGTTTCCGGAATGGTCCGGAAACGAAGATTGATATATAGGATGACCTCATTTGGTTACCGGAAGGTTTTCGTGCATTACCGGAAAAGTTTCGGGCTCATCGGTAGTGTACCGGGAGTGCCGGGAGGGGTGCCGGGGACCATCGGGAGGGTTGTCACGCCCCAAGGGGTCTCATGGGCTATGGGAAGAGATAAACCAGCCCCTAGTGGGCTGGAATAAGTTCCCACTAAGGCCCATAAGGTTTGAGAAGGAAAAAACACAAGGTGGAAAGAGTTTCCAAGTGGGAAGGTGGAATCCTACTCCAAGTAGGATTGGAGTAGGACTCCTCCACCTCCAATTTCGGCCAAACCTTTAGGTTTTGAGGCTGCCTCCTCCCCTCCCTCCCACCTATATATACGGAGGTTTTAGGGCTGATTTGAGACGACTTTTCTCACGGCTGCCCGACCACATACCTCCATAGTTTTTCCTCTAGATCGCGTTTCTGCGGAGCTCGGGCGGAGGCCTGCTGAGACAAGATCATCACCAACCTCCGGAGCGCCGTCACGCTGCCGGAGAACTCTTCTACCTCTCCGTATCTCTTGCTGGATCAAGAAGGCCGAGATCATCGTCGAGCTGTACGTGTGCTGAACGCGGAGGTGCCGTCCGTTCGGTACTAGATCGTGGGACTGATCGCGGGATTGTTCGCGGGGCGGATCGAGGGACGTGAGGACGTTCCACTACATCAACCGCGTTCTCTAACGCTTCTGCTGTACGATCTACAAGGGTACGTAGATCACTCATCCCCTCTCGTAGATGGACATCACCATGATAGGTCTTCGTGCGCGTAGGAAAATTTTTGTTTCCCATGCGACGTTCCCCAACAGTGGCATCATGAGCTAGGTTCATGCGTAGATGTCTTCTCGAGTAGAACACAAAAGGTTTTGTGGGCGGTGATGTGCGTTTTGCTGCCCTCCTTAGTCTTTTCTTGATTCCGCAGTATTGTTGGATTGAAGCGGCTTGGACCGACATTACTCGTACGCTTACGAGAGACTGGTTTCATCGTTACGAGTAACCCCCTTTGCTAAAAGATGACTGGCAAGTGTCGGTTTCTCCAACTTTAGTTGAATCGGATTTGACCGAGGAGGTCCTTGGATGAGGTTAAATAGTAACTCATATATCTCCGTTGTGGTGTTTGCGTAAGTAAGATGCGATCCTACTAGATACCCTTGGTCACCACGTAAAACATGCAACAACAAAATTAGAGGACGTCTAACTTGTTTTTGCAGGGTATGATTGTGATATGATGTGGCCAACGATGTGATGTGATATATTGGATGTATGAGATGATCATGTTGTAATAGAAATATCGACTTGCACGTCGATGGTACGGCAACCGGCAGGAGCCATAGGGTTGTCTTTATACTAACATATGTGCTTGCAGATGCGTTTACTATTTTGCTAGGCTGTAGCTTTAGTAGTGATAGCATAAGTAGCACGACAACCACGATGGCAACACGTTGATGGATGATCATGGTGTGGCGCCGGTGACAAGAAGATCGTGCCGGTGCTTTGGTGATGGAGATCAAGAAGCACGTGATGATGGCCATATCATGTCACTTATGAATTGCATGTGATGTTAATCCTTTTATGCACCTTATTTTGCTTAGAACGACGGTAGCATTATGAGGTGATCTCTCACTAAAATTTCAAGACAAAATTGTGTTCTCCCCGACTGTGCACCGTTGCGACAGTTCTTCGTTTCGAGACACCACGTGATGATCGGGTGTGATAGACTCAACGTTCACATACAACGGGTGCAAAACAGTTGCACACGCGGAACACTCGGGTTAAGCTTGACGAGCCTAGCATGTGCAGACATGGCCTCGGAACACATGAGACCGAAAGGTCGAGCATGAATCGTATAGTTGATATGATTAGCATAGGGATGCTTACCACTGAAACTATTCTCGACTCACGTGATGATCGGACTTGAGATAGCGGATTTGGATCATGTACCACTCAAATGACTAGAGAGATGTACTTTTTGAGTGGGAGTTCTTAAGTAATATGATTAATTGAACTAATTGTCATGAACATAGTCTAATGGTCTTTGCGAATTACGATGTAACTTGCGCTATAGCTCTACTGTTTTTATATGTTCCTAGAGAAAATTTAGTTGAAAATTGATAGTAGCAACCTTTGCAGACTGAGTCTGTAAAATCGAGGATTGTCCTCGTTGCTACGCAGAAGGCTTATGTCCTTAATGCACCACTCGGTGTGCTGCACCTCGAGCGTCGTCTGTGGATGCTATGAACATCCGACATACACATTACTGATGACTACACGATAGTTTAGTGCAAGATACTTGATGGCTTAGAGGCAAGGCGCCGAAAACGTTGTAAAACGTCACGGAACATAAGTGATGTTCCGAAGAGATGCAATTGTGATTTCATGCTTGTGCCCTTGTTAAGAGGTACTAGACCTCCAACAAGATTCTTTGACCACAAAGTAAAGGAGAAAAGCTCAATCGTTGAGCATGTGCTCAGATTGTCTGAGTACGACAATCACTTGAATCAAGTGGGAGCTAATCTTCCAGATGAGATAGTGATGGTTCTCCAAAAGTCACTGCCACCAAGCTTTGAGAGCTTCGTGATGAACTATGACATATCAAGGATAGATACAATGATCCTTGAGCGATTCGCGACGTTTGACACTGCGAAAGTAGAAATCAAGAAGGAGCATCAATAGTTGATGGTTTGGAAAACCACTAAGTTTCAAGAAAGGCGAGGGCTAGAAGGGATACTTCGTGAAACGGCAAAACAGTTGCTGCGCTAATGAAGAGACCCAAGATTAAACCCAAACCCGAGACTAAGTGCTTCTGTAATAAGGGGAACAGTCACTGAGGCGGAGCAACTCTAGATACTTGGTAGATAAGAAGGCTGGCAAAAGTCGAAAGAAGTATATTTGATATACATAATGTTGATGTGTACTTTACTAGTACTCCTAGTAGCATGAGGGTATTGGATACCGGTTCGGTTGCTAAGTGATTAGTAACGCGAAATGAAAGCTACGACATAAACGGAGACTAGCTAAAGGCAAGGTGACGATACGTGTTGGAAGTGTTTCCAAGGTTGATATGATCAAACGTCGCACGCTCCCTCTACCATCGGGATTGGTGTTGAACCTAAATAATTGTTATTTGGTGCTTGCGTTAGGCATGAACATGATTGGATCGTGTTTATTGCAATACGATTATTCATTCAAAGAGAATAATGGTTACTCTATTTGCTTGAATAATCACCTTCAATGGTTTATTGAATCTCGATTGTAGTGTTACACATTGGTGCCAAAAGATACGAGTTAAATGATGATAGTACCACTTACTTGTGGCACTGCCGCTTGAGTCATGTTAGTATGAATTGCATGAAGAGGCTCCATGCTAATGGATCTTTACTCACCTGATTTCGAATCACTAGTGACATGCAAATCATACCACATGAGCAAGGCCTTGTTTTCATTGAGATGAAACAAGATAGTAACTTGTTAGAAGTGATACATTTTGATGTATGCAGTCCAGTGAGTGCTGAGGCACGCAGTGGATATCATTATGTTCTTACTTCACTTACGACTTGAGTAGATACAGGAGTATTTACTTAATGAATCACAAGTCTGAAATATTGAAAAGTTCAATTCTGTTTCAGAGTGAAGTTCGTCGTAACAAGAGGATGAACTGTCTACGATATGATCATAGAAATGAATATCTGAGTTACGAGTTTTTGGTACACAGTTAAGACAATGTGGAAATTGTTTCACAGTTCATGCCACCTGGAACATCATGGTGTGATGATGTGTCTGAACGTCATACCACGCACTATTTAGTATGGTGCATGATGTGATGTATCTTATCGAATTACCACTATCGTTTATGGGTTATGCATTAGAGACAACCACATTCACTTTAAATAGGGCACCGCGTATTTCCGTTGAGATGACACAGTATAGACTGAGGTTTAGAGAAATCTAAACTGTCGTTTCTTGAAAGTTTGGGGCTTCGAAACTTATGTGAAAAAGGTTTTAGTCTGATAAGCTCGAACCCAAAGCGGATAAATGCATCTTCATAGGATATCCAAAACAGTTGGGTACATCTCCTATCTCAGATCCGAAAGCAAAGTGTTTGTTTCTAGAAAAGGATCCTTTCTCGAGAAAAGGTTTATCTCGAAAGAATTGAGTGGGAGGGTAGTAGAACTTGATGAGGTTATTGAACCATCACTTCAACCAGTGTGTAGCAGGGCGTAGGAAGTTGTTCCTGTGGCACCTACACCAATTGAAGTAGAAGCTGATGATGGTGATCATTGAGCTTCGAATCAAGTTACTACAAACCTCGTAGGTCGACAAGGTCGCGTACTGCTGCAGAGTAGTACGGTAACCCTGTCTTGGAGGTCATGTTGTTGAGCAACAGTGAACCTACGAGTTATGGAGAAAGCGATGGTGGGCCCAGATTCCGACAAATGGCTGGAAGCCATGAAATCCGAGAGAGGATCCATGTGTGAAACCAAAGTGTAGACTTTGGTAGAACTACTTGATGGTCATGGGACTATTGGGTAAAATGGATCTTTAAAAGAAGACAGACGATGATGGTGATAAGTCACTATTAAGAAAATCTCGACTTGTCGCAAAGATGTTTTCGACAAGATCAAACAGTTGACTATGATGAGACTTTCTCACTCGTAGCGATGCTAAAGGTCTGTTAGAATTATGTTAGTTGTTGATGCATTATTTATGAAATATTGCACGTAGGATGTCAAAACATTGTTTTCTCGACGGTTTCCTTGAGCAAACATTGTATGTGATACAACGAGAAGGTTTTGTCGATCCTAAAGATACTAGCAAGTATGCAAGCTCCAGTGATCCTTCAATGGACTGGTGCAAGCATCTCGGAGTTGGAATATACACTTTGATGAGATGATCAAAGATTTTGGGTGTGTACAAGGTTTATGAGAAACTTGTATTTCCAAAGAAGTGAGTAGGAGCACTATAGAATTTCTGATAGGTATATGTGGTTGACATATTGTGGATCAGAAGTAACGTAGAATTTCTGTAAAGCATACAAGATTGTTTGAAAGAAGTTTTCAAAGGAGTACCTGGATTACGCTACTTGAACATTGAGCATCAAAGATCTATGGAGATAGATCGAAAACGCTTAATAGAAGTTTCAACAAGATGCATGCCTTGACAAGTTTTTGAAAGAGTTCAAAATAGATCAGCAAAGAAGGAGTTCTTGGTTGCGTTGTGAGGTGTGAATTTGAGTAAGACTCAAAACCCGACCACGGCAGAATAAAGAGAATAGACGAAGGTCGTCTTCTATGCCTTAGCCGTAGAATCTAAAGTATGCCATGCTGTGTACCGCACCTAATGTGTGCCTTGACTCAAAGTCTGTTGAGGGTACAGAGAGTGATCCATGATTGAATCACTAGCAGCGGTCAAAATTTATCCTTAGTAACTAATGGACTAAGGAATTTTTCTTGATTATGGAGGTGGTTGAAGAGTTCGTCGTAAAGGGTTACGTCGATGTAAGCTTTGACACTAATCCGAATAACTATGAGTAGTGAAACGGATTCGTATAGTAGAGTAGATATTTGGAGCATTTCCGAATAGCATGTAGTAGCAGCATCTATAAGATGACATAAAGATTTGTAAAGAACGCACGGATCTGAAAGTTTCAGAACCGTTGACTAAAACCTCTCTCACGAGCAAGACGTGATCAGACCCCATAACTATATGGGTGTTGGATTCGTTGGAATCACATGGTGATGTGAACTAGATTATTGACTCTAGTGCAAGTGGGAGACTGTTGGAAATATGCCCTAGAGGCAATAATAAATTAGTTATTATTATATTTCTTAGTTCATGATAATCGTTTATTATCCATGCTATAATTGTATTGATTGGAAACACAATACTTGTGTGGATACATAGACAAAACACTGTCCCTAGTAAGCCTCTAGTTGACTAGCTCGTTGTTCAAAGATGGTCAAGGTTTCCTGGCCATAGGCAAGTGTTGTCACTTGATAACAGGATCACATCATTAGGAGAATCATGTGATGGACTAGACCCAAACTAATAGACGTAGCATGTTGATCGTGTCATTTTGTTGCTATTGTTTTCTGCGTGTCAAGTATTTGTTCCTATGACCATGAGATCATATAACTCACGAACACCGAAGGAATGCTTTGTGTGTATCAAACGTCGCAACGTAACTGGGTGACTATAAAGATGCTCTACAGGTATCTCCGAAGGTGTTCGTTGAGTTAGTATGGATCAAGACTGGGATTTGTCACTCCGTATGACGGGGAGGTATCTCGGGGCCCACTCGGTAATACAACATCACACACAAGCCTTGCAAGCAATGTAACTTAGTGTAAGTTGCGGGATCTTGTATTACGGAACGAGTAAAGAGACTTGCCGGTGAACGAGATTGAAATAGGCATGCGGATACTGACGATCGAATCTCGGGCAAGTAACATACCGAAGGACAAAGGGAATGACATACGGGATTACACGAATCCTTGACACTGAGGTTCAAACGATAAGATCTTCGTAGAATGTGTAGGATCCAATATGGGCATCCAGGTCCCGCTATTGGATATTGACCGAGGAGTCTCTCTGGTCATGTCTACATAGTTCTCGAACCCGCAGGGTCTGCACACTTAAGGTTCGACGTTGTTTTATGCGTATTTGAGTTATATGGTTGGTTACCGAATGTTGTTCGGAGTCCCGGATGAGATCACGGACGTCACGAGGGTTTCCGGAATGGTCCGGAAACGAAGATTGATATATAGGATGACCTCATTTGGTTACCGGAAGGTTTTCGTGCATTACCGGAAAAGTTTCGGGCTCATCGGTAGTGTACCGGGAGTGCCGGGAGGGGTGCCGGGGACCATCGGGAGGGTTGTCACGCCCCAAGGGGTCTCATGGGCTATGGGAAGAGATAAACCAGCCCCTAGTGGGCTGGAATAAGTTCCCACTAAGGCCCATAAGGTTTGAGAAGGAAAAAACACAAGGTGGAAAGAGTTTCCAAGTGGGAAGGTGGAATCCTACTCCAAGTAGGATTGGAGTAGGACTCCTCCACCTCCAATTTCGGCCAAACCTTTAGGTTTTGAGGCTGCCTCCTCCCCTCCCTCCCACCTATATATACGGAGGTTTCAGGGCTGATTTGAGACGACTTTTCTCACGGCTGCCCGACCACATACCTCCATAGTTTTTCCTCTAGATCGCGTTTCTACGGAGCTCGGGCGGAGCCCTGCTGAGACAAGATCATCACCAACCTCCGGAGCGCCGTCACGCTGCCGGAGAACTCTTCTACCTCTCCGTCTCTCTTGCTGGATCAAGAAGGCCGAGATCATGGTCGAGCTGTACGTGTGCTGAACGCGGAGGTGCCGTCCGTTCGGTACTAGATCGTGGGACTGATCGCGGGATTGTTCGCGGGGCGGATCGAGGGACGTGAGGACGTTCCACTACATCAACCGCGTTCTCTAACACTTATGTTGTACGATCTACAAGGGTACGTAGATCACTCATCCCCTCTCGTAGATGGACATCACCATGATAGGTCTTCGTGCGCGTAGGAAAATTTTTGTTTCCCATGCGACGTTCCCCAACAGATAGCCCCCTGGCCCCAGCTTGTGGTGATATTTCTTCTTGTCGGCATTTATCTTGTTCTTTTCTGATAATGCCTGGGCATCTTCTGACTCCTTGTACTCTTGAAATTCCTTCCAGTGATTCGCCTGCTTGGCTAGATACCCCTCGAATACTGGCACTTTCTTGGTCTCCAGATAGTTTTTCCATAGCTTCTTCTTCCAGCTACGGAACAGTTCGGCCATCTTCTTTAGAGTCCATTGCTTGACTTTGGCCCTCAGTTTGTCTGCGGCGTCTTCATTCTCACATTCTGGCAGGTTGAAATGTGACATGAGATCATTCCAAAGATTATCTTTGTACCTTTCGGCGACATAGTCACTATCGGCTGCCCCTTTGCGCTTGTTCCACTCCCGAACGCTGATCGGGACGTGATCCCTAACGAGAACTCCGCATTGCTTCTTGAATGTGTCAGCAGCATTCTTAGGAAGCTTGGGTTCGTCCGTAGGCATTATCACCTCAAAGGTGTAATGCGTCCGTGCATCCAACTTTCTAGTCGGGCCTCGTTTCGTAGATTTGCTCGATGTGGAGGCCTAAGAGGGAGAAACATTCATCAAATGAATGTATATGTATACAATATAGAGCTATCTCCAATATTTTTCACATATTACAAGTGATTGTCGAACTTCATATGTATACCTCGCCGGACTTTATTATTTCTTCACCGGCTTCTCCACCAGCTTCTCCATCAGTGGAGCTATCATCACCTTCTCCGTCATTGGACCTATCTCCTGCCCCATCGGCTTCATCTTCGTGTCGCTCGACCTCCATTCCATATCCGGAGTCGTTTAGATATGACGTCGTAGATTCGGCTAGTTCAACGTCGGGGCCGTCTTTGATTATATCTTCGAGAAGTTCTTCCTCTTCGAGGTTCCTGATATGTGGATCCATAGTTCTGCAAAAAAACGGACATTTGATTAACTAATAAACTAACAAACTATATAAGTGGGGTTGGAAACTTCGAAGGCTCGTTTTATATAGGAGGACCTTTAGTCCCGGGTCTTGGCTAGAACCTAAATTCTAAAATACCAGCCTGGCAGAGCCCAGTCCCGGACACTTGAGCATATACAATAGCAAAATTAAACTAGTTCTATTAATTTTCTTGCTAAAAATAAACTATTAACACTTAAGCATATACAATAGAAAAATTAAACTATTAACACTTAAGCATATACAATAGCAAAATTAAGCAATAATCTAAGAAACACTATTAACACTTAAGCATATACACTATACAATAGCATATAGACTTCTTCTTGTAACCCTAAACTAATTTTTTCTCTTCTTCTATACTCCTCTTCTTCTACTTCTTCTTCTACTTCTACTTCTCCTATTCTTCTACTACTTCTCCTCTCCTCTTCTTCTATTTTTCCTCTTCTTCTCCTCTCCTCCTCTTCTTATTCTCCTTTTTCTTCTTTTCTCCTCCTCCTCTTCTTATTTTCCTTTTTCTTCCTTTCTTCTCCTTTTTCTTCCTTTCTTCTCCTTTTTCTTCCTTTCTTCTCCTTTTTCTTCCTTTCTTCTCCTTTTTCTTCTTTTCTTCTCCCTTTTCTTCCTTTCTTCTCCTTTTTCTTCCTTTCTTCTCCTTTTTCTTCGTTTCTTCTCCTTTTTCTTCCTTTCTTCTCCTTTTTCTTCTTTTCTTCTCCTTTTTCTTCCTTTCTTCTCCTTTTTCTTCTTTTCTTCTCCTTTTTTTCTTTGCTTTTCCTTTTTCTTCTTTGCTTGTGCTGGCCGGAGTGTTGGGGAGGAGGGGGCGTGGGGCTTACCGGCCGAAGGTGTCGACGGCGCTCGGCGAGGAGGAGGGCGGTGCGCGGCGAGGAGGGCGGCGCGCGACGAGGAGGACGACGGCGGCGAGCAGGACGACGGCGGCGGCGAGCAGGACGACGGCGACGGTGAGGAGGACGGCAGGGGGCGGCGAGCAGGACGGCGGGCAGCCTAACGGTGTCGTCGAGTTCGTCGCTTGCCGCGTCGGGCAGGAGAACGAGAGGAAGAAGAAGAGAAAATGGAAGATTTGGGTTCGAAATTTTCTAACTCCCGCTTATACAGGTGGATCTTTAGTCCCGGCTCGGGGCTCGATCCGGGACTAAAGACCCCTTTAGTCCCAGGTGGAGCCACGAACCGAGACTAAAGGCCCTTTTTTCGGGCAGAACAGAAGGCGGGAAGCACGGGCCTTTAGTCCCGGAGCGTGGCTCCAACCGGGACTAAAGGGGGTCTTTAGTCCCGGGTGGAGCCACGACCCGGGACTAAAGGCCCTTTTTCGGCAGACCAGAAGGCGGGAAGCAGGGGCCTTTAGTCCCGGGGCATGGCAAGAACCGGGACTAAAGTGTTGCCTATATAAACCCTCGCCCCTGCCCACCATATCCCCTGTTTTTTGATTGTTGAAGTGTGACCATGCCATGCTCTTTCCACTCTAGTTCATGCCCATGACGTGTTCGATGAAATGTCCGAGCCACTCTACTTAAGCTTTCTCCTCTCCAAGCTCGACCTCCAAGCTCCATTTTCCTTAATATTTGTCTAGGTTTGGCCGTGCACACCAACTGCGAGCACCACCGTGGTGAGCCTCTTGTTCTTATCTTCTTTTTAAAATCAAATTTTTTTTACTTGTATGATTTAGATACATACTTGTATAAATTAATCACTTTCATTATTTTTTGTTATTATATAGTGCGATGGTTTTGGTATCCGCCTCCGTCGGTCCTCGTCCTGTCTATGATTCAGATGTGGTATATATTATCTTTTATAACTATTTGTATTATTTAGTGTTTATGACAACTATGACGACCAATGTGACATATATATTTTTAATCTAGGAGGTATGTGAACTGGAAATTCCAACCCACATAAAAATTCTTGTCGAGAAGTTAAATTTGGTTGAAAAAGAAAACAAATACTTGAAGAAAAAATTGAAAATAATTGAGGATAAGAATATGGAACTGGAGTTGGATGCCGCCGATGTCATCAATGATCGCAAGATGAAGATCAATGCGATGCGGTTGAAGATGGATGCAATGCGCTTGAAGATGGATGAAATGCGCCTGAAGATTAGGAATATTAGAAAATATGCCATTGATAAAGAGGCTTGGTATCATTATGTTGTTGGGTCAATTGTTACCTTAGTTGCGATTTTGATCGCGTTTGTTGTTGCATTTAAATGTTTTACATAGTTGTATGTTGTTTTATGAGAGAACTTTATGTATTTATTTTTTGCAATAATAACATTTGATCACTACTGTTCTTTGGCTTTAATGTGATGATGAACTTGTATTAATTTGGTCATATGTTTTGCAATGGTTTTCTGAACTTATTTGAACTCCATACTTTTTGTGTGTTCCAAATGCACCATTCAAAGGCACATCACAAAATTTCAACAATTTCTGACTTCATTTGGTATATTTTGAGCATTTACTTATTTTTTTGAGCTAGTTGACCCTGAAATTGAAAAGCACTACAAATGAACTCTGAAAATGTTGAAAGTTGGCATGCTATCATCATTTCACCCACATAGCATGTGTTAAAAAGTTGAGAGGGCTACGACAAAAACTGGATGCACTTCGTGTACAAAACGGACAATCTCTCTCGAAGTATCAGGGTTTCGAACGAGAACTCATCTCTTACAAAGGGATTTCATTTTTTTGAACTTATTTGAACTCCATAATTTTTGTGTGTTCAAAATGCACCATTCAAAGGCACATCATAAAATTTCAACAATTTCTAACTTCATTTGTTATATTTCGTGCATTTACTTATTTTTTTGAGCTAGTTGACCCTGAAATTGAAAAGCACTACAAATGAACTCTGAAAATGTTGAAACTTGGCATGCTATCATGATTTCACCCACATAGCATGTGTTAAAAAGTTGAGAGGGCTACGACAAAAACTGGATGCACTTCTGTACAAAACAGACAATCTCCCTTGAAGTATGAGGGTTTCGAACGAGAACTCATCTCTTACAAAGGGCTTTCATTTTTTTGAACTTATTTGAACTCCATACTTTTTGTGTGTTCAAAATGCACCATTCAAAGGCACATTACAAAATTTCAACAATTTCTGACTTCATTTGGTATAATTCGTGCATTTACTTATTTTTTTTGAGCTAGTTGACCCAGAAATTGAAAAGCACTACAAATGTACTCTGAAAATGTTGAAAGTTGGCATGCTATCATCATTTCACCCACATAGCATGTGTTAAAAAGTTGAGAGGGCTACGACGAAAACTGGATGCACTTCTGTACAAAACAGACAATCTCCCTTGAAGTATGAGGGTTTCGAACGAGAACTCATCTCTTACAAAGGGATTTCATTTTTTTGAACTTATTTGAACTCCATACTTTTTGTGTGTTCAAAATGCACCATTCAAAGGCACATTACAAAATTTCAACAATTTCTGACTTCATTTGGTATAATTCGTGCATTTACTTATTTTTTTTGAGCTAGTTGACCCAGAAATTGAAAAGCACTACAAATGAACTCTGAAAATGTTGAAAGTTGGCATGCTATCATCATTTCACCCACATGGCATGCCTTAAAAAGTTGAGAGGGCTACGACGAAAACTGGATGCACTTCATGTACAAAACAGACAATCTCTCTCGAAGTATGAGGGTTTCGAACGAGAACTCATCTCTTACAAAGAGATTTCATTTTTTTGAAATTATTTGAACTCCATACTTTTTGTGTGTTCAAAATGCACCATTCAAAGGCACACCACAAAATTTCAACAATTTCTGACTTCATTTGGTATATTTCGTGCATTTACTTATTTTTTTGAGCTAGTTGACCCTGAAATTGGAAAGCACTACAAATGAACTATGAAAATGTTGAAAGTTGGCATGATATCACCATTTCACCCACATAGCATGTGTTAAAAATTTGAGAGGGCTACGACAAAAACTGGATGCACTTCGTGTACAAAGCAGACAATCTCTCTCGAAGTATCAGGGTTTCGAATGAGAACTCATCTCTTACAAAGGGATTTCATTTTTTTGAACTTATTTGAACTCCATACTTTTTGTGTGTTCAAAATGCACCATTTAAAGGCACATCACAAAATTTCAACAATTTCTGACTTCATTTGGTATATTTCGTGCATTTACTTATTTTTTTTGAGCTAGTTGACCTTGAAATTGAAAATCACTACAAATGAACTCTGAAAATGTTGAAAGTTGGCATGCTATCATAATTTCACCCACATAGCATGTGTTAAAAAGTTGAGAGGGCTACGATAAAAACTGGATGCACTTCGTGTACAAAACGGACAATCTCTCTCGAAGTATCAGGGTTTCGAACGAGAACTCATCTCTTACAAAGGGATTTCATGTTTTTGAACTTATTTGAACTCCATACTTTTTGTGTGTTCAAAATGCACCATTCAAAGGCACACCACAAAATTTCAAAAAAATTTGACTTCATTTGGTATATTTCGTGCATTTACTTATTTTTTTGAGCTAGTTGACCCTGAAATTGAAAAGCACTACAAATGAACTCTGAAAATGTTGAAAGTTGGCATGCTATCATCATTTCACCCACATAGCATGTGTTAAAAAGTTGAGAGGGCTACGACAAAAACTGGATGCACTTCGTGTACAAAACGGACAATATCTCTCGAAGTATCAGGGTTTCGAACGAGAACTCATCTCTTACATGGATACTATGAAAATGAAAAGTGTTTGAAATTTAGTACATTCCATACATGCATTACATAAAAGGTTTAATACATTATTACATTATTGCATCAATATTCCTATCTATTATTTCTGTTTTCTTCTCGGTCGTAGCCATGGAGAATCTTCATCATTCAGTAGGATGCTTGGGTCAGTTTTCACTTTGAAGGGCGGAATTTCATGAAACTTATTATAATCTTCTGACATGTCTGTCTTGTCATCTACTCCCACGATGTTTCTTTTCCCTGAAAGAACTATGTGGCGTTTTGGCTCATCGGACGATATCTTCTTTTGCTCATTTCTTTTTCTCGTTAATGTAGACATGTCCTTCACATAGAAAACCTGAGCGACATCATTGGCTAGGACAAATGGTTCGTCCATGTACGCAAGATTGTTGAGATCCACTGTAGTCATGCCGTACTTTTGGTCTACAACTACCCCGCCTCCTGTCAGCTTCACCCATTTGCACCGAAATAAAGGGATCTTAAAAGTAGGTCCATAGTCAAGTTCCCATATCTCCTCTATGTACCCCTAATATGTTTCCAAACAGTGCCCATTCTCGTCTGTTGCATCAAAGCGGACACCACTATTTTGGTTGGTGCTCTTTTTATCTTGGGCAACCGTGTAAAATGTATTCCCATTTATCTCATACCCTTGGAAAGTACATATAGTCGAAGATGGTGGCCTAGCCAAACAGTACAGCTCATCTTCAACGGTGTCGTCATTCATGAGATGTGTCTGCAACCAACTGCCGAAAGTCTTCTCGTGTTCCCCTTTAATCCAAGAGTCAGCCTTCCCCGGGTTTTCGGAGCATAGAATATTCTTGTGTCTCACGATATACGGAGCCACCACGGTGGAATTGTGTAGAACTGTGTAGTGTGCTTGAGAGAAAGAATGCCCGTCCATACATACTTTTGCTTTCCTTCCTAGTGTGCCTTTTCCTGTCAGCCTACCCTCATACCGAGATTCAGGAACACCAATCGGCTTAAGGTCAGGAAGAAAGTCCACACAAAACTCAATGACCTCCTCTGTTCCATAGCCCTTGGAGATGCTTCTTTCTGGCCTAGCACGGTTACGGACATATTTCTTTAAGACTCCCATGAACCTCTCGAAGGGGAACATATTGTGTAGAAACACAGGACCGAGAATTCTAATCTCTTCGACTAGGTGAACTAGGAGGTGTGTCTGACGGGGATATAGCCCTAGGGTAGGGTCATAGGTCTGACCAGTACGTCCTACCCAAGGGCACCTCATTATTAGTTTAAGGACTACAAGGGAAATTCCTACTGGATCGTGACAACATATAATCCACTCGGTAAGGATCCACTCGGACAAGTACATTCCATCCACTCAGATGACAGTCAACCACTCGGCCGTATGACTCACTCGGTCATGCAAATACCAACAGTCGGCAAGACATCTGTAGTGGGCTGACATTATGGCATCAATGCCCCATCTTGTAACATAAGAGGTGAGGAGGTGGCGCACTCTATATAAGCCACCCCCCTCCACATAGCTAGGATCTTATTCTCCTCCTTCGGGCTCATTCTTTCCCTCGAGCTCTGGCTCTCTCTCTACACCATGTAACTCATGTCCATGATAGATAAAACAAAGCCTCTCCGGAGCACGAGACGTAGGGTCGTTATCTCCACTGTGAGAGGCCTGAACTCGCTAAAACCACCATGTCACCCATGTGCATCTTGATAGATCATGCTCCGTTATCCTACCCTCTTTCTATTGTCGGAATCGTTACCACGACATTTGGCGCCCACCGTGGGGCATGGCGTCTATCGAGCCGTGATGCATACGGTTTGTGTTCGCTCTTATATCTATTTTTTCTGTTTTTGATGCATCTTACTTCTATCAAGAACAGGAACACCTTGATGATTCGGTATTTTCCACCGGAGACAAGCCATTTGTCAACGAAGAATTCAATCAGTGAACCTCCGGCCATCAGCTGGAACTTGATCGATGATCCAGCTCCCGAGCGTCCAAGCACCATTATCGATGGCCTCTTCCTCCAGTCGACTACACAATGGCGGATTCCTCGATGGGAGCGTGGACCCGACATGGTGCGAATGTCGGGACTTGCCATGTATCTACACTTGGCAGATCCTTCCTATAGCATCAACCATCCGACGCGGCGCCGACGTCGAGGCTGGTTGCGTCCTCGACCGTGGCACTTCCCCATACGGTCGACTGCAGACGGTAATCTCTGCGGTAGAGACACGGCTTCGATGCGCGCGCGTGCCGGTGCTGGCCGCTCGTGCTCAACCGCGACACTTCCCTTCCTCTGGGCAAATGCTCGACGGCGCCGGCCCGACCGACGCTCTGGCTCCTCGAGCGATAGGTCGCAGCAACCGGCACGTGGGTCTCCCCTGTCGTAGTGGCCCATGCGCCCGGGAGGCGCAGAGTCAACCGACGTCCCCAACGTTGATGGTCCAGCGGCTGCCTCTACTGTGGAGGCATAGGACTGGCACAACGCCACAACCAGGACAGTCCGCTCCACCAATTTCTACCATGATGGTACCTTCCTCCATTCTACCAATTTCTGCCCATAAATCGTGTTAGTTTGTGAAGCAGGATGTGCACATGTAAGGAAAGCATGCAGCAACGCTCGCGGCTTGAGTGCCTGGGTAGGACCGGCCCATCATTACATGTGTATAATACGCAGCATAATGGTCTTAGTTATGCGGTGATTAACACCCACGCTTAATTGCACGCTCTTAAAATGAGTAACGTTGATGTTATTTCATCATGAAGTCCGAAATTGCTTACCTTTCAGTTTCCACACCGATTAATTCGTGCATGCATGCACAGCCATCCGTGGTCTTTACTTCTTGCAAAATAGCATCCATATGTGGACACTTTAGTCCAACAAAAAATATTTTTGGATGTACGTGTATTTGCTAAACTTGCAGGCTTACTGAGACAAATAACGCCGCCCGGTCGACTCATCATTTATTACACTCGGCTGATGGTGTGGCCACCGGATCGTGGCCCAGCTGTGGTTCATTCGGCCGATTCTCCTTTTCACTCGGTCAGCTAACGAACAGGACGCATCTTCGTCGCTCGGGAGCTCCGCGCATCGCCACTTGACTGGACGCTCCTTCGTAACCTGGCCGCCCCGCGCGTCGCCACTCGGTGAGACAGACTTGCATCACTCGGTCGCTCCGCGCACCTTCACTCAGTTGGTCGCTCCTTCATCACTCGGCTGCTCCCGCGCCGTCAGAAAGCTAAGTCATTCTCCATATGCTTCATCCAATTAAATAGTTGCTTCCGCATTACCGAGTGTCGAGGAAGTCTCACATGTCGTTCACTCGGATGCCACGCCACCGAGTGTACCTCTGCACTCGGTTGTTTATTTTTATGTGGGAACACTTCACTTCCGCTTCGTTTGGGTCCAGTACTCAAACGAGTTCAGCCGCATCCTTCACTCTTTTAGACTCTTGCTGGTTCCGAACTAGCAATCACGTGGCACACCCAGTGGGTGTGTGTGGGTGCAATTTACACGAACTATTTCAGAAAAGATCATATTACTTTGATAATTTTTTATGCTGGCTTGTGCTATTTTTCATACACAGGTTATTCGACGCATCCGTGCGCCATCCTCGTCGCTGCTCAGGCTCAGTCGCCGCAACGATCATTCATGCGTTTTCACGTGTTCGGAAGCCCCCGCAATGACGTAGTGGACACGGCCGCCCCGCGTGCCGTCAGTGGGTCGGACGCCTCCTCGACATACATCACTTGGCCGCCCCGCGCGTTGCCACTGAGCCAGAATCGTCTACCTCACTCGGATGCCATGCGCATCGCCACTCCGTGTGGCACGTCTTCATCATTCGGCTCCCCGCGCACCACCGTTCAGCTTACCTGCGACTCCGTGTCGCCTAAGTTGAAACTACTCCGAGTGCGGACATGCTCCACCCTCGGGGGCTTAGTTGCGATTCCGTATCGCCTAAGTTCAAAACTACTCCGAGTGCGGACATGCTCCACACTCGGAGACTTAGGTGCGACTCCGTGTCGCCTAAGTTAAAACTACTCCGAGTGCGGACATGCTCCACACTCGGGGACTTAGCTGCGACCCCGTGTCGCCTAAGTTCAAAACTACTCCGAGTGCGGACATGCTGAAAAGACCTCGATGACGCCTAGAGGGGGGTGAATAGGCTATTTTAAAACTTATTCAGATTTGGCTTGAACTTAATGCGGAAATAAAATAAGAGGGTACTGTCAAGCACAAATCCTAAATGCACTAGGCACTGCAACGTGTATCAACGACACGATCTACCAAGATGGGCACAATGCAGTTACTACCAAGCACAAGTAAGTTACACAAACTTACTTGAGCTATATCACACGACAAGTAGGTGAACTACACAAGATACTAGATCACACTATATCACACGGTATATCAAGGGTTACAAGTATGTACGTGTGGATGTAGAGGGTATGCTAGAATGATTAATCTTGTGCAAAAAATATCCAACACAGTATAATGAGCACAAATAATATGCAATGTATGTATGCTCAAATAACACAAGTAAACCACAAGTAAGGAGTTAGGGTTAGGGATAACCAAGGTCACTGATACAAAGATGTATCCCGATGTTCACTTCCTTGGAGGGAAGCTAGTCACCGTTAGAGAGGTGGATGTTACCACGAAGGCAGACCAACGCCACGAAGGCTCACCCTATTCTCCCTTTGAGATAACACCACGAAGGCGTTTCTCAACCACTAGTGGTAAGCCTTTGAGGTGGCTTCCAAACCCTCACAAACTTTTCCCGGGGTAATCACACGAATTGATTCCTCTCCGAAGGACTCCTACCGCCTAGGAGTCTCCAACCTCCAAGAGTAACAAGATCACGGGGAATGCTCAAAACTTGCTCAAATCTCGAATAGCTTGGGTTGAGAGGAGGAGAGGGAGAAGATCTATCTTTTGACTGGAACAAATCTCAAAGGGGCTCACAAATGCTCTTGGGATCTAGGATTTGGAGTGAGCAAATGTGTGTGAGGTAGAAGTGTGTTCTTATGAGGATAAGGCTGTGTTGGGCAACCCTCTCACGAAGTGGGAGGGGGTATTTATAGTGTGGAGAGAGAAAGAGCCGTTGGGGACACTTTTAAGTCACACAGGGTCCGGACGTCCGACACTTATCGGAAGTCCGGGCGTCCGTGAGGGACCGGACGTCCGACACTTGTCGGAAGTCCGGGCGTCCGTGAGGGACCGGACGTCCGACAAGGGTCGGACGTCCGAGACCTGTAGGCATGACTGGAACTCAACTGAATTCATCAGCAGCCGGACGTCCGACAGTGGTCGGACGTCCGAGGCCTGTAGATGTGCCTGAACATGTTTGAATACATCAGTATACGGACGTCCGGAGTGGCCCGGAAGTCTGTGTTATACAACACAATTTCTTCTGGTGGTGGCTTCCGGATTTCCGATGGGGGTCGGACATCCGGAGCTCGGACGTCCGGAGGGGGGGCGGATTTCCGAGATATAGTGCACACAAACTACTGGTGTTGACCTCCGGATTTCCAGAGCTTGGCCGGATGTCCGGCCCTCGGGCGTCCGGAGGGAGCCGGATTTCCGAGATATAGTGCACACAAACTACTGGTGTTGACCGTCGGATTTCCGGAGCTTGTCCGGATGTCCGGCCCTCGGACGTCTGGAGTGAGCCGGATGTCTGAGGTAATTGGACATATATTGAATTGTAGATAGTGGACAGAATGTGGTGTTTGATATGGTTCTGATTACTCTAGTATAGGATTCCGGATTTCCGAATTAATCGGTCGTCCGGTCCTCGGACGTGTGGAGGAGGCCGGATGTCCGAGGCACTGGTTCTGTTTACAGATAATAGCAGAGCAGTGGAGATGTGGTCTGAGCAGCACAGTGGAGATGTAGTTTGAGCAAGTTCATCGCAAAACCTGTGATCCCCTCTTAATAGTGTGGGATCCCTAAAGACTCAAGAATCTTAAAAGGGGTATTGATGATCCATACTTGAGTGTATACTGTTATTTGCTGATCATCACTCCGCACAACTAACGTCAAAGGAACTGATACCTTTGAGTTAGATCTTTCACTTGAGCTTGATGTTGTTGTTCCTTGTTGGCTCAAGTTGAAAGCAAGACATGATGAAGTCTTCAAGTAGCTCTCCCATACACAATGTGGAAAGCCTAGCTTATGTATTCATCTTCATTTGTCCACCATGTGAACATCCACAAGAATCAAGCATGAAGTGCTCAAGAATGCTCATCTTGATCTTGTCCTGTCCACCATGTGCACATCCACAAGAATCAAGCATGTAGTGCTCACGGATGCTTATCTTGATCTTGTCCTTGTTAGCACATGAGGTTGTCCTTATCAACACATGATAATTGACAATAGTTTCAATGATATATTCGTGCTGATCCACTTGAACTTGCACACCACAATCTTGATGACGATCACCACTTGACGTCATCCTTCATGGGTTGTATGAGATCTTCCTTTTGACGCAAGCCCAATGGAAACACACCTAACCCCCACATAGGAGTCTCACAAAGACCATGGGTTAGTACACAAATACGCAATGGACAATGCTTACCATACCATGGGATCACTTGATCCCTCTCGGTACATCTTATACACTTTGTGTGTTGATCATCTTGATTTACTCTTTGTCTGAGATCCTGATCAACCTAGTGTTTCTATGACCATTCTTTGATTAATGACTTGAATAACATCTTGGTCAACATATAAACTCCTTGAACCCAACAGATGGACTTCAAGAAGTGCCTATGGACAAATCGCAATAAAAGCAATGTGTTGATCATCTTGATTTACTCTTTGTCTGAGATCTTGATCAACCTAGTGTTTCTATGACCATTCTTTGGATAATAACTTGAATAGCATCTTGGTCAACATATAAACTCCTTGAACCCAACCGATGGACTTCGAGAAGCGCCTATGGACAAATCCTATAAATATAACTTAAGGCAACCATTAGTCCATAGGGATTGTTATCAATTACCAAAACCACATATGGAGATATATGCTCTAACACATGCTCCACACTCGGGGACTTAGCTGCGACTCCGTGTCGCCTAAGTTAAAACTACTTCGAGTACGGACACGCTCCACACTCGGGGGCTTAGCTGCGATTCCGTATCGCCTAAGTTCAAAACTACTCCGAGTGTGGACATGCTCCACACTCGGGGACTTAGCTGCGATTCCGTATCGCCTAAATTCAAAACTACTCCGAGTGCGGACATGCTCCACACTCGGGGACTTAGCTGCGACTCCGTGTCACCTAAGTTAAAACTACTTTGAGTACGGACACGCTCCACACTCGGGGGCTTAGCTGCGATTCCGTATCGCCTAAGTTCAAAACTACTCCGAGTGCGGACATGCTCCACACTCGGGGACTTAGCTGCGACTCTGTATCGCCTAAGTTAAAAACAACTCTGAGTGCGGACATGCTCCACACTCGGGGGCTTAGCTGCGACTCCGTATCACCTAAGTTAAAAACTACTCCGAGTGCAGACATGCTCCACACTCGGGGGCTTAGCTGTGACTCCGTATCGCATAAGTTAAAAACAACTCTGAGTGCGGATATGCTCCGCACTCGGGGGCTTCACTGCGACTCTGTATCGCCTAAGTTAAAACTACTCCGAGTACAAACACGCTCCACACTCGGGAACTTAGCTGCGACCCCGTATCGCCTAAGTTAAAAAATACACTCGGAGACTTGACTTTGATCCAGAAATCATATAATGCAGATACAACAAACATTCAACATGACGAGCATTGGATGACTTAAACCCTCTGACGGACTCATCTAGTCCGACAGAGGCTCGGGGACTACACCCAGTGGGTGCACTTAGCGTGCCCCCACTAGAAGAGAAGAACAAAAAAGAAGCATTCTGCTTGGTCAGGTCCACCAACAACGTCCAAGTTCAACAGATTCAACAGATTCCAACCAACTACCAGCAGTCAGTCAGAGTCTCAAGATCCTGTTGGTCACTCGGATCTACTTCAATTCTTAAGTTCACTCGGACGTACTACTCAACGGAATCGATCAGGGCGAATGATGAAGACTTCAATCAATGCATAATTTTGCAAGGCCCTGAAGCACGTTCAAGTTCGGTCTGCTGCTACAAGATTAACATCGACACCTTCACCACTCGGACCCTGATCCATTCGGGGGCTAATGACGGGGATATAGCCCTAGGGCAGGGTCATAGGTCTGACCAGTACGTCCTACCCAAGGGCACCTCATTATTAGTTTAAGGACTACAAGGAAAATTCCTACTGGATCGTGACAACATCTAATCCACTTGGTACGGATCCACTCGGACAAGTACAATCCATCCACTCGGATGACAGTCAACCACTCGGCCGTATGACTCACTCGGTCATGCAAATACCAACAGTCGGCAAGACACCTGTAGTGGGCTGACATTATGGCATCAATGCCCCATCTTGTAACATAAGAGGTGAGGAGGTGGCGCACTCTATATAAGCCACCCCCCTCCACATAGCTAGGATCTTCTTCTCCTCCTTCGGGGCTCATTCTTTCCCTCGAGCTCTAGCTCTCTCTCTCTCTACACCATGTAACTCATGTCCATGACAGATAAAACAAAGCCTCTCCGGAGCACGAGACGTAGGGTCGTTATCTCCACTGTGAGAGGCCTGAACTCGCTAAAACCACCGTGTCACCCATGTGCATCTTGATGGATCATGCTCCGTTATCCTATCCTCTTTCTATTATCGGAATCGTTACCACGACAGTGTCATTATATTGAAGAAGGATGGCGGGAACAACAACTCAAAGCTGACCAGACATTGGACCACATCAATCTGTAACCCTGATAGACTTTCTCGATCGATTACCTTCTGAGAAATTGCATTAAGGAATGCACATACCTTCACAATTGCCAGGCAAACATTTTCCGGTAGAATTCCCCTGAATGCAGCCGGAAGCAATTACGTCATAAGCACGTGGCAGTCATGAGACTTTAGGTTTTGGAATTTTTTGTCTGTCATATTTACGATTCCCTTTATATTCGACGAGAAGCTAGTCGGGACCTTGATACTGAACAGGACTTCAAAGAAGATTTCCTTCTCTTCCTTAGTAAGAGCGTAGCTGGCACGCCCTTGAAACTACCCTGGATGCATGACATCTCTTCCTTTATGACGTTCCTGGTCCTCCCGTGCTTCCGGTGTATCTTTTGACTTCCCATACAAGCCCAGGAAGCCTAGAATATTCACACAGAGATTCTTCGTGAGGTGCATCACGTCGATTGCCGAGCGGACCTCATGGACTTCCCAGTAGGGTAGCTCCCAAAATATAGATTTCTTCTTCCACATGGGTACGCGCTTATCAGGGCCGTTAGGAACAGGTTGGCTGCCAGGACCCTTTCCAAAGATTACTTTTAAATCTTTGACCATATCAAATACTTCAACACCAGTACGGATGACAGGCTTCCCCCGGGGTTCTGCCTTGCCATTGAAATGCTTGCCTTTTTTCTTTAAGGGATGCTTGGGCGGAAGAAAACGACGATTGTACGGATACACATTCTTCCTACAGTTGTCGAGATATATACTTTCTGTCTGATCCAAACAGTGCGTGCATTCATTGTATCCCTTGTTTGACTGTCCTGAAATGTTACTAAGAGCAGGCCAATCATTGATGGTTACGAAAAGCATCGCTCGAAGGTCAAATTCCTCTTGTTTGTGCTCGTCCCACACACGTACATCTGGTTCGGCCCACAGCTGTAAAAGTTCATCAACTAATGGCCTTAGGTACACATCAATATCGTTGTCGGGTTGCTTTGGACCTTGTATAAGCACTGGCATCATAATGAACTTCCGCTTCATGCACAACCAAGGAGGAAGGTTGTAGATACATAGAGTAACGGGCCAGGTGCTGTGACTGCAACTCTGCTCCTCAAAAGGATTCATGCCATCTGTACTCAGACCTAACCATAAGTTCCTTGCGTCAGCTGCAAATCTCGGGAACTCTCTCTCGATTTTTCTCGACTGCCGACCATCAGTGGTGTGCCTCAACTTATCGTTTTCATACGATCTTCCATGTGCCATCACAACAACTTCGCATGATCTTTATTTCTGAACAGACGTTTCAACCGTGGTATTATAGGAGCATACCACATCACCTTGGCAGGAACCCTCTTCCTAGGTGGCTCGCCCTCAATATCACCAGGGTCATCTTTTCTGATCTTATACCGCAATGCAGTGCATACCGGGTATTTATCCATATTCTCGTACTTCTCACCGCGGTAGAGGATGCAGTCATTAGGGCATGCATGTATCTTCTGCACGTCTAATCCTAGAGGGCAGACAAGCTTTTTTGCTTCGTACGTGCTCGCGGGCAATTCGTTCTTTCTTGGAAGCATCTTCTTCATTAGTACCAGCAACTTTTCGAATGACGAGTCAGTCACACCGGTCTCTGCCTTCCACTTCAGCAATTCCAGTGTGCTACCCAGCTTCTTCTGGCCATCTTCACAAGTTGGGTACAACAATTTGTTGTGGTCCTGTAACATCTGCTCAAACTGCAACCTCTCCTTTTCTGTGTCGCAACCTCGCCGTGCATCAGAAATGACCCGGCCAAGATCATCAGCGGGCTCATCTGGTTCCCGTTCTTCATCCTGATCTTCTTCTTCATTGTCTTCCATTGCGGTATCAGCATACTCAGGGAACATAGATCGGTAGTTGTCATCATCGTTCTCTTCTTCTTCATCGTCGTCTTCCATCATAACCCCTCTTTCTCTGTGCTTGGTCCAAACATTATAGCCCGACATAAAACCGGATCGAAGCAGGTGGCTCTGAATGACTCTTGAGGAAGTGTAATCCTTCTCATTCCGACATTCAACACATGGACAAAATATATAGCCACCACCATGCTTGTTCGCATCGGCTGCATCTCGAAAAGAATGCACGCCTTCTCTGTAAGTGGCTGTGCGTCGATCACCGTACATCCATGGATGGCTCATCTGCGTTATACGACAGTATATCAAATACAATCAAGATCCTAAAAATTAGTACCGCACGGTCTAAACGAGGAAATATAGTTGCTAACCTTTTAGAATAAGTAGAAATACAGAGGAAGAGGTTTAAGCGTGGCTCGGGCATCTCATATCGTAGTTGTGTTCGGTGAATTGAAGTGGCATCGCTCTAACACACATTTCAACAAACACCTCTAGTGCATCAAAAAAAGTAGAGAGCAAGCACCCACCCACAATCCTCCATCCAAGAAAAATGCAACGAAGAGGGGAGAGGGGGCTGTGCTATATATAGGCAGAGGACTTTAGTCCCGGTTTGAGACACAAACCGGGACTAAAGGTGGCGCACATGCGGGCTGCCCACCGCGTAGCCCTTTAGTCCCGGTTTGGCACACGAACCGAGACTAAAGGCTCCTTACGGGCCGGGACTAAAGCGTCGAGGGAGGATATGAGAATTGGGGCGACGTGGCCGGGCCTTTAGTCCCGGCCCAGAGGCAGGCCGGGACTAAATGGTCCAGGCCAAAGGCCCGTTTTCTACTAGTATATCCTCGGTCCATCAGGGTTTAAATATTGATGCTCTTATTTATTTCTTAATTTTTAACGATGCGCATTCGGTGGGAGGAGACATTTTCGACAATGCGTAATTAGTGGGAGAGGACGTTTTCATCGATGACAACATGCTATGATGGCTTCGTCAATTTCAAGATGATATGCCGACTCGACCTCTCAAATGTGTTTATAGGGATAGGGTATACGTATGTGCGTTTATATGGATGAATGTATGCGCATATATATATAGACTCTTGCGTCTGTACTGTGTTAAAAATAGCTAGTACTCCCTTCGTTCCTAAATATAAGGTGTATTAGTTTTTTAAAACGTCAAATCATGTCTATGCTTGATTGGCAAAATATAAAATGATTTACAATACCAAATATATAAAATATAAAAATATATTTCATGATGAATCTAGTAACAATGATTTGGTATTCTAGACCTTGATATTTTAGTCTACAAATTCGATCAAAGTTAGACAAGTTTGACTTTTGGAAAAAAAATACACCTTAATACTTTGGTAATCTAATAACCGGTAAGTTGACCACACCCTACTAATTCTTAATTCTGGCCGGACACTGCTAATATAAGAAAAGCGAACCGACTCTAGTTTTTCAGTATACTACTACTACAACCAACGTAGACTTGCAGATTAACAAGTTTAGATTAAGATAACAATCTACGACTACGAGAGTTGCGAGCTCCCAATTCCGCGGAGCAGGTCGGCAATGTCGTCCACCAGCGCGGGCGGCAAGCCATTGAGGTCCTCCATCGTGGCCGACGATGTCAGGGGGCACCACCTTCTCACGATCCACGGCTACTCCCGCACCAAGGTCACCCCCACCGGCGAGTGCGCCAGGTCCCGCCCTTTCATCATCGGCGGCCATCGCTGGTGCATGGAATACTACCCCAACGGCGTGTGCGACGAGGTCGCTGATTGCGTGTCCCTCTCACTGGTGCTTGACGAAGACGTCGCGGTTGCCGTGAAGGTCCTGCACGGCATGTGCCTCGTCGACGAGGCGGATGATGCGGAGCAATCCGCGGCAACGCCATTGGTGGACAGATTCCCCTCCCGGGGTGTCGCGTCCTACACGACGTTCATCACAAGGGTCGACCTGGAGAGCTCCAAGTATCTCAGGAACGATTCCTTCACGATCCGGTGTGACATCGTCCTCGTGCACGACGTCCGCGCGGAGGGCCACGCGGCGGCCTTCGTCCCCATGCCCCCATGCGACCTGCGCCAGGACCTGGGCGAGCTCCTCGCGTCCGAGAAAGGCGCCGATGTGGTGTTCGAGGTCGGAGGGGAGACAGTCGCCGCTCACCGGTGGATGCTGGCGGCCCGCTCGCCGGTCTTTGCGGCCGCGCTCTTTGGGCCAATGAGGGAGGGCAACGCTGCAACCGCAGGCGCCGTGGTGCGCGTGGAGGACATGGATGCGGAGGTTTTCAAGGCACTGCTCTATTATGCGTACACCGGCTTGATGCCGGAGGCACACAAGGACGACCATGATGTCACCTGCCAACATCTACTCGTCGCGGCGGACAGGTACGACATAAAGCGGCTCAAGCTGATCTGCGAGGAGAATCTGTGTGAGTACATAAACGTGGGCTCGGCTGCGGTCATCTTGGCGCTAGCCGAACAACACCATTGTGTGAGGCTGAAGAAGGCCTGCCTCCGTTTTCTCGCCAACCCGGCGAATCGGAGGGCGGTCGTGGCCACCGATGGCTTCCAGCATCTGAGTAGGAGCTGTCCATCTCTTATGATCGAGCTCATTGCCACCTTCGCTGTGTGATCACTGCCCACTGTTATAGAAATGGTGATTTGACGGGTTACTAATTAATCTTATATAATCAGATAGCTGTCTATATATGCGGGTCAGCAATGACAGTATGACACCCTTCCCAATTTATCATGTATTGCTACTTTGCAGGTTATATTGTTTCTGTTAGAGATATATTCGAAGTCAATTTATTTGATAGGGTAGAAGTGGTAATTCGTCTCCTACATTATTTTTCTGAGAAAATTGATATATGTTTTGACTCTTTCATAGCTGAAGCCATAGCAGTGAGATTTGGGATGAATCTTGCACGTACTGTTGGGTGCAGTAAGATCGAAATTAACTTGAATAGTGTGGAGGTGATCGCATCACTAGTTGATGGATTTTCTTCTTCGTTTGCTTCTGCTGTCTTTGAAGACTGTTATTTTATGTCTCTTGATTTCACCCACGTGGTCTATGAACACTGTAATAGAGAGAGAAATTTGGTCGCTCATGAACTAGCTAGGATTGCTAGATTTTCTACTCCGAACTTCTGGTTAGAATCCGCACCTGAGACGGTAATTCCTTTTATTGTAAATGATGTCATTATCGTCATGAATGAATAAAGGAGGAGATGATTGTCAAAAAAAAAGGCTTCTTATCCTTCAAGTTTATACTTCTATATATATTCGTTTATGTGGCTCAATACGACGTGCATCATATTCTCCACCAATCCATCCCTCTTTCCCTTCTAGACCTAGCCGTCGCCCGTAGCTTCCGCCCTGCGCGTCGCTGTTGGGGCGGTCGGCCTCCATGACCGCCGTCGGAGGCCGCGTCGCCGGTACCTAGGGTTCGTTCATCGGTCGTGTTGACTGACTGTCCTAGAGAGTCTTTTTTACGATTTCTTGATCCGTGTTTTACTCTTCTCTCGATCGCTTTGACCGGTGTTTTCTTTTTAGGTTTCCAATCTAAGATCGGTTTGCATCGCCCGTCGTCGTCGTCGACCCCAAGCCTCTACTCCGACACCGGCACGACCAACTGGCCTCTACTCCGACTCGACGACCTCGCACGTCGTAGCGGCCCGGCCATCGTCCGCGCATATGCCCGCTCCTCGCTCCACGCCGGCCGTCGCCGCCCCGTGCCGAAGAGTACGCCTGCATCGCCCACCTACCGTCTTCCTCGCCACTCGGCGGCCTTGGGACCTTGGCTGCCTTAGGCCTGCCGGCTGCCTCCTCTTGCGCCCCCCTCACCGATTGGCGTCGGGCCTACCGATCACCTTGGGCTTGCCGTTGTCGGCTGCCTCGGGTCGCTGGTTGACGGTCTCGCCGATTGCGTTCGGCATGCTGGCTACCTCGGGCTCACCGGCCCATCGTTGGCCTCCTTCGGCACACTGCTCCCTGCCAACCGGTGTCGCCTTGGCCTGCTCGATGACCCCACTTCACCCTACATGACACCGTCATCATCATCGAGCAACGTCCCTCATCTCGCGTGCGATCGGATTCATCACCCGCCCACCGTGATCAACTTCATTCGCGTCGTGTGACTCACCTGATCAGTCGGTTGCATGCGCATCCACGGGTCCTGTGTAGGATGTCCCCAATGCAACGTGCCCCTCCATCAATCGAGCAACGGGCTGTCATTGCATCGCCCACACGGGCCGCAGCGCCGCCGCCCCCATGGTTCTTCACGTGGTTGCCCTGGCCCACAAGCCGTCGCTACACCTCCCCTTCGGGATATAGTGCCGCGGCACACAGTCCCCATCACTGCCCAAGGTCGTCCCCGTGGCTACATCGACCAGCGCACCGCTGTTGCGTCGCCCCTTCGGGCCATAGCTCCACGACACGCGGTTCACGCTGCCACCCTGAGGTCTTCCCGTTGTCGCCTTGACTCGTGTGCTGATGCTTCGTCCCCCCCTTCGGGACGTAGCACCGCGGCACGTGATCCACTCCGCCATCCCTGCGCGTTGACTTCTATGTGGCTTGTGTCGTGTTGTGTTGCTTGAAGCAGGAACGCCACCATCATGTCAGCCTTCATCACGCTGTCGGTCACTTCCTCGCCTACTTCGAGCATCGCCTCCGCGCTCCTAAACAGCCACCGCCGCCATCGTAAGGTTGTCGCCTTCATCGCTCTTCTTCGACGCCGCTGCAACTCGCTCACCCGAGTCACGCCGCTCGTCAACCCCCTTCATTTCCGTCCAGCACTAGCTCACCGCCGGCGTGACCGTCGTCTTCCCCGACCACTTCGTATACTTTGACCATCGCGGACTACATCGGCCTCCACCGATTTGCGCTGCAACCGTCGTCGAGTCCTTCTCTACTAGCCTCCTCAACATGGTGTACAAGTTATGTGCAGGTCCCCGTATACGCATGCTCAGTGCTGGCAACATCAACGTGTGCCTTCGTCCCCGATGTGCTCCCAGGCGTGGCAAGCATGAAGCAGCGTATCGCTAACACCGACCTCGTTCGTCTATTCATGCGGTTCTGGCAACACCGATGCGTGCCTTCGTCCACGATGTCTACAGGCTTGGCAAACACCGCGCAACGGGTCGTCAACTAAGTCTTCTTCCCGGTGCACCACTACATCGACACCACTACACCCATGACTAACTCGGTGCCTCCTTGCGCCCGTGGCTCCTCGGTGGCTACCTTGACACCGGCCACCCCGACTCGACATCGACCACGACATTCTTCGCATAGCTACCTCGACCATGGCTACACCATATGCTCTCAACTACATCGACATCACCACAAAGGGCTATCACCTCGCTTGAGAAACTCATTGGCTTCCTCTATAGTCCATGCATCCGTGACGCGACACCGTACCTGATGCTCCCGCTGCGACTGTGAGGGGGTGACAGCTAGTCGGCTGTTATTCTCTCGAGTCTGACCATCTACGACGCTCCTATTGTTCGCAATGCTACCGCTACAACTGCGGGGGGATGTTAGAGATCTATTTGGAGTTCGTGCATTTGGTAGCTCAGGATTTGTAATCCGCCTCCTATCTTATCTCTAGGAGAAGCTTCTTGCCTTCTAAGTTTGTACTCCTATATATACTCGTCCATGAGACGCAATACAACGTCCATCATATTTTGCATCAATCCATCCCTCTATCCCTTCTAACAGTTTCCAAAGGCACATATGGAATGTTTTGTTGTGTGAGTAATGCAAAACAGTACTTTGTTGTTTCTCTTTCTCAAGAAGATGTTAATATAGTCTTTTTCAACGGTGACACGCATATTCGTGAAGGTACCAGTTTGCGGACAGATGTGGGAGCCAGCCATCCAAAGCTAACAACATATGTTCGCTTACAAATTCAAATGAATTTTAATGAAAATGAACAAATTTGATTCAAATTCGAACAAACCAGACGATATTCATTTAAACTGGGATAATTTTTACATAAAATCGGACGGTTTTTTGTCCGGAGAACTGTACATAACCCTACACTACCCTATACTTGACGGTGACCTCATAGACCATGTCGGCCTGGCTGCGGGCTCCTTCGTCATCGTCGTCAGAGCCGTTGTTGGTGTCGGTATTTGGGTGGCGGGAAGGGACAACATCGCGGCATGGTTTCCCAGTAGCTGCCTGACCCTCACGGATGATCATCTCCGCTTCCTCCTACGTCGTGCGCAGTGCGGCCGTGGCCACCTACAGCGTGGGCTGGGGGAGAGGGTGGTGCGCCTTAGAGGAGGCGGCATTGGTGGCGGCGATCTCGCTAAGAGACCACTCCTCGCCGTACTTGGCCATCTCCCGTTTGATGCGGCGGAGATATCGCTTGCTCGTCTCCGCCGTCATTGACAAGCAGCCTGTCGATGAGGATGATGGCTCCGGAGTTCGAGGATGGCATCGCTATGATTCTCGGGAGCCAGTTCCGAAGCCACCGCCTGCCGGTGTCGAGGCCCACAACTTGCCCATCGCCGAAGTTGTAGGGGAAGAGAGGAGAGGAGAAGGAGGATGTGCGGAGCGATGCAGTGAGTGCGATGTGGACCGCGCCGGAGCATGACTTATAAAGTCTTGGCCATGTAGTCGACTGCTTCAACACGGTGCGACGAACGGAGTTGGTTCCCCGGTAAGTTGCATCCGCATTGAAGTGACGGCTCCCGAGAGGTTGCGTTGATTAGCGTCACCCTCCCATACAGTCCACTAGTAGAAAACGGGCCTTTGGCCGGGACCATTTAGTCCCGGCCTGCCTCTGGGCCGGGACTAAAGGCCCGGCCACGTCGCCCCAATTCTCATATCCTCCCTCGAGGCTTTAGTCCCGGCCCGTAAGGAGCCTTTAGTCCCGGTTCGTGTCCCAAGTCGGGACTAAAGGGCTACGCGGTGGGCAGCCCGCATGTGCGCCACCTTTAGTCCCGGTTTGTGTCTCAAACCGGGACTAAAGTCCTCTGCCTATATATAGCACAGCCCCCCTCTCCCTTCTTCGTTGCAATTTTTCTTGGATGGAGGATTGTGGGTGGGTGCTTGCTCTCCACTTTTTTTGATGCACTAGAGGTGTTTGTTGAAATGTGTGTTAGAGCGATGCCGCTTCAGTTCACCGAACACAACTACAATATGAGATGCCCGAGCCACGCTTAAACCTCTTCCTCTTTATTTCTACTTATTCTAAAAGGTTAGCAACTATATTTCCTCGTTTAGATCGTGCGATATTAATTTTTAGGATCGTGATTGTATTTGATATACTGTCGTATAACGCAGATGAGCCATCCATGGATGTACGGTGATCGAGCACAGCCGCTTACAGAGAAGGCGTGCATTCTTTTCGAGATGCAGCCGATGCGAACAAGCATGGTGGTGGCTATATGTTTTGTCCATGTGTTGAATGTCGGAATGAGAAGGATTACACTTCCTCAAGAGTCATTCAGAGCCACCTGCTTCGGTCCGGTTTTATGTCAGGCTATAATGCTTGGACCAAGCACGAAGAAAGAGGGGTTATGATGGAAGACGACGATGAAGAAGAAGAGAATGATGATGACAACTACCGATCTATGTTCCCTGAGTATGCTGATACCGCAATGGAAGACAACGAAGAAGAAGATCAGGATGAAGAACGGGAACCAGATGAGCCCGCTGATGATCTTGGTCGGGTCATTTCTGATGCACGGCGAGGTTGCGACACAGAAAAGGAGAGGTTGCAGTTCGAGCAGATGTTACAGGACCACAACAAATTGTTGTACCCAACTTGTGAAGATGGCCAGAAGAAGCTGGGTAGCACACTGGAATTGCTGAAGTGGAAGGCAGAGACCGGTGTGACTGACTCGTCATTCGAAAAGTTGCTGGTACTGATGAAGAAGATGCTTCCAAGAAAGAACGAATTGCCCGCCAGCACGTACGAAGCAAAGAAGCTTGTCTGCCCTCTAGGATTAGACGTGCAGAAGATACATGCATGCCCTAATGATTGCATCCTCTACCGCGGTGAGAAGTACGAGAATATGGATAAATGCCCGGTACGCACTGCATTGCGGTATAAGATCAGAAAAGATGACCCTGGTGATATTGAGGGCGAGCCACCCAGGAAGAGGGTTCCTGCCAAGGTGATGTGGTATGCTCCTATAATACCACGGTTGAAACGTCTGTTCAGAAATAAAGATCATGCGAAGTTGTTGTGATGGCACATGGAAGATCGTATGAAAGACAATAAGTTGAGGCACACCACTGATGGTCGGCAGTCGAGAAAAATCGAGAGAGAGTTCCCGAGATTTGCAGCTGACGCAAGGAACTTATGGTTAGGTCTGAGTACAGATGGCATGAATCCTTTTGGGGAGCAGAGTTGCAGTCACAGCACCTGGCCCGTTACTCTATGTATCTACAACCTTCCTCCTTGGTTGTGCATGAAGCGGAAGTTCATTATGATGCCAGTGCTTATACAAGGTCCAAAGCAACCCGACAACGATATTGATGTGTACCTAAGGCCATTAGTTGATGAACTTTTACAGCTGTGGGCCGAACCAGATGTACGTGTGTGGGACGAGCACAAACAAGAGGAATTTGACCTTCGAGCGTTCCTTGTCGTAACCATCAATGATTGGCCTGCTCTTAGTAACATTTCAGGACAGTCAAACAAGGGATACAATGCATGCACGCACTGTTTGGATCAGACAGAAAGTATATATCTCGACAACTGTAGGAAGAATGTGTATCCGTACAATCGTTGTTTTCTTCCGCCCAAGCATCCCTTAAAGAAAAAAGGCAAGCATTTCAATGGCAAGGCAGAATCCCGGGGGAAGCCTGTCATCCGTACTGGTGTTGAAGTATTTGATATGGTCAAAGATTTAAAAGTAATCTTTGGAAAGGGTCCTGGCAGCCAACCTGTTCCTGACGGCCCTGATAAGCGCGTACCCCTGTGGAAGAAGAAATCTATATTTTGGGAGCTACCCTACTGGGAAGTCCATGAGGTCCGCTCGGCAATCGACGTGATGCATCTGACGGAGAATCTCTGCGTGAATATTCTAGGCTTCCTGGGCTTGTATGGGAAGTCAAAAGATACACCGGAAGCACGGGAGGACCAGGAACGCCATAAAGGAAGAGATGGCATGCATCCAGGGCAGTTTCAAGGGCGTGCCAGCTACGCCCTTACTAAGGAAGAGAAGGAAATCTTTTGAAGTCCTGTTCAGTATCAAGGTCCCGACTGGCTTCTCGTCGAATATAAAGGGAATCGTAAATATGATAGACAAAAAATTCCAAAACCTAAAGTCTCATGACTGCCACGTGCTTATGACGCAATTGCTTCCGGTTGCATTGAGGGGAATTCTACCGGAAAATGTATGGACGGGCATTCTTTCTCTCAAGCACACTACACAGTTCTACACAATTCCACCGTGGTGGCTCCGTATATCATGAGACACAAGAATATTCTACGCTCCGAAAACCCGGGGAAGGCTGACTCTTGGATTAAAGGGGAACACGAGAAGACTTTCGGCAGTTGGTTGCAGACACATCTCATGAATGACGACACCGTTGAAGATGAGCTGTACTGTTTGGCCAGGCCACCATCTTCGACTATATGTACTTTCCAAGGGTATGAGATAAATGGGAATACATTTTATACGGTTGCCCAAGATAAAAAGAGCACCAACCAAAATAGTGGTGTCCGCTTTGATGCAACAGACGAGAATGGGCACTGTTTGGAAACATATTACGGGTACATAGAGGAGATATGGGAACTTGACTATGGACCTACCTTTAAGATCCCTTTATTTCGGTGCAAATGGGTGAAGCTGACAGGAGGCGGGGAAGTTGTAGACCAAAATTACGGCATGACAACAGTGGATCTCAACAATCTTGCGTACATGGACGAACCATTTATCCTAGCCAATGATGTCGCTCAGGTTTTCTATGTGAAGGACATATCTACATTAACGAGAAAAAGAAATCAGCAAAAGAAGATATTGTCCGATGAGCCAAAACACCACATAGTTCTTTCACGGAAAAGAAACATCGTGGGAGTAGATGACAAGATAGACATGTCAGAAGATTATAATAAGTTTCATGAAATTACGCCCTTCAAAGTGAAAACTGACCCAAGCATCCTACTGAATGATGAAGATTCTCCATAGCTACGACCCAGAAGAAAACAGAAATAATAGATAGGAATATTGGTGCAATAATGTAATAATGTATTAAACCTTTTATTCACGAGAGAGATTGTCCGTTTTGTACACGAAGTGCATCCAGTTTTTGTCGTAGCCCTCTCAACTTTTTAACACATGCTATGTGGGTGAAATGATGATAGCATGCCAACTTTCAACATTTCCAGAGTTCATTTGTAGTGCTTTTCAATTTCAGGGTCAACTAGCTCAAAAAAAAATAAGTAAATGCATGAAATATACCAAATGAAGTCAGAAATTGTTGAAATTTTGTGGTGTGCCTTTGAATGGTGCATTTTTAACACACAAAAAGTATGGAGTTCAAATAAGTTCAAAAAATGAAATCTCTTTGTAAGAGATGAGTTCTCGTTCGAAACCCTGATACTTCGAGAGAGATTGTCCGTTTTGTACACGAAGTGCATCCAGTTTTTGTCGTAGCCCTCTCAACTTTTTAACACATGCTATGTGGGTGAAATGATGATAGCATGCCAACTTTCAACATTTTCAGAGTTCATTTGTAGTGCTTTTCAATTTCAGGGTCAACTAGCTCAAAAAAAATAAGTAAATGCACGAAATATACCAAATGAAGTCAGAAATTGTTGAAATTTTGTGGTGTGCCTTTGAATGGTGCATTTTGAACACACAAAAAGTATGGAGTTCAAATAAGTTCAAAAAAATGAAATCCCTTTGTAAGAGATGAGTTCTCGTTCGAAACCCTGATACTTCGAGAGAGATTGTCCCTTTTGTACACGAAGTGCATGCTGTTTTTGTCGTAGCCCTCTCAACTTTTTAACACATGCTATGTGGGTGAAATGATGATAGCATGGCAACTTTCAACATTTTCAGAGTTCATTTGTAGTGCTTTTCAATTTCAGGGTCAACTAGATCAAAAAAAATAAGTAAATGCACGAAATATACCAAATGAAGTCAGAAATTGTTGAAATTTTGTGGTGTACCTTTGAATGGTGCATTTTGAACACACAAAAAGTATGGAGTTCAAATAAGTTAAAAAAATGAAATCCCTTTGTAAGAGATGAGTTCTCGTTCGAAACCCTGATACTTCGAGAGAGATTGTCTGCTTTGTACACGAAGTGCATCCAGTTTTTGTCGTAGTCCTCTCAACTTTTTAACACATGCTATGTGGGTGAAATGGTGATATCATGCCAACTTTCAACATTTTCATAGTTCATTTGTAGTGCTTTTCAATTTCAGGGTCAACTAGCTCAAAAAAATAAGTAAATGCACGAAATATACCAAATGAAGTCAGAAATTGTTGAAATTTTGTGGTGTGCCTTTGAATGGTGCATTTTGAACACACAAAAAGTATGGAGTTCAAATAAGTTAAAAAAATGAAATCCCTTTGTAAGAGATGAGTTCTCGTTCGAAACCCTCATACTTCGAGAGAGATTGTCCGTTTTGTACACGAAGTGCATCCAGTTTTTATCGTAGCCCTCTCAACTTTTTAACACATGCTATGTGGGTGAAATGATGATAGCATGCCAACTTTCAACATTTTCAGAGTTCATTTGTAGTGCTTTTCAATTTCAGAGTCAACTAGCTCAAAAAATATAAGTAAATGCACGAAATATATCAAATGAAGTCAGAAATTGTTGAAATTTTGTGGTGTGCCTTTGAATGGTGCATTTTGAACACACAAAAAGTATGGAGTTCAAATAAGTTCACAAAATCATTGCAGAACATATGACCAAATTAATACAAGTTCATCATCACATTAAAGCCAAAGAACAGTAGTGATCAAACGTTATTATTGCAAAAAATAAATACATAAAGTTCTCTCATAAAACAACATACAACTATGTAATGTTGGAATTATGCCCTAGAGGCAATAATAAATATAGTTATTATTATAATTCCTGTATCAAGATAATCGTTTATTATCCATGCTATAATAGTATTGAATGAAGACTTATATACATGTGTGGATAAATAGACAAAACACTGTCCCTAGCAAGCCTCTAGTTGGCTAGCCAGTTGATCAACGATAGTCAGTGTCTTCTGATTATGAACAAAGTGTTGTTGCTTGATAACTGGATCACGTCATTAGGAGAATCACGTGATGGACTAGACCCAAACTAATAGACGTAGCATGTTGATCGTGTCATTTTATTGCTACTGTTTTCTGCGTGTCAAGTATTTGTTGCTATGACCATGAGATCATATAACTCACTAACACCGGAGGAATACTTTGTGTGTATCACACGTCGCAACGTAACTGGGTGACTATAAAGATGCTCTACAGGTATCTCCGAAGGTGTTGGTTGAGTTAGTATGGATCAAGACTGGGATTTGTCACTCCGTGTGACGGAGAGGTATCTCGGGGCCCACTCGATAATACAACATCACACACAAGCCTTGCAAGCAATGTGACTTAGTGTAAGTTGCGGGATCTTGTATTACGGAACGAGTAAAGAGACTTGCCGATAAACGAGATTGAAATAGGTATGCGGATACTGACGATCAAATCTCGGGCAAGTAACATACCGAAGGACAAAGGGAATGACATACAGGATTATATGAATCCTTGGCACTGAGGTTCAAATGATAAGATCCTCGTAGAATATGTAGGATCCAATATGGGCATCCAGGTCCCGCTATTGGATATTGACCGAGGAGTCTCTCGGGTCATGTCTACATAGTTCTCGAACCCGCGGGGTCTGCACACTTAAGGTTCGACGGTGTTTTATGCGTATTTGAGTTATATGGTTGGTTACCGAATGTTGTTCGGAGTCCCGGATGAGATCACGGACATCACGAGGGTTTCCGGAATGGTCCGGAAACGAAGATTGATATATAGGATGACCTCATTTGATTACCATAAGGTTTTCGGAGTTACCGGGAATGTACCGGGAATGACGAATGGGTTCCGGGAGTTCACCGGGGGGGGCACCCACCCCGGGGAAGCCCATAGGTGTTGGGGGTGCCGCACCAGCCCTTAGTGGGCTGGTGGGACAGCCCAAAAGGGGCCTATGCGCATTGGGATGAAAATCAAAGAGAAAAAGAAAAAAAAGGAGGAGGTGGGAAAGGGAAGAAGGACTCCACCTTCCAAACCAAGTAGGACTCGGTTTGGGAGGGGAATCCTTCCCCCCTTGGCTCGGCCGACCCCTTGGGGGTTCTTGGACCCCAAGGCAAGGCTCCCCCCTCTCCCTCCTATATATAGTGGGGTTTTAGGGCTGATTTGAGACAACTTTTGCCACGGCAGCCCGACCACATATCTCCACGGTTTTACCTCTAGATCGCGTTTCTGCGGAGCTCGGGCGGAGCCCTGCTAAGACGAGATCATCACCAACCTTCGGAGCGCCGTCACGCTGTCGTAGAACTCTTCTACCTCTCCGTCTCTCTTGCTGGATCAAGAAGACCGAGATCATCGTCGAGCTGTACATGTGCTGAACGCGGAGGTGCCGTCCGTTAGGCACTAGATCGTGGGACTGATCGCGGGATAGTTCGCGGGGCGGATCGAGGGACGTGAGGACGTTCCACTACATCAACCGCGTTCACTAACGCTTCTGCTGTACGGTCTACAAGGGTACGTAGATCACACATCCCCTCTCGTAGATGGACATCACCATGATAGGTCTTCGTGCCCGTAGGAAATTTTTTGTTTCCCATGCGACGTTCCCCAACAGTGGTATCAGAGCTAGGTTCATGCGTAGATGTCTTCTCGAGTAGAACACAAAAGTTTTTGTGGGCGGAGATGTGCGTTTTTCTGCCCTCCTTAGTCTTTTCTTGATTCCGCGGTATTGTTGGATCGAAGCGGCTCGGACCGACATTACTCGTACGCTTACTTACGAGAGACTAGTTTCATCGCTACGAGTAACTCCGTTGCTCAAAGATGACTGCCGGGTGTCAGTTTATCCAACTTTAGTTGAATCGGATTTGACCGAGGAGGTCCTCAGATGAGGTTAAATAGCAACTCATATATCTCCGTTGTGGTGTTTGCGTAAGTAAGATGCGATCCTACTAGATACCCATGGTCACCACGTAAAACATGCAACAACAAAATTAGAGGACGCCTAACTTGTTTTTGCAGGGTATGCTTGTGATGTGATATGGCCAACGATGTGATGTGATATATTGGATGTATGAGATGATCATATTGTAATAGAAAATATCGACTTGCACGTCGATGGTAGGGCAACCGGCAGGAGCCATAGGGTTGTCTTTATAACTAACGTTTGTGCTTGCAGATGCGTTTACTATTTTGTTAGGATGTAGCTTTAGTAGTAATAGCATGAGTAGCACGACAACCCCGATGGCGACACGTTGATGGAGATCATGGTGTGGCGCCGGTGAAAAGAAGATCGTGCCGGTGCTTTGGTGATGGAGATCAAGAACCACATGATGATGGCCATATCATGTCACTTATGAATTGCATGTGATGTTAATCCTTTTATGCACCTTATGTTGCTTTGAACGACGGCAGCATTATGAGGTGATCTCTCACTAAAATTTCAAGATGAAATTGTGTTCTCCCCGACTGTGCACCGTTGCTACAGTTCGTCGTTTCGAGACACCACGTGATGATCGGGTGTGATAGACTCAACGTTCACATACAATGGGTGCAAAACAGTTGCGCACGCGGAACAATCGGGTTAAGCTTGACGAGCCTAGCATGTGCAGACATGGCCTCGGAACACATGAGACCGAAAGGTCGATCATGAATCATATAGATGATATGATTAGCATAGGGATGCTTACCACTGAAACTATACTCAACTCACGTGATGATCGGACTTGAGCTAGTGTAAGTGGATCATGAACCACTCAAATGACTAGAGAGATGTACTTTTTGAGTGGGAGTTTAGCGAGTAATTTGATTAAGTTAAACTCTAATTATCTTGAACATAGTCTAAGTCCACTTTGAATATATTTGTGTTGTAGATCATGGCTCACGCAACAGTCACCCTGAATTTTAATACGTTCCTAGAGAAAGCTAAGTTGAAAGATGATGGAAGCAACTTTGTAGACTAGGCTCGTAATCTTAAGCTAATCTTACAAGCTGGGAAGAAGGATTATGTCCTTAATGCTGCGCTAGGAGATGAACCACCCGCTACGGCTGATCAGGATGTTAAGAACGCTTGGTTAGCACGTAAGGAGGACTACTCAGTAGTTCAATGTGCAGTCTTGTATGGCTTAGAACCGGGACTTCAACGTCGCTTTGAGCGTCATGGAGCATTTGAGATGTTCCAGGAGTTGAAATTTATCTTTCAGAAGAACGCCCGGATCGAGAGGTATGAGACCTCCGATAAATTCTATGCTTGCAAGATGGAGGAGAACTCGTCTGTCAGTGAACATGTGCTCAAAATGTCTGGGTACTCAAACCGTCTAGCTGAGCTGGGGATTGAACTCCCGCAAGAAGCTATCACTGACAGAATCCTTCAATCACTGCCGCCAAGCTATAAAGGCTTTGTGTTGAACTACAACATGCAAGGGATGAACAAGTCTCCCGGCGAGTTGTTTGCGATGCTGAAAGTCGCAGAGTCTGAACTCCGTAAAGAACATCAAGTGTTGATGGTGAATATGACCACTAGTTTCAAGAGAAACGGCAAAGGCAAGAAGGGTAATTCAAAGAAGAGCGGCAAGCATGTTGCCAATCCAACGAAGAAACCCAAAGATGGACCTAAGCCTGAAACAGAGTGTTACTATTGCAAGGGTATGGGTCACTGGAAGCGCAATTGCCCCAAGTATCTGGCGGATAAGAAGGCGGCCAAAGAAAAATCAGGTATATTTGATATACATGTTATTGATGTGTACTTAACCGGCTCTCGTAGTAGTGTCTGGGTATTCGATACCGGTTCTGTTGCTCATATTTGCAACTCGAAACAGGAACTGCGGAATAGACGAAGGCTGGCGAAAGATGAAGTGACGATGCGCGTAGGAAATTGTTCCAAGGTTGATGCAATCGCCATCGGCACAGTTTCACTTCAGTTACCATCAGGATTAGTTATGAACTTGAATCATTGTTATTTAGTGCCTACGTTGAGCATGAACATTATATGTGGATCTTGTTTATTGCGAGACGGTTACTCTTTTAAGTCAGAGAATAATGGTTGTTCTATTTCTATGAGTAACATCTTTTATTGTCATGCACCCAATGTGAGAGGATTGTTCATATTGAATCTTGATAGTGATACACACATACATAACACTGAGACCAAAAGAGTTAGAGTTAACAATGATAGCGCCATATTTTTGTGGCACTGCTGCTTAGGTCATATTGGTGTAAAGCGCATGAAGAAACTCCATGCCGATGGACTTTTGGAGTCACTTGACTTTGATTCACTTGACACGTGCGAACCATGCCTCATGGGCAAGATGACTAAAACTCCGTTCTCCGGAACAATGGAGCGTGCAAGTGACTTGTTGGAAATCATACATACCGATGTGTGTGGTCCGATGAGCGTAGAGGCACGCGGCGGATATCGTTATTTTCTCACCTTCACTGACGATTTGAGTAGATATGGTTATGTCTACTTAATGAAGCACAAGTCTGAAACATTTGAAAAGTTCAAGCAATTTCAGAGTGAAGTTGAAAATCATCGTAACAAGAAGATCAAGTTCCTACGGTCTGATCGTGGGGGTGAATATCTGAGTTTCGAGTTTGGTGCTCACTTAAGACAATGTGGAATTGTTTCACAATTGACACCGCCTGGAACACCACAGCGTAACGGTGTGTCTGAACGTCGTAATCGTACTCTATTAGAGATGGTGCGATCTATGATGTCTCTTACCGATTTGCCATTATCATTTTGGGGTTATGCATTAGAACCAACTGCATTCACTTTAAATAGGGCACCATCAAAATCCGCTGAGACGACACCATACGAACTGTGGTATGGCAAAAGGCCAAAGTTGTCGTTTCTTAAAGTTTGGGGATGTGATGCTTATGTCAAAAAGCTTCAGCCTGAAAAGCTGGAACCCAAAGCGGAAAAGTGCATCTTCATAGGTTACCCAAAAGAGACAGTTGGGTACACCTTCTATCTCAAATCCGAGGGCAAAGTGTTTGTTGCTAAAAACGGAGCTTTTCTCGAGAAGGAGTTTCCCTCGAGAGAATTGAGTGGGAGGAAGATAGAACTTGACGAGGTTGTCAAACCTCTCATCCCTCTAGATGGTGGCGCAGGGCAAGGGGAAACCTCTATCGTTGCGACACCGGTTGAGGAGGAAGTTAATGATGATGATCATGAAACTCCGGTTCAAGTTTCTGTCGAACCACGCAGGTCGACGAGACAACGTGCTGCTCCAGAGTGGTACGGTAATCCCGTCTTGTCAATCATGTTGTTAGACAACAATGAACCTGCAAATTATGAAGAAGCAATGGTGGGCCCAGATTCCAACAAATGGCTAGAAGCCATGAAGTCCGAGATAGGATCCATGTATGAGAACAAAGTGTGGACTTTGGAAGTGTTACCTGAGGGCCGCAAGGCTATTCAGAACAAATGGATCTTTAAGAGGAAGACGGACGCTGACGGCACTGTGACCGTTTATAAAGCTCGACTTGTGGCAAAGGGTTTTTCACAAGTTCAAGGAGTTGACTACGATGAGACATACTCACCCGTAGCGATGCTTAAGTCCGTCAGAATCATGTTAGCAATAGCTGCATTTTTCGATTATGAAATCTCGCAGATGGATGTCAAAACGGCGTTCCTTAACGGTTTCCTTAAGGAAGAGTTGTATATGATGCAACCCGAAGGTTTTGTCGATCCTAAGAATGCTAACAAAGTGTGCAAGCTCCAGCGATCCATTTATGGACTGGTGCAAGCATCTCGGAGTTGGAACAAACGCTTTGATGAGGTGATCAAAGCATTTGGGTTTATACAAGTGGTTGGAGAATCCTGTATTTACAAGAAAGTGAGTGGGAGCTCTGTGGCGTTTCTAATATTATATGTGGATGACATATTGCTGATTGGAAACAACGTGGAGTTCTTGGAGAGCATAAAGGATTACTTGAATAAAAGTTTCTCTATGAAGGACCTAGGAGAAGCTGCTTACATTCTAGGCATTAAGATCTACAGGGATAGATCAAAACGCCTGATAGGACTTTCACAAAGCACATACCTTCATAAAGTTTTGAAGAGGTTCAAAATGGAACAGTCCAAGAAAGGGTTCTTGCCAGTTTTACAAGGTACGAGATTGAGTAAGACTCAGTGCCCAGCAACTGATGAAGATAGAGAGCATATGCGCTCCGTCCCCTATGCTTCAGCCATAGGTTCTATCATGTATGCAATGTTGTGCACTAGACCGGACGTTAGCCTAGCCATAAGTATGGCAGGTAGGTTCCAGAGTAATCCAGGAGTGGATCACTGGACGGCGGTCAAGAATATCCCGAAGTACCTGAAAAGGACTAAGGAGATGTTTCTCGTGTATGGAGGTGACGAAGAGCTCGCCGTAAAAGGTTACGTCGATCCAAGCTTTGACACAGATCCGGACGACTCTAAGTCGCAAACCAGATACATATTTATTCTTAATGGGGGTGCGGTAAGCTGGTGCAGTTCCAAGCAGAGCGTCGTAGCAGATTCTACATGTGAAGCGGAGTACATGGCTGCCTCGGAGGCGGCTAAGGAGGGTGTCTGGATGAAGCAATTCATGACGGATCTTGGAGTGGTGCCAAGCGCACTGAATCCAATAACCTTGTTCTATGATAACACGGGTGCCATTTCCCTAGCAAAGGAACCACGGTTTCACAAGAAGTCCAGACACATCAAACGACGCTTCAACCTCATCCGCGACTACGTCGAAGGGGAGGACGTAAATATATGCAAAGTGCACACGGATCTGAATGTAGCAGACCCGCTGACTAAACCTCTTCCACGGGCAAAGCATGATCAACACCAGAACTGTATGGGTTTTAGATTTATTACAATGTAATTCGCATGATGATGTGAGGGCTAGATTATTGACTCTAGTGCAAGTGGGAGACTCTTGGAATTATGCCCTAGAGGCAATAATAAATATAGTTATTATTATAATTCCTGTATCAAGATAATCGTTTATTATCCATGCTATAATTGTATTGAATGAAGACTTATATACATGTGTGGATACATAGACAAAACACTCTCCCTAGCAAGCCTCTAGTTGGCTAGCCAGTTGATCAACGATAGTCAGTGTCTTCTGATTATGAACAAAGTGTTGTTGCTTGATAACTGGATCATGTCATTAGGAGAATCACGTGATGGACTAGACCCAAACTAATAGACGTAGCATGTTGATCGTGTCATTTTATTGCTACTGTTTTCTGCGTGTCAAGTATTTGTTCCTATGACCATGAGATCATATAACTCACTAACACCGGAGGAATACTTTGTGTGTATCAAACGTCGCAACGTAACTGGGTGACTATAAAGATGCTCTACAGGTATCTCCGAAGGTGTTGGTTGAGTTAGTATGGATCAAGACTGGGATTTGTCACTCCGTGTGACAGAGAGGTATCTCGGGGCCCACTCGGTAATACAACATCACACACAAGCCTTGCAAGCAATGTGACTTAGTGTAAGTTGCGGGATCTTGTATTACGGAACGAGTAAAGATACTTGCCGGTAAACGAGATTGAAATAGGTATGCGGATACTGACGATCAAATCTCGGGCAAGTAACATACCGAAGGACAAAGGGAATGACATACGGGATTATATGAATCCTTGGCACTGAGGTTCAAACGATAAGATCTTCATAGAATATGTAGGATCCAATATGGGCATCCAGGTCCCGCTATTGGATATTGACCGAGGAGTCTCTCGGGTCATGTCTACATAGTTCTCGAACCCGCAGGATCTGTACACTTAAGGTTCGACGTTGTTTTATGCGTATTTGAGTTATATGGTTGGTTACCGAATGTTGTTCGGAGTCCCGGATGAGATCACGGACGTCACGAGGGTTTCCGAAATGGTCCGGAAACGAAGATTGATATATAGGATGACCTCATTTGATTACCGGAAGGTTTTCGGAGTTACCGGGAATGACGAATGGGTTCCGGGAGTTCACCGGGGGGGCACCACCCCGGGGAAGCCCATAGGTGTTGGGGGTGACGCACCAGCCCTTAGTGGGCTGGTGGGACAGCCCAAAATGGGCCTATGCGCATTGGGAAGAAAATCAAACAGAAAAAGAAAAAAAGGAGGAGGTGGGAAAGGGAAGAAGGACTCCACCTTCCAAACCAAGTAGGACTCGGTTTGGGAGGGGAATCCTTCCCCCCTTGGCTCGGCCGACCCCTTGGAGGTTCTTGGACCCCAAGGCAAGGCTCCCCCCTCTCCCTCCTATATATAGTGGGGTTTTAGGGCTGATTTGAGACAACTTTTGCCACGGCATCCCGACCACATATCTCCACGGTTTTACCTCTAGATCGCGTTTCTGCGGAGCTCGGGCGGAGCCCTGCTGAGACGAGATCATCACCAACCTCCGAAGCGCCGTCACGCTGCCGGAGAACTCTTCTACCTCTCCGTCTCTCTTGCTGGATCAAGAAGGCCGAGATCATCGTCGAGCTGTACGTGTGCTGAACGCGGAGGTGCCGTCCGTTCGGCACTAGATCGTGGGACTGATCGCGGGATAGTTCGCCGGGCGGATCGAGGGACGTGAGGACGTTCCACTACATCAACCACGTTCACTAACGCTTCTGTTGTACGGTCTACAAGGGTATGTAGATCACACATCCCCTCTCGTAGATGGACATCACCATGATAGGTCTTCGTGCGCGTAGGAAAATTTTTGTTTCCCATGCGACGTTCCCCAACATGTAAAACATTTAAATGCAACAACAAACGCGATCAAAATCGCAACTAAGGTAACAATTGACCCAACAACATAATGATACCAAGCCTCTTTATCAATGGCATATTTTCTAATATTCCTAATCTTCAAGCGCATTGCATCCATCTTCAACCGCATCGCATCGATCTTCATCTTGCGATCATCGATGACATTGGCGACATGCAACTCCAGTTCCATATTCTTATCCTCAATTATTTTCAATTTTTTCTTCAAATATTTATTTTCTTTTCAACCAAATTTAACTTCTCGACAAGAATTTTTATGTGGGTTGGAATTTCCGGTTCACATACCTCCTAGATTAAAAACATATATGTCACATTGGTCGTCATAGTTGTCATAAACACTAAATAAAACAAATAGTTATAAAAGATAATATATACCACATCCGAATCATAGACAGGATGAGAGCCGACGGAGGCGGATACCAAAACCATCGCACTATAAAATAAAATAAAATAATGAAAGTGAGTAATTTATACAAGTATGTATCTAAATCATACAAGTAAGATTTTTTTGATTTTAAAAAGAAGATAAGAACAAGAGGCTCACCACGGTGGTGCTCGCAGTTGGTGTGCATGGCCAAACCTAGACAAATATTAAGGAAAATGAAGCTTGGAGGTCGAGTTTGGAGAGGAGAAAGCTTAAGTAGAGTGGCTCGGGCATTTCATCGAACACGTCATGTGCATGAACTAGAGTGGCAAGAGCATGGCATGGTCACACTTCAACAACCAAAAAACAGGGATATGGCGGGCAGGGGCGAGGGTTTATATAGCAAAACTTTAGTCCCGGTTCTTGCCACGCACCGGGACTAAAGGCCCCTGCTTCCCGCCTTCTTGTCCGCCGAAAAAGGGCCTTTAGTCCCAGGTCGTGGCTCCACCCGGGACTAAAGACCCCCTTTAGTCCCGGTTGGAGCCACGCTCCGGGACTAAAGGCCCGTGCTTCCCGCCTTCTGTTCTGCCCGAAAAAGGGCCTTTAGTCCCGGTTCGTGGCTCCACCCGGGACTAAAGGGGTCTTTAGTCCCGGATCGAGCCCCGAGCCGGGACTAAAGATCCACCTGTATAAGAGGGAGTTAGAAAATTTCGAACCCAAATTGTCCATTTTCTCTTCTTCTTCCTCTCGTTCTCCTGCCCGACGCGGCAAGCGACGAACTCGAGGACACCGTCAGGCTGCCCGCCGTCCTGCTCGCCGCCCCCTGCCGTCCTCCTCGCCGTCGCCGTCGTCCTGCTCGCCGCCGTCGTCCTCCTCGCTGCGCGCCGCCCTCCTCGCCGCGCACCGCCCTCCTCCTCGCCGAGCGCCGTCGTCCTCCTCTCCGCGCGCCGTCGACACCCCCGGCCGGTAAGCCCCACGCCCCCTCCTCCCCAACACTCCGGCCAGCACAAGCAAAATCTGAAAAAGGAGAAGAAAGGAAGAAAAAGGAGAAGAAAAGAAGAAAAGGAGAAGAAAGGAAGAAAAAGGAGAAGAAAGGAAGAAAAGGAAAAGAAATGAAGAAAAAGGAGAAGAAAGGAAGAAAAAGGAGAAGAAAGGAAGAAAAAGGGAAGAAAGAAAGAAAAAGGAGAAGAAAGGAAGAAAAAGGAGAATAAGAAAAGGAGGAGAAGAAAAGAAGAAAAAGGAGAATAAGAAGAGGATCAGGAGAGGAGAAGAAGAGGAGAGGAGACGAAGTAGTAGAAGAATAGGAGAAGTAGAAGTAGAAGTAGAAGAATAGGAGAAGTAGAAGTAGAAATATAATTTTGCTATTGTATATGCTTAAGTGTTAATAGTTTAATTTTTCTATTGTATATGCTTAAGTGTTAATAGTTTATTTTTAGCAAGAAAATTAATAGAACTAGTTTGATTTTGCTATTGTATATGCTTAAGTGTCAGGACTGGGCTCCGCCAGGCTGGTATTTTAGAGTTTAGGTTCTAGCCAAGACCCAGGACTAAAGGTCATCCTATATAAAACGAGCCTTCGAAGTTTCCAACCCCTCTTATATGGTTTGTTAGTTTATTAGTTAATCAAATGTCCGTTTTTTGCAGAATATGGATCCACATATCAGGAACCTCGAAGAGGAAGAACTTCTCGAAGATATAATCAAAGACGGCCCCGACGTTGAACCAGCCGAATCTCCGACGTCATATCTAAACGACTCCGGATATGGAATGGAGGTCGAGCGACACGAAGATGAAGCCGATGGGGCAGGAGATAGGTCCAATGATGGAGAAGGTGATGATAGCTCCACTGATGGAGAAGCCGGTGAAGAAATAATAAAGTCCGGCGAGGTATACATATGAAGTTCGACAATCACTTGTAATATGTGAAAAATATTGGAGATAGCTCTATATTGTATACATATACATTCATTTGATGAATGTTTCTCCCTCTTAGGCCTCCACATCGAGCAAATCTACGAAACGAGGCCCGACTAGAAAGTTGGATGCACGGACGCATTACACCTTTGAGGTGATAGTGCCTACGGACGAACCCAAGCTTCCTAAGAATGCTGCTGACACATTCAAGAAGCAATGCGGAGTTCTCGTTAGGGATCACGTCCCGATCAGCGTTCGGGAGTGGAACAAGCGCAAAGGGGCAGCCGATAGTGACTATGTCGCCGAAAGGTACAAAGATAATCTTTGGAATGATCTCATGTCACATTTCAACCTGCCAGAATGTGAGAATGAAGACGCCGCAGACAAACTGAGGGCCAAAGTCAAGCACTGGACTCTAAAGAAGATGGCCGAACTGTTCCGTAGCTGGAAGAAGAAGCTATGGAAAAACTATCTGGAGACCAAGAAAGTGCCAGTATTCGAGGGGTATCTAGCCAAGCAGGCGAATCACTGGAAAGAATTTCAAGAGTACAAGGAGTCAGAAGATGCCCAGGCATTATCAGAAAAGAACAAGATAAATGCCGACAAGAAGAAATATCACCACAAGCTGGGGCCAAAAGGCTATGAGACTGCCATCCCAAAGTGGGAAAAGAAAGAGCAAGATCTGATAGATAAAGGCATCGTACCTGAACCACTCCGTGATGAGTGGGAAGTGAGAGCAAGAAATTGGTTCCTTGCGCATGGTGGGTCGTACGACGAAAAAACAGGGGACCTCATCCGCCCTGACAATCTTAGGATACCCAGGGAGAATTGGATAAGGATAGTGAAAGAAATTAAGGAGGGACAAAGAAAGTTCACTGCAGATAGAGATAAAGATTTGCTCACACTGGTCCTCGACAATGACGAACATGGAGGACGAACGCGAGGCTTCAGTCCATCTTACCCATGGTGGCTTGGGTTTGCCAGAGACCAAGACACTTACAGAAGCCGAGAGAGAGCAAAGAAGCGGCAGCAGGATGAGGAGAATGACAAGTTCAACCAGTTGCTTGCCAGGATTAACGAGCAACAGAAGCAGATTGATGAGCTTAGAGGAGTGCCGCGCCAGGAAGATCCTGCACTTGATATTACCGGCACCCCATCTAAGCGGAAAAGCAGCGTGGCCGAATCTGAGGCCCCGCCCGGCGATGAACGCAGAATAATACAGGGCGGTCCCGGCTACCCCGTGGATGGAATCAAGGAGTCAACATCATGTGAACTCCATCAGAAATTCAAGAACATATCCATGAAGGTGGCTGTTGGACAAGCTTTACCTTCTGGCCCTAATGCACGCTGGCATGGCCGTGAGATTCCAGCTGGCTTTGCTAAAGTCGGGGTGGATGAAATCATGACGGGGTTTGGTGATATGGAGCTCGACATAGTTGGACCCGAAGATGAGAGGACACTCGGAGAAGTACTAGGTGGAGTCATCCTATGGGACAAGAACTACATGAAGCTTCCAAGCTCGGCCCCAAGGACAACACCGCCTCCGAGTCGTCGCAGGGCACCTACACCTCCATTACCTCCAAGCCCTCCACATGACCTCGGCCAGCACAACACGAGTCCATCTCTATCTCCGCCGCCGCCCGCTCCGGATACAAAGCCTGAGCCTGCCACGGATACAAAGCTGGAGCGTGCCACCAAGAACGCTTCGCCGCCGCCCGCTCCGCATACAAAGCCTGAGCCTGCCACGGATACAAAGCGGGAGCATGCCACCAAGAACGCTCCGCCGCAGCCCCCTTTAGTCCTGGTTGGAGCCACGCTCCGGGACTAAAGGCCTCTGCTTCCCGCCTTCTGTTCTGCCCGAAAAAGGGCCTTTAGTCCCGGTTCGTGGCTCCACCCGGGACTAAAGGGGTCTTTAGTCTCGGATCGAGCCCCGAGCCGGGACTAAAGATCCACCTGTATAAGCGGGAGTTAGAAAATTTTGAACCCAAATCGTCCATTTTCTCTTCTTCTTCCTCTCGTTCTCCTGCCCGGCGCAGCAAGCGACGAACTCGACGACGCCGTGAGGCTGCCCACCGTCCTGCTCGCCGTCGCCTGCCGTCCTCCTCGCCGTCGCCGTCGTCCTGCTCGCCGCCGCCGTCCTCCTCGCCGCGCGCCGCCCTCCTCTCCGCGCGCCGTCGGCACCCCCGGCCGGTAAGCCCCACGCCCCCTCCTCCCCAACACTCCGGCCAACACAAGCAAAATCTGAAAAAGGAGAAGAAAGGAAGAAAAAGGAGAAGAAAGGAAGAAAAAGGAGAAGAAAAGAAGAAAAAGGGAAAGAAAGGAAGAAAAAGGAGAAGAAAGGAAGAAAAAGGAGAAGAAAGGAAGAAAAAGGAGAAGAAAGGAAGAAAAAGGAGAAGAAAGGAAGAAAAAGGAGAATAAGAAAAGGAGAATAAGAAAAGAAGAAAAAGGAGAATAAGAAGAGGATCAGGAGAGGAGAAGAAGAGGAAAAATAGAAGAAGAGGAGAGGAGACGAAGTAGTAGAAGAATAGGAGAAGTAGAAGTAGAAGTAGAAGAATAGGAGAAGTAGAAGTAGAAATATAATTTTGCTATTGTATATGCTTAAGTGTCAATAGTTTAATTTTTCTATTGTATATGCTTAAGTGTTAATAGTTTATTTTTAGCAAGAAAATTAATAGAACTAGTTTGATTTTGCTATTGTATATGCTTAAGTGTCCGGGACTGGGCTCCGCCAGGCTGGTATTTTAGAGTTTAGGTTCTAGCCAAGACCCGGGACTAAAGGTCATCCTATATAAAACGAGCCTTCGAAGTTTCCAACCCCTCTTATATAGTTTGTTAGTTTATTAGTTAATCAAATGTCCGTTTTTTGCAGAACTATGGATCCACATATCAGGAACCTCGAAGAGGAAGAACTTCTCGAAGATATAATCAAAGACGGCCCCGACGTTGAACCAGCCGAATCTCCGACGTCATATCTAAACGACTCCGGATATGGAATGGAGGTCGAGCGACACGAAGATGAAGCCGATGGGGCAGGAGATAGGTCCAATGATGGAGAAGGTGATGATAGCTCCACTGATGGAGAAGCCGGTGAAGAAATAATAAAGTCCGGCGAGGTATACATATGAAGTTCGACAATCACTTGTAATATGTGAAAAATATTGGAGATAGCTCTATATTGTATACATATACATTCATTTGATGAATGTTTCTCCCTCTTAGGCCTCCACATCGAGCAAATCTACGAAACGAGGCCCGACTAGAAAGTTGGATGCACGGACGCATTACACCTTTGAGGTGATAATGCCTACGGACGAACCCAAGCTTCCTAAGAATGCTGCTGACACATTCAAGAAGCAATGCGGAGTTCTCGTTAGGGATCACGTCCCGATCAGCGTTCGGGAGTGGAACAAGCGCAAAGGGGCAGCCGATAGTGACTATGTCGCCGAAAGGTACAAAGATAATCTTTGGAATGATCTCATGTCACATTTCAACCTGCCAGAATGTGAGAATGAAGACGCCGCAGACAAACTGAGGGCCAAAGTCAAGCAATGGACTCTAAAGAAGATGGCCGAACTGTTCCGTAGCTGGAAGAAGAAGCTATGGAAAAACTATCTGGAGACCAAGAAAGTGCCAGTATTCGAGGGGTATCTAGCCAAGCAGGCGAATCACTGGAAAGAATTTCAAGAGTACAAGGAGTCAGAAGATGCCCAGGCATTATCAGAAAAGAACAAGATAAATGCCGACAAGAAGAAATATCACCACAAGCTGGGGCCAGGAGGCTATGAGACTGCCATCCCAAAGTGGGAAAAGAAAGAGCAAGATCTGATAGATAAAGGCATCGTACCTGAACCACTCCGTGATGAGTGGGAAGTGAGAGCAAGAAATTGGTTCCTTGCGCATGGTGGGTCGTACGACGAAAAAACAGGGGACCTCATCCGCCCTGACAATCTTAGGATACCCAGGGAGAATTGGATAAGGATAGTGAAAGAAATTAAGGAGGGACAAAAAAAGTTCACTGCAGATAGAGATAAAGATTTGCTCACACTGGTCCTCGACAATGACGAACATGGAGGACGAACGCGAGGCTTCGGTCCATCTTACCCGTGGTGGCTTGGATTTGCCAGAGACCAAGACACTTACAGAAGCCGAGAGAGAGCAAAGAAGCGGCAGCATGATGAGGAGAATGACAAGTTCAACCAGTTGCTTGCCAGGATTAACGAGCAACAGAAGCAGATTGATGAGCTTAGAGGAGTGCCGCGCCAGGAAGATCCTGCACTTGATATTACCGGCACCCCATCTAAGCGGAAAAGCAGCATGGCCGAATCTGAGGCCCCGCCCGGCGATGAACGCAGAATAATACAGGGCGGTCCCGGCTACCCCGTGGATGGAATCAAGGAGTCAACATCATGTGAACTCCATCATAAATTCAAGAACATATCCATGAAGGTGGCTGTTGGACAAGCTTTACCTTCTGGCCCTGATGCACGCTGGCATGGCCGTGAGATTCCAGCTGGCTTTGCTAAAGTCGGGGTGGATGAAATCATGACGGGGTTTAGTGATATGGAGCTCGACATAGCTGGACCCGAAGATGAGAGGACACTCGGAGAAGTACTGGGTGGAGTCATCCTATGGGACAAGAACTACATCAAGCTTCCAGGCTCGGCCCCAAGGACAACACCGCCTCTGAGTCGTCGCAGGGCACCTACACCTCCATTACCTCCAAGCCCTCCACATGACCTCGGCCAGCACAACACGAGTCCATCTCTATCTCCGCCGCCGCCCGCTCCGGATACAAAGCCTGAGCCTGCCACGGATACAAAGCTGGAGCGTGCCACTAGGAACGCTTCGCCGCCGCCCGCTCCGCATACAAACCCTGAGCCTGCCACGGATACAAAGCGGGAGCGTGCCACCAAGAACGCTCCGCCGCCGCCCGCTCCGGATACAAAGCCTGAGCCTGCCACGGATACAAAGCGGGAGCGTGCCACCAGGAACGCTCCGCCGCCGCCCGCTCCGGATACAAAGCCTCAGCCTGCCACGGATACAAAGTGGGAGCGTGCCACCAAGAACGCTCCGCCGCCGCCCGCTCCGGATACAAAGCCTCAGCCTACCACGGATACAAAGCGGGAGCGTGCCATCAAGAACGCTCCGCCGACGATTCCTAAGCCACAGAGCACCCCAAAGCGCAAACGGTCGCCCCTCCCAAAGGTACGTCATGCTAATCTTCCTATCGGACCTTATGATCGTACCCCCTTCCATCACAGTATGACTTACACCATAAGCCTGATGACTATACATGCACATTGCCAGCACAACACGAGTCCATCTCAATCACCGCCGCCGGACTTGGGTCGTCCGTGTCTGCCCCCGCCCGCTCCGGATACTAAGCGGGAGCGTGCCACCAAGAACGCTCCGCCGACGATTCCTAAGCCACAGAGCACCCCAAAGCGCAAACTGTCGCCCCTCCCAAAGGTACGTCATGCTAATCTTCCTATCAGACCTTATGACTTACACCATAAGCCTGATGACTATACACGCACATTGCAGAAGGAAGTGAAAAAGAGCAGATCACGTGCAAGTGCAAGTGGGAGCAAATCAAGTTCAACTACAAGCAAGAAAAAATCAGACGTTCCTCAGCTTGGACAACAGGCCAAACAGTCGATCCCACCCCTCAAGGTGTTAATCGAGAATGTTCCCCCTTCGATGCAGGGTCTAGCTTTAGAAAGTGCAAAGGAGTTGGCGGCTGCATGCGGTGTCTCGGTTGAACAATTGTTGTCTTCCCAAGACGACAAGATACCCAAGCCTGTGGTAGCCCCTAAGCCAAAGTTTGTCTTGGGTGAGCCTTTGGTCAGCAAAGATGATCTCCCAACAAATATGTGTTACTTGCATCAATGGTACTTAAGTGAATCAAAGAATGGGAGAACGATGATCGTGCTGAGTGTCCCCAAGGAGTACTACGGCCGCCCTGAACAAATCCATATCGACTTTGATGAACTCTTCCAGATGTACAATGGCGACGCCCTCGACAAATCGCTTATGAGTTGCTATTGTATGTAAGTTTTTCAATTCTTGTCTACATATATATAACTTGTTTAGTTATTTCAATTCATTGTCTATATATAACTTGTACTCTATTATGCAGAATGAAGATTCTGTATTGTAAAAGTAAGTGCATCCTAAATATTGGGTTTATTGACCCAGATAAAATACATATAGCGACGCTAACTAATTATCCCAAGGAGACGGAGGAAAACCTTCTAAGGTTTTTAATAGATCAAAATTTCTGTGACCACATACTGTTTCCATACAACTTTAGGTGAGGGTCTTTACTCTGTTGTGTCCATTCACTTATAAGTGTAATTGATAAGTTACTGACACTTATATATATATACATGTGCAGCTTCCATTGGATTCTGTTGGACATTCAAATTGATAAGGGAAGATTTGATGCCTTCGACCCATTATCGAGACCCTTGAAACAGTTCCAAAGCCTGCAGGACATGCTCCAAGGGTAATTTTAATCATTCTTGCGCTCTATCGATCTCTTTCGATGATTTTCTGATATATCAATTAATGAAAAACTGAGCAAATCATTATCCTTGTCGGGCAGGGTTTGGAAGCGGTTCAAGTGCGTGACTCCCGGTAACTTTCATGAGAAGCTGACCTTTAAAGCGGCTCAGGTAAGTAGTAGTATGATATACTTCTATTAATTTTCAATACATTTATGATGCTAGATTATTATTTTGATTATATATATTCTATTCTCGTAAAGTGCGACCAGCAGCCACGGGGAACGCATCTATGCGGATACTATGTTTGCGAGACCATTCGCACGTTTACCTCTGAGCACAAGGATCACAGATTCGACGTAAGCAATGAACATTCACACCTCTATTTTTACCCGTCATTCTTTGTTATCATGATTGATATATTCATATTCATCTCCTCTTCTTATATAGCACACGGCCATGACGACGAAGGTCCTACCAGAGCAACGCGCGATTGCTGTTGCAGAAGAGCTTGCGACCTTTCTGAGGACGGAAGCTATAGATGACAAAGGATGATTTAGTGTAGCTAGGGGCCATTACTGATGTCCGTCCATGTAATCGAATAGACGAGCTCTAGTCCCGATAATTCAGATCTCCATATAATTGTATATATATGCTCGCTTGTAAGATAAGTTAATTATATATATATATGCATAATTATTTCTATTTTAAATTATATTGAAACTAATTCCCGAACACCAAACGAGGCATCACGTTAATCTCCCGAACACCTAAACCCTAAAACCCTAAAACCCAAAAATAATTTCTTTCAAAAAAAAGCCAAAAACCAGCAAAATCTGAAAATCTTGAGTCCCGGTCCGTGTAACGAGCCGGGACTAAAGGGCCTGCCCCTGGGGCGCTACGAGGCGCCCACGTGGAGCACCTTTAGTCCCGGCGTGTAAGAGGGCCGGGACGAAAAGGTTAGGCCTTTAGTCCCGCCCCTTTAGTCCCGGTTGCTGAACCGGGACTAAAGCCCCTTACAGGCCGGGGCTATAGGCCCTGTCCCCACTAGTGGTCACATCACGTGGCATCAATGTCGGCCACTGCATGCTATGGATCGACATTGATGTGGCGAGGGAAGCGGTGCGTTCATCGAAAAGAACGCATGAGAGAAACATGTGCGGTTGTTCGGTAGGCCAGGGTAGTCTTGAGCGGACGTGCCAGCAGTTCATATGTTTGCAAAGCCCCCCTCCCCTTGCCCACTTTGTCTCTCGTTTGCTTAAAAAAGTGTGTCGAGGCCGTCTAGAGCAGATCGATATAGGACCAAGTTCGATGGTAGAACCGGTCGAAACGTATGCCTAAGTATAACAATTAGTACATGTTAGAATAAATCTGAGGCGCCATATCGATCATTCGAGGACTAAGCAATCATACGAGGCATGACATTGAGATTTGTTCTGTCCAAGACTACGGAGACTTGTAAATTTTACAAAGGGTGCAATGCAAAATCTCTACCTAACAATAAAGTGCGGACTGTTTCTCGTCCTTCGTCACTCAAATTACCCGTAAAGTTGATAAATATTACTCACCAGTGTCATCAATGAGTTAGAAAAAATATTTTACACAAAAAATCTCAGACTGGACCAGTCCATGTAGAAACTTCCTATACTGCGTTCTGCGTGCTAGAAAAAGAAACGACTCGTCAGTTTGGGCCGGCCCACGTATGCGCGACCAGTTTTTTATTTTTTGTTTTTCTTTTCCTTTGTTGTTTTTTCCTACTGTTAATAATTTGAGAATTTAAAAAGTTTATAAAAATAAAAAAAATATTAAATTTGTAGCTAATAATCTCTACCCCTAATTAATAATAATATAAAGCAAATACTGTTTCTATCCGTTGCGGCGCTTTTGCAAAAAAGCCTTTGATTTTTTTTTATTCAATCCGCAGTACGTTTTTAAGTAATACAAATAGAAAAATGTTTTGTTTTTTAGAAACACCCTTGTAGTTTTCAAAATTCAACATGGGTCGCGTCCTACATGCACGCACTCAAAGTCTGCCTGGTCAATGGTCATGCGTTGAGTGCGTTCGATTTTTATCCCACCTCGCTCCTTTCAACTGATTCTTATCAAGATTATCTGTAATATCAATCAGCCTCCTCAAAAACAAAAAACAAGAATCGAAAGAAAGAGAAACAAATGGGGCTTGCCAGGAGGCATCGGTTACTAGGGTGGGATTGGCGCTCGGGTGAGGAGGAGCTCGCACGGCGGCTGAGCTCGCCAGCGTGGAGCGGCTATGGCGTGGTGCAGGCGGAGGAACGTGAGCGTCTGCCGGCGAGACCAGGTCAGAGGCAGGCCAGTCGGCGTGAGCTCGGGTCGACAACTTCAAGTCGACGACTCGTGACGATGGAGAGAAGGGCGCAAGGGAGGAGATGAGACCAGCGATGAAAGATAGGGCGGTGGTGGCGGCTGACCGCCGCTCTAGCTCGGCTATGCGAGGCCATGTTCGATTGTATGCCGGGTGAAAGAGGAGAATAGCAGCCATGCATGCATTAAGAAAACGAACCATTGTGTGTGTGTTCAGTGCTATGCATGTGAATGGATTTATTTCTTGGTGTATCGTTGCTCTCAAATTTTATTTTACTTAAAAAATATACCGGGTTGATGTACATGCAGCCTTGATTCTGAATCGCTGCTCCAAGTGACACGCTACACTATAAGTTTGGCGAATGTTTTTGCAAGCTGGACGTGAAAGTCAAATTGGCATACTGCGAAACCACTACACAAACGCTACAAGGATGATCGTCGGTGTTCAAACCATCGACGTTAAGGATCATTTTTGTGTTTAATGTGTGGCTGGTATGCATCTCTTCTAGACCTCGGAGTATGCCTCACTGCTGCAGTCGCGTGGTACCTTTCAGATGCTGTAGGGAAGATGTCGAAGGATGTTTTAGTGAACATATTGATTTTTTTTTACTTCCGTTGAAACGCACGACCACATGCACCTTCACGGCCATCATTAGTGCGGGACTGGGAAAGAAGATACGTGACAACAGTGTGGGATGTCGTGTTAAAATTAATGACATAGATATATGTGGACATTGAACCACATTTTTATTAAGTTAGGGCGTAATATTTTTTCCTCCCGTTACAATCTACGGGCATGTTTGCTAATAATAATAATAGTAATAATAATAATACTAATAATACTGATATTAATAATAATAATAGTAATAATAATAATAATAATAATAATAAAGCATTGACTATTTTTGACGGTCCGTCATTCAAATTACCCCTAAAATTGCAAATATTACTAATCAATGTCACCTATAAGTGGTAGAAAAGATCACACATTTAAAAAAATTCAGACTGGACCAGCCCAGCTCGTCAATTTGGCCAACCCCATGTACTGGAGGCCAGTTTTAAATTTTTTGATTTTCTTTTCCGTTGTTTTTTTACTACTTTAAATAATTTGAGAATTTAAAAAAGTTTAGAAAATTAACAAAAATAGCAATCTCTAATAAAAATTTATTAATTCATCATTATTTATTAATTCATAAAATTTTGTGGCTTCAGAAATTGTTTGTGATCTTTCAACTATAAACGCAAATTTTAAAACATATGCTCGGGATATAAAAATACATTCATAACTTTTTCAAAATGTTTATCAAATTGCACAGAATTCTCCAATCTGAAAAAAATATTCATGTATTCACAAATATCGTCAATTTTAAAAATGAAATCAACTTTTAAAAAATATCCCAACTTTTGTAACAAATGCCCGGAACTAATAATACGATCATGAGTTTTTAAAAAAAGATTGTATATTAAAATTTTGTGTAGGAAATTGCAAAACATTTGCCAATCCAAAAAATATTCGCGCATTGAAAAATATCATAAATTTTAAATAAATGTTTATAAATTAAAATATATAGTTTGTTGATTCATAAACTATTCGTTGATTCAAAAAAGATCATGCAGTTTCAAAAATATTCATTATTTTCAAAAAATGTCCAATCAAATCCTAAAAAAATATTTGTCGATTGAAGAAAAATGCTTTAAAAATATTCACATTTTTTAGCAAATGTTTGAAAATAGTATAAAATGTTCATGAATTTAAAAAATGTTCTAAATTTTAGAAAATGTTCCTGAATTTAAAAATTATTCACAGTTTCAAATATGTACACACATTTAATTTTGTTACTATTTTTGAAAATTATTCATGATTTCACAAAAATGAGTGTGATAGTGTATCTCAATGAAATAGTAAAATGTGATCATTGTCATTCGATATTTTTTTCCGTTACAACGCACAGGCTGTTTTCGTAGTAGTTTTCAACGGTTCAACTTTTCTTAATTTGCTAACGTTTCTCTTGCGTGCTAGGAACTGATGGCATCGGTAGAGATGCAAAACGCTAGCGTGAGAAGTCCCAAGGAGTCCCGTAGTCACGATTCATGAACCATAGTATAATTATTTTTTATGAACCACAATGCAAATTGTGGTGCTTGTATCATGATAAATTTAAGTAATTTATCGTGGTAATTTTAGTTTATGATAAATTTAAGTCATTGACCATGCATTTCTAAAGTAATTGATGATAAAAAAAATATGAATCATGTCAAAAACAAAATCATGAATCATCGCAAATATTAGTAATTCACCATGACAAGTTTAGTTTTTTATTTCCTTTTTTATAACATGTTTAATTTACTTTCAACGTAGAAGAAAATGTAGTTTTTTAGGAAAAGAAAAAAAGTAGTTAAACAATATCATGACAACTTGAGTGCAAAAACCATGACAATTTATGTGCAATAGACATGGCAACTTTTAACCCAAAGAAAAAGTCATTGAAAAATATCGATATAAGATCTCCCGTCGCGGCAGATTTAATGATAAAAATGGTTTCTAATCAGGTTTTTTGTTTAAGAGATAAAACATTTTAAAAACTAAAAAAACCAAAAGATTTCCCCTGACATCATTATTTTCGTCACTTGTGTATACATGTAGTGACATGGTCCACTATGTGATCATGGGGCTTTCCGTTCATGTTGTCCCCGACCACACATCCGATGGATATGAGGGTCCTATAGAAGATTTAAAAAGATTTTTGCGTGGATTATAAAGTTCCTCCATTTTTTCATGGAATAGTGAGATAATTAAATTTATTTACCACTTTTTATTTGATCCATACTTTTAAATCAAATGAATGAAACAGAAGGAAAAAAATATATGTTTCAATATTTTCCCCTGCTTTTTCTGTACGGAAAAAGATTATCTTATATTGGCCGATCGCGCGCGTCCACCGACTCCGTGGTCATTCAATCGTGTGGCTAATCTGACTGGAAGGGCGAGCGGTTGGATTTGGGTTTTTTCTGAACACGTTATTCCTGAAACAACAAACCAGTTGCAGAAACAATGGCCGCATAGCAGAAACAATTACTGAAACAATGACCATGTTGCATAAACAACTTTTTAAACAACGGACGTGTTGCAGAAACAACGACCGTGTTACAGAAACTTATGCTGCAAAAAATAAGACATGTTGCAAAATTTTCGACGTCAGAACAAAAATTATGACATGTCACAAAACTTACAACATCTTCCCAGCCATATTACAAAAATTATGACATGTTGCAAAAATTACGACATTTGGTTTGTTGTTTGAGTTATATCGGACGGTTGCGTCCGGAGATTCGGCGGTTATCTTAGTGACAACTGGACCGTTGCTTCGGGAATTAATTTGGTCGTGGGAGGCGACCGAGCCACATGCCGGCAGGTAGATCGGACAGCTGCGAGTGCGTACATCAAACGACCGTTTGGGTGGCGTACGTTTAGTACGGATCCACCGATGAACGCCTAGCAACTCCCTTTGTGTAAACCAAACTATCCTCAACTTAGAGCAACTCCGACGAGGCGACCCACTTCGTCTGTCGCCGTCTGTTTAGGTCCGCACGGACAGAAAAGACGAACGAACGCGTCGATCAAAACAGACGTGCATCCGCTTTTCATCCGCCTGCTGGTCCATTTCCGACCCAATTTTGGGCCTGATTTGGGTCGGCACGGACACAAAACGGGCGCGGACGATGCGCGCGTACTCCATCCCCTGGCCCGACAGTCAGTGGCACATTGGTTGTTCTCCACCCCTCCCGACAGCGTCGACTACTAGCCCTCACCTCGCCCCAGCCCAGTCGCCTAGTTTCGGCACCTACCCATGCCGCTTGTTGGCGACCAATGCTAGCGGGGGCTTCCCAATGATGCTTGGCAGCATAGACTGCATGCACTGGGAGTGAAAGAACTGTCCTTCTGCTTGGCAAGGCCAGTACAAAGGCCATGTCAAAACTTGCACTCTCATACTTGAGGTCGTAGCCTCTCAAAATCTGTGGATCTGGCACTCTTTCTTTAGCATTGTCGGATCGCATAATGATATCAACGTGCTTCAACAATCGCCCGTGTTTGCAAGGCTTACCTAAGGTAACAGCCCGTGGTCAGTGTTAACATCAACGGTCATAACTACAACAAAGGATACTATCTAGCTGACGAAATCTATACACATTGGACCAGTATTATGAAGACAATCTCCAATCCTATCGAAGAGAAGAGAAAAATATTTGCCCAAGAGCAAGAGAGTGCTAGGAAGGATGTCGAGCGTGCCTTTGGTGTTCTGCAATCTCGATGGGGCATAGTTCAGTATCCTGCTAGAACTTGGAGCACTGAGAAGTTGTGAGAAGTGATGACCGCTTGTGTGATCATGCACAATATGACCATAGAGGATGAGCGCCCGGAACGTCTCCACGAAGGGTTTGACTTTCAGGGTGACAATGTGGTGCCTCAGAATGGCGGAGAAGCAGCATTGTTTGCACAGTTCATCCAATTTCATCATGAAATGCGTGATTGGAAAACTCATATTCAGTTGCAAGATGATTTGGTTGAGCATATGTGGGATCATGTTGGCAACCAATAAATGTATGTTTTAGATAATTTAATTTTTATTAGGCTTGTAAAACTTTGCTGTATTTTTATTTTCGGTTGTGAAACTATGTTATTTCATTTGCTTTTGAAAATATGCAAAATATTTGTATTTGTTAAAAACCAGCGCCTAGCCGGCCACGCGGACAAGTATGGATTGGCATGTTGGACGCGCTGCCGAGCCAAATCATAAACCGAACGGACACAGAGCCGATGGACTACATAAACGGACAAAAAACCGGATAAAATCACTGTCCATTTGGGTCCGTCGGTTGGAATTGCTCTTATAACAGAAGTTTCGGTTTTTTTTTGAGAATTAAGATCTGGTAGCATACGTGGTTAAACGGGCTGGCCCGGCACGACACGCCCTGGCCCGCCAGAATCGTGCCTGGCACGACACGACCCGCCGGAGCACGATTAGTAAACGGGCCGTGTCGTGTCGGCCCACGTGTACTGGTATCAGGCCCAAGCACAGCACGTGGGTTATATGGGTCGGCCCGTCGGCACGCCAGGCCCGCTGGCCTGTTAGAATTTTAGTATTTTAGGCCGTTATTTGTACCGATTTCGGCCTGTTCGGTTATTATTTGGGTCGATTTTAACATACTGGGCTGTTTTTTGTTGATTTTAACCTATTAGGCTTTTTTTAATCGTATATATAAAAAATTAAAAACAAAAATTAATAACGATAAATGGGTTGTGTTGTGCCAGCCCGCGTGCCCGGCCTCCAGGCCCAGACACGGTCCGAGACGTGCTTCATGCCGGGCCCGGGCACGATTAGCGGTAGGTTGATGTGTGCATATAGGAATGGTGTGTGATCAATCCTACCCAACAGAGAGAGAGGCTTACTCGAAAATGTTGGCTTTCTTACAGTCTCTGACACGTGGGGACCCGGTGGGCTCCAGCCCAAGCTTACAGCGGAAGCCATCTGCTTCCTCTGTTCCCCATTCACCGCGCCGCAGTGCAAAAACCCTCACCGGCGACCAAATCCGCCGAGCAGGCCGGCAATGCCGTGGGGAGGCAAGCCGCGGAGGTCCGCGTCCTCCATCGTCGCCGACACGGAGAGCGGGTACCACCTCCTGACAGTCCACGGCTACTCCCGCACCAAGGGCGTTCCCACCGGTGAGCGCGTCAAGTCGCGCCCTTTCGTCGTCGGCGGCCACCGCTGGCGGATCGACTACTACCCCAACGGCGTGCGCTCGGAGGTCGCCGACTACGTGTCCCTCTCGCTGATGCTCGACGAGGACGAGGACGACCTCGCGGCGGCGCCCGCGGTGAAGGCTCAGTTCGACATCCGCCTCGCCGGCGAGGCGGCGGCGGAGGACGCGCTGGCGGCGGCTTCGGTGGACGAGTTCACCCCCGGGAGGGGCTGCGTGTATACGACGTTCGTCGCCAGGGAGGAGCTGGAGGGCTCCGAGCATCTCAGGAACGACTCCTTCACCGTCCGGTGCGACATCGTCGTCGTCCGCGACTACCGCGCCGAGGACGCGGCGGTGGGATTCGTCTCCGTGCCGCCGTGCGACCTGCGCCGGGACCTCGCCGGGCTCCTCGAAACCGAGAAAGGCGCCGACGTGGTGTTCGACGTCGGCGGCGAGACCATCGCCGCCCACCGGTGCGTGCTCGCGGCCCGCTCGTCTGTCTTCGCCGCCGAGCTCTTCGGGCCGATGAAGGAGGGTTGCAGCACCGCCGCCGGCATCGTCGTGCGCGTGGAAGACATGGAGGCGGAGGTGTTCAGGGCGCTGCTCCGCTTCGCGTACACCGGCCAGCTGCCGGAGACGCGCAAGGAGGACGAGGACGTCACCTGCCAGCATCTGCTCGTCGCCGCAGACAGGTACGGCATGAGGCGGCTGAAGCTGATCTGCGAGGAGAAGCTCTGCGAGTGCATAAACGTGGGCTCGGCGGCGATCGTCTTGGCGCTGGCCGAGCAGCACCATTGCCAGGGGCTGAAGAAGGCGTGCTTCGATTTCCTCGCCGCTCCGGCGAACCTGAGGGCCGTCGTGGCCACCGAAGGCTTCCAGCATCTGAGCAGGAGCTGCCCTTCTCTCATGGCCGAGGTGATCACCATGTCCTTGGGCATTAGCTGAGTGATGGATCATGGTGGATGCCCATAAGCGTTCTGCCATTGGTGAATAAATTGTTGTTTAGAGACTAATGTAAGGGAAATGTGTATGTAATCAGTTGGCTGACTTGTTAGACTCTAATTGATGATCGAGAAGCGGAAAAAATGCCCCATTTTGCCCCCTTTCTGTCAGTTTGCTGCAGCTCTGCAACTGTGCCAAATAACCAGGAAGTGCATTGTGATCAGAGGGCATAGAATGTTCTGGTTTCTTGGCAAATGGATATTGCGCTTGCTTTAGCATTGGGTGCTCCATTTTGTTTCTGAACGACTGAACCTTATTGGCTTGTCTTATTATTATCACTTAGTTATTGTAGTACAAGATTTCATCTACCCTAACTTTCTAAGGAAATGCAGAGTAGTATGACGCTGTTTCAACCATAGGCGCCCTCGACAATTTATCATGGATGACTATTTTTCAGGTAGCTGTGCTGATTGAACCTCCACTTGGAACTGTTAGTTATCTGGTTTTATTATTTCCCATGCACATGTAGAATGCTTTTTGTTTTTCAATATTTCAAAATAGTCTCTTATCTACTCTGCATGTTAATCAACAAGTACTCTGTTTTCAGTTTCAGATAGCTTGATCATTGCATCTACAATAATCCTGTATTTTCTCCCCTTTGCCTTCTCCTTGTGTATGAAATCTCAGGGTTTACACTAGTTGGAAAAGAAGAAAAATAAAATATCTTGAAACCAATGAATACTGTGGGATATGATATAACTTATAACAATCAGTACCCATACATTTGAGGATGTGGTGATCTAGAACAGGGGAATCTTGAAAAATCAGTTTGCTTCTAGGACTCTCATTCTCAGTAGTAATATGTGTGAACTGTGAAGTACTTCTAGGAACAACATTTTTCTTCTGTTTGGCAGTAGAGGTTCTATGTTGGTTAAGGCGACTGTAATACAAGGAATTTATATGTGGATTTTGAGATTCTATATCAGTTTAGAAAACCAAAACATCCAACATTTGCTTTTCATGTTCTGCACGCGGTCCAGGGCTGCCTGTGAAACTGCAAGCCGATCTTCAGGGAGCAGCGAAGCTGGTTAATTTTTGTCAATAGCAATGGTTTAACCTGATTTGCACTCGGTTTTACATAACAGAAAATGCATGAGAGAATCTGGCTACTACTACATAGTTATAATTTTTCCTATCATATACTGGAAGCGCTTAAATGCTGCATTTTAGTAACTAAAAGGAGCATGTGTTCGGTGTCAACAAAAACAGATTGACAGTGGAATGAGCAGAAGTTATAAATTATTTTCCCCTTTCATTCCCTTTCATGTGCACACGCAAGCTTTCTTGACATTTCATTTCATGAAAACAATGATAAATCACAAATATTTCAGCCTTACAGCTTACTTCATTTGCAGGTGAGCATGCTTTGCTTCTCACCCACCGGCACTTACTCTAACCTACGATAACGGGATAATTTCCCACAAAAACCAATCAACAATCTACCTACAGGCAGGAGCATTAAAGTCTGGAATATGAGCAAACACAATGGAGTAAGGGCCCAGGGTTATGGGCTGTGTTCCGTCAACCTGCACCGGCTCCAGCTTGGGGATGGCTCCATTGGCACCAGTGGCTAGCACATTGCCATTGAGCAGCATGTGTTGGCTCTGCAGGTTCCCATCTTTGGCGGTGAGGTGGTACTCCTGCCTTGTGAGTCCAGCTGTTTCGCCGAGCTTCGGAATGGACCTTGTGTGCTCCTTTGCGCCGTGGGGATGCGCGCCCTCTTGTGCGCCCTCGCTGGTCACATAGATGTGGTTTGTGTTGTTGCCACTGAGGTTGATCAGGAGTAGGGTGATCCCTTCCTGGAAAATTGAGAGGGAGAAAATTAAGTACAGGCCAGTTAGTTAATACAGTTGCGGTGTCAAGATGGAAGGGGGACATGGATCGGCCGTGCTCGTTACCGAATCTTTTGTGCAGTGTGTATAAGCACGGATCTTGTTTGTGCCGTTGAATGTCGTGGAGAGAACCTTGGTTCCCATGAGGCGATGCCACAGCAGAGCACTGCAGAAGAAGGCAGGAATAAGTTGCATGAAGATGGCAAGTTTGGCATCATGTTTCAGTGCACAGGATGTATGGAACCAATCCTTAGCTTGGAAACTAAGTATGTGGTGCCACATTCTAATAAGTGGAATGATTTTAGACATGCGCTGGATGGTATGTAATCATGATTTATGGTGTTCAATGCCTTGGAATAAAAACATTATAGTTTCTCCTGTGACGGAACTTTTCAAGATATTCAGGCATGCCAGCTTACCTGTAGTAATCAGGATTTGGTTCAAACGTTGTTGTGTTGAGCAGGCCATAGTTCCCTCCAACCAAGGTTTGCCTGCAGTAACTCTTTGTGTCGTACTTTGCGGACATCCCGAGTTGATCCAGGTACCTGAAACATCAACATGTCGTGGTTGATAAATACTACACTTCAGAATTCAGATAGTAACTTCAACTGCTGATTATTTTTCTTGTCTTACCAGAAACTGAACACAAATGCATCAGTTACAAGGTGGTGGCCACTGTTGTAAGCCCCTCCAGCTTCGCCGACCCACGCGGTGGTGGCTGTCCCTGCGGACTTCAGTATCCCCTGAAGGTTGCTGAACGTGCTTACCATATTATCAAGGTAAGACGGGTTGAGAATTTTCTCAACCAGATGCGTGTCAACACCTGATACACCCAAAAAATTATATCCATTTATGCAGGTTCCATGTTTCCAGTTCATGTGCCGAATCGACGGTGAGTCATGGCGAGCATACCGGGGCCTAAATTGTAGATATGGTGAGTGATCACATCCATCTGGTTCGGCTTTGTTTTGGCTACGAGCTCGGTGAACCAACCCGCATCGAAGAAGCCTCCCGGCGCGATCACCAGCGGTTTCGATCCTTGGTAGGCTTTGTCAACGACTTGGTTCAGGTTGATCACATCCGCGGCATACTGATCTGCACCGACCCGAGTACCAACTCCACTGCCACTGAGTTCGTTTCCTGCAATGGAAGCACGGTAAATTCCTAAACACCTGTACAAAAACTACTGCTTACAAAGTTTGTATTTTAAGCAGCATTTTGGAAAGACAAGTTCAGGGTATTTCCTACAAGTGTCCCTTTTTGTACATTGAGTAACGCGTGAAAAAGCAAAGGAGAGCATCATTTAATGATATTCCCCCTTGCTCTTTACAAGTGATGATGGCTCAGCATCACCTAATCGACGCCGACATACTTGTCTGGGATTTCTTTTGTTCAAACCTATCAGGATCTCTCTTGATCCGTAAAGTAACTTCAAAACAATATTATAGCAAAAGAAAAGGAAGATCACTGTTGATCAGCATACATACCAAGCTCCCAGCCATAGATATCATATCCCTTGCTGACAGTGTATTGGATGAAAGAAGCAGCATTGGTGTAATCCCATGGTCCTCCCATGGAGCCATCAGGCATTGGGACCCGGCCATTCAGCGCATTCAGCCCAAAGACAATCTGTGCACTGCAATCATCATCAAAAGTGCAATAAGCCAACAAAGTCAGATTATCATCTTCATTTTTGATTTACGTATATGTGTTAACTTTTACTTCTGTACAGATACAGACGTGAGGTTACTGATTACGGTGAAAATTTACCCGGATTCCTGGAAGAAGGCGTTGAGCTCGTCCCACCGGTGCATCGGCAGGCAGCCCTGCGTGAACCCGAACATGGCCGACGTGTTCTTGGTGAAGGGAGAGCAGGGCGCCCCGGTGTCTCCGGTGCCATAGACCACCAGGTCCTGCAGGGAGCCGCCGAGCCGGAGCCGGAGAGGGGAGAAGGCTGCGAAGAAACAAAAGGAAGACCACCGGGATCGGTACCGTGGAGCTCACTCAATGGAGAGATGCCATGATCGGCACCAGCATGGCAGCATTCATGAAAGCGAAAGGTGATGAGCGTGCCTTACCTTTCACGGCGTTCTGCAGGATCTTGCTGGACAGGTCCTGCAGGGAGGGAGACAATCATGGCTGGGGTCAAATCTATAGTCATGTTTGGGAAATGCAGGAATTTCATGACAAATTTGAAGGGGATTTCACACAAATTAACCCGGGAAAAACAGTGGCGCGCGCAAAAATAACATAATTAAGTCGCTACGGGTATACTCTTAGATTATACTCCCTCCGTCCCAAAATAAGTGAGTACTAGATTTTTAGTTGTTGTTTCTCTTCAAATGAAAATATAAAATTGTGGGTTGTTCTATTGATTGGAATGTAACCATTTTTTTTAAGGAGGACATCAGAGGGTTAGTAGGAGCAGTTTTGGAGTGGCCAGTAGGCACTAGGCTTTTGCATCAGCACATGATTGGAGGGACAAAAACGGAAATGGTCCGCTAGAGTTACAATCCATGTAATCTCTTACCCGCTCTCTCTAACAAAACAGCCGTACCGTTGCCGACACACTAAAAACAATCAACCAAAATACCTAAACAAAACACTGCTCGTGCTCCACATATATTTCACATGCTTGTTATCATATTCGGGTCTTTTTTCTTTCTACTAATGCAGAAGGCTTCATTTCCCGCCGAAACGGGAAAATTTGCGACGGCGTCAAAAGTGATTGAATTAGTTACCTAAAAAACTAATTGAATTACTAGAACTGGTATGAGTTCTGAAATTTTGTCATTCTTCTGATTGAAATCTAATATGTTTGGAGTGCTAATAGTTCTCTTGTTAAGAAGGTTGGTGGGCAGTAGGCTTTTGCATCAGCACATGATTGGCAGGGACAGAATTGGAAATTGTCCGACAGAATTGATTATAGGTCCGTGTAATCTCCCTAGGCCGTCAAAATTCCTATCCACTCCCAGAAGACCCATGGCGCTGCCGACACACGAAAAACAACCCAACATACGTCCTCGGAAACGATGCCCGCGTTGTAAAGAAATCCATGCTGTGCAGAGTTTCAAAGTTCAAACAGCAAGATTTCGAATTTTTTGCAGAGATTTTCAAAACGTCTCAAGGAACAAACTGTTGTTACTGAAACAGAGGACGGAGGCAGAGAGGTGGCGAGGTTACCAGGTTGAGGAGGCCGGCGCGGCCCCAGGCGCAGGTGCCGTAGTCGCACTTCTCCGGCGGCCACCAGTCCAATGTCGCGCACACGAACGCCGAGTCCGTCTCCGCCACGGCGGCCCGCGCGTCCACCACCACCGCCGCCTCTCCGGCCGCGCCGGCGCCGGCGCTCGTGCCGTTCGCGGCGGCCGAGGAGCCCGCGAGCGAGAGGACGGCGACGGCGACGGCCCAGAAGGAGAAGCAGAGCCTGGCCGCCTGCGGCAGCAGCAACCCTGCCGCCATTCCGGCCAAGCCAAGAACTAAGAACTAGCGTACTGTACCGGCCGGCCGGAGGAAAGGGCGGGCAGCAATGCCGCTCTCACAGGTGAGGGGAGCTAGCTTCTTCTTGCCATGGAGAGAGGGGGTGGGGTGGTGGTTTTCCGGGGGGAGATGGGGAGGCCGGCCGCCTTTAATGGCTTTTGTGTGTTTGGTGGGAGAAGCTTGGAATCTTTATATGGGGAAGGAGGGAGGGAGGGAGGCAGAGCAAGTTGGCAGAAGAGAGAAAGTGTCATTGGGGATTTAGGGGGGCAACAGTATTTATTATTTTGGCCAATGGAAATATAGATGCCCCTTTGTACTTTTACATTTGGGTTTCTTTGGAAAATGCTCTTCTCTCTTTGGAACCAATTTTTTTTTGGCCTGTTTTGCAAATAAAGCAATAACTACAAGATACATGACGGAGCGATACAAGGTGATGATGCAGTTTTCATACGAAATCGGTTCCATGATAACCGAAACACACAGGACGTACGTTGATCTTTGAAAAATGATCATCGCATATGCACACATGGTCCCTAAAAGGGTATAACCACCCGAAACATATTTTTGTAAATTTTAAATGATGAATATAACGTGTAAATTTTGAAACCAAAACATGAACTTTTTTGAGCTGTAGCAAATGACAAAGTGTGGTTTAATGTGATTACTAGAGTTTTTCTTTTTTACTTTGGCAACATGGTGTTGGTGCCTCTGGTGGGTTGCTTATGGGGTGAGGTAGGAAGTTGAGTCCGACGTATAGCTAGTAGGTTTATGACATAATAGTTCTCGTGGAAATGGACTGGGTTCAAGTGGAACCCTTTCAATATTTTATGGGGTTGGGGCTGCTCATTCCGTAGATAAGAACAAGTTCCATGTTGATTTGGTTTAGATGCTAGGTTTTAATAACTTACCCTATGTAATTGGCCCCGACCTTAATATTATTAGAAGAGGAAGTAGAGAAATAAATGTAAGAAGCTCTCAAAGTGTTTTTTTTTACTTAATTCTATTATTAAACACCGGAGGCAGAGCAAGTTGGCAGAAGAGAGAAAGTGTCATTGGGGATTTAGGGGGGCAACAGTACAATAATGCTACACGTACATAAGTTTACAGGCAGGTGAGTTTTGATTGGAGGTTAAGAGGGATGAGGCCCCACCCCTTTGAAAATCAGGGGGAGAGGTTAGTTAAGAAGAAAGAATCATAGTCAGCGTGTAACCATGTGTAACTCTTTGTATGTTTAGTATTTTTGACAACAGTCCTAATTATTTTGAGCAATGGAAATATAGATGCCCCTTTGTACTTTTACATGTTGTTTTCTTTGGAAATTGCTCTTCTTTCTTTGGAACCATTTTTTTGCCCTGTTTTGCAAATAAAGCAATAACCACAAGAAGATACATGACTCAGTGATACAAGATGATGATGCAGTTTTCATACAAAATCGATTCGATGATAACCGAAACACGCAGGATGTACGTCGGTCATTGAAAAATGATCATCGCATATGCACACATGGTCCTTAAAAAGGTATAACCACCCGAAACATATTTTCGTAAATTTTAAATGATGAATATAACGTGTAAATTTTGAAACCAAAACATGAACTTTTTTGACATGTAGCAAATGACAAAGTGTGGTTTAATGTGATTACTAGAGTTTTTTCTTTTTTTACTTTGGCAACATGATGTTGGTGCCTCTGGTGGGTTGCTTATGGGGTGAGGTAGGAAGTTGAGTCCGACGTATAGCTAGTAGGTTTATGACAGAATAGTTCTTGTGGAAATGGACTGGGTTCAAGTGAAACCCTTTCAATATTTTATGGGGTTGGGGCTGCTCATTCCGTAGATAAGAACAAGTTTCATGTTGATTTGGTTTAGATGCTAGGTTTTAATAACTTCTCCTATGTAATTGGTGGTGACCTTAATATTGTTAGAAGAGGTAATAAATAGAGAAATAAATGTAAGAAGTTCTCAAAGTGTTTTTTTTACTTAATTCAACTATTAAGCACTGGAGGCAGAGCAAGTTGGCAGAAGAGAGAAAGTGTCATTGGGGATTTAGGGGGGCAACAGTACAATAATGCTACACGTACATAAGTTTACAGGCAGGTGAGTTTTGATTGGAGGTTAAGAGGGATGAGGCCCCACCCCTTCGAAAATCAGGGGGAGGGGTTAGTTAAGCAGAAAGAATCATAGTCAACGTGTAACCATGTGTAACTCTTTGTATGTTTAGTATTTTTTACAACAGTCCTAATTATTTTGGGCAATGGAAATATAGATGCCCCTTTGTACTTTTACATGTTGTTTTCTTTGGAAATTGCTCTTCTTTCTTTGGAACCATTTCTTTTTGCCCTGTTTTGCAAATAAAGCAATAACTACAAGAAGATACATGACTGAGCGATACAAGGTGATGATGCAGTTTTCATACAAAATCGATCCGACGATAACCGAAACACGCAGGATGTACGTCGGTCTTTGAAAAATGATCATCGCATATGCACACATGGTACCTAAAAAGGTATAACGACCCGAAACATATTTTTGTAAATTTTAAATGATGAATATAACGTGTAAATTTTGAAACCAAACATGAACATTTTTGACCTGTAGCAAATGACAAAGTGTGGTTTAATGTGATTACTAGAGAGTTTTTTTACTTTGGCAACATGATGTTGGTGCCTCCGGTGGGTAGCTTATGGGGTGAGGTAGGAAGATGGGTCTAACGTATAGCTAGTTGGTTTGTGACAGAATAGTTCTTGTGGAAATGGACCGGGTTAAAGTGGAACCCTTTCAATATTTATGGGATTGGAGCTGCTCATTCCGTAGATAAGAACAAGTTTCATGTTGATTTGGTTTAGATGCTAGGTTTTAATAAGTTCCCTTATGTAATTGGTGGTGACCTTAATATTATTAGAAGAGGTAATATATAGAGAAATAAATGTAAGAAGCTCTCAAAGTGTTTTTTTACTTAATTCTATTATTAAACACTGGGGTCTGAAATAGCTAGAACTCTATGGTAGAATTTTTAAATGGTCTAATAATCATGTTGATCTACTTTATGTTTAACTAGATTGAATTTTGGCCAGCCGCATTGGGAGCACCAACTTCCATTGGTTATTCTGAAGACACTTGTAAGCATATATTAGAAACCAGATCGGTGATCAAACCGATGAGGTTGTTGGTTCAGGTTTTCATCGGTCGAGTCGTCGGTTCGTTTCGACGTCCGTTTTTTAGATTGTCCAACTATATATAGTTAGCAATAAATATAGCAATCAACAAGTCTAAATATGTGCAACATCATGTCAGAGTACTTATCTTTTGTTTCTCAATGAATAATATGGCACTATGGCACAAAACTACAAAGTAATACAAGTATATAACATGCTACAAGTCCACGACCAACATGACAACATAGAAATAATTGTATTGCACGTTGACAACAAATACACCAATCAAATATAGCAACTAGCAATCGGTATAATGAACAGAACATCATATACAAAATCTTTAATGGTTGAGAATAATTTGGAGGGGGTAGAAACCTTAAGATTATTATGTGCATCTTTGGGCATTTCAGTGGAATAAAGATTAATTTTCTGAAGAGTGAGGTTTATTGTTTGTGAAGCACAATCAAAGTGTGATGATTATGCTGACATATATACATGTGCATTAGGTGTTTTGTCAGCCCAATGACCACGTTGGCCTAGGTTTCACTAACCTTGATATCTAGAATTTTAGATTGCTTTTTTATGTGGTCGTAGAAGCTAGAAAATGAAGATGGGTAGTGACAAAAGATGGTTAAAATAAAGTACTTGAGGAAAAAGACTTCGACTCAATGTGAACCATCTCCAAGCAATTCCAATTTTTAGAATGGTGATGGATGTTACCGGTATCTTTTATGGTTGTTTTCAAAGAATTATGGGTGATGGATGTAAGACAAGAATTTGGGAGAACATATGGATTAAGGATAAACCTCTATATATGTTTCCTTGTTTATATAAACTAATGTTTGTAAGCATGTAAATGTTGAAACTTCTTTAGACTCGTGAACCTCATAAAGTAAAATGGCTTTAGGTTCTGTTTTGAAAAAAAAATTTAGTGTTTTGCACATTAAGTTGGTTTACCCTTCAAGTTGTTGTGGGAAATGAGCATACCTCTAAAGTTGTGGATTTATCTAGGTTAGTGATTAAAAATAAGTTAAACAACAAGGATACTTTGATTAAAAAGGTTGTCTAGGCAGTAGGAAATGTCAGTTTTGTGACAAAGAGGACACCATTGATCACATGTTCTTTTCTTGGTCTCTAGTTGAATTATTGGGGAGTGTTGTAGGTCGTGTTGTGGGTAATCCTAAGTCCCTCATTGTTTTCTTGATCCCTTGCAGAGTCGGTTGTCTAACTATACTAGCAAATACAAATCGGCAATTTTTGTTGGTATTGTTGGACTTCTTTGAGAAACTTGGAAAACGAGAAAGAAATCTTCTTTTCACGGGATCCTTCATGCTGACCAACTAATGTCATTTTTCTCTTTGTGTTCTCTCGTGGATTCATGGATCGTCCTGCAGAAAAGAGGAATAAGTAAATATTATGTCTAGTGACTAGGATGATTGCTCGGGTGACATGCAAAGTCTTCTGTCATGAGAATGAATGGGTACCGACAATAAAAATATTATGTGCTCCCCACTATTGATAAGAAAGACCATCTGCTCTGTAGTTTCAAAATTGTGTTTGGTTATTTGTCCAGTGACTTATAGAATGAACAATAGACAATTATCACACATGTATTAATGTTTATAACTTTGCTAAAACCCGGGTGATAATGTTTAGGGACACATTGTGATCTATTTATTCACACATGTATTACTGTTTCCTGTTAATACAATTATAGCATGAACAATAGACGATTATCATAAACAATGAAATATGACAATAACCATTTCATTATTGCCTCTCAGGCATATTTCCAACACCCTCTCGGGACGAATCCAACACATTCTAGAGACAACTAGTTCTAGTGTTTCCACCAACCCCCTTCCTCCTCGTGTCCGTCTTCACGATCAGGAGCCTATAAGCTAATCTTCTCGATCCTCATTGAGCACTCAAATAATGCAACCATCGCAGGCAGGAATGGGGTGTTACCTCTTCAAGAAGGACTCAAACCTGGGTAGATCGTATGTCTCGTGTGCTACCATCCGGTTCCGCCACTCGCATGCTGACGTCAGCTGTACTTCCCTGGCAATGGCTCCAGAAAAGGGATGATCCTGCAATCTCTGGCGTTAGCTAGACGAATGCTTATGACAACGAACCTTCTGCTGCAGCGGCACCAGAAGAATGCTGAAATCACTCCCTGGCAATGAAACTGGAAGAATGTTGTTGATGGCCCACCAGCGCGTGGGTTCGCAGCAGTTTTCTAGGGTAGAGTATTCGATCCAATTTGTTGGTTTACCAGTCGGGAGGTGAGAGTATACTCTCAAGTATTAGCAGCTGAATTTGTCAGATTCAACCACACCTGAAAGATTAGTATCTGCAAGCACAGTAGTAACAGCAAAGTAGCGAGTAACGGCAGTGTAACGAGCAATAGCAGTGGCAAGGTACAACAGTAGTGACAGCAATAGCAAGTAGCAACAGTAGCAAGCGACAGTAGTAGCAACAGTAGTAGCAGCAGCAGCAGAACAAGACAAGTAACAACAGTAGCAACAGTAGTAGCAGCAGCAGAGCAAGACAAGTAACATCGAGCCTACGAATAGATTACTCACGAACGACGAAGAGCTTCATGGAATTGAAGAGGGAAGAAGGTTGATGATGACGATGGCGACGATTTCCCCTCTCCGGAGCCCAACACGGACTCCAGATCTGCCCTCCAGATGAAGAACAGGAGGTGGCGGCGCCTCCGTATCGAAAACGCGACGAAAACTTCTCTTTTTATTTTTTCTGGGACGAAAGACAACTTATAGAGCTGGAGTTGGGGCGGCAGGTGCCTGTGGGCCCCACAAGCCTGCCCACCGCCACCAGGGGGTGGTGGCGGAGCAGGGGCTTGTGGCCCACTGGCCCACCCCCTGAGGTGGAACTTGGCGCAAGTATTTTTGATATTTTCCAAAACTGCTCCCCGTAAATTTTCAGGACGTTGGAAGAACTTTGATTTCTGCACAAAAATAACACCAAGGCAATTCTGCTGAAAACAGCGTCAGTCCAAGTTAGTTCCATTCAAATCATGCAAATTATAGTCTAAAACAAGGGCAAAAGAGTTTGGAAAAATAGATACGTTGGATACGTATCACATGCCCCTCTGAATAATTTAACTATCGCTTGACAACACTGCTGGACTCAAAACATCGACGCTCAAGATTTAGTTCTAGCACCTTTCTGACCACAACTGTATAGCTCCATTTTCTTATACTAAAATGGAAGGACAAGTGGCTCCTTTTATCAAAACAAAAAAATAAAGATCAACTTGTTTTGCGAAAAGGCCAAAGGCCAAATATTAAGTAGCGCAATGCCCTTACAAAAATATACTTACACATTTTGAGAAATACACCCAAGCCCTTTGGTATGCCGCATGTATTCTTTCCGTGTATCCTTCAATGGCACGTCGTAAGCAAAGCTAGCTAGTTGCCTCTTGTGAGCCTTCGACTTATAAGAGCAAACTTATGTAAATTCAGAAACTCGTAGAAGCAAAACTAAATACAATGCAGTGTTACTTATACGATTCCTTGGTCACTTTGTGATTTTTCACAGGGCGCACACTGACATTTTTAAGTTTCAAATTTTACATGCACATAACAGCATTCATCCTCTACATGCATGCTCTTTCGTACATAATTTGAAACTTACAAAGCTTTTCTCTTTTGCCATCCATCGTTTTAGGGATTAGATGTGCCTAGGTGTAGAAAATCCGCTCTAGTTTTCTTTCATCGTTCCATCCAGATATACTTTCTTCATCTTAAAATAAATGCCTTAACCGTAGTACTAAAGATGATATAAAATTAAAATACTTATTTTTGAGACCGATGAAGTAGTGTATGCTACGAGCTTTGGACCTTTAGTGCTTTCTACCCACAAAAGAGCAAAGCTCACTCCCTTATACTAAGGATTTGTGACCTTTTGATTGTAGCACTATTACATTGCAATAAAAACTCTCTTTACCCCGGAAAAAAATATATGCAGCAACCAACGAGCTTTGGACCTTTGGTGCTTTCTACCTGCAAAAGAGCAATCTCTAGTGGTCGATCGTACTAGTACTAGTTAAACAACACCTTCGAAAAACAACATATATATAATCAAGGAAGTTTCCTTTTTGGTGTGTACATGCAAGTGGTGTAGTAGAAGTATCATGGATGATGGATCATTGGAGCTCTTTTGGTTTGATCGAAGCTGGCTTTGCAGATCGAGCTGGAAAGCTCGTGTCCCGGCGGCCGTGAGTATGGACGCCGGACAGGACAAAGGTAGCAGCAGAGCAGAGAGGTTCCAGTCCAGCTACGGCTAGTGGTGGGAATCCATTTTTTTGCTGTCCAGCTGCGTGCATGCGTGCATGCATGCATGTACCTGCAACCTCTGCGGCTTAATCGTAATCTATGCGGGGAAAAGACACTGCCATGATCCTCGCCATGCCGTCCAGGAAGGAATCAGGTTCCGGTCAGCAAGAAAAGGGGAAAAATGCACCGATCCATCCACCAACCCGGGCTGTATGCGCCGGTGTCATTTTCTTCTGTTTCAGGACCGGTGTTGATTGGTCGATGACCAGAGGTAGAGCCGAGCATGGATGTATACGGGTAAACAGCTCGTGGCTCGTGTCAACGTGTGTGCCAACTTGTACGACCGGGCAAGGCAACTCTCTCTGTTTCCAGCGATTCCTTCACCCGTGAATTGAATTTGGGCGTGTGGACACGGGTGGGAAACAGTCTTGTGGTTCGTGGTTGCAAAAGATTATATGGAGATACGCAACTAAGCATAGCTTGGATGGTTAAGTTTTCCCTTTTTGCGAGCAGAACTTCCAATCTATTCATCAATATTCATGATAGTATAAACAACATCACAAGTAAGAGAAATTACATTAAGGTCCATAGCACATCTAGCGATGACTGCAAACACTGAAGTGAACCGCAGACGCGTCGCCGTCATTGCCTCTTCCTTATCGGAGTCGGACAAATTTTGTTGTGATAGACAGTCGAAAAATCGTTGCGCTAAGACTTCATAGGACCGGCGCACCAGAACAACAACCATCGCCGATTAACAGATGCGTAGATCATAAGTATCCAATCTGTAGAGCCACAAACGTGGACTGGATCCAAGTATATCCATCAAAGGCAAGCACCGACGAAAATCCATAAGATCCGTTGAAGAGCACATACGCATGCCCTCCAGCGAGGCTAGTCGCACCGCCGGGGCGGGGACTAGGCATGAGAACCTTATTCTATCTTCGAAAAGTCACCGCCGCCTCGTTTTTTTAAACATGACACAAACCCTAAAAATACAAAAAACACACCTAAAACCCGAAGGTAAGAACCCTCCCGCCGCAAGGGTCGAGATCTGCCATGCCTTTGTGGACGAGGTAGATCTACGATGCCACCAGCAGGAGGCAAGAAACGCTAGTTGCTCTTTGCCTCACGGGAGAAGAGGCGAACATGTATGTGCTAAATGGTTAAGTTTCTTGTGTTGAAACCAGTCTGTCCGGTTCAAATTTCCTTTGTCTTTATTATCCATGACTAGTAAAATGCCCGTGCTACGCTACGGAATTACAAAAGATCGGATGGGAATTGTTGACTGAAGTGTCAAGAGCCTGCTAAACAATTAAAGATATATCAAGACATACATCAAAGTGATGTCATATTGTTGATAAGTACTCCCTCCGTTCCTAAATATAAGTCTTTTAGAGGTTCTATTAAAAAACTACATACGGATGTATTTAGACATACTTTAGAATATAGATTCACTCATTTTGCTCCGTATGTAGTCTTTTAATGAAATCTTTAAAAAGACTTATATTTAGGAACGGAGGGAGTACACATCAAGCAAAATCAAACGTATGGTTTCCGACCGATGAACCTCCTCGTCCAAGCCAAACATCTTCTTCGCAATTTTCACTTTTGCAGAAGACTTTTTGTTCTTCCCACCCAGCTTTTTCCTTTTTGTCCCATATTGAAGGGGGCATAGAGCATGGAACAAATAGAAAAATCCGTCCATGCGCATTTGGCAATTGCAACCACCCCAACCAGCTTTTGTTCAACACATGATCAACCTCGAGTCCGCATCCCATTAACTGCTACAAGAATCTACCGCGCAAAAAGAAAACTGCTACATGAATCTACATACACCGCCACCATGAAGAGAAGCAATATTTTAGACCCATTCATGCTTAGTTACATACCTTAGGCATCTATGAGGCCATGGAACCCTTTTTAGTCATTTGCTCAAAATAATTGCCAACAATATCAGCCTTGGAGCTCTCGCTTCATCTACCTTGTCACCAAAAAAGGGTATGAAGTATATATTACAGTCTGTAGAATATTTACTATTTAGAGAAAGGAAAAAACAGAACCTTCAGAGGGTCTATGGTATATTTAGGCAAACGAAAAAAACAATGGACAACACTTTCAATATATTTCCTATGGAACAAAATATGAAGTAAGCAATGCTCTGAATCACATGTGTATAGAAGGAGTAAGTGCACATGTACGGACATACAAAAATATTACTAACCAGGTTTCTGTGAAGATAATGTTGATAATATATACCAAGGAAACAAACATTTACGATGTGGCTCAAAAAATTGGATGTTTCACCATATATGCACAATCTGAAGTTAACACAAGAAATTAACACAGAGAAAAATATAACATAACAAATGCAAAGTAACACTTTATCACAAAGGGATGAAGAAGATGACAAGACAAACGCTGCAGTCACAACATTTTGCAAAGATAATTTGCTACCTGTATTTGTCAATGATGAAAATGATAAAATAGGCATACAATACAACTACAGTCTGACACACGGGGGCAAATACTATTTATTCTCTCTCTAGGGCATAGGCCAACAACCATTAACGGCAATAGAGTTGATGTACTTCCGTGCTCATGATGAAATTATATCAGCTATTGACAGCAAAAACATAGATAAATAAAACTGGCTGAAGTGCATTACTTGTATCGGGATTTAAAACAGAGACCATCCACCTAAATACCGACAGTACAGTAAAGCAACAGCCCTGAACTGTTGAAAACACTGATTTACAAAATTTTGAAGCTCATCTTCTAGATAATAGGAATCACCTAAGGATATAATACAGATGCATGAGCTTTGACATGACCAAGTATGTCGAGCATACAAGTTTTCTCCAAAGGTATTTGTCCAAATCTGTACTTACATTATCTAGAGCTTTGTGTACATGCAAGTGACTCCACCCATTATCTGTAGGTGCGGGATAAAAGAGACCAGAACCTGTAGGCGCGGGTAGCTGGAGGCGGCGACCATAACCAGGGACGCAACCACAAATAGTAGCAGGGATTCCCATCGCGCGTCATCACTGAAGCTCGCGGCGGAGGTGAAGCGGGATGTGTGGAAGGGTCCTACGCGAGATTGCAACCTGCGATGCGACTGACCTGAGCTTGCAGTCGAGGGAATCGCAGCCTGTCCCGGAGCACACGGGGTCGAACAGGTAGCGGGCGTACGGACCCCGATATCCGACCCTACTCGTCGACCGCCGCCGTTTGGTGCCTATCCCCCGAAGCTCCGCGAGTCCATCTTTCCATGTCGCCTCTTTGTGGTTGTGCTCGTCCTTGCCATGAACAACCGCCATCACCTCTGCCGGGACCCAGGTCAACCCCGCTCTCCCTACCCTTCTTCTTCCCTACATCCTCCTCCTGGCATGGTAGGGATGTGGATGCCGGCCAGCCTCGCGGTCGCCGGGGATCTGGATGCCGGCCACCGGAGATCACCACCTCTGTTTTCTATCAGGTGGCAGCCACGGTGCGTTGGGGTGATGGGAGAGTTACGGCCGGCCGGATCCTGTGAACGAGTGGGCGTACCAGAGGCTGCAGTACTGGATCTCCGTGCGGTCCGTGGCCGGGGCGAAGACGTAGCCGCCGCTGAGGATGAGGCGGCTGTAGGCCAGCGGGGGCTTGGGGAGGCGGGCCTGCGTGCCGGAGAAGATGTCGTTGACGAGGATCTCATCGGTGGCACCGTCGACGGCGGCGACGCGGGCGCCGTCGGAGGTGAGGACGCCGACGGCCCTGGAGAAAGGGAGGCGGGCGCGGAAGCGGAGGAGGCGGCGGTCGGGGGTGTGGAAGAGGGCAAGCGAGAAGCGGCGCAGCCGGGCTCGAGGAGCAGGGAGGGACTTCTGGAGTGCGGGTTGATTACCCAAGACCGTAGGTTTTTTTTCGCAAAATTTCCACGACGGACGACAGAAGCACTACGTGCTTTATTAGTATAGCAAAAGGGCCCGTGCGTTGCAACGGAAAAAAATATGACATATACTTTTCATTTACAAAAAGTGATCTATAATTTGAGTATTTGTAGGTACAACCAAAACAAAGATGATCTTAGCCTACAAAAACGTAGTTCAAGATTTCACATGTCTTTTATTTTAATACGGCTTGCATGTAGATTTAATATGTACAAAGAAACGGTCAAGTGATCTTCAATTTCGTCCCTAATCATGATTTTGCTGAGATCTTCATCCAACAATCCAAATTAGTATCGGTATGAAAGAAAGACGGGTAACGCATTATTGATTAAGATTGCATCCTAGATAATATATTTTAAATTTTTAACAGGTAAAATAACATCATATTCAGATTCTACATATTTTTCTAATTAAAATTCATATATAACATGTTAAATTTGGAGTTACGGTTTAGAAGATATGGGTATTTAAAAAAACATTTAATATGTATTACCTATTTAATATCAAAAACATCAGGATTTTTTCTATAAAATAACATGACGGATTAAGAATATCTATTTTCTTTATATAATTTTTTATAGAAAACATGCCCGTGCGTTGCTATGGAAAAAAATCACCCCCTTATACATATTGGACGATATTTGTAAATTCTTTGACAATAAACAACATGATAAATAGTGTTACATAAAATGTAATGACTGCATGAGTTTTTGTGAGAGCATTAAACTGTTATATCTACTCAAGTTAAATAGGACAAGAAACATGTGTAATAGGCATTTCCAAAATAACCAATATAGATAAGGTATTAATTAATATTGCACAATAAGCTTTATTGTGAAAAGTAACATGAAAAATAATAGCATATTTAAAATCTTCACTTTTTTCTGAGCGATTTTCATATATAACATATTAGATTTGAAGTTAGGATTTAAATGATATGAATGTTTTAAAAGCATTTGAATTTACACAAAAAGTAAAGCAATAGGAAAGGAAAAAACAGGAAAGTAACATGCAAAATAATAGCATATTTGAAATCTTCACTTTTTTCTGAGCGATTTTCATATATAACATGTTAGATTTGAAGTTAGGATTTAAATGATATGAATGTTTTAAAAGCATTTGAATTTACACAAAAAATAAAGCAATAGGAAAGGAAAAACAGGAAAGTAACATGCAAAATAATAGCATATTTGAAATCTTCACTTTTTTCTGAGTGATTTTCATATATAACATGTTAGATTTGGAGTTAGGATTTAAAAGATATGAATGTTTTAAAAGCATTTGAATTTACACAAAAAATGAAGCAATAGGAAAGGAAAAACACACCCATGCTGGAGTCAAACTCAGGTCTGCTAGTGGTGCAGCAAACTCTCGGTGCGTCTGCCACTGGGCTAGGTACATGAATGTGCATAAACAGAGGTGGAACTTTATATATACCAGACTAAACGAACCGTTTTTCGATTTTTCCACTTAAAAAGGGAGTGCGGGTTGAATACACAAAATGTCAGGAGCTTTTTTGCAAAACCGCCATGACGGACGGCAAAAGCGATGCGCGCTTTATTATTAGGGGAGACTAGCAAAAGGACCCGTGCGTTGCCACAGAAGAGAAAAAACACCCGCCATACACACAATCACGACAACAACAAACTACTTGAAATCTTTCAGAGTGCCAAATCAGTTGTGTTGTGCACAAATATAAAAGAATTTTTGAAATATATACGAGAAACAACGGAGAAAAGTATTACTCAAAGTTTAAGGTGCAACGTAAACGTAACTTTTAACACGCAAGATAATATCATATTTGGAATGTACACAATATTCTGAGTGATTTTTGTATATAGATTTTTAATTTTGAAGTTACGATTTGAAAAGAAAAGTTGGACCGAGCTCAACTGAAATAATCGAGAAAAACAAAGAAAAATAGTGAGAAGGAGGGATCGAACTCATGTCGGCTGGGAGGGAGCAAACGGCTTTGGCGAGTTGGCTGCTAGTGTTCACGTGAGTTTCTATTGGATAAATATATACATGAACCATATGTGGCGCCGACGCCTTTACAGACCGAACCGTTTTTCATCACTTATGGATGGCATTGGTGGGTAATTTTTGTCAACTTCAGGGGCAAACTTAATGACGTACGGCAGAAGCGATCCTTGCTTTATTAGTAGGTAAGATAGGGATAGGGATAAGGAAGGGATAGGGATAGGGATAGAATAAGAGACAATACAGTCATCGAAAAACACGTGAGAAACACTCTCGTGAGCGATGCAACCAAACATTATCACCCTGGTTCTAGCAAAGTTAGCTACCAAGAGCATATCTAGCACACCCCCTATATCGCTAACCCACAAGAGTTATTTACAGTTTGCGGAAAAATGATTTTATGGGCCAGCGTGGACGGCGGCCGAGCAGACCCCGCAAATCGGTTCTGTAAAAAAGGATATTCGCATAATATCCTTTTTCAGGGTCTGTTTTGCGGAGTCTGGTCGGACGTCGTCCGCCTCCGACCTGTAAATCAGTTATTTGTATTTCAATTTCGAGCATGAAAACACATTTTTTTGCTTCTTTATTTTCTTCAGAGGCATTGGACACATAATAATTCACCAAATCTTTGCTAAAATAGCAAGACAAAGAAAACAAGAATCACAATTAGGCATTTTAGAAGGTATCCAACTTCCATAACTGTTCCTACTAGTTGGACCAACATCTTCTCCATGCATTGTTTATTTGCGAATTCTTGATCTTACATTCTTCATTCTTCGGCTTTGATTCTAAAGAATTAGAAGTTTCTTCTTCTCTAATTTCTTTTCTAATTGCACATACAACCGCATCATTAGCCTCAATTATACTAAGAAGTGCAGGAGCATCTATGAAGTTTCTTCCTATTAATAAATCAATGTATTCTTCTTTCCAATACCAAAATGAGCTTCCACCTTCCTACACACATGAACATCTCAATAAGCTACCAAAATTGAACCAAATAAGTTGACAAAGTCGAACGGAAACAAGAACATACTCCGTCGTTATTGAATTTGAAGAATACCCATCCGAGGTGTTGTCGCATGCTAGATGTAAGCCGCAACACTGTCTCTATGCAGCCGTCGCACTGTATGAGAGGCATCGGCAAGCTGGCGAGCCGCTGCGCGAGCACTGATCTCGGGCGGCGTGTTGGAATTATGCCCTAGAGGCAATAATAAATATAGTTATTATTATAATTCCTGTATCAAGATAATCGTTTATTATCCATGCTATAATTGTATTGAATGAAGACTCATTTACATGTGTGGATACATAGACAAAACACCGTCCCTAGCAAGCCTCTAGTTGGCTAGCCAGTTGATCAAAGATAGTCAGTGTCTTCTGATTATGAACAAGGTGTTGTTGCTTGATAACTGGATCACGTCATTAGGAGAATCACGTGATGGACTAGACCCAAACTAATAGACGTAGCATATTGATCGTGTCATTTTGTTGCTACTGTTTTCTGCGTGTCAAGTATTTATTCCTATGACCATGAGATCATATAACTCACTGACACCGGAGGAATGCTTTGTGTGTATCAAACATCGCAACGTAACTGGGAGACTATAAAGATGCTCTACAGGTATCTCCGAAGGTGTTAGTTGAGTTAGTATGGATCAAGACTGGGATTTGTCACTCCGTGTGACGGAGAGGTATCTCGGGGCCCACTCGGTAATACAACATCACACACAAGCCTTGCAAGCAATGTGACTTAGTGTAAGTTGCGGGATCTTGTATTACGGAACGAGTAAAGAGACTTGCCGGTAAACGAGATTGAAATAGGTATGCGGATACTGACGATCGAATCTCGGGCAAGTAACATACCGAAGGACAAAGGGAATGACATACGGGATTATACGAATCCTTGGCACTGAGGTTCAAACGATAAGATCTTCGTAGAATATGTAGGATCCAATATGGGCATCCAGGTCCCGCTATTGGATATTGACCGAGGAGTCTCTCGGGTCATGTCTACATAGTTCTCGAACCCGCAGGGTCTGCACACTTAAGGTTCGACGTTGTTTTATGCGTATTAGAGTTATATGGTTGGTTACCGAATGTTGTTCGGAGTCCCGGATGAGATCACGGACGTCACGAGGGTTTACGGAATGGTCGGGAAACGAAGATTGATATATAGGATGACCTCATTTGATTACCGGAAGGTTTTCGGAGTTACCGGGAATGACGAATGGGTTCCGGGAGTTCACCGGGGGGCAACCCACCCCGGGGAAGCCCATAGGCCTTGGGGGAGACACACCAGCCCTTAGTGGGCTGGTGGGACAGCCCACAAGTGCCCTATGCGCCAAGGAGAAGAAAATCAAGAGAGAAAGAAAAAAAAAGGAGGAGGTGGGAAGGAAGGGGGATGATTGTGGTTACCGAATGTTGTTCGGAGTCCCGGATGAGATCACGGACGTCATGAGGGTTTCCGGAATAGTCCGGAAACGAAGATTGATATATAGGATGACCTCATTTGATTACCGAAAGGTTTTTGGAGTTACCGGGAATGTACCGGGAATGACGAATGGGTTCCGGGAGTTCACCCGGGGGGGGGGGCAACCCACCCCGGGGAAGCCCATAGGACATAAGGGTGGCGCACCAGCCCTTAGTGGGCTGGTGGGACAGCCCAAAAGGGCCCTATGCGCCATAGAGATAAAAATCAAAGAGAAAGAAAAAAAAAAGGGAGGTGGGAAAGAAGGGAAGGACTCCCACCCACCAAACCAAGTCCAACTCGGTTTGGGGGGGGAGCCTTCCCCCCTTGGACTCGGCCGACCCCCTTGGGGCTCCTTGAGCCCCAAGGCAAGGTCCCCTCCCTCCCACCTATATATACGGAGGTATTGGGGCTGATTTGAGACGACTTTTCCATGGCAGCCCGACCACATACCTCCACGGTTTTTCCTCTAGATCGCGTTTCTGTGGAGCTCGGGCGGAGCCCTGCTGAGACAAGGTCATCACCAACCTCCGGAGCACCGTCACGCTGCCGGAGAACTCTTCTACCTCTCCATCTCTCTTGCTGGATCAAGAAGGCCGAGATCATCGTCGAGCTGTACGTGTGCTGAACGCGGAGGTGCCGTCCGTGCGGTACTAGATCGTGGGACTGATCGCCGGATTGTTCGCGGGGCGGATCGAGGGACGTGAGGACGTTCCACTACATCAACCGCGTTCACTAAGGCTTCTGCTGTACGATCTACAAGGGTACGTAGATCACTCATCTCCTCTCGTAGATGGACATCACCAATATAGGTCTTCGTGCGCGCAGGAAAATTTTTGTTTCCCATGCGACGTTCCCCAACACGGCGGCCCGTCGAGTCCTTGCCGACAAACCGACGACGGCGACTAGAGGACGAACCAATTCCTGCATGCGGCGCTTACGCTTTGTCGGAGCTATGCGGGGTGCTCCCCAACCAATCCATGGTTTGGCGCAGCCGCTAGTAGCCGGAAATGCCAGATCTGGTAGGCATGACAAACAGTCGCCTATGTGCAACTTTCTGGCCGACCGAGGTAGCAGGAAAGGGTAGAGGTCAATTTCGGGTGTGTGGAGGCCCGCCGGCGTGATCCCGGCGGCTGGTATGGGCGGAATCGTAGGCGGCAGCCCAGCGGCGGTCGGTGGGGAAAAGCGCGGTCTGAAATGTCCCACCCGCCAACCGCTCCCGCTATATACATGGCACCGACGGGGCGAGGGGGAGAACATGTGTTTTCGCGGGTTGGCGTGGGAATTTTGCCGTGCGCCGCAAAATATTTAAGGGTCCGACACATTTGCGGGTTCTGATCGGGCAACTTTTTTCGTGCGGGCCCATATTTTGGCGGCTATTTTGCAGGTGGGGGCACTGTACGGGGTCTGCTAGAGATGCTCTAACACCTATGCAAACCTATTTTGATGTAATCCACCTTATTGAGCGCAATCCCTCTATTTCTATTTAGCAATCAATGAACCTCACTCAAAATATAAGTAAGTTCTTTTCCGACGAAATGCAACAGTTCAAAATAAGAGAAACGACACCCAGAAAACAAGGTCAAAATATTTAATCATGGCTTCTAAATTTGTGTTGGAAATGCCATATCGTCTCATGTTTAGTTGGTTTTATTTTGATCCTTGTGAATTTTGGCATTGAAAAGTGGGTTGTATGTCATGATCTTTGTCACTTTTGGTATTGTGAACAGGGCCATATCGGTTATTTGCCACGATAGAGTTATTTTGGTAAAGAATGTAGTGGAGCCACTGGTGAATCGTGGGTAAAGACCAAGCACTCAAGAAATACATAAGATTCCTATGTGTGTTGCCATGATGGATATATTGTTAGAATTAAGCAATAAAATGTTTGCTGGTAATGAAGATTGCACTGGCCATTCTAGTTGTTATCCACCGGTTCTTCGAGCTTTGCAACATCTAGGCCCCTCGTCAACGTAATCAACAAAACATTCTTGTCATCACATAATCATGGTTGCTATCACCACAAATATGTATACATAATCGTACCTCTATGCACATGAAGATAACACAAATATTAAAATACTTCATTCAAATATTTATAATGCAACGCAACAAGCACAAATCAAAAGGACAACTAAATCAATTTTTAATGTGCTTTCTCTAAGCATACCTTGCTAGCTGCATCCATAAATACACAAGTTTTTAGTAGAGTAAATGTATATAATTAGCTTTAAACTACCAAAACTGCCACTGCCATACATGAAGTTGAGAGAGCCAACCACAAAAGGAAAAAAATATATTATTAAAGTAAATAGCAGCTGGATGGTTAGGAGGGTAGTGGTACGTACACCCCCTCGCCCCCACCAAGGGTCGAAACTCAAGTTTGACACTTTTGTGTCCCACTAATGTGGATTTTTCTTTTGGTGGGGTGGCATTTGCATCGATAGCCATACACCCGGCCATGGTGACTTCATCAATTTTGAAGCTTCGTGACTCTGACACGGTCTTTGGTAGGATGTGTGAGTGCATGTGTAGTGATGTGAGTGTGTGCGTGCCTCTATGTTCTAATGAGTGTTTCTCCAAAATATTGAGATAACAATGAGAGGACAAATAGAAAATATTGAAGTACATTATATGAGACTTTGATGACCTTATGAGTATCGATTTGATCTTTGATGGGCGAACAAACCCTACACATTTAACATTATATTTATTTTACTACTAATAATACAATCTATAACTTTCTGTTCAATGATAATAAAATTCATGTAATAGTGAATAAGAGATGTATATAGATAATAGATAAAATAATAATGAGAGTTCTACCTATGTATGTATTTGGGAATTTTGCAGTTGTACGATGGTATGAGATTTTCCACCTACTCAAGACTTTGAAACCTGTTACATTTTCGTACAATACAAAGATGAATGAGGTGAAAAAGGTCATTATATATTTTTATATTATTATTTTGAATTGATAGGACTAGTACTCTACAAGAACTATTAAAAAAATTTAACAATTACGTATGTAGATATTGTATTTCAGGTTTTCTTGTGATTAATCTTTCTAACTTTAGGTCGTTAATCTCTAAATTGACAACTTCAAGACTAAGGTGATGGAATCAAGGCTACTGGCCCTCAAACTATAAAAAAAATTAGCGAGATCAAAATTTTAATGACGTGTTTAGTGCATAGTTGTGCCTCAACTTTTAATTACAGTAAAGTCTAAGTCTATTTTTCCATTAAAATTAGTTGGATTTGGAGCGAACTCCATACGTGTGATAAAATCATAATAATATTATGGGGAATTTTTGATTATCTTTTAAGTGAAGATGCAATTATCTTTTAAGTGAGGATGCAATTCTCATTGACAGTTAGACAAAAATATTGTTATCTCTACAACTGAAAAATAGATTCAAAGGTAAGTCATCGTAATGTTAAAATCCTTAATTATGTTATTTTCCACTCGTCCAAGTCTGAGACTTGGCACTGAAAGAATAGAATGTATGAATGTACACGGAATATTGTAGAGTTGAGAATCTTTTTTTTTATATGATAGTTGAGAATCGATGACTATATTTAACAAGAATTTGCAGGATGGCCGGCCTGTTTGTGTGGCTAGGTGTTATATGATGTTTAGTTGTTGTTACACGTGTTTGAAATTTAGACCATAAAACATAAAGTATGCATGACTTTGGACGCGGTTTAGAACTGGCATTCCATAATAAAATTCTTGTAAACTGAGTTATTCTCAAATGGTTATGTTTTTCGTGATGGAACCAACTCACTATGTTCATGTCCTATATTTGACACTGATGCACACATTTTTTTGAATTTACTTTAGTCTATCGGGTGACGTGTGTTCAGTGGGAGGAGGTGCTTTTGTCAACTAAGTAAGAAGACACATGTAATGTCTTCATCAATCTTAAGATATTGTATCGGCTCAACATATCAAAAATGTTCATATGAACAGGATGTATGTGCATGCATTTACAGAGGTGAATGTATGTGTCCATGTGTGTATGGGCATCTGTTCTTGTACTGTGTTAAAAAAATCTGCTTCTACCTATTTTGCTAGGATAGTCGTACACAACATAACGGCATTTCTCCCCTTTTTGAGCACGCACCAAAATGCATGTGGAGGCTGGAATTTGTTGGGAGCTTTTGTAAAGGTTGGTATGTTCGTTGCTGGAGAATGTGAGGTGTCAACCCTGCCGTGCAAGCCTCGAATGTGCGCGTTGGTAACTACTGTAACTTGTTGTGTTTGTGTACATCCATTACCGGTAGCCTTCATGGCCGGGCCACCACCACTCCGGGCCACCTGCTCCGTGCCAACAACCTCGATGCACCTGCGACTCGTCGCCGATTCGACTTGCCATAATAAAACTCATAATCTGCGGCGCCGGGTCACCCAAACCGTCACTGAACAATCGCTCTAATTAATTTACACCCTCTTCTCAGGCTGTCAATTTCCTCAGCTGTTTTTTTACCTCATGTGACAAGAGATGAAGATAACTTTTGATAAGCTGCGCTACGTGACCATGACCGAATCTCTTACGGTGCATTTCTTGAGATAAAGGAGAAGAGGATAAACAGAGCCGACATAACAGAGAGACACGTGCAAACTCATGTTTTCTTTTTTACCCTGCAACTGCAATGTGCATTCACAATCATAATTACCGTGGCGTGCCCGTCGCCGGCCCATGTTTTTACCTGCTGTCATCTTGCTGCGCCCAATAACGAATGATCCGGCGAGTGAAACATCTGAAATATAATCCACTGGTCTCATCATATCTCATTAGACTATTAGCCGACCATGCTGGGTTGTTGCTGACGGAGCTCACCCCAGGTCATTTGTGACTTTGTTATTGGATCGTAAATATCCATCTACAGCCGGACGCCTTAAATGACTCCTCATATGTCCGCGGACGCGCTCATTCAGTGATCAGACACAAGAGAAGAAAAAAAGTGATCCAATCAAACCCTTTATATCATCTTCATATGATCGAATTGTTCGCGAACCCTCATATCCATCTCAAATATGGAAAGGATGTGAACCTATTTCAAACATATTTCGCATGTATACAAAATTGTATCAAAGTTAATTAGCATGCATGATAAGTTTACACAAAAATGATAGGATCACATATATAGAAAACTAGATTTTGTTACCAGAACTGAGTGCACTTAAATTTAGGATTGTCTTTAATCCAACCAACAACCGCAGAGCGTTCGCAAGACATATCAAGCTATCTTTATCACGTGAATGATACCTAGAGAAATGCATGACAAAAACTACACGGATAATAGATTTTTATAAACGTTTTTTTTCTTGCATTAATTGAAAAGGTTGGTTTCTCCACAAATGGACATTAAAGCAATTTAGATAAGGTGTTAATGGGACTCTACTAAATTCCCTAACGACCCAGGTTCAAATTTTAGGTACTAACATCAATTTTTTTTTCTGGCAGGAATCAGAGGCGCGGTACAAAAAGCATCTAACATATTCCTAATCATCAAACTGAAAGCATCAAACATATTCCTAATCATCAAACTGAAAGCTAACATATTCCTTATCATCAAACTTCACCAGCTAAAGTGGTTACTCGAGAGAGAACCCAGCCTATAGGTGGGAGGTTTGATTCCCATCGCCGCTGTATTTTTGTGAGCAGTTAAAAGCGAGCGGGAATCGCTCGCTCCGGATCAGATGACGATCGATCGAGTCGTTGGTATTAGTCTAATTAAGTTAAAATGATTTGAGTCATAAGCTATATTTGATTCATAGAGTTTAAAAAAAAGGAAATGAATGGTTATGCATGCGGCATTTTCTACTCCTATGAGAACGAGGGTGCTATATTTATTGCCTCAGAAATTAAATATGTGAGAAATATTTCATTGACTAGTTAAAAATAGTGTCATCCACTCACAATTCACCTTGATTGATGAGATTTCATATTTGAGCCCTATAAATCGCAAAGGAGGGAGTATTGCGAAAGTAGGAGCGTTCGGAAGTTATATTTGTCGTTTTATTTTTTGCAAGCATGGGCATAAACGATGTGTGCTGGCCTTCATGCAGCGCGGCGCTACACGGTACCTTCTCGGCTCTGGCTGCGGCGACGACCGGCTTCTCCGGCATTGGCCCCTGCAAGTGGACCGTTTCGGCATCCGCCTCTTCTCCTCGTCGTGTGTGTGTTGCCTTCGTCGGAGGGCTAGTCCTTTCCCAATCGTTGTTCACCACTGAGGGACGATTCCCCCGCTAGGAGGGTTGTGGAATCATCCTTGCCTTCCAACGATTGGTGACGCGCCATCGGGGAGCTCGTCCACTACCTAGGAGTTGGAGGGTGAGGCGATGGCGGCCAGATCTGGCTGACCCAAGGGGTCTCAGGGCTGGGGGCGCCCAGGGGTGGGACAGGAGGGTCCTTTCTGCTCGCCTCTTTGGTCGTTGTAAGTGCGCATCTCGGGTAGGGGTGGTGCCAGGGTATTGGATTCCGGGGTGGTAGCCGTGGTGCTCATGGGATGTCATGGTTGTGCGAGCAACATGGTGGTCCGTGTGCGGCACCCGATGGCGCTAGTGCGGCCAACGATGGCTTGGTGTACTCCATCTAGGAGATGCAGAGGGTGTGCTGGGGTGAGAACCCATTCTGGCTATGCCAGATCGACGGCGGGGGCGCCTATGGTGTTGCCCCCTTCTTGAAGGCGTCGTCTAAAATCTTCTTCGTCTCCCTTGTTGCTCCGATGGAAACCCTTACCCCTGGATTGAGCGGTGGCGATATTTTTGTGGTGTTTCCTTCCCGAAGGCGTCATTTTTGAGCTCTTGGTTCATCATACACAACTTCTCTATGTAGTTGTTCCTATCTCCCTTGCATCGTGCCTTGAATATGTATTTTGTGGTGTCGGGTGGGGTGTGTTGATTTCTATGGTCGTTTCTTTATATATAAAGCGGGGCGCGGGCCTTTTTGGTAAAGCATGGACGTAAGAGCATCTAGAGCCGAGCACCTCAAACCTTCAACAAACGACCGGGTGGGCCGTCCGATCACTAACAGGTAATAAAAACCGACCTAGTCGGACACCTCAAACTGTCCACAAACGTCCAGGTTGTCCGGTGCCTCTCATATCCAACCCAAATATAAAGCGGATATGGGGCGGCCCGGGCGCTTCCGCCACATCGTCCTGGCCGAGCCTGGCCCACCCTGGCCCATCCTTGCCCCACAAAGATCCGCATCCAGAAAACCCTAGATCATCGTTAGTCCGGTAGTTCACTCCACTCCCTTGTCCGTCCACTCCACTCCCGATCCTCTCCGATCTTAATTGATTGCTGGCGACGACAGCAACACTGGCTCCGGTGGCGAATCCGGTGGCTCCAACTACTGGTCGAGTCTGATGCGGCACACGGAGCCCAACGATGTGGAGGATGTAGCCCTCTGCATCACGTTGAAGTGTTTGCAGCTCGACAAAGTAGGTAATGGCAATTACAGCGTCAGCTCCTGCTCCGCAGCGCCCGTCACCCGTCGACGCAACGTCAGAGATGTCGGCGGGCCGTCATGCCCGACATGCAGCTCCGGCCACTCTGTGCCTTCGTCCCTACAAGTACGCCACCCACCTCCACCTACGGTGTTTGAATCTCGTCCAGAAGTGGCACTCGGCAACCGTTGGGTCCTTGTGCCCGCGTCGGTGCCGACACACAGGAGGACGCCCGAATCAAAGGCATCACCAGTTCGCCGCGAGTGACATCGCGCGAGGGAGCGCGCGGCGGCGGGGGAGGCGTTGAACGCACTAGGCATGCGTACACACGCAGATAGATCGTGAGGCCAAGCTTCGCGTGCCGTTCCTTCGCTGCTCTCTCACGACGGCGAGGACGGATGCACGCTGCCTCTGCCACAAGAATGCCAAGGCGCGCAGGCTCGCCATGGAGCTATCAGGGCGGGAGGCAAAGAGGTGGCGGCCAAGGTGAAGGTGACCTGCCATGCCAAGGAGCAGCACATCTTGCTCCGCAGGTTGACGGGCCAAACTTGCTCCGACGACTCCAACCTGACGGACGGCTCAACCTCCAGCTCCGATGCCGACACACAATAGCACGCAATGTGTACACGAAGGAGGGGCACAACAACTCAGCGACCACAAGGGGAAGGGGTCGGCTAGAAAATGGTGTATACCCTTTCCCGTAGTATGAAGTTGCACTGTCCATCAATGAACTATGATCTTTTGTACGATGATGAACTATGGTTTGGTTTACTTTACATAGTGTTACATTGGTTACATGAATTTAGTATTTCAGATATGGTGAATGCGGTTATGAGAGAAATAATATAAGCCGTATTAGACGAGTTTAGGAACCAGATTTGCTATCGTTGCTATAGCCTATAGATGGTCTAAATATCAGCAAGCAGTGGGCAAAATTGACAAAAATAACCCCTGGGGGGAAAGAACTCACGGAGTGACCCCTCGCAGGAAATATTTCACTCGCCTGACCCTTTTGTGTGGCGCCCGACACCTAGGCGCCACACTACACTGTGTGACGCCTAGCCGTTCGGCGCCACACACCCCGACCACCTGGCAGGGAGGGCCCACCCCCTAGGTCGTGTGACGCCTAAGCCTCAGGCGTCACACATTGTAATGTGTGGCGCCGAACGCTTAGGTGCCACACATTGACTTAACTGGCCACGGGCCGGCCCTCCACCCCACCCCCTCCTCATTCCCCTCCCCCAGCCCCCTCTCCCAGCCACTGCCCCTCCCTCAAATCCTTCTCTAAATCACCAAATCTGAAGGTTTGGACCGCGCATTTGTTGTCCAATCACTCCCCTAAGGTAATCCCCACCTCTCCCCTCATTCTCATCCAAAGAAAAATCTCTTGTGGTCTTTTTTTTGCAAATTTGAGGAAACCTTAGTTTTTCATGAAATGTGGGATGTATATGATATTGTTGTATTTGTTTGTATGTTAGGATAAGGGGTATGATGGGGTTAGGATCAGGGTTGTTTGGATGTTTGCATTATGGTTGTTTTAGGGTTAGGCTATGGTTAGGCTAGGGTTAGGGATGTTTGGTTGTGTTAGGGTTATGATGGGGTTAGGGTTATTTGGAAGTTAGGCTAGGGTTATTGTAATTGTATGATTGCTTATAAAAAAGGTTCTATGTTTTGTTGTTTAGGTATGGGAAGAACATGTGTTTATGTTCATCACGTGGACAAGGATGCCTTTTTAAAAGGCAATATTGATCCAGACCCGGATGAGCTTGACATGGTGTTCGATTTGTGTCCTAGCTATGGCGAATTGTTGGAACAAGTCCGAAAGGATTTGAATTGGATGGACCCTAGTGATGTAGTTGAGTTTGATGGTAGGCATAATGTGGGATTCGGAATGTACATTCGTTGGAAGACCATGCGTGTAAACTCCGAGCAACGTTGGCTTGCATACAAGGATACGGTGGCCGAATCACTAGACAAGGCTCTAGAGCTATTTGCCATCAAAAAAAATGTTCCTAACTGTTGGGTAACGTAGCATAAATTCAAAATTTTCCTACGCATATTCAGATCTTCCTATGGAGAGACAAGCAACGAGAGAGGGGTAAGAGCATCTTCATACCTTTGAAGATCGCTAAGCGGAAGCGTTGCTAGAACGCGGTTGATGGAGTCGTACTCGCAGCGATTCCGATCTAGTGCCGAACTACGGCACCTCCGCGTTCAACACACGTGCAGCCCGGTGATGTCTCCCGCACCTTGATCCAGCAAGGAGGAGGGAGAGGTTGGGGAAGAACTCCAGCAACACGACGGCGTGGTGACGATGGAGAGACGAGGTCTCCCGGCAGGGCTTCGCCAAGCACCGGCAGAGAGGAGGAGGAAGAAGAGCAGGGCTGCGCCGAGAGAGAGGGAAAAACCGTGTGTCTCAATGGCCAAAAGTGCCCGATATTTATAGGGGGAGGGGAGAGGGGGTGCCACCCCTAGGGTTCCCACCCTAGGGGGTGCAGCAGCCCCCCCCCCAGATGGGAGGTGCGGCGGCCAGAAGGGGGAGGAGGGGGTGGCGCACCATCTGATGGGCCTTAGGCCCAACTGGCCTAGGGTTTGCCCCCCCCTTTTCTCTCCCTTGCGCTATGGGCTGAGTGGGGAGGCGCACCAGCCCACATAGGGGCTGGTTCCCACCCCCACTTGGCCCACCTTATCTCCCGTGGTCGTTGCCCCCCTTCGGTGGTCCCGGTGGTCCCGGTACGTTACCGGTGATGCCCGAAACACTTCCGCTATCCGAAACCATCCGTCCTATATATCAATCTTTACCTCCGGACCATTCCGGAGCTCCTCGTGACGTCCGGGTTCTCATCCGGGACTCCGAACAACTTTCGGTAACCTCGTATAACAATTCCCTATTGAAAAGGACGTGGATGTCGCCTAGAGGGGGGGGTGAATAGGCGCTTTAAATAGTTAAGGTTTAGGCTTGAACAAATGTGGAATAAAACTAACGTTTAATATGTCAAGCACAAAACCTACAAACAACTAGGCTCACCTATGTGCACCAACAACTTATGCTAAGCAAGATAAACAACTAAGTGATAGCAAGATATATTACAATAAACAATATGTCTATCACAAAGTAAAGTGCATAAGTAAAGGGTTCGGGTAAGAGATAACCGAGGCACGGGGAGACGATGATGTATCCCGAAGTTCACACCCTTGCGGATGCTAATCTCCGTTAGAGCGGTGTGGAGGCACAATGCTCCCCAAGATGCCACTAAGGCCACCGTAATCTCCTCACGCCCTCGCACAATACAAGATGCCGTGATTCCACTAAGGGACCCTTGAGGGCGGTCACCGAACCCGTACAAATGGCAACCCTTGGGGGCGGTCACCGAACCCGTACAAATGGAAACCCTTGGGGGCGGTCACCGAACCCGTACACGTGACAACCCTTGGGGGCGGTTACCGGTACCCGTACAAATTGCTCGGGGCAATCTCCACAACCTAATTGGAGACCCCAACGCTTCCCGGAGCTTCACACCACAATGATTGAGCTCCGAGACACCACCAAGCTTCTAGGACGCCAAAGCATCCATGGAGAACAATATCAAGGGTACCAAGTACCAAAGGTAGTAAGCTTCTCAACTTCTCACTTCCACGTATCACCGTGGAGAACTCAAACCGATGCAACTAATGCAATGGCAAGAACACACGAAGTGGTCAAGTCCCTCACACTCAAATCCCTCCACAACAACAAAAGCTATGGAGAAATATGAGAGGAAGAACAAGGAGCTCACAAAGAACTCCAAGATCAAGATCCAAGGGGTTCCCCTCACATAGAGGAGAAAGTGATTGGTGGAGATGTGGATCTAGATCTCCTCTCTCTTTTCCCTCAAGAACAAGCAAGAATCATTGGAGGGATTGAGAGTAATCAAGCTCTAAGAATGTCAACAATGGAGGTAGAACAAGAGCTCAACAGATGGATAAGTCCAAGGGGGAAGAAGACCCCCTTTATATAGTGGGGGAAGGAATCAGACCATTACCCCACTTTCTGCCCAAGCTCCAGCGGTACTACCGCTGGCTGCGGCGGTACTACCGCTGGCACTCCAGCGGTACTACCGCCAGCTAGCGGTACTACCGCTGGCTGCAGCGGTACTACCGCTGGCACTCCAACGGTACTACCGCTGGCCCCAGCGGTACTACCGCTGGGCCCCTGGTAGTGCAACGACACTACCACCGCCAAGAAAGTCTTCGCAAAAAGGTCCGTCCACGAACAACCGCTAGGCAGGCGGTACTAAGCTCCTGGAGCGGTACTACCGCTGACCAGGGGCGGTACTACCGCGAGCCAGCGGTACTACCGCTAGGGCCAGCGGTACTACCGCCAACTCTAGCGGTACTACCGCTAGGTCCAGCGGTACTACCGCTCGCCACTGAAACAACCATAACTTTCGCATACGAGCTCTGAATCGAGCAAACCCAAGCTTGTTGGAAATCTTAAGACCATGCGGTTATGAATATGCCAAAGATATAGAGATGTGAGATCTCTATGAATGAAGAACCGGCAAAAACTCCAACATCGAAAACATCATAGTAGATGCATATGGACTCTGTTTTCGATGAACTCGAGCTTGTCATGAAGATGACCATAAGCTCTAAAACTCACAAAGAGAAACACCAACTAAGAACCAAGAAGTATGATGCAAGGATGCAAATGGTTTGAGCTCTCAACGAACGATACGATCAAGCTACTCACTTGAGAGCCCCCCTTGATAGAACAACAATCTATCCTAACCAGAAAACCTATCAAGGGCAAACCTATACCTTGCACCTCATCCTCTTGAGCTAGATGATGATGATCCTGGCTTCCTCAAGATGGACCACCTTTCTTGATTGTGTTGGCTTGATGAAGACTAGTTGATTGCTCCCCCATACTCACTATGGGTGAGCCACTCTTCAGCATATCTTCACAAGTCCATTGCCACCATAATGGACGGCAAGCTTCAAGCATGCTATCTTCATGCTGATCCACTTGAACTTGCACACCGCAATCTTGATGACGATCACAACTTGAAGTCATACTCCATGGGTTGTATGAGATCTTCCCTTTGACGCAAGCCCAAGGAAACACACCTAACCCCCACATAGAACTCTCACGAAGACCATGGGTTAGTACACAAACACGTAATGGACAATGCTTACCATACCATGGGATCACTTGATCCCTCTCGGTACATCTTGTACGCTTTGTGAGTTGATCATCTTGATTTACTCTTTGTCTGAGATCTTGATCAACCATGTGTCTCTATGACCATTCTTTGGATAATACCTTGAATACCATCTTGGTCATCATATAAACTCCTTGAACCCAACAGATGGACTTCAAGAAGTGCCTATGGACAAATCCTATAAATGTAACTTAAGGAAACCATTAGTCCATAGGAATTGTCATCAAGTACCAAAACCACATATGGAGATATATGCTCCAACACCTACAACCCTAGCGTCATCGAACCTTAAGTGTGTAGACCCCACGGGTTTGGGAGGCAGGCACACATGACCGAGACACCTCTCTGGCCAATAACCATCAGCGGGGTCTGGATACCCATGGTGGCTCCCACTTGCTCCACGATGATCTCATTGGATGAACCACGATGTCAAGGATTCAATCAATCCCGTATACGATTCCCTTTGTCTGTCGGTATAGAACTTGCCCGAGATACGATCGTCGGTATACCTATACCTTGTTCAATCTCGTTACCGGTAAGTCTTTTTACTCGTTCCGTAGCACGTCATCGTGTGACTAACTCCTTAGTCACATTGAGCTCATGATGATGTTCTACCGAGTGGGCCCAGAGATACCTCTCCGTCACACGGAGTGACAAATCCCGATCTTGATTCGTACCAACCCAACAGACACTTTCGGAGGTACCCCTAGTGCACATTTATAGTCACCCAGTTACGTTGTGACGTTTGATACACCCAAAGCACTCCTACGGTATCCGGGAGTTGCACAATCTCACGGTCGAAGGAAAAGACACTTGACATTAGAAAAGCTTTAGCATACGAACAATACGATCTAGTGCTATGCTTAGGATTGGGTCTTGTCCATCACATCATTCTCCCAATGATGTGATCCCGTTATCAATGACATCTAATGCCCATGATCAGGAAACCATGATCATCTATTGACTAACGAGCTAGCTAACTAGAGGCTTGCTAGGGACACATTGTGATCTATTTATTCACACATGTATTACTGTTTCCTGTTAATACAATTATAGCATGAACAATAGACGATTATCATTAACAAGGAAATATGATAATAACCATTTTATTATTGCCTCTAGGGCATATTTCCAACAGTCTCCCACTTGCACTAGAGTCAATAATCTAGTTACATTGTGATGTATCGAACACCCATAGCATACTGTTTTGCTCGTGGAAGAGGTTTAGTCAACGGATCTGCAATATTCAGATCCGTGTGTACTTTACAAATATCTATCACTCCACTCTGGACATGGTCCTGGATGGAGTTGTAGCGGCGTTTGATGTGCTTCGTCTTTCGGTGAAACCTGGGCTCCTTGGCTATGGCAATGGCTCCAGTGTTATCACAGAAGAGTGTCATAGGACCCGACGCGCTTGGAACCACTCCAAGGTCGGTGATGAGCTCCTTCATCCAAATTCCTTCATGAGCCGCTTCTGAAGCAGCTATGTACTCCGTTTCACATGTAGATGCTGCCATGACTTCTTGCTTGCTGCTGCACCAGCTCACTGCCCCACCATTCAACACATATACGTATCCGGTCTGTGACTTGGAGTCATCCGGATGTGTGTCGAAGCTAGCGTCGACGTAACCCTTTACGACGAGCTCTTTGTCACCTCCATAAACGAGAAACATTTCCTTAGTCCTTTTCAGGTACTTAAGGATATTCTTGACCGTTGTCCAGTGTTCCGTACCGGGATCACTTTGGTACCTCCCTACCAAACTTATGGCAAGGTTTATATCAGGTCTGGTACACAGCATGGCATACATTAGAGAGCCCACGGCTGAAGCGTAGGGGACATAACTCATCTTCTCTCTATCTGCTGCCGTGGTCGGCGACTGAGTCTTACTCAATCTCATACCTTGCAAAACTGGCAAGAACCCTTTCTTTGAGTTTTCCATATTGAACTTCTTCAATATCTTGTCAAGGTATGTACTTTGCGAAAGACCTATGAGGCGTCTCGATCTATCTCTATAGATCTTGATGCCTAATATGTATGCAGCTTCTCCAAGGTCCTTCATTGAAAAACTCTTGTTCAAATAGGCCTTTATGCTCTCCAACATCTCTATATTATTCCCCATCAATAATATGTCATCCACATATAGTATGAGGAAAGCTACAGAGCTCCCACTCACTTTCTTGTACAGACAGGCTTCTCCGTAAACCTGTATGAACTCAAAAGCTTTAATCACCTCATTAAAGCGAATGTTCCAACTCCGAGATGCTTGCACCAGCCCATAGATGGAGCGCTGGAGCTTGCACACTTTTTTAGCACCCTTAGGGTCGACAAAACCTTCTGGTTGCATCATATACAACTCTTCCTTAAGGTTCCCGTTAAGGAACGCTGTTTTGACGTCCATTTGCCAAATTTCATAATCATAAAAGGTGGCAATTGCTAACATGATTCGGACTGATTTCAGCTTCGCTACGGGAGAGAAAGTCTCTTCGTAGTCAACTCCTTGAATTTGTCGAAAACCCTTTGCGACAAGTCGAGCTTTGTAAACGGTTACATTACCGTTTGCATCAGTCTTCTTCTTGAAGATCCATTTATTTTCTATGGCTCGCCGGTCATCGGGCAAGTCCACCAAAGTCCATACTTTGTTCTCATACATGGATCCTATGTCGGATTTCATGGCCTCAAGCCATTTGTTGGAATCCGGGCCCGCCATCGCTTCTTCATAGTTCGAAGGTTCACCGTTGTCTAACAACATGATTTCCATCACAGGGTTGCCGTACCACTCTGCTGCGGAGCGTGCCCTTGTGGACCTTCGCGGTTCAGTAGTAACTTGATCCAAAGCTTCATGATCATCATCATTAACTTCCTCTTCAGTCGGTGTAGGCGCCACAGGAACAACTTCCCGCGCTGCGCTACTTTCCTGTTCGAGAGGGGGTGTAATTACCTCATCAAGTTCTACCTTCCTCCCACTTACTTCTTTCGAGAGAAACTCTTTCTCTAGAAAGGATCCGTTCTTGGCAACAAAGGTTTTACCTTCGGATCTAAGATAGAAGGTATACCCTATAGTTTCCTTAGGGTATCCTATGAATACGCATTTCTCCGCTTTGGGTTCGAGCTTTTCTGGTTGAAGTTTCTTCACATAAGCATCGCAGCCCCAAACTTTAAGAAACGACAACTTAGGTTTCTTGCCAAACTATAGTTCATACGGTGTCGTCTCAACGGATTTAGACGGTGCCCTATTTAAAGTGAATGCTGCATTTTCTAATGCGTATCCCCAAAATGATAGCGGTAAGTCGGTGAGAGACATCATAGATCGTACCATATCTAATAAAGTGCGATTACGACGTTCAGACACTCCGTTGCGCTGCGGTGTGCCAGGCGGCGTCAGTTGTGAAACAATTCCACACTTCCTTAGGTGTGTGCCAAACTCGTGACTCAAATATTCTCCTCCACGATCAGATCGTAGACATTTAACTTTTCTGTCACGTTGATTCTCAACCTCACTCTGAAATTCCTTGAACCTTTCAAACGTCTCAGATTTGTGCTTCATCAAGTAGATATACCCATACCTACTCAAATCATCGGTGAGAGTGAGAACATAACGATAACCACCGCGAGCTTCAACGTTCATTGGACCACACACATCAGTATGTATTATTTCCAATAAGTCAGTTGCTCTCTCCATTATTCCTGAGAATGGAGTCTTAGTCATCTTACCCATGAGGCACGGTTCGCATGTGTCAAATGATTCGAAGTCAAGAGACTCTAATAGTCCATCAGTATGGAGCTTCTTCATGCGCTTAACGCCGATATGACCAAGGCGGCAGTGCCACAAGTATGTGGGACTATCATTATCAACTTTGCATCTTTTGGTACTCACACTATGAATGTGTGTAACATCACGATCGAGATTCATCAAGAATAAACCATTCACCAGCGGAGCATGACCATAAAACATATCACTCATATAAATAGAACAACCATTATTCTCTGACTTAAATGAGTAGCCGTCTCGCATTAAGCAAGACCCTGATACAATGTTCATGCTTAAAGCTGGTACTAAATAACAATTATTAAGGTTTAAAACTAATCCCGACGGTAGATTTAGAGGTAGCGTGCCGACGGCGATCACATCGACCTTTGAACCATTCCCGACGCGCATCGTCACCTCGTCCTTGGCCAGTCTCCGCTTATTCCGCAGTTCCTGCTTTGAGTTGCAAATGTGAGCAACAACACCGGTATCAAATACCCAGGAGCTACTACGAGCGCTGGTAAGGTACACATCAATAACATGTATATCACATATACCTTTAATGTTGCCGGCCTTCTTGTCCGCTAAGTATTTGGGGCAAATCCGCTTCCAGTGACCCTTTCCCTTGCAATAGAAGCACTCAGTCTCAGGCTTGGGTCCGTTCTTTTTTTTCTTCCCGGCATCTGGCTTACCGGGCGCCGCAACAGCTTTGCCATCTTTCTTGAAGTTCTTCTTACCCTTGCCTTTCTTGAAACTAGTGGTCTTGTTGACCATCAACACTTGATGCCCTTTCTTGATTTCTACTTCTGCAGACTTGAGCATCGAGTACAACTCGGGAATGGTCTTCTCCATCCCTTGCATGTTATAGTTAAGCACAAAGCCTTTGTAGCTTGGTGGGAGAGACTGGAGGATTCTGTCAATTATAGCATCATCCGGAAGTTCAACTCCAAGTGAAGTCAGACGACCGTGTAACCCAGACATTTTGAGTATGTGCTCACTGACAGAACTGTTCTCCTCCATCTTACAGCTAAAGAACTTGTCGGAGACTTCATATCTCTCGATACGGGCATAAGCTTGAAAAACTAGCTTCAGCTCCTGGAACATCTCATATGCTCCGTGTTGCTCAAAACGCCTTTGGAGCCCCGTTTCTAAACTGTATAACACGCCACACCTGACCAGAGAGTAGTCATCACTCCGCGTTTGCCAGACGTTCAGAATGTCCTGGGCTGCTGCGGGAGCGGGAGGGTCACCTAGCGGCGCATCAAGGACATAAGCCTTTTTAGCTGCTTCAAGGATGAGCTTCAAGTTGCGAACCCAGTCCGCATAGTTGCTACCATCATCTTTCAGCTTGTTTTTCTCTAGGAATGCGTTGAAATTGAGGTTGACGTTGGACATCTACAATATTTATAAAGACAACTTTTAGACTAAGTTCATGACAATTAAGTTCATTTAATCAAATTAAGTATGAACTCCCACTTAAATCGACATCCCTCTAGTCATCTAAGTGATACATGATCCATGTTGACTAACCCGTGTCCGATCATCACGTGAGACGGACTAGTCACCATGGTGAGCAACTCCATGTTGATCGTATTCAACCATACGACTCATGTTCGACCTTTCGGTCTCTTGTATTCGAGGTCATGTGTGTACATGCTAAGCTCGTCGAGTCAACCTAGGTGTTTCGCGTGTGTAAATCTGGCTTACACCCGTTGTATGCGAACGTTAGAATCTATCACACCCGATCATCACGTGGTGCTTCGAGACAACGAACCTTCGCAACGGTGCACACTTAGGGGAATACGTTCTCGAAATTTTAAGAGGGATCATCTTATTATGCAACCGTCGTTCTAAGCAATAAGATGTAAAACATGATAAACATCACAATGCAATCATATAGTGACATGATATGGCCATTATCATCTTTGCTCTTTCGATCTCCATCTTCAGGCATCACATGATCATCATCGTCACCGGCGTGACACCATGATCTCCATCATCGTGTCTCCGTGAAGTCGTCACGCCAACTACTACTATCACTACTACTATAGCTAACCGTTAGCAATGAAGTAAATGTAGTAAGCACATGGCGTTGCATCTCATACAATAAATTAAGACAACTCCTATGGCTCCTGTCGGTTGTCATACTCATCAACATGCAAGTCGTGAAACCTATTACAATAACATGATCATCTCATACATCATACATGCAACATCACAACTTTGGCCATATCACATCACATGTCAAACCCTGCAAAAACAAGTTAGACGTCCTCTAATTGTTGTTGCAAGTTTTACGTGGCTGATTTGGGTTTCTAGCAAGAACGCCTTCTTACCTACGTGACAGCCACAACGATGATATGCCAAAGCTATTTACCCTTCATAAGGACCCTTTTCATCAAATCCAATCCGACTGTCACCCGCTAGCCACCTTTATGCACGGTGTGCATGTCTGTCGGTGGAACCAGTCTCACGTAAGTGTACGTGTAAAGTCGGTCCGGGCCACTTCATCCCACAATACCGTCGGAAAAGAATAAGACTAGTAGCGGCAAGCAAATTGACAAATCATCGCCCACAACTTTTGTGTTCTACTCGTGCATAGAATCTACGCATAGAAAACCTGGCTCGGATGCCACTTTTGGGTAACGTAGCATAAATTCAAAATTTTCCTACGCATATTCAGATCTTCCTATGGAGAGACCAGCAAGGAGAGAGGGGTAAGACCATCTTCATACCTTTGAAGATCGCTAAGCGGAAGCGTTGCTAGAACGCGGTTGATGGAGTCGTACTCGCAGCGATTCCGATCTAGTGCCGAACTACGGCACCTCCGCGTTCAACACACGTGCAGCCCGGTGACGTCTCCCGCACCTTGATCCAGCAAGGAGGAGGGAGAGGTTGGGGAAGAACTCCAGCAACACGACGGCGTGGTGTTGGTGGAGAGACGAGGTCTCCCGGCAGGGCTTCGCCAAGCGCCGGCAGAGAGGAGGAGGAAGAAGTGCAGGGCTGCGCCGAGAGAGAGGGAAAAACCGTGTGTCTCAATGGCCAAAAGTGCCCGATATATATAGGGGGAGGGGAGAGGGGGTGCCACCCCTAGGGTTCCCACCCTAGGGGGTGCGGCAGCCCCCCCAGATGGGAGGTGCGGCGGCCAGAAGGGGGAGGAGGGGGTGGCGCACCATCTGGTGGGCCTTAGGCCCACCTGGCCTAGGGTTTGCTCCCCCTTTTCTCTCCCTTGCGCTATGGGCTGAGTGGGGAGGCACACCAGCCCACCTAGGGGCTGGTTCCCACCCCCACTTGGCCCACCTTATCTCCCGGGGTCGTTGCCCCTCTTCGGTGGTCCCCCGGGGCCACCTCCGGTGGTCCCGGTGGTCCCGGTACGTTACCGGTGATGCCCGAAACACTTCCGGTATCCGAAACCATCCGTCCTATATATCAATTTTTACCTCCGGGGCTCCTCGTGACGTCCGGGATCTCATCGAGGACTCCGAACAACTTTCGGAAACCTCGTATAACAATTTCCTATAACCCTAGCGTCATCGAACCTTAAGTGTGTAGACCCTACGGGTTCGGGAGACAGGCACACATGACCGAGACACCTCTCTCGCCAGTAACCACCAGCGGGGTCTAGATACCCATAGTGGCTCCCACTTGCTCCACGATGATCTCATCGGATGAACCACGATGTCAAGGATTCAATCATTCCCGTATACGATTCCCTTTGTCTGTCGGTATAGAACTTGCCCGAGATTCGATCGTCGGTATACCTATACCTTGTTCAATCTCGTTACCGGTAAGTCTCTTTACTCGTTCCGTAGCACGTCATCGTGTGACTAACTCCTTAGTCACATTGAGCTCATGATGATGTTCTACCGAGTGGGCCCAGAGATACCTCTCCGTCACACGGAGTGACAAATCCCGATCTTGATTCGTACCAACCCAACAGACACTTTTGGAGGTACCCGTAGTGCACCTTTATAGTCACCCAGTTACGTTGTGACGTCTGATACACCCAAAGCACTCCTACGGTATCCGGGAGTTGCACAATCTCACGGTCGAAGGAAAAGACACTTGACATTAGAAAAGCTTTAGCATACGAACAATACGATCTAGTGCTATGCTTAGGATTGGGTCTTGTCCATCACATCATTCTCCCAATGATGTGATCCCGTTATCAATGACATCTAATGCCCATGATCAGGAAACCATGATCATCTATTGACTAACGAGCCAGCTAACTAAAGGCTTGCTAGGGACACATTGTGATCTATTTATTCACACATGTATTACTGTTTCCTGTTAATACAATTATAGCATGAACAATAGACGATTATCATGAACAAGGAAATATGATAATAACCATTTTATTATTGCCTCTAGGGCATATTTCCAACACTAACTTGTTGGATTTGAACCGGGTTGCCTCTTCGATTGTTGAAGCTATTCCTGCACCCTTCAACGAAGAGGCCAACATTGAATTTCTTTCTTGTGTCGATGAGGCCAACGAAGAGGTCAACATTGAACATGAACCATTGGTAGAGGCTAATGATGAGCACGATGATGATGAGAATGATGGTAATGTTCTTCATGACAACAATCTTGGTGATTTGGACAAATATAATTTGCAAGAGACAATGGACCATTATATTCCGTACTCACGTGGCTATGCCTCTGAGTCTGACGATGAGGGTCCCGATGAAGAAGTTGATGAGGAAGGGTTCACGGCAAAGGAAGCTGAAGCTTTCACGAAGGTATTAAAGAATGATCACCGGACACCATTGTTCGAGGATCTTAGCCTTGCGGATGAAGCCGTGGTTGACGGAGGCGAAGGCATATTGTTTGGAGTTAGGCCACCTTCTCATCGGGACATACATGGGAAGAATATTATTTTGCCGGGGTCAAAGTTCAAAACATTCTTTGAACTGAAGATGTGGTTGGATGAATATTCTGTTACGCATTATAGGCCACACAAAGTTGTTCATTCAAACATGAAGCTGCGTTACACGGTTGCATGTGAGGATAGAGGGTGTCCTTGGATTGTCCGTGCAAGACCATGGAAAGGAGGGCCAGGATGGAACATTGTCAGTTGTATGCCTCACATGTGTCGAGGCAAGAGGGTTGATGGTGCCCTTTCGTCGCAAAGCCATAGACAACTCACCTCCGAGTTCATCGCTTATAGGCTTTCCAACTCCATCTCCTCTCTTCCTACAATGAACATAAAAAGCGTACAAGACCTTGTGAAAGCCCTCTTTCACTACGAGGTGAAATATGGTAAGGCATGGAAAGAAAAGCAAGCCGCATTCAAGATGTTGTATGGTGATTGGGAGGAAGCATACAACCGCATACCTAGGTTGTTGGGAGCTATTGCCCATACTAACCCGGGCATGGTTCATGTGGTCGAGCCGTATGGGGAGAAAACAAGGATTCTCAATGGAAATAGGGTCCGCGTATTTGGCCGTGCATTTTGGGCATTTGAGCAATGTGTGAGGGCTTTGCAGCACTGTCGTCCTGTCATCTCCATCGATGGCACGTTTTTGACCGGACAATTCAAGGGCACTTTGTTGGTTGCAATAGCAAGTGATGCAAATAACCGGTTGATGCCTTTGGCTTTTGCTTTGGTTGAGGCAGAGAACAATGTTAACTGGGAATGGTTCTTGTATATTTTGAGAACCAAAGTATTACCGTTTGAAAGGGAAATATGTGTCATATCGGATCGCCATCAAGGCATACTTAACGCGGTTGACATTGTCATTCCCGGCCATGCTCCTTTGCATCATCGATGGTGCATGAGGCATTTCTGTGCAAACTTCTACCGGGCATGTGGTAGCAAGGAGTTGGCGGATGATCTTCAAGATTGTTGTCAAGCATTTTCGGACAAACGATTTGCAAGATTGTACAATGCTTTGCTTGTAAACAAAAAACTTGATGCGGGTGGGCTTGAGTTTCTTAACACGCACATTGAACTTCGGGCCAAGTGGGCACGAGCTTATGACGAAGATGGCCGAAGATATGGTCAAATGACAAGTAACATGGCAGAATGCTTCAACCGGGTGTTGAAGGGTGTCCCGCGTTGCCGGTGACGGCAATAGTTCAATACACATTCGACAAGTTGAGAGCATACTTTCTAAAGTACTCGCAAGAAACAGATGATCAGATTGCGGGAGAGAACAAGAAAAAGTATAAGTACCATTTTCCACCAAAGGTTGACAAATGGATGGTATTTCAATCACGGAAGGCTGACTCCCAAACGGCTACCCTGTACAACAACGAGGATTGGACATACGAAGTGAATGAGCCCGGAGGAACGACAAACGATGGCCAGCAACACGGAAACAGGGCGTTCAAGGTATCTTTATCATTGTGTGATTGCTCTTGTGGGAAGCCAAGGTTGCTTCATCTCGCATGCTCGTATTTGTACACGGCAGCTCGCAGTAGGAATGTGGACGTCAACCATCCACTAACCGTGAGGGAGTCCGAGTTCTCGATCATGACCACGAAGCATACATGGGCTCCTAGATTTGAACCATACTTTGACCAATCACAATGGCTGGAGTATCATGGAGTATAACTATGGCCCGACCCATAGTGGAAAGTTGTGAAACTGGGAAGACGAAAGACAAAGCGTTTTAGAGGAGACATGGATGGATGGGGCCATGGTGGTGGCAGAGAAATGGGGAACAACCAATTCCAAGAGCCTACTGAGAGATCACATTGTGGAGATTGCGGTGTAACAGGGCACAACACAAGAAGGTGTACGACGCGAAAGAAGAAGTCCAAAAACAATGATTGCAGGTCAAGCCAACCAAGTCCTAGCCAACCAAGTTCAAGCCAACAAGGGACGGGTCAAGGAAGCACGAGCCAACAAGGGACGGGTCAAGCAAGCACAACCCAACAAGTTCCTACTCAACATGTTCCTAGCCGACTTGGGCTTACTAGAGGACGTGGTGCTAGAGGAAGTGGTGGTGGTAGAGGCAGGGGTGCTGCTAGAGGCAGGGGTGAGATAGGTCGTGGTGGTGCTAGAGGTAGGGGTGGGATAGGTGGTGGTGGTGCTAGAGGAAGGGGTGGGATAGGTGGTGGTGCTGCTAGAGGCAGGGGTGGGATAGGTGGCGGACTTACTAGGATTGGTATGCGTGGATACCTACGAGGACCATTTCCGTATGTCACATATTTGACTTATCTTTATCATGTTGTTTTTCATGCTCCTTTGTGTGTTATTTTACTAACTATGAGCTTTGATGCCTGTTTTGTAGGTATGGCCGCTTCTCAACCCAACAAGGCAAAAGCGGAGTGGGGGGAGGAGAAGGATGCAGCCAGTGAGGAGCAGCGGTTGATGGAGAGGGCTGCAAAGAAGTTGAGAGAGGAGGATGCAGCGGAAGCGCAAAAGAAGAAGGATGAGGAGCATAAGGCAAAGATGGATGAGGAGTGGCAAATGTTCCTTGAGCATAAGCGATATGAGGCTAGGATAAAGGAGAATGATAGGAAGACGCTAGAGAAATGTAAAAAAGAATATGAAGCTAACTTTAAGAAGATGTGGGCAGATGGCGCAGCAAAGAGAGAGCGGGAGCATCAACGCTTCACGGAGAGTGTTAAGGAAGAGGCTTCAAAAATGCCCAAAAGGGAAGAGGAAGAGGAAGAAGAGAGGAAGAAGAAGAAGGGAAAGGGGCCTTGCTCGACCCAATAGAACCGGATGCTTCTATTCTATGTGTTGTTGAACCCTATGTGTTGTTGAACCTTGTTCGCTTACGCGCTTTCTTACTATGAAACTCCACTATGTATGCACTTTTGGACGTATGTTCTTTAAGAACCCTATGTATGTTTGAACTCCACCCTCTTTGTGTTGTATGTTTTAACTCTAGTATTATTTTGTTGTATATTTATGCATATTTGTGATGTATATTTGAACTCATCCACCACTATGTGCTGCAGTTTTCAGCCTGACAGAATGTGTGGCGCCTAAGCCTTGGGCGTTGCACATGTGTGGCGCCTAAGGCTTAGGCGCCACACATGTGAAATTGAGTAACAGAAAGTCGACATTTGGGATGCCAGTAGGTTTTCAATTATGTGGCGCCTAAGCCTTAGGCGCCACACATGTGCAACGCCCAAGGCTTAGGCGCCACACAATTGAAAACCTACTGGCATCCCTAATGTAGACTTTCTGTTACTCTATTTCACATGTGTGGCGCCTAAGGCTTAGGCGCCACACATGTGAAACAGAGTAACTTGGCTACTCTTTTGATGAGTAATGCTCATCCTTGATCCTTATCCTTTTGTTGGTCTTAGTAACTTGGCTCTCAAGTGCTGATACTCTGTTTCACTTTATTCTCATTTTATTGGTCTTAGTTTCACTTTGTTCTCATTTTGGTCTTAGTTTCACTATGTTGGTCTTAGTTTCACTTTGTTCTCATTTTGGTGGTCTCAGTTTCACTATGTTCCCATTTTGTTCTCATTTTGGTCTTAGTTTCACTATGTTGGTCTTAGTTTCACTTTGTTCTCATTTTGGTCTTAGGGTTTAGGGTTACTCTGTTTCATCAAGACTATGTTTCTCATTTCATCAAGACTCAAGTCTTGATACAACTTGCTAATACAAATTGCTGAAATTAAGATACAACTTGCTGATACAAATTGCTGAAATTAAGATACAACTTGCTGAAATTAAGATACAACTTGCTCATACAACTTCGTGAAATCTACTGAGTCCAACGTGGATATTTTCCTTTTCCATCACTGGCTTCTTCTGCTGCCTTGGCCGCACGAGCTCTTTCTCTCTTTCTCTCCCTCTCAGCTTCACGGGCTTGTTCCCGCTGTCTGTAAACCTCCTCCAGCCGTAGTTTCTCTTCTTGGTTTTTCCTTATCATATCATCAAGAAAAGCCCTCTGCTCCACACAGTACTCTTCCCACTCTTTCTTCTGCGCTGCTTTCTCCTCTGCTTCAGCATTCTCGCGGCGCTCTTCCAAGTCCCAGCTAGCCCATGCACGGCGACCTCTTTCACGAATCTCTGTCACCGCCCAGTCCGACATTTCCGTGTCAATCCAACGATAGTACATGCAGAGAGGAGGAGGAGACTACCAGGAGGATCAGATTCAAGTAAACAATAATCTGGATGACTTGAGCATACCGGAGGCCTGATGTACGCAGAAATAGATTCGGGTGGATCAGATTCATAATTGGCGCACATGAAAAACTTCATGCCCAACCAATCTGAAAAATCCTCCACCTCCTTCACCTTGCAGAGATCACCGCATCAACATCGAACTGCTTCCACACCCCGAGGCAAACTCGCACTCTTCATTTTCTTAGGCCTGATACTTTGATCCGAGCAAGGCAAACTCATATTGACTAAAGCGGTGGTAGTGTTCTGAAGGAAGGCAATCCAATGCCTCCTTTTATAGACCGGAGGAGGGAAAGGTGGCGGGAACGGAGGAGGGAAAGGTGGCGGGAAAGGAAACGTGGAAATTTTTGCGGGAACGGAGGAGGGAAAGGTGGCGGGAAAGAAGACGTGGAAATTTTGGCGGGAACGGAGGAGGGAAAGGTGGCGGGAAAGAAGACGTGGAAATTTTGGCGGGAACGGAGGAGGGAAAGGTGGCAGGAAAGAAGACGTGGAAATTTTGGCGGAACGGAGGAGGGAAAGGTGGCGGGAAAGAAGACGTGGAAATTTTGACGGGAACGGAGGAGGGAAAGGTGGCGGGAAATAGTGTGCTTTGAGATGCGAGTAGGTTTGCACATGTGTGGCGCCTAAGCTTTGGGCGTTGCACATGTGTGGCGCCCAAGGCTTAGGCATGTGGCGCCTAAGCCTTGGGCGCCACACATGTGAAAACCTGCTGGAAGCTTAATTTTGACAGCAATACAACATTTTTGACAGCAACTAAATGGTTCACAACAAGTGCAACAACATCATCATATATTTAGACAGCATTTTTGACAGATCATCATCATATATTTAGACAGCAACTAAATGGTTCACAACAAGTGCAACAGCAACTAAATGGTTCACAACTCGAAATAGTTCACAACAAAAGTAAATGGTTCACAACACAAGTGCAACACCAACTCCAAATGGCTCCGGTTCACATCTTGGGGCCTCGTCCCCTCTTAGAAACTAGCTTCTTTCTTCTGGCAACCACAAATTGCTCCGTGTCATCCGACTCATCGTCATCGTCATCCTCATCCTCATCATCCATGCTTCTCATCCTTGACAAACGAGAGCCCCCGGCGACCGGGTTCTTTCCTTTCGCATAATCATCCGGTGAGTACCGCCTAAATTCCTTCCTAGGCTTCAACATGTAAGCGGAGCATTGGAAAGCCTTCAACGTCATCCCGTGTGCAACCTAATACATATGAAGGTTGAAAGTTCAAAGTTGAAGGTTGAAAGTGCAAAATGTTTTATGGCTATGTCATACCTTAGGAGTGTCAACATCATCCTCTACAGTATTTCTTTGGGTATTAGCTGCCGAGGTAATGTCACCATCGTCCATACGAGCACCCGAAGAAGCTGAATTGTCTAGAGTATTTCTTTCGGATGAACCGGATCTCGAAGGTGAAACATATTCAGGGTCACGACAACCTAAAATGTTGGATAGGCGCCGTAACTTCTGGCCCTGTTCCTGTTAGATTCAAATATAAATGACATATATAAGGTAACCTATAATGTTGCATTCGTGGGCAAAATAATAATAATGACACAACACCTTTATGAAAAGACGAAGTGCAGATTCTCCCTTTTTTCCTCCAGGTGTGTTATCTAGAATATCTTCGGACTCATCAGCTTGTTTCTTGACCTCTTTGCGCTATGATCATAAGACAATGACATGCAAGTGAATAGGTGTACTAGAATTCATACTTAACATAGGTGAGCACACTTACCACAAAGTTCAGGACAGGGGCGAAGGAAGTTTGGTACCCTTCGCGAATTAACTTGTTGTAACGGCCTTGGGCAAGTGCATCGTACTCAGTGGGTTCTTCCAATATGTCCTCCTCGTAAGCCGGCGGACAAATCTCGACACGAGTACTCTCCTGAAACCATCTTACGTAGTTGTTGAACGCAAGCGGACAATGCTGGCGGTTCTGGGTTCGTCGTATGCTCGAAGCTGCCTGCACACTTTGCTCGAACATAATGACATAGCTCTTATGATGCTTCTCCCAATCCTTGATCTTTCGCTGCCTCCTCCTATCCAACATGCTTTTAACAAAACACATCAGTAGCTCGCTCAACACTAAGAACAAAACTAATCAGTACTTATTTTTTGTTACCTGTGAAGCTGTGTGTCCGTGTCCAACCACTCCGGCGGGTGTGGCTGAAAGAACCCAAATTGATGCATCACACGATGCGGGAGATGAAACTCAACCGCCCAATTGCATATAAGGGGACAACGCATTAGCCAAAGATGTCTTTCCTGCACGCATAGTGGATTGAGCTCGAACGTGTGTGCATCACCAAAGTTTGGCCCGACACCATATGGCTCCCATTCCACCTACAACACAACATAAAAGGCACAATTCATTTTACTCACAACATAAAAGCTGGAAGTCAACTCTGAAACCATCTTACCTGCTGGGGGTAAGCGAATCCATCTCGTTGGTGTATTGCTTGTACAATAGGTTCACTTCGCTTGCCACCTCCAATACCAAGTCCCACTTGTAAGCCCATGTAGGTTGCCGTACAGGGTTGCCGTGGTCATCCCAGGTATTCCACTGTGAGCTTTTAGGGCGTCCAACAGGTAGGCGTTCCCAGCTCCATACTGAAAGTAGGAGCATACAACCACCAACTCCACCGTCCTTTGTCGTCCTGCGACAAGCATCGTCCAACTACAAGTAACAACAAACATGCATCAGTTTAGTAGAAAAAGATAACAGAGAGTACTTAATACTAACAATTTATTACCTGCCGATACAAGTAAGCCAGTGCGGCCGAGCCCCGGCTGAACTTGTGGTCGAAAACAGTCAACGCCTTCACCCACATCCATGGAGCATTCTTGCATGTGTCGTCAGCAAAGATAGTCCTAGAGATGACGTACCACATGTACACGCGAGCATACCTCTGGATCACCTCGTCATCTGCGTCCTCAGGACAATGAGCAAAGTTCGCGGCAATCCAAGTGAAAGGAGCGTCGGCCGGGACTCTATCTTTCTTCCCTCCATCTTCTACCTCCGGCTCCTGCGGCGACATACCAATAAGAGCCTCCATTTGTTGCCGCCATCCCTCGGAATCAGTGCTCATACAAAGAGGCTTCCCCTCGATCGGAAGTGCGGTGATCATGGAAACATCTTGAAGAGTAACCGTCATCTCTCCGGTCCGGAGGTGAAAACTATGTGTCTCCGGCCTCCAACGATCAATAAGTGTTGTGACTGCCGCAGCGTTCAGATTGGGTGTTGAACGACTCACAAGCTGGACGAATGGAAGGAGTCCTGTCATCTCGATGTACGGGGTGTACCGCTCATCGTACTGCATTACAGACGATGCCCCATGAGACCGGATCTTCAAGGGCGTAAGCTCCTGCAAACAGATAGGAGAAGAAGATATCAAGTGCTTATTACATTTTCAAAAAATTACTCATCTACTAATCATTTTCTACTTACCATTTTCTTCTCCGACATGAAATAGGCCCGGTGATCAACGTCATAAACATTATTCAGAAGCCACACCATCCTACAAATCACAAAAAAATAATCATATTCAAAAAAATTACTCATCTACTCATATACTAACTAATATTCAAAAAATACTCATATTCAAAAAATTACACCATCCTACAAATCCTAAGAACTCATATGAACTAAATATCCTAACTACTACTACTCATCCACTAATCTACATATCCTAACTACTCAAATCCTAAGAACTCATATGAACTACTACTACTCATATACTCATATACTAACTACAAATATGAACTACTACTACTAATATACTCATACACTAACTATTAATACTAACTACTATTACTAACTATTAATACTAACTACAAATATGAACTACTACTACTAATATACTCATAGACTAACTACTAATACTAACTACAAATATGAACTACTACTACTCATCTACTCATATACTAACTCATACCCTAACTAGTCAAATCCTAAGAACCTACTCAAATCAATCTACTCAACAAAAACCTAATACACTTGGATAAAAGGATGGGAAACGGAAGGGATGGGGGAGGAGATTACCTTGGGGGATCAATCCAAGGAAGAAATCACCAGATCTGAAGGAGATGGGGGAGGGGATTAGGGATTCGAAGAGAGCCAGCCGCCGCCGTTGCAGTTTCTGTTTGAATGAGGGAGGGGAATGGGGAGGGGGTGGGGAGGGGGGCTGACCGTGGCGAATTAAGTCAATGTGTGGCGCCTAAGCGTTCGGCGCCACACATTACAATGTGTGACGCCTGAGGCTTAGGCGTCACACGGCCTGGGGGTGGGCCCTCCCTGCCAGGTGGTCGGGGGGTGTGGCGCCGAACGGCTAGGCGTCACACAGTGTAGTGTGGCGCCTAGGTGTCGGGCGCCACATAAAAGGGTCAGGCGGGTGAAATATTTTCTCCGAAGGGTCACTCCATGAGTTCTTTTCCGGGGTCATTTTTGTCAATTTTGCCCAAGTAGTGTGTGCATGTGTCGGCAATAATGGCACGTGATGTTTTGGTGTGTGGCATAGGATTAGATTAGGTCAGATCCAATGAGGGGACAGGCACCAATGCGCTCTGTGCTATGCTATGCATGCGTATTATTGGACTGGATAGTGTATGTGGTACCCTAGTACTATCCATTATGCAAATCAAAGTGTGCATGATTCGATCATTTGAGCTTGAGCAACAGTACATGTGCTCCTACTTCGGTGCATGTGCATGCGCATCGTTTATCTTCGAAGAAGAAAGCATGCATGGCAACCTCCGTGTCGGCCGGGTGATAATCGGACTGCGTCGGTCGTCGTTGGATGGCGCATGGACATCTCTCGCCACCTTGGCCATGCGTCTCAACTATTCACAACATGACGTGTTTTGTGTTCAGGTTTTGCAACATGCGTCATATGTTGCGCTCCATCAACATTTTCTAAAGATTCATATAAGAAAACGTTTTCAACGCGACGGCTGTTCTGACTGCAACATGAGCCATGTTGCAATCTCAATTTAAGCTATCGCGACGCATCATGTGCCTCGCGTTGCCTTGTCCTTTGCAAAATGGTCCGTGGCCCATGTTGGTGGCTGTAACATGTGCATGCATGTGGCGATTCCGGCTGAGCTTCTTCAGTGACACGTACGTGCCACACATGCAAGGTAATGAACTTATATTTATGAACGGAGGGAGGGAGTACCAATGTGGGTCGCTCCTTCTGCTCGCCATCCAGAAGATACCAATGGCTCTGCCTGCCTTTGCTGCAATCCTCCACCTTTTCCTATGGTTGCTTGACTTGTGGGCGGGACAAAGCTCCATCAACATTCAGACCTGTGGACGATGGAGGTAGCCCATGGCCATAACCGAACCAATTACGGCCTCTTTGATTCAAAGGAATTCTATAGAATTTCTGGAGGATTGAAATCGTTAGGAATTTTTCCTACGTTGGGCCTTTGATTCGTAGGATTGGATCTCATAGGAATTTTTCCTATAAAATATTTTATACTACATTTCATAGAAAATCTAACATCCACTCCAACCTCTTTTTATAATTCCTTTGTTTTTCCTTGACATCAAACACTCATTGCTAATCCTATAAGATTCAGGTGGGCATGCCACTCCAACCCTATACTTTTCCTATTCCTACGTTTTCAAAATCCTACAAATCAAAGAGGCCCTTAGTGAATGGGCAAGATAGCTCTTCTAGATAGATAGGGTTTGGTTGGTTAGCCGGTTGGTTCGCTGGCTGGCTCGTCAGACGAACGCCATGGCGAATTGACGCCGCACCTAACTGACAAAGCTCAATGTCCTGCATCATGCCGGCAGGTTGTTCCATCGGCTAGACAAAATTTGAAAGAGTTGTTACGTACGTCGAATGTTACCCATGCATACAAGACACGGTATTAATCAACTAGCGTTCATGTAACGTTGTTATTAGTGCGGGTTTCTCTCCTCCGTTCCTTGTGCCAAAGTTTGTGGCGCAACAGCAACAAGAGGTTAGAGCATCTTCAACACCCGCGCTTCGCGTCGCGCGTAAAAAACTTATTTATCGCGCGCGGTTCGGCTGGTTTAGCGTGGCCGCCAGCGCTGGCTCCAACAGCTGCGTTAAAATACAGCGCGCGCGCCGCTCCAGCAGCGCGTAAAAAATACAGCACGCGCGACTCGTCGGGCATTTCACATATATGGCATTTTGAACATAAAATGAGTTTGAAACATTCATCAAAATGCAATGAACATGTAAAATTTGACACAAACAAGCTGATGAATAAAAGTTTGAAACTCGCCGCACCTGTCAAATGCCCTGCAAGCTTCTTTCCCCTCGCCTTCGAGCTGCCGGAGACGTCCGCCGCCTTGTTCTTCTTCGCGGATGTCTTGCCCTTCTTCGGCCGCACCGCATTGGGGAGCTTCGAGGGGGGGGGGGCGGCGGCACGAGACGGCGCCGACGCGACGCCACCCGTCGCCGTGGTCATCCGCGGCGGCAAGAAGAGGCTGCGCGCGAAGCCGATGCTCGGCGGAGCTCCGGCGGTGGCGAGGCCACCGGTCCCCGCGCTAGGGTTTCCGGTGGCGGGGGGGGGGGGGGGTCGCGGCTGTACAATGGGGTGAGCGGGGTGCCGGCGCGTGCGTCCACGGGTGCAGTTCGCCGGCGCCGACGCGCGCGGGGTGTAGGAGGCGGAGAGGAGAGAGTGCGGCGCGAGCGCTCGAGTGTGGCGCGCGCGGAAGCGGGCGTCCCAAATACACCTCGCGAGATAGCGAATCCGACCGCGCGCCCAACTCCTTATAACGCGCGCGTGGTTATTGCGCGCCCGCTGAAGCCACCCACCGGATTGCGCGCGCGTTAAAATGGCCTAATTTTCGACGCGGCGTTTGTTTAGCGCGGCTGTTGGAGATGCTCTTAGCAAGGTGTGGCGCAACGGCGCGTTGTATGCAATGAGCAGTAACCATCTCTCAACAAACATTCAGATGGGGAAGCAACATTATTGTGTCCATCTCCGTCACAGTATCTAAAGGTTATTTGACATGTAGTATAGACGAAAACCGACCTTACGGTTAGAGCACGTACAGTGCACGCGTTGATTTTTGGAGATGCTAACATATCTTTGGTCCACAAGCACGCTACTTACTAGTGCAGTGACTATACATTGTTGTCCACTCTTCCAAAAAAAAGCACCACCACAAGTCCATGCATTTTTCTTTTCCTTTTTGAAGAGAGGGCTCAAGTTCATGGCATGCATCCAAGTATCCAACCGAACTGGTAATGGCTGCTGGCCCTGTCCTTTTACTTACTTGCTATGGCACAGAGGGCCACAAGTCTACTAGACTACTATTCCCTTCATCCAAAATTACTTATAAAAAAATAGCTACAAATGAATGTATCTATAACTAAAATACATCTATATACATCTATTTCCACGACAAGTATTTTTGAACAAAGGGAGTAATTAATTTTAGTCAAAACTAAAAATACATCAACTAGCACGTAGCCATATGATCTACCATTAGAATGGAAAGACCTAACATTAGCAATCATGACAGTCAATATCAAATCTAGTTGGTGCGATTGCTACTTTTATTTAACTGATAATTTTCTGCCTAAGTCTAGTGTTAATTAATTAGGAGCACCTACCTAGCCTTGCCTGTTTAGAATCAACACAAGAATGGAACAAACGTTAAATAATTAGTTGGTGTGAAGTTGACTACGGCCTCCTCTAATGCAACTGCTACACCTGACCTCGAGTACCTCTTCCAAATAAATAAAAGCGCCATAATTGAAAAGCAAAACTACCAATTCTTCTGAAATTTTCGGTTATAACAATCCACAAGAGGCAGGAACCCGGGGCCCCTGTCTTGTTATATCCGTGTTGGCCTTTTCAGTGGCAACGGGCAAATCATCTTCATTGTGGCCTTCGTTATCGTGTTTTATTGTTGAAAATGTGCTGGAAAACGGGCAATTATCCTGCAATTTTCAGGCTAGGTGAGGAGCTTAGCTTATGTTTGCTAGTGTAATGGAATAGAGACTAGAGGCTTCTTTTCAAGTGACAATGGTGGGCTCAATTAGTGTGTTCTGGGGCGTCCCATGCATGCATGAAGTAAGGCTTCTCGCTACAAGTTAAACCCAGGCCTGCACTAGCTCCACGGCTGTTTGCTTGTTTCGTTCAAAAGGAAAGAAGAACTGTTTCAAAATTTCACTCCAAACCGCAGCCTCACCTGTTGTGGATTCTCTGAAGTAACACTGAATAGTACTAGTAATACAGTTTAGTGTGTGGCTAACGACTTAACTATAGCTACGTCGCTGCCGTACTAATTACAGGATGACAGAAGACAAACGGCAGGAGAGTTTGTGGATTTAGGGGGGGCAAGAGTATTGTAATTATTTTGGCCAATGGAAATAGATGCTTCTTTGTACCATTATATTTGGTTTATTTGGAAAATACTCGTCTCATAGGCACACATGATCCCTATACTCTTTACCCCAAGAAAAAAAAGACATTTTTATAAATTTTAAAGAATGAATATGTGTATGTAAGTGTAAAATTTGAAACCACAACATGAACATGTGGGGCCTGTAACAACTGAAAAAGTGTGGTTGAATGTGATTAAGTGGAGGATTTATTTTTATTTGACTTTGGCAAGCTGATGTTGGTGCCTTTGTTGGGTTGCTTAAGGGGTGCGGTAGGATATATTTTAAAGCTGATTCCTGCATAGCTAGTAGGTTTATGACAAGAATGGTTCTTATGGACAAAAGGACTGGGTTTGAGTGGAACCCATTCAATATTTATGGGGCTGCTCATTCCGTAGATAAGGACGAGTTTCTTGTTGATTGGGTTTAGATGCTAGGTTTAATAACTTTCCTTCGTAGTTGGTGGTGAATTTAAGATTATTAGTAGAAGAAGTAAAGAGAGAAATAAATGTAAGAAGGTCTCAGACTGGTCACTATTCTTATTATATTCTATTGGTAGTAGAAGAAGTAAAGAGAGAATTTTCAAACACGTCTTCTAAACCATGACGGAGGAATTAAAGTTTTTCATGCATCGATGAGTTTCTTACATCTAAGTGTTTTGTTTAGGTTTGCTTATCTGGCATTGTTTATTTTTAGGGTTATCAAACTCGGACAGGGCTTGACAGATGCGTGCCCTTAGAAATTCCGGCCAACCCTGCCGTGCAAGCCTCGAATGTGTGTGAGTTGTTAACTTGTTGCCTGTGCCCATCCACCACCGGTCTTCATGGCGGTGTCAGGACACCTGCTCCGTGCCAACAGACAACGTTGGTGCACCAGCATCCATCGATCGTCCTCGATTTGCCTATAACAAAACTCATAATCTGCGGCGCCGGGTCAGCCAAACTGCTACCGAATAATCCCTCTAATCTATGCCCTCTCCTCAGGCTGTCAATTTACTCCATGTGAGGGGAGTAGTAGATAAGCTAAGCTAATGACGAGCGTGTTGATTTGTACGTACGGTTTGACACATGCTGCACCACGAGGCCATGACCAAAACAAATGGAGCGAGAGAAGAAGAGGATAAACAGAGCCGACAGAGGAGAGAGACACGTGCAAGTTCTTTCATGGTACTTTTTACCCCGAAACTGCATGCCGTGTGCATCGACAAGCTTACTTACCGTGGCGTGCCCGTCGCCGGCCCATGTTTTTACCTGCTGCCATCTTGCTGCATGCGACCAATAATGCATGATTCATTCAGTGAGTGAAACATACTCCTACGAAAGTTAACCAATCCAGTGGTCTCATCATAGCCCACAAGACTATATTCAGCCGACCATGCTGAGTTGTTGCCACTGTGACGGCTCTGTAGGTTGCGAGGTTGCAACACCAACACATGCACGGTCCATCCCCGTCGACGGGCCTGTCATTTTCTTTGGAAAAAAGCATGGGCGTAAACATCAGCAAGTAGGGTGTTTCCGTGCGCGTGCCAGCAACAATGCCACGTGATGTTTTGGTGTGGTGGCAATGGCATAGGATGAGATGAGATGAGATGAGATGAGATGAGATGAGATCTGAGGAGCGAGGAGGAGACATGGCACCAATGCATGCGTATTATTGGACTGGATACCCCCCTAGTACTACTAGCCATTAACCATGCAAATCATTTGAGCTTGCCCATCCTTTATTCTCTGGTCCTCACAGTTGAAACGAAACACCATCGGCAAACAAGATGGATCTATGTGTTGTGCACTTGTGCTGCATATTAAGAAGAGCATCTACGCCCATGACCTGCAAATCCGGATCCTCAAACGCCCACGGACACGTCCTTCTCAAATTCTATCGTCCACATCTGTGTATCTCATATTCGATCTTTTATATCCATACTAGCAATGCAACGTAGATAAAGAAAACGTAGAACAACAGACAAACAAGGAATGCATATTTCGATCACCAAAAGAACACCACCGGATGTCCAAAAGATCACAACATTTCACATAATTCACATAAACAACGGTCAAATTTAAACTGGATTACTAAAAACATGAAATTGAAGACGGGGATGGCGGACATTCATCACTTCCTCGTCGGCCCTTTGCCATTCCGGTCGTTGACGCACCTGTAGGCGTTGCCAGCTGGTGGCGGCTCGTCTGAGTCGTCCAATGAGGAGCCTGTTGAGTAAATAGGCAATTTTCCGAGTATATTAATCCACGAGATAATAACTAGCATGGCACTGACTAGACTAATGATATACTGATCTTGAGCTAACCTAGCACATACTATGCATATAGTGGATACATCTATGCAGACAAGTAGTACTGCTAGGATAAATACGAACATGAGGATAAACGAGTCATACCCTCCAATAGGCCAGTTGGCTGTAGCAGCAACGTTGGCGTTGGCCGTGGCCGTAGCCGCAGCAGCATCCTCTGCCCTCTTCTTCTCAGCTTCAAGGGCGAGACGATCGGCCTCGGATGGTGAAGACATGGTGATGACGAGGACGGCGCGGACGTAGACGAAGCAGACGGACTGTCACGCCCAAGATGCGACCCTATCCTCAATTTGGCACGAAGGCCTCGTCAGGGATAGAAGCGCATCTCGTCGTGTCGCAAGAATGGATATCGTTACAAGTACATGTACTGAAAAGAAGAGGTATATGATAGAATTGGCTTACACTCGCCACAAGCTACATCAGAGTCACATCAGTACATTACACAATCATCAAGAGTAAGAGCAGGGTCCGACTACGGACGAAAACAAATGAGAAAAGAAGAACGACGTCCATCCTTGCTATCCCAGGCTGCCGGCCTGGAACCCATCCTAGATCGATCTGTGTATCTCATATTCGATCTTTTATATCCATACTAGCAATGCAACATAGATAAAGAAAACATAGAACAACAGACGAACATAGAATCCGACAATGGAATGCATATTTCGATCATCAAAAGATCACCACTGGATGTCCAAAAGATCACAACATTTCACATAATTCACGTAAACAACGGACAAATTTAAACTGGATTACTAAAAACATGAAATTGAAGACGGGGATGGCGGACATTCATCACTTCCTCGTCGGCCCTTTGCCCTTCCGGTCGTCGGTGCACCTGTAGGCGTCGCCAGCTGGTGGCAGCTCCTCTGAGTCGTCCAATGAGGAGCCGTGGTCGGCGGCGGCGGTGGCGGAGGTGTCGGAGAGGATGATGAGCCCTTTTAGCCGTCAGACCTCCCTGTCCTGCTGCCGCTTAAGCTTCTCGAGCCGAGCCACCTCCGCCGCCTCGCGCTTGAACTGCTCAATGGCAATCCGGAGCAACTTGGCGTTCTTCCGGCGAAGCCGCCACACATCCTCGTCGGGCTCCGCCTCCATCCCACGGCGATGGTGCATGGACTGCTCTGCCTTCCTCCTCTCCCTTTGTTGCTACTGCTCGAGGCGGGGGCGCGCGCCTTTGTTTCCGGCATGCGCGTCCGGGACGACAGGACGGGCACAAGCGCCTACCGCTGCCCACGTGGGGGAGCAGCAGCCAGCTGGAGCAGGGGACGGCATAGGGGAGGCACTAATTGCGCGGGGCTCCTGTCGGAGCTGGCACGGACCGGGAGGGCCCACTACCGGCTTTCGAGCTACGCCGACGGGGAAGTAGCGAGGTTGCATACCCGGAGTTGTCCCGGTCTTCACCTTGGACCGCTCCAAGGCGATGCAGAGGGCAAGCTCATAGTTCGGATCCAGGTCCGAGTCAGAGCAGCTGCCGGAGCTCGACATTGCGCCGGATTCGATCCGAATCGGTACAGGGAGAGGAGAGGACGGAGCGAGAGAGGAGATTGAGTGAGCTAGGGTTTCGAAGCGATGAGCCGAATGGGGTTTCGTAGGATCGATGGTGGGCCGGGCTTATCAAGGGGACACGCTCGGGGGTGCCCGGACCATCAGTGTCCGCTTCATATTTGGACCGGATATAAGGATTGTCCGAACGTTTGAGGCCCGTTTGAGACGTTTGTCTCGATCAAAAAATCGTTACCGGTACGTGACCACACGGGCTGCCCGGACGTTTGTGGCCGGTTTGGGACACCCGGCTGTAGATGCTCTAAGAGCAATTATAACCGGACCCCTCAAAACCTCCTCAAACGTCCAGGCAGGCCGCCCGATCACTGACCGATCATGAAAAAGAGACCCAAACGGACCCCTCAAACCGGCCTCAAATGCCCGAGCTGACCGTCACCCCTCATATCAAGCCCAAATATGAGGCGAATATGGGGAGCTTGGGCTCGCTCGGGTACGGCTGCCTGGCCCGTAGTGGCCTGCACTGGCCCGCATCTACCCCCACATATATTCGTCTACATTCGCTCGGGCTGACCGGCACCCTTCATATCGAGCCCAAATATGGGGCGGATATGGGGGAGCCTCGGCTCTCCCGGGTACGCCTGCCTGGCCCGCATCTACCCCCACATATATTCGTCTACATTCGCTCGGGCTGACCGGCACCCTTCATATCGAGCCCAAATATGGGGCGGATATGGGGGAGCCTCGGCTCTCCCGGGTACGCCTGCCTGGCCCGCAGTAGCCCACGCTCGCCCGCATCTACCTCACATATACTCGTCTCCATTCGCTCGCCGGATCAAACCCTAGCCATTTCGCTCCAACCCCCTTCACTCCCATCCGCCACCCAAGCTCACCCCCAGTATGGCGGCAGCGGATCCGGGTCCTTCACCTCCAGATCCGTCGACCACGAGCTCGTCCCACGCGGCCCGAGGAGGAGATGGTCGTCCGGCTTGCGTTTCCTCACTCCCGGGAGGCGGCCGCACGACGGCAGCGCTCGGACTCGCAACGCTGGGAATCTATTGCGTCTGCGCAACCGGTGCTTGGATCCGGCGTCGCTGCCTCACCAGGGACGGTGTGGTCCGTCTGACATTGAGGTTTACGTTGCATGCAATAGTATGGATTTAAGGTATCCGGATGTAAAATGTATTATTTAAGACGTGTCCGGTTAGTGTCCGCAGGCACGTGTTCGCGGGCGTTTGAAAGGCCGGATTTGCAAGGTTTGGCTGTAGATGCTCTAATAAGAAGAAGAAGAAGATGGGTGATGGGTCTGCCTGCCTGCCTTCGCTGCACATTCCTCTGCTTTTTGCCTTGCTTGGCTCGTGGGCGGGACAAACTCGATGAGGCGGGCGTGGTGGTAAAAGCAACGCAAAACTTATAAGGAAATTAAGATGGGTACGTACTGTTGGTGAAAACGAATTTCGGTTTGTGGCTCAACAGCAACAAAAAAGGTTAGTAGCACCAAAAGTGTGACGCAACAGCGCGCATATGCATGAGCAGTAACTATCTCAACAAACGTTACGATGGTTACTACAAGCAGTAGCATTTTAGTGGTGTCAGTGTCGATAGAGCATGCATCCAAAACGTTAGTATTTGACATGTTAGAATGGAAACCGACCTCACGGTCGGAGCACGCAGTACAACGCACGCGTTGATTGTTGGAGGTCAGGGGATGCTAACATTTGTTTGGTCCACAAGCAAGCACTCTACTTACTCCAGTGACTATGCATTGTTGCCCACTCAAAGAAAGAAAAACGCATTACCACAAGCCCATGCATGCATTTTTATTTTCTCCTGTTCAAAACAGGGCATGCATGCATCCAAACCCAACTGTGGTATAATGCCTGCTGGCTCTGACCTTTTGCTTACTTGCAATGGCAAAGAGGGCCACAAGTGTACTGCTAATTTGAGTAAAAACTAACTAAAAATACGCCAGCTAGTACGTAGCCATATAAGGCTAGTCGTAATGGGAGTACCATAGCTAGTACTATCATGCATGCCAATTAAGCAATTTTGATGATGTGACATAGAATTAAATGAAAAAAAAGAGGGTTGAGTATCATATCATGATACCGTATCATATTAAATGTTGTGCTACTATGTGTCATGCATGGTAATAAATGACCTATCTTGTGATACTAACATATGATACTACTCCCTCCGTTCCTAAATATAAGTCTTTGTAGAGATTTCACTAATGGACTACATACGGATGTATATAGACATACTTTAGAGTGTACATTCAATCATTTTGCTCCGTATGTAGACATCTAGTAAAATCGCTTAAAAGACTTATATTTAGGAACGGAGGGAGTACTACGCATTACGGGTGTAGTATCATATACTAGTATCATATGCATGATACTCCCCATTACAACCAGCCTAATCTACCATGAGAACGGAAATACCTGTGTCTGAATGAAGCACGAACAATCATGACAGTTAGACCAAATCTTAGTTGGTGCGACTACTACGTACTACTTTTATTTAACTAATTTCCTGCCAAAGTCTAGTGTTAATTATAACTAGTAGCACGCACCTGGCCTTGCTTGTTTAGGATAAACACAAGGATGGAACAAATGTCAAATAATTAGTTGGTGAGAGAAGTTGACCACTGCCTCCTATCCTCTCACGCAGCTGCTACATGCCTACACCTGACCTCGAGTCCCTCCCCCCAACAGCACCATAATTCTACTAACCTGCGTTTTAGAAGGAAATAAACTTTTCGATTAGACTAATCCACAAGAGGCAGGAACACCGGGCCCCGGTCTTGTTATATCCGTGTTGGCCTTTTCAATGGCAACATTCAAATCATCTCCATTGTGCCTATAGCAATCTTATGTTATTGTTGAAAATGTGCTCGAGAAAAGGCAATTATTCTGCAATTTTCAGGCTAGGTGAGGTGCTTAGCTTGCGTTTGCTAGTGTAAAGCTAATGGGATGGAGCCTAGAGGACTATGAGGCTTTCTTTTTCAAGTGGCAAAGATGGGCTCAATTAGTGCTATCCTTGGCGCCTCATGCAAGCAAGGCTTCTCGCTACAGGTCAAGCAAATCCAGGCCTACACTGCGCAGCTGCTTGTTGGTTTTGATAGACTTTGGTGGATCGGATAGGCTTAGTGATTGACGGTGGGTTTACCTTCTGCTTGACTCGAGGAGCCCGAGCTGATGCCATGGTGGATGGCGACGGCGGCGATGGCCGAGAATGGGCGAAAGGATGACGACGCTTCCCGTCGGCCTGGCGCTACCCTAGATCGGATTGGGGTGTCGGTGGGGTGTTTGACGCACGGTCAACCTCGTGATCTGTGCGTCCGGCTTCCCACCTCTCTTTATAGCGTTGGCGACAAGGGCCCCACCAACCAGAAGAGAGTTGGCGTCCTAGATCAGGGCGCGAGTCAGGGGCCCGTTGAGCCGTTGGACTCAAACGGGAGGAGATCAATCTAACAGGTTTCCCTCAAAAGGAAAGAAGAAGTGGTCTAAAAAATTTCAGTCCAAAACATAGCATTGTAGATTCTTAAGTGGAGTAGTACACTGACGAAGGGTATGTACCCTCCTGCAAAAAAACAAAAGAAGGGTATGTACTCTCTCTGTAAACTTGATGATCTAAACGCTTTCCTTTTATATTATACTCCCTCTGTCTCAAAATAACTGTCTTAAGCTTAATACAATTTTGTATTAGAGCCAGTACAAAGTCAAGACAGTTATTTTGGGACGGAGGGAGTATTAGTTTATGAAGGAAGTACAATTTAGTTCCTGTCGTAGCACTGTCGCTAGCAGGAATTTCCTGAAAGCTTGGGTCTTGTAACTTTGTGCAGCGTGTTTGCCCTGTTTTGTGTTTTGCTTGCGGCAAGAGGGCAATCAGATACACTCTACTGATCGTACCTGCTGATTGGCGTATGCTAGTTGTATAGTCGCTTTGCTTGATTAGTTCAGCAGAGTGTGGCGGCTAAGAAAGATATTCAGGGGCACTGGCAACATAAGCGACGGAATAACAAGCTGGCAATTTTTTGGTTCACCATGATATTTTTGTTCTCCAAAGGTTCCACCAGTCTTGTTGCCAAAATAAACTAGGAAGAACCTTCGCACAAAATCGCTGAGCAGCTGAAACCGGGATCCACGGAAAGCTTCTTTTGTTTCATTTCATAATCGCCGATCGCCATAGACAGCACGATCGGAGCATCACTGCCCAATGAAATGGCGATGTCCCGATTTCAAAAGCAGTTTGCTCACAGGAAAGCTCAGCAATGCTGAATAAGATCCGCGCGAAAAACTACATGCAGGCTTCAGGCAACCATCAAAAGACAAGGAAGATTATATGGGCGCAGGAAGATTTTGTCAAAATCAACGTGGATGAAAAACAGGCACTACTGGAGTAGCGATCCAAGATAATAAAGGATGGTTCATGCCAGCAAAAGGAAATCAGAACAGATACTGTGCTTGATGTTTTATCAGCAGAAGCATTATCAAGGGTTGCTATTTTCTGAATCCTTCGGCTGCAACAGGAGGACAACGCCGGAAGATCCATTCTGCAGGGGTTGCAGCGGAAGATTGTTACTTCCTCTCAATGCAAGAGTATGTTCATGAATACAGAGAAGCAAATACTGCAGCTCACGAATTGGCGTTTCTTGGCAAAAAAAACATGATCCTCGTACATGGTTAGATGACCCCACCTTCCTCTATTGTACACCTGTTTATGAATGAATTGCTCGCACAGCAGAGCAAAGAAGCTTGATGAACTTTCTTACAGCTCGAGACTAGAAACAGGATACGAACCAACAGGAAGATCCATTGGCCTTGCCTATAATACGTTCTTACAGCTCGAGATCAGCATTTTCCAAGTCTGTCGACCCAGAAACAGAGGACAACAAGCAAATAAACACAAGTCCAAAAGCTGAAAACACAGTGACATTACAATCGACGTTAAAGAATTCAAACTGATGCGATACCCATTTAGTTCTCATGTTTCACAAATCCATGATACAGCCTAGTGACTGGTGTAGATGCTGGACGGGGAGCACAACGTATCACAAGACTAATACATGGATGGAATCAATTGAAACTGGGGCAGATGGGTCCCTTGGACAGGCCAAGGCGAACCTCCATCCCGTGGTGCATGTCCGGTACGCGCAGGCTGTCAGAGTCTTGGGGCACTGCAAAGTAACCAAGGAAATAAGAATCACAAGAACTGAAGACATTTCTACTAGCAAATGGAAATAACACAAGGAAAGGGTTAGCTGCAACTTGCAAGGGCAAATGTTGCACTGAGAGACATTTTCTTAAGCTATCAAAGCAGAACTCATGGTGGCAAGCACTTTCTGCAATTCATGAACAGGCTGTACACTTTCTGCCATAGAAATCATATATGCCAGACTAAGGTACTTGAAACTAAGGAGGGCACAAGCTTGGTTGACAAAATTGTCGAACAATTTGTTATTGGTTATTCATGAAGAGATTCCTTCAAAATAGACTAGTCCATCAGCTACCTACCTTGTAAATATAGCTGTAATAATGATCTCTGCGGGTACTATTCTAGAGCATAACAAACTCTATATGCCAGATGTAACTAGCCAGAAGTGCGGAAAATTAGCAACAGAACCATTTTAATAAAGCTTATCTTGATTTCCCAAGAACTTGTGTGTTCCACTGTTCTAGGATCAAAACCCCACCAGATCAATAAAAACTTGCTCGAGTGTATTCGACTGTGAGCAAGGAAGCTAATGCCCAGAACAGCTTTAAAAAGTTTAAATGCAGCAGTTCTTCCTAACTCCAACCAATCAATTCATAAGTCATAACTAGCAAGTTTTGCACGGAAGCTTAAAGAGTTATGAAGCAGCAAGCAAAAGATTGATGGAAACAAAAAGGACGGCAATCCTTACAGTTAAGGTAATCTTCAAATCCAAAATCATCCAAGGAACCTGTCATTGCCTCATATCCCAGCATAGATGATGGCAATGCACCTGGGGGCCTTTGGAACCTGGAAACACAGAAGTCATCAATCAAACGTTTCTAGTGTGAAGCAGCCGTTAAGTCAAAAGAGCTTACCGCCTACATATTTTTAAAGAAAAAAAACTGAGGACAAGGAAAAACGACGTTCAAAAGTGTATAAACAAAACGGAAATCACTCTAGATCAACTCCTTTAACAGAAGCTTAATTGATTTTGTCAAGGTTTTGCTAAAGGCTGGAGCCACCAGGTAATTGTAGGTATGTTATGTCTCTCTGTTAACTAATCTTTATGCTCTCCAATAAAGTTCATGTAGCAGTATCCAGGGCTCTTACTGCCACTGGGATGAATTCAAGAATATCTTGTTTTCTTACAGAATTTTCGGTCTTCTTTTTTTATGATTTGATGATGTTGACCGCTTTATCTTCTTCACCCTGGATCATATAACATATTATGTTCTGTTCTATGATATAGCATGGCCAATTACAATTGAGCGCAGCGGCTCATGGTCAACATGAGCTTGTTGAAGTTCTGTTTCCTAAGGACAAAGCCGATCCGTCTCTGCCAGTTTGGAGTGTTGATGGGATAATGAACACTGAGATCTCCACATGTGTAGATGATTGCCTTATTACTTCATTCTACCATAACCTGTGTTTCTGAAGCTGCATGATTGGTTTTGTATCTCCTATTCAGAACGCACTAATCCGTTATGTTGCAATCTGCTTGACAGAGTGAAACACCAGGACGTATGGCATACTCATGACCTCTAAACATGCATGGACTGACCCATTTCTTGATGTATTACTGGACCTTCGATTGTCTCCACTTTCATATTCATAGATTAATAAAACAATTAAACATGATAAATCGGGGAAATTATACCTAAATAGATTTATGTATACAGATTTACTTGCCATTTTGTTTAACCAAATTTAGTTTGCAAATTCAATTGGATTGGATGTTGTGCTCCTGGGAACTATGACATGGTACTAACTGGTGTTGTTTAATCGGAGATTTTATTCACCCCAGTCGCTCCTTCCTACCTTAACATGTTTCCATGTCTGTAGACCAATGTTCGAAAGTGAGATTAACGAAAAGTCTAGCACAAGTAGTCTAGCACAAGATATGAACACATCTGGTTCTCGAAGTAAGGTCAAATCCACGAAACTGCAGCCGCCAGATCATACGCTAACTTTTTCTTCTTCTAATGCCCCGCATCAGCTACCGCCAGTAGCTAGCGAAAACCTATTTACAGGAGGGGGGGGAGAAGGGGGCGACGGGCGAAGTCTACCTGGAGAGGATCTGGGCGTCGAGATCCTTGCGGATGTTGAAGGCGGATCCGTAGATGGCCTCGGTCCCGAACTTCTTCTTGTCGTCCCAGAACTTGGACTCCTGCACGCACGCACGCGCGCGGGCACCCACAGAACAAATCGGATTCAGGGCTAGGGTTTTTCAGCTCGCGGGGGCAGATCGGGGAGGGAGGGAGAGAGGGTTTACCTTGTGGATGGCGGCCTGGACGGGGTGCGCCGGCGCGAGGTCGCCGCGGACGCTGTCGTTGACGCCGAAGCGGAGCACGTCGTGGGTCTCGCCGAGCTCCTTCTTCGCCATGAATCCGCCGCTCGCCATCGCCGCTGCTGAGCTTTTCCTCTCTCTCTCTCTCTCTCTCTCTCTGTGTCCTCTTTCGGGTCGTGGTTTCTTTCTTTGCGGAGAAGAAAGAAGGCTGGGGGGCCGCTGGTCTGGGCTTGGTAGATGATATAGGCCCGTTCGGGTAGTGCCTGGGCCTAATCCGTCGTGAGGCCCAAGTTTTTGTTTTTTTCCCTGCGTTGGTTTTTATCCATACAGAAGGCACTCCGGATTTTTCGTATTTTTCGCACACAGAATATCTATTTTAGTATCTAAATTTTATAACAACAACAACTTTCTTGTATCGGTTTAGAATTGTTGGCATGTGGTCGTCATCGAACAAAGTGAATATCTTCGATGGTGGGCGACTTGCTACGGTGTGGAGGTAGAGAAGAGACGAGCTCTTTGATGTTGTTTGCATGTCCCGGTGGTAAGGAAGAGGTTTGGTCATGGGGAAGGACGGTGGTAGGGAAGAGGTTTGGTCATGGGGAAGGACATCGCTGACGGCAGTCACCTACGGAGGTCAGGAGGGAGGAGGGTGAATGTGACGAAGGTGGGTGATTAGCTGCGGTGGAGAGAGAGGTCGCCAGTTCAGAACTGAGCTTGGAAATATGCGATTTCAAACACATTTAAACTTCAGCATGAGTTTTGAAAATTGCAAAAACTAACAAATGCGTGCTATGGAGGCTTTTCGGACTTGTGAAGCAAATTCTTCAATTCACAGGGCGGTCTATAAATCTCTGCGAGTCACAGTGCAACATCGTGCACAAAACATCTGGCATCCAGGCACAGTAGACATCCGTGAAAGACACGGCGGCCAGATTCCAAGGATATGCTGATGTTCCCCCAATCTATATACACATATCGCGTTTCGTGCCGGTTCGTTCACGGTTTTGGTTTCGACATTTGAATGAAGGATATAGGTTCTGCAGCCACAAAGCTCAAAATCATGAAGCTGGAGATCCACCCCGCATGCACACGCACGTAGGAGAAACGGAAGAAGCTTGGGGTCTATGGCCTAGGCCTACTTCTTCAGCAGGCAGTCCTTGAAGCCCGTCTCCAGCTCTTCTCGGTTCAGGTTCCTGCCGATGAACACAATCTTGTTGATGCGCGGTTCGTTGGGCTCCCACATCCTGTCAGGTGATCCCTGGAAAATGTCATGCACTCCCTACAAACAGAGAGAGAACATGGAGGCAGTGGTTAGGTCGTTTAACAAGAGGACGGCATAATAGCTAGCTAATTGTTCACCCAATTGTGCAAATTTGGAAGAAAAATTGTCATAAGCTTATGCAAGGAATCTTAAAACAGGTGAAAAAAATTGTCCAGTGACACTCTAGCATCAACAACATGGGCCTTGAAGAGATCAGGAGTTAGACAAAAAAAGGATCTTAGATCAGGAGTAGAAATTCAAGAACCATTAAGATCAAGCAACTGGTGCTTGGGTGTGGAAACGTACATACACCAATGATCGGTGTCTCTATGCTATAAAGCGAAGAAAAGCACATGACGCTGAAAGTGAAGAAAGCTCAGTAAACATAAACGACTGAGATTGACCAGCCAGCTGGGTAGGTTTGGCTATTCCTTTCTATTGAAAAGGAGTGGTTGTTAGCGTGGATTATCTTGTTAAATTCTGCAGAGATTGTGAGCGTGAAGAAATGACACTACCATCAAAGAAAGACAACTCTCAAATGGACTCGCTAACTAGCAGAGCAAATAAAAACATCGAAGGAAAGACAAGCTGCTTGTTTTATAAACAGACACATCTTTTCTACCAACAAATAATTTTCTAAGACTGTTTGGACCCAGCGTATCATTTAATAAGTCACTAAAGAAGACATGATTAGTTTGCATTCACCAGAACAGGAGAATAAATTGAACTGGATAAACTAAAGGCTTGAGTAACAAATACCTGAAAGACGAAGCGTTGGGGCATTCCACTGACAGAAAGCAGCCCTTTCATCCGGTATATATCATCACTGCGTGCCAGCAGTAGGTTCCCCAACCACATGTCAGCCTGCATGAGCGCAAGTAAAATGTTTGTCCTAACATACAGAAACCAATCATGTGCAGGGCCATAAACATATGTCTTGGAATTCATCTTAGCTATCTTGACAAAACATAAAAATGCAAGACACAATTTTCAGTCTAACCTTTTCAAGGTCCATCTCCCCTTCGCAAACGATGCTTACAGAAGAAACGCCAGGATCATGGGTGTGATCATGCGCATGATGGTCTACAAGAAGCAAACAACGTTAATTCACTTTATATTGTTGAGCTATATGGTACTTCAGATTTGTAGATGACCACATAAATAATACTATGCTTACCATGTTTATGGTCATGATCATGATGATGGTGATCATGGTCGTGGTCATGGTCATGGTGATGTTCATGCTCATGCTTGTGTTCGTGTTCATGTTCGTGGTCATCATGTGGTTCTTCAGTGACAGCACTCTCAATCCTGAAACATAAACGAAAGCCAGTTTCCTTTATGGTCAATGTCTCCTAATTTGAGTAACTAGAGCTAAATTTTGAGGGAAGATAAAGAACGATCACTAGGTGTAATATACGTGGCGTGCGCTGTTTGGTGATGGTAAATACCCAACTAAACCAGTTAATTCTACCCAAGAAAAATTAAAACAGATGATGACATGTTTGGTAAATGAATAAATTACAAGTATATCAGCAAGCTTAAGAAGTCACTAATGATATCTCAAAGAGTACATGTCCACATTTAACAAATAGCTAATCTATATTGGATTGAGACATCTAATGTGTGTATAATTGATTGATGGCATCATTTTAAATCAACTCTAGACATGGTCCATTTAATCATTTAATAGCAATACCTTAGGTCGCATTGTAACCCATCAAGTTATTGTGGCTGTTGATCTTGCATCTCTCAATGCTTGTAAATATAATATGCCTGATATATACTTAGTACTATACTCGTACATTAAGCATTAACATGTCATTTCATTATGGTTGGACAAATCAGATCATTATGTCCGCATAGCAGTAAAAGTATGGATCTCTCCGCGCTAGCGGGCGACTCCGTGAGACTAACATCTACCATAGTTATGCTTGTAGGATAATGTATCGTTCCCGTGTGCTTGAATAATTTAGATCAATACACAATGTGGTTATATTGATGGCTTTGTTTCTTTTCCCTTGACTAGGAGGACATATAACCATCTGAAAGATAGCATTCTGTTTGTAAAAAACAAAGGTCCAAAAAAGGCGATGAAAGAAAGGAACCTCTCCAAATCAAAGCCTCCAATTCCAAGCACATAATCCAAATCAACTTTACCATACTGAGCTCGTTTCAAATTAGCCATGCGATTGATACTCTGCAGGCACAAAAAACGTAATGTAAGGAATAACCACATGGCAAAAAGAGAGAGTAAAATGAATGTACTGTACTGACCCTTATACGCTCAACCAAGGAAGAAACTTCAGGCTCGCTAACAAGGTCAGTCTGCAAGAAGTAACCAGAAATTAGCTCCTCAACCAGCAAGGATAGAAATAATACAAAGGGCCTCGTAGTTAGACACACATGACTACACATTAAACAGCATGTATTGGTTACAAAAAACATTACCTTGTTAATTATAATTCTGTCAGCATAAGCAATTTGCTGAACTGCCTCATTGACTATACCCTTGGGCTTCACTTCATCCAGATGCAACCTTGCATGCTTTGAATCCACTAAAGTAACAACACCATCCAGCTTGACATCATTAAAAACTGCATCTTCTGCGTAGAATGTCTGTATTATGGGTGCTGGGTTTGCTAAACCTGAAAAACAGATAGACGGAAGGTGAGAGAACTGCACATTGTAAAGCAATAAAAAAAGCTAAGAAATTAAAGTTCTCAAAGTTAGGGTGATATTTTAACCTCGAGAAAATTAAATCTCAGAGGTTTCTTGAGTATCATGGAGATCCTCTTTTTGCAGGGTATTATGGTGGACATCATGTTCCTACAAAGTTTCCTTACCTGTGGTTTCAATAACAAGATGGTCAAACTTTCCCTTCTTCTTGTCAACCAATTCACCAATCATTCGTACTAAATCACCACGCACAGTGCAGCAAAGGCAACCATTGTTCAGCATCATTATGTCCTCAGCTCCAGCAGTTTGTGCGGCAACCAATGAACCATCGATGTCAACTTCACCATACTGCAATATACACAATGACATCAGATCAGCTTGACCTTGCCTACCTTAGCTGATGGCATGGCCCTTCTAAAATGATTATTCAGTGATGCACTAGCAAAATTAAGATGATTTTTTCAAATTGAGAAGACTGGCATGTGTCCAAGAATGAAAAGCTAACCCTGCTCAGGGACTTCAAGAATAAATATACAACAAGAGTTCCTCATACAGACATACCTCATTCTCAATGACAGCGATCCGTTTTCCATGGTGAGATGTCAGTATGTGATTTAGTAAAGTTGTCTGCGAACAGAAACAAATGGCAAACTGTGAATAAAACAGAGACAGGCACACATGCCACGCATGGTAACACAAGTAAAAAAATGATAAACATCATGTACACAATGGATATATATATAAGTAGAACTACCTCACGGTGCCCCAGTTCCGTCCTAAAAGTTAAGAGTTGTATTTTGATCTTAGCCATCTAAACGTTCTGCCTACGTAAAGTTCCTAGCTCCTATGTTAAAAGGGCTGTTCCTATATGAACTGAGTTCTCCCTTTCCAGTTCAACAATCGTTAGCACATTTGGGGGCACTGTAAAATTCTACTGCGTGTCAAAGTGCCAAAGGTGCATAGCTACACCTGCACGATCAGTCTTACTGTCCTTTGCCAATCCGTGCTACAAAGCTCATAGTTCATATGAAAAACAAATTCAGAGCGAACTACCTCAAGGTTTCGGTGACCCTAATTCTGGCCAGGTGCTGCTCTAACCTATCTTCCACTGTACTAAAGTCCATTAACGCAGATACACAGCAATACGGTAATCTGGCAAAACAAGTGCCCAGCATCCCTGCGGGAGAGCGGCGTGTATGCTATACGGCTCGGGCGCATGGTAGGGGCTACAGATTTTGTTTTGGGGGCGCCCTGACCGACCTTGCCGGAGCCGAGGAAGCCGGTGATGATGGTGGCGGGGATGCGGTTGTCGGGCGGGATCACCGTGTCGACGTCCGCGCCCTCCTCCGTGGCGGAGGCGGCCGACGCGGCGAAGCGCCGGTGCGCCCGCCACGACGGCGCGACCCTCCCAGCCCGCGGCGCGGCGTAGCAGGAGCGCGGGGCGGCGCGGAGGCGCAGGCGGAAGGGGAGGAGGGAGGCGGGCCCGCGCGCGGACAGGCCGAGCGCCGCGGCCCTGGAGACGGCCGGCGAGGCGGCGGAGCATAGCGCCGCCATGGGCTGCGGACTGCGGGCGAGGGAGCGGGCGGGGGAGCGCAGTGGATATTGTGGGACGGAGTAGACCAATGGTGCGGGTGCGGGTGCGAGTGCGAGGGGAGTTCTCGTTCGGCTTCAGGCGTGCCGAATTTGGGCTTCCTCCGAGGCCGGATTTGGGAATGGGCTGGCTGGCAGTAAGATATAATCTACTCCCTCCGTCCGAAAAAAGTTGTCCAATGCTTAGTTCATTTTAAATTTTGCAAATACACCCTTTTCGTTTTAAATCTCGTGCTAATCCCCCCTCCTCTGCTTCTTCTTCCTTCACCCGTGGCTGGACCAAGTGGCCATCTTCGCCACCGTCGGCAGCCGCCGTAGATGTAGCGGACGGCCGCCACCCACCCGCGCCGCTGCCCACCTGCACCGCCCTCAAGCTGTCCTCCCACCTGCTGCAGCGAATCTGGCCTTCCAAGCCCGACGCCGTGCTCGCCTTCCTCGCCGGCCTCGGCCTCTCTGGCGTCGACGTCGCTGCCCTCGTCTCCAAGGACCCACAGTTCCTCTACGCCGGCGTGGAGAGCAACCTGCGCCCCGCCGCCGTCCGGTTCACCAGCCTCGACCTCTCGCGTTCTGAGCTCGCGCGCCTCGTCTCCATCTGCCCTGCCGCACGGAGGCGAGCCGCGGGTCCGCGAGCTCTCGGGGTTCGAGTCCCGCGTCCAGCTATGCGTGGTACGTCACTGCATTTTCACTATGGAGAGATCAATTTGTTCTGTGAGTGTCCACTACACACAAGTGCGCATATCAGTATGTGGTGAATTTGGTAACTGGGATTGGGAACGCCGACTGGGGAGACAATAGCTGTATTTGTGCTACTCATATCCTCTGAATTGCACTTGGTCCATTGTGGATCCGCAGTACTTTGCTGAAACCATTGTTTCATGTGACATGGAGGGACTCATATCCCCTTCTCAATAAACTGAAGCTGTTTTCTGCCAGTTTTACCCAGGGTGTGTTCACCATGTTTGCAAGGTAGTTAGTGAGCTAGTGCCTGAACTATTAAACACATCCGAGCTTTGTTATGGTTTATACTTCCTTGTGTACCAGCTTGAATTTAGTGATGCCATCTGTAGGATAACATGCTATGAATCAATAAGGAAGTTATTGCCATGTCTACTGGAAAGGAAAATTGGTCATCATATTATGCAACTATGTTTAGCTCAGATTGAACCTTCTCAAGAACTGAAAGTTGACACAATATTCCAACACTTCCCAGATAACTGAAGAAAACTGAATTTTAAGGTTTATTTCAGACTTGTCTCTTGCTAAAATGTTGCAGGTCACATAGCTCTTTCTACAATCATTTTTTAGTCCACTATTAGAGAACACTGAAGGAAACTGTTCAGGGCGACGAGGAACAATTATCTGTTTTGAGTACTGTAGAAAACTTGTGCAGTACTCAGAACATGTGCTCTTGTAACAATCAGTTCTCTGTTTTGGTTGCACATAGTAACTGTTTTGTGTAATGAAAAAAACGGCATTGCTGCTTGTGATGGCTTGTGATGATTATTAATTCTTGCTGTTGATATCCACTACAATATCCTTGAAGTTTAAAAGGACCCTGTGTTTTTAGGAAATGCATGAAGTTCAACAATGCACCCTGGATATTTAAAACCTTTGTTAACTGAGAATACTTAAAATGGTGCTATGGCAGCCTCTTTGCCCTGTTTCAATTATTTGTCTCTATCATTTGTATATTGGGAAGAATGCTTCATTTGTTTACATTATGGTGCTAACCGGATTCATCTTTTTCCATTTATCAATGATTATAGATAGAAGCAGAGGAACGACTATGGATTTGAACTTGATGGCTGAAGAGGAGGAAGGAGCTCGAGAGGGTCATGCTATGGATTTGAACTTGATGGCTGAAGAGGAGGAAGGAGCTCAAGAGGGTCATGCTATGGATTTGAACTTGATGGCTGAAGAGGAGGAAGGAGCTCGAGAGGGTCATGCTATGGATTTGAACTTGATGGCTGAAGAGGAGGAAGGAGCTCGAGAGGGTCATGCTATGGATTTGAACTTGATGGCTGAAGAGGAGGAAGGAGCTCGAGACGGTCATGGTATGGATTTGAACTTGATGGCTGAAGAGGAGGAAGAAGCTCAATATGGTCATGCTATTGATTTGAACTTGATGGCTGAAGAGGATGAAGGAGCTCGACATGGTCATGCTATGGATACGAACTTGATGGCTGAAGAGGAGGAACAAGCTCGAGAGGAAGAAGCTGATGCACAAGGTAATGCAAAAAAGAAGGAGCTAACAAACAATGAGAGGTTTGGTGTTTACTTTGCTCTGCGAGTAATCGAGCTCAGAGATGGGAAGGTTCATCCATATGATAAGGTGCTCATCGCAACGCTGATGAATGTATGCGTACGAACAGTTTCAAGAATATGGAATCTAGCGAAAGAACAACTTGACTTAGGCCAAGAAGTGAACGTTTCAAGCAAGAAGAAGGGGAATGTTGGTAGAAAGAGAAAAGAGCTAGACTTGGCGAGAACAGCTACGGTCCCACTGAACAAAAGAAGGACAATCAGATCTCTTGCAAGGTGTTTGGGTGTTCCCCGCTCGACGCTACATGATAGGTTTCAGTTAAAAGAGCTGAAACGCATCACTAACACTGTCAAGCCCTTCCTCAAGCGAGCTAACAAGATAGCGAGACTGAAATTTTGCATATCCATGATGGATGAGCACTCGATATCAACCCCCTATCCTAGCTTCAAATCAATGAATAATATGGTTCATATAGACGAGAAATGGTATGACATGACGAGGGTTAAGAACACTTACTATGTACTGCCCGGAGAACCTGAACCTGAGCGCACTGTGTCAAACACTAACAGTATTGGGAAGATCATGTTCTTGACCGCCGTGGCAAAGCCCCGGTACAATGATGAAGGAGAGATGACATTTGATGGAAAGATTGGGACTTGGGCGTTTGTTGTTGAGACAGAGGCACAACGGAACAGTCAAAATAGAGATAGAGGAACGATTGAGGTGAAATCAGTGAAGGTAACCAGACATGTATGCAGAGAGTACCTGATCAATAAAGTAATCCCAGCAATCCAAGACAAGTGGCCCGACGATGACGAGGGCACCACAATCTTTATTCAACAAGACAATGCAAAGCCTCATGTTCTTCCTAACGATCCAGGTTTTCGAGAAGCAGTGGAGCAAACAGATTTGGACATTCGATTGTTACAACAACCTCCAAACAGCCCCGAGTTCAATGTTTTAGACCTGTGCTTCCACCGATCTCTCCAATCCCTAACCGACTACAGAGCGCCTATGAATATCGGGGAACTGATACAGGGTGTAGAGGAGGAGTTTGAGAACTATGAGGCTCATAAGCTATTCAAGAGCTTCATCACACTCCAAGCAGTCATGGTAAGAGTCATGGAAGATCAAGGAGGAAATAGCTACAAAATGCCTCATTTGCACAAAGATCGCTTACAAAATGCCGGGGAGGAAATAATCGGTGTGTATTGCAGTGCCGAGCTAATTACCGACACAGTGGCCATTCTTGAAAAAGGATAATAGACTAAGGAAAAGGAAAGCAGTAGATAGGGAAATGAAAAGAAAGGATATGAAAAGAAAGGATAGGAATTCGTGTCATGTGTCATGTGTATGCCATGTGTGATATGTATGTCTTGTGTCATGTGTTCAATGAGATAAGATTTGAGTATGTCATGTGATTTATTTGGATTTATTTGAATTATTTGCATTTTTATGAATTTATTTGAATTTATTTGGTTTTTATGAATTTATTTGAATTATTTGTTTTTTTACGAATTTATTTGGTTTTTATGAATTTATTTGAATTATTTGGTTTTTTATGAATTTATTTGGATTTTTTGGATTTTATGAATTTATTTGGATTTATTTGAATTATTTGGATTTTTATGAATTTATTTGAATTTATTTAAATTATTTAAATTAATTTGACAATAAAATCTTATGACAAGATATAAAGACAAAAACTCTAGTTGAGAGAAATAATATCTTTATTAAGAGTCATTACAAGATGTACAAGGTCATTACAAGGAGTTGGAAGAAGAGAAATAATATCTTCATAAGGGTCATTACAAGTTGTATAAGATCATTAGAATAAATTCTTCTCCTTCTTCTTCTTCTTCTTCATATTTTTCTTCTTCTTCTTCTTCTTCTTCTTCTTCTTCAATACACATGATAGTTTCCTATTCTCCAAATAATTCTGCAGTACACAAACAAAACGTTATCTTTTCAACCATTTCAGAAACTCCAAGTTGTCAAGTGGCCGTCCTTTAACAAGTTTGTTGACCTCAATATTCTGCAGAAAGCATCCACCCACTAATTAGCATAATAAAGAACATTTTATGCTACAGATTACCTATATTCATAAAGAGTAGAAGCTCTAGAAGAGAGAAGAAGCACCCTTAGCTCGGTTTACTAAAACACAGGCTCTAAAATGGGCAAAACATTCAGAAAGCACAACTCCTTTTCTTGTGCTTGAAAACACAATGTCTACTGTGAAGGAAACATAAAAACGTCTCCTCAACAGGAGATGAAAGACAAGCAGGCCTGGGATAGAAACTAAAACTAGCCTTTTTGTTCAGATCTGCTTCAGACCACCACATATTCTCCTGATTGCCTGAGCTTCAGAGGAGGTGCAGCAATGGCTTGTGGTGACCAACATGCAGAGAGGATAGAGACGGGGCTGCTCAGTGTGCATTTGTCCCTAGGGGCCTTTTCTTGCTCGGGAGTGGTAGCAGTCGTCGTCATCAGATACCTTGAGATTAGGGATCCCTTCATTTGAAACCTGCTTTAGCATCAGCCACTTAGGATCATGGGGGGCAGCTGGGTGTATCTTGTCAGCTCCTCCAAGAAGCCCAACATCTTCAGCTTGCCATGTTCTGGTGTCAGTATCTCCCAGGATTTGAGAGTCCTGAGGATCACTCTCCAGACCTGCTCAGCATATATCCAAGTGTTGTTGTTAAAGATCATAGAGTTCTTATACATCCACCCACTAATTAGCACAATAAAGTAAGCAAAGCAACATAATTCAGCATTCCATTTAAAGAGTAGCCACATTTGTTTGGGTCTAGAACATAAGCCTAAGAATCCAGCATCTATGAACGTCGCGCAGTGCTCGATATATCGAACCAATTGCCACAATCAGGTAGGAGGAGAAATAGCACACTGCCGGCGTCCTCACTGTACGCCGTGGCGGCGGCGGCGGAGACCGAAGAGGAGGAGGAGGAGGAGCCGCAGCGCGCGGCGACGAACGACACCCCTCCGAGCGCTCGCCGCGGCCGCGGACCTCATCTCACCGTTGCAGCACGGACGCGGTAGCAGCCGCCGCGGGCCTCATCTCGCCGCCGACGGTGGTGGGTGTGCGGGCGGGCGGGCGAGCGGCGCAGGATGGCTGCTGAGGGGGCTGTGGACGGACTCCGCGGCGACACGAGGCTTCGATTGGGCCAAACAAACAAAGTTGTCCCGATCCAAACAAACAAAACTTAACGGAGACTCGCCGGAGCTGGAGTATGCACGGGCAGTGCCGCCGCCGGAGCCGGCAAATCGCGAGCTTGGAAGAAAAGGGGCTCCTTCCATCTTGAGATCCTGATGAGGAAGAAGAGAAGAGGTCGACGGTTGGCGGGGCGATAGAGACAGCGGCGAGACGAGCGGGAGAAGGCGGTCGGCGGTTGGCGGGGCGATAGAGACGACGGCGAGACGAGGCCCGGAGCTTAGGAGGCGGCGCGGCGCGGTGGCACCAGGAGTTGCGGCGCGGCGCGGTGGAGGAAGATGGAGGGGAGCGCGCGTTCGGTCGGGCAAACATGAAGGGGTTTTTTGAAAAAATGCCTCGGTGACATCTTTTTTCGGACGGAGGGAGTACTAGATATCGATGAGTTTTTTTAGAAAAGATTAAATTCTATCGGCTGATCACGCCTCCATGGCCGTTCGATTATGTGTTGATCAGACAGTCGACAGCGTCCCGCGTTCATCGAAGTCGCTTTTGTTTTTTCTGCAGCTCACCTATTGTTTCAATACAGTTTCCTGCCAGTGGCGGAGCTGGTACCCGGCGACCCGGGGCACTTGCCCGGGCTCATAGCTGAGCTGCCGTTAATCCCAACTACCATGATGCCTAGTGATTAGCTTAATTTAAAGTTATTTGCCCGGTCAAAGGCCTTTCTCCAAACACACGGTATGGGCCTTGATTGGTGTGCCTTAAAATATTCTGCTATACTCCTAGGCCCATGCCATCAACTTGTGATTAACATTCACGTTCACGCTGAATTAGGCCTATGGCTAGCAAGCCTGGTTAGCCCAAATCGCTAGGAAATAGCCTGACTCCTCGTGTTCTTTGGATTGACCGACGATCAGTTTTGAGTCGCTCGACTGCTAGAGCTTCGGCGGTCGCCGTCTCGCAGAGGCAGATTGCCAGACGCCAGTCAAAGTGGCCAGAGGCAGATCGCAGAGACAGATCGCCGGGCACGGGCGCCGCTGCTCCCGGCGGAAAGAATAGCAATTCACAACATCTCCGAGCAGCCGTGGCCTGGCTTCTGTTCTAATGAGCAGAGGAATTCGGGTGAGTCTAGGGCTTAGACAAATTGAGAATTCGCTATTACGTCTCTTCTCATAATTGGGAATCTCAATTCAGCTTGTAATTTTCTGCTATAGGAAGTTAAGAGTTCTATCATCGCAAGCAGATTGATTGAAGGCAAATCGATCCTCACTTCTCATAGGTATTGTCAATTTTCTTTGAACACCTCTAACCTCATTTTTATTAATCTTTTCAATCATTGCAAATCATCCCCACTTTAATTGTAAGTTATTAAATTTCAGATATGAGGAGGTTTTTGGTTCTTAGAGAAAGTATTGAGAATGCAAATGTTGTGCAGCCGGAAGCAGAACAAGAACCTCATATTCATGTTGCCAACAATACCGAGTTTAATCCGGCCGAAATTCAATCTGATCCCGCACAGAGGAAACAAATTTCTGAATATGCACCAGATATTCAAGACCAAGTTAGGAGGGCATACATATTGAAGGGTCGAACCAAACCAATAGTAAATTTCCATCGCACAGATTCTAGAGCATTTTCTCGGTCATGGTACGACAAATATCACTGGATAGAATATAGTGAGTCCAAGGATGCAGCCTTTTGTTTCTATTGTTTCTTGTTTAAGCAACCTGGAAGGGCTGAACACTTCGGCTTTGAAGTCTTCACCAAAACAGGTTTTAGAGACTGGAAACATGCATATAGAGCCTTACCTGAGCATGTTGGTGGTTTGAATAGTGGTCACAGCAATTGTGTTAGGCATTATGATGATTTCAAGAATCAAAGGCAAAGTGTGTCAACCAAGTTGGCTTGTGCAAGTGAGGAGTCACACAGATTATATAAGATCCACTTGACTTCTTCTCTAGAGTGTATAAGATACCTCATAGCACAAGGTTTTTCATTCCGTGGCCATGATGAATCTTCTACTTCATTGAACAAGGGGAACTTTCTAGAGATGATAGATTGGTTAAAGGATAGCAATGAAGATGTAAGAGTTGCTTTTGATCGTGGTGGAAATAATTGCAAGATGACTTCCGGAGAAATACAAAAGGACCTTGCAAGATGTTGTGCAGAAGAAGTCACCGAAGTGATTATGGGGGAGCTTGGTGATAAAAAGTTCTCCATTCTTATTGATGAGTCACGCGATATATCTGTTAAAGAACAGATGGCAGTAATGTTGAGGTTAGTAACTGTGTTTGTCTTTTGATTTCATTTATTTATTTCAGTTCTAAGTTCATCCATGATTTATTCATTCATTCATTCTATTTTTCTTTAGGTATGTGAACGAAGGGAAGGTTGTGGAACGATTTATTTGTCTACACCACATCATAGATACAACATCTGAGGCACTAAAGTTAGCTCTTCTAAAGATTCTTGACCATTACAATTTATCAATTTCAAGGCTGCGAGGGCAAGGATATGACGGTGCTTCGAACATGAGAGGTGAATTCAATGGTTTGCAAAGAAAAATTCTAGATGAAAATCCTCATGCTTTCTACGTCCATTGCTTTGCCCATCGTTTGCAGTTGGTTGTGGTTGCCGTTGCTAGTTCCTCTTGCTCATATATTCATGATTTTTTTGAGTATGTATCACTAATTGTAACCACAACAACTTCATCTTGCAAGAAGATGGAAGTGTTGGTGGAAGAATCTCACAAAGATATTTTGGAAAGGCTCGAGAGGGGTGAAATATCTACAGGAAGGGGCTTGCATCAACAGACTAGTCTGGCTAGACCTGGAGATACCAGATGGGGTTCACATCATAAAACATTGCTTCGGTTGGACCAAATGTGGGCCTCTGTGATAAAAGTTCTTAGCACGGTTGATGCAAATGGGCGTAATCCGAGCCATGCCGCCGGTTGCATGGAAAAGATGGAGTGCTTCAAATTTGCTCTTGTTTTGAAGCTTATGATGAAGTTGTTTGCTATAACAAATGAGCTTTCACAACTCTTGCAAAGAAAGGATACAAATGTTGTGCTTGCCCTGGAATTAATTCATGATGTTAAACTCCGCTTGGCTACCATGAGAGATAGTGGTTGGGAGAGTCTCGAGGACGAGGTCCAACAATTTTGCAATTCCAAAGGTATTCCAGTTCCTAATATGGATGATGAAATACCAGTTCGTGGTCGCTCGAGAAAAGAGGGAAGGACTATCACCAATCTTCATTATTATCGGGCCGAGATTTTCTATGTCGTTATTGACAAAATATGTGTTGAGATGAATCATCGCTTCGGTGACTCAAATCAAGAGGTAATTGCATGTTTCTCGTGTCTTGATCCCAAGAATTATTTCTCCAAGTTTGATGTGGAGAAGCTATCACGGCTTGCTGAAATATATTGTGCAGATTTCTCAAATAGTGACCGTGCAGTATTGAGGGACCAACTTGAGACTTATGTTCTTCATTTGAGAAACCATGTTGCATTTTCTACTTGCAAAGATGTTGAAAGTTTGGCTAGAAAAATGGTTGAAACAGAGAAACAATTGGTCTTTCCATTGGTTTACAAACTCATTGAGTTAGCTTTGCTACTGCCAGTGTCAACGGCGTCTGTTGAGAGAGCTTTCTCGGCAATGAAAATTATCAAGTCTAAATTGCGTAGCACGATCAGTGATGATTGGTTTAATCACTTGATGATATGCTACACCGAACGTGAAATATTTAAATCACTCGATGATGATGTTATTACTCGAAGGTTTCAGGCTATGAAGGCTCGAAAAGGAATTTTACCGAGGCATCATTAGCATTTTATTGGTACGTTCCGTGCCTTTCAATTAAGTTTTTCTAACTCAGCTATAGATTACTAATTCTTGTCCTCTAGGGTCTTTTTGGTGTGCTTCATCGAACATTTGGATATTTAGTATTTTATTCATGAGTGCTATTTTAATTAGTTGTCGTATTTGATTTCAGTTTTTGATAAAGTGTATGAACAATATAATACTGGTTGTTTCACTTCGTAACTATTGCGATTTTACGGCACTCTAGATGTTTTGTAGTTGCTTAACGAAATATCTGGTTCGGATTCGCCAAATTTTTTTAGCGCTTGTAGCCCGCCCCGGCTCCTAATTTTTCCTAGCTCCGCCACTGTTTCCTGCAACTCACCTGTTGTTTCAGGATAGTTTGTCGAAGTCGCTTTCGTTTTTCCTGCACCTCACCTATTATTTTAGGACAGTTTCCTGCAACTCACCTGTTGTTTCAGGATAGTTTGCCGAAGCCGCTTTTATTTTTCCTGCAGCCCACATGTTGTTTCAGGATAGTTTGCCGAAGCCGCTTCCATTTTTCCTGCAGTTCACCTATTATTTCAGGACAGTTTCCTGCAACTCTCCTAGCCCTGTAGTCGTTTCCCTCTCCTAGCACCATTCGCCGCCAAGCCCGAGCTCCGGCCATGGCCATGGCCGCTGAGCTCCTTCGCTTGTCGCAGTAGCGTCATCGCATTCGCCGCACTTCCCTGAGCCCGTAGCTGCCTCCAGCTCCTCCCCTCGTTGCCCCTAGCGACGGACCCGGCCTGGCCGAGCTCCGGCCGCCGCCTCCGCCATTGTTGCCGCCGCCTCCGGCCATCCCTCAGCCCCCGAGGACCCCCATCCGATGCGGCTGAGTAGGGGCTACGCCCCAGTGGCCTCAGGTGCCGCCCCCGTGCCCGGCAGCCCGGTCTTCACCGCGACAAGAGACGTTGTTTTAGAAATTATTTCCGCAACGCATCCGTTGTTTCTGCAACTAGACCGTTGCTTCAAGAATTAATTGATCGGGGAAACGACTGAGCCGCGTGCTAGCAGGTGGATCGGACGGCTACGAGCGCGTACATCGAACGGTCATTCGGGTGGCGGATGTTTAGTACGGATCCGCCGGTGGACGCCTAGCTGTTCCCTTTTTTTCTCCGGGGGAATCATAGGGTCTTAATACAGTTATAAGCAGCAGCTCATATGATTAGTGCAATACCATCCAGTAAGATATAATCTAGGAGATGTTGATGAGTTGTTGGCAAATCCTATTTAACGCTGCAGGCGCTGGTTCCTTCGGTTTTCTGTAAATCGACGCCTGCAGCCGCCTTAGCTGGGCTCGCTCTACGGATTCAAACCGGTGATCTTATGGTTGAGGGCGAGCCGCACAAACCAGCAGACCAAGTTCACCTCATTTGTTTAGTTTTGTTATTATTACTTCCCACTTTTCTTGCCATGTCCTTTTTTTTTCTTTGGAACAATTTTTTCTTAGCTATTTTTTTCTTCATTTCGTGAGCTTTTCTCAAGTTTGTGATTTTTTATCTTTTTTCATAAACATTTTTCTTGAATATTTTTGAATTCGTGAACTTTTGTCAAATCCCACAAACTGTTCTCAAAAGTTGATGACCTTTTTTCATATATGAACTTTTGTTTTCAAATACAATGAATCTTTCTTCACAATTGATGAACTTTTTAAAAAATGATGAAAATTTTCGTTGAACTTTTCTCGAGCTCGTGATTTTTTTTTCATTTTTTCATTCACATTTTTGAATTCGTGAACTTATTTAAATCCCACGAACTGTCTACAAAAGCTAATGAATTTTTTGAAAAAATGATAAACTTTTTTCAAATCGATGAACTCTTTTTTCAAATACAATGAACGTTTCTTCATAATTGATGAACTTTAATAAAAAAACAATGGAAATTTTCAAAATTGATGAAAATTTTCAAAAACCGATTAACTCCCTTGAAAAAAGTTCATCAATTTCTAAAAAAGTTCATTGATGTTATCAAAATTTTAAAAATTTCATTGACTTGAAAAAAATAGTTCATCAAATTATAAAAAATGTTTATAAATTTCGAGACAAAGTTCATTGAATTTGAAATACTTCATCGATTTTTTTTTAAAATCATGCACTTAAGAAAAAGAACAAGAGAAAATTAAAAAAAACTCCCGCGAACTAAAGATAATATAAGGATAAAAGGATGTATGTTCACATTAGATTGGTGTATCCTATTGGTTACAACCTCACACTCTAACTTGAGAGCTCTATATTTCAAAACTGACGTACGCGCCTTTTTTTTACTTTATTTGAAGTTTATAGAATAACAATTAAATGGTCCGGCCCGCGAAGGTGGCGCTGTAGGCGTCGATTCCCCCAGTGGCGCTAGGAGGTCCCGAAGTTATTGACTAAGAAAAAGCATATAGACTAAAAAAACTAAGAAAAGGCATATTGATGAATTATACTCCCTCTCTATCGAAATGTAGGTCGTTTAACAATATGTAGTGCAAACTTTTCCACGCTATGAATTTTCTCGACTTTCCCTTTCTACCCTCGCTCCCCACCACTCACTCATCACCACTTGGCTCTTTCTCTCGACGTCGTCGCTCCTCATCACTCGCATCTCTCTCTCGTGCGTGCGTCGCCTCCCTCTCCCTTCCTCTCCCCGTCACCGCCCTCTCCCTCGCACCGCCGGCTAGGTCACAGCTCCCCACCGCCCTGATTCATGTCGCACCGCTAATCCAGCTGCGGCAGATTCACAAAGCTACCATTTTTATGCATCGTTGATGCATTGATGGGCAAGGAGGATCTAGATTCACGCACTGGCGCTCGATCTGAGTGCGCCGGCCCTCGATTTGCTTTTTGGAGAGGAGTGAAGGAGACGTTGAAGCAGAGCCCGAGAGGTGTCGGCGCGGGCATGAAGACGACGACATGAGGAGATGGAGCCCGAGCGGAAGGAGCTGGAGCCGCATATGGACATCGTCGTGATGAAGAGTTGGAGCCGCATCTGGATGCCGCCCTCAGCTAGACTTCCCCGACCACGACCACGACGACGACATGAGGTTTTTTCACGCTTGAGCTTGATTAGTTAGTGGATGTGTTAGTGAGGCTTGTTAATTAAATGAAACTCTAAAGGATTTGTACTCCACCAATATGTACTCTAAACTTGAGCTTGAGTAGTTAGTGGATTAATTAGTGGATGCTTGAGCTTGAGTACTGTGAACTCTAAACTGAAACTCCAGCTAAATTCAGTAAGATTTGTAATGTATTTGAACTCTGAACTCTGAAATTTGTACTGACTCAAAATTCACTAAGATCTGTATTGTACTTGAACTCTAAAAGTTGGTTTTGACTGAAAATCAGTAAGATTTACAGTTTGTGATGTTGCGAACAAAGGTTTTGACTGATGATTGGTAAAATTTAGCAAAATTAGTTGAGCTGGAGTAGAAGTAGATAGCTTGTTGTTCCAGCAAAGAGATTTAGGAGTAGCTTGTTCCTCTTAATTTTGCAAAGGAACTAAATTGATGGAGTATTTAAGTGCATCACTTGCAGTATTTAAGTGCAGCAAATGATCATTTTGAGTAGCAAGTGATCATTATGAGCGGCAAGTGATCAAATGATCAAAATGTTTACTTACTCTTACTTTAGATTACTCATTGTCTAAGTATAATTAACTCACATTGTTCCTTTAATTAAAATGGAGTAAAATGTTCAGGACTTGCTGTTGTTTTAGTGTAGCAAGTGCTTCACTAAAATGTTGAGGATTAAATGATTCACTAAAACCTTCTTCATTTCCTTTAACTCAAACTTTTTATGTTCACAGATTAATTTAAATTTACTAAAACATTTTGATCATTTGTTATAGTTATTTGCTTGTAGGAGTAGTTTAGTATAGGACTTTCTTGCTCTCTTCTCTTCTCTTTTCTTTATTTTGTCCTAAATCCAGTAGCCCTAAATCACCAACAATTCTCTTCTTCTCACTTCTTATTCTCAAACTTTTCAAACAAAAATGATCGTATTCAACACAAGCCTTTCACACACATATCACAACAAGGAGTTACACAAATGATCATACACATTAACACATGAGTTCAAATGCTCATACGAATCAAAAAAATGAAATACTTATCACAACAAAGAGTTACACAAATGATCATACTTCACACATACTCATAATCACAAGGATGCGACACAACAAGAGAATGTCGCGTCACAAGGAGTACAAATGATCACAACAAGCCTCACCACAAGGAGTTACACATACTCCACACAAGCCTCATCTCTAGGGTTTACACATACTCCACAAAAAAATGGGCTCCTCAAGCATCTCCTCACGCATCTCATCAAGCATCTTCCATGAGTGAACTCTCTCCATTACTTGTAGGTTGTGTAGGGCATTTGCGTAAACCTCTCGAGGGCATGTGAGTCTTGGAGGCAGCAACCCAAGGTTCTCTAGTCTTTCCTTGTTCCATGCGGTATTTTATAGCCATTGCCCCCTGCATGGTTCAAAATTTCAATCATGCAAGCATGCAGAGATAAGAAAACTATGTTCAGCTTGTAAACCTCATAGTTTTCAAATTCTTCCAACACGCCCTTAATAAGGTCTTGAAGGGTTCTCGGGCTTAGACAATCTGTCACAGATTGCAATGAACTGAAGAATCCAAGGTCAAGCCCATTCAAATCAGGGATATTGGTAGGCTGCTGAATTATTCTGATGTTGAGTCGTGTGCTCTCAACGGCTGCTAAAAATTCCGAGCCATTATACCAAACTCAGAATCAACGCCACATGATGCCCGAGGATCTCACAAGACAACAGAGCGTGGTCAGGGGGTGGCTGCACCCTGATGGGTTCTGGCCATGATACGTCTCCAACATATCTATAATTTTTGATTGTTCCATGTTGTTATACTATCATTCTTGGATGTTTTCCAATCATTTTATAGTCATTTTATATCATTTTTTGGTACTAACCTACTGACATAGTGCCCAGTGCCAGTTTTGTTTTCTGCATGTTTTTTCACATCGCGGGAAATCAATACCAAACGGAGTCCAAATGCAGCGAAACTTTTTGTGGATTTTTTTGGGCCAGAAGACATCCAGTGGGCCAGGAACGCACCAGAGGGGAGCTCCGATGGGAGCACAACCAACCAGGGCACGCCTGGGGGCCCAGGCGCGCCCCGGTGGGTTGTGCCCTCCCCGTTGGCCTCCCGCACCGCCTCTTTGCTCTATAAATATCCCAATATTCCATAAATCCTAAGGAGGGGGACGAAAATCAATTCCAGCAACCGCAGATTCCAGAAACACCAGATCCAATCTAGACGCCATCACGGAGGGGTTCATCATGTCCATTAGTACCTCTCCAATGATGCGTGAGTAGTTCTTTGTAGACCCACGGGTCTGTAGTTAGTAGCTAGATGGCTTGTTCTCTCTCTCTTGATTATCAATACAATGGTCTCTTGGAGATCCATATGATGTAAGTCTTTTCGCGGTGTGTTTGTTGGGATCTGATGAACTTTGAGTTTATGATCAGATCTATGTTTTTATCCATGAAAGTTAATTGAGTCTTCTTTGATCTCTTATATGCGTGATTGATTGTAGTCTCGTATTTATTCTCCGATATTTGGGTTTTGTTTGGCCAACTTGATCTATTTATCTTGCAATGGGAAGAGGTGCTTTGTGATGGGTTCGATCTTACGTTGCTTGATCCCAGCGACAGAAAGGGAAACGACATGTATGTATCGTTGCTATTAAGGATAAGAAGATGGGGTCTATTTTTACACAAATAGATCTTGTCTACATCATGTCATCGTTCTTATCGCATTACTTCGGTTTCCATGAACTTAACACACTAGATGCATGATGGATAGCGATCGATGTGTGGAGTAATAGTAGTAGATACACGCAGGAGTCGGTCTACTAATCTTGGACGTGATGCCTATATAATGATCATTGCTTGGATATCATCATGATTATTTGAAGTTCTATCAATTACCCAACGGTAATTGTTTTCCCACCGTTTGCTATTTTTCTCGAGAGAAGCCACTAGTGAAACCTACGGCCCCCGGGTCTCTTTTCATCATATTTGCCTTTGCGATCTATTTTCCTTTGCTTTTATTTTTAGATCTATTAAACCAAAAATACAAAAATACCTTGCTGTAATTTATTTGTTCTGCGATCTATTTATCCTATCTACCACATTTACCTCACATTATTTGCCTATCTTGAGGCGTCGTACCCGAAAGGAATTTCTGACGCCATTGTCGGGAAAGATCAAGTCAAGATAGTCTCCCGCCAACGTGCCAATTTGTAGCGCCGTTGCCTGGGAGGGATTGAAAATCCCTTTAACACGTCAGGTTGCGAGTATTTGTTATTTGTGTGCAGGTCCTGTTTACGTGGTGTGAGGAGGTTCTACTACTGGTTAGATAACCTTAGTCTCATCACTGAGGGAAATACCTACCGTCGCTATACTGCTTCATCCCTTCCTCTTTGGGAAAATACCAACGTAGTTCTAGCAGACATCAGGCCACCCCTTAAGTCGGTTGGGGCCATTATTTCTCCGCAAGAAAGATATTTTCCCGATAAAATCCCCTCAAAATTCAGCCCGATCAGATTTACGGATCTCCGGATATTTAAGAAACGGTGAAAGGCCAGAAAACAGCAGCGAAAAAGGAGAGAAACACACACACACACACACACACACACACACACAGAGAGAGAGAGAGAGAGAGAGAGAGAGAGAGAGAGAGAGAGAGAGAGGGGGGAGAGAGATCCAATCTTTAAGGGGCTCTCGCCCCTCTGAAAGCCTTGGCGGCCAAGGACCAAAGGGAGAACCACTCCCTAGATGGGGAGAGGCCATGGAGGAGGAAGCCTAAGGGGTGATACTCTCTCCCCCTCTATTCCGGCGGCACCGGAGTGCCACCGGGGGAGCCATCACCGTGGTGATCGTCTTCATCAACATCAATGTCTTCATCACCTTCCTCATATCTTTTCAGCGGTCCACTCTCCTGCTCCCCGCTATAATCCCTTACTTGAACATGGTGTTTCATGCACATATTATTAATCAGTGATGTGTTGCCATCCTATGATGTTTGAGTAGATCTATGTTGTCCTTTGGGTTGATTGATGATCTTTATTGGTTTGAGTGTATGTTTAATTCGTGAGGGTGTTGCAATACGTTCATGATTCGCTTATAGTGTGTGGCTAGAGTAACAGAAGCTTACACCCGAGTAAGGGGTTGTTTACGTATGGTAGTAAAGGGGACTTGATGTTTAATGCTATGATTGGGTTTACCTTAATGATTTCTAGTAGTTGCGGAGATCCAATCATAAGTTTATATGATCCAAGTACGAAAAGTATGTTAGCTCATGCCTTTGCCTCATATAAAATTGCAAGAATGATTAACGATCTTGTTATGAATTGCCTAGGATGATTACGCACACCATACCATCATTATTCCACAGTCGCTATTTGTAATATATTGTAATATATTCTAACTCTATTTAGTGCAGCAACTCTTTTCATATTTTAGTTCTCCAATATCATGCAAAGCTATCCTATTTATACGCACAACACAGTTTTATTTCTCGTTACTAGATAGAAGAGAACGTTCGGTATATGTAGAGTCGTATCAGTGGCAAATATGACCTAAGAGAATATTGATCTTACCTTTAGCTCCTTGTGGGTTCGACACTCCATACTTACCACTTCCATCTTTGGAAAGTGCTACGATGATTCCTTACACTTGGGGATTATCAGTCATCACTTTCATCAATGAAGTGATAATCATGTATGTGTTAAACCTTGATGGTGAATGTCTCTGGTTTTCGACGAGTACTCTTGATCTGGCACTGCTTGTTCACTTCCACCTTGTGATTGAACTCTTCTTCTATATGTTGATGACATGATCATCATTGTCGACGACCTTGAGTACATTGCCTTTGTTAAGGCAAGTGACCACCTTCTTCTTGTTCTATAATATTTCGTGGCATGATCTCTTGCGGTATTTTTTCTTTCCCCTCTTCAGTTTGTTACAACTTCATTCCTATTCGGATGCTACGTGGGCTAGTGGTCTCTCATATCATCATTTACTTTTTGCTTATTGCGTTTTTTGGTGGTTCACTCATTGCATGGAAAATGAAGAAACAAAATGAAGTTTCTCGTTCGAGTGAAGAGGATTAGTTGTGTGCTACGACTCTTTTTGACGACAAGGTTGACTTGGTTATGGTGGTTACTTTAGGAGTTTGATGTGTATGTTACTACACCGACTACACTATTGGCATACATTACATATGCTATCAGTATTGCGCCTGCCCTGTGGAGCATGAGCTAGCTCACCAAGTATATTGGTGTTGATGCTTCTTTCGTATGCATTGACATGCACTATCAAAGAAAATCTCTTATATGCCTTTGGATTTCTTTATGAAGGCTTAGGTCCTGTTCTTATCTCCTACGAACTCCATGATTCCAGGTTCCCAACCCAGTTTCTAACTCCATGCAGCGAGCCAACTCTGTTCTGCCGCGATCGATGACTTCTATGGTCGCTAGCCCATAATCTGATGGCTGAAACCAGGCTAAGTCACCCAACCTAGGTAAATTGACCTAAACATGAGTGGAATCAGTTGATCTTTTAACTAGGTTTTTCATAGGGGGGCATTTTTTTCATAGGAAACATCTTACTATGATTTTAGCCTCTACAGTGAGCATTTGTGTACTGCATGAAAGGTTGATGGCGTCGGAGAGGGGGACTCAAAGGTTCAGGAGGAGTTCGTCGAGGTCAACACCAGCGTCAAGGTCGTGTCTGCAGTCGGTTGGGGTGCTGTGTCGGGTGCCGGAGGGGATGCAACTTCGGAGTGGTGTTTTGAACGGGAACCAGCTGGAATGGCCATGTAGATATTGGATCTGGCGGCGGAGGGGGCACCAACCGCAGAAGGGGGGAGTCGGACCCGGCGGCAGGGGCGGCGACGGATGGAGGGTTAGGTCAAGGGAGAGAGGAGAGGAACTGCCTGCTTGAGCGTAATGATTCAAGGGAGATGGTTGACCATATCGATTGTCTATGTGAAATGTTTTCTTCAATGGGGGTAGTTTGATTGTAAATATGGGCAACTCCTGTTTCTTGTTTTTATGGAGTTAGGCTAACCGAGCTCCGCATTTTTTACACCGGAGTCGGGCTAAACCATTTGGGACAACTTCACACGAGAAAATTGAGAAGATAGAAGCGGGAGGAGATCAGAATAGGCCCTTAGACTAGATCACAACATCCTATATCTCTTCAAACTCATTGTTGTCGGTCCACCATAAGTCTGAGGGGGAGGGGGTGTTTTATAGTTATATATAATTAGTCATGTATCCCTTTGTATTTTTATGTTCTTTAAGGGGATTTCTGCATATTGTAGCACGCCTGTATGTGTATACATACTCAACTATAGTTAGTAGTCACCTAAAAATACAAGTTGCATATTTTTTAGGAGTAGCTGATCTAGCGCTGTTTTTTTTTTTTTTTTTTTTTTGATATGGACATAAATGCTAGTCTCTATTGAATATCTCTACATCGGAGCTAAGGGAGTCGTCTGATTTCCTTAAAACATCTAAGTAATTTGATCGATGTTTGACTATAATCAATTGTACAGCTTTCCGTACGACATGTCTTCAAAGACGAAAAATATTAAAAGTTACAGTCATTAGCTATGTACATATTCACATCCTCCTGCTTGATGTTTGCCGAAGCTTCTATTTCCTTGGCAAAGGTCACTATGTACACCCCCATCTGGCTCTGATTATGACAAAAATGAAAATTGTAGTGAGTGATTTGGCAGGGCACCTGCCCTTGCTTTTTAGGGGAAAAAGGCAGAGGACTTGTAAGTTCTAACCTGTTATATCGTGTTCTTTTTGTTTGCCCGGAACATGAGAAGGCGATCTCTGTATTGAGCTGAAATTGTAACATGAGAAAGGATATATTATCCATTACACAAGGATCACACAAAACATAACATTTTATTTGAACAAGTCATCAGTTGCTTACCAGCATCTTTATAACGTTCCTCAACAGCAGCAACAAGCATGCCGCGCACCAAATCAAACTCCTGGGCTTCAAAGCAAGGCTGGTCGCCGGGCCTGCAAAATGATAATGATGTGTGTGTGTGCGCGCGCTTGGAGAAACACTTGTTCTGACAGGAACCTATGAAACTTAATTTTTGCCATCTTACTTGTCCAGTCTCGCGTATTGGATTTGGTCAGAGTTCACGTAGCTCCCAGCTGGCTTTGGCTGTATCACTTTCAGACCGTTGTTGTATGCAATGCGCTTATTGACTTGTATAGGAACCTGAGGGCAAAGATAGAGCAACTAGAATTAGGTATAATAAAGTTTGATGAATGAAACAGAGCGCCAATCTCGTGCTTCAGGAATTCCTTGTATTTTGACAAAGTGTAATTTCTTAATATCAAGATGATGTCAGTTAATCCCACAATATCAGGACATAGTTGGAGACTTTGAGATGCACATAGCCAAAAAATATAACAACATGGAGGAGAAAAATAAAGAGAGCCAACGTGAACAACAACACCCAACAAGTAAACTGGCAACAACACCATTTACCGCCCTTGACAACCCACGAACTATTTTTTTGAAAGATCCAGCTTCGAATGCTGGCATATATTAAAACATAGCAGGTAGAAAGGCGGTTACAAAAGGGTCGGGGGATACGATCGAAAGATCAAGGAGAAAATGGCAGAGAAAGGAGAAAAAAACCCACGAACTATGAGAAATGTTCTCTGAAAGCAATATCTTCAGGAAGAAAACGACGTGCACACACCACCATTGCCGGATCCAATTGCTGAAGGTTAGTTCTCTGGTTTTCACCCTAGAGAGCACGGATGAGGATTCTCCAAAGCAATGCCCTGAACAAGGAAACACCGTGTACACGCCAGCATTGCCAGGTGCAAGCATCAAAGGCCAAACCTAGGGTTTTCACCCCACAGCTCGAGCCCGGTACTCGGGAAAGGTTGCTGTTGGATGCGGGTCATGATCGCCATCCTTGCCACCAACAAACACACTTCACGAATTTATCTGCTTATTTTTTTCCCTCAAAGCAACTTTAAACTTTAAAAGGAGAATGACTTTCTCTACTCACGGATCATAATATTCATATGATCTACGGTGCACATCCGGCAAGGTTGCAAAACAAGATCTTCGAAAATACAAAATAGATAGCTTTGGTGTGAACGAGGAAATCGGTAACTCTGTTTTTTGCTGTAGTCTGTAGAGAATGTTTAATAGAGTATATATTACATAACAATTCCCACCAGGCCAAAGTGGTCAAGACAATAGCTTCAGTTGTTAGCAATACCTAAGGTGAAAACCAAAATATTATCAGCAGTTACTCATTAACATAGATAAATGCATACCTTGCACCGGAAAGCAATGTTGATGGCATCTGATGGCTTGAGATCAAAACTAATAACCTCTTCTTCATTTCCAGTCTGGATACCATGATGTTGTACTTCAGAGGTAATCATAATTGTTATTCGAACGACGGTGTATTTTCAAGTGGTGTTACCTTTGCAAGATACAATCTAGAGTAGTAAGCATCATGCACCATTTCTGTAATCCGCACCAAACGTACCTAGAACAGGAGTATATAATCAGAGTGGTAGATGGAAGTAGATACTATTATTATCAAAAGAATACATATATGCCAGAAAAATATATATGTAGTTCCGACTATTTCGTATTAAACTCACCGTGTATCCCATCATTTCGGTCATCTCCTTTACCACATTATAAATTGTTGGCCTTGGCTAGAAAGTCGATGCAGTTCAAAAACAGGGGGGAAAAAGCCGGTTAAAACCGTAATTACGTGGGTGCTAATTAATTGGTATCTGGAGAATATTTTTAGCTAAACCAATCCCTTACAATCCGAATGTTCCGAAGGGCGGCCAGTAGCATAATACTTGGTGTCTCCACTGGAAGAGGTACGGTAGTGTGGGCACATATCAGATACATATATTGCGCAATTAGCTAGAGAAGCATGCATCTGTAGGATTGCAAAATGTGACCAAGCAAGCAAGAAGAGGTACATACTGACAATAATGGGGAGCAGAAGATCGCTCCCATCTTCCATCTTGAGCACGATAGCATGGTGAGGCGTAGAATCCCGCAGCCTTAGCACGCGGGGGTTATTCTGGACACACCTAAGGTTTCTTCCGTCGCGCATTCTGATCACGAAACCATCTGACACACATCTGAGCTCCACTGCGAAAACATATGCAATCATACAGGCAGTCACTGAATCCGCCGGAGAAATTAATCAGATAGTTAAGCATCGAACAGATACAAGCAGCCTACGTACCAGCCTCCATGACGCTGGAGTCGACGAACTCCTCGCCGCTGGCGTCGAAGTTCGCCGGCGGGGCGCCGTCCCCGTCAGATGACGAGCCGTAGCTGCAGCGAACAGGCCAGGAGCCTGTGCTGTGATGCTGGGTCGGGGCACCGAAGAACCTGGGCGACACGGCGTGGTAGTCGCCTGGCGAGACGGCACCGGAAGCCCTCCTCCGCATGCGCACACGCCTCAGCAGCTGGCCGCCGATCCGAGAGCCGGAGGTCAGAGCGGGCGCAGCGCAGCGCGGTAGAATCGGCCCGCGGATGACCTCCATCTCCCTTTTCTGGATTATCGTTGTAACTGAGCACCGATCGAGATCAGAATAGATGGGGTTGGCGGTGAACTGGCGATCCGATCAGGCGATCACCATACCAGATTGGTGGAACACAAGAAGAACGAAATGATGAACGGAAGAAGAGGGGGCGATCGGCCGAGCTTACCAGCGCTGGCTCCCGGATGGAGAATGGATGGGCTGATCCGCGCGGAAGAAATGGTGTGTGTTTTTCTGGCGGATTTGCTTGAAGAACTGGCTCGAATTTTTTCAGCCAAATGTTAGTATGATCCTTATCGCTAAGCCTAAAGCTCTCCGGTTTTATGGCCGAGAGGCGGTTGGATGCCGTTGCCGTGAAGTTGACACTATCGCCCATAGGACCTGTTCGTTGGATATTTTTTTGACCCCCTTACAAAAAGATTTTTTTTTTTGGCTGATGAAAGGGACTTTCCCCGTCCAATTTTTTTGAAACCAAGGCAGGCAATCCTCGGAATACGAAGTATGTACTGTATATTTGACTGATGTGAGCAAATACGTATGAGAGGTCATATCTAAGTTCTGGCTCCGCCGTTGATCCTAACAAAGGAGAATTTGGCTAAACGTAATTGGAAGGGTAGTAAAAGATGCAGTTTTTGTGATCAAATGAGACTATCAAACACCTCTTTCTTTATTGTCCGATGGCCAGAATTTTATGGCGTTCGCTTCAAATAGCCTTTAATATAAACCCTCCTCATAGTATACAAATGTTATTTGGGACGTGGTTACATGGGGTGGAAGATAATATAGCCAAACATATTTGTATAGGATTATGTGCTATGCTTTGGCTATTTGAAACTACAGAAATGATTTGGTTTTTATTAGACATACAAATATAATACTTTTTTGCAGGTTATCTATAGGGTCACAACATGGATCCGTATGTGATCGTTACTAAATCATGCGGAAGCCAGAGAGCCTATAGTTTCTCGGTCTGTCCGATGGAAGATGGTAATTCGGGATACCTACAATCGATTTGGATAGCAGTCCAGTAATAGGATAGGTATGTAGTAGTCATCTAGGCTTATTTAAGCCGGTTGTTGCGAAAGTGCCTTTCTGCTCCCGAGCTCATTTGAGCTCGGGTGAACAGTAAAATTTGAAATATGTTCAAAAAATTCTGAATTTTTTTTGAGACCAACTTTGACAAAAGTTCTAAATGCATGCAAAAAATTGGCATGAACTAACATTTCTACAAGGCGTGAAAAAATAAACAAAATAGACACTCTGAAAATGCGCATTTTCAAAGCATTCATTTTGTTTATTTTGGCACGCCTTGTAGAAATGTTAGTTCATGCCAAATTTTTACATGCACTTAGAACTTTTGTCAAAGTTGGTCTAAAATTTTTTTCAGAATTTTTTGAACATTTTTTGATTTTTTTTCCGATTTTACTGTTCACCCGAGCTCAAATGAGCTCGAGAGCAGATGCTCCACGTCCCGGTTGTTGCACCTTTTTAATCACCCTATCCGATACCTTCTTATTGCTCCATGTGAGTTGTAAGACACTTCACAACTGTTTGCTTGGCTTTTAATAAAAGGTTGCATGCATCATCTGATGCAGAGCCCGGGGTATGCCTCCTTTTCTAAAAAAATGACCGAACCCATATAGACCGAGATAATCATTCGGTTCTTCTGTACCCAGAAATAAGGGATCTTCTATGAGGGTCATGCAATCAACCCGCTGTTTTGGTCGGCCTTGGCTGCTCCAACCTGACTCCATGGGCAGGGGGATAGGGCGTGGAAGGGATCTCCCCCTGGATCGATCTGATATGACAAGCGCAGGGTGGATGCATCAGTCGGCAGGTTAAGGTAGTTGATGGTCGGGTGTGGGTGGTGGTGACGATTCTCTTCTTTCGGGTCTGGGCCAGCGGCGCGGAATTGCAAATCGTCGGGACTGGGAAGCTCGTGCTCTGGCGGATCAGACTTTGGCTCCGGACGGGTCGGAGCTACCGATCCACTTAAACGGTGGTGGGCACGGTCAGTTGATGCCCACGAACATTGTATCCATCGAACAGATCGGACCACGAACATGGCGTCATGCGAGCATGCTAGACTCCGTCCATTAGTAGTCACAAAGCCGTCCCCCCCCCCCACCCCCCCGGCCATCGGGACCGGCTGAAGTCGCAGGTGTCGATTCCTATTATCATGGATGAGTCGATCCAGACTTCACGACTGATGCCGAGCAAGGAGTGAAAGGAGACGCCTTTCACTCCTCCTACTATGATGGGTGCACCATGATATGAGCAGATGGTGATGGCTTGGACATGATGCCAAGGTGGCAGCCACGAGGTGGTCCGCATGGTTGCCTCTCTGGCAAGCACTATTGTGGTCGCGGTGATTCTCCCTCTTATCGTGTGGGTGACAGGATGTGTAGAGTTGGGTGGCTCTAGCGTTCTCGCAATGACTGTGCTCCGATCAGGATATGGGGATTTGCCATCGTCGTGATGGTCTTGGCGACCTCGTAGTGACACTGGTGAGCTATCGGGCGAAAGCTCCTCGCCTAGGCGTTGACGACGACGCCGTTTGCAGGGGTTGCTCTCTTCTTGAAGACGTCATCGTGGTTCTCCTCTTCACGTGAAAAACCTTTGTTCATCGCGGACTCAACAACGACAACGCTTTGCACCGTTCTCCCTCTCGAGGGCGGGCGTTATCGTGGAGGTTAGGTGTGCTATGGCGTAGAGTCACGTCATACTATGATATTCGTGTGTTCTCTTTCGACTACGTAGTTGCTTGCATTTTTGTGTAAGCCGGTTATTCTTGGATCACCTTTGTAAGAGGGTTGTCTTACCGCCTTGTATCATTGTTCAGTTGTTGTTTTATATATAAAGCAAGGCGAAAAACTGTTTCAAGAGTACCTCTTTGTTGGTGTGCGCATGGGACCACCCTCAAATTCAAGGGGCAAGTTTTGATTAAGGTTTAGTAACTTTATTCGTACACCACTTGATGCGAACAAGAAAGCAAGGGCCATATCCTATACGGTACCCATTGCGTCTATTAAAGGCATCGACGCAATCAGATGCATACCCCTCTCCATGTTAGACCTACCATTGGCCCTAGCAAAAAATTATGCTTATTTGCGATTCGATCCGACGACCTCTCGTTTAGTGTTGGCTCCAACAGCCAACTAGACAACCCAACTCACATGATTTTTTACATGCTCTTTCTTTCACCTTTTCTTTTTTTTGTTCTCTTTTAGCCTTTTTTTTTCAAATTGCGTGTATTGTCTTTTTACGAGAATCCTTGAACTTTTTTTAATTCGTCAACTTTTTTTCAAAGTTGATGAACTTATTTAGAATTCGTGAGCTTTTTTGAAAATCTGGAACTTTTTTTATAAAAATCAATGAACTTTTTTCAAATCGGTGAACTTTTTCGAAATTAGGTAAAAAATAAATTCGTGTTTTTTTTATCAAAATTGATAAACTTCTTCCAAGTTCATATTTTTCGAATCTGGTTAAATTCTTTTAACTGCCTGAACTTTTTTTAAATTATTGAATATTTTCACAATCCGGTGAACTTTTTCCAAATTTATGTACTTCTTTTCAAAATTGATGAACTTTTTCGATTTTCTTAATATTTCGTTGAAAGTCCATGATTTTTTTCCAAAATAGATGATCGTTTTTTTAAGTTCATGAATTATTGTTAAAATTTACGTTTCCTTTTTAAAATAATTTGTACCGGGACTGAACCAAGGGTCAAAGAGTTCTTTTTTCGGATAGAACACATAAAAGTGATTCTGGTGCAATGGTTATTGCGCCAAGTCCGCCGACGTTGCATTTAGGTTAAAATCCCACATCTTGCGTATTTTTCTTGTCGTTTGTTCTTGAGCATATGGACACGAGCAATGCTGAGCTGGCCCACTATATCGTGCCTTTGAGCACCAAGTAGCTTAAGTAGCGCTGTAAAATCACTAATTGAATAATACATTTTTAAAAATCATTCTTACCTTTCCATGTAGTGATAATTGGCATACTGCATATGTACCACTTGGCGTAACCTGGAAGTTTTTTTTATATTTATATTTTAAAGCGCTTTATATTTTAAACCACGTGTCCAAATCTTGAACCGTTTTTATCGTTGAGTTTCTCACGTCGAGATCTTTCCATGTTGATATATTTTGATGATTTTTTTTATGACAAAAGTGGATGAAAAAACCATGCCTTTCGCGGTAGAAAAAAACAAAAAAACATATTTTTTCGTTTCTCCCTTTTCGAGAGGCACGATCATGCCTCTCACGAAGGCAAACCCATGCCTACTGTGGAAGCAAAACTGTGCCTCTCGTGAAAAAAATAGAAAACACATTTTTTTTCTTTCCAAGAGGCACGACCGTGCCTCTCGCAAAGGTAAAAGTGTGCCTCTCGCGTAAGCAAAACCATGTTTCTAACAAAAATAAAATAAAAAATGCATTCTTTAACCTTTTCGAGAGGCACGGTCGTGCCTCTTGTGAAGGCAAAATCATGCCTTTCGCGGAAGCAAAACCGTGCCTCTGGCAAAAGCAAAACCATGCCTCTCGCAAAAAAAACAAGAAAACCTGCTTTCTTTTGGTTTTCGAAAGGCGCGACTGTGTCTCTCGCGAAGGCAAAATTATACCTCACACGGAAGTAAAACTGTGCATCTCGTGAAAAAAACAACAACAGAAAACACCTTTTTTCACGCAAAATTTCTTTTCTATTTTTCCGTAAAAAATCTAAAAATGACCGATGAAAAACCGAAATGCCAAAAAAACCAGAAAAAACGCAAGAAAAATAAAATAATAATCAAAATCCAAATGAAAACAAGAGCTAAGCTGGCTATTCTCTTCGGCCGAGAGCAATTAGCCAAATAAAAAGAGAATAGGAAATGGGACGCGACGTTTCGGCTCTCGGGTGCATTTGCACCTCCGCCGACGAAAAAAATCAAAACAAATATTAAACAAATTCAAAAAATTCCAAATTTTTTTGTATGGTAGATGTTTTGATGTGTGAGATTCGCTCGAAATTTTAAGTTATTTGGACATCTGAGCATCTTTCGGCAAAAGAGACAAAATTTGGGTTTGTGAAAAAGGTTGACCGTTCACAATTTTTTTGACCCGATTTATCTTTTTTGCCGAGAGCTGCTCGGATGTCCAAATAAATTAAAATTTAGGGCGAACCTCACGTATCAAAATATCTATCACACAAAAAAATATTGGAGTTTTTTGGATTTATTTAGTATTTTTTATGAGAGGGAGCAGATAAGCTCGGGCTCAGAAAAGGATTTCTCACAGGGAATAAATAAAACAGGGAGAAAACGTGGGGTCATACCAACCAGAAAGGACAGGGATGCTGGGACGGGCCAGAACTGCAGGCCTTTGAGCCGCAAGTAGCCTAAGCAGTGCTCAGAACCTCAAATAGTCGAGGCTTCGCATATGGCGGTGAGCGGTTACAACTGGGCCGAGCCATTACCATATTCCAGTGTTTTTGGTTTTGCAACCTTCTAGATTTTTTCACCGTATTTTCGGTTTTGATTTTTTCACCGGTTTTTCTGGTTTTTCTATTCTTTCTTTGTTCTTTTCTCCTTTTTATTCGTTTCTTTCTAATTTTCAAGTTACATTTCTTTTTTTACAAAGCTTAAACTTTAAATTTGTTTGGAAATTAAAATAAATCGTGCTTTAAAACAATGTTCAATCTTTTAAATATGGATGTGTTTTCGAAAATTCTTCACAAATTCAAAAATGTTCAAAATATCAAGTGAGAATTCGGGCATTTCAAGAAATATTTCTATTATTTAAAAAAGTATGGAAATGTTCCTGTTTAAACAAGATCATGTGTTAGAGCATATATCTCATATGTGGTTTTGGTAATTGATGACAATTCTATGGACTAATGGTTGCCTTAAGTTATATTTATAGGATTTGTCCATATTCACTTCTTGAAGTCCATCTGTTGGGTTCAAGGAGTTTATATGATGACCAAGATGGTATTCAAGGTATTATCCAAAGAATGATCATAGAGACACAAGGTTGATCAAGATCTGAGACAAAGAGTAAATCAATATGATCAACACACAAAGCGTACAAGATGTACTGGGAGAAATCAAGTGATCCCGGAGTATGGTAAGCATTGTCCATTACGTGTTTGTGTACTAACCCATGGTCTTCGTGAGAGTTCTATGTGGGGTTAGGTGTGTTTTCATGGGCTTGTGTCTAGAGGAAGATCTCATACAACCCATGAAGGATGACGTCAAGTGGTGATCGTCATCAAGATTGCGGCGTGCAAGTTCAAGTGGATTAGCACGAAGATATCATGCTTGGAGTTTGCCATCCATTGTGGTGGCAATGGACTTGTGAAGATATGCTGAAGAGAGGCTCACCTATGTTGTGTATGGGGGAGCAATCAACTAGTCTTCATCAAGCCAACACAATCAAGAAGGTGGTCCATCTTGAGGAAACCAAGATCATCGTCATCTAGCTAAAGAGGATGAGGTGCAAGGTATAGGTTTGCCCTTGATAGGTTTTCTGTTTTAGGGTAGATTGTCGTTCTGTCAAGGGGGGTCTCAAGTGAGTAGCTCGATCGTATCGTTCGTTGAGAGCTCAAACCATTTCCATCCTTGCATCATACTTCTTGGTTCTTATTTGATATTTCTCTGTGTGAGTTTTAGAGCTTATGGTCATCTTCATGACAAGCTTGAGTTCATCGAAAACGGAGTCTATATGCATCTACTATGATCTTTTCAATGTTGGAGTTTTCGCTGTTTGGATAGCTCTTGTCGTCCTGAATCCAACAAGCTTGGGTTTGCTCGATTCGGAGCTCGTATGCGAAAGTTATGGTTGTTTCAGTGGCGAGCGGTAGTACCGCTAGAGCTGGCGGTAGTACCGCTGTCCCAGCGGTAGTACCGCTCCAAGACTTTAGTACCGTCATCTTTGCGGTTGTACTACGTCGGACTTTTTGCGAAGACTTTCTTGGCGGTGGTTGGCCCGGTAATATCTTTGCGCTACCATGGGCTCAGCGGTAGTACCGCTACAGCCAGCGTTAGTACCGCTGGAGGGTCAGCGGTAGTACCTTTGGAGGGTCAGCGGTAGTACCGCTGGAGCCAGCGGTAGTACCGCTGGGCTCGGGCTGTAAGTGGGGGTAACGGTCTGATTCCTTCCCCCACTATATAAAGGGGGTCTTTTTCCCCCTTGGTCCAACCTATCCGTTGCGCTCATGTTCTACCTCCATTGTTGACATTTTTAGAGCTTGCTAACTCTCAATCCCTCCAATGATTCTTGCTTGTTCTTGAGGGAAAAGAGAGAGGAGATCTAGATCCACATCTCCACCAATCACTTTCTCCTCTATGTGAGGGAAACCCCTTGGATCTAGATCTTGGAGTTCTTTGTGAGCTCCTTGTTCTTCCTCTCATATTTCTCCATATCTTTTGTTGTTCTGGAGGGATTTGAGTGTGAGGGACTTGACCACTTTGTGTGTTATTGCCATTGCATTAGTTGCATCGGTTCGAGTTCTCCACGGTGATACGTGGAAGTGAATTTGAGAAGCTTATTACCTTTGGTACTTAGTATCCTAGAGATTGTTCTTCGTGGATGCTTTGGCGTCCTAGAAGCTTGGTGGTGTCTTGGAGCTCAATCATTGTGATGTAAAGCCCCGGGCAAGCGTCGGGGTCTTCAATTGGATTATGGAGATTGCACCGAGCAATTTGTCGGTACCGGTAACCGCCCCAAGGGTTGCCATTTGTACGGGTTCGGTGACCGCCCTCAAGGGTCCCTTAGTGGAATCACGGCATCTTGCATTGTGCGAGGGCGTGAGAAGATTACGGTGGCCTTAGTGGCATCTTGGGGAGCATTGTGCGAGGGCGTGAGAAGATTACGGTGGCCTTAGTGGCATCTTGGAGAGCATTGTGCCTCCACACCGCTCCAACGGAGATTAGCATCCGCAAGGGTGTGAACTTCGGGATACATCATCGTCTCCGCGTCCCTCGGTTATCTCTTACCCGAACTATTTATTTATGCACTTTACTTTGTGATAGTCGTATTGTTTATTGTCATATATCTTGCTATCACTTAGTTGTTTATCTTGCTTAGCATAAGTTGTTGGTGCACATAGGTGAGCCTAGTTGTTTGTAGGTTTTGTGCCTGACAAATTAAACGTTAGTTTTATTCCGTATTTGTTCAAGCCTAAACCGTAATTATTTTAAAGCGCCTATTCACCCCCCTCTAGGCGACATCCACGTCCTTTCATCATGTTTCGACAATTGTTCACAAAAAATCAATTTGTCATGGTTTCAAAAATATTCATGTTTCAAAAATAGTTTGCAACTTTCAAAAAAGATCTTGTTTTCAAATTTGTTTCGGTATGTTTTTCTTTAAAACGTTCAAAATTTGATAAAAAAATGTTCCTGCTTTCAAAATTAGTTGACAATTTTCCAAAACTGTTCATGTTTCCATATTTTCAGGAGTTTCAAATATTGTTTGCAAATTTTCAAAAATGTTTGTATTGTCTAATTTTGTTTGTGTTTTTCAAGAATTATTCTTAAGGTTATTTAAAATTTTTTTGGAACTTCAAAATATGTTCATGTTTTGATTTTTTAGGAGTTACAAAAAATGTTCCCACTTCAAAAACTATTCACAAATTTGAAAAAATGTTCGTGTTTTAAAGTTGCTTCTGGAGTGTTTTATTATTTTCAAAATTTTGTTTTAGAATTAGAAAATATGTTGCTTTCTCGATTTTTTTTCATGATTTTCAAAAAATGTTCTGGGGCTTCAAAAAATCTTCACAATTTCAAAATTGGTTATGGTTTTGAAAATATTCCCAATGTTTTAAAATGTTGTTCAAATTTTCTGAAAATATTTGTAATTTCGCATATATTCGGAATTTCAATTTTTTTTGCATTTTCAAAAAGTTTGGTGCATCAAAATTTATGCATGTTTTCAAAATTGTTAGGAATGTTAATTTTTGTTCTCAGTTTTAAAATTTTTATTACATTTAATAAATACGTTTCTATTTTTTAAGATAGTTCAAAAAAATCGTTTTTTGAAGAATTGTAAACAGAGTCAAAAGATGATCGCAAATTAAAAAATGTATGTGTATTTGGATGTATGTTCATGGTTTCAGATTTTGTTTGGAATTTGGAAAATTGTTTCGGTTTTGAAAACTTGTTCACAGGGTAAAAAAATATTCAGGATGTTGAAATATGTTCACAGCGAAACATTTGGAATAAAAAATGGTCAGAATACCAAAATCGTTGTCATTTTCAAAACAATATTCACGACAGTAACTCATGCTGGTTCGCTACATTAGTTTTATTTTTGAGAGATGGTTTGCTGCATTAGTTTATTCAAACCGCTAAAGTACTTAGTCTAGCTTCCCGCTTCGCTGCATGCACTAGTGGGCCAGCCCAATCAGGCTGCCGCCTATGCGTTGCCCCGCCAATCTGCCACAAAGAGCGGCGGATAGGAGGTCCCGAAGAGTAGCTCTGAAAGCAAGGAGCATACAAGTGCTGAGCTGGCTATTCTCTCATTCCTAAAGAAATCAGCCCAACAAGAAGAGAAGGGAAAATAAATAAAACATGGAGAGAAATGTGGGCTAAACGCAACCAGAAAGGAGAGGGACCTATAGTTTGCTGCCACTATATAGGAATAGGAATTGCCTGCAGCCCAACTAGGCTAGGCTGCACTTGTTAATTTTTATTTGTTGAATACAGTAAATTAAATATGGCTAAATAAAAAGCCATTTCACTTCCACGAAATACCATAAATCACAAGAATATCATTACAAATATAGAGCGAATGAAAATATTTCCAGCCCAAATATTAAATAAGAAATATATATAATATTTGCCGCATACCCCTTTCTCATAGCCTTGTTCGCAAGGGCATGTCGCTAGGGTTTCTCGTGTCTTCTGCAGATGATGTCGTCGGTCTTACTAGTCACTCTTTATGGATATTTATTTTATTTTATTAGTGTTTGTGTCCGGCTCAAAGAGGCAAGGCGGTGGTGGCTCTTTGAAGATGGAATCCGGCTTCATCCCAATCCCTATGGTGCTTCTAGCATCATCGATGGACGCGTGAAGGTTTGTCTACAACAATTCCCGTAAGATTCGGCCGACGTTTGTCTTTGGTGGATCCATATTCATCCAATCTTCATTCATGTGTGTTCTTGTGTCTATAGGTTTAATACATCGATCTACGCTTCTCTTCATAGATGGCGGTTGCTATTCTGGTGTGTTGGTCTTATAAGGCCTTAGCTTACTGTTTTCGGCATGTCTACTATAACAAGGTTTGCTTGGTGGTGTATTGATTCAAATGTTTTTTTTACTTACGATGTTCTTTGTATTACCTTGAGAGTTGATTAATAGTTCAGAAATTTTTCCCTAAAAAATCAATATATAATATTGTATAAACTCTAGTTTGGGATTCTTAAAAAATCTCCTAAAAATTAAGTCCCAAAGATAATTTTGAACTTCAAATGATCTAAATTATATTCAAAACATTTTCAAGCCCTTTTCTATTGAAGGTGTTATATTACCTTCTCTCATTTGATTTCATTTTTGAGTTGGCATTATTTTAAATATTTAAGTTCAAATAAGATACAAAATGAATATTTAAAAAATTCCTTTTACTTACTGTCATTAAATATTCAACAAACTCTAAATATTTTTAAATCCTAAACAAAACGGACTCAGCTCAAACAACACAAAATATGTTTTATTTATTTAATAATATTTAAATAATTAACATTCTCAAATTTAGAATTTTAAAATGTTGCTTTTTTGTAACTAACTACTTTACATATTGGTTATTACATTGCTAAAAAAGTCTCGCGTCCCGCTTTATATATAAAGCAACAATCAAACATTCCACCACATACAACTCGAGATACCACGCAACTCGCACCCAAGGCAAGATACATCGATACAGAAGACGGCTACACCACCCCAAACTACTCCATGCAACGACAAGAGATGTGCAAAAAGTCGTCGGATTCCTCCAGCGTGAAGAGACGAAGTCCTGGCCGACAGACCGAGAATTTCAAGGCGATGCCTACAAGAAGGAAAGGTCAACATATTGTCATCACCACTTGATCCAAAGGATCTAGATATTCATCCGAGCCTCCCGAAGAATGGAGGGTGGCCGTTGTCGAATTATCAACTTTTGGTACACTATACGTGTGTATCGTCGTCAGTACTATGAACCACCACCAGTTAGGAATGGAAATGGTTCAGAGGATGCACCGATCTCTTTTTTTTTTCCTTTTTTTTTTTTGTTCGAGAGAGGGGATGCACCGATCTCAATCACATTGATTTCACTGCAACCGTGGCTGCGGTCCTGGGGGTGATGCGAGATATTAATTCATGAGAAAATTATTAAACCTCGACGTCGGCCAGATTTTCCAGAGTAGCTCGATCATCAATGCACAGAAAAATCTTTCTGTGCAATATCTGGGCTAGAGATCTAGCCATCTAGGGTAATGAATCTACCAAATAAAATGGACTGCGACGGAGTAAAACCTATGGTTAAGTTCTCCGGCCGGCACCAACTTGCTCGATCAGGTTGTTTATCTCTCCATTGTTTGGACGGGAAAGTAGTGGTTGCACTCCATCACTGCTTCAGATTTTGTTTAATCCGTGGAAGGTTCTGGATTGCCGAGAGACACCAGCCGTACTGCATGGCGCATGCGATCACTTACTGGAGTTTTAACGCTGATTGATCAGTGACTGACGAGAAGTACGAAGAAGTCTAGTCTGTCCAAGGATTTAAATTACAGCTTGGGTCATGACTCATGAGACAGTATCTTCTAGAGAGTGGCCCTTGGAGGGGTAGACAAGCCGCACGTCTATTGATTTTTGTAATGTCTGCATTATTGGTGCGTTTATATACGTTACTAATCTGAGGTTTCTGTTTTTACGGTTACCTTGCTAGCTCCGCATGCAGTAACTACATAAATCCTGTCAAGAAAATGACCCTGCGTGTTCAGATGTCTCTTTCCTCCTAATAGTAAAAGGATTTGTTTGTCTGATCTGGTCATGCAATTAATCATCACAGTACTTGCACTTTCAGGCTAGCAGCATTTATCAAGATAAATTATATTTCGGGCTGCCTGTTATCCTCGCTGGGGTTTGATGCCTGCTGAATGTTTTGGTGGTCCTTTTGCAGTTTGGTTAGACTCCTAGGGAGTGGATTGATCTCCTTTTATTGGGTGGTGTCGGCAGGTTTTCGCCCCACGGTGGATGTTTTCCTCTGGGAAACGTTTCCAGTGGGTTTCTTGCCGATGCTTCAACTCGTTTCACCCCTTTTCCTTGTTTCCTAGTTTTATCCTTTATTTGATTCTCGTTAGTACCTGATGGTTGGTTTGCTATAAGACTCGGATGATGTATTTCCGTTAAGCGATTAATGAAAATGGGTGTGAGCCCGGTTGGGAAAAACGTCTAGCGACATCATTGATGTTTTTGGGGAGTAAGATTTGGCGTCCTTGTCCAGAGATCTTTGCCTGCCACCTTCAGGCCAAGCTCACCATCGTTTTATTTTTGGCATCACATGTCATAGCATCTCGAATAGATATGCTAAATAAGTCACGTGCTAAAAAAGAAAGATATATAGTATGCCCTGTCGAAAGTAGCGCATAATCAAAGCATCTTCAATTGATGTTTTTGTTCTCAAATATCAAAAAATGTTCATAATTTTTGAAATGTCTATAACCAAATTTTTATTATTTAAATGAATATTCACGAATTTCTAAAAAATATATCATAATATTGGAAAAAGCATGAAATCAACTGTTCACCAATTTGAAAATGTTCGTGAATTCAAAAAATATTCATGCATTTCATAAAATTGTTTACGATTTCATAAAAATGCATAATAAAAAATCATCATGATTTATAATAAATGCTCAACAATTTGAAAAGACGTTCATAAAATGCAAAATTAAAATGAACAAGAAAAGAAAAATGAAGATAAAATACTAACATAAAAAATAATAAAAAGAAGAAAAGAAAGCCAAGGAGAAAAATAAACGAAAAGATGGTTATGAAAGGTTCTAGAACCTTCTTAAAATTAGTGTGAAGCTAGTTTGGGCCGTCCCAAAATCAATACATAAAGGGTGCGCCAAAAACGCGTCAGGTTGTTATCGCGCGGAATAGCGTTGCCCGGTTAACTGTTTTGTCTCCGAGCCCGACGTCATGCGCCTGAGGCAAGCAAACTTCCTGTTGCATGCACATCCACTCTTCCGAAATCTGAAACTAGAGCAGTACTTCTAGGGAAAAATCCATTTGCCCTCTGTGTGAAGCGGTGTCGAGGCTCCGCATAGAGCTAGCGGGTATCGGGCTAGCGCAGGTAGCGAGGGTACCGTGCCCGGTTTTGGGAACCTTCAGGTTCCAATCGGTTTTTTTCGGTTTTCGGAAACTTCTAGAAGGCTCCCTGAACTGGTTTATTTCTGTTTTATTTTTCTATTTTCTATTTTGTTTTTGTTTTTGTTTATTTTTTCTGTTTCTGTTTTAAAATTGTTCTGAATTTTGAAAAAATGTTCCGAAATTTTAAAAAATGTTTAGGATTTTGATTTTTTTCCAGAAATTAAAAAATGTTCTGGAATTTGATAAATTTTCCGGAATTTGAAATTTTTTCCGGAATTTGAAAAAATGTCCCGGAATTTAAGAAAATATTTCGGAATTTTAAAATATCTTTCGGAATTTGAAAAAATGTTCTGGAATTTTGAAAAATGTTCCAGAATTTGAAAACATGTTCTGAAATTTAAAAAAATGTTCTGGAATTTTGAAAAATGTTCCGGAATTTGAAAACATGTTCTTAAATTTGAAAAAATGTTCTGGAATTTTTATCTAAATGTTTCTGATTTTTCATAAAAATGTTCCGAAATTTTACAAAATGTTACGGAATTCAACAACATATAGAATTTTCGAAATCATGAAAACTGTTCTGAAATATACGAATAAGTTTGCCCTCTGTGTGAAGCGGTGTCGAGGCTCCGCACAGAGCTAACGGGTATCGGGCTAGCGCAGGTAGCGAGGGTACCGTGTCCGGTTTTGGGAACCTTCAGGTTCCAATCGGTTTTTTTCGGTTTTGGGAAACTTCTAGAAGGTTCCCTGAACTAGTTTATTTCTTTTTTATTTTTCTATTTTCTTTTCTGTTTTTGTTTTTGTTTTTTTTTCTGTTTCTGTTTTAAAATTGTTCTGAATTTTGAAAAAATGTTCCGAAAATTTAAAAAATGTTTCAGAATTTGTAAAATGTTTCGGATTTTGATTTTTTTCCGGAAATTAAAAAATGTTCTGGAATTTGATAAATTTTCCGGAATTTGAATTTTTTTCAGGAATTTGAAAAAATGTCCTGGAATTTAAGAAAATATTTCGGAATTTTAAAATATCTTTTGGAATTTGAAAAAATGTTCTGGAATTTTGAAAAATGTTCCAGAATTTGAAAACATGTTCTGAAATTTAAAAAAATGTTCTGGAATTTTTAAAAATGTTGCAGAATTTGAAAACATGTTCTTAAATTTGAAAAAATGTTCTGGAATTTTTATCTAAATGTTTCTGATTTTTCATAAACATGTTCCGAAATTTTACAAAATGGTACGGAATTCAAAAACATATAGAATTTTCGAAATCATGAAAACTGTTCTGAAATATACGAATAAGTTTTGAAAACAGAACATTTTTTAATTTGTGAATAAATTTTATTATCACTAACAGTTCAAAACAGCAGACGAAACTGCATAAACACGCGTGCGGCCCATAAAGCCCGCTAGGGACACGTCTCTGTGCGAAAGGGCAGCAACTTGACGCAGAACGCGTCATATAGGAGCTCCCAATTTCTAGCCCTTATCACCGGTGTATAAAGGGAAACGTTTGGGGCTGGCGGGCCAGCCGAATGATTCGGCCGCCCGAGCCGTATAGTAAGATTGAGACTAATTTTATATTAGTCGTGTTATTGATTTTTTCTGCTACAACCGATGTTGATTTTTGCTACATGCGTTCACAAAAAATTACATGCATATTCGTCAGAGTTGTAACCCCAAGTTCGTTGGATTTTTTTGCTACAATCGATGTCGAGTTTTTGCTACAATCGGTGTTTATTATTGCTACAACCGTTCATTGAAAAATCTGCATCCATGTTCATCACAGTTACAACCCGAGTTCGTTGGATTTTTTTCCTACAACCGACGTCGATTTTTGCTACAATTTACATCTCATTTTGCTACAACCATGCCGGGTTTTTGTTACAACGTATCGTCGGTGTCAATTTCTTGCTACAACGACGTTCGCTTTTTGCTACAACCCACGTTTTGGTTTGCTACCACACATCATTAGCGTCGTTATTTTGCTACATACACGATAATATTTTTTCTGCATCTGTGGCCGAAATTTGTTATAACACAGCTTGTTTTTGCTATCATCAACGATTTTTTAGCTGCAACGGTTTGTTTGAGTGAGGTGTCCAGATCTAACGACGGTGGATCGCTGGATCGGTGGGCCTAGACGCGACCAGCCCAATCCTTACGTCGGTCCGCCGACGCAAATCGTTGCCCGTGTATAAAGTCAAAGCGAGCATGACGCGAACATGCCAGTGAACACCACCTAGAAGTTAATTCTCTGCCCCCGATTTCTCCAACAGGATCTAATAGTCCTCTGTCCGAAAAGATTGTTCGACGGCGTAGTTCATTTACACTTTTGCAAACAAAAAAGCTCATACTTGTAAAAATCATGCTAATCACCCCCTCTCCTACCTCCCTCCCTCGTCTCCCCAGCCACTGCCCGTCGGCAGCCCAGCTGCGCCGCCAGCAATCTTTTCCGGACGAAGGGAGTTGCTTGCAACTCACTATATCAGAGCCCTCGGAGCACCCCGACAACAGCGGGGAAGGCCGTTTACTTTATCCGCACTTTACTAGTTGGAACTTTCCTCACGACAGGACTTCCCGTCGTGCGCGCTCGCGTCCTAACTGGGCCAACAAAGCTCGGATCTGCCCGAAGACACTGGGAAATATGCCATTGATTGCCCAGTACAGGCGGCACTGAACTTGTCCTGTTTTCAGCCCGAGTGGTTGTGCACTGACTAAATCCCGAGTGGTTGTGCCCTGCTAAACCTGATAATGGTTATTAGAAAATTGGATGTAACGGTTCGGTTCTTACTTTGGGTTCGATTGGTTCAAGTTTATTGGGCTGAGCTTTTTAAGTTTGGTTTTGGTTTGGGTATGTGGAGAAATCAGTTTGGGTATAGTTGGTTATAGGTTTGAATAGTTTGGTTATTAACGGTTAAAACTATGGATCCAAATCGGTTTCAAGGCATTGGTTATGTGCAATAACCAACGATGACCGAAAACAAGCATAGTATCTTTAATCCGCGTGCATGCTGTAATGCACTATGTAATTATGTATTATGGAAAAATATGAGATGAAAATCGAAAGTGTTTGGTTGTGCTTTGACTAAACAATTTGGTTTTAATACACTTGTAAGTAAGCTTTTCACGTGTGGGCATTTTTTGCCTCTTGTTGTGTGTTGACTATATCTCAATGATAACTTTATTTCTAAACTGTTGTAGATGCACTTATGACTTTTTTATATCATTTTAAACAAGGCAAAAGATTTTTCATTTCATTAATAAAAGAAAAGGTTTGCAACTCGGTCCGGTCCAGGGCAAGAAAGGAAAAAATATGTTACTCTTACGATATTACAACACCTAAATGCTTAGCACAGCTAACACCCATAGGCTAATCTCTTCTTTGATGTTAGGCACGATGACTGTGGAAGGGGTCGCGTCATTGCGAAAGACCCTCACATTATGTTCCTTCAGCTCCCAAGAAATCAGCATCAACACGGAGGACATGATCTTCCTCGAATAGGCTCTAGTTTAGGTCAGGCCAATCCACCACATGTACTGGGTTTAAACCCTTAATTATGTATTGGATTTAAATTAATTTGAATGGAAAAAATAGTGAGTTTAATTTTGATTGAACTGAAAATGACATTAAATGAATATGGTTTAAATATGACTTTGAAAGATAAATGTACGAATATGATTAAAGTATGCTTGGACAGACCGACCTTCCTTGGAATCCCTCAATCGAGTTCAACTGTGCGCCCGCGCGGGCGACTGAGTCTGGCCGCAGACGGTGCTCGGCCGGGTGCATAGACCTCGCGATCAAGTAATTCCGACGGGTCATGCGTTCAGTTGACCTGCGCGGGCATCGTCGTCGACGGTGACGTTCGTTCCGGAGCTTCTTCCGGCTGGCTGATGTTTGACGAGGTTGTTGCTGTGGTAGCAGTTCCGTACCAAGTCGACAGATACTAAACGAGTTCGTTAATTAAGCATTTAAGCAACTTCAACTCCACTTGTTTTCTGCGTAGGCAGCTGTTCAACGCGTGTGGCGTGCGTCCATACATAGCCGGGTTTCATCCGTACCTTGCTAACGATCAACTTGAGGAGTACTTATTCTTTTCCGGGGGCTCCAACAACGCATGATCGGCATTCCCTTGTTAAGGCAAATTAAGGGAATGACACCGTATTTGGTAGAGGGATGATGGCGGCAACAAGTGCGCCGAGCAACTGATTTCTGGACACAACAGATCAACGAGCTGGACGGCTGCCCCAGCACCACCTTCTTGCGCAAGTTCAAGAGTCGGAAGCGTTATTATCCCAACCTGCTACGCCGCCCATCGCGCGAACAGTAGAAATATCACTTCTCTGGTAGAAAAAGAGACAGTAAAATACCACGGAAAGCAAGAAAATTACGGTGCAATATCACGAGCAGGACAGAAGATGATTCCTCGGTTCTTCATCAGTTGCGGGTGTCATGAAAGTTTACAGAAATTTCGTCGGAACAGGGGGGGATTTCCGTCGCCTGATCCAGCGGGATGGGGGGCACGGGTGCCGCCCGCGTGACGGGAGCAAACGACGGCGAGACGCCACCGCGGAGCTTATCCAGAACCCAAGCAGGGGGTGGTGCACCCATACTCTGAAACAGAAAGAAACTGAAGCAGAAACAGAAATTGGGGAAGAAAGTTGTTGCGGCAAGGCAATCATCCAAGGATGGATAAGCCTCCCGTCACGGTACAAAGATCAGATTTAAATGCATGTATGCGTGTCTCCAATTTTTCGCTCGTGTATTGATGTATATCCAGAACCAAAATCAAGGGCTATACACAACGGGCAGAGAGCTCACTCTATGTACAAGTGGAGCAGAGAGGACGAACTCACTCTATGTGCAGCGGAGCGGGGAGGAAGAAAGAGGCTCACTCTATGTACAGTATATACAGGCTAGCTAATTGACTAGGCCGGGATCGAATTGGGTCTTAAAACTCCGATCTTCCGGCCTGATCTCCACCGATCTTCCTTCTATACAGCGACCGGAATTATTCGGGGAATTTCATCTTTCCTATGTACAGTTTGTGCAGTATGTACTCGTAGTAATCTTGCTGCTATGGCATATCGACGATGTTCTTTATTTACTGGTTGCGGCCGCCGGCGATGGAGCCGCCGGAGAGCCGGCTGGGCCCGGCACGGAACCGGTCGGCGCGCTTCCGGTGCTGCAGCTGCTGCACCGAGGGAGACGGCGCGAGCGCCCGGCGCGCCCAGTGCCCGCTGCCCATGGGTACGCGCTGCGCAAGCACGTTTACCACGCGCCTAGTGGAGCCGCTGCCGATGGGCGGCGGCGAAGGCGGGGCGGCGGGCTTGCTGCAGCCGCCGGCAGCGCGGGCCTCCTGCCTGCGCTCCTTGTGGAGGCTGCACCGGAACGAGCCGGGGTGGTTGGTCGGGGAGCACATGCAGGAGCGACGGATCCTGACACCGCCTGAGGGGCAGGAAGGGGGAGAGGAGACGCTGACGGACTTGACCGGCGAGCCGCCGGCGGGGAGCTTGACACGGGAGAGAGATGCGCGTTGGTAGCTGGGAATGGGGCTCAAAAGCACAGGGCCGCTGGGCCGTGATGTAGCCGCCGTCGCCATGATGAGGGATTAGAGAGGGGCTTTGGTATCTGGTATCTCAGATGAGCTCCGGCCGGTGGCGGTGGTTTGCTGCCGGTTTGTGTGAACTGAGGTGGGAGCTGGTTGGCGTCGATTTTTTTATAGGGACGGGAGGGTGAGGGTAGGGGCATTTCGGTAACTTGAGTGGCGGAGAAAACCTGCAGTTGGACTCGACTGGGTTAAACCAACCGGGCAGAAAGAGGGGCTGTGCCGTGGGCCCGGGTAGCGGACCGGAACTGGTCATTGGTTCAAGGTAGGTAGGTCCACCCTCCAATAACCTTTGGGCTCATGCATGCATGCCAACTTGCTTTGGATACTGGTTTCAGTGTCAAGATTCTGGTCAATTTCTTGGAGCACAAACATGTTCGTATCTTGTTATTAGTCATGACAAAGCCGTAAGTTAACTAGTACTCCCTCCGAATCCCAAAATAATGTCTTTACTTTATACTAGTTTTAGTATAAAATTACATTAAACTTGATACCGTTATTTTAGGACGAAAGAAGTACGTATTCGAACGATTTCTGGACCGATGAATTGGAACGTCGAGTACTTTATGTTGTTTCCGTGTGGACGGCACCGATTCCTAAGAGCATTTTCAACAACGGCGTTAGAAAACGTGTGTGCAGTAAACTCATGTTTTAGCGCGTGCGGGACGGAAACGCGCGCTCCAGCGGAGGCGGAAAAAATAGCGCGCACCGAGAAGGATTGCGCGCGCGGGAGAAAGCGGACGGCCGCACGTCCGATTTGGCACACTGTTTCCGGCACGCCTATAAATTGCGGCACTCGCCACGCAGCTACCCATCACCCTCCACACTGCCACGCGCGCTCTGCCGCTTCCTCGTCAATTCCTCTACCGCTTCGTCGCCGCTTCCCCGCCCCACCACCAACGCGCCCCCATCGAGCCACCATGCCGCCGCCCCGCCGTGGATCTTCAGGCTACCGCGGCGCCCGCGAGCGCCCTTCCGGTGCCTACTACGTCGAGATCCTATCCAGCAACGTCCGCCTCGGCCTCGGCACGTTTGAGACCTCGCACGAGGCCGGCGCGCGTACAACACGGCTGCAATGGCGCCTAGGGAGGCCTCGCGCGCAAATGAACTTTCACGACGTCTACACACACGAGCAGGTACATGTCGTCGCCCTCCGCCTCGTCTGATAACAGACCAGGACCGTGAGGACCACCGTCGACGGCAGCGCCGCCTCCTCATCGCCGAGGAGGACGAGCGAGCCATGGCAGAGTGGCGCCGGCGCCACCCCGGAGGACGTCGTCGTCGAGAATGCCTTCTGGCGGACGAGCGAGCCATGGTGGAGTAACGTCGCCGCCGAGAACGCCTTCTGGGCGGACGAGCGAGCCATGGCGGAGTGACGTTGCCGCCGAGAACGCCTTCTGGGTGGACGAGCGAGCCATGGCGGAGTGACGTCGCCGTCGAGAACGCCTTCTGGGCGGAGAAGACGACAAGGCGCCGCGCGGAGCGGGAGGACAGGCGTCGGCGCAAGGCACTGGCCATATCGCAGTGCGATCTCGTTAACGTCACTGGCAAGTCGTTCTTCGGGAGTGACGATGACGTTGAGATGACATTTGGCTGGATACCTCGGACATCGAGGATGATGATGATGATGATGAAGACTCGGAGTAGGCTCTAGTAGTTGCACCGTAGTTTTTTTATCTAGTTGCACCGTAGTTTTTTATCTAGTTGCACCGTACTTTCTTATCCATCTATGCGATGTATCGTTTTATCTATGTATTGTGAAACATCTATGTATCGTTTAATCTATCTATCAATGTATTTTGAGAAATATCTATGTATATCTATACATTTTGTGCGAGAGCGCGCGTGCTGCATTTTAGCGCACCTGCTGAAGCTACGCGCGCTAAATTTGCCGCGGCCGTTGAAGCCAGCACTCCCCACCGTGCAAAAGCAGACTCTCAATACGCTGCATACTGATTTTTAACGCGTCGCGTGTTCGGCAGCTGTTGGAGATGCTCTAAGTTGGTTGTTCATCAACAGTGTCTTGCACAAGCACCCACACCCTGTTGAGTTAATAGGCAATTTTCCGAGTGTATTAATCCACGAGATAATAACTAGCATGGCATTGACTAGACTAATGACGTATTGATCTTGAACTAACCTAGCACATACTTGCATCCCAATGGTTTGCAACCATATGGACGATCGGTAATTTCCCATGTCCCATTAGCCATGATGAAATCCATCTCGCTACGGACCGCAGCTTTCCAGTAATTAGCATCTGGAGAAGCATACACTTGTGAAATAGAAGTGGGATTATCATCCACGAGGTATACGAAGAAATCATCACCAAAGGTCTTTGCAGTCCTTTGTCTCTTGCCCCTACCAAGGGTTTCCTCGTCATCCTCCTCAGGATTATCATCATGTATTTGTTCATAATATTCCATAGGAATGGCAGGCTCGGGAGTTATCTCAGATTCCTGTCTAGAAGTGCTTTGCATATCTCTCATGAAAAATATATCCTCAAAGAATGTAGCATCCCTCACTCCATTATTGTACCGACCTTCACGTCAGATACCTCAGATTTTACTACTAGAAATCTATAGCCTACACTATTCTTAGCGTATCCCAAATTAACGCAGTCCACAGTCTTTGGTCCAAGCTTACGCTTCTTGGGGATCGGTACATTGACTTTCACCAAGCAGCCCCAAGTACGTAAGTATGAGAGCGTCGTCCTTCTCTTTGACCACTCCTCATAAGGAGTGACTTCATTATCTTTTGTAGGAACCTTATTCAGGACATGACACGCAGTCAATATAGCCTCCCCCCACCACGCCTTGGATAAACCCGATGTATCTAACATGGCGTTAACCAAATCGGTTAGAGTACGGTTTTTCCGCTCGACAACCCCGTTTGACTAGGGTGAATAGGGAGGCGTCCTCTCATGAATAATGTCGTGTTCCGCACAAAAGGAATCAAACTCGTTTGAGAAGTACTCTCCACCACGGTCAGACCGGACTCGTTTAATTTTCTTTTCAAGTTGATTCTCAACTTCTGCCTTATAGATTTTAAAGTAGTGTAGAGCCTCATATTTAGTATTTAACAAATACACATATCAATATCTAGTGGAATCATCTATCAATGTCATGAAGTATTTCTTTCCACCTTTAGTCATGTAATGCCCCAAGTGTAGAACTTTCCCTTCTTGTAACCTTCCATGTGGGGCCACCTTGTCAGATATCTTGATGCTATCATTTTGTGCCATGAATCCATGTGTGATCCCTAGTGCTTACTTCCCGTGCATGCATGAATTACATATCATTCCTTGCCATACTTATGTTTGCATGCCATGATCATGTTGCATTTGAGTTAATAGGAGTAGTGTTGTGATGTTGTGAGTGCATGTGATCTTGCTAGGATTAAGTGGTGTTTTTGCACTACCTTGTGATGCATGTGATAATGGTGTGTGTGATGCAAGAGGGTGTGCTAGTCTTTTAAAGCTCTTGCCTTTTAAACTCCTTTTCCCTCCTATTTTTATTCTTGTCAAAATTCCTTCGTCCCAAAGATGATTCAAAAATGTCTAGTGGTTAGATAAAAAATGTGCTTATGAGGAGAGGCAATTTTGCTGATTTGATCTTTGACTTCTAGAGGTGCAAATAAACCAAAACAGTAGAGTAATTACTGTTTTGCATTTATTTCAAACGTCTCCAAATATTGCATTCCTATTTTCCCTATTGGGCTATTATTTCTTATGTCTAGCAGGATTTTTCCTTTTAATTTTTTAACCCAGTAATCTTCTTGGGTAATATTTTTTTTTCCTTCCCTGGAAGCATTCTTTTCCCTGTTGATCTATTAGGTTAAACTTCCTGTGTATCTATTTCTTTCCCTGGCCCATTAAGACTTCTTCCGTGCGGCCCAGTAGGACTTCCCCCCCTGGCGATAGAGCCCACTGGCGAGCGTGTCCTTCTTCCTCCCGACGTCACCCTGTACGACGCGCGCTCAACCTCCCGATCGCTCTCTTCTCGATCCAGCGGCTCGAGCTCGCCTCCCGAGGCGTTAAAAGGAGCCCGTGACCTCCTCCTCCGCCCTAGGGTTCCCTCTCCTTTCCTCCCCAGCGCCGCCAGTTTCCCTCGTGCCCTTGTTCTTCCCTGGTAAGTTCTGAGAGGAAGCAGAGAGAGAGAGAGAGAGGGTGCAGCGCCACCTCTGTCAACCGCCGACCCGTCGTCTCCGGCACTGGGCGCCATGTCCGGGGGCTCGGGGTGAGTCCCCGCGACCCATTCCCGGCGCTAGGACCCCGAGGAGCGCCCCCCCCGTCGAGCTTGTCCTTGTCAACGGGACGAACCGGGCGAACTGCGTCCGTCCTCTTCTTCGGTCTTCGGCGGAACGACTTCATCGGCACGTCGTCTTCCTCTCCGGCGCTCCTCCTCCCCATTCGAAGCCCCTCTTCTCCCCAAGGTGAGGTTCTCCGCCCTTGCCTCCTCCTCCGCGGTTCGGTCATGTTCTGCAGTAGAAGCTTCGTTCCTTCTCTGCTGCGGTGGGTCGTCTAGATAGCGGGCGCAGGGTATGAGGTGAGGTGGTGTCGCCGTGCTGCAGGATGGTAGGGTTAGCAGTAGCAGCAACAGCTCCTCCTCCCAGCGCGAGGATCCGCCGCGCCGGCAGGGCGTGCGCCCCCTTCTCTGACGGAGGCCTCTGCTCGTTGGAACCTCAGGTCTGCAGCGCTAGTGGTTTCTGTTAGTTCAGCTCGCGAGTAGCATAGCTGAAGTAGGAGGAGGGCTTCCTCCCCCCTCTCGGCAGCAGCGCCGTGCCCAGAGGGCCCTCTCGTCGTCGGTAGCGCAGTTCGGCAGCACCGGCAGGGAGGCCCGTCAGGTTCTCTGCCGCGTGCTCCCAGGCGGGCAGGGTTCCGGCAGTTGCAGCTCCGGCAAGCCAAGCGGAGCCCTTTACCCACGCTCAGGGCGAAAATGAGTCCCCCGAGAGTCCCGCGGGCCCCGCCGTTGGTTTTCCCCGCCGGTGGTGGCCGGGAGTGGCGCCGCCAGCATCCTCGGGTCCGGCCGCCGGCGGGACGCTTCCCGTGAGATGCGGGTGTATCTGTTTTACCTTCTAGCCTTAGCTAGACTCCGGTTCGTAGCCTGGTGGTAGTGTCTCTCGGTCGCTTGCATGCGCCTGTTGAGAGGTCTAGGGATCGAGTCCCCCCCTCGGCGCCTTTCTTTTGTGGTTCTGGTAGGTTTAATTGTATCAGTGGGCTGCAGTCACTTTACCCTGTGTCTCTCCTTTCTCATGTCACCAGTTGTGCCGCAGCACCGTGGCGTGAGCATGTGTTGCTGGACACCAGGGCACGGGATCGAATCCCAGCAGCCCCTGACCTATTTTTCTGCTTCTGTTATTTTTTTTTTCCTTTTTCCGTCTTTTAAAATTTTTGTGTCCTAGCTCCTACACTTTTCTTTATTGTCAGTTTTGTTCCCTGTTGTTTTATTGCAAGCACTCCTACGCAGTGGTGAGTGCTCCTGTTCCTGCTAGAATAGTGGTATAGATTTAGTTGTGAGAATGTTTTACATGCTAGGGGTGTTAAATAGTTTTGCTAGCCGGTGATGCTTATAGTGGTTGTACCTTGGTGATGAGGACCCAACCTTGATTAGGGCATGATGCTAGATGCCTTGTTATATATGGGTGTAGTGTTTGGAGGTGATTAGTTGCCCTAGCTATTCTTGCAAAGCCCTAGATTGTGAACCTTGGTGTGGTCTAAGGGATATTGTAGTTTTATTAGCTTGCTTTGATATAGTGGGGTGAGGGTGCCTCCCCCTCATCACATGTCTTGAGGTGAGGAGTAACACTAGATAGCTATTTATGTTAGCATGTGAGGGTGTGGTGTGTTGTGGTAGCTTGCATAATGATGGTGACATGAATACTAGGAAGATCCTAGTGATGCTTGTGAGAGTGTGCACCATCACATACCCATATGTGGGGGGTGTGCATACTCTCTTGTTAGATAAAGATTTCTTATGTGTGAGCTTGATGCTAGTGCTTGAGAGGAATTGTGGTGTTGGAGTTGTTGATGTGCATGACACAAACATGGGGTTCAAACCCCCATGTCACTTTTTCATTGTGCACATGAAACTCTCCTATGTGTTGTCATCTTAGAAGAATACCTTATGGGTTTGCATTTCATGTTGTTGAAAGTTTGGGCTTTGTCTTCATGGTATAGATGGAGCCCAAGGGCATGGATCTTGGTGTGTTAGTTGTAGGGGTTTGTGCTCAATACCATAGTGGTGTCAAACACCTCTTGGGAACTTGTGTGTGCAAACTATGCCTAGACAAAGTGGGCATGAGGCTGGAAAATTCCAGATTTTTGAACTCTGAAAATTTCACTAAGTCTGGAATGCTGAAAACATTTTCTTCCCCTGTAGATAAGGTTGTTCTGGTTATTATGTTCGGAACTGGACTTAGTTCAGTGCTAGTGTTTTGAACCTGGTACGTTTGTGAAGCTTCCTGTCAATTTTCAAGTCATTTGGAGTCCAGTGGCTTGTGTTTTGATTGCTGTCAAAAGGCTTCAAAACAGAAACAGAATCTCAGGTGCAGGAATTTTCACTAAGTCCCTGAGAACTGATGGTTTTGGGAAAGTTTGTAGCCTTGTATCTTCTAGAGTTTAATTCCTTTTGCCGTGATTCTTGCTGGAGATTGTAGTGTCCTTGGTTGGCAACAGCCACATATATTATTTGTCATGTTTGAAGACCCGTATCTATGTTGCATGTTGCTCACAAACAGCTAAGATGCAGAAACTGGCAGATTGTGTAGTTTTGACATTTTGTTCAAAGTTTGTGTTCATTTGTTGTTGGGGTGTTCTACCTTGCTCCATTTCATTCATGTTGGGTTAATATATGTCTTGGAAACCTGGGAACACCAGGTTTGTGCCAATTGTGTGTGTGGTGATGAATCTTTCACGTAGGGCTTCATATCGTGTTTCGTTGATCCGTAGCTCCGTTTGCAAAGTTCTTTATATGGTTTTGCACCGTTTTCACGAGATGCATCTGTTCATATCATTCCCATGCATGTCCAAATAGTTTAGTGCAAAGTTCTGTCCAGGAACTTGTTGTAGTTATTCTTGCTTGTGCTAGTGTTAGAAATAGTGGTGCATGCTCAACTTTCATCTCATGCATCATGTGATTGTTGCATTTTGTGGTAATGCTGTTCATTGGCTGTCATTCTTGTGTTGGGTAGCACCGGGAGCGGAGACCGATTACGTGGAGTCAGGAGAGTACGTGCAGGACGATCCAGAACCATTCCAAGCTGAGGATATCACATGCAAGATGACATGACCTTGATCCCATATCTAGACTTGTTATGTTAGTTTTCGATTCCACGTTATTGCTCGCTGCCTACCACTGAAAATATATTGCCTCTTCATATGCCATGAGCCCAGACACCTTACCCTTTCCTAGCAAATTTGCATGGCTAGGTAGGCTTGCTCAGCTACTAATGTTAGCATTGTTAGTTGCAGGTGTTATAACTCATGAGCTGCCACGAGCTTGGTATCATTATATTAATTTCAGTTATTTAATTAATGTACCTATATATCTGGTAAATGACGGGAGGCCTAGCCTTTTGTCGGGTGTCTTGTTCCGTTATTGCCGCCTTAGTTACCGGTTACCAGTGTTTGATTCCATATTGATCGCTCCTAACACGTTCGGGGTTGTTATGGGGACCCCCTTGATAAATCGCGTAGTGTTAAGGCTTGTCCGGCAGGACCCAACTTTGGTACTATCTGCTAATCACATAATAATCTGCATAGGGAATAGCTACCCCGAGGAATTTAATCAACAACCCGGGCCAGTGCTCCCCATGAGCGTTGGCCCCACCTGAGCGATGTCCGGGGCCCCACTGGTCACCCAGAGGTTTAGCCATCCCGACGTCTAGCTCATCTGTCGTGTCCTGAGACTGAGATACGCGGCTCTTATCAGGGTCGTCGACACGACGGGAGGTCCTGCTAGCCTTGTCTTGCCTTAGCGGTATATCTTGCGTATAGGAATCCCGGTGAGGCTTTGGTTTTCCCCAGAGTTGAGGTTTTCCTCTAAGGAATCCGACGAGATCACGAGATTCGTGATAGAGGATGCCTTTGCGGCCTGTGTTCGTTTGTGATGGACTAGTTGGAGCACCCCTGCAGGGTTTAATCTTTCGGAAAGCCGTGCCCGCGGTTATGTGGCAACTTGGAATATTTTGTTAACATCCGGTATTAGAAAACTTAAACTTAAACTAATAAAATATACCAACTGTGTGCGTAACCGTGACTGTCCCTTCGAAGATCTCTCTTCGATCCGGAACACGGTGGGGTTATGAATGCCGTAGGTAGGTGTTCAGGATCACTTTCTGATCTAGTGTTCACGATCGTTAGTATAGAACCCTGTCACTTCTCCTTTGCGTAAGCTAGCCACTTATTCAACCTTAGGATGCAGCAGCCGGAAACACTTCATCCCTTCCTTACCCATTAACATGACTAGGTCTGGCACCAATGTCTTAGATTGCTGAGTCCCCGTGGCTCACGTATTCCTCCGAAACTTCCAGCAGGTACAGGTACCCCAGAGGCAGAGGATCCCGACGGCACCCAGCTGGCGTGGCAGTACGACGAGGAGACAGATCGCCTTTACGTGAACTATCCAGAGGACTGAGCCGTGGTCGTGATCGTGGGCCTGCAGCGGGTAGCATAGCATTTCCCTTGTTTTGTAGTCCGTACCGGAACTACCTTGTTTGTATCTGCGTTGTACTCTGTATCTTTAATAAGCAGACAGTTGAATCCCAGATTGTCTACTATATTTATTATTATGTGCTATGTTTACTTGCTTGCAAAACACTTAGATGCGCTTCTTTCCTATTCGGGGGCCTCGACCCCCAGATCGGAAAGGACGGCATCTTGGTCGTTACAAGTCAACACACCATTCATCTCACAAAGATCAGAATGTATGAGTTCTAATGGTGCCAAGTGTCTCTCCTCTGCAGCCTTGTGAGGCTTGCGAGGTTGCTTTGCTTGCACACACGAATGACACTTAGAACCTTTGGTTAAAGTGAAAGTCGGGATTAAATTCAGTTTTGCTAGCCGCGATATAACACCGAAACTTATGTGACAAAGACGTGAATGCCAAACTTCATATTCATTAACACTCGAATGAATATTGTTCACGAATTTATTACAAAAATCTGTGAGGGAAAGGCGGAATAGACCTCCGCACTCATAACCTTTTCCAACAAAAAGTCCATTTCGTAACTACTACTTAATTAGACTCGAATACCAACTTAAACCCTTCTCTACACAGAAGGGAACAACTAACGAGGTTCTTCTTGATGGCGGGGACATGCTGCACGTTCTTCAGCTGCACGATCCTTCCCGAAGTAAACTTCAGATCAACCGTGCCAACACCAAGAACAGAAGCACTCGCGCCATTCCCCATCAATACGGACCCGCGACCGGTGGCCTGATAAAAAGAGAACAATGATAAGTCAGCACACACATGAATATTTGCACCCGTGTCCACCCACCAATCGGTGGACTGACAAACTGAAAATACAGTAAGTAAATTACACCCAGATGCACCACTTTCATTGTTGCCCACAATCATATTGGCAGACTTGGAGTCCAGCGCCGGCTTCTTGTACTTGATTGGGCATTTGTTCGCCCAATGTTCCTCTGAACCACAAGTATAGCAGCCATCTCCCTTCTTATTTTCTTAAAGGTCTTCTTTCCCTTCTTCTTGAAGTCGGTATTCTGTTGGACAGAATTCTTTCCCTTGGGCTTGTGGGAATTGAAGTTCCTCTGATGTACCATATTGGCAGCAGAAGGGCTTTCCACCGCTTTTCCATTGGAGTCCTTTGCTCTCGAGTTCTGCTCAACACTCAGATGGCCGATGATGTCCTCTACCGAGAACTCACGCCTCTGATGTTTCAGAGTAGTAGCAAAGTTCCTCCAGGAATTAGGGAGCTTAGCAATTATACAGCCCGCGACAAACTTGCCCGGCAAATTGCACTTAAGAACCTCAAGTTCTTTAGCCATGCATATTATCTCATGAGCCTGTTCCAATACAGAACGATTGTCAACCATCTTGTAATCGTGGAACTGCTACATGACATACATCTCACTCCCAGCATCGGTGGCCCCGAATTTAGATTCGAGCACCTCCCACAGGTCTTTGGCAACATGCATATGTAAGTATGCATCAACCAGCTTATCTCCGATCACGCTTATGACTGCTCCAAGGAATAGGACGGTGGCCTCCGCGAACATCTTGTCCTGTTCAGGAGAGATCGTTCCCGTTGGAGTGACACCGGCTACCCAAAACACGTTCATCGCCGTGAGCCATAAGCTGGTTCTCGTTTGCCAACGCTTGAAATAAGTACCGGTAAACTTGTTCGGTTTCAGTGCAGCAGCAAAACCATTACTCGAAAAATTCCTACACACATTAGGTTTTTGGATTGTTAATTAAATAGGCAATTTTCCGAGTGTATTAATCCACGAGATAATAACTAGCATGGCATTGACTAGACTAATGACGTACTGATCTTGAACTAACCTAGCACATACTACGCATATAGTTGATACATCTATGCATGCAAGTAGTACTGCTATAATAATTACGAACATAAGGATAAAAGAGTCATACCCTCCACTAGGCCAGTTGGCCGTAGCAGCAGCGTTGGCGTTGGACGCGGCCGTAGCAGCAGCAGCATCCTCTGCCCTCTTCTTCTCAGCTTCAAGGGCGAGACGGTCGGGCTCGGATGGTGAAGACATGGCGATAACGAGGGCGACGCGGACGTAGAGGAAGCAGACGGACGGAGGCGAGCAGTCGCGTTATCGCTCCCCAAAAACCTAATCGCCCCTCTCCCGTACAAGAACCGGAGAGGCGGGGTTTCGGAGGCCTGCTCTCCCGTCGACCGTGTACGCGGTAAACGGGACGGAGTCGCCGGCGGCAGCAGCAACAAAAGGAACAAACACGTGAGGCAGATGTGATCTGATTCTCGTGACGACCGACAAAAATAAACGCGTAGGTACGGGCAGCGGAGGAGGAGTACACGAGGGCACCTTCTCTTCTCACTCTCCAATAACATGTGAAAGAGAGACCCTTATAAAATAAGGATGGGCCTAAGGCCCACTACTAATTTCAACACACCCAGCGCATGGGCCGGTTCGGCCGGACCGACCTTTTTTTTTTTTTTGGCAAACAGCAACGTCGATCTGAGTCCGGTATGCTTTAATACAGGTGCGGCGAGCCCCACCGGCTGTGCACGTTACTGTTAGTGAACCGGTTCCGACACACTGAAAGGACGCTCCAGAAAAAAGCGAAGCTATACACGTATCTCCTAACGTTTAGAGCCACGGGCAAGTTGGCACGACTAAGACGCGCCAGCAGCCGGCAGCGACCGCCGACCGGACCCAAGCCGCCGGCCATGGGATCGCATCCGTTTGGCTTGAAACGCGGCCGACCTCTGAACGCTGGACACACAGTGGCATTAGTCGCCGTAATGGCATGCAGGGTCCATCGGCGCTCCCCCAATCTGTTGGTTCGTGGAGTCCGCGCGAAGGAAGGGGCCGTGGAGCCCGCCGGCGATGTGCATGCGGTCCGGCCGGTTCCGCGGCGATAAGATGGTCCGGTACGTACGTCGCAGTTAGCGTGTGGCGTCCGTGGTCGACCCAGACCAGACCAGAGCAGACGAGGCGATCGAACGTGGCCGTCTCTTTCGCTGCCACTCCGCTTCACTTTCGCCTTCTTCATTGGGTGGCACGCGCTCCTGTCTTTTGCGCTGCGGTGGGTGTATTTTTATTTTTACCGTGAAGAAAGGGCCGGACGTGGAAAGATGATGATCGACAAGCCACCCTGGGAACCTGCGTCGGTTAATGGCTAAAGTAATCCTTGCAAATATGATAGTATAATTACTGGGGCTTAATTACAGCCGTGTGCTGCTGCACCTGGCCCTGGCCACATATGCACGCAGGCGCATGTCGGCATATATGTGTGCTGTGGAATAAAATACTCCCTCCGTTTCAAAATAAGTGTCTTAAGCTTAGTATAACTTTGTATTAGAGCTAGTATAAAGTTAAGAAAGTTATTTTGGAACGGATGGAATACCACACAGCCAAAACGACACACACAGAAAAGGACAAAGCGGCACCGTTGAGATCATAGCCCCCCGCAGGTTCATGGACGGCATGAACGAACGGACGAACGATGGAACGGGGCCAGCCGCCTGGAGACACGTCCTGGACGCCGCGCGCAACGGCTGCATCTGCATGGTGGGAGGGGGTGCGTGGCGCCGGACAGCCGCGACAGCTGCTATGGGCGGGGGCTACTTGGCCAGTGTTTTTGTTCTTGTCTCTGGCCACACCTCGTCGTTTGGGTTCGACCGGAACATATACAGTATAATGCATGGGCCGTCGACCTGCATCTGCATCTAGCTCGGTGGTTGGTGCTCTGCTCCACCCCGACCACATCAGATGGCCTACTGAATTTTATATCGTGGCGCCCTTTTCCTGTTGTTGAAGAAAGGAGAGCCGGGCCAGACCAACTACCTGTGCCATTAGCTTTAATATTCGTCTCCGTGTTGATTTTTCTTAAATGAGGCAAGAGATTTGACATTTTTATTGATTAAGAAGAAAAGAGTATTCCATTAATTAGAGGAAATCCGAACGAAAACCTAGATTATAAACCCTACTTGAGATACGCGGACGACCTGACCACAAACGCCAAATAGTCGACCGTACCATCGAGGACAAGACAACTCCGATTCTGGCAACGAGCTTCACAAAAAAGTTACAAGCCTAGCACCGACCTAGTCCAACGAAACATCCAAAGAACACCGCCCGCTAAAACCGTCCTCATGGAGTCATCGTTGCCGTAGTGGCCCTGCCGCCCGCTGCTTCGACTTCTCGGTCACACCCAGCAATCAACATAGATGCGTCCATTGACGCACCGGACCGTCGGCTACAGAAGGACAGCCGTGACTCGGCTCTGCTCGTCACCATAGTTGTTGCCATGCGCGTCGCAATGCCACACCAACCTCGCACCGTCGGTCGAACACCTGTCGACCGCGATGCCGTGCATGTCCAACCCCTAGGGAAGCGCGAAGGGGATCATGAACTTTAAGGCGACACCCCCAAGGAGGAAGTGACGATGAGGCGACGCCGTCGCCCGACTCACACAGAGTCTTGAGCTTTCACCTGAAGGACATGACTAGGAATCGATTAGGGGGAGAGCTCCATGACGAACCTCCAGGGAAGAGAACGAAGGCACCGACAAAGTTGTGCAGACCCGAATAATCTCAATCCCTGTGACAGCCCCAATGCAATCCCCCCTTGTAAACTTTCCTTGTAAGGCAACATTGCTGTGTTAATGTCAAGTGGTTTGAGCTCAATGGTGTCATAATTTCATGTGCATCATGTCATCATGCTTTGCATCTTTTCCCTTTTGTTTGTCTTGTGTGGTTTGTTGCACCTTGGTGCTTGAGTAAAGTGCATGGATGAGAGTTGCATGTGATAGTTATGTGATGTGGGTACAACAAGGTTCATCTCAAAACCCCTTGTTGAACCATAGCACCTAAAACCCCCTCTTCCTTTTGATGTTGTGGAAGATTTAAAGTTCCTATTTTGGCCGCACGATCGTCAGCTTCGTACGACGCCAGGGAGAACCGCCGATCCTTATCTCCCTCGATCGTGCGGCCAACAGCGCAAGCCCCGAGGCTATATGCAGCCCCAGCTGTGGCCTCTCCAACCCTAGCGCGCCGTTCCCCTCCTCCTTCTCCATCGTGTCGTCAGGCAGCTCTCTAGATCCACCACCGCGCCATGGTAGCTTCCTCCAGCAGCTCGACGCACGCGTAGGCATCGCCCCCTTCTTCCCCAGCGACACCTGGAGGACGCGGACGGCAGGCCTGACCCATTCCCGTGGAGATCGGGCGCCAGGAGCTTCTTTCTCGACGACCCCAACCGACTCTTCTTCGGCACCTCCGGTGGTACTTCTGCAATAGTTCGTCGACGTCGTCCTCCCCTCTTCATCGCGCGAGCCCTTCTCCTCCGCGTCCTAGGTGAGCCGCAAGCCCGCTCTCTTTCGCTCCCCCTCTTTGTTAGCCGCGTCGTGGCTAGATGGGCTTGATGCCTACCAAAGTTGCGCCGACAGGTTGAAGGAGCCGCAACATGCTGCTGCTTGCGCGTGCATGCACACGTGCATGGGCTGCAGCCCCTCTGCATCGCGGCCGTGACTCCCTGCACGCGCTAGCTCGCTCGCTCGCCGTGATGCTGCATCGCGTCCCGTGGCGCCTCACCTGCCGCAGTGCACCCCAATCGTGCTCGTGTCCGCCATGCCGAGCGAGCTCAAGCTTGTCCTCGAGGTCCTCACCTCCGTGCGTTGTAGGACCCCACACCCCCGGGAATGGAACCCCCTAGGGAATCCGCACCCCCGCCGGCAACTCTTGGCCGTCGTCATCATCGTTTCGCTCGCCGGCGGCAACCTCTCCTCCACTATCTGGAGGTAGAAGAACATCACCCTTTTCTGTGTTTACCTAGCGTGGCTCCCCCTCTCTAGACAGAATCATCGCATGAGCTGGCTTTGCCCCCGCGCGCAGATGATATCCCACAAGTATAGGGGATCGTGTGTAGCCTTTTCGATAAGTAAGAGTGTCGAACACAACGAGGATCTAAAGGTGGGATAAATATTCTCTCAAGTTCTATCAACCATTGACACAACTCTACGCACACTAAACGTTTTGCAATATCTAGGAGATAAAACTAGAGTGACAATGCGGGTATGAGAGAAAGCTTTGCAAGATAATAAATACAAGAAAGTAAATGTTAGTGCTGCAGCGATAAAATATATTAAGTAACCATAAACTAATAGTACCATGAGTGCGGAAAAGTGGTGGTAATTGTGATGAAATTGTCCATGATGAAATAGTCAAATTCAAGGTTGATATTCCTCTTTTATGTGGGAGAGGCAAAGCTAACAAGCTCTCACTATCCAATGATTGCAAGTACTTATGATTGGAACTCTAGCAAACATCCATAAATACTAGAAGATACATTAAGGTAAAAATACCCAACCATAGCATTAAGATCAAAAGGCCCTCTTTATCCCATATGTTTTGATCACTAGATTGGGGCTCATGTTTCTCTCAGTCAAGCATCCCACCCTCTAGCTTTCTCCACATACTTTAATCCATGCGTGCATAAACATATGATGGGCACCATAGGACTGTAACAAATTCAATATATAGCTCAAACCATCCATGGAGATTCAACAATCAACCATATGACAAAAGGGAACTACACAAACATGACATAGATGCAATAGATCATTTGCAAATAATTTATAACACCAAACACCATGTTTACATAGGGGGTTACAGAGGTTTGTGTGTGAGTGGACCGATGTAGCTATGAGGAGATGATGATGAAGGTGTTGGTAAAGGCGGCATCATGGCGGAGAGGATGGAGAAGGGGCATCACGTGAGGTGCAGGGCGGTGCCGGCGACCGTCGGCGGCGCAGGAGGCTCCTCCTACGCCGGCCGTCCATCATGGGGGAGCGCCGCCCCTTAGTCCCCTTCCTCCATGTCTTCTTGGTTCTGTACATGAGCCCTCCCCCATGGAGATGAGGCCACGGGGGAGGCAAAATTCGTGGCTTTTGGTGGCTGCCCAGAAATCAGGGTTTTCCTCTCCTTATATGAGCTGGGACGATCATCCTTGGCCCTCCGATGAATGCACCTTTGATCCAAGGGCTCTTGGGCATCTCTAGAACATTCCTAGGGACCCCTCTCAACCCTAATGAGGTCCCAAAGTCGTGGCTTGGCTGAATCCATCAAATATGGTAAGAGTTGGACTCAATCACGTCACCGATTCTCGTAATCCCGTAATCAGATATTTGTCCTCCAGTAAAACGGGATTTCATGGAGCGTCCAAACTCCAAATGGGCCCAAGTTTATGTCTAGAATTGTCAACATACAATTCCCCACACTTTTGTCTTATGTGAGATTTTCGTTTGAGGCCGTCTTCGAACCATAACGTGGCAATCTTTAGAAAGATTGTTCAGACAGATTTCAGGAAAGTCCCAATTCGACTCCAACAAGGTTTTTTTTTGCGGGAAGACTCCAACAAGGTATCCTCTTTTATTTTTGGTAGTTCCTACACATAAAAATGTAAAACAAGAACATTGTGCACTTTTGCAACTATGAATAGGTTAGTCCAAATAAATCATAAAGTTAATATAAAAACAATTATCAAAAGCGTAAAAGTAGCATGAAACCATCAAATATTATAGATACGTTTTGGACATATCAGCAGACCGGTAGGTCTGGGGTTCGAGATCCAGCGCCCCCCTTTTTTTTATGTTTTGAGGTTTCCTGTAACGCCCAAGATGCGGTCCTATCCTTATTTTGGCACGAGGGCCTCGACCGGGATAGAAACACATCTCGTCGTTTCCCAAGAATGGATATCGTTACAAGTACATGTATGGAAAAGATGAGTATAAAGAGTTGGCTTACACTCGCCACAAGCTACATCAGAGTCACATCAGTACAATTCATACAATCATCATGAAGAAGAGCAGGGTCCGTCTACGGACGAAAACAAACGATAAAAGAACGACGTCCATCCTTGCTTTCGCAGCCTGCCGTCCTGGAACCCATCCTAGATCGATGATGAAGAAGAAGAAACTCCAAATGAACAATCAACGCGCTCGCGTCAAGTAACCCTTTACCTGTACCTGCAACTGGTGTTGTAGTAATCTGTCAGCCACAGGGGACTCAGCAATCTCATTTCCAAAGGTATCAAGACTAGCAAAACTTAATGCGTGAGGTAAGGTTAAATGGTGAGGTCGCAGCAAGCGACTAAGCATTTATTTGTTGGCTAACTTACGAGTACAAGAATAAGAAGAGGATGATCTACGCGTAACGGACATGAACTAGTAATGATCAAATGAATGATCCTGAACACCTACTTACGTCTGACATAACCCCACCGTGTCATCAATCAGAGAAGGAGCTCACGAAATAGACAATCACGGTTACGAACTCACTTGGCAATTTTTAGTTAAGATTACTCCGAGTTATCTAGAACCGGATGTTAAACAAAGTTTCCACGTTGCCACATAACCACGAGCACGACTTTCCGAAAGATTCAACCCTGCAGAGGGTGCTCCAACGAGTCCATCACAAACAACCACACCCTGCGACGGAATGACCTCGATTAGAGAAACCCGTGATCTCCTCGGATTCCTATTGGAAAACCTCAACCTCGAGATACCCCAAAGTATCCTCGGAATCCCTCGCACAAGACGCTCGAGAAAGGTAAAACAAGTCCAGCAAGGCCGCCCGACGCGTCGACGATCCCGATAGGAGCTGTCTATCTCGTTCTCAGGACACGACGGTTTGTCCAAACTTCCGGTATAGGCCAATCACAGAGTTGCCCCTGGTATCCACCGACGGTTGACAGGTTGGACCAACACTCATGCGGAGCACTGACCCAGGGGTTGATTAGTTATCCACGGGGTGATCAAACCCTAAGGCATATTTCAGTTTGTTATTAAGCATCCAGAGGGAAAAGAATTTCTTTATGTGGTCTGCGGAAACCACAGTGCCGGGCCTTATGTGGTCATGAAGAAGCTATAATAATCCTAATAATGAAAATAAGAATATTAAATAACTTAAAAAAACTTACATATTTATCATAAATAATTTAAATGTAAACACACAATTCATCGGATCTCAACAAACCCATCACATAAAGTAATTATATCAAATAGATCACCGCGAAGATTATTTGTATCAAAGAACATGCAGAGAAAGAAAGTCATCTAGATAATAGCTACGGGCACGTAGGTCTATGATAGACTACTTACACATCACTATGGGAGCAACAAGGATTATATAAAGGCCTTCCATGATCGATCCCTTCTCCGGCAGGGCACCGAAACAAAGAGCTCCAGATGGGCAGACGACAAAACAGAAGCTTGCGGAGACGGAACAATTGTTTCACGAGATCCCTTAGAGTTTTTAGAATATATGAAAATTTATATAACGGAGAACGAGGCCGGGAGACCAGGGGGTGGCCCACAAGCTAACAGGGCGCGCCCATCTCTCTGGGCGCGCCATGTTGGCTTGTGCGGCTCTCGTGTGCCCCCCGACCTCCCCCCGAAGCTTCCAGGTCTTTTTTGGTTCAGAAAACATTGTCAAAAAGTTTTGTGGTATTTAGATTTCGTTTGGTACTGTAAACCTGAAAATTCAAAAACATGAAAAAAATAGCAACTAGTATTTGAGGCTGAGTTAATAGGTTAATGCTTAAAAATAATATGAATTAACAAATAAATGATCAAAAGGCATCCTCGAATGATATATTATAGCATGGAAATATTAAAAATCATAGATACTCCCTCCATTTCATAATATAGTGTGTCCTCGTTTTCCGTGATCTAAGTTTGGCCATAAGTTTAACCAACGAGACTGACTCGAGCGGGAGCAAAAATTATACCACTGAATTCATACCAAAATACGAATTCAGTGGTATAATTTTTGCTTCCGCTGAATCGATCTCGTTGGTGAAATACATGGTTGCAGTTAGATCTCAAAAAGCACGGACACACTACACTGCGAAACAATGGGAGTATGTTGGAGATGTGAACGTGCATTTAGCAAGAAGTAGGACGAAAGTGATACGGACCAGAAACTTTTAGGACCTTCAATATATTTTTCTCCCTAGGCGGTTGGGGCCTATGTCGACATGGGATGGGTCAACATGCCACGTGGGTAGGTCAACGAGAGCTCTTAAAAAAATACATCGGATGAACCACTTATTAAAGAATTAGGATCTAAAAGTGCATTTTGAAAGAATTAAGACTAAAGTGACACACCGATAAAACTTTTAGGACATGTGGTGCATTTAACTCATCTTCACTCTTAATGGTATTTTTAGCTTCCATAGTTTTTTTTTGTCAACTGGAACATTACTATGATACATTGCATCATACAAGAACTTCATTGAGAAACTTCCATTCTGATGCAGCTTACATCAAAACTTGTCTGGCTCGCTTTTCAGGTTAATGTCCTCCAGACGAGAGAGTAATTCATTCTATACTACCAGACGAGGCCAAAGAGGTCCCTACGAAAAGAAATGTCGGGGTTTTCTTGTCCCAAAACTTGTTTGATTGTGAAAAATTTATGTCCAACAATCTTGTACAAGCCCGGGTACAGTACCATTACTAGGGTGGTGTTTGGCCAAGTGTCTTTCCAGAATTGAACGTGAGAACCATCCCTGACTGAGAAAGTACCAAAAAAGAGATCTTTGGCCTTCATGACACCATACCAAAAATGTGAATCACTAGGTTTTTAGTGAAATTGAGAAGTGGCTTTGAACCCCAGGTATTTGTTATGAATGAATTTCGGTCATACTCCATTTTCAATGAGTAATTTGTAAACCCATTTACTCAAAATGATGGTATTTTAAATCTCAAGATCTTGAATTCCAAGGCCTCCGTGACTTTTGGGGTCGCATAATACAGCCCATCTAGCCAACTGATGTTTCTCTGGTTCATTACCGGATTGTCAAAAAATCAAGATCTAAAGTAATCTGGATGTTGAAAACACCCTTTCGGTAAGTAGAAGAAAGATAACATGCACATAACCATATTGCTAAGGACGGAATTGATTAAAATAAATCGCCCCTATATGATTAGAGTTTGGCCTTCCAGCTCGCTAGCCGTTTCTTAGTCTCTCTTCCACATACTTCCACTCAGCGATAGTTAGCGCCGATAGTGAATCGGAATACCGAGATATCGAATCGGGAACTGCCCGACCCGGCAACCGAAAATGTGAGCATACTCAACCACATACTCTGCAACGTCATCGAAGCAATAAAACCTTGCTCTTATGAAAATTAATTTGAAGACGAGAGCGCTCCTCAAATGCGATAAAAGGAGCTTGAGGTTCCTTGCTTTATCTAGGCCATTATCCATGAAAAGAAAAGTGTCATCCGTATATTATAAAATAGACATACCTTCTTCTATCAAATGGAGAATAACATCATTAATCTGACCGGCCATCTTTAAGCCTCTCAACAAAGATAGCTAACCTATCAACCATGATGTTGAACAAAATAGAGGATATGGGTTCCCGTTGACGAAGCCCCTTCTTGGTCTGAAAATATTTGTCAACATCATCGTAGACTTTGTTAGCTGCCGAGAAATTATGCATCCACCGCACGCTGTTTCTGTCGCCAGGATTGCAGCCGACCGTGTGTAGATTAACAGAATTGCGCGAGCTAGCGACAGGTCGATAGGTAAATTCAGATCAAATTTCCATGCATCCGATCCGTAGCTAGGATCGCCCGCCCCCTGCGGGTATAAGTTTTACATTTTGTTTCTGTAAATACTTCTAGAAAGACCCAATACATATCCTCCTCGTTAGCATCCACACAACTTTATACTCGCATTTCTAACTAATTTGCTAGGTCATGTCCCCCGACTGAATTGGACAATCAGGGGTGTAAGCAAAACTGCTTCACGCTAGGTGTTCTGAAGAATTTCTCACTGACAAAAGAAGTCACGGTCGAGCAGTAACCTTGAGCAAGGGGTGCATCCTACGGCCTTTATGCATCTGTGTCGGCGAGCAGCGCCTGCTTTTGCCCTTCACCATCGGTAGAAGGAGAGACTATCTCAGCCGTATAAAACAGATCCGTAAAAGTCGTTTATAATTTATGAAAAATGATTTTTGTGGGTCGGCTCAGGCATGGATATTCGCATAGGATGTTACTATATGGGTCGTCAATGCGGGGTCTGATCGGGTGCCGCCATTTCGACCCGCAACCGGAAAACCTCCCAATAAAACATAGTTCAAATTTGACAACATTCCGGCAAATGAGTTCAAATTTAAACAATAAAACATAGTTCGCGTGTGAAATGAAAGCATAGTTTAAAAGACAAACGCAAAAGGACTTCATGCGTCCTGATCGCTCTTCACTCTGCATCATCGAGGTCGTCGCCGCCCCCGATTCCATCGACTCCCCCGTATCCGTCGTCTGCACTTGTTCCTACTCCGGCACCGAAATCATCGGCGATATTGGTTCGGATTCCAGACGAGAAACCATCGCCGTCATTGTAACACACAAGCATCCTCCTCTTTAAGATTTCTCTCCTTGTCATATCATATCATTCTTTGTTGATGTCGTCCATATCATTGCGGGTCATGATCCTATTATCTTCGGCAAGAAGGTTGGCCATGGTTTTGTTCTCGGCGGCACGTGCTCTTCTCTCCTCAACGTCCTTGAGCACTTTACACCTCTCTTGCTTCTTTTGTGCCTTCTTCTTGACCAACTCTATCTTTGCCTCGAAAGACTTCGCTAGCAACACCTCATTTGATTACATCATGTCATCTATCTTGTCCCACAAGATCGATGCTTTGTGTTCCCTTATGATCTTATCCTTTGTTTTTTTGTCATCATCAGGCTTGATTAAGTTTCTTGGACCATCATCATCTTCATCTTCATCCATGTCCGTAAATGAACCTCTCTTCGGTGGGGATTCTCTGTCAATCAACTTTCACTTGTCGCAGTTTTTGAGCAATTTCCAACAATGCTCTAGTTTTTCATGTATTTGTACCATTGTTAGGCAATTTTTTTTTCTAAAAAATTAAAACAAAGTCAAATTGATGGAACCATTTCACATGATGCAAACGGTGTGCACAACTTGGGACGTGAAAACGAACTCACATAGTCGAATTCCATGGTTTCACTTGGAGGAGCATTGCGAACTTGTTCCAAGCAAGCTTTCCAACGGCTACAAGTTGGCTTGATCACGTCCAAACGACCCTTGAGTGACCGAAAGGCCCGTGTTGTCCTATTGGGATACTTGACCATGAATTGGAAGTATAGATCTTCAATTCTTTGCCAATACGTCTTGGCGATTTAGGACACACCCGTGCAAGGATCCATAGACACCGTACTCCAAGCCTTGATCAAGACTTGATATTCCAAGATCGTGTAGTTCTTCAATCTCATGTTTTTTTGCTTGCGATTGCTGATACGTACCCTCATCTACCTCCTCCACCTCATCTTCACCACCGTGGTTATCCACGCCATCCTCCAATTCATTGTAATCGGAATAGGCTTGATCGATGTCGACAGCGTTGCTGGCCAACAAGTTCACGAACTCAGCAGCGTCATTATTTGAACGACCGCTACATTCAGTGACACCACATCACGACCTACCACAATGGCGAAAAATCAAAGCAAAATTAAGTGAGCAAAGATGCATACCTTCCGACCCTTTCATCGAATAGCTCGCCTGCGGTGGAAGCAGCGTCGTAGAAAGGCACCGTCTAGAACGTCTCGCCGGGACGGAGGGAGTGGACGAAGGTTTTTTCGTAGGAACCTTCTTCCGCTTCACGCCCAAAACCTTGCTCATCTTCCCTACCGGCGGCCGGGCAGGTCGCGCCGCAGCGACGGCGCCCGGCGCGCCTTCCCTTCTAACGGGGCCAACCGGAATGCCGCCCTGCACGACAACGTTCCCTTGCCGCTTGCGGGCACGCGCGTTGGTGGTTTGGGCGACGGTGGGGGCGACATGACCGACGACGAGATCCGTCGGACGGGATTGCGCATGCGCGACCTCCACGTTGACGAGATCCGCCGGCTCGGAGGCTTCCATGGCGGTGAAGAATGGCGGGGAAGAAGGTTCGGAGAGCGCGGTGAGCGGGACAATGGCTGCCGAGGAGGGGCGAGCGGGGAACGGCCGCGCGGAAATTTTCCTCGCGCCATATCTCATTGCGGATAAGGGTTCGTGAATCTGAAGGTCGAGGACGAACTTTTACCGCACTACGTAAAAAAATTATGAGTCAGACACGTTTGATCTATTTTGTCCCCATCCATATTTTAACGTTTATTTTACAAGTCGAAGCATTATATGTGGTCTGCTAAAGATGCTCTCACTAACCCACATGCTCTCACTAACCCACATGCCCAAGGCTCAGGCCCAGCATCTTGTTTTCTTGCCAAAAATATCGTACGGTTGCCGGCAAATCTCATCAGGAAAATCATGTATATATAACAATCAGATCATACGTTTCCTCCTTGCCGTCGTGTGTACCGTTAATTTCACGTGGGCGACAGTTTCACGGATCTGTTCTACTGAACAATCAACCATGATTCTATGAACTAGTAACAAAGAAAAAATGGTCTAGTAAAGAGCCAGTCAATTTTCTCAGGGGCCTACGTGATTGGCTAACAGTTTGACGGTACAGTTGATCTCTGTTGAGTAGCTCGGGCTGCCCGAAATGTCCCGGTATAAGTTGCTGGGACATGCTAAATTAGAAACCTCCATAAGCCTAGACTAGTGCTACGTACGTCTTTGTCGATCAAATGCCAAGAGATTAGTTTGAACGTTTGGTGAATGCTTAGCCAAAACCTAGGACTCCTGACGTCAGAGGCCACTTTACACGACTGAGACATGTGGTTTACATACTAAAGTGCTGCATGCATCATTATCTCTTGGCTGTTAGTAAGATAGAGGTCGAAGAAGCTTATTTCAACAGCGCATGGTCAGAAATATCTCTCGAGATAAGCCTAGGGTATCAATCACTCACCTATCTGCTCTCTCTCTCTCTCTCTCCGACTTAGTGAGCTATCACCCTGGAAGACTAGAATGTTCCAGGAGTAATATATAAGTACAATGGATGAATGTGACCGAGCACACGCGTACATCTCCTACGGTAATCAATCGCTTTTTCATTACATTAATCTATTGCTTGGTCGACTTTTTTTTTTGACGGAATATTGCTCTTGGTCGACTTAACCGAGGCAAACGGATCATCATCGCGATCTGGTGAGTAAACTATGTTAATGGCTTAATCAACTGCAACTTTTACTTTCCGTAACATCGATCAACTCGATGTACATTAGTACGCGCTATGGGTTAGGTTATGTTAGGTACTAGCTTTGCACCTCTGGCCGGCCAGTAGCTCGCTGCAGATGGCCATCAATATAATCACGTCCCTTGCCGAAGGTTTATCCTTGATTATAATTTTTTTATTGGTAGCTTATCAAGCTGGTCCTTTTGTTCAGAAGACTTGTCGAGAGCACAAGTTATTTCACGAAGAATTAATACAAAATAGAAACGTTGGTGGTGGTTACATGGGCGCGTACTAATGTACATCGAGTTTGTTTACAACGTGTTTGTTTCATGGTAATTTGAGATGGAGAATGAGAGATAAGTGGTGATGAGATTAAAAGTCCACCGGTTGATTAGAAGGGATGAAGGTTTGAGTGGGAAGGGGGATGATTGTTTACTTGCCATCCTTCTTACGTAGTAATGCACATAATTTTACCACCAGGGGCTGCTATACGTACGAAGAAATGCGTCCGATCTTTGTCCGATCCTACGTGACGGCTGCCGTTCCGCATGCGAGGGTCCTGGTCTATCCCCCGATCCGGTCTCGCCGCCCGGTGTGATTCAGTCGGTTTCCGAGGCGGCGAGACCAAATCGAGGGACGGACCAGGACCCTCACGTGCGGAACGGCAGCATCCACGTAGGATCGGACGAAGATCGGACGCATTTCGTCGTACGCATAGCAGCGCCGTTTTACCAAACAAGGGAGCGGGACAAAACATATATTTTCGGTGGTTAATTTCAACACGAACTCCTTTGTACATACTCCCATTAACTACCTCAAAGGTTACCAAACGTGTTGTTACATCTCATGTCTTCATCTCATTTATTTGGTGAAGATCAGACGTGAATTAATCCCGTGAATCCGTGGGACAAGGTTATGCTTCAACGTAAGGTTGCTGGCTGTAATGTCAAAGGAAGGCATTTGGCGGCGGCATGTCGCTCGTCTTCTCATCAACAGAGAGAGTAAGGGGGGGATTTTTATGTCGGTATGAAGCCGAGGTTTGCCTTACTTAAAAGGAAGAGAAGTGAAAAATATTAATTCACTCCCTCTGTTTCTTTTTAGTCTGCATATAAATTTTGTCTAAAGTCAAAGTATATCTACTTTGATCAAATTTATAAAAAATGTATCAACAATCATAATACAAAATCTATATAATTAGATTCTTTATATATGGAATGTAGTTTCATACTATATATATTTTATATTATAGATGTTGATATATTTTAATATAAATTTAATCGAACTTCATAAAGTTTGACTTGACATAAATCTTATGCGCGGAGTAAAAAGAAACGGGCGAGTACCTTGATTTTGACGGTAAAGATCAATCAGTTGTTGCTACAGTAATTACCTTGCCAACTGTTGTTGGTTTGAATGTTTTTAGTATTGTGATGGTCCACTAAGAAAAACATACAAACATATTTGTTGTTATTTATTTATTTTTATTTATAATCATCTATCCCATACTATAAGATTTAATTCTTACAATTAATGAGTACAATTGGTTTGACAGCTCTCTTGTCGTGTTGGGTGTAAGTATTTGCTCTTGTATGTGCAAGAACTGTTGATCGTGTGCACTAGTGGGGACGGGGCCTTTAGCCCCGGCCCATAAGCGGCTTTAGTCCCGGTTCACCAACCGGGACTAAAGGGGCGGGACTAAAGGCCTAACCTTTAGTCCCGGCCCTGTTACAAGCCGGGTCTAAAGGTGCTCCACGTGGGCGCCTCGTAGCGCCCCAGGGGCAGGACCTTTAGTCCCGGTTCGTTACACGGGCCGGGACTAAAGAGTTTCAGATTTTGCTTATTTTTGGGTTTTTTTTAATGAAATTATTTTTAGGTTTAAGGGTTTTAGGGTTTAGGTGTTCGGGAGATTAACGTGATGCCTTGTTTGATGTTCGGGAATTAGTTTTCATATAATTTAAATAGAAATAATTATGCATATATATATAAGGTTAACTTATCTTACAAGCGAGCATATATATACAATTATATGGAGATCTGAATTATCGGGACTAGAGCCCGTCTATTCGATTACATGGACGAACATCAGTAATGGCCCCTAGCTACACCGCGGTAGAGGATGCAGTCATTAGGGCATGCATGTATCTTCTGCACGTCTGATCCTAAAGGGCAGACAAGCTTCTTTGCTTCGTACGTGCTGGCGGGCAATTCGTTCTTTCTTGGAAGCATCTTCTTCATCAGTACCAGCAACTTTTCGAATAACGAGTCAGTCACACCGGTCTCTGCCTTCCACTTCAGCAATTCCAGTGTGCTACCCAGCTTCTTCTGGCCATCTTCACAACTTGGGTACAACAATTTGTTGTGGTCCTGTAACATCTGCTCGAACTGCAACCTCTCCTTTTCTGTGTCGCAACCTCGCCGTGCATCAGAAATGACCCGGCCAAGATCATCAGCGGGCTCATCTGGTTCCCGTTCTTCATCCTGATCTTCTTCTTCATTGTCTTCCATTGCGGTATCAGCATACTCAGGGAACATAGATCGATAGTTGTCATCATCGTTCTCTTCTTCTTCATCGTCGTCTTCCATCATAACCCCTCTTTCTCCGTGCTTGGTCCAAACATTATAGCCCGACATAAAACCGGACTGAAGCAGGTGGCTCTGAATGACTCTTGAGGAAGTGTAATCCTTCTCATTCCGACATTCAACACATGGACAAAACATATAGCCACCACCATGCTTGTTCGCATCGGCTGCATCTCGAAAAGAATGCACGCCTTCTCTGTAAGCGGCTGTGCGTCGATCACCGTACATCCATGGATGGCTCATCTGTGTTATACGACAGTATATCAAATACAATCACGATCCTAAAAATTAGTACCGCACGGTCTAAACGAGGAAATATAGTTGCTAACCTTTTAGAATAAGTAGAAATAAAGAGAAAGAGGTTTAAGCGTGGCTCAGGCATCTCATATCGTAGTTGTGTTCGGAAAAACTGGAGAGCTAGCACCCACCCACAATCCTCCATCCAAGAAAAATGCAATGAAGAGGGGAGAGGGGGGCTATGCTATATATAGGCAGAGGACTTTAGTTCCGGTTTGAGACACAAACCGGGACTAAAGGTGACGCACATGCGGGCTGCCCACCGCGTAACCCTTTAGTCCCGGTTTGGGACACGGACCGGGACTAAAGGCTCCTTACGGGCCGGGACTAAAGCCTCGAGGGAGGCATTGGGAATTGGGACGACGTGGCCGGGCCTTTAGTCCCGGCCCAGAGGCAGGCCGGGACTAAAGGGTCCCGGCCAAAGGCCCGTTTTCCACTAGTGGTGTTTGGATAACATTCTATTGGTTCGATAACCTTGAACCATAACTGAAAGAAATATTTGTTGCTACTTTACTATATTTTTCATTCTTCTTTGAAAAAAACACAACGCATCTATAAAGCAGCAAGTCACCACCCGCACTCCATCACCGAACGCCTTGCTTTATTATATATGTGTGTATGTGAGCATATATGTCTATAATGTGCTAAAGAAAAAAAATATCTAACTCAAAATAGAAAATAAAAAGGAACGTCACAATACTTCAATGTGGACAAGAGTAAACTGACCAATATTGCACCAGTCCAACAGGTGATTAGATCATCTAAAGCCGGACCTCTCATACCCGTCTCAAACGTCCGGATTGCCGTCCAATCACTAACTAGTCACAAAAAATCAATCCAGCTGAGCCTCTCAAACCACCTTAAACGCCCGGGCTGACCGGCACCCCTTATATCCAGCCCAAATATGAGGAGGATATGGGGGAGCCCGGACACACCCACGACGTCGGACTAACGACAGGGCAACATGCGGACTCGCCTAGAAACCCGATGGTTCGACGGGCGTCTCGACCGGTGCCGCGGTGTGAATGCCGCGTGGCGATGCTCTGGCGGGTAGTGTAATCCTATCCCGGCTATTTAAGTCGACCGCCTGCATCCAAATTCTACCATTCACATTTTCTTCCTCCTGTCCGCCGCAGCCGCCAGCCATGCCTCCACGCCGCCGCTACTACATGATCCAGTGCCGACAATGGCTACTCGAGTAGGTCCGAATCCGGACGGACGTGGCGATACCTCTAGATCCGAAGGAGGATTTGAAGGACGTGGACGAGGAAGACGAGGAGGTGGAGGAGAAGGAGCAGGAGGAGCAGGAGCTAGCGAAGGTGGCGTCGGCGATGGATTTGGGGGAGGAAGAGGAGGAGCCGGCGAAGGAGGCATCAGCGAGGAGAAAGGATGTGGATCGACGGGCGGAGCAACAGACCATCCTCGACTCCATCCGCCTGGAGTTGGCTGTGAAGGCGAGGCGTCTTCGTTGGCAGCAGATGGAGGCAGCGCAGGCTACGGTGGAGGTGGCTACAGCGGAGGCGGACACGACACATGCTGGGACGGACAAGGATGAGCAACATGCCATCGACGACCACGACAATGAATAATAGGATAGTACATAGTACGTAAGATTTTCTTTTGCATCACTGTATGAATCTAGTGAATGAAATATGAGAGAGTTGGATGTGGACGAGTAAATTTGAGGACTGGCCGGTCAGTACTCGCGGACGCGTTCTCGGGCGTTTGAGGGCTCACACATGCAAACCGTGGTTGTAGAGCATCTACAACCGGAGCCCTTATACCCGTCTCGAACGTTCGGATAGGCCGTCTGGTCAGGGCTCAGTCATGAAAAATTAACCTAACCGGACACCCTAAACGGGCCTGAAATGCCCGGCCTGACCACCCCTCATATCCAGCCCAAATATGGAGCGGCTATTTGGGCTGGATATTGGAGAGCCAGGGCGTGTCCGGACACGCGCCACGTCAACCCGACCCACCACATACCCCACAAATACCCCATTCCGGAAACCCTAGACATCCGACACTTCACTATTCATCCACTCCAATTCCAATCCCCCATCCTCCGATCCGATGGTCGGCGGTGGAAGCAGTTACGACGGATCGAACGTCGATGTGGAGGAGGTGGCCGCCCACATCATATTGCGCTGGTCACTTCAGGACCAAGGCAGCCCCGACAGGTGCAGATCTTCATCATCTAATGTACAACCCCGTCCTAGGTAGGCCTAGGGAAGCAGGTCAGTAGGCCTACCCCTAATGTACAACCCCGTCAGGGCGCACGAGGACGCCGGAGTATGAGGCGCGTACAACCCACCGCGAGCAACAACGTGCGATGGAGAGGGGGAGGCACTGGTCACGCGGTGTTCGTCCTCGAGTGCACCGATCGACACCGAGGACACGCCCCTCTGGGCATCCTGCATCGCTCGCTGAAGACGACGGAGACGGATGCGCGTCACATACGCCGCAAGAATGTCGACGCGCTCCGACCGGCCATCCAGTTATCGGAGCACGATGCAGCGAAAGAGGCGGCATGGAAGGTGAAAGCGGCCCACCACGTGAAGGAGCAGGACCGCGTGCTCCGCACGCTGTGCGGCATGCGGTGCAGCTCCAACGAAGACGACTGCGATGCCTCCATCTCCGGCTCCAATGACGACGACGAGGAGGCTCCATCGTATGCCGACGCTTACATGGAGGAGGGACATAGCCGCGTGAATGACCGAAAGAGGAAAGCGGTGGCGGGAAATGGCGATTTCCTCCACTCTTCCCAATTTTGTTTATATCCTCTATTCTTAAATAGCTACAACCCACTAGCTAAGTTTCCTCTTCATGCAACAATACCACATCATCAAGTCATGCAGGAAGGCATAAGTTGTTTTTTTCATTAAATCATGTAAGGAAGTTTTATATTTGTTTTTGCATTAATTTTAGTTTTCTATCACTTATTCATACATTTTTTAATAAAGTTTCGCCGCAACGCGCGAGACATCGTCTAGTTTTAATTATGTTCGATAGTTTGTAGTTTGGATTTTCCAATAAACTGCTTCTTTTGTTCGGCCATGCAATCTGATTCGATGAATTGTGTTTGATCTACTATATTTATGTAGCGTTGCATGAATGGTATGGATATGAGGATTCGTATATGAGACATGCGAATGTGGAAGGCAACAAATAAGGTACGGCCGGTCTATTTTCGCGGACGTATGAACACCCATAATAACAAGTTTCGACTGTAAATGGGAAAGTGCTCTTCTACACTCGACCTCAAATGAGCCCGAGTAAACAGTAAATTCGAAAAATATTTTAAAAAGTTCAATTAAATCTGACTTTTTACAGCAAACTTTGACATATATTTTAATAGCTTGTAAAATTTCAGTACGGAATCATATTTTTTAAAGTCTTGGCAAAAATGATAATGCTCCAAAATCATTTTGAAAGTGTCTTTTTCAAAGTCTTGATTTTTTTTGCCATGACTTTCACAAATGCGATTTCATGATGAAATTTTACGAGCACTTAGAACATTTTTGAAAGTTTGCCCCAGAAATACAGTTTTTTCTAAACATTTTTATAATATTTTGTGAATTTACTATTCACACGATTAATTTAAGCTCGGAGGCAAAAAACATCACCATCCTGTAAATGCTCTAAGTATTGGTGAGCAGCCCGGCAACTGATTTCTGGCCAAGAAATACACCGATCAAGTACCACCGACTTTTCAACATCATCTTCTTGTGCAATTTCAAGATTTGGAAGGGGTCCCAACCGCTACGCCGTTCCTCAAGGGCCAACACTAAAATAATATATACCACTGCTCTAAAAGAACAGTAAAATGCCACGGATAAAAAAAAGATACAATACTACTGTACTTAAAATATCACGAGCAGGACGAAGAAAAGTCCCCAGTTCATCAGTTTTGTGCGCCATGAAATTTCTTCAGTATCGGAGAATTTCTCTGGTGTGCTGTAAACTGCAGGCCGGATCAAAATAATCGTGGAGTGCCACTTCACAAGCAGGGAAAGAATAGGAAACATCCTCGGTTCATCAGTTGGGCGCGCCATGAAATTCCACAGAAATCTCGTTGGAATCAGGGGGTTTCTCCTGTGCTGCAGGTTGGTGGCCTGATCCGGCCGGCTGGAGGCACGGGTGACGGGTGCCGCCCGCGTGACGGGGGCAAGCGACGGCGAGACGCCACTGATCTCTTGCAGTTGCAGAGCTTATCCGAAACCAAAACAGGGGCGAGACCAGAAACGGAAACAGAAGCAGAAAGAAAGTTGTTGAGGCACACAAAGGATGGATAAGGCCCCCGTCACGGAACAGATGAGATGCATGCATGTATCTGTCTCCAATTTGTCACTCATGTAGTATTGATGTATATCCAGAACCAAAATCAAGGGCTATACACAACGGGCAGAGAGCTCACTCTATGTACAAGTGGAGCAGAGAGGACGAACTCACTCTATGTGCAGCGGAGCGGGGAGGAAGAAGACGCTCACTCTATGTACAGTATCTACAGGCTTCAGGCTAGCTAATAGACTAGGCCGGGATCGAATTGGGTATTAAAACTCCAACCTTCCGGCCTGATCTCCACCGATCTTCCTTCTATACAGCGACCGGAATTATTCGGGGAATTTCTTTCCTATGTACACACAGTATGTTCAGTATGTGCTATAGCCTATAGCGGCATGTCGACGGTGTTGTTCTTTACTGGCTGCTGCGGCCGGCCATGCGGGAGGCTGCCGAGAGCCGGCTGGGCCTGGGCTTTTGCCCGGCGCGTTGCAGGTCCACGCGCTTCCGGTGCTGCAGCTGCTGCACTGCGGGGGACGGCGCCAGCGCCCTGCGCGCCCAGTGCCCGCTCCCCATGGGGGCGCGCCGCGCCAGCCCGCTGTCCGGGCGCATAGAGCAGCCGCTGCCTCCGGAGACGAGCTGCGCGAACGGGCTGGCCGTGCGCCTCGACGGCGGCGAAGGCGGGGAGGATGGCTTGCTGCAGCTGCCGGCGGCCGGGGCCTCCTGCTTGCGCTCCTTGTGGAGGCTGCAGCGGAAGGAGCCCGGGTGGTTCGTCGGGGAGCACATGCAGGAGGAACGACGGATCTTGGGGGCGGCGGTGGGCGAGGAGGGGGGAGACGAGACGCTGACGGACTTGATCGTCGAGCCGCCGGCGGAGAGGTTGACACGGGAGAGAGATGCGCGTTGGTAGTTGGGAATGGGACTCAAAAGGACGGGGCCGCTGGGCCGAGATGCTGCCGCCGTCGACATGATCAGGGATTTGTTTGGGAGGTGGAGGGGCGGTGGGTTTGGTATGTCAGTTGAGCTCCGGTGGTTCGCTACCCGCCGGTTTTGGTAAACTTAGATGTGCGCCGGTTAGCCGCAATTTATAGGCCGCGAAGGTAGAGATGATGGGCAGTTCGGTAAATTCTTGGGCGTTAATAACCTGGTGTTTGGCCGAGTTAATTATACCTCTGGTTAATTATGGGCGTGATGCTGTGGGCGTCTGTCGTGTGGCGCCGGGCGGCAGCACACGGGAATCGGTCAATTTCAGTGTCAAATTTGATTTGAATTTCAGTGTCAAATTCAGGTTTTCGGGCGCATGCCAGCTTGATTTGAATACCAATTTCAGTGCCTAATTCCTGGTCAATTTCTTGCATTACAAACAGCAGGAGCACAGTTCGGCCGGAATTCGGCAATGCCGATGTGATTCCTGCGTGCAGCCGTCCGTTTCTCGTTCGCTTTCCTCTCCTGTCCTGGCTCGCAGTTGGCATGTTTGTTTTACTGCGAACGGCCGGACGTGGAAAGATGATGATCGACAAGCTCCCCTCTCGGTACCTGCGTCGGTGAATGGCTAAATTAATCCTCGCAAAGTTAATTACTCGGGCTTAATTACAGCCTTGTGCTGCTACATGCATCCTGGCCACATACACCTGCATGTAGGATCGTCGGTTACCCACCCAACACAGTGAGCATTTGGGCATGATCGCTACTCCAAAGCAAAGGGCCGGTGGGTATTTCAGTTGAGCTTCCGGTGGGTCGCTGTGTGTTTGGTTACGTTGACAATCAAGCCTGACCCCGCTAGCTTGGTTCTAGTGAGCCGGTTTGAACAGATACAGGTAAAAAGACATTAGATACATATAGTTTGGTTCTCTGCATGTACATTAGTTGTATGAGACAATCATTTTTGACCCGGCGTTTGATTGCCTGCATTGCATTAGGCGCACATATGACATGGTGTTTGGTTGTAACCTGCATAAGTTGTTGTCACCACTTCTAACTAGTGGTAAACTTATCGTACACAATCTGAACATGTAGTGCCAACTAATTAAACAAATGACAGTTCATCCTAACTACTATTAAATGACAGAATAAATTATTAAAAGCCATTGTCTAAATAGGGAATAGTTCATCAGTGTTGCTACTATCAGATCTTCCTCTTCATCTTCCTCTTCTTTTGCTTCCCTTGCTTCTTCTTCTTCCTCTTCTTCAAATCATGCACTAATCTCTGTTAAGCTACATTGCTCTGTCCACTCCAACCTTTTGTTCTTTCAAGCGTTATTGTCAAATGCCTCCACATCATGGTCGGAGCTAACAACATGGTCAGGCTCGACATCTTCCTCCTCACGCACGGTTTCATCAAAGCGACGGTAGAGGATCCAGCTATGCAGAATGCAACAAGCAAGAACAAGCTTAACCTGAATGGGGTATTGGTAGAATGACTTCTGATCCAGGATCTTAAACCTATTCTTCAGAGCCCCAAATACCCTCTCAACAGTTACTCTAAGGCTGGAGTGTCTGAGATCAAACAGCTCCTATGCAGTCCTAGGATAATTCCTACAACTGAACTCGTTGAGATGGTACCTGGTTTTTCTAAAGGGTGGAAGAACACTCGGTCGACATGCATAGCCAGCATCTCCAAAGTAGAACTGTCCGTCGGGGATGTTGATCCCATCAGGTCGAGTCATGCTGTCATTGAGAATGTTAGCATCATGTGCTGACCCTCCCAGCCAGCCAACACATATGTGAACATCAGATCAAAGTCAACAGCAGCAAGCACATTCTGGCTTGTGTAGTGCTTCCTCCCCCCTGCATGCTGCAGACTGTGACCTAGGAACTCTGACAGTGACATGAGTACCATCTATTGCCCCGATGCAATCCTAAAAATGGCATCACAAGCTTGTGTTAGTGCTCAACGTGAACAATACAAGCATATCAAGTCATGAAAAATGTATATTGTTAATGCTCACCTTGAAGTATGGATACCATCTTTGACTTCCTCGAATCTTGGGTGGAGTTCGATCAGATGGTCTCCTGATCATCTCTCCTCTAAGCTCCCCAACAGCAAAAAGCACCTGCTTGAAGTACCGAGAGGTGGTCTCCATTGATCTCCTGAACGTGTTGTGAATGACACTCAACCTCCGGTTATGGCCGTCAACATGGAGGAACACTCTTCCACACAGGTATTGATGTTATCTTGTAGGAGCCCCCTGATCCCGAAGGTCTTGACAAGCATGGCAAATGATGCTATTTTCATTCGAAGCATCCGTAGAGTCTCGACGTCATTGCAGTTGTAGATGTAGTTCAGATTTTGGATCCTCTCCTGATCCCGAATAAACATTGCACCATAACGGATCAAAGTCTCGCAACACGACGAAGAGCTCTCTGGTGCATGAACATGACCCATGTCTGAATCACACTTATGAGTGCTGCTGCCTGAAATATCAGACTCATCCGTGCGTCCATAACCTAGTCGACAGTGACGGTTCGTTCAGTGGGAAATCGATCCTACAGCTTGCCTAACGGCCTAACCACCGACCTAACAAAGGGGGGAGGGGGTGCTGGTTACCGGCATCGGAGACGAGGACGGCGTTGGGGAGCCATGGCCAACAGCAAGGGGAGCACCAAATCCGCCGCAAACGCCCCCGCCTTTTCCACCGCCGCCGCCTCTAGCGCAGATCTGAAATCGCAGCGTCGCCGATGGTGAGGCAGTACGGAAGAAAGCGACTATGGGTGAGCGAGTGGAAAGGAGGGTGAGGCTAATTTGGCGCCGGGACGACGCGCTAGATTTCCCATCTCCCGTCACCCCCCCTCGTCCTCGCGTCGCACCCGCCCGTGCAACCTCACGCCGCACTCAGCCTGACTCACGAGAAACTGCCGATTCGAGCGTTTTCAGCGAGTGAGGCTCTGGGCTGCTTTGAGAAGCGTGCCATGCAGGCTTGACAGTGAAATCAGGCAATCAAACAAGTCTATTCCTTCATGTGCGGGTCTGGTTGGGCTCGATACGGAACCAAACGCGCCCCTAGTGTTTCTTTTTTCCTGGACTGGAGCGCAGATCCAGTGCCAGACCAACATTGTTCATGTCATGGCCGCAGCACACACCTAGATATAACAGCAGGTTGACGTTATATTAATCATGCTTTTATGCGTGTTCGTAAGGTTGTGGATGCATCTGTCCATGTCCTCGCATAAATTGTCTACAACGTTTCTTTTTTATAAAAAAGAAGTGCTACATAATTGCAGAGTTGATCATGGAACAAAACTTTGAGAAGGACCGTGTGGATTAGTGCAAGGGTCTGCTTCGATCTGAGGCGGGATACGAACTCGATGCCGCATTTAGAAAGACACTCGGTGATACGTTTTGAAAGAGGAATATCTCGTCAGTCCTTTTATCCGAAAACATCCAAGGTCCGTGTAGTGTACAACTGGACAATCTAAGCCAGGCCCGACCCAAGCTCGATCTAGTGTCACAAGTGAAGCAAACAAGATCATACGGTCCATAACTGTCCGACACCATATCCTTAGTCACCCGGAAGAAGCTGGGTTTGGTAAGAGAGCATCTACAACCAGACCTCACAAATCCAGACCGTTCGGCTATTGTCCGGTCATAAAAAAAATCAATTCAGATGAGTTTCTTAAACCAGCCTCAAACGTTCAGGCTGACCGACACCCCATTTCCAGCATAAATATAGGGCAAAAATAAAAAAGCACGAGCACGTCCGCCACGTCAGACTAATGGCTTGGTCCCATGCGGACTCCTCGGAAAACCCGACGGTCCGGTGGGCACCTGAACCGTCGGCGTGATGTGAACGCCGCGTGGTGCCATTCCTGGATCAGGGCCGGCTACTTAATTAAGCCGTCCGGCGTCCCCAGCCTAGCACATCTGCTTTCTTCCTCTCTTCGTCGTCGTCCGAGCACTTTCCTCTCCGACCCTGCCAGCCATGCCACCACGCCGTCGGTATTACACGATCCAGCATCGTCTCTTCCTCCTTCAGCAGGTCTGCATTCGAAGGGAAGCGGGGTTACCTCTGAAACAAGAGGTGGATTTCAAGGAGGGGGAGGAGATGGGGGAGGAGCCCGAGGAGGAGCCACACACGTTGAAGGAGGAGGCGGCGTCCCAGGAGCCGAAGGAGGAGCCACCGGCGGAGGTCGATCTGTGACCGGAGCAGCTGGCCATCCTCAACTACATCTGTTCTGAGTCGGCTGTGGTGGTCAGACGTCGGATGAAGGAAGCATGGGCGGCGCAGGAGGCGGAGAAGGGGGCCGACGTAGGCACACACGGCTCAGGCTCCGACGCAGGTCATCTCTGACGAGGAAGAAGATTACCAGTAGTAGTACGTCGGACATATTCTCTATGTTTTTGTATGGATATGAGCATAAAATATGTTAGAATTGAATGTGAAGACAAAAATATGAGACCTGATCGCCGGGTTTGAGGGATGCTCTTACGACGGCGGACGTTTGCTCGTACATGAAAGGCATGTAGACCCTGACGTGGGCACCGCAGGAAGGCACCGGCCACCGACGGGCGTATATTTGTTAACACGTGTCATGGCACTGGAATATTGGAAGGTGACTAATTTGCAAGAGACGGATCGGCTAACACGCGTATATCTGTGAACACGTGTCATGGTACTGGAATTTTGGCGTTGGTTCACCTCCAAACGGCACTATTTTAGAGGATTTGAGAGGGGGAGGCAAACGACTGGAGATGCCCTAACCCTAATGGCTTGCTCATACAGTCTCTTTGTACGAGTACTTTAGAAGACGGCCGGGCTGTCAAATCAAGCTGGCCGAGGTGAAACGGCACGTACAACTTTATTTACTGATGTACGTGTCGGCCAGGCATGGCTGTTGTAAGAGATCTATGTTCTCCAGGCGAACGCGGACGGAAACTACTACAGTTCGGCTTGAGCCTAATCCCGGCCACACGTACGTACATAAAATTAATCACCCCGTGCAGTATAATACTCGTATATAATAGCCGAATGCATGTACGAGGACGAGCTAAACAATTGTTTTCGAACAGTATAAAGTATAGCTGGGTAGGTCTTCCCTGTTGAGCAAACGAAAGCGACAGGTTTGAAATCGGAGGTCGCCAGCTAGCTCTATCTTTCGCGCCTAACCGTGTAAGAGCATCTTTAGCAGAGCCAATAAAAATCAACCCTTAAAAATCACAATTTTAAAACCTAAATCAAAAATCAAACTGAAAAAGTTACCGGTTCAGATTTTTATCGGTCAGACCATTGGTTCATCATTCAACTATCATTTTTTAAGCAAAACAGAAAATAAATGTTGAATAACGTACTCCCTCTGTCCCAAAATAACTGTCTCAACTTTGTACTAGAGCTAATACAACGTTGTACTAAGCTTAAGACACTTATTTTGAGACGGAGGGAGTATGTGTTAATATAGTATCACACAATGGTCAAATACAAGTAGTTTCATGTAATGCACAACATAGTAGCACAGTTGAGTTGGTTATAGGGACGTGGGCAGGTCTCTCGTATTGGTCACATGACCTGGGATCGTATCACACTTCTCCTAATTTCTATTAAAATATTTTCTTTGTTTTCCCAGTTTTTCACTAGTTTTCCAAAAATTCTAGCATGCAACGTCTTCTTCCGATGTGCGGCGACGAATTTCGGTGAGTTTTAGGTATATTTCGATCAGTTTCACGGTGACGCATCTCCTTCGATGAAGTTTGACCGGTTTACAGGTTGAACGGTATATTACCTTCAAAATTATACATGTAAGGTTATCATGAATGGATTACCGTGCCTTATAAAAAGTTTAAGGATCAAACAGGTTTTACGAGATATGTTCCATGCTGTTTTTTCTACCGAAACCGTAAACATCTTTTTTTTACGGGGTAAGGTTAGATTTTTAATCAGGCCCGACGACAACGGATCTACGGCGTAACAGCGACGCGGCGAGGCGCTGGGAAGTTATGCACGGGGATTACTGGCGAGCGTCTGTAGATCAGCAGGCAAATGGGCGGGAGACAGAATCCAGCAAAGCTAGCGACAGGTCGACAGGTAAATTGAGATCAAAATTGCACATGCATCCGTTAGCTAGGGAGGTCCGCCTCCGTGGTTATCGAATTTTACATTTTGTTTCTTTAAATTCTTCTAGAAAGTTCTAGCATCCATTAGACTTACATACCCATTCTCACCAACTAGGCAGCTGAAGCCACACTAATTAACTAGCTTCTAGAAATAATGAATTAATGAGTTTTGGACGAAGAAATACTTTTGTTTTTCTGCTAAAAATGGGAAACAAAGGTATCAACTCGTTCTTTTAAGATAAACTAGAAATTCCAATCAATGGTGCATGCCTTTTTTGTTTGTTTTTGCTGTCAATCACGGTTGCAAAGCACTCACGCAGTCCGGTAACGTGATGTTTTGCCAAAACTGTACCAGTAGGACTCCGACGTCTCTCTAATTCGGGCAGCTGCATCGGCCGTGACTCAGCTCCGGCGCCCTTTCGCGTCCGATCACACTCGAACATTGCCTAACCATTTTGTTATTTTGTGCAACTAGTTTGCACTGCATCATGGGGTCGGTTATAGCTTGCTTCGTGGAATCTGGTGTGGAAAATCACAGGAAAATGCATATGCATGCATCCCATCATCACAGGAAAATCATATTCATCTCAATATGAAAGCATGTGTCATGTGTAATGTGGGCAGTGAAATGCAAATTAGTTCAACAGTTTTGTTCGGCTGAGGAAACGAGCAGCAGCTGGTAAATTATGGACCTCTCTGCTGCTACTTAAGAGAGAATCCTCCAACAAGAAAGAAAACAAGCTTAACTAGGAGACTACAAATATACAGTGATTTGTCATTTCCCCTGCCACAGTGTTCAGAGGACCTCAACGGTCTGATCGGGCTCAACAACGTAAGTACAATTTAATCACATGAATGTCCAGTCGCGAGTTCCCTAAATATCCTGGTACAAGAAGCGTCAATACGCTTGATTTAGGAAACTTAATTAGGCTGATGCACGGTAAGCCAAAACCTTGGACTCTTAACGTCAGAGGACACCTCCAGGTGACCACGACATGTAGTTTTAGTTGGTAGAGTATTGCATGTATCAATTTATCTCTCTCTGCTTTTGACTAAGGCAGAGATTGAAGAAGCTTATTCCAACGGCGCATGCAGAAATATCTTTGAAGATAAGCTTTGGGCATCAACCACTCACCTATTTGTCGACTTAGCCCAAAGTGGTATTAGCAGTAGTGTAATTAATTGGTTATCGCCGTGGAAGACTAGAATGTACCGAGACTAATATACACATTCGCTGAATGCAACGGGGCACACGCGTACACTTCCTACAGTAATCAATTGTTTTTTTCAGAGTAATCAATTGCTCGGTCGACTTATCCGAGGCCATCGGATCATCATCAACGTCTGCTGAGAAGTATAACCAATGGCTTAATCAACTGGTAACTTTTCAGTTCTTTTAACAGTGCATAATCCGATGCGCACAGCTTCGTTGAAGATGGCCATCAATCATGTCCCTTGCAGAACGCTTATCCAGAATACAAGTTTTTTCATGAAAAAATCAACAAAAACAGAAATGTAAGTGGCAGTTAGGTAGGCCATCCACTGTAGTATGACATTTTCCGCTTGCAGCTTGGATCAGGGCCAGGCCGCCCTGGCATGTGATGCCAAGAATATGGAGATAGTGATCTTGGTCTGCCGGAGGCAGGCAAACATCTTTGAACAAGGACTCCAACATCTTAGCCACCAAAAACTTTCAGGATGTTTGTAGGTCTAGCCAAGTGGTATGTTTGGTTTATAGCATATGGTTATCACGCCTAACCTTAATCGTGTCAGAACATCATATGTATGTATTTGGTTCATTATCACATTTATGACTTGTCATACTTTTCTAGCAACATGGTCCATATGTCAACTCTTTTTTTTGTCAAATCTTATCACACTTGTGATGGTTATTTTGTTAGCCACATTTTTTGTTGCAGCCACATGCACGTTGCCTAAGCTAAGTTATGATAAAGGTGGTCTTGAATCAAACTGGCCAATAATTACCTTAATAACATACCCATTATACTAGACTATGTTACTATCTTCATAAACTTTGTTTATTAGGTTATGTGCTCATTTTGTCTTGATATGTGTGATGCCATTAATAGAATGAGTAACTAGCTAAGTGACTCAATTTATCTCTCTTTTCAATAATTCAGTACCACATACTCCCTCCGTCTCGGTGTAGTATAAGTCATTCGCATAGTTCTAGATCATCAATTTGAAGAATTAAATATGTGTTATATGTCATGAAAAGTATATCACTAGATTTCTACACGGATGTAGTTTTTAAATATATTTTTTTATCACGTATGATACATATCTAGATAGTTAAATTGTCGAACTAGAACTACGCGAATGACTTATACACCGAGACGGAGGTAGTAGATAAATTTGCTGAATTGGATCCGATGTTATTCTTGAAGTTACTTTCATTGTGGCCGGTCTTTAGTATGAAAGTGCAAGTATGGTGATGATCAACTACATGACGAGACCAGGGAAACAAATCGTTACTACTCAGGGTACAGAGGCATCTGAACGCGCATGGTGTTTTCCATAAGAGAATTTATTTAATTAGTTACGGAGCTAGCGAGATGAACGTAAAAACAAGCACCTCAAATCAGATTATTAATATGTAGATGGCCCAAACATACAAAAATCGATAGACGTGTGACTCGTTTACCTCTCCAAGTTCCACTTTCTAGAATGTACGATGAGATGCATGTTGTTATGGCTACCTTGCTAACTCCACGGTAAGTACATGAATCCTCTTAAGAAAAAGACCTTGCGTGATGCCTCTGTCGTATGAATTGTACCCAAAAAGATTTTTGCCTTGCTTTATAAATAAAACAATCAATATCGACTATTCTATACAGACTCAAGCCACCACAATAAATCACCACAACAAATGCACAAACTCAAGGCAGGATACATAAGTGCTGTGCGCAGCAACACTATCCTTAGTACTATAAAAACAACAAGAGTTCTCAACCGTGAACACGCCACCACGAAGAGATGAAGCCGGATATGACGAACCGTGTGCTCCAAGGCGGTGCCTTCAGGAAGGTTACAACGTCAGAATATCGCCATCACCCGACCCGAGGATCGGAGTTTCCCCTGTAGCAACATGACGGGCAATGAAGGCCGCGACGACGCCTTCAAGAAGGGAACGAGCTACGCCGCCGCCGGTCCGTCCAAAGATGGGTCAGGTTTTCACCCGGCCAACTCCACGGAAGTACATGAATCCTGTTAAGAAAAAGACCCTGCATGATGCCTTTGTCCTGTGAATTGTACCGAAAAAGGCTTTCGCCTCGCTTTAAACATAAAGCAACCAACATCGACCATCCTGTACAGACTCACACCACCACAATAAACCAACACAACAAACACACACACACCCAAGACATGATATATAGGCGCTGAGCGCAACAACACTACCCCTAGTACTACAAAAACAATCAAAGTTTTCAACCGTGAACACGCCACCGCGAAGAGATGAAGCCGCGTATGACGAACCGTGTGCTCCAAGGCGGTGCCTTCAGGAAGGTTATGACATCAGAATCTCGCCACCGCCCGACCAGAGGATTAGAGTTTCCCCTGTAGCAACATGACGGGCAATGAAGGCCACGGCGACGCCTTCAAGAAAGGAACGAGCTACGCCGCCGCCGGCCGTCCAAAGATGGATCAGGTTTTCACCCCGGCCAACTCCACGGAAGTACATGAATCCTCTTATGAAAAAGACCCTGCGTGATGCCTCTATCATTTGAATCGTATCGAAAAAGGCTTTCGCCTCGCTTGATAAATAAAGCAACCAACATCGACCATCCTGTACACACTCACGCCACCACAATAAACCACCACAACAAACACACACGCCCAAGGCAGGATACATAGGCGCTGAGCACATCAACACTATCCCTAGTACTACAAAAACAACCGAGGTTCTCAACCGTGAACACGCCACCGCGAAGAGATGAAGCCGCATATGACGAACCGTGTGCTCCAAGGCGGTGCCTTCAGGAAGGTTACGACATCAGAATGTCGCCACCACCCGACCCGAGGATCAAAGTTTCCCCTGTAGCAACATGACGGGCAATGAAGGCCGCAACGACACCTTCAAGAAGGGAACGAGCTACGCCATCGCCGGTCCGTCCAAAGATGGATCAGGTTTTCTCCCCAGCCAACACTAACCACCATCGGACGCCACACCCCGGCTACCATGCCGCCCACACGGCCATGTCCACCGGGCAGCACCAAGCCACGACTCTGCCCAAGAGCACTGCGCTAACAACACCAGAGCCGCCGCCCAAGCATCCAAGACCATGCCACCACCTCCAACGCAACCTGACACACCCCCACCAAAGAGACGGGCGAAAAGGTCCCACATTTCGCACCCCTGGAAGACCACCAGCGCTGAGACCCGATAGGCCGGCCACCGTTGGCCTCCATCGACCCATCCTGCAGCCCCGAGCGCGAGTCAATGTCGGTCCTGCTACATCGTGCGCGAGACGAGGTCAGTCCTGCTGCACCGTGCGCGAGACGATCTCGATCCTACTAGACGTGCGCGAGACGAGCTCGGTCCTGCTGCACGGGGCGCGAGACGAGCGATGAACCATAGCTGGGAGAGGGCCAGCCCTTTGATGGAAGTAGCGCCCTGACGACGCGGAAATGGGACGAAGGTCAAAACGGTCTACATGCAGACGAGCCAAAGCCGGAGAAGCCGGCCGCGGCCGCAGGAAGATCCGTCAAGCCATAGCGAAACCTCCACGGCGCCGGGAGGGACCACGCCGGACCTCCCCGTGCTGCCACCCACGACCGGAGCAATGGCCACGCCCGTCCGCTTCCCTTCCCGCATCGCCCGACGAGCTCCAAGCGCAGGACCCGCCAAGCACGCCCCACCTGTGCCAGGCGCCGCCGACCGACACCAGCACTAGAGCCAGCCGGATCCAGCAGAATCCGGCCACGCGCCACCTCCCGAGATGGGAGCACCGCAACCGCCCCGCCGCGCTCGAGGCCCAGTACGTCGGCCGCCTAGCGCCGCCACCCGAGAGGTCTGCCCTGCGCCGGAGTCCCATGAGCAGAGGGGAAAAAGGGCCTCGCCACCACCGAGCCCACCGGCCTTTGCCCGAGAGCGCGAGACGGGGATGGAGGGGAGGAGGGAAGGGATGCGGGGCCGAAGGGAGAGGTGGCTAGGGTTCCCCCCCGACGCGCACATGCGCGTCACGGGAGGGGATGAAGGGGAGCATCTCGGGAAAACCTCTGTAGCATATCTCCTATGAGTTGTAGCGACTTGTTTGCCTGATATGGTCATTAAGTTTTTTTTAGAAAAGGAGGAAGACCCTCGGCCTGTGCATCCGAGCGATGCATGCAACCATTTTATTAATTATTCACAAAGACCTTACAAAGTAATACATCAGTAAGACTGAAGCCACCGTCTAGACAACATATCTCGGTACTTCTATACAGTTGATGAAGGGATGCTGATAGTTTGGGCCTAATACCAAACAGACCTCGCAGCCAAACCTAACATCCCAGACCTGATGCCCCAACCAAGCCACCTGTCGGGTATGGGACACCCACCGGTCCGGCGCACACTCAGAGGTCGCCGCCACCATCTGCCATCAATCCATCTTCAGAACTGTACTGACACATCCACCTTGCCCGGTCTAGCTGCCGTCAACGCCACCATGATGCCAGACAGCGTCGCCCTCTTGCGCGAGTACATCCTCGCACATCAGACGCCTAATCACCAAGGTGCCACACCATTGAGATTCGTCGCCTTCAATGTGCAGTATGAAGCACCGCTCCATCGAAGAAAACATCCATTGGTCTCCCGAATCCACGTACACCTCCAAGAATGACGCCCAAAGGGGAGACGACACAAGCGCGCTGCTGTCTTCTGATCTATCGCTCTAGGGTTTCCTCCGGAGGTAGCAGATATTGGTCTAGAACTTCTCCTCGGCGATGCCTTTAAGAAGGGGACGGTGCCGTAGAGCGTCACCATCGCCGGCCTTGGCATCTAGCCAAGAGAAAGTTTTCACCCAGATCTATTCGGAGAACTCCATCCAGTTTCTTGTGCATGGGTTGGCGCCTTCTCTGCTGGAGACTAGATCAAAGGATCCAGCCCTCGCCGCCTGAACGGCCGAAGCACCACCATGGTGCCAAAGCAGCCCGACACTGAGTGGACTGCGAGTGGGAAGACGGAGACTGCAAAGGTGAAGCCTTCAAGAAGGTAACGACGCGTAGGCGCCATCGTCACCCGCCACGACCCAAGTCGGATCACGGATTTCACCGGCAGCCGCCCGTCCCCACTCCATGCACAGCCAGCTGTCCGACCACCTCCGACGAAGAAGAAGGCCACCACCACCAAGCCTAGGGCCGGCGCCCCAGACATCCTCGTGTTGCAGATCAAGTCCATGAGCAATGCACCGCGCACAACAATTGACATCGATAGCACACCGAATGAGCCCGACTGAGTCAAGGCCAGATCCTTGCTGCTGGTGCCGTCCTCCTACGCTGCTGCCGCACCGCATCCATGCCATCGCCGATCTGCGTCACCGCCGCCGATCTGGCCGGAAAGGAGCGCCGTCTTCCAACCAGATCAAGATCCGAGGAGAAAACCGCCGCCGCCGCCACGCCACAAGGGCTTTGCCATGTGACGCCCCGGGCGACGGCAGCGGAGGGGAGAGGAGGTGGGGGCGGCTGTAGGAGGAGGGCGGGAACTCCCCGGTGTGGGGCGGTGCCGCGGCACGGGGGAGGCGGGGGGCGGCTGTAGGGGAGGTCGGAGCGACTGTTGGGTAAGGAAGGCGGGGGCGGGTGTAGGGGAGGTCAGGGCGACTGTAGGGTAGGTTGGGGCGACTGTAGGGTAGGTCTCAAGAAATGCTACATGGTCCATATGGTCATTGAGTTAATCATCACAATATTCTTCCATATGCATATTAGCAACATTTACCAAGATAATTATATGTCGAGATCTAGCAACATCCTCGAAGTTTCTTGCGGGTAAGATGTTGTCGTCCTTGTCCAAAGATCGTTACGCCTCAATGCAAGATCACCGCCTTATTTCCGGCATCACATTCCCCAAGCTGCAAGCGGCAATGCCTACATACTACAAGGTTTCCCACGTAACCACAACCTACATGCTTGATTAGATGAAATTTCCATGAAAAAACTTCTGTTTCGGATAAGCCTTGTGCAGCTGCACGCATGTGATTGATAGTCATCGGCAACAAAGCTGCTGCCCGACCGGCCCGAGACGAGGAAAGCTACTGGTCGGAATGTAAAGTTCTATTTGGGGAGTCCCATTTGAGGCGTAGATGGCGACCTAACCTAACCTAACCCATGGCACGAAATGCACATCGGATTGTCCGTTGTAAAAAAACTGAAAAAGTTACAGCTGATTACTCCATTTTTATAGTTTACTCATCACACAATGAAAGCCTGACACGAGCCCGCGACCGCGCGAGCGACCTAGGGTTCCGCCCCTCCTCCCACCGCCTCCGCCACTTGCCCCTGCCACCGAACCCCCTGCAGAATCTGGAGACACGTACCTCGCCGCCACCGAACCCCCTCTCCGCCCCCACTCCCGCTTCGCCGCTGCCGGAGAGGACACCGGCGAAGCCGCGCGCGCCCCGGGGATGGCGGCGGCGGGGCCCCTCGCGTCGGCCCTCGGGCTCTGACGACGGCGCCTCGCGTCGGCGGTTGCGGGATCCGTTGTGATCTCGCCAATCGGCGGCGGCGAAGGGTGGATCCGGGGCTCCATGGCCGGATCTGGTGGGGCACTCGGCCCTGGTGGTAGGGAGCGGCAGCCGGGCGTGGCTGCGCTGGTCTGCTGGGCACGAGCAGTGTCCAGGGCGCGCGATGCAGTGGCCTTGGCTGGCGGTCGTGGTGCGTGGCGACCATGCTTAGCGGTCGGTGGCGGTGGATATCCAGCGCAGCTTCGGGATAAATCCTTGCTCCGATCTTCATCGGAGTCGTGACGGCGACGCCCGCGGGTGCCGCTATCTTTCTTGGAAGCGTCGTTGTGGAGGTGTGTTGTTCCCCTGCGTCGGCCGCTGCCCGTATCGTCACCTGCGCCCCCAGGTCCTGATCTGTGGGCCTCTCTCCTGCGGATTCTTGGCGGTGCCAGCGTGGTTGCCGGGACCCTTCCTGTGGGTGAAGCCGGTGGAGGAGATTCGGATTGGGGGAAACCCCTTGGTTGGCCCAGGCCCGCCAAGCCGACGACGACGCTCAATGACGCCGTTATTTTTTTGGAGACGTCGGTATACATCTGCTCCTCTGCTCCCCTTCCTTGCCTCTCGGGTGAAAACCGTAACTAAGGTGGGCGGCCGCGGCGTCCTTGACGTCTTGACCTTTCTGAAGGCGTTGCCTTGAGGGCTGAGTGGTGGTGGGCACTGTATGGGTCCTAGACGGTTGCTGGTGGTGGGCACTGCTTCGGGGGAAACCCTAGGATCTGGTCTTGCAAATCGAACGATGGCGGTACTGCGGTGCCGTTTCTCTATTGGGATCATCATTTGTGGAGCAGCACTGGCAGACTGAGGCAGGAGGTGGAGCGGCTTCGTCTTCCACGGAATTTCGATGGAGCTGTCAAGTCATGCCTGGCCGACAGGTGCTACGCTGAGTCATGCCTGGTTGGCAGGTGCTACGCACGACAGATCTCTCGGAGTCTTTGCATCTGGACGGATGAGCGCAGGGCGGTGGCGCCGTTGGGCGCCGTGGTGGCGTCGACGGATGATTGGACTGGTAAGGATGTGGATCTCTTTCCTGAAGATGGGTCAGTGGTTCGAGGATGATGGCGGCTGGTAAAACGTGTGCGTGAGGTGTGCGTTTTAGGTGTGCTGCACCGACTGTTGTTCCCGATACGTTATGTGGATGGATTGGAAACAACACCGGTCTTAGATATGTGAAGTGAAAGCACTCCACATTATCGAGTTTGTAGGTGTGAGTGGTGGGTTTGGGTGGATTGATGTATACTCTTATTAGACCTTTGTGAAATAATTAATAAGATGGCTGTATGCATCGATTGATGCAGAGACCGAAGGTTTAACCTCCTTCTCTAAAAAAAAGACAATGAAAGCCTTGCAGAAAAACATACTCACCAAATGGTGATGATGATTTGATGGCCTCAATCAAGCAATTGATGGTAGGAAATGCACGTATGCGGCCGTCCGGTTCAACAACCGCATATAATAGTCTTGAATCATTCTAGTCTTGCACGGCAATAAACTTATCTCGAGAGATATTTCTGCATAGCCTATTGAACACTAGTAAAAAACTGGACTATAGTTTCGGTTGTTAAGGGCTTATAGTTCCAGTTCGCCAACTGAGACTATTAACTTGAGACTAAAGACCCCTTCAACTTTAGTCCCGGTTTATCACGAACCGGGATTAATACCCTTCCACGTGGCGGGCAGCGTGCGAGGCATGACCAAGGCCTTTAGTCCCGGTTGATATAGAGGCTTTGGTAATTTGGGGTTTTAGGATTTTGAGATTTATTGTTTATTTTACTTTTCATTTTCTGTTTTCCATTTAAATATTTTTCATTTAGAACATATCTTGCGCTACATACTACATATTGTACACGTTATGAATATATAAAAATAGAATTTCTCGTAGACCTGATTATATATATATATATCATTTTCTCGGATGGCCATTTCACACATACACACACGCGCACACACGCACACACACAAAATATATATATATATATATATATATATATATATATATATATATATATATATATATATATATATATATACATTTTTTCCTATAATTTGCAGTTCATTACATGGAGACATTACAACTTGTAATGATATTCTATTTTGGAATCTATGGTCTGGTCGAGCAAAAATCCTTCTATATCCTCTTGAATATTGCTCGTACACGATCCGTTGGTAGGACCCTATCCCGCATGCCTTTTGTCTTTATTAAAAAATAAGATCAATATAAATATATTAATTGTGTGTATATATATATTAGATCATGATAAAAAGAATTGTGAATGATAAAAATGCTCCGATTGTGATTTCTTATATACGAGGAACCTTTAGTCCCTGGCTAGGAACAAGATTCAGAATCATAACGAATTCTCTTAACCTTTAAGGGATTTAGCAGAATGACGACATTCTGGATGCGTAGAAAATGGTCCATATTTTTCCTGATCTCATCTACCCTTATATATGTCACGTTGTCTACTGTCAAATGATTCAGGAAAACCATGACTTCATCATTAAGCGGAAGTAATAGGCGCATGATGTTACGAAGCTCTTCAAACTTGTTTTGGAATGGAGTCCCGAATAGGATAATTAGCTTTTTGGTACGATGTTCAACAAGAGCCATGTGAATATCGCTATTTGAAAGGACTTTGCTGAACTTTGTATCAAAAAACGAATTATCCTATTAGGAACTCCGTTCCAAAACAACTTTCGAAAGATTCATAGCATCATGCGCCTATAACTACCAACTAATGATGAAGGCATGGATTTCTTCAATACTTCGACACACAACGTGACATATAGAAGCTAGCTAGCTAGGGTACGTAGATGAGATCGGAAAAAAATTGGATTAACTTGTACACATGCATAATGGGGGCATTCTTGATAAATCCATTATTAAAAGACTAAGAGAATCTATTGTCTACATTTATATACTAATTAATTGCAAATGTCAAAATTCATCAACATTTTTCTATACATCGTATTCATGCATACCCCCTCGTTCCTAAATATTGTATATATTTCTGAACTGTAGACAAGACAAAACAAAACTTAACTGTATTATTTTTTTCAAATAGTCAAACTTGTCAAAGCTTAACTGTAAATCATTATATATTTTGCTATAATGTTGGTCAAACATAGACATAGTTTAACCTTTTTAGCCGGATACAAAAAAAATTCAAATGTCAAAATTTCTTAACTTTTCTGTATATATACATCTAATCATCTAGTAAAAAAATGTCGAAATTCTTCTGAAAAAAGTTCTTCTGTGGTTTAGCTACTTTAACATCTTTTGCTTAAGCCAAGTTATTTTGCTAAACAATGTTTGATCACAATGGAGTTATATCTCTTTCCAAAATTCCTATTGATTTTCAAAATTCTTTTAATAAGTGGTTTACATATTTTTGCAAACCTGAAAACAAAAATCGTGTTGGGGTTACAAATATTTCATGGTATTTATAAAATTGAAATTAATTTTTTATCAGGTATTTTGGTGCCTTAAAACTTTTATAACAGAGGCAAAAACTATTATTTAATTGCCTTTTGAATTATAAAAATGCAAGACAGTTCCATTTGCCTTCACACTTTTTATGGCACAATCTATTATTGCACTCGTAATAATTGACAAGTTACCTAATTTTTTGCATCAAAAAATAAAGGATAAATATTGTAAAGAAAATGTGTGTGTTCATGCATGTGTGTGTGTGGCCTCGGGGAGGGGCGGCGCCATGGCGCCATAGGGGAGAGGGAGAGGGGGGGGGAGAGGGGGGAGCTCACAGCGGGGCGACGACAAGGCAAGGCGAGTCGGGGGTGGCGACGACGTCGGCAGCGCGGCGAGGAGCTCGATCGGGGGTGAAGGAGCGGGCACGGGCCGCGGCATCCCACGTGGCGTGTCTGGACGGGCTTGGGGAGGAGCGGACGCGGGTGGCGTCGGGGATCGGCTTGAGGAGGCGCGGCCGACCGGCGTCGGGGAGAGGCGAGACGACGTTGGTGCGGCGAGAGGTCGAAGGAAGCAGAACTGCAAGATCGTTTGGGTGAGTATATATAGGAATAGAACTTTAGTCCCGGTTGAAGACACCAACCGAGACTAAAGGTCTATTTTCGCTAGGCGGAACGGCAAGAAGCGCATGCCTTTAGTCCCGGTTGGTGGCACCAACCGGGACTAAATGTCTATTTTTGCTGGCCCTAATTCTGCCCGGAAAGGGAACTTTAGTCCCGATTCGTGGCTCCAACCGGGGATAAAGGTTAATTTTCTCTTTTTTATTGTTTTTGTTTCTCTAAACAGGACAGTTTCTGTTTTTAAATTTGAAATAACTGTTAGACTATTTATAGTTTGAATGAATCTTTTTGGTTTAGGTCAAAAAAACTACAAAATTTATATTAGTGCTAGCAATTTCCAAATTTACATAGTTTAAATTTGATTTTTTTGAAATTTGCGTGAATCACTAGTTTGTGAATAAATTTACTTTAAAAATAGATCTTTTGGTCATTCTTTTTTCTGATGTTTAATATTAGTGTGTTTTATCATTATATTAAATTTGGTAATTTTTAGGTTATTAAAAAAATGAAATGTATTTGTAAGAGATGAGTATTCGTCCGGAACGCTCATACTTCGAAATAGATAATCCAGTTTGTAGACGAAGTGCATCCTGTTTTTGCCGTAACCCTCCAACTTTTTAGCACATGCCATTTCGATGAAATGATGATACCATGCCAAGTTTCAGCCTTTTCCGAGTTGATTTGCAGCGCTTTTCAATTTGGGGGTCGTTTATCTAAAAAAAATCATGTAATACATGAAAAATAGCAAATGAGGTGAGAAATGACTGAAAATTTATGAGGTGTCTTTGAATAATGCATATTGAGGGCACAAAAAGTCTGGAGTTGAAATAAGATTAAAAAAATGAAATGTCTTTGTAAGAGATGTGTATTCGTTCGGAACCGTGATACTTCGAAAGAGATAGTCCAGTTTGTACATGTAATGCATCCTGTTTTTGCCGTAACCTTTCCAACTTTTTAGCAAATTCCATGTTGGTGAAATGAAGATACCATGCCAAGTTTCAACCTTTTCCGAGTTGATTTGTCGCGCTTTTCAATTTCAGGGTCATTTAGCTAAAAAACAAATCATTTAATGGATGGAAAATAGCAAATGAGGTGATAAAGGGTTGAAAATTTATGAGGTGTTTTTGAATGATGCATATTGAGGGCACAAAAAGGCTGGAGTTGAAATAAGATTAAAAAAATGAAATGTCTTTGTAAGAGATGCGTATTCGTGTGGAACCGCGATATACTTTAAAAGAGATAGTCCAGTTTGTACACGGAGTGCATCCTGTTTTGTCGTAACCCTTTCAACTTTTTCGCACATGCCATATCGGTGAAATGATGATACCATGCCAAGTTTCAGCCTTTTCCGAGTTGATTTGTAGCGCTTTTTAATTTTAGGGTCATTTAGCTCAAAAAATCATTTAATGCATGAAAAATAACAAATGAGGCGAGAAATGGTTGACAATTTATGAGATGTCTTTGAATGATGCATATTGAGCATACAAAAAGTCTAGAGTTGAAATAAGATTAAAAAAATGAAATGTCTTTTTAAGAGATGAGTATTCGTTCGGAACCCTCATACTTCGAAAGAGATAGTCGAGTTTGTACACGAAGTGCATCCTGTTTTTATCGTAACTCTTTCAACTTTTTAGCACACATGCCCTGTCGGTGAAATGATCAAACCATGCCCAGTTTCAGTCTTTTCCGAGTTGATTTGTAGCGCTTTTCTATTTCAGAGTCATTTAGCTCAAAAAAAATCATTTAAGGCATGGAAAATAGGAAATGAGGTGAGAAATGGTTGAAAATTTATGAGGTGTCTTTGAATGATGGATATTGAGGACACAAAAAGTCTGGAGTTGAAGTAAGATTAAAAAATGATACACGTCCAAGGAGTACATAATACAAGTTGTTCATAATACAAAATATAAAATACTGCATGATATTCGTCCAAGCAGAACTAAAAAATACTCACATCATATTTATACAGGGACATAAATACAAAATACTCGTCCAAGCAGTACATAATAATAGCTAGAGATAGAATTGTTCATAATACACGTTGCGAACACTACTCGCCTGAATCAGAATATCCTCAAATTGGTGGTGGTGCTTGATGTACGAGGTGACGTGGTCATAGTTCATGATTCGAATCATGCGTTACAACTCGTATGCAACGTATGCATCTTTTGCTGCATACTCAATGTTGATACCGTCAAGTGGGATCCTCTCCCACTTTCTGTGCTGAACCGAGGGGAATTTGGTCTTCATATCTGCGTATTCCTCGTCGATCAGCGCGACTGCCATATGAGCCATCGAAGTCGTGTCATGTTCAAGCTTGAACATGTCTTGGATATCAATGTGGCAGTTACCTGGTATCTCAATACCGAAGCTGTGCCTCATCTTGAGCTTGTTGTTCCTTATATCAACGCTAGCAAACGTATGCCGCTGCGAAGGAAGTCCATGAGTACTAGACAGTGCTTGTCACTTCTGCAACAACACCAAATTAAAATGTTACATACTGCTGCAACAAGGATAATTGTTTCACCACAACTAAAGAAAAATTGATCTTTAGGATTCAAATGGAACATATTGCTATCCTATGCAATGTACATATTTTATGAATTGATGAAGAAACCTTAAATTAACTATGACATATATATATGTTTTCCCACGGTTTTTTCCAATATGCAACAAGGAAAATTGTTTCACTACAACTACGGAGAAATTGATCTTTAGGATTCCAATGGAACATATTGCTATCGTATGCAATTTTCATATCCTACGAATTGATCAACAACAAAAACAACAATAACATCATCAACAACTAAAGAGAAAAGATGTTTATAGGATTCAGAAATGGAACATATTGCTATCCTATGCAATTTTCATATCCTATAACCCTAAATTAACTATGACATATATATACGTTCTCCCACGTTTTGCTAATATGCAAGAAGGAAAATTGTTTCACCACAACTAAAGAGAAATTGATCTTTAGGACTCCAATGGAACATATTGCTATCCTATGCAATTTTCATATCCTATGAATTGATCAACACCAATAACAACAACATGAACAACATCAACAACTAAAGAGAAAATGATCTTTATAGGATTCAAAAATGGAACATATTGCTATCCTATGCAATTTTCATATCCTATAACCTTAAATTAACTATGATATATATATATGTTCTCCCATGATTTTGCCAATATGCAACAACGAAAATTGTTTCACTACAACTAAAGAGAAATTGATCTTTAGGATTCCAATGGAACATATTGCTATCCTATGCAGTTTTCATATCTTATGAATTGATCAACAACAACAACAACATCATCAACAACATCAACAACCAAAGCGAAAATGATCTTTAGAGGATTCAAAAATGGAACATATTGCTATCCTATGCAATTTTCATATCCTATAGCCCTAAATTAATTATGATATGTGCGTGTGTGTGTGTGTGTGTGTGTGTGTGTGTGTGTGTGTGTTCTCCCACAGTTTTGCCAGTATGCAACAAGTAAAATTGTTTCACTACAACTAAAGAGAAATTGGTCTTTAGGATTCCAATGGAACATATTGCTATCCTATACAATTTTCATATTGTATGAATTGATTAACAACAGCAACAACAACGTCAACAACACAACTTACCTCGCCCATTGGAAGACCTTCACATTTCTATTGAAACAAAGTTGGATGACGACAACACCTTCTTGATTGGTCGTGTACTCGAGATCAAGCCCCATGAACTTGTCTTTCTCCTCCGCCTCTTCGAGCCGTTCCTCGAAATAGGCAAGAAAATGCGGCACCATGGCACTGTCGTCTATGTAGACGACATTGAGTTTAGTCGTGCCATGTATGAGCACCTCTCTGTAGCGAGTGATTGGATCATTCATGGTGGAAGAAGATAGGGGAAGAAGAGAGAGCGAGAGAGGAGACGAATAGAGCGATAGAGGAGACGAACAGAGTGAGAGAGAATACTCTGCCTCGCGGTACGGTTCTGTTTTTCATCGCTGAAACATCGCGGGATGCAAGCCGTTTGGACCTTTAGTCCCGGGTTATGCCACCAACCGGGACTAAAGGGGCAGCCGAATGGTCGCCACACCCCCTTAAGTCCCGGTTTGAGACACTAATCGAGACTAAAGGCTCTCGCAACAGTCGAATGGTTGCCACCAAACACTTAGTCCCGTCCATGGATCAACCCGGGACTAAAGGCCCTTAACGAACTGGGACTAAAGGCTAGCTTCTCGAACCGGGACTAATGGTGACATTAGTTCTGGGCCAAAACCAAACCGGGACTAAAGCGCCGAACATAAGACCAGTTTTCTACTAGTGCAAAGAAGCTTCTTCGATCTCTACCTTATTAAACGACAAAGAGATCAATGTGATGGTACATGCAGCACTCCGGTAACTAAACCACATGTTGCATTCACGTGGACCTTGGAGGTGTTCCCCGACGTTAAGAGTCCTATGTTTTAGCCAACAAATATCCATGCATGGACCAAATGATAAAATTAAACAAGTTACCGATCGGCTAAGACGTACTCGTTCCATAGACTAATATATAACGTTATGGTAAAAAAAATCTCTGTCCTCCTTCAGTCTTGGATCGCGATATTCAACACATATGTGGCATAATGAACACCCGATCACACGATCATGTGTGACATGCCCAAAAGGTAACCCACACGATTATGTGTGGGCGAATATTAAAATTGTCCATACGTTCGGACGCAGCTACTTCGTAGCACACGCCTAACAACAACTACGCATCCTCATCCCATAGGTGTGACACAAAGCAATTTCGTCGTGACTTTTTTATGGAAACTTTAGTTATCCGGAAATGAAAATTTCAGTTGTAAAGCAGGGCAACTTTTCTATTTTGGTTAACTGTAGTTGCCATGCCTAATTAACGATACTTGTCACGTATGGTCAAATCATAGTTGTCATATATGGTCAACCATAGTTGTCATGTGTAATTAACTAGTTTCCACATATGGTCTAATCATAGTTACCATGTATGCCATGTGGGATTAATTAGTTGTCACATATGCACAACTGTAGTTGTCATCTACCACCGTTCGAGCGTAGAGTGAGTGAAAATCAGTTCATTCACACGACATGGACTGTATGGTCTCCGTGTGGATGGGGACTGGTTCACCTATAAGGTGAAGTTGACAACCGCACTTTGCAAATCGTGTGGGCGAGCGCTTTAACACCCACACCACATACTATGCCTTCATGGCTCTAAAATTCTAACATATTCCTGAAAGATTCGTACAATTCAGAACCAATGGCGATGAAGACGTATGAACCAAGTGTTAAAATGTGACATGTGGGAGTGTTATCATTTGGATAAGTCTTTGATCCCCGTGATTAGATGTCCTTGGCTGATTGATCCAACGAGCCAAGATAGAAGGTAGCACGATAGAGCAGCCTGTTGGATCAATGTCAAAACTCACAGATTTGTTCCATTCTGGCCAGTTTTCTATGCTATTACTCACTTGGTTTGGATGTCGGGCCATCCGACTGTTCGGGGAAATTCGGGGTCCGGTTATGGGGATATCATCAAAACTCACAGATTTGGTCCATTCTAGCTAGTTTTCTATGCTATTGCTCACTGATTTTGGTTCCCGGGGCGATCTGAACATTCCACGAAGTTCGGGGACCGATTACGGGGATCTTGTGAAAACTCTTAGATTTGGCCCATTCTGGCCAGTTTTCCATGTTATTAGTCACTGATTATAGGAACCGTGGTGCTACAAACGTTCGAGGAACTTCGGGGAGCGGTTACTGGGACCTCATCCAAACTCACAGATTTGGTCCATTCTGGCCAGTTTTCTATGCTACTACTCACCGAGTTTGGATCCCGGTGCGATCCGACTGTTCGGGGAACTTCAGGGTCCGGTTATGCGGACATCATCAAAACTCGGAGATTAGGTGCATTCTAGCCAGTTTTCTATGCGATTACTCACTGATTTTGGTTCCCGGGGTGATCAGAATGTTCCACGAACTTCGGGTACCGGTTACGGGGACCTTGTCAAAACTCTTAGATTTGGTCCATTCTCGCCAGTTTTCTATGCTATTAGTCATCGATTATGGGACCCGTGGTGCTACAAACGTTCGAGGAACTTCGGGGAGCTGTTACTGGGACCTCATCCAAACTGATAGGTTTGGTCCATTCTGGCCAGTTTCCTATGCTACTACTCACTGAGTTTTGATCCCGGGGCGATCCGGCTGTTCGGGGAATTTCAGGGTCCGGTTATGGGGACATCATCAAAACTTGGAGATTAGGTCCATTCTAGCCAGTTTTCTATGCGATTACTCACTGATTTTGGTTCCCGGGGCGATGTGAACGTTCCACGAACTTCGGGTACTCGTTACGAGGACCTTGTCAAAACTCTTAGATTTGGTACATTCTGGCCAGTTTTCTATGCTACTACTCACTCAGTTTGGATCCCGGTGCGATCCGACTATTCAGGGAACTTCAGTGTCCGGTTATGGGGGCATCGTCAAAACTCTTAGATTTGGTCTATTTTAGCCAGTTTTCTATGCTATTACTCACTAATTCTGGGTCCCGGGTCGCTACAAACGTTCCACGAACTCCCGGGACCGGTTACGGGGACATCGTGAAAACTCGCAGATTTGGTTCTTTGTGCCCAGTTTTCTATGCTATTAGTCACTGATTTTGGTTCCCGGGGCGATCAGAATGTTCCGCGAACTGCGAGGACCGGTTACGGGGACCTCTTCAAAACTTGTAGATTTGGTCCATTCTGACCTGCTTTCTATGCTATTACTCACTGATTCTAGGTCCCCGGGGTGATCCTAACGTTCTGGAAAGTTCGGGGTCGAGTTATGGGGCATTGTCAAAACTCCCATATTTGTTCCATTCTGGCCAGTTTTCTATGCTATTACTCACGGATTTTGGTTCCCGAGCCGATCCGAATGTTCCGCGAAATTCGGGGACCGGTTACGGGGACCTTGTCAAAACTCGCGGATTTGGTCCATTCTCACCAGTTTTCTATGCTATTAGTCACTGATTCGGGCTCCGGGGCGCTAAAAACGTGCCATGTACTGTGCGAACCAGTTACGGGGACCTCGTCACAACTCTCGGATTTTGTCCTTTCTGACCAGTTTTCTATGCTATTATTCACTGATTTTAAAACCCAGGGCGACACGAACGTTCAGGGAACTTCGGGCTCTGTTTACGTGGATCTCATCACAACTCGCACATTTTGTCCATTCTAGCCAATTTTCTATGCTATTATTCACTAATTTTGGAACCCGGGGCGACACGAACTTCGAGGAACTTCGGGGAACGTTTAGGGGGACTGATATTTGCTGTGTATCCCCGGCAACGGCGCGAGAAATACTTCTGCTACTGCAACAAAAGACCTTCCAACGACACTAGAAATAGGAGTGTTGCTTGATACTCCTCAGCAATGACACCAGGAATTCTTCAGCTGCGGCTACGCCTTAAGGCTCTTCCTAGGCAAGTATGCATAGGATTTTCCCCGTGGCCTTGGAGCCTTGCATTGGTGTTCCCTCGAAGTGGAAAGGGTGATGTAGCACAGCGACGGTAAGTATTTCCCTCAGTTTGGGAACCAAGGTATCAATCCGGCGGAAGAGTATCTCAAGATCCTGCACAAACACAAAAGCTTGCACCCAACGCTATGAAGGGGTTGTCAATCCCTTATAGATTGTTTGCCAAGTGAGAATTGAAAGCAACAAAGTAACAAAGCAAAGTAAAAGCGGAGGTGTAAACGATGGATGTGAATAGACCCGCAGGCCGTAGTGTTTACTAGTGGTTCTCTCAAGAAAGCAAGTTGACGGTGGGTGAACAAATTACTGTCGAGCAATTGATAGAACTGTGCAGATTCATGACGATATCTATGCAATGATTATTTCTATAGGCATCATGTCCGAAACAAGTAGACCGATACTGTCTGCATCTACTACTATTACTCCACACGTCAACCGCTATCCAGCATGCATCTAGTGTATTAAGTCCATCAGAACAGAGTAACGCCTTAAGCAAGATGACATGATGTAGAGGGATAATCTCAAACCAATGATAAAAACCCCATCTTTTTACCCTTGATGGCAACTGCTCGATGTGTGCCTTGCTGCCCCTACTGTCACTCGGAAAGGTCACCACATGGCAGAACCCAAAACCAAGCACTTCTCCCATTGCAAGAATCATAGATCTAGTTGGCCAAACAAAACCCAAGACTCGGAGAGACTTACAAGGATATCAAATCATGCATATAAGAAATCATCAAAGACTCAAATATATATCATAGATAATCTGATCACAAGTGCACAATTCATCGGATCTCGACAAACACACCGCCAAAGAAGATTAAATCGGATAGATCTCCATGAAGATCATGGAGAACTTTGTATTGAAGATCCAAGAGAGAGAAGAAGCCATCTAGATACTAAGTACGGACCCGTAGGTTTGAAGTGAACTACTCACGAGTTATTGGAGGGGCGATGATGATGATGGAGAAGCCTTCCACCTCCAAAGGCCCCTCCGACATGGCGCCGGGAAGGGTCTCCATATGAGATCTCGCGGAAACGGAAGCTTGCGGCAGCGGAAAAGTATTTTCGAGGCTCCCCTGATTTTTTGCGGAATATTTGGGAATATATAGACGCAAAACCTAGGTCAGGAGGCGGCTAGGGAAGCCACAAGCTTGCCCACCGCCCCCGTGGTGGCGTGGTGCAAGCTTCTGGGCTCCCTGGGGCCCACCTGGCTTGGCCCAAAGGCTCCCTAGTCTTCTTTCGTTCGGGAAAAATCATTTCGGGGATTTTATTCCGTTTGGACTCCGCTCCAAAATCAGATCTGAAAAGAGTCAAAAACACGGAAAAACAGCAACTGGCACTTGGCACTGAATCAATAAGTTAGTCCCCAAAAAGATATAAAAAGATACAGAAAACATACAAAGAAGACAAGATAACAATGTGAAACCATCAAAAAATATACATACATTTGAGACGTATCAGGGACCTCGTGAAAACTGTCATAATTGATCCATTCTAGCCAGTTTTCTATCCTATTACTCACTGATTATGGGTCCCGTGGCGCTACAAACGTTCGGGGAACTTCGGGGACCTCGTCAATGTTGGGGAACGTCGCATGGGAAACAAAAAATTTCCTACGCGCACGAAGACCTATCATGGTGATGTCCATCTACGAGAGGGGATGTGTGATCTACGTACCCTTGTAGACCGTACAGCAGAAGCGTTAGAGAACGCGGTTGATGTAGTGGAACGTCCTCATGTCCCTCTATCCGCCCCGCGAACAATCCCGCGATCAGTCCCACGATCTAGTACCGAACGGACGACACCTCCGCGTTCAGCACACATACAGCTCGACGATGATCTCGGCCTTCTTGATCCAGCAAGAGAGACGGAGAGGTAGAAGAGTTCTCCGGCAGCGTGACGGCGCTCCAGAGGTTAGTGATGACCTTGTCTCAGCAGGGCTCCGCCCGAGCTCCGCAGAAACGCGATCTAGAGGAAAAACCGTGGAGGTATGTGGTCGGGTAGCCGTGAGAAAGTCGTCTCAAATCAGCCCTAATTGCTCCATATATATAGGAGGAGGGAGGGGGGGGCCTTGCCTTGGGGTCCAAGGACCCCCAAGGACTCGGCCGAGCCAAGGGGGAGGACTCTCCCCCCCAAACCGAGTTGGACTAGGTTTGGTGGGAAGGAGTCCTCCTCCCTCTTTTTTTTTCTTTTCCTTTGATTTCTTATCCTTGGCGCATAGGCCCCTTTGGGGCTGTCCCACCAGCCCACTAAGGGCTGGTGTGTCTCCCCAAAGCCTATGGGCTTCCCCGGGGTGGGTTGCCCCCCCGGGTGAACTCCCGGAACCCATTCGTCATTCCCGGTACATTCCCGGTAACTCCGAAAACCTTCCGGTAATCAAACGAGGTCATCCTATATATCAATCTTCATTTCCGGAACATTCCGGAAACCCTCGTGACGTCCGTGATCTCATCCGGGACTCCGAACAACATTCGGTAACCAACCATATAACTCAAATACGCATAAAACAACGTCGAACCTTAAGTGTGCAGACCCTGCGGGTTCGAGAACTATGTAGACATGACCCGAGAGACTCCTCGGTCAATATCCAACAGCGGGACCTGGATGCCCATATTGGATCCTACATATTCTACGAAGATCTTATCGTTTGAACCTTAGTGCCAAGGATTCGTATAATCCCGTATGTCATTCCCTTTGTCCTTCCGTATGTTACTTGCCCGAGATTCGATCGTCAGTATCCGCATACCTATTTCAATCTCGTTTACCGGCAAGTCTCTTTACTCGTTCCGTAATACAAGATCCCGCAACTTACACTAAGTTACATTGCTTGCAAGGCTTGTGTGTGATGTTGCATTACCGAGTGGGCCCCGAGATACCTCTCCGTCACACGGAGTGACAAATCCCAGTCTTGATCCATACTAACTCAACTAACACCTTCGGAGATACCTGTAGAGCATCTTTATAGTCACCCAGTTACGTTGCGACGTTTGATACACACAAAGCATTCCTCCGGTGTCAGTGAGTTATATGATCTCATGGTCATACCAATAAATACTTGACACGCAGAAAACAGTAGCAACAAAAATGACACTATCAACATGCTACGTCTATTAGTTTGGGTCTAGTCCATCACGTGATTCTCCCAATGACGTGATCCAGTTATCAAGCAACAACACCTTGTTCATAATCAGAAGACACTGACTATCATTGATCAACTGGCTAGCCAACTAGAGGCATGCTAGGGACGGTGTTTTGTCTATGTATTCACACATGTAAATGAGTCTTCATTCAATACAATTATAGCATGGATAATAAACTATTATCTTGATACAGGAATTATAATAATAACTATACATTTATTATTGCCTCTAGGGCATAATTCCAACAGTCTCCCACTTGCACTAGAGTCAGTAATCTAGCCCTCACATCACCATGTGAATTACATTGTAATAAATCTAACACCCATACAATTCTGGTGTCGATCATGTTTTGGCCGTGGAAGAGGTTTAGTCAGCGGGTCTGCTACATTCAGATCCGTGTGCACCTTGCATATATTTACGTCCTCCTCCTCGACGTAGTCGCGGATGAGGTTGAAGCGTCATTTGATGTGTCTGGTCTTCTTGTGAAACCTTGGTTCCTTTGCTAAGGCAATGGCACCAGTGTTGTCACAGAACAAGGTTATTGGATCCAGTGCACTTGGCACCACTCCAAGATCCGTCATGAACTGTTTCATCCAGACACCCTCCTTAGCCGCCTCCGAGGCAGCCATGTACTCTGCTTCACATGTAGAATCTGCTACGACGCTTTGCTTGGAACTGCACCAGCTTACTGCACCCCCATTAAGAATAAATACGTATCCGGTTTGCGACTTAGAGTCATCCGGATCTGTGTCAAAGCTTGCATCGACGTAACCTTTTACGGCGAGCTCTTCGTCACCTCCATACACGAGAAACATCTCCTTAGTCCTTTTCAGGTACTTCAGGATATTCTTGACCGCTGTCCAGTGATCCACTCCTGGATTACTCTGGAACCTTCCTGCCATACTTATGGCCAGGCTAACATCCGGTCTAGTGCACAGCATTGCATACATGATAGAACCTATGGCTGAAGCATAGGGGACGGAGCGCATATGCTCTCTATCTTCATCAGTTGCTGGGCACTGAGTCTTACTCAATCTCGTACCTTGTAACACTGGTAAGAACCCTTTCTTGGACTGTTCCATTTTGAACCTCTTCAAAACTTTATCAAGGTATGTGCTTTGTGAAAGTCCTATCAGGCGTTTTGATCTATCCCTATAGATCTTAATGCCTAGAATGTAAGCAGCTTCTCCTAGGTCCTTCATAGAGAAACTTTTATTCAAGTAACCTTTTATGCTCTCCAAAAGCTCTACGTTGTTTCCAATCAGTAATATGTCATCCACATATAATATTAGAAACGCCACAGAGCTCCCACTCACTTTCTTGTAAATACAAGATTCTCCAACCACTTGTATAAACCCAAATGCTTTGATCACCTCATCAAAGCGTTTGTTCCAACTCCGAGATGCTTGCACCAGTCCATAAATGGATCGCTGGAGCTTGCACACCTTGTCAGCACTTTTGGGATCGACAAAACTTTCGGGTTGCATCATATACAACTCTTCCTTAAGGAAACCGTTAAGGAACGCCGTTTTGACATCCATCTGCCAGATTTCATAATCGAAAAATGCAGCAATTGCTAACATGATTCTGACGGATTTAAGCATTGCCATGGGAGAGAAAGTCTCATCGTAGTCAATTCCTGGAACTTGTGAAAAACCCTTTGCCACAAGTCGAGCTTTATAGACGGTCACATTACCGTCAGCGTCCGTCTTCTTCTTAAAGATCCATTTGTTCTAAATAGCCTTGCGGCCCTCAGGTAGTATCTCCAAAGTCCACACTTTGTTCTCATACATGGATCCTATCTCGGATTTCATGGCTTCTAGCCATTTGTTGGAATCTGGGCCCACCATTGCCTCTTCATAATTTGCAGGTTCATTGTTGTCTAACAACATGATTGATAAGACGGGATTACCGTACCACTCTGGAGCAGCGCGTGATCTCGTCGACCTGCGTGGTTCAACAGAAACTTGAACTGGAGTTTCATGATCATCATCATTAACTTCCTCCTCAACCGGCGTCGCAATGACAGAGGTTTCCCCTTGCCCTGCGCCACCATCCAGAGGGATGAGAGGTTCGACAACCTCGTCAAGTTCTATCTTCCTCCCACTCAATTCTTTCGAGAGAAACTCCTTCTCGAGAAAAGCTCCGTTTTAGCAACAAACACTTTGCCCTCGGATTTGAGAGAGAAGGTGTCCCAACTATCTCTTTTGGGTAACCTATGAAGATGCACTTATCCGCTTTGGGTTCCAGCTTTTCAGGCTGAAGCTTTTTGACATAAGCATCACATCCCCAAACTTTAAGAAACGACAACTTTGGCCTTTTGCCATACCACAGTTCGTATGTTGTCGTCTCAACGGACTTTGATGGTGCCCTATTTAAAGTGAATGCAGCTCTTTCTAATGCATAACCCCAAAATGATAACGGCAAATCAGTAAGAGACATCATAGATCGCACCATTTCTAACAAAGTACGATTACGACGTTCGGACACACCATTACGCTGTGGTGTTCCAGGCGGTGTTAACTGCGAAACAATTCCACATTGTCTTAAGTGATCACCAAACTCGAAACTCAGATATTCACCCCCACGATCAGACCGTAGGAACTTGGTCTTCTTGTTACGATGATTTTCCACTTCACTCTGAAATTGCTTGAACTTTTCAAATGTTTCAGATTTGTGCTTCATCAAGTAGACATAACCATATCTACTTAAATCGTCAGTGAAGGTGAGAAAATAACGATATCCGCCGCGTGCCTCTACGCTCATTGGACCACACACATCGGTATGTATGATTTCCAACAAGTCACTTGCACGCTCCATTGTTCCGGAGAACGGAGTCTTAGTCATCTTGCCCATGAGGCATGGTTCGCACGTGTCAAGTGAATCAAAGTCAAGTGACTCCAAAAGTCCATCAGCATGGAGTTTCTTCATGCGCTTTACACCAATATGACCTAAGCGGTAGTGCCACAAAAATATGGCGCTATCATTGTTAACTCTTTTTTCTTTTCCTTTGATTTCTTATCCTTGGCGCATAGGCCCCTTTGGGGCTGTCCCACCAGCCCACTAAGTGCTGGTGTGTCTCCCCAAAGCCTATGGGCTTCCCCGGGGTGGGTTGCCCCCCCCGGTGAACTCCCGGAACCCATTCGTCATTCCCGGTACATTCCCGGTAACTCCGAAAACCTTCCGGTAATCAAACGAGGTCATCCTATATATCAATCTTCGTTTCCGGACCATTCCGGAAACCCTCGTGACGTCCGTGATCTCATCCGGGACTCCGAACAACATTCGGTAACCAACCATATAACTCAAATACGCATAAAACAACGTCGAACCTTAAGTGTGCAGACCCTGCGGGTTCGAGAACTATGTAGACATGACCCGAGAGACTCCTCGGTCAATATCCAACAGCGGGACCTGGATGCCCATATTGGATCCTACATATTCTACGAAGATCTTATCGTTTGAACCTTAGTGCCAAGGATTCGTATAATCCCGTATGTCATTCCCTTTGTCCTTCGGTATGTTACTTGCCCGAGATTCGATCGTCAGTATCCGCATACCTATTTCAATCTCGTTTACCGGCAAGTCTCTTTACTCGTTCCGTAATACAAGATCCCGCAACTTACACTAAGTTACATTGCTTGCAAGGCTTGTGTGTGATGTTGCATTACCGAGTGGGCCCCGACATACCTCTCTGTCACACGGAGTGACAAATCCCAGTCTTGATCCATACTAACTCAACTAACACCTTCGGAGATACCTGTAGAGCATCTTTATAGTCACCCAGTTACGTTGCGACGTTTGATACACACAAAGCATTCCTCCGGTGTCAGTGAGTTATATGATCTCATGGTCATAGCAATAAATACTTGACACGCAGAAAACAGTAGCAACAAAAATGACACGATCAACATGCTACGTCTATTAGTTTGGGTCTAGTCCATCACGTGATTCTCCCAATGACGTGATCCAGTTATCAAGCAACAACACCTTGTTCATAATCAGAAGACACTGACTATCATTGATCAACTGGCTAGCCAACTAGAGGCATGCTAGGGACGGTGTTTTGTCTATGTATCCACACATGTAAACGAGTCTTCATTCAATACAATTATAGCATGGATAATAAACTATTATCTTGATACAGGAATTATAATAATAACTATACATTTATTATTGCCTCTAGGGCATAATTCCAACAGTCAAAACTCGCAGATTTGATCCATTCTTGCCAGTTTTCTATCCTACTACTCACTGATTATGGGTCATGTGGTGCTACAAACGTTCAGGAAACTTCGGGGAGCGGCTACTGGGACCTTGTCCAAACTCACAGATTTGGTTCATTCTGGCCAGTTCTCTATGCTATTACTCACTGAGTTCGGATCTCAGGGCGATCCGACTGTTCGGGGAACTTCGGGGTCCGATTATGGGGAAATCGTCAAAACTCATAGATTTCGTCCATTCTAGCCAGTTTTGTATGCTATTACTCACTGATTTTGGTTCCCGGGGCGATCTAAACGTTCCACGAACTTCAGGGACCGGCTACAGGGACGTTGTTAAAACTCACAGATTTGGTGCATTCAAGCCAGTTTTCTATGCTATTGCTCACTGATTTTGGTTCCCGGGGCGATCTGAACGTTCCACGAACTTCGGGGACCGGTTACGGGGACCTTGTGAAAACTCTTAGATTTGGCCCATTTTGGTCAGTTTTCTATGTTATTAGTCAGTGATAATGGGAACCGTGGTGCTACAAACGTTCGAGGAACTTCGGGGAGCGGTTACTGGGACCTCGTCCAAACTCGTAGATTTGGTCCTTTCTGGCGAGTTTTCTATGCTACTACTCACCGAGTTTGGATCCCATGGCGATCCGACTGTTCGGGGAACTTCAGGGTCCGGTTATGGGGACATCCTCAAAACTCGCAGATTTGGTCCATTCTAGCTCGTTTTCTATGCGATTACTCACTGATTTTGGTTCCGAGGGTGATCTGAACGTTCCACGAACTTCGGGGATCGGTTACGGGGACCTTGTCAAAACTATTAGATTTCGTCCATTCTATCCAGTTTTCTATGCTATTAGTCACTGATTATGGGACCCATGGTGCTAGAAACGTTCGAGGAACTTCATGGAGCGGTTACTGGGACCTCATCCAAACTAACAGATTTGGTCCATTCTGGCCAGTTTGTTATGCTACTACTCACTGAGTTTGGATCTCGGGGCGATCAGACTGTTCGCGGAACTTCAGGGTCCGGTTATGGGGACATCGTCAAAACTCGGAGATTAGGTTCATTCTAGTCAGTTTTCTATGCGATTACTCACTGATTTTGGTTCCCGCGGCGATCTGAATGTTCCACGAACTTCGGGTACCGGTTACGTGGACCTTGTCAAAACTCTTAGATTTGGTCCATTCGGGCCAGTTTTCTATGCTATTAGTCACTGATTATGGGACCCGTGGTGCTATAAACGTTCGAGGAACTTCGGTGAGCGCTTACTGGGACCTCGTCCAAACTCACAAATTTGGTCCATTCTGGCCAGTTTTCTATGCTACTACTCACTGAGTTTGGATCCCGGGGCGATCCGGCTTTTCGGGGAACTTCAGGGTCCGGTTATGGGGACATCATCCAAACTCGAAGATTAGGTCCATTCTAGCTAGTTTTCTATGCGATTACTCACTGATTTTGGTTCCCGGGGCCATCTGAACGTTCCACGAACTTCAGGTACTGGTTACGGGGACCTTGTCAAAACTCTTTGATTTGGTCCATTCTGGCCAGTTTTCTATGCTACTACTCACTCAGTTTGGATCCCGGTGCGATCCAACTGTTCGGGGAACTTCAGTGTCCGGTTATGGGGACATCGTGAAAACTCTTAGATTTGGTCCATTTTAGCCAGTTTTCTATGCTATTACTCACTGATTCTGGGTCCCGGGCCGCTACAAAAGTTCCAGGAACTCCCGGAACCGGTTATGGGGACATCGTGAAAACTCGCAGATTTGGTTAATTGTGCCCAACTTTCTATGCTATTAGTCACTGATTTTGGTTCCCGGGGGCGATCCGAATGTTCCGCGAACTCCGAGGACCGGTTACGGGGACCTCATCAAAACTTGCAGATTTGGTCCATTCTGACCTGCTTTCTATGCTATTACGCACTTATTCTTGGTCGCCGGGGTGATCCGCACGTTCGGGGAAGTTCGGGGTCGGGTTATGGGGCATTGTCAAAACTCGCAGATTTGTTCCATTCTGGCCAGTTTTCTATGCTATTACTCACTGATTTTGGTTCCCGAGGCGATCCGAACGTTCCGCAAAATTCGGGGACCGGTTACCGGGACCTTGTCAAAACTCACAGATTTGGTCCATTCTCACCAGTTTTCTATGCTATTAGTCACTCATTCTGGGTCCGGGGCGCTAAACACGTACCATGTAATCTGGGAACGAGTTACTGGGACCTAGTCACAACTCTCGGATTTTGTCCTTTCTGACAAGTTTTCTATGTTATTATTCACTGATTTTGAAACTCGGGGCGACACGAACGTTCGGGGAACTTCGGGCTCTGTTTACGTGGACCTCGTCACAACTCGCACATTTTTTCCATTCTAGCTAGATTTCTATGCTATTATGTAATAATTTTGGAACCCGGGGCGACACGAACTTCGGGGACCGTTTACGGGGACCTCATGAAACCTCTCATAATTGATCCATTCTGGCCAGTTCTCTATCCTATTACTCACTGATTATGGGTCCCGTGGCGCTAAAAACGTTCTGGGGAACTTCGGGGACTGGTTACGGGGACCTCATCAAAACTCGCAGATTTGATCCATTCTTGCTAGTTTTCTATCCTACAACTCACTGATTATGGGTCATGTGGTGCTACAAATGTCCAGGAAACTTCGGGGAGCGGCTACTGGGACCTTGTCCAAACTCACAGATTTGGTCCATTCTGGCCAGTTCTCTATGCTATTACTCACTGAGTTTGGATCTCAGGGCAATCCGACTGTTCGGGGAACTTCGGGGTCCGGTCATGGGGACATCGTCAAAGCTCGCAGATTTGGTACATTCTAGCCAGTTTTCTATGCTATTACTCACTGATTTTGGTCCCCGGTGCGATCTGAATGTTCCACGAACTTCAAGGACCTGTTACCGGGACCTTGTCAAAAGTCGCAGATTTGGTGCATTCTAGCCAGTTTTCTATGCTACTGCTCACTGATTTTGGTTCCCGGGGCGATCTGAACGTTCCACGAACTTCGAGGACCGGTTACGGGGACCTTGTGAAAACTCATAGATTTGGCCCATTCTGGTGAGTTTTCTATGTTATTAGTCACTGATAATGGGAACCGTGGTGCTACAAACGTTCAAGGATCTTCGGGCAGCGGTTACTGGGACCTCGTCTAAACTTGTAGATTTGGTCCTTTATGGCCAGTTTTCTATTCTACTACTCACCGAGTTTGGATCCCACGGCGATCGGACTGTCCGGTGAACTTTAGGGTCCGGTTATGGGGACATCGTCAAAACTCATAGATTTGGTCCATTCTAGCCAGTGTTCTATGCGATTACTCAGTGATTTTGGTTCTGAGGGCGATCTGAACGTTCCACGAACTTCGGGGATCGGTTATGGGGACCTTGTCAAAACTATTAGATTTCGTCCATTCTGTCGAGTTTTCTATGCTATTAGTCACTGATTATGGGACCCGTGGTGCTAGAAACGTTCGAGGAACTTCGTGGAGCGGTTAGTGGGAACTCATCCAAACTCACAGATTTGGTCCATTCTGGCAGTTTGATATGCTACTACTCATTGAGTTTGGATCCTGGGGCGATCCAACTGTTCGCGGAACTTCAGGGTCCGGTTATGGGGACATCGTCAAAACTCAGAGATTAGGTTCATTCTAGTCAGTTTTCTATGCGATTACTCACTGATTTTGGTTCCCGCTGCGATCTGAATGTTCCACGAACTTTGGGTACGGGTTACGTGGACCTTGTCAAAACTCTTAGATTTGGTCCATTCTGGCCAGTTTTCTATGCTATGAGTCACTGATTATGGGACCCGTGGTGCTATAAACGTTCGAGGAACTTCGGTGAGCGGTTACTGGGACCTCGTCCAAACTCGCAGATTTGGTCCATTCTGGCCAGTTTTCTATGCTATTACTCACTTAGTTTGGATCTCGGGGTGATCCGGCTGTTCGGGGAACTTCAGGGTCCGGTAATGGGGACATCGTCAAAACTCACAGATTTGGTCCATTCTAGCCAGTTTTCTATGCGATTACTCACTGATTTTGGTTCCCGGGGCGATCTGAACGTTCCATGTACTTCGGGTACTGGTTACGGGGACCTTGTTAAAACTCTTAGATTTGGTGCATTCTGGCCAGTTTTCTATGCTACTACTCACTCAGTTTGGATCCCGGTGCGATCCGACTGTTCGGGGAACTTCAGTGTACGGTTATGGGGACATCGTCAAAACTCTTAGATTTAGTCCATTTTAGCTAGTTTTCTATGCTATTACTCACTGATTCTGGGTCCAGGGGCGCTATAAACGTTCCACGAACTCCCGGGACCGGTTACGGGGACATCGTGAAAACTTGCAGATTTGGTTCATTGTGCCAAGTTTTCTATGCTATTAGTAACTGATTTTGGTTCCCGGAGCGATCCGAATGTTTCGCGAACTCCGAGGACCAGTTACAGGGACCTCGTCAAAACTTGCAGATTTGGTCCATTCTGACCTGCTTTCTATGCTATTACTCACTGATTCTGGGTCCCTAGGGTGATCCGAACGTTCGGGGAAGTTCGGGGTCGAGTTATGGGGAATTGTCAAAATCCCAGATTTGGTCCATTCTGGCCAGATTTCTATGCTATTACACACTGATTTTGGTTCCCGAGACGATCCGAACGTTCCGCGAAATTCGGGGACCGGTTACGGTGACCTTGTCAAAACAAGCGGATTTGGTCCATTGTCACCAGTTTTCTATGCTATTAGTCACTGATTTTGGGTCCGGGGCGCTAAAAACGTGCCATGTACTCTGGGAACCACTTACGGGGATCTCGTCACAACTCTTGGATTTTGTCCTTTCTCACATGTTTTCTATGCTATTATTCACTGATTTTGAAACCCGGGGCGACACGAACGTTCGGGGAACTTCGGGCTGTGTTTACGTGGACCTCGTCACAACTCTCACATTTTGTCCATTCTAGCCAGTTTTCTACGCTATTATTTACTAATTTTGGAACCGGGGCGACACGAACTTCGAGGAACTTCGGGGACCGTTTACGGGGACCTCGTGAAAACTCCCATAATGGATCCATTCTGGCTAGTTTTCTATCCTATTACTCACTGATTATGGGTCCCGTGGCGTTACAAACGTTCGGGGAACTTCGGGTACCAGTCACGGGGACCTCGTCAAAACTCGCAGATTTGATGCATTCTTGCGAGTTTTCTATCCTACTACTCACTGATTATGGGTCATGTGGTGCTACAAACGTTCAGGAAACTTCGGGGAGTGGCTACTGGGACCTTGTCCAAACTCACAGATTTGGTCCATTCTGGCGAGTTTTCTATGCTATTACTCACTGAGTTTGGATCTCAGGGCTATCCGACTGTTCGGGGAACTTCGGGGTCCGGTTATGGGGACATCGGCAAAACACACAGATTTGGTCCATTCTAGACAGTTTTCTATGATATTACTCACTGATTTTGGTTCCTTAGGCGAGCTGAACGTTCCGAGAACTTCGGGGACCGGTTACGGGGACCTTGTCAAAACTCGTAGATTTGGTCCATTCTAGCCAGTTTTCTATGCTATTCCTCACTGATTTTGGTTCCCGAGGCGATCTGAACGTTCCACGAACTTCTGGGACCGGTTATGTGGACCTTGTGAAAACTCTTTGATTTGGCCCATTCTGGCTAGTTTTCTATGTTATTAGTCACTGATTATGGGACCCGTGGTGCTACAAACGTTCGAGGAACTTCGGGGAGCGGTTACTGGGACCTCATCCAAACTCACAGTTTTGGGCCATTCTGGCCAGTTTTCTATGCTACTACTCACTGAGTTTGGATCCCGGGGCGATCCGACTGATCGGGGAACTTCAGGGTCCGGTTATGGGGACATCATCAAAACTCGGATATTAGGTCCATTCTAGCCAGTTTTATATGTGATTACTCACTGATTTTGGTTCCCTTGGCGTTCTGAACGTTCCACGAACTTCGGGTATTGGTTACGGGGACCTTGTCAAAACTCTTAGATTTGGTCCATTCTGGACAGTTTTCTATGCTATTAGTCACGGATTATGGGACCCGTGGTGCTATAATCGTTCGAGGAACTTCGTTGAGCGGTTACTGGGACCTCGTCCAAACTCGCAGATTTGGTCCATTCTGACAGTTTTCTATGCTATTACTCACTGAGTTTGGATCTCGGGGCGATCCGACTGTTCGGGGAACTTTGGGGTCCGGTTATGGGGACATCGTCAAAACTCACAGATTTGGTCCATTCTAGCCAATTTTCTATGCTATTGCTCACTGATTTTGGTTCCCGGGGCGATTTGAACATTCCACGATCTTCGCGGTCCGCTTACGGGGACCTTGTGAAAACTCTTAGATTTGGCCCATTCTGGCCAGTTTTCTATGTTATTAGTCACTGATTATGGGAACCGTGGTGCTACAAACGTTCGAGGAACTTCGGGGAGCGGTTACTGGGACCTCATCCAAACTCACAGATTTGGTCCATTCTGGCCAGTTTTCTATGCTAGTAGTCATTGATTATGGGACGCGTGGTGCTACCAATGTTCGAGAACTTCGGGGAGCGGTTACTGGGACCTCATCCACACTCACAGATTTGGTCCATTCTGGACAGTTTACTATGCTACTACTCACTGAGTTTGGATCCCGGGGCGATCTGGTTGTTCGGGGAATTTCAGGGTCCGGTTATGTGGACATCATCAAAATTCGGAGATTATGTCCATTCTAGCCAGTTTTCTATGTGATTACTCACTGATTTTGCTTCCCGGGCCGATCTGAACGTTCCACGAAATTCGGGTACCGGTTACGGGGACCTTGTCAAAACTCTTAGATTTGGTCTATTCTGGCCAGTTTTCTATGCTACTACTCACTCAGTTTGGATCCCGGTGTGATCCGACTGTTCGGGGAACTTCACTGTCCGTTTATGGGTACATCGTCAAAACTCTTAGATTTGGTCCATTCTAGCCAGTTTTCTATGCTATTACTCACTAATTCTGGGTCCTAGGGCGCTACAAACGTTCCTCGAACTCCCGGGACCGGTTACGGGGACATCTTGAAAACTCGCATATTTGGTTCATTGTGCCCAGCTTTCTATGCTATTAGTCATTGATTTTGGTTCCCGGGGCGATCGGAATGTTCCGCGAACTCCGAGGACCGGTTACAGGGACCTCGTCAAAACTTGCAGATTTGGTCCATTGTCAAAACTCTGGGAACCAAAATGTTCCATGTACTCTGGGAACTAGTTACGGGGACCTCGTCATAACTCGCACATTTTGTCCATTCTAGCCAGTTTTCTATGCTATTATTCACTAATTTTGGAACCCGGGGCGACACGAACTTCGAGGAACTTTGGATACTGTTTACGGGGACCTCATGAAAATTCTCATAATTGATCCATTCTGGCCAGTTTTCTATCATATTACTCACTGATTATGGGTCCCGTGGCGCTACAAACGTTCGGGGAACTTCGGGGACCGGTTACGGGGACCTCGTCAAAACTCACAAATTTGATCCATTCTGACCAGATTTCTATCCTACTACTCACTGATTATGGGTCATGTGGTGCTACAAACATTCAGGAAACTTCGGGGAGCGGCTACTGAGACCTCGTCCAAACTCACAGATTTGGTCCATTCTGGCCAGTTTTCTATGCTATTACTCACTGAGTTTGGATCTGAGGTCGATCCGACTGTTCGGGGAACTTCGGGGTCCGGTTATTTGGACATCGTCAAAACTGGCTGATTTGGTCCATTCTAGCCAGTTTTCTATGCGATTCCTCACTGATTTTGGTTCCCGAGGCGATCTGAACGATCCACGAACTTTGTGGACCGGTTACGGGGACCTTGTGAAAACTCTTAGATTTCACCCATTTTGGCAAGTTTTCTGTGTTATTAGTAAGTGATTATGGAAATCGCGGTGCTACAAACGTTAGAGGAACTTCGCGGAGCGGTTACTCGGACCTCATCCAAACTCACAGATTTGGTCCATTCTGGCCAGTTTTCTATGCTACTACTCACCGACTTTGGATCCCAGGGCGATCCAATTGTTCGGGGAACTTCAGGGTCCGGTTATGCGGACATCATCAAAACTCGGAGATTAGGTCCATTCTAGCTAGTTTTTATGCAATTAGTCACTGATTTTGGTTCCTGCGGCGATCTGAACGTTCCACGAACTTCGGGTACCGGTTACGGGGACCTTGTCAAGACTCTTAGATTTGGTCCATTCTGGCTAGTTTTCTATGCTATGACTCATTGATTATGGGACCCGTGGTGCTACAAACGTTCGAGAAACTTCGGGGAGCGGTTACTGGGACCTCATCCAAACTCACAGATTTGGTCCATTCTGGCTAGTTTTCTATGCTACTACTCACTGAGTTTGGAACCGTGGGCGATCCAACTGTTCAGGGAACTTCAGGGTCCGGTTATGGGGACATCATCAAAACTCGGAGATTAGGTCCATTCTTGCTAGTTTTTTATGCGATTACTCACTGATTTCGGGTCCGGTTACGGGAACCTTGTCAAAACTCTTAGATTTGGTCCATTCTGGCTAGTTTTCTATGCTATTACTCACAGATTCTAGGTCCCGGGGCGCTACAAACGTTCCACGAACTCCCGGGACCGGTTACGGGGACATCGTGAAAACTCACAGATTTGGTTCATTGTGCCCAGTTTTCTATGCTATTTGTCACTGATTTTGGTTCCCGGGGCGATCTAAATGTTCCGCGAACTCCGAGGACCGGTTACAGCGACATCGTCAAAACTTGCAGATTTGGTCCATTATGACCTCCTTTCTATGCTATTACTCACTGATTTTGGGTCCCCGGGGTGATCCGAACGTTCGGGGAAGTTCGGGGTCGGGTTATGGGGCATTGTCAAAACTTGCAGATTTGTTCCATTTTGGTTCGGGGTCGGGTTTTCTATGCTATTACTCACTGATTTTGGTTCACAAGGCGATCCGAACGTTCCGCAAAATTCGGGGACCGGTTACGGGGACCTTGTCAAAACTAACAGATTTGGTCCATTCTCACCAGTTTTCTATGCTATTAGTCACTGATTCTGGGTCCGGGGCGCTAAAAACGTTCCATGTACTCTAGGAACCAGTTACGGGGACCTCGTCACAACTCTCGTATTTTTTCCTTTCTGACCAGTTTTCCATGCTATTATTCACTGATTTTGAAACCCGGGGCGACACGAATGTTCGGGGAACTTCGGCTCTCTTTACGTGGAGCTAGTCTCAACTCACACATTTTGTCCATTCTAGATAGTTTTCTATGCTATTATTCACTAATTTTGGAACCCGGGGCGACACGAACTTCGACGAACTTCGGGGACCGTTTAAGGGGACCTCCTGAAACTCTCATAATTGATCCATTCTGGCCAGTTTTCTATCCTATTACTCACTGATTATGGGTCCCATGGTGCTACAAACGTTCGGGGAACTTCGGGGACCGGTTACGGGGAGCTCGTCAAAACTCGCAGATTTGATCCATTATGGCCAGTTTTCTATCCTACTACTCACCGATTATGGGTCATGTGGTGCTACAAATGTTGAGTTAACTTCGGGGAGCGGCTACTCGGACCTCGTCCAAAATCACAGATTTGATCCATTCTGGCCAGTTTTCTATACTATTACTCACTGAGTTTGGATCTCAAGGCGATCCGATTGTTCGGGAAACTTCGGGGTCCGGTTATGGGGACATCGTCAAAACTCGCAGATTTGGTCCATTCTAGCCAGTTTTTTATGCCATTTCTCACTGATTTTGGTTCCTGGGGCGATCTGAACGTTCCACAAACTTCGGGGACGGGTTACGGGGAGCTTGTCAAAACTCTTAGATTTTGTCCATTCTGGCCAGTTTTCTATTCTATTACTCACTAATTCTGGGTGTCGGGGCGCTACAAACTTTCCATGAACTCCGGGGACCGGTTACGGTGACCTCATGAAAACTCGCAGATTTGGTCCATTCTGCCCAATTTTCTATCCTATTAGTCACTGATTTTGATTCCCGGGGTGATCCGAATGTTCCGCGAACTCCGAGGACCGGTTACGAGGACCTCGTCAAAACTTGCAGATTTGGTCCATTCTAGCCTGTTTTCTGTGATATTACTCACTGATTTTGGGTCCTGGGGCGATCCGAACGTTCGGGGAAGTTCAGGGTCGGGTTAAGGGCCATTGCCAAAACTCGCAGATTTGTTCCACTCTGGCCAGTTTTCTATGCTATTACTCACTGATTTTGGTTCCCGGGGCAATCCGAACGTTCCGCGTAATTCGGGGACCGGTTACGGGAACAGTGTCAAAACACGCTGATTTGGTCCATTCTCACCAGTTCTATGTTATTACTCACTGATTCTGGGTCCGGGGGCAATAAAAATGTTCCATGTACTCCAGGGACCAGTTACGGGGACCCCGTCACAAGTCATGGATTTTGTCCATTCTTGCAGTTTTCTATGCTATTACTCACTATGTTTGGATCTCGGGGCGATCCGACTGTTCGGGGAACTTCGGGGACCGGTTATGGGGACATCGTCAAAACTCACAGTTTTGTTCCATTATAGCCAGTTTTCTATGCTATTACTCACTTATTTTGGTTCCCGGCCGATCTGAACGTTCGACGAACTTCGGGGACCGATTACGGGGACCTTGTCAAAACTCTTAGATTTGGTCCATTCTGGCCAGTTTTCTATGCTATTACTCACCGATTCTAGGTCCTAGGTGTTGGAAATATGCCCTAGAGGCAATAATAAAATGGTTATTATCATATTTCCTTGTTCATGATAATCGTCTATCGTTCATGCTATAATTGTATTAACAGGAAACAGTAAAACATGTGTGAATGAATAGATCACAATGTGTCCCTAGCAAGCCTCTAGTTGGCTAGCTCGTTAGTCAATAGATGATCATGGTTTCCTGATCATGGACATTGGATGTCATTGATAACGGGATCACATCATTGGGAGAATGGTGTGGTGGACAAGACCCAATCCTAAGCCTAGCACTAGATCGTATTGTTCGTATGCTAATGCTTTTCTAATGTCAAGTATCTTTTCCTTCGACCGTGAGATTGTGCAACTCCCGGATACCGTAGGAGTGCTTTGGGTGTATCAAACGTCACAACGTAACTGGGTGACTATAAAGGTGCACTACGGGTACCTCCGAAAGTGTCTGTTGGGTTGGCACGAATCGAGATCGGGATTTGTCACTCCGTGTGACGGAGAGGTATCTCTGGGCCCACTCGGTAGAACATCATCATGAGCTCAATGTGACTAAGGAGTTAGTCACACGATGACGTGCTACGGAACGAGTAAAGAGACTTACCGGTAACGAGATTGAACAAGGTATAGGTATACCGACGATCGAATCTCGGGCAAGTTCTATACCGACAGACAAAGGGAATCGTATACGGGATTGATTGAATCCTTGACGTCGTGGTTCATCCGATGAGATCATCGTGGAGCTAGTGGTAGCCACCATGGGTATCCAGACCCCGCTGATGGTTATTGGCCAGAGAGGTGTCTCGGTCATGTCTGCCTGTCTCCCGAACCCGTAGGGTCTACACACTTAAGGTTAGATGACGCTAGGGTTATAGGGAATTGTTGTACGAGGTTATCGAAAGTTGTTCGGAGTCCCGGATGAGATCCCGGATGTCACGAGGAGCTCCGGAATGGTCCGGAGGTAAAGATTGATATATAGGACGGATGGTTTCGGACACCGGAAGTGTTTCGGGCATCACCGGTAACGTACCGGGACCACCGGGACCACTGGAGGTGGTCCCGGGGGACCACCGAAGGGGGGCAACGACCCCGGGAGGCTAGATGGGCTAAGTGGGGAAGGGAACCAGCCCCTAAGTGGGCTGGTGCGCCCCCCACCCAGCCCATGTGCACCAGAAAAGGGGAAGGGGGGGAACCCTAACTAAGGTGGGCCTTAGGCCCACCAGAGGGGTGCGCCACCCCTCCTCCTTGCCCTGGCAGCCACTCCCCCCATCTGGGAGGGCTGCCGCACCCCCTAGGGTGGGAACCCTAGGGGTGGCACCCCCTCTCCCCTTCCCCTATATATAGTGGGCACTTTTGGCCTTTGGAGGACACGGTTTTCCCTCTCCCTCGGCGCAGCCCTGCACTTCTTCCTCCTCCTCTCTGCCGGCGCTTGGCGAAGCCCTGCCGGGAGACCTCGTCTCTCCACCAACACCACGCCGTCGTGTTGTTGGTATTCTTCCCCAACCTCTCCCTCCTCCTTTCAGGATCAAGGTGCGGGAGACGTCACCGGGTTGCACGTGTGTTGAACGCGGAGGTGCCGTTGTTCGGCACTAGATCGGAATCGCCGCGAGTAAGACTCCATCAACCGCGTTCTAGAAACGCTTCCGCTTAGCGATCTTCAAAGGTATGAAGATGCTCTTACCCCTCTCTCGTTGCTGGTCTCTCCATAGGAAGATCTGAACATGCGTAGGAAAAAATTTCAATTTATGCTACGTTACCCAACAGTGGTATCAGAGCCAGGTTTTCTATGCGTAGATTCTATGCACGAGTAGAACACAAAAGTTGTGGGCAATGGTTTGTCAATTTGCTTGCCGTTACTAGTCTTATTATTTTCCGGCGGTATTGTGGGATGAAGCGGCCCGGACCGACCTTACACGTACGCTTACGTGAGACTGGTTCCACCGACAGACATGCACATCGTGCATAAAGGTGGCTAGCGGGTGTCTGTCTCTCCTACTCTAGTCGGATTGGATTTGATGAAAAGGGTCCTTATGAAGGGTAAATAGCTTTGGCATATCATCGTTGTGGCTGTCACGTAGGTAAGAAGGTGTTCTTGCTAGAAACCCAAATCAGCCACGTAAAACTTGCAACAACAATTAAAGGACGTCTAACTTGTTTTTGCAAGGTTTGACATGTGATGTGATATGGCCAAAGTTGTGATGTTGCATGTATGATGTATGAGATGATCATGTTATTGTAATAGGTTTCACGACTTGCATGTCGATGAGTATGACAACCGGCAGGAGCCATAGGAGTTGTCTTAATTTATTGTATGAGATGCAACGCCATGTGCTTACTATTTTACTTCATTGCTAACGGTTAGCCATAGTAGTAGTGATAGTAATAGTTGGCGTGACGACTTCACGGAGACACGATGATGGAGATCATGATGATGGAGATCATGGTGTCACGCCGGTGACGATGATGATCATGCGATGCCTGAAGATGGAGATCGAAAGAGCAAAGATGATAATGGCCATATCATGTCACTATATGATTGCATTGTGATGTTTATCATGTTTTACATCTTATTGCTTAAAACGATGGTAGCATAATAAGATGATCCCTCTTAAAATTTCGAGAACGTATTCCCCTAAGTGTGCACCGTTGCGAAGGTTCGTTGTCTCAAAGCACCACGTGATGATCGGGTGTGATAGATTCTAACGTTTGCATACAACGGGTGTAAGCCAGATTTACACACGCGAAACACCTAGGTTGACTCGACGAGCTTAGCATGTACAGACATGACCTCGAATACAAGAGACCGAAAGGTCGAACATGAGTCGTATGGTTGAATACGATCAGCATGAGTTGCTCACCATGGTGACTAGTCTGTCTCACGTGATGATCGGACACGGGTTAGTCAACATGGATCATGTATCACTTAGATGACTAGAGGGATGTCGATTTAAGTGGGAGTTCATACTTAATTTGATTAAATGAACTTAATTGTCATGAACTTAGTCTAAAAGTTGTCTTTATAAATATTGTAGATGTCCAACGTCAACCTCAACTTCAACGCATTCCTAGAGAAAAACAAGCTGAAAGATGATGGTAGCAACTATGCGGACTGGGTTCGCAACCTGAAGCTCATCCTTGAAGCAGCTACAAAGGCTTATGTCCTGAATGCGCCGCTAGGTGACCCTCCCGCTCCCGCAGCAGCCCAGGACATTCTAAACGTCTGGCAAGCGCGGAGTGATGACTACTCTCTGGTCAGGTGTGGCATGTTATACAGTTTAGAAACGGGGCTCCAAAGACGTTTTGAGCAACACGGGGCATATGAGATGTTCCAAGAGCTGAAGCTAGTTTTTCAAGCTCATGCCCGTGTCGAGAGATATGAAGTCTCTGACAAGTTCTTCAGCTGTAAGATGGAGGAGAACAGTTCTGTCAGTGAGCACATACTCAAAATGTCTGGGTTACACGGTCGTCTGACTTCACTTGGAGTCGAACTTCCGGATGATGCTATCATTGACAGAATCCTCCAGTCTCTCCCACCAAGCTACAAAGGCTTTGTGCTTCACTACAACATGCAAGGGATGGAGAAAACCATTCCCGAGTTGTACTCGATGCTCAAGTCTGCAGAAGTAGAAATAAAGAAGGAGCATCAAGTGTTGATGGTCAACAAGACCACTAGTTTCAAGAAAGGCAGGGGTAAGAAGAACTTCAAGAAAGACGGCAAAGCTGCTGCCGCGCCCGGTAAGCCAGATGCCGGGAAGAAGAAAAAGAACGGACCCAAGCCTGAGACTGACTGCTTCTACTGCAAGGGAAAAGGTCACTGGAAGCGGAACTGCCCCAAATACTTAGCGGACAAGAAGGCCGGCAACGTTAAAGGTATATGTGATATACATGTTATTGATGTGTACCTTACCAGCGCTTGTAGTAGCTCCTGGGTATTTGATACCGGTGCTGTTGCTCACATTTGCAACTCAAAGCAGGAACTGCGGAATAAGCGGAGACTGGCCAAAGACGAGGTGACGATGCGCGTCGGGAATGGTTCAAAGGTCGATGTGATCGCCGTCGGCACGCTACCTCTACATCTACCGTCGGGATTAGTTTTAAACCTTAATAATTGTTATTTAGTACCAGCTTTAAGCATGAACATTGTATCAGGGTCTTGCTTAATGCGAGACGGCTACTCATTTAAGTCAGAGAATAATGGTTGTTCTATTTATATGAGTGATATGTTTTATGGTCATGCTCCGCTGGTGAATGGTTTATTCTTGATGAATCTCGATCGTGATGTTACACATATTCATAGTGTGAGTACCAAAAGATGCAAAGTTGATAATGATAGTCCCACATACTTGTGGCACTGCCGCCTTGGTCATATCGGCGTTAAGCGCATGAAGAAGCTCCATACTGATGGACTGCTAGAGTCTCTTGACTTTGAATCATTTGACACATGCGAACCGTGCCTCATGGGCAAGATGACTAAGACTCCATTCTTAGGAATAATGGAGAGAGCAACCGACTTATTGGAAATAATACATACTGATGTGTGTGGTCCAATGAACGTTGAAGCTCGCGGTGGTTATCGTTATGTTCTCACTCTCACCGATGATTTGAGTAGGTATGGGTATATCTACTTGATGAAGCACAAATCTGAGACGTTTGAAAAGTTCAAGAAATTTCAGAGTGAGGTTGAGAATCAACGTGACAGAAAAATTAAATGTCTACGATCTGATCGTGGAGGAGAATATTTGAGTCACGAATTTGGCACACACCTAAGGAAGTGTGGAATCGTTTCACAACTGATGCCGCTTGGCACACCGCAGCGCAACGGAGTGTCTGAACGTCGTAATCGTACTTTATTAGATATGGTACGACCTATGATGTCTCTCACCGACTTACCGCTACCATTTTGGGGATACGCATTAGAAACTGCAGCATTCACTTTAAATAGGGCACCGTCTAAATCCGTTGAGACGACACCGTATGAACTATGGTTTGGCAAGAAACCTAAGTTGTCGTTTCTTAAAGTTTGGGGCTGCGATGCTTATGTGAAGAAACTTCAACCAGAAAAGCTCGAACCCAAAGCGGAGAAATGCGTATTCATAGGATACCCTAAGGAAACTATTGGGTATACCTTCTATCTTAGATCCGAAGGTAAAATCTTTGTTGCCAAGAACGGATCCTTTCTAGAGAAAGAGTTTCTCTTGAAAGAAGTAAGTGGGAGGAAGGTAGAACTTGATGAGGTAATTACACCCCCTCTCGAACAGGAAAGTAGCGCAGCGCAAGAAGTTGTTCCTGTGGTGCCTACACCGACTGAAGAGGAAGTTAATGATGATGATCATGAAGCTTCGGATCAAGTTACTACTGAACCGCGAAGGTCCACAAGGGTACGCACCGCACCAGAGTGGTACGGCAACCCAGTGGTGGAAATCATGTTGTTAGACAACGGTGAACCTTCGAACTATGAAGAAGCGATGGCGGGCCCGGATTCCAACAAATGGCTTGAGGCCATGAAATCCGAGATAGGATCCATGTATGAGAACAAAGTATGGACTTTGGTGGACTTGCCCGATGACCGGCGAGCCATAGAAAATAAGTGGATCTTCAAGAAGAAGACTGATGCAAACGATAATGTAACCGTTTACAAAGCTCGACTTGTCGCAAAGGGTTTTCGACAAATTCAAGGAGTTGACTACGAAGAGACTTTCTCTCCCGTAGCGAAGCTGAAATCAGTCCGAGTCATGTTAGCAATTGCCACCTTTTGTGATTATGAAATTTGGCAAATGGACGTCAAAACAGCGTTCCTTAACGGGAACCTTAAGGAAGAGTTGTATATGATGCAACCAGAAGGTTTTGTCGACCCTAAGGGTGCTAAGAAAGTGTGCAAGCTCCAGCGCTCCATCTATGGGCTGGTGCAAGCATCTCGGAGTTGGAACATTCGCTTTAATGAGGTGATTAAAGCGTTTGGGTTCATACAGGTTTACGGAGAAGCCTGTCTGTACAAGAAAGTGAGTGGGAGCTCTGTAGCTTTCCTCGTACTATATGTGGATGACATATTATTGATGGGGAATGATATAGAGATGTTGGAGAGCATAAAGGCCTATTTGAACAAGAGTTTTTCAATGAAGGACCTTGGAGAAGCTACATACATATTAGGCATCAAGATCTATAGAGATAGATCGAGACGCCTCATAGGTCTTTCGCAAAGTACATACCTTGACAAGATATTGAATAAGTTCAATATGGAAAACTCAAAGAAAGGGTTCTTGCCAGTTTTGCAAGGTATGAGATTGAGTAAGACTCAGTCGCCGACCACGGCAGCAGATAGAGAGAAGATGGGTTCTGTCCCCTACGCTTCAGCCGTGGGCTCTCTAATGTATGCCATGCTGTGTACCAGACCTGATATAAACCTTGCGATAAGCTTGGTAGGGAGGTACCAAAGTAATCCCGGTGCGGAACACTGGACAGCGGTCAAGAATATCCTTAAGTACCTGAAAAGGACTAAGGAAATGTTTCTCGTTTATGGAGGTGACGAAGAGCTCTTCGTAAAGGGTTACGTCGACGCTAGCTTCGACACAGATCCGGATGACTCTAAGTCACAAACCGGATACGTATATGTGTTGAATGGTGGGGCAGTGAGCTGGTGCAGCAGCAAGCAAGAAGTCATGGCAGCATCTACAGGTGAAGCGGAGTACATAGCTGCTTCAGAAGCGGCTCATGAAGGAATTTGGATGAAGGAGCTCATCACCGACCTTGGAGTGGTTCCAAGCGCGTCGGGTCCTATGACACTCTTCTGTGATAACACTGGAGCCATTGCTATAGCCAAGGAGCCCAGGTTTCACCGGAAGACGAAGCACATCAAGCGCCGCTACAACTCCATCCAGGACCATGTCCAGAGTGGAGTGATAGATATTTGTAAAGTACACACGGATCTGAATATTGCAGACCCGTTGACTAAACCTCTTCCACGAGCAAAACATGATCAGCACCATAATGCTATGGGGGTTCGATACATCACAATGTAACTAGAATATTGATTCTAGTGCAAGTGGGAGACTGTTGGAAATATGCCCTAGAGGCAATAATAAAATGGTTATTATCATATTTCCTTGTTCATGATAATCGTCTATCGTTCATGCTATAATTGTATTAACAGGAAACAGTAATACATGTGTGAATGAATAGATCACAATGTGTCCCTAGCAAGCCTCTAGTTGGCTAGCTCGTTAGTCAATAGATGATCATGGTTTCCTGATCATGGACATTGCATGTCATTGATAACGGGATCACATCATTGAGAGAATGATGTGGTGGACAAGACCCAATCCTAAGCCTAGCACTAGATCATATTGTTCGTATGCTAATGCTTTTCTAATGTCAAGTATCTTTTCCTTCGACCGTGAGATTGCGCAACTCCCGGATACCGTAGGAGTGCTTTGGGTGTATCAAACTTCACAACATAACTGGGTGACTATAAAGGTGCACTACGGGTACCTCCGAAAGTGTCTGTTGGGTTGGCACGAATCGAGATCGGGATTTGTCACTCCGTGTGACGGAGAGGTATCTCTGGGCCCACTCGGTAGAACATCATCATGAGCTCAATGTGACTAAGGAGTTAGTCACACGATGACGTGCTACGGAACGAGTAAAGAGACTTACCGGTAACGAGATTGAACAAGGTATAGGTATACCGACGATCGAATCTCGGGCAAGTTCTATACCGACAGACAAAGGGAATCGTATACGGGATTGATTGAATCCTTAACGTCGTGGTTCATCCGATGAGATCATCGTGGAGCTAGTGGGAGCCACCATGGGTATCCAGACCCCGCTGATGGTTATTGGCCAGAGAGGTGTCTCGGTCATGTCTGCCTGTCTCCCGAACCCGTAGGGTCTACACACTTAAGGTTCGATGACGCTAGGGTTATAGGGAATTGTTGTACGAGGTTATCGAAAGTTGTTCGGAGTCCCGGATGAGATCCCGGACGTCACGAGGAGCTCCGGAATGGTCCGGAGGTAAAGATTGATATATAGGACGGATGGTTTCGGACACCGGAAGTGTTTCAGGCATCACCGGTAACGTACCGGGACCACCGGGACCACCGGAGGTGGTCCCGGGGGACTACCGAAGGGGGGCAACGACCCCGGGAGGCTAGATGGGCTAAGTGGGGAAGGGAACCAGCCCCTAAGTGGGCTGGTGCGCCCCCACCCAGCCCATGTGCACCAGAAAAAGGGGAAGGGGGGGGACCCTAACTAAGGTGGGCCTTAGGTCCACTAGAGGGGTGCGCCACCCCTCCTCCTTGCCCTGGCCGCCACTCCCCCCATCTGGGAGGGCTGCCGCACCCCCTAGGGTGGGAACCCTAGGGGTGGCACCCCCTCTCCCCTTCCCCTATATATAGTGGGCACTTTTGGCCTTTGGAGGACACGGTTTTCCCTCTCCCTCGGCGCAGCCCTGCACTTCTTCCTCCTCCTCTCTGCCGGCGCTTGGCGAAGCCCTGCCGGGAGACCTCGTCTCTCCACCAACACCACGCCGTCGTGTTGCTGGTCTTCTTCCCCAACCTGTCCCTCCTCCTTGCTGGATCAAGGTGCGGGAGACGTCACCGGGCTGCACGTGTGTTCAACGCGGAGGTGCCGTTGTTCGGCACTAGATCGGAATCTCCGCGAGTACGACTCCATCAACCGCGTTCTAGAAATGCTTCCGCTTAGCGATCTTCAAAGGTACGAAGATGCTCTTACCCCTCTCTCTTCGCTGGTCTCTCCATAGGAATATCTGAACATGCGTAGGAATTTTTTTGAATTTATGCTACGTTACCCAACACTAGGGTGCTACAAACGTTCCACAAACTTCGGGGACCGGTAATGGGGACCTTGTCAAAACTCTTAGATTTGGTCCATTATGCCCAGTTTTCGATAATATTACTCACTAATTCTGGGTCCCGGGGCGCAACAAACGTTCCGTGAGCTTCGAGGACAGGTTACGGTGACCTCGTCAAAACTTGAAGATTTGATCCATTCTGGCCTGTTTTCTATGCCTTTACTCATTAATTCCGGGTCCCGGGGCGATCCGAACGTTCGGGGAAGTTCGGGGTCGGGTTATGGGGGCATTGTCAAAACTCGCAGATTTGTTCCATTTTTGGCAGTTTCCTATGCTATTACTAACTGATTTTGCTTCCCGGGGCGATCCGAACGTTCCGCGAAATTCGGGGACCGGTTACGGGGACCTTGTCAAAACTCGCGGATTTGGTGCATTCTCACCAGTTTTCTATGCTATTACTCACTGATTCTGGTTCCGGGGGCGCTAAAAACGTTCCATTAACTCCGGGGACCAGTTACGGGAACCTCGTCAGAACTCTTGAATTTTGTCCTTTTTGGCCAGTTTTCTATGCTATTATTCACTGATTTTGAAACCCGGGGCGACACGAACGTTCGGGAAACTTCAGGGTCTGTTTACGTGAACCTCGTCACAACTTGCACATTTTGTCAATTCTAGGGAGTTCTCTATGCTATTATTCACTAATTGACGAACCCAGGGTGACACGAACATTTGGGGAACTTCGGGGTCCGTTTACGGGGACCTCGTGAAAACTCGCATAATTGATCCATTCTGGCCAGTTTTCTATCCATTCTGTCTACAAACGTTGATTGATCCATTCTGGCCAGTTTTCTATCGCATAACTCGTGAAAACTCACTTATTTATGGGTCTCGTGGCGCTGCAAACGTTCCGGGAACTTCGGGTACCGGTTACGGGGACCTTGTTAAAACTCTTAGATTTGATCCATTCTGGCTAGTTTTCTATACTATTAGTCACTGATCATGGAACCCATGATGCTACAAACGTTCGAGGAACTTCGGTGAGCTATTACTGAGACCTCGTCCAAACTCGCAGATTTGGTCCATTCTGGCCAGTTTTCTATGCTATTACTCTCTGAGTTTGGATCTCGGGGTGATCCGACTGTTCGGAGAACTTCGGGGTCCGGTTATGGGGACATCGTCAAAACTCACAGATTTGGTCCATTCTAGCCAGTTTTCTATGCTATTGCTCACAGATTTTGGTTCCCGGGGCGATCTGAACGTTCCACGAACTTCGGAGACCGGTTACGGGGACCTTGTGAAAACTCTTAGATTTGGACCATTCTGGCCAGTTTTCTATGTTATAAGTCACTCATTATGGGAACCGTGGTGATACAAACGTTCGAGGAACTTCGGGGAGCGATTACTGGGACCTCGTCCAAACTCGCAGATTTGGTCCTTTGTGGCCAGTTTTCTATGCTACTACTCACCGAGTTTGGATCCCAAGGCGATCCCACTGTTCGGGGAACTTCAGGGTCCGGTTATGGGGAAATCGTGAAAACTTGCAGATTTGGTCCATTCTAGCCAGTTTTCTATGCGATTACTCACTGATTTTGGTTCCCTGGGCGATCTGAACGTTACACGAACTTGGGGGATCGGTTACGGGGACCTTGTCAAAACTCTTAGATTTGGTGCATTCTGGCTAGTTTTCTATACTATTAGTCACTGATTATGGGACCCGTGGTGCTACAAACGTTCGAGGAACTTCGGGGAGCTGTTACTGGGACCTCATCCAAACTCACAGATTTGGTCCATTCTGGTCAGTTTTCTATGCTACTACTCACTGAGTTTGGATCCCGGGGCGATCCGACTTTTGGGGAACTTCAGGGTCCGGTTATGGGGACATCGTCAAAACTCGGAGATTAGGTCCATTCTAGCCAGTTTTCTATGCGATTACTCACTGATTTTGGTTCCCGGGGCGATCTGAACGTTTCACGAACTTCGGGTACCGGTTACGGGGACCTTGTCAAAATTGTTAGATTAGGTCCGTTCTGGCGAGTTTTCTATGCGACTACTCAGTTTGGATCTCGGTGCGATCCGACTGTTCGGGGAACTTCAATGTCCGGTTATGGGGACATCGTCAAAACTCTTTGGTTTGATCCATTCTAGCCAGCTTTCTATGCTATTACTCACTGATTCTGGGTTCTGGGGCGCTACAAACGTTCCACGAACTCCCGCGACCGGTTACGGGGACATCATGAAAACTCGCAGATTTGGTTCATTGTGCGCAGTTTTCTATGCTACTAGATCATTGTTGGCGCGCATTGCTGCGCCCGTCTGTTTGTATAATGAAATGGTTTGCATTTTGATAAATATATGACCACATGAAATATATTAAATTTGCCTACACATAACTCATTTCTTGTGGAGGACATCACATTCATAAGACAAGAGTCCTAACAAGGATTAAATTAGTTACAATATCAAATAAAGATATGTGAAATACTACCATACAAGTGTGGTAATCATATTTTTCATTTTTGTTTCCTTGTATTGTGAAAGAGTAACCATGCTAAAATCAATATGTAAGAAAGTTGTTGATCGGCAATCACATTTTAAACAAACCAGCATGTAAAATGGTGTCGCTACACTTGCACGAATCAAATAATGCCCAAACTGAAATGTCAAACAATCAGCAACCACCTGGAGCAAAGAATATTTCCTAGTCAGGACAAGCTAATTGATATATCAAGTAACATCAAGTATTAAATGAAGGACAAATAATATTACAACAAAAGTGACAATTGAAATAAATTCAAGATATGCATAAGATACAGTATACCTAGCATGTATCCAGTGTGTCGTACTTGAGCTGCTCAAGCTAGATATCATTACTTAGTAATGCATTAGTACTGAAGTAAATTTCAGCAAAGATTCAATAAAATTTTATTGCATGAGTATCTACGTACATAAAAGACAAAACTTGAATCCTCTTTGAAAACATAACATTCATTCATTTTGCAAGAATCAAGTTTTCTACAACACTATTGAAAAAGTTGAGCAATAACATTCTACCTTGATTGGCATGCTCGCTTCTTGTATTGTTTTTTCTCATCTGACACAGAACTATTGCAAGTTTGAACTATCACTATCACTATTGTGAAACCTTGTTTGACAACCAAAAATGATGTCCTAAATTTAAACCCACCTAGAGCGATTATGTTGTTTTTTACCTCCAGGAATTATATACTAAGGTTAGAGGTTCTAAAGACAGAAATTACAGGAATCTGTAGCAAAGATCGTTTTCTTCTTATTTTTTGGCATATCTCGGAACTGTAATATGCAAAATAAGTGTTTATGAGTTTTGGGAAAATAAAATGGAACAGATCTTTGTGTTCTTGAGGCCAACTTGTAAGGTTCAATCATAATCGCCACATAGTGTCGTGCCATCACATGGTAAAAATTAAATACTAAGTTTGTACTCAGGTACTCATGAATTAGAGAGCAAAAAAAATACCTAATTTATAATCGTCATGTAGTACTGCTGCAAGTCAGGACTCAGCAAGGACCACATGATTCAGATAAAGATAATCTATAGGATGTGTAAAGGTAAATTTCCTCCATAATACTTCCTTCAACTCATACCAGTTCACGAGAAAATTCACAGATTTGTATGGGGGTGAGTGGATGACTTGAGAGAAACAAAGCTTGCAAATTTTGAATGAAGAGGATTGTCTAGTTACCTTGGAGAAGGGGATTTGACATCAATGTCCACAGAGTACAAGATGTATTGCATAATCAGGAGAGGATTTTCAGCTATGAATAAGCATTGGCGAAGTTTTTTTTAGATATTATGACCGTGCAACACTACATTCATGAATGAAATCGGTAGTATTGTACCTTCCAAGGAGCCCACTGGTCTCCCATCGTGTCCTTCTGCCTAACAAATCCCAAACACAGACGCATCACCATTCTGTTATTATTACTCTCTCAACATGCACACATTATTTAACAGGTTAAAACATATCCTCCAGTTACATATTTCAATCAAGGATTTCATTTCTCTGGACGGCGATGTTGTCCTCGAGTTGCAGTATCTCGGACTCCATGGTCATCACCAGCTCCAAGACATCCGGTGTGCTGGACGAACCTGCCAACAATAAGCAACCACAAAAATGAGCGGACAACATCATCGCCATGGGTAAATAGCAAACAGGCATGACACGACCGACAAGTAGACGACGAACCTCACAACGGTGCCCTCGGTAAACCATGGTGCTCCGGCCTTCGGATCCGGCTGGTGCAGGATGGTGTAGCCTTGAGTTGAGGTCACCACGAAGGGGTTCAATAGGCTGGGGGCGGTCTTCTCCTTCCTCCCATTCGCTACAACAACCAAATCCCACCTACAATACAAAATGGGGGAAACATACAAAAAAGTGTAATTGTTGTTGCTGTTGCGGACACACAAACACACAAAAAGGGTTTGCAGATTGTAGTGTGGTACATAAGCAATCAGCACGCTCTAGTAATCATCAAAACACAAATTCAGCAATAAGTATGAATGGTATTTATCCCAGTTGATCTAGTGTATGGTTACGTTGGTGCTCAGATCCCATGCCACACTCGACAACATGATGAATCCTGATGCCTTAGCCGCATCCCCTCAAGCCAAGCTCCGTCGTCCGTGCAACCCAAAGCCCTCCTCGCCTCTGCCCAAGGTGGTCGCGATTACCATTTCTGCACCGCACAACGGCACAAGCCGTCTGTGTTTAGCGTCTCCGGCCCCCAAGCCGGCTTTGTTAGCACCACTGGTGCCATAGCAGGCAGCTGCCGCGGGCCTTCGACCCCCGCCAGCAAAGCATGTGTGCAAGCAGCCTTCCCTGACCAAAAAGAAGCCCAAGTAGCCGATTGCAATGGAGTCCGTCCAGACCCTCAACCACGGCAAGGAGCCACTGAACCAATTATGTTTCCATATGAAGTGTGAATTATCCTCAAACAATAGATGAAGAGATCAGATTAAAACTTGCACATGAATGTATTGTCAAATATCTATCACGGGCCTCCTCTCCAACAGTTTCACATAGAAAAAATATTAACTAACACATGCAGGGATACACAAAAAGAAGGATATGAGAAATTCTAAACCGCTTGAACACAATTACAAACCCTTGGAAATTGAATCAAGAACAATATTATATCATCACGGATGACGATTAATAGGTGTTATTGGCTGCCGCCGCAGTGATTAGGGAGAGAGAGAGAGAGAGGGAGCTCACCAGTGCGTTGTTGCACAGGAAGGAACCTACGTGGAGGAGGGCGGAGGACCTCTCGCCGTCGGCCAGGAGAGCTGGCAAATCGAGATGGACCCTTCCACTCGGTTTCAGGGTCGGTCGAGGGTGGTGCAGAAATTGCCATGGCGCTGATCGCTTCAGTGGGAGGGTGGTGGTTCGCCGTCCCTGCCGCCCGCTTCATCTTGGACTCCTGTCTATCACTATGCTTCGCTACCGCCATAGCCGACGATAAGGTTTGCGAGGAACTACCATGAGAGAGGATGGAACCGTTCAAAAGAAGGAAATCGCCCGCCACCATTGTTGCCATCATCTCCCTTGCGGCAGCAGCGACAATCAGATTGGGAGGATGGGGGAGAGGAGGTGGGGACTCGGGAATGTGTGTGCCGTCTACCATGAAGAAGAACCCTCGAGACATCCAGCCATCCAGCAGACTGGGCTTCATTGCAGCCAATTAACCATGGGCCTTAAAAAAAGTCACCGGAGTAGAAGCCCATTAGGACAGATGGCCCAAGTCGCAGTAAATTGGGAATGAAACGAAGATCTAACGACCAAAAACGGTTCAAACGCGAATCTGACGGTCAAAATGGCTGATGGCGTGAGAGGGCTCGGTTTGGGTGCAGTTTTACTGTCCTAAATTAGTGACTGATTTTGGTTCCCGGGGCGATCCGAATGTTCCGCGAACTCCGAGGACCGGTTACGGGGACCTCGTCAAAACTTACAGATTTGGTCCATTCTGACCTGATTTCTATGCTATTACTCCCTGAATCTGGGTCCCCGGGGTGATCCGAACGTTCGGGGAAGTTCGGGGTCGGGTTATGGGGCATTGTCAAAACTCGTAGATTTGTTCCATTCTAGATAGTTTTCTATGCTATTACTCACTGATTTTGGTTCCCGAGGAGATCCAAACGTTCCGCAAAATTCGGGGACCGGTTAAGGGGACCTTGTCAAAACTCACAGATTTCGTCCATTCTAACCAGTTTTCTATGCTATTAGTAACTGACTCTGGGTCCGGGGCGCTAAAACGTTCCATGTACTCTAGGAACCAGTTACGGGGACCTCGTCACAACTCTCGGATTTTGTTCTTTCTGGCCAGTTTTCTATGCTATTATTCACTGATTTTGAATCCGGGGCGACACGAAAGTTCGGGGAACTTCGGGCTCTGTTTACGTGGACCTCGTCACAACTCGCACATTTTGTCCATTCTAGCCAGTTTTCTATGCTATTATTCACTAATTTTGGAACCCGGGGCGACACAAACTTCGACGAACTTCGGGGACCGTTTACGGGGACCTCATGAAAACTCTCACAATTGATCCATTCTGGCCAGTTTTCTATCCTATTACTCACTTATTATGGGTCCCGTGGCGCTACAAACGTTCGAAGAACTTCGAGGACCGGTTACGGGGACCTCGTCAAAACTCGCAGATTTGATCGATTATGGGTCATGTAGTGCAACAAACGTTCGGGAAGCTTCGGGGAGCGGCTACTCGGACCTCGTCCAAACTCACAGATTTGGTCCATTCTGGCCAGTTTTCTATGCTATTACTCACTGAGTTTGGATCTCAGGGCGATCCGACTGTTCGGGGAACTTTGGGGTCCGGTTATGGGGACATCGTCAAAACTCCTAGAATTGGTCCATTCTAGCCAGTTTTCTATGCTATTACTCACTGATTTTGGTTCCCGGGGCGATCTGAACGTTCCACGAACTTCGGGGACCGGTTACGGGGACCTTGTAAAAACTCTTAGATTTGATCCATTCTGGCCAGTTTTCTATTCTATTACTCACTAATTCTGGGTCCCGGGGCGCTACAAACGTTCCACGAACTCCGAGGACCGGTTACTCTGGCCCATTCAGGCCTATTTTCTGTGACATTACTCACTGATTTTGGGTCCCGGGGCGATCTGAACGTTCGGGGAAGTTCGGGGTCGGGTTAAGGGGGCATTGTCAAAACTCGCACATTTTGTCCATTCTAGCCAATTTTCTATGCTATTATTCAATAATTTAGGAACCTGGGGTGACACGAACGTTCGCGGAACTTCGAGGTCCGTTTACGTGGACCTCGTGAAAACTCACATAATTGATCCATCCTGGCAAGTTTTCTATCCTATTAATCACTGATTATGGGTCCCGTGGTGCTACAAACATTCGGGGAACTTTGGGGACCGGTTACGGTGACCTCGTCAAAACTCGCAGATTTAGTCCATTCTGGCAGTTTCCTATGCTATTACTCACTCATTATGGGTCCTGTGGTGCTACAAACGTTTAGGGAACTTCAGGGAGCGTTACTGGGACCTCGTCCAAACTCGCAGATTCGGGCCATTCTGGCTAGTTTTTTATGCTATTACTCACTCATTTTGGTTCCCGAGGCGATCTGAATGTTCCGCGAACTTCGGGGACCGGTTACGGGGACCTTGTCAAAACTCTTATATTTGGTCCATTCTGGCCAGTTGTCTAATATATTACTCACTGATTCTGGGTCCCGGGACGCTACAAATGTTCCACGAACTCCGGGGACCGTTTACGGGGACCTCGTGAAAACTCGCAGATCTGGTCCATTTTGCCCATTTATCTATGCTACTAGTAGAACTCCCGTGCGTTGCCACGGGCTTTGTAAAATTTATAATTAGTCTCTTTCATTTATCATCCCCTCATCTTGGATGAATCCGTGATGCTCTAATTAGAAACACAACAATCAAGTATTAGAAATTTTTATTGAATGTGATAATCTAAGAAATCCGTGGCGCCCTTGGACAGGCAACAATGGTCGAGTAGCAGTTGGACATGCAACAATAGTCGAGTACGCCGACATATGGTGACGCCTCCGCAGTGTCTTGCTTGGACCGCGACCCGACATCATCCATTGGTGTTGAACAGATAATGGCGTCTACACGTTATGAGAGCAGCGTCTACACGTTATGAGAGCACCAGACTTACAACGCACTTGGAAAAACTGGACCCATATAGGAGTCAAGTTGTTCTTGTGGCTCGCTGGACTACAGCACGCCTTGCCCGCAATGGGCGGCCGCACACCCCTGAGTGCATCCTATACTTTAATCGTGTTATTTGAAGAGTAGATTTCATTACATGTTGTAAATAAAATAAAGATTATTTGTATCAGCAATGTACATTTTGTTTAAGGTGATAGATATAAGAGGTGTGCTTCGGTACCCCCTAACAAAAAGTAGAAGATGATATGTATACCCACCTCGTATTGTACACTACAGGCCACCGTACGTGTACACTACGGGCCCCATACTGTATCTACGGGGCCCATACTGTATATACGTACGAAGGCCCGTAGTATACAATACAAGGAGGTGGGTATACGTTTTCCCTTCTATGTTTTGTTGGTGGGTGTACCGAAGCACACGTGTAGATATAAATTGATGTATTATCTATACATAGAAAGCAGTGATTTGATACCTCCAACTATGAAACTGGAATAAGCTGAGCTGACATAAAATTGGAGATAGTTAGCAATTAAGGAAAAAAAAGTTACAAAGGACCCCATATGCACCTTTCACAAGGCTAGTAGAACGCCCAAGCATTTGCACGGGCTTCGATATATATAAATGAATCAAACAAATGATTAATGTCATCTTCAAGTTCAAATTTAATTTTTTCCTCATACGTCCGTCCTAGCGTGTTTGGACATCAATCGGGCGCCAAGCGGGCTCCTCAAAATCCAAATCTCGGCCGAACTACCTGCCATGTTATTCGAACATGTGGTTCCAACATAAAAACTCCACACCATGACAGACTCTTTCCCATTTCTTGTCGGATCCTTCCATTCCCGCTCTGTTTTTCATCGTAGCGGGACATTTCTTCTATTAAAATCGGATGACGCCCACCTTACTTTTGCCACGGTGTTCTCTCTTCTTCACACCGTGCTTCCCCACGGTTCCGCAAGGAGGAGTCTCCTGCCAACCAACCCGCTTTCCACCATAAACCCCCTCTCTCCGCGTGGTCGTGTCGATTGAACAACTCCATCAAGGCAGCGAGGCATGCGCCGCCCGTGTGACACCCCCGAGTCAAGAAGTCAGATTCGATGTCATGCATTAACACAAAACAAAAATATGATGCCTGTTCTTGAGCATGCAACCGACACACCACCTTGTTTGTTACTAACCCATGAAGCAAACAACCAATGCATTTACGTGTCAATTATAACCAAAAAAATATGACTTGATGACAAAATATATGAACAACCCGCTCATACAATTTACTGCAAAGTGATCTCTAATGAAATGTAATTTGTCACATTTTCTAAAGTAAGAAATTATTCTGCTCACACAACAGTAATTAAACAAACCAACGCCAATCCAAATCTCGCTTACGCTCAACACTTACTCTTATTCCGCTCAGACAAAAAATGAGTCATGAACATGAATGATTTCTACAAAGTTAGGGAATTAGAATATGTTTTTACTGTGCTACAAGGTTTCAGTTTATTTAAAAACAATAGTACACTGTTAGAATGATTTTAAGCAATCGGCAAGCTCGTAAAACTTAAAACGCCAAAAGACATTACTTGAATTAATATTCAAAGAGAGAATTATTAGATATATACTGTACATACTATTATAAAGAATTACTAATCTGGGAGTTGCCGTTTATTGATTAGAAATAAATAATATACAACATCCAAATGCTCTCCGCATTGGAATCATCAACTAACTCTGTTGGCAAACATAGGGGCGAGCAACTAATACCGCTAGGGGCCTAAGATATTCTATATAAAAAATCATATTCCATATTTGTAGTTTGCAGATGTAATAGAAGTATAAATGTCCATAGACACACTTAAGTGAAGCCGAAACATCCCACACGCATTTCTTGCACACATGACAGCTGAAAATTAACAATATATATACATAATAGATGTAAGAATAAATTCCTGAATATGGCTTATAAAAACTCTAACGTCTATGAGAAATGGATGGATGAACATGGCTTATAAATGAAGTAAGGAATAAATGTACAACCCGATTCTTGGTCTGTGAAAAAAACATACCAGAGCAGCTCTAGCGAAGATGTGTTGCCACTAATTTTATCTATGTTTTACATATATACAGAGAGGTAACCGTGGAAGGCCATGTTAAGAACTAATTGGCAAACAAAAATGAGAATAATTTCGCAAGGTGATCACTACTAATGAGAACAAACGTGAAATTATGTTAACTTTAGAAGGCCACAACGTGCAAATTATTTTGGTGTTTAGTGAATGAGAGAAAACACATACCTGCAATCACAAAGAAGGTCTAAATTCATAGATTAATTCTTTACCTCGAATACTTCAGAATTTTTTTTTCTGTTTCCAAGAGCAGCAAAACGTACCGTGAAATTCAGTGTGGTTTCAGGCCCCCAATATTTGAGAGCTGCAAGGTCATACGCACGAGTAGCTGCCTCCTCTTTCTCATAAGCCCCTGCAGAGTTACCACACGCTCAGACAACTAAATCCTCAACAAGCAAAAAATAAAAATGAAGAGAAAATAACAAGTGACATGAATCTGCCAAAAAACAGGTAGGCTAGCTAGATGTGTGTCTACAAATATGCTTGTGGGACTTACCCGGATAGACTATTGAGCCAACACAGCATCAAGCACAAGTAGAACGCAGTCACATGCAGATGACCAGACAAGGACCCCCACAAAAGATAACAGGAAACAAAGAGATAAAAAATTATAATCAGAATATCAGCCTTAATAAATTCGTTTCGCTTTACGGAAAAAATATATGCTTTGTGCTAATAGCAGCCAGATATAGTATCAGGATCCAGAGCAGTTTTTTAATCAGTATTAGGTACCATCCTCGTATTGCATCCCTATTTTTCCATCTACGCATAAAAATAATAATTATATAAATCTGAACTATGATTTTCATATTGTCTGAAAGACTGTGATTTAAATCTGAAAATCAGAAGGAGGATTTTTTTGACCTTGCCTCCTTTCTTCTTGTCCCAAAGGTATGCCTCAAATCTCCATGTCCACCTGTGCCGGATCGCATATTAACATGCATGCATCTGATCAATTTATAAGCACATGCTTTCAAGAAGATAAAAAAGTAAGGAAAAAACGGATTGACCAGATTAAATGAGCAGGCAGCGGTAATGCAGATTGCAGATCAACCGGCCCTCCTACTTCCTAACAACTAACCGTACTTGACTGAATTATTCAATTGGAGCATGACAAGAAAATCCACCAGCTGAATTCAAGAACTGAACCGGGATCATGCTTAACTGGCTCGCCGAGAGATTAGGAGGGAACAAAGGGTGTAGACTTTTGACATGCAGGCCAAGGTTGGGGACCAACCAATTCTCCGACTTTTGATTAATCAGCGGCAATGCGCAATTGATTGGTTATTTTGCGGTCTTGAGATCAGAATCAATCCAGAGAATACACGCATGATCCATACCTTGTGACCCCCCTTATATGGAGCTCCTCTTCCCAGATGCAGTGGCGCCATTGGCGAGGCGTCAGACTCCTTGCTGCTCCTGCTCGACTCTTTCTTGGCCAGCTTGGGCGTCGCCTTCGCCTGGCGCTCCCGGCCTTCTACGTCCGTGCTCGCTTGCGGCGAATGGCGATCGAAGAAGAGTGGGAGGAGGACGGCGACGACGGCGATGACGGCGCACGAGTGATTTCCTTGCCGCCACCAAGAAGATTCGCGACGGAGACGACGACGACGACGGCCAGCGCGAAGGAGGATGGCGGCGGCCGGCTCGCTTCCGTGGTTTTGTTCGAGAGGATGAAGATCCATCTCTCGTGCAACTGCCGCTAGGGGTAGCCGCCGTTGAGAGGCAACGATCAGCAAGATACGGGAGATGGGATGGGGGCGAGAAGATCCGGGGGGGCGGTGAATGGATCCGGGATGGCGTTCGTGGTGGAGGGATGGTGGCGAAGGCCTGTGGGATGGAGGCGACCTAGGGTTTGCGATGGCACCGAGCTGGGGATCGAGATGGAGGCGGTGTGATGCGCGGCTGGAGCATCAGGGTCTTTTTCTTTAGGGTTTTTTTGGCGTGGGTGTGGAACCGTGCGGAGACGAAAAATGACCATGGGCGATTTTTTTTGTCATGCGCTAGGGATAGAGGAGCTCACGTCGTGGTCTTTTTTGGTAGCCAGAGGAGACGAAAATTAACCAGAGCGGTGGGAGGGTGGACGAAAATTAACCGGTCAGATCCGGCTACCAACTGCCCCTTTATTAGTAGAGATTAGTCACTGATTTTGGTTTCTTGGGCGATCCGAATGTTCCGCGAACTCCAAGGACCAGTTTCAGTGACCTCCTCAAAATTTGCAGATTTGATCCATTCTGACCTGTTTTCTATGCTATTACTCACTGATTTTGGGTCCCGGGGCGATCCGAACGTTTGGGGAAATTCGGGGTCGGGTTATGGGGGCATTGTCAAAACTCGCAGATTTGTTCCATTCTAGCCAATTTTATATGCTATTACTCACTGATTTTGGTTCCCGGGGCGATCCGAACGTTCCGCGAAATTCGGGACCGGTTACGGGGACCTTGTCAAAACTCGCGGATTTGGTGCATTCTCACGAGTTTTCTATGCTATTACTCACTGATTCTGGTTTCGGGGGCGCTAAAAACGTTCCATTAACTCCGGGGACCAGTAACGGGAACCTCGTCAGAACTCTTGAATTTTGTCCTTTTTGGCCAGTTTTCTATGCTATTATTCACTGATTCTGAAACCCGGGACGACACGAACGTTCGGGGAACTTCGGGGTATGTTTACGTGAACCTCGTCACAACTCGCACATTTTGTCAATTCTAGGCAGTTCTCTATGCTATTATTCACTAATTTAGGAACCCGGGGCGACACGAACGTTTGGGGAACTTCGGGGTCCGTTTACGGGGACCTCGTGAAAACTCGCATAATTGATCCATTCTGGCCGGTTTTCTATCCATTCTGGCTACAAACGTAGATTCATCCATTCTCGCCAGTTTTCAATCGCATAACTTGTGAAAACTCACTTATTTATGGGTCCCGTGGCGCTACAAACGTTCGAGGAACTTAGGGTACCGGTTACGGGGACCTTGTTAAAACTCTTAGATTTGATCCATTCTGGCTAGTTTTCTATACTATTAGTCACTGATTATGGGACCCGTGGTGCTACAAACGTTCGACGAACTTCGGTGAGCGGTTACTGAGACCTCGTCCAAACTTGCAGATTTGGTCCATTCTGGCCAGTTTTCTATGCTGTTACTCACTGAGTTTGGATCTCGGGGCGATCCGACTGTTCGGAGAACTTCGGGGTCTGGTTATGGGGACATCGTCAAAACTCATAGATTTGGTCCATTCTAGCCAGTTTTCTATGCTATTGCTCACTGATTTTGGTTCCCGGGGCGATCTGAACGTTCCACGAACTACGGAGACCGGTTACGGGGACCTTGTGAAAACTCTTAGATTTGGACCATTCTGGCCAGTTCCCGGGGCGATCCGAATGTTCCGCGAACTCCGAGGACCGGTTACGGGGACCTCGTCAAAACTTGCAGATTTGGTCCATTCTGACCTGCTTTCTACTCACTGATTTTGGGTCCCCGGGGTGATCCGAACGTTTGGGGAAGTTCGGGGTCGGGTTATGGGGCATTGTCAAAACTCGCAGATTTGTTCTATTCTGGCCACTTTTCTATGCTATTACTCAGTGATTTTGGTTCCCGAGGCGATCTGAACGTTCCGCAAAATTCGGGGACCGGTTACGGGGACCTTGTCAAAACTCGCGGATTTGGTACATTCTCACCCATTTTCTATGATATTAGTCACTGATTCTAGGTCTGGTACGCTAAAAACGTTCCACGTACTCTGGGAACAGTTACAGGGACCTCGCCACAACTCTCGGATTTTGCCTTTCTGGCCAGTTTTCTATGCTATTATTCGCTGATTTTGAAATCCGGGGCGACACAGACGTTCGGGAACTTCGGGCTCTGTTTACGTGCACCTCGTCACAACTTGCACATTTTGTCCATTCTAGCCAGTTTTCTATGCTATTATTCACTAATTTTGGAACCCGGGGCGACACGAACTTCGAGTAACTTCGGGGACCGTTTACGGGGACCTCATGAAAACTCTCACAATTGATACATTTTGGCCAGTTTTCTATCCTATTACTCACCGATTATGGGCCCCGTGGCGCTACAAACATTCAAAGAACTTCGAGGACCGGTTACGGGGACCTCGTCAAAACTCACAGATTTGATTCATTCTGGCGAGTTTTCTATCCTACTACTCACTGATTATGGGTCATGTGGTGCTACAAACGTCCAGGAAACTTCGGGGAGCGGCTACTCGGACCTCGTCCAAACTCACAAATTTGGTCCATTCTGGCCAGTTGTCTATGCTATTACTCACTGAGTTTGGATCTCAGGGCGATCCGACTGTTCGGGGAACTTTGGGGTCCGGTTATGGAGACATCGTGAAAACTCCCAGATTTGGTCCATTCTAGCAAGTTTTCTATGCTATTACTCACTGATTTTGGTTCCCGGGGCGATTTGAATGTTCCACGAACTTCGGGGACCGGTTACGAGACCTTGTCAAAACTCTTAGATTTGGTCCATTCTAGCTAGTTTTCTATTCTATTACGCACTGATTCTGGGTCCCGGGACGCTACAAACGTTCCATGAACTCCGGGGACCGGTTACGGGGACCTCGTGAAAACTCGCAGATTTGGTCCATTCTGGCCTGTTTTCTGTGATATTAATCACTGATTTTGGGTCCCGGGGCGATCCGAACGTTCGGGGAAGTTCGGGGTCGGGTTAAGGGGGCAGTTTGAAAACTCGCAGATTTGTTCCATTCTTGTCAGTTTTCTATGCTATTACTCACTGATTTTGGTTCCAGGGGCAATCCGAATGTTCTGCGTAATTCGGGGACCGGTTACGGGGACCTTGTCAAAACTCGCGGATTTGGTCCGACTGTTCGGGGTACTTCGGGGTCCGGTTATGGGGATATCGTCAAAGCTCGCAGATTTGCTCCATTCTAGCCAGTTTTCTATGCTATTCCTCACTGATTTTGGTTCCCGGGGCGATCTGAACGATCCACGAACTTCGGGGACCGGTTACGGGGACCTTGTGAAAACTCTTAGATTTCACCCATTTTGGCAAGTTTTCTGTGGTATTAGTCAGTGATTATGGAAATGGTGGTGCTACAAACGTTCGAGGAACTTCGCGGAGCGGTTACTCGGACCTCATCCAAACTCACAGATTTGGTCCATTCTGGCCAGTTTTCTATGCTACTACTCACCGACTTTGGATCCCAGGGCGATCCGATTGTTCGGGGAACTTCAGGGTCCGGTTATGCGGACATCATCAAAACTTGGAGATTAGGTCCATTCTAGCTAGTTTTTATGCAATTAGTCACTGATTTTGGTTCCCGGGGCGATCTGAACGTTCCACGAACTTCGGGTACCGGTTACGGGGACCTTGTCAAGACTCTTAGATTTGGTCCATTCTGGCCAGTTTTGTATGCTATGAGTCATTGATTATGGGACCCGTGGTGCTACAAACGTTCGAGGAACTTCGGGGAGCGGTTACTGGGACCTCATCCAAACTAACAGATTTGGTCCATTCTGGCTAGTTTTCTATGCTACTACTCACTGAGTTTGGATCCGTGGGCGATCCAACTGTTCAGGGAACTTCAGGGTCCGATTATGGGGACATCATCAATACTCGGAGATTAGGTCCATTCTTGCTAGTTTTTTATGCGATTACTCACTGATTTCGGGTCCGGTTACGGGGACCTTGTCAAAATTCTTAGATTTGGTCCATTCTGGCTAGTTTTCTATGCTATTACTCACATATTCTAGGTCCCGGGGCGCTACAAACGTTCCACGAACTCCCGGGACCGGTTACGGGGACATCGTGAAAACTCACATATTTGGTTCATTGTGCCCAGTTTTCTATGCTATTTGTCACTGATTTTGGTTCCCGGGGCGATCCAAATGTTCCGCGAACTCCGAGGACCGGTTACGGGGACATCGTCAAAACTTGTAGATTTGGTCCATTATGACCTCCTTTCTATGCTATTACTCACTGATTTTGGGTCCCCGGGGTGATCCGAACGTTCGGGGAAGTTCGGGGTCGGGTTATGGGGCATTGTCAAAACTTCCAGATTTGTTCCATCTTGGTTCGGGGTCGGGTTTTCTATGCTATTACTCACTGATTTTGGTTCCCAAGGCGATCCGAACGTTCCACGAAATTCGGGGACCGGTTACGGGGACCTTGTCAAAACTCACGGATTTGGTCCATTCTCACCAGTTTTCTATGCTATTAGTCACTAATTCTGGGTCCGGGGCGCTAAAAACGTTCCATGTACTCTAGGAACCAGTTACGGGGACATCGTCACAACTCTCGTATTTTTTCCTTTCTGACCAGTTTTCTATGCTATTATTCACTGATTTTGAAACCCGGGGCGACACGAATGTTCGGGGAACTTCGGCTCTGTTTATGTGGAGCTAGTCACAACTCACACATTTTGTCCATTCTAGACAGTTTTCTATGCTATTATTCACTAATTTTGGATCCCGGGGCGACACGAACTTCAAGGAACTTCGGGGACCGTTTAAGGGGACCTCCTGAAACTCTCATAATTGATCCATTCTGGCCAGTTTTCTATCCTATTACTCACTGATTATGGGTCCCGTGGTGCTACAAACGTTCGGGGAACTTCGGGGACTAGTTACGGGGACCTCGTCAAAACTCGCAAATTTGATGCATTATGGCTAGTTTTTTTATCCTACTACTCACCGATTATGGGTCATGTGGTGCTACAAACATTGAGGAAACTTCGGGGAGCGGCTACTCGGACCTCGTCCAAACTCACAGATTTGATCCATTCTGGCCAGTTTTCTATGCTATAACTCACTGAGTTTGGATCTCAAGGCGATCCGATTGTTCGGGGAACTTCAGGGTCCGGTTATGGGGACATCATCAAAACTCGCAGATTTGGTCCATTCTAGCCAGTTTTCTATGCTATTAGTCATTGATTTTGATTCCCGGGGTGATCAGAATGTTCCGCGAACTCTGAGGACCGGTTACGAGGACCTCGTCAAAACTTACAGATTTGGTCCATTCTAGCCTGTTTTCTGTGATATTACTCACTCATTTTGGGTCCCGGGGCGATCCAAACGTTCGGGGAAGTTCAGGGTCGGGTTAAGGGGCATTGCCAAAACTCGCAGATTTGTTCCATTCTGGCCAGTTTTCTATGCTATTACTCACTGATTTTGGTTCCCGGGGCAATCCGAACGTTCCGAGTAATTCGGGGACCGGTTACGGGAACAGTGTCTAAACTCGCTGATTTGGTCCATTCTCACCAGTTCTATGTTATTACTCACTGATTCTGGGTCCGGGGGAAATAAAAATGTTCCATGTACTCCAGGGACCAGTTACGGGGACCCCGTCACAATTCATGGATTTTGTCCATTCTGACAGTTTTCTATGCTATTACTCACTACGTTTGGATCTCGAGGCGATCCGACTGTTCGGGGAACTTCGGGGACCGGTTATGGGGACATCGTCAAAACTCACAGATTTGTTCCATTATAGCCAGTTTTCTATGCTATTACTCACTGATTTTGGTCCCCGGGGCGATCTGAACGTTCAACGAACTTCGGGGACCGATTACGGGGACCTTGTTAAAACTCTTAGATTTGGTCCATTCTGGCCAGTTTTCTATGCTATTACTCACTGATTCTAGGTCCTGGGATGCTACAAACGTTCCACAAACTTTGGGGACCGGTAATGGGGACCTTGTCAAAACTCTTAGATTTGGTCCATTATGCCCAGTTTTCGATAATATTACTCACTGATTCTGGGTCCCGGGGCGCTACAAACGTTCCGTGAGCTTCGAGGACCGGTTACGGGGACCTCGTCAAAACTTGCAGATTTGGTCCATTCTGGCCTGTTTTCTATGCCTTTACTCATTAATTCCGGGTCCCGGGGCGATCCGAACGTTCGGGGAAGTTCGGGGTCGGGTTATGGGGGCATTGTCCAAACTCGGAGATTTGTTCCATTTTGGGCAGTTTCCTATGCTATTACTAAATGATTTTGCTTCCCGGGGCGATCCGAACGTTCCGCGAAATTCGGGGACCGGTTACGGGGACCTTGTCAAAACTCGCGGATTTGGTCCATTCTCAGCAGTTTTCTTTAATATTACTCACTGATTATGGGTCCGGGGGCGCTAAAAACGTTCCACGAACTGCGGGGACCAGTTACGGGGACCTCGTCACAATTCACGGATTTTGTCCTTTCTGGCTAATTTTCTATGCAATTATTCACTGATTTTGAAACCCGGGGCGACACGAATGTTCGGGAAACTTCGGACTCTTTTTACATGGACCTCGTCACAACTCGCACATTTTGTCCATTCTAGCCAATTTTCTATGCTATTATTCAATAATTTAGGATCCTGGGGTGAGACGAACGTTCGCAGAACTTCGAGGTCCGTTTACGAGGACCTCGTGAAAACTCGCATAATTGATCCATTCTAGCAAGTTTTCTATCCTATTAATCACTGATTATGGGTCCCGTGGCGCTACAAACGTTCGGGAACTTTGGGGTCCTGTTACGGTGACCTCATCAAAACTCGCAGATTTAATCCATTCTGGCAGTTTTCTATGCTATTACTGACTCATTATGGGTCATGTGGTGCTACAAACGTTTAGGGAACTTCGGGGAGCGGTTACTTGGACCTCGTCCAAACTCCCAGATTTGGGCCATTCTCGCGAGTTTTTATGCTATTACTCACTCATTTTGGTTCCCGAGGCGATCTGAACGTTCCCCGAACTTCAGGGACCGGTTATGGGGACCTTGTCAAAGCTCTTAGATTTGGTCCACTCTGGCTAGTTGTCTATGATATTACTCACTGATTCTGGGTCCCGAGGCGCTACAAATGTTCCACGAACTTCGGGGACCGTTTACGGGGACCTCGTGAAAACTCACAGATCTGGTCCATTCTGCCCATTTATCTATGCTATTAGTCATTGATTTTAGTTCCTCGGGCGATCCGAATATTCTGCGAACTCCGAGGACCGGTTACGGTGACCTCGTTAAAACTTACAGATTTGATCCATTTTGGCTTGTTTTCTATGCTATTACTCACTGATTCTAGGTGCCGGGGTGATCCGAACGTTCGGGGAAATTCGGGGTCGGGTTATGGGGGCATTGTCAAAACTCGCAGATTTGTTCCATTCTAGCCAGTTTTATATGCTATTACTTACTGATTTTGGTTCGCGGGGCGATCCGAACGTTCCGCGAAATTCGGAGACCGGTTACGGGGACCTTGTCAAAACCCGCGGATTTGGTGCATTCTCACCAGTTTTCTATGCTATTACTCACTGATTCTGGTTTCGGGGGCGCTAAAAATGTTCCATTAACTCCGGGGACCAGTTCCGGGAACCTCGTCAGAACTCTTGAATTTTGTCCTTTTTGGCCAGTTTTCTATGCTATTATTCACTGATTCTGAAACCCGGGACGACACGAACGTTCGGGGAACTTCGGGGTCTGTTTACGTGAACCTCGCCAAAACTTGCACATTTTGTCAATTCTAGGGAGTTCTCTATGCTATTATTCACTAATTGACGAACCAGGGGCGACACGAACGTTTGGGGAACTTCGGGGCCCGTTTACGGGGACCTCGTGAAAACTCACATAATTGATCCATTCTGGCCAGTTTTCTATCCATTCTGGCTACAAACGTTGATTGATCCATTCTGGCCAGTTTTCTATCGCATAACTCGTGAAAACTCACTTATTTATGGGTCTCGTGGCATTACAAACGTTCGGGGAACTTCAGGTACCGGTTACGGGGACCTTGTTAAAACTCTTAGATTTGATCCATTCTGGCTAGTTTTCTATACTATTAGTCACTGATTATGGGACCCGTGGTGCTACAGACGTTCGAGGAACTTCGGTGAGCTGTTACTGAGACCTCGTCCAAACTCGCAGTTTTGGTCCATTCTGACCAGTTTTCTATGCTATTACTCACTGAGTTTGGATCTCGGGGCGATCCGACTGTTCGGAGAACTTCGGGGTCCGGTTATGGGGACATCGTCAAAACTCACAGATTTGGTCCATTCTAGCCAGTTTTCTATGCTATTGCTCACAGATTTTGGTTCCCGGGGCGATCTGAACGTTCCACGAACTTCGGAGACCGGTTACGGGGACCTTGTGAAAACTCTTAGATTTGGACCATTCTGGCCAGTTTTCTATGTTATTAGTCACTCATTATAAGAACCGTGGTGATACAAACGTTCGAGGAACTTCGGGGAGCGATTACTCGGACCTCGTCCAAACTCGTAGATTTGGTCCTTCCTGGCCAGTTTTCTATGCTACTACTCACCGAGTTTGGATCCCAGGGCGATCCCACTGTTCGGGGAACTTCAGGGTCCGGTTATGGGGAAATCGTCAAAACTTGCAGATTTGGTCCATTCTAGCGAGTTTTCTATGCGATTACTCACTGATTTTGGTTCCCTGGGCGATCTGAACGTTACACGAACTTCAGGGATCGGTTACGGGTACCTTGTCAAAACTCTTAGATTTGGTCCATTCTGGCTAGTTTTCTATGCTATTAGTCAGTGATTATGGGACCCGTGGTGCTAGAAACGTTCGAGGAACTTCGGGGAGCTGTTATTGGGACCTCATCCAAACTCACAGATTTGGTCCATTCTGGTCAGTTTTCTATGCTACTACTCACTGAGTTTGGAATCCGGGGCGATCCGACTTTTGGGGAACTTCAGGGTCCAGTTATGGGGACATCGTCAAAACTCGGAGATTAGGTCCATTCCAGCCAATTTTCTATGCGATTACTCACTGATTTTGGTTCCCGGGGCGATCTGAACGTTTCACGAACTTCGGGTACCGGTTACGGGGACCTTGTCAAAATTCTTAGATTAGGTCCGTTCTGGCCAGTTTTCTATGCGACTACTCACTCAGTTTGGATCTCAGTGCGATTCGACTGTTCGGGGAACTTCAGTGTCCGGTTATGGGGACATCGTCAAAACTCTTAGATTTGATCCATTCTAGCAAGCTTTCTATGCTATTACTCACTGATTCTGGGTTCTGGGGCGCTACAAACGTTCCACGAACTCCCGCGACTGGTTACGGGGACATCATGAAAACTCGCAGATTTGGTTCATTGTGCTCAGTTTTCTATGCTACTAGATCATTGTTGGCGCGCATTGCTGCGCCCGTCTGTTTGTATAATGAAATGGTTTGCATTTTGATAAATATATGACCACATGAAATATATTGAATTTGCCTAAACATAATTCATTTCTTGTGGAGGACATCACATTCATAAGACAAGAGTCCTAAGAAGGATTAAATTAGTTACAATATCAAATAAAGATATGTGAAATACTACCATACAAGTGTGGTAATCATATTTTTCATTTTTGTTTCCTTGTATTGTTAAAGAGTAACCATGCTAAAATCTATATGTAAGAAAGTTGTTGACCGGCAATCACATTTTAAACAAACCAGCATGTAAAATGGTGTTGCTACACTTGCACGAATCAAATAATGCCCAAACTGAAATGTCAAACAATCAGCAACCACCTGGAGCAAAGAATATTTCCTAGTCAGGACAAGCTAATTGATATATCAAGTAACATCAAGTATTAAATGAAGGACAAATAATATTACAACAAAAGTGACAATTGAAATAAATTCAAGATATGCATAAGATATAGTATACCTAGCATGTATCCAGTGTGTCGTACTTGAGCTGCTCAAGCTAGTTATCATTACTTAGTAATGCATTAGTACTGAAGTAAATTTCAGCAAAGATTCAATAAAATTTTATTGCATGAGTATCTACGTACATAAAAGACAATACTTGAATCCTCTTTGAAAACATAACATTCATTCATGTGGCAACAATCAAGTTTTCTACAACACTATTGAAAAAGTTGAGCAATAACATTCTACCTTGATTGGCATGCTTGCTTCTTGTATTGTTTTTTTTTCATCTGACACAGAACTATTGCAAGTTTGAACTATCACTATCACTATTGTGAAACCTTGTTCGACAACCAAAAATGATGTCCTAAATTTAGACCCAACTAGAGCGATTATGTTGTTTTTTACCTCCAGGAATTATATACTAAGGTTAGAGGTTCTAAAGACAGAAATTACAGGAATCTGTAGCAAAGATCGCTTTCTTCTTATTTTTTGGCATATCTCGGAACTGTAATATGCAAAATAAGTGTTTATGAGTTTTGGGAAAATAAAATGGAACAGATCTTTGTGTTCTTGAGGCCAACTTGTAAGGTTCAATCATAATCGCCACATAGTGTCGTGCCATCACATGGTAAAAATTAAATACTAAGTCTGTACTCAGGTACTCATGAATTAGAGAGCAAAAAAAATACCTAATTTATAATCGTCATGTAGTACTGCTACAAGTCAGGACTCAGCAAGGACCACATGATTTAGATAAAGATAATCTATAGGATGTGTAAAGGTAAATTTCCTCCATAAATATTTCCTTCAACTCATACCAGTTCACGAGAAAATTCACAGATTTGTATGGGGGTGAGTGGATGACTTGAGAGAAACAAAGCTTGCAAATTTTGAATGAAGAGGATTGTCTAGTTACCTTGGAGAAGGGGATTTGACATCAATGTCCAGAGAGTACAAGATGTATTGCATAATCAGGAGAGGATTTTCAGCTATGAATAAGCATTGGCGAAGTTTTTTTAGATATTATGACCGTGCAACACTACATTCATGAATGAAATCGGTAGTATTGTACCTCCCAAGGAGCCCACTGGTCTCCCATCATGTCCTTCTGCCTAACAAATCCCAAACACAGACGCATCACCATTCTGTTATTATTACTCTCTCAACATGCACACATTATTTTACAGGTTAAAACATATCCTCCACTTACATATTTCAATCCAAGATTTCATTTCTCTGGACGGCGATGTTGTCCTCGAGCTGCAGTATCTCGGACTCCATGGTCATCACCAGCTCCAGGACATCCGGTGTGCTGGACGACCTGCCAACAATAAGCAACCACAAAAATGAGCGGACAACATCATCTCCGTGGGTAAATGGCAAACAGGCATGACACGACCGACAAGTAGACGACGAACCTCACAACGGTGCCCTCGGTAAACCATGGTGCTCCGGCCTTCGGATCCGGCTGGTGCAGGATGGTGTAGCCTTGAGTTGAGGTCACCACGAAGGGGTTCAACAGGCTGGGGGCGGTCTTCTCCTTCCTCCCATTCGCTACAACAACCAAATCCCACCTACAATACAAAATGGGGGAAACATAAAAAAAGTGTAATTGTTGTTGCTATTGCGGACACACAAACATATAAAAAGGGTTTGCAGATTGTAGTGTGGTACATAAGCAATCGGCAGGCTCTAGTAATCATCAAACCACAAATTCAACAATAAGTATGAATGGTATTTATCCGAGTTGATCTAGTGTATGGTTACGTTGGTGCTCAGATCCCATGCCACACTCGACAACATGATGAATCCTGATGCCTTAGCCGCATCCCCTCAAGCCAAGCTCCGTCGTCCGTGCAACCCAAAGCCCTCCTCGCCTCTGCCCAAGGTGGTCGCGATTACCATTTCTGCACCGCACAACGGAACAAGCCGTCTGTGTTTAGCGTCTCCGGCCCCCAAGCCGGCTTTGTTAGCACCACTGGTGCCATAGCAGGCAGCAGCCGCGGGCCTTCGACCCCCGCCGGCAAAGCCTGGGTGCAAGCAGCGTTCCCTGACCAAAAAGAAGCCCAAGTAGCCGATTGCAATGGAGTCCGTCCAGACCCTCAACCACGGCAAGGAGCCACTGAACCAATTATGTTTCCATATGAAGTGTGAATTATCCTCAAACAATAGATGAAGAGATCAGATTAAAACTTGCACATGAATGTATTGTCAAATATCTATCACGGGCCTCCTCTCCAACAATTTCACATAGAAAAAATATTAAGTAACACATGCAGGGATACACAAAAACAAGGATATGAGCAATTCTAAACCGCATGAACACAATTACAAACCCTTGGAAATTGAATCAAGAACAATATTATATCATCACGGATGACGATTAATAGGTGTTATTGGCTGCCGCCGCAGTGATTAGGGAGAGAGAGAGAGGGAGGGAGCTCACTAGTGTGTTGTTGCACAGGAAGGAACAACCTACGTGGAGGAGGGCGGATGACCTCTCGCTGTCGGCCCGGAGAGCTGGCAAATCGAGATGGACCCTTCCACTCAGTTTCAAGGTCGGTCGAGGGTGGTGCAGAAATTGCCATGGCGCTGATCGCTTCAGTGGGAGGGTGGTGGTTCGCCGTCCCTGCCGCCCGCTTCATCTTGGACTCCTGTCTATCACCATGCTTCGCTACCGCTACAGCCGACGATAAGGTTTGCGAGGAACTACCATGAGAGAGGATGGAACCGTTCAAAAGAAGGAAATCGCCCGCCACCGTTGTTGCCATCACCTCCCTTGCGGCAGCAGCGACAATCAGATTGGGAGGATGGGGGAGAGGAGGTGGGGACTCGGGAATGTGCGTGCCGTCTACCGTGAAGAAGAACCCTCGAGACATCCAGCCATCCAACAGACTGGGCTTCATTGCAGCCAATTAACCATGGGCCTTGGAAAAAGTCGTAGTAAACTAGAAACGAATAGAAGATCTAACGATAAAAAATGGTTCAAACGCGAATCTGACGGTCAAAATGGTTGATGGCATGAGAGGACTCGGTTTGGGTGCAGTTTTACTGTCCTAAATTAGTCACTGATTTTGGTTCCCGGGGCGATCCGAATGTTCCGCGAACTCCAAGGACCGGTTACGGGGACCTTGTCAAAACTTGCAGATTTGGTCCATTCTGACCTGCTTTCTATGCTATTACTCACTGATTCTGGGTCCCCGGGGTGATCCGAACGTTCGGGGAAGTTCGGGGTCGGGTTATGGGGCATTGTCAAAACTTGCAGATTTGTTCCATTCTAGCAAGTTTTCTATGCTATTACTCACTGATTTTGGTTCCCGAGGAGATCCGAACGTTCCGCAAAATTCGGGGACCGGTTAAGGGGACCTTGTCAAAACTCGCGGATTTCGTCCATTCTAACCAGTTTTCTATGCTATTAGTAACTGATTCTGGGTCCGGGGCGCTAAAACGTTCCATGTACTCTGGGAACCAGTTACGGGGACCTCGTCACAACTCTCGGATTTTGTCCTTTCTGGCCAGTTTTCTATGCTATTATTCACTAATTTTGAATCCCTGGCGACACGAACGTTCGGGGAACTTCGGGCTCTGTTTACGTGGACCTCGTCACAACTCGCACATTTTGTCCATTCTAGCCAGTTTTCTATGCTATTATTCACTAATTTTGGAACCAGGGGCGACGCAAACTTCGAGGAACTTCGGGGACCGTTTACGGGGACCTCATGAAAACTCTCACAATTGATCCATTCTGGCCAGTTTTCTATCCTATTACTCACTGATCATGGGTCCCGTGGCGCTACAAACGTTCGAAGAACTTCGAGGACTGGTTACGGGGAACTCGACAAAACTCGCAGATTTGATCGATTCTGGCCAGTTTTCTATCCTACTACTAACTGATTATGGGTCATGTGGTGCTACAAACGTTCAGGAAACTTCGGGGAGCGGCTACTCGGACCTTGTCCAAACTCACAGATTTGGTCCATTCTGGCCAGTTTTCTCTGCTATTACTCACTGAGTTTGGATCTCAGGGCGATCCGACTGTTCGGGGAACTTTGGGGTCCGGTTATGGGGACATCGTCAAAACTCCCAGATTTGGTCAATTCTAGCCAATTTTCTATGCTATTACTCACTGATTTTGGTTCCCGGGGCGATCTGAATGTTCCACGAACTTCGGGGACCGGTTACGGGGACCTTGTCAAAACTCTTAGATTTGATCCATTCTGGCCAGTTTTCTATTCTATTACTCACTGATTCTGGGTCCCGGGGCGCTACAAAAGTTCCACGAACTCCGGGGACCGGCTACGGGGACCTCGTGAAAACTCGCAGATTTGGTCCATTCTGACCTATTTTCTGTGATATTACTCACTGATTTTGGGTCCCGGGGCGATCTGAACGTTCGGGGAAGTTCGGGGTCGGGTTAAGGGGGCATTGTCAAAAGTCGCACATTTTGTCCATTCAAGCCAATTTTCTATGCTATTATTCAATAATTTAGGAACCTGGGGTGACACGAACGTTCGCGGAACTTCGAGGTCCGTTTACGGGGACCTCGTGAAAACTCGCATAATTGATCCATTCTGGCAAGTTTTCTATCCTATTAATCACTGATTATGGGTCCCGTGGCGCTACAAACGTTCGGGTAACTTTGGGGACCGGTTACGGTGACCTCGTCAAAACTCGGAGATTTAGTCCATTCTGGCAGTTTCCTATGCTATTACTCACTCATTATGGGACCTGTGGTGCTACAAACGTTTAGGGATCTTCTGGGAGCGGTTACTCGGACCTCGTCCAAACTCGCAGATTCGGGCCATTCTGGCTAGTTTTTTATGCTATTACTTACACATTATGGTTCCCGAGGAGATCTTCACGTTCCGCGAACTTCGGGGACCGGTTACGGGGTCCTTGTCAAAACTCTTAGATTTGGTCGATTCTGGCCAGTTTTCTATGCTATTACTCACTGATTCTGGGTCCCGGGGCGCTACAAATGTTCCACGAACTACGGGGACCGGTTAGAAGGACCTTGTGAAAACTCGCACATTTGGTCCATTCTGCCCAGTTATCTATGCTATTAGTCACTGATTTTGGTTCGTGAGGCGATTCGAATGTTCCGCGAACTCCGAGGGCGCTAAAAACGTTCCATGTACTCCGGGGACCAGTTACGGGGACCTCGTCACAATTCATGGATTTTGTCCATTCTGGCAGTTTTCTATGCTATTACTCACTGTGTTTGGATCTCGGGGCGATCCAACTGTTCGTGGACTTCGGGGACCGGTTATGGGGACGACGTCAAAACTCGCAGATTTGGACCATTCTAGCCAGTTTGGTCTATTCTGGCCTATTTTCTATGCTATTACTCACTGAGTCTCGGTCCTGGGGCGATCCGAACGTTCAGGGAAGTTCGGGGTCGGGTTATGGGTGCATTGTCAAAACTCGTAGATTTGTTCCATTTTGGCCAGTTTTCTATACTATTACTCACTGATTTTGGTTCTCGGGGAGATCCGAACGTTCCGCGAAATTCGGGGACCCGTTACCGGGACCTTGTCAAAACTCACGGATTTGGTCCATTCTCACCAGTTTTCTTTGCTATTACTCACTGATTCTGGGTCCGGGGGCGCTAAAAACGTTCCATGAACTTCGGGGAGCAGTTATGGGGACCTCGTCACAAGTCGCGGATTTTGTCCTTTCTCGCTAGTTTTCTATGCTATTATTCATTGATTTTGAAACCTGGGGCGCCGCGAACGTTCGGGGAACTTCGGGGTATGTTTACGTGGACCTCGTCACAAGTCACACATGTTGTCCATTCTAGCCAATTTTCTAGGCTATTATTCAATAATTTAGGAACCTGGGGTGACACAAACGTTCGGGGAACTACGAGGTCCATTTACGGGGACCTCGTGAAACTCGCATAATAGATCCATTCTGGCCAGTTTTCTAACCTATTAATCACTAGTTATGGGTCCCGTGGCGCTACAAACGTTCGGGAACTTGGAGGACCGGTTACGGTGATCTCGTCAAAACTCGCAGATTTGAGCCATTCAAGCAGTTTTCTATGCTATTACTCACTCATTAGGAGTCCTCTGGTGCTACAAACGTTTAGGGAACTTCGGGGAGCGGTTACTCGGAACTCGTCCAAACTCGCAGATTTGCTCCATTCTGGCCAGTTTTTTATGCTATTACTCACTCATTTTGGTTCCCGAGGCGATCTGAATGTTCCACGAACTTTGGGGACCGGTTACGGGGACCTTGTCAAAACTCTTAGATTTGGTCGATTATAGTTTTGTATGCTATTACTCACTGATTCTAGGCCCCGGGGCGCTACAAATGTTCAATGAACTCCGGGGACCGGTTACAGGGACCTCGTGAAAACTCGCACATTTTTTCCATTTTGCCCAGTTATCTATGCTATTAGTCACTGATTTTGGTTCGTCAGGCGATCCGAATGTTCCCCGAACTCCGAGGACCGGTTACGGTGACCTGGTCAAATTTGCAGATTAGGTCCATTCTGGCCTATTTTCTATGCTATTAATCACTGATTCTGGGTCCCGCGGCAATCCGAACGATCGGGGAAGTTCGGGATTGGGTTATGGGGCAAAACTCGCAGATTTGTTCCATTCTAGATAGTTTTCTATGCTATTACTCACTGATTTTGGTTCCCGGGTCGATCCGAACGTTCCGCAGAATTCGGGGACCGGTTACGGTGACCTTGTCAAAATTCGTGGATTTGGTCTATTCTCACCAGTTTCTATGCTATTACTGACTGATTCTCGATCCGGGGACGCTAAAAACGTTCCATGAACTTCGGCGACCAGTTACGGGGACCTCGTCAGAACTCTCGGATTTTGTCCTTTGTGGCTAGTTTTCTATGCTATTATTCACTGATTTTGAAACCCGGGGCGACACGAACGTTCGGGGAACTTCGGGGTCTGTTTACGTGAACCTCGTCACAAGTCGCACATTTTATCCATTCTAGGCAGTTTTCTATGCTATTATTCACAAATTTAGGAACCCGGGGCGACACGGAAGTTCGGGGAACTTTGGGGTCCGTTTACGGGGACCTCATGAAAACTCGCATAATTGATTTATTCTGGCCAGTTTTCTATCCTATTACTCACTTATTTATGGGTCCCGTGGCGCTACAAACGTTCGGGGAACTTCGGGGAGCGGTTACTGGAGCCTCGTCAAAACTCGCAGATTTGATCCATTCTGGCTATTTTTCTATGCGATTACTCACTCATTAAGGGTCATGTGGTGCTACAAACGCTGAGGGAACTTCGGGGCCCGGCTACTGCGACCTCGTCCAAACTCGCACATTTGAACTATTCTGGCAGTTTTCTATGCTATTACTCACTCATTATAGGTCCTGTGATGCTACCAACGTTTAGGGAACTTCGGGGAGCGGTTACTGGGACCTCATCCAAACTCGCAGAATTGGTCCATTCTGGCCAGTTTTCTATGCTATTATTCACTCATTTTGGTTCCCGAGACGATCTGAACGTTCCGCGAAATCGGGGACCGGTTACGGGGACCTTGTCAAAACTCTTAGATTTGGTCCATTCTGGCCGGTTTTCTATGCTATTACTCACTGATTCTGGGTCCCGCGGCGCTACAAACGTCCACGAACTCCGGGGACCGGTTACGGGGACCTCGTGAAAAGTTGCAGATTTGGTCCATTCTGCCCAGTTTTCTATGCTATTAGTCACTGATTTTGGTTCCCGGGTCGATCCGAATGTTCCGCGAACTCCGTGGACCGGTTACCGGGACCTCGTCAAAACTTGCAGATTTGGTCCATTCTGGCCCGTTTGTTATGTTATTACTCACTGATTCTGGGTCCCGGGGCGATCCGAACGTTCGGGGAAGTTCGGGGTCCGGTTATGGGGGCATTGTCAAAACTCGGAGATTTGTTCCATTCTGGGCAGTTTCTATGCTATTACTCATTGATTTTGGTTCCCGGGTCGATCCGAACGTTCCGCGAAATTCGGGGACCGGTTACGGGGACCTTGTCAAAACTCGCGGTTTTGGTCCATTCTACCAGTTTTCTATGCTATTACTCTCCGATTCTGGGTCCGTTGGTGCTAGAAACGTTCCATGAACTCGAGGGACCTTACTGGGACCTCACTCTAATTCATGGATTTTGTCCATTCTCGCAGTTTTCTATGCTATTACTCAGTGTGTTTGGATCTCGGGCGATCCGACTGTTCGTGGAACTTCGGGGACCGGTTATGGAGACATCGTCAAAACTCGCATATTTGGTCCATTCTAGCCAGTTTGGTCTATTCTGGCCTATTTTCTATGCTATTACTCACTGACTCTGGGTCTCGGGGCGATCCGAACGTTCGAGGAAGTTCGGGGTCGGGTTATGGGGGAATTGTCAAAACTGATTTTGGCCAGTTTTCTATGCTATTACTCACTGATTTTGGTTCTCGGGGCGATCTGAACGTTCCGCCAAATTCGGGGACCGGTTACGGAGACCTTGTCAAAACTCACGGATTTGGTCCATTCTCACTAGTTTTCTTTGCTATTACTCACTGATTTTGGGTCTGGGGGCGCTAAGAATGTTCCATGAACTCCGGAGAGCAGCTACGGGGACCTCGTCACAATTAGCGGATTTTGTCCTTTCTGGCTATTTTCTATGCTATTATTCACTGATTTTGAAACCTGGGGCGACAGAAACGTTTGGGGAACTTCGGGGTCTGTTTACGTGGACCTCGTCACAACTCGCACATATAGTCCATTCTAGCCAATTTTCTAGGCTATTATTCAATAATTTAGGAACCTGGGGTGACACGAACGTTCGGGGAACTTCGAGGTCCATTTATGGGGACCTCGTGCAACTCGCATAATTGATCCATTCTGGCCTGTTTTCTAACCTATTAATCACTAATTATGGGTCCTGTGGTGCTACAAATGTTCGGGAACTTCGAGGACCGGTTACGGTGACCTCGTCAAAACTCACAGATTTGATCCATTCAGACAGTTTTCTATGCTATTACTCACTCATTACGGATCTTGTGGTGCTACAAACGTTTTGGGAACTTAGGGAGCGGTTAGTCGGACCTCGTCCAAACTCGCAGATTTGGTCCATTCTAGCCAGTTTTTTATGCTATTACTCACTCATTTTGGTTCCCGAGGCGATCTGAATGTTTCGCGAACTTTGGGGACCTGTTACGGGGACCTTGTCAAAACTCTTAGATTTGGTCGACTCTAGCCAGTTTTCTATGCTATTACTCACTGATTCTGGGTCCCGGGGCGCTACAAATGATCCACGAACTCGAGGGACTGGTTACAGGGACCTTGTGAAAACTCGCACATTTGGTCCATTCTACCCAGTTATCTACGCTATTAGTCACTGATTTTGGTTCGCCAGGCGATCCGAATGTTCCCCGAACTTCGAGGACCGGTTACGGTGACCTCGTCAAATTTGCAGGTTTGGTCCATTCTGGCCTGTTTTCTATGCTATTACTCACTGATTCTGGGTCCCGGGGCGATCCGAACGTTCGGGGAAGTTCGGGGTCGGGTTATGGGGGCATTGTCAAAACTCGGAGATTTGATCCATTCTGGCCAATTTTCTATGCTATTGCTCATTGATTTTGGTTCCCGGGTCGATCCGAACGTTCCGCGAAATTAGGGGACCGGTTACGGGGACCTTGTCAAAACGCGCGGTTTTGGTCCATTCTACCAGTTTTCTATTCTATTACTCACTGATTCTGGGTCCGTTGGCGCTAAAAACGTTCCATGAACTCCAGGGACCAGTTACGGGGACCTCGTCACAATTCATGGATTTTGTCCATTCTGGCAGTTTTCTATGCTATTACTCACTGTGTTTAGATCTCGGGGCGATCCGACCGTTCGTGGAACTTCGGGGACCGGTTATGGGGACATCGTCAAAACTCGCAGATTTGGTCCATTCTAGCTAGTTTGGTCTATTCTGGCCTATTTTCTATGCTATTACTCACTGACTCTGGGTCCCGGGGCAATCCGAACATTTGGGGAAGTTTGGGGTCGAGTTATGGGGGCATTGTCAAAACTCGCAGAGTTGTTCCTTTGTGGCCAGTTTTCTAGTGTATTACTCACTGATTTTGGTTCTCGGGGTGATCCGAACGTTCCGTGAAATTCGGGAATCGGTTACGGAGACCTTGTCAAAACTCACAGATTTGGTCCATTCTCACCAGTTTTCTTTGCTACTACTCACTGATTCTGGGTCCGGGGGCGCTAAAAACGTTCCATGAACTCCGGGGAGAAGTTACGGGGACCTCGTCACAATTCGCGGATTTTGTCTTTTCTGGCTATTTTCAATGCTATTATTCACTGATTTTGAAACCTGAGGCGACACGAACGTTCGGGGAACTTCGGGGTCTGTTTACGTGGACCTCGTCACAACTCACACATATTGTCCATTCTATCCAATTTTCTAGGCTATTATTCAATAATTTAGGAACCTGGGGTGACACGAACGTTCGGGGAACTTCGAGGTCCATTTACGGGGACCTCGTGAAACTCGCATAATTGATCCATTCTTGTTGGGGATATTATCTATTGATAACCCGCCCTAGTTGGGCCGGGTCACCAAATCAGGCGATTCATCTAAGCAGGGTACGGGCCTTGGCCTGGCAAGACCGAAGGTTGTATGGCGGTTTACAACTTCCGGAAGGTTGCCAAGCTTTGGAAGATGGCAACTTAGAGATCGTAAGAGTCACGGTATGTAGAAAGGAATGTACCCTTGTGAACCCTAGGGACTCGACCTGTATATAAAGGCGAGTCCCAGGGAAGAAGAGGGCAGGTGAGAAATTATCGAGTGCTAGGTCTAGCGAGTTACACCCTCCTTGTAATCGAAACTCCATCAATACAACTCAAAGCAGGACGTAGGCCTTTACCTCCTCATGAGGGGCCGAACCTGGGTAAATCGCCGTCTCACTCCCGTTCAACCCCTTTGAGTCGCCACCAAAGTGCGATGGCTCCAATACTAAGTCCTTTCACTAGGACATCTGTCGTGACAAAACCACGAAAGTTGGCGCCCACCGTGGGGCCTGCGCACGGTGGAGTTGAGTTCTCAAAGGGAGCCCTACCAGGGTTTGGGAGCTACGCGACGGGGCTCATGACCCGGAGCCGCCGTGGAAAGTTCTACATCAACAACTTGCAATGTGGGCCCGAGGCGGATTCGATCGAATCTGGCTACACGGTCCCCTTCGGCAAGATCAACGTCTTCATCGACATGATTGGATCATCCGTGCCTGAGCAGGACATCTCCACCGACATCGTCGAGCCGGCCAGGTTCGTCCGCCCAGTAACGACACAAAGTTTAACTCGCCCGGTCTTTGTTGGGTTCACGCAGGGATCGGAGGAACCAGAATACTCAGCGACCCAGGAAACCACACCAGTCAACACTGATGACGAATCATCCATGGGCGATTCAGATTCAATCCGGTCTCTACATGGGGATTGTCTTGGGGGCTTGTCGCTGGCCATGGACCCCGAAGTCCTTGACCGGACCCGCCGCCAGATTGCCATTTATATGGCTGGGGCGACTCAACCCTCTCAAAACCCGACATGAGGTGATGGAACTGGCGAGACATCTAGAAACCCGGCCGCTGTCTTGGTGGAATTAGCAGCGGAAATTACAAGGCTTACGGCGACTCCCATCACACCGGAAAACCAGGAAGCAGTAAACGCAGAATTGGCGAAACTAAGAGAAGCAGTGGCAAAGGCTCATCGCGATGCCGAGGTGGAGTCCGCCAGGATTGAGACCCGGTAAGCTGAAATTACCGCCGAGAGAACTCTATTAAATACTGAAAACTGGCGGCTGGAAAGACATCAGCGCGCATCCGACGCCGTCCATCAGCGGAGGCACCAGGGTCGCCTGCCCCCTGATCTCAACCCGACCCGCCTGCTCGATACTCCGCGAACTTCTGGGGCGGGAGCCGCCCCAGGGGGAGGACCGGGCCAACCACCTAACCCACCGGTTCAACCAATTGAGGATCGCATTCGCCGGTTCCGGACACCTCAAGGTCACTTTTCCAACCCAGTGGATAAAGTCCTTGCTCCAACTCGCCATTTGGAATCTCTTCCGATTCACGGCAATACTCCCGCCGAGATAGAAGCAAGGAACGCCATTGAGATGTTGAAGACGGCGGTGGTTCAAAATGCCCAGTTCCCACATAGCCTAGATAGGCTGCATTCCACTCCCCAGGCGAGTCACACCAGGAGTCGGCCAGAGGACCAGCCTGCTGTAAACAGCGGACCGCGACTCATCCCCCGGGACAACTCGCCTGATCATCAAAACCCGCCGGTCTGGGATCTCCCGAACATCCAAGTTGCCCCAGCCCCTCTCGTCGGGAGCGGCGGACGAGTGGGGGTGCCGTGCTTGGCCCCCGCCCTTCGCAACAAACGAATGCGCAAGGATTTTAAGGGACTCAGAAAGGTGCCTAACTACACCCCGGACCTCGAGCCGACATCATGGGTCGAGAGTTATGAAATCGCCATGGACATGCTCGACGTGTACGAAGCAGTTTGCGCGAGATACTTCACGATGATGCTCGAGGGGTCAACACGTACTTGGTTAAAAAACTTACCCCCCAACTCCATCCAGACCTGGGCTGAATTGAAAGAGCGCTTCATCAAAAACTTCCGAGGACCTGCAAACGTCCAATGACGATTGTCGATCTGCAGCACTGCGTTCAGCGCCCCGATGAGTCGGCCCACCATTGGTCACGGCGGGTCGCGGAAATTATCCATTCATCAGACGGTATTACGACGGCTCAGGCTGTGTTGATCCTCGAATAGAATTGCCACTACGAACCCCTGGTGCAGAAGTTGGGGCGACTCAAGCGAAAGGTCCAAGACATGGGGGAGCTAATGGATACCCTCACCAAAGATCACAGCGAGGACGGTAAAGCTAATTCACCAAAGAAGGGCGAGTCATCCAAAAATCATACCCAATTCCAGGGACGTAACCGCCACAATCACGGAGCTAATGGCAAGAGAAGGCAGGAAGAGGAATTTTTGGATTTAGTCGCCAATACCAACACCAACAATGGCAACCAACGCCAGAAGAAAAACAGGGGATACAGCGGTATGGTTAGCTCATTGAAAGGACTTATTTAGCTCCAAAATGACATAATAAGCTCAAAATGGCTTAATAATCATAGTTGGCTACAAAATGACATATTTTATCCCAGTTAGCTCTAGAATGACCTATACTTAGCTAAGTTCTCTCCTGAATGACATAATAAGGCTATGTAGCTCCAAGATGACCTATTCCATCTAACTTAGCTATTAAATGGCCTATACTTAGCTAAGTTCTCTCCTAAATAACCTATACTTCTCTTCTTCATCTAGTCTTCCTCTTCTAACTTTCTTATTTGCCATTTTGCATATTACATTCACTTCACAGGAAACTTGGATTATATTGATGAGATGCTTGAATATGGTTTCTTCTACCATGGCTTCACAGAAGCTTGGATTGAAACTGTTGTAGTATATGAATATACATGAAACTTTGTATGCATGGATGAAACTGGTGTAATATATGGTCTGGTACGGATGCAACTTGCATAATATGTATATATTATGGATGAAAGTTATTTTAATATGGTTATGAGTATGGAAACAAAATTATTTCTGTTAAATATATATATATATCCTGATTATTGTGAAAATTGCTGGATATAATAGAAAACATAATAAACAGGTGTTGTTTTGAGCCTTTGTCGTCTGCCCAACGACGGCAAAGGGCTTGCAGCAGACGACAAAGGCTCCACAGCGTGGCTGAAAGACGCTCGGAGTGCCCCCTTTGCAGTCAGCCTCAAACATGGCTGACGACAAAGGGGGGAGGGGCTGAAGGCAAAGGTGGAGGGAGAGAGTGGTTGGGTGCCCCCCTTTGTCGTCGGCCTCAAACACGGCTGACGGCAAAGAGGGGAGGGCAGACGCCAAAGGTGGAGGGCAAACGGCAAAGAAAAGGTGGGCCCAGCAGCCTACCGTTAGCACTTAACGGGAGCGTTTGTGGATCTGCCGCCCCATTTGTTTTGTCGTCTGCCCCCTGCTACTTCTTGAGATCGCGTTGGTTTTCCCTTGAAGAGGAAAGGGTGATGCAGCAAAGTAGAGATAAGTATTTCCCTCAGTTTGAGAACCAAGGTATCAATCCAGTAGGAGTATCAAGATGAGACACCAATGAACCTATGCAAAAACAAACAAACTTGCACCCAACGCGATAAAGGGGTTGTCAATCCCTTCACGATTACTTGCAAGGTGAGATCTGATAGGGATGAAAGGTAAATAGAAATAAAAGTGGAGCAAGGTATTTTTGGTGTTTTGTATGTAGAGCTGAATATATAATGTGTAAAATAGACCCGGGGGGGGCATAGTGTTCACTAGAGGCTTCTCTCACGATAGCAAGTATTACGGTGGGTGAACGAATTACTGTCGAGCAATTGATAGAATCTCGCAAAGTCATGACGATATCTAAGGCAATGATCATACATATAGGCATCACGTCCGAGACAAGTAGACCGATACTTTCTGCATCTACTACTATTACTCCACACATAGACCGCTATCCAGCATGCATCTAGTGTTTTAAGTTCATAACAAACAGAGTAACGCCTTAAGCAAGATGACATGATGTAGAGGGATAAATTCATGCAATATGATATAAACCCCATCTTTTTACCCTTGATGGCAACAACATGATGCGTGCCTCGCTACCCCTTCTGTCACTAGGTGAGGACACCGCACGGTATGAACCCAAAACCAAACACGTCTCCCATTGCAAGAATTATAGATCAAGTTGGCCAAACGAAACCAATAACTCAAAGAGAATTACAAGGATACGAAATCATGCATATAAGAAATCAGACGAGACTCAAATAATATTCATAGATAATCTGATCATAAATCCACAATTCATCGGACTCGACAAACACACCACAAAAGAAAGTTACATCGGATAAATCTCCATGAAAATCATGGAGAACTTTGTATTGAAGATCCAAGAGAGAGAAGAAGCCATCTAGCTACTAGCGTTGGACCCGAAAGTGTGTGGTGAACTACTCACGCATCATCAAAGAGGCAATGGTGTTGATGAAGAAGCCATCTGTGTCTGAATCCCCCTCCGGCAGGGCACCAGAACGGTTCCCAGATGGGATCTCGCGGAGACAGAAGCTTGCGGCGGCAGAAAAGTATTTTCGTGGCTCTCTCTATTTGTTTCGGGATTTTAGGGAATTTATAGGCGAAAGAGGTAGGGCAGAGTAGGCAAGGCGGGCCCACGAACCTGCTAGGCGCGCCCCCCCTAGGGTGCACCTAGGGGGCTCGTGACCTCCCACGATACTTCCTACCTTTGTTCTCAAGTCTTCTGGGTATCTTTTGTTATGGAAAAAATCATCCCGCAGGTTTTATTCCATTTTGACTCCGTTTAATATTCTTTTCTGAAAAAGGTCAAAAACACGGAAAAAACAGAAACTAGCACTAAGCACTGAGTTAATAGGTTAGTCCCAAAAATGATATAAAATGGCATATAAATGCATATAAGACATCCCAAGTTGATAATATAATAGCATGGAACAATCAAAAATTATAGATACGTTGGAGACGCATCAAGCATCCCCAAGCTTAACTCCTGCTCGTCCTCGAGTAGGGAAGTGATAAAGACCAAATTTTTGATCTAGAATGCTACCTAACATATTTGTTCTTTGTAACTTCTTTATTATGGCATGAATGATCAGATCCATAAGTTTCAAAACACTAGTTTAATATTGACATGAAAACAATAATACTTCAAGCATACTAGCAAAGTAATCATGAACTTTCGAAATAACAAGGCCAAAGAAACTTATCCCTACAAAATCATATAGTCTGGCTATGCTCCATCATCCCCACACGACGAATTTAAATCATGCACAACCCCGGTATTGGCCAAGCAAATAGAAACTTTTTCAACTCTCACGCAATACATGAGCGTCAGCCATGGATATAGCACTCTAGGTGGAATAGAGTGTGGTGGAGGTTGTGAGGCAAAAAGGAGGAGATGGTCACATAGATTCGGCGTATCAATGGGCTATGGATATGCCCATCCATAGATATCAATGTGAATGAGTAGGGATTGCCATGCAACGGATGCACCAGAGCTATAAGTGTAGGAAAGCTCAAAAAGAAAACTAGTGGGTGTGCACCCAACTTGCTTGCACACGAAGACCTAGGGCAATTTTGAAGAAGCCCAACATTGGAATATATGCTACTTCTCAAACAACAGCGCCAGAAATTGACACATTGACGGAGAGTGGGCTTGCGTTGGTTTTTTCCCTTGAAGAGGATACTGTGATGCAGCACAGGAGCAATAAGTATTTCCCTCAGTTTGAGAACCAAGGTATCAATCCATAAGGAGGGTCTCGTCAAGCCCAGAGTACCTGCGCAAACACAAACAACCTTGCACCCAACGCTTCAAAGGGGTTGTCAATCCCTTCAAGATTGTTTGCAAAGTGAGATCTGATGACGGAAAGTGCAACGGAGTAAAAAGTGTAAGGCTAAAAATATGGTGTGGAGTAGACCCGGGGGCCATAGTGTTCACTAGAGGCTTCTCTCAAAATAGAAAATATCACGGTGGATGAACAAATTAAGTGTCGAGCAATTGATGGAACCGCGCAAAGTCATGACGATATCTAAGGCAATGATCATACATATAGGCATCACGTCCGAGACAAGTAGACCGATACTTTCTGCATCTACTACTATTACTCCACACATCGACCGCTATCCAGCATGCATCTAGTGTATTGAGTTCATGACGAACAGAGTAACGCCTTAGGCAAGATGACATGATGTAGAGGGATAATCTCAAACCAATGATGAAAACCCCATCTTTTTACCCTTTATGGCAACAACACGATGCGTGCCTCGCTACCCCTTCTGTCACTGGGTGAGGTAACCGCACGGTATGAACCCAAAACCAAGCACTTCTCCCATTGCAAGAATCATATATCTAGTTGGCCAAACAAAACCTACAACTCGAAGAGAATTACAAGGATATGAAATCATGCATAAAAGAGATCATAAGAAACTCAAATAAGATTCATAGATAATCTGATCATAAATCCACAATTCATCGGATCTCGACAAACACACCGCAAAATAAGATTACATAAGATAGATCTCCATGAAGATCATGGAGAACTTTGTATTGAAGATCCAAGAGAGAGAAGAAGCCATCTAGATACTAACTATGGACCCGTAGGTCTATGGTGAACTACTCACGCATCATCAGAGAGGTCATGGTGTTGATGAAGAAGCCCTCCGTGTCCGAATCCGCCCTCCGGCAGGGCACCAGAACGTGCCCCAGATGGGATCTTGTGGAGAAAGAAGCTTACGGCGGCGAAAAAGTGATTTCGATGATCTCCTGATTTTTTTGCGACTTTTAGGGAATATATAGGCGTAACCCCTAGGGCAGAGGGCACCCAGGGGGCCCACAAGCCTGTGGCTAACGGCCTCCCCCCTGGCCGCGCGGTGGGGGCTTACGGGGCCCCTGAGGCTCCCCTGCCTTGGCTCTCAAGCTTCCCGATCTTCTTCCGTTACGGAAAAAATATCTTCCGGTATTTTCTTCCGTTTGGACTCCGTTTCAAAATCTCCTCTCGAAGGGGTCAAAAACATGGAAAAAACAGGAACTGGCACTTGGCACTGAGTTAATAAGTTAGTCCCAAAAAATATATAAAAGGCATGCAAAACATCCAAAGTTTGACAAGATAATAGCATGAAACCATCAAAAATTATAGATACGTTGGAGATGTATCAAGCATCCCCAAGCTTAACTCATGCTCGTCCTCGAGTAGGGACGTGATAAAGAATGAATTTTTGATGTGGAATCCTGCCTAGCATAGTTGTCCTTTGCAACTTCTTTCACGTGACATGAATTTTCAGATCCTTAAGATTCAAATCAATAGTTTGCTATTGACATGAAAACAATAATACTTCAAGCAAACTAGCAAGGTAATCATGAACTTTCAAAATAACAAGGCCAAGGAAAGGTATCCCTAGAAAATCATATAGTCTCGCAATGCTCCATCATCCTCACACAACTAATGTAAATCATTCACAACCCCAGTATTGGCCAAGTAATTGTTTTCGCACTCTTACTTTCTCAAACTTTTTATAACTATCACGCAATACATGACTGCGAGCCATGGATATATCACTATAAGTGGAATAGAGTGTGGTGGTGGTTGTGAGACAAAAAGGAGGAGATGGTCACATTGACTCGGCGTATCAAAAGGCTATGGAGATGCGCATTAATAGATATCAATGTGAATGAGTAGGGATTGCCATACAAGAGATGCAATAGAGCTATAAGTATGTGAAAGCTCAAAAGAAAAACTAGTGGGTGTGCATCCAACTTGCTTGCTCACGAAGACCTAGGGCAATTTGAGGAAGCCCATCATTGGAATATACAAGCCAAGTTTTATATGAAGATTCCCACTAGCATATGGTAGTGACAAAGCAAGAATCTCTCAATCATGAAGAACATGGTGCTATTATGAAGCACAAGTGTGGAAAAAGATAGTAGCATTGTCCCTTCTCTCTTTTTCTCTCTCTTTTTTTTATTTGGGCTCTTAGGCCTCTTTTTTTCTCTTTTTTTTGTTTTTTGGGCTCTTTGGCCTCTTCTGTTTTTTCCTCACATGGGACAATGCTCTAATAATGATAATCATCACACTTTTATTTACTCATGGCTCAAAGCTCACAATGATGATGACTCCATGGGAAATGCCTCCGGCAGTGTACCGGGATGTCCAACGATCTAGCATGGCGTATGACGTTGAAACATCTCGCTAGCTATCTTACGATCATGCAATGGCAATATGAGAGTGACGGCACAAGTCATGAGACGGAACGGTGGGAGTTGCATGGCAATATATCTCGGAATGGCTATGAAAATACCATAGTAGGTAGGTATGGTGGCTGTTTTGAGGAAGGCATATGGTGGGTTTGTGTACCGGCGAGAATTGCGCGGCCCTAGAGAGGCTAGCAATGGTGGAAGGTGAAAGTGCATCTATACCATGGACTCACATTAGTCATGAAGAACTCGCATACTTGTTGCGAGAGTTTTTATTAGTAATCGAAAGAGAGTGTTAAATGCGTACTCCGAGGGGAAGGGTTGGTAGGTGTTAACCATCGCGCGATCCCGACCTCAACACAAAGGAGGACAATCAATAGATCAATTATGCTCCGACTTCCTAACATAGCGGTTCACCATACGTGCATGCTACGGGAATCACTAATTTCAACACAATTATTTCTAGATTCACAACACCATACTAACGTAGCTCTTAATATTACCAAGTCCACGTCTCAAAACTAATTGAGAGGAATCAAAACTTCTCTTTCTACTCAATGCACATGAAGATGGAGGTTTTTGCATCCTTTTTGGGTATCTATCACCTTTGGGACTACTTTCATAGCATAAGCCAACTACCAAATCACGCACCGCCGTGCTCTAAAAGATATAAGTGAAGCACTAGAGCAAAACTATCTAGCTCAAAAGATATAAGTGAAGCACTATGAGCATTCTAGCAAAATCACGAGGAGTGCATGTCTCTCTCTCAAAAACGTGTGCAGCAAGGATGATTGTGACACAACAAAAAGAAAAGACTCGTAAGATACAAGACGCTCCAAGCAAAACACATATCATGTGGTGAATAAAAATATAGCTCCAAGTAATGTTACCGATGGATTGAAGACGAAAGAGGGATGCCTTCCCGGGGCATCCCCAAGCATAGGCTTTTTGGTCTCCTTGAATTTGGCTTGGGATGCCTTGGGAATCCCCAAGCTTTAGCTCTTTCCACTCCTTATCTCATCGTCCATGAGAACATCACCCAAAACTTGAAAACTTCACAACACAAAACTTAAACAGAAACTCGTGATAACATTAGCACCAGAAAACAAACTACCACTTCTTTTGGTACTGTAGAAAACTTCAATTCTATCTATATTGATGTTGGGCTACTGTATTCTCACTTTTCCATGGCTAGTACCCCCGATACTAACCATAGTTTCATCAAAACAAGCAACCAACTCAACAAAAACAGAATGTGTCAAAAATAGACCAGTCTGTAGCAATTTGTATACTTCTTGTACCTCAACAAATCTAAAAAATTACGACGGCCTGGGAAAAAAGCATATAAACGAGCAGCAAAAAGAATTAACTCAAAAGCTCTTTGTGACTAAAAATGAAAAATCATCTGGTGAGCGAAAAGTTTCTGTCTTTTTCCAGCAGGATCAAACAACCATTACCAAGACTAGTCATAAAGGTTTTTTGCTTGGCTCAAACACAAAAGGAAACACAAAAACACAGTCACAACAGAATTGTGATGATGTGGACACAACAAAACAGAAAGAAAAAATAAATAAATTCATTAGGTTGCCTCCCAACAAGCGCTATTGTCTAACGCCCTTAGCTAGGCATAAAAGCGATAGAATCACGTATCGTCGTCTTTGGTGCTCAAACGATAAGTGGCCCTCATCATGGCTTCATTAGGCAATCTTATTTTATTTATAGGAAAGTGTTCCATGCCCTTCCTTAAAGGAAATTGAAATCTAGTATTCCCTTCCTTCATATCGAGGATAGCACTGATAGTCCTTAGGAAAGGTCTACCAAGAATAATAGGGCATGTAGGATTGCAATCAATGTCAAGCACAATGAAATCCACGGGTACATAGTTCCTATTTGCAATAATAAGAACATCATTGATCCTTCCGATGGGTTTCTTGACAGTAGAATCAGCAAGATGCAAATTAAGAGAACACTCTTCAATCTCATTAAAACCCAGAACATCACATAAAGACTTTGGAATCGCACAAACACTAGCACCCAAATCACACAAAGCATTGCACTCATAGTTTTTGATTTTGATTTTGATGGTAGGTTCCCACTCATCATTAAGCTTTCTAGGGATCGAGACTTCCAATTCAAGTTTCTCTTCAAGAGATTTCATCATAGCTTCGACGATATGATCGGTAAAGGCCTTGTTTTCGATATAAGCGTGTGGAGAGTTTAACATGGATTGCATCAAAGAAATGCATTCAATCAAGGAGCAACTATCATAATTGAATTCCTTGAAATCCACGGTAGTAATTTCATTACTACTCAAAGTTTTAACATCTTCCACTCCACTTGCAATGCTTTTAGCATCAAGATAGATGGACTCTGAATCATTGGGGCACTTTTCAACCAAAGTGGATTCATATCCCGCCGCATAATCATTAGGTTTGACACAAGAAAACAAAGATTCAATGGGAGTCACACCAAGCACTTTAAGATCTTCGTGATTCTCATCACGAGAACACGCCTTTTTAAGCCATTCATGTCTAGCACGAATTTTGGCGGTTCTTTCTTGGCTCTCAATCATGGAAACACACATAGCTTTCAAAGTTTCATCCATGTTGATTTTGGGAGGAGCACATCTAACTTTCAAAGCATCAACATCACTAGACATTCTATCAACGCTCTTAGCCAAATCGTCAATTTTGAGTAGTTTTTCGTCTATGGACGCATTGAAAATCTTTTGAGAGTTGATGAACTCTTTGATGTTACTCTCTAGATCAGAGGGTAATCTATTGTAATCTACATGGGTATTGTTGTAGGAGTTGCCAAAGTTATTAGAGGAGTTACCAGGAAAAGGCCTAGGAACATAGTTTCCTCTAAAAGCATTGATGTTGCCAAAGTGATTCCTACCAACAATATTAACGTCCAAGCTAGCGTTGCTACTCTCAATCAAAGAAGACAAAGGCATATCATTAGGGTCCAAAGGAGCACTTCTACTAGCAACCAAATTCATTAACTCGTCCATCTTAGCACTCAATGAGTTGATTTCCTCTATAGCATGTACCTTCTTACTAGTAGGTGACCTTTCAGTGTGCCACTGAGAGTAGTTCATCATGATGTTGTCTAGGAGCTTTATGGCTACCCCTAACATGATTTCCACGAACGTTCCACCTGAGGCGGAGTCCAAGATATATATAGAAGCGAAATTCAAGCCAGCGTAAAAGATTTGAATAATAATCCAAAGGCTCAAGCCATGAGCGGGACAATTTCTAATCATCAAATTCATTCTATCCCAAGATTGTGCAACATGTTCATGATCAAGTTGCTTGACATTCATGATATCATTACGGAGAGAGATGATCTTAGTCGGCGGAAAATACTTGGATATATAAGCATCTTTGCACTTATCCCAAGAATCGATACTATTTTTGGGCAAAGAAGAAAACCAAGTTTTTGCGCGATCTCGCAACAAGAAAGGAAAAAGCTTCAATTTAATCACGTCATTATCCACATCTCTCTTCTTTTGCATGTCGCAAATTTCAATGAAGGTATTGAGATGGGATGCGACATCTTCACTAGGAAGGCCAAAAAATTTCTCTTTCATAACAAGATTCAGCAAAGCGGCATTGATTTCGTATGACCCCGCACTAGTGGCGGGAGCAATCGGAGTACTAATAAAATCATTATTATTAGTATTTGAGAAGTCACAGAGTTTTGTGTTTTCATCCATGGTGACTTCGGCAAGCAAGCAAGAACACAAGCGAACAAAGAGCAAGCAAGAAAAGGCGGACGAAAAGGGAAACAGAAAAAGGCAAACGAAAAAGGCAAATTGGTGAAGTGGGGGAGAGGAAAACGAGAGGCAACTGGCAAACAAAGTAAATGCAAGAGATGAGTTTGCGACACCTACTTGGATGAGTTCTTGACTTGATCTTCCTCCCCGGCAACGGCGCCAGAAATCCTTCTGCTACTTCTCAAACAACAGCGCCAGAAATTGACACGTTGACGGAGACTGGTCTTGCGTTGGTTTTTTCCCTTGAAGAGGAAAGGGTGATGCAGCACAGGAGCAGTAAGTATTTCCCTCAGTTTGAGAACCAAGGTATCGATCCGAAAAAGACGGCCTCGTCAAGTCCAGAGTACCTGCGCAAACACAAACAAGCTTGCACCCAACGCTTCAAAGGGGTTGTCAATCCCTTCAAGATTGTTTGCAAAGTGAGATCTGAAGGCGGAAAGTGCAACAAAGTAAAAAGTGTAAGGCTGAAAATATGGTGTGGAGTAGACCCGGGGGCCATAGTGTTCACTAGAGGCTTCTCTCAAAATAGAAAATATCACAGTGGGTGAACAAATTACTGTCGAGCAATTGATAGAACCGCGCAAAGTCATGACGATATCTAAGGTAATGATCATACATATAGGCATCACGTCCGAGACAAGTAGACCCATACTTTCTACATCTACTACTATTACTCCACACATCGACCGCTATCCAGCATGTATCTAGTGTATTGAGTTCAAGACGAACAGAGTAACGCCTTAAGCAAGATGACATGATGTAGAGGGATAATCTCAAACCAATGATGAAAACCCCATATTTTTACCCTTCATGGCAACAACATGATGCATGCCTCGCTACCCCTTCTGTCACTGGGTGAGGTAACCGCACGGTATGAACCCAAAACCAAGCACTTCTCCCATTGCAAGAATCATATATCTAGTTGGCCAAACAAAACCTACAACTCGAAGAGAATTACAAGGATATGAAATCATGCATAAAAGAGATCATAAGAAACTCAAATAAGATTCATAGATAATCTGATCATAAATCCACAATTCATCGGATCTCGACAAACACACCGCAAAAGAAGATTACATAAGATAGATCTCCATGAATATCATGGAGAACTTTGTATTGAAGATCCAAGAGAGAGAAGAAGCCATCTAGATACTAACTATGGACCCGTAGGTCTATGGTGAACTACTCACGCATCATCAGAGAGGTCATGGTGTTGATGAAGAAGCCCTCTGTGTCCGAATCCCCCCTCCGGTAGGGCACCAGAACGTGCCCCGGATGGGATCTTGCGGAGACAGAAACTTGCGGCCGCGGAAAAGTGATTTCGATGATCTCCTGATTTTTTTGGGATTTTTAGGGAATATATAGGCGCAACCCCTGGGGCAGAGCGCGCCCAGGAGGCCCACAAGCGTGTGGTCCGCGACCTCCCCCCTGACCGCGGGGTGGGGGCTTGTGGGTCCCTTGAGGCTCCCCTGCCTTGGCTCTCAAGCTTCCTGATCTTCTTCCATTACGGAAAAAATCTTTTCAGGGATTATCTTCCGTTTGGACTCCGTTTCAAAATCTCCTCCGAAAGGGGTAAAAACATAGAAAAAACAGGAACTGGCACTTGGCACTGAGTTAATAAGTTAGTCCCAAAAATATATAAAAGGAATGCAAAACATCCAAAGTTTGACAACATAATAGCATGAAACCATCGAAAATTATTGATACGTTGGAGACGTATCAATATACAAGCCAAGTTATATAATGAAAATACCCACTAGTATAAGAAAGTGATAAAACAAGAGACTCTCTATCATGAAGAACATGGTGCTATTTTGAAGCACAAGTGTGGAAAAAGATAGTAGCATTGTCCCTTCTCTCTTTTTCTCTCATCATTTGTTTTTGTTTGGGTTCTTTGGCCTCTTTTTTTTCATTTCATTTTTTATTGGTGGGCATCATTGGCTTTTTTTATTTCCTCACATGGGACAATGCTCTAATAATGATGATCATCACACTTTATTTACTTACAACTCGATACTTAGAACAATAATGACTCTATATGAAATGCCTCCGGCAGTGTACCGGGATGTGTGATACGTCCATTTTGCATCATGCTTTCATGTTGATAATTATTGCTTTATGGGATGTTATATTACTTTGTGGTACCATATTTATGCTTTTTATCTCTTATTTTGCAAGGTTTATTTGAAGAGGGAGAATTCAGGCAGCTGGAATTCTGGACTGGAAAAGGAGCAAATCTTAGTCCACTATTCTGCATATCTCCAAATGCCCTGAAAATTTACGTGGATTTTTTTGGGATTGTATAAAAAAAATTGGGCGAAAGAAGTACTAGAGGGGAGCTACGAGGACGCCACCGCCCCCTGGTGGCGGATGGCAAGCTTGTGGGCTCCCTGATGGCCCACTAGCCCCCCTCTTTTGCTATATGAAGGGTTTCGTTCCAGAAAAAATCAATTTGGAGCTTTTTCGTGGTTTCGCCGCCGCCAAGAGGCGGAACTTGAGCAGATCCAATCTAGAGCTCCGGCAGGACGATCCTGCCGGGGAAGCTTCCCTCCCGGAGGGGGAAATCGTCACCATCGTCATCACCAACACTCCTCTCGTCGACGGGGAGGCATCTTCATCAACATCTTCATCAGCGCCATCTCCTCTGCAATCCCTAGTTCATCTCTTGTAACCAATCTCCGTCTCACGACTCCGATTGGTACTTGTAAGGTTACTAGTAGTGTTGATTACTCTTTGTAGTTCATGCTAGTTGGATTACTTGGTGGAAGAGTTTATGTTCAGATCCTTGATGCTATTCATTACACCTCTGATCATGATTATGATTATGCTTTGTGAGTAGTTACTTTTGTTCTTGAGGACATGGGATAAGTCATGCTGATAATAGTCATGTGAATTTGATATTCGTTCGGTATTTTGATATGTTGTATGTTGTCTTTTCCTCTAGTGGTGTTATGTGAACGTCGACTACAAAACACTTCACCATATTTGGGCCTAGAGGAAGGCATTAGGGAGTAGTAACTAGATGATGGGTTGCTGGAGTGACAGAAGCTTAAACCCAGTCTATGCGTTGCTTCGTAAGGGGCTGATTTGGATCCAGTAGTTTAATGCTATGGTTAGACATTGTCTTAACTCTTCTTTCGTAGTTGAGGATGCTTGCGAGAGGGGTTAATCATAAGTGGGATGCTTGTCCAAGTAAGGGCAGTACCCAAGCACCGGTCCACCCACATATCAAACTATCAAAGTAACGAACGCGAATCATATGAACATGATGAAACTAGCATGACAGAAATTCCTGTGTGTCCTCGGGAGCGTTTTTCCTCCTATAAGACTTTGTTCTGGCTTGTCCCTTGCTACAAAAGGGATTGGGCCACTTCCTGCACCGTTTCCACCACTTGTTACTTGTTACTTTTCGCTTGCTACATTTCACCTCACTACACCATCACTTGTTACCGCTACTTTCAGTGCTTGCAATTATTACCTTGCTGAAAACCGTTTATCAGAGCCTTCTGCTCCTCGTTGGGTTCGACACTCTTACTTATAAAAAGGACTACGATTATACTTGTGGGTCATCAAGACTCTTTTCTGGCACCGTTGCCGGGGAGTGAAGCGCCTTTGGTAAGTGGAAATTGGTAAGGAAACATTTTTATATTGTGCTGAAATTTATTGTCACTTGTTGATATGTCTTCATCGTATCTACCTTTCCAAACTATTTTGCCCTTGTTTTGGACTTTAATTTGCATGATTTGAATAGAACTAACCTGGACTAACGCTGTTTTCAGCAGAATTGCCTTGGTGTTATTTTTGTGCAGAAATCAAAGTTCTCCAAACGTCCTGAAAATTTACGGGGAGCAGTTTTGGAAAATATAAAAAATATCTGCGCCAAGTTCCACCTGAGGGGGTGGGCCAATGGGCCACAAGCCCTAGCTCCGCCACCACCCCCCTGGTGGTGGTGGGCAGGCTTGTGGGGCCCACAAGGCTCTGCCGCCCCCAACCTCAGGTCTATAAGTCCCCTTTCGTCCCAGAAAAAAATAAAAAGAGAAGTTTTCGCCGCGTTTACGATACGGAGGCGCCGTCACCACCTGTTCTTCATCTGGAAGGCAGATCTGGAGTCCGTCTTGGGCTCCGGAGAGGGGAAATCGTCGTCATCGTCATCATCAACCTTCTTCCCTCTCCAATTCCATGAAGCTCTTCGTCGTTCGTGAGTAATCTATTCGTAGGCTCGCTGGGCGGTGATGAGTAGGATGAGATCTATCATGTAATCGAGTTAGTTTTGATGGGGATTGATCCCTAGTATCCACTATGTTCTGAGATTGATGTTGCTACTACTTTGCCATGATTAATGCTTGTCACTAGGGCCCGAGTGCCATGATTTCAGATCTGAAATTATTATGTTGTTACCAATATATGTGTGTTTTAGATCTGATCTTGCAACTTGTAGTTATCTACTATGTGTTATGATCCAGCAACCCCGGAGTGACAATAACCGGAACCACTCCCGGTGATGCAGATAGTTTGAGGAGGTCATGTGTTCACCAAGTGCTAATGCGTTGGTCCGGTTCTTTATGAAAAGGAGAACCTTAATATCCCGTAGTTTACTTTTGGACCCCGCTGCCACGGGAGGGATGGACAATAGATGTCATGCAAGTTCTTTTCCCTAAGCATGTATGACGACACACAGAATGCATGCCTACATCACATTGACGAACGGGAGCTAGCCACATATGTCTCCGTGTTATAGCTATTGCATGATGAATATCATCCAAACAAACCACCGACCCATTGCCTACGAGTTTGTCCTACTGCTGCTGCTACTTGTCTTGCTCTGCTGCTACTACTGTTGCTACTTCTGTTACTTGTCTTGCTCTGCTGCTACTGCTGTTACTTGTCTTGCTCTGCTGCTGCTACTACTGTTGCTACTACTATCGCTTGCTGCTGTTGCTACTTGCTACTGCTGTCACTACTACTTTTCCTTGCCGCTGCTATTGCTCGTTACACTGCCGTTACTCGCTACATTGTTGTTACTACTTTGCTTGCGGATACTAATGTTTCAGGCGTGGTTGAATCTGACAATTCAACTGCTAATACTTGAGAGTATTCTCTCACCTCCCGTCGTGTGAATCAACAAATTTGGGTCGAATACTCTACCCTCGAAAACTACTACGATCCCATGCGCTTGTGGGTCGTCAACAACATTCTTCTAGTTTCGATTGTCGGAGAGTGCTAATAGCATTCTTCTGGTGCCGTTGCAAAGGGGAATAACAGTTGGCATCAAGCATTTTTCTGGCGACATTGCCGGGGAGGTATTGCTATATTCTCTCAGTCACTTGGGATTTATATCTGCTGGTGACTATGAAGAATCTGAAGGATCCGAAGACCAAAGTCTTGCCCTCAACTACGAGGGGAGGTAAGGAATTGCCATCTAGCTCCGCACTTGATTCACCTTCAGTTATGAGTAAGTTTGTGACATCACCTCCTGCTAGAAATCTTGATTTGTCGCATGTGCTTGATGATGCTGATGATGTTACTTCTAGAGATGCTATGACTGATGATGCTATGCTTGATACTATGCCTGATGATACTATGCTTGATGCTATGCCTGATACTGCTAGAGATGCTATGCTTGATACTGCTTTGCCTGATGATGCTAGAGATGCTATTTTGCCTGATGATGCTATGCTTGATACTGCTAGAGATGCTACTTTGCCTGATGTTCCACTAGGAGTGTTCCTTGATGCTCATATTGCTAGAGTTATTGCCAATGCTCGTGATGCTTCTGATACTGTCGATACTATTGAGATAGAACCTGCTTTTGCTCCTTCTAGATCTAGATCTCCTAGATATGAATTGCCTGATATACCTGAGGTTACGTCATGGAGCGAGAGATAGCTGAGGATTTCTTTGCGTGTAAGGATGCCTATGACGCTGAGAAATTACTTCTCAAGTGGAAGGAAAAATCTCGGGAAGCTAGGATGAAATATGACCCGAAGTTTGCCATTTCACCTATCTTTATCACCGATAAGGATTATGAATTCTCTGTCGATCCTGAGATAATCTCTCTAGTCGAATCTGATCCTTTTCACGGTTATGAGTCTAAGACGGTCGTAGCCCATCTTGCCAAACTACACGATATAACCACCCTTTTCACTAATGAGGAGAAGATCTGCCACTACTATATCCTTAAGCTATTTCCTTTCTCTCTAAAGGATGATGCTAAAGTCTGGTTCACCTCTCTTGCTCCTCGATGTGTGCGTAGTCCCCAGGAGATGGTCTATTACTTATGTGAGAAATATTTCCCTGCCCATAAGAAGCAAGTTGCCTTGCAGGAAATATACAACTTCGCTCAACTCCAAGAAGAGAGTGTTCCACAAGCTTGGGGGAGGCTCGTCCAGCTATAGCATGCTTTGCCTGATCACCCTCTTAAGAAGAACGAGATACTTGATATCTTCTATAACGGACTTACCGATGCCTCTAGAGACCACCTAGATAGTTGTGCCGGTTGTGTTTTTAGGGAACGAACTATAGAACAAGCTGAGACTCTACTGAATAACATGTTGATCAACGATAATGCTTGGACTATTGCCGAACCACCTCCTAAGCCAACTCCAAAGAAAAGAGGTATTCTATTCCTCAGTCCAAAGATATGCAAGAAGCTAAGAAATCTATGCAAGATAAAGGCATTAGATCTGAAGATGTCAAAAATCTACCACCTATCAAAGAGATCCATGGTCTCGATAACCCGATACAGGTAGTGGAAGTGAATTCTCTGCGTAGGTTTGATGAGAGCGATATTCCTTTTGATAAACCTGCTAGCCTATGCTTTGATGAATTTCACAACTTTGTTGCCAAACAACAGAGTTTCAATGATTATGTTAGCACACATTTGGAACAAAGTACTCGTATGCTTAGCCATTTAAGTGCTTGGGTAGACAGAAATGTCAATGATCTGAAGCTTCTGAGTAAACATGCCTCTATGATTACTACTCAGGTAGAACAAGTACTTAAAGCTTAGAATGACTTGCTCAATGAATTAAATGACAACTATGTCAGAGTCATTACTAGAGGAGGCAAAATGACTCAGGAACCTTTGTATCCTGAAGGTCATCCTAAGAGAATTGATCAAGATTCTCAAGGAATCAATGCTGATACACCTAGTCATCCTAAGGAGAAGAAGAAGGATGATAGAAGCCTACACGCTAGTTCACGAAATACTGTCACACCTGAAGAACCTAATGATATTTCTGCGTGTGATGCAGAAACACAATCTGGTGATGAACATGAACCTGGTGACAATATGGACAGTGATGTTCATAATAATGCTCAACCTAGCAATGATGAGGATGTGGAGATTGAACCTACGGTTAATCCTGATAACCCAGAACCTAAGAGATACGATAAGAATGACTTCACTGCTAGGAAGCATGGTAAAGAAAGAGAGCCATGGTTTCAGAGACCTATGCCCTTTCCTCCTAAGCCATCCAAGAAAAAGGATGATGAGGATTTTGAGCGCTTCGTTGAGATGATAAGACCCGTCTTTCTGCATATGCGGTTAACTGATATGCTCAAGATGTCTCCGTATGCCAAGTACATGAAAGATATCATGACTAATAAACAGAAGATACCAGATCTTGAGATCTCCACCATGCTTGCCAACTACACTTTTAAAGGTGGAACTCCTAAGAAACTTGGTGATCCCGGAGTGCCCACTATACCTTGCTCTATTAAAGGAAACTACGTAAGAATTGCCTAATGTGACCTCGGAGCCGGTCTTAGTGTTATGCCGCTCTCTATTTATCGTAGACTTGAATTGGATAAGTTGACACCCACTGAAATTTCTCTGCAAATGGCCGACAAATCAACTGCTTTCCCTATCGGCATTTGCGAGGATGTGCCTGTTGTGATTGCTAACACCACTATCTTAACAGACTTTGTTATCTTGGATATTCCTGAGGACGGTGCCATGGCTGTCATCCTCGAAAGACCCTTTTTAAACATTGCAGGGGCTGTTATAGATTGCAACAAAGGCAATGTGACTTTCCATGTCAATGGTAATGAGCACACAGTGCACTTTCCGAAGAAACGATATCAAGTACATTAGATCAATGCTATCGAAAAGACTTCATCGATTCTTATTAGGAGCTTTGAATGCCCTATTCCTCGTGTCAAGATGAAGTATGATTTGCTTGTTGGGGAGATACATATCCCCATTGAGGTGACTTAGTGGCTATTCGAAAATTCTCCGTTCTCTCTTGCGATTCGAGAAGGTTTTGCCATAAGGACTTGATCAATCCCATTGACGGATTTCTTTCGATGACCATGAAACGGATGAATCAAAGAGTCACATACCTCTGTATTGAGCTTTCATTTTCTTTTGCTTAGAAGAAAAATGATAGAATTAGTTTAGCTTTTCCTGTTTTCTGTTTTAGCGTCCCGGAGAAAAATACCTCGAAAATAAAAAAAAATCCGATGGTCCTCAAAATTTAGTATTATTTTTTCTGGAATTTTTGAAAATTTATGGGCCTGAGAGCTGGCCTGGGGGGCTGACCAGTGGGTCACAAGCCCTGCCACCGCCACCTACCCCCCTGGTGGCGGGGTGCAACCTTGTGGGGCCCACAGGCACCCCCTCCACTCATTCCAGCTCTCAGCCTCTTCTTCCACCTTCAGAAAAAATTGTTTCGCAGCTCAAACCCATGTTATTGCTCATTTGGCTGTGATTTTCGATCTCCTTGCTCAAAGCACCATTCTCCGAACCGCTTTGGGGAAATTACTCCTTGGTAAGTGACTCCTCCATTGGTCCAATTAGTTTTTTCTCTATTGCTTTATCCTTCGCGTATTCTTGCTACCTTGGTGACCCTGTTCTTGAGCTAGAAAAGTTGATTTTAGCTCGTCCCAAGTAGTTTTAGCGCGTGATACGGTCTCTAGGCACTAGTAGGAGTAGTTGCTACAAGGTGTGGTGGGTCTTTATTCACTTTTCTCTTGAACTTCAAAAATTTCAGCAAAAGGAAATTATGTTCAGGAGGAAGTTTCATGGTGGTTCCTCATGTAAGAAGGGTCCTCGTCTCTCTTTTCGGGAGCCCGAACCTTTTCAACTAAGGGACGCACCGGTACAACCATGTGAATGGCCTTCCGATGAGCTCATGATCGAAACAGGTTTCAAGGATGAGTTTGATGCACTTGTCCACAATGCCGGGTTAGAAGAATTCCTCTCAGATAAATGTGAACAGTATGCTATGCTCACTGCCTCTTTCGTGCACAGATTTAAATTTTTAGTTGGCCGTGACTCATCCATACTGTTTGATCTGTACGATAAATCTTATACCGTGGATCTGGATGATTTCAATAGGATTTGCAAGATACCCGATGTGGGTAATGTTAATGATCCTTCTAAGTCTTCGGTCAGAGACTTTGTCTCCAGTATAACTATTGGAGAAACCAGAGATATCACGCAAGCCACCATAGGAAGCATCCATTTCCTTGCCTTGCACTACCTTGCCCTCTTCATAGGTAGGTGCATTAACGGCAAGGGTGCACAGTGTCACCTATGTGCTTCCGACCTTAGTATGCTTAAGAGCGCAGTAACAGGTGACAAGAGCTTCAATATGGGAGCTATAATAGCAAGGAGGCTGAATAAAAATGCCAGTGAGGGGGATTTCTTTGGTGGAGTTTATGCTACATGCTTAGCAAATTTTCTTGGAGTATCCATCCGTCCAGAAGATCCTCCTCTCCGTACAGCCTACGTTGATCGTGTCACTCTAACACGCTACCAGTTCCTTGAGAGAGATCATGGATCCCTCCTATACCGCTTGATATTTAACCGGCATCATGTTTTCCATATTACCCTTTCCTGCTCCTTCTTTCTTTGACTTTCAGGTAAACGAAGATACTACATAACCATAGGAGAGTCAGAGGAGTATGAGAGGAGGCAACGGCTGCTCGACTTCGTGAGGCAGCTATTCAGGCAGTGGCTGCAGCACTCCCGTATAACACCCATTATGACTTTGGGTTTCGCTAGGATCATCCTTGGGAGTAGACCAAGCTAGGCCAAAAGCCTAAGCTTGGGGGAGTTCGTGTTCTCACTGACTTTACATTTATGCTTATGCTTTCACTTTGTTAGCCGGTGTTTACACTTTGCCACTGTATTATTCATGCTAGTTTATTTTTGTTTTCTTGTTTTCTTATTTTGTGTCCTTTTGAGAATACCAAAAAAGATTTTCTTTCTTCTTTTGCTTGTTGGGAGCTTTCCCGTGTAAATAGTTTTCTTTTTCTTTGTGTCAAGGTAGAAGATATTGGTTACAATGTTTATTGGTTCTTGCATGCTTACCTGTTTAGCTTTCAAAGAGCCATATTACTTTGTCTTCTCCTTTGTGTTTGCCTGCAGATTCAGCTTAGTCCAATGCGCTTATTATTGTTCACGTCGTTCGATCGTGCAAATGAAAGGCAACAATGATGATATATGATGAAGTGACTGAGACTGAAAAGCTGGTATGAACTCTATCTATTTTGTTTTTGCAAATATGACTAGCTTGTCGACCCAGATTTAGCTTTGTTGTGAGAGAACCATGTTTGCAATGACAACTTAGATATCATAGTTTCTCATGCCATGCTTATTTAGCTGAGAGATTATAATGGTTTGTCTTGAATGCCAACATAGATTTTGAGATGACTATGATGTAGTATGATAGGATGGTATGTTGGGGAACGTCGCATGGGAAACAAAAATTTTCCTACGCGCACGAAGACCTATCATGGTGATGTCCATCTACGAGAGGGGATGAGTGATCTACGTACCCTTGTAGATCGTACAGCAGAAGCGTTAGTGAACGCGGTTGATGTAGTGGAACGTCCTCACGTCCCTCGATCCGCCCCGCGAACAATCCCGCGATCAGTCCCACGATCTAGTACCGAACGGACGGCACCTCCGCGTTCAGCACACGTACAACTCGACGATGATCTCGGCCTTCTTGATCCAGCAAGAGAGACGGAGAGGTAGAAGAGTTCTCCGGCAGCGTGACGGCGCTCCGGAGGTTGGTGATGATCTTGTCTCAGCAGGGCTCCGCCCGAGCTCCGCAGAAACGCGATCTAGAGGAAAAACTATGGAGGTATGTGGTCGGGCAGCCGTGAGAAAGTCGTCTCAAATCAGCCCTAAAACCTCCGTATATATAGGTGGGAGGGAGGGGAGGAGGCAGCCTCAAAACCTAAAGGTTTGGCCGAAATTGGAGGTGGAGGAGTCCTACTCCAATCCTACTTGGAGTAGGATTCCACCTTCCCACTTGGAAACTCTTTCCACCTTGTGTTTTTTCCTTCTCAAACCTTATGGGCCTTAGTGGGAACTTATTCCAGCCCACTAGGGGCTGGTTTATCTCTTCCCATAGCCCATGAGACCCCTTGGGGCGTGACACCCCTCCCGATGGTCCCCGGCACCCCTCCCGGCACTCCCGGTACATTACCGATGAGCCCGAAACTTTTCCGGTAATGCACGAAAACCTTCCGGTAACCAAATGAGGTCATCCTATATATCAATCTTCGTTTCCGGACCATTCCGGAAACCCTCGTGACGTCCGTGATCTCATCCGGGACTCCGAACAACATTCGGTAACCAACCATATAACTCAAATACACATAAAACAACGTCGAACCTTAAGTGTGCAGACCCTGCGGGTTCGAGAACTATGTAGACATGACCCGAGAGACTCCTCGGTCAATATCCAATAGCGGGACCTGGATGCCCATATTGGATCCTACATATTCTACGAAGATCTTATCGTTTGAACCTCAGTGCCAAGGATTCATATAATCCCGTATGTCATTCCCTTTGTCCTTCGGTATGTTACTTGCCCGAGATTCGATCGTCAGTATCCGTATACCTATTTCAATCTCGTTTACTAGCAAGTCTCTTTACTCGTTCCGTAATACAAGATCCCGCAACTTACACTAAGTTACATTGCTTGCAAGGCTTGTGTGTGATGTTGTATTACCGAGTGGGCCCCGAGATACCTCTCCGTTCACACGGAGTGACAAATCCCAGTCTTGATCCATACTAACTCAACTAACACCTTCGGAGATACCTGTAGAGCATCTTTATAGTCACCCAGTTACGTTGCGACGTTTGATACACACAAAGCATTCCTCCGGTGTCAGTGAGTTATATGATCTCATGGTCATAGGAATAAATACTTGACACGCAGAAAACAGTAGCAACAAAATGACACGATCAACATGCTACGTCTATTAGTTTGGGTCTAGTCCATCACATGATTCTCCTAATGATGTGATCCCGTTATCAAGTGACAACACTTGCCTATGGCCAGGAAACCTTGACCATCTTTGATTAACGAGCTAGTCAACTAGAGGCTTACTAGGGACAGTGTTTTGTCTATGTATCCACACAAGTATTATGTTTCCAATCAATACAATTATAGCATGGATAATAAACGATTATCATGAACTAAGAAATATAATAATAACTAATTTATTATTGCCTCTAGGGCATATTTCCAACAGTCTCCCACTTGCACTAGAGTCAATAATCTAGTTCACATCACCATGTGATTCCAACGAATCCAATACCCATATAGTTATGGGGTCTGATCATGTCTTGCTTGTGAGAGAGGTTTTAGTCAACGGTTCTGAAACTTTCAGATCCGTGCGTTCTTTACAAATCTTTATGTCATCTTATAGATGCTGCTACTACGTGCTATTCGGAAATGCTCCAAATATCCACTCTACTATATGAATCCGTGTCACTACTCATAGTTATTCAGATTAGTGTCAAAGCTTGCATCGACGTTACCCTTTACGACGAACTCTTTAACCACCTCCATAATCGAGAAAAATTCCTTAGTCCATTTGTTACTAAGGATAAATTTTGACCGCTGCTAGTGATTCAAACATGGATCACTCTCTGTACCTCTCAACATACTTTGAGTCAAGGCATACTTCAGGTGCGGTACACAGCATGGCATACTTTAGATTCTACGGCTAAGGCATAGAAGACGACCTTCATCTATTCTCTTTATTCTGCCGTGGTCGGGTTTTGAGTCTTACTCAAATTCACACCTCACAACGCAACCAAGAACTCCTTCTTTGCTGGTCTATTTTGAACTCTTTCAAAAACTTGTCAAGGCATGCATCTTGTTGAAACTTCTATTAAGCGCTTTCGATCTATCTCCATAGATCTTTGATGCTCAACCTTCAAGTAGCATAATCCAGGTACTCCTTTGAAAACTTCTTTCAAACAACCTTGTATGCTTTACAGAAATTCTACATTACTTCTGATCCACAATATGTCAACCACATATACCTATCAGAAATTCTATAGTGCTCCCACTCACTTCTTTGGAAATACAAGTTTCTCATAAACCTTGTACACACCCAAAATCTTTGATCATCTCATCAAAGTGCTTATTCCAACTCCGAGATGCTTGCACCAGTCCATTGAAGGATCACTGGAGCTTGCATACTTGCTAGTATCTTTAGGATCGACAAAACCTTCTGGTTGTATCACATACAATGTTTGCTCAAGGAAACCGTCGAGGAAACAATGTTTTGACATCCTACGTGCAATATTTCATAAATAATGTAGAAACTACTAACATAATTCTAACAGACCTTTAGCATCGCTACGAGTGAGAAAGACTCATCATAGTCAACTGTTTGATCTTGTCGAAAACATCTTTGCGACAAGTCGAGCTTTTCTTAATAGTGACTTATCACCATCATCGTCTGTCTTCTTTTAAAGATCCATTTTACCCAATAGTCCCATGACCATCAAGTAGTTCTACCAAAGTCTACACTTTGTTTTCACACATGGATCCTCTCTCGGATTTTATGGCTTCCAGCCATTTGTCGGAATCTGGGCCCACCATCGCTTTCTCCATAACTCGTAGGTTCACTGTTGCTCAACAACATGACCTCCAAGACAGGGTTACCGTACTACTCTGCAGCAGTACGCGACCTTGTCGACCTATGAGGTTTGTAGTAACTTGATTCGAAGCTTAATGATCACCATCATCAGCTTCCACTTCAATTGGTGTAGGCGCCACAGGAACAACTTCCTACGCCCTGCTACACACTGGTTGAAGTGATGGTTCAATAACCTCATCAAGTTCTACTACCCTCCCACTCAATTCTTTCGAGAGAAACCTTTTCTCGAGAAAGGATCCGTTTCTAGAAACAAACACTTTGCTTTCGGATCTGAGATAGGAGATGTACCCAACTGTTTTGGATATCCTGTGAAGATGCATTTATCCGCTTTGGGTTCGAGCTTATCAGACTGAAACTTTTTCACATAAGTTTCGAAGCCCCAAACTTTCAAGAAACGACAGTTTAGATTTCTCTAAACCTCAGTCTATACTGTGTCATCTCAACGGAAATACGCGGTGCCCCATTTAAAGTGAATGTGGTTGTCTCTAATGCATAACCCATAAACGATAGTGGTAATTCGATAAGAGACATCCCAGCATGCACCATACTAAATAGTGCGTGGCTATGACGTTCAGACACATCATCACACCATGATGTTCCAGGTGGCATGAACTGTGAAACAATTTCCACATTGTCTTAACTGTGTACCAAAAATTCGTAACTCAGATATTCATTTCTATGATCATTTCATAGACAGTTCATCCTCTTGTTACGACGAACTTCACTCTGAAACAGAATTGAACTTTTCAATATTTCAGACTTGTGATTCATTAAGTAAATACTCCTGTATCTACTCAAGTCGTCAGTGAAGTAAGAACATAATGATATCCACTGCGTGCCTCAACACTCACTGGACTGCATACATCAAAATGTATCACTTCCAACAAGTTACTATCTTGTTTCATCTCAATGAAAACAAGGCCTTGCTCATGTGGTATGATTTGCATGTCACTAGTGATTCGAAATCAGGTGAGTAAAGATCCATCAGCATGGAGCCTCTTCATGCAATTTATACTAACATGACTCAAGCGGCAGTGCCACAAGTAAGTGGTACTATCATCATTTAACTCGTATCTTTTGGCACCAATGTGTAACACTACAATCGAGATTCAATAAACCATTGAAGGTGATTATTCAAGCAAATAGAGTAACCATTATTCCTTTTGAATGAATAATCGTATTGCAATAAACATGATCCAATCATGTTCATGCTTAACGCAAGCACCAAATAACAATTATTTAGGTTCAACACCAATCCCGATGGTAAAGGGGGCGTGTGACGTTTGATCATATCAACCTTGGAAACACTTCCAACACGTATCGTCACCTCACCTTTAGCTAGTCTCCGTTTATGCCGTAGCTTTCATTTCGCGTTACTAATCACTTAGCAACCGAACCAGTATCCAATACCCTCGTGCTACTAGGAGTACTAGTAAAGTACACATCAACATTATGTATATCAAATATACTTCTCTCGACTTTTGCCAGCCTTCTTATCTACCAAGTATCTAGAGTTGCTCCGCCTCAGTGACTGTTCCCCTTATTACAGAAGCACTTAGTCTCGGGTTTGGGTTTAATCTTGGGTCTCTTCATTAGTGCAGCAACTGTTTTGCCGTTTCACGAAGTATCCCTTCTAGCCCTCGCCTTTCTTGAAACTTAGTAGTTTTTCAAACCATCAACTATTGATGCTCCTTCTTGATTTCTACTTTCGCAGTGTCAAACGTCGCGAATCTCTCAAAGATCATTGTATCTATCCTTGATATGTTATAGTTCATCACGAAGCTCTCAAAGCTTGGTGGCAGTGACTTTTGGAGAACCATCACTATCTCATCTGGAAGATTAGCTCCCACTTGATTCAAGTGATTGTCGTACTCAGACAATCTGAGCACACGCTCAATGATTGAGCTTTTCTCCTTTACTTTGTGGTCAAAGAATTTTGTTGGAGGTCTCGTACCTCTTAACAAGGGCACAAGCATGAAATCACAATTTCATCTCTTCAGAACATCACTTATGTTCCGTGACGTTTAAAACGTTTTCGGTGCCTTGCTTCTAAGCCATTAAGTACTTTGCACTGAACTATCGTGTAGTCATCAGAAACGTGTATGTCGGATGTTCACAGCATCCACAGACGACGCTCGAGGTGCAGCACACCGAGTGGTGCATTAAGGACATAAGCCTTCTGCGCAGCAACGAGGACAATCCTCGGTTTTACAGACTCAGTCTGCAAAGTTTGCTACTATCAATTTTCAACTAAATTTTCTCTAGGAACATAAAAAAACAGTAGAGCTATAGCGCAAGCTACATCGTAATTCGCAAAGACCATTAGACTATGTTCATGACAATTAGTTCAATTAATCATATTACTTAAGAACTCCCACTCAAAAAGTACATCTCTCTAGTCATTTGAGTGGTACATGATCCAAATCCACTATCTCAAGTCCGATCATCACGTGAGTCGAGAATAGTTTCAGTGGTAAGCATCCCTATGCTAATCATATCAACTATATGATTCATGCTCGACCTTTCGGTCTCATGTGTTCCGAGGCCATGTCTGCACATGCTAGGCTCGTCAAGCTTAACCCGAGTGTTCTGCGTGTGCAACTGTTTTGCACCCGTTGTATGTGAACGTTGAGTCTATCACACCCGATCATCACGTGGTGTCTCGAAACGAAGAACTGTCACAACGGTGCACAGTCGGGGAGAACACAACTTCGTCTTGAAATTTTAGTGAGAGATCACCTCATAATGCTACCGTCGTTCTAAGCAAAATAAGGTGCATAAAAGGATTAACATCACATGCAATTCATAAGTGACATGATATGGCCATCATCACGTGCTTCTTGATCTCCATCACCAAAGCACCGGCACGATCTTCTTGTCACCGGCGCCACACCATGATCATCCATCAACGTGTTGCCATCGGGGTTGTCGTGCTACTTATGCTATTACCACTAAAGCTACATCCTAGCAAAATAGTAAACGCATCTGCAAGCACAAACGTTAGTATAAAGACAACCCTATGGCTCCTGCCGGTTGCCGTACCATCAACGTGCAAGTCGATATTTCTATTACAACATGATCATCTCATACATCCAATATATCACATCACATCGTTGGCCATATCACATCACAATCATACCCTGCAAAAACAAGTTAGACGTCCTCTAATTTTGTTGTTGCATGTTTTACATGGTGACCGAGGGTATCTAGTAGGATCGCATCTTACTTACGCAAACACCACAACGGAGATATATGAGTTGCTATTTAACCTCATCCAAGGACCCCCTCGGTCAAATCCGATTCAACTAAAGTTGGAGAAACAGTCACTTGCCAGTCATCTTTGAGCAAAGGGGGTTACTCGTAATGATGAAACCAGTCTCTCGTAAGCGTACGAGTAATGTCGGTCCAAGCCGCTTCAATCCAACAATACCGCGGAATCAAGAAAAGACTAAGGAGGGCAGCAAAACGCACATCACCGCCCACAAAAACTTTTGTGTTCTACTCGAGAAGACATCTACGCATGAACCTAGCTCATGATGCCACTGATGGGGAACGTCGCATGGGAAACAAAAATTTTCCTACGCGCACGAAGACCTATCATGGTGATGTCCATCTACGAGAGGGGATGAGTGATCTACGTACCCTTGTAGATCGTACAGCAGAAGCGTTAGTGAACGCGGTTGATGTAGTGGAACGTCCTCACGTCCCTCGATCCGCCCCGCGAACAATCCCGCGATCAGTCCCACGATCTAGTACCGAACGGACGGCACCTCCGCGTTCAGCACACGTACAACTCGACGATGATCTCGGCCTTCTTGATCCAGCAAGAGAGACGGAGAGGTAGAAGAGTTCTCCGGCAGCGTGACGGCGCTCCGGAGGTTGGTGATGATCTTGTCTCAGCAGGGCTCCGCCCGAGCTCCGCAGAAACGCGATCTAGAGGAAAAACTATGGAGGTATGTGGTCGGGCAGCCGTGAGAAAGTCGTCTCAAATCAGCCCTAAAATCTCCGTATATATAGGTGGGAGGGAGGGGAGGAGGCAGCCTCAAAACCTAAAGGTTTGGCCGAAATTGGAGGTGGAAGAGTCCTACTCCAATCCTACTTGGAGTAGGATTCCACCTTCCCACTTGGAAACTCTTTCCACCTTGTGTTTTTTCCTTCTCAAACCTTATGGGCCTTAGTGGGAACTTATTCCAGCCCACTAGGGGCTGGTTTATCTCTTCCCATAGCCCATGAGACCCCTTGGGGCGTGACACCCCTCCCGATGGTCCCCGGCACCCCTCCCGGCACTCCCGGTACATTACCGATGAGCCCGAAACTTTTCCGGTAATGCACGAAAACCTTCCGGTAACCAAATGAGGTCATCCTATATATCAATCTTCGTTTCCGGACCATTCCGGAAACCCTCGTGACGTCCGTGATCTCATCCGGGACTCCGAACAACATTCGGTAACCAACCATATAACTCAAATACGCATAAAACAACGTCGAACCTTAAGTGTGCAGACCCTGCGGGTTCGAGAACTATGTAGACATGACCCGAGAGACTCCTCGGTCAATATCCAATAGCGGGACCTGGATGCCCATATTGGATCCTACATATTCTACGAAGATCTTATCATTTGAACCTCAGTGCCAAGGATTCATATAATCCCGTATGTCATTCCCTTTGTCCTTCGGTATGTTACTTGCCCGAGATTCGATCGTTAGTATCCGTATACCTATTTCAATCTCGTTTACTGGCAAGTCTCTTTACTCGTTCCGTAATACAAGATCCCGCAACTTACACTAAGTTACATTGCTTGCAAGGCTTGTGTGTGATGTTGTATTACCGAGTGGGCCCCGAGATACCTCTCCGTTCACACGGAATGACAAATCCCAGTCTTGATCCATACTAACTCAACTAACACCTTCGGAGATACCTGTAGAGCATCTTTATAGTCACCCAGTTACGTTGCGACGTTTGATACACACAAAGCATTCCTCCGGTGTCAGTGAGTTATATGATCTCATGGTCATAGGAATAAATACTTGACACGCAGAAAACAGTAGCAACAAAATGACACGATCAACATGCTACGTCTATTAGTTTGGGTCTAGTCCATCACATGATTCTCCTAATGATGTGATCCCGTTATCAAGTGACAACACTTGCCTATGGCCAGGAAACCTTGACCATCTTTGATTAACGAGCTAGTCAACTAGAGGCTTACTAGGGACAGTGTTTTGTCTATGTATCCACACAAGTATTGTGTTTCCAATCAATACAATTATAGCATGGATAATAAACGATTATCATGAACTAACAAATATAATAATAACTAATTTATTATTAACTCTAGGGCATATTTCCAACATGGTATTATCCTTTGAATGTTTCAAGTGGCTTGACTTGGTGCATGTTCATGCATGTAGTTGAAACAAAATCAACATAGCCTCTATGATGTTCGTGTTCATGGTGATTTATATCCTGTTCATGCTTGCATTCAATGTTAGTCAAACTCATTGCATCTTGATGGCTGTTGTCGCTCTGTAGTTGGTCGCTTCCCAGTCTTTTGCTAGCCTTCACTTGTACTAAGCGGAATACTGCTTGTGCATCCACTTCCATAGACCCAAAAGTTTTTCCATGAGAGTCGACCATACCTACCTATTTGCGGTATCTACCTGCCGTTCCAAGTAAATTTGCATGTGACATTCTCTAAACCTTCTAGAAATAATCTGTTTTGCATGCCCGAACCGCTCATGTGGTGACAGGGGGCTATTGATATCTTCCATGCTAGGAGTGTTATCCTCGACATGTGTTTATTCACAGTCATTCACGAGAAAGGGGTCGGTAATTGGAATGCCTAGTTCCATGCTTAAATCGAAAACTTAACTGTAAAACAAGACTCCCCCCGAATTGATGTTAGTATGGACGGTACCCGAGGATTCGGCTAGCCGTGGAGTGTGATTGATTGGTGCTGGGAGAGTTAAAACTTTAGTTTTCTGTTTGGGAACCGCCTATAGCATGAGTAGCATGGAAGATATTGAGAACTCTTGGTCATTGCATTGACAATGAAAGCATGCCACCCAAAATTATTATCTCTGTTTTCAAAGCTTGAGCTCTCGCACCTCTGCAAATCAATGCTTCCCTCTGCGAAGGGCCTATCTATTTATTTTCCTGTTGAGTCATCCTCCTCTTATATAAGCACCAATTAGAGAGCACCTCTGTCATTTTTATGCTTTGCTTTTGATTGATATTGAGTATGACTATGACTTGATCTTCGTTGCTATGAAGTACAGTGTTTAGTTAGCCCTTGATCTTTCAAAGTACTCTGCATTTATGTTTTGCGGTCTCGGAAAGAGCTAGCGAGATACCACCTATTCATATTGCTTCATGCATGTTTGGATTGAAGTGTTGGTATTTGAAACTTATTATTATTTGCTCGTTACCTGATTATGCCATTGATATTAGTTTACCGTGAAACCTTTGTGTCATTTGCTTATGTGGTTAACTTGTGATCTTGCTGAAATTCTGGTTATGAGTTAGACATAGTTGCAACAACAAGATCAAACAGAGTTTGTCAAAGTTTTTCTTTCTCTCTCAGTTTGTCAACTGAGTTGCTTGAGGACAAGAAGGGTTTTAAGCTTGGGGGAGTTGATACGTCTCCATCGATCTACTTTTCCAAACTCTTTTGCCCTTGTTTTGGACTCTAATTTGCATGATTTGGATGGAACTAACCTGGACTGACGCTGTTTTCAGCAGAATTGCATTGGTGTTATTTTTGTGCAGCAATCAAAGTTCTCCAAACGTCCTTAAAATTTACGGGGAGCAGTTTTGGAAAATATAAAAAATATCTGCGCCAAGTTCCACCTCAGGGGGTGGGCCAGTGGGCCACAAGCCCTGGCTCCGCCACCACCCCCCTGGTGGCGGTGGGTAGACTTCTGGGGCCACACGGCTCTGCCGCCCCCAACCTCAAGTCTATAAGTCCCCTGTTGTCCCAGAGAAAAATAAAAATAGAAGTTTTTGCCGCATTTATGATACGGAGGCGCCGCCACCACCTGTTCTTCATCTCGAGGGCAGATCTGGAGTCTGTCTTGGGCTCCGGAGAGGGGAAATCGTCGCCATCGTCATCATCAACCTTCTTCCCTCTCCAATTCCATGAAGCTCTTCGTCGTTCATGAGTAATCTATTCGTAGGCTCGCTGGGCGGTGATGAGTAGGATGACATCTATCATGTAATCGAGTTAGTTTTGATGGGGATTGATCCCTAGTATCCACTATGTTCTGAGATTGATGTTGCTACTACTTTGCCATGCTTAATGCTTGTCACTAGGGCCCGAGTGCCATGATTTCAGATTTGAAATTATTATGTTGTCACCAATATATGTCTGTTTTAGATCAGATCTTGCAAGTTGTAGTTATCTACTATGTGTTATGATCCAGCAACCCCGGAGTGACAATAACCGGAACCACTCCCAGTGATGACCGTAGTTTGAGGAGTTCATGTGTTCACCAAGTGCTAATGCGTTGGTCCGGTTCTTTATTAAAAGGAGAACCTTAATATCCCGTAGTTTCCTTTTGGACCCTGCTGCCACGGGAGGGATGGACAATAGATGTCATGCAAGTTCTTTTCCCTAAGCACGTATGACGACACACGGAATACATGCCTACATCACATTGATGAACGGGAGCTAGCCACATATCTCTCCGTGTTATAGTTGTTGCATGATGAATATCATCCAAACAAATCACCGACCCATTGCCTACGATTTTGTCCTAATGTTGTTGTTACTTGTCTTGCTCTACTGCTACTACTGTTGTTACTGATGTTACTTGTCTTGCTGTGCTGCTACTACTGTTGCTACTGTTGTTACTTGTCTTGCTCTGTTGCTGCTGCTACTGTTGCTACTATTGTCGCTTGCTACTGCTGTCACTACTTCTTTTCCTTGCCGCTGCTATTGCTTATTACACCGTCGTTACTCGCTACTTTGTTGTTACTACTTTGCTTGCGGATACTAATCTTTCAGGTGTGGTTGAATCTGACAATTCAACTGCTAATACTTGAGAGTATTCTCTCACCTCCCGTCGTGCGAATCAACAAATTTGGGTCAAAGACTCTACCCTCGAAACCTGCTGCAATCCCATGCGCTTGTGGGCCGTCAACAACATTCTTCTAGTTTCGATTGCCGGAGAGTGCTAATAGCATTCTTATGGTGTCGTTGCAAAGGGGAAGAACAGTTGGCATCACTTGTCACTATGGAAACTGTTCCTTTGAGGAGTTTGTTCGGGGTGTCTTCACCACGAACGGAAGCACGAGGAGTTGTTCCTCAACCTGAGGTACCTACTAAAAGTATCTTTTATGAAATTCCTTCGGGTATGCTTGAGAAACTGCTGGCTAATCCTTTTACATGAGATGGATCTTCACATCCAGACTTACATCTGATCTATGTAGATGAAGTTTGTGGTTTATTTAAGCTTGCAGGTTTCCCGAGGATGAGGTAAATAAGAAATTTTTTCCTTTATCTTTGAAGGATAACGCGTTAACATGGTATAGGCTATGCGATGATACTGGATCATGGGACTACAATCGGTTGAAATTGGAATTTCATCAAAAGTTTTATCCTATGCACTTAGTACATCGTGATCGAAACTTTATTTATAAGTTTTGGCCTCGTGACAGGGAAAGCATAGCTCAAGCTTGGGGGAGGCTTAAATCAATGCTATATTCATGCCCCAATGATGAGCTCTCGAGAGATATTATCACTCAAAACTTTTATGCTCGGCTTTCTCATGAAGATCGTACCATGCTTGACACTTCTTGTACTGGTTCTTTTATGAAGAAGGATATTGACAACAAGTGGAATTTATTGGAAAGAATCAAACGTAACTCTGAAGATTGGGAGCTGGAGGAAGGTAAGGAGTCAGGTATGAATTTCCAGTTTGATTACGTTAAATCTTTTGTTGAGACAAGAACTTCTAGAGATTTTAGCGCTAAGTATGGACTTGACTCTGAGATAGTAGCTTCTCTATGTGAATCTTTTGCTGCTCATGTTGATCTTCCCAAAGAGAAGTGGTTTAAGTATCATCCTCCAATAGAAAGGAACATAGTCAAAACAAATCTAGTTGAGGAGAAAATCATTGCTTTTAGTGATCCTGTTGTTCCTTGTGCCTACGCTGAGAAACTACCATACCCTGCTAGGACAAAGGAGGAATCTAAAGCTCCAACTGTGATACGTAGGGGTTACATTAGACCACTTGCACCCCCTGAGGAGATTAGAGTTGAACCTAGTGTTGTTATTATCAAAGCTCTCTTAACCGAAGACGTAGACGGGCATGTTATCAAATTCTGTGAGGAATCTGCTAGAATTGCTAAACCTCACGCGAAAGACAAATACGGACATGTAGTTGGCCTGCCCGTTGTTTCTGTTAAGATAGGAGATCACTGTTACCATGGTTTATGTGATATGGGAGCTAGTGTTAGTGCAATACCCCGTTCTCTATATGATGAAATCAAAGATGAGATTGCACCTGCTGAGCTAGAACCCATTGATGTCACTATTACGCTAGCTAATAGAGACATTATCTGCCCTCTGGGAATTGTGAGAGACGTAGAACTCCTGTGTGGTAAGACGAAGTATCCTACTGATTTCCTCGTCCTTGGTACTGCACAAGATAGCTTTTGTCCCATCATATTCGGTAGACCCTTTCTTAACACTATCAATGCTCACATTGATTGCATTAAGCAGACTGTCACAGTTAGTTTTGAGGGTGTGTCTCATGAATTTAACTTCTCCAAGTTTGGAAGACAACCCCATGAAAAAGAGTCGTCTGGTAGGGATGAAATCGTTGCTCTTGCCTCTATTGCCGTACCTCCTACGGATCCTTTAGAGCAATATCTGCTTGAGCATGAAAATGATATGCATATGGAGGAAAGAGATGAGATAGATAAGATTGTCTTAGAACAATATCCTATTCTCAAGAATAATCTGCTTGTTGAACTGCTTGGGGATCGTCCCCCACCAAAGGTTGATCCTGTGTTCGAGCTTAAACAGTTGCCTGATACTCTTAAGTATGCCTATCTTGATGAGAAGGAGATATATCATGTTATTATTAGTGCTCTCCTCTCAGAGCACGAAGAGAAGAAGTTACTAAAAACTCTGAGGAAGCATCGTGCTGCTATTGGATATACTCTTGATGATATTAAGGGTATTAGTCCCACTCTATGTCAGCATAAGATTAAAACCGATCCTGATTCTAAACCAGTTGCTGATCATCAAAGGAGATTAAATCCAAAGATGAAAGAGGTCGTTAGAAAAGAAATATTAAAGCTTCTGGAAGCAGGAATCATTTATCATGTTGCTCATAGTGATTGGGTAAGTCCAACACATTGCGTACCTAAGAAGGGAGGTATCACCGTCGTTCCTAATGATAAGGATGAACTAATCCCACAAAGGATTATTACTAGTTATAGGATGGTGATAGACTTCCAGAAACTGAACAAGGCAACCAGGAAAGATCATTATCCTTTGTCGTTTATCGACCAAATGCTAGAAAGGCTATCAAAACACCCACACTTCTGCTTTTTAGACGGTTATTCACGTTTCTCGCAAATACCTGTTGCACAATCTGATCAGGAGAAAACCACTTTCACCTGCCCCTTCGGTACCTTTGCTTATAGACGTATGCCTTTTGGCTTATGCAATGCACCTGCCACCTTTCAAAGATGTATGATGGCTATATTCTCCAACTTCTGTGAAAAGATTGTCGAGATTTTCATGGATGACTTCTCCGTTTACGGGTCTTCCTTTGATGATTGCCTCAACAACCTTGATCGAGTCTTACAGAGATGTGAAGATACCAACCTCGTCTTGAATTGGGAGAAGTGCCACTTTATGGTAAATGAAGGTATCATTTTAGGACACAAAATTTCTGAAAGAGGCATTGAAGTTGATAAGACTAAGGTTGATGCAATTGAGAAAATGCCTTGCGCCACAGATATCAGAGGTATACGAAGTTTCCTAGGTCATGCTGGTTTCTGTAGAAGGTTCATTAAAGACTTCTCTAAGATTTCTAGGCCTCTTACCAACCTCTTGCAGAAGGATGTTCCTTTTGTTTTTGATGAGGGTTGTGAGGAAGCTTTCGAAATACTTAAGAAGGCTTTGATAACCGCACCTGTTGTTCAACCACCTGACTAGAACTTGCCCTTTGAAATCATGTGTGATGCTAGTGATTATGATGTTGGTGCTGTTCTAAGACAAAGAGTTGACAAGAAGTTGAATGTCATTCACTACGCTAGTAAAACTCTAGACAGTGCCCAAAGAAACTATGTCACTACGGAGAAGGAATTTTTAGCAGTCGTGTTTGCATGTGAAAAGTTCAGATCTTATATAGGTGATTCCAAAGTCGCTATTCACTCTGATCATGCTGCTATTAAGTACCTTATGGAGAAGAAGGATGCTAAGCCTAGGCTGATCAGATGGGTTCTCCTGCTACAGGAATTTGATTTGCACGTCGTTGACCGAAAGGGTGCTGATAACCCTGTAGCAGATAACTTGTCTAGGCTAGAGAATCTCCTTGATGACCCACGACCTATTAATGACAGCTTTCGTGATGAGCAACTAAATGTCATCCGCACTTCACATAGTGCACCGTGGTATGCTCATTACGCAAACTATATCGTAGCCAATAACATACCACCCAGCTTCCCCTATCAGCAAAAGAAGAAGTTTTTCTTTGATTTGAGACACTACTTTTGGGATGATCCTCACCTTTATAAGGAAGGAGTGGATGGTGTTATTAGACGTTGTGTGCATGAACATGAACAGGGACAGATCTTGCAGAAGTGTCACTCCGAAGCCTACGGAGGACACCACGCTCGAGATAGAACTGCTCATAAGGTATTGCAATCAGGTTTCTATTGGCCCACTCTCTTCAAGGACGCCCGTAAGTTTGTCTTGTCTTGTGATGTATGCCAAAGAATAGGGAACATCAGTAAGCGTCAGGAAATGCCTATGAACTATTCACTTCTCATTGAACCATTTGATGTCTGGGGCTTTGATTATATGGGACCCTTCCCGAGTTCCAATGGGTACACTCACATCTTAGTTGTTGTGGATTACGTCACTAAGTGGGCAAAACCTATCCCCACTAAAAATGATGATCACCACACCTCTATTAAGATGCTTAAAGAAGTCATTTTCCCAAGATTTGGAGTCCCTAGATATTTGATGACTGATGGCGGTTCACACTTCATTCATAGTGTTTTCCGCAAGATGCTCGCTAAGTATGATGTCAACCATAGAGTTGCATCTCCTTATCATCCTCAGTCTAGTGGTCAAGTGGAGTTGAGTAATAGGGAGATCAAATTGATCCTACAAAGGACCATCAATAGATCTCGAAAGAATTGGTCTAGCAAACTTGACGATGCACTATGGGCTTATAGGACTGCTTATAAGAATCCCATGGGCATGTCACCGTATAAAATGGTTTACGGTAAGGCATGTCATTTACCTCTTGGGTTGGAACACAAAGCTTATTGGGCAATCAAAGAGCTCAACTTTGATTTCAAACTTATCGATGAGAAACGGTTGTTTGATATCAGCTCATTAGATGAATGGAGGGCCCAGGCATATGAGAATGCCAAGTTGTTCAAGGAACATGTTAAGAGATGGCACGATAAATGAATATAGAAATGAGAATTCAATGTAGGTGATTATGTCCTACTATACAATTCTCGTTTAAGATTCTTTGCAGGCAAGCTTCTCTCTAAATGGGAAGGTCCTTATGTTATCGAGGAAGTATATCGTTCCGGTGCCATCAAAATCAATAACACGGAATGAAATTTTCCTAGAGTGGTAAATGGGCAAAGAATCAAGCATTACATCTCTGGTACTCCCATAAATGTTGAGACCAATATCATCAATGTCATACTCCACACGAGTACATAAGGGATGTTTATCAGCCTGTTTCAGACCCTGAAAACAAAGAGGTATCTGTTTCGGTAAGTAATTGGACTCCGATGCTTTTCCAATAGGAAATTTCCTCCATTTTGGAATTTTTGGAAAATTAGAAAAATAAAATGCAGTCCATAGAGCGCACGAGGCGGCCAAAAGCTTGGAAGCCGCCACCTACCACCCTGGTGGCGGAGGGAGGGCTTGTGGGCATCTCGTGTGCCTCCCGGACTCCGTTTTCTTGCGAAGCACCCCTTCTGGTCCAGAAAAAATCAATATATATTCGCCCGAAGGTTTTGATCTCCATATGGCGCAGTCTTCCTCTGTTTTCGTTTCGAGCCTATTTCTGTGGCAGATCTAGATCATCATGACTTCCCCAAACGCTCCTAAGGACACGATCTTCGAGAAGGTCATCAATCCCTACCTCATGGAAGTGCTGAAACACCCTCAATCTATCAAGATGAGCGAGGGGATGTTGCACATCTGTGATGTTGAGGGGCCTAAGAAGATCGGAAGCGTGGATACGAGGCTCGAAGCAATGGAGCAACAAGTCTTCAAGTGTCAAGGGATGGTGGAGCGTGGACTCAACGCCAACCACATGATGATCATGGAGTTCACTAGCAATCACAAGATGGATGCCATTGACATTGGGAAACACCTCTCGAGGCTCTATGACAGGGTTGATCAACTTCAGGGCCAGGTCTATGTCCTGCAGAACCAAAACTGTGAGTATGAGTACAGATTTAAATCAATAAGGTTGGCTGCAGATTTAAGGATTCCGGCGACTCGTTCATCCTGCCATGATGGAGCACCTATGCCTTGGAAGACGGAGGATCAGACTACTCCAACAACTCCACCACCATCACCACCAAAGGAAGACAACTAAGCATTGGTATGGGCAATCCCCTTGGCTTCTGCCAAGCTTGGGGGAGTTGCCCTGGTATCGTATCACCTTTATATCTTTTGCTTTTACCTTTGTTTTAGTTCTTTCCTTTTCAGTTTTTATTTCTTCTTTTAGAGGAATCAGTCTTTAGTGTTTAGTTTGAGTCTTTTGCTTTTGACTCTCCCCCGATGTATTCGAGCTTACGAGCTATATAATAAAGAGTATCTTAGTCAAGGGCTTTGCTTTGTGCCATGATCAAAAGTATGAAAAGAACGATAGCATGAAAGATCATGAGATGATCTTATGGAAAGTGATAGCTTCACATATGACAAGTATGATGATTGAAACTTGTTGAGAATAAATCAACATAGACCTCAGTCATTGTTGCAATTAATAATAATTAATGAGGAAAGAGAGGTTCACATATAAATATATCATCTTAGACACTTTTTACAATCGTGAGCACTCACCAAACTATTACATGCTTAGGAGTAGATGTTGGACAAGGAAGACAACATAATGAATTGTGTTTGCTTGGTTCCAAACAATGTTATATGATTAGAGATCCCTTAGCATGTCACGATTGCTTCCACCTCATGTTAGCCAAAACTCCCGCACCAAGTAGATATACTACTTGTGCATCCATAAACCTTCGACCCAGTTTTGCCATGAGAGTCCACCATACCTACCTATGGATTGAATAAGATCCTTCAAGTAAGTTGCCATCGGTGCAAGCAATAAAAATTGCTCTCTAATATGTATGATCTATTAGTGTGTGGAAAATAAGCTTTGTACGAACCTGTGATGAGGAAGACATAAAAGCGACAGACTGTATAATAAAGTTCTTTATCACACGAGGCAATATAAAGTGGCATTCCTCCGCACTAAGAGGACACGCATTCAAACTTCAAAAGCGCATGACAACCTCTGCTTCCCTCTGCGAAGGGCCTATCTTGTACCTTTACTTTTTTCCCTTGTAAGAGTCATGGTGATCTTCACCAATTCCCTATTTTTGCCTTTGTCTTGGCTACCGTCACATGCTTGGGAAAGATCTATATTCATATATCAACTTGGAGTTGAGTACTTATGCTTTATTGTTGTTGACTTTACCCTTGAGGTAAATAGTTAGAAGGCAAAACTATAAGCCCCTATCTTCCTCTGTCTCCAGCTGAAACTTTGACACCATGAATACCACGTGAGTTGTAACAATTGTGGAAAACAAAAGAGATGATTGAGTATGTGGGTTTGCCTTACAAGCTCTTATTTGACTCTTTCTGATGTTGTGATAAATTGCAATAGCTTTAATGACTTTGGACTGTTGTTGGTTACTTCTCGTTAAGGTTTTTGCTTCATGCTTTACTTTGTGAAGGAATTGTTACTTTCCCATAAGAATCTTTATGATGTATTGTTGTTCTATGTGTGATCATGATGCCCTCGTGTCTGTATTATGTTTTATCGACACCTTCGTCCCTCAACATGTGGACATGTTTATGGAAGTTCGTTTTCGCTTGAGGACAAGCGAGGTCTAAGCTTGGGGGAGTTGATACGTCCATTTTGCATCATGCTTTCATGTTAATATTTATTGCTTTATGGGCTGTTATATTACTTTGTGGTACCATATTTATGCCTTTTCTCTCTTATTTTGCAAGGTTTATTTGAAGAGGGAGAATTCAAGCAGATGGAATTCTGGACTGGAAAAGGAGCAAACCTTAGTCCACTATTCTGCGCATCACCAAATGCCCTGAAAATTTACGTGGAACTTTTTGGGATTATATAAAAAATACTGGGCCAAAGAAGTACCAGAGGGGAGCTACCAGGGTGCCACAAGCTCTGCCACTGCCACCCCCCTAGTGGCGGATGGCAAGCTTGTGGGCTCCCTGACGGCCCACTAGCCCCCCTCTTTTCCTATATGAAGGGTTCGTTCGAGAAAAAAATCAATCGGGAGCTTTTTCGTGGTTTCGCCGCCGCCACGAGGCAGAACTTGAGCAGATCCAATCTAGAGCTCCGGCAGGACGATCCTGCCGGGGAAACTTCCCTCCCGGAGGGGGAAATTGTCGCCATCGTCATCACCAACACTCCTCTCGTCGGAGGGGAGGCATCTTCATCAACATCTTCATCAGCACCATCTCCTCTCCAATCCCTAGTTCATCTCTTGTAACCAATCTCCGTCTCATGCCTCCGATTGGTACTTGTAAGGTTACTAGTAGTGTTGATTACTCTTTGTAGTTCATGCTAGTTGGATTACTTGGTGGAAGAGTTTATGTTCAGATCCTTGATGCTATTCATTACACCTCTGATCATGATTATGATTATGCTTTGTGAGTAGTTATTTTTGTTCCTAAGGACATGGGATAAGTCATGCTGATAATAATCATGTGAATTTGATATTCGTTCGGTATTTTGATATGTTGTATGTTGTCTTTTCCTCTAGTGGTGTTATGTGAACGTCGACTACATAAAACTTCACCATATTTGGACCTAGAGGAAGGCATTGGGGAGTAGTAAGTAGATGATGGGTTGCTGGAGTGACAGAAGCTTAAACCCCAGTCTATGCGTTGCTTCGTAAGGGGCTGATTTGGATCCACTAGTTTAATGCTATGGTTAGACGTTGTCTCGATTCTTCTTTCTTAGTTGCGGATGCTTGCGAGAGGGGTTAATCATAAGTGGGATGCTTGTCCAAGTAAGGGCAGTACCCAAGCATCGGTCCACCCACATATCAAACTATCAAAGTAACGAACGTGAATCATATGAACATGATGAAACTAGCATGACAGAAATTCCCGTGTGTCCTCGGGAGCGTTTTTCCTCCTATAAGACTTTGTTCAGGGTTGTCCCTTGCTACAAAAGGGATTGGGCCACTTGCTGCACCGTTGCCACCACTTGTTACTTGTTACTTTTCGCTTGCTACGTTTCACCTCACTACACCATCACTTGTTACCGCTACTTTCAGTGCTTGCAGTTATTACCTTGCTGAAAACTGTTTATCAGAGCCTTCTGCTCCTCGTTGGGTTCGATACTCTTACTTATCGAAAGGACTACGATTGATCCCCTATACTTGTGGATCATCAATGTGCAACGATCTATCTTAGCGTATGAAATTGAAACATCTCGCTAGCTATCTTACGATCATGCAATGGCAAAATGAAAATGATGGCACATGTCATGAGACGGAACTGTGGGAGTTGCATGGCAATATATCTCGGAATGGCTATGAAAATGCCATAATAGGTAGGTATGGTGGCTGTTTTGAGGAAGATATATGGTGGGTTTGTGGACCGGCGAAATTTGCACGGCACTAGAGAGGCTATCAATGGTGCAAGGTGAGAGTGCATCTATACCATGGACTCACATTAGTCATGAAGAACTCATATACTTATTGCGAAAGTTTTATTAGTAATCGAAACAAAGTGCTAAACGCATACTCCTACGGGAAGGGTTGGTAGGTGTTAACCATCGCGCGATCCCGACTGCCACACAAAGGATGACAATCAATAAATCAATTATCCTCCGACTTCCTAACATAGCGGTTCACCATACGTGCATGCTACGGGAATCACTAACCTCAAGACAAGTATTTCTAGATTCACAACATCCTACTAACATAACTCTAATATTACCATATCCATATCTCAAAACTAATTCTGAGGAATCAAACTTCTCTTACTAATCAATGCACTTGAATATGAAATTTTTTATTATATCCTCTTTGGATGCCTATCATATTTAGGACTAATTTCATAACACACGCCAATTACCAAGTTACTAAGAGAGAGCACTCTCAAAATGATATAAGTGAAGATCGAGAGTTTTTATTTCTACAAAATATAACACCGCCGTGCTCTAAAAAGATTGAAGTGAAGTACTAGAGAAAAATTATCTAGCTCAAAAGATATAAGTGAATCTCATGGGAGCAAAATTATCTAGCTCAAAATATATAAGTGAATCTCATGGGAGCTAAATTGCCTAGCTCAAATGATATAAGTGAAGCTCAGTGAGAATTCTAACAAATTCATGATGAGTGAATGTCCCTCTGAAAAAGGTGTGCAGCAAGGATGATTGTGATAAAACAAAAAACAAATACTCCTATAATAAACGACACTCCAAGCAAAACACATATCATGTGGTAAATAAAAATATAGCTCCTAGTAACGCTACCGATGGATTGAAGATGAAAGAGGGGATGCCTTCCCGGGCATCCCCAAGCTTAGACTTTTTGGTGTCCTTGAATTTGTCTTGGGATGACTTGGGCATCCCCAAGCTTAGTCACTTTTCACTTTTTATTCCATTGTCCTTAAGAACATCACCCAAAACTTGAAAAATTCACAACACAAAACTTAAACAGAAACTCGTGATATCATTAGCATAAGAAAACAAACCACCAACTTTTTAGGTACTATAGTAAACTTAATTTCCATTTAGATTGATGTTATATTACTGTATTCTCACTTCTCCATGGCTCATACCCCCCGATACTAAACATAGTTTCATCAAAATAAGTAATCAACACAACAAAAACAGAAACTGTCAAAAACAGAACAGTCTGTAGGAATCTATATATTTCGTATACCTCTGGTATCCCAAAAATTCTGAAAAATTATTACAATTAGGGAAATTTGCATATGAATCAGCAGCAAAATGAATCAACTCAAAAGCTCATTTTTGATAGGATTTAAAAGTAATTTCGTGAGAAAAAAGTTTCTGTCTTTTTTTCAGCATGATTAAACAACTATCACCAAAACTAATCATAAATGTTCTACTTGGCACAAACACTAATCAAAACATAAAAAACACAATCATAACAGAATCATGATGGTGTGGACTCAAGAAAACAGAAAGTGGAAAGCAAAAAAAATTATTCATTGGGTTGCCTCCCAACAAGCGCTATCGTTAACGCCCTTAGCTAGGCATTGATAATTCAATGATCCTCACACAAAAGACAAGAATTGAAGCACAACGAGAGCATCATAAAGCATGTGAAAATCACATCTAAGTCTAACATACTTCCTATGCATAGGAATTTTATAGTAAATCAAATTATCAAAACAACCAATAGCTACCATATGCAAGGAAGAAGAAAGAGACAATATCAATCTCAACATAACGAGAGGTAATTTAGTAACACGAAAGTTTCTACCACAATATTTTTCTCTCTCATAATAATTACATGTGGGATCATATTCAAATTCAACAATATAACTATCACATAGGATATTATTTTCAAGATCCACATGTATGCAAAGTTGACACTCTTTATTATTGCAATCATTATTATAAATATCATATTCATCATGAGGCTTAAACAAATTTTCAGGATCATATGAAAAATCATCACCCCAATCATGATCATTGCAATAAGTAGTGGACATAGAAAAACTAGCATCGCCAAGCTTAGGGTTTTGCATATTTTCAGCATAATTGACATTCATAGAATTTATAATAAAATCATTGCAATCATGCTTTTCTTTAAAGGGGATAGCAAGTGTGGATGCAAGAGCAATAATTTCACGTTTAACATAAGGAACTATAGCTAGTTCATCTCCATAGGCATCATTAATATTGGCATCGTGGCCACAAGCATAGCAAGCATCATGTTTATCAAGGAGAGATATTTTAATCATATCAACGGAATCACAATTATCTATAGGTTCATGCATATCTTTATTTTCCTCCAAAGAACCGGACATTCTCTCAATAAATTCAATAACATAGGCATTAGAAGCAAAGTTCTCATGGCGATAATTAAGTATGTCAAGATTTTCATATTTGTAGAGAGTAATATCGTACTTTTCAATCAAAGAAACAACTTCATGAGCACCCTTAAAAACAACAAATTCTTCAATTTGTTCGATAACATAATAGCTATAAACACCCTTTTCATAAGAAGATAAGATTTCATTATCATTAAACTCACATAAGTAGGGAATGTGTTTTTTAGGGTTTTTAAAGGAATAAGTATAATCATAAATTTCACATAGATTCAAAGCATAGCATAGCAAACTATTTATGTGATGCCATAAGAGTCTCCCCTTTTCAGACAAACGGTGATGCACAAAGTGAGCATGCTCATCTAAAGATTTCCCATCAACCAAGCTAGTTGGGGTTTCAGCACGAGCACAAAGGGATCGAATATGATCCAAGTAGAAAACTTTAAGTGGATCCATATCAATAGATACTTAGCAAGCAAAGATGGCATATTGAAGGCACATAGCACACAAGCAAAGGGAAAGCAAACGAAAAAGGCAAATATTTTTGTAAATTTTATTTTTTAGAAGTGGGGGAGAGGAAAACAAGAGGTAAATGGAAAATAATGTAATTAAATGCAAGAGATGAATTTGCGATAGGTACTTGGTAGATATGCTTCACTTGAATACTCCCCAGCAACGGTGCCAGAAATTCTTCTTGCTACTTCTTGAGCTTGCGTTGGTGTTTCCCTTGAAGAGGAAAGGGGGATGCAGCAAAGTAGAGATAAGTAGTTCCCTCAGTTTCAGAACCAAGGTATCAATCCAGTAGGAGTATCAAGATGAGACACCAACGAACCCACGCAAAAACAAACAAACCTGCACCCAACGCCATAAAGGGGTTGTCAATCCCTTCACGATGAGATCTGATAGGGATGAAAGGTAAATAGAAATAAAAGTGCAGAAAGGTGTTTTTTGGTGTTTTTGTATGTAGAGCTGAATATACAATGTGTAAAATAGACCCGGGTGCCATAGTGTTCACTACAGGATTCTCTCATGATAGCAAGTATTACGGTGGGTGAACGAATTACTGTCGAGCAATTGATAGAATTGTGCCATGACGATATCTAAGGCAATGATCATACATATAGGCATCACGTCCGAGACAAGTAGACCGATACTTTCTGCATCTACAACTGTTACTCCACACGTCGACCGCTATCCAACATGCATCTAGTGTTTTAAGTTCATAACAAACAGAGTAACGCCTTAAGCAAGATGACATGATGTAGAGGGATAAATTCATGCAATATGATATAAACCCCATATTTTTACCCTTGATGGCAACGACACGATGCGTGCCTTGCTACCCCTTTTGTCGCTAGGTGAGGACACCGGACGGTATGAACCCAAAACCAAGCACTTCTCCCATTGCAAAAATTATAGATCAAGTTGGCCAAACGAAACCCATAACTCGAAGAGAATTACAAGTATACGAAACCATGCATATCAGAAATCAGAGGAGACTGAAATAATATTCATAGATAATCTGATCAGAAATCCACAATTCATCGGATCTCGACAAACAGACCGCAAAAGAAAGTTACATCAGATAGATCTCCATGAAGATCATGGAGAACTTTGTATTGAAGATCCAAGAGAGAAAAGAAGCCATCTAGCTACTAGCTATGGACCCGAAGGTCTGTGGTGAACTACTCACGCATCATCGGAGAGGCAATGGTGTTGATGAAGAAGCCTTCTGTGTCCGAATCCACCTCTGGCAGGGCACCAGAACGGTCCCCAGATGGGATCTCGTGGAGACAGAAGCTTGCGGCTGCGGAAACGTATTTTCGTGGCTCTCTCTGTTTCTTTCGGGATTTTAGGGAACTTATAGGCGAAAGAGGTAGGACAGAGGAGGCAAGGCGGGCCCACGAGCCTGCTAGGCTCCCCCCCTAGGGCGTGCTTAGGGGGCTCGTGACCTCCCACGAGACCTCCTGTCTTGGTTCTCAAGTCTTCTTGGTATCTTCTGTTATGGAAAAAATCATCCGGCAGGGTTTATTCTGTTTGGACTCTGTTTAATATTCTTTTCTGAAAAAGATCAAAAACATGGAAAAAACAAAAACCGGCACTAGGCACAGAATTAATATGTTAGTCCCAAAAATGATATAAAATGGCATATAAATGCATATAAGACATCCCAAGTTGATAATATAATAGCATGGAACAATCAAAAATTATAGATACGTTGGAGACGTATCACCCCCCCCCCCCCATTGCAAAGATTCTTTGGCGTCCGCCTTCTAAAAGCATACGGCAAATAACCTCTTCACCGGATTTTTTTTTGCCGTCTAGTTTGCCGTCAGCTGACGGACGACAACGCCTTTGCCGTCAGGGGTTCCCCCCTTTGCCGTCAGCCATGGCAGACGGCAAAGTCTCAGATTTTTGTAGTGTATTACTTACTGATTATGGGTCATGTGGTTCTACAAACGTTCAGGGAACTTCGGAGAGCGGTTACTGGACCTCGTCCAAACTCGCAGATTTGGTCCATTCTGGCCAATTTTCTATGCTATTACTCACTGAGTTTGGATCTCGGGGCCATCCGACTGTTCGGAGAACTTCGGGGTCCGGTTATGGGGACATCGTCAAAACTCACAGATTTGGTCCATTCTAGCTAGTTTTCTATGCTATTGCTCACTGATTTTGGTTCCTGGGGCGATTTGAACGTTCCACGAACTTCGGGGACCGGTTACGGGGACCTTGTCAAAACTCTTCGATTTGTACCATTCTGTCCAGTTTTCTATGCAATTAGTCACTGATTATGGGACATGTGGTGCTACAAACGTTCGAGGAACTTCGGGGAGCGGTTACTGGGACCTCGTCCAAACCCGCAGATTTGGACCATTCTGGCTAGTTTTCTATGCTACTACTCACTAAGTATGGATCTCGGGGCGATCCGACTCGGGAATTTCAGGATCCGGTTATGAGGACATCGTCAAAAACTCGCAGATTTGGTCCATTCTAGCCAGTTTTCTATGCGATTACTCATTGATTTTGGTTCTCAGGGCGATCTGAACGTTCCACGAACTTCGGCGACCGGTTACAGGGACCTTGTGAAATTTCCTAGATTTGGTCCATTCTAGCCAGTTTTCTATGCTATTAGTCACTGATTATGGGACCCGATGTGCGACAGACGTTCGAGGAACTTTGGGGAGATGTTACTGGGACCTCGTCCAAACTTACAAATTTGGTCCATTCTGGCCAGTTTTCTATGCTACTACTCACTGAGTTTGGATCCCGGGGCGATCCGACTCTTAGATTGATCCATTCTAGCTAGTTTTCTATGCTATTACTCATTGATTATGTGTCCCGAGGCGCTACAAACGTTCCACGAACTCCAGGGACCGGTCACGGGGACCTCGAGAAAACTCGCTGATTTGGTCCATTGTGCCCAATTTTCTATGCTATTAGTCCCATGTTTCGCGAACTCCAAGGACCGGTTACGGGGACCTCGTCAAAACTTGAAGATTTGGTCCATTCTGGCGTGCTTTCTATGCTATTAGTAACTAATTCTCGGTCCCGGGGCGACCCTTACGTTTGGGGAAGTTCGGGGTTGGGTTGTGGAGGCATTGTCAAAACTCGCAGATTTGTTCCATTCTGGCCATTTTTCTATGCTATTACTCACTGATTTTGGTTCCCAGGGCGATCCGAACGTTCCGCGAAATTTGGGGACCGGTTACGGGGACCTTGTCAAAACTCGCGGATTTGGTCCATTGTCACCAGTTTTCTATTCTATTACTCATCGATTCTGGGTCCGGGGGCGCTAAAAACATTCGAACTCCGGGGACCAGTTATGGGGACCTCGTCACAATTCGCGGATTTTGCCCTTTCTGACCAGTTTTCTATGCTATTATTCACTGATTTTGAAACCCGGAGCGACACAAACGTTCGGGGAACTTTGGCGTCCGTTTACTGGGACCTCGTCATAACTCGCATAATTGATCCATTCTGGCCAGTTTTCTATCCTATTACTCACTGATTATGGGTCCCGTGGCGCAACAAAGGTTCGGGAAAATTTGGGGACCGATTACGGGGAACTCGTCAAAACTCGCAGATTTGATCCATTCTGGCCTGTTTTCTATGCTATTACTCACTGATGATGGGTCATGTGGTGCTACAAACGTTCAGGGAACTTCGGGGAGTCGTTACTGAGAGCTCGTCCAAACTCGCAGATTTGGTCCATTCTGGCAGTTTTCTATGCTATTACTCACTATGTTTGGAACTTGGGGCGATCCGACTGTTCGGGGAACTTCGGGGTCCGGTTATGGGGACATCGTCAAAACACATAGATTTTGTCCGTTCTAGCCAGTTTTCTATGCTATTGCTTATTGATTTTGGTTCCCGGGGCGATCTGTACGTTCCACAAACATCGGGGACCAGTTACGGGGACCTTGTCAAAACTGTTAGATTTGGTCCATTCTGGCTAGTTTTCTATGCTATTACTCATTGATTCTGGTTCCTGGACGCTACAAACGTTCCAGGAACTCCGGGGACCGGTTACAAGGACCTTGAGAAAACTCTTAGATTTCGTCCATTCTGGCCAGTTTTCTATGCACTCACTAATTCTGGGTCCTCGGCGCTACAAACGTTCCACGAACTCCGGGGACCGATTACACGGACCTCCTGAAAACTCGCATATTTTGTCCATTCTGCTCAGTTTTCTATGCTATTAATCACTGATTTTGGTTCCCGGGGCGATCTGAATGTTCCACGAACTCCGAGGACCGGTTATGGGGACCTCGTCAAAACTTGCAGATTTGGTCCATTCTGGCCTTTTTTTTATTTTATTACTCACTAATCCTGGGTCCCGGGGCGATCCAAAAGTTCGGGGAAGTTCGGGGTCGGGCTATGGGGCATTGTCAAAACTTGCAGATTTGTTCCATTCTATCCAGTTTTCTATGCTATTACTCACTGATTTTGGTTTCCCGGGGCGATCCGAACGTTTCGTGAAATTCGGGGACCGGTTACGGGGAACTCACGGATTTTGTCCATTCTGGCCAGTTTTCTATGATATTACTCACTGATTCTAGGTTCGGGGGCGCTACAAACGTTCCAGGAGCCCCGGGGACCAGTTATGGGGACCTCGTGAAAACTCGTGGATTTTTCCTTTCTGGCCAGTTTTCTATGCTATTATTCACTAATTTTGAAACTCGGGGCGACACAAACGCTTGGGGAACTTCTGGGTCCGTTTACGCGGACCTCGTGATAACTTGCATAATTGATCCATTCTGGCCAGTTTTCTATGCTATTACTCACTGATTATGGGTCTCGTGGCGCTACAAACGTTCGGGGAACTTTGGCGAACGGTTACGGGGACCTCGTCAAAACTCGCAGATTTGATTCATTTTGGCTAGTTTTCTATGCTATTACTCACTGATTATCGGTCATGTGGTGCTACAAACATTCAGGGAACTTCGGGGAGCAGTTACTAGGACGCCGTCCAAACTCGCGGATTTGGTCCATTCTGGCCAGTTTTCTATGCAATTACTGTTGGGTAACGTAGCATAAATTCAAAATTTTCCTACGCATATTCAGATCTTCCTATGGAGAGACCAGCAATGAGAGAGGGGTAAGGGCATCTTCATACCTTTGAAGATCGCTAAGCGGAAGCGTTGCTAGAACGCGGTTGATGGAGTCGTACTCGCAGCGATTCCGATCTAGTGCCGAACAACGGCACCTCCGCGTTCAACACACGTGCAGCCCAGTGACGTCTCCCGCACCTTGATCCATCAAGGAGGAGGGAGAGGTTGGGGAAGAACTCCAACAACACGACGGCATGGTGTCGATGGAGAGACGAGGTCTCCCGGCAGGGCTTCGCCAAGCACCGGCAAAGAGGAGGAGGGAGAGGAGCAGGGTTGCGCCGAGAGAGAGGGAAAACCGTGTGTCTCAATGGCCAAAAGTGCCCGATATATATAGGGGAAGGGGAGAGGGGGTGCCACCCCTAGGGTTCCCACCCTAGGGGGTGCGGCAGTCCCCCCAGATGGGAGGTGCGGCGGCTAGAGGGGGAGGAGGGGGGTGGCGCAACAACTGGTGGGCCTTAGGCCCACCTGGCTTAGGGTTTGCCCCCCCCCCCTTTTCTCTCCCCTACACATTGGGCTGAGTGGGGAGGCGCACCAGCCCATCTAGGGGCTGGTTCCCACCCCCACTTGGCCCACCTTATCTCCCGGGGTCGTTGCCCCCCTTCGGTGGTCCCGGTGGTCCCGGTACATTACCGGTGACGCCCGAAACACTTCCGGCTTCATCGAACCTTAAGTGTGTAGACCCTACGGGTTCGGGAGACAGGCAGACATGACCGAGACACTTCTCTGGCCAATAACCATCAGCGGGGTATGGATACCCATGGTGGCTCCCACTAGCTCCACGATGATCTCATCGGATGAACCACGATGTCAAGGATTCAATCAATCCCGTATACGATTCCCTTTGTCTGTCGGTATAGAACTTGCCCGAGATTCGATCGTCGGTATACCTATACCTTGTTCAATCTCGTTACCGGTAAGTCTCTTTACTCGTTCCATAGCACGTCATCGTGTGACTAACTCCTTAGTCACATTGAGCTCATGATGATGTTCTACCGAGTGGGCCCAGAGATATCTCTCCGTCACACGGGGTGACAAATCCCGATCTTGATTCATTCCAACCCAACAGACACTTTCGGAGGTACCCGTAGTGCACCTTTATAGTCACCCAGTTACGTTGTGACGTTTGATACACCCACAGCACTCCTACGGCATCCGGGAGTTGCACAATCTCACGGTCGAAGGAAAAGACACTTGACATTAGAAAAGCTTTAGCATACGAACAATACGATCTAGTGCTATGCTTAGGATTGGGTCTTGTCCATCACATCATTCTCCCAATGATGTGATCCCGTTAGCAATGACATCTAATGCCCATGATCAGGAAACCATGATCATCTATTGACTAACGAGCTAGCTAACTGGAGGCTTGCGAGGGACACATTGTGATCTATTTATTCACACAAGTATTACTGTTTCCTGTTAATACAATTATAGCATGAACAATAGACGATTATCATGAACAAGGAAATATGATAATAACCATTTTATTATTGCCTCTAGGGCATATTTCCAACAGTCTCCCACTTGCACTAGAGTCAATAATCTAGTTACATTGTGATGTATCGAACACCCATAGCATTATGGTGTTGATCATGTTTTGCTCGTGGAAGAGGTTTAGTCAACGGGTCTGCAATATTCAGATCCGTGTGTACTTTACAAATATCTATCACTCCACTCTGGACATGATCCTGGATGGAGTTGTAGCGGCGTTTGATGTGCTTCGTCTTCCGGTGAAACCTGGACTCCTTGGCTATGGCAATGGCTCCAATGTTATCACAGAAGAGTGTCATAGGCCCGACGCGCTTGGAACCACTCCAAGGTCGGTGATGAGCTCCTTCATCCAAATTCCTTCATGAGCCGCTTCTGAAGCAGCTATGTACTCCGCCTCACATGTAGATGCTGCCACGACTTCTTGCTTGCTGCTGGACCAGCTCACTGCCCCACCATTCAACACATATACGTATCCGGTTTGTGACTTTGAGTCATCTGGATCTGTGTCGAAGCTAGCGTCGACGTAACCCTTTACGACGAGCTCTTCGTCACCTTCATAAAGGAGAAACATTTCCTTAGTCCTTTTCAGGTACTTAAGGACATTCTTGACCGCTGTCCAGTGTTCCATACCTGGATCACTTTGGTACCTCCCTACCAAACTTATGGCAAGGTTTATATCAGGTCTCGTACACAGCATGGCATACATTAGAGAGCCCACGGCTGAAGCGTAGGGGACAAAACTCATCTTCTCTCTATCTGCTGCCGTGGTCGGCGACTGAGTCTTACTCAATCTTATACCTTGCAAAACTGGCAAGAACCCTTTCTTTGAGTTTTCCATATTGAACTTCTTCAATATCTTGTCAAGGTATGTACTTTGCGAAAGACCTATGAGGCGTCTTGATCTATCTCTATAGATCTTGATGCCTAATATGTATGCAGCTTCTCCAAGGTCCTTCATTGAAAACTCTTGTTCAAATAGGCCTTTATGCTCTCCAACATCTCTATATTATTCCCCATCAATAATATGTCATCCACATACGGTATGAGGAAAGCTACAGAGCTCCCACTCACTTTCTGGTACAGACAGGCTTCTCCTAAACCTGTATGAACCCAAACGCTTTAATCACCTCATTAAAGCGAATGTTCCAACTCCGAGATGCTTGCACCAGCCCATAGATGGAGAGCTGGAGCTTCCACACTTTGTTAGCACCCTTAGGGTCGACAAAACCTTCTGGTTGCATCATATACAACTCTTCTTTAAGGTTCCCGTTAAGGAACGCTGTTTTGACGTCCATTTGCCAAATTTCATAATCATAAAAGGCGGCAATTGCTAACATGATTCGGACTGATTTCAGCTTCGCTACGAGAGAGAAAGTCTCTTCGTAGTCTACTCCTTGAATTTTTCGAAAACCCTTTGCGACAAGTCGAGCTTTGTAAACGGTTACATTACCGTTTGCATCAGTCTTCTTCTTGAAGATCCATTTATTTTCTATGGCTCTCCGGTCATCGGGCAAGTCCACCAAAGTCCATACTTTGTTCTCATACATGGATCCTATCTCGGATTTCATAGCCTCAAGCCATTTGTTGGAATCCGGGCCCGCCATCGCTTCTTCATAGTTCGAAGGTTCACCGTTGTCTAACAACATGATTTCCATCACAGGGTTGTCGTACCACTCTGGTGCGGAGCGTGCCCTTGTGGACCTTCGCGGTTCAATAGTAACTTGATCCGAAGCTTCATGATCATCATCATTAACTTCCTCTTCAGTTGGTGTAGGCGCCACAGGAACAACTTCCCGCACTGCGCTACTATCCTGTTCGAGAGGGGGTGCAATTACCTCATCAAGTTCTACCTTCCTCCCACTTACTTCTTTCGAGAGAAACTCTTTCTCTAGAAAGGATCCGTTCTTGGCAACAAAGGTTTTACCTTCGGATCTAAGATAGAAGGTATACCCAATAGTTTCCTTAGGGTATCCTATGAATACGCATTTCTCCGCTTTGGGTTTGAGCTTTTCTGGTTGAAGTTTCTTCACATAAGCATCGCAGCCCCAAACTTTAAGAAACGACAACTTAGGTTTCTTGCCAAACCATAGTTCATACGGTGTCGTCTCAACGGATTTAGACGGTGCCCTATTTAAAGTGAATGATGCAGTTTCTAATGCGTATCCCCAGAATGATAGCGGTAAGTCGGTAAGAGACATCATGGATCGTACCATATCTAATAAAGTGCGATTGCGACGTTCAGACAAACCGTTGCGTTGCCGTGTGCCAGGCGGCGTCAGTTGTGAAACGATTCCACACTTCCTTAGGTGTGTGCCAAACTCGTGACTCAAATATTCTCCTCCACGATCAGATCGTAGACATTTAATTTTTCTGTCACGTTGATTCTCGACCTCACTCTGAAATTCCTTGAACTTTTCAAATGTCTCAGATTTGTGCTTCATCAAGTAGATATACCCATACCTACTCAAATCATCGGTGACGGTGAGAACATAACGATAACCACCGCGAGCTTCAACGTTCATTGGACCACACACATCAGTATGTATTATTTCCAATAAGTCGGTTGCTCTCTCCATTATTCCAGAGAATGGAGTCTTAGTCATCTTGCCCATGAGGCACGGTTCGCATGTGTCAAATGATTCAAAGTCAAGAGACTCTAACAGTCCATCAGTATGGAGCTTCTTCATGCGCTTAACGCCGATATGACCAAGGCGGCAGTGCCACAAGTATGTGGGACTATCATTATCAACTTTGCATCTTTTGGTACTCACACTATGAATATGTGTAACATCACGATCGAGATTCATCAAGAATAAACCATTCACCAGCGGAGCATGACCATAAAACATATCACTCATATAAATAGAACAACCATTATTCTCTGACTTAAATGAGTAGCCGTCTCGCATTAAGCAAGACCCTGATACAATGTTCATGCTTAAAGCTGGTACTAAATAACAATTATTAAGGTTTAAAACTAATCCCGACGGTAGATGCAGAGGTAGCGTGCCGACGGCGATCACATCGACCTTTGAACCATTCCCGACGCGCATCATCACCTCGTCCTTGGCCAGTCTCCGCTTATTCCGCAGTTCCTGTTTTGAGTTGCAAATGTGAGCAACAGCACCAGTATCAAATACCCAGGAGCTACTACGAGCGCTGGTAAGGTACACATCAATAACATGTATATCACATATACCTTTAACGTTGCCGGCCTTCTTGTCCGCTAAGTATTTGGGGCAGTTCCGCTTCCAGTGACCCTTTCCCTTGCAATAGAAGCACTCAGTCTCAGGCTTGGGTCCGTTCTTTTTCTTCTTCCCGGCATCTGGCTTACCGGGCGTGGCAACAGCTTTGCCGTCTTTCTTGAAGTTCTTCTTACCCTTGCCTTTCTTGAAACTAGTGGTCTTGTTGACCATCAACACTTGATGCTCTTTCTTGATTTCTACTTTTGCAGACTTGAGCATCGAGTACAACTCGGGTATGGTCTTCTCCATCCCTTGCATGTTGTAGTTAAGCACAAAGCCTTTCTAGCTTGTTGGGAGAGATTGGAGGATTCTGTCAATTATAGCATCATCCGGAAGTTCGACTCCAAGTGAAGTCACACGACCGTGTAACCCAGATATTTTGAGTATGTGCGCACTGACAGAACTGTTCTCCTCCATCTTACAGCTAAAGAACTTGTCAGAGACTTCATATCTCTCGACACGGGCATGAGCTTGAAAAACTAGCTTCAGCTCCTGGAACATCTCATATGCCCTGTGTTGCTCAAAACGCCTTTGGAGCCCCGTTTCTAAACTGTATAACATGCCACACCTAACCAGAGAGTAGTCATCACTCCGCGTTTGCCAGACGTTCAGAATGTCCTGGGCTGCTGCGGGAGCGGGAGGGTCACCTAGCGGCGCATCAAGGACATAAGCCTTTTTAGCTGCTTCAAGGATGAGCTTCAAGTTGCGAACCCAGTCCGCATAGTTGCTACCATCATCTTCCAGCTTGTTTTTCTCTAGGAATGCGTTGAAATTGAGGTTGACGTTGGACATCTACAATATTTATAAAGACAACTTTTACACTAAGTTCATGACAATAAAGTTCATTTAATCAAATTAAGTATGAACTCCCACTTAAATCGACATCCCTCTAGTCATCTAAGTGTTACATGATCCATGTTGACTAACCCGTGTCCGATCATCACGTGAGACGGACTAGTCACCATGGTGAGCAACTCCATGCTGATCGTATTCAACCATACGACTCATGTTCGACCTTTCGTCTCTTGTATTCGAGGTCATGTCTGTACATGCTAAGCTCGTCGAGTCAACCTAGGTGTTTCGCGTGTGTAAATCTGGCTTACACCCGTTGTTTGCGAATGTTAGAATCTATCACACCCGATCATCATGTGGTGCTTCGAGACAACGAACCTTCGCAACGGTGCACACTTAGGGGAATACATTCTCGAAATTTTAAGAGGGATCATCTTATTGTGCTACCGTCGTTCTAAGCAATAAGATGTAAAACATGATAAACATCCCAATGCAATCATATAGTTACATGATATGGCCATTATCATCTTTGCTCTTTCGATCTCCATCTTCAGGCATCGCATGATCATCATCGTCACCGGCGTGACACCATGATCTTCATCATCATGATCTCCATCATCGTGTCTCCGTGAAGTCGTCACGCCAACTACTACTATCACTACTACTATAGCTAACCGTTAGCAATGAAGTAAAAGTAGTAAGCACATGGCGTTGCATCTCATACAATAAATTTAAGACAACTCCTATGGCTCCTGCCGGTTGTCATACTCATCGACATGCAAGTCGTGAAACCTATTACAATAACATGATCATCTCATACATCATACATGCAACATCACAACTTTGGCCATATCACATCACATGTCAAACCCTCCAAAAACAAGTTAGACGTCCTCTAATTGTTGTTGCAAGTTTTACGTGGCTGATTTGGGTTTCTAGCAAGAACGCCTTCTTACCTACGTGACAGCCACAACGATGATATGCCACAGCTATTTACCCTTCATAAGGACCCTTTTCATCAAATCCAATCCGACTAGAGTAGGAGAGACAGACACCCGCTAGCCACCTTTATGCACTGTGTGCATGTCTGTCGGTGGAACCAGTCTCACGTAAGCGTACGTGTAAAGTCGGTCCGGGCCGCTTCATCCCACAATACTGCCAGAAAATAATAAGACTAGTAGCGGCAAGAAAATTGACAAATCATCGCCCACAACTTTTGTGTTCTACTCGTGCATAGAATCTACGCATAGAAAACGTGGCTCGGATGCCACTGTTGGGTAACGTAGCATAAATTCAAAATTTTCCTACGCATATTCAGATCTTCCTATGGAGATACCAGCAACGAGAGAGGGGTAAGAGCATCTTCATACCTTTGAAGATCGCTAAGCGGAAGCGTTGCTAGAACGTGGTTGATGGAGTCGTACTCGCAGCGATTCCGATCTAGTGCTGAACAACGACACCTCCGCGTTCAACACACGTGCAGCCCAGTGACGTCTCCCGCACCTTGATCCAGCAAGGAGGGAGAGGTTGGGGAAGAACTCCAGCAACACGACGGCATGGTGTCGATGGAGAGACGAGGTCTCCCGGCAGGGCTTTGCCAAGCACCGGCAGAGAGGAGGAGGGAGAGGAGCAGGGCTGCGCCGAGAGAGAGGAAAAACCGTGTGTCTCAATGGCCAAAAGTGCCTGATATATATAGGGGAAGGGGAGAGGGGGTGCCACCCCTAGGGTTCCCACCCTAGGGGGTGCAGCAGCCCCCCCAGATGGGAGGTGCGGCGGCCAGAGGGGGAGGAGGGGGTGGCGCACCAACTGGTGGGCCTTAGGCCCACCTAGCTTAGGGTTTGCCCCCCCCCTTTTCTCTCCCCTACGCATTGGGCTGAGTGGGGAGGCGCACCAGCCCATCTAGGGGCTGGTTCCCACCCCCACTTGGCCCACCTTATCTCCCGGGGTCGTTGCCCCCCTTCGGTGGTCCCCCGGGGCCACCTCCTGTGGTCCCGGTGGTCCCGGTACGTTACCGGTGACGCCCGAAACACTTCCGGTGTCCGAAACCATCCGTCCTATATATCAATCTTTACCTCCGGACCATTCCGGAGCTCCTCGTGACGTCCGGGATCTCATACGGGACTCCGAACAACTTTCGGTAACCTCGTATAACAATTCCCTATAACCCTAGCGTCATCGAACCTTAAGTGTGTAGACCCTACGGGTTCGGGAGACAGGGAGACATGACCGAGACACCTCTCTGGCCAATAACCATCAGCGGGGTCTGGATACCCATGGTGGCTCCCACTAGCTCCACGATGATCTCATCGGATGAACCACGATGTCAAGGATTCAATCAATCCCGTATACGATTCCCTTTGTCTGTCGGTATAGAACTTGCCCGAGATTCGATCGTCGGTATACCTATACCTTGTTCAATCTCGTTACCGGTAAGTCTCTTTACTCGTTCCGTAGCACGTCATCGTGTGACTAACTCCTTAGTCACATTGAGCTCATGATGATGTTCTACCGAGTGGGCCCAGAGATACCTCTCCGTCACACGGAGTGACAAATCCCGATCTTGATTCGTACCAACCCAACAGACACTTTCGGAGGTACCCGTAGTGCACCTTTATAGTCACCCAGTTACGTTGTGACGTTTGATACACCCAAAGCACTCCTACGACATCCGGGAGTTGCACAATCTCACGGTCGAAGGAAAAGACACTTGACATTAGAAAAGCTTTAGCATATGAACAATACGATCTAGTGCTATGCTTAGGATTGGGTATTGTCCATCACATCATTCTCCCAATGATGTGATCCCGTTATCAATGACATCTAATGCCCGTGATCAGGAAACCATGATCATCTATTGACTAACGAGCTAGCTAACTAGAGGCTTGCTAGGGACACATTGTGATCTATTTATTCACACAAGTATTACTGTTTCCTGTTAATACAATTATAGCATGAACGATAGACGATTATCATGAACAAGGAAATATGATAATAACCATTTTATTATTGCCTCTAGGGCATATTTCCAACAATTACTCACTGAGTTTGGATCTCGGGGCGATCCGACTGTCGGGAAACTTCGGAGTCCGATTATGGGGACATCGTGAAAACTCATAGATTTTGTCCATTCTAGTCAGTTTTCTATGCTATTGCTCACTGACTTTGGTTACCGGGGCGATCTGAACGTTGCACGAACTTCGGGAACAGGTTACGGGGACCTTGTCCAAACTCTTAGATTTGGTCCATTTTGGCCAGTTTTCTATGCTATTAGTCACTGATTATGGGACCCGTGGTGCTACAAAACGCTCGAGGAACTTCATTGAACGGTTACTGGCACCTCGTCCAAACTCGCAGATTTGGACCATTCTGGTTAGTTTTCTATGCTACTACTCACTGAGTTTGGATCCCGGGCGATCCGACTCGGGAAATTTCAGGGTCCGGTTATGGGGACATCGTCAAAACTCATAGATTTGGTCCATTCTAGCCAGTTTTCTATACGATTACTCATTGCTTTTGGTTCCATGTGCGATGTGAACGTTCCACGAACTCCGGGGACCGTTTATGGGGACGTTGTCAAAACTCTTAGATTTGGTCCATTCTGGCCATTTTTTATGTTATTAATCACTGATTGTGGGACCCGTGGTGCTACAAACGTTTGAGGTACTTTAGGGAGCGGTTATTGGGACCTCGTCCAGACTGGTAGATTTGGTCCATTCTGGGCAGTTTTCTATGCTACTACTCACTAAGTTTGGATCCCGGGGTGATCCGACTGTTCGGGGAACTTCAGGTGCGGTTATGGGCACATAGTCAAAAACTCTTGGATTGTCCATTCTGGCCAGTTTTCTATGTTATTACTCACTGATTCTGGGTCCCGGGGCGCTACAATCGTTCCACGAACTCTGGGGACCGGTTACGGGGACCTTATTAAAAACTCGCAGATTTGGTCCATTCTGCCCAGTTTTCTATCCTATTACTCACTGATTATGGGTCCCATCGCGATACAAACTTTCGGGAAACTTCGGGGACCTCGTCAAAACTCGCAGATTTGATCCATTCTGGCCAGTTTCCTATGCTATTACTCACTGATTATGAGTCATGTGGTGCTAAAACGTTCAGGGAACTTCGGGGAGCGGCTACTGGGATGTCGTCCAAACTCGCAGATTTGGTCCATTCTGGCCAGTTTTCTATGCTATTACTCATTGTGTTTGGATCTCGGGGCGATGCGACTATTCGCGGAACTTCGGAGACCGGTTATGGGGACATCGTCAAAACTCGTAGATTTGGTCCATTCTAGCCAGTTTTCTATGCTATTACTCACTAGTTTTAGTTCCCGGGACAATGTGAACATTACATGAACTTCGGGGACCGGTTACGGGGACCTTGTCAAAACTCTTAGATTTGATTCATTCTGGCCAGTTTTCTATGCTATTACTCACTGATTCTGGGTCCCGGGGCGCTACAAATGTTCGATGAACTCCGGGGACCGCTTACGGGGACCTCATTAAAAACTCACAGATTTGGTCCATTCTGCCCAGTTTTCTATGCTATTAGTCACTGATTTTGGTTACCGGGGCGATCCGAATGTTCCACGAGAACTCTGATTACCGGTTACCGGGGCGATCTGAATGTTCCACGAACTCTGATTACCGGTTACAGGGACCTCGTTAAAACTTGCAGATTTGGTCCATTCTGGCCTGTTTTCTATGCTATTACTCACTGATTCTGGGTCCCGGGGCGATCCGAATGTTCGGGGGAAATTCGGGGTAGTGTTATGGGGCATTGTCAATACTCGCAGATTTGTTCCATTCTGCCCAGTTTTATAAGCTTTCACTCACTGATTTTGATTCCCGGGGTGATCCGAACGTTTCGCAAAATTCGGGGACCGGTTACGGGGACCTTCTCAAAACTCGCGGATTTTGTGCATTCTCACGTGTTTTCTATGCTATTACTCACTGATTCTGGGTCCGGGACGCTAAAAACATTCCATGAACTCCGGGGACCTCGTCACAATTCACTGATTTTGTCCTTTCTGGCCATTTTTGTATGCTATTATTCACTCATTTTGAAACCCGGGGCGACACGAACGTTCGGGGAACTTCGGGGTCCGTTTACGGGGACCTCGTGATAACTCGCATAACTGATGCATTTTGGCCAGTTTTCTGTCCCATTACTCACTAATTATGGGTCTCGTGGCGCAACAAACATTTGGGAAACTTCGGGGACCGGTCACGGGGACCTTGTCAAAACTCGCAGATTTGATCCATTTTGGCAAGTTTTCTGTGCTATTACTCACTGAGTTTGGATCTCGGGGCGATCCGACTGTTTGGGAAACTTCGGGGTCCGGTTATGCGGACATCGTCAAAACTCATAGATTTGGTCCATTCTAGCCAGTTTTCTATGCTATTGCTCATTGATTTTGGTTCCCGGGGCGATCTAAACGTTTCACGAACATCGGAGACCGGTTACGGGGAACTTGTCAAAACTCTTAGATTTGGTCCATTCTGGCCCGTCTTCTATGCTATTACTCACTGATTCTGGGTCCTGGCCGCTACAAATGTTCCACGAACTGCGGGGACCAGTTAGAGGGACCTCATGAAAACTCTTAGATTTGATCCATTCTAGCCAGTTTTCTATGCCATTACTCATTGATGCTGGGTCCTGGGCGCTACAAACGTTCCACGAATTCCGGGGACCGGTTACAGGGACCTCCTAAAAACTCGCAAATTTGGTCGTGAAAACTCGCAGATTTGTACCATTCTGGCCTTTTTCTATGCTATTACTCACTGATTCTCGGTCCCGGGGCGATCCGAATGTTCGGGGAAGTTCGGGGTCGGGTTATGGAGCATTGTCAAAACTCGCAGATTTGTTCCATTCTGGGCAGTTTTCTACGCTGTTACACACTAATTTTGGTTTCCCGGGGCGATCCGTACGTTCCGCGAAGTTCGGGGACCGTTTACGGTGACCTTGTCAAAACTCACGGATTTGGTCCATTCTTGCCAGTTCTCTATGCTATTAGTCACTAGTTCAGGGTCCCGGGGCGCTACAAACGTTTCAAGAACTCTGGGACCGGTTACGGGGACCTCATGAAAACTCGCAGATTTGGTCCATTCTGCCTAGTTTTCTATGCTATTAGTTACTGATTTTGGTCCCCGGGGCGATCTGAATGTTCCGCGTACTCCGATAACCGGTCACGGGGACCTCGTCAAAACTCGCAGATTTGGTCCATTTTTGGCCTCTTTTCTATGCTATTACTCACTGATTCTGGGTCCCGGGGCGATCCGAACGTTCCACGAAATTCGGGGACCGGTTACGGGGACCTTGTCAAAACTCACGGATTTGGTGCATTCTCATGAGTTTTCTATGCTATTACTTACTGATTCTGGGTCCGGGGCGCTAAAAACATTCCATGAATTCCGGGGACCTCGTCAGAATTCGCGGATTTTGTCCTTTCTAGCCAGTTTTGTATACTATTATTCACTGATTTTGAAACCCGGGGCGACATGAACGTACGGGGAACTTCTGGGTCCGTTTACGGGGACCTTGTGATAACTCGCATAACTGATCCATTCTAGCCAGTTTTCTATCCCATTACACGAACTTCGGGGACCGGTTACGGGGACCTTGTCACGAACATTCGGGGAAATTCGTGGTCGGGTTATGGGGGCATTGTCAAAACTCGCACATTTGTTCCATTCTGGCCAATTTTATATGCTATTACTCACTGATTTTGGTTCCCGGGGCGATCCGAATGTTCTGCGAAATTCGGGGACGAGTTACGAGGACCTTCTCAAAACTCGCTGATTTGGTGCATTCCCACGTGTTTCCTATGCTATTACTCACTGATTCTATTTCTGGGGTGCTAAAAACATTCCTTGAACTCCGGGGACCAGTTACGGGGACCTCGTCAGAATTCGTGGATTTTGTCCTTTCTGGTCAGTTTTGTATGCTATTATTCACTCATTTTGAAACCCGGGGCGACACGAACGTTCGGGGAACTTCGGGGTCCTTTTACACGGACCTCGTGATAACTCGCATAACTGATGCATTCTGGCCAGTTTTCTATCCAATTACTCACTAATTATGGGTCTCGTGGCGGAACAAACGTTCGGGAAACTTCGGGGACCGGTTACGGGGACCTTGTCAAAACTCGCAGATTTGATCCATTTTGGCAAGTTTTCTTTGCTATTACTCACTGAGTTTGGATATCGGGGCGATCCGACTGTTTGGGGAACTTTGGTGTCCGGTTATGCGGACATCGTCAAAATTCATAGATTTGGTCCATTCTAGCCAGTTTTCTATGCTATTGCTCACAAATTTTGGTTCCCGAGGCGATCTGAACGTTCCACGAACATCGGAGACCGGTTACGCGGACCTTGTCAAAACTCTTAGATTTGGTCCATTCTGGCCCTTTTTCTATGCTATTACTCACTGATTCTGGGTCCTAGGCGCTACAAACGTTCCACGAACTCCGCGGACCGGTTACAGGGACCTCATGGAAACTCTTAGATATGATCCATTCTAGCCATTTTTCTATACTATTACTAACTGATTCTGGGTCCTGGGCGCTACAAATGTTCCACGAACTCCGGGGACCGGTTACACGGACCTCGTGAAAATCGCAGATTTGGTCCATTCTGCTCAGTTTTCTATGCTATTGGTCACTGATTTTTGTTTCCGAGGCGATTTGAATGTTCCGCGAACTCCGAGGACCAGTTACGGGGACCTCGTGAAAATCGCGGATTTGGTGCATTCTCACGAGTTTTCTATGCTATTACTCACTGATTCTGGGTCGGGGCGCTAAAAACATTCCATGAACTCCGGGGACCAGTTACGGGGACCTCGTCAGAATTCGTGGATTTTGTCCTTTCTGGCCAGTTTTGTATGATATTATTACTGATTTTGAAACCCGGGGCGACACGAACATTCGGGGAACTTCTGGATCCGTTTACAGGGACCTCGTGATAACTCGCATAACTGATCCATTCTGGCTAGTTTTCTATCCCATTACTCACTGATTATGGGTCTCGTGGCGCAACAAATGTTCGGGGAACTTCGGGGACCAGTTACGGGGACCTCGTCAAAACTCGCAGATTTGATCCATTCTGGCAAGTTTTCTATGCTATTACTCACTGAGTTTGGATCTCGGGGCGATCCGACTATTCGGGGAACTTTGGGGTTCGGTTATGCGGACATCGTCAAAACTCATAGATTTGGTCCATTCTAGCCATGTTTTCTATGCTATTGCTCAGTGATTTTGGGTCTCGGGGCGATCAGAACGTTCCACGAACATCAGGGACCGGTTACGGGGACCTTGTCAAAACCCTTAGATTTGGTCCATTCTGGCCAGTTTTCTATGCTATTACTCACTTATTCTGGGTCCTAGGCGCTACAAACGTTCCACGAACTCCGGGGACCGGTTACACGGATCTCATGAAAACTCTTAGATTTGATTCATTCTGGCCAGTTTTCTATGCTATTACTGACTGATTCTGGGCCCTGGGTGCTACAAACGTTCCACGAACTCTGGGGACCGGTAACACGGACCTCGTGAAAACTCGCATATTTGGTCCATTCTGCTCAGTTTTCTATGCTATTAGTCACTGATTTTGGTTCCCGAGGTGATTCGAGTGTTCCGCGAACTCCGAGGACCGGTTACGGGGACCTTGTCAAAACTTGCAGATTTGTATCATTCCGGCCGTTTTTTCTATGCTATTACTCACTAATTCTGGGTCCCGAGGTGATCCGAAAGTTCGGGGAAGTTCGGGGTCGGGTTATGGGGCATTGTCAAAACTCGTAGATTTGTTCCATTGTGGCCAATTTTCTATCCTATTACTCACTAATTTTGGTTTGCCGGGTGATCCGAACGTTCCGCAAAGTTCGGGGACCGGTTACGGTGACCTTGTCAAAACTCGCGGATTTGGTCCATTCTGGCCAGTTTTCTATGCTATTAGTCACTGATTAGTCACTGGTTCTGGGTCCCGGGACACTACAAACGTTCCAAGAACTCCGGGGACCGGTTACGGGGACCTCATGAAAACTCGCAGATTTGGTCCATTCTGCCCAGTTTTGTATGCTATTAGTCACTGATTTTGGTTCTTGGGGCGATCCGAATGTTCCGCGAACTCCGTTGACCGGTTACGCGGACCTGGTCAAAACTTGCAGATTTGGTCCATTCTCGCCTGTTTTCTATACTATTACTCACTGATTCAGGGTCCCTGGGCGATCCGAACATTCGGGGAAATTCGTGGTCGGGTTATGGGGGCATTGTCAAAACTCGCGGATTTGGTGCATTCTCACGTGTTTTCTATGATACTACTCGCTGATTCTTGGTCCGGGGCGCTAAAAACATTCCATTAACTCCGGGGACCAGTTACGGGGACCTCAGCAGAATTCAAGGATTTTGTCCTTTCTGACCAGTTTTGTATGCTATTATTCACTGATTTTGAAACCCGGGGTGACACGAACGTTCGGAGAACTTCGGGGTCCGTTTACAGGGACCTCATGATAACTCACATAACTGATGCATTCTGCCCAGTTTTCTATCCCATTACTCACTGATTATGGGTCTCGTGGCGCAACAAACGTTCAGGAAACTTCGGGGACCCGTTACGGGGACCTCGTCAAAACTCACAGATTTGATCCATTCTGGCAAGTTTTCTATGCTATTACTCACTGAGTTTGGATCTCGGGGCGATCCGACTGTTTGGGGAACTTTGGGGTCCGGTTATACGGACATCGTCAAAACTCATAGATTTGGTCCATTCTAGCCAGTTTTCTATGCTATTGCTCAATGATTTTGGTTCCGGGGCGATCTAAACGTTCCACGAACATTGGAGACCGGTTACGGGGACTTTGTCAAAACTCTTAGATTTAGTCCATTCTGGCCAGTTTTCTATACTATTACTCACTGATTCTGGGTCCTAGGCGCTACAATAGTTCCACGAACTCCCGGGACCGGTTACACGGACCTCATGAAAACTCTTAGATTTGATCCATTTGTGGCCAGTTTTCTATGCTATTACTGACTGATTATGGGTCCTGAGCGCTACAAACGTTCCACGAACTCCGGGGACCGGTTACAGGGACCTCCTGAAAACTCGCAGATTTGGTCCATTCTGCTCAGTTTTCTATGCTATTAGTCACTGATTTTGGTTCCCGGGGCGATCTCAATGTTTCGCGAACTCCGAGGACCGGTTACGGGGACCTCGTCAAAACTTGCAAATTTGTACCATTCTGGCCTTTTTTTCTATGCTATTACTCACTGATTGTAGATCCCGGGGCGATCCGAAAGTTCGGGGAAGTTCGGGGTCGGGTTATGGAGCATTGTCAAAACTCGTAGATTTGTTCCATTCTGGGCAGTTTTCTATGTTGTTACTCACTAATTTAGGTTTCCTGGGGCGATCCGTACGATCCGCGAAGTTCGGGGACCGTTTACGGTGACCTTGTCAAAACTCATGAATTTGGTCCATTCTTGCCAGTTTTCTATGCTATTAGTCACTGGTTCTGGCTCCCGGGGCGCTACAAACGCTTCAAGAACTCCGGGGACCGGTTACGGTGACCTCATGAAAACTCGAAGATTTGGTCCATTCTGCCCAGTTTTCTATGCTATTAGTCACTGATTTTGGTCCCCGGGGCGACCCGAATGTTCCGCGAACTCCGATGACCGGTTACGGGGACCTCGTCAAAACTTGCATATTTGGTCCATTCTGGCCTCTTTTCTATACTATTACTCACTGATTCTGGGTCTCGGGCGATCCGAACGTTCGGGGAAATTCGGGGTCGGGTTATGGGGGCATTGTCAAAACTCGCAGATTTGTTCCATTCTGGCTAGTTTTATATACTATTACTCACTGATTTTGGTTCCCGGGCGATCCGAACGTTCCACGAAATTCGGGGACCGGTTACGGGGACCTTGTCAAAACTCGCGGATTTGGTGCATTCTCACGAGTTTTTTATGTTATTACTCACTGATTCTGGGTTCGGGGCGCTAAAAACATTCCATGAACTCCGGGGACTGATATGTCTCAAACGTATATATATTTTTTGATGGTTTCATGTGGTTATCTTGTCTTCTTTGGTTGTTTTATGTACCTTTTATATCCTTTTTATGACTAACTTATTAATTCAGTGCCAAGTGTTAGTTCTTGTTTTTTCTGTATTTTTGACTCTTTTTATGAAAAACCCCGAAATGATTTTTTTCCCGAACGGAAGAAGATGAGGGGGCTTTTGGGCCAAGCCAGGTGTGCTCCAGGGAGCCCACAAGCCCCCACTCCGCCACCAGGGGGGAAGCGGCGGTGGGTAGGCTTGTGTCCTCCCTGGCGGCCCCCTAACCTAGGTCTTTCGCCTATAAATTCCCAAATATTCCACAAAAAATCAGGGGAGCCTCGAAAATACTTTTTCGCCGCCGCAAGCTTCCGTTTTTGCGAGATCTCATCTGGAGACCTTTTCCGGCGCCCTGCCGGAGGGGACTTTGGAGTTGGAGGGCTTCTTCATCATCATCATCGCCCCTCCAATGACTCGTGAGTAGTTCACTTCAGACCTACGGGTCCGTCGTTAGTAGCTAGATGGCTTCTTCTCTCTCTTGGATCTTCAATACAAAGTTCTCCATGATCTTCATGGAGATCTATCCGATGTAATCTTCTTTGGTGGTGTGTTTGTCGAGATCCGATGAATTGTGGATTTGTGATCAGATTATCTATGATATATATTTGAGTCTTTGCTGATTTTCTTATATGCATGATTTGATATCCTTGTAAGTCTCTCCGAGTCTTGGGTTTTGTTTGGCCAACTAGATCTATGATTCTTGCAATGGGAGAAGTGCTTGGTTTTGGGTTCTACCGTGTGGTGACCTTTCCGAGTGACAATAGGGCAGCAAGGCACACATTAAGTAGTTGCCATCAAGGGTAAAAAGATGGGGTTTTTATCATTGGTTTGATATTATCCCTCTACATCATGTCATCTTGCTTAAGGCGTTACTCTGTTCTTATGGACTTAATACACTAGATGCAAGCTGGATAGGAGTCGACGTGTGGAGTAATAGTAGTAGATGCAGAAAGTATCGGTCTTCTTGTTTTGGATGTGATGCCTATAGATATAATCATTGCATAGATATCGTCATGACTTTGCGCGGTTCTATCAATTGCTCGACAGTAATTTGTTCGCCCGCCGTCTACTTGCTTTCATGAAAGAAGCCACTAGTAAACACTACGGCCCCCGGGTCTATTCACATCCATCGTTTACACCTCCGCTTTTACTTTGCTTTGTTACTTTGTTGCTTTCAGTTCTCACTTGGCAAACAATCTATAAGGGATTGACAACCCCTTCATAGCGTTGGGTGCAAGCTTTTGTGTTTGTGCAGGATCTTGAGATACTCCTTCACCGGATTGATACCTTGGTTCTCAAACTGAGGGAAATACTTACGACCGTTGTGCTACATCACCCTTTCCGGTTCGAGGGAACACCAACGCAAGGCTACAAGGCCACGGGGGAAATCCTTTGCATACTTGCCAAGGAAGTCCCTTAAGGTGTAGCCGCAGCTGAAGGATTCCTGGTGCCGTCGACACACCTGTTTCTGGCACCATTGTCGTGGATACACAGCAAACATCAGAAGTATTTCTGGCGCCGTTGCCGGGGATACATAGAAAACATCATAAGTATTTCTGGCGCCGTTGCCGGGGAGGAGAAATCAAGATCTATCCAAGTAGGTCTCACAAACTCTTCTCTTGCATTTACTTTTGTTGCCAGTTGCCTCTCGTTTTCCTCTCCCCGACTTCACATTTGCCGTTTTCATTTGCCTTTCTCCTTCGCCGTTTTCTTTTGCCTTTTTTTTGCTATTTTCTTTTGCCCGTTTCACTCTCTCTTCCTGCTCGTTTGTGTGTGAGATAGTCCATCAATGGCTAGACCCACCACTCCAAACGACACCCCTGAAAATGAAGTTCTCAATTTCAGGCAGAATGAGGAAGAAAATTTGAAGGACGCTTGGTACATGATTTGCAATGCTCAAAGTAGATCTACTCATAAGCAATCCACTACCGTCCTCCTTCGCAGTTTCTATGTTGGAATTTCTCCATGGAATAGGTATATCCTTGATACCATTGTTGGCGACAACTTTTTGGGGAGCCATACTTTTGACTCCTATAGAGCTATCATCAATTTGGTAGGCTCGGCTCCGCTCATGGTTAATGGAACTATCTTGACCTTGGAACACGTGATGCAAAGGCTTGACGCTATTGAAAACAAAATTGCCACAGTTGAACTTATTGAGGGTTTGGATAGAAAGATCCACAATCAAATTACTCAGTACGGATCCAAGGTGGGAAACTTTTTGAAAATTTTAAAGGAGAAGGAACTTATAGTTAATGATTCTTCTAGAATTGGCAAATTAGAAGATGTCATAACCAACTTGGGTTCCGCTTTTGCCGCTGTGCAAAATACTCCAAATCTTACTCTCAAAAAGACCGTCAAGCCTGTTTTTGTTCCTAAAGCTAGTGGTGAGTCATCTAATAAAGATGAAAATCTTAAGATGATAAATGATCACGCTACCTATGGTTTGAGCACCAAAGATGACTATACGTGATTTCATCACTTTTCGCCTAGCTAAGGGCGTTAAACAAAAGCGCTTGTTGGGAGGCAACCCAACGAATCTATCCTTTTTCTTTCTGTTTTGTGTTTTCCACACTTTCATAATTCTGTTATGATTATGTTTTTTGTGTTTATTTTTACGTTTGTGCCAAGCAAAACCGTTATGATTAGTCTTGGGGATGATCGTTTGGTCATGCTGGAAAAGACAGAAACTTTCTTCTCACGAAACGAATTTTCATGTTTTTTCTGTAAGAGCTTTTGAGTTGATTCTTTTTGTTGCTGATTGCTACGCAAATTCTTCAGATTTTCATAAGATTTCAGAATTTTTAAAGTATTAGAGGTATACTAAATATACAGATTGCTACAGACTGATCTGCTGTTAACAGATTCTGTTTTTGTTGTGTTGGTTGCTTATTTTGATGAAACTATTGATAGTATCGGGGGGTATTAGCCATGGAAGATTGAAAGTACAGTAACCCAACATCAGCACAAGTATAATTTAAGTTTGCTACAGTACCTAAGGAAGAGGTGGTTTGCTTTCTTGTACTAATGTTATCACGAGTTTCTGTTTAAGTTTCGTGTTGTGAAGTTTTCAAGTTTTGGGTGAAGTTCTTATGGACAAAAAGATAAAGAGTGGCAAGATCTCAAGCTTGGGGATGCACAAGTCACCCCAAGAGATTCAAGGATGTCGTAAAATCCTAAGCTTGGGGATGCCCCGGGAAGGCATCCCCTCTCTCGTCTTCAATCCATCGGTAACGTTACTTGGGGCTATATTTTTATTCACCACATGTTATGTGTTTTTGCTTGGAGCGTCTTGTATCGTAGGAGTCTTTCATTTTTTTTGTCTCACAATCATCCTTGTTGCACACCTAGAGAGAGAGACATGCACACACCGTGATTTTGTCAAGCTTCACTTATATCCTTTGGTAGACAATTCAGCTCACATGTGCTTCACTTATATCTTTTAGAGCGCAGCGGTGCGTGGCTTGGTAGTTGATCTATGCTTTGAAAGTAGTCTCAAAAGGGGTAGTTATCCAAAGGGATACGAAAACTTCCACCTTCATGTGCATTGAATAGTTAGAGAAGTTTGATTCATCTCAATTAGTTTTGAGTTGTGGTTATGGTAATATTGAAGTCATGCTAGTAAGGTGTTGTGGATCTAGAAATATTTGTGTTGAAGTTAGTGATTCCCGTAGCATGCACGTATGGTGAAGCGCTATGAGATGAAATCTGAGCATGATTAGTATATTGATTGTCATCCTTTGCGTGGCGGTCAGGATCGCGCGATGGTTTATACCTACCAACCCTTCTCCTAGGAGTATGTGTTGAATGCTTTGTTTCGATTACTAATAGAACTTTTGCAACAAGTATATGAGTTCTTCATGACTAATGTTGAGTCCATGGTTTAGATGCACTTTCACCTTCCACCATCACTATCTCCTTAGTGTCGTGCAAATTTCGCCGGTGCACAAAACACACCATTAGCCTCCCTCAAAACAGCCACCATACCTACCTATTATGGCTTTTTCAAAGTCATTCCGAGATATATTGCCATGCAACTACCACCATAACATGTGCCACCACGTCTATATTACCATTGTATGATCGTAAGATAGCTAGCATGATGTTTCCATTGATGTCTATGCCATGCTAGATCATTGCCACGGTACACTACCGAAGGCATTCCATTTAGAGTCATAGTTGCTCTAAGTTTTGAGTTGAAAGTGTGATGATCATAATTAATGGAGCATTGTCCCATGTGAGGAAATAAAAGAGGCCAAAGAAGCCCACCAAAATAAAAATAAAAAAGGGCAAATAGCCCACCAAAAAAATGAGATAAAAAGAGAGAAGGGACAATGCTACCACTTTTTCCACACTTGTGCATATTAAGCACCATGATCTTCATGATTGAGAGTCTCTCGTTTTGTCACCACCATATAGCTAGTGGGAAATCTTCAATATATTACTTGGCTTGTATATTCCAATGATAGGCTTCCTCAAAATTGTCTTAGGTCTTCGTGAGCAAGCAAGTTGGATGCACACCCACTAGTTTTCTTTAAGAGCTTTCACATATTCGTAGCTCTAGTGCATCATTTGTATGGCAATCCCTACTCATTCACATTGATATCTATTGATGAGCATCTCCACAGCTCATTGATATGCCTAGTTAATGTGACTATCTTCTCCTTTTTTGTCTCGTAACCTCCACCACATTCCACACCATCTATAGTGCTATAACCATGGCTCACGCTCATGTATTGCGTGAGAGTTGAAAAGGTTTGAGAAAGTAAAGGTGTGAAACAATTACTTGGTCAATACCGGGGTTGTGCATGATTTAAATTCGTTGTGCAATGATGATAGAGCATAGCCAGACTATATGCTTTTGTAGGGATAACTTTCTTTTGGCCTTGTTATTTTGAAAGTTCATGATTACTTTGCTAGTTTGCTTGAATTATTATTGTTTCCACGTCAATAGAAAACTATTGTTCTGAATCTAATGGATCTGAACATTCACGTCACATAAGAGGAATTACAAAGGACACCTATGCTAGGTAGCATGAAAACATCAAAATTTCATTCTTATCACTTCCCTACTCGAGGACGAGCGGGAGTTAAGCTTGGGGATGCTTGATACGTCTCAAACGTATCTATAATTTTTGATGGTTTCATGCTGTTATCTTGTCTTCTTTGGTTGTTTTATGTACCTTATATATCCTTTTTGGGACTAACTTATTAATTCAGTGCCAAGTGTCAGTTCCTGTTTTTTCCGTGTTTTTGACTCTTTTCAGATCTGATTTTGGAACGGAGTCCAAACGGAAGAAAAACCCCGAAATGATTTTTCCCGAACGAAAGAAGACCAGGGGCTTTTGGGCCAAGCCAGGTGGGCTCCAGGGAGCCCACAAGCCCCCACTCCGCCACCAGGGGAGGCGGCGATGGGAAGGCTTGTGGCCTCCCTGGCCACCCCCTGACCTAGGTCTTTGGCCTATAAATTCCTAAATATTCCGCAAAAAATCAGGGGAGCCTCGAAAATACTTTTCTACCGCCGCAAGCTTCCGTTTCCGCGAGATCTCATTTGGAGACCCTTCCCGGTGCCCTGCCGGAGGGGACTTTGGAGTTGGAGGGCTTCTTCATCATCATCATCGCCCCTCCAATGACTCGTGAGTAGTTCACTTCAGACCTACGGGTTCGTAGTTAGTAGCTAGATGGCTTCTTCTCTCTCTTGGATCTTCAATACAAAGTTCTCCATGATCTTCATGGAGATCTATCCGATGTAATCTTTCGTTGGCGGTGTATTTGTCGAGATCCGATGAATTGTGGATTTGTGATCAGATTATTTATGATATATATTTGAGTCTTTGCTGATTTTCTTATATGCATGATTTGATATCCTTGTAAGTCTCTCCGAGTCTTAGGTTTTGTTTGGCGAACTAGATCTATGATTCTTGCAACGGGAGAAGTGCTTGGTTTTGGGTTCTACCATGTGGTGACCTTTCCCAGTGACGGTACGGGCAGCAAGGCACACATCAAGTAGTTGCCATCAAGGGTAAAAAGATGGGGTTTTTATCATTGGTTTGAGATTATCCCTCTACATCATATCATCTTGCTTAAGGCGTTACTCTGTTCTTATGGAGTTAATACACTAGATGCATGCTGGATAGCGGTCGACGTGTGGAGTAATAGTAGTAGATGCAGAAAGTATCGGTCTACTTGTTTTGGACGTGATACCTATAGATATAATCATTGCGTAGATATCGTCACGACTTTGTGCGGTTCTATCAATTGCTCGATAGTAATTTGTTCACCCGCCGTCTACATGCTTTCATGAGAGAAGCCACTAGTAAACACTACGGCCCCCGGGTCTATTCAAATCCATCGTTTACACCTCCGCTTGTACTTTGCTTTGTTACTTTGTTGCTTTCAGTTCTCACTTGGCAAACATTCTATAAGGGATTCACAACCCCTTCATAGCGTTGGGTGTAAGCTTTTGTGTTTGTGCAGGATCTTGAGATACTCCTCCACCGGATTGATACCTTGGTTCTCAAACTGAGGGAAATAGTTACCACCGTTGTGCTACATCACCCTTTCCGCTTCGAGGGAACACCAACGCAAGGCTCCAAGGCCACGGGGGAAATCCTTTGCATACTTGCCTAGGAAGTCCCTTAAGGCGTAGCCGCAGCTGAAGGATTCCTGGTGCCGTCGACACACATGTTTCTGGCACCATTGCCGGGGATACACAGCAAACATCAGAAGTATTTCTGGCGCCGTTGCTGGGGATACACAGCAAACATCAGGGACCAGTTACGGGGACCTCGTCAGAATTCGCGGATTTTGTCCTTTCTGGTCAGTTTTGTATGCTATTATTCACTGATTTTGAGACACAGGGCGACACGAACGTTCGGGGAACTTCCGGGTCTGTTTACGGGGACCTCGTGATAACTCGCATAACTGATCCATTCTGGCCAGTTTTCTATCCCATTACTCACTGATTATGGGTCTCGTGGCGCAACAAACATTCGAGGAACTTCGGGGACCAGTTACGGGAACCTCGTTAAAACTCGCAGATTTGATCCATTCTAGCAAGTTTCCTATGCTATTACTCAGTGAGTTTGGATCTCGGGGCGATCCGACTGTTCGGGGTACTTCGGGGTCCGGTTATGCGGACATCGTCAAAACTCATAGATTTGGTCCATTCTAGCCAGTTTCTATGCTATTGCTCATTGATTTTGGGTCCCGGGTCAATCTGAACGTTCCACGAACATTGGGGACCGGTTACGGGGACCTTGTCAAAACTCTTAGATTTGGTCCATTATGGCCAGTTTTCTATGCTATTACTCACTGATTCTGGGTCCTAGGCGCTACAAACATTCCACGAACTCCGGGGACCGGTTACACGGACCTCATGAAAACTCTTAGATTTGGTCCATTCTGGCCAGTTTTCTATCCTATTACTCGTGAAACTTCAGGGTCCGTTTACGGGTTATTCGTGAAATCTCGCATAATTGATCTATTCTGGCCAGTTTTCTATCCTATTACTCACTGATGATGGGTCCCGTGACGCTACAAACGTTCGGGAAACTTCGGGGACCGGTTACGGGGACCTCGTCAAAACTCGCATATTTGGTTCATTCGGACCTGTTTTCTATGCTATTACTCACTGATTCTGGATCCACGGGCGATCCAAACGTTTAGGAAACTTCGGGGTCGGGTTATGGGGACATTGTCAAAACTCGCAGATTTGTTCCATTGTGACCCGTTTTCTATGCTATTACTCACTGATTTTTGTTCTCGGGGCGATCCGAACTATCTACGAAATTCGGGGACCGGTTACGGGGACCATGTCAAAACTCTTAGATTTGGTCCATTGTCGCTAGTTTTATATGCTATTACTCACTTATTCTGGGTCCCGGGGCGCTACAATCGTTCCACGAACTGTGAGACCGGTTATGGGGACCTCATGAAAACTCATAGATTTGTCCATTCTGCCCAGTTTTCTAAGCTATTAGTCATTAATTTTGATTCCCAGGGCGATCTGAATGTTCCGTGAACTCCGAGGACCAGTTACGGGGACCTCGTAAAACTTGCAGAATTGGTCCATTCTGGCCTGTTTTTAATGATATTACTCACTGATTCTGGGTCCCAGGGCGATCTTAACGTTTTGGGAAGTTCAGGGTCGGGTTATGGGGGCATTGTCAAAACTCGCATATTTGTTCCATTTTGGCCAGTTTTCTATGTTATTACTCACTGATTTTGGTTCCGGGGCGATCCGAATGTTGCGCGAACTACGGGGACCGGTTACGGTGACCTCGTCAAAACTCGCATATTTGGTCCATTCTGGCTTGTTTTCTATGCTATTACTCACTGATTCTGGGTCCCGGGGCGCTAAAAACGTTCCACGAACTTGGGAGACCGGTTACGAGAAGTTCAGGGTCGGGTTATGGGGACCTCGTGAAAACTCACAGATTTTGTCCATTCTGGCCAGTTTCCTATGCTATTACTCACTGATTTTGGTTCACGGGGCGATCCGAATGTTGCTAGAATTCCTGGCACCGGTTACGGGGACCTCGTTAAAATTCACATATTTGGTCCATTCTGGCCAGTTTTCTATGCTATTACTCACTGATTTTGGTTCCCTGGGCGATCCGAACGTTCCGCAAAATTTGGGGACCGGTTACGGGGAACTTGTCAGAACTCACGGATTTGGTCCATTCTAACCAGTTTTCTATGCTATTACTCACTGATTCTGGGTCCCATGGTGCTAAATACGTTCCATGAACTACGGGGACTAGTTACGGGGACCTCGTCACAACTCGCGGATTTGTCCATTCTCGCCAGTTTTCTATGCTATTATTCACTAATTTTGGAAACCCGGGGCGACAAGAACGTTCGGGGAACTTTGGGCGTCGTGGAACTAGGACATTTGCTCCATTCTGACCTGTTTTCTATGCTATTACTCATTGAATATGGGTCCCGTGGCGCTACAAACATTAGGGGAACTTCGGGGGCCGGTTACGCGTGTCCTCGTCAAAACTTGCAGATTTGGTCCATTCTGGCAAGTTTTCTAAGCTATTACCCACTGATTATGGATCACGTGGAGCTACAAACGTTCGAAGAAACTTCGGGGACAGGTTATGGGGACCTCGTCAAAACTTACAGATTTGGTCCATTCTGGCCTGTTTTCTATGCTATTACTCACTGAGTTTGGATCGAGGGGCAATCCGAAGGTCCGGGGAACTTCGGGGTCTGGTTATGGGGACATTGTCAAAACTCACAGATTTGGTCCATTTTAGCGAGTTTTCTATGCGATTGCTTACTGGTTTTGGTTTTGGGGGAGATCTGAACGTTCTGCGAACTTCGGGGACCGGTTACGGGGACCTTGTCAAAACTCTTAGATTTAGTCCATTCTGGCCAGTTTTCAATGCTGTTAGTCACTGATTCTGGGTCCCGGGATGCTACAAACGTTCCACGAATTCTGGGGACCGGTTATGGGGACCTCGTGAAAACTCACAGATTTGGTCCATTCTGGCCAGTTTTCCATACTATTAGTCACTAATTTTGGTTCACGGGGCGATCCTAATGTTGCGCGAACTCCGGGGACCGGTTACGGGGACCTCGTCAAAACTCGCATATTTGGTCCATTCACTCCTGTTTTCTACGCTATTACTCAGTGAGTTTGGATCACTGGGCGATCCAAAGGTTCATGGAACTTCAGGGTCTGGTTTTTGGGACATCATCAAAACTCGCAAATTTGGTCCATTTTAGCCAGTTTTCTATGCAATTACTCACTGATTTTGGTTCCGAGGGCGATCAGAACGTTCCGCGAACTTCGGGGACCTTGTCAAAACTCTTAGATTTGGTCCATTCTGGCGTGTTTTCTATGCTATTACTCAATAAGTTTGGTTCCCGGGGCGATCCGAACTATCCGCAAAATTAGGGGACCGGTTACGGGGACCTTGTGAAAACTCGTGGATTTGGCCTATTCTAACAAGTTTTCAATGCTATTACTCAATGATTCTCGGTCCGTGGGCGCTAAAAACATTCCATGAACTACGGAGACCAGTTACGGGGACCTCGTCACAACTCGCGGATTTTGTCCATTCTTGCCAGTTTACTATGCTATTATTCACTGATTTTGGAACCCGGGGCGACACGAACGTTCGGGGAACTTCGGGGTCCGTTTACGGGGACGTCGTGAAAACTCTCAGATTTGATCCATTCTCGTCAATTTTCTATGCTATTACTCACCGAATATGGGTCCCGTGGCGCTACAAACGTTCGGCGAACTTTGGTGACTGTTTACGGGTCCTCGTCAAAACTCGCCAATTTGGTCCATTCATAAAAGTTTTCTATGCTCTTACCCACTGATTATGGGTCCCGTGGCGCTAGAAACGTTCCGGGAACTTCGGGGACAGGTTATGGGGACCTCGTCAAAACTTGAAGATTTGGTCCATTCTAGCCAGTTTCTATGCTATTACTCACTAATTTTGGTTTCTGGGGCGATCTGAACGTTACACGAACTTCGGGGACCGGTTACGGGGACCTTGTAAAAACTCTTAGATTTGGTCCGTTCTGGCCAGTTTTCAATGCTATTACTCACTAATTCTGGGTCCCGGGGCGCTACAAACGTTCTGCGAACTCCGGGGAGCGTTTACGGGGACCTCGTGAAAACTCGCACATTTGATCCATTTTGATCAGTTTTCTGTGCTATTAGTCACTGATTTTGGTTCCCGCAGCGAACTCCAGGGACCGGTTACGGGGATCTCGTCAAGACTTGCATGTTTTGTCCATTCTGGCTTGTTTTCCATGGTATTACTCTCTGATTCTGGGTCCCGCGGTGATCCGAACTTTCAAGGAACTTCGGGGTCAGGTCATGGGGACATTGTCAAAACTCGCTAATGTTTTCCATTCTAGCCAATTTTCTATGCTATTACTCACTGATTTTGGTTCCTCGGGTGATCCGAACTATGCGGAAAATTCGGGGACCGGTTACGGGGACCTTGTCAAAACTCACGGATTTGATCCATTCTGACCGGTTTTCTATGCTATTACTCACTGATCCTCAGTCCGTTTAAGGGACGTCGTGAAAACTAGCAGATTTGATCCATTCTGAACAGTTTTATTTTGCTATTACTCACTGAATATGGGTCCCGTGGCGCTACAAACGTTCGGGGAACTTCGGGGACCGGTTAGGGTCCTCGCCAAAACTCGCAGATTTGTTACATTCTGGTCGGTTTTCTATGTTATTACTCACTGATTTTGGTTCCCGAGACTATCCGAACGTTTTTTATGCTATTACTCAGTGATTCTCGGTGCGTGGACGCTAAAAACGTTCCATGAACTACGGGGACCAGTTACGGGGACCTTGCCACAACTCGTGGATTTTGTCCATTCTTGATCGTTTTCCATGCTATTATTCATTGATTTTGGACCCGGGGAGACACGAACGTTCGGGGAACTTTGGGGTCCGTTTACGGGGACGTTGTGAAAACTTGCAGATTTGATCCATTCTGGACAGTTTTCTATGATATTACTCACTGAGTTTGGATACCGGGGCGATTCGAATATCCGGGGAAATTCGGGGTCTGGTTATAGGGACATCGACAAAACTCGCAGATTTGGTCCATTCTAGCAAGTTTTCTATGCGATTACTCACTGATTTTGGTCCCACGGCGATCTAAACGTTCCGCGAATTTCAGGGACCGGTTACGAGGACTTTGTCAAAACTCTTCGATTTGGTCCATTCAGGCCAGTTTTTAATGCTATTACTCACTGATTCTGGGTCTGGCAGCGCTACAAACATTTCACGAACTCTGGGGATTTCGTGAAAACTCGCAGATTTGGTCCATTCTATCCAGTTTTCTATGATATTAGTCATAGATTTTGGTTCAACGGGCGATCCGAATGTTCCGCGAACTCCACGGACCGGTTACCGGGACCTCGTTAGAACTCGCAGATTTTGTTCTTTATGACCGGGCACGTATGCATGAGTGTATGCATTGCATCTCCTGACGTGGCCAATCTCCGGAACTTGTTTTGCTCGATTCTTCAGCAGAACAAATAGCTGAGCTTATTTGCATTTCAGCGGTACACATAACGACGAGATACAGCGGTACACATAACGACGAGGTGCGTGCATATGTATTTGCCTGTGATTTTTCACACGAGATTCCACGCAAGCAATCTATAAGCAAATCAAGTAGGTCACTTTGTTTGTTGTGGTTTCTTCCTTTCATACCCGGCTTGCAAGTGTGAGGACCGTCTTACATTCAGATACACGGCAACTTATAATATTTTTTCTGTAGTGCTACTTGCACAAAATAACAAAATTGTTAGGCAGTGTCCGAGCGTGATCCGACGCGAGAAGCTAATTAGTGCGGCTTGAGCTGTATAGTTAGTTTGAAATGCAAATATATTACAGTACAATTGTGTTGATGCTTACGAGGATATGCATGTGGAATGGATGCTACAACTTTCTAGAAGAGTTTTGCAGAAACAAAATGTAAAGTTTGATACCCACGGACACGGTCGAGCGTGTGTGTAGATTAGCAGGCAACTTGGCGCGGGACAGAATTGAGGGACCTAGCGACAGGTCGACAGGTAAATTGAGATCAATTTTCCACGTGCATCCGTTGGGTAGGGTTGTCCGCCTCTGCCTCTGTCGCGAGATCAAATGTTTCGCGACAACAACCCCGGTGGATGCTTAATTTCCCGGCGCCTCGCCGTGTCGCTGTTACGCCGTAGATCCGTGTCGTGGGGTCAGATTATAAAAATGTAGAGTAGTAAGTTTGGAAAAGAAATCAGTTGCTGTCCCTACTTACGTCGACGCTAAAGACAGCGCTAGCAGCTGGCCATCCATCTGATATTAATCCTGTCGCTTTCGTTGTTCAACATGGAGAAACCACGTACTCCCTTTGTCTTAGATTTATCTAGATATGAATGTATCTAGTCACGTTTTAGTATTTAGATACATTCATTTGTAAACAAACCTAAGACGAGAATTTTAGGACGGAGGGAGTATATTGTTCGAAAATAATTACTCCCTCCGTTCCTAAATATAAGACCTTTTAGAGATTGTACTATAAACTACATACGATGTACATAGACATATTTTAGAGTATAGATTCACTCATTTTGCTCCGTATATTGTCTTTTAGTGAAATACCTAAAAGGTCTTATATTTTGGAACGAAGAGAGTATGTAGCTCGTCCTCGTACATGCATTCGTCTATTTGTATATAGGAGTATTATACTGTACGGGCGTTGCTAATTAGCGGGTACGTACGTGTGGCCGGGATTAGGCTAAAAACGATCGGCATGTGGTAGTTTCCGTCCGCGTACGTGCACTCGTAGAAAGTAGATTTCTGTCTACAGCCCATTGCCGGCCGGCACGTATAGGCTTACGGCAGTAATTAATGTAGGCGATGTTTACGCCTCGGCCAGCTTTGACAGCCCGACTGGCCGTCGCCGAAAGTACTCGACCGTCTCCTAAATTATATTCTTCCCAAAGAGACCAAACAAGGAGGCAGTGGGTGTAAAAAAGAATGAGAGGGTGAATTATGAGGTCGATATCTACGGCAGCATGGGTTGTCCGCGATCCATTGCCGGCCACTTATCTCTCTCTTGTAAAAAATTGCAATCGGAACGGTAGGTTCAATTCAAAAACTAAACGGCCGCCATGGTACCTGAGTGTTTACACCCAACAAAGGCACGTATGCGTGCGTGCATGCATCGCATCCCCTGACGTGGCCAATCATAGGTGTGCTCCACGTACGCGTACGTATGCCCGCGTGTCAGACTGTTATTGCATGCAGCAGCACCTAGGTAGCCGCATGCAGGCCGGTCAACATAGATGTCAAATTTTCTATGGTTGGAGAGGCGCCATGGACTATGCACGCACATGCAGCACCTCGTGACAATGGATGGACTAACGTGCGTGCGTGCGTGCCTTGCGGTGCGACTCCACGTACCGCAAGAGAACGAGAGGTGATGGGATTATTCAACGATGCGATACGCCCGAAGAAATTAAGGCGCTCGCTAGGTAGGGTACGTGCATGGCGCTCACTGGTTGCCGGCCATGCATGGCGGAGAAGTGAAGAGATGCACGTACGCGACGTCGCATCTCTACCGGCGAGTGTAGCTAGCTAGCCGAGTAGGAGCTGACCGGGACGGAATAACTGCCCCACCGACCATTACACAGTTCCGACGCGTGCTAGCTAGCTGCTGCGTCTGGCCCTTGCCGGGACCGGTGGCAACGCAACGGCCAACCGATCGATCGAGTTACCTCACCGTCGAAACTTCCGGTTCCACGACACGTGCACGTACTGGCCATGGAAGGCCGGTTGGGTCTGCTACGCACGTCAGGGTCTACGTGCCTGACATGCACGAGCACCCGTCGCTACCAAACACGCACGTCACGGTGAATCTCATAAGATACGGGGTTCAACGGTTGTAAATCGTCTCATCTTGCTGACAGAGCACGGAGGAGATCGGATTATTTCCGAACACATACGTGAATCTCATAAGATCACGCTACATCGAGATTCGGTCGGGCCAGACTTAGCCTGATTGGACACGTACCGGGCGTGCTTTCGACGAAAAAGACCAACAAGATCTACCTCTTTCGAAATGTGTCAACAAGATTACAAGATTCTTGCATTTCAGGTTCGAATCCCAGACCCACATGCACTAAGCTAGCCCGTTCCTCCTTTAATTTATACTCTCTATTATTTGTTCCACAATCACCCAAGGAATGTACCGAGCACATGGTATATACTCCTCCGTCCTAAAATAAATGTCGTAATTTAATATAATTTTATATCAAAAGCTAGTACAGAATTGAGACATTTATTTTAAAACGAAAGGAGTACTATCCATCATTACTTCTCCAAAGTCAAACAGAATATATATACTCCCTTTCTAAAAAAAATATAAAAGTATTTATATCATTAAAAGTAGTGATCTAAACATTTTTATATTTCTTTACAAAAGGAGTATAAAGGAATTAAAGCTAATAAGCTAGAGCTGCTGCCATGCATTTTGAAGTCCTTTGGCGCGAGTGGTTTTCTAGCTAACACGTGTCGGTTCTTATTTAGTTCACTACTAGGTTTTTTCTTTTATGTTTGCTATCTTTTTAACAGTGTACGATGCATTATGCTCGTATATATTCTCATACACTTGTTTTTTTATAAATGTATATAGGCATATCCAATTTTTATGAGAAATTTTTATATATCAAGCTGGTATTATATCTTGAGATCGACGAGTCATAGCCCGGGCCTTTGTAGTCGACGAAAATGACTCCTCGTCCCACTATATGAATACTACAAGTGAGTCTGCCAAAAATTAAGAAAAATATATGCACCATGTTATGTAAAATAACACAACATGTCATCATCTGTCATAAAGTTTCTTGTTCCTACATCATTACAACCCCACGAGCAATTCCCTAACGCGCTTGCAACACTCCAAAAACCCTCTCCACATCCTTACTAGTTGATTCCTGCATTGTTGCGAAGTGCTTTTATTTTCTGCCATGTGGTTCGGATAGGTTCGTTGTTTATATATGTTTGCTGCTTGTGTTTCTCAAGTACATTATGTTGCATATTATATATCGTTGAATTAATCAACTTACGATGCAGGTACATAGATCGGAGATGACGGGGGCTGCTACGTCGTTTTCATTGGGAGGGTTCCAAGAGTGTACGACCATTGACCAGACGCTCAGTCCCAGGTGGAAAGGTACCTGGGGGCTAGCCACAGAGGGTTGGACAGCAGAGCCGAAGCGGAAATGAGTTACATGAGGTGGATGATGCTATGGCAAGAGACGGAGCGAAACCAGTGCCTCAAGAAGTACTACATAGTCGCCCTCTTGCTCATGTTGATCGCCCTTCTTTTCTACGTGATGGTTTAGATAGAGATGATGAAACTTGTGTGTGACATGACTCGTGTGTATCACTATTTTCGAGATTTGATCATTTTTTGTTGCATAATGATGATGATGATGATGATGATATAAATGAAGAGATTACTTTATGTGTATGATGTGATGCAAATTATGCATGTTTATTATGATATGATGAAATCACTGTATAAAGCATGCACAAACACGTAGAGGGGACATAAATACAACACGAATTAAATATTAAAAGCAGGAATATTAGCAGTATCACTTTATTTATACAAGCGTTACTGCTAATGTGTATATCAGTAGCGCTTTTAAATTCAGCGCTGCTGCTAACAGATTAGATGTAGCGCGATTGCAGTAGCGCTTGCACCGACGCTACTAGTAAGGGTAAAACCAGCGGTACTGGTAGCCTTTCTCCTACTAGTGCAGCCGAGAAAGTTGAATCTGGATCAAAGTAATCCTTCTGATGTGATTGCTTCGGATATCCTATCCCGATTGATGAATCTTCTCCCTTTGATGGAGCCTTTGAAATTGAGAATGTGCTCCACTTTCAGGTCCAATTCCTCTTGCATGCTCATGAGCATCTTCTTGTCCACTTCTTCGCCCGAATCTGATGAATCGAAGAGGTCATCTTGAATCAGTTAATCAAGCTCCGTCTGTCCATACTATCCTCGCTGGACGAAGCAACAGAATCCATCATTTCTCCTAAAAAAATTGACCAAAAAATCCGGTCGGAGATTCTATAGAACACATCCAACACAAGGCACAGCTACAGCGTTACCGAACGTACCGCGATGTCTTTCGGGCCGACGACGACGTCAAGCGTGTCGAGGTCGGGAGCGATGATTCCTTTCACCGAGTGGCTGGGGTGGCACAGGCTACTAGGCAACGGAGCGCGCGTGACGGCAGAGCTGCAAGACGGACAACGCGCGAAGGAAGAAGGGGAACACAGAAACTGGATATGGCAGTTCCGCGGGGTGAATTTGGTGCAATTTACGGTAGGTCAGGCTGTCGGGTCCGATGTGACGGATGCTCTCGGGCTCCCCTATATTCGCCCCATATTTGGGCTGAAAATGAGGGGTGCCAGTCAGTTCAGACGTTTGATGACGGTTGAAAAAACTCGTTTGGATCGATTTTTTATGACCGGACAGTGACTAGACAGCCTGCCCGATAGTTTGAAAAGAGTTTGAGTGATCCGTCTCTAGATGCTCTAAGGAATAGAGCTTATGTCTAGTGCATGCATAGAGCCATTAACCTCAATGATGAAATGGTAGCTTCTCAACAACAAAAGAAGGATTTCCATATACCCCGCCAAAGAAAAACTTATAATTATATGTGATTTTAACAACACCATATAATTATGCGAGTATATGGACAAATGCAGCATGATTAGGAGATCCACGATGATACACCGAACTGGTAGATCAACTACATATGCAGCTGCGGAGACAAAGGTCCGCACGCGCGCATGATTGCAGACCGATCCACGGCGGGTCTGCAGAAATTAAGCTAAAAATTGTACTGGCAGTTCGTGTGGCCCGGCTCTGCTTTCTTCAACAACTGGAAAAGGGATATAAAAATCAGTAGGCCATCTCATCTGATGTGATGAGGATGGAGCACCAACCACCGAGCTAGATGCAGGTGCAGGTCGATGGCCCATGCAGCATGCACGGTAGCTGTTCCGGTCGAATCCAAACGACGAGGTATGGCCAAGTAGCCCCCGCCCATAGCAGCTGTCGCGGCCGGCCGGCGCCACGCACCCCCTCACACCATGCAGCCGTTGCACGCGGCGTCCACAGCATGTCTCCAGGCCGTTCACAGTAAAACAAAACGAAGAGCGTAGACAGGAAGGGAAAGCGAAATGAGAAACGGGCTGGCCGGGAGAGAGACGGCCACCTTTCGACCGTCCGATGGACCGACCAGAACCGGAGGGTAGCCAGGCGCATGCAGAGCCGTAGCAACAGAGATCAGATAAGGGCATCTTATCATCGGGGCGGAACCGGCCGGACGACGACCCGCTCGTGTCGCGCATACACCGGATCATCCGAAAGCGATCGCGCCGTGTCGCCACCATCGCCGGCTCCACTGCATGATCCCTTGCTTCCATCTGACTACACAAACATACATGATACATGGGCAGCCATTAAGGTGACTGTGTCGAACGTTCAGAGGCCGGCCGGGTTCCAAGCAAAGCGGAGGCTGACCCACGGCCGGCGGCTGGCGCGTCACGTCGATCAGGTCATGCTCGTGCAAGCTTGACCATCACCGGCCATTCACTTTCACTGTGCCGGAACCGCTTTACTGATAGCAACATGTCATAGCAACAGGCTGAACCGGTGGGCTGCTGCACGGCAGGTCGGCATTGCCGAATTCCGGCCGAACTGAACTGCCACATGCACGAAACTTACGAATCAGTGCGGTTCACACAGAAACAACCACCGAATGTTCCGATTCATTGGTGCACAGACCGTTCGAATATAAGTACTCCTTTGACATGACCAATAGCAGCAAGATACTGGTGCTGGTTTGGAATGCAAGAAATTGACCTGAATTTTGACATTTATATTCAGCAACTCCAACCGAACTATACGGACGGTGATTTCTTTTTTCTTGTTTGGATTGATCCGGCGGACACTAACGTCCGCTTTCGGGTTTGGATCGTTACATACGCCCAACGCTAACCCGACTTATTTTAACGGCCGTTTAAAAAAAATAACATACATTTTCGAAAATAAAAACATATATAAATTAAACATTAAAGTCGGTCATAAAGACTGACGAGAGTCCACGCGTCTTCATTACATTATATTAAACTTTTAAAAAACTAAACTACGCTATCCTAGGTGTCCTCGTCATCGGCGTCGTGGCCGGTGAGGTCGGGCTGTGCAAGCGTGGGCAGTGCTGATGTCGATGATGGCGCAGCACGGGCACTCGTCCACCAAGCGCAGCGCCCTTCTATGCTGGAGGTAGGGCACCTCATCCGTGCGCAGCGCGCGGGGATAGTTGACGTGGGGCTGTGCCGGTGGGGGCTGTGCTGGTGACAACGGTGGCGCAACACAGACATGGATAAATTTATAACTATATACTACTCCCTCCGTAAAGAAATATAAGAGTGTTTAGATCACTACTTTAGTGATCTAAATGCTCTTATATTTGTTTACGGAGGGAGTAAAAACAACTATAAATATATAGATCTGTATACAATTCGATATTACAATCTTAAGAATACCTTGTATTTAAAAACGGGGCGAGTAATTCAAAAGAAATGCTGGATCTGTCCCGTTAGCACGGGACTGATTTACGCGCCTGCGTGCATGTGACCAGGGTCCGTGCTGCAGCGCACGGCTGTAATTAAGCCCCAGTGTCCGTCAAAAACTAATTAAGACCCAGTAATTAAATTTGCAAAGGATTAATTTAGCCGTTAACCGACGAAGATAAAGAGGGCCAGCTTGTCGATCACAGTAAAACAAAAACAAAGAGCGTACACGGGAAGGCAAAGCGGATGAGAAACGGACAGGCATTGAAAGAGACGGCCACCTTTCGACCGTCCGGTCGACGAGAACCAGACGGACAGCCAGACGCATGCAGGGCCGTAGCAACAGCGATCGGATCAGGGCATCCTATCATCGCGGCCGAACCACGATGCGCTCGTGTCGCGCGTACACGGGATGGTCCAAAGCGATGGCATCGTCGGCTCCACTCGGTTAGGAATCGGGTCGGCATTGCCGAATTTCAGTCCAACTGAACTGGCACATGCGCGGTGTGCTCCTGATAATAGTAGTCCTACTGCATCACACTTTTTCTGAAGAGAAACATGCGAATCAAGTCAGGTCCGGTTCACATGGAAACAACCTTATGTTCCGATTCATCATTGGTGCACAAACCAGTCGATTTCTGTATGAATGAGAGATGCTGGTCAGCACCGGTTTGTATTGCAAGAACTTGACCAGAATTTTGACACTGAAATTATAGCGGGAAACGCTTTACATCGGTATACTGATAGAAGGATTTTCTCAGATACCTGCAGGGCCGTTGATCTACCACTCCCATCAAACGGCATGCACTTCCCCTATATATCTCAGCCGCATCTCTCCATCGCCGATCATTAAGACCTACTCCCTCCGTTTCAAAATATAAGATATTTTAGAGATTTCATTAAAAGACTACATACAGAACAAAACAAGTGAATCTACATTCTAAAATATGTCTATTTTGCATCCGTATGTAGTTTATAGTACAATCTCTAAAAGGTCTTATATTTAGGAACGGAGGGAGTAATATTCACCCGTTGACTGCTCCTCGTGGGCGTCGATTTCTCCACCGGCAACTCCCCACACGCCGATCCAATCTCGTTAAGCGAAACTCGGCGAGGATGGTGTTGCCTCATACACATCCTCTGGCGGTATGGAGAAAGAGCTTTGCAGGTAGCAGCCGGAGCGACGAACCTCGCGTCGGAGGATGTCGAACTTGCAAGGTCTTCATTCCCCTGCTCCGCCACCACTCTCCATCTCCTCGACTCGCTCCCCAGCCGACGAGCCCATCTAGTTCCCGCCGTCGTGCGTGCTCACGCCGTCGTGCTAACCACATCATTTTTGAACTAGCACCGAAGCGTCAAATGATAAGAAACAAAGCTTTACTAATTTATGTATGAAGGAATTATATTTGACACATCCATCCCAAGGTAGCGGATGCTAAACAATGAAGCTTTATTAATTTTGTATGAAGCTCTAATAACGTGGGATGTGTTTCCACCATTGTAAAGAAGGTTCATTAACACTGAAAAATGTCTCTATTATAAAACATAACTTGTATCCATTGATCCAAGAAAAATATGTTTGCATCAATGAGCACCAGTGCTTCCGTGGCATGTGACCAATGCCGTGTAAGTCTATGTAGATTATTTTCCTCTAATGAGAAAAATACTTCCATTCCATACTTTGTTGCTAGAATAGAAACAATCAGACAGTATTTTGAATATTTATGAAAGCATCATTTATGAGATTTATTCCTAGAATTTAGTTGATTTGTTTCCTAGAAAACACATGTTCGGTTCTCACAAATAATGCTTTCATCGCATGGCTGCATGCATCTGGTAAGTCCGCGTGATTTAAGAAAGCACCCCAAATAAGAAAGCAACATAAGGGAGGTGGAAACAGATGGAGATGAAGCTCGTAACCCAAGCGAGGATTGCGGGAGCATTTACCACCCACCTAAACTAGGAGATCGGAGGTACCTAATGCTTTTGATCCGACGCTCAAAGATAGCATGTAAATTATCTATAGTCCGATGTCTAGTGGTGCCTAATTACGCCCTGTAATGTAAACTGAGACAGGGAGTATTCAAAGCAAGCTGGCCTTGAATCCATGACAGATTCCGGTGTGCTCCCAGGGCCCACAGCTCAGGCGCCCACTGCATCACGCCTGTAATCCGAGTTTTAACTAACTCGGCCAGACCCTGACGCCAGGTTCTTAACGCCCGCGAAGTTACCAAACTGCCCCTCCTCTCTCCCTTCGCGGCCTATAAATTGCGAACAACCGGCGCACATCTCAGTTTACCAAAACCGGCGGCGAACAACCGGAGCTCAACTGACATACCAAACCCGCCGCCCCTCCACCTTCCACACCTATCCCTCATCATGTCGACGGCGGCAGCATCTCGGCCCAGCGGCCCCGTCCTTTTGAGTCCCATTCCCAACTACCAACGCGCATCTCTCCCCCGTGTCAAGCTCTCCGCCGGCGGCTCGACGGTCAAGTCCGTCAGCGTCTCGTCTCCCCCCTCCTCGCCCACCGCTGCCCCCAAGATCCGTCGTTCCTCCTGCATGTGCTCCCCGACGAACCACCCGGGCTCCTTCCGCTGCAGCCTCCACAAGGAGCGCAAGCAGGAGGCCCCGGCCGCCGGCAGCTGCAGCAAGCCATCCTCCCCGCCTTCGCCGCCGTCGAGGCGCACGGCCAGCCCGTTCGCGCAGCTCGTCTCCGGAGGCAGCGGCTGCTCTATGCGCCCGGACAGCGGGCTGGCGCGGCGCGTCCCCATGGGGAGCGGGTACTGGGCGCGCAGGGCGCTGGCGCCGTCCCCCGCAGTGCAGCAGCTGCAGCACCGGAAGCGCGTGGACCTGCAACGCGCCGGGCAAAAGCCCAGGCCCAGCCGGCTCTCGGCAGCCTCCCGCATGGCCGGCCGCAGCAGCCAGTAAAGAACAACACCGTCGACATGCCGCTATAGGCTATAGCACATACTGAACATACTGTGTGTACATAGGAAAGAAATTCCCCGAATAATTCCGGTCGCTGTATAGAAGGAAGATCGGTGGAGATCAGGCCGGAAGGTTGGAGTTTTAATACCCAATTCGATCCCGGACTAGTCTATTAGCTAACCTGAAGCCTGTAGATACTGTACATAGAGTGAGCGTCTTCTTCCTCTCCGCTCTGCTGCATATAGAGTCCGAGTGAGTTCGTCGTCTCTGCTCCACTTGTACATACAGTGAGCACTCGTCCCCTTGGTTTTGGATATACATCAATACAATACACGAGTGACAAATTGCAGACAAATACATGCATCCGGTCTGTTCCGTGACGGGAGGCTTATCCATCCATGGATCGTGGATGATTTGCCGCAACCATTTTCTGCTTCTATTTCTGTTTATGTTTCTGGAGTGTGGATGCGTCTCGCCCCTGTTTCGGTTTTGGATAAGCTCAGGAAAGGATCACGCGGCCGGCACCGGCTCGTGCCACCAGCCGGCCGGATCAAGCCAGCAAGTTGCAGCACGGCAGAAATCCTCCGAATCCGATTAGATCTCTGTGGAATTTGAGTAAAAGGCGCTGGCGGTCTTAGAACTTGTGTCGCGGGTGCACTTAAGTTCCACTACTTGCAAAACGAAAAAACCTATTACAGAACTTGCGTTTCGGGCTTATCTAGGTCACAACCGTCAGTTGGACCGGTCTTCTGCCCGATTTTCTTCGTTCGCGGTGAGGTGATCTTTGCACAGAAGACCCTGGTGATTAACGATGAGGGACGTATTGCACATTTTACATCTGATAAAATCTTTTTCCCCTTCCACTGTTTTCCTTGCTCTGTTTGCTAGCTCCTCCTTCCAGATCCGAACTCGTGGTCGGCGAAATGGGAGGCGGCGTGGGTGGCAGTGATGTGGCCTTTGTTGGAGGTGCAGGCGGCGCGGCAACTGGAGGGAGTTCGTCCGCGTCTCGCATCCCGGACTCGCGGATCTTCCTCCAAGAGGTGTGGCAGCGCGGTGAGCCGGAGATGCGGCCCGAACGCGGCCGCGTTCTCATCGCTCGCCCTTCTGGCATGGCGGCGCTCGAGCGGGCGTTCCTGGGGCATGCATTGTATGCCGTCATCATCGGGCAGCCACGGAGGAAGGTGACGCCGGAGGCACTCGCCGCGACGGTAGAGTTCGAGTGTGGCATCCTGCCGTCGGAGATGACAGTGGAGGTAACCGGCCCACCATTCCACTTCTTTTTGCGGTTCCATTCAGTGGAGGATTGCACTCGTGTGGTGTACGCATCGGAACAGCTGCGCTGCGGCGGAAGCAGAATTGGTTTTCAGAGGTGGTCAAGCTGGTCGCGTGGCAAGCCGTCGCAGCTGCCGTACTGTTAGAGCATATATCTCCATATGTGGTTTTGGTAATTGATGACAATTCCTATGGACTAATGGTTGCCTTAAGTTATATTTATAGGGTTTGTCCATAGGCACTTCTTGAAGTCCATCTGTCGGGTTCAAGGAGTTTATATGATGACCAAGATGTTATTCAAGGTATTGTCCAAAGAATGGTCATAGAAACACTAGGTTGATCAAGATCTCAGACAAAGAGTAAATCAAGATGATCAACACACAAAGCGTATAAGATGTACCGAGAGGGATCAAGTGATCCCATGGTATGGTAAGCATTGTCCATTACGTGTTTGTGTATTAACCCATGGTCTTTGTGAGACTCCTGTGTGGGGGTTAGGTGTGCTTCCATTGGGCTTGCGTCAAAAGGAAGATCTCATACAACCCATGAAGGATGACGTCAAGTGGTGATCGTCATCAAGATTGTGGTGTGCAAGTTCAAGTGGATCACCACAAATATATCATTGAAACTATTGTCAATGATCATGTGCTGATAAGGACAACCTCATGTGCTAACAAGGACAAGATCTGTTGGGGGACGTCGCATGGGAAACAAAAAATTTCCTACGCGCACGAAGACCTATCATGGTGATGTCCATCTACGAGAGGGGATGAGTGATCTACGTACCCTTGTAGATCGTACAGCAGAAGCGTTAGAGAACGCGGTTGATGTAGTGGAACGTCCTCACGTCCCTCGATCCGCCCCGCGAACAATCCCGCGATCAGTCCCACGATCTAGTACCGAACGGACGGCACCTCCGCGTTCAGCACACATACAGCTCGACGATGATCTCGGCCTTCTTGATCCAGCAAGAGAGACGGAGAGGTAGAAGATTTCTCCGGCAGCGTGACGGCGCTCCGGAGGTTGGTGATGATCTTGTCTCAGCAGGGCTCCGCCCGAGCTCCGCAGAAACGCGATCTAGAGGAAAAACTATGGAGGTATGTGGTCGGGCAGCCGTGAGAAAGTCGTTTTAAATCTGCCCTAAAAGCCCCATATATATAGGAGGAGGGAGGGGAACCTTGCCTTGGGGTCCAAGGGATCCCCAAGGGGTCGGCCGAGCCAGGGGGGAGGACTCTGCCCCCCCAAACCGAGTCCTACTTGGTTTGGTGGGAGGGAGTCCTTCCCCCTTCCCACTTCTTCCCTTTTTTTTTCTTTCCTTTGATTTTTTCTCTCTTGGCGCATAGGGGATTGGTGGGCTGTCCCACCAGCCCACTAAGGGCTGGTGTGACCCCCCCAAATGCCTATGGGCTTCCCCGGAGTGGGTTGCCCCCCTCCGGTGAACTCCCGGAACCCATTCGTCATTCCCGGTACATTCCCGGTAACTCCGAAAACCTTCCGGTAATCAAATGAGGTCATCCTATATATCAATCTTCGTTTCCGGACTATTCCGGAAACCCTCGTGACGTCCGTGATCTCATCCGGGACTCCGAACAACATTCGGTAACCAATCATATAACTCAAATACGCATAAAACAACGTCGAACCTTAAGTGTGCAGACCCTGCGGGTTCGAGAACTATGTAGACATGACCCGAGAGACTCCTCGGTCAATATCCAACAGCGGGACCTGGATGCCCATATTGGATCCTACATATTCCATGAAGATCTTATCGTTTGAACCTCAGTGCCAAGGATTCGTATAATCCCGTATGTCATTCCCTTTGTCCTTCGGTATGTTACTTGCCCGAGATTCGATCGTCAGTATCCGTATACCTATTTCAACCTCGTTTACCGGCAAGTCTCTTTACTCGTTCCGTAATACAAGATCCCGCAACTTACACTAAGTTACATTGCTTGCAAGGCTTGTGTGTGATGTTGTATTACCGAGTGGGCCCCGAGATACCTCTCCGTCACACGGAGTAACAAATCCCAGTCTTGATCCATACTAACTCAACTAACACCTTCGGAGATACCTGTAGAGCATCTTTATAGTCACCCAGTTACGTTGCGACGTTTGATACACACAAAGCATTCCTCCGGTGTCAGTGAGTTATATGATCTCATGGTCATAGGAATAAATACTTGACACGCAGAAAGCAGTAGCAACAAAATGACACGATCAACATGCTACGTCTATTAATTTGGGTCTAGTCCATCACGTGATTCTCCTAATGACGTGATCCAGTTATCAAGCAACAACACCTTGTTCATAATCAGAAGACACTGACTATCATCGATCAACTGGCTAGCCAACTAGAGGCATGCTAGGGACGGTGTTTTGTCTATGTATCCACACATGTAAATGAGTCTTCATTCAATACAATTATAGCATGCATAATAAACTATTATCTTGATACAGGAATTATAATAATAACTATACATTTATTATTGCCTCTAGGGCATAATTCCAACAGTCTCCCACTTGCACTAGAGTCAATAATCTAGCCCTCACATCACCATGTGAATTACATTGTAATAAATCTAACACCCATACAGTTCTGGTGTCGATCATGTTTTGGCCGTGGAAGAGGTTTAGTCAGCGGGTCTGCTACATTCAGATCCGTGTGCACTTTGCATATATTTACGTCCTCCTCCTCGACGTAGTCGCGGATGAGGTTGAAGCGTCGTTTGATGTGTCTGGTCTTCTTGTGAAACCTTGGTTCCTTTGCTAAGGCAATGGCACCAGTGTTGTCACAGAACAAGGTTATTGGATCCAGTGCACTTGGCACCACTCCAAGATCCGTCATGAACTGCTTCATCCAGACACCCTCCTTAGCCGCCTCCGAGGCAGCCATGTACTCCGCTTCACATGTAGAATCTGCTACGACGCTTTGCTTGGAACTGCACCAGCTTACTGCACCCCCATTAAGAATAAATACGTATCCGGTTTGCGAATTAGAGTCGTCCAGATCTGTGTCAAAGCTTGCATCGACGTAACCTTTTACGGCGAGCTCTTCGTCACCTCCATACACGAGAAACATCTCCTTAGTCCTTTTCAGGTACTTCAGGATATTCTTGACCGCCGTCCAGTGATCCACTCCTGGATTGCTCTGGAACCTACCTGCCATACTTATGGCCAGGCTAACATCCGGTCTAGTGCACAGCATTGCATACATGATAGAGCCTACGGCTGAAGCATAGGGGACGGAGCGCATATGCTCTCTATCTTCATTAGTTGCTGGGCACTGAGTCTTACTCAATCTCGTACCTTGTAACACTGGCAAGAACCCTTTCTTGGACTGTTCCATTTTGAACCTCTTCAAAACTTTATCAAGGTATGTGCTTTGTGAAAGTCCTATTAGGCGTTTTGATCTATCCCTATAGATCTTAATGCCTAGAATGTAAGCAGCTTCTCCTAGGTCCTTCATAGAGAAACTTTTATTCAAGTAACCTTTTATGCTCTCCAAAAGCTCTACATTGTTTCCAATCAGTAATATGTCATCCACATATAATATTAGAAACGCCACAGAGCTCCCACTCACTTTCTTGTAAATACAAGATTCTCCAACCACTTGTATAAACCCAAATGCTTTGATCACCTCATCAAAGCGCTTGTTCCAACTCGGAGATGCTTGCACCAGTCCATAAATGGATCGCTAGAGTTTGCACACCTTGTCAGCACTTTTAGGATCGACAAAACCTTCGGGTTGCATCATATACAACTCTTCCTTAAGGAAACCGTTAAGGAACGCCGTTTTGACATCCATCTGCCAGATTTCATAATCGAAAAATGCAGCTATTGCTAACATGATTCTGACGGACTTATGCATCGCTACGGGTGAGAAGGTCTCATCGTAGTCAACTCCTGGAACTTGTGAAAAACCCTTTGCCACAAGTCGAGCTTTATAAACAGTCACATTACCGTCAGCGTCCGTCTTCTTCTTAAAGATCCATTTGTTCTGAATAGCCTTGCGGCCCTCAGGTAGTATCTCCAAAGTCCACACTTTGTTCTCATACATGGATCCTATCTCGGATTTCATGGCTTCTAGCCATTTGTTGGAATCTGGGCCCACCATTGCTTCTTCATAATTTGCAGGTTCATTGTTGTCTAACAACATGATTGACAAGACGGGATTACCGTACCACTCTGGAGCAGCGCGTGATCTCGTCGACCTGCGTGGTTCAACAGAAACTTGAACTGGAGTTTCATGATCATCATCATTAACTTCCTCCTCAACCGGCGTCGCAACGACAGAGGTTTCCCCTTGCCCTGCGCCACCATCCAGAGGGATGAGAGGTTCGACAACCTCGTCAAGTTCTATCTTCCTCCCACTCAATTCTCTCGAGAGAAACTCCTTCTCGAGAAAAGTTCCGTTTTTAGCAACAAACACTTTGCCCTCGGATTTGAGATAGAAGGTGTACCCAACTGTCTCTTTTGGGTAACCTATGAAGACGCACTTTTCCGCTTTGGGTTCCAGCTTTTCAGGCTGAAGCTTTTTGACATAAGCATCACATCCCCAAACTTTAAGAAACGACAACTTTGGCCTTTTGCCATACCACAGTTCGTATGGTGTCGTCTCAACGGATTTTGATGGTGCCCTATTTAAAGTGAATGCAGCTGTTTTCTAATGCATAACCCCAAAACGATAACGGCAAATCAGTAAGAGACATCATAGACCGCACCATTTCTAACAAAGTACGATTACGACGTTCGGACACACCATTACGCTGCGGTGTTCCAGGTGGTGTTAACTGCGAAACAATTCCACATTGTCTTAAGTGAGTACCAAACTCGAAACTCAGATACTCACCCCCACGATCAGACCGTAGGAACTTGATCTTCTTGTTACGATGATTTTCCACTTCACTCTGAAATTGCTTGAACTTTTCAAATGTTTCAGACTTGTGCTTCATCAAGTAGACATAACCATATCTACTTAAATCGTCAGTGAAGGTGAGAAAATAACGATATCCGCCGCGTGCCTCCACGCTCATTGGACCACACACATCAGTATGTATGATTTCCAACAAGTCACTTGCACGCTCCATTGTTCCGGAGAACGGAGTCTTACTCATCTTGCCCATGAGGCATGGTTCGCACGTGTCAAGTGAATCAAAGTCAAGTGACTCCAAAAATCCATCAGCATGGAGTTTCTTCATGCGCTTTACACCGATATGACCCAAGCGGCAGTGCCACAAAAATATGGCGCTATCATTGTTTACTCTAACTCTTTTGGTCTCAATGTTATGTATATGCGTATCGCTATCAAGATTCAATATGAACAATCCTCTCACATTCGGTGCATGACCATAAAAGATGTTACTCATAGAAATAGAACAACCATTATTCTCAGACTTAAAAGAGTAACCGTCTCGCAATAAACAAGATCCAGATATAATGTTCATGCTCAACGCAGGCACTAAATAACAATGATTTAAGTTCATCACTAATCCCGATGGTAGTTGAAGTGACACTGTGCCGACGGCGATTGCATCAACCTTGGAACCGTTTCCTACGCGCATCGTCACTTCGTCTTTCGCCAGCCTTCGTCTATTCCGCAGTTCCTACTTCGAGTTGCAAATGTGAGCAACAGAACCGATATCGAATACCCAGGCACTACTACGAGAGCCGGTTAAGTACACATCAATAACATGTATATCAAATATACCTGATTTTTCTTTGCCCGCCTTCTTATCTGCCAGATACTTGGGGCAATTGCGCTTCCAGTGACCCATACCCTTGCAATAGAAGCACTCTGTTTCAGGCTTAGGTCCAGACTTGAGTTTCTTCGGCGGATTGGCAACAGGCTTGCCGCTCTTCTTCGAATTGCCCTTCTTGCCTTTGCCGTTTCTCTTGAAACTAGTGGTCTTGCTCACCATCAACACTTGATGCTCTTTACGGAGTTCAGACTCTGCGACTTTCAGCATCGCAAACAACTCGCCGGGAGACTTGTTCATCCCTTGCATGTTGTAGTTCAACACAAAGCCTTTATAGCTTGGCGGCAGTGATTGAAGGATTCTGTCAGTGATAGCTTGTTGCGGGAGTTCAATCCCCAATTCAGCTAGACGGTTTGAGTACCCAGACATTTTGAGCACATGTTCACTGACAGACGAGTTTTCCTCCATCTTGCAAGCATAGAATTTATCGGAGGTCTCATACCTCTCGATCCGGGCGTTCTTCTGAAAGATAAATTTCAACTCCTGGAACATCTCAAATGCTCCATGACGCTCAAAGCGACGTTGAAGTCCCGGTTCTAAGCCATACAAGACTGCACATTGAACTATTGAGTAGTCCTCCTTACGTGCTAACCAAGCGTTCTTAACATCCTGATCAGCCGTAGCGGGTGGTTCATCTCCTAGCGCAGCATTAAGGACATAATCCTTCTTTCCAGCTTGTAAGATTAGCTTAAGATTACGAGCCCAGTCTACAAAGTTGCTTCCATCATCTTTCAACTTAACTTTCTCTAGGAACGTATTAAAATTCAGGATGACACTCGCGTGAGCCATGATCTACAACACAAATATATTCAAAGTGGACTTAGACTATGTTCAAGATAATTAGAGTTCAACTTAATCAAATTATATGCTAAACTCCCACTCAAAAAGTACATCTCTCTAGTCATTTGAGTGGTTCATGATCCACTTACACTATCCCAAGTCCGATCATCACGTGAGTTGAGTATAGTTTCAGTGGTAAGCATCCCTATGCTAATCATATCAACTATATGATTCATGATCGACCTTTCGGTCTCATGTGTTCCGAGGCCATGTCTGCACATGCTAGGCTCGTCAAGCTTAACCCGAGTGTTCCGCGTGCGCAACTGTTTTGCACCCGTTGTATGTGAACGTTGAGTCTATCACACCCGATCATCACGTGGTGTCTCGAAACGACGAACTGTAGCAACGGTGCACAGTCGGGGAGAACACAATTTCGTCTTGAAATTTTAGTGAGAGATCACCTCATAATGCTACCGTCGTTCTAAGCAAAATAAGGTGCAAAAAAAGGATTATTATCACATGCAATTCATAAGTGACATGATATGGCCATCATCACGTGCTCCTTGATCTCCATCACCAAAGCACCAGCACGATCTTCTTGTCACCGGCGCCACACCATGATCATCCATCAACGTGTTGCCATCGGGGTTGTCGTGCTACTTATGCTATTACTACTAAAGCTACATCCTAGCAAAATAGTAAACGCATCTGCAAGCACAAACGTTAGTATAAAGACAACCCTATGGCTCCTGCCGGTTGTCGTACCATCGACATGCAAGTCGATATTTCTATTACAACATGATCATCTCATACATCCAATATATCACATCACATCGTTGGCCATATCACATCACAATCATACCCTGCAAAAACAAGTTAGACGTCCTCTAATTTTGTTGTTGCATGTTTTACGTGGTGACCAAGGGTATCTAGTAGGATCGCATCTTACTTACGCAAACACCACAACGGAGATATATGAGTTGCTATTTAACCTCATCCAAGGACCTCCTCGGTCAAATCCGATTCAACTAAAGTTGGAGAAACCGTCACTTGCCAGTCATCTTTGAGCAAAGGGGGTTACTCGTAACGATGAAACCAGTCTCTCGTAAGCGTACGAGTAATGTCGGTCCAAGCCGCTTCAATCCAACAATACCGCGGAATCAAGAAAAGACTAAGGAGGGCAGCAAAACGCACATCACCGCCCACAAAACCTTTTGTGTTCTACTCGAGAAGACATCTACGCATGAACCTAGCTCATGATGCCACTGTTGGGGAACGTCGCATGGGAAACAAAAATTTTCCTACGCGCACGAAGACCTATCATGGTGATGTCCATCTACGAGAGGGGATGAGTGATCTACGTACCCTTGTAGATCGTACAGCAGAAGCGTTAGAGAACACGGTTGATGTAGTGGAACGTCCTCACGTCCCTCGATCCGCCCCGCGAACAATCCCGCGATCAGTCCCACGATCTAGTACCGAACGGACGGCACCTCCGCGTTCAGCACACGTACAGCTCGACGATGATCTCGGCCTTCTTGATCCAGCAAGAGAGACGGAGGGGTAGAAGAGTTCTCCGGCAGCGTGACGGCGCTCCGGAGGTTGGTGATGATCTTGTCTCAGCAGGGCTCCGCCCGAGCTCCGCAGAAACGCGATCTAGAGGAAAAACTATGGAGGTATGTGGTCGGGCATCCGTAAGAAAGTCGTTTTAAATCTGCCCTAAAAGCCCCATATATATAGGAGGAGGGAGGGGAACCTTGCCTTGGGGTCCAAGGGATCCCCAAGGGGTCGGCCGAGCCAGGGGGGAGGACTCTGCCCCCCCAAACCGAGTCCTACTTGGTTTGGTGGGAGGGAGTCCTTCCCCCTTCCCACTTCTTCCCTTTTTTTTTCTTTCCTTTGATTTTTTCTCTCTTGGCGCATAGGGGATTGGTGGGCTGTCCCACCAGCCCACTAAGGGCTGGTGTGACCCCCCCAAATGCCTATGGGCTTCCCCGGAGTGGGTTGCCCCCTCCGGTGAACTCCCGGAACCCATTCGTCATTCCCGGTACATTCCCGGTAACTCCGAAAACCTTCCGGTAATCAAATGAGGTCATCCTATATATCAATCTTCATTTCCGGACTATTCCGGAAACCCTCGTGACGTCCGTGATCTCATCCGGGACTCCGAACAACATTCGGTAACCAACCATATAACTCAAATACGCATAAAACAACGTCGAACCTTAAGTGTGCAGACCCTGCGGGTTCGAGAACTATGTAGACATGACCCGAGAGACTCCTCGGTCAATATCCAACAGCGGGACCTGGATGCCCATATTGGATCCTACATATTCCACGAAGATCTTATCGTTTGAACCTCAGTGCCAAGGATTCGTATAATCCCGTATGTCATTCCCTTTGTCCTTCGGTATGTTACTTGCCCGAGATTCGATCGTCAGTATCCGTATACCTTTTCAACCTCGTTTACCGGCAAGTCTCTTTACTCGTTCCGTAATACAAGATCCCGCAACTTACACTAAGTTACATTGCTTGCAAGGCTTGTGTGTGATGTTGTATTACCGAGTGGGCCCCGAGATACCTCTCCGTCACACGGAGTAACAAATCCCAGTCTTGATCCATACTAACTCAACTAACACCTTCGGAGATACCTGTAGAGCATCTTTATAGTCACCCAGTTACGTTGCGACGTTTGATACACATAAAGCATTCCTCCGGTGTCAGTGAGTTATATGATCTCATGGTCATAGGAATAAATACTTGACACGCAGAAAGCAGTAGCAACAAAATGACACGATCAACATGCTACGTCTATTAGTTTGGGTCTAGTCCATCACGTGATTCTCCTAATGACGTGATCCAGTTATCAAGCAACAACACCTTGTTCATAATCAGAAGACACTGACTATCATCGATCAACTGGCTAGCCAACTAGAGGCATGCTAGGGACGGTGTTTTGTCTATGTATCCACACATGTAAATGAGTCTTCATTCAATACAATTATAGCATGGATAATAAACTATTATCTTGATACAGGAATTATAATAATAACTATACATTTATTATTGCCTCTAGGGCATAATTCCAACAAGATCAAGATAAGCATTCCTGAGCACTACATGCTTGATTCTTGTGGATGTTTACATGATGGACAAATGAAGATGAATACATAAGTTAGGCTTTCCGCATTGTGTATGGGAAAGCTACTTGAAGACTTCATCATGTCTTGCTTTCAACTTGAGCCAAGAAGGAACAACAACATCAAGCTCAGGTGAAAGGGCTAACTCAAAGGTATCAGTTCCTTTGACGTTAGTTGTGCGGAGTGATGATCAGCGAATAAAAGTATATACTCAAGTATGGATCATCAATACTCTTTTATGATTCTTGAGTCCTTAGGGATCCCGCACTATTAAGAGGGGATCACAGGTTTTGCGATGAACTTGCTCAAACTACATCATCACTTTCTGCTCACACCACATCTCCACTATTTTGTTGTTATCTGAAAACAGAACCAGTGCCTCGTACATCCGGCTTTCTCCGGACGTCCGAGGACCGGACGATCGACTAGTTCGGAAATCCGGAATCCTATACCAGAGAAATCAGAGCCATATAACTCGGACTTCTGGCTCCCTCCGGACGTCCGAGGCCCGGATGTCCGGCCAAGTCCCGGAAATCCGGAAGCCTGCACCAGTAGAAGTTGAGTTCTATATCTCGGAAATCCGGCTCCCTCCGGACGTCCGAGCGCCGGACGTCCGACACCCGTCGGAAATCCGGAACCTACCACCAGTAGAAGTTGAGCTGTATAACTCGGATTTCCGGTCCTATCCGGACGTCCGGTGGCTGATAAATTCAAAATAGTTTCAGTCGTATCTACAGGCCTCGGACGACCGACCCCTGTCGGACGTCCGACCCCTCACGGACGCCCGGACTTCCGACAACTGTCGGACGTCCGGACCCTGTGTGACTTAAAGTGTCCCCAACGGCTCTTTTTATCTCCCCACTGTAAATACCCCCTCCCACTTCGTGAGAGGGCAGCCTAACACATCCTTATCCTCATAAGAACACATTTCCACCTCACACACATTTGCTCACTCCAAATCTTAGATCCCAAGAGCATTTGTGAGCCCCTTTGAGAGTTGTTCCAATCAAAAGATATATCGTCTCCCTCTCCTTCTCTCAACCCAAGCTATTTGTGATTTGAGCAAGTTTTGAGCATTCCCCGTGATCTTGTTACTCTTGGAGGTTGGAGACTCCTAGGCGGTAGGAGTTCTTCGGAAAGGAATCAATTCGTGTGATTTACCCTGGAAAAGTTTGTGAGGGTTTGGAAGCCACCTCAAAGGCTTACCACTAGTGGTTGAGAAACGCCTTCGTGGTGTTATCTCAAAGGGAGAATAGGGTGAGCCTTCGTGGCGTTGGTGTGCCTTCGTGGTAACATCCACCTCTCTAACGGTGACTAGCTTCCCTCCAAGGAAGTGAACATCGGGATACATCTTCGTCTCAGTGACCTTGGTTATCCTTAACCCTAACTCCTTACTTGTGGTTTACTTGTGTTATTTGAGCATACATACATTGCATATTGGTTGTGCTCATTATATTGTGTTGGCTATTTCTTGTACAAGATTAATCATTCAAGCATACCCTCTATATCCACACGTTCATACTTGCAGCCCTTGATATATTGTGTTGATATAGTGTGATCTAGTATCTTGCGTTGTTCACCTACTTGTCGAGTGATATAGCTCAAGTAAGTTTGTGTAACTTACTTGTGCTTGTTAGTAACTGTATTATGTCCATCTTGGTAGATCGTGTTGCTGATACACGTTGCAGTGCCTAGTGCATTTAGGATTTGTGCTTGACAAGTACCCTCTTAGTTTATTTCCACATTAGGTTCAAGCCAAATCCGAAGAAGTTTTTAAATAGCGTACTCACCCCCCCCCCTCTAGGCGTCATCGAGGTCTTTTCAATTGGTATCAGAGCTAGGTCTCTCTTTAATTAGGTTTCACGACCTAGAGAGTATCAATGTCGACTATTGGATTAGTGCACAATGGCATCTTTGACTTTGATGGCACAAATTATACCCTATGGAGAATTCGTATGCTTCATCACTTTCGGTCCATGGGCCCAAATACTTTACGAATTGTTCTTGTAGGGATTGCCGACAAGAAGGATGATGCATCTTCATCTACTAATGAAATGTATCTTGATTGTGAGGCTTTTCTTGCCATTCATCGAACCATAAGTCCTGAAGTGTTTAAGTCTATCTCGACTTGCTAGTCAGCTCATGAAGTTTGGACTAAACTTGAAGATATATATGGTGGGTCCAATCTTGATGAAGACGGTATTATGATGAAGGAGTTGGTGCATGAGCTATTCACTCTTTTCGATCTTAAAGAGTCCACCACTACTTCCATATCTGATTGCTTGCACACCTCAGCATCTTCAATCTCACAAGGTAATGACATGGTGAGTGAAGAAATATATGTTGATGAAAATGTCATAGCCTCTATGGACACAAGCATATCTAGCACCACACATAGTGTAAATTATTGTGCTGATAGGTCATGCATTTCACCTAAAGATTCCTCGACAAATGTTTGTGGTGATATGCATGCTTCCTCGTGTCCCCTTGATCAAAATATCTTGTTTCTCCCTAGTTGCTCTATGACTAATCATTTAGGGGAAATCAAGAAATATGAAGTACTTTTGACCAATGAAGAATCTGATTCACCAAAAGAATCATCATCAACTCCTCCAGTTCACATGTGCCTCATGGCAAGAGGTAATAATGAGGTATCATCTTCCCTGTGCAATAATGATGATATTTGCGATGAGGATGATGATGATGACTTGACTGAAAATATCTATGTGATCAGTAAAATTCTTCATAAAGCTAAAAATAACGCTCTTCAAAGGTTCCAAGATGTTCCTGCTTACTTTGAAAATTGTAATGATTCACTTAATCACGAACAAGCTAAAAGTGAACAACTTGAACATGAACTTGAGAAGAGTCATCAAGCATGTAGAGACTTAAGATCTTCAAAAGGAGATATTGAAGTTGCTCATGATAAACTTAAAAGGGATTTTGAGGTCCTTCTTCTTGAATGCAAGAATGTCAAGGGAGAGCTCGTCAAAACCTCTAAGATATTTGAGGAGCTTCAATCTACTCATGAGAAGTCTCTAATCGCTACTTACTCCTCTCATATTGTTGATGATACTTGTACATCTAACCCTATCTCTTTTGAAGTATCAACATTGAAGGAGAATGTTGAGCTACGTGCTCAACTTGATTTACTAACTAGCAATTATGGGAAGTTGGAAGAAAACCATGTAATGCTCACAAGCTCTCATGCCGATCGTCTAACATCCCATAATGTGCAAAAGTTAGCTCATGAGGCTATCATAACCAAGGTAACACCAAGCGAGTCTCATGTGGACAATGGCACTACTTCTAGTCAAAGTATTATATTTCCATTTGCTAGTCCTCGTAATTCGTCTACTCATAATGTTGCTACCTCGTGTGATGAATTATTTTCCTTGCCTTGTTGCTCTAACATTGAAGCTTAAACTTCCTCTAGTACTTGCATTGATACTAACCGTGCAGAGGAAATCAAAGAGCTCAAGGCCCAAGTCACTTCTTTGAAGAAAGACTTGGAACAGTGTCATGAAGGGATGCCCACACTCAACAACGTCCTGTGTGAGCAAACATCTTCGAATGACAAAAATGATGTTGGAGTAAACTCAAACAAGAACAAGAGGGGCCTAGAACAAGTCAAGAATTCGGCCAAAATCATTTGCTTCAAGTGCAAAGTTAAAGGGCACCATGTTAGATCTTGCCCTCTGAAGACGAAGTCTCAAAGTCACAAGCAACAAGGGAAGTGGCCACAAACTCAATCACATATTCAACTACAAGTTGAAGGAAGGCCTCTTCCCAATAAGACCTGAACCAACACTCCCCAAGGTGAGAAATCAACTGGGAAGAAAACAAAGGGTAGATGTTGCTACTTATGTCGTGAGAAGGGTCACGTCGCTTCGTCTTGCACGAGACGTAACTTATCCAACCCAATCACTATTGATGATACCTATTCCCTTGGGAAGGATAAAGTTGGCAATGTGTTTGCCAAGTTTGTTGGTACTCAAAATGGTGTCAAGAAAAGAACCATTTGGGTTGCCAAGCCTATTGTGATTAACCTCTTAGGACCCGACGTAGTTGGGGACCAACAAGCCCAAACTTGATCAATAGGTGACTATGGAGGACATTGAAGACTTGGATACATAATGAAGAATTAAGGGGTCTTCATCATTCATATTATCTCAAGCCAAGTCATTTGGATTATCGAGTTTCTATCTTATATCCAATGTGCCTCCTTACGGTAACTTATACTTAAACTGTTTACATTGTTAGGTGCTTGCCCCTTTGCATGTTGTGGTTTTGTACCTTGCATGCATTTGTATATGTTGTGCTTCCAACTTGCTTATCTTGAGTAATCGAGTATGGGTATGTTGGTTTGCATATCATGTACATGTGAGTCTTGTATTGAGCCTTTTGTGTCTTGTTTGTATTTTTGTTGCCTCTTGTGAGAGATTAATGGATTATCCCATTGTGGGGAGTGATGTGCTTTGCACACCTCTCAATCCTATAAGTGTGTATACATGGGGAATACCACTTAGTTTTGATATTTCAAGATTATCTAGTTTTTATGTGGTATGTCTTACTCATGAGAAATTCAAATTCTATATGGTCCATTAATTATGTCTTGTTGGTTTCAATTTGCCACTTGTTAATATTGTTGGTTTATCACATTATGGGGGAGTAATATGCTATGTGCATATTACAAACCTAGAAAATGTGTACATTTGAGGTGTTGCCACTTAGTGTTGATATTGTAAATTATCCTGTTTCTAGGTGGCATGTTATCTCTACAAGTGTCATTTGCTTGCGTTTTATGGGTAAAGATGATCTTGGATATATTTGTGATCTACCAATGAGTATCATTTCGAAAATACTTCTTGTCCTTGACAATTGGTATTCCCATCATGTGATTGGAATTGCTAATCATCTTTACATTGGATTTTGTGTTTCGTTTGTCTTCCTTGCCTCTTATGGATCTATTTTAACCTGTCTAGTGCTTTTATAGATATAGAGAAAGTGATGATCCCATCGTGTGTGTTTTGTATTTAAATATAAATTCTATACAATGCACGTCCCTTGGGGGAGCTATCCTATTTTCTTTAGAACACTCTCTTTATTCACTCATCATAAAATCTTTTGATCCCCATCAAGTGTGTGTTGATGGAAGGCAAGTCTTGCTCTTTATGATGCTTTGTGCCATCATGAAAATTTATCGAGGGCTTGGTTTGTTGTAACCTAGCTCTCTTTTGGAAACTAGAAACCTCGTGTTTGTTTTCCTTCAATTGGTTTCTTGTTGCCTTCTATTTGGCATGTGTCAATGAATATCTCATTCCTTGAGGTATCTTTTAATTGATATCCTTCAAGTGATAGCTCTTTTGTTTTAGGATCTTATTATCACTTGATACCTTGTCTTTTGGTGACTTATCAACTTTGTGTTGAGTTGATTCTTAAGAGTCTTGAGCATGCGTATCTAGCTACTATATACAACTTCTTTTGCTTGCTTTCCTTCTTTGACCCAATATATAGGGGAAACCCCACCTTGTCATAAATTGGCTAAAAGTGTGCATGAAATTCAAATTCATATCTATATGCACATATGTATGTGGAGGTTGTCCTATGCATTGCTGGTTTTCTAACTCTTTGGTCCCAATGAGTTTGGGCACCATTTTGTTTGTTTTGTTGTTCCAGGAACAACTGGAAATGGATTGGATGCTCGGCTCACCTATAAGGAAGATGTTAAGACCATGTGATTATTGGAGCCAAGTTAGGATGATCAAAGAACAACTATCTACTACATCAATCCAATGTTGTCTCGGTAACAAGTATCCACTTAATGCATTCTTTTCTTGCAAAGGACCCAACCTGTCTTTCCTTTTCAGGTTGCATCATGGCATGAATCTCTTGATTTGTTCTCGTAGTACTTGTTTACTTTCTCAAAGCATCCGAACGATGATGTCTTACTATTAGTTGGGATGTCTTTGATGTTCGTATGTTGGAATTTCATATTGTACAATAAGAAAATATTAGGCCATGTGCTATGCTTCCAAGCAAAAGATCTCATTGATATATTTATGACTTCCTTTTTGGATATCTAGTTTGTTCCTTCTTGTAACCATTTCGTGTGTACATCCTTCTTTGTGGATATATATCATCATGATTGTCTTCTACTTAGAATCTTTTACACATGAGAGAAGTTACATCTCTAATTGATATCCTCTTTTCTTTCACGTCCATCGTTGCATTTCCTCTTTCAAGTTTTTTTTATGGCTTCGTGAAAGGATTTGTTTTGAGTGCGCATCTTATTTCTACATCTTGATGCACTCTTTGGCAGTGAAGATTATTTTTCCTCATGCTTGTCTTGATTAGGGTTTTTCCATTTCAACTAGTATCCCTCCTATTGACAAGGTTCTTACTTCCTATCTTCACAATGGGTTGTCACAAGCGTTGGTTCTTATTTTATTTATTAGTAAGCTTGTGAACCCATTTTCTAGTATGTGTGTGTGGGAATGATATGTCTTGCACTTTGTATCTCATATTAATCAAGACTATGTTGATGAGTAATGCTCATCCTTATCTTAAGTCTTCTCAAGTGCTTTGCCATGATTCACACACATTACTTTGGTTGAGCTTATTCTTAAGTTGCTTCCTTTACATGTTGCTCAACCATTAGTTTTGTGCAATTGATATGCTTATTGTCTCATCTATCTTCTTGCACTCGTTTTGTGTTTCTATTAATTCTGGGGGAGCAACGATCCTATTTTGTGCACCTGTGTCAAATACAAAAATCTCATATTAGTGCACAAATCATGGGGAGCTTCTCTAGTTTTTGATAAAGCACTATGTTGCCTCTATCATAATATCTTTTATTCATGTGGTTCGAAGGACCATATGATTGTTTGTTCCATCTGGAATTCTTTGATTGCTTGCCTCTATCTTTGTATGTCTTTGTGGCATATGATCCTTTTATCTGCAATCTTTGGGTCCTCAATATAGTTTGTTTTCCTCCAACTACTTACCATTGTATTTGTGTATTTTTCTGCACTCATTTGCTGAGAAGTACACACATTTTGGAGGACCACCTACTATTTTGGCTTTCTAAACTTGTCGTCCATTTTGGCAATCGATGCCAATGGGGGAGAAGTTTAGAGAGTTTACTTTGGATATGTTTAGAGGGTTTTGCTTTTATTGCGTAAGCATTTACATCTTGCACACATGCATTATTACCTTGTATGTGTGCGCTTGGTTATGCTTATTTCCTTATAGAAACTCTCTTCAAGTGGTTGTGTTCAATTACCAAAATGGGGGAGATTGTTAGAGCATATATCTCCATATGTGGTTTTGGTAATTGATGACAATTCCTATGGACTAATGGTTGCCTTAAGTTATATTTATAGGATTTGTCCATAGGCACTTCTTGAAGTCCATCTGTCGGGTTCAAGGAGTTTATATGATGACCAAGATGTTATTCAAGGTATTATCCAAAGAATGGTCATAGAAACACTAGGTTGATCAAGATCTCAGACAAAGAGTAAATCAAGATGATCAACACACAAAGCGTATAAGATGTACCGAGAGGGATCAAGTGATCCCATGGTATGGTAAGCATTGTCCATTACGTGTTTGTGTACTAACCCATGGTCTTTGTGAGACTCCTGTGTGGGGGTTAGGTGTGCTTCCATTAGGCTTGCGTCAAAAGGAAGATCTCATACAACCCATGAAGGATGACGTCAAGTGGTGATCGTCATGAAGATTGTGGTGTGCAAGTTCAAGTGGATCACCACGAATATATCATTGAAACTATTGTCAATGATCATGTGCTGATAAGGACAACCTCATGTGCTAACAAGGACAAGATCAAGATAAGCATTCCTGAGCACTACATGCTTGATTCTTGTGGATGTTCACATGATGGACAAATGAAGATGAATACATAAGCTAGGCTTTCCTCATTGTGTATGGGAAAGCTACTTGAAGACTGTTGGGGAACGTCGCATGGGAAACAAAAATTTTCCTACGCGCACGAAGACCTATCATGGTGATGTCCATCTACGAGAGGGAATTTCCGATCTACGTACCCTTGTAAATCGCACAGCAGAAGCGTTAGTGAACGCGGTTGATGTAGTGGAACGTCCTCACGTCCCTCGATCCGTCCCGCGAAGCGTCCCACGAACCGCCCCGCGATCCGCTCCGATGTAGTGCCGAACGGACGGCACCTCCGCGTTCAGCACACGTACAGCTCGACGATAATCTCGGCCTTCTTGATCCAGCAAGAGAGACGGAGAGGTAGATGTGTTCTCCAGCAGCGTGACGGCGCTCCGGAGGTTGGTGGTAATCTAATCTCAGCAGGGCTCCGCCCGAGCTCCGCAGAAACGCGATCTAGAGGTAAAACCGTGGAGGTATGTGGTCGGGCTGCCGTGGCAAAAGTTGTCTCAAATCAACACTAATTGCTCCATATATATATAGGAGGAGGGAGGGGAGGCTTTCCTTGAGGATCAAGGAGCCCCAAGGGCTGCGCCACCAAGAGGAGGAGGAGTCCTCCTCCAATCCTAGTCCAACTAGGATTGGAAGGTGGAGTCCTTCTCTCTTTTCCCACCTTTCCCTTTTTTTCTTTCTCTTCTTTTGGTTTTTTCTTTCTCTTGCGCAAGACAGCCTTGGGCTGACCCCACCTACTTGGTGCGCCACCCCCAAGGTCCTTGGGCCCTCCCGGGTGGGTGGTCCCCCCTCCCAGTGAAGATCTGGAACCCATTCGTCATTCCCGGTACATTATCGGTAATGCCCGAAAACCTTCCGGTAACCAAATGAAGTCATCCTATATATCAACAGTCGTTTCCGGACCATTCCAGAAACCCTCGTGACGTCCGTGATCTCATCCGAGACTCCGAACAACATTCGGTAACCAACCATATCTTTACCTAATAATAAAGAGGCTATCGCTTCCGTCGGAAAACCCACCGAGATGATTTTACAAAAAAACCTTTACTATTTATGACATTAAACTCGTAGTATATATTAAATATTTTTTTAAATACTCATATCTTTTAAACCGTAACTCCAAATTTAACATATTATACATGAAATTTGATTAAAAAATATGTAGAATTTAAATATGATATTATTTTATCTGTTAAACGTTTAATAAAAATACTATCTAGGGTGCAATCTTAATAAATAAGTCATTATTCGTCTTTCTTTCATACCGGTACTCATCCGGGTTGGGAATGAACACGTCAACAAAATCAGGATTAGAGATGAAACTAGAGGTCACTTGACTGATTATTTGTACGTATTAAATCTACATGCAAGCCGTGTTAAAATAGAAGACCTCTGAAATTTTGAACTGCATTTTTGTGGGATAAGACCATCTTTATTTGTATCGTAACTATAAATTCTCAAATTATAGACATTTTTTATAAATTAAGAGCGTGTGCCGTGTGGTATTTTTTTTTCTCCCGTTGCAACGCATGTGCCCTTTTGCTAGTAACTCAAAAACGCATAAAACAACGTCGAACCTTAAGTGTGCAGACCCTACGGGTTCGAGAACTATGTAGACATGACCCGAGAGACTCCTCGGTCAATATCCAATAGCGGGACCTGGATGCCCATATTGGATCCTACATATTGTACGAAGATCTTATCGATTGAACCTCACTGCCAAGGATTCATATAATCCCGTATGTCATTCCCTTTGTCCTTCGGTATGTTACTTGCCTGAGATTTGATCGTCAGTATCTGCATACCTATTTCAATCTCGTTTATCGGCAAGTATCTTTACTCGTTCCGTAATACAAGATCCTGCAACTTACACTAAGTCACATTGCTTGCAAGGCTTGTGTGTGATGTTGTATTATCGAGTGGGCCCCGAGATACCTCTTCGTCATACGGAGTGACAAATCCCAGTCTAGATCCATACTAACTCAACGAACACCTTCGGCGATACCTGTAGAGCATCTTTATAGTCACCCAGTTACGTTGCGACGTTTGATACACACAAAGCATTCCTCCGGTGTTAGTGAGTTATATGATCTCATGGTCATAGGAACAAATACTTGACACGCAGAAAACAGTAGCAACAAAATGACACGATCAACATGCTACGTCTATTAGTTTGGGTCTAGTCCATCACATGATTCTCCTAATGATGTGATCCCGTTATCAAGTAACAACACTTGCCTATGGCCAGGAAACCTTGACCATCTTTGATCAACGAGCTAGTCAACTAGAGGCTTATTAGGGACAGTGTTTTGTCTATGTATCCACACAAGTATTGTGTTTCCAATCAATACAATTATAGCATGGATAATAAACGATTATCATGAACAAATAAATATAATAATAACTAATTATTATTGCCTCGAGGGCATATTTCCAATAGTCTCCCACTTGCACTAGAGTGAATAATCTAGTTCACACCACCATGTGATTTCAGCGAATCCAACACCCATATAGTTCTGGGGTTTGATCACGTCTTGCTCGTGAGAGAGGTTTTAGTCAACGGTTCTGAAACTTTCAGATCCGTGCGTTCTTTGCAAATCTTTATGTCATCTTATAGATGTTGCTACTACGTGCTATTCGGAAATGCTCCAAATATCTACTCTACTATACGAATCCGTTTCACTACTCATAGTTATTCGGATTAGTGTCAAAGCTTGCATCGACGTAACCCTTTACGACAAACTCTTTAACCACCTCCATTATCGAGAAAAAATCCTTAGTCTATTTAGTTACTAAGGATAACTTTGACCGCTGATCAGTGATTCAATCCTGGATCACTCTGTGTACCTCTTAACAAACTTGCTGCAAGGCACACATCAGGTGCGGTACTCAGCATGGCATACTTTAGAGTCTACGGCTAAGGCATAGAAGACGACCTTCGTCTATTCTCTTTATTCTGTCGTGGTCGGATTTTGAGTCTTACTCAAATTCACACCTTACAACACAGTCAAGAACTCCTTCTTTGCTGATCTATTTCGAATTCCTTCAAAAATTTGTCAAGGCATGCATCTTGTTGAAACTTCTATTAAGCGTTTTGATCTATCTCCATAGATCTTGATGCTCAACATTCAAGTAGCTCAATCCAGGTATTCCTTTGAAAAACTCCTTTCAAACAACCTTTTATGCTTCACAGAAATTCTACATTACTTCTGATCAACAATATGTCAACCACATATACTTATCAGAAGTTCTATAGTGCTCCCACTCACTTCTTTGGAAATACAAGTTTCTCATAAACCTTGTACAAACCCAAAATCTTTGATCATCTCATCAAAGTGTATATTCCAACTCCGAGATGCTTGCACCAGTCCATTGAAGGATCGCTGGAGCTTGCATACTTGTTAGTATCTTTAGGATCGACAAAACCTTCTGATTGTATCACATACAATGTTTGCTCAAGGAAACCGTCGAGGAAACAATGTTTTGACATCCTATGTGCAATATTTCAAAAATAAGGCAACAACTACTAACATAATTCTAACAGACTTTTAGCATCGCTACGAGTGAGAAAGTCTCATCATAGTCAACTGTTTGATCTTGTCGGAAACATCTTTGCGACAAGTCGAGCTTTTCTTAATAGTGAATTATCACCATCATCGTCTGTCTTCCTTTTAAAGATCCATCTTTACTCAATAGTCCTATGACCATCAAGTAGTTCTTCCAAAGTCTACAGTTTGTTTTCATACCTGGATCCTCTCTCGGATTTCATGGCTTCCAGCCATTTGTCGGAATCCGGGCCCACCATTGCTTTCTCCATAACTCGTAGGTTCATTGTTGCTCAACAACATGACCTCCAAGACAGGGTCACCGTACCACTCTGCAGTAGTACACGACCTTGTCAACCTACGAGGCTTGTAGTAACTTGATCCGATGCTCGATGATCACCATCATCATCTTTCACTTCAATTGGTGTAGGCGCCACAGGAACAACTTCCTGCGCCCTGCTACACACTGGTAGAAGTGATGGTTCAATAACCTCATCAAGTTCTACCACCCTCCCACTAAATTCTTTTGAGAGAAACCTTTCCTCGAGAAAGGATCCGTTTCTAGAAACAAACACTTTGCTTTCGGATCTGAGATAGGAGATGTACCAAACTGTTTTGGATATCCTATGAAGATGCATTTGTCCGCTTTGGGTTCGAGCTTATCAGACTGAAACTTTTTCACATAAGTGTCGAAGCCCCAAACTTTCAAGAAACGACAGTTTAGATTTCTCTAAATCTCAGTCTATACTGTGTCATCTCAACGGAAATACGTGGTGCCCTATTTAAAGTGAATGCGGTTGTCTCTAATGCATAACCCATGAACGATAGTGGTAATTCGATAAGATACATCATAGCATGCACCATACCAAATAGTGTGTGGCTATGACGTTCAGACACATCATCACACTATGATGTTGCAGGTGGCATGAACTGCGAAACAATTTCCATATTGTCTTAACTGCGTACCAAAACTCGTAACTCAGATATTCATTTCTATGATCATATTGTAGACAGTTTATCCTCTTGTTACGACGAACTTCACTCCGAAACAGAATTGAACTTTTCAATATTTCAAACTTGTGATTCATTAAGTAAATATTCTTGTATCCACTCAAATCGTCATTGAAGTAAGAACATAATGATATCCACTGCGTGCCTCAGCATCCATTGGACTGCATACATCAAAATGTATCACTTCCAACAAGTTACTATCTTGTTTCATCTCAATGAAAACAATGCCTTGCTCATGTGGTATGATTTGCATGTCACTAGTGATTCAAAATCACGTGAGTATAAAGATCCATCAGCATGGAGCCTCTTCATGCAATTTATACCAACATGACTCAAGCGGTAGTGCCACAAGTAAGTGGTACTATCATCATTACCTCGTATCTTTTGGCACCAATATTATGAACATGCGTAACACTACGATCGAGATTCAATAAACCATTGAATGTGATTTATTCAAGCAAATAGAGTAAGCATTATTCTCTTTAAATGAATAATCGTATTGCAATAAACACGATCCAATCATGTTCATGCTTAATGCAAGTACCAAATAACAATTATTTAGGTTTAACACCAATCCCGATGGTAGATGGAGTGTGCGGCGTTTGATCATATCAACCTTGGAAACACTTCCAACACGTATCATCACCTCGCCTTTAGCTAGTCTCCGTTTATGCCGTAGCTTTCATTTCGTGTCACTAATCACTTAGCAACCGAACCGGTATCTAATACCCTCGTGCTACTAGGAGTACTAGTAAAGTACACATCAACATTATGTATATCAAATATACTTCTTTCGACTTTTGCCAGCCTTCTTATCTACCAAGTATCTAGAGTTGCTCCGCCTCAGTGATTGTTCCCCTCATTACAGAAGCACTTAGTCTCGGGTTTGGTTTTAATCTTGGGTCTCTTCATTAGTGCAGCAGCTGTTTTGTCATTTCACGAAGTATCCCTTCTAGCCCTTGCCTTTCTTGAAACTTAGTGGTTTTACTAACCATCAACTATTGATGCTCCTTCTTGATTTCTACTTTCGCAGTATCAAACATCGCGAATCGCTCAAGGATCATTGTATCTATCCTTGATATGTTATAGTTCCTCACGAAGCTCTCACAGCTTGGTGGCAGTGACTTTGGAGAACTATCACTATCTCATCTGGAAGATTAACTCCCACTTGATTCAACCGATTGTCGTACTCAGACAATCTGAGCACATGCTCAACGATTGAGCTTTTCTCCTTTACTTTGTGGACAAAGAATCTTGTCGGAGGTCTCGTACCTCTTAACAAGGGCACAAGCATGAAATCACAATTTCATCTCTTTAGAACATCACTTATGTTCCGTGACGTTTCAAAACGTCTTCGACGCCTTGCTTCTAAGCCATTAAGTATTTTGTACTGAACTATCGTGTAGTCATCAGAAACGTGTATGTCGGATGTTCACAGCATCCACAGACGACGTTCGAGGTGCAGCACACCGAGTGGTGCATTAAGGACACAAGCCTTCTGCGCAGCAACGAGGACAATCCTCTGCAAAGTTTGCTACTATCAACTTTCAACTAAATTTTCTCTAGGAACATATAAAAACAATAGAGCTATAGCGCAAGCTACATCGTAATTCGCAAAGACCATTAGACTATGTTCATGACAATTAGTTCAATTAATCATATTACTTAAGAACTCCCAGTCAAAAAGTACATCTCTCTAGTCATTTGAGTGGTACATGATCCAAATCCACTATCTCAAGTCCGATCATCACGTGAGTCGAGAATAGTTTCAGTGGTAAGCATTTCTATGCTAATCATATCAACTATACAATTCATGCTCGACCTTTCGGTCTCATGTGTTCCGAGGCCATGTCTGCACATGCTAGGCTCGTCAAGCTTAACCCGAGTGTTCCGCGTGTGCAACTGTTTTGCACCCGTTGTATGTGAACGTTGAGTCTATCACACCCGATCATCACGTGGTGTCTCGAAACGAAGAACTGACGCAACGGTGCACAGTCGGGGAGAACACAATGTCATCTTGAAATTTTAGTGAGAGTCACCTCATAATGCTACCGTCGTTCTAAGCAAGATAACGTGCATAAAGGATTAACATTACATGCAATTCATAAGTGACATGATATGGCCATCATCATGTGCTTCTCGACCTCCATCACCAAAGCACCGGCACGATCTTCTTGTCACCGGTGTCACACCATGATCTCCATCATCATGATCTCCATCAATGTGTCGCCATCGGGGTTGTCGTGCTACTCATGCTATTACTACTAAAGCTACGTCCTAGCAATATAGTAAACGCATCTGCAAGCACAAATGTTAGTTTAAAGACAACCCTATGGCTCCTGCCGGTTGCCATACCATCGACGTGCAAGTCGATATTATCTATTACAACATGATCATCTCATACATCCAATATATCACATCACATCGTTGGCCATATCACATCACAAGCATACCCTGCAAAAACAAGTTAGACGTCCTCTAATTTTGTTGTTGCATGTTTTACGTGGTGACCATGGGTATCTAGTAGGATCGCATCTTACTTACGCAAACACCACAACGGAGATATATGAATTTCTATTTAACCTTATACAAGGACCTCCTCGGTCATATCCGATTCAACTAAAGTTGGAGAAACCGACACTTGCCAGTCATCTTTGAGCAAAGGGGGTTACTCGTAGCGATGAAACCAGTCTCTCGTAAGCGTACGAGTAATGTCGGTCCAAGCCGCTTCAATCCAACAATACCGCGAAATCAAGAAAAGACTAAGGAGAGCAGCAAAACACACATCACCGCCCACAAAAACTTTTGTGTTCTACTCGAGAAGACATCTACGCATGAACCTAGCTCATGATGCCACTGTTGGGAAACGTCGCATGGGAAACAAAAAATTTCCTACGCGCACGAAGACCTATCATGGTGATGTCCATCTACGAGAGGGGATTTCCGATCTACGTACCCTTGTAGATCGCACAACAGAAGCGTTAGTGAATGCGGTTGATGTAGTGGAACATCCTCACGTCCCTCGATCCGCCCCACGAACCGTCCCGCAATCCGTCCCACGATCCGCTCCGATCTAGTGCCGAACGGACGGCAACTCCGCGTTCAGCACACGTACAACTCGACGATGATCTCGGCCTTCTTGATCCAGCAAGAGAGATGGAGAGGTAGATGAGTTCTCCAGCAGCGTGACAGCGCTCCAGAGGTTGGTGGTGATCTAATCTCAGCAGGGCTCCGCCCGAGCTTCGCAGAAACGCGATCTAGAGGTAAAACCGTGGAGGTATGTGGTCGGGCTACCGTGGCAAAAGTTGTCTCAAATCAGCCCTAATTGCTCCATATATATAGGAGGAGGGAGGGGAGGCTTGCCTTGAGGCTCAAGGAGCCCCAAGGGCTGCGCCACCAAGGGGAGGAGGAGTCCTCCTCCAATCCTAGTCCAACTAGGATTGGAAGGTGGAGTCCTTCTCTCTTTTCCCACCTTTCCCTTTTTTTCTTTCTCTTCTTTTGGTTTTTTCTTTCTCTTGCGCAAGACAGCCTTGGGCTGACCCCACCTACTTGGTGCGCCACCCCCAAGGTCCTTGGGGCCTCCCGGGTGTGTGGTCCCCCCTCCCGGTGAAGATCCGGAACCCATTCGTCATTCCCGGTACATTACCGGTAATGCGCGAAAACCTTCCTGTAACCAAATGAAGTAATCCTATATATCAATCTTCGTTTCCGGACCATTCCGGAAACCCTCGTGACGTCTGTGATCTCATCCGGGACTCCGATGAACATTCGGTAAACAACCATATAACTCAAATACGCATAAAACAACGTCCAACCTTAAGTGTGCAGACCCTGCGGGTTCGAGAACTATGTATTCATGACCCGAGAGACTCCTCGGTCAATATCCAATAGCGGGACCTGGATGCCCATATTGGATCCTACATATTCTACGAAGATCTTATCGATTGAACCTCAGTGCCAAGGATTCATATAATCCCGTATGTCATTCCCTTTGTCCTTCGGTATGTTACTTGCCTGAGATTTGATCGTCAGTATCTGCATACCTATTTCAATCTCGTTTACCGGCAAGTCTCTTTACTCGTTCCGTAATACAAGATCCTGCAACTTACACTAAGTCACATTGCGTGCAAGGCTTGTGTGTGATGTTGTATTACCGAGTGGGCCCCGAGATACCTCTCCGTCATACGGAGTGACAAATCCCAGTCTAGATCCATACTAACTCAACGAACACCTTCGGCGATACCTGTAGAGCATCTTTATAGTCACCCAGTTACGTTGCGACGTTTGATACACACAAAGCATTCCTCCGGTGTTAGTGAGTTATATGATCTCATGGTCATAGGAACAAATACTTGACACGCAGAAAACATTAGCAACAAAATGACACGATCAACATGCTACGTCTATTAGTTTGGGTCTAGTCCATCACATGATTCTCCTAATGATGTGATCCCGTTATCAAGTAACAACACTTGCTATTCAACTAGAGGCTTACTAGGGACAGTGTTTTGTCTATGTATCCACACAAGTATTGTGTTTCCAATCAATACAATTATAGCATGGATAATAAACGATTATCATGAACAAAGAAATATAATAATAACTAATTATTATTGCCTCTAGGGCATATTTCCAACAGTAGACCCTTCGGCGGAGGTGTGCAAATCGGTCCGATTGGATTGAGTCCTGACGACTAACGAGTGCCGCGGGAGGTGCTCGGTTCTTCACGGTGTGCGGCTTTGGCAACGATTACTATTGAGGTGTTGGCGGAGGGTGACGACAATAGGTCGGTTGTGTGGTGCATGCTTGGGCATCCCTAGCTTTGGGGTGTTGGGATGCTCGCGGTCGTGGGTACCATGGTAGACGATCTAGGTTGGTCAGCGTTGTGGGTGGCCCTGTTGAAAATATGCCCTCGAGACAATAATAAAGTACTCCCTCCATTCCTAAATATAAGTCTTTTATAAGATTTCATTAGATGACTATATACAAAGCAAAATGAATTAATCTACACTCTAGAGTATGTCTATATACATCCAGATGTAATCCTCTAGTAGAATCTCTAGAAAAACTTATATTTAGAACGAAGGGAGTAGTTGCTATCAAATTTCTCTGTTCATGATAATCGTTTATTATATATGCTACCGAACCTAACCCATGGCAGTACTAATGCACATCGAGTTAATTGATGTTAGGAAAACTAAAAGTTACAGTTGATTGAGCCATTGACATAGTTTACTCACCAGATCGCGATGATGATCCGATGGCCTCGGTTAAGTCGACGAAGCAATTGAATATTGTGAAGAAAAAGCGATTGTATATATTACTCCTGGAACATTCTAGTCTTCCAGGGCGATAACTCATTAAGTACTACTGCTAATACCACTTCGGGCTAAGTCAGAGAGGGAGCAGATAGGTGAGTGATTTCTTCAGAGATACTCCTATTTCTGACCATGTGCTGTTGAAATAAGCTTCTTCGACCTCTACCAAGAAGTAAACCCCAGGTCCCAATCAAGAGATAATGATGCATGCAGCACTCTGTTAAGTAAACCCCATGTCCCAATCGTGTAAAGTGTCCTCTGATGTTAGGAGTCCTAGGTTTTGGCTAAGCATGCACCGAATGTGCAAACTAATCATGTCACTGACCGACAAACACGTACCTAGCACTAGTCTAGGCTTATTAAGGCTTTTAATTTAGCATGCCCCAGCAACATATACCAGGATATTTCGGGCAGCACGAGCTACTCAACAGAGATCAATTTTACCGTCAAACTGTTAGCCAATCACCCCTGAGAAAATTGACTGGCCCTTTCCTTGCAGACATTTTTTTTGTGTGTGTGTGTGTGTTACTAGTTCATGGAATTACTGTTCTTTTAAAAAAAAGAATTATGATTGATTCTTTAGAAGAACAGATCAGTGATACTGTCGCGCGCCCACATCAGACGGGCCTTCTATGCTGATTTGATGGTACACACCACGGTAATGTTAGAATAAATCCGAAGTCACAAGGCCAAACAATCACACGAACACGACATCGAGATTTTTTAACAAGGTTCACCGACGTGGCTACATCCTCAAGCTTGACTACGGGCGTTCCTTTCCGTGACACTGTTGCAATACCGCATCCCAGTTATCCTGGGTGACGGCACAAGTCACTGGTTTTCCTGTGCACTTGTGCTATTATGTTGACATATATGATATCATGTGTCTACTTTTTTATTATATAAGAGACCAAGGGTACAACTGTCCTAATAAGACACGACTTCATACCCGGTCTAAACATAATACAAATATAAGTTCAATTATAACCTAACTTGTATACTATATTTGACACAACTTCAATAAACTTCATCTTGACGAATATTCTCTACAACTCTGAATTCATTCATGTGTCAAACTTTCATGTATAATATGGACATAAGCTTATCCCATAAGCACAGCTGCTACTCCAAAACTTCATGTGACTTCACCTGTAACTTGTAGTCTTTTCTTTTCTTGACCACAGTCAATGCTCGAGGGAAATTTCACTCGTTGCTTGTAGTCATCCCGAATTAAATTCACAGTTGTCTCACCACATATATGACCACGAGAGTCCTGGCTCGTATCAATGTCTCGTTCATATCGCACGCCTCGTCGCTATTACTGCATCGTGCCTCCGCTGTTCCGATCGAGTTTCAAGGGGCGCGAACCCACATCACTCAACACCACTCCAGAGTACCACCGATCTTCGCCGACCGATGACAAGCTTCATGTTTCCATTAGACCACTGGCTTCGAGTTCGAACTACGTGTCATTCGATTTTTCTCGCTGAATAGGCTTCGATTCTCTGGATCCTTATATCATAGCCCCTTTATCCAGCTTCATCTTTAACATAACTTCATGATAGATGATCAGTCCATCCTTACATACCGTCAACTTCAAGCCCCGTGTGTACAACACCTTAAATTAACCCCGCGTCAAAGTCTTGTCGATGTCATACAAACCCTTGAGCCTCCGCCGAGTGTTTCCACACCCAAAAGTCGTTGACCATTAACATCACGTTCCTATATCGTCGTAGTTGATTCCACGACCGACCTTAATGCACAAACCCTGAAGCACTCACAATAAACTTGACCTAGCAGGAAAAACTTCCGTGAAAACAACACACAATTCTTCCTTTTCCATGTCCTTGTTTGCTTTGTAGCTACCTTAGGATGCCGATTGCTTGATCATTAAATGAGATATTTTGTGACTACATCTTCGAGGCTTTACTACATACATTCTTTTCCGTTACATCGTCACAATATCGTACTCCGGTCATCCTGGATTGGCACACGTCGTCGACTTTCCCTACACGCATGTGCTATTATATTGACATATGTTTCATCATGCGTTTATTCCCTTATTACATAGGAGATCAAGTGTACAAGTATCCTAATAGAAGACAAGTTTATACTCTGTCTAAATACAATACAATTACAAATTCAAGTGTATATATCTTTAACACACACAACTCCAACATGCAAGGACGAGAGGCATGATCTGACTGTCAAATATACATGATTTGCTTGATGAATTTTTTTTTGCGGGTTTCTTGATGAGATTTCAGGCAAGCAATAAGCCAATTATGTAGTACGCGCATTACTGGAAAAAAAAAAGGGTTAGGCACGCACGTACAACGGTACAAGGGCCTTCAAGATGGCGTCCGACGCGAAAAGCGATCATTTTGCTGGCTGAGTCATGGTCGATTCACGCGTGCAGGTGCTCGACCACGCAACGCAATCACGCTGCCAGAATTAGGCATGTCGGCTTCCCGGCTAAAACAAAGGTGTGCCGGTATCCGTACGATATTTTGGCAAGAATACAACATGCTGGGCCTGAGCCATAAGGTGAGTGGGTGAGTGAGCTCCTTCCACCAATGGTGGAAAGCAAAAGGAGGCGCTGCTCGCCGACAGAGATGCATAATAAAATTACCTCCAGCCGCGTCCCCAATATGATCTGGGACTTGTTTTCTTTGACGAAGTCGATAATTTGCCCAGTCGTGCGTTAGGATGCCGATTTTCGTCCGTTGAGTCCATTCTTAGGTCCGATGATTCCAGACCGAACCCAATGCTCTAAAGGTGTTTGGAGGCTCCGACTAAACTAAAACGATGCGTGGACCGTCACTATCAGGCGAAAAACCCGTTTTCCACCTCCAGATTCGCCCCCCGCGCGCTCGATCCCGGCGCCGTCCACCTACCTACCGATGTTAGAAAGACTATCTCCTCGACGAGAAAGGGAGGGTTCGCCTCGGCTTCGCCTTCTGCTTCTGGACGAGTTTTTTCGGCACTCCAGCCACGCACGCGGCTGCGCATCTGCCACGCACGCTAGGTGTTCAGAGATTTGTCTCGGCAATGGACTCCGACGACGAGGAGGCGTTCGCGGCATTGTTGGAGGAGGAATCCGATGCCGACGCCCATAGCGAAGAACACCTCATGGTCCTCGCTGCTCTGGGCGGCCTGTTCGCGAGCAAAGGCATCTACTAGAAGACTATTGCTTCCTCTACATCGACTACTTCGCCGACGCTCCTCTGCACGGCGACAAAGTATTTCGACGCCGTTATCGAATGAGCCAGAAGCTTTCCTTAGGATTGTGAATTCCATCAGGGAGTTCGACAACCACTTCAACTGCAAAAAGGATTGCACCGACACACTTGGATTCATCACACTCCAGAAGTGTACGATAGCTTTAATGATGCTTGCGTATGGAGCTCCTAGTAATATTCTGAAAGACTATGGATCCATGGTCGAGTCCACCATCATTGAGTGCTTGTTTAAGTTCTGCAGGTCAATGGTGGAAGTGTTTGGACCTTAATACTTGCGATCATTCAATACATAAAACAATGCTCGGATCCTAGCACAGAATGCAGCATAAGAATTTTCTGGGATGCTTGAAAGTATCGATTGAACACATTGAAAATGAAAAAACTGTCCATTTGCTTGGTAGGGGATGTACAAAAGTGTCAAACGACGTTGCAGTGTGGCATTAAAGGCAGTGATCACACATGACCTCTGGATTTGACACTTCTTCTTTGATATGACAAGAACTTATAATGACATCAACATAGCAGACTGCTTGAATGTCTTGTCAAGCTTGTTAAAGGTCATGCCTCTCCGGTTAATTACGAGATGCTCTAAACAGAACTGGGCAAAAAAAAAAGATCCCAGGTCCGATCGACCGCACACTGCTCAATGAAGATTATACCATTTGGCAGGTGATGTACAAAGGCGCCAAACGACATTGCAGTGTGGTATTTGAGGCAGTGACCATACATGACCTCTGTATTTGGTACTCCTTTTTTGATATGCCAGGAACTTATAATGACATCAACATACTGCAGTGGTTGAATGTTTTGTCAAGCTTGTTAAAGGTCATGCTTCTTCAATTAAGTACAAGATGCTCTAAACAGAATCGGGCAAAAATATAGGATCCCAGGTCGGATCGACCGCACACTGCTCGATGAAGATTATACCATAGCGTAGGGTGCATCCCTTGCTCAGGCTCAGCGCTCGACAGTGAGTTTTGCCGGTGAGAAATTCTTCAGAACACGTAGCGCGCGTCGACAGCGTGAAGCATGCACTTTGCTTGCACCACTGATTGTCCAATTCAGTCAGGGGGACATGGCCTGGAAAATTAGTTAGAAATGCGAGTATAAAGCTGTGTGGATGCTAACGAGGACATGTACTGGATCTTCTAGAAGAATTTACAGAAACAAAATGTAAAACTCATACCGGCAGGGGCGGACGATCCTACCTACGGACGGATGCATATGGAAATTTGATCTCATTTTACCTGTCGACCTGTCGCTAGCTCGCGCAATTCTGTTAATCTACACACGCCCGGCCGTAAATCCTGGCGACAGGAACAGCGCGCTGGATGCTTTAGTTTCCCGGCGCCTCACTCTGTCGCTGTTACGCCGTAGATCCTTGTCGCCATCCCGATTAAAAATCTTTTGTTCCGTAATATAAGTTTTTAGCACTAATGTGTCTAGTTTTAAAAGTATTTTTATATTATAAAACAAAAGGAGTACTATAAATAATACTCCCTCTATTTCAAAATAATTGTCTCAACTCTGTACTAGCGTTAGTATAAAATTATAATAAGCTTAAGACATTTATTTTAAAACGGAGGGAGTAGTATTTTGCTGAGTAAGCTAGTTACGTCGATGCTTAAATTGTCATAGTTTTTAGCCAGGTCGTCCTCGCACATGACTACTCCCTTCATTTTTAAAAGTAATTATTTTAAAAGTTTATTTAAAGGACTACATACAGATGTATATTAAAAATATTCGGGTTATAGATTCATTTTTTTATTTTTTTTATGTAGTCATCTAGTAAAAATTCAAAAAAATATATCTTAACGCGAAGTAAGACGAAATAATTATTAATGCGTGCATGTGGGTGTACCTGGCTGGGATTTGGCTCGGTATACATCGATCGGTTCTCCTTTCCGTGGTCTATACCGCTGTCGGGTCGCTCGTTTGCACACCCACAGAATGCAGATATCCATTTTGCCCGCAAAAATAGAAAAAGAATGTAGATTTCTTTCAGCAGCCCATGGCCGGCACGGCCAGCAGTAAAAAAAGTACGCCTCGGCCAGAATTGACAGCCCGACCGTCTCCTAAATTATACTCCCAAAGAGACTGTATAAGGAAGGTACATAGGACTGTAAAAAATAACGGGAATCAAAAGGGTGAAGTATGAAGTCTTTTTCTACGGCATGGGCTGCGCGCAATCAATCGGCTGCCGGCCTCTTTATATATACTCCCTCCCTCCGTTTCTAAATACTCCATATGAGTCTTTTTAAAGATTTCACTAATAGACTACGTACGGATGTATGTAGACAAGGTTTAAAACATAGATTCAACCATTTTACTCCGTATGTAGACTTCTAGTGAAATGTTTTAAAAAACTTATATTTAGAAACCGAAGGAGTATATCCGAACAGAAAATCGCCACTGCAACAGTAGGTTTGGTACATCACGAAAGAAAACAGTAATTTTGGTTTTTGAAATTAAACGGCTGCCATGGTGCTGGTGTGTTGTACCCAACATAAGGGGTGCGCATAGGGAGAAATACCATACACGCCTGTCAACCTGGTATTGGAGAATGACTAGCGTAGCTTGCCACATTGCTAGGCACCTCCATCAAGTTTTTTTTTTAAATGGTCAGCCTACGCTGCTGCTAGATATATCGTAAGCAGAGAGCAATGGAAAAAGCGACAAAGGCGGTGATCCTAGAATCAAGGAAGTAAGAAGAAGAAAGGAAAAAAAAGATGGTCCGTAGGCCTACAGAAAAGCGATAATCTCACGGAGGTTCCCCGAAGGGGCTTTCTAAACATCTAATCCCAATTTGCTTCTAAAGATCAAGAGTCGTACGGATCGCTTGGAGAACGTCATGCTCGCAGGCTTCCTTCCCATTGAAGGTGCATCGGTTCCTCTCTTGCCTAATTTCCCATAGGATCAGCATTGTGATGGTCTTCAATCACTTCCTAAAGGGTGGGTTGGCCCCTACAGTCACGAGCATCGTCTTCTCCAACGAGTTGTTGGGGAATGTTGCATGAAAAATAAAAAAATTCCTATGCACACGCAATACATATCCATGATGATGATCATCTATGAGAGGAAAGAGTGAATCTACATATCCTTGTAGATCGCTAAGCGGAAGCGTATATAACGCGGTTGATGTAGTGGAACATCTTCACGATCCAAATCGCAGCCCGTCCCGCGATCTCATCACGATTCGTCCCACGATCCCATCACGATTCATCCCGATCTAGTGTCGAACGGACGGCACCTACGCGTTCAGCACACGTACAGCTCGATGATGATCCCCGCCTTCTTGATCCAGCAAGAGGGGCGGAGATGTAGATGACTTCTCCAGCATGGCGGCATGGTGGTGGTGGTGGTGGATCTATTCCAGCAGAGCTTTGCCTAAGCGCTGCTGAAAAACCGATCTAGAGGAAGAACAGATCTAGAGAGAAGTAGAGGGAGCACATGGCCGTTTTCTCGTATCTCAAAAACCCTCAATACCTCTATTATATATAGGAGGGAGGGGGAGGAGATAGCCTCAAACCATCAAGGTTTGGCCGAAATTGGAGGTGGAGGAGTCCTACTCCAATCCTACTAGGAATAGGATTCCTCCTTTCCACTTGAAAAACATTTTCACCTTTTCCACCTTTGAGTTTTTTGCCTCTCAAACCTCATGAGCCTTAGTGGGTGTCGTGGGTATAAGTCTGACAGTAGATGTGTAGGGTACGAAAGGATGGGCAGAGCCTTAGCTACGGCAAGGTTGTATGAGTTCAGGCCCCTCTGCGGTGGAGGTAATAGCCCTACGTCTCAGTGCTCTGGGAGCTTGTTGTCGAGTGGAATATAGAATACAGTGAATTTCTAACCCCTGCACCAGTGGGGGAGGGTGGCTTATATAGAGTGCGCTGTCCTCCACAACGGTCCGGTGTACAGGGGTGGAGTAGTGGCGATTAAATGCCTACGTTAAAGGTAACGTACGTCTTAAATGCTAATAAAGGCACATGGAAACGTATGACCGTTTCCTTCCAGGGGGGTTACGATGCACAGAGTGGAATCCAGTCGGTTAGTTTGATATACTCCGAATGCTAGTCTTCGACTGGATGATCGAGGATCGGTACCGACTGGATGATGGGAACTCCTTAGTTCAGTCGGAACTGACTAAGGGCCTTGTCCCTTATGAGGGGTAGTCCTTGGGTAGGACCTTCGGGGCAGGCCTATGACCCTACCCTAGGACTATAACCCCATCATTAGTCCCGAATGGATTGGGGTTGGAACGACGAAGCGATGCTTGAAGTTCAGATCCGACTGGTACGGATGTGACTTTGGCGTTGCTTGCCCGGATCCATTTTACCTTTTCTGATCAACGATCCGAGTGGAAGTATTCGTGAAACAAACTGTCGGAAACCGAGTGCTTCCGTGGTATCTTCTGACGTGACCAGTCAACTGACAGCGGCGGATTTTCCGGGATCCTTAAATTTTGGTTACCGCGCGCTCAGCGGGGATGACGACATCGCGCTCGAGTAGTGCCTGACGCCTCGATTCCCGCGCCTTCATCTTCTCCACTGATATCGCCGCGGTCGGTTGGTGGATAAGATTTCGGGGCCACTTGCCAGTGACCCAGTCGGAACCTTACTTAAATCCCAACGGCGAGGGTTTTTCGTTACGCTCGCCAGACATCTCGCCTTTGCTCCGCTTCCTTCGCCGTCCTCCGCACACCCCAAGCTTCTTCCTTCTCCATCTCCCTCGCGAATCCGCAGCTCCCGCCATGACAAAGGGGCAGACCAGCAAGCTAGAGGCGCGGAAGAAGAGGGGGAAGGCAGCGGCTCCTGCGCGGAAGCAACGAACGCTACCGGCGGGGTGGATCCAGGGGGACTTCCTCCCCTCAACGGTGACAGAGGAGGATCTGCTGGAGCTGGTGGAGCACGGGATGATCGTGCACAAGTCATGGAGGTTGCCGGCGAAGGGCGAGACCGAGTCGGTGCCCCGGGAGGGGGAGCGCGTCCTGCTGCTCAGCCATGTGCATCGAAGTTTCTCCCTGCCCCCGCACCCTTTCTTCAAAGGCATAATGAACCACTTTGGGGCGCAGCTCCACCACCTTCCCCCGAATGCCATTGCCCATCTCTCTGCTTTCGTAGTCTTGTGCGAGTGCTTCATCGGTTGTCCCCCCCATTGGGCGCTTTTCAAACATATCTTCTCTGCTAGGTCCCAAACTATCAAACGACTTAATCAGTCGGATGATAAGACTCACCTTCTCCAGCTCTGTGGGGGTTTAGGCTTCCGAAAGAAGAGAAAAAGTAGTAATCCCGCTCTTTAGCTGAGTGAGTCAGTTAGGAACTGGCAGTCGACATGGTTCTACTGCCAGGACGTCGCTTGCTCGAATGCCACGACAGGGCTACCTCCTTTTAGCTTAGATCGACCAGCTCCGCCTAAGCAGCTCGCGCTCACGAAGGCGGAGAAGATCCATATCTAGCCCCTGGTCGACGCACTCGTAGATGTCGTCAGAAAGGGAGTCACCGGCATAGATTTGCTGGAGGTTTTCCTCGGCCGGCGCATCCAACCACTGCAGGCCCGAGACCACGCCATGTGGCATTACACGGGACCCGAAGACTCCACTCGGACCAACGTCGAGTGCGTGACCGGGGAGACGGTGGCGTTGTGGGTGCTCCAGATCACAGGCGCTTGCGAGAACCCCAGAGGATCCCGGCGAGTGAAGGCTTTCCGCGCGGACAACCCTCCTCCGAACGAGGTGAGTACAACTTGTCGAGTGCACATAACTGTCTTAGATTTATCACTGTCTTGAATCACCGTCTGACGTCTGATGTCACCGACTGTATTTTATGCAGAAGTGGACCAACTGGTTCTCTCCCGTCTCGAACGGGGATCCAGCCGAGGAGGAGGAGGAGGGCAGCCAGGAGGGCAGTGTGGAAAGCGTCGAGTATGTCTCCGACAGTGGAGAGACGGAGGAGGAGTCCGGTGAAGAGGAGGAGGAAGACAAAGAGCAGAACTCGCCACCCCCGCCGCCGGAGCATCGAACCAAGCGCCGACATGAACCTGCAGCTCCCTCGGCCCCTCGAGCATCCTCGAGCGCCCCGCCGACTGTTCCCGTGGTCCCGAGTGCTCGGAGCGCCAAAAGGACCAGGGACGCTGCTCCTGAGCCTGCGGGTCAGCCTTCCAAGGTGGCCAAACCGAGCGGATCTAAACCTTGGAAGGCTTTGCCGCGGATGAGGGTCATCGTTCCCGTCACCTCAACGTAAGTGCATTATTCTTCTAACTTCTTCTGGTATTCGATTGAACTCCTATTTGATGGTCGAATGAATTTCACTCGACAGGGTTGCCACCTCTGCCGCCTCTCCGGCGCGCCAGGGGGATGATCCCATGGACACGGACAATGTTGTCTCGTCCCAACCAGGTGCGTCATAGCGATTCCGAGAGTTTACATTATTGCATCACGAATTCTGTCTTCGGTCTTGCCTTTTTTCTATGATCTCACACCGTTCGGTTGGGTTTCTCTGAGGGGAGATTTATGTGGATGAGGGTGACCAGGGAAGGTCTGAGCAAGCTGCGGTGCCTGTCCTTGAGGCTGTTCCGCCAATTACTGCTCTCGCCGCGGACGTGCCGTCGACTGAAACGGCGCTGGTTGCTGCAGAATCGACTGGAGCGGGCCTTGGGATGCCTAAGGAGCCTCCAACGATGCCAGGCCCGTCGAACGTCGAGTACAACGTCCAGCGCCTCCCGGAGGACCAGGTGGGAGCGGCTAAGGGGGCCATGGTGCATGCGGAGCTAATGGCGGGAGAAGCCAAAAAGGCGTACGACTCCATCGCGTCCCTGTACCAGCGAAGCTTGGAATTGCGGGACGATATCCGAGTAAGTGGGCTAGTAAGTATTTACTTTTCTCTTGTAACCCACTGGGTGTGCTCGGATATCGTATGATTTTTGCAATGGGTTCACTCTTAGTGAACCCAGTGGGTGTAGTCCCCGAGACTTCTGTTGAGTGCTTGCACCGGCAGTTGTCTTTATACACATTGTCTTTGACTTGATCAGATCATAAATTAATCTGTTCGAATGCTAACAGTTGGGGCACTCGGAGTGTACCTACTGGATGAGTCCCCGAGAGTAATTTTACTCAGGTCGGGTAGTAGTAGCCTCATAGGCTTAGGTGTTGTCATGTAGCTCAATAGGCGGACCTATTTGAGTTGCATGCCAATGGGGTCACTCTCAGTGAACCCACTGGGTGTAGTCCCCGAGACCGCTGTCGACTGCTTGCGTCGGCAGGGGTCTGAAGAACTTAGACTTGTTATTGTTGGATTTGTCTGATCGTCTCTTGGCGCTGGCTGGCAGAAAACTTGCGAGATGGGGACGGCGTACGAGACTTTCAGGGCTGAAAAGGTTCAGTTTGCTGGTGAGCTGGATGCAGCACTAGTTGCAATGGCTGGTATGAAGGATGTTCTGGCGGAACGAGAGAAGTCCTTGGAGCAGGCCCGTGAAGCGAACAAGGCGTTGACTGCTGAATTGGAGAGAATGAAGGCGCATAGGTCCGAGCTGATGGGACAAATTAATGTGCTGAACAAGCGGTGTATAGCACAGGAAAAATACGTCAGTGACTGGGCCCGGCAGATGATAACGCTTCTGGGTGGTAAGTCCTGTTTTTTGAGTTCCTGTGGTATGAGCATTTCACTCGGCACTTATTGTTTGCTCGTCTTGTGTTTGCAGATTTTTGCATGGACGCTGAGGCTGAAGCAGCTGACGTGGAGCGGTCGATTCGTGAGAACATTCCACTCGGTGAGGACGCCAATCGAGATCTGCTCCGAGCGCACATTCGCCTGTGCAAAGTTGGGCCTTTCATCGGTCGACTGAGAGAAGTCGTCAGCCGGATTGACAAGGAGCTTTGGCCTGAGGACGAGTCTCGGCATGAGATGGAAGGCTTGATGACTCGGCCGGAGGAGGTCCCAAACCGAGTGCAGTCATGGAAGAAGTCTGCGGCTCGCTGTGGCGCGGACGTTGCTCTGTCTCTTGTCCGAGTGCATTGCAAGGAGGTGCGGGAAGAGAAGCTGAAAGCGTTGCAGGTCGCCAACATGAAGAAACTTCGGTTCGAAGACTTCATGGAAACCTTCCTTGAGAACGCCACTCGCATCGCCGACGGGATCGACCTGGACACATTCGTAGAGCCTACCAGTCCCGACGCTAGTCATGACGTTGTTTGAGAAAACTTTACCCTCGGTATGCCGAGTGTTGATTTGTAAGAAACTTTGGCCACTGCTGTTGGCCGTCACATTCTTGGTTCGGTGTGGGTAAGCTTGATCCACACCGAGCCAACTATCTTTATGTGAACTTTGAATTTGAATCGAATCTTTTGCTCTTCTTCTGCCAAAGAGTTGTTGAGACGATTTTGGCTCATGTTTTTGTTTGGCGTTTCTTGGTGAAGCCAAAGGCAAACATGCAGAGCATGTCAGTTGTCTTGACATCTGCATGAGCCTCACTGAGGGTGTGTAGAATCTCCGAGTGGATCTGTAGGACACACTCGAAGGTCATAGATTACTTGTGCGATACGGGATCGCAGCTAGGTTGTCGAGTGCGACTATCAGGTCGCACTCGGGGCGAGTTGTTACTCATGTAGTTGTCAGTTGTTTTGACATCCACATGAGCCTCAATGAGGTTCTGCTACTCATGTAATTGTCAGTTGTTTTGACATCCACATGAGCCTCAATGAGGTTCTGTTGAGTCCCTGAGTGTATCTGTAGGATACAGTCGAAGGCATCTGAGTACTTAGGCGATTCGCTATCGCGGCTAAGTCTCCGAGTGTGACGTTAAGTGCACACTCGGAGAAAGTTAATACTTAGGCGATTCTCGATCGCAGCTAAGTCGCCGAGTGTGACGTTAAGTGTATACTCGGAGAAAGTTAATACTTAGGCGATTCTGGATCGCAGCTAAGTCCTCGAGCGTGACGTTAAGTGCACCCTCGGAGAAAGTTAATACTTAGGCGATTCTGGATCGCAGCTAAGTCCCCGAGTGTGACGTTAAGTGCACACTCGATGAAAGTTAATACTTAGGCAATTCTGGATCGCAGCAAAGTCCCTGAGTGTGACGTTAAGTGCACACTCGGAGAAAGTTAATACTTAGGCGATTCTGGATCGCAGCTAAGTCCCCGAGTGTGGCGTTAAGTGCACACTCGGAGAAAGTTAATACTTAGGCGATTCTGGATCGCAGCTAAGTCCCCGAGTGTGGCGTTAAGTGCACACTCGGAGAAAGTTAATACTTAGGCGATTCTGCATCGCAGCTAAGTCCCCGAGTGTGACGTTAAGTGCACACTCGGAGAAAGTTAATACTTAGGCGATTCTGGATCGCAGCTAAGTCCCCGAGTGTGACGTTAAGTGCACACTCGAAGAAAGTTAATACTTAGGCTATTCTGGATCGCAGCTAATTCCGTGAGTGCGACGTTAAGTGCACACTCGAAGAAAGTTAATACTTAGGTGATTCTGGATCGCACCTAAGTCCCCGAGTGTGACGTTAAGTTCACACTCGGAGAAAGTTAATACTTAGGCGATTCTGGATCGCAGCTAAGTTTTTTTTTTGAGACCGGAGTCTGCGACCGCGGAAGAACTTTGAATCTGCAAAAACTCAATTTGCTTTATATTATTTCACCAATACTTGTTCTTTACATTGCTTCAGTCGATGGTCACGTGTAGAAGCGCTTCAGGAGATCTCCGTTCCATGCTCGCGGCTCGTCTGTCTCCCTGTTGATGTTGTAGAGTTTGTATGCTCCATTGTTCAGCACCTTGGAGATGATGAAGGCTCCTTCCCAGGCAGGAGCCAACTTGTGAGGTCTTTGCTGATCCACTCGGAGCACCAGGTCGCCTGCGTGGAACGTACGACTCCTGACGTGTCGCGCGTGAAAACGCCGCAGATCTTGTTGATAAATGGTTGAGCGAGTCAGTGCCATCTCGTGCTCCTCCTCTAGAAGGTCCACTCCGTCTTGCCTTGCTTGTTCTGCTTCAGCTTCGGAGAAGAGTTCGACTCGTGGAGCATTGTGGAGCAAGTCACTCGGAAGGACTGCGTCTGCTCCGTAAACGAGGAAGAATGGTGATCGCCCTGTAGATCTATTTGGGGTTGTACGGAGACCCCAAAGCACCGACGGTAGCTCGGTGACCCATGCACCAGCAGCATGTCCCACCTCTCGCGGGAGTCGAGGCTTCAAACCTTGCAAAATAAGTCCATTCGCCCGCTCTGCTTGCCCGTTTGTTTGGGGATGCGCCACAGATGCAAAATCCACTCGGATACCCTGGCCTGTACAGAAACCTTTGAATCTATCTGAGTCAAAGTTTGTTCCGTTGTCAGTGATTATGTTGTGAGGCACTCCGAATCTGGAGATGATGTCCCTGACAAACTTGATAGCCGTTAGAGCGTCGAGCTTCTTGATGGGCTTAGCTTCGATCCACTTTGTGAACTTGTCGACTGCCACCAACAGATGTGTGTATCCCCCTTGGCCTGTCCTGAATGGACCGACTGTATCTAATCCCCATACTGCGAACGGCCAAACAAGAGGGATTGTCTTCAACGCAGATGTTGGCTTGTGAGACTTGTTGGAGTAGAACTGACAGCCTTCACATCGATCGACCATATCTTTAGCCATTTCGTTCGCCTGCAGCCAGGAGAAGCCAGCTCTGAATGCTTTGGCGACAATTGCTCTTGAAGAGGCGTGATGACCACAGGTTCCTGAGTGAATTTCTTCCAGGGTCAACTGTCCATCCTCAGGGGAGATGCATCGTTGAAGGACGCCTGAAATGCTTTCCTTGTACAACTGGCCATCAATGACAGTGAAGGACTTTGACCTGCGGACGATCTGTCTAGCTTGGACTTCGTCTTTTGGTAATTCTTGCCTCAGGATGTATGCAATGAATGGTACAGTCCACTCGGGGATGATAGCAAGAACTTCCATGATCAAATCAACCACAGCAGGGACTTCGACTTCAGCCGGATGTGTGGAGCTCTTTGGTTGTACTGGTTCCTTTGTGAAGGGATCTTCTTTAACTGAGGGAAGGTGGGGGTGCTCGAGGCAGACGTCACTCGGGACTGGTCTCCGAGTGGATCCGAGTTTTGCCAACTCATGAGCTGCTTGGTTTTTCAGTCACGGAATGTGATGGAGTTCCAAACCTTCAAACTTTTTCTCGAGCTTCCTCACCGCATTGCAGTATGTAGTCATGGTGGGGTTCCTGACGTCCCACTCCTTCATCACTTGATTGACCACCAAATCCGAATCACCGTAGACCATCAGGCGACGGACGCCGAGTGAGATGGCCATGCGCAATCCGTAGAGGAGAGCTTCATACTCTGCCTCGTTGTTGGAGGAATCAAAGTGTATCTGCAGCACATACTTGAGTTTGTCGCCCTTTGGCGACATGATCACAACGCCAGCGCCGGAGCCATTCAACATCTTGGATACATCGAAGAACATTGTCCAATGAGCCGAGTAGATGTGGGTCGGTTGCTGTTGTTCTACCCATTCTGCTATGAAGTTAGCCAGAGCTTGAGACTTAATAGCTTTCTTGATATCGCAGTACAACATCTCCATTGCCCACTTCAACACTCGGCCTGATGCGTCCGATTGTGGAGGATTTCCGACAACGGAGCATCAGAAACGACAGACACCGAGTGGTCTTGGAAATAATGGCCCACCTTCTTCGCAGTCATGTAAATCCCGTAGATAAGTTTTTGATAGTGGGGATACCTCTGCTTGGAAGGAGTCAGGACTTCGGAGACGTAATACACTGGCCGCTGAACTTTGTATGCTTTGCCTTCTTCTTCTCGTTCGACTGTAAGAACATTGCTGACGACTTGATTTGTAGCCGCGATATACAGAAGAAGGGGCTCTTTACTAAGCGGAGCAGTAAGAACCTGCTGGGTGGAAAGTAGGACTTTGAGGTCATCGAATGCGACTTGGGCTTCATCTGTCCACTCGAAAGTATCTGATTTCTTCATGAGTCGGTACAGAGGAAGTGCTTTCTCGCCGAGTCGACTGATAAACCTGCTCAAAGCCGCTAGGCAACCTGTGAGCCGTTGAACATCGTGTATTCTGACCGGCCTCTCCATTCGGACGATGGTCCCGATCTTTTCGGGGTTGACATCGATCCCTCGTTCGGAAACGAAGAAACCGAGTAACTTTCCGCTGGGAACGCCGAATGAACACTTGGCGGGGTTGAGCTTGATATCGTACCTACGAAGGTTGGCGAATGTTTCTGCCAAGTCAGTCAGCAGGTCGGAACCTTTGCGTGACTTGACTACGATATCATCCATATATGCCTCCACATTCGGACCGATCTCGTCGAGGAGGCATTTTTGGACCATGCGCATGAAGGTAGCTCCTGCATTCTTCAAACCGAATGGCATAGTGATGTAGCAGAAGCACCCAAATAGGGTGATGAAGGCTGTTTTTAATTCATCAGGGCCATACAGACGGATCTGATGATAGCCCGGGTAGGCATCAAGAAATAACAAACGCTCGCAACCCGCAGTCGAATCGACAATTTGATCGATACGGGGGAGCGGAAAATGGTCTTTCGGGCAGACCTTATTGAGATGCTTGAAGTCGATGCACATCCGGAGCGACTTGTCTTTCTTGGGTACCATGACAACATTGGCGAGCCACTCGGAGTGGTGTACCGCGCGAATGAACTTGGCTGCCAAAAGCTTGGCCACTTCCTCTCCGATTGCCTTCCTTTTGTGCGCGGCGGACCGACGCAGGCGTTCTCGGACGGGCCGAGCGGTGGGATCCACATGCAGTCGGTGCTCAGCCAACTCCCTGGGTACACCTGGCATGTCAGAGGGCTTCCATGCGAAGATGTCCCAGTTCTCACGGAGGAATTGGGTGAGCTCGGCTTCCTATTTAGGATCGAGGGTGGTGGAGATGTTCGTCGGGGCAGTAGTGTCGTCCGTCGGGTGGATGCTGACCTTCTTCGTCTCACCCGCCGACTGGAATGCACACTCCGAAGCTGGCTTCCGCGCACGCATCAAATCAGCGGGGTCGACTGTTTTCTTGTACTCGTCAAGCTCGAGGACGGCCATCTGCTGGTCGGCGATTCTTGATCCCTGCTGCAAACACTCTTCGGCCCGCTGTCGATTGCCTGTGATGGTGATCACACCTTTCGGGCCTGGCATCTTCAGCTTCAGGTATACGTAACATGGTCGGGCCATGAAACGCGCATACGCCGGGCGGCCCAGAATTGCGTGGTAAGCGCTCTGGAAGTCCACCACTTCGAACGTCAGCTTTTCTTTGCGGAAGTTCTTGTCGGAGCCGAAAACAACGTCCAACGCGATCTGGCCGAGTGACTTGGCCTTCCGTCCAGGGACGACTCATGGAACTGCATGCTGCTCTCGCTGAGTTTGGACATCGGAATGCCCATCCCCTTGAGAGTGTCGGCGTACATGATGTTCAAGCCACTGCCACCGTCCATGAGGACTTTGCGCAGTCGGACTCCTTCCACCACCGGGTCGACGACCAGAGCCTGTCTCCCTGGGGTAGGTACGTGTGCCGGATGATCCGACTGGTCAAAGGTGATCACAGTCTGAGACCATTTGAGGAACATGGGGTTGGTAGGGGTGGCCCTGTTCACCAGCTTCAGTCGACTCTTGCTCTCAACGTCAGCAAAAATCATCAGTGTTGCATGGACTTGGGGGAACGAATCCTCCTTATCCTCCTCATCCTGTTCATTATCCTTTTCACTCGGTTGCCCTTCGCCGAACCCCTGGATCGGGAGGCGACACTGTCGAGTGGTATGCTTCGGATATATGGGGCTGCCCTCTTCATCCATCTTCGTATGAATCGGACATGGCTGGTCCAGGATGGGGTTATTGAACTGCTTCTTCTTGGGGGTGAACTGAGCCTTCCCTTTGCCCTTGAACTTGGCATTGGTTACAGCTACAGCTTCTGCCTGCGGAGTGGTCGGAGCTTTCTGCTTCTGCTTCCGAGTGTTACTCCCATCTCCATCGGCGACTGTTTTGTGCTTGCCGCTTCGGATGCGGTCCTCTTCTTTGCCATTTGCATAGCGTGCCGCTATCTCCATCATCTTGCTCATGGAGATGTCGCATGTTCGTCCGAACTTCAGGTACAGATCCCTGTACCGCACGCCTGCCTTGAAAGCGCAGACTGCTTGATGCTCTGTGACGTTCTCCACCGTGTGGTAGAGGGTTGTCCAACGCTAAATGAAATCACGCATGGGCTCATTCTGCTTCTGGACGCAATGCTGGAGCTCCACGAGGCCAGCAGGGCGCTTGCACGTCCCTTCGAAGGTCCTGATGAACACTCGGGCCAGGTGTGCCCAGCTGTAGATGCTTGAGGGGGCCAACTGGTTCACCATGCTCGCGCCGAACCGTCGAGCATCAGAGGGAGGTGCTTCATGGCGACATGGTCGTCTCCTCCTCCGATCTGGACTGCCACTCGGTAATCATCCAGCCACGTTTCCAGCTTGGACTCTCCTATAAATTTGCTGATTCCCGTCGCCAATCGGAAGTTGGGAGGGATGTCAGCTGAACGGATGGCTCGACTGAAACACTCGGGACCAGAGACGATGGTCCTGCTTCCACTAGGATGGTCAATATCGTAACCATCGCGGTGGGCTCGGCCCTTGTCGACCCTTCGCTGGGCGATATGCCCTCTCGCGTCGGGCCTTGGGTCGTAAGTGTCACCGGCTGAACGCCGATCATCATGATGTCGGGGCCTTTAGGGCCCACCCTGCGGAGGGGTGCGTGAACGGCGACGATCTTCTTGATTCATGGAACGGCTGCCTCCCCTGTGTCGCTGATGAGAACCAGGGCTATGAACTGACCGATGCGTATTCGCATGAACAGAACTATTGTGGATCATGTTGTGCGACTGGGAGACCGCCGAATTTTGTTGTTGTGCCGTGTGCAACAGGGCGCGGATTTTCTCGATCCCCCTGCCAGCCTCTGAATCAGTCGGCTGAAGGGAATCGGCTATCTTGGCAGCCGCAGCTAAGTTGAGGATGGGTTTGCGGAACAACTCCACGTTGCTCCGCCGAGTGTGCCGACTAGCGGAACAGCGAGGCGGACGACGCGCGCCGGACGCTTCGCCGATCTCGTGCTCGTTCCGTCCAGCTTGACGGGGATCTTCATGGCAGTTGGCCATGTGTACTTCTGCTGCAGGCCCGCGACCCGTGTACTCGGAAGGAAACTCAGTCGGAACCGAGTCCGAGCGCTGGGACGGCGGGGCAACCACAACCGACTCTAGGACCGCCACTTGCGAAGATGCGTTCTAGCGCGCCTGGGCGTGTTGCACCCAACGCTGGAGCCGCGGACGGCGGGACCGCTTGTTGCGGCGCGTAACGGCGGTGTAGGTCTGCACCGGAGCCGACTGCTGGAGAAGAAGAATACCGCGGGCGCCGGCACGGAAGTGCGTAGCTGTTAGAGCATATATCTCCATATGTGGTTTTGGTAATTGATGACAATTCCTATGGACTAATGGTTGCCTTAAGTTATATTTATAGGATTTGTCCATAGGCACTTCTTGAAGTCCATCTGTTGGGTTCAAGGAGTTTATATGTTGACCAAGATGTTATTCAAGTTATTATCCAAAGAATGGTCATAGAAACACTAGGTGGTCAAGATCTTAGACAAAGAGTAAATCAAGATGATCAACACACAAAGCGTATAAGATGTACCGAGAGGGATCAAGTGATCCCATGGTATGGTAAGCATTCTCCATTACGTGTTTGTGTACTAACCCATGGTCTTTGTGGGACTCCTATGTGGGGGTTAGGTGTGTTTCCATTGGGCTTGCGTCAAAAGGAAGATCTCATACAACCCATGAACAATGACGTCAAGTGGTGATCGTCATCAAGATTGTGGTGTGCAAGTTCAAGTGGATCAGCACGAATATATCATTGAAACTATTGTCAATGATCATGTGTTGATAAGGACAATCTCATGTGCTAACAAGGACAAGATCAAGAAAAGCATTCCTCAGCACTACATGCTTGATTCTTGTGGATGTTCACATGGTGGACAGGACAAGATCAAGATAAGCATTCTTGAGCACTACATGCTTGATTCTTGTGGATGTTCACATGGTGGACAGGACAAGATCAAGATAAGCATTCTTGAGCACTACATGCTTGATTCTTGTGGATGTTCACATGGTGGACAAATGAAGATAAATACATAAGCTAGGCTTTCCGCATTGTGTATGGGAAAGCTACTTGAAGACTTCATCATGTTTTGCTTTCAACTTGAGCCAAGAAGGAACAACAACATCAAGCTCAGGTGAAAGGGCTAACTCAAAGGTATCAGTTCCTTTGACGTTAGTGGTGCAGAGTGATGATCAGCAAATAAAAGTATACACTCAAGTATGGATCATCAGTACTCTTTTATGATTCTTGAGTCCTTAGGGATCCCGCACTATTAAGAGGGGATCACAGGTTTTGCGATGAACTTGCTCAAACTACAACTTCACTTTCTGCTCAGAACACATCTCCACTGCTTTGCTGTTATCTAAAAACAGAACCAGTGCCTCGGACATCCGGCTTCCTCTGGACGTCCGAGGGCCGGACGACCGACTACCTCGGAAATCCGGAATCCTATACCAGAGAAATCAGAGCCATTTAACTCGGACTTCCGGCTCCCTCCGGACGTCCGAGGCCCGGATGTCCGGCCAAGTCCCGAAAATCCGGAAGCCTGCACCAGTAGAAGTTGAGTTCTATATCTCGGAAATCCGGCTCCCTCCGGACGTCCGAGCGTCGGACGTCCGACACCCGTCGGAAATCCGGAACCTACCACTAGTAGAAGTTGAGCTGTATAACTCGAATCTCCGGTCCTCTCCGGACGTCCGGTGGCTGATAAATTCAAAATAGTTTCAGTCATATTTACAGGCCTCGGACGACCGACCCCTATCGGACGTCTGACCCCTCGCGGACGCCCGGACTTCCGACAACTGTCGGACGTCCGGACCCTGTGTGACTTAAAGTGTCCCCAACGGCTCTTTTTCTCTCCACACTATAAATACCCCCTCCCACTTCGTGAGAGGGTTGCCTAACACAGCCTTATCCTCATAAGAACACATTTCCACCTCACACACATTTGCTCACTCCAAATCTTAGATCCCAAGAGCATTTGTGAGCCCCTTTGAGAGTTGTTCCAATCAAAAGATAGATTGTCTCCCTCTCCTTCTCTCAACCCAAGCTATTTGTGATTTGAGCAAGTTTTGAGCATTCCCCATGATCTTATTACTCTTGTGGAGACTCCTAGGCGGTAGGAGTTCTTCGGAGAGGAATCAATCCGTGTGATTTCCCCCGGAAAAGTTTGTGAGGGTTTGGAAGCCACCTCAAAGGCTTACCACTAGTGGTTGAGAAACGCCTTCGTGGTGTTATCTCAAAGGGAGAATAGGGTGAGCCTTCGTGGCGTTGGTGTGCCTTCTGGTAACATCCACCTCTCTAACGGTGACTAGCTTCCCTCCAAGAAAGTGAACATCGGGATACATCTTCGTCTCAGTGACCTTGGTTATCCTTAACCCGAACTCCTTACTTGTGGTTTACTTGTGTTATTTGAGCATACATACATTGCATATTGGTTGTGCTCATTATATTGTGTTGGCTATTTCGTGTACAAGATTAATCATTCAAGCATACCCTCTATATTCACACGTTCATACTTGCAGCCCTTGATATATCGTGTTGATATAGTGTGATCTAGTATCTTGTGTTGTTCACCTACTTGTCGTGTGATATAGCTCAAGTAAGTTTGTGTAACTTACTTGTGCTTGTTAGTAACTGTATTGTGTCCATCTTGGTAGATCGTGTTGTTGGTACACGTTGCAGTGCCTAGTGCATTTAGGATTTGTGCTTGACAAGTACCCTCTTAGTTTATTTCCGCATTAGGTTCAAGCCAAATCTGAAGAAGTTTTTAAATAGCCTATTCACCCCCCCCCCCCTCTAGGCGTCATCGAGGTCTTTTCAATTGGTATCAGATCTAGGTCTCTCTTTAATTAGGTTTCACGACCTAGAGAGTATCGATGTCGACTATTGGATTAGTGTACAATGGCATCTTTTACTTTGATGGCACAAATTATACCCTATGGAGAATTCGTATGCTTCATCACTTTCGGGCCATGGGCCCAAATACTTTACGAATTGTTCTTGTAGGGATTGCCGACAAAAAGGATGATGCATCTTCATCTACTAATGAATTGTATCTTGATTGTGAGGCCTTTCTTGCCATTCATCGAACCATAAGTCCTGAAGTGTTTAAGTCTATCTCGACTTGCAAGTCAGCTCATGAAGTTTGGACTAAACTTGAAGATATATATGGTGGGTCCAATCTTGATGAAGACGGTATTATGATGAAGGAGTTGGTGCATGAGCTCTTCACTCTTTTCGATCTTAAAGAGTCCACCACTACTTCCATATCCGATTGCTTGCACACCTCAGCATCTTCAATCTCACAAGGTAATGACATGGTGAGTGAAGAAATATATGTTGATGAAAATGTCATAGCCTCTATGGACACGAGCATATCTAGCACCACACATAGTGTAAATTATTGTGCTGATAGGTCATGCATTTCACCTAAAGATTCCTCGACAAATGTCTGTGGTGATATGCCTGCTTCCTCGTGTCCTCTTGATCAAAATAACGTGTTTCTCCCTAGTTGCTCTATGACTAAACATTTAGGGGATATGAAGTACTTTTGACTAATGAAGAATCTGATTCACCAAAAGAATCATCATCAACTCCTCCAGTTCACATGTGCCTCATGGCAAGAGGTAATAATGAGGTATCATCTTCCCTGTGCAATAACGATGATATTTGCGATGAGGATGATGATGATGACTTGACTGAAAATATCTATGTGATCAGTAAAATTCTTCATAAAGCTAAAAATAACGCTCTTCAAAGATTCCAAGATGTTCTTGCTTAGTTTGAAAATTGTAATGATTCACTTAATCATGAACAAGCTAAAAGTGAACAACTTGAACATGAACTTGAGAAGAGTCATCAAGCATGTAGAGACTTAAGATCTTCAAAAGGAGAGATTGAAGTTGCTCATGATAAACTTAAAAAGGATTTTGAGGTCCTTCTCCTTGAATGCAATAATGTCAAGGGAGAGCTCATCAAAACCTCTAAGATCTATGAGGAGCTTCAATCTACTCATGAGAAGTCTCTATTTGCTACTTACTACTCTCATATTGTTGATGGTACTTGTACATCTAACTCTACCTCATTTGAAGTATCAATATTGAAGGAGAATGTTGAGCTACGTGCTCAATTTGATTTACTAACTAGCAATTATGGGAAGTTGGAAGAAAATCATGTAATGCTCACAAGCTCTCATGCCGATCTTCTAACATCCCATAATGTGCAAAAGTTAGCTCATGAGGCTATCATCACCAAGGTAACATCAAGCGAGCCTCATGTGGACAATGGCACTACTTCTAGTCAAAGTACTATATTTCCATGTGCTAGTCCTCGTAATTCGTCTACTCATAATGTTGCTACCTCATTACTTTCCTTGCCTTGTCGCTCTAACATTGAAGCTTACACTTCCTCTAGTACTTGCATTGATACTAACCGTGTAGAGGAAATCAAAGAGCTCAAGGCCCAAGTCACTTCCTTGAAGAAAGACTTGGAATAGTGTCATGAAGGGATGCCCACACTCAACAACGTCCTGTGTGAGCAAATATCTCCGAATGACAAAAATGAGTTTGGAGTAAACTCAAACAAGAACAAGAGGGGCCTAGAACAAGTCAAGAATTCGGCCAAAATCATTTGCTTCAAGTGCAAAGTTAAAGGGAACCATGTTAGATTTTGCCCTCTGAAGACGAAGTCTCAAAGTCACAAGCAACAAGGGAAGCGGCCACAAACTCAATCACATATTCAACTACAAGTTGAAGGAAGGCTTCTTCCCAATAAGACCCAAGCCAACACTTCCCGAGGTGAGAAATCAACTGGGAAGAAAGCAAAGGGTAGATGTTGCTACTTATGTCGTGAGAAGGGTCACATCGCTTCATCTTGCACAAGAGGTAACTTATCCAACCCAATCACTATTGATGATATCTATTCCCTTGGGAAGGATAAGGTTGGCAATGTGTTTGCCAAGTTTGTTGGTACTCAAAATGGTGTCAAGAAAAGAACCATTTGGGTTGCCAAGCCTATTGTGATTAACTTCTTAGGACCCAACGTAGTTGGGGACCAACAAGCTCAAACTTGATAAATAGGTGACTATGGAGGACATTAGAGACTTGGATACATAATGAAGAATTAAGGGGTCTTCATCATTCATATTATCTCAAGCCAAGTCATTTGGATTATCGAGTTTCTATCTTATATCCAATGTGCCTCCTTACGATAACTTATACTTAAACTGTTTACATTGTTAGGTGCTTGCCCCCTTTTGCATGTTGTGGTTTTTTACCTTGCATGCGTTTGTACATGTTGTGCTTCCAACTTGCTTATCTTGAGTAATCAAGTATGTGTATGTTGGTTTGCACATCATGTACATGTGAGTCTTGTATTGAGCCTATTTGCATCTTGTCTGTATTTTTGTTGGCTCTTGTGAGAGATTAATGGATTATTCCATTGTGGGGGAGTGATGTGCTTTGCACACCTCACAATCCTATAAATGTGTATACATGGGGAATACCACTTAGTTTTTATGCTTCAAGATTATCTAGTGTCTATGTGGTATGTCTTACTCATGAGAAATTCAAATTCTATATGGTCCATTAAGTATCTCTTGTTGGTTCTAATTTGCCACTTGTTAATGTTATTGGTTTATCACATTATGGGGGAGTAATATGCTATGTGCATATTACAAACCTAGAAAATGTGTACATTTGACGTATTGCCACTTAGTGTTGATATTATAAATTATCTTGTTCCTAGGTGGCATGTTAGCTCTACAAGTGTCATTTTCTTGTGTTTTATGGGTAAATATGATCTTGGATATATTTGTGATCTACCAATGAGTATCATTTCAAAAATACTTCTTGTCGTTGACAATTGGTATTCCCATCATGTGATTGGAATTGATAATCATCTTTACATTGGATTTTGTGTTTCGTTTGTCTTTCTTGCCTCTTATGAATCTATTTTTAACATGTCTAGTGTGGTTATAGATATAGAGAAAGTGATGATCCCATCGTGTGCGTTTTGTATTCAAATGCAAATTCTATATAATGCACGTCCCTTGGGGGAGCTATCCTATTCTCTTTAAAACACTCTCTTTATTCACCCATCATAAAATCATTTGATCCCCATCAAGTGTGTGTTGATGGGAGGCAAGTCCTGCTCTTTATGATGCTTTGTGCCATCATGAAAATTTGTAGAGGGCTTTGTTTGTTGGAACCTAGCTCTCTCTTGGAAACTAGATACCTCGTGTTTGTTTTCCTTCAATTGGTTTCTTGTTGCCTTCTAATTGGCATGTGTCAATGGATATCTCATTCCTTGAGGTATCTTTTAATTGATATCCTTCAAGTGATAGTTCTTTTTGTTTTAGGATCTTATTATCACTTGATACCTTGTCTTTTGGTGACTTATCAACTTTGTGTTGAGTTGATTCTTAAGAGTCTTGAGCATGCGTATCATATCTACTATATACAACTTCTTTTGCTTGCTTTCCTTCTTTGACCCAATATATAGGGGAAATTCCACCTTGTCATAAATTGGCTAAAGTGTGCATGAAATTCAAATTCATATCTATATGCACATATGTATGTGGAGTTTGTCCTATGTATTGCTGGTTTTCTAACTCTTTGGTCCCAATGAGTTTGGGCACCATTTTGTTTGTTTTGTTGTTCCAGGAACAACTGGAGATGCATTGGATACTCGGCTCACCTATAAGGAAGATGTTGAGACCATGTGATTATTGGAGCCAAGTTAGGATGATCAAAGAACAACTATCTACTACATCAATCCAATGTTGTCTCGGTAACAAGTATCCACTTCATGCATTATTTTCTTGCAAAGGACCCAACCTGTCTTTTCTTTTCCAGGTTGCATCATGGCATGAATCTCTTGATTCGTTCTTGTAGTACTTGTTTGCTTTCTCAAAGCATCCGAACGATGATGTCTTACTACTAGTTGGGATGTCTTTGATGTTCGTATTTTGGAAGTTCATATTATACAATAAGAAAATATTAGGCCATGTGCTATGCTTCCAAGCAAAAGATCTCATTGATATATTTATGACTTCCTTTTGGATATCTAGTTTGTTCCTTCTTGTAACCATTTTGTGTGTATATCCTTCTTTGTGGACAAATATCATCATGATTGTCTTCTAGTTAGAATCTTTTACACATGAGAGAAGTTACATCTCTAATTGATATCCTCTTTTCTTTCACGTCCATCGTTACGTTCCCTTTTTCCAGTTTTTGGTGGCTTCGTGAAAGGATTTGTTTTGAGTGCGTATCTTATTTTCCTACATCTTCATGCACTCTTTGGCCGTGAAGATTATTTTTCATCATGCTTGTCTTGATGAGGGTTTTGCCATTTTCAATTAGTATCCCTCCTCTTGACAAGGTTCTTACTTCCTATCTTCACAATGGGTTGTCACAAGCGTTGGTTCTTATTTTGTTTATTAGTAAGCTTGTGAACCCATTTTCTAGTATGTGCGTGTGGGAATAATATGTCTTGCACTTTGTATCTCATTTCATCAAGACTATGTTGATGAGTAATGCTCATCCTTATCTTAGTCTTCTCAAGTGCTTTGCCATGACTCATACACATTACTTTGTTTGAGCCTATTCTTAAGTTGCTTTTATTACATGTTGCTCAACCATTTGTTTTGTGCAATTGATATGCTTAGTGTCTCATCTATCCTCTTGCACTCATTGTGTGTTTTATAAATTCTAGGGGAGCAACGATCCTACCTTGTGCACCTGTGTCAAATACAAAAATCTCATATTAGTGCACAAATCATGGGGAGCTTCTCTAGTTTTTGATAAAGCACTATGTTGCCTTTATCATAATATCTTTTATTCATGTGGTTCGAAGGACCATATGATTGTTTGTTCCATCTGGAATTTTTTGATTGCTTGCCTCTATCTTTGTATGTCTTTGTGGCATACGATCCTTCTATTTGCAATCTTTGGGTCCTCAATATAGTTTGTTTTCCTCCAACTACTTATCATTGTATTTGTGTATTTTTCTGCACTCATTTGCTGAGAAGTACATGTTGGGTAACGTAGCATAAAATCAAAATTTTTCCTACGCATGTTCAGATCTTCCTATGGAGAGACCAGCAACGAGAGAGGGATAAGAGCATCTTCGTACCTTTGAAGATCGCTAAGCGGAAGCGTTGCTAGAACGCGGTTGATGGAGTCGTACTCGCAGCGATTCCGATCTAGTGCCGAACAACGGCACATCCGCGTTCAACACACGTGCAGCCCGGTGACGTCTCCCGCACCTTGATCCAGCAAGGAGGAGGGACAGGTTGGGGAAGAAGACCAGCAACACGACGGCGTGGTGTTGGTGGAGAGACGAGGTCTCCCGGCAGGGCTTCGCCAAGCGCCGGCAGAGAGGAGGAGGAAGAAGTGCAGGGCTGCGCCGAGGGAGAGGGAAAACCGTGTCCTCCAAAGGCCAAAAGTGCCCACTATATATAGGGGAAGGGGAGATGGGGTGCCACCCCTAGGGTTCCCACCCTAGGGGGTGCGGCAGCCCTCCCAGATGGGGGGTGTGGCGGCCAGATGGGGAGGAGGGGGTGGCGCACCCCTCTGGTGGGCCTAAGGCCCACCTAAGTTAGGGTTCCCCCCCTCTTTTTCTTTCCCCTGCGCCATGGGCTGAGTGGGGAGGCGCACCAGCCCAACTAGGGGCTGGTTCCCACCCCCACTTAGCCCATCTTACCTCTTGGGGTCGCAGCCCCCCTTCGGTGGTCCCCCGGGACCACCTCCGGTGGTCCCGGTGGTCCCGGTACGTTACCGGTGATGCCCGAAACACTTCCGGTGTCCGAAACCATCCGTCCTATATATCAATCTTTACCTCCGGACCATTCCGGAGCTCCTCGTGACGTCCGGGATCTCATCCGGGACTCCAAACAACTTTCGGTAACCTCGTATAACAATTCCCTATAACTCTAGCGTCATCGAACCTTAAGTGTGTAGACCCTACGGGTTCGGGAGACAGGCAGACATGACCGAGACACCTCTCTGGCCAATAACCATCAGCGGGGTCTGGATACCCATGGTGGCTCCCACTAGCTCCACGATGATCTCATCGGATGAACCACGACGTCAAGGATTCAATCAATCCCGTATACGATTCCCTTTGTCTGTCGGTATAGAACTTGCGTGAGATTCGATCGTCGGTATACCTATACCTTGTTCAATCTCGTTACCGGTAAGTCTCTTTACTCGTTCCGTAGCACGTCATCGTGTGACTAACTCCTTAGTCACATTGAGCTCATGATGATGTTCTACCGAGTGGGCCCAGAGATACCTCTCCGTCACACGGAGTGACAAATCCCGATCTCGATTCGTGCCAACCCAACAGACACTTTCGGAGGTACCCGTAGTGCACCTTTATAGTCACCCAGTTACGTTGTGACTTTTGATACACCCAAAGCACCCCTACGGTATCCGGGAGTTGCACAATCTCACGGTCGAAGGAAAAGATACTTGACATTAGAAAAGCATTAGCATACGAACAATACGATCTAGTGCTAGGCTTAGGATTGGGTCTTGTCCACCACATCATTCTCCCAATGATGTGATCCCGTTATCAATGACATCCAATGTCCATGATCAGGAAACCATGATCATCTATTGACTAACGAGCTAGCTAACTAGAGGCTTGCCAGGGACACATTGTGATCTATTCATTCACACATGTATTACTGTTTCCTGTTAATACAATTATAGCATGAACGATAGACGATTATCATGAACAAGGAAATATGATAATAACCATTTTATTATTGCCTCTAGGGCATATTTCCAACAGTACACACTTTTTGGAGGACCACCTACTATTTTGGCTTTCTAAACTTTTCGTCCATTTTGGCAATCGATGCCAATGGGGGAGAAGTTTAGAGAGATTACGTTGGATATGTTTAGAGGGTTTTGCTTTTATTGCGTAAGCATTTACATCTTTCTCACATGCATTATTACCTTGTATGTGTGCGCTTGGTTATGCTTATTTCCTTATATAAACTCTCTTGAAGTGGTTGTCTTCAATTACCAAAATGGGGGAGATTGTTAGAGCATATATCTCCATATGTGGTTTTGGTAATTGATGACAATTCCTATGGACTAATGGTTGCCTTAAGTTATATTTATAGGATTTGTCCATAGGCACTTCTTGAAGTCCATCTGTTGGGTTCAAGGAGTTTATATGTTGACCAAGATGTTATTCAAGTTATTATCCAAAGAATGGTCATAGAAACACTAGGTTGATCAAGATCTCAGACAAAGAGTAAATCAAGATGATCAACACACAAAGCGTATAAGATGTACCGAGAGGGATCAAGTGATCCCATGGTATGGTAAGCATTGTCCATTACGTGTTTGTGTACTAACCCATGGTCTTTCTGAGACTCCTATGTGGGGGTTAGGTGTGTTTTCGTTGGGCTTGCGTCAAAAGGAAGATCTCATACAACCCATGAAGGATGACGTCAAGTGGTGATCATCATCAAGATTGTGGTGTGCAAGTTCAAGTGGATCAGCACGAATATATCATTGAAACTATTGTCAATGATCATGTGTTGATAAGGACAATCTCATGTGCTAACAAGGACAAGATCAAGATAAGCATTCCTGAGCACTACATGCTTGATTCTTGTGGATGTTCACATGGTGGACAGGACAAGATCAAGATAAGCATTCTTGAGCACTACATGCTTGATTCTTGTGGATGTTCACATGGTGGACAGGACAAGATCAAGATAAACATTCTTGAGCACTACATGCTTGATTCTTGTGGATGTTCACATGGTCGACAAATGAAGATAAATACATAAGCTAGGATTTCCGCATTGTGTATGGGAAAGCTACTTGAAGACTTCATCATGTCTTGCTTTCAACTTGAGCCAAGAAGGAACAACAACATCAAGCTCAGGTGAAAGGGCTAACTCAAAGGTATCAGTTCCTTTGACGTTAGTGGTGCGGAGTGATGATCAGCGAATAAAAGTATACACTCAAGTATGGATCATCAGTACTCTTTTATGATTCTTGAGTCCTTAGGGATCCCGCACTATTAAGAGGGGATCACAGGTTTTGCGATGAACTTGCTCAAACTACAACTTCACTTTCTGCTCAGACCACATCTCCACTGCTTTGCTGTTATCTGAAAACAGAACCAGTGCCTCGGACATCCGGCTTCCTCCGGACGTCCGAGGGCCGGACGACCGACTACCTCGGAAATCCGGAATCCTATACCAGAGAAATCAGAGCCATTTAACTCGGACTTTCGGCTCCCTCCGGACGTCCGAGGCCCGGATGTCCGGCCAAGTCCCGGAAATCCGGAAGCCTGCACCAGTAGAAGTTGAGTTCTATATCTCGGAAATCCGGCTCCCTCCAAACGTCCGAGCGTCGGACGTCCGACACCCGTAGGAAATCCGGAACCTACCACGAGTAGAAGTTGAGCTGTATAACTCGGATCTCCGGTCCTCTCCGGACGTCCGGTGGCTGATAAATTCAAAATAGTTTCAGTCGTATCTACAGGCCTCGGACGACCGACCCCTATCGGACGTCTGACCCCTCGCGGACGCCCGGACTTCCGACAACTGTCGGACGTCCGGACCCTGTGTGACTTAAAGTGTCCCCAACGGCTCTCTTTCTCTCCACACTATAAATACCCCCTCCCACTTCGTGAGAGGGTTGCCCAACACAACCTTATCCTCATAAGAACACATTTCCACCTCACACACATTTTCTCACTCCAAATCTTAGATCCCAAGAGCATTTGTGAGCCCCTTTGAGATTTGTTCCAATCAAAAGATAGATCGTCTCCCTCTCCTTCTCTCAACCCAAGCTATTTGTGATTTGAGCAAGTTTTGAGCATTCCCCGTGATCTTATTACTCTTGGAGGTTGGAGACTCCTAGGCGGTAGGAGTTCTTCGGAGAGGAATCAATCCGTGTGATTTCCCCCGAAAAAGTTTGTGAGGGTTTGGAAGCCACCTCAAAGGCTTACCACTAGTGGTTGAGAAACGCCTTCGTGGTGTTATCTCAAAGGGAGAATAGGGTGAGCCTTCGTGGCGTTGGTGTGCCTTCGTGGTAACATCCACCTCTCTAACGGTGACTAGCTTCCCTCCAAGGAAGTGAACATCGGGATACATCTTCGTCTCAGTGACCTTGGTTATCCTTAACCCTAACTCCTTACTTGTGGTTTACTTGTGTTATTTGAGCATACATACATTGCATATTGGTTGTGCTCATTATATTGTGTTGGCTATTTCGTGTACAAGATTAATCATTCAAGCATACCCTCTATATTCACACGTTCATACTTGCAGCCCTTGATATATCGTGTTGATATAGTGTGATCTAGTATCTTATGTTGTTCACCTACTTGTCGTGTGATATAGCTCAAGTAAGTTTGTGTAACTTACTTGTGCTTGTTAGTAACTGTATTGTGTCCATCTTGGTAGATCGTGTTGTTGATACACGTTGCAGTGCCTAGTGCATTTAGGATTTGTGCTTGACAAGTACCCTCTTAGTTTATTTCTGGATTAGGTTCAAGCCAAATCTGAAGAAGTTTTTAAATAGCCTATTCACCCCCCCCCCCTCTAGGCGTCATCGAGGTCTTTTCAGTAGCCCCGCGGCGGGGAAGTGCCTCGATGTCGAGAGGAGCGTCCCAAAGCCATGCCGAATCATCGACGATGAAGGAGAGAGCACCGAAGAGGATCTCGTGACCCGTGCTCGAATCTCCACCGAAAGACATGACGAAACGATGTAGTCGCAAACTCGCCGGAAGTCGCTTAGACGCCTGCCCCAAGGTGGGCGCCAACTGTCATGGGTATAAGTCTGACAGTAGATGTGTAGGGTACGAAAGGATGGGCAGAGCCTTAGCTACGGCGAGGTTGTATGAGTTCAGGCCCCTCTACGGTGGAGGTAATAGCCCTACGTCTCAGTGCTCTGGGAGCTTGTTGTCGAGTGGAATATAGAATACAACGAATTGCTAACCCCTGCACTAGTGGGGGAGGGTGGCTTATATAGAGTGCGTTGTCCTCCACAACGGTCCGGTGTACAGGGGTGGAGTAGTGGCGATTAAATGCCTACGTTACAGGTAACGTACGTCTTAAATGCTAATAAAGGCACATGGAAACATATGACCGTTTCCCTCCAGGGGGTTAGGATGCACAGAGTGGATTCCAGTTGGTTAGTTTGATATACTCCGAATGCTAGTCTCCGACTGGATGATCGAGGATCGGTACCGACTAGATGATGGGAACTCCTTAGTTCAGTCGGAACTGACTAAGGGCCTTGTCCCTTATGAGGGGTAGTCCTTGGATAGGACCTTCGGGGCAGGCCTATGACCCTACCCTAGGACTATAACCCATCAGTGGGAGCTTATGCCAGCCCACTAGGCGCTGGTTTGTATCCTCCCACAGCCCATAAGGCCCCTCGGGACGTGACACCCCTCCCGATCGTCCCCGGTACCCTTCCGGCACTCCCGGTACACTACCGATGAGCCCGAAGCTTTTCCGATGACTAAAACGGGAATTCCTATATATCAATCTTTACCTACGGACTATTCCGGAGCTCCTCATGACGTCCGCGGTCTCATACGGGACTCCGAACAACTTTCGGTTACCAACACCTATAACTCAACTATACCTAAACGTCACCGAACCTTAAGTATGCAGACCCTGCGGGTTCGAGAAATATGCAGACATGATCGAGACACCTCTACAGTCAATAACCAATAGCGGGACCTGGATGCCCATATTGGCTCCTACATATTCTACGAAGATCTTTATCGGTTGAACCTCTATGTCAAGGATTCAATTAATCCCGTAGGTTGTTCCCTTTGTCCTTCGGTATGTTACTTGCGCGAGATTCGATCATCGGTATCTGTATACTTAGTTCAGTATCGTTATCGGCAAGTCTCTTTACTCGTTCTGTAATACAAGATCTCGTGGTTAACTCCTTAGTCACATTGCTTGCAAGGCTTATTGTGATGTTGTATTACCGAGTGGGCCCCGAGATACCTCTCCGTCATATAAAGTGACAAAACCTAGTCTTGATCCATAGCAAACCAAAAGACACCTTCGGAGATACCTGTAGAGCACCTTTATAGTCACCCAGTTACGTTGCGACGTTTTATACACATAATATATTTCTTCGGTGTCCGGGAGTTGCATGATCTCATGGTCATAGGAACAGATACATTGACATGCAGAAAACAATAGCAATAAACTGATAGGATCATATGCTACGTTTATAGTTTGGATCTTGTCCATCACATCATTCTCCTAATGATGTGATCCCGTTATCAAGTGACAACACTTGTCTATGGCTAGGAAACCTTAACCATCTTTGATCACCGAGCTAGTCAACTAGAGGCTTACTAGGGATAGTGTTTTGTCTATGTATTCACACATGTATTTGAGTTTTCAATCAATACAATTATAGTATGGATAATAAACGATTATCATGAACGAGGAAATATAATAATAACTGATTTATTATTGCCTCTAGGGCATATTTCTAACACGAGCTCTGGCTGGTTACGTGAGCCATTGACTGCAAGGGGCTGCAGCCTCGCCATTGAGCTACCTCATTCCAGATTGCTTTAGAGAAATTACATTACCAAAACAAGTGCTCGGAGCACTGTAGGTTACGCAAGCATAGTTGGCAGAAATAAGTTTGGCCATCCTCCCCGTTGGAGTCTGGCATTGCACCACATGCGGTTGGTTGGAGACGTCCTGGTCTCTTGGGTAAGGGTTCGGTGGGTCGTCCTTGTCGTCCATGTTGATTTGGGTTGAATCCGAGTTAAAGTAGAATTAGGACTCTAGGACGTGAATTGATAAAATTTCTTGTAAGGAAAGATTAGATGAATTCTTTATTTGTATGGAAAGTCCAGCCGTTTCTTATGTATGTTGAAGGTGACGGTCGATTGAAACAACACACAATCAAACAAATCAACCTACTAAATTTTATCCTAGTTTTAACATCTCTACCTCGTTCTTTCTCTCTCATTATTTGTTCGCTCTTTGTGTTGAAGAGCAGCGATCCCGAGGCTCTATGGACAGACAAACTGACCTAGGGCAGTTCATAACCACCTTGCGTCCAGACGGGTTCCCTTTCGGATATGGGGGTTTTTGAATCTTAAAAAACACCTACCGAATTAATTGCCTACTCCGCTTTTAAACGGACCATTTTTAAGGTGAACTACGGTGCATCGTCCTCGATGTTGAAGCTACACGTGTTCGTGTTCGAACACCATGCCAACTCAATCGACCTACAAACGCATCCAAGTAGCACAACAGAACGAGAGGTGCTGGATTAATATACGATACGGTACGATACGATACGCCGGAAGAAATTAAGGTGCTCGCTAGGTGGGGTACGTGCATGTCGCACACTGGTTGCCGGCCATGCATGGCGATGGCGGAGAAGCGATACGTACGCGACCTCGCATCTCTTTCAGCGCGCGTGTGTGTAGCTAGATGGAGCTAGCAGCGCGTAGTGTAGCTGACCATGACGGAATAACTGCCTCATCGAGACGCCGACCACTTCACTTCACATCTGACGCGTGCTAGCCGATCCGTCTCTTGCCGGTGCAGGGTGGTAATGCAACGGCCAACCGAATGCCTTCACCGTCGAGACTTCGAGGTCCGTGACACATCCAAACGTACGCCCGCACTGGCCGGTGCCTTCGCTCGGTGCGCACGTCAACGTACGTCTACGTGCCTGTGCGTGGCATGCATGCATGTATGAGGACTCGCCAAACCTACCGTCTCCGTGCTGGTTAAGGATACGCCGATACGGGGTCCAACAGTTATAGATTGGGTGATCTTGCTTCACTTGTGAGTATGCGACAGAGGAGGCGGAGATAGAACATTGAGAATGGGTACGTGAATCCCGACTGCGTACGTGAATCTCTTGAGATCACGCTACATTGAGGATGGGTGCTAGTCTTATAGATAGGATGATTCCCGACTGCGTACGTGAATCTCTTGAGATCACGCTACATTGAGAATGGGTTGGGCCAAGCTTAGCCAGATTTGATACGTATACGGTGTGCATATATCCTTTGGACGAAAATGAGTAACAATATTTTCCTCTTTCGAAACGTATCAACAAGATTCTTCTAACAAATAGCACAGCACCCTGATCTTTTCTGCAACCGTTGCATGCTGGTTCTCTCTCAGTTTACCGCTGCTGCAGCAACAAACATCCGAGGCATGTGTGTACTGTTGGGTTACGTAGCATAAATTCAAAAAATTTCCTACGCATGTTCAGATCTTCCTATGGAAAGACCAGCAACGAGAGAGGGGTAAGAGCATCTTCATACCTTTGAAGATTGCTAAGCGGAAGCGTTGCTAGAACGCGGTTGATGGAGTCGTACTCGCAGCGATTCCGATCTAGTGCCGAACAACGGCACCTCCGCGTTCAACACACGTGCAGCCCGGTGACGTCTCCCGCACCTTGATCCAGCAAGGAGGAGGGAGAGGTTGGGGAAGAATACCAGCAACACGACGGCGTGGTGTTGGTGGAGAGACGAGGTCTCCCGGCAGGGCTTCGCCAAGCGCCGGCAGAGAGGAGGAGGGAGAGGAGAAGGGCTGCGCCGAGAGAGAGATTTTACCGTGTCTCAAACAGCCCCGAACCTCATCTATATATAGGGGGAGAGGGAGGAGGCGCAGCCCTTAGGGTTCCCACCCCTAAGGGGTGCGGCAGCCCTTAGATGGGAGAGGGGTGGCGGCCAGGGCAAGGGGGAGGGGTGGCGCACCCCTCTGGTGGGCCTAAGGCCCACCTAAGTTAGGGTTCCCCCTTCTCCCCTTTTTTCTGGTGCACATGGGCTGGGTGGGGGGCGCACCAGCCCACTTAGGGGCTGGTTCCCTTCCCCACTTAGCCCATCTAGCCTCCCGGGGTCGTCACCCCCCTTCGGTGGTCCCCCGGGACCACCTCCGGTGATCCCGGTGGTCCCGGTACGTTACCGGTGACGCCCGAAACACTTTCGGTGTCCGAAACCATCCGTCCTATATATCAATCTTTACCTCCGGACCATTCCGGAGCTCCTCGTGACGTCCGGGATCTCATCCGGGACTCCGAACAACTTTTGGTAACCTCGTATAACAATTCCCTATAACCCTAGCGTCATCGAACCTTAAGTGTGTAGACCCTACGGGTTCGGGAGACAGGCAGACATGACCGAGACACCTCTCTGGTCAATAACCATCAGCGGGGTCTGGATACCCATGGTGGCTCCCACTAGCTCCACGATGATCTCATCGGATGAACCACGATGTCAAGGATTCAATCAATCCCGTATGCGATTCCCTTTGTCTGTCGGTATAGAACTTGCCCGAGATTCGATCGTCGGTATATCTATACCTTGTTCAATCTCGTTACCGGTAAGTCTCTTTACTCGTTCCGTAGCACGTCATCGTGTGACTAACTCCTTAGTCACATTGAGCTCATGATGATGTTCTACCGAGTGGGCCCAGAGATACCTCTCCGTCACACGGAGTGACAAATCCCGATCTCGATTCGTGCCAACCCAACAGACACTTTCGGAGGTACCCGTAGTGCACCTTTATAGTCACCCAGTTACGTTGTGACGTTTGATACACCCAAAGCACTCCTACGGTATCCGGGAGTTGCACAATCTCACGGTCGAAGGAAAAGATACTTGACATTAGAAAAGCATTAGCATACGAACAATACGATCTAGTGCTAGGCTTAGGATTGGGTCTTGTCCATCACATCATTCTCCCAATGATGTGATCCCGTTATCAATGACATCCAATGTCCATGATCAGGAAACCATGATAATCTATTGACTAACGAGCTAGCCAACTAGAGGCTTGCTAGGGACACATTGTGATCTATTCATTCACACATGTATTACTGTTTCCTGTTAATACAATTATAGCATGAACGATAGACGATTATCATGAACAAGGAAATATGATAATAATCATTTTATTATTGCCTCTAGGGCATATTTCCAACAGTCTCCCACTTGCACTAGAGTCAATAATCTAGTTACATTGTGATGTATCGAACACCCATAGCATTATGGTGTTGATCATGTTTTGCTCGTGGAAGAGGTTTAGTCAACGGGTCTGCAATATTCAGATCCGTGTGTACTTTACAAATATCTATCACTCCACTCTGGACATGGTCCTGGATGGAGTTGTAGCGGCGCTTGATGTGCTTCGTCTTCCGGTGAAACCTGGGCTCCTTGGCTATGGCAATGGCTCTAGTGTTATCACAGAAGAGTGTCATAGGACCCGACGCGCTTGGAACCACTCCAAGGTCGGTGATGAGCTCCTTCATCCAAATTCCTTCATGAGCCGCTTCTGAAGCAGCTATGTACTCCGCTTCACATGTAGATGCTGCCACGACTTCTTGCTTGCTGCTGCACCAGCTCACTGCCCCACCATTCAACACATATACGCATCCGGTTTGTGACTTAGAGTCATCTGGATCTGTGTCGAAGCTAGCGTCGACGTAACCCTTTACGACGAGCTCTTCGTCACCTCCATAAACGAGAAACATTTCCTTAGTCCTTTTCAGGTACTTAAGGATATTCTTGACCGCTGTCCAGTGTTCCGCACCGGGATTACTTTGGTACCTCCCTACAAGCTTATCGCAAGGTTTATATCAGGTCTGGTACACAGCATGGCATACATTAGAGAGCCCACGGCTGAAGCGTAGGGGACATAACTCATCTTCTCTCTATCTGCTGCCGTGGTCGGCGACTGAGTCCTACTCAATCTCATACCTTGCAAAACTGGCAAGAACCCTTTCTTTGAGTTTTCCATATTGAACTTCTTCAATATCTTGTCAAGGTATGTACTTTGCGAAAGACCTATGAGGCGTCTCGATCTATCTCTATAGATCTTGATGCCTAATATGTATGCAGCTTCTCCAAGGTCCTTCATTGAAAAAACTCTTGTTCAAATAGGCCTTTATGCTCTCCAACATCTCTATATCATTCCCCATCAATAATATGTCATCCACATATAGTACGAGGAAAGCTACAGAGCTCCCACTCACTTTCTTGTACAGACAGGCTTCTCCGTACACCTGTATGAACCCAAACGCTTTAATCACCTCATTAAAGCGAATGTTCCAACTCCGAGATGCTTGCACCAGCCCATAGATGGAGCGCTGGAGCTTGCACACTTTGTTAGCACCCTTGGGGTCGACAAAACCTTCTGGTTGCATCATATACAACTCTTCCTTAAGGTTCCCGTTAAGGAACGCTGTTTTGACGTCCATTTGCCAAATTTCATAATCATAAAAGGCGGCAATTGGTAACATAATTCGGACTGATTTCAGCTTCGCTACGGGAGAGAAAGTCTCTTCGTAGTCAACTCCTTGAATTTGTCGAAAAACCCTTTGCGACAAGTCGAGCTTTGTAAACGGTTACATTACCGTTTGCATCAGTCTTCTTCTTGAAGATCCATTTATTTTCTATGGCTCGCCGGTCATCGGGCAAGTCCACCAAAGTCCATACTTTGTTCTCATACATGGATCCTATCTCGGATTTCATGGCCTCAAGCCATTTGTTGGAATCCGGGCCCGCCATCGCTTCTTCATAGTTCGAAGGTTCACTGTTGTCTAACAACATGATTTCCATCACAGGGTTGCCGTACCACTCTGGTGCGGAGCGTACCCTTGTGGACCTTCGCGGTTCAGTAGTAACTTGATCCGAAGCTTCATGATCATCATCATTAACTTCCTCTTCAGTCGGTGTAGGCACCACAGGAACAACTTCTTGCGTTGCGCTACTTTCCTGTTCGAGAGGGGGTGTAAATACCTCATCAAGTTCTACCTTCCTCCCACTTACTTCTTTCGAGGGAAACTCTTTCTTTAGAAAGGATCCGTTCTTGGCAACAAAGGTTTTACCTTCGGATCTAAGATAGAAGGTATACCCAATAGTTTCCTTAGGGTATCCTATGAATACGCATTTCTCCGCTTTGGGTTCGAGCTTTTCTGGTTGAAGTTTCTTCACATAAGCATCGCAGCCCCAAACTTTAAGAAACGACAACTTAGGTTTCTTGCCAAACCACAGTTCATACGGTGTCGTCTCAACGGATTTAGACGGTGCCCTATTTAAAGTGAATGCTACAGTTTCTAATGCGTATCCCCAAAATGATAGCGGTAAGTCGGTGAGAGACATCATAGATCGTACCATATCTAATAAAGTGCGATTACGATGTTCAGACACTCCGTTGCGTTGCGGTGTGCCAGGCGGCGTTAGTTGTGAAACGATTCCACACTTCCTTAGGTGTGTGCCAAACTCGTGACTCAAATATTCTCCTTCATGATCAGATCGTAGACATTTAATTTTTCTGTCACGTTGATTCTCAACCTCACTCTGAAATTCCTTGAACCTTTCAAACGTCTCAGATTTGTGCTTCATCAAGTAGATATACCCATACCTACTCAAATCATCGGTGAGAGTAGAACATAACGATAACCACCGCGAGCTTCAACGTTCATTGGACCACACACATCAGTATGTATTATTTCCAATAAGTCGGTTGCTCTCTCTATTACTCCTGAGAATGGAGTCTTAGTCATCTTGCCCATGAGGCACGGTTCGCATGTGTCTAATGATTCAAAGTCAAGAGACTCTAACAGCCCATCAGTATGGAGCTTCTTCATGCGCTTAACGCCGATATGACCAAGGCGGCAGTGCCACAAGTATGTGGGACTATCATTATCAACTTTGCATCTTTTGGTACTCACACTATGAATATGTGTAACATCACGATCGAGATTCATCAAAAATAAACCATTCACCAGCGGAGCATGACCATAAAACATATCACTCATATAAACAGAACAACCATTATTCTCTGACTTAAATGAGTAGCTGTCTCGCATTAAGCAAGACCCTGATACAATGTTCATGCTTAAAGCTGGTACTAAATAACAATTATTAAGGTTTAAAACTAATCCCGACGGTAGATGTAGAGGTAGCGTGCCGACGGCGATCACATCGACCTTTGAACCATTCCCGACGCGCATCGTCACCTCGTCCTTGGCCAGTCTCCGCTTATTCCGCAGTTCCTGTTTTGAGTTGCAAATGTGAGCAACAGCACCGGTATCAAATACCCAGGAGCTACTACGAGCGCTGGTAAGGTACACATCAATAACATGTATATCACATATACCTTTAACGTTGCCGGCCTTCTTGTCCGCTAAGTATTTGGGACAGTTCCGCTTCCAGTGACCTTTTCCCTTGCAGTAGAAGCACTCAGTCTCAGGCTTGGGTCCGTTCTTTTTCTTCTTCCCGGCATCTGGCTTACCGGGCGCAGCAACAGCTTTGCCGTCTTTCTTGAAGTTCTTCTTACCCTTGCCTTTCTTGAAACTAGTGGTCTTGTTGACCATCAACACTTGATGCTCCTTCTTGATTTCTACTTCTGCAGACTTGAGCATCGAGTACAACTCGGGAATGGTTTTCTCCATCCCTTGCATGTTGAAGTTAAGCACAAAGCCTTTGTAGCTTGGTGGGAGAGATTGGAGGATTCTGTCAATGATAGCATCATCCGGAAGTTCGACTCCAAGTGAAGTCAGACGACCGTGTAACCCAGACATTTTGAGTATGTGCTTACTGACAGAACTGTTCTCCTCCATCTTACAGCTGAAGAACTTGTCGGAGACTTCATATCTCTCGACACGGGCATGAGCTTGAAAAACTAGCTTCAGCTCTTGGAACATCTCATATGCCCCGTGTTGCTCAAAACGTCTTTGGAGCCCCGTTTCTAAACTGTATAACATGCCACACCTGACCAGAGAGTAGTCATCACTCCGCGCTTGCCAGACGTTTAGAACGTCATGCGCTGCTGCGGGAGCAGGAGGGTCACCTAGCGGCGCATTAAGGACATAAGCCTTTTTAGCTGCTTCAAGGATGAGCTTCAGGTTGCGAACCCAGTCCGCATAGTTGCTACCATCATCTTTCAGCTTGTTTTTCTCTAGGAATGCGTTGAAGTTGAGGTTGACGTTGGACATCTACAATATTTATAAAGACAACTTTTAGACTAAGTTCATGACAATTAAGTTCATTTAATCAAATTAAGTATGAACTCCCACTTAAATCGACATCCCTCTAGTCATCTAAGTGATACATGATCCATGTTGACTAACCCGTGTCCGATCATCACGTGAGACGGACTAGTCACCATGGTGAGCAACTCATGCTGATCGTATTCAACCATACGACTCATGTTCGACCTTTCGGTCTCTTGTATTCGAGGTCATGTCTGTACATGCTAAGCTCGTCGAGTCAACCTAGGTGTTTCGCGTGTGTAAATCTGGCTTACACCCGTTGTATGCGAATGTTAGAATCTATCACACCCGATCATCACGTGGTGCTTCGAGACAACGAACCTTCGCAACGGTGCACACTTAGGGGAATACGTTCTCGAAATTTTAAGAGGGATCATCTTATTATGCTACCGTCGTTCTAAGCAATAAGATGTAAAACATGATAAACATCACAATGCAATCATATAGTGACATGATATGGCCATTATCATCTTTGCTCTTTCGATCTCCATCTTCAGGCATCGCATGATCATCATCGTCACCGGCGTGACACCATGATCTCCATCATCATGATCTCCATCATCGTGTCTTCGTGAAGTCGTCACGCCAACTACTACTATCACTACTACTATAGCTAACCGTTAGCAACGAAGTAAAATAGTGAGCACATGGCGTTGCATCTCATACAATAAATTAAGACAACTCCTATGGCTCCTGCCGGTTGTCATACTCATCGACATGCAAGTCGTGAAACCTATTACAATAACATGATCATCTCATACATCATACATGCAACATTACAACTTTGGCCATATCACATCACATGTCAAACCCTGCAAAAACAAGTTAGACGTCCTCTAATTGTTGTTGCAAGTTTTACGTGGCTGATTTGGGTTTCTAGCAAGAACGCCTTCTTACCTACGTGACAGCCACAACGATGATATGCCAAAGCTATTTACCCTTCATAAGGACCCTTTTCATCAAATCCAATCCGACTAGAGTAGGAGAGACAGACACCCGCTAGCCACCTTTATGCACGATGTGCATGTCTGTCGGTGGAACCAGTCTCACGTAAGCGTACGTGTAAGGTCGGTCCGGGCCGCTTCATCCCACAATACAGCCGGAAAAGAATAAGACTAGTAAAGGCAAGCAAATTGACAAACCATCGCCCACAACTTTTGTGTTCTACTCGTGCATAGAATCTACGCATAGAAAACCTGGCTCGGATGCCACTGTTGGGTTACGTAGCATAAATTCAAAAAATTTCCTACGCATGTTCAGATCTTCCTATGGAGAGACCAGCAACGAGAGAGGGGTAAGAGCATCTTCATACCTTTGAAGATTGCTAAGCGGAAGCGTTGCTAGAACGCGGTTGATGGAGTCGTACTCGCAGCGATTCCGATCTAGTGCCGAACAACGGCACCTCCGCGTTCAACACACGTGCAGCCCGGTGACGTCTCCCGCACCTTGATCCAGCAAGGAGGAGGGAAAGGTTGGGGAAGAATACCAGCAACACGACGGCGTGGTGTTGGTGGAGAGACGAGGTCTCCCGGCAGGGCTTCGCCAAGCGCCGGCAGAGAGGAGGAGGGAGAGGAGAAGGGCTGCGCCGAGAGAGAGATTTTACCGTGTCTCAAACAGCCCCGAACCTCATCTATATATAGGGGGAGAGGGAGGGGGCGCAGCCCTTAGGGTTCCCACCCCTAAGGGGTGCGGCAGCCCTTAGATGGGAGAGGGGTGGCGGCCAGGGCAAGGGGGAAGGGGTGGCGCACCCCTCTGGTGGGCCTAAGGCCCACCTAAGTTAGGGTTCCCCCTTCTCCCCTTTTTTCTGGTGCACATGGGATGGGTGGGGGGCGCAACAGCCCACTTAGGGGCTGGTTCCCTTCCCCACTTAGCCCATCTAGCCTCCCGGGGTCGTCACCCCCCTTCGATGGTCCCCCGGGACCACCTCCGGTGATCCCGGTGGTCCCGGTACGTTACCGGTGACGCCCGAAACACTTCCGGTGTCCGAAACCATCCGTCCTATATATCAATCTTTACCTCCGGACCATTCCGGAGCTCCTCGTGACGTCCGGGATCTCATCCGGGACTTCGAACAACTTTTGGTAACCTCGTATAACAATTCCCTATAACCCTAGCGTCATCGAACCTTAAGTGTGTAGACCCTACGGGTTCGGGAGACAGGCAGACATGACCGAGACACCTCTCTGGTCAATAACCATCAGCGGGGTCTGGATACCCATGGTGGCTCCCACTAGCTCCACGATGATCTCATCGGATGAACCACGATGTCAAGGATTCAATCAATCCCGTATGCGATTCCCTTTGTCTGTCGGTATAGAACTTGCCCGAGATTCGATCGTCGGTATACCTATACCTTGTTCAATCTCGTTACCGGTAAGTCTCTTTACTCGTTCCGTAGCACGTCATCGTGTGACTAACTCCTTAGTCACATTGAGCTCATGATGATGTTCTACCGAGTGGGCCCAGAGATACCTCTCCGTCACACGGAGTGACAAATCCCGATCTCGATTCGTGCCAACCCAACAGACACTTTCGGAGGTACCCGTAGTGCACCTTTATAGTCACCCAGTTACGTTGTGACGTTTGATACACCCAAAGCACTCCTACGGTATCCGGGAGTTGCACAATCTCACGGTCGAAGGAAAAGATACTTGACATTAGAAAAGCATTAGCATACGAACAATACGATCTAGTGCTAGGCTTAGGATTGGGTCTTGTCCACCACATCATTCTCCCAATGATGTGATCCCGTTATCAATGACATCCAATGTCCATGATCAGGAAACCATGATAATCTATTGACTAACGAGCTAGCCAACTAGAGGCTTGCTAGGGACACATTGTGATCTATTCATTCACACATGTATTACTGTTTCCTATTAATACAATTATAGCATGAACGTAGACGATTATCATGAACAAGGAAATATGATAATAACCATTTTATTTTTGCCTCTAGGGCATATTTCCAACATGTACCACTGTAAGCCCGAACAACCATTGATGCAATATGATTTGGAGATCCACAATGATACACTGAGCTGGGAGATCAAGTTCAACGACATGTGCAGCCGCGGAGCCAAATATTTAATCTAAATTGCACTGGTAGTTCGTCTGGCCCGGCTCTGCTTTCTTCAACAACAAAAAAAGGGCGCCACAATATAAAAAAGCAGGAGGCCATGTGATGTGATCGGGGTGCACTAACCACCGGGCTAGGTGCAGTTGCTGGTCGACGGCCCATAGCTGCTCCGGATCCAAACGACAAGGTGTGGCCAGAGATAAAAGCCAAAACACTGGCCATGTAGCCCCCGCCCATAGCAGCTGTCGCGGCCGGCCGGCGCCACGCACCCACTCACACCATGCGGACGTTGCGCGCGGCGTCGACGGCGTGTCTCCGGGAGTGCGGTACTGGCTGGCTCCGTTCGATCGTTCACGCCGTCCATGAAGCTGCGGGTCCGCCTAGCTAGCCGTGTGCCGTGGCCGGCCATGATCTGAACAGTACCGCTTTGTCCTTTGCTGTGTCGTCGTGGTTGTGTGGTAACGGAAGATCATGCATGCATGATACTCCCTCCGTTTTTAAATATAATTTTTTTATACTTTTTATTGGAAACAACATATGGATATATATGAACATACATTAAAGTTTAGTTCATTCATTTTGCTCGGTATGTAGTTCTCTTATAAAATCTCTAAAAAGACTTGTATTCAAGAACAAAGAGTACATTAGAGCATCTAAAGCCCGAATTTTGCGTCCGTCAGGACTAATCGGGCACACCTAAGGACATGCACAATGGTTGATAAGATGATCATATTTTAAGTCTTGCATGTAATTTAGAGATCATAAAAACATGATGAGACATGATGAGACATAGTGTGCTAAGAGATCACCTCTTGTTCTCTCTTAAATAAGAAAAGACAAACTTTTTTTACGAGTTCTCTCTCCTCCACCTCATCATTTATATCTTGAATAACTAGCTATTCCTCAAAACATGATGAGACATAGTGTGCTAAGAGATCACCTCTTGTTCTCTCTTAAATAAGAAAAGACAAACTTTTTTTACGAGTTCTCTCTCCTTCACCTCATCATTTATCCTACATGACACTATTAAGGTAGCACCATTATACATGCCCTAAAAAAATGCTGCATCCGGACATTTTATATTAAACTTTTAAAACCCATACAAAAGTATGCAAACATATAAGTATACGTGCTATGCATGAATTATCTACTCCTCGTCAAAGACTTCAGCGATCTTCATGCCCTCCGATGGATAGATGTGCGGCAGTTATAGCTCCGCCCCCTCTAGTGTCTCTATTGCGGCCCCCTCCGGCTGCTCCGCTGCGGCTTCCTTCGTTCCTATTTTCGCCTCGAGCTCATCGAAGAGGACGACAACCTTCATCTGCGTGTGCCGGATGAGCCGACGATTGGCCTTCACCCCGACCTCATCCCGGATGGAATCAAGGATGGTCTTGTTGCTCCACCATCTCATCGGCTTGGGTTGCGGCGAACTCCCTCTCTACCTTAGTCATGTTCAAGCCCGAAGCATGGATCTTCGACTCGTCCTCCTCCATCCCCTCCAACACCTCCTCCTCCGGTTGCTCCTACTCCTCCTCCTCCGTTTTTGGAGGGATACCCGCAACGATGTGGGCGGCGCGTCAAGCCAGGATCTCTGTCTTGATCTGCATCCGACACTCCGGCGTGAGCTAAGCGTAAGTGATGATCCTACGACAGACCATACCGACGCCGAAGAGCGGGGAAGAAAAGGTGGATGGGCTCGGATGGCGGCGGACGGAGGAAGAAGATGGATGTGCTAGGGCTAGAGGACGCCGATCGGTCTAAATAGACGGCTATAGCCTCGGGCGGGGAGCCTAAGCGACATCATGCGGCGTTGACACCACGACGACGGTCAAGACGCCCGTCGGACCTTTGAGTTTTCGGACAAATTCGTATGAGACCCGCCGTCACTTGTCAGACCGAGGTGCCGAACATGCCCGGATATGTCCGGGCTCTCTATATCCACCTCATATCTAAGCTGGATATAAGAGGTGTCGGTCAGTCCGAACGTTTCAGGACCGTTTAAAGGATACGATCAAACGTTTGAGACGGGTATAAGGGGGTCTGGCTGTGCTCCTGCTCCGCCGCACAAATTGATATATGCCGATATGCGTGTGCGTGGATGTGGCCAGGGTTACCTGCAGCAGCACACGGCTGTAACCAACCCTGCAGTAATTATATTTGCAAGGATTATTAGCTTAATCTTTAACCGACGCAGGTTCCGAGGGCCGCTTGTCGATCATGATCTTTCCACATCCACATCCGGCCCTTTTTTCACAGTAAAAATGCATGGAAGCGCAACAGACAGGAGGGCGTGCAAACCAACGAAGAGAGCGAAGGTGACTCCCACGTTCGATCGTCTCGTCTGAGTCGAGCAGAATCGACGGACATCATACGCTAACAGCGACCGGAGCATCTTATCGCGGCGGAACCGGCCGGATCACGACGCGCTCGTGCATGCGATGATGCTTCACACATACACATCGCCGGCGGGCTCCACGGTCCCTTATTTCGTGCGGATTCCAGGAACCAACGTACATGGGCGCGCGTCAACAGATTCGGCAAGCGCCGATGGACACTGCCATTACAGTGACTGATGCCGCCGATGCCACTGTGTCGAACGCCCTGAGGTCGGCCGCGTTTCAAGCGAAGCAGAGGCGATCCCACGGCCGGCGGCTTGGGTCCGGTCGCTGCCGGCTGCTCGCGCGTCCTGGTCGTGCACCCTTGGCCATGGCTCTGGACGTTCGAATATATAAAAGTATTTTTAACAGATCCCGCAAACAATCAACCTGTAAAAATCGTTTGAGGGCTTTATCTATACCCTTAATAATAAAGCGGTTATTGCTTTCGTCGAAAAACCCACCGCTGCATTTTTATAAAAAAGCTCTGTAATTTTTTTATTCAACCCGCGCTCCATCGTTTATCTGCAACGTAAAAGGAAACAATGATTCGTTGTAAAAATTATACTCGTACGCATCGCCTCTTCCCGTCGACCCTGGGCCACCTTGGCCTGTGCCCAGGCCACCGCCACACCACTCGCCGCCGCGGCCGACCTCAACCGCCACCGCTGCCGATCTCAACCCATCCGCCTCCGCGGTCGTACCTCTCCCCGCTCACTGCCCCCGTTGCGGTGCTCGAGCGCATCGCGTCGACCCTGGTCCGTCCTGGCCTCTGCCCAGGCCGCTGCCACACCACTCGCCGTCGCGGCCGACCTCAACCACCACTGTTGTCGATCTCAACCCACCCGCTTCCGCGACCATACCTCTGCCTGTTTGCTGCCTCCGTTTCGGCGCTCGAGCACAGCTTCTGGATCAAATCAACGCGACAGCTACAATGACTGGGGATGATGCGTCTGCTCGATGCAGAACGACGGTGGCGCGCGGATAAGGCGCGGCGGAGCGAAGTACTTGCAGGTGGAGGCGGGCCTCCATGGCTCACACGGGGAACTCCGAGGTTATGGCGCAGCAACGGCGACTCCTTATGGCCAGATAGAGGCGCCTAACCCTTGCTCCTCTCATCGTACCCCCTCCTCCGGCAGGAACTCATCCTCTGATGAGATCCCCTCCCCATGCCTCCAACCGTGTGCCAAGCACCGGCAAGAAATTTTGTTTTGTGGGAATTTGTTTGCTGATGAATGAATGTATTGAATGTAAGATTGTATTGTTGTAGAGACAGAGAATGGAACACCACCTTCAGTTTGTCATCTGATCCCACATTCTCTACCGCATGAGTGAAATAAGATAACAGTCCATTGATCAATTCACGTAGCCTCTTTGTTTTGCTTTGCTTGTCCCGCTCAATTTCTCATCATGGTGGAATTAACAATGGACGGGTTGATTTCTTAACAAAATAGGATAGGATCGACTACATTAGTTAGTTAGCTTATTATTTTAATAAATCAAAATGATTATAAAAAGATTAAAAGTGTATGGTATTTTTTCTCTCGTTGCAACGCACGGGCCCTTTTGCTAGTAATAAAAATAAGGGACGACGAGCCCTGTGAAGGACCATTTTTCAAAGAATCATCCCGTAAATGTTTTTGGAGTCTTCCGTGTCGAGCAGTTCGCCATCCCATAAATACAAATACATGCAAACATTATCGAGTTTATCATGACAAATACATAGAGACTAACTCATCATCACATATACACATCACTAATAGATCATCATACTTGTTCATCATATCCAAAATTATGTGCAACATACAAGGTATCAAATTTAAGTTCATGAATGTGCAATAAAACAAGACAAAAGATGCTCAAATCACATAGATCAATCAAACAACATCTCATTGTTGCGAAGAACATTGCCACCAGCACCACCACCTCTATCGCCAACATTGACCGAAGAGCTTGCACCACCATCTTCACGAAGTTGAGCCGAGAGCTCACACCACCATCCTCTCAAACTTGGACCGGAGATTGAGCACGACCACCATTCACATGGCTTGTCGAAGCACCATCATCCATGTCAAAACCACCAATGCCGAAGCCACCACCAGTACAGCCAATGCCGAAGCCGGCACCACCACCACACCCATGCCGTGGCCACCACCATTGCCGAAGGAAAACCCTCCACCAAACCCACACCAGCTATAAGATATTGAAGCTCCATCTTCCTCCGAAGCTTGATCTCCATTATTTTCATCTCCCAAAATTCTCTTGCCATTGCATCCATGCCCTCCGGATTCATCATCATGAACCGTTCTCCTAGGAGGTCCACTCATCCTTACTCTTTTGCTCCTGTAGGGCGAGCTTGTGATTCTCGAAGGCATGCCTCTTTTTCCATTTTTCTCTTTGTGCTTCTCTTTCTTCTCAGTGTGGCAAATTTGATATCTCAAAGAGATTGACTCGGACGACCTCTTCACTCTTGCATTCTCCTTCTTGTTTTCATCCGATTTGTCCTTGTTTGTTCCTCCTCTTGATGCAGCATCACTATCATCATCATCATCCACGTCCACTTTCACTCCTCTCTATGGAGGGGATTCTTTCTCCCTCACCCTCCACTTCCCAGTATCCTACAAACAAAATATGAGGTAGGTATGAGCTCATAAATCTTTCTATAAACACGGTTAGTCATATGAAAAACCGAATCTGAAACGACGCGATTTTATAGGATCTGCTCGGGCGGGAGATACGAAATGAATCCCAAAAACCGACGATCATTATAGGGATAATTATATTTATGCCCCTAGTTGTGTCCCATTCGGCTATTTTGTCCCTAATTTTCAAAAGTCACCGGTTCTGTTCAAGTCACTTCGCTCCTCTTATGCTTTTGCCCTTTGACCGTTAGTTTAAAAATCCATAACTAATTCATACTAAATGAGAAAAATGCAAATAAGATACCAAAATGTTCAGAAAAACATCACCTATATGTCAGTGTCATTTGCATTCATGACAAAGGTGTTGGAAAGTGACCATCCGAGTTTTATCTCTTATGATAGCATCATGAATAGTAAAATATAAAAAAATTAAAAATAAAATAAAAAATATTTGGTGGCAAAGAATGACAAATATTTTAAATGCTTGTCAAGTTTCATCGGGGAGTGACATTCGTGAAAGTCATGACAAAAAAAAAGTCTATTTTAGAATGCTTATTGTTTCTTTTGGAGATCGAGTCGAACTGCATGTTTTCTCCGCCACTCAAGTTACAGAAATGTCCCTAACCTCACCCTCCCGTCACTATAAAAGAGGCCAACGGGCTCCCATCTATGGTTACCCAAACCGGCAGCGAACCACCGGACCTCAACTGAGACACCAAAGCCACAGCCCCTCCTCTCCTCTCTGACATCCCCAACTGCTCCTCCTCCCTCCTCTCATCTCTCAATGGCAACGGCGGCTGCATCTCGGCCCAGCAGCCCGGTCCGTTTGAGCCCCATTCCCAACTACCACTCGGCATCGCTCAACCGTGTCAAGCTCTCCGCCGGCGGCTCGCCGGTCAAGTCCGTCAGCGTCTCCTCTCCCCCTTCCTCCCCCTCGGGCCGCGCCAAGACACGCCGGACCTGCATGTGCTCCCCGACCAACCACCCGGGCTCGTTCCGTTGCAGCCTCCACAAGGAGCGCAAGGAGGTGAACGTGCTAGCACAGCGCGTCCCCATGGGGAGCGGGCACTGGGCACGCAGGGCGCTGGCTCCTCCGTCTCCCTCGGTGCAGCAGCGGCAGCAAAGGAAGCGCGCCGACGGGCTCCGCGTCCGGCCCAGCCGGCTCTCCGGCGCCTCCATGGCCGGCGGCACCCAGTAAATAAAACAACAGCGTCGACATGCCATGGCAGCAAGATACGAGTACATACTGAACATACTGTACATATACATAGGAAAGAAACTCCCCGAATAATTCCGTTCGCTGTATAGAAGATCCGCGGGGATTAGGCCTGATCAATTAGCTGTACATAGAGTGAGCCCATTCGTCCTCTCTGCTCCACTTGTACATAGAGTGAGCTCTCCGCCCGCTGTGTATAACTCCATGAGTTCGGTTTTGGATATACTACACCAATACATGAGTGAGAAATTAGAGACACGCATACATGAATCTAAACCTGATCTTTGTTCCCGTGACGGGAGGCTTATCCATCCTTGGATGATTTGTTTGCGGCAACAACTTTCTGCTCTCGTTTCAGCTTCAGTTTCTGGAGTGTGGATGCATCTCCCCCTGTTTCGGATCTGGATAAGCTCCTCAGTGGCGTCTCGTCGTTTCTTGCTCCCGTCACGCGGGCCGCACCCGTGCCCCCAGCCGGCCGGATCCGGCCACCAACCTGCAGCACAGAAGAAATCCCCCGATTCAGACGAAACTTCTGTAAAGTTTCATGGCGCGGCTGATGAACGGAGGAGTCTCCTTCGTCCTGTTCGTGATATTTTTACTGTTATATATATTACGCCAAACTCTATTCATCATTCATGGTGCAGATTAAATTATTCCTCACTCGAGGTAATTTTACACCCATTTCATAAATAAATTAAATTTGAAATGCAAATAGATACGTTTATATGATTCACTACAAAAAAAGTTGACATACGAAAACAAAAATATAGGTCATAAGACCAAAAAAATCACATTTTATGTATAATTTACACTATGTTTTTATGTTTGTAATTTTACGTGACATAAAATATTTTTTACGGTGACTGTGTATTTTTTTTACAGCCTCTTTTTACGTATGACTTAGGATTAAAATTTCAGAAACGTAAAATGACGGTGTATTGATGTGAAAATAGAGGGGGTGAAGAATAATCATTCCTCGTCCAGGGTGACAAATAGCACGTATATGGTATTTTACTGCTTCTTTTAGAGATGTGGTATTTTACGCTTGGCGCGTGGGATGGTGGAGCGGTTGGTATTCCGTTGAAAGGTGAAACCCGGCCGTTTATGTATGCACACACGCTAGATGCGTTGAACAGCTGACAGGCGAAAACCAAGTGGAGTTGCTGAGAATGGAATGTGTATAGTTTAATTAACAAACTCGTTGAATATCTGACGATCCTCCTGCCCCCAACAAACTAGTCAGAGATCTGACGGCCACTTGCTTATAATTTGCTAACAAGAAGAAGAATCTCTGGAACGTCAGCGTTGGCGACGTACGGCCGAGCAGGTCAACCGAACGCATGCATGACCCGTCGGAATAACTCGATGGGCCCATCGGATGCCGGACTTGATCCCATGCGCGGACGCACAATTGGGCTCGGGGCTTCCGGGGGAAGGTCGGCCTCTCTTGCCTGCTCACCAGGGCACGATCGAGTCACTGCACAGTCACTCGGACTGAATGTGAAACCTGGAGAAGTTCAGTGACACCTGAGCGGGCAGGCAACCGATGGCTACGATATGAGTATGTTTTTTCCAATGTCCTCGGACGGATACCACCTCCGTTGGTCCAGGTAGGACACGACCGCGACCGGTGATGATAAAGCCGGTAAACGGCCTGCGCCGGAGGCAATGTACCGACCGAGAGCCAGAGCGGGCGGCGCCGCCGGGGAGGGCAATTCCCATCCACTCTGAACGATGACGCCACGTCGGACAGTTGCAGATGCTCTGATTAGATCCTGTTGGAGAGATCGGGGCCTGGGAATTGACTTCTCGGTGGCGTGTCGTGTCCCCGTTGTGCTCGCTCTGACTTTGCACTGATTCCGGTTCTGCACTAGTTCTAGGTCAAACTTCAGACTTCAGAGTTCAGCGTTCTAGTTCAGATTTTGCAGCGTGAAGTCAGTTTTCCTCGAGCATAGGGCAGCGGACGTGCAGACGGAACAATGTCAACCCAATTGATTTGCGGTACCAACTTCTGACTGTCTGCTTCCGGATCCAAGAAAAAATGTTCAGGAATAGTGGAGTTCCCTACCCTGCAAGTGGCCTTGTAGTTCGAGAAAAATAGCTAACCGTACGTTCTTCCCCTAAATCTAAATAAAGGTGAGGACTAGGAATACCTTGGGTTTTCTAGTGTTTTATGTTGGTTTATTTCTGTTAGTTTGATTCGTCAGCTGTAATCTTCATACTTAATCTGATTTCAGATCGTTGATCCAAAAGAAGAAAATTAATATTCCATTACGACTGACCCATTTTTTGTTTGGATAAAAGAAGAACTTATGTTGCTAGGAAAATGGCACACATCAACCAAGTTATTATTATTATTAATATTTTGCGATAAATGCCTCCCTATGTATTAATGATTTCAAATAGCAGTCTCTCAGCAACTCCAACAACTCTCCGAAAAATTTCACGTAAAAGGGGATGACTGTAAAATTTAGGGGAAATTGTTCTAGAGCTTCTTTGTGTAAGGGTAGTGATAGTGGTAGCTTCGATTACATGAACTGGGAGTAGCAATTCAGTTACAATCGATGATACATAGAGGGAATGGTTCTAGGGTTCTAAGCCGCCGCCGTACCGTGATCCTCTCGATGCCTCCCGCACGGCGCGTCGTCGCCCTTAGTAGATGTAGAGGGAGGGCTCACGCCGTCCACACTGGCCCAGGGACGCACGGGGTGGGCCGTTGGGCCAGAGGCGAGGCTGGTGAGCCTCTAGTTGTTGGGTCCTTGCCGTCAGCACGGCTGTCGCTCGTGTCAGTGGCGCTGACATCCCCTCCTCTGGGATGAGGCTTGCCCCCAAGCCCCATCTCGTGGAAATTGGGCTTGAAGTGCCACCTTGTCCTCCGAGGTGTCGTCGATGGCGGTTGGGTTGGACTAGCGAATGAGCACTTGCTCGGTCATGGCGCTATTCTTCTTGCGCCTGCGGTGTCGAAGGACAGCGACTGGGACGGATGGCACCTCAGTTTGATCACGAAGAGTAGGGGAAGATGTTGTACACGGGGTTAAGCAGTGGCGCAGCTGCGAGACGTGGATGACCGGGTGAATCTAAGAATGTGACAACAACTCCATCTTGAAGCAACCTCATTGATCTTGGCGATTATTGGAAAAGAGCCGAAAAACTTGAATGAAAGCTTATGGTTCGCTCGCCTTGCAACGGAAGTTTGGATGTACGGTTGCAGCTTGAGGAAGACTGAATCGCCGACATTGAAGGTACGTGGCGACCTATACTTATCTGCTTGGGTCTTAATGCGCTGGTTGGCTCTGTTGAGGTGTTGCTGTAAGAGGTTTTGGATAAATGCTCGTTCGTCTAACCATGACTGCAGTGCTGGAACTGTGCAGACGCTGGCTGTGGTTATGCCCCAATGCCGTGGTTCGTCGCCGAACATAGCTTTGAAGGGTGACATGCCAATGCCAGAATGATGAATGTAGTTGTACCAGAATTGCGCCAATGGTATCCAGTAGCTCCACCGGCGCGGGCAGGCGTGTACAAAGCACCTCAGATATGTCTCCACACACTGGTTCACCCGCTCAGTCCGTCCGTTTGTCTGAGAGGCTTGTGAACATTGGGTCACGGTCGGAGACAATGAACCCTCGGAACCCATGGATTCTGTAGATGTTGTTCATGTAAAGTAAGGCCACCTTGAAAGCTGTGTATGGGTGAGCGAGGGGAAGAAAGTGTGCAAACTTAGATCAAGTAAAATAAGGTATAGTTAGCAGGCTGTAAGGATTAAAATACTATATTTTTGCTGAGTTGGATGAGAGAGAAAGGAAGCGGGCTCTTCGTGAAGAGCCAGCTCTAGCACGTGCTCCTAGGTGCTTTGTGAGAATGAAAGGTGGACCATATATGATAAAAATAGTACTCTTTTATAGCTAACTATTGTACAAGCTAGTTATAAGACTGCTTATAGCCAGCCGTTGATACTATTAACCATGCTCTTAGTGCGTTTATCCAGCACAACCCATAGGCAATTAAATTTACCCGACCGTGGCAACCCGTCGACGAAATCCATTGTTATCATCTCCCAAGGTTGGGTTGGCACTGGTAGTGGTACCAAAAGTCCAGGTGATGCTGCACGGTCCGGCTTGGCCTGTTGGCATATACTCCCTCCGTTCCTAAATATAAGTCTTTTAAGCAATTTCACTAAGGGACTACATACAGAGCAAAATGAATGAATCTACAATCTAAAGTATGTCTATATACATCCGTATATAGTCCTTTAGTGGAATATCTAAAAAGACTTATATTATGGAACGGAGGGAGTATTGCAGCAACGAATGTACTGCAGTATCTGCAGCTTCATCTTTGGCCATGCGAAGAGATGCTTGATGCGCCTAAAGGTTGCTGGGAAGCCGGAATGTCCTCCCATCGGGTTATCATGGATGGCTGCCATGATTTTCTGCTGCAGAGAAGTGGATCCTTCCAACGAGATTCGTCCACGGAACCTTAAGAGGCCATTTTGGAGGGTGAAGCGGTCTTTAGGGTCATCCCGAATAGCTAGTTGTTCAAGGAGTTTCTGTTATAACTGACGGTCACATCTTCAAGCCAGCTTGGTTGACAAGATGTAACCAGGAATAGAATGGGTTTAGCTGGGGCACGGATAGAGCACGGCTCGATGTCCGGCGACCGCGTGCAGGCGGCGGCACAGCGTCGACATTCCATGGCAGCAAGATAGGAAGTACATACTGAATATACTGTACGTAGGAAAGAAACTCCCCCAATAATTCCGTTCGCTGTATAGAAGATCGGCGGGGATAAGGCCTGAAGGATGGAGTTTTAGACCCAATTACGCCCCGGGCTGATCAATTAGGTAGCCACTAGATGTACATAGAGTGATCCCCTTCCTCCTTTCCGCTGCACATAGAGCGAGCCTCTTCTTCCTCTCTCCTCCACTTGTAACTACACAGTGAGCTCTCGTCCTCTTTGCCCGTTGTGTGCAACTCCCCTTGACTTTGGATATACATCAATACTCTACATAAGTGACAAATTGGACACATGCATCTGACCTGTCCCGTGACGGGAGGCTTATCTGTGGACGGATGATTTGTTTGCCGCCACAACTTTCTGCTCACGTTTCTGTTTCTGTTTCAGGAGTGTGGAACTCTGGATGCATCTCCCCTTGTTTCGGTTTTGGATAAGCTGCTCGGTGGCGTCTCGCCGTCGCTTGGTCCCGTCACGCAGGCGGCACTCGTGCCTCCTCCCTCCAGCCGAATCAGCCCACCAACCTGCAGCACGGGAGAAAGCCCCCGATTCCGACGAAAGTTCAGTAAAGTTTCATGGCGCGGCTGATGAACTTAGGAGTCTTCTTCGTCCTGCTCGTGATGTTTATACTGTTTTCTATCTACTACTCTCTCAGTTCGAAAATACTTGTCCTAAAAATATATAAAATAGATGTATTTATAACTAAAATAAATCTAGATACATCTACTTTTAGGACAAGTATTTCCAGACGGAGGGAGTACTATGCATCCGTGGTATTTTACTGTTTCATTTAAAAATGTGGTACTCCCTACATCCCAAAATAAATGTCTTAACTTTATACTAAACTACTACTTTCTCCATTTTAAAATAAGTGATTAAAAAATAACTTAAATTTATATTAATAATATAAAATTAAGTTATTTTTGAGTCACTAATTTATGACGGAGGGAGTATAAAATAATACAAAAAATGTGATATATTTATACAAAATAATATAAAATTATACTCTCTCCGTTCTTAAATATAAATCTTTTTAGAGGTTCTACTAAAAATTTACATACAGATGCATATAGACATATTTTAGAGTGTACATTTACTTATTTTGTTCCGTATAAAGTTCACTAGTAAAATCTCTTAAAAAAATTATATTTAAGAACGGAGGGAGTATTAAGCTTAAGACAATTATTTTGAGACGGATGAAGTATTTTACTGTTGATGGACGGCGGAGCGGTTGGGATCCCTTCAACTTGCGCAAGAAGATGATGGTGTTGGGAGACGGTGGGCGTGCGCACACAGCCGGACAGCTTCTTGATCGGTTCTGTTTCTTGGCTAGAAATCAGTTGCTCTGCTCACCGCCATGTCTGTCAGTTGGCTCTTGTTCATACTGGAGTATTGCGTGCGGTATTCATTTTTTTTCCCTGACGAACGAGAAATATCGGTGCCCTTTTCACATGAGCGATGTGATTACAGATGCGTTGAACAGGTGACAGGCGAAAACCAAGTGGAGTTGCTAAGAATGGAATGTGTATAGTTTAATTAACCAACTCGTTGAATATCTGACGATCCTCCTGCCCCTAACGAACTCGTCAAAGATCAGACAGCAACTTGCGTTCTGCTAACCAAAAGAAGAAGCTCTGGAACGTCAGCGTTGGCGACGCCCGAGCTGGTCAACAGAACAAACTCCGGAGGAAGGTCGGGCTCTCTTGCCTGCTCACGCAGGGACACGATCGAGTCAGCGGAGCACAGTCACCTGGGCTGGAACCCGGAGAAGTTCAGTGACACCTGAACGGGCAGGCAGCCGATGGCTACGTATGAGTATGTTTTTCCAATGTCCTCGGACGGATACCACCTGCGTTGGTCCAGGTAGGACACGACCGCGGCCGATGATGATAAAGCCGGTAAACGGCCTGCGCCGGAGGCAATGTACCGACCGAGGGGAGGGCCAGAGCGGGCGGCGCCGCCGGGGAGGGCAATGTGTGTACGCGTGCGCCGGAGGACCTGATACGGTGAGCGAGTAGCCATGAACGATGGCGCCACGTCGGACAGTTGGAGATGCTGTGATTAGATCCTGTTGGAGAGATCGGGTGCTGGGAATTGACCTCTCGGTGGTGCGCACTGGCGTGTCCCCGTCAGACTTTGCACTGATTCCGGTTCTGCACTAGTTCAGAGTTCAGAGTTTTAGTTCAGATCTTGCAGCGTGAAGTCAGTTTTCCTCGGTCATAGGGCAGCGGACGTGCAGACCGAACAATTAGCTAGGATATTTTGCTAGTACGTAGGCAGGGCAATGTCAACCCAATTGATTTGCGGTACCAACTTCTGACGGGTCTGCTTCCGTATCCAAGAAAAAATGTTCAGGAATAGTGGTGTACCCTATCCCTGCAAGTGGCCCTGTAGTTCAGGAAGAATAGGTAAGCGTACTTAGGTAACATATTCCTTAAAATGCATAAAAATAAAGCGCGGTGCGCTTATGCCGTCTGTCGTGATGGTTTTACAATAAAACCATTCTGTTTTTGGTAAATCAACCGGTAGTCCCTTCTTAAGTGGATCTAACAAAACGCTTCATTGTTTCAAAAAGCCCCCTACATCTGTAAGAATTTCAATCGCGATCCTTTGTTTCATCTTATCCACACGCTCCATCTCCAGCACCGGCGAGGTGAGGGGTGGCGCGCTGGCATCGTTGGGCGGCATTCCGGCGAGGCAGGGACAACCGTAGGTCGGGGATGGACGGTTCCCTCCGTTCCCCGACCGAATCAGGCGACAACTTGAGGTCCGTCGAGCTGGAGCTCGCGGGCGCGGCCATGGTTCCATGGGCGGGGCTTGGTGGTGGCAAGACGAAGAAGGAGCACGGCGGCAGGGTGATTTGAGCCTCGTGGTGGACCAGATCCAGCGAGGGGAAGGTCGGATTCGTCGGCTGACGGCTTCGGCAAGGGGTTCAACGGCGGCGAGAGGTAACTCGCAATCCCCCCCCCCTCTCTCTCTGAAACTTCGGGGAGATCGACAAATGTGACTGGTGCGTGTAATGAAATAGTTGTTTCTTTTTCAGTTCAGGATTGGCTCGGTCTGAGTCCTCTCCCTCTACTTAGCTCGTTGTCGTGCTTCGTTACCTTTCCGCTTTTCGCTGAACTGGTCCTCTAAGTGAGCTGATGTATAATACTTTGTTGGGTTTCATCTTGCAATGGAACCGGAGGGAGAGCTCCCTGTTCATCTAAAAAAACTCTGAAACCAATAACCTATGCCTCAGTTGGATCTGAAAACTCGGATCGGCATTGCGGTCCTATTTTCCTTTCTTTCTAGATGTAATAGTTGGTTCAGACCATCTTTTCTTGAGATAATCAAACCAGATAGTTCATACAACACGCTTCTTTTCACAGCAAACATGTCCAGGAAAGAAAAACAAATCATACTTTGATGGATACAGGGAGGAACACGCTCATCTAATCAAATCACTTGATTCTCTTCATGTTTTATTCTCCAAATCTACAGTTTGCTTCTACATTTTTTCAAAGGACGACAGGTGGAGGAACAAGAGTTCATGTCATAGATAATTGGCAGTCTTAGTTAAACCATATAACATATAGTTCCCGATGCAACGCACGGGTCCTTTTGCTATTGGTTCTCCCCCTGTTCCCGATTGCATCTCATTCTTGTTTTCATAATTTGTTCCAAATATATATCAATTCGCGTGATAACTCTGCACACACCATCACAACAAGAATACGCGACCCTCTGTTCATGAAGGATCCCTGCTTTGTATTGCAGGTTTTATCACAGTGGCCATGACTCCCTGCTGGTGTTAAGTTTGATCCAACTGACCTCGAACTGCTTGAACATTTAGAAGGACAGGGTTGGCAGGGCAGCATCCCATGTACTAATGGATGGTTTTATTCCGACCATAGAGGAGGCCGAAGGAATCTGCCATACACATCCGGAAAATCTCCCTGGTACATGATTCTTACTTAGACTTGCTATCAGGGCCTTCTGAATTAAATAGTTAGCTCATACTATGCAGAGTAAGTCATCGTTAGCTAATTCATATATATCTGCAGGTGTCAAATTAAACGGAATCGCCATTCATTTCTTCCACAAAATATCAAATGCCTACGATGTTGGCAAGCGTAAACGTCGCAAGATTAGCCACAATGACCACACTGTTTGTGATGAGAATCTCAGATGGCACAAGACTGGAAAATCCAAATCTATCTTAGATAATAACGGTGTCATAAAAGGATGGAAGAAAATACTGGTTCTTTACATAGGTTCTCGGAAAGGAGGTGGCAAGGCAGAAAAAACTAATTGGAGAATGCATCAGTATCACCTTGGGATAGATCAAGATGAAAAGCAGGATGAGCTTGTTGTTTCCAAAGTCTTTTATAAGTTCCCGTCAAATGATGTTGGGCAGCCTCTAATTTGCAGTGGTAATAAATAATATGATTCATTTGCTGGGGAAAATGATCCTACAACCCCAATAACATACCCTGCGCAGACTCGTCGCCCAAACGGTAGCCCATCCGGAACCGAGCAGAATCAGGTACATATTTTTTTCACATAGGTACATCTTTATTGACCTATGTGAAAGCTTTTGTCTAACTTTATGGATCATAGGAAGCTTTAGTTTTCCTATATACATACATTGAAATAAAATCTTATGCACATCCAATGAACTCTGATTGTAGGATTCCTTATCAGAGCATTTAGTTAATAGTACTGATCTGTGGGTGAATTACACGAATCCCTTGAAACAAAGCCTTGCAATACTGGATCCCACTGTTGCAATTCCTTCTCAGTTGTAGGTTCAGGCAGTAGATGCTATACTTCACAAAAATTAATAAGATACTCCTACTACAGAGGAGAATTTACTCTGCTTGCAAGAGTGCATCCAACAGTCTCACAAATACTGAATATTATGTACTCTTTAACAATATTACGTGCTTGATTATGATCCTATGTATTGGTTGAGATTATCATGTTGTTTACTACCTATATTTTTTTCTTGCCCGGTGCAACGCACGGGCATTTGTACTAGTATTCCTTAAAATGCACAAAAACTATAGAATAATCGTCGGTTTATAATTTTAGACGAAAAAAGCGACTTGAATAGACCCCATAAACAACATTGATCTTTAATTTTGATAAGGGACACAATAAACATACCCATCGAACCCGTGAAAATAAAGATTTCGGAGCCAACCCGAGAGCGCCCCGTATATGCAAAAGACCATTGACGGGAGTCCAACTGCCATCGGAACCTTTATGCCTTGCTCCCGGCCACTGCCCCGTACGCCCCTGGCCGTCGGCCATCCATCCCGACAGTCGCATGTCCGTTCCCGACCGCCACTTGTCCGTCCTGGCCGCTTTGCGCCTCTCATGGTTTTGTCACGGTAGATGTTCTTGTGAAAGGATCTAGGTGTGAGGCCATCGCAATTAGGTGGCGGCTTGAAAGGGGTTGGTCGGAATCTAGATACACGAGTTTACCCAGGTTCGGCCCCTCCGATGGAGTTAAAAGCCTACGTCCTGCTTGTGAGTTATTGATGATGATCTCGATTAAAATGGTGCTATTTTGCTATCTCTAGCCTCGAGAGTTTCTAATCTGTCTATCTCAAATGACTTCTCCAACTTGGGGTGCCTTGCCCCTCCTTATATATGTTGAAAGGGTAGGCTTACATGTAGAGTCCTACTAGGATTATGACTAGTCTCTCTTGAATTCTAATACAGGTCTTACTTCTCTTGTAAGGGGTTTCTTTCTCTTCTTGTGACTTCTCTCGGAGTCGACCCTCCGGGCCTCTCCATGAGGAACCTACTGCCCATATGCACAGCAGGCCTTAGGCCTTGTTGTCTAGGTCGACCCGGTAAATAAGATGACCTTACGAGCCGCCAAATGGTGGGCCGGGACATACCTCCTCACCAGATCAAACTGTGGGAAATAACCCCAACATTAACCTTCAGGTTAGCTTGAACTTATTCATGGTAAGATTTTGAAATAATAATAATAAATATTCTAAGAGACCAGCTTGCTCCACTGACCGACTTATTTCAATGAAGTGGCTCCTTGAAAATTCGGGTTTCTTCTTCATATCAACGAGCCGTCTTGAGAATCATCTTGCAGGTCAGTGTCCTTTGCAATACAATATTGGAAGGAAAACACCTATATCTCGTTGAGTCGACCTCCAATGCTTTGGTTAAATGAAAATATTGGAGATAAAAAAATCATATGATGTCGAGTCGGCTTTCATTGCTTCGGTTTTGATGAAAATATTGGTAAAAGAAATTCGTCCATTGTTAAACCGCCTCCTGAGACGCGAGGATCTTGCCGGGACATCATACATAGTGGATGCCAAATTAGGATAAAAATATTGCTGTTTTTGGATGTAGAAATTATAAAGATGTGAAGTCGGGTTGCTTATATAGACTGTGACGGGTCAATGATCATTGATGATGATGGGTTGTGATCGTTGGTGTTGCAAAGAACTGGACTCTAGTCAACTTTGATAAAATTATCGAGAATAAAGAAAACCGTGTGATGTTGAGCCAACTTTCAATGCTTGGGCTCCACCAAGAAATGTGATCAGGGTCACTAAAAAATGATCGTTTGAAGAAGTTCTTCCTATTTTTTTATCCATATTACCTATAGCCCCCAAGCTCTAACCTATGAGTTTATCAGTTCATGACGACTTGGTGCTTCGCGTAAAAAAATATCTTGATTGTGTAGTCCCCAAGTATTAGGTTGTCTTGCATGCAACAGCCTGGGACTTGCAATTGTCTTATACTTATAAAACTTCAGCTAGTGTAGCCTCCAACGGTCAGGTTGTTTTACCTGCAACAACTTGGGACTTGAACTTAGTTTTGAATGTTGTAGATATATAGCTTTAGAGAAATCCGGGTTGTCGTCCGTTATAAATTGAACCTTTTGATTTTCACTTTTGTAGCCCCCAAGAGCCGACTCATGAGTATGTGATGGACCGGGTCTTCAATTTGCACCTCATAATCAGTTTAAACAGCTGAATATTGTAGCCCCTAAGTGTTGGGTCGCATGCTTGCACGACTTGGGACTTTAAAAAAATTGATCAGAGTAGTATAGCCCTCAAGTGCCGGGTTATTTACGTGCAGCGACTCGTGGACTTATATGTACTTCTCCTTTGAAAAGAAAAACATAATATGATGTAGCCCCATGTGTCACGTTGTTTTCCTTGCAAAGACCCTAGGTTCTTGTATTTGTTGAAAACGATCAAAGCTATCGAGCCATGTCTGTGTAGCCCCTCAGTCGACTCGAAACCTGCACATGATCGAGCAGTCGTGGTTGTAGATTTGGACCTTCAGACCGAGTCCTGAGATGCGTAGAACAAGGAGGTCGTCGGGGACGATACGACAGCAGAAGGGGGACGGCGCTCGCAGCGCCGACGCCAGGTCCCTGCCCGAGTTCTGGACCCTCGCCACCCAGCGGTTCTGGATGGTGGCGATGCGCTTGTCGACGGGGGGTGAGAGGACGGCACGGCTGCGGGCGAGGTGGAGCCATCGGAGGAGAGGAGAGGGAGGGGCGGTGATGCAGAGAGGTGGGAACAGTGCGGGACGCTGAGAGGAGAGTGGGAGGGGAGTTATGAGGCGTCCCCTCCGTCTCCCGCGCTACCCGAGGTGTCCAATCTCCTCGCACGCATGGCCGCACGAGCGAGGCTCGCGAGAAACTGCCGATTCAGCAGTTTCCATTGGACCAAGCTCAGGCCTGCTTTAAGGTTCGTGCGGTCCACGAATCGCATGGAGCCCACCCAACCAAACAGGCCACTCACATCCCACGTGGACCTGATTGGGCTGCATGCGCGGAACCAAACGCGCCCATGGTTCATGCATCTGATGTTGCATCGTCACCTGAGGCTTATCCAACTATGGATCATGGATTATTTGGTGCAACAACTTTCTGATTGTGTTTCTGTTTCTGTATTTGGAGTGTGATGCGGCTCGCCCCTGTTTTGTTTTTGGAAAAGCTTCGCAAGAGATCAGTGGCGTCTTGCCGTCGCTTCCTCCCGTCACGCGGGCGGCACCCCCACCCGGATCAGGCCGGCCAGCTACTTGCAGCACGGGAGAAATCCCCTGTTCCGACGAGATTTCGGCAAAAATCATGAACCGCATGATAACCGATGTCAACCCGAAGAGATGATTTCTCTCCTTCCTAATTGGGAACTGTATCTTTATTTTCATTTTTGGATCCGTGGTAATGTTTTACCGTTGAATATTGACGAGTTGGTAGTACTTGGTACTCCAACGGTCCAACCACAAGAACAAACTCGTCAAATATCATTGAACATGCACACCCGAACGAGAAAAGAAGCATGGAATGTCAGCCTCGACTACGGCCGAGCATGTCAACTGAACGCATGACCGTGCGGAATAATTCTAGTATGCATTAAGAGCATCTCCAACAGGCGCGTTATACAAGCGTCGCCCCGCAAAAAAGGCAGTTTTAGCGCGCGGGCAACGCGGCGGGCAGCTCCAGCGGCGCGCACGCCATTTTCATTTCAGCGCGCTGGCCGAAACGCAATCTCGCGCCCCTTATTTGCTGCGCCGGCTCCCGCGCGCGCGACTCTCCCGCGCTCGCTCCTCCTCTCTCCCGCGCTCGCTCCTCCCTCATCCGGCCGTGCCGCCGCCGCCGCTCGCCGGCCTCCCCGCGCCTCCCTGCTTCCCCGGCCTCCCCGCGCCGCCGCGCTTCCGCCCCACCCCCTCCCAGTCCGGCCGGCCCTCGCGCGCCTCCGACGTCCGAGGAACAGCGTCCGAGAGCTCGCTGCCGCGCCGCGCCCGCAAGGTGTTCGACAAAATGCCTACAAGGTATGTATTGCTTCAAACTTATGAATTTGGTGCATGTTTTGAATGGTAGTTTTTACAGTATACTATTGAACATTGTAGACGAGTTTATTTGTATTGAAGAGTGGTGGGCATGGCATGGACGACAAAGAGCATGATTTGGTTGTGTTTATTGCATTATTTGTATTGTATTGTATTTGTATTGTATTGTTCATGAACTATTGGTTGTGTTTATTGCATTATTTGTTGTACTGAAGGATAAACTATTTGTTTGAGTTGTAAGACTATTTCTTGTTGATTTATTTTGTTTGTTTGAACGTTTTTGCGCCTATTTTTTTGAAATGTATATGTGGTGTATATGTCGTTTGTGCGTGCTGCGCGCGCTGCATTTTTTGGCACTGCCGGAGCGGCGCGCGCGCTGCATTATAGCGCGGCTGCTGGAGCAAGCGCCTATCCCCGCGCTAAACCAGCCGAAACGCGCTGCAAACGCATTTTTTGAACGCGGCGCGAAGCGCGCCTGTTGAAGATGCTCTAACATTCTAGTGAAATTCCAGTAGTGTCTGCACAGTCTAGTATGCATGGAGGTTCTCGCATAACAAATTCCAAATCAAGTGATCATCTCAGTGCAATCCTACTTAAGCAAGACGGGTTGGGCTACAATCACACATACTTGCATGGTAAATGAAAAGGATGATAGTTATTTGACAATAATAAAACTAGTAAGAAGAATTTCAACTATTTGGATAGAAAACACTATAGACATCTCTAGAATAGGCTACTTACTTACACGTATAATATGAAGTTACATACTCCAAATCTAGAGCTCACTATCAAGATATTTGTTAGACTATACAATTTAGACCTCTTTATCAATGTATTTAAAACCCATAATTGAACATTAAATTTAATTTGTGGAGGCATACAAGTATTTCTTTATATCGAAGGGCAATGTTTTGAAATAAAATAACTAATGTGGTCGTCCTTGAAAAATGTGATTTAAATTGAGTGCGATCTAAATTGACAAACACTGGATTGTGTAAGGATCTTAACATCCAGTAATATTCTTTTACATGGTTAATCTTGCTTTGTCATAGAAATATACATGATTCATGAAATTGAGTTATCATCTTGTAATAAAAATATGTAGCATATATACTTAATTTTGCTATGTGTAAAATAAAATAAAATAATTACAAGTTCATTATACATACACAACGAGTAATAAATAAGTATAAGATTTAATTAATTTTGTTAAGTGTAATGGAGATATATAATAACATTCAGGGACGTATATGCATAAAATGAGTTATAACAAAATAAAAATAGGTTTTAATTTTGTTGAGTGTAATACAAAACTGTACACTAATAAAAACGAGGCTAGTAACTCACTTCACTCATTTTAAATCATCTAACTTTCCAGGCGATCACCCATCCTCTCACTAATCCAGCTCTCAAATAATCTCAAAAAACATAAAAAACAAAACAAATCCAAAATAAAATAAGTAATAATAATAATATTGAATTTCAATGAAAACAAAATAAGTAATAATATTATTTTATTCATTTTTGTGTCATTTATTCATTAATTACGGCATAATTAATATCTTTAAATTTATAAATCGAAAGTCCACAAATAATATATCCATTATTATCAGAAAAATGTGAGAAAATCCAAATATGACATCCTTTATTTAAATAAAATTATAAACATCTGACATAGCAATAAAGTAATATTAACTAATTATAAAAACAATTATTGTCAAACAACAAAAACTAAAGTTAATTATATTAAAGTGGCAAAAATAATTACTTTTTAATATAGCAAAACTAATTCTACCAACTAAAGTGCCAAATTTCAACCTTTTCGGTGTTCATTTGTATTGCTTTTTAATTTCAGAGTTATTTATCTCAAAAAATCATTAAATGTATGAAAAGTAGTAAATGAAGTTAGATAGGGTTGAAATTTGAAGACGTGGCTGAGAATGATGCATATTGAATGCATAAAAAGTCTGGAGTTGAAATAAGTTAAAAAATGAAATGTTTTTATAAGAGATGAATTTTCGTCCGAAACCCTCATAATTCGAAGGAGATGGTCTACTTTGTACACGAAGTCCATCCATTTTTTTCTGTGACCCTCTCAACTCTTTAGCACACATGCTATATGGTCGAAATGATGATACCATGTTAAGTTTTAACCTTTTCAGTGTCCATTTACATTGGTTTTTAATTTCAGGATTATTTATCTCCAAAAAATGATTAAATGCATGAAAAGTATCAAATAAAGTTAGAAAGAATTGAAATTTGAAGATGTGGCTTAGAATGGTGCGTATTGAATGCACACAAAATGTTAGGAGTTGAAAAAACTTTACAAAAATGGAATGTCTTTATAACAGATGAGTTTTCATCCGAAACCTTCACACTTCGAACAAGATGGTTCGGTTTGTACACGAAGTGCATCCAGTTTTTGTTATAACCCTCTCAACTTTTTAACACATGCTATGTGGTCAAAATGATGATAGCATGCCAGGTTTCAACTTTTTTAGTGTTCATTTGTATTGCCTTTTAATTTCTGGGTCATTTATCTCTAAAAAATGATTAAATGCATTAAAAGTAGCAAATTAACTTAGAAAGGGTTGAAATTTAAAGATGTGGCTTAAAATGGTGCATAGTGAATGCACAAAAAGTCAGGAGTTGAAATAAGTTAAGAAAATGAAATGCCTTTGTTACAGTTGAGTTTTTCGTCCGAAACTCTTATACTTCGAAGGAGATGGTCCAGTTTATACACGAATTGCATCCAGTTTTTGTTATAACCCTCTCAACTGTTTATCACATGCTATGTGGTCGAAATGATGATACCATGCTAAGTTTTAACATTTTTAGTGTTCATTTGTATTATTTTTTAATTTCGGAGTCATTTAGCTCAAAAACAATTCATTAAATGCATGAAAAGAAGCAAATGAAGTTAGAAAGGGTTAAAATTTGAAGATGTGGCTTAGAATGATGCATAGTGAATGCACAAAAAGTGTGGAGTTGAAATAAGTTAAAAAAATGAAATGTCTTTGTAGCAGATGCGTTTTTGTGTGAAACCCTCATATTTCAATGAAGATGGTCGAGTTTGTACATGAAGTGCATCCAGTTTTTGCTGTAAGTTTCTCAATTTTTTATCACATGCTATGTGGTCAAAATGATGACACCATGCCAAGTTTAAAACTTTTGAGAGTTCATTTGTAGTGACAACAATTAAAAACAACAATTAAATGACTAAAACAACTATATAAGCAAAAAACTATTGTTTTAATTAAAATACTAACTAAATTATTTTAAAAATAACCAAATAAATCTTACTGTGACAACAATCTAAGATGTGACTAGGAGAAAAAAGAATTAAATTAAAAACTATTCTTAAACTCAAATTATTTACAATCTAGGGTTTGAAGCAAATTTGAACAAAATCCAAATTTAAACCATTCAAATTTGAAATCTAAAGCACAAACAGAAACTAGAGAAAATTTTGAATCTAATGCAAATAAAATTACTCAAAAATATCAAATATCCTGAAAGATATAAGAAATTTAAATCAGAAACTAAAAACAGACAACAAATAGAAAAAAGAAAAGAAATTTTCAAACCCTTAAGTCCGGGTTGGTATCTCCAACTGGGACTAAAGGTTAGACCCCCTTTAGTCCCGGTTTGTATCACCAACCGAGTCTAAAGTTATATCTCTAGACCCGGTTGGTGATACCAACCAGGACTAAAGGGGCTCGTACGGCCCCAGCCTGACGCCATCAGCCATCACCCTTTAATCTCGGTTGGTAACATTAGTCCCGGTCGAAAATCCAACTAGGACTAATGCTCCGAACGAAAGGTCATTTTTCTACTACTGATAGTAGTAATCATTATATCTAAAAAAAGTTATACATTAATAAATAATATGTTCAATGAAATAGAAGAGTGAATGCAGAACCTTAGCAGAAACACTTGAGTACTCACTCCATAATTATTTTTTCACACCACAGCCTCAGGTACTTTTGTCAGATATGTGCATAAATTGTTTGAAATGTACAAAAACAGCGTCGGATGGCGGTCTCTGCATACGTGTCCACGGACAAATGCAAAACAAAATTATGGGTGATCATTGTAAACGCTTTTAATGTTTGCTCGCGCTCTCTCATCGACCATGGCGAAATCGGCTAGCAGTTGGCCCATCGGGCCAGTCCTCTCAAGCTCGTCATTGGTAGCGCGGCCCGCTCGTCGAGCAAATCCCGTCTCGTCATCTTCCTCCTCATCCCCTGTCGACCAGACCTGCATGTGCTCCCCCACGAACCACCTGGGCTCGTTCTGCTGTCCTGGTGCGGCTTGTCCCCGAATCCATGGAAATTAATCCCTCCTTTCCTAAATATAAGTCTTTTAAAAGATTTCACTAAGGGACTACATACGGAGCAAAATGAGTATATCTATACTCTAAAGTATGTCTATATACATTCGTATGTAGTTCTCTAATAAAACCTTTGAAAAAACTTATATTTAAGAACGGAGGGAGTAGGAAGGAAGGTTGGAGTAGAGTGAGCCACGTCGTCTTCTCAGCTCCGCTGTGTATGGTTTTGGATAATACGGATATACATGAGTGACAAAGTGGAGACATATGGTTCATGCATCTGATGTTGCCCCGTGACCGGAGGCTTATCCAACCATGGATCATGGATGATTTGGTGCAACAACCTTCTGCTTGTGTTTCTGTTTTTGTCTCTGGAGTGTGACGCGTCTCGCCCCTGTTTTGTTTTTGGAAAAGCTTCGCAAGAGATGAGTGGCGTCTTGCCGTCGCTTCCTCCCGTCACGCGGGCGGCACCCCCAGCCGGATCAGGCCGGCCAGCAACTTGCAGCACGGGAGAAATCCCCCTGTTCGGACGTGGTTTCGGCAAAAATCATGAACCGTGTGATGACTGATGTGAACCCGAAGAGACGATTTTTCTCCTTCCTCCTGATCGGTAACTGTATTTTCATTTCCTTCTCGGACGAAAAACAACAGCTGAACGAACGGAATACTGACCCCAGAAAAGGTCTCAAAATGGGCATTGCTAGCCACTTTCTGCTCAAGCATTGAATATTGACGAGTTGGTAGTACTTGGTACTCCAACGGTCCAACCACAAGAACAAACTCGATCGTCAAATATCATTGAACATGCATGCACACGCGAATTAGCCAGAAAGGAACCATGGAACGTCAGCGTCGACGACGGCCGAGCAGGTCAACTGAACGCATGACCCCGGCAGAATAACCCGATCGCCGGAGGCCGGACTCGGTCGAGCCTGCGGACGCACAAATGGACTCGGCGCTGCCGAAGGAAGGTCGGCCTCCCTTGCCTCGAGCCGTCGGCACCACTTACCGACACACGAGGGCGCGATCGAGTCAGCAATACACAGCACAGTCAGTCAGTCACTCGGGCTGGAGCTACTCTGAGATCTGCCTGGCACTCCAGGTTCTGTGCCGTCTCGACTGGGTAATCGATGGCTGCGTATTGTACGTTTTTCCAACATGTCCGGACGGATAAGAGCTCCGTTGGTCCAGGTAGGACGCGAGCGCGACCGGTGGAAAAAGTTCATCGAGTCAGCAAAGCGCAGGTAAACGGCCTGCGCTGGAGGCAATGTGCGGGCGGCGCCGCCGGTGAGCGCCATTCATACACATGCGCCGGGGGCTCTGGTACGGCGAGCTGCCATGGACTGTTGATGGTGCGCGCCGTCTGACAGTTGTATCGCACGAAGCGAAAGCGGGACGCGGGAGATTCGATTGGTCGTGAATTATTGCTGGTTTCTTTTTGTCTGCAGATTGTTGGTTTTTGAACCGTAGAACAAAACTACCCAGGAGTTACAAACGTACGTGCAAGCTAGCAAGCAATCTAGCAAGCACCTGGATGGATTCCTGGCAAAGCTAGCTAAACTAGCGATCGTACGTATCCGGCGGATCGCAGCGATTCGTAACCCAACGAGAAACCGATCGATGTAGTATTGCTTTTCGTTTTTCTGGTGTTACAATCAACACCCCTAGGGTGTCTTTTATACACGTCCACAAGGGACTATGGAAATAGACTAGGACTAGGAATCCTAATACTACTAGGACTCGGTTTGGCTTTCTTTCCTAATCCTACATGAGCAACATGATTAACATCTACATTCACCTCCTTAATCTTGTTGCTTGACTTCACTTCTTGCACTCCGACTTTCCTCCTCATCTCGATGAACTTCTGTCGACCGAGGGACTTGGTGAAAATATCGGCAAGTTGGTCTTTCGTGTTCACATGTTGAACCTCGATCAACCCTTCTTCAATGCACTCCCGAATATGGTGGAACCGGGTATCTATGTGCTTGCTCCTTTTGTGATGAACCGGATTTTTGCACAACGAGATTGCAGCTTGGTTATCGATCTTCAGTGACACCTTCTGCACCTCCCGCTTTGCAAGAATAGCTAGGAGTCTTCTCAGCCACACTGCTTGACAAGCCGCCGTGCTTGCCGCTATGTATTCTGCCTCGCATGAAGATAGTGCCACCACCTTTTGCTTCTGAGAATTCCAGCTAATCGGATTCGGGCCAAGGTAGAAAACCATGCCCGTTGTGCTCTTTCGGTCATCAACATCACCTGCCATGTCGCTATCTGAATATCCACGAAGGATCAATCCTTCCTTTCCCTTTCTGTACGTGCAACCAAGATTAATGGTGCCTTTCACATAGCGCAAGATTTGATTGACCGCGCTCATGTGCTCGGTTGTCGGATTCTCCATGAAACGACTCACGATCCCGACTGAATAAGCCAAGTCAGGTCGGGTATGCACCAAATATCTTAGGCTGCCCACAACGCTTCGATACATTATGGTGTCCACCGGCGGATTTGAGCTACGCTTGCTCAACTTGTGACGTTGGTCCATTGAAACTTGTGTCGCGTAGCAATCTGACATGCCACACTTGTCCAATAACTTGACCGCGTAAGCCGATTGACATAGGGAAATCTCTTCGGAGCTTTGCTTCACTTCGATGCCCAAGTAATAGCTGAGTAATCCCAGATCACTCATGCTAAACTTGTTCTTCATTTGCGCCTTGAAACGTTCAATTTCTTGTACGCTATCTCCGGTGATAATCAGATCGTCGACATAAACTCCAACTAGCAGGTTTGAGCCTTTGGAGTTCTTTGTATAGACTGCGTGCTCGAGGGGACATCTCTTGAACCCGAGCGAGACCAGACTTCGGTCTAACTTTGAGTTCCAAGCTCTTGGCGCTTGCTTCAACCCGTAAAGTGCCTTCTTGAGCTTGTAAACTTTCCCTTCTTCGCCTTTCTTCTCGTAGCCGAGGGGTTGTTCCACGTACACTTCTTCTGTGAGATCGCCGTTGAGGAAAGCGGATTTAACATCCATATGATGAACCTTCCAATCCTCTTGTGCTGCCAAAGCTAGGAGCACTCTCACCGTCTCGATTCGAGCAACCGGTGCAAACACCTCATCATAGTCAACTCCTTGACGTTGAACGTAGCCCTTTGCAACGAGTCTTGCCTTGTACTTCACAATGGCACCCTCCGTGTCCTTCTTTAACTTGTAAACCCACTTCAAACCTATCGTCTTTTGGTTTGGAGGTCGGGTTACCAAAGTCCACGTGCCATTGCTCTCAATTGCCTTCATCTCCTCATCCATGGCGTGCGTCCAGCTAGGAATTTTTCTCGCCTCTACGAAGTTCGCCGGCTCCTCAACTCCGAACAGACATAGTCCGGAGTACTCGAGCGTAACTGGCTTTGTGTACTTGTAGACTTTCTTGAGGGTCTTGTAGCGACGAGGCCCTGAGGAGTCCGTTGTGGCTTGCGAAGGAGGCGCACAAATTGTGTCGGTGTTGATGCACTTGAGGAAGACGGCTGAGACCTTGGTGTGTCATCGACATCCGTGTCGTCGGCGTAGTCGTCGTGACCGTGACCATCATCTTGATTGTCGTCGTCACTATGCGCCTCGTTGTCGATGTTGTCGTCGAGATCTCCGCCTGTGTCGTGCGTGGCGTTGTCGCTATCTCCTTGCGACCTATGCGCGTCATCGTCGGTGTCGTCACCATGATGATCACTACCATTGTGGTCACCTTGGTTGGGTGTCTTGCCAATCACCTGGACATCCTCCTCTGCATCATCATCAGTTGGAAATTCAACTGCAAATATGTTACTGTTTGGAGCATCGTCGGCTGCGGCGCTCCAATTCCACGCTTGGTTTTCTTCAAACACGACGTCGCGTGAAATCCGTAGACGCTTGGTTTGTGGATCGTAGAAACGGTATGCCTTGGTGCCAGAACTGCTCTCGTATCCGATGAACACCATCTTGGTGCTATGATCGGCAAGTTTTGAGAGGTGCGGCTCCGCCGTCTTCACATGTGCCACGCACCCGAATGTCCGTAGATGAGACACATTCGGCTTACGTCCGTAAATTGCTTCATACGGAGTCTTGCCGATCAACGCCTTCGTTGGAGCCCGGTTGAGAAGATAGACTGCCGTCGAGACAGCTTCTCCCCAAAAAGTCCCTGGCAGGTTCTTGCTCTTGAGTAAACTCCTTGCCATGTCAACGACGGTTCGATTGCGCCTTTCAACGACCCCATTCTGCTGCGGCGTGTAAGGTGCCGTGAGGAACCTCTTTATGCCAATCTTCTCGCAGTAGTCGTTGAATTCATTCGACGTAAACTCTCCGCCGCGATCTGTCCGTAGAACGCGAACCTTCAGCTTGTGTTCCATCTCTGTTGCAGCCTTTAATTTCTTGAACGCTTCAAACGCCTCATCTTTAGATCGTAGGAGAATGACCCACATATATCTCGAGTAGTCGTCTACCACAAGGTAGAAATACTTCTTTCCAGCGTGAGTTGCCGGGGTGATAGGGCCACATAGATCACCATGGAGCAGCTCGAGTGCATCACTTGCACGATAGGTAGACTGAGCAGGGAATGGCCTGCGGTGCTGTTTTCCAACCAAGCACCCGTCACATACTCGATCAACATGGTCGATAACTGGCATCCCGGATACCATCTGCATCTTTGACATCTTCTTCAAGGCGTAGAAGTTAACGTGTCCAAATCTAGCATGCCATAACCACGAATCATCATCACTCTTGGCAAGCCAACACTCCGGTTGAGATTGATCAAGGTTGAGGATATAGAGCCTATTCCGTGTGCGATTAACACGAGCTAGCACGTTTCGGAGGTTGTCGAAGATCGTCATCACTCCGCTCTCTATATTCACCTTGCATCCATTCTCGTCAAGCTTCCCAATAGAGATGATGTTGTTGCGCAGCCGTGGGATGTAGTACACTCCGGTGAGTATGCGATGTTCGCCTGTGAGACCCTCAAAGAGGACAGATCCTTGCCCGCAAATCTCCACAGCTGAACCATCACCGAACTTGACCGAGCCTTCAACGTCGTATTCCAGCTCGAGGAATTTCTCCTTGCACCCCGTCATGTGGTTACTGGCACCCGTGTCGAGATACCACGACACGTTCTGATCACCGGATAATTTTGGTGTCACTTTTTCCTCATGAAGTAGCACCTTCCGGCTTGGTCTTACAACCACCGTTTCAGCGAGATCACAAACTTCGGCCATCAGAAGACCTGGACCTTCGTCTTCCTGCTTTGCCAAATTTGCCTTGATCTCCCGCTTGTTAGGCTTTGGACAATCCTTCGCAAAGTGACCCATCTTATTGCAGTTATAGCACTTGACCTCGGACAAGTCCAAGTTCCGTGGTTTCTGCTCTTTAGATTGGCCCGCCTTACCACGACCTTGTGGTTTGCCTTTTCCTTTGCCTTTTCCGGTTTGTCCATCGCCCTTCGTGTTGCTTGAGCCTTCGCCACCGTCACGCCTTCCTTTGCTACTTGGGGCCTCCCAATCTGCGCGCGAGTACATGAGTTGGTCACTACCTCCTCCTTTGCCTTTTCGACAGCCACGAGCATTCTCTTCCCACGTCCGCAGGCGTCCGATCGCCTCCGTTATGGTCATGTCGTCGATGTCGTAAAGCTGCTCGAGCGTGCCGATGATGTACGTGAATTTATCAGTCACTGAACTGAAAACTTCTCCACGATCTCGGTCTCCTCGAGCTTTGAACCAAGCGCGCGGATCTCTCCCACCAGAGTAGTAAGACGCATGGCATAGTCGTTCACCGATTCAGTTTCCTCCATCTGCAACTTGTGAAATTGGCGCTTCAGCACTTGTGCCCTTGCCTTGGTGACGCGATCTTCTCCGATCCTCATCTCCTTGAGTGCGTTCCACGCCTCTCTTGCCGTCTCGAACTCCGCCAATGTCATCAGCACGGAATCCGGCACATACTGGGCTATGGCGGCCATGGCACCTTCGTCGGACTCGTCATCGACGTCGTCGTCCGTGATTGCCTGCCACACTCGAAGGGTTCGGAGAATAATCTTCATCTTCACCGCCCACACGCCGTAGTTGGCGTCGGTGAGCATCGGGTACTGGATGGGGATGTTGCGATGCGCCTGGACGTTAGCGCCGCTCGTTCCTCCACCACTGGTTGCTGACTTGACGCCCTTCTTCACCTTGTCGCCGTTCTTGTTCGCCTTGGCACCGCCGCTGCCGGACTTGACCGACTCAGCGTCGCTGTCCGTCATCGTAGATCGTAGATCGTCGAGGCTCTGATACCAATTGTTGGTTTTTGAACCGTAGAACAAAACTACCCAGGAGTTACAAACGTACGTGCAAGCTAGCAAGCAATCTAGCAAGCACCTGGATGGATTCCTGGCAAAGCTAGCTAAGCTAGCGATCGTACGTATCCGGCGGATCGCAGCGATTCGTAACCCAACGAGAAACCGATCGATGTAGTATTGCTTTTCGTTTTTCTGGTGTTACAATCAACACCCCTAGGGTGTCTTTTGTACACGTCCACAAGGGACTATGGAAATAGACTAGGACTAGGAATCCTAATACTACTAGGACTCGGTTTGGCTTTCTTTCCTAATCCTACATGAACAACATGATTAACATCTACACAGATGCTCCGATAAGATTTTGCTGGGAGATCGGTGGCCGGAAGTTGACTTAGAAGCGTTGTGCAGTGCACTGGCATGTCCCCGTCGTAACGTGCTCGCATTGACCTGTAAAATACTACCACCGGTTTCTGCACTAGCACTACTTCTAGTATATTATACTAGTTCAGAGTTTGCAACACAGAGTCCATTTCCCTCGGGCACAGGGTATCGGACTTGAAGATGTAAAAATTAGCTAGGGTTGATGACCTGCTGTCATGGCTAGCCTGTAGGAAGGGCGGGCATTGTCAACCAAATTGATTTGTGATCTCTGAACTTGTGACTTTGTGCGTCAGAGTCCTGAAAAAAATGTTTCAGAAATAGTAGCTCAAGTTTTCATGGCATGTGGAAATAACACAACTCTAAGTGACCTGTGAGTCTGTGACCCTATTGTTCAAGAGGGGAAAAAAGACCGTACGTCCTCGATCAAAATAAAGGTTCGCACAACTATTTTTACCATAAAATACTAACCATTGCAGACAGAAAATGGGCAGTTTATAAACGGGTGCTCGTAGCACGGATGAGTTGAATGTCTGCCCGGTAAAAAAACCCAGATGGAGTTGCTGATAGTGGAATATACCTGTGGTCTGACCTGACGAACTCGTTGAATATCTGATGAGTTTGTCGTTGTACTCCTCCTGCTCCTGTAAAAGACTCGTCAAATTTGCAACAAATTCTCCTTTTCTTTTAATTCTGGAACGTCGGCATCGAAGGACACGCAATCAAGTCGTCCTTCGGAACAACTTGATCAGACACCCAAGCAAGGAAATAAAACGTTGGACCTTGTGAAATTTCTCCACGGAATAATTAAGCAGGCTTGGACCTGATCATGGACGTGCGGATGCATCGACCCGGCTCGGCATGCGTCTAGGCCAGCCTAACTAGAGCACAGTGTTTTGCCCACAGCACACTACACTGTGCTACTAAGAGCAAGTCTAGTAAAACCCTCAAACCCTTAAAAATAACCGATTTTTTACAGTTTTCGTCGACAAAACGGCATAGACTAGAACTCTTAAACCCGTAAAAAAAATTAAAGGTCCAACCCGCAAACGCCATCGCAGCCTGTAGAAGTGAGGGTTGGGGGGAGAAACTCCCCCAACCTGCACTCCTCTTCCTCTCCGGCGCGGGAGGGAAGTTTCAGCTCCCTCCCCTGGATCCGCCGCCGCCGCCGCTCTGCTCCGGCCGCCCCGGCCGCCCTCCGCCGCCGCTGCCCCGCCCCGGCCGTCCCTCCGTTGCCCCGGCTGCCCCATCCGCAGCGCCGCCCCGCCGCAGCCACGGCCGCCCTCCGCAGCGCCGCCCCGGCCGTCCCTCCGCCGCCGCTGCCCCGGCTGCCCCATCCGCAGCGCCGCCCCTGCCGCCCCGCCCCCGCCGCCCCTCCGCAGTGCCGCTGCCCCGGCTGCCCCATCCGCAGCGCCGCCCCTGCCGCCCCGCCCCCGCCGCCCCTCCGCAGTGCCGCCCCGCCGCAGCCACGGCCGCCCTCCGCAGCGCCGCCCCGCCGCAGCCCCGGCCGCCGGCCGGCCCTCCGCAGCGTCGCCCCGTCCCGGCCGCCCCTCCCAGTGCCGCCGCCTTCACCAGCAGGACCCTCCACCAGGCTCCTCCCTGTTGTCCAGTTGCTCAACCCCGTCGCCAGCAGCAGGCCCAATCTCCTCCTCCTCCTCTGCCCCAGTCTGGTCGCCGCCGTCCTAGCTTGGTCCTTGCCCCACAGCCCAGCCTGATTGTCGTTGCGCCCCCGTCTGGTCATCGCAAATCATAGCAATCCAGGCAGGTACTCCTCGCCTCAAATTACAGGAATTAACAACACAAGATTGATTCAGTTAAACAGTACAGCAGAATATCAGTTTACAGAACACATAACAAGAAGATCTTCAGTTTACACTGATTTACTCCATTTAAATTCAGCAAAGCACATAACAAGAATTATAAGCTACTGGAAAATCCAAAACAGCAAAGTTCCATTTTAAGCTACTGCAATATTTCTCTTAAAATGAACTGAAAATGTCTCATTCAGATTTAATTAATGCAAAAGATTTGTTTTAGTTTTAACTAAACAGTATTTATACTCCCCTTTCATTTAAATACTCCAAAAAGTAACAGCAAAAGATTCATTTAAATACACAGCACTGAAAAAAATCATTTAGTTGTACTGGAGTAAAAAGGTTTAACAAATGTTCAGTAATTTCTTTGACAGTAATTCAGTTTACACTGATTTAGTGTTAACACAAATACTGGACATTTGGAGCAGCCATTTACAGAACATTTTGAGAACCATTTACTGAACATTTGGAGCAGCCATTTACTGAACACTGGTTTAGTGTTTACTCACCTAACAAGATAGCAAAAGCAAATCATATGACTTACTCAGGAAAAGTTTAGTATAATAAGCAAATCATCTGGCTTTGTATCTGCACTTTTGAGGTGATGCAGAGATCATCACAGTGCATCTACTGCAAACAAAATTCAGTGTATCAACTCCATGTACTCCTCGAGTACTCTTTTCTTTTCTGTGAACAAAATTCAGTTCATATGACTTATGATGAAATGTGATGAAATGTGTGATATATGAAATGACAGTTTTAAGGTTTAGGGTTGGGGCAAAGACTAGAACCCTCAAACCCAACCCTTATAACGGAATTCCGTTATAAGGGTTGGGTTTGAGGGTTCTAGTCTTTGCCCCTGTTTTTCAACCCTTAAAAGTGTCAAAAATGTGCAATTCTTAACCCTTAAAACTGGTTTTTGTTTTAAGGATTTGAGGGTTCTACTAAAGATGCTCTAACCCGGCTGGGTGGAGAACGAAGTCTCATATGTAATATCTGCGTATTTCCAACGTATCAGACAGATAGGAGCTTGGTCAATTCAGGTAGGACGTGAGTACGAAGTTGGTCCTATTTGGATCCATGGGTTAGATAGGATTGAACTAATTTCAAAACATCACGGCCTGCGCCGGAGGCAACCGGCCGACGCCGCCGCCATGCGCGCGGCCAGAGACTCTGTTCTTTTATGCTAATTAAGTTGACATGGCGACAAATGAGCTGGATCAGCTAACTAGTATACGCAGTACTGAATACATGTGCAGCCGTGCTTGATGCTGCGCCCGTGCCGCCGGACAATGGCATTTAGCACCGCATAAAAGCGGGACGTGGGGAGATTCGATTCGCCATGAATTGGTCAGGGGTTGACTCCGCAGTGTCATGTCCCCGTCGTGCTCACATAGACCGGCGATGCCGGTTCTAGGCTACGCAGACGTGTACAGGTTCAGAGTCCGTTTCCCTTCGGCTCAGGGTACTACGGGATGATGGCTAGGTAGGCTAACTTGTATAACAGGGCAATGTGCCAATGTCAATCAAATGATCTTAAGATGGTCTGAACTGGACTTTGTTAGCACTATTAACAAGGGATCAGCCAAGATTCGTGTCATGCGGAAACGACAGAGCATTAACTAGGATGCACAGATCGTAGCGTGTCTGATGATTCGAGCATACTGGGCGCTTCAACTTCATATTTCTCAACAACAACTTCTCTCATCCCCATGGATCTATTCAGAATTCTGGAATCGTCCATGTTTCTATTTCAATTGTATGACGTGGTGTGTACACGTCTATGCAAACATAACTTCACGGTTTAGAAGGCATGCTTGAATATTTTCTGAAAACTAGGTGGTTACTGATTGGCTGTGAGATGAGATAAAAAGTAGCATTCATACTATGCATGCATATAGAAGTAGTACTAATTAGCTGCTAGGAGTAAATGCAATGCGCCTTAAACCTTGTTTATTACGAAAATGCACGTAAATTTAACTGTGTCTTCTAAACCGTGACGGAGATAGTATAGTACTACCTCCGTCGCGGTTTAAAAGGCACAGTTAAATTTACGTACATTTTTACAAGACAAGGTTTAGGACGCATCACATTTACTCGTACTAGCTAATTAGTACTCCGTTGTACTATTTTTATATGTATGCGTAGTGTGAATGTTATTTTTCAGTTCATTTCAGAGTCGAATCAATAATCACCTTGGTTTAAAAAGAAAATCAAACACGCCTTTTAAATCATGACGGGGAAAGTATTATTGGACAGGGAGTAATTAGAAAAGTTGCTTTCCTACCTCACTTGAAAAACTTAGTGGAGAAGTATCAGTCAGAGAATAATGGTGCCAAGAATATACTGCTCCTAGCAGCGTCTACGCCGCGTATGCTCACGGGAAAAAGATCCGGAAACTTAACCGAGTTATTAGAAAATTCAAAGCAGGCAAAAATCATCTCGAAGCCACAGGTCGGACAAGTAAACAAAAGAAATTCAAGACGCGCTCCAGGCACAGCCCCACACGCGACCAGCACATAAAGAACGTTGCTTTCCGATCAGTTTTAGAGTCATGGACGCCTCGTGAGTAAGTGAAGTTAATTACCTTCATGTTTCTTGCTAAGCAAAGCAAAAGTATTCGCCACTGGAAGATAAAGAAAAACAAAAATGTTTTCAGCAAAATCATCCACATACAGAAAGGACCATGCTTTATGTTTTGAATGAGAATCATTGTTTTTTTTTGTTTTGGAAAAGGAGGTTAAACCCCTGATCTCTGCATCAATCGATACATGCAGCCATATTTATTAATTATTTCACAAAGGACTAACAAGAGTATACATCAATCCACCCAAAACCACCACTCACACATACAAACTCGATAATGTGGAGTGCTCTCACTCCACGTATCTAAGACCGGTGTTGTTTCCAATCCATCCACATAACGTATAGGGAACAACAGCCGGTGCAGCACACCTAAAACGCACACCTCACGCACATGTTTGACAAGCCGCCATCATCATCGAACCACTGACCCATCTTCAGGAAAGAGATCCGCATCATCCTTGCCAATCCAATCATCCGTCGACGCCACCACGGCCCCACGGCGCCACCGTCCTGCGCTCATCCGTCCAGATACGAAGACTCCGGGAGATCTGTCGTGTGTAGCACTTGCCAAACAGGCATGACTTAGCGTAGCACCTGTCGGCCAGGCATGACTTGATAGCTCCACCGAAATTCCGTGCAAGACGAAGCCGCTCCACCTCCTGCCTCAGTCTGTCAGCGCTGCTCCACAAACGATGCTCCCAAGAGAGAAACGGCACCGCAGTACCGTCATCGTCCGATCTGGAAGAACAGACCCTAGGGTTTCCTCCGAAGCAGTGCCCACCACCAGCAACCGTTCAGGACCCATACAGTGCCCACCACCACTCAGCCCTCAAGGCGACGCCTTCAGGAAGGTCACGACGTCAAGAACACCGACGCCACCCACCGGAGTTAGGGTTTTCATCCGAGAGGCAAGGGAAGGGAGCAGACAAGCAGATGTATACCGACGTCTCCAAAAAGAATAACGGCGCCCTTGGGCGTCGTCGTCGGCGTGTCCGGCCTGGGCCAACCAAGGGGTTTCCCCCCAATCCGAATCTCCTCCACCGGCTTCACCCGCAGGTAGGGCCCCGGCAACCACGCCGGCATCGCCAAGAATCCGCAGGAGAGAGGCCCACACATTAGGACCTGGAAGAATCATCGTATGTACTGTACAAGTTTTTGAACGGGATTATGACAAGCAAGGCACAAACCAGGTGAGAAATTCTGCTGTAGATTTTTTTATTTTTCCTTTTGAATTTGTATCATTCTCGTTCATCAGTAAATCTACAGAGCAACACAAATGCAAGCACAGTAACAAGCTGGATAACACACAAACCGCTACTCCGTTTCACTCCTCTGCCAAAAATTGCAAGGAACATGTGCACAGATTCATACAGGAAGTGACCAGTCCATCACAGAACTACTGTACTAACAAAGCATTGATTCCAGAGTGGCTCGGCTAGATAAACGGATCCAAGCGTCGGTGCGCGCGAAATAGAGGCGCACCGTTCACCGCGAGTGACTAGCGAGCTGCGTGCTGCGAGCTGCGAGCTGCGAAGCAGAGCAGGTGAGGAGCGGCCGGCGTCAGGCGGCCACGGCGAGGCGGCCCAGCCTGGACGGGCGGGGCTTGAAGTCGCGGCAGCGTCGGTGGTCGCCGCCGCCGGAGGACGGCGGGCCGACCAGCCGCAGCAGGTGCGCGCGCAGGACGGACCGGCCCTTGGCTGTCCTGCCTCCAGCGGCGCCGCCGCCGCCGCTCCTGACCATCCCGTCGACGCGCGCCGTCGCGCTCGCGCCGGAAGCGGCCGGGTACTGCTGCGACGACGACGGCTGCGGTCGGCCCCGCGGGCTTCGGTGGCGGGTGCAGCGGAAGGAGCCGGGGTGGTTGGTCGGCGAGCAGAGGCAGGTGGGCTTGCCCGTGCCGCTGGGAGCCGCGCACGGCGGCCTCGAGGTCGTGCATGGGTTCGCCATGGCGGCCGGCCTGGGCGTCTGACCCTTTGTGGTTGTGGATGGATTCTTTGTTGGTTTCTCGACGGAGCTCAGATGAGATGAGGAGCGGTGGTTGCGGGTGGAGTCCTGGCCTTCTCCTCGGGGGCGCGCTCCCCGTTTTTATAAGCTCGCCGGTGACCGCGGCCACGCATACGTGTCCGCGAGTGACTTGGTGGCCCGGAAGGCGACGTTTTTCCTTTGTGCGTGTCAAGTGTAGACCACTAGGAAAGTGCCACAAATTATCTTCCAAACCAGTAGGTAAAGTGCAGGTTCTGTTCAGTTTAGTTTAGTTTAGTTTAGTTTAGGCAGGTTGTGTTCAGTTTAGTTTAGTTTAGGCCCGTTCGTTTCAGAAGTCTCATGATTTTTTTTAGTCCTAGCTAAAAAGTTCGTAGTCCCTATCCGTTTGTTTTCATGGATTAAACATGGAGTAGAGGTCATTAAATGATATGCAAAAAGACCAAGTTACCCCTAAGAAAATGTATTATAAGTTATTAAATAACATGCTAAAAGTAAGGGCACTGTTGAAAAAAGTGCCAAAAAAGTCTTAAAAAGACCCTTTCATAAAGACTTCTTCTTTTAGTCCCAAATACCCCATTTTAATACCTAAAAATCTCTCCTGTTTGTTTCACATGGGACTAAAAGTAGTCCATACACCAGAAAGTCCCTCGAAACAAACACCCTAGTTTAGCTTAAGGCGACACTCACACCAGCTCGCTCCATCCACTGATCTCACGTTCTTTCGCCAAAAATATTTCCTAGCGGCACTCATTGTTTTATCCGCGACGCCGACATCTCCAACTCCGGCAGTACGCAGCATGATCGATCGAGTAGCTGCGTGCGTGCGTGCGTGAATCGGCCGTGACTCAGTGCAGCCGCCTTTCGCGTCGGCTCTCGTACTACTCTACCCAACCCTCCTGCCTAACCATTTTTTTAACATAATACAGACACAATCATTCATATACACACGCATACACTTATCCATATAAACTCACACACACATAATATTTCTATGAGCATCTTTGAAAAACCAAATCAGCATATCGTCTTAAGATTTACGAAGTCATCATAGGCGTCTCGTCGTCGACGGAAAGTCTCCTCCTACTGAAAACGTATCATCAAAAATCCTAAAATAAATAAAGAAATAATGCAAGCATCAGAATTTATACCATGATGATCTAAGAATATCACTGTCCTAACCATCCAAGCACATGTTGGTTTGCCCCTAACCATTTCATTATTGAGTGCAGCTAGCCTAGTGTTTCCAGTACTAACTCAATTATTGGCTTAGTACTGCTTGCGTGGAATCTCTTCTGGAAAACACTCTCACATGCATCTGGATCGTCCTTGTCATCGCGTGTATGTACAGTCAGACCGGAGAAGGCAGCACGCATCCGTGCGTGCACGTCTGATGTGCCATGTGACCGGGGATCGAAGCTAATCCAGTGCAGATTGATTACACCGGCCAATTGTGCTTCAGGAATTAGCAATTTTGCTCCAAAATTATGTGCATGCACGTAAGTGAGGTAAGGTCAGTAGTACTCCCTCCGTTTTAAAATATAAGACCTTTTAGAGATTATACTACGAGACTACATACGAAGCAAAATGAATGAATCTACATTTTAAAATATGTCTATGTATATCCGTATGTAGTTCATAGTGCAATATCTAAAAGGTCTTATATTTTGGAACGGAGGGAGTAGAATTTTACTGATTTACTACTATCTATTGAAAGTCAGAGGGACAACTCCAAGCCACGTCAATGACATGTGCTTTGCTTACCAGATCAGATCAGTAAGAGCATCTCCCGCCATCACCCCCAAAAGGCCCCGGGAACACTTTTAGGACACTCGCCGAAGAAAAAATGTTCCACCCGCATCACGAATATCTCACATTTATCGAATTTGGGTAAAATTAAAGTTGGCGTTCCCATGCCAAACCCAGCCCATCGGAGACACTCGGAAGGCTACGACGCTACTTTTTGCATGCAAATGATCCATCATCGGTCGTTCATCTCCTCTGTCTCATCTCTTTTCTCTCTCATGTGCCATTTGCACAGGAACCGTATAGAGGGAGCGTGGCTGGCGTAGAACGCCTCGTCTTGAGGCTGAAAGCACAACAACTCGAAAAAGTTCGTCCTTAGAGTAAAAATTACGACGGGGCAACCCTAACCGTCACAAAAAACTCCTCCTAGGAGGCTCAACGGCTCAAGATGCTCTAATACTCTTATATTTATTTACAAAGGAGGTACTCCACTGTATATACTATTCCTCTTGCCATAATATACCAATTCAAGTGTGCATGAGCTACTTTTGAAAGGCTTAATTCGAACGTCAACTTTTTTTTTTTTTTTGAGAAAGATGTGTGTAGGACAGGTGAGGTCGCCATCTGCATCCTCAAATTGCACTCCCCAACCAAAATTTTGTGCAGGACCAGTAGCTACCCTGCAATTTAATTGCAGATGACCATCAATCATCGTCCCTTTGCTAATGTTTATCCAAACAGAAATAAAGCTATTTGTTTATCCAAAAACAGAATCATGCCGGTGGGTAGGTGCGTGGGCGACCGGCCACGGGCAAATGGCCGGGCAGGCCTGCTGATCGAGCTAAACATGTGAAGCCAAAATTAAGGTGATGGTGATCTTAGCATGGGGAGAGAAGGCAGACATCTTTGAACACGGACAACTACATCTTACCCGCCAAAAGCTGTGCTTAAAACGACTACTATACATGTACCTGGTAGCTGGGATCTCCTGTGGCAGCTAGCAATACTAGTCAACTAATAACATGAAAACAATCTATTTTATTTTTATTTTTTTGCATGCCGAGTTTCTGTTCACCAAGACAGGTGAATGCAGAGAATTCAGAAAAACTTATCATCTTCCTATAATACTCATTGTAATGAGATATACCACCACCGTCTAAAATTGAGTGTGGCAGATTTAAATGCTAAATCAATATAAATTTTATACTAGATCAACGACACTTATTTTTAGTGACGAAGTCACACTATATCTGTGTGGTCAAATGCACAAAATTTTAGGAAGTCCACGTAACTACATGCATACATACCCCATTGCTAAATAAATTACTTCTATAAACTGACTACACATGCCATATGACATTACAACCTATGTATCATGGCATCGCCAATTTTGAAACGGAGGAAGTATATATTAGCAGCCCTCGTAATCTAAGGTAGTATACGCTGGATAGATGCATCATGATCATAACTGGGATGCATGCTCATTTTGCTAATTTATAAAAATAATATGATTGTTTATGGAGAGAAAAATAATGCAACTATGAGACCGAGTATACCTCAGATTATCTCTCTCTCTCTCTCTCACACACACATGCACGCAAAATGACAAACATCAAACATACACAATCAATAATCAATAACCAACACAAAAACATACAATAATAATTGATGCATGGCCCGTTTACAGTCAAAGGGCCACATTCTAGAACCTAATATATACTATCTGATGAGTGAAAAATTGGCCATGCTAGAATTGGTGCCGGACTTGGTTATAGTTCTCGTCCCTGCACTCGGTGTTAACACATTAACGCTCAACAACTAGGATTGTCGAAAACATATAGGTTCCAGATTCTAGGAGAAGCTGAATGAAGATTCGTTTCTCAAGATTATGATAGAATTAACCAAAAGAACATGGCTTCATGGAAACACCATCGACACTAGCCAATTAATTACTCCCTTTGTATCTTAATAATTGTAGTTGAGAAGAACTAAACTAGTTCTTTCCAACTACAAATATTTAGGTACATAGGAAATACTCCATCTGTAAAGAAATATAAGAGTGTTTGGATCACTAGACCTAAACACTCTTATATTTCTTTACAGAGGGAGTACTTCTCATGCGAATATCCTTTCCCTGTCCCGGAGCAAGCACCCACGGTTAAAAATTCACACGGTTGTAGTAGTAATCACATTAACAATTGATAATTAAGGTAAGTTCATCATTGATGTAATAGTGACGACGATGTGCAGGCAAAGCAGGTACGTTACTACTCAATGCAATGCATGTGTGCACGAACTGTATTCAAAGGTTGATAGAACAACTAGGTGGAATCCGCATGTTGACTGGCAAACGGTGACCGATCGAGTACCTATCTCGTGGAGCCATGGAAAGAGAGCTGCAAGACCTAACGAATTAAGCACGCGCCAAACTAATTTGGAATTTGGATACACCGCAACTGCAACTATTCTAGAAAAATCAAGATCAAAGAACATCTCGATCGTATGATGAATGTCATAAGAGTTAAAAACTGGTGATTTCAGGAACCGACTGGTAAAAGGAGTGGACCATGGACAATTCGACCAATGAGACGTCATGAGATTTGGTTTTACTTTTCACTATTTGGTTTTCAAAGAGCCAATCATGCAGGAGAATTGCATGATAAATATATAAAAGAAGAAAATAAAATATATGTTGAATACATTAGCAATTTTCCAATTGATTTAAGCATAAATGAAACATGATTGGATGTAATTCAATCCTATTACTCCAAGTGTCCTAAATGTCTGACAGACATCAGTCTCCTTCTTATGTGATTCTTATTAAGTCCATTTGGATTCCACCAACTTGAACCCCTTATTTTATTAAGCGTAGATATAGAACTATGAAACAAACAATTGTACAGATTTAGAAACGAACAGTTATAGACATGCTAGATAAGATCGACACTCTTACACTCTAGAAACCCGCATTAATATAATTTGGACACATTCATGAAAGAAATATTTGTTAAATATGTAAACAGATATATCTATCAAAATATTAAGTATACGAAACTAGGTATGAGAATATACATATACAAATACAACGGAATACAGGAAAATTCGTTTATGAGTCCATGCTCATCTGCTCCCTCTCACGAAAAAAATCAAAACAAATACTAAATAAATTCAAAAAAACTTCAAATATTTTTTATGTGGTAGATATTTCGATGCGTGAGGTTCGCTCTAAAGTTTTAGTTGTTTGGACATCTGAGCAACTCTCGGCAAAAAAGATGATCTATTTTGTTTAACCGGATGTGGCATTTATTCTACCTTTATTTTTATGGGCTCTATCGATGATCTAGTGTTGGATATTGCACTTTTGTGAAACCTTTATTATTTAATAAAATGACTGAATGCATCATCATAATGCAGAAGCCCGGGCTATCCTCCTTTTCCAAAAAAATGACACCATGGCTGAGAGCCTGAGACACTTGAATATCATACACCTTTCATCTTCCTGTAGTCATGGGTAATGAGCCTCCCGAACCTAGACGACTCTTCTCCTCAGCTTCCACAAGGAGAGGAGAAGCGGTATATCCGTTCCTGCGCCGCTGCGAGTGCATGCACCTGGCTGGCAATAAGGATTCTGGGCAGCACATCATATACAGTGTATACAATACTAATCATAAAACACATGCACAAAACTCGTAGAAAAGGACATCACATCATTAGGAATCATATGTTGAATTCCTTAGAAAAGAATCCGTTTTTTCTTAAAGTTCGGATGTTTATGTAGCAGCGATAAGTTGAACTTCTGCTCGGTAAAAGCCAAATGAGGTTGCTGATAGTGGAATATGCCCGCAGTTTCACGAACTCGTTGAACATCCGACGAGTTTGTAGTTGTACAACTCCTGTATAAAAGACTCGTCAAATTTGCAACGATGCCTCTTATAATGTTTAATCCTGGAACGTCTGCGTCGACGGTGCCCGAGTGAATCAACACTCCCCGTACGTCAGGATGGCTTGACCACAGCATGCACGCAACCTTCGGCCCTTGGACTTTGTACCGTTCCTCTCTCGTTGGAACTAAGGCAAGCTTGGACAAATGGACACGGCTCGGCATGCATTTAGCACAAGGAACTAAACCATAAAGCTTGCCCACACACCACGGCACGATATCAAGTCAGCACCCGTTAATACCCCTGGCGGAATTATTCTGGTCTGCTTAGCAGGGAACCATGCTCAGTTCACTGCCTCATCTGTAATGGCTACGCTTTTCCAATGCCGGGATGAACACGAGCTTCGTTGATCCAGGTAGGACGCGAGTGTGACACAGAGCCTTGGAAAAAGTTCACCAAACGCGCGCGAAGGTAAACGGCCTGCGCCGGAGGCAACCGGCCGAACAGCGGCGCCGCCGACGACGAAGTGCCATGTACGCGGCCGGAGACAGACTATGTTCGGATCCTCTCCGCTCCTCAAGTGCGCTTCCGGAGCGGATCGGCACCGAACTACGCGGGCTCCGCGGAGTCAAAAGAGCGGAGCAGAACAACATGTTAGTTTTATGAGCAGCCATGGTGACATTGATCTGGACCAATTAACTACTCTTTCCTTTTTAAAATATAAGTACTTTTAGAGATTTTAGAAAATACTACGTGCGAATCAAAACGGATAAATCTACATTCATATATAGTATGTATTAAATCTGTAAAATGGCTTATATTTAGAATAGTTGGGAGTAGCATGCTGTTTCACTGTGTATATGGCTTTTTTTAGGGACAACATCCCTACATCAGAAGATGCGCACTGCCATTTTATTAAATGTGAATCGAATTCAAGTCAGCGATTAGCATACGGTGGTACAAATAAAAAGGACTACGTTTGCGCCGCATAAGGAGAAAATATTTTAGATTCGCTGTGAATTAGCCGGGAATTGACTTCGCAATGGTGTGCACTGTCATGCCGCCGTCTTGCTGACAATACATTGACCCGTAATACAGGTTCTAGGCTACGCATATCTGTACTGCTTCAGAATTTCTTTTGCGGTTGAGACATAAAGTCCATTTCCCTCGTGCTCAGGGCAGTACGGATGATGACCCGTACATAACCACCGTCGTGTAGCCAGGGCAATGTGGCAATGTCAACAACCAACTGAGCTTTGGTATGAACTATGAAGTATGTACTTTTGTGTAGCGTCTGCTTCGAGATATACACGGACACTAGGGGCAGTTTTTTTAACCTCATAATTCTTCAGAATCATAATTCTGGAAGAGGTCTTCTTCGATATAATTCCTAAACGTATAAGGGCAATATGGTCATTGCACGTTCCGTACCTTATACGTCGCGCCGTCCGCCCGCCCGTCGTACGCCCGCCCGCCCGTCGTACATACGCCACGTCACCCACGCGTCGGCGGTTTGGCTGAGAGAAAAAAACCTAACTTCGTCACGCCGACTCCGTCGTCGCGACCTCGCCGACGTGCCCCCCCCACACGTCTCCGACGACGCCGCGAGTCCGGTACACGCCGCCTCCGCCGCCGACGTCCCGTCTCCGCCGCCGCCGGTACGCCGCCACACATCTCCACCGGTACGCCGCCGCACATCTCCACCGGCGACGGGACCCTCTCCCTCCGCTTCCACGCCGGCGGTTGCAGTGACCGACGTGGCACCGACGTCGAACGATGTCGATCAACCCTTCGACGACGGACAGTAAGTTTTTTCATTGAATCCATACAATTTTTCACGATTTCATTGTACATCGATACAATACCGGTTTCATTATTAATAGATCGAGACAACACTGGATATGCTGGCGATGACTCTAGTAGTGATGATGAATCTTCGTCATTGAATGTAAATAAATCACTCGGACACAACTATATGAGTCAGGATGAATCATATAGTGGTAATGTAAGTGTTGTGTACGTTGACTATAAATAATAAAAATATAAGTTATTACATTAACACTTACAATTGCTATTGAATTTAAATAGGTACATGCTAATGATGACAATGACGATTATGACAACGATGATCAATCTTATGCTGAAAGTAGAAACCAGGTATGTTTTAAATATGTTGTTGTATTATTACTAACATACAAATTGTATTACCACTTACACTTTTGAATCTGTACAGAGAAATACCGATGGTGACGCTGAGACGAGAACCTTACATGATGACAATGATGAGAATGATGACAATAATGAGGATGATAACAATGATGAGGATGGTGATAATGATGAGGATGATGATAATGATGAAGATGATGAGAATGATGAGGATGATGAGAATGCATCTACTGAAGGAAATATGAGCGAAGTAAGTTATATTACATGTTCAAATTACTCAAGGAAACTAACATATCAAAAGACTGACGAACATGGTGATATGTCTTATTTTGCAGGGGGGTGTTGATGGTTCTAATGGGAACGATGAGCATTTTGGCGATCTTGGTTTTGACCTTGACATCAGCTATGATGAATATCAGCAAGAGACATTGGATAGGCATTGGGAAGTCATGGCCAAGACATTCAGGTCAGAAGGAGAGGCGTACATGTTCTATAACCAGTACGCCAAAGATCGTGGATTCAGTATTAGGAGGGACTTGAAAAGATTTGGAAAAGGTTCCCAAAAAGTTTTACGCATGAGGAGGTATCTCTTTTCCAGGGCAGGAAAACGACTGGCAAAAATTTTAACCATGGAAGGCTGGACCCGCAGACTAAGACCGGAGAGTCGATGTTTCTGTGAAGCCCATTTAAAACTGAAGCTTGATAGAAAGAGTGGACTTTGGTATGTCAGCAGTTTCTTCGATGATCACAGCCATGTTCTTGCAAAACCGGACGAAGTCCCTTTCCTACGGTCTCACAATGTAATCAAATATTTCCAGAAAGCAGAGATTTTAGCTATGGCAGGAGCTGGGATAAGAAAGCATAGCATTTTTGATAACTTTGTCAGCAGGTACGGTTCGTACGCTAAGACAGGGTTTGGAAGGACGAAATTGTATAATATGTGCTACAGGGAGAAGATGAAACTGCTTGTCCAAGGTGATGCTGACACTGCTATAGGAATCATGTTGGCTAGAAAGGACAAGGATCCGGATTTCTTCTTTGAGCATACCGTTGACGCTGAAGGTAGGCTGAACAACCTGTTCTGGTGTGATTCGCAATCACGTCGGGATTATCTTGACTATGGGGATGTCACTGTGTTCGACAATACGTACAAGATGAATAGGTATGGAATGCCATTTATCCCTTTTGTTGGTCTCAACAATCACCGTTGCACTACGGTTTTTTGCATGCACCATTGTTTCAGATGAGACTGAAGGTACGTATCTTTGGATGCTAGAGACGTTTTTGAAAGCTAACTGGCAGAAAAAGCCCCAGTCTGTAATTACTGATGAAGATGCAGCGATGATAAGGGCTATCAGGAAGGTGCTTCCTAACATGTGGCATCGTCTATGTTCATGGCATATTGAAATAAACATGCAGAAACACCTCCATCACAAGTCATTGAAGGAATTCAGGTCACTCTTGTACTACGCCACCACTCATGCAGTTTTCGAGAAGAGATGGGTCACGTTTGTTTAGAAATGGCAGACGGAGAAAACAAAAACATGGCTCCATAGGATGTACAGGAAGAAGAAGCTTTGGGCTGCATCATATTTGCCTGGTGGGTTATTTCTTGGTATGCATAGTAATCAGAGGAGCGAGAGCCTGAACTCATGCCTGCACCTACATCTGGACTACGGTATGACAATTGTTGATATGATTGTACACTATGAGAATTGCATCATGCGACTGCGCGAGAATGAATCGCATGACGATTGCGTGGCCTCACAGACTCTACCAGTAGAAGTGACTCAATGTAAGACCATTGAGGTGTTTGCTGCCAAAGCATTCACGAAGGCAAACTTTTACATCTTGCAGGAAGATTTAAAAAAAGTACATTAGCTTGAGGTAATTGATAGATTAAGAGGAGCAGACTGTCACAAATTCGTGGTTGCTTGGAAAAATAACAGGGATCATAGGTTTAATGTGGACTACGCACCAGGTAACTCTGCAGAAACTATAAAGTGCGGTTGTCAAAGTATAACTCGCAAAGGCCTTCCTTGCAAGCATATTCTTCATGTTTTGAATGCACTCAACTTACCTGCAATACCTAAGTGTTGTATCCTGCGATGGTTCACGAGGAAAGCAAGATCTGAATTGCCCGTGAAGCGCACCAACGATCTGTTTTCATGAGGTTGGACGGGTAAGGAGGCCAGAGCTAGATATAGTACGTTGAGCAGTGTATCTGCAGAAGCTGCTCATATCGCATGTCATAACCTATTCTTATTTGACAAGATGCTGGCAACAATGAAATAAGTTATAGCGAATAAGGACATCTTGAATAATGAAGAACCCAGTCAGCAAAGCTTTGTGAGTAATGATGAATTTCAGCCTAAGCAGAATCATATTCTTATTCGTGATCCAGTGAAGGTGTCCACCAAAGGGGCACCTAAACAGAATATTAGAGGTCAGGGTAAGAATGCTTCTGAGGTGACCAAAAATGGAAGACCAAAAGCATTTAATGAGAAAAGCGGACGTCTATGTAGACTATGCAGACTTCCAGGTCATAACAAGGCCACTTGCAACCAAAATCCAGAGTACGTATATGTTTGTTATTTTACTTATGTTGTTTCGTTTCGGTAATTATTTTCTTATAACCTATAATTTTTTTCATGCAGTAATTGGGGTTGAAGACAGAAGCGGTGTTATTGTAATCTTTAGATTTTTATACCTACAATAATATTGTGCTACATAAGACAATATGTATATGTTTTTCTTGTTATTTAAGATAATACGTATTTTAATACTACGAGCACTTCAGCCGACATCGATTGTGCTATTTTAAAAATGTAAAAAATGCATGTACCGACGCCATGACGGCGCTGTGTTTTCTGGGTGAAAACCCGTCGCATCGACCGCATGCGCCGACGTCACGCGGGAGCAGTTAACCCCGTCGCGCCGACTGCGCGGGGCCGCCGACCCCGTCGTTTCTGGGCAAACGAACGTCGCGCCGACTGCATCCCCCGACGCCACGAGAACGAGAATGACGTTGGTTTTCCGTGCAAAAAAAGACGTCGCTGGGACTGCATGAGCCGACGTCGCACGGGGGGCCGTTAACCCCGTCGTTTTTTGGGCTAAATCCATCGCGTCGACTGCATGTCCCGATGCCACGCGAACGCAGAAAACGTCGCTGGTACTACATCCCCCGACGCCACCAGAACGCAGAATGACGTTGGTTTTTCGTGCAAAAAAAGACGTCGCTGGGACTGCATGCGCCGACGTCGCACGAGGGCCATTGGCCCCGTATTTTTTTCGGGCTAAATCCGTCGCGTCGACTGCATGTCCCGACGCCACGCGAACACAGGAAACGTCGCGCCGACTGTATGCACCAGAACATAACACAGTTGATAGAATTTTCAACAACAAAGCGTAATATTTAAACACAAAATATGATAAAATCATCTACTCCCATAGTAAACTCAAATACGCATGAATGTCCTCTGATGTCATGTCCTCTGATGTCATCTATTTCTTTCTCCTTGCAATCCTAATAACTTTGTCTTTAATTTCCCCAAGTGTGTTCTTCATAGCAAAAATCAATTGCCCTATCATTAGCTCCCTCGAACCATCAATTGATCTGTGCAAAGCAACACACAAATTATTTTAGTCCACTATAGATGTACATAGTAAAGAGTACGAATTTTAGTTTTGTACCTGTGAAAAAGATCGATCCCATGTATCGCCATTCCAATTTTTAAAGCAATGAAGAACAAATAATCCACATGAGTTTCTGATACATGTAATTAACAATAAATAATTATGCATCACACACATATAATACATCAACGTTATATTCAACTACATACTCACCCATCTTCTTGTTGAGGCATGTCGTAGGTTTTAATAGGCCTAGTGGATACATCCGGATACTGCACAGATCCGGTTGCATTTGCTTCTGCAATATCTGCTCCAATTTCTCTTCTCTAAAAATAGTAATAAAACACAAGAAACTTTCAATAATAATGTAAACACATGATGGTTCCGCAATGCAAATATGTATTAAAACCTACCAAGTCCTCAACGAGTTTTCTAGTTGTACTGTCAAGTTCTTTTCCCATCAATGAGTCTAGAACCTGGACCTCTTTCTTTTCCTTATGCATGACGACCGTAACCCAATGGGTGTTATCCTTGTTGAGAGCCATATAAGTCTGCATAAAGAAAAAAAAAGAAAAAATTAACTAGATCAATGCAACATTTTAAATAGTAGTGGATTATTTGTATACATTACAACCACAAGAACACACCTTAGGTGCTTTGAAATACTCGTTCATACACCTATTTACGGGTTCATTAGAATTTGACACTTTTTGATACTCATTACCGCTTACATTCTTATCATTTCTATATTCAAGCAGCCACGTCACCCTCCAAGTAGGTATTATGTAAGGTTCGTTTTTAACTTCCTCTAACAAAAAAGATGAGTATGCATTCATAACCTGAAAATAATATAAGAAATGTAATAATTGTACTTTGTTGTCAAATATAATGTTAAAAATATAAATAACTTACATCGCCGCTTATCCATTGGCGGTTCAGAATCGACAAGCTCTCTCTGCAGTCAAAGTGTCGGTCACACCATCATTGAAAATTTGTTAGCTTTATGTTTCTTTGAGCGCTCACATGCGCATACAAACATAACACTCGATTTTATTACATCGACGTCAGCACTACTTTTCTTACCATCTAGTTTATCAAACAATTCTGCAAATCACAAATTAAAATTAGTAAGCGTAACTCTATAATAAATTTTGTTCTACGAAAATAATATTGATTTCATAACAATCTTACTCGCTTTGGCAGAAAGTTTTGCACGCTTGATGGGTTTAACAACAACAAAAGGAGACTTTATGGCTCTTGATGCACTGTGTTTACGTTTGCCAATCCCCTTTTCCACTTGCTCATCTACTCCATTGTAATGACTCGATTCATGTGATGAAATTTCATTTGTATCTAAAGACGTGACCGCCTTCTCATGTGATACCTCAGTTACTTCGATAGGATCACTCCAATCAGCCTTGAAACTATCCAGATATTCTGGAGTGCAATAATAAGGTACATTACCTTCGTCATTGTCCTTTTGCTTATTAATTTTACCTTGAGAAGGTGTGCGATAGTTGTCCTTATCAGACTGATAAAAAAACTCCTTATGACCAAATGCACCATCATTTGTAGATTCATTAATGTCATCATATAGATTCTCTTCTTCTTCCTCCATGTTACCGGTTCTATAGAACACACCGGTTTGTTCATTTTCTCAATCATCCTCTAAAAAAATATTTATTAACAAGAGTTATTTAAGTGAATGAAATACATTATGCACGATAGTAAAATAGTGTTGCGTCGTTACCCGTGCGCATAACTCTGACAAGCGACGCATTTCCTTGCGTATTTCCTTCAGCTCATGCCAAATGCGGTCCATAACATTACTCGCGGAAGCCTGTGATGTGTTGCCCTCTTTCTTCTTTCCACTTACAGTAGATTATTTAGTACTTGATTTTTATTTTTTTCAACTTGTTCTTGAGAATTTTTTTTCACCCTATACTCATATGTAATATTGTCATCAATCTACAAAAACAATAATTAGAGATCGATAATTATACATCTAATTTAAACAATAAGTCAAACCATGGAAATGTAACATTAAAAAATAAATTTAGAGAATATGGATTACCATTCCAACACCACGACCATAATCATAGTCATATTTGTCTCTTTTCTCCGCGACAGATCCTTCCAGTTCCTCATCAAGGGGCTCATAAGTGACAACGGATCATATTTTGGACCTATAATTGGTTGTACTTTCTCCCAATAGGCATACTGCAATACACCAAATAATTTAAATAATATATATCATACTGCGGTTGTACTATACGTGAGTAATAAATCGAATAATACATACCTGCAAAAGGGCAAGGTTTCCAAAGAATTTCAAAGTAAAATCATTCCAATTGAACTTACTTATCATCCTTTTGTCCTTAACTAAGGCATAATATTCCTTCGGAATATATTCATGGGAGACTGGTGCGATTATTGTTCCCAACAAAACTAGAAACGTCATCCGGACAATGTCATCATCCGTGTTATCATTCTTCACAATTTTATTGATAAGATCATCAATCATGATCTTACCCCTTTTTGTGTCCACAAAACTAGTTGGTATTATTTTCATACTTTTTGTCCTTCTATTCTAATAAAACCAACTACATCAACTCCTTGATTTTTCAATCCAAAAATAGATAACACATCATCATGCCCTATTGAAATAAGGCCTTTACTACCAGCTGACTCTTGAACCATGATTTTTTTGTTATATGCCAATTGTAGCCTTGGATCAAAAAGTGAAGTAAAAATTCACGCATCTTAACGGACGACATTTGTAACATGCCTTGCAAATCCGTTTCATAAAACGTAAATTTTTGACTTGCTGAAAGTTTATCAACAAGACTAACCCACTTCTCAACAGAACATGGAATCACGCCGTCGATTTCCATCCTTCATAATTTAAACAATTTGTCACGTACAATGCAATTTACTTGATATTTCAATAATAACATGAGCATTATAAACATACTTACCCAATTATAATGCCGATGAACGAAGAACGGACGGACGAACGGTGAAGTCCGCGGCGACGCACTGACGTACGATCAATGCCGACGGCGACAGAAGGTGACGACCGACGGCGGACGGACGGACGACTGACGGCGGACGGATGATGACGGTGATGGACGGCGACGCGCGAACGGACGGGCGACGGCCACGGTGACGGAGTTGTGATGGCGCGGCGTCGGGAGGGATGGAGGGCGGCGAGATCACGTCGGGTGCAGAGCGAGGCGTCGGGGGTGGGGTGGCGAGACCACGTCGGGTGCAGAGCGAGGCGTCGGGGGCGCGACGGCGGTGAGATCACGTCGTTGTGGCTAGGGTATGCAACGTCGCTAATCCCCGCCGTAGTGGGAAAACAATATCACGACGTCGGGTGTCTTTTTTTATTATTTTTTTCCATATGAATATTTGCAAGTCTCCAACATGAAATATTTCCATATGAATTTGCAAGTCCCTTTAATGAACATTTTTCAAAAAAATTTTCCACGCTTCACGATGCACTTGACAAGGCGGCACGTCAAATTTTAGAATTTTCTCACAATCTGTGCTTTTTTTATGAATTTCCATTCAAAAACCGGCACAAACAGATGCCGGACGTGACGCAACGTGCGTTTGGTCTCCGATTTCGTTGAAATTTTGCGTGGCATCATTGCATGTCCATTCTCAGGTGCCGGCAATAGTTGGGTGAATTTCATGAATGCATGCATGTACTTCATGTGCAATCCATGGGTGTCGGTATGGACGGAAGGGGTGCTTCAACGCCATCTTGCAACTACCCTTCATGAAAAATTTTCATTTTGTTTCCATGCTTCACGATGAACTTGACAAGTCGGCACATCAAATTTTAGAATTTTCTCACAATCCGTGCTTTTTTATGAATTTTCATTCAAAAACCGGCACAAACAGAAGCCACACGTAACGCAACGTGCGTTTGGTCTCCGATTTCGTCGAAATTTTGCGTGGCATCATTGCATGTCCATTCTCAGGTGCCGGCAAAAGTTGGGTGAATTTCATGAATGCATGCATGTACTTCATGTGCAACCCATGGGTGTCGGTATGGACGGAATGGATGCAACAACGCCATCTTGCGACTACACTTCATGAAATTTTTTCATTTTTTTTCCACGCTTCTCGATGAACTTGACAAGGCGGCACGTCAAATTTTAGAATTTTCTGACAATCCATCCTTTTTTTATGAATTTCCATTCAAAAACCGGCACAAACAGATGCCGGACGTGACGGAACGTGCGTTTGGTCTCCGATTTCGTTAAAATTTTGCGTGGCATCATTGCATGTCCATTCTCATGTGCCGGCAAAAGTTGGGTGAATTTCATAAATGCATGCATATACTTCATGTGCAACCCATGGGTGTCGGTATGGACGGAAGGGGTGCTACAACGCCATCTTGCAACTAACCTTCATGAAATTTTTTCATTTTTTTCCACGCTTCACCATGAACTTGACAAGGCGGACGTCAAATTTTAGATTTTTCTGACAATCCGTGCTTTTTTTTACAAATTTCCATTGAAAAACCGGCACAAACAGATGCCGGACGTGACGCAACGTCCGTTTGGTCTCCGATTTCGTTGAAATTTTGCATGGCATCATTGCATGTCCATTCTCAGGTGCCAATAAAAGTTGGGTGAATTTCATGAATGCATGCATGTACTTCATGTGCAACCCATGGGTGTCGGTATGGACGGAAGGGGTGCAACAACGCCATCTTGCAACTACCCTGCATGAAATTTTTTCATTTTTTCCACGCTGCATGATGAACTTGACAAGGCGGCACGTCAAATTTTAGAATTTTCTGACAATCCATGCTTTTTTATGAATTTCCATTCAAAAACTGGCACAAACAGATGCCGGACGTGACGCAACGTGCATTTGGTCTCCGATTTCGTAGAAATTTTGCGTGGCATCATTTCATGTCCATTCTCAGGTGCCGATAAAAGCTGGTGAATTTAATGAATGCATGCATGTACTTCATGTGCAACCCATGGGTGTCAGTATGGACGGAAGGGGTGCTACAACGCCATCTTGCAACTACCCTTCATGAATTTTTTTTCCACGCTTCACGATGAACTTGACAAGGCGGCTCGTCAAACTTTAGAATTTTCTAACAATCCGTGCTTTTTATGAATTTCCATTTAAAAACCGGCGCAAACAAATGCCGGACGTGACGCAACGTGCGTTTGGTCTCCGATTTCATTGAAATTTTGCGTGGCATCATTGCATGTCCATGCTCAGGTGCCGGAAAAGTTGGGTGAATTTCATGAATGCATGCATGTACTTCATGTGCAACCCATGGTTGTCGGTATGGACGGAAGGGGTGCAACAACGCCATCTTGCAACTACCCTTCATGAAATTTTTCCTTTTTTTCCACGCTTCACGATGAACTTGACAAGGCGACACGTCAAATTTTAGAATTTTCTGACAATCCGTGCTTTTTTTATGAATTTTCATTCAAAAACCGGCACAAACAGATGCCGAACGTGAGGCAACTTGCGTTTGGTCTCCGATTTCGTTGAAATTTTGCGTGGCATCATTGCATGTCCATTCTCAGGTGCCGGCAAAAGTTGGGTGAATTTCATGAATGCATGCATGTACTTCAAGTGCAACCCATGGGTGTCGGTATGGACGGAAGGGGTGCAACAACGCCATCTTGCAACTACCCTTCATGAATTTTCTTCATTTTTTTCACGCTTCACGATGAACTTGACAAGGCGGCACGTCAAATTTTAGAATTTTCTCACAATCCGTGCTTTTTTATGAATTTCCATTCAAAACCGGCACAAACAGATGCCGGACGTGACGCAACGTGCGTTTGGTCTCCGATTTCGTTAAAATTTTGCGTGGTATCACTGCATATCCATTCTCAGGTGCCGGCAAAAGTAGGGTGAATTTCATGAATGCATGCATGTACTTCATGTGCAACCCATGGGTGTCGGTATGGACCGAAGGGGTGCAACAACGCCATCTTGCAACTACCCTTCATGAAATTTTTTCATTTTTTTCCACGCTTCACGATGAACTTGACAAGGTGGCACGTCAAATTTTAGCATTTTCTGACAATCCGTGCTTTTTTTATGAATTTCCATTCAAAAACTGGCACAAACAGATGCCGGCCGTGACGCAACGTGCGTTTGGTCTCCGATTTTGTTGAAATTTTGCATGGCATCATTGCATGTCCATTCTCAGGGCCGATAAAAGTTGGGTGAATTTCATGAATGCATGCATGTACTTCATGTGCAACCCATGTACACTAGTGGGGACGGGGCCTTTAGCCCCGGCCCGTAAGGGGCTTTAGTCCCGGTTCACCAACCGGGACTAAAGGGGCGGGACTAAAGCCTAACCTTTAGACCCGGCCCTGTTACAAGTCGGGACTAAAGGTGCTCCACGTGGGCGCCTCGTAGCGCCCCAGGGGTAGGATCTTTCGTCCCGGTTCGTTACACGGGCCGAAACTAAAGAGTTTCAAATTTTGCTTATTTTTGGGTTTTTTTTGAATGAAATTATTTTTGGGATTTAGGGTTTTAGGGTTTAGGTGTTCGGAGATTAACGGGATGCCTCGTTTGGTGTACGGGAATTAGTTTTCATATAATTTAAATAGAAATAATTATGCACATATATATAAGGTTAACTTATCTTCTAAGCGAGCATATATATACAATTATATGGAGATCTGAATTATCGGGACTAGAGCCCGTCTATTCGTTTACATGTTCGAACATCAGTAATGGCCCCTAGCTACACTAAATCGTCCTTTGTCATCTATAGCTTCCGTCCTCAGAAAGGTCGCAAGCTCCTCTGCAACAGCAATCGCGCGTTGCTCTGGTAGGACCTTCGTCGTCATGGCCGTGTGCTATATAAGAAGATGAGATGAATATGAATATCAATCATGATAACAAAGAATGATGGGTAAAAATAGAGGTGTTAATGTTCATTGCTTACGTCGAATCTGTGATCCTTGTGCTCAGAGATAAACGTGCGAATGGTCTCGCAAACATAGTATCCGCATAGATGCGTCCCCCGTGGCTGCTGGTCGCACTTTACGAGAATAGAATATATATAATCAATATAATAATCTAGCATCATAAATGTATTGAAAATAGAAGTATATCATACTACTACTTACCTGAGCCGCTCTAAAGGTCAGCTTCTCAGGCTCGATACCGGGAGTCACGCACTTGAACCGCTTCCAAACCCTGCCCGACAAGGATAATGATTTGCTAAGTTTTTCATTAATTGATATATCAGAAAATCATCGAAAGAGACCGACAGAGCGCAAGAATGATTGAAATTACCCTTGGAGCATGTCCTGCAGGCTTTGAAACTGTTCCAAGGGTCTCGATAATGGGTCGAAGGCATCAACTCTTCCCTTATCAATTTGAATGTCCAACAGAATCCAATGGAAGCTGCACATGTATATATATATCTGTGTGTGTCAGTAACTTATCAATTATACTTATAAGTGAATGGACACAACAGAGTAAAGACCCTCACCTGAAGTTGTATGGAAACAGTATGTGGTCACAGAAATTTTGATCTGTTAGAAACCTTAGAAGGTTTTCCTCCGTCTCCTTGGGATAATGAGTTAGCGTCGCTATATGTATTTTATCTGGGTCAATAAACCCAATATTTAGGATGTTCTTACTTTTACAATCCAGAATCTTCATTCTACATAATAGAGTACAAGTTATATATAGACAATGAATTGAAATAACTAAACAAGTTATATGTAGACAACGAATTGAAAAACTTACAGACAATAGCAACTCATAAGCGATTTGTCGAGGGCGTCGCCATTGTACATCTGGAAGAGTTCATCAAAGTCGATATGGATTTCTTCGGGGCGGCCGTAGTACTCCCGTGGGACACTCAGCACGATCATCGTTCTCCCATTCTTTGATTCACTTAAGTACCATTGATGCAAGTAACACATATTTGTTGGGAGATCATCTTTGCTGACCAAAGGCTCACCCATGACAAAGTGTGGCTTAGGGGATACCACAGCCTTGGGTATCATGTCGTCTTGGGAAGCCAGCAAATCTTCAACCGAGACACCACATTCAGCCGCCAACTCCTTTGCTATTTCAAAAGCTAGCCCCTGCACCGGAGGGGGAACATTCTCGGTTAACACCTTGAGGGGTGGGATCGACTGTTTGGCGTGTTGTCCAAGCTGAGGAACGTCTGATTTTTTCTTTCTTGTAGTTGAACTTGATTTGCTCGCACTTGCACTTGCACGTGATCTGCTCTTTTTCACTTCCTTCTGCAATGTGCGTGTATAGTCATAAGGCTTATGGTGTAAGTCATACTGTGATGGAAGGGTCGTGAAGTATTTTGCAAATGCTATTTGCTTCTTGGTGTATTCCGGGCGGGGCTCGGGTTCCTTCTTTTTCATCTGCGCATCATGATGTTCCTTTGCTATCGTGACGTTTTCCTCGGGGGTACGATCATAAGGTCTGACAGGAAGATTAGCATGACGTACCTTTGGGAGGGGCGACCGTTTGCGCTTTGGGGGGCTCCGTGGCTTAGGAATCGTCGGCGGAGCGTTCTTGGTGGCATGCTCCCGTTTAGTATCCGGAGCGGGCGGCGGCGGAGACGGACGACCCAAGTCCGGCGGCGGTGATCGAGATGGACTCGTGTTGTGCTGGCCGATGTCATGTGGAGGGCTTGGAGGTGATCTGCTCTTTTTCACTTCCTTTTGCAATGTGCGTGTATAGTCATCAGGCTTATGGTGTAAGTCATACTGTGATGGATGGGTCGTGAAGTATTTTGCAAATGCTATTTGCTTCTCGGTGTATTCCGGCCGAGGCTCGGGTACCTTCTTTTTCATCTGCGCATCATGATGTTCCTTTGCTATCCTGGCGTTTTCCTCGGGGGTACGATAATAAGGTCTGATAGGAAGATTAGCATGACGTACCTTTGGGAGGGGCGACCGTTTGCGCTTTGGGGGGTTCCATGGCTTAGGAATCGTCGGCGGAGCGTTGTTGGTGGCACGCTCCCGCTTAGTATCCGGAGCGGGCGGCGGCGGAGACGGACGACCCAAGTCTGGCGGCGGTGATCGAGATGGACTCGTGTTGTGCTGGCCGACGTCATGTGGAGGGCTTGGAGGTAATGGAGGTGTAGGTGACCCGCGACGACTCGGAGGCGGTGTTGTCCTTGGGGCCGAGCCTGGAAGCTTGATGTAGTTCTTGTTCCATAGGATGACTCCACCCAGTACTTATCCGAGTGTCCTCTCATCTTCGGGTCCAGCTATGTCGAGCTCCATATCATGAAACCCCGTCATGATTTCATCCACCCCGACTTTAGCAAAGCCAGATGGAATCTCACGGCCATGCCAGCGTGCATCAGGGCCAGAAGGTAAAGCTTGTCCGACGGCCACCTTCATGGATATGTTCTTGAATTTCTGATGGAGTTCACATGATGTTGACTCCTTGATTCCATCCACGGGGTAGCCGGGACCGCCCTCTATCATTATTTGTGCCTCGTCGGGCGGGGCCTCAGATTCAGCCACGTTGCTTTTCCGCTCTCTCTCAGCTTCGGTAAGTGTCTTGGTCTCTAGCAAACCCAAGCCACCACGGGTAAGAAGGACCGAAGCCTCGCGTTCGTCCTCCATGTTCGTCATTGCCGAGGACCAGTGTGAGCAAATCTTTCTCTCTATCTGCAGTGAACTTTCTTTTTCCCTCCTTAATTTCTTTCACTATCCTTTTCCAATTCTCCCTGGGTATCCTAAGACCGTCAGTGCAGATGAGGTCCCCTGTTTTTTCGTCGTACGAACCACCATGCGCAAGGAACCAATTTCTTGCTCTCAATTCCCACTCATCATGGAGTGGTTCAGGTACGATGCCTTTATCTAGCAGATCTTGCTCTTTCTTATCCCACTTTGGGATGGCAGTCTCATAGCCCCTTGGCCCCAGCTTGTGGTGATATTTCTTCTTGTCGGCATTTATCTTGTTCTTTTCTGATAATGCCTGGGCATCTTCTGACTCCTTGTACTCTTGAAATGCCTTCCAGTGATTTGCCTACTTGGCTAGATACCCCTCGAATACTGGCACTTTCTTTGTCTTCAGATAGTTTTTCCATAGCTTCTTCTTCTAGCTACGGAACAGTTCGGCCATCTTCTTTAGAGTCCACTGCTTGACTTTGGCCCTCAGTTTGTCTGCGGCGTCTTCATTCTCACATTCTGGCAGGTTCTAATGTGACATGAGATTATTCCAAAGATTATCTTTGTACCTTTCGGCGACATAGTCACTATCGGCTGCCTCTTTGCGCTTGTTCCACTCCCAAACGCTGATCGGGACGTGATCCCTAACGAGAACTCCGCATTGCTTCTTGAATGTGTCAGCAACATTCTTAGGAAGCTTGGGTTCGCCCGTAGGCAATATCACCTCAAAGGTGTAATGCGTCCGTGCATCCAACTTTCTAGTAGGGCCTCGTTTCGTAGCTTTGCTCGATGTGGAGTCCTAAGAGGGAGAAACATTCGTCAAATGAATGTATATGTATACAATATAGAACTATCTCCAATATTTTTCACATATTACAAGTGATTGTCGAACTTCATATGTATACCTCGCTGGACTTTATTATTTCTTCACCGGCTTCTCCACCGGCTTCTCCATCAGTGGAGCTATCACCTTCTCCGTCATTGGACCTATCTAATGCCCCATCGGCTTCATCTTCGTGTCGCTCGACCTCCATTCCATATCCGAAGGGGTTTAGATATGACGACGGAGATACAGCTGGTTCAACGTCGGGGCCGTCTTTGATTATATCTTCGAGAAGTTCTTCCTCTTCGAGGTTCCTGATATGTGGATCCTTAGTTCTGCAAAAAACGGACATTTGATTAACTAATAAACTAACAAACTATATAAGAGGGGTTGGAAACTTTGAAGTGTCGTTTTATGTAGGAGGACCTTTAGTCCCGGGTCTTGGCTAGAACCTAAACTCTAAAATACCAGCCGGGCGGAGCCTAGTCCCGGACACTTAAGCATATACAATAGCAAAATTAAACTATTTCTATTAATTTTCTTGCTAAAAATAAACTATTAACACTTAAGCATATACAATAGCAAAATTAAACTATTAACACTTAAGCATATACAATAGCAAAATTAAGCATATACACTATACAATAGCAAAATTAAATGATAAAAAAAATATTTCTTCTTCTTGTAACCCTAAATTAATTTTCCCTCTTCTTCTATTTCTCCTCTTCTTCTACTTCTTCTTCTTCTACTACTTCTCCTCTTCTTCTACTACTTCTCCTCTTCTCTTCTTCTACTTCTCCTCTCCTCCTCTTCTAATTTTTTCTCTTCTTCTACTTCTCCTCTTCTTCTATTTTTCCTCTTCTTCTCCTCTCCTCCTCTTATTATTCTCCTTTTTCTTCTTTTCTTCTCCTCCTCTTCTTATTTTCTTTTTTCCTAATTCTACATATTACTAACCCTGATAATCTAGCACAAACCTAATAACAATAGGAATTAAATGACAAAAAAAAATCTTTTTCTTCCTTTCTTCTCCTTTTTCTTCCTTTCTTCTCCTTTTTCTTCCTTTCTTCCCTTTTTCTTCTTTTCTTCTCCTTTTTCTTCTTTTCTTCTCCTTCCCTTTTTCTTCCTTTCTTCTCCTTTTTCTTTCTTTCTTCTCCTTTTTCTTCCTTTCTTCTCCTTTTTCTTCTTTTCTTCTCCTTTTTCTTCCTTTCTTCTCCTTTTTCTTCTTTTCTTCTCCTTTTTCTTCTTTTTTTCTACTGGCCGGAGTGTTGGGGAGGAGGGGGCTTACCGGCCGGAGGTGTCGACGGCGCGCGGCGAGGAGGGCGGCGCGCGGCGAGGAGGACGGAAGACGGCGGCAAGGAGGACGGCGGCGCGCGGCGAGGAGGGCGGCGCGCGGCGAGGAGGACGACGACGGCGAGCAGGACGACGACGGCGAGGAGGACAGCAGGCGGCGGCGAGCAGGATGGCGGGCAGCCTGACGGCGTCGTCGAGTTCGTCGCTGTGCCGCGCCGGGCAGGAGAACGAGAGGAAGAAGAAGAGAAATGGACGATTTGGGTTCGAAATTTTCCAACTCCCGCTTATACAGGTGGATCTTTAGTCCCGGTTCGGGGCTCGATCCGGGACTAAAGACCCCTTTAGTCCCGGTTGGAGCCACGACCCGGGACTAAAGGCCCTTTTTCGGCAGACCAAAAGGCGGGAAGCAGGGTCCTTTAGTCCCGGATCGTGGCTCGAACCGGGACTAAAGACACCCTTTAGTCCCGGGTGGAGCCACGACCCGGGACTAAAGGCCCTTTTTCGGCAGACCAAAAGGCGGGCAACAGGGTCCTTTAGTCCCGGGGCATGGCAAGAACCGGGACTAAAGTGTTGCCTATATAAACCCTCGCCCCAGCCCACCATATCCCCGGTTTTTTAGTTGTTGAAGTGTGACCATGCCATGCTCTTGCCACTCTAGTTCATGCACATGACGTGTTCGATGAAATGCCCAAGCCACTCTACTTAAGCTTTCTCATCTCCAGGCTCGACCTCCAAGCTCCATTTTCCTTAATATTTGTCTAGGTTTGGCCATGCACCAACTGCACAAGTGTTTTAAAAGGTTAGCTACTTCATCCTTTCGCCCCGTGCCGATCTCGTCGCGAGCACCACCGTGGTGAGCCTCTTGTTCTTATCTTCTTTTTAAAAGAAAAAAATCTTACTTGTATGATTTAGATACATACTTGTATAAATTACTAACTTTCATTATTTTTTGTTATTATATAGTGCGATGGTTTTGGTATCCGCCTCCGTCGGCCCTCATCCTGTCTATGATTCAGATGTGGTATATATTATCTTTTATAACAATTTGTTTTATTTAGTGTTTATGACAATTATGACGACCAACGTGACATATATTTTTTTAATCTAGGAGGTATGTGAACCGAAAATTCCAACCCACATAAAAATTCTTGTCGAGAAGTTAAATTTGATTGAAAAAGAAAACAAATACTTGAAGAAAAAATTGAAAATAATTGAGGATAAGAATATGGAACTGGAGTTGCATGTCGCCCATGTCATCGATGATCGCAAGATGAAGATCGATGCGATGCGGTTGAAGATGGATGCAATGCGCTTGAAGATGGATGAAATGCGCTTGAAGATTAGGAATATTAGAAAATATGCCATTGATAAAGAGGCTTGGTATCATTATGTTGTTGGGTCAATTGTTACCTTAGTTGCGATTTTGATCGCGTTTGTTGTTGCATTTAAATGTTTTACATAGTTGTATGTTGTTTTATGAGAGAACTTTATGTATTTATTTTTTGCAATAATAACATTTGATCACTACTGTTCTTTGGCTTTAATGTGATGACGAACTTGTATTAATTTGGTCATATGTTCTGCAATGGTGTTTTGATATATTTAATTTCATAATAGAGATGAATCGCCAATTTGACCCTAAAATTGAAAAGCACTACAAATGAACTCTGAAAATGTTGAAAGTTGACATGCTATCATCATTTCATCCACATAGCATGTGTTAAAAAGTTGAGAGGGCTACGACAAAAACTGGATGCACTTCGTGTACAAAACAGATAATCTCTCTCGAAGTATCAGGGTTTCGAACGAGAACTCATCTCTTACATGGATACTATGTAAATGAAAAGTGTTTGAAATTTAGTACATTTCATACATGCATTACATAAAAGGTTTAATACATTATTACATTATTGCACCAATATTCCTATCTATTATTTCTGTTTTCTTATGGGTCGTAGCCATGTTTGTCTTGTCATCATTCAGTAGGATGCTTGGGTCAGTATTCACTTTGAAGGGCGGAATTTCATGAAACTTATTATAATCTTCTCACATGTCTGTCTTGTCATCTACTCCCACAATGTTTCTTTTTCCTGAAAGAACTATGTGGCGTTTTGACTCATCGGACGATATCTTCTTTTGCTGATTTCTTTTTCTCGTTTTTGTAGACATGTCCTTCACATAGAAAACCTGAGCGACATCATTGGCTAGGACAAATGGTTCGGCCATGTACGCAAGATTGTTGAGATCCACTGTTGTCATGCCGTATTTTTGGTCTACAACTAACCCACCTCCTGTCAGCTTCACCCATTTGCACCGAAACAAAGGGATCTTAAAAGTAGGTCCTTAGTCAAGTTCCCATATCTCCTCTATGTACCCGTAATATGTTTCCAAACAGTGCCCATTCTCGTCTGTTGCATCAAAGCGGACACCACTATTTTGGTTGGTGCTTTTTTTATCTTGGGCAACCGTGTAAAATGTATTCCCATTTATCTCATATCCTTGGAAAGTACATATAGTCGAAGATGGTGGCCTGGCCAAACAGTACAACTCATCTTCAACGGTGTCGTCATTCATGAGATGTGTCTGCAACCAACTGCCGAAAGTCTTCTCGTGTTCCCCTTTAATCCAAGAGTCAGCCTTCCCCGGGTTTTCGGAGCGTAGAATATTCTTGTGTCGCACGATATACGGAGCCACCACGGTGGAATTGTGTAGAACTGTGTAGTGTGCTTGAGAGAAAGAATGCCCGTGCATACATACTTTTGCTTTCCTTCCTAGTGTGCCTTTTCCTGTCAGCCTACAATCATACCGAGATTCAGGAACACCAATCGGCTTAAGGTCAGGAAGAATGTCCACACAAAACTCAATGACCTCCTCTGTTCCATAGCCCTTGGAGATGCTTCCTTCTGGCCTAGCACGGTTACGAACATATTTCTTTAAGACTCCCATGAACCACTCGAAGGGGAACATATTGTGTAGAAACACATGACCGAGAATTCTAATCTCTTCGACTAGGTGAACTAGGAGGTGTGTCATTATATTGAAGAAGGATGGCGGGAACAACAACTCAAAGCTGACCAGACATTGGACCACATCAATCTGTAACCCTGATAGACTTTCTTGATCGATTACCTTATGAGAAATTACATTGAGGAATGCACATACCTTCACAATAGCCAGGCGAACATTTTCCGGTAGAGTTCCCCTCAATGCAACCGGAAGCAATTGCGTCATAAGCACGTGGCAGTCATGAGACTTTAGGTTTTGCAATTTTTTGTCTTTCATATTTACGATTCCCTTTATATTCGACGAGAAGCCAGTCGGGACCTTGATACTGAAAAGGACTTCAAAGAAGATTCCCTTCTCTTCCTTAGTAAGAGCGTAGCTGGCACGCCCTTGAAACTGCCTGGATGCATGCCATCTCTTAATTTATGACGTTCCTGGTTCTCCCGTGCTTCCGGTGTATCTTTTGACTTCCCATACAAGCCCAGGAAGCCTAGAATATTCACGCAGAGATTCTTCGTCAGGTGCATCTCGTCGATTGCCGAGCGGACCTCATGGACTTCCCAGTAGGGTAGCTCCCAAAATATAGATTTCTTCTTCCACATGGGTACGCGCTTATCAGGGCCGTTAGGAACAGGTTGGCTGCCAGGATCCTTTCCAAAGATTACTTTTAAATCTTTGACCATATGAAATACTTCAGCACCAGTACGGATGACAGGCTTCCCCCGGGGTTCTGCCTTGCCATTGAAATGCTTGCCTTTTTTCTTTGAGGGATGCTTGGGCGGAAGAAAACGACGATGTACGGGTACACATTCTTCCTACATTTGTCCAGATATATACTTTCTGTCTGACCCAAACAGTGTGTGCACGCATTGTATCCCTTGTTTGACTGTCCTGAAATGTTACTAAGAGCAAGTCAATCATTGATGGTTACGAAAAGCAACGCTCGAAGGTCAAATTCCTCTTGTTTGTGCTCGTCCCACACACGTACACCTGGTTCGGCCCACAGCTGTAAAAGTTCATCAACTAATGGCCTTAGGTACACATCAATATCGTTGCCGGGTTGCTTTGGACCTTGGATAAGCACTGGCATCATAATGAACTTCCGCTTCATGCACAACCAAGGAGGGAGGTTGTAGATACATAGAGTAACGGGCAAGGTGCTGTGACTGCAACTCTGCTCCCCAAAAGGATTCATGCCATCTGTACTCAGACCTAACCATAAGTTCCTTGCGTCAGCTGCAAATCTCGGGAACTCTCTCTCTCGATTTTTCTCCACTGCCGACCATCAGCGGTGTGCCTCAACTTATCGTCTTTCATACGATCTTCCATGTGCCATCGCAACAACTTCGCATGATCTTTATTTCTGAACAGACGTTTCAACCGTGGTATTATAGGAGCATACCACATCACCTTGGCAGGAACCCTCTTCCTGGGTAGCTCGCCCTTAATATCACCAGGGTCATCTTTTCTGATCTTATACCGCAATGCAGTGCATACCGGGCATTTATCCATATTCTCGTACTTCTCATCGCGGTAGAGGATGCAGTCATTAGGGCATGCATGTATCTTCTGCATGTCTAATCCTAGAGGGCAGACTAGTGGATGTCGGTATGAACGGAAGGGGTGCTACAACGCCATCTTGCAACTACCCTTCATGAATTTTTTTCATTTTTTCCACCATTCACGATGAACTTGACAAGGCGGCACGTCAAATTTTAGAAATTTCAGACAATCCATGCTTTTTTTTATGAATTTCCATTCAAAAACTGGCACAAACAGATGTCGGACGTGACGCAACGTGCGCTTGGTCTCCGATTTCGTTGAAATTTTGCGTGGCATCATTGCATGTCCATTCTCAGGTGCCGGTAAAAGTTGGGTGAATTTCATTAATGCATGCATGTACTTCATGTGCAACCCATGGGTGTCGGTATGGACCGAAGGGATGCAACAACGCCATCTTGCAACCACCTTCATGAAATTTTTTCATTTTTTTTTCACGCTTCACGATGAACTTGACAAGGCGGCACGTCAAATTTTAAAATTTTCTGACAATCCCTGCTTTTTTTATGAATTTTCATTCAAAAACCGGCACAAACAGATGCCGGACGTGATGGAACGTGCGTTTATTGGTCTCCGATTTCGTTGAAATTTTGCGTGGCATCTTTGCATGTCCATTCTCACATGAATTTCATGAATGCATGCGTGTACTTCATGTTTAAGAAAGATTATAAGTTATTTATATATTATTTAAGAAAACTCATTTAAAATAATTTCATGAATGTTTATATCGTTTTTCAAATTTTTTTACGTCTTAATATAATTTTATGAATGTTTATATCGTTTAAGAAATATTATAAGTTATTTATTTTAGTTTTTTTCTCATTTTTGTAAATTTAAATATTTTGTTAGCTATGTAAACAATTTAAATATTTCAAATAAATAATAATAATAATAACAATGTAAACAATGAATTTAGATTCATAATAAACTTAGATAAACTTTCATAGTTCCCGATTACATTCGAACATAATTAAAAAACTAAAAATAAAATTTAATTAAACATTACATTCAAACATAATTAAAAAACTAAAAAGCCTAATCTAATCGGAGTCGAGGTAGACGACGGCGGGCCCGTCCACTGCGCCGTCGCCGTCCCCGCCGCCGTCGTCGTCGTTGTCGGAGCTGTCGGCGAGGGCGTCCCAGTCGACGTCGCCGTCGGGCAGCGGGTTCGCCGCCTCTGCCGCGTCGCCTGGATCGCCGCCGCGATCTCCGCCTCTTCCCTCGCCGCCGCCGCCGCCGCCGCTGCCGCCGTCGCCTGCGACGCCCTCATCGCGACGAGTAGCCCCGGCGAGTCGTCGGGGTCGCCGTCCTCGCGGAGGACGAACTGCTCCGGCGTCACCTCGTACTCCGCCGGGATAGCCAGGGCCGCCGGAGGTGGGTGGGGGATCGCCGCCTGACGGCGACGCGGGGCGCCCTCTCCACTGCCGCCGCCGCCTGCTGGCAACGGCTGATGACGTCGTTGTAGTTCTTGCCGTCCCAGAAGGCGTGCCGGCCGTGGGTGTTGTAGCGGCCGCCGGGGTGGACCCGGAGCTGCTCCGGCGTCGCGGGGTTGGTGAGCGTCGGGTAGACGTCCTTGCAAATCCGCCAAGGTTTTGCAAGGCGGTAGCCCAGCGGGACGAGGAGCCCGAAGTTGAAAAGCTCCTGCGTCAGCGGTTTGTCGAGGCTTTGGGGCCAGTTGCTCTCCGGCGCGCCGCCGCCGCTGCCGGAGCTGCTGCCGCCGGCATGGTCCATCGCCGGGTCGTCGGGGAACGGGGGAGGGAGGGAGAGAGCTTTTGGGCGACGAAGATCTGCGGCGGAACGACGAAGAGCGGGGGAGAGAAGGTGAGCAGGGGAGCGATGGGTGTGCCGACGAGCCGCGGGACGACAGGTATATATAGCGCCGCGACGGGAGGGGAGGCGACAGGGCAGCTGGCCGGCGTAACTCCCCCGGAGTGAATGCGCGTCGCCTCGGGAACCGACGCAACTTGGTTCTGACGACAGGGCCGCCATTAATGGCGTCGCTTCGGGAGTCGTCGAACCAACGGGCTAACGGCGGCATCTCGACGACACTGACGCGGTGGTTAATAGCGGCGGCTTCGTGAACCGACGCGGCGAGCTGGCGACACGGTGGTTTAATGGCGGCGGCTTCGGGAACCGACGCGGACTGACGACGCAACGCGGGATTAATGGTGTCGGCGTCGGGAACCGGCATGAACTGACGACGCAGCGCAGAATTAATGTCGTGGTCTCGGGAACCGACGGATTGACCGCGGTCAGACCGACGTGGCGCCGCCACGTCGCAGCGGGGTGGGACGCGGGTACGACGGGTATACGGGGCTCCTGTACGTCGCCGTATCATCAGCTGTCGCCCGTCGGGCTGACGCGCGTACGTCGGGACGGGGGAAAAGGAAATCATGCCCTTTGTTACGAAGGGGTATCGTTTAATCTCAGCTGTCCTTGTGTTTGGAGGGTTGTACCGAAGAAGAAGTGATTCTGGAAAACTGCTCATAGAATTGTCTGTCAAGCTCTTTTCCGTAATTATAGGATGTAATTGTTGTATGACTTGTCTCTTGAAATGTCTGAAACGCCCCTAGATTGAAATGTAGAAGGGGCGTCGGAGGCGCAGGGTGGCGGCCCGGCAGCGCAAGAGCGGGGTGGCCGGGTGGGGAGGCGTCGAGATGTGGCCGTCAGACGGGAAGGAGAGGAGGACAAGGGGCAGCGGGGTGGCCGGGTGGGGAGGCGTCGAGATGTGTCCGTCCGGCGGGAAGGAGAGGAGGACAAGGGGCGGCGGCGGTGCAAGGTGGCGGCCTAGCGACGCAGGAGTAGGGTGGCCGGGTGGGGAGGCGTCGAGATGTGGCGGCCTAGCAGGATGGAGAGGAGGAGAAGGGGCAGTGGCGGCGCAGGAGCAGGGTGGCCAGGTGGGGAGGCATCGATGTGGTGGTCCGACGGCACCGACGACGCAGAAGCAAGGTGGCCGGGCGGAGAGGCGTGAGATGTGGCGGCCTGACGGGATGGAGAGGAGGAGAAGGGGCTTCGGCGGCGCAGGGTGGCGGCCCGACGCCGCAGGACTAGGGTGACCTGTCTGGGGAGGCGGCGGCACGGGGTGGCGGGGATCTGACGACTGTCGGCGGCACTCGGTGGGGGGAACAAAACTGGAGGCTTTGTCTTGGCCCTATTGCGGTCTGGCCGGAGTGGCAATTTGAACGTAGTATCGTCATCCAATAGGAATATCAGTTTAAAACGAAATGTTTTTCTTTAAGGGGCTAATTAGAATTGTCAGAATTGCCAGGTTCTCACAATTCTGGAATGCACTAGTAATTCTGATAATTGAGAAAGAAACGAGTTTTTTTGTGATTGTAATTTTCCGGACAATAATTCTACAGAATGAGTCAAAAGAACTGGCTGTGGAGCTTCCTGCCAAGTGGATACAAGAGACACATTAATCCTCTCACACAAAAAAAACAGACCCGTTAATCCATTATGCGGAACATCATGCTAAGGTTGATCGTAATGGAAGTATCATAAGCAATATCATGGATACCAACTAGGCTTATTTAATGATGTGACACACCACTAAATGATGAAAGAAAGAGTGTGGTATCATATTGTGTTACCATATCATATTAAATATTCTACTACTTTGTATCATGCATGGCAATTAATAAGACAACCTAGATACAAACTTATGATACTATGCATTACGAAAGTAATATTATACACTAATATCATATGCATGATACTAGTATATGATACTCCCCATTACAGGCAACCTAAGATGCGGTGAAGTAATGGTGCCACATCTTCCTAGCTTATGCTAATATTGGCCGCTTCACTAGTTGAGAGGTAATTATGTGGATCTGCACAAATAAATATCCATCATGACCTTCTACGGTCCATCATGGTTTCTCGTCTAGTATCTAGCTTAATTCAAACGAAGAAAATTAATGTGTTACTATTTTAGAATCAGGATTGCTAAATCTGAGTTGACTGGAATTTTGACATTTTCTAAAATAGTAAGACATTAATTTGACATTAATCCTAAATCTGAGTCCATTTTCAGCAAAGAAAACGGCCTTCCCCCTCAGATACCTCGGCTTCGCTCTGTCCATTAGGAAACTGAAGACTATGGGCTTTCAGTTCCTCGAGGATAAGGTTGCGAGCAAGCTGTTGACTTATGAGGGCTAGACATTACCATCATTGGGCGGACGACACTGGTTAAGTCGTTCATTTCATCACTTTTTGTCTAGTTCGACACCTCTTTGGTCATGCCGCCCGGCATCCTGCACAACATCAACAAGCTAGAGCGGGCATTCCTTTGGTCGGGGTCGGATAAGACGTTGGGTGTCAAGTGCAAAGTAAACAGGGATATTGTAAGTCGTCAGTTGGAATATGGAGGACTTGGAGTGTTAAACACAGAAAAATTTTGCGCGAGCCATGCGCTTGAGGTGGCCCTGGTTCGAGTGGACCATCCCACACAGGTTGTGGGTCGGTTTGGGAAACCCGTGCGATGAAAAAGACCTGGACTTCTTCTATGCATCAATGATAATCACGGCGCCATGGCTGCACGGTTGCAAGCCTAGAGATTTGGCTTCGCTCGTCTTCATGGCCTCCGCCAGAAAGAACCGGAAGGTGCGTGAGGCCCTAAAAGGCAACACGTGGATTCTCAACATCAAAACAACCACCGTTCTCTCCATCAAGCACATATGCATGTTCTTCACCTTATGGGCGATGTTGAATGACGTCCACCTCGATGACCTTGCCGAAATACCATTGTATGGAAACACACACCGTGGGGACGCTGCTCCACAGTCTGTGCCTACAAGGCTCAATTCCTTGGCTTGGTCTTCTCCCGCGTGGAGAATAATCTTGAGGGTTTGGACGTCACTGAAGGCCAAGTTCTTCGCGTGGCTAGCTATCCAAGATCGAATTTGGACTGCTGATAGGCTGGAGAAACGGGGTTGACTGAATTGTGGACTATGCACCCTTAGCAAGCGTGAGCAAGAAAGTGAACCACATCTATTCTTCAAATGTCGCTACACGCTCATGCATTTGAGCTTGGTGAGGGAGAAATATGGACTCCATCACCATGACACATCGACTTGGCATCTCGAGGACTCGATGTTAAACTGGTGGGCTGACAGGACCGACTCAGGGGTCCTCAATAGGAAGGCAATAGCTTCTTTCATCAATCTTGTCTCATGAACGGTGTGGAATGAGTGAAATGTTTGGGTCTTCCGACATCGGAGCGCTCCACCGTCGATCCTCCTGAACATCATTGATCAAGACGCAAACCTCTGAATCACCGCTGGGGCAAAGAAACTAGGCATCATTATTACGCATTAGTAATCCCACATGTTGTGTATGAGTGCATCGTCCGTAACAAACAATTCTTCTCTCTTAATTAATATATGAGACAAATGTTTTACCCCCTTTAAAAAAATACTATATTTGTGAGATCTAATATGTGAGATCTCTGCTAAAAATTCTTTCAAACTTTTTTATACGTTCGGCCACTTGATTATCTAGCCACACCCTTTCAGAATAGTAATTGTGCAAGTTCCTCTTGTACCTCACTTGGAAAACTTAGCTGAGAAGCATCAGTCAGTCAGAGAATAACTCTACCAATAGAATATGCTAGCAGTGTGTACACCGCGTCTGCTCATGGGGAAAAAGCTCAGAAACTTAACCGAGTTATATTTTAACTAATTAAAGCGGGCAAAAGATCATCTCGAAGCTTCAGATCGGAAAGTAAACAAAGGGAAGTTCAGATGCGCTGAAGGCACAGCCCCACAGGCGAACAACACATAAAGAACGTTGCTTTCCTATCAGTTTTAGAGTCATGGGCGTCTTGTGAGTGAACTTAATTACATGTATGTCCCATAATGATACATAAACTTGATTTTTTGTTGCAGAATGAAAGCATGCTTTATGTCTTAAAAGGGAATGATCACATAAGAACGGACGTTCGGAGCTCGGCCTCTAGAGGCCGAAATTTTCGAAAAATTCAAAATTCAAACTTGTTGGTTTTAAAATATTAAAAAAATATGCAAGTAAATAAAGATGTCATGTATATGTGTGTAAAATTTTAGGATGAAATATCTTGAAATACGATCTGCACAAAAAAGACAAATTCATAACCTGAAACAATGAATAGTGTCATGTGTAAAAAAGCCTCAGATTTATCTTTTTTGTACAGCCCTCATTTCAATGTTTTTTAAAAAAATTTACACACACATGTGTTATGCCTTCACTTATCTCTGTATTTTTTCAAAAAAAAATTAAAATGTAAAAATATGATTTTGCATGAAATTTAAATTTAAAATTCAAAGGTCTACATGGAGCTCGGCCACCAAACGCAATTTCCGATGATCATAGATACTATAACTTTTCAACAGTAATATGATAAGTACAGTAATCTCAATTCCTATACTCACGAAACCAAGTGAGAAATTCTACAGTAAAAGAAGTGAAAAGTTGTACAGTTCGCGTCCGCTCATAGAGAAAATCCATAGAACATCACAAAGATGCAGGAAAGGTCACATAGAACTGCTCCATTTCATTCCTCGGCAAATATTACAAGGAAGGAAGTGTGTACTGATTCCATTCTCCAGAGTCGCTCATGTGCTAGCCACAATGGATCCAGAGCGTTGGTGCGCGCGAAAGAGAGGCGCACCGTCCGCCATTACTGGTGAGCTCCCTACCCCTAGCACGAGCTGCCAAGCAGAGCAACCGGGTCACGCGGTGACCGTCGCCGCGAGGCGGCCCAGCCTGGACGGGCGAGGCTCGAAGTCGCGGCAGCGGCGGTGGTCGCGGCCGGCGGAGGACGGCGCGCTGACCAGCCGCAGCAGGTGCGCGCGCAGGACGGACCGGCCCTTGCTGGTCATGCCGCCGCTCCTGGTGACGGTCGCGCTCGATCCCGGCGACGCGGCCTGCTGTGAGGCGCGGCCGGACGGCGACGGCGACGACGTCTGTGGTCGCCCCCGCGGGTTGCGGTGGCGAGTGCAGCGGAAGGAGCCCGGGTGGCTCGTCGGCGAGCAGAGGCAGGTGAGCTTGCCGCCGGTGCTGGAAGCCCCGCACGAGGCCCTCGAGGTCGAGGTCAAGGCGGATGGGTTCGCCATGGTGGTCTGGGTGTCGGACTACTCTCGGTTGGTTTGTCGACAGAGCTGAGAACAGGAGCGGTGGTTGCCGGTGGATGTCGTCGGGAGTCCTGGCCGTGACTGAAGAAGGCGCGCTCCCTATTATATAAGCTCGCCGGTCGCCGCACGGCCCTGTGCGAGAGTAAAAAAAGTGTAAACCACAAAGCAAGTGCCTCAAACTCTCTTCCAAACCATACAGGGGTAGTAGTTTAAGCTAAAGTTCACCTTCACGCGTATATCAGTTTCTTCTTCCACGTCACTGTGCTACGGACACGCACACGGTGAAGTATCGGAAGCCACGGACCAAACTGAACACCAAAAAGCTACGAGGGAGATGTTCATCTTCATCGTGCATGCAGTGCGTGTGTGTGCCCGATCCGCTCAGCTGTGTGTGTGTATGCAACACATGCTCCAAGAGCCGAGCTCATGCAGAACGTATTATCTTTCTGAGTTGAAGCTGGAGATCTTCCATTGGTTTATGTTTGTCTGTGTGTTGATTCAGAGTGGTCTGTTAAGTACTTGCTGTTTGGTTATGGTGGTTCGGTAGGGTCTCTTGTGATACTATGTGGTGATAGTATCTTCTGCTTTGAGCGGTTTACAGTGGCGAAGGCAGCAATCTGTCATGCTTTGGCAACTGTCATACCTAAACCTTGTTGCAAATGCTAGGTATATATACTCCTATACTTGATTCTGTACACCACGCGCCTGAAGATTTGAGCGAAGTGTGTGCCCGCTTGCTTGGCATGATTGCTGATGGGTCATTGTTCGATTTGATGCAGTGGGCTTAGTAAGTTGTAACTTCACTACACGTCTATACATCAGTAAAACTAATTATTACTATGGCATGGCACGGGGCTTGATACGGACTGACGGCCACTAACGCACGACTGCACTTTGTATTTTCGTTATGCTTTTTACGATGAAAAGGAAAGAAGCCTGGTTTGAAAAAGAAAAGAAAAATCTTTCTCAAAAGAAACCAATATGTTCTTATACTCCAATCGTGGCGCTTCCTATGCTCTTCATATACTCCGATCGTGGCGCTTCCTTTTGCTCTCCTACACGGCTACACCGGTGGAAACCACTCACTGATCCCTCCACCACTCACTAGCATGTTCTTCGCCTATAATTCGTACTGTTCGTATTGCTTTATCCGCGACGCCGACATCTCTAAATCTAAATCGGGCACGTATGTAGCAGTGTGAGTGAATCGGGCGTGACTCAGAGCAGCCGCCTTTCGCGTCGGCTCTCGTGCTACACTTCCATACTCTCCTGTCCTGCCTAACCATTTTGTTATCTAGCTCAAGTAGTACTCTAAATTATTGGCTCATATGCAATTCATGTCGACCGTCCTCGTCATCGTGTGTGTGATGTACAGTCGGATCGGAGAAGGCAGCACGCATCCATGCATGCATGTCCGATGTGCCATGTGGGCAGTCCAGTGTAAGTGTTTGTTTAACACTGATCCAGTTCAGAAACTTCAGGAACTGTTACTTTCATTACAAATCACCGATTTGGGATCTAGTTCTTCACAAAAGCCATCGATCACCGCACGCTTATTCTCTGAAATTCTCCATCTTTTGAACAGTTCTTAATCTCCAAATAACCCAAAACCATCAATTACCACACTATTTATCACCAACTTTATCCCAGAAGATCAAACTATCCTCTCCTCTAGCTGCAGGTACTTAAATAGAGCCCTAAAAACGATCTTGAAAGGACATATCATAAATTTCACTAAGACCCTGCAAAGAGAAAGACCTGTTTAGAACATGGTAACATACAAACTAGTTCAGAGAAGATGAGACGGATAAATATGAAAATACTACCAATAAATTTGTGTAGCTGGTGAATGCATTGTCGTCCGGCAGTGGAGTTTCTACACCTGAGCTCATATGCCCCTGGTGTGAACAGTAAAATAACTAAAATAAAAAAATATTTCAAAATATTTTAAAAAAAGTATGACATACTTTAAGAAATGTTTGTTGTGTATGCAAAATTTCATCATGGAGTAACATCAATGAATGGCGTGGTAAATAAACAATGCTCTCTAAATGTTACTTTCAAACGCATTTTGGAGCTTTGATTTTTTTGCCACGACTTCCAACAACGTGATTTCGCGATGAAATTTTGCTTGCACAACAAACATTTCTTAAAGTATTTCACAAAAAAAGGGAATTTTAAAAATATTTTTCTATTTTATTCATTTTAATGTTCACACGAGGAGCATATGAGCTCAGGTGTAGAAAGGTACTTTCCTTGCCGTCCTTATGACAAACACGCATTGGTACTTGAGAACCTACACCACCACCTTTCTCATGTTGCTGCACAAATAAATCAATATAGTTATTTAGCATACAGTAATGAACAAGGAATGACAATTACAAGGGTTTTCCGCAACAAACGCTAGATTTACAAGGGACATCTATTGGTACTTGAGTTTCTACCCCACCATCATTCTTTTGTTTCTGCATAAGAAATCAACTTTGTTATTTAACAAGTAGTAATAATGAATAAGAACTCTATATTGCAATGGTTTTTAGCAACATACGCTAGATTTAGTATGTTTTTTCCTTTTGAACTTCCGCATCTTATCGAGTCAATTGCCACATCTCTTTAAAGTTTTCTCTTTAACCTCCTTTTTCTTTAAACATGTAGCACTAAGCAAATCTTCATCTTGTGGAACAACATGTTTGACATGATATGAATCACGCAAAATACTTATAGATGCACTAAGTTTGTCTTGAGGTTACTTATCGAGGCAATCAAGTGTGTTGTCAACCTATGCAACATTCTGTTGAGCTTGTGGCTTGATATGCCAAATTTAGGAATTTGTGAGACCAAGACTTACAACGGAGCATAGCATCCAAAATTGGATTTTCAATGCTTCTCTTCCCTTTGTTAGGCAACAACTTGATATTCATCAAGTCAAGGACTTTCAAAACATGGCCACAAAATATTCCAGTCCTTTTAAACTATCCACAAGAACATGAAGATGTTTTCTCCAATGGATCATCAACGACAATGCGCTCCAGTTCAAAACTTAAATCACCATCTGCCCTCACAATTGCAACATTTTTTTTATTTCTATCCAATGATGTAGTAGATGCAACCATGGATCTCTCATATTCAGTTAGGAATACATCAAATATAATGGATGTGTAAAGTTTGCTTGTTTGCAGCTGCATAGGTGTCCTCATGCTTATTCTAGGTAGCCTTTTCCTAGCTTCAAATTATGTAACTAGCTCATTGCTTCTTTTTCCTTGCACTGCTCTTTCAGAATGCTTTAAGAACAGAATGATGTCAAAATCAGATTTAAGATGTTTTTCAGGTCATTATTGAAACATTCACTTAATTGTGTGTTTCTCGGTCCAGTGTGAAAATGCCCCTCACCTAACATTAAACACATTTTATCTTCAACTTGTAGATGCTATCCAGCCATGATTTCTTCTTATCGTCCATCTTATTCCTCATGGTGTCAAATGCTTTTCGAAGGTCATTGTGTCCTCCATTTTATACATCAAAGAACTAAACTCTAAAAGATTACGGGCTTCTTCATCTACCTCATTTTATCTTTTGGGGAACGTGAGTCATCGGCTTTCCTATTGCATAAGTGCTTCATACCATTCTACATAATGTGAAAGGTACATAACCCACATCATGCTTCTGTGAATACCTCCCCAACAACATTTCCCATTGTAATGTCTTTATCAGTAAATATAGCTCTAGGTTGTCTTCCATTGTGTGCAGCTAGAAACGCCTCAAATAGTCATTGGGAAGTGGTAAATGTTTCATCAAACATAAGAGCAGCACCAAAGATTAATAGTCTCTTCCTGAACTAATTGAATCGAACAAAAACACCAAAAGGCATATATTATTTGTTTGTAGCAAAAGGAGTATCGAATGTGACAACATCGTCAAAGTGTGCAAAATCAATGAGCATCTTAGCATCAACCAAAAATATATTGCTTATATTCTCCTCACAATCCAATTGCAAAGCATATTGGCAATAAGCATTATCGGCGATCTTGTCTTGAAAATACTTCAACATGTCTCCTCCATGTCCATGTGCCAACTCTCTTTGGCGCCTGCCCTTCAAGTGACGTTGTAGCTCACAAGGATTGTAGGTGATATTCATTGGTGCTCCAAGTCAGCGACTCGCTAGCCCATGTGAAGCTTTTGACCTAATGGCAGAATCATCGACTAACTCAATTTCAAAAGGTTGAACTTGTGAAATCTTCATTTGTGATAACATCAAACTGAATGTTTGTGGCAGGTAAAGACCATGATTGTGTACAAGCAATACATCAACCACTTCATAATTCTCTCACACTCAATCCAATGAAAGTGTCATCCAAACTTCACAATTTGTTTTTATTTGAGCTCGAGGATTGTTTGTGATATGATCCTTCTTGTGCTTGAAGACCCTCGTAGGCACACACATATCTACATGAATTGCCTTCCCGTCAAATTTACTCTTATTTTTATACTTGTTTCTGGCCTCAAAACCTGCACGATCTCTGTAGTTTACCTAGAACAACCAAGCATCATCAAAGTTTCTGAATTTCAGAACAACTTGAGATAACCAGATAGAATTCTTATTTTCCGTACACAAAAATTAATTAGTCTTTGTTCCTACAGATCGGGTTGCAAGCTTATTCTTATTCTCATCACCGACGATCCAGGTCATCGATGGAGGGGTGCCGCTAGAGGAAGGCGGCGGAGGGAGTCTCTTAGCGGCGGCTAGGGTTGTTGGTCGCTCGTCCGAGAGGAAAAAGGACTCCCATGGTAATCTGTGCGCGACTTGAAGCGATTGCCTTTCACATGGCTCTCGTACTACCGTCGTGCCTAACCATTTTGTTATTTAGGGCAACTAGTCTGGTCTATACTTGCTCCCAGTGGCGGAGACAGTGGACCGGCAGAGCCCTGGCCCCTCTAATAACATGAATTTGCTATGGAATTACTGATAAACAGTGTAAAATTAGAGATTTTTTATTGCTGAACGTCTATTTTTCTTTTTTTGGAAAAGGAGGAAAGACCTCCGGCGTGTGCATCTGCACGATGCATGTGACCATATTATGAAGCAAGAAATCAAACAATCTCTAAGTACGGGTACAAACTCAGTCCTAGCTGAAATAAAACTAAATGAAGATAAAAAAAGGTAAGCGTCATCCCCGGCTACAATAGATTAAGATGACTAAACACCTAATCTAGTATTGAACCGTCATTCAAACCGGTTACAAAAATCCTGAGCTACCATCCTTTATCGACCAGATTTTTTATTGTCAAACATATATTTTTCTTAGCCTCCCCCCCCCTCCCCCCCGGCGGTGGACCCCGATCAAAATTTTCTGTCTCCGTCACTGGTTGGTCCATTATCGGATTACTGCTTGCGTGGAATATCTTCAGCTAAATCACACGAAAACATACTCAAATGACTGGATATGCATGCATGTGGATCGTTCTTGTCATCGCGTGTACTTACAGCCAGATGAACATATGCATGCACGTGTGACGTGTCATGCGTGGGCAGTGCGGTGCAAATTTATTCCTCTGATTAGAACTTGCGCTACCGAAGGATCGACCAAGCAGTAGCAATTCAGTTTAGGAATTTCTGAAACACAACCGATTAGTGAATTAGGATCCTTAATTAGGCTAGACTAGTGCTCGTCTTAATCAGCCGATTAGTAGTGTGATAATTGTGTTAGAAATTAATTAGTATATTAATTCAAGGGATGTGTCTAACCCCGAACAGTCGTGTCTCCTCTCTCTCTATTGTCAACAGGCACCTGTTTTGGAGGGATGCCTCCGAACAGACACCTCTTTCTCGCACCTCTTCTAAATGTATATATATTTGAGAATCAATAGAAATCTGGACTAATCGTCCATTCACTTTCATTCAATCTCGTTTTACTCGAACATGTTATCAGCACAAAGATTCTAACAAGAGCAGTAGACGTCGTCGGAAGATTGTTGTGCTGCGACGGACATCTGCATGCATGTTGGCGAAGAAATCGATCAGAGCACTTTCTCCTTTTGAGTTTTGTGCTCTTATGTTTAATTAATGATCTAAGAATTGCTCAATTGAATTACGCATGTACAGAAGCAATCACAGACATGCATCCACATGCATGCATCTCTACCAAGAGCGGAAGTCACTCCGCCAATCTACAATTACCCCCGAAGATGGCCAGAAAAGTTGGCTGCTCGAGTTTCAGCCATCAAGCAATTCATGGCGAAGCGAGGTGTTCCTCATGCGAAAGAAATAAAATATTCAGGAGGAGATTGATTGACTGTTTGATTTTAACTTCTTGCATCAATTAATAATCTAATAATGGATTGTTTATCTTTATACACTCACGTGAATCTCATGAAGAATTGATCAATCATGAACCACAGACAAAGAGAAGAAGTACCAGGCCGTTCTCCAATTTTCTTTTCTTCTATTGAAGCACATGAACAAGCGATGTTGTTATTGCACTTCATCCACATCGCGAAGGCGTTTCTTCTACTTGCAAAAAAGACATCTGGCGCGGCGAGGCCTCGATCCATGCGATACACCCAGACAACGGGGGGCAACACCGGCCTCGACGAAACGGCGGCCTCCATCCCGAAGGGCACGACGACCCTCGGCCCCGTCACTATCCTCCGGCGCGCATCCCCGTCATGGCCATCGACCGGCTCCAACGGACAAGACACGAGTCCCGGTGGTGCGTCCTCAGACGCGACCGTCGTCCAACACGACGACCCGACCTCTCGCTCACGCTTGACCGCGGCGCCCTCGCGCCAGCCACGAGGCAGCATCCTTCCCGGTGGCGACCTAAACGAACCAGTTTGATTCTTATCTAGGCAAAGGAAGACAATCCCTTACATATCCCTATTGAGCCCTCAGGCTTAGAATACTTTGCAAATATGTCATTATACTTTCTGCGAATGAAATTACAGAAATATGTTGGCTGCACTTTGAAGCCCTCTGGTTTTCATATATTACATAAATATGTAAATTATTAAGTTTTGCATCCATATGTATTACCATAGTAATATTAATGCAAAAGAATATTTTGCGTGCATTTATCCCTTCGGAATTTAAGATAATATATATGTCTTTGCCGCAAAAATTTCCTAAGGCATGTGTTTTAGAAGAACAACTATTTTTGCAATTAATTTAATTTTTGCAAATCTTATTGTAATTCAAAACAAGGATTACATAGTCTCATACTTAAGATGATGGCATCCAAGTTTATTTGTGAATTACGAGGTATTGATGACATCTACTTCACAATTCATAGATTATTCATCACTACTATGAGGTCTACATCTTGTTTGTGTTTACAAGGAGATTACTTTCAAAATGCTCTTCCAAATATTAATATGTGACTACCTCTAGATATCATAAGGTAATATTGGCATCTATTTTAAAAATTTACAGACTATCCACTATTACTGCAAGGTCTACATCATGTCACTTTGACAAATGATTACCTTCAAAGTGATTTCATACATTTAGCATAATATAAGGTAATAGAATTATAAACATCTACTCACAATAGTCAGACTATGTTTTCTATTACTACGAGATCTACACCATATTGGTGATTATCTTCAAAGTGTTATCCTTAATAAATTGAGGTCTACACATATGGCTATAAGGCATCAGCCGTAATAGAACTTGCTCCTCCGAAGCATTCATTGTTGTTGTTCACTAAAATATTTTACTCTCATAGTAAATATTGTTCTTGCACATTTTGCTTGAATATGTCATAGGAAACCATGAAAATATTTGCAAATACATGTGATTACCTTCTATTACATTCGTAAAATGCATGGCAATGGAGCCTGCGTCACTATTTCTAATTATAGTGTCATCCATCCATCAAGATGGATACCATAATTTATAACGAGTGTCTCAAACACTATTGCAAGATCCACATCACATTGTGGTTGTTATTTTCATAGTGACTAAGCAATGTTAAAATTGCAAAGTCTATGTTTTGGTCGTGACTCTAAAATCACACTTTTCTCACGAATGAAACCCAAAACATTAACAATGATTTTATCGCATGCACTATATTGAAGGTTTACACCCCATGTTCATCAAGCATCACCTTGGCGGATTGTGTTCAACAAGATCGTTTCATCCATATATTTTATTTTACTCCTAGAAGTAAATTAAATAAATGCATTAGCATTTTTAAGTAACGCATGTCTGACATTTCCAAATACAGTAAATGCATGATTTGGTGGGAGTATTTATTGTAAGATGATTCATGACATCAGTCATTATATCCACATGAGGCACTTGTGGCCACTATAACTCCACCTTTAAAATATATGTCATGGCTATTCTCTTAAATAGCTAAGTATGTTTATATGTATTTTGTTTGTCAACAACTTCACTTAGTTCTCAAACTAAGTACATAATGGACGAATATTTATTCATCTTGAATATTTCCCTTAAAAGAAACATGCTGCCATGAGCACATCGCGAATAATCACCCATTCGTTTCTCAAGACCTCAAGTCTATCGCAGCTCACATTTTTGTCACTCAATCAACTTTAAGTTGAGATCTCATAATCAAATGTTTTCATCTGAAATCCTGTTGAAAAGCTCTCAATACACTTTACATCTTCTTATGATAGTCCTACCATTTTCATGGTAAAGATACATATTATTTCTTAAAATCATCATATTCATCCAAGGGTGCTTCAAATATTTGCTAGCATTGAGAATACTACGCAAGTCAGTGGTCACAAAATAGAACCATGAGGAATTAAAAGTAAAGTGGAGGATAAAGACAACCAATGACATAATTACCTTTTAATTGGTAATTGATCATTTCCAAATGATCACAAAGACAACTCTTAAGTTAGTCAAATGTGTGGTTACATAAATATCGTACATATGATTACCAAACCCTCAAACATATGGTCAAACCACACCATTAATTTATTAAAAGGCAAATAAGTTCATTGGGGTATTTGAAAATTTGCAAACATACTGCGAGAAACTATTCTGGTAAATGATGTTCTCAAATCTTCATGAGCGGAGAACCAAAAATATAGTGCAATAAAAGAATGATCAATTCGTTTGCGCCTACGATATGTTTGCATACTTCATTTTTTAGTAATATCGGAGACCTCATGTAATATCCCGATTATTCCCAAAATATTGGTTGCCTATAGTTGCACTACTACATGTACTATAATGTCCAATATCCTATTTCTTGGACATCATGTTTGATAAATTTTGAATGTATCAATCAATTCATACTTAGTTTTGTTGCGTACAAAATAATTTTCTAAATCTTACAAAATATTTGGTTATAAGCCTTACAATCCTGGTTTGGGGTTGATTAGAAAATTATGGACAATTCTATTGGTCACAACTTAACTAGTTGTAAAATTTCCCAAATCATCAGATTTTATGTGCACCACATGTGTGATAGGGGAATTAATTTAAGGCACCCTCACCTTACAATTCTAAATGAGCAACTAATTCTTCCTTGAACACATTCAGAAGATATGTGAATTACTCAACCATTATGTAGTATTATATAGATACTTCATGGTACTCATGGAAACATTTATAAAATGATTTCCAGTGTGTCTCTTGTCACACAAACCATGAATGATATAAGTAAATTAATTTCTCAAATTCTCAAAGTAAGAGCAAGTTATCCTAAACAAGGGATAAATCCATTCGAATTGACAACTTCGTTGAACTCATTTCACAAGCAATGTCTGATTATACATATACATTATGTAATACACATAATGGTTTAGTTCAATATCTTATCAAATATAATGAAATTAATAATATGACCAAACTTATAGAATCGTAATTTACTAGACTCATGTTAGACAAATACGGCATTACACACCGTAAGTATGATATAAATCATACCAACTGCATAGCATACTACTTTCCCCTCGTAGTAATTACGTGGAAATCAATAAAGTATTTCCTATCTGCGATAATTCGATTACATACCGATATCACCACTCCAACATACATCAATGGGCTCTCATAGAAAATTAGGGATCTATGTGAGGAATAATAATTTATTCGTCAATCAAAATTATTCATAGCCCGTATGCTGATTGCATTCGCAATAAGGACATTTCTGGCATTAGGGGAAGATAAGTACCACAAAGAATGCCACGAAATAAATTTGAAATGTTATTCACATTCAGTCCTTATATCCACATACTCAAAGAATCTGAACACGAAGTTTAGAATCACATATTTGCAACACATTGCAAATCTGCCACATACATTTACTGATCACAAAGGTGTCACTCAATTTTATATTCCTGCAGTAAAGTGTCAGAAAGAGTGGAGGTACCTTATAAACCACTCTTCTCCCGAAATGAGAGCAAGAGGGGGAGAAATTTGACCACACGAGATATAATCTCGCATATGCTTCCGCGGAAACAGAGGAAATCAAATCATCAACCAGTAATTGTAATTCAATATCAAGTTGAAAGACACCTCACTGGATGCTCATCATCCAAAGCCCGACATAAATGTGCACAAATATTTTGGTGTCGGGACATCGAAACACATTGAATCCATTGTTGTAGGAAATCACAAGGAGTTAAAAGGATTAAATACATTTCCACAAATTTCATTGATTCCTCCAGAATCATATAATATAAGTCTAAATTTGTCGACATATATTTCTTTCCAAAATTGCTAAAACCTTTTGGGCCCTGAACCAAAATCCATGGTAGAGTGCCTCTTGTACTCATATTGGTTCACGTAAAAGGAAGCAAGTAATGAAGAATAGCACACACTCATCAAAGAGTGGTGTTTACCACAGTAATACCTACTCTTCATAAGTATCTTTCATAAGGAATACTAAAAACTTCTCATTCATAGACAAAGTCAATGAGGTGGTGAAAAAGCGAGGCTTGTAGCAAAAGGGTTCACGCATAGACCCGACATCAAATTATGATGTAACATACACTCATGGTATGAGTGGAATTAAGTTTTGATAATAAATATCATTGGTAGTACAAATAATATTATCCATGCAGTTAATGGATGCATTGACTACATACTCATATGAGTCACTCATTTCGGAAATCTATATTAAAGTCCCTGAAGGGCTTCATTTCCGAATCGAAAAACAAATCGCAACATGTATTGTGTAAAACTTCATAAGTCACTCTATGACTAGAAATAGTCGTGAATCATATGGTACTACCGACTAGACGAGTTCCTTCTTCAGAGGATTACTCAAAGGATGATGATTGTTTATGTGTTAATAAAGGAATACCAAAATTTTATTTCCTTACATCACCTTAGTGTATATGATTTCATCATCAATGTCTCTACAAGACCTAAACATACATAAAATAATCTCAAGACGGAAAATTTGAATTCAACCAAATTTAGCTTAAGTTTACAACTTGAGCATTCTCTCAAGAATACATATCAGTCTACATATATCCAAACATATACGAGAAGTTCAATTTGGATATATCATATCAACAAAAGACATGTATGGTCATACTACCTTTTATAAGGTACAAACCATTCATACCTAGGGGTGATAATGAAGTGATACTAGGACCTGAAGTTCTATATCTCACTAATGCCAAAGCACTCATATACTTGCAAAATACGTCAGGCCTGACACTATATTTGCTATCTTTATTCGGAGTGCAACCTCAAACAAAAGGTATATGGTTGATATAAGTACTATGATCTTATATCTGAAGATTACAGTAAATCTTGAATATTTCCATCAGAAATAGAAGATATGACCATGATATGATGTAATGATATTGGCTCTTTATTTGATCCCAACGATGCCATATCAATGACTGGATTTGCTGGAATAGCCTTCACATGGAAGTCATATAAATGGATTTTAATGGTTATTTTCACTTATCATTCTGACATAATTGCTTTATCCTAAAGCATTGCAAAATATGTATGTCTTGGCAGAATGATTGACCACACTCAAAATCGTGTTGTTGAGATTAATTAGAATCACATAACTTGATTTTTCAAGATACTTCCACTTGTGTTATTCAATACCTACAGGTTATATGAAGAGCAATATCATAAATCACATTGCTCAGAAATTACTTATCCTTATGGATTATAGAAAGTTGAGGAAATAATTTGCAAACAAAATATTGTGATAATCCAACAGATTATTCACAATCTCATATTCATGTCAATGGCATTGGGATGAGACATCCTCCATATTTGCAAAGTTCAGGGGGAGTAATCTCCCAGACTATAACCTATTAACAATCATCAGATTGCATATATTGTACTCTTTTTCCCTTGATGAGTTTTTTCATAATGGTTTCTCATAAAAGGTTTTTAACGAGATAATATAAACACAAGTGTCTTTATATGCCATATCATTTTCTTCTTGTATTTTTCCCACTGGGTTTTAAAGGAGTTTTCAATGGCATGTACGATTGCACTCTTTTCCCTTGTGAGTTTTCTCTCAAGTTTCTCATAATGGTTTTTAGTGAGGCAATATCTTCTCAAAGATCATATGTCATACTTTCTATTTTCCTTACCGGGGTTTTTAAAGGAAGTACTCAAGACATATTAATTGTTCTCTAAACTTATCAATGAGTTTTCTCCTTCTTCAAAGGTTTTCTCATATGAGTTATCAAGAGACAATGATCATCATATGTTGCATCATTTTCTCCTTATTTTTCCCATTGGGTTTGAAGGAGTTTTAGCAACATATCTACTCTATTCTCCTCATATTTTTCCCACAGGGTTTTTGGGGGAGACTCTCAAGATTATTTGGAAGATTTCTCAAGATGGAAGATCTATATGCAAGAAGCTTTCAACAATGGAACATTCAAGGAACGGTGTTGTACAAGGGGGAGTGTTAGAAATTAATTAGTATATTAATTTAAGGGATGTGTCCAACCCCGAACAGTCGTGTCTCATCTCTCTCTCTCTATTGCCAACAAACACCTGTTTTGGAGGGATGCCTTCGAACAGACACCTCTTCCAGATGTATATACACTTGAGAATCAATAGAAATCTGGACTAATCGCCCATTCACTTTCATTCAATCTCGTTTTACTCTAACAAATTGGTTGTTAGCCAAAACCTCAGAGTCTTAACGTGAGACGGCACTTCCATTTCCACGGCCATGACACATGTGTATTGATTTACCGGCAAACTTATAATACACCACGTGTGGTAAGCAATCCGCTATTACTCCACTGTTTAATAATATACGGAGTAGACCAGAAGCTTAATTCAACCGGGGATGCAGAGTTTATATCTCTCGAGATAATTACACGATCGCCCCTCAAGTCATCCTGATCATCTGCCTGAATTGCCTTAAGGTAGTACAATGAGATAAATATTGGATGAGTGTGATGCGCTTAAGGTGGTACACGCAGACTTTTCTCATAGCTATCACATCCTCCATCGACTTAACGTAGGCGATCAGATCAGCCGGTGAGTAAACTATATACATGATCTAACCAGCATTCCTAACAAAGGGTTAACTCGGTGTGCACACCATTGTCATGGGCCATGCATGTGTACTGTGGGTTTGATGCGGCCGCCGTCTCGAGACCAAAACTTTCCACAGGACCAGTAGCTTTCCTCCAGCCAGCAGCAGCTTAATGGCAGATGACCATCAATCGTGTCCCTTTCTTACAAATGCTTATCCAAAACACTAGCAATTTCCGCGAAATTTATCCAAAACAGAACCGTACCAGCGGGGTAGTTGTGGGGCAGGGTCATATGGCCGGCCATGCCTGCCGATCGAGCTGACATGTGAAGCCGAAATTAAGGTGATGGTGATCTTAGATCTTTGGACAGGGACAACTACATCTTACCCGCCAAAATTTCCTCTCGGCACTAGTGAAAAACGGGCCTTTGGCCTGGACCCTTTAGTCCCAGTCTTCCTCTGCGTCGGGACTAAAGGCCCGGCCACGTCGCCCCAAATCGTAATGCCGCCCACGAGGCTTTGGTCCCGGTCCGTAAGGAGCCTTTAGTCCCGGTTTGTGTCTCAAACTGGGACTAAAGGGCTACGCGGTGTGCAGCTCGCATGTGCGCCACCTTTAGTACCGGGACTAAAGTCCTCTACCTATATATATTGGCCACAGCCCCCCTCTCCCCTCTTCCTTGCATTTTTTTTGGATGGAAGAGTGTGGGTGTGTGCTAGCTCTCCATTTTTCTTGGATGCACTAGAGGTGTTTGTTGAAATGTGTGTTAGAGCGATGCCGCTTCAGTTCACCGAACACAGCTACGATATGAGATGCCCGAGCCACGCTTAAACCTCTTCCTCTTTATTTCTACTTATTCTAAAAGGTTAACAACTATATTTCCTCGTTTAAACCGTGCGGTACTAATTTTTAGGATCGTGATTGTATTTGATATACTATCGTATAACGCAGATGAGCCATCCATGGATGTACGGTGATCGACGCACAGCCACTTACAGAGAAGGCGTGCATTCTTTTCGAGATGCATCCGATGCGAACAAGCATGGTGGTGGCTATATGTTTTGTCCATGTGTTGAATGTCGGAATGAGAAGGATTACACTTCCTCAAGAGTCATTCAGAGCAACCTGCTTCGGTCCGGTTTTATGTCGGGTTATAATGTTTGGACCAAGCACGGAGAAAGAGGGGTTATGATGGAAGACGACGATGAAGAAGAAGAGAACGATGATGACAACTACCGATCTATGTTCCCTGAGTATGCTGATACCGCAATGGAAGACAATGAAGAAGAAGATCAGGATGAAGAACGGGAACCAGATGAGCCCGCTGATGATCTTGGACGGGTCATTTCTGATGCACGGCGAGGTTGCGACACAGAAAAGGAGAGGTTACAGTTCGAGCAGATGTTACAGGACCACAACAAATTGTTGTACCCAACTTGTGAAGATGGCCAGAAGAAGCTGGGTAGCACACTGGAATTGCTGAAGTGGAAGGCGGAGACCGGTGTGACTGACTCGTCATTCGAAAAGTTGCTGGTACTGATGAAGAAGATGCTTCCAAGAAAGAACGAATTGTCCGCCAGCACTTACGAAGCAAAGAAGCTTGTCTGCCCTCTAGGATTAGACGTGCAGAAGATACATGTATGCCCTAATGACTGCATCCTCTACCGCGGTGAGAAGTACGAGAATATGGATAAATGCCCGGTATGCACTGCATTGCGGTATAAGATCAGAAAAGATGACCATGGTGATATTGAGGGCGAGCCACCCAGGAAGAGGGTTCCTGCCAAGGTGATGTGGTATGCTCCTATAATACCACGGTTGAAACGTCTGTTCAGAAATAAAGATCATGCGAAGTTGTTACGATGGCACATGGAAGATCGTATGAAAGACGATAAGTTGAGGCACACCGCTGATGGTCGGCAGTGAAGAAAAATCAAGAGAGAGTTCCCGAGATTTGCAGCTGACGCAAGGAACTTATGGTTTGGTCTGAGTAAAGATGGCATGAATCCTTTTGGGGAGCAGAGTTGCAGTCACAGCACCTGGCCCGTTACTCTATGTATCTACAACCTTCCTCCTTGGTTGTGCATGAAGCGGAAGTTCATTATGATGCCAGTGCTTATCCATGGTCCAAAGCAACCCGGCAACGATATTGATGTGTACCTAAGGCCATTAGTTGATGAACTTTTACAGCTCTGGGCCGAACCAGGTGTACGTGTGTGGGACGAGCACAAACAAGAGGAATTTGACCTTCGAGCGTTGCTTTTCGTAACCATCAATGATTGGCCTGCTCTTAGTAACATTTCAGGACAGTCAAACAAGGGATACAATGCATGCACGCACTGTTTGGATCAGACAAAAAGTATATATCTGGACAAATCTAGGAAGAATGTGTACCCGTACAATCGTCGTTTTCTTCCGCCCAAGCATCCCTTAAAGAAAAAAGGCAAGCATTTCAATGGCAAGGTAGAACCCCGGGGGAAGCCTGTCATCCGTACTGCTGCTGAAGTATTTGAGATGGTCAAAGATTTAAAAGTAATCTTTGGAAAGGGTCCAGGCAGCCAACCTGTTTCTAACGGCCCTGATAAGCGCGTACCCATGTGGAAGAAAAAATCTATATTTTGGGAGCTAGCCTACTCGGAAGTCCATGAGGTCCGCTCGGCAATCGACGTGATGCACCTGACGAAGAATCTCTGCGTGAATATTCTAGGCTTCCTGGGCTTGTATGGGAAGTCAAAAGATACACCGGAAGCACGGGAGGACCAGGAACGTCATAAAGGAAGAGATGGCATGCATCCAGGGCAGTTTCAAGGGCGTGCCAGCTACGCTCTTACTAAGGAAGAGAAGGAAATCTTCTTTGAAGTCCTTTTCAGTATCAAGGTCTCGACTGGTTTCTCGTGGAATATAAAGGGAATCGTAAATATGAAAGACAAAAAATATCCAAAACCTAAAGTCTCATGACTGCCACGTGCTTATGACGCAATTGCTTCCGGTTGCATTGAGGGGAATTCTACCGGAAAATGTTCGCCTGGCAATTGTGAAGGTATGTGCATTCCTCAATGCAATTTCTCAGAAGGTAATCGATCGAGAAAGTCTATCAGGGTTACAGATTGATGTGGTCCAATGTCTGGTCAGCTTTGAGTTGTTGTTCCCGCCATCCTTCTTCAATATAATGACACACCTCCTAGTTCACCTAGTCGAAGAGATTAGAATTCTCGGTCCTGTGTTTCTACACAATATATTCCCCTTCGAGAGGTTCATGGGAGTCTTAAAGAAATATGTTCGTAACCGTGCTAGGCCGGAAGGAAGCATCTCCAAGGGCTATGGAACAGAGGAGGTCATTGAGTTTTGTGTGGACTTTCTTCCTGACCTTAAGCCGATTGGTGTTCTTGAATCTCGGTATGAGGGTAGGCTGACAGGAAAAGGCACACTAGGAAGGAAAGCAAAAGTATGTATGGACGGGCATTCTTTCTCTCAAGCACACTACACAGTTCTACACAATTCCACCGTAGTGGCTCCGTATATCGTGAGACACAAGAATATTCTACGCTCCGAAAACCTGGGGAAGGCTGACTCTTGGATTAAAGGGGAACACGAGAAGACTTTCGGCAGTTGGTTGCAGACACATCTCATGAATGACGACACCGTTGGAGATCAGCTGTACTGTTTGGCCAGGCCACCATCTTCGACTATATGTACTTTCCAAGGGTATGAGATAAATGGGAATACATTTTACACGGTTTCCCAAGATAAAAAGAGCACCAACCAAAATAGTGGTGTCCGCTTTGATGCAACAGACGAGAATGGGCACTGTTTGGAAACATATTACGGGTAAATAGAGGAGATATGGGAACTTGACTATGGACCTACTTTTAAGATCCCTTTGTTTTGGTGCAAATGGGTGAAGCTGACAGGAGGCGGGGTAGTTGTAGACCAAAAGTACGGCATGACAACAGTGGATCTCAACAATCTTGCGTACATGGACGAACCATTTGTCCTAGTCAATGATGTTGCTCAGGTTTTCTATGTGAAGGACATGTCTACAAAAAGTATGGAGTTCAAATAAGTTCAAAAAAAATGAAATCCCTTTGTAAGAGATGAGTTCTCGTTCGAAACACTCATACTTCGAGAGAGATTGTCCGTTTTGTACACGAAGTGCATCCAGTTTTTGTCGTAGCCCTCTCAACTTTTTAACACGTTCTATGTGGGTGAAATGATGATAGCATGCCAACTTTCAACATTTTCACAGTTCATTTCTAGTGCTTTTCAATTTTAGGGTCAACTAGCTAAAAAAATAAGTAAATGCATGAAAACTACCAAATGAAGTCAGAAATTGTTGAAATTTCGTGATGTGCCTTTGAATGCTGCATTTTGAACACACAAAAAGTATGGAGTTCAAATAAGTTCAAAAAAATGAAATCCCTTTGTAAGAGATGAGTTCTCGTTCGAAACGCTAATACTTCGAGAGAGATTGTCTGTTTTGTACACGAAGTGCATCCAGTTTTTGTCGTAACCCTCTCAACTTTTTAACACATGCTATGTGGGTGAAATGATGGTAGCATGCCAACTTTCAACATTTTCAGAGTTCATTTCTAGTGCTTTTCAATTTTAGGGTCAACTAGCTCAAAAAAAAAGTAAATGCACGAAAAATACCAAATGAAGTCAGAAATTGTTGAAATTTTGTGATGTGCCTTTGAATGGTGCATTTTGAACACACAAAAAGTATGGAGTTCAAATAAGTTCAAAAAAATGAAATCCCTTTGTAAGAGATGAGTTCTCGTTCGAAACCCTGATACATCGTTTAATTGAAAATAACAAAATAGTTAATAGTTTGGATAGTCAAAATAATTAATTTTGAAAATAGAAAATAGTTTTGAATTATTTATTCAATTTCAAACACTTTTCATTATCATAGTTTTGTCAAATTCTCAAATATGCAAAAATATTTTAATAAACGTAGTTTTTAATTGAAAATAACAAAATAGTTAATAGTTTGGATAGTCAAAATAATAATTTTGAAAATAGAAAATAGTTTTGAATTATTTATTCAATTTCAAACACTTTTCATTTTCATAGTTTTGTCAAATTCTCAAATATGCAAAAAGAATTTTAATAAACATAGTTTTAAATTGAAAATAACAAAATATTTAATATTTTGGATAGTCAAAATAATTAATTTTAAAATAGAAAATATTTTTGAATTATTTATTCAATTTCAAACACTTTTCATTATCATAGTTTTGTCAAATTCTCAAATATGCAAAAAGAATTTGAATAAACATAGTTTTTAATTGAAAATAACAAAATAGTTAATAGTTTGGATAGTAAAATGAATTAATTTTGAAAATAGAAAATAATTTTGAATTATTTATTCAATTTCAAACACTTTTCATTTTCATAGTTTTGTCAAATTCTCAAATATGCAAAAAGAATTTTAATAAACATAGTTTTTAATTGAAAATAACAAAATAGTTAATAGTTTGGATAGTCAAAATAATTAATTTTGAAAATAGAAAATAGTTTTGAATTATTTATTCAATTTCGAACACTTTTCATTTTCATAGTTTTGTCAAATTCTCAAATATGCAAAAAGAATTTTTAATAAACGTAGTTTTTAATTGAAAATAACAAAATAGTTAATAGTTTGGATAGTCAAAATAATTAATTTTGAAAATATAAAAAAATTGAAACTATATGAGAATTTATAGAGAAAATTCAACCTAAATTCAAAGTGACCTCACTTTGAATTCAGGTTGAATTTTCCCCATAATTTCTAATATAGTTTCAATTTTTAAATTTACAGTCTGTTTAGGCCGGTAAGCCTGCTTTAGAGAGGAGCTCGATGGAGATGCTGCGACGGGGCTTATAAACTAGTGTAAGTGCCCCTCGCTGGGCGAGGTGGGACTAAACTTATCGTGCAGCGAGCGGAGGGGCTTTAGTCCCGGGTGGAGCCACGACCCGGGACTAAAGCCCTCGCCTGCCGCCTGCCGAAAAGGGGTCTTTAGCCCTGGGTCGTGGCTAGACCCGGGACTAAAGGTTGTCTTTAGTCCCGGCTCGAGCCTCGACGCGGGACTAAAGGCCCGTGCTTCCCGCCTTTTGGTGTGCCAAAAAAGGGTCTTTAGTCTCGGGTCGTGGCTCCACCCGGGACTAAATGGTGTCTTTAGTCCCGGTTCGAGCACCGACCCGGGACTAAAGCTCCACCTATATAAGCGGGAGTTGGAAATTTCCAACCCAAATCAACCTATATAAGTAGAAGAAGAAAAAGGAGAAGAAAAGAAGAAAAAGGAGAAGAAAAGAAGAAAAGATTTTTTTGTCATTTAATTCCTATTGTTATTAGGTTTTTGCTAGATTATTAGGGTTAGTAATATTTAGAATTAGGTTAGGGTTACAAGAAGAAGAAAGATGAACAAAAATAAGAAAATAAGATTAGGAAAAAGGAAAATAAGAAGAAGAGGAGAAGAAAAGATGACGCCACCGCCGCCGTCGTGCCGGTGAGGAGGAGAAGTAGAAGAAGAGGAGGAGGAGAAGTAGAAGAAGAGGAGGAGGAGTAGAAGAAGAGGAGAAGAAAAGGAAGAAGAAGAGGAGGAGAAGAAGATTTTTTTTGTCATTTAATTCCTATTGTTATTAGGTTTGTGCTAGATTATTAGGGTTAGTAATATTTGGAATTAGGTTAGGGTTACAAGAAGAAGAAATATGAACAAAAAAAAGAAAATAAAATTAGGAAAAAGGAAAATAAGAAGAGGAGGAGAAGAAAAGATGACGCCACCGCCGCCGTCGTGCCGGTGAGGAGGAGAAGTAGAAGAAGAAGGGAGGAGAAGTAGAAGAAGAGGAGGAGGAGTAGAAGAGAGGAGAAGAAAAGGAAGAAGAAGAGGAGGAGAAGAAGATTAATTAATATATAGTTGAACTAGTTATTTAATAAAACTACTTTAATATATAGTTGAACTAGTTGATTTAATAAAACTACTTTAATATATAGTTGAACTAGTTGATTTAATAAAACTACTTTATTTTACTATATATACAATTAGTTTATTTTTAGCAAGAAAATTAATAGAACTAGTTTATTTTTTTAGTTCATTTTACGATGCATATCCCGCATCCTCGTCGTCGACTCGGCGGAGGACACCTGCTTGATCAGAGGGGCCATGTCCGGGACTGGGCTCCGCCCGGCTGGTATTGGGAGGTGCTACCTTCCGGGGGCGTAGGTTGGTGAGGAGCCAGCCCGTTGTTGACCCGATCCTTGTTTGGTGGCGGTCGCGTGGGCCAGTGATGGTGCCGAGGCTTCCGGACACCGCGGAGGTGGTACGTCACCGTGTCAGCGAGGAGGATGAGCACGTCCGTCGCTACATGGTTGCGTTGGAGGGCAGGTTCGAGCATACCTGGCAGGTTCTTCAGGGATCTCACTGGAGCTATGATCATGTGATGGTTCCTTCTCTTTGGGTGTCCACCGCCCGCGACGATACCCGTCGGGCGCTACGGTTCTAGTTGTATTAGTGATGCTATATGTATGATAGTATTCGAGGAGTATTAGTGATAATATTCGACGATGTACGGACACAAAAGATGATGTAGTTTTGCTTATAATTGAATGCATGCTAATTTGAGTACTACTTTATTTTACGATTTGGTTTTGCTTATTGAATTCTCAGATTGGAAAAGTACTCCTACTTTGAATACTATGCAGAAATCTAGGAGTCCCGGGTGGAGCCACGACCCAAGACTAAAGTTGTTTTGGAACGGAGTTCCTGATAGAATAATTCTTTTTTGGTACAAAGTTCAACAAAGTCCTTTGACACTAGACAATGTGACATATAGAAGGGTAGATGAGATTAGGAAAAATAGGATCATTTTCTACACATCTAGAATGTCGCCATTTTGTTAAATCCTTAAAGGTTAAGAGAATCCGTTAGACATATTTTAGAGTTTAGGTTCTAGCCAAGACCCGGGACTAAAGGTCCTCCTATATAAAACGACACTTCGAAGTTTCCAACCCCTCTTATATAGTTTGTTAGTTTATTAGTTAATCAAATGTCCGTTTTTTGCAGAATTATGGATCCACATATTAGGAACCTCGAAGAGGAAGAACTTCTCGAAGATATAATCAAAGACGGCCCCGACGTTGAACCAGCTGAATCTCCGTCGTCATATCTAAACCCCTCCGGATATGGAATGGAGGTCGACCGACACGAAGATGAAGCCGATGGGGCAGGAGATAGGTCCAATGACGGAGAAGGTGATAGCTCCACTGATGGAGAAGCGGTGGAGAAGCCGGTGGAGAAATAATAAAGTCCGGCGAGGTATACATATGAAGTTCGACAATCACTTGTAATATGTGAAAAATATTGGAGATAGCTCTATATTGTATACTTATACATTCATTTGACGAATGTTTCTCCCTCTTAGGCCTCCACATCGAGCAAAGCTACGAAACGAGGCCCGACTAAAAAGTTGGATGCACGGACGCATTTCACCTTTGAGGTGATATTGCCTACGGGCGAACCCAAGCTTCCTAAGAATGTTGCTGACACATTCAAGAAGCAATCCGGAGTTCTCGTTAGGATCACGTCCCGATCAGTGTTCGGGAGTGGAACAAGCGCAAAGGGGCAGCCGATAGTGACTATGTTGCCGAAAGGTACAAAGATAATCTTTGGAATGATCTCATGTCACATTTCAACTGGAAGGCGCCGCAAAAACACTGAGGGCCAAAGTCAAGCAGTGGACTCTAAAGAAGATGGCCGAACTGTTCCGTAGCTGGAAGAAGAAGTTATGGAAAAACTATCGGAAGACAAAGAAAGTGCCAGTATTCGAGGGGTATCTAGCCAAGCAGGCGAATCACTGGAAGGCATTTGAAGAGTACAAGGAGTCAGGAGATGCCAAGGCATTATCAGAAAAGAACAAGAAAAATGCCGACAAGAAGAAATATCACCACAAGCTGGGGCTAGGGGGCTATGAGACTGCCATCCCAAAGTGGGATAAGAAAGAGCAAGATCTGCTAGCTAAAGGCATCATACCTGAACCACTCCGTGATGAGTGGGAATTGAGAGCAAGAAATTGGTTCCTTGCGCATGGTGGTTCGTACGAAGAAGAAACAGGGGACCTCATCTGCAGTGACGGTCTTAGGATACCCAGGGAGAATTGAAAAAAGATAGTGAAAGATGTTGGGGAACGTCGCATGGGAAACAAAAAATTTCCTACGCGCACGAAGACCTATCATGGTGATGTCCATCTACGAGAGGGGATGAGTGATCTACGTACCCTTGTAGATCGTACAGCAGAAGCGATTAGAGATCGCGGTTGATGTAGTGGAACGTCCTCACGTCCCTCGATCCGCCCCGCGAACAATCCCGCGATCAGTCCCACGATCTAGTACCGAACGGACGGCACCTCCGCGTTCAGCACACGTACAGCTCGACGATGATCTCGGCCTTCTTGATCCAGCAAGAGAGACGGAGAGGTAGAAGAGTTCTCCGGCAGCGTGACGGCGCTCCGGAGGTTGGTGATGATCTTGTCTCAGCAGGGCTCCGCCCGAGCTCCGCAGAAACGCGATCTAGAGGAAAAACTATGGAGGTATGTGGTCGGGCAGCCGTGAGAAAGTCGTCTCAAATCTGCCCTAAAAGCCCCATATATATAGAAGGAGGGAGGGGGAACTTGCCTTGGGGTCCAAGGGAACCCCAAGGGGTCGGCCGAGCCAGGGGGAGGACTCTCCCCCCCCCCCCCAAACCGAGTCCTACTTGGTTTGGTGGGAGGGAGTCCTTCCCCCTTCCCACTTCTTCCTCTTTTTTTTTCCTTCCTTTGATTTTTTCTTCCTTGGCGCATAGGATTTGGTGGGCTGTCCCACCAGCCCACTAAGGGCTGGTGTGACCCCCACAAATACCTATGGGCTTCCCCGGAGTGGGTTGCCCCCCTCCGGTGAACTCCCGGAACCCATTCGTCATTCCCGGTACATTCCCGGCAACTCCGAAAACCTTCCGGTAATCAAATGAGGTTATCCTATATATCAATCTTCGTTTCCGGACCATTCCGGAAACCCTCGTGACGTCCGTGATCTCATCCGGGACTCCGAACAACATTCGGTAACCAACCATATAACTCAAATACGCATAAAACAACGTCGAACCTTAAGTGTGCAGACCCTGCGGGTTCGAGAACTATGTAGACATGACCCGAGAGACTCCTCGGTCAATATCCAATAGCGGGACCTGGATGCCCATATTGGATCCTACATATTCTACGAAGATCTTATCGTTTGAACCTCAGTGCCAAGGATTCGTATAATCCCGTATGTCATTCCCTTTGTCCTTCGGTACGTTACTTGCCCGAGATTTGATCGTCAGTATCCGCATACCTATTTCAATCTCATTTACCGGCAAGTCTCTTTACTCGTCCCGTAATACAAGATCCCGCAACTTACACTAAGTTACATTGCTTGCAAGGCTTATGTGTGATGTTGTATTACCGAGTGGGCCCCGAGATACCTCTCCGTCACACGAAGTGACAAATCCCAGTCTTGATCCATACTAACTCAACTAACACCTTCGGAGATACCTGTAGAGCATCTTTATAGTCACCCAGTTACGTTGCGACGTTTGATACACACAAAGTATTCCTCCGGTGTCAGTGAGTTATATGATCTCATGGTCATAGGAATAAATACTTGACACGCAGAAAACAGTAGCAATAAAATGACACGATCAACATGCTACGTCTATTAGTTTGGGTCTAGTCCATCACGTGATTCTCCCAATGACGTGATCCAGTTATCAAGCAACAACACCTTGTTCATAATCAGAAGACACTGACTATCATCGATCAACTGGCTAGCCAACTAGAGGCATGCTAGGGACGGTGTTTTGTCTATGTATCCACACATGTAAATGAGTCTTCATTCAATACAATTATAGCATGGATAATAAACTATTATCTTGATACAGGAATTATAATAATAACAATACATTTATTATTGCCTCTAGGGCATAATTCCAACAGTCTCCCACTTGCACTAGAGTCAATAATCTAGCCCTCACATCACCATGTGAATTACATTGTAATAAATCCAACACCCATACAGTTCTGGTGTCGATCATGTTTTGGCCGTGGAAGAGGCTTAGTCAGCGGGTCTGCTACATTCAGATCCGTGTGCACTTTGCATATATTTACGTCCTCCTCCTCGACGTAGTCGCGGATGAGGTTGAAGCGTCGTTTGATGTGTCTGGTCTTCTTGTGAAACCTTGGTTCCTTTGCTAAGGCAATGGCACCAGTGTTGTCACAGAACAAGGTTATTGGATCCAGTGCACTTGGCACCACTCCAAGATCCGTCATGAACTGCTTCATCCAGACACCCTCCTTAGCCGCCTCCGAGGCAGCCATGTATTCCGCTTCACATGTAGAATCTGATACGATGCTTTGCTTGGAACTGCACCAGCTTACTGCACCCCCATTAAGAATAAATACGTATCCGGTTTGCGACTTAGAGTCGTCCGGATCTGTGTCAAAGCTTGCATCGACGTAACCTTTTACGGCGAGCTCTTCGTCACCTCCATACACGAGAAACATCTCCTTAGTCCTTTTCAGGTACTTTAGGATATTCTTGACCGCTGTCCAGTGATCCACTCCTGGATTACTCTGGAACCTGCCTGCCATACTTATGGCCAGGCTAACATCCGGTCTAGTGCACAGCATCGCATACATGATAGAGCCTATGGCTGAAGCATAGGGGACGGAGCGCATATGCTCTCTATCTTCATCAGTTGCTGGGCACTGAGTCTTACTCAATCTCGTACCTTGTAACACTGGCAAGAACCCTTTCTTGGACTGTTCCATTTTGAACCTCTTCAAAATTTTATCAAGGTATGTGCTTTGTGAAAGTCCTATCAGGCGTTTTGATCTATCCCTATAGATCTTAATGCCTAGAATGTAAGCAGCTTCTCCTAGGTCCTTCATAGAGAAACTTTTATTCAAGTAACCTTTTATGCTCTCCAAAAGCTCTACGTTGTTTCCAATCAGTAATATGTCATCCACATATAATATTAGAAACGCCACAGAGCTCCCACTCACTTTCTTGTAAATACAAGATTCTCCAACCACTTGTATAAACCCAAATGCTTTGATCACCTCATCAAAGCATTTGTTCCAACTCCGAGATGCTTGCACCAGTCCATAAATGGATCGCTGGAGCTTGCACACCTTGTCAGCATTTTTAGGATCGACAAAACCTTCGGGTTGCATCATATACAACTCTTCCTTAAGGAAACCGTTTAAGGAACGCCGTTTTGACATCCATCTGCCAAATTTCATAATCGAAAAATGCAGCTATTGCTAACATGATTCTGACGGACTTAAGCATCGCTACGGGAGAGAAAGTCTCATCGTAGTCAATTCCTGGAACTTGTGAAAAACCCTTTGCCACAAGTCGAGCTTTATAAACGGTCACATTACCGTCAGCGTCCGTCTTCTTCTTAAAGATCCATTTGTTCTGAATAGCCTTGCGGCCCTCAGGTAGTATCTCCAAAGTCCATACTTTGTTCTCATACATGGATCCTATCTCGGATTTCATGGCTTCTAGCCATTTGTTGGAATCTGGGCCCACCATTGCTTCTTCATAATTTGCAGGTTCATTGTTGTCTAACAACATGATTGTCAAGACGGGATTACCGTACCACTCTGGAGCAGCGCGTGATCTCGTCGACCTGCGTGGTTCAACAGAAACTTGAACTGGAGTTTCATGATCATCATCATTAACTTCCTCCTCAACCGGCGTCGCAATCACAGGGGTTTCCCCTTGCCCTGCGCCACCATCCAGAGGGATGAGAGGTTCGACAACCTCGTCAAGTTCTATCTTCCTCCCACTCAATTCTCTCGAGAGAAACTCCTTCTCGAGAAAAGTTCCGTTCTTAGCAACAAACACTTTGCCCTCGGATTTGAGATAGAAGGTATACCCAACTGTCTCTTTTGGGTAGCCTATGAAGACGCACTTTTCCGCTTTGGGTTCCAGCTTTTCAGGCTGAAGCTTTTTGACATAAGCATCACATCCCCAAACTTTAAGAAACGACAACTTTGGCCTTTTGCCATACCACAGTTCGTATGGTGTCGTCTCAACGGATTTCGATGGTGCCCTATTTAAAGTGAATGCAGCTGTTTCTAATGCATAACCCCAAAACGATAACGGCAAATCAGTAAGAGACATCATAGATCGCACCATTTCTAATAAAGTACGATCACGACGTTCGGACACACCATTACGCTGTGGTGTTCCAGGCGGTGTTAACTGCGAAACAATTCCACATTGTCTTAAGTGAGTACCAAACTCGAAACTCAGATACTCACCCCCACGATCAGACCGCAGGAACTTGATCTTCTTGTTACGATGATTTTCCACTTCACTCTGAAATTGCTTGAACTTTTCAAATGTTTCAGACTTGTGCTTCATCAAGTAGACATAACCATATCTACTTAGATCGTCAGTGAAGGTGAGAAAATAACGATATCCGCCGCGTGCCTCCACGCTCATTGGACCACACACATCGGTATGTATGATTTCCAACAAGTCACTTGCACGCTCCATTGTTCCGGAGAACGGAGTCTTAGTCATCTTACCCATGAGGCATGGTTCGCACGTGTCAAGTGAATCAAAGTCAAGTGACTCCAAAAGTCCATCAGCATGGAGTTTCTTCATGCGCTTTACGCCAATATGACCCAAGCGGCAGTGCCACAAAAATATGGTGCTATCATTGTTTACTCTAACTCTTTTGGTCTCAATGTTATGTATATGCGTATCTCTATCAAGATTCAATATGAACAATCATCTCACATTCGGTGCATGACCATAAAAGATGTTACTCATAGAAATAGAACAACCATTATTCTCAGACTTAAAAGAGTAACCGTCTCGCAATAAACAAGATCCAGATATAATGTTCATGCTCAACGCAGGCACTAAATAACAATGATTTAAGTTCATCACTAATCCCGATGGTAGTTGAAGTGACACGGTGCCGACGGCGATTGCATCAACCTTGGAACCGTTTCCTACGCGCATCGTCACTTCGTCTTTCGCCAGCCTCCGTCTATTCCGCAGTTCCTGCTTCGAGTTGCAAATGTGAGCAACAGAACCGGTATCGAATACCCAGGCACTACTACGAGAGCTGGTTAAGTACACATCAATAACATGTATATCAAATATACCTGATTTTTCTTTGCCCGCCTTCTTATCTGCCAGATACTTGGGGCAATTGCGCTTCCAGTGACCCATACCCTTGCAATAGAAGCACTCTGTTTCAGGCCTAGGTCCAGCCTTGGGTTTCTTTGACGGATTGGCAACAGGCTTGTCGCTCTTATTCGAATTGCCCTTCTTGCCTTTGCCGTTTCTCTTGAAACTAGTGGTCTTGCTCACCATCAACACTTGATGCTCTTTACGGAGTTCAGACTCTGCGACTTTCAGCATCGCAAACAACTCGCCGGGAGACTTGTTCATCCCTTGCATGTTGTAGTTCAACACAAAGCCTTTATAGCTTGGCGGCAGTGATTGAAGGATTCTGTCAGTGATAGCTTCTTGCGGGAGTTCAATCCCTAGTTCAGCTAGACGGTTTGAGTACCCAGACATTTTGAGCACATGTTCACTGACAGACGAGTTTTCCTCCATCTTGCAAGCATAGAATTTATCGGAGGTCTCATACCTCTCGATCCGGGCTTTCTTCTGAAAGATGAACTTCAACTCCTGGAACATCTCAAATGCTCCATGACGCTCAAAGCGACGTTGAAGTCCCGGTTCTAAGCCATACAAGACTGCACATTGAACTATTGAGTAGTCCTCCTTACGCGCTAACCAAGCGTTCTTAACATCCTGATCAGCCGTAGCGGGTGGTTCATCTCCTAGCGCAGCATTAAGGACGTAATCCTTCTTTCCAGCTTGTAAGATTAGCTTAAGATTACGAGCCCAGTCTACAAAGTTGCTTCCATCATCTTTCAACTTAGCTTTCTCTAGGAACGTATTAAAATTGAGGATGACACTTGCGTGAGCCATGATCTACAACACAAATATATTCAAAGTGGACTTAGACTATGTTCAAGATAATTAGAGTTCAACTTAATCAAATTACATGCTAAACTCCCACTCAAAAAGTACATCTCTCTAGTCATTTGAGTGGTTCATGATCCACCTACACTATCCCAAGTCCGATCATCACGTGAGTCGGGAGTAGTTTCAGTGGTAAGCATCCCTATGCTAATCATATCATCTATATGATTCATGATCGACCTTTCGGTCTCATGTGTTCCGAGGCCATGTCTGCACATGCTAGGCTCGTCAAGCTTAACCCGAGTGTTCCGCGTGCGCAACTGTTTTGCACCCGTTGTATGTGAACGTTGAGTCTATCACACCCGATCATCACGTGGTGTCTCGAAACGACGAACTGTAGCAACGGTGCACAGTCGGGGAGAACACAATTTCGTCTTGAAATTTTAGTGAGAGATCACCTCATAATGCTACCGTCGTTCTAAGCAAAATAAGGTGCATAAAAGGATTAACATCACATGCAATTCATAAGTGACATGATATGGCCATCATCACGTGCTTCTTGATCTCCATCACCAAAGCACCGGCACGATCTTCTTGTCACCGGCGCCACACCATGATCTCCATCATCATGATCTCCATCAACGTGTCGCCATCGAGGTTGTCGTGCTACTTATGCTATCACTACTAAAGCTACATCCTAGCAAAATAGTAAACGCATCTGCAAGCACATATGTTAGTATAAAGACAACCCTATGGCTCCTGCCGGTTGCCGTACCATCGACGTGCAAGTCGATATTTCTATTACAACATGATCATCTCATACATCCAATATATCACATCACATCATTGGCCATATCACATCACAATCATACCCTGCAAAAACAAGTTAGACGTCCTCTAATTTTGTTCTTGCATGTTTTACGTGGTGACCAAGGGTATCTAGTAGGATCGCATCTTACTTACGCAAACACCACAACGGAGATATATGAGTTGCTATTTAACCTCATCCAAGGACCTCCTCGGTCAAATCCGATTCAACTAAAGTTGGAGAAACCGTCACTTGCCAGTCATCTTTGAGCAAAGGGGGTTACTCGTAACGATGAAACCAGTCTCTCGTAAGCGTACGAGTAATGTCGGTCCAAGCCGCTTCAATCCAACAATACCGCGGAATCAAGAAAAGACTAAGGAGGGCAGCAAAACGCACATCACCGCCCACAAAACCTTTTGTGTTCTACTCGAGAAGACATCTACGCATGAACCTAGCTCATGATGCCACTGTTGGGGAACGTCGCATGGGAAACAAAAATTTTCCTACGCGCACGAAGACCTATCATGGTGATGTCCATCTACGAGAGGGGATGAGTGATCTACGTACCCTTGTAGATCGTACAGCAGAAGCGATTAGAGATCGCGGTTGATGTAGTGGAACGTCCTCACGTCCCTCGATCCGCCCCGCGAACAATCCCGCGATCAGTCCCACGATCTAGTACTGAACGGACGGCACCTCCGCGTTCAGCACACGTACAGCTCGACGATGATCTCGGCCTTCTTGATCCAGCAAGAGAGACGGAGAGGTAGAAGAGTTCTCCGGCAGCGTGACGGCGCTCCGGAGGTTGGTGATGATCTTGTCTCAGCAGGGCTCCGCCCGAGCTCCGCAGAAACGCGATCTAGAGGAAAAACTATGGAGGTATGTGGTCGGGCAGCCGTGAGAAAGTCGTCTCAAATCTGCCCTAAAAGCCCCATATATATAGGAGGAGGGAGGGGGAACTTGCCTTGGGGTCCAAGGGAACCCCAAGGGGTCGGCCGAGCCAGGGGGGAGGACTCTCCCCCCCCCCCCCAAACCGAACCTACTTGGTTTGGTGGGAGGGAGTCCTTCCCCCTTCCCACTTCTTCCTCTCTTTTTTTCCTTCCTTTGATTTTTTCTTCCTTGGCGCATAGGATTTGGTGGGCTGTCCCACCAGCCCACTAAGGGCTGGTGTGACCCCCACAAATACCTATGGGCTTCCCCGGAGTGGGTTGCCCCCCTCCGGTGAACTCCCGGAACCCATTCGTCATTCCCGGTACATTCCCGGCAACTCCGAAAACCTTCCGGTAATCAAATGAGGTCATCCTATATATCAATCTTCGTTTCCGGACCATTCCGGAAACCCTCGTGACGTCCGTGATCTCATCCGGGACTCCGAACAACATTCGGTAACCAACCATATAACTCAAATACGCATAAAACAACGTCGAACCTTAAGTGTGCAGACCCTGCGGGTTCGAGAACTATGTAGACATGACCCGAGAGACTCCTCGGTCAATATCCAATAGCGGGACCTGGATGCCCATATTGGATCCTACATATTCTACGAAGATCTTATCGTTTGAACCTCAGTGCCAAGGATTCGTATAATCCCGTATGTCATTCCCTTTGTCCTTCGGTACGTTACTTGCCCGAGATTTGATCGTCAGTATCCGCATACCTATTTCAATCTCGTTTACCGGCAAGTCTCTTTACTCGTCCCGTAATACAAGATCCCGCAACTTACACTAAGTTACATTGCTTGCAAGGCTTATGTGTGATGTTGTATTACCGAGTGGGCCCCGAGATACCTCTCCGTCACACGAAGTGACAAATCCCAGTCTTGATCCATACTAACTCAACTAACACCTTCGGAGATACCTGTAGAGCATCTTTATAGTCACCCAGTTACGTTGCGACGTTTGATACACACAAAGTATTCCTCCGGTGTCAGTGAGTTATATGATCTCATGGTCATAGGAATAAATACTTGACACGCAGAAAACAGTAGCAATAAAATGACACGATCAACATGCTACGTCTATTAGTTTGGGTCTAGTCCATCACGTGATTCTCCCAATGACGTGATCCAGTTATCAAGCAACAACACCTTGTTCATAATCAGAAGACACTGACTATCATCGATCAACTGGCTAGCCAACTAGAGGCATGCTAGGGACGGTGTTTTGTCTATGTATCCACACATGTAAATGAGTCTTCATTCAATACAATTATAGCATGGATAATAAACTATTATCTTGATACAGGAATTATAATAATAACTATACATTTATTATTGCCTCTAGGGCATAACTCCAACAAAAGAAATTAAGGAGGGAAAAAGACAGTTCACTGCAGATAGAGAGAAATATTTGCTCACACTGGTCCTCGGCAATGACGAACATGGAGGACGAACGCGAGGCTTCGGTCCTTCTTACCCGTGGTGGCTTGGGTTTGCCAGAGACCAAGACACTTACAGAAGCTGAGCGAGAGCAAAGAAGCGACAGCAGGATGAGGAGAATGACAAGTTCAACTAGTTGCTTGCCAGGATTAACGAGCAACAGAAGCAGATTGATGAGCTTAGAGGAGTAGCGCGCCAGGAAGATCCTGCACTCGATATTACCGGCGCCCCATCTAAGCGGAAAAGCAGCGTGGCTGAATCTGAGGCCCCGCCCGACGATGCACAAAGAATGATAGAGGGCGGTCCCGGCTACCCCGTGGATGGAATCAAGGAGTCAACATCATGTGAACTCCATCAGAAATTCAAGAACATATCCATGAAGGTGGCCGTCGGACAAGTTTTACCTTCTGGCCCTGATACACGCTGGCATGGCCGTTAGATTCCAGCTGGCTTTGCTAAAGTCGGGGTGGATGAAATCATGGCGGGGTTTCATGATATGGAGCTCGACATAGCTGGACCCAAAGATGCGAGGACACTCGGAGAAGTACTGGGTGGAGTCATCCTATGGGACAAGAATGACATCAAGCTTCCAGGCTCGGCCCCAAGGACAACACCGCCTCCGAGTCGTCGCAGGTCACCTACACCTCCATCACCTCCAAGCCCTCCACATGACGACGACCAGCACAACACGAGTCCATCTCGATCACCGCCGCCGGACTTGGGTCGTGCGTCTCCGCCGCCGCCCGCTTCGGATACTAAGCGGAAGCGTGCCAGCAAGAACGCTCCGTCGATGATTTCTAAGCGACGGAGCTCCCCAAAGCGCAAACTGTCCCCCCCCCAAAGGTACCTCATGCTAATCTTCCTATCATACCTTATGATCGTACCGCCGAGGAAAGCGCCAGGATAGAAAAGGAACATCATGATGCGCAGATGAAAAAGAAGGAACCCGAGCCCCGCCCGAAATACACCGAGAAGCAAATAGCATTTGCAAAATACTTCACGACCCTTCCATCACAATATGACTTACACCATAAGCCTGATGACTATACACGCGCATTGCAGAAGGAAGGGAAAAAGAGCAGATCACGTGCAAGTGTAAGTGGGAGCAAATCAAGTTCAACTACAAACAAAAAAAGATCAGACGTTCCTCAGCTTGGACAACAGGCCAAACAGTCGATCCCACCCCTCAGGGTGTTACCCGAGAATGTTCCCCCTCTGGTGCAGGGGCAAGATTTGGAATTAGCAAAGAAGTGGGCGGATGAATGGGGTATCTCGGTTGAAGATGTTCTGGCTTCCCAAGACGACAGGTTACCCAAGGCTATGGTAGCCCCTAAGACACAATTTGTCATGGGAGCGCCTTTGGTCAGCAAAGATGATCTCCCAACAAATATGCGTTACTTGCATACATGGTACTTAAGTGAATCAAAGAATGGGAGAACGATGATCGTGGCGAGTGTCCCACTGGAGTACTACGGCCGCCCCAAAGAAATCCATATCGACTTTGATGAACTCTTCCATATGTACAATGCCGACGCCCTCGACAAATCGCTTATGAGTTGCTATTGTTTGTAAGTTTTTCAATTCGTTGTCTACATATAACTTGTTTAGTTATTTCAATTCATTGTCTACATATAACTTGTACTCTATTATGCAGCATGAAGATTTTGGAATGTAAAAGTAGGAACATCCTAAATATTGGGTTTATTGACCCAGATAAAATACATATAGCGACGCTAACTGATAAACCCAAGGAGACGGAGGAAAACCTTCTAAGGTTTCTAACAGATCAAAATTTCTGTGACCACATACTGTTTCCATACAACTTCAGGTGAGGGTCTTTACTCTGTTGTGTCCATTCACTTATAAGTGTAATTGATAAGTTACTGACACACACACACACACACACACACACACACACACACACACACACACACACACACACACATATATATATATATATATATATATATACACACACACAGACATACATACATGTGCAGCTTTCATTGGATTCTGTTGGACATTCAAATTGATAAGGGAAGAGTTCATGCCTTGGACCCATTATCGAGACCCTTGGAACGGTTCCAAAGCCCGCAGGACATGCTCCAAGGGTAATTTCAATCATTCTTGCGCTCTATCGGTCTCTTTCGATGATTTTCTGATATATCAATTAATGAAAAACTTAGCAAATCATTTTCCTTGTCGGGCAGGGTTTGGAAGCGGTTCAAGTGCGTGACTCCCGGTATCGAGCATGAGAAGCTGACCTTTAGAGCGGCTCAGGTAAGTAGTAGTATGATATACTTCTATTTTCAATACATTTATGATGCTAGATTATTATTTTGATTATATATATTCTATTCTTGTAAAGTGCGACCAGCAGCCACGGTGGACGCATCTATGCGGATACTATGTTTGCGAGACCATTCGCACGTTACCTCTGAGCACAAGGATCACAGATACGACGTAAGCAATGAACATTCACACCTATATTTTTACCCGTCATTCTTTATTATCATGATTGATATTCATATTCATCTCCTCTTCTTATATAGTACACGGCCATGAGGGAGAAGGTCCTACCAGAGCAACGCGCGATTGCTGTTGCAGAGGAGCTTGCGACCTTTCTGAGGACGGAAGCTATAGATGACAAAGGACGATTTAGTGTAGGTAGGGGCCATTACTGATGTTGGTCCATGTAATCGAATAGACGGGCTCTAGTCCCGATAATTCAGATCTTCATATAATTGTATATATATGCTCGCTTGTAAGATAAGTTAATCTTATATATATATATATATATATATGCATAAACATGTATATTTAGAATTATACGAAAACTAATTCCCGAACACCAAACGAGGCATCACGTTAATCTCCCGAACAACTAAACCCTAAAACCCTAAAATCCTAAAATAAACAAAATCTGCAGAAACTCTTTAGTCCCGGTCCGTGTTAAGACCCGGGACTAAAGGGCCTGCCCCTGAGGGCGCTCCGAGACGCCCACGTGGAGCACTTTTGATCCCGGTTTGGAACAGGACCGGGACTAAAGGTTAGGCCTTTAGTCCCGCCCCTTTGGTCCCGGTTGATGAACCGGGACTAAAGCCCCTTACGGACCGGGACTATAGGCCCTGTCCCCACTAGTGCGGCACAGCTGTTACGGAAACTACAGTACCGGAGAGATGGGATCTCATGTGGCATGGCCGCTAGCAATAGCTAGTACAAGTAACATGGAAGTTTCTGAGTTCAAAATAAGGTGCAGTTAGAGAAATATGAAACCACACTTTGTTTTCTTGCTTAATAAAGGGCCGTATGCATCGTGCCGATACAGAGGCCGAAGATAATCCTCCTTTTCTAAAAAAAACTTAGAGAAATATGAAGAATTAATCTCCGTGATGTGAACTTGATTAGGATAGAGCTAATCATGATTAGGGCGTGAACGCATGATCATTGTATCAGTTAATTAAGACGCGTTTACGAAGAGAACAAAGTAGCCGTGAAAACGATTACATATAGCTCCGATCAATTTACAAACACACACGTCAAACATAAAAAAAATCAATAGGTGCATGGCTTGTTTACCCACCACGGGCCACATTCTAGAACAAATTTTCTGTGACGCGTGCTGTGATTAAATCTGCGGCTGGAGTTGATGCTGGATTCTTAGGAGTTCTCGTCCCTGCACGCAGCGTTTCCGCGTAAATGCTAAGAATTATTTACATAATCATGCGCCCGGTGTGTGAATGATCGAAAACCACCCATAGATTAAGCAAGTTGGGTAATATAAAGAATGCAGAGATAGAAAATCCAGAGTAATCTCGTGCCGTCTGGAAAACTTGAAGTACTTAACCTAAATTTATTTTCTTTCCTTTTCTTTGTGCGTTGCAGTACGTTTTATTTGGTCTTCGGATGATTTAATACCCTAGATCTTTAGCACGGATTCTTCAGGCAAATAAGATTTTTCGTCTGAAATATCTGCCGACATAATTCTGTTGCAAATATATTCTCCACCCAAGGTTGAATATTTGCGCGCTTGTAATTCGATGTTGAGTAATTAAGACCGCTCCGTCTTTGGTTACCAGTGACCACGATGTGCAGGCAGAGCAGGTACACGTTGCTGCTCCTACTTGCTTAGTATGAGTGCACGAACTGTACCGACAGTTGCTGAGAAGAGCTAGCGTAAGTACGTGGAACGGCTAGTGACCGCGTGAACGGTGACCGATCGAATGCCTATCTTGTCATGGAATAAACAATTTCAAATCTAGCTTCTTGTTGTTGTTCTAGTGGAGCCCTTGACGAGAAAAATCAAAATAAAAAACATCTCGATCTTGTGAAGAATGCCATCTCTTCTCTCTATATACTACTAGTATTCCCTTCGTCCTAAATTTTTTTGTCTTAAATTTATCTAGATATGAATGTATTTAGTGACATTTTAATATTTTGATACATTCACTTTTAGAAAAATCTAAGACAAAATTTTTGAGACGGAGGGAGTACTTAATAAGATGTCATCTCATTATTTTGTGTATACTATTTATGTTAAACATATATAAAGCTACAATTTTAAGTAGTTTGGAACAGAGTAAGTAGCATGTATGTATCATCAGGTTGAGTCACCGTGACTGAAACATCCATGATGCATCCCTAGAGCATACAATGGTATACACAAAAGATAGAAGGCACCAAAACTTGGTTGTACAGTCGATATAGCAATATCATGCAAAATGCATGTTTATGGTCAACATAAAGGCGGTTCACATACATATGCCTGACGCTAGACAAGCGTTGATGTGACGTGCAGGTGTGCATCCCGATGGCAGCATTGTGTCAGAGTCAGAGTCGTCGGATAATGAGCGAAATCGGCAACGAAGATAACGCAACTAGTGGCATTGTATGAGTTGTTTTTTGTTTAATTCGGCTCCGATGGTGTGTCTGTGCCTTACCCTAGTTTAATTACTCCCTTTATAAAGGAATATAAGAGCATTTAGTGATCTAAACATTTTTATATTTATTTACAGAGCGAGTATATTACTATTATTTTCTCATTGTCTTCGGTTGATTTTGCTCTAACTAGTCGACCTTTGTTGGTCTCTTGTACATTTTTCATCTAATAAAATTAAGTCACAATAATTGTGTTGTTGTTCATTGAGAAAGTAAACTGGCTAACTGTTTGGTGGATGTTTCTTAGGCTTGCACTATGCCCATTCGAGTTCCGCTTGGAAACAAGAAGCTCTTCTTTATTTGCGTTTTTAGTCGTCTTAGCTTTTGTTGCTCTTTCTGCTGGGTTTGGCTTGATAGATTGAATCCAAGCTTAGTTTGACGGAGAATATGGGCGATAACCCTGAACCGGAGTATAGTGAAAAGTTATCTGTGTGTTTATATGCAAGTTATCAGGTTTGCAATGTGTAAAATAAGTAACCCGAGGCACATTTTAATATTTTTTGCCTCGGAAAAAAGTTATCAGTTTGTTTGTATGTACGTTATTAGGTCTACAATGCAGAAATTACCATGATATATACTAACACATAAAGTTACTGTGGGATGTTTCAACAATTGGTTTCTTCCTCGGGTGAAAGTTAACATGGTGTTGTCTGTGGTGTAAATTATCATGTTATTTTCACAAAAGTTCTGAGGCTATATTTCTATAATTTTTCTCGCGTGTGGTAAAAATTTATCAATGTCTTTGTATGTGAGTTGTGAGGTCAGGGATACTTTAGTTATCATCTCATATATAAAAGTTACCCGGGGATATTTCAACAACTTTTCTCTTTCGGATGGTCAAATAGTGATACATATTTTATTTGAACTTGATACAAGACAAGTAATAGGTGAGCTGGCTAGTGTGTTAAGATCTCAATAGTGTACTCTTGAGTTTAATTCCTAGCTTTAGCTCATGTCTATGTGTAAATTAGGATTGTCATTAAATTCATAAATTAGGATCCAAAAGATATGAGTTACACGAGAATATAGGAAAGAAAATCCAAAAAATCGGAAAAGGGGAGGCGAGCGCGCCCCACCCGATTGGAATCGAACAACAGTCACGTCGTTCGGATCTGTTACTAAAATCGAAACGTTCGGAAATTATAAATACGATTATCTTTATCTTTCTAAACAAAAAACCAGTATGTTAGTATAACAAACTAGAAATACCATCATGTCTCCTTGTGTTCTCCATCATGGGTGGAAAATACTCGCTTTCTCCATCACTCAGAGCATTTCCAACAGTGGCCCTATATAAGCGCTACGCTGAAAAAAGACACTTTTTTGCACGCGCGCAGCCGCTTCAGATGCTCTAGCGAAGGCGCAAATAATATACGCGCGGTATAAATGGTTCAGCGCGCGGGGCGAAACAGCAGGGCGCGCCGCTTCTTTCGAGCACCCGCTCCCGCGCTCTGGACGACGACGACTCGCTTGCGGCTTCCACCCAGCACTAGACCCAGGCGGTGATGCCATCGCCCGCACCACGCCATTTGCTCCGGCAACTCGACGGCGCTTCCCCAGCCTATCCCACGTCGCGGCTGCTTCCTCCGTGTTCATCTACCCGCCGCCACCCCTTGCGCGCGCCATTCCTCCAAAGAACAGCGTTCGGCCGCCCACTCCCGCTCGGTGCCCACATGGTGTTCGACAAAACGCTTGAAAGGTATGTATTGCTTCAACTTCACCTTTTTTACATGAATTTGGTGCATGTTTTTTGTAGTTTTTTAGACTAGTTTAAATTCAATATTATAGATGAGTTCGTCATAGGATTCTTCCGAACAAGAATTGATATTGAAGAGGAGGAGGACCTTGCAATGATCCTAGCTATGCACATCAATAAAAAGCCTAAGCACGATGATTTGGTTATGGGTCGGTAAAAAATTTAGAGGAGTAAAATTGATGCCCACAACAGATTTATGAGGCACTATTTTGTGGAGAATCCCACATACCCCGAGTGGTACTTCAAGCGTCGGTTTAAGATGAGCATCGAGTTGTTCAGGCGCATTGCAGAGAAACTGGCGAGCCATGATCGGTTTTTTCAGCAAAGGAGGAACGCCGTCGGAGAACTCGGGCATATCACCTTTCAAAAGGTGACATACGCTTTGTGTATGTTGGCATACGGTATTCCGGCTGATCTAGTTGATGACCATTTGGCCATGGGTGAGAGTCAGGCCATCATGTGTGCCAAGCGCTTCACAATCATAATAATACAAGTGTTTGGCCGAGAGTATTTGAGATCTTCCAATGTTGAAGACGTCGCAAGGCTATTGGATATGTACAAAGCTTGCCGGTTCCTAAGTATGTTTGGCTCAACAGATTGCATGCATTGAAGTTGGAAGAACTGTCCTAAGGCATGGCATGGGCAATTCCATGGCTAGAAAAAAAGGTTCCACTATAATCCTTGAAGCGGTGACCGATCAAGAGACTTGGATTTGGCATGCATTTTTGGAATGCCTGGATCTTTGAATGACATCAACGTTGTTAATCGGTCACCACTCATAAATAAGATTGTAAATGATGAACTGCCACCAGTGAAGTTTGTAGCAAATGGTCATACATACAACTATGACTACTATCTAGCGGATGTCATCTACCCATAGTGGCAAACATTTATGAAGCCGTTGAAAAACTGGAAGGTAAGAAAATTCTAGGGTTTCACAATGCGCAAGCGGCGGAACGGAAAGATGTGGAGAGAGCTTTTGGGATTTTGCAAGCTCAATTTACTATTGTGAAAGGACCAGCTAGATTTTGGGATCAAAAGATCCTTTGGTAGATCATGCACGCTTGTGTGATCATGCATAATATGATCATCGAGAATGAGCGTGATCAAGATTTAGACAACTCTTAGTATGAGCTCTTGGGACATGCTGTGCGAGTGCGTCGAAGTGCTACGAGGGTGACCCGATTTGTTGCCTCCTATCATGTCATTTGACGTCTCCAAACACAAAATGATCTTCAGAAGGATCTAATCGAGGAGTGATAAACATGAAATGACCAACAAAATAAATGATCTTCAGAAGAATCTAGTGGGTCGCGCGGCTGTTGGAGATGGTCTCACTAAGGTGTTTTTCCTCTAAAAAGCGTGCTGGCGCTCCTTGTTTTATACTGTACTATCTGCTCCCCGGCATATCTAAATTGGCACCTACGCAGCGTGATCGATCGATCAGCTGCGTGCGTGCATGAATCGGCCGTGACTCGGAGTGGTGGCCTTACGCGTCAGCTCTCGTACTGGTCTGGTGCCTTAATCTAGTGTAGATCTTGCTAAACTATTGGGTTACTACTGCTTGCGTGGAATCTCTTAACGAAAAACATACTCATATCATCTCATATATTTTATTTTATTTTTGAGCAGAGTACAATCGAAGTCGCTCACATATATACGAACGTACACACGCACACCCTATCCCTATGAGCACGAAGACGCATTCGTTGTCGACGAGAACGTCTCCTCCCACTGAAAGCACTCCGTCGGAATACCTGAAATAAATCCAGGAAAATGTAAGCACCAACGTCAAGTCTAGGACTTGAACTCTGGTAAACAGGGAATACCACAGTCTTCCTAACCATCCAACCACGGGTTGCTCGTATATTCATATGTATGTATATGAGTATGTACAGTCAGAACGGAGAAGGCAGCACGCGTCCATGCAATCATGCATGCATGTCTCACGTGTCATCATGTGGGCAGTGCAGTGCCAATAAAAGATCCAAGGCTTGCAGAAAGCACGGTCGATCTACCGAAATGTACGTCTTGCTACGATCGTGTTGCGGCAACATGTGATTAGGTAGGTACCTTAGTTAGAGCATCTCCAACAGCCGTCTTAAAAGACGCGCGCGGTAAATCAAGTTTTTTTGCGGACGCGGGGCGTTTCGGCGCGCTCCAGCGATGGCGGGAAACTCACGTGTGCGGGAACTGTTTGCGCGAGCGGAAAAAGGCGGAAGCTCGCGCGTTATTTTTGGCGCACCGCTTCCGACGCGCCTTTAAATTGCGGCGCTGGTCACGCGCCTATTGCACACATTTCTCTTCCTCTTCCTCTGCCACGCGCGCCTCCACCGCTTCCTCGTTGCTTCCGCTCCCACGCGCGCCCCCGCCGCTCCAGCGCCCCGCCACCGACGCGCCACCATGCCTTCGCGCCGTCGAGGAGCGCCGGGCTACCGCGGCGTCCGTCAGCGCCCCAACGACGGTTTCTACTCCGAGATACGGTCCGGCGAACTTCGGCTCGGCCTCGGCACCTTCGGGACGGCGCGCGAGGCCGCCCGCGCGTACGACGCGGCGGTGTGGCACCTAGGCAGGCCGCGCGCGCAGATGAACTTTCAGGACGTCTACTCGCTCCAGCAGGCGCTGGACCGTGCCCTGCCGCCTCGTCTTAACACGGTAGAAGACCGTGCGGAGCACGTCGAGCGGCAGCGCCGCCTCCTCGTCGCCAAGGAGGACGAGCGGGTCTTGGCGGAGTGGCGCCGATGCCACCCGTAGGACGTCACCTATACGAGCAAACCTACTGGGCAAGGCGCCGCGAGGAGGAGGCGCAAAGGCGCCACGACCGGCGGTTGGACAGGCGTCGGCGGAAGGCCCTCGCGATATCGCAGTGCGAAATCATTGAAAATGGTGGGCACTCGATCTTTACGTCTGACGATGATTGTTGGACGAACATATGGCTCGATACCTCAGACGAGATCAGCGAAGATGGCGACGATGATGATGGTGCCGACGACTGGGAGTAGGTTGTAGTTGCACTATCTAGTTGTTTTATCTATCTATGTATCGCTATGAAACTATGTAAAATATCTATGTATCTTTTTTTTAGCTATGAATTTTATTTTAGTTATTAAAAAAAAATGTACGCAATCTATAGCGCGCGCTGCCTTTTTGCGCCGCCGCTGGAGCTACGTGCGCTCAATTTTCACGTCGCTGCTGGAGCCAGTGCCCACGCGGCAAACAAGTTTTTAGCGCGCGGCGCGTTGCGCGGCTGTTGGAGATGCTCTTAGACTAGCCTACTGCTACGTCTTTTTTTTTCTTTTTTTTTTTGCGATGACCTAGTGCTATGTCTTACTCAACCAATTATTTGTTTTGTGTAATCACTAACAGGTACTCCATCCGTAAACTAATATAAGAACGTGTAGATTACTAAAATAGTGATCTAAACACTCTTATACTTCCTCCGTCCTAAAATTCTTATTTTAAATTTTATCTACATATGAATGTATCTAGTCACGTTTTAATATTTAAATACATTCATTTCTAAACAAACTTAAGATAAAAAATTTGGGATGGATGGAATATTAGTTTAAAAAGGGAGTAGTTAACCAAAACCTCGGAGTCTTAACGTGAGACGCATGCACTTATACTACCACGGCACATGTGCTTTAGTTTACAGGGGTACGTAATTACAATCTACACAATTACTCTGTTGTTTAATAAGGTAGCGCAGACGCTTAATTCTGCTGTACATGCAGAATTTCTCTGGAGATAAGTATACGATCGCTCTCATGATTATATGCTTCCCTGGCCTGAATTACCTTGTTGTAATGCAAGAAATAATACGTAATTCACTGTCGATGTACAAGTTAGATAGGGTGGTGTTCTAGAAGCAAAGGTAAAGTGGCATTTTGTTGTGCGTATTCATATGGATGAATGTATGCACGTTTATATAAACGTTTGCATCTGTATTATGTTTTAAAAAAACAACATTTTAATATGACACGTATATAGACGTACATTTTTCTCAGAAAAAGCACATCCTCTAACAACTTATACTCCTAGGCCATGAGAGTCCTAATATGGGTGACAGTATAATTTTCGGATCGGTTTTCCAGCCGTTTTGACATAGGCATAGTATCGATTTATAGGATTACACTGTCGCCGAAATGTATTTTTGTAACTTTCTTTTATCAAATTATTGATGCTTGATTGTGTGCATCCTAGTTATCTAAAGATCGAAAGATACTCTTAATGCTTTGTATCGGTCTGAGGCTATATTTTAAATTAATAAAAGTGTTCATTATTGAAAAAATGAGAGAGATCAGCTGGTGAGTAAACTATACATATGATCTAACCAACATACTTAACACTAACAAGGTTTAACTCGATGTGTATATTCCCAAAAAAAGAAAAAGAAAACTCGTGCATACCATGCCATGGGCCATGGCCCATGTGTAGGTTTGGTGAGGTCGCCATCTGCATCTTCAAATTGCAATCCCCGACCAATACTATTTGCAGGACCAGTATCTTTCCTCGAGCTACCCAGCAATTTAATTGCAGATAACCGATCATCAATCACGTCCATTTTTCAAATGTTTATCCAAGCAGAATAAAAAAAATCCCCTGGATATTTATGTATCTAAAATAGAATCGTACCAGTGGGAAGTTGCGCGGGCCAGGGGCATATGGCCGGCCATGTCTGCCGATCGAGCTGACATGTTTTTTTTTTTTGAAAGATCCAACAGCTGGCTGGCATATATTAAGCATAGCAGAGAGCAAGGACATGTGAAGCCAAAATAAAGTTGATGGTGATCTTAGCCTGGAAGAGACAGGCAAACATCTTTGAACTTGGACAACTACATCTCACCCGCCAACTTTTCTCTTGCACAGCTGGGGTGAAAACTACTGCTACGCCTGTGGGTAGCTGGGATCCCCTGTGGCAGCTTGCATTGCCTATAGCCAACTACTAGTAACATGGAAGCATCATATTTTGTACTTCCGTTGTTGCACGCAATGTTACCAAGTTTCTGTTCACCGAAATGAGACAAACGAAAGATTATTCTGTTTTTGTTGCTCTGTGTGTGGGTGGGGGGGGGGGGGGGGGGGTTCAAGAGATTAATCTGTTTGTTGCTGTGGAAATCATCTTCATGCATGCATTTGTAATATCATATTTGTAGGAATTTATGTGTCTTTCAAACATTACACTAGAGTTTATTACTTCCTCATTGTGGAAATTGTGTTTGATAGGAATTGATCAAAGATTTGCATATATTCTTTGTACTTGAGGATTTAAAATCAAGGTGCTGGTCACGGTTATACTGAAACACACCATGTTGTTGTACATGTTGGAAATATTTCCGGGTATAGTATAAACTGAGGAAGTTGGGCTATAAGTAGGATCAGCACTACGTATTGAAAAGCCTACATGTTTATACATGTATTAATACAGTTTAAAGATGGCATACGACTCACACATACGTGCAAATGCATAAGAAGGGATTTGACTTAGATACTAGGCGGTTATGATCATGGTTGGTTAATTCGATTAGAAGTCTAACTAAATTCTATCTGGATACATATTTAAACTATCAGAAAAATGTGTATAAATATGTCCTCACCCTCTAGCCTCATATAAGCATTGTGAGCCGCACCCCGGACTTGATAAAGAAATTAGAGGTAGACAAACATACACGTGCTATGTTATTTTCAACAATATTGACCACCTGGTTACCTGTACGAACTCTGGAACTCTAGTATTGTGATGTCTACATAATTAAATGAAATTGGGGGAAAGAACCGACCATTCGTCCACATCGTATATGTTGGGTTTGTTGCCATGGGGAACGCCCATGGGTGCAATCCTCGTAAGGAAAGCTTGTTATTGACAGTATGTAGATACATGCATCATGATCAGGGCACAAAGGATATTGTGTTAATCAAGACGAGATCCATTTATTTGTTTGTTTGTTTGTTTACAGAGAGAGCAAAGTGACAATGAAAATGACTACGTAGCTCGGATTTTTTTGTTGTACAAACACACATATCAGAATTTAAAAATACAAGATGAAAAATATGGCTTCTTTACCCTCGAGGGGCCATTTTCTAAAACATTTGAATTTCTAGATCATCTAAAACAAATGTTCTATGACGCGTGCTGTGATCAAATCTGCGGCCAGACTGGAGTTGATGCTGGGTCTTTGGGGTTGTCGTCCCTGTAATCCGTGTTAGCACGTAAAATGCGCAAATAATATTATATTCATACACATATATCTGGTGCCCCATCAATCCAAAATCCGCCCACAGATTAAGCAAGAAAATAATAGTGTACACAAACAGCTGGCGTCTAAACGATTCAAAACCATCTACATATTAAGCTGGATGATTGATCCAATGAATGGAGAGATGAACACATCTGCAATGCAGAGCAATTTTATGCTGGCCGGAGAGCTTGGCTGTAGAGGTTTTTCTTTTGATTTCTTTGCACATCGATCGCCCAATACATCGCAGTCCATTTTAATTGGTCACTAGATGGATTAATTACCCTAGATCTTTAGCACGGAAAGATCAGACCAGATTTTTTGTGAAAAGTCTACCGACACAATTCCCTTTTGAATATCATCTGCTACGAAGGCTGAAAATTTCTGTGGTTGTAACTAGATTATAATTAAGTAATTAAGATGCATATGTCTTTGATGTAGTAGTGACAATGATGTGCAGGCACTGACCATCTCCGGCCAGCCTGAAAATCTAGGGCATAGGCCCGACGGGCTTGCCCGTGGGTCGGGCCTGAGCCTGAGTTTTGAGCCCATCAATAGGGTCGGGCTGGGCTTGGGCTTGGCACGTTGAGATTTTAAGGAAGAGCCCGGCCCGTGGCCCTACGCCCAACGAGCTTTTTAATAGATGGGTCGGGCTTGGCCTTGAAAAGTAGGCCCGATGATAGGGCCAAGGTCGGGCCTTAGTTTTCTGCTATGGGCTTTTTTGGGGGCCGGCCCGGCCCGGCCCATGGTCAGATATAGCAGGCAGAGCATTAACGTTGCTACTCCTACTTCCTTTGTATGTGGGTACGAACTGTATCAAAAGTTGATGTGAAGAGCTAGCATACGTAGGTGTAGAATCCCGCTGGAGACTGCGTGAACAGTGTCAATCGAGTGCATGTTTGTTGTGGAACAAGAAATTTCAAATTTAACTTCTTTATTTTCTGAGTGATCCCTTGAAAGAGGGCTGAAAGGCCAAGCGAATTAAGCACGCGGTTAATTAATTACGATGCATTGCATGCAATTATCCAGAAAAATTAAGATCAAAATACATCTCAATCATATGATGAATGACATGAGAGTTAAAGATAGTTTCAGAAACCATTCTGTGGAATTGCATGTACTATTCGAACAAGGGGCGTCGATTTTCATGGATTAAAGATGGGTTTGTTGCAAGGTTTGATTTTATTTTTCACTTTTTGAAGAGTCAATGTTGCAAGGTTTTCAATTTGTCACATCAAGTGCACCGCACATTGACTCTAAAGAAATGAAAAATCTCGGATAATCGATTTTCATGGATTAAAGATGGGTTTGTTGCAAGGTTTGATTAACATCAATGCGATGGCGTGGCAATTTCATTGTCATTAGATCATAAGTGTGATCAACGATGAAGATGACTCAGGTAGCGATGTCATATGGGTTATGCCCTATTTCCTCGGCTCTAATGGCATACCAATGACTTGGACCAAGTTTAGCCAGATTGCTTGTTTCTCCTTAATTAACCGAGCTTTGTTCGTCTCTTGTAATTTTTTTCCTATTAAATGGAATCACAATAATTTTATTGTCGTCATACAGAAAGTAAGTCGACTCATTGTTGGCTAGATCTTCCTTGTCTTGCACCGTACAAAAATGTAACAAAAAGTCACCTTAGTTTTTCCGCTGTTGTTGAGTTCGGGCAGCTTGACTGAATTCAAGCTTTGTTCGGTCAAAAATATGAACGGTGAACCATGCATGTACCTGTTCTTGCATGGTAAATTTGCACACACACACCCAAGAGTGAGAAACTTTGAGAGAACTTCATACAAGATGGACCGTGACTCCATGCGCTTTGAGTGATACCTGGTTGGGGCATGACGCTCCACCTATGAAAATATCAAATATGATGATGTGCCCGAGTGGTAGGAGAAAGAAGGGAAGGGATGAGGCCATAGGACTATGAGAAATTATGTCGGGGCACTAAGCGACAATACAAAGAGGTGGGGGTGTGGAAGGAGGTGGGCATATTGAGGATGAGTAAGGGAAGACATTCATGCATTGTTCTAATCAAGGTAGGAACATAGAGATCTTCTCCGCGGGTCACCATATCAATCATAGTCATTTTTGATTACTTTCATGGTCATACAATCTCATTAATAGTTAATTTCATTAGCACAATTTGTTCAAGAAGTTGCCACGGAAATCTATCGGTACTAATTCCCACGTGGATATCCATTTTATGGAAAAATCACAAGGTCGGGATGGTTTCGGTGAGAAGAGAGAAAAATATAAGCCATCTTTAATTTTTCTTCAACCATCTTTATTTTCAACCTTGTTTCTCTAGCACTGAATGGTATATACATTAAATTATAAATCATAATGTTAACACATACAGTGGAAGAAGAGGGGGGAGTGGGAAATAATGAGGCGGTGACATGGAAGGGGAGTGGTAGCAAGGAGACGATGTGGGATGGGCGGCGGTGGTAGAAAACTCAATAGTTTCAATAATTGCTTTTCTTAGCATATATATGGTTGAAAGGTCCTTATTTGGAAACATCATGTGCTACAAATTGTTTCTCCAAATTTTAAAAAACAGATGGTCACGATATTTTGGTGAGAACAAACACTATCTTGTCTCCAATTTATATTGAACCATTTCAAATAACTTGGTTTCTGTAGAATTGACTATGATGTATACTAGGAGGACTAGGCGCGCTTTGCTGCGCCATTAGATTAAAAACCTAATCACTCTATTTCAGAATACAATGTGTATCACTTTTTAAACTTGTTGTAATTTTTATTTAATATTGTGAATGTTGATATTTTTGCTCTCAACTTGGTCAAAGTTGAAGAATTTGACTTTCCAAAAAACTAATGACCCTCATATTTTGAAACTAATAGAATGTTTTGTTTAATTTGTGGGAGACATGACATAATGTGTTTTTTTATTTATCATTTAATTTGATGGGCCTTTCGTGTGTGATTCTATATTATATGTTAATCAACCTTATATATGTGAGAAAATTTCTACGTCGAGGACTGCATGAGCGTGATTGATATGTTTTTATAGGCCAGTTGTTGTTGAATTATTCAAGAACATGTTGTTTCACTCAAAATCGTAAACCAGACTCAATAGGCAGCATGGTGTATTTGTCTAAAGAATTGAACGAGAGAATTTTGAGAAATTGTTGACCGGTCAAAATCGGGTGACCCAATTTTTCTTTTCTTTTTTGAAATGGAGGAAAAGATTTGCCTTATATATTAATTAAGAGAGGAGAATTGTTTGTTACACGGGGTGCACTCATACATAGCATGCGGGATTACTCACGCGTAAAAATGATGCCTGGTCTCTTTGCCCCAGCGCTGATATAGAGGTGTAAATAAAATGATTAAATGTTGACCTTTAAGAAAATGTTGACCAGATCAAAATCGGGTGTCGCAATGTCAATTGAAGACCTCAATTAAATCTGGGCTCTTCAATTCTAGGAAGATTAGTGTTATAGTATATATACGCAACTGACAAGGCATGTGCTTATAAGTATATATATTGTACTAAAGAACTTTGAACTGACACTTATTTTCTCTTCCAGTGAGGCCCTGAAAATGAAAGGGGGCTGAGAGAATATATCGACACCAACTCAAAGTTTATTAGGGTCGTGATTGAATGGCGCAACAATCGGACTGTTCTTCCATGTAGTTTGTAGTATATGTAATCCTCCTAAGAAAAACTGGGTTATTTATTTATTTATTTATTGCAGGGGGAAAAGCTATAAGCATGCTATTGGCAGTATATAGCTACATGCATTATGATCAGGGCATGTAGGAATTTTCGTTAGTTAAGACTAACACATTTGTTTACGGAGAGAGCAAAGTAACCGTGGCAACGAATATGCGTAGTATGGATTGTTTTACATGTAAAAACACACATACGCATAAAAAAAAATCACATACACATAAATCGGAATGTGACGCACGCTGTGATTACACCGGTAGCCAGACTGCAGTTGATGCTGGATACTTTGGAGTTCTCGTCCATGGACTCAACACTCAACGCTACCGTGTAATGTGCGCAAATAATATCATACATATACGGCTACTGTCCGAGCAATCCAAAACTCATCTTTGATTAAACAAGATAATTACATCCACATACGGCTGGTGCCTAATCGATCTAAAACGCCAACAGCTAGACAGGAATGCAGAGTAATTTCATACCGGCTGGAGAGCTTAGATGTAGAGATATTACTTTTCTTTAATTTGTGCACCGGTCGTTGTATATGTCACAGTTCATCTTATTTGGTCGCCAGGTGGATTAATTGCCCAAAATCTTTAGATTGGATTATTCGGTCAAGATTTTGTGTGGAAATTCTGCCGACATTAGTTAACTAATTAATTCTCAGATGAATATCCGCTGTCCCACTAAAGATAAAAAATAAAAAAAAATCATCCAGTTCTAATCAGATTAAAAGTAATGAAGTTCGGTCCTTCTTTTCTGTAGGTGTAAATAGCATAAAACTACTAGTTTACAGTCTAGGGTTCCAAAAAACTATATGTTTTTATTTTTTCTCAGATTTGGGTTTACAGGCTAGGGTTGCAAAAAACTATCAGGCTAGGGCCTAATAGTCATAATGACAAATAATTGTAAAGCAATCGATTATTTGGGTATTTTGAAACAGTCGACTCCGCGTTTGGTAGATATATGTAAAAAAATAAAAACCGATAGTCTTTTGGAACCATAGCCTGTAAATTAATAGTTTTATACTATTTACTCTTTCTATAGCAGCGAACGTTGATATTGCTAGTTACTCCTTTCGTCCCTAAATTCAAGTCTTCTTAGAGATTTTACTACGAACTACATACGGATGTATATATAGTTATACAGATAATTAGAGTGTAGATTCATTCATTTTATATCGAATGTACTCTGTAGTGAAATCTCTAAAAATAATTATATTTAGGAACGAAGGAAAGTACTTCCTATGCATGTGTGTTGAAACGCCATCAAAAGTTGATAGAGATGCTAGCGTACGTACGTAGAAAGTAGTAATCCGGCTGGCGGACCAGGTGAAACGGTGATCAACCGATTGTGTGCCTATCTTGTCCTGGAACTGACAATTTCAAATCTAGTTGTAGTTTTTCCGGTGGAGCCGTTGAAAGTGAGCTGAAAGACCTAGAAAACTCAGCATGCGGTTGTTAATTAATATGCACTGCAACTATTCCAGAAAACATCTCGATCGTATGAGGAATAATCTAAGAGCTAGAAAATGGTGATTTCGGAAACAGGCCAGCAGGTACAAGGTGTGGACGATTCAAGCACTGAAATGTCACGTGATTTTGTTTTGCTTTTCGTCTTTGAACGGCCAATCGACTGCCATGTTGGTATTTTCAGATATATCACGAGGATAGTTAGTTAGATCATCTTCATTTCCTCTTGAACTGTTCTCATTTTGAACCTGATTTTTCTAGCACCGATCGCGATATACATGAACTCCGTTCTCATTTCCTTAGCACGTGTTGTTTCGAAGGTTCGCACTTTGAACAATATGGACTAATAAATTCTTAGTCAATAAGAGTTATAATAAAATTCGCACAATCATGATTTCCATATGAAAACAAAAATATATCATGGTTTGTCTTCAATTTCCCTCGAACCGTCTCAAATAACCTGGTTTTTTTAGCACCGACTACAATATATCCGTAGTTATCGACTCTGTGTGTACAAACCATATACCAAGCTTTGATCAGGCCGGCTAGCTACCGCATGACTAAGACAAACTAATTAGCGCGGGTAACAATCTTTGAATTGACAAATTGAAGTCTGGTACTTCTTCCAGTGGAGCCCAGAAAGGGAGGTGAAAAACATAGACTGAAAAAACTTAGGACCCTCTGTCTATCGTTCAATTGGATGAGGTGATATTTGCGAATGTTTCGGTGACGATTTTAGTTGGTTGGGGTGACAGTTTCTTCTAGCAACATGACATTTTCTTGGATAAACATTCAAAACTGTCATCCTTCTAGAAATTATAATTTCATTCTAAAAAAACTGCCATCTCGAACACACAAAAAAATGCAAGTAAAAACGTCCAAAATGCCACCCTTCTCGGTGAACGGTCGCTAGTTAGCATTTCCAAAAACGTAAGCATCTTGATATCCTGTTAAAAGAAGATTTTGTCAGAGCACCGACCAGTGTAGAAGTTGGGGACAATTCAAATCGGACAACACCATGAGGCTCATCAGGAGCCACCAACACAAGGATTGACGAATCTCAGATGGAAATATCATAGGATTTTTTTTTTAAGAACCAACTTGACATACACAAGGAAATATCGTGGGGTTTAATTTGACCGTTTGATTTTAGCACTTGTATAGATGCATTGACATTGTGTATTTACGAGTTAAACTTGTAATCCCGAGAGAAATCAACAAGTATGAATGTCACATAATTGTTGTAGTACTAATTAATATATATGCAAAGTTAACATGGAGTGCCCAGGTACCTTGGGTAAGCAGGAGATGTGCATTGCAGTCTAGTTTGTGCCTCAACTCCGGCTTTAGATGTTGAGTATTGGTGTGAAGTCGGGGCACGCGGCTCAAACAATCTGCAGCCCTTCATTAAGTTAATAGGAGTAGCGAGAGAATTTGACAAGATAATGATTTTGCTTTGTAAAGTCTTGATGAATAATTAAAAAAACTTATTACATGCATGGTTTTGATGCAGAGGTGGTGGGTCATCCTCCCTTTCGAGAGAAAAAGTCTAACAAGATATTTGTTCTTCGATACCCCTTCTGAAGAGGTAACCAGTTCTTCTGAACCTGAATTGCCTGCCTCATATATGTGTGTGCTATCTGTTTCTGAATCTTCGTAAGTTTCTTTGTTTTTTAGCTGAATCTTCGTCAGTTCTAGCTCCGCCATATATTGATTACTAGTAAACCAATCGTAGAGACGGGATGATGCGTCCCCCTGCCCGCTGAATAGCCCATAGAAGGCACGAAAACTCGACTAAAAACAGAGTGGTTCCGTTATCTCAAACATCGATTGCTTGGCATCTTGAATCTCAATTAGCATCATTCATGCATGCATGCTGGAAAAATGCATTATGTACAGTATAGTTACGGACGGGCTCATTGAATTGGTTCTAAAAACTCCAATTCTTCAGGGAATTTCCTTCCTATGAACTACAGTAGTACTATCTTGCTATGGCATGTCGACGCTGTTCGTTTTACTGGCTGTCGCCGGCCGTGGACACGGCGGAGAGCCGGCTGGGCCGGGGGAGGAACCCGCCCGCGCTCTTCCTCCGGTGCTGCATCGACTGCTGCTTAGCGAGGGGCGGCGCGAGCGCCCTGTGTGCCCAGTGCCCGCTCCCCATGGGGACGAGCCGAGCCAGCGCGCCGCCCCTGCTCTTCGATGTTGACGGCGGGGAGGCGGGCTTGCTGCTGCCCTGCTTGCGCTCCTTGTGGAGGCTGCAGCGGAACGAGCCCGGGTGGTTCGTCGGGGAGCACATGCAGGAGGACCGCCGGCTCCTGGAGGAGACGGTGGGAAGTTGTTTCGGGGAGGAGACGCTGACGGACTTGCCCGGCGAGCGGGCGGGGAGGTTGACTCGGGTGGGCGAGGCCGAGCGGTAGCTGGTGATCAACAGCACCGGGCCGCTGGGCCGACTCGCCGTCGCCGTCGCCGTCGCCATGAGAGAGAGATATTAGAGTGGTGGAGCAGTTGGACGGAATCCGGTGCGCGGAGAGGATGGCTGGTTTTTGAGACTTGCGAGTGGACTGAGAAGGGAGCTGGAATTTATAGAGCCTGGAGGGGTATTCCGGTAAATTCATGGGTCGGGAGCTTGGTTCGGTCGACTTAACTAACTGGGGTTAACACTGGGGGCGTAAAGCAGGTGAGCGTCTGTGCCGTGGGCCCGGACGGCTAGCACACCGGAATCGGTTCACAAATTTTTAGGACCCGTGCCAACTTGCTTTGAATATTTTGAAATGCTGCATGCTTACTGTGGTACGGGTGCCATTCCAACGTCGTCGCCGTCAGAAAACCGGTTACGGCACACCGGAATGACGGGACCCAGAACACAAAAAGGAAGTTATCATTTTTTAAACGCTCCGAGCGAGGCAGGTGACGGTCAGGTTGGCACGACCAGGACCTGCACGACGTGACGCGCCAGCAGCCGGATCGGACGGCCGTGGGATCGCCTCCGCCGCTTTGCTTGAAACGCGGCCGACCTCTGAACGCTCCACACGGTGGCATCGGCCGCAACATCTCAGTCGCTGTAATTGGTTCGTGGAGTCTGCGCCAAGGAAGGGATCATGGAGCCCGCCGGCGATGTGCGTGCATGTGACCCGGCGACAAGATGATCCTCTGTTCAACACACCGTGCCCAGTGCCCTCTTGGGGTCTGTGGGCATAATCAGTAACCCGCTCACTGACAACGCAGTAGAGGACAGCTCTGGTGCTCCATTCTTTTACTGAGATGCAGTGCTGAAAAGGCAGCCTTGTTCATGTCAGGTCATGGCCACGCACATGCGCGCGTGCACTACATCCCGACGCCGCGCGCAACAGCTATGCACATGCATGGTAGCTCGACCTCGCGGCGTGGCACGGACACATACTGGGAGAGAGCGTGGCGACGGCCGGCCGTGAGCACAGCAAATAGCCGGCCGCCGCAGCTGGCGCACGGAGCGAGCGCTCTGGGGCGGGCGCTACTAGGGTTCATTTTGTTTACGTTTTATGACTGGCCACACCTTGTCGTTTGGATTCGGAACAGCTTGCACCACTCACGGCGGTTGACATGCCATGCCACACACACATACCCTGGTCACATGGCCTGCTGTTCTGACAGACAGTCTCGAAATCTGGATCCTGTACAACGTTGATCGATCTCCAATCATACAGAGCTTGGTGGTGGATCTCCAAATCGTGGTGGTTATTGTTGTATGTCATTATTCAGTTGATTGCGTGCAAAATGTATGGACATGTAGTGTGTATGATTGTGTCCGGTTTGGGAGAGTTATGATAGAATAGAGTAGCATCATGTGCTCTGTTTGCAAGTTTATCGTGGAACAAAAGTTGATCGTGGCATTGGCAAATCCTAAAAGGCCCGGGCTAGATTAGTGCACCGGTCCGGGATTTGACCTGACATGCAATCCGAACACGATGCTGCATTTTGAAGAATCTTGCTAACACGTTTCACTGGTGCTGCCGTCGCCGCGATGCATCTGACATGACTGCTGCCTGCTGCACGCCACTCATAAGCAGGAGCGTAGCCAGGATTATTAACCATTGGGTTCAGCTCTACTAAAAAGTGGAATCAGTTCCTTGCTTAGTCTTAAGTTAGAGCCTGTTTGGGACTGCTCTGCTCCTTAAAATTCAGCTCTGCTCCAGAAAAGATAATCCAAACGTGGTAGCTCCACGATATGCTGTTCCGCAAAAAAACTAGAATCTGAGGTACAACTTTAGAGTTTTTATGAAGCTCGTAAGAGGGTGCTCCAAAAAACTCTAGAAGCTGGAGTTGGGGGGAAATTACGTTGAAACTAATCAAATAAGTGATGATCCTTTCCACCAGTAAGTGGATACCCCCTTCATTTCTTTTCCCTCAACCAATCAAATAGATCCTTTCCATCAAATTTTCTATTTTTTGAAGCTGGAGCTAAATGAAAGCCAAACATTCTCTTGATACTGCTATAGATTCTGTATGAAACTGCTCGGAAATGAATTTGATGAAGTGAAGCAGTCCCAAACAGGCCCTTAGTGTAAATCTATAAGGAACGTGTCAAATTTCATTGGGTTTACTTGAACCCAATGCTAATGGGCTGGCTCCGCCCCAGCTGGTACGTGAGACCGCACGCCGGTGATGTCGCTGCTGCGTCGCGGCTACCGTGGATTACTTTCGATGGCTGCAGCGCAACCCTCGCCATTTGATTCGGAGCTACCGGTGTTGCGGCTCGATGGTCGTGGGTGCCACCAGTCCTGCGATGCAACACTCCTCGTCGGTGCCGGTGTTGGGACAAGGCACTCGTAGACGTTGTCGGCAGCTGCTATGCAGCAATTCCAGATCATCACTCATCATGTCTTAGCCAAATAAATTGTCCGGTCCCCAAGTCCAACACCCTGCGCCCGAGGGAAACTGAATTTATGTTGCAAACTCTGAACTTAGAACTAGTGTTTAGTGCAGAGAAGCAGTATTGCAGGTCAAAAGAACACGACAGGGACATGCCAGTCAGCCAGTGCACACCACTGCCAAGTCAATTTCCAGCAAAATTTTATCAGCGCATCTGGAAAAAAAATCTACACCTGTCACTGATTGCCCGCGCAGTTGTGGCGGCACTGAACTAGTGAACTTCTCCAGGTTGCGTGGCAGGCAGATCTCGGAATAACTGCAGCCCGGGTGACTGTGTAGTGACTCGATTGTGCCCTGGTCAGCGGGCAAGAAAGGCCGACCTTCCTTCCAAAATGTCAGAGTCCATCCGTGCGTCCGCGCGCTCGACTGAGTCCGGCGTCCGACGATGCTCGGCACGGCCATGTTGCAATCGAGTCATGTGTATTTGGTAGTCTAGAATTGGTAATCGGTCTTTTATTTTATCTCTAAGAGAGGATTCTTGTCCTTCAAGTCTATACTCCTATATACATACTCAATACAAAATTCATCACATTCCGCATCAATATCCCTCTCCCCCTTCTAACAATTCTGACAAGTTCGCTGTTCAACGCTTATACTGTATGTTCATACAAAAACAGTTGATTTTTTAGCAGAGAAATACCATTGATTAATTTGAGTTTTTCTCAAAGTTTTGTCAGCATTCCGTTCCTTCATGTAAAAAGGGCATTGATATTTTTTGTTCGTTGAGAAAAAGGAGCGTCTCAGGGCGCAGACACTGTATTTGATTGAGCGATCAGAGCCAACTGACAGTTACAGACATGGCGCCCATCCAGACAACAAGAAGCGGGCAAGTTGTGCGCGCCCAGCGTTCTCCCAAACATAATCTTGTTGCGCAAGTTCAGGGGTTGGCGAGGAATGCAACCGCTAGGCCGTCCATTGCGCCAACGGTAAATTTCACGGATACAAAAACAACAGCAGAAGTATCACGAGCATGTAGAAGGAAAAAGGTTCAGTCGGCCTCATTTCATCACTGTGATCATGAAATGCTGCAGAATTCTTGTCGGAATCGGGGTTTCTCCCCTGCTAAAAGTTGCTGGCCTGATCCGGCTGGGTGCCGCCCGCGTGACGGGAGCAAGCGACGGCGAGAAGCCACTGGTCTCTCGCCGAGCTTATCCAGAACCAAATCAGGGGCGAGACGCATCCACACTCCAGATACAGAAACAGGTGCAGGAAGTTGTTGCAGAACAGATAAGGCTCCTGCCACTGGATAGATCAGATGCAGGAAGTTGTTGCAGAACAGATAAGGCTCCTGCCACTGGATAGATCAGATGCAGGAAGCTGTTGCAGAACAGATAAGGCTCCTGCCACTGGATAGATCAGATACAGGAAGCTGTTGCAGAACAGATAAGGCTCCTGCCACTGGATAGATCAGATGCAGGAAGCTGTTGCAGAACAGATAAGGCTCCTGCCACTGGATAGATCAGATGCAGGAAGCTGTTGCAGAACAGATAAGGCTCCTGCCACTGGATAGATCAGATGCATGTACGTGTCTCCAATTTATCACTCATGATCATCCATATCCAAAACCAAAGGGAGTTGTACAACGGAGCAGAGATACGAGCTAGCTACCAAATTGGCCGGGCCGGAACCGAGAATTGGGCACGGGAATTTTCTTTCCTATCTATTTTATCTTGCTATTGCTATGGCATGTCGACGTTGGTTTGTTTGTCTACTGGTGGTTGTCGCCGGCGCGGTCACCGGCCATGGACATGGCGGAGAGCCGGCTCGGCCGCGAGCGGGACCTGCCCACACGCCTCCGCTGCTGCGCCGCGGGGGACGGCGCCAGCGCCCTGCGTGCCCAGTGCCCGCTCTCCATGGGGACAAGCCGCACCAGCGCGCCGCCATGATGCTTCGTGCAGCCGCTGCCGATGGAAGGCGGCGAGCCGGGCTTGCTGTTGCCGGTCGGATCTGCCTGCTTGCGTTCCTTGTGGAGGCTGCAGCGGAATGAACCCGGGTGGTTCGTGGGGGAGCACATGCAGGACCGACGGCTCTTGCCGGCAGGGGACGAGGAGGAAGAAGACGAGACGCTGACGGACTTGGCCGGGGAGCGGGTGGCGCCACCGGCGGTGAGGTTGACGCGGGCGGGCGAGGTGGAGCGGTAGCCGGGAATCAATAGGACCGGCCCGCTGGGCCTACTCGCAGTCGCCGTCGCCGTCGCCATGAGAGAATGGATCGAGGTGTGCAAGCTTTGGAATGGAGGTTTTGCTGCTGGTTTGGGGGAGTTCGAGTGGAGTAAACTAAAGGTTGGGCGCACTTTATAGAGTTGGAGGGGTATTCTGTGGTTCGGGCATAAAGCAGTGGGCGACTGAGCAGTGGGCCTAGACGGCAGCACACTGAACTTGGTCCTGGGTTCAAGGCAGGTAGGTCCAGCCCCCAATATCATAGGACTCATGCTAACTCTTTTGAAATATCTTTTACTTTGAATCTTACAGAAGCATAAGCATCGATGGAACTGTGCGTAACCCAGGTGCCGCCCATCGATTGTGGCACCCATCCTATGTTGCTATCGGTAAACCGTTTCCGGCACATTGAAAGCACGGTGCCAAGAAAAAATAAATACTTCCTTCGTTCCTAAATAAAAGTCTTTCTATATATTCTACTAAAAAACTACATACGGATGTATATAGATGTATTTTAGAGTGCAGATTCATTCATTTTGCTTCGTATGTAGTCATCTAGTGAAATTTTTTAAAATCCTTATATTTAGGAACGGAGTATCTTCGAACGTTCAGATCCGCGATGGTCAGGATGGCACGACTAGGACCTCATCGACGTGACCCGGCAGCAGCCGGCAGCCGCCGGCCGTGGGATCGCCTCCTCCGCTTTGCTTGAAACGCGGCCGACCTCTGAACGTTCGACACAGTGGCATCGGCGGCACCTTAATCACCGTAATGGCAGTGTCCATCAGCACCGAGCCTGTTTACTCGCGCCGCATGTTTGTTCGTGGAGTCCGCGCAAAGGAAGGGATCGTGGAGCCCTCCGGCGATGTGCACGTGAATGATCGCATGCACGAGCGCGTCGTGATCCGGCCGGTTCCGCCGTGATAAGATGCTCCCATCACTGTTATCTTGCAGTACTACTCTGCCTCTGGCTTCCGTCGATTCCGGCCGACCCGACGAGACGGTCGAACATGGCCGTCTCTTTCGCCGCAGCTCCGGGAGCGGCTTTCGTCCCCTCTTGTTCTTCGTTTGTTGTACTGTTAACGGCCCGGCGCCGAAAAATCATGATAAAAAAGCCGTCGTCGGTATTTGCATCAAAGGTAGATCTTGTCACTGTCCAGCTAACTGCCGCAACACACAGCAAAGCCCAGCAAGGACGGGCGAACGGGGACAGGACCCAAGCTAGCGAAAACACCACACGAGCAACGGCTATGGTGGTACTAGTCAGGGGTGACGACGGCGGCCGGCGGGGCAGCTGGCAGCGCACCGGAGGCTACTAGGGTTCAATTTTGTTTTCGTTTCTGGCAACACCTTGCCAATCGTGTGGATTTGGGACAGCTAATCGTTGTTGAGCTCTGTTCGTACTGTCGCTGATCTACATACAAATTGCTGCATTTGTCTCCTATACTCGCATGATAGCACCAACAACTTTTTTCTTATAGAAAGCATGTAATTGTGGAGCTCGTGCTTATATTTGCAGATCCTTCGATGGGTTGATTCCGCGCATATATATATACGATTGTGTCCGATTTTGGAGAAGGAATAATAGATACGGCGTGCTAGTGCAGTATCGTGTGCCAAATATATTCTTTGTCTCCTTGATTGATAGGAGCGGAATAGATTTAAAAAAACTAAAAGGGACGAGCTAGATTATGGCAATGGGTCTGGCCGTCAGGGATCGATTCGACATGAAATAAAATGCAATCCGAACAATATGGGTGGAATGCATTTCGGTGATGCCAATCTTATTGATACGTTTCGGAAGACAAATATCTTGCTAGTCTTTTAGGTCCAAAGCATGCACCGCACGTGTCAAATTGGGCTAACCTGGCCCAACCAAATCTTGATGTAGCGTGATCTCGTGAGACGCGCGCATACAATCACAGGTGATGCTAGCAAGACCATACGTCTGTATATAACTGTTGGACCGTAATCAGTACTTCATTCGTCATAGTTTAGAAGACATGCTTGAAAATCTCTGAAACCTAGATGGTTATTGATTGACTGTGAGATAAATTAAAAAATAACATTCACACCATACATGCATACAAAAATAGTACGACGAAGTACTAATTAGCTGCTAGGAGTAAATGTAATGCGCCTTAAACCTTGTCTGTTGTGGAAAATCACGTAAATTTAACGGTGTCTTTTAACCGTGACGAAGGTAGTATTAGGTTTGGCAACGACGTGGGCAGTGCAGCGACGCCACCGGCCAGAGGGGGACTCTATGTACGTATACGTGTGGCACGGGACTGAAATGTTCCACAGCTGCGAGGTCACTCGTTGATCGTGTACGAGTGTTGGTCGGTTGGCCGTTGCATTACCCCGGATCCGGGCAATAGCCACACGGAGCAATACGTGTCGGAACGAACACGTGTCGGAACGACATGGTACATAATAAAAGAAGAGAGAGAATGAAACCGTATGAACTTGTAGCAACGGTTCATGCACAAGCTCCGAGGCAAACATGGTTATTTCTTCAACATTTAATGGACACATTTAGTTATTTTATATACGGTTAACATACACTCTATTGAAGAGCTTGTATGCTGTGATGTTGGTGTATGATGTGGACACTTATACCAATGATTGAACATACGGACTGTTGAAGATGCTCTCAATCTGCTAGCTCTGCCTACACATGACGAGAAAGATGAGTCGTCTGTTAAAACTCTTGAATCAATCTGAAATGATGGACATTAGATCTCACCGTCGCACCATTCAAATATGCATTCCACGCATGTTTCCACGCCGACGACAAGATGTGGCTATAGATGGCACAGGACTGACCACTGATCGGCATGGAGCCATGGACTGACCCAAATACTAGACACGTTCACCCACATGTACCGAGCTGTAATATACAGTACTACTTATTTCGTTCCTAAATATAAATCTTATTACTGATTGGATAGTAAATAAAATAAATTAATTTAAAACTCTAAAATATATCTACATACATTTATATGTAACCCATAGTGATATCTTTAAAGAGTTATACTTATGAATGAAGGTAGTATAATATAGTGTTTGAAAGCTTGTACCGGGACGAGCTAAGTAAATGTTGTTCTATTTTTTTTCATGTTCAACAATGAAAGCGACGTTGATATCCAATCGGTTCCCATCTAGCTCTCCCTTTCGTGTCGACGTATGTTGGGACATCAATTAGATTTATTTTAGCAAAATATCTACTCCCTCCGTTCCTAAATATAAGTCTTTGTAGAGATTTCACTAGTGAACTACATACAAATGTAAATATATATACTTTAGAGTATAGATTCAATCATTTTGCTCCGTATGTAGACCTTTAGTGAAATCGCTTAAAAGACTTATATTTAGAAACGGAGGGAGTAGATTTTTAATTCAGAGCGACGACAACATGGATGCCCGATGCAACAAAGAGCGGTGAGGTGCGATGAAATTAGGCATGTAGATCCGCTGAGCAAGTAGGTTGGAGACAGAAAAAAAAATAATATCGACCGGTCGACATGTAAACTAGGATAAAAAAATGGGCACGTTAAAGGCACATCTAGATATGACATAGTTATTACACATGTAAATGATTAAATTAAAAAATATCTACATAAATTTTCACGTAACATCAATGATATAAAACTTAGATGTACAATATTTATGTCACATCTAAATATATTTTAACGAAAAACATAAAAAAAATCACATGCGTCCATTAACTATGATCAGCCACACTAAATCATTTGAGTACTGAATTTCTGACGGAAAACAATTTGATTGGAAACAATTTGATCGGAAACAAATTTCCCTGGATCCAGAAGCACAAAGCCTGAAGTTGGGACCACGACTCAATCTGTTTGCATTGCCAAGCCTACAGGTTAGTCATGACTTACAGGTCATTATCCCTAGGCTCTGTCTAATTGTTCACTCCTCAAGTCCGAGACCTGCGTCCGAGGGAAACGGACTTTGTGTCATATATACTCTGAACTAGAAAGAGTGCAGAGCCGGTAGTAGAGTATTTTTACAGGTCAAGCTGAAAACGATGGGGACATGCCAGGGCACACCACAAAGAAGTCAATTTCCAACCCCCAGTCTCCCAACAAGATCTTATCAGCCCCGGCAAAAAAAAAGAAGATCTTATCAGAGCATCTGCAAGAACCATCAATAATTCACCACGAACCGGATTTTTCTGCCAGCCTTGTGCGTTGTGATTTTTTGGAGGACGGGATCCTTGGAGCCCTTTTTTCAAAATCTTCAAAAAAGACATTTTTGGATTTCAAAATAGAAACTCCCGTGAAAATTTATACATATTCTTGACGCATTTGGAAATTTTCGTTCAAAAATATTATGATTTTCAAGCTTTGCAAAAAAAAGAAAAACCAGGCCCTAACAAAAAAAATGCTGGCCCATTTTTATTTGTGTATTTTTTATCTATGCCATTTATGAAAGTTCTCCCTCCGTCTCAAAATAAGTGTCTCAACTTTATACTAGCTCTAATACAAAATTCTACTAAGTTTGAAACACTTATTTTGAAACGATGGGAGTATTTGATAATGAAACCTTTTTTGGACGTGTTAAACATATATTTATGTGTGTATAATTTTTTCAAATTTTTTACGTTATGGAGATACGTTATCTAAACAATAAGCTTACTCGAGCCCGGCCTTCATCGGTCATTTGCGTGCAGCGTACGTTTATATATGGCGCCTCTCCATCCATAAAACATACTCCTTCCGTTCCATAATATAAATCTTTTAAAGATTTTATTAGAAGACTACATACGGATGTATATAGACATGTTTTAGAGTGTAGATTCACTCATTTTGCTCTGTATGTAGTCTCCTAGTGAAATCGCTTAAAAGACTTATATTTAGGCACGGAGGGAGTATATAGGATAAATGTTTTCTACCATCCTGTAATAGTTACCCTCATGTCAGTTCTTGTATGTTATACTCTCTCCGTCCCAAAATTCTTGTCTTAAGTTTATGTAGATATAAATGTATTTTGTCACGTTCTAGTATCTAAATACATTCATTTCTAAACAAACATAAAACAAGATTTTAAGACGGAGGAAGTATATAGTATCTGTTAAAATACATTCTTGCCGTTCGGAATTACTTATCATAAAGATAAATATAAATAAATGTATTTAAGACTAAAATATATTTATATACATTCATTTCTATGACAAGTATTTTGGATGAAGAAAATATTAGAATGTAAGAATAATTTCCGCACGGAGCTGCCCGCTTTCGGTCGGCACATTGCCATCCGGCTTGCCTGGACCTTACTAGTAACTCGGCGCACTTTTTCCCACCGGCTTCTTATCATCGGTCGCGCTCCCGTCCTACATTCCGAGACGCCGGAAAAAACGCACTCTTGTAAGCAGCCATGGATTGCCTGCAGTTGAGGCGGCACTGAACTTGTCCATGTTAATATGTTATAACCCGAGTGACTGTGCACTGCTGACTCGATCATGCCCTGGTGCACCGGTTAGTCGTGTCGTGCGGAGGCAGGTGAGGCCGACCTTCCTTCCTTGGGGAGCGCCAAGTCCATTTGTGCGTCCGCGCGCGCGACCGGGTCCAGTCTCCGACGGTGCTCGGCGCCGGCATATACGTCGCGATCGACTTATTTCGACGGTCATGCGTTCTACGGACCTGCTCGGGACGACGCTGACGTTCCAGAGCTTCTTCTTCTTCTTCTGGTTAGCTGGTGCCGGTTTGACATTGGACGAGTTTGCCGTGGAAGCAGTACGTACCAACTTGATTGTCAAATATTCAACGAGTTCGTTATTTAAACTACGCAATGTACTAGTAGTACTATATTCAACTCTGAGCAACTCCACTTGGTTTTCGCCTGTCCGCCGTTCGACGCATCTAGAGTGTACGTGCGTGTACATACTTACTCCTACATAAATTGCTGAATGCCACTCATACCAACTCTCGTATCGTGTAAGCATCTCCAATAAATGGACCATATATAAAAATAACAAACTTTTACAGCTTGAGAGCAAAAAACGCTGCTTCAATACAGATACATCTGATGTAAAAACCGCGGTCTTTCGCGAAACCACCAACCCCCTTCATTTTATTTCCCCACCCGCCCGTCTTCCGCCGCCATGCCCAAGGCCGACGACCCCGTCACCTTCTCCGCCACCGCCACAACCGAAGGGCTGACCCACGTCGTCGCCGCCGCCGACGCAGCAGTGAACTCGCCCTCCGCGACCACATCCATACTCGCGCCCCCCGCCCGTCGAGCCGGATTCACGCCGCCCGACCAGTCACCACCGCCCCGACGGCAAAGGCACGAGGCAAAGGCAAATGGCCGGTGAATCTCACCAGCCGAAAATGTGGCTCGGACGGCCAAAATCACGAGCCGAAAATGCAGCCGCGACAGCTCGGGCATGGGAGCTTGAACAGCAGCCGGGCAACCGACGTATGGTTTTGAATAGTCTGTTGGAGTTGTTGTTTTACATCTCCGTTTTGAACCATCTGTTTGAGTTAAACCTTTTTTTAAGTTGTAAAAAGTTTTATTGATGCTTCAAATTTTTACATCAGAGATTTGGAACATCAAAATATACATCATATATTAGTGATGCTATGAGTGTATTATTATATTTAGAAAAACAGAGAGGAGCTCCCCGACTCTGTATGCATGTTCATTATTCCCTTGGCTGGTCTGAAACATTGCATTGCATTGCATTGCATTGGTATTTTTCGTTCGATAAGAAAAGTGCACTGTAGTTGATGGAGAGACGAGAGCCAACTGACGTACATGGCGCCAACCCAACGCAACTGATTTCTGGCGAAGAAACGGAACTGATAGCAAAGAGCCAGCTGTGTGTGTCTGTGTGCGCCCACCGTTCTCCCATCATCATCTTCTTCCTGCGCAAGCTCAAAGAGTTGGCGGGGGAATCCCAACCGCTTTGCCGTCGCTTGCGCAAGTGGCTGGGCCGATCCAGCCGGCTGGGGGCACGCTCGGGTGCCGACCGTGTGACGGGAGGAAGCGACGGAGAGACGCCATTCATCTCTTGCGGAGCTTATCCGAAGCCGAAACAGAGGCGAGAGATCGATGCATCCACACTCCAGAAACAGAAACAGAGGCAGAAAGTTGTTGGGCAAACGGACCATCGTCTCAAGGATGGATAAGGCTCCCGTCACGGGGCAGAGCAGATGCATGTACCATGTGTCTCCAATTTGTCACTCATGTATATCCATATTATCCAAAACGATACTCCCGGCGTATACAGAGTAGAGAGGAGATGATGAGCTCACTCTATGTGATCGAATTGGGTACTCTAAGACTCCAATTTTCTGCCGCAAACGGAAGACCCCGGTGAATTATTTGGGGAGCTTCTTTCCTACCATGCTATGGCACACTACTTTTCTTATGGCATGTCGACGCTGTTTTTTCTACTGGTTGTCACCGGCGCGGTCGCCGGCCATGGACACGGAGGAGAGCCGGCTCGGCCGGGGACGGAAGCCGAGAGCGCGTCTCCGCTGAAGGGACTGCCGCGCGGCGGGGGACGCCGCGAGCGCTCGGCGTGCCCAGTGCCCGCCCTCCATGGGGACAAGCTGCGCCAGCGCGCCGCCCGGGCGCTTCGAGCAGCCGCTGCCGAAGGACGGCGGCGAACCAAGGGGCTTGCGGTTGACGGCTGTGGTGGCCTGCTTGCGCTCCTTGTGGAGGCCGCACCGGAACGACCCCCGGTGGTTGGTCGGGGAACACATGCAGGACCGACGGGTCTTGCCGCCGGCAGGGGACGAGGAGGAAGGAGACGCGACGCTGACGGACTTGGCCGGCGAGCGGGTGGCGCCACCGGAGGCGAGCTTGACGCGGGTGGGCGACGCGGTGCTGTAGCTTGGGGTCGACAGGACCGGCCCGCCGGGCCGACTGGCAGCCGCCGTCGCCATGAGAGATCAGATCAGAGACCGCGAGCAGGTGGTTGGCTGGTGGTTTGGGAGGCTTGAGAGATGAGAGCAAACTGAGAAGCCAACGGGTTGGCCGGAATTTATAGAGCCTGTCGGAGAGGAAGGAAATGAATCGGTGGGCGTCTGTTGCGTGGGCCCTGAAGAAAGCCCACCGGAATCGGTCTTGGGTTCAGGACACGTAGGTCCCATCTACCAATATTGTAGGCTCATGCATAGTACTCTACCAGCTTGCTTTGAATATCGATTTCAGCGTCAGGGTTCTGGTCAATTTCTTGCATGGCAAACCATACATACTGACTGCTACTTGCATCTCGCGATTGTTCATACGTAGTAGTACTATACAAATATTAGTATAAGAATAATTAAATTAGCCGTATTTCCGTGTGAACTGCCCTGATTCGCAAGCTTCTGTTCAGAAAAAGTTTCTCTTACTTTTAGGAGCTGCCCTCAAAAGAAAAGAAAAAAGATATACTATTAGGAGCACATCGCGCATGTGCCGAACTGCCGATGCATCCAGAGTTTCTCGTCCTCACGCCGCTCCCGTCCCCGCCCCCACCCCGACGCGCCGCTCCCGTCCCCGCCCCCGCCCCGGCGAGCCGCTGTCCTCCCCCGCCCCGGCGAGCCGCTCTCCTCCCCCGCCCCGGCGACCCACTCTCCTTCCCGACATGTTGGTTCTCCTCCTCCCTCAATCCCTCTCGGATCTGATAAGGCTGCCGCCAGAAACGCTGCCGCCAGTACGCTGCCGCCAGAAACGCGAGGGAGGGGAGGTCCTGGCCATGGTCGTCGTGGCCATGGGAGCTGCTTCTGAGGCTGCTCCCTGGTTACCCTGTTTAAATTTTTTGCACATATTCTATTTTGTTTTGATGTAAATATTATCAGTGTTAATTTAACAGTATTAAATCTGTGCTACATTTATATAGATGGATGACAACAGCAAGACTCGAGATACGCTGATAGTGCAAGCTGCTGGTTTGGTTGCTGTTTTGTGTGCATATATGGCCACTATAACTACAAGGGCTAGAATTAGAAATTATCGTGCTCCAGTCCGTTATGTTATGCTTGAGAGAGACATAGCTAGGTTGTCCAATCTACGTTTTATCTATGATACCAATGATATAAATTGCCATGACCTACTAAGGATGAATAGGGCCCCATTTTATAACTTGTGTGCCTTGTTCCGTGACCGAAAGTTGCTGGAAGACAGCATTCATACCTGGTATTTTAAGGTAATATGTTACCATTTAGAATTTTATGGACATGCTGGATAACCAAATTTTACAAAATATACCTCACCTCTTTTCCTAGGATTGTGTTGGTGCAATTGATGGCACCCATGTGCTTGCCAAGGTACCCGCTGCTATTGCTTCGGCATTTAGGGGTAGGAAAGGTGGCACCACCAAAAATGTCACTATTTTAATTCCATTTTAATTCTTTTATGTTTCAGCTCCATTTTAATTCTTTTATGTCACTATTTCAGCTCCATTTTAATTCTTTTATGTCACTATTTCAGCTCCATTTTAAATCTTTTATGTCACTATTTCAGCTCCATTTTAATCAGATTCCTTTGTTTGCTTTGTACATAGGAGTGATGGCTGAGATGGGGGCTGATGGTGGGCATGGTGATGGGAATCACCCATTGCGTTGGACATCTCCAATGTCTGGTTTCATGTTACGTCGATTTGTAGAGCTCATTGCTAGTGGAGTGAAGACTGACAAAGGCTTTAAGGAGGTGCACTTAAACCAGGTGGCTAAGAATTGTAGTGACCACTTTGGTCTTGCAATAACCGGGACCCAAGTCTACAACCACCTCCGCAAGTGGCGTGCTAGGTGGGTGAAGATTAGTAAGCTCCGAGACATTAGTGGGTCACTTTGGGATGATACTAACTGTGTCATATCACTGGAGGAAGAGCACTATCTGGGCCATATCAAGGTTTGTACTTTGAACTGACCTATAATTATTTCCTTTCACATGCTTCCTATTTGTCAGTATATAACATTTCCATAACCACACTACATATAGGACCATCCCAAAGATGTTGAGTACCTCAATGTGCCTTTAGAGAACTATGTTCAAATGCTTGCTATCTTTGGGACTGGTATTGCTACAGGGAGGTATGCAATGGCATCTAATGAGGCTCTTGGGGTTGCTTCAATGGTGGGAACCTCCCCATCGGTTGTCAACATTGAAGGTTCTGGTTTTGAATTTGTTGTTGATGGGAATGAACCTGACTCGAGTGCTACTGCTGCTGCTCATGGGGAAGCTGCTGTTGCTCATTCCACTGGTAAAAGGAAGAGGGTTAGCCTCATGAGCGAAGAAGAAGTTTTGGTCATGACCAACATGTCTGAAGCAGTCCGTGAAGTTGCTAATGCTATCAAGTCCACTACAGAGGCACATCCTGAACTTTATGATGCTGTGATGGAGCTCCCTGGTTTTAGTGAGGATGATCTATTGATTATCTTGGATTATCTCAATGAGAGTGCCAACAGGGCTAGGAGCCACTCATTCGTGCAGATGACGGAGACTCGCCGCACTCGTTGGGTCATTCACCACCTTTCCAAGCTCAAGGATGATGTGCCCAAGGGTGGAGTGTGAGCAAATCTTTGCTGATTAACTAGTTGACCATATTTTATTCCATTTGGTCAAAAAAACAATGCCCCTATATATATGTGATGTATGGAATGTAACTTGAATCTTATGTGATGCTTATGCGATGTACTGGATTAATATGGATGTGTGGCCCTATAATATGTGAACTTTTAAGATGTATTGGATATTGATTTATGTGTATTGGATATTGATTTATGTGTATTGGATATTGATTGTATCATAAGCTGCTTCTATACCGTACAAACAAACAAGATGCTGCCAATTTTTTAAATTACTTCAATCATATTCTTTCATTATTTCAATCATCAAAGATATTACCAAAACTATCTTGTAATTATTTTATATCTGTTCGACATCATACAACCCACCAAACAATATCTGTTGTATGTTGCATCTCTCATACAACCCAAGATGCAATATACCAAACAAAATCTGAGTTGAACCCAGCTCGTATCATGCACCCAACCAAACACACATCTCATTTTTATTTTGCATCAGGTCAACCAGGCTAGGACCACCCAAGCTCCTTCATGCAATGCATCCTGGATGCACCCAGGCAACCAAACACGCCCTAAACGTCCGACACATGCATGCATGGCTGTGTGCATCGGGGCCGAGAATCCATTTATTCGCGCCCATATCATGCATGTAGGCGACGAATGTCTTTGTGGAGTCGGCGCCAAGGAAGGGATCGTGGAACCAAGCCGGCGATGGTGGCCTCGCTTTCTTTCGGTCGGTTCCGCCGTGATAACATGCTCTCATCTCATCTGCATCTGGGTTTCCTTCGATTGTGGTCGACCGGGCGATCGATCGGACGTGGGTGTCTCTTTCGTTTGGTACTGTTGGATGCGTATGTTTTCCGTCTATATCTATATCTATACCTTTATATACCTACTAAAGAAGCTATTACTTTTATCCTTAAGTAAAAGAATGCGTACTTCCGAAGTTGATACAAATTATGCACTATGCCATCCTTAAGTAAAAGAATGTTTCAAAAAAAAAATCCAAAATCACCGCGTGCTTTGTTATTGTATAAAGGAACAATACTAATCTAGAACAGAAACGCACGACTAACGCACGACTAACGTAGGCACAATTTTTCCTTTTCAATTTCTCATGCAGCGTCCTCTTTCATGAGCCGGGCCGGCCAAGTTGAGGGGCTGGACTCCTCTATTGTTTTTCATTTTTTGTTTTATTTTTTTCTCATTCTGTTATCTTCCTTTTTAAAATTAATTCGGAATTTCCAAATTTCAAAAGTGGTGAGTTCTAAAAAAATATTTGAGAAATTATAAAAAATGTATGTGAATTCATTTTTTAGGAAATCATAAAAGATTCATGGATTCAAACAATATTGGTTTATTTGTACCCAAAAAAAATAGAAAGTGTACCCAAAAAGTAAAAAAAAACATTTTTTTTAAATTTGTTCCCCAATTTTTGAAAAAGTTGAGTGATCCATAAAATGTTTGTTGAGTCAAAAAATGCTCATGAATTTGAAAACTTTTCATGCATTTCAGAAAATCGTCGTAAATAAAACTAAAGTTCATGATTTTTTTGAGAAAATCCAAAATTTGAAAAAAAATGTCGATTTAAAAACTGCTCGTCGATTCAAAGTCTTCTAAGTCTAGGATTTGATTAAATTTTTGAAAGTCTTTATATGTATAGACGTGGCAGTAGATCGTGGTCAATGAGATTTGTTTTTGTAGTTTTAAATATTCTCTTATTCAAATCCTGTTCCGTCACTGGTCACCCTGCGCCCGAGGGAGGCAGACTTTGTGTTGCAGACTCTGAGTAGTAGTAGAACTAGTGCAGAGTCAGGGTATTTTACAGGTCAACGTGGACTCTGCTGCTACGTGCATTGCCTCCGGCCGGCGCAGGCCGTTTAGCTGCACTTAATTTACCAATTCGATCTACTTTTCCCCCGGCTTATTACTGCCGGTCGCGCTCGCTGGACCAACCATGCTCGTATCCGTCCGGAGCAATGGGTTGCGTGCCTGCCCGGTCAGGTGTCACCGAACTTCTCCAGGTTCCGTGACTTGGGGATAATTCCAGATAGAGGGCTTGTTTGGTTGGAGACTAATTTTATCAAGCCAAAGTGTAGCAAGCCATAAAGTGTGGCTGAAAAAACGAACGTCAAACTTTGACAAAAGTTGACAAAAAAATTAATTTTATAACAAATGGACCATAGCAAGAATAAAGTATGACAAGTTAAAGTGTGACAAAAACCAAACATATGCCAACTAAACTGTGACTGCTAAATTTTGACTTGACAAAGTGTGGCTGGGAGCCAAACAGGCCCGGAGTGACTGTGCAGTGACTCGATGATCCTGGTGGCCTGGTGCTCGGGAAAGAGAGCCCTGAAGCGAGTGTCGTGTCAGCGGCAAGAGAGGCCGACCTTGACCTTCCATCGGAAGCGCCAAGTCCGACCGAGTCCGGAATCAGACGGTGCTCGGCGTGATCAATCATCCGTTCCGTTGACTTGCTCGACCGCCGGTGACCTTGACGCTCCAGAGCTTCTTTTGGTTAGCGAATGCGTGTCCAATATTATCGAAAAAGGCCGTGCCCCAATATAAATTAAATACAAAGCAAACATCATACAAATCAAGACATATCACATGACACCACCACACACGTACACAAGGCTGGATACAAGGGTGTTAAAGAACAACGACACAACCCCAAAACTCCAAGCACACTATACGAGGAAGCAGCTTGGAGTCATCGGAGCTCTCAACAGTGATCAAGTCACCGCGAAGCCTTGCCGGTGCTTGTCGACGACGACGACCGTGGGCGTCACTTTTCTCCTTGGAGGCGTCGTCGTCTTCATGTGCATCATCCACTTTTGGATCAAGCTCTTCACGCGAAAGCCTAGATTGGCCTGGGCTGGGCAACGATGTCGTCCCTGCAATGTGCGTGTACATTGCCTCCGGCTCATGGCGTTTACCGGCGGTTTACTGATTCTGAACTTTTTCTCCCGGGCCGGCATATCGGTCGCCCTCGCGTCCTACCTGGACACTGAAAAATCGCAATACTACCCACCGATTCCCTACTCGATCAGGTGGCACTGAACTTCTCCAGGTTCCGTGGCAGGCAGATCTTCCAGCCCGGGTGACTCTGCACTGACTCGATCATGCCCTGCTGCGCCGGCAACAGAGTTTCTTCTGCTCGCGTCCGTGGCACCTGTGCGTCCGCGCGCGCGACCGAGTCCGGCGAACTAAAGTGCTCGCCGCGGGCATGTTGGCGACGCCGACGTTTCAGATTTTTTGGCTCGCAAATGGATATTTGACGAGCTTGACAGGACGTACTACCAACTCGTCAGATATCCAGCTAAAAAAAAAGTTGTCAGATATTCAAACAGTACTGTAGTCCACCATGAGCGAGACAGCGACCCCACTTGCTTATTTTTCGCTTTGCAGCAACTACATGCCCAACGCGGCCAGTGTACGTACACAGACAGCGGTTCTCAACGGAAGATGATAGTGGAGTAGTAATGATCTTTTTCATCTGCGCCCGTACAATGTATGATCGGTATTCAGATCGTTAAGCAAAAGAAACACCGTATTTGATAGGGAGATGAGAGCTGACTGATAAGTGTTGGTGTGGCGAGCAACCCATTTCCGGCGAAGGAACATAACTCATTAAACAAGAAGCTGGCCTGTTGTGCGAGCCCACTATCATCTTGTTGCCCAAGTTCAGGAGTTTTTTTTTTAAAGAAGGAACGAAGCCTCGGTCACTACATTAATTGTTGCATGCAACAATATTATTAAAACAAGTATAGACATAACGTCTTCCGTCCACGAAGTACTCACAATCTGAGCTTAACAAAAGCAAGTACGTGAAATAAAATTGCTACATCTGTCGAGACCAAAATTAAGCTACGATACCTATATACCTAGCCTACTATTAGCTAGGCATCCAAATCGGTTGAAGATAGCTTATACGACCGTCCCCCGTCGGTTGCACCCAATAACCATAACATTTCTGTAATTCACATGAATGAGTAACGATCACGTGCAGATTCTAACCGTGACTCCATAGTTAACGTGTAAAAAATTGTTGAAGATCTTGTCACTAAAAAATATATCATTTCTAGTGTTCCATATGGCTCAAAATAATGTACATATTCCAATCCGGATATGATTCGCTATAGTGTCGTCTACTCTATTAAGCCACGGTCCAGATAACATATTAATGCTTGTTGGTGTATTTATGTTGAAGGCAATATGGATAGTGCGACATAATAATTTCGTTAGTGAACAATCAAGGAAAAGGTGTCTTATTGTTGCATTTTGTTCACAATAGCAACGTATAAAAATGCCTATCCATCTCCGCTTTATCAAATTATCATTGGTTAATACAAACCCTTGTCTATAAACCACACGAATAATTTAATTCAAAGGGCTTTTAAAGCTTTCAAATATGCAATGATCTCGAAAGAGGCCCAAAATTAATTATATTCATGTATACTGATTACATTGAAAAAGTAGTTAATTTTCAAATAGTATCTGGCTGGTCAGAGAGGTGAAACACAACCTCCACTCCGTTGGTCGCGTCAAATATCACGAGTGGGAAGAAGAAATATCTCAGTTCATTCATCGATTCGATCATGAGACTGATACGTCTTCAACGTATCTATAATTTTTGATGGTTTCATGCTATTATCTTATCAAACTTTGGATGTTTTGCATGTCTTTTATTTATTTTTGGGATTAACTTATTAATCCAGTGCCAAGTGTCAGATCCTGTTTTCCTCATGTTTTTGACCCCTTTCAGAAGAGATTTTGAAACGGAGTCCAAACGGAAGAAAATCCCCGAAAAGATTTTTTCTGGAACGGAAGAAGATCGGAGAGCTTGGGGGCCAAGCCAGAAGAGCCCCAGGGGCCCCACAAGCCCCCACCCCGCGGCTAGGGGGGAGCGCCATGCAGGCTTGTGGGCCCCCTGGAGGTCCCTTGACCTAGATCTTGCGACTATAAATTCTCAAATATTCCCCAACAAATCATCGGAGCATCGTAATCACTTTTCCGCCGCCGCAAGCTTCTGCCTCCGCAAGATTCCATCTAGGGCACATCCTGGTGCCCTGCCAGAGAGGGGATTCGGAGACGGAGGGCTTCTTCATCAACACCATGACCTCTCCGATGATGCGTAATTAGTTCACCATAGACCTACGGTCCATAGCTAGTAACTAGATGGCTTCTTCTCTCTCTTGGATCTTCAATACAAAGTTCTCCATGATCTTCATGGAGATATATCCGATATAATCTTCTTTTGCGTGTGTTTGTCGAGATCCGATGAATTGTGGATTTATGATCAGATTATCTATGAATCTTATTTGAGTTTCTTTTGATCTCTCTTATGCATGATTTCATATCCTTGTAATTCTCTTCGAGTTGTGGGTTTTGTTTGGCCAACTAGATCTATGATTCTTGCCATGGGAGAAGTGCTTGGTTTTGGATTCATACCGTGCGGTGACCTCACCCAGTGACAGAAGGGTAGCGAGGCATGTATCGTGTTGTTGCCATGAAGGGTAAAAGATGGGGTTTTCATCATTGGTTTGAGATTATCCCTCTACATCATGTCATCTTGCTTAAATCGTTACTCTGTTTGTCATGAACTCAATACACTAGATGCATGCTGGATAGCGATCGATGTGTGGAGTAATTATAGTAGATGCAGAAAGTATCGGTCTACTTGTCTCGGACATGATGCCTATATGTATGATCATTGCCTTAGATATTGTCATGACTTTGCGCGGTTCTATCAATTGCTCGATAGTAATTTGTTCACCCACCATAATACTTGCTATTTTGAGAGAAGCCTCTAGTGAACATTATGGAACCAAGGGTCTACTCCACACCATATTTTCAGCCTTACAGTTTTTACTTTGTTGCACTTTCCGCCTTCAGATCTCACTTTGCAAACAATCTTGAAGGGATTGACAACCCCTTTGAAGCGTTGGGTGCAACCTTGTTTGTGTTTGCGCAGGTACTCTGGACTTGACGAGACCCTCCTTCTGGACCGATACCTTGGTTCTCAAACTGAGGGAAATACTTACTGCTCCTGTGCTGCATCACCCTTTCCTCTTCAAGGAAAAACCAACACAAGCCCAATCTCCGTCAACGTGTCAATTTCTGGCGCTGTTGTTTGAGAAGTAGCAGAGGCCAACTCCACACCGCGACCACATCCTGTCCGACCCCGTTTGTTTGGGGTAAAAGGGACAAACCGGTCGGCCCAGCGCGAGACGGCCCCGACCCGTCTTGTTCGTTTTGTGTCCGGGGCGACCCATTTCAAACGCAAACTTGCGCGGGATTTGGGTCGCGGCGGACAGCAAGCGGACGCGCGCTTGTCCGCGTCAGGGATGCGTGGCAGGCTGCCACCTACCTCCCACCCACCCACATCAATGCGCACGAGCGGCCGGGCCCGCGTGTCATCCGCCTAGGAAACGGTCATGGTCCTTCTTAAATGGAATAGTCGTGGACCGGTTATCGTCCACACTTCCCATCGCCACCCCGCGGCCTCCTCGAAACCCGACACCCAAACCCTAGCCTCCTTGAACTCGCCGGCCGACCACCTCGCAACCATGGGGCTCTGGAACTACGGCCGCATGGGGAAGCACGACCGCGAGGCTGGCTCCTCGTCGGGACGCCGCCGCGGCTCCGTGAAGGAAGAGGCCGCATCGCCACCGCCCGGGGCCTCCGCGCCTGCTCCCTTCACCATCGGCCCTAGGCCTGCCGGCCAGCGCGACCGGCGGTACCTCAGCTCTGAGGTATGCTGGCGCTACTGGGAGACGAGGACGCCGGTCCCGTGCAGCAACATCCACATCCCTAACGCCTGGCACCTCTCCGCCGACCGGGTCCCGATCCCGCCAGTGCCGACGAGCGGTTGTGCGCTCCGCGACGAGATCGAGCGCCGCCGCCGCCTATGTTGGAAATATGCCCTAGAGGCAATAATAAAATGGTTATTATCATATTTCCTTGTTCATGATAATCGTCTATTGTTCATGCTATAATTGTATTAACAGGAAACAGTGATACATGTGTGAATAAATAGATCACAATGTGTCCCTAGCAAGCCTCTAGTTGGCTAGCTCGTTAGTCAATAGATGATCATGGTTTCCTGATCATGGGCATTAGATGTCATTGATAACGGGATCACATCATTAGGAGAATGATGTGATGGACAAGACCCAATCCTAAGCATAGCACTAGATCGTATTGTTCGTATGCTAAAGCTTTTCTAATGTCAAGTATCTTTTCCTTCGACCGTGAGATTGTGCAACTCCCGGATACCGTAGGAGTGCTTTGGGTGTATCAAACGTCATAACGTAACTGGGTGACTATAAAGGTGCACTACGGGTACCTCCAAAAGTGTCTGTTGGGTTGGTACGAATCGAGATCGGGATTTGTCACTCCGTGTGACGAAGAGGTATCTCTGGGCCCACTCGGTAGAACATCATCTTGAGCTCAATGTGACTAAGGAGTTAGTCACACGATGACATGCTACGGAACAAGTAAAGAGACTTACCGATAACGAGATTGAACAAGGTATAAGTATACCGACGATCGAATGTCGGGCAAGTTCTATACCGACAGACAAAGGGAATCGTATACGGGATTGTTTGAATCCTTGACATCGTGGTTCATCCGACGAGATCATCGTGGAGCAAGTGGGAGCCACCATGGGTATCCAGACCCCGCTGATGGTTATTGGCCAGAGAGGTGTCTCGGTCATGTCTGCCTGTCTCCCGAACCCGTAGGGTCTACACACTTAAGGTTCGATGACACTAGGGTTATAGGGATTTATTATACGAGGTTACCGAAAGTTGTTCGGAGTCCCGGATGAGATCCCGGACGTCACGAGGAGCTTCGGAATGGTCCGGAGGTAAAGATTGATATATAGGACGGATGGTTTTGGACACCGGAAGTGTTTCGGGCGTCACCGGTAATGTACCGGGACCACCGGGACCACCGGAGGTGGCCCCGGGGGACCACCGAAGGGGGGCAACGACCCCGGGAGATAAGGTGGGCCAAGTGAGGGTGGGAACCAGCCCCTAGATGGGCTGGTGCGCCTCCCCACTCAGCCCAATGCGCAGGGGAGAGAAAAGGGGGGGCAAACCCTAAGCCAGGTGGGCCTAAGGCCCACCAGTTGGTGCGCCACCCCCTCCTCCCCCTCTGGCCGCCGCACCTCCCATCTGGGGGGGGGGGCTGCCGCACCCCCTAGGGTGGGAAACCTAGGGGTGGCACCCCCTCTCCCCTCCCCCTATATATATCGGGCACTTTTGGCCATTGAGACACACAATTTTCCCTCTCTCTCGGCGCAGCCCCGCCCTTCTTCCTCCTCCTCTCTGCCGGTGCTTGGTGAAGCCCTGCCGGGAGACCTCGTCTCTCCACCGACACCACGCCGTCGTGCTGCTGGAGTTCTTCCCCAACCTCTCCCTCCTCCTTGCTGGATCAAGGTGCGGGACACGTCACCGGGTTGCACGTGTGTTGAACGCGGAGGTGCCGTAGTTCGGCACTAGATCGGAATCGCTGCGAGTACGACTCCATCAACCGCGTTCTAGCAACGTTTCCGCTTAGCGATCTTCAAAGGTATGAATATGCTCTTACCCCTCTCTCGTTGCTGGTCTCTCCATAGGAAGATCTGAATATGCGTAAGAAAATTTTGAATTTATGCTACGTTACCCAACAGTGGCATCCGAGCCAGATTTTCTATGCGTAGATTCAATGCACGAGTAGAACACAAAAGTTGTGGGCGATGATTTGTCAATTTGCTTGCCGCTACTAGTCTTATTCTTTTCCGGCGGTATTGTGGGATGAAGCGGCCCGGACCGACTTTACACGTACGCTTACGTGAGACTTGTTCCACCGACAGACATGCACACCGTGCATAAATGTGGCTAGCGGGTGTCTGTCTCTCCTACTCTAGTCAGATTGGATTTGATGAAAAGGGTCCTTATGAAGGGTAACTAGCTTTGGCATATCATCGTTGTGGATGTCACGTAGGTAAGAAGGCGTTCTTGCTAGAAACCCAAATCAACCACGTAAAACTTGCAACAACAATTAGAGGACGTCTAACTTGTTTTTGCAGGGTTTGACATGTGATGTGATATGGCCAAAGTTGTGATGTTGCATGTATGATGTATGAGATGATCATGTTATTTTAATAGGTTTCACGACTTGCATGTCGATGAGTATGATAACCGGCAGGAGCCATAGGAGTTGTCTTAATTTATTGTATGAGATGCAACGCCATGTGCTTACTACTTTTACTTCATTGCTAACGGTTAGCTATAGTAGTAGTGATAGTAGTAGTTGGCGTGACGACTTCACAGAGACACGATGATGGAGATCATGATGATGGAGATCATGGTGTCACGCCGGTGACGATGATGATCATGCGATGCCTGAAGATGGAGATCGAAAGAGCAAAGATGATAATGGCTATATCATGTGACTATATGATTGCATTGTGATGTTTATCATTTTTTTCATCTTATTGCTTAGAACGACGATTGCATAATAAGATGATCCATCTCAAAATTTCGAGAACGTATTCCCCTAAGTGTGCACCGTTGCGAAGGTTCGTTGTCTCGAAGCACCAGTGATGATCGGGTATGATAGATTCTAACGTTCGCATACAACGGGTGTAAGCCAGATTTACACACGTGAAACACCTAGGTTGACTCGACGAGCTTAGCATGTACAGACATGACCTCGAATACAAGAGACCGAAAGGTCGAACATGAGTCGTATGGTTGAATACGATCAGCATGAAGTTGCTCACCATGGTGACTAGTCCGTCTCACGTGATGATCGGACACGGGTTAGTCAACATGGATCATGTATCACTTAGATGACTAAAGGGATGTCGATTTAAGTGGGAGTTCATACTCAAGTTGATTAAATGAACTTAATTGTCATGAACTTAGTCTAAAAGTTGTCTTTATAAATATTGTAGATGTCCAACGTCAACCTCAATTTCAACGCATTCCTAGAGAAAAACAAGTTGAAAGATGATGGTAGCAACTATGCGGACTGGGTTCGCAACTTGAAGCTCATCCTTGAAGCAACTAAAAAGGCTTATGTCCTTGATGCGCCACTAGGTGACCCTCCCGCTCCCGCAGCAGCCCAGGACATTCTGAACGTCTGGCAAACGCGGAGTGATGACTACTCTCTGGTTAGGTGTGGCATGTTATACAGTTTAGAAACGGGGCTCCAAAGGCGTTTTGAGCAACACGGGGCATCTGAGATGTTCCAGGAGCTGAAGCTAGTTTTTCAAGCTCATGCCCGTGTCGAGAGATATGAAGTCTCCGACAAGTTCTTTAGCTGTAAGATGGAGGAGAACAGTTCTGTTAGTGAGCACATACTCAAAATGTCTGGGTTACACGGTCGTTTGACTTCGCTTGGAGTCGAACTTCCGGATGATGCTATAATTGACAGAATCCTCCAATCTCTCCCACCAAGCTACAAAGGCTTTGTGCTTAACTACAACATTCAAGGGATGGAGAAGACCATTCCCGAGTTGTACTCGATGCTCAAGTCTACAGAAGTAGAAATCAAGAAAGAGCATCATGTGTTGATGGTCAACAAGACCACTAGTTTCAAGAAAGGCAAGGGTAAGAAGAACTTCAAGAAAGACAGCAAAGCTGTTGCCGCGCCCGGTAAGCCAGATGCCGGGAAGAAGAAAAAGAACGGACCCAAGCCTGAGACTGAGTGCTTCTATTGCAAGGGAAAGGGTCACTGGAAGCGAAACTGCCCCAAATACTTAGCGGACAAGAAGGCCGGCAACGTTAAAGGTATATGTGACATACATGTTATTGATGTGTACCTTACCAGCGCTCGTAGTAGCTCCTGGGTATTTGATACCGGTGTTGTTGCTCACATTTGCAACTCAAAGCAGGAACTGCGGAATAAGCGGAGACTGGCCAAGGACGAGGTGACGATGCGCGTCGGGAATGGTTCAAAGGTCGATGTGATCGCCGTCGGCACGCTACCTCTACGTCTACCATCGGGATTAGTTTTAAACCTTAATAATTGTTATTTAGTACCAGCTTTAAGCATGAACATTGTATGAGGGTCTTGCTTAATGCGAGACGGCTACTCATTTAAGTCAGAGAATAATGGTTGTTCTATTTATATGAGTGATATGTTTTATGGTCATGCTCCGCTGGTGAATGGTTTATTCTTGATGAATCTCGATCGTGATGTTACACATATTCATAGTGTGAGTACCAAAAGATGTAAAGTTGATAATGATAGTCCCACATACTTGTGGCACTGCCGCCTTGGTCATATCGGCGTTAAGCGCATGAAGAAGCTCCATACTGATGGACTATTAGAGTCTCTTGACTTTGAATCATTTGACACATGCGAACCGTGCCTCATGGGTAAGATGACTAAGACTCCATTCTCTGGAATAACGGAGAGAGCAACCGACTTATTGGAAATAGTACATACTGATGTGTGTGGTCCAATGAACGTTGAAGCTCGCGGTGGTTATCATTATGTTCTCACCCTCACCGATGATTTGAGTAGGTATGGGTATATCTACTTGATGAAGCACAAATCTGAGACGTTTGAAAAGTTCAAGGAATTTCAGAGTGAGGTTGAGAATCAACGTGACAGAAAAATTAAATGTCTACGATATGATCGTGGAGGAGAATATTTGAGTCACGAGTTTGGCACACACCTAAGGAAGTGTGGAATCGTTTCACAACTAACGCCGCCTGGCACACCGCAACGCAACGGAGTGTCTGAACGTCGTAATCGCACTTTATTAGATATGGTACGATCTATGATGTCTCTTACCGACTTACTGCTATCATTTTGGGGATACGCATTAGAAACTGCAGCATTCACTTTAAATAGGGCACCGTCTAAATCCGTTGAGACGACACCGTATGAACTATGGTTTGGCAAGAAACCTACGTTGTCGTTTCTTAAAGTTTGGGGCTGCGATGCTTATGTGAAGAAACTTCAACCAGAAAAGCTCGAACCCAAAGCGAAGAAATGCGTATTCATAGGATACCCTAAGGAAACTATTGGGTATACCTTCTATCTTAGATTCGAAGGTAAAACCTTTGTTGCCAAGAACGGATCCTTTCTAGAGAAAGAGTTTCTCTCGAAAGAAGTAAGTGGGAGGAAGGTAGAACTTGATGAGGTAATTACACCCCCTCTCGAACAGGATAGTAGCACAGCGCGGGAAGTTGTTCCTGTGCCGCCTACACCAACTGTAGAGGAAGTTAATGATGATGATCATGAAGCTTCGGATCAAGTTACTACTGAACCACGAAGGTCCACAAGGGTACGCTCCGCACCAGAGTGGTACGGCAACCCTGTGATGGAAATCATGTTGTTAGACAACGGTGAACCTTCGAACTATGAAGAAGCGATGGCGGGCCCGGATTCCAACAAATGGCTTGAGGCTATGAAATCCGAGATAGGATCCATGTATGAGAACAAAGTATGGACTTTGGTGGACTTGCCCGATGACCGGCGAGCCATAGAAAATAAATGGATCTTCAAGAAGAAGACTGATGCAAACGGTAATGTAACCGTTTACAAAGCTCGACTTGTCGCAAAGGGTTTTCGACAAATTCAAGGAGTTGACTACGAAGAGACTTTCTCTCCCGTAGCGAAGCTGAAATCAGTCCGAATCATGTTAGCAATTGCCGCCTTTTATGATTATGAAATTTGACAAATGGACGTCAAAACAGCGTTCCTTCACGGGAACCTTAAGGAAGAGTTGTATATGATGCAACCAGAAGGTTTTGTCGACCCTAAGGGTGCTAACAAAGTGTGCAAGCTCCAGCGCTCCATCTATGGGCTGGTGCAAGCATCTCGGAGTTGGAACATTCGCTTTAATGAGGTGATTAAAGCGTTTGGGTTCATACAGGTTTACGGAGAAGCCTGTCTGTACAAGAAAGTGAGTGGGAGCTCTGTAGCTTTCCTCATACTGTATGTGGATGACATATTATTGATGGGGAATGATATAGAGATGTTGGAGAGCATAAAGGCCTATTTGAACAAGAGTTTTTCAATGAAGGACCTTGGAGAAGCTGCATACATATTAGGCATCAAGATCTATAGAGATAGATCAAGACGCCTCATAGGTCTTTCGCAAAGTACGTACCTTGACAAGATATTGAATAAGTTCAATATGGAAAACTCAAAGAAAGGGTTCTTGCCAGTTTTGCAAGGTATGAGATTGAGTAAGACTCAGTCGCCGACCACGGCAGCAGATAGAGAGAAGATGAGTTCTGTCCCCTACGCTTCAGCCGTGGGCTCTCTAATGTATGACATGCTGTGTACCAGACCTGATATAAACCTTGCCATAAGTCTGGTAGGAAGGTACCAAAGTGATCCAGGTATGGAACACTGGAAAGCGGTCAAGAATATCCTTAAGTACCTGAAAAGGACTAAGGAAATGTTTCTCGTTTATGGAGGTGACGAAGAGCTCGTCGTAAAGGGTTACGTCGACGCTAGCTTCGACAGAAATCCGGATGACTCCAAGTCACAGACCGGATACGTATATGTGTTGAATGGTGGGGCAGTGAGCTGGTGCAGCAGCAAGCAAGAAGTCGTGGCAGCATCTACATGTGAAGCGGAGTACATAGCTGCTTCAGAAGCGGCTCATGAAGGAATTTGGATGAAGGAGCTCATCACCGACCTTGGAGTGGTTCCAAGCGCGTCGGGTCCTATGACACTCTTCTGTGACAACACTGTAGCCATTGCCATAGCCAAGGAGCCCAGGTTTCACCGGAAGACGAAGAACATCAAACGCCGCTACAACTCCATCCAGGACCATGTCCAGAGTGGAGTGATAGATATTTGTAAAGTACACACGGATCTGAATATTGCAGACCTGTTGACTAAACCTCTTCCACGGGCAAAACATGATCAACACCATAATGCTATGGCTGTTCGATACATCACAATGTAACTAGATTATTGACTCTAGTGCAAGTGGGAGACTGTTGGAAATATGCCCTAGAGGCAATAATAAAATGGTTATTATCATATTTCCTTGTTCATGATAATCGTCTATTTTTCATGCTATAATTGTATTAACTGGAAACAGTGATACATGTGTGAATAAATAGATCACAATGTGTCCCTAGCAAGCCTCTAGTTGGCTAGCTCGTTAGTCAATAGATGATCATGGTTTCCTGATCATGGGCATTAGATTTCATTGATAACAGGATCACATCATTAGGAGAATGATGTGATGGACAAGACCCAATCCTAAGCATAGCACTAGATCGTATTGTTCGTATGTTAAAGCTTTTCTAATGTCAAGTATCTTTTCCTTCGACCGTGAGATTGTGCAACTCCCGGATACCGTAGGAGAGCTTTGGGTGTATCAAACGTCACAACGTAACTGAGTGACTATAAAGGTGCACTACGGGTACCTCCGAAAGTGTCTGTTGGGTTGGTACAAATCGAGATCGGGATTTGTCACTCCGTGTGACGGAGAGGTATCTCTGGGCCCACTCGGTAGAACATCATCTTGAGCTCAATGTGACTAAGGAGTTAGTCACACGATGACATGCTACGGAACGAGTAAAGAGACTTACCGATAATGAGACTGAACAAGGTATAGGTATACGGACGATCGAATCTCGGGCAAGTTCTATACCGACAGACAAAGGGAATCGTATACGGGATTGTTTGAATCCTTGACATCGTGGTTCATCCGATGAGATCATCGTGGAGCAAGTGGGACCACCATGGGTATCCAGACCCCGCTGGTGGTTATTGGCCAGAGAGGTGTCTCGGTCATGTCTGCCTGTCTCCCGAACCCGTAGGGTCTACACACTTAAGGTTCGATGACGCTAGGGTTATAGGGAATTATTATACGAGGTTACCGAAAGTTGTTCGGAGTCCCGGATGAGATCCCGGACATCACGAGGAGCTCCGGAATGGTCCGGAGGTAAAGATTGATATATAGGACGGATGGTTTTGGACACCGGAAGTGTTTCGGGCGTCACCGGTAATGTACCGGGACCACCGGGACCACCGAAGGGGGGCAACGACCCCGGGAGATAAGGTTGGCCAAGTGGGGGTGGGAACCAGCCCCTGGTGCGCCTCCCCACTCAGCCCAATGCGCAGGGGAGAGAAAAGGGGGGGGCAAACCCTAAGCCAGGTGGGCCTAAGGCCCACCAGTTGGTGCGCCACCCCCTCCTCTCCCTCTGGCCGCCGCACCTCCCATCTGGGGGGGGGGCTGCCGCACCCCCTAGGGTGGGAACCCTTGGGGTGGCACCCCCTCTCCCCTCCCCCTATATATATCGGGCACTTTTGGCCATTGAGACACACGGTTTTCCCTCTCTCTCGGCACAGCCCCGCCCTTCTTCCTCCTCCTCTCTGCCGGTGCTTGGCGAAGCCCTGCCGGGAGACCTCGTCTCTCCACCGACACCACGCCGTCGTGCTGCTGGAGTTCTTCCCCAACCTCTCCCTCCTCCTTACTGGATCAAGGTGCGGGATACGTCACCGGGTTGCACGTGTGTTGAACGCGGAGGTGCCGTAATTCGGCACTAGATCGGAATCGCTGCGAGTACGACTCCATCAACCACGTTCTAGCAACGCTTCCGTTTAGCGATCTTCAAAGGTATGAAGATGCTCTTACCCCTCTCTCGTTGCTGGTCTCTCCATAGGAAGATCTGAATATGCGTAGGAAAATTTTGAATTTATGCTACGTTACCCAACAGCCTACTCCCCGACGACCTGTACTACGACGACAGGTACGCCACCGACTCCACCCTCTGGGACACGTGGGTCAGGGACGACCACGACGTGCGGCGCGCCTCCTACTTCGCCGACACAGTGTCCGGGCCGCGGCGGGCACGGGAGGTGCGCGGGCATACACGGGTGCGCGGCCTCACGCCCATGCCGTCGCCTTCCTCGTCTCCGGCATCACCTCCACCTTCTCGCATGACATCGTAGGAGGAGGCCCGACTCATGCAACGTGTCATGGAGGACTCCATGATGACGCATGATGAACGCCAATGGCCGCGCCTAGAGGAGGCGATGGCCCTCTCTGCGGCCGGCGACGTCGCCATCCCCGAGCTGATGGAGGGGGAGGAGGTGATGGAGGACGCCCCGGTGGCCGCGTTCCCTCCGAATCTGGTGGGCCAGCAGTGGAGCTGGTCGTGCACGGCGTCGGAGATGGCGCGGGCAGTGGGGCTGTGAACTGGTGCCCCACGCCGCCGCGGTCACCGGAGCGGGACGCCTCGCCACGGGAGGAGGTGCTGCAGGCACCTGCCAGCTTCCAGCCCGCCCCGCGCACCACGGACCGCGGGCCCACCTCTGGACGCCGCCGACCTACGTCGACCTCGTCTGCGATGGCGACGATGACGACACCGGCGGTCAGTCAAGACGGCGACGGCCACGGCATCTACAGGCTTTTTTTTATATGTTAATTATGTCAAACTGGACCCTCCTTTTTTATGTTAATGTTATGTTTTAAGTTTTTTTAACTGCGTTTATTTACTTTTTAGTTAAATTTTTCTATTTTTTAATCATTTTCAACACAAGCATGATTTGAGATGCGCACGACCCAACAGACAGAAGCGGACATGAACGCGGCCGAAACCGGGCGTCCGTTTGGGGTCGTGCTGTAGAGTTGGCGTGAAAGCTCTACACAAATCTCGCTGGAACCGGCCGTGCGTGTTTCGCGTCGCCTCATCCGTTCGGCTGGGGGCCTGTAGGAACGCCGCGTGACGGGAGCAAGCGACGGCGACACGCCACTGATCTCTTGCGGAGGTCATCTGAAACCGTAACAGGGGCGAGAAACAGGAACAGAAAACAGAAGCGGAAAGTTGTTGCTTCAAATCATCCTCATCCATGGACGGATAAGCCTCCCGTCACGGGTCAAAGATGAGATGCATGTACCTTGCGTCTCCAATTTGTCAGTCATGTACTGCACATCCATATCCAGAAACAATGGCGTTTGTTTTACACCGCGTGGAGCAGAGGACGAGCTCACTCTGTGTACACGGCAGAGGAGGAAGAAGCTCACTCCATGTTACAGCTAAACTGGGTCAAAAGTTCCTAACTATATCTTGCTATGGCATGTCGGCGTTGATTTGTTTACTGGCAGTTGTCGCCGGGACGCTCGCCGGCCACGGACACGGCGGAGAGCCGGCTAGGCCTGGGGCGGAACCCGCCCGCGCGCCTCGGGTGCTGCGCGGCGGGGGACGGCGCGAGGGCTCTGCGGGCGCACTGCCCGCTGTCCATGCGCTTCGAGCCCAGGCTGCAGGCGCTGCGGACGGACGGCAGGGAGGCGGGCTTGCCGCTGCCGGCTGGGGCCGCTGCCGCCGCCTGCTTGTGGAGGCTGCACCGGAACGAGCCCGGGTGGTTCGTTGAGGAGCACATGCAGGACCGCCGGCTCCTGGCGCTGGAGGACGGGGAGGAGACGCTGACGGACTTGCCCGGCGAGCGGGCGGGGAGGTTGACGCGGGTGGGCGAGGCTGAGCGGTAGCTGGGGATCGACAGCACCGGGCCGCTGGGCCGACTCGCAGTCGCCGTCGCCATGAGAGGTCCAGGAGCGCGAGCAGTTGGAAGCTTGGAATCGGGTGCGTTGAGGGGATGGTGTCAGTTGGGAGAGTCGGGAGTAAACCTGAGGGTTTGCCGGTTGGCCGGAATTTATAGAGACGACGGCAGCAGTGGGTAGGAACCAGTGGGCGCAGTGGGTGGCTGTCCCGTGGGCCCGGGCGGCAGCACACCGGAATCGGTCCGGGATTCAAGGCAGGTAGGCCCGCTCCTCAATATTCTATTCCTACTAGTAGTACTCATGCCAACTTGCTTTGAATATTTTGTGTCAAAATGCTACTACTCTGATTACTAGCATCTGGATCTAGGCCTGTTTGTTTCAGAAGTTTCGTGACTTTTTTTAGTCCTAACTTAAAAGTCTCTAATCCCTGTCCGTTTGTTTACAGGAACTAAATAGGGACTAGAGTTCATTAAATGACATGTAAAAAGATCATCTTACCCTTAGTAGTGTAGTAGTAGTTATAAAATCTATATCTATACCTAATAATAAAGAGGCTATTGCTTCCGTCGGAAAACCCGTCACGACATTTTTATAAAAAAAACCCTTGTAATTTTTGCTATTCAGCTCGCGCTTCATCATTTATGTGCAACGCAAAAGGAAAAAACGATTCACTGTAAAAATTATACCCGTACGCATCGCCTCCTTCCGTCGACCCTGGACCACCCCCGCCTGTGCCGAGGCTGCGGCCGACCTCAACCGTCACCGCTGCCGATCTCAACCCACCCGCCTCCGCGGTTGTACCTCTCCCCGCTCACTGCCCCCGTTGCGGCGCTTGAGCGCATCGCGTCGACCCTGGTCTACCCTGGCCTGTGACCAGACCGCTACCACACCACTCGCCGCCGCGGCCGACCTCAACCACCACTGTTGTCGATCTCAACCCGTCCCACCCGTCTCTGCGGTCGTACCTCTGCTCGTTTGCTGCCCCCGTTTCGATGCTCGAGCACAGCTTCTGGATCAAATCAACGCGACAGCTACAGCGACTTGGGATGATGCGTCTGCTCGATGCAGAACGGCAGCGGCGCGCGGATAAGGCGCGGCGGAGCGAAGTACTTGCAGGTGGAGGCGGGCCTCCATGGCTCACACGGGGAACTCCGAGGTTATGGCGCGGCAACGACGACTCCTTATGGTCAGAAAGAGGCGCCTAACCCTTGCTCCCTCATCGTATCCCCTCCTCCGGTAGGAACTCATCATCTGGTGAGATCCCCTTCCCATGCCTCCAACCGTGTGCCAAGCACCGGTAAGAAATTTTGTTTTTAGGAATTTGTTTGCTGATGAATGAATGTATTGAATGTAAGATTGCATTGTTGTAGAGAGAGAGAATGGAACACCACCTTCAGTTTGTCATCTGATCCCACATTCTCTACCCCATGAGTGAAATAAGATAACAGTTCATTGATCAATTCACGTAGCCTCTTTGTTTTGTTTTGCTTGTCCCGCTCAATTTCTCATCATGGTGGAATTAACAATGGACGGGTTGATTTCTGAACAAAATAGAATAGGACTGACTACATTAGTTAGTTAGTTTATTATTTTAATAAGTCAAAATGATTATAAAAAGATTAAAAGCGTGTGGTATTTTTCTCTCCCGTTGCAACGCACGGGCCCTTTTGCTAGTGACATGCTAAAAGTAGGGGCATTGTTGGAAAAAAATGTCAGAAAGTCCCAAAAAGATCCTCCCATAGAGACTTCTCCAAATAGTCCCAAATATCCTCTTCTAGTCCCTAAAAGTCCCACCCGTTTATTTCACATGAGACTTTTAGGGACTTTTTTTAATCCGTACATCAAAAAGTCCCTGGAAACAAACACCCCCTAGTACTATTACTTCATACAAAAATATCTTAATGTACGAACGGTTTCCGTGTGAACAGCACTGATGCATAAGTTTCTGTTCAGAAAAAACAAGTTATAAGATATCTTAGGAGGAGCAATGCATAAGTTTCTGAGGTATGCAAACAGAAAGGCCCAACAATCACCAGCTATCTACATATTTCATCGGGGCCATCGACAACATATATGCACGGCCTAACAGCGACACGTGTTTTTTTTCGGAACAACAGCGACACGTGTTAATTCCTCCGTTCTAAAAAAGATATTACACGCGCGATGGGCCATGAGGACGTGTGTAAATATATGACGACAAGTTGATGGGAGACAGAAGAGCGACTGATGACCGGCGTTGCCATGCCGGCCCATTTTGATTTTTGTTTGACAGTGTTAGAAATCTATGTAAAACATGTAGCTTCTGCTTATTTTGAAATGAGAGTGTGCGGAATGGAAGTGGGCCTTATATGAAATCAAACGTGTAGCTCCTATTTATGTAAAATATGTAGTTTTGCATGCAAATAAAACTAACGAATCAAATATATATGGTTAGAGTTTTGTCTAAGTTAGAATATAAGCATCATGCCAAATCAATTTCCTCGAAAAGCACTTAATTTTGTTGTACAACGATATTGTACCGAGTAATTACAGCGCATTACAGTGCCTGCCCATCATAAAGATATCTTGAAAAAAGAACGATGGAAATACTGCGAAATTTTTGTACTATTTCTAACCATCACAATTTTGTTTTCTTCAGCATAATATTTATAACTTCACAAATTCCACATATCTTATTTAAGATAATAGAGTTCCAGTACAATATTAAGGCATAATAAGTACAAAAGTTGGTCAAAATAAACCCATCCAACTTTTGCAACAAAGTCCACAAAGTGATGCCAAGGAACTAAGGAATAGTACATGTCCATATGTATGTTGGTGTAGTTAATTAACATTTTTTATTCATACAAGCTGTAGCAGCAGGAGTAGCAAACCACACATGGGGATAATGCTTAGGCCGAAAAATAAAGCAATAATTTGTTTTCGACAGGCAAACCAACCATTACGGCCTCAACCTTTTTGCGGCATCCATGAATTTAAACAAAAATGAGCGGTAACAAAATATAATGAAAAAACATGTACACAGAATCACAATGTTCCACTTTTAGGAGGGTAAGGGGGTGTTTCTTTACAGGGACTTTTTGCTATGGAGACTAAAAAAAGTCCCTTTTAGTCCCATGTGAAAGAAAGAGGAGGGACTTTTAGGGATTAAAAAGGGGTATTTGGGACTAAAGGAAGAAGTCTTTATGGGAGGGACTTTTTGGGACTTTTTTGTCACTTTTTACAACAGTGCCCCTACTTTTAGCATGTCATTTAATAACTTCTAGTACATTAGTAGGGGTAACATGGTCTTTTTACATGTCATTTAATGACCTCTACTCCTTGTTTAGTCCCTGAAAAGAAACGAGTAGGGACTAGGGACTTTTTAGTTGGGACTAAAAAAAGTCTTATGACTTCTTAAAGAAACAGGGCCTAAGTACGCGGATCTGAAACACAATGTTCCACTTTTAGGGGTGTACTATTACCATATTAGCAGATCCTCTCTGTCGTGGTTATAAGCCTGACAGTAGATGTGTAGGATACGAAAAGGATGGGCAGAGCCTTAGCTACGACGAGGTTGTATGAGTTCAGGCCCCTCTGCGGTGGAGGTAATAGCCCTACGTCTCAGTGCTCAGGGAGCTTGTTGTCGAGTGGAAATATAGAATACAATGAGTTGCTAACCCCTCTACCAGCGGGGGAGGGTGGCTTATATAGAGTGCGCTGCCCTCCACAATGGTTCCGATACAGGGGTGGAGTAGTGGCGATTGAATGCGTACGTTACAGGTAACGTATGCCCTAAATGCTAATAAATGCACCTGGAAACGTACGACCGTTTCCCTCCAGGGGGGTTACGATGTACCGAATGGTATCCAGTCGGTTAGCTTGATATCCTCCGAATGCTAGTCTCCGACTGGATGATCGAGGACCTGTTACCGATTGGATGATGGGGACTCCTTAATTCAGTCGGAGCCGACTAAGGGCCTTGTCCTTTGTGAGGGGTAGTCCTTGGGTAGGACCTATAGGGCAGGCCTATGACCCTACCCTAGGACTATAACCCCATCAATAGTCCTTGAATGGATTGGGGTTGGAACGACGAAGCGATGTTTGAAGTTTGGATCCGACTGGAGCGGACTTGGCTTGGGTGTTGCTTGCCTCGATCCATTTTATCTTTTCTGACCAACGATCCGAGTGGAAATCTCCGTGGAACAAACTGTCGGAAACCGAGTGTATTCAGGGTATCTCTTGACGCGACCCGTCAACTGACAGCAGCGGATTTTCCGGGATCTTCAAATTTCGGTTTCCGCACGGTCAGCGGGGATGACGCCAGCGCGCTCGATTAGCGTCTGACGCCTCGATTCTCGCGCCTTCAACTCCTGCACTGATATCGCAGCGGCCGGTCGGGGGATAAGGTTTCGGGGCCACCTGCGAGCGACCCAGTCGGAACCTTACTTAAATCCCGGCGGCAAGGGTTTTTCGTTACGCCCGCCGGATCTTTTGTCGTTGCTTCGTCCTCCTCGCCTCCTCGAGCGCACCTAACTTCCCCACTCCTCCTCTCTCTCCGCGAACTCGCAACTTCCGCCATGACCAAGGGTCAAACCAGCAAGATGGAGGCGAGGAAGAAGAAGGGGAAGGCGGCGGCTCCTGCTCAGCGGCGGCAGCGGCCGTTGCCGGCGGGGTGGATTCAAGGCTGAAAAGGACGTGGATGTCGCCTAAAGGGGGGGGGGTGAATAGGCGCTTTAAAATAGTTAAGGTTTAGGCTTGAACAAATGCGGAATAAAACTAATCGTTTAATATGTCAAGCACAAAACCTACAACAACTAGGCTCACCTATGTGCACCAACAACTTATGCTAAGCAAGATAAACAACTAAGTGATAGCAAGATATATTACAATAAAGAATATGTCTATCACAAAGTAAAGTGCATAAGTAAAGGGTTCGGGTAAGAGATAACCGAGGCACGGGGAGACGATGATGTATCCCGAAGTTCACACCCTTGCGGATGCTAATCTCCGTTAGAGCGGTGTGGAGGCACAATGCTCCCCAAGATGCCACTAAGGCCACCGTAATCTCCTCACGCCCTCGCACAATGCAAGATGCCGTGATTCCACTAAGGGACCCTTGAGGGCGGTCAGCGAACCCGTACAAATGGCAACCCTTGGGGGCGGTCACCGAACCCGTACAAATGGCAACCCTTGGGGGCGGTCACCGAACCCGTACACGTGGCAACCCTTGGGGGCGGTTACCGGTACCCGTACAAATTGCTCGGGGCAATCTCCACAACCTTATTGGAGACCCCGACGCTTCCCGGAGCTTCACACCACAATGATTGAGCTCCGAGACACCACCAAGCTTCTAGGACGCCAAAGCATCCACGAAGAACAATATCAAGGGTACTAAGTACCGAAGGTAGTAAGCTTCTCAACTTCTCACTTCCACGTATCACCGTGGAGAACTCAAACCGATGCAACTAATGTAATGGCAAGAACACACGAAGTGGTCGAGTCCCTCACACTCAAATCCCTCCACAACAACAAAAGCTATGGAGAAATATGAGAGGAAGAACAAGGAGCTCACAAAGAACTCCAAGATCAAGATCCAAGGGGTTCCCCTCACATAGAGGAGAAAGTGATTGGTGGAGATGTGGATCTAGATCTCCTCTCTCTTTTCCCTCAAGAACAAGCAAGAATCATTGGAGGGATTGAGAGTAATCAAGCTCTAAGGATGTCAACAATGGAGGTAGAACAAGAGCTCAACTGATGGATTAGACCAAGGGGGAAGAAGACCCCCTTTATATAGTGGGGGAAGGAATCAGACCGTTACCCCCACTCTCTGCCCGAGCTCCAGCGGTACTACCGCCAGCTAGCGGTACTACCGCTGGCTGCAGCGGTACTACCGCTGGCCTCAGCGGTACTACCGCTGGGCCCCTGGTAGTGCAAAGGCACTACCACCGCCAAGAAAGTCTTCGCAAAAAGGTCCGTCCACGAACAACCGCTAGGCAGGCGGTACTAAGCTCCTGGAGCGGTACTACCGCTGACCAGGGGCGGTACTACCGCGAGCCAGCGGTACTATCGCTAGGGCCAGCGGTACTACCGCCAACTCTAGCGGTACTACCGCTAGGTCCAGCGGTACTACCGCTAGGTCCAGCGGTACTACCGCTCGCCACTGAAACAGCCATAACTTTCGCATACGAGCTCCGAATCGAGCAAACCCAAGCTTGTTGGATTCAGGACGACAAGGGCTATCCAAACTCTATGAATGCGGTTATGAATATGCCAAAGATATAGAGATGTGAGATCTCTATGAATGAAGAACCGGCAAAAACTCCAACATCGAAAACATCATAGTAGATGCATATGGACTCCGTTTTCGATGAACTCGAGCTTGTCATGAAGATGACCATAAGCTCTAAAACTCACAAAGAGAAACACCAACTAAGAACCAAGAAGTATGATGCAAGGATGCAAATGGTTTGAGCTCTCAACGAACGATACGATCAAGCTACTCACTTGAGATCCCCCCTTGATAGAACAACAATCTATCCTAACCAGAAAACCTATCAAGGGCAAACCTATACCTTGCACCTCATCCTCTTGAGCTAGATGATGATGATCTTGGCTTCCTCAAGATGGACCACCTTTCTTGATTGTGTTGGCTTGATGAAGACTAGTTGATTGCTCCCCCATACTCACTATGGGTGAGCCACTCTTCAGCATATCTTCACAAGTCCATTGCCACCATAATGGACGGCAAGCTTCAAGCATGCTATCTTCGTGCTGATCCACTTGAACTTGCACACCGCAATCTTGATGACGATCACAACTTGACGTCATACTCCATGGGTTGTATGAGATCTTCCCTTTGACGCAAGCCCATGGAAACACACCTAACCCCCACATAGAACTCTCACGAAGACCATGGGTTAGTACACAAACACGTAATGGACAATGCTTACCATACCATGGGATCACTTGATCCCTCTCGGTACATCTTGTACGCTTTGTGTGTTGATCATCTTGATTTACTCTTTGTCTGAGATCTTGATCAACCATTGATGATGATCACATCTTGACGTCATACTCCATGGGTTGTATGAGATCTTCCTTTTGACGCAAGCCCATGTAAACACACCTAACCCCCACATAGAACTCTCACGAATACCATGGGTTAGTACACAAACACGTAATGGACAATGCTTACCATACCATGGGATCACTTGATCCCTCTCGGTACATCTTGTACGCTTTGTGTGTTGATCATCTTGATTTACTCTTTGTCTGAGATCTTGATCAACCATGTGTCTCTATGACCATTCTTTGGATAATACCTTGGATACCATCTTGGTCATCATATAAACTCCTTGAACCCAACAGATGGACTTCAAGAAGTGCCTATGGACAAATCCATATCATGGGATCACTTGATCCCTCTCGGTACATCTTGTAGGCTTTGTGTGTTGATCATCTTGATTTACTCTTTGTCTGAGATCTTGATCAACTATGTGTCTCTATGACCATTCTTTGGATAATACCTTGAATACCATCTTGGTCATCATATAAACTCCTTGAATCCAACAGATGGACTTCAAGAAGTGCCTATGGACAAATCCTATAAATGTAACTTAAGGCAACCATTAGTCCATAGGAATTGTCATCAAGTACCAAAACCACATATGGAGATATATGCTCCAACAAAGGCGACTTCCTCCCCTCTACGGTGACGGAGGGGGATCTGCTGTAGCTGGTGGAGGACGGGATGATCGTCCTGCCGGCTGAGAACGAGGTCGAGCAGGCACCCCGGGAGGGGGAGCGCGTCTTGCTGCTCAGCCATGTCTACCGAGGTTTCTCCCTGCCCCCGCATCCTTTCTTTAAGGGCATCATGAACCACTTCGGGGCACAGTTTCACCACTTTCCTCCGAATGCTATTGCCCATCTCTCTGCTTTCATCGTTATGTGCGAGTGTTTCATCGGCTGCCCCCCCATTGGGCGTTGTTCAAACATATATTCTCTGCTAGATCTCAGACTATCAAACGACTCAGCCAGTCGGATGATAAAACGCATCTTCTCCAACTCTGCAGAGGTTTAGGTTTCCAAAAAAAGAGTCGGAGTAGTTATCCTGCTCTTCAGCTGAGCGAGTCGGTCAGGAACTGGCAGTCGACGTGGTTCTACTGCCAAGACGTTGCCTGTCCGAACGCCTCTTCAGGGTTGCACCCTTTTAGCCTTGATCGTCCCGCTCCACCTAAGCAGCTCGCACTCACGAAGGCGGAGAAGCTCGACATCCAGCCCTTGGTCGACGCACTCGTAGACATCGTCAGGAGGGGAGTCACCGGCATGGATTTTCTGGAGACTTTCCTTGGTTGGCGCATACAACCACTGCAGGCTCGCGACCACGCCATGTGGCACTACTCGGGGACCGAGGACTCCACTCGGACTAACGTCTTGAGCGTGACCGAGGAGAAGGTGGCGTCGTGGGTGCTCCAGATCACAGGCGCCTGCGAGAACCCCAGAGGGTCTCAGCGAGTGAGGGCTTTCAACGCGGACAATCCTCCTCCGAATCAGGTGAGTACCATGTGTCGAGTGCACGTATCTGTTTTAGTTTTATCGCTTTCTTGAATCTCTGCTTGTCGCTTGATGTCGCCGACTGTATTTCACGCAGAAGTGGACCAACTGGTTTTCTCCTGTCTCGAAAGGGAACCCGGACGAGGAGGAGGAAGAAGGCAGCCAAGAGGGCAGCGTGGAGAGTGGCGAGTACGTCTCCGATAGTGGGGAGACGGAGGAGGAGTCTGGTGAAGAAGGGGAGGATGACGAAGAGCAGGACTCGCCGCCTCCGCCGCCAGAGCACCGGACCAAGCGTCGACATGAACCTGTGGTTCCCTCGGCTCCTCCGACATCTTCGAGTGCTCCGCCTGCTGCTCCCGCGGTGCCGAGTGCTCGGAGCACCAAGAGGGCCAGGGACGCTGCTGTCGAGTCCGTGGGTCAACCTTCCAAGGTGGCCAAACCGAGTGGGTCTAAACCTCAGAAGGCTTTGCCGCGGATAAAGGTTGTTGTCCCTGTCACCTCGACGTAAGTGCTTTGAACTTCTAACTTCTTATGATATTCGGTTGAACTCCTATTTGAAGGTCGAATGAATTTTACTCGACAGGGTTGCCACCTCCGCCACCTCTCCGGCGCGCCAGGAAGGTGATCCCATGGAAGCAGACAACGTCGTCTCGTCCCAGCCAGGTGCGTTGTAGCGACCGCGAGAGTGTTATACTATCGCGTCGCGAATTCTGTTTTCGGTCTTGTCCTTCTCTTTTTCTGAGATCTCGCGACATTCGGTCTGGCAGGGGCGATTTATGTGGGCGAGGGTGACCAGGAGGGGCCTGGGCCAGCCGCAGAGCCTGTCCTTGAGGCCGTCCCGCCAGTTGCTGCTCCCGCCGCGGACGTGTCGCCGATTGAAGCGATGCCGCCGACTGAGGAGGCGCTGGTGGCGGCTGAGCCGACTGGAGCGGGCCTTGGGATGCCCAGGGAGCTTCCGATGAAGCCAGGCCCGTCCAATGTCGAGTTCAACATCCAGCACCTCTCGGAGGATCAGGTGGGAGCGGCCAAGGGGGCCATGGTGCAGGCCGAGCTGATGGCGGGAGAAGCCAAAAAGGCGTACGACTCCATCGCCTCCTTGTACGAGTGGAGCTTGGAGCTGCGGGACGATATCCGAGTAAGTGGGCTAGTAAGTAATTACTTTTCTCTTGTAACCCACTGGGTGTGCTCGGATATCAGATGATGTTTGCAATGGGTTCACTCTGGGTGAACCCAGTGGGTGTAGTCCCCGAGACTTCTGTCGAGTGCTTGCACCGGCAGTTGTCTTTATGCATATTGTCTTTGACTTGTGCATATTCGTGGATAATATAGTCGACTGCTAACAGTTGGGTACTCGGAGTACACTTACTGTAAGAGTCCCCTAGAGTAAATTTACTCGGGTGGGGTAGTATTAGCTTCATAGGCTTAGGTGTTGTCATGTAGCTCAATAGGGCGGACCTATTTGAGTTTCATGCCAGTGGGGTCACTCTCAGTGAACCCACTTGGTGTAGTCCCCGAGACCGCTGTCGACTGCTTGCGTCGGCAGGGGTCTGAAGAACTTAGACTTGGTATTGTTGGATTTATCTGATCGTCGCTTGGCGCTGACTGGCAGAAAACTTGCGAGATGGGGACAACATATGAGACTCTCAGGGCAGAAAAGGTGCAATTGTCTGGTGAGCTGGATGCGGCCCTGCTTGCAATGGCTGGTATGAAGGAGGTTCTGGCGGAAAGAGAGAAGTCGCTGGAGCAGGCTCGTGAAGCGAACAAAATGCTGACTGAAAGTTGAAACGATGGGGAAACAAAGGAGTGCTCTGATGGGCAAATGAACGTGCTGAAAAAACGGTGCAGAGCGCAGGAGAAATATGTCAGCGATTGGGCTCGGCAGATGATGACGCGTTTGGCTGGTAAGTCCTGCTTTCTCCAAGTGCTTGTGTTATGCGCGTCACACTCGGCGCTTATTGTTTGCTTGTCATGTTGTCGCAGATTTTTGCATTGACGCTGAAGCTGAAGCAGCTGATGTGGAGCGGTCGATTCTCGAGAATGTTCCACTCGACGAGGATGCCAACCGAGATCTGTTCCGAGCGCACATCCGCGTGGGCAAAGTTGGTCCTTTCATCGGTCGACTGAGAGAAATCGTCGGCCGGATCAACAAGGAGCTTTGGCCTGAAGATGAGTCACGGCAGGAGATGGAAAACTTGCTGAGTCGACTGGAGGAGGTCCCCGACCGAGTGCAGTCATGGAAGAAATCCGCGGCTCGTTGTGGTGCAAATGTTGCTCTGTCCTTAGTCCGAGTTCATTGCAAGGAGGTGCGCGAGGAGAAGCTGAAAACGTTGAAGGTGGACAACACGAAGAAACTTCAATTCGAAGACTTCATGGAAACCTTCCTTGAAAGTGCCACCCGTATCGCCGACGGAATCGACCTGGACACCTTCGTGGAGCCCTCCAGTCTTGGCGCCGATCCAGACGACGCGTAAGAAAACATTATCCTCGGTATGCCGAGTGTTGCTTTGTAAGCAACTTTGGCCACTGCTGTTGGCCGTTACATTCTCGTTTCGGTGTGGGTAAGCTTGATCCACACCGAGCCATTATCTGTGGTTGAACTTGACATCGAATCCTTTGCTCTTCTGTTGCAATTTTGACTCGAGTTTTAGTTTGGCGTTTCTTGGTGAAGCCAGGGGCAAACATTCGGAACATGTCAGTTGTCTTGACATCTGCATGAACCTCATTGAGGGTCCGAGGAATTTCCGATTGGATCTGTATTGTCACAGAGTGGATCGGTAGGATCGCCGAGTGGGTCGGTAGGGCGTACTCGGAGGTTGAAGAGTACTTGGGCGATGCGGGATCGCAGCTAGGTTGTCGAGTGCGACTATCAGGTCGCACTCGGGGCGAGTTGGTACTGATGTAGTTGTTAGTTGTATTGACATCCACATGAGTCTCAATAAGGGTCTGCAACTCATGTAGTTGTCAGTTGTTTTGACATCCACATGAACCTCAATGAGGGTCTGCAACTCATGTAGATGTCAGTTGTTATGACCTCCACGTGAGCCTCAATGAGTGTCTGCAACTCATGTAGTTGTCAGTTGTTTTGACATCCACATGAGCCTCAATGAGGGTCTGCAACTCATGTAGTTGTCAGTTGTTTTGACATCCACATGAGCCTCAATGAGGGTCTGCAACTCATGTAGTCTCCGAGTGTGGCGTGAAGTGCACATTCGGAGGAAGTGAAAACTTAGGCGATTCTGGATCGCAGCTAAGTCCTCGAGTGTGGCGCTAAGTGCACACTCGGAGGAAGTTCATACTTAGGCGATTCTGGATCGCAGCTAAGTCCTCGAGTGTGACGTTAAGTGCACACTCGGAGAAAGTTCATACTTAGGCGATTCTGGATCGCAGCTAAGTCCCCGAGTGCGACGTTAAGTGCACACTCGGAGAAAGTTCATACTTAGGCGATTCTAGATCGCAGCTAAGTCCCCGAGTGTGGCGTTAAGTGCACACTCGGGGAAAGTTCATACTTAGGCGATTCTGGATCGCAGCTAAGTCCCCGAGTGGGACGTTAAGTGCACACTCGGAGAAAGTTCATACTTAGGCGATTCTGGATCGCAGCTAAGTCCCCGAGTGTGACGTTAAGTGCACACTCGGAGAAAGTTCATACTTAGGCGATTCTGGATCGCAGCTAAGTCCCCGAGTGTGACGTTAAGTGCACACTCAGAGAAAGTTCATACTTAGGCGATTCTGGATAGCAGCTAAGTCTCCGAGTGTGACGTTAAGTGCACACTCGGAGAAAGTTCATACTTAGGCGATTCTGGATCGCAGCTAAGTCCCCGAGTGTGACGTTAAGTGCACACTCGGAGAAAGTTCATACTTAGGCGATTCTGGATCGCAGCTAAGTCCCCGAGTGTGACGTTAAGTGCACACTCGGAGAAAGTTCATACTTAGGCGATTCTGGATCGCAGCTAAGTCCCCGAGTGTGACGTTAAGTGCACACTCGGAGAAAGTTCATACTTAGGCGATTCTGGATCGCAGCTAAGTCCCCGAGTGTGACGTTAAGTGCACACTCGGAGAAAGTTCATACTTAGGCGATTCTGGATCGCAGCTAAGTCCCCGAGTGTGACGTTAAGTGCACACTCGGAGAAAGTTCATACTTAGGCGATTCTGGATCGCAACTAAGTCTCCGAGTGTGACATTAAGTGCACACTCGGAGAAAGTTCATACTTAGGCGATTCTGGATCGCAGCTAAGTCCCCGAGTGTGACGTTAAGTGCACACTCGGAGAAAGTTCATACTTAGACGATTCTGGATCGCAGCTAAGTCCCCGAGTGTGACGTTGAGTGCACACTCGGAGAAAGTTCATACTTAGGCGATTCTGGATCGCAGCTAAGTCCCCGAGTGTGACGTTGAGTGCACACTCGAAGAAAGTTCATACTTAGGCGATTCTGGATCGCAGCTAAGTCCCCGAGTGTGACGTTAAGTGCACACTCGGAGAAAGTTCATACTTAGGCGATTCTGGATCGCAGCTAAGTCCCCGAGTGTGACGTTAAGTGCACACTCGGAGAAAGTTCATACTTAGGCGATTCTGGATCGCAGCTAAGTCCCCGAGTGTGACGTTAAGTGCACACTCGGAGAAAGTTCATACTTAGGCGATTCTGGATCGCAGCTAAGTTTTTTTTGAGACCGGAGTCTGTGACCGCGGAAGAACTTTGAACCTGGAAAAAACTCAATCTGCTTTATATTATTTCACCAATACTTCTTCTTTACATTGCTTCAGTCGACGGTCACGTGTAGAAGCGCTTCAGGAGATCTCCGTTCCATGCTCGCGGCTCGTATATCTTCCTGTCGACGTTGTAGAGTTTGTATGCTCCATTGTTCAGCACCTTTGAGATGATGAAGGGTCCTTCCCAGGCAGGAGCCAACTTGTGAGGTCTTTGCTGATCCACTCGGAGCACCCGGTCGCCTGCTTGGAACGTATACCTCCTGACGTGTTGCGCGTGAAAACGCCGCAGATCTTGTTGATAAATGGTTGAGCGAGTCAGTGCCATCTCACGCTCCTCCTCTAGAAGGTCCACTCCGTCTTGCCTTGCTTGTTCTGCTTCAGCTTCGGAGAAGAGTTCGACTCGTGGAGCATTGTGAAGTAAGTCACTCGGAAGGACTGCTTCTGCTCCGTAGACGAGGAAGAACGGTGATCGCCTTGTAGATCTGTTCGGGGTTGTGCGAAGACCCCAAAGCACTGAAGGTAGCTCGGTGACCCAAGCGCCAGCGGCATATCCTATCTCTCGCAGGAGTCGGGGCTTCAAACCTTGCAAAATAAGTCTGTTCGCCCGCTCTACTTGTCCATTGGACTGCGGGTGCGCCACGGAAGCAAAGTCCACTCGGATACCTTGGCTTGTACAGAAACCTTTGAATCTGTCTGAATCAAAGTTTGTCCCGTTGTCCGTGATTATGCTGTGAGGTACACCGAATCTGAAGATGATGTCCCTGACAAACTTGACGGCTGTTGAGGCGTTGAGCTTCTTGATGGGCTTGGCTTCGATCCATTTCGTGAACTTGTCGATTGCCACCAACAGATGTGTGTATCCACCTTGGCCTGTCTTGAATGGACCGACAGTATCTAATCCCCACACTGTAAACGGCCACACACGAGGGATCGTCTTCAACGCAGACGTCGGCTTGTGGGACTTATTGGAGTAGAACTGGCAGCCCTCACATCGGTCAACCATATCTTTAGCCATCTTGTTTGCCTGCAGCCAGAAGAAACCAGCCCTGAATGCCTTGGCGACGATTGCTCTCGAAGAAGCGTGATGACCGCAGGTTCCCGAGTGAATATCTTCCAGGATCAGCTGCCCCTCTTCTGGGGAGATGCATCGTTGAAAAACGCCTGAAACGCTTTCCTTGTACAATTGGCCATCAATGACAGTGAATGACTTCGACTTGCGGACTATCTGCCTGGCCTGGACTTCGTCTTCTGGTAGTTCCTGCCTCAGGATATATGCAATGATCGGCACAGTCCAATCGAGGATGACAACAAGAATCTCCATGACCAGATCAACCACAACAGGTACATCGACTTCAGTAGGATCTGTTGAACTCTTTGGTTGTACTGGTTCCTCTGTAAAAGGATCTTCTTTGACTGAGGGAAGGTGGAGGTGCTCGAGGCAGACGTCACTCGGGACTGGTCTCCGAGTGGATCCGAGTTTTGCCAACTCATCCGCTGCTTGGGTCTTCAGTCTCGGAACATGGTGAAGTTCTAGACCTTCAAACTTCTTCTCAAGCTTCCTCACTTCATTGCAGTATGTGGTCATGGTGGGGTTCCTGACGTCCCACTCTTTCATCACTTGATTGACCACCAAATCCGAATCGCCGTAGACCATCAGGCGACGGACGCCGAGTGAGATGGCCATACGCAACCCGTAGAGGAGAGCTTCATACTCTGCCTCGTTGTTGGAGGAATCGAAATGTATCTGTAGCACGTACTTGAGCTTGTCGCCCTTTGGCGATATGATCACAACGCCAGCGCCGGAGCCATTCAACATCTTGGACCCATCGAAGAACATTGTCCATTGGGCCGAGTAGATGTGGGTCGGTTGCTGTTGTTCTACCCATTCTGCTATGAAGTCAGCCAGTGCTTGAGACTTAATCGCTTTCTTCGCCTCGAACTTGATATCGCAGTACAACATCTCCATCGCCCACTTCGCCACTCGGCCTGACGCGTCTCGATTGTGGAGAATTTCCGACAATGGAGCATTAGAAACGACAGACACCGAGTGGTCTTGGAAATAATGGGCCACCTTCTTCGCAGTCATGTAGATCCCGTAGATAAGCTTTTGATAGTGGGGATACCTCTGCTTGGAAGGAGTCAGGACTTCGGAGACGTAGTACACTGGCCGCTGAACTTTGTATGCTTTGCCTTCTTCTTCTCGTTCGACTGTAAGAATAGTACTGACGACTTGATTTGTAGCCGCAATGTACAGAAGAAGGGGCTCTTTACTGAGCGGAGCAGTAAGAACCGGCTGGGTGGAAAGTAGGACTTTGAGGTCATCGAATGCGACTTGGGCTTCGTCTGTCCACGCGAAAGTATCTGATTTCTTCATGAGTCGGTACAGAGGAAGTGCTTTCTCGCCGAGTCGACTGATGAACCTGCTCAAAGCCGCTAGGCAACCTGTGAGCCGTTGAACATCGTGTATTCTGACCGGCCTCTCCATTCGGACGATGGTCCCGATCTTTTCGGGATTGACATCGATCCCTCGTTCGGAAACGAAGAAACCGAGTAACTTTCTGCTGGGAACGCCGAATGAACATTTGGCGGGGTTGAGCTTGATATCGTACCTACGAAGGTTGGCGAATGTTTCTGCCAAGTCAGTCAGCAGGTCGGAACCTTTGCGTGACTTGACTACGATATCATCCATATACGCCTCCACATTCCGACCGATCTGGTCGAGGAGACATTTTTCGATCATGCGCATAAAGGTAGCTCCTGCATTCTTCAAACCGAATGGCATAGTGATGTAGCAGAAGCACCCGAATGGGGTGATGAAGGCTGTTTTTAACTCATCGGGACCATACAGACGGATCTGATGATAGCCCGAATAGGCATCAAGAAATGACAGACGCTCGCAACCCGCAGTCGAATCGACAATTTGATCTATGCGGGGGAGCGGAAAATGGTCTTTCGGGCAGACCTTATTGAGATGCTTGAAGTCAATGCACATTCGGAGCGACATATCCTTCTTGGGAACCATGACAACATTGGCGAGCCACTCGGAGTGGTGAACCTCACGAATGAAGTTGGCCGCCAGCAGCTTGGCCACCTCTTCCCCGATTGCCTTCCTCTTTTTGCGCGGCAGACCGGCGCAGGCGCTCTCGGACAGGCCGAGCAGTGGAATCCACGTGCAGTCGGTGCTCAGCCAACTCCCTGGGTACACAGGGTTTCCATGCGAAGATGTCCCAGTTCGCACGGAGGAATTGGGTGAGCTCGGCTTCCTATTTAGGATCAAGGGTGGTGGAGATGTTCGTCGGGGCAGCAGTGTCGTCCAACGGGTGAATGCTGACCTTCTTCGTCTCTCCCCCGACTGGAATGCGGATTGAGAAGCTGGCTTCTTTGAGCGCATCAGGTCGGCGGGGTCGACTGTTTTCTTGTACTCGTCGAGCTCGAGGACGGCCATCTACTGGTCGGCGATTCTTGATCCCTGCTGCAGGCACTCTTCGGCTCGCTGTCGATTGCCCGTGATGGTGATCACGCCTTTCGGGCCTGGCATCTTCAGCTTCAAGTATACATAACATGGACGGGCCATGAAACTCACATACGCTGGGCGGCCCAGAATTGCGTGGTAAGCTCTCTGGAAATCCACCACCTCAAACGTGAGCTTTTCCTTGCGAAAGTCCTTGTCGGAGCCGAAAACGACGTCCAACGCGATCTGGCCGAGTGACTTGGCCTTCCGTCCAGGGACGAGTCCATGGAACTGCATGCTGCTCTCGCTGAGTTTGGACATCGGAATGCCCATCCCCTTGCGAGTGTCGGTGTACATGATGTTCAAACCGTTGCCGCCGTCCATGAGGACTTTGCGCAGTCGGACTCCTTCTACCACCGAGTCGACGACCAGAGCTTGTCTTCCTGGGGTGGGTACATGTGCTGGATGATCTGACTGGTCAAAGGTGATCGCAGTCTGAGACCATTTGAGGAACTTGGGGCTGGCAGGGGTGGCCATCTTCACCTCCCTGTTCACCAGCTTCAGTCGACTCTTGCTCTCGACGTCAGCAAAAATCATGAGTGTCGCATGGACTTGGGGGAACGGATCCTCCTTGTCCTCCTCATCCTGTTCGTTGTCCTTTTCACTCGGTTGCCCTTCGCCGAACCCCTGGATTAGGAGGCGACACTGTCGAGTGGTATGCTTCGCATATATGGGGTTGCCCTCTTCATCCATCTTCGTATGAACCGGACATGGCTGGTCCAGGATGGGGTTATTGAACTTCTTCTTCTTGGGGGTGAACTGAGCCTTTCCTTTGCCCTTGAACTTGGCATTGGTTACGGCTGCGGCTTCTGCTTGCAGAGCAGTCGGAGCTTTCTGCTTCTGCTTCCGAGTGTTGCCTCCATCTCCATCAGCGACTGTTTTGTGCTTGCCGCTTCGGATGCGGTCTTCTTCTTCGCCATTAGCATAGCGCGTCGCTATTTCCATCATCTTGCTCATGGAGATGTCTCCTGTTCGGCCGAATTTCAGATACAGATCTCTGTACCGCACGCCTCCTTGAAGGCGCAGACTGCTTGATGCTCGGTGACATTCTCCACCGTGTGGTAGAGAGTTGTCCAACGCTGGATGAAGTCTCGCAGGGGCTCATTCTGCTTCTGGACGCAGTGCTGGAGCTCCACGAGGCCAGCAGGGCGCTTGCACGTCCCTTGAAGGTCCTGATGAACACCCGGGCCAGATCTGCCTAGCTATAGATGCTTGAGGCGGCCAACTGGTTCAGCCACGCTCGAGCCGAGCCATCGAGCATCAGAGGGAGGTGCTTCATGGCGACATGGTCGTCCCCTCCTCCGATCTGGATTGCCACTCGGTAGTCATCCAGCCACGTTTCTTGCTTGGACTCTCTCGTAAACTTGTTGATTCCCGTCGCCAATCTGAAGTTTGGCAGGATGTCAGCCGAACGGATGGCTCGACTGAAACACTCGGGACTAGACACGATGGTCCTGCTTCCGCTCGGACGGTCCATATCGTAACCCTCGCGGTGGGCTCGGCCCCTGTCGACCCTTCGCTGAGCGATACGCCCTCTTGCATCAGGCCTTGGGTCGTAAGTGTCACCGACTGAACGCCGATCATCATGATGTCGGGGCCCGTACGGCCCACCCGCGGAGGGGTGCGTGAACGGCGGCGATCTTCGTGATTTATGGAACGACTGCCTCCTCTGTGCCGCCGATGGGAACCAGGGCTGTGAACCGACCGATGCATATTCGCATGAACGGAACTATTATGGATCCTGTTATGCGACTGGGAGACTGCCGAATTCTGCTGCTGCGCCGTGTGCAACAGGGCTCAGATCTGCTCGATTCCCCTACCAGCCTCTGAATCAGTCGGCTGGAGGGAATCGGCTATCTTGGCAGCTGCAGCCAAGTTGAGGAGGGGTGTGCGGAACAACTCCACGTTGCTCCGCCGAGTGTGTCGACTGGCAGAACGGCGAGGCGGACGATGCGCGCCGGACGTTTCGCCGATCTCGTGTTTGTTCCGGCCAGCTTGACGGGGATCTTCATGGGAGTTGGCCATGTGTACTTCTGCTGCAGGCCCGCGACCCGCGTATTCGGAAGGAAACTCAGTCGGAACCGAGCCCGAGTGCTGGGACTGCGGGGCAACCACAACAGACTCTAGAACTGTCACTTGTGAAGACGCGTTCTGGCGCGCCTGGGCGTGTTGCACCCAACGCTGAAGTCGCGGACGGCGAGACCGCTTGCTATGGTGCGTGACGGCGGTGCAGGTCGACACCGGAGCCGACTGTTGGAGAAGAAGAATGCCGCGGGCGCCGGCACGGAAGTGCGTAGCCCCACGACGGGGAAGCGCCTCGACGTCGAGAGGAGCATCCCGAAGCCACGCCGAATCGTCGATGATGAAGGAGAGAGCACCGAAGAAGATCTGGTGACCCATGCTCGAACCTCCACCGGACGACATGACGAAAGGAAGTAGTCGCAAACTCGCCAGAAGTCGCTTAGACGCCTGCCCCACGGTGGGCGCCAACTGTCGTGAGTATAAGCCTGACAGTAGATGTGTAGGGTACGAAAAGGATGGGCAGAGCCTTAGCTACGGCGAGGTTGTATGAGTTCAGGCCCCTCTGCGGTGGAGGTAATAGCCCTACGTCTCAGTGCTCAGGGAGCTTGTTGTCGAGTGGAAATATAGAATACAATGAGTTGCTAACCCCTCTACCAGCGGGGGAGGGTGGCTTATATAGAGTGCGCTGCCCTCCACAACGGTTCCGGTACAGGGGTGGAGTAGTGGCGATTGAATGCGTACGTTACAGGTAATGTACGCCCTAAATGCTAATAAATGCACCTGGAAACGTACGACCGTTTCCCTCCAGGGGGGTTACGATGTACCGAGTGGTATCCAGTCGGTTAGCTTGATATCCTCCGAATGCTAGTCTGCGACTGGATGATCGAGGACCTGTTACCGACTGGATGATGGGGACTCCTTAATTCAGTTGGAGGTGACTAAGGGCCTTGTCCTTTGTGAGGGGTAGTCCTTGGGTAGGACCTACAGGGCAGGCCTATGACCCTACCCTAGGACTATAACCTCATCACTCTCATAATCTTTTGAATACATGCTCCTCTTCCTCAGGTTCAAGAAATTTTTCCATCACTTTAACTGCAGATCAGTGCTTCTTTGCCATCTTAATAACAGTAAATTTTCCACCTTCCAACCATGGATTGATGAAATGAGTGGCCCTATCAAATACTCTCTCCGTTCTAGAAAGTTTGTCTTAGATTTATTTCTATATAAATGTATCTAGTTAAGTTTTAGTATTTAGATACATTCATTTATAGACAAAGCTAAGACAAAAATTTTGGGACGGAGGGAGTACAACAAAATCTCTTCCAGGTCATTGATGGTTTGCTACTCATTGTTTAATCAATGTTGCACACCTATTACTTTGTCAGGAAGCAAAATGCTTTGAACCCAGTGGTTATCCTCCACTCCAAAGACACTAAAAAGATGATTTTTTTTAATTAGTATTCTCAGAAAATTAAATTGGCAAGACATAGAGAACAATCTAGCTGATTAAGGGTCTCTTTGGTTCCCAACTACACTTTGCCAAGCCAAAATTTAACAGCCACAACTTAGTTGGCATGTGTTTGTTCTTTGTCACACTTTGGCTTGCCACATTTTACCACTCGGTATGATGGTCAAACAACACAACCTCATCTCCATCTTTTCAGATGATTAGTGGCAGGGTAATCATAAACAGGTGGATATTAGGTGCAACATAATGATGCTCCGGGGAGGAAGGAACGGCATGGAGGCTAGGTGTGGTTACATTTCGATGGACTACAGCGGAACCATGGATTGCTCACTCCAACCCAGTCTAGAGGCCGCGGTGTCGTTGTGTGAGTGTCCACCAGATGAGGGACCAGCCATCATCCATCGTGTCCCTTCCTTTTCACTTCCCAGGCGGATTGGCTGACACCCTATTCACAAGCATCACGGGCGGCCGCTGAATCTCCTCGTCGCGTAGATCGGGGGCCCTCGCGCGCGTCCGTTGAAGCTCGTGGCGCTGGATCCCCTTGCACACCTCGGCTCCCCTCGCCTCGGATCCTTCCAGCGTATCTTCGCTTCGCCTATCACCTATAATTGAATGACAACTATCATCTCAAATGAACTTGGCAAGCATCATTGCAAGAAGAATTGAACGGAGTTGTTGGAAAACAACAACGAAAAGAACAAGATAGTAGTGGGTTTATGGCAACCTTTTCAAACTAATGAAGTGACAACTAGACACTAATAGAAACAAGAATTGATTGGGAGCAATAAGATATGAACACTTCTTTCACCAAGAGGATACCTTGAGAACTTGGATAAATGATAATTACCATAATAGCAACATCCTTAGACAAGATTTAGGTGAAGTCTAAACCAAGATAGCTCAATGAAGAAATCATGGGTTGAAATATCTCATGATCAAAGAATTGGTGGGTTTAATTATCTCATTCTTGTAAGGAAAACTCTTCAAGGCTCCTACACTAACAGAACGCTATAATACCACCTCAAAGGATGAAGGAGGAAGAATTGCACTTTGAAATGCAAGAGAAAGGATACTTAAGGTTCTCCAACAAGAATCTTGAAGAACACTTAGAGAAAATCACATCCTTGAAGAACCACCATGACGAGCCTCTGTATCAAAAGGATAATGCAAGATATGAAGGATGAAAGAATAAGATTATGACCTTGCCAAGATTTATATGAAGCCTCACAAGGAGATACTTGAGAAAACTTGGAGCTCCGGAAAAGAAAAGATAAGAACACTTGAGAAAAAGGAATTGATATCATGAGCCACTACGGAAGAAGAATTGAAATTATTATGAAACAGGAGTAAGAATTATGTCATGCTTATCCTTCATCAAATTAAATTGATGACAAGCAACAGATCTAGCATACAACTTATTCCTCTTGAAAGAATCTTGAAGAGATAGAGAGATAAGCACCACTTGAGGCAAAATTGACGGAAGCACCAGTCAGAATTCAGAATTGAATGGGAACACCACGAATTATTGGAGAAACATGAGAATGAAGAGCTCATGAGCCACCTGAGAGAAAACTTGAACAAGGCACCGGATAATCGAGAGACGAACGAAGAGACAACAAAGGAGAAGAATTGAGGATGAAAGCTGAGAACGAAGAATCTTCTAAAATGATGGCCTTCAGAGGAACGAGAAATAAAAACAACTCTGAACTGCACCGGATAGCAAGAATGGGATTACTCACGATAGAAACAGTTGAGACGATAACACGAAGCTGAGATGACAATCTTCACAAGAATGGAGCAAGATTTGAGAGAAACACTCATTCGAATTTGCAAGCTGAGAATGATGACGAGAAACAACACCAAGAATACTGAGACACTCCGGAATAAGAACAAGGAAAAATTTAGCCATTGACGACAAATAAGTTTGAAGCGATCTTGAAGAAGGAATATGACTGATGAAATACATACTTACCTCATAGTTGAAAAGAATTAAAGATCTCCGGAAAGATTACAAGAGCTAAATAAGATACTGGGAAAAACCTGTGGGTTATGTGCCCACTCAAAGACACCACCGTTGAAAAGATTGCTCAGAGGGAGAGATATTGCACCGGTATGAAGAGAACTAGATGAGGTTAGCACCTCGAAGTAATTGAAAGAATTAAAAACGAGAAACTACTGGGATATCTTCAACACTCCGGATAGAAAAGAGAGGAATGAATAAACAAGATAGGCTGAAAGAATTTCCAACGTCGGAACGAATTTAATGGTTGAAAAGGATATGATGACCACGGATAACTGAATTGAATTCACCGGAAAAGATAACAAGACCGAATAAAGATGAACATGAAGCTCCTGAGAATCTTCACAACGAATCATCGGGTAAGAGAGAAAAGAACATAGAGCGGAAGCACAATGAAAAGAAAAAAAAACTCTTGGATGAAAATTGAATCACTCAATAAAAGGGTGGGAGGGCGGGAAAAACAAAGACAACATGGGACAGATGAGATGAACTCCGGAATAAAATGAGAGAATGATCTTGCAAAAATTGGAGAGGATTGAATTCACTGAAGAGAAGCACACCGGTTGAATGGAATTGATACGATGACTCCGGTTGAAAATAAATTGACATGACAATTTGAATGAACAAAAGAATTTGCATTCTCACATGAAAATATGAGAACACCTCTTAGGAAAGATCTAAAATCACCACTTGACAACGAAGCAACTTGAATTACCATATTCCAACAAAACAAAGGGTGAGGCTTATGAAACAAGCCAGAATAAACACATGAGAAAGATTTCGTCCGATATTTTCGTGGACAGGATCGCACGGGCTCGATTTTACAGTAGCCATCAAGTGCAAGGCAGTGCACCCGACATACGAAGCGTCCCCGAGTCGTAGCAAGCTACAAGGACTCTTTAAGACACAACGTGTACCGCTGTAAGTCGACCGTCAACAAACGAATCCACTAGATGTCGAACCCCAACCTAACATCATGCATTCGTTGGAAGATTGTTCTATAAGTAACTACTTGAATTCCCACCTATGAATTCCCGAAATATCTCGTCATGCAATCTGGTACACGGATACAAGGAGTGATATTCACACAACTCCTATACTAACCCGTCACCTGTATCACATCCGTCAACACACAACCAGAATCTCGGACCTTCATCTACAACAGACCCTCGTGATCACAACGATACAAAGTATGGCAGTACTCCCGAACAATCTGCACCAGTACTGGGGACATCGGGGTTATCTCGCCACTACTAGTATTGAAGCAATTACGAACATCCTTCGTTCTGAGATACTAAGGAATCTGAATGATAACGATGTGCTCGAGAATCCTCTGGAGCTCAACTCCCCTGAAACTCAAAGCAGATAGGAGGCACCAAGACAGAACTCCGTCACATCGGCATCATATAGATTCCAAAAATATCCGTGTGATCCTAAAACAATTGAGTGAGAAGAGGAGTAGAATTAAATTATTACGTCAAGATTCCTCACCAGAGCATAGAAGAGGAGAAAAAAGAATCCTACTCTCCGATATATAACTAGACTCAAAGCAGTTTTTCACTAGACTCGACTCGGCCAAGTTCGATCAATCAAGGTGGCTCCTAGGTCGGTACTGCTCTGATACCAACTTGTCACACCCAAGATGCGACCCTATCCTCAATTTGGCACGAAGGCCTCGTCAGGGATAGAAGCGCATCTCGTCGTGTCGCAAGAATGGACATCGTTACAAGTACATGTACTGAAAAGAAGAGATATATATATAGAATTGGCTTACACTCGCCACAAGCTACATCAGAGTCACATCAGTACATTACATAATCATCATGAAGAAGAGCAGGGTCTGACTACGAACGAAAACAAATGAGAAAAGAAGAACGACGTCCATCCTTGCTATCCCAGGCTGCCGGCGTGGAACCCATCCTAGATCGATGAAGAAGAAGAAGAAGAAGCAACTCCAAATGAACAATTCAACGCGCTCGCGTCAAGTAACCTGTACCTGTACCTGCAACTGGTGTTGTAGTAATCTGTGAGCCACAGGGGACTCAGCAATCTCATTTCCAAAGGTATCAAGACTAGCAAAGCTTAATGGGTGAGGCATGGTTAAGTGGTGAGGTTGCAGGAGCGGCTAAGCATGTATATCTGGTGGCTAAGTTACGAGTACAAGAAATAAGAGGGGGAAGATCTAGGCATAACAGACGTGAACTACTGATGATCAAATGAATGATCCTGAACACCTACCTACGTCAGACATAACCCCACCGTGTCCTCGATCGGAGAAGGAACTCACAAAAGAGACAGTCACGGTTACGCACACAGTTGGCAAGTTTTAATTAAGTTAACTTCAAGTTATCTAGAACCAGTGTTAAGCAAAGTTTCCACGTTGCCACATAACCGCGGGCACAGCTTTCCGAAAAGATTTAACCCTGTAGGGGTGCTCCAACTAGTCCATCACAAATTACCACAAGCCGCATAGAAACCCTCAATCACGAAGCTCGCGATCTCGTCGGATTCCCTAGTGGAAAACCTCAACTCTGAGATTACCCAAAGCATCACCGGAATCCCGATGCACAAGATATTTCGTCAAAGGTAAAACTAATCCAGCAAGACCGCCCGACGTATTGACGATCCCGATAGGAGTCGCGTACCTCGTTGTGAGGACATGACGGATGAGCTAGACATCGGGATCGCTAAACCTCCAGGTGACCAGAGGGGCGCCGGACATCGCTCAGGTGGGACCAACACTCGTGAGGAGCACTGGCCTGGGGGTTGATTAAATTATCCTCGGGTTAATTACTCCCTATGCAATTCATTAGTTATTAGGCAAACGTAGTACCAAAGTTGGGCCTTGCCAGACCAGCTTTAATCTAAAACGAATTATGAAGGGGGTCCCCATAACAACCCCGATCGTGTTAGGAGCACTCATTTATGGAACATAACACCGGTAGCCGAAACTAAGGGGGCAAAGGTGGAACAAAACACCACGCTAGAAAAGGTCGAGCCTTCCACCTTTTACCAAGTATGTAGGTGCATTAAATTAAATAGCATTTAAATATGGTGATATGACAAGGAACCCATGTTATCAAATGGAAGCATCTGCACCTGCAACTAGCAACGCTAACAACAAGGTTAAGCAAGAAGTAACATTGCCAATCAGTGGTTTTCTAGGTCGAACAGGTCGAAGGTAATCATGGCATTGTTGAGAGGATGAAATTTAACATGTGGTAGGCAACGAGACATAAACGATAGAAGCGATAAACTAGCATGGCAATGATAGTAATGGTATCTAGGGAAATGGTCATCTTGCCTGAGATCCCGCTTGGAAGAAGAATGACTCCGTGAAGTCGGCGAACCAACGTAGTCGAACGGGTCCTCACATTCCGACACGATTGCGGAACTCTATCGGAACGGAGCAAACCGGAAACAAACATCAACACAAATATTCACCACATGATGCACAACATGATGCATAACCTACTACGATGCATGATCATTTCAAAGATGCAAGGCATGGCATGGCAATTCACGTCACACCAACACTACACATTAAGTGGAGCTCGATATGCAACGAGTTGTATATCGACGAAGCTCCACGTTTAATTATTTAGTTCATTCCCGTTTATTAACACGGCAATATTAAAATGTTGTTAACATGGCAAGGGGTGAAGCACAAATTAAACTACCTATCTAGGCATTTTAAATGAGGCCGGAAAGGACATATAGCATCTCCGAAATGACCCCACGTGATAAATCTTAATTCTGACCAGATTTGTTCTAATCACATTTTAGGTTTTTCAAATGGAAAACAAAGTGGTTCACGTGATTGTACTCGTCGTTCTGATCCATTTACATATGTGGCACAACTCCAACGGAGCTACCGTTAATTAACTACGACCTAATCCGTTCCTTAACACGTCGGCATGCAAACCGATGCAAATAACATGCTAACAACCTTGAACATGCATGAGAGTTGGAAAATATTAATCTACGCGAAATTCTAGTCGAGTCTCATATATCACTTGTCTTGATCCGGTGCACGGTTTGAAAGTTACGAACGGTTGAAAGGTTGGGGAACGTCGCATGGGAAACAAAAAAATTTCTACGCGCACGAAGACCTATCATGGTGATGTCCATCTACGAGAGGGGATTTCCGATCTACGTACCCTTGTAGATCACACAGCAGAAGCGTTAAGAAACGCGGTTGATGTAGTGGAACGTCCTCACGTCCCTCGATCCGCCCCGCGAACCGTCCCACAAACCGTCCCGCGATCCATCCCACGATCCGCTCCGATCTAGTGCCGAACGGACGGCACCTCCGCGTTCAGCACACGCACAGCTCGACGATGATCTCGGACTTCTTGATCCAGCAAGAGAGACGGAGAGGTACATGAGTTCTCCGGCAGCGTGACGGCGCTCCAGAGGTTGGTGGTGATCTAATCTCAGCATGGCTCCGCCCGAGCTCCGCAGAAACGCGATCTAGAGGTAAAACCGTGGAGTTATGTGGTCGGGCTGCCGTGGCAAAAGTTGTCTCAAATCAGCCCTAATAGCTCCATATATATAGGAGGAGGGGAGGGGAGGCTTGCCTTGAGGCTCAAGGAGCCCCAAGGGCTGCGCCACCAAGGGGAGGAGGAGTCCTCCTCCAATCCTAGTCCAACTAGGATTGGAAGGTGGAGTCCTTCTCTTCTTTCCCACCTTTCCTTTTTTTTCTCTTCTTTTGGTTTTTCTTTCTTCTCTTGCGCAAGACAGCCTTGGTCTGACCCCACCTACTTGGTGCGCCAGCCCCAAGGTCCTTGGGCCCTCCCGGGTGGGTGGTCCCCCCTCCCAGTGAAGATCCGGAACCCATTCGTCATTCCCGGTACATTACCGGTAATGCCCGAAAACCTTCCGGTAACCAAATGAAGTCATCCTATATATCAATCTTCGTTTCCGGACCATTTCGGAAACCCTCGTGACGTCCGTGATCTCATCCGGCACTCCGAACAACATTCGGTAACCAACCATATAACTCAAATACGCATAAAACAACGTCGAACCTTAAGTGTGCAGACCCTGCGGGTTCGAGAACTATGTAGACATGACCCGAGTGACTCCTCGGTCAATATCCAATGGCGGGACCTGGATGCCCATATTGGATCCTACATATTCTACGAAGATCTTATCGTTTGAACCTCAGTGCCAAGGATTCATATAATCCCGTATGTCATTCCCTTTGTCCTTCGGTATGTTACTTGCCCGAGATTCGATCGTCAGTATCCGCATACCTATTTCAATCTCGTTTACCGACAAGTCTCTTTACTCGTTCCGTAATACAAGATCCCGCAACTTACAGTAAGTCACATTGCTTGCAAGGCTTATGTGTGATGTTGTATTACCGAGTGGGCCCCGAGATACCTCTCCGTCACACGGAGTGACAAATCCCAGTCTCGATCCATACTAACTCAACGAACACCTTCGGAGATACCTGTAGAGCATCTTTATAGTCACCCAGTTACGTTGCGACTTTGATACACACAAAGCATTCCTCCGGTGTTAGTGAGTTATATGATCTCATGGTCATAGGAACAAATACTTGACACGCAGAAAACAGTAGCAAAAAAATGACACGATCAACATGCTACGTCTATTAGTTTGGGTCTAGTCCATCACATGATTCTCCTAATGATGTGATCCCGTTATCAAGTGACAACACTTGCCTATGGTCAGGAAACCTTGACCATCTTTGATCAACGAGCTTAGCCAACTAGAGGCTTACTAGGGACAGTGTTTTGTCTATGTATCCACACATGCACTGTGTTTCCAATCAATACAATTATAGCATGGATAAAAAACGATTATCATGAACAAAGAAATATAATAATAACTAATTTATTATTGCCTCTAGGGCATATTTCCAACATGAAAAACATGCTATTTTCTGAAATCTAGCAAATCGCTAGTTAAAAGCAAAATCATAGACAGCGAAAAAAAGAAGCTATGGGCCGAATTGCAACCTAGTGCAACAGCCCATAATTGATTAAGCCCGAGGGGCTATGGGTGTGTGCAAAAAAAATAGAAGCAAAATTAAAAAAAATGCAACCTGGTGGATTTGAACCCAGGACCTCATGTGTGGAGGAGGGCCTTGATGGCCAACCAGGCTAGGCTTATCTGTGTGAAACTGAGAGGACTTTCATAGGATAACAAGTCTCACCGCACGGTGCAAATGAAACAAAAAAATAGAGCAATATTGGAGTTGTTGAGACTCAAACCCAGGACCTCTCGGGTCAATCCAGACGACGACAACCACTGGGCTACGGTGATACTTGAGAACAAAACGAATGCGTGTGCTAGGTGTATCATACCCCCGCGCTGTACTGACGAAACTGAACTAAATCGCAAAAGCTCTGTGTACAGCCATGTTCAGGGGAAGCTGGTCAACGTACGTAGCAGCTCAAGCTCCGGCTGGTCCTTGCCGGATCTGGTGGAAGCGGAGGCGGGGATGAACAGATCTGGGCCGCGGGGTTCCATTCCGGGCAGCACACGGCTTGATCCCGACGTGGTCGTGGCTGCACCTGCAGCTCAGACAACCAGAGACAGGAGGGAGATTAGAGAGGAAAAAGGGAAAACGGGGGAAAGAGGAGGAGAAGAGGGCTCCGCTTGACCTTGGGCTCGGTGGTCAGCTACTTGAGACTGGAGTGGCTGGCTGCTCGAGGTCAAGTCCAGCTCCATCTGGAGCTCGGGATCACCTTGTTTCTGCTGGAGCTCAGGGACGAGTCCATCCATGGGCATGAGGCGCACTGTATTGGACCAACTACGGGCGCGCGGCTCTGCGGTCGCCAGACGCCTCCTTTGCTAGTTGGGGAGGATCTGGATCGAGCAGGGGTTGGTCAAGGAGGAAAAACGAGGAAGGAGATGGAACAGGGGTGGCGGCGGCTGGGTGGTTAGATGGGATAATCCTCCTAGATTTTAGGGTTGGGTCTCTTATATATATCACGTGGGAGAGGTTAGGGGTGGACCCTCCGATCTCGATCGGACGATCGAAAATACTATGTTAGGGGGTCCAATGGACAAACCGATGACAGTTTGCGGTAAAACGGGGTTGACCCGGATCCAACGGTCACGACCTCCCGCTCGGGTCCGGGGGGAGTTTCGGGCTAGGCTGCGTGTAGGGTCGGTGCACTGTGCAGAGGGGCTAGGCGGAGACGAGAGGGAAAACGGGCTACCCGACATCATGTTATAAAACACCGAAAACGCTTGCGATTAGACCAGCTATATTGCCGCTATATATGTAATGGTACGGGTACCAAACAAACTCTGATTGCGACGAAATTTGGCAGGCGGCCGAGCTATATTAAAATAAGACCGCACGACAAATTTCAACCCGATTAGAGAAAGTTTTACGCACACTTTTGAAAAACAAGGTTTGACGATGCCGCTGGCGCGTGCGAGTACGGTCGGGCTTAGAACGGACAACGACGAGAACCGACAACTAACAACGGATGCAAGTTTGAAAACTGGCGGCAACGGAGATGCCGATGCAATGCAGATGATGCTAATGATGCGATGATGATGCGACAAAAGAAAATAGACACACGGCGAAAACAGAATAAAGGGGGAATCTTCTGGAACGTCGGTCTTGGGCTGTCACAAATATATACTAACATGACAACATAAAATCAACAAACCTTTTTTCAAACATAAAATCAATAATGGAAGGGGTACTACTCTTCTTTCAACATTCTAAAACTTGTTTTAAATACCGATATAAAGGGCACAGTCTTCAATGAGCTCTTTATTCTCATAACAAAAAATATATAGAAACTCTCACCTATGAACATGACGATAATTAAAATCAACAAGCTATACACAACAATAATGCTCAAATGACGATGAAGAAAGTTAAAAGATGCCATAATTTATACTTGTATCTTCTTCCTTTGCAATAGAAGGCAACAACAACATTAACAAATACTTTTATCTCACAAAAATCAACAAGCAGCAAGCCAATAGCATCAACAAACAATTTTATCCGACAAACAACATCCTTAGGAAACACTTTTATCCAACTACTCCATCACTACAGTACATGTACACTATCTAAATGAACAGGTCAAAGATACATCAAGTCATAAGCAATACTCAATGGCGATAATTCAAGGATACTCTTATCACCATTTTTTCTTTTATTTTTAAATTGAAAAAGGAGATACTTCGGGGATACCGTATCGAAGGCGTATCTGACGTATCGAAGTATCGGCGAAGTACTGAACGACAATACACAGATTTCTGAAGTACCGGTGCTTCGAAGCCTACCACACATCCTCTCTTTAACGGTCAATTCTTTTACTAGCAAGGCAGCAACAATGAGCTAGCGATGGGAGCCACTAGTTAGCGATCGTTTCAACGAGCTAGCGACGGGAGCCGCTATTTAGCGACCGTTTCTTTGGGAGGCTCGCATTGAGCACTCCAACGCGTCGTCACTTGGCGTGTTCTCAACAGTCGGCACGTGTTCCGCTCTGAGCGATTTTATTGAATTCTGTTTTTTCATTTTTCGCGCGAGTTTTTAACTTCTTGGAATGATTTTTTTCGATTTTTTTGGCGTTTCATTTTTTTACCGGTCTTTCTTAGCTTTTTGATGATTCATTCAAAAACAATTACAGAAAAAACGCGTTTTTTGATTACTATTTTCTGGCGAGAGACACGGTTTTGCTTTCACGAGCGTGCCTCTCGGAAACAAAATTGCGTTTTCTAATATTTCTTTTGGCAAAGGGCACGGTTTTGTTTTCATGAGAGACACGGTTTTGCTTCCGCGAGAGGCACGAACGTGCCTCTCGGAAAGGAAAAAAACTGTGTTTTCTGGATTTTTTTTGCGAGAGACACGGTTTTACTTCCGTGAGAGGCACAATTTTTCTGAGGGAGGACGTTTTTGTTTCCACGTCCGTGCCTCTTGAAAAAAGGAAATATATGCAGAAAAACACTTTTTTTGGTTTTTTTCCTATCGCGAGAGGCACATGTTTTTGGTTTGAATTGTTTCATGAAAAAAAGTTGCCAAAACCTATCAACATGGAATGTAGCTTTGAAGATCTCCACGTGAGAAACCCAACTATGTAAACGGTTTAAGATTTGGACGCACTGTTTAGGAGATAAAACATTTTGAAAATACGAATCGACGAAAAAAAAACTTTCAGTTTACGACAAGTGACACGCATACAGCGCGCCACTTGTCACAACACGAGAAGGTGAGAGTGATCTTTAAAAGATGTACTCCTCGGTTAGTGATTTCTGCTAGCGACACAGTCGGACCTTATTGGAGTTAATGAGCTGTCTGAAGAGGCCCAATTAATCAGAAGGCTTGATTTTTTTCTTCCGAAGCAACAGCCCATTAAGACAACTGAGCCAGGTATACTTGGGCATATGTCGGGCTGGGTCAGGCTTCGGGCCGGGCCGAAAAAAGCCCGGGGCTGAAAACCCAGGCCCAAGCCTGACCTGACCCAACCATTTGGGTCTAAATATTGGGTCCAAGCCCGACTTGAGCCCGAACCCGACAAGGTCCGATGGGCTTGGCCCAACCACGGTCAAAATTTAGTTTTACATAGGCCCGAGCCCGGCCCGACCTGGTTGTCGGGCTCAATTTCCCAGCCCAATGGCATGATTAGGCCCGGCCTCGCCTAGGATTTTCGGGTCGTCCGGACCGGGCTGCCCTTCACCAGGTATGGAGCCAGGATGCCATAATAGTTAGGCCAGGACGCGAATGATGTGGATCTGACGGCGAGAAATGATCCAAATGTAAATTTAATGGCCAAAATCTATGGATTGGATGCATCGGTCTGGGTGCAGTTTTACGGTGCTAAATTCGGCTGATTGCATGCACATGAATATGATCATATCCGATTTTGAAGAAATAATAAACAATACTAGAGTACTATATAGCACCATGTGTTCTATATATTCGTTGGTTGATTGTGGAACAAAACGCAAAATAGGACGACGTAAATGAGTGTCGTGGCCTGGGATTCGACCTGAGATGTGATACGACGAACACGATGCAGCACTCGAAAGAATCTCGTTGATATGTTTTTGTGACAGGCAACGGCATGAGCTCTCCCTTTTCATTATATTAGAGGGAGGAACTGTACAAGACTGCTCTCGTTGGTATGTTTTGAAAGGGAAGATCTTGTTACTCCTTTTCAGCCCAAGCGTACGTGCACCGCATGTGTGAAATCAGGCTTAGCCTTGCCCGACCCAATCTTGACGCAGCGTCATCTTGTGAGATATGCAAACAGAAATGATCCTTCGCTAGCCCGCCGGCTCAGCCACAAGTGAAGCAAGATCAGACGTCCGTAGCTATTCAACACGTATGCAGTTTATAACACACACGCGAATCAGTATCCTAAACCCCTAATTAATCACTCTTTCAGCACGAAGGGGCTAACTAGATAAGACTCGTGCATGACGCCATGCACGAGTGAGGTCATACGATCTGCTGTGGACGTCCTGCACGTCGAGGCCTATGTGGACTGTGGCCACAGTAAGGTCATACGATCTGCTGGCCGTTGCATGACTCCGGGTCCCTGCAAGAGCCGAACGGAAATGGAGCAGCATGCGTCGGACGACTCTGTACGAGGTGGTCGGCGGGGCGCGGTTATTCCGTCCTCATCAGCTCCCACTGTGCTACTGCTCCGTGTTGAGTCAAGGTGGCAATATTTCTCATGGGGATTTATCCATCATGAAGCGGGGATGAGGTACAAATTTCATGAGCATTGTTTGATGGGTATCCGTTAGTCTGGCAGGATGAGATGGGGATGAAATTCCTCCGTGGAGACTTTATGGATATCGGAAAACTATGTCATACGTATTACAAATGAATACTCCCTCCGTTCCTAAATATATGACATTTTAGAGATTTTACTACGGACTACATACGAATGTATATAGACATAATTTAGAGTATAGATTCATTCTTTTTGCTCCGTATGTAGTCCATAGTGTACTCTTTAAAAGATCTTATATTTAAAAACGGATGAAGTAATATATAGATTAATATCTATATATTTTACATAATTATTATTTTTTACCTTTTTAAAGAACCATGCACTCTTTAATGTCATCTATTCTAGGTAGTTTTGAAATTTTCATGGATACCCATTACTGATAAGGATGGAGGATGATTTGTCACTGCGAAACTTCACGAAGATCGTGGGTATGAAGATTGATGGGGATCGGGACGGGGATGATGAAGTCATCCACGGTGATCCCCATCCACGTTGCCACCTTGAGTATTTGAGCAACAAAAGCCCCATCGATCACCGAAAATTCGCATATGAGGCCGAGCACCTCGGTGCTCTACATCCCGTCCATCCACACTCGCTAGGGATCCGCGCGCCTCACCGTATAATGGGAGCTGTCCCCCGTATCGATAGCAGCACGCCGTGTATTGCGGAAGGTAGTCGACCAGCAGGTCACGGCGCGTGATGTTTCAATAGATGTCAGGGTTAGATTCCAACGCAAGCTTGCCGTCCATCAAACGGGCTCGATCACTGCAGAACCCATCAATTCAACGCAGACATCAATTCAACAACATGCTCAGGTCAAATCGGAAGTATTTTTTTATTGTTTCTTAGCCCATTCAACATGCACGTCATTTACTCCCTCACCGTCTATCGTCGCCACGTCTATGCCATCAGGTTTTTTTTGCCATTTTTGTTTTTTGTAAGATGTCCCGCACGAAGTGGCGGTCGTGGGATAGCACGTGGCGGACGGTTGCATGAACTTTCACATCGTATAAACAGGGAACTGCCTCCGGGCGCATCGTCTCCCTCGTCGCCTCGTCTCCCACTCCTCCCACTTCGTCTTCTCGCTCTCTCTCTCGTCGCACCATCTCCCCGTTGCTCTCATCTCCCACACACAATGGAGGGCGCTCGTCGCGCTACCGCAGTTGCGGATCTTGAGAAGGAGATGCCGAAGCAGGAGGACACGACCGCTGAAAGTGCATGCTATGCCCCTAATCGTCTTTTGGTGTTAATGACAACACATACATAGGAAACTAATCCTATTTGTTGAGTTTATCTCAGGACGGCAAGTACTTTAGTAGATTGAGATTTATGTGCCAAAGGTTGTCTGAAAAGATTGGTGATTTATATTTTGAGAAGGCTCGGGATTAAGAAGAGATGATGTACAGTAGTCTTTTGAGTTTACTGATATTGAGTATAGGGATCCCGCACTATTAAGAGGGGATCACAGGTTTTTGCGATGAACTTGCTCATACCACATCTTTACTATCATACCAAACACCACATACTCTCCACTCTGTCCCAATTCAAAACATGTCCATTGCCTCGGACATCCGGCTCCCTCCGGGCGTCCGAGGGACGGACGTCCGGCTGGCTTCGGAAATCCGCAGCCCGTCACCAGAAGTTTGTGAGGCATATAACTCGGAAATCCGGCTCCCTCCGGACATCCGAGGGCCGGACGTCCGGCCAAGCTCCGGAAATCCGGAAGCCTACACCAGTAGAATTTGTGTTCTATATCTCGGAAATCCGGCTCCCTCCGGACGTCCGAGCGCCGGACGTCCGACCCCCATCGGAAATCCGGAAGCCACCACCAGTAGAAATTGAGCTGTATAACACGGATTTCCAGTCCACTCCGGACGTCCGGACGCTGATAAATTCAAATAGGTTCAGTCGTATCTACAGGCCTCGGACAACCGACCACTGTCGGACGTCCGGTCACTGACAAATTCAGAAGAGTTCCAGTCGTGCCTACAGGCCTCGGACGACCAACTCCTGTCGGACGTCCGGCCCCTCGCGGACGCCCGAACTTCCGGCAAGTGTCGGACGTCCGTACCCTGTGTGACTTAATGCACCTCCAACGGCTGGATTTCACTCCACACTATATATACTCTTCTCCCACCTCATGAAAGGGTGTTCAACACAGCTAGAATACACCCAAGAACTCCTTTCCTCTCACTCACTCTTGTCTACACCAAATCCTAGATCCCAAGAGCATTTGTGAGTCCTTTTGAGTGTTGTTCCAATCAAAAGATAGATCATCTCCCTCTCCTCCTTCCCACCAAAGTGATTTGTGATTTGAGCAAGTTTTGAGCAATCCCCGTGATCTTGTTACTCTTGGAGGTTGGAGACTCCTAGGCGGTAGGAGTCTTCGGAGAGGAATCAAACCATTGTGATATCACCCGGAAAGTTTGTGAAGGTTTGGAAGCCACCTCAAGGCTTACCACTAGTGGTTGAGAAACGCCTTCGTGGAGTTATCTCAAAGGGAGAATAGGGTGAGCCTTCGTGGCGTCGGTGTGCCTTCGTGGTAACATCCGCCCCTCTAACGGTGACGTAGCTTCCCTCCAAGGAAGTGAACATCGGGATACATCCTTGTCTCTCTCGGAGTTTCGGTTATTCTTAACCCTAACTCTCTACTTGTGTTAATCCTTATTACATACTTGTATTTGATTATTGTTTACCGCTTGTCTTACTTCACTCCAAATAGCTTACTCTTTGTCATAGCAATTATTAGGCTTACACTCATATTCCGCACTTTAGCCTAAAATTGCTTAGTAATTATCAAAATTTGGATTTGTACCTATTCACCCCCCTCTAGGTCCATCTCGATCCTTTTCAATTGGTATCAGAGCCTCATGCTCTATTTGTGTGGCTTAACCGCCCTAGAGCGAGATGGACGTGGATCCAGCTATAGTAGCTCCAGTGCAGAGGGACGGGACTTCCTCGGAAGTCAAGTCTTTCACCTTTGAGAACTGGAACGGGCCCTTGCCAAGCAAAAAGAGGAGCATGATGCTTCTCTTGAGGCCATAATTCAAGTGAGACTAGCATCACTAACCACGGGGACAACCACATCCCCGAGGGCCTCAGGGCCCCACGTGCACGGTACTTCATTTGGCCAACCACCTCCGGAGAGGAACCAAACCAGTGTTCCATGGCTTTATGCTAGATCTCAAATTGAGAAACCTAAGTACAATCCTGGAGGAAAACCTCCCTTTGCTTGATGACAATTCCGATTTTGCTTTGTGGAGAGTTGGTATGCAGGATCATCTTAGGTGCGCCAATGATGAGATGCTGGACATCCTCGAGCATGGGTACAATCATATAGATCCAAGATGCCTCACGCCCAGAGAAACTTATGACAAGCATCTCAATGACACTGCGATCATGTGCATAAGAAAAGGAATGAATGACAAGCAACGAAGACCATACATTCACATCACAAGTGCCAAGGAATTCTGGGACAGCATCATAAGGACCAAGACCGGTACCTCCACTCTTCGGCTTGCTCAATATGAAATTGCCAAGGGGCAATTACAGAATTTCTGTATGGAAAAGGGTGAATCTCCCAAGCAACTACTAGAACGACTCATGACTCTCGCCGCAGACATTGAGTCATGTGACTGTGACAAGACGCAAGATGGCTTCAATCTGACCAAGAGATTTCTTGTGGACAAGTTACTTCACGCTCTTGCTCCGTATCACCATCAAATGGTATGGGACATGAGGCAGCATCATGGGTTCAAAGAAATGACTCCGGATGACATCATATCCACCTTCCAATTATTTGAAGAGTCAAAGGCAAATGCAACAAAGCACCTAGCCATGCATGGCACTTCAACATCAAAGATCAATCTTGCTTTGAAAGCCAAGCATGAGTGTGATGAAGAAGAAAGTGAAGAAGAAGAGGGTGATGATGATTGCGAAGATGGTGATGATGTTGACTCTGATGAAAGCCCATCTTATGAGGACATTGCTCTTTTTGTAAAGAAGTTCAGTGAAGGAAAGTTCAAGGGAAGATTTGTTCTGGTTATCCCCTCACCGGGGCACGGCACAGCCTGAGCAGCCCAATTGTGCAATATTTAATTTTTTTTTGTATAAATCAGGCTATGCATGTTCATGAATAGGGTGGCTGATGCAGCAGCACTATGAATGTAATTAGAAGCACATTGTTGAATGGCTTGACCTTTTTGAATACTGTGTTACATAGTTTGTGCTAATCGAATTACTTATATTGTAGGAAAAGGAAGCTGCAGGCATGAAGAGGAAGCTCGTCAAGACTGGGTTCAAGAGCCCATATGACTCTGACTACGACGACGACGACGACACGTACGAGGTAATCCCAACTATTTTTAGTTCAGCGTAAGCACTATATGAATGCATGTTGGTGGGCTTTTTAATGAGAATTGATGTAGAGAGTGTTTTAATGTTGTTTGTTTAGTTAGATTACTGTACACGCCTTTTTTCTTTGTTTTGTTCATTAAAAGTTTTGGTAAATGGGAATTATCTGATGTTTGTTCATTGCATCATTCTGAATCAGAAGTGTGTGTTCTGGCTCCATAATGCTTAATTTGTGTGTGCAGTATAACTCTGGAGATGACGTGGAGGACGGCAACAAGGAGTCCTTCATTGAGAAGGAAGCTCAGAAGATCAGGAAGAAGGGGAAGGCGGCGTACTTCAAGAGGGAAATGTTCAGATGCCCATACTGCACCACAAAGCCAAAGCCCAAGGATGAGATTTATGAACACCTTATGTCGCATGCACGCGGCTTATCAACGAGTGCTGCAGACATCAAGACCAGGGCAGAGCATGCAGCCCTCCTGAAGGCTCTAGATCCCATTTAGTCCCCCTCCATGATCTAGATGTTGCTGTGAACTGTTTTACTTTTGCGCAAATGGCAGGGTTGTTGTGAATTGTTGGAATGTTATGGCAGGTTGTTGAGAACTGTTTGGAATGTTCTACTTTTGAGTTGGAATGTATTATGAGTTTATGTGCTGCAACGATCACGGTAGCTGCTTCTATTTTTTGCTTCACTGATCATTTTGCTTTTGAAATGTTCTACTTTTGAGTTGGAATGTAACAAGAGGATATGTATTGCATCTGATATCGTAGATGACATTAAACTTAAAATAGGGTGAGAACAATTAAACATGCACACCCTCACATAAACCTTCACTAAAAGCTAATTAGGTTTAGCCCATTAAAAAATGCCGCCACGTTGCATGACTGTAGGCTGCGTATGCATGCAAGCGGTGGTGTCCAGGCCCACAAATTCATTAATCGTTCATCGGGGCCACCCATCACGACTTGTCTTTTCTATCTCACCAATCACCCTTCCTCCAACTAGATATTTAATCGTTCAGTCTCTCAACCGGGGCCATAAGAGAACAGTAGACACATGTATTACGAAACATGTGTGCCAAACCAATACGTCTATGATGCCTAGATCCTCAACCTAACACGAGCTAGCAGGGGACAGCCAGCAGACAGCTTACCATCCCAATGTGCTGATGTACGTCCAGGATTCAGAGCACCGAGGTGCGCGGTCACACAAACTTCGCACAACATCGATCACCAGCTACCTTTCTTTTTAGTAAAATATCTAGATATTTCATCGGAGCCATCGACAACATAGATGCACGGCCAAACAGCGACACGTATTAATTCCTCCTTTCTAAAAAAGATATCACACGCGCGATCGGCCATGAGGACGTGTGTAAATTAATGACGACAAGTTGATGGGAGACAGAACAGCGACCGGTCGACATGGCAACTGGAATTGAGATTAGGATTAGCTCTCACCCTACTACGTACGTAACCATTTTGTTATTTCGCGCAAGTGGTAGTGCAGTACGTACGTACGTGCTTCTTGCATGATTGCGTGGAATCTCTTAGGAAAACCAGGAGAAGACACATATGCATGCATCTCGTAACTCGTTGCCACTTGCCATGGTGTGCATATGTACAGTCAGATGAGACAAGACAAGGCAGGAACCCTGTGCATGGCGCGTCATGAGGGCATACGTCCGAAATACCCTGCTACATGTTGGGTCGACATGCTTGTTTACACTATGCTACTGGAACGCCCTATTCGTTCGGTGACTTGATTAATTTTGACTTTTGTTCATGCATATGCTTGCCCAGAACCTAAAACATCTAAAACCGGATTTCTTAGATGACCCCTCATATGCCTACGGACATGTCGTCATTGATCGAACAGAAGAAACAGAAAAAATAACCCAATAGGACCTCTTACATCATCCCCGTATGTCCGGGCTCTCCGCAAAACCCCATATCCATCTCGAATATAAAAAGGATATGAGAGCTCGCGGACACGCCCGGACGCATCCGATTAGTCCATCATATAGAACACGTCCCCATCCAAATCAATTTATTTATTTATTTTTTTTCTTTCTTTTCATCAATCAAGTGCAAGTAACGGAACATATAAAAAACAAAATAAATGACTGTACGAATGAATAAAAAGGAGATACGCCCGATCATTGAGATGTTTGAGACCGTACATGCTCTTACGTCAGAGGACACTCCCAGCCTTCGAGGCGACTACGACATGTAATAATTTTACTAATGTTCGAGCAACATATACAGCCGCTGAATGCAACAGGCATACGCCTACGATTCCAACTGTAATCACTGGTCGGTCCACTAACCAAGCATATCAGAATTAGAATTTACTTAACTCATTACTAAGCACGCGTTCATATATATACACACATAGATTTAGTAGTGGGACTAGTACCGCATCTAGTTGATGGGGTGTCTCGATCTTACAATATACGGACGACACGATCCTTTTCATGAAACATAATCTCAATAACGTCAGAAATTTGAAGCTCATATTATGTTTATTTGAACAACTTTCTGGGTTGAAAATTAACTTTCATAAAAGTGAGCTTTTCTGCTTTGGGGATGTACAAGCTGAACATGCCACGTATTACCAACTCTTTGGATGTATGGGTGGCACGCTACCTTTTTCATATTTAGGTATCCCCATTCATCACCGAAAGTTGACCATAAAGGAGTGGAGATGTATCGAGGATCGTTTTGAGAAGAAGCTAAGTTGCTGGAAGGGCAAGCTTCTATCCTACGGAAGACGTTTTGTTCTTGTCAACTCAGTGTTGACAAGTATGCCAATGTTTCTTCTGTCCTTTTTCCTAGTGCCGGTTGGGGTGAGGAAAAGGTTGGATTTTTATCGATCTCGATTTTTCTGGCAGAGCGATGAGCTCAAGACTAAATATAGACTTGCTAGATGGGATATTATTTGTAGACCCAAGGATCAGGGGGGTTTGGGAATTGAAAATCTCGAGGTCAAGAACAGATGTCTGCTTAGCAAGTGGTTATTCAGATTGTCTGTCGAATCACAAGGGATGTGGGGTCAAATTCTAAAGAACAAACATCTACAGCACAAAACCCTAGCCCAAGCCACTGCGCGACCGGGTGACTCTCCTTTTTGGAAGGGTCTAATGAGGACAAAGGCTGCTTTCTTCAACAGAACTAGGTTCGTCGTTGGGAACGGTGAAAGTACTAGATTTTGGGAAGATACTTGGTTAGGACCGCAACCTTTGGCTTTACAATATCCGCAAATTTATCATATTGCATAACGAAAACAGACTTCCGTTGCGGCGGTACTGCGGCATACTCCTCTTAATATCCAATTTCGCAGAGCCTTGATCGGAAATAGATGGGTAAGTTGGTTACATCTAGTCAGAAGACTGATGGATATTTCCCTGTCTGATGTTCCGGACAGCATTCGTTGGAGGCTGACCACTAATGGTATTTTTTTAGTGAAATCAATGTACGACCATATTATTAATACGTCGTCCATCCCAAAGTCCATACATATTTGGAGGGTCAAGGTTCCCCTTAAGATAAAAATCTTCATGTGGTTTGTTCACAAGGGAGTTGTTTTAACTAAGGATAACTTGGCTAAAAGAAACTGGAAAGGAAATAAAAGATGTAGCTTCTGTCAAACGAATGAGTCGATTAAACACCTCTTTCTGGATTGTCCTATGGCGAAATTAGTATGGCGCTCACTACAAATAGCTTTCAACATTACACCACCTACTAGCATTCGCATGTTATTTGAGACGTGGCTAAATGGGGTTAATGTACTCTATGCCAAACTAATTCGGGTTGGAACTTGTGCCTTGATGTGGGCGATATGGAACTGCAGAAATGATCTAGTTTTTAACAGATTACATCACATTAACTTTTTGCAGGTCATCTTCAGGGCTATCGGATGGATCCGCACGTGGTCCTTACTCACTCCTGTGGAAACCAGGGAGCCTTTGGTTACTGGGTGTGTCCGATGGGAGATGCTAGCTCAGGTTATCTTCAACCGATATGGATGGCGGCATGCTAATAGGATTGGTCCTTAGCCAGCTTATCTGTGGGTTGTAGTCGGCTTTTCGGTGGTCTGATCACCGTGTAATTTCTTTTGTCTTCTTTTTCTCTTTTCTAAGACTACCTTGTAGTTTTATCTCGGACCATTTTGCGTTATCAATAAAAGGCTGCATGCATCACTCGATGCAGAGGCCGGGGCAACGCCTCCTTTTCTAAAAAAAACATACATTTACTATTATAAATGGACACATGCAAATTCTATTACTATGCGCACAATCAAGAGTTTGCTCTCAATAGGGATGGTGATTTGTGGGTGACTGTCGTTGTTGGCAGGTGGTTGGCGCATCTCCGGGAGAAATCCCAGCTCTGATCCTCATCAGAGCCGGCGGCGACGGCGTCCACGGGTGTCGCGACCTTTCTTGAAAGTGTCGTCATGGAGTGTGCTCCTCCTTTCCATGGCTTTGGCTCCGGAGGGAAACCTCAGATCTGCTGGATCGGACGATGAAGGCGTCTTCCCGTCTTTCTCCTCCTTGGGGGCATCGTCTCGGAGCCGGCCACAACGGGGAGACCGGTGGATGGCAGCATCTTGGCCGCGTGGTTTGCTGAGGAGGGGTGTTGGTTCCTGTTTTCGCAACGATGATGGTATCCAAGAGGATCTCGGGTCGCGGTGTGGATTTCGATAGTCGGTTCTTCCCGGCGTGTACGAGATGCTCTTTCGTGGGTTGCTTGGTTCGGAAGTCGGAGCTGTGGTGGAGCGGGTCCAGGTGACGACGATGACAGACACTAGGTGATCAGATGTGGAGGGCACGATCGGCGCAAGTCCTGCATATTTCGCTTGCGAGGTTTGTCATCAAAGTCGGAGTTGTCGGTTGCTCGCGCTTGTGGCCTTCTGTTGGCATGTGCCACCATGGTGCAGTTGTTTGCAGGTTGGGTTCGATAATGGAGCTCTAGGGTGAAGTCGGAGTCGTCCGTTCGTGGCAACCGGTGACGACAATGATGCTTGCGACTCCTGGACGGATGTTTTTCTTTGCAGTTCTGTATTCCATGTCGGTGGTCAGGTTGGCCGGTGATATCCATGTCATTTGGGTTGGATTGTATCTGTTTTAGCCTGGTTTTCTGTTAATTAACCAAACGATTATCTTATTCTTAATCAATGAAAATTATAAGTTTTTTTGGCTTGTTTAAAAAAACATTCAAGATAATGAGCCGTCATATCATCTTGGGATTGATGAAGTTAGTGTACGTGTCTCGAACATCTTCTCTTACAAAACGGGCATGGTCGAAAAGTCAAAACAAAATCAAAAAAATTCAAGCACCACGTCTAGAACCGTGGTGTATGGCATGAATTCTTAGCATGACAATGTTGCCTTGGTCATAGTTGAAATGTTCTAAGGCAAACTATGAGATCCGACAAATTAAGTTGTCGATACATGTACGAGGCCATAGAGCATAGGTTCACCGCATAATATGTTAGGAATGCCTACACCATGCTGGAACTGAGTCAAATCCAGATAATTTAAGTGTCTTTGTTTTGTAATGTTTAATTTATAGGGTGACACCTTCAATATTGGTATTTGAACTCTTAGTTGTTTTTTTTAAAGGAGAAAGACCCCGGTATGTGCATCTGGATGATGCATGCAACCACTTTATTAAAGAGTTTCTATTTTTCATACGTCCAGTATTTAGCGACAGATCCGTACTAGTACGATGACGTCCATTTTCAATCCAATGACTACTGTTGCGTGGGATGTTTCGATAGTAGATAAAAAAAGTGGATTACTAATTGATCTTAAGTATGCATGCATGCATGTAGAGATAAAAATGATGATGTCATCAAAGATTCTAACAAAATTTAAACTTCAAAATGTTTTGTAGTTCAAACCATTGCTCCGATTCGAAATCCGCTTTCACATAAAAAATCGTCTCGACGAGACCTTTAAAACTAGATCAGATGTTTATATGTTCCGATGAATTTTTTTTCTCGTCAAAAGTTACCACGTCTCCGATAGCTAAGTTATCACATCTCTGCTACATAAGTTATCATCGTGGTTGCATTGAAGTTAATAAGACATGAAAAATTGTCTCTCCAATCTTTTTTTATATGCGCGTGCATGCATGCATTAGAGAACAAAATTGATGACATCATATATATTTTTCATTTTGAAAAAATCAAAATTGATATGTAGCTCAAACCGTCGGTCTAATTAAAAATTTGTTTCCATAAAAAATCGTCGCGACAAGATCTTGGAAACATGATCCATTGTTGAGAACCCACATACATAACATGTAATATGTGCACAACATAGTTGATAACCCACGTACAAACACCGTGATTATTTTGACCTGATTTTTTTGTTGAAACATCTCCCAATAATAATGTGTGAATAACATGGTCATTAATGCATAGCGGACCTGATAACTTACATATAAACACCCTGATAACTCACACATCACAAACCAGACGATTTACGTACCCCGGTCCTGATAACTTTGGTGTGTGTGTGTGGGGGGGGTAATCAAGTATCCTCCGGAAATTTTTGTGTGAATAGCATGATAACTCACACAACAGAGACCCGATAACTTATGCACCTCGGTCCTACTACTTTTCGCGAGGGAGGGGTGATGAAATATACCCCGGTAACTTTTATGTAAATAGCACGGTAACTCACACATCGTAGACCTGATGACTAATTTCTCCCAATCTTGGTAAATTTGGTGACCGGGTGGGGTTGGTTGATGAAATATACCCCAGTAATTTTTTGTGTGAATAGGAAAATAGCACACATCGCAGATCTAATAACTTATGTACCGTAATTCTGGTAACTTTGACGACAGTGGTGAGGAGTGGGGGGGAGTTGGTGAAATATATGCCGACAACTATTAGTGTGAATAACATGATAACTCACACATCGCAAACCTGATAACTTATGTACCTCAGTCCTGGTAAGTTTTGGCGCGGGTGGGGGGGGGGGGGGGTTGTTGGTGAAATATAACCCCCGGCCCCCTGGTAACTTTTGCTGGAAAAACATGGTAGCTCACACGTTGCAGATCTGATAACTTAGGTACAAACACCGCGGTAAATTTAGACCCGAATAAAAAGTTGTTAAAACATATCCCGATTACTTCTATGATAACTTATGTACCTCTCTCTAGCGCAAGCATATGCACGTGCATGCGAAAAAGAATGTTGGATGAATCATTTTTATGCTCCCGCAAATTATGTGTAGTCAACATGATAACTTGTCTCAACTCACATGATAACTTGCGTAGCACATACATGGTAACTTTTTGCCGAAAAAAGTCGTCGAAACATGCCAATATAGGATCTAGTTTTGAAGGTCTCGTCGCGATGAATATTTTATGTGAAAACAATTTTTTAATCGGAGCAATGGTTTAAGCTACAAAGTATTTGAAAGTTACAAAATAAAGAAAGTCTTTTGCTAACATTCTCTATTTTTTCTATTTATGTGTATACATGTATGAATTCGAACGAAGGCGGACTGCATGCTCTTTTTCCGTCATAAACGCAATTAGTTGAGTAGTTAGAATTAGAAAAAGGGAAGCACTAGGCATCAGGCGTCTGATGCCTTGCCATCCATCAGACCAGCTGCTTGCCATTGGATTAGTGAGTACCGTGCATTTGATGCATGAATGGTAAGGTGGACCTAGGTAGTTATATTTGCCATGTAAGGTTTTCCTTCTTTAATTTGTAATAACGGCCTCCGTGAATTAAGTGGGATCACTCTTCGTGTTTTTTTCCATTAGGATAAATTGGGTTGGAGAATATATTTTTTAACTGATCGTTTATGTTTCTAATGTAGCAGATTTTTCTTCCAACTCGACTAGAGTTTGCTTCGATTTAATTTTCTGAATCTATAGAAAAAAATTCAACACGAGAACCTGATAACTTATGTACCCCAGTCCTGGTAAGTTTTGGCGCGGGTGGGGGGGGGGGGGCTGTTGGTGAAATATAACCCCCAACCCGTGGTAACTTTTGCTGGAAAAACATAGTAACTCACACGTTGCAAATCTGATAACTTAGGTACAAACACCGCGGTAAATTTAGACCCGAATAAAAACTTGTTAAAACATATCCCGATTACTTCTATGCAAATAGCACGGTAATATATGCATCACGGGCCATCAATTTTCTCTCTCTAGCGCAAGCATATGCACGTGCATGCGAAAAAGAATGTTGGATGAATCATTTTTATGCTCCCGCAAATTATGTGTAGTCAACATGATAACTTGTCTCAACTCGCATGATAACTTACGTAGCACATAAATGGTAACTTTTTGTCGAAAAAAAGTCGTCGAAACATGTCAATATAGGATCTAGTTTTGAAGGTCTCGTCGCGATGAATATTTTATGTGAAAACAATTTTTTAATCGGAGCAATGGTTTAAGCTACAAAGTATTTGAAAGTTATAAAATAAAGAAAGTTTTTTGCTAACATTCTCTATTTTGTCTATTTATGTGTATACATGTATGAATCCGAATGAAGGCGGACTGCATGCTCTTTTTCCGTCATAAACGCAATTAGTTGAGTAGTTAGAATTAGAAAAGGAAAGCATTAGCCATCAGGCGTCTCATGCCTTGCCATCCATCAGACCAGCTGCTTGCCATTGGATTAGTGAGTACCGGTGCATTTGATGCATGAATATAACGGCTTGTGGTAAGGTGGACCTAGGTAGTTATATTTGCCATGTAAGGTTTTCCTTCTTTAATTTGTAATAACTGCCTCCGTGAATTAAGTGGGATCACTCTTCGTGTTTTTTTCCATTAGGATAAATTGGGTTGGAGAATATTTTTTTAACTGTTCGTTTATGTTTCTAATGTAGCAGATTTTGCTTCCAACTCGACTGGAGTTTGCTTCGATTTAATTTTCTGAATCTATAGAAAAAATTTCAACACGAGAAAACAATGTTTCCATAGTATAAGAATTTGCTTCAACTATGACTGAAATTTGCTTCAGTTTGACATCACCTTTTGCCTTGTAGTATAATGACATATTTTGTTTCCATAACATCAAATTATTGTTTTCGGCCAGTAATGAATTGCTTGGAATGAAATACAATTTTGTTTCCAACAATTAATATATATATTTTTCACTTTTACGATTACATATGCTTTGACAAAATAGGGATCCATTTCTAAAAGAACATTGTTTCCAACTGCTTTGAGTGCAACTTATTTGTGTTTCCTATCCAAAAATATTCCATGTCAGGCTGCTAGTAACATTGCTTCCACTACAAATTATTTTGATCAGTAAAAATCCACATCTAGTATTACCATTGTGCTCCGAACAGCTATAGGACGGTCTTCGTGTAATATTGAACTGCTTCAAAATATATTTAAATTGCTTCCAAAAATGTTAGAATTTGCTTCAACAAAGATACAATTTGCTTCCAATGGAATTGCATTTTGCTTGTGCACAACAAGAATAACATGTCTTATGTGTCGCTGTGGCCAAAATTGACAACGTGGTTCACCTGAATGACGATGGATGGCAGGTTCATTAGTGTTGCTTCAAAAATTGCTACCGGATGCGTCCTGACAGTATCAGAGAAGTGAGTGTGAATTGAGTCGCTGGTGCAGGAGGCCGGGCCACCCAGTCCTGACAGGCCACGCCATCATCCAGAGGAAGCACCATCAACGTCATTGGCGGGGGAGGAAGTTGCTACCCTGGGTGCACAAGAAACACGGCCACATGGCAAGTCCTATTCATCACCTTTGAGATGTTCATGCTCCCAGACCCCAGATGTGCGCTCACTCTTCTGCTTCCATTGACCCATCATGGAGAAAAAAATACTCACCACTATTAGTACTCCGGCCACCGTATGAGGCAATAAACTCGCTAGTGCTAGTGGTGGTCATGCCATGGCGCATCGGTGAGGTGGAACTGGGGTTGCACGCACTGTCGGATAGCTGTGATCAGTTGAGAGGTGAGGTACATGGCGATTAATGAGGCGAGACAGAAACGGGCGAGTGATTATGGGGATGTGCGTGCGTCTAATTTGGAAGGTTTAAACATGATTTCTCTGGCAAAACACATGGGTGGATCAAACACAAACCAACGGCACACGATTGGTCTGAAGAGTTTCTTGCTTCAGACGCATGATGGGAAGTGTTTCCCATTAGAAAAGGTGAAATTAGACAAGTGATTAGTTTGGAAGAAGTGATTAGTCGAGGTGTGCGGATCTGTTGCTTAACGTTGAGTTGAGTTGGCTGTACGTTAGCACATCTACTTTATTATTATTTTTAAAGATCATACAAAGTAATACATTAGTACGTATCAAGCCACCATCTTCACAACATATGTTGATACTCCTATCCTTGATGAAGGGTGCGAATAGTCCTAACTGAATAGCAAACAGACTTCGCATCATAGCCTAACATCTAAAATCGGAGGCCCCAACCGAGCCACGGTGTCTGGTCTGGGGCGCTCACCAGTCTGACGCACTCTCAGAAGCCGTTGCCGCCGTCTTCCACCGATCCATCTTTAGATCTGTACCGATGCATCGACCTTGCGAGGCCTACCTGTCGTCGACGCCACCACGGCGCCACACAACGCCACCATTATGCGCTCATCTATCATCACAAGCCCACCGTTGAGATCCACCGTTGTTGACGCGCCAGACGCCACACTGCTCCTCCAATACCAACACCACCTGCTGCCAGTGGTCCCATCCCCTCCACTTGCAGTTTCTCTAACCGAGCACCCGAACGCCCGAGGCGGCTCCTCCAAGAAGGACACGACACACGCAGCGCAGCCGCCGCCCAATTTGAGGAGATTTTTGGTCTTCACCCGTGCATGGGGTTAGGGTGGAGGGAAGGGACCTTGACATCGCCTGTAAGGAGGGCAATGGCGACCTTGGTCATCGCCACCGTCGGGATGAGCGAAGCATCGAGAGTTTCCTCTGATTAGATGTCACATCTACCAGCTCCAGCGAACGCACTGAGGCCGAAGATCGAGATCGCAAGCTACCAAATGCAGCGGGAAAGAGCCTGCAACTTGGATCCAACGGCAACTCACTACCCACGCTGTCAAGACGCCGTCTATCCGCCACCCGCGAGCGTCGCCACCCGAGAGGGCGTCGTTGCCATGCCTACCCGGGCCATCGCCCCAAATCCAGAATCCTCGACGACGACCGGAGCAACGAGATCCGCCACCGCTCGCCCCAGGCCATCGCCTGAACCTACCGCCCACGAAGTCGCCGCCGCCGGTAGCCGCCACGTTGTTGGAATACCCACACCCCATGGATGTGGGCATCCGCGCATCGCAGCAAACTCTTAGTTGTCATCTTACAAGTTTAGTAAGAAGTGTTAACCTGTAGACTCCGGAATAAACTGGTTGCAGTTTTTCTATGGTTCCATATGTTTAGTCATTTCATTTCCATGCATTTTAATATCTGATGCTAACAAATAAGTGTAATCAACCACTTACTCTCCACTAGAGTATATTCTAAAAGTCGTTTCAGAATGCAATAAGTAAATATAAATGCAATGAAAAACCTTAAGGACATTCTTATCATTAAGAAAGAGTTTTGCAAAAAAACATGCAAAGTACTCCCTCCGTCTCAGCTTACAAGTCCGACACATGTACCTAGGTCGTGAATTTAATCAACTTCATGAAAGACATATATAACAAAAAAATATATCAGTAAAAACTTTATATGTTCTATTTTTTTATGATATAATTTTTATGTTAAATAATATATTTTATGTATGTTAAATTGACAATCCAGATACATAAATGCATGTCTTTTAAACTGTGATGAAAGGAGTATAAGCTGAGTGCCACTTACCGGTATTCGGCTTGCGCATCACATAAGCTAAGCCTCTCATTAATACACTCAGCTTATAGGCAACATCTTCGCGAAGCCATCAACCACCTCTTTGATTCCCACGTGACATGAACCTTTGCTGGAATGGTAGCCATGACGATCTTTTTGTGGTATATGCCAAGCTTTTTCGGTAAGCAGAGCATACTTTTTTCTCACTCTTGGCTTTTGTTCATATAAGCCGAGCCCATTGTTTTTGCCGTGTTTGATTCTTTTAATACTCGGCGTATAGGCTTATAAGCCATGAACGAATGAATTTACGCTCGGCTTACACATCCATATATAGGCCAGCTTAAATGAGAGGATCTTTCGTCCACACCCGTACCCTGTATATGATCGTCAAGGGAAAGGAACGCCCTACTATTTGATAATTATTGGTAGAAGTATGCCAAGCAGCTAATTTCCGGCGACGAAACAGACCCGATAAAGTATCGCATTTCACAGCAAAACAAGAAAAACTACTCCCGTCGGAATGCGTGGGATTTACTTTAATTTCCCCGTGCGAGGTTCCACCAGCCTCTGACGAAGCACCGCCTCCACAGCCAAACAAGAAAAACGACGCCAGCTTCCACAGCTGAACCGATAGAGTAAGAGTACCACTGCTTGTCGCTGGCACGCTCGCCGGCCGCAGACATGGCGGAGAGCCTGCTGGTCCTGGGGAGGAAGAGGAACCCGCCCGCGCGCCTCTGGTGCTGCGACTGCTGCGCCGCGGGGGACGGCTTGATGGCCCTGCGGGCGCACTGCCGGCTGTTCATTCGCTTCGAGCCCTGACCGCGGGTGGACGGCGGGGCGGCGGGCCTGCTGCTGCCCTGCTTGCGCTCCTTGTGGAGGCCGCCGCACCGGGACGAGCCCGGGTGGTTCGTCTTCGTCGAGGGGCACGTGCACGGCTGCCGGCTCCTGGTGGAGGACGGGGACGGGCCGCTGGCGGACTTGCCCAGCAACGGCGAGTGGGTGGCGTCGAGCTTGACGGGGGTGGGTGAGGATGAGCGGCGGTTGGGTGTTAACAGCACTGGCCCGCTGGGCCGGCGAGCAGCCGCCGTCGCCATGAGAGACTCCCGAGGAGCGTGAGCTGTTGAAGTCGATCGGGTGCAGTAGTCTGGGAGAGCTTGGGAGTGGAGCTGAGAGAAGCGGGCTGGGCTGGATTTGTAGAGGCGAGTATGAGTAAGTAGGGAGGAGAACACTCGGACCAGGACATGGCATGGTGAGGTTGCCACGACATGGAACTGAAGGACGACGTGACGCGGGAGCAGACGGCAGCTTTGCTTGAACACAAAACCGGCCGACCTCTGACATGCATGGAAATATCGGCGGCATCGGTGGCCGTACATGGACAAGATCATTGTCGACATGACCTAGCTACGTGGCGCGGACACGGACTGGGAGGTGCGTGGCCACGGCCGGACGCGACAGATGGCGCACGCAGGTTGGGGCCTACTGGGGCTGGGTACACACCTTGTCGATCGTATGTACTATTTGGATTTGGATTTGGAACGGCTCATCGTGCGGGCCGACCCGCGATTGCCTGCCTCCGTGCAATGCAACACTCACGGCCGTGAGTGGCGCGTCATGTGGGGGGGCATATGCCCGAAATATCCTGCAACAGGTTGGGTCGACATGCTTGAATCTTGATTACTCCATCGGTGACTTGATTAATTTTGACGTTTGGTTCATGCATATGGTTGGCCGGAACATGGGACTTACGTCACAGGGCACTACCAGGCGACTACGTACGACATGCGATTTGACTAATGTTGGAGTAAGTATTTTTTTCACTGTTTTAACTATTTTTCTAAACATGAACACAAAATGAACCAGATTTAAAAACATTAATTTCACGATATGACCCTTTTAAAAACGTCACAAGCCGTGGCGTTGCTGTCCCACTATGCAACGTCTGTCTACCATGACGTTGCTGCCCTACAGTGACACGCCTGTCTACTATGGCGTTTTTTCTTTTTTGCAACGCCAGTCTAATGTGGCGTTGCAGAGCCATTGTGAAACGCCAACAGTGTTGGCGTTGCAGACCCACTATGGAACGCAGTGACGACATCCAGTCAGCCCACGGTATGCTGCCAGCAACATGTGTACTGCTGAAACGCCATGGACCATGACGTTTCGCGCGTGGCCTGCAACGCCACATTAGAATGGCGTTTAAGTGAGTCTGCAACGCTACATTAGACTGGCGTTTGAGTGGGTCTGCAACGCCACATTAGACTAACGTTTCTATATGCGTCTGCAACGCCACGGGCTTTGGCGTTTCTAAAAGGGTCAGATCGTGAAATTAATGTTTTCAATCGAAGCTCATTTCGTGCAATATTGTCATCACATGGATCAAAATAGTGAAAAATCCTTGGAGTAACATGTACAGCCGCTGAATGCAACCCGTATAGGCGTACGTTTCCCAACAGTAATCATTGGTCGGTTGACTAACCGAGCCAATCAGAATTAGATTTTACTTAATTCATTACCCGGCGAGTAAACTATACTGGTGGATTAATCAACTAACCGGGTCATTCTTATGTCATCTATAGCCCATCTTATAGTCAACATGTACAATAGTTTACTGCAAAGATGTACTATTTTTTTATTATATGACCCATCTTTTATACTCACAAAATGCTTAGGAACACGTGCTAGAGCTGACTCTTAGCTAAGAGTCCGCATACCTTCTCTCTTCTCTTCTTTTTCCTCCAACTAAACAAAAGTATATTAGTTTATTCCTTATAGCAAGCTGACTCAGTTCTATTGTACTTGCACTTATTATAGGTACTTTTGATTCCCTGGCTGGCCAGCTGCTTCATTGGAGATAACCGTCGACCATGTCCGAATGTCCACCTCAAAATGCCTATCCAGAATACTACTCCCTCCGTCCCAAAATAACTGTTTCAAGCTTAGTACAACTTTGTACTAGAGCTTGTATAAAGTTGAGACAGTTATTTTAAGACGGAGGAAGTAGTTTTTTCATGGAGTTCATCCGAAATAAAAATAAAGTGCTTATGGCCTAGCCCAACTGCGACGTGCGTGAGTGGTGGCCACTCCAAGCGCAAGAAAGCCCCAACTAGCGAAATCACTAGTTAGCAAATACACCTTCCAAAGATTACTTCCACTTTTACAGCTTGTGACAAGTGTCGCACTGCATGCGTGTCACTTGTCACAACCTGAAAGTTTTCCCTTTCTTCGTAGATCCGTATTTTCAAAATGTTTTATGTCCTAAACCGTGCGTTCAAATCTTTAACCATTTTTACCGTTGGCTTTCTCGCGTCGAGATCTTCAAAACTATATGCCATGTTGATAGGTTTTGATGAATTTTCTTTACCATGAAAAAAACCGAAAGAAAAAACCAGAAGAAAAAACTATGCCTCACGCGATAGAAAAAAAACAAAAAATGCGGTTTTTCCCTTTCCGAGAGGCACGGGTCGTGCCTCTCGCGAAGGTAAAATTGTACCTCTCGCGGAAGCAAAACCATGCCTCTTACTAAAAAAACAAAAAACGCGTTTTTCCCCTTTTTGGGAGAGGCACGCCCGCCTCTCCCAAAGGCAAAACCGTGCCTTTTCGCGGCATCAAAACCGTGCCTCTAAAAAAACAGAAAAGACGTTTTTCCCTTTCGGTAGAGGCACAGGCGTGCCTCTCGCGAAGGCAAAACCATACCTTTCGCGAAAGCAAAACCGTGCCTCTCGTAAAAAAAAGAAAACGCGTTTTTCCCTTTTCCAAAAGGCACGGGCGTGCCTCTCGCGAAGGCAAAATCGTGCCTCTCGCAAAAAAAGGAAAACGCGTTTTTTTCTTTTCCGAGAGGCACGACCGTACCTCTTGCGAAGGTAAAATCGTGCCTCTTGCTGAAACAAAACCGTGCCTCTCGCAAAAAAACATGAGTTTTTTCGCTAAAAAAAACGCATTTTTTCACGATTTTTTTTTATTTTTTTCGTCCAAAAGTTACGATAGACCGGTGAAAAAACATAACACCAAAAAAATCGGAAAAAACCACTCAAAAAAGGCGAAAACGCGTGCGAAAAAATAAAAAAAAAATCTGAAGGGAACGCTCAGAACGCGACACGTGGCAACGGCTAGAAACGCGCCAAGTGATGACGCGCGGAGGCGATCACTGAAAAGCTCGCGAGGAAGCGCTCGCTAACTAGTTGCTCCCCCCAACTAGGGGCACTCCTCGTTGCGGCAGGAAGTTCCGAGCCGCACAGGGGATGGGGGTGTGACTTGGCCAGCCCACGAAGATCGCAACCACGAAGATTGCGAGCGATAGCAACGACGCACTTTAGCGCAAAAAATAATAATTTGATGTAGCTGGGATTTGAACATTGAATCAAATGTTACATACAACATTCTACTACCAGTTGACCTAATTGTTATTACTGATCAATTGAAACACCAAAACCATAAAAAACGAAGAGGAGATCCGAATTATTTTAGGTAATTTGATTTTTTTCAAATGGAGTGTTTTGTGGAACTAACACTTTCCAAATTTGTGAACAAAATTTAGAAAACTGAAACATTTCGCAAAAACAGGAACATTTTCTGAAACGGCGAGATTTTTCTAAAATTCCAAAACAATATTTGAAAGAGCAAACATATTTTGAATTTCTCAAACAAAAGTAGAAATCTTGAACATTTTTTAAAATTTGTGAACAATGTTTGAAACCGGAACCTTTTTTCAAACTCCTAAGAAAATGAAAACGTGAACGTTTTTTAAATTTCGGAACAAATTTTGAAATTCCCACAAAAATTGGAAAAAGGGAACATATTTTGAAGCTTTGAACATATTATGTAAAATACCGATTTTTTTTTGAAAATGTAAAACATTTTCTAAAATCCAAAACATTTTTTAAAATGCAGAACAGTTTTTGATAAATCAAAAATACTTTTCGAATTTGAATAACAATTTTTTAAAATTATGAACAATTTTCGAAAATCAAGAACATTTTTTAAAGAAATTTCTATTCTAGAATTTGGAAAATAATTTTTGTAAATCAAAAACTTTTACGAAAATACAGAACATTTTTTGAAAATCCAGGACATTTTATTAAAAAACAAAAACATTTTTCGAATTTGAAGAACATTTTTTGTAAATACAAGTCATTTTTTGAAAATTCAGAATTGTTTTTTCACGAGATAGAGTTCCAAGATGGTTGCTGATGGCACACCCGATTCAGCGTCCGCGGTAGAGAAGATGATGGTGGAGCGAGGGCTTTGCGAGAGGGATATGGATGATGTTGTCTTTAATGAGCAAGAGGCACCATCGAAGGCAACGACTCTCTCTCTACCTAAATACTTGTAGTTGGAAAGTACTAGTCTAGTTCTCCCCAACTACAAGTATTTAGGAACGGAGGGAGTAGATAGATGGTGCTGGCACGAGTTCACATGGACAAGCCCTACAACCAATTTTAGTTTTTCAATAACAACAGAGCAGTGTTGGACGTGACGCAGAATGTGAAGTTTCAGCCCTTGAAAGAAAATCTATATACCTTGCCATTTTTCTACCTAGGTGACTCGGAACATGTGATGCAAGAGGCTTCATGGAACTTCGAGGGGAACATTGTTCTTGTGGCTCCTTATGATGGCGTGCCCAAACCCTCGACGATCAAGCTTGATACCCAAGATATATGGATATAGATCCATGACGTTCCTAATGGTTATGCTCACCTGATCACACCTTTGTTATCGACTGCTGAAGAGCATCTGTTTGATGAGATAGAGTATCAAGATTTAACTCGTAATTTTTATGGTGAAGAACAATGTGTACAAGCTACTGAAGAATGGTGTCTTCATGACCAGGGATCTAAAGCACCAGATATACAAGTTCAAGTACAAAAGATTACCCAACGGTGTGTCGTTTGTTGCCACTTGGGGCATGTTTTTAAGGAGCATGGCGATGACATTCAAGATTTTATAAATCGCAATTTTATTGAACTAGTGAACATTTTCTTAAATGTTAAGTACTTTTTTCAAACAGTTTCATATGGGCTTGAAACAAAGAAGAAGCTTGGAAGAGCATCCGGCCCGGGTATTTTTACCTCAATCTGGTTTAGGAATGTCCCTGTCCGTTTTTCATCCACTTTTCTTTGATTCTAAGACTTTTTTATTTCGGCTTTTTTTCCATGCTCCTTCTAATTACTTATTTGTTTTTTCTAAAATCCATGAAATTCCTAAAATAGACGAGCATTTTTTTCAAATTCAAGAAACACTTTTCAAATTCATGAAAACATGTTTTCAAATTCATTAACGTTTGTGCAATTAATACAGCAATAAGCAACGCGTACTGTTTATGCAATTTGTTTGCCATGAGATGAACAACGCTACCTCATTTGATTTGAATCTCAAACCAAAATAATTGACACAATGATAACTGCAAAACGAGATAATACTAAACTGGATGAGGCAAAGCAGTTAACAAGTACGCAATCCATCATCCTACATCACAAACTGTACATCAACCGAGCGGGAACAGAACCAAATACGCAAGCATCAGATTCACAAAAACGAAAAAAGAATCAATCGACAGGCAGCAATCAAGTCAACCACACAGCGGTCCTCTAATCTCTACACTCACTGACGCGGTCCATGGCGATAGAACGAAACAGCCATCGCTAATCAGGCATTCCCGCCCATCGGCGCCGGCTTGTCACCCCGGTGCGCCTTGTTGTACGCCCGGTGACGCCGCTCCCTGGCGTAGATCACCCAGAAGATGAGGGACAGCATCACCGCCGTCGACACCAGCACCAGCCCGATGTACACCCACTTGCTGTACCGCTCCAGCCCTGGGCAGTAGTTCTGGCTGATGTTGCTGAAGGTGTCGCGCACGAAGGTGCAGTCCTGCAGCTGCACCAGGAACGGCCCGTACTGGTACAGCCCCAGGCTCACGTTCACGCCCGCCGCCATCTGCCCGAAGATCCGAGGGGTCAGCCGGCCCACCGTCGTGCACACCTCCGTTCCCGACACCGTCTTGGTCTGGCACTCAAAGCTCCTGAAGACCTGCATTTTGCACCGGCAGAAAAAAAACAATGCTGTTCAGAGTTCACCAAAATGCAGCGATCACTAAGCGTAACTGGCAGACACAAACTATACAATTACCTGGGTTGCATTCTCCAAGGTGACCTCTCCGCGGGCGCAGGTGCGGTTGCTCAGATTGGGTCCGAACGGGTTGCAGAGTGTGGGTATCAGTGGCCCTGACTGGTTGTAGTAGAAGGGGGCCGCCACTGGAGTGAAGTTTAGGTTTGACACGTTGGAGAGCACCTGGTTCACCAGATTCACCAGCTGTGATGTGACTTCCTTGGTTCTTGTCAGAGACTCGTTCGCCGTAGCCGGTTCAACACAAGGGATAATGTCATCCAGAGCAGTGTGTTCTGTTGGATGAGCAACCCACTCGTCCATTGAAACACAAGTGTCACCAACAACGCTGTTATGACAAAAAGGTGACAAGTAGATACGATAAGTGAACTCGTTCATCATAGCATAGAAGTCTCGTTATCACAAAGTAAGCAAGCAACTAGAGTACCAGTAAGTGGACCAACAACAAACATAGCATCATGAATGAAGCTACGCCAAAAGTACCAAACATATGAAGCTACACCCAAAAAAAAAACATTTTTTCCCAGTTTTTACTGAGGTACATGTTCAAACATGATTCTGTACAGGTTTTGCAAACGGAAAGGAGCAACTTGAAACAAAGCGCTATAAAAGATGTTCATAGGATATATATTCCCATGCCAGAGACGTCACCAGGGGTCAGAGTCAGCAGTAAAGCATTGTAATTAACTCGCCACGTAGCTAAAAAAGCAAAAAACAGTACACCATAGCAACCAACGGCATTATCGCTACTATCACCATATGGATTTTGTTTTCAAACTAACCCCTTTGGTACATCCTAGTTATCCTAAGAGAAGAATAATGCTGATGATAGACAACAGGTTTATGATCTGTACTTATCAATGGTGAGTGGTGACAGCATGGATTAGAAGGAACCAGAAAACACAGAACAAAAGTGAGTGGAGTAAGAACATGGAATTTATTTGGTAGATGGGGGTTCAGAGTCCAATAACCAGCAGTAACAAGGAAAAATGCCTAGAGTGCTGCAAGGATGTAGCAATGACTGAAATCCAGGATTTTCAATGCAGCAAGGCTGAGGCGCAAATGATGACTTCATGCAGGCACTACATCATGTGCTATCAACATGCCGTGACCATGATCTGGCCTTGCACTGAAAAAGTCCTCGCCTCAAAACCAAATGTTTGGCGCTAATCTTTCAAATACCCTTTAACTTTACAACATAACTATATATAAGCTGGTTATCTACTACAGTATTTGATTACGAAGATTGGTTGAACCTGGCTGTAGCTTATGTAAAAACTTACAGAAACACTTCAAACAGTTATATGTGCATATTAACATCATACAAAATTTCTACTGGGTGTGCGATGATTGTAAAAAGGTGGAGTACATACTTGTGCAGAAGAAGGAATACACCGCACAGGATAAAGGTCCCGGTGACTAGTATCCATCCAACAACGACCAAACTGCATACATTTGGGATAAATGAGCAACACGCACGGTTTATCACAAAGAAAGGAGAATTCAAGCATGTTAGCATAAACAAGGGTCTGAACTTACATGTTGACAAGGAACTCCAGCCCGAAGATGGACAACACTGGTAAAATCAAACCGTCAACATGTTAGCATAAAACAAACTTAGTTTTGTTCAGAAATGCACACAGTTACATTCATTTTTTAACCAATGTCAAAAATCATAAGCACTTACGGAAGCCAATAAATGCCAGAAGAAGCATTACTGCTGCAATGATGATCAAAGCTAGCCGCCTGAAATGAAATTTGTCAATCATGTGCGTGATAACGAGCCCCTGTCAAATTGCATCATTGGGAGGAAACTGTGATGATAAGGGAAAATGCTACTTACACACGATTCAGCAATTTTTGGATCTTCGCAGAATTTTTAGATGTTCTAGTAGCGAGATCGGTAGCTGATGTGTTCAATTTCACCTGAATCTCATTGATCTCACCCAACACATTTGGAGGAAGTAAGAACTGTCCGATGTCAACCTTTTTTGCAGCGGATAAACTATCCGAGAGGTTCCTAAGGTTTTCAACAGTAAAATCCGCCTGGTCGACAACAAAATCCAAGGTGGTCGTAGTGCTTGCATGGAATTTGCCCTGGCCGACATACAACACAACACTTCCAGCACTGGTAGCATTGATATAATGGAACTAGTTTAGCAAACACAACTCAAAATATGCAGATGTAAGACAACGATCCAGCTTCGCAGATGTGAGTACTTACATTGCGGCACATGTGAATAATATCAGAAGTATCAGCGAAAGGGCATATGCTACTCTCGAGTAGCTATAACTCTTGTGCCCACAGCAGCAATGGTGGCAGCAAATGCCAATCATAAGAAGGAAGAATAGCACAAACCACAGCAAGGCAACGACGAACAAGGGATACGCTGTGTATCGAACGGACTGAGACAAAATAATCAGGGGCAATAATATGTTAGCACTATCCAAGCAACAGACATAAGCAGATAACAGTGATGCAAAACTTAGTTTTCAAACAGACTTACAGCCCAATAGTGCACTTCGCTGATGTTCCAACCGCCCGCATATCTGTTGAATGCATTCAGAGGGTCCTTCCGAAAAGTTCGGTGTTCCGCCAATACGAAGGAGCTATTGGTAGTGACATTTATGTCAGCAGGAGCTTCAGCAACTGATCTTCTCACCACCAAGCCATGGGACAAGCCACGCTTATCTATTTTTTTCAATGAGAGTTTCTTGTTAAAAACCAGGAAAACATAGGTAAATCACATAATAATATTATTCCAACACATAGGCACTCATGCTGGTATGATAATATATACTCGTATACACCTTGTTAACACGAACACGTTAACTTACAACTTGAACAAAAAAAAGTGTGGGGTATAGATTTTCAAAATTAGAAAACAAACGTGACACTCACAAATCAAAGCTAGAAGAAATTTTGTGGGGAATTAAGCCCCATATGGTGGAGAACTATACTACCAGATGATCAGGAAAATAACTACAGGAACTTTAGCATGTAACGTCATTCGTATGCCTAACCACTTGTGGATAAAGTGAGAGGGGAAATCGGGATGAGTCACACTCACACATCGAAAGCAACAGAAGACTGGACCAGAAATGAGAAATCCATTAGGGGTACGGAGAGAATTTGAGAGCGGCATTGCTGAAACCCGGCTACAGGAACTTGGAAAAGGTGTGTCGCTAAAAAGAGGATGAAATAATTGGTGTGCCGTCACAAGAACGCGGAAGAGACGAAATTCGTGAGGCGGACAAGGTGCCAACACCATCCTGAAAAAATCTTCATACTGAAAATAGGCAGCGGCGTCGTGACATAAACATATTAGTAACAAAATTCAGATATTTTTCTCTTCTTAAAAGAGAGATACAGATTCATCGAGAGCAGCACTCTGAATCCACCAGAAATACAGACGCGGTAGCGCGACACGTGATTTTTTTCAGAAAAAAATTGAGGGGAGAAAAGAAGAGGACAAGAAACAGATGCGCGGAAACCTGAGGACCACAGGGCACTAGAAAAAATCGGGGCCGAGTATTTCCGCATCAACAATCCGACTTGGTATAGAATACTAACACCCGGAAATCGCACAGAGATATTCTAACGAACACGCATGACAAGAGCAACCGCTGGTCGCGCATGAATCGTCAACCGCTGGCCAGCAATCTCCGCAACAAATCAGGCAACGGAAACAAGAAAACAAAGAACAAGAAACAAGGGGGAGAATTAACCTTGACCGGAGTGGAGCGCCCGGTGGGGCTCGCGGTGCGACCCGGCGGCGCAGAAGGAGAGCGCGACGAGGAGCAGCAGCGAGACGCGCACGAGGCGCACGGGCAATGCCATGGCCGAGCCGAGCAGCCTTCCGGCGTCCTCCCTCCGCCGCCGCCGCCAAGCAAGATCGATGGGAACGAGGGGAGGGGCTCGGGCGGAACAAGAAAGAAAGAAAGGGACGGGCTTTGCGAAGACGACGACAGGGGGGGATTTGTTGGGGCCTCGCGCTCGCTGTTCTTCGCGGTTTCTGGTGCGATTCCGATGGATTTCTCGTGGAAATGGGATGGACCGGGGTTAGAGATGGGGGATTTGGCTTTTGCGTGCGGCGGACAGGGAGAGACTCTCCTCCTCTTCCTCACTCATAGGGGGCGGAGGGAGGGCCGCCGCATATGTGGATGTGGTGGTCTCTTCTGTTGCGCTGCGCGGGGCTCGGCGTGTGTCAGTGTGCCGCGTGTTTTTCCTAAACTGCCCACGGGAAACTGCTCGGTGACTGTTGGCGTTGGGATGGAGAAGTTACCGTCACCGTCATGCCCCCTCGGTTACGCCCTGTGCTTTCTCTAGGGGGGTAATGACATTTGCCCTACGGGGTAGGAGATGACTAAAACTCAACTTGGTAGAATCATAAAACTTTTACAAGATAAAATAAAAGTTGAATTTCAGTCATCATCCGCAATGTCATCACCCCTCCTTCCGAGGTAGAAGATCGGACCGGCGGCACCTAGGCTGCTCCGACCACCATCTGGGTGGTGTCCGGTCCCTCCCTTCGCCTCATCCGCTGTGGTTCATGGTTGATGACCTCCAGTCAGCCGTCAATGGCGACATGGCTGCATGGTTGTTGTCGCCCGTTCTCCTGCCAGATCCAAAAGTCGTGCTTGTTGGACGGTTGCGGATGGCATATTGATACGTCTCCAACGTATCTATAATTTTTTATGATTTCATGCTATTATCTTGTCAAACTTTGGATGTTTTGCATACCTTTTATATATTTTTTGAGACTAACTTATTAACTCAATGTCAAGTGTCAGTTCCTGTTTTTTCCATGTTTTTGACCCCTTTCACAGGAGATTTTGAAACAGAATCCAAACGGAAAAAAATCACCGAAATTTTTTTTCCGTAACGGAAGAAAATCAGGAGACTTGAGATCCAAGGCAGGGGGCCCGAGGGGCCCCACAAGCCCTAACCCCGCGGCCAGGGGGGAGGCCGCGGCCCACAGGCTTGTGGGCCCCCTGGACGCCCTCTGCCCTAGGGGCTGCGCCTATATATTTCGTAAAAATCCCAAAAAAGCAGGAGATCATCGAAAATACTTTTCCGCCGCCGCAAGCTTCTATCTCCGCAAGATCCCATCTGGGACACGTTCTGGTGCCCTGTCGGAGGGGGATTCGGATACGGAGGGCTTCTTCATCAACACCATGACCTCTCCGATGATGCGTGAGTAGTTCACCATAGACCTAAGGGTCCATAGCTAGTAACTAGATGGCTTCTTCTCTCTCTTGGATCTTCAATACAAAGTTCTCCATGATCTTCATGGAGATCTATCCGATGTAATCTTCTTTTGCGGTGTGTTTGTCGAGATCCGATGAACTGTGGATTTATGATCAGATTATCTATGAATCTTATTTGAGTTTCTTCTTATCTCTCTTATGCATGATTTCATATCCTTGTAATTCTCTTCGAGTTGTGGGTTTTGTTTGGTCAACTAGATCTATGATTCTTGCAATGGAAGAAGTGCTTGGTTTTGGGTTCATACCGTGCGATGACCTCACCCAGTGACAGAAGGGGTAGCGAGGCACGCATCGTGTTGTTGCCATCAAGGGTAAAAAGATGGGGTTTTCATCATTGGTTTGAGATTATCCCTCTACATCATGTCATCTTGTTTAAGGCGTTACTCTGTTCGTCATGAACTCAATACACTAGATGCATGCTGGATAGCGGTCGATGTGTGGAGTAATAGTAAGATGCAGAAAGTATCGGTCTACTTGTTTCGGATGTGATGCCTATATGTATGTGATGTCCCACAAGCGTATGGGATCGCAGCAGTTTTCGAAGGTAGAGTATTCAACCCAAATTTATTGATTCTCCAAGACGGGAGGCGAAAGAATATTCTCAAGTATTATCAGCTGAATGTGTCATATTCAACCACACCTGAAAGATTAGTGTCTACAAGCAAAGTATCAGTAGCAAGCAAAGTATCAGTAGCAAACAATTTGTTGACACGGCAGACTATTCCTAACTTTTGTATCAATGGCGCTAGCACGTTGACGGGGGATTATTCTTGAGAAGAATGCTTCCCCGACTACGGCTCCAACAAAGACTTGTAACAAGTAACATCGGAGTAGTAAGGAACAGCGGTAGCAGCAGCAGCAAAGTAACAAGTAACAGCAGCAGTGACAGCAGCAGCAAAGTGGCCCAATCCTTTGGTAGCAAGGGACAAATCTAGGCAAAGTAACGTAGTGAGAACCAGTAGTAAAAGACTCGTAGGCAGTGGATCGGTGATGGATGAGTATTCCGGATGTGATTCATCATGTTGTTGGAAATATGCCCTAGAGGCAATAATAAATTAGTTATTATTATATTTCTTAGTTCATGATAATCGTTTATTATCCATGCTATAATTGTATTGATTGGAAACACAATACTTGTGTGGATACATAGACAAAACACTGTCCCTAGTAAGCCTCTAGTTGACTAGCTCGTTGATCAAAGGTGGTCAAGGTTTCCTGGCCATAGGCAAGTGTTGTCACTTGATAACGGGATCACATCATTAGGAGAATCATGTGATGGACTAGACCCAAACTAATAGACGTAGCATGTTAATCGTGTCATTTTGTTGCTACTGTTTTCTGCGTGTCAAGTATTTGTTCCTATGACCATGAGATCATATAACTCACGGACACCGGAGGAATGCTTTGTGTGTATCAAACGTCGCAACGTAACTGGGTGACTATAAAGATGCTCTACAGGTATCTCCGAAGGTGTTCGTTGAGTTAGTATAGATCGAGACTGGGATTTGTCACTCTGTGTGACGGAGAGGTATCTCGGGGCCCACTCGGTAATACAACATCACACACAAGCCTTGCAAGCAATGTAACTTAATGTAAGTTTAGGGATCTTGTATTACGGAACGAGTAAAGAGACTTGTCGGTAAACGAGATTGAAATAGGTATGCGGATACTAACGATCGAATCTCGGGCAAGTAACATACCGAAGGACAAAGGGAATGACATACGGGATTATATGAATCCTTGGCACTGAGGTTCAAACGATAAGATCTTCGTAGAATATGTAGGATCCAATATGGGCATCCAGGTCCCGCTATTGGATATTGACCGAGGAGTCTCTCGGGTCATGTCTACATAGTTCTCGAACCCGCAGGGTCTGCACACTTAAGGTTCGACGTTGTTTTATGCGTATTTGAGTTATATGGTTGGTTACCGAATGTTGTTCGGAGTCCCGGATGAGATCACGGACGTCACGAGGGTTTTCGGACTGGTCCGGAAACGAAGATTGATATATAGGATGACGTCATTTGGTTACCGGAAGGTTTTCGTGCATTACCGGAAAAGTTTCGGGCTCATCGGTAGTGTACCGGGAGTGCCGGGAGGGGTGCCGGGGACCATCGGGATGGGTGTCACGCCCCAAGGGGTCTCATGGGCTATGGGAAGAGATAAACCATCCCCTAGTGGGCTGGAATAAGTTCCCACTAAGGCCCATAAGGTTTGAGAAGGAAAAAACACAAGGTGGAAAGAGTTTCCAAGTGGGAAGGTGGAATCCTACTCCAAGTAGGATTGGAGTAGGACTCCTCCACCTCCAATTTCGGCCAAACCTTTAGGTTTTGAGGCTGACTCCTCCCCTCCCTCCCACCTATATATACGGAGGTTTTAGGGCTGATTTGAGACGACTTTTCCACGGCAGCCCGACCACATACCTCCACGGTTTTTCCTCTCGATCGCGTTTCTGCGGAGCTCGGGCGGAGCCCTGCTGAGACAAGGTCATCACCAACCTCCGGAGCGCCGTCACGCTGCCGGAGAACTCTTCTACCTCTCCGTCTCTCTTGCTGGATCAAGAAGTCCGAGATCATCGTCGAGCTGTACGTGTGCTGAACGCGGAGGTGCCGTCCGTTCGGTACTAGATCGTGGGACTGATCGCGGGATTGTTCGCGGGGCGGATCGAGGGACGTGAGGACGTTCCACTACATCAACCGCGTTCACTAACGCTTCTGCTGTACGATCTACAAGGGTACGTAGATCACTCATCCCCTCTCGTAGATGGACATCACCATGATAGGTCTTCGTGCGCGTAGGAAAATTTTTGTTTCCCATGCGACGTTCCCCAACAGTGGCATCATGAGCTAGGTTCATGCGTAGATGTCTTCTCGAGTAGAACACAAAAGTTTTTGTGGGCGGTGATGTGCGTTTTGCTGCCCTCCTTAGTCTTTTCTTGATTCCGCGGTATTGTTGGATTGAAGCGGCTTGGACCGACATTACTCGTACGCTTACGAGAGACTGGTTTCATCGCTACGAGTAACCCCGTTGCTCAAAGATGACTGGCAAGTGTCGGTTTCTCCAACTTTAGTTGAATCGGATTTGACCGAGGAGGTCCTTGGATGAGGTTAAATAGCAACTCATATATCTCCGTTGTGGTGTTTGCGTAAGTAAGATGCGATCCTACTAGATACCCATGGTCACCACGTAAAACATGCAACAACAAAATTAGAGGACGTCTAACTTGTTTTTGCAGGGTATGCTTGTGATGTGATATGGCCAACGATGTGATGTGATATATTGGATGTATGAGATGATCATGTTGTAATAGATAATATCGACTTGCACGTCGATGGTACGGCAACCGGCAGGAGCCATAGGGTTGTCTTTATAACTAACGTTTGTGCTTGCAGATGCGTTTACTATTTTGCTAGGACGTAGCTTTAGTAGTAATAGCATGAGTAGCACGACAACCCCGATGGCGACACGTTGATGGAGATCATGATGATGGAGATCATGGTGTGACGCCGGTAACAAGAAGATCGTGCCGGTGCTTTGGTGATGGAGATCAAGAAGCACGTGATGATGGCCATATCATGTCACTTATAAATTGCATGTGATGTTAATCCTTTTATGCACCTTATTTTGCTTAGAACGACGGTAGCATTATGAGGTGATCTCTCACTAAAATTTCAAGACGAAATTGTGTTCTCCCCGACTGTGCACCGTTGCTACAGTTCGTCGTTTCGAGACACCACGTGATGATCGGGTGTGATAGACTCAACGTTCACATACAACGGGTGCAAAACAGTTGCGCACGCGGAACACTCGGGTTAAGCTTGACGAGCCTAGCATGTGCAGACATGGCCTCGGAACACATGAGACCGAAAGGTCGAGCATGAATCGTATAGTTGATATGATTAGCATAGAGATGCTTACCACTGAAACTATTCTCGACTCACGTGATGATCGGACTTGAGATAGTGGATTTGGATCATGTACCACTCAAATGACTAGAGAGATGTACTTTTGAGTGGGAGTTCTTAAGTAATATGATTAATTGAACTAATTGTCATGAACATAGTCTAATGGTCTTTGCGAATTACGATGTAGCTTGCGCTATAGCTCTACTGTTTTTATATGTTCCTAGAGAAAATTTAGTTGAAAGTTGATAGTAGCAAACTTTGCAGACTGAGTCTGTAAAACCGAGGATTGTCCTCGTTGCTGCACAGAAGGCTTATGTCCTTAATGCACCACTCGGTGTGCTGCACCTCGAGCGTCGTCTATGGATGCTGTGAACATCCGACATACACGTTTCTGATGACTACACGATAGTTCAGTACAAAAATACTTAATGGCTTAGAAGCAAGGCGCCGAAAACGTTGTAAAACGTCACGGAACATAAGTGATGTTCTAAAGAGATGAAATTGTGATTTCATGCTTGTGCCCTTGTTAAGAGGTACGAGACCTCCGACAAGATTCTTTGTCCACAAAGCACAGGAGAAAAGGCTCAATCGTTGAGCATGTGCTCAGATTGTCTGAGTACGACAATCGCTTGAATCAAGTGGGAGTTAATCTTCCAGATGAGATAGTGATAGTTCTCCAAAGTCACTGCCACCAAGCTGTGAGAGCTTCGTGATGAACTATAACATATCAAGGATACATACAATGATCCTTGAGCGATTCGCGATGTTTGACACTGCGAAAGTAGAAATCAAGAAGGAGTATCAATAGTTGATGGTTTGTAAAACCACTAAGTTTCAAGAAAGGCAAGGGCTAGAAGGGATACTTCGTGAAAACGGCAAAACAGTTGTTGCACTAATGAAGAGACCCAAGATTAAACCCAAACCCGAGACTAAGTGCTTCTGTAATGAGGGGAACAATCACTGAGGCGGAGCAACTCAAGATACTTGGTAGATAAGAAGGCTGGCAAAAGTTGAAAGAAGTGTATTTGATATACATGATGTTGATGTGTACTTTACTAGTACTCCTAGTAGCACGAGGGTATTGGATACCGGTTCGGTTGCTAAGTGATTAGTGACGCGAAATGAAAGCTACGGCATAAACGGAGACTAGCTAAAGGCGAGGTGACGATACGTGTTGGAAGTGTTTCCAAGATTGATATGATCAAACGTCGCACGCTCCCTCTACCATCGGGATTGGTGTTAAACCTAAATAATTGTTATTTGGTGCTTGCGTTAAGCATGAACATGATTGGATCGTGTTTATTGCAATACGATTATTCATTTAAAGAGAATAATGGTTACTCTATTTTCTTGAATAATCACCTTCAATGGTTTATTGAATCTCGATCGTAGTGTTACACATGTTCATGATATTGGTGCCAAAAGATACGAGTTGATGATGATCGTACCACTTACTTGTGGCACTGCCGCTTGAGTCATGTTAGTATAAATTGCATGAAGAGGCTCCATGCTGATGGATCTTTGTACTCACCTGATTTCGAATCACTAGTGACATGCGAATCATACCACATGAGCAAGGCCTTGTTTTCATTGAGATGAAATAAGATAGTAACTTGTTGGAAGTGATACATTTTGATGTATGCAGTCCAATGGGTGCTGAGGCACGCAGTGGATATCATTATGTTCTTACTTCACTGACGATTTGAGTAGATACAGGAGTATTTACTTAATGAATCACAAGTCTAAAATGTTGAAAAGTTCAATTCCGTTTCAGAGTGAAGTTCGTCGTAACAAGAGGATAAACTGTCTACGATATGATCATGGAAATGAATATCTGAGTTACGAGTTTTGGTACACAGTTAAGACAATGTGGAAATTGTTTCGCAGTTCATGCCACCTGGAACATCATAGTGTGATGATGTGTCTGAACGTCATAGCCACGCACTATTTGGTATGGTGCATACTATGATGTCTCTTATCGAATTACCACTACCGTTTATGGGTTATGCATTAGAGACAACCACACTCACTTTAAATAGGGCACCGCATATTTCCGTTGAGATGACACAGTATAGACTGAGGTTTAGAGAAATCTAAACTGTCGTTTCTTGAAAGTTTGGGGTTTCGACACTTATGTGAAAAAGTTTCAGTCTGATAAGCTCGAACCCAAAGCGGATAAATGCATCTTCATAGGATATCCAAAACAGTTGGGTACATCTCCTACCTCAGATCCGAAAGCAAAGTGTTTGTTTCTAGAAATGGATCCTTTCTCGAGGAAAGGTTTCTCTCGAAAGAATTGAGTGGGAGGGTAGTAGAACTTGATGAGGTTATTGAACCATCACTTCAACCAGTGTGTAGCAGGGCGCAGGAAGTTGTTCATGTGGCGCCTACACCAATTGAAGTGGAAGCTGATGATGATGATCATTGAGCTTCGAATCAAGTTACTACAAACCTCGTAGGTCGACAAGGTCGCGTACTGCTGCAGAGTAGTACGGTAAACCTGTCTTGGTGGTCATGTTGTTGAGCAACAGTGAACCTATGAGTTATGGAGAAAGCGATGGTGGGCCCAGATTCCGACAAATGGCTGGAAGCCATGAAATCCGAGAGAGGATCCATGTGTGAAAACAAAGTGTAGACTTTGGTAGAACTACTTGATGGTCATAGGACTATTGAGTAAAAATGGATCTTTAAAAGAAGACAGACGATGATGGTGATAAGTCACTATTAAGAAAAGCTCGACTTGTCGCAAAGATGTTTTCGATAAGATCAAACAGTTGACTATGATGAGACTTTCTCACTCGTAGCGATGCTAAAAGTCTGTTAGAATTATGTTAGTTGTTGATGCATTATTTATGAAATATTGCACGTAGGATGTCAAAACATTGTTTTCTCGACGGTTTCCTTGAGCAAACATTGTATGTGATACAACCAGAAGGTTTTGTCGATCCTAAAGATACTAGCAAGTATGCTTGCTCCAGTGATCCTTCAATGGACTGGTGCAAGCATCTCGGAGTTGGAATATACACTTTGATGAGATGATCAAAGATTTTGGGTTTGTACAAGGTTTATGAGAAACTTGTATTTCCAAAGAAGTGAGTGGGAGCACTATAGAATTTCTGATAGGTATATGTGGTTGACATATTGTGGATCAGAAGTAATGTAGAATTTCTGTAAAGCATACAAGGTTGTTTGAAAGAAGTTTTCAAAGGAGTACCTGGATTATGCTACTTGAACGTTGAGCATCAAAGATCTATGGAGATAGATCGAAAGCGCTTAATAGAAGTTTCAACAAGATGCATGCCTTGACAAGTTTTTGAAAGAGTTCAAAATAGACCAGCAAAGAAGGAGTTCTTGGTTGCGTTGTGAGGTGTGAATTTGAGTAAGACTCAAAACCCGACCACGGCAGAATAAAGAGAATAGACGAAGGTCGTCTTCTATGCCTTAGCCGTAGAATCTAAAGTATGCCATGCTGTGTACCGCACCTGAAGTGTGCCTTGACTCAAAGTATGTTGAGAGGTACAGAGAGTGATCCATGATTGAATCACTAGCAGCGGTCGAAATTTATCCTTAGTAACTAATGGACTAAGGAATTTTTCTCGATTATGGAGGTGGTTAAAGAGTTTGTCGTAAAGGGTTACGTCAATGCAAGCTTTGACACTAATCCGGATAACTATGAGTAGTGAAACGGATTCGTATAGTAGAGCAGATATTTGGAGCATTTCCGAATAGCACGTAGTAGCAGCATCTATAAGATGACATAAATATTTGTAAAGAACGCACGAATCTGAAAGTTTCAGAATCGTTGACTAAAACCTCTCTCACGAGCAAGACGTGATCAGACCCCATAACTATATGGGTGTTGGATTCGTTGGAATCACATGGTGATGTGAACTAGATTATTGGCTCTAGTGCGAGTGCGAGACTGTTGGAAATATGCCCTAGAGGCAATAATAAATTAGTTATTATTATATTTCTTAGATCATGATAATCGTTTATTATCCATGCTATAATTGTATTGATTGGAAACACAATACTTGTGTGGATACATAGACAAAACACTGTCCCTAGTAAGCCTCTAGTTGACTAGCTCGTTGATCAAAGATGGTCAAGGTTTCCTGGCCATAGGCAAGTGTTGTCACTTGATAACGGGATCACATCATTAGGAGAATCATGTGATGGACTAGACCCAAACTAATAGACGTAGCATGTTGATCGTGTCATTTTGTTGCTACTGTTTTCTGCGTGTCAAGTATTTGTTCCTATGACCATGAGATCATATAACTCACGGACACCGGAGGAATGCTTTGTGTGTATCAAACATCGCAACGTAACTGGGTGACTATAAAGATGCTCTACAGGTATCTCCGAAGGTGTTCGTTGAGTTAGTATAGATCGAGACTGGGATTTGTCACTCTGTGTGACGGAGAGGTATCTCGGGGCCCACTCGGTAATACAACATCACACACAAGCCTTGCAAGCAATGTAACTTAATGTAAGTTGAGGGATCTTGTATTACGGAACGAGTAAAGAGACTTGCCGGTAAACGAGATTGAAATAGGTATGCGGATACTAACGATCGAATCTCGGGCAAGTAACATACCGAAGGACAAAGGGAATGACATACGGGATTATATGAATCCTTGGCACTGAGGTTCAAACGATAAGATCTTCGTAGAATATGTAGGATCCAATATGGGCATCCAGGTCCCGCTATTGGATATTGACCGAGGAGTCTCTCGGGTCATGTCTACATAGTTCTCGAACCCGCAGGGTCTGCACACTTAAGGTTCGACGTTGTTTTATGCGTATTTGAGTTATATGGTTGGTTACCGAATGTTGTTCGGAGTCCCGGATGAGATCACGGACGTCACGAGGGTTTTCGGACTGGTCCGGAAACGAAGATTGATATATAGGATGACGTCATTTGGTTACCGGAAGGTTTTCGTGCATTACCGGAAAAGTTTCGGGCTCATCGGTAGTGTACCGGGAGTGCCGGGAGGGGTGCCGGGGACCATCGGGATGGGTGTCACGCCCCAAGGGGTCTCATGGGCTATGGGAAGAGATAAACCAGCCCCTAGTGGGCTGGAATAAGTTCCCACTAAGGCCCATAAGGTTTGAGAAGGAAAAAACACAAGGTGGAAAGAGTTTCCAAGTGGGAAGGTGGAATCCTACTCCAAGTAGGATTGGAGTAGGACTCCTCCACCTCCAATTTCGGCCAAACCTTTAGGTTTTGAGGCTGCCTCCTCCCCTCCCTCCCACCTATATATACGGAGGTTTTAGGGCTGATTTGAGACGACTTTTCCACGGCAGCCCGACCACATACCTCCACGGTTTTTCCTCTAGATCGCGTTTCTGCGGAGCTCGTGCGGAGCCATGCTGAGACAAGGTCATCACCAACCTCCGGAGCGCCGTCACGCTGCCGGAGAACTCTTCTACCTCTCTGTCTCTCTTGCTGGATCAAGAAGGCCGAGATCATCGTCGAGCTGTACGTGTGCTGAACGCGGAGGTGCCGTCCGTTCGGTACTAGATCGTGGGACTGATCGCGGGATTGTTCGCAGGGCGGATCGAGGGACGTGAGGACGTTCCACTACATCAACCGCGTTCACTAACGCTTCTGCTGTACGATCTACAAGGGTACGTAGATCACTCATCCCCTCTCGTAGATGGACATCACCATGATAGGTCTTCGTGCGCGTAGGAAAATTTTTGTTTCCCATGCGACGTTCCCCAACACATGTAACAGCTATAACACGGAGAGATATGTAACTAGCTCCCGTTCATCAATCTAATGTAGGCATGTATTCCGTATGTAGTCACACGTGCTTAGGGAAAAGAACTTGGATGACATCTATTGTCCATCCCTCCCGTGGCAGCGGGGTCCTAATGGAAACTACGGGATATTAAGGTTCTCCTTTTAATAAAGAAGCGGACCAACGCATTAACACGCGGTGAATACATGAACTCCTCATACTATGGTCATCTCCGAGAGTGATTCCGGCTATTGTCACTCTGGGGTTGCCGGGTCATAACACATAGTAGGTGACTACAATTTGCAAGATAGAATCTAAAACACACATATATTGGCGACAACATAATAGGTTCAGATCTGAAATCATGGCACTCGGGGCCTAGTGACAAACATTAAGCATAGCCAAGTAGTAGCAACATCAATCTAGAACATAGTGGATACTAGGGATCAATCCCCGTCAAGAACTAACTCGATTACATGATAGATCTCATCCAACTCATCACCGTCCAGCAAGCCTACGATGAGATTACTCACGAACGATGAAGATCATCATGGAATTGTCGATGGAGAAAGGTTGATGATGACGATGGCGATGATTTCCCCTCTCTCGAGCCCAAAACGGACTCCAGATCTGCCCTCCAGATGAAGAACAGGATGTGGCGGCGCCTCCGTATCGCAAAACGCGATGAAACCTTCTCTCTGATTTTTTTCCGGGCGAAACGGAAGATATAGAGCTGAGATTGGGGGCGGTGGTGCCACGTGGGCCCCACAAGCCTGCATGGCGCGACCATAGGGGGTGGTCGCGGCCTGTGGGCTTGTGGCCCACTGGCACGCCCCCTCCGGTGGATCTTCGCGCAGGTATTTTTCTTTTATTCCAGAAAAAATCTACGTCAATTTTCAGGACGTTCCGAAAACTTTTATTTCTGCACAAAAACAACACCATGGCAATTCTGCTAAAAACAACGTCAGTCCGGGTTAGTTTCATTCAAATCATGCAAATTAGAGTCCAAAACAAGGGCAAAAGAGTTCGGAAAAGTAGATACGACGGAGACGTATCAACTCCCCCAAGCTTAAAGCCTTGCTTGTCCTCAAGCAATTCAGTTGACAAACTGAGAGAGACAAAAGAAAAACTTTGACGAACTATGTTCGATCTTGTTGTTGCAACTAAGTCTAACTCACAACCAGAATTTCAGAAAGATCACAATCAAACCACATAAGCAAATGACATCTAGGTCTCACGGTAAACTCATATCAATGGCATAATCAACTAGCGAGCAAATAATAATAAGCCTCAAGTGTCAACACTTCAATCAAAACAACATCAAGCAGTACGATAGTGTTGGGGAACGTCGCATGGGAAACAAAAAAATTTCTACGCGCACGAAGACCTATCATGGTGATGTCCATCTACGAGAGGGGATGAGTGATCTACGTACCCTTGTAGATCGTACAGCAGAAGCGTTAGTAAACGCGGTTGATGTAGTGGAACATCCTCACGTCCCTCGATCCGCCCCGCGAACAATCCCGCGATCAGTCCCACGATCTAGTACCGAACGGACGGCACCTCCGCGTTTAGCACACGTACAGCTCGACGATGATCTCGGCCTTCTTGATCCAGCAAGAGAGACGGAGAGGTAGAAGATTTATTCGGCAGCGTGACGGCGCTCCGGAGGTTGGTGATGACCTTGTCTCAGCAGGGCTCCGCCCGAGCTCTGCAGAAACGCGATCTAGAGGAAAAACCATGGAGGTATGTGGTCGGGCTGCCGTGGAAAAGTCGTCTCAAATCAGCCCTAAAACCTCCGTATATATAGGTGGGAGGGAGGGGACCTTGCCTTGGGGCTCAAGGAGCCCCAAGGGGGTCGGCCGAGTCCAAGGGGGGAGGACTCCCCCCCCCAAACCGAGTTGGACTTGGTTTGGTGGGAGGGAGTCCCCCTTCCTTCCCACCTCCTCCTCTTTTTTTTCTTTTCTCTTGATTTTCTCTTCTTGGCGCATAGATCCCTTTTGGGCTGTCCCACCAGCCCACTAAGGGCTGGTGCGCCACCCTCAAGGCCTATGGGCTTCCCCGGGGTGGGTTGCCCGCCCCGGTGAACTCCCGGAACCCATTCGTCATTCCCGGTACATTCCCGGTAACTCCGAAAACCTTCCGGTAATCAAATGAGGTCATCCTATATATCAATCTTCGTTTCCGGACCATTCCGGAAACCCTCGTGACGTCCGTGATCTCATCCGGGACTCCGAACAACATTCGGTAACCAACCATATAACTCAAATACGCATAAAACAACGTCGAACCTTAAGTGTGCAGACCCTGCGGGTTCGAGAACTATGTAGACATGCACTGAGAGACTCATCGGTCAATATCCAATAGCGGGACCTGGATGCCCATATTGGATCCTACATATTCTACGAAGATCTTATCGTTTGAACCTCAGTGCCAAGGATTCGTATAATCCCGTATGTCATTCCCTTTGTCCTTCGGTATGTTACTTGCCCGAGATTCGATCGTCAGTATCCGCATACCTATTTCAATCTCGTTTACCGGCAAGTCTCTTTACTCGTTCCGTAATACAAGATCCCGCAACTTACACTAAGTTACATTGCTTGCAAGGCTTGTGTGTGATGTTGTATTACCGAGTGGGCCCCGAGATACCTCTCCGTCACACGGAGTGACAAATCCCAGTCTTGATCCATACTAACTCAACTAACACCTTCGGAGATACCTGTAGAGCATCTTTATAGTCACCCAGTTACGTTGCGACGTTTGATACACACAAAGCATTCCTCCGGTGTCAGTGAGTAATATGATCTCATGGTCATAGGAATAAATACTTGACACGCAGAAAACAGTAGCAACAAAATGACACGATCAACATGCTACGTCTATTAGTTTGGGTCTAGTGCATCACGTGATTCTCCCAATGACGTGATCCAGTTATCAAGCAACAACACCTTGTTCATAATCAGAAGACACTGACTATCATCGATCAACTGGCTAGCCAACTAGAGGCATGCTAGGGACGGTGTTTTGTCTATGTATCCACACATGTAAATGAGTCTTCATTCAATACAATTATAGCATGGATAATAAACTATTATCTTGATACAGGAATTATAATAATAACTGTATTTATTATTGCCTCTACGACATAATTCCAACAGTGTCCCACTTGCACTAGAGTCAATAATCTAGCCCTCACATCACCATGTGAATTACATTGTAATAAATCTAACACCCATACAGTTCTGGTGTCGATCATGTTTTGGCCGTGGAAGAGGTTTAGTCAGCGGGTCTGCTACATTCAGATCCGTGTGCACTTTGCATATATTTACGTCCTCTTCCGCGACGTAGTCGCGGATGAGGTTGAAGCGTCGTTTGATGTGTCTGGTCTTCTTGTGAAACCGTGGTTCCTTTGCTAAGGCAATGGCACCAGTGTTGTCACAGAACAAGGTTATTGGATTCAGTGCGCTTGGCACCACTGCAAGATCCATCATGAACTGCTTCATCCAGACACCCTCCTTAGCCGCCTCCGAGGCAGCCATGTACTCCGCTTCACATGTAGAATCTGCTACGACGCTTTGCTTGGAACTGCACCAGCTTACTGCACCCCCATTAAGAATAAATACATATCCGGTTTGCGACTTAGAGTCGTCCGGATCTGTGTCAAAGCTTGCATCGACGTAACCTTTTACGGCGAGCTCTTCGTCACCTCCATACACGAGAAACATCTCCTTAGTCCTTTTCAGGTACTTCAGGATATTCTTGACCGCTGTCCAGTGATCCACTCCTGGATTACTCTGGAACCTACCTGCCATACTTATGGCCAGGCTAACATCCGGTCTAGTGCGCAGCATCGCATACATGATAGAGCCTATGGCTGAAGCATAGGGGACGGAGCGCATATGCTCTCTATCTTCATCAGTTGCTGGGCACTGAGTCTTACTCAATCTTGTACCTTGTAAAACTGGCAAGAACCCTTTCTTGGACTGTTCCATTTTGAACCTTTTCAAAACTTTATCAAGGTATGTGCTTTGTGAAAGTCCTATCAGGCGTTTTGATCTATCCCTATAGATCTTAATGCCTAGAATGTAAGCAGCTTCTCCTAGGTCCTTCATAGAGAAACTTTTATTCAAGTAACCTTTTATGCTCTCCAAAAGCTCTACGTTGTTTCCAATCAGTAATATGTCATCCACATATAATATTAGAAACGCCACAGAGCTCCCACTCACTTTCTTGTAAATACAAGATTCTCCAACCACTTGTATAAACCCAAATGCTTTGATCACCTCATCAAAGCGTTTGTTCCAACTCTGAGATGCTTGCACCAGTCCATAAATGGATCGCTGGAGCTTGCACACCTTGTTAGCATTCTTAGGATCGACAAAACCTTCGGGTTGCATCATATACAACTCTTCCTTAAGGAAACCGTTAAGGAACGCCGTTTTGACATCCATCTGCCAGATTTCATAATCGAAAAATGCAGCTATTGCTAACATGATTCTGACGGACTTAAGCATCGCTACGGGTGAGAAAGTCTCATCGTAGTCAACTCCTGGAACTTGCGAAAAACCCTTTGCCACAAGTCGAGCTTTATAAACGGTCACATTACCGTCAGCGTCCGTCTTCTTCTTAAAGATCCATTTGTTCTGAATAGCCTTGCGGCCCTCAGGTAGTATCTCCAAAGTCTACACTTTGCTCTCATACATGGATCCTATCTCGGACTTCATGACTTCTAGCCATTTGTTGGAATCTGGGCCCACCATTGCTTCTTCATAATTTGCAGGTTCATTGTTGTCTAACAACATGATTGATAAGACGGGATTAGCGTACCACTCTGGAGCAGCGCGTGATCTCGTCGACCTGCGTGGTTCAACAGAAACTTGAACTGGAGTTTCATGATCATCATCATTAACTTCCTCCTCAACCGACGTCGCAACGACAGAGGTTTCCCCTTGCCCTGCGCCACCATCCAGAGGGATGAGAGGTTTGACAACCTCGTCAAGTTCTATCTTCCTCCCACTCAATTCTCTCGAGAGAAACTCCTTCTCGAGAAAAGCTCCGTTTTTAGCAACAAACACTTTGCCCTCGGATTTGAGATAGAACGTGTACCCAACTGTCTCTTTTGGGTAACCTATGAAGACGCACTTTTCCGCTTTGGGTTCCAGCTTTTCAGGCTAAAGCTTTTTGACATAAGCATCACATCCCCAAACTTTAAGAAACGACAACTTTGGCCTTTTGCCATACCACAGTTCGTATGGTGTCGTCTCAACGGATTTTGATGGTGCCCTATTTAAAGTGAATGCAGTTGTTTCTAATGCATAACCCCAAAAAGATAACGGCAAATCAGTAAGAGACATCATAGATCGCACCATCTCTAACAAAGTACGATTACGACGTTCAGACACACCATTACGCTGTGGTGTTCCAGGCGGTGTCAACTGTGAAACAATTCCACATTTTCTTAAGTGATCACCAAACTCGAAACTCAGATATTCACCCCCACGATCAGACCGTAGGAACTTGATCTTCTTGTTACGATGATTTTCCACTTCACTCTGAAATTGCTTGAACTTTTCAAATGTTTCAGACTTGTGCTTCATCAAGTAGACATAACCATACCTACTCAAATCGTCAGTGAAGGTGAGAAAATAACGATATCCACCGCGTGCCTCCACGCTCATTGGACCACACACATCGGTATGTATGATTTCCAATAAGTTACTTGCACGCTCCATTGTTCCGGAGAACGGAGTCTTAGTCATCTTGCCCATGAGACATGGTTCGCACGTGTCAAGTGAATCAAAGTCAAGTGACTCCAAAAGTCCATTAGCATGGAGTTTCTTCATGCGCTTTACACCAATATGACCCAAGCGGCAGTGCCACAAAAATATGGCGCTATCATTGTTTACTCTAACTCTTTTGGTCTCAATGTTATGTATATGCGTATCGCTATCAAGATTCAATATGAACAATCCTCTCACATTCGGTGCATGACCATAAAAGATGTTACTCATAGAAATAGAACAACCATTATTCTCTGACTTAAAAGAGTAACCGTCTCGCAATAAACAAGATCCAGATATAATGTTCATGCTCAACGCAGGCACTAAATAACAATGATTCAAGTTCATAACTAATCCTGATGGTAACTGAAGTGAAACTGTGCCGACGGGGATTGCATCAACCTTGGAACCATTTCCTACGCGCATCGTCACTTCATCTTTCGCCAGCCTTCGTCTATTCCGCAGTTCCTGTTTCGAGTTGCAAATATGAGAAACAGAACCGGTATCGAATACCCAGGCACTACTACGAGAGCCGGTTAAGTACACATCAATAACATGTATATCAAATATACCTGATTTTTCTTTGGCCGCGTTCTTATCAGCCAGATACTTGGGGCAATTGCGCTTCCAGTGACCCATACCCTTGCAATAGTAACACTCTGTTTCAGGCTTAGGTCGAGCTTTGGGTTTCTTCGTCGGATTGGCAACAGGCTTGCCGCTCTTCTTCGAATTGCCCTTCTTGCCTTTGCCGTTTCTCTTGAAACTAGTGGTCTTATTCACCATCAACACTTGATGCTCTTTACGGAGTTCAGACTCTGCGACTTTCAACATCGCAAACAACTCGCCGGGAGACTTGTTCATCCCTTGCATGTTGTACTTCAACACAAATCCTTTATAGCTTGGCGGCAGTGATTGAAGGATTCTGTCAGTGATAGCTTCTTGCGGGAGTTCAATCCCCAGCTCAGCTAGACGGTTTGAGTACCCAGACATTTTGAGCACATGTTCACTGACAGACGAGTTTTCCTCCATCTTGCAAGCATAGAATTTATCGGAGGTCTCATACCTCTCGATCCGGGCGTTCTTCTGAAAGATAAACTCCAACTCCTGGAACATCTCAAATTCTCCATGACGCTCAAAGCGACGTTGAAGTCCCGGTTCTAAGCCATACAAGACTGCTCATTGAACTATTGAGTAGTCCTCCTTACGTGCTAACCAAGCGTTCTTAACATCCTGATCAGCCGTAGCGGGTGGTTCATCTCCTAGCGCAGCATTAAGGACATAATCCTTCTTCCCAACTTGTAAGATTAGCTTAAGATTACGAGCCCAGTCTACAAAGTTTCTTCCATCATCTTTCAACTTAGCTTTCTCTAGGAACGTATTAAAATTTAGGATGACTGTTGCGTGAGCCATGATCTACAACACAAATATATTCAAAGTGGGCTTAGACTATGTTCAAGATAATTAGAGTTCAACTTAATCAAATTATATGCTAAACTCCCACTCAAAAAGTACATCTCTCTGGTCATTTGAGTGGTTCATGATCCACTTACACTATCCCAAGTCCGATCATCACGTGAGTTGAGTATAGTTTCAGTGGTAAGCATCCCTATGCTAATCATATCAACTATATGATTCATGATCGACCTTTCGGTCTCATGTGTTCTGAGGCCATGTCTGCACATGCTAGGCTCGTCAAGCTTAACCCGAGTGTTCCGCGTGCGCAACTGTTTTGCACCCGTTGTATGTGAACGTTGAGTCTATCACACCCGATCATCACGTGGTGTCTCGAAACGACGAACTGTAGCAACGGTGCACAGTCGGGGAGAACACAATTTCGTCTTGAAATTTTAGTGAGAGATCACCTCATAATGCTACCGTCGTTCTAAGAAAAATAAGGTGCATAAAAGGATTAACATCACATGCAATTCATAAGTGACATGATATGGCCATCATCACGTGCTTCTTGATCTCCATCACCAAAGCACCGGCACGATCTTCTTGTCACCGGCGCCACACCATGATCATCCATCAACGTGTTTCCATCGGGGTTGTCGTGCTACTCATGCTATTACTACCAAAGCTACATCCTAGCAAAATAGTCAACGCATCTGCAAGCACAAACGTTAGTATAAAGACAACCCTATGGCTCCTGCCGGTTGCCGTACCATCGACGTGCAAGTCGATATTTCTATTACAACATGATCATCTCATACATCCAATATATCACATCACATCGTTGTCCATATCACATCACAAGCATACCCTGCAAAAACAAGTTAGACGTTCTCTAATTTTGTTGTTGCATGTTTTACGTGGTGACCAAGGGCATCTAGTAGGATCGCATCTTACTTACGCAAACACCACAACGGAGATATATGAGTTGCTATTTAACCTCATCCAAGGACCTCCTCGGTCAAATCCGATTCAACTAAAGTTGGAGAAACCGTCACTTGCCAGTCATCTTTGAGCAAAGGGGGTTACTCGTAACGATGAAACCAGTCTCTCGTAAGCGTACGAGTAATGTCGGTCCAAGCCGCTTCAATCCAACAATACCGCGGAATCAAGAAAATACTAAGGAGGGAAGCAAAACGCACATCACCGCCCACAAAAACTTTTGTGTTCTACTCGAGAAGACATCTACGCATGAACCTAGCTCATGATGCCACTGTTGGGGAACGTCGCATGGGAAACAAAAATTTTCCTACGCGCACGAAGACCTATCATGGTGATGTCCATCTACGAGAGGGGATGAGTGATCTACGTACCCTTATAGACCGTACAGCAGAAGCGTTAGAGAACGCGGTTGATGTAGTGGAATGTCCTCACGTCCCTCGATCCGCCCCGCGAACAATCCCGCGATCAGTCCCACGATCTAGTACCGAACGGACGGCACCTCCGCGTTCAGCACACGTACAGCTCGACGATGATCTCGGCCTTCTTGATCCAGCAAGAGAGACGGAGAGGTAGAAGAGTTCTCCGGCAGCGTGACGGCGCTCCGGAGGTTGGTGATGACCTTGTCTCAGCAGGGCTCCGCCCGAGCTCCGCAGAAACGCGATCTAGAGGAAAAACCGTGGAGGTATGTGGTCGGGCTGCCGTGGAAAAGTCGTCTCAAATCAGCCCTAAAACCTCCGTATATATAGGTGGGAGGGAGGGGGCCTTGCCTTGGGGCTCAAGGAGCCCCAAGGGGGTCGGCGAGTCCAAGGGGGAGGACTCTTCCCCCCCAAACCGAGTTGGACTAGGTTTGGTGGGAGGGAGTCCCCCTTCCTTCCCACCTCCTCCTTTTTTTTTCTTTCTCTCTTGATTTTCTTCTCCTTGGCGCATAGGGCACTTGTGGGCTGTCCCACCAGCCCACTAAGGGATGGTGTGTCTCCCCCAAGGCCTATGGGCTTCCCCGGGGTGGGTTGCCCCCCCGGTGAACTCCCGGAACCCATTCGTCATTCCCGGTACATTCCCGGTAACTCCGAAAACCTTCCGGTAATCAAATGAGGTCATCCTATATATCAATCTTCGTTTCCGGACCATTCCGGAAACCCTCGTGAGGTCCGTGATCTCATCCGGGATTCCGAACAATATTCGGTAACCAACCATATAACTCAAATACGCATAAAACAACGTCGAACCTTAAGTGTGCAGACCCTGCGGGTTCGAGAACTATGTAGACATGCCCCGAGAGACTCCTCGGTCAATATCCAATAGCGGGACCTGGATGCCCATATTGGATCCTACATATTCTACGAAGATCTTATCGTTTGAACCTCAGTGCCAAGGATTCGTATAATCCCGTATGTCATTCCCTTTGTCCTTCGGTATGTTACTTGCCCGAGATTCGATCGTCAGTATCCGCATACCTATTTCAATCTCGTTTACCGGCAAGTCTCTTTAATCGTTCCGTAATACAAGATCCCGCAACTTACACTAAGTTACATTGCTTGCAAGGCTTGTGTGTGATGTTGTATTACCGAGTGGGCCCCGAGATACCTCTCCGTCACACGGAGTGACAAATCACAGTCTTGATCCATACTAACTCAACTAACACCTTCGGAGATACCTGTAGAGCATCTTTATAGTCACCCAGTTACGTTGCGACGTTTGATACACACAAAGCATTCCTCCGGTGTCAGTGAGTAATATGATCTCACGGTCATAGGAATAAATACTTGACACGCAGAAAACAGTAGCAACAAAATGACACGATCAACATGCTACGTCTATTAGTTTGGGTCTAGTCCATCACGTGATTCTCCCAATGACGTGATCCAGTTATCAAGCAACAACACCTTGTTCATAATCAGAAGACACTGACTATCATCGATCAACTGGCTAGCCAACTAGAGGCATGCTAGGGACGGTGTTTTGTCTATGTATCCACACATGTAAATGAGTCTTCATTCAATACAATTATAGCATGGATAATAAACTATTATCTTGATACAGGAATTATAATAATAACTATATTTATTATTGCCTCTAGGGTATAATTCCAACATATAGCTTGGCAGCAGTGATTGAAGGATTCTGTCAGTGATAGCTTCTTGCGGGAGTTCAATCCCCAGCTCACCTAGACGGTTTGAGTACCCAGACATTTTGAGCACATGTTCACTGACAGATGAGTTTTCCTCCATCTTGCAAGCATAGAATTTATCGGAGGTCTCATACCTCTCGATCCGGGCGTTCTTCTGAAAGGTAAACTCCAACTCCTGGAACATCTCAAATGCTCCATGACGCTCAAAGCGACGTTGAAGTCCCGGTTCTAAGCCATACAAGACTGCACATTGAACTATTGAGTAGTCCTCCTTACGTGCTAACCAAGCGTTCTTAACATCCTGATCAGCCGTAGCGGGTGGTTCATCTCCTAACGCAGCATTAAGGACATAATCCTTCTTCCCAGCTTGTAAGATTAGCTTAAGATTACGAGCCCAGTCTACAAAGTTGCTTCCATCATCTTTCAACTTAGCTTTCTCTAGGAACGTATTAAAATTCAGGATGACTGTCGCGTGAGCCATGATCTACAACACAAATATATTCAAAGTGGAATTAGACTATGTTCAAGATAATTAGAGTTTAACTTAATCAAATTATTCGCTAAACTCCCACTCAAAAAGTACATCTCTCTAGTCATTTGAGTGGTTCATGATCCACTTACACTAGCTCAAGTCCGATCATCACGTGAGTTGAGTATAGTTTCAGTGGTAAGCATCCCTATGCTAATCATATCATCTATATGATTCATGATCGACCTTTCGGTCTCATGTATTCCGAGGCCATGTCTGCACATGCTAGGCTCGTCAAGCTTAACCCGAGTGTTCCGCGTGTGCAACTGTTTTGCACCCGTTGTATGTGAACGTTGAGTCTATCACACCCGATCATCACGTGGTGTCTCGAAACGACGAACTGTAGCAACGGTGCACAGTCGGGGAGAACACAATTTCGTCTTGAAATTTTAGTGAGAGATCACCTCATAATGCTATCGTCGTTCTAAGCAAAATAAGGTGCATAAAAGGATTAACATCACATGCAATTCATAAGTGACATGATATGGCCATCATCACGTGCTTCTTGATCTCCATCACCAAAGCACCGGCACGATCTTCTTGTCACCGGCGCCACACCATGATCTCCATCAACGTGTTGCCATCGGGGTTGTCGTGCTACTCATGCTATTACTACTAAAGCTACATCCTAGCAAAATAGTAAACACATCTGCAAGCACAAACGTTAGTATAAAGACAACCCTATGGCTCCTGTCGGTTGCCGTACCATCGACGTGCAAGTCGATATTTCTATTACAACATGATCATCTCATACATCCAATATATCACATCACATCATTGGCCATATCACATCACAAGCATACCCTGCAAAAACAAGTTAGACGTCCTCTAATTTTGTTGTTGCATGTTTTACGTGGTGACCATGGGTATCTAGTAGGATCGCATCTTACTTACGCAAACACCACAACGGAGATATATGAGTTGCTATTTAACCTCATCCAAGGACCTCCTCGGTCAAATCCGATTCAACTAAAGTTGGAGAAACTGACACTTGCCAGTCATCTTTGAGCAAGGGGGTTACTCGTAACGATGAAACCAGTCTCTCGTAAGCGTACGAGTAATGTCGGTCCAAGCCGCTTCAATCCAACAATACCGCGGAATCAAGAAAAGACTAAGGAGGGCAGCAAAACGCACATCACCGCCCACAAAAACTTTTGTGTTCTACTCGAGAAGACATCTATGCATGAACCTAGCTCTGATACCACTGTTGGGGAACGTCGCATGGGAAACAAAAAATTTCCTACGCGCACGAAGACCTATCATGGTGATGTCCATCTACGAGAGGGGATGAGTGATCTACGTATCCTTGTAGATCGTACAGCAGAAGCGTTAGTGAACGCGGTTGATGTAGTGGAACGTCCTCACGTCCCTTGATCCGCCCCGCGAACAATCCCGCGATCAGTCCCACGATCTAGTACCGAACGGACGGCACCTCCGCGTTCAGCACACGTACAGCTCGACGATGATCTCGGCCTTCTTGATCCAGCAAGAGAGACGGAGAGGTAGAAGAGTTCTCCGGCAGCGTGACGGCGCTCCGGAGGTTGGTGATGACCTTGTCTCAGCAGGGCTCCGCCCGAGCTCCGCAGAAACGCGATCTAGAGGAAAAACCGTGGAGGTATGTGGTCGGGCTGCCGTGGAAAAGTCGTCTCAAATCAGCCCTAAAACCTCCGTATATATAGGTGGGAGGGAGGGGACCTTGCCTTGGGGCTCAAGGAGCCCCAAGGGGGTCTGCCGAGTCCAAGGGGGGAGGACCCCCCCCCCCAAACCGAGTTGGACTTGGTTTGGTGGGAGGGAGTCCCCCTTCCTTCCCACCTCCTCCTCTTTTTTTTTCTTTTCTCTTGATTTTCTCTTCTTGGCGCATAGAGCCCTTTTGGGCTATCCCACCAGCCCACTAAGGGCTGGTGCGCCACCCTCAAGGCCTATGGGCTTCCCCGGGGTGGGTTGCCCCCCCCCCGGTGAACTCCCGGAACCCATTCGTCATTCCCGGTACATTCCCGGTAACTCCGAAAACCTTCCGGTAATCAAATGAGGTCATCCTATATATCAATCTTCGTTTCCGGACTATTCCGGAAACCCTTGTGACGTCCGTGATCTCATCCGGGACTCCGAACAATATTCGGTAACCAACCATATAACTCAAATACGTATAAAACAACGTCGAACCTTAAGTGTGCAGACCCTGCGGGTTCGAGAACTATGTAGACATTACCCGAGAGACTCCTCGGTCAATATCCAATAGCGGGACCTGGATGCCCATATTGGATCCTACATATTCTACGAAGATCTTATCGTTTGAACCTCAGTGCCAAGGATTCATATAATCCCGTATGTCATTCCCTTTGTCCTTCGGTATGTTACTTGCCCGAGATTCGATCGTCAATATCCGTATACCTATTTCAATCTCGTTTACCGGCAAGTCTCTTTACTCGTTCCGTAATACAAGATCCCGCAACTTACACTAAGTTACATTGCTTGCAAGGCTTGTGTGTGATGTTGTATTACCGAGTGGGCCCCGAGATACCTCTCCGTTCACACGGAGTGACAAATCCCAGTCTTGATCCATACTAACTCAACTAACACCTTCGGAGATACCTGTAGAGCATCTTTATAGTCACCCAGTTACGTTGCGACGTTTGATACACATAAAGCATTCCTCCGGTGTTAGTGAGTAATATGATCTCATGGTCATAGGAATAAATACTTGACACGCAGAAAACAGTAGCAACAAAATGACACGATCAACATGCTACGTCTATTAGTTTGGGTCTAGTGCATCACGTGATTCTCCCAATGACGTGATCCAGTTATCAAGCAACAACACCTTGTTCATAATCAGAAGACACTGACTATCTTTGATCAACTGGCTAGCCAACTAGAGGCTTGCTAGGGACGGTGTTTTGTCTATGTATCCACACATGTAAATGAGTCTTCATTCAATACAATTATAGCATGGATAATAAACGATTATCTTGATACAGGAATTATAATAATAACTATATTTATTATTGCCTCTAGGGCATAATTCCAACAAATATATGGTATCTCGCTAGCTCTTTTTGAGACCGCAAAACATAAATGCAGAGCACCTTCAAAGACCAAGGGCTGACTAAACATTGTAATTCAAGGCAATGAAGATCCAGTCATAGTCACAGTCAACACAGTTAAAAGCAAAGCATAAAAATGACAGAGGTGCTCTCTAATTGGTGCTTTTGTAAGAGGAGGATGACTCAACAGAAACATAAATAGACATGCCCTTCACAGAGGGAAGCAATGATTTGCAGAGGTGCGAGAGCTCAAGCTTTGAAAACAGAGATAATAATTTTGGGTGGCATGCTTTCATTGTCAACGCAATGACTAAGAGTTCTCAACATATTCCACGCTACACATGCTATAGGCGGTTCCCAAACAAAAAAGTAAAGTTTTGACTCCCCCACCACCAATCAATCACACTCCACGGCTAGCCGAATCCTCGGGTACCGTCCAAACCAACATCAATCCTGGGGAGTTTTGTTTGCAATTATCTTTTCGATTTGAGCATGGAACTCGGAATTCCAATTACCGGCCCCTTTCTCGTGAATGATAGTGAATAAACACATATCGAGGATAACACGCCTAGCATGGAAGATACCAATAGCCCCCTGCCACCACATGAGCGGTTTGGGCATGCAAAACAGATTATTTCTTGAAGATTTAGAGAGTGGCACATGCAAATTTACTTGGAACGACACGTAGATACCACACATAGGTAGGTATGGTGGACTCATATGGCACAACTTTGGGTTTATGGAGGTGGATGCACAAGCAGTATTCCCGCTTAGTACAAGTGAAGGCTAGCAAAAGACTGGGAAGCGACCAACTAGAGAGCGACAACAGTCATCATAATGCATTGAGATTAACTAACATTGTGTGCAAGCATGAGTAGGACATAAATCACCATGAACATGAACATCATAGAGGCTATGTTGATTTTGTTTCAACTACATGTGTGAACATGCGCCAAGTCAAGCCACTTGAAACATTCAAAGGAGGATACCATCCTATCATACTACAACACAGTCATCTCAACATTCATGTGGGCATCCAAGACAAACCATTATAAGCTCCTAGCTAAGTAAGCATGGCATAAGCAATTATGATCTCTAAGTTGTCATTGCAAACATGTTTCCCTCACAACAAAGCTGAATCAGGCATGATGAGCTAGTCATATTTACAAAAACAAAATAGATCGAGTTCATACCAGCTTTTCCAGGCTCAGTCACTTTATCATATATCGTCATGATTGCCTTTCACTTGCACGACAGAACGTTGTGAACAATAATAAGAGTTCTCGTACATTGGACTAAAGCTGGAATCTGCAGGAAAACACAAAGGAGAAGACAAAGTAATATGGCTCTTTGAAAGCTAAACAGGTATGCATGCAGGAGCCACTAAACATTGTAACCAATATCTTCTACCTTGACCCAAGGAAAAAAGAAAACTATTTATACGGGAAAGCTCCCAACAAGCAAAAGAAGAAAAATAAAATCTTTTTTGGTTTTCTCAAACTAGACAGACACACGAAAAGAAAACGAGAAAAAGAAAATAAACTAGCATGGATGATACAGTGGCAAAGTGTGAACACTGGCTAACAAAGTGAAAGCATAAGCAAGAATGTAAATTCGGTGAGAACACGTACTCCCCCAACCTTAGGCTTTTGGCCTAACTTGGTCTACTTCCAAGGAGGGAAATAACCAGCTCCGGGGTACTCCGGAGTAGACTGAGGATGCCACTGTTGTGTGAGCTCCTCCGGCTCCCACTGATAAACTGCCGGCTGGTACTCGACTGGCGGCTCGGGCACGGGCACCTGTGGTTGGGCCAAGCCCCAATATGCGTAGATGTCCGAGGGCATAATAACGTACCTGCCTGCATGAAGATTGAACAAACAAGGAGCAGGCAAAGTAATAGTCTCACGAGTACCCTGACTAAATACCAGGTTATAAATCATCCTTCCACCTATATCTCTATCAAGAAAGTCATGGCGAACCATGCTATCGTAATCTAGATATCTCTCGGTAAGAAGAATCTCTTCTTCTTCCTCCAGTCTAATGGGTACCTCAAAGTGTCTAGCAAGACGGGTAGCATAGGTACCTCCATAGACAACGCCTTTAGAACGGTTAAGGTTCAACTGTTGAGCTACTATAGCGCCCAAGTTATAAGTTTTATCGTTATAAAGAGCTTCGCGCAATACCGCAAGATCTGGGGAACTAAGTGACCCAGCTTTCCCACGGCCAGTCAAACATTTTCCCACAAATAGTGAGAAGTACCGAAGCACGGGAAAATGAATGCTAGCAGCTCTAGCGCAAGACACTCCTCTCTCCTCTCCTACAGCAGTTGTACGATAAAAGCTTCCAAGTCCCGTGGACGAGGTTCATGAATATCCCCAACAAAAGGCAATTTGCAAACATTGCAAAAAATCCTGGAGTGACATGCGCTGGGGGATATCATAAAGTTTAAACTCAACCATAGGAGGATTCTTCCTCGGATAGAAGTTAAAGCTTTGTACGAAGATATTAGTGAGGAGGGGGTATTGCGTACACTTATCTTCAACGAAGGCGGTAAGGCCTGCGTTCTCCACCAAGTGATAAAAGTCCTCATAAATTCCAGCGGCGCGTAAGAACGCGTCGCTTGGCCATTCGCATGCTCGAACTTCCGCGACTCGAGGGACCGGATACTTGGGCTTCTCCTCACTCCCATCATCCTTGGGGTCACGGCTTGAAGAGCCTTTCAAGGACCTCCTCATATTTTCCCTTTTCTATCTCTGAAAATTTCTGAATTTTTTAGTGATTCTAAGGAAAGTGAATAAGACTCAATGAAACTCGTAGCAACTACTCCCACAAGTGCCTAGAGACCATATTATGCATCAAAACTACTTGGGACCAGCTAGAATTAGCATTCAAAGCTCAAGAACATGGTCACCAAGGCAGCAAAAATACGCGGAGTATAAGGCACTAGAGCAAAAACTAATTGGACCAATGGAGGAGTCACTTACCAAGGAGTAATTTCCCCAAAACAGTTCGGAGAACGGTGATTTGAGCAAAGAGATCGAAAATCCCAGCAAGAGGAGCAAGAACACGGGTTTGCGCCGCGAAACGATTTTTCTGGAGGTAGGAGAAGCGGATGAGAGCAAGAATGAGTGGAGGGGGTGCCTGTGGGCCCCACAAGCCTAGGTGGCGCGGCCAGGGGGGATGCCCGCGCCCCTAGGGCTTGTGGCCCACTGGTGTGGCCCCAAGACAAACTCTTTATCCGAGTATTTTTCAAATATTCCAGAAAAAATCATACTAGATTAGAACTTTTATTTTCGGGGTATTTTTCCACCGGACGCTAAAACAGAAAACATGGAAAACTAAACTAAATCTAGCATTTTTCTTCTAAGCAACCTAAAGTGAAAGCTTGGAACATAGGTTTGTGACTCCTCGATTCATCCATCTCATGGTCATCGAAAGAAATCCGTCAATGGGGTTGATCAAATCCCCTCGACAAAACTTTCTCGAATCGCAAAAGAGAACGGAGAATTTTTGAATAGTCACTAGGTCACCTCAATGGGGATATGTATCTCCCCAACAAGCAAATCATACTTCATCTTGACACGAGGAATAGGGCATTCAAAGCTCCCGATAAGAATCGATGAAGTTTTTCGATAGCATTGATGCAATGTACTCGATATTGTTTCTTCGGAAAGTGCACCGTATGCTCATTACCGTTGACATGGAAAGTGACATTGCCTTTGTTGCAATCTAAAACAGCCCTGCAGTGTTTAAAAAGGGTCTTCCGAGGATGACCGCCATGGCATCGTCCTCGGGAATATCCAAGATAACAAAGTCTGTTTAAGATAGTGGTGTTAGCAACCACAACAGGCACATCCTCACAAATGCCGATAGGGAAAGCAGTTGATTTGTCGGCCATTTGCAGAGAGATTTCAGTGGGTGTTGATGTCTACTACGCAACCTTCTCCTTGTAGACGTTGTTGGGCCTCCAAGTGCAGAGGGTTGTAGGACAGTACCAATTTTCCCACAAGTGGGTGACCTAAGGTTTATCAATCCGCAGGAGGCGTAGGATGAAGATGGTCTCTCTCAAGCAACCCTGCAACCAAATAACAAAGAGTCTCTTGTGTCCCCAACACACCTAATACAATGGTAAGTTGTATAGGCGCACTAGTTCGGCGAAGAGATGGTGATACAAGTGCAATATGGATGGTAGATATAGGTTTTTGTAATCTGAAATTACAAAAACAGCAAGGTAACAAATGGTAAAAGTGAGCACGAACGGTATTGCAATGCGTGGAAACAAGGCCTAGGGTTCATACTTTCACTAGTGAAGTTCTCTCAACAATGATAGCATAATTGGATCATTTAACTAGCCCTCAACATGCAACAAAGAGTCACTCGAAAGTCACTAATAGCGGGGAACAAACGAAGAGATTATTGTCGGGTACGAAACCACCACAAAGTTATTCTTTCTGATCGATCTATTCAAGAGTTCGTACTAGAATAACACCTTAAGATACATATCAACCAAGACCCTAATGTCACCTAGATACTCCATTGTCACCTCAAGTATCCGTGGGCATGATTATACGATATGCATCACATAATCTCAGAATCATCTATTCAACCAACACATAGAACTTCAAAGAGTGCCCCAAAGTTTCTACCAGAGAGTCAAAACGTGTGCCAACCCCTGTGCATAGGTTCCCAATGTCACGAACCCGCAAGTTGATCACGAAAACATACATCAAGTACTCACATAAATCCACGTGTGCCAACCCATATGCATAGGTTCCCAATTGTCACAAACCCGCAAGTTGATCACAGCAGATAGACACGTGCAAGACATACATCAAGTGTTCTCAAAGACTCAATCCGATAAGATAACTCCAAAGGGGAAACTCAATTCATTACAAAAGGGAGAGGGGGAAGAACATTATAAGATCCAGCTATAGTAGCAAAGCACACGATACATCGAGATCGAGACATCTCAAGAACACGAGAGAGAGAGAGAGAGCTCAAACACATAGCTACTGGTACATACCCTCAGCCCCGAGGGAGAACTACTCCCTCCTCGTCATGAAGATCGCCGGGATGATGAAGATGGCCACCGGAGATGGATTCCCCCTCCGGCAGGGTGCCAGAATGGCCTCCGAATTGGTTTTTCGTGGCTATAGAGGCTTGCGGCGGCGGAACTCCCGATCTAGGTTTCTTTCTGGGGGTTTCTGAATTTATAGGAATTTATGGCGGTGGAATTGCGTCAGTTGGGCCCAGAAGGAGGTCACAAGCCTGCTCGCCACCACCGGGGGGGTGGCGGCGTGAGGTCTTGTGACTCCCTCGTGGCCCATCTGGCCTTCTCCCAAAGCTTCGGGGGTCTCTTTTGATCCAAAAAAAAATCAGCGTAAAGTTTCATTCCATTTGGACTCCGTCTGAAAATGGGCCAAAAACACGAAAAAGACAGAAAACTGGCACTTGGCACCGAGTCAATAGGTTAGTCCCAAAAAAGATATAAAATAGCATATTCATGCATTTAAAACATCCAAAATTGACAAGATAAAAGCATGGAACCATAAAAAATCATAGATACGTTGGAGACGTATCAAGTGTCAACTTATCCAGTTCAAGACTACGATATCATGCTTCCTAGCAGCGAAGTCATTCTTATCGCAACTCTTATTCTTAGGCTGTGAGTTATCAAGATCAACACTAGGTTCAATCTCCACATCCTTTTCATTGCTAGGCTGAGCATCTTCATGAACATCACTATTGATATTATCATTAGGCTCATGTTCATCACCAGATTGTGTTTCAGCATCAGAGATAGAGGCATCGTTTGGACTCCCAGGGGTAGCAGCAACAGGGTTGCTAGCGTGCAGGTTCCTATCATCTTTCTTCTTCTTTCTAGGATGACTAGGTGCATCAGTGCTAACTCCTTGAGAATCTTGTTCAGTTCTCTTCGAATGACCCTCAGGATACAGAGGTTCCTGGGTCATTCTACCGCCTCTAGTGACAACTCTAACGGAATTGTCATTCAAATCATTGAGCAATTCATTTTGAGCTTTAAGTACTTTTTCTACCTGAGTAGTAACCATAGAGGCATGCTTACTTAGAAGTTTAAGATCATTGACATTTCTGACCACACAAGCACTTAAATGACTAAGCATACAAGCATTCTTTTCCAATTGTCTGCTAACATTATCATTGAAACTCTGTTGTTTGGCAACGAAGTTATCAAATTCATCCATGCATAAGCTAGCAGGTTTATCAAAAGGAATATCACTCTCATCAAACCTACGCAGAGAATTTACTTCTACTACCTGTATCGGGTTATCAAGACGATGGATCTCTTCGATAGGTGGTAGATTTTTGACATCTTCAGATTTAATGTCTTTCTCTCGCATAGATTTCTTGGCTTCTTGCATATCTTCAGGACTGAGGAATAGAATACCTCTTTTCTTCGAAGTTGGCTTAGGAGGTGGTTCGGGAATAGTCCAAGCATTCTCATTGCACAAGATGTTATTCAGTAGAATCTCAGCTTGTTCTACGGTTCTTTCCCTAAAAACACTACCGGCAGAACTATCTAGATGGTCTTTGGAAGCATCGGTAAGTCCATTATAGAAGATATCAAGTATCTCATTCTTCTCAAGAGGGTGATCAGGCAAAGCATTCAATAGCTGGATAAGCCACCCCCAAGCTTGTGGGAGACTCTCTTCTTCAGCTTGAGCAAATTTGTATATTTCCTGCAAGGCAGCTTGCTTCTTATGGGCAGGGAAATATTTTTCAGAGAAGTAGTAGACAATATCCTGGGGGCTACGCACACATCCAGGAGCAAGAGAAGTGAACCAGGTCTTAGCATCATCCTTTAGCGAGAAAGAAAACATCTTGAGCATATAGTAGTGGCGGATCTTTTCCTCACTAGTGAATAGGGTGGCTATATCGTGCAGTTTGGTAAGATGGGATACAACCGTTTCAGATTCATAACCGTGAAAAGGATCAGATTCAACCAGAGTGATTAACTCAGGGTCGACAGAGAATTCATAATCCTTATCGGTCACAAAGATAGGCGAAGTGGCAAACTTCGGGTCGTATTTCATCCTAGCGTTCAGAGATTTTTCCTTCCACTTGCGCAGAAGTTTCTCAACATCATAGTTATCCTTACACGCAAGAAAATCCTCAGCTATCTCTCCCTCCATAACATAGCGCGCATCAGGCATAACAGGCAATTCAGGCATAGTAGCAGGTTCTACTTCAATAGTATCAGCAGTTTCAGAAGTATCATCACATCTAGCAGCAACTCTAGCAATATGTGCATCAAGGAATGCACCTAGTGGCAAAACAGTATCAGGCATAGCATCATCAGGCATAGTATCAAGCATATCATCATCAGGCATAGTATCAAGCATAGCATCATCAGGCATAGTATCAAGCATAGCGTCATGGGCAGCAGAAGTAGCATCATCAAGCACAGGCGACATATCAAGATTTCTAGGAGGAGGTGATGTCTGATAACACACAAGTATAGGGGATCGATTGTAGCCTTTCTCGATAAGTAAGAGTGTCGAACCCAACGAGGAGCTAAAGGTAGGACAAATATTCCCTCAAGTTCTATCGACCACCGACACAACTCTACGCACACTTTATGTTCGCTTTACCTAGAACAAGAATGAAACTAGAAGTACTTTGTAGGAGTGATAGGATAGGCTTGCAAGAAAGTAAAGAACACGTAAATAAAAAATGGGGCTGGTTAGAAAAAGAAACAGATACGAGTGTCTAACGAGTGTGGAAAAGTGGTGGTAGGAGTTGCGGAATTGTCCCTAAGCAATTGACTACGTTACTAGATCGATAGCAAGTATCATTTGGGAGAGGCCTCTGCTAGCATGTCATCCCTTACTTGGAATTCTATGCACTTATAATTGGAACTATTAGCAAGCGTCCGCAACTACTAACGTTCGTTAAGGTAAAACCCAACCATAGCAATAAGATATATTGGTCCCCCTTCAATCCCATATGCATCAATTTCTATGCTAGGTTTGAAGCTTCTGTCACTCTAGCCTGCCAATACATAGTCCTATCAACATACAACTTACCCTATGGTGTGATCCACGTGCGCTATCATATGATGGGCACCAAAGGACAACAACATAACCAGAAGCAAATTAAACCAACCATAGCAATTCATCAATCACCGATAGGACAACGATAATCTACTCAAACATCATAGGATAGCAACACATCATTGGATAATTATATGTACCATAAAGCACCATGTTCAAGTAGAGGGAACAGCGGGTTGCGGGAGAGTGGACCGCTGAATATAGATGGGGAAGGTGATGGAGATGTTGGTGAAGATGACGGAGGTGTTGGTGTAGATCGCCGTCACACGATGATGTCCCGAGCGGCGCTCCGGCGCCGCCGGGAGAGAGGGGGAGAGAGCCCCCCTCCTTCTTCTTCTTCCTTGACCTCCTCCCTAGATGGGAGAAGGGTTTCCCCTCTGGTCCATGGTCTCCATGGCGGCGGAGGGGCGAGAGCCCCCCCGAGATTGGATCTCTCTCTCTGTGTCCTTCTGTTTCTGCGCTCCCAGATTCTGGGTTTCACCGTTTCTTAAATTCCCAGAGATCTGTAACTCCGATTGGGCTGATATTTTAACACGATTTTCTTCCGGACATTATATTTCTTGCGGCGAAAGAAAGGCACCAACTGCCTTAAGGAGTGGCCACAAGCCTGCCAGTCGCGGGCCCACCCCCTGGCCGCGGATGGTGGGCTTGTGGGCACTCCGTGCACCGTCTCGCGTTGATTTTTCTTCCCAAAAATCATAAATATTCCAAAAAAAATCCCCGTAAATTTTTATTGCATTTGGACTTCGTTTGGTATGGATATTCTGCGAAACAAAAAACATGCAACAAACAGGAACTGACACTCGGCACTGGATCAATATGTTAGTCCCAAAAATAGTATAAAAAGTTGCCAAAAGTATATGAAAGTTGTAGAATATTGACATGAAACAATCAAAAATTATAGATACGACGAATACGTATCAATGTCGCAAACTTACTCAAAACTGAAGGTGAATCAAGTGAAGAGCTAGATGGCAGTTCCTTACCTCTCCTCGTAGTGGAAGACAGGATTTTAGTTCTTGGATCTTTCGGATTCCTCATAGTCATCAGCATACGTCAATCCCAAGTGACTCAGAGAATATAGCTGTGTCTCCCCGGCAACGGCGTCAGAAAAAGCGTTGATGTCCCACAAGCGTATGGGATCGCAGCAGTTTTTGAGGGTAGAGTATTAAACCCAATTTTATTGATTCGCCAAGATGGGAGGCGAAAGAATATTCTCAAGTATTAGCAGCTGAATGTGTGAGATTCAATCACACCTGAAAGATTAGTGTCTGCAAGCAAAGTATCAGTAGCAAGGTAGTATGATAGCAACGGCGCGAGAAACAATCTGTTGACACGACAGACTATTCCTAACTGTTGTATCAATGGCGCCAGCACGTTGACGGGGGATTATTCTTGAGAAGAATGCTTCCCCGACTACGGCTCCAACAAAGTCTTGTAACAAGTAACAGCGGAGTAGTAAGGAATAGTAGTAGCAGCAGCAGCAAAGTAACAAGTAACAGCAGTAGTGACAACAGCAGCAAAGTGGCCCAATCCCTTTGGTAGCAAGGGACAAGCCTAGGCAAAGTAACGTAGCGAGAACCAGTAGTAAAAGACTCGTAGGCAGTGGATCGGTGATGGATTAGTATTCCAGATGTGATTCATCATGTAACAGCTATAACACAGAGAGATACGTAACTAGCTCCCGTTCATCAATCTAATGTAGGCATGTATTCCGTATGTAGTCATACATGCTTAGGGAAAAGAACTTGCATGACATCTATTGTCCATCCCTCCCGTGGCAGCGGTGTCCTAATGGAAACTACGGGATATTAAGGTTCTCCTTTTAATAAAGAACCGGACCAACGCATTAACACGCGGTGAATACATGAACTCCTCATACTATGATCATCTCCGGGAGTGGTTCCGGCTATTGTCGGTCCGGGGTTGCCGGGTCATAACACATAGTAGGTGACTACAACTTGCAAGATAGGATCTAAAACACACATATATTGGCGACAACATAATAGATTCAGATCTGAAATCATGGCACTCGGGCCCTAGTGACAAGCATTAAGCATAGCCAAGTAGTAGCAACATCAATCTAGAACATAGTGGATACTAGGGATCAATCCCCGTCAAGAACTAACTCGATTACATGATAGATCTCATCCAACTCATCACCGTCCAGCAAGCCTACGATGAGATTACTCATGAACAATGAAGAGCATCATGGAATTGTCGATGGAGAAAGGTTGATGATGACGATGGCGATGATTTCCCCTCTCCGGAGCCCGAAACGGACTCCAAATCTGCTCTCCAAATGAAGAACATGATGTGGCGGCGTCTCCGTATCGCAAAACGCGATGAAACCTTCTCTCTGATTTTTTTCCGGGCGAAACGGAAGATACAGAGCTGAGATTGGGGGCGGTGGTGCCACGTGGGCCCCACAAGCCTGCATGGCGCGGCCATAGGGGGTGGCCGCGGCCTGTGGGCTTGTGGCCCACTGGCACGCGCCCTCTGGTGGATCTTTGCGTAGATATTTTTCTTTTATTCCAGAAAAAATCTCCGTAATATTTCAGGACGTTCCGGGAACTTTTATTTCTGCACAAAAACAACACCATGGCAATTCTGCTGAAAACAACGTCAGTCCGGGTTAGTTCCATTCAAATCATGCAAATTAGAGTCCAAAACAAGGGCAAAAGAGTTCGGAAAAGTAGATACGACGGAGACGTATCAGTATGATCATTGCCTTAGATATCGTCATGACTTTGGCGGTTCTATCAATTGCTCGATAGTAATTTGTTCACCCACCGTGATATTTGCTATTTTGAGAGAAGCCTCTAGTGAACACTATGGCCCCCGGGTCTACTCCACACCATATTTTCAGCCTTACACTTTTTACTTCGTTGCACTTTCCGCCTTCAGATCTCACTTTGCAATCAATCTTGAAGGGATTGACTACCCCTTTGAAGCGTTGGGTGCAAGCTCGTTTGTGTTTGCGCAGGTACTCTGGACTTGACGAGACCCTCCTACTGGTTTGATACCTTGGTTCCCAAACTGAGGGAAATACTTACTGCTCCTGTGCTGCATCACCCTTTCCTCTTCAAGGGAAAAAACCAAAGCAAGCTCAAGAGACGACAGAAGGATCTGTGGCACCACTTCCGGGGAACAACTTTTGTTGACGTAGCACATATGCAACGTGTTGTTACGGTGGTCGGGTCTTTGGTGGTCAGTATTGTGAAGGTTGGCGATGTTGGACGCAGGCGGAGATCAAGTGTCTCAATCTAGGTGAATGCCTTGTGTCCATCTCTTGTTGGAGCCAGCGGCGATGGCGTCTTCAGGTGTTGCCCGATTCTGTGGAGGCGTCTTTAGATAGAGGTGTGATACTCTTCCTAGTATGTGAATCTCCACGGGAAACCTCATATCCATATGGATTCGTCGGTGGCGGCGCCTGATGTGTCATTCCCCTCCTTGGAGGCATCAGTGGGGAGCCCCTCTGCTTGTCGGCTTGATGACATTGTTGAGGGTCAATATGATTATTTGTGGAAGTGTGCTTGCTCTTCTTCTTTGGTGGTGCCATATTTGTGTGTGGTTCAGAGTCTCCTTTCTGCGATTACGTTGGTTGATGAGCACATTGAAGTGATCCAAGCATAGACGTAGCTCCTTGATGCCCTTTGGCTTCCTCGGTATTGCCGATGTTATGATGTACCATCGACTGCGTGTGACTCTTTGTCCATGTGTGGATTCGATCACTTGTTGCCCTTCGACTGCACCTATAGCCTTGATGCATCATCGATGGTCTCGGTCAGAGGCGGAGGACGAAAAAAATTTAAGGTGTGGCGAAGTCTTAAGAAAAGAATTATTTTGATGCAAATCGAAAGAGTCAATACACATTACAAACAAAAAACTAAATACAATGAAAATGTAGACATGTTTCAATAGAAAAACAACCTAACACATATCTATAATGAAGCTTTCAATGACGTCTAGAAGACCCACGTAATGGCAGTGCCCTACCCTCATTCTGAAAATCTTTCTTAATTTTACCAATATGAATACTTTTGAAGATCTCTCGCTCAATATAACAAACCATCAATTCATTAAGCCAACCATCTGTCATCTTGTTGCACAACTCAATCTTGATGTTTTTCATTGATGAGAAGGCCCTTTCAATTGTTGTTGTCGCTACCGGTAGTAGCAATGCCAACTCAATGAGGCGATAAACAGTAGGAAACATGACACGCCTTCCAAGTTCAACCATCATTTTAGTTAGGCTTGCAATATCATGACAATATCCAAAGTCTTCAATTCTTTTCATATAGATAATGAATATATCAAGGTTATCTTCTATATGTTCATGTTCATAATCAGAGAAATCATAATGATAATTATCCGTGAGTCTGGCAAGCTTATACAGGTTGAACCTAGAAAAGGAGTTTCTTGGGTCAACACAAGAGAAGTTCTGGAGCAGCTCTGAAGATACCTCATTAAAACGATGATCATACTAGGCGGTGATGGAGTCTATAACAACATAGAAGGGTTCCACACAAAAAAATGATCAGTTGTGACATTGTTTCATCCACCTTTTCTTGATTTACCCCACTTTGTAAAGTTGTCATCCATATTTGGTATTGGAATGTCGTTTTTGGTGCAAAAGGCTTTGACATCTTCCAATAGTGGCTCCCAACCATCATTTCTCTAGTTGATCAAACGTGTTCTCACATATGTATGTTGGGGAACGTCGCATGGGAAACACAAAAAATTCCTACGCTCACCAAGATCAATCTATGGAGACTAACATATACGAGAGGGGGGTGCATCTACATACCCTTGTAGATCGCTAAGCGGAAGCGTATATAACACGGTTGATGTAGTCGAACGTCTTCGCGATCCAAATAGCAATCCGTCTCGCGATCCCATCATGATCCATCCCGATCTAGTGCCGAACGGACGACACCTCCGCGTTCAGCACACGTGCAGCTCGATGACGTTCTCCGCCTCCTTGATCCAGTAAGCAAGGATGGAGAGGTAGATGAGTTCTCTGACAGCGCGATGGTGTGACGGTGGTGGTGGTGTAGCTGTCTCGGTAGGGCTTCGCCAAGCACTACCGGAATATCTAGAGGAGGAGACGGTCTATAGGGAAAGGGAGAGGCTGCGCCGTAGCATTGGTATGTTGTAGCCCTCCCTCTCCTCTCATATATATAGGGGGAGGGTGGAGAGGTGTCCGGACTAGGGTTTCCCCTAGGAGGGGCGGCAGCTATGGGTGAGGTGCCTTGCCACCCAAGGCAAGGGGTGGTGCCCCACCTTGGGCTGCCCCTAGCCCTTTGGCCGCATGGGACTTTAGGTGTGAGGGGCGCCCAGCCCACCAAGGGTTGGTGCGCCACCTCTCATAGCCCATGGGCCCCCCCGGGACAGGTGGACCCTCCCGGTGGACCACCGGAACACTTCCGGAACCTCCGTCACAAAATCGGTAAGTCCCGGAATTTTTTCGAAATGTGAATACCAACTTCCCATATATCAATCTTTACCTCCAGACCATTCCGAAACTCCTCGTAACGTCCGAGATCTAATCCGGGACTCCAAACAAATTTCAGTTACCATCACACATAACTCGTTAATACCAAATCATCACCGAACCTTAAGTGTACAGACCTTGCAGGTTCGAGAACTATGCAGACATGACCGAGACACTCTCTGGCCAATAACCAATAGCGGGACCTGGAAGCCCATATTTGTTCCTACATATTCTACGAAGATCTTTATCGGTTGAACTACGATGTCAAGATTCCATCAATCCCGTATTTCGTTCCCTTTGTCCATCGGTATGTTACTTGCCTGAGATTCGATCGTCGGTATCTCTATACCTAGTTCAATTTCGTTACCGTCAAGTCTCTTTACTCATTACATAATACAAGATCCCCTGACCAACTCCTTAGTCACATTGCTTGCAAGCTTCTTGTGATGTTGTATTACCGAGTGGGCCCAGAAATACCTTTCCGTCATACGGAGTGACAAATCCCAGTCTCGGTCCACACCAACCCAACAAACACCCTCAGAGATACTTGTAGGGCACCTTTATAGTCACCCAGTTACGTTGTGACATTTGATACACACATGATATTCCTCCGGTGCCCGGGAGTTGCATGATCTCATGGTCATAGGAATAGATACTTGACATGTAGAAAACAGTAGCAATAAACTGACACGATCATATACTACGTTCATAGTTTGTGTCTTGTCCATCACATCATTCTCCTAATTATATGATCCCGTTATCAAATGACAACTCATGTCTATGGCCAAGAAACCTTGACCATCTTTGATCAATGAGCTAGTCCTTTAGAGGCTCACTAGGGATAGTGTGGTGTCTATGTATCCACACATGTATTTGAGTTTCCAATCAATACAGTTCTAGCATGGATAATAAACAATTATCATGAACAAGGAAATATAATAATAACCAATTTATTATTGGCTCTAGGGCATATTTCCAACACACCAATGACATTGCCTGAAATGAGATAATTAGAATTTTAGATGCATATATGCTAATATGAACTAAATATATCAACCATACTACATACATCGATCCATCACATACCTGAACAACATTTTGATCCTGTTTTTGCAATAGAACAGATAAGTCATTTGTGATATGAAGGATTTTTAATATCATCTTCAAGATGAACACAAAGCTGAAAGTCTCCATTTGATGACCAAACCTCCTACCCTACATGGAACACGCACATCATCTTCAACAATGCCCAAAACTTCTATGAGTGTATCCCACATTGATTCAATGCGAGATAAGGTTGTGTAATGAGATCCCCATCTTGTGTCTCCAGGTTTGACCAAGGATGTTTCCTGATTTCTCCCTCTTCATGTGGTCATGTCATCTCTCTCAATCTGATCCAAAAGAACTTCCTTTTGCTTGTCAAGCAATTTATCCTTCCTGTTGCAAGTTGAAGTACTGAGATTGGCCATCATGGTCACATATTCAAAATAAATCCTCAACACCCTTGCAACATCTCAAAACAGCAACAACTACCAACTGTAGTTGGTGGCCAAAGGAGTGGATATGGAAAGCATACGGGTTCTCATCTCGGATTAACTTCTGAAGTCCATAAGATTATCCACTAATATTATATTCCCCATCATATCCTTGCCCTCGTAGTCTTGCAACAACTAAACCGTATTTAGCAAAAAACTCCAACAATGCCTTCTTCAAAGAAGCAGGTGTTGTGTTTGGAACGTGCTTACTAGCTAAAAGTCTTTCAACGATCTCTCCTTTTTTTCTCAAATACATGTATAGGTAGACAATCATAAAATTAGTTAACCTACTTTACATATAACAGAAGGAAAAACACATGAACACTTCACATTCTTCAATACATTATACATACCTGATAACCATGGCCATTTGTTCTTTCACCGATATATCACGACACTCATCAATAAGAATAGATAAAAGGCAGTCACCCATCTCGTCTTTGATTACTTTGGTGATTGCATTTGCACAATGTTTGACAAGGTATTTTTGAATTGTCCCGAAAGTCATTTTGTCATTTTTAAGACATAACTCATCAAATGCAACCTTCACTTATGGAATTCTTTCTTTGAACCAATCAAGCAACTCTAAAAAATCCCGCTTGTTCAAAGAAGAACTGGATTCATCATGTCCACGAAATGGTTCACCTTGTAATGCTAGATAACTTACAATGTCGAAAGATGTATCGACACGAGTTTCATACTTGACTAGTGAATCTTGGCTGTAAATTGTAACTTTACTTTTCACACTTGCCCCTCGATTTTTAAAATCATCACATCTTGTTTTCGAAATATTGTGGATGCTACATGGCCCACCAACATATTTACGAAATGCTGCAATCGCATTTTTCCAACAGTCAGAGCTAAACTTGGAGAAGACATCATGCCCAAATTTATCATCCATTCGGTCATGCTTGAAAGAAAACAACAGAAGCAATAAGCCTTATGCTTTGTTACACTATATTCCAACCAAGCAAAGTCTTTATACCATTGTGGTCGGAAGCATCGTACATCTCTATTTGAGGGGAAAGTGCAACTTGTTGGTTGGGTAGCACCCATTCATATATAAGCAAATCTAACATAATCTTATTGTTGGGGGCAAAACAATCAAGTTGAATGCAAAGTCCTGGATCACCATTTATGTAATCTTCACTAAAAATAGTTATACCTTCAACCCCATGAACTTCAACATTATCTTTCACTATAGCTTCAATGGAATTTGTAGTTTGTTCTTCCACTTGTTCGGTTGGCATCAAATTTTCATGCTCCACTTTCATGGAAATCAGTTGGTCTTGATGATTGTCATGCGCTGAAATATTGACACTTTCACGGGTGCTTGGATTTGATTTTGAGATGCTGCCACTACCAACCACTTCTATTTTTTAAAATGAAAGATTACCTCTTCCCCTTTTCTTTGGATTTGCTAGTCCCTTCTATTTTCTTTCCATCTTCTCATAATTTGGATTATATTGGTTGGACATCTTATTAGCTTGTATGTAGAGTATAAATTTTAGAAAAAGAAAAAATTTGTGTATGAAGAACTACCACGAAATCCTCAACAGGAGAGGCTTGCTACAGCCGTCACCGCCGCCCTTGCCATCGTCGCCGCCGCTCACTGGCCAGTCGTAGCTCGAGCCGCCTTGCTATAGCCGTCGCCGCTCGCTGGCCAGCCACAGCTGGAGCCGCCCTTGCTGCCGTTGTCGCTTGATGTCATCGCCATCGCTCGCTGCCAGCCACAGCTCGAGCCGCCGTTGCTATCGCCGCCGCCGCTCGCTGGCCAGTCGCAGCTGGAGCCGCCCTTGCTGCGGCCGCCGCTCGCTGGCCAGCCGCAACTGGAGCCGCCCTTGTTGCAGCCGCCACTTGTTGCCATTGCCGCAGCTGGAGCGTTGTCGCTGCCGCCGCTCGTTGGCTAGCCATAGCTGGAGTCACCGCTGGTTGCTCTCTCGGTCGCCCGCTGGTCGTGACCAGCCATCGCCGCCGCTGCGCGCCTACGCTAAGATGTCCCGTGAGCAGAGTGCCCGTGAGGCGTTGCATCTCGGTTCGTCGTGTCGTTCGAGTCGTGTGTGTTTTGTCCATGTTGGAGAGGCCCAGTTGTCTGCGTTGGAGAGGCTCAACTACTTAGTAACTTAGATATGCTTATTAAAAACATTGGGCCAAAATCAAGGTATGCTGGGTGCCATACCTCGTCCACCTGAGCGATCCGCCAGTGGTCTCGGTTGATTGGAGCCCTTCGTTTACGACGGTTGTGTTCTCGTTCAACCTCCTGTTCATCAGGAGGATGGAAGATCCCTGAATATTTTGATGTAACTTTTTATTATTATTCAAGATGTTTATATTGCTTAAATGCACTACCTTCATCCTGAATTACATGTCACAAGTAATCCGGGACGGAAGAAGTATTTAATTGATACGAGCAGATAAAGACATCATTGCTTACGACGTCTCCAACATTGACCCGCAAATTTCTTTGATATATGTCTGTTTTTGTGTTCGGACGTGGTTCACAGACATGATATGATACGGAAGGAAGCCATCTAATGCTAATTACAAAGTATCCGGCTAGGAGGAGAAAAAGTAGATGAGAACCATGCATGTGATGAGAATATTTTTGGTTTAATGTTTGGTTGAAAGGAAAGAGAAGAGGGGACCATGCATGTACGGGTGGAAGAAAGGAGGGACAAGCATGTGACTCGTCAAGTGCATGTCCGGACTCTCTTAAAACTTCCCTGCGTAAATTTGTTGCAAATTCAAACGTGTGGACTGTTAAACGAACATACACAAGTTTTTATTGGATGACAAACATAATTCAAACACTATGATGCAAACATATATCAAAAGTTTGAGAGTCCGCTTGAAGATGTCCTTATAGATTGTACGTACATTCACTCAAACCTCAAATATGAAACACCTATTTGATGGGCTGCCTCTCATGGGCAGTATGGGAAAAGGCCATACATGAGCAAAGGATTCGCTTTAGCAAAAAGTTAAATCGATGGAGATTTGACCGCGACGCCCCCACCATTGCCTGTCTCGCACACACAGCCAAGTGAAAACGAATTTCTGTGAAGCGACTAAGGTTGCTCATAGTGGAGAGTAACATATATCTCCTCCGTTCTTAAATATAAGTCTTTTAAGAGATTTCACTAAATGACTATATACGGAGCAAAATAAGTGAATCTACATTTTAAAGTATGTATATATACATCTATATGTAGTCGTCTAGTGAAACATCTAAAAAAACTTATATTTAGGAACGGAGGGAGTAGTAGTATCATGCATATGTTAGTATTATATGATAGTACCTTCATAATGCATAGTAAGAACAAGTACAATAGAGCTAAGTTAGCTGGCTATAAGGAATAAAGTAGTAAATTTTTGCTTAGTTGGAGGAGAGAGAAGAGGAGAGAGAAGTTAAACGGGCTCTTAGTTAAGAGCCAGCTTTAGCACGTGCTCCTAGGCACTTTATGAGAATGAAAGGTGGGTCATATAATAAATAAGTAGTACACTTTTCTAATCAACTATTATACATATTAGATATAAGATGGGCTATAGGTGACATGGCATGAGCATATACCCATACCCACACCCAACGACTAGTCGCTTGGGAGGCGTTCAGTCGGACCCATGACAAAGCGACCTGCCGCCAACTCGACATGCATGGAATGAAATGTGAAGTATTTTTTAATCAAGGACGTAGTAATACTGGGGCGCCACGAGCGAGGTGTGTGTTATTCGCTTTCTCTTTCTCGACCACGATTTTGTTAATGCTTTTTTTAGATCACGATTTGATTAATACTGCTAGTTTATGTGTATATATTGCTGTCACGTATCAGGGGAGGTGATACGGTGGCTCTTTAGGACTAGCTTCCGGGCGAAGCAAAGCATGTACTTCTCCCCCCCTTTCGCCAATCCAATCCTCTGACATGTCGTAGCGTTGTCTAATCACTTTGTTTTTGTTCTAACTAAACACGCATGGACGGGCGATGCGAGGGGCTGAGAAGAAGAAAAATAGAAAAGAAAAAAAAGACTCGTTGACGATCGACGAGAAAATCTACGTATGTTTCTTTACCCATGTATATATGTAAAAAGTATCAAGTGTAGTACGTACGTGTCCTTAACGTGTGCTGGCCGATCGTGTCGTGTAGAGCAGTTTTAGTTTATCCCGCGCAGCAGCAGGCAGGCAGCTGGCAGCTGGCAAGCAAACTACTGTACGTAGTACGCAATCCGGCCACGTGCATGCCTCCACGGCCGCTGCGCGTTCGAACGTTCCGCCACACAGCTGAGCTGGGCGAGTACCGATCGGGTACGTCTACGTCGTGTTGCCGTCTGGAGCTTTCGTTCCAGGTGTCCATGGAATGGAAGTGGCGCGTCGTTGTCTCATGAAACCCGAGGGTGGTTCGGGCTTGAAAATGGACGTGCCCGCAGCTCCAAAGTGTGAAAGAAAGACCGGCCATGTGCCGCGACTGCCTGCCCGGCCAGCCCCCATGTATACGTAATAAATTTGGCCCAAGCCCGGCCCATTACTGAAAACTCAGGCCCGGCCTGACCATCGGCCCTAATAAATTTGGTCCGGGTTCAAAAATAAAAGTGCGATACGGTCATAGGCTCTACCCAACCGCGGCTAAAATAACATTTTTTACAAACCAAAGCCCGGCCCGGCCTGACCGTAGGGCTCGATTTCCAGCCTCGAGCCTGGTCCGCTGAGACGATTAGGTCTAGCGTCATGCATCTTCTTCCTTCCTGGCTCAATTCTAAATTTTTAGGTCGGGCCGTTCGGACCGGGCTGTCCATGACTAGGTCTAGCGCCATGCATCGTCTTCCTTGCTGATTTTTTTTCTCCTTTTTCCATGCGCCGTTCGTGTATTGTTCTTTTCTATTACCCGACCAGGTCACCGAGAGAGCCATTCTCTTTGTCTCACACGTGTCGGTTGCTTGATGGGCAACATTGTTAGCCAGTAGGGGCGTGTTTAGTAGACCGTATGGATTTTAAGCATTTTGCATTTGTGGACTGACTAAGTTAGGCTGCGAAAAAAAAACATGTTTTTACATATAATTGTTTGTCCGCATTCTTTTTAGGCCGACCGAGTAAAAGACACATGCATGTTGTTTGTTTCCCACCAAGGGCCTACCCCTTGACGACCGAGAATTTGTTTAGCACGGTAGTAATTACCGACCTATTAGACATACTCCCCCTCCTCCCCTCAACTAACAAAGGTGAAAGAAAAAAGCCCAAATCAAAAACCGTGCAAGAGAAAAGCTTGTAAGAAAGCCCGCTTCACGCCCTAGCATTAGGCGTTCCTTTTGTCCGACTCAATAGGGGCACGTTCGGTAAGCCGCATGAGTTTTCAGCATTTCACATTTGTGGCCCAATTCAGGCAGGTCGAGTGAAAACGGACAAAAGGCCATGTTGTGCACATAGTTGTTTGTGTGTATCTCATCAAGCCGCAGAAACACATGCACAGTGCTCCAATAGTTCACGATACCAACACCTAACATGGTTGTTCTCGGTAGATGCAAGAGTGTCGGTGTTTGATTACATGCAACACATGTGGTATGATAATCTGTTGTTGGAGTGATGAGATTATGAGCACGTACAAACATAAGACACATATACATGCCTAGCATAAACCCATAAACCAAAGTTTTGAACCCACACTCGCAGGCAGTTAAACGACAAACATATGTGACAAAGTCTTAAACATCCTACGTGAAAGTGTTAAGGATGCAAGATAACTTCCTAATGATCCATGACGAATGCCTTCCTCGTGCCTCTTGCACTTGATCACCATCTTGACACCGTCGTCGTTGAAGACGATCAACTTCAATGTGTTACGAGTCACCTCTTGGTACCTAATCCTATTCTACTAAGCAAGAAAGAAGGCAAATCCGGCCATGAGGGGAAGTTGGGGGGGGGGGGAGAAAGAGTGATAAACAGAGGCTAGACCACACAACAATCTTGCTGACAATACCTATTTTGCTGACATGTCTCTAACGTATCGATGATTTATGAAGTATTCATGCCATATTTTTCTATGTTTACAATATTTTTTATGATTTCGATGTATTTTATATGATTTAATTACAACTAATCCACACTGATGTTGTTTTTAGCATAATTACCGTGGTGACAATCAGGAGCCCATCTATATATGTGTGTATCACACTTGAGGAAAGTCTGAGGACGTTTGGATGTCCGATGACATTTGGTTGGCTAAACGGATGTGTGGACTCCCAAAGCCTTTAGGCTGGCCATAGTGGGAGTAACTTAGCTAGTACTCCCTCCGTCCCAAAATTAATGTCTTAGGTTTGTTTAAAAATGAATGTATCTAAATACTAAAATATGATTAGATACATTCATATCTAAACAAATGTAAGACAAGAATTTTGAGACGGAGGGAGTATCATGTACTTGGGACTAGCAAACATGCTGATGTGACACACAATTAAAGAAGAGAGAGAGGGTTGGAGTAACATAGGTAGATACCGTAACATGTTAAATGCTATGCTACTATGTGTCATGCATGTCAATAATTGAGGCCATCTATAATACTACTTTATGATACTACGCACTATGAAGGTAGTATCATACAATATTTCCTCCGTTCCTAAATACAAGTCTTTTTAAAGATTTCACTAGGGAACTACATACGGATGTATATAGACATACTTTAGAGTGTAGATTCACTCATTTTGCTCCGTATGTAGTTATTTAGTGAAATCTCTTAAAAGACTTATATTTAGGAACGAACACTAGTGGGGACGGGGCCTTTAGCCCCGGCCCGTAAGGGGCTTTAGTCCCGGTTCACCAACCGGACTAAAGTGGCAGGACTAAAGGCCTAACCTTTCGTCCCGACCCTCTTACAAGCCGGGACTAAAGGTGCTCCGCGTGGGCGCCTCGTAGCGCCCCAGGGGCAGGACCTTTAGTCCCGGTTCGTTACACGGACCGGGACTAAAGATTTTCAGATTTTGCTAGTTTTTTGGTTTTTTTGAATGAAATTATTTTTGGGTTTTAGGGTTTTAGGGTTTAGGTGTTCGGGAGATTAACGTGATGCCTCGTTTGGTGTTCGGGAATTAGTTTTCATATAATTTAAATAGAAATAATTATGCATATATATATATATATAAGATTAACTTATCTTACAAGCGATTATATATATACAATTATATGGAGATCTGAATTATCGGGACTAGAGCCCGTCTATTCGATTACATGGACGAACATCAGTAATGACCCTTAGCTACACTAAATCGTCCTTTGTCTTCTATAACTTCCGTCCTCGGAAATCCCGCAAGCTCCTCTGCAACAGCAATCGCGCGTTGCTCTGGTAGGACCTTCGTCCTCATGGCTGTGTGCTATATAAGAAGAGGAGATGAATATGAATATCAATCATGATAACAAAGAATGACGGGTAAAAATAGAGGTGTGAATGTTCATTGCTTACGTCGAATCTGTGATCCTTGAACTCAGAGGTAAACGTGCGAATGGTCTCGCAAACATAGTATCCGCATAGATGCGTTCCCCGTGGCTGCTGGTCGCACTTTACGATAATAGAATATATATAATCAAAATAATAATCTAGCATCATAAATGTATTGAAAATTAATAGAAGTATATCATAGTACTACTTACCTGAGCCGCTCTAAAGGTCAGCTTCTCAGGAAAGTTACCGGGAGTCACACACTTGAACCGCTTCCAAACCCTGCCCGACAAGGATAATGATTTGCTAAGTTTTTCATTAATTGATATATGAGAAAATCATCGAAAGAGACCGATAGAGCGCAAGAATGATTAAAATTACCCTTGGAGCATGTCCTGCAGGCTTTGGAACTGTTCCAAGGGTCTCGATAATGGGTCGAAGGCATCAACTCTTCCCTTATCAATTTGAATGTCCAACAGAATCCAATGAAAGCTGCACATGTATATATATATATATGTGTGTGTGTGTCAGTAACTTATCAATTACACTTATAAGTGAATGGACACAACAGAGTAAAGACCCTCACCTGAAGTTGTATGGAAACAGTATGTGGTCACAAAAATTTTGATCTATTAGAAACCTTAGAAGGTTTTCCTCCGTCTCCTTGGGTTTGTCAGTTAGCGTCGCTATATGTATTTTATCTGGGTCAATAAACCCAATATTTAGGATGCTCTTACTTTTACAATCCAGAATCTTCATTCTGCATAATAGAGTACAAGTTATATATAGACAATGAATTGAAATAACTAAACAAGTTATATGTAGACAACGAATTGAAAAATTTACAGACAATAGCAACTCATAAGCGATTTGTCGAGGGCGTCGCCATTGTACATCTGGAAGAGTTCATCAAAGTCGATATGGATTTATTTGGAGCGGCCGTAGTACTCCCGTGGGACACTCAGCACGATCATCGTTCTCCCATTCTTTGATTCACTTAAGTACCATTTATGCAAGTAACGCATATTTGTTGGGAGATCATCTTTGCTGACCAAAGGCTCTCCCATGACAAACTGTGGCTTAGGGGCTACCACAGCCTTGGGTATCCTGTCGTCTTGGGAAGCCAACAAATATTCAACCGAGACACCGCATTCAGCCGCCAACTCCTTTGCTCTTTCAAAAGCTTGCCCCTGCACCGGAGGGGGAACATTCTCGGTTAACACCTTGAGGGGTGGGATCGACTGTTTGGCATGTTGTCCAAGCTGAGGAACGTCCGATTTTTTTTTGCTTGTAGTTGAACTTGATTTGCTCCCACTTGCACTTGCACGTGAGCTGCTCTTTTTCACTTCCTTCTGCAATGTGCGTGTATAGTCATCAGGCTTATAGTTAAGTCATATTGTGATGGAAGGGTTATGAAGTCTTTTGCCCATGCTATTTGCTTCTCAGTGTATTCCGGGCGGGGCTCGGGTTCCTTCTTTTTCATCTGCGCATCATGTTGTTCCTTTGCTATCCTGGCGTTTTCCTCGGGGGTACGATCATAAGGTCTGATAGGAAGATTAACATGAGGTACCTTTGGGAGGGGCGACAATTTGCGCTTTGGGGAGCTCCGTCGCTTAGAAATCATCGACGGAGCGTTCTTGCTGGCACGCTTCCGCTTAGTATCATGTGCGGGCGGCGGCGGAGACGGACGACCCAAGTCCGGCGGCGGTGATCGAGATGGACTCGTGTTGTGCTGGACGACGTCATGTGGAGGGCTTGGAGGTAATGGAGGTGTAGGTGACCTGCGACGACTCGGAGGCGGTGTTGTCCTTGGGGCTGAGCCTGGAAGCTTGATGTAGTTCTTGTCCCATAGGATGACTCCACCCAGTACTTCTCCGAGTGTCCTCTCATCTTCGGGTCCAGCTATGTCGAGCTCCATATCATTAAACCCCGTCATGATTTCATCCACCCCGACTTTAGCAAAGCCAGCTGGAATCTCACGGCCATGCCAGCGTGCATGAGGGCCAGAAGGTAAAGCTTGTCCGACAGCCACCTTCATGGATATGTTCTTGAATTTCTGATGGAGTTCACATGATGTTGACTCCTTGATTCCATCCACGGGGTAGCCGGGACCGCCCTCTATCATTCTTCGTTCATCGTCGGGCGGGGCCTCAGATTTAGCCACGCTGCTTTTCCGCTTAGATGGGGCGCCGGTAATATCAAGTGCAGGATCTTCCCGGCGCGGTACTCCTCTAAGCTCATCAATCTGCTTCTATTGCTCGTTAATCCTGGCAAGCAACTGGTTGAACTTGTCATTCTCCTCATCCTGCTGCCGCTTCTTTGCTCTCTCTCGGCTTCTGTAAGTGTCTTGGTCTTTGGCAAACCCAAGCCACCACGGGTAAGAAGGACCGAAGCCTCGCGTTCGTCCTCCATGTTCGTCATTGCCGAGGACCAGTGTGAGCAAAGCTCTATCTCTGTCTGCAGTGAATTTTCTTGTTCCCTCCTTAATTTCTTTCACTATCCTTTTCCAATTCTCCCTGGGTATCCTAAGATCGTCATTGCAGATGAGGTCCCGTGTTGTTTCGTCGTACGACCCACCATGCGCAAGGAACCAATTTCTTGCTCTCAATTCCCACTCATCATGGAGTGGTTCAGGTACGATGCCTTTATCTATCAGATCTTGCTCTTTCTTATCCCACTTTGGGATGGCAGTCTCATAGCCCCCTGGCCCCAGCTTGTGGTGATATTTCTTCTTGTCGGCATTTATCTTGTTCTCTTCTGATAATGCCTGGGCATCTTCTAACTCCTTGTACTCTTGAAATGCCTTCCAGTGATTCGCCTGCTTGGCTAGATACCCCTCGAATACTGGCACTTTCTTTGTCTTCAGATAGTTTTTCCATAGCTTCTTCTTCCAGCTACGGAACAGTTCAGCCATCTTCTTCACAGTCCACTGCTTGACTTTGACCCTCAGTTTGTCTGCGGCGTCTTCATTCTCACATTCTGGCAGGTTGAAATGTGACATGAGATCAATCCAAAGATTATCTTTGTACCTTTCGGCGACATAGTCACTATCGGCTGCCCCTTTGCGCTTGTTCCACTCCCGAACGCTGATCGGGACGTGATCCCTAACGAGAACTCCGAATTGCTTCTTGAATGTGTCAGCAGCATTCTTAGGAAGCTTGGGTTCGCCCGTAGGAAATATCACCTCAAATGTGTAATGCGCCCGTGCATCCAACTTTCTAGTCGGGCCTCGTTTCGTAGTTTTGCTCGATGTGGAGGTCTAAGAGGGAGAAACATTCGTCAAATGAATGTATATGTATACAATATAGAGCTATCTCCAATATTTTTCACATATTACAAGTGATTGTCGAACTTCATATGTACACCTCGCCGGACTTTATTATTTCTTCACCGGCTTCTCCATCAGTGGAGCTATCACCTTCTCCGTCATTGGACCTATCTCCTGCCCCATCGGCTTCATCTTCGTGTCGCTCGACCTCCATTCCAACGTCCTGGTTTAGATATGACGACGGAGATTCAACTGGTTCAATGTCGGGGTCGCCTTTGATTATATCTTCGAGAAGTTCTTTCTCTTCGAGGTTCCTAATATGTGGATCCATAGTTCTGCAAAAAACGGATTCTCTTAACCTTTGTACCAAAAAAGAATTATTCTATCAGGAACTCCGTTCCAAAACAACTTAAGTCCCGGGTCGTGGCTCCACCCGGGACTCCTAGATTTCTGCATAGTATTCAAAGTAGGAGTACTTTTCCAATTTGAGCATTCAATAAGCAAAACTAAATCGTAAAATAAAGTAGTATTCAAATTAGCATGCATTCAATTATAAGCTAATACATCATCACTTTTGTCCGTACATCGTCGAATATTATCACTAATACTCCTCGAATACTATCATACATATAGCATCACTGATACATCTAGAACCGTAGCGCCCGACGGGTATCGGCGCGGGCGGTGGACACCCAAAGAGAAGGAACCATCACAGGATCATAGCTCCAGTGAGATCCCCGAAGAACCTGCCAGGTATGCTCGAACCTGCCCTCCAACGCAACCATGTAGCGACGGACGTGCTCATCCTCCTCGCTGACACGGTGACGTACCACCTCCGCGGTGTCCGGAAACCTCGGCACCCTCACTGGCCCACGCGACCGCCACCAAACAAGGATCGGGTCAACGACGGGCTGGCTCCTCACCAACCTACGCCCCCCGGAAGGTAGCACCTCTCAATACCAGCCGGGCGAAGCCCAGTCCCGGACAGGCTCCTTTGATCAAGCATGTGTCCTCCGCCGAGTCGACGACGAGGATGCGGGATAGGCATCGTAAAATGAACTAAAAAAATAAACTAGTTCTATTAATTTTCTTGCTAAAAATAAACTATTAACACTTAAGCATATACAATAGCAAAATTAAACTATTAACACCTAAGCATATACAATAGCAAAATTAAGCAATAATCTAAGAAACACTATTAACACTTAAGCATATACACTATACAATAACAAAATTAAATGACAAAAAAATATATTTCTTCTTCTTGTAACCCTAAACTAATTTTTCCTCTTCTTCTATTTTCCTCTTCTTCTACTTCTTCTTCTACTTCTACTTCTCCTCTTCTTGTAGTACTTCTCCTCTTCTCTTCTTCTACTTATCCTCTCCTCCTCTTCTAATTTTTTCTCTTCTTCTACTTCTCCTCTTCTTCTATTTTTCCTCTTCTTCTCTTCTCCTCCTCTTCTTATTCTCCTTTTTCTTCTTTTCTTCTCCTCCTCTTCTTATTTTCATTTTTCCTAATCTTATTTTCTTATTTTTGTTCATATTTATTCTTCTTGTAACCCTAACATAATTCTAAATATTACTAACCCTAATAATCTAGCACAAACCTAATAACAATAGGAATTAAATGACAAAAAAAATCCTTTTCTTTTTCTTCTTTTCTTCTCCTTTTTCTTCCTTTCTTCTCCTTTTTCTTCTTCTCTTCACCTTTTTCTTCTTTTCTTCTACTGGCCGGAGTGTTGGGGAGGAGGGGGCGGGGGGCTTACCGGCCGGAGGTGTCGACGGCGCGCGGCGAGGAGGACGGCGACGCGCGGCGAGGAGGACGACGCGCGGCGAGGAGGACGGCGCCGGCGAGGAGGACGACGCGCGGCGAGGAGGACGGCAGGCGGTGGCGAGCAGGACGTCGGGCAGCCTCACGGCGTCGTCGAGTTCGTCGTTGTGCCGCGCCGGGCAGGAGAACGAGAGGAAGAAGAAGAGAAATGGACGATTTGGGTTGGAATTTTTCGAAGCCCCGCTTATATAGGTGGATCTTTAGTCCCGGTGCGTGGCTCGAACCGAGACTAAAGACGCCCTTTAGTCCCGGGTGGAGCCACGACCCGGGACTAAAAGCCTCTTTTCGGGCAGACCAGGAGGCGGGAAGCACGGGGTCTTTAGTCCCGGTGCGTGGCTCAAGCCGGGACTAAAGGGGGTCTTTAGTCCCGGGGCGTGGCTCCACCCGGGACTAAATCCCCTCCTCAGGTGCACGATAAGTTTAGTCCCACCTCGCCCAGCGAGGGGGACTAACACTTGTTTATAAGCCCCGTCGCAGCTTGTCCATCGAGCTCCTCTCTAAAGCAGGCTTACGGGCCTAAACTCACTGAAAATTGAAACTATATTCGAAATTATAGGGAAAATTCAATCTAAATTCAAATGAGAATTTAGATTGAATTTTCTCTATGGTTTCGAATATAGTTTCAATTTTTTTTCTATTCTCATAATTAATAATTTTGACTATCCAAACTATTATCTATTTTGTTATTTTCAATTAAAAACTATGTTTATTAAAAATTCTTTTTGCATATTTGAGAATTTGACAAAACTATGATAATGAAAAGTGTTTCAAATTGAATAAATAATGCAAAACTATTTTTAATTTTCATAATTAATAATTTTGACTATCAGAACTATTATCTATTTTGTTATTTTTAATTAAAAACTATGTTTATTAAAAATTCTTTTTGCATATTTGAGAATTTGACAAAACTATGATAATGAAAAGTGTTTCAAATTGAATAAATAATGCAAAACTATTTTTAATTTTCATAATTAATAATTTTGACTATCCAAACTATTATCTCTCGAAGTAGCAGCGTTTTGAACGAGAACTCATCTCTTACAAAGGGATTTCATTTTTTTGAACTTATTTGAACTCCATACTTTTTGTGTGTTCAAAATGCACCATTCAAATGCACATCACAAAATTTCAACAATTTGTGACTTCATTTGGTATATTTCGTGCATTTACTTATTTTTTTTGAGCTAGTTGACCCTGAAATTGAAAAGCACTACAAATGAACTCTGAAAATGTTGAAAGTTGGCATGCTATCATCATTTCACCCACATAGCATGTGTTAAAAAGTTGAGAGGGCTACGACAAAAACTGGATGCAGTTCGTGTACAAAACGGACAATCTCTCTCGAAGTAGCAGCGTTTCGAACGAGAACTCATCTCTTACAATGGGATGCTATCATCATTTTTTTGAACTTATTTGAACTCCATACTTTTTGTGTGTTCAAAATGCACCATTCAAATGCACATCACAAAATGGACAATAATTTCTGACTTCATTTGGTATTCTTCGTGCATTTACTTATTTTTTTTAGCTAGTTGACCCTGAAATTGAAAAGCACTACAAATGAACTCTGAAAATGTTGAAAGTTGGCATGATATCATCATTTCACCCACATAGCATGTGTTAAAAAGTTGAGAGGGCTACGACAAAAACTGGATGCAGTTCGTGTACAAAACGGACAATCTCTCTCGAAGTAGCAGCGTTTCGAACGAGAACTCATCTCTTACAAAGGGATTTCATTTTTTTGAACTTATTTGAACTCCATACTTTTTGTGTGTTCAAAATGCACCATTCAAAGGCACATCACAAAATTTCAACAATTTCTGACTTCATTTGGTATATTTCGTGCATTTACTTATTTTTTTGAGCTAGTTGAACCTGAAATTGAAAAGCACTACAAATGAACTCTGAAAATGTTGAAAGTTGGCATGCTATCATCATTTCATCCACATAGCATGTGTTAAAAAGTTGAGAGGGCTACGACAAAAACTGGATGCAGTTCGTGTACAAAACGGACAATCTCTCTCGAAGTAGCAGCGTTTCGAACGAGAACTCATCTCTTACAATGGGATGCTATCATCATTTTTTTGAACTTATTTGAACTCCATACTTTTTGTGTGTTCAAAATGCACCATTCAAAGGCACATTACAAACTGGACAATCTCTCTCGAAGTAGAAGCGACCCCCACAATAAGAGACGACATTCTTCTTCTCTCATATATGGTGGACACTAGCTCACCTGATTTTTCAACCGTCGATGATGGTCGCTACTCCTACTTCCCCTAGTGCATAACAAATATCTAGCACAAGGAGAAGAAGGAGAAGCGACCCCCACAACAAAAGTGGTTCCGCGGCACGCCACGTGGTTCCGCTGCACGCCACGTGGGACTAATGGTCTTTCATTTTTAAATGACTGTTTTAATCAAAAACAGATCTGTTACAAAAGGGATTCCATTTTTTGAACTTATTTGAACTGAAGACTTTTTGTATATATATGTGGTCGAAATGCATGATACCATGAAGTTAGAAAGGGCTAACCATTCAAAAGTAGCAAATGAAGTTAGAAAGGGCTAAACCATTCAAATTTGGAAACTATAATGACACAAACAGAAACTAGACATATATAAATTGGTCCAAGAAGTACATGATACTAGTCCAAACAGTACATAATAATAGCTACCATAGATATATATACAAGTGTTCGACGTTCAGAACACTACTCGTCTGAATCATCTAAATCAGAATGTCCACCTTCCTTGAGGTGACGCTGGCCATAGTGGACGACTTGAATCTTGCGGTACAACTCGTATGAAACTTATGCATCTTTTGCTGCATACTCAATGTTGATATCATCAAGTGGGCCCTTCTCCCAAAGTTTGTGCTGATACTTTGGGAAACTGGTCTTCATATCACGATATCCCTCGTCGATCAAGGCAACTGCCATATGAGCCATCGAAGTCCTGTCATGTCGAAGCCTGAATACCGTTTGGAGATCAACGAGGCAACCAGCTGGTATCTCAATACCGAAGCTGTGCCTCATCTTCAGCTTGTCGTTCCTTATGTCAACGGAAGCAAAAGTGATGCCGCTGCGAAGGAAGTCCATGAGTTCTGGACAATGCTTGTCACTCCTGCAATAGAAACAAATTAAAATGGAACAAATCTTACATACTGCTGCAATAAGGAAACATGTTTCACTACAACTAAAGAGAAACTTATCTTTAGGATTCAAATAGAACATATGCAATGGAACCTAGAGAGATCACTATAGCTATCCAATGGAACCTAGAGAGATCACTAGCTATATGCAATTTTCATGACTATGACATATCATATTGCTATCCAATGGAACCTAGAGAGATCACTAGCTATATTCAATTTTCATAACCTTGGATCAAAGAACACCGCATAAAATTGTATCACTACAACTATGATTTCAATGGAACATATTGAACCAATCAGATTTTTCAGATTATGGGGCACTATTCCAATCAGATTGTGTTCCCTTCAACTAATCAAAATTGTTTCACTATAACTATTTGAAGCGAACCAACTATGATTCCAATGGAACATATTAAACATTAGTTGATTCTAATACGATTTTTCAGATTATGGAACACTATTCCTATCAGATTGTGTTCCCCTTCAACTAATCAAAATTGTTTCACTACAACTATTTGAAGGGAACTAACTATGATTCCAATGGAACATATTAAACACTAGTTGATTCTAATACGATTTTTCAGATTATGGAACACTATTCCAATTAGATTGTGTTTCCCTTCAACTAATCAAAATTGTTTCACTACAACTATTTGAAGGGAACCAACTATGATTGAAACAAATAAACTTACAATGTCATTATCTTGGATCAAAGAAAGCCTCAAAACTTACCTCGCCCATTGGAAGATCAAGACATGGCGTGCGAAGCATAGTTGGATGACGACAACACCGCGTTTATCGGTTGTGTACTCCAGATCAAGCCCCAAGAACTTCTCATGATCCAGTGCGTTGTCAAACCATTTTTCCTTCAACTATTGAAGAAAAAACGGCACCTCCCTGCTCAGGTTCGTGTACACGACATCGAGCTTGGTCGTGCCATGTACGAGCACCTCATGAAAGCTAGTTGGCATGGTGGAAGAAGATAAGGGAAGAAGAGAGGAGAAGAACAGAGAGGGAGAGCGAGAGAGAAGAAGAAACAGAGAAATGGCGACTGTACGCTTCGGTTCGTGCTTTTCATCGCCCGAAACGACGCGGGATGCAAACCGTTTGAGTCTTTAGTCCCGGGTTGAGCCACCAACCGGGACTAAAGCCTCGAGGGAGGCATTGAGAATTGGGGCGACGTGGCCGGGCCTTTAGTCCCGGTCCAGAGGCAGGCCGGGACTAAATGGTCCCGGCCAAAGGCCCGTTTTCCACTAGTGGGAGGGAGTAGTATCATATGCATGATACTACTATATGATACTCCCGTATAATCAGCCTTAGTTTATCGGAATTCGGATACTCATGTCGTTCGTGAATGTTTGACGGATATTATCGGGTGGCAGAAAGGGACCGGACTCCCGCAAAGAAGACGTGAGGATAATTTAAAGGTCCTTATAACCTTTGTTTCTTCAAGATGAATCGCGAAATATGCAATGCTCGGTTAAACCACAGCCGTTGCACCTTTTTGGGCAACGCAAGGGCAATATCGGAAAGAGAAGCAAGTGATTTAAATGATTTGCTCTGCGTGATTGGTTTAGCAGACAGAACATAATCAACTGGGATCTGTTGATCGTGATTGCCCTAACATTATTTGTCTCGCGACGCTAACCAATCAACTAAGTTAAACAAATTCGATGAGGCTGAAATAATCGAGTAATCAGGAGGCCCGACTCAAATCAAGTTCAAGTTTCTTCGCCGTTTCTTAATTGCGCGCCGCGTCCCTCGCCATGTGTCGGTCCGTCATACGGTGGTGCCACCGGCAACACAAGTGGGGACGAGTCGCCATGCATAACGGTAGTAAGATTAGTTTACAAATTTAAGGTTCCGAGCGAGTATTATTCTCTGCAACGGGGAGCGAGTATTATTCTCTGCAACGGGGAGCGAGTATTATTGATCAGCACTTTTGTTGAGACCGTGTCTTTGCACTAATGCATCGCTGTCACGTACGTAGTAGGAGTATAAAACAGGCGACGCGGCTTTAGGATCGAATCCCTTGTGAACTAAGCAAAGGATGCATGGTGGCATGCATTCGGCATTCTCCATCCACTGATCGATGCCTAATCACTACATGCTTTTTTTCCAACCACGCGTCGGCGGGGAATGTCTTTGATTAGTTCGTGTGTTGCGCCCGGAATCAGATGCATGCGCAGCTAGCGGCAAGATTGATGCCGTTCGAAGTCAAAAACCTGTAGTTTGGACAAGATACTACTACTACACATGTTCATGGTCTGCCAAATTGCACAACCGCAAATTTTGCCATGGTCTGGCAAATGGCACAACCACGACAGGATACTTGTGCACAGGTAGTATATAGATTTACACCAAGGCGCTCCACGTGCCGCCGTGCGTTAGAACATTCCGTCCACCGCTGTATCCTACTCTACCACCTCGCAACATGAAAAAGAGTATCCTATGGCGTCGCGTACGTTCGAGCTGCAACCAGCTACTTATACAATAATTTGGCACGGCCCTACATAGAAAAATACGAGTGCTCGGCTGGTGTATTTGAAATTTGAAAGGGAAGGTGGCGCGCGGCAGCTCGAAATAAGCCGGCCATGTGCCGGCCAGCGCATGCATTTGTATGCTTTTCCTTTCTCTTTCTTTCTTCCCGGCCATGATCGCTCTTTCCGCTCGGTCAAACCGGCCCCTTTGTCTGACGCCTGCCGGCGTATAGTGCTACAGAAATAGTCACAGAGGGCTAGGTGAGGCAGTAGATGCGTGTCACCGAGGTGTGCCGCAACGGCTAGCTAGCTTGAGTGCACGGTGGAGAGCACTGCTACTCCTCCATGGTGGACGTTTGTGCATGCCCGTGACGTACGCCACAACCTCAGGTGAGGCCACCACCGTAGCATCGCACCGGACCCCGGGTAAGAATGGCCAGCGAAACGTCGGACCCCAACGAATCGCCTGGATGCAAGCAGGGTCATCTCTGCGTCGCCCTTTGCCCGACCACGGCCTTCCATCGCGCGGGCTGCGCACGGCCGTGTACGAGATCCTGACCAGCACCGATGCATGACGCCGCGCGGTCGTCTTGTGTTGGTGCTGGGCTGCAGCAATGGTCAGCAACGCACGGGAGTTCTTTCCTTGGCAGCTTTTCCGAGCATCTTTCACATCATCTACAGCCGAAAACTTCAAACACCCATCATACGCTGGGACGGATGGCCTGGTCAGTAACTGGTCAGAAATACCCGACTCACAGCCTCACACGTGTGGGACTAACCGAGAGTACGAGGAGGCTCCGGACACAATCGCACATGTCCGTCACATCAGATTAATGATAGGGTCCTACACGAAATCGTCTAGAAACCGAACAGTCTAAGGCCCGTCTTCTCTGTCGTCGCGCGGCATCGCTCCGGCGAGCCGCATAGTCTCCTAGCCCGACTATTTACGATGACTGTCGGCACCAAAATCCTAGCCATCCACATTTTCCCTCTCCCGTCTGCCGTCGTCGTCACTTCTCGCTCGCCATCTATCACCTTTCGCTAGTAGCCATGCCCGGGCACCATCGGGTAATGTACCTATCGTCGGAGTGTCGGCTACAACTCCTTGAACAGATCCTGGCAAGGTGCAAAGCCCAGATCACGGCGGGGCTACCTTCAGGTATGGTGGATCCGGAGGAGGATTTGGACGGGGTGGAGGAAGTGGTGAGGGGGGAGGGGATGGGGAGGAGGATGGGGAGGAGGACTTGGAGGAGGTGGATGAAGTGGTGAGGAGGAAGGTGATGGGGATCTGTACCTAGGGTAGGGTCATAAGCCTCACCTACATATCCTATCTAAGGCCACAACATTAAAGACTTAAAGATTTCAAGAAAGATTTCGACTGACTCGCCATGGATCAGTCGGTAGAGCATCCACTCGCAGACTTTCTCCTTCCACTCGACACAAGACTTCCACTCGGAAGAATAAGAGCCCAGTCGACCGCAGAAGTTCAGAAGTAACCCTAGGAAGGCCAAAGAGCAGGCATTCGACTGGTCATCATAAGTAGCACGTATTACGTACGTTATCACTAACGTACGCCTTTACCTTCATTACTCGAACCCTTGGTTGTCGGGACTTTGATGAAGGATAGCGCACTCTATATAAGTCACCCCTCCCCTCTGGCACAAGGGTTCGCACCCCCTGTAACACACACTCCACACTGCAAGAGCTCCCGAGCAGTGAGGCGTAGGGCTATTACCTACACGAGAGGGGTCTGAACTCATACATCGTGTGTACAAGCTTGTCGTAGCTAGGACTCCACCCTCTCCTTTCGTACCCCTCACCACTACTGTCAGGTTCGTTCCCACGAGAGTTGACGCCCACCGTGGGGCAGGCGTCTAAGCGACTTCCCACAAGCTTGCGATTTTCATTCTCCGTCATGTCTTCCGGCGACTATTCGTTTTTGGGCTGCAAGATCCGTCTTGGCGCGCGCGTCTTTGTTGCCGATGACTCGACATAGCTTCAGGAGGCGCCCCTCGACGTTGAGGCGCTCCCAATCCGCGGGGCAACGCACTTCCGTGCGAGTTCCTGCGGCGTTCTCCTTCGACAACCATCTACCCCGGTGTTGACTGTTCTGCCCGCTGCTCGTCACCACAAACGATCCGGTCGCTCGCAATTCCGGCGATGGGTGAAGCATGCAGTGGCTCGCAAGGTGTCGCCTCCGCTGATTGCGGCAATCGAGCCCGCCGAATCACTTCGCAGCGCATTTGACTCATCGTCAGATCAGTCTGGATGTCCCTTTTGAATGCGCGAGCTGCGATCCTGCAACGGAGGTCTTCATGGCGGGTTCTATGGAGAGCCCGCTTGGGTTCGGTTGCGCCAGACGCGAGGCCCTATAAGCTAGAAATTGAGTGATCTACCATAAGAGGACAGTTCACAGGCAGTGCGTTATTTCACCGGGATTCGTGTCAATCTTTCGTACGAAGGTGCGAAACAAGTGTTCACAGTCCTCTCGTGTAAGAGTGAGAATATTGGTTTTATCAAAAATAAATAAATAAAGAGTACATGCGCTCTACCGTGCGGCTCCTAGCTCCTCCTCGTTCGTTGGAAACGATTCAACTTCTTTTCACCGACACATGGGATATATAGCATCCGGGTGTTGGGGAACGTCGCATGGGAAACAAAAAATTTCCTACGCACACGCAATACCTATCACGGTGATGTTCATCTACGAGAGGAGATTTCCGATCTACGTACCCTCGTAGATCGCACAGCAGAAGCGTTAAGAAACGCGGTTGATGTAGTGGAACGTCCTCACGTCCCTCGATCCGTCCCGCGAACCGTCCCACGAACCGTCCCGCGATCCGTCCCATGATATGTTGGGAACGTCGCATGGGAAACAAAAATTTTCCTACGCGCACGAAGACCTATCATGGTGATGTCCATCTACGAGAGGGGATGAGTGATCTACGTACCCTCGTAGACCGTACAGCAGAAGCGTTAGAGAACGCGGTTGATGTAGTGGAACGTCCTCACGTCCCTCAATCCACCCCGTGAACAATCCCGCGATCAGTCCCACGATCTAGTACCGAACGGACGGCACCTCCGCGTTCAGCACACGTACAGCTCGACGATGATCTCGGCCTTCTTGATCCAGCAAGAGAGACGGAGAGGTAGAAGAGTTCTCCGGCAGCGTGACGGCGCTCCGGAGGTTGGTGATGACCTTGTCTCAGCAGGGCTCCGCCCGAGCTCCGCAGAAACGCGATCTAGAGGAAAAACCGTGGAGGTATGTGGTCGGGCAGCCGTGGAAAAGTCGTCTCAAATCTGCCATAAAACCTCCATATATATAGGTGGGAGGGAGGGGACCTTGCCTTGGGGCTCAAGGAGCCCCAAGGGGGTCGGCCGAGTCCAAGGGGGAGGACTCTCCCCCCCCCCCAAACCGAGTTGGACTAGGTTTGGTGGGAGGGAGTCCTCCTTCCTTCCCACCTCCTGGTTTTTTTTTTCTTTCTCTCTTGATTTTCTTCTCCTTGGCGCATAGGGCACTTCTGGGCTGTCCCGCCAGTCCACTAAGGGCTGGTGTGTCTCCCCCAAGGCCTATGGGCTTCCCCGGGGTGGGTTGCCCCCCCGGTTAACTCCCGGAACCCATTCGTCATTCCCGGTACATTCCCGGTAACTCCGAAAACCTTCCGGTAATCAAATGAGGTCATCCTACACTACTAGGAAAACTGTTTTTAACGACGGTGTATGTGGTCGTTAAAAGTCAGATTGTGGTCGTTAAAGGTCATTAACGACCACAATCTGCTGGTCGTAGCAGGCTCCGTCGTTAAAAGTATAACGACCACATACCTTTTGTGGTCGTTATTCTTCTAACGATGGCACGGTGTGTCGTCGTTGATCCCAAGGCAATAACGACCACAATTGTAGTATTAACGACCACTTTTGTCATTGTTAATAATGTTATCATGCTAGCGAAAATATCATTAACGACCACTCTCTTCACACTTTGGCGTCCTTCCAAACCATTTATATTTAGTATAACATTACATTGAACAATCACTTTATGCAGCAACCAACATTCCAATATTAACATCCACATTAATACAGAAACAAAAGATTCTAAATCAAAAGGACCATATCATCTTTTATTAATATAAATACCAATATTCTGACATTAAAATCTCATGTAGAAAATTGAGTCGAAAGCACTCCTCATTGTATCACCAATGTATTTGATCATATATATCTAAGAAAAAGACAACTAGGAAAGATAATATTTATTAATCTTCAATCGAGGGACACCACCGTTCTTTGAATGGATATCATCGAGATTGCAATGCCACATTATGCTTCTATATATTACGATGAACCATCATTCCTACAAAATGTGAGTAGTTTATGAAAGTCAGTCCAAGTAAATAAGTGGTCTCGAAGTTTAATGACATGTAAATTCGATGTATGAAAACAGCTTACTTGATCATCTTTGCGTTCACGACCAGAACTATCACTTGGAGATCTACCAGCCAAAAGACGCTTAATTTCTGATACTTCTCGCACCATGCCATTGACCTTTTCTTCGAGTACTTGTTTCTCTTGCTGTGAAGCTTGAAGTTGATAAACCAATTCTGCCTTACTCAATGCTGGTCCTCGCAAATCTCTTGCTCTAATTCCACCTCCAAATCCAACTACGCGATCACGCCGCTTAGATGTATTACATTTCTGCATAACTTCATCATTTGAAAGACCAGGATTCAACTGAACTATGGTCTTAATTTGTGCCTGAAGTGCCAATGGTAAGTTATTTGCATCAACTTATATATCTAAGTAGGAATTTTACACTTGTTGTTCATTATGTAAGTTATTATGGTTAAATTAAGTCTTACATGTTTGGTGGATGTTGTAGAATCAGCAAAGGATGTACCCTTCTTGTGTGTCTCCGAAAAAAGTTTATCCATACTCGGTGGCTTGTTTTCCTTGTCTCCCTGTTCCAACATATGCAAGTGACCATATTAGTTGAAATAAAAAAAGGCAAGACAAGTCAGACTAATCTTATATTATTGGGAATGAAAAACAAGAAAAGTTAAAGTATGTACCATGTCCCAAATTATTTGTCTAAAGGGTTTACTGCCAGATCGATGAAGCATTTTGAGGTTAGCTCTATTTTGGGTATTTCTCTTGCTCTTCTTCTGTAATTAAACAAGATTATATTGTCAACTCCACAAAAGGTTCAAAATTAAGAGGTAACATGAGAACTTACCAAAAACTCCTTGCTGAAGAAATGCTCCTTGACAAGCTATTCCCAATCATCCTTTGGAATGTCTTTAGGTACGTTTTTCACAGCCTCCTGCATAGTATTGCTGGGTTTCACAAAATGGCGGTGCAAGTCTCCACGCCAGTTGATCCAAAGTTTCTTGACATGGTCTAATATCTCATCTTTGTACACATCAATTGCAATGTTCTCGTCAATGTTTTCAAACTTGTCCTAGATAGTTGTTCATAAAACAGAGTAACATAAATACAACAGTGTAGAAATTCAGGTTATATTGCTAGAACTTTGAACCAAACATACCTTAATTGCCTCAAATATATGTTTCCGAGCCGCGTCAGTAATATTGGACCATTCATTTACCCTCATCGGGGTAATTCTAGGATTACGGACGATTCTACCCAAGTGACGTGCAAAACTTTTGGAAAGAGCACGGTTATTGTAAAACTGAACTTTAATTTTTTGGGACTCCATGAGATCAGCTACTTCCTTGCATTTATTCTTCCCACGGACCCTGCGCTTTTCACCTTTTTGAGGTCCTGCACCACTCAAAAGACATGTGTTAATCAAGTACGAAAAAAGGAAAAAACATTTGAGCTAAAATTTGAATTGTAGCAGTCGAAATGAAGCAACAAGTAATTGATTTCCATTGTTGAGCTTACTAGTCTTGGATGTAGTTGGTTCGTCATTGTTACCCTGCACTTCGTCAGTTTCCATATTTTCATCAACTAATCCAGTTGCATTGTTATGCTTATTAGTCTTTGACGTAGCTACAAAGACATGGCTACCCTGGAATCCTTCACTTTCTAGATTTTCATTACCCATTAATTCATCTACACCATTTGCAGTGTCTGAAAATATACAACCAATCGGTCAGCATAGTGGATGAAGGAAAAATGAAAAGTTGACGTTTATCATACCATAAAAGTCATCCATATCATTTCCCATATCACCATAATTACTGACATCAGCTTCATCACTCATACCTGCAATATATTTTGAGTTACTAAAGTATAGAAAAAAATTCCTGGTACAACATATGATACTTAGAAACTCACTTTCAGAATCACCAGCATCCCAACTTCTAGGAAACAAGATTGGTGTATTTGTTGGCGCATCATTTCCCTCTATGAAAAACAAGCAACCACATTATATCATCCAGTACAAGATAGTTTGAATAATATTTTATGTTTGCGTACTACCTTTTGTAGCTAACTCGTACTTTTTCCACAGTTCCTCATCTTGCAAATGAGGACTGTGAGTAACCCTTTTTCTACTGAAATCTGCTATTTGACTTGATTTCTGTGGCAAGGTCCGCCTACTAATACCTTGGTGTACCAGTCCAGACTTATTCAGCTGTGAGTGGCATCTTTCCCGAGCTAATGGTGTCAAGTTTCCATACCTGTGATGACTCATTATGATGCCCTATACATATAGGGTTAGTTGGCAGTGTGCACAAAGGCTATACAAAGTACTATTGAATTAAATAAGTGAATGTTGATGTACTAAAAATGAATTACTAAATGCTAAATAAAGTAAGTACATGACTACTTGTCTCACTGTTTATTAACAAGGCAAAAACTAATATATGAAGCAAATCAATTACTACAGATTAAGAGTTGCATAAACTAGTGCCATCATGTTGTTCTCTTTCGACGTGATGTTGTCAAATTTTGAAGCAATTCATCTTCCTCGCCATTGTCAGGTTCAGCTTCAGACGCTTCATCATCAGACTGTCCATATGGTACACTATAAGCATGACGTGATGGGTTTTTCACAACTGTGTGCCATCCTTTTATAAGATTGTCCTTAACAAAAAACACTTGCGAAACTTGGCTAGCAAGAACGAAAGGCTCATCTGTCCGGAGCAAACGCTGCAGGTTAAGACTAACAATTCCATGCTTGTTGTCTTTCTTCATCCCATGCTCTTTGTCAAATACATCAATCCACTTGCAACGGAATAATGTCACACGCCTTCCACCTAAATATTGGAGTTCGACTATCTCTGTCAATATGCCATAATATTCTACTGTATTAGCATTATCACCTTGTTCTGAAAGTACAACCACCCCACTGTTTTGTGTACAGAGGTGTCTATCTCGACTTTCGACACGATATCTGAATCCATTCATATCATAGCCAGTAAAACATGTTACATTTTCCAATGGACCACGTGATAGTGCCAAAAGGTCTTCAATGAGCTCACTCTTATCATGTCCGTGCAAGCTAGCTACCTATGGAGTGACAAATAGCTATGTTAAACTCTTCACATAAAGATAATACAAATGTACGTGCATATGTACGTACATATATACTTTATTCTGGATTCTTTTGTCTTACCTTTTCTTTGAACCATTGATTGAAATTCTGGTTCCACCTACTTGTAAATGGTTGCAGTGCACATCCCTCTTGACTACTGGAGTACTCACTACAATAATACAAAGTTTAATTGATATGGGCACGCAAAAATTAGTTCACTAAGAAGTTAAGAAGCTAACCGATTAATCAATACCTGATATATGGTTGAACTTCATCACAGTTTCTCAAAACATAAATATGGGCTTGCTCTGCTTCATGGAGACTAATATCTCGAGTTTTACGACCACCTGATGGCCTTCCATCATGATTAAATATTGACAGATAATAGTTGTCATCCCCTGGTGCATCATTGATTCTGCCTGGTCGATTATGCTTTGTCTGGACATCATCCAAATACCTAGAGCACAATGTAATGAACTCTTCCGCAATGTATCCCTCTGCAATCGAAGCCTCAGGACGTGCCATATTTCGCACTAGCGATTTCAGACACTTTATTTGTCTCTCAAAGAGATACATCCACCGATATATTGTAGGTCCACCAACAAGAGCCTCATTAGCCAAATGAATAGGCAGATGCATCATGACATCAAAAAAGGATGGTGGGAATTCCTTTTCAAGCTTACATAGTGTCACGGGTATTTGGGCCTGCATTTCATTAAGGTCTTCTACTGAAAGTGATTTGGAGTTTAATTTGCAAAAGAACTGGGAAAGCTCAACCAGAGGGTCATAAATATTCTGGGGAACAAGTCCTCGCAGTGCAAGAGGAAGTAAATGATTTAGGATAACATGGCAGTCATGGCTCTTCAGTCCAGAATTTTTTTTGTCTTTCATGTTAGTGCAGCGGCCAAGGTTTGAACAAAATCCATCTGGAAGTTCGAGGTCCTTAAAAAACCGAAGGAACAAAATCTTATTGGGCTGAAGCAAAGTGAAAGGTGCAGACGGAAAAGTGGATTTTTCTACTTCCTCGTCCGGATGCATACTTGGCCTTATTTTCATTAATTGCAAATCGCGCCGAGAATTTATGTTGTCCTTCGTCTTTCCTTTGACATCCATAATTGTTCCCATGATACTATCACATATATTCTTTTCTATATGCATGACATCAAGGTTATGGCGCAACAAAAGAGTTTTGAAATATGGCAAATTACAAAATATGCTCCTTTTGTTCCAGCTATCTCCTCTCTCATCATGGGACACCTTTGTCTTCTTACTTGCATCTTTCGACAAGATAATCCCCTCTAGATCAGCCACTTGGTCCATCACATTTTGTCCTGTCAAGGGTGCTGGTGGTTCTCTGGTTTCTATGGTACCATCAAAAGATTTTTTATCTCTTCTCCACCTATGGTTTTTAGGAAGAAAGCGTCGATGACCCATGTAACAGAACTTCCCACCTTTTTTAAGCCATAATGAACAAGTCCCACTGTGGCATACTGGACAAGCCAATTTTCCTTTCGTGCTATATCCAGAAAGGTTGGCATAACCAGGGAAGTCATGGACCATCCACAGAAGTGCTGCACGCAGTGTGAAACTTGTTTTCGTTGATGCATCATAAGTGTCAACACCATCGTTCCAAAGTTCAATAAGTTCCTGTACAAGTGGTTGCAGATAAATATCAATTGCATCACCAGGACCATCAGGCCCTGGAATCAACATGGACAACATCACATTTTCTTGTTTCATGCACATCCATGGGGGCAAATTTAGGGGAACAATGAATACAGGCCAAATGCTATAAGATGTTCGCATGGTTTTGTATGGTTGGAAGCCATCAGAAGAGAGACAAAACCTAATATTTCGAATTTCTTTTGCAAACGAGGAGTTTTTTTCATCAAAATATTTCCAAGCTTTTGAGTCAGCAGGGCATCTCATCACACCATCATCTACCCTGCCCTCAGCATGCCACCTAAAGGATTCAGCAGTTTTGTGGCACATGAACATCCTTTGCAGCCTTGGCTTTAATGGAAAATAACGCATTGTTTTTTGTGGAATCTTCTTCCCTTTTGCGGAGTGCAGAGTGGTGCCTGTGCGCTTGTCTTCCTTCCATCTAGATGCTCCACACACCTTGCATGACTCCGCATTTATATCTTCTTTCCAGTAGAGCATGCAATGATTCGTGCAAGCATCAATTTTCCTATAACTTAGTCCTAGTTCCTGAATAGTTTTTTTCGCTTCATAATAAGAATTTGGCAAAGTAGAGTTCTGTGGTAGGAAAGCCTTCCGCAAATATTCCAACAACATGGTGAAGGACTTGTTGCTCCACTTTCCCATATTCTTAATGTGAAGCAAGTTAACTAGTGCAGATAATTTTGTGGTATTAGACCCTTGGTAAAGTGGCTGGTTATAGTTGTCGAGCAATTTATAGAACTTTGCTGCTTCATTATTTGGTTCCTCCTCGTTAGATGGTGGTGTCATTGTTTGCTCAGTTGGATTATTATTTTGAGGAAACATATCATGCAACAAATCCTGCATCGGCTCATATCCATCTGCACTCTCTACTTGTATTTCTTCATCGCCTTCACCTTCAGAAACCGTTTGAGGTTCCCTCACAACTTCACCATGATGGTACCAAAAGGTATAGTTTTTGAGAATTCCATACACTTTCAGGTGGGCAGAAACCAATTCACGAGAATGAGAGTATGTGTTGCAGCATTTGATGCATGGACATCGAATTTCATTTTCCCTGCCCACATGGCTGAACGCGTAGTCGAGGAAATTCTCTACCCCTTCTAGGTATTCCTCATTTAATCGCTCATCAACTAGTCCCATCCATGTCTTACTTGGAGCCATCTCTAATATATTTACTGTTTTAGTTCGTAGTTATCCTGCATTTATGTTATCCGATGTAAGGCATGTCAGATTATAGAATAAATCATATTTATTGTGTATGATCTATAGATGAATGGTTTGTACTGATAATGGCGTTTCAGAATTTTGAATCATAATAAAGGAAACAAAATTTTACATACATATTTGGTAATCAGTATCAACAACAGAGCATGAATATCCCGCAATAGAAAAAACAGAGCAAGGTGTTCAACGAACAAACCTGCAGCGGAGTTGCGTGGGCGGACGGTGAAGTGCAGGCGGCAGCGCGGGTGCACTAGGGTCGAGGCTAACCGGCGAAGTGGAGGTGGCAATCCAGGCGTGCGTTGGGGTTGAGGCGACCGGCGATGTGCCGGCGGCAGCGCCGGAGTACCCGGTCGAGGCTACCGGCCACAAGCAGGCAGCATCGCTTACGCGCCGGGGACGAGGCGACTGACCAGGTGCGGGCTGCAGCGCGGATAGGTGGAGAACAGAAGGGAGATGCGATCTATGGACTCGTGGATTGAGCGAGCTTGGGGAGGAGAGGAGAAGGAGGCGTAGGGAGATGAGATCCTAACAGATTAAATATGTCAATTTCTGTTACGGAGTGTTATCTAGAGGAAATTGCCAGCACTTTGCGCCAAAAAATATTCAGGCCTCCCGCTCTTTCAGTTGAGAACCAAAAATATTTATTGCCTACGTTTGTGCTACAAAACCTGAGGATTTGATCTATAAAAAAACTTGTGTATCTTAACTTTTGAAGGGCACGGCCTATACCTACATGTACGTGTAGCTTTACTTTTTTAAGCTAACTGAATCAAGCACAAATGTATGTTCATATATTAAAAAAGAAAAGCGCATTCCTGATGGTTTCAGTATACTTGGACAGACATGAAACAGAGGAAACAGTAGCAGGTTCAGTTTCAAGTACAGAAGCACAGAATTTTTATACAATGGATTTCTTTTTCTTTTTTCTTCTTTCAGTAACAATATACATTGACTAATCCAAGCATTGAATGGTACAACTCCTATTTCTACAAGTTTCTTAGCATTGCAAGCAACCGACTTGCCTTTGCTGCAACAAATGCACACAAAAGACTGAACTTAGCTTAGCCAACACGTACACTGATGACACACCTGCACTGAACCTGCAGTAAGTTGCAACGATCTTTCACAATCACTTGACATTGCAATAACAATTATTTCACCACAGTCAGGTTTAAGCTAACATTCTAATGGTTTGCCATACAAAATGACTTGTGATCTGAAGGTACTAGTGCAGATAAAATTAATCGGTGAAGCACATGTTCATGACATCGCCAAAATACAATGCCTATTTCCAAGCCCATTCGTATATCTTATAATACAAGTCTGGGGATATGAAGATCCAGTTACGGATAAAAGGAAAATATCTGAAAGTCAATCACTTGTTCATAGGCTGACATAGGAATAACAATAACAAATGTTACAAATAAAGGCACTAATCTTGAATTGTGCTGACAATGACCCTAACTGAAAACAAACAATAATATTGTTCCTTAGCATACAATATTTATTTTTCCATGATCTTGTAATAGTCAGGGATATAAATTCGTATGAAGTCTCTACGTATTTTGTTCAGATTCCTCTTATGCCTGGGTGCATTCCTGGATCTTGCTTCCCTCCTCAATGCAGCATCGCTAGCGCTTCTTTCATTAAATTCCTTCCTGATCTTCTGGTATATTTCATCTTGGTTGTTTTCCTCCTCGGAATCTTCGACAACTTGCCGTCGTAGATACTCAATAGAGTCTTCATCCACATCAATTATCGACACATCACTGCTCCGTTCTTCATCTGGAGATTCTTCTGCCTCCTGATTAATTGTATCTGGAACAAAGTGAACCATGGTGGCTCCTTGCACCTTCTTCTGCATCTAATGAGTAGCAGAATTAACCAACAAGTCCACTTTTACCTCAGGTTATATTGAATCTGAAGGAGAATGTAAGATAAATCATGTACCTCTCCATCCAAAGTATGGGAAACAACCTCAACCATGGAATTCGCCTGCTCCATCAAGTGTATCTGTACTGAGCCTGCACCAACGCCATCTTTGCAGCCTACAGAATAATGGAACATAATCAACCATCAAGGAAACTAATTAGTGTAATTAACATCACAATGGAAAGAGTAAATACTCACCCGGACAAAAATCTACAGCCAATGGGTCGGAGTCGCAGTGGCCGGTGGAATTATGTGGTTCATCAGAGGCACTGGGTGGAGCAGTCCTCTGGACGACGGCCATGGAGGCTTCCATCGAGAGGTTGTGCAAAACTGAGGATGGGGAGGACTAACTTATAGGATTAGGAAGAGATTAGATTTGTTGGGATTGGAGGATTTAGCGCCAATATTTGGAGAACCCGCCAAGATTTGTTGGGAGGTCTGCGGGGGAGAGATAAACAGAGGAGACTTTTTTCTTTTTAAACACAAGGAGAAGGAGAGTTTGTTAGAGCTGTACGTGCATGCTAGCCATCAATAACAACAACGACCGCTCAGCTAGCGACGGGTCAAAGCGGTGGTTGTTGAAAATAGTACGTATACTTGGTTTCCACCACGCGGGGTTCCCCTCGGGTCTTCAACGACCAAGAGTTTTTACGCACGGTCGTTAATGCTAGTATTTGTAGTAGTGCTATATATCAATCTTCGTTTCCGGACCATTCCGGAAACCCTCATGACGTCCGTGATCTCATCCGGGACTCTGAACAACATTCGGTAACCAACCATATAACTCAAATACGCATAAAACAACGTCGAACCTTAAGTGTGCAGACCCTGCGGGTTCGAGAACTATGTAGACATGACCCGAGAGACTCCTCGGTCAATATCCAATAGCGGGACCTGGATGCCCATATTGGATCCTACATATTATACGAAGATCTTATCGTTTGAACCTCAGTGCCAAGGATTCGTATAATCCCGTATGTCATTCCCTTTGTCCTTCGGTATGTTACTTGCCCGAGATTCGATCGTCAGTATCCGCATACCTATTTCAATCTCGTTTACCGGCAAGTCTCTTTACTCGTTCCGTAATACAAGATCCCGCAACTTACACTAAGTTACATTGCTTGCAAGGCTTGTGTGTGATGTTGTATTACCGAGTGGGCCCCGAGATACCTCTCCGTCACACGGAGTGACAAATCCCAGTCTTGATCCATACTAACTCAACCAACACCTTCGGAGATACCTGTAGAGCATCTTTATAGTCACCCAGTTACGTTGCGACGTTTGATACACACAAAGCATTCCTCCGGTGTCAGTGAGTTATATGATCTCATGGTCATAGGAATAAATACTTGAGACGCAGAAACAGTAGCAACAAAATGACACGATCAACATGCTACGTCTATTAGTTTGGGTCTAGTCCATCACGTGATTCTCCCAATGACGTGATCCAGTTATCAAGCAACAACACCTTGTTCATAATCAGAAGACACTGACTATCATCGATCAACTGGCTAGCCAACTAGAGGCATGCTAGGGACGGTGTTTTGTCTATGTATCCACACATGTAAATGAGTCTTCATTCAATGCAGTTATAGCATGGATAATAAACTATTATCTTGATACAAGAATTATAATAATAACTATATTTATTATTGCCTCTAGGGCATAATTCCAACAGTCTCCCACTTGCACTAGAGTCAATAATCTAGCCCTCACATCACCATGCGAATTACATTGTAATAAATCTAACACCCATACAGTTCTGGTGTCGATCATGTTTTGGCCGTGGAAGAGGTTTAGTCAGCGGGTCTGCTACATTCAGATCCGTGTGCACTTTGCATATATTTACGTCCTCTTCCTCGACGTAGTCGCGGATGAGGTTGAAGCGTCGTTTGATGTGTCTGGTCTTCTTGTGAAACCGTGGTTCCTTTGCTAAGGCAATGGCACCCGTGTTGTCACAGAACAAGGTTATTGGATCCAGTGCACTTGGCACCACTCCAAGATCCGTCATGAACTGCTTCATCCAGACACCCTCCTTAGCCGCCTCCGAGGCAGCCATGTACTCCGCTTCACATGTAGAATCTGCTACGACGCTTTGCTTGGAACTGCACCAGCTTACTGCACCCCCATTAAGAATAAATACGTATCCGGTTTGCGACTTAGAGTCGTCCGGATCTGTGTCAAAGCTTGCATCGACGTAACCTTTTACGGCGAGCTCTTCGTCACCTCCATATACGAGAAACATCTCCTTAGTCCTTTTCAGGTACTTCAGGATATTCTTGACCGCTGTCTAGTGATCCACTCCTGGATTACTCTGGAACCTACCTGCCATACTTATGGCCAGGCTAACATCCGGTCTAGTGCACAGCATCGCATACATGATAGAACCTATGGCTGAAGCATAGGGGATGGAGCGCATATGCTCTCTATCTTCATCAGTTGCTGGGCACTGAGTCTTACTCAATCTCGTACCTTGTAAAACTGGCAAGAACCCTTTCTTGGACTGTTCCATTTTGAATCTCTTCAAAACTTTATCAAGGTATGTGCTTTGTGAAAGTCCTATCAGGCGTTTTGATCTATCCCTATAGATCTTAATGCCTAGAATGTAAGCAGCTTCTCCTAGGTCCTTCATAGAGAAACTTTTATTCAAGTAACCTTTTATGCTCTCCAAAAGCTCTACGTTGTTTCCAATCAGTAATATGTCATCCACATATAATATTAGAAACGCCACAGAGCTCCCACTCACTTTCTTGTAAATACAAGATTCTCCAACCACTTGTATAAACCCAAATGCTTTGATCACCTCATCAAAACGTTTGTTCCAACTCCGAGATGCTTGCACCAGTCCATAAATGGATCGCTGGAGCTTGCACACCTTGTTAGCATTCTTAGGATCGACAAAACCTTCGGGCTGCATCATATACAACTCTTCCTTAAGGAAACCGTTAAGGAACGCCGTTTTGACATCCATCTGCCAGATTTCATAATCGAAAAATGCAGCTATTGCTAACATGATTCTGACGGACTTAAGCATCGCCACGGGTGAGAAAGTCTCATCGTAGTCCATTCCTGGAACTTGTGAAAAACCCTTTGCCACAAGTCGAGCTTTATAAACGGTCACATTACCGTCAGCGTCCGTCTTCTTCTTAAAGATCCATTTGTTCTGAATAGGCTTGCGGCCCTCAGGTAGTATCTCCAAAGTCCACACTTTGTTCTCATACATGGATCCTATCTCGGATTTCATGGCTTCTAGCCATTTGTTGGAATCTGGGCCCACCATTGCTTCTTCATAACTCGCAGGTTCATTGTTGTCTAACAACATGATTGATAAGACGGGATTACCGTACCACTCTGGAGCAGCACGTGATCTCGTCGACCTGCGTGGTTCAACAGAAACTTGAACTGGAGTTTCATAATCATCATCATTATCTTCCTCCTCAACCGGCGTCGCAATGACAGAGGTTTCCCCTTGCCCTGCGCCACCATCCAGAGGGATGAGAGGTTCGACAACCTCGTCAAGTTCTATCTTCCTCCCACTCAATTCTCTCGAGAGAAACTCCTTCTCGAGAAAAGCTCCGTTCTTAGCAACAAACACTTTGCCCTCGGATTTGAGATAGAAGGTGTACCCAACTGTCTCTTTTGGGTAATCTATGAAGACGCACTTTTCCGCTTTGGGTTCCAGCTTTTCAGGCTGAAGCTTTTTGACATAAGCATCACATCCCCAAACTTTAAGAAACGACAACTTTGGTCTCTTGCCATACAACAGTTCGTATGGTGTCGTCTCAACGGATTTTGATGGTGCCCTATTTAAAGTGAATGCAGCTGTTTCTAATGCATAACCCCAAAATGATAACGGCAAATCAGTAAGAGACATCATAGATCACACCATCTCTAACAAAGTACGATTACGACGTTCGGACACACCATTACGCTGTGGTGTTCCAGGCGGTGTTAACTGTGAAACAATTCCACATTGTCTCAAGTGAGCACCAAATTCGAAACTCAGATATTCACCCCCACGATCAGACCGTAGGAACTTGATCTTCTTGTTATGATGATTTTCCTCTTCACTCTGAAATTGCTTGAACTTTTCAAATGTTTCAGACTTGTGCTTCATCAAGTAGACATAGCCATACCTACTCAAATCGTCAGTGAAGGTGAGAAAATAACGATATCCGCCGCGTGCCTCCACGCTCATCGAACCACACACATCGGTATGTATGATTTCCAATAAGTCACTTGCACGCTCCATTGTTCCGGAGAACGGAGTCTTAGTCATCTTGCCCATGAGGCATGGTTCGCACGTGTCAAGTGAATCAAAGTCAAGTGACTCCAAAAGTCCATCAGCATGGAGTTTCTTCATGCGCTTTACACCAATATGACCTAAGCGGCAGTGCCACAAAAATATGGCGCTATCATTGTTTACTCTAACTCTTTTGGTCTCAATGTTATGTATATGCGTATCGCTATCAAGATTCAATATGAACAATCCTCTCACATTCGGTGCATGACCATAAAAGATGTTACTCATAGAAATAGAACAACCATTATTCTCTGACTTAAAAGAGTAACCGTCTCGCAATAAACAAGATCCAGATATAATGTTCATGCTCAACGCAGGCACTAAATAAAAATGATTTAAGTTCATCACTAATCCCGACGGTAGCTGAAGTGACACTGTGCCGACGGTGATTGCATCAACCTTGGAACCATTTCCTACGCGCATCGTCACTTCATCTTTCGCCAGCCTTCGCCTATTCCGCAGTTCCTGTTTCGAGTTGCAAATATGAGCAACAGAACCGGTATCGAATACCCAGGCACTACTACGAGAGCCGGTTAAGTACACATCAATAACATGTATATCAAATATACCTGATTTTTCTTTGCCCGCCTTCTTATCTGCCAGATACTTGGGGCAATTGCGCTTCCAGTGACCCATACCCTTGCAATAGAAACACTCCGTTTCAGGCTTAGGTCCAGCTTTGGGTTTCTTCGGCGGATTGGCAACAGGCTTGCCGCTCTTCTTCGAATTGCCCTTCTTGCCTTTGTCGTTTCTCTTGAAACTAGTGGTCTTATTCACCATCAACACTTGATGTTCTTTACGGAGTTCAGACTCTGCGACTTTCAACATCGCAAACAACTCGCCGGGAGACTTGTTCATCCCTTGCATGTTGTAGTTCAACACAAAGCCTTTGTAGCTTGGCGGCAGTGATTGAAGGATTCTGTCAGTGATAGCTTCTTGCGGGAGTTCAATCCCGAGTTTAGCTAGACGGTTTGAGTACCCAGACATTTTGAGCACATGTTCGCTGACAGACGAGTTTTCCTCTATCTTGCAAGCATAGAATTTATCGGAGGTCTCATACCTCTCGATCCGGGCGTTCTTCTGAAAGATGAACTCCAACTCCTGGAACATCTCAAATGCTCCATGACGCTCAAAGCGACGTTGAAGTCCCGGTTCTAAGCCATACAAGACTGCACATTGAACTATTGAGTAGTCATCCTTACGTGTTAACCAAGCATTCTTAACATCCTGATCAGCCGTAGCGGGTGGTTCATCTCCTAGCGCAGCATTAAGGACATAATCCTTCTTCCCAGCTTGTAAGATTAGCTTAAGATTACGAGCCCAGTCTACAAAGTTGCTTCCATCATCTTTCAACTTAGCTTTCTCTAGGAACGTATTAAAATTCAGGATGACTGTCGCGTGAGCCATGATCTACAACACAAATATATTCAAAGTGGACTTAGACTATGTTCAAGATAATTAGAGTTCAACTTAATCAAATTATATGCCAAACTCCCACTCAAAAAGTACATCTCTCTAGTCATTTGAGTGGTTCATGATCCACTTACACTATCCCAAGTCCGATCATCACGTGAGTTGAGTATAGTTTCAGTGGTAAGCATCCCTATGCTAATCATATCAACTATATGATTCATGATCGACCTTTCGGTCTCATGTGTTCCGAGGCCATGTCTGCACATGCTAGGCTCGTCAAGCTTAACCCGAGTGTTCCGCGTGCGCAACTGTTTTGCGCCCGTTGTATGTGGACGTTGAGTCTATCACACCCGATCATCACGTGGTGTCTCGAAACGACGAACTATAGCAACGGTGCACAGTCGGGGAGAACACAATTTCGTCTTGAAATTTTAGTGAGAGATCACCTCATAATGCTACCGTCGTTCTAAGCAAAATAAGGTGCATAAAAGGATTAACATCACATGCAATTCATAAGTGACATGATATGGCCATCATCACGTGCTTCTTGATCTCCATCACCAAAGCACCGGCACGATCTTCTTGTCACCGGCGCCACACCATGATCATCCATCAACGTGTTGCCATCGGGGTTGTCGTGCTACTCATGCTATTACTACTAAAGCTACATCCTAGCAAAATAGTAAACGCATATGCAAGCACAAACGTTAGTATAAAGACAACCCTATGGCTCCTGCCGGTTGCCGTACCATCGACGTGCAAGTCGATATTTCTATTACAACATGATCATCTCATACATCCAATATATCACATCACATCGTTGGCCATATCACATCACAATCATACCCTGCAAAAACAAGTTAGACGTCCTCTAATTTTGTTGTTGCATGTTTTACGTGGTGACCAAGGGTATCTAGTAGGATCGCATCTTACTTACGCAAACACCACAACGGAGATATATGAGTTGCTATTTAACCTCATCCAAGGACCTCCTCGGTCAAATCCGATTCAACTAAAGTTGGAGAAACCGACACTTGCTAGTCATCTTTGAGCAAAGGGGGTTACTCATAACGATGAAACCAGTCTCTCGTAAGCGTACGAGTAATGTCGGTCCAAGCCGCTTCAATCCAACAATACCGCGGAATCAAGAAAAGACTAAGGAGGGCAGCAAAACGCACATCACCGCCCACAAAAACTTTTGTGTTCTACTCGAGAAGACATCTACGCATGAACCTAGGTCATGATGCCACTGTTTGGAACGTCGCATGGGAAACAAAAAATTTCCTACGCGCACGAAGACCTATCATGGTGATGTCCATCTACGAGAGGGGATGAGTGATCTACGTACCATCGTAGACCGTACAGCAGAAGCGTTAGAGAACGCGGTTGATGTAGTGGAACGTCCTCACGTCCCTCGATCCGCCCCGCGAACAATCCCGCGATCAGTCCCACGATCTAGTACCGAACGGACGGCACCTCCGCGTTCAGCACACGTACAGCTCAACGATGATCTCGGCCTTCTTGATCCAGCAAGAGAGACGGAGAGGTAGAAGAGTTCTCCGGCAGCGTGACGGCGCTCCGGAGGTTGGTGATGACCTTGTCTCAGCAGGGCTCCGCCCGAGCTCCGCAGAAACGCGATCTAGAGGAAAAACCGTGGAGGTATGTGGTCGGGCAGCCGTGGAAAAGTCGTCTCAAATCTGCCCTAAAACCTCCGTATATATAGGTGGGAGGGAGGGGACCTTGCCTTGGGGCTCAAGGAGCCCCAAGGGGGTCGGCCGAGTCCAAGGGGGAGGACTCTCCCCCCCAAACCGAGTTGGACTAGGTTTGGTGGGAGGGAGTCCTCCTTCCTTCCCACCTCCTCGTTTTTTTTCTTTCTCTCTTGATTTTCTTCTCCTTGGCGCATAGGGCACTTGTGGGCTGTCCCACCAGCCCACTAAGGGCTGGTGTGTCTCCCCCAAGGCCTATGGGCTTCCCCGGGGTGGGTTGCCCCCCCCCCCCCCCCCCCCCCCGGTGAACTCCCGGAACCCATTCGTCATTCCCGGTACATTCCCGGTAACTCCGAAAACCTTCCGGTAATCAAATGAGGTCATCCTATATATCAATCTTCGTTTCCGGACCATTCCGGAAACCCTCGTGACGTCCGTGATCTCATCCGGGACTCCGAACAACATTCGGTAACCAACCATATAACTCAAATACGCATAAAACAACGTCGAACCTTAAGTGTGCAGACCCTGCGGGTTCGAGAACTATGTAGACATGACCCGAGAGACTCCTCGGTCAATATCCAATAGCGGGACCTGGATGCCCATATTGGATCCTACATATTCTACGAAGATCTTATCGTTTGAACCTCAGTGCCAAGGATTCGTATAATCCCGTATGTCATTCCCTTTGTCCTTCGGTATGTTACTTGCCCGAGATTCGATCGTCAGTATCCGCATACCTATTTCAATCTCGTTTACCGACAAGTCTCTTTACTCGTTCCGTAATACAAGATCCCGCAACTTACACTAAGTTACATTGCTTGCAAGGCTTGTGTGTGATGTTGTATTACCGAGTGGGCCCCGAGATACCTCTCCGTCACACGGAGTGACAAATCCCAGTCTTGATCCATACTAACTCAACCAACACCTTCGGAGATACCTGTAGAGCATCTTTATAGTCACCCAGTTACGTTGCGACGTTTGATACACACAAAGCATTCCTCCGGTGTCAGTGAGTTATATGATCTCATGGTCATAGGAATAAATACTTGACACGCAGAAAACAGTAGCAACAAAATGACACGATCAACATGCTACGTCTATTAGTTTGGGTCTAGTCCATCACGTGATTCTCCCAATGATGTGATCCAGTTATCAAGCAACAACACCTTGTTCATAATCAGAAGACACTGACTATCATCGATCAACTCGCTAGCCAACTAGAGGCATGCTAGGGATGGTGTTTTGTCTATATATCCACACATGTAAATGAGTCTTCATTCAATACAATTATAGCATGGATAATAAACTATTATCTTGATACAGGAATTATAATAATAACTATATTTATTATTGCCTCTAGGGCATAATTCCAACATGATACGCTCTGATCTAGTGCCGAACGGACGACACCTACGCGTTCAGCACACGTACAACTCGACGATGATCTCGGCCTTCTTGATCCAGCAAGAGAGACGGAGAGGTAGATGAGTTCTCCGGCAGCGTGACGGCGCTCCAGAGGTTGGTGGTGATCTTATTCCAGCAGGGCTCCGCCCAAGCTCCGCAGAAACGCGATCTAGAGGAAAATTGGGACAATTCTCACTGATCCACTGGCTCAAATTTATTGCTGTCTGACGACCCCTCCGGTCTTCTCTCGCCGGGAGGGATGCGCGCTCGATCTCACCATTGATACCTGCACAGATAGCATTCATTTTTGCTACAGCTTTCTGCATGCACATCCTCTTGAATAGCTTGAACCAATCTTTGTTTTTGAATTTCGAATAAAAATTAGCTGCCAAATGCCTCATGCACCACCTTGTCTCTAGATCGGGCCACCCCCAATCTGGATCTTGTGAAGCCTTAATTATCTCGAGCGCGCTTAATAGTCCGGTGTTGCGATCAGAGATGATGCAAACCCCTTCCCGATCTTAGATGACCCCCATCCTCAGGCAACACAGGAACCATATCCAACTATGTTTGTTTTCGCTCTCCACTAGTGCATAGACAATAGGAAGAAGTTGATTGTTTGCATCAGCTGTCATCGCCACTAAGAGTGTGCCCTTGTACTTTCCAGTGAGAAATGTATCATCAATTGATACAACCGGACGACAATGCTTGAATGCTTGTATAGTCTGGGCAAATGCCCAGAATAAGCGGTCCAGGATTTGCTCGTCCGGGTTCAATGGATTTTGACGTTCTTTCCGGAAAACTTGAGTCCCCCTGTTAGCAACTGAAATCTGATGCAACATTCTGGGGGCAAAAGAGTACGCCTCCTCATAGGTTCCATACAACCTCTGAAATATCATTTCCTTTGCATGATGAGCCTTGCTGTAGCTGACAGGGAAACCAATCGGATGAGATGCAGTTGCCCGCAAAGCCCTAATACTAATATTAAGACTTTCCTGCACAATGGTTTGCATGACCTGTGACACATATTCTGCAGTCACATTGCGGTGCTATGAAAGAGTGCCGGTTTGCTCACAGCCATGTTGCTCTATTTTGTGACATGCCATGGCTGACATACCCAAGGCTTCTGGCGAGCAATAACTCTTCCGCCGCAACCCGCTTCATGATGGATGCATATGAGCTTCAACTCCTTTTTTATCAGACTGCTTCACTCTATGTTGCCTGTGTATGACAATTGCATAGCTATGTATTGCTTGTTTAGCAGATTTCTTATCTGGGAAAATCTGTCCAACGGCCAGACTTCCCGCTTGTAGGCCAGCAACAGAGTGAAATTCATTGGTGATGCTCATAACCTGTAAAAACTCTGGGTTGATTGGTGCAGCGACCGCCTTCTCAGGAGGAACAACTTCATCATCATCTGATTCCGAAGAGGCAGAAGAATGACCATCATCGTCATCATCTAGCGCCTCCGGCAATCTCTCGACATGTTCGCTCATGACAGCGACCGCAGACCAATATCCCGTGTCATACACTTGTTGGCCACCTGTTGGTTTCGATTGGCCGGTGTCGGGGGCTACAGTTATGGCCACTTGTTGGCCACCCCTTGGTTCCGATGGGCCGGCGTCAGGGGCTACAGTTATGGCCAACTCGGCCTCACCGGCACCGCTACTGCACTCGGCGACATCACTGGCAGAAATGAACTCCACATAAAGCATGGGTTGTCCATACATGGAGTTATTGGGATTGCTTTTAAAAACCATGTACGACGCCCATGCTCTTTCACCACTAACCCGCCGCAGAACCCAACGATTTCCTCCCTCAACCACGAAAGCCTCCATGGTCATTTTTTTTTCCATTCATCGCTGAACCAAACACCGCTCGGATGCACCTTCTAACTGCCGCATACTCTATATTAACCATATCTTTCACTACAACCGTAGACATCCCGCACCTAGACACATCCACACCCGAAGGACCCTCACGTACGATGTGCCCATAAAACACTAACAAATTTTCCATAGTACCTAACGAGCAGCCATATTTATATCGTTAGTCCATTAAAAATCATATTTTTATATTTACATTGTAATAACATCCATTTTTTATCTTTTTTTACATATAACAAATTGACAAATATTCACAGATGCTATATATCTACGCATAATAATTTATATTGTACCATTTGTGGCGACACTACATATACAAAATAAATACATCATAAATTAGAATATGTCATTCATACCTCTGGTTTAGTAAGGACATCCTTACGAATATCACAGTTAACTTATCACCAGTATAATATCAGCGAATTCGACCTATTATCATATGAACAGAAATATTACACACGCGTCTTGCATGTAATATATAATAATACTAATGGAGTTAACATATTATTACATGTTTAACAAAAGTGCTAGTTACATATAAACGGAGTCGACATATTATCACATGAACAAAAATGTTACACACATATTATTTTACCTTCCTAAGGTTTCTAAAATGCAGTTGCATGGATAAACATTGCATGGATAAACATATCACCAGTAATTTATCAAAGTAATCGACCTATTATCACATGAACAAAAATGCTAGTTGCATGCATGCGTCTTGCATATATAATTACTCAACAAAGTGATACATTACAGTCTTAATAAACAGAAAGTACATACTTAAAAAACTAATCAAATAGACTAAAATTTTCGTGCATGCGAACAAAACTACGAAAATGAATAGATTTTACCTTGATCTATCTTTCTTTCAACTGCAACATATTCGAAATCCAACCCAAAAGACCAGAAATCTTGAAACAAAGTGAAGAAAGGAGTGTGTTCTTCAGCTACAGAGAAAAGAGAAGACACTGAGAATAACCCAAAATAAAAACATCATGCATGCAAACACAATCAACAGAAATGGAAAACTCTTACCTTGATCTATCTTTTACTCAACTACGACGTCTTCAAAATCCAATTTAAAACCGTCCTAAATCAGCACTTAAAATGTGTATGAAGTAGTTCTTGAGAGAAAGAGAAGAGAGTGAGAAAGAGGAGCTGCTGTGTGTGCTGAAGCAAGAGAAAGGAGGCAACGGGAGAGTGAGAGAGGAGGCAGCGTCGGTATATAAAGAAGAAGATGTGTACTGTTTTGTCGGTGAGAGTTAGCGCCGTCAGCGCCGTCAGCGTCGGAGTTGGCGCCGTTTGCATTGCAATGCCCACCACCAGAAGACAGCAGCCTCGGAGTCAGCACAATCAACGTCGCTGTCGTTGCGCGTGCAGATTCCCGGCCGGCCGCCAGGGGTGGTGGCGGCAGGGCCCACCATATTACAGCCCGTTACGTCACGGCGTGGCGGGAACGGAATCCAGCGCCGGCCGCCTGGGCTGGTGGCAGCAGGCCCCAGCCGCCTCGGGTGGTGGCGGTAGGTGTCACGTGCCGCCTGGCGCGCCTGCCGCCATGCGAGGAGGGGGCCCTTTTCGACTTTAGCTTGTGTATGTGGTCTTTTCTGGTAAATCAGTTTGAGAGAGGGTCCTTTTGAACAAAAATTCTCGTTGAATACGCTTCTCCCTTGTCGTTATCAAGAAAGACACTAGTCAGGATTGAACGGTAGCATCAAAGCCTACCAACATTTTTCTGTTAAAAATGTGTTATACGGATAGTTCTTGAAAATAATAGTATTAGTACATTCGCTCCACTATATATAATTGTGCCTTCCAACTATTTTTGGACCATCAATGGCCTGCATCAACGATCCATAGTGTTTCTTGGTTTTGTGCACTATTCCTATTCCTAGGGACAACTAGATGGAGCACTTGTGTGTGGCACATATGCAATGCTAACGTCCAATATACGCCTCATGTGCAGGTTTGACGAAACTGAACATGTGCAGGTTTGACGAAAGTGAAAAAAGCATCATGCGACAAAATGATGTACACCAAATTTGTCGGGGTTTTAAGTTTTTGTATGGTTTTGTTATCACGCTGCAAGTTTATGTACACCGAGTGAAATTAACTTGTTAGTATGAAATATATTTTTAGTACATCCAATGAATTGATTTTTCCTATTCATAACTGTTAGTATATATTTTCTTTTCTGTGTAAGCTGGCCAAACTTTATCAATTTCATACGAGGCCAGCGTACGTACACGACGAGGCCGGCCTGGTCGTATACGAGCGGTCTAGTCCTATTGTAATTTCAAAGTCCTAGTGCGAGCAAATTAACGGAGTTAACTATCCGCTCAGGTAGGATTACGCGCTCCATGTGGGCGCCACGGCCGCCGCACGCTCGAACATTCCGCCACACAGCTGTGTGATAAGCAACGTGCCGCTGCCCACGTGGTGCCGTCTCGAGCTTTAAGTTCAAGGCATGGATGGCACCGTCGCTGTCTGCCTTTCATAATCGAGGCAGAGGGTGGTTCGAATTTGAGAAAGGGACGTGCCGGCGGGTGGATGGGTCGCGCGCGCGGCAGATAGAAAGATAGAGGGGAAAACGTCGGCCATGTGCCGCGCTGCCCGGCCAGCGCATTCATGCACGCTTTCTTTTCTCTTTCTCCCGTTGATTGCTCTTTTCTTTTGCCCGGTCAGCGAGAGATGGAGGCATGAAGCCATGAACTTTGTCGGGAGATCGATGCATGCTGCTCCGCCGCCTTCTGTAGATGAGTCGCCTGGTTGGTTGGTTGGGTGCCGGCTCGATCCGGACACGCGTAGTCGTGTGTGGTGGTGGTGCACCATGGATCATGGACGACGGACAATACGGTACCCGATCGACGACTATATATAGCCGTGTCACATCATGCATGCAGTGTACCGTACGTGGACACGCCGAGCGCCGTGCCCGCGACGGCGGTCAAGTCGTGCATCGTGCGGCAACCTCGACTGCAAACCTGGGCGCGCGCATGGCATGGCGGCATGATGCCGCCGTGATCCGTTCGTGCCCAGGGCAGCGCCCGCGCGCGGCAGCACGGCTGCACCACGCGACGTCCCCACCACGACGGCACACCTGCTTGGAGGCTGGCGGTAGACCACCATGGGGAGCCAAGACAAACAACCTCGGCGGAAACCTCCCCACCACGCCCCAGCGCTAACCAGCGCCGGATCACGGTCGGCTGCCGAGGCTTGCATGTAGGCCGCACGGCACGGCATTTCCTATTTAACGCTGCAGGCGCGCAACCAGTTAGCGACCCCTTCCTCGCGTCGTCACTTGGCGCGTTTCCAGCCGCCGTCACGTGTCGCCTTTTGAGCGTTTTCTTTGTTTTTTTTAGTTTTTTCGCACACGTTTTCGTCTTTTTGAAATGGTTTTTCTGATTTTTTTTATGTTATGATTTTTTCATCGGTCTTTCGCAACTTTTGTATGAAAACAAATCAAAAAATTTCGTGAAAAAATACGTTTTATTTTTACGCGAAAAACTCGTTTCTTGTTTTTTTAGCGAGAGGCATGGTTTTTTCTAAATTGAATTAATTTGTTTTCTAAGAAAACTGAGGAACTTTTTTCAAAATCGATTGCATTTTAGGAATAAATGATTCTTTACTTAAAGTAGGTAATTTTCTTTTTCAAACTAGATGAACATTTCTAAAATTCGGTGAACTTTTGTTAAAATATTACAAATTTTTTCAAAATTTGGTGAATTTTTTTAATTTTGATGAATTTTTTTAAAAAATATATTAACTTTTTATAAATTCGATGAACTTCTATTTTAAATCCATTAATTATTTATAAAAAATTGATGAACGTTTTTCAAAATCACTGAACTTTTTTTTGAAAATTGGTGGATGTTTTTCAAAATCGATTAACTTTTTAAAAAATTCGATGAACGTTTTTCAAAATGACTGAACCTTTTTTAAAGTTTGATGAGCGTTTTCCAAAATCCATTAAATTTTCTAAAAATTCAATGAATGTTTCTCAAAATCTCTGAACTTTTTTTCAAATCCAATTAACCTTTTTCAAAATTGATAAAGTTTGTTCAGATTTGTAAACTTTTTTTTCAAAGACGTGAACCCTTTTATTATTTTCTTAATGAATCTATGAACTTTTTATTTAGAAAACATATTCAAATTGTAAAAATCCGAACTTGGTCTTTTCCCTAAACCAATAATGTACCTCGACCAAAACAAAAACCAGCAAGTCGAGAGAAAGCAAAGGGTAGCGGATTTTCATAATGGATCGCAGCCCACTACTAGGCGCTGTAGGCGCCACTTCTCCAACGGGTGCCTGCAGCGCCCAATATGAGCTCCCGCACAGCGCACACATTTATCTGAACAGATTCCCTTGTAGCCGCCGGATGAGCACGGGCCTCAATCTCTTCTCTCCTTCCCACAACGGGGCCCGTGTTGAAGTCCAATGGGCTGCATCACACCACGAGTGTCAGAAAAACCAGACAATCTACTATGTCCTCGGCCCCCTCAAAAGGGTAAATTATGGGTTGAGCAATACTAAGTGCAAGCCACCCCCTCCGCCTGTGTTCAAAGGAGTTTGTGACCCCCCCCCCCACCCCCAAGAGGGGCCCTCGCTGATGATCTAAATATTCAAAGGATCCACGTCGCATCAGACTGCAAGATTGTGGTGCACGATATGAAGCAGCGGAACCCGACTACTTATGATGCAATTTTACATGAAATCATGGAGCATGCATATAAATTCCTTTGCCATTTGTAATATTGTTCATGAGTTTAGGAGCTTAATGTCAAGGTGCACAGTTTAACGAAGCATGTCGTAATATTAGGGATGTGCCGTCATGTTTGGTTGGGACACACCCGTAACCTCTCTTTCGTCCATGTAAATGTTATTTCACTTTAAACAAAGCTACGCAAGATTGTCTCATAAAAAAACAATTGTGAGGCACTTTTCCAAGACTGCAAGGGCTAGTCAAGTGAATGCGGCTAAGGCAGAAGAGGCTTCTAACGTGATCATGGATACTCTTTCTGTCAATTCTATTCCGGCGAAATGTTTATTCGTTTCGCATTCGTTCATTTCAATGCCATTTATGAATTTACCACCAAGCATGAATTGATTACAGAGTTGATGCCTAAGCCTTTAATAATTATTTCTCTGGACATGCACATAAGTTCTCACTTGAGGGTTCCAAATGTTGAAATTGTGATTGGGGGTTATTCTTTTCCGGTTTCTGTGATCGTGGTAATTCACTAATTTCAAAAAATGTTCACACATTTTGAAAAAAATAGTCAGCTTGGAAAAATGTTCACGACTTTCAGAAAGATATTGGAGAGTTTTAGAAAAAATCACAAATTTCAACAAGTTCTAGAATTCACCTCACTCGTCACTTTTGCAAGTTCCTCAAACTCTCACTCTTTAATATGCTTTCTCCATTATGGCACCATTTTCCGTATTCGTCATCATGGCACCTAAATCTTTTTTCCATGGTGAAAAAATGCTCCATATCATGCTATATGTTAGGAAATTGCATAGAACTTGAATATGTCATCCTAATGCATGTTAAGAACATTTAAATTGATGTATAGCAAAACAACATTACTTTTTTAAATATGTAGAATCATGGAATTGCTTTTATATAATTGGTTACTCTCCATTTAACTTGTATAGTTTATTCCTAGCTCTTCTCCTTAATCTTAGTTTGACTTGTAAATGCTACGCTACTAACATTTAAAATGGTAGCTAAAACAAGACCCCCTTTCTTTATAACATTTAAAACAAGACCCCCGATAATGCTACCCCAATGTCATCACGGGAATCTGCAAGTTGATTATCAAAACATATATCAAGGGCGAATTAATTTTATGTCCCTAGTTGTGCCCCCTGGTCTGTTTTACCCCTAGTATGAGAAAGTAACCGGTTCTGTCCACACCACTTTGAAATTCTTTCGTTTTTGCCCTTCGTCATGGGTCCGCCTGGTCAGCGCCATTTGACCACATACAACGCTCTGTTTTGGACATTTTTGCCCCTGTGTTCATTGCCCCCTTACCCCTTCGTCCTCCTCGAGCTCACTTGCAGAAACAAACAGAGAGTGGGACAGCTTGTGAAGAACAGATCGACAACCGCTGTGGGACAGGCCTGAGCGGGAGGAGAAGATGCGGACGCCGAGCTTCCCATCGTCGAACTCGTCGACGACGGCTGGTTCTACTACCGTAGAGGTAAGTGAAGCACTCCATTCGCATTTCACCCCCTCATTCTAGGGTTTCTCTGATTTGGGTTTTTTTTTTTGCTTTTCTGCTGATTTAGATCGATGGGATGGGGATAGTGGAGCTAGTCTCAGAGTACCATCACACAGACGAATCATTTTTCGGCTTGGAGCCTAGATCTAAGCACCGTTGCCCTCGACATGGCCTAGTTCCTTCTCGTCGGGTGGCTTGGGGAAGGGCTAGCACTGGCCGACGATGTCAACATATCAACATACAACAACATATTAGATATTAAATGCTCTCGTCGGATCAATCCTGTGCAAACAGGGCACAATATCAACATACAACAACATACTAGCCAAAATCGTCCAAGAAACACAATAACCTAAATCCTACAGAAGCCTAAATCCTACAACAAACAACCCTAGTGTGGAAAATCTAGGGGGAGAACAACGGATCTAGGATGGGGGAACTTACCCTAATGTTGTCTGTGACCGTGTCCTTGCATTGCGGCCGCGTGCGCCGCCGGTGAAACCGCTGTCGTCGCCGTCGTCCACCATCTCCAGCAGCAGAAGATCTGGTCGCCGCCGTCTCCTCCTAGCTAGGACTCGGTTGGTGCTGATTTGGTCACCGTCGTCACCTCCTAGCTAGGGTTCGTGAGAGAGTGGGGAACGAGAGTCGGGTTGAGAGTGAGATGGGCCCGAGTGGGTTCTGTCCTAGCGGGGGGCAAGCAGGGTCCAAAATAGAGCGTCGTATGTGGTCAAACGGCGCTGACCAGTGGAGCCGTGACGGAAGGGCAAAAACAAAAGAATTCCAAAGTGGTGTGGATAGAACCAGTGACTTTCTCAAACTAGGGGTAAAACACACGAGGGGGACACAACTAGGGGCACAAAGATAATTGTCCCTATATCAAGTGACTAAATAGAATACTCCATTGTCACAACGAGTATCTTCATGCAAGACATATATCAAGTGTTCTCAAATCCAAAAATTATTCAATCCAACATAACGAAACCTCAAAGGAAAAGATTCAATTCATCACAAGATAGAGAGGGAAGAACACCATACGAGCTAACTATATTAACAAAGCTCGTGGTACATCAAGATCGTGCCACATGAATAACATGATAGAGAGAGAGAGATCAAACACATAGCTACTCGTACGTGTTGGAAATATGCCCTAGAGGCAATAATAAAATGGTTATTATCATATTTCCTTGTTCATGATAATCGTCTATTGTTCATGCTATAATTGTATTAACAGGAAACAGTGATACATGTGTGAATAAATAGATCACAATGTGTCCCAAGCAAACCTCTAGTTGGCTAGCTCGTTAGTCAATAGATGATCATGGTTTCCTGGTCATGGGCATTAGATGTCATTGATAACGGGATCACATCATTGGGAGAATAATGTGATGGACAAGACCCAATCCTAAGCGTAGCACTAGATCGTATTGTTCGTATGCTAAAGCTTTTCTAATGTCAAGTGTCTTTTCCTTCGACCGTGAGATTGTGCAACTCCCGGATACCGTAGGAGTGCTTTGGGTGTATCAAACGTCACAACGTAACTGGGTGACTATAAAGGTGCACTACGGGTACCTCTGAAATTGTATGTTGGGTTGGTACGAATTGAGATCGGGATTTGTCACTCCGTGTGACGGAGAGGTATCTCTGGACCCACTCGGTAGAACATCATCATGAGCTCAATGTGACTAAAGGAGTTAGTCACACGATGACGTGCTACGGAACGAGTAAAGAGACTTACAGGTAACGAGATTGAACAAGGTATAGGTATACCGACGATCGAATCTTGGGCAAGTTCTATATCGACAGACAAAGGGAATTGTATACGGGATTGATTGAATCCTTGACATTGTGGTTCATCCGATGAGATCATCGTGGAGAAAGTGGGAGCCACCATGGGTATCGAGATGACACTGATGGTTATTGGCCAGAGAGGTGTCTCGATCATGTCTACCTGTCTCCCGAACCCGTAGGGTCTACACACTTAAGGTTCGATGATGCTAGGGTTATAGGGAATTGTTATACGAGGTTATCAAAAGTTGTTCGGAGTCCCGGATGAGATCCCGGACGTCACGAGGAGCTCCGGAATGGTCCGGAGGTAAAGATTGATATATAGGACGGATGGTTTCGGACACCGGAAGTGTTTCGGGCGTCACCGGTAACGTACCGAGACCATCGGAAAGGGTTCCGGAGGTCCACCGGGAGGGGCCACCAGCCCCAAAAGGTGACATGGGCCAAAAGGTGGAAGGGTACCAGCCCAGAGTGGGCTGGTGCGCCTCCCACCAGGGGCCAAGGCGCAGGGGAGAGGGAAGGGGGGCAAACCCTAAGCCAGGTGGGCCTAAGGCCCACCAGGGGTGCGCCACACCCCTCCTCCCCTCCTGGCTGCCACCTCCTGGCGCAGATGGGGGCTGCCGCACCCCTTGGGGGTGGGGACCCTAAGGGCTGCTCCCCTCCCTCTCCCCCTATATATAGTTGAGGTTTGGGGCTGTTTTGAGACACAGTTTTATCTCTCCCTCGGCGCAGCCCTGCTCTTCTTTCTCCTCCTCTCTGCCGGTGCTTGGCGAAGCCCTCCCGAGATACCTCGTCTCTCCATCGACACCACGCCGTCGTGCTGCCGGAGATCTTCCCCAACCTCTCCCTCCTGCTTGCTGGATCAAGGTGCGGGAGACGTCATCGGGCTGCACGTGTGTTGAACGCGGAGGTGTCGTGGTTCGGCACTAGATCAGAATCACACCGCGATCTGAATCGCCGCGAGTACGACTCCATCAACCGCGTTCTAGCAACGCTTCCGCTTAGCAATCTTCAAAGGTATGAAGATGCACTCACCCCTCTCTCGTTGCTGGTCTCTCCATAGGAAGATCTGAATATGCGTAGGAATTTTTTTGAATTTATGCTACGTTACCCAACAGTGGTATTAGAGCCAGGTTTACTACGTAGATTCTATGCACGAGTAGAACACAAAAGGTTATGGGCGATGATTTGTCAATTGCTTACCGCTACTAGTCTTTTTCTTTTCCGGCGGTATTGTGGGATGAAGCGGCCCGGACCGACTTTACACGTACGCTTACGTGAGACTGGTTCCACCGACAAACATGCACACCGTGCATAAAGGTGGCTAGCGGGTGTCTGTCTCTCGTACTCTAGTCGGAATGGATTTGATGAAAAGGGTCCTTATGAAGGGTAAATAGCTTTGGCATATCATCGTTGTGGCTGTCACGTAGGTAAGAAAGCGTTCTTGCTAGAAACCCAAATCAGCCACGTAAAACTTGCAACAACAATTAGAGGATGTCTAACTTGATTTTGCAGGGTTTGACATGTGATGTGATATGGCCAAAGTTGTGATGTTGCATGTATGATGTATGAGATGATCATGTTATTGTAATAGGTTTCACGACTTGCATGTCGATGAGTATGACAACCGGCAGGAGCCATAGGAGTTGTCTTAAATTTATTGTATGAGATGCAACGCCATGTGCTTACTACTTTTACTTCATTGCTAACGGTTAGCTATAGTAGTAGTGATAGTAGTAGTTGGCGTGACGACTTCACGGAGACACGATGATGGAGATCATGGTGTCACGCCAGTGACGATGATGATCATGCGATGCCTGAAGATGGAGATCGAAAGAGCAAAGATGATAATGGCCATATCATGTCACTATATGATTGCATTGTGATGTTTATCATGTTTTACATCTTATTGCTTAAAACGACGGTATCATAATAAGATGATCTCTCTTAAAATTTCGAGAACGTATTCCCCTAAGTGTGCACCGTTGCGAAGGTTCGTTGTCTCGAAGCACCACGTGATGATCGGGTGTGATAGATTCTAACGTTCGCATACAACGGGTGTAAGCCAGATTTACCACGTGATGAACTTTATTGTCATGAACTTAGTCTAAAAGTTGTCTATATAAATATTGTAGATGGCTAACGTCAACCTCAATTTCAACGCATTCCTAGAGAAAAACAAGATGAAAGATGATGGTAGCAACTATGCGGACTGGGTTCGCAACTTGAAGCTCATCCTTGAAGCAGCTAAAAAGGCTTATGTCCTTGATGCACCGCTAGGGGACCCTCCCGCTCCCGCAGCAGCCCAGGACATTCTGAACATCTAGCAAACGCGGAGTGATGACTACTCTCTAGTTAGGTGTGGCATGTTATACAGTTTAGAAACGGGGCTCCAAAGGTGTTTTGAGCAACACGGTGCATATGAGATGTTCCAAGAGCTGAAGCTAGTTTTTCAAGCTCATGCCCGTGTCGAGAGATATGAAGTATCCGACAAGTTCTTTAGTTGTAAGATGGAGGAGAACAATTATGTCAGTGAGCACATACTCAAAATGTCTGGGTTACACGGTCGTCTGACTTCACTTGGAGTCGAACTTCCGGATGATGCTATAATTGATAGAATCATCCAGTCTCTCCCACCAAGCTACAAAGGTTTTCTGCTGAACTACAACATGCAAGGGATGGAGAAGACCATTCCCGAGTTGTACTCGATGCTCAAGTCTGCAGAAGTAGAAATCAAGAAAGAGCATCAAGTGTTGATGGTCAACAAGACCACTAGTTTCAAGAAGCGCAAGGGTAAGAAGAACTTCAAGAAAGACGGCAAAGCCGTTGCCGCGCTCGGTAAGCCAGATGCCGGGAAGAAGAAAAAGAATGGACCCAAGCCTGAGACTGAGTGCTTCTATTGCAAGGGAAAGGGTCACTGGAAGCGGAACTGCCCCAAATACTTAGCGGACAAGAAGGCCGACAACGTTAAAGGTATATGTGATATACAGGTTATTGATGTGTACCTTACCAGCGCTTGTAGTAGCTCCTGGGTATTTGATACCGGTGTTGTTGCTCACATTTGCAACTCAAAGTAGGAACTACGGAATAAGCGGAGACTGGCCAAGGACGAGGTGACAATGCGCGTCGGGAATGGCTCCAAGGTCGATGTGATCGTCGTCGGCACGCTACCTCTACATCTACCGCCGGGATTAGTTTTAAACCTTAATAATTGTTATTCAGTACCAGCTTTGAGCTTGAACATTGTATCAGGGTCTTGCTTAATGCGAGACGGCTACTCATTTAAGTCAGAGAATAATGGTTGTTCTATTTATATGAGTGATATGTTTTATGGTCATGCTCCGTTGGTGAATGGTTTATTTTTGATGAATCACGATCATGATGTTACACACATTCATAGTGTGAGTACCAAAAGATGTAAAGTTGATAATGATAGTCCCACATACTTGTGGCACTGCCGCCTTGGTCATATCGGCGTTAAGCGCATGAAGAAGCTCCATACTGATCGACTATTAGAGTCTCTTGACTTTGAATCATTTGACACATGCGAACCGTGCCTCATGGGCAAGATGACTAAGACTCCATTCTCACGGATAATGGAGAGAGCAACCGACTTTTGGAAATAATACATACTAATGTGTGTGGTCCAATGAACGTTGAAGCTCGCGGTGGCCATCGTTATGTTCTCACTCTCACCGATGATTTGAGTATGTATGGGTATATCTACTTGATTAAGCACAAATATGAGACATTTGAAAAGTTCAAGGAATTTCAGAGTGAGGTCGAGAATCAACGTGACAGAAAAATTAAGTGTCTACGATCTGATCGTGGAGGAGAATATTTGAGTCACGAGTTTGGCACACACCTAAGAAGTGTGGAATCGTTTCACAACTGACGCCGCCTGCCACAACGCAATGCAACGGAGTGTCTGAACGTCGTAATCGCACTTTATTAGATATGGTACGATCTATGATGTCTCTTACCGACTTACCGCTATCATTTTGGGGATACGCATTAGAAACTGCAGCATTTACTTGAAATAGGGCTCCGTCTAAATCCGTTGAGACGACACCATATGAACTGTGGTTTGGCAAGAAACCTAAGTTCTCGTTTCTTAAAGTTTGGGGTTGCGATGCTTATGTGAAGAAACTTCAACCAGAAAAGCTCGAACCCAAAGCGGAGAAATGCGTATTCATAGGATACCCTAAGGAAACTATTGGGTATACCTTCTATCTTAGATCCGAAGGTAAAACCTTTGTTGGCAAGAACGGATCCTTTCTAGAGAAAGAGTTTCTCTCGAAAGAAGTAAGTGGGAGGAAGGTAGAACTTGATGAGGTAATTACACCCCCTCTCGAACAGGAAAGTAGCACAGCGCGGGAAGTTGTTCCTGTGGCGCCTACACCGACTGAAGAGGAAGTTAATGACAATGATCATGAAGCTTCTGATCAAGTTACTACTGAGCCGCGAAGGTCCACAAGGGTACGCTCCGCACCAGAGTGGTACGACAACCCTGTAATGGAAATTACGTTGTTAGACAACGGTGAACCTTCGAACTATGAAGAAGCAATGGCGGGCCCGGATTCCAACAAATGGCTTGAAGCTATGAAATCCGAGATAGGATCCATGTATGAGAACAAAGTATGGACTTTGGTGGACTTGCTTGATGACTGGCGAGCCATAGAAAATAAATGGATCTTCAAGAAGAAGACTGATGCAAACGGTAATGTAGCCGTTTATAAAGCTCGACTTGTCGCAAAGGGTTTTCGACAAATTCAAGGAATTGACTACGAAGAGACTTTCTCTCCCGTAGCGAAGCTGAAATCAATCCGAATCATGTTAGCAATTGCCGCCTTTTATGATTATGAAATTTGGCAAATGGACGTCAAAACAGCGTTCCTTAACGGGAACCTTAAGGAAGAGTTGTATATGATGCAACCAGAAGGTTTTGTCAACCCTAACGGTGCTAACAAAGTGTACAAGCTCCAGCACTCCATCTATGGGCTGGTGCAAGCATATCGGAGTTGGAACATTCGCTTTAATGAGGTGATTAAAGCGTTTGGGTTCATACAGGTTTATGGAGAAGCCTGTCTGTACAAGAAAGTGAGTGGGAGCTCTGTAGCTTTCCTCATACTGTATGTGGATGACATATTATTGATGGGGAATAATATAGAGATGTTGGAGAGCATAAAGGCCTATTTGAATAAGAGGTTTTCAATGAAGGACCTTGGAGAAGTTGCATACATATTAGGCATCAAGGTCTATAGAGATAGATCGAGACGCATCATAGGTCTTTCGTAAAGTACATACCTTGACAAGATATTGAAGAAGTTCAATATGGAAAACTCAAAGAAAGGGTTCTTGCCAGTTTTGCAAGGTATGAGATTGAGTAAGACTCAGTCGCCGACCAGGGCAGCAGACAGAGAGAAGATGAGTTATGTCCCCTACGCTTCAGCCATAGGCTCTCTTATGTATGCCATGCTGTGTACCAGACCTGATATACACCTTGCCATAAGTTTGGTAGGGGCGTACCAAAGTGATCCCGGTATGGAACACTGGACAACGGTCAAGAATATCCTTAAGTAACTGAAAAGAACTAAGGAAATGTTTCTCGTTTATGGAGGTGACGAAGAGCTCGTCGTAAAGGGTTACGTCGACGCTAGCTTCGACACAGATCCGGATGACTCTAAGTCATAGACCGGATACGTATATGTTTTGAATGGTGGGGCAGTGAGCTGGTGCAGCAGCAAGCAATAAGTTGTAAAGTACATAGCGGAGTACATAGCTGCTTCAGAAGCAGCTCATGAAGGAATTTGGATGAAGGAGCTCATCACCGACCTTGGAGTGGTTCCAAGTGCATCGGGTCCAATGACACTCTTCTGTGATAACACTGGGGCCATTGCCATAGCCAAGGAGCCCAGGTTTCACCGGAAGACGAAGCACATCAAACGCCGCTACAACTCCATCCAGGACCATGTCCAGAGTGGAGTAATAGAGATGTGTAAAGTACACACGGATCTGAATGTCGCACACCCGTTGACTAAACCTCTTCCACGAGCAAAACATGATCAACACCATAATGTTATGGGTGTTCGATACATCACAATGTAACTAGATTATTGACTCTAGTGCAAGTGGGAAACTGTTGGAAATATGCCTTAGAGACAATAATAAAATGGTTATTATCATATTTCCTTGTTCATGATAATCGTCTATTGTTCATGCTATAATTGTATTAACAGGAAACAGTGATACATGTGTGAATAAATAGATCACAATGTGTCCCTATCAAGCCTCTAGTTGGCTAGCTCGTTAGTCAATAGATGATCATGGTTTCCTGGTCATGGGCATTAGATGTCATTTATAACGGGATCACATCATTGGGAGAATGATGTGATGGACAAGACCCAATCCTAAGCATAGCACTAGATCGTATTGTTCGTATGCTAAAGCTTTTCTAATGTCAAGTGTCTTTTCCTTCGACCGTGAGATTGTGCAACTCCCGGATACCGTAGGAGTGCTTTGGGTGTATCAAACGTCACAACGTAACTGGGTGACTATAAAGGTGCACTACGGGTACCTCTGAAAGTGTGTGTTGGGTTGGTACGAATCGAGATCGGGATTTGTCACTCCGTGTGACGGAGAGGTATCTGTGGGTCCACTTGGTAGAACATCATCATGAGCTCAATGTGACAAAAAGATTTAGTCACACGATGACGTGCTACGGAACGAGTAAAGAGACTTACCGGTAACGAGATTGAACAAGGTATAGGTATACCGACGATCGAATCTCGGGAAAGTTCTATACCGACAGACAAAGGGAGTTGTATACGGGATTGATTGAATCCTTGACATCGTGGTTCATCCGATGAGATCATCGTGGAGCAAGTGGGAGCCACCATGGGTATCCAGACCCCGCTGATGGTTATTGGCCAGAGAGGTGTCTCGGTCATGTCTACCTGTCTCCCGAACCCGTAGGGTCTACACACTTAAGGTTCGATGACGCTAGGGTTATAGGGAATTGTTATACGAGGTTATCGAAAGTTGTTCGGAGTCCCGGATGAGATCCCAGACGTCACGACGAGCTTCGGAATGGTCCGGAGGTAAAGACTGATATATAGGACGGATCGTTTCGGACACCGGAAGTGTTTCGGGCGTAACCGGTAACGTACGGGGACCACCGGAAAGGGTTCCGGAGGTCCACCGGGAGGGGCCACCAGCCCCAAAAGGTGACATGGGCCAAAAGGTGGAAGGGAACCAGCCCAGAGTGGGTTGGTGCGCCTCCCTCGAGGGGCCCAAGGCGCAGGGGAGAGGGAAGGGGGGCAAACCCTAAGCCAGGTGGGCCTAAGGCCCACCAGGGGTGCGCCACACCCCTCCTCCCCTCCTGGCCGCCACCCCCTGGCGCAGATGGGGCTGCCGCACCCCTTGGGGGTGGGAACCTTAAGGGTTGCACCCCCTCCCTCTCCCCCTATATATAGTTGAGGTTTGGGGCTGTTTTGAGACACAGTTTTATCTCTCCCTCGGCGCAGCCCTCCTCTTCTTTCTCCTCCTTTCTGCCGGTGCTTGGCGAAGCCCTGCTTGGAGACCTCGTCTTTCCATCGACACCACGCCGTCGTGCTGCGAGAGACCTTCCCCAACCTCTCCCTCCTCCTTGCTGGATCAAGGTGTGGAAGACGTCACCGGGCTGCACGTGTGTTGAACGCGGAGGTGCCGTGGTTCGGCACTAGATCGGAATCACACCGCGATCTGAATCGCCGCGAGTACGACTCCATCAACCGCATTCTAGCAACGCTTTCGCTTAGCGATCTTCAAAGGTATGAAGATGCACTCACCCCTCTCTCGTTGCTGGTCTCTCCATAGGAAGATCTGAATATGCGTAGGAATGTTTTTGAATTTGTGCTACGTTACCCAACAGTACGTCCCCTCAGTCCGAGGGTGAACTACTCCATCGTCGTCATGGAGACCACCGAGATGATAAAGATGGCCTCGAGTGATGATTTACCCCTCCCATAGGGTGCCATAAAAGGTCTCTGGATGAGATCGTTCAGAATAGAGGCTTGTGGCAGTGGAGCAGAAGTTCCTGGTTTATTTCTGTTTTTTTGGTATTTGTAGGAATTTGGCATATGTTTCACGTTAATGGGGGCCATGAGGGAGTGAAAACCTCGGAGTACACTCCCTACCCCCTAGGCCATGTGCACTGAGCTCGTTTCTCCCTGGACTTCGTCTGGTCCTACCATGAATCTTTGGGGAGGGGGAGAGTCTCTTTTGGTCCAAAAAATCAACAAAAAGTTTCAGCCAAATTCAAGAAATTTTATTTCTACACAAAAATAATACCATGGTAGTCTACGGAAAACAGCGTCAGCTCGGATTAGTTTATTTCAATCATATAAAACCATATAAAACTTTGGTAAATATGACGTGAATACTTCATAAATTATCGATACATTGGATACATATCAACCATGAACAAATCTGCAAATATAGAGTTAATCCATCACATGATCTACACCACCAGCAAAACTCATGTGAGAAACTACAGTTATGTAGGGCAACTCATGCAACTATCGTATTGATCATTAAAAATAGATCTAGCAGGAGAGCTAAAAACATTGGCTACTGCCATGAAACCATAGTCTACGGGTGGAATACTGACAACCCATGTTGAAGCATGATGATCGAGGTTTATGAAGATGGAGATGATTTCCCCCTGTGAGCATGGTTTTAATTAGCGGATCGGGTTTCGCATAGCAGAATTTAGATAGCGGACGATATTGCGGGCGCTATGTCCATGTAGCGGATTTGTAAAAACACTATATTTTTTATTTATGTCACTAGAACATGAATAAAAAGTAATGACATTTAATCTGAGTGATAGCGGTAGCTATTGCGGATGTAATAGCGGACGTTATCTTCGCTATTTAAAAATATGCCTCCGGCAGAGGTCTAGATCTCGGTTGACAACGAAGATCGCCTTGGAAACGGTGTATTTAACCAAAAACTACCACATTTTGGCCAAACGTACTCAGAAACTACCACTTTACGTTTTTTACCAAAAACTATCACTTTTTCTCCAACCCGTTGCAAAAAACTATCAAGTGTGGAACTCGCCCGCTTCACCATGGTCCGCATTTCAGGCGACAACGTGGCAAGTCGTTGATGGCAAGGCGTTAACGGCCCGTCGGCCGTCGGTGGTCAAAATTTACAGCGGCGACGACGACAACTGGCGGCTGTGACACCCTCAGTTTAATCGTACGCTAATCATACACGCAAATGCGTACGATCAAACCCAAGGACTCACGGGAAGATATCACAACACAACTCTAGACACAAATAAAATAACATCAGCTTCATATTACAAGCTAGGGGCCTCGAGGGCTAGAATACGAAAGCTCGATAAGCACAAGAGTTAGCGGAAGCAACAATATCTGAGTACATACATAAAACAAGGGGTGCCTTAGAGAAGGCTAGCACAAAAGATACAACGATCGAACGAGGCGAGGCCTCCTGCTTGGGAACCTCCTAACTACTCCTGATCATGAGCGGCCTCCACGTAGAAGACACCATCTGGACGGCAGGCGTCGGCAGGAAACTCCACTCCTGGGCTCCATCATCTGGTCGCAGCAAACGGATCAAGGGGACAAGGGGGGAGCAAAGCAACGGTGATTACTCATCCAAAGCACTCGCAAGACTTACATCAGAACTATGCTAAATGCACCAGTATCAAAGAAGGGGTTTTATATGTGGACTGACTGCAGCAATGCGAGAACATAGAGAGAAAGCCTAGTCCTATCGAATATTAGCATCTTCAGGGTCTTGCAACAAAAGATGAGAGTAGAACAGGGGTAAAACAATAATAGTCATATTGTTGCAGCAATATTAAAGTGAGGTCGCGCCTAAAGATCCTCCCACGACTCCCTGCGAGGAAGCAATCCCGAGGCAAACTAATTCCAGTTAAGTAACCATTGTAGTTGTATAAGATCAGGGCACAACTCCAAGTTGTCCTGTAACCGTGGACACTGCTATCCGAATAGTTAACTAATATATCTATTTATTTATTTAATAAAAACATTAACATTATTTTTATTTTTTAATTATCGCGTGGGGCCTCCCTGTCATGGACAGTGGGTGTGTTGGCCCCACTGGTAAGTGACTTTAGGCCATATACTCATCTTTTTCACAGATACATAATCATGCAATTATCGTATTCCTCCAAATACCTATATACGCAATACATACATCGCATTTCATACATACATACATACATACGACATCTAATACATCTTTTATTTTTTATTTTTTTAACTCTCATCTCTCACAACTCTTTGTGTTAACAAACAACACAGAGTCTCAACTTTGTGAACATAGAAGAGAGCCAACTTCATCTCCTCCTACCGGAGTCAAACGTCGACGGATCGGAGCCCCGTTTGCCGAAACGGAACCGGGACGGCGAGGAGAAAAAGATGGTGGGAGGAGCCCGTTGATGAGACGGCCCGGTGAAGCCGGAGTTCGCGTGAAGGGGCGGAGGACACGGCGTGGAGGCGTTCCCGGAGGCGGTGATGATGGTGATGGCGGTGGTGGTGCCGGTGAGGTCGTTGCCGGCGAAGAGAGGCGCCAAGAGGGGCCCCAGTGCGGAGAGCCCCGGGGATGGAGCCGCCGGAGTGGAGCTCCGGCCGGCGTGGGGAGCCGACGAGAGACGAGGTTCCGGGGGGGCGTGTGCTCCGGCCGGTGGGGGAACAGGGTACCGGCGGGTGGTAGTGGGGGCCGACGGGAGGGGAGGGGCCCGACGGGGCTGGTCGAAGAGGTGCAGGGGGAGGGTCGGTCGACGGTGTCCTCGGGCCGACGGGCGGGGCACCTGGGGCTGGGGGCGGTTCGGCCGGGGGTGGGAGGTCTGGTGGGAGAGGAGCGAGAGGGGGTGCTCGTTAGATGGGGAATCGGGCTGGGGTTCGGCTCCCGTGGGGAGACGTACCGAGAGGGAGAGAACGGGGGACGTGGGGGTTCCTGTCGGTGGGGGGAGGCGAGCGGGATAGGTGGGGAGGGGCCCCTCGAGGGGGTTGGTGGTGGGATGGGAGGCGAGCGGGAGGGGTGATGGCGGCGGCTAAAGGGAGCGAGGGGAGCCAGGGAGGTTCCCGCTAGGGTTTGGTGAATGTGGCCGGCTGGGCCACTAGGTCCAGTTGGGCCAGGGGTGGGGGGGTTTGGTCTTTTTTTTCTTTTTCTTTTTTTTTCTCTGTTGTTTCTTCTTCTTTATTTGTATTTCATCTTCAGTTTTATTTTACCCTTATGCTTATTTCTTTATATACATATTTTTCTACACGCTAGTTTAGAAAATATATTAACCATTATTATCTGCTACAACTCAAATATTTTTATTTCTTTACATCTGAAAATTTATTTCGTTTGTCTTTAAACTAAATATGATAACTACTTTGATTCTTATTAAGTGACAACCTAGCTTAGTAAATATGATGACCTAGCATCATTCGGGTACGGTTACTGTAGCTTAACTACCGGGGTGTCACAACTCTCCCCTACTAACAAGAATTCTCGTCCCGAGAATTAAGAGGTAGAAGGAAAGAGCTCGGGGTATTCATCACGAAGATGATCCTCGCGTTCCCAAGTGGCATCATCTTCAGAATGATTTGACCACAGCACGTTAAGGAACTTGGTGACTTTACGACGAATCTTACGTTTAGTTTGGTCGAGAATACGGGACCGGATGCTCTTATAAGGGAGATCTTGTTGTAGCTCAAGAATATCATGATCCACTGCTCGAATAGGATCCTTGAAACTACGGTGGAGCTGAGACACATGGAAGACATCATGAACCTGAGAAAGGTTCGCCGGCAGTTCCAATTGATAAGCCACTTTTCCACGCCTTTCAAGAATAGTGAAAGGACCAATATAGCGAGGAGCTAACTTGCCCTTGATCCCAAAACGATGTGCACCTCTCATTGGTGTGACACGAAGATAAGCCTTTTCGCCAGGTTGATAGACCATATCTTGATGATGACGGTCATACTGACTCTTCTGACGAGACTGAGCAGACTTCAGATTATCAGGAATAATGTGGACTTGATCTTCGGCATGTTGAATAATATCCGAACCGAAGAGTGATCGGTCCATTGAACGGTGGCTCAAGAATTTCATACGAAGCCAAGTGTAAGGGATACCTTGGAGTCAAAGATGTATAGGAGAGTCAGGTTTCAATCCTGTGGAACTTTGGGTTATGGGTCCACCATGTGGGCCAAGAATAGGCAGAGGGGTGGCATATTATACTGTCTTGGTAGCAGGACAAGTCAGGGGATAACCTCTCAGTTATGTTGGCAACAACGTCGGTACAAAGGGCGGGGGACGAATAGAACCATTTTCCTGCTCGTTGAAACGAGGCGGACCAATAGGCAAGGCTCTCGTCCACCGACGGTTACCGGAATGTTATCCACAATAGTAACAGGGTCTTACTGACAGAGTCGTATACCGAGAATTTTACCTAAGCAGGGAATTAACACTGCTTAGATAAGTAATGCCACAAGAAAGGTCAACCAGACCAATAGGAAGGAAAAGATGTTCACACACACACAAAGAACCTAAAGTATACCATTCCCGAGGCAAAAGATAGGGTACGGTATACAAGATAGGTCATCAAGTACATAACCATTTAGACAAAGAGGCAAGAAGGATCATGATGATTACCCATACCACACGGTCTGGATATTTGATCAGAAACAATTTAGCATTGCGCTTCCAATGTTCCTGTTGAAATTTGAAGTGCCACATCCGTGCTTCGGGGTAGTATCGACATGGTCATTAGATAAAGGTTGTACTTATGGGTATTCAAAGAGGAACCATGAGTTCGATTTAATACATATGAACACAATGTCAAGACATTCGGGCCCACATGAAATTCTTACGACGAAAAGCAAGTGAGTTGTGATTTGAGAACCATCATCGAGGATATCAAGGCCCTTGTGTAAGCCTCGATTAGCTCTTATGAAGAAACCTCTTTTCCTTGATCAAATCAGTCAGTGGCTTGGCGTGCTAAGAGAAATTATATGAAGTGAAGATAGCAAATCTTCAAAACATATAACACTTCACACATGCGTTAATGATTTGGGACAATCCTAGAGGAAGCAAAACAAAACTTTCATATATTCACAGCGACAGGATTGCACGTGAACCTTGGGAAAACACTTCTTATATCAAACATATCCTCCATGAGCTAGGCACAAAGATAGTGCTTTCAAAAGCTTCATCACGAACCATGGAGAACTTGAGGGTGTGACCGATGGGCTCGGCAACAATCCCTCAAGATTTTGACAGGGACGAATTTCCAAAATTATAATATCAAGGAGTTAGCATTTGTCAAATCAAATGGTATAATGTCGTATGCTCGAGGGAACAACAACAATTAAACATTGGTAAAAGGGTGCACTCGGAAATACTGAGTGAGTAGCACGACCAATGCTAAAATGATGAGTCAACACCCAACACACTAAGGAGGAAACAATCAGTTATTAACCTCAAGGTGATAGGGTTGACAAAAGTATTGGAATCACACATCAGAGTTCACTTGTCGGTACACCAGTTAGAAACAACACGGGACCAAGAAATGAATGGTGATGGCGAGAGGTATTACTATATCAAGAATTCTTAAGGCGTGTGCAATTTTTACGACATTCTTGACATAAAGATGGTAATACCCCAAGGTAGAAGATAACATAAGCTGGATAGCGAGGAACACAGGGGACAACACAAAACACATACATGTTTGTGTAGGAGGGAAGGCAAGAAGGTTGTCGACGATAACACAATCATCGAGGGGCAAGGATGGTATTTGTCAACATGCATTCGATTGATACGCTGCAAGAGCTCAGAATGCTGATGATGATCACGACACATTTGTCGAGAAATTTCATGAAGACGTAATCGTTCAGCGACGACATCAAGCAAGGGAATGATGAAGCAAGAGGTTGTTGGAATCACAGATAAGACTGCTAGCTTAGAATTGAGATTGCCTTTTAGAACAACCAACAAAATGTTGAAAACTCGATGCAAGCTTAACACACAGTTGGAATTGTGTTCCAGGGATGAAGGATATAGATAGCATGGTCGAGCTCCAACATGGCGATGATGTAGCTTAACAGCTTGGAATGACATGATCGAGTACAAACTCGTAAACAAGGAAGATTACGAAAAGATGTTGAATCGCAATGCGTACTAGATTCAGTTATCGATGTACTCGCGTGTCCAACACCTCAAACACGAGGAAACTGGAATTAATGAAAATATCATAGTTGATGAGGAGCTCATAAGAAGTTATATAGCTCCGTGATATCCTCGAGCTACAAGGAATAATACACGGAGGTAGATCAACTTTAAGGTTTGGACCAGTGTGTTGATCTGAAGAAGACAAGTACTTTAACTCGTCTAAGAATGAAATCAAGGTAGGACAACATGGTCGGAACCATGGTTGCAAAGTACAAGATCATAGATACCAAATTTAAACCACAAAATGAATGATTATTGATACGAGAAGTTTCTATGATAGGATCAACATCCTTTCCATGGGCATGAACACAAAGTTCAAGGTCGACTCCCACTTCATCAATGCATCATCTGTCATTTACTCCTCGCCTTAGATCAGGTTGTAGCTTTGAAAGGATATTCGGCAAAGCACCAGAAGAGTAAGACTCATGAAAACCTTTCGAGTCATATTGATTTAGGAAGGCATAGGTTCAACCCATCGGGCCATCTTAGGAACATATACCACAAACTCCAAGAGTAATTAACACATGCTATAGGAGCATGGCTGCCAAAGCATAGGATAAAATTCTATCACAGGGAGAAAACAGAATTTACCAATGGTCTCATGTGTCAGGGGAAGCAATCACAAGAATTTTCGAAAGCAAAGGATGCCATCGGATAATAACCCAGAATGAGTCTGGCAGTACACAAAAGACCCGATGTGAGTATAGGTACTCAATCAGAGGGGGATAGGACGCAATGCATCGGGTTATAGAACATCTTAAAAATAACGATACTTAATCACCAAAGGAATTATGATTTCCAGGTTGGCGTATCATAATCAGAAGCTCCGATCAAAATACCAGTAAGTTGAATGGACTTAGATGGACAACCAATCAAAGTTGATTTGTCGAGAACCAGCTCTGTTTTGAAGGACGTTTGAGCCGGAAGATAATTTATGAGTCAGAACAGATGATTGTGTGAATTCAGCCCAAGGTAGAATCAATAAGATCATAGGAAAATCACAAAGGATTTTAACGAATGCTGCTAGACATATGGATTTAACCATAATGCAAGCAGGTGAGAAAGGTCAAGAGCAATAGGTTACTGGGGATTCCGAAAGATCGAATAGCAATTCGAAGAACTCTCGAAACTCATGAGAACTGATGATGGACGAATCCTCGATAAGATAATCTGTTGCATCTCGTAAACAAGAGAAATTGGAGAAGAAAGTATGAACGACATTTGTATGTAGTCATCTGTAGTGGTTGACGAAGGAACGGAAAATTGCAGAAGCAATGAGCACAACAGCTCAAGAGAACATCGAAGAGTAACTGCATTTCTTCTGAGGGATAAAGCCATCGTCTGGAATACGGGGCTCTCCGGGAGGAAGTATTTACGAGAACCTAATGTTAGAGTTAGCAAAATCTTTGTCCCGAAAGAGAAGAGAGAGTAGAATCCCAGAGTATAGGAAAGGAGTAAAAGATACTAATACCACCCAATTGAGATGTGGGCCCGTAAGCCACAACATCAGTGTTAGTAAAGTTTTTCAAACACTAGACCCAACTTCGGCCAAGGAGTTGGAAAGGGGGCTACCTACAGGCAGTCGGCTCTGATACCAACTTGTGACGCCCTCGGTTTAATCGTACGCTAATCATACACGCAAATGCGTACGATCAAACCCAAGGACTCACAGGAAGATATCACAACACAACTCTAGACACAAATAAAATAACATCAGCTTCATATTACAAGCCAGGGGCCTCGAGGGCTAGAATACGAAAGCTCGATAAGCACACGAGTCAGCGGAAGCAACAATATCTGACTACAGACATAAAACAAGGGGTGCCTTAGAGAAGGCTAGCACAAAAGATACAACGATCGAACGAGGCGATGCCTCCTGCCTGGGAACCTCCTAACTACTCCTGATCATCAGTGGCCTCCACGTAGAAGACACCATCGGGACGGCAGGCGTCGGCAGGAAACTCCACTCCTGGGCTCCATCATCTGGTCGCAGCAAACGGATCAAGGGGACAAGGGGGAGCAAAGCAGCGATGAGTACTCATCCAAAGTACTCGCAAGACTTACATCAAAACTATGCTAAATGCACCAGTATCAAAGAAGGGGTTTTATATGTGGACTGACTGCAGCAATGCGAGAACAGAGAGAGAAAGCCTAGTCCTATCGAAGACTAGCATCTTCAGGGTTTTGCAGCAAAAGACGAGAGTAGAACAGGGGTAAAACAATAATAGTCATATTGTTGCAGCAATATTAAAGTGAGGTCACGCCTAAAGATCCTCCCTCGACTCCCTGCGAGGAAGCAATCCCGAGGCAAACTAATTCCAGTTAAGTAACCATTGTAGTTGTATAAGATCAGGGCACAACTCCAAGTCGTCTTGTAACCGTGGACACGGCTATCCGAATAGTTAATTTTCATCCCTGCAGGGGTGCACCACATGTCCCGTCATGCTCGATAACACTCTGGCCGGACATACTTTTCTGGGTCCTGCCCGGCCTCGGAATATCGACACGTCGCAGCCCCACCTAAGACTAATCACAGAGGCCAGCCCGCTGGTCTAACTCCTAAGCACAAAGGGTTCGTGGGCCCAGTTCCCCTTCGCGCTCCTGCACGTGGCGTGGGCGGCCGACGTCGGTCCTAGCATCCCTTAATCACAAGAGCGATGCATCCCGGGACCACTCAGGCGCGCGCCGCTACATTGCTGGCATCTGAAAAGCTTCGGCTGATACCGCGATGCCGAGTACCCATAATTCTTCCCGCGTAGCCGGTTAGTGCGAAAAGGTCTCCGGCCAACCCAGATCAAATACCCAAATCCATTAACATTTTAATTAGGTCAACAACACAGTCTCACGGGAATCCACCCCGTCTTACAACTAATCACCAAAGATCCCAGTAACATGGTCGAGTAACTGTGTGGTTGTAACATCGGGGGGAATCCGAGGTATCACCCTCGTTGGATTCTGAACGATGTACCCGTCAAGGTGGGCTTAGAGGAATCACCCTCGGGGGTCCCACACTTGAGGGGTTGCACGACAGAGGCATCATCGGGAATGGTGAAAGAGGAATCACCCTCGATAACCACGACCGACTAGCTATACTACAGAGATATCATCAGGAGTACTTAGCGAGGTGTCACCCTCGGTACCCAATAGTATCTCTGTAGCGTCGTACAACGAAGGGGGTGTATGTGTTGTGTCGGGTCTGGCTCGTCGATCAGGGATCGAGATTTGAAAACAAGCGGGGCAACTGGACTACGGGGTCTGAGGGGATGACTGCTCCACCTATACTAAGCATATTAAAGGTACATGACTGAAAATAGCAGATCATCAAAAATAGGCTATGCATCAGATATAGGAGCTAACTACAACAGTAGCAAAATACTAATGCAAGCAGTAGGAAGAAAGAGATAGGCGATATAGGAATGATCAAGGGGAGTTTGTTTGCCTTGCTGCTCTGTGGCAAAGGACTGATCGGCAGGGTCATAGATGTACCCGGCAGCAGCGTCAGTCTTGGGATCTACCGGTAAGAAGAGGGGGAAGAAACAATAAATGATAGCAACGGTGCAACACAAAGCATGACATGGCAAGATGCAGGCTAGACATGAGCTAACGCAGCAACATCCGTCATAGACGGGTCGGAAGAATATCTGACGATACTTTTCGGGTCTCGGGCTACTACCGGTCATACTGGAAACGATGGAAATGTTCCATGTTTGCTATGCTAGGAACGCGTGACAGACGAATGGACCGTGTATCCGGGTTCGTCTCGTTCTACTGATCAACTTTCATGTTGAAAATATTTTGATCTGACTTACGGATTATTTAATATTAATTTTTAAAGTTTTATTCAATAATTAGGAATTAAAAACAGATTTAAATAATTTAATAAAAAGCTATTATGACATCAGCATGATGTCATGCTCACATCAACAGTTCACTGGTCAACTGACCAGCGGGTCCCGAACGTCATAGGCACAAGTTTTAATTAAGATTAAATATTAATTAATCAAATTAATTTAGTGGGGGACCCACGTGTCATATTCTAATTATTCTAATTAATTAATTAACTAATATATCTATTTATTTATTTAATAAAAACATTAACATTATTTTTATTTTCTAATTATCGCGTGGGGCCTCCCTGTCATGGACAGCGGGTGTGTTGGCCCCACCGGTAAGTGACTTTAGGCCATATACTCATCTTTTTCATAGATACATAATCATGCAATTATCGTATTTCTCCAAATACCTATATACGCAATACATACATCGCATTTCATACATACATACATACATACGGCATCTAATACATCTTTTATTTTTTATTTTCTTAACTCTCATCTCTCACAACTCTGTGTGTTAACACACAACAGAGAGTCTCAACTTTCTGAACATAGAAGAGAGCCAACTTCATCTCCTCCTACCGGGGTCAAACGTCGACGGATCGGAGCCCCGTTTGCCGGAACGGAACCTGGACGGCGAGGAGAACAAGATGGTGGGAGGAGCCCGAGGAGGGGCTCACCGACGTTGATGAGACGGCCCGGTGAAGCCGGAGTTCGCGGGAAGGGGCGGAGGAGACGGCGTGGAGGCGTTCCCGGAGGCGGTGATGATGGTGACGGCGGTGGTGGTGCTGGTGAGGTCGTTGCCCGCGAGGAGAGGCGCCAAGAGGGGCCCCGGTGCGGAGGGCCCCCGGGGATGGAGCCGCCGGAGTGGAGCTCCGGCCGGCGCGGGGGGCCGACGGGAGACGAGTTTCCGGGGGGGCGTGTGCTCCGGCCGATGGGGGAACAGGGTACCGGCGGGTGGTAGTGGGGGCCGACGGGAGGGGGGGCCCGACGGGGCTGGTCGAAGAGGCGCAGGGGGAGGGTCGGTCAACGGGGTCCTCGGGCCGACGGGCGGCGCACCTGGGGCTGGGGGCGGTTCGGCCGGGGGTGGGAGGTCTGGTGAGAGAGGAGCGAGAGGGGGTGCTCGTTAGATGGGGAATCGGGCTGGGGTTTGGCTCCCGTGGGGAGACGTACCGAGAGGGAGAGAACGGGGGACGTGGGGGTTCCTGTCGGTGGGGGGAGGCGAGAGGGATAGGTGGGGAGGGGCCCCTCGAGGGGGTTGGTGGTGGGATGGGAGGCGAGCAGGAGGGGTGCTAGCGGCGGCTAAAGGGAGCGAGGGGAGCCAGGGGGTTCCCGCCAGGGTTTGGTGAATGTGGCCGGCTGGGCCACTAGGCCCAGTTGGGCCAGGGGTGGGGGGGTTTGGTCTTTTTTTTCTTTTTTTTTTCTCTGTTGTTTCTTCTTTCTTTATTTGTATTTCATCTTCAGTTTTATTTTACCCTTATGCTTATTTCTTTATATACATATTTTTCTGCACGCTAGTTTAGAAAATATATTAACCATTATTATCTGCTACAACTCAAATATTTTTATTTCTTTACATCTGAAAATTTAATTCGTTTGTCTTTAAACTAAATATGATAACTGCTTTGATTCTTATTAAGTGACACCTAGCTTAGTTAAATATGATGACCTAGCATCATTAGGGTACGGTTACTGTAGCTTAACTACCGAGGTGTCACAGCGGCGCAGCAACGTCGCGGACACGTCGGCGAGTGTGGTCGCGTAGGAGCGCAACGCATCGAGTGGGAGTGCGAGCACGGTGGCGCTAAACCCGCCGCGGTGCGGCGACTCCCACAAGGCGAAGAGCGCGTGGTGCTTCTCGTGGGGCGGGATGCATCATGTAGAGGTCGTAGAGCTTGAGCAGCGTCGTGGTGAGCCCTTATGCGCCATGGTGATGTAGAGCACCAGGCGTGCATCCGGCTCGAGGGAAAGCCCCTCGGCCTTGGCCGTCAATGGCGCTGCCTTCTTCCCCGGTGGCGTGGGCGCGGGCTTGGGCGGGTCTTCCGCCTGCTTGGGGCGGCGGACGGAGGCGGAGTGGAACATCTTGGACCAGGGGATAATGGCCTTGGAGGCCGCGACCTGGTCGCCGCCGCTGGGCACGAGCGCCATGAGTCCACCCCACCTTGACCACCGACGGCCAACGAGGCGTTAACGCCTGGTCGTCAACGACTGGCCACGTTGTCGCCTGAAATGTGGGTCCGACCTGGAAGAAACACGTTTAACCGTGGTGAAGCGGTTGAGTTTCATACTTGGTAGTTTTTTTGCAACGGATTAGAGAAAAGGTGGTAGATTTTGACACAAAACGTAAAGTGGTAGTTTCTCGGCACGTTTGGCTGAAATTTGATAGTTTTTGTTAAATACTCCTTGTAAACGTGATGTGGATGTGATGAAAAAATTCTTGATAATTAGGGTATGAAAATGGGGGTATCTATGAACTGTTGAGCACCAGAGGCCATGTAGGGGTCGAACAAGCTGTAGAGGCCTCAAAACCTAGGGTTCCTAAGGTCTCCAAGGACATATGGGCCCCACAAGGTGTGGACTCAGATCCCCAAGGGTCCTCCTGGTCTTCAATCTTCTGAAATACATTTTTTTGGATATAGATATTTCTAGGACTTTTCTGTGTATTTTCCTGAAAAAGCAAAAACAAAATAAAATCGAGAACTAAAAGTGGCACTGGGTTAATATGTTAGTCCAATAAATTTACTATCAATCATGCCCCAAGTGTGTAAAGTTGATAGCAATATAACATGAATCATGAAAAACTTATCGATCCGTTTGAGATGTATCAAATGCCAAGGGTTGCCGAATCTCCCCCTTATAGTGCCCATGGGCCGACATGATGGCCGAGGACCAAAACCAGGCCTAAGGGTTCTCGGTTCGACCTACTTGGGTCGAGAACCATAGAGGTGAGGCAACCATGGGTCGTAATACCGTCAATAGTCCGTGAACTAGCCTTTGAGCTTGGTTGCATCATGGTCGGCATCGATCTTAGAGCTTGGCAATTCCAAGACTCCGGTATAGGTTTGTCAATAGCTGGCGATGACGGTTTCTCTCTCCATGCTTTGTTGGCCAGATTGGCAGATCCCTGCGGCGGTGCGATTCTCCAGCAGTGGCGCAGTTGGAAGCCTCATCCCTGTCGGCCTCTTGGCTTCACCTCTGGCAGTCCAGCCCGAAGGCTGTGCGGCCATGCGTACCATCATGCAATTTGGCGTCCGTCTTAATAACATAATTTAATTTTAAAGTTGTCCTCTATTTATTAACAAATTAGAAGCTATGTTTTGCAAGTCCATGTGTGTAACCATTGATTGCTAATTTGTGTGTAGCCACTAATATTTCTTAACAAATTCCAAGATCTAACTATTGTAACAGATTAAGCTTTGTGAGAGCTTTTAGTTTTGATGGTTGTGTCAAGAAAGAATGAACAATATTATATTGTTTACAAACTTCTTAAGTTTGTGCTCATTCTTCGAGTAACCACTGCTAGTGTTGAAAGATTATTTTCCTTAGTGAAATATTTGAAGAATCAACTAAGAAATTAAATGGGTGTTTAATATTTCAATAATTGCTTGGTTACCTTCATTGAGAGAGAATTTTCAAGCAAGTCAAATATGAAGATATCATTAATCTCTTTCAGAAAGGGGATCATAAAGTTATATTGTAATTTCCTTTGTTTTTTGTAATCTTTCTTAATTGTTAGAGGTATTGCCACAGTGATATTTTGCTACTATTATCCATATATGGTCATTGAGTCATTGATGTTGTTATCCTACTGCATATTTATTGTTCTGTTATATTGCTTTGGTCAAAAGAAAGTACAAGAATACCCAGGAGCAAATTCCTAGCTCCAGCACTGCCATATGCACGCCATTCTCGATTTTCAATGGGAGCCTCTAGAGTGCCTAGCAGCAAACAAACAAAACCTTTAACTTTGAAACCCAAGTCCAAAACACATGCCTAATCTAGCACAGAGCTAGCTAGTAGGATTGACAACTAATATGTAGGTGGTTGGTTGGAAGTGGAATTTGAGTAAATAATGGAACGAAAGGAAGGGTAGGGAAGGGCCTAGTTGTTGCTGAATCCAACAGTCCATGGGCTTAGGCTGGTCGTAATGGTAGTACCATAGGTAGTATCATGCATGCCAACTAGACAATTTTGATGAGGTGGCTTAGTATTAAATGAAAAAAAAGAGGGTTGAGTATCATATCATGATACCGTATCATATTAAATGTTGTGCTACTATGTGTCATGCATGACAATAAATGATCTAGCCATACTAACATATGATACTATGCATTACGGGTGTAGTATCATACACTAGTATCATATGCATGATACTGATATATGATACTCCCCATTACAACCAGCCTTAGACAATATATAGATCCAATGGATGTGAGTAATTAAAGTGATATGACAGCACGCATGTGCAGCATTATAGGTATTTAATGACTTTGTAATTGGGGTTGTCTATATAAGATATATAGATCTACCAAGATATATTTAAGGATGCACACATAGATACAAATATAATGTGTTCGTGCAAATATTACTAATGAATTCGCAAAGACATGTTTTACGTGTTTTCATTCGTTTCTCCCATATTTATAAGGATTGGGTTTACATATTTATTACAAATGCACTGTATTAAATATAAATTAATGTAACTTTGAGTGCAATCTTGGTTCAAATTTAGCACAACCAAACGCATTTTCAATGATAGACATTACAACGGCCCCCAAAAAATATTGTTAATATTTGGCAACATTATAATTCAGATAATTATTAGAAATAATTATGATAAAATATAATAACTAAGGTTGTGATTTAAATAAATAAGTTAAAACAAAGTATAACAATTTTGTATAAATTTTTAGTTTGTTTTGGTTTTCCCATACCCCCAATGTCGTTTTCAAGCCCTTCATTCAAATTTGTGAAACATAATCTTGGAGCAACGACTATGAAACTGACTGGTGTGTCAAGATAATCTCTTATGTCATTCTACCAACTTCAATATCGAAGGTGCTTTGCGAAGGTGTTGTACCTTGTCATATGGAGCTACTCCAAAACACTTGAGCCTGATCCTTCTTGGGACGCAAGTGATGAAGAGTGGACTCATATGTTGATCTCCAATATAAATTGTTCCAAGCTGAACCATATCTTTGTTCTCCCTTTCTTAGTGATTTCGTCCTAACACTTTTGTAACGTCCGTAGTTGTTTCTCTTACAACAACTAATTGGTTAATCTGTTTGTTTTGTCCTCACTTGATACCTTGGTGTGCCTAGAAACCTCGAACAATGTTTGGTTTCAATAAATTGAATGGAACAAAATGAAAACTCCCTTTTATTTAAATAAATATATGTTTGAGATGGATCAAGTGCTTGGCATGTACATATTCGATGTTGCAACGAGGATCATTGATATCTGTATAATGCATGACTATGAAAGCAAGGTCCGGGTGTATCAATGTCGGGTGAAATTACCTGTTATGGAAATCACTTGTTTGTTGCCTAATCATGTGTAAACACACATGCATGGCCTGAAACGAGGGGTTAACTAACACAAGATTGGGATGAATCGAAAAGGATGCACCTAGGGATAACTCTTACGAAAACAATCCTACATGCATACGTGTTATCGCTTAATTAACCCCCCTCCCCATTTCATGGTGGGGCCGTCTCTTCTTTCCACTGGCCGATGCCCAATGGTAAGCATGACGAGACGAGAATACCCCCATGGTGCGACAGGGCCACGTTGAAGTCCGATGGGGTTGCATCCCCTAAAAAATACTACAGGCTGAACACAACTATGTGCGTGACCCAATTTTGTTGACCTTTTTCACTAACAAATATTATGTTAAAAAAAATGGGGAATCCTATTCCTTGGGCGGATCGGGGGATGGCGAACAACACACCCACCCACCCGCACTACTATGACGACCCATTTCTAATGTTGCGCTTCTCTGTTTTCCCACCGATTTTTGAACCATCTTTTGTCATTTTTTCGTTTTATTATCGTTTTGAGTATTTATTTTTAAAATTTATCACATTGTTTTAGATTTAGGAACAATGTTTAAAATTGGGATAAATTTCTAAAACACGCACACATTTTTGAATTGGTGAACAAGACACAATTTTGAATTCACGGTCATTTTTCATAAACGAATATTTCTTGTAATTTGGAAAGAATATTGGGAATGTGTGAACATTTTTTAATCGACAAAGAACTTTGAAATTCATAGAAAGTTTTTAAATTGATAAATATTTATCATGATTCATGATTTTTTGAAATTGCGCCATTTTTTTATTTCATGATTTTATTTCAAAATTCATGATGTTTCTTCAAATTTTTGAACTTGAAATTCAGAATGATTTAAAATTTCTTAACATTTCTACAAATTCATGATTTTTTTTATATCCTGCAACATTTTTTTATTTGCAATTGTCTTAAGAAACATTGATTTTTTTTTAAATCCTAGAATACTTTTAAAATGTTGGAACATTCTTTTAAATTTGAATTTTTTTTTCAATTTTTTGAAATTTACCAGGGGAAAATGAGGTGTTTGGGTCGAGCTGGGATGGTACCAGCACCGGTCAAAACATACTACCATGGCAACCAAACACATAACACAGCGACATAAAATGCTGCCATGACAGCAAAAACGAAACAACAAGATTTTTTTTTGGAATATCTCTGCATTTCCTATTTTTTGCCTTTTATCAACACATTCCTTTTTTTCCTTGTCCCAAGAAGGTCGTGTACCACATCCTTTACAGTTCGCACATTTTTTCGTGCTTTCCAAAAGGTTGGCTAGTTCATTCAATCATCTAGGAGTAGTAGTTAGCATTGAGCATGTGCCAAAAACAGAGGGTGGGTATAGAATACTTCAGTGCGCCGTCCGGCCGGGATATATGGTAGCAGTAGACTAGTAGTACTGCACTCAGCAAACAACACTGCAGCATATCCGGCAATGTTGGAGTTGGTACTGGCTAGTAACTCAGAATAATGTCCACAAACTAATCGCCGGCTGCGTCTAGTGGTACAGTGGTACTCTCCTACGTAACACACTACACGATTACCAGTAGTAAACTGACAAGTACTAGCTGCTCTGTCGTCTGTGTAGGTGCATGGTCGTTCTTGCCAGATTACTGAACTCTGAACTTCAGTTGTTTCCTTTGACAAGAGGTCAGTACATCAAAATTGTTCCTTCTCCTGCTAATCGTTGCTGTCTGTAGAGATGCAGAAGTGGAGCTAACAAGCTAGCTTCGCAGTTGATGTCCTACCACACCACCATGCATGTGCTCACTATCTAAGCTTACATGAAAACTTCAGCAACTATGAATGAATGGCAGTCTGCAGGCGCTGCGACTGACTAACTAACTAGCTGGCTGTTTAGTTTTTGACTCTTTGCTCAGTGGTGCCTAGAACCATGAACAGTTCGAACGTAGTAGTCTTCATGGAACTCAGGCAACCCATGCGCCCCTGCCCTAACTTCTTTCGCCGCACCGGCGCTTCTCGTCGCCTCGCTCTCGCTAACCGAGCCAGTGGCAGAACCCTTGACCAAATCATCGCTTGGTTTCTGCAATCATGAATAAAGGCAAGTTAATTAGCATCCGCAGGAAGCATCATCCAAAGATTAAGATCGACGATCAAACAGAAGGTCATCAGAATTAATCACGACTTACATTGTGCACTGGGTTGCTGCTGCTACTGCCGACTGAAGCCCGGGTCTCGGCGTCTAGCCGGATGCCTTCAGCCTCCATGGCCGCCGTCAGTAGGAGAAGCAAGACCGCGGCTGCAGCCAGTGACAAGTAGGTGGAACTGCAACGTCTCATCTGTTACTGTCAGAGATCGATGCCAGTAAGAGAGTATTGCACTGCACTATGCTTCAATGTTCAGCTCAGAAGAGAGTGTAGAGCGGAGAGGCTAATTAAGTCGTGGTCTGAACTGATGGAGCGTTTAACCACATGAATGATGGTGCCTGTATATATGCATCCTGCTTTGCAACACGTCCCAGTGTTTGCTGCGCTAATGTCTAGTTAGCTGCATGACAAAATTAAACAACTATAATTTCCTTTTTTTGAGAAATTAAACAACTGATTCTACTTGCGAATGTCTCCGGATCGCTGTCGTTAATTAACTAACTTGGTTATATATATATATATAAAGCCCATCCAACTAACTAGACATGTCGCCCTAAATGGGAGGATGCTTGCACAAAGTTGGGCCATGATCAATTGTTTAATCCATTGGATTGTTAATGAGTAGTGTAAGACTTGCTAAAGCGCAGCATTCTCAACTGCTAAACACATGCAACGTGTTTTTTTTGTGTGTGTCTGGTTTTGCAGGCGCCCCACGCATTGGCCGGCCCCGGCAAGTTCGGTGGCCGGCCGGTCAGCTGACTTGCTACACGATTAAATTATAAGTTTGGTTTTTGACGATTGTTTTATTTGGATGTAGCGTTAAGATACAAGAACAACAAAACATGTGTTTTTCCAAAGGGAACTAAAACCCCATCTAGTTGCATCCGGCAGCCAGAACAGTGGATCAAGCCTCCTCGAGGATGGGTCAAGTGTTAGAGTTGTGTCGAATATTATTATACAAGGTAGGTTACAGTTGGACTTAGAGTCGTACGGTGTGTAGACAAGGTAGGAGTCGTGTTCTATTAGGACACATGTACCCTTACGCCTCACTAGTAGACCATTAGTCCCGGTTCAAATCAAACCGGGACCAATGTCAGGCATTAGTCCCGGTTCGGTTCACCTCATTAGTCCCGGTTCGGGGCAAAACCCGGGACTAAAAATCCATCGACTGCCACGTAGCGTGCCGCGGATCATTAGTCCCGTTTATGGCACGAACCGGGACTAAAGGGTAGGCTATTAGTCCCGGTTTTAGATAAAAACCGGGACTAAAGTGTTGCCTATATAAATCTTTGCCCCTGCTCACCCTTTCATGTGTTTTTGGACGTTGAGGTGTGACCATGCATGCCATGCTCTTGCCACTCTAGTTCATGCACATGAGGTGTTCGATGAAATGCCCGAGCCACCATATATGAGAGAAGAAGAATGCCGACTATTGTTGTGGGGGTCGCTTCTCCTTCTTCTCTTTGTGCTAGATATTTGTTATGCACTAGGGAAAGAAGGAGTAGCGACTGTTGGAAATATGCCCTAGAGGCAATAATAAATTGGTTATTATTATATTTCCTTGTTCATGATAATCGTTTATTATCCAAGCTAGAATTGTATTGATTGGAAACTCAAATACATGTGCGGATACATAGACAACACACTGTCCCTAGTGAGCCTCTAGTTGACTAGCTCGTTGATCAAAGATGGTAAAGGTTTTCTGGCCATAGGCAAGTGTTGTCACTTGATAACGGTATCACATCATTAGGAGAATGATGTGATGGACAAGACCCAAACTATAAACGTAGCATATGATCGTGTCACTTTATTGCTACTGTTTTTCTGCATGTCAATGTATCTGTTCCTATGACCATGAGATCATGCAATTCCCAGACACCAAAGGAATACCTTGTGTGTATCAAACGTCGCAACGTTACTGAGTGACTATAAAGGTGCTCTACAGGTATCTCCAAAGGTGTCTGTTGGGTTGACATGGATCAAGACTGGGATTTGTCACTCCGTGTGACGGAGAGGTATCTCGGGACCCACTCGGTAATGCAACATCACAACAAGCCTTGCAAGAAATTGTTGGGTAACGTAGCATAAATTCAAAATTTTCCTATGCATATTCAGATCTTCCTATGGAGAGACCAGCAACGAGAGAGGGGTAAGAGCATCTTCATACCTTTGAAGATCGCTAAGCGGAAGCGTTGCTAGAACGCGGTTGATGGAGTCGTACTCGCAGCGATTCCGATCTAGTGCCGAACTACGGCACCTCCGCGTTCAACACACGTGCAGCCCGGTGACGTCTCCCGCACCTTGATCCAGCAAGGAGGAGGGAGAGGTTGGGGAAGAACTCCAGCAACACGATGGCGTGGTGTCGATGGAGAGACGAGGTCTCCCGGCAGGGCTTCGCCAAGCGCCGGCAGAGAGGAGGAGGAAGAGGAGCAGGGCTGCGCCGAGAGAGAGGGAAAACGGTGTGTCTCAATGGCCAAAACCCCTCTATATTTATAGGAGGAGGGGGAGGGGGGTGCGCCACCCCTAGGGTTCCCCCCTAGGTGGTGTGGCAGCCACCAGATGGAGGGGGGCGGCGGCCAGGGCAGGGAAAGGGGGGGCGCACCCTAGGTGGGCCTTGGGCCTCATCTGCGCCTAGGGTTTCCCCCCTCCCCCCTTCTCTGGTGCGTATGGGCTGGGTGGGGGGTGCACCAGCCCACCTAGGGGCTGGTTCCCTTCCCCACTTAGCCCATCTAGCCTCCCGGGGTCGTTGCCCCCCTTCGGTGGTCCCCCGGGACCACCTCCGGTGGTCCCGGTGGTCCCGGTACGTTACCGGTGACGCCCGAAACACTTCCGTTGTCCAAAACCATCCGTCCTATATATCAATCTTTACCTCCGGACCATTCCGGAGCTCCTCGTGACGTCCGGGATCTCATCCGGGACTCTGAACAACTTTCGGTAACCTCGTACAACAATTCCCTATAACCCTAGCGTCATCGAACCTTAAGTGTGTAGACCCTACGGGTTTGGGAGACAGGCAGACATGACCGAGACACCTCTCTGGCCAATAACCATCAGCGGGGTCTGGATACCCATGGTGGCTCCCACTAGCTCCACGATGATCTCATCAGATGAACCACGATGTCAAGGATTCAATCAATCCCGTATACGATTCCCTTTGTCTGTCGGTATAGAACTTGCCCGAGATTCGATCGTCGGTATACCTATACTTTGTTCAATCTCGTTACCGGTAAGTCTCTTTACTCGTTCCGTAGCACGTCATCGTGTGACTAACTCCTTAGTCACATTGAGCTCATGATGATGTTCTACCGAGTGGGCCCAGAGATACCTCTCCGTCACACGGAGTGACAAATCCCGATCTCGATTCGTACCAACCCAACAGACACTTTCAGAGGTACCCGTAGTGCACCTTTATAGTCACCCAGTTACCTTGTGACGTTTGATACACCCAAAGCACTCCTACGGTATCCGGGAGTTGCACAATCTCACGGTCAAAGGAAAAGATACTTGACATTAGAAAAGCTTTAGCATACGAACAATACGATCTAGTGCTAGGCTTAGGATTGGGTCTTGTCCACCACATCATTCTCCCAATGATGTGATCCCGTTATCAATAACATCCAATGTCCATGATCAGGAAACCATGATCATCTATTGACTAACGAGCTAGCCAACTAGAGGCTTGCTAGGGACACATTGTGATCTATTTATCCACACATGTCTTACTGTTTCCTGTTAATACAATTATAGCATGAACAATAGACGATTATCATGAACAAGGAAATATGATAATAACCATTTTATTATTGCCTCTAGGGCATATTTCCAACAGTCTCCCACTTGCACTAGAGTCAATAATCTAGGTACATTGTGATGTATCGAACACCCATAGCATTATGGTGTTGATCATGTTTTGCTCGTGGAAGAGGTTTAGTCAACGGGTCTGCAATATTCAGATCCGTGTGTACTTTACAAATATCTATCACTCCACTCTGGACATGGTCCTGGATGGAATTGTAGCGGCGTTTGATGTGCTTCGTCTTCCGGTGAAACCTGGGCTCCTTGGCTATGGCAATGGCTCCAGTGTTATCACAAAAGAGTGTCATAGGACCCGACGCGCTTGGAACCACTCCAAGGTCGGTGATGAGCTCCTTCATCCAAATTCCTTCATGAGCCGCTTCTGAAGCAGCTATGTACTCTGCTTCACATGTAGATGCTGCCATGACTTCTTGCTTGCTGCTGCACCAGCTCACTGCCCCACCATTCAACACATATACTTGGATTCATCCGGATCTGTGTCGAAGCTAGCGTTGACGTAACCCTTTACGACGAGCTCTTCGTCACCACCATAAACGAGAAACATTTCGTTAGTCCTTTTCAGGTACTTAAGGACATTCTTGACCGCTGTCCAGTGTTCCATACCGGGATCACTTTGGTACCTCCCTACCAAACTTATGGCAAGGTTTATATCAGGTCTGGTACACAACATGGCATACATTAGAGAGCCCACGGCTGAAGCGTAGGGGACAGAACTCATCTTCTCTCTATCTGCTGCCGTGGTCGGCGACTGAGTCTTACTCAATCTCATACCTTGGAAAACTGGCAAGAACCCTTTCTTCGAGTTTTCCATATTGAACTTCTTCAATATCTTGTCAAGGTATGTACTTTGCGAAAGACCTATGAGGCGTCTTGATCTATCTCTATAGATCTTGATGCCTAATATGTATGCAGCTTCTGCAAGGTCCTTCACTGAAAAACTCTTGTTCAAATAGGCCTTTATGCTCTCCAACATCTCTATATTATTCCCCATCAATAATATGTCATCCACATACAGTATGAGGAAAGCTACAGAGCTCCCACTCACTTTCTTGTACAGACAGGCTTCTCCGTAAACCTGTATGAACCCAAACGCTTTAATCACTTCATTAAAGCGAATGTTCCAACTCCGAGATGCTTGCACCAGCCCATAGATGGAGCGCTGGAGCTTGCACACTTTGTTAGCACCCTTAGGGTCGACAAAACCTTCTCGTTGCATCATATACAACTCTTCTTTAAGGTTCCCGTTAAGGAACGTTGTTTTGACGTCCATTTGCCAAATTTCATAATCATAAAACGCGGCAATTGCTAACATGATTCGGACTGATTTCAGCTTCGCTACAGGAGAGAAAGTCTCTTCGTAGTCAATTCCTTGAATTTGTCGAAAACCCTTTGCGATAAGTCGAGCTTTGTAAATAGTTACATTACCATTTGCATCAGTCTTCTTCTTGAAGATCCATTTATTTTCTATGGCTCGCCGGTCATCGGGCAAGTCCACCAAAGTCCATACTTTGTTCTCATACATGGATCCTATCTCAGATTTCATAGCCTCAAGCCATTTGTTGGAATCCGGGCCCGCCATCGCTTCTTCATAGTTCGAAGGTTCACCGTTGTCTAACAACATGATTTCCATCACAGGGTTGCCGTACCACTCTCGTGCGGACCGTGCCCTTGTGGACCTTCGCGGTTCAGTAGTAACTTGATCCGAAGCTTCATGATCATCACATTAACTTCCTCTGCGGTCGGTGTAGGCGCCACAGGAACAACTTCCCGCGTTGCGCTACTATCCTGTTCGAGAGGGGGTGTGATTACCTCATCAAGTTCTACCTTCCTCCCACTTACTTCTTTCGAGAAAACTCTTTCTCTAGAAAGGATCCGTTCTTGGAAACAAAGGTTTTACCTTCGGATCTAAGATAGAAGGTATACCCAATAGTTTCCTTAGGGTATCCTATGAATACGCATTTCTCCGCTTTGGGTTCGAGCTTTTCTGGTTGAAGATTCTTCACATAAGCATCGCAGCCCCAAACTTTAAGAAACGACAACTTAGGTTTCTTGCCAAACCACAGTTCATACGGTGTCGTCTCAACGGATTTAGACGGTGCCCTATTTAAAGTGAATGCTGCAGTTTCTAGTGCGTATCCCCAAAATGATAGCGGTAAGTCGGTGAGAGACATCATAGATCGTACCATATCTAATAAAGTGCGATTACGACGTTCAGACACTCTGTTGCGCTGCGGTGTGCCAGGCGGCGTCAGTTGTGAAACGATTCCACACTTCCTTAGGTGTGTGCCAAACTCGTGACTCAAATATTCACCTCCACGATCAGATCGTAGACATTTAATTTTTCTGTCACGTTGATTCTCAACCTCACTCTGAAATTCCTTGAACTTTTCAAACGTCTCAGATTTGTGCTTCATCAAGTAGATATACCCATACCTACTCAAATCATCAGTGAGGGTGAGAACATAACGATAACCACCGCGAGCTTCAACGTTCATTGGACCACACACATCAGTATGTATTATTTCCAATAAGTCGGTTGCTCTCTCCATTATTCCTGAGAATGAAGTCTTAGTCATCTTGCCCATGAGGCATGGTTCGCATGTGTCAAACGATTCAAAGTCAAGAGACTCTAATAGTCCATCAGTATGGAGCTTCTTCATGCGCTTAACGCCGATATGACCAAGGCGGCAGTGCCACAAGTATGTGGGACTATCATTATCAACTTTGCATCTTTTGGTACTCACACTATGAATATGTGTAACATCACGATCGAGATTCATCAAGAATAAACCATTCACCAACGGAGCATGACCGTAAAACATATCACTCATATAAATAAAACAACCATTATTCTCTGACTTAAATGAGTAGCCGTCTCGCATTAAGCAAGACCCTGATACAATGTTCATGCTTAAAGCTGGTACTAAATAACAATTATTAAGGTTTAAAACTAATCCCGACGGTAGATGTAGAGGTAGCGTGCCGACGGCGATCACATCGACTTTTGAACCATGCCCGACGCGCATCGTCACCTCGTCCTTGGCCAGTCTCCGCTTATTCCGCAGTTCCTGCTTTGAGTTGCAAATGTGAGCAACAACACCGGTATCAAATACCCAGGAGCTACTACGAGTGCTGGTAAGGTACACATCAATAACATGTATATCACATATACCTTTAACGTTGCCGGCCTTCTTGTCCGCTAAGTATTTGGGGCAGTTCCGCTTCCAGTGACCCTTTCCCTTGCAATAGAAGCACTCAGTCTCAGGTTTGGGTCCGTTCTTTTTCTTCTTCCCGGCATCTGGCTTACCGGGCGCGGCAACAGCTTTGCCGTCTTTCTTGAAGTTCTTCTTACCCTTGCCTTTCTTGAAACTAGTGGTCTTGTTGACCATCAACACTTGATGCTCTTTCTTGATTTCTACTTCTGCAAACTTGAGCATCGAGTACAACTCGGGAATGGTCTTCTCCATCCCTTGCATGTTGTAGTTGAGCACAAAGCCTTTGTAGCTTGGTGGGAGAGACTGGAGGATTCTGTCAATTATAGCATCATCCGGAAGTTCGACTCCAAGTGAAGTCAGACGACCGTGTAACCCAGACATTTTGAGTATGTGCTCACTGACAGAACTGTTCTCCTCCATCTTACAGCTAAAGAACTTGTCGGAGACTTCATATCTCTCGACACGGGCATGAGCTTGAAAAACTAGCTTCAGCTCCTGGAACATCTCATATGCCCCGTGTTGCTCAAAACGCCTTTGGAGCCCCGTTTCTAAACTGTATAACATGCCACACCTAACCAGAGAGTAGTCATCACTCCGCGTTTGCCAGACGTTCAGAATGTCCTGGGCTGCTGCGGGAGCGGGAGGGTCACCTAGCGGCGCATTAAGGACATAAGCCTTTTTAGCTGCTTCAAGGATGAGCTTCAAGTTGCGAACCCAGTCCGCATAGTTGCTACCATCATCTTTCAGCTTGTTTTTCTCTAGGAATGCGTTGAAATTGAGGTTGACGTTGGACATCTACAATATTTATAAAGACAACTTTTAGACTAAGTTCATGACAATAAAGTTCATTTAATCAAATTAAGTATGAACTCCCACTTAAATCAACATCCCTCTAGTCATCTAAGTGATACATGATCCATGTTGACTAACCCGTGTCCGATCTGTTGGAGAACGTCGCATGGGAAACAAAAATTTTCCTACGCGCACGAAGACCTATCATGGTGATGTTCATCTACGAGAGGGGATGAGCGATCTACGTACCCTTGTAGATCGTACAGCAGAAGCGATTAGAGATCGCGGTTGAAGTAGTGGAACGTCCTCACGTCCCTCGATCCGCCCCGCGAACAATCCCGCGATCAGTCCCACGATCTAGTACCGAACGGACGGCACCTCCGCGTTCAGCACACGTACAGCTCGACGATGATCTCGGCCTTCTTGATCCAGCAAGAGAGACGGAGAGGTAGAAGAGTTCTCCGGCAGCGTGACGGCGCTCCGGAGGTTGGTGATGATCTTGTCTCAGCAGGGCTCCGCCCGAGCTCCGCAGAAACGTGATCTAGAGGAAAAACTATGGAGGTATGTGGTCGGGCAGCCGTGAGAAAGTCGTCTCAAATCAGCCCTAAAACCTCCGTATATATAGGTGGGAGGGAGGGGAGGAGGCAGCCTCAAAACCCAAAGGTTTGGCCGAAATTGGAGGTGGAGGAGTCCTACTCCAATCCTACTTGGAGTAGGATTCCACCTTCCCACTTGGAAACTCTTTCCACCTTGTGTTTTTTCCTTCTCAAACCTTATGGGCCTTAGTGGGAACTTATTCCAGCCCACTAGGGGCTGGTTTATCTCTTCCCATAGCCCATGAGACCCCTTGGGGCGTGACACCCCTCCCGATGGTCCCCGGCACCCCTCCCGGCACTCCCGGTACACTACCGATGAGCCCGAAACTTTTCCGGTAATGCCCGGAAACTTTCCGGTAACCAAATGAGGTCATCCTATATATCAATCTTCGTCTCCGGACCATTCCGGAAACCCTCGTGACGTCCGTGATCCCATCCGGGACTCCGAACAACATTCGGTAACCAACCATATAACTCAAATACGCATAAAACATCGTCGAACCTTAAGTGTGCAGACCCTGCGGGTTCGAGAACTATGTAGACATGACCCGAGAGACTCCTCGGTCAATATCCAATAGCGGGACCTGGATGCCCATATTGGATCCTACATATTCTACGAAGATCTTATCGTTTGAACCTCAGTGCCAAGGATTCGTATAATCCCGTATGTCATTCCCTTTGTCCTTCGGTATGTTACTTGCCCGAGATTCGATCGTCAGTATCCGTATACCTATTTCAACCTCGTTTACCGGCAAGTCTCTTTACTCGTTCCGTAATACAAGATCCCGCAACTTACACTAAGTTACATTGCTTGCAAGGCTTATGTGTGATGTTGTATTACCGAGTGGGCCCCGAGATACCTCTCCGTCACACGGAGTGACAAATCCCAGTCTTGATCCATACTAACTCAACTAACACCTTCGGAGATACCTGTAGAGCATCTTTATAGTCACCCAGTTACGTTGCGACGTTTGATACACACAAAGCATTCCTCCGGTGTCAGTGAGTTATATGATCTCATGGTCATAGGAATAAATACTTGACACGCAGAAAACAGTAGCAACAAAATGACACGATCAACATGCTACGTCTATTAGTTTGGGTCTAGTCCATCACATGATTCTCCTAATGATGTGATCCCGTTATCAAGTGACAACACTTGCCTATGGCCAGGAAACCTTGACCATCTTTGATCAACGAGCTAGTCAACTAGAGGCTTACTAGGGACAGTGTTTTGTCTATGTATCCACACAAGTATTGTGTTTCCAATCAATACAATTATAGCATGGATAATAAACGATTATCATGAACTAAGAAATATAATAATAACTAATTTATTATTGCCTCTAGGGCATATTTCCAACAGTCTCCCACTTGCACTAGAGTCAATAATCTAGTTCACATCACCATGTGATTCCAACGAATCCAACACCCATATAGTTATGGGGTCTGATCACGTCTTGCTCGTGAGAGAGGTTTTAGTCAACGGTTCTGAAACTTTCAGATCCGTGCGTTCTTTACAAATCTTTATGTCATCTTATAGATGCTGCTACTACGTGCTATTCGGAAATACTCCAAATATCTACTCTACTATACGAATCCGTTTCACTACTCATAGTTATTCGGATTAGTGTCAAAGCTTGCATCGACGTAACCCTTTACGACGAACTCTTTAACCACCTCCATAATTGAGAAAAATTCCTTAGTCCATTAGTTACTAAGGATAAATTTTGACCGCTGCTAGTGATTCAATCATGGATCACTCTCTGTACCTCTCAACATACTTTGAGTCAAGGCACACATCAGGTGCGGTACACAACATGGCATACTTTAGATTCTACGGCTAAGGCATAGAAGACGACCTTCGTCTATTCTCTTTATTCTGCCGTGGTCGGGTTTTGAGTCTTACTCAAATTCACACCTCACAACGCAACCAAGAACTCCTTCTTTGCTGGTCTATTTTGAACTCTTTCAAAAACTTGTCAAGGCATGCATCTTGTTGAAACTTCTATTAAGCGCTTTCGATCTATCTCCATAGATCTTTGATGCTCAACGTTCAAGTAGCGTAATCCAGGTACTCCTTTGAAAACTTCTTTCAAACAACCTTGTATGCTTTACAGAAATTCTACATTACTTCTGATCCACAATATGTCAACCACATATACCTATCAGAAATTCTATAGTGCTCCCACTCACTTCTTTGGAAATACAAGTTTCTCATAAACCTTGTACAAACCCAAAATCTTTGATCATCTCATCAAAGTGTATATTCCAACTCCGAGATGCTTGCACCAGTCCATTGAAGGATCACTGGAGCTTGCATACTTGTTAGTATCTTTAGGATCGTCAAAACCTTCTGGTTGTATCACATACAATGTTTGCTCAAGGAAACCGTCGAGAAAACAATGTTTTGACATCCTACGTGCAATATTTCATAAATAATGCATCAACAACTAACATAATTCCAACAGACCTTTAGCATCGCTACGAGTGAGAAAGTCTCATCATAGTCAACTGTTTGATCTTGTCGAAAACATCTTTGCGACAAGTCGAGCTTTTCTTAATAGTGACTTATCACCATCATCGTCTGTCTTCTTTTAAAGATCCATCTTTACTCAATAGTCTTATGACCATCAAGTAGTTCTTTCAAAGTCTACACTTTGTTTTATACATGGATCCTCTCTCGGATTTCATGGCTTCCAGCCATTTGTCAGAATCTGCGCCCACCATCGCTTTCTCCATAACTCGTAGGTTCACTGTTGCTCAACAACATGACCTCCAAGACAGGGTTACCGTACCACTCTGTAGTAGTATGCGGCCTTGTCAACCTACGAGGCTTGTAGTAACTTGATCCGATGCTTGATGATCACCATCATCTGCTTCCACTTCAATTGGTGTAGGCGCCACAGGAACAACTTCCTGCGCCCTGCTACACACTGGTTGAAGTGATGGTTCAATAACCTCATCAAGTTCTACTACCCTCCCACTCAATTCTTTCGAGAGAAACCTTTCCTCGAGAAAGGATCCGTTTCTAGAAACAAACACTTTGCTTTCGGATCTGAGATAGGAGATGTACCCAACTGTTTTGGATATCCTATGAAGATGCATTTATCCGCTTTGGGTTCGAGCTTATCAGACTGAAACTTTTTCACACAAGTGTCGAAGCCCCAAACTTTCAAGAAACGACAGTTTAGATTTCTCTAAACCTCAGTCTATACTGTGTCATCTCAACGGAAATACGCGGTGCCCTATTTAAAGTGAGTGCGGTTGTCTCTAATGCATAACCCATAAACGATAGTGGTAATTCGATAAGAGACATCATAGTATGCACCATACCAAATAGTGCGTGGCTATGACGTTCAGACACATCATCACACTATGATGTTCCAGGTGGCATGAACTGCGAAACAATTTCCACATTGTCTTAACTGCGTACCAAAACTCATAACTCAGATATTCATTTCCATGATCATATCGTAGACAGTTTATCCTCTTGTTACGACGAACTTCACTCTGAAACGGAATTGAACTTTTCAACATTTCAGACTTGTGATTCATTAAGTAAATACTCATGTATCTACTCAAATCGTCAGTGAAGTAAGAACATAATGATATCCACTACGTGCCTCAGCACCCATTGGACTGCATACATCAAAATGTATCACTTTCAACAAGTTACTATCTTATTTCATCTCAATGAAAACAAGGCCTTGCTCATGTGGTATGATTTGCATGTCACTAGTGATTCGAAATCAGGTGAGGTCAAAGATCCATCAGCATGGAGCCTCTTCATGCAATTTATACTAACATGACTTAAGCGGCAGTGCCACAAGTAAGTGGTACTATCATCATCAACTCGTATCTTTTGGCACCAATATCATGAACATGTGTAACACTACGATCGAGATTCAATAAACCATTGAAGGTGATTATTCAAGAAAATAGAGTAACCATTATTCTCTTTAAATGAATAATCGTATTGCAATAAACACGATCCAATCATGTTCATGTTTAACGCAAGCACGAAATAACAATTATTTAGGTTTAACACCAATCCCGATGATAGAGGGAGCGTGCGACGTTTGATCACATCAATCTTGGAAACACTTCCAACACGTATCGTCACCTCGCCTTTAGCTAGTCTCCGTTTATGCCGTAGCTTTCATTTCGCGTCACTAATCACTTAGCAACTGAACTGGTATCCAATACCCTCGTGCTACTAGGAGTACTAGTAAAGTACACATCAACATCATGTATATCAAATACACTTCTTTCGACTTTTGCCAGCCATCTTATCTACCAAGTATCTTGAGTTGCTCCGCCTCAGTGATTGTTCCCCTCATTACGGAAGCACTTAGTCTCGGGTTTGGGTTTAATATTGGGTCTCTTCATTAGTGCAGCAACTGTTTTGCCGTTTCACGAAGTATCCCTTCTAGCCCTTGCCTTTCTTGAAACTTAGTGGTTTTACAAACCATCAACTATTGACGCTCCTTCTTGATTTCTACTTTCGCAGTGTCAAACATCACGAATCGCTCAAGGATCATTGTATCTATCCTCAATATGTTATAGTTCATCACGAAGCTCTCACAGCTTGGTGGCAGTGTCTTTTGGAGAACCATCACCATCTCATCTGGAAGATTAACTCCCACTTGATTCAAGTGATTGTCGTACTCAAACAATCTGAGCACACGCTCATCGATTGAGCTTTTCTCTTTTACTTTGTGGACAAAGAATCTTGTTGGAGGTCTCGTACCTCTTAACAAGGGCACAAGCATGAAATCACAATTTCATCTCTTTAGAACATCACTTATGTTCCGTGACGTTTTACAACGTTTTCGGCGCCTTGCTTCTAAGCCATTAAGTATCTTGCACTGAACTATTGTGTAGTAATCAGAAACGTGTATGTCGGATGTTCACAGCATCCACAGACGACGCTCGAGGTGCAGCACACCGAGTGGTGCATTAAGGACATAAGCCTTCTGTGCAGCAACGAGGACAATCCTCGGTTTTACAGACTCAGTCTGCAAAGTTTGCTACTATCAACTTTCAACTAAATTTTCTCTAGGAACATATAAAAACAGTAGAGCTATAGCGCAAGCTACATCGTAATTCGCAAATACCATTAGACTATGTTCATGACAATTAGTTCAATTAATCATATTACTTAAGAACTCCCACTCAAAAAGTACATCTCTCTAGTCATTTGAGTGGTACATGATCCAAATCCACTATCTCAAGTCCGATCATCACGTGAGTCGAGAATAGTTTCAGTGGTAAGCATCTCTATGCTAATCATATCAACTATACAATTCATGCTCGACCTTTCGGTCTCATGTGTTCCGAGGCCATGTCTGCACATGCTAGGCTCGTCAAGCTTAACCCGAGTGTTCCGCGTGCGCAACTGTTTTGCACCCGTTGTATGTGAACGTTGAGTCTATCACACCCGATCATCACGTGGTGTCTCGAAACGAAGAACTGTAGCAACGGTGCACAGTCGGGGAGAACACAATTTCGTCTTGAAATTTTAGTGAGAGATCACCTCATAATGCTACCGTCGTTCTAAGCAAAATAAGGTGCATAAAAGGATTAACATCACATGCAATTCATAAGTGACATGATATGGCCATCATCACGTGCTTCTTGATCTCCATCACCAAAACACCGGCACGATCTTCTTGTCACCGGCGTCACACCATGATTTCCATCATCATGATCTCCATCAACGTGTCGCCATCGGGGTTGTCGTGCTACTCATGCTATTACTACTAAAGCTACGTCCTAGCAAAATAGTAAACGCATCTGCAAGCACAAACGTTAGTTATAAAGACAACCCTATGGCTCCTGCCGGTTGCCGTACCATCGACGTGCAAGTCGATATTTCTATTACAACATGATCATCTCATACATCCAATATATCACATCACATCGTTGGCCATATCACATCACAAGCATACCCTGCAAAAACAAGTTAGACGTCCTCTAATTTTGTTGTTGCAAGTTTTACGTGGTGACCGGGGGTATCTAGCAGGATCGCATCTTACTTACGCAAACACCACAACGGAGATATATGAGTTGCTATTTAACCTCATCCAAGGACCTCCTTGGTCAAATCCGATTCAACTAAAGTTGGAGAAACCGTCACTTTCCAGTCATCTTTGAGCAAAGGGGGTTACTCGTAACGATGAAACCAGTCTCTCGTAAGCGTACGAGTAATGTCGGTCCAAGCCGCTTCAATCCAACAATACCGCGGAATCAAGAAAAGACTAAGGAGGGCAGCAAAACGCACATCACCGCCCACAAAACCTTTTGTGTTCTACTCGAGAAGACATCTACGCATGAACCTAGCTCATGATGCCACTGTTGGAGAACGTCGCATGGGAAACAAAAATTTTCCTACGCGCACGAAGACCTATCATGGTGATGTTCATCTACGAGAGGGGATGAGCGATCTACGTACCCTTGTAGATCGTACAGCAGAAGCGATTAGAGATCGCGGTTGATGTAGTGGAACGTCCTCACGTCCCTCGATCCGCCCCGCGAACAATCCCGGGATCAGTCCCACGATCTAGTACCGAACGGACGGCACCTCCGCGTTCAGCACACGTACAGCTCGACGATGATCTCGGCCTTCTTGATCCAGCAAGAGAGACGGAGAGGTAGAAGAGTTCTCCGGCAGCGTGACGGCGCTCCGGAGGTTGGTGATGATCTTGTCTCAGCAGGGCTCCGCCCGAGCTCCGCAGAAACGTGATCTAGAGGAAAAACTATGGAGGTATGTGGTCGGGCAGCCGTGAGAAAGTCGTCTCAAATCAGCCCTAAAACCTCCGTATATATAGGTGGGAGGGAGGGGAGGAGGCAGCCTCAAAACCCAAAGGTTTGGCCGAAATTGGAGGTGGAGGAGTCCTACTCCAATCCTACTTGGAGTAGGATTCCACCTTCCCACTTGGAAACTCTTTCCACCTTGTGTTTTTTCCTTCTCAAACCTTATGGGCCTTAGTGGGAACTTATTCCAGCCCACTAGGGGCTGGTTTATCTCTTCCCATAGCCCATGAGACCCCTTGGGGCGTGACACCCCTCCCGATGGTCCCCGGCACCCCTCCCGGCACTCCCGGTACACTACCGATGAGCCCGAAACTTTTCCGGTAATGCCCGGAAACTTTCCGGTAACCAAATGAGGTCATCCTATATATCAATCTTCGTCTCCGGACCATTCCGGAAACCCTCGTGACGTCCGTGATCCCATCCGGGACTCCGAACAACATTCGGTAACCAACCATATAACTCAAATACGCATAAAACATCGTCGAACCTTAAGTGTGCAGACCCTGCGGGTTCGAGAACTATGTAGACATGACCCGAGAGACTCCTCGGTCAATATCCAATAGCGGGACCTGGATGCCCATATTGGATCCTACATATTCTACGAAGATCTTATCGTTTGAACCTCAGTGCCAAGGATTCGTATAATCCCGTATGTCATTCCCTTTGTCCTTCGGTATGTTACTTGCCCGAGATTCGATCGTCAGTATCCGTATACCTATTTCAACCTCGTTTACCGGCAAGTCTCTTTACTCGTTCCGTAATACAAGATCCCGCAACTTACACTAAGTTACATTGCTTGCAAGGCTTATGTGTGATGTTGTATTACCGAGTGGGCCCCGAGATACCTCTCCGTCACACGGAGTGACAAATCCCAGTCTTGATCCATACTAACTCAACTAACACCTTCGGAGATACCTGTAGAGCATCTTTATAGTCACCCAGTTACGTTGCGACGTTTGATACACACAAAGCATTCCTCCGGTGTCAGTGAGTTATATGATCTCATGGTCATAGGAATAAATACTTGACACGCAGAAAACAGTAGCAACAAAATGACACGATCAACATGCTACGTCTATTAGTTTGGGTCTAGTCCATCACATGATTCTCCTAATGATGTGATCCCGTTATCAAGTGACAACACTTGCCTATGGCCAGGAAACCTTGACCATCTTTGATCAACGAGCTAGTCAACTAGAGGCTTACTAGGGACAGTGTTTTGTCTATGTATCCACACAAGTATTGTGTTTCCAATCAATACAATTATAGCATGGATAATAAACGATTATCATGAACTAAGAAATATAATAATAACTAATTTATTATTGCCTCTAGGGCATATTTCCAACACGATCATCACGTGAGACGGACTAGTCACCATGGTGAGCAACTCCATGCTGATCGTATTCAACCATACGACTCATGTTCGACCTTTCGGTCTCTTGTATTCGAGGTCATGTATGTACATGCTAAGCTCGTCGAGTCAACCTAGGTGTTTTGCTTGTGTAAATCTGGCTTACACCCGTTGTATGCGAACGTTAGAATCTATCACACCCGATCATCACGTGGTGCTTCGAGACAACGAACCTTCGCAACGGTGCACACTTAGGGGAATACGTTCTCGAAATTTTAAGAGAGATCATCTTATTATGATACCGTCGTTTTAAGCAATAAGATGTAAAACATGATAAACATCACAATGCAATCATATAGTGACATGATATGGCCATTATCATCTTTGCTCTTTCGATCTCCATCTTCAGGCATCGCATGATCATCATCGTCACTGGCGTGACACCATGATCTCCATCATCGTGTCTCCGTGAAGTCGTCACGCCAACTACTACTATCACTACTACTATAGCTAACCGTTAGCAATGAAGTAAAAGTAGTAAGCACATGGCGTTGCATCTCATACAATAAATTTAAGACAACTCCTATGGCTCCTGCCGGTTGTCATACTCATTGACATGCAAGTCATGAAACCTATTACAATAACATGATCATCTCATACATCATACATGCAACATCACAACTTTGGTCATATCACATCACATGTCAAACCCTGCAAAAACAAGTTAGACGTCCTCTAATTGTTGTTGCAAGTTTTACGTGGCTGATTTGGGTTTCTAGCAAGAACGCCTTCTTACCTACGTGACAGCCACAACGATGATATGCCAAAGCTATTTACCCTTCATAAGGACCCTTTTCATCAAATCCAATCCGACTAGAGTAGGAGAGACAGACACCCGCTAGCCACCTTTATGCACTGTGTGCATGTCTGTCGGTGGAACCAGTCTCACGTAAGCGTACGTGTAAAGTCGGTCCGGGCCGCTTCATCCCACAATACCGTCGGAAAAGAATAAGACTAGTAACGGCAAGCAAATTGACAAATCATCGCCCACAACTTTGTGTTCTACTCGTGCATAGAATCTACGCATAGAAAACCTGGCTCTGATACCACTGTTGGGTAACGTAGCATAAATTCAAAATTTTCCTACGCATATTCAGATCTTCCTATGGAGAGACCAGCAACGAGAGAGGGGTAAGAGCATCTTCATACCTTTGAAGATTGCTAAGCGGAAGCGTTGCTAGAACGCGGTTGATGGAGTCGTACTTGCAGCGATTCCGATCTAGTGCCGAACTACGGCACCTCCGCGTTCAACACACGTGTAGCCCGGTGACGTCTCCCGCACCTTGATCCAGCAAGGAGGAGGGAGAGGTTGGGGAAGAACTCCAGCAACACGACGGCGTGGTGTCGATGGAGAGACGAGGTCTCCCGGCAGGGCTTCGCCAAGCGCCGGCAGAGAGGAGGAGGAAGAGGAGCAGGGCTGCACCGAGAGAGAGGGAAAACGGTGTGTCTCAATGGCCAAAACCCCTCTATATTTATAGGAGGAGGGGGAGGGGGGTGCGCCACCCCTAGGGTTCCCCCCTAGGTGGTGCGGCAGCCACCAGATAGAGGGGGCGGCGGCCAGGGCAGGGAAAGGGGGGCGCACCCTAGGTGGGCCTTGGGCCTCATCTGCGCCTAGGGTTTCCCCCCTCCCCCCTTCTCTGGTGCGTATGGGCTGGGTGGGGGCGCACCAGCCCACCTAGGGGCTGGTTCCCTTCCCCACTTAGCCCATCTAGCCTCCTGGGGTCATTGCCCCCCTTTGGTGGTCCCCCGGGACCACCTCCGGTGGTCCCGGTGGTGCCGGTACGTTACCGGTGACGCCCGAAACACTTCCGGTGTCCAAAACCATCCGTCCTATATATAAATCTTTACCTCCGGACCTTTCTGGAGCTCCTCGTGACGTTCGGGATCTCATCCGGGACTCCGAACAACTTTCGGTAACCTCGTACAACAATTCCCTATAACCCTAGCGTCATCGAACCTTAAGTGTGTAGACCCCACGGGTTCGGGAGACAGGCAGACATGACCGAGACACCTCTCTGGCCAATAACCATCAGCGGGGTCTGGATACCCATGGTGGATCCCACTAGCTCCACGATGATCTCATCGGACGAACCACGATGTCAAGGATTCAATCAATCCCATATACGATTCCCTTTGTCTGTCGGTATAGAACTTGCCCGAGATTCGATCGTCGGTATACCTATACTTTGTTCAATCTCGTTACCGGTAAGTCTCTTTACTCGTTCCGTAGCACGTCATCGTGTGACTAACTCCTTAGTCACATTGAGCTCATGATGATGTTCTACCGAGTGGGCCCAGAGATACCTCTCCGTCACACGGAGTGACAAATCCCGATCTCGATTCGTACCAACCCAACAGACACTTTCGGAGATACCCGTAGTGCACCTTTATAGTCACCCAGTTACGTTGGGACGTTTGATACACCCAAAGCACTCCTACGGTATCCGGGAGTTGCACAATCTCACGGTCAAAGGAAAAGATACTTGACATTAGAAAAGCTTTAGCATACGAACAATACGATCTAGTGCTAGGCTTAGGATTGGGTCTTGTCCACCACATCATTCTCCCAATGATGTGATCCCGTTATCAATGACATCCAATGTCCATGATCAGGAAACCATGATCATCTATTGACTAACGAGCTAGCCAACTAGAGGCTTGCTAGGGACACATTGTGATCTATTTATCCACACATGTATTACTGTTTCCTGTTAATACAATTATAGCATGAACAATAGACGATTATCATGAACAAGGAAATATGATAATAACTATTTTATTATTGCCTCTAGGGCATATTTCCAACAGAAATGCGACTAAGGAGTTAGTTACGGGATCTTGTATTACATGATGAGTAAAGAGGCTTGTCGGTAACGAGATTGAACTAGGTATGGAGATACCGACGATCGAATCTTGGGCAAGTAACGTACCGAAGGACAAATGGAACAACATACGGGATTAAGTGAATCCTTGACATAGAGGTTCAGCCGATAGAGATCTTCGTAGAATATGTAGGAGACAATATGGACATCCAGGTCCCGCTATTGGTTATTGACCGGAGATTGTCTCAGGTCATGTCTGCATAGTTCTCGAACCCGCATGGTCTGCACACTTAAGGTTCGGTGACGTTTCGGTATAGTTGAGTTATAGGTGTTGGTAACCAAAAGTTGTTCGGAGTCTCGGATGAGACCCCGGACGTCACGAGGAGCTCTGAAATGGTCCGTAGGTACAGATTGATATATAGGAAGTCCTGTTTTGGTCACTGAAAAAGTTTCGGGCTCATCGGTAGTGTACCGGGAGTGCCGGGAGGGTACCGGGGACAATCGGGAGGGGTGTCACACCCCGAGGGGCCTTATGGGCTGTGGGAGGATACAAACCATCCCCTAGTGGGCTAACATAAGCTCCCACTAAGGCCCATGAGGTTTGAGAGGCAAAAAACCACAAGGTGGAAAAGGTGGAAAGGGTTTCCAAGTGGAAAGGAGGAATCCTACTCCTAGTAGGATTGGAGTAGGACTCCTCCACCTCCAATTTCGGTCAAACCTTGAGGGTTTGAGGCTGCCTCCTCCCCTCCCTCCCTCCTATATATACTAGAGGTATTTAGGGTTTTTGGGACACACAATTTCAGCCACGTGCTACCCTCTCCTCTAGTTTGTGGTTCTTCCTCTAGATCAGATTTCTTCGGTGCTTAGGCGAAGCCCTGCAGGAATAGATTACTACCATCACCGGCGCACCTTCACGCTGCCGGAGAACTCATCTACTTCCCCGTCTCTCTTGCTGGATCGAGAAGGCGGGGGTCGTCATCAAGCTGTACGTGTGCTGAACGCGGAGGTGTCGTCCGTTTGGCACTAGATCAGGATGGATCGTGATGGGATCGCGAGACGGATCGTGATGAGATCGCGGGACGGGCTGCGATTTGAATCGCGAAGATGTTCCACTACATCAACCGCGTTATATACGCTTCCGCTTAGCGATCTACAAGGGTATGTAGACTCACTCTCCCCTCTCGTAGATGATCATCACCATGGATAGGTATCGCGTGTGCGTAGGAAATTTTTTGTTACCCATGCTACGTTCCCCGACAGTGGCATCATGAGATAGGTTCATGCGTAGATGATATCTCGAGTAGAACACAAAAGAGTTTGTGGGGGTTGATGTTCGATTTGCTGCCCTCCTTAGTCTTTTCTCGATTCGGTGGTATTGTTGGATTGAAGCGGCTCGGACCAACCTTACTCGTACGCTTACGAGAGACGGTTTCATCGACTAACATGCAACTTGTTGCGCAAAGATGACTGGCGGGTGTCTGTTTCTTCAACTTTAATTGAATCGGATTTGACCGAGGCGGTTCTTGGAGAAGGTTAAATAGCAAATTGCATATCACCGTTGTGGCTTTGCGTAAGTAAGATGCGATCATACTAGATACCCATAGAAGCCACTTAAAACATGCAACAATAAATTAGAGGACGTCTAACTTGTTTTTACAGGGTATGCATGTGATATGATATGGCCAAAGACATGATATGATATATTGGATGTATGAGATGATCATGTTGTAATAGTTAAATATCGACTTGCACGTCGATGCTACGGCAACCGACAGGAGCCATAGGATTGTCTTTAAACTAACGTTTATGCTTGCAAATGCCTTTACTATATTGCTAAGCAGGAAAGAAAAAACGAACAAAAAAAAGAAATAAACAGAAAAGGAAAAAAGTAACAAACAAAAAAGAAACATTTTTCCTTTTTTATTTATTTCCTTTTTCTCTTAAGTTCAAAAAATGTTCTGATTTACAAAAAATGTTCTTCAAACTCGAAAAATGTTTTTGCTTTAAATAAAAAAGGAAAGGAGAAAAGAAAGGGAAGGAACCAAAAAAGATAAAAAATAAAGGAAATAAGCAGAAAAGGAAAAATGAAACAGAAAAAAATATTATTTTTTTTAGAAAAACAACTGGGCCGGATTTGGCCCATGTAAGGAGTGAAGTTTGATGAGACGAAAACACCCAGGCTGGGCCAGTTAGAGCATCTTTCCAATTTTTCAGCGTGTATTTGTACTTTTCAGCGATTTTGAGGATTACGGAAGCTCGCCATAGTTCTCAAAAATGTCAGCGTGGAGCCCGGGAACGTTCCCTGAGTGCCCGGACAAATTTGCCCCTGAATCAGAGGGAGTAATAAAATATAAACTCTGCCACAGAAGTTGTAGGAGTACTATGGAAAACCTCTTTTTCAAATATATAAATCAATAGCATACTTTTCTAGCACATACCATATATATATTTCAAACAGATAATAAAAAAATGACCCAGAATACAAAAGGGCCTAGTAAACTCGGACTGAAAAGTATAATGCCTAGCATTAAAGCAAACAGCCCCCTTGTGTGTGGGACCCGGGGTGCTCCAATACATTTTTCATAGCGAAGAGGATTTGTGACTCTCGGGTGTCACACACACCTATATAAATATACCATTAAAAAGCATACTAGAAATTCTTGAAAAAATCTGAATTTTTGGGACATGAAATCCGGTTGCCCACTGCACATCTGGGTGACCATGGTAATATTAGTAAATAAGACAAATCATATGTATAGAAAAAATATTCAATGTATCATATGTCCTACCATAATTCCTGCGCCACGCTACCACGGGCACCCATTCCCCATGAAAATGAACATGGTGTACAATGAACACCAAGGTTTGATATCCCAAGATTTCAGAATATTTTAATTTTTTTTGATATTTTTGTAATGTTATTTTCATATAGGGGTGTGGCACCTGGGTGCTCCAATGCATTTCCCACAGCCCTCTGGGCAATTAAGTTGCACACTGCCAAGGGTTAATTTGGATGTAGCATTAGATGTTTGTAAAATGAAATACAAGAACAAACGAATCATGTGGAATGCTAGTTAGCTCCGTATGTGTTCTATTATTTTTCTTGCGATCATGTTGTATGTTAGTATTTGTTTCTGCTGGAATGCTACCACAGTTTCCTCTTTCTTTGCCTTTCTCCTTCAAAAAATAGAAACAGAAGCTCCATATTTTGCCTCTCTCTGAAATAAGCCCGCCCAACAACACAGATACCCAACATGTAGTACTTTTTTATGCAGCAACCAGTGATGACAATTTGTTCTTCAAGGACCGTCGTCATCAAATTTATTTATTCGTCTATTTTCCGCAGAAAATGTTGATCAACCTATCTGCACTATACTTCATCAACGCGCTGTTTACATTCTTCAGAACCAGCTAGAGCATGATCTACTCATTGGGATCAAGGTATCCCACGAGGCATTTCTCCAAGAGGAACTCTGCGTTCACCCAGGCATGGTATTTATCTTGAGGAAGTCAAGGAATCATATCAAAATTTGCAAAATATAAGCACACAAATCCTTTTCGTACAACTACAATAGTTAACAATCACAATCATCATGTTGTTCAATGTCACCAGCTATAAAGTTCGCTGTGTGTTGCTATTACTTATATGTTAAAGCATGTTATGTTCTTGCATCAATCTACAAAAAGCGGCAATCTATTTTCAATTTAACTATGACGTCAATAATAATACTATCAAAAGGATACTGAACAAAGCAGTGCAGTCTTTTCCAGCACCTTTCCTAAGCATATCAACTCCTGCAAATACACAATAAAATTCACAGCCAGCAAAAAACAGTAAGGACTGGATATTAGGTTTGATACTTCAAACAGAACCAAAACCTGCACAAGGCTGAAATTCACAAGTTACCTCCTGGATGAAATTTCATGTAGGGACCAATATTGTACACACGGCCTTTCAAAACTGTCCAAATACAATCTCCAGTTTTATGCTGCTTAACTTCTTCCAAAGAAATTAGCCTCCGGTTTGACTGTCCCTTAAGCCCTACAGACAGAGGAACATCAGAGAAAAGAAAAGCAACATCACTACACAAATATGACCAACTGAGAAGAGAACACTTGAAAGTAGGGCCGAAAAACCAGAGAAAAACAAAATCAGGAACTGATACACATAACTAAATATGGCACAACGGTAACCAGCATTATTTCCCACTCAAGTTATTATCGTTCACAAGTCACAACTTCACATCAACAAAAAATGCATCTAATATGGATTTGGGCACCTATTCAGATCTTTAATATCCTTAGCTGCCCATTTATATGTTCATCATTTCAAGGAGCATCACACCAATATTGTAGTTAAACAATGCAATAAGAAATGAGACAAGAAGCAAAAACAGTATAGCCAGTTACCTATGCAGGATAACATTTCTATCTTTTCTGATGTACAGTATTAATCTTATCTTGTTTATACCACAAAATGAAGGGACCAACTTATGTCAGAATAGATTTCTATAATAAGACCATTCCCCTAGCTCAGAATTGGGTTCATATATCCATGAGTAAAAGTGTAAACCAATAAACTAAAGACCCACTTCGACCAACAAAAAGTTACTGAGACACTTTCACCTAACTTGAATAAAACTACATTGAGCAGTAAAATTCAAAGTTTGCAACGATCTAATTCATGCGAGATATATTGCATCCATTTAAGTTTTTTAATACCCTTAGCTTGCCATTTATATATTCATCATTTCAAGCAGCATCACACACATTTAGCACAAGTCCTGGTCTTTCTCAATGTCACCACATTGTAGTTAAACAATGCATATTTCTAAATGACACAGGAAGCAAAAACAGTATCACCAGTACTTCCGCAGGATGGAACATTTCTGCCTTTTCTGATATACAATCTTGTCTTGTTTATACCACAAAATTAAGGGGCCAACTTATGTAAGAATAAATCTCTAGGAGATCATTCCATCTAACTCTGAATCTGGTTCATATATCCATGATTAAAAGTGTAAAACTATAACTAAGGACCCACTTTGACCAACAAATAATGAAATAATCACTGAAACACTTTAACCTACCTTACTTGAATAAAACTACATTGAGCAGTAAAATTCAAAGTTTCCAACAATCTAATTCACATGAGATATATCACACGGTGAAAATGCCACACAGTGCAGCTAAACCCCAAAATAAATCTCAATCTAGCACAAAGGAAATGTCATTGGTAAGCAATAACATAACTTCAGGTATGGGATTATATCACACAATTACAGTCTAAGTCTGTTTTTTCCTTTATTAATCATTAATTACGAAGTAGCATCAAACCATCCAAGATAAATAGGACACATCGATGATCAGAAAACAGTACCAGCTAATCTCTTTCATAACTTACCTGCCAGATCTGGATGTGTACGAGTCAGTTTAAGCCAGTCCATTGGACTAAAGCCCTTCTCAAAAGGAACCTTTGCACGTACAGCAGATTTCTTTGAAGGTTTTGGTTGACCTGATACATTTGGCTGCACAGACTCTCCGCTACTGCTTGGTACAACTGGTTCTTCTATCTTGATTTCTTGAAGCAATACACTATTGGCACGACTAGATATGGAACTAGACTTTTGAACAGTAACTGGATTGGCTGTTTGCTTGTCATCCGGAACATTCTTAGTCTCACCATTACTGTCAACATCCTCCAGTGTCATACTTGCCACAGGGATGGAATTAGGGGAGTCCAAATGACCATCATTTTCAGCATAATCAACCTAGAGAGCAAAATAAACATTGAATACCAAATAAAATAGAAACAAGCAACAATATATTGGCATATCCAATTTCTAAGTCAAGCCACTGGGAACTCATTTCAATAATTCAAAGCAGAACATGTCCATTATATAATAATTAGGGTAGGCAAATATGACTTGGGAAAAATGACAAGATGTCACTTAAATGCACTTGATGGGTGAAAGATGGTAAAATCATTATACATCTGCCAGACTGGAAGCACTGAGGTACCCAAACTTCAGACTGGACCTATCACAAACCAAAGCAGGAAATGACGTATTCCCTCCATTCGGCAATAAGTGGTGCTGTTTTAGTTCAAATAACTAAAACAAGCGTCACTTATTTTTGAACAGAGGGAGTAACACTCAATGGACTGGGGAAACCATATGTTTGGAGATGATTATACAGGATACAATACAACACATGTACAATTCATTCAAGCCCCCACTATGAGCACTTACCAAGCAGGGAGAGAAATAAGAAGAGCGATATCACACAGAGTGAATGACTGAATACTCTGCTGACTTGACTTCCTATGTTATCTACTCTCCTGTTGAATTTCCATTTACTACACTGTTCATCTATAAACACTTTGCTCCTTGTGTTATCATCTGAATTACCGAACATCACCTGTGCATCTACACTGGTACAAATTCAGCTAACACAAAAATAACTTGACATCCCTTATTTTAGACAAGCAATTTCACAGGTCCAGCAAGACAAGACCTATCAGATTTCAGCGTCTCCATACACAAGAACAACAACATAAATAAATGCTTGAATGAAGAAGCAACAGATGGAAGGATCATGCCTTGCAGAAGGTGAAGTCGGACGAGTCCCCATCTGCCATTTCGAGCACGAGACAGCCCTCCTAGCCCTGGAGCACGTATGACAGGAAGTAGAATATCAGCAGAAACCTGGAGCCGGGGGCTGCGCGCGCCTGCACCTATCCTCCACGCCGGCCGACCCTGGTAGAAGAGGAGCGAGAAGAAGTTAAGTTAGTCGAACCTTGATGGATCGATTGGATCAGGGAGCTGCCACGCAGCAAACAGATACGGAAAGAAGGAACCCACCTTGAGACGCGCCGCCGCAGGGTCGAGGACGGAGTGGGGGGCGGGGGCACGAGGTAGTGGGGGCTGGCCGCCGCTCGCCTGCCGGAGGAACGCGTCGGGGGAGGATGATGGCAGATGCGACCCGGGAGGAGACGCGGGGAGGGAGGAAGACTGGAAGAGGACCGGCTTACCGGGGGGAAATAATCCAGGTCGGTCCTACTGTACGAAGCCCATCGCGAGAGGCCTCTCCTGCGGACGACGCGTGGCGATACGAATCTCAAAGCACGAGTGATACAATGGCCATGGTTACAACGGTTTGGTTAGATTAGATGCATCTAACCCACCTAAAGAAATATAGAGAAAATTTAAAGAAAAGTGTGCGTACAGGGGTGCTCCCGTGCGCTAGATTCTGTTTCTATGACCAGAATTCAAAAACTTTTATCTCTTAAACCGTTAATTCAACCGATGATCCGTTTTTGCCGTTGACTTTGTTTCGACGAAATCTTCAAAACTAGATCCCATATCGACATGTTTCGATAAAAAAAAATTTGCTCGTACTTACCACATTTGTTGCACTTACTTGTCATATTAGTAAGTACTCCTTCCGTCCCGAAATTCTTGTCTTAAGCTTGTCCAGAAATGAATGTATCTAAATACTAAAACGTGACTAGATACATTTATATTTAAATAAATTTAAGACAAGAATTTTGGGACGGAGGGAGTACTTACTTGTCTGATAAAGAATAACCTAATTGCCATATTTTTGAAAATTACGTATAAATTTTCATCCCACTCCCGTCGTCCCATCCACCCCGCTCCCGTCGCCCCATCCATCCCGCTCCCGCAGCCACAACTTCCCCCGTCTCGCCGCCTCAGTTGTCCCCATCCATCGTCCCAACTCCACCGGCCGCCGGCGACAACCATCCCCATACCCCTCCAGCCTCCCCATCCGGCCGGCCGCACCCATCCCGCCGTTCCCAACCGCCCCATTCCATCAGCCCCAACCAAGGCGGTCGCCGGCACCAGCCCCTCCCCCCCGTTCCTTCGGCCCTAGCCACCCTATTCTGCCGGCCCCAAACCCAGGCCGTCGCCGCCACCAGCCCCTCTCCCCATGTTCCTTCACCCCAGCCACTGACACCAGTCTACGGCGAACCAAGGCGAAGCTTTGCGTCGGGCACCTGAGAATCCATGCACCTCTACCTCTACCTCGAATCACCCTACGATGGATGGAGAGGGCTTCGAAGTGTGGGGTTCGCAGACGTCGGCAAGCAACCCAGCTACCCAGGTCGGTCTCGACCTCAACTCTCAAGCTTCCGCATCGGAGGGGTTCCCGGGGCTTTGGTTGTATGGAGCTTTCCTCCAGAGCAACGACGAGCTCCTTCCTGGACGCGTCAGGGCCTCCGGGCTCCCTCCCTAACAGCCATTGCGTGCCATAGCAGGAGACGGATGGGCGAACCCGTCGCCACCCTTGGTCCGGCAACTGAACTTTGACGGCTCCTCGTCGGCGGCGGCCGGTCGCGGAGGAGGAAACAATGGCGTGTTCCTCCCTATCAGCCACTGCGTGCCATAACACAGAATTGGTTCATATGGAAGGTGATCCCACTTCATATGAAGAAGCCATGAGAAGACCTCACTCATCGAAGTGGTTGGAGGTTATGAAAGACAAGATGAGATCGATGAGTTCCAACGATGTTTGGGACTTAGAAGACATTCCTAAAGGATCCAAAACATTAGGTTGTAAATGGGTCTATAAAACTAAGTATGACTCTAATGAGAATATAGAGAAGTATAAAACACGATTTGTGGCAAAGGGATTTGCACAAAGAGAAGGGATAGATTACAATGAGACATTTTCCCCAGTCTCATGTAAGGATTCCTTCCGAATCATAATGACATTATTTGCATATTTTGATTTAGAATTACATCAAATGGATGTAAAGACAACATTTCTAAACGGGGATTTAGAAGAAAATGTCTACATGAAACAACATAAGGGTTTTATCATTGAAGGCAAGAAACATATGGGATGCCGCTTGAAGAAATCCATCTATGGATTAAGGCAAGCCTCTAGACAGTGGTATCTAAAGTTCAATGAAACAACTAAAAGATTTGGATTTAAAGAGAATGTTGAGGATAACTGCATTTATGCAAAGTTCAAAAATGGGAAATATATTTTCCTAATCTTGTATGTGGATGATATCCTGCTTGTTAGCAGTGATGTTAGTCTGCTACAAGAAACAAAGAAGTTTTTGTCCTCAAATTTTGATGTAAAAGATCTTGGTGAAGCATCATATGTTTTGGGCATTCAAATTCACCGAGATAGGAAAAATGGAGTTTTAGGACTATCGCAGAAAGCATATTTAGAGAAGGTTCTCAAAAAATATAATATGCATGCGAGTAAGGCCACACCTTCTCCTATAGTCAAGGGCGACAGTTTTGGAAAATTCCAATATCCCAAAAACTAGTACGAGCTCGATCAAATGAAAGTAGTGCCATATACTTCGGCTGTTGGAACTTTACAGTATGCACAAGTGTGCACTCGCCCTGACTTAGCTTTTATCACCGGGGTACTTGGTAGATATCAAGAGAATCCAGGCATAGAGCACTCGAAGATGGTAAAGAAAACACTGCGTTATGCGCAAAGGACCTCATGCTAACATACAGAAGACCTGATTCCCTGGAGATAAGAGGGTATTCAGACGCAGATTTTGCGGGAGACAAAGATGATAGAAAATTCATGCCAGGATACATGTTCACTTTCGCTGGAGGGGCTATTCCGTGGAGAAGCTCCAAACATTCAATAGTTGCATCGTCCATGATGTATGCAGAATTTATAGCATGTTTTGAGGCCACCGGACAGGTGATATGGTTAAAGAAATTTATACCCGACTTAAAAGTGGTAGATTGTATTGACAAACCACTAAGGCCTTGTTTGGTGCACAGGGTTTGAGGAGGCTTGTAGGGGATTATCCCCGAGGGGATCAGAAACCCCGCGATTCCCTGCATGTCCATTTGGTGGACAGGGTTTGTGATGAGCAAACCCCTTCAATCCTCTCTAACCCCCCTCGATTTCTTCCTACCCACGCGGCTGAGAAACCTTGTCTCATGGCTCAGGGATTTGGCAATTGAGGGGATTTGAGAGGATTGGGTGGAAGGAAGGGATTCACCCAATCCTCTGAACCCCCCCCCTCCACAATCCTCCCCAACCCCTTCCTACCAAACAAGGCCTAAAGATATACTCTGACAACCAGCCTACAATATTCTATGCTCACAACAATAAGTCGAGTAATGCTACCAAAACAATAGATATAAAGATTTTGTTGTGAAAGATAAAATCCAAGATCACACTATAACTCTCGAGCATATAATGACAAAGCATGTGCTTGCAGATCCGTTAACGAAAGGCTTATCACCAAATGTGTTCAAGGAACACTTATCCGACATGGGTTTAAGGAAAAGCCTATGATTCGTGGATCATGAGAGGCCCAAAAGGAACATAATTTGTTTCAGAACAGAGAGGTATGTGGTAGTTGCCCGATTCTATCGATAATTGAGTTGTGACGATAAAACATCTTCTATGTATTGATCTGTGATGAAACGAGTAAAGTAAAAAGTATAAAAGTAAAAGTAAAATTGAGATCAAGCGGAAGAATGTTAGGTTGATCTCCACCTGGTTGAGCCCAACGGCCGAACTGGCTCCTTGGCCTGCGCCTTGATCGGGGGTGCCCAACCCACTTCTGGTTGGTGGACCCCTGTCGCCAGCGCTACAAAGAGAGATGGGGGGCCGGACACACAGAACACGAGGTTGACCGTACGCCACACGCCCAACTGACACCCCAATCCGATCTAGGGTTAGCGCTAGGCCGACGGTAAGCTCCACCATCACCGGTGCTCACTCACCGCCGTCGTCCTCCCACCATGGTATCCGGCTCGGGATCCTTGAGCCAAGGAGAAGGTATACCACCATCTCCTCCTCCCCACTACCGCAAATCTCCAACCCATTTAATCCATAGGGTCTATGAGAACCGGGACAAGACCCTTTCCAATCGGGACTATAACCCTGTTTTTCACTAGTCTTAGTTTGACTCGAACAGTTGGACTTTTTTCTAAACGGAAAACAATCGGACTTGACTCACGTACTATATATCAGCCTGTAAGTGGGATCACCTGCGGGACGCCCACATAATGCCGCATAGTCCACACAATTTAAGTGGGATATGTGGGCAAACCCATTTAGCTTTAGCTTCCTGTTCGCGGCTACCACAACCCACATAATCATGCATGCAAATTAGGAATGCACCATTGCTTGTCCACATTCGCTGTTGAACGTTGTAGATATCGCCTCAACCAGCATCCATTCCGAATGTCGTTGTTCTTTTTGTCTTAGTTTTACGCCTGGCATGTGGGCAGCTGGTGCGTGCCACAGTTTGTCTCACTCCATCAGCACCGTGTGTAGCCACGTCGTCGGCATGTGAAGCCAGGTCGCGCTGAATGTGGTGTTGGTGGCTGGCTCGCCTGCGCTGTGAGCTCTGCGCGACGCCCCCACTGGTCCCGCAGGCGCGTGATGCACTGGTTGTCGTGACGACCGCGGTCACCACCAATTTTATTTCTCGAGCCTCCTCGCACCTCCTCCAGTGTAAACGTGATCCTATGCTCAGCGTCCCCTACCGCGTGAGTGCTATACGCTTGCGCTGCTCCTGGCGATGTCGCACATTTCTCGCGAGCACGCTGGTCCCTAACGGCCGTTGCACCTCTACTGGTTTTGCCGCAGAGCACGGCATGAGCCCGGGCGTGTCCTCGCATAATTACTCGTGCCCCATTAGTGCCACACGCTGCTGCAGTGCCGCCACACTTGGGTGGCCAAGCTTCGAGTCGCACCGCTGCATCACGCTGTCGCATGGAGAGCTCGTCACTCGCCGCTGCACAAGAAGCCATGGACTTGCCGCATCGTTTGAACGACTATGAGGAGTTAGGGAATGAGGGGACGAGGAAGAAAAAGTGGGCTCTATGTGACGTCCACGGAACAACCCACTTAATCCATTTCCAAAAACGCATAATACGTGGGTGTTCACGAACGCAAGATAAGTGGGATTTTAAGTGGGCATCGTGGGTGGCCCACGTCCACTTACAGCCTGATACTCCCTCCGTCCGGAATTATTTGTAGCACAAATGTATAAAAATGGATGTATCTGGAACTAAAATACATCTAGATACATCCATTCCTATGACAAGTATTTTCGGACGGAGGGAGTATATATCTCTCTGATCGAACAGAACCGCCTTGTATACAAACCGGCACGTGAAGGCGTATATAAAGGCGATGCAGCGGCAACCCAAGGCATCGCAATTGCACAAACCTTTTTTGAACACCTGATTAATTCCGCGGAGCAGGCCGAAGGATCGATCGGGCAATGTCGTCGTCCGCGGGCAAGAAGTGTTTGAGGTCAGCCGTCGTCGCCAACAACACGGTTCCGCGGAACAGGGCGCCGATGGTGTCCACCGGCGAGCCGACCATGTCCGATATTGTTGGCGGCATGGCGAGCGGCCACCACTTTCTTAGGATCCAGAGCTACTCCAGCACCGTCAAAGGCCGTCCCACCGGAGAGTACATCAGGTCCCACCATTTCACGGTCGGCGGCCACCACTGGTGCATCGACTACTTCCCCAACGGCACGGACAAGGCCTACGCTGACCATGTATCCCTCCGCCTAATCCTCCACCAATCTATCAGTAATCCCGCGGTGAAGTCGCAGCACTTGTTCTGCCTCGCCGGCGAGGCGGGGACTGAGGCGGAGCAAGCTGAGTTGCTCTCGCTGGAGAAGGTGAGAAGCTATACCCCGGGAAGCTTGTCGGCCTGCGCGGAGCAGTTCATCAAAAGGACGGACCTGGAGGCATCCGAGCACCTCAGGAGCGACTCGTTCACCATCCGGTGCGACATCGCCGTCGTCCAGGATTTCCGCGCCGTGTACACCACCGGCTTGGTCTCCGTGCCCCCGTGCGACCTGGGTCGGCACCTGGGAGAGCTCCTCGAGACCGAGAAGGACGCCGACGTGGTGTTCGAGGTCGGCGGCGAGACGGTCTCCGCGCACCGGTGCGTGCTCGCGGCCCGCTCGCCGGTCTTTGCAGCCGAGCTCCGCGGACCGATGAAGGAGGGCGATGTCGCCGCCGGAGGTGTCATGCGCATACAAGACATGGAGGCGGAAGCGTTCAAGGCGTTGATCCGCTTCGCGTACACCGGCTCGCTGCCGGAGTTATCGGCGCGGCGGACAGGTACAACATGGAGCGGCTCAAGCTAATCTGCGAGCAGAAGCTGTGCCGGTACATCGACGTTGACAGCGTGATGATCATCCTGGCGCTGGCTGAGCAGCACCAATGTCAGGGTCTGAAGAAGGCGTGCTTCAACTATCTTTCCACACCGGCGAATCTGAGGGCTGTCATGGCCACCGACGACTTCAAATATATGATCACAACTTGTCCTTCTATTATGTACGACCTCATGCCCATGTCCTACTGCATCTGATCAGTCACACAATGCCACAATCTCACGTCGTAATACGATTAGTCACTCATAGTCTCTGTTTTCCGTTTTCTTGTTTTTTACGGGATCTAGTCACTCCTCATAATCAGTTTTGCTACATCCACGTAAGTTGTTAACGTAAACTTACGTATGACATGATGTGGCATGTGTTGGTTGGAAGAGAAAAAGAAACAGGCCCATCCGATGAGAATCAGGGGGAGGGTGATTGGTTTTCTTTTTGCGTCGAAATTTCAGAGCTTTATTGATATAAGGTGTTCGTTGGGCAGTCAGCCAACAGGCTGCTCACCAGAAAACTAGGAGTTTCAGTAAGCCAGCTTTCGGTAGCGTTTCTAGTGCAAGCATGCTTGGCACATAGATGCGCTGGACCGTTTGCTGCTCTTAATACATGCTGAATTACAAAAGAGGAAAAAGTAAGAGAAAGCTCTTCAATGTCAAATAGAATAGCAGCCACGACGGAGCGTCCGTCACGGCGATCATGCCGATCATGCCAGAGGTTAACCACCTCCTGGCAGTCTGTTTCCATCACCACATCCGAGAAACCCCTTAGACTTGCAAATATGACTCATTCCCGTAGTGCAAGAGTTTTGGCAATGAGGGTATCAGTCACCCCAGCATGAGGCTTGGCCCATGCCCCTAATAAGGAGCTTCGGGACCGGGCCACCCCACCAGCAGCGCATTGTTGGCGCAAGATATCAACCGCTGCATCAGTATTAATTTTAACCTGGTTACCTTCAGGAGGCTGCCATCCATACCCCGGCAATGTCGCGGCTTGAGCTTTTGGAATCTCCAACAGAGCTAGAGCTTCCCCGGTATACTTAATGGACTGCATTGGATCAAAGCTCTCTCCATCATGAGTCCATCTGTTCCGAGAGCTCCAAATAGACCACATGATGGTGATGATCGTGGCCCGATCCTTCGGGGAGAACCTGGGATCAGTAAGGATGTCCTTTCGCCAAGAGTCGGGGTGGAGCGTTGGAAGTTGAAAATCCAACAATGCTTGTGCCTCGACCCAGAAACTACGAGCATGAGAGCAATGTATGAGCGCATGCTCCAGATTTTCATCGGCAAGAAGACATAATTTGCACATGCTTGTATCTCTGATATGTCTGTATTTGAGTGTTGATTCATCTGGTAGTATGCCCCGCATGACCCTCCACCATAAAACACGCACCTTGGGCACTACCTTGAGGGCCCATAGCAACTTCCACAAGTGTGTTTGTGCCACTGAAGTATATGAGACCTGCCCTTCCACTTGAGCTGACTGCTCTTTGTGTGTCATTAGAGCTCGGTACGCCGATTTCACTGTGTAGTTGCCGGACTTCTCATGCGCCCATGCCAAAAAAATCTGCACCCCCTCCCCTCCGAAGAGGGATGTTCAGAATAGCGGTTGCGTCTGTTGTAGCGAAGTTTTCCCTAACCAGCTTCACCCTCCATGTTCCTGATTCCATATTAAGCAGCTCACTGACATTCATGACAGTCGCTCCAGGAGGTTTAACAGTAGGGGTCATAGTCCTTGTAGAAGGAATCCATCTGTCATTCCAAACATTGATGGAAGAGCCATCGCCGATGCGGTGAATGAGGCCTAGGTTTAGCGCCTCCCTGCCAGCCACAATGGCACGCCATGTAGCTGAGGCTGAATGTGGCACCGGTGCCCGAGTAAAGTCTGTATCCGGATAGTATCTCCCCTTCAACACACGTGCACAAAGGGAGGAAGGGTTGGTGATCAAACGCCATCCATGCTTGCCCAACAGAGCTAGATTGAAGCTATGGTAGTCTCGAAAACCCATCCCCCCTTTACATTTTGGTGTCGCCAGCTCCTTCCACAAAATCCAGTGTAAAGATCGTTTATCGATGGAACTGCCCCACCAATACTTGGCCATACTGGAAGTTAAATTTTTGCACACCTTCTTTGTAAGTAGGAAGCAGCTCATGCTGAACGTTGGGATGGCCTGAACTATCGATTTGAGAAGTACTTCCCTGCCTGCACATGCAAACAACCTCTCAGACCAACCCCTCATCTTACTTCTCGATCGCTCACCGATATGATCAAAGGTTCCGCTGGTGATTCGTCCCACTGCTGTGGGTAGCCCGAGGTACCGATCGCTGAAAGCTTCAACAGAAACCCCAAGAACGTCTTTCATAAACGGACGCAGCTCATGGGGAGTATTAGGGCTGAAGTAGATGGCACTTTTATCACGATTCACACACTGGCCCGAAGCTTCTCCATAAACCCGCAGAATTGAGTTGAGCCTCTCTGCACTCTGGGCATTGGCATTTATAAAAATCAGACTATCATCTGCGAACAATAGATGACTTACCCAAGGAGCCCGAAAGCTTGCCCGTACTCCTCTGTCAATGTAACCATAGTTCTTGAGCAGCGAGGACAATCCTTCAGCACAAAGGAGGAATAGAAAGGGCGACATTGGGTCTCCTTGCCGAAAACCACGGGATGGTGTGAAGTAAGGTTGTAGTTCCGCATTGATCCTTACCGAAAAACGTACTGAGGTAACACACTTCATGATCAGTCGAACTAGTGTTGTGCTAAACCCCAAACGAAGAAGAATTGCCTCCAGATAAGACCATTCTACACGATCGTATGCTTTCATCATATCCAGCTTAATCGCACAGGAGTAGTTGTTGCCTTTCTTCCTTCTGCGTATAGCATGAACACACTCGAAAGCAACTAGCACATTATCAGTAATCAATCGGCCTGGCACAAATGCACTCTGCTCCTCGCTGATGATCTCATCAATACAAGTTCTTAGCCGGTTTGTGATAACCTTGGAGGCCACCTTGTAGAGGACTGAACAAAGGGAAATAGGACGAAATTGGGAGATCTTTTGGGGGTGTCGTACCTTAGGTATAAGGGTGATTGAGGTGTCATTTAGACCCCAAGGTAGCTCTCCCCCATTCAAGAAACCAAGCACAGCCGTAGTGACCTGCCCACTCAATAGTTTCCAATGTTTCTGGAAGAAACCCGCAGTGAAACCATCTACTCCCGGAGCTTTCGATGGTGCCATCTGAAACAACGCTTCCCGGACTTCCTGTGCTTCATAGGGTTTATCAAGAAGCTCATTCATCTGAGGTGATACTTTGACTGGAACATGTCTCAGGATCTCACTTATGTCATGCCCACCTTGGGAAGTATATAGGTTTTGATAGAACAACGGAATCTCAACTTTGTCCTCTTCACTATTTGCACAAACAGAGCCATCTGCCCTCTCAAGACCACTGATTTTATTCATCCGCTGGCGTTGTTTTGCCTGTGCATGAAAATACCCAGTATTTCGGTCACCCTCTTGCAACCACCGAACTCTGGATCGCTCACGCATCCAAATTTCTTCCTGCTTCAGAGCCTCCCTAAGTTTCGCTGCGGTCCTTTTTTCCTCATCAGCGGGACCTCGCCTGATAGAGCCTCGCCGCAGCTTCTCAAGCTTTCGCTGTAGGTGGCGAACCGTCCTTGCCAAGCAGCCAAACTCTCTCGCCCCCATGGTTCGAGTGTTCTCTGTAACGCTCCCAGTGAATCCATGATACCTTGAAGGTCATCAGGCCGCTGTTGCTCTTGCCAAGTGGACGAAACTAGTTGTTCGTAATCCAGGTGTGTTTGCCACACATTTTCATAGCGAAATTGTTTTGTTCGACGTGCCCCCTGGTCAGTCCCGTGCATATTTATTTCTGCGATAAGGAAGCAGTGATCAGACTCCACAACACTGACATGGCGCACTCTAACATCATCATACTGTTGTCGAAAAGAGTCATTGGCAAAAGTTCTATCCAACCGAGCTTTCACGTTGGAAGAACCTTGTTGTCTGTTATCCCATGTGAAAGGAATTCCAGTCCATCCCAGATCCTAGAATGCTACCTCCTCTATGACATCTCTGAAAGCTTGCATCTAATGCTCTGGCCGACGCGCCTGACTAAAGTGTTCATCAGCATAGAGAGTCTCATTATAACCCCCCATGCTCAACCACGCTGAGTGTGGCATGGCGAACAGTGTCCGCAACAGATTCCAACTCTGCATCCTATTGTCCACTCTTGGTGCACCATAGAACCCTGTGAATCTCCACTCAACTGAGTTTTGATCACTCAATCGCACCATAGCATCAATATGGTCGATACTGAAATTTCTCAAATCAACGGTGACATCTTTGGACCAGAACAGGCCCACACCCCCACTTAGTCCATTGTTGTCCACCGCAAAGCATCCCGCAAACCCTAGCCGACGGCGTAGGTTTTCCACCCTTCGAGCCCTGATTTTGGTCTCCATTACAAACAGCATGGCAGGAGCTTCTTGCTTCACAATGTTGTGAAGCTCTCGAACTGCCTCGGGGTTCCCAAGCCCCCGGCAGTTCCAACTGATGCACCTCATTGGGACTGGCAGGGCTACGCCGCAGCCTCTGCTGAATTAGCCGGAGTAGGTTTCTTCTTCTTTGGTACTCTTTCCCCTTCCTGTTCCAACTCATGATCCACCTCATTTTCATCCCTATTCATATCATGATCCCCCACCTCTGCAGCAGCTGCGACAGAACCATCAGTGATCAACAGCTTAGTTTCAGCCACACGGCGGTATGCCTGCTTAGGTACATCTTTCCTCTTATAGTTCGTGCGGTTTTTGACAGGAGAATTGACTTCAGCGTTGCCACCCTTTGTACTAGTAGTAGAGTTCTTGGACTCCCTCTGGTTACTTGTTCCTGAATAGTGCTCCTTATTCGAGCTCTCACCAGACGCAACCTTCTTCCAGTCGTCACTAGCCCTAAGTTTTGGCCCAAAAGGCAGATCGCCCTTAGCATCTCGGGGGCCTGGATTAGGGCAGTAGAGCTCTGAATGTCCGAGCCGGCCACAGGAGAAGCAAAAGTGAGGTACATGCTCATACTGGATGTCATACATATCCACCTTCTTCCTCTTGGCCGAATCGATCAATATCCACCGCCAGAGTGGTTTGTTTACCTCGATTGAAACTCTTGCTCTCAGAAAGCCGCCCACATGATCAAACTGAACAGCTGTCGCGTTCTTATCGATCTGTTGCGCTATCAACTTCCCCCATGCATCATTACGTAGATTGTATGGGAGATTTGGGACACGAGCCCATAGACTGAGCGTGTCAAACTGGACTTCATCTGGCCTCATGCAATCATCGAATTCAGCGAGGACGACAACGTTTCTACTGACATGCCAGGGGGATCCCTCCCAGATCCTATCCCTGTCTCGTTGTGACTCAAACTCTGCCACGAAAGTATTCTCTCCCATAGATCGGAACTGTAGACCTCTAGGGTTACCCCATGCCGGCATAAGAGCACCTGAGATTGTCTGGATGTGCAGGAGATTTCGATGGAGTATCCTTCCCGCCAGGAGCCACTTGGCCGGTTTATCATCTTCCCAGTCATCAATCACGAGCGGTGTTGCTTCCTCGTCTGTGATCGCCATCTTTCCCAGCACCTCTTCCAGCTTAGCCCTCTTCGCCCGGGGGGGGACATGGACCAGAGGTGTGCGACGCATCGCATGAGTTGGAGTTGGAGGCCATCCCAGGGAAGTCCTAGGGCGCACCGCCGTCCGAGGAACAACGGGCGCCGTCAATGTCCACCGAAACCCTAATCGCCAGAGGGTTTTAGGTTTTCGTGGAAAAACTTACGTCATTCCCATTCCGGACGGGGGAGGGTGATTGGTTGATTGAGGAAAGAACGTAAGTTTACGTTAAATTCTTACGTAGATGTAGCATTTTTGCCTCATAATCTACGCCCGCATGTACAATATGGCTGCACAAAAACAAGTGTTTTATTTTGCAAATAAAGCTAGGCCAGCGGCTCCCTCCATCATGGCCGCCATTCGGAGAGGGACGCGACCGCAACGAACATGTTCATCGGCCATTGCGAGGTGGACGAGCCCGACAGCGGGATTAGATTCGGAGGGCGGTTGCGTCCTAGGAGGAAGACGAGAGTGGGTAAGGGATAGGGCATATGGGGCCACTCGCAGGAGGAGGGGTGCGTCGTGCGCGTGCGTGAAAAGGGATGATGTAAAAAGCCGGACAAAAAAAGGGATGAAAAACAATCAGACAAAGGTAGGAGGGAGACAAAACAACTAAAAAAAAGCTACCAACTCCCCTTTTATAAACATGAAGTGTCTCATACTAAATTGTTGTTATATGTACAAATCATATGAGATTAGTTCTTGGTCAGAATTAGAAGGAGCCTTGTGGTCGGTGATTATTTTCAGGAGCAAACTATAGTCTGGTTTTGTTAAGGAGCCGTGTGACTCGAGAAGCAAATTTCTAACAAAAAGAAAGATGGTCGTGTGACTTACCTCTTATGGTTGACTTGTGCATCCCGATCAATCTTCTCCACAAGAATGCATGTACGTACGTGGCGAATGGAGTGCCTAACCATTGGGGAGCCGCTATAGAATGAGATCGCATCGAGGACGGCCGTTAGGGGGGAGGAGAAGAGAGGGGTGATACGTCCATTTTGCATCATGCTTTCATGTTGATATTTATTGCTTTTTAGGCTGTTATATTACTTTGTGGTACCATATTTATGCCGTTTCTCTCTTATTTTGCAAGGTTTATTTGAAGAGGGAGAATTCAGGCAGCTGGAATTCTGGACTGGAAAAGGAGCAAATCTTAGTCCACTATTCGGCACATCTCCAAATGCCTTGAAAAGTTACATGGATTTTTTTGGGATTATATAAAAAATACTGGGCGAAAGAAGTACCGGAGGGGGGCTGCCAGGGCGCCACAAGCCCTGCCACCGCCACCACCCCCTGGTGGCGGAGTGGGGGCTTGTGGGCTCCCTGACAGCCCACTAGCCTCCCTCTTTTGCTATATGAAGGGCTTTGGTCCAGAAAAAATCAGACGGGAGCTTTTTCCTGGTTTCGCCGCCGCCACGAGGCGGAACTTGAGCAGATCCAATCTAGAGCTCCGGCAGGACGATCCTGCCGGGGAGACTTCCCTCCCGGAGGGGGAAATTGTCGCCATCGTCATCACCAACACTCCTCTCGTCGGAGGGGAGGCATCTTCATCAACACCTTCATCAGCACCATCTCCTCTCAAATCCCTAGTTCATCTCTTGTAACCAATCTTCGTCTCGCGACTCCGATTGGTACTTCTAAGGTTGCTAGTAGTGTTGATTACTCTTTGTAGTTGATGCTAGTTGGATTACTTGGTGGAAGAGTTTATGTTCAGATCCTTGATGCTATTCATTACACCTCTGATCATTATTATGGTTATGCTTTGTGAGTAGTTACTTTTGTTCCTGAGGACATGGGATAAGTCATGTTAATAATAGTCATGTGAATTTGATATTTGTTCGGTATTTTGATATGTTGTATGTTGTCTTTTCCTCTAGTGGTGTTATGTGAACGTCGACTACCTAACACTTCACCATACTTGGGCCTAGAGGAAGGCATTGGGGAGTAGTAAGTAGATGATGGGTTGCTGGAGTGACAGAAGCTTAAACCCCAGTCTATGCGTTGCTTCGTAAGGGGCTGATTTGGATCCACTAGTTTAATGCTATGGTTAGACTTTGTCTTAATTCTTCTTTTGTAGTTGCGGATGCTTGCGAGAGAGGTTAATCATAAGTGGGATGCTTGTTCAAGTAAGGGTAGTACCCAAGCGCCGGTCCACCCACATATCAAACTATCAAAGTAACAAACGCGAATCATATGGACATGATGAAACTAGCATGACAGAAATTCCCGTGTGTCCTCGGGAGCGTTTTTCCTCCTATAAGACTTTGTTCAGGCTTGTCCCTTGCTACAAAAGGGATTGGGCCACTTGCTGCACCGTTGCTGCTACTTGTTACTTGTTACTTTTTGCTTGCTACGTTTCACCCCACTACACAATCACTTGTTACCGCTACTTTCAGTGCTTGCAGTTATTACCTTGGTGAAATCCGTCCATCACAGCCTTCTCCTCCTCGTTGGGTTCGACACTCTTACTTATCAAAAGGACTACGATTGATCCCATATACTTGTGGGTCATCAAGACTCTTTTCTGGCGCCGTTGCCGGGGGGTGAAGCGCCTTTGGTAAGTGGAAATTGGTAAGGAAACATTTTTATACTGTGCTGAAATTTATTGTCACTTGTCACTATGGAAACTGTTCCTTTGAGGAGTTTGTTTGGGGTATCTTCACCACGAATGGAAGCACGAGGAGTTGTTCCTCAACCTGAGGTACCTACTAAAAATATCTTTTATGAAATTCCTTCGGGTATGCTTGAGAAACTGCTGGCTAATCCTTTTACAGGAGATGGATCTTCACATCTAGACTTGCATCTGATCTATGTAGATGAAGTTTGTGGTTTATTTAAGCTTGCAGGTTTGCCCGAGGATGAGGTAAAGAAGAAAGTCTTTCCTTTATCTTTGAAGGATAAGGCGTTGACATGGTATAGGCTATGTGATGATACTGGATCATGGGGCTACAATCGGTTGAAATTGGAATTTCATCAAAAGTTCTATCCTATGCATTTAGTACATCGTGATTGGAACTTTATTTATAACTTTTGGCCTCGTGACAGGGAAAGCATAGCTCAAGCTTGGGGGCGGCTTAAATCAATGCTATATTCATGCCCCAATCACGAGCTCTCGAGAGAAATCATCACTCAAAACTTTTATGCTCGACTTTCTCATGAAGATCGTACCATGCTTGACACTTCTTGTACCGGTTCTTTTATGAAGAAGGATATTGATCACAAGTGGAATTTATTGGAAAGAATCAAACGCAACTCTGAAGATTGGGAGCTGGAGGAAGGTAAGGAGTCAGGTATGAATTTCCAGTTTGATTGCGTTAAATCTTTTGTTGAGACAAACACTTCTAGAGATTTTAGCGCTAAGTATGGACTTGACTCTGAGATAGTAGCTTCTCTATGTGAACCTTTTGCTGCTCATGTTGATCTTCCCAAAGAGAAGTGGTTTAAATATCATCCTCCTATAGAAAGCAACATAGCCAAAACCAATCTAGTTGAGGAGAAAGTCATTGCTTTTAGTGATCCTGTTGTTCCTGTGATACGTAGGGGTTACATTAGACCACTTGCACCCCGTGAGGAAATTAGAGTTGAACCTAGTGTTGCTATTATCAAAGATCTCTTAGCCGAAGACATAGACGGGCCTGTTATCAAATTCTGTGAGGACTCTGCTAGAATTGCTAAACCTCACACGAAAGACAAACACGGACCTGTAGTTGGCCTGCCCGTTGTTTCTGTCAAGATAGGAGATCACTGTTACCATGGTTTATGTGATATGGGAGCTAGTGTTAGTGCAATACCCCGTTCTCTATATGATGAAATCAAAGATGAGATTGCACCTGCTGAGTTAGAACCCATTGATGTCACTATTACGCTAGCTAATAGAGACACTATCTGCCCTTTGGGAATTGTGAGAGACGTAGAAGTCCTGTGTGGTAAGATGAAGTATCCTACTGATTTCCTCGTCCTTGGTACTGCACAAGATAACTTTTGTCCCATCATATTTGGTAGACCCTTTCTCAACACTGTCAATGCTCACATTGATTGCATTAAGCAGACTGTCACAGTAAGTTTCAAGGGTGTGTCTCATGAATTTAACTTCTCCAAGTTTGGAAGACAACCCCATGAAAGAGAGTCGTCTGGTAGAGATGAAATTATTGCTCTTGCCTCTATTGTCGTACCTCCTACGGATCCTTTAGATCAATATCTGCTTGAGCATGAAAATGATATGCATATGGAGGAGAGAGATGAGATAGATAAAATTGTCTTAGAACAATATCCTATTCTCAAGAATAATCTGCCTGTTGAACTGCTTGGGGATCCTCCCCCACCAAAGGGTGATCCTGTGTTCGAGCTTAAACAGTTGCGTGATACTCTTAAGTATGCCTATCTTGATGAGAAGGAGATATATCCTGTTATTATTAGTGCTCTCCTCTCAGAGCACGAAGAGAATAAGTTACTAAGAACTCTAAGGAAGCACCGTGCTGCTATTGGATATACTCTTGATGATCTTAAGGGTATTAGTCCTACTCTATGTCAGCACAAGATTAAAACTGATCCTGACTTCAAACCAGTTGCTGATCATCAAAGGAGATTGAATCCTAAGATGAAAGAGGTCGTTAGAAAATAAATATTAAAGCTTCTGGAAGCAGGAATCATTTATCCTGTTGCTCATAGTGATTGGGTAAGTCCAGTACATTGCTTACCTAAGAAGGGAGGTATCACCGTCGTTCCTAATGATAAGGATGAACTAATCCCACAAAGGATTATTACCGGCTATAGGATGGTGATAGACTTCCGAAAACTGAACAAGGCAACCAGGAAAGATCAAATGCTAGAAAGGCTATCAAAGCACACACACTTCTACTTTCTAGACGGTTATTCAGGTTTCTCGCAAATACCTGTTGCACAATCTGATCAAGAGAAAACCACTTTCACCTGCCCCTTCGGTACCTTTGCCTATTGACGTATGCCTTTTGGCTTATGCAATGCACCTGCCACCTTCCAAAGATGTATGATGGCTATATTCTCTGACTTTTGTGAAAAGATCGTCGAGGTTTTCATGGATGACTTCTCCGTTTACGGGTCTTCCTTTGATGATTGCCCCAACAACCTTGATCGAGTCTTACAGAGATGTGAAGACACCAACCTCGTCTTGAATTGGGAGAAGTGCCACTTTATGGTTAATGAAGGTATCGTCTTAGGACACAAAATTTCTGAAAGAGGCATTGAAGTTGATAAGGCTAAGGTTGATGCAATTGAGAAAATGCCTTGCCCCACAGATATCAGAGGTATACGAAGTTTCCTAGGTCATGCTGGTTTCTATAGAAGGTTCATTAAAGACTTCTCTAAGATTTCTAGGCCTCTTACTAACCTCTTCCAGAAGGATGTTCCTTATGTTTTTGATGAGGATTGTGAGGAAGCTTCCGAAATACTTAAGAAGGCTTTGATAACCACACCTATTGTTCAACCACCTGACTGGAACTTGCCATTTGAAATCATGTGTGACGCTAGTGATTATGTTGTTGGTGCTGCTCTAGGACAAAGAGTTGACAAGAAGTTGAATGTCATTCACTATGCTAGTAAAACTCTAGACAGTGCCCAAAGAAACTACACCACTACGGAGAAGGAATTTTTAGCAGTCGTGTTTGCATGTGAAAAGTTCAGATCTTATATAGTTGACTCCAAAGTCACTATTCACTCTGATCATGCTGCTATTAAGTACCTTATGGAGAAGAAGGACGCTAAGCCTAGGCTAATCAGATGGGTTCTCCTGCTATAGGAATTTGATTTGCACGTCATTGACCGAAAGGGTGCTGATAACCCTGTAGCAGAGAACTTGTCGAGGCTAGAGAATGTCCTTGATGACCCACTACCTATTGATGACAGCTTTCCTGATGAGCAATTAAATGTCATCCGCACTTCACATAGTGCACCGTGGTATGCAGATTATGCAAATTATATCGTAGCCAAATACATACCACCCAGTTTCACCTATCAGCAAAAGAAGAAATTCTTCTTTGATTTGAGACACTACTTTTGGGTTGATCCTCACCTTTATAAGGAAGGAGTAGATGGTGTTATTAGACGTTGTGTGCATGAACATGAACAGGGACAGATCCTGCAGAAGTGTCATTCCGAAGCCTACGGAGGACACCACGCTGGAGATAGAACTGCCCATAAGGTATTGCAATCAGGTTTCTATTGGCCCACTCTCTTCAAGGATGCCCATAAGTTTGTCTTGTCTTGTGACGAATGCCAAAGAATAGGGAACATCAGTAAGCGTCAGGAAATGCCTATGAACTATTCACTTGTCATTGAACCATTTTATGTCTGGGGCTTTGATTATATGGGATCCTTCCCGAGTTCCAATGGGTACACTCACATCTTAGTTGCTGTGGATTACGTCACTAAGTGGGTAGAGGCTATCCCCACTAAAAATGCTGATCACCACACCTCTATTAAGATGCTTAAAGAAGTCATATTCCCAAGATTTGGAGTCCCTAGATACTTGATGACTGATGGCGGTTCACAATTCATTCATGGTGTTTTCCGCAAAATGCTAGCTAAGTATGATGTCAACCATAGAGTTGCATCTCCTTATCATCCTCAGTCTAGTGGTCAAGTGGAGCTGAGTAATAGGGAGATCAAGTTGATCTTAAAAAAGACCGTTAATAGATCTCGAAAGAACTGGTCTAGCAAACTTGACGATGCACTATGGGCTTATAGGACTGCTTATAATAATTCCATGGGCATGTCGCCGTATAAAATGGTTTACGGTAAGGCCTGTCATTTACCTCTTGAGCTGGAACACAAAGCTTATTGGGCAATCAAAGAGCTCAACTTTGATTTCAAACTTGCCGGTGAGAAGTGGTTGTTTGATATCACCTCGTTAGATGAATGGAGGGCCCAGGCATATGAGAATGCCAAGTTGTTCAAGGAAAAGGTTAAGAGATGGCACGACAAACGAATACAGAAACGAGAGTTCAACGTAGGTGATTATGTCCTGCTATACAATTCTCGTTTGAGATTCTTTGCAGGCAAGCTTCTCTCTAAATGGGAAGGTCCTTATGTTATCGAGGAAGTATATCGTTCCGGTGCCATCAAAATCAATAACACGGAATGAAAATTTCTAGAGTGGTAAATGGGCAAAGAATCAAACATTACATCTCTAGTACTCCCATAAATGTTGAGACCAATATCATCAATGTCATAACTCCAGAGGAGTACATAAGGGATGTTTATCAGCCTGTTTCAGACCCGGAAACCGAAGAGGTATCTGTTTCGGTAAGAAATTGGACTCTGATGCTTTTCCAATAGGAAATTTCCTCCGTTTTGGAATTTTTGGAAAATTAGAAAAATAAAAATCAGTCCGGAGAGCGAACGAGGCGGACACAAGCCCTGCCACCGCCCCCTACCCCCCTGGTGGCGGAGGGCAAGCTTGTGGGCACCTCGTGTGCCTCCCGGACTCTGTTTTCTTACGGAGCACTCCTTCTGGTCCAGACAAAATCAATATATAGTCGCCCGAAGGTTTTGATCTCCGTATCGCGCAGTTTTCCTCTGTTTTCGTTTCGAGCTTGTTTCTGCCGCAGATCTAGGTCAAGATGTCTTCTCAGGATTCAGAGGAGGAGAGCTATGTGGCTGACTACCTTGCTAACCCCAAGGTCTACGGGGACTTGGAACCATATGGCTGGACCACTGATGAGGAAGAGGACTATGAGCCCAAAGGGAAGGAGCAAACGAGTTCCGATGAAGAGGAGGCTCCTCTACCTCAACCTGCAAACACCCATGTGGAGTTCAAAAAGTCAAGCCTCCCCGACCATAGGAAGAAGCCTAAGACCTTGTTTATCCCTTCTCGTTTCTTGCAGGAGAGTAAGCATGAACTTTGCCATAGATTGTTGAAACTTGAGGAAGAAAATGACGATCTAAGGGAGCAGAACTTTTTGCTCAAGTGGAAATTAGACAAGCTCAAGACTGCTCCAACAACTCCACCACCATCACCACCGAAGGAAGACAACTAAACATTAGTATGGGTAATCCCCTTGGCTTCTTCCAAGCTTGGGGGAGTTGCCCTGGTATCGTATCACCTTTATATCTTTTGCTTTTACCTTTGTTTTAGTGTTGGGGAACGTCGCATGGGAAACAAAAATTTTCCTACGTGCACGAAGACCTATCATGGTGATGTCCATCTACGAGAGGGGATTTCTGATCTACGTACCCTTGTAGATCGCACAGCAGAAGCGTTAGTGAACGCGGTTGATGTAGTGGAACGTCCTCACGTCCCTCGATCCGCCCCGCGAACCGTCCCACGAACCGTCCCGCGATCCGTCCCACGATCTAGTGCCGAACGGACGGCACCTCCGCGTTCAGCACACGTATAGCTCGACGATGATCTCGGCCTTCTTGATCCAGCAAGAGAGACGGAGAGGTAGATGAGTTCTCTGGCAGCGTGACGATGCTCCGGAGGTTGGTGGTGATCTAATCTCAGCAGGGCTCTGCCCGAGCTCCGCAGAAACGCGATCTAGAGGTAAAACCGTGGAGGTATGTGGTCGGGCTGCCGTGGCAAAAGTTGTCTCAAATCAGCCCTAAAACCCCACTATATATAGGAGGGAGGGAGGGGAGGAGGCAGCCTCAAAACCTAAAGGTTTGGCCGAAATTGGAGGTGGAGGAGTCCTACTCCAATCCTACTTGGAGTAGGATTCCACCTTCCCACTTGGAAACTCTTTCCACCTTGTGTTTTTTCCTTCTCAAACCTTATGGGCCTTAGTTGGAACTTATTCCAGTCCACTAGGGGCTGGTTTATCTCTTCCCATAGCCCATGAGACCCCTTGGGGCGTGACACCCCTCCTGATGGTCCCCGACACCCCTCCCGGCACTCCCAGTACACTACCGATGAGCCCAAAACTTTTCCGGTAATGCACGAAAACCTTCCGGTAACCAAATGAGGTCATCCTATATATCAATCTTCGTTTCCGGACCATTCCGGAAACCCTCGTGACGTCCGTGATCTCATCCGGGACTCCAAACAACATTCGATAACCAACCATATAACTCAAATACGCATAAAACAACGTCGAACCTTAAGTGTGCAGACCCTGCGGGTTCGAGAACTATGTAGACATGACCCGAGAGACTCCTCGGTCAATATCCAATAGCGGGACCTGGATGCCCATATTGGATCCTACATATTCTACGAAAATCTTATCGTTTGAACCTTAGTGCCATGGATTCATATAATCCCGTATGTCATTCCCTTTGTCCTTCGGTATGTTACTTGCCTGAGATTCGATCGTCAGTATCCGCATACCTATTTCAATCTCGTTTACCGGTAAGTCTCTTTACTCGTTCCGTAATACAAAATCCCGCAACTTACACTAAGTCACATTGCTTGCAAGGCTTGTGTGTGATGTTGTATTACCGAGTGGGCCCCGAGATACCTCTCCGTCATACGGAGTGACAAATCCCAGTCTTGATCCATACTAACTCAATGAACACCTTCGGAGATACATGTAGAGCATCTTTATAGTCACCCAGTTACGTTGCGACGTTTGATACACACAAAGCATTCCTCCGGTGTCAGTGAGTTATATGATCTGATGGTCATAGGAACAAATACTTGACACGCAGAAAACAGTAGGAACAAAATGACACGATCAACATGCTACGTCTATTAGTTTGGGTCTAGTCCATCACATGATTCTCCTAATGATGTGATCCCATTATCAAGTAACAACACTTGCCTATGGCCAGGAAACCTTGACCATCTTTGATCAACGAGCTAGTCACCTCGAGGCTTACTAGGGACAGTGTTTTGTCTATGTATCCACACAAGTATTGTGTTTCCAATCAATACAATTATAGCATGGATAATAAACGATTATCATGAACACAGAAATATAATAATAACTAATTATTATTGCCTCTAGGGCATATGTCCAACAGTCTCCCACTTGCACTAGAGTCAATAATCTAGTTCACATCACCATGTGATTTCAATGAATCCAACACCCATATAGTTCTGGGGTCTGATCACGTCTTGCTCGTGAGAGAGGTTTTAGTCAACGGTTCTGAAACTTTCAGATCCGTGCGTTCTTTACAAAACTTTATGTCATCTTATAGATGTTGCTACTACGTGCTATTCGGAAATGCTCCAAATATCTACTCTACTATACGAATCCGTTTCACTACTCATAGTTATTCGGATTAGTGTCAAAGCTTGCATCGACGTAACCCTTTACGACGAACTCTTTAACCACCTCCATAATCGAGAAAAATTCCTTAGTCTATTTAGTTACTAAGGATAACTTTGACCGCTGATCAGTGATTCAATCGTGGATCACTCTGTATACCTCTTAACAGACTTGCTACAAGGCACACATGAGGTGCGGTACTCAGCATGGCATACTTTAGAGTCTACGGCTAAGGCATAGAAGATGACCTTTGTCTATTCTCTTTATTCTGCCGTGGTTGGGTTTTGAGTCTTACTCAAATTCACACCTTACAACACAGTCAAGAACTCCTTCTTTGCTGATCTATTTCGAATTCCTTCAAAAACTTGTCAAGGCATGCATCTTGTTGAAACTTCTATTAAGCGTTTTGATCTATCTCCATAGATCTTGATGCTCAACGTTCAAGTAGCTCAATCCAGGTATTCCTTTGAAAAACTCCTTTCAAACAACTTTTTATGCTTCACAGAAATTCTACATTACTTCTGATCAACAATATGTCAACCACATATACTTATCAGAAATTCTATAGTGCTCCCACTCACTTCTTTGGAAATACAAGTTTCTCATAAACCTTGTACAAACCCAAAATCTTTGATCATCTAATCAAAGTGTATATTCCAACTCCGAGATGCTCGCACCAGTCCATTGAAGGATCGCTGGAGCTTGCATACTTGCTAGTATCCTTAGGATCGACAAAACCTCCTGGTTGTATCACATACAATGTTTGCTCAAGGAAACCGTCGAGGAAACAATGTTTTGACATCCTATGTGCAATATTTCATAAATAATGCAGCAACTACTAACATAATTCTAACAGACTTTTAGCATCGCTACGAGTGAGAAAGTCTCATCATAGTCAACTCTTTGATCTTGTCGGAAACATCTTTGCGACAAGTCGAGCTTTTCTTAATAGTGACTTATCACCATCATCGTTTGTCTTCCTTTTAAAGATCCATCTTTACTCAATAGTCCTATGACCATCAAGTAGTTCTTCCAAAGTCTACACTTTGTTTTCATACATGGATCCTCTCTCGGATTTCATGGCTTCCAGCCATTTGTCGGAATCCGGGCCCACCATTGCTTTCTCCATAACTTGTAGGTTCACTGTTGCTCAACAATATGACCTCCAAGACAGGGTTACCGTACCACTGTGCAGTAGTACGCGACCTTGTCAACCTACGAGGCTTGTAGTAACTTGATCCGATGCTCGATGATCACCATCATCAGCTTTCACTTCAATTGGTGTAGGTGCCACAGGAACAACTTCCTGCGCCCTGCTACACACTGGTTGAAGTGATGGTTCAATAACCTCATCAAGTTCTACCACCCTCCCACTCAATTCTTTCGAGAGAAACCTTTCCTCGAGAAAGGATCCGTTACGAAAAACAAACACTTTGCTTTCGGATCTGAGATAGGAGATGTACCCAACTGTTTTGTATATCCTATGAAGATGCATTTATCCGCTTTGGGTTCGAGCTTATCAGACTAAAACTTTTTCACATAAGTGTCGAAGCCCCAAATTTTCAAGAAACGACAGTTTAGATTTCTCTAAACCTCAGTCTATACTGTGTCATCTCAACAGAAATACGCGGTGCCCTATTTAAAGTGAATGCGGTTGTCTTTAATGCATAACCCATAAACGATAGTGGTAATTCGATAAGAGACATCATAGCATGCACCATACCAAATAGTGTGTGGCTATGACGTTCAGACACATCATCACACTATGATGTTCTAGGTGGCATGAACTGCAAAACAATTTCCACACTGTCTTAACTGCGTACCAAAACTCGTAACTCAGATATTCATTTCTATGATCATATCGTAGTAGTTTATCCTCTTGTTACGACGAACTTCACTCCTGAAACAGAATTGAACTTTTCAATATTTCAGACTTGTGATTCATTAAGTAAATACTCTTTTATCTACTCAAATCGTCATTGAAGTAAGAACATAATGATATCCACTGCGTGCCTCAGCACCCATTGGACTGCATACATCAAAATGTATCACTTCCAACAAGTTACTATCTTGTTTCATCTCAATGAAAACAAGGCCTTGCTCATATGGTATGATTTGCATGTCACTAGTGATTGAAAATCAAGTGAGTATAAAGATCCATCAGCATGGAGCCTCTTCATGCAATTTATACCAACATGACTCAAGCGACAGTGCCACAAGTAAGTGGTACTATCATCATTACCTCGTATATTTTGGCACCAATATCATGAACATGTGTAACAGTACGATCGAGATTCAATAAACCATTGAAGGTGATTATTCAAGCAAATAGAGTAACCATTATTCTCTTTAAATGAATAATCGTATTGCAATAAACACAATCCAATCATGTTCATGCTTAACGCAAGCACCAAATAACAATTATTTAGGTTTAACACCAATCCCGATGGTAGAGGGAGCGTGCGACGTTTGATCATATCAACCTTGGAAACACTTCCAACACGTATCGTCGCCTCGCCTTTAGCTAGTCTCCGTTTATGTCGTAGCTTTCATTTCGTGTTACTAATCACTTAGCAACCGAACCGGTATCCAATACCCTCACGCTACTAGGAGTACTAGTAAAGTACACATCAACATCATGTATATCAAATATACTTCTTTCGACTTTTGCCAGCCTTCTTATCTACCAAGTATCTAGAGTTGCTCCGCCTCAGTGACCGTTCCCCTCATAACAGAAGCACTTAGTCCCGGGCTTGGGTTTAATCTGGGGTCTCTTCATTAGTGCAGCAACTGCTTTGCCGTTTCACGAAGTATCTCTTCTAGCCCTTGTCTTTATCGAAACTTAGTGGTTTTACTAACCATCAACTATTGATGCTCCTTCTAGATTTCTACTTTCGCAGTGTCAAACATCGCGAATCGCTCAAGGATAATTGTATCTATCCTTGATATGTTATAGTTCATCACAAAGCTCTCACAGCTTGGTGGCAGTGACTTTGGAGAACCATCACTATCTTATCTGGAAGATGAACTCCCACTTGATTCAAGCGATTGTCGTACTCAGATAATCTGAGCATACGCTCAACGATTGAGCTTTTCTCCTTTACTTCTTGGACAAAGAATCTTGTCGGAGGTCTCATACCTCTTAACAAGGGCACAAGCATGAAATCACAATTTCATCTCTTTAGAACATCTCTTATGTTCCGTGACGTTTCAAAACGTCTTCGGCGCCTTGCTTCTAAGCCATTAAGTATTTTGTACTGAACTATCGTGTAGTCATCAGATACGTGTATGTCGGATGTTCACATCATCTACAGACGACGCTCGAGGTGCAGCACACCGAGTGGTGCATTAAGGACATAAGCCTTCTGCGCAGCAACGAGGACAATCCTCGGTTTTACAGACTCAGTCTGCAAAGTTTGCTACTATCAACTTTCAACTAAATTTTCTCTAGGAACATATAAAAACAGTAGAGCTATAGCGCAAGCTACATCGTAATTCGCAAAGACCATTAGACTATGTTCATGACAATAAGTTCAATTAATCATATTACTTAAGAACTCCCACTCAAAAAGTACATCTCTGTAGTCATTTGAGTGGTACATGATCCAAATCCACTATCTCAAGTCCGATCATCACGTGAGTCGAGAATAGTTTCAGTGGTAAGCATCACTATGCTAATCATATCAACTATACGATTCATGCTCGACCTTTCGGTCTCATGTGTTCCGAGGCCATGTCTGCACATGCTAGGCTCGTCAAGCTTAACCCGAGTGTTCCGCGTGTGCAACTATTTTGCACCCGTTGTATGTGAACGTTGAGTCTATCACACCCGATCATCACGTGGTGTCTCGAAACGAAGAACTGTCGCAATGGTGCACAGTCGGGGAGAACACAATTTCGTCTTGAAATTTTAGTGAGAGATCACCTCATAATGCTACCGTCGTTCTAAGCAAGATAAGGTGCATAAAGGATTAACATCACATGCAATTCATAAGTGACATGATATGGCCATCATCATGTGCTTCTTGATCTCCATCACCAAAGCACCGGCACGATCTTCTTGTCACCGGTGTCACACCAGGATCTCCATCAACGTGTCGCCATCGGGGTTGTCGTGCTACTCATGCTATTACTACTAAAGCTACGTCCTAGCAATATAGTAAACGCATCTGCAAGCACAAACGTTAGTTTAAAGACAACCCTATGGCTCCTGCCGGTTGCCGTACCATCGACGTGCAAGTCGATATTAACTATTACAACATGATCATCTCATACATCCAATATATCACATCACATCGTTGGCCATATCACATCACAAGCATACCCTGCAAAAACAAGTTAGACGTCCTCTAATTTGTTGTTGCATGTTTTACGTGGTGACCATGGGTATCTAGTAGGATCGCATCTTACTTACGCAAACACCACAACGGATATATATGAATTGCTATTTAACCTTATCCAAGGACCTCCTTGGTCAAATCCGATTCAACTAAAGTTGGAGAAACCGACACTTGCCAGTCATCTTTGAGAAACGGAGTTACTCGTAGCGATGAAACCAGTCTCTCGTAAGCGTACGAGTAATGTCGGTCCAAGCCGCTTCAATCCAACAATACCGCGGAATCAAGAAAAGACTAAGGAGGGCAGCAAGACATACATCACCGCCCACAAAAACTTTTGTGTTCTACTCGAGATTACATCTACGGATGAACCTAGCTCTGATACCACTGTTGGGGAACATCGCATGGGAAACAAAAATTTTCCTACACGCACGAAGACCTATCATGGTGATGTCCATCTACGAGAGGGGATTTCCGATCTACGTACCCTTGTAGATCGCATAGCAGAAGTGTTAGTGAACGCGGTTGATGTAGTGGAATGTCCTCACGTCCCTCGATCCGCCCCGCGAACCGTCCCACGAACCGTCCCGCGATCCGTCCCACGATCTAGTGCCGAACGGACGGCACCTCCGCGTTCAACACACGTACAACTCGACGATGATCTCGGCCTTCTTGATCCAGCAAGAGAGATGGAGAGGTAGATGAGTTCTCCGGCAGTGTGACGACGCTCCGGAGGTTGGTGGTGATCTAATCTCAGCAGGGCTCCGCCCGAGCTCCGCAGAAACGCGATCTAGAGGTAAAACCGTGGAGGTATGTGGTCGGGCTGCCGTGGCAAAAGTTGTCTCAAATCAGCCCTAAAACCCCACTATATATAGGAAGGAGGGAGGGGAGGAGGCAGCCTCAAAACCTAAAGGTTTGGCCGAAATTGGAGGTGGAGGAGTCCTACTCCAATCCTACTTGGAGTAGGATTCCACCTTCCCACTTGGAAACTCTTTCCACCTTGTGTTTTTTCCTTCTCAAACCTTATGGGCCTTAGTGGGAACTTATTCCAGCCCACTAGGGGCTGGTTTATCTCTTCCCATAGCCCATGAGACCCCTTGGGGCGTGACACCCCTCCTGATGGTCCCCGGCACCCCTCCCGGCACTCCCAGTACACTACCGATGAGCCCGAAACTTTTCCGGTAATGCACGAAAACCTTGCGGTAACCAAATGAGGTCATCCTATATATCAATCTTCGTTTCCGGACTATTCCAGAAACCCTCGTGATGTCCGTGATCTCATCCGGGACTCCAAACAACATTCGTTAACCAACCACATAACTCAAATACGCATAAAACAACATCGAACCTTAAGTGTGCAGACCCTGCGGGTTCAAGAACTATGTAGACATGACCCGAGAGACTCCTCGGTCAATATCCAATAGCGCGACCTGGATGCCCATATTGGATCCTACATATTCTACGAAAATCTTATCGTTTGAACCTCAGTGCCAAGGATTCATATAATCCCGTATGTCATTCCCTTTGTCCTTCGGTATGTTACTTGCCTGAGATTCGATCGTCAGTATCCGCATACCTATTTCAATCTCGTTTACCGGTAAGTCTCTTTACTCGTTCCGTAATACAAGATCCCGCAACTTACACTAAGTCACATTGCTTGCAAGGCTTGTGTGTGATGTTGTATTACCGAGTGGGCCCCGAGATACCTCTCCGTCATACGGAGTGAAAAATCCCATTCTTGATCCATACTAACTCAACGAACACCTTCGGAGATACCTGTAGAGCATCATTATAGTCACCCAGTTATGTCGCGACGTTTGATACACACAAAGCATTCCTCCGGTGTCAGTGAGTTATATGATCTCATGGTCATAGGAACAAATACTTGACACGCAGAAAACAGTAGCAACAAAATGACACGATCAACATGCTACGTCTATTAGTTTGGGTCTAGTCCATCACATGATTCTCCTAATGATGTGATCCCGTTATCAAGTAACAACACTTGCGTATGGCCAGGAAACCTTGACCATCTTTGATCAACGAGCTAGTCACCTAGAGGCTTACTAGGGACAGTGTTTTGTCTATGTATCCACACAAGTATTATGTTTCCAATCAATACAATTATAGCATGGATACTAAACGATTATCATGAACAAATAAATATAATAATAACTAATTATTATTGCCTCTAGGGCATATGTCCAACATTTAGTTCTTTCCTTTTCAGTTTTTATTTCTTCTCTTAGAGGAATAAGTCTTTAGTATTTAGTTTGAGTCTTTTGCTTTTGTCTCTCCCCCGATGTATTCGAGCTTATGAGCTATATAATAAAGAGTATCTTAGTCAAGGTCTTTGCTTTGTGCCATGATCAATAGTATGAAAAGAACGATAGCATGAAAGATCATGAGACGATCTTATGGAAAGTGATAACTTCACTTATGACACGTATGATGATTGAAACTTGTTGATAATAAATCAACATAGACCTCAGTCATTGTTGCAATTAATAAGAAGTAATAAGGAAAGAGAGGTTCACATATAAATATATCATCTTAGACACTTTTTACAATTGTGAGCACTCATCAAACTATTACATGCTTAGGAGTAGATGTTGGACAAGGAAGACAACATAATGAATTGTGTTTGCTTGGTTCAAAACAATGTTATATGATTAGAGATCCCTTAGCATGTGACGATTGCTTCCACCTCATATTAGCCAAAACTCCCGCACCAAGTAGAGATACTACTTGTGCATCCATAATCCTTCAACCCAGTTTTGCCATGAGAGTCTACCATACCTACCTATGGATTGAATAAGATCCTTCAAGTAAGTTGTCATCGGTGCAAGCAATAAAAATTGCTCTCTAATATGTATGATCTATTAGTGTGTGGAAAATAAGCTTTGTACGAACCTATGACGAGGAAGACATAAAAGCGACAGACTGCATAATAAAGTTTTTTATCACAGGAGGCAATATAAAGTGACGTTCCTCCTCACTAAGAGGACACGCATTCAAACCTCAAAAGCGCATGGCAACCTCTGCTTCCCTCTGCGAAGGGCCTATCTTGTACCTTTACTTTTTGCCCTTGTAAGAGTCATGGTGATCTTCACGAATTCCCTACTTTGCCTCAGTCTTGGCTACCGTCAGATGGTTGGGAAAGATCTATATTCATATATCAACTTGGAGTTGAGTACTTATGCTTTATTATTGTTGACTTTACCCTTGAGGTAAATCGTTGGGAGGCAAAACTATAAGCCCCTATCTTCCTCTGTGTCCAGCTGAAGCTTTGACACCATGAGTACCACGTGAGTTGTAACAATTGTGGAAAACAAAAGAGATGATTGAGTATGTGGGTTTGCCTTACAAGCTCTTATTTGACTCTTTCTGATGTTGTGATAAATTGCAATTCCTTCAATGACTATGGACTATTGTTGGTTACTTCTTGGTAAGGTTTTTGCTTCATGCTTTGCTTTGTGAAGGAATTGTTACTTTCCCATAAGAGTCTTTATGATGTATTGCTGTTCTATGTGTGATCATGATGCCCTCATGTCCGTATTATGTTTTATTGACACCTTTGTCCCAAACATGTGGACATGTTTATGGAACTTGGTTTTCGCTTGAGGACAAGCGAGGTCTAAGCTTGGGGGAGTTGATATGTCCATTTTGCATCATGCTTTCATGTTGATATTTATTGCTTTTTGGGCTATTATATTACTTTGTGGTACCATATTTATGCCTTTTCTCTCTTATTTTGCAAGGTTTATTTGAAGAGGGAGAATTCAGGCAGCTGGAATTCTGGACTGGAAATGGAGCAAATCTTAGTCCACTATTCGGCACATCTCCAAATGCCTTGAAAAGTTACATGGATTTTTTTGGGATTATATAAAAAATACTGGGCGAAAGAAGTACCGGAGGGGGGCTGCCAGGGCGCCACAAGCCCTGCCACCGCCACCACCCCCTGGTGGCGGAGTGGGGGCTTGTGGGCTCCTTGACGGCCCACTAGCCCCCCTCTTTTGCTATATGAAGGGTTTTGGTCCAGAAAAAATCAGACGGGAGCTTTTTCGTGGTTTCGCCGTCGCCACGAGGCGGAACTTGAGCAGATCCAATCTAGAGCTCCGGCAGGACGATCCTGCCGGGGAAACTTCCCTCCCAGAGGGGGAAATCGTCGCCGTCGTCATCACCAACACTCCTCTCGTCGGAGGGGAGGCATCTTCATCAACATCTTCATCAGCACCATCTCCTCTCCAATCCCTAGTTTATCTCTTGTAACCAATCTTTGTCTCGCGACTCCGATTGGTACTTGTAAGGTTGCTAGTAGTGTTGATTACTCTTTGTAGTTGATGCTAGTTGGATTACTTGGTGGAAGAGTTTATGTTCAGATCCTTGATGATATTCATTACACCTCTGATCATGATTATGATTATGCTTTGTGAGTAGTTACTTTTGTTCCTGAGGACATGGGGTAAGTCATGTTAATAATAGTCATGTGAATTTGATATTCGTTCGGTATTTTGATATGTTGTATGTTGTCTTTTCCTCTAGTGGTGTTATGTGAAAGTTGACTACATAACACTTCACCATACTTGGGCCTAGAGGAAGGCATTGGGGAGTAGTAAGTAGATGATGGGTTGCTGGAGTGACAGAAGCTTAAACCCGAGTCTATGCGTTGCTTCGTAAGGGGCTGATTTGGATCCACTAGTTTAATGCTATGGTTAGACTTTGTCTTAATTCTTCTTTTGTAGTTGCGGATGCTTGCGAGAGAGGTTAATCATAAGTGGGATGCTTGTCCAAGTAAGGGCAGTACCCAAGCGCCGGTCCACCCACATATCAAACTATCAAAGTAACGAACGTGAATCATATGAACATGATGAAACTAGCATGACAAAAATTCCCATGTGTCCTCGGGAGCGTTTTTTCTCCTATAAGACTTTGTTTAGGCTTGTCCCTTGCTACAAAAGCGATTGGACCACTTGCTGCACTGTTTCTACTACTTGTTACCTGTTACTTTTTGCTTGCTACGTTTCACCTCGCTACACAATCACTTGTTACCGCTACTTTCAGTGCTTGCAGTTATTACCTTACTAAAATCCGTCCATCGGAGCCTTCTACTCCTCATTGGGTTCGACACTCTTACTTATCGAAGGGACTACGATTGATCCCCTATACTTGTGGGTCATCAAGGGGCTTGGGGATTGTGAGACATGTGGTGGGTTTTCCGGGAGTCAGCTGCCAAGCTCGTGAGCTTGGGGATTAGGGCCGGCCCATAGGCCGGGAAAATGGGCGCTCGCCCTGGGCCGCCGGAAGGCAGGGGCCTCAACCCAGGTAATACTTTCCCAGATCCCAGCCCAAGTTATACTAGCGAACGCACTCAACGCAGCCTGAGAGAGAAATCTTCCTGTTCCTTCTCGAGACAGACTCTCCTCCCAAATCCGAGACTCCCAGAACAGCGCCGCCGCTCCCGTCATCCCGTGCCGTCTCCGATTCCAAGATCACCGCCGGCCATTAATGGAGACTAATGGCGCAAATCATATCCCCGATCTGCTCACCTTCCTTCTTCAAAGATCTTCCTGTTCCTCACTTCCCCATCAGCTAGACATTGGAGTCTTGGAGACAGGGAGATCTGCCCGTTCCTCACTTCCCGGTGATCCCGTTCCTCCTTTCAGATAAATAGATGACCCTGACCCCTGCCTGCATCTCTAATCTCTCTTATCTTTCTCTGTTTCAGTGGACAGGGGATCTATTTGAGGCAGGGGGAGCCGAAGCAGGTCTATTTGGCTTCCCTTGTTCGCTGCTGCCTCCTAATCTGTTTGAAGCCTTGAAGGCCGAAGGTGAAGCCGAAAGGAGGGGGCCGAAGCTGATCTGTTTCAGGTAATCAGGTTCTTCACTTTCTCTTAGAACGGATTTTTTTCTTCCTGGTGAAACGAATCAGCTGAACATCGAACAACTGAACTGCACACCTCGAGAAGGGTCCTGCTGATTGCCACTCGCGGATTTGCTGATTTGGCTGCCTCAACATTCAGGTGGCTTTGTTCCCTGTTTTAATCATTTTATGCTGCTTGTTCTTGATAAGTAACATGTTCTTTAGAAAGCATTTATCTGGTAGTAACAAAAGGAAGATAAAAAAGCAAAAAGATGAAGAGGTAAAATCTCTAAAAGGATCACTTAGCAGATATTTCAAACCTGGTAGTTCTTCTAGAGGTCCCATGGAATTGGCCATAGTATGTGTTGAACAACCAACTGAGAATGCAAATGCTACTGATGATGATATGGATGTGGGTAGTAGTAATTCCAGCGAGCATGAAAATGTAACTCGTTCATCAAATTGTGAATCACCGAGTGTCGATAAACAACAACCATTCACTTTTGATATTTTTGACCCATGAAACTGGGATAATCTGGATGATAAGGCAAGGAATATTTTAGTTGAGAAGGGCCTTGTAAGGAATGATGATATTGTGTTCCCTCCAGATAGTAATTATAGTCATTTTTCACTATCTTATTATTCCATAAAGTTGAGGAATGGAGAGGTACATGCCAGGAAATGGTTGGTTTACTCTGAACATGCTAAAAATTGTATTGTTTTTGTTGCAAGCTTTTCAAATCCCATAGCAACAAGAGTGCGTTAGCTGGTAATGGGTTGAGTGACTGGAAGCATCTTAGCGAGAGGCTTAAAGAACATGAAAATGGTGTAGAACACAATAAAACCATGAACACTTGGAATGAGTTAAACGTTAGACTGGCCAAAAATAAAACCATTGATAAGGATTTGCAGCAGCAGATTAATAAGGAGAAAGAACGTTCGAGACAAGTGTTAGTGGGATTACTAGCAATTGTTAAATATCTTGGTAAATATAACTTGGTTTTCCGTGGATCTAGTGAGAAACTTTATCAACACAACAATGGTATTTTTTTGGCATGTGTAGAGATGATTGTTGAATTTGATCCAATAATGCAAGAACATCTTAGAAGAATTCAGAATCATGAAATTTATCATCACTATCTCAGCCACAAATTTCAAAATGAGTTGATTTCTCTATTGGCCTATAGTGTTACTAGTTCTATCTTACGAATTATTAAAGAAGCTAAATATTTCTCCATAATTCTTGATTGTACTCCAGATGTTAGCCATCAAGAACAAATGACCCTAATTATTCGAGTGTTAACATGTCAAATAGAAAAATAAAAATAGAAGATTTTTTTATGGAATTTTTGACAGTGGATGACACTTCTGGTTTGGGTCTTTTTAATGTACTTCTTGATGCAATTGAGTCTTATGGCTTAAATATTGATAATGTAAGGGGCCAAGGGTACGATAATGGTTCCAACATGAAAGGAAACAAACAAGGGGTACAGAGTCGTTTACTTGAAACAAATCCAAGAGCTTTATATATGCCATGTGCGTGTCATAGCCTCAATCTTACTTTGTGTGATATGGCAAGTTCTTGTACTAAAGCTATATCCTTCTTTGGAATTGTGCAACGAATTTATGTTTTATTTTCAAGTTCCACTAAAAGATGGAAAGTTTTACTTGATCATATTCCTAGTTTAACCGTAAAAGGTTTGTCTAATACTCGGTGGGAGAGTCGAATCAAAAGTGTAAAGGCTATTAGATATCAAGCTCCACAATTAAGGATCGCTTTGTCCGAGTTATGTAAAATTTGTGATGATGCCAAGTCAAAGAGAGATGCAAAAAAATTATTTGATGCGCTTGGTAGTTTTGAGTTTTTTACTTGGCATGGTTATTTAGCATGATATATTATTTGCTGTAAACATGGTGAGCAAAAAGTTGCAGTCTGCATCTATGTGTGTTGACTCTACCTTGCAGCAAATTGAAGGCGTAATGCAGTTTTTTGATAAGTATAGAGATGAAGGATTTGCATCTTGTTTAACTATCGCCAAAGGTCTTGCAATTGATATGGGCATAGAACCATCATTTCCAATAAAACGTAATGTTACTAGGAAGAAACAATTTGATGAACCTGATAACGATGAAGAAGTTCTAAAAGCTGAGAAGGCGTTCAAAGTTAATTACTTTTTAGTTGTTGTTGATATTGCAAAGGTCTCTCTGAGAACTAGATTCAAAGAACTCAAAGTTTTCAAAAGTATATTTGGCTTCTTACTTAGCTCAAAAGACATGAAGTTATTGGATGATGTCGAACTATGCAAATGTTGTGCTAAGTTTGTAGAAACATTTTCACTAAATGGTCCATGCGATGTTGAGTTAGATGATCTTTTTTCTGAAATAAGACTGCTGCATATGACTTTACCAGAATCAGATTTGCCATTGCATGCTATGGAGATTTTTGAGTTTGTTAGAGATATTGACTGTTTTCCAAATGTTTTAATTGCTTATCGAATTTTGTTCACTGTACCAATGACCGTAGCATCAGCGGAGCGTAGCTTTTCCAAGTTGAAATTGTTAAAGAACTACTTGAGGTCAACAATGTCACAAGAAATATTAAATGGTCTTGCTACTTTATGTATTGAGAAGGATAAGTTAGATGAAATAAATGTTGATGCAATAAAGGATGATGGAGTGGTGATGGTGATGATGATGGCGACGATTTCCCCTCTCCGGAGGCCAAAACAGCCTCCAGATTAGCTATCCCGAAGAAGAACCGAGGGTGGCGGCGGCTCCGCGTCGAGAACTTGCAAAACAACTTCCATTCTGGAATTTCCTCATCACGGGTAAAAATAGGAGCCAAAGTAGGGCACTACAGGGGGTGGCCCCCACCCAGGCGGCCTCCCGGCGTGGCCAGGGGGCAGGCCGCGCCAGCAGGTCGCCTGGGGGCCCTCTGACTCCCCTCTGGCCCATTTTCTGGCCCATGGTCCCTCCCGGTGCATGGATTTTTCCTATTTTTATGGGAATTTTCCGGGACGTCTAAATATCCATTTTACTACACACAAGAAAACCATACAGGCAGCTCTGCTGAAAATAGTGTCAGTCCGGGTTAGTTTTATTCAAATCATGCAAGAATGAGGTCAAAACAATAGCAAAAGTGTTTGAAAACGTCGATACATTTGAGACGTATCAACTCCCCAAGCTTAGCATATTGCTTGTTCTCAAACAATTCAGTTCAACGAACTGAACGCGACAAAGAAAACTTGACAAACTCTTTTGCTTCATCAGATGTATATAAGCATGCACTACAAACAAGTCCAACAAGTATTGAAGTAATGCAACAAAGACAATGCACGAAGCAATCCTTCGATCATGTGAAGAGTTTCAAACAACTAAGAAAGAATAATATGTAACAGAAAATCATAACGAGATCACAATGCACATGACTTGGATATACTAGAGTGGCATCTCGCTAGCCCCCATGTGTGAAGCAAAACATAAATGCAGACGCTCCTTCAGAGTATTAAAGGAGATTAGAAATAAATATTTCAGAATAAGCAATATCACAATCATGCAGAAGACAATGTAGTGCTTTGGGACAATGCACATTACACTCAGAATGACAATTATGCTCTCTATAGTTGGTGCCTTTATGAGAAGATGACGACTCAACAGAAAAGTAAAATAGATAGACCCTTCGCAGAGGGAAGCATTGATTTGCAGAGGTGCTAGAGCTTGAGCTTTAAAACCGAGATAAATCAAAATTTTGGCCGGTATGCTTTCATTGTGAACGTAACAACTAAGAGATCTCAATATATTCCGTGCTAAATACATTATAGGCGGTTCCCAAACATAAAAGTAAAGTTTTAACCCCCCCTCCACCAATCGATCACACTCCACGGCGGGCCGAATCCACGGGTACCGTCCATACAAACAACAATCCTGGGGGAGTTTTGTTTCATTAAATTTGATTTGACTCTGAGCATGGAGCTGGGCATCCCGGTTACCAGCCACTTTCTCGTGAATGACAGTGAATCAACACATATCTTGAGAATAACCTACTTAGCATGGAAGATACTGATAGCTCCTAGTCACTACATGAGCGATTCGGGCATACAAAACAAAATATTCATTTGAAAATTTAGAACACGACACATGCAAATTTACTTGGAACGACACATAAATACCGCATATAGGTAGGTATGGTGGACTCATATGGTGCAACTGGTTTTAAGGATTTTGGATGCACAAGCACTCAGTCTGCTTAGTACAGGCGAAGGCTAGCAAAAGATGGGGGAAGCGACCAACTAGAGAGCAATAACGGTCATAATCATCGAGAGCGACAAAGCAACATTGAATCGGGCATGAAAGCGATATAACTATTCTGAAACAAAAAGATCGTCAAGGCTTGATAGAATTCCAGTCATAAACATGTGTAAGCATGTGCCAAGTCAATCCAAAAACTCACTGAACGGAAATACCACTCTAATATGCCAAACCATGAACAATGCAATGCATGCTAAACATTTCAATAACACATTATGCACTCCAGCTATTTGAGATTAGTCATAAAGAAAGCATGAACTACTGGGAGAGCATTGTAATTATAGCACTATGTACATGCATATGTACAAAAGCAGAAACAAATAGAGTTCATACCGGCTTTCCTTGTTGCATTCCTTCCGTCGATCTTCGTCATTATTGCATCGTCACTTGCACGATCGAACATAGAAAGATATAATCAAGCGCAATTGTAACCATGGACGTGAGCTGAACTCTGCAAACAAAGCAAACTAAAGAAAGAAAATAAACCTTTTTGGGTTTTCCAAAGTTTAAACGAAAGCAAAGAAAAAGAGAAATCTTTTTGTTGTTTTTGCAAAGAGAGAACAAAGAAGAACAGACAAAAACTCTGAAAAGATTTACAAAGGATACTACGAATGATACAATGAAAGGGGAGAAGGATACGTACTCCCCCAAGCTTAGACTTTTGGCCTAAATTGAGCTCGGCTATTGCGGGCTCCAGGATATTCCTCCGGCTTCGGAGTGGTATTGGTGGCTCCAAGAATCATACGAGGCATCGGGCGCGTACACGGATGCCCGGATGGCCTCCCAAGGAGAAGGCTCTTCCTCCTCGGGAACAACCTCCTTCATTGGGTTGTGGAACTGCTGCTGGATCACGAACTCGTCCAGCTCAGTCGAGGTGAAAGACCACCCGTTCCTGCTAGTATAATCAAACAAAAGTGGTGCAGGTAGACGGATCTCACGAGTAGTAAGCTCGTCAAACCTCATAATATAAACAAGGTTACTAAACTCGGAAGTCCTAGTAACAAACTCATGGCTCTTCATAGCGGTAAGATCAAAGCTTATGTATGGAAATGTAGCGGCCCGACTCAAAACGAGTCAAGCCTCTGTGTAACTGTGCTATTCTTGTATCAGTATGCTGGCACACATAGTACATCAATGTATATATCAAAGTGTAATCACATGTAAATAGCGTAAAAACTGATATATCAAAGTGCAATCACACAGTACATCAATGTATATATCAAAGTGCAATCACATGTATATCAAAGTGCAATCACATGTGCCATGACGGAGTGGCGCCGGCGCCACCCGATGGACGTCGCTGCCGAGAACGCCTTCTGGGCGAAGAGGACGGCAATGCGTCACGAGGAGCGGCAGGACAGGCGTCGACGCAAGTTACTCGCTATATCGCAGCGCGGGGCTACAACAACGGTTTGCCGTCCATCTTTATTTCTGACGATGAACGTTGGAAGGACGCATGGCTATTTAATTCGGACAGCACCCACAATGAGGACTCGGAATAGTTTTATCTATCTATGTAGTTTTTGATTATCTATCTATGTAGTTTTATCGTGTTGGACTATCTATATTATCGTGTTGGACAAGTCTATTATCTATATAAATGAATTATGTATCAAATCTATGCATATATTTTAGCGTGTTGGACTAGTTTTGCGTTTTAATTTACAGCGTCCGCTGAAGCGCCACGTGCGCGCTAAAATATGCTGCGGCTAACACAGTCGGCACTCGTCGACGCGTTAAAAAAGCTAAACCGTTTTTTTTACGGCGGTCGAAGCGCGCCGCTCTTAACTGCACTAGCGGGTTGACAGTATGTTGTTAGTGTGAGTCGATCCGTACTGCGACTCGATCTGTGTTTTTCTTTGATGAATCGTTTCTTATGTGGAAGAGGACATATATGAACCGAATCGAAACGAACTATGAACGGACACAGATGAATCGAGTTTCTTCCGAGCTATGAACGGACACATATACGGAACCGAATCGAAACGAACTTGTCTACTTTTGTAACCTTATATAAGCGCCAGGAGGCCGTGTCCAGCAGCCGGAGGGGTGGTGTTGGGCGACGTTCCGCCAGCCTAGCTAGTAGCTACTTGCCGGAAAAAGGAGAGGAAAAAACATGTCAACGCCAGCAGCGGCGCTGGAGGATGAGGACCTCCTCCGGGAGATTTTTCTCCGGCTCCCTCCGCTGCCGTCAACCCTCTCCCGTGCCTCCCTCGTATGCACGCGCTGGCGCCGCATCCTTTCCGATCCCTGCTTCCTCCGCCGTTTCAGCAGACACCACCCGGAACCACCTCTCTTGGGCTTCTTCAGACGTTCACGTCTCACATATTCCGTCTTGACTCCCATCTTGGATCCACCCGACCGCATCCCCGCCGAAAGCAGCTTCTTTTTTCGCTTTCTTCACAGCAGCTTCAGGAGACCTCCGTCTCCGTTGGGTTTCTCCAAAGGGTCTCTTGTCTCGTATCCCATCTTCGCTCCCACCTTGGACCCGCCCAATCGCATTCCCACCCAACGCTTCTTTATGCCCGAGCACTTGGCGAATTGGGAATTACAAGGCTGCCGCCACGGCCTCGCCGTCATGCTCAGCGAGTCTTTGTGTGAGGTCTTCGTGTGGGATCCCCTCAACGGCCAGCAGCACCGGGTGCCTTTTCCACCGGAGCTCCGCGACGTCAAAAGGGGGAGTTTCTGTTTGTGCAGCGCCACGGTGATGTCTGTTGACGATCAAACCGCCCATGTGCACGACGATTGCTTCTTGAGCCCCTCCTTCAAATTGGTCTTGATCTGCACCAGCAGTGACTTGAAGACATCATTTGCCTGTGTCTATGAATCGGCGTCCGGTGTATGGGGGAATATTGTCTCAACATCCACTACTAATATGGTTAGGAAACTAAGGCCCAGCATCCTCATCGGGAATACGGTTTACTGCTTGTTTCATGGGCGCGAAATCCTTGCATTTGATATTGAAAGGCAGACTCTTCATGTCATCGAGATGCCGGCAGAGGTCCAACATATCAACAATTGGTCCTTTCATCAGCTCTTACGGACAGATGATGATAGTCTACTTGGCCTCGCCGTCAAGTCGAAACTAGGCATTCATATATGGGAGAGGAAACTTAATTCTGATGGTGTTACCGGATGGGTGCTTCTGCGGAAAATCAATCAATTGGAGGGGATCCCGTCTGGCGCCTTCAGAAATGCAGAGATGGTGGGGTATGACGAGGAGTTAAATGTGATGGTTCTTTCTACCTACAGTGGCAACTTCATGCTCCACCTTAAGACGATGCAGATTAGATTTATTTCTAAAACGCATAGGTGGGCTGATACGATCTATTTTCCCTACAGAAATTTCAACACTACAGGTAATACCTCCGTACCTTATTTGTAACAAGATTAGTTCCAATTACTATTGGTATATGTGTTTGTCGTATTAGTGTTCATGTGATGTGATTAATGGTTTACTCCATGTAAATAATGTAGTGAAACCATCTAATCTTGGAAAAATAGTTAGCCTCGATTGGATGATTAATAAAGCTTGTGTTACGTTTTTTCAGTCCGTGTGCCTCCTTGCAAGACAAGTTTGTCTTGTTTGTTCTTCATACTAATCATCAATTCATGGTGGAATGTATTTTTTAATGGAAAATAATACTAGTTCTTGAAAATCGAGCGGTAACAAGTAATGTAGTGCTTAATTTGAGACCGAGTTTTACCAATTTGTGCATATTATGTTTGACCCGAATGCATATTATGTTTTACCAATTAGTGCATATTATGTTTTAACAAGTAATATAGGGCATGAACGGGTACATAGTCTTTGCAGTTGTATTATGTACTCCCTCCGTCTCAAAATAACGGTCTCAACTTTGTACTAGCTCTAGTACAAAGTTGTATTAAGCTTAAGACACTTATTTTGGGACGGAGGGAATATGTATGTATTTTCTCTAAACCTCTAAGTAGTCCAAAAATGTCTTGGTAAAGGAATATTATAATTATCTCTTCCACCTGACAGCAGATGTGGCTTCATGTACTGTAGTTTTCACAAAAGCGTAGATTGCATTCTCATGATCCAACTTCTCCATGTTTTTCCATTTATTTATTGGGCTTCTTTTGATTTAGGCAGAGGAGTTGGATGGAAATGGGTGGATCCAAATCTCTGAACACAAGAGGTCTGCCAATGTGCTATGTCGGTTCAACAGGTGAGGTAATTTATATGTTTGCTATATAGGCATGTCATTTAGTCATGGGTTAGACAAATATTATTAAAATGAATGTTTTTTTTCCGCATGTTTCTACTGTATTAGGTTGATTAGTTTCTATCTAGTTCGTCATTTGTAACGTGTTCATGATCTGTGTTGTTTTTGCAACATGAGTTTTTTTGGTCGACATGCTTGCATGCATATTTTTCATATACATGTCGCATGAAGAGCCGGTCTTCCTTCTTTTAATATTGTCTCTTTTTTGGCTCATGTGCAGCTACCAGATGCCATTGTTGATCGTTCTCCTACGAATGATGTCTTGCCTTGCAGTCCAATATGCGAAATGTGCACCTACTTCACGATGGTCCAGTTGTGGCCGCCGATGTTTTATTTCTTCGAGCTTCGTGGATGTTTCAGTTTTTTTAAATGCTATTATGTCTTTGCCATGATGTCCTCACATTATTTTTTGTATCCCTGTATATCTACTACACATTCTTACTATTATTTTTGCTACCAAATATAATGTCTAAAACAGTGGAAGTGCCTTTTACACCATATTACCTTTATATTTTTTTCAAAGGCCAGTACAAATTAAATATTCAGGGATGAATATATACAACCATTCTGAGTATTATTTTTTTGCTACTTCATCAACTATTTATTTAAATACATTACAACTAAGCACTCTAGGAGCCCTCTCAGGCCATCAGCGTTTTTGACTGTTAGATCATGTTCTGAGAAGGTTTTGGGCCGTCAGATGCAGTTAACTCACGCTAAACTGGACCAGACGTTTTAAGGGCTGCTACCCCCGTAACAAAATCACACATTTTTGTTTAATCGAGGCCTTTCTCATGGAAGAGGCCCATTTAGCCGCATTGCTCCAGCATATTCATTTCCCGAACGGCCTCGGCCCACATAACACAACGCGCTAGCCTTCTCCCTGGCGTTGCAAAGCGGCTTCTAAAATAGTGGAAGTGCGTTTCTACACTGTATTCCCTTAATATTTGTTTTAAAGCCTAATACAAACTGAATATTCAAGGATAAATGTTCCATCCCTGACCCATTTTCCTGCGTTGGACCTTATGATTGCAGTTTATATTTGAACTATGCACATTAATTAAATATTTTAAAAACTCAATAAATCTTTAAGGAGGCCAAATGAACTTTGAATAATTTCAAATGCTAACATACATTCTATAGTTACATGTTCACTGTAGATAAATGTTATTGCAATCCAGACAACTTTATTTGCCAATGTGACCTCATTTTTTGTTTTAGAACAATATTAAAATCAAGTACATCATAAACCGTGTGTGATACATTATAAAATATCTTGGGTCAATCCTCATATATCACTAGTAAAAAAGAGGGCTTTGGTCCAGGGCCTGCAATCCCACTAGTCCCGGTTCACCCACGAACCGGGGCCTATGGTGTCATTGGTCCCGGTTCGTGAGGCCAGGGCGCCAGCCGGGCAGCATGGGCCATTGGTCACAGTTCGTGTCAACCCTTTGGTCCCGGTTCCAAACACGCACCGGGACCAATAGTCCGGAACCTTTCATATCCACCTTTAGTCCCGGTTGGTGGGTCAAACCGGGACCAGGTGGACCGTTCGTATCCCCTTTAGTCCCGGTTAGTATATCAAACCGGGCCGAAGTGGTGGTGGCAACCGTTCGTATCACCCTTTAGTCCCGGTTGGTAGCCCAACCCGGGACTAAAGGCCCAAACGGTTTGCCTCCCACTTTGCAAAAGCACAACTGAAGCAGAGTCTGTCGCCATTTCTGTGTTCTTCTCCTCTCTCGCTCTCCTCTCTTCTTCCACCATGCCAACTCTCTACGGAGAGGTGCTCGCACATGGCAAGACCAAGCTCGATGTCGTGTACACGAACGAGAGCAGGGAGGTGCCGCATTTTCTTAGACAGTTGAAGGGACGATGGCTTGACGCCGCGGTGGATCATGAGAAGTTCTTGGGGCTTGATCTGGAGTACACGGTTGATCAACGAGGTGTTGATGTCATCCAACTATGTTTCAAACACCATGTCTTGATCTTCCAATGGGCGAGGTATGTTTTGAGGCTTTCTTTGATCCAAGGTTATAAAAATTGCATATATATAGTGATTTCTTTAGGTTCCATTGGATAGCAATATGCAGTTTCTATATATGTTCCATTGGATAGTTAATTGAGGGTTTCTTGATCAATTCATAGGATATGAAAATTGCATAGGATCGATAGCTGTTCCATTTTGGAATCCTATAAAGATCAATTTCTCTTTAGTTTTAGTAAAACAATTTTATGCGGCGTTCTTTGATTCAAGGTTATGAAAATTGCATATAGCTAGTGATCTCTCTAGGTTCCATTGGATAGCAATATGATATGTCATAGTTATGAAAATTGCGTATAGCTAGTGATCTCTCTAGGTTCCATTGGATAGCTAGTGATCTCTCTAGGTTCCATTGGATAGCAATATGCAATATGCCTACCTTGTTGCATATTTGCAAAACCGTGGGAGAATATATATATATATATATATATATATATATATATATATATATATATATATATGTCTTAGTTAATTTATGATTTCTTGATCAATTCATAGGATATGAAAATTGAATAGGATAGCAATATGTTCCATTTGAATCCTAAAGACAATTTTCTATTTAGTTGTAGTGAAATTTTTTCCTTGTTGCAGCAGTATGTAACATTTATTCCATTTTAATTTGTTGATGTTGCAGTAGTGACAAGCATTGTTCAGAACTCATGGACTTCCTTCACAGCGGCATATGTAGGCTTCGACATGACAGGACTTCAATGGCTCATATGGCAGTCGCCTTAATCGACGAGGAGTATGGTGATATGAAGACCAAATTTCCAAAGTCTCAACACATATTTTGCGAGAGGACCCCACTTGACCCTATCAACATTCAATATGCAGAAAAAGATGCATACGTTTCATACGAGTTGTACCGCAAGATTCGAGTCGTCAACTATGGCCAGCGCCACCTCAGACCAGGTGGACATTCTGATTCAGACGAGTAGTGTTCACAACGGCGAACACTTGTATATATATCTATGCTAGCTATTATTATGTATTATTTGGACTAGTCTCATTATGTACTGCTTGGACCAATTTATAAATGTCTAGTTTTTGTTTGTGCCATTATAGTTTCCAAATTTGAATGGTTTAGCCCTTTCTAACTTCATTTGCTACTTTTGAATGGTTTAGCCCTTTCTTACTTCATGGTATTATGCATTTCGACCACATATACATATAAAAAGTCTTCAGTTCAAATAAGTTTTAAAAAATGAAATCCCTTTTGTAACAGATCTGTTTTTGACTAAAATAGTTATTTAAAATAATTTAAAACCTACCAAATTGAATATAATGATAAAAACACGGTAATATTAAAAAGCATGAAAAAGAATCACTCAAAAATCTATTTTTTAAATAAAGTTATTCACAAAATAAAATAAATAAAGTGAAAAATGAAACGAAAAATGAAATAAAAGAATCACCCAATAGGCTCATATGCACTGACAAATTAGGCCCAGAAGCCATCAGTTGAGAGGAGCTCCAAAGGGTCAATGCACGAGCGCTTATAAACAACTCCCGAGCTCTCTCGCTAGCGAGCTGGGACTAAACATCAAAATCAAAAGAGCCCTGAGAGAGTTGTGGAGACAAAATTACACAACATGGATATGAAGGTAACTGAGTTGATCACCATGGTCAGACAGCTTCAACATGAAGTTGACTTTGTGGAGATTCCACACTACTACACAGTTCAGCACCAGGCCCCGGTCAGTTGTTGTTCCTGCTCTAGAGACAAGACAAACATCCTCAGCACAAGCTTCAGCACCTTCAGCACCAGCTCCAGCTCAAGCTCCTTCAGTATCAACTCCTCCAGCTCCAGGGACGTCAGCAGAAGTCTTCGCAGACGCCGTTCTATCGACTCCATCATCAGCTGCCCAGAGAGACAAGTAGTTCTATACTTTTGAACTTTTTGGTAACTTGTTGCCAAAGGAGGAGAAATGTATAGATCATAGAGTTCGTGTGAGAGAGATCTTTTTGACTTTATTTGCTCTCATCTGGTTTTAAAAACTTTGGTTTTTGGATGACTTTATCCTATGTGTGTGTGTGACCATACGCTTTGTCCTCTGTGATGCTACAATATTATCTTTTAGATATCCTTGTCATGATCACTCACTCATCTTGTTGGTGTCATATGCATTGCTATTCTTTTTACGCACCACCAAGATGTATGTGACATGAAAGAGTAACCTATGATCCTAATCGATTGTGCATTTGCATTCAAATGCAAATTTTTAATAATGCACAAATTTAGGGGGAGCACTTGCTTTTCACATACTTCTCAAAGCGTCAATGCTAATCATTGATTATATCTTTTGTCGAAGCTTTGATCTATATGTTGTCATCAATTACCAAAAAGGGGGAGATTGAAAGCACAATTGCTCCCTAGGGTGGTTTTGATAATTGATCACAACATATGCATCATTTGACTAATGTGTTTTCCAAGTATATTTCAGAAAAGTTCAGAAGATGCTATGGCTTAAGGTTTATGTGGAGATGCCCCTGGATGCAAGAAAGGAATAATATTGGCTCAAGCTTCAAGCTAGAAGACTCTTCATTTTATATTTTTGAGAAATCACTTTTGAGTCCATAGGAAAGCCAATACTATTAAAAGGGGGTGAGGTAGTAAAATGAACTGATTGCTCAAATGCTCAAAGTTAGCCACCAAAACACTCAGTCATTTTTTCCACATATCCACTTTGTCAAGTTCCACATACATAAATTCGGTGTAACCAACATTGCCACATCGGACCCACCGAGTTTGAACCTAAGACAGAACCCTAGCCATTCCCACCAAATCGGTGCAACTAAAACTGCATCGATGCTACCGAGTTTAGTGTAACCAACATTCTGGTGCCAAGATACACAAAATTGGAATTTCCGAGTTTGAGTATCGGTGCCACCGAGTTTGGCCATCTGACCGTTAGTCACCTTTTCAATGCCACCGAATTCTATATATCGGTCTAATCGAGATTCAAAAGTTCACCACTTTAGTGCTAATCGGTACTACCGAGTTTTCCACTTCGGTGTCACCGAGTTTGCTCTTTTGTGTGTAACGGTTGGATTTTGGTTGCTGCCTATATATACCCCTTCACCCACCTCTCATTCGTGGGAGAAGCACTCAAAACACACACTTCATTTCCAGATCCATTTTTCTGAGAGAGAACCACCTACTCATGTGTTGAGACCAAGATATTCCAATCCAATCATTTGAATCTTCATCTCTAGCCTCCCCAAACTGCTTTCCACCAAATCAACCTCTCCTACCCATGCATATTTTGTGTGAGAGAGATTTGGGTTGAGAGGCTATCTTTAGAAGCACAAGAGGAAGGAGTTCATTGATCTACCCCATCTATTACCTTTTGTAGGGTGGTGCCTCCTAGATTGGTTAGGTGTCGCTTGGGAGCCTCCTAGTTCGTGTCGTGGAGTTGAACCAAGATGTTTGTAAGGGATAGGAGATCGCCTACTTCGTGAAGATCTACCATGAGTAACGCTAGTCCTCCGTGGGCGGAAGCCGTGGTGGGATAGACAAGGTCGCTTCTTTGTGGACCCTCCGTGGATGGAGCCCTCCGTGGACTCTCGCAGTCGTTACCCTCCGTGGGTTGAAGTCTCCACTAACATGGACATACGATAGTGCCACCTATCAGAACCATGCCAAAAATCACCGTGTCAACTTTATGTGTTTGATCTCCCTTCCTTACTCCTCTATTTACACTTGCATGTTTACTTTCCGCTGCAATACTATTAGAATTGCATGTGTAGGTGTATTTGACTTGGCATAACTGTCGTAGTTCCCTCTCAAGTAAAATTGGGAAAAGGCAAAAAATATATCTTGTCAAGTAGTCTAATCATCCCCCCTCCTCTAGACATACTTTCGATCCTACAGTTTGGAACTATTTGTACAATGGCCCACACATATCTAGCAAACTTACACTCCAAAAATAAGTGTTTGATAGACTTGTCGTGATGACACAAGACGCATTTTTTTGCATCCTTGCCAGTTGCGCCGTGCCAAGTTATCCTTGGTTAAGATGATCCCTTTATTAAAAAACCAAAGGAATATCTTCACTTTTAGAGGAATTCTAAGCTTCCACAATTTTGTGTTATCAACCGGCACCTCGTTATGAGCGAGCGCATCATACATGGACTTGACCGAAAACTTGCCATTTTGATACCGCTTCCATCGGCAAAAATCTGGTTCATCTGACAGTTGAACGACCTCCGAACGAGTGAGTAGTTCATCCCATGCTGCCAGTCGAGGTCCGAGAAGAACCCTACGAAATAAGATAGCGGGATTTGCCTGGCACAAAGCTTGTTTGACCGTAACAAACTTGTGTCTGACGATCCTGTACAAGTTGGGGTATTGCACACTCAGGGGGGTTGCCCCTAGCCAGATATCTTTCCAGAATCTGACCTGGGAGCCATCTTTGACCAAGAAAGTTCCTAATTGAAAGAAGAAATCCTTGGCCCTCATAACCCCACTCCAAAAATGTGAGTCACCGAGTTTCCAGTAGATCTGAGAAATAGCTTTGGACCCCACGTACTTGTTATGAATGATGTCCTGCCATACGCTGTTCTCAGTGAGTAATTTGTACACCCATTTGCTGAGAAGAGCAATGTTTTTAATCTCAAGATCTTGGATTCCAAGTCCCCCTTGGCTCTTAGGTCGACATAGTACATTCCACTGAGAGAGTCTATATTTCGTTGTTTCATTATCACTCTGCCAGAAAAATCTAGATCTGAAGTAATCGAGATGCTGAAGAACTCCTTTAGGGAGGTGGAAGAAAAATAACATACATAAAACCATGTTGGTGAGGACCGAGTTGATCAAAGTTAATTGACACCCGTATGACAATAGTTTGGCCTTCCAGCTGGCTAGCCGTTTCTCTAGACTTTCTTCCACGTACTTCCATTCAACTATAGTCAAACACCGATAATGAATAGGGATACCTAGATATCGAATCGGGAATCGCCCGATTTGGCAGCCAAAAATTTCAGCATATAGGGATGCAACTTCTGCGGCCTAGCCAAAACAGAATAGCTCACTCTTATGCAAATTTATTTTGAGACCGGAAAGTTCTTCAAAAGCACATAGTAGCAATTTGAGCTTTTTTGCTTTTTGTAAGTCGTGATCCAAGAACAAAATGGTATCATCCGCATATTGACGAATAGAGAGACCTTCAACCAAATGGGAAACAACACCATAGATTTGTCAGGCCAACTTAGCCCTCTCAACGAGTGTAGCCAACATATCATCCACAATGTTGAACAAAATAGGAGATGCGGGATCCCCTTGGCGTAGCCCCTTCCTAGTCTAAAAGTAATTGCACACCTCATCATTCACCTTGATGGCCACACTACCTCCAGACACAAAACTCTCTACCCAGCGACACCACTTTTGTGAAAACCCCTTCATGCGTAATGTTTGCAACAGAAAGTGCCATTTAACTTTATCGTAGGCCTTTTCGAAGTTTATTTTAAAGATGACCCCGTTCAACTTCTCACGATGAAGCTCATGGACCGTTTCATGAAGTGCAACAACTCCATCTAGTATGTTACAACCTTGCATGAAAGTTGTCTAAGTGGGCTTGAGGACATGTTCAGCCACCCCGTTCAGCCGATTTGTCACGACCTTCGTAAAGATTCTAAAACTTACATTAAGAAGGCAAATCGGTCTGTATTGTTGAATCCGACTAGCATCCTTAGTATTCCGGAGCAGGATAATTTCCCCAAAGTTTAAACGTGTGATGTCCAGCTCCTCATTATGTAGTTCACTAAATAGTTGAACTAGGTGTGACTTTATCATATCCCAGAAATATTAATAAAACTCCGCCGGAAAACCATCCGATTCCGGAGCTTTGTTATGCTCCATTTGGAAGACCGCAGTTTGAATTTTATCCTCTGAGAACAGTGAGGTTAGAAATTCATTTTCCGCGTCGAACACTTGTTGAATGTCATGCATGATAGATTCATCCATGTCGAGAGTTGTGTTCACGAATGGTCCAAAAATGTCTTTGTAGTACTTAGTAATGAAACCTCTGAGAGGTACATCCCCCTCAATACGACCCTCCTCCTGATCTAGAGTAAACATTCATTTTTTTCTATGTCTGCCATTGGCTAACATATAAAACTATTTCGTATTATCGTCCCCAAGGGCTATGGAGTCCGCCTTGCAACCCTGGTACCATTTAATTTCCTCCTCATGTAACAGGTGTGCTAGCTGCTCATTGAGATTGCTCTTTTGTTGAACCTCAGCAGCAGCAAGAGGCCTCACCTCTGCAATCTTATTGAGGGTATCAATTAAGGTAGAAAGACGAAGCTTTTCTTTCTTGTAGATGCCAGTTGTGTGTTTAGCTCATCCATGAAGGAAACGACGGAGATCGCGAATGCGGAAATTCCATTGTTTAATTGCCGTATTGCCACGTTGGAGGACGTGCCCACACCTTTTTAACCAGGCCATGAAAAACGTCTCTAGTTAGCCATCCCAATTCAAATATGAACTGATGGCGGGTGCCACTTGGAGCTGCCTCGCCGAAATCGGTTAGCAAAAGGAGCGTGATCCGATAAGGCCTCGATTCTTTCTAGTGACCTAACCGAAGCTAAGGGATATTTGTATTCCCGGTAGGTGGTAACTAGTACCGGGTCAAGTTTTTCGAAAGTAGGAACTATTTTATTATTGGCCCAAGTGTATTGTCGACCAGACATAGTCAGGTTTCGCAAGTCGGGGCTATCAATAACAACATTAAAAAAGAAACGACAATCTTGTATCAAATCGGTCATTATTATTTTCCTGCTGAAATATAAGTATATTGAAATCTCCCCCGATTAACATGGGATGGGGATTCTGTCGGCAAGTGTTCACCATCTCTTTGAGGAAGGCTGACTTGAACTCCTCCTGAGCTGCGCACAACCACCAAGCTCCAAAGAAAGTTGTCAGGCTTATTTTGAAGGTGGATTTTGATATGATAATCCCCCTTCGATGTGGACAAAAGTTGCAAAACTGTGGAGTTGATGCCTAGCAAAATACCCCCTGACCTTCCACACGCCTGTAAAATATGCCATTCATAATTGTAACCAGATGAAAAATGGTCAAGATCACATTTTGGAAAATCATGTTTGCCACACTCAGATATGGCCACAAAGTCTAAAGCATATTCTTTAACAGTATCGGTAATGTGTTTGTACTTAGCCAAGTCTTCAAGACCTCTGCTATTCCAAAACACCCCTCTCATGATGAACCATTTTTATGTTTAGAGCCCCTTGCCTTCTTACATGGACGCCTCTTTTTATTTGATGAATTAGACTTGTTTTTTCCTACTAACGCGACAAGGTCACATAGCATCGTGTCACGCACAGTATCATCCAAGTCTACTTTAGTTGTGTCAGTAACTATATGGGAAAGGAGCTTGTCGTCATGATTGGCATCAGCGTCCTCGTCCTCGTCCTCGTCATCTCGTACTAAGGGGTCCACAAACATGGGCGACTTAGGAGCAACCGTAAGCCAATCGAACTCCACTTGTTTAAGAGCCATAACAGATATATCTATCATTTTTTCATTTCTTCCTGAGGAAATACCAAGACTAGAAATATCTGATGAAACTTTGGCATTATCAAAAGAAAGAAAAGATTTTTGCGGAGAGGTACCTTCAAAGTCAAGGTTGCGGGGAGCCGTTCTGCGCATGGCCTTCAACATGGAGTCCTCATCAGTGACAGATGTACCATCAGCATTGACGAGATGTCAACGGCTGTGTCTGAGCGGCATGGGAGTGGATACCGCAGCAGGCCCATCCCCGGAAACCCTACAGGGTTAAGTAGAGTCCGTAGAGGGAGATGAAGGCCACGAGTGCAGCGCCTCACCCTCCACCTCTGCGACTAGCTTGGGGGTCGACGCGTCTGTGGCTGAAGATGGCGTGGAAGAGAGTTCTCGTAGCTCCGCCCTCACGAGCTCGTGCACAGCTTCAACAGACGGGGAGAAGATCATGCCCCGTCTGGATGGCGATTGTGGAGCTGGCGAAGAGGAGACGGAGCGTCGGTCGCAACGTCGGTCTGTGATGCAGCCCCTCGAATCGTGAGGATGTTTGCATCACAGAGCGATTGAGCCTCGGGGAGATGCAGTTGAGGCGGCGATGGCGCAGACTCGGAGCGAGCCCGTTGGAACAACCAAAGATGTCGTGCCTATGTTGGGAACCGGAGATGCTGAGCCCACAGTGGAAGAAGCAGCGGCTGTTGGCATATGACGATTCGGGTTTGGCGGAGTGACAACAATGATTTTCATTGGCGCCGAGGTCCCAGTGAAAGAAGTTGAGTGAGAGGCAAGCTGCATGGGAACGACTCCTCCCGAGTTGTGAGTAGTCGTCGGAGTAGTGGACGATGACGAAGCTTTGGTCCTCTTACTTGGGTCGTTTGCCCTCTTCGAGTCCTCCGTGTCATGGCCTTTGTTGCCATCATGATCCTCTCCATTCTCACAAACTCGAGGCACAAAATCGGCATCCACACGGAAATCTGAATTTTCCAGCGTGTACCGAAACTCATACCCCTTATTTTGAACCACCACATCGGATGAGAGGGAATCGATCGTGCTCCTCTTGAAAGCATCGAGGTTTAACACAGCCACCTGAATGCGAACAATGCCCCTACAACGCAAGCAGAGCAGATCCATGTCGAGGGTGGAGCCAATGACGGAACCGACGGCCCACAGACCCAGAAAGTGGCGAAGAGCATGTGGTACCCCATGCACGTGCACCCAAATAGGTATAATCTCAAAGTGATGCGGTATCTCCTCTGCCTTCCAGGCCTTGAATTCCAAAGTGACATTGTGTGATTTGATGAACACTGTGAATCCGGTGACCCTCTGGAGCACCTCCTTGCTGGGGAAAGACATAAGAAAAGCATTCTGTCCATGTGGTATTGCCTCCCAAGTCCACTGTTGCTGGTATTGGGCAATCTTGGCCACCTCTGCCTCCACAATATTGGAAGTGATAGAGGCGCCGTAGATTGTGACTAATGCTGTTGGTGAGGTTTGTGGAGACAGTTCCTCCCGACAGACATTCACTAGTAGAAAACAGGGCAACCGTTCGGCCCTGGCCAGCCCATTAGTCCCGGTTCTTCAAGAACCGGGACCAATGGGGGGTATTAGACCCGGTTCGTGAGCCCAGGGGGCCGGCCGGGGCCTCGTGGGCATTGGTCCCAGTTCGTGTGGAACCATTTGTCCCGGTTCGAGCCACGAACCGGGACCAACGGTCCTCGCTGCTGGCCCACAACCTTTAGTCCTGGTTCATGCCACGAACCGGGACAAATAACTTGCCTACATATATACCCACTGCCGCGGTAGAGCACTCCACAGTGCTCTGTTTTTGTCGAGCCGGCGAGGGGAGGGCATTTGGGTGCTCTAGTTCACCTCCTATGCACATGAGGTGTTCGGTGAAATGCCCGAGCCACACTAGTTAAGCTTTCTCCTCTCGAAACTCGACCTCCGAGCTCCATTTTCAACGAGACTTGTCTAGATTTAGCGGTCCGTCACGCCCCGTCCCCGCCCCGTCTTCACCGCCGTCGATCGCTCGCGCCGATCTCGTCGTCGGCACCACCGTGGTGAGCCTCTTGTTCTTATCTTCTTTCTGAAAGAAAAAAATTCTGACTTCAGATAGATACTTGTCTAATTTTCTTACTTTTATTATTCCTTGTTATTATATAGTGCGATGGTTTTGGTATCCGCCCCCGTCGGCCCTCGTACTATCTATGATTCAGATGTGGTATATATTATCTTTTCAAAACTATTTGGTTCATTTATTGTTTATGAAAATTATGATGACCAACGTGACATATATTTTTAATCTAGGAGGTATGTGAACCGGAAATTCCAACCCACCTAGAAATGCTTCTCGAGAAGTTAACTTTGGTTGAAAAAGAAAACAAATACTTGAAGGAAAAATTGAAAATAATTGAGGATAAGAATATGGAAATGGAGTTGCATGTTGCCGAGGTCATTGACGATCGCAAGATGAAGAACGATGCGATGCGGTTGAAGGTGGATGCAATGCGCTTGAAGATGGATGAAATGCACTTGAAGATTAGGAATATTAGAAAATATGCCATTGGTAAAGAGGTTTGGTATCATTATGCTGTTGGGTCAATTGTTACCTTACTTGCGATTTTGATCGCGTTTGTTGTTGCATTTAAATGTTTTACATAGTTGTATGTTGTTTTATGAGAGAACTTTATGTATTTATTTTTCAATAATAACATTTGATCACTATTGTGCTTTGGTTTTAATGTGATGATGAACCTGTATTAATTTGGTCATTTCTCTATTCATTTTGTTCTGCAATGGTTTTTTGATATATACTTAATTTCATAATAGAGATGAATTGCCAATGGATGTACGGTGACCAACGCACTTTGGAGTACATTACGAACCGGGACTAATGCCCGAGTCGAAAAGGGTTGTAAATTGATGATGTGGCATTGAATGGTGCATTTTGAACACAGAAAAAATATGGAGTTCAAATAAGTTCAAAAAAATGAAATCCCTTTGTAACAGACGAGTTTCCGTATGAAACCCTGATACTTCGAAAGAGATTGTCTGTTTTGTACACGAAGTGCATCCAGTTTTTGCCGTAAGCCTCTCAACTTTCTCGCACATGCTATGTGGGTGAAATGATGATACCATGCCAACTTGGAACCTTTTCAGAGTTCATTTCAAATGCTTTTCAATTTCATGGTCTTATAGCTCAAAATAATCAGTAAATGCATGAAAAATAACAAATGAAGTCAGAAAGGGTTGTAAATTGATGATGTGGCTTTGAATGGTGCATTTTGAAAAGAGAAAAACTGTGGAGTTCAAATAAGTTCAAAAAAATGAAATCCCTTTGTAAAAGACGAGCTTCCGTATGAAACCCTCATACTTCGAAAGAGATTGTCCGTTTTGTACACGAAGTGCATCCAGTTTTTGCCGTAACCCTCTCAACTTTCTGCAAATGCTATGTGGGTGAAATGATGATACCATGCCAACTTGGAACCTTTTCAGAGTTCATTTGAAATGCTTTTCAATTTCATGGTCTTATAGCTCAAAATAATCAGTAAATGCATTAAAAATAACAAATGAAGTCAGAAAGGGTTGTAAATTGATGATGTGGCTTTGAATGGTGCATATTGAACACAGAAAAACTATGGAGTTCAAATAAGTTCAAAAAAATGAAATCCCTTTGTAACAGACGAGTTTCCGTATGAAACCCTCATACTTATAAAGAGATTGTCCGTTTTGTACACGAAGTGCATCCAGTTTTTGCCGTAAGCCTCTCAACTTTCTCGCACATGCTATGTGGGTGAAATGATGATACCATGCCAACTTGGAAACTTTTCAGAGTTCATTTCAAATGCTTTTCAATTTCATGGTCTTATAGCTCATAATAATCAGTAAATGCATTAAAAATAACAAATGAAGTCAGAAAGGCTTGCAAATTGATCATGTGGCTTTGAATGGTGCATTTTGAACACAGAAAAACTATGGAGTTCAAAAAAGATGAAATCCCTTTGTAACACACGAGTTTCCGTATGAAACCCTCATACTTCGAAAGAGATTATCCGTTTTGTACATGAAGTGCATCCAGTTTTGTCGTAACCCTCTCAACTTTCTCGCACATGCTATGTGGGTGAAATGATGATACCATGCCAACTTGGAACCTTTTTAGAGTTCATTTGAAATGCTTTTCAATTTCAAGGTCTTATAGCTCAAAATAATCAGTAAATGCACGAAAAATAACAAATGAAGTCAGAAAGGGTTGTAAATTGATGATGTGGCTTTCAATGGTGCATTTTGATCACAGAAAAACTATGGAGTTCAAATAAGTTCAAAAAAATGAAATCCCTTTGTAACAGACGAGTTTCCGTATGAAACCCTCATACTTCGAAAGAGATTGTCCGTTTTGTACACGAAGTGCATCCAGTTTTTGCCGTAACCCTCTCAACTTTCTCGCACATGCTACGTGGGTGAAATGATGATACCATGCCAACTTGGAACCTTTTCAGAGTTCATTTCAAATGCTTTTCAATTTCATGGTCTTATAGCTCATAATAATCAATAAATGCATGAAATATAACAAATGAAGTCAGAAAGGGTTGCAAATTGATGATGTGGCTTTGAATGGTGCATTTTGAACACAGAAAAAGTATGGAGTTCAAATAAGTTCAAAAAATGAAATCCCTTTGTAACAGACGAGTTTCCGTATGAAACCCTAATACTTCGAAAGAGTTGTCCGTTTTGTACACAAAGTGCATCCAGTTTTTGCCGTAACCCTCTCAACTTTCTCGGACATGCCATGTGGGTGAAATGATGATGCCATGCCAACTTGGAACCTTTTCAGAGTTCATTTCAAATGCTTTTCAATTTCATGGTCTTATAGCTCATAATAATGAGTAAATGCATGAAAAATAACAAATGAAGTCAGAAAGGGTTGGAAATTGATGATGTGGCTTTGAATGGTGCATTTTGAACATAGAAAAACTATGGAGTTCAAATAAGTCCAAAAAAATGAAATCCCTTTGTAAAAGACGAGCTTCCGTATGAAACCGTGATGCTTCGAAAGAGATTGTCCGTTTTGTACATGAAGTGCATTCAGTTTTTGCCGTAACCCTCTCAACTTTCTCGCACATGCTATGTGGGTGAAATGATGATACCATGCCAACTTGGAACCTTTTCATAGTTCATTTGAAATGCTTTTCAATTTCATGGTCTTATAGCTCAAAATAATCAGTAAATGCATTAAAAATAACAAATGAAGTTAGAAAGGGTTGTAAATTGATGATGTGGCTTTGAATGGTGCATATTGAACACATAAAAACTATGGAGTTCAAATAAGTTCAAACAAATGAAATCCCTTTGTAACAGACGAGTTTCCGTATGAAACCGTGATACTTCGAAAGAGATTGTCCGTTTTGTACACGAAGTGCATCCAGTTTTTGCCGTAAGCCTCTCAACTTTCTCGCACATGCTATGTGGGTGAAATGATGATACCATGCCAACTTGGAAACTTTTCAGAGTTCATTTCAAATGCTTTTCAATTTCATGGTCTTATAGCTCATAATAATCAGTAAATGCATTAAAAATAACAAATGAAGTCAGAAAGGCTTGCAAATTGATCATGTGGCTTTGAATGGTGCATTTTGAACACAGAAAAACTATGGAGTTCAAATAAGTTCAAAAAAGATGAAATCCCTTTGTAACACACGAGTTTCCGTATGAAACCCTCATACTTTGAAAGAGATTGTCCGTTTTGTACACGAAGTGCATCCAGTTTTGTCGTAACCCTCTCAACTTTCTCGCACATGCTATGTGGGTGAAATGATGATACCATGCCAACTTGGAACCTTTTCAGAGTTCATTTGAAATGCTTTTCAATTTCAAGGTCTTATAGCTCAAAATAATCAGTAAATGCACGAAAAATAACAAATGAAGTCAGAAAGGGTTGTAAATTGATGATGTGGCTTTCAATGGTGCATTTTGATCACAGAAAAACTATGGAGTTCAAATAAGTTCAAAAAAATGAAATCCCTTTGTAACAGACGAGTTTCCGTATGAAACCCTCATACTTCGAAAGAGATTGTCCGTTTTGTACACGAAGTGCATCCAGTTTTTGCCGTAACCCTCTCAACTTTCTCGCACATGCTACGTGGGTGAAATGATGATACCATGCCAACTTGGAACCTTTTCAGAGTTCATTTCAAATGCTTTTCAATTTCATGGTCTTATAGCTCATAATAATCAATAAATGCATGAAATATAACAAATGAAGTCAGAAAGGGTTGCAAATTGATGATGTGGCTTTGAATGGTGCATTTTGAACACAGAAAAAGTATGGAATTCAAATAAGTTCAAAAAAATGAAATCCCTTTGTAACAAACGAGTTTTCGTATGAAACCCTAATACTTCGAAAGAGTTGTCCGTTTTGTACACAAAGTGCATCCAGTTTTTGCCGTAACCCTCTCAACTTTCTCGGACATGCCATGTGGGTGAAATGATGACACCATGCCAACTTGGAACCTTTTCACAGTTCATTTCAAATGCTTTTCAATTTCATGGTCTTATAGCTCATAATAATGAGTAAATGCATGAAAAATAACAAATGAAGTCAGAAAGGGTTGTAAATTGATGATGTGGCATTGAATGGTGCATTTTGAACACAGAAAAACTATGGAGTTCAAATAAGTTCAAAAAAATGAAATCCATTTGTAACAAACGAGTTTCCGTATGAAACCGTGATACTTCGAAAGAGATTGTCCGTTTTGTACACGAAATGCATCCAGTTTTTGCCGTAAGCCTCTCAACTTTCTCGCACATGCTATGTGGGTGAAATGATGATACCATGCCAACTTGGAACCTTTTCAGAGTTCATTTCAAATGCTTTTCACTTTCATGGTCTTATAGCTCAAAATAATCAGTAAATGCATGAAAAATAACAAATGAAGTCAGAAAGGGTTGTAAATTGATGATGTGGCTTTGAATGGTGCATTTTGAAAAGAGAAAAACTGTGGAGTTCAAATAAGTTCAAAAAAATGAAATCCCTTTGTAAAAGACGAGCTTTCGTATGAAACCCTCATACTTCGAAAGAGATTGTCCGTTTTGTACACGAAGTGCATCCAGTTTTTGCCGTAACCCTCTCAACTTTCTGCAAATGCTATGTGGGTGAAATGATGATACCATGCCAACTTGGAACCTTTTCAGAGTTCATTTGAAATGCTTTTCAATTTCATGGTCTTATAGCTCAAAATAATCAGTAAATGCATTAAAAATAACAAATGAAGTCAGAAAGGGTTGTAAATTGATGATGTGGCTTTGAATGGTGCATATTGAACACAGAAAAACTATGGAGTTCAAATAAGTTCAAAAAAATGAAATCCCTTTGTAACAGACGAGTTTCCGTATGAAACCGTCATACTTCAAAAGAGATTGTCCGTTTTGTACACGAAGTGTATCCAGTTTTTGCCGTAAGCCTCTCAACTTTCTCGCACATGCTATGTGGGTGAAATGATGATACCATGCCAACTTGGAAACTTTTCAGAGTTCATTTCCAATGCTTTTCAATTTCATGGTCTTATAGCTCATAATAATCAGTAAATGCATTAAAAATAACAAATGAAGTCAGAAAGGCTTGCAAATTGATCATGTGGCTTTGAATGGTGCATTTTGAACACATAAAAACTATGGAGTTCAAATAAGTTCAAAAAACATGAAATCCATTTGTAACACACGAGTTTCCGTATGAAACCCTCATACTTTGAAAGAGATTATCCGTTTTGTACACGAAGTGCATCCAGTTTTGTCGTAACCCTCTCAACTTTCTCGCACATGCTATGTGGGTGAAATGATGATACCATGCCAACTTGGAACCTTTTTAGAGTTCATTTGAAATGCTTTTCAATTTCAAGGTCTTATAGCTCAAAATAATCAGTAAATGCACGAAAAATAACAAATGAAGTCAGAAAGGGTTGTAAATTGATGATGTGGCTTTCAATGGTGCATTTTGATCACAGAAAAACTATGGAGTTCAAATAAGTTCAAAAAAATGAAATCCCTTTGTAACAGACGAGTTTCCGTATGAAACCCTCATACTTCGAAAGAGATTGTCCGTTTTGTACACGAAGTGCATCCAGTTTTTGCCCTAACCCTCTCAACTTTCTCGCACATGCTACGTGGGTGAAATGATGATACCATGCCAACTTGGAACCTTTTCAGAGTTCATTTCAAATGCTTTTCAATTTCATGGTCTTATAGCTCATAATAATCAATAAATGCATGAAATATAACAAATGAAGTCAGAAAGGGTTGCAAATTGATGATGTGGCTTTGAATGGTGCATTTTGAACACAGAAAAAGTATGGAGTTCAAATAAGTTCAAAAAAATGAAATCCCTTTGTAACAAACGAGTTTCCGTATGAAACCCTAATACTTCGAAAGAGTTGTCCGTTTTGTACACAAAGTGCATCCAGTTTTTGCCGTAACCCTCTCAACTTTCTCGGACATGCCATGTGGGTGAAATGATGATGCCATGCCAACTTGGAACCTTTTCAGAGTTCATTTCAAATGCTTTTCAATTTCATGGTCTTATAGCTCATAATAATGAGTAAATGCATGAAAAATAACAAATGAAGTCAGAAAGGGTTGGAAATTGATGATGTGGCTTTGAATGGTGCATTTTGAACACAGAAAAACTATGGAGTTCAAATAAGTCCAAAAAAATGAAATCCCTTTGTAAAAGACGAGCTTCCGTATGAAACCGTGATGCTTCGAAAGAGATTGTCCGTTTTGTACATGAAGTGCATTCAGTTTTTGCCGTAACCCTCTCAACTTTCTCGCACATGCTATGTGGGTGAAATGATGATACCATGCCAACTTGGAACCTTTTCATAGTTCATTTGAAATGCTTTTCAATTTCATGGTCTTATAGCTCAAAATAATCAGTAAATGCATTAAAAATAACAAATGAAGTCAGAAAGGGTTGTAAATTGATGATGTGGCTTTGAATGGTGCATATTGAACACAGAAAAACTATGGAGTTCAAATAAGTTCAAAAAAATGAAATCCCTTTGTAACAGACGAGTTTCCGTATGAAACCCTCATACTTCAAAAGAGATTGTCCGTTTTGTACACGAAGTGTATCCAGTTTTTGCCGTAAGCCTCTCAACTTTCTCGCACATGCTATGTGGGTGAAATGATGATACCATGCCAACTTGGAAACTTTTCAGAGTTCATTTCAAATGCTTTTCCATTTCATGGTCTTATAGCTCATAATAATCAGTAAATGCATTAAAAATAACAAATGAAGTCAGAAAGGCTTGCAAATTGATCATGTGGCTTTGAATGGTGCATTTTGAACACAGAAAAACTATGGAGTTCAAATAAGTTCAAAAAAGATGAAATCCCTTTGTAACACACGAGTTTCCGTATGAAACCCTCATACTTCGAAAGAGATTGTCCGTTTTGTACACGAAGTGCATCCAGTTTTGTCGTAACCCTATCAACTTTCTCGCACATGCTATGTGGGTGAAATGATGATACCATGCCAACTTGGAACCTTTTCAAAGTTCATTTGAAATGCTTTTCAATTTCAAGGTCTTATAGCTCAAAATAATCAGTAAATGCACGAAAAATAACAAATGAAGTCAGAAAGGGTTGTAAATTGATGATGTGGCTTTCAATGGTGCATTTTGATCACAGAAAAACTATGGAGTTCAAATAAGTTCAAAAAAATGAAATCTCTTTGTAACAGACGAGTTTCCGTATGAAACCCTCATACTTCGAAAGAGATTGTCCGTTTTGTACACGAAGTGCATCCAGTTTTTGCCGTAACCCTCTCAACTTTCTCGCACATGCTACGTGGGTGAAATGATGATACCATGCCAACTTGGAACCTTTTCAGAGTTCATTTCAAATGCTTTTCAATTTCATGGTCTTATAGCTCATAATAATCAATAAATGCATGAAATATAACAAATGAAGTCAGAAAGGGTTGCAAATTGATGATGTGGCTTTGAATGGTGCATTTTGAACACAGAAAAATTATGGAGTTCAAATAAGTTCAAAAAAATGAAATCCCTTTGTAACAGACGAGTTTCCGTATGAAACCCTAATACTTCGAAAGAGTTGTCCGTTTTGTACACAAAGTGCATCCAGTTTTTGCCGTAACCCTCTCAACTTTCTCGGACATGCCATGTGGGTGAAATGATGACACCATGCCAACTTGGAACCTTTTCACAGTTCATTTCAAATGCTTTTCAATTTCATGGTCTTATAGCTCATAATAATGAGTAAATGCATGAAAAATAACAAATGAAGTCAGAAAGGGTTGTAAATTGATGATGTGGCATTGAATGGTGCATTTTGAACACAGAAAAACTATGGAGTTCAAATAAGTTCAAAAAAAATGAAATCCATTTGTAACAAACGAGTTTCCGTATGAAACCGTGATACTTCGAAAGAGATTGTCCGTTTTGTACACGAAGTGCATCCAGTCTTTGCCGTAACCCTCTCAACTTTCTCGCACATGCTACGTGGGTGAAATGATGATACCATGCCAACTTGGAACCTTTTCAGAGTTCATTTCAAATGCTTTTCAATTTCATGGTCTTATAGCTCATAATAATCAATAAATGCATGAAATATAACAAATGAAGTCAGAAAGGGTTGCAAATTGATGATGTGGCTTTGAATGGTGCATTTTGAACACAGAAAAATTGTGGAGTTCAAATAAGTTCAAAAAAATGAAATCCCTTTGTAACAGACGAGTTTCCGTATGAAACCCTAATACTTCGAAAGAGTTGTCCGTTTTGTACACGAAGTGCATCTAGTTTTGTCGTAACCCTCTCAACTTTCTCGCACATGCTATGTGGGTGAAATGATGATACCATGCCAACTTGGAACCTTTTCAGAGTTCATTTGAAATGCTTTTCAATTTCAAGGTCTTATAGCTCAAAATAATCAGTAAATGCACGAAAAATAACAAATGAAGTCAGAAAGGGTTGTAAATTGATGATGTGGCTTTCAATGGTGCATTTTGATGACAGAAAAACTATGGAGTTCAAATAAGTTCAAAAAAAATGAAATCCATTTGTAACAAACGAGTTTCCGTATGAAACCGTCATACTTCGAAAGAGATTGTCCGTTTTGTACACGAAGTGCATCCAGTTTTTGCCGTAACCCTCTCAACTTTCTCGCACATGCTACGTGGGTGAAATGATGATACCATGCCAACTTGGAACCTTTTCAGAGTTCATTTCATATGCTTTTCAATTTCATGGTCTTATAGCTCATAATAATCAATAAATGCATGAAATATAACAAATGAAGTCAGAAAGGGTTGCAAATTGATGATGTGGCTTTGAATGGTGCATTTTGAACACAGAAAAAGTATGGAGTTCAAATAAGTTCAAAAAAATGAAATCCCTTTGTAACAGACGAGTTTCCGTATGAAACCCTAATACTTCGAAAGAGTTGTCCGTTTTGTACACAAAGTGCATCCAGTTTTTGCCGTAACCCTCTCAACTTTCTCGGACATGCCATGTGGGTGAAATGATGATACCATGCCAACTTGGAACCTTTTCAGAGTTCATTTCAAATGCTTTTCAATTTCATGGTCTTATAGCTCATGATAATGAGTAAATGCATGAAAAATAACAAATGAAGTGAGAAAGGGTTGGAAATTGATGACCTGGCTTTGAATGGTGCATTTTGAACACAGAAAAACTATGGAGTTCAAATAAGTCCAAAAAAATGAAATCCCTTTGTAAAAGACGAGCTTCCGTATGAAACCGTGATACTTCGAAAGAGATTGTCCGTTTTGTACATGAAGTGCATTCAGTTTTTGCCGTAACCCTCTCAACTATCTCGCACATGCTATGTGGGTGAAATGATGATACCATGCCAACTTGGAACCTTTTCATAGTTCATTTGAAATGCTTTTCAATTTCATGGTCTTATAGCTCAAAATAATCAGTAAATGCATTAAAAATAACAAATGAAGTCAGAAAGGGTTGTAAATTGATGATGTGGCTTTGAATGGTGCATTTTGAATACATAAAAACTATGGAGTTCAAATAAGTTCAAAAAAATGAAATCCCTTTGTAACAGACGAGTTTCCGTATGAAACCGTGATACTTCGAAAGAGATTGTCCATTTTGTACACGAAGTGCATCCAGTTTTTCCCGTAACCCTCTCAACTTTCTCGCACATGCTATGTTGGTGAAATGATGATACCATGCCAACATGGAACCTTTTCAGAGTTTGTTTGAAATGCTTTTCAATTTCATGGTCTTATAGCTCAAAATAATCAGTAAATGCATGAAAAATAATAAATGAAGTCAGAAAGGGTTGTAAATTGATGATGTGGCTTTGACTGGTGCATTTTGAAAAGAGAAAAACTGTGGAGTTCAAATAAGTACAAAAAAATGAAATCCCTTTGTAAAAGACGAGCTTCCGTACGAAACCCTCATACTTCGAAAGAGATTGTCCGTTTTGTACACGAAGTGCATCCAGTTTTTGCCGTAAACCTCTCAACTTTCTGCAAATGCTATGTGGTTGAAATGATGATACCATGCCAACTTGGAACCTTTTCAGAGTTCATTTGAAATGCTTTTCAATTTCATGGTCTTATAGCTCAAAATAATCAGTAAATGCATTAAAAATAACAAATGAAGTCAGAAAGGGTTGTAAATTGATGATGTGGCTTTGAATGGTACATATTGAACACAGAAAAACTATGGAGTTCAAATAAGTTCAAAAAAATGAAATCCCTTTGTAACAGACGAGTTTCCGTATGAAACCCTCATACTTCAAAAGAGATTGTCCGTTTTGTACACGAAGTGCATCCAGTTTTTGCCGTAAGCCTCTCAACTTTCTCGCACATGCTATGTGGGTGAAATGATGATACCATGCCAACTTGGAAACTTTTCAGAGTTCATTTCAAATGCTTTTCAATTTCATGGTCTTATAGCTCATAATAATCAGTAAATGCATGAAAAATAACAAATGAAGTCAGAAAGGCTTGCAAATTGATCATGTGGCTTTGAATGGTGCATTTTGAACACAGAAAAACTATGGAGTTCAAATAAGTTCAAAAAAGATGAAATCCCTTTGTAACAGACGAGTTTCCGTATGAAACCGTGATACTTCGAAAGAGATTGTCCGTTTTGTACACGAAGTGCATCCAGTTTTTGTCGTAACCCTCCCAACTTTCTCGCACATGCTATGTGGGTCAAATGATGATACCATGCCAACTTGGAACCTTTTCAGAGTTCATTTGAAATGCTTTTCAATTTCATGGTCTTATAGCTCAAAATAATCAGTAAATGTATGAAAAATAACAAATGAAGTCAGAAAGGGTTGTAAATTGATGATGTGGCTTTGAATGGTGCATTTTGGACACTCAAAAACTATGGAGTTCAAATAAGTTCAAAAAAATGAAACCCTTTGTAACAGAAGAGTTTCCGTATGAAACCGTGATACTTCGAAAGAAATTGTCCGTTTTGTACACGAAGTGCATCCAGTTTTTGCCGTAACCCTCTCAACTTTCTCGCGCATGCTATGTGGGTGAAATGATGATACCATGCCAACTTGGAACCTTTTCAGAGTTCATTTCAAATGCTTTTCAATTTCATGGTCTTATAGCTCATAATAATCAATAAATGCATGAAAAATAACAAATGAAGTCAGAAAGGGTTGCAAATTGATGATGTGGCTTTGAATGGTGCATTTTGAACACAGAAAAACTATGGAGTTCAAATAACTTCAAAAAAATGAAATCCCTTTGTAAGAGACGAGTTTCCGTATGAAACCCTAATACTTCGAAAGAGATTGTCCGTTTTGTACACGAAGTGCATCCAGTTTTTGCCGTAACCCTCTCAACTTTCTCGCACATGCTATGTAGGTGAAATGATGATACCATGCCATCTTGGAACCTTTTCAGAGTTCATTTCAAATGCATTTCAATTTCATGGTCTTATAGCTTATAATAATTAGTAAATGCATGAAAAATAACAAATGAAGTCAGAAATGGTTGCAAATTGATGATGTGGCTTTGAATGGTGCATTTTGAACACAGAAAAACTATGGAGTTCAAATAAGTCCAAAAAAATGAAATCCCTTTGTAAAAGACGAGCTTCCGTATGAAACCGTGATACTTCGAAAGAGATTGTCCGTTTTGTACACGAAGTGCATCCAGTTTTTGCCGTAACCCTCTCAACTTTCTCGCACATGCTATGTGGGTGAAATGATGATACCATGCCAACTTGGAACCTTTTCATAGTTCATTTGAAATGCTTTTCAATTTCATGGTCTTATAGCTCAAAATAATCAGTAAATGCATTGAAAATAACAAATGAAGTCAGAAAGGGTTGTAAATTGATGATGTGGCTTTGAATGGTGCATTTTGAACACATAAAAACTATGGAGTTCAAACAAGTTCAAAAAAATGAAATCCCTTTGTAACAGACGAGTTTCCGTATGAAACCATGATATTTCGAAAGAGATTATCCATTTTGTACACGAAGTACATCGATTTTTTCCCGTAACCCTCTCAACTTTCTCGCACATGCTATGTTGGTGAAATGATGATACCATGCCAACTTGGAACCTTTTCAGAGTTTGTTTGAAATGCTTTTCAATTTCATGGTCTTATAGCTGAAAATAATCAGTAAATGCATTAAAAATAACAAATGAAGTCAGAAAAGGTTGTAAATTGATGATGTGGCTTTGAGTGGTGCATTTTGAACACAGAAAAACTATGGAGTTCAAATAAGTTCAAAAAAAAATGAAATCCCTTTGTAATAGACGAGTTTCCGTATGAAACCCTCATACTTCGAAAGAGATTATCCGTTTTGTACACGAAGTGCATCCAGTTTTTGCCGTAAGCCTCTCAACTTTCTCGCACATGCTATGTGGGTGAAATGATGATACCATGCCAACTTGGAACCTTTTCAAAGTTCATTTCAAATCCTTTTCAATTTCATGGTCTTATAGCTCATAATAATCAATAAATGCATGAAAAATAACAAATGAAGTCAGAAAGGGTTGCAAATTGATGATGTGGCTTTGAATGGTGCATTTTGAACACAGAAAAACTATGGAGTTCAAATAAGTTCAAAAAAATGAAATCCCTTTGTAAGAGACGAGTTTCCGTATGAAACCCTAATACTTGGAAAGAGATTGTCCGTTTTGTACACGAAGTGCATCCAGTTTTTGCCGTAACCCTCTCAACTTTCTCGCACATGCTATGTGGGTGAAATGATGATACCATGCCAACTTGGAACCTTTTCAGAGTTCATTTCAAATGCATTTCAATTTCATGGTCTTATAGCTCATAATAATTAGTAAATGCATGAAAAATAACAAATGAAGTCAGAAATGGTTGCAAATTGATGATGTGGCTTTGAATGGTGCATTTTGAACACAGAAAAACTATGGAGTTCAAATAAGTCCAAAAAAATGAAATCCCTTTGTAAAAGACGAGCTTCCGTATGAAACCGTGATACTTCGAAAGAGATTGTCCGTTTTGTACACGAAGTGCATCCAGATTTTGCCGTAACCCTCTCAACTTTCTCGCACATGCTATGTGGGTGAAATGATGATACCATGCCAACTTGGAACCTTTTCATAGTTCATTTGAAATGCTTTTCAGTTTCATGGTCTTATAGCTCAAAATAATCAGTAAATGCATTAAAAATAACAAATGAAGTCAGAAAGGGTTGTAAATTGATGATGTGGCTTTGAATGGTGCATTTTGAACACATAAAAACTATGGAGTTGAAACAAGTTCAAAAAAATGAAATCCCTTTGTAACAGACGAGTTTCCGTATGAAACCATGATACTTCGAAAGAGATTATCCATTTTGTACACGAAGTACATCGATTTTTTCCCGTAACCCTGTCAACTTTCTCGCACATGCTATGTTGGTGAAATGATGATACCATGCCAACTTGGAACCTTTTCAGAGTTTGTTTGAAATGCTTTTCAATTTCATGGTCTTATAGCTGAAATTAATCAGTAAATGCATTAAAAATAACAAATGAAGTCAGAAAGGGTTGTAAATTGATGATGTGGCTTTGAGTGGTGCATTTTGAACACAGAAAAACTATGGAGTTCAAATAAGTTCAAAAAAAAATGAAATCCCTTTGTAATAGACGAGTTTCCGTATGAAACCCTCATACTTCGAAAGAGATTATCCGTTTTGTACACGAAGTGCATCCAGTTTTTGCCGTAAGCCTCTCAACTTTCTCGCACATGCTATGTGGGTGAAATGATGATACCATGCCAACTTGGAACCTTTTCAAAGTTCATTTCAAATCCTTTTCAATTTCATGGTCTTATAGCTCATAATAATCAATAAATGCATGAAAAATAACAAATGAAGTCAGAAAGGGTTGCAAATTGATGATGTGGCTTTGAATGGTGCATTTTGAACTCAGAAAAACTATGGAGTTCAAATAAGTTCAAAAAAATGAAATCCCTTTGTAAGAGACGAGTTTCCGTATGAAACCCTAATACTTCAAAAGAGATTGTCCGTTTTGTACACGAAGTGCATCCAGTTTTTGCCGTAACCCTCTCAACTTTCTCGCACATGCTATGTGGGTGAAATGATGATACCATGCCAACTTGGAACCTTTTCAGAGTTCATTTCAAATGCATTTCAATTTCATGGTCTTATAGCTCATAATAATTAGTAAATGCATGAAAAATAACAAATGAAGTCAGAAATGGTTGCAAATTGATGATGTGGCTTTGAATGGTGCATTTTGAACACAGAAAAACTATGGAGTTCAAATAAGTCCAAAAAAATGAAATCCCTTTGTAAAAGACGAGCTTCCGTATGAAACCGTGATACTTCGAAAGAGATTGTCCGTTTTGTACACGAAGTGCATCCAGTTTTTGCCGTAACCCTCTCAACTTTCTCGCACATGCTATGTGGGTGAAATGATGATACCATGCCAACTTGGAACCTTTTCATAGTTCATTTGAAATGCTTTTCCATTTCATGGTCTTATAGGTCAAAATAATCAGTAAATGCATTAAAAATAACAAATGAAGTCAGAAAGGGTTGTAAATTGATGATGTGGCTTTGAATGGTGCATTTTGAACACATAAAAACTATGGAGTTCAAACAAGTTCAAAAAAAATGAAATCCCTTTGTAACAGACGAGTTTCCGTATGAAACCATGATACTTCGAAAGAGATTATCCATTTTGTACACGAAGTACATCGAGTTTTTCCCGTAACCCTCTCAACTTTCTCGCACATGCTATGTTGGTGAGATGATGATACCATGCCAACTTGGAACCTTTTCAGAGTTTGTTTGAAATGCTTTTCAATTTCATGGTCTTATAGCTGAAAATAATCAGTAAATGCATTAAAAATAACAAATGAAGTCAGAAAGGGTTGTAAATTGATGATGTGGCTTTGAGTGGTGCATTTTGAACACAGAAAAACTATGGAGTTCAAATAAGTTCAAAAAAATGAAATCCCTTTGTAATAGACCGTAGTGGCACCGTATTCGGTCTACCGTCGGACGTCTGTGGGTGTTTTAGAAATCGTTGTCGTGCCGCCCGTTTTCCCTCTCGTCTTTGGTAAGCCACCCTACACAGCCGCGTACCCGTTCCCGCGTGTGGAATCGTTCGAATCCGACCCCGCGGTTGGATCCGGATCGAAATTTCGCTAAACCTAGCCCCCCCTTTTGTCTATAAATACCCCTCCATCATATTTTTAGACAGCCCCCTCTCCCCTACCTCGAAAACCGTGCCAACCCTAGCCTCCCGCACTCTCTCTCTCCTCCCCTCGGTCCCTCAGCCGCCGCCAGGGCCCGCCGAGCCCAGATCGGGCCCGGTCGGATTCGAACGATTCCGCACGCGGGAACGGGTACGCGGCCGTGTAGGGTGGCTTACCGAAGACGAGAGGGAAAACGGGCGGCACGGCAATGATTTTTAGAACACCGACAGACGTCTGATGGTAGACCGAATACGGTGCCGCTACGGTCGACCGTTCGGGTACCAGACGGACTCCGATCGCGACGAAATTCGACAGGCGGCCTACCTATAAATAATCACGACCGCATGCCAAGTTTCACCTTGATCAGAGAAAGTTTTAAACGCACTTTAAAAACAGGGTTTCGACGATGCCGCGGGCGCGTGCGAGTGCGGTCGGGCTCAGAACGGACAACGACGAGAACCAGCAACTAACAACGGATGCAAGTTGGAAAAATGGCGGCACGGAGATGCCGATGCAATGCAGATGATGCGCATGATGCGATGATGATGCGACAAAAGAAAATAGACAAACGACGAAAACGGAATAAAGGGGGAATCTTCTAGGGCATCGGCATCGGGCTGTCACTTGCTGAGAGTTAGAAAGGAGCATGACCTCGTTGGACTTGAATTGTTGATGGTTCCATTTGAGGAGTTCTTCCCGTTTCTCAATCTAAAGGCCCTCGATAAATTAATGATCACTTGCTACTGCCTGTAAGTAGTACTACTTCTGTCATTAAGTCTCTATATATAGGTCAGCTCTTTCATTGCATGTATTTTTAATTATCCTCACTATATTATATGCAGATTGAAGATCGTCGAATTGAAGAAAAGACAAATCGGTGATATTGGGTTCATTAACACAAATCTCGTAGATGCATTTATGATTAAATCTCAGGCCAAAGATACCGAGGCCAACCTGCTACAATCGTTTGTATTGAATCAAAACAAAGTTATAATACTCTTCCCTTACGAATTCCAGTGAGTGTTACTGTCTTGTGCATATTCGGTTTCCCTTATTAGTCAAGGTTATAGTAATGTAATTGATGAGTTATGCATGCGTGTGCAGCTTCCACTATATTCTCCTAGAGATTAAGCTTGAGCAGGGACTAGTAACCGTCTTAGACTCGAGACAAAAATATCCCAACGAGTATGCGGACGTGACTGAAATTCTAGAGAAGTAAGTTAAATCGATCATTATCGCACCATATCGGCAACTTTGTTCATTTCCTGATATCAAGTAATTGTTTTCTTTGTGTGACAGGGTTTGGAAAAAATTCACTGCAAAAACTCCGGGACTGCCGAAGAAGCTGCAATTTAGACACCTGAAAGTAAGTACTTGTTGGGGAACGTCGTATGGGAAACAAAAAATTTCCTACATGCACGAAGACCTATCATGGTGATGTCCATCTACGAGAGGGGATTTCCGATCTACGTACCCTGGTAGATCGCACAGCAGAAGCGTTAGTGAACGCGGTTGATGTAGTGGAACATCCTCATGTCCCTCGATCCGCCCCGCGAACCGTCTCACGAACCGTCCCGCGATCCGTCTCACGATCTAGTGCCGAACGGACGGCACCTCCGCGTTCAGCACACGTACAGCTCGACGATCATCTCGGCCTTCTTGATCCAACAAGAGAGAAGGAGAGGTAGAAGAGTTCTCCGACAGCGTGACGGCGCTCCGGAGGTTGGTGATGATCTAATCTCGGCAGGGCTCCGCCCGAGCTCCGCAAAAATGCGATCTAGAGGTAAAACCGTGGAGTTATGTGGTCGGGCTGCCTCGGAAAAGTTGTCTCAAATCAGACCTAATTGCTCCATATATATAGAAGGAGGGAGGGGAGGCTTGCCTTGAGGCTCAAGGAGCCCCAAGGGCTGCGCCACCAAGGGAGGAGGAGTCCTCCTCCAATCCTAGTCCAACTAGGATTGGAAAGTGGAGTCCTTCTCTCCTTTCCCACCTCCTTTTTTTCCGGACCATTCCGGAAACCCTCATGACATCCGTGATCTCATCCGGGACTCCGAACAACATTCGGTAACCAACCATATAACTCAAATTCGCATAAAACAACGTCGAACCTTAAGTGTGCAGACCCTGCGGGTTCGAGAACTATGTAGACATGACCCGAGTGACTCCTCGGTCAATACCCAATAGCGGGACCTGGATGCCCATATTGGATCCCACATATTCTACGAAGATCTTATCGTTTGAACCTCAGTGCCAAGGATTCATATAATCTCGTATATCATTCCCTTTGTCCTTCGGTATGTTGCTTGCCCGAGATTCGATCGTCAGTATCCGTATACCTATTTCAATCTCATTTACCGGCAAGTCTCTTTACTCGTTCCGTAATACAAGATCCCGCAACTTACACTAAGTCACATTGCTTGCAAGGCTTGTGTGTGATGTTGTATTACCGAGTGGGCCCCGAGATACCTCTCCGTCACACGGAGTGACAAATCCCAGTCTCGATCCATACTAACTCAACGAACCCCTTCGGAGATACCTGTAGAGCATCTTTATAGTCACCCAGTTACATTGCGACGTTTGATACACATAAAGCATTCCTCCGGTGTCAGTGAGTTATATGATCTCATGGTCATAGGAACAAATACTTGACACGCAGAAAACAGTAGCAACAAAATGACACGATCAACATGCTACGTCTATTAGTTTGGGTCTAGTCCATCACGTGATTCTCCTAATGACGTGATCCAGTTATCAAGCAACAACACCTTGTATATAAAAAGAAGACCCTGACTATCTTTGATCAACTGGCTAGCCAACTAGAGGCTTGCTAGGGACAGTGTTTTGTCTATGTATCCACACATGTATACAAGTCTTCATTCAATACAATTATAGCATGGATAATAAACGATTATCTTGATACAGGAATTATAATAATAACTATATTTATTATTGCCTCTAGGGCATAATTCCAGTCTCCCACTTGCACTAGAGTCAATAATCTAGCCCTCACATCATCATGCGAATTACATTGTAATAAATCTAACACCCATACAATTCTGGTGTTGATCATGCTTTGTCCGTGGAAGAGGTTTAGTCAGCGGGTCTGCTACATTCAGATCCGTGTGCACTTTGCATATATTTACATCACCCCCTTCGACGTAGTCGCGGATGAGGTTGAATCGTCGTTTGATGTGTCTGGTCTTCTTGTGAAACCGTGGTTCCTTCGCTAAGGCAATGGCACCCGTGTTGTCATAGAACAAGGTTATTGGATTCAGTGCGCTTGGCACCACTCCAAGATCCGTCATGAACTGCTTCATCGAGACACCCTCCTTAGCCTCCTCCGAGGCAGCCATGTACTCCGCTTCACATGTAGAATCAGCTACGACGCTTTGCTTGGAACTGCACCAGCTTACCACACCCCCATTAAGAATAAATACGTATCCGGTCTGCGACTTAGAGTCGCCCGGATTTGTGTCAAAGCTTGCATCGGCGTAACCCTTTACGGCGAGCTCTTCGTCACCTCCATACACGAGAAACATCTCCTTAGTCCTTTTCAGGTACTTCAGGATATTCCAGACCGCCGTCCAGTGATCCACTCCTGGATTACTCTGGAACCTGCCTGCCATACTTATGGCCAGGCTAACATCCGGTCTTGCGCACAACATTGCATACATGATAGAACCTATGGCTGAAGCATAGGGGACGGTGCTCATATGCTCTCTATCCTTATCAGTTGCTGGGCACTGAGTCTTACTCAATCTCGTACCTTGTAAAACCGGCAAGAACCCTTTCTTGGACTGTTCCATTTTGAACCTCTTCAAAACTTTATCAAGGTATGTGCTTTGTGAAAGTCCTATCACGCGTTTCGATCTATCCCTGTAGATCTTAATGCCTAGAATGTAAGCAGCTTCTCCTAGGTCCTTCATAGAGAAACTTTTATTCAAGTAATCCTTTATGCTCTCCAAAAACTCTACGTTGTTTCCAATCAGCAATATGTCATCCACATATAATATTAGAAACGCCACAGAGCTCCCACTCACTTTCTTGTAAATACAAGATTCTCCAACCACTTGTATAAACCCAAATGCTTTGATCACCTCATCAAAGCGTTTGTTCCAACTCCGAGATGCTTGCACCAGTCCATAAATGGATTGCTGGAGCTTGCACACCTTGTTAGCATTCTTAGGATCGACAAAACCTTCGGGTTGCATCATATACAACTCTTCCTTAAGGAAACCGTTAAGGAACGCTGTTTTGACATCCATATGCCAGATTTCATAATCGGAAAATGCAGCTATTGCTAACATGATTCCGACGGACTTAAGCATCGCTACGGGTGAGAATGTCTCATCGTAGTCAACTCCTTGAACTTGTGAAAAACCCTTTGCCACAAGTCGAGCTTTATAAACGGTCACATTGCCGTCAGCGTCCGTCTTCTTCTTAAAGATCCATTTGTTCTGAATGGTCTTGCGGCCCTCAGGTAGTACTTCCAAAGTCCACACTTTGTTTTCATACATGGATCCTATCTCGGACTTCATGGCCTCCAGCCATTTGTTGGAATCTGGGCCCACCATTGCTTCTTCATAATTTGCAGGTTCATTGATGTCCAACAACATGATTGACAGAAACTTGAACCGGAGTTTCATGATCATCATCATTAACTTCCTCCTCAACCGGCATCGCAACGACAGAGGTTTCCCCTTGCCCTGCGCCACCATCCAGAGGGATGAGAGGTTTGACAACCTCGTCAAGTTCTATCTTCCTCCCACTCAATTCTCTCGAGAGAAACTCCTTCTCGAGAAAAGCTCCATTTTTAGCAACAAACACTTTGCCCTCGGATTTGAGATTGAAGGTGTACCCAACTGTCTCTTTTGGGTAACCCATGAAGACGCACTTTTCCGCTTTGGGTTCCAGCTTTTCAGGCTGAGGCTTTTTGACATAAGCATCACATCCCCAAACTTTAAGAAACGACAACTTTGGCCTTTTGCCATACCACAGTTCGTATGGTGTCGTCTCAACGGATTTTGATGGTGCCCTATTTAAAGTGAATGCAGTTGTGTCTAATGCATAACCCCAAAACGATAACGGCAAATCGGTAAGAGACATCATAGATCGCACCATCTCTAATAAAGTATGATTACGACGTTCGGACACAGCATTACGCTGTGGTGTTCCAGGCGGTGTCAACTGTGAAACAATTCCACATTGTCTTAAGTGAGCACCAAACTCGAAACTCAGATATTCACCCCCACGATCAGACCATTTCCTACGCGCATCGTCACTTCATCTTTCGTCAGCCTTCGCCTATTCCGCAGTTCGTGTTTCGAGTTCCAAATATGAGCAACAGAACCGGTATCGAATACCCAGGCACTACTACGAGAGCCGGTTAAGTACACATCAATAACATGTATATCAAATATACCTGATTTTTCTTTGGCCGCCTTCTTATCAGCGAGATACTTGGGGCAGTTGCGCTTCCAGTGACCCATACCCTTGCAATAGTAGGACTCTGTTTCAGGCTTAGGTCCAGCTTTGGGTTTCTTCGTCGGATTGGCAACAGGATTGCCGCTCTTCTTTGAATTGCCCTTTTTGCCTTTGCCGTTTCTCTTGAAACTAGTGGTCTTATTCACCATCAACACTTGATGCTCTTTACGGTGTTCAGACTCTGCGACTTTCAGCATCGCAAACAACTCGCCGGGTGACTTGTTCATCCATTGCATGTTGTAGTTCAACACAAAGCCCTTATAGCTTGGCGGCAGTGATTGAAGAATTCTATCAGTGATAGCCTCTTGCGGGAGTTCAATCCCCAGCTTAGCTAGACGGTTTGAGTACCTAGACATTTTGAGCACATGTTCACTGACAGACGAATTCTCCTCCATCTTGCAAGCATAGAATTTATCGGAGGTCTCATACCTCTCAATCTGGGCGTTCTTCTGAAAGATAAACTTCAACTCCTGGAACATCTCATATGCTCCATGACGCTCAAAGCGACGTTGAAGTCCCGGTTCTAAGCCATACAAGACTGCACATTGAACTACTGAGTAGTCCTCCTTACGTGTTAACCAAGCGTTCTTAACATCCTGGTCAGCCGTAGCGGGTGGTTCATCTCCTAGCGCAGCATTAAGGACATAATCCTTCTTCCCAGCTTGTAGGATCAACTTAAGATTACGAGCCCAGTCTACAAAGTTGCTTCCATCATCTTTCAACTTAGCTTTCTCTAGGAACGTATTAAAATTCAGGGTGACTGTTGCGTGAGCCATGATCTACAACACAAATATATTGAAAGTGGACTTAGACTATGTTCAAGATAATTAGAGTTTAACTTAATCAAATTACTTGCTAAGCTCCCACTCAAAAAGTACATCTCTCTAGTAATTTGAGTGGTTCATGACCCACTTACACTAGGTCAAGTCCGATCATCACGTGACTTGAGTATAGTTTCAGTGGTAAGTATCCCTATGCTACTCATATCAACTATATGATTCATGATCAACCTTTCGGTCTCATGTGTTCCGAGGCCATGTCTGCACATGCTAGGCTCGTCAAGCTTAACCCGAGTGTTCTGCGTGTGCAACTGTTTTGCACCCGTTGTATGTGAACGTTGAGTCTATCACACCCGATCATCACGTGGTGTCTCGAAACGACGAACTGTAGCAACGGTGCATAGTCGGGGAGAACACAATTTCGTCTTGAAATTTTAGTGAGAGATCACCTCATAATGCTACCGTCGTTCTAAGCAAAATAGGGTGCATAAAAGGATTAACATCACATGCAATTCATAAGTGACATGATATGGCCATCATCACGTGCTCCTTGATCTCCATCACCAAAGCACCGACACGATCTTCTTGTCACCGGCGCCACACCATGATCTCCATCAACGTGTCGCCATCGGGGTTGTCGTGCTACTCATGCTATTACTACTAAAGCTACATCCTAGCAAACTAGTAAACGCATCTGCAAGCACAAACGTTAGTTTAAAGACAACCCTATGGCTCCTGCCGGTTGCCGTACCATCGACGTGCAAGTCGATATTATCTATTACAACATGATCATCTCATACATCCAATATATCACATCACATCGTTGGCCATATCACATCACAAGCATACCCTGCAAAAACAAGTTAGACGTCCTCTAATTTTGTTGTTGCATGTTTTACGTGGTGACCATGGGTATCTAGTAGGATCGCATCTTACTTACGCAAACACCACAACGGAGATATATGAATTGCTATTTAACCTTATACAAGGACCTCCTCGGTCAAATCCGATTCAACTAAAGTTGGAGAAACCGACACTTGCCAGTCATCTTTGAGCAAGGGGGCTACTCGTAGCGATGAAACGAGTCTCTCGTAAGCGTACGAGTAATGTCGGTCCAAGCCGCTTCAATCCAACAATATCGTGAATCAAGAAAAGACCAAGGAGGGCAGCAAAACGCACATCACCGCCCACAAAAACTTTTGTGTTCTACTCGATAATACTCTACGCATGAACCTAGCTCATGATGCCACTGTTGTGGAACGTCGCATGGGAAACAAAAATTTTCCTACGCGCACGAAGACCTATCATGGTGATGTCCATCTACGAGAGGGGATTTCCGATCTACGTACCCTTGTAGATCGCACAGCAGAAGCGTTAGTGAATGCGGTTGATGTAGTGGAACGTCCTCACATCCCTCGATCCGTCCCGCGAACCGTCCCACGAACCGTCCCGCGATCCGTCCCACGATCTAGTGCCGAACGGACAGCACCTTCGCGTTCAGCACACGTACAGCTCGACGATGATCTCGGCCTTCTTGATCCAGCAAGAGAGACGGAGAGGTAGAAGAGTTCTCCGGCAGCGTGACGGCGCTCCGGAGGTTGGTGATGATCTAATCTCGGCAGGGCTCCGCCCGAGCTCCGCAGAAACGCGATCTAGAGGTAAAACCGTGGAGTTATGTGGTCGGGCTGCCTTGGAAAAGTTGTCTCAAATCAGCCCTAATTGCTCCATATATATAGGAGGAGGGAGGGGAGGCTTGCCTTGAGGCTCAAGGAGCCCCAAGGGCTGCGCCACCAAGGGAGGAGGAGTCCTCCTCCAATCCTAGTCCAACTAGGATTGGAAAGTGGAGTCCTTCTCTCCTTTCCCACCTCCTTTTTTTTCTTTCTCTTTGATTTTCTATCCTTGGCGCATAGGGCACTCTTGGGCTGTCCCACCAGCCCACCAAGGGCTGGTGCGCCACCCCCAAGGCCTATGGGCTTCCCCGGGGTGGGTTGCCCCCCCCCCCCGGTTGAACATCCGGAACCCATTCGTCATTCCCGGTAACTCCGAAAACCTTCCGGTAATCAAATGAGGTCATCCTATATATCAATCTTCGTTTCCGGACCATTCCGGAAACCCTCGTGACGTCCGTGATCTCATCCGGGACTCCGAACAACATTCGGTAACCAACCATATAACTCAAATACGCATAAAACAACGTCGAACCTTAAGTGTGCACACCCTGCGGGTTCGAGAACTAAGTCACATTGCTTGCAAGGCTTGTGTGTGATGTTGTATTACCGAGTGGGCCCCGAGATACCTCTCCGTCACACGTAGTGACAAATCCCAGTCTCGATCCATACTAACTCAACGAACACCTTCGGAGATACCTGTAGAGCATCTTTATAGTCACCCAGTTACGTTGCGACGTTTGATACACACAAAGCATTCCTCCGGTGTCAGTAAGTTATATGATCTCATGGTCATAGGAACAAATACTTGACACGCAGAAAATAGTAGCAACAAAATGACACGATCGACATGCTACGTCTATTAGTTTGGGTCTAGTCCATCACGTGATTCTCCTAATGACGTGATCCAGTTATCAAGCAACAACACCTTGTATATAATCAGAAGACCCTGACTATCTTTGATCAACTGGCTAGCCAACTAGAGGCTTGCTAGGGACAGTGTTTTGTCTATGTATCCACACATGTATATAAGTCTTCATTCAATACAATTATAGCATGGATAATAAACGATTATCTTGATACATGAATTATAATAATAACTATATTTATTATTGCCTCTAGGGCATAATTCCAATAGTACTATAGTAGCATGTTCCACGCATCTCCTAGTGATTCAAGCGCTAGTTTCATCAATACCATTTAGCATGCTTGCTAACTATCAGTTTGATTGACCTCTATTTCTTGTAAAGTGGTTGTGGCACGAACCAGGGAATGATTACTGTGGATACTACATTTGCGAGTCCATCCGCCACGTGACCTGTGAGCGGGGCTACTCTGACAAACAATATGACGTGCGTAAATAATAATATTCACAATTTTATTTTATTACTATCATTTGTGTTCAGTTTCATTTATTCATATATATATATGTATTGACCCCCTTCTTCAAATTAGATATATCGGATGCGGAATGAACTCCTACGAGCAGATCGTATGCGAGGAATTCAAGAGGAATTGGCGGCATTCTTTCTTGACCACGTGATCGCTAAAGACGGAGAATACCATGTGAACCCTAACGAGTTGAATTTTAATTAGGAGATTATATTGTAAGAGATAGTTATATTGTATATATGTAGCCAGTAGCGTCGTATAGATATACGATAACTTGTTGTTCGACCAATCTCTCAGAGAAGGAGAGGTGGTCGATATCACTTCTCTTTGTATGCATATGTTCATGATGATCTTTTGTTTCCTTCATTTGCTTACTAGCTAGCGTGTCTAGTCCTCTCTATATGTATAATATCCAGCGTCGACCAAGCACGGAGATAAGAGAGGGCACTTCTCTCTATCCATTAGCTAGCTAACACAATATATGAAACACCTAAATTAACCCCCCAAAACCCCCCAACCCCCCCCCCCCCCCTTTCAAAAAAAACTCATCACCTGAAATGCCGACGCGTGGATGCCTTTTGGTCCCGGTTGGTGTCACCAACCGGGACTAAAGGCCCCCCTGTCCGGGCTCGCCGCACCGGCCACGTGGAGGCCCATCTGTCTCGACTTGTGTAAGAACCGGGACTAAAGCCAAGGGCATTAGTAACGACCTTTTAGTCCCGGTTCCGAAACCGGGACAGAAGGCCCTTACGAACCGGGAAAAAGGCCATTTTTCTACTAGTGATTGTCAGACATCTGAAAGAAGACCATGTTCTCACTTCTCAGTGCCATATCCATAGAGCATCGCCGCAGGTTTGGGTAGGTTAAGACCAAGACACCGTCGCAAAGTCATAGGATGGTTCGTCTTACTACAAATGTAACAAAACTGTTGAGTCACACAGTCCTCAGCAAGGTGACCTGCAGACTGACATTTTGAGCACCACATCATCTTAGACGCTGTACCAATGTCATCAGTCCCTGAAGATTGAACTTGCGGAAGATTTTGAATGGGCAGCATGGCCAGCTGCGCGTGTCCCACCGGCACAGCCGAGGCGACGACAGGTGCAGCACCCTGTTGCCCTTGCGAATTAGCGAAGGGAACAACAGGACCAGGACCAGGAGGCGGAGCCCCCTGCTGAAACCTATTGCGGCCTCCCTTGCCGCCCTTGGTTTTTCGCTGACGAGCATGAGCGGCGGTCCCTGCAATAGGTGGTTTGAACGCCGGCCCAGCTATGAAAGAGTTAACCGGCTGCAACCCAACAGGAGGGCCCTGATGCTGCGGGTGAATTGCTTGTTGCTGAAAAACTGCCGACTGCTGCTGGTGCTGAACATAAGGACCCGAATGCTGGATGGCGTAAGGCTGCTGCAGATTTCCGACAAATTGTTGCTGGTACGGAAGCTGATACATCTGCAGCTGCTGCAGCGTCGGCTGGAAGATCATCTGTTGCTGTGTCGGTGCCAAGGGTCCCGGCGGCGGGAGCGAGATTGAAGGCTGAACCGGTTGGTAGACCCCTGGCGCGAACCGAGGGGCACCAGCAGCCGGCGCAGAAACTGGCAGTTGGGTCGAAGAAGACGTGCTGGCATGGGTGGCGGAGAGGCCAGGCGGCGCAGCCGGGTCGCCGCGCGTCATTGGAGCACGTACAATGGCCGTGAAGGAACGAGTGAACCTAGGGTTCAGTGCGTTCATGTTCCGGCTCCACAAATGCCCGAGCCAACGGCTGAGATTGACCATCCACAGCGCAGCGTTCATGTTCCGGCTCCACAAATGCCCGAGCCAACGGCTGAGATTGACCATCCACAGCGCAGCGTTCATGTTCCGGCTCCACAAATGCCGAAGCGTTCCTGAACAAGCCATCGGCGAACAGGACGGCGACGAAGAATCCCCCGCGCCAAGGCATTCCCGCTGCAGAAGATCACCGAACGTCCTGGAGGGTGACACGCGAGGAGGTGGGAGCGGGCCGACCCAAGGCTTGACGAGCACCCGAGACCGAGCCGGCACCCGAACCGCAGCACGCATCTCCGTCGCCTGGATTGTCGACTTGTCGTAGTCTCTGGCCGAACCTCGTCGGAGGTCGCCGCCTCATCCCTCGAAATGGAGTCTTGCTGCGCCATAGACCTGCACACATGCAAAACCTCACCTGAACGCCGAGATGAAGGTCTCTCCCACACCCTAGACGCTGGAGTCGGATAGCCTATATCCGCCAAGAACGCTCGGCGAGTTCCTCGTCGGACTTTCGCCGCCGAGCCGCCGTAGAGAGGGAACCGTCGTAGGTTGGGCCGTCGTCGACCCTTGACGCGTCGTCGTCCTCTAGGCAGGAGAATCTAGATCCATTCCCTCCCGACGCCGGCGACGACCAGCATGGCGCGAGGGTTAGCCTTCGCCTGGATGCGATCCGCATTCGGCGGAGGTTAGTCCACTAGCTGACCTAGTTCCCAAGTTCATCCCACAACCACAAGTATCTATGCAGAAACTCTGCCTGCTTCCCAAGTTCCCATTATATATATCTTCTCGAAAACCTAGTTGCTTCATACGAGTAGATTATATATGCTGCTATGCCCCCCCCCCCCCCCCTCTCACACACACAAACTCAGAATTTTTGTCTAAAAAGACCCCTTACCAAACGCATTTGTTAAAAAAAGACCATCTGCAAAAAATATTGTTAAAAAAGATCCCCCAGTGGGAGGCTATGGCCCTGTTTGTTTCAGAAGTCCCGGGACTTTTTTAGTCCCAACTTAAAGTCCCTAGTCCCTACTCGTTTGTTTTCAAGGACTAAATAGGGACTAGAGGTCACTAAATGACATGCAAAAAGACCATGTTACCCTTAGCAAGGCAGTAGTAGTTATTAAATGACATGCTAAAAGTAGGGGCATTGTTGGAAAAAGTGACAAAAAAGTCCCAAAAAGACCCTCTCATAGGGACTTCTCCAAATAGTCCCAAATACCCCCTTTTAGTCCCTAAAAATTCCTCCTGTTTGTTTCACATGAGACTTTTTGAGATTTTTTTTAGTCCCTACATCAAAAAGTCCCTGAAAACAAACACCCCCTATGTCACCTGCCGCCACGGGAGGCGGCCGGCACCTGCCGCCAAGACACAGGTGGCCAGCAGTTCCAGCGAGGCCTCTTTTCCCTCACGAAGGGCCCAATCATTTCGTTGGAGGTCGCCGCCTCATCCCTCGAAATGGAGTCTTGCTGCGCCATCGACTCGCAGATGCCACTGGTAGAAAAAGAGGCTTCCGTCCAGTCCCATAAGTCGCGAAACTGTAGGAACCGCGACTAATGAATTCTTTAGTCGCGGTTCGGAAGACGAACCGCGACCAAAGGCCTGGGCCCAGGGCGCTCGGTGGCCAGCTGGTGCACGTGAGGGGGCCAACCGCGACTAAAGGCCTTTAGTCGCGGTTGGCCACGCCAACCGCGACTAAATCTTGAAAAATACCTTTAGTCGCGGTTGGCCTGGCCAACCGCGACTAAAGGTCGTTGCGCGCGGGAACGCAAAAACCCGCCAAAAAACCCTTTAGTCGCGGTTGGTCTGGCCAACCGCGACTAAAGGTTACCCTTTAGTCGCGGGTCGCCTCCCCAACCGCGACTAAAGCGGGGGGCTATAAATACAAGGGCCCGAACCGTCGCCTCCATTTCTCGTCTTCTCCGATCTCTGCCGCGCCGAAGGCCTGCCGCCGTCGCCCTCGCCCTCGACGCCGCCGTCGCCCTCGACGCCGCCCGCCGTCGCCCTCGCCGCCCGCCGTCGCCCTCGCCCTCGACGCCGCCCGCCGTCGCCCTCGCCCTCGACGCCGCCCCCTCTCGCCCACGTACGGCGCCGCCGGCCGCTATCACCGGCCTCCCTCGCCCACCGCGCGCGCGCCGCCTCGCTCGCCCGCCCTCAACGCCGCCGGCCGGCCGGTACTGCCGCGCGCGCACGCGCGCGCCTCTCTCAGTTCTTAGAATTTGTAAAAACTACGGAAAAAAGTTTGTAAAAACTACTTGTAAAGGTTTTGCATTTTTTGTAGCTTTCAATGGTATATTATTTGCCCCATTGTGATAAAATTTGTAAATTGTAAAGTTTGAAATTGTACATTCATATGCATGTATGTAGTACATTCATATGCATGTATGTAGTACCGTAGAATATGTGAAACTCCTTCAAAATTAAAATAAAGCACAAAAGAAATAAAACAATACAAATTAAACAGAAAACAGGTTTAGGGGGGCTACCTAAACCTGCGGCGGCCTTTAGTCGCGGTTGGCCAGAAGAACCGCGACTAAAGGTCCTCCGCCCCGACGGCCGCCTGACGCCCACGTGGACGGACCTTTAGTTGCGGTTCTTAAGCAACCGCGACTACAGGAGGGGCCTTTAGTCGCGCCTATTTGGTCGCGGTTGCGCAACCGCGACTAATGGCAGTTGCGAACCGCGACCAAAGGCCCTTTTTCCACCGGTGTGCAGTGATGCAGACGGCCAGCATGGCCATGTAGTGAATCACTATCATATCGTTGCTTGGACAATCAAACAGTAAAATGTTACCATTTGTCAATAAGTTAATTAGTACACCAAAACTGTGTCTTCTCCGACTTACAAAGATGCAAAAGTGGAATTGAGCTTCATAGTTGCTAGCTATCACGATGTGCTCACTACTTCAGGTTACATGAAACTTTAGCGGCTTCGCATAAAACCTCATAAGGCTCTATTCGGTTGACAGGGTTGTGAAGGGGTTTTGGTAGGGATTGAGATGGATTTAATCCCCTACAAGTCAAAGTCCCTCCAAATCCCCTCCGGTCCTCTTACCAAGGGTGTAACCGAACAAGGCCTAAGAGATGGTATATATACATCCTCTGGGACTAACTAAGTAGCTACTCCGGTGGTTTCTCAGTGGTGCCTAGGGCTGTGAACACTTGGAACATAATAGTCTTCCTGGAACTCCGGCAACCCGTGCGCCACTGCCTTCACTTGGCTCGCAGCTTCATCGGCGCTTCTCGTCGTCTTGCCTGCCGATCCAGCAGAACCGTTAGCCACATCGTCGATTGGTTTCTGCAATCATGAACACAAGAAAGTTAATTAGCGTCTGCAGGAAGGATCATCCAAAGATTCAGACAACGGAACAGAAGATGAGAATCACTGCTTACATTGACCACTGGGTTGCCGCCGGCGTGGCTGCTGACTGACGCCCGGGTCTCTGCGTCTAGCCTGATGCCTTCAGCCTCCGTGGCTGTCACTACTAGAAGCAAGGTCACAGCTGCAGCCAGGGACAAGTAGTTGGAAATGGAACTCCTCATCTTGTCGGAGGTTGATGTCACTGACTAGGAGAGAGTATACTTCAGTCAGTTTAGCTTCAGCTAAGAAGAGAGTGTATGTAGAGAGGAGAGGCTAATCAAGTCGCTTAAACTGCAGCATACAACTAACCTCACGAGAGATGGCATATATGCATCTAGCTTTGCAACCCGCCCCAGTGTTTGCTGCACTGATGTCTGTCAGGAGTGGTTTATCAACAACATATACATATTTTAAAAATACTTGTGAATGCAAATGTCTCTGGATCACTGCCATTAATTAACTTGAATTTATAGAGGCCGTCCTTGCATGCCACCCTAAATGGGATGATGTTTCCACAAAAGTTGGGTCATGAACAATTTGTTTAATCCACTAGTTTGTTCATTAGTACTTAACCAATTAAATCACTTTAAATTAGCTGCTAAGCACAAGAAGCTTTAGGTTCTTGTGTTTTGGTTCCAGATGCCGCACGCATTGCCCGGTCCTGAAAAGTTGGGTGCCGGTCGGTCTAGTCTAGCTTAACGGTGTAGGTGCGCAGACAAAACCGAGCACTAAACCGAACACATGTGAGTCTATGCATAAGTTCGATTTAATGCGTGGAGGGTTACGATGCGTGGAGGAGTTTTTCTTTTATGATGTAGGGTTTAGCTTCTAAAATGAAACTAAATGATGCCCCCGCGTTGCTGCGGAAATTGATTGCAACATATTTCAACGAATTTTAATTGTGTGGAATATGAATATTTAGACTAATAACATACAAACCAAAACTAAAAAGACAAACAACTCATTATATTTGATTATATATAGTTGTAAAATACTTACTGAATATAAGTAGAATAATAAGTAGAATGCAAAATATGTTTTCATGCATGGTTGCATGTGGTAGCTAGTGAGTCTTTTCCAATGCATGGTTGCTGTGTCTTTATCCCATTCATAATTGTATGGTGATGTGGCATGCTTGCATGTTAAGACAAATAAGTTAGTGGGAACGAAGAAGCATGTTGTATATCAATGGCTTTGTAGTACATGTTCTATATTTTCTTCATGATGATCATGTAGACCTTGTAGGAACTAAGAGCATCTCTAGACGAACTCTCAAAATGGTAACTCCTCAAAAGATTATGTTTTGAGGAGAGCCGCAGCTAATCGAAAGCTTAAATGGTTAATTCCTCAAAGTATCAAAAGTTCCCCCACTCTCTTCATTTTGACCGGTAGCCGCCAAGTCTCAGCAAAAGATTCCTTCTCTCCTCTCCCGCGCCCGCGATACCTCCTCCTCCCGCCACAGGTGTCGCATGTCACCGCCGCCGCCACCACCAGGTGTCCCGATTTCTTTAAGAATGGAACCGTCGGCTGCCTTGGCACCCCGGCAAACCCTCCTGCCAACGTTGACATCCGCGTGCAGGAAGTGTCTCGGAACGAAGACTGTCGTGCGCTCCATCGTGCCATCGATGAAGATGGGTGGCAAGGTTACATCATTTGCGAAGACGACGGCCCACCCTCTAGTTGCTCCGACCATCACCAAGCGGAAAAGGAAGTTGACATTGATGGGTAAGTCCCCCGATGAGGCGACATCAAAGAAGAGGAAGGATCCATCCACTCCGACGCCTTCATGGTCACCTATGACCATCGCAGACGCCGACAAGGATCATGATAGTGGCTGGTCCATGACATAAGACAAGCTATGTGATGTTTTTTTACAAACATGATCGATTTGGTGCGCCCCCACCCCTCACCCCTTGTCATCTCGTTTGTGGTCATCTATGACCATCGCGGCCGCCGACAAGGATCATGCCAACCAAGTGTCTGACACAATTCCCTAAAGGTAGAAAATAGCCTTTCTGGTGGTCATGGGGGTGCTTGTTTTGGTGTACTATGAACTTGATAGGGGCTAGTCCATGACATAAGACATGATATGTGATGTTTTTTTTACAAACTTGATCGATTTGGTGGCTTTTGGATGAAGTATTTTTAAAATTGAATTGTTGGATTGGATGAACTATGTGTTTGTTTGTAATTGATTTCTTGTATATAGTGTATTTGACTCATTCAAATTGTTAACAAAATATGGTGCATTTGTTTCAAATGTATGTGCACAAGAATGAAAGGAATTGGACAATGTTTTTAGGAAGTTATAGGATAGGTTTCGACCAGAGATGCTGGGAGGGGGGGTATTATATGCCAGTTGCCCGTAAATTTTTTCTGCATGAGCCGATTTCTTCCTCCTCCTCCGTGGCGCCATTTCCTCTTTAACCCCGTGCCTTTTTTTATACAAAGTTACAAACTGCCATGTACTTGCTTCTTTAGGGACGCGGCGTTTCGGCTCTCGGGTGCATCTGCACCCGCACCAACGAAAAAAATCAAAACAAGTACTAAACAAATTCCAAAAATTTCAAAAAAATTGTGTTGTAGATATTTTGATGCGTGAGGTTTGCTCCAAATTTCAAGTTATTTGGACATCGGAGCATCTCTCGGTAAAAAAACAAAATTTGAGTCTGTGAAAAAGGTTGACCGTTCACAATTTTTTTATCCGATTTGTCTTTTTTGCCGAGAGCTGCTCGGATGTCCAAATAACTTGAAATTTGGAGCGAACCTCACGCATCAAAGTATCTACCACAGAAAAAAATTGGAATTTTCTGAATTTGTTTAGTATTTGTTTTGATTTTTGTCGTGAGAGGGAGCAGATGAGCTCGGGCTCAGAAGAGGATTTCTCCTTCTAGACGCGGGGTTTCGGCTCTCGGATGCATCTGCACCCGCGCCGACGAAAAAATTCAAAACAAATACTAAAGAAAATCCACCTATTGAAAAAAAGCCACCTATTGAAAGGCAAAGATAAGTTGTAGCTAAAGAAGGAGAAATTCAGAAAGAGATGCATACAGCCATTTTATTAATTATTCATAAAATAAATCCAATAGGTGGCTAGCTAGCCCCATCAATCATCTAGTTATCATTGAGCATGTGCGAGAAATATTGGGTGTATATACTATGCAAAATCAGGATACTTTAGTGAGCTATCCTGCCCAGACATAGCAAAGTATAGCAGTACTTGGCCAACAGCACTGCAGCATATCCGGCAACGCTTCCACTGTTGGCAGATATACAACCACCGGCAGTGGACATAGTGCTGAGTGCTGACTGGCACATGCACTTGCCACAACTCTCTCTTAAAACTCTCGCGCGCTGGCTAGGCGTGAGGACAGTCTTGCAACTACTACTTTGTTTGTTCTAGCAGGTCGTCGTCACTGGTTACTGAAAATCGTGAAACTTTGTAAATCTGTAATGATGCAAGCCCACACGAGACTGATCTATCAAGAAGTAGGCAACAACTCACATATGTTGCTTGAAATCGCATTTGCCAAGAATGTTAGCACATCGATACTATGCCATGCATGTGCCCACTGCGTGAGCTTACACGAATTTTATCAAGTAATTATGGCAGCCTGCAGCCGCTGCGTCTACCTAGCTAGCTAGTCAGTTCTAGACAGAGATCACCGACCAAGAGAGGAGTAACAAAGAAGAATTTGCTCCATCAATGGTGCCTGGGGCTGTGATCACTTGGACCGTAGTAGTCCTCGTGGAACTCCGGTAACTTATGCGCCACCGCCGTAACTTCATCTGCAGCAACGTGGACGCTCCTCTTTGTCTCACTTGTCGAGCCAGCAGAGCCCTTGACCACATTGACGACATTCGTCCCAATCGGTTTCTTCATTGACGACATTATTGGCTTGCCACCGCTGCTGTTGAGTGATGCCCGCGCCACTGCATCTAGCCGAATGGCTTCAGACTCTGTGGCCGCCATCAGTACCAGAAGCAAGATCACAGCTCCAGCCAGTGGGAAGCAGTTGGAACTGGAACTCATCATCCTGTCAGAGATCAATGCCCCTGACTAATGACTACGAAAGTCTACTTCAGCGAGTCTTCAATTAAGAAGAGAGTGTAGAGAGGAGAGACTAATCAAGTAGTTTGAACTGAGGCTTGCATCTAACCTCATGAGAGATGGTATATATATACACATCCTGCTTTTCAACCCGTCCCGGTGTTTGCTGCACATATGTCTGTCAGGAGTGGTTTATCACCAACATATACAAATTAAAGAACCACTTCTGAGTGCAAATGTCTCTGGATAACTGCCATTAATTTACTTTAATTAATAGAGAACGTCCTTGCATGCCACCCTAAACGGGAGGATGTCTCCACAAAAGTTGGGCCATGAACAATTTGTTTAAGCCACTAGTTTGTTCCTTAGTACTTAACCAAAAACACCACTTCAAAATTAGCTGCTAAGCACAAGAAGCTTTAGGTTCTTGTGTTTGGTTCCTGGTGCCGCACGCATTGCCCGGTCCTGGAAAGTTGGGTGCCGGTCTGTCTAGTCTACTAACGACGTAGATGCATTGACAGAAGCTGCGTCTTCCGAAAGCGTCTACGAGGAGAAGAGAAAAGCTTGGCGGTTATGTTGGATTGATCTGCGGACACGCTTTTGATGTAGCGTTTACGTGCTTGGAATGGTGGGTCTAGCTCTGTATATGTTCTATATTTGTTTTCCTGGTGATCATATATATAGGTCATGTTTGAACCAAATATATACCAGAGAGCACACCACACACAATATACAACATGGCCGTAGTATGTTATTTCTGATTGAATACTGGAGTAATGATTAATTAAAAAAAGAATACTACCATGCTACTCCATCCATCCGTTCATAAATATAAGACCTTTTGGACAGGGGCGGACCTAGAAACTATTTTAAGTGGGGGCAAACAATAGGAATGGGGGCACACTTTGTACAAATTTACATAGTTTTGGCAAAAAAATCTGAAATTTCAAAGAAATATAACTGGAGTTCCATATTTTGAGTGGGGTCCTAGGCCCCCATTCCCATGAACGTGGGTCCGTCCCTGCTTTTGGAGATTGTACTATGGACTACATACGGATGTATATATAGTCACATTTTAAAATGTAGATTCACTCATTTTGCTCTGTATCTAGTCTATAGTAAAATCTTTTAAAGGTCTTATATTTAGGATGGAGGAAGTATTTTATATTCTTCTTTGTTGCCTTTGTTGTCCACCGTGCTCTCTTCTTTTTCCGCGCACATTATCTATCTTTAGAACGTCATGTATTGCAGTCTTTAGTGACAAGACTTATCCTTGCCTTCCAAAAGGTGGCTAGTCTCGATCAATCATCTAGTTATCATGGAGCATGTGCGAAATAGTGGTTGTACGTAGCTTTGGGATAATTTAGCACACCGTCCTGCCCGGACGTAAAGTACGGCAATACTTAGCCAACACCACTGCAGCATATCCGACGACGCCTCCTCTGTTGGGGTTGGTATGCATGGGCTCCGAACGTAGCATGTGCTTAATTTGCCCACAAAAATTTTTTAGAATTTTTTTTTGTGTGTTGCTTTGCCCACAAATCAACCACCGGCAGTTTACATAGTGCTCACTGGTACATGCACTTAAAAATAATTCTCTATCTAATTATTATTCAATAAATTATTGCAGCTTTTGCAAATATATATCCATATAATTAGAGTTGTCTTTCGCACTTCCGTGTCAGCTGCTCTCTGTGAATAATTAATAAAATGGTTGTATGTATCGTCCACATGAAGAGCCCGGGGTATCTGAAATTTCAAAGAAACATAACTGGAGTTCCATATTTTGAGTGGGGTCCTAGGCCCCCACTCCCATGAACGTGGGTCCGCCCCTATTTTTGGAGATTGTATTATGGACTACATACGGATAGCAACTAATTGGCTCTTATCTGAAAATCTAGGACGATACATAGCAACTATGTATCCTTCTTTTCTAAAAAAAAAACTTCGGTGTCAGCAAATTGGCTCTTATCTGAAAATCTAGGCGTAATATCATGATAGTGACACCTGATGTGAGATGTTGTGATGCAACTAATTGGTTACATCAAGTGTTGGCGATAATGAATGTATGTATGTATGTATGAGCGTTTGCGTATGTATTATCTTTAAAAATAAAGTGCGGGTGACAATATCGTGATAGACTCTGATAGTTTTGTGAATCTGTAATTGTACAAGCCCACACGAGGACTGATCGGTCAAGAGGCACACAACATCTCACTGGTACGTCTTGCTTGAAATTCAAACTTCGTATTGCCAAGAATGTCAGCACATCAACGCTATCTATCTATTGCCACATGTGCCCACTGCTTGAGCTTACATGAATAGCCTACAGCCGTCGCCGTCTACCCTAGCTATAAATACTCTGTTCTACAAGAGTTCATCCATCGAGAGAGGAAACACAAACAAAGCAAACCAAGAAGAATTTGCTCCATCAGTGGTGCCTAGGGCTGTGATCACTCGGGCCGTAGTAGTCCTCATGGAACTCCGGCATCTTATGGGCCACCGCCCTGACTTCACTCGCGGCAACGTGTACGTTCTTCTTCGCCTCGCTTACGGAGCCAGCAGAGCCCATGACCACATCGACGACATTGTTCCCGCTCGCCGGTTTCTGCATATTTCAAGAATGTTAATTAGCATCTGATGAAGAAAACGGGTTCAGAGATTCAGATGAACATGTGATGAGAAATTCATGATGAAACACTTACATCGACGGTCATTTGGTTGCCGCTGCCGTTCACCGACGCCCGGGTCCCCGCGTCCAGCCGGATGGCTCCAGCCTCCATGGCCGAAGCCAGTACCAGAAGCAGGATCACAGCCGCGCACAGTGACAAGCAGCTGGAGCTCCTCATCCTATCAGAGATGTGATTAAGAGAGTAGTACTGATCGCTCTTCAGCTCAGCTCAGATGGAAGAAGCTAGAGAGAGAGGCTAGAGAGGGCATGCAGGAGCTGTGTACTTTGAAGTACTTGACATCACAACAGATGGTAATATATACTGTACATCGGTTGCTTTACGACCCATCCCAGTGTTTGCTGCACTCATGTCTACCCTCCGGCAGTAGAGTGGGTTGTCCATCTACAGGACCTGCAAAATTTAAAATTCTCAAACCATTTTAAAACTGCTTCTGCTTTTGCCAATGTCTCTCTCTCTCTCTGCATGGTCGCTGTCGCTAGCCCGTGCCCATGCATGCATGCAACGACGACGGGTGCCTTGATTAGTTGATGGCCGTCGTGTAGCCACCTTTAATCATGGCCGGATGTCTGCACGAAAGTTGGGCCGCCCGGCCGTGTCTTGATTAACTACACTAGACGATTAGTTGCTAATGCTTGACGGAATGGAGCCACCGGAAGTGCTGGTGAGTTTGCATGCATGCATGCATGGTGGACAGCGTCGTCAGGTTTCGCGCTTTGGTCGATCTCAGGCCAGGCGGCGCACGCATCCTCCCCTGGAAAGTTGCGACGCTGTCTCGTCTCTACGTGCGTGCACAGGGCCAGCAGGGGGATTGCGTATAGTATAGTAGCCGTTCTGAAGAAAGCGAGTGGTAGACTACCAGTGGTAGTAATATACGGCCGGCCGGGGACTGGGAGAGACCGACCGGCGACCAAGAGAGGAAAACAGCCTGGTCAGCTGGTGATTGAGTTGGGGTGGAGTGGACAGTGCGGGTGTGTTGATCTGGACCTAGCGGAGTGGAGTAGTATCAAACCAAAAACTATCACTTTATCGAAAATGGTTTTTTGCCCCGCTTTAATGTTTTTTTAAAAGAAGGATGATCCCCGGCTTCTGCATCTAGAAGATGCATGCAGTCGCTTTATTAATTATTCACAAAGATCTTACAAAATAATACATCAATATGTCTGAAGCCGCCCTCTTGACAACATTTATCGCTACTCCTATTCAATAATGAAGATGTGTAGAAAGGGGCCATTAGCTCCCATGCAACGTTGTTGAGTTGAATTATCTCTCATGCGACGTCGTTGGTTGTAATGGCTCTCATGCGACATCTCCCAGCGCAGAAATAGCTCAAGCAACACAACCCGTTTACGGGGCCGGCTGGCTGTTAGTTAGGCTGAGTTTTGGTTAGGAATGTGCTCTGACTGGTGGGGTCCACCTAGGGCCACGTCCTCAATAGTCAACCGTCCACTATTCGACCGGTGACTGTGTGACCATACTCTACTCGACCGTGCGCGACTGGACGAGCAGCGCCGCCGTGTGCATCTTCTCCGACAGAGGTCCGCGGTGGTGGAGCGCCTTTCTCGGCAGCGGCAGAGCTATTGCGAGTGAGTATTTTCGAAACCCTAGTCCCATTCCCCAGAATTTTGGATATATCTGTGGCCTCATGCTCCGTTTCTTGGCGATTTAGAATCTTGATTGGATAGGAGCGCGGGGGCTGAATTAGATGGAGCGAGGAGACAGTGCTTCAAATCGGTAATGCCGCCCCTCCCTCTTTTCTCTTTTAGCTGTTATCAAACTCGATTTGGTAGTGACTGTAGCTTACACTGCCGCTGCCCGCCATTGACAAAAAAGGGGAGGTTCTGGTTCTGCCACCACATTCACAATTATAGTGATTTTTTCCCTGTAAAGCCAAGCTCAGTGATGGCAGTGTCCAAGACATTTATAGAAATACCTCCGTGAGGTTGGATGTCGAACTTGCAGATGTTGATCCCCAAGAATTAGAGAGCATGAAGGAGAAGGCCGTGGGCAATTTGGTGGAGAGAATTGGGGAGAGTATTGTTTGGGGTCCAGAACAAGAGGTATCTCTGCAACGTTTCGACAACTATTATGGTGAATATGTTAGAATTGAAGATGGAGAATCCATGATTGCTGAAATTGATCAGCAAGAAGGGTGGGCATGCAAACAAGTAACATTTTATGCAGAGCTAATTGATCTGCAAACTAATTTCAGAGTTGGTTATGTGCCATCAAAGATGGCTGCACACCTGGAAGATGATGTGTGGGTTTCACAAAAGAATAGTATGTTGGCATTGTTGACTGAACCGACTGTACTAGATGATGATACAGGGATTGATGCAGATGGAGAGGAGGGAACCCATGGTGCTAGGAAGATTGTTGTTGACTGGAATGTAGTAGAGTTGAATGAAAAAACAGATTTGGTCATTGCACCAATATCTGACATTGATATGGCCAAAATGTTTGGCATCCAAGTTGATGACAAAGATAAGGAGAAGGATGACAATTCTTTGCCTGCTGATGGTAACACAGGCCATAGAAATGCAAATGAGGATGAAGAACAACTGATGAGAATGGCTGCAGATGATGTGGATGATACAAATGATAATGAGCTGGTTTGTTTGTATGACAAAGAGAACCCAGTTATTGAGGTGGGAAAGTTGTGGCCAAGCATGGTTGAGTTTAGGATGTCTTTCAGGACCTATGCAGTGAAAAAAGAGTTCGAGGTCAAGACTATGTGGACTGATCGAAAGAAATTTTATGCTCGGTGCAAAGGTTGTGATGGTGGTGGCAATGCTTGCAAATGGTACATATCTGCCAGACTACAACCTGATGGAAGTACAGTAAGGGTAAATCAAATACCACACCAACATACCTGTATGACCACTTCACAGAGAGTTTCAAAGATGACATCACAACTTTGGATTACAGAGAAGATTATTCCTATTTTAGCCAAGACTCCAAACAGTACTGCAAAGAGGCTTAAAGTTGACTTGGAGAAGTTGTACCCTATCCAACTGCAATATACCACAGTGTGGAAAGCAAAACAAAGGGCCATGAAATCATTGGATGGTGACTGGGCAAATACATTTAGGATGTTGTATAGTTTTAAAGCAGAGGTGGAGAAGAGGTCACCTGGAAGGGTGGTGGAGATAGATACAGAGTTAACAGAGGATGGCAAGTTTTTTCCAGCAAGTTTTCTATGTGTTTGAAGCCTTGCGTAGATGGATTCAAAGCAGGTTGTCGTCCATATTTGAGCATAGACTCATCTTTTTTGACTGGAAAGTGGAATGGTCAGTTGGTTGCATGCAATGCTCTAGATGGACACAACTGGATGTTCCCAGTTGCAATAGGAATGTTTCAATCAGAGATAGAGGCATCATGGATATGGTTCATGATGCAACTGAAAAGATGCATAGGGCCAGTTTCTCCTTTGGCCATCCACACAGATGCATGTAAAGGGTTGAAAAATGCAGTAAAAAGGTTTTCCCCCATGCTGAGCAGAGGGAGTGCTTTGGACATATGTGGATGAATCTGATAAAAAATTTCAGAGGAGATGAATTTGGGCGCATGTGGCCGGCAGCAAGATCGTACACCAGACAGACACATTCCTATCACCTTGGTAAGATATTGACATCATGTAGTCATAATGAATTTGCTTCATGGTTGAACAACCACCATTCTCTGTTGTGGTACAGATCAGGTTTTAATACTGTCATAAAATGTGATCATATCAATAACAACTTGGCAGAAAGTTTTAACAACAAAGTGAAGGAATTAAAAGACTTGCCTCTGCATGACATGGTGGACCAAATAAGGATCATGATCATGCGTTTGTGGGAATTGAGAGGAAAAATTGCTAATATTTTGGAAGGGGACAAGCTTCCAGCAGTGGTACAACAGGTGGTCAACAGGAGTAGAAATCTTTCACATCTATCTGTTGAGAAATCTTCCTTGTGGGGTGCTGAAGTTAGAGATACAAAGAGTGGCAAGAGGCATGTGGTAAATACTGAGTTGCATGAGTGCACTTGCCAAGAGTGGCAACACACTGGAAAACCATGTGAGCATGCAATACTTTTTCTGGCATCTAAACCCAGGTTAAATATGCACCCATATTTGCATGCGTTTTATTCAGTACAAAAATTCAAAGCTGCATATGCAAGTCCAATTCCTGCACTGACTGACCAATGTCAGTGGCCTGAGGTGGAAATAGAATTTACCTTGTGTACCCCTCACTAGAAGAAAGGCTGGGAGGCCAAAACAGAGCAGATTCAAAGCTTGGTTTGAGAAAGGTGGTTGTAGTAGGAAGGGGAAAAGGATAAGGAAAAGGAAAAGAATGAAAAGCCCAAAAGGGCTCAACAAGGTAACAAAAATAGGTGCAAGTTGTGTGAGGTACTTGGGCATAGAATTGGTTCATCCAAATGCATCTACACTCCTCAGAGGCCAAAGTATGTTTATGTTATTGTTTTTGCAAGTTTTTGATTTTGCTACTTGTTCTAGTATCTAACAAAGTGAAATGCTTTATGTTTTAGGAGGAAGCGTGCAGAAAAAGGCCCACCTCTTGTTGTTGAACAATGCTGGCCAGTGAAAAAAGCAAGACTCAATGGCTTTAGAAGGAAGAGAACTATTACTGCTGAAACTGTTACTACTGAACATGAGCTAACTGAAACTGTTATTGCTGAACATGAGCAAACTGAAACTTTCACTGCTGAACATGAGCTAACTGAAACTGTTACTCAATCTTTTTTGCACGCGCTAGGACAATCTGAAACTGTTGCAGATGAAGCAACTGTTGTGCTGCCATGCCTGGAGGTTGTGCCATATTTGGAGGTTGTGCTGCCAAGTGTTGAGTTGCAAACTGAAACTATTACTGAATCTGCTTTGACAGCTATGTTGCCATGTTTGGAGGTTGTGCTGCCAAGTGTTGAGTTGCAAACTGAAGAAGTTGAACAATGTCTGGCATATACTTGATGTCAGTTGTGCTTCCCTTGCAACGGCGCCAGAAATTGTCGTGTCAACGGCACCAGGAATCCTTCAGCTGCCGCTACGCCTTAAGGGACTTCCTAGGCAAGTATGCAAAGGATTTCCCCCGTGGCCTTGGAGCCTTGCGTTGGTGTGCCCTCGAAGCGGAAAGGGTGATGTAGCACAGCGGTGGTAAGTATTTCCCTCAGTTTGAGAACCAAGGTATCAATCAAGTGGAGGAGTATCACAAGATCCTGCACAAACACAAAAGCTTGATCCCAACGCTATGAAGGGGTTGTCAATCCCTTATAGATTGAGAACTGAAAGCAACAAAGTAACAAAGCAAAGTAAAAGTGGAGGTGTAAACGATGGATGTGAATAGACCCGGGGGCCGTAGTGTTTACTAGTGGCTTCTCTCATGAAAGCAAGTAGACGGTGGGTGAACAAATTACTGTCGAGCAATTGATAGAACCGCGCGAAGTCATGACGATATCTATGCAATGATTATATCTATAGGCATCACGTCCAAAACAAGTAGACCGATACTTTCTGCATCTACTACTATTACTCCACACGTCGACCGCTATCCAGCATGCATCTAGTGTATTAAGTCCATAAGAACAGAGTAACGCCTTAAGCAAGATGACATGATGTAGAGGGATAATCTCAAACCAATGATAAAACCCCCATCTTTTTACCCTTGATGGCAACTACTTGATGTGTGCCTTGCTGCCCCTACTGTCACTGGGAAAGGTCACCACATGGTAGAACCCAAAATAAAGCACTTCTCCCATTGCAAGAATCATAGATCTAGTTGGCCAAACAAAACCCAAGACTCGGAGAGACTTACAAGGATATCAAATCATGCATATAAGAAATTAGCAAAGACTCAAATATATATCATAGATAATCTGATCACAAATCCACAATTCATCGGATCTCGACAAACACACCGCCAAAGAAGATTACATCGGATAGATCTCCATGAAGATCATGGAGAACTTTGTATTGAAGATCCAAGAGAGAGAAGAAGCCATCTAGCTACTAACTACGGACCCGTAGGTCTGAAGTGAACTACTCACGAGTCATTGGAGGGGCGATGATAATGATGAAGAAGCTCTCCAACTCCAAAGTCCCCTCCGGCAGGGTGCCGGAAGGGTCTCCAGATGAGATCTCGCGGAAACGGAAGCTTGCGGCGGCGGAAAAGTATTTTCGAGGCTCCCCTGATTTTTTGCTGAATATTTGGGAATATATAGGCCAAGGATCTAGGTCAGGGGACGGCCAGGGAGGCCACAAGCCCTGACACCGCCGCCTTCCCCTGGTGGCGGAGTGGGAGCTTGTGGGCTCCCTCGAGCCCAGCTCGCTTGGCCTAGAGGCCCCCTGATCTTCTTTCGTTCGGGAAAAAATCATTTCGTGGTTTTTATTCCGTTTGGACTCCATTCCAAATGTTGGAAATATACCCTAGAGGCAATAATAAAATGGTCATTATCATATTTCTTTGTTCATGATAATCGTCTATTGTTCATGCTATAATTGTGTTAACACGAAATAGTAATACATGTGTGAATAAATAGATCACAATGTGTCCCTAGCAAGCCTATAGTTGGCTAGCTCGTTAGTCAATAGATGATCATGGTTTCCTGGTCATGGGTATTAGATGTCATTGATAACGGGATCACATCATTGGGAGAATGATGTGATGGACAAGACCCAATCCTAAGCGTAACACTAGATCGTATTATTCGTATGCTAAAGCTTTTCTAATGTCAAGTGTCTTTTCCTTCGACCGTGAGATTGTACAACTCCCGGATACCGTAGGAGTGCTTTGGGTGTATCAAACGTCACAACGTAACTGGGTGACTATAAAGGTGCACTACGGGTACCTCTGAAAGTGTCTGTTAGGTTGGTATGAATCGAGATCGGGATTTGTCACTCCGTGTGACGGAGAGGTATCTCTAGGCCCACTCGGTAGAACATCATCATGAGCTAATTGTGACTAAAGGATTTAGTCCCACGATGACGTGCTACAGAATGAGTAAAGAGACTTATCGGTAACGATATTGAACAAGGTATAAGTATACCGACGATCGAATCTCGGGCAAGTTCTATACCGATAGACAAAGGGAATTGTATACGGGATTAATTGAATCATTGACATCGTGGTTCATACGATGAGATCATCGTGGATCAAGTGGGAGCCACCATGGGTATCCAGACCCCGCTGATGGTTATTAGCCAGAGAGGTGTCTCGGTCATGTCTACCTGTCTCCCGAACCCGTAGGGTCTACACACTTAAGGTTCGATGACGCTAGGGTTATAGGGAATTGTTATACGAGGTTATCGAAAGTTGTTCGGAGTCCCGGATGAGATGCCGGACGTCAGGAGGAGCTCCGGAATGGTCCGTAGTTAAAGATTGATATATAGGACGGATGGTTTCGGACACCGGAAGTGTTTCGGGCGTCACCGGTAACGTACCGGGACCACCGGAGGTAGCCCCGGGGTCCACCGGAAGGAGGCAACGACCCCGGGAGGCTAGATGGGCCAAGTGCGGGAGGGAACCTGCCCCTAGGTGGGCTGGTGCACCCCCCACACTCAGCTCAAGGCGCAGGAGGTGGAGAGGGGGGTGGGGAACCCTAGGCGCTGGTGGGCCTAAGGCCCACCTAGGGGTGCGCCACCGCTCCCCCTTGCCCTGGCCGCCGCACCTCCCATCTGGGGGGGCTGCCGCACCACCTAGGGTGGGAACCCTAGGGGTGGCACCCCCCCTCCCCTCCTCCTATATATAGTGGGCACTTTTGGGCTTTTGGAGACACAGTTTTCCCTCTCCCTCAGCGCAGCCCTGCTCTTCTTTCTCCTCCTCTCTGCCGGTGCTTGGCGAAGCCCTGCCGGGAGACCTCGTCTCTCCATCGACACCACGCCGTCGTGCTGCTGGATATCTTCCCCAACCTCTCCCTCCTCCTTGGTGGATCAAGGTGCGGGAGACGTCACCAGGCTGCACGTGTGTTGAACGTGGAGGTGCCGTAGTTCGACACTAGATCGGAATCACACCGCGATCTGAATCACCGCGAGTACGAATCCATCAACCGCGTTCTAGTAACGCTTCCGCTTAGCGATCTTCAAAGGTATGAAGATGCACTCACCCCTCTCTCGTTGCTGGTCTCTCCATAGGAAGATCTGAATATGCGTAGGAATTTTTTTGAATTTATGCTACGCTACCCAACAGTGGCATCCGAGCCAGGTTTTCTATGCGTAGATTCTATGCACGAGTAGAACACAAATGGTTGTGGGCGATGATTTGTCAATTGCTTGCCGCTACTAGTCTTATTCTTTTCCGGCGGTATTGTGGGATGAAGCGGCCCGGACCGACATTACACGCACGCTTACGTGAGACTGGTTCCACCGACAGACATGCACACCGTGCATAAAGGTGGCTGGCGGGTGTCTGTCTCTCCTACTCTAGTCGGATTGGATTTGATGAAAAGGGTCCTTACGAAGGGTAAATAGCTTTGGCATATCATCGTTGTGGCTGTCACGTAGGTAAGAAAGCGTTCTTGCTAGAAACCCAAATCAGCCACGTAAAACTTGCAACAACAATTAGAGGACGTCTAACTTGTTTTTGCAGGGTTTGACATGTGATGTGATATCGCCAAAGTTGTGATGTTGCATGTATGATGTATGAGATGATCATGTTATTGTAATAGGTTTCACGACTTGCATGTCGATGAGTATGGCAACCGGCAGGAGCCATAGGAGTTGTCTTAATTTATTGTATGAGATGCAACGCCATGTGCTTACTACTTTTACTTCATTGCTAACGGTTAGCTATAGTAGTAGTGATAATAGTAGTTGGCGTGACGACTTCACGGAGACACGATGATAGAGCTCATGATGATGGAGATCATGGTGTCATGCCGATGACGATGATAATCATGCGATGCTTGAAGATGGAGATCGAAAGAGCAAAGATGATAATGGCCATATCATGTCACTATATGATTGCATTGTGATGTTTATCATGTTTTTCATCTTATTGCTTAGAACGACGGTAGCATAATAAGATGATCCCTCTTAAAATTTCGAGAACGTATTCCCCTAAGTGTGCACCATTGTGAAGGATCGTTGTCTCGAAGCACCACGTGATGATCGGGTGTGATAGATTCTAATGTTCGCATACAACGGGTGTAAGCCAGATTTACACACGTGAAACACCTAGGTTGACTCGACGAGCTTAGCATGTACAGACATGACCTCGAATACAAGAGACCAAAAGGTCGAACATGAGTCATATGGCTGAATAAGATTAGCATGAAGTTGCTCACCATGGTGACTAGTCCATCTCACGTGATGATTGGACACGGGTTAGTCAACATGGATCATGTATCACTTAGATGACTAGAGGGATGTCGATTTAAGTGGGAGTTCATACTTAATTTGATTAAATGAACTTAATTGTCATGAACTTAGTCTAAAAGTTATCTTTATAAAAATTGTAGATGGCCAACGTCAACCTCAATTTCAACGCATTCCTAGAGAAAAACAAGCTGAAAGATGATGGTAGCAACTATGCGGACTGGGTTTGCAACTTGAAGCTCATCCTTGAAGCAGCTAAAAAGGCTTATGTCCTTGATGCGCTGCTAGGTGACCCTCCCGCTCCCGCAGCAGCCCAGGACATTCTGAACGTCTGGCAAATGCGGAGTGATGACTACTCTCTGGTTAGGTGTGGCATGTTATACAGTTTAGAGACGGGGCTCCAAAGGCGTTTTGAGCAACACGGTGCATATGAGATGTTCCAAGAGCTGAAGCTAGTTTTTCAAGCTCATGCCCGTGTCGAGAGATATGAAGTCTCCGACAAGTTCTTTAGCTGTTAGATGGAGGAGAACAGTTCTGTCAGTGAGCACATACTCAAAATGTCTGGGTTACACGGTCGTCTGACTTCACTTGGAGTCGAACTTCCGGATGATGCTATAATTGACAGAATCCTCCAGTCTCTCCCACCAAGCTACAAAGGTTTTGTGCTGAACTACAACATGCAAGGGATGGAGAAGACCATTCCCGAGTTGTACTCGATGCTCAAGTCTAAAGAAGTAGAAATCAGGAAAGAGCATCAAGTGTTGATGGTCAACAAGACCACTAGTTTCAAGAAGGGCAAGCGTAAGAAGAACTTCAAGAAAGATGGCAAAGCCGTTGCAGCGCCCGGTAAGCCAGATGCCGGGAAGAAGAAAAAGAATGGACCCAAGCCTGAGACTGAGTGCTTCTATTGCGAGGGAAAAGGCCACTGGAAGCGGAACTACCCCAAATACTTAGCGGACAAGAAGGACGGCAACGTTAAACGTATATGTGATACACATGTTATTGATGTGTACCTTACCAGCGCTCGTAGTAGCTCTTGGGTATTTGATACCGGTGTTGTTGCTCACATTTGCAACTCAAAGCGGGAACTGCGGAATAAGCGGAGACTGGCCAAGGACGAGGTGACGATGCGCGTCGGGAATGGCTCCAAGGTCGATGTGATCGCCGTCGGCACGCTACCTCTACATCTACCATCGGATTAGTTTTAAACCTGAATAATTGTTATTTAGTACCAGCTTTGAGCATGAATATTGTATCAGGGTCTTGCTTAATGCGAGACGACTACTCATTTAAATCGGAGAATAATGGTTGTTCTATTTATATGAGTGATATGTTTTATGGTCATGCTCCGCTGGTGAATGGTTTATTCTTGATGAATCTCGATCGTGATGTTACGCATATTCATAGTGTGAGTACCAAAAGATGTAAAGTTGATAATGATAGTCCCACATACTTGTGGCACTGCCGCCTTGGTCATATCGGCGTTAAGCGCATGAAGAAGCTCCATACTGATGGACTATTAGAGTCTCTTGACTTTGAATCATTTGACACATGCGAACCGTGCCTCATGGGCAAGATGACTAAGACTCCATTCTCAGGAATAATGGAGATAGCAACCGACTTATTGGAAATAATACATACTGATGTGTCTGGTCCAATGAACGTTGAAGCTCGCGGTGGCTATCGTTATGTTCTCACTCTCACCGATGATTTGAGTAGGTATGGGTATATCTACTTGATGAAGCACAAATCTGAGACATTTGAAAAGTTCAAGGAATTTCAGAGTGAGGTCGAGAATCAACGTGACAGAAAAATTAAGTGTCTACGATCTGATCGTGGAGGAGAATATTTGAGTCACAAGTTTGGCACACACCTAAGGAAGTGTGGAATCGTTTCACAACTGACGCCGCCTGGCACACCGCAACGCAACGGAGTGTCTGAACGTCGTAATCGCACTTTATTAGATATGGTACGATCTATGATGTCTCTTACCGACTTACCACTGTCATTTTGGGGATACGCATTAGAAACTGCAGCATTCACTTTAAATAGGGCACCGTCTAAATCCATTGAGACGACACCATATGAACTATGGTTTGGCAAGAAACCTAAGTTGTCGTTTATTAAAGTTTGGGGCTGCGATGCTTATGCGAAGAAACTTCAACCAGAAAAGCTCGAACCCAAATTGGAGAAATGCGTATTCATAGGATACCCTATAGAAACTATTGGGTATACCTTCTATCTTAGATCCGAAGGTAAAACCTTTGTTGCCAAGAACGGATCCTTTCTAGAGAAAGAGTTTCTCTCGAAAGAAGTAAGTGGGAGGAAGGTAGAACTTGATGAGGTAATTACACCCCCTCTCGAACAGGATAGTAGCGCAGCGCGGGAAGTTGTTCCTGTGGCGCCTACACCAACTAAAGAGGAAGTTAATGATAATGATCATGAAGCTTCGGATCAAGTTACTACTGAACCTCGAAGGTCCACAAGGGTACACTCCGCACCAGAGTGGTACGGCAACCCTGTAATGGAAATCATGTTGTTAGACAACGGTGAACCTTCGAACTATGAAGAAGCGATGGTGGGCCCGGATTCCAACAAATGGCTTGAAGCTATGAAATCCGAGATAGGATCCATGTATGAGAACAAAGTATGGACTTTGGTGGACTTGCCCGATGACCGGCGAGCCATAGAAAATAAATGGATCTTCAAGAAGAAGACTCATGCAAACGGTAATGTAACCGTTTATAAAGCTCGACTTGTCGCAAAGGGTTTTCGACAAATTCAAGGGATTGACTACGAAGAGACTTTCTTTCCCGCAGCGAAGCTGAAATCAGTCTGAATCATGTTAGCAATTGCCGCCTTTTATGATTATGAAATTTGGCAAATGGACGTCAAAACAGCGTTCCTTAACGGGAACCTTAAGGAAGAGTTGTATATGATGCAACCAGAAGGTTTTGTCGACCCTAAGGGTGCTAACAAAGTGTGCAAGCTCCAGCGCTCCATCTATGGGCTAGTGCAAGCATCTCGGAGTTGGAACATTCGCTTTAATGAGGTGATTAAAGAGTTTGGGTTCATACAGGTTTACGAAGAAGCCTGTCTGTACAAGAAAGTGAGCGGGAGCTCTGTAGCTTTCCTCATACTGTATGTGGATGACATATTATTGATGGGGAATAATATAGAGATGTTGGAGAGCATAAAGGCCTATTTGAACAAGAGTTTTTCAATGAAGGACCTTGGAGAAGCTGCATACATATTAGGCATCAAGATCTATAGAGATAGATTGAGACGCCTCATAGGTCTTTCGCAAAGTACATACCTTGACAAGATATTGAAGAAGTTCAATATGGAGAACTCAAAGAAAGGGTTCTTGCCAGTTTTGCAAGGTATGAGATTGAGTAAGACTCAGTCGCCGACCACGGCAACAGATAGAGAGAAGATGAGTTATGTCCCCTACGCAACAGATAGAGAGAAGATGAGTTCTGTCCCCTACGCTTCAGTCGTAGGCTCTCTTATGTATGCCATGCTGTGTACCATACCTAATATAAACCTTGCCATAAGTTTGGTAGGGAGGTACCAAAGTGATCCTGGTATGGAACACTGGACAACGATCCAGAATATCCTTAAGTACCTGAAAAGGACTAAGGAAATGTTTCTCATTTATGGAGGTGACGAAGAGCTCGTCGTAAAGGGTTACATCGACGCTAGCTTCGACACAGATCCGGATGACTCTAAGTCACAGACCGGATACGTATATGTTTTGAATGGTGGGGAAGTGAGCTGGTTCAGCAGCAAGCAAGAAGTCGTGGCAGCATCTACATGTGAAGCGGAGTACATAGCTGCTTCAGAAGCAGCTCATGAAGGAATTTGGATGAAGGAGCTCATCACCGATCTTGGAGTGGTTCCAAGCTCGTCGGGTCCAATGACACTCTTATGTGATAACACTGGGGCCATTGCCATAGCCAAGGAGCCCAGGTTTCACCGGAAGACGAAGCACATCAAACGCCGCTACAACTCCATCCAGGACCATGTCCAGAGTGGAGTAATAGAGATTTGTAAAGTACACACGGATCTGAATGTTGTAGACTCGTTGACTAAACCTCTTCCACGAGCAAAACATGATCCAACACCATAATGCTATGGGTGTTCGATACATCACAATGTAACTAGATTATTGACTCTAGTGCAAGTGGGAGACTGTTGGAAATATGCCCTAGAGGCAATAATAAAATGGTTATTATCATATTTCCTTGTTCATGATAATCGTCTATTGTTCATGCTATAATTGTGTTAACAGGAAACAGTAATACAAGTGTGAATAAATAGATCACAACGTGTCCCTAGCAAGCCTCTAGTTGGCTAGCTCGTTAGTCAATAGATGATCATGGTTTCCTGGTCATGGGCATTAGATGTCATTGATAATGGGATCACATCATTGGGAGAATGATGTGATGGACAAGACCCAATCCTAAGCGTAGCACTAGATCGTATTGTTCGTATGCTAAAGCTTTTCTAATGTCAAGTGTCTTTTCCTTCGACCGTGAGATTGTGCAACTCCCGGATACCGTAGGAGTGCTTTGGGTGTATCAAACGTCACAATGTAACTGGGTGACTATAAAGGTGCACTACGGGTACCTCTGAAAGTGTCTGTTGGGTTGGTACGAATCGAGATCGGGATTTGTCACTCCGTGTGACAGAGAGGTATCTCTGGGCCCACTCAGTAGAACATCATCATGAGCTCAATGTGACTAAAGGATTTGGTCACACGATGAGGTGAGTAAAGAGACTTACTGGTAACGAGATTGAACAAGGTATAGGTATACCGACGATCGAATCTCGGGCAAGTTATATACCGATAGACAAAGGGAATTGTATACGGGATTAATTGAATCCTTGACATCGTAGTTCATCCCATGAGATCATCATGGAGCAAGTGGGAGCCACCATGGGTATACAGACCCCGCTGATGGTTATTGGCCAGAGAGGTGTCTCGGTCATGTCTACCTGTCTCCCGAACCCGTAGGGTCTACACACTTAAGGTTCGATGACGCTAGGGTTATAGGGAATTGTTATACGAGGTTATCGAAAGTTGTTCGGAGTCCCGGATGAGATCCCGAACGACACAAGGAGCTCCGAAATGGTCCGGAGGTAAAGATTGATATATAGGACGGATGATTTCGGACACCGGAAGTGTTTCGGGTGTCACTGGTAACGTACCGGGACCACCGGGACCACCGGAGGTGGCCCCGGGGATCCACCGGAAGGGGGCAACGACCCCGGGATACTAGATGGGCCAAGTGCGGGAGGGAACCAGCACCTAGGTGGGCTGGTGCGCCCCCCACACTCAGCCCAAGGCGCAGGAGGTGGAGAGGGGGAAACCCTAGGCGCTGGTGGGCCTAAGGCCCACCTAGGGGTGCGCCACCCCTCCCCCTTGCCCTGGCCGCCGCACCTCCCATCTAGGGGGGCTGCCGCACCACCTAGGGTGGGAACCCTAGGGGTGGCACCCCCCGTCCCCTCCTCCTATATATAGTGGGCATTTTTGGGCTTTTGGAGACACAGTTTTCCCTCTCCCTCGGCGCAGCCCTGCTCTTCTTTCTCCTCCTCTCTGTCGGTGCTTGGCGAAGCCCTGCCGAGAGACCTCGTCTCTCCGTCGACACCACGCCGTCGTTCTGCTGGAGATCTTCCCCAACCTCTCCCTCCTCCTTGCTGGATCAAGGTGCGGGAGACGTCACCGGGCTGCACGTGTGTTGAACGCGGAGGTGCCGTAGTTCGGCACTAGATCGGAATCACACCGCGATCTGAATCGCCGCGAGTACGACTCCATCAACCGCGTTCTAGTAACGCTTACGCTTAGCGATCTTCAAAGGTATGAAGATGCACTCACCCCTCTCTCGTTTCTGGTCTCTCCATAGGAAGATCTGAATATGCGTAGGAATTTTTTTGAATTTATGCTACGTTACCCAACATCAAAATCAGATTTGAAAAGAGTCAAAAACACAGAAAAACAGGAACTGGCACTTGGCACTGAATTAATAAGTTAGTCCCAAAAAAGATATAGAAGGTACATAAAACATCCAAAGAAGACAAGATAACAGCGTGAAACCATCAAAAATTATAGATACGTTTGAGACGTATCAAGCATCCCCAAGCTTAACTCCTGCTCGTCCTCAAGTAAGGAAGTGATAAAGATTGAATTTTTGATGCTTTCATGCTACCTAGCATAGGTGTCCTTTGTAATTCCTCTTATGTGACGTGAATTTTCAGATCAATTAGATTCAAAACAATAGTTTGCTATTGACGTGGAAACAATAATAATTCAAGCAAACTAGCAAGGTAATCATGAACTTTCAAAATAACAAGGCCAAAAGAAAGTTATCCCTACAAAAGCATATAGTCTGGCTATGCTCTATCATCATTGCACAACGAATTTCAATCATGCACAAGCCCGGTATTGGCCAAGTAATTGTTTCACACCTTTACTTTCTCAAACCTTTTCAACTCTCACGCAATACATGAGCGTAGCCATGGTTATAGCACTATAGATGGTGTGGAATGTGGTGGAGGTTGCAAGACAAAAAAGGAGAAGATAGTCACATTAACTAGGCATATCAATGAGCTGTGGAGATGCTCATCAATAGATATCAATGTGAATGAGTAGGGATTGCCATACAAATGATGCACTAGAGCTACGAGTATGTGAAAGCTCTTAAAGAAAACTAGTGGGTGTGCATCCAACTTGCTTGCTCACGAAGACTTAAGGCAATTTTGAGGAAGCCTATCATTGGAATATACAAGCCAAGTTATATAATGAAAATTTCCCACTAGCTATATGGTGGTGACAAAACGAGAAACTCTGAATCATGAAGATCATGGTGCTTAATATGCACAAGTGTGGAAAAAGTGGTAGCATTGTCCCTTCTCTCTTTTTCTCTCATTTTTTTGGTGGGCTCTTTGGCCTCTCTTTTTTGTGGGCTTCTTTGGCCTCTTTTATTTCCTCACATGGGAGAATGCTCCATTAATGATGATCATCACACTTTCAACTCAAAACTTAGAGCAACTATGACTCTATATGGAATGCCTTCGGTAGTGTACCATGGCAATGATCTAGCATGGCATAGACATCAATGGAAACATCATGCTAGCTATCTTACGATCATGCAATGGCAATGTAGACGTGGTGGCACATGTCATGGTGGTAATTGTATGGCAATATATCTCGGAATGACTTTGAAAAAAAGCCATAGTAGGTAGGTATGGTGGCTGTTTTGAGGGAGGCTAATGGTGAGTTTTGTGCACCGGCGAAAGTTGCATGGCACTAAGAAGATAGTGATGGTGGAAGGTGAAGTGCATCTAAACCATGGACTCAACATTAGTCATGAAGAACTCATATACTTGTTGCAAAAGTTTTATTAGTAATCGAAACAAAGCATTCATCGCATACTCCTAGGGGAAGGGTTGGTAGGTATAAACCATCGCGCGATCCCGGCCGCCATGCAAAGGATGACAATCAATATACTAATCATGCTCAGATTTCATCACATAGCGGTTCACCATACGTGCATGCTACGGGAATCACTAACTTCAACACAAGTATTTCTAGATCCACAACACCTTACTAGCATAACTTCAATATTACCATAACCACAACTCAAAACTAATTGAGATGAATCAAACTTCTCTAACTATTCAATACACATGAAGGTGGAAGTTTTCGTATCCCTTTGGATAACTACCCCTTTTGAGATGACTTTCAAAGCATAGATTAACTACCAAGCCACGCACCGCTGTGCTCTAAAAGATATAAGTGAAGCACATAGAGCAAAAGTATCTAGCTCAAAAGATATAAGTGAAGCACATGTGAGTTGAATTGTCTACGAAAAGATATAAGTGAAGCTCGACAAAATCACGGTGTGTGCATGTATCTCTCTCTAGGTGTGCAGCAAGGATGATTATGACACAACAAAAATAAAATACTCCTTCGATACAAGACGCTCCAAGCAAAACACATAACATGTGGTGAATAAAAATATAGCCCCAAGTAACGTTATCGATGGATTGAAGACGAGAGAGGGGATGCCTTCCCGGGGCATCCCCAAGCTTAGGCTTTTACGGCATCCTTGAATCTCTTGGGGTGCCTTGGGAATTCCCAAGCTTGAGCTCTTGCCACTCTTTATCTCTTTGTCCATAAGAACTTGACCCAAAACTTGAAAACTTCACAACACGAAACTTAAACAGAAACTCGTGATAACATTAGTACAAGAAAGCAAACCACCACTTCCTTAGGTACTATAGAAAACTTAAATTCTACTTGTGCTTATGTTGGGTTACTGTACTTTCAATCTTCCATGGCTAATACCCCCGATACTATCCATAGTTTCATCAAAATAAGCAACCAACACAACAAAAACAGAATCTGTTAATAGCAGACTAGTCTGTAGCAATCTGTATATTTCGTATACCTCTGGTACTCCAAAAATTCTGAAATAATACGACAGTCTGAAGAATTTGCATAACAATCAGCAGCAAAAATAATCAACTCAAAATCTCTTACAGAAAAAACATGAAAATTCTTTTCGTGAGCAAAAAGTTTCTGTCTTTTTCAGCATGACCAAACGATCATCCCCAAGACTAATCATAACGGTTTTGCTTGGCACAAACGCAAAAAGAAACACACAAAAAAACACAATCATAACAGAATTATGAAAGTGTGGAAAACACAAAACAGAAAGAAAAAGGATAGATTCCTTGGGTTGCCTCCCAACAAGCGTTATTGTTTAACGCCCTTAGCTAGGCATCAATGATGCTCGCACAAAAGACAAGAGTTGAAGCACAACGAAAGCATCATAAAGCATGTGAAAATCACATCTAAGTCTAACATACTTCCTATATATAGGCATTTTATAGGAAAACAGATTGTCAAGACAACTAATAGTTGCCATATGCAAGGAAGAAGAAAGAGACAAAAGCAATCTCCTCATAACGAGAGGTAATTTGGTAACATGAAAGTTTCTACCAAAATATTTTCCTCTCTCAAAGCAATTACATGTGGGATCATATTCGAATTCAACAATGTAACTATCACATAGGATATTCTTTTCATGATCCACATGCATGCAAAGTTGACGGTCTTCAAAAATAGTGGGATTATCATCAACTAAAGTCATGACTTCTCCAAACCCACTTTCAATATTATTGCAAATATCATATTCATCATGAGGTTTGAACAAATTTTCAAGATCATAAGAAAGATCATCACCCCAATCATGATTATTGCAACAAGTAGTGGACATAGCAAAACTAGCATCCCCAAGCTTAGGGTTTTACATATTTTTAGCATGATTGTCACTAATAGAATTTATAGTGAAACCATTGCAATCATGCTTTTCATCCAAGGAGCCCTCGTGAATCACTTCATAAGTTTCTTCATCACGATTTTCAGATTCACGCAACTCAAGCAAAACTCCATAAAGATAGTCAAGTGTCCTCAACTCACTAGCAATTCGTTCAACAATAGTGGGTCTCTTAAAGAGACTAGCTAGTGGATGAGGATCCATATCAATAGATTTTTAGCAAGCAAAGATGCAAGCTAAAAGAAGGCACATGGTAACATAGGCAAACAGAAAGCGAGCGGAAGAAGGGCGAACGGAAAAAGGTAAAAGAAAACGGCAAAGGAGAAAGGCAAATGAAAACGGCAAATGTGAAGTGGGGGAGAGGAAAACGAGAGGCAACTGGCAACAAAAGTAAATGCAAGAGAAGATTTTGTGAGACCTACTTGGATAGATCTTGATTTCTCCTCCCCGGCAAAGGCGCCATATATACTTCTTGATGTCAGTTGTGCTTCCCTTGCAACGGCGCCAGAAATTGTCGTGTCGACGGCACCAGGAATCCTTCAGCTGCGGCTACGCCTTAAGGGACTTCCAAGGCAAGTATGCAAAGGATTTCCCCCGTGGCCTTGGAGCCTTGCGTTGGTGTTCCCTCGAAGTGGAAAGGGTGATGTAGCACAGCGGTGGTAAGTATTTCCCTCAGTTTGAGAACCAAGGTATCAATCAAGTGGAGGAGTATCACAAGATCCTGCACAAACACAAAAGCTTGCTCCCAACGCTATGAAGGGGTTGTCAATCCCTTATAGATTGTTTGCCAAGTGAGAACTGAAAGCAACAAAGTAACAAAGCAAAGTAAAAGCGGAGGTGTAAACGATCGATGTGAATAGACCCGGGGGCTGTAGTGTTTACTAGTGGCTTCTCTCATGAAAGCAAGTAGACGGTGGGTGCACAAATTACCGTCGAGCAATTGATAGAACCGCGCAAAGTCGTGACGATATCTATGCAATGATTATATCTATAGGCATCACGTCCAAAACAAGTAGACCGATACTTTCTGCATCTACTACTATTACTCCACACGTGGACTGCTATCCAGCATGCATCTAGTGTATTAAGTCCATAAGAACAGAGTAACGCCTTAAGCAAGATGACATGATGTAGAGGGATAATCTCAAACCAATGATAAAAAACCCCATCTTTTTACCCTTGATGGCAACTACTTGATGTGTGCCTTGCTGCCCCTACTGTCACTGGGAAAGGTCACCACATGGTAGAACCCAAAGCCAAGCACTTCTCCCATTGCAAGAATCATAGATCTAGTTGGCCAAACAAAACCCAAGACTCGAAGAGACTTACAAGTATATCAAATCATGCATATAAGAAATCAGCAAAGACTCAAATATATATCATAGATAATCTGATCACAAATCCACAATTCATCGAATCTCGACAAACACACCGCCAAAGAAGATTACATCGGATAGATCTCCATGAAGATCATGGAGAACTTTGTATTGAAGATCCAAGAGAGAGAAGAAGCCATCTAGCTACTAACTATGGACCCGTAGGTCTGAAGTGAACTACTCACGAGTCATTGGAGGGGCGATGATGATGAAGAAGAAGCCCTCCAACTCCAAAGTCCCCTCCGGCAAGGTGCCGGGAAGGGTCTCCAGATGAGATCTCGCGGAAACGGAAGCTTGCGGCGGCGGAAAAGTATTTTTGAGGCTCCCCTGATTTTTTGCTGAATATTTGGGAATATATAGGCCAAGGATCTAGGTCAGGGGGCGGCCAAGGAGGCCACAAGCCCTGACACCGCCGCCTCCCCCCTGGTGGCGAAGTGGGAGCTTGTGGGCTCCCTGGAGCCCACCTGGCTTGGCCGAGAGGCCCCCTGATCTTCTTCCGTTCGGGAAAAATCATTTCAGGGTTTTTATTCCGTTTGGACTCCGTTCAAAAATCAGATATGAAAAGAGTCAAAAACACAGAAAAAACAAGAACTGGCACTTGGCACTGAATTAATAAGTTAGTCCAAAAAAAGATATAAAAGGTACATAAAACATCTAAAGAAGACAAGATAACAGCGTGAAACTATCAAAAATTATAGATACGTTTGAGACGTATCAATACTCAATCTGCAGAAGTGCAAACTGAAGAAGTGGGACATGGTCAGGTGCAAAAGTTGAGGGGGCCTAGTGGAGTTGTTGGCAAGAATAGCAAGAGCATCAGCATCAACAAACTGTGCGCCGTGGAACCAAACAGTGGAAAAAAGGAGAAGAAATCGAGTGGTAGAAAGAAGCAAAAGAAATAGAGTCGAAATCATTCAAATGTGATGTGATTTGATTTGAAAACTTAATTTTTTTGTCATTTGATGTGAAAACTTATGTTCTTTGATGTAAAACTTATGTGCTATGATGTTGATTTGACTTGAAAATAAAATTCAAATTTGAACCGACATTGAAATTTGAACCTATCTCCAATATTTTTGGAGTTCATTCGTTTGTTCTGTGATGTTGCACTGTTTTATATACTACTATGCACTTTAGTTCATAAATCCAACCCTTTTTGCGAAGTCCAACTCATAGTCACTGAAAATGTTGTCCAAACAGGCTCCAAAGTAAGGGAAAACGACCCCATTTCTAAGCAAGTTTTTTTCAATCTTCTCAAAATCACCCAAAAAGATTTCCTTAGCTTATATTATACCTATATAGGATCAATATGAAGTCTCACCTTTTTTTGAATAAGTATTCATATTATTAATTTATTTTTGAAAAAACACCCTTTAATACAAAGTCAGCAACAAAAAAAGTTTAAAAATTTCAAAATGCAAAAATAACTTCAGATCCTCCCTAGTCACTCCAAAATGAAGCTAAAAGGTGAGGGTTTTCTGATTTTTTGAATTTTCAAAACCTGAAACCCTCGTCTCACTCTTTTGAACTCTATGCAACCTTAGTCGAGATAGTCTAATTTGTGAAGGTTTTTTCATGCAAAGATCATTACATCAAGTTTATCATTTTATATCATAACTATGTAACATAACAAGACTATATGCGCTGGTTTTTCATTTTTTAGATTTTTTTTGAAATAGTTACACACATTTGAATGTTCGGACAAACCTTTCAAAACCCCGTTAACTGCCTCCAAACCCCATCTAACCCTAACGCCAGACGTCCACCGTCGATCTAACCCTAACGCCAAACCGCGGCCGTCGGATAGGCCGCGGGTGTGGGGGAGTATCGCAATGACCGTTGGGCCAAGCGGATAACGTTGAGCGAGGGAGCATCTCAGTGACCGTTGGGCCGAGCGGATCGGCCCCGGCAAAGCCTGGCGTGCGTCGCAGCGAGATGGGCCACCCTGCATGCCATGCAACGGCGTCACAGCCTAGCTATTCTGCCAAAGGCGCCATGCAGCGACGCATTAAAACGAGCGGCGGGGGCGCAGCGGTACATCGCATCTAAGCTATTTTTAACAATTGCATGCACGAAATAGAGTGGAGAAGACGAGAAAACATGCCGAATTCGTACAGCGCAACAGTTTTATTCAAACATCCATATCATTACGATTACAGATGATGCCCAATCTATTCACTAATGACTAATTATCATCACATAAACAAATGTGAGAGCAATTACACAAACATAAAAAATTATGGCCATCAAATTGCCCTGCTTCTTCAATTCGATTAGTTTCTTCATCTCCTTGTTGAGCTTCTTCAGCTCTGCCGTCCCTGCTGCATCCCCCACAGTAGCACCAATGGAATTGCCAGATCCAGGGGCCCCAGATCCAAACTTCTCCGCCTCCAATGGTAAATCGAGCTCCCGTGATGCACCCTCCAGTTGAATCCGCTCTATGTACTCATCTAGCCACTCAAAATGGGCGCATTGCTTCAATTTCTGAAATCGGAAAGATGAACCCTAAATCCCAAATCCGATGAAAAATATGAATTTGGGAGACAAAAAACAAAATTGGCATATTGAGAAGTAAAATCTCACCTTTCCCTGCTCTTGTTTGTTCTCGCATTTCACGAATTCCCGCCCAAGGTTGCCATTCTTGTCGGTCGTTGTGACTAGCCACTTCAGGGGTGCGGTACGTGGACATGCAGGGCACCTTGTCATGGGCACTTCGCCATAGCACGGCCATGAGCAGCGGGAGGCTGAAGCGGAGCTCGACATTGCTAGGTTGCGGCCCCGAATGGCGTTGCTGCCCGTCGTCGTCGGAGAAGAAGAACAACAACGGTCGGGGAGCGGGGCCAGGATGGGAAGGTCGCGGTATTGCTCTTGTACCAATACTGAGCTGGATAAGTTATTGGGTCCCACGCTGTGGGTCCCGCTTTGTTACGTAGGGGCTCACCTGATTCGAGTTTTAAATATGTGTCTTTCGATTAGGGAGCAGTGTCGCACGACATCTATTTCTGCGCTCGGAGATGTCGCATGAGAGCCATTACAACCAACGACGTCGCATGAGAGATAACACACATAAAAAACGTCGCATGGAAGCTATTCGCCTGTGTAGAAAGTGTGAGCCACATACCCAGACCTCTCACCTAGCCTAACATCTAAAACTGAAGCCCCCTACCGAGCCACATACCGGGTCAGGGACACAAACCGGTCCGACGCACCCTCATAGGTCGTCGCCGCCGCCTTCCATCAATCCATCTTCAGAACAATTACTGACGCATCGACCTTGCAAGGCCTGCCGTCGATGCCTCCACGGCGTCAGACAACACCTCCTCCCTAGGTGCACTCATGATCACGCATCCGTCGTCGAGACTTTTCTGCGCCTCGCCGTCGAGACTCCGCGACGTCGATGTGTCACAGGGAACGCCGCTCCACCGTAGATGCCGACCAATGGTCCCTCGAGCCCGTGTGTACCTCCACGAATGACGCCCCAATGGGAAAACAACACCAGAGTGTAGCCGACATCCGATCTACTGATCTAGGGTTTCCCCCGGAGGTAGCAGAGAGTGCCCTTGAACTTCTCCTCGGCGATGCCTTCAGGAAGGGAACGACATAGACAGCGCCGCCATCGCCGGCCTTGGCAGTAGCCGAAAGCAAGCTTTCATCCCGATCTGTTCGAAGAACTCATCTCTCCTGCACGGGCCACCACATCCTGCGACATTCCTGGGAGCGGGATCCCAGGATCCGCCACCACCTAGCCGTCATCCCTGACGAAGGGGATGTTGCAACCATCTGGTTCAGATCCATCAGCACGCCAACGCCTCCTGCCGCCACCAATCACATCTGTGAAGGAGGATAGTCAACGTGCGCGCCCACCACCGCTTAGGGCCGCCGGACGGCGCCAGAGCCCGACCACCCGGAGGAGAACCGATCTGGGGTGGGGAACCCCAGATCCGCCGCCGCTAGCCCCGCAGCAACGTCGAGATCCCATCGGGCCGCCGCCTGAACGCGCCAACTCCGCCTCCATGGTGTACGCCCAGGGGCGTCGCACATCTCAGACAGCGGATCCCCTCATGAAGAAGGAAGGAAGGCCCACCGTCCACCGTCCGCCGGGCGAGCTTCGCTCGCCGGCCTCCTCCGGCGGCGGCAGGGAAGCAGGGGAGGAGGGAGGTCGAGGGCGGCGGCCGCTAGGGCGCCCGAGTCGCCCCTGGAGACGACGCGAGCGGTCTTTTCATCATTAGGCGCCTCCCCATTTGCCCCAATTTATAAAAAAAACAGCACACCCACAAGGTTCAATACAAAACCAAATTTCAAGACACATATACATCCATGATAGCACACAACACAAACTATGAAAGAGTTCTGTTAAGGGTATAGCTCAACAAGCCCTAAAAAGAAAAACAGATGTAGACACACCCCCGTTAAAACTACCACTTTACAAACCTTGGCAGAAAACTACCACTTTACCTCTAATTTTTGGCAAATAAAACTATCACTTCCTTTTGATCACCGATTGAGCACAAATTCGAATCGACAAAAGTTTATAAAGTGGTAGTTTTTCGCCACGGTTAATCAAATAGTGTTTAATCACCGATTAGATAGAAGTAGTAGTTTTTCCTTTGCTAAAAATTAAAACAATAGTGGTAGTTTTCTATCAAAGTTTGTAAGAGCATCTTTAGCAAACTCCTTAAAAACGTGTAAGCTGTAAAAATTCGACAGATTTGATCTCTTTTTTGGACCAACCCAGAGCTCATATAGTCGCCCCGGTCCGGAATATTTTTGACAGTGGCCTAGAAAAAAACTCGCGCAATATAACTACGGGTTTGCGGTGATTATACGGGGCCAAACCATATCCTCGTGCCGCCGCAATCCCCCCTCGATTTCTCGCCGCCGGTGACTCCAGTCCGTCGCCGCGCTCCACCATGCGCCGCGGGATGTGGAACTCGGGTTGCCGCGCCGGCGGTGGCGACGACCTCGATACGAAGCGGCGTGTCCCCTCCGACGGCTCGATGAAGCGGGTCGTCCGAAGGTAAACGAACCGACGCCTAGAGCCGCCATCGTCGCTCCTTCGCCGCGAGATGGAGGAATATGACCGAAAGCAGGCGCAGCTGTCCTCCGATGCGGGCAGCTCCGTCGGTGGGTCGAGCTCCCGCTGGTGAAAAAGGAGTCGGGGGAGCTCCTGCCGCTCCATGCGGTGAAGAGGGAGCCAAAGGCGGAGCCGGAGCAGCGGGATGATGGCGTCGTTGGGCCGAAGAATTTTCTCCCCTCGCCTAAGGTGGACGCCACGGAGTCCGCCATCCACGCGTGCAGTGCGCGGGAGGAGGAGGATGAGGCGCAACGCCAACATTGGGACGCCGACCTCAATAATGCCTTCCTCGAGCAGGGGCTCGCGTAAGGCGCAAGAGTTTGAGGACAACTTGGAAGCATGGCGCAGCGAAGCCAAGGCGTAGGTCGACATATACATCGACCTCGGCTCCGACGACGTTGACTAAGGATGTCTGCCGCCGCGCTCGGAGGGCTCCAGCGAGCCAAATTTTGGCAGTAGGGTTTACGGTGGCCGCCGCTCCTTTATCTATTTTTTACAAATAGGCTATGTATGTAGTATGTATGATCACTATGAACACTACTAGTTTTAATGAAGTAGTTCGATTTCTTGCGTGAAATTCTGATTTCAAAATTTACAGGTTCATTTTAAGTTTATGTTTTGTCGTGGTTGTTTTCGGTCCGTATCCGAGGCATTCCACGAACTGAAAACGCACTACGAGGGTCCATGATATAAAAGATCTGCTAGAGATGCTTTGAAGTGATAGTTTTCCATTACGGTTGATCGAATTGCGGTAGTTTTTGTTAAATATATACTTGGTCCTACCTGCTAGCATTTAGTGGATGCTTCTGAATCACACATGCAGAGGCTGGGTAAACAAATGAAATACTGCATGAGAATGTATTGGAGTTTTGCAATGTGTCACATGGGTCCGCAGTAGGCCTATGTTGACCTGGGTCCTGCACTCCTGCTAGGGTGTAGTGGTTTTGTGTTGAGGGTATGTTTGATTTTCGCCAAAGCTTGCCATGACAAAAAGTTGGCTAGTCAAAAGATTGATTAGAATTTTGCTTACCAATGGATTAGCAAGTACTCCCTCCGTCTCAAAATGAGTGTCTTAAGTTTAGTACAAATTTATACTAAAGCTAGTATAAAGTTGAGACAGCTATTTTGAAATGGAGGGAGTACTATTGGCTAAAAAATGAGCTAGAGTTAGTAGTGGAGCATTGGCATGCCAAAAAGGTTGGTCTTCCTCCAAACAAAAGTCAATGTTTTGGTCATGGCCAGAAAAATTGGTAGGGTTCATTTTGGTCACAATCCAAACTTACTATACATTTCAGGTAATTGGCTGCAAATAAATTATCAAGATTTGTGGGTGATCGGATGGCTAGCTAGTGGGTCAGCCATGGTGCGGCGATTAGGGGATGGAGGGTCTCATGTGAAAATGAGATGCTTCCTTTGTGCAAAAGGTTTGGTCCATTGTCCTCGCCAATCCAATTTGGACATTACTAGTAAGCGCGCATGTGAAAATTCACGTGCATTCAAAATATAGTCGTGTACTTCCTCCGTTTCTAAATATAAGTCTTTTAAGATATTTTACTAGGACTCTACATACGGAGCAAAATGAATAAATCTATATTTTAATGTATGTCTATATACATTTGTATGTAGTCCACTAATGAAACCTCTTTAAAGACTTATATTTAGGAACGGAGGGAGTAGTAGCAGCCAAAAATATTCCAAACAAAGTTGTACTTTGATTAATTTTAAGGAAAACTATAATACTCCCTCCGTTTCTAAATATAAGTCTTTGTAGAGATTTCACTAGTAGACCACATACGGATGTATATAGACATATTTTAGAGTATACATTCAATCATTTTGCTCCGTATGTAGACATATAGTGAAATCCCTAAAAAGACTTATATTTAGGAACGGAGGGAGTAGAAAAATGTAGGTTATTAATGTACGTAAGCATGTTTCTCTATGAAGTCAATGATGGTCATTCTCATTGTTGCTAGGCTGCTGATGGCCGTTCATCAAAATCATGAATGCAAAATATACACATGTTTGATAACATTTTGTCCTTTTGAATCCCATTGATGAGAAAACATATTAGAAACGACATCACTCCTTTGGTTAAATCAAAGCATCTAAAGGCATGGATATGCCAGTAGAAAATAAAAGCACATTGTCATATACTTAATCTCATATGAAGTAACCTGAGTACAAAACGGCTATGATCTTAAATGACTTGTACATCAGGGAGAAGGCGGAGATGTATGCCATGTCCAATTGTGGAGAAGCATGAACGCTCATTGGGGGGAAAGAAGGAAGATACAACATGCTAATATTATTATTGTGGCATTAGTTCATAGTTTCCTTATGAAACATATGGTTGGCTTATCAGGACCTATCATCTAGATTTATGTTGCATACCAGTATTGCCCCCGGCAATATTTTGTGAGCCTTGGTATGTTGAATATGCCCTAGTTCTAAATGAAAATAAAGGGTCTGCATCTTCAATACTCTACGCACATGTGATCTATCTTGTCCCCTATTTACACAAAAGTTCAGTGCCCAACTCCATAATATGAATTCCCCTAAAAAAAAACTCCATAGTACAAAGGCACAGAGGAATTAATTAGTTCGGTTTGTAGCACCAACTCATCAACTTAAGAATTGTGAACCACATATCTAAGGAAATATTACCATGATTTAAAAATCTGGAATCATATAAAGGAAGCAATAGATATTGTACCAAAGCATTGGTTCGGTTCAAAAGTCAGCTAACACATATATAATAGTGGCGCTGACTTGCCATGAACCATGGTATTGAGAGAGGTATCATTCATCTTACTTTTACATTTTCCTTTTCTAGAATGAAATAATCCTGGTCTGGACATTTTTTTCACCTACTTCGATTAAGAAAGCAACTCTCTATATCATATACTCAAAGGTGTACATGTAATACATTGGAAATTAAAACTGAGATAAGGCATAAAATATAATATGGAATGGATGTATCAGCTATTAGAAGAGAAAGTTCAGCAGGTCTGTGCAAGACACCATATTACTTTTCCATGCGAGGAAACAATAAACACCACTAAAATAAACAGCGAATTTTAATCACCTGGAGTGGCATTGCTCTTCTTAGGTGGCAAACAAAATACCAAGACTTAGTCCTCTGTAACAGACTTCATACTTAGAAGAAAATGCCAAGATTTAGTAATTTAGTAATCGTGTACCTACAAATGCATGTATCAAATACTGTAGAAATTTTTATTGTACGTGTAAAATAAAAAATGCCCATATTCATTTTTCAGGCTAATAATATTGTGTAGAGATCATAATAAAACAAGTATATCCTATTTGAAACTGTTTCTGCACAACGTAACGTCAAAGAAAAAGACATGTTTTCATTTATCATCTATGTTTGGACACACCATGTTTAATACATGCTGCAAAAATATATTAGGCAAGAAATTCAAATTTTATGTGTATATACAATTCGATCCATAGTGCAAAATCACGAAGGTCTTCACTTGATTCCATGCAACCAACAACTACAAGAAAATAGTTGCATTTTCTTAAGAAAGCATGTGAAATAAATCTAGTTGTATGAAAAAAAACATGCACCGATAATAAACTACATAGGTGGAAGTTATCGGTGGAAACTACAACACAATATCAAGACTATGTATGTGTAGAGGCTATGTATCAAAGGACCTCATCGTGATTCAAAAAGCCATCAGATTGTATATCGCCTTTTCAATATTTGCAAGCGAAAGTTGAGAGCATTTCTCAAATGCAGATCACATATGCTTCAGTACAAAGGACAAGCAAGAATTCTGATCCCAATATATATTTGAAAACAAAGGCAGTACATTAGAAAATGATAATAATGTTCCAACCATCCCATATAGCATGAGAACAAAAGAAGATACCGTGCTGCTTCACCTGATATTACATCCAAAGTGTGTTCCTGACCGCAAAAATAGTAACCCCATGTTATCATGTGTTGCAAACACATAAAAGTTCCATCCTTTATAACTCCGAGCAACACTCTGTATGCCCCTGTCTTGTTAGGACAAAGCTCTAACAAGCACCGCATGCACAACAACACACTAAGCCGGTGAGACAACAGAAAGAAGTCAACTTACCCACTAAATTGATAGAGTAGGTCGTCTGCACTGTATAGACTTACTGAATGAACTTAACAACTTACGAAATCGATACCACACTTTGAGGACTATCTGCATGGACAACTTTGGCGCAGGTCATTGAATACAGATAGCTTTGGCGTCAGTTGTCTATAAACATATGTATAAATAGCCCTGATCACCGTTGATACAAGATTCTTAATTTGACCCATCTGAATTATCTCGCTAGTAGTTTTTAGACTACAAGACACATATAATAAAACAAATAATACTCCTAGAGTCATTCCTTTGGTGATTTGAATCCCCACGTGTTGCAGTGATCAGATTGAGAAGAGTAGCATTGAGAAAGGAGCCGCGGCGTTAACGCGATCGGGCTGGGAAGAGCTAGAAAACAGAAATCAAAGATTACTTGCAAGAAGAACAACATTATCCCAGCCACCATACAACACAAATCATAATAAACTAAATAATACATGGATGTGCATGCTTACCCTCTAGACAGTGGTCTCATGGGGTGTATACCTTTCAGGGGCGGAAACTGCTTTGGCCTTGGCCTGTGGTGACTCCATGGAGTTAATACTCGGACATGCAACAGTTGGTGTGCGTCCCGCCAGCCCTCCGCTCCGCCCAGCAACGCCTCACATGTGGGCAATCATAGTGGGAGGCAAATATCAGCATGGCTGTGAAAATCGATTTAGGAGTGGAATTGGCAGCGGGAGAGGCGGTACCGTCCGGGGCGAGTGTCCATGACGCGGTGGAGCAGACACTAGTGGGGACGGGGCCTTTAGCCCCGGCCCGTAAGGGGCTTTAGTCCCGGTTCACCAACCGGGACTAAAGGGGCGGGACTAAAGGCCTAACCTTTAGTCCCGGCCCGTCCTGTTACAAGCCGGGAACTAAAGGTGCTCCACGTGGGCGCCTCGTAGCGCCCCAGAGGCAGGCCCTTTAGTCCCGGTTCATTACACGGACCGGGACTAAAGAGTTTCAGATTTTGCTTATTTTTGGGTTTTTTTTTGAATGAAATTATTTTTGGGTTTTAGGGTTTAGGTGTTCGGGAGATTAACGTGATGCCTCGTTTGATGTTCGGGAATTAGTTTTCATATAATTTAAATAAAAATAATTATGCATATATATATAAGATTAACTTATCTTACAAGCGAGCATATATATACAATTATATGGAGATCTGAATTATCGGGACTAGAGCCCGTCTATTCGATTACATGGACAAACATCAGTAATGGCCCCTAGCTACACTAAATCGTCCTTTGTCATCTATAGCTTCCGTCCTCAGAAAGGTCGCAAGCTCCTCTGCAACAGCAATCGCGAGTTGCTCTGATAGGACCTTCGTCGTCATGGCCGTGTGCTATATAAGAAGAGGAGATGAATATGAATATCAATCATGATAACAAAGAATGACGGGTAAAAATAGAGGTGTGAATGTTCATTGCTTACGTCGAATCTGTGATCCTTGTGCTCAGAGGTAAACGTGCGAATGGTCTCGCAAACATAGTATCCGCATAGATGCGTTCCCCGTGGCTGCTGGTCGCACTTTACGAGAATAGAATATATATAATCAAAATAATAATCTAGCATCATAAATGTACTAAAAATAGAAGTATATCATACTACTACTTACCTGAGCCGCTCTAAAGGTCAGCTTCTCAGGAAAGTTTCCGGAAGTCACGCACTTGAACCGCTTCCAAACCCTGCCCGACAAGGATAATGATTTGCTAAGTTTTTCATTAATTGATATATCAGAAAATCATCGAAAGAGACCGACAGAGCGCAAGAATGATTGAAATTACCCTTGGAGCATGTCCTGCAGGCTTTGGAACTGTTCCAATGGTCTCGATAATGGGTCGAAGGCATCATATATATATATGTGTGTGTGTGTGTGTGTGTGTGTGTGTGTGTGTGTGTGTGTGTGTGTCAGTAACTTATCAATTACACTTATAAGTGAATGGACACAACAGAGTAAAGACCCTCACCTGAAGTTGTATGGAAACAGTATGTGGTCACAGAAATTTTGATCTGTTAGAAACCTTAGAAGGTTTTCCTCCGTCTCCTTGGGATAATCAGTTAGCGTCGCTATATGTATTTTATCTGGGTCAATAAACCCAATATTTAGGATGTTCTTACTTTTACAATCCAGAATCTTCATTCTGCATAATAGAGTACAAGTTATATATAGACAATGAATTGAAATAACTAAACAAGTTATATGTAGACAACGAATTGAAAAACTTATAGACAATAGCAACTCATAAGCGATTTGTCGAGGGCGTCGCCATTGTACATCTGGAAGAGTTCATCAAAGTCGATATGGATTTGTTCGGGGCGGCCGTAGTACTCCCGTGGGACACGCAGCACGATCATCGTTCTCCCATTCTTTGATTCACTTAAGTACCATTGATGCAAGTAACGTATATTTGTTGGGAGATCATATTTGCTGACCAAAGGCTCACCCATGAAAAACTGTGGCTTAGGGGCTACCACAGCCTTGGGTATCCTGTCGTTTTGGGAAGCCAGCAAATCTTCAACCGAGACACCACATTCAGCCGCCAACTCCTTTGCTATTTCAAAAGCTAGCCCCTGCACCGGAGGGGGAACATTCTCGGTTAACACCTTGAGGGGTGGGATCGACTGTTTGGCCTGTTGTCCAAGCTGAGGAACGTCTGATTTTTTCTTGCTTGTAGTTGAACTTGATTTGCTCCCACTTGCACTTGCACGTGATCTTCTCTTTTTCACTTCCTTCTGCAATGTGCGTGTATAGTCATCAGGCTTATGGTGTAAGTCATACTGTGATGGAAGGGTCGTGAAGTATTTTGCAAATGCTATTTGCTTCTCGGTGTATTCCGGGCGGGGCTCGGGTTCCTTCTTTTTCATCTGCGCATCATGATGTTCCTTTGCTATCCTGGCGTTTTCCTCGGGGGTACGATCATAAGGTCTGATAGGAAGATTAGCATGGCGTACCTTTGGGAGGGGCGACCGTTTGCGCTTTGGGGGGCTCCGTCGCTTAGGAATCGTCGGCGGAGCGTTCTTGGTGGCACGTTCCCGCTTAGTATCCGGAGCGGGCAGCGGCGGAGACGGACGACCCAAGTCCGGCGGCGGTGATAGAGATGGACTCGTGTTGTGCTGGCCGACGTCATGTGGAGGGCTTGGAGGTGATCTGCTCTTTTTCACTTCCTTCTGCAATGTGCGTGTATAGTCATCAGGCTTATGGTGTAAGTCATACTGTGATGGAAGGGTCGTGAAGTATTTTGCAAATGCTATTTGCTTCTCGATGTATTTCGGGCGGGGCTCGGGTTCCTTCTTTTTCATTTGCGCATGATGATGTTCCTTTGCTATCCTAGCGTTTTCCTTGGGGGTACGATCATAAGGTCTGATAGGAAGATTAGCATGGCGTACCTTTGGGAGGGGCGACCGTTTGCGCTTTGGGGGGCTCCGTCGCTTAGGAATCGTCGGCGGAGCGTTCTTGGTGGCACGCTCCCGCTTAGTATCCGGAGCGGGCGGCGGCGGAGACGGACGACCCAAGTCCGGCGGCGGTGATCGAGATGGACTCGTGTTGTGCTGGCCGACGTCATGTGGAGATCTTGGAGGTAATGGAGGTGTAGGGAACCTGCGACGACTCGGAGGCGGTGTTGGCCTTGGGGCCGAGCCTGGAAGCTTGATGTAGTTCTTGTCCCATAGGATGACTCCACCCAGTACTTCTCCGAGTGTCCTCTCATCTTCGGGTCCAGCTATGTTGAGCTCCATGTCATGAAACCCCGTCAGGATTTCATCCACCCCGACTTTAGCAAAGCCAGCTGGAATCTCACGGCCATGCCAGCGTGCATCAGGGCCAGAAGGTAAAGCTTGTCCGACGGCTACCTTCATGGATATGTTCTTGAATTTCTGATGGAGTTCACATGATGTTGACTCCTTGATTCCATCCACGGGGTAGCTGGGACCGCCCTCTATCATTCTTCGTGCATCGTCGGGCGGGGCCTCAGATTCAGCCACGCTGCTTTTCCGCTTAGATGGGGCGCCGGTAATATCAAGTGCAGGATCTTCCTGGCGCGCTACTCCTCTAAGCTCATCAATCTGCTTCTGTTGCTCGTTAATCCTGGCAAGCAACTGGTTGAACTTGTCATTCTCCTCATCCTGCTGCCGCTTCTTTGCTCTCTCTCGGCTTATGTAAGTGTCTTGGTCTCTGGCGAACCCAAGCCACCACGGGTAAGAAGGACCGAAGCCTCGCGTTCGTCCTCCATGTTCGTCATTGCCGAGGACCAGTGTGAACAAATCTTTCTCCCTATCTGCAGTGAACTTTCTTTTTCCCTCCTTAATTTCTTTCACTATCATTTCCCAATTATCCCTGGGTATCCTAAGACCGTCACTGCAGATGAGGTCCCCTGTTTTTTCGTCGTACGACCCACCATGCGCAAGGAACCAATTTCTTGCTCTCAATTCCCACTCATCACGGAGTGGTTCAGGTACGATGCCTTTATCTAGCACATCTTGCTCTTTCTTATCCCACTTTGGGATGGCAGTCTCATAGCCCCCTGGCCCAGCTTGTGGTGATATTTCTTCTTGTCGGCATTTATCTTGTTCTTTTCTGATAATGCCTGGGCATCTTCTGACTCCTTGTACTCTTGAAATTCCTTCCAGTGATTCGCCTGCTTGGCTAGATACCCCTCGAATACTCGCACTTTCTTTGTCTTCAGATAGTTTTTCCATAGCTTCTTCTTCCAGCTACGGAACAGTTCGACCATCTTCTTTAGAGTCCACTGCTTGACTTTGGCCCTCAGTTTGTCTGCGGCGTCTTCATTCTCACATTCTGGCAGGTTGAAATGTGACATGAGATCATTCCAAAGATTATCTTTGTACCTTTCGGCGACATAGTCACTATCGGCTGCCCCTTTGCGCTTGTTCCACTCCCGAACGCTGATCGGGACGTGATCCCTAACGAGAACTCCGCATTGCTTCTTGAATGTGTCAGCAGCATTTTTAGGAAGCTTGGGTTCGCCCGTAGGCAATATCACCTCAAAGGTGTAATGCGTCCGTGCATCCAACTTTCTAGTCGGGCCTCGTTTCGTAGCTTTGCTCGATGTGGAGGCCTAAGAGGGAGAAACATTCGTCAAATGAATGTATATGTATACAATATAGAGCTATCTCCAATATTTTTCACATATTACAAGTGATTGTCAAACTTCATATGTATACCTCGCCGGACTTTATTATTTCTTCACCGGCTTCTCCATCAGTGGAGCTATCACCTTCTCCGTCATTGGACCTATCTCCTGCCCCATCGGCTTCATCTTCGTGTCGCTCGACCTCCATTCCATATCCGGAGGCGTTTAGATATGACGACGGAGATTCAGCTGGTTCAGCATCGGGGCCGTCTTTGATTATATCTTCGAGAAGTTCTTCCTCTTCGAGGTTCCTGATATGTGGATCCATAGTTCTGCAAAAAACGGACATTTGATTAACTAATAAACTAACAAACTATATAAGAGGGGTTGGAAACTTCGAAGTGTCGTTTTATATAGGAGGACCTTTAGTCCCGGGTCTTGGCTAAAACCTAAACTCTAAAATACCAGCCGAGCGGAGCCCAGTCCCGGACACTTAAGCATATACAATAGCAAAATTAAACTAGTTCTATTAATTTTCTTGCTAAAAATAAACTATTAACACTTAAGCATATACAATAGCAAAATTAAACTATTAACACTTAAGCATATACAATAGCAAAATTAAGCAATAATCTAAGAAACACTATTAACACTTAAGCATATACACTATACAATAGCAAAATTAAATGACAAAATAATATTTCTTCTTCTTGTAACCCTAAACTAATTTTTCCTCTTCTTCTATTTCTCCTCCTCTTCTACTTCTACTTCTCCTCTTCTTCTACTACTTCTCCTCTTCTCTTCTTCTACTTCTCCTCTCCCCCTCTTCTAATTTTTTCTCTTCTTCTACTTCTCCTCTTCTTCTATTTTTCCTCTTCTTCTCCTCTCCTCCTCTTCTTATTCTCCTTTTGTTGGAATTATGCCCTAGAGGCAATAATAAATATAGTTATTATTATAATTCTTGTATCAAGATAACCGTTTATTATCCATGCTATAATTGTATTGACTGAAGACTCATTTACATGTGTGGATACATAGACAAAACACCATCCCTAGCAAGCCTCTAGTTGGCTAGCCAGTTGATCAAAGATAGTCAGTGTCTTCTGATTATGAACAAAGTGTTGTTGCTTGATAACTGGATCACGTCATTAGGAGAATCACGTGATGGACTAGACCCAAACTAATAGACGTAGCATGTTGATCGTGTCATTTTGTTGCTACTGTTTTCTGCGTGTCAAGTATTTATTCCTATGGCCATGAGATCATATAACTCACTGACACCGGAGGAATGCTTTGTGTGTATCAAACGTCGCAACGTAACTGGGTGACTATAAAGATGCTCTACAGGTATCTCCGAAGGTGTTAGTTGAGTTAGTATGGATCAATACTGGGATTTGTCACTCCGTGTGACGGAGAGGTATCTCGGGGCCCACTCGGTAATACAACATCACACACAAGCCTTGCAAGCAATGTAACTTAGTGTAAGTTGTGGGATCTTGTATTACGGAACGAGTAAAGAGACTTGCCGGTAAACAAGATTGAAATAGGTATACGGATACTGACGATCGAATCTCGGGCAAGTAACATACCGAAGGACAAAGGGAATGACATACGGGATTATATGAATCCTTGGCACTGAGGTTCAAACGATAAGATCTTCGTAGAATATGTAGGATCCAATATGGGCATCCAGGTCCCGCTATTGGATATTGACGAAGGACTCTCTCGGGTCATGTCTACATAGTTCTCGAACCCACAGGGTCTGCACACTTAAGGTTCGACGTTGTTTTATGCGTATTTGAGTTATATGGTTGGTTACCGAATGTTGTTCGGAGTCCTGGATGAGATCACGGACGTCACGAGGGTTTCCGGAATGGTCTGGAAACGAAGATTGATATATAGGATGACCTCATTTGATTACCGGAAGGTTTTTCGAAGTTACCGGGAATGTACCGGGAATGACGAATGGGTTCCGGGAGTTCACCGGGGGGGCAACCCATCCTGGGGAAGCCCATAGGCCTTGAGGGTGGCACACCAGCCCTTAGTGGGCTGGTGGGACAGCCCAAGAGGGCCCTATGCGCCTAGAGAAGAAAATCAAGGAGAAAAGAAAAAAAAGAGGAGGTGGGAAGGGAAGGAAGGACTCCCGCCCACCAAACCAAGTACAACTCGGTTTGGGGGGGAACCTTCCCCCTTGAGGCTCCTTGAGCCCCAAGGCAAGGTCCCCTCCCTCCCACCTATATATACGGAGGTTTTAGGGCTGATTTGAGACGACTTTTCCACGGCAGCCCGACCACATACCTCCACGGTTTTTCCTCTAGATCGCATTTCTGCGAAGCTCGGGCGGAGCCCTGCTGAGACAAGGTCATCACCAACCTCCGGAGCGCCGTCACGCTGCCGGAGAACTCTTCTACCTCTCCGTCTCTCTTGCTGGATCAAGAAGGCCGAGATCATTGTCGAGCTGTACGTGTGCTGAACGCGGAGGTGCCGTCCGTTCGGTACTAGATCGTGGGACTGATCGCGGGATTGTTCGCGGGGCGGATCGAGGGACGTGAGGACGTTCCACTACATCAACCGCGTTCACTAATGCTTCTGCTGTACGGTCTACAAGGGTACGTAGATCACTCATCCCCTCTCGTAGATGGACATCACCATGATAGGTCTTCGTGCGCGTAGGAAAATTTTTGTTTCCCATGCAACGTTCCCCAACAGTGGCATCATGAGCTAGGTTCATGCGTAGATGTCTTCTCGAGTAGAACACAAAAGTTTTTGTGGGCGGTGATGTGCGTTTTGCTGCCCTCCTTAGTATTTTCTTGATTCCGCGGTACTGTTGGATTGAAGCGGCTTGGACCGACATTACTCGTACGCTTACGAGAGACTGGTTTCATCGTTACGAGTAACTCCGTTGCTCAAAGATGACTAGCAAGTGTCGGTTTCTCCAACTTTAGTTGAATCGGATTTGACCGAGGAGGTCCTTGTATGAGGTTAAATAGCAACTCATATATCTCCGTTGTGGTGTTTGCGTAAGTAAGATGCGATCCTACTAGATACCCATGGTCACCACGTAAAACATGCAACAACAAAATTAGAGGACGTCTAACTTGTTTTTGCAGGGTATGCTTGTGATGTGATATGGCCAACGATGTGATGTGATATATTGGATGTATGAGATGATCATGTTGTAATAGAAAATATCGACTTGCACATCGATGGTACGACAACCGGCAGGAGCCATAGGGTTGTCTTTATACTAACGTTTGTGCTTGCAGATGCGTTTACTATTTTGCTAGGATGTAGCTTTAGTAGTAATAGCATGAGTAGCACGACAACCCCGATGGCAACACGTTGATGGAGATCATGGTGTGGCGCTGGTGACAAGAAGATCGTGTCGGTGCTTTGGTGATGGAGATCAAGAGGCACGTGATGATGGCCATATCATGTCACTTATGAATTGCATGTGATGTTAATCCTTTTTTCGCACCTTATTTTGCTTAGAACGACGGTAGCATTATGAGGTGATCTCTCACTAAAATTTCAAGACGAAATTGTGTTCTCCCTGACTATGCACCGTTGCTACAGTTCGTCGTTTCGAGACACCACGTGATGATCGGGTGTGATAGACTCAACGTTCACATACAACGGGTGCAAAACAGTTGCGCACGCGGAACACTCGGGTTAAGCTTGACGAGCCTAGCATGTGAGGACATGGCCTCGGAACACATGAGACCGAAAGGTCGATCATGAATCATATAGATGATATGATTAGCATAGGGATGCTTACCACTGAAACTATACTCAACTCACGTGATGATCGGACTTGAGCTAATGTAAGTGGATCATGAACCACTCAAATGACTAGAGAGATGTACTTTTTGAGTGGGAGTTTAGCAAATAATTTGATTAAGTTAAACTCTAATTATCTTGAACATAGTCTAAGTCCACTTTGAATATATTTGTGTTGTAGATCATGGCTCACGCGACAGTCACCCTGAATTTTAATACGTTCCTAGAGAAAGCTAAGTTGAAAGATGATGGAAGCAACTTTGTAGACTGGGCCCGTAATCTTAAGCTAATCTTACAAGCTGGGAAGAAGGATTATGTCCTTAATGCTGCGCTAGGAGATGAACCACCCGCTACGGCTGATCAGGATGTTAAGAACGCTTGGTTAGCACGTAAGGAGGACTACTCAATAGTTCAATGTGCAGTCTTGTATGGCTTAGAACCGGGACTTCAACGTCGCTTTGAGCGTCATGGAGCATTTGAGATGTTCCAGGAGTTGAAGTTTATCTTTTAGAAGAACGCCCGGATCGAGAGGCATGAGACCTCCGATAAATTCTATGCTTGCAAGATGGAGGAAAACTCGTCTGTCAGTGAACATGTGCTCAAAATGTCTGGGTACTCAAACCGTCTAGCTGAGTTGGGGATTGAACTCCCGCAAGAGGCTATCACTGACAGAATCCTTCAATCACTGCTGCCAAGCTATAAAGGCTTTGTGTTGACCTACAACATGCAAGGGATGAACAAGTCTCTCGGCGAGTTGTTTGCGATGCTGAAAGTCGCAGAGTCTGAACTCCGTAAAGAGCATCAAGTGTTGATGGTGAATAAGACCACTAGTTTCAAGAGAAACGGCAAAGGCAAGAAGGGTAATTCGAAGAAGAGTGGCAAGCCTGTTGCCAATCCGACGAAGAAACCCAAAGCTGGACCTAAGCCTGAAACGGAGTGTTACTATTGCAAGGGTATGGGTCACTGGAAGCGCAATTGCCCCAAGTATCTGGCAGATAAGAAGGCGGCCAAAGAAAAATCAGGTATATTTGATATACATGTTATTGATGTGTACTTAACCGGCTCTCGTAGTAGTACCTGGGTATTCGATACCGGTTCTGTTGCTCATATTTGCAACTCGAAACAGGAACTGCGGAATAGACGAAGGCTGGCGAAAGATGAAGTGACGATGCGCGTAGGAAATGGTTCCAAGGTTGATGCAATCGCCGTCGGCACAGTTTCACTTCAGTTACCATCAGGATTAGTGATGAACTTAAATCATTGTTATTTAGTGCCTGCGTTGAGCATGAACATTATATCTGGATCTTGTTTATTGCGAGACGGTTACTCTTTTAAGTCAGAGAATAATGGTTGTTCTATTTCTATGAGTAACATCTTTTATGGTCATGCACCTAATGTGAGAGGATTGTTCATATTGAATCTTGATAGCGATACACATATACATAACATTGAGACCAAAAGAGTTAGAGTTAATAATGATAGCGCCATATTTTTGTGGCACTGCCGCTTAGGTCATATTGGTGTAAAGCGCATGAAGAAACTCCATGCTGATGGACTTTTGGAGTCACTTGACTTTGATTCACTTGACACATGCGAACCATGCCTCATGGGCAAGATGACTAAGACTCCGTTCTCCGGAACAATGGAGCGTGCAAGTGACTTATTGGAAATCATACATACCGATGTGTGTGGTCCGATGAGCGTAGAGGCACGCGGCGGATATCGTTATTTTCTCACCTTCACTGACGATTTGAGTAGATATGGTTATGTCTACTTGATGAAACACAAGTCTGAAACATTTGAAAAGTTCAAGCAATTTCAGAGTGAAGTGGAAAATCATCGTAACAAGAAGATCAAGTTCCTGCGGTCTGATCGTGGGGGTGAATATCTGAGTTTCGAGTTTGGTACTCACTTAAGACAGTGTGGAATTGTTTCACAGTTAACACCGCCTGGAACACCACAGCGTAATGGTGTGTCCGAACGTCGTAATCGTACTCTATTAGAGATGGTGCGATCTATGATGTCTCTTACTGATTTGCCGTTATCGATTTGGGGTTATGCATTAGAAACAGCTGCATTCACTTTAAATAGGGCACCATCAAAATCCATTGAGACGACACCATACGAACTGTGGTATGGCAAAAGGCCAAAATTGTCGTTTCTTAAAGCTTGGGGATGTGATGCTTATGTCAAAAAGCTTCAGCCTGAAAAGCTGGAACCCAAAGCGGAAAAGTGCGTCTTCATAGGTTACCCAAAAGAGACTGTTGGGTACACCTTCTATCTCAAATCCGAGGGCAAAGTGTTTGTTGCTAAAATGGAGCTTTTCTCGAGAAGGAGTTTCTCTCGAGAGAATTGAGTGGGAGGAAGATAGAACTTGACGAGGTTGTCGAACCTCTCATCCCTCTGGATGGTGGCGCAGAGCAAGGGGAAACCTCTGTCGTTGCGACGCCGGTTGAGGAGGAAGTTAATGATGATGATCATGAAACTCCGGTTCAAGTTTCTGTCGAACCACGCAGGTCGACGAGACCACGTGCTGCTCCAGAGTGGTACGGTAATCCCGTCTTATCAATCATGTTGTTAGACAACAATGAGCCTGCAAATTATGAAGAAGCAATGGTGGGCCCAGATTCCAACAAATGGCTAGAAGCCATGAAGTCCGAGATAGGATCCATGTATGAGAACAAAGTGTGGACTTTGGAGGTACTACCTGAGGGCCGCAAGGCTATTCAAAACAAATGGATCTTTAAGAGGAAGACGGACGCTGACGGCAATGTGACCGTTTATAAAGCTCGACTTGTGGCAAAGGGTTTTTCACAAGTTCAAGGAGTTGACTACGATGAGACATTCTCACCCGTAGCGATGCTTAAGTCCGTCAGAATCATGTTAGCAATAGCTGCATTTTTCGATTATGAAATCTGGCAGATGGATGTCAAAACAGCGTTCCTTAACGGTTTCCTTAAAGAAGAGTTGTATATGATACAGCCCGAAGGTTTTGTCGATCCTAAGAATGCTAACAAAGTGTGCAAGCTCCAGCGATCCATTTATGGACTGGTGCAAGCATCTGGAGTTGGAACAAACGTTTTGATGAGGTGATCAAAGCATTTGGGTTTATACAAGTGGTTGGAGAATCTTGTATTTACAAGAAAGTGAGTGGGAGCTCTGTGGCGTTTCTAATATTATATGTGGATGACATATTGCTGATTGGAAACAACGTGGAGTATTTGGAGAGCATAAAAGATTACTTGAATAAAAGTTTCTCTATGAAGGACCTAGGAGAAGCTGCTTACATTCTAGGCATTAAGATCTATAGGGATAGATCAAAACGCCTGATAGGACTTTCACAAAGCACATACCTTGATAAAGTTTTGAAGAGGTTCAAAATGGAACAGTCCAAGAAAGGGTTCTTGCCAGTTTTACAAGGTACGAAATTGAGTAAGACTCAGTGCCCAGCAACTGATGAAGATAGAGAGCATATGCGCTCCGTCCCCTATGCTTCAGCCATAGGTTCTATCATGTACGCAATGCTGTGCACTAGACCGGATATTAGCCTGGCCATAAGTATGGCGGGTAGGTTCCAGAGTAATCCAGGAGTGGATCACTGGACAGCGGTCAAGAATATCCTGAAGTACCTGAAAAGGACTAAGGAGATGTTTCTCGTGTATGGAGGTGATGAAGAGCTCGCCGTAAAAGGTTACGTCGATGCAAGCTTTGACACAGATCCGGACGACTCTAAGTCGCAAACCGGATACGTATTTATTCTTAATGGGGGTGCGGTAAGCTGGTGCAGTTCCAAGCAAAGCGTCGTAGCAGATTCTACATGTGAAGCGGAGTACATGGCTGCCTCGGAGGCGGCTAAGGAGGGTGTCTGGATAAGCAGTTCATGACGGATCTTGGAGTGGTGCCAAGCGCACTGAATCCAATAACCTTGTTCTGTGACAACACGGGTGCCATTGCCTTAGCAAAGGAACCACGGTTTCACAAGAAGACCAGACACATCAAACGACGCTTCAACCTCATCCGCGACTACGTCGAGGGAGAGGACGTAAATATATGCAAAGTGCACACGGATCTGAATGTAGCAGACCCGCTGACTAAACCTCTTCCACGGCCAAAGCATGATCAACACCAGAACTGTATGGGTGTTAGATTTATTACAATGTAATTCGCATGATGATGTGAGGGCTAGATTATTGACTCTAGTGCAAGTGGGAGACTGTTGGAATTATGCCCTAGAGGCAATAATAAATATAGTTATTATTATAATTCCTGTATCAAGATAATCGTTTATTATCCATGCTATAATTGTATTGAATGAAGACTCATTTACATGTGTGGATACATAGACAAAACACCGTCCCTAGCAAGCCTCTAGTTGGCTAGCCAGTTGATCAAAGATAGTCAGTGTCTTCTGATTATGAACAAAGTGTTGTTGCTTGATAACTAGATCACGTCATTAGGAGAATCACGTGATGGACTAGACCCAAACTAATAAACGTAGCATGTTGATCGTGTCATTTTGTTGCTACTGTTTTCTGCATGTCAAGTATTTATTCCTATGACCATGAGATCATATAACTCACTGACACCGGAGGAATGCTTTGTGTGTATCAAACTTCGCAACGTAATTGGGTGACTATAAAGATGCTCTACAGGTATCTCCGAAGGTGTTAGTTGAGTTAGTATGGATCAAGACTGGGATTTGTCACTCCGTGTGACGGAGAGGTATCTCGGGGCCCACTCGGTAATACAACATCACACACAAGCCTTGCAAGCAATTTAACTTAGTGTAAGTTGCGGGATCTTGTATTACGGAACGAGTAAAGAGACTTGCCGGTAAACGAGATTGAAATAGGTATACGGATACTGACGATCGAATCTCGGGCAAGTAACATACCGAAGGACAAAGGGAATGACATACGGGATTATATGAATCCTTGGCACTGAGGTTCAAACGATAAGATCTTCGTAGAATATGTAGGATCCAATATGGGCATCCAGGTCCCGCTATTGGATATTGACCGAGGACTCTCTCGGGTCATGTCTACATAGTTCTCGAACCCGCAGGGTCTGCACACTTAAGGTTCGACGTTGTTTTATGCGTATTTGAGTTATATGGTTGGTTACCGAATGTTGTTCGGAGCCCGGATGAGATCACGGACGTCATGAGGGTTTCCGGAATGGTCCGGAAACGAAGATTGATATATAGGATGACCTCATTTGATTACCGGAAGGTTTTTCGGAGTTACCGGGAATGTACCGGGAATGACGAATGGGTTCTGGGAGTTCACCGGGGGGGCAACCCACCCTGGGGAAGCCCATAGGCCTTGTGGGTGGCACACCAGCCCTTAGTGGGCTGGTGGGACAGCCCAAGAGGGCCCTATGCGCCTAGAGAAGAAAATCAAGGAGAAAAGAAAAAAAAAGAGGAGGTGGGAAGGGAAGGAAGGACTCCCTCCCACCAAACCAAGTCCAACTCGGTTTGGGGGGGGGACCTTCCCCCTTGGACTCGGCCGACCCCCTTGGGGCTCCTTGAGCCCCAAGGAAAGGTCCCCTCCCTCCCACCTATATATACGGAGGTTTTAGGGCTGATTTGAGACGACTTTTCCACGGCAGCCCGACCACATACCTCCACGGTTTTTCCTCTAGATCGCGTTTCTGCGGAGCTCGGGCGGAGCCCTGCTGAGACAAGGTCATCACCAACCTCCAGAGCGCCGTCACACTGTCGGAGAACTCTTCTACCTCTCCGTCTCTCTTGCTGGATCAAGAAGGCCGAGATCATCGTCGAGCTGTACGTGTGCTGAACGCGGAGGTGCCGTCCGTTCGGTACTAGATCGTGGGACTGATCGCGGGATTGTTCGCGGGGCGGATCGAGGGACGTGAGGACGTTCCACTACATCAACGCGTTCACTAACGCTTCTGCTGTACGGTCTACAAGGGTACGTAGATCACTCATCCCCTCTCGTAGATGGACATCACCATGATAGGTCTTCGTGCGCGTAGGAAAATTTTTGTTTCCCATGCGACGTTCCCCAACACCTTTTTCTTCTTTTCTTCTCCTCCTCTTCTTATTTTCCTTTTTCCTAATTCTACATATTACTAACCCTAATAATCTAGCACAAACCTAATAACAATAGGAATTAAATGACAAAAAAATCTTTTTCTTCTTTTCTTCCCTTTTTCTTCCTTTCTTCTCCTTTTTCTTCCTTTCTTCTCCTTTTTCTTCCTTTCTTCCCTTTTTTTCTTTTCTTCTCCTTTTTCTTCTTTTCATCTCCTTTTTCTTCTTTTCTTCTCCTTCCCTTTTTCTTCCTTTCTTCTCCTTTTTCTTCCTTTCTTCTCCTTTTTCTTCCTTTCTTCCCTTTTTCTTCTTTTCTTCTCCTTTTTCTTCTTTCCTTCTCCTTTTTCTTCTTTTCTTCTCCTTCCCTTTTTCTTCCTTTCTTCTCCTTTTTCTTCCTTTCTTCTCCTTTTTCTTCTTTTCTTCTCCTTTTTCTTCCTTTCTTCTCCTTTTTCTTCTTTTCTTCTCCTTTTTCTTCTTTTCTTCTACTGGCCGGAGTGTTGGGGAGGAGGGGGCGGGGGCCTTACCGGCCGGAGGTGTCGACGGCGCACGGCGAGGAGGACGGCGGCGAGCGGCGAGGAGGGCGGCGTGCGGCGAGGAGGACGGCGGCGGCGAGCAGGACGACGGCGACGGCGAGGAGGACGGCAGGCGGCGGCGAGCAGGACGGCGGGCAGCCTGAAGGCGTCGTCGAGTTCGTCGCTGTGCCGCGCCGGGCTGGAGAACGAGAGGAAGAAGAAGAGAAATGGACGATTTGGGTTTGAAATTTTCTAACTCCCGCTTATACAGGTGGATCTTTAGTCCCGGTTCGTGCGTCCACCCGGGACTAAAGACCCCCTTTAGTCCCGGTTCTTGCCACGCCCCGGGACTAGTCCCGGGGCGTGGCAAGAACCGGGACTAAAGGGGGTCTTTAGTCCCGGGTGGAGCCACGACCCGGGACTAAAGGCCCTTTTTCGGCAGACCAGAAGGCGGGAAGCACGGGCCTTTAGTCCTGGCGCGGCGCTCCAACTAGGACTATAATGTTGCCTATATAAACCCTCACCCCTGCCCACCATATCCCCTGTTTTTTGGTTGTTGAAGTGTGACCATGCCATGCTCTTGCCACTCTAGTTCATGCACATGACGTGTTCGATGAAATGCCCGAGCCACTCTACTTAAGCTTTCTCCTCTCCAAGCTCGACCTCCAAGCTCCATTTTCCTTAATATTTGTCTAGGTTTGGCCGTGCACCAACTGCACAAGTGTTTTAAAAGGTTAGCTACTTCATCCTTTCATTTGTCACTGCTAGTGTAGCTCATTTCAAATGCTCAAATTAACTTCTTAGAGTCTGCACATGCGTAGGGTGTCGTCCCGTGCCCGTCCTCACCATTGTCGATCGCCCCGTGCCGATCTCGTCGCGAGCACCACCGTGGTGAGCCTCTTGTTCTTATCTTCTTTTTAAAATAAAAAAATCTTACTTGTATGATTTAGATACATACTTGTATAAATTACTCACTTTCATTATTTTTTGTTATTATATAGTGCGATGGTTTTGGTATCCGCCTCCGTCGGCCCTCGTCCTGTCTATGATTCGGATGTGGTATATATTATATTTTATAACTATTTGTTTTATTTAGTGTTTATGACAATTATGACGACCAACGTGACATATATTTTTTTAATCTAGGAGGTATGTGAACCGGAAATTCCAACCCACATAAAAATTCTTGTCGAGAAGTTAAATTTGGTTGAAAAAGAAAACAAATACTTGAAGAAAAAATTGAAAATAATTGAGGATAAGAATATGGAACTGGAGTTGCATGTCGTCGATGTCATCGATGATCGCAAGATGAAGATCGATGCGATGCGGTTGAAGATGGATGCAATGCGCTTGAAGATGGATGAAATGCGCTTGAAGATTAAGAATATTAGAAAATATGCCATTGATAAAGAGGCTTGGTATCATTATGTTGTTGGGTCAATTGTTACCTTAGTTGCGATTTTGATCGCGTTTGCTGTTGCATTTAAATGTTTTACATAGTTGTATGTTGTTTTATGAGAGAAATTTATGTATTTATTTTTTGCAATAATAACATTTGATCACTACTGTTCTTTGGCTTTAATGTGATGATGAACTTGTATTAATTTGGTCATATGTTCTGCAATGGTTTTTTGATATATTTAATTTCATAATAGAGATGAATCGCCAATGATAATATTTAATTTCATAATATGGTTTTTTGAACTCCATACTTTTTGTGTGTTCAAAATGCACCATTCAAAGGCACATCACAAAATTTCAACAATTTCTGACATCATTTGGTATATTTCGTGCATTTACTTTTTTTTGAGCTAGTTGACCCTGAAATTAAAAAGCACTACAAATGAACTCTCAAAATGTTGAAAGTCCACACAAAACTCAATGACCTCCTCTGTTCCATAGCCCTTGGAGATGCTTCCTTCTGGCCTAGCACGGTTACGAACATATTTCTTTAAGACTCCCATGAACCTCTCGATGGGGAACATATTGTGTAGAAACACAGGACCGAGAATTCTAATCTCTTCGACTAGGTGAACTAGGAGGTGTGTCATTATATTGAAGAAGGATGGCGGGAACAACAACTCAAAGCTGACCAGACATTGGACCACATCAATATGTAACCCTCATAGACTTTCTCGATCGATTACCTTCTGAGAAATTGCCCTGAGGAATGCACATACCTTCACAATTGCCAGGCGAACATTTTCCGGTAGAATTCCCCTCAATGCAACCGGAAGCAATTGTGTCATAAGCACGTGGCAGTCATGAGACTTTAGGTTTTGGAATTTTTTGTCTTTCATATTTACGATTCCCTTTATATTTGACGAGAAGCCAGTCGGGACCTTGATACTGAAAAGGACTTCAAAGAAGATTTCCTTCTCTTCCTTAGTAAGAGCGTAGCTGGCACGCCCTTGAAACTGCCCTGGATGCATGCCATCTCTTCCTTTATGACGTTCCTGGTCCTCCCGTGCTTCCGGTGTATCTTTTGACTTCCCATACAAGCCCAGGAAGCCTAGAATATTCAGCAGATATTCTTCGTCAGGTGCATCACGTCGATTGCCGAGCGGACCTCATGGACTTCCCAGTAGGGTAGCTCCCAAAATATAGATTTCTTCTTCCACATGGGTACGCGCTTATCAGGGCCGTTAGGAACAGGTTGGCTGCCAGGACCCTTTCCAAATATTACTTTTAAATCTTTGACCATATCAAATACTTCAGCACCAGTACGGATGACAGGCTTCCCCCGGGGTTCTGCCTTGCCATTGAAATGCTTGCCTTTTTTCTTTAAGGGATGCTTGGGCGGAAGAAAACGACGATTGTACGGGTACACATTCTTCCTACATTTGTCCAGATATATACTTTCTGTCTGATCCAAACAGTGTGTGCATGTATTGTATCCCTTGTTTGACTGTCCTGAAATGTTACTAAGAGCAGGCCAATCATTGATGGTTACGAAAAGCAACGCTCGAAGGTCAAATTCCTCTTGTTTGTGCTCGTCCCACACACGTACACCTGGTTCGGCCCACAGCTGTAAAAGTTCATCAACTAATGGCCTTAGGTACACATCAATATCGTTGCCGGGTTGCTTTGGACCTTGGATAAGCACTCGCATCATAATGAACTTCCGCTTCATGCACAACCAAGGAGGAAGGTTGTAGATACATAGAGTAACGGGCCAGGTGCTGTGACTGCAACTCTGCTCCCCAAAAGGATTCATGCCATCTGTACTCAGACCTAACCATAAGTTCCTTGCGTCAGCTGCAAATCTCGGGAACTCTCTCTCAATTTTTCTCCACTGCCGACCATCAGCGGTGTGCCTCAACTTATCGTCTTTCATACGATCTTCCATGTGCCATCGCAACAACTTCGCATGATCTTTATTTCTGAACAGACGTTTCAACCGTGGTATTATAGGAGCATACCACATCACCTTGGCAGGAACCCTCTTCCTGGGTGGCTCGCCCTCAATATCACCAGGGTCATCTTTTCTGATCTTATACCGCAATGCAGTGCATACCAGGCATTTATCCATATTCTCGTACTTCTCACCGCAGTAGAGGATGCAGTCATTAGGGCATGCATGTATCTTCTGCACGTCTAATCCTAGAGGGCAAACAAGCTTCTTTGCTTCGTACGTGCTGGCGGGCAATTCGTTCTTTCTTGGAAGCATCTTCTTCATCAGTACTAGCAACTTTTCGAATGACGAGTCAATCACACCGGTCTCTGCCTTCCACTTCAGCAATTCCAGTGTGCTACCCAGCTTCTTCTGGCCATCTTCACAAGTTGGGTACAACAATTTGTTGTGGTCCTGTAACATCTGCTTGAACTGCAACCTCTCCTTTTCTGTGTCGCAACCTCGTCGTGCATCAGAAATGACCCGGCCAAGATCATCAGCGGGCTCATCTGGTTCCCGTTCTTCATCCTGATCTTCTTCTTCATTGTCTTCCATTGCGGTATCAGCATACTCAGGGAACATAGATCGGTAGTTGTCATCATCGTTCTCTTCTTCTTCATCGTCGTCTTCCATCATAACCCCTCTTTCTCCGTGCTTGGTCCAAACATTATAGCCCGACATAAAACCGGACCGAAGCAGGTGGCTCTGAATGACTCTTGAGGAAGTGTAATCCTTCTCATTCCGACATTCAACACATGGACAAAACATATAGCCACCACCATGCTTGTTCGCATCGGCTGCATCTCGAAAAGAATGCACGCCTTCTCTATAAGCGGTTGTGCGTCGATCACTGTACATCCATGGATGGCTCATCTGTGTTATACGACAGTATATCAAATACAATCACGATCCTAAAAATTAGTACCGCACGGTCTAAACGAGGAAATATAGTTGCTAACCTTTTAGAATAAGTAGAAATAAAGAGGAAGAGGTTTAAGCGTGGCTCAGGCATCTCATATCGTAGTTGTGTTCGGTGAACTAAAGCGGCATCGCTCTAACACACATTTCAACAAACACCTCTAGTGCATCAAAAAAAGTGGAGAGCTAGCACCCACCCACAATCCTCCATCCAAGAAAAATGCAAGGAAGAGGGGAGAGGGGGGCTCTGCTATATATAGGCAGAGGACTTTAGTCCCGGTTTGAGACACAAACCGGGACTAAAGGTGGCGCACATGCGGACTGCCCACCGCGTAGCCCTTTAGTCCCGGTTTGGGACACGAACCGGGACTAAAGGCTCCTTACAGGCCGGGACTAAAGCCTCGAGGGAGGCATTGAGAATTGGGGCGACGTGGCTGGGCCTTTAGTCTCGGCCCAAAGGCAGGCCGGGACTAAAGGGTCCCGGCCAAAGGCCCGTTTTCCACTAGTGAGAGGAGTAGGATGACGGCCGACCGTCCTGCCGTCGCCAACCTTGGCGCATGGAGGCCGCCTCCTGTCCGCTAGAAGCCTTGAGGACAGAGTGGAGGAGAACCACGATGATACTACCTCTTCTCTCGACGCTCGACCAAGGAGCCTACCTCGATCACCTCTGTATCCATGGCGACCTAGATGTGGCATGGATGCAGGCCGTCTCCTGTCCGGCCCGATCTCGGTCTGGGACGTTAGGGTAGGGAGAGAATGTGAGGGGAAGGGGGGTGTGAGGATGGGGCGGCGGTGGCCGGAGAGAGGGGCACCGGAGGTGGGAGGGAGAGGAGGTCGGAGGTGGGGAAGATGGTGGTTGCGGCGGCGACTGAATCGGGGGTGGGAGAGGAGGTGAGGAGCGGGGTGTGAGGGGTCGGGCAAGCGGCGCGAGGACGTGAGACAAAGCCGTAGGGATTAGCAGCATTTCGTTAGTAGACTGTAGATCATTAAGTCACTTAATCAGACGGCTAATACGTTTAGTTAGATCTGTCCTTCTATGCTTTTATAGGGATAGTAGATGAGATCATTTAGAAAGAAAGACAACGTCGTTCATTTTGTTTAGGAACTGTCGAGTCAATCCCAATTGACACATTCTTTGTTTGCACCAACACCTATCAGCATTGTTGAACATGTAACATGTATGTCAGGCCATCATGTCATGTTAGGCAAGCACCCTTGTACATCAAGTCAAATGACGAGAGTAGTTAGTAGATAGAAGATCTTCCTGTTTTGGTTTATCTTTATCACCTTAGGCTGGCCATAATGAAATTAACTAAGGTAATATCATGTATATAAGACTAGCAAATATGCTGATGTGGTAGACAATTAAAGAAGAAAGAGAGGGTTAGAGTAACATAGGTAAATACCGTAACATGTTAAATGATGTGCTACTATGTGTCATGCATGTCAATAAATAAAGTCATCTATGATACTACTTTATGATACTATGCACTATGAAGGTAGTATCATACAATAATATCATATGCATGATATATGCTACCGTCACCTGTAACCTAATGAGAGATGGGTCTCTCCGGTATCAACATATACATCATGTGGCGCTCCCACGAGGGTAGAGACACTTACACAATTGACATATTCCTCTTCCCCCACATCTAGTGATCATCCTTGTTGGAGCATATATCTCCATATGTGGTTTTGGTACTTGATGACAATTCCTATGGACTAATGGTTGCCTTAAGTTACATTTATAGGATTTGTCCATAGGCACTTCTTGAAGTCCATCTGTTGGGTTCAAGGAGTTTATATGATGACCAAGATGGTATTCAAGGTATTATCCAAAGAATGGTCATAGAGACACATGGTTGATCAAGATCTCAGACAAAGAGTAAATCAAGATGATCAACACACAAAGCGTACAAGATGTACCGAGAGGGATCACATATATCTCCATATGTGGTTTTGGTACTTGATGACAATTCCTATGGACTAATGGTTGCCTTAAGTTACATTTATATGATTTGTCCATAGGCACTTCTTGAAGTCCATCTGTTGGGTTCAAGGAGTTTATATGATGACCAAGATGGTATTCAAGGTATTATCCAAAGAATGGTCATAGAGACACATGGTTGATCAAGATCTCAGACAAAGAGTAAATCAAGATGATCAACACACAAAGCGTACAAGATGTACCGAGAGGGATCAAGTGATCCCATGGTATGGTAAGCATTGTCCATTACGTATTTGTGTACTAACCCATGGTCTTCGTGAGAGTTCTATGTGGGGGTTAGGTGTGTTTCCATGGTCTTGCGTCAAAGGGAAGATCTCATACAACCCATGAAGTATGACGTCAAGTTGTGATCGTCATCAAGATTGCGATGTGCAAGTTCAAGTGGATCAGCACGAAGACAGCATGCTTGAAGCTTGCCGTCCATTGTGGTGGCAATGGACTTGTGAAGATATGCTGAAGAGTGGCTCACACATAGTGAGTATGGGGGAGCAATCAACTAGTCTTCATCAAGCCAACACAATCAAGAAAGGTGGTCCATCTTGAGGAAGCCAAGATCATCATCATCTAGCTCAAGAGGACGAGGTGCAAGGTATAGGTTTGCCCTTGATAGGTTTTCTGGTTAGGATAGATTGCTGTACTATCAAGGGGGGCTCTCAAGTGAGTAGCTTGATCGTATCGTTCGTTGAGAGCTCAAACCATTTGCATCCTTGCATCATACTTCTTGGTTCTTATTTGGTGTTTCTCTTTGTGAGTTTTAGAGCTTATGGTCATCTTCATGACAAGCTCGAGTTCATCGAAAACGGAGTCCATATGCAACTACTATGATGTTTTCGATGTTGGAGTGTTTGCCGGTTCTTCATTCTTAGAGGACTCACATCTTTATATCATTGGCATATTCATAACCGCATGGTCTTAAGATTTGGATAGCCCTTGTCGTCCTGAATCCAACAAGCTTGGGTTTGCTCGATTCGGAGCTCGTATGCGAAAGTTATGGCTGTTTCAGTGGCGAGCGGTAGTACCGCTGGACCTAGCGGTAGTACCGCTAGAGTTGGCGGTAGTACCGCTGGCCCTAATGGTAGTACCGCTTGCTGGCGGTAGTACCGCCCCTGGTCAGCGGTAGTACCGCTCCAGGAGCTTAGTACCGCCTGCCTAGCGGTTGTTCGTGGACGGACCTTTTTGCGAAGACTTTCTTGGCGGTGGTAGTGCCGTTGCACTACCAGGGGCCCAACGGTAGTACCGCTGGGGCCAGCGGTAGTACCACTAGCTGGCGGTAGTACCGCTGGAGTGCCAGCGGTAGTACCGCTGCAGCGAGCGGTAGTACCGCTGGAGCTCGGGCAGAAAGTGGGGGTAACGGTCTGATTCCTTCCCCCACTATATAAAGGGGGTCTTCTTCCCCCTTGGTCTTATCCATCCGTTGAGCTCTTGTTCTACCTCCATTGTTGATATTCTTAGAGCTTGATTACTCTCTATCCCTCCAATGATTCTTGCTTGTTCTTGAGGGAAAAGAGAGAGGAGATCTAGATCCACATCTCCACCAATCACTTTCTCCTCTATGTGAGGGGAACCCATTGGATCTTGATCTTGGAGTTCTTTGTGAGCTCCTTGTTCTTCCTCTCATATTTCTCCATAGCTTTTGTTGTTGTGGAGGGATTTGAGTGCGAGGGACTTGACCACTTCGTGTGTTCTTGCCATTGCATTAGTTGCATCGGTTTGAGTTCTCCACGGTTATACGTGGAAGTGACAAGTTGAGAAGCTTACTACCTTTGGTACTTAGTACCCTTGATATTCTTCTTCGTGGATGCTTTGGCGTCCTAGAAGCTTGGTGGTGTCTCGGAGCTCAATCATTGTGGTGTGAAGCTCCGGGAAGCGTCGGGGACTCCAATTATGTTGTGGAGATTGCCCCGAGCAATTTGTACGGGTACCGGTAACCGCCCCCAAGGGTTGCCACGTGTACGGGTTTGGTGACCGCCCCCAAGGGTTGCCATTTGTACGGGTTCGGTGACCGCCCTCAAGGATCCCTTAGTGGAATCACGGCATCTTGCATTGTGCGAGGGCGTGAGGAGATTACGGTGGCCTTAGTGGCATCTTGGGGAGCATTGTGCCTCCACACCGCTCTAACGGAGATTAGCATCCGCAAGGGTGTGAACTTCGGGATACATCATCGTCTCCCCGTGCCTCGGTTATCTCTTACCCGAACCCTTTACTTATGCACTTTACTTTGTGATAGACATATTATTTATTGTAATATATCTTGCTATCACTTAGTTGTTTATCTTGCTTAGCATAAGTTGTTGGTGCACATAGGTGAGCCTAGTTGTTTGTAGGTTTTGTGCTTGACTTATTAAACGTTAGTTTTATTCCGCATTTGTTCAAGCCTAAACCACCCGTTCTACTATGGTTTGGATTCTAGTTGAAGCGTGCGACCATCTATTCAGATGAGGAGACCGAGTAAGAAACCACTAAGCGCTTAACTATTTTAAAGCGCCTATTCACCCCCCCCCCCTCTAGGCGACATCCACGTCCTTTTCAATCCCTCCACTGCATTACCAAGCAATTCTTTCCTTCATTGCATCAACCAGCTTCCATCTTACCATCTCATCCGCCAGGTCTTCCTCCTCTAGCCAAAAAATGTTCACCGGCCTGAACAATACCATCTCCGAGCCTTACCACTTAATGAGATGTGCGCGGTTTCAAACAACCACCACTTAATTTGAGCCACTTGCGGTGCCACATGGGGCAACTTGGGTTTTTGGTTGCCGTACGTAGTGTTCATTCGGTTGTGTGCGCGGCTCCAATCGGGGTGACGGCACGTCATGCGGTTTTACTGGACTAGTTTTACCTTGGATGAAAGGCTTGTACACCGGACTCCAACGATGCTTCAGGCTATCCTGATGTTGAGGTTTTCAATGTAGGTGTGTGATAAATTTGTAATTGGATAAGTTGAAGCACCCTTGTAGGATTAAATATTTCAAAAACTGTGTCTGCGGTTATATGGCGACTTGAAAATTTATAATATCCAGTTGTAGAGAACTTTAAACTAAATTAACTAAAAGTTGTCAGCCACATGTGTAACCATGATCGTCTTTTCTTGTGCAATTGGGATCAACAAGAGAACATGGTGGGGTTATGATTGACTCGTAAGTAGGTGTTCAGAATCACTTCTTGATCATATTAGGTCGGACGATGGCGGTATTGCGGTGTCGTTTCTTTCTTGGGAGCATCATTTGTGGAGCAGCATTGGATGCCAGATGCAGGAGGTGGAGCGGCTTTGTCTTGCAGGGAGCTTTGGTGGAGTTGTCAAGTCATGCCTGGCCAACAGGTGTTACGTTGAGTCATGCATGGGTTGGTAGGTGCTACGCACGACGGTTCTTCCAGAGTCTTCGTGTCTGGACGAATGAGCGCAGAGGGTGACACCGTTGAGCGCCGTGGTGGCGTCACTGGATGTACGAACCGGTAAGGATGATGCGGATCTCTCTCCTGGAGATGGGTCAGTGGTCCGATGGTGATGACGTCTTCTAGAACGTGCGCATGTGGTGTGCGCTTTAGGTCTGCTGCACCGGCTGTTATCCTGATACGTTATTTCGATGGATTGGCGGCGTCACTAGTTTTAGATATGAGGAGTGAGGGCACTCCGCATTATCGAGTTCGTAGGTGTGAGTGGTGGCTTGGGATGGATTGATGTATGTTCTTGTCATACCTTTGTGTAATAATTAATATAGATGGTTGCATGCATCGATTGATACAGAGGCCGTGTGTTTAACCTCCTTTTCCAAAAAAGGATTTATCTCTTCTTGTTCTAGTACTAGCAAGATTAGTTGGTTTACAAATACTTAGTGCTTGCTACAATCGCATCACTTAATCATTTTATACTCATTCAAATATTATTAGCTTTGAAATCCATAGTAATGAGATTGTTGAGTTCCAAAAGACTCACGGATTACTATAACACCAGATGCAGGTATAGGTAAAGCGAAGCTTTGACGTGAGAGTGATCCATGTTTTCCATTTGGAGTTCTTCTTTCTTATTCGATGACGATTAGAGGATGGGTTCCTGTTTAGCAGACTGGGATTAGCAGGGCGGACGTTGCTTTCATTTATTTGGGGCCTCTTAGGCCAATTTGCTTCTTGTCCGTACTCACACCCTGTCTTATGGTATGATGATTGTGATGTATTGGTGTATTGTATTACTGATGTTGTCGCGAGTGTAAGCCAACTTAAACACTCATATCTCTAGCTTCTCTACTTGTATGGTATTATTTTGTGATGGACACCTTCTTACTGACACGTCACAAGTTGGGGTGACTCCAATATGCACTTCTATCCATAGCGAGAATCACAAGTCTTCGTGAGGCTAGAACCACATATTGGGCGTTAGAAGAGCGGATATCTGGGCAAAGAACATGAGGTGGCGACAACTTCATATTGTAAAACGTGTCAGGGATTTTTTATGATTTTTTTGGAATATATGAAAATTTTAGAAGAATGAGTTAATGTAAGGCAGTGCTCATGCAACCACGTGGCACAAATAGGGGGCACCAGGCCACGTGGATCTCTGGTGGCCCACTCTAGTTCATCTTTGATCCGCTAATCTTCTTTATTTTCACAAAAAAAATATCAAAACTCCTCGCCCAATTTGGATCCTTTAATTTTTGGGAAAAGTAACATCATGGCAGTTTTACTGAAAACAACGTCAATCCCGATCATTTTCATTGAAATCATGCCAATTAGAGACCAAAACAATAGCATATCGGATATCTAGACGAAGAACATGAGATGGCGACAACTTCATGTTGTAAAATGTGTCGAGAATTTTCTATGATTTTTCGGGGATATGTGGAATTATTAGGCGAATTAGTTGATGGAAGGTGGTACCCACACAACCACATGGCATGAATAGGGGGGATGCCACGTGGCTCCCTGGTGGCCCACTCTAGTTCATCTTCGATCCGTCAATCTTCTTATTTTTCACAAAAAATATCAAAAATCCTCGTCCAATTTGGAGCCCTTTAATTTGTGAAAAAAAGTAACACCATGGCAATTTTACTAAAAACAAAGTCAATCCCGGTTAGTTTTATTTAAATCATGCAAATTAAAGGTCAAATCAATAGCATAATTGTTTGGAAAATAGATACATTTGAGCCGTATCGTGCCCCCAAGTTACCGCAAAGCGGCACACCAATCCGTTTGTTTTCATATTTAACTCTAAAGATTCCCCTTTAATTTTTCTTGGCGATAGAGACGACATTCTTCAGTGGTTTACTCACATCTATCCTCAGAGACTCTTCAAAATCACCTTCAAAAGAAATGGAGACTTGTGTGAGCTATACATTGAGAGCCCCTTCGGGGACCCACAGTGAGAGATTCCTCATTAGGAGTCTTTTTAGGCTTTTCTTTTTTTCCTGACTTATGACCGACCTGTGGTCAACCGTTCGACGATGCTCGGATCTTCACCCCCACTTTGTTATCCCACTGCTTTTTGCTATAAATATTAGGGCCAACGTAGTTAGATCTTAAAAAAAGATATATCCACCCATCGTTGTCGATAGAGACTTGATCAAAGGAAATAAATCATATGGTCGATCATGGATTTGGATCCATATCACTAGTGGGGACAGGGCCTTTAGTCCCGGCCCGTAAGGGGCTTTAGTCCCGGTTCACCAACCGGGAGTAAAGGCCTAACCTTTAGTCCCGGCTCTGTTCCAAGCCGGGACCAAAGGTGCTCCACGTGGCCGCCTCGGAGGGAGTATCTTTAGTCCCGGTTCTACTTACGAACTGGGACTAAAGGATCCGTCTGTTTTTTTTTGTTTGTTTGACCCGAAAAGGTAGATTTTTTTTTAATTTTTTTCAAAAAATTTTTTTGAATATTTTTTATGTTTTATTCCAATTTTCTAATCTTTGAATTATTTGACAATTTAATCTCTAATCACCCATCCTCACTGCTCTAGCGTGGATCACTCATTTCAAATCGTCTAACTTCCCGGCCGATCACCCATCCTTTCACTGCTTCAGCCCGAGCACGCTTAACTTTCTGGTTCTATCGCCCCTAGTTGCCAAGTGTGCACTTGTTGTTTTCCTGACAATATTAAGCTATCAATCCTAAACAACTTGGGTCTTGATGTCATGTTACATGATTTAATTTTTTTGAATTACAAACAATTATTAAAATAAACTTAATAAGTAACAATAATAGTGAATTTCAATGAAAACAACATAATATTTTTAAATAAAATTATTTTTCTTTTTTTTGGAAAAAACTTCTTTTTGAAATAACTTTTTTTTCATTTGGAATTTTGAGCATGTGGGAAAACTTCACCGGGCAAGCCCGGGTGAAATCGAGTAACAATTTTTTCTAGTTTTTTTTTATATATTAATTTTTTTTGGACGTCGTATGCAAAAGTTATGGCCGCTTATTTTTTTTTCCTTTTTTTGCAAAAACGGTCAAAATTCATATCTCAAAATTTCTATACCGACTACTCCCTCCGTTCCTAAATATAAGTCTTTTAAGAGATTTCACTAATGGTCTACATACGGAGCAAAATGAGTGAATTTATATACTAAAGTATGTCTATATACATCCGTATATAGTCCACTAGTTCAATCTCTAAAAAGACTTATATTTAGGAACGAAGGGAGTAGACACTAAAACCTAACAACATCTCAAAGGATTTTATTTTTTGAAGATTTTATCATTTTTGTTTATTTTGTGAAGATTTTATTATTTTTGTTTATTTTCTACAAAACTCAAAGTATCAAGGTTTCAGACGAAAACCCATCTGCTACAAAGGCATTTTTTTAAAATTAATTGAACTGTAGATTGTTTTGTGCATTAAATATGCACCATAGTACAACATGTTAAAATCTACAGAAAGAACTGACTAAAAATAATAAAAAACAACAATTAAATGACTAAAACAACTATATAAGCAAAACAATATTTCTTTAATTAAAATCCTAATTTAAATTATTCTAAAAATAACCAAATAAATCTTACTGTGACAAGAATCTAACACATGAGTGGGAGCAAAAATAATTAAATTAAAAACTATTTGTAAACTCAAGATATTCAAAAACTGGGTTTGAAGCAAATTTAAAAAAAAATCAAATTAAGCCATTCAAATTTGAAAACTAATGGCACAAACAGAAACTAGAATTTTTTTTTGAATCTAATGCAAAAAGAACCAATCAAATACATCAAATATCCTAAAAGATATAAGCAATTTAAAACAGAAACTACAAACAAGAATTTAAAAACAGAAAAAAAAAATCTAAACACCTTTAGTCCCGGTTCAAGACACCAACCGGAACTAAAGGATAGACCTTTAGTCCCGGTTCGAGACACAAATCGGGACTAAAGGTCCAAGACACGAACCGAGAGTAAATCCTTCAAACCCTTTAGTCCCGGTTCGAGACACAAACCGGGACTAAAGGCTCCTTACGAGCCGGGGCCAAAGCCTCGTGCGATTTGGGGCGACGTGGTCGGGCCTTTAGTCCCGGCCCAGAGGCAGGCCGGGACTAAAGGGTTCAGGCCAAAGACCCTTTTTCTACTAGTGTATGTCCACCGTATTCAGAGCAATCATCGACGGTCTAGTGAATCTGTCATGTGGAGCGATGAAAACCATTTGGAATCTAAAGGCCATGACGCTTCTTCTATGACACATTCCCAATCTCCAAGGCCCGAGAAGTGCAGGGTATAAAGATTGTCATTGAGTGGATGAAACATGACTTCCTTTTCCACATCCGAAGCGACCCTCATGTTCGTGAAGAACCAATATTGGTTGTAGGGGTTGTCTATATGGACGTGGGCAATCGCCATCCACTGAGTTGTCTTCTTTGGCAATTCATCATCCTCAACCACAACCACTCACCACAACATCTTACAGAATATAGATTGTCTTCTGTCAGCCCAACTTCCTCCATCATTGTTTCCATCTCATTCATGACACCGTTTGCTGCCAAACCATCCATCACGTCCCTTGATTAGTAACCTAGCTCGTAAACTCCAGGCCCGTAGATGTCACTAGAGACCAGTAGACGGTGACAAAGAGGATATGCAGTGGAGAAGAAAACTCAACGGCGATGCAAAGGCGCCGCCGAGAGGATATCCAAAGGGGACTGATCTGTGTCGGCGCGCCGGTCCAAACTTTCGGCCGGCTGCGCGCGAGCCGCATGATCCACTAACCCCGCGTCGTCCGCATCGTTGGATCCGCATGCAACATTTTTCCTCTTATGCAGCAAAATTTCGATGCGATGCAGCAATTTTTTTAACGATTGCAACAAAAAACAAAATTTGTAGTAAAAAAAAATCTACGTGATCGTAGCAAAAAAACGAAGCTGATGGTGCGTGGTAGCAAAAGTCAAACGCCGGTTGTAGCAAATATTTACGTGACATGTATGCAACTTTTTTAATGAAGGTTGCAGCAAAACATGATTCCGGTTGTAACAAAAGTAAAAAAAACATCGATTGTAACGAAAAATAAGACGAACTAGAGTTGCAACCAAACGTATATGCAGTTTTTTTACTGGGACAAAAAATAGTAAAAAAACGTTGCAGCAAATATGACGCTGGTTGCAACATATTTAGAGGAAAAATGTTGCATTCACTGACCATCGAAGCGCGCGGGTGAAAAAATGTTGCATGAGCCCGCGCGCACGAGGGGGCGGCCGGCGCGCGGATGGGAAACGATTCCCATATCCAAAGGTAAACCCTTCACATCTACATAGGGATGGCACCCGCAGGGTATGGGTACGGGTGGAGCCTCCCCATACCCTTACCCGCGCCATCTGATATTACCCATCACCCATACCCATACCCATCAACGGGTATAATTTTTTCCCATACCCGTTACCCGACAGGGTAGACGGGTACCCGTGAGTTAAATTACCCATATTTGCAAACATCAATTTAAACAACTTACAGTTATAAAATGCATTTTATCATATAGTTTACAAAGATAGATTACTTATAAAACAACATCATATAGTCGTAAACAACAACGCATAGGCATACACTTTCAATTCATAAATTATTGATATAGTGTAGATTGTAGAGATAATTTTAAGTTTACATAGATTTTATATGGGTATATGGGTATGGGTTATATGATCCCATACCCGTACCCGCTCTACCCGATGGGTTTCATATTTTCTTATTTATATATCCATGGGTATGTTTTTTCCCATACCCTTACCCTAATAGAGTTTTTACCCGCAGGATACGTGGGTATTGGATACCCATTGACATCCCTACGTCTACACGTCGGCCGAACCTTTGGCCGGTCCCTCTCGCTCGCTAACCATCTACACCTCTCGCTCGCTGATGGTCCCACATGCATCGCTTCTTTTCTTCCCTTGTTTGTATTTTCCTGCCCCTGACGCCACACAATCATTCATGTCGCCCGTCTTTCTCCTCCTAATCCCCGACCTTTCCCGGCCATGGTCAGCCCATGCACGACAACTTGTTCCGGCGAGCAGCTCCCTGACGCGATGCTTGTACATCTCTCTCTCCCAATAGCTACGGCGCTCGCGTGGCTCCCCCTCTCCCTCGGGAACGATGGTGTATTTTGGTGTGGTGGTGCTACAACTGGGGGCGGCAGCGACCATGGGTGATGTGATGGACAAGTAGACTGATGGAAGACGACACTCCGGTGCTACATCCGGTCAGTTTTTTAGCTCGAACGGGTTGGGGAAAAAGCTACAATCTGTTGCTGCCACAACACCGCCGTGGAATCCTCTCCACCCCCGGGGAGCTGCAACCGGTTGAGCCAGAAGCTGCAACCGTTGACGTTGACGAAATTTGTTACTACTGGCGACGAAATTTGCTGGATCCATCACGAGGGAGTTGCGACCTACAATAATGGCGCCTTTTTTGTTGCATCCGTCCTCAAATTTTGCTAATACCTGTGTGGGATTTTTCTACATCCATCATGGCGGTGCTGAAACCGACGACATCGTCGAGATTAAATGTTGCAACCGTAGTTGGTTTTTGCTACTACCGACGAGGGTTTTTTGCTACATCCATCATGGAGGAGATGAGACCGTCGACGGTGGCAAGATGATTTTGCTCCAACCGTAGTTGGTTTTTGCTACTACCGACGAGGGTTTTTGCTACATCCATCATGGAGGAGATGAGACCGTCGACGGTGGCAAGATGATTTTGCTGCAACCGTAGTTGGTTTTTGCTACTACCGGTGAGGGATTTTGCTACATCCATGATTTTTGCTACTACCGGCGTTTTTTCTGCTACTTCCATGAACGGCGTTGAATCTTCGACCGTTTCTCACACAACCCCGTGCAAGGGGTGAGGAGGAGATGCGGCGGTGATGCCTACTGACGAAGACAACACTTGGTGGCCGGCGAGGACGGGGCCAAGGACGAGCAAGGAGACGGAGTGGTTGGCAAGCACGACGTCTTGCGCGGCCGACGAGTACCGACACGGGAGAGGAAGAAGATGGTGCGAGAGGATCCAAATTAAACGACTTGCGCAACTGAATCAAGCGGCTGGGATCCTTCACTTGCGACCGCGTCGCCCCCGCGGGCAACCGGTCGCGTCCCCTACCCCCTTCCTCTAGAGCCCCTCCCTCATCCCTCCCTTCGGCTGCTATCGCTGGCATCCGTAGTTGGGCGTGGCCCGGGCGGCGCCAGCGGTGGCGGCCCCTAGCCTGTCCCCTCGCGGTGACGTTCCGGCACGGGGCGGTGCGATTCCGTGGGGTGCTCCTCGGCGGCGGGATGGCCTGCTATGGGCACGGGAGATCTGCTGGGTGGCGGGGCTACCATTGGCGGCGAGGTGGCGCGATGGCGCCTGCTCGGCCCAGATCTGGGGCCCTTTGGACCCCATGTGGGTCTGGGCGGGCTGGCGCTGATGCATGTTGTGCATGGTAGTCCCGAGAGGCGGCGAAGGTACGCTAGGCAGGTTCGTGGTGCCTCAGCTGGCGTCGGCGCGCTGCAGCATGGTGGTCGGGGCTTTACGGGCTCGATCTGGGCCTGACCGGGCCCGAGTGGCTTGGTATGCCCCTGTAGCCGTGTCCGGATGGCTGCCGCAGCGGTGCGGTAGGCACTGGCCTCCCGCACGATTGTGGTGTTGGTGGTTCCCTCCCGTGCGGCTCTAGTCCCGTCGTCCTCGCTTCCCAGCACTCCTTCTCTTCGTCCTCCAGGGCTCGTGGTGGCGATCTCAACAAGACAACGTGGGAGGCTTCAAGACTATGGTGGCGCATGTTGGTGTGTTGGGAGCTAGGTGGTTGGCTCCGAATTGGTCGGGTAGTGGGGTTTGGGGTTCGGGAGAAATCCTTGCCGATTCTGCCGGCATCGATGTGGTGACGCATGTGGGTGTCGCCATTCCTTCCTGAAGGGTGTCGACGTGATCCATTCCCCACTCCTCCGTGTGTCGGGGGGAAACCCTAGGACACGTCTGGGGCAGCAGCGTCGTCGGCGTCGCATACCTTTTTGAAGGTGCTGCTTGGTACGTGGTGGTTCGATGCCTCGGATGGTGGTGGGAAGACTCCGGAGGGCGGAGCGGTGGCGAACCATCCGCGCTACGTCGAGCTGCTGTTGTTGGTATTTTTTTTCTGTTTTTTTTTTTGTTGGGTTTGATGTGTTGCTTGTCCCAACGATGATCTCACGTGTGTATTGGATGATTGCTATATTAATATAGCGTGGCGAAGCTGACTCGCGCACCGGCCCCTAGTACACGGGGAGCGAAAATTAGCCCAGCCCACCCATTCCAGTCCATGCGAGTTCATATGGTTGTCCCTCGCTCGGCCCCGTCAGGTTCCGAGCCCACGACCACCCACACACGCCACGCGCAGAGAAAAAAAGAGAGAGAGAGAGAGCAGCGGTAGCATTCCCCGAAATTCGAATTCCGCCCCTCTCTCTCTCCCCCGTCCGCTCCTCTCCCCCAAATCCAGCCGGATTCCGGCGCGCCGCCCTCCCGCCCCGGCCCCCGCGGCGGCCGCGGCCGCCGTCCGCCCGACCTCCCCGCGCCCTCGCCGGCGGTAATCTCCCCGCTCCTCCCCGCCCGGCGCCCAGCCTCTGGTCCCGCCCCGGCGCGCCCGCCCGCCATGGCCGCCGCCACCGGTAAATAAAGCTCCTCCCTCACCCGCAGCTCCCTACGTTCCCTAGCGATTTCTGCCCCCCGTCGCGCGCTGTCTAAGCCTCAGCTTCCCCGCCTAACCAGGGGCGCCGCTCGGCGGCCTGAACCCGAAGCCGAAGACAAACCCTAGCGCCAACCCCCCCGGCCTCCGGTCCGGGGGGAAGCCCGCCGCGCTGGCCGACATCACCAACACCGGGAGGCCCGGCCCTCCCAGGCGCACCATGGCCGACGTGCTCAAGGTAATCCCTTCTCCCGCTCGGGGGAAACAGCAGGCTCGGTTATCAGTAGCTCAATTCTGCGGTTTGTTGGTTCCGGATTCCGCGCTGACGCCTAGATTCCTCGCTCGCTCGCAGGAGAACGCCAAGTTGGCTCAGCTGGTTGCCCAGAAAACGTATGCCTCCCTTGCTCGCCCCTCGGTTGTTCATTCCTATGACTATGAGAAAGGGGCTGTTTGATGTTTCTGAAGCAGTAACCTAGTTTTGGCTTTGATGTCTTGTCCGCAGCAAGATCATTGAGGTCAGCGGCTTTGAGATCTACAAGCTCCGCGCCGCGCTGCACTCCACGCATCAGCAGAACCTGCACTTCGCGCAAGCTAATTCTCAGATGACCGCGGTTCGTCTGTTTCTCCGTCGTTCTTGTTTAGATGATTTTAGTTGTTGCTGTGAAAAGTTTCAGCGGAACTAGCCGAGTTGCCAACCCAACCACTGCCATGCTTACATCTTAGTTATACCTGTGAACGAGAATCAAAGAGAAATACTGTTGTTTGGCCATTCCATATGTATTGAATTGAGCTAAGTTTGAAGAGAAAAGTCGAGCAAATAATGTGCATCTATTTTGTACTTACGAAAGAACGCATCACACAGTCACTTTGTTTTGTGAGGTTGTGTAGCCACTTTCTGATCTATCTATGTGTTTTGTGCTTCTCTACAGGAACTAAATCAGGCAAAAGATCGAGTAAGCTGCTACTGCTTCTTCTTTTTAATGAGAATTTCAACTGTCAATACTCAGAATGTTGGTCACTGATTTGTAGAATTATTTGTGGATATGACATGCAGCTAAAGGTATTGCAGCATGAGCTTGAATGTGTGAAAGCAATGCTTAAAGTAAAGGAGTTAAAAGCTGCACCTTCCAAATTTGCACCAATTGAAGCTCATCAAGATGAGAATAAGGGCACCAGTGCTAATGTGCACCATTCAGTCGAGACACAATGTAAAGCCCATTCTCTTAGATGTTGATGCTAAACTTAACAACCATTTCAGCAATGGCATTTTATGGTTCTGATTATAGCCCTACTTAACACAACTTAATTTTTGTTTCTGCTTTACCTTTAGTTGCCCACTTTAGAAAATTTGATGTCAATTTCTTCACAGCCTCTATGCCATCTAATACAGACCGGCCAGAAGCACCGCCAGATAAAACAAATAAGAGGTATGGTCTGTCTGTCTGTCTGTTTTACTAATCTTTGAGAGACACTGCCACTGGCAGATAGAGTGCTAGATAGCCCGATTTATCCAAGCGACTTTCTATTGATTCAGAACATCAGTGAATACACGCACAAGTAAGCAAAAGTCAGAATCATGCAAAGGTACAAAAGAGACCAACACATTTCAACAGCGCCACAGACCAGATGTGCGCCCCACTGAGTCATCGCATCAAGAGGATCAGAGGTAGTATTTGCGTATAAAAATGTGCTCATGATGCAACACTATCTGACTGAAGGTTGACCACTGTTTGTTCATGTGACCAGAAACACAGTACGAAGAAGGTCTTCTAGACTAAACGCAGGGTCTTGTGAGATGACAGAAGCCTCTAGTGAGACCTTGTATACAGACACTGGTGTTCCTTCATCTTGTAGTCTTAGTGTTCCAGAACTTGATGAACCAAATAGTGGAGAAGACATGGTATGATATTGATATCTCATTTCCATTCTGTGTTCCAGATGACTCACAGTGCAGTGCTCATTTCATGCTATACTTGTGGATATGTTGTGCAGGGGAAGGCAGAACAAGATGAACTGTTATGCAACACAGGAGTGCATATAAAGGCTTCAGTGCTCAAGGTAAAGTTATTTCATTGTTATACTCACCTTATATAGTTAAAGGTTTTGTAGTTTGAGTTTCAATGCCTGACATCTTGATTGTCTGTCTATATTAGAAAAACGAGATAAATAAGCATCTGCAGAAAGAAGCGAATGTGCAGGTATGCAGCACAACTCTTCAGTAATTGATCAATCTGTTTACCCATGGCGATTTCTTAATCCTTATTACGACGCTGCTTGTTTCTGACAATGTAACTAGGAGGAGATAAAAGAAGCACATTCTGTGATTACTATAATTGAGGACCTTGAGGTACATCAAATTGACAACCAGGCAACGAATACCAACCCAATCCACCCGGCAGAAACTCAACGTAAAGCACTTCTATCCCAAAGTATTTTGCTATTATATTGCACTCAACTTGGACTATTGGTTGCTGCGTGCTAGCACTTGAGGTTTTTAATTACTGTATACGAAGGAGTCAAGCGTAGCCTGCTCATTCAAAACTTTATGATCGTTAATGAATTGGTAGTATGCAGGAACGCTTGAACAAAAAGTACACCTTTTTTTTCAATGTTCATATGTATAACTTTGTTGTGCTAAAGTTTTAAATCTCAAGAACAGTGGCCAAACTACTTGCTAACTGCATCTTTTTTGTTGTTCCGGTCACCTCCTTTAAAGCGAAAAAATAATCTTACTGTAATTGCAATACCTTTTCAGCATCTCCGCCATCTAATACTCAACAGCCTGAACCACCCAAAGAAAGAGCAAAAGAAAGGTATGCCCATCATTCTAGTGATCTTTGAAATGCTCTCAATAGTACACCACACTGTCCAACGAAACGATATTCAGTTGGCTCACTTTTTATTTCTAGGGGTGGATACAAACGGAAATTGGATTCATGTGGAGGTCAAAAGGACTCAGACATAGAGGACACTAATGCCAAACCTGACTCTACTTGTAGTGAACCACCGTCTCATGAAGAGACGAGGTAAAGTCTCTGCGTGCTTGCATCTTTCTGCCTTTCACTAATGCACTTATATCTGACTTGAACATGGCAATCATGGTCGTTGTAAATATGTGCAGAAAATCTCCGAGAAGAAAATCCTCAACAAAGAACCCAGGAGAATCTGGTGAGGCCACAAAGGGAACTCTTGAGACCAAGCAAGAGGAAATTATTGCTCCTTTAGTCCCTTCCAGCTCAGATGTCGTGATGGAGCAGAGCAAAGATGAGAAGCAAAGTGACAGCCGTTCCTCGATGGAACCTTCTGAAGAGCAGGCGGCGGGCAGGTCCTCGGTGCAAGCGACAGGTAGAAGGTCTTCGATGCGGGCAGCAGCAAAGGCTGTCTGCTACAAGGAGATACCCAGGAACGTGAAGATGCGTCGACCTTAGCAAACAGCCAGTAACATTCTGTGACCGGGTCGATTGCGCATTCTTTTGTGGAGTAGAATATAATATTTGTTGTATGATTGTAGAGGTCTGTTGCTTCCCCGCATGAAATGTAGTATCGTGTTGTTCTGCCATACTGGTGATGGACCGTACAGCGGTCCCTTTTGTGCTAGAACTGACCATGGCCATTTGTCGCGGACATGTATGAATGACAATGCCAATTGCAAGCAGCTGACCATTGGTAGTATTTTGCTCTTCTGTGTGTCCTGTTTGAAGAAGGTTAGTGTTATCTGTCATATATGGGCATGCTATTTGTGTAGGAAAATTATGTGCGAACTTTCTATCTTCTGTGTGTGCAAGCAAATAATCTTGCATAGTTGCATTGCATAATTTTCTGCAATTTCATAAATGTTATCCAAAATTTCAACAGTGTTCTGAATTTTGAAGTATAGTTTCTATTTTTTTTGTGCTTCTAATAAGTTTGACTTTGATATATACTAGTAACAGTGCACGTGCAATGCACGTATAATCATAGAAATGAATTTTCTTATCCACGAGATTGCCAAACGGTTAATAAGAGATGAAAATAACATATACCTAGAATCAACAATGCATGACATATGCATGTGCTTATTCTTGATCAAAGTAATCCTCTCTTTTTAGATCAATTCACTTTTGGTGGAGCAAATACACAACTAATATTCAAACACATAACACATTGATACTTCTACATTATTATCATTGCATGATCCAGAAGCAACATAACTCACAAACCTTACATCTACACTATTAGCAACATGTATATGAAACCTCATGAACAACTGAACGTAGTATGTTCACATCAAAGAATATGTTAAGCCTTGCTAGAAATGAGATCGAGACGGATAAAAATATGGCACCATGGTAAGGTCATAGAATAGGAAAGTAGATATGGTTAGTCGTGATAGCAGAATAGCATGACACGGTTTGCTGGATGATGTAAAGCTTGACTTTCTCAAATGAGTTGTGCATACTCTGTAAAACTTAAGAAACATGTTTTTTTTTTTTTTGCGACAGAACTTAAGAAACATGTTATAAGCAGGCAAATCTCTATTTTGGAGAGCCAAATCAGCTCCAACTACATCACACAACAACTATAGAATTCAATTCACCCAATTGATGAAAAAACACCCCTAAAACTTGGTGTTAGGGGATAGGAGCATGGTAGCCCACAAGAATGCAGACATCAACTTACATGGCTTACATGTACAGATGAGTATTGCACGTGCAAAACTACTGGTAGTATGTACTCCCTCCGATCCTAGTAGTTGGTTGGTTTATGTCGACCCATCAACGCAAATCACTCGGAAGAAGCGTACTACAGTATAATTTGGTCCAGAATCATGGTCCCGCTTTTCCATCTGCACCCTACCTTTCTCTAGTGTCAACCGGTCATCGGCTGCCCAGCATCGATTAAGAGCATCCACCCACGCCCTCAATAGACCCCCAGAGGCTTTTTTCTATCGTCGCCGATAAAGAAAGGACCAATCATGTCCCCAAGACTCCTTTTTTTATCGATGAGAGCCGAAATTGATCCCGGTGGTCCAGACCAAATCCAGCGCGTTGGGGAGGCGTTCGGAAGCGCCGGGAAACGCTTTTGCCGCGAAACGGGTGTGGACCCGTTGAATCATTGATTAGGCGCGTTCGTCCTCGTCATCGCCTCGTTTTCCACGGGAATCAATGCGAACGATGCGCCCCGGTCATCCTTTCATTGATTCTGCACGGGCAGCGCAGTGAAGGCGCGGCGACGCGCGTCCCGTCGACGCACGTCCCATCCACTCCCACCATGCGTTCACACGGCTGCCGCCCCGCCGTGCCGCCCGCCCGCGGCTATATAAGCCGCCCCTCCCTTGCCGGTGGCCACACACCTCTCTCGTCAGACTCTCGCTACCGACGCCCTCTTCTCTTTTTGCCCCCTTCGTCACCGACACCTCCTCTCCCTCTCTCCACCAATGGCCGAGCGCTACCCTGACAACGGAGCGGCGGCCAACGGCTTCGGCCACTGCCACCTGCACGAGTCCGAGGACCGCCTCCTCTACGAGGCGGACTACCCGACGCCACCGGACATGCGGGTGCCGGGCTCGTCGAGGCTGAGCGTCGGGGAGTTCGGGTGCCACTCCCGCCCTCTAGAGCTGATCGACGCGCGAAGATTGCGCTCATCAGGTCATCGCTGCCGGAGAGCTTGTGGAACCTGTCGAGGTACGTCCCCGACAGCAACATGTTGTGGACGGTGTACTTCGAACGCCGTCACGCCGACCAGCTCGCCGCCACCAACGTAGTTGACCCCCACGTCCGCTACAACTTCGACGGGCGCCACCTATGGTGGGGCCTCCCTGGCCGCACGTTGAAGGCCGTCCTCGAGCACATCAAGGGCGGCAACTCGTCGCGGTTCGAATACCCGTTGCCGCCCGCCTTATCCCGCCGTCGTGACAGTTTTTGGACGCCCAGGCGGATGGAGATGACGTCTTCCTCCTCGTCCGGCTCCCGCTCCCTCTTCTTCGGGTCGTCGGCGCTCCTCCCCGTCAAACCGGAGCCGTAGGAGACGCCACTAGGGCGGCGCACGTGCAGCGGTGACATCGTCATCAACGAGCGCGGCGTCTCTTCCTGTCTCGTCAAGCCGAAGACGGAGCCAACGCTCCTCCCCGTCAAGCAGGAGCACCTGGACATGGCCGCCGCCGACGAGTCCGCCCTCAAATGGGCGCGGGACGACTACGTCCTGGAGGGGATGGAGCGGTAGCACCGCGCCCTTGAGGAGATCGCCGCTCGGCGCCGCGGCCGTGAGGAGGGCGATGTCGTCATCCTCAACGACAACCACGAGGAGGCGCCCGGGCCTTCCAACCTTGTTCGCCATGACGACCCAAGGCAGGGGTAGCAGGGACGGCGGCCGAGTGCAGGACGACGATAACGACTACGGTGGTGACTACACCAACTTCGAAAGACTTCTCGGCATGTAGAATGCAGCGACAACGGGCAGCGGACGACGGCGGCGTAGTTTCAATTATATTTTTATTTCAATATTATACAAGTATCAATGAAAACTCTGATTTTCCTTCAATTTGAATCGTTTTTAGTCGAATTTAGGCCGAGTTTGTTTTTTTTAAAACTGATTGGGAGGGATCTTTGAGGGGCGGCTGGGAACCCGAACCTCTTCATGCTGACGTGCTCTCACACGACGCTGTTTCACACTCCTAAGGACCGAACGGTTAGAGATGCTCTAACACTACATAATCAACCAGGCAAGAACAACAAGATGTTAGTACATGCCAACATCAGCAAGAAGAAAAGAAGATAGCTTCTTTTTGTGCCCTCCAATCCTTCTGTTAGAGCATAGATCGCCTTTGCACAATATTTATTTCTAATGTATGGCTAAAGAGGTCCCGCAGATTTGCTTTGAGCAGGTTGAACATGGCACGTGTCTTGGGAATGAGGGATTACAAGCGCGCTGGCGTTTTCCTCGGTAAGATAAGATACCGCCGGTTGCTCGTGGTGGTGGAGATCATTACCCAGCGTGGGGATTGGCTGGAGAAATGACCTATAGGCTAACGCATGGAAACAGGAATTTTCCTGCAGTGCTAGAAATTCCAGTATGGCGAATGTTAAAGAATATTCTCAAATACTTAAAGAAAAAGTGTTAGATTTAACGGGCTGATTTCACAGCTCCTTAAGCTGCTTGTTTTGCTCGCCACGTATCCATTAAACCCACCCACCACTCGTGAATCATCCATTTTTTTAGCAACACACGTGAAAGCACCAGTCCTTATCTTTTTTCTCTAGATCCCTTTCATCTCCATCGCGACTCTCTACCGCTGCTCCTCACCATGGCCATGCTTCCACTTTCTCTGCCGCTACAGCTATTGTTTTGAGAGCCGTCAGAGGCGGATGAGGGCGTCGGACTCTAGACGACCAACTGTTGGACTGTCGCTAAAGACGGGGAGGGGCGGAGGGCTAACCCGCCCGTGCTGCAAGGCAGAGCACTCGCGTGGAAATGCAATGGAGCGCTCGGTGCCGGGATGATGGATGTGGAGAGTGGCCAACGAGAATGCTGCAACTCCGGCGATGCTGCCTTGAAGCTGTTGGGAGCAATGCCAGGCCGTCCGAAGCATAGCCTACGCAGGAACGAAGCTTCGTCGGACGCGCCGGTGATGCGTTGGAGCTTCGTCGGGGCTGTAATGGAGCTTCACCGGACGCGTCGGTGCTGCGTTCGAGCTCTGCCGGAGCTGTAATGGAGCTTCGCCGAACGTGTGGGTGCTGCGTTGGAACTCAGTCAAAGCTGCAATGGAGCTTCGCCGGATGCTCCGGTGCTTCGATGGAGCTCTGCCAGTCTTGCAATGGAGGTTCGCCGGACGTTATTGGTGTTGCGTTGGAGCTCCGTTGGACGACGAGGTGCGTCGGAAAAGCTGAAGTGGAGTTGGGTACACGTTGTTGCATTGAAGCAGTCGCACGTCTACTCCTGTCGTGACGTTGCTGTAATCCAACGGCCAGTACTAGCAGGAAAATCAAACGGCTGTCTAGCCGGATGATTTTTTTAAGAAATCATCCGTCCGATTCGTAGTAGTGGCCATACTTAAAAGGGCAGCTGCACTATTTCACCTCTTCAAACGCACGCATCGTAGCCGTTTGATGACGCGGATCCATCTCGTATTCCATGCGCATGCATTTATTTGGAGCTTTAAAAAAATTTAAAATCCGTAATTTTTGACTCTAGCGTCGAATTTTAAATCCGTTTTCACCATTGTGTTTCTCACGATGAATACTTCAAAACTAGATCCCATATAGATAAGTCCCGACAAACTTTTTTTGAGCAACTTTGGAATGATATTGAGGCAACTTTAGTGTTAAAAAAGCAACTTCTTATTAGTGTGCGTAATATGATCGTCTATCAACGAAAATTTCTTTAAAGTTATCTACCATGACTAGAAGGTTAACTAACTTCACCCTTTAGCAACCACATGGCAGATGTCGTCAGCTATTTCCAAACTGAAATGGTTAAATTATGTGTTGGATGTGCATGCTCGGCTCCTCATGCGTTCGATGTGCATTAATTCATGTACGAAAAAAAAATTCAAAAAGCTAAACCGTGTGTCGAAATTATGATATGTTTCCATCGTTGGGTTCCTCGTGACGAACTCTTCAAAACAAGATCCCATATGAATATGTTTTTTTTTCAAAAAGCAACTTCGAGGTTAGGTGAGGCAACCTTAGTGCTAAACTGAAGCAACTTTGATGCTAGATGAATTGGATCATGTGTATACACCTGAGTTGCATGTTGAATGCACTGGCGTTGCGTAGAAACACACTAAAAGTTGCCAACTTTTTGTGATACTCGAATGCAATTATGATAATTATTTACGAATAGTAGACAATTGGACATTAATGGTAGACAATTGAACATCAACCGTAACCAATTGATCATCAATAATAGACAACTAAGCATTAAAATTGAGCAATTTCACAGTATTTGTAGTAACTGAGCATTAACCATATTTAACTGGCCATCATTAATACTCCCTCCGTTCCTAAATATAAGTCTTTTAAGAGATTTCGCTAGTGGTCTACATACGGAGCAAAATGAGTGAATCTACATTCTAAAATATGTCTATATACATCCGTATGTAGTTCATTAGTGAAATATCTAGAAAGACTTATATTTAGGGACGGAGGGAGTAGACAACTAAGCATCAATGTTTGGCAATTTCATAGTATTTTAGGAAGTTAAGCATCAATCGCATGCAATTACTTGTACGTAGCACTAAATACATCTTATGTTTTGTCTTTTCTCTTTTTACAAAAATCAACCAAATAGGAAGTCCAACTAGGCCATAAAATACGTTGCTTTTCTATAACACTAAAATTGCCTTAATATTATCTCAAAATTATCCAAAAAAAGTTAGTCGAAATATATTCATATAAGATCTATTTTAAAAAAACTTGTCGCGAGAAACCCAATAATGAAAACGGATCTAAATTCCGACACTCGAATCAAAAGTTATGATTTTTTTTTAAAACGTCAAAAATACACGTAATTTCCTTTTTAACTGTGGTGGCAGGTAGCTCGCTACCGTGAACGAGGGCTCGCTAGCATTGTCCAAGAATATTAGCCAGGCTACGGTGGACTTTGTTCAGTGCCTAGTTTCGGGAGTGAATTGCGGAAACCACCACATTGAAACGTTGTTTTGCAGAAAAAACTCTTTTATTAAATATTTGCATAGCACTGATTTTTGTCCTAATAATTTGTAAAAAAACCTAATCGCCTCTTCGCCCTTTTGACCTCTATTATGACACGTGGGGCCGTTTTCTGACGACGTAGCATAACGGCCAGTAACTCACGTCATCTGACGAAGCTGAAGCTGAAAGCTGTGTCCTCCACCTCTGCTCTCCCCTTCCCCTTCTTCTTCCTCTTCTTCTTCTTGCACCTCCTCCTGCTTCCACCATGCTGCGTCTGCTGCTCCCAGCACCTCCTCCTCCATGCCGACGTCGGTGCCAACTCCTCCTCGCTCGCGGACATGCTCCAGGTCACCCACGGCGCCAACGGCAACATCACCGACGGCCTCAGGCGCTACCTGGCGCGCTTTGTCTACGCGTCCTCCTCGCCTAACGACGCCGACGGCCGGCTCGTGGTGAGCCTCTACCAGTCCACCCGCGGCATCCCCTTCACCGGCCGCCTCGACGCCCTCACCCTCGACCTCCTCACACCCCGCGATGTGGCGTCCCGGACCTGCACCCAACACAACACCGCCACCACCGCCCGCTTCGCCTTCTTCGACAGGCAGCCGCGACGAGCGCGCGCGCCGAGCCACTTCCTACTCACCTACGCCGTCGTCTCCACCCCGCCCTACCAGCCCTTCAGCTCCCCCGCAACGCCCTGCGCGGGGCCTTCCGCCGCGCATTCGCGCAATGGGCGCGCGTCATCCCGATGCGGTTCCGCGAGACGTGGGACTACAACACGGTGGGCGTCCGCGTGGGGTTCCTCGCCGGCGACCACGGCGACGGCGAGCCCTTCGACGGGCCGCTCGACGTGCTCAACCACTGCTTCTCCCTGCCCAGCGGCTAGCTCCACCTCGATGCCGCCGAGCGCTGGTTATTGGCCATTACGGCTCGTCGTCAGAAAATGGGCCCCATCTGTCATAATAGAGGTTAAAAGGTGTTTTTCAAATAATTAGGATAAAAATTAGTGCTATCTGCAAAGATTTCGTAAGAGTCTTTTCTGCAAAACCACACTTCAATGTGATGGTTTTTCGCAATTCACTCCCTGCGTGTATGAAGTTTCCAATGCAGAGGCTGGCTTTTACGCAAGTTGTATTACTTTACCATGCACCCTGAGCACTTTCAAACCAGTTCCATGCAACACCACTGGGTAGATAGTCCAAGCTGCTTTTATGCAAGTTGTATTACTTTACCATGCACCCTGAGCACTTTCAAACCAGCAAATCAGCTCCTTCTTCGTACGCAGCACTTTTTTTTTTTGAGAAACAGACCAGCCACAACTTTACAAATTAAGAGGGGAGCAGTTACAATCCTCTCTGAGAATACTCCTTAAAAAGGAAGGAACATCTCCTAACTTGAAGTAGTCACCGTGTCTCCTGTCCAGAGCAGCAAGCTCATGTGCCAGCTTGTTGCTGGTTCTGTTAATGAATCTGAAAGTAACCTCCTTGAACTCCTTTTTGATGTGCTCGACATCTGCGATTAGTGGAAAGTGGCAAGACTGGTTTGTCCCCTTACTGTTCAGCAGCAAAACAATAGTTGCACAATTCGATTCCACATTCACCGGGCCCCTGTAATATTTGCTAAGGACTGAGAGCCCGTACAATACAGCAGCCAACTCAGCTTGTTCTGGATCCGTGCATACGTGCATTCGCTGTCCACATGCCATCGCCATCATACCTTCGTGCGTTCTAACAATTATACCTGCCGTAGTGTCACCCGTATTGGCTATGAAAGAGGCATCTGTGTTCAGTTTCCACCAGTCTTTGTCTTTGTCAGGTGGTTCCCACTTGCTGCTCACATCTTGCTTTTGTCCCAAGATCATTGGATTGCTTTGCTTGATCATCTGAGCTTCCCCAGAGCGCTGCCTTTGGGGTTTGTACGCAGCACTTTCGATCATTTCTTTGTACGCAGCACTCACTTTCGAACCCTTCAAGCCATGCACCCTTTTTTGTCGATTGTGCCACGCACCCCAGGCCCTTTTATGTGCCGAGGGGTATATATAAATCCTCTGTAGGGGTTGCCATTCTTTCACAAGGCCGGACAGAAGACACACGACATTCGACCGTGCAAGCTGCAAGCCCAAGCAGGGTGATCGATCGATAAGAAGAAGAAAGGCGATGGGGATGGTGGCGCCGATATGGGACGTCCTGGCGAAGGCCGCCAACCTGGCGCAGATGTCTGGCCTGCATGCCGTGATGCTCGTCGCCGTGGCTGTGAACCTGCTGCGCATCCCGCAGTGCAAGCGGGAGTGCGCCAAGCTCGAGCGCTGCAGCCGCAGGCTCCACGCGCTGTTCACGTGGCCGACGGGCTGCGGCGCCGTGCTGCTCTGCTCGGAGCTGGGAGGCCCCGTGGTGCAGGCGCTGGTCGACGCCGCCGGCCTCGTCGACTCCTACAAGAAGAGCACGCTCTGGGGCCGCCTCCGGAGAAGCAGGAGCATGGCGAACCAGCTCCGCGACATGCAGGACGTCCTCGAAGCCTACTGCGGGCTTCTGCTCTTCATCAACGCCGCTCATATCCTCCTGTTACAGCACCCAACGCCTCATCATTCCCCGTCATCGTCAGACCATACATCGCAGGGTTTGAGTGTGCATCCCACAGTTATAACAGGAACCCGTGACGCTCAAAGGGCCAACGATGTAGGCAGTCAGACATGGCACACCACGGAGCCGGCTGCATTCGAAAGAAACGTGCCTGCTTCTGACAGTGATTTGCCATGCATAACTGTACAGGGAGGACACTGGCCCCAAATCCCAATAGATTAGTAGGAGATTCTCAGTGTTCATTCGAACCTTGAACCACCAACCCTCGTCTTTTCGTTTGCTGCAAATGTGAAGAATGCAACATCTGTATACCAACAAACACTTGCAATCAATAAAAAAATAAAATAATACATAGGCTATTGCAAGATTTGTAGATTGCTGATGCAGCTTGCCGCGGGATCCGTATAGGAGGATGCTATTTTCCGGTCGGCAGGAATTCTACGACAGATCCGCACGATTCACTCGATCCCTCCTCGCACATTGTTATGAATATAGCTAAATCACACATGCATGCAGGTTAATCTAGTCTTTGTTGTGAGTGAAGATTTTCATGAAGAGCCTTGACTCACGATTGGGTGCATGCATGCAACTAAATAATAAAGTATGAGATCATCAAAAGATTCATTCCATTTCAAAACTTTGAAACGTTTTGTAGGTCAAACCGTTGATCCAATGGGAAAACAGTTTTCACATTAAAAATTCGTCGCGATGAGATCTTCAAAAGTAGATCCCATGTTGATATGTTTCGATGATTTTTTTCAGGTTAAAATTACCATGTCTCGACTACATAAACTATCACGCCTATAGTACACAACTTATCAAGGTGTTTACACTGAAGTTACCGCGTATGTTTCAACTACTTTTATTTTTGTCCGGGTCAAAATTTACCAATGATATTTGTAAGTAAATATCTGATCTGCAAATACCATGGACCATCGGTGTCGTGTTTGTGCAGTGAGGTGAGATCCATGACACAACATGACCCGTTTATATAATGGAACTTTGTGGGTCGTATTGGGCCAGACCTGTTTAGACGTGTTTCGAGCCATGCAGTACCCAGGTCGGGCCGCTGGCCACCTATGATCAGGTCTATCGTGCGTAAAAGTACCATGATGTTTACATAAAAGTTATCGAGGGTACGTTATTCAACAATTTCTTTTGCCCGGATCAGAATTATCGTGGTGTCCAAGAAAAAAAATTGTTTTGAAACATCCGTTCATTAAATTTTCTGTAACGAGCCTCGTAATTATATCCACGACAAACGTGATAGTCATAGTAGCTATTTTAACCCCCAAAAAGTTAATGTAAATATACCCTCACTAACTTTTTGTATGAATATCATGGTAACTCATACATCGCAGACCTGATAACTTATGCACCCAGGTTCTGATAACTTTAGCGAGCCAGGGGAGGGGGCCTTGATGAAATATACCCCGGTAATTTTTTATGTGAATAGCATGATAACTCACACATTGCAGACCTGATAACTTATGTCACCTAGTCCTAGTAAGTTTGGCGACCGAGGGGAGAGTTGATGAACTTTTATGTGAATATCATGATAACTCACACATCGCAGACCTGATAACTTATGCACCCCGATCCTAGTAATTTTCACGACGAGGCTGCGGGGGGTGGGGGAGGGGGGAATTGATGAAATATCCCCTTGATAACTTTTGTGTCAATAGCATAGTAACTCACACATCATAAACCTGATAACCTATGCACCCCGGTCCTGGTAACTTTGGCGACGGAGAGTGCGGGGAGAGTTGATGAAATATCCCCTTGGTAACTTTTGTTGTGAATAGCATGATAACTCACACATTGTAGACCTGGTAACTTATATACACTGGTCCTGATAAACTTGGCGACAAGGGTGGAGGGGTAACATCGCGATAACTTTATCCCAGCAAAAGAAGTTGTTGAAAACATACCACGAGAACTCATGTGTAAATAACATGATAATATTCACACATTGGAGCTCATAACTTACTTAGGCAAGGCCGGTAACTATTTGCACAAAAAATTATCATCACAATGTACCAACATGGGATTTTAGGTCTCACCGCGACGGATTTTTTATGTGATAACAACTTTTTGATCGGATTGACGGTTTGAGCTATATAACAATTTGTCGTTTCTAAATAGGGGTGCATCTTGGATGACATCCGATTTTTTATCTACCTCTAATACATGCACGCATGTGCATGTAAAGAGAAGGTTAAAGGAAGCACTTACATGTCCAGTAATTTTCTGTGTAAATCAAATGATAATTTATGTACCACAATCATGATAACTTACATTGCATAGGCATTGTAATTTTTATTTAAAAATTAAAGTCATCGGAACATATCAACATAAGATCTAGTTTTGAAGGTCTCGTCGCCCTGAATCTTTTTTGTAAAAACGATATTTCAATCAGACGAGCGGTTTGAGCTACAAAACATTTTAAATTTATTTTTTAATGAAATCTTTGCTGACATCATCTTTTTTGTTTTTTTGCATGCATCTATTGTCCAAGCATCCGGATTCTTCGTGTGTGCGTGAAGGAAATCTCCATGCACGATGACAACATGCGTGATTAAAAAGCGAATAGGAAAGAGGTTGTTCGGATCTGTTCCTTAACTTCCGAAAGCTTGGAAGTTAGCACTCTCTCTCTATATAAGTTTGGAAGTTGATTCTCCATATGATACGAAATAGAGAAACAAAACCGACGACTCTTTATTGGGCTGGTTCTGACATTTCACAGTCCGAGAGTGAAACTATTATATAGTTCCTCTTAATACGAAAATGCCTTTTGGAGCATGGAGGTCGGTTTTTTAAAACCAGAAATTCATCAAAATACATATTTTCACCATTCAAAAAAATCTGAAAAAATACAGATATACATGAAGGTATAACACACATGTGTGTAAATTTTTAAGACGAAATACGTTAAAATGAGGGCTGTGCAAAAAATATAATTCTGAGGCTTTTTAACACATGGTACTAGTCATCCTCAAAGTCTAGAAATTTTTAATTTTGTACAGGTCAAGGTATTTCATCCAGAATTTTTAAACACACATATATTTCATCCTTGCAGGGCCGGTCCTGAGATTTCGGGGGCCCAGGGCGAAACTAAAATTTAGGACCCCTTAGTATAAATAAATAGTATAGATTAACGAAATAAATAGAAAAAAAATGAGACATAAATTTAGGCTTCATAATAATTTTGAAAATAAATAAATACAAATCAAAATTAGGGCATAAACTACCTAAAAATTAAAAAGGAATCACTCGTAGTAAAATTAAGACTTTGTGCTGCATGCATGTAAAGATTAAAATTAAGACTTTGTGATGCATAACATCCCATCACAATCGATGCTGAATCGCTGCATGCAAAGATTAAAATTAATCATAGTAAAATTAAGAATTGTGATCGCTGCATGCAAAAATTAAAAAGGAATCAATTGCCGTCCAGATTAAGAATTATGATCGCTGCATGCAAAGATTAAGAATTATGATCGCTGGCTCGCTGCATCTCACCAGCCCTGCTTGGGAGTTGGGACTCACGTGGGAAACTCTGACGAACGCGGAACGCCACGGAGGAACCGGAACGGAAGCTGCCGTCGAGCGGAACGCTGGATCTCCTGCAGTCCTGCTGTGCGTTCGTGGGCTTCGTGCTTCGGTGCGTGCGGCGTGCGCTTGCGGCTGCAGCGATTCTGATCGCTAGGGATGAGGGATTGAGGGAACGCGCCGCCGCCGTGCAGGGAGACGAGAGCAGAGCGTTCGTGATTTGTGGGGTTCGTGCGTGTGGCTGCAGCTAGCGATCCTGTCGTGGACTCGTGGTGATAAGAGTTTCGCTCTAGCCCATTTGTGATTTGCCTTGTCTCTTGGCCCACGGAATAGGCCTGATTTTTTTCTATATTAATTATAATACCACGTATATATGCAGGGGCCCCCAAAAAATTTGGGCCCCGTGCGGCCGCCCCCGCGGAACCCCCCAGGGCCGGCCCTGCATCCTTGTATAGTCGCATATATTTTTTAATATTTTCTTAAAATAAAAAAGTTTAAATTTTGAGTTTTTCAAAAATAAAGGGCTTCATGGAGCCCGGTCACCAAAACTCATACTCCTCTAAATATAAGGATCCAAATAATATTCAATATATGAGTATATGAAAAGATATATAACAAAACACTCAAAATGCATCCAAAGGCAATCCTCATACAAATTAATTTATTCATTTTCATAAAATAAGTTTTCTGGTATCCCGCAAAAAAAAGTCTTCTGGTCATAGATGCAGAGTCACCAATTTTAGTATTACTATCAATGTCATCAAATAATTTGACTTCAATGACAATGAAATCCTATTAAAAGAATAATTAGTAACTGAAAATAAGTGTAAAATGTAAACACTGGAACTAGGTAAAATCATTAAAATCAATAATATATAAACACTCAAATATACACGTACTATTTTTTTTTCATGCATGTGCATATGTTTATATTGTCCAAAGTCGAAAAAACACCAAAATCCATGTTGTGTACATCCAAACAGGAATTGGAATTGGGTCACACCCTTTGATTCCATCAGAAAATTCCAGGCACAACCAAACAACAGAATTGGAATTACATCTCATTTCCTTTCCAACTTGGATTTGGAATTCACAGTCCAATTCAATTCCAAGTAGTTTTTCCTACATCCAAACAGGGAGTCAGTGAATTGGATGTGGCCTGGGTCATGTGATTCAGTAAGTTTCCGAGCAAGCTCTCTTTCTGATGTACCATCATTGTTTTTTCTTGCTTATTTTTCCATCTTAAATGGTTTTGCAGAAACATACACAAGGAAAGGAGGAAGCATAAAGTACAGGACAAGGATCCGAGTGATGGAGCATCAAAGTTACTCATCAATTAGATCTTGATCTCAATGGTTGACCCTTCTTTTATTTATCCAATAACAAGATATGTTTCTAAATTTCCACTCAAGTGAATCGTCATGTCACTGGATTCATTTAATCACGACTGTTGTTTTCTATATGATTTTTGCCATCGTGCTGGCTCTCCATGATGCAATCCAATAATTCTAATTGTTGTCTTCCAACTTTAGATTACTATTGTGATGTTATGTTAGCTTAAACCTGCCAGCTTCGACCTCAACATCTTTTGTCCATAAGTAAACATTTGTTTTATATAACTGAATTGTTGCATCTTTCAAACATTGTGCACTTCTCACGTCAAAAGAAAACATCGTGCACTTCTCAACTATGCATTGTTAGAGGTTCTGTTATGCAAGCCAATATGATAGTAAGCGACGCGTGGGAATCACTTCACTCCTTTGTTGGAGAGGAAAGTTACATTGCCACATTATCAACGCAGATGTGAGTTTAAATAAAGATCTCAAGTCATGATTATTAGGTTAGGACGTGTTGTATGGTTTACTCCCGTTGCAACGCACGGGTTCTTTTACTAGTCAATTATAGTGGGAAAAACGCTGGTACCTTAGCTAAAATCAACCTCTGTTCCCCCGCTGTCGTGTGGATTGACTGTGAGTTATGGTAGCGCTACTGGCCTGACGTGTGGTATATATAGCCTATGTTGTGCCTTTAGCGAGACGGAACTCGAGCTAGCCTATAGGCAGCCAATAGTGGGCCGGACCAGTAGCCACGTGGATTCGTCACGCGCTGACTTGACTCACGTGATTTTTACTTTTATTTATACAATGAAAAATACACACTAACTACATACATTATGGAAAACTAATTTATTTTAAACAATTAGAGATGTTCACCTCACATAAAAATGTTCATGCAATGTAAAACAATGTACGTTCAAATTTTAGAAACGTTGGTACTATTAGAAAAAATGCAGGTGACATTTAAAAAAATTCAGGTATTTCAGAAAATGTACTTGCCAATTTTTTATGTCACACAGTCTCGAGTCCGCTAACACCAGTATTTTCGGCCCACATGCGTTAATCAGGACCAATCAAAAAGCAACACCAATTTATGAGAGGCCTTGAACCCTCTTTCCTCAAAAGACTAACCTATTAGGAGGGGACACCCTCATCCTTATAAGTCATGTTATATCTTCTACCATAACAATGTGAGACTAAACCCAACAATCCCCCTAACAAATTGGTCACCATGGGTCCTTTAATACCAACGTTTCTAGCCCATCAACCATGATCGATTACCCGTGAGTCCATCAAAATTTATTTCGGGACCTGGGCTCTGATACCACTTGTTACACAATTTGGGTACCCCAACACCAAGATTTCTAACTCACATGCGTCCACCGGCCCCAACCGAAGAGCAACACCGACTTATGAGAGACCTTGGGCCCTCTCTGAGTAAAAGACTAGCCTATTAGGAGGGAACATTCCCCGCCCTTATAGGTCATGTTATATTTTTTTTCACAACCGATATGGGACTATACCCAATATTATAGATGTTGTACAATGTAAAAATGGAAATAACATCTAATAAAATAGTTCACTTGTTTCAAAAAAATGTTTGTGGCATTTCTAAAACACTCTTTATACAATGTAAAAAATATTTGCATAGTTAAAAAACTCTCATGTCCTTCAAAAAAATGTTTCAGTGTGTATTTTGAGAATGTTTAACACGTAATCAAGAAAGTGTTAAAAACACATATTTGAAAAAAAACTTTAATTACGTACTTCAACAATATTAACTGTATATAAAAATGTCATGGATGTATACGAAAAAATGCACAATGTGTTTGAAGTAAAGTAGACATCAAAACAAATATTTTAAAAATGGTAATCATGCATTTGAAGTTTTTTTATATGTCTAAAAATATATTCTAGATGTACACCAACAACGTATAATGTGTATACGTAATACATTTGTTGAAGAAACGAAAATAAAAATAATAAAACTGAAGAGAATGGGTCCAAAGAAATAAACAAATAGCGGTGAATTAAAAAGGAAAAGGAAAATAAAGAGGAAAATTAAAGGCATGAGAAAACCGGAGAAAAACCAAAGAAAATATTAAGAAAACGATTGTAAAATAGTGAAAACCGGTTAAACAACCACATAGAAAACTTGGCTCAACTACAATATTTGGCCGCCCCAGTACCATGTTACGCTATAAGCGAGACCTAATACGACTCACTATGGGCGAGAAATAGTTTTAGCCAATGCCTGAAGTGGGTCTCAATGCGATGGAAGGCCTCACAGAAGGTGATATAAGTGGCTATGTGCAGAATATAGTCGAGGAGATGACTGAAATGAAGCCCATAGAAAAACAACAAACCCGGGAGAAACCAAAACCTCGGATGAGGTGGGGTGCAAACACGGCCCACCCTCGTGAGGTGCTGGAATCTAGGAGGCCCAACAGATCTCTCCTATGACAAGGGGTGCATGTCATTTCGTCACACCCTGGGGAGGGAGGTACCACTCCCTTGAAGCTCTGTGATGATGCCGGGAGTGATGATGAAGGGCAAGCCTTCTCTTCGGCTTTATTCAAAATGTTTCGGTTTTTGAAAAAGTTGTTGATTTATTCAAAAAATGTTCACGTTTCCAAAGTTTGTCCAGATTTGCAAAATTGTTCTCCCATTCAAAAATAGTTATTAAATTTAAAAATTATCCGTGCGTACAAAAATTGTTATAGTTATCAGATTTGGTTAACAAATTCTAAGGCCCCTAAATGACCGCTCAGTGATAAAGGAGGTGGGGGTGCAAAGACAGCCAGGAGGTTTGCCTAGAAGCAGCCACCCTTTAAAGAGTGCGTAATAGCTCACTGATCGAGCGCCCTTGCGCTGAAGATGAACGGGGCCGATTTCCAGTCCTGTCTTAAGAACCCGACTCCAAAGAAAGAAAAAAGAAAAGCCAATACGGTTTGCATTCAAGAAAGGAAAAGGCTTCCAATCAACCGACCGATCTCTCCTCGCATCCACCGCTCACGCGGCCGTCAAATTACCCATAACTTAAGCTCACTATAGCGGAGGAAGGTGTTGTCGCTGAAGAATATAGAAGATATTCATTTTTGCAACAAAGGGCCTGTTGCAATTCTTTCCACAAAAGGACTCTGTTGCAGCATAAAAAACTCACATAGATGATTCGGCAAGATCATTGTTGTGAAAAATGTCAACAACAAAGCCTTTGTTGCAGAAAAACTCATAAAAGTGATTCTGCAACAAGATTATTGTTGCGAAAAAATTCTTTAAGAAAATATTTGGTATTTTAAAAAAAGTGTTCGAATTTTGACAAAAAAAATTCATAGTTTCAGAAAAATTACGGATTTCAGAAAAGTTGCAGATATATTCAAAAATTGTCCGCGTGTCCAAAGTTGGTCGAGATTTGCAAAATTGTTCTCCGTTTCAAAAATTGTTCTTAAACCGAAAAAATGTTTGTGCTTCCAATTTTTTTCTAGTTCTCGGATTTATTTAACGAATACAAAGAATGTTAAAAAAATTCCATAATTTGTTTGCATTAGAAAATGTTCAATATTTTAAAAAATTGTTCACATTTTGAGAAAAAGTTCATAGTTTCAAAAATGTTCCAGTTTTCAGAAAGATTGTTGGCATGTTCAAAAACTATTCGTGTTTCCCAAGTTGGCCGTGGTTTTCAAAATTGTTCTTTGTTTCAAAAAAAATTCTTAATCTGAAATTGTTCGTGCTTCCAAAATTTTGTTCTAGTTCTCAGATTTGCTTACCAAATTCAAAGAACGTTAAAAATATTTCATATTTTGTTGGACCGTCCAAAAGAAATTTATATTTTTAATAAATTGTTTGATGTTTAAAAAATATTCGTATTTAGTTAAAAATGTGCAAAATTTTCAAAAAAAAGCCCGTTTTCAAAAGTTTGTTCATGCATTAAAATAGTGTTACAATTCCAAATTTTCTCAGGAATTTCAAAATTATTCTTGATATCAAAATTTGTTCTTAAAATCATAAAAGTGTTTGTGCTTTCAAAAATTGTTTCTGTCAAATTGTTCCTGTTTTCAGATTTTATTCAAAGTTCAAAAATGTTCACGTTTGTGGAAAAGCTGCATAAATTTCAAGATGAGTTCATGTTTTCAGAAAATTTCAAAGTTTGTTCATGGTTTTATCAAGGATATTTTTCATACTTTGGTAGTTCTTTTAGTTTAGAGATGCAGATCTGCCGCAATAGCACTTCCGTCATATTGGCTTTCGTCGGTCGCACAACAACGCCTCTGCATCAGTTCGAATCGAAGGTATCGGGAGTCACTAGTTAGCGAGCGCTCCTTCCGGAGCCTCCTAGAGAGCACTCCTGCGCGCTGCCACTTGGCGCATTTTCAGCCGCCGTCACGTGTCACGCTCTGAGCGCTTCCTCGGGATTTGTGTTTTTGATTTTTTTTTCTCATGCGTTTTCGGCTTTTTAGATTGCTGTTTTTTGGTGCTTCGGTTTTTCACCGGTCGTTCTTAATTTTTTGACGAAAAAAAATCAATTCTTTTTGCGAAAAACACGTTTTCTGTTTATTTTTCACTAGAGTCACGGTTTTGCTTTCGCGAGAGGCCTGTTTTTGCCTCCGCGACGGGCAGGGCTGTACCTCTCGGAAACAAAAAAATGTGTTTTCTATTTTTTTTGGCGAGGGACACAGTTTTGCTTTCGCGTGAGGCACGGTTTTGCTTTCGCGAGAGGCACGGTCGTGCCTCTCGAAAAGGGAAAGACGTATTTTTTGTTTTTTGTAAGAGGCACGATTTTGCTTCCGCGAGAGGCTCAGAAAGGAAAAAAAAATGTGTTTTCTGTTTTTTTGTAAGATGCACGGTTTTGCTTTCACGAGAGGCACGGTTTTGTCTTTCTGACAGGCACGCCCGTTCCTTTCGGAAAGGGAAATGTGCGATTTTGTTAGAGAGGCACAATTTTGCTTCCGTGAAAGGCACGGTTTTGCCTTCGCGAGAGCCACAGACGTGTCTTTTGGAAAGGAAAAAAATGCGAAAAAACGTGTTTTTTTTCTACCACGGGAGACATAGTTTTTTTGTATGTTTTTTTCATGAAAAAAAAGTTCTTCAAAAGCTATCAACATGGGATCTGGTTTTGAAAATCTCAACGTAAAAAATCCAGTGATAAAAACGGTTCAAGATTTGAACGCACAGTTTAGGAGATAAAGCATTTTGAAAAAATGAATCTATGAAAAAAGGAAAAAAAAACTCGCAGGTTACGACAAGTGACACGCATGCAGTGCGTTACTTGTCTCAACCTAGGAGTTGAAGTGATTTTTAAAAAGAGTACTCCCTAATTAATAATTTCGCAATGTACCGCGCCATTAATTTTTGCTATTTTTACTCACGCTGAGCCATTTATTTCGTAATGGGCCGGCCCAAATAGACGGCTCCTGTGCGATTGTCCGACTACTGGCCGCAAGGAGGGGTATATAGGAGTTCCTCGCGTTTAGAGCCATCCACCATTCTCTGTTGGCTAGGGCCGTATGCCCGTATCCTCCTGATTGATCTAATTGTCATCAATGGCGATTACACTTCAAAGCTTATGACCTTTTTTTAAAAAGGCTTAAGACCTTTACCAAAACAAAAAAAATCTAAGCTTATGTACACACATGGTGCATTCTTCACTTTGCAGCAAATGACACGACTAGCGTTCTAATAAAGGTCGATTTGGCCTGGGAACACACTACCAAGTATACCAACCATGGATCCTATTGGGACCCGTCCCCTCCCTAACCCCTGTACATTATGCATGGAAAATCCTCACTAGAGCATGCACGTTCTGTCCGACTCACTTTCCTCCATCGCCAGTACCGTTGGAGATGCTCTCACATTCCTCCATCGCTAGTACCGTTGGTCCTTTGAGTCTCACGACCTGCTGCGACCTTGGGGCAATTGCTAACTGCTTGTACGCTTTGACCATGCGATGAATCATTCACCTCGTGAATCCTGCGTTGCCAATCAAATCAAAATGATGGTATATATCAGAGACGTAATTCAGGGTAAGCAGGTACTCCCTCCGTTCCTAAATATAAGTCTTTTAAAAGATTTCACTAGAGGTCTACATACGGAACAAAATAAGTGAATCTATAGTCTAAAGTATGTCTATATACATCCGTATGTAGTTTACTAGTGAAACCTTTACAAAGACTTATATTTAGGAACGGAGGGAGTACATAACATGCATCCCACGCAGTTGCATCGACGGATCAACATGATTCGCACCTCACATTCACGTACGTGGTAGTAGCATCCGGCGGCGGGGGCTGATCATGATTAGCAGTTGCCTGTCGCAGCAGGAGATGCGCGTTGACGAAGAGCAGAAGAACGCAGTACGAGTCGACGACGTCCTGCATGTCGCGGAGCTGGCTGGCCATGCTCCTGCCGCTCCGGACGCGGCGCCAGAGCGTGCTCCGGTTGTAGGAGTCGACGAGGCCGGCCGCGTCGACCAGCGCCTGTACCACGGGACCTCCCAGCTCCGAGCAGAGCAGCGCGGCGCCGCAGCCCGTCGGCCACTTGAGCAGCGCGTGGAGCCTGCGGCTGCACCGCTCGAGCTTGGCGCAGTCCCGCCTGCTCTGCGGGATGCGCATGATGCTCGCGCCCGCCGCGACGAGCATCACGGCGTGCAGGCCGGACATCTGCGCCAGGTTGGCCGCCTTCGCCAGCACGTCCCACAGCGCCGCCGCCATCCCCATCGTCCGCCCTGTCGATCCAGCACCCTGCTTGCACTCGCACGGTCGTATGTCGCGCGCGTCTGTCTAGCCGGTGCTGTGAGAGTGGCGCCAATTTATACCGTAGTACTCTTGTTGTTGTATAGAGCCTGCATACAATGTAAAAAATCATAAAGCTACTCTTAATGAGGGGTATCATATACTTCCTTCGTTCCTAAATATAAGTCTTTATAAAGATTTTATTAAAAGACTACGTACTGAAAAATGAATGAATCTATATTCTAAAATATATCTATATACACCTGTATGTAGTTTTTTAATAAAATTTTAAAAAAACTTATATTTAAAAAAGAATGGAAGGGAGTACTAGCTAGTATCATATGATACTACATAGTATATATGATATTATTGTTACATTGCATGTGATATCATAGAATAGTACAGTATCATATATAATTTTATTTATTGTCATATATAACACAAAATAATATATTATTTAACATTATATAATATCTATCTATGTTATTCTAACCATCTCTTTTCTTAATTCTTTAACACATTAACATATTTGCTATTTTTAAGTGCATGATACAACCGTTATATAACGAACCTAAGTCATGTAGCACTGCTCCATCGATGGTGGCCTCCCAGACTACCGGTTAACACATGGGATAGAACAGTCGACAAACGCACTAGATTTTATCCCCAAGAAACAAACGCGGTTAGAAGATTATTGATTAGGACATCACATCTTTAGAGGTTAATTTTATTAAAGAAATATGCGAACTTTTTGTTACAAGGGGGAATTATGAGTGCGCTAGGGCCGAAGGCAAGGAAGACACAGTGTCACTCTCAGCAAATATTTTGCCAATTTTATGGTACAGCAAAAACGTTACTCATTTCGATCCATATTAACTGTCACTGATTTGGTACACCAACTTTTATACTAAATCAGCGACAAATAATATAGATCAGAGGGGGTATATGATCACTGTTGCTGTCGTGTGGTCTATCCGGAAACTCCAAGATGACTTGTATTTTTTCTTTTTGAAACGGAATGACTTGTGCTTTGGCCGATGCACGTTAGTGCATCTCCAACATACGCTTAAAAAAATCGTGCGTTAAAAATTGATGTCTTTGTGTGTCGGAGACAAAAAAAAAATCCAGCACAGGTTGTAAAATAGGACGCGCATAAAAAACGTCAGTGCCCGCACTGCAAATATGGACCGCGCTGCCTTCCATGCTGCAAATTTAGGACGTTGGATCGCGCGTGCTTCATAATTTACACCGCCTGTTTTTTTGAACACGTGTTTTTTGGCAAAACAATGTTGATTCATGCACAATAAAAATGCTATTGTGGCGCACTAAATTTTTATATCAGACGCAAAACTTCTATGCGACTGTTGAAGATGCTTTTAATTTACTTTGGCATCGGGTGGAGAAGATAATAAAGAGATGGCGTTTACTCTGCCGAAACAGCAATATGCCCGCTCTGGGTTGGTGTTTACTAGGCTTTGAGAGGAAAACAATGGCTGCCCCTGTACTTTCATGGTGAAGAACACTACAGTGGCCGTGAACCCGGAGGCCTGCGCTCGAGATGCGGGCATGCAGATGATTTCCATCCTGGACGTCTTGCTCGCTGATCCCACTCCCAGGCCAGCGTGGCAAGCTCTTTTTTTTGCTCTGTGTTTGGGATCATGCACTGCTTTTGAATTTCTTTCGAAAGTTCACCGGCGCCGAAAGCCCCCATGAGCAAATAACAGGATCAACCAACGGCAAGGCATCGAAATTGTAAAGAACGACCACGACGGCCGTTGTCCGCAGGCAGTATCTTGATCGCTGATTTTTGTTTCCTTTAAAAGATAAACACACGGATTGCTGATGCAATGGATCTTAATGCTTGTTGTCATCCGAGGGCCCTTTTGATCCACAATTATATAGTAGTATTAGCGGAAGGGATTAGGCATTATTGACGATAGTGCGGCCGGCCATCTCGAGGCGATCCAAGTCATCACGTGCTTGCTGGCTGGGGTTAGTGGAGTGGAGTGGAGTCGATGTTGACGAAGTAGGCTGGACACCAGCCAAAAGATCGGCCAAGGGGGACTACTCCCTGTCAGCACATACAAATGGTGGAAAAGTGAATTGGTCGGTTCAGGGTGTACCTCCTTTTGAGGTCCGTCAACCAGCTTTATTATTTGTTATTCCATGCATGGAAGCCATGGCCTGGGTGGCAGTAATCTTGATCGTATCCTGAAATGTCGAAGATCCAATTTTTCTATACTGGCATGGTTGGAGCGAGTGGAAAAGTGCAGAGTGTCACCGGTTGTTTTGCTCAGAAATCACACATAATACCTGCCGATGCTTTTGACACTGCAACCCACGCGCAGGCTGAAGAACGTCATCCACCGTAGCCTCACAAACTGAACAACCCGGGAACAATGGTGATAATCCGAGGACGACTACGATAGAAACAACCTTCACGTTAAAAAAAAATATGGATATCACATATGCGAATTTCAAAAATTATACCGATATGCTTTAAAACTATATTTTTTCCCTTTTTTGCGAATATGTGAAGCTTGCGAATCATTTCCTTGATAGAAGAAGTTAAAAAAATACAGGAGATGACACAACACATGACATGAACGCATGAGACGTGAGCATGGCGCCTGGCGGAGTCAAGCCTAGGGCAAATGGGGCTATAGTCCTAGGTGTAATGACAATAGTCTTTGTAATACCTTCTTACAAAATACAGAAAATCTCTAAAATACATCATTGAAGCTAATTTAGCCCCAGACATAGCCCCATGCTAATTCCGCCCATGGCGCCCAAAGGAGAAAAATATGAGATGCTCAACCCAAAAAGAGAGAATCACGGCTAACTCGACACCCTGCGACGCAACCCAAACCAAACCAACACGACATCCGACATCTCCAAATCCACCGCCGAGGACACCGCGAGCAAACAAGACGACGCCTTCATGAAGGAGAACAACGCCGAAGCGTCGTCGTCATCCGATCCGAAAAGTCAGACCTAGGGTTTCCCCTGACGTCCGAAGAGGGGCACGGGTAGCAGCCATGACAACGCCAACAGGAAGGGAACAACACCCTCAGGTGTCATTACTGCGAGCATCCAAACGTCGAGCTTTCGCACTGGCCGAGCCTGAGCAATCCCAAGCTGTCGGAGCAAAACTCAAAGATGAGGATGTCTGGCTGTAGGCCAGAACCACAACCAAAGGAGGGAGAGCTACCGGAAGAACGAGCTGTAGAATAGGCGAAAGGCGGATGAGGCATGGAGGTGGCCGGACCGATGGCGCGGGCATGAAGGGGGGCGGCGATGGCCGAAGTCCTGGATGAGCCTGAATCCGGAGAGGGGCACAGATATGGACAGTCAGGACCGGAGCCGTAGGGACAACCAATGAGCCGAAGGAGCTGGAAGGGGCGCAACTCCAAGAGCTCGTCAGAGTCGAAGCCGCACCGGGGTGGATGCCAACCAACGAAGGGCACCTGTAGGGGATGGCTGCGGAGCCGCCGACATACCGACAAAGTCGAGGGAGTCGGAAGGAGACGTAACTCCAACACGGGAAGCGTCGAATCTGGAGCCGCTCCGTACAACCATGGACACGACAGGGATGCAGGTTCACGACCGCCCGTGTCGGAGCCGCACCTGCAGGGAGGAGGGCGAAGCGAGTGCTAGCTTGCCATGCTCCCAGCCAGCGCATGATACTTGTGGTCTGCGTTGGGTTTTTCGTGAACAAGAATGGGTGATGCAGCATAATATTGGTAAGTATTTCTCTCAGTAAAGAATCAAGGTTTATCGAACCAATAGGAATAACATCCAACCCCCGTCTTCAGCGACTGCGCACAAAGAAGCAAACACTTGCATCCAACACGGGTAAGAGGGTTGGCAATCCCCTTCTGTCGGTGTCAAAATCGACGGATCTCGGGTAGGGGGTCCCGAACTGTGGACCTTGGATCGATGGGTTGCACGAGACATAAGGAAGAGTGTTTTACCCAGGTTCGGACCCTCTTGAGGAGGTAAAATCCTACGTCCTGCTTGATAATATTGATGGAGTATGAGGAATACAGAGTTGATCTACCTCGAGATCGTATGAGTTAAACCCTAGATGAATCAACTTGGCTATGCGGATGAAACCCTCTGGTTTATATAGACACTAGGGGTCCCTACGGTTATATACAACCGACCTTTAGTTGGGGGGCAGAGGTGCTGGCCTAGACTACTAAACTTGGGCGATACTCCAATCTTCGGAGCTTTCCTTCTTGAATACGAAGTCGTCATGTAATCCGGCCTTTGATAATGCAGCCCATGCGGTTGACCTATAAAAGATGGGCCGACCACTCGAGGACCCTTTAGTCCATGAATCCCTCAGTAGCCCTCGAACTTGCATCCAACGCCGATGTACTCAGTCTTCGGCAGCTTCTTGCGTCCAGAGTGATCGGCTTGCAAGGCGAGTTCCTCCATCTTCCCTTATTTGTGAAATGACGATTTAGTATTTTGACCAGATCTCGATTACCGGAGCGTCACGGGGCCCACAACCTCCAAGCTTTCCATTCGAGAATAGATAATAGCATTCGATCCCTGTGCGCGTTAATGAAGATAAACAATCTAGCAGTCCCACTCGGACCCGCTTCTTGTAACCACGAGGGGACAATATCCTTTATAAACATATCAAATATGTCCTTGGGCGACCACCAACCCTTAGGCACCACCAAGGGAAAGCCCTAGAGTTCCAGCACCCAAAGCTATGGCGGGTTCCTCCTCGCGTCCCTTTGGCCCTCTCCGAGGAGATTGGGCAAGTTGTTCCATCTCCTTGCTCTAGTTGCGCAACCTCAAAGCACAAGGATATCTTCCCTTGTCAGATGTCGGGCCCAACCGTGCTGGACTGACCTCCGCCAATGGAGAGGCCCTCGCAGAGGATTTCCCTACCCCGCAAAAGGGTGAAAGGATCTGCTTTGTTTCTTTCTTGCTGCGGGGTCTGGGATTTCTGGTCCACCCCTTCCTGAGGGGTTTACTAGAGTTTTATGGGCTTCATCTCCACAACCTTATCCTTGGCTCAATCCTTCACATCCCAGGCTTTGTGGCCCTGTGCGAGATGTTCTTGGGCTACGAGCCCCACTTCGACCTATGGACAAAGTGCTTCTGCCTCGTTCCCTGAACTAGGGGAACGTCAATTCGAGAAGTGGGTGGAGTCGAAGTGTGGCGTATAGCCGGAACCGGATATCCGATCGGGACTCCAACAAAGGAAACCAACAAGTGGTCTTCGGAATGGTTTTATATCTAAGATATTCCCTTATTCGACCCAGTTCGGAGGGGTCTTTCCGAATACTCCGAGGCTTCCTTGAAGAAGCGGTTCAACGGGCGGCCGATCAGTCCTTCTCAGGAAGAGAGTCCCGAAGTACAGCGACTAGCCGCCAAGGTGAGCTTACTTACCCACACTGGACTGACCATCATCGAGGTGATGGCCACAACAATTACCCGGTGTGTCCAACCACTCCAACAACGCACTCACCCCCTGTGGTGCTACAACGGGACAAGCGACACCACCCATTCCAGGCGACAGGGGCCGTATAATCATTAGTTCTTGTTTTTCCTTTTATTATTCATTTTTCTTGGTTTTTCGGTTTACTCTTTTTACACCTTTTCGGAGACATTATGTTTTCATATAAATTAATAGTTTTATACATCCATGAACATGTTTTGGTATACGCGAATAATTCATTTAAACATACTGAATATTTTCTTTTTTTTAACACAATACATACACATACACTCAAACATCACTAATACAATCATCCCTATGATCACATACACACACATCCCTATGAACACCTCTGAAAAACCGAGTTGGCGGATCATGTTGAGAGTGATGAAGTCGTCATACACTCCTTCGTCGATGAGAATGTCTCCTCTCGCCGACGCACATCGTCCGAAAGTCTAAAAAAAATTCAGAAAAATGTGAGCATCAATGTCAAGTCTATGACATAAACTCTGATAGGCTGAAGATACCACTAACCTCCTAACCACTCAACCACACGTAACATTTTCTACTAATGTGCGAAGACTTAAAAAAAATACATGAAATGTATTTAACTTCTGGATAATTTTAAAATTACACACACTTATTTTAAAGTACATGAACACATTTTTATTGTATATAAAATAATTACAAATTTTGCGGACACTTTATTATTTACGAGAACACTTTAGAATATATACATGAATTTTCTTTTTGAACATGTGAAAAACTCTTCAATGGCATGAATTTTTGAAACTTACATGAACAGTTTACATTATATTGAACGCTTTATAAACCTAGATGAACAACTTTCCAAAAGGACTTAACTATTTTATTGAATACACAAACGTTTTCAATATTGGTTCAATACTTTTTGTAATCACTGGAACATTTTTTATGTGCATGAATATTTATGAAAAAATAGAAAACAATTTAATAGCATTAAAACTTACTAAAACTACATGATTTCTTAAAAAAAACAGGGGAACACTTTGTAAAAACACACACATATTATTTTTAATAAAATATATGAACATATTAAAAATGCTTGAGCACTTTTTGTATGAGATGAATAGTTCTCAAATACATGAAATCGTTTTTTAATACATGATAAAACGATTTTATTACTTTTTTGCAAGAAACATTTTTTATTACGTGGTGACCAGTTTTACATGGTGAAATTTTTTGAGTACAGTATTTAAACTTTTTAATGTGGTAGATTTTTATTTAAAATTCATGATGAACATATTTAATACACAATGAATGCTATGAAAATACAAGTACATTTTAAATACATGATGAACATTTCTAATAGACGATGAGCATATTTTAATGTGCATACACAAATACTTATTCATACACATTTTGCATCTGCAAACATTTTTTGACGTAAGTGAACGCTTATTTTAACACACAAGTTTTACCGGAAAGTATAGAGAAAACTGAAGATGTTCAAAAAAGAAAACGGAAGAGAAAAGAAAATATAATTGTTGAGCCGGTTGCTTTGCTCTTTTTTATTGAAGTGCATTGCTATTATTTATGGTTTTTTCTTTTTTAAGGAACTGTGTTGCTAATATTTCTGTTTTTTTTTCCTTTTTAAGGAACTGCCTTGCTAGTTTTTCTAAAAGCAAACTTGGAAAGCATATTCAACCAGAAATTAATGTTTATAGGGACAAGAATAAACCAGAGATAGCGGCCAATCCCTAGAACTAGAGCGGTGGCGGTGCCAGCTATCTGGCAAGGTTTGGCGGCTGCCGCACCTGAACTTTTAATGTAAAGATACCTACTTCCTCTGTTTCTAAATATAAGTATTTTTAAAAATTCCACTATGGACTATGTACGGATGTATATGAATACATTTTAAAATATAGATTTATTCATTTTGCTTTGTATGTAGTCCGCAGTGAAATCTCTAAAAAGATTTATATATTTAGAAAAGGAAAGAGTAGTATACATATTTGTACATGTACAACTCTGAACCAGTAAGGTTCAGTGCATGTTAGGCTTGGTTGTTGACCTTCATAAACTAATATTTTAGTAAGTTTTTCCATAAATAGTACGTATTACCTGTGATTTTCACTTTTATAAACTCTGCCACACCTAGCAAGTAGCAATTATTCTTGCCTTCACCCTAGAGCATGTTTTGTGAGGTTGTGAGCTTCAAAATTGAAGTACCGGAGCTAACCTAATCACTCTGTTTTAAAATACAATGTGTATTACTTTATAAAAGTGGCAAGCCTTTTCAATTTGGTTAAATTTGTATATAAACATATCAAAATCCATAATATCATATTTATTTGATTAGATTCATCATTAAATGAATTATCATATTTTTTATATAATATTGTGGATGTCGATATTTTGACTCTCACATTGGTCAAAGTTAAAGAATTTGACATTCCAAAAACTAATACCCCTTATATTTTAAAACTAACAAAATATTTCGTTTGATGTGTGTGTGGGCGGGGGGGGGGGGGGATAGTGTGTTTTATTTTTATTTATCATTTGGTAATTTGTTGGGCATTTCATGGTGTGATTGATATGTTTTTATAGGCCGGTTGCAGTTGATTGATTTGAAAAACTGTTAGTTTGGTCAAAATCGTAAACCAGACCCATTATGAAGCATAATGTATTTGTCTACAGAATAAAATGATAGAGTTTTAAGAAATTATTGATCCGGTCAAAACCGGATGACCCAGTTTTAACTGCAGTCTTGGGGACCTCAATTGGATGTAACTCTTTGAAACTAAAAAGTATAGTGTTACAGAGGTATGAATAAAATAATTAAAGGAGAAAAGTTTCAAGAAATTGTTGATCAAGTCAAAATAGGGTGTCACAATGTTAACTGAAGAACTCAATTAAATGTGGGCTCTCGAAACTAGGGTTATACCCACTCCGTCCCATAATATAAAAATATTTTTTACACTATATTTTTACATTAGCGTAAAAACGTTATTCTATTATGAAACGGGGAGTACTGTATTTGCATTATAGCTAGCTGCCGACCCCTTCTCGCTATCGTCGATCATCACCCTTTTTTTCACACTAATGCAACGTGTATCCGGCTTAGGAAAAAAGGAGGCACGCTCTCTCTAGTGTTTGTTGCTGGGCCTGGGCCGGTACCCATGTGTAATAGCCCAGCTTTCCCCACTCTGGCCCATTTGCCGGAGCTGAGATTTTGCAAGGTTCAGAACCCTAAATCCCCATATCCGCAGGTCGCATTTCCACCCTTCCGCACCAATGGCCCCGCCGGGCGACATCCAGGCCACGCCGTCGGAGCAGCCGGCTCTCCAGGACGAGCTCCTCGAGGAAATCCTCCTCCGGCTAACCGCGGCCGCCGACCTCGACGGCGTGCCCTGCCCTGCGCCACGTAATCACCGACCACTCCTTCCTCCGCCGCTTCCGCGCCCTCCACCCTCCGCCTCTCATCGGCATAATCTCCGCCACCTTTCGCCCGGCCTCTCACTTGATATGGTCCTTGGGGCGCTACTATGTGCACGAATGCTTGTGTTGGGCTGTTTATCCGTCGAACAGGTTGCTCATGCTTGACACACGCCGAGAACGTATCATACTCCCTTCGTTTCAAAATAATTAAAGTTCTAAGTTTGTTCAAAATCGAACTTACTTACGTTTGACCAACTCTACAGAAAAATATGCTAAGCTGCAACACTGAACACATATAATATAAAAATATATTTCATAAAGAATCTCATAAGACTAATTTGATGTTTTAGATATTGATATATTCTTTCTATAGACTTGGTCAAAATTAAACAAGTTTGACTTAAGACTATTATGCACATATCATCTAAAACTTTAAATACTTTGAAACGGAGGTAGTAAGTTAGTATCACGCACATATCATACTATAAATAAATGAAGGAACAATATGATTAAGATATTATCTTTTGCCTAATTAAACAAGTTGCCAAATCAGTTTTTTTTACCTATGAAACCATGGTAAGATACAAACATTGGGAGTGCCCTAAGTTCTGGGTGGCTCTGCATGGCCACCATTGAGGCGCCACAGGAGTAAATTAATCCGGTGAGATCTCCTGATTCTGCGCAGGACGTTGCCACAACGCAAGTTAACTCCAAACCCCAGGCACGGAAATTTCCATCGAAGTCTACTCTTCATATGCTCTTTACTGGATTCCATATATATATATATATATATATTGACTATTGACCAATTACCAACGCAAGTTGCACCATGGGACAACTCAAGGTACTCCCTTCTTAAAAAAAATATAAGAGCGTTTAGATCACTAAAGTAGTAATCTAAACACTTTTATATTTGTTTACAAAGGTAAGAGCATCTCTAGCAGATACTGTAAAACGTGAAAATTGTAAAGTTTCGACGAGTTTGCGGACCGGATCCAGTTTGCTGTGCAGAGCAGACTCCGCGTCTGCAGCCCGGCCCGCAAACATTTTTCGTGAATCCGCAAATGTACGCGGGGTAGGCATAAAAACCGTTTGGGCTCCCATTTGCGGGGTCAAACCCTCATCTCCGTCGCCGAATTCGTCGTCGTCGTTACCCTCCCTTCCCTAGCTCCAGCCGCCCGATTCGCTCGCCATGGACGCCCTTCCTCCGCATCTGCAGCAGGAGCGGCGCAGGTGCGTCGATGCCGATGCCACGCAGAAGCGGTCGTCGCATAAGTGGACGGGGAGGGGGCTCCCGGTGCCGGCGTCGCTGCTGCAGAGGGAGACCAAGGAGTTCGACATCCGCCACGGGCTTGTGTCGGCCCCCGCGCCTTCGGCCGCACCCGCGCCTCCCGATTCGCCACCGTTGCAGTTCGAGGAGGGGAGCTTGTCCGACACCTGGACCCTCTCCACCACGGCGTCGTCGCCATACACTCCGGCCTGTGAGGTCGCCGACGATGAGGACGTCTTCGAGATCTACGATCTGGCAACCTTCGAGGGCTCGGTGACCCACGAGGACTTCGTCCCCAAGGAGGTCCTCGGCACGGTGACCGGCGTGGTCGCGGCGTGCTCCGCGGAGGAGGTCGAACACGACGCCAAGCGTCGCCGCCGTGAGGTTGACATCGATCAGCTCTTGCTCGAGCAGGGCCTCGAGCAGGACCGCCTCCACCGCGAGCAGGAGGCCGCCAAGGCGCGCGAGAAGGGGAAATCCGTCGTCATCTACATCGACGACGACTCCGACGAGGAGTGAATGCACTTCGACGACGGTGCGGCCGCACCCTGCGAGCTCCTGTGAGCTATTTTTTGTCTGTTAGGGTTAGGGTCACGTCTTCGAGCGCATTTTGACCATCTGTGGCAATGTTTAACCCCCCCCCCTCCGGCGATGTAAATCTTAACGAACAACGGATGAACTAGTATTAGATGAATTAATCTCCCACGTAGTTTGAATGTTTGAATTTGCAGTTCTGTTTGCCTGTCTGTTCTGCGCAACACGTTTCTGAAACTACAATCCAGTTTGCACTGCGTTTGCAATCTCAGAAACTGCAGGATATGCTAGAGATGCTCTAATACTATTTATTAAATAAAAAGGGTGAAATACATATATAGTTTGGCTGCATGTCAGTACATGGATCAGTTGGTGTTCTAGTGGTTGACAAGCTGGTTGCTAACTCCAAAGTTTGCGGGGTTGAGTCCCATGCAATATGCATCTTCTTTCCTTATGTTTTTTAAGAGTTTTTGTTAGAGCATCCACAGTGGTTAGAGGCTACTTTGCCTCTAAGGTGGGACCCGTTGACTACCTCTAACTTTAACTCAATTTCTCACAATGTATACACTCTACTCCTTGGCCTCTAAAGACAGGTCCACACCCGAATAAAATACTCCCTCCATCACATTATATTAAGCGTATCTTCAAAACGATATTTTTTTACAATTAAAAGGAAATAAGGCGCACGTCATTAATTAGCCTATTAATTGAGGTGTTTTGAAAACCTTCTCCACCAATGCATGCGAGGAAGTCGCTCGTTTAGTGGATGAGGAGATACTAATGCGTCAGTTTTGCGATTAATTAGGCGCTTCTACAGTTCATCAGCTCGGTTTTCCCTACCAATAGAAAAACATCTAGGTCCCAGAGCCCTATGAGATACGCCCAATATATTTTCTGCACAACGGTGATGGATGTTGTGTGATATATATATATGAGCTGGACAAGTGGGGTCACTTGATTATTTTGTACGGCAGGAACCCTTAGCATCGGTCTCTATCCTTGGAGGCGCCTCCAAGCATTTTTAGCTTAGCGTCTGGGCGTGCAACGTGTTGCACAGAGGCAGGCTTCAAGGTCTTAGAGGCGGACATAGAGGCGTTAAAACTACACACTGTGGATGTTCTCAGTGGTCTACACACGAAATAAAAATAAGTAAACCTATACTTTAAAATACGTCTACATATATTTGTATGTAGTCCTCTAGTAAAATCTTTAAAAAGACTTATATTTAGAAACGGAAGGACTATATTGGTAGTTTCCCCAAAATCCAGCTGTTTGTCAGGAATTTTGGCGGACCCTAACCCCAGGCCGTGCATGTGACTTTGCAGTGAGAGCTGATTACTGTACTTGCAAGTTGCCCGGGGCTCAGCTCAACGTATTCGGCCAGACCAAGACAGCAAAGCCCACCGGCGCGCATCCGGCGGATCCGATTCCGATGGTGAGCATGTGGCGCCCGGCATGCATGAATAATCAATCAGCCACGCGCTCCGTAAGATCAGCAAGGCCGGCCATGCACTCCGCGCCCCAACATCAGGAAATAAGCCCAACACCCAATCAAAGATTTTTGTTTTTGTTTTCCCAAAAAACAAGCTGCTGCGTCAACCTTGCCGGCCTGCCTCTCATGGCGAGGCACATGGAATCACGCGCGACTCAACAACTTGTAACTTGTTAAGTATATCCCACATCTATAAACTATCCAAGTCCAACGGTTGAGCTTAGCCGCCCCGGCCCTATAAGCATGCGTTCAACCCTGCCTGCCGTTAACATCACTGCCACGGACGGAGTACGACTTAGCAGCAAGCCGATCAGCAGATCACTTGCTGGTGTGCACTGTGCAATATTGCGTGATCCGTGCGTGCAACTGATCGAGCGATCATTCATGGCCATGGCCATGGCCATGGCGGAGCAGAAGCCGCACGCGGTGTGCGTCCCGTACCCGGCGCAGGGCCACATCACGCCCATGCTCAAGGTGGCCAAGCTGCTGCACGCCCGGGGCTTCCACGTCACCTTCGTCCTCACCGAGTTCAACTACGCGCGCCTCCTCAAGTCGCGCGGCACGGCCGCGTTCGACGCCTGCCCCGGCTTCCACTTCACCGCCATCCCGGACGGCCTCCCGCCGTCCGACCCCGACGCCACCCAGGACATCCCCGCGCTCTGCCGCTCCACCATGACCACCTGCCTTCCCCACCTCACCGCCATCCTCGCCCGCCTCAACGGGCGCCCCGACTCCGGCGTGCCGCCGGTGACCTGCGTCCTCTGCGACGGCGTCATGTCCTTCGCCTACGAGGCCGCCAGGGAGATCGGCGTGCCGTGCGCCGCGCTGTGGACGGCCAGCGCTTGCGGCTTCATGGCGTACAACCACTACAAGCAGCTCGTCCAGGAGGGGCTCGTGCCGCTCAAGGACGAGGCGCAGCTCACGGACGGGTACCTGGACACGGTCGTCGACGGCGTGCCGGGCCTGTGCTCCGGCTTCCAGCTGCGCGACTTCCCGAGCTTCATCCGGACCACGGACCCAGACGACGTCATGCTCAACTTCCTCATCCGCGAGTGCGCGCGCCTGACGCAGCCCGACGCCGTCATCATCAACACCTTCGACGACCTCGAGAAGCCGGCGCTCGACGCCATGCGAGCCATCCTCCCGCCCGTCTACCCCCTCGGCCCGCTCCTCCTCCACGTCCGCCGGCTCGTCCCCGCGGGCTCCCCTCTCGACGTCGGCGTCAGGTCCAACCTGTGGAAGGAGCAGGACGGGCTGATCGAGTGGCTCGACGGCCGGCCGCCGCGCTCCGTCGTGTACGTGAACTACGGCAGCATCACCGTGATGACGAACGAGCAGATGCTGGAGTTCGCGTGGGGGCTGGCCAACAGCGGCTACCCCTTCCTGTGGAACGTCCGGCCCGACCTCGTCAAGGGCGACGCGGCGGTGCTGCCGCCGGAGTTCCAGGCCGCCATCGAGGGACGCGGCCTTCTGACGACGTGGTGCCCGCAGGAGGTCGTGATCGAGCACGAGGCCGTGGGCGTGTTCCTCACGCACTCCGGGTGGAACTCGACGCTGGAGAGCCTCTGCGCCGGCGTGCCGATGCTGAGCTGGCCATTCTTCGCGGAGCAGCAGACCAACTGCCGGTACAAGCGCACGGAGTGGGGCGTGGGGATGGAGATCGGCGGCGAGGTGCGGCGGGCGGAGGTGGCGGCCATGATACGGGAGGCCATGGAGGGCGAGAAGGGGGAGGGGATGCGCCACCGCGCTGCGGAATGGAAGCACAAGGCAGCGCGGGCGACCCTGCCAGGTGGCCCCTCGGAGACCAATCTGGACGGATTAATTCGTGTGCTCATGGGCAATAAGACGAGTAAGAATTGAGTGTAGAAATCACACGTCCCTGATTTCATTCTGTCAGGGGCATTTCCGGGGCTTCTGAATTTGCCTATTTGATGATGATGTGCGGATCTGCTCATAGTTTGTAGCACGCGTATTGTTCTGTTTTGTTTGTTAATGTAAACAGAAACCATTCCATTTATCAAAATATTTGTCCAGTGGTCAGAGCGCAGGTGTTGCCTCCTAGTTGGCGCCGGTTAAAACCTGGGTTCCAACACATGTCTCACACCTTCTTAATTACTACAGTAGTAAATGTGTAATCTAAAACTAAACAACGAACTGAAACAAGGTTCCTTTTGGCCTTGGGGACATGAAGGAGATATTCAGCCTAACCTAGCATCTGACCAATCAGGAACTGCAGAGAAAGCTTTGCTATCTAAAGCAAAGCAAACGACACGGAAACAAAGTTCATTTGGCCTTATGAACATGAAGGGGAGATTTTTTTTTTTCAATTGGTGTTTTGTGACAGGCCTAGGAATAATAGAATGCTATGAAGCATCGATACTTAAGAAATCTGTGTATCGTTGTTCAGTACTTCTTCGATAACGTCAGATACGGCTTCGATACGGGTATCCCCGAAGTATCGTCTTTTTCAATTTAAAAATAAAAGAAAAAAAAAATAGCGATACGAGTATCCTCGAAGTATCGCCGTCCAGTATTGCTCCTGCATTGATGTATCGTTGATCCGCTCATATAAATAATGAATGTGTGATGTAATAGTTGGATAAAAGTGATTGCTAAGGATGCTGCTTGTTGATGTTGTTGGCTTGCTGCTTGTTAATTTTTATGACGTAAAATTATTTGTTGATGTTGCTCCTGCCTCGTATTGTTAGGGAAGAAGATGGAAGAAGATACAAGTATACATCATAGCATCTTTTAGCTTTCTTCATCATCATTTAAGCATTATTGATATGTATTGCTTGCTGACTTTAATTATCGTCATGTTCGTAGGTGAGAGTTTTTATGTATTTATCACTATGAGAATAAGGAGCACAATGAAGATTGTGCTCTCTCTATCGCTATCAAGAAAAAACTTCTAAAACGTTGGAAGAAGATTAGTACCCCCTTCATTATTTGGCTCACTCGTGCAATCCAAAGTTGCTTTTTATATATGTTTGTCATTTAACAATCTTAAGTTTTTAACTTTCAAAGGTGTTGGTTAATAGTAGGTATTACAGACCTAATTGAGTTGAGGCAGTCTATGGCCGTGTTACCCCCTTATTGATAGTGAGATATTTAAAATAAAAAACAAAGAGGAATGAAAGCAATTAGACGACCAATGGGACGTAATTTTGATCTCATCTCACATATTTTTTTTGTGTTATTTTTTATTACATTACATTTTATTACTATTTATATATGATTGCCGTATCATCATATTGTTGTTTCTAGGAATTGACATATCATGTATCGCCGTACCCGCCGTATCGGTGCTTCGTAGATAGAATGCCCAATGCAAACAATTCATAGAATGCCCAACGCAAACAATTCTCATACCAGCAGTGGTGGCATTGTGGAATTGGTCATTGCCGCTGTACATATCCCGTGCCGTCAACTTTTGAGCTCCCGGGTAATATGGCAGTGGCGCCAGTATCAGCAGATCAATTGATGTTACATCTGCTTTGCACACCTGATATGAAGGCCCCAATGAACGATGGAATCAGGTTAAACGAGATGGCAGCAACTGCAGCTTGGTACATTTGGTGAGAAAAGGCGCCAACAAGTTCATGGCGAGCAGATTCAAAAACCTAGAATGCCCAACGCAAACAATTCTCATACCAGCAGTGGTGGCATTGTGGAATTGGTCATTGCCGCTGTACATATCCCGTGCCGTCAACTTTTGAGCTCCCGGGTAATATGGCAGTGGCGCCAGTATCAGCAGATCAATTGATGTTACATCTGCTTTGCACACCTGATATGAAGGCCCCAATGAACGATGGAATCAGGTTAAACGAGATGGCAGCAACTGCAGCTTGGTACATTTGGTGAGAAAAGGCGCCAACAAGTTCATGGCGAGCAGATTCAAAAACCTAGAATGCCCAACGCAAACAATTCTCATACCAGCAGTGGTGGCATTGTGGAATTGGTCATTGCCGCTGTACATATCCCGTGCCGTCAACTTTTGAGCTCCCGGGTAATATGGCAGTGGCGCCAGTATCAGCAGATCAATTGATGTTACATCTGCTTTGCACACCTGATATGAAGGCCCCAATGAACGATGGAATCAGGTTAAACGAGATGGCAGCAACTGCAGCTTGGTACATTTGGTGAGAAAAGGCGCCAACAAGTTCATGGCGAGCAGATTCAAAAACCTAGAATGCCCAACGCAAACAATTCTCATACCAGCAGTGGTGGCATTGTGGAATTGGTCATTGCCGCTGTACATATCCCGTGCCGTCAACTTTTGAGCTCCCGGGTAATATGGCAGTGGCGCCAGTATCAGCAGATCAATTGATGTTACATCTGCTTTGCACACCTGATATGAAGGCCCCAATGAACGATGGAATCAGGTTAAACGAGATGGCAGCAACTGCAGCTTGGTACATTTGGTGAGAAAAGGCGCCAACAAGTTCATGGCGAACAGATTCAAAAACCTAGCCGGTCTACTCAATCGATATGTGTGATACTACCAACTAATGCAACATGAGCAATGAAGAGGCAGATCCAGATTGAAAGCAGCATGCTTGTTCTTGTCTACTGCCAACTTTTCTGAAACTCAACATGCATGTTACTTTTGACATTGATAGTTTAGGAGCAGTGGGAGCCATCTTGCAAGATGAGAAAGGGCATTCATACCAGCTATGAATGGTTCAGCTGGCCTTGTCGATCAGATGCACTCGGCTGGAGGTTCAGTCAGGTTGCTTGGATGTGAATATGTGATGAGGCCCAGCGGTGACAATATATGAGAACTGTCGATGATCCTCCTAATTTTGTGTCTCCAGTTTTCATGAGGAGAGTGGATTTTTGACTCCCGGGTGCCCAGGCACCCCATTATCTGGTCCATTCGTTGATAACCAATGCCTCGAGATGTGTTTGTTACATTGTATGTAGCAGAATGATTAGCAAATGAAATAGACAAATCTGAACCTAGTCTATCGTTATTTTCTGACATGGTCAAAGAATCTTTCTTAGGAGAAAGGTGCACCCAATGCATGCCACCGCGCTGCTCGCTGCACCCAAATCGATCAGCTGCATGTCACCGCGCTGCTCGCTACTGCCAACACTTGCCATAAAATAAACACAGCTGCACCCATATTTTTTTGACGCGACAACGGCGGGCTTACGCCTGCCTGAACCTTTTATTAATAAAAACAACGAAATACAGCAATAGGGACGAGAAAAATAAGAGGGCTACAAGAAGGGGATAACAAGTGGGAGGCTACATTCTCTCGGCTAAATGGGACAACATCGTACTCCAATCGGCAAGCAGGGTTTTGTTAATAGCTTTGTTACATCGATGAGACCATAGCCTGAGATCCTCTGCCGTGGCACTGATGGTGGCATGAAGGTCGAGGTGGACGTTGCGGAAGATCTTAGCATTTCGTCGTTTCCAAATATTCCAGAGAAGAGCTATCAGGACCGTGGAGCGGGTTTTGTTGTTGAATTCGTCGTTCCAGGCGTGCAAAATCCCTTGAGGGTAATTGTTGCAGACACTGTCCAATTCTTCCCAAAGCGGGGCGAGCTCCCCGCAGGAGAATAGAAGATGGGTAATTGTTTCGCTTTGATCACAGAAGGGGCAGTTAGCAGCGGTGGTAATACCTCGTCTGAACCGCCTCTCATTGGTGTACAACCTATCCTTGTTGGCAAGCCATAAGAATAACCTGCACTTATTGGGGGCATAGTTTCTCCAGATGGCAGGTGCGAGGATGTCGATTGGCCGCGCCTTCCACAACGCACTGTATGCTAGTTTAGCGGTAAGTTGTTTCCCAGAGTCCCTTGTTGTCCTCCTGTCAGCATCCTGCATATTCACGTTAACCGAGGCCAGAACATTGCGTAGATGAGTTAGTTCACATTCTGCCGCATGGGAAAGTCGCGGAGCCAGGTCCAGGTTAAGATCGAATGAAGCCAAAACATGGGCCACGGAGGCGTTACTTCTGTTGGAGTGGGAGAACAGAGCCGGGAAATTTTGAGCTATTGTCCGGTCGTTGTGGGGAAGCCAAAGGTCGAGCCAGAAGGATGTAGTTTTTCCGTTCCCTAATTGAACAGTAGTTATTGAGCAGAAAAAACCCAACCCTTTCATGATATCACGCCATATATGTGTGTGCTGCCCGTCAGGCGAACCTACGTCAGGGTTGTTATACCAACCGTATTTGGTTACCAGGTATGGTTGTTCCCTATCATGGATAGCATTGTGAAGTTTAGAGATGTGCTTGGTAAGGAGGCAGAGGTTCATTTGAGAGAGAGAAAGAAATCCTAGACCCCCATTGATGAATGGGGCACACACCATGTCCCACGCTACCTTGCAGCTGCCCCCGGTGGTAGTGTCCTGCCCCGTCCAGAAGAAAGCCCTACACCGCTTCTCAATTTCTAGGATGGTACCCGAAGGGAGAAGAAGAACACTCATGGCATAGATAGGGAGAGCACAGAGGACCGAACGAACAAGGATTGCTCTTCCGGCCAAAGACAGAAGCAGTCCCCGCCACCCGGCCAGACGTCTATCAATCTTGTCGATGATGAAGAAGAAATCGGCAAGGTTGAGCTTATGGGTAGAAAGGGGCAAGCCAAGGTAGGACTGAGGGAAGGTTGCCACAGGGCAGCCGAGAATGTTAGCAAGCTCGGAAGAGAGATCACGGTCAACGTGAATCGGGGCAAAAGTGCTCTTGTGGAAGTTGATGGAGAGACCGGTGGCCTCGGAAATTTGATCAAGGATGAGTTTAAGGGTGCACAGTTGATTACCGTCTGGGGGAAGCACAATTAAGGTATCATCAGCATATTGCAAGACAGTACAAGGCAGATCGCTCGAGATGGGATGAGAAAGGAGACCATTCTCAGATGCCTGGATGATAAGGCGCTTTAGAACATCTGCGACGAGAATGAACAGGTAGGGAGAGAACGGATCGCCTTGTCTGAGGCCTTGTCTGCATTGAAACCAAGGCCCTGGCTTTCCGTTGAGGATGACAGCCGAGCTGGCCGAACAGTTTAGCTCATCCACCCAGCGGCACCAAGATAGGGGGAACCCTTTTGCACGCAGAATCGAGTGCATCCCACTAGGTACTGCCAACATCTGGCATAAATTAGACACCGATGCACCCAATGCATGCATATTGATTCACCCAAGCTGCCAACTTCTGCCATAAAATAAACAAACGCCGCTGTCCCTTCATTATTCATCTCTTCCTTCCTCTAGAATCAGGACATATGTTGAATTATATCGACTTCATCTTTCAGGGAAAACCAGATAGGGAAAACTTATGTATTGATTTAGAAAGACTTATATATTTACAAATGACATGATTGATTTTACCACACAGTTTTACTGCATTACGACCATGGCTCGGTCTGCAGCAAAAAATAATTTGCTGTGCACCTTCTACTTCCCCAAACATACGAAGGCATGACCACTCATATAGCAAAAACAGTGTCCTCCTGTGAAATATGTCGTGTACAGACTAGTCACAAATACTATTTGTCTGTCGCCTGTAGCTACTGACCAGCCTAGCGCTATTCCATTCAAACGCTATTAGATGAGGCAAATGATCTGATAAAGCTGGCTCTTGCTGCAAATAGTCTGGTCCTGCTCAGACCTCAGCACGAATCTCAGCACTATTGGACGTGGCTGATAAAGGGGTGCCGGGAGTCGCGGGTGCCATCGCACCTTTCCGTTTCATGAGTGGTGTAAGCATGTTCGCTAGCTAATATAAGTACATTGTAAAAAAAATGATGTACAAGCTGCAATTAGAGGACAGCTAAGTTAAGAATCCAGAATGAAACAAAAAAGATGACCGGACGCAAGCACCTCTACAGGCAATGCCATAGGCTACAGAGGATCAACAAAAATATATCACCGTGGTCTATAACTAGCTCAAAAGTGTTCTCAGCTGTTTGACAGATAATGAAACACAACAGCTACTATCGCAACAAGCGCAACCTTGACTAGTTGCTTTAACCCTACTGGAGATGCCGGAGAGGATTCTGACTCTGATGGATCGACCTTGTGACCCCTTAGCCTAGCTAGCAACAGAGGAATGAGCGCAGGCTTCACGGCTGTCATAGAATTAAGATTAGTTAGAACATTGTGGAAATTTGAGAAGCCAACACTAATTTGCAATGGCGAAATGACAACTTAGATGTGACTACACAACAATAAAGATCAAAGTATGAAGTTGCTGCCGCATACAGAAATGTGCAAGGTCGGTGCAATATGTTTCAGTGCCATTATTGTATCAGCAAAAATCACTTCTAGTGTAGCCGCCACTATGACTATCACTCCAGTTTTAGAAGGGACTGGGATGATGGATCAATGCCACGACATAACTATATAAACATTGTAACTATTGGCCAGATATACTACTGTAACTCTGCAGTTTGTTTATGTCCCAGTGTAATCAGAGGAAACAGGAACTGCTGAGACCAGCAAATACAACTGCGACTAAAAGGAAGAGAATAACATGCAAACTGAACTATTTCCACTAAATCTAACCAGTCTTAGAAGACCTTGTTTCTGATTCATGTTAGGTTGTTAACAGGGCAAAACTATTCGATTGCAGCTAGCATGTCTGTAAGAAAAGAAATCAATGGGTTCTCACTGACTCTCTGCATTGCTAGGAAGGAGTGTGATTGCCATAAGCATATAAATTATTATTTTTAGTAGTTAATAGTACGAGAAATCCTAATACGCAAAACATCTCATATCTATTTTCAAATTAAACTATAATAGTAATTTACCAATATCAGGTTTCAGTTTTGAAGGAAGTTAGCTATCCACATGCTAGAACCATGACTTGGTTTCGAAATCTTATGAGTTTCAACTCTGGCCTACCCCAGCATGTTTGGGATTGAAAGGCTTTGTTGCTGTTGTTGTTGTTGTTGCTGTTGATGTTATTTGTAGGTTTCAGTTTTGAAGGAAAAATACAGGCCATTAAGCCATAATGTCTACTGTCTAAATAGAACAACTAAATTCACATTTAAGACCCAAATGGAGGGGCCATACACGACCTCATCATGTGAAGATCAAAACAACGCAAATTACTACTTGGTATCTCAAGAGCACAAGGAATCATATCATAAAAATAAAGATATGAACCAAGTACATAATTACCTGCTTTTCTCAATCTGCACTCTTCTTCACCAATTCTTCGTCTCAAAGCATTAAGTAGTGAGCCAAAATAAAGAGCTAAGACAGTGCAAGTGAAGGTGATAACATTATATGGCATGCTGAAATCAGGAGTTGTCAAGGGAACAAGCAGCACTTCTGTGTATGATTTCACAACGTTATCTTCCTGCACCATAACAATATCCTAATGAGAAAATCAAAGCAGAATATCTAAAAGTCACAAGATAGTAAAAAAAACTATATTTACCTTAAAATTTTCTAACAAAGGTGACACAAACATTGGGTCCATTTCGGGGTATTTTCGGCTAGAATTAAAGTCAGGAAAGCTAACCAAAGCTGATGGAATATCAAATCCTTGATTAGCGTCAGGAGGATATTCGTCTATGTGTAGGAACCCCTGAAAATATATATAGTCGTTAAAATTATCGTAAACAGACAAAAATATTTAGTTATGCATGCATATATAATTAAATGGAGAATGCACAAGGGGCAGAAAACAAACAAAAGACATGACCAGTGGTAAAATGGCAGAAAAAATCGTATTTCCTAACCAAAAGGATGGCATATTCAGGTAATTAAGCAGTAGAACAGACCTTGTCAAAGTCCAATATCAAGGTAGCTGATTGCATGCTGCAAGGAAATCTTAGCAGCATCTCCAGAGTTCCAGGCGAAAGTTTGTCTTCTGAAGGAGTGACATGGATCATGTCAAGTACTTCTGATGCAGCCTTGCTGCTCCCATCAATAACAATTTGTAGGCTGTGATAGAAGATCTTAACATACCATGGAAAAAGTTGGAGAACTACAGCCTTTATCGAACAATCATTTGAGCTGCCAGGCAACTGCTTATTTAGATCAGTGGATAGAAATGACAGAGCAATAGACCCTCTTTCGTTTCCGCTACCCATAAGAAATCTTCTTGCATTATATGGTGCAGGGGAGCAAGACCATATGAGGGGAAGCTTCCAAATTATGCCCACATCCAAAGGCTTATCATCATTGTAGTTACTAAGATCATATTCATGCAATGAAGATGATTGGACTTCCAAGTGATCCAATTCTTTGAGCACCCTGTCTGGGGCAGTGGAAAGTTCAAAGAATTTATTACGCCAAGAAACTTCTGATCCAGATTTGAGAAGTATGCCTTTCTCGATCTCTACGAATATCCTGCTGGATCTAGAAACAAGACATTTCCCCAACAATTTCCTGTTGAACAAATGCTCCATGGACCAGCTGGGCTGAAGTTTTCCACCAGTGGAATGCAGCTGCTTACTCTTGGACGTATTTGGTTGCAGCACAACTGTGAGCGACTGATCAAGGATAATAGCTCCTGTTTGGGATGATGTAAGCTTCAGCTTTTGGGAATGGTAATATCCTTTATAGATCGAAGGCCTGTACAACAAAGAGGCGATGCCTGCTTTGTCACGGCACGGGAGGAGTTTCAGCCAGGGCGTGAGATTCTCAGTGCAGACAGCTTCACGAGGCAATGCGCCATATCGGAGGTTGCCTTCATTCGATTTAAATCCCCAGCGAGGAGCAGAGAAGGCGGTGGAAGACTCCAGGAAGTTGATCGACGCACAAAACAGGCCTGACAATGTGTGCGTCAGGTTCTTCCATGTGGCATCGATGTCGGCGAAAGGGAGGTCGAAAACTGCCCATAGCTCAACGCCAGGAGGTTTTGCATTATCCGCTGACAACGGATCGCTTCCACCCCATGTCTCGTAGTTCCATCTTCCCTGTGTGAAGGATAGCTCCAATTCGCTAATGTGGAATCTTTGGACCTGGTTTAAACAGCAGGGAATGGTGTCAATAGTTCTTCGACGGCATTAGGCCACAACAAGATGGGGAAATGGCCGAGATATTGCACATGGCAGTGAAGATCTCCATCTAGTCTCAACTACCACAACGTCAACGGATCTAATGAGCAGCTGTTGACTCGACTTTAGGTTCATCGATCGGGGTGCCTCGTGATTCGAATTGGACGGGAGGGATCTGTGATTGAGGAGGGCGTACGTACGTACCAGCTGGGAGATGGCCTTGGGGAAGAGGTGGTGGTGGAGGCCGGAGGCGGCGGCGGGAGGAGGCGTGGCGGAGCGGAAGTGGAAGTGGGACAGCGCCTTGCGGTCGGGGAGCGGCCGCAGGAGCAGCTCCTCCGTGAATTCTTCCTCCGACGCCGCCGCCGCGGTGAGGGTGAGGAGGAGGAGCGGGAGAGAGAGGACCGACGACCGCCGTGCGGGTGACGGTGGCGACATCAACGCCGGCCGTCGTCGTTTTCCCGGGGTGGGATCGCGGCGGCGCTGGGACCACTTACCACTTGTTCAGTTCGTCCGAGAAGCATTCACAGTTGGGCTGTACTGGACACGGGGGGTGACTTGGGCCTGGCCCTGGCGTCGCCCCGCTTAGTACTTTTCAAAATTCTCAACCCATCATAGCTGATTTTTGAGGGACCACCTATTTGATGCAGCATTCTGCGTCAAATAGAGGTAGAGCCGCACAAGGGGGTCCCCCAATGGGCCAGCCCAGTACAATGGCGTCAAAAATGTTCTTGTTTTCTTGTTTTTATCCTTTTTCTGTTTATTTTTCTTCTTTCTTTATTTCGTTTTAGGTTTCTTTTTTCTTATTTTTTTCAATTTTATATTTCAAGGTTATTTAACATTTTTTAAACTAAGCTCATGTTCGAAAATTGTTCTTGCTTTAAAAGAATACTATCAATTTCAAAATATGGTTATAATTCAAAAAATGTTCATCACTTCAAAAAACGTTTGGTATTTTCCAAAAATGTTCTTGTTTTTCTAAAAATGTTCTTATTCTTCAAAAACTGTATTTGTTTTTTCCCTTTTCCTATTTTTCTTGTTTGGCTATTCCAATTTTTGTTCTGAATTTCAAAAACTATTCTCGTGTTCAAAATTGTATTCATAAATTTTATTTTAACGTTTGTGCTTCAAAAGTTAATACGAAATTGCAAAAATGTTCTGGCTTTCAAAATGTGTTCATCTTTCAAAAATTGTTCTTGTAGTCACAAAACTACACGATTTTTAAGAAATGTCCGTGATTTAAAAAATAAGGGATTTAATAAAATGTTCTTGTTTAAAAAAATTAAAATTTAATAATAATGTTTGTGTTTCAAAAATTCTTCTCCTTTTCAAAATTTGTTCACGATTTTCATAAAGTGTTCGTGTTCAAAAAAATAGTCTCGTTCACAAAATTTGTTCACGGTTTTCATAAAAATGTTTGTGTTTCAAAAATTGTCATGAAATATAAAAAATAACTTTGGTAATGCGTGAACAAAATTTTAAAACAAGACCATTTTTTCAAATTTGTGAATTTTTTTGAAAATAGAAACTTCTTTTTTAACCCACACATTATTTTATAAAATAATTTTGGAATAAGTGGAAAATACATTGATAAAGGCACACTTTCAAAAAACACAATTAAATTTTTGAATATTTGTACTATCTTTACATAAAAGAAACATTTTCTGAAAATCTTAACAGAAAACTGGAAACATGAACATTTTTTTAAAATTGTGACGAAAATTTTAAAATATGAACAAATTTTGACAACAAGAACATTTTTGCAAATTATAAACAATATTTGAACTTTTTGAAAAGATTAAAAAGAAAAAGGGGATATAATATCAAAAACAAAAAGAAAGAACATACTCCTTCCATTCCGAAATATAAGGTGTATTATTGTTTTTAAAAGTCAAACTTCTCAAACTTTGACCAAGTTTATTGATAAAAATATCAATATCTAGAATACAAAATCATTATCACTAGATTCATCCTGGGCAAGTTTATAATATATATTTGGTATTGTAAGTATTTATATATTTTGTTGTAATGTTGGTCAAACATAAACAACGGTTGACTTTTCAAAAAATTAATACACCTTATATTTACACACGGTTCGAAGTTCCACCAGCTCCGTGAAATCCCGGAAGCTGAGGAGCCACGCAACACACGCTCCGCGACTTTCAACAGGAACTCCACCTGCTCCGGGGGTGGAGTTGTGGAGTGGAGGTTCTCCGAACAGGGCCTTATGAACGGAGGCATTACAAAACCAAAAAAAAGAACATAATAAGACAATGAAGAAAACCGGAAACACAAGCTTCAGGAAAAGCGTGCAGAGCGAGATGGCCCAGCCCAGTTGATCGCGCCCCTTTGCGTTTGCCCGACTATTTGACACAAAGAGCGTCAGATAGGGTTTCCTGATTTTGATGCCCGTAAAAAAGTTGATTTTAATATGATGAAACAAAGAAGGTATATGATAGACTGGATTGGCCATATCTAAAGGTTGTTATACTAAACCTCGGCATTAGCCCTCAGTTCACGGATACAATGATGAGGCGTGTGTCTTCAGTCTCTTTGTAGGTCCTTTTTAATGAGGGTAGCTTAAATGATTTCATGCCTTTACCGAAATTCATTGATTTTGGTCCTTTTTAAAAATGATCTCATTGATTTACTAAAAATCTAAAAGAAAGTTTATCAATTTTGAATATTTCTTTCCAAAATATGAAAAAGGTTCATAAATTTTTGAATAATCATAGGATTTGAAAAAGGTCATCAAATTGAAAACAATTTACTAGATTTGAAAAAAAGTTCATCGAATTTCAAATTTTCATCGCATTTGAAAGAAAGCTCATCAATTTATAAAATAAGTTTATCAAAATGTTAAAAAGTTCATTAATTCCGAAAAAAGGTTTATCAAGTTTGTAAAAAGTTCATTGAAATTGAAAAAAGTTCATGAAGTTCGAAAAAAGGTTCATTGAAATTTAAAAAAAGTTAATTGAATTTAAAAAAGTTAATCAAGTTTGAAAAAAGTACCTTCAAAATGAAAACAATCAAGTTTAAAAAAGTTCATTGAAATTGAAGAAAGTTAATCAAGTTTGAAGAAAGTTCTTTGAATTTAAAAAAGTTCATACAATTTTAGACAAATCAATAAATTTTAAAAAAAAATCATCGATATTGAAAAATGTTCATCAAACTTTTTTAAAATGTTCATGAGACCTGGAAAAAGGTCATTGAATTCGAAAGAAGTTCTTCATATATTAAAAAAATTCATCAAATTTTAAAAAAATATCATTTTGAAAAGAAGGTCATCAATTTTGAAAGAAAAATCATTGAATTTGAAAATAATTTCATTGCTTATGCAAAATGTTCATCTATATTTATTTTTAAAAAGAGTAAAATAAAGTGGAGATCCAAAAAGTATTTCAAGTGTGTCAAGTAGGTCCCAAAAGTTTAAAATCGTTAATCGTGGGTCCTAAATGTTTGTAAGTCATTCATCATAGATCTTAAAAGTATTCAAAGTGTGTCAAGTAGGTCCTAAAAGCTACTGGTAAAATATACATATAGGTCTGGTGGTGAACGATCTCAAATTTTAAGGACTTACTTGACACAGTTGAAATACGTTTAGGAACCTCTGTGTATTTTACTCTTTTCAAAATCATCGATTATTCAATAAAATATATGAATTTTAATAGAATCCTGCTTTAGAAAACAGATAAATCATAGAATAAAACCCGCATAAACAGCCCCGGAAATGACCAGTGAACCGCGAAAAAAGGGTTTGGGACTGCAGGATTTGCCCAAAAACTAGAAAAACGAAGAGAGAATTAAAACCAAAAAACAGGTTTGAAACATCTATTACTAGATGGCGTACTGATAGTTGTTGTTGATAGTTGTTGTTCGAAGTCCCACTGCACACCTTCTTAAAACGTTTTAGGAAATAAAAATGGATGATACATAGGCTGGCCCAGTTCGTATCAGTGGGGGACTGCGCTGCAGGTGCCCATTTGCCAACGGTGCCAAATAGAATTTGCGAGCGCTTCTTCGGAAGCCTCCCAGCAAGTATTCTCATGTGTTGCCGCTTGACACCTTCTTAGTCGTAGCCATGAATCGTGTTCTTAGTGCTTCCTTCGGATTTCGTTTTTCTTTTATTGTTTACACGCTATTTTGGCTTTTTAGATTTATTTTTTGGGTGTTTCAAGTTGTCATCGATATTTTCTAGTTTTTTTACGAAAAATCAATATTTTTTCATGCAAAAGAACACGTTTTTTTTTACGAGAGACACGGTTTTGCTCTCGCGAAAGGCACGACCGTGCCTCTCAGAAAAGAAAAAACGCATTTTTTTTATGAGAGTCATGATTTTGTTTCCGCAAGAGGTACTTTTTTGCCTTCATGAAAGGCACACCCGTGCCTCCCGATAGGAAATTAACATGTTTTTTCTGCGAGAGGCACGGTTTTGTTTTCGTGAAAGTCCTGTTTTTACCTTCATGAGAGGCACGGCCATGTCTCTCCGAAAGGGGAAAAAACACATTTTTTTTTTCATTAGAGGCACGGGTTTGCCTTCGTGAGAGGCACGCCGTGCCTCCCGGAAAGGAAAAAAACACATTTTTTTTTTCATTAGAGGCACGGGTTTGCCTTCGTGAGAGGCACGCCGTGCCTCCCGGAAAGGAAAAAAAATATATTTCTTGTTTTTTCCTACTGCGAGAGACACAATTTTTTGATACTGTTTTTTCTGAACAAAAAGTTCATTAAAAGTTATCAACATGGGATCTAGTTTTGACGATTTCATCGCAAAAAATCCAATAATGAAAATGATTCTAGATTTGGACCATAGTTTAAAAGATAAAATATTTTAAAAATACAAATTTACGAAAAAAATCATAGGTTACGAAAAGTGACACATGTAGTGTGCCACCTGTTGCAACCTGAGAAGGTGGGAGTGATCTTTAAAACATGTATTTCTCAATTAGTGATTTCAGTGGAAGATGCATATGTGGGCTGCTGAGCAGAGCCATGGGCTGGGCCGTGCTAAACAGAGGCCTCCGTCCCTTGCATAATACCGTCCAGGTAAATCTTTACTTGTAGGAGTACTGATGTGTAGTATTTCCTTTTAACTTCTGCCACAAAAGGTGTATTTCCTTTTAACTTTTAGCAGTGAGCATATCTCAAAAAAAGTGAACACTGGCAGCAGCAGCGGTTGTTAAAAAAAAAGGATGGCCGATCACTGCACCATTAGCATAATTTGTTCATACGTTAGATATATGCAGAGCCAAGAAATTTACTACCTCCGTCCTAAAATAAATGACTCAAAAATGATTCAACTTTACACTAACTTTAGTATAAAGTTGGGTTACTTTTGAATTATTTATTTTAAAACGGAAAAAGTATATTTTACTGTAAAATTTTGTAGTATCTTCGAGGAGCCACCAAAGAAGCACCGATTCCAGAGCAGAACCAAGTTTTTCCTTCCTTCCATCCATCCATCCACACGACACAAAGCACTAAAAAAGGAAAGTCAGTCAAAGAGCACATACCACCTTCCCATAGAAAACATCAAAAAAAGGCGTCAAAGTTGCATTACCACCATCTCGCTGACCCACTGTTACCCGGTGAACGGTGAATCAGAATCCACGATGCGACGGCATTATTCCGGATGAAGCCAAGCCACGCAACAAGCTAGCTTAGGATCTATACCTTCTTCGACATATATTCCAACGAGCTGATTGATATTCTTCCTCTGAAGAAACGATCTCTATCTGGTTACTAGTATCTCCGATGATACTATATCTTTCCGGCTGGCGTCGATTGATTTCACGCCGTCCCCCACCCCAATCCCACCCGTCGCCGTCGCCAACTTTTGGAGCAGGAGAAGAAAGAAACGCGCCGTCGCCGGGACCCACCGGAAATTCTCGCCGGCGGCGGCTGCGTAGGCGCTACGTAGTGCGGGCGGATCGCGCGCCCACCCACCGCATATACCCTGCGTTGCTGCGTCAAGGGGAGACCGAACAAACAAGCTGCGCAAAATATCACTATATCAGCCCGGATTTCTCGACCGTTCCGGCGATCAGACGGGCTGAGGATGGCCGGGATTTCGGTGGTGAACGCGGGTGGAAAGGTGAGGCGTGAAGTGTGAACCGGCGAGCATCACCAACACACGCACGAAAAGGGACGCGTGCGGTAAACCGGAACGAAATGGCGCGCTCCAGCGACAGAGGGAAAACAGCGCGCGCTAACCGGTTGCGCGCGCGCGAAAAGGCGGCAGCTCGCGCGTCATTTTAGTGCGCCTACTAAAACGCAACTCTGCCGCCGCGAGGAGGACACGAGGGGCAAGGCGCCATTTTAGTGCGCCATTTTGGGCAAGGCGCCGCGAGGAGCGATTGGACAGGCGTCGGCGGAAGACATTGGCGAGTGCGCAGGCCGACCTCGTCAATGCAGGCGGGAGCTCCTTCTTCACTGAAGAAGACGAGCGTTGGTTCGACATCTGGCTGTCAACCTCTGACGACACCACCGACGATGATGATGGTGCAGATGATTGGAGCGACTGGGATTAGTTTTTATATTTTCGAACTATCTAGCATCGAATTATCTATCTATGTTTTCAAACTACCTATCTGTGTAAAATAACTTTGTATGCTTTTTATTTGAATCCAATCTATTTAAAAAATGGGTTGCGCGTCGCATTTTCAGACACTGTTGGAGCGGCGCGTGCGCTGCATTATAACGCGGCTGCTGGAGCCTGCGCCTAACCCCGTGCTAAACCAGCCGAAGCGCGCGCGGCAAACGTATTTTTTGGACGCGACGCGAAGAGCGGTTGTTGGTGATGCTCTAAAATCTGCCGCGGATACGTTGCAAATATAAAACCCAAACGTACGTGCGGCTGCAACTTGGAGGGAGTTCGTTTTCCTTGGGAGCTGGATGTTAGCCGTCCTTTTTTGTCCGGGGATAGTCTCGCAAGCCATCATCTCCGTGACAGCGATCGGTGTGATGTGACGCGGACCGACCAACGGTTCTACTCTTCACAGCGGCTATGCTAAGGCCGCTCTGAACTGATCTCCAGAACATCCTTGCAAGCTCCAGAAATTGTGTAGCAAGCACTCACGCGGGGGGACGGATGCTTTGGCCACAAGGAATGGCGAGGTCAGGTGATGGGCGCATAAAATAATTGTTTCGGCCGGAGATATGTAGACGGCCTAATGTACGGTGTCAATTGCTGGGTCTAGTGGAACGCCCATGGCCGAAAGGGCGCCAAAAGCATCGATCGTTGACTTGAAAAGGTCTTGCACCGATCTGATCTTTTAAGAGTGTCCATCTCGCATGTATGGGCGATGTATCTATGTTCCTTCGGCCATAAGGTTGCGTATCCTCCTGTGTGCAGGAAGAGTTCGTTCACTAGTAGGAGTATCTCACAAGAAGGTGCAAATGAAACTTCCTCCACGGGACTAATCCGACCACACGCAACCAGTATGAAAACAGCAGTGCGAACCAATCAAGATTAAAAATAATAATTAGGCGTTTTTTTCTAAACGAGGTAAGTGGCTAAGTGCGTCTTCAAAACGGACCCTCAAATCTTTACTACTATGCTATTCAATGAAGACTCTTATATATCCGCTTAGCAGTTGAGACATTGGTATTAGTTATACTAATAACAAACGTAGGGGAGCTTTGCCGGAGTTCGGACATGCATTTGAATATAATAAAACCTTGAGTGATTGGGAAATATATATGACATGGAAGCACTAATCCATGAAAAGCAATAGTGATCTTGTTTACACTTTTTAAAGTACTTGCTTGTTATCAATTATATGATTATTGCTTTCAATCACGTTTATCCTAAATTCACACCACAATACGTCATTCGTTCAAGATCATGCTATATAGCGTTTAATGTATTTTTTATATTTTTTAATATTTACCTACTCAAAGACGAGCAAGAATTAACCTTGACGATGTTGATGCATCTCAAACGTTTTTCATATTTTTTACTACTAACTGCTATTATGTTATTATTTCTATATATTTTATTATAACAATTTATGTTATTTTTATGAATTAACCTTTTAATTTAGTGTCGAGTGATAGTTTCTGTTTTCTACTTGTTTTTAATTTCATCGAAAATCAATATCTACGAAGGTAAAAATAAATTACCGACTTTACACTATTTTTTGGGGCGGTAAGGAACACTGAAAGCTTCGAGAAGCATCGATGGGCACCACAAGTCAGCCACAAGGCAAGTGGCGCGGCGAGCGGGTTGCCGCGCCACCTGGTTTTTGTGGACCCCCTAGTTATCGCCTTGGTTCAATTCCACCATCATAATTTCCTATAAGTACAAAAAATATTTGTCGTACTTCCAGAAGACTTTTATTGTGGCCACAAGCGTGTCTTCAGAAGTGGTCCCATTTAGAGCCCTGCTCCGGAGCCCTGCCGGAGGGGTAAGCCATTGACGGGAGGCTCTTCATCAACATTGATGTTTCTCTAACCATGTGTGAGTAGTTTCTTCAGGACCTACGGGTCCATAGTAGTAGATGGATGGTTCTCTTTCTTTTTGGATTTTCAATATCATGTCCCTCTTTTTCCTTGTATGATTGGAAACAATCCAATGTAGTTTTACTGTTTACTTCCTGGGACATGATGAATAGTGAGTTTATGATCAGATTGTTCATTAAATATATGTGAATCTTTGATATTTATTTGTTGTATGATTAAGTAGCTATGTATACTTTTGGTTCTATTTTTCTTCTCTGGCCAAGATTGATTGGTAGATCTTTAGAAGCACTGGTGCATAACAGTGGATTTAATTTTGCGGTGAATGATAATATCACAGTGACAGAATGGATACAAGACACGCATTTGTATTGTTGTCACTAAGGAGAAAACGACGCGGTTGTATCTTATTGTTAGGTTTCTTTCTGTCTATATTATGTCATCTTGCTCAAAGTGTTACTTTATTTTTTATTAACTTAATACTTTGAGACACATACTGGATAGCGGTCTTACATTGGAGTAATAATAATAGATGCAGTTGGATTGATTCTCTACTTGTCACGACCATACTGCTTATAAAAGATTATGCCATGAATGATCATAGTCATACTCACTCTATTCTTGTCAACTGTCCAACTATAATTCATTACCATGCCTTTTGCCTTCTTTTCGAAAAAGATGCCTCCAGTGAACCTATGGCCCCGAGTCTACTCTCCGATCATGATTTTTAAATTCATGTCAAGTGCAACACCGAGTAAATATACAAATAGCATAGTACGGCAATAGTTCACATCCAAAAGCATGGTAATATAAGAGTTACCACTTAAGTTTGTCCCAAAAATATGGGATCACACACAATTAGACGTGATCAAATCAAGAAACACCATTGTTGAGTGTTGACAAGATCATCGCCATCACACCTTTATTGGCCAAAGCGCCATCACCAAATCTCTATTGGCCAAAAGCACCATCACCACCATTGTCGGAAGTACCACCACTGGCCATAAGATCTTGAAACTCTTACGTCCTCCGAAACATGTTCTTCATTCTTTACAATTTCCCAAACTCCCCATCACTCGTTCCATGTCTTTCAAATTGCGGGGTACATGATACGTCAGAGGGGGTGGAGGAGCACACGTCCTCGATTCGTCGAAGCCTTGCCCTTCCTCAAGCCCTCGTCTTGTGATTTCAACCGTCTGCCTGAGGGGGTGGAGGAGACGCCCGTCCTCTAGCCGACCCTCTAAACGGCACCATTGTACGCAGGAGGGTGCATGGTGCCTGCGGTCGGAAGGGCCCTCACTCCATGGATGACATGGTTACCCGACCGCTTTCGTTCCACACTGATGAAGGAAGGAATTGGGCTTGGTAACCGGTAAGCCGGCCATACGAGGCGCGGAAGGTCGAGGTGACACCGATGGGGTCAACGAGGCACGAAAACCGACAGACGGTGGCTTGGGTGCTCCATGACATCGATCAGGTGACGTGGCGACCCGAGAAGGCGCGGGGTCAGGGAAATCGACGATAACAGCGGTGGGAAAGAGCAAGGAGCTGAAATGTCACTTCCGCCAACTCACACGAGAGACAAAGGGAATGGTAAAATGGGATGGCGAAACTGAACGTATGTTTTTTTTTTGACAACATAAATGGCAGTCGGGGTTGAACATACCGCATTCTCGAATTTTATGGGTCGTGCCTTTTTTGGGACATGTTCGGGTCGTTCTTCTGCCTGGCGTTTCCGGGATGCAAAGCAAGTGTGTGCGTGGGGCGTATCATGTGTGTCGTGCGGGGACGGAGCTAGGATGAACACATGAAGGGGGCAAAGATTTTATGTTTTAGGAAATTTTGGCTAAAGTATCTGCTAGCATTGAAGAATAATTAATTCATTGAGGGGGGTCTAGCCCCCCCCCCCCCCCCCCGCCCGCCCTCGTCCTCCCTTAGGGTGTGTTTGGTAGTTGTTCCCATTCTAGCATAGTTGTTCCCCTTTAAGACATGCTAAGTTGAGACATATTGTAGGCATACATGTATGGTTGTTTGGTAGTGATGTATGTGTTGAAACATGTTGAGTTTAGACTGTATTTGATAGCCACTGCGGCGGGGTTGAAACATGTTGAGTTCAGGCGGCGGGGTAGACCCTACTCCTTCACCACCGTGACCTCGTCGGATCCGCAGCCCCACACCGCCTAGCGACCGGATCCATGCGGATTCACTCAACCACCGGCCTCACCTAACCTGCACCCGATCCAGATCCAGGCGTCGCCGATGGCCACCAGACAACGAAGAGAAGGAAGGCGAGGTGAGGGAACCAACGTTCTGAAAGATCAGCGACCTGGTGACACGAGACAGAAGAGGAAGAGGATGAGCGGCGGCGGCCACGCGGTGGAGATCGAGGAGGAGGAGAGAGGGCGAGGCCACCGGGGCTCGGGAGGGGCGCAGGAGTGCGAGGGCAAGGCGAGGGTGCATGGACTCAGCATAGCTCTCCTCAGCACGCCTCCGCTGGTCAGCTATAATGAGGCTTTTTTTTGCATCAGTTGATGCATGCTTTCCTCCTCTATCAAATAGCGAAAAATAAATCGAGGACGGATTTTTTAAGCTCATACACTCTCCTTACATGCTAGCAAACACGGGCTTAGTGTTGGGGAACGTCGCAAGGGAAACAAAAATTTTCCTACGCGCACGAAGACCTATCATGGTGATGTCCATCTACGAGAGGGGATGAGTGATCTACGTACCCTTGTAGATCGTACAGCAGAAGCGATTAGAGATCGCGGTTGATGTAGTGGAACGTCCTCACGTCCCTCGATCCGCCCCGCGAACAATCCCGCGATCAGTCCCACGATCTAGTACCGAACGGACGGCACCTCCGCGTTCAGCACACGTACAGCTCGACGATGATCTCGGCCTTCTTGATCCAGCAAGAGAGACGGAGAGGTAGAAGAGTTCTCCAGCAGCGTGACGGCGCTCCGGAGGTTGGTGATGATCTTGTCTCAGCAGGGCTCCGCCCGAGCTCCGCAGAAACACGATCTAGAGGAAAAACTATGGAGGTATGTGGTCGGGCAGCCGTGAGAAAGTCGTCTCAAATCAGCCCTAAAACCTCCGTATATATAGGTGGGAGGGAGGGGAGGAGGCAGCCTCAAAACCTAAAGGTTTGGCCGAAATTGGAGGTGGAGGAGTCCTACTCCAATCCTACTTGGAGTAGGATTCCACCTTCCCACTTGGAAACTCTTTCCACCTTGTGTTTTTTCCTTCTCAAACCTTATGGGCCTTAGTGGAAACTTATTCCAGCCCACTAGGGGCTGGTTTATCTCTTCCCATAGCCCATGAGACCCCTTGGGGCGTGACACCCCTCCCGATGGTCCCCGGCACCCCTCCCGGCACTCCCGGTACACTACCGATGAGCCCGAAACTTTTCCGGTAATGCACGAAAACCTTCCGGTAACCAAATGAGGTCATCCTATATATCAATCTTCGTTTCCGGACCATTCCGGAAACCCTCGTGACGTCCGTGATCTCATCCGGGACTCCGAACAACATTCGGTAACCAACCATATAACTCAAATACGCATAAAACAACGTCGAACCTTAAGTGTGCAGAACCTGCGGGTTCGAGAACTATGTAGACATGACCCGAGAGACTCCTCGGTCAATATCCAATAGCGGGACCTGGATGCCCATATTGGATCCTACATATTCTACGAAGATCTTATCGTTTGAACCTCAGTGCCAAGGATTCATATAATCCCGTATGTCATTCCCTTTGTCCTTCGGTATGTTACTTGCCCGAGATTCGATCGTCAGTATCCGTATACCTATTTCAATCTCGTTTACTGGCAAGTCTCTTTACTCGTTCCGTAATACAAGATCCCGCAACTTACACTAAGTTACATTGCTTGCAAGGCTTGTGTGTGATGTTGTATTACCGAGTGGGCCCCGAGATACCTCTCCGTTCACACGGAGTGACAAATCCCAGTCTTGATCCATACTAACTCAACTAACACCTTCGGAGATACCTGTAGAGCATCTTTATAGTCACCCAGTTACGTTGCGACGTTTGATACACACAAAGCATTCCTCCGGTGTCAGTGAGTTATATGATCTCATGGTCATAGGAATAAATACTTGACACGCAGAAAACAGTAGCAACAAAATGACACGATCAACATGCTACGTCTATTAGTTTGGGTCTAGTCCATCACATGATTCTCCTAATGATGTGATCCCGTTATCAAGTGACAACACTTGCCTATGGCCAGGAAACCTTGACCATCTTTTGAACAACGAGCTAGTCAACTAGAGGCTTACTAGGGACAGTGTTTTGTCTATGTATCCACACAAGTATTGTGTTTCCAATCAATACAATTATAGCATGGATAATAAACGATTATCATGAACTAAGAAATATAATAATAACTAATTTGTTATTGCCTCTAGGGCATATTTCCAACAGTCTCCCACTTGCACTAGAGTCAATAATCTAGTTCACATCACCATGTGATTCCAACGAATCCAACACCCATATAGTTATGGGGTCTGATCACGTCTTGCTCGTGAGAGAGGTTTTAGTCAACGGTTCTGAAACTTTCAGATTCGTGCGTTCTTTACAAATCTTTATGTCATCTTATAGATGCTGCTACTACGTGCTTTTCGGAAATGCTCCAAATATCTACTCTACTATATGAATCCGTTTCACTACTCATAGTTATCCGGATTAGTGTCAAAGCTTGCATTGACGTAACCCTTTACGACAAACTCTTTAACCACCTCCATAATCGAGAAAAATTCCTTAGTCCATTAGTTACTAAGGATAAATTTCGACCGCTGCTAGTGATTCAATCATGGATCACTCTCTGTACCTCTCAACATACTTTGAGTCAAGGCACACTTCAGGTGCGGTACACAGCATGGCATACTTTAGATTCTACGGCTAAGGCATAGAAGACGACCTTCGTCTATTCTCTTTATTCTGCCGTGGTCGGGTTTTGAGTCTTACTCAAATTCACACCTCACAACGCAACCAAGAACTCCTTCTTTGCTGGTCTATTTTGAACTCTTTCAAAAACTTGTCAAGGCATGCATCTTGTTGAAACTTCTATTAAGCGCTTTCGATCTATCTCCATAGATCTTTGATGCTCAACGTTCAAGTAGCGTAATCCAGGTACTCCTTTGAAAACTTCTTTCAAACAACCTTGTATGCTTTACAGAAATTCTACATTACTTCTGATCCACAATATGTCAACCACATATACCTATCAGAAATTCTATAGTGCTCCCACTCACTTCTTTGGAAATACAAGTTTCTCATAAACCTTGTACAAACCCAAAATCTTTGATCATCTCATCAAAGTGTATATTCCAACTCCGAGATGCTTGCACCAGTCCATTGAAGGATTACTGGAGCTTGCATACTTGCTAGTATCTTTAGGATCGACAAAACCTTCTGGTTGAATCACATACAATGTTTGCTCAAGGAAACCGTCGAGAAAACAATGTTTTGACATCCTACGTGCAATATTTCATAAATAATGCATCAACAACTAACATAATTCTAACAGACTTTTAGCATCGCTACGAGTGAGAAAGTCTCATCATAGTCAACTGTTTGATCTTATCGAAAACATCTTTGCGACAAGTCGAGCTTTTCTTAATAGTGACTTATCACCATCATCGTCTGTCTTCTTTTAAAGATCCATCTTTACTCAATAGTCTTATGACCATCAAGTAGTTCTTTTAAAGTCTACACTTTGTTTTCATACATGGATCCTCTCTCGGATTTCATGGCTTCCAGCCATTTGTCGGAATCTGGGCCCACCATCGCTTTCTCCATAACTCGTAGGTTCACTGTTGCTCAACAACATGACCTCCAAGACAGGGTTACCGTACTACTCTGCAGCAGTACGCGACCTTGTCGACCTACGAGGTTTGTAGTGACTTGATTCGAAGCTCAATGATCACCATCATTAGCTTCCACTTCAATTGGTGTAGGCGCCACAGGAACAACTTCCTGCGCCCTGCTACACACTGGTTGAAGTGATGGTTCAATAACCTCATCAAGTTCTACTACCCTCCCACTCAATTCTTTCGAGAGAAACCTTTCCTCGAGAAAGGATCCGTTTCTAGAAACAAACACTTTGCTTTTGGATCTGAGATAGGAGATGTATCCAACTGTTTTGGATATCCTATGAAGATGCATTTGTCCGCTTTGGGTTCGAGCTTATCATACTGAAACTTTTTCACATAAGTGTCAAAGCCCCAAACTTTCAAGAAACGACAGTTTAGATTTCTCTAAACCTCAGTCTATACTGTGTCATCTCAACGGAAATACGCGGTGCCCTATTTAAAGTGAGTGTGGTTGTCTCTAATGCATAACCCATAAACGATAGTGGTAATTCGATAAAAGATATCATAGTATGCACCATATCAAATAGTGCGTGGCTATGACGTTCAGACACATCATCACACTATGATGTTCCAGGTGGCATGAACCGCGAAACAATTTCCACATTGTCTTAACTGCGTACCAAAACTCGTAACTCAGATATTCATTTCTTATGATCATATCGTAGACAGTTTGTCCTCTTGTTACGACGATCTTCACTCTGAAACGGATTTGAACTTTTCAACATTTCAGACTTGTGATTCATTAAGTAAATATTCCTGTATCTACTCAAATCATCAGTGAAGTAAGAACATAATGATATCTACTGCGTGCCTCAGTACCTATTGGACTGCATACATCAAAATGTATCACTTCCAACAAGTTACTATCTTATTTCATCTCAATGAAAACAAGGCCTTGCTCATGTGGTATGATTTGCATGTCACTAGTGATTCGAAATCAGGTGAGTACAAAGATCCATCAGCATGGAGCCTCATCATGCAATTTATACTAACATGACTCAAGCTGCAGTGCCACAAGTAAGTGGTACTATCATCATTAACTCGTATCTTTTGGCACTAATATTATGAACATGTGTAATACTACGATCGAGATTCAATAAACCATTGAAGGTGAATATTCAAGAAAATAGAGTAACCATTATTCTCTTTAAATGAATAATCGTATTGCAACAAACACGATCCAATCATGTTCATGCTTAACGCAAGCACCAAATAACAATTAGTTAGGTTTAACACCAATCCCGATGGTAGAGCGGGCGCGCGACGTTTGATCATATCAACCTTGGAAACACTTCCAACACGTATCGTCACCTCGCCTTTAGCTAGTCTCCGTTTATGCCGTAGCTTTCATTTCGTGTTACTAATCACTTAGCAACCGAACCGGTATCCAATACCCTCATGCTACTAGGAGTACTAGTAAAGTACACATCAACATCATGTATATCAAATACACTTCTTTCGACTTTTGCCAGCCTTCTTTATCTACCAAGTATCTAGAGTTGCTTCGCCTCAGTGACTGTTCCCCTCATTACAGAAGCACTTAGTCTCGGGTTTGGGTTTAATCTTGGGTCTCTTCATTAGTGCAGCAACTGTTTTGCCGTTTCACGAAGTATCCCTTCTAGCCCTTGCCTTTCTTGAAACTTTAGTGGTTTTACAAACCATCAACTATTGATGCTCCTTCTTGATTTCTACTTTCGCAGTGTCAAACATCACGAATCGCTCAAGGATCATTGTATCTATCCTTGATATGTATAGTTCATCACGAAGCTCTCTCAGCTTGGTGGCAGTGTCTTTGGAGAACCATCACTATCTCATCTGGAAGATTAGCTCACACTTGATTCAAGTGATTGTTGTACTCAGACAATCTGAGCACACGCTCAACGATTGAGCTTTTCTCCTCCACTTTGTGGTCAAAGAATCTTGTTGGAGGTCTTGTACCTCTTAACAAGGGCACAAGCATGAAATCACAATTTCATCTCTTTAGAACATCACTTATGTTCCGTGACGTTTTAAAACGTTTTCGGTGCCTTGCTTCTAAGCCATTAAGTACTTTGCACTGAACTATCGCGTAGTCATCAGAAACGTGTATGTCGGATGTTCACAGCATCCACAGACGACGCTCGAGGTGCAGCACACCGAGTGGTGCATTAAGGACATAAGCTTTCTGCGTAGCAACGAGGACAATCCTCGGTTTTACAGACTCAGTCTGCAAAGTTTGCTACTATCAATTTTCAACTAAATTTTCTCTAGGAACATATAAAAACAGTAGAGCTATAGCGCAAGCTACATCGTAATTCGTAAAGACCATTAGACTATATTCATGACAATTAGTTCAATTAATCATATTACTTAAGAACTCCCACTCAAAAAGTACATCTCTCTAGTCATTTGAGTGGTACATGATCCAAATCCGCTATCTCAAGTCCGATCATCACGTGAGTCGAGAATAGTTTCAGTGGTAAGCATCCCTATGCTAATCATATCAACTATACGATTCATGCTCGACCTTTCGGTCTCATGTGTTCCGAGGCCATGTCTGCACATGCTAGGCTCGTCAAGCTTAACCCGAGTGTTCCGCGTGTGCAACTGTTTTGCACCCGTTGTATGTGAACGTTGAGTCTATCACACCCGATCATCACGTGGTGTCTCGAAACGAAGAACTGTCGCAACGGTGCACAGTCGGGGAGAACACAATTTCGTCTTGAAATTTCAGTGAGAGATCACCTCATAATGCTACCGTCGTTCTAAGCAAAATAAGGTGCATAAAAGGATTAACATCACATGCAATTCATAAGTGACATGATATGGCCATCATCACGTGCTTCTTGATCTCCATCACCAAAGCACCGGCACGATCTTCTTGTCACCGGCGCCACACCATGATCATCCATCAACGTGTTGCCATCGGGGTTGTCGTGCTACTTATGCTATTACTACTAAAGCTACATCCTAGCAAAATAGTAAACGCATCTGCAAGCACAAATGTTAGTATAAAGACAACCCTATGGCTCCTGCCGGTTGCCGTACCATCGACGTGCAAGTCGATATTTCTATTACAACATGATCATCTCATACATCCAATATATCACATCACATCGTTGGCCATATCACATCACAATCATACCCTGCAAAAACAAGTTAGACGTCCTCTAATTTTCTTGTTGCATGTTTTACGTGGTGACCGAGGGTATCTAGTAGGATCGCATCTTACTTACGCAAACACCACAACGGAGATATATGAGTTGCTATTTAACCTCATCCAAGGACCTCCTCGGTCAAATCCGATTCAACTAAAGTTGGAGAAACAGTCACTTGCCAGTCATCTTTGAGCAAAGGGGGTTACTCGTAACGATGAAACCAGTCTCTCGTAAGCGTACGAGTAATGTCGGTCCAAGCCGCTTCAATCCAACAATACCGCGGAATCAAGAGAAGACTAAGGAGGGCAGCAAAACGCACATCACCGCCCACAAAACCTTTTGTGTTCTACTCGAGAAGACATCTACGCATGAACCTAGCTCATGATGCCACTGTTGGGGAACGTCGCAAGGGAAACAAAAATTTTCCTACGCGCACGAAGACCTATCATGGTGATGTCCATCTACGAGAGGGGATGAGTGATCTACGTACCCTTGTAGATCGTACAGCAGAAGCGATTAGAGATCGCGGTTGATGTAGTGGAACGTCCTCACGTCCCTCGATCCGCCCCGCGAACAATCCCGCGATCAGTCCCACGATCTAGTACCGAACGGACGGCACCTCCGCGTTCAGCACACGTACAGCTCGACGATGATCTCGGCCTTCTTGATCCAGCAAGAGAGACGGAGAGGTAGAAGAGTTCTCCAGCAGCGTGACGGCGCTCCGGAGGTTGGTGATGATCTTGTCTCAGCAGGGCTCCGCCCGAGCTCCGCAGAAACACGATCTAGAGGAAAAACTATGGAGGTATGTGGTCGGGCAGCCGTGAGAAAGTCGTCTCAAATCAGCCCTAAAACCTCCGTATATATAGGTGGGAGGGAGGGGAGGAGGCAGCCTCAAAACCTAAAGGTTTGGCCGAAATTGGAGGTGGAGGAGTCCTACTCCAATCCTACTTGGAGTAGGATTCCACCTTCCCACTTGGAAACTCTTTCCACCTTGTGTTTTTTCCTTCTCAAACCTTATGGGCCTTAGTGGAAACTTATTCCAGCCCACTAGGGGCTGGTTTATCTCTTCCCATAGCCCATGAGACCCCTTGGGGCGTGACACCCCTCCCGATGGTCCCCGGCACCCCTCCCGGCACTCCCGGTACACTACCGATGAGCCCGAAACTTTTCCGGTAATGCACGAAAACCTTCCGGTAACCAAATGAGGTCATCCTATATATCAATCTTCGTTTCCGGACCATTCCGGAAACCCTCGTGACGTCCGTGATCTCATCCGGGACTCCGAACAACATTCGGTAACCAACCATATAACTCAAATACGCATAAAACAACGTCGAACCTTAAGTGTGCAGAACCTGCGGGTTCGAGAACTATGTAGACATGACCCGAGAGACTCCTCGGTCAATATCCAATAGCGGGACCTGGATGCCCATATTGGATCCTACATATTCTACGAAGATCTTATCGTTTGAACCTCAGTGCCAAGGATTCATATAATCCCGTATGTCATTCCCTTTGTCCTTCGGTATGTTACTTGCCCGAGATTCGATCGTCAGTATCCGTATACCTATTTCAATCTCGTTTACTGGCAAGTCTCTTTACTCGTTCCGTAATACAAGATCCCGCAACTTACACTAAGTTACATTGCTTGCAAGGCTTGTGTGTGATGTTGTATTACCGAGTGGGCCCCGAGATACCTCTCCGTTCACACGGAGTGACAAATCCCAGTCTTGATCCATACTAACTCAACTAACACCTTCGGAGATACCTGTAGAGCATCTTTATAGTCACCCAGTTACGTTGCGACGTTTGATACACACAAAGCATTCCTCCGGTGTCAGTGAGTTATATGATCTCATGGTCATAGGAATAAATACTTGACACGCAGAAAACAGTAGCAACAAAATGACACGATCAACATGCTACGTCTATTAGTTTGGGTCTAGTCCATCACATGATTCTCCTAATGATGTGATCCCGTTATCAAGTGACAACACTTGCCTATGGCCAGGAAACCTTGACCATCTTTTGAACAACGAGCTAGTCAACTAGAGGCTTACTAGGGACAGTGTTTTGTCTATGTATCCACACAAGTATTGTGTTTCCAATCAATACAATTATAGCATGGATAATAAACGATTATCATGAACTAAGAAATATAATAATAACTAATTTGTTATTGCCTCTAGGGCATATTTCCAACACTTAGAGCATCTCCAACAGCCACGCTTCGCGCCGCGCCCAAAAAATGCGTTTGCCGCGCGCGCTTCGGCTGGTATAGCGCGGGGTTAGGCGCATGCTCCAGCAGCCGCGCTATAATGCAGCGCGTGCGCGCCGCTCCAGCAGTGCCCAAAAATGCAGCGCGCGCAAACCATTTTTTAAATAGATTGCATTCAAATAAAAAGCATACAAAGTTATTTTACATAGATTGCAACTTGATAGGTAGTTCGAAAACATAGATAGATAATTCGGTGCTAAATAGTTCGAAAACATAAAAACTAATCTCAGTCGCTCCAATCATCTGCACCATCATCATCGTCGTTGGTGTCGTCAGAGGTTGACAGCCAGATGTCGAACCAACGCTCGTCTTCTTCAGTGAAGAAGAAGCTCCCGCCTGCATTGACGAGGTCGGCCTGCGCACTCGCCAATGCCTTCCGCCGACGCCTGTCCAACCGCTCCTCGCGGCGCCGGCGCGTGTCCTCCTCGCGGCGTCTTGCCCAATAACTCTGCTCGTAGGCGACATCCTCCGGGTGGCGCCGGCGCCACTCTGCCATGACCCGCTCGTCCTCCTGGGCGACGAGGAGGCGGCGCTGCCGCGCAGTGTGCTCCGCACGGTCTTGTGCGGAGTTTACACGAGGCGGCAGGGCGACGTCTAACGCCTGTTGGAGCGTGTAGACGTCCTGGAAGTTCATTTGGCGGCGCGGCCTGCCTAGGCGCCACGCCGCCGCGTCGAACGCGCGGGGCGGCCTCGTGCGCCGTGTCGTACGTGTCGAGGCTAAGCCGGAGATCGCCTGAGCGTATCTCGGCGTAGAACCCGTCGTTGGGGCGCTCGGGGACGCCGCGGTAGCCGGACGCAGAACGGCGACGCGGCGGCATGATGGCGCGTCGGGGGCGGGGCGCTGGAGCGGCAGTGGCGCGAGAGGCAGAGGGAGAGAGAGTGGAGCGGTGGCGGCGCGAGGGAGCGGCAGAGCTGCGCTTTTATAGGCGCGCACGAAGCGACGCGGCAAAAAATGATGTGCGAGCTGCCGCCTTTTCGCGCGCGCGTTGCCGCGCGCTCTCTTTTCCCGCCGCCGCTGGAGCGCGTCATTTCGTCCCAGGCGCGCTAGAATGACGGTTTAGGGTGCACGCTCTTTTTCGCGAGATGCTCTTAGATCCGTCCCGTGGTCGTGCCTCGAGAGACCACGCGCGTATTCCCGGTCGACGGGGGTCCGTCGAGCTGCTGTGTGTCGTGCACCTGACCGGACGTCACCACTGCGCGCAGTGACAGCGAGCAAGAAGCAGACGTGTCGCCGCCAAAACGAATTAGGAAACACGAGCAGCTAACACACAAGCAAGCGTGTCGCGTCGTGTCGTCGCCAGCACGACGACGAACTGACCACAGGCAGCTAGTAGTAACAAACACAAGCGAGGCGAGCGTACGCGTCGTCGCCAGGACGACGGCGACAGACGGGTCGATCGATCCTTAACCGAGCAAGCAAACGTGTCGCCTTAACCCGCTCGCGGGCCTCGCCGCCGTGTCGCGTCGGTCCGGGCGCGTGTAGAGAACACGCGGACCCGACCCTGCCCGCCACGTGTCCCTCCTCCCGCGCGTCACCGGCGACTCGCGCTGCGCCGCGGGGCCCGACCCCGGCGATGCCACCCGAATTTATCCGTCCACTCGCCGCCGTCAACTCTGGCTGGAATAGTCAAACACTGTGCGTACATATGGTATGGTGAGTGCAGTGTAGTTAATCGCGGCCTGCGTGCGTGCGCTTGACGTCGATGCTGATGAGCGGCCGATGTGCTGCTTGCCCCTCTCTCTCCTCCACGGAGAGTGACGCACCTCATCCACCGGCGGTCCTTCGGTGGGGTGGTTGCGTCGCCCACATCCTTCGCCTTCTTCTCCTTCTTCCGTTCGTCAATGATGATGCCACTCTACTCGCCGACCTATACGGTATGGTATGGTTGACCCAGCCTGGCACGGGCAGCCTGCCTGCCTTAACTGGCAATCAAATCAAGCCCGGAAGTTGACTGCTCCATTGCTCTTCTGGTTGCACCGTTACGGCCACTGCATGCGTAACCCGCGAGATCGTGGCCAGCGCGTTCCTTGAAATGCTCCGGAAGTTTCCATGCACACAATCCAGCCGTGTTGCGGGATGTTTTCCTCGAGTTTAATTACATCGTTTGAGTGGCCCTACTACAAATCCACACTTTTAAGCGCTGGATTAGACGATCGAGCCGTGCGGAATTTGATCGCGCTCACGACAAGGAATTGGGAATGATATGACCAAAATGACATATTGGAATGGCCTCGTCATATCATTTTAATTCTTTGTGTGCTAGTATATTTAAGTAGCTACAAGTATACGCTAAACTCTTCATTTCCTTCCAAATATGAAGGGATATTGTAAACTGCCGGCTACCCTTTCTTTCCGGCTATTCTACAAGTTCTAAAATTTTAACTTAAGCATAAATGTATGATTCCACTGTTATTTTGACCGAAAGTGATCCGGACACCAACACATACATATATACTCCTCATATGAATACGCACATAAATCCCCTATTCCTGTAAACACCTTTAAAATTTTAAAATTAAGGAAGTCACTGTACGCGTATCATCTCATACCATAATTTTACCTTCACAACACGTAGTCAAGCATAAAAATACGGTGGCCAGTGTAAGAAGTAAAAATGGCATACAAAGTGGACGTTATCCTGCATTAAAGATGGTTAAAAAGACGATGTATCCTCAGTCCATCAGCATTGTTTTATCAATATGAACCATCATTTATATTTAAAAGGCTAATCCACATTAATATATTTCTTTCAACTTTCAAGCATAACACCTCATCATGAAACATGCATATGTCCACTTAATTAACCATGCAGGAAAACCTTGTCTCAATATGCAAATATGGATGATGATTTTCATTCTACTATGTTATTTATGTTTAATACACAATTTATAATTATACAATAAGCAAACACAGTAAGTCATGTGCTCTATATAAATTAACATGCACGGTAAACATGATACATGTTTTTCTTAAAAACTGCATAGTCCACAACACGAATATGGTAAACAGTTTCCCCCCATAATATCGCTTGAGTGAAGTGCATGATAAGTCCTTGGGCTATTTCAAATGTGTCACATAGGTCCTTGAGGTATCAAAAATATAATCTAGATCCTCAAATTGCAATAAGTGTGTACAGACGTGACATCTGTGAAATGGTTTAAGGACCTACATGTCATTTTTGAAATAGTGTCAATCCCTAAACTCCTCTCCACCAACGTCGGCGAAGCCATAGCCGTCGTTGTGTCCCCGTTTCCATCTCATTAATGATTTTTCATCGTCTACGATATTGTGGCCAACTGACTATGGCGTCCCTTCCTCAAGATCGGTGCTCAACGCGTGCATAGAATCGGCACGTCAAGAATAACATACACCACAATATAAATGGTCTTCTTTTGCAAGCCAACTTTAAGTGCATTGGACGATTGCATAACCATAATCTATTTCCCTTCCTCAATTTGCTCTGTGTATTAGGGTTTTTTCAACATTGTTGTGTTGCATTACATTTACATATTAGGACACCACGCTAACTAAGTCAATGCATGCTTGACCATTTATGACCAATAACTCTCTAACAATATATGTTAGGCCTAAACAATCTCTCATGGCATGTCTTTAATATGCAAATTATTTAATACATGTTGTAAAATGAATCAAATGAAATAAAATTTTATGACATTCACTAGGGTATAATGTACATCGTAAACCATCAAACTCATAAAACCAAATAAACTTCATAGAATCAACCGCTAGCACGCATCAAGTTAAAGCTCATGATAATGGCCACATGGGGTTGGTGCACCTCTCTCATCCTAGAAGTCACTTGCGGAAGAATTTCCACACCATGCTCATCCTGATTTACGAGAAGATTGTATTTTCTTTGCAAGGAATGCTATTTGGGACATTTGGAAAGATCAAAACAACAACGTCTGCAACATTGTATCTCTCTCCAAAGCCCATGTCCTCAGTCGAGTGCTCAGGGTCGTTGAGGAGTTGCTTTTAGCCCCATGGCCGTTTAGTCATAGCATTTCTAAGGTGATGAATGATGTAGCGTGAACAGATTACATATTGTTTTCTACTCTCATATATGATACACATGCCTATACGTATTCAAGAAGTGTACTTCCTTTTACAAGAATGTAGAGATAGCTTTCATATCATGGACGACAGACTCGAAATGATTTTCCACTCCATGCTTATCCTCGGGGCATTTTTATTTCTTTGCAACGAACGTTATTTGGTAGATTTGGAAGCATTGAATCAATATCGTCTGCAATAGCTCATCTCCCCGTGAAGTTCATGTCCGTAGTGGAGTGCCTAAGGAAGACAATGCTCGGTGCACGGTGCGTATGCTACACGGTGATCTGGATGGCTTTTGTGGGGCGTTGTTTACGTGCAGGGTTGTCGAGTAGCTACTTTTAGTCTTGTGGGTGGTTGGTGGTAGCGTGTTTCTTTTACAAGAATCTAGAGATAGCTCTCACATCCTAGATGGCACTCGCGGAAGGATTTCCACTCCATGCATATCCTCGAAGGATTTTGATTATTTGCAAGAAAAGTTAGTTGGTAGATTTGGAAGCATCGAAAAGACATCACCTGCAGCGCATCTCCCCTTGAAGCCCATGCCCACAGATGAGTGCCGAAGGAAGGCAATGCATGGTGCGCAACAGGCATGTTACGTAAGCGGTGATCTTCGGGGCTTTCTTACGTGGAGGGTTTTCGAGTAGCTACTTTTAGTCCCGTGGACGCTTGGTGGTAGCGTTCTGTAATGTGATGATGTAGGGAGTATTAGATTATTATATATGACATCACGAGATAAAGAAACTAACGAGCACACGTGACACTAACGAGCACACGTGAACGGGTTTTTGTTTTGACATCACGAGCATGATAAAACATTTTTTCCTTTGCAGGGAACACTATTCATGAAATTTGGAAACATTGAAACAATTGTGTATACAACATCGTATGCCTCCTCCAAAGTCCATGCCCTCACTTGAGTGCTCAGAGTTGTTAAGTAGCTCCTTTTACCCCCCTTGGATGTTTGATCGTAGCGTTTGTAAAGTGATGAATGGATTACTTACGTACCGTTTTCTACTCTCATACATGATACACATGCTTATTAGTATTCTAGAAGTATACTTTCTTTTACAAGAACCCTGAGATAGCTCTTGCATCCTGGACGGCACTCGCGAAAGGATTTCCACTCCATGCTTATCCCCGGGGGCATTTTTGTTTCCTTGCAACGATCGTTATCCGATAGATTCGGAAGCATCGACTCAACACCGTCCGCGACAGCTCATCTCCCCGTGAAGCTCATGTCCTCACTTGAGTAGCCGAGGGAGGCAATGCTCGGTGCACGACACTCACATTACACGGTGACCCATAGGTCCTTTTGTGAGGCGTTGTTTATATGAAGGGTTATCGAGTAGCTACTTGCAGTCCCGTGGACGTTTGGCGGCAGTGTTTCATATACCGTGGACGACTTATATATCCTTTATTTTCTTCTTTGATGTACTAGTAGAGTATTATACATGACACGCATGCTTAAGTATTTCTTCCTCTAGATTTACTAATTCCCGTCTAGGTAAGAATTAACAATGGCCACGCTAATTCCATCACCCACATTACTTTACATTACAAGAACACGTAGATAGATAGTTCTTCCCATCAAAACCATACACTCCAGCCAATCATCTCCGAATAACAAAAAAGATAAAAGAGCACCGTAAACATTTTCTTTCCCCTTCGAACAGCATGAGCGTGGTAAACATTTTTGTGTCGCAAAACCCCTCGCCCGAGTGAAAAACGAGCTCCACAAAATAAACGACGGGAGCAAGGAGAAACGAGGTGCCAGAAAAAAGAAAGAAAAGGAAAACAGGCATGGGCCCCACCATGGGCTCAAACCAGCACGTGTTTCCCCCGGCCTCTCGTCCCTGGAATAAATACCCCCCTCCCCTCCCCCGTCTCCGTGACAACCAAACCCGGAAACAGAGCACAACGCAAAGAAAACCAGCAGCGAATCCCACACATCCTCCGCCTGCCATCTCCAACCCTCGATCAGGTTGGTATTCCGGCGAACCCTCCACTCGGACTCCAACCCGCCCCGGTCTCGGCCGCGTCCCAGTCCCCCCCCCCCCCCCCTTCAATCCCTCTTCGTCGGAGCCAGAGGTCCCCTGCGGCAGCAGTTCGAGCCGAATCGCTCCTTCTTCCTCGTCGTCAGGCACAGCAACAGAGAGACAGAGCTCACCGGCGGCGGCGGCGGCGAACCGGACATGTGCGTGGAGGGATTCGAGGACGCGCAGATCGAGAGGCCGGCAGATTTCGTGGTCGGTAAACCCTCCTCCCCTCCCCTGTTCTTACGCCCATTCGATTCGACTCTGTTTCCTTCTCTTTCTTTCTTTTTTCTCGACCATCCCGCTCGCTGAATCCGGTGGTTTTTCTTTCCGCCGACGATAGAATACTACGAGATTCAAATCGGTTTCTGCTCGTCGCTGATCCGCGCGCGTTCGTTCCCTTGGGCCTGGACGATCGATTACTACTACACACTTTGAGTTTTGATGAGTGGAAGAAGGAGGAAAAAAAACGCTAGTGGGTTGGTTGCTTCGTTCACACACTTCGCGTGCTGCGCGAGCGAATGCTTCCCGTGTCTCCCCTTCCTTCTCCCTCAAAAATCCACAGCCAAGCAGCAGCAGCAGCAGCAGCAGCAGGGATTATTCAGCACTTACAGGAAGTAGTTTATTTACTTATTGCAACTGGAATTAATGAACTACTCCCATTATCTCATCTTTTAGTACTAGTACAAGACTGCTATTAGTATTACTATCAGTATTATCCCAACAATTATATTTTTGTTAGCAAAAAAATATATTACTGTATTATTATTATTATTATATCCTCTTGTGTGGAAGGTGTGAACAGAGGGATATGCCTTGAATTGTTCGGCGGCCCAGAAGTTTCTTCTAGCTGCGATTAAGCGTGCCGCAAAAGCGAAATCTTTTTCCTTGTCCTGGCTCAGCGGATGTCATGCCCCCCGTCTGCTTCTGCGAGTGCATTCTTGTTCCCATGCGGCGCTCCTCTCATCCTGTGATCGAAATCGTATGTGGGATTTCCGGTCGACGTGTATGCTTGGCATCCTCTCGTCCGCTGTCCGCCACAAAGATATCTCCATCTCATCTCCTCTGACAGAGATATTTGCATCTGAAAGTAGGACAAACTGAACTGTTCATAGTAAAATATATCAACTGATGCAAAGTTCACAGCTATAGCAGCACCCGGTTTCTTTCTTGGCCTCGACGGAGGAAGATTTGTTAATGGCTATAATCATCCATGATCCATCGTCCGTGTTGTTTACATGTAGTAGAACAGTCAGCGCCGCCGGTAAAGTCCAGATAGTGCTGCACCCCCTTTCTGCATTCAGGCCAAGGGAAAGGCTGGCCTTTTCCGCGCTGTCAAGCCTCCGGGCACGACACGTCCTTGGCAATTTCCTAGTGATCTCTGTGCGCCTTTATAGGTCTGAATTACATAATCATGGGGTCGCTTTTGTCCCTTTGGCTTGCAATTATGGGTTACAATGCAGGCAGGTAGTGGGCTATGCAGTGGTGCTCAAGAATGTACACCTGGAGCCTTCACATTTCTCTGCTATATATACCAGCTTCTGCCGTTATATAGCATCCGTGTGCATTTATCAGTGCCCACACTGAAAATGGCTAACTCGTGGCATTCTTTGTCCACTAAGGGATTGCCTTCTGTCGCCGACTTGACCGAGTTGGGGTTCGGTTTGTACGTCCCTTTCGGCTAGGTGGATTAGTGTTGCTGCAAGCCTGCAAGTCATCCACTGATGGTGGCGACGTTGTTTAAGCTATTGTAGAGTTGTTGACGGAGTTGAAAGCTTGAGAAAATAGATTCATTTAACCTGGCTATTGTTAGTAAGATGCTGAGTTCATCCTGTATCACATTATTTATACTAAATGTACATTGCTTTCCCTTATTGCAACTTTTTTTAAGCTGATGCAGTATCTTGTTCAATGAGAATTGCTTTTTGCTGTGACCTAATCTTCTGTTAATTGTGTAATGTGCAGATGGAGAGAGTTTGTGAGAACACGGTGTCCATTGATTTCAAGCAAACTACAATGGTGACTGTGATTGGAGAGAGTTGGCACAATTTTGTCCCAACTATCCGGTCAGGGGACTGGTCTGACATTGGTGGCCGTGACTACATGGAAGATGCGCATGTGTGCATCCCCAACCTAGCCAAGAATTTTGGTTTTAACATGGTGGATGATGAAGTTATTTCCTTTTATGGGGTAATTGCTTATTCACTCCTTGAATCTAGTTCTTCAAATTCATATTAAATGCTCATCTTTTTTTCTTTTCTAAAATCATTATGTCCTTCCATTTCTCAGGTCTTTGATGGCCATGGTGGAAAAGATGCTGCACAGTATGTTCGCGATAACTTGCCACGGGTCATCGTGGAAGATGCTGCTTTTCCTCTTGAGCTTGAGAAGGCAGTCAGGAGGTCGTTTGTGCAAACTGATAGTCAGTTTGCAGAGAAGTGCTCTCTACATGATGGACTTTCTTCTGGAACAACCGCACTTACAGCAATGATTTTTGGAAGGTACTGTTCCTGTGACCTGCAATCCTGGCTCTTCTTTTAGTATTTTCATTCCACTGATGACCAGAGAAAATCATAATGCAATAGGAGTTGACACTAGTTAACTTGTTCCTAAAGCTGCTTTCAAACTAATGCATCATAATTCAAAAAATCTCAACATGGCCTAAGGTTAAATTTCTCTAAACTGCTGCACTTGCACTAGGACCTCTTGTGATACTGCTACCATGCATTGTGTTATATGCCAATGCCAGTATGACTCTCATCAGAGTTAGCACCCTAGCTGTAGGTTGCTCTGTTATTGAGTGACCAGCAATGCTAATTGCTTGCATGTCTTGTGCAGGTCTCTTCTGGTTGCAAATGCTGGTGATTGCCGAGCGGTCCTTTCCCGGCGCGGCGCCGCAATCGAAATGTCCAAGGACCACAGGGCCTGCTGCCTGAATGAAAGAAAGCGGGTCGAATCCCTAGGCGGCTACGTCGACGACGGCTATCTGAACGGCCAGTTAGCGGTCACCAGAGCGCTCGGTGACTGGCATCTCGACGGGCTCAAGGAGATGGGCGAGCCGGGAGGCCCGCTGAGCGCTGAGCCGGAGCTCAAGATGATCACGCTGACCAAGGACGACGAGTTCCTCATCATCGGCAGCGACGGCATCTGGGACTTCTTCTCCAACCAGAACTCGGTGGACTTTGCACGGCGGAGGCTCCAGGAGCACAACGACCTGAGGCGGTGCTGCAAGGAGATCGTGGAGGAGGCGATCAGGCGGGGCGCCACCGACAACCTGACGGCGGTGATGGTCGCCTTCCACCAGGAGGCCCCTCCCCAGATCAGGGTGAGCAGGATGGGCAGGGTGGAGCGGAGCATCTCGGCCGAGGGGCTCCATAGCCTCAGGGTGCTCCTGGAAGGCCAGTGATCTTCGGCGGCGCGCCATTGTCGCCGCCTTGTTCGTTCTACATTGTTGAGCGTCAACTGTAAGTACCGATTGCGGCCTCCCTGCTGTTGCTCATGTTTGTCCGTCCGTTCATCATCCATCGTCGTCGTCGACATGCCAGTGGTGGCTCTATTGCTACCTGGGAGGAATAAAACCAACGAACCTGGAGAAGGTCTCACGCGCCATTGTGAATTGTGAGGCACCTGTAAATATAAGTTGGGAGCTTAGGGTTGGTAACAGAGTCAGTAGCGTGCATCCAGGGGGCTTTGAGGCTCATTATGAGATGAGATGAGATGTTTTTCTTCCCCCCTGTTTCTATTTTGTCTGTAAAAGAAACAATCCTGTCTGATGATCATTATTATATCAGTGTAACTAGAGTTGTGTCATGTGAATCACCTCCTCATTTGTCATCCTGGTCCCACCCATCCACACCGCACGGATCCACCCATCGTCCGGAACGGTGCAAACCAGGACAAGGGAAGAGTCAACCAAGCGAGACGGCTCAGGGTCGACTTCCAGGCTTGATTGCCAATGAAGGCAGGCTGGGACTGGGTCAACCATACAATATACAGTACGTAGTAGGTCGGCGAGTAGAGCAGCATCATCATTGACGGACGGGAGAGGAAGCAGAGCACGAGGGCGAAAAGGATCGGATGTGGGCGACGCAGCGCAGCCACCGAGACCGAACCACCGCCGGTCGATGGGAAGAAAAGGAGAGGCGGTGCGCCCCTCCACCACCACCGCCACCGGACCTGCTCAGCGCCAACGCCAGCGCGCGCATCGGTCACCATCGGCGTCATCGGGAGCGGCGCCCGCACGTGGGCGAAGGTCGGCAGCCCTTGACGGCGGTGGGCGGACACGTTGCGGGCAGAGTCGGTCCGCGTGTTTTTACTATATACTGTCTCGGCTAGGCTCGAGTGACACGACACCGGCGGCGAGGCGAGCGGGTTAGGCGACACGTTTGCTTGCTTATTAAGCTGCTTGTGGTCTTGGCAACGACACGCTTGCTTGTTTCAGCTGCTTGTAATTCGTTCGGGCGGCGACACGTTTGCTTCGTGCTCACGCCTGGCGTCCGTCCGGGCGGCGACAGCTCGCCGGCACGTTGCCGATCGACAAGACGCCCGCGGGTTCTCGAGGCACCACGCACTTGCTTGGCATTCTACTAGCATCAGCATGTACCAGACCTTTTGGTTTAGCAATGCAGTACTTCTACTAAATTATACTTTTTCCGTTTTAAAATAAATGACATAGATTTAATACTAATCTAGTAGTACAAAATTTATACTAGTGTATTGTCAACATGCAAAGAACGTAAGCAAATGGATAGAAACATAGACATCCTGAGAAACCCCGGAGAAAAAGGAGGGCTTTATGCTTCGGAATGACTTTAATCTTGTCGGGGCGTTCTGAGATTTTTTATTTTCAAAAAAGCAAAACTTCTAAAGACATTCAAATGACCAATGAAATTTAGGCTTTAAATGATGGAAATATCTGCACCTTTACAATTAGACTAATCCTAAACAGTAAACATGATAATCATGGTATACAATTATATATTTGAATATATAGTTTTTTTTAAGGATATTTAAATATCCATCTATGGATGGGTAGCAGCTTCCATAGAATATAGGCAAAAGTGTGTGCATAAAGCATACGCATATAACTATATATTTAAATATCCTTGCAAAAAACTATATATTCAAATCATTTGTACTATCGGGAGGGAGACCAGGATCATGGAGGTTGTGAGGGTACATTATATATTCAAATCATTTATACTATGGACGGGAAATGAAGTCAGAAAAATAGCTAAGGTTGGAAAAAAAATCCCATGCACCTATTGGCTTAGCCAAGACCAATTAGTCATGTCGGGGACTTATTGGTCTTCGCTAGGCCGACATGAACTAATTGGCCTAGCCAAGGCCGATTAGTCCCTGTCATGCACCCACACATGCAGGTTGATAGGCCTGTCGGCCTAGTCAAGGCCGACTGGGACTGATTGGTCTTGGCTAGGCCGATTAGTCCCTGTCGGCCACGTCTAAGCCGAGGCAGGTATATATATATTTTTTTTTAAATTTGAGCATTATTTTCCGAAAAGAATAAAAAAATGCAATATTTTAAAAAAAATAGCGATTTCTTCAACTGTTTTATCTAATGTTGGCATAGGTATTAGCTACAATTTATGTGTTGGCAAATGCTCCCTATACAACAGATTGATGTGTCACTAAATCTTGACTGTGGTGTAATGAGTTGTGAGATATTACGTTCACCCCTTTGGTCCATTTAATCTTATTTTATTGTTCGTATTATTGCTGAATTGTTATTTTTCAGCAATTCATTTTTTTGTGCTGCTCTATATTTTTCCTTTTTTTATTTTTAAACAAATCAGGTTGACGTGTATATGTGATAACAGTTTTCTACCACCTTGGCGCAAATTGTTTAAAACCACCGAAAGTAGGATAGGATCAAAGGATAACGTAAACAGATTTGAATTGTTTATTTAGAAAATGGGAACAATTTTTCATTAGAGTCTACTGGGGTTGACGAGTCAACTTGCACGATTATCAACGTTGATGGGTGTATTTTCGTCACAATTTTAAAGCGTGTAGGTACACTAAAAAATACGTCCAATTGAGCTTAGATACATCGCACATCGTACGCAACCTTGTGGCCGAAGGAGCATAGATACATCGCACATACCTGCGAGATGGACACTCCTAAAGATCAGATCAGTGCAAGACCTGTTCAAGTCAATGGTGCTTTTGGTGCCTTCCGGTCATGGGCGTTCCACTACCGCCATCAATTAGCACTGTACATTAAGGTCATCACATATTCACATATCTAGGAGTATCTATCTCCAGCTCAATCTCCATCTTTTTTTTATGCGCACATCACCTGGCCGCAGGGACGGAGCCAACATTCATGCATACAGGGGGTATGTTTATTCATGAAAGGGATAAAGTTTATATGTCTGAAGTAAAAAAACTGGCTGCAAAAATCATAATCATAGTATAAAGATCAATTTGTTAGGGGGTCTAGCCCCCCTTCCCCCCTAAATTCGTCCCTGCCTGGCCGTTCCTTGAAGCGAAAGTATCATCCCCGCGTGCGTGCTTAGAGCAACTTCAACAAGCCGACTCAAATGGAAAACAATTTTGTCCGCTTTTTATCTGTCTGGGTCGGCCAGACGAACACGAATGTTCGCTTCCGCGTTTGGGTCGACGAATGCATCCAACACTGGCCTGATCCATTTTAACGACTCGAAAAAAATGCATGCGTATTTAAGATAAAAAAGCAAGGGAAAAAGAATCAGACGTCAGGAGCGCCCGTCGGCGCCGCACCTCCTCCGCGTGCGCCCTAGCCGACCGCGGCGTCGCCAGCACTGGGATCCTCTCCGGATCCAGGTGCCAGTCGTGCGGCAGGGTGGCGTCGGGGTACAGGAGAGGCACGCGGTGCTGCCAGTGCCACTCCGCCTGGTGCACTGGCATGTTGACGTGCTGCCTCGGCTGACGAGCTGGCGCCGACGAAGGCGAGAGAAACTCCGAGGGAAATGGAATGGCAGGGGACTTGCCCTTGGCCTTGCTGCTGCCGGCGAAGGCGAGAGGAACTCCGAGGGAAAAGAAAAATGGCGGGGGACTTACCCTTGGCCTTGCTGCTGCCGGCGCCGGAGAAGAGCCTCATCTAGCACGGTTGGGGTGGCTAGGGTTTGCCGGCGCCGGGGGAGTGAGTGTGGCTAGATGAAGACGGGGCTGGCTAGAAGCGGATGGACGGCCCCGCCGCACGGTCGGCTTAAAAAAGGACGACCGCCGTCGCTGACGCGTGGGTCCGAGGTCATAAATTAAGCTGATCAAGTAGGCCGCGGGCAGTTGGACGACCGTCCGATGGGGACGCAGCGAACACCGAGAAGGCGCGTGTGGTGTCCGTTTCGCGTCCGCGCCGACACATTTGGAACGCAAATTTGGGCAGTAAATGTGTCGGCGCGGACGCGAAGCGGACTCGATTTAGGTTTGGTTCGACGCATTGAGCCTTCTCTTTTATCCGTGTTGTCCCAAACGGACGATGATGGATGAAACGAGTCGCCTGATTAAGATTGCTCTTACACAATTTCTCGAGTTGGCAAGGATGTTCCGGAGATCAGGTTCAGAGTTCCAAACATATGGCAGTATTAACACTATCCTGTGAAGAGTAGAACCGGTGGTCGGTCCGCGTCACATCACACTGATCACTTTCGCGGGGATGATGGCTTGGGAGACTAGCCCGCAAAAAGGACAAGGAAAAGAAACTTCAAAGTTGCAGCCGCACGTACGTTTGGGTATTAGTATAATTGTGGCCTATCAGGAGCAGATTCCCAGCTTAGCGCGATACGCCCGCACTACGTAGCGCCTACGCAGCCGCCGACGAGAATTTCCGGTGGTGCCGTGAGGGCCCCGGCGACGGCACCGCATGCGACGAGGCCGCCTTTCTTTCTTCTCCTGCCGCGCGAAAAGCTGGCGACGGCGACGGCGACGGCGACGGGCGGGATGGGACGGGTGACGGGGGACGGCGTGAAATCCATCGTCGCCGGCCAGAAAGGAAGATACATCATGGGAGAGAGACGGAGATAGATAGAGATCGTTTCTTCAGAGGAAAATATCAGGTCGTTGTCACGCTCGCATACTGCAATTTCTGATCGATCCTGGTTGCTTGTTGCGTGGCTTAGCTTCATCCGGAATAATGTCGCGTCGTGGATCCTGATTCACCGTCCACCAGCTGACACTTAACAGTGAGTGAGATCGTGGTGAGTGATGATTGAGCCCAGGCCCCAGGGTAATGCTGTTCTAACCTGACGCCATTTCTGGCCTTCTCCGTGGAAAGGGATTTGTGCTCTTTGACTGATTTTAAAATGGATCACACTTTGTGTTCGTTTATATGACCCTGGTGGTATTTCTTCGCTCTGCACAATTAAGCTACTGGTTAGAGATGTTTCCTTGTGAAATACTGCTGCAGTGCTCTGTTTTTTTTAAACATTTGGTGAAGGTAGGTCGGACTCTATGCTTGGTCTGGGCTCGAATTTTTTGACCCGTCATGCACTTTGGGTTGGGCTGGGACCTAAAAAAATAAATAAGCAGTTTACATAGAGGCCCGACCCGGCCCGGCCCGAAACTAATTTGTTTCTGAGGTCGTCCTAATACACTTGAGTGTTTGATCAATATTTTAAAAATTCATAACAAATTTATTAAAATACAAATAAGGTATCCGAATATTTTAAAAAATATTACGTTTACATGTATATCATTTGCATTTAGAATAAAAAGTACAAAATATCCAACGTAAAAAAGGTATAAACAGTAATTTTGTATTACGGTTTTGCTAAAAAAAATCAATTTTTCTTCTTTTTACATACTATACTACTTGACTGAGACTTCGTAAAGTCTCAACCGACTGAGACCTAGACACATCCTTTATATTAACAAAAGGTGACACACAAATATAGATGAATGTTTTTGTACATTAGTTGCATTGGAACTTATATCAACTTGTCGTGAAATTTCAAAGTAGGGATTGACTTGGGAGTGGCGCCGCATACGTGCTCTTCCATGCGGAGGCTATTTAAACGGCCGGCTGCGCCGATTCCTTTTGATGTTTAAAATTCAAAAAGATTTATTTACAAAACCGTTAATTCAATCGATGATCCGTATTCATCATTGACTTTCTCGCGACGAGTTCTTCAAAACTAGAATCCATGTCGACATGTTCTCACAATTTTTTTTCCGGTTCATACTTGTCATATTTTTTAACCCCACTTGCCATATTATTAACCACTTACTTGTCTGAGAAAAATAACTTGATTGACACTTTTTAATGTTGTTTTCTATAAAGTCGTGTAGCAGTTTCTATTATGCTTGATATAAAAAAGCATGTAATGGGTTGTGTTTGTCAATTTAAATATGCTAACTTGTCGTATTTACATATAACTTTGCCAGAAAACAATTTTGTGTGCTTGTTAGTTTAACGATGCCGAGTTGTCATATTACAGACGATGACCAAAAAAGATTTCTTGTGGTCATTGGTTTAAATATGTTGAGTTGTCATATTTTCCCGCGTAATCGCCTATAAAAAGTTGTTTGTGTTTGCTAGTATGATTATGTCGAGATATCATATTTATATGCAATTTTAAAAAAAAATGGCGATTAAATTATTTTTTGTCAGACGGATAAGTAGTACTTACTAATATGACAAGTAAGTGCAACAAATATGGTAAGTACGAATAAAAAAAATTATCGAAACATGTCGACATGAGATCTAGTTTTGAACATTTCGTCGAAACAAAGTCAACGACGAAAACGAATCATTAATCGAATTAACGGTTTAAGAGATTTTTTTTTGAATTTCGATCATTTAAAGATGAATCATTGCATCATGCATGCATGCATGCATGATGAAGAAAACATAATTCATGCTTGTGCAGACTGTCGCACGGTAATACCGAGATGCGGCGCTGCTACTTAGATTTTTCCTTCAAAGGGTCAAGGTCGTTATGAAGTGGAATGCGAGGAGAACTTGTCATCCTGGTCCCATCGACTGGCCGATCGATCGGTATCAAAAAAGAAAAGAAAAAAATGGTGCAACCAGGACAAGGAAGTAGTCAACCAACTGAGGTATAGCTTAGGGTCGACTTCCAGGCTTGATTGCCAATTAAGGCCTTTTCTGGTCGATGGGAAGGAAAGGAAAGGCGGTCCACCACCACCACCACCACCACCACCACCACCACCACCAGACGTCCAGACCTGCTCAACCCCAATCCCAATGAATGAAGATGAGGATGGAGAAAACATATCGCTCGTCAGCTTGGGCGTCAGCAGGAGCGTGAGCGCGAACGTAGGCAAAGGCAGCCGCGATTATTTTAACAATAAAACACTGGCATTTGATTATGGAATCCGGCCGGCCAAAGTTGACGGCGGCAACCGGATTCGGCTGGCGATCTACTGGCCCAGTCCCCGCCCCGCGTGCCAGTGTCGAGCACACGTGCGGGCCAAGGAGACCGGGGGTGGGAGCGGTGGGTGGAGGGACACGTCGCGGGCGGAGTGGTCCGCGTAGTTTTTTTTTACCGCCGGCTCGCCTCGACACGACACGGGTAGCGACACGTTTGCTTGCCTTTTTGGCGTCGATCGTCTTGTCAATCACACGTTTAGCTGCCTGCTTGTACTCTACTACGTAATTTTTTCTGGCGGCGACACGTTTGCTTCCGCCTCGCTCCTCAACGTGCGTGCGGTCAGTCCAGTGCAGTTGTCGACCGAGAAGGCGCGCGCGGTTTCTCGAGGCATGATCCACACTACATGCTCCGCTGCTCGACGCACTTGCCTGGCATTCTAGCATGTACCAGACCCTTTGTGTAGTATACTGTATAGGGTAGGTTGTGTGCACTTGCATGGGTGAGTGTATGTGATTATGTTATTTATGAGGGTTTGTGTTTGCATTGTGAAAAAAAAAAAAACGTGCATGTAAGGGCTGCCTCGTTAAAAATTACTACCCCTCCGTTCCTAAATATAAGACCTTTTAAAAATTGTACTATAAACTACATACGGATGTATATAGACATATTTTAGAGTATAGATTCATTCATTTTGCTCCGTATGTAGTCTTTTAATGAAATACCTAAAAGGTCTTATATTTTGGAACGGAGGGAGTAGATGATATCCGCGTGTTGCCGCGAGAATCGGCTGAAAACCTTGTGGCCCAAGTAACATGTTCGCATACAGGTCAGATCAGTGCAAGACCTGTTCAAGTTAATGGTGCTTTTGGCGGCCTTTCGGTCAAGGGCGTTCCACTACGTACTACACCCAGCAATTGACACTGTACACTACTACTAGGTCGGCTACATCCAATACCTATCCATCTATCTCCAGTTCAAACCCCATCACCCAGCCATTCCTTGCAACGAAAGCATCCGCCACCCGCGTGCGTGCTTACTCATTTTCTGGAGCTCGCAAGGATCTTCTTGTGGAGATCAGTTCAGAGCTTTTGCATATCAGCAGTTATAAATTTATAATAACCACTGTCAGGAGTAGAACCGTTGGTCGGTTCGCGTAGCATCACACTGATCACTTTCACGGGGATGATGGCTTGGGAGACTAGCCCGGACAAAAAGGACAAGGAAAAGAAACTTCAAAGTTCAAAGTTGCAGCCGCACGTACGATCGGGTTTTAGTATAATTGTGGCTTATCAGCAGCAGATCCCCAGCTTAGCGCCGGTTCACAATACTTCACGCCTCACCTTTGCACCCGTGATCACCACAGAAATCTCTCGGACCATTTCATGGCTGGAACCATCGAGAAAAATCGGGCTGATTTAGTGACATTTCGTGCGGTATGGTTTGCCCCCTTCTCATTTTTATCAGGGCGCAACGCGATCCGCCCGCACTACGTAGCGCCTACGCTGCCGCCGACGAGAATTTCCGGCGGTGCCGTGCGGGCCCCGCGACGACACTGCTTCTTCTCCTGCCCCGCGAAAAGCTGGCGACGGCGACGGGCGGGATGGGACGGGGGGACGGCGTGAAGTAGATCATCGCCGGCCAGAAAGAAAGATACATCATCGGAGAGAGACGGAGATGGATAGAGATCGTTTCTTCAGAGGAAAATATCAGGTCATTGTCACACTCGCATACTGCAATTTCTGATCGATCCTGGTAGCTTGTTGCGAAGCTTAGCTTCATCCGGAATAATGTCGCGTCGTGGATCCTGATTCACCGTCCACCAGCTGACACTTAACAGTGAGTGAGATGGTGGTGATGATTGAGCCCAGGCCCCAGGGTAATGCTATTCTAACCTGACGCCATTTCCGGCCTTCTCCGTGGAAAGGGGTTTGCGCTCTTTGACTGACTTTTTCTTTGTGTGCTTTTGTCGTGCGTGCATGGATGGATAGAGATTAAAACTTGGCTCTGCTCTGGAACCGGTGCTATTTTTGGTGGGGTTGGTGGTAGAAGATACCCTGAAAATGCGACAGTAAAATGGATCACACTTTCTGTTCGTTGATCTGACCCTGGTGGTATTCCATCGCTCTGCATAATTAAGAGATGTTTCCTTGTGAAATACTGATGCAGTGCTCTGTTTTTTTTAAAAAAAAAACAGCTGCTGCTGCTGCCAGTGGTCACTGTTGAAGGGAAACAAATACCCCTTCAGCAATTTTTTTGGAGATCATGTGGTGAAGCTAGGTGCTCACGAGATCGCGGCGGAGGATTCCTGCCGCCGGCCGCCACCCAATCCCGGACCAGCCGTATCCGTTCGGTTCCTCCCTCCCGGCCCCGGCATTCGTCGATCCTCTGAGGTATGGATCAGGGTCGATCCCTTTCCCCTTTTGAGCAGAGCGACCATGATTTAGCAGAGCCAGCCGAGGTCACCGCCTAGGTGAACTCGATTGCTGCACCGCACTTGGATATTTCTGTTGATTCCGCACTCTAGTCTGTCTCCTGCACTTGGCTCTGTTGATTCCATGACAGTGTTGTGTCTGGTAGTCGGTAGACTGGTGCTGCCACTGGCCCATTTATGTATGAACCTGCTCTTGAACTTTGGGTATGTGCGGAATGCAGGAGTGGATAAGTTTGTTCTTTTTAGTAGCAGATGTTCCGGAGCGTCTACAATTCGTTACATGATCATTTTGTTGGTCAGGTGCATCAACACATGTATGGCGCCGTTAGGTACAAATAATCAATGGACTATTTTTGTCCCACGATTCAGAATTTCAGATGCAAACGGGTGCTATCATCGCCGACCGTCGAACAACCTGAGTCTGAAGGGGGAGCTGCCCCGTATAATTTAATGAGTTAGGAGTTATTATTGTAAGACACTAGCGCTCGTCACAGGACTGGAGCTCTACTCGGTAGGGGCATGAACCACAATGCGCTATGACTCAGTTCTCAGTTAGGGTTCATTGTGAAGATTGACACACAAATCTTTTACAAGGTATATAACCGTTCGAAGCCTCAGCAGTGTTTGCTTTACATGAGTTTTAACAGCTATTTATCTGATTATGTTTAATGTGCTCCATTCTCATAATAATATTTCAATTTCAGCGCCCTGCCGAGCATTGAGACTCCCAAGTCATGCCACGGAGATTCTGGATGGAGGGTCTCCCAGAGGAACTGCTTGTAGAGATCGTCAAGAGGGTTACCAAGACAAGTGATCGTAATTCTCTTTCCTCGTGTCGAAGCAGCTCTGCACCGTGGAGGCGGAGCATAAAGATGCTATCCGTGTCGGCTGTGGACAGTGGCGCACCCAGAAATGAAATGATGGATGTGCACACCTTAAAATGTGAGGTCTATTTTAATTGATTTGGATAGGTCATGAAAATCAGCTAATTTTTATATAGTAAAATAATGTCTTTCAAAATTCTAGGTGTGCCATGGCACACCCCCTAAGTACGCCAACGGATGTGTACTCAACCCTAGGACAGAAGCCTTGTTTCGCTATTCTCCCAGTTCAATCGTGATTGAGTGACGCCGACGTGAGGAGCGCTTCCCTTTTTCTTGGGCTGGCGCACGAGCGGGGTCGCGTGAGCGCCAACATGAGGCTTTATAGATGCGGCTTCACACAGGACGAGCCTATTAGCAGGCTTTCTGGGCCGCTTGACGCTGGTTCAGTTGTTTTCGTTTATTTTCTGTTTGTTCTAGTACCGTTGTACTGTTTTACAGTTTTCTGCTCGTTCAGCTATTCCAAAAATACTACCAGGTATTTCACTGTTTCACACAAAAGTGCTACTTGGAGTTTCATGGTTTGTTGGAAAAAATTCAACATTTGAACAAACTTATGAAACTGTGAACAATTTTTGAATTGTCAATAAATTTTGAAACTGCAAACTTTTTTGAATTGTGAACAAATTTCAAATTCATGAACAAAATTATTAAACTACGACCATTTTTTAAATTATGAACAAATTTTCAAACCGTAAACATTTTTCTAAAACATGAACATTTTTTAGAACGGAGAACAAATTTTTAGAGCATGGAATTTTTTGGAATATTGAGAATTTCTTTTAAAACAGAGAACAATTTTAAAAATCATGAACAAGTTGAAAGCGCGAACAATTTTTTAAAGTATGAACATTTTTTGAATCTTGAGAACATAATTTTGAAAAACCGCGAAGAAATTCGAAACTGCGAACGAAGTTGTAATGCACGGACATTTGTAGAATCTTGACAACAAATTTTGAAACCGAGCACAATTTCGAAAAGTCCTGAACAAATTTGTAAGCGCGATCATTTTTTGAATCTTGAAAAAAAAATTGAATGGATTTTTTTGAAGAAACCCTAACAAATTTGTAAGCACGAACAATTCTTTAAAGCACCGACATTTTTTGAATCTTTAGAACAAATTCTGAAACAGAGAACAAATTTGAAACCCCAAAAATAACTTGGAAGCGCGAACAATTTTTTGAATCTTGAGAACAAAATTTAGAAACAGAGAACAATTTTGAAAACCTCCAAAATATTTGGAAGCGAAAATAATTTTGAACATTTTTAAAACAGAGAACAAATTTGAAAGCGCGAACAAATTTTTAAAGCACTATCATTTTTTGAATCTTCAGAACAAATTTAGAAACCGAGAACAATTTTGAAAAAATGTGAACAAATTTGGAAGCACTAACAATTTTTGAACTTGAGAACAAAATTTGAAATGGAGAATAGTTTTGACCCCCCCCCCCCAAAAAAAAAATTTGGAAGCGCAAACAATTTTGAACATTTTCTAAAATAGAGAACCAATTTAAAATCGCGAACAAATTTTGAAAGCACGAACATTTAACAATTTTTGAAATCCAGAACAACTTTGAAAAAACGTGAACATATTTGGATGCACGGACATTTTTTTAAAAAAGAACACTTTTTGAATCTTGAGAATGAAATGTTGAAACAGAGAACAATTTTTCAAAAGCCAAAACAAATTTGGAAGCGCAAACAATTTTGAACATTTTTTAAAACAGAGAAAAAATTTGAAAGCGCGGACAAATTTTGAAAGCACGAACATTTTTTGAATCTTCAGAACTAATTTTGAAACCGGGAACAGTTTTGAAAAAATGTGAACAAATTTGAAGCGTGAATATTTTTTAAAAACTCGAATACTTTTTTGAATCTTGAGAACAAAATTTGAAATGGAGAATAATTTTGGAACTCCCACAAAAATTGGTAGCGTTAATTTTTTTGATCATTTTTAAAACAGAGAACAAAATTGAAAGCGCGAACAAAATTTTAAAGCACGAACTTTTTTTGAATCTTGAGGTCAATTTTTGAAATCGAGAACAACTTTGAAAAAAGGTGAACAAATTTGGAAGCACGAACATTTTTATTTCAAGAACAATTTTAAAACATTTATCGAATTTGGAAATCCAGGACTCTTTTTTAAAAACCCCATCATTTTCTGAAAATCTTGAACATTTTCTGAAAATCCAGATCATTTTTGAAAAAGTAGAAACATTTTTCCAATTTGAAGAACTTTTTTTGAAAATGTGGAAAAACTTTTTTTAAAATCCAGAACACTTTTTGAAAATCCATAAGTTTTTTTGAACTCCAGAAGATTTTTTTTATACAGCAAGAACATTTTTCGAATTTGAAAACCATTATTTGAAAATCCAAACCATTTTGTGAAACAGAAACAGAAAATAAAAAAATAAAAATAAAGAATAAAGTAAAATATAAAACGAAAAAACCGGTTTAGGAAAACCTTCTAGAAGTTTTCCAAAACCAGAATAAACCGGATGGAATCTCTAGAAGGTTCCCAAACCGGGGCGCTGTAATAGTTATATGGACCGATCCGTTGCGTCGCTGCTCGGTCGCTCGCCTGTGCAAAGCACCGACAGGTTGACGCAACCGACGACAAATAGCTTATTCCCGCTCAGCTTGTCGATATCGACTATTTGTTTTTTGAATAGGGCACTGATCTACGATGCCGCGTCGGCCGGTCGCGCGCGAGCCGTCAGATCGAATCATGTTTGTTTGTTGGATGGAACCATCCAGCAAAAATCGTTGTTTAGCAAATTTCGGTGATAGATGCAGCAAAAACATGATTGTAGGAAAAAAACAACGCTGATGATGGATGGTAGCAAAACAAAATATGAAATGTAGCAAAAAGAAAAATCGATGAACTTGGATTGTAACTCTGTCGAACGTGGATGCAGCTTTTTTAGTTAACGTTTGTAGCAAAAATTGTTACCGATTATAGCAAAAATCAATACCATTTGTACCGAAAAAATGCGACGAACTCAGTTTACAACTAAACGCGGATGCAAGTTTTTTAATGAATAATTGTAGCAAATTTGTACGTCAGTTGTAACAAATTTGGACGCTGGTTGTAGCAAAAGTCGATGGTGACCGTGATGATCATGCAACACCATGGACCGTCGTTTGCAGTGCAGGTGTCACGGTTACAACACGGAAGAAAAAAGAATTACAATCATAGCAAATTTAGAGGCTCATTGTAAGAAAACGCGGCCATTAGATCGGATCGATTGCGCCGGCGCGCTGGCGGGAAGGCTTTCCCTTTTGAATACCAACGTCGACACGAGACAGAGCTGTGCGAGAGCCAGGAGCAGGAGCCAAGGCGGCGCCGGTCCTTTTCTCCGTCACTCGCCGGCGACGGCCCACCCCGACCTGCACCTGGCCTTCCACTTTCCGGTGTCCCGCGCGCAGAAGATCGCAAGGAGCGACTTAGCGCGGGCGCGGCTGGTTCGGCTAAACCATCATCCAGATTCGCGCAGCGCCTCCATTCGCGCCTCCAGCAGCTGCTTCCGATCCATGCGCCCACGCTCGAGGAATCCTCTCCAACTAAGATGGCGCCAGCCTCCGACCCTAGCGTACGCATCTATCGATCGACTAACGCCGGCACGCACGACGGCGCGCTGCTCAGCCTTCATCCGCGCGCGGGGATCGGGCGCCCTGCAGGTGTTCGGCGAATTTCCTCACCGGGAAGATTTCGCCGCTGGCGTCCGATGGCCGGGCTCCGGCTTCAGGGTATGTTCCCTCTCGGTCAGTGATTATCATTCATTAGGATTCGGATTGGACAATGATTCAGGATGTACATAGTGACATAGTATGTTTCAGTAGTAACGAATGCTTCAGTTTCCTATAAATATGCACTTCCCATTCAAGTTCTTATGAGACAGAGCGTACAAATAGGATAAAAAAGAATCACCTATCATGCATAATCAGTGGATTAAGATACACAAACAATGTCGGCATGCTCCAGTTGTGATACAGGTTTATCCTTCTACATCAACTAGACTAGGAATCTAAAGACAGGGACAGCTAGCTAGATCATACCAAAATGAATCACACTCAGGGATTTCCTTGGCTCCTTTGATGCCTCTCACGGAGAAGACGACGGCGGCGACGACGACAATCAGACCACATCGACAGCGTCATATGGATTGCAAAGTAGCCCAGAACGGCAAGTATGAGCAAGCCGACATACACAGACGTCTTCCACCCCCTGCTGGAGCCGGCTGCATAGGCCACTAGGAGAGTGACCAAATCCAGTAGGATAGTCCAGTTCATCACCCTCAGCCACCATTTCCTCCATTCTTTTTCTTCATTCTTGTTTGGTAGCCAGTGCGGTAGCAGCATCATGATGACAACAATGGAAGCCATGAAGGAAATGGAGTTGCTGTAGAAGAAGACCAGGTACCGGGGCCTCCTGTTAACGTGCATCACCGGGTCACCCGCCTCATACCCATTGCCACCGCTCTGCCATGCTCCGCCGGGCGGATCCAGGCCGGCCTGGTAGGCTACACTTGCCACCAAGATGCCTAGCAGCATCAGGTACTTGCTCCTCGCGTGCTTCTTCCTTTCTTCTTCCCCGTCTTCCTGTTCAGGGGGCATGGATGGCGCATCAGCTGTTGGATCTTCATTTTTGCTTGGCTTCGTGAGCAAAAACACCAGCAGCAGTCCAGCTGCAACAAAGAGGACCGCACCGACCAACACAAAGAGATAAACGGATGTCTTGAAGTGTTGCGTGCTTCCGGCGGCATAGGCCACCGTCAAGCAAAACAAGCCCACTGCCGTACATACAGATAACGCATTGCTTCGTATTGCTGGCCTGTACAGATTGGGGTTCACCAGCAGGATGATGAGGGCGATGGACAACATGAAGCTCACCGAGTTGCAGTAGAAGAAGACCTTGTAGCGGAATGGGTAGTTGTAGAAGAGGACGGGGTCCCCGGCGTGGTGCCCGAGATTGTCGTCCTTGAGCAAGACGCCGCCGGGAGGGGTGAGGCCTGCTTGGTAGGTGATGGTCGCGGCCAATATCGCAAAGAGGAGCAACCGCTTGCGCCTCTTCTCCAGCAACTGATCTGCTTGGTCGTCTTTTTGGTCCTTGTGATCCAGTGTGAAGAAGACGACATGGATCACCACATAGACCAGGACGGCGCCTGCCAATGCCATGGCGTAAATGGAGGTGTTGACGTCCCGGCAGCTCCCAGCGGCATAAGCGCCGATGAGGCCAAACAAGTCCAGTATCATGGCTGCCTCAAGCACGTGGTGCTTGACCAGAATCTCCTTCTGGACCAGGACGATGGCCACCAAAGAGGCCACAAACGCAATCGAGTTGCAGTAGAAGAAGGCCTTGTACCTCCTAGCGTTTGTGGTGAGGAGGATCGGGTCGCCGGCCATGTGCCCATCGCCGTTCTCCTGCCAAACGCCGCCCGGCGGGTCCAGCCCTGCTGTGTAGGTGATGGTGGCGGCAAGAGTGGCGAGCAGTAGAACAAGAGAGCGAGCCTTCTCCAGAAGCTCCTTAGTACTGCATTCACACATCGCAGAGAAGAAGAAACAGAGTTCAGTTCAGTTGCAGAGAAAGAAAGAAAGAAACTCTGTGACTGCAAACAGAGGATATGTATGTGCGCTGCGTTACCTGTTATCATCATCAGTTCGTTCTGCTGGACTGAAACAAGAACACGAAATTTTTCTCACTGGCGTATAGAAACCGCCATAGAGTAGGACGTATGCCATTGCCAGGACGGCGCCGACCAGGCCGACCAATTTGGCGGTGGTGCCGGTCTTCCTGCAGCTGCCAGCGGTGTATGCGCCGACGAGACCGACAAGCGCGACGATGATGCACCCGTAGAGCACGCGAGAGCGAGCCGTCTTCTCGCGGAACTTCTTGCCGTCAATGATGAGCAGCATGGTGATGAACAGGGACGCCGCGAACGCCGTGGTGTTGCAGAGCAGGAACACCGTCAGGCGCAGGCTGTGGTGGTCCGTGAGGATTGCATCGCCGGGGCGGTAGGTGGCCCCGGTGCTGTCCCAGAAGCCGCCCGGCGTGCTCAGACCGGCGACGTACGTGACGCTCACCGCGAACGTTGCCAGGAGCATCAGCACCTTGCAGAGCCGTTCTTCGGCCTTGGGCTTCGTCAGGGGCATTGTCGCGCCACCGGAGCCGGGGCACCAGCAATCCATCAACTTGAGAACGAAGATGCAGACAAAGACGATGGCCACCAGCACCGCGGAGTAGGCGATGGAGACCTTGTCCCGGCAGGTTCCGGCGCCGTAGGCGCCCACGAGGCTGAGGAGGTCGAGCACCATGAAGCCCCGCAGCGGCAGGACGACCCGGATGGCGTCATTCTTCTTCTTCTCCTTCTCCTTGTCGTGGCGGATGGCGAGGACGAGGATGAGGACGATGACGACGAGGGAGGCGGCGAAGGCGGTGGCGTTGCAGTAGAAGAAGGCGAGGTAGCGGTGGTAGTTGGTTTGGCGGATGATGGGGTCGCCGGCGAGTTGGCCGTCGTGGGTGACCTGCCAGACGCCCCCCGGCGGGTTGAAGCCGGCGGCGTACGTGACGGTGACCACCAGGGTGGCCAGCAGCAGGAGGTACTTCCGCAGGCTGTACTCCCATGGCTGCTGCTGCCCGGACGCCGTTGCCTGCTCGTCGGACTCATCCGTTGGCATTGCCGCAGGGGCGCCGGGCATTCCACTCTCTCAAATCTCAAGCTCTCAGCAAGTGTGGCTCCTCTTTCTTACTAATATTAACACTGTGATGCAGAGATGTGGGACGATGGGTAAGAGAGTTGCGTGATAATAAGACGACTTGACTCGGCGCGTCGTCCGGAGGGAAGGTGGCCAGTCCGTGCGCCCTGCGGCTGTGCATAATCAAATCCTGACGGTCGGAGCGCCACTATTTTACTGCCACTGCCCTATATATTTTTACAGCAACTCCGACGCGTGTGAAGACGGACGACTCGGGGTCCTGTGAGCAGCCAAGGCTTCTTCTAGCCGCGGCCGGGCTCCATTGCCGGCCGCACCACAGCTGCGTCGAAGCCACTCCAATCTCTGAGCAGCTGTGCTTTTCCTCCTCTTCTCACTCCCATCGTCGGCGGCTGGAAGGTGCCGAGCCTCTGCGGTGTGCACCCTCCCCGATGTGCGCGCAGTCAGGTCATCGTGGAAGGCCAGCAGCAAGTCAACGAGCAAGTCTTTCTCCGGTCTAGTAGTAAACTAAACTAGGGTAGCAGCAAATAAGCAATTCTACTTCTTATTCCAAAACATCGTGAGGGAGCGGCTCTGAGGAAAAAAAAAACGTTTGCATCTGACAGAGCCGGCGGTGACGTGATGCCTGGTCACGTTGAGCACGTCAGCTGAATTCGTCATGGAATTGTGTCAGGTGAAAGCACCCTATGCAAACAATCTCCTCGACCGATGGATTTTCAATCTAAAAGAGCACAGTACGAGAGCATGCGCAGCGGGCCGCCTGTGCTGGCGGCACGTGCCACCTGCCCGGCCGGCCGCCGAGGTGGCGGGGGGCCCAGACCCGTGGCGCAATGAAAAATAAGGGTCTTTTCTCATATTTCATACTGATGTGATCTTTTTTAACAATAACATTCAGCTAGGGGTTTTTTTAGACAAAAATCCGAAAGCATAGGCTCCCTAATAAACAGTAAAATCAAAATAAGTAGCAATAAATTTTGAAAAACCTGTTTTTTTATATATATGTTCATATTAGTGTGACAAGTGGGCTTGCCAATTTGTATGCCATATGATATAGTGGTGCTCCCTCATTGAAAAAAACAAAATTAATTATAGCATTTGGAGGTAACATTTGTCGTTTTACTTTCTTTTTTGCACTAGTCAAAATGATTAAGTATTTCCCGTGCAAATTTGCATGTACCATTTAAGTTAAGTCATACTGAATACATCTATATTTTTTTCATTTTTTTAACATTTGTAAAATCCATTTTTTAGAAAAATAATCCAATTTTGACAAGCAGGAGCATGTGCTTTCTAGAGGCAAATTGAATATCCGCACAGTTCGGACCTACTGTGATATTTTATACGGAGCCCTACTATGTCCACGTCGGCAGGAATGTCCTCTTCTGCTCCGGCCCAACAGAAGAAGGTGTGCAAGTTGCGATGTCTAGTGGGGGTCGAGTGAGACCGTGAGAGTGAGCACACTGCCATCGCCTCCTCCGATCCCACAGCTTCAAAATGCTTAAGAGCATCTCTAGTAGAACCCTCAAACCCTTAAAACAAAAACCAGTTTTAAGGGTTGAGAATTGCACATTTTTAACACTTTTAAGGGTTGAAAAACAGGGGCAAAGACTAGAACCCTCAAACCCAACCCTTATAACGGAATATTCCGTTATAAGGGTTGGGTTTGAGGGTTCTAGTCTTTGCCCCAACCCCAAACCTTAAAACTGTCATTTGGCATTGCATAATTTTCACAAGACAAACATAATAGACCTTCAAACAAACACGGAAATAAAGATCATTGATGCATGGTTTAATAGTTTTTACATCACACAATCATCATCTTCTCCCTCTCATCGGCACCATCACCAAAAAGTTGCACTTGGCGCCATTTCCTAGATCACTTGCACGTCCATCAAGCACCTCCATTGGAGTCATCCACACTGCCATCGCCACCACCACTCATCGGAGTGTCACCTCGAAGAGTAGAGGACGCACCACGGAATATCCTCTTCCTCTCTGCGATGTCCTCCTTGTAGTCCTTCCACCATTGCAATTGTTCTTCATCCATGTCCTTCTTGGACATCATCATGTGCTCCTTCTCTTCCATCATGAGTTCTTTCCATACCTTTGCCTCTTTCACCTTGATCATCCTATCCTCCAAGTCGGCCTTACGCTTTGCTTCCTCACCAAAGGGTTCTAGAGGCGGAGCCCCGAGGTCCACCTCCACGTCTTGAAGGAGGTCCATGAACGAGGTTGGGTTTGCCATTTCCTCGAACACCTCGTGCGCGGCGGGAGGAGGTTCGGCGACGGCGACGACCGGGGGCACGGGCTTCTTCCGCGCCGCGACCTTCTTCCGCTTCGGGGATGCGTCGGCGGCCTTCGAGGAAGCCCCTCGCGGCCCACGCGAGGAGACCTTCGGCCGGCTCTTCTTCGCGGGGGCGGGCTGCACGGTGGCCGGGGCGGGCGCGGCAGCGGCCGGGGCGGGAGGAGGCGGTGCGAGGCCCGCCCGCCGCCGCTTGGCCCCGGCGTGGGTCGCCGCCACCACGTCGGCCACGGTGGCCGGGGCGTGCGGGGCGGGGGCGGGGGCGGGCGGGGCTGGCGCGGCGGCAGCCTGGGCGGGCGGGGCCGGCGTGGTGGCGGGCGCGGCGTGCGCGGCGGCGGCCTGGGCGGGCGGGGCGGCGGGCGCGGCGGCGGGCGCGGCGGCGGGCAGGGGCGCGGCGGCGGCCGAGGGATCCATGGCGGCGGGAGGAGCTGGGAGGCGGGCGGTTTTCGCTCCCGCGCTGGAGAGGAACAGGAGTGCGGGTTGGGATTGGGTTTTCCCTCCCAACCCTCACTTCTACAGGCTGGGATTGGGTTTGAAGGTTCGACCTTTAATTTTTTTTACAGGTTTAAGGGTTTAAGGGTTTTAGTCTACGTCGTTTTGTCGACGAAAACTGTAAAAAAACGATTATTTTTAAGGATTTAAGGGTTTGAGGGTTTTACTAGACTTGCTCAAGTCTGGATTGAGGCAGTACACTTTTCTACTCAACGTTGACCCCTAAATCAAACACCTGACGGGTGGAGACTAATCTGCCGATACTAACGCGGGAGGCGCAGCCGCATACATTCAAATTGAATTAAAAAAAAACTAGATGAAATTTGTTCAAATCAAATGTTTTTTCACATAAATTGGAGCACATTATTTACATTATTTACATTTTAGGGCATATTCATGTTGCTCGGCGATGAAATTGGAGTTCGCCACGACCATGGCGTCACCGGTTCCTCACTCACTGGAGTGGCGGTTCCACCATTCGGGTCAGCTGGAGCGGCCGCCCTTGCTCTCCGGCGACGGAGCAGGTTATCTCCCGTGCCTAGCGACCATCGACGCAGTGCAATGAAGCTTCATCGTCATCAGCCGCCCCGGCAATCCTCAATATCTAGGTCCGCCACTGCTCACGTGCTAGTCATAGATTTGACCCTCCGTTAGTCAGTGTTGCTCGAGAAGGAACATGCTGTACCGTTGCTTCTCCTGCGCCTATTGAAACACCAACATAAACGCTGGCGCGGGATGCTCTTCCGCCATGGCAGCATTGAACTGTGTCTGCGCCTTCTCCACGTCAAGTCAGTGTGGGACGGTTCGGGTGCTAGTGTTGAGTCATCGTCCAAGGTCGTCTTCATCGTGGGGTGGTCGTCATCAAAGACCTCTGGCGAGCTGACCGACATGCCGACCTCTATTCGCCTAGCACGACGGCCTTGCCAGGCAGACACATGGGCGGTCACCTCGAGCTTCTGCTTCGTGCAGTTGCTCTCCCACAACGAGTTCCCGCTCACGCTCATGGCGGACATGTGCACGGGAGGAGGATGTAGAACGGATTTGGTGTGATGTGGTTTGAGCTGGGAGTGGCTGTTTTTAAATAGCGGATGACGGCGAGGCCAAGCTTCCTGGTATGTCAATGCAAGGGTGTGAGAGTTGGTTTCTCGACCGACTTGTGCCTATTTAATGGTGACAGATACGCATTGAACACGGGGCTTAGATATACATTTTGTTCCGTCCAGTAACGTCTGTCTTTCCGTCACTGAACGTGCACGAACACAGGGGATGCGGTGTGGGCGGGGCCCTAGGCTGTTAAATTTACTTTTGTTTTTTTAGAAAAAAAGGTATTTAATTATAAAAGTACATCTAGGTCTCCCTAGTGGGCTTTGGTGATCAATAGCGAACCAACCAAGATACTGAGTGAACGTTCTCAGTAGGCCTTCATGCAATAATGGTTCAACAGCAAAGAACAATTAACATATTAACATACTTTTTATGTAGGTATGTCTAATGTAGAGAGGGATTTTTCTTTTGGAAGAATAATGTAGAAGTTTGACGTAGCAAAGCTAGATTTACATTAATCTGGAGACGATGTGGAAGAGATCATTGGACTTTCATTAATAGAAATACTCACGATTGATTGCTTAGGAATGGCCAATGGGACATACTCAACAGTCCAGCTTATATCAACATGCGGCCTGCCGATGAAAGCGGAGTCTTGCAGAGAAAAAAAGAAAAGGGAAGAAAAATGACCGCCAGTTGGTCATGCTCTCCTTGCTCGAGAAAAGTAAGAGCAATCGCCCTCACTGTATGCGTCACTAGGTCCCAAAGATGTGGCCGCGTTGAGTGGCTGGAGTCACAGACGGTGGTCTCATTTCCCTAGTTCATGCCCTTAGAGGTATCACACGAGCCGATGCTGTGGAAAGTTGGTTGACAACCAAAGAGATGGACGCCTCCAGGTCCAGGAGCTATCCAACACCAGAGGAAGATGACACGACCCTGGGCTGGGCGGGAACGATTCCGGCTGCTGACTGCACCAGTGTTTTTCTCATGTGTCCAACCGTCCAAGATAGTTCGTTGCCATCAACTCCGTTTCACTCAGGCCATTTTTAACCAATCCCCTATAACCAGCTAGTGAAGTATATTTAGCTTTTTATTCCACTAGCCGGCACCTAACCGATTTCCAATTCAGTCTAACGGAGTATAATTTTATTTCTTTTCCTATTTATACTCACGTTTTCCTTTGCTGCCTTTCCCTCCCCTTCCGCGCCGCATCTTCACCCTGCCGCCCCTTCTACACCTCCCCCTCCCCTTTGGCACCGGCCCACCGTCCAGGAAGCCTTGTAGGCCTCCGCCGCTGTCCTCCAGCACCTCCTCGCTCCGTCGCCTGCAAAAAATCGAGGGGATTTGTGGCTGTTGTTAACGCCATAGGTTTAGCGTTTTCGGCCGCCGCCTGGGTGCACCTTGCCATGGATTGGCTGGAAAGCGATCCACACAACACCGACAAAGCCGTCACGCCGCATGCAGGTACCAACTCTTCATCTAGCCACTCTAATCGCTTTCATCGTCGGTTTGCCAGCGAATACACGGCCGACCATCGCCAGGCTCGGCGCTCGCGCAGCGGCTCACTGGCTTGCAGCTGTCGGTCATATAAGTGCGACGACTGCATACGGTAAGTGGTGCGCCGAGTTTCTAGCACGCCGCAACATCCCGGATGGGTGTTCTTCAAATGCACAAACGGGGTATGTGTTTGTTTTGATTTGATTTTTTACCATATGCGATTCAGTTTTTATAGCTCATTGGTGCTCATCTATGTGTGTAGGATGATGGATGCTCGTTTTGGTATTGGGAAGAAGAATACATCGATCTATTAATAGCACGAAAATTAATAGATGTTCGTGCATTCGTTGCTATAATTAAGGCTAAAGTTGAGACTGGATGTGAGATTAGAGAAAAAATTAGAGGGGAAGCAACGTCTACTTCTTTAGAATCAAAGAAGCATAATGAAGTATGCAAGACCGAGAATTTGCAGATCAACAATGAAGACATCGAGAAGATATTAATCCAACTAGTGAAAGTAGTTATAAAAGTTGGGTATCTTCTAAAATGTCTAATTGTGATTCTTGTTTCTTTGATCTTGCTCTTCTAGCAAAGAGATTAGTGAATTATTATGTAATTCAATGTCGTTGAATGAAATAAAGAAGCAAAAAATGTGTTTCGGTAACCGAAATTAAAATGCAAATAAAAATATATACTCCACTAAGTTTAGGGAAACAGCTAGGTCCGGTCAAAAGTTAGAAACGTACATATACTTCACTAAGACTTTCACTCCCTTAATTTATTGGGGATGGGTTAGAGTTGGCCTGACCCGTTCATCATGTTTGGCTGTCTGCATCGACCAGAGACTTCTGCCTAGATTTTGTGGCCATGCCATCTTCAATAAGGCTAGTTATAGTAGAGAGTATCATATATTAGTATCATGCAAATAATATTAGTACATGATATTACATCCGTAATGCATAATATTATACTCCCTCCGTTCCTAAATATAAGACGTTTTACAGATTCCATTATATACTACATATGGATATATGTAGTCATATTTTAGAGTATGGATGCACTCATTTTACTTCGTATGTAGTCTATAGTCAAATCTCTAAAATGTCTTATATTTCGGAACGGAGGGAGTAGATTAGTATCGTGATAGTTTATTTATTGTCATGCACGATATATACTAGCACAACATTTAATATGATACGGTATCATGATATGATGCTTAACTCTCTCTTTGTTTAATTATATGACACCTTATCAAATATGCCTAGTTGGCATGTATGATACTAACTATGATACTTTTATTACGTGTAGCCTAATAACGCCTAATAATGTCATAACCTCTATAATCACTTACACTAAGATCTATTATTGGTGTCTAACACGCCCGTGGCTGACGTATTATGCAGGTCGGCAGCATAGACACATATAGTCAGTAGTTTATAATGTCTCCGACCTATTATTTCCCTTCGTAATAAGTAACTAAGTAAAGTTGACGGTCTATCCACAGCCAGACGTAGATGCATGGCCCGCATGATCGAGGCCTTTGCACTTTCACACATCACACTTCCATCTTCGTACGTGTAATCGTGGTGTCTACATATGACATGGACTGGCGGAAAGGCTCACATACCGGCCGGCTACACTTGCACCAATGCTTTCCGTGTGAGCACGATCGCCATTGTGGTCGCCATGGGTATAAGTCCTGCGCAGGCGCGTCATTTCATTCCCAAGGCCGAGCAGACACGCGCGACCAAGCTATAGGGCCAGGTGATCGATCTACACGACCTGACGTGACGATGGGAGTGGTGGCGGCGGCGCTGTGGGACATCCTGGCCAAGGCCGCCAACCTGGCGCAGATGTCCGGCGTGCACGCCGCCATGCTGGTCGCGGCGGGCGCGAGCCTCCTGCGCATCCCGGAGAGCAGGCGGGAGTGCGCCAAGCTCGAGCGGTGCAGCCGCAGGCTGCAAGCGCTGCTGCAGTGGCCGACGGGCTGCGGCGCGGCGCTGCTGTGCTCGGAGATGGGAGGCCCCGTGCTAATGGCGCTCGTCGACGCGGCCGGCCTCGTGGACTCCTACAAGAAGAGCACGCTGTGGCGCCGCGTCCGGAGGTGTAGGGGCATGGCCGCCCAGCTCCGGGACATGCAGGACGTCGTCGACTCCTACTGCGGCCTGCTGCTCTACGTCAACGCGCATCTCCTGCTACAACCGGCGGCTGATCGTCCCATGTCAGATGCTATTGCTACCACGTACGGGTACGTGCATGAACTTGGGATATATACACATTGATTTGATTTAATTACGGCAGTCTAGAAAACTGTTCATATGACACCATCATGCTGATTTGATTGGCGACGCAGGATTCATGAGGTGAATGAGATTGAGCCATCACAGACAGTAACCAATAGCCCGGGAGCTCCAGAAACTCATGGCACTCAAAGGCCCGATCATTGTTAAGATTTAGTTAATTAGTTTAGTTAAAGGGAATCCCAGCTTTTCCCAGATCGACATGCATGTGGGTTTTTCTCTCCAAAGAGATGCGCCCGTTCCCTCTCTGTCTTTCCTAACCGACGCGTCTGTTAAATTGTATCGTCTGTAAACCGTCGTGCTTGTGCGATACGCCCTTTCAGAGAATATAAATGTACTGTTCATCATCGTCAATAGATATCGATTCACATATCATTTTACACGTTATCACACACGTCTTTCCAACAAGAGCACTATGCCACCGGACTCGTTGGAGAAAGTTGGAACAAACTAATACAATGGAGGAGGAAATGTGTTTAGCGGATAGTGGATCTACTAACACGTTATTTAGGGAGATGAAGTATTTCCACACACTCAAGAAGAGTAATGAAAGTGTCATGACAATTGCTGGTCGGGTCGAGACACTGTAATTATTGATTCTGGTGAAGCTACAATTACACTCCCTATGGGTACTAGATTAATAATCTCGGATGCTCTATTGTATCCCGATTCTACTCGTACCTTGCTGAGTTTCAAGGATATCCGCAAAAATGGTTTTCATGTGGAAACTAGTGAAGAGAGTGGGTCTAAATGCCTACTCATAACTCAACAAAAGGGGTTTCGAAAGAAAATCCTTAAGAAATTGCCTTCTGTATCTTCTGGGTTGTATTATACATACATTAAACCACACACACATATGGCATACAAGATAGTTTTTCAAAATCTTGATAAGTTCAAGATTTGGCATGGCCGCCTGGGTCATCCTGGTATTGGGATGGTGAGAAAAATTATTGATGGTTCTGTTGGACACAACATAACAACGGATAGGAAGTTCTCAAAATCGTCGAATTTTGTATGCACATCATGTGCAACTGAGAAATTGATCACTAGGCCATCTTATGTGAAAATAAAGGATGAGCCACTTGATTTCCTTGAACGTATTCAAGGAGATATTTATGGTCCAATACAACCGTTATCTGGACCATTCAAATATTTCATGGTCCTAATTGTTGCATCCACGAGATGGTCAAAATATTTGTCTTTTATCAACAAGGAACCATGCGTTTGCAAAGCTAATTACTCAAACCATTAAATTGAGAGCAAATCATCATGAGCATAGGATAAAAATCACCAGAATGGATAATGCTGCGGAATTTAGTTCACGAGCATTTAATGATTACTGCCTAGCTTTGGGCATTTCTGTGGAACATTCAGTACCTTATGTACATACCCAAAATGGTCTTGCGAAATCACTTATCAAGAGGATCAAGTTGATAGCAAGACCGCTCCTACAGAATAGTAATCTTCCAGCTTCATGTTGGGGCATGCAGTATTACATGCTGCAGAGTTGATACAAATTCGACCAACTGCATATCATACGGTCTCCCCGTTGCAGTTAGTACGTGGAAACCATCCAAGTATTTTCGATCTGCGGCAATTCGGTTGCGCGATATATGTACCAATCTCACCACCGCAACGTACATCAATGAGCCCTCATAGACGAATGGGGATCTATGTGGGGTACAATTCTCCATCAATCATTAAGTACCTGAAACCCCTGCCAGGGGATTGGTTTACAACCCGGTACGCTGATTGCATTTTTATGAGGACAATTTCTCGACATTAGGGGGAGAGAATAATCACAAAGAATGCTGTGAAATCGATTGGGATGTGAAAGGCATCCAGTCTTTAGATCCACGTACAAATGAATCTGAATTGGAGGTTCAGAAAATTATAAATTTACAAAATATTGCAAATAATCTGCCAAACGCATTTACTGATTATAAATGTGTCACAAAATCAAATGTTCCCGCTATGTATGTACCAGAGAGAGTAGATGTGACCCATAGATCTACTCAGCCACCTAAGAGGGGGAGGAATCTGGACACAAAGGACAAGGCTTCACAGAAGCGTCCAAGGGGAATGAGGAATTCTCAAATAGTAAATGCAAGTCAACGAGATGTTAATATTCAACCTAGGGTTGAAGGACACCTAAAGGATGTTGGACATCCAGAACCCAGTATGAGTGTGCATAATTTTTTTGGTGCTGGGACATCGGAAGACCTTGATCCAATTGTTGAGGGAAATCACGAAGGATCAGAAGGTATTGATGAGATATCCATTAACTATATTGATTCACGAGAATCATACAACATAAAGACTACAGTTGTCAACATTTATTTCTCCTCTAGAATTGCAGAAGGCCTTGAGTTGGATCGAGAACTTTAGTCAATGGCAGAGTGCATGAAGTGCTCAGACTGGTCCAAATGGAAGGCAACAATTGAGGATGAATTGCGCTCGCTTATGAAAAGAGGGGTATTTACTGCTGTAATACCCACTCCTCGGCATGTGTTCCCCATGGGAGAAAACTGAGTTTTTGTTCGTAAGAGGAACGAGAACAATGAGGTGGTGAGATACAAAGCGAGGCTTATAGCACAGGGGTTCACGCAGAGACCTGACATCAATTATGATGAAACATATTCTCCTGTTATGAGTGGAACAACGTTCCGATATTTAATATCATTGGCAGTGAAAATGAATTTGTCTATCCAATTGATGGATGTTGTGACTGCATATTTATATGGGTCACTGGATTTTGATATTTATATGAAAGTTCCTGAGGGAATGAAGCTTTCGAATCCAAAGGCTAATTGCAACATGTATTGCGTAAAACTTCAAAAGTCATTGTATGGCTTGAAGCAGTCGGGAAGAATGCGGTATAACCGATTGAGTGTATTCCTTCTTCAGAAGGGTTACTAAATAATAGTGATTGCCCATGTGTGTTTATCAAGAAATCTAAAGATCGATTTTGTATTATTTCTGTGTATGTGGATGATCTGAATATCATTGCGACTACACAAGAAATACATGAAGCAAGTAATCATCTTCAGACAGAGTTTGAGATGAAAGATCTGGGTAAGACTAAATTTTATTTGGGCTTACAACTTGAACATCTTCCTTCGGGAATACTTGTTCATCAGTCTGCTTATATCCAAAAGATTCTTAAGAATTTAATATGGATAAAGCATATCCATCGAAAACACCAATGACTGTTAGATCTCTTGATAGAGATAAAGACCCTTTTAGACCTAAGAATGATGATTAATATGGATGAAGATGTCTTGATGGACTAAAGATGGCAGTGTCGTCCGTCCGCTCCTAGCCGTTTAAACCGGAACTAATGCTAGCATTACTCCCGGTTCATAAAGTGATAGGGACTATTGCTCGATCGGGCTAGGAAGAAAGCCATGTTTTCTACTAGTGCCAGCTTAGTTCATTGATATTGACTCCGATCATCACCGACCCGTTCACCATGCCAGGACCAAGCTGGCATGATACTTTGCCTCGTCTTAGAGCATGCCAGCGCCACCAATGCTTTGAGTGTACAACATCACACACCACAAGTCCATCAAAGTAGATGGTTAAGATATCGTGGCCTTACATCAAGTTTAATACATATGATTGTGTGCATTACAATGATGCAGAGGCCGAGGTACACTACCAGAAGTCCATAACACTAAGGGTGCGTTTGGTTATCTGCATCGTATTTTGTCTCTTTACATGCTTGTCCCAGTTGAGCCTGGTTAACCATATGCAGGCAAAAAGTCATCATCTGCATGTTAATTGGTTGCTTGCATCTCCTCTCCGTGTATCGTAGCAATGCATCTAGTTATTCCGGTTGGTTGCTAGCATTGGTTGTGCTCATACGAATACATGTTGTTTGGTTGTATATACTGGACATTATTAAGAGTTAACAATTACACAGAACACACAGTGTTACAATAGAGTGCCTCGACGAAAGCGGTGGACGGTGATCGCGGCGCCGCATCCGACATGACAAGCACGAAGTCGCGGGTGAGCGATCCATCGGCGACATGGTGAACTAGTTGGTAGCGTCGTCGCCGCAAAGAAATTCTGTGTGGAGTAAGGAATATGAGGGCATCGAGGGAGAGGATTATGGAGAAAAAATACAGTGTACGCGCCATGGCGGAGTTAGTGTAGTAGGACGCGGAGGAGAAGACCGAAAAGAACGACGATGTCGACGGCGCCAGTGTAGGACATGACCAAGGATGCCGAGAGGAACGACATCGACGATGGCTTCAGTGTAGTAAGCAATGAAAGGGGAGACCGAGAGGAACAACGACCATGCGAGTGTAGCGGTACATGGGAGAGGAGGTTGAAAGAAACGACACCGACGGTGACGCTAGTGCAACAACGCGTGGGGGGAATGACGATGGCGACAGCGCCAATGTAGTAGGACATGAGCGAGGAGGCCAAGAGGAATGACATTGATGATGGCTTGAGTGTAGCAGGACATGGAAGAGAATGCACAGAGGAACTATAACTGCGCGAGTGTAGTAGGAGATGGGAGAGAAGGTTGAGAGGAACGACGCTGGGGTGACGCTAGTGCAACCGGGAGGTGTGATGTCGATGGTGACGCCTGTGTAGCAGGACACAAGAGAGGAGGCAAAACATATGTGTGTATACTTTTTATGATGAAGAAGTTAGATCTAATTATCTTCGAACGTTAAAACAGAAAATTTACAGCACAAAAAACGTATGAAATTGTAATATGAAGCTACCGGTCAAAGAAAGTTTCAAACGACCGACCGTTTGTGAGGAATTTGACAAAATTCATTCAAAATAGCTCCAACATGAACACAAAATTAAACATTTACGGTTAATGAAACCATGAACTGGTCGCAAAAATAGAACCAAAACATTGATATGCATCTTTTTCATGTAGAACTTACCTCAAAACAAAGTATCGTTGTGTAAATTAGAAGGAACAAGGGATAGGGCCGGTCCAGAAATTTTGGAGGCCCGCGCAAAACTAAAACCCGGAGCCCCTTAATATAAACTCCTCTTGGGACATTTATAGGGCTTATAACAGTTTACCAATTATGTAGATATCTTAAAGATGCATATGCTTCTTATAGTATTACAAAAACAATTAAATAAGGCAACAATTCATACCTCGAACATCGTTACGCTAGTAGAAAACAGGGCTATCGTTCGGCCCTGGCCAGCCCATTAGTCCCGGTTCTTCAAGAACCGGGACCAATGGGGGGTATTAGACCCGGTTCTGAGCCCAGAGGGCCGGCCGGGGCCTCGTGGGCATTGGTCCCGGTTCGTGTAGAACCATTTGTCCCGGTTCGAGCCACGAACCGGGACCAATGGTCCTCGCTGCTGACCCACAACCATTGGTCCCGGTTCGTGGCATGAACCGGGACAGAAGTGGTGGCTTTAGTCCTGGTTCATGCCATGAACCGGGACAAATAACTTGCCTATATATACCCACCGCCGTGGCAGAGCACTCCACAGTGCTCTGTTTTTTCAATCCGGCGAGGTTTCTAGTTCACCTCCTATGCACATGAGGTGTTCGATGAAATGCCCGAGCCACACTAGTTAAGCTTTCTCCTCTCGAAGCTCGACCTAGGAGCTCCATTTTTTTCGAGATTTGTCTAGATTTAGGGGCCTGTCACGCCCCGTCCCCGTTTTCACTGCCGTTGATCGCCCGCGCCGATCTCGTCGCCGGCACCACCGTGGTGAGCCTCTTGTTCTTATCTTCTTTATGATACTTGTCTGATTTTCTTACTTTAGATAGATATTTGTCTGATTTTCTTAATTTTGACACACATAATTATATGTAATGCACGCAGATGAACCGACAATGGATGTATGGTGACAGACACACCTCCGAGTACATTAAGGGCGTGCATATTTTTCTCGAAGTGGCTGAGGCAAACAAGCAGAATGGTTTTATGTGTTGTCCATGCAGTAAATCTGGGAATACGAAGTCTTACTCGGACCGGAAAATCCTTCACACCCACCTGCTTTACAAGGGTTTCATGCCACACTATAATGTTTGGACGAGGCATGGAGAAATAGGGGTTATGATGGAAGACGGCAAAGAGGAAGAGGACGATGACAACTATGTGCCCCCTGAATACGGTGATGCTGCAACGGGGGGAACTGCTGAAGATCAAGAGGAACCAGACGATGTGCCCGATGATGCTGCAACGGGGGAAGCTGCTGAAGATCAAGAGAAACCAGACGATGTGCCCGATGATGGTCTCCGCCGGGTCATTGTCGATGCAAGGACGCAATGCGAAAGTCAAAAGGAGAAGCTGAAGTTCGATCGCATGTTAGAGGATCACAAAAAAAAAGTTGTACCCCAATTGTGAAGATGGCAACACAAAGCTGGGTACCGTACTGGAATTGCTGCAGTGGAAGGCAAAGAATGTTGTGCCTGACAAAGGATTTGAGAAGCTACTGAAAATATTGAAGAAGAAGGTTCCAAAGGATAATGAATTGCCCGACAATACGTACACAACAAAGAAGGTCGTACGCCCTCTAGGATTGGAGGTGCAGAAGATACATGCATGCCCTAATGACTGCATCCTCTATCGCGGTGCGTACGAGGATTTCAACGCATGCCCGGTATGCGGTGCATTGCGGTATAAGATCAGACGAGATGACCCTGGTGATGTTGACGGCGAGCCCCACAGGAAGAGAGTTCCTGCGAAGGTGATGTGGTATGCTCCTATAATACCACGGTTGAAACAACTGTTTAGAAACAAAGAGCATGCCAAGTTGATGCGATGGCACAGTGAGGACCGTAAGAAAGACGGGAAGTTGAGAGCACCCGCTGACGGGTCGCAGTGGAGAAAAATCGAGAGAGAGTACTGGGCTGAGTTTGCACGTGACCCAAGGAACGTATGGTTTGGTTCGGGGAGCAGAGCAGCAATCACAACACCTGGCCCATGACTCTATATATGTATAACCTTCCTGCTTGGATGTGCATGTAGCGGAAGTTCATTATGATGCCAGTTCTCATCCAAGGCCCTAAGCAACCCGACAACGACATTGATGTGTACCTAAGGCCATTAGTTGAAGAACTTTTACAACTGTGGAATGGAAACGGTGCACGTGCGTGGGATGAGCACAAACATGAGGAATTTAACCTGCACGCGTTGCTGTTTGTAACCATCAACGATTGGCCCGTTCTTAGTAACCTTTTCAGACAAACAAACAAGGGATACCACACATGCACACACTGTTTAGCTGACACCGAAAGTATATACCTGGGAAGCTGCAGGAAGAATGTGTACCTGGGCCATCGTCGATTTCTTCCGACCAACCATCAATGTCGAAAGAAAGGCAAGCATTTCAAAGGCGAGGCAGATCACCGGAAGAAGCCCGCCATGCGTACCGGTGATCACGTACTTGCTATGGTCAATGATTTACACGTAATCTTTGGAAAGGGTCCCGGTGGACTAGCTGTTCCGAGTGACACTCGGGGACACACACTCATGTGGAAGAAGAAATCTATATTTTGGGACCTACCCTACTGGAAAGACCTAGAGGTCCGCTCTTCGATAGACGTGATGCACGTGACGAAGAACCTTTGCGTCAACCTGCTAGGCTTCTTGGGCGTGTATGGGAAGACAAAAGATACAGATGAGGCACGGGAGGACCTGCAACGTTTGCGCAAAAAAGACGACATGCCTCCAAAGCAGTATGAAGGTCCTGCCAGCTACGCTCTTACCAAAGAAGAGAAGGAAATCTTCTTTGAATGCCTGCTTAGTATGAAGGTCCCAACTGGCTTCTCGTCGAATATAAAGGGAATAATAAATATGGCAGAGAAAAAGTTTGAGAACCTAAAGTCTCATGACTGCCATGTGATTATGACGCAACTGCTTCCGGTTGCATTGAGGGGGCTTCTACCGGAAAACGTCCGATTAGCCATTGTGAAGCTATGTGCATTCCTCAATGCAATCTCTCAGAAGGTGATCGATCCAGAAATCATACCAAGGCTAAGGAGTGATGTGGTGCAATGTCTTGTCAGTTTCGAGCTGGTGTTCCCACCGTCCTTCTTCCATATCATGACGCACGTCCTAGTTCATCTAGTTGACGAGATTGTCATTCTCGGCCTTGTATTTCTACACAATATGTACACCTTTGAGAGGTTCATGGGAGTCCTAAAGAAATACGTCCGTAACCGCGCTAGGCCAGAAGGAAGCATCTCCATGGGCCATCAAACAGAGGATGTCATTGGGTTTTGTGTTGACTTCATTCCTGACCTTAAGAAGATAGGTCTCCCTAAATCGCGGTATGAGGGGAGACTGACTGGAAAAGGCACGCTTGGAGGGGAGACAATAATATGCAGGGACGGATATTCTTGGTCTCAAGCACACTGCACAGTACTACAGAACTCTACCTTGGTGACCCCTTATGTCGATGAACACAAGAACAGTCTGCGCTCCAAACACCCGGAGCAGTGCGACGACTGGATTACATGTGAACACATCAGGACTTTCAACATTTGGTTGGAAACACGTCTGAGAGATGAAAACACTGTTTGTGGTGAGCTGTACTCGTTGTCCAGGGGACCATCTTCGACTTTTACGATTTGGAAAGGATACGAGATAAATAGGAATACATTTTACATGATCGCCCAAGATCAAAAGAGCACCAACCAAAACAGCGGTGTCCGCTTTGATGCAACCACCGAGAGGGGAAAGGACACATATTATGGTTACATAGTGGACATATGGGAACTTGACTACGGAACAGATTTTAAGGTCCCTTTGTTTAAGTGCAAATGGGTCAATCTGTTAGGAAGCGGGGTACAGGTAGACCCACAGTACGGAATGACAACAGTAGATCTGAACAATCTCGGGTACACTGACGAACCGTTCATCCTAGCCAATGATGTGGCACAGGTTATCTATGTGAAAGACATGTCTACCAAACCGAGAAAAAGAAAAAAATAAGGAAGCGAATACATCATACGATGAGCCAAAGCGCCACATAGTTCTTTCAGGAAAAAGGGACATCGTGGGAGTGGAGGGCAAGACAGACATGTCCGAAGATTATGAAAAGTTTCATGAAATTCCTCCCTTCAAAGTCAAGGCTGACCCAAGCATCCTGATAAATTATGAAGATTATCCATGGTTACGACGCAATAAGGAAAGGACACAAGCGAAGAAAAAGTGAAGACTTTCTCCACAACTATTATGATGATACAATGCCAACTTTCAACCTTTTTGTAGTTCATTTGAAATGCATGTTGTAACAAACAAGTTTTCGTATGAAATCCTGATACTTCGAAAGAGATTGTCCGTTTTGTACACGAAGTGCATCCAGTTTTTGCCGTAACCCTCTCAACTTTCTTGCATATGCTATGTGGATGAAATGATGATACCATGCCAAAATAAAAGAGAGGCGCAATGCTCACCTACACGTTGCTTAGCTTCAGGGCAACGTGCAGGTGAGCACTGCGCTTCTCCCTTCATCGTCTCTACACTCAGGGCTTATAAACCGCTGCGAGTGCCTCTCGTTTGGCGAGGTGGGACTAAAAAACAGCTGCAGAAAGAATCAACTAAAAAACTCTTTTACCGGTTCATGCCACGGACCGGTACTAAAAGGTGCTCGTGGGGCCCCAGCCTTAAAACCTGTACCAAATAAAATGCCTTTGTAACAGCCTTAGAACTCGTACTACAGAAATCAACTAAAAAGCTTTTATAAACCTCTAGTATTATTGAAACTAAAATTATATAGAATTTTGTTACAAACTTTAATAGCAAAAAGAATTATCATAAAAGAAAATAAATAAGTAATTAGAATTTTGTTCAAAACATTAAAAGAAAAAAGAATTATCATAAAAGAAAATAAATAAGTAATTAGAATTTTGTTACAAACTTTAATAGCAAAAAGAATTATCGTAAAAGAAAATAAATAAGTAATTAGAAACAAAAAAGAAAGCAAAAAAACTGGGAAAAAATTAAAATAAAGGAATCAACTAAAAAGCTTTTATAAACCTCTAGTATTATTGAAACTAAAATTATATAGAATTTTGTTTCAAACTTTAATAGCAAAAAGAATTATCGTAAAAGAAAATAAATAAGTAATTAGAATTTTGTTCAAAACATTAAAAGCAAAAGAATTATCATAAAAGAAAATAAATAAATAATTAGAATTTTGTTACAAACTTTAATAACAAAAAAATTATCGTAAAAGAAAATAAATAAGTAATTAGAAATAAAAAAGAAAGCAAAAAACAGGAATTTTTTTTTAAAAAAGTGCCACCTACAGGGCCAGCACGGCCTGCATACGACTAGAAACCCATTACTAGGCTAGGATGCAGGCCCGTAGTAGGCCCAATAGGCCCACAAGCACACAGAGTTATTTTAGGCCCGGAAGCCTGCAGTACACAGGAGCTCGAAGTGGTTGGTTCGGCAGGGCTTATAAACCACTCCGAGCCCTCTCGGCTAGCGAGGTGGGACTAAACAAAGCACCGCACCGCGCCAGCACACGCCCTTTGGTCCCGGTTGGTGCCACCAACCGGGACTAAAGGGGTGCATTGGTACCGGTTGGTGGCACCAACCGGTACCAATGCCTCTTTTCAGCAGCCCAAAGGGCGGGAAATAGAGACCTTTGGTCCCGGTTGGTGCCATGAACCGGGACCAATGCTGTGCCTATATAAGCAGCACTCGCGAAAATTTGGTTAAGTTCGTTCTTCCCCGCCGCCCGCCGCTGCCAGGCTGCCCGTCCGTCTCCGCCTCACCGTCGCCGTCATCGCCCCGCGCCATCCCGCGCCGCCCCGACGCCGTCGCCGCCCCCCCCCGCCCCGCGCCCCGTGCCCCGCGAGGCCGCCGGCCCCTGCCCGTCGCCGCCCCGCCCCGGCCCGCGCCGCACCTCACCGTCGAGCGTCGCCGCGCCGCGCCGCCCCGCGCCGCACCTCGCCGCGCCGCACCTCGCCGTCGCCATCCCCGACACCGTCGCCGTGAGCAAATTTTTTGCTAATTTAATTTGATGTTAGTAGTAGTTAATTTAGATGTGTAGTTAATTGAGTTAGATTTTGTTAGATTTTTTTTAGATTTTTTGTTAGATTTTTTTGTTAGATTTTTTTGTAGTTCATAGATTTTTTTGTTAGATGTGTAATAATTTAGATGTGTAGTTCATAGATTTTTCTGTTAGATTTTTTTTTCATATTGTGTTAGATTTTTTTTCTGTTAAAATATTTTTTTGTGATATTATTGTTGAATATGCATGTTTGTATGTTCATATATATGCAAAGATCGAATATGTCAAATTCTTATGATTTTTTTCTGTCCATAGAATTTTTATGATTTTTTTCGGTTGTAATTTTGTTCATAGGTTTTTAATGATTTTTTTGTTCATAGTATTTTATTTGTCAATTTATGTATATGTTCATATTGTGTATGTATAGGAAAATTGTGCATGATCAAAGTCATTTATGAATATGTTCATATTTAGAATAGAGGAAAAAGGAAAAAATAAGAAGAGAAAGTGTTTAATATAATTAGTTAGAAAAGTAATAGAACTGTAGTTAAACTAGTTTATTTTTAGTAAGTACTACTTTATTTTATTTATAGTAAGTGCTTCATATATAGTTGAACTAGCTAGTTGATTTAATAAACTACTTTATTTTACTATATATAGAAGTAGTTTGTTTTTAGTAAGTACTACTTTATTTATTTATAGTAAGTGCTTAGTAGTTGAACTAGTTGATTTAATTAATAAAACTACTTTATTTAACTATATATAGAAGTAGTTCCCGCATCAACGTCGACGATGCCTATCCCGCATCCTCGTCATCGTCGACTCGGTGGTGGAGGCCTCTTGATTAGGGCCATGTTCGGGACTGGGCTCCGCCGGGCTGGTATTGATAGGTGCTACCTTTCGGGGGACGTAGGTTGGTGAGGAGGCAGCCCGTTGTTGACCCGATCCTTGTTTGGTGACGGTCGCGTGGGCAAGTGACGGCGCCGAGGCTTCCGGACACCGCGGAGGTGGTACGTCACCGTGTCAGCATGGAGGACAAGCACGTCCGTCGCTACATGGTTGCATTGGAGGGCAGGTTCGACAATATCTGGCAGGTTCTTTAGGGATCTCACTGGAGCTATGATCCCGTGATGGTTCCTTATCTTCGGGTGTCCACCGCCCGCGATGATACCCGTCGGGCGCTACGGTTCTAGCTGTATTAATGATGCTATATGTATGACAAGAAATGATGTAGTTTTGCTTATAATTGAATGCATGCTAATTTGAATACTACTTTATTTTACGATTTGGTTTTGCTTATTGAATCCTCAAATTGGAAAAGTACTCCTACTTTGAATGCTAAAATTGGAGAGCACTATGCAGAAATCTAGGAGCCCCCTCCATCATCCACGTTGTCATCCCCGTCACCGACCCCCCTCCGACCTCGAGTCAGGGTCTATATTGTTTTATGCTATTTTACCTTAAAGAGGGTATTTAATTAGGTCCTACCTAATACTGATGATCATGTTGTTGTAAATGTTGTATGACAATGTTGTAAAGGGTAGTAATTGGTCTCTTCAGCTGCTTTTCAGAGATGGAGTTCTTCACGATTATACTTGAGAAATCCTCCAGCAGGCAGGTGCTGCCGGACAATTTTGTGAAGATGCTGGACGACCATCGGTCACAGAACATGAAGCTGAGGCAGGCCGGCAACGGGCTTCGCAAGCTATAAGACGTGGAGGTGGTGTTCGACACCGATGGAAGCATGTACCTAGCTCGTGGCTGGAAGCAGTTCATCCGTGCCTACGACCTGTGGCACGGGTACTTCCTTGTCTTCAAGTACGACGGCAACGCCACGTTCGTCGTGAAGGTGTTCGACACGACTATGTGTCGGAGGCGCTACCAGGACGACGACGATGCCAGTATGCTCTGTCTCTTCTTCCTCTCCATTAGGCTATGTCTCACACCCATTTTTAGAAAAACTTTTTTGCATTTGGCAAGGCAATGGGAGCAGGAGCAGCGAGTACTGACAATGTTGTAAAGGTTAGTAATTGGTCTCTTCTGCTGCTTTTCAGAGATGGAGTTCTTCACGATTATACTTGAGAAATCCTCCAGCAGGCAGGTGCTGCCGGACAATTTTGTGAAGATGTTGGACGGTCATCGGCCACAGAACATGAAGCTGAGGCAGGCCAGCAACGGGCTTCGCAAGCTGTGGGACGTGGAGGTGGCGTTCGACACCGATGGAAGCATGTACCTAGATCGTGGCTGGAAGCAGTTCATCCGTGCCTACGACCTGCGGCACGGGTACTTCCTTGTCTTCAGGTACGACGACAACGCCACGTTCGCCGTGAAGGTGTTCGACACGACTATGTGTCGGAGGCGCTACTAGGACGACGACGATGCCAGTACGCTCTATCTCTTCTTCCTATCCATTAGGCTATGTCTCACACCCATTTTAAAAAAACTTTTTTGCATTTGGCAAGGCAATGGGAGCAGGAGCAGTGAGTACTGCGACATGTGCTATGTCTACGGTAGCAGCGACTCTGACTATAGCAAAAGTAGCAGTGACTCTGGCTACAGCAAAAGTAGCAGCGACGATGGCCTCGCGATGGTGATCCCACAGCTGGGCGACAGGGCCATGCCAATTCTGGTAGAGGAGTACATCCCACTGCCTGGCCTGGGGCTTCGCCGCTCTAAGCGCATCAGGATGATGAAGGAGAAGGTGAAGAAGCAGGAGTGAATATCTTAAGAACCTGATGGAGCTTTAATCTTTATAGTGTAAACCTTTTAAGTACGATAGTGTTGAACTACTACTGCACTTTTAAGTATGATGGTGGTGTGCCTGATGAAATTTTGTGCTTGCTCATGGATGCTCATTGATGAAAGATAAAATTATTTCTTTTTGTGCTTGCTCATGAATGCTCCTTGGTTGGTGTATATAACAACCTAAATTAACCCCTAAACCAGCCCCTTTCAAAAAAAACTCAGCTTCAGCCAGGTGCTGACGCGTGGATGCCTTTTGGTCCCGGTTGGTGTCACCAACCGGGACTAAAGGCCCCCCTACCTGACCTGGCTGCAACGGCCACGTGGAGGCCCATCTGTCCCGGTTGGTGTAAGAACCGGGACTAAAGGCCGAGGGCATTAGTAATGACCTTTTAGTCCCGGTTCCAAAACCGGGACAGAAGGCCCTTACGAACCGGGACAAAAGGCCCTTTTTCTACTAGTGTTAGCGCACCATGTGCTTCCTTATACATATTCTTCTTGATAAGTTTTTCGGCTTATTGATGAAGCAGTAGAACCATGTCGTATATATAATGAGGACATTGAGTCAAGTTTCATTAATCAAAGAGAAAATCACTGAATAGAAAATTCAATAATTTCATTATATTACCTGTTATCATATGCAGATCGAGAAACATCATGTCAACTTTTATCCTCAAGTTCAAATATGATTTTTCTATGGGGAAGAACCATATGAATGGCTTTGAGATAATGTTTTCAGGTTTTCACTACAAAACCCCCCAAAAAGATTATCTAGTTAAACAAACGAGTCGTAGAGAATTCGACACAACTGTGATTAATTCCACTTGGGTAGACATCATCCCATGCTCATAATTTTAGTAATCAAACAACAACACAATGGCTCCTAATTTTTAGATGCAAATTGTAGATCCTGTTCATAGTAACTACGGTCTTATCCCCCGGTAGCTAGGAAGAGTGTAAGGTCATATTCAGAATCTCTCCACTCCGTTCTAATATTTCTGACTTCGCGCAGCTGTGGAGCTCACTTTTAGCAGCTCCGTGAAAATAAACTACAACCAGGTTCGTTCTGGGAGTGCAGTCGAGGGAGCGAAGAGGAACCGAACAGGGCCTAAATCTCAAAATCCATATAGTACCTAGAGGGTTCGATGATCAAGAACCAAAACGATTCTTACCAGAACCGGAAGACAAGCCTACTGATGTGCTCCTCCGTCTCTGCCCTGCGACACTGGCGGATGTGTTTTTTTAGAGAGAAACTGGCGGCTATGGTGATTGGGGAGTAAGACGTGGGCGTTCTATCCGTATTTTTTTTGAATGACAACCCACTTTATTCATCTCATAATATTTTGAAAAAATGAAACTCCATGGGCACTAGCACCCATGGTTTATTGATATAGAAGAAGCATCCCTAATGAGAAACCAGAAATTCGTCCCCGACGTGGATCAAACCCTGGTTGCTGAAGACGCCACTGCGCTCCCTTGCCACTAGGCTACAACCTAGTTCTCATCTCATAATATTTTGGGGATACATAGGTTGTCAGGAGGACAATCAAACCAAAGATGACGGTCTAGACCTAGGGTAGTAGCCATCCTTGCAAGTTTATGTGCCTCACTATTACTATCACGATGCTCATGAACAAAATCACAACTGATAAAACTCGATTTTCTCTTCTGAATGTCATTTAAGATCATACAATATTCTTCACGGTGCACTTGGCTCTTCAGATCATTAACGACTCTCAGACAGTCAGATGCTATGCGCACTTTAGTGATCATCAAATCTTCCGCCAGGCCAATTGCTTCTCTGCATGCATGGGCCTCGATCACTGCCGGTTCTGTCACTCCATGTAAAACTGTCGCTGAAGCCCCAAGAAACACTCCATGTGCACTGCGACATATGACTCCAACCGCCCCGATATTTGATGACTTGGCCACAGCTCCATCCACATTCAGCTTCATCTCTCCAATAGTAGGTGGAATCCATCGTGGGCCTGGTGTGTTTACCATCCTCCTGGTGTTATGCTTCTTATCTGGTAATCCTCTTAATTCTTGCAGATAGTGCTCAACGAACAGATGTGTTGATAGCGGGCTCTGGAATTCCTGCTCGTGAATCGCCTTTCGCCGTGCCCACCAAATCGCCCAAAGCGTAGTAAGAACAACTATGAACCGATCTTTGGTCAGTGTATTACATAGTCCATGTAGCCAGAGCCTCGGGTCGGTCGTCTCATCACCATACACCGGCATCAAAGAGTCATCATCATCAATCGATGCATGGCAGATCGGGCATGATGCGTCTTCTGTCATATGGCGTCTCTCCCTATCCTGCCCCGTCGGCAAGGACGCACGGGCAAGGCACCATGCAAAGATCCAAAGCTTGGCCGGGACCTGAACCCCCCACAGCTTCTTCCAATTGCTCTTCTCGTGGGCAAGATTTGATGGTTCCGCAACTCCATTGAGCCATCTCTCCCGCCTTAGCTTCATCGCCATAACCATCATGTAGCACGAGCGCATCGAGAACACGCCTGATCTCTCGAATGCGAAGCGTAGAAGTTATCTTGAGGAGTATGACTGAGTGGAATTTGACGCACTATATCTGCATCCATCGGGAGTAGATATTCTGCCAGATCCTGTTCATCCCAACATTGATCCACATGTGATATAAGATCAGCAACTCTCTCCGGGGGGTTTGAAGAGACCACACTAAGAGGGCGCATACAATGATCTCGTGGTAACCAGTTTTCATTCCAGATGTTCGTATTCTCGCCATTTCCAATCCGCTTGATCAGTCCTGTGTAAAAAATATCCCTTCCTTCGCAGAGGGAACGCCAAATCTGTGATGGCCGTGAACCTAGTTGGGAAGATAGAATATCGGAGGTTGGAAAATACACTGCCTTGAGTATCCTTGCGCTCATGGTATTGGGTTCAGAAAGAATTATCCAAACCTGCTTGGCGAGTGCTACTTCTCAAACAACAGCGCCCGAAATTGAAACGTTGACGGAGACTGGGCCTGCGTTGGTTTTTTCCTTGAAGAGGAAAGGGTGATGCAGCACAGGAGCAGTAAGTATTTCCCTCAGTTTGAGAACCAAGGTATCGATCCAGAAGGAGGGTCTCGTCAAGTCCAGAGTACCTGCGCAAACACAAACAAGCTTGCACCCAACGCTTCAAAGGGGTTGTCAATCCCTCCAAGATTGTTTGCAAAGTGAGATCTGAAGGCGGAAAGTGCAACGAAGTAAAAAGTGTAAGGATGAAAACATGGTGTGGAGGAGACCCTGGGGGCCATAGTGTTCACTAGAGGCTTCTCTCAAAATAGCAAATATCACGGTGGGTGAACAAATTACTGTCGAGCAATTGATAGAACCACGCAAAGTCATGACGATATCTAAGGCAATGGTCATACGTATAGGCATCACGTCCGAGACAAGTAGACCGATACTTTCTGCATCTACTACTATTACTCCACACATCGACCGCTATCCAGCATGGATCTAGTGTATTGAGTTCATGACGAACATAGTAACGCCTTAAGCAAGATGACATGATGTCGAGGGATAATCTCAAACCAATGATGAAAACCCCATCTTTTTACCCTTGATGGCAACAACACGATGCGTGCCTCGCTACCCCTTCTATCACTGGGTGAGGTCACCGCACGGTATGAACCCAAAACCAAGCACTTCTCCCATTGCAAGAATCATAGATCTATTTGGCCACACAAAACCCACAACTCGAAGAGAATTACAAGGATATGAAGTCATGCATAAGAGAGATCAGAGGAAACTCAAATAAGATTCATAGATAATCTGATCATAAATCCACAATTCATCGGATCTCGACAAACACACCGCAAAAGAAGATTACATCGGATAGATCTTCATGAAGATCATGGAGAACTTTGTATTGAAGATCCAAGAGAGAGAAGAAGCCATCTAGTTACTAGCTATGGACCCGTAGGTCTATGATGAACTACTCACGCATCATCGGAGAAGTCATGGTGTTGATGAAGAAGCCCTCCGTATCCGAATCCCCCCTTCGACAAGGCACCAGAGCGTGCCCCAGATGGGATCTTGCGGAGACAGAAGCTTGCGGCGGCGGAAAAGTACTTTCGATGATCTCCTGATTTTTTTTGGGATTTTTAGGGAATATATAGACGTGCACCCTAGGGCAGAGGGCGTCCACGGGGGCCACAAGCCAGTGGGCCGCGACCTGTTGGAATTATGCCCTAGAGGCAATAATAAATATAGTTATTATTATAATTCCTGTATCAAGATAATCGTTTATTATCCATGCTATAATTGTATTGAATGAAGACTTATATACATGTGTGGATACATAGACAAAACACTATCCCTAGCAAGCCTCTAGTTGGCCAGCCAGTTGATCAAAGATAGTCAGTGTCTTCTGATTATGAACAAGGTTTTGTTGCTTGATAACTGGATCACGTCATTAGGAGAATCCCGTGATTGACTAGACACAAACTAATAGACGTAGCATGTTGATCGTGTCATTTTATTGCTACTGTTTTCTGCGTGTCAAGTATTTGTTCCTATGACCATGAGATCATATAACTCACTAACACCGGAGGAATACTTTGTGTGTATCAAACGTTGCAACGTAACTGGGTGACTATAAAGATGCTCTACAGGTATCTCCGAAGGTGTTCGTTGAGTTAGTATGGATCGAGACTGGGATTTGTCACTCCGTGTGACGGAGAGGTATCTCGGGGCCCACTCGGTAATACAACATCACACACAAGCTTTGCAAGCAATGTGACTTAGTGTAAGTTGCGGGATCTTGTATTATGGAACGAGTAAAGATACTTGCCGGTAAACGAGATTGAAATAGGTATACGGATACTGACGATCGAATCTCGGGCAAGTAACATACCGAAGGACAAAGGGAATGACATACGGGATTATATGAATCCTTGGCACTGAGGTTCAAACGATAAGATCTTCGTATAATATGTAGGATCCAATATGGGCATCCAGGTCCCGCTATTGGGTATTGACCGAGGAGTCTCTCGGGTCATGTCTACATAGTTCTCGAACCCGCATGTTCTGCACACTTAAGGTTCGACGTTGTTTTATGCGTATTTGAGTTATATGGTTGGTTACCGAATGTTGTTCGGAGTCCCGGATGAGATCACGGACATCACGAGGGTTTCCGGAATGGTCCGGAAACGAAGATTGATACATAGGATGAGCACATTTGATTACCGGAAGGTTTTCGGAGTTACCGGGAATGTACCGGGAATGACGAATGGGTTCCGGGAGTTCACCGGGGGGGGGGGGGGGGGGCAACCCACCCCGGAGAAGCCCATAGGCATTGGGGGTGGCGCACCAGCCCTTAGTGGGCTGGTGGGACAGCCGAAAAGAGCCCTATGCGCCATAGGAAGAAAAATCAAAGAGAAAAAAAAGAGGAGGTGGGAAAAGGGGGAAGGACTCCTCCTTCCAAACCTAGTTGGACTCGGTTTGGAAGGGGAGAACTCCCCCCCTTGGCTCGGCCGAAGTCCTTGGGGGTCCTTGGACTCCAAGGCAAGGCTCCCCCTCTTCCCCCTATATATACGGAGGTTTTAGGGCTGATTTGACACAACTTTGCCACGGCAGCCCGACCACATATCACCACGGTTTTACCTCTAGATCGCGTTTCTGCGGAGCTCGGGTGGAGCCCTGCCGAGACAAGATCATCACCAACCTCCAGAGCGCCGTCACGCTGCCGGAGAACTCTTCTACCTCTCCGCCTCTCTTGCTGGATCAAGAAGGCCGAGATCATCGTCGAGCTGTACGTGTGCTGAACGCGGAGGTGCCGTCCGTTCGGCACTAGATCGTGGGACTGATCGCGGGACGGTTTGCGGGGCGGATCGAGGGACGTGAGGACGTTCCACTACATCAACCGCGTTCACTAACGCTTCTGCTGTATGTTTTACAAGGGTACGTAGATCACACATCCCCTCTCGTAGATGGACATCACCATGATAGGTCTTCGTGTGCGTAGGAATTTTTTTGTTTCCCATGCGACGTTCCCCAACAGTGGTATCAGAGCTAGGTTCATGCGTAGATGTGTTGTCGAGTAGAACACCAAAGGTTTTGTGGGCGGTGATGTGCGTTTTGCTGCCCTCCTTAGTCTTTTCTTGATTCCGCGGCATTGTTGGATCGAAGCGGCTCGGACCGACATTACTCGTACGCTTACGAGAGACTGGTTTCATCACTACGAGTAACTCCGTTGCTCAAAGATGACTGGCGGGTGTCAGTTTCTCCAACTTTAGTTGAATCGGATTTGACCAAAGAGGTCCTTGGATGAGGTTAAATAGCAACTCATATATCTCCGTTGTGGTGTTTGCGTAAGTAAGATGCGATCCTACTAGATACCCATGGTCACCATGTAAAACATGCAACAACAAAATTAGAGGACGTCTAACTTGTTTTTGCAGGGTATGCTTGTGATGTGATATGGCCAACGATGTGATGTGATATATTGGACGTATGAGATGATCATGTTGTAATAGATAATATCGACTTGCACGTCGATGGTACGGCAACCGGCAGGAGCCATAGGGTTGTCTTTATAACAAACGTTTGTGCTTGCAGATGCGTTTACTATTTTGTTAGGATGTAGCTTTAGTAGTAATAGCATGAGTAGCACGACAACCCTGATGGCGACACGTTGATGGAGATCATGGTGTGGCGCCGGTGACAAGAAGATCGTGCCGGTGCTTTGGTGATGGAGATCAAGGAGCACGTAATGATGGCCATATCATGTCACTTATGAATTGCATGTGATGTTAAACCTTTTATGCACCTTATTTTGCTTAGAACGACGGTAGCATTATGAGGTGATCTCTCACTAAAATTTCAAGACGAAATTGTGTTCTCCCCGACTATGCACCATTGCTACAGTTCGTCGTTTCGAGACACCACGTGATGATCGGGTGTGACAGACTCAACGTTCACATACAACGGGTGCAAAATAGTTGCGCACGCAGAACACTCGGGTTAAGCTTGACGAGCCTAGCATGTGCAGACATGGCCTCGGAACACATGAGACCGAAAGGTCGATCATGAATCATATAGAGGATATGATTAGCATGGGGATGCTTACCACTGAAACTATGCTCAACTCACGTGATGATCGGACTTGAGCTAGTGTAAGTGGATCATGAACCACTCCAATGACTAGAGAGATGTACTTTTTGAGTGGGAGTTTAGCGAGTAATTTGATTAAGTTAAACTCTAATTATCTTGAACATAGTCTAAGTCCACTTCGAATATATTTGTGTTGTAGATCATGGCTCACGCAACAGTCACCCTGAATTTTAATACGTTCCTAGAGAAAGCTAAGTTGAAAAATGATGGAAGCAACTTTGTAGACTGGGCTCGTAATCTTAAGCTAATCTTACAAGCTGGGAAGAAGGATTATGTCCTTAATGCTGCGCTAGGAGATGAACCACCCGCTACGGCTGATCAGGATGTTAAGAACGCTTGGTTAGCACGTAAGGAGGACTACTCAGTAGTTCAATGTGCAGTCTTGTATGGCTTAGAACCGGGACTTCAACGTCGCTTTGAGCGTCATGGAGCATTTGAGATGTTCCAGGAGTTGAAGTTTATCTTTCAGAAGAACGCCCGGATCGAGAGGTATGAGACCTCCGATAAATTCTATGCTTGCAAGATGGAGGAGAACTCGTCTGTCAGTGAACATGTGCTCAAAATGTCTGGGTACTCAAACCGTCTAGCTGAGCTAGGGATTGAACTCCCGCAAGAAGCTATCACTGACAGAATCCTTCAATCACTGCCGCCAAGCTATAAAGGCTTTGTGTTGAACTACAACATGCAAGGGATGAACAAGTCTCCTGACGAGTTGTTTGCGATGCTGAAGGTCGCAGAGTCTGAACTCCGTAAAGAGCATCAAGTGTTGATGGTGAATAAGACCACTAGTTTCAAGAGAAACGACAAAGGCAAGAAGGGTAATTCAAAGAAGAGCGGCAAGCCTGTTGCCAATCCGACGAAGAAACCCAAAGCTGGACCTAAGCCTGAAACAGAGTGTTACTATTGCAAGGGTATGGGTCACTGGAAGCGCAATTGCCCCAAGTATCTGGCTGATAAGAAGGCGGCCAAAGAAAAATCAGGTATATTTGATATACATGTTATTGATGTGTACTTAACCGGCTCTCGTAGTAGTGCCTGGGTATTCGATACCGGTTCTGTTGCTCATATTTGCAACTCGAAACAGGAACTACGGAATAGACGAAGGCTGGCGAAAGATGAAGTGACGATGCGCGTAGGAAATGGTTCCTAGGTTGATGCAATCGCCATCGGCACAGTTTCACTTCAGTTACCATCAGGATTAGTTATGAACTTGAATCATTGTTATTTAGTGCCTGCGTTGAGCATGAACATTATATCTGGATCTTGTTTATTGCGAGACGGTTACTATTTTAAGTCAGAGAATAATGGTTGTTCTATTTCTATGAGTAACATCTTTTATGGTCATGCACCCAATGTGAGAGGATTGTTCATATTGAATCTTGATAGTGATACACACATACATAACACTGAGACCAAAAGAGTTAGAGTTAACAATGATAGCGCCATATTTTTGTGGCACTGTCGCTTATGTCATATTGGTGTAAAGCGCATGAAGAAACTCCATGCCGATGGACTTTTGGAGTCACTTGACTTTGATTCACTTGACACGTGCGAACCATGCCTCATGGGCAAGATGACTAAAACTCCGTTCTCCGGAACAATGGAGCGTGCAAGTGACTTGTTGGAAATCATACATACCGATGTGTGTGGTCCGATGAGCGTAGAGGCACGCGGCGGATATCGTTATTTTCTCACCTTCACTGACGATTTGAGTAGATATGGTTATGTCTACTTAATGAAGCATAAGTCTGAAACATTTGAAAACTTCAAACAATTTCAGAGTGAAGTTAAAAATCATCGTAACAAGAAGATCAAGTTCCTACGGTCTGATCGTGGGGGTGAATATCTGAGTTTCGAGTTTGGTGCTCACTTAAGACAATGTGGAATTGTTTCACAGTTGACACCGCCTGGAACACCACAACGTAATGGTGTGTCCGAACGTTGTAATCGTACTTTATTAGAGATGGTGCGATCTATGATGTCTCTTACCGATTTGCCATTATCATTTTGGGGTTATGCATTAGAAACAGCTGCATTCACTTTAAATAGGGCACCATCAAAATCCGTTGAGACAACACCATACGAACTGTGGTATGGCAAAAGGCCAAAGTTGTCGTTTCTTAAAGTTTGGGGATGTGATGCTTATGTCAAAAAGCTTCAGCCTGAAAAGCTGGAACCCAAAGCAGAAAAGTGCATCTTCATAGGTTACCCAAAAGAGACAGTTGGGTACACCTTCTATCTCAAATCCGAGGGCAAAGTGTTTGTTGCTAAAAACGGAGCTTTTCTCGAGAAGGAGTTTCTCTCGAGAGAATTGAGTGGGAGGAAGATAGAACTTGATGAGGTTGTCGAACCTCTCATCCCTCTGGATGGTGGCGCAGGGCAAGGGTAAACCTCTGTCGTTGCGACGCCGGTTGAGGAGGAAGTTAATGATAAAAAACTCCGGTTCAAGTTTCTGTCAAACCACGCGGGTCGACGAGACCACGTGCTGCTCCAGGGTGGTACGGTAATCCCGTCTTGTCAATCATGTTGTTAGACAACAATGAACCTGCAAATTATGAAGAAGCAATGGTGGGCCCAGATTCCAACAAATGGCTAGAAGCCATGAAGTCCGAGATAGGATCCATGTATGAGAAGAAAGTGTGGACTTTGGAAGTACTGCCTGACGGCCGCAAGGCTATTCAGAACAAATGGATCTTTAAGAGGAAGACGGACGCTGACGGCAATGTGACTGTTTATAAAGCTCGACTTGTGGCAAAGGGTTTTTCACAAGTTCAAGGAGTTGACTACGATAAGACATTCTCACCCGTAGCGATGCTTAAGTCCGTCAGAATCATGTTAGCAATAGCTGCATTTTTCGATTATGAAATCTGGCAGATGGATGTCAAAACGGCGTTCCTTAACGGTTTCCTTAAGGAAGAGTTGTATATGATGCAACCCGAAGGTTTTGTCGATCCTAAGAATGATAACAAGGTGTGCAAGCTCCAGCGATCCATTTATGGACTGGTGCAAGCATCTCGGAGTTGGAACAAACGCTTTGATGAGGTGATCAAAGCATTTGGGTTTATACAAGTGGTTGGAGAATCTTGTATTTACAAGAAAGTGAGTGGGAGCTCTGTGGCGTTTCTAATATTATATGTGGATGACATATTGCTGATTGGAAACAACCTAGAGTTTTTGGAGAGCATAAAGGATTACTTGAATAAAAGTTTCTCTATGATGGACCTAGGAGAAGCTGCTTACATTCTAGGCATTAAGATCTACAGGGATAGATCAAAACGCCTGATAGGACTTTCACAAAGCACATACCTTGATAAAGTTTTGAAGAGGTTCAAAATGGAACAGTCCAAGAAAGGGTTCTTGCCAGTTTTACAAGGTACAAGATTGAGTAAGACTCAGTGCCCAGCAACTGATGAGGATAGAGAGCATATGCACACCATCCCCTATGCTTCAGCTATAGGTTCTATCATGTATGTAATGCTGTGCACTAGACCGGACGTTAGCCTCGCCATAAGTATGGCAGGTAGGTTCCAGAGTAATCCAGGAGTGGATCACTGGACGGCGGTCAAGAATATCCTGAAGTACCTGAAAAGGACTAAGGAGATGTTTCTCGTGTATGGAGGTGACGAAGAGCTCGCCATAAAAGGTTACGTCGATGCAAGCTTTGACACAGATCCGGACGACTCTAAGTCGCAAACCGGATACGTATTTATTCTTAATGGGGGTGCGGTAAGCTGGTGCAGTTCCAAGCAGAGCGTCGTAGCAGATTCTACATGTGAAGCGGAGTACATGGCTGCCTCGGAGGCGGCTAAGGAGGGTATCTGGATGAAGCAGTTCATGACGGATCTTGGAGTGGTGCCAAGCGCACTGAATCCAATAACCTTGTTCTGTGACAACACGGGTGCAATTGCCCTAGCAAAGGAACCACGGTTTCACAAGAAGTCCAGACACATCAAACGACGCTTCAATTTCATCCGCGACTACGTCGAAGGGGAGGACGTATATATGCAAAGTGCACACGAATCTGAATGTAGCAGACCCGCTGACTAAACCTCTTCCACGGGCAAAGCATGATCAACACCAGAACTGTATGGGTGTTAGATTTATTGCAATGTAATTCGCATGATGATGTGAGGGCTAGATTATTGACTCTAGTGCAAGTGGGAGACTGTTGGAATTATGCCCTAGAGGCAATAATAAATATAGTTATTATTATAATTCCTGTATCAAGATAATCGTTTATTATCCATGCTATAATTGTATTGAATGAAGACTTATATACATGTGTGGATACATAGACAAAACACTGTCCCTAGCAAGCCTCTAGTTGGCTAGCCATTTGATCAAAGATAGTCAGTGTCTTCTGATTATGAACAAGGTGTTGTTGCTTGATAACTGGATCACGTCATTAGGAGAATCACGTGATGGACTAGACCCAAACTAATAGACGTAGCATGTTGATCGTGTCATTTTATTGCTACTGTTTTCTGCATGTCAAGTATCTGTTCCTATGACCATGACATCATATAACTCACTAACACCGGAGGAATACTTTGTGTGTATCAAACGTCGCAACGTAACTGCGTGACTATAAAGATGCTCTACAGGTATCTCCGAAGGTGTTCGTTGAGTTAGTATGGATCGAGACTGGGATTTGTCACTCCGTGTGACGGAGAGGTATCTCGGGGCCCACTCGGTAATACAACATCACACACAAGCCTTGCATGTAGATGTTAATCATGTTGCTCATGTAGGATTAGGAAAGAAAGCCAAACCGAGTCCTAGTAGTATGAGGATTCCTAGTCCTAGTCTATTTCCATAGTCCCTTGTGGACGTGTATAAAAGACACCCTAGGGGTGTTGATTGTAACACCAGAAAAACGAAAAGCAATACAAAGCAAAGGCTCGACACGGGCCTTTAGCCATCAAATCCATCGATCAGTTTATTCGTGTCGCTAGTTACGCAAGTTCCGTCAAGTAGCCGGCCGAAGCAAGAATCGCGTAGGCACGCCTGTACGGCTGCATACGCACGTTCAAAAGTCAACAATTGGTATCTAGAGCCTCGACGATCTATGATCTACGATGACGGACAGCGACGCTGAGTCGGTCAAGTCCGGCAGCGGCGGTGCCAAGGCGAACAAGAACGGCGACAAGGTGAAGAAGGGCGTCAAGTCAGCAACCAGTGGTGGAGGAATGAGCGGCGCCAACATCCAGGCGCATCGCAACATCCCCATCCAGTACCCGATGCTCACCGACGCCAACTACGGCATGTGGGTGGTGAAGATGAAGATTATTCTCCGAACCCTTCGAGTGTGGCAGGCAATCACGGACGAGGACGTCGATGACGAGTCCGACGAAGGTGCCATGGCCGCCATAGCCCAGTCTGTGCCGGATTCCGTGCTGATGACATTGGCAGAGTTCGAGACGGCAAGAGAGGCGTGGAACGCACTCAAGGAGATGAGGATCGGAGAAGATCGCGTCACCAAGGCAAGGGCACAAGTGCTGAAGCGCCAATTTCACAAGTTGCAGATGGAGGAAACTGAATCGGTGAACGACTATGCCATGCGTCTTACTACTCTGGTGGGAGAGATCCGCGTGCTTGGTTCAAAGCTCGAGGAGACCGAGATCGTGGAGAAGTTTTTCAGTTCAGTGACTGATAAATTCACGTACATCATCGGCACGCTCGAGCAGCTTTACGACATCGACGACATGACCATAACGGAGGCGATCGGACGCCTGCGGACGTGGGAAGAGAATGCTCGTGGCTGTCGAAAAGGCAAAGGAGGAGGTAGTGACCAACTCATGTACTCGCGCGCAGATTGGGAGGCCCCAAGTAGCAAAGGAAGGCGTGACATTGGCGAAGGCTCAAGCAACAAGATTAAGGAGGTGAATGTAGATGTTAATCATGTTGCTCATGTAGGATTAGGAAAGAAAGCCAAACCGAGTCCTAGTAGTATTAGGATTCCTAGTCCTAGTCTATTTCCATAGTCCCTTGTGGACGTGTATAAAAGACACCCTAGGGGTGTTGATTGTAACACCAGAAAAACGAAAAGCAATACAAAGCAAAGGCTCGACACGGGCCTTTAGCCATCAAATCCATCGATCAGTTTATTCGTGTCGCTAGTTACGCAAGTTCCGTCAAGTAGCCGGCCGAAGCAAGAATCGCGTAGGCACGCCTGTACGGCTGCATACGCACGTTCAAAAGCCAACATTGCAAGCAATGTGACTTAGTGTAAGTTGCGGGATCTTGTATTACGGAATGAATAAAGAGACTTGCCGGTAAACGAGATTGAAATAGGTATGCGGATACTGACGATCGAATCTCGGGCAAGTAACATACCGAAGGACAAAGGGAATGACATACGGGATTATATGAATCCTTGGCACTGAGGTTCAAACGATAAGATCTTCGTAGAATATGTAGGATCCAATATGGGCATCCAGGTCCCGCTATTGGATATTGACCGAGGAGTCTCTCGGATCATGTCTACATAGTTCTCGAACCCGCAGGGTCTGCACACTTAAGGTTTGACGTTGTTTTATGCGTATTTGAGTTATATGGTTGGTTACTGAATGTTGTTCGGAGTCCCGGATGAGATCACGGACATCACGAGGGTTTCCGGAATGGTCCGGAAACGAAGATTGATATATAGGATGACCTCATTTGATTACCGGAAGGTTTTCGGAGTTACCGGGAATGTACCGGGAATGACGAATGGGTTCCGGGAGTTCACCGGGGGGGGGGGGGGGGCAACCCACCCCGGGGAATCCCATAGGCATTGGGGGTGGTGCACCAGCCCTTAGTGGGCTGGTGGGACAGCCCAAAAGAGCCCTATGCGCCATAGAAAGAAAAATCAAAGAGAAAAGAAAAAAAAGAGGAGGTCGGAAAAGGGGGAAGGACTCCTCCTTCCAAACCTAGTTGGACTCGGTTTGGAAGGGGAGAACTCCACCCCTTGGCTCGGCCGAAGTCCTTGGGGGTCCTTGGACCCCAAGGCAAGGCTCCCCTTCTTCCCCCTATATATACGAAGGTTTTAGGGCTGATTTGACACAACTTTGCCACGGCAGCCCGACCACATATCTCCACGGTTTTACCTCTAGATCGCGTTTCTGCGGAGCTCAGGCGGAGCCCTGCCGAGACAAGATCATCACCAACCTCCAAAGCGCCGTCATGCTGCCAGAGAACTCTTCTACCTCTCCGTCTCTCTTGCTGGATCAAGAAGGCCGAGATCATCGTCGAGCTGTACGTGTGCTGAACGCGGAGGTGCCGTCCGTTCGGCACTAGATCGTGGGATTGATCGCGGGACGGTTCGCGGGGTGGATCGAGGGACGTGAGGACGTTCCACTACATCAACCGCGTTCACTAACGCTTCTGCTGTACGGTCTACAAGGATACGTAGATCACACATCCCCTCTCGTAGATGGACATCACCATGATAGGTCTTCGTGCGCGTAGGAAAATTTTTGTTTCCCATGCGACGTTCCCCAACACGACCTCCCCCTGGCTGCGGGGTGAGGGCTTGTGGGGCCCCTGGCCCCCCCTGCCTTGTCTCTCAAGTCTCCTGATCTTCTTCCATTACGGAAAAATTCTTTTTGGGGATTTTATTCCGTTTGGACTCTGTTTCAAAATCTCCTCTGAAAGTGGTCAAAAACATGAAAAAATAGGAACTGGCACTTGGCACTGAGTTAATAAGTTAGTCCCAAAAAATATATAAAAGGCATGCAAAACATCCAAAGTTTGACAAGATAATAGCATGAAACCATAAAAAATTATAGATACGTTGGAGACGTATCAAGCATCCTCAAGCTTAACTCCTGCTCGTCCTCGAGTAGGGAAGTGATAAAGAATGAATTTTTGATGTGGAATCTTACCTAGCATAGTTGTCCTTTGCAACTTCTTTCACGTGACATGAATGTTCATATCCGTAAGATTCAAAACAATAGTTTGCTATTGACATGAAAACAGTAATACTTCAAGCAAACTAGGAAGGTAATCATGAACTTTCAAAATAACAAGGCCAAGGAAAGTTATCCCTACAAAATCATATAGTCTGGCTATGCTCCATCATCCTCACACAACTAATGTAAATCATGCACAACCCCGGTATTGGCCAAGTAATTGTTTTCACACTCTTACTTTCTCAAACTTTTTATAACTATCACGCAATACATGAGCGCGAGCCATGGATATAGCACTATACATGGAATAGAGTGTGGTGGTGGTTGTGAGACAAAAAGGAGGAGATGGTCACATTGACTCGGTGTATCAAAAGGCTATGGAGATGCCCATTAATAGATATCAATGTGAATGAGTAGGGATTTCCATATAAGAGATGCACTGGAGCTACAAGTATGTGAAAGCTCAAAAGGAAAAGTAGTGGGTGTGCATCCAACTTGCTTGCTCACGAAGACCTAAGGAAATTTTGAGGAAGCCCATCATTGGAATATACAAGCCAAGTTATAAAATGAAGATTCCCACTAGCATATGGTAGTGACAAAGCAAGAAGCTCTCAATCATGAAGAACATGGTTCTATTATGAAGCACAAGTGTGGAAAAAGATAGTAGCATTGTCCCTTCTCTCTTTTTCTCTTTTTTTCATTTGGGTTCTCAGGCCTCTTTTTTTCTTTTCTTTTTTATGTTTTTTTTTATGTTTTTGGTCTCTTTGGCCTCTTTTTTTTATTTCCTCACATGGGACAATGCTCTAATAATGATGATCATCACACTTTTATTTATTCACAGCTCAAAATGATGATGACTTCATAGGAAATGCCTTTGGCAGTGTACCGGGATGTGCAACGATCTAGCATGGCGTATGACGTTGAAACATCTCGCTAGCTATCTTACAATCATGCAATGGCAATATGAGAGTGACGGCACAAGTCATGAGATGGAACGGTGGGAGTTGCATGGCAATATATCTCGGAATGGCTATGAAAATGCCATAGTAGGTAGGTATGGTGGCTATTTTGAGGAAGGAATATGGTGGGTTTGTGCACGGGCGAGAATTGTGCGGCACTAGAGAGGCTAGCAATGGTAGAAGGTGAAATTGCATCTATACGATGGACTCACATTAGTCATGAAGAACTCACATACTTGTTGCGGAAGTTTTTATTAGTAATCGAAACAAAGTGCTAAACGCATACTCCTAGGGGAAGGGTTGGTAGGTGTTAACCATCGCGCGATCCTGACCTCAACACAAAGGATGACAATCAATAGATCAATTATACTCTGACTCCCTAACATAGCGGTTCACCATAGGTGCATGCTACGAGAATCACTAACTTCAACACAAGTATTTCTAGATTCACAACACCCTACTACATAGCTCTTAATATTACCAAATCCACATCTCAAAACTAATTGAGAGGAATCAAAACTTCTCTTTCTACTCAATGCACATGAAGATGAAGGTTTTTGCATCCTATTTGGGTACCTATCACATTTGGGACTACTTTCATAGCATAAGCCAACTACCAAATCACGCACCGCCGTGCTCTAAAAGATATAAGTGAAGTACATAGAGCAAAAGTATCTAGCTCAAAAGATATAAGTGAAGCACTATGAGCATTCTAGCGAAATCACGATGAGTGCATGTCTCTCTCTCTCTCAAAAAGGTGTGCAGCAAGGATGATTGTGACACAACAAAAAGAAAAGACTCCTACGATACAAGACGCTCCAAGCAAAACACATATCATGTGGTGAATAAAAATATAGCTCCAAGTAATGTTACCGATGGATTGAAGACGAAAGAGGGGATGGCTTCCCGGGGCATCCCCAAGCTTAGGCTTTTTGGTGTCCTTGAATTTGGCTTGGGATGCCTTGGGCATCCCCAAGATTGAGCTCTTCCCACTCCTTATCTCTTTGTCCATGAGAACATCACCCAAAGCTTGAAAACTTCACAACACAAAACTTAAACAGAAACTCGTGATAACATTAGCACAAGAAAACAAACTACCACTTCTTTTGGTACTGTAGCAAACTTGAATTCTATCTATATTGGTGTTGGGATACTGTATTCTCACTTTTCCATGGCTAGTACCCCCCGATACTAACCATAGTTTCATCAAAACAAGCAACCAACTCAACAAAAATAGAATCTGTCAAAAACAGACCAGTCTGTAGCAATCTGTATACTTCGTATACTTCTGGTACCTCAAAAAATCTGAAAAAATACGACGGCTTGGCAAAAGGCATATCAACCAGCAGAAAAAAGAATCAACTCAAAATCTCTTTCTGAATAAAAATGAAAAATCATCGCGTGAGCGAAAATTTTCTGTCTTTTTCTAGCAGGGTCAAACAACCATTACCAAGACTAGTCATAAAGGTTTTGCTTGGCTCAAACACAAAAAGAAACACAAAAAACACAATCGCAACAGAATTGTGATGGTGTAGACGCAACAAAACATAAAGAAAAAAGATAAATTCATTGGGTTGCCTCCCAACAAGCGCTATTGTTTAACGCCCTTAGCTAGGCATAAAAGCGATAGAATCACGTATCGTCGTCTTTGGTGCTCAACCCATAAGTGGCCCTCATCATGGATTCATAAGGCAATCTTATTTTCTTTCTAGGAAAGTGTTCCATGCCCTTCCTTAAAGGAAATTGAAATCTAATATTCCCTTCCTTCATATCGATGATACCACCGATAGTCCTTAGGAAAGGTCTACCAAGAATAATAGGGCATGTAGGATTGCAATCAATGTCAAGCACAATAAAATCCACGGGTACATAGTTCCTATTTGAAATAATAAGAACATCATTGATCCTTCCCATGGGTTTCTTGACAGTAGAATCAACAAGATGCAAATTAAGAGAACACTCTTCAATCTCATTAAAACCCAGAACATCACATAAAGACTTTGGAATCGCAGAAACACTAGCACCCAAATCACACAAAGCATTGCATTCATAGTTTTTGATTTTGATTTTGATGGTAGGTTCCCACTCATCATGAAGCTTTCTAGGGATAGAGAATTCCAATTCAAGTTTCTCTTCAAGATATTTTATCATAGCTTCGACGATATGATCGGTAAAGGCCTTGTTTTGGCTATAAGCGTGTGGAGAGTTTAACATGGATTGCATCAAAGAAATGCATTCAATCAAGGAGCAACTATCATAATTGAATTCCTTGAAATCCACGGTAGTAATTTCATTACTACTCAAAGTTTTAACATCTTCTACTCCACTTTCAATGCTTTTAGCATGAAGATAGATGGACTCCGAATCATTGGGGCATTTTTCAACCAAAGTGGATTCATATCCAGCCCCATAATCATTAGGTTTGACACAAGAAAACAAAGATTCAATGGGAGTCACACCAAGCACTTTAAGATCTTCGTGATTCTCATCACGAGAACATGCCTTTTTAAGCCATTCATGTCTAGCACGAATTTGGGCGGTTCTTTCTTGGCTCCTAATCATGGAAGCACGCATAGCTTTCAAAGTTTCATCCATGTTGATTTTGGGAGAAGCACATCTAACTTGCAAAGCATCAACATCACTAGACATTCTATCAACGCTCTTAGCCAAATCGTCAATTTTGAGTAACTTTTCCTCTATGGACGCATTGAAAAATCTTTTGAGAGTTGATGAACTCTTTGATACTGCTCTCTAGATCATAGGGTAATCTATGGTAATTTCCATGAGCATTGTTGTAGGAGTTGCCAAAATTATTAGAGGAGTTACTAGGAAAAGGCCTAGGAAAATAGTTTCCTCTAAAATCATCGTTGTTGCCAAAGTTATTCCTACCAACAAAATTAACGTCCAAGCTAGCGTTGCTACTCTCAATCAAAGAAGACAAGGTCATATCATTAGGATCCAAAGGAACACCTGTACTAGCAACCAAATTCATTAACTCATCCATCTTAGCACTCAACGAGTTAATTTCCTCTATAGCGTGTATCTTCTTACTAGTAGGTGACCTTTCAGTGTGCCATTGTGAGTAGTTCATCACGATGTTGTCTAAGAGCTTTGTGACTTCCCCTAACGTGATTTCCATGAACATTCGACCTTAGGCGGAGTCCAAGATATTTCTAGAAGCGAAATTCAAGCCAGCGTAAAAGATTTGTATAATCATCCAAAGACTCAAGCCATGAGCGGGACAATTTTAATCATTAATTTCATTCTCTCCCAAGATTGTACAACATGTTCATGATCAAGTTGCTTGAAATTCATGATATCATTACGGAGATAGATGATCTTAGCCGGCGGAAAATACGTGGATATATAAGCATCTTTGCACTTATCCCAAGAATCGATAATATTTTTGGGCAAAGAAGAAAACCAAGTTTTTGCGCGATCTCGCAACAAGAAAGGAAGAAGCTTCAATTTAATCACGTCATTATCCACATCTCTCTTCTTTTGGATATCGCAAAGCTCAATGAAGGTATTGAGATGGGATGCGGCATCTTCAGTAGGAAGGCCGGAGAATTGCTCTTTCATAACAAGATTCAGCAAATCGGCATTGATTTCGTATGACTCCGCACTAGTGGCGGGAGCAATCAGAGTACTAATAAAATCATTATTATTAGTATTCGAGAAGTCATGGTGACTTCAGCAAGCAAGCAAGCACACAAGCAAACAAAGAGCAGGCGAGAAAAAGGGCGAACGAAAAGGCAAACGAAAAAGGTAAATTGTGAAGTGGGGGAGAGGAAAACAAGAGGCAACTGGCAAACAAAGTAAATGCAAGAGATGAGTTTGCGACACCTACTTGGATGAATTCTTGACTTGATCTTCCTCCCCGGCAACGGCGCCAGAAATCCTTCTACTACTTCTCAAACAACAGCACCAGAAATTGACACGTTGACGGAGACTGGCTTGTGTTGGTTTTTCCCTTGAAGAGGAAAGGGTGATGCAACACAGGAGCAGTAAGTATTTCCCTCGGTTTGAGAACCAAGGTATCGATCCAGAAGGAGGGTCTCATCAAGTCCAGAGTACCTGCGCAAACACAAACAATCTTGCACCCAACGATTCAAAGGGGTTGTCAATCCCTTCAAGATTGTTTGCAAAGTGAGATCTGAAGGCGGAAAGGGCAACGAAGTAAAAAGTGTAAGGCTGAAAATATGGTATGGAGTAGACCCTGGGGGCCATAGTGTTCACTAGAGGCTTCTCTCAAAATAGCAAATATCACGATGGGTGAACAAATTACTGTCGAGCAATTGATAGAACCGCGCAAAGTCATGACGATATCTAAGGCAGTGATCATACATATAGGCATCACGTCCGAGACAAGTAGACCGATACTTTCTGCATCTACTACTATTACTCCACACATCGACCACTATCCAGCATGCATCTAGTGTATTGAGTTCACGACGAACAGAGTAACGCCTTAAGAAAGATGACATGATGTAGAGGGATAATCTCAAACCAATGATGAAAACCCCATCTTTTTACCCTTGATGCCAACAACATGATGCGTGCCTCGCTACCCCTTCTGTCACTGGGTGAGGTCACCGCACGGTATGAACCCAAAACCAAGCACTTCTCCCATTGCAAGAATCATAGATCTAGTTGGCCACACAAAACCCACAACTCGAAAAGAATTACAAGGATATGAAATCATGCATATGAGAGATCAGAGGAAACTCAAATAAGATTCAAAGATAATCTGATCATAAATCCACAATTCATCAGATCTCGACAAACACACCGCAAAAGAAGATTACATCGGATAGATCTCCATGAAGATCATGGTGAACTTTGTATTGAAGATCTAAGAGAGAGAAGAAGCCATCTAGTTACTAGCTATGAACCCGTAGGTCTATGGTGAACTACTCACACATCATCGGAGAGGTCATGGTGTTGATGAAGAATCCCTCCGTATTCGAATCCCCCCTCCGGCAGGGCACCAGAACGTGCCCCAGATGGGATCTTGCGGAGACAGAAGCTTGCGGCGGTGGAAAAGTACTTTCGATGATCTCCTTATTTTTTTGGGATTTTTAGGGAATATGTAGGCGCAAACCCTAGGGCAGAGGTCGTCCATGTTGGGGAACGTCGCATGGGAAACAAAAATTTTGCTACGCGCACGAAGACCTATCATGGTGATGTCCATCTACGAGAGGGGATGTGTGATCTACGTACCCTTGTAGACCATACAGCAGAAGCATTAGTGAACGCGGTTGATGTAGTGGAACGTCCTCACGTCCCTCGATCCGCCCCGCAAACTATCCCGCGAACAGTCCCACGATCTAGTGCCGAACGGACGGCACCTCCGCGTTCAGCACACGTACAGCTCGACGATGATCTCGGCCGTCTTGATCCAGCAAGAGAGACGGAGAGGTAGAAGAGTTCTCCGGCAGCGTGACGGCGCTCCGGAGGTTGGTGGTGATCTTATCTCAGCAGGGCTCCGCCCGAGCTCCGCAGAAACGCGATCTAGAGGTAAAACCGTGGAGATATGTGGTCGGGCTGCCGTGGGAAAGTTGTCTCAAATCAGCCCTAAAACCCCACTATATATAGGAGGAGGAGGGGGGAGACTTGCCTTGGGGTCCAAGGACTCCCAAGGGGGTCGCCCGAGCCAAGGGGGAAGGTCTCCCCCTCCCAAACCGAATTCTACTTGGTTTGGAAGGTGGAGTCCTTCTTCCCTTTCCCACCTTCTTTTTTTCTTTTCTCTTTGATTTTTCTTCCAATGCGCATAGGGCTCTTTTGGGCTGTCCCACCAGCCCACTAAGGGCTGGTGCGGGGTGAGGGCTTGTGGGGTCCTTGGGCCCCCCTGCCTTGGCTCTCAAGTCTCCTGATCTTCTTCCGTTACGGAAAAATTCTTTTCGGGGATTTTATTCCGTTTGGACTCCGTTTCAAAATCTCCTCTCAAAGGGGTCAAAAACATGGAAAAAAGAGGAAGTGGCACTTGGCACTGAGTTAATAAGTTAGTCCCAAAAAATATGTAAAAGGCATGCAAAACATCCAAAGTTTGACAAGATAATAGCATGAAACCATAAAAAATTATAGATACGTTGGAGACGTATCAGCAAGCAGTGCCAAGTTGAAGATCTCCATATCTCGGAAGCTCAATCCCCCTTATACTTCGGCATGCACATGGTCTCCGAGGATACCCATGCAGTTTTTCTCTCCGCCGCCTTGCAGCCCCACCAGAATTTCCGAATCATAGAAGTTATATGCTGGCATAAACCTCGTGGTAGTGTGAAGAGAGCCATGGAGTAAGTTGGTATAGCCTGCACCACCGACTTGATCAGCACCTCCTTGCCGCTACCCGCTAAGCACTTCTCCATCGAGCCCTGAATGTTCTTCCATACCCTATCCTTTAGGTATGAGAAAACACCATTCTTCGCTTTTCCCACATCCGATGGTAGCCTCAAGTATCTCTCACATATTGTTTCCTTCTGGATTTGAAGAATTCCCTTTATCATTTCTCGTTGCGAAGCCGGGCATCCCTTCCCAAAATAAATGGAGGATTTATCATTATTTATACGCTGCCCAGATGCTTGGCAGTACATGGTTAGAATATCCTTTAATTTCAAGGCGTTCTCGGGGGTAGTTTTGCTGAATAGCAAGCAGTCATCCGTGAACAGTAGATGGTTTACCTTAGCTGCCGTAGGAGCAATATGAATACCCTCAAAGGCCCCTTCATTGCTTGCTTGATTTACCATACAGGAAAGGCCCTCGACTGCAAATAAGAACAAATAGGGAGAGATAGGATCCCCCTGTCCGATGCCTTTGGATGGCTTGAACTCACTAGTCTGCATTCCGTTAAACAGAAGAGAGAACGAAACCGAAGTAACCCCTCTCATGATCTGGCGCACAAACATGTCACAAAAACCCAACTTCTTCATGATGACCTCCAGATATACCCATTCGACACGATCATAAGCTTTCATCATGTCAAGCTTGACAACACAATGCCCATTCTTCTTGCTCCGATTGTTCTTCATAAAATTAAGGCATTCATATGCCGTAATGACATTATCAATAATTAGGCGACCAGGCACAAACGCCGATTTTTCTTCAGAGATAATTTCCGGGAGAATCTGCTTTAGTCGGTTAGCAAGTACTTTGGATGCAATTTTAAAAATCACATTGCACAAGCTAATGGGCCGAAAATGAGACAGTAGTGTGGGGTTTTGTACCTTAGGAATAATAACAATGAACGTCATGTTGATCTCCACAGGGGAGTCTTCTCCTTTCAACACTCGAATCACAACCTTGGTCACTTCGTCGCCGCACAAATGCGAGTATTTCTGGAAGAAGTGAGCCAGGAAACCATCAGGTCCAGGGGCCTTGGTGGGATATATTTGAAACAAAGCGCATTTCACCTCTCCTTCGGTTATGTCTTTTGATAACATATCATTCATGGGGCTTGTGACTTTACAAGGTACATGAGACAACACCTCTTCCATTCCAATAACCCCTTCAGATGCATACAAGTTCTCATAGAAATCGACCGCCATTTGCTGAAGTTCCATCGGATCATTGCATATAGTCCCATCACGACGCGTCAGGTTCACAATACGGTACTTCTTTCGCCTGCTCGATGCCTTCTGATGAAAAAATTTCGTGTTCTGATCCCCTTCTAGCAGCCACTGGATCTGTGCACGCTGACGCCACATAACTTCTTCTCTGAACCGCAGCTCGATGATTGTGTCCTCCACTTTAATTTCCTCACATGAGGCTGCTATCCGATACGGGTTCTCTCACAGTTCACCAAGCCTGACTCGCAGCTTCCCCAGTTCTGTGCGGATAGAGCCAAGCGTGGTGGATCCTGAGCCGCTCAAAGTCGCCGCCATTAACTGCAGCTTGCCTCCTATTTCCCGTGCTGATTTGGCTGTCGAAGCCGTCCATGCTTCCTGTACCATTGCCTGAATATCATTGTGCCTTTCCCACATAAGCTCATATCGAAACGGCCTTCCCTTGCCAATTCGCTGGTTGTGCGCCTCGATGCTGTTAAGAAGGAGAATAGGAGAGTGATCCGATTTGACTGCATGAAGATGACGGACAGATGCCAAAGGAAACAATGAAATCCACTCCACCCTCGCCATAGCTCTGTCAAGTCTCACTCTGCAAGTGGCCCCATTCTGCACTCTCCTTTCGAAGGTCCAATCGAGTCCCGTATACCCCAAATCTCCTAACTGGCATACATCCACCGCCTCACTGAAGGCATTAATCTGTCCCATATCTCGCTCGATTGGTCCAAACTGCTCTTCCCTTCTAAGGACCTTGTTAAAATCCCCAATGCACAGCAACGGAAGGTTGCTATCTGCCTTCAAAAAGCGCATCATGTCCCATGTTTTATATCGCATGCTCCTGTTCAGCTCCCCATACCAACAAGTTAGACGCCATGGGTCTCTCCCATCCTCTGTTACCTCCATGTTGATGTGATATCGAGAAAAATTTCGTAGCTGCAGCATAAGAGGCTTCCTCCAATACATGCATAGCCCGCCACTTCTCCCCGAGCTGCCTACTCCATAAGCGTGATCGTACCCCAAAGTTCTTGCCAATCCCTCCTTGCGGTTCTTTGCTATTTGTGTCTCCACAACACATAGGACCGCCGACGCACTCTCCCGCGCAAGATCACGGAGCTCATTGACTGTCGTGGGGTCGCCCAACCCGCGACAGTTCCAACATAGGATCGACATTAGGCCCGGCGGTCCTCCTCGAGGGAGGTCGTCGCTGTTGCCAAAGCATTGTCTGATGTTCTTGCTACCCCCAGATTGCTAGACTTGACCGGCGAGGCGGTTTTCTTCGCTTTCTTTAACTCTCGTGGGGAGATATACACAGGTGGTGGCGGTGGTGTGTTGGAAATCTAAAAACCTGCCTCTTCCCCAGCCCCTATTGCATGTTCCTTTGCCCGATCAAGGCTTAAAGTGCTGCTGGATGCCGCTTGTGCCACAAGGTTTTGCTTATGCTGACTAGCTGACAGAGCTAAATTCAGACTTCGACGAGCTGCCGGTTCAGTCTCCGGCCCTCCCCCGTCTGGCCTAGTTGTCTTTAGAGGGCTCGTAACTGTTGGGGAACGTAGCATAAATTCAAAATTTTCCTACGCATATTCAGATCTTCCTATGGAGAGACCAGCAACGAGAGAGGGGTAAGAGCATCTTCATACCTTTGAAGATCGCTAAGCGGAAGCGTTGCTAGAACGCGGTTGATGGAGTCGTACTCGCAGCGATTCCGATCTAGTGCCGAACTACGGCACCTCCGCGTTCAACACACGTGCAGCCCGGTGACGTCTCCCGCACCTTGATCCAGCAAGGAGGAGGGAGAGGTTGGGGAAGAACTCCAGCAACACGACGGCGTGGTGTCGATGGAGAGACGAGGTCTCCCGGCAGGGCTTCGCCAAGCACCGGCAGAGAGGAGGAGGAAGAAGAGCAGGGCTGCGCCGAGGGAGAGGGAAAAATCTAATCTCCAATGGCCAAAAGTGCCCACTATATATAGGGGAAGGGGAGAGGGGGTGCCACCCCTAGGGTTCCCACACTAGGGGGTGCGGCAGCCCCCCCCAGATGGGAGGTACGGCGGCCAGAGGGGGGAGGAGGGGGCGGCGCACCAACTTGTGGGCCTTAGGCCCACCTGGCTTAGGGTTTGCCCCCCCCCTTTTCTCTCCCTTGCGCAATGGGCTGAGTGGGGAGGCGCACCAGCCCACCTAGGGGCTGGTTCCCACCCCCACTTGGCCCACCTTACTGTTGGGGAACGTCGCATGGGAAACAAAAAATTTCCTACACGCACGAAGACCTATCATGGTGATGTCCATCTACGAGAGGGGATGTGTGATCTACGTACCCTTGTAGACCGTACAGCAGAAGCGTTAGTGAACGCGGTTGATGTAGTGGAACGTCCTCACGTCCCTCGATCCGCCCCGCGAACTATCCCGCGATCAGTCCCACGATCTAGTGCCGAACGGACGGCACCTCCGCGTTCAGCACACGTACAGCTCGACGATGATCTCGGCCTTCTTGATCCAGCAAGAGAGACGAAGAGGTAGAAGAGTTCTCCGGCAGCGTGACGGCGCTCCGAAGGTTGGTGATGATCTCGTCTCAGCAGGGCTCCGCCCGAGCTTCGCAGAAACGCGATATAGAGGTAAAACCGTGGAGATATGTGGTCGGGCTGCTGTGGCAAAGTTGTCTCAAATCAGCCCTAAAACCCCACTATATATAGGAGGAGGAGGGGGGAGCCTTGCCTTGGGGTCCAAGGACTCCCAAGGGGGTCGGCCGAACCAAGGGGGAAGGTCTCCCCCCCCAAACCGAGTCCTACTTGGTTTGGAAGGTGGAGTCCTTCTTCCCTTCCCCACCTCCTTCCTTTTTTTTTCTTTTCTCTTTGATTTTTCTTCCAATGCGCATAGGGCTCTTTTGGGCTGTCCCACCAGCCCACTAAGGGCTGGTGTGGCACCCCCAATGCCTGTGGGCTTCCCCGGGGTGGGTTGCCCCCCCGGTGAACTTCCGGAACCCATTCGTCATTCCCGGTACATTCCCGGTAACTCCGAAAACCTTCCGGTAATCAAATGAGGTCATCCTATATATCAATCTTCGTTTCCGGGCCATTCCGTAAACCCTCGTGACGTCCGTGATCTCATCCGGGACTCCGAACAACATTCGGTAACCAACCATATAACTCAAATACGCATAAAACAACGTCGAACCTTAAGTGTGCAGACCCTGCGGGTTCGAGAACTATGTAGACATGACCCGAGAGACTCCTCGGTCAATATCCAATAGCGGGACCTGGATGCCCATATTGGATCCTACATATTCTACGAAGATCTTATCGTTTGAACCTCAGTGCCAAGGATTCATATAATCCCGTATGTCATTCCTTTTGTCCTTCGGTATGTTACTTGCCCGAGATTCGATCGTCAGTATCCGCATACCTATTTCAATCTCGTTTACCGGCAAGTATTTTTACTCGTTCCGTAATAGAAGATCCCGCAACTTACACTAAGTCACATTGCTTGCAAGGCTTGTGTGTGATGTTGTATTACCGAGTGGGTCCCGAGATACCTCTCCGTCACACGGAGTGACAAATCCCAGTCTCGATCCATACTAACTCAACGAACACCTTCGGAGATACCTGTAGAGCATCTTTATAGTCACCCAGTTACATTGCGACGTTTGATACACACAAAGTATTCCTCCGGTGTTAGTGAGTTATATGATCTCATGGTCATAGGAACAAATACTTGACACGCAGAAAACAGTAGCAATAAAATGACACGATCAACATGCTACATCTATTAGTTTGGGTCTAGTCCATCACGTGATTCTCCTAATGACGTGATCCAGTTATCAAGCAACAACACCTTGTTCATAATCAGAAGACACTGACTATCGTTGATCAACTGACTAGCCAACTAGAGGCTTGCTAGGGACAGTGTTTTGTCTATGTATCCACACATGTATATAAGTCTTCATTCAATACAATTATAGCATGGATAATAAACGATTATCTTGATAAAGGAATTATAATAATAACTATATTTATTATTGCCTCTAGGGCATAATACCAACACTTACCTCCCGGGGTCGTTGCCCCCCTTCGGTGGTCCCCCCGGGCCACCTCCGGTGGTCCCGGTACGTTACCGGTGATACCCGAAACACTTCCGGTATCTGAAACCATCCGTCCTATATATAAATCTTTACCTCCGGACCATTCCGGAGCTCCTCGTGACGTCCGGGATCTCATTCGGGACTCCGAACAACTTTCGGTAACCTCGTATAACAATTCCCTATAACCCTAGCGTCATCGAACCTTAAGTGTGTAGACCCTACGGGTTCGGGAGACAGGCAGACATGACCGAGACACCTCTCTGGCCAATAACCATCAGCGGGGTCTGGATACCCATTGTGGCTCCCACTTGCTCCACGATGATCTCATCGGATGAACCACGATGTCAAGGATTCAATCAATCCCGTACACGATTCCCTTTGTCTGTCGGTATAGAACTTGCCCGAGATTCGATCGTCGGTATACCTATACCTTGTTCAATCTCGTTACCGGTAAGTCTCTTTACTCGTTCCGTAGCACGTCATCGTGTGACTAACTCCTTAGTCACATTGAGCTCATGATGATGTTCTACCGAGTGGGCCCAGAGATACCTCTCCGTCACACGGAGTGACAAATCCCGATCTCGATTCGTACCAACCCAACAGACACTTTCGGAGGTACCCGTAGTGCACCTTTATAGTCACCCAGTTACGTTGTGACGTTTGATACACCCAAAGCACTCCTACGGTATCTGGGAGTTGCACAATCTCACGGTCGAAGGAAAAGATACTTGACATTAGAAAAGCATTAGCATACGAACAATACGATCTAGTGCTAGGCTTAGGATTGGGTCTTGTCCATCACATCATTCTCCCAATGATGTGATCCCGTTATCAATGACATCTAATGCCCATGATCGGGAAACCATGATCATCTATTGACTAACGAGCTAGCCAACTAGAGGCTTGCTAGGGACACATTGTGATCTATTTATTCACACATGTATTACTGTTTCCTGTTAGTACAATTATAGCATGAACAATAGACGATTATCATGAACAGGGAAATATGATAATAACCATATTATTATTGCCTCTAGGGCATATTTCCAACAGTAACATATTCCTCCTCGCCTTGTCGCTCATCCAGACCAGCCTCCAACAGGAAGATCTCTTACGTAGGGGTGATTTCTGGTGGGTATTAGGATCGCCCCGACCCCTGCCACCTGCTCTTCCACGACCCCTCGATCGACCTCCTCTTACTGCATGGTCTTCCTCTTTCATCCCCAGCGCTACCTCCTTATGCTGTGCCAGCATCCAGCTACCCCATTGCTTCCGCTTCGCCTCCCAAACACCATCTCCACACTTCTCATGGTTATGATGTTGGGGAACGTCGCATGGGAAACAAAAATTTTCCTATGCGCACGAAGACCTATCATGGTGATGTCCATCTACGAGAGGGGATGAGTGATCTACGTACCCTTGTAGATCGTACAGCAGAAGCGATTAGAGATCGCGGTTGATGTAGTGGGACGTCCTCACGTCCCTCGATCCGCCCCGCGAACAATCCCGCGATCAGTCCCACGATCTAGTACCGAACGGACGGCACCTCCGCGTTCGGCACACGTATAGCTCGACGATGATCTCGGCCTTCTTGATCCAGCAAGAGAGATGGAGAGGTAGAAGAGTTCTCCGGCAGCGTGACGGCGCTCCGGAGGTTGGTGATGATCTTGTCTCAGCAGGGCTCCGCCCGAGCTCCGCAGAAACGCGATCTAGAGGAAAAACTATGGAGGTATGTGGTCGGGCAGCCGTGAGAAAGTCGTCTCAAATCTGCCCTAAAAGCCCCATATATATAGGAGGAGGGAGGGGGACCTTGCCTTGGGGTCCAAGGGAACCCCAAGGGGTCGGCCGAGCCAGGGGGGAGGACTCTCCCCCCCCAAACCGAGTCCTACTTGGTTTGGTGGGAGGGAGTCCTTCCCCTTTCCCACTTCCCCCTTTTTTTTTTCTTTTCCTTTGATTTTTTCTTCCTTGGCGCATAGGGGATTGGTGGGCTGTCCCACCAGCCCACTAAGGGCTGGTGTGACCCCCCCAAATACCTATGGGCTTCCCCGGAGTGGGTTGCCCCCCTCCGGTGAACCCCCGGAACCCATTCGTCATTCCCGGTACATTCCCGGTAACTCCGAAAACCTTCCGGTAATCAAATGAGGTCATCCTATATATCAATCTTCGTTTCCGGACCATTCCGGAAACCCTCGTGACGTCCGTGATCTCATCCGGGACTCCGAACAACATTCGGTAACCAACCATATAACTCAAATACGCATAAAACAACGTCGAACCTTAAGTGTGCAGACCCTGCGGGTTCGAGAACTATGTAGACATGACCCGAGAGAATCCTCGGTCAATATCCAATAGCGGGACCTGGATGCCCATATTGGATCCTACATATTCTACGAAGATCTTATCGTTTGAACCTCAGTGCCAAGGATTCGTATAATCCCGTATGTCATTCCCTTTGTCCTTCGGTATGTTACTTGCCCGAGATTCGATCGTCAGTATCCGCATACCTATTTCAATCTCGTTTACCGGCAAGTCTCTTTACTCGTTCCGTAATACAAGATCCCGCAACTTACACTAAGTTACATTGCTTGCAAGGCTTGTGTGTGATGTTGGATTACCGAGTGGGCCCCGAGATACCTCTCCGTCACACGGAGTGACAAATCCCAGTCTTGATCCATACTAACTCAACTACCACCTTCGGAGATACCTGTAGAGCATCTTTATAGTCACCCAGTTACGTTGCGACGTTTGATACACACAAAGCATTCATCCGGTGTCAGTGAGTTATATGATCTCATGGTCATAGGAATAAATACTTGACATGCAGAAAACAGTAGCAACAAAATGACACGATCAACATGCTACGTCTATTAGTTTGGGTCTAATCCATCACGTGATTCTCCCAATGACGTGATCCAGTTATCAAGCAACAACACCTTGTTCATAATCAGAAGACACTGACTATCATCGATCAACTGGCTAGCCAACTAGAGGCATGCTAGGGACGGTGTTTTGTCTATGTATCCACACATGTAAATGAGTCTTCATTCAATACAATTATAGCATGGATAATAAACTATTATCTTGATACAGGAATTATAATAATAACTATACATTTATTATTGCCTCTAGGGCATAATTCCAACAGTCTCCCACTTGCACTAGAGTCAATAATCTAGCCCTCACATCACCATGTGAATTACATTGTAATAAATCTAACACCCATACAGTTCTGGTGTCGATCATGTTTTGGCCGTGGAAGAGGTTTAGTCAGCGGGTCTGCTACATTCAGATCCGTGTGCACTTTGCATATATTTACGTCCTCCTCCTCGACGTAGTCGCGGATGAGGTTGAAGCGTCGTTTGATGTGTCTGGTCTTCTTGTGAAACCTTGGTTCCTTTGCCAGGGCAATGGCACCAGTGTTGTCACAGAACAAGGTTATTGGATCCAGTGCACTTGGCACCACTCCAAGATCCGTCATGAACTGCTTCATCCAGACACCCTCCTTAGCCGCCTCCGAGGCAGCCATGTACTCTGCTTCACATGTAGAATCTGCTACGACGCTTTGCTTGGAACTGCACCAGCTTACTGCACCCCCATTAAGAATAAATACGTATCCGGTTTGCGACTTAGAGTCGTCCGGATCTGTGTCAAAGCTTGCATCGACGTAACCTTTTACGGCGAGCTCTTCGTCACCTCCATACACGAGAAACATCTCCTTAGTCCTTTTCAGGTACTTCAGGATATTCTTGACCGCCGTCCAGTGATCCACTCCTGGATTACTCTGGAACCTGCCTGCCATACTTATGGCCAGGCTAACATCCGGTCTAGTGCACAGCATAGCATACATGATAGAACCTATGGCTGAAGCATAGGGGACGGAGCGCATATGCTCTCTATCTTCATCAGTTGCTGGGCACTGAGTCTTACTCAATCTCGTACCTTGTAACACTGGCAAGAACCCTTTCTTGGATTGTTCCATTTTGAACCTCTTCAAAACTTTATCAAGGTATGTGCTTTGTGAAAGTCCTATCAGGCGTTTTGATCTATCCCTATAGATCTTAATGCCTAGAATGTAAGCAGCTTCTCCTAGGTCCTTCATAGAGAAACTTTTATTTAAGTAACCTTTTATGCTCTCCAAAAGCTCTACGTTGTTTGCAATCAGTAATATGTCATCCACATATAATATTAGAAACGCCACAGAGCTCCCACTCACTTTCTTGTAAATACAAGATTCTCCAACCACTTGTATAAACCCGAATGCTTTGATCACCTCATCAAAGCGTTTGTTCCAACTCCGAGATGCTTGCACCAGTCCATAAATGGATCGCTGGAGCTTGCACACCTTGTCAGCATTTTTAGGATCGACAAAACCTTCGGGTTGCATCATATACAACTCTTCCTTAAGGAAACCGTTAAGGAACGCCGTTTTGACATCCTTCTGCCAGATTTCATAATCAAAAAATGCAGCTATTGCTAACATGATTCTGACGGACTTAAGCATCGCTACGGGAGAGAAAGTCTCATCGTAGTCAATTCCTGGAACTTGTGAAAAACCCTTTGCCACAAGTCGAGCTTTATAAACGGTCACATTACCGTCAGCGTCCGTCTTCTTCTTAAAGATCCATTTGTTCTGAATAGCCTTGCGGCCTTCAGGCAGTATCTCCAAAGTCCACACTTTGTTCTCATACATGGATCCTATCTCGGATTTCATGGCTTCTAGCCATTTGTTGGAATCTGGCCCCACCATTGCTTCTTCATAATTTGCAGGTTCATTGTTGTCTAACAACATGATTGATAAGACGGGATTACCGTACCACTCTGGAGCAGCACGTGATCTCGTCGACCTGCGTGGTTCAACAGAAACTTGAACTGGAGTTTCATGATCATCATCATTAACTTCCTCCTCAACCGGCGTCGCAATGACAGAGGTTTCCCCTTGCCCTGCGCCACCATCCAGAGGGATGAGAGGTTCGACAACCTCGTCAAGTTCTATCTTCCTCCCACTCAATTCTCTCGAGAGAAACTCCTTCTCGAGAAAAGTTCCGTTCTTAGCAACAAACACTTTGCCCTCGGATTTGAGATAGAAGGTGTACCCAACTGTCTCTTTTGGGTAACCTATGAAGACGCACCTTTCCGCTTTGGGTTCCAGCTTTTCAGGCTGAAGCTTTTTGACATAAGCATCACATCCCCAAACTTTAAGAAACGACAACTTAGGCCTTTTGCCATACCACAGTTCGTATGGTGTCGTCTCAACGGATTTCGATGGTGCCCTATTTAAAGTGAATGCAGCTGTTTCTAATGCATAACCCCAAAATGATAACGGCAAATCAGTAAGAGACATCATAGATCGCACCATTTCTAACAAAGTACGATTACGACGTTCGGACACACCATTACGCTGTGGTGTTCCAGGCGGTGTTAACTGCGAAACAATTCCACATTTGTTTTAAGTGAGTACCAAACTCGAAACTCAGATATTCACCCCCACGATCAGACCGTAGGAACTTGATCTTCTTGTTACGATGATTTTCCACTTCACTCTGAAATTGCTTGAACTTTTCAAATGTTTCAGACTTGTGCTTCATCAAGTAGACATAACCATATCTACTTAAATCGTCAGTGAAGGTGAGAAAGTAACGATATCCGCCGCGTGCCTCCACGCTCATTGGACCACACACATCGGTATGTATGATTTCCAACAAGTCACTTGCACGCTCCATTGTTCCGGAGAACGGAGTTTTAGTCATCTTGCCCATGAGGCATGGTTCGCACGTGTCAAGTGAATCAAAGTCAAGTGACTCCAAAAGTCCATCAGCATGGAGTTTCTTCATGCGCTTTACACCAATATGACCCAAGCGGCAGTGCCACAAAAATATGGCGCTATCATTGTTTACTCTAACTCTTTTGGTCTCAATGTTATGTATATGCGTATCGCTATCGAGATTCAATATGAACAATCCTCTCACATTCGGTGCATGACCATAAAAGATGTTACTCATAGAAATAGAACAACCATTATTCTCAGACTTAAAAGAGTAACCGTCTCGCAACAAACAAGATCCAGATATAATGTTCATGCTCAACGCAGGCACTAAATAACAATGATTTAAGTTCATCACTAATCCCGACGGTAGTTGAAGTGACACGGTGCCGACGGCGATTGCATCAACCTTGGAACCGTTTCCTACGCGCATCATCACTTCGTCTTTTGCCAGCCTCCGTCTATTCCGCAGTTCCTGCTTCGAGTTGCAAATGTGAGCAACAGAACCGGTATCGAATACCCAGGCACTACTACGAGAGCTGGTTAAGTACACATCAATAACATGTATATCAAATATACCTGATTTCTCTTTGCCCGCCTTCTTATCTGCCAGATACTTGGGGCAATTGCGCTTCCAGTGACCCATACCCTTGCAATAGAAGCACTCTGTTTCAGGCTTAGGTCCAGCCTTGGGTTTCTTCGGCGGATTGGCAACAGGCTTGCCGCTCTTCTTCGAATTGCCCTTCTTGCCTTTGCCGTTTCTCTTGAAACTAGTGGTCTTGCTGACCATCAACACTTGATGCTCTTTACGGAGTTCAGACTCTGCGACTTTCAGCATCGCAAACAACTCGCCGGGAGACTTGTTCATCCCTTGCATGTTGTAGTTCAACACAAAGCCTTTATAGCTTGGCGGCAGTGATTGGAGGATTCTGTCAGTGATAGCTTCTTGCGGGAGTTCAATCCCCAGTTCAGCTAGACGGTTTGAGTACCCAGACATTTTGAGCACATGTTCACTGACAGACGAGTTTTCCTCCATCTTGCAAGCATAGAATTTATCGGAGGTCTCATACCTCTCGATCCGGGCTTTCTTCTGAAAGATAAACTTCAACTCCTGGAACATCTCAAATGCTCCATGACGCTCAAAGCGACGTTGAAGTCCCGGTTCTAAGCCATACAAGACTGCACATTGAACTATTGAGTAGTCCTCCTTACGCGCTAACCAAGCGTTCTTAACATCCTGATCAGCCGTAGCGGGTGGTTCATCTCCTAGCGCAGCATTAAGGACATAATCCTTCTTTCCAGCTTGTAAGATTAGCTTAAGATTACGAGCCCAGTCTACAAAGTTGCTTCCATCATCTTTCAACTTAGCTTTCTCTAGGAACGTATTAAAATTGAGGATGACACTTGCGTGAGCCATGATCTACAACACAAATATATTCAAAGTGGACTTAGACTATGTTCAAGATAATTAGAGTTCAACTTAATCAAATTATATGCTAAACTCCCACTCAAAAAGTACATCTCTCTAGTCATTTGAGTGGTTCATGATCCACTCACACTATCCCAAGTCCGATCATCACGTGAGTCGAGAGTAGTTTCAGTGGTAAGCATCCCTATGCTAATCATATCAACTATATGATTCATGATCGACCTTTCGGTCTCATGTGTTCCGAGGCCATGTCTGCACATGCTAGGCTCGTCAAGCTTAACCCGAGTGTTCCGCGTGCGCAACTGTTTTGCACCCGTTGTATGTGAACGTTGAGTCTATCACACCCGATCATCACGTGGTGTCTCGAAACGACGAACTGTAGCAACGGTGCACAGTCGGGGAGAACACAATTTCGTCTTGAAATTTTAGTGAGAGATCACCTCATAATGCTACCGTCGTTCTAAGCAAAATAAGGTGCATAAAAGGATTAACATCACATGCAATTCATAAGTGACATGATATGACCATTATCACGTGCTTCTTGATCTCCATCACCAAAGCACCGGCACGATCTTCTTGTCACCGGCGCCACACCATGATCTCCATCATCATGATCTCCATCAACGTGTCGCCATCGGGGTTGTCATGCTACTTATGCTATCACTACTAAAGCTACATCCTAGCAAAATAGTAAACGCATCTGCAAGCACATATGTTAGTATAAAGACAACCCTATGGCTCCTGCCGGTTGCCGTACCATCGACGTGCAAGTCGATATTTCTATTACAACATGATCATCTCATACATCCAATATATCACATCACATCATTGGCCATATCACATCACAATCATACCCTGCAAAAACAAGTTAGACGTCCTCTAATTTTGTTGTTGCATGTTTTACGTGGTGACCAAGGGTATCTAGTCGGATCGCATCTTACTTACGCAAACACCACAACGGAGATATATGAGTTGCTATTTAACCTCATCCAAGGACCTCCTCGGTCAAATCCGATTCAACTAAAGTTGGAGAAACCGTCACTTGCCAGTCATCTTTGAGCAAAGGGGGTTACTCGTAACGATGAAACCAGTCTCTCGTAAGCGTACGAGTAATGTCGGTCCAAGCCGCTTCAATCCAACAATACCGCGGAATCAAGAAAAGACTAAGGAGGGCAGCAAAACGCACATCACCGCCCACAAAACCTTTTGTGTTCTACTCGAGAAGACATCTACGCATGAACCTAGCTCATGATGCCACTGTTGGGGAACGTCGCATGGGAAACAAAAATTTTCCTACGCGCACGAAGACCTATCATGGTGATGTCCATCTACGAGAGGGGATGAGTGATCTACGTACCCTTGTAGATCGTACAGCAGAAGCGATTAGAGATCGCGGTTGATGTAGTGGAACGTCCTCACGTCCCTCGATCCGCCCCGCGAACAATCCCGCGATCAGTCCCACGATCTAGTACCGAACGGACGGCACCTCCGCGTTCGGCACACGTACAGCTCGACGATGATCTCGGCCTTCTTGATCCAGCAAGAGAGACGGAGAGGTAGAAGAGTTCTCCGGCAGCGTGACGGCGCTCCGGAGGTTGGTGATGATCTTGTCTCAGCAGGGCTCCGCCCGAGCTCCGCAGAAACGCGATCTAGAGGAAAAACTATGGAGGTATGTGGTCGGGCAGCCGTGAGAAAGTCGTCTCAAATCTGCCCTAAAAGCCCCATATATATAGGAGGAGGGAGGGGGACCTTGCCTTGGGGTCCAAGGGAACCCCAAGGGGTCGGCCGAGCCAGGGGGGAGGACTCTCCCCCCCCAAACCGAGTCCTACTTGGTTTGGTGGGAGGGAGTCCTTCCCCTTTCCCACTTCCCCCTTTTTTTTCTTTACCTTTGATTTTTTCTTCCTTGGCGCATAGGGGATTGGTGGGCTGTCCCACAAGCCCACTAAGGGCTGGTGTGACCCCCCCAAATACCTATGGGCTTCCCCGGAGTGGGTTGCCCCCCTCTGGTGAACCCCCGGAACCCATTCGTCATTCCCGGTACATTCCCGGTAACTCCGAAAACCTTCCGGTAATCAAATGAGGTCATCCTATATATCAATCTTCGTTTCCGGACCATTCCGGAAACCCTCGTAACGTCCGTGATCTCATCCGGGACTCCGAACAACATTCGGTAACCAACCATATAACTCAAATACGCATAAAACAACGTCGAACCTTAAGTGTGCAGACCCTGCGGGTTCGAGAACTATGTAGACATGACCCGAGAGAATTCTCGGTCAATATCCAATAGCGGGACCTGGATGCCCATATTGGATCCTACATATTCTACGAAGATCTTATCGTTTGAACCTCAGTGCCAAGGATTCGTATAATCCCGTATGTCATTCCCTTTGTCCTTCGGTATGTTACTTGCCCGAGATTCGATCGTCAGTATCCGCATACCTATTTCAATCTCGTTTACCGGCAAGTCTCTTTACTCGTTCCGTAATACAAGATCCCGCAACTTACACTAAGTTACATTGCTTGCAAGGCTTGTGTGTGATGTTGTATTACCGAGTGGGCCCCGAGATACCTCTCCGTCACACGGAGTGACAAATCCCAGTCTTGATCCATACTAACTCAACTACCACCTTCGGAGATACCTGTAGAGCATCTTTATAGTCACCCAGTTACGTTGCGACGTTTGATACACACAAAGCATTCATCCGGTGTCAGTGAGTTATATGATCTCATGGTCATAGGAATAAATACTTGACACGCAGAAAACAGTAGCAACAAAATGACACGATCAACATGCTATGTCTATTAGTTTGGGTCTAATCCATCACGTGATTCTCCCAATGACGTGATCCAGTTATCAAGCAACAACACCTTGTTCATAATCAGAAGACACTGACTATCATCGATCAACTGGCTAGCCAACTAGAGGCATGCTAGGGACGGTGTTTTGTCTATGTATCCACACATGTAAATGAGTCTTCATTCAATACAATTATAGCATGGATAATAAACTATTATCTTGATACAGGAATTATAATAATAACTATACATTTATTATTGCCTCTAGGGCATAATTCCAACATATGACCCATGAGTCCACACACTTGACAGAAGTATGGTATTTTTTCATACTTAAGAGGGAACATGCGCCGGCCCTCTCCCATGACTGACAGCGTCGTAACCCCGGTGAGAAGCTTGCTCTCGAGTACACGCGCTCGTACTCGTACATAGTCTCCTTCATAGAACAGCCTTGGAGAGAGCTGGGTTTCTTTGACCCTGCCAATACGCCTAGCAAGTTGATCCACAATATCTGTGCTCCGATACATACCAGGGATCCCGTGAATCTGAGCCCAAACGTGTAGACCATCAAGGACCTCCGAAGCAGGATTACTCTTCCCATCATAATCTTCTACTATGAGTCCCATGCCTCGGAACAACCACGGACCACCATGGACAAATTTCTTCCATTTCCCTAGGCAGAACATATGGAACACAAAGAGGTTATCCCCTGCTTCTCTGTACTTTGGGGTTTTAGCCAATCCCCATACGGATTTTCGGGTTTCGAACATTGCCGATGAGGAGAAGGGACGAGATGTGTGCAGCCTTCCAATTGCAAGCCACCTAGCATCCGCCCCGAGTTTCTTAACCTCCGCTTCGCCCACAACCACATCATCTAGCTCTTCATCCTTCAAATCCAAGTACTGCACCATATCTTCCAAGTTCTTCACGGTCCATCCAGAGGAAGAGGATGACCCATCGTACCCCGTCATTGGCCCAGAGAAACTCCTTGCACCCCGCCGAAGTCGGCCAAGTGCCTCACCGGAGTGGGGAAAACAGCCAGTGGATGATACTCGCGGCGGCGATCGGATCACCGTCGGAGGTCTTAAACCCAAAACGAGAGGGTACGGGGATTTTGCAGAGGCCATCGGCTTATAGATGATCAACGGGGCTTTCTATCCGTCCATTCCACCTGTAATGGAGGGCTACGGGAACACCCGTCAGGCCGCCCGTGTGCAGGGCCATGCCCAGTATAATGAATTTTTATCTTTCAGGCCCAGTATAATGATTTTTTCTGTCAGTACCTCAAGGGAACAACAGAACGTACATATTGGTGCTCGTGGCAAAATCACTAGTTAGCGAATACAACCTCCAACTATTACTCCTACCTTCAGAGGTTGCGACAAGCGGCGCACTGCATGCATGCCACTTTTAGTAACCCGGAAGTTTTCCCTTTTTTTGTAGATCCGTATTTTCAAAACGTTTTATCTCCTAAACCGCGCATCAAATCTCGAACCGTTTTCATCGTTGACTTTTTCGCGTCAAGATCTTCAAAACTAGATCCCATGTTGATAGGTTTTGACGAACTTTTTTTTCACGAAAAAAACCGGAACGAAAAACTGTGCCTCACGAGATAGAAGAAAGCAGAAAACCGTGTTTTTCCCCTATCCGTCGTGCCTCTCGCGAAGGAAAAACCGTGCCTCTCGCGGAAGCAAAATCATGCCTCTCGCGGAAAAAACGAGAGCAGAAAACGTGTTTTATTCCATTTCGGGAGAGGCATGGGCGTGCCTCTCGCGAAGGCAAAACCATGCCTCTCGTGGAAGCAAAACCGTGCCTCTAGCGGAAAAAACGAGAGCAGAAAACGTGTTTTATTCCATTTCGGGAGAGGCGCGGGCGTGCCTCTCGCGAAGGCAAAACCGTGCCTTTCGCAGCAGCAAAAGCGCGCCTCTCGCAAAAAAAAAACGCGTTTTTCCCCTTTCAGGAGAGCCACGGGCGTGCCTCTCGCGAAGTCAAAATCGTGCCTTTCGCAGAAGCAAAACCGTGCCTCTCGCAAAAAAAAAAAAAAGAGGCACGTGCATGCCTCTCGCGAAGGTAAAACCGTGTCTTTCGCGAAAGCAAAACCGTGTCTCGTGAAAAAACAGAAAACACGTTTTTTACTTTTCCGAGAGGCACGACCGTGCATCTCGTGAAGGCAAAATAATGCCTCTCGCGGAAGAAAAACCGTTTCTCTTAAAAAACAGAAAACGTGTTTTCTCGCGTAACAATAACGTGTTTTTTCGTAAAAAAAAGTTGAATTTTTTTCCGTCCAAAAGTTATGAAAGACCGATGAAAACCCGTAACACCAAAAAAAAAATCAGTAAAAAACAACTAAAAAAACAAAAACGCATGCGAAAAAATAAAATAAACAAAATCCAAAAAAAAAAACGTTCGAAGCGCGTCACGTGGCGATGGTTGGAAACGCGCAAAGTGACAGCGCGCGGAAACGATCGTTGGAAGGCTCTTGAGTGAGGACTCGCTAACTCGGTGTCATCTCGTACATGTTGCATTGACCGCCTCCTGGACCATGGCCTCAAGCGCAAAACCTGCATACGTGGAGGGGGCCCTCGATTGTGGTGCTCCCCGCCCCTCCCTAGGGCCGGCCCCAAAAGAAAAGAGGATTAGAGGGGGCGCTAAATGGAGTTAGCAGGGAAACCACGTAAGGGTGTATATTCATTCGCATTCTCTAATGCAAGAGGGTCCATCATGTGCATTCGATCGTGGCTCAACTTAACCTGGCTCGCTAGAAAAACTGTTAATTTGAACGATCCTCTAGATGCAGACCTAGAGGTGCTTTCAGTTTCGTACGGGTCATCTTTTTTTAATGTGAACCAAGTAAGCAAACATGCCAAAAAATATTCCGCACGGGCCTAACTAGGTCTAATGCATGCAACCAAACGCGTTGAAGACAGAAATGCCACAAATTAAAATAGATGGACGCATGAGCCGAGCTATCCTCTCCCTATCCAAAACCAGACGTAGATGACACCACAAGCCCCGAGGCCATCACCCATGACTGGTCACTTTATTTTTGGGTCTCTCTAGATCTTAGTCGACTGAGACTTGGCGAAGTCTCAGTCGGCTGACGTCAATTGTTTAGTTTTTTTGTCTATGTCTGTCATTGTCTCTTGTGTCTTTCAGGGTTGGCTCCTTTTCTTTTCTTTGCTTTGTGCATTTTCAAGTGGTATTGGCCAGACATTTTGGGCAGCTGTTTTGTTTGATGCTGCTCCTAGTTGATTATGTAGGCTTTAGCTGTTGTTCGAGCACTTTTTGGGGAAATGATTAGCTATTGTTTGAGAGCTGTTGATGTCTACTACGCAACTTTGTTCTTATAGATGTTGTTGGGCCTCCAATGCAGAGTTTTGTAGGATAACAACAAATTTTTCTCAAGTGGATGACCTAAGGTTTATCTATATGTGGGATGTATAGGATGAAGATGATCACTATCAACCTTACAATAAAATATAAGAAATCTCTTGTGACCCCAATACACCCAATACAATGGCAAATTCTATAGATGCACTAGTTCGGCGAAGAGATGGTGATACAAGTGCAGTATGGATGATAGATATAGGTTTTTGTAATATGGAAATATAAAAACAACAAGTTAGCAAGTGTAAAACAGCGAGCAAAACGTTGTATAAATGCTTGGAAATAAGGCCTAGGGTTCATACTTCCACTAATGTAATCTCTCAACAATACTAACATAGCAGAATCATATGATCATCAACACGCAACAAAGAATCACTCCAAAGTTCATAAGTAGTGGAGAATATAAGATAAAATTGGTGTAGGTAGTAGAACCACCTCAAACATATTCTTTCTGATCAACCTTTTGAGCTATTCATATAAGTGTCACAAATAGCTCTAGAGTTTGTACTAGAATAACTCTCATGATACATGTAAATCAACCTTAGTGTCACCTCAAGTATTCGTGGTTTAATTATACGACATGCATCAAACAATTTCAGATTCATCATATTCAATCCAACACAAAGAGCTTCAAAGAGTACCCCAATATTTCTATCCAAAAGCGTAGTTTAAAAACGCGCAATCAACCCCTATGCATAGATCCCCATTGTCACTGGAATCCGCAAGTTGATGCCATAACATATATCAAGTGAATCTATAGAATCCCATTGTCACCACGGGTATCCACATGCAAGACATACATCAAGTGTTCTGAAATCCAATATTCAATCCAACATAACGAGATCTCAAAGGGAAAGATTCAATTCATCACAACAAGATAGCAAGGGAAGAATACCATATGATCCAACTATATTAACAAAGCTCGTGGTACATCAAGATCGTGACATCTCAAGAACACGAGAGAGAGAGAGAGAGAGATTGACCACATAGCGACTGGTACATACCCTGAGCCCCGAGGGTGAGCTACTCCCTCCTCGTCATGGCCTCCGCTGGGATGATGAAGATGGCAATCGGAGGTGATTTCCTCCTCCGGCAGGGTACTGCAAAGGCACCAAATGGGTTTTTCTTCGATACAGAGAGTTGCGGCGGCGGAGCGAAAGTTCTCTGTTTATTTCTGAGAGTTTTAATATATATATATATATATATATATATATATATATATATATATATATATATATATATATATATATATATATATATATATATATATATATATATATATATATATATAGGATTTTTTGGCATTGGAATCACGCTAAATGGAGCCACGTGGGCCCCACAAGCCATCAAGGCGCGCCATCATGTAGGCTTGTGGCCCATAGGTGGCTCCCCTCTAGTGGTTCTTTGCTCAAATATTTCTCATACGTTCTAGAAAAAATCGTCAAAAAGTTTCGAACGATTCTGAAAACTTTCATTTTCTGCATAAAATACGATACCACGGTAATTCTGCTGAAAACAACGTCAGTCCGGGTTAGTTCTAAATAAATCACAAAAAATGCATCAAAGCCATATAAAAATATTGTAAACATAAATGAATATGACATTAATACTTCTTAAAATTATCGATATGTTGAAGACGTATCAGCTGTATGGTGCACCGGCAAGCTATATTGGTTGCTGTTCCTACAATTTTCTTAACATGTTGCTTCTTTCATTTTGTCCGAATTTATTTTTCATTTTTATTTACCTTTCATATTTTGTTTCTAAAAACTGTAAGCATTAGTCAATATTTTTGATAAAATGTTTTCGTGCATTTTTACAAATATTCATCGTGTATTTGAAAAATATCTGGCGTGCGATTAGAAAATGTTCAATATTATTTAGAAATATTCGTCATGTCATTAGAAAAATATTCAACTTTAATTAATGCTGGGTTTTAGCCTGCATTTTCTTTATTTGATTGGGTTGAGAGGGGCATTGTTTTACTCATCTCTTTGTAATTTCGACATCATCCACAAATTTTAAAAAAATGGTACTAACAAAACTAAGAGTGATCATCGTATGATGTTTTAGATGTGATGGGGACGTGCAACTAGGTTGGTGTGGAAGGTTTAATTTTTTTTTCCAAACGTCTCTTTTCAGAGAAAAAACACAAATAAATAAAATGTTAAACATAAAATAAATAAATTTAATAATAGGATGCTGACACGACTCGGTCGATTGAGACTTAAAAATAAGTCTCAGTGAGGTAGCATCATGGCCGCATGCAGTTGTAGCCCGAGGCGACACTTTTAGTTACAGATCTAGTGGCGGGCATGCAATTGTCAATCTCCCTAAAAAACACCATGGGGTTGCAGTCGTGGGCGACACATGCAGTAGCATGCCAAGTTTCACACATGCAACTTCTCCGTCCCCGACAAAACACTAGAGAGTTGCGGTCGCATTGAAGACATGTAGCTCCAATCGGGGGCACCACCTGCAGTTGAATGCCTAGTGTCAGGCATGCAACTACACTCCTCCTCTCCCCGCCGCCCCCCGACAAAAAACACAAAGGACAATTGCAGTTGGTAGGGAGGCGTGCAATTGCAGTCGAGGGCAACACATCGAGTTGCAAGCCTAGTGTCCGGCATGCAACTGCACCCCCCCTTCTCGCCACCCACGACCAAACAAAAGGTTGGGTGCGGTTGCAATCAAGGGTGACACTTGAGTTACAAGTCTAGTGTCCGGAATGCAACTGCCCCTCTGTCCCTCGCCCTCAAACAAAAAAAGAAGGCCAATTTCAGTCGGGAAGGAGGCATGCAATTGCATTTGAGGGCTACACTTGCAATTCCAGCCATGTTAGGAGACATGAAGTTATTGTCGGAGTGACACTTGCAGTTGCATACCTAGTGTTCAGATGCAATTGCCCCCATCTCTCGTCGCTTACTTGCAAAAAAGGCCAGTTGCAGTCTTGTGTGTAGGCATGCAATTGCAGTCGAGGACGACACTTGCATTTGCAAGCCTAGTCTCAGACATCTAACTACCTCTCTCGCGGCCCACCAATATAAAAAAGGTGTGCTGCGGTTGTGTATTTGGACATACAGTTGCAATCAAGGGTGACACTTGCAATTGCAAGCCTATTGTCGGACATGCAACTGCCCCCTCTCCCACCACCCCTGACAAAAGCACAAGGCTAGTTGTAGTCGAGAGGGAGACATTCACCCTTGTAGTTGTATGCCTAGTATTGGACATGCACCCCCCCCCCCCCCCCCACACACACAATCTTCAACCGCCCACTTACAAAACAAAGGTCAATTGCATTCGGGGTGTGTGGACATGCAGTTTCAGTCGGGGGCAACACTTGCACTTGCATGTCTAGTGTTACCCTCACCTCTCCCCACTGCCCACTAACAGTTGAAGTTGCAAGCCTAGTGTCGGAGCTGCAATTGCCTTGTTCTCCCGATAAAAAAAAGAAAACAAAAAGAAATGTACACAGAAGCCAGACCTTCACCAATTACATGTGGAGTAAGACGTGTGTAGTTGTGCATGGATAAACGAACATGCTGCATACAATCAACATTTCATTCGAGGCTGAAAAATAAGGAATAAATAGAAACATAATTATACACGGATACGATGCGTGCAGTCACATGTGGATGTATGTACATGTAGCTGATAGTATGGTTTTAAAATTGACAAAAATAAGTGTGAACAGTTAATAACTAATAAAAATCATAAAAATAAAAATGAAAAAACACACAAACATACTTCAAAGAAAGAATTATGAGAGAAAAAGAGAACAAAAAAGAATGAGAAGAATGGAAATAACCAATAATTTTAAAAGAAGCAACAAAAATAAAATTCAAAAATAAATGTATCCTAGAAATCCAAAATTAATTGGTCAACCCATTTTGAAAAAATCATACACAATGTTGCGATCGAAAAAGGAAGTGCAATACAAATTTGCACGAATCTTGGCGCATAGATTAAACGGTTTATCGTATTACCAATTCTTATCTGAGCAAACCTTGACACACAGCATGGAGGAATATAAAAAAACATGGAGAAAAATAAGGGTGTGCATTGATTATGACATGCTAAAGGATATAGGGGAAGACACTAAACGTGGAGGAGGAGGACACACATGCTGGTCTAGATTTTTTTTGTTAGAAAAAAGAAGACAACACAGTACCCGCTCTTTGCACTTTGCACCAGGTCCTTCTAACCACAGCCCAACAGACAAAGAAAAAGGAACAGGCCGGCTGCATCATCCTAACAAGCCGATTTTAAAGCGTGACAAGCAGCTAGCATAAAAATATATTTAATGAGGGCGTAGACTGGGACTTGGATATAAATCGGTTAGACTGAGTTTTAGTTGCTCCGTTCCTCCATCAAGGGGAAACCTTTCATATCTGCGTACAAAAGGCTCCCGGTTGTTTGATCAAGAGAGCAACCTTTCATATCTGCGTACAAAAGGCTCCCGGTTGTTTGATCAAGAGAGCAAGTAAAGCTGCCAAGTAACCAATTCATCCCTTTATTCTCAAGTTCTTATGAGATTGTTTGCCAACTTGACACCACCACCCATGACCAATCGATCACTTTACTTTTACTTTGGTCACATATTCGCTTTGTATATACATCACACTTCATTCTTTGTCCACAAAAGCAACCGTGATGTTTCTAAGTGAACATACGGCGTCAAAAGGCTCACACATATATCACTTTATCGGATGTCTTAACCATCTGAGCATTCGTGTGACACCGGTCGTCCATGGTCTTCATTTGCAGCGCATATAAATCCTATGCAGGGCGCCATTCTAAGACAAAGCCGGCTAGGCACGCGGGACACGTACGAGCTGCAAGTGCAAGCTCGCTACAACTAGGACGGGAATGGTGGCGGCGCTGTGGGACATCCTGGCGAAGGCTGCCAACGTGGCGCAGATGTCCGGCGTTCACGCCGCCATGCTGCTCGCCGTGGGCATGAGCCTCCTGCACATCCCAGAGAGCAGGCGGGAGTGCGCCAAGCTCGAGCGGTGCAGCCGCAGGCTCCACGCGCTCCTGCAGTGGCCGACGGGCTGCGGCGCCGCGCTGCTCTGCTCGGAGATGGGAGGCCCCGTGCTAATAGCGCTAGTCAACGCGGCCGGCCTCGTGGACTCCTACAAGAAGAGCACTCTCTTGCACCGCGTCCGGAGGGGCAGGGGCATGGCCGCCCAGCTCCGGGACATGCAGGACGTCGTCGACTCCTACTGCGGCCTCCTGCTCTGCGTCAACTCGCAACTCCTGCTACAACCAGCGACTCGTCGTCCCCCGTCAGATGCTACGTACGGGTACGTGCATGAACTTGAGATACACATTGATTTGATTAGGACATTCTAGAAAACTGTTCCTATGACACCATCATGCTAATTTGATTGGCGACGCAGGATTCATGAGGTGAATGAGAATGAGCCATCACAGACAGTAACCAATAGCCCGGGAGCTGCAGAAACTCGTGGCACTCGAAAGCCCGACGATGATGGCGAGGGGAGCAACATAGGCAGCCGGACAGGCGACACCGGTCCAGCTGGACGTGAAAGAAGCGCCACTGCTTAAGTGAAAGAAGCGTGACCGCTTAACTAGTACTCCCTCTATAAACTAATATAAAAAGTTAAAATTATTAAAATAGTATTTTAAATATTTTTATATTAGTTTATGGAGGTAGTATTAGTAATTTCCCATGAGTAGGCTGATCCCAATAGGCTAAAGTGAATTCTCAGTGCTTGCTTTTTCATTTGCTGCAAAAGTGAATAATGCACCATCTGTATACATATATGTATATATGTAAGCTTGGAAGATTTTTTTAGACCTTTCTTGGCGAGCTTTATTTATTAGCAATAACACTTACATATAGTCTACTAACAGAGAAAGAACTAGAACTAAATTCGGAGAGTCCACTCGCTAAAATTATGGCCGAGGTTTTGATTGCGCGTGAGTTGGCTGACATTGGCAAGAAAAGTAACTAGAGTTAGCTAAAGTGCATTGGCATGCCAACAAGTTGGCAACCATCTAAACCAAACCAATTTTGGTGTGGCACCCCGGCTCACACAGATCGGAACACCCCGTATTTCAGCTCAGAGATCAAGTCTTCTGAAAGACGACACTGCTTGACATAGAATGAATCAGCTCTTTATTACAAATACTCGGGGATACGAAGGTTCCGATATAACACTGAATTACAACGGCACGGCGACACTACGCCTATTCAGGTAGCTCTATGCTAGCAGCAGAACAAATCGTAGTAGCAGAATAACTTCTAGCAATGGAACAACGACGACAGTGATGAACGCCACTCTGCAGGGACACATATGTTAGTATATTGTACCCATACCACGGAACCCATGGTCTCGTGCTCCCATTCGGGTGGACCAATGGCGTTCCGACAAAACCAATCTATTGCATGGCGCTCTCCCGGCCACTCCAACCAACTCCCGTGTGGGCTAAGTCATGGGTGGCCCCCGGATGCCACTCTGGACATCAAAGACCACCGTCATGGCAAAACAAAAACGGTCCCAAACGGAGACAATGGTACCATACAACGACAATGGGCACACAAGGCTTACGGTTGTCTACCTAATCAAGGTAGCACACGCACATAACCTTCCCTAGTTGGAGGCACCGGCGGGAGGCATGACAATAAACCGCATTAGGGCCTTCCCATACACGCAAGTGTGGCTGCACTCCTCAGCTCAACTCGATGGCACTATGACTCAGCTAACAGGTGTTCAAGTTTAATTAATATCCGGTTAAACTTGAAAAGTAATGAGCCGAGTCATAATAAAAATAACAGGATGAAATGATAATGCATATGAGCATAATATCAGCGTAAACATGGATGTGAAATCTAACCATTTAATGTGTGAAGCATTAGCATCAACAATAATAAAGCACTTAGTCTACTCGATGCAAATGAACATGGCATAGCGATGATCATGCATATCACAGATACTTTTCATAACTAAAGATAATCATGCATCACATGAACACTACTATCACTAGCATGTAATAATAACAAGCATTACATATGAGAATAATACTAGCAAGTAGTCACATAACTAATAGGGTGCACAAGCACAAAGCATGAAGATGAACATGAATCCACAAGCATACCGAAACAGAAATACGAGTAGTGGATGAGCAAACAATTATAAAATATTTAAGTATGATAACATGGCAACTGCAATGCCATCATGCAAGTGGCTGTCGTGGCTTGCCTAAGGATGAAGAGATTGTTGGGGAACGTAGCATAAAATCGAAATTTTCCTACGCATATTCAGATCTTCCTATGGAGAGACCAGCAACGAGAGAGGGGTAAGAGCATCTTCATACCTTTGAAGATCGCTAAGCGGAAGCGTTGCTAGAACGCGGTTGATGGAATCGTACTCGCAGCGATTCGGATCGCGGTGTGATTCCGATCTAGTGCCGAACTACGGCACCTCCGCGTTCAACACACGTGCAGCCCGGTGACGTCTCCCGCACCTTGATCGAGCAAGGAGGAGGGAGAGGTTGGGGAAGAACTCCAGCACATGACGGCGTGGTGTCGATGGAGAGACGAGGTCTCCCGACAGGGCTTCGCCAAGCACCGGCACAGAGGAGGAGGAAGAAGGGCAGGGCTGCGCCGAGGGAGAGGGAGAAATCTGTCTCCCAAGGGCCAAAACCCCTCTCTATTTATAGGAGGAAGGGGAGGGGGTGCACCACCCCTAGGGTTCCCCCCTAGGTGGTGCGGTAGCCACCAGATGGGAAAAGGGGCGGCGGCTAGTGTGGGAGGGGGTGGCGCACCACCTGGTGGGCCTTAGGCCCACCTGGCTTAGGGTTTGCCCCCCCTTTCCCTCTCCCTTGCGCATTGGGCTGAGTGGGGAGGCGCACCAGCCCACCTAGGGGCTGGTTCCCATCCCCACTTAGCCCACCTTACCTCCCGGGGTCGTTGCCCCCCTTCGGTGGTCCCGGTGGTCCCGGTACATTACCGGTGATGCCCGAAACACTTCCGGTATCCGAAACCATCTGTCCCATATATCAATCTTTACCTCCGGACCATTCCGGAGCTCCTCGTGACGTCCGGGATCTCATCCGAGACTTCGAACAACTTTCGGTAACCTCGTATAACAATTCCCTATAACCCTAGCGTCATCGAACCTTAAGTGTGTAGACCCTACGGGTTCGGGAGACAGGCAGACATGACCGAGACGCCTCTCTGGCCAATAACCATCAGCGGGGTCTGGATACTCATGGTGGCTCCCACTTGCTCCACGATGATCTCATCGGATGAACCACGATGTCAAGGATTCAATTAATCCCGTATACGATTCCCTTTGTCTGTTGGTATAGAACTTGCCCGAGATTCGATCGTCGGTATACCTATACCTTGTTCAATCTCGTTACCGGTAAGTCTCTTTACTCGTTCCGTAGCACGTCATTGTGTGACCAACTCCTTAGTCACCTTGAGCTTATGATGATGTTCTACCGAGTGGGCCCAGAGATACCTCTCCGTCACACGGAGTGACAAATCCCGATCTCGATTCGTACCAACCCAACAGACACTTTCGGAGGTACCCGTAGTGCACCTTTATAGTCACCCAGTTACGTTGTGACGTTTGATACACCCAAAGCACTCCTACGGTATCCGGGAGTTGCACAATCTCACGATCGAAGGAAAAGATACTTGACATTATAAAAGCTTTAGCATACGAACAATACGATCTAGTGCTATGCTTAGGATTGGGTCTTGTCCATCACATCATTCTCCCAATGATGTGATCCCGCTATCAATGACATCTAATGCCCATGATCAGGAAACCATGATCATCTATTGACTAATGAGCTAGCCAACTAGAGGCTTGCTAGGGACACATTGTGATCTATTTATTCACACATGTATTACCGTTTCCTGTTAATACAATTATAGCATGAACAATAGACAATTATCATGAACAAGGAAATATGATAATAACCATTTTATTATTGCCTCTAGGGCATATTTCCAACAGTCTACCACTTGCACTAGAGTCAATAATCTAGTTATATTCTGATGTGTCGAACACCCATAGCATTATGGTGTTGATCATGTTTTGCTCGTGGAAGAGGTTTAGTCAACGGGTCTGCAATATTCAGATCCGTGTGTACTTTACAAATATCTATCACTCCACTCTAGACATGGTCCTGGATGGAGTTGTAGCGGCGTTTGATATGCTTCGTCTTCCGATGAAACCTGGGCTCCTTGGCTATGGCAATGACCCCAGTGTTATCACAGAAGAGTGTCATTGGACCCGACGCGCTTGGAACCACTCCAAGGTCGGTGATGAGCTCCTTCATCCAAATTCCTTCATGAGCTGCTTCTGAAGCAGCTATGTACTCCGCTTCACATGTAGATGCTGCCACGACTTCTTGCTTGCTGCTGCACCAGCTCACTGCCCCACCATTCAACACATATACGTATCCGGTCTGTGACTTAGAGTCATCCGGATCTGTGTCGAAGCTAGCGTCTACGTAGCCCTTTACGACGAGCTCTTCGTCACCTCCATAAACGAGAAACATTTCCTTAGTCCTTTTCAGGTACTTAAGGATATTCTTGACCGTTGTCCAGTGTTCCATACCGGGATCACTTTGGTACCTCCCTACCAAGCTTATGGCAAGGTTTATATCAGGTCTGGTACACAGCATGGCATACATTAGAGAGCCCACGGCTGATGCGTAGGGGACATAACTCATCTTCTCTCTATCTGCTGCCGTGGTCGGCGACTGAGTCTTACTCAATCTCACACCTTGCAAAACTGGCAAGAACCCTTTCTTTGAGTTTTCCATATTGAACTTCTTCAATATCTTGTCAAGGTATGTACTTTGCGAAAGACCTATGAGGCGTCTTGATCTATCTCTATAGATCTTGATGCCTAATATGTATGCAGCTTCTCCAAGGTCCTTCATTCAAAAACTTTTGTTCAAATAGGCCTTTATGCTCTCCAACATCTCTATATTATTCCCCATCAATAATATGTCATCCACATACAGTATGAGGAAAGCTACAGAGCTCCCACTCACTTTCTTGTACAGACATGCTTCTCCGTAAACCTGTATGAACCCAAACGCTTTAATCACCTCATTAAAGCGAATGTTCCAACTCCGAGATGCTTGCACCAGCCCATAGATGGAGCGCTGGAGCTTGCACACTTTTTTAGCACCCTTAGGGTCGACAAAACCTTCTAGTTGCATCATATACAACTCTTCCTTAAGGTTCCCGTTAAGGAACGCTGTTTTGACGTCCATTTGCCAAATTTCATAATCATAAAAGGCGGCAATTGCTAACATGATTCGGACTGATTTCAGCTTCGCTACGGGAGAGAAAGTCTCTTCGTAGTCAACTCCTTGAATTTGTCGAAAATCCTTTGCAACAAGTCGAGCTTTGTAAACGGTTACATTACCGTTTGCATCAGTCTTCTTCTTGAAGATCCATTTATTTTCTATGGCTCGTCGGTCATCGGGCAAGTCCACCAAAGTCCATACTTTGTTCTCATACATGGATCCTATCTCAGATTTCATAGCCTCAAGCCATTTGTTGGAATCCGGGCCCGCCATTGCTTCTTCATAGTTCGAAGGTTCACCGTTGTCTAACAACATGATTTCCATCACAGGGTTGCCGTACCACTCTGGTGCGGAGCGTGCCCTTGTGGACCTTCGCGGTTCAGTAGTAACTTGATCCGAAGCTTCATGATCATCATCATTAACTTCCTCTTCAGTTGGTGTAGGCGCCACAGGAACAACTTCCCGCGCTGCGCTACTATCCTGTTCGAGAGGGGGTGTAATTACCTCATCAAGTTCTACCTTCCTCCCACTTACTTCTTTCGAGAGAAACTCTTTCTCTAGAAAGGATCCGTTCTTGGCAACAAAGGTCTTACCTTCGGATCTAAGATAGAAGGTATACCCAATAGTTTCCTTAGGGTATCCTATGAATACACATTTCTCCGCTTTGGGTTCGAGCTTTTTTGGTTGAAGTTTCTTCACATAAGCATCGCAGCCCCAAACTTTAAGAAATGACAACTTAGGTTTCTTGCCAAACCATAGTTCATACGGTGTCGTCTCAATTGGATTTAGACGGTGCCCTATTTAAAGTGAATGCTGCAGTTTCTAATGCGTATCCCTAAAATGATAGCGGTAGGTCGGTAAGAGACATCATAGATCGTACCATTGTTGGAATTATGCCCTAGAGGCAATAATAAATATAGTTATTATTATAATTCCTGTATCAAGATAATCGTTTATTATCCATGCTATAATTGTATTGAATGAAGACTCATTTACATGTGTGGATACATAGACAAAAGACTGTCCCTAGCAAGCCTCTAGTTGGCTAGCGAGTTGATCAAAGATAGTCAGTGTCTTCTGATTATGAACAAGGTGTTGTTGCTTGATAACTGGATCACGTCATTAGGAGAATCACGTGATGGACTAGACCCAAACTAATAGACGTAGCATGTTGATCGTGTCATTTTGTTGCTACTGTTTTTTTGCGTGTCAAGTATTTGTTCCTATGACCATGAGATCATATAACTCACTAACACCGGAGGAATACTTTGTGTGTATCAAACGTCGCAACGTAACTGGGTGACTATAAAGATGCTCTACAGGTATCTCCGAAGGTGTTCGTTGAGTTAGTATGGATCAAGACTGGGATTTGTCATTCCGTGTGACGGAGAGGTATCTCGGGGCCCACTCGGTAATACAACATCACACACAAGCCTTGCAAGCAATGTAACTTAGTGTAAGTTGCGGGATCTTGTATTACGGAACGAGTAAAGAGACTTGCCGGTAAACGAGATTGAAATAGGTATGCGGATACTGACGATCGAATCTCGGGCAAGTAACATACCGAAGGACAAAGGGAATGACATACGGGATTATATGAATGCTTGGCACTGTGGTTCAAACGATAAGATCTTCGTAGAATATGTAGGATCCAATATGGGCATCCAGGTCCCGCTATTGGATATTGACCGAGGAGTCTCTCGGGTCATGTCTACATAGTTCTCGAACCCGCAGGGTCTGCACACTTAAGGTTCGACGTTGTTTTATGCGTATTTGAGTTATATGGTTGGTTACCAAATGTTGTTCGGAGCCCCGGATGAGATCACAGACGTCACGAGGGTTTCCGGAATGGTCCGGAAACGAATATTGATATATAGGATGACCTCATTTGATTACCGGAAGGTTTTCGGAGTTACCGGGAACGTACCGGGAATGACGAAAGGGTTCCGGGAGTTCACCGGGGGGGGGGGCAACCCACCCCGGGGAAGCCCATAGGCCTTGGGGGTGGCACACCAGCCCTTAGTGGGCTGGTGGGACAGCCCAAGAAGGCCCTATGCGCCATAGGAAGAAAATCAAAGAGAAAAGAAAAAAAAAGGAGGAGGTGGGAAAGGAAAGAAGGACTCCACCCACCAAACCAAGTAGGACTCGGTTTGGGGGGGGAGACCTTCCCCCCTTGGCTCGGCCGACCCCCTTGGGGCTCCTTGAGCCCCAAGGCAAGGCTCCCCCTCTCCCACCTATATATACGGAGGTTTTAGGGCTGATTTGAGACGACTTTTCCACGGCAGCCCGACCACATACCTCCACGGTTTTTCCTCTAGATCACGTTTCTGCGGAGCTCGGGCGGAGCCCTGCTGAGACGAGATCATCACCAACCTATGGAGCGCCGTCACGCTGCCGGAGAACTCTTCTACCTCTCCGTCTCTCTTGCTGGATCAAGAAGGCCGAGATCATCGTCGAGCTGTACGTGTGCTGAATGCGGAGGTGCCGTCCGTTCGGCACTATATCGTGGGACTGATCGCGGGACGGTTCAATGGGCGGATCGAGGGACGTGAGGACGTTCCACTACATCAACCGCATTCACTAACGCTTCTGCTGTACGGTCTACAAGGGTTCGTAGATCACACATCCCCTCTCGTAGATGGACATCACCATGATAGGTCTTCGTGCGCGTAGGAAATTTTTTGTTTCCCATGCGACGTTCCCCATGAGTGGCATCATGAGCTAGGTTCATGCGTAGATGTCTTCTCGAGTAGAACACAAAAGTTTTGTGGGCGGTGATGTGCATTTTGCTGCCCTCCTTAGTCTTCTCTTGATTCCGCGGTATTGTTGGATTGAAGCGGCTTGGACCGACATTACTCGTACGCTTACGAGAGACTGGTTTCATCGCTACGAGTAACCCCGTTGCTCAAAGATGACTGGCAAGTGTCAGTTTCTCCAACTTTAGTTGAATCGGATTTGACCGAGGAGGTCCTTGGATGAGGTTAAATAGCAACTCATATATCTCCATTGTGGTGTTTGCGTAAGTAAGATGTGATCCTACTAGATACCCATGGTCACCACGTAAAACATGCAACAACAAAATTAGAGGACGTCTAACTTGTTTTTGCAGGGTATGCTTGTGATGTGATATGGCCAACGATGTGATGTGATATATTGGATGTATGAGATGATCATGTTGTAATAGATAATATCGACTTGCACGTCGATGGTACGGCAACCGGCAGAAGCCATAGGGTTGTCTTTATACTAACGTTTGTGCTTGCAGACGCGTTTACTATTTTGCTAGGATGTAGCTTTAGTAGTAATAGCATGAGTAGCACGACAACCCCGATGGCGACACATTGATGGAGATCATGGTGTGGCGCCGGTGACAAGAAGATCGTGCCGGTGCTTTGGTGATGGAGATCAAGGAGCACGTGATGATGGCCATATCATGTCACTTATGAATTGCATGTGATGTTAATCCTTTTATGCACCTTATTTTGCTTAGAACGACGGTAGCATTATGAGGTGATCTCTCACTAAAACTATGCTCAACTCACGTGATGATCGGACTTGAGCTAGTGTAAGTGGATCATGAACCACTCAAATGACTAGAGAGATGTACTTTTTGAGTGGGAGTTTAGCGAATAATTTGATTAAGTTAAACTCTAGTTATCTTGAACATAGTCTAAGTCCACTTTGAATATATTTGTGTTGTAGATCATGGCTCACGCGACAGTCATCCTGAATTTTAATACGTTCCTAGAGAAAGCTAAGTTGAAAGATGATGGAAGCAACTTTGTAGACTGGGCTCATAATCTTAAGCTAATCTTACAAGCTGGGAAGAAGGATTATGTCCTTAATGCTGCGCTAGGAGATGAACCACCCGCTACGGCTGATCAGGATGTTAAGAACGCTTGGTTAGCGCGTAAGGAGGACTACTCAGTAGTTCAATGTGCAGTCTTGTATGGCTTAGAACCGGGACTTCAACGTCGCTTTGAGCGTCATGGAGCATTTGAGATGTTCCAGGAGTTGGAGTTTATCTTTCAGAAGAATGCCCGGATCGAGAGGTATGAGACCTCCGATAAATTCTATGCTTGCAAGATGGAGGAGAACTCGTCTGTCAGTGAACATGTGCTCAAAATGTCTGGGTACTCAAACCGTCTAGCTGAACTGGGGATTGAACTCCCGCAAGAAGCTATCACTGACAGAATCCTTCAATCACTGCCGCCAAGCTACAAAGGCTTTGTGTTGAACTACAACATGCAAGGGATGAACAAGTCTCCCGGCGAGTTGTTTGCGATGTTGAAAGTCGCAGAGTCTGAACTCCGTAAAGAGCATCAAGTGTTGATGGTGAATAAGACCACTAGTTTCAAGAGAAACGGCAAAGGCAAGAAGGGCAATTCGAAGAAGAGCGGCAAGCCTGTTGCCAATCCGCCGAAGAAACCCAAAGCTGGACCTAAGCCTGAAACGGAGTGTTTCTATTGCAAGGGTATGGGTCACTGGAAGCGCAATTGCCCCAAGTATCTGGCAGATAAGAAGGCGGGCAAAGAAAATCAGGTATATTTGATATACATGTTATTGATGTGTACTTTACCGGCTCTCGTAGTAGTGCCTGGGTATTCGATACCGGTTCTGTTGCTCACATTTGCAACTCGAAGCAGGAACTGCGGAATAGACGAAGGCTGGCGAAAGACGAAGTGACGATGCGCGTAGGAAATGGTTCCAAGGTTGATGCAATCGCCGTCGGCACAGTGTCACTTCAGCTACCATCGGGATTAGTGATGAACTTAAATCATTGTTATTTAGTGCCTGCGTTGAGCATGAACATTATATCTGGATCTTGTTTATTGCGAGACGGTTACTCTTTTAAGTCTGAGAATAATGGTTGTTCTATTTCTATGAGTAACATCTTTTATGGTCATGCACCGAATGTGAGAGGATTGTTCATATTGAATCTTGATAGCGATACACATACACATAAAATTGAGACCAAAAGAGTTAGAGTAAACAATGATAGCGCCATATTTTTGTGGCACTGCCGCTTGGGTCATATTGGTGTAAAGCGCATGAAGAAACTCCATGCTGGTGGACTTTTGGAGTCACTTGACTTTGATTCACTTGACACGTGCGAACCATGCCTCATGGGCAAGATGAGTAAGACTCCATTCTCCGGAACAATGGAGCGCGCAAGTGACTTGTTGGAAATCATACATACCGATGTGTGTGGTCCAGTGAGCGTAGAGGCACGCGGCGGATATCGTTATTTTCTCACCTTCACTGACGATTTAAGTAGATATGGTTATATCTACTTGATGAAGCAAAAGTCTGAAACATTTGAAAAGTTCAAACAATTTCAGAGTGAAGTGGAAAATCATCGTAACAAGAAGATCAAGTTCCTACGGTCTGATCGTGGGGGTGAATATCTGAGTTTCGAGTTTGGTGCTCACTTAAGACAATGTGGAATTGTTTCGCAGTTAACACCGCCTGGAACACCACCGCGTAATGGTGTGTCCGAACGTCGTAATCGTACTTTGTTAGAGATGGTGCGATCTATGATGTCTCTTACGAATTTGCCGTTATCTTTTTGGGGTTATGCATTAGAAACAGCTGCATTCACTTTAAATAGGGCACCATCAAAATCCGTCGAGACGACACCATACGAACTGTGGTATGGCAAGAGGCCAAAGTTGTCGTTTCTTAAAGTTTGGGGATGTGATGCTTATGTCAAAAAGCTTCAGCCTGAAAAGCTGGAACCCAAAGCGGAAAAATGCGTCTTCATAGGTTACCCAAAAGAGACAGTTGGGTACACCTTCTATCTCAAATCCGAGGGCAAAGTGTTTGTTGCTAAAAACGGAGCTTTTCTCGAGAAGTAGTTTCTCTCTAGAGAATTGAGTGGGAGGAAGATAGACCTTGACGAGGTTGTCGAACCTCTCATCCCTCTGGATGGTGGCGCAGGGCAAGGGGAAACCTCTGTCGTTGCGACGTCGGTTGAGGAGGAAGTTAATGATGATGATCATGAAACTCCGGTTCAAGTTTCTGTCGAACCACGCAGGTCGACGAGACCACGTGCTGCTCCAGAGTGGTACGGTAATCCCGTCTTATCAATCATGTTGTTGGACAACAATGAACCTGCAAGTTATGAAGAAGCAATGGTGGGCCCAGATTCCAACAAATGGCTAGAAGCCATGAAGTCCGAGATAGGATCCATGTATGAGAACAAAGTGTGGACTTTGGAGGTACTGCCTGAGGGCCGCAAGGCTATTCAGAATAAATGGATCTTTAAGAAGAAGACGGACGCTGACGGTAATGTGACCGTTTATAAAGCTCGACTTGTGGCAAAGGGTTTTTCACAAGTTCCAGGAGTTGACTAGGATGAGACTTTCTCACCCGTAGCGATGCTTAAGTCCGTCAGAATAATGTTAGCAATAGCTGCATTTTTCGATTATGAAATCTGGCAGATGGATGTCAAAACGGCGTTCCTTAACGGTTTCCTTAAGGAAGAGTTGTATATGATGCAACCCGAAGGTTTTGTCGATCCTAAGAATGCTAATAAAGTGTGCAAGCTCCAGCGATCCATTTATGGACTGGTGCAAGCATCTCGGAGTTGGAACAAACGCTTTGATGAGGTGATCAAAGCATTTGGGTTTATACAAGTGGTTGGAGAATCTTGTATTTACAAGAAAGTGAGTGGGAGCTCTGTGGCGTTTCTAATATTATATGTGGATGACATATTACTGATTGGAAACAATGTAGAGCTTTTGGAGAGCATAAAAGGTTACTTAAATAAAAGTTTCTCTATGAAGGACCTAGGAGAAACTGCTTACATTCTAGGCATTAAGATCTATAGGGATAGATCAAAACGCCTGATAGGACTTTCACAAAGCACATACCTTGATAAAGTTTTGAAGAGGTTCAAAATGGAACAGTCCAAGAAAGGGTTCTTGCCAGTTTTACAAGGTACGAGATTGAGTAAGACTCAGTGCCCAGCAACTGATGAAGATAGAGAGCATATGCGCTCCGTCCCCATGCTTCAGCCATAGGTTCTATCATGTATGCAACGCTGTGCACTAGACCGTATGTTAGCCTGGCCATAAGTATGGCAGGTAGGTTTCCAGAGTAATCCAGGAGTGGATCACTGGACAACGGTCAAGAATATCCTGAAGTACCTGAAAAGGACTAAGGAGATGTTTCTCGTGTATGGAGGTGACGAAGAGCTCGCCGTAAAAGGTTACGTCGATGCAAGCTTTGACACAGATCCGGACGACTCTAAGTCGCAAACCGGATACGTATTTATTCTTAATGGGGGTGCAGTAAGGTGGTGCAGTTCCAAGCAAAGCGTCGTAGCAGATTCTACATCTGAAGCGGAGTACATGGATGCCTCGGAGGCGGCTAAGGAGGGTGTCTGGATGAAGCAGTTCATGACGGATCTTGGAGTGGTGCCAAGCGCACTGAATCCAATAACCTTGTTCTGTGACAACACGGCTGTCATTGCCTTAGCAAAGGAACCACGGTTTCACAAGAAGACCACACACATCAAACGACGCTTGAACCTCATCCGCGACTACGTCGAGGAAGAGGACGTAAATATATGCAAAGTGCACACGGATCTGAATGTAGCAGACCCGCTGACTAAACCTCTTCCACGGCCAAAACATGATCGACACCAGAACTGTATGGGTGTTAGATTTATTACAATGTAATTCACATGGTGATGTGAGGGCTAGATTATTGACTCTAGTGCAAGTGGGAGACTATTGGAATTATGCCCTAGAGGCAATAATAAATATATAGTTATTATTATAATTCCTGTATCAAGATAATAGTTTATTATCCATGCTATAATTGTATTGAATGAAGACTCATTTACATGTGTGGATACATAGACAAAACACCGTCCCTAGCATGCCTCTAGTTGGCTAGCCAGTTGATCGATGATAGTCAGTGTCTTCTGACTATGAACAAGGTGTTGTTGCTTGATAACTGGATCACGTCATTGGGAGAATCACGTGATGGACTAGACCCAAACTAATAGACGTAGCATGTTGATCGTGTCATTTTGTTGCTACTGTTTTCTGCGTGTCAAGTATTTGTTCCTATGACCATGAGATCATATAACTCACTGACACCGGAGGAATGCTTTGTGTGTATCAAACGTCACAACGTAACTGGGTGACTATAAAGATGCTCTACAGGTATCTCCGAGGGTGTTAGTTGAGTTAGTATGGATCAAGACTGGGATTTGTCACTCCGTGTGACGGAGAGGTATCTCGGGGCCCACTCGGTAATACAACATCACACACAAGCCTTGCAAGCAATGTAACTTAGTGTAAGTTGCGGGATCTTGTATTACGGAACGAGTAAAGAGACTTGCCGGTAAACGAGATTGAAATAGGTATGCGGATAGTGACGATCGAATCTCGGGCAAGTAACATACCGAAGGACAAAGGGAATGACATACGGGATTATACGAATCCTTGGCACTGAGGTTCAAACGATAAGATCTTCGTAGAATATGTAGGATCCAATATGGGCATCCAGGTCCCGCTATTGGATATTGACCGAGGAGTCTCTCGGGTCATGTCTACATAGTTCTCGAACCCGCAAGGTCTGCACACTTAAGGTTCGACGTTGTTTTATGCGTATATGAGTTATATGGTTGGTTACCAAATGTTGTTCGGAGTCTGTGATGAGATCACGGACGTCACGAGGGTTTCCGGAATGGTCAGGAAACGAAGATTGATATATAGGATGACCTCATTTGATTACCGGAAGGTTTTCGGAGTTACCGGGAATGTACCGGGAATGACGAATGGGTTCCGGAATTCACCGGGGGGGGGGGGGGCAACCCACCCCGGGGAAGCCCATAGGCCTTGGGGGAGACAGACCAGCCCTTAGTGGGCTGGTGGGACAGCCCACAAGTGATCTATGCGCCAAGAGAAGAAAAATCAAGAGGAAAAGAAAAAAAAAAGGAGGAGGTGGGAAGGGAGGGGGACTCCCTCCCACCAAACCTAGTCCAACTCGGTTTGGGGGGGAGAGTCCTCCCCCTTGGACTCGGCCGAACCCCTTGGGGTTCCTTGAGCCCCAAGGCAAGGCCCCCTCCCTCCCACCTATATATACGGAGGTTTTAGGGCTGATTTGAGATGACTTTTCCACGGCAGCCCGACCACATACCTCCACGGTTTTTCCTCTAGATCGCGTTTCTGCGGAGCTCGGGCGGAGCCCTGCTGAGACAAGGTCATCACCAACCTCCGGAGCGCCGTCACGCTGCCGGAGAACTCTTCTACCTCTCCGTCTCTCTTGCTGGATCAAGAAGGCCGAGATCATCGTCGAGCTGTACGTGTGCTGAACGCGGAGGTGCCGTCCGTTCGGTACTAGATCGTGGGACTGATCGCGGGATTGTTCACGGGGCGGATCAAGGGACGTGAGGACGTTCCACTACATCAACCACGTTCTCTAACGCTTCTGCTGTACGGTCTACAAGGGTACGTAGATCACTCATCCCCTCTCGTAGATGGACATCACCATGATAGGTCTTCGTGCGCGTAGGAAAATTTTTGTTTCCCATGCGACGTTCCCCAATATGGACTTGAGCTAGTGTAAGTGGATCATGAACCACTCAAATGACTAGAGAGATGTACTTTTTGAGTGGGAGTTTAGCGAATAATTTGATTAAGTTAAACTCTAATTATCTTGAACATAGTCTAAGTCCACTTTGAAAATATTTGTGTTGTAGATCATGGCCCACGCGACAGTCACCCTGAATTTTAATACGTTCCTAGAGAAAGCTAAGTTGAAAGATGATGGAAGCAACTTTGTAGACTGGGCTCATAATCTTAAGCTAATCTTACAAGCTGGGAAGAAGGATTATGTCCTTAATGCTGCGCTAGGAGATGAACCACCCGCTACAGCTGATCAGGATGTTAAGAACGCTTGGTTAGCACGTAAGGAGGACTACTCAATAGTTCAATGTGCAGTCTTGTATGGCTTAGAACCGGGACTTCAACGTCGCTTTGAGCGTCATGGAGCATTTGAGATGTTCCAGGAGTTGAAGTTTATCTTTCAGAAGAACGCCCGGATCGAGAGGTATGAGACCTCCGATAAATTCTATGCTTCCAAGATGGAGGAGAACTCGTCTGCCAGTGAACATGTGCTCAAAATGTCTGGGTACTCAAACCGTCTAGCTGAGCTAGGGATTGAACTCCCGCAAGAGGCTATCACTGACAGAATCCTTCAATCACTGCCGCCAAGCTATAAAGGCTTTGTGTTGAACTACAATATGCAAGGGATGAACAAGTCTCTCGGCGAGTTGTTTGCGATGCTGAAAGTCGCAGAGTCTGAACTCCGTAAAAAGCATCAAGTGTTGATGGTGAATAAGACCACTAGTTTCAAGAGAAACGGCAAAGGCAAGAAGGGTAATTCAAAGAAGAGCGGCAAGCCTGTTGCCAATCCGAGAAAGAAACCCAAAGCTGGACCTAAGCCTGAAACAGAGTGTTACTATTGCAAGGGTATGGGTCACTCGAAGCGCAATTGCCCCAAGTATCTGGCAGATAAGAAGGCGGCCAAACAAAAATCAGGTATATTTGATATACATGTTATTGATGTGTACTTAACCGGCTCTCGTAGTAGTGCATGGGTATTCGATACCGGTTCTGTTGCTCATATTTGCAACTCGAAACAGGAACCGGGGAATAGACGAAGGCTGGCGAAAGATGAAGTGACGATGCGCGTAGGAAATGTTTCCAAGGTTGATGCAATCGCCGTCGGCACAGTTTCACTTCAGTTACCATCAGGATTAGTTATGAACTTGAATCATTGTTATTTAGTGCCTGCGTTGAGCATGAACATTATATCTGGATCTTGTTTATTGCGAGACGGTTACTCTTTTAAGTCAGAGAATAATGGTTGTTCTATTTCTATGAGTAACATCTTTTATGGTCATGCACCGAATGTGAGAGGATTGTTCATATTGAATCTTGATAGCGATACACACATACATAACATTGAGACCAAAAGAGTTAGAGTTAACAATGGTAGCACCATATTTTTGTGGCACTGCCGCTTAGGTCATATTGGTGTAAAGCGCATGAATAAACTCCATGCCGATGGACTTTTGGAGTCACTTGACTTTGATTCACTTGACACGTGCAAACCATGCCTCATGGGCAAGATGACTAAAACTCCGTTCTCCGGAACAATGGAGCGTGCAAGTGACTTGTTGGAAATCATACATACCGATGTGTGTGGTCCGATGAGCGTAGAGGCACGCGACGGATATCGTTATTTTCTCACCTTCACTGACGATTTGAGTAGATATGGTTATGTCTACTTAATGAAGCACAAGTCTGAAACATTTGAAAAGTTCAAGCAATTTCAGAGTGAAGTTGAAAATCATCGTAACAAGAAGATCAAGTTCCTACGGTCTGATCGTGGGGGTGAATATCTGAGTTTCGAGTTTGGTGCTCACTTAAGACAATGTGGAATTGTTTCACAGTTGACACCGCCTAGAACACCACAGCGTAATGGTGTGTTCGAACGTCGTAATCGTACTTTATTAGAGATGGTGCGATCTATGATGTCTCTTACTGATTTGCCGTTATCGTTTTGGGGTTATGCATTAGAAACAACTGCATTCACTTTAAATAGGGCACCATCAAAATCCGTTGAGACGACACCATACGAACTGTGGTATGGCAAAAGGCCAAAGTTGTCGTTTCTTAAAGTTTGGGGATGTGATGCTTATGTCAAAAAGCTTCAGCCTGAAAAGCTGGAACCCAAAGCGGAAAAGTGCGTCTTCATAGGTTACCCGAAAGAGACAGTTGGGTACACCTTCTATCTCAAATCCGAGGGCAAAGTGTTTGTTGCTAAAAATGGAGCTTTTCTCGAGAAGGAGTTTCTCTCGAGAGAATTGAGTGGGAGGAAGATAGAACTTGACGAGGTTGTCGAACCTCTCATCCCTCTGGATGGTGGCGCAGGGCAAGGGGAAACCTGTGTCGTTGCGACGCCGGTTGAGGAGGAAGTTAATGATAATGATCATGAAACTCCGGTTCAAGTTTCTGTCGAACCACGCAGGTCGACGAGACCACGTGCTGCTCCAGAGTGGTACGGTAATCCCGTCTTATCAATCATGTTGTTGGACAACAATGAACCTGCAAATTATGAAGAAGCAATGGTGGGCCCAGATTCCAACAAATTCCTAGAAGCCATGAAGTCCGAGATAGGATCCATGTATGAGAACAAAGTGTGGACTTTGGAGGTACTGCCTGAGGGCCGCAAGGCTATTCAGAACAAATGGATCTTTAAGAGGAAGACGGACGCTGACGGCAATGTGTCCGTTTATAAAGCTCGACTTGTGGCAAAGGGTTTTTCACAAGTTCAAGGAGTTGACTACGATGAGACATTCTCACCCGTAGCAATGCTTAAGTTCGTCAGAATCATGTTAGCAATAGCTGCATTTTCCGATTATGAAATCTGGGAGATGGATGTCAAAACGGCGTTCCTTAACGGTTTCCTTAAGGAAGAATTGTATATGAGGCAACCCGAAGGTTTTGTCGATCCTAAGAATGCTAACAAAGTGTGCAAGCTCCAGCGATCCATTTATGGACTGGTGCAAGCATCTCGGAGTTGGAACAAACGCTTTGATGAGGTGATCAAAGCATTTGGGTTTATACAAGTGGTTGGAGAATCTTGTATTTACAAGAAAGTGAGTGGGAGCTCTGTGGCGTTTCTAATATTATATGTGGATGACATATTGCTGATTGGAAACAGCGTAGAGTTTTTGGAGAGCATAAAGGATTACTTGAATAAAAGTTTCTCTATGAAGGACCTAGGAGAAGCTGCTTACATTCTAGGCATTAAGATCTACAGGGATAGATCAAAACGCCTGATAGGACTTCCACAAAGCACATACCTTGATAAAGTTTTGAAGAGGTTCAAAATGGAACAATCCAAGAAAGGGTTCTTGCCAGTTTTACAAGGTACGAGATTGAGTAAGACTCAGTGCCCAGCAACTGATGAGGATAGAGAGCATATGCGCACCATCCCCTATGCTTCAGCCATAGGTTCTATCATGTATGCAATGTTGTGCACTAGACCGGACGTTAGCTTGGCCATAAGTATGGCAGGTAGGTTCCAGAGTAATCCAGGAGTGGATCACTGGACGGCGGTCAAGAATATCCTGAAGTACCTGAAAAGGACTAAGGAGATGTTTCTCGTGTATGGAGGTGACGAAGAGCTCGCCGTAAAAGGTTACGTCGATGCAAGCTTTGACACATATCCGGACGACTCTAAGTCGTAAACCGGATACGTATTTATTCTTAATGGGGGTGCGGTAAGCTGGTGCAGTTCCAAGCAAAGCGTCGTAGAAGATTCTACATGTGAAGCGGAGTACATGGCTGCCTCGGAGGCGACTAAGGAGGGTGTCTCGATGAAGCAATTCATGACGGATCTTGGAGTGGTGCCAAGCGCACTGAATCCAATAACCTTGTTCTGTGACAACACGGGTGTCATTGCCTTAGCAAAGGAACCACGGTTTCACAAGAAGACCACACACATCAAACGACGCTTGAACCTCATCCGCGATTACGTCGAAGGGGAGGACGTAAATATATGCAAAGTGCACACGTATCTGAATGTAGCAGACCCGCTGACTAAACCTCTTCCACGGGCAAAGCATGATCAACACCAGAACTGTATGGGTGTTAGATTTATTACAATGTAATTCACATGATGATGTGAGGGCTAGATTATTGACTCTAGTGCAAGTGGGAGACTGTTGGATTTATGCCCTAGAGGCAATAATAAATATAGTTATTATTATAATTCCTGTATCAAGATAATCGTTTATTATCCATGCTATAATTGTATTGAATGAAGACTCATTTACATGTGTGGATACATCGACAAAACACTGTCCCTAGCAAGCCTCTAGTTGGCTAGCGAGTTGATCAAAGATAGTCAGTGTCTTCTGATTATGAACAAGGTGTTGTTGCTTGATAACTGGATCACGTCATTAGGAGAATCACGTGATGGACTAGACCCAAACTAATAGATGTAGCATGTTGATCGTGTCATTTTGTTGCTACTGTTTTTCTGCGTGTCAAGTATTTGTTCCTATGACCATGAGATCATATAACTCACTAACATCGGAGGAATACTTTGTGTGTATCAAACGTCGCAACGTAACTGGGTGACTATAAAGATGCTCTACAGGTATCTCCGAAGGTGTTCGTTGAGTTAGTATGGATCAAGACTGGGATTTCTCACTCCGTGTGACGGAGAGGTATCTCGGGGCCCACTCGGTAATACAACATCACACACAAGCCTTGCAAGCAATGTAACTTAGTGTAAGTTGCGGGATCTTGTATTACGGAATGAGTAAAGAGACTTGCCGGTAAACGAGATTGAAATAGGTATGCGGATACTGACGATCGAATCTCGGAAAAGTAACATACCGAAGGACAAAGGGAATGACATACGGGATTATATGAATCCTTGGCACTGAGGTTCAAACGATAAGATCTTCGTAGAATATGTAGGATCCAATATGGGCATCCAGGTCCCGCTATTGGATATTGACCGAGGAGTCTCTCGGGTCATGTCTACATAGTTCTCGAACCCGCAGGGTCTGCACACTTAAGGTTCGACGTTGTTTTATGCGTATTTGAGTTATATGGTTGGTTACCAAATGTTGTTCGGAGTCCTGGATGAGATCACGGACGTCACGAGGGTTTCCGGAATGGTCCGGAAACGAAGATTGATATATAGGATGACCTCATTTGATTACCGGAAGGTTTTCGGAGTTACCGGGAATGTACCGGGAATGACGAATGGGTTCCGGGAGTTCATGGGGGGGGGCAACCCACCCCGGGGAAGCCCATAGGCCTTGGGGGTGGCACACCAGCCCTTAGTGGGCTGGTGGGACAGCCCAAGAAGGCCCTATGCGCCATAGGAAAAAAATCAAAGAGAAAAAAAAGGAGGAGGTGGGAAAGGAAAGAAGGACTCCACCCACCAAACCAAGTAGGACTCGGTTTGGGGGGGGAGACCTTCCCCCCTTGGCTCGGCCGACCCCCTTGGGGCTCCTTGGCAAGGCTCCCCCTCTCCCACCTATATATACTGAGGTTTTAGGGCTGATTTGAGACGACTTTTCCACTGCAGCCCGACCACATACCTCCACGGTTTTTCCTCTAGATCACGTTTCTGCGGAGCTCGGGCGAAGCCGTGCTGAGACGAGATCAACACCAACCTACGGAGCGCCGTCACGCTGCCAAAGAACTCTTCTACCTCTCCGTCTATCTTGCTGGATCAAGAAGGCCGACATCATCGTCGAGATGTACGTGTGCTGAACGCGGAGGTGCCGTCCGTTCGGCACTAGATCGTGGGACTGATCGCGGGACGGTTCGCGGGGCAGATCGAGGGATGTGAGGACGTTCCACTACATCAACCGCGTTCACTAACGCTTCTGCTGTACGGTCTACAAGGGTACGTAGATCACACATCCCCTCTCGTAGATGGACATCACCATGATAGGTCTTCGTGCGCGTAGGAAATTTTTTGTTTCCCATGCGACGTTCCCCAACAACCATATCTAATAAAGTGTGATTACGACGTTCAGACACTCTGTTGTGTTGTGGTGTTCCAGGCGGCATCAGTTGTGAAACGATTCCACACTTCCTTAGGTGTGTGTCAAACTCGTGACTCAAATATTCTCCTCCACGATGAGATCGCAGACATTTAATTTTTCTGTCACGTTGATTCTCAACCTCACTCTGAAATTCCTTGAACTTTTCAAACGTCTCAGATTTGTGCTTCATTAAGTAGATATACCCATACCTACTCAAATCATCGGTGAGAGTGAGAACATAACGATAGCCACCGCGAGCTTCAACATTCATTGGACCACACACATCAGTATGTATTATTTCCAATAAGTCGGTTGCTCTCTCCATTATTCCTGAGAATGGAGTCTTAGTCATCTTGCCCATGAGGCACGGTTCGCATGTCTCAAATGATTCAAAGTCAAGAGACTCTAATAGTCCATCAGTATGGAGCTTCTTCATGCGCTTAACGCCGATATGACCAAGGCGGCAGTGCCACAAGTATGTGGGACTATCATTATTAACTTTACATCTTTTGGTACTCACACTATGAATATGCGTAACATCACGATAGATATTCATCAAGAATAAACCATTCACCAGCGGAGCATGACCATAAAACATACCACTCATATAAATGGAACAACCATTATTCTCTGACTTAAATGAGTAGCCGTCTCGCATTAAGCAAGACCCTAATACAATATTCATGCTCAAAGCTAGTACTAAATAAAAATTATTAATGTTTAAAACTAATCCCGACGGTAGATGTAGAGGTAGCGTGCCGACAGCGATCACATCGACCTTTGAACCATTCCCGACGCGCATCGTCACCTCGTCCTTGGCCAGTCTCCGCTTATTCCGTAGTTCCTGCTTTGAGTTGCAAATGTGAGCAACAGCACCGGTATCAAATACCCAGGAGCTACTACGAGCGCTGGTAAGGTACACATCAATAACATGTATATCACATATACCTTTAACGTTGCCGGCCTTCTTGTCCGCTAAGTATTTGGGGTAGTTCCGCTTCAAGTGACCCTTTCCCTTGCAATAGAAGCACTCAGTCTCAGGCTTGGGTCCATTCTTTTTCTTCTTCCCGGCATCTGGCTTACCGGGCGCGGCAACAGCTTTGCCGTCTTTCTTGAAGTTCTTCTTACCCTTGCCTTTCTTGAAACTAGTGGTCTTGTTGACCATCAACACTTGATGCTCTTTCTTGATTTCTACTTCTGCAGACTTGAGCATCGAGTACAACTCGGGAATGGTCTTCTCCATCCCTTGCATGTTGTAGTTAAGCACAAAGCCTTTGTAGCTTGGTGGGAGAGACTGGAGGATTCTGTCAATTCTAGCATCATCCGGAAGTTCGACTCCAAGTGAAGTCAGACGACCGTGTAACCCAGACATTTTGAGTATGTGCTCACTGACAGAACTGTTCTCCTCCATCTTACAGCTAAAGAACTTGTCGGAGACTTCATATCTCTCGACACGGGCATGAGCTTGAAAAACTAGCTTCAGCTCTTGGAACATCTCATATGCCCCGTGTTGCTCAAAACGCCTTTGGAGCCCCGTTTCTAAACTGTATAACATGCCACACCTAACCAGAGAGTAGTCATCACTCCGCGTTTGCCAGACGTTCAGAATGTCCTGGGCTGCTGCGGGAGCGGGAGGGTCACCTAGCGGTGCTTTAAGGACATAAGCCTTTTTAGCTGCTTCAAGGATGAGCTTCAAGTTGCGAACCCAGTCCGCATAGTTGCTACCATCATCTTTCAGCTTGTTTTTCTCTAGGAATGCGTTGAAATTGAGGTTGACGTTGGCCATCCACAATATTTATAAAGACACCTTTTAGACTAAGTTCATGACAATTAAGTTCATTTAATCAAATTAAGTATGAACTCCCACTTAAATCGACATCCCTCTAGTCATATAAGTGATACATGCTCCATGTTGACTAACCCGTGTCCGATCATCACGTGAGACGGACTAGTCACCATGGTGAGCAACTTCATGCTGATCGTATTCAACCATACGACTCATGTTCGACCTTTCAGTCTCTTGTATTCGAGGTCATGTTTGTACATGCTAAGCTCGTCGAGTCAACCTAGGTGTTTCGCGTGTGTAAATCTGGCTTACACCCGTTGTATGCGAACGTTAGAATCTATCACACCCGATCATGACGTGGTGCTTCGAGACAACGAACCTTCGCAACGGTGCACACTTAGGGGAATACGTTCTCGGAATTTTAAGAGGGATCATCTTATTATGCTACCGTCGTTCTAAGCAATAAGATGTAAAACATGATAAACATCACAATGCAATCATATAGTGACATGATATGGCCATTATCATCTTCGCCCTTTTGATCTCCATCTTCAGGCATCGCATGATCATCATCGTCACCGGCGTGACACCATGATCTCCATCATCATGATCTCCATCATCGTGTCTCCGTGAAGTCGTCACGCCAACTACAACTATCACTACTACTATAGCTAACCGTTAGCAATGAAGTAAAAGTAGTAAGCACATGGCGTTGCATCTCATACAATAAATTAAGACAACTCCTATGGCTCCTGCCGGTTGTCATACTCATCGACATGCAAGTCGTGAAACCTATTACAATAACATGATCATCTCATACATCATACATGCAACATCACAACTTTGGCATATCACATCACATGTCAAACCCTGCAAAAATAAGTTAGACGTCCTCTAATTGTTGTTGCAAGTTTTACGTGGCTGATTTGGGTTTCTAGCAAGAACGCCTTCTTACCTACGTGACAGCCACAACGATGATATGCCAAAGCTATTTACCCTTCATAAGGACCCTTTTCATCAAATCCAATCCGACTAGAGTAGGAGAGACACACACCCGCTAGCCACCTTTATGCACGGTGTGCATGTCTGTCGGTGGAACCAGTCTCACGTAAGCATACGTGTAAAGTCGGTCCGGGCCGCTTCATCGTCCCACAATACCGCCGAAAAAGAATAAGACTAGTAGCGGCAAGCAAATTGACAAATCATCGCCCACAACTTTTGTGTTCTACTCGTGCATAGAATCTATGCATAGAAAACCTGGCTCTGATACCACTGTTGGGGAACGTAGCATAAATTCGAAATTTTCCTACGCATATTCAGATCTTCCTATGGAGAGACCAGCAACGAGAGAGGGGTAAGAGCATCTTCATACCTTTGAAGATTGCTAAGAGGAAGTGTTGCTAGAACGCGGTTGATGGAGTCGTACTCGCAGCGATTCGGATCGCGGTGTGATTCCGATCTAGTGTCGAACTACGGTACCTCCGCGTTCAACACACGTGCAACCCGGTGACGTCTCCCGCACCTTGATCGAGCAAGGAGGAGGGAGAGGTTGGGGAAGAACTCCAGCAGCACGACGGCGTGGTGTCGATGGAGAGACGAGGTCTCCCGGCAGGGCTTCGCCAAGCACCGGCAGAGAGGAGGAGGAAGAAGGGCAGGGTTGCGCCGAGGGAGAGGGAGAAGTCTGTCTCCCAAGGGCCAAAATCCCTCTCTATTTATAGGAGGAAGGGGAGGGGGGTGCGCCACCCCTAGGGTTCCCCCCTAGGTGGTGCGGCAGCCACCAGATGGGAAAAGGGGCGGCGGCTAGGGTGGGAGGGGGTGGCGCACCACCTGGTGGGCCTTAGGCCCACGTGGCTTAGGGTTTGCCCCCCTTTCCCTCTCCCTTGCGCATTGGGCTGAGTGGGGAGGCGCACCAGCCCACCTAGGGGCTGGTTCCCTTCCCCACTTGGCCCACCTTACCTCCTGGGGTCGTTGCCCCCCTTCAGTGGACCCCCAGGGCCACCTCTGGTGGTCCCGGTACGTTACCGGTGATGCCCGAAACACTTCCGGTATCCGAAACCATCGGTCCCATATATCAATCTTTATCTCCGGACCATTCCGGAGCTCCTCGTGACGTCCAACATCTCATCCGGGACTCCGAACAACTTTTGGTAACCTCGTATAACAATTCCCTATAACCCTAGCGTCATCGAACCTTAAGTGTGTAGACCCTACGGGTTCGGGAGACAAGCAGACATGACCGAGACGCCTCTCCGGCCAATAACCATCAGCGGGGTCTGGATACCCATGGTGGCTCCCACTTGCTCCACGATGATCTCATCGGATGAACCACGATGTCAAGGATTCAATTAATCCCGTATACGATTCCCTTTGTCTGTTGGTATAGAACTTGCCCGAGATTCGATCGTCGGTATACCTATACCTTGTTCAATGTCGTTACCGGTAAGTCTCTTTACTCGTTCCGTAGCACGTCATCGTTTGACCAACTCCTTAGTCACCTTGAGCTGATGATGATGTTCTACCGAGTGGGCCAGAGATACCTCTCCGTCACACGGAGTGACAAATCCGGATCTCGATTCGTACCAACCCAACAGACACTTTCGGAGGTACCCGTAGTGCACCTTTATAGTCACCCAGTTACGTTGTGACGTTTGATACACCCAAAGCACTCCTACGGTATCTGGGAGTTGCACAATCTCACGGTCGAAGGAAAAGATACTTGACATTAGAAAAGCTTTAGCATACGAACAATACGATATAGTGCTATGCTTAGGATTGGGTCTTGTCCATCACATCATTCTCCTAATGATGTGATCCCGTTATCAATGACATCTAATGCCCATGATCAGGAAACCATGATCAGCTATTGACTAACGAGCTAGCCAACTAGAGGCTTGCTAGGGACACATTGTGATCTATTTATTCACACATGTATTACTGTTTCCTGTTAATACAATTATAGCATGAACAATATACAATTATCATGAACAAGGAAATATGATAATAACCATTTTATTATTGCCTCTAGGGCATATTTCCAACAGAGATCACCTCGAGGAAATGCGAGGAACTCGCGGAATGATTCGCCGAAAAAGTTTCTCTCCCGGAGGGGGGGGGCTGATTAAGGGCAAGGAAAAAATGGTCATTTTCAATATGTTACAACATAGTTAATCACTCAACATATTTCCCTTTTCTAAAAACACTCATAACACTTATATGTCATAAATAAAACCTCTCTCTTGGTCGAGAATGTTAGAATGGAAAACTGACCCAGCATCATTTTTCAGACTTAGGGCCTCGTTGGTGTTTACCTTTTTTTCCTTGTTTCTCATATTCTCGCATGGTATTCACGACACAATGAACCTATGATATGCTTTTAAGAAATTGCACATTATGAACTCAAATAAGCTTACAACTTTAGTCTTTCGAGCCTACCGATTTGCCACTGATCTGTCTGATAGTGTTTTTGTTTGTGACGACAAATCTACCTGCTCAGTGGACGCTAAATTGCAAGTTTGTACCCAGTCAATTTGGATGACCTATGCACTGCTCGATAGTAGCCCCTTTTAGAAAGGAAAACAATTAGATAGTAGCATGTCAAATCCTTCACTACATTAACATGCCCAAATTTCTTAGGTCTCCTTTGGTTTACAGGAATTTTATTGGAATTCTAGAGGATATGAATTTTGTAGGAAAAAATTGTTTGGATCCCTTCGGTTTTTAGTAATGAATTCCTATCCTATGTTAGGATAGAAACCACTCTTTCACATACCAAAAAAAAAAGCCTAGACTCAATGGAAAATTCATATCCTATGCATGACATCTCTTTCCCTATTGGATTTGAGACACATTCATCTCACTTCTTATGATTTCCTATTCTTATGATCTCCTATCCTATGAACCAAAGAAGGATATCGTGAGTTCGTGACAAGCTAAGATTTATTGATCAGTGATAACATTTACATAGTCTGCTAACAGAGAAAGAATGAAATCCAGAGAGTCTTTTCACCAAACACACGTCTAAACCCTGCCACATTACAAGCCACGGTAGCTGCTACCATATTTGTTTTCTTAACAAAATCAGACATTATGTTCGAAAAAAACATGATAAAAAAGGTGCACTTCTCATAGACATCAATAACAAAAACACTTGGGACGTGTTTGGTACGCTGCATTAGGTCGGGCCACACACGCGCGGGCCAAGTGGCCCGTTTTGTTGCGTGGATCGCATGTGATCCGTAGCCCGTGGCAAACTAAGGTGGAAGAAAACGATGATGGAGAGGCGAGTAGCTCGAACTCATCGGTGTAGAGGATGTAGTGGATGATGACGTGGCGGATGGACACGGTCTTGGGGCGCAAGGGTGACGGTGGCTATGCGGGCGAGTTCGGCAATGTCGACGGTGCTTTGGGCGTCGATGGATTCGATGGAGCAAGCGAGGGAGGGGAGAAGTGGCCTAGGATTTTGCCGCGTGGACGCAAGCAATGTTCTTATCCACTCCGTGGCTCATGTAGCTTCGTGATGGCGAGCATGGAGCCAGGGTGGCCGCAAATGCGCACAACGCCATGGCCTCTACCTCTCCTTACGAGAGGTAGAAGAAAAGGTTGTCTCGTCTGGGCTGGGCCGCACTATGGTCACTAAAGGCCCACTTCTGCAGCAGGTTTTAGTCTTTTCCCCTTTCTGTTTTTTGTTTCTTTATTTATTTTCTCTCTTGCATTTAGTTCTAAGTAACAAAACAATTTTATTTAATACATAAATACTTGGCTATATTTTGAAGAAGCCCACAAAGTTTCAAGTCAGTTTGAAATGCTAAGGTATTTGTTTATTTCGGAATTGTACAATTAGTTGTTGTTGATCCACTTAATTACTTTTAGGTGCATTTTGGGAATCCAAAGGAGGTTGGTTTCATCATGAAAATTACGTAGGGAATATTTTCAACAGCACCAACATTTTTTACTGTTAGGAGAAATAATATTTCGACTTGCAATTTAATCTTGAAATTGACTTTGATTTAGATCAAGTGGCACTTCTGTTGAAAATATGCCATAGAGGCAATAATAAAATAGTTATTATTATATTTCCTGTTTCAAGATAATCGTTTATTATCCATGCTATAATTGTATTGAATGGAAACATAAATGCATGTGTGGATATATAGACAAAACAATGTCCCTAATGAGTCTCTTGTTGACTAGCTTGTTGATCAAGGATGGTTAAGGTTTCCTAGCCATAGACACTTGTTTTCACTTGATGACGGGATCACATCATTAGGAGAATGATGTGCTGGACAAGACCCGAACTATAAACGTAGCATATGATCGTGTCATTTTGTTGCTATTATTTTCTGCATGTCAAGTATACATTCTCATGACGATGAGATCATGTAACTCAGTGACACCGGAGGAATGCCTTGTGTGTATCAAACGTCACAACATTACTGGTGACTATAAAGGTGCTCTACAGGTATCTCCGAAGGTGTCCATTGAGTTAGCATGGATCAAGACTGGGATTTGTCACTCTGTGTGAGGGAGAGGTATCTCGGGGCCCACTCAGTAATACAACATCACAAACAAGCCTTTCAAGCAATGTGACTAAAGAGTTAGCCACGGGATCTTGTATTACAGAACGAGTAAAGAGACTTGCCGGTAACGAGATTGAAATAGATATGTCGATACCGACGATCGAATCTCGGGCAAGTAACATACCGAGGGACAAAGGGAATGAAATACGGGATGGTGTGAATCCTTGACATAAAGGTTCAACCGATAAGATCTTCGCAGAATATGTAGAATCCAATATGGACGTCTAGGTCCCGACATTGGATATTGACCAGAGAGTCCGTTACGTCATGTCTGCATAGTTCTCGAACCCGCAGGGTCTGCACAATTAAGGTTCGGTGACGTTTTCGATATAGTTGAATTATTGATGTTGGTAAATGAATGTTGTTTGGAGTCCCGGATGAGATCCTGGACGTCATGAGTGTATCCGGAATGGTGTGGAAACGAGGATTGATATATAGGAATGTTGCATTTGGCTTCCGAAAAGATTTCGGGCATTACCGGTAAAGTACCGGGAGTGATGAATGGGTTCCGGGGTTTTACCGGGAGGGGCCATCCACTCGGGAGAGGGCCTAATAGGCCCATGGCTGGCGCACCAGCCCTTAGTGGGCTGGTGATACGTCTCCATTGCATCTACTTTTCCAAACTCTTTTGACCTTGTTTTGGACTCTAATTTGCATGATTTGAATGGAACTAACCTGGACTGACGTTGTTTTCAGCAGAATTGCCTTGGTGTTATTTTTGTGCAGAAATCAAAGTTCTCCAAACGTCGTGAAAATTTACGGGGAGCATTTTTGGAAATTATGAAAAATATCTGCGCCAAGTTCCACCTGAGGGGGTGGGCCAGTGGGCCACAAGCCCTGCCTCTGCCACCCCCTGGTGGCGGTGGGCAAGCTTGTGGGGCCCACACGGCTCTGCCGCCCCCAACCTCAGGTCTATAAGTTCACTTTCGTCCCAGAAAAAATAAAAAGAGAAGATTTCGTCGCGTTTGCGATACGGAGGCGCCGCCACAACCTGTTCTTCATCTGGAGGGCAGATCTGGAGTCCGTCTTGGGCTTCGGAGAGGGGAAATCGTCGCCATCGTCATCATCAACCTTCTTCCCTCTCCAATTCGATGAAGCTCTTCGTCGTTCGTGAGTAATCTATTCGTAGGCTCGTTGGGCGGTGATGAGTAGGATGAGACCTATCATGTAATCGAGTTAGTTTTGATGGGGATTGATCCCTAGTATCCACTATGTTCTGAGATTGATGTTGCTACTACTTTGCCATGCTTAATGCTTGTCACTATGGCCCGAGTGCCGTGATTTCAGATCTGAAATTATTATGTTGTCACCAATATATGTGTGTTTTAGATCCGATCTTGCAAGTTGTAGTTACCTACTATGTGTTATGGTCCGGCAACCCCGGAGTGACAATAACCGGAACCACTCCCGGTGATGACCATAGTTTGAGGAGTTCATGTGTTCACCAAGTGCTAATGCGTTGGTCAAGGTAGAAGATATTGGTTTCAATGTTTAGTGGTTCTTGCATGCATACCTGTTTAGCTTTTAAAGAGCCATATTACTTTGTCTTCTACTTTGTGTTTGCCTGCAGATTCAGCTTAGTCCAATGCACGAGCACTCTTATTATTGTTCACATCGTTCGATCGTGCAAATGAAAGGCAACAATGATGAGATATGATGAAGTGACTGAGACTGGAAAAGCTGCTATGAACTCTATCTATTTTGTTTTTGTAAATATGACTAGCTTGTCAACCCAGATTTAGCTTTGTTGTGAGAGAACCATGTTTGCAATGACAACTTAGAGATCATAGTTTCTGATGCCATGCTTATTTAGCTGAGAGTTTATAATGGTTTGTCTTGAATGCCAACATAGATTTTGAGATGACTATGATGTAGTATGATAGGATGGTATTCTCCTTTGAATGTTTCAAGTGGCTTGACTTGGCGCATGTTCATGCATGTAGTTGAAACAAAATCAACATAGACTCTATGATGTTCGTGTTCATGGTGATTTATATCCTGTTCATGCTTGCATTCAATGTTAGTCAAACTCATTGCATCTTGATGACTGTTGTCGCTCTCTAGTTGGTCGATTCCCAGTCTTTTGCTAGCCTTCACTTGTACTAAGTGGAATACTGCTTGTGCATCCACTTCCGTAAACCCAAAAGTTTTTCCATGAGAGTCCACCATACCTACCTATTTGCGGTATCTACCTGCCGTTCCAAGTAAATTTGCATGTGCCACTCTCTAAACCTTCAAGAAATAATCTGTTTTGCATGCCCGAACCGCTCATGTGGTGACAGAGGGCTATTGGTATCTTCCATGCTAGGAGTGTTATCCTCGACATGTGTTTATTCACTGTCATCCACGAGAAAGGGGCCGGTAATTGGAATGCCCAGTTCCACGCTTAAATCGAAAACAGAACTGTAAAACAAGACTCCCCCCGAATTTATGTTAGTATGGACGGTACCCAAGGATTCAGCTAGCCGTGGAGTGTGATTGATTGGTGGTGGGGGAGTTAAAACTTTACTTTTCTGTTTGGGAACCACCTATAGCATGAGTAGCATGGAAGATATTGAGAACTCTTGGTCATTGCGTTGACAATGAAAGCATGCCACCCAAAATTATTATCTCTGTTTTCAAAGCTTGAGCTCTCGCACCTCTGCAAATCAATGCTTACCTCTACGAAGGGCCTGTCTATTTATTTTCCTGTTGAGTCATCCTCCTCTTATATAAGCACTAATTAGAGAGCACCTCTGTCATTTTTATGCTTTGCTTTTGATTGATATTGAGTATGACTATGACTGGATCTTCGTTGCTATGAATTACAATGTTTAGTCAGCCCTTGATCTTTTAAAGTGCTCTGCATTTATGTTTTGCGGTCTCAGAAAGAGCTAGCGAGATACCACCTCTTCATATTGCTTCATGCTTGTTTTGATTGAAGTGTTGGTATTTGAAACTCATTATTATTTGCTCGTTAGCTGATTATGCCATTGATATTAGTTTACCTTGAGACCTTTGTGTCATTTTCTTATGTGGTTAACTTGTGATCTTGCTGAAATTCTGGTTATGAGTTAGATATAGTTGCAACAAAAAGATCAAACAGAGTTTGTCAAAGTTTTTCTTTTTCTCTCAGTTTGTCAACTGAGTTGCTTGAGGACAAGCAAGGTTTTAAGCTTGGGGGAGTTGATACGTCTCCATCGCGTCTACTTTTCCAAACTCTTTTGCCCTTGTTTTGGACTCTAATTTGCATGATTTGAATGGAACTAACCTGGACTGACGCTGTTTTCAGCAGAATTGCCTTGGTGTTATTTTTGTGCAGAAATCAAAGTTCTCCAAACGTCCTGAAAATTTACGGGGAGCATTTTTGGAAATTATGAAAAATATCTACGCCAAGTTCCACCTGAGGGGGTGGGCCAGTGGGCCACAAGCCCTGCCTCCGCCACCCCCTGGTGGCGGTGGGCAAGCTTGTGGGGCCCACACGGCTCTGCCGCCCCCAACCTCAGGTCTATAAGTTCACTTTCGTCCCATAAAAAAATAAAAATAGAAGATTTCATCGCGTTTGCGATACGGAGGCGCTGCCACAACCTGTTCTTCATCTGGAGGGCAGATCTGGAGTCCGTCTTGGGCTTCGGAGAGGGGAAATCGTCGCCATCGTCATCATCAACCTTCTTCCCTCTCCAATTCCATGAAGCTCTTCGTCGTTCGTGAGTAATCTATTTGTAGGCTCGCTGGGCGGTGATGAGTAGGATGAGATCTATCATGTAATCGAGTTAGTTTTGATGGGGATTGATCCCTAGTATCCACTATGTTCTGAGATTGATGTTGCTACTACTTTGCCATGCTTAATGCTTGTCACTAGGGCCCGAGTGCCATGATTTCAGATCTGAAATTATTATGTTGTCACCAATATATGTGTGTTTTAGATCCGATCTTGCAAGTTGTAGTTACCTACTATGTGTTATGATCCGGCAACCCCGGAGTGACAATAACCGGAACAACTCCCGGTGATGACCATAGTTTGAGGAGTTCATGTGTTCACCAAGTGCTAATGCGTTGGTCCGGTTCTTTATTAAAAGGAGAACCTTAATATCCCGTAGTTTCCTTTTGGACCCCGTTGCCACGGGAGGGATGGACAATAGATGTCATGCAAGTTCTTTTCCCTAAGCACGTATGATGACACACGGAATGCATGCCTACATCACATTGACGAACGGGAGCTAGCCACATATCTCTCCGTGTTATAACTGTTGCATGATGAATATCATCCAAACAAATCACCGACCCATTGCCTACGAGTTTGTCCTGCTGCTGCTGTTACTTGTCTTGCTCTGCTGCTGTTACTTGTCTTGCTCTGCTGCTACTGTTGCTACTACTATCGCTTGCTCTGTTGCTACTTGCTACTGCTGTCACTATTGTTGTTCCTTGCCGCTGCTATTACTCGTTACACTGCTGCTACCTGCTACAATTTTGGTTCGCTGGTCGTTGACGGGAACTGACAATTTCCGTCAATGAGGCAACTTGGCGCCATTGATACAATCGTTACGAATAGTCTGCCGTCAACAGATCGTTTCTGACACCGTTGTTATCATAGTACTTTGGTGCTACTACTTTGCTTGCAGATACTAATCATTCAGGTGTGGTTGAATCGGACAAATTCAGTTGCTAATACTCGAGAGTATTCTCTCACCTCCTGTTTGGCGATCAACAAATTTGGGTCGAATACTCTATCCTCGAAAACTGCTACGATCCCACACGCTGGTGGGCCGTCAACAACATTCTTCTAGTTTCGATTGCGGGAGAGTGCTAGCAGCATTCTTCTGGTGCCGCTGCAAGGGAAGGTCTACCGTTACGGAGTCAGCTGGTGAGGCCAGCCCAATAAGCCTATTTCGACCAAGGCAAAAATAAAGAAGGAAAATAAAAAAAGAGAAGGAAGGAGGTGGACAAGATGGGAAGTAGTCCTTCCACCAAACCGAATTGAAGGAGGACTCCTCCCTCTTGGCTCGGTCGACTCCTCCTCCTTGGAGTAGGAGGCAAACCACCCTCCCCCTTGTTCCTCCTATATATAGTGGAGGTTTGAGAGGGGTTTTCCACCTCAAGACTTTGTGCATCCCTCTCTCCCTCCACTACATCGTGACACCCCGTAGCTAGTTTGGTACGGCACGACGAAGCCCTGTTGGCGTAGCTCCACCATTATCACCGCCACACCGTCGTGCTGCCTGAGAATTCAGCTACCTCTTCGTCTCTCTTGCTGGATCAAGAAGGCGAAGATCGTCATCCAGTTGTACGTGTGCTGAACGCAGAGGTGCCATCCGTTCGGCGCTAGATCGGGACGTATCGTGGGACCGCGGCGATTTGGATCGCGAAGACGTTCCACTACATAAACCGCGTGTCTTAACGCTTCCCGCTTAGCGATCTACAAGGGTATTTGGATCCGATCTCCCTCTCGAGTGGTGGCAACAAGCACATCCCCTAGTCTCAAGTTTCTGTCACTCAAGCTAGACATCGAGGGGCATGAACCCACAATCATGCATAACGCTTCCTCTTGGAGTTACAATCTACTACTTGGCCAAAGCAATAAATAGCAACAGAGAACATGCATGAATCACTAAGGAACATAATATAAAAGGATAATCAAATATATAACTCATAACAATCTGAACATAATCTCATAATCCATCGGATCCCAACAAACCGAGCATAGCAATAGCAAGAGAGTTACATAGATGCCTTGATCATGTAGGACAGCTCATAAGGACTAACCATTATAGCAGAAGATTGGAGAGAAGACATCACATAGCTAATGGTCAATTCTCCCTCCGGCACGGTAGCACTTGGTGCACTAAGTTAGTAGGTTAGTCCAAATATTTGTAAAATGATATAAAAGTGTAGCAAAACATATAACACTTGGGACGCATTTGGTACGCTGCATTAGGTCGGGCCAGGCCCGCGCGTACAGAGTTTAGCCCGTTTGGTTGCGTGGATCGCAGACGAAGGTGGAAGAAGACGAGGATGGAGAGGCGAGTAGCTTGAACTCATGGTGTAGAGGATGTAGCGGACGATGGTGCCGCGGATGGACATGCCCTCAGGTCGCAGGGGTGACGGTGGCTACGCGGGCGAGTTCGGCAATGTCGACGATTCAATGCGAGCAAGCGAGCAAGGGGGAGAAGTGGCCTAGGGTTTTGTCGGGTGGACAAAAGCAACGTTCTTATCCACTCTGTGGCTCATGTAGCGTCGTCATGGCAGGGTGGCCGCTGATGCGCACAACGCCATGGCCTCTACCTCTCCTTGCGAGAGGTAGAAGAAAAGGTTGGCTCGTCTGGGCTGGCCGCACTATGGTCACTAGAGGCCCACTTCAGCAGCAGGTTTTAGTCTTTTCCCCTTTCCATTTTATGTTTCTTTATTTATTTTCTCTTTTGCATTTTTAGTTCTAAGTAACAAAAGAATTTTATTTAAGATGGAACCTAACCCATAAATACTTGGCTATATTTTGAAGAAGCCCACCAAGTTTCAAGCCAGTTTGAAATGTTAAGGTATTTATTTATTTGGAAATGGCACAATTAGTTGTTGCCGATCCACTTAATTACTTTCGGGTGCATTTTGGGAATCCAAATGAGGTTGGTTTCATCATGAAAATTACTTAGAGCAACTCCAATGCGCCGACCCGAAGTGTTGGCAATTTTGTCCGCATTTTGTTCGTTTGGGTCAGCCCGGTGGACATCCGTGTCCGTTTTTGTAATTGGGTCGGCGCCTGCGTCCGACGCGGGCATCAACCCTTTTTGGGCGACACGAAGTAAACATTTCAAAAAATATAAAAAATATTAATTAAACATTTAATGACGGCCTCGATAGTCGCTGATAGTCCACATTACATTAAACATCAAATTGGATAAACTAAAAACAAGGATGCACGCTGCCCTAGGCATCTTTCTCGTCATCGTGCCGGTGAGGTCAATGAGCGTCGGTGCCGGGCCAGCCCAGGGGAAGGCCATCTTCCAGGCGGCGGCGACGTTATCCACCGAAGCTCGCTGGGCAGCACATCGCTCCTCCTCCTCAGCTTCGGCTTTGCACTCCATCAGTTCGATCCGCCGGGCCTCTGTGTCCTCCTCCCTCACCCGCTGCTATCGCCAGTTCTCCACGTAGGGTGCCTCCTGCTCCGGCGTTGCACCCAGCCAGACGGGTGGCGCGCTGACCCACTCGCGCAGCAGCCCGTCCTAGGCGTATAGCTCGGGCGTGAGGACCAGTGATCCGGGCTCGGCGGGGGCGGCGGTGCCAGTGAGGGCACGACGCAGTCACAGCCATCGGAGAGCGCAATGGCCTCCGCCAGCTGCTTCTGGTAGGCCTCCTCCTCCTCCTCCTTCAGGCGCGCCTCCTCCTCACTCGCACGTAGTACGGCCGCCAGTGCGTTCTGGTGTGCCGCCTTCGCCTCCTGTTCTTCTTCGCTCACGATGAGGGGCGACGGCTGTCCAGCCACCACGTCATGGATGCCACACCATCGCTGCTCCTCGTGCTCCCACGTGAACCAGGCCTCCCAGTCGGGGGAGTCTGCAGCATAGACGGGGTTGTGCCGCTGCTCTGGCATCAGCTGCTCCCTTCGACGCCTCACCTCCTCCACATGCGCCCGCGCCGACCGCAGCACCGCTGTCACTGGGATCCTCTCCGGATCCAAATGTCAGTCGTGCGACAGCGTAACATCGGGGTAGGGGAGGGGGACACGATGCTCCGAGTGCCACCTCCCCTGATACACTAGTACGCTGATCCACTGGCAAGGCAGACAGGAAGACGTCGACGACTGGAGCGCGCGCGCGGATAGGGACGACGGGCGACTTGCCTTTGTCTTTCACAAAGAAGAACCCCATGGTGGTGGTGGCTAGGGTTTGCCGCTGATGAGGGAGCAGGGGTGGCTAGATGGAACGGGGACGACTTGTGGAAGAGGATGAGGTTGGCCCTCCCGCACGCTCGGATTAAAAAAGGACATCCATGGATCACTGACGTGTGGTCCCGCGGTGGACGGTCGTCGTTAATAAAGTCGATGCTGGCTTTGACCGGGCGCCACGTATGGACGGGCGCAAACATGAGAAGGCGCGCGCCGAGTTCGATTCGTGTCCGCGCCAACGCATTTCAGGCACAATTTTGGGTCGGAAATGGGTCCTTGCGGATGTGAAGCTGACGTGTTTTGGGTTTGGGTCGATGTGTTGAGCCTTCACTTTTGTCCGCGCCGACCCAAATGAACGCGGACGGACGATCTGGGTCGCTCCATTGGATTTGCTCTTAGGGAATATTTTCAACAATACCAACATTTTTGTTTTACTGTTTGGAGAAATAATATTTTGACTTGCAATTTAATCTTGAAATTGACTTTGATTTAGATCAAGTGGCACTTAAGCTTGCAAAACATGATGACATGATATCATTAGAGGGGTATCACTGTAGTTTAATTATAGGGGACGGTACAGTGTAAACCATGAAGAAGGGAGTATGTTTGATGGAGCGGTTAGGAGAGGTTTGCAAGCCCACAGAACAGATGGCAACTCTTTTACCAACGCTACTCTTGAGAAATAAAACAGGTGATCAATTGTATGGGAGGGATGCCTTTCAGGAGGTGTCTGTTGAAGAAAAGGTGTCTTCCCAACATATCCTTTCATCTTGTATATAAACGGGTCTTCCACATTACAATGAGATGTGTGAATCATCTGGACTTTTCATTTGTCTATCTTTGCGTTCATTTCAAAATACGTTATCAAAACGTAGACTCTGCCGAAAGAGCAACTGACGACAGAAAAAGAAGGACCCGTCACGTGTATGCGCTAAGACGCTCGACCACTACGCCGCTCAATCCAGCGCGGCAGCACAACGCCACTCGATCGGCCGATCGCGGTGGCAACAAAATCACGTGATGGAACGATTGCGCAAGGACATGCAGCACCAGCGCCTCGTAGCATGCATGCATATGAGATTAATCAGTTTTGGTTGTCTTCTTGCGATTAAAGGATACCGAGTAAGAAGATCTGATCCACTGTGTTTTCTTACGAGAATTTCTTCATCGATTCAATCACAAAGAGGCCGACGGCATGGAGACAGCAGCGCGACGCGGGGCCATTGGGGCCGATGGCTGCCGGTGCCTGGACGAGGCGCCGAATCATCGGACTAGGGCTGCGTTCCTTTAACAAAGATGACTAATTTGATATTCTTTCTCTGGTCATACAAGGATTCATCCGTTCACATGCATCCGTACAATAAATTGATTAGAAGAAAGTATCTCATGCAATTAAGATCTACTAATCACTATTGTGCAATCTTAATTCATCTATGATACATGTATTAATCGCTTGGATCGAGCGTGTGCTACTCCAAGAAAAAAAAGGAGGATCTTAAGATAAACGGCCTAGTACGGATCAATCAAGAGCAGCGGACTACTTGATATTCGTACGCGGCAACATAGATGGATTCGTATCCTCCGGCCACGATCCTTGGTCTCGTCGTAGTGTAACAACGTCTGCATCCTCACACGACCGCGTCAAGACAAATGACCATGTGAGGTTAGTTGTGCAAGGCAACACACTCGATTCTGCATCCGCTCGTGGCAGCGGTCTCTCGGTGGTGGCGAATGGCTGGTACCCCGTCGAGCGATGCCCTTCGTCCATATGGCCTCGATCTCTAGGCTACCAGCGGCGGTTAAGAGGAAATTTCTCTCATGGATTTGTAACCGCATGGGGATGGATAAGTCTATCTCCTTGGCTATTTTTATATGAGCCATCGGATTAATCTATAATCCATCATAAGTCTTTGCGGTTTCTGTTTCGGCCTTTAGGCTTATAAAACCATGAGGTTTAACCCTCAGTTTTATTGAAAACTGCAAACGAGTCATCATGCTCGTTGGACTTAACAGTTTAGCCCTCAGGCTTACTGTTTTTCAGCACTTTAACCATATGGTTATCGGTATTTGCGTTTTATGCCCCGAGCATTCAGAGTAAATATACATGATAGACTACAAGGTCTTGCTGAATTGCATAATAGTTGATTATGCATCATTTTACACCGTGTAAAATGAATGTTTGAGGCCCCAAGTCCTCATATATGTTGCACAAGTATGTTAATACTTTTGCATTTATTTGTATTACATGAGTAATACTATTGCAAAGCAATATGTTGACTCCCTTATTTACATAGAATATGGAATTTACTTGTAAATTTGGAAACATGAGGTAGTGAAGTGTATGACACTTCCTGACTATGTCAAATTTACATTTGTCGCAAGGGATTGACAAACGAGACATGCTGCTTAAATGCAGATTATTCAATGTTATTGTGAGGTATATATTATGTCGTTTCGGCATAATGACTACCTTCAATTTTGCACACAACTTATGGATTGCGTTTGTGACAACGAATAATACTTCGTTCATAACTGTGAGGTCTACACCACCATGTGGCGATTACCTTCAATGTGTTTTAAAACGTAAGGTTGTGAGAAGCTCCATAAGAATGAGGTCTACATTACTCAGAAGTGATTATCTTCATGTGTTGAAAGCAAAGTGAAGGCACAAAACTTATGATATAATCATTATGAGGCCTACAAGGTTGATGCCTACCTTCATGATGTTTTTCCAAATACATTTCAATTTCATAGCATTTGTCATTGGTTGTGACTACAGTGTCACATGCTCCATCAGGAGAGGAATCCAAGGCATTAGTGGCGACTATGCTACATATTATGCTATGAAGATAATTATGCAAAATACTTGCATATTTTGGTGATTACCTTCCATGAGTACACAACTTATGAGATGTAGTCATAGCAATGAATTAAATTTCATGCACAACTCAGAGGTTTATGCCACTTCATGGTAATTACCTTCATGTGTTTTAAATAACATAAGGTTGTGAAGGCTATGATTGATTGCAACTATCCATAAGAGTGAGGCACTACTAGGTGGTTCATTACCTCTATGTGTTTTATGGAAATTAAAGGTTTGTCCTTTATGAGATGACTACATTTAATTTGAAGATCTACACCACATAATGGTGATTATCTTCATGTGGAAGGCTTACCCTATGAGTCACTAAGAATCACCATGATAGTGATTGTGCTTAGCCATAGCATGTTCATTGCACTTCATTTACTGAAGGTAAATTAATGCATGAGCATTTCATGCAATATATGGCGAACCTTTTTCGAAAGGAAATGCGATGTGATGACATAAGGTGGAAGTAACTATTGAAAATGGGTCATTGACATTAATGATTTTGTCCACCCGTGGCCTTGTCGCCATAGAAATTCCACCTGCGCAGAATGTCATGGCTATTTTATAAATGCCTGAAATGTGCAAATTTGCATTTATGTGACATCGCAATGTCTTGGTTCTCAAACTGGGTATTTAATGGATGATGAATATTCATTTTCCCTTTTGGTACCACCTTAAGGAGAGACATGTTCTCATAAGCATCACTCGAATGAGTATTCATTTGTATTAAGGACTTCAAGTCCATTGATGCTTATAATTCTGTTGTCTATAGATCAACAATAAGTTGAGGTTATGTGATAAGGAAGTCTCAGATCTTGATCTGATTGTATGTCCTTATTGCACTTTACATTCTCTTATGATGGTAAAAGAAATATCATCTTCATTTCAGGGTAAAAATATGATGAACTTCTTGTGAAGATTCATCTGGTACACCCGAACGGGTGTTATACCATTACCTGAAATTCGTGTTAGTGCTTATAGTACTAAGCAATTTTGTGGTTAGAGAACCACGAGTAGTTGAAAGTAAGGTGGAAAAAAGAGACAAGCAGAAATGGAGTGAATATCTCACAAAAGAATGGGTCATTTAAATAAATGATCACAATGACAACTCCCAAGTTTGTCAAAGGGGTGGTTTTACGGAATATCGTACTAATGATTACCAAACTATGAAGCTTTGGGTTGAATCATGTCACCGACTCATTGGAGAAGGCGGATGAGTTAAATGGGATAAGTTTGAAGTTCTACTTCAAATGGACAACCAGAAAATATTCTGGCGTGGTAGAAGGAGAATACACTCCTCTACATTGATGATATGCTTGTGGAATGACATTCCCAAGATATTTTGGAGATCTTATGTAGTCTCCTAGTTACCCCAATATATCATTAGCTTATAATTGTACTACTACAGGTGGTATAATTTGCAACATCTTGTCCACGGGACATGATAGTTGTGAGGAACTAAGTGTATGAAGAATTCATACATAATATTGTTGCGTACACAATAATTTTTCCTCCTTTACCTGTTTGGTATGAGGACGATTAGAAAAATTATTGATAATTCTGTTGGCCACAACAAAGTTGCAATATTCCTGACAATCGAAAGATTTATGTGCACTACATGTGCCATAGAGGAATTAATTTTAAGGCACTCTCACCTTAAAATTTGAATGTGACACTCATTATTCTTGAACGGATTCAGGAATGATGCAAAATATTCAACCATTGGCTGGGTTATTTTGGTACTTCATGGTATTCATAGACACATCTAAAAGATGACCTTAGGTGTGTATCATCCACACAAAACCATGTGTTTACTGAATTAAGTGCTCAAATTGACGAATTTGAAGCATATGCATGGGATAATTCCATCGAAATGGAAATATCGTTGAATTTGATTCACGAGAAATTCATGGTCATATTCAGTACGTCGTGTACCTACCCAGAATGGTGTGGCTAGATATCTTGTGAAAAAGAGTCAAGTTGCATGGCCATTGCTACAGAATTGTGATGATCCAACATTTTGTTGTTGGTAACATGCGGAACTCAGACGTTGCATATTTGGTCTAAATGAGATCAAATGCATTTAATACCATATCCCCTTATGGTCTGTACGTGGAAATCTGTGAAGTATTTCCCATCTGCGATAATTCGGTTGCACACCGATATCACCATCCCAGCATACATTACAACCTTCACATATATTTGGGATCTATGTGAGGAATAACTGTGGTATGATTGTTAATCCGTCAAATACCTTAACCTTAGCGAGGGAGTTATTTGCAGCTCGTACGCTGATTGCTTTTGCAATAAGGACATTTTCTGGCATTAGGGGGAGAAATGTACCGCATAGAATGCCAGGAAATGCAAAAGAAATGTCATAGACATTTTGTCCACGTACTTGAGAATCTGAACTAGAGATTCAAATTATGAGAATTTGCAACATATTGTAAATAATCTGCCATATACATTTACTGATGACAAAGGTGTCACTGAATTTTCGTACCAGAACGAGTGGAGGTACCTAATAACCACTCGTATCCCCAGATGAGAGCAAGAGGGGAGAATTCTGGTCACATGGGATTAAGTTCTCATATGTTTCCGTGGAAATAGAGGAAATGGTCTCCTCAATCAGTAAATGTGATTCAACCTTGCGTTGAATGACACCTGATGGATGCGCGCCATCCATAGCCCAACACCGATGTGCACACCATTTTTTTATGGTGCTGGGACATTGAAACATCTTGACTGTGGGAAATCACAAGGTGTTAAGAGGCATAAGGAGAATTCCACTAATGATATTGATTCATGAGAATCGTATATTGAAGTCTACATATGTCGACATAAACTTCTTCTTGAAAATTGCAGAAATCCTTTTGGGCCCTAAACCAAAATCCATGGAAAGTGGTGTTGACACTTATATTGGTTCAAATGAAAGGAAGCAATTAAGAAGCGTAGCACTCGCTCATCAAAAGAGAGGTGTTTACCATAGTAAAACCTGCTCCTCATAAGTATCTTCCGTAGTGAAGAGAAGTGATTTTTCGTTCAGAAACGAAATAGATGAGGTGGTGAGAAAGTGAGGCTTGTAGCACCTGGGTTTCTGCAGAGACCCGACATCAGTTATGATGTAGCATACTTTCTCGGTATGAGTGGAATTATGTTTCGATACTGAATTGGCAGTACAAATCCATACAGTTGATGTATGTAATGGCTATATACTCACATGGATCATTCAGTTTGGATATATATATATATATATATATATATATATATATATATATATATATATATATATATATACATCCTACCACCCAGGGGTAGTTACCCCACTTGTTCAATATACTACCATGCGGGAGTATATATACTAATTTATCATTTTAATTATGTTCATATACTATATACAAGATTTTTCAAAGTGAGTTACATGAAAAAATTACAAGTTGACCCATAGTTTTTATTATATTTGTGAAATACATATATATTTGTATGTAAAAAAGAGCATACACAAAATATGATACATACTACCAAAAAACAGTATATATACTACATACTACGCATACATACTCTTTAATTTGATACATACTCCATACAACATACAAAACGCAAGTGGTGGTAACTACCACCGGTGGTAGATAAAATTTGTCATATATATATATATATATATATATATATATATATATATATATATATATATATATATATATATATATATTGAAGTCATGAAATGGCTTAATATTCCGAATCCAATGATAAGTCGCAACATGTGTGAAGCTTCAGAAGTCATCCTATGACTCTGAAGATGTCGGAGAGTTGTGTGGTACAACCGACTAAGTGAGTTACTCCTTGATAAGGATTACTCTAACACTAATGGTTGTTTATGAGTATTCATGAAGATATCCTTAATTGGATCTACATCATGTTATTGAGGATGATCTTATTATCAATGTCTATACATGACATATTAGATACACACAATCATTTTGAGATGGATATTTGGGTCAAAACCAAATGGTGCTAAGTTTATAGCTTGAGCACATTTCCTCGAGAATAAATGTAATCAGTCTTCATATATCTAGAAATATTGAAAAAGTTCAATATGGATATATCTTATCAAAGACACATATGGTCATATTATACCTGGCATGGTACACAAGCCCATTCAAACCTAGGGGAGATGGTAAAGTGATAATGGACATGAAGTTCCGTATCTAAGTACCATTGGAGCACTCATATAAATTGCAAAGTAAGTCAGGCCTGACACTATATTTGTTGGCAATCTACTGAGAGTGCATCCCCAATAAAAGGTATAATGGTTGGTGTAAGGAATATCTTGAGATATGTCCAAGACACAAAAGGTCTTGATTAATTCCATTGAGAAAATCAAGATGAGACCATGGTGTGATATCCTCATAGTGGCTGATAATTTGATCCCAACAATGCCATATCAAAGACTGGATTTAATGGAAGAGTATTCTGAGGGAAGCCTTCAGAATAGACTCTAAATGAGTCCTTCCTATAAGCATTCTTCCATAAATATGTTTGAAGCATGACAAGATATACATGTCTTTGCAGAATGACTAGTCACATATGTGATCATGTGAAGATTCATTGGAATCAATTATGATTATCTATCAAGATAATGTCACTTGTATTTCTTATGAGTTATATTTATCCTCGCAAAATACAGAAATGTAAGAGGATAATATGCAAACAAATTATTGTGAGATTCACAATGTCTCTACCAACGTTTATATTCCACAATCATGTTCGTGGAATTGGTATGAGAAAATATTAATGTTTGCAAAGTTCAGGGGGAGTAAAATCCCAAGTTATAACATGTTGGTGATCTTCAGATCATTCGTATTATACTCCTTTTCCCTTTATGAGTTCTTCAAGATGGTTTCTCATATAAGGTTTTTAACGACACAATATAAATACAAGTGCGGATGTATGCCATATTGGTTTCTCCTTATATTTTTTCCACTGGGTTTTAAAGGAGTTTTCGATGACATATTATTATAAGGTTTCTCCTCAATTTTTCCCACAGGGTTTTTGGAGGAGTTTTCAGTTTGCAATATACAGATTACGAATTGATCAAGGAGGAGTGTTAAGAAATAAAACATGTGATCAATTGTATGGGAGGGATGCCTCCCAGGAGGTGTCTGATGGGAAAAATATGTCTCCCTAACATACCCCTTCATCTTGTATATAAGTGGGTCTCCCACATTGCAATGAGATGTATGAATCATTTGGACTCTTCATTTGTCTATCTTTGCATTCATTCTAAAATAGCTACAACTGCTTGCTCAAGATCTCACATCAATCAGGGTTTCAGCCCTTTGAGTACCAGACCATTAGCTCTTTCGACTTGCTCGTTAAACTTCAGATGGGCTACAGAAACAAAATAAAGGCACTCGGGTTGATTTTGTTGCAAAAGGCTTTGATTTCATGCGAGTTAAAATTGAAGTCATTGTCTCCAATATGTTGTATGGGATCTCCGGAGAAAATCTAGCGAGATGCAAACAGGATGACACAAAAAGATGTACAGGTTCAAACCCCTTGCCGTCTGCACGGTAATCTCTGTAAGAGCACACTGCACGGTGATATGACAAGTGCCCCCCCCCCCCCACACACACACACACGCACACACGCATAAAAGAAAATTGCTAACACAAGCTGTAGTTTAGTAAAAACAATCCAAAAGACAACGCCACACGTGTGGTAGTTTGCACTTCGTCCACACGGGTCTATCCATGTTGATTTTGTTTTACACGAATCTTAAAAGAATGTGTTAAAATTTCAGTACCACATAGACACTATCGTGTGTGTGGACGTTGGAGAGTTCGCCCACATGACCCACAACGCGGGGTTGCTAGCTGCGTCGTGTGAGCGAACCAATTTTTGCCCACACGCTCACCATCTAGTCCACCGCATGTGGACGAACTGCTCTTCGCGCCACACATGACGCGTACGTTGCTAGATGGCAATTGCAGTGCGCTTACGTGGCAGCTACTAAACACACATGGCAACCATGATTCGTTGCTAGATGGCAACTACAGTTGCTCGTACGTGGCAACCAGGTAAACACACATGGCAACTATGATTAACCTTACATGAAAACTATGGTTGAACCAGACGCGTCAATTAGGTAAACACACATAGCAACTATCCTTGGATAACTAAAGTTTTATCCCACGGGTAACTATAGTTAACCAAAACAGAAAGAGTTGTCATGCTTTTACAACTACAGTTGCCATCCAAGATAACTAGAGTTGCCATCCCGGGGTAACTAAAGTGCCACCCCGCGGGGTAACTAACATAGTTGTGCGAGGGCGTGTGGACAAATTTGCTTCGTGCCACACATGCCGGAGGGGATGACTAGTACTTATTGCGCGTGTGACACGAAGTAGCGGACGCCCACACGTGTGAACAGTTCTATTGCACACTACCCGTGTGGGCTGCCTCCTACGCATGCCACACACAATATGTGGACGCATGTCTAATATGTCACACTTATGATGAAATATCGGAACCCAAAAACAAAGAGAATTATGACCAAGCCGAGAAACATCTGTCCAGCGACAATCTACACGAAGACATCCAAAAACGCAAACGCGTGCTCGTCACGATGTTTCCGATGGACTTCATCGTAAAAAGCTAGGCTAGAATAGAATAGCTTACTTGACCGGAGAAGACTTGGTTGCTTCCCTTTCTCCGAGGAGGAGCCTGACGCCCGTCCGTCCGGCCGCATGTGGGAATTGCTATGCAGGGCGCAGAGACCGGGCACCTTCGTCCCGCCTAGTCAAGTCGCTCTATAATCACGACGAAACCATGGGGCCATCTCTCTCGTCTATAACTAACATGGCCGTGGAGAGCTGTGGGAGAGCAGGTGCAGCCGGTAGTGCCAATGGATCAGCAGCCCGTGCAGCCATGGGAGTACAGCCTGCGCAAGTACCTCCTGCTGCTGGCCACCCTGGTGGTCACCGTCACGTACGCCGCCGGCTTCAACCCGCCGGGGGGCGTCTGGCAGGACGCCCTCGGCGGCCGGCTCGCCGGCGACCCCATCATCCGCCAAACCAACTACCACCGCTACCTCGCCTTCTTCTACTGCAACGCCACCGCCTTCGCCGCCTCCCTCGTCGTCATCGTCCTCATCCTCGTCCTCGCCATCCGCCACGACAAGAAGGGGAAGGACAGCCGCTGGGTCGTCGTGCCCCTGCGGCTGGTCATGCTGCTGGACCTGCTCAGCCTCATGGGCGCGTACGGCGCCGGCACCTGCCGGGACAAGATTTCAACCGTCTACTCCGCGGCGCTGGCGGCCGTCGTCTTCCTCTACATCCTCCTTCTCAAGACGATGGACTGCTGGGACAAGACCTCCGACTCCGGCGCCGGCTCCGGCCGCGGGATGCCCGTCTCCAACGGCAACACTGGAAGCGCAACGCCTATTCCCGATCCTGACTTTGTCACCGGAACAATTTCCACCTCCGTTGCCGGCTCCAAAGGCGGGATGCCCATCTCCAACGGCAACACTGGCTCCAGCGGCGTGACGCCCACTCCTAATCCCGACTCCGACGCCGGCACGATTCCAGCCCCCATCCTCGGCTCTGACCCCACCGTCGGAGAAGACCAGGAGCGGCTCCGCCACCACAAGGCCCACAAGAAGCTGAAAGCCGAAGAACGACTCCGCAAGGTCCTGATGCTCCTGGCAACGTTCGCGGTGAGCATCACGTACGTCGCCGGGCTGAGCACGCCGGGCGGCTTCTGGGACAGCAGCGAGGGCAGCCACCACCCGGGCGACGCGGTTCTCAAGGACCACCACGGCCCGCGCCTGACGGTGTTCCTGCTCTGCAACACCACGGCGTTCGTGGCATCCCTGCTCATCACCATGCTGCTCATCGTCGACGGCAAGAAGCTCCGCAAGAAGAAGACGGCCCGGTCTCGCATGCTCTACGGGTGCATCGTCGTCGCCCTGGTCGGTCTCGTCGCCGCATACATCGCCGGCAGCTGCAGGGAGATCGATACCACCGCCTACGTGGTCAGCCTGGTCGGCGCCGTTCTCACAATGGCACACATCATCCTACTCTATGGTATCTACGCTTCTTCTCGTTCCAGTCCAGTGCAACAAACTGGAAATGTTCAGAAGATTGTTGATAATGTCAGGTATACATATCATCTTCTTCCTTTCCTTTGTTTGCAACTGAAATCTCTGTTTTTTTCTCTGCTGCTGAAGTTTGTTTCCTCTGTTTGTAGTTTCACTGTTTTCTCTGCAAACTGAACTGAACTCTGTTTCTTCTTCTCAGCAGTGGTAGGAAGGCTCTGGACAAGGCTCGCTCTCTTGTTCTACTGCTCGCCACTCTTGCCGCCGCCATCACCTACACGGCGGGGTTGGACCCGCCGGGAGGCCTTTGGCAGGACAACAGCAACGGGCACATGGCCGGTGACCCAATCCTTCTCACCACCAATGCTAGGCGATACAAAGCCTTCTTCTACTGCAACTCGGTTGCCTTTGTGGCCTCCTTGGTAGCCATCGTCCTAGTCCAGACGGATATTCTGGTCAGGCACCACGTGCTGGAGGCAGCCATGATACTCGATCTGTTTGGCCTCATCGGCGCCTATGCCGCCGGGAGCTGCCGGGACGTGAACACCTCCATTTACGCCATAGCTTTGGCAGGCGCCGTCCTGGTCTATGTGGTGATCCATGTTGTCTTCTTCACGCTGGATCACAAGGACAAGAAAGACGATGACCAAGAAGATCAGTTGCTGGAGAAGAGGCGCAAACGGTTGCTCCTCTTCGCGATCTTGGCCGCGACCATTACGTACCAAGCCGGCCTCACCCCTCCTGGCGGCTTCCTGCTCCAGGATGACAAGCTCGGACACCACGCCGGCGACCCAGTCCTCTTGTACAACTACCCACTCCGTTACAAGGCCTTCTTCTACTGCAACTCGGTGAGCTTCATGCTGTCCATCTCCATCATCATACTCCTGGTGAACCACAATCTGTACAGGCCAGCCATACGGAGCAATGCGCTATCTGTTTGCACGGCGGTGGGCTTGTTTTGTTTGATGGGGGCCTATGCCGCCGGAAGCACACAACACCTCAAGACATCCATCTACATCTTTGTGCTGGTCGGTGCGGTCCTTCTCGTTGCAGCCGGGCTCCTGCTGGTATTTTTGCTGAAGAAAAATGGCAGCGATTCAGCAGCGCAACACAGGAAACAGAATGAAGAAGCGAAGGGGGTAAAAGTAAAGAATGGGGATAAAGAGGCAGAAGAACAGAATGGGGATAAAGAACTAAGGAAGAAGGAGGTGGAAGAAAAGAAAGAAGAAAGGAAGAAGCACGAGAGGCGCAAGTACCTGATGCTGCTAGGCATCTTGGTGGCCAGCGTAGCCTACCAGGCCGGCCTGGAACCGCCCGGCGGAGCATGGCAGAGCAATGACAACGGGTATGAGGCGGGTGACCCGGTGATGCACGATAACAGGAGGCCCCGCTACCTCATCTTCTTCTACAGCAACTCCTTTTCCTTCGTGGCTTCCATTGTGGTCATCATGATGTTGCTGCCGCACTGGCTGCCGAACCAGAAGAAAGAAGAATGGGAAAAATGGTCGCTGAGGGTGATGAACTGGACCATCCTGCTGGATTTGTTCGCTCTCCTGGTGTCCTACGCAGCCGGCTCCAACAGGGGGTGGAAGACGTCCGTTTATGTCGTCGCACTCATCTTTGCTGTGCTGGTCTACTTTGCAATCCATATGATGCTGTCATGTACTGTTTGTAGCCCTAAGAGCCCCGAAAGCAGCTCTGAGGTGTAGCTCTACCTCTACTATGTGAGGGCGATTGCTCATCTGAGCTGCCATCTATCTATTTCTTCCTGTCTCTAGATCTCTAATTCTCTAATCTCTCTGCTCTATCTAGCTCTCCACTTGTTAGATCCCTAGTCTAATTGATGTAGTCGGATAAACCTTCATCCGAATTGGAGCATGCTGACATTGTTTGTCGACTCACTGGGCAAGTGTGTGTGTGCCTTAACCCAATGATTACGCATGGTAGGTAGCATTTCCTTATCCTGCGCACAGTCTCTCTCTGTCTCATAAGGACTTGAGTGGGAAGTGCACGAATTTCAGTTGCATTTGCATTCAGGAAACGCAAGCACTTGTTGCTACCGAAACATGCCAGTATGTCACAATGTGCGGTCTGAAGTAGTAAGTGTGTGTAATTCTATTAGTGGCCACTGGTCTTGTCGAGAGGAAAAACATACCTTGAATCCGTGACCTGACTTCGGGGGCGCAGTCTCCCCTGTGGGCCAATTCGCCGAACATCTGCAGGGCGCCTGATCTCCGCATGCAGGCGCAGGCACCTGAGCTGCGCGGGCCGCCGCCATCGTTTGTAACGTCGTCGGCCAGGATCAATATGTACTGATGGCATCAGAGGTTGGCGCCGTGATCGGAAGCAGTTGTATTTTGTATTTCAGGCTTCGGTTCTAGCCTAAAAAGCACGGATACGGGGACACGGACACGGCGACACGCATACGGAGACACGGGATACGGCATTTTCCAAAAACAGCCCATCGAGGACACGTCAAGTATATATATAAATAAATAAATAATGCCATGTAATATAGAGGTAAAAAGGAAAAAAAAATAACAAGAGATCGTCCCAGTCAACAGTAACTCTCTTAACATAAGCCCAGAGAGGATATTAGTAGTTGGGCCGGCCCAGCTAGTGCATGCCACGGATCAATCTGCACCGTCAAAACTCAAGCCCTATCTCTCTCTGCCCAAATGCTTTGACCAAGCCGCCCCTCCTCCCAGCGATGGATCTCTCAACTCCCCCGCATCACCTCTCGCCACCCCCCTCCTCCCAGCGTGCTCCTCTTGCCGCTGCAGCAACGGCAGTAACGAAGCACAGCAGCAGAGGCACAACAGCAACTGCGGCAGCGAAGCGCAGCAGCGGCGGCAGAGGCACAGCAGCAACAGCAGCACGGCGGCGGGAGGGTGCTCCAGATCCACGCTGCCTGAAGTCGGAGGAGGGTGCTGCTCCGACCGGTGGATTAATCGAGCCCTTCGCGTGTCCCCTACGTGTCCCAGCCGTGTCCTCCCTTTTCTTTTCTTTTTTTAATTCATAATTCAGGAAATACGGCGGGATACGTGTATCCCCGCGTGTCCGAGCGTATCCCCGTGTCCGACCGTATCAGCACGGGGATTCGGCAACTTCTGCCGTGTCCATGCTTTTTAGGTTCTAGCAACCATTTTGCGTCAATGGATATTGTAAGCCATGTACAGCTTCATTTTTGCTGGAGTACTTACAGGCTTCTTTTTTTGGATAGGAGGCATATTGCTCGGCTTTAGCGAAGTGAAGCCCTTACGAGTTTACAAAAGGTTCACGAGTCACAAGTACAACGGAAAATAAACAAGTTTGATACATGCCACAAGAGCCAAAACAACTACTCTATAAAGGCTTCGCCTCGGCGAGGTTGTTGACACTGGGAAAAAAAGTAACACGCTATAGCGTCGCTAATAGCACGGTATAGCGTATAGAGAACTTGTTTCTAAATTGATCAGTGTGTAATGTCTCGTTAATAGCTAGTATGTAGCACGCTATAGCATGCTAATAGCATATTTTTAGAGGCCATGCTATTTTGTATAGCGCGCTATTTTTTCCTTTGGTTGTTGAGCGTGAATGCGTCGAAGGCTCTTGACGTGGTGGCGAAGCTTGATACATAGCTCCTCAAGAACAAATGTCTCTTATGTCTTGCTCAGCGGCTTCCATAGTTGTAAGAAAATAGTCATTTTGTACACGATATCAACCACTTGTTCAACAAAGACTCCTTTCATCAGGGTTTTGTTGTGAATGCTCCACAAAGACCATGTAAGAACAGCAAAAACCAACCACGCTATCTTTCTAGGAGATCCCGACAGCCTAGTAGAAAATGTATGGAAATCAGCCACCTATGCAGAGACCCAGCTGCAACCGGTGGTGTCTCTAACACATCCCCAAAGGAATTGAGCACATACACAACGAAAGAAGATGTGATTAGTATTTTTCACTTGGTCGCAAAAAGGGCACAAACCATTATCAGGCCGTGCCGTTTTTAAACCTCGAGGGATGTGGGTAATCTATCACGAACTTGTTAGAGTTATAATATAAGTCATGTACCCTTTTGTATTTATCCCAATATATAAGGGGTTTCCTGCATATAGTCCACCACCTATACATGTATATATATCGGCCTATGGCCTTATGGGAATACAAGTTGCATATTCCTAACATGGTATTAGAGCTAGGTCAATTTTCTGCACGCTGCAACTCGTGCGATTGATTCGTCTCTCTACTCCCGATCGAAGCTGGTCCTCGATCTCCTCCTCCCTCGTCCCGTCGAAGCTGCTGGATCTCGAAGCCACAGCCAGCCCTGATCCCAGCGGCCCTGACTCCTCCTCCCTCGTCCCGTCGAAGCTGTTGTTGGATATTGCATCGACGGCCCAGCCAGCCCCGATCCGAGCGGCTCCAGTGGCCCCGATCGCGTCTCGATCTGCAACCAGCCAGCCCCGATCCCAGCGGCTCCAGTGGCCCCGATCGCCTCTCGATCTGCAACCAGACCGACTCGGCGGAGCCCAGCCCTGATCCAGGCGGCGGCTCGATCTGCAACCAGACCGACCAGCAGCCAACCCCTGCGCCTGATCTGAGCAGCAGCCAGCTCAGATCTCCGCCGGATTCGTTCCCAGATCTCCGCCGGATTGTTGCCTGCTGGATCCCGTCGCCACCAACTTCTGATCTCGTCGCGCGGATTCTCCTGTCTCGACGTGATCTCTAAAAAAAAGTCTGCTGCATCCGGCTATGTTGTTGTTCCTCGTTGTTCGGTGATCTTTGATGGCACTAACTACACCGAGTTTGTTGGCTTCATGCGCATTCACATGCGTGGCATCCGCCTATGGGGTTTTATTTCTGGCGAGGTCTCATGTCCGCCATGTCCGGTTCCTCCCGTGGCTCCCACTCCGCCAACCCCACCGGCTCTTCTTGCGGATGCTCCTCAGGGCGCAAAGGATGCGGGTAAGCTTGCTGATGAGGCCGCTATCCGTGCTTATGATGAGAAGGTTTTGGCTTATGAGGAGGCTCTTCAGACGTATCATGGTGCTTTGTCTGCTTACACCCAGTGGCTTGATGATGATGCTCGTGCTGCAGCTGTTCTCACCGCTAGCGTTCTGCCTTAGTTTGGCTCTGAGTTTCTGGGCCTTCCTACTGTGTTTGAGATGTGGACTCGCCTTCGTCAGCGCTATGAGCCCTCGGGTGATGCCTTATACCTCTCTATGGTCTGTCAGGAGCATGCTCTTCAGCAGGGTGACTCTACTGTTGATGACTTCTATGCATAGAGTTCTGCTATCTGGCGCCAGCTTGATTCTCTCCGCAGTGCTGGTTGTCGTACTTGCCCCTGTTGCCAGGCTGTCCAGGCCGATTTGGAGTTTCATCGCGTCTATGAGTTCCTGTCTCGGCTCCGTAAGGAGTTTGAGCCCCAACGTGCTCAGTTGTTTGCTCGTGGTCGTATCTCTCTCATGGAGGCGCTTTCTGAGATTTGTGCTGAGGAGACTCGCTTACGTGGTGCTGGTTTGCTGGAGGTTCCCTCGGTGCTCGCTGCTCGGGCTACTTCTACGCCCCCTACTGCACCGACCCCTTCTCGCTCGAGTGCTCCACCGCTCTTGCCTACTCCTTCGGGAGGCTCAGGTCGCCCCCGTCCACATTGTGGCTACTGCAATAATGATGGTCATATTGAGTCCAACTGTTACACGAAGAAGAAACACTTGCGCAAGGCGCGATCATCATCTACACAGACCTCGTCATCTACATCGAAAGCTTCAGCCATTGCTTTGACTGAGCAGGATATTCTTAGACTCAAGCGTCTGCTCGCTGCTTCGGGTTCTTCCTCGACGGGTACTGCTGGTTCTGTGACTGAGGCTTCCCGCACTAAGCAACCACCTTCTACACAGTCAGGTGCATCCCCATGGGTTCTGGACTCTGGAGCTTCCTTTCATATGTCTTCTAATTCTTCCACTCTGTCCTCTCTTCGATCGCTTGATTCTCCTGTTCATGTCCTCACCGCTGATGGTACTCCCCTTTCTGTTGTTAGTAGAGGCAATCTTACCACTACTTCTTATTCTGTTCCTGATGTTGCTCATGTTCCTCGACTTACCATGAATCTGTTTTCCGCTGGTCAACTTGTTGATTCTGGTTGTCGTGTCATCCTTGACCTTGACTCTTGTTCTGTCCAGGACCGTCGAACGCACACACTGGTTGGGCCTGGTCCTCGCCGCCATGATTCTGAGGGTCTTTGGGAGTTGGGTTGGCTTCATGTTCCTTCCGCTGCCCACTCAATCGCCAGTTCTTCCGCTTTGGTCGCCTCGGCTACTGGTTCCTTCCAGCAGTGGCATCATCGACTTGGTCATCTGTGTGGTTCTCGTTTGTTGTCGTTAGTTCGTCGAGGTCTTCTGGGGTCTGTCTCAGGAGATGCCTCTTTAGAGTGTCAGGGTTGTCGTCTTGGTAAGCAGATTCAGTTACCATATCCACATAGTGAGTCAGTGTCTAAGCGTCCTTTTGATTTAGTTCATTCCGATGTATGGGGCCCGACTCCCTTCACTTCGAAAGGGGGTCATAAATACTATATTATTTTCATAGATGACTTCTCTCGTTACACATGGCTTTATTTCATGACTTCTCGTAGTGAGGTGTTGTCCATTTATAAGCGTTTTGCTGCCATGGTTCATACTCAGTTCTCTTCTCCCATTCGTGTGTTTCGTGCTGACTCCGCTGGCGAGTATATCTCTAAGATGTTGCGTGGTGTTCTTGCTGAGCAATGGACTCTCTCTCTCAATTCTCTTGTCCTGGTGCTCACGTTTAGAATGGTGTGGTTGAGCGCAAGCATCATCATCTTCTTGAGACGGCTCGTGCATTGCTGATTGTTGCCTCTCTCCCGCCTCATTTTTGGGCTGAGGCCGTCTCCACCTCCACCTATCTCATCAATCTCCAGCCTTCCGCTGCTCTACATGGCGGTGTTCCTTTCGAGCGTCTTTTTGATTGTTCTCCCGATTATTCGATGCTTCGCTTGTTTGGTTGTGTTTGCTATGTTCTTCTTGCCCCCCGCGAACGCACCAAACTGACCGCTCAGTCTGTTGAGTGTGTCTTATTAGGCTATAGTGATGAGCATAAAGGCTATCGTTGTTAGGATCCTATCGGTCAACGGATGCGTATCTCTCGGGACGTGACTTTCGATGAGTCTCGTCCCTTCTACCCACGCCCATCTTCCTCGACCTTTTCAGTGGAGGATATCTCTTTCCTCACTTTTCCTGACACACCTATCACACCCGTCGAGCCTTTGCCCATTCGTTCCATTCCCTCTGCTTCTCCACCTTCAGTCGATTTGTCACCATCATCTTCCACGGTCTCCTCGCCTAGCATGTCACCAGATTCTACACCTTCATCTCCGGTGACTTCTTCGTCGCCACTCCCTGATTCTACCTTGGCGATTCCTCCTTCCATTGTTCCATCTTTTCCTCACTGTTACACTCGTCGTTCACGTTCGGTCGATGTGTTATCATCCTCGTCTCAGCCTACTTATGGCTTGCGTTCTCGTCCTCGTTCGCCTGTTGATCGCTTTGGATTTTCCACCGCTGGTGCTGCTGTTCTTGAGCCGACTACCTATCATCGGGCCGTTGTTCATCCTGAATGGCAGTTTGCGATGGCAGAGGAGATTGCTGCTCTTGAACGCACGGGTACGTGGGATCTTGTTTCCCTTCCTCCCGGAGTCCGTCCCATCACTTGTAAGTGGGTCTACAAAGTTAAGACTCGCTCCGATGGTTCTCTTGAGCGTCACAAAGCTCGTCTTGTGGCTCGTGGTTTTCAGCAGGAACATGGTCGTGATTATGACGAGACTTTTGCTCCTGTGGCTCATATGACCACTGTCCGTACACTTCTTGTCGTGGCCTCTACACGCCACTGGTCTATCTCTCAGCTTGATGTTAAGAATGCTTTTCTTAATGGTGAGCTGCGTCAGGAGGTATACATGCAGCCACCACCTAGGTATTCTGTTCCTGATGGCATGGTATGTTGTCTTTGTCGCTCTCTCTATGGCCTTAAGCAAGCCCTTCGCGCCTGGTTTGAGAGTTTTGCCTCTGTGGTCACTGCCGCTGGTTTTTCAGCCAGTGTTCATGATCCAGCATTGTTTATTCACATTTCTCCTCGTGGTCGGACTCTTCTTCTTCTCTATGTTGATGACATGGTCATCACTGGGGATGACCCCGAGTATATTGCCTTTGTCAAGGCCCGCCTTAGTGAGCAGTTCCTTATGTCTGATCTTGGACCTCTTAGCTACTTTCTTGGGATTGAAGTCTCTTCTACCTCTGATGCCTTTTTTATATCCCAAGAAAAGTATACCCAGGATCTTCTTGCTTGTGCTGCTCTTACTGATGAACGCATTGTTGAGACTCCTATGGAGCTCAATGTTCACCTCTCTGCTACTGATGGTGATCCCGTGCCTGACCCGACGCGTTATCGTCATCTTGTTGGCAATCTTGTTTATCTAGCTGTCACTCGTCCGGATATCTCTTATCCGGTTCATATTCTGAGTCAGTTCGTCTCTGCTCCCACATCGATTCACTATAGTCATCTCCTTCGTGTTCTCCGGTATCTTCGGGGCACGATCTCTCACCGTCTATTCTTTCCTCGCTCCAGTTCTTTACAGCTTCAGGCCTATTCGGATGCTACGTGGGCTAGTGATCCTTCAGATAGTCGTTCACTTTCTGCTTACTGTGTTTTTCTTGGTGGTTCTCTCATTGCCTGGAAGACGAAGAAACAGATTGCAGTTTCCCATTCGAGTGCAGAGGCTGAGTTGCGAGCGATGGCTCTTTTGACGGCAGAGGTGACTTGGTTACGGTGGTTACTTCAGGATTTTGGTGTTTCTGTCACTACACCGACTCTACTCTTATCTGACAGTACATGTGCCATTAGCATTGCGCGTGATCCTGTGAAGCATGAGCTCACCAAGCATATTGGTGTTGATGCTTTCTATGTGTGCGCTGCTGTGCAGGATCAGGTTATTGCTCTTCAGTATGTGCCTTGCGAGTTATAGTTGGCGGATTTCCTGACGAAGGCCCAGACTAGAGCACAACATGGCTTTTATCTCTCCAAACTCAGTGTTGTTCATCCACCATGAGTTTGAGGGGGGCGTTAGAGTTATAATATAAGTCATGTACCCTTTTGTATTTATCCCAATATATAAGGGGTTTCCTGCATATAGTCCACCACCTGTACATGTATATATACCGGCCTATGGCCTCATGAGAATACAAGTTGCATATTCCTACCAGAACTAACTGCCACAAGAAGATTTTAATTTTAGTGGGGATACGTGATTTCTAGATATCCATTGCTTGAAATGGAGTTGCACCTGCATGAAGGGCCTTGTACAAGGACTTGGTAAAAACTGGCCCAATGGTTCTAATTTCCATTGAAAGGAGTCGGGATTTTCGGATGGAGTAGCATTCCGAAGAAGATCCACCAATCGGTTCCATTCTAAGGTGTCCATAGGGACCAGAGTTCTCCGAAACTGAGGACACCACTGTCCGTTTATCGAGTAGGTAGCGACCAACGCATTTGCTTCCCTAGCAATGACAAACAACCGTGAAAACTCTTCCGCTAGCGGGACTAGCCTCAACCACACATCGCACCAGAACACAATTGCTCGACCATCACCAATTGCGTGAACTGCACCAACTCGGAGCAAGTGTTTGATCTTCGTAATTGATTTCCAGAATTTTGAGCCATTGCGGCCGCTGGTCGTGGACAAGGTGGTGGTTTGCATGTATTTCATTCTAATGGCATCTAGCCACAACCCTCCTTCTCCTGTTAAGATTTTCCATGCCCACTTAGGCCATGAGACACCAAGTCATGTGTTTTGCGTTCAAAATTCCAAGGCCCCCACCTCGATAGGGGCACAGATTGAGCTCCAATGAACCATATGGCACTTCTGCTTTCCTCCTTCTTTACCCCAAAGGAAGTGAGACCGGACAATATCAAATTTGGCATGCACGTCGTCTTGATGGATAAATAAGCCCATAATAAACATGGGTAGACTCGATAGACACGAGTTCACCAAAGTCAAGCGACCAGCGCTAGGCTAGTATCGGACTATGCACGGGTCAACTCTCCCAGCTACCATGTCCGTAAGCAATAGAAAGTCCTCAATAGTAAGGTGCTTCTGTGTAAGCGGCATGCCAAGATACCTGCGAGGTAAGGTTCCCAGGCGGCAATTCATGATGTGAGCCGCCCTTAGATGCTCTTCCAAACCACCCTTAGTGACAAAAGCTTCGCTCTTGTCAAAGTTTATTTTCAAGCTCCACATGGATTCAAAACACATCAGTAGGAACTTGAGGTTCATCAGACTAACCAGATCATTCTTAATAATGATCAGGGTATCACCCGCATATTGGAGGTGCGTAATGCCACCTGCATGGATCTCTAGAAAGATACCTGGATGTGTCCAGCCCTCTTAGCACCCTCTAAGATGACTGCTAGGGCATCAACTACAAAATTAAATAATAGAGGGGATAATAGAGGGGATACGGGGTCTCCTTGTGTGACCCCACTAGAGTTTTGAAAGAAAGGTCCAAGTTCCCCATTAATATTAATAATCATTTGCCCTCCCCGAACCATCTGCATAATCAAGCTAATCCATAGTGGAAAGAAACCTTTACGTCGCAAAACTCCCTCGAGAAAGTCCCAATTAACTCGGTCATACGCTTTCTCGAAGTCAAGCATAAGAATAAAATAGCTCTCATTCGATCGGGATGCCGAATGAAGGATTTGATGAAGCACCGAGATACCTTCAAGGATGCTCCACCATTTGATGAACACGAACTGACACTCGTTGATGACTCTATTAGCCATCGGGGACAGCCGTGTAGCAAAGCCCTTAACCAGGAGTCTAAAGCTAACATTAATTAGGGCAGTAGGGCGAAATTGCTTAACAAGGTCCGCCCCTGGTACCTTAGGAAGCAATGTTATAATAGCGTAATTCAACTACTTTATGTTAATCTTTCCTTTCGTAAAATCGTCTAGCAGCTCAAACATTTGTGGACCCACTATGGGCTAAAATTTCTTGTTGCACGAAACCGAGAAACCATTCGGTCCGAGGCGTATTGGTGCGAGTTGAGGCAAGGGCCTGCTCTAACTCTTGTTGAGAAAACGACACTCTAAGCCAGTTTTTCTCGTCCTGCGAAATCCGCCCTGCGGTACCCCAAGCATTACTAGCTAGGTCAACCCCACCACGAAAAACTTAAAGGCTTACAACTTGCTTTACGCCATTTCCTTGTTATTGCACAATTAAAGCCTGTACCAATAATTGTAAATCACTTCTTTTATCAGGTTCCTGACTATAAGATTTTCAGTAAGTTTATTATCATCTACAGGTCTACTACCACTAACTCCATCACTATTTTCAACAATTCTCTCTAAGGTGAACCTTGTTTCCACTGACTTATAAGGTGAGAGAAGGCATTTCTTTATACTTTCACAATAAGAAAGGTATTTTTGTAGAACATGTAGATTATCTAGAGTCTTGGTGTTAAAGATCCGACACCTAGACTTAGTATCCACCTCCACTTTACAGTCATGTTAATGGGCATACATGTTAATGGCACCTCCAGAATATGACTTTCATCCTTGAATCACATCAAAATTATAGAGATTACATAACAACTTTTTTATATATATAAGAACCGATGCATGTCGTATTGACTGTCTGCCGTGTATCCCTACAAATGGAGGCGGTTTCAATCGGTTCCAAACTTTCAAACCATCACACTATCTGTTCTCCACTTCTAATATTTTGATGGTATGTTCATCCATGTGTTTGCTTACCTTACACTGTGAATCCAATACTTTCGCTTTGAGTCACAGGTCTAGCATCTTTTGATGCCAAGGCTGTAATTGCTCTGAACGACCACTTTGTGAAGTTCTCTTGTGGGCTTGTGTCATCACAATAAGTGGGGGTTACAAGTTAGTGTCACTTTTTGGAACGAAGGCTCACGGTGAGCCCGGCTTTGAATTAGCAAAGCCATCAACCGGCTAGGAATTACAACACACACCCGAGCAAACAGCAGCTCCGCAGATCCTAGGAGCGGTGGATTACCGAACGGGCCCTAAGTACAAACAAAAAAATCTGGCTTCCTAGTTCAGAAACGTGAACTGCAGGCGCGTTGGCAACTTCACATAATAATTTTTAAAATAACTTCAGAGACATCACTCCCTTTGTTTCAATTTTTTTAAAACTTTTAGATTTGTTGGAGTTAATTGCAGAAAACCACCACATTGAAGCGAAGGATTGCAGAAAACACTCTTCTATACATTCGTTGCAGGAAACACATCAAAGTTGCCTATTTTTTTGCAAAAAGCAATGACCCGTTTGTTGGAGCGTTTTAAGCACGATTATGACATGTATGACCCATTTTTGATGGTGTGGCGTCATGGACCCGTCACTAACGCCGTCTAACGTTGCAAAGCCCGTCGGTGCCGGTGGCGGCGAGGCTCCTTTAGCTCGCATGCGGGGGAGGTTGGCGCGGGGCAACGGCTTTTGACGGCGCATCGTGCTAGTGGGGGGAGCAGTGGCGTGGTGGCGGGCTCCGGTGACGGGGTCGCAGGAGCTTGGTGTCGGTGCGGTGGGCTTCACAGGGCGGGCTCACGCCCGGGACTGCGGTGGCTGCCTGGTCTGGGCTCGGCCAGATCTGGCGGGTTGGCGGCTCCCGTTCGCGGCGTGCGGCGTCACTCCTGCAGGGGCGGCCTGGGGTAGTGCGGGACGATGTCAGGCGGCAGAGCTGGGGTTGGCTGCGTGCGGGCATGCGTTGGGTGCTGCGGCCCGTGGTTGCCGGCGCCCGGCTCTCCAGATCTTGGTGTTACTGACGGGTCCATGACGCCATGTCATCAAAAATGGGCCCTACAGGTCATAATCGTGCTTAAAACGTTTCAACAGACGGATCGGTGTTTTTTTTGCAAAAAAAATTGTGTAACTTTGGTGTGTTTTCTGCAACGAATGTGTAGAAGAGTGTTTTCTGCAATCATTCGCTTCAATTTAGTGGTTTTCTGCCATTAACTCAGATTTGTTGTAAGTTAAATTTTGAACTATAAAAATATACCAACATCAACACAAAAACTGGTTTCATTATATTCACCATGAAATATATTTCATACTGTACAATATTTGATGTTGAGAATATTACTCCCTCCGTCACGGTTTAGAAGACGTGCATGAAAATTCTCTAAAACCTAGGTGATTATTGGTTGACTGTAAAATGAGTTGAAAAATAGCATTCACACTACGCATGCATATAAAAATAGTATAACAGAGTATTAATTAGCTGCTAGGAGTAAATGCAATGCGCCTTAAATCTTGTGTGTTGTGAAAATGCACGCAAACTTAACCGTGCCTTCTAAACCGTGACGGAGGTAATAGTAGATTTTGTTGTAAACCTGTGAGATCTATATAAGTTTGATTTAGAAGAAACATAGAACTTAATATATTTTAAAATAGAGAGAGTACGTTTTGGTTTTAGTCTCAGTCCTTTGCTTGGCCTCGACTTTTGGTGCAAAATAAGTATATTGATAAAGCAACAAATATATCCGTCTTACAAAGATCTGCCTGAAGTAGATTTATTGGTCTCGGTGGGTATTAGTCCTAGAAAATCGAGATTTGTGTTCTCTTTGTCTGTTTGGTCAGTAAAAGTTCAACAAAATTAGCTAAAAGAGATGACAACATAGGATGATCCAAATTTTCTACTTTTGGAAAAGCACTTGGATCTGATAACCAATCCAATATCACAAACAGCCCTACAAGTTTTAAAAAGTGACATTCAAGTCCCTAGGGCCGACCGTCTTCATCCTCCCAAACTGTCTTATGGTGGGTTGCCACATGCCACACTCCATCATCGGAACCAGCATGTTGTCGTTGTTGACTCTGGATGAAAAATAATTAAGGATACGGTCCTGCTAGGCTAGGATCATGGGGAAAGAAACAGTACCGTTCAAAGAGCCACGGATCAACGAGCCAACCCTCCATTATTTCTTATATGCCTCACACCAGCATTGGATGTCGCACCGGTGTGATAGAGGGTGCAAAGGACAGCCCCCACAGCTACCATCAGGGACGGAGTCGGGAATCCCACATATGGGGGGCAATGAAAAATATCAACTGTTGGAGGGGGACAAACACATGAACTAAGAGCATTGTCTATTCATAATGTACGAAATGTAGGTGTGATTTTAGGAAAAAAAAGTATGGGGGCCATGGCACCAGCACGCCCGTGGCTCCTTTCGCTCGCTACCACACCAACAAACCCTTAGTTCTATCACCTCATTGGTTAAATGCCCAATAGGAAAATACGGCATTGAGTCATTGATGACACTATCGTACGACATTGTTGAGATTGGCCGAATTAAGGAAAATCTTATTCGCTATACCGTCACCGCCCCCGCCGCCACCACCAATAATGCACCATTGGAGAATACTTTATTAAACGTCGCCGCTATAACAATTGAAAGTGTCAAAATGAAGAAGAGCGAAAACCTACCTAGAAGCTCCAAATCAGGAAAGTTATAACTCCATCCACTAGAGCGCGACCTCCTTGCACTCCCACACCGGCAGATCCAACGGAGGAGGAACATGAGGGGTAACCTACCATAGAAGGATATTTGGCAGCACATTGCGTAATATCACCTCTCCTAGTGTTTAAAGCGGAACGGTTGAGGAAAAGAACACGCGTTCTGATGGGTAAGGTCCAAGTCAGAAATTGCTAATGGAGCTCGAGCTTCATGGTGCTCGAAAGAAAAAAAAAACTCAATTTTTAAAGTTCAAAAATTTCAGAAAGAAAGACACATGTAGTGCATTGGGATGTACTCTACAAGTATAAAAATATTTTAATTTGTGTAGCTCACATCATAAACGTATTTCATCGTGAAAATGTACACACTTGTAGCCAACATCCCTATGTACACGTGTAATTTAAAAAAACTTCCAAATGTGATTTTTTTTAAAAAAAAATTGGGCTCCATGAATCCCCTCTCCATCCAAGTGTTTTATGTAAATGAGTTCACTCCAACCAGACATATGATGTTATATCTCAAAAACTCCAAATTCTCATTCTTTCTATCTCTCTCTAATTACCTCGAACCAAACCATCTCACAAGTTAGATATCGACGAGAGCAGTCGAATCTGTCAACACGGTGGGACTAATTTGGTACCTAGGAGATGCATCTAATGTATGAACTGTACATGTGGTGGCCCTATCATTTTTTCTCTGATTCCTAATAAAAAATAATCATGAATGTCGAGATATTAAAGTTATTATGCTCGCAGAAAAAGAAAAAAAATATTGTGTTTCTGAAGTCAATAATAGTCGTAACAATTATCCATGAACTTTTTCTGCGGTTATTTATTCAAAAACAAAATCGGGAGAAGAGTCAATTTGTTCATAAACGAGTCTAACTATTTACATTAGGCCTGGTTGGTTATGGGGCCCGGCCCTCCGGTCGAATATGGGCTGCATCATCGAGTCAGGCCCAAAGCCCAAGCCAGCTTTGCTGCTGCTGCTGCGTACTAGTGCGAAGCCACGAAGAAGGCGAGGGTTTCGCCGTCGACCTCGCCGCGGCGGTCTCTCCGCCCAATCCACCCCCCTTAATCACCGCCGTTTCCTCCCAGCTCTCCCCTCCCCGGCCGGCGCCGACCTTCCTGGGTCGTCGGATCCTCCAAGGTACGGACTTTAGTCCATTCCTTTTCCTTCTCGAGCAACCTTGGTGAGGCAGCCGATGCCGATGTCGATTCCGCTCTGTATTTCTGCGTAGCCTCGGTTCTGCACCTACTCTGTTAGCTCCCCCACGTACTGCCTAGGTCGGCTTCGTTGTCGCGCTTGGCCCTGTTAAGGGAATTAGGCCGCTGCTGTGTATGGACCTGTAAATGCAACCTCTGTGAAATGCTAGAGGGAATAGGTTGGTTTAGTCAGTAAAATCTGTTCTGGAGTGTGCAGAAATGTTCATACTCGTCTGATTTGTTGGTTTGTATTTCCATGTACGAGTTCAGTTCGGCAGGGGAATGTTCAGATATCATGTGGGCTTGTTGTTCAAATTGGTATTATGTTTCTAGATTATCCCCCCACCCAGCAGAGATTTATACAGTTAGGGTGTCATTTTAATTTGACATTCTTTATATCACTTATTTGTTCTACGGAATGGGTGAGAATAGGATGCTGCTGCATTAATTTACCGTTTTGTTGTGAAGATAAGCGCATAAAGCTTTCGACACGTATAAAAAGGAATTTCAAAGTTTCATCCCTGTTTCCTTCTACAGTACATTATTTGTTACAGCTGTTCTCTGGTTATCTTGTATGTTCCACCCTGATCATGAATTTTTTTTTAGTCCAGCGCCTGCAGAGCCTCGAGGTTGCCCAAGTTGTTAGCTGTGGTACCCGATGGAGGATCTCCCGGAGCCACTGCTTGCAGATATCATCAAGAGGATTACGGTATCCAGTGATCTCAATTCTCTTTGCCTCGTGTCAAAGCGCCTCTGCGCCGCCGAGGCAGAGCATAGGGGTGCTATCCGTGTTGGCTGTGGTATTGACCCTACAACGGAAGCCTTCACATCACTGTTCTCCCGGTTCTCCAATTTGTGGAAAGTGGAGATCAGTTACTTTGGTTGGACTCCCAGTCATGGGGACCAGGTGAATAACCAAGCAATCCTTCTTCTGTCGCATCATTGCCCCTTGCTGTCTGATCTCACCTTAAGCTTCTGTGCACACATTGATGATGCTGGTCTTAGTTATCTACCTTACTGCAAGAAGTTGAGGTCTCTCAAGCTGAACTTCGCACCAGCAATAACTTCTACTGGGATATTCCGAGTGGCCGTTAGTTGCTGCTATCTCTCTGTTCTCCACCTCGTTGACTGTATAGCGATAGAGAGCGTGGAGTGGCTGGAGTATCTTGGGAGGTACGGATCATTACGGGAACTTGTTCTAAAGGATTGTGATGGAATCAGTCAGTATGACCTCCTAAAATTTGGTCCAGGATGGAGGAAGCTTCAAAGGTTTGAGTTTGAGATTAATGGAACTTACTGGCTGAGTGAGCGCCCTGATCCCTCATACGTGGTTGGCTACCCATATAGCTATGACATCTGCTGTGATAATTTGAAGGATCTTAGGTTGGCTCATATTGTAACTAAGCCGGAAATTGGACTCCGTTTTCTCCTGGGGAAGTGCAAAGCATTGGAGACACTATACCTGGAGTATGTTATTGGTCTAAATGAGAATGAGATGATTGCACTATTCCAGAGGTGCTGCAACCTTAAAACCATCTCACTTCGGCTCATGCCTCTACGCTGCGAAGATCACCGGTTTAGGACGCCATTGACTGATGACAGCCTGAAGGTCCTAGCTCTCAGCTGCCCTATGCTTGAGGTTGTTGAGCTCACTTTCACATTTTGCGAACCCACGTATCCTACTGAAATAGGCTTCACACAGAAGGGTATTGTGACGCTTATCCAATCATGTCCGATTCGTGCTCTTGTGCTAAATGGTGCCAGCATATTTGATGACGAGGGGATGAAGGGCCTGTCATGCACACAGTTCCTGGAGAAGCTCGATCTCGTGGATTGCTGCTCTGTATCCGATGCTGGGATGTACCTCATTGCTCAGGCTCCTTGTTTGAATCACCTCACACTCCGGAAATGTAGCAGCGTGACAAATAATGGGTTGGCTGCATTGGCACATTCACAGAAGTTGGAGTCACTGACCGTTATAGGCTGCCGCTGGATCTCTCAGGAGGGTGTGCAGGGTGCTGCCAAATCAGTTTGCTACTCATCGGAGACTGAAAGCCACGATAACCTAAAAGGAATGAACGTGTACAGGAAAATACGCCAGTCACCCTAAATTCAGTCTTGGCTGTTAATTTGTGTTGCTATATATTGGCAGAACTTCGAAACCGCAACAGTATGAAAGTAACTTGGAGGACAGTTGCACCTGCCATTTTTTCTGGCAGGTTCCAATTAGCTTCAGATGTTCTAGATTTGTTTTGTTAATGTGAGATTCGTTTTAGAAATTTGCCAGAATTCGTGCGTATTATAACAGTCGTTTGTGCCGGCTCTGGTCTTCTGTGTGTTCGTTGCACTGCACCTTCTCCATTGATTCTCCATGTGCAGCGCCTTATATGTGATTCATGCCGCAGCAATAGTGTGTATGGTCTATGTGAGTACAGTGTAGTGATTCTTGCTGACAGTAATCACTAATCAGTTGGCATTTGGGGCACTCACATGAGCATTTCATGTTGTTTTTCTTCGTACACCTCAGCTTAGGATCCTGGTGTCATGCCTTATTCATCACATCCACCGAGGAAGACTTTTTGATTATCCTTTTATTGTAGCTATTTGAAAGGTGTCCTTCATCTGTTTGAGATCTCCAAACATGGTACCCTTTTTTTATTTTTATATCCTCGGTGTTTTAAATTTCAAAAGAATTACCAGGTTTTTTTTTTGGCTGCTTGTTGCAATATTTAAGGTTCGGGCACAATAAACCTGGGGATGAGATCTGCTAACCATTGTTTTAAAGCAGTTTATGCTACAGATAGGAATGTTCTGAACTTATCAACTCAACACATGTGCACACATGAAAGAAATACCCTTTTACTACACTGAACATGCATTTGTGATATACCGTCTTTGCGCTAAAGAAGGAAAGATCTATGCAAAATGGCAGAGAAAACATGTACTCCCACCGATCCATACTGATTGTCATACATTATTGTATACTAGTTCGTTGCCCGTGCATTGCCACGGAAAAATAACAATTACTGATGCATTTTAAAAAAATCGACGTGTAACAAATTATATTTTTACTTTTATGTTGAGTAGAGCACCATTATGATTTTATGATGTTACCTGTAATGGTGTAGAGCTATGTAATATGTTGCTCACAGAAGATGTGCCTAAGGCGAGATGCTGCTCACAACAACTTATTTCAGCACTACATTTATCTGAAACCTGCACATAAGGGCATAAACTACGGAAGCATCACCACTCGGTGGTTCCCCCACGTAGGCTTGTATCCGTGAAGTCATCGTTTTGCACAACTTTCACCCAACGGAAGCATCAGCAGCATGTGGGTCCCATGTTTCTTCCCCTCTCTTACTTTCCCCACCTATTTCACTTTCCCCTCCTCATGCATTAACGAGAGGCAAATAATGACTTGCCGTTGATCTTCCTTTTTTCCTTTTTCTCGGGCTTTTTCTGAACATCCGCCTCTTCTGCAGGCCACAGTAGTACACTGTGAGGCACCCATACCTGACACCCGAGCCGAGCTGGCCTGCGAGGCATCTGGTTCAGGCGACGCGTTGGTCATGCCCTAAGTAACTTCCTCGCTTCTGGATGGACGCGAGCTCCTGTCAGCTTCCCCACAGGGGTCAACCTCCGAAGTCATCATTATTACACATGTTTCCGATTCATATATGAGGTTACACAGGGGTCAACTTCCTGGCTTCTGCACATAAGTAATGTCCAGAATATATGCAATTAGTACCACTGCATCCAAGTCGTCATCATTACACAGGTTTCCCCGCAGGGGTCAACCTCCGAAGTCATCATTATTACACATGTTTCCGATTCATATATGAGGTTACACAGGGGTCAACTTCCTGGCTTCTGCACATAAGTAATGTCCAGAATATATGCAATTAGTACCACTGCATCCAAGACGTCATCATTACACAGGTTTCTGATTCATCTACGAGGTTGCACGTTCTCTGAATCTGTAAACTTGCATTTCTTGATTAAAACATGCGCTTATAGTTCACATGCGCTTATATTAATAGTTACCGGGGAAGCAAGGAACTTCTTGATTAAAACATCATGACAATTGATGAAAAATAATGTAGATTAGACTTGTATCACATAAAAAATTCACATGTATACTATTCCCAAAAAATAATATACCACTTCAAATTCAGATGTGTTCCAAGAAAAGCTATACTACGACATTGTATGCAAATAAAAAAAACTAATTATATCCTAGTAAGCTAGAGATGATCTGTGTGACTATGCTTCCATGTACAGTTTAATAGCAGAGATGTTCTACAGGTTGAACAAAAAGTCTCCACAAAGGAGATTTCTTAATCAGAACCTAGGCTATCATTCCGATCACCTGAATAATAACAATTACAAAAGGCACCGGATACGAACTTCAGGAACATCCAATATATGGACCAAATAATTGAGTCGTCAAACAAGAGATACACAGAGTAGGAGGGGTAGAGGGTGAAATGAGCCGTCAAACAACTTCAGGAACCTCCAATATATAGCAAAGTTCTATCCTCTGTAAACGCCAGAGGGGTCGGCGTTTTGGACGATCCAGGGGTGCTCGAGAACCTTGTGGAGGGGTAGGCCGTGAGCTGAGTTCTTTACAAGCATATGCAACAAGACCAGAACAAACAGACCATTTGTAAGACAGACACATTTTCAACACAGGACATGTCACATTAACTATTTTCTTGTTGTAATCATGATCAGAAGTCAGTTACCTGTGATATGAGGTCCTTCGCAGCAGGAGATACAAACGGTTTCGACGGGAACTTCAGATCCACTTTTACTCTCCTGTATTTTGAACAAGGCAGTTTCAGAGACATCAGATGCTTATAAGGGTGCGAAGGGAGCGAAGTAGAGTTGCATGGATTTTAAACTAACTGTAATCTCTCAATCATGAAGATTTAAACATGTGATTCAATCGGAATAACTTATGGTGCAATGCTGCAAATGTAGTATCACTGCTGAGTTACCTTCGATATGTCTCAGAGTGTTCTTTGGCTTTAAAAGTTGGGAGACCATAAAGGAATTCATAACATAGGATGCCCAAGCTCCATATGTCTACATGGTAATGAAGCTTTCGCTGGGACCTGAGTGCAAGCTGCTACAGAATACAAAGTCCATCCCACCAGAAAGCCTAATGCTGCTCTTTGTATTCTCCAGAACTCCATCCTCATCTGACAAGGTTTCCGTTGCATTGGTACTGTGCCTGTTAGCACCATTTGCAGGAGCTGCCTCCCGTGTGTGTTGATTCATGGCTCAACCTAAACTGCAGCTAAATAGGAACTAAACAGCAGCTGAAAGTCGTTATGGAATCGGTCCCCACAGTCCTCCCAGGCTTGATCGAGCCGGCTCCCTTTCGGTCCGGTCCTCGAAAACGAGCTCGCTGGACAGCTCAGTCAGGTCCGGTCCCGGTCCGAGCTGCTGATTGTGAAAATACTTTGGTTGGAAGACCCGGACATGCTGCTACAACGTTGGAGGCAGGGCACACAGTATATTATTATCTCTTGTTGTGCACATAGTATATTATTATCAGCTCTTAATTCCAGTTTTACATCGGACGTGTGCACCTAAACACTTAGCAAGTCGGATAGAAAGAAACAGTTGGGTGGTTCAATCACTTAATAATCCTTTAACCTTCGATACTTACCAGAAATTCAGAGTAATCCGTCAGTAGCTGTACATGGATGTGCATATGATAAATCACGTCCCCAATCTCTCTCCCGTAGACATTAGCAGCAACAATCAGGAGCAGTAGCATCTCCTCTCTCTCAAATTTTCTCATCCCAAAAAGTTCCTGTCATCTTCTCCCTGCCCCTAGTCAACGGCCATTACACATATAACCAGGTAGGATTATTCTCACAAATAATCCAAATTGGCAAACTATGAGTTGAAGATGTAGATTTCAGTTTCACTAAATGACCAAGATGCATCTGTAGCTCCAACACACACAAAAATACAACTAACCATATAAATTTGAGAATACAATACTTGTCGAGGATAAATAGGGGCCAACTATCTAGCACAAAGCCTGAACCAGCGTGACGCTTATCATGTTTCTTGATCGTCTAATTTAAGGGAGCAAAAAAAGAACAAATTATATGTGAAAACTCTATTAATGTCTTCAGGTAAATGCTTCTTCGTGTATCATATATGGCAGTTTGATAGAAAAAATAAGAAAACAATAGAGAAAATTAAAATATAATTATGTTTATCCAAAAGGCAGAAGATAATCGATGAACTATAACTGGTGTAAAGCTCATCACCAATGTTAAGTATTGTCAGGCAATAGCAGCCTTATTATATTAGAAAGAAGAAAAGCATGAGATTCTGGGTTGTTTTATTTAACTACATAAGGAAAGCTACAGATAGGCCTGACATTCTTGTAGGAGCCATTAATTGTGAGGATACATGTATAGAGTCACAAGATCGAAACAGTGAAAGAACAGAAAACCGGCCAAAGACAACCTTTCCAGAAACGCAACACATGATGCAAATATTGTCCATGAAAAAAATATGATTAGTAGTTTAGTACAACATCACCTCATTCAAGACCATTAGAATGGGTTTTGGAAGACCAATTTCCACGAACTTAGCTACCTGTATTTCATCATGCAAGTATCTTTTATTCACTCTTCCAAGAATACATAAGTAGGGCAAATAAGCTGGCAATGGAGCAAAACTGAAAGTCGAGTTTATAAAGACCGAATACAACTTTGAATTACCTGCAAAAAAAGTCATTTACTCTAGCTTCAGCAAATAATTATAGCAAGATAGAGCAGTAATATCATACAGAACACACGAAATCACTACCATATCAGTTGCCATATCAAATTGAATCGAATCCCCGAGGAACCTTCTTTATCTTTTTGAAACTCCTTTCTTGCTAGCTCTTGTATGGAATGGGCCTGCATAAATAAATGATGGTGTGCAAGTCAGCGAGCATCAGCATCTTGAAAGCTAAAATCTTTTACATCAGGCCCTCGGGAAGAGAACAACACGACCTGGGGAGCTGAATTGAACAATGTTGGTGCCAAACCATCTGTGATACCGTCTGTTGCTTGGAACGTTGTAGCCCGTCCAGCCGAGTCTCTTGTTGTAGAAGAGTTGTAGTAGTCTATAAGATCCTACATGGCCAAAATTAATGTCAATGTGTTGTATCAGAAAAATCATTATAGAACTTAACATGCATGGGTACTTTAAACAAATTTTCTCATTTGCAATGTCATCCTACAATAGCAGCAGTGCATACATGGTACGGTCCACATTACTGCTCTGGAAGTACGTGCAAGTTAGTTTTGATATTTGATAACAATTCTGTTGTATGTTAACTTTTTTTATTCTGGCTTCTAAGTCGCTTATTGAGAAAACAAATAAGCAGGCTGATCTACTTCACGCTTGTAGTACAGGTCATTGGAGATAAAATACCTTTGTTTTGCTGACATCTGTGATGAGAATCCCAGGAATATTGACAGGCACAGGATCAAACTTTGTCCCTGGGTAACTATCTTCTACAGCAACAACAAAGCCAGCTGCACCTAGACTCCTGGCTGTTTGAGACACTTTCTTGATTGAAGCTGTCCCAGAAATATAATTAAAAGAATAGACACACAACAGAATTTTCCCCTGAACTTTCCTCTTATTTAAGAGTTCTGGCCTTTGACAATCTAGCGCACTGTACTTGGTTGAAGATGAACCCAATAGAGCATCAGTAGCAGAAATCAAGCCAAACGATTTATTTCCATGTGTTGCAGCTATAATCAGATGAGATAATTGTCAACTAACCATAGGTAGAAGTGTATAGTTAATTGTCAGAATACCAACATCAGTCACAGTACTATAAAATGGACTTGTTGACAGTTATTGCAAGATTACACCAGGAGGACTACAGCTCTGCAATCAAGAGCCTACAAAGAGAACAAAACACAGAATGCATCTTCCAACCAAAGTATTTTCACAATCAGCAGCTCGAACCGGGACCAGACCGAGCTGTCCAGCGAGCTCGTTTTCGAGGACCGGACCGAAAGGGAGCCGGCTCGATCAAGCCTGGGAGGACCGTGGGGACCGATTCCATAACTACTTTCAGTTGCTGTTTAGTTCCTATTTAGCTGCAGTTTAGGTTGAGCCATGAATCAACACACACGGGAGGTGGGCTACGTGCTAGATCGAGCCCTGAATCAATTGACAGGGGAAACTTTGACGAAACTAACGAACTGAGTTTTCTGAACATGAGAAACTGAATTTTCTGAACTGTCAGTATTCACTCACGTTTCTGAACTGGCTGCACAGCGACATCGTGCCCCGGTTCTACCTGGTGGCGCCAGTGAGGCATTCACTTACCTGGGTAGCTGATGTCCGGTGTGCATGCTGTGCTGAACTAACGACAAAAATGGCTAGCGGCGGCAAGAGGCTACGTTGCACGGGAAGGAGAGGAAGGATGGAAAGGGGAAGCAGTGATATATTCAGTTTTCCTTCTGTTTTCTATTTGACTTGATAAAAGTAAACTGCAACATGGGATGATGGATGATTACCAGATTCTCCCGTTAGTTCCTGTCATCTTCTCCACCATGGATTCGTGGGCCTCGTCGTAGCAAACGTGTGCGGAGGGCTAAGGGGAACTGGCTCGGGGTCTGTCGGCGGGGTTGGGCAGCGCAGGGGGCGGCAGTGGCTGCCCACTCGCGGAGGGCCGGCGGGGAGGGGGAGGGCCGGCTGGAAGGGAGAGGGCGCGATGGCGGTGCAGGGGTGGCGGCGATACCGAGCGGCGCGGGGCAGCGGCAGTGCCGAGCGACGCGGGGGGCGGGTGCGAGCGGCGCGGGGGCGTGTGCTGCGGCGAGCGGCTGCGCGAGAGGAGTGGTTCGCCCTCCATTACGCGACGGCGGCGCCCACGTCGACTGCGGGGTCGCCGTGGCGGATCTTGGCGAAGACCTCGTCCATGGCATCACTACTTTTTTTTTGCGGGAAAAACCAAGAAAAGTATACGGATCCGATCCGCAAAAGGAAAGAAAAAAAAGAGGAGAGGAACGTGCAAAGAAAAAGAAAGATTCACCCTGCGGATCCAATGACAACGAGGCACCACGGCCTACCAACTTGACGGCAACGCGCTCCCGCAAGGGAACGCGCCACCGGCGAAAGGGGAGGCCACGGCGCCATGATTCTGTCTCTCTCTTGAGAAAACGAAAAGAACGACAGCGTAGTTGGCACTCGAACACCCCCCTTGACGGCGGCGCACTCTCCCTCGGGAGAGGGCGCGCACCGGCAAGAGGAACGGAGGAGGCCGCCGCTGCGCGAAGGAAGAGAGGCACAGACCTCAGCGGGGCATGGTGGCCGCCGCGCGAGAACTGGCCGGCTCCCAAGAGGGGCGACGAGGCACAAGAAGCCTCCTCTGCGGGGCATACATGCCACCGCGCGAGGGAAGGCTCAGGCCACCGCTCGGCCCACACCGACGGGGACTGACCCGTGCTCTCTCGAGAGAGACAGGAGCAGAGGGGAAAGGGTGCGAGCGGCGCGGGGGGAGAATGAAGGGGTAGGGTTTCCCCTCCCCACCGGTGCTCACCTTTTTGATCCCACGAAATGAGCGGTGCGCCGTCGGATCGACGCGGGCGGCTGGGATCGCCCCAGAGGAAACCCTAGGCTACGGCGGGCCTTCGGGCCGCAGGCCGCTGCGCCAGGCCGACCCACTCGAGGCCGCAGCCCACGAGGCCGCAGGGAGGCGCTGGTGCCTGCCTGGCAGGATGGCTGGTGGCGGGCCGAGGCCACAGGCTGGCCCAGCCGGCTATTTTTCCGTATTAAATGAATTTTAAGCTTTCTGTCTATTTTAGACAGATCTAAAAATGATTTTCCATGCATTTTTTCTATGAAAATATGTTTAGAAAAATAGAAATTAAAAATATTCAAAGTTTCTGTGAATATTTACAGAATTGTTATGTTATTTTTCTGTAAAGCAAAGTAGAAGGATTTTTGAGAATAAAATAGCTTTCTCAGAAAAGGAAAAGTTCATGAATTTTATAAAACATCAATAAAGTTCATGAATTTTTTAAAATGTCAGAAAAATTTTCTGTAAAGTTAAGAGGCACATGAAATTTTATTTCACGTTTTCCACTGCTAAAAGCAATATGGAATATGATCATGTTGTTATTCTGACCGACGTTGTTTAATCACACGGTCATGTTGCATATTGCCAAATGATGCATTTATTTCTATCATTTTCCCAACGGTAATGTAGATTAATATGCATAGGCAATTATATGATTATTTTAACCAACGTTATTTAATGCATATGATTGTCGTACTGACTTCGCTTATTTGGTGATTTCAGGAGGTTTCCATATCATGAGCTGCCTCAAGGAAATTCCGACACTCAGGGGGGACAACTACTCTGAGTGGAGGAAGAAGGTGGACACGGCTCTCTGCATTACAGAGGTGGACTGGGTTCTGGAGGAACCACAGCCAGTTGCACCTGCAGACCAAGTCAGAGAGGCTGATGAGGATGATGAGAGCTGGGACAAAAAGCAAGCAAGTTATGAAAAAGAGGTGATGTCCCACTCCATCAGCAACAGGCTATGGTTAAATGCCAACAAGAAATGTTTGGCGTTCATAAAGAACACCATTGAGACCACCATCGTGGGATCAATTGCTGAATGCCCTACGGCACAAGAAATGTTGAACAAGATAAAGAGTCAGTTTACTGGCTCTTCTAAGACGTATGCCACCCAGTTGATCAGACAACTGGTGACAGAGAGCTACCATGATGGTGTCCATGGCATAAGGAAGCACATCCTTAGGATGAGCCACACGGCGGCTAAGCTCAAACCTATGAATGCGGATCTGGAGATAAAATCAGCTCTCCTTGTCCACCTGGTTATGGCTTCGTTGCCTAAGGAATTCGAGACCTTTGTAGTCAACTACAACATGCAGCCCGAGACTAGGGATATTGAAAAGGTCATCGCAATGTGCACACAAGAGGAGGAGAGGATTAAGGCTTCACATGGTGGCTCTGTTAACTATGTGAAGGAAAAAAAGAAGGGCTTTCCGCCTAACAAAGGTTATTTTTATATCCTCGGTGTTTTAAATTTCAAAAGAATTACCAGGTTTTTTTTTGGCTGCTTGTTGCAGCATTTAAGGTTCGGGCACAATAAACCTGGGGATGAGATCTGCTAACCATTGTTTTAAAGCAGTTTATGCTACAGATAGGAATGTTCTGAACTTATCAACTCAACACATGTGCACACATGAAAGAAATACCCTTTTACTACACTGAACATGCATTTGTGATATACCGTCGTTGCACTAAAGAAGGAAAGATCTATGCAAAATGGCAGAGAAAACATGTACTCCCTCCGATCCATACTGATTGTCATACATTATTGTATATCAGCCAAGCCAATGCTGCTGTTGACATTGATCTGTCATCGGATGGCTGAAACTACTCAACGGAGTCACTATTTGAATTTCCTTTACAGCTAGTTTTCTGCTTTATTACTGATGTTTATACTAGAGCCAAGACTTGGGGTTGCTAGAGGCATCCAGTCTTGTACGGGCCCTAGCCGCCGTATTTCAACTGGCCCTCTTATGCGTATCTGAAGCCTTAAAACCCTTAGCAAGGGTCACCATTTTCCTGTCTAAAAATCACCAGCGAACAACTGTGAAACGTTCAGTTAACTCTGAACCTGACACATCAGGCGTTACACATAACGAGTGATCCGATGGCTACATGTGGGTGATCGGTGAAGGGAATGTTTTTTTTCTCAAATACATGCCGACTTTTTACCGAATACATGTTGAACATTTTATATGCAGGTTGAACATTTTTTAGATAGACGTTGAACTTTTTTAAAATACATGTTGAATATTTATCCGAATACATATTAAAGATTTCTACAATGCGCATTGATTTTTTTAATAAATTTTAATTTTTTGGTACAAAGTGATCATTTTGAAACACCCGTTGAACTCAACAATTGCGTGAACTATCTTTGAAATGTGCGAAAATTTGTTAAGGGTTCGAACATTTCTATTAAAGTAACGTTTTATATGTTATGAACATTTTTCTAAAATTGAGAGAATTTTTTTTTTCCATTTCATGTTTTTTATTTCACGAAACAAAAATTTTAAACGTGTCAACATTTTTGAATGGTATGAATATTTTCTATAAATATTTTTTTAGACATATCGTCGAAGGGCCTATAAATATGCCATCTTTTTAAAAACATAATGAACATTTTATAGAATTTCATGAAAACAATATTAAACGTGTGAAATTTCTTAAATGACAAAATCATTTTTATTTTTTTAATGTGCCGTGATTTTCTAAAAGAAACTACAATATCCACCTGAGGCTAGTCGTCCATCCATTTTGTTAGATGCGGGACATCACTACTTTTTTTTGCGGGAAAAACCAAGAAAAGTATACGGATTTGATCCGCAAAAGGAAAGAAAAAAAAGGGGAGAGGAACATGCAAAGAAAAAAGAAAGATTCGCCCTGCGGATCCAATGACAACGAGGCACCACGGCCAACCTACTCGACGGCAACGCGCTCCCGCAAGGGAACGCGCCACCGGCGAAAGGGGAGGCCACGGCGCCATGATTATGTCTCTCTCTTGAGAAAACGGAAAGAACGACAGCGTAGTTGGCACTCGAACACCCCCCTTGACGGCGGCGCACTCTCCCTCGGGAGAGGGCGCGCACCGGCAAGAGGAACGGAGGAGGCCGCCGCTGCGCGAAGGAAGAGAGGCACAGACCTCAGCGGGGCATGGTGGCCGCCGCGCGAGAACTGGCCGGCTCCCGAGAGGGGCGACGAGGCACAAGAAGCCTCCTCGGCGGGGCATACATGCCACCGCGCGAGGGAAGGCTCAGGCCAGTGCGCGAGGGAAGTCTCAGGCCACCGCTCGGCCCACACCGACGGGGACTGACCCGTGCTCTCTCGAGACAGACAGGAGCAGAGGGGAAAGGGTGCGAGCGGCGTGGGGGGAGAATGAAGGGGTAGGGTTTCCCCTCCCCACCGGTGCTCACCTTTTTGATCCCACGAAACGAGCGGTGCGCCGTCGGATCGACGCGGGCGGCTGGGATCGCCCCACAGGAAACCCTAGGCTACGGCGGGCCTTCGGGCCGCAGGCCGCTGCGCCAGGCCGGCCCACTCGAGGCCGCAGCCCATGAGGCCGCAGGGAGGCGCTGGTGCCTGCCTGGCAGGATGGCTGGTGGTGAGCCGAGGCCACAGGCCGGCCCAGCCGGCCATTTTTCCGTATTAAATGAATTTTAAGCTTTCTGTCTATTTTAGACAGATCTAAAAATGATTTTCTATGCATTTTTTCTATGAAAATATGTTTAGAAAAATAGAAATGAAAAATGTTCAAAGTTTCTGTGAATATTTACAGATTTGTTATGTTATTTTTCTGTAAAGCAAAGTAGAAGGATTTTTGAGAATAAAATAGCTTTCTCAGAAAAGGAAAAGTTCATGAATTTTATAAAAGCATCAATAAAGTTCATGAATTTTATTTTAAATGTCAGAATTATTTTCTGTAAATTTAAGAGGCACATGAAATTTTATTTCACGATTTCCGCTGCTAAAAGCAATATGGAATATGATCATGTTGTTATTCTGACCGACGTTGTTTAATGACACGGTCATGTTGCATATTGCAAAATGATGCATTTATTTCTATCATTTGCCCAACGGTAATGTAGATTAATATGCATAGGCAATTATATGATTATTTGAACCAACGTTATTTAATGCATATGATTGTCGTACTGACTTCGCTTATTTGATGATTTCAGGAGGTTTCCATCTGATGAGTTGCCTCAAGGAAATTCCGACACTCAGGGAGGACAACTACTCTGAGTGGAGGAAGAAGGTGGACACGGCTCTCTGCATTGGGCTCTGGAGGAACCACAGCCAGCTGCACCTGCAGACCCAGTCAGAGAGGCTGATGAGGATGATGAGAGGTGGGACAAAAAGCAAGCAAGTTATGAAAAAGAGGTGATGTCCCACTCGATCAGCAATAGGCTATGGTTAAATGCCAACAAGAAATGTTTGGCGTTTATAAAGAACACCATTGAGACCACCATCGTGGGATCAATTGCTGAATGCCCTACGACACAAGAAATGTTGAACAAGATAAAGAGTCAGTTTACTGGCTCTTCTAAGACGTATGCCACCCAGTTGATCAGACAACTGGTGACAGAGAGCTACCACCATGGTGGCCATGGCATAAGGAAGCACATCCTTAGGATGAGCCACACGGCGGCTAAGCTCAAACCTATGGATGCGGATCTGGAGATAAAACCAGCTCTCCTTGTCCACCTGGTTATGGCTTCGTTGCCTAAGGAATTCGAGACCTTTGTAGTCAACTACAACATGCATCCCGAGACTTGGGATATTGAAAAGGTCATCACAATGTGCACACAAGAGGAGGAGAGGATTAAGGCTTCACATGGTGGCTCTCTTAACTATGTGAAGGAAAAAAAGAAGGGCTTTCCGCCTAACAAAGGTTCTCCCTCCAAGCCACAGGGCAATGGTAATGGCAATGGCAAAGCTCCTGTCCATTATCAGCATAGGTACATTCTAGTAGACAGGGAAAGCTGCGTCCACTCTAAGGATAAATGACACTACAAGAAGGATTGCCCTGTTTTTCTAAAGACCTTCATGGCTAAGAGAGGTAAAGATATAGTTTCTTTTGTTAATGAATCCTTGTATACAAATTTTATGAAATCTACTTGGTGGATTGACTCAGGAGCAACTGTTCATGTTGCAAATTCTTTACAGGGATTCAGTTCGACGATAACTATGCCAAGAAATTCAAGAAGATTTGAAGTTGCGAACGGTGTCCAAGCCGAAGTTGAAGCTGTGGGTGACGTCTCCTTGGAGCTAGCCGGTGGTTTCAAACTTCTGCTTAGGGATGTGCTTTTCGTACCTTCATGTAATAGGAACTTAATAAGTGTTTCGTGTTTAGACAAAGACGATTATCAATGTTTCTTTGGACATGGCAAATGTGCCATTTGGTCTCATCATGATTATGTTGGGAATGCATTTCTACATGATGAGCTTTATTTATTATCGCTATGTGAAAAAGCGCCCTATGTGTTGAATGTGAATGAACAAAGTACTTCGTCGAACAACGATCAAAAGAAAAGAAAAAGAACTCACGACTCCTCGAAACTATGGCACTGTCGATTGGGCCATATTTCCAGGGGGAGAATAGAAAGATTAATCAAAAATGAAATTCTTCCAAAGTTGGAGTTCTCTGACTTAGAACAATGCGTGGATTGCATTAAAGGAAAATATGTAAAACAAATAAAGAAAGGAGCAAACCGAAGCACAGGAACACTGGAAATTATCCACACTGATATTTGTGGACCGTTTCCGGTGAAAATTGTGGATGGTTATGATTCATTCATAACGTTCACAGACGATTACTCCCGCTTCGGTTACATTTACCCAATCAAAGACCGACATGAATCATTGGATAAATTCAAAATATTCAAAGCTGAAGTTGAAAATCAGCTTGATAAAAAGATTAAGATAGTGAGGTCTGACCGTGGGGGGAGTACTACGGTCGACACACTCCATATGGCCAAGTCCCTGGAACTTTTGCAAAATTCTTGCAAGAGACTGGCATTGTTGCCCAGTCTTCCATGTCGGGCGAGCCTCAGCAAAATGGAGTAGCTGAAAGGCGTAACCGTACTCTCATGGATATGGTACGCGGCATGATGAGCTACTCAGACCTTCCATTGGGATTGTGGATAGAGGCGCTTAAAACCGCCATTCACATTCTCAACAGAGTTCCAAGCAAGTCGGTGCCCAAAACATCGCACGAGCTCTGGACAGGAAGAGTGCCATCCCTACAACACTTAAGAGTGTGGGGATGCCCTGCTGAGGCCAAAATGTTTAATCCAAATCTTGGAAAGTTAGACCCGAAGACAGTGAGTTGCCATTTCATTGGCTTCCCTGATAGGTCAAAAGGTTTTCGTTTCTACTGTCCAGACAGATACACAAAGTTTGTGGAAACAAGACATGTTGTCTTCTTAGAGGACGAGATGATGAGGGGGAGCCGGGTAGCTCGGAAAATTGATCTTGAGGAGAAAAGGGTGCATGCACCGATTCCGATGATTCAAGAGCCATTTTTCTCACTACCCGCTGTAACTCCAACCATGACAACTGCGGGAGAAGACCCGGAACCTGTCCTTCAGGAGCCGACTGAACCCGTTATTGATCATGAATTGGAAGTACAGCAAGACATAGTAGAAAGTGTGCCCGACAATGAGGCACTTAGAAGGTCTAATAGAACAAGAAGACCTGCTATTTCTACTGATTATAAAGTATACAACACGGAAATGGCCCATATGGAAGGTGATCCCACCACATATGAGGAGGCCATTAAAAGCCCTCACTCATCAAAATGGATAGAGGCAATGGAAGATGAGATGAAATCGATGAGTTCCAGTCATGTTTGGGACTTAGAGATTATTCCTAAAGGAGCAAAGACAATAGGCTGCAAATGGGTCTACAAAACAAAGTATGACTCTAATGGGAATGTAGACAAGTATAAAGCCCGACTTGTGGCAAAAGGATTTACACAAAGAGAAGGGATAGATTACAATGAGACCTTTTCTCCGGTCTCTTGTAAGGATTCCTTCAAAATCATAATGGCACTACTTGCTCATTTTGATTTAGAGCTGCATCAAATGGATGTAAAGACGACGTTTCTAAACGGTGATTTAGAAGAAGATGTCTACATGAAACAACCCAAGGGTTTTTTCATGGAAGGCAAGGAAGATCTAGGTTGCCGTCTAAAGAAATCCATTTATGGGCTAAGGCAAGCCTCTAGGCAGTGGTACATCAAGTTCAATGATACCATTAAAAGATTTAGATTCCAAGAAAATGTTGAGGATAATTGCATTTATGCTAAGTTTAAACATGAGAAATATATTTTCCTAATCTTGTATGTGGATGATATCTTTCTTGTAAGCAATGATATTGGTTTACTACAAGAGACAAAGAAGTTTTTATCCTCACACTTCGACATGAAAGACCTTGGTGAAGCTTCATATGTTTTGGGCATTGAAATTCACCGAGACAGGAAAAATGGAGTCTTAGGACTCTCACAGAAAGCATATTTAGGGAAAGTTCTCCAAAAGTATAATATGCATAAGAGCTAAGCCACACCTGCTCCCATAGTCAAGGGCGATAGTTTTGGGAAATATCAATGTCCCAAGAATCAGTACGAGCTCAATGAAATGAAAACAATACCGTATACTTCGGTTGTTGGAAGTTTACAGTATGGACAAGTGTGCACACGCCCTGACTTAGCTTTTATCACCGGAGTACTCGGTAGATATCAAGCAAATCCAGGCCAAGAGCACTGGAAGATGGCAAAGAAAGCTTTGTGTTATGTGCAAGGCACAAAGGAAATCATGCTGACATATAGGCGATCTGATTCCCTAGAGATAAAAGGGTACTCAGACGCCGATTTTGCAGGAGATGGAGATGATAGAAAATCCACGTCTGGGTACGTGTTCACTCTCGCAGGGGGAGCTATTTCATGGAAAAGCTCTAAACAGACCATAGTTGCATCGTCTATGATGCAAGCAGAGTTCATAGCATGTTTTGAAGCCACCGGGCAGGTGATATGGCTAAAGAAATTTATACCCGACTTGAAAGTGGTAGATTGTATCCACAAGCCACTAAAGATATACTGCGACAACCAGCCCGCAGTATTCTATGCTCACAACAACAAGTCCAGCAATGCTGCCAAGGCAATAGATATAAAGTATTATGTTGTGAAAGATAAAATCCAGGATCAAACTATAAGTCTCGAGCATATAAGTACGAAGTATATGCTTGCGGATCCGCTAACGAAAGGCTTACCACCGAGTGTGTTCAAGGAACACTTAGCCGGCATGGGTTTGATGGAAAGCCTATGATTCGTGGATAATAAGAGGCCCACAAGTAAATGAATTTGTTTCAAAACAAAAGGTGTGTTGTGGCTGTATGATTCTATCGGCAACCAAGCTGTGACGATGAGACATGCTCTACATGCCTATATGTGATGGAACAAATAAAAGTATAAAGTCAAAGTGAAAGTTGAGATCAAGGGGGAGAATGTCAGGTTGATCTCTTCCGCGTGGGCCCAACGGCCCACCGGGCCCTTGATCTATGCGCCCTGATCTGGGGCGCCCAACCCGTTATGGTTGGTGGGCCCCTGTGACCTACGCTATAAATAAAGTGGTGAGGGCCGGGGCGCACCGTACGAGGTTCATCGCGCCGCCAGACTCCCCACCTACACACCCTTCCGATCTCATGCAGAACGGCGGCAACGGCGCCGGCTGGACTAAGATGGACCGGTCGTGGGGCACGGTGTGGAGGTACAACTCCGGACCCATGTTGCAGGCGCCCTTTCAAGATTTTTCCCACAGAATTTTTGGGGGAGACTTTCAAGATTATCTGAAAGATTTTTCAAGATGGAAGATCTATATGCAAGAAGCTTTCAACGATGAAATATTCAAGGAGTGGTGTTGTACAAGGGGGAGTGTTAGAAATTAATTAGTACATTAATTAGCCAAGGGATATGTCCAACCCCGAACAATCGTGTCTCCTCTCTCTCTCTCTATTGCCAACAGGCCCCTCGCTCTTATTGTTCCAGTAATTTCATTTGCTTACATATAATTCTTAGAGTCCGTAGGGTTTCCGGTCTGGTATTGTTAGGCTGACTCATGGAACGACGACGATGGACCACGTTGTTCAGCGGATGCGCGCGTTAGTATCTGTTACCTTCCAGTGGGATCCAGTCAGACTTGATGATCATACTTTGTATTAAAATATACAATTTGGAACTCCTTTCCAATACGAATCCATTGATATAAATTTTATGCTGTCCTGTAACTTATATTTTGTTAGTAAAATCTATGGCTAGTTTTGATGAAAAAACACGGGGACTTATACGTCTCGCCGCAGAAAATAGTACTACCTCCGTCCAAGTATATAGGGCATGCGCGTAGTTCTAGGTTATCAATTTAACTAGCTAAATATATATTATATGTGATAAAAATTACATATTCAAAAACTACATCTCTACATGAATCTAATGGTATATTATTTATTACATATGATACATATTTAAGTAGTTAAATTAACGACGTAAAACAACACGCATGCCGTATACACCTGGATGAAGGGAGTACTGATTGACTATTTTAAAATCTTTCCTATTTAATTATTGGTCAATCTTAAGTGGTACATATTGACTATATTTAATTATCCCTATGGAAGGTTAAAAATAACATTTTTTTAATCATCATTGACATTTTCAATCTTATTAGAGAGAAGATTGTGGTTCTGCTGTCCGATTAACTATTTCGCAAAAAGAAAAGAAAAAATGAGCCAAAGGTTAGCATACATGCAAAATTAATAATTGACAAGCCCACTTAAATTTGATCGCCAATAATTTTTCTTCAGCGGAAACCATTAGATTGTTAATGAATTACTAAAAGAAATCAGATTGTTAACGATAGACAATATCTTATTTTATTTACTATATTAACAAGATCACTTATTTTTATTGATGATAATTTAGCCCATCAGATCATTGTGGTTAACGACGCATGAAGTATTTTCAATTTATTGTAGAAACTTAATCACTTAAATTTGATTGCCAATAATTTTTCTTGTCAGACCATTTACAACTAGGGCTGCAAGAAAAGCTTGAGGCTCGTGAGCAGCTCAAGATCGACTCGTCTTTTAGCTCGACTCGAAATCAACTCGAAAGGAAATGAGTTGAGTGTAAGAACCTTATGTAACTCGATGGAAAACAAGCCGATCTTGGGCTAGCATTGGCTTGCTCGATTTTAGCTCGATAGCTCGATATCATATAAGTATATTAAATAATCTTAATGTCTATAGAAAAAATTAGGATCATCTATTGTTTTACATGTTATGTATGATTTTTTCTTCATATTACCTACTAGCAATCATGGAAATTAAGCATGATGAAAATTTAACCTCAATATGACATATGACCAACCGCGTGTTCAATATCTTGTTATGTTGGCCAAAGTCTGAGAGCACATGCACCTTTGTTGTCTTTTATCCATGATCCCTTGTTATTAAATACTAGTCTTAAGTTGAGAAAGAACAAGCCAAATTTTATAGTGATTTTTGTTGTTGTTGCAGCCTATCTTACTTTAAACTTGGCCTTAAAATGATTTAAAATAATCTTATTTAGCTCGAAACTAGCTCGAGATCGTTACAAACCGAGCACGAGCCACTTTTTACAACACAACCTTGAGCTTCGCATATTTTGAGCTCACTCGATTTTTAGTACGAGTTGAGCTGAGTCGAGGCAACCCGCCCGAACTTGACTCGTTTGCAGCCCTATTTACAACGCATGAAGTGTTTTTTTTCAATGGATTGTAATAACTGAATTATTTAAATCTGCTTGCCCATAACGTTAATGATGCATTAAGTATGTTTTCCCAATTTATTGTACTAATAGCAAATCATAAGCTTCTATGCGGAAATTTAACCACATGAACACAATTTGCAATTCTTTTACTATATTTGATAACAGGAAGGAGGGAATGCACCTGGACGGGATAAAATACCAGTTGGCACCACATCTGCTTTACATGGATACCGAGTGCCGCAAGTACAGGGCACGCACAAATCCCAAAAGCTTTTGAACGGCAGGTCCTCTATTGGTCATTTTCGCTCGTGAGTAGCCTAGGCAGCGGCTAGGCGCTCGATGGTGGACGCCTGGAAAAAAAGGAGTCAAGGCAGGCTAATGATGGGGAGGCCTTTCTTGATGAAAAATAGTTTTAAAAAAGTGCACTGAATTGTATGAAAACTCTATAATACGAAACTATGTAACTAAAATATAGAGCAGTTCTGTTCGAATTGCGGTTAATATTTAACACGGGACAAATGGACGAGATAACTTTAATTACTTCCATGCTTCGAACAATCATGAATTCCATACTACTAGTGGTATCATACGTTGCTTTACTATTGATTTCCGTTGATCTTGTGAGGATTACCAAAGAAAGTTATTGCCGAAGCAAGATATTTAAATAGGGATGCAAGGGAACTCGACAGCCGCCCGCGAATTGAAAAACTAAAGTAGTATGTAATAATTATTAGTTTTGGACAACTCGTATTTCATTCCACATGCAGACATGTAGGGCCCTCTCCGTGAAAGCTATGCTGCACTTCATAACCCCATGTATATTGGGCTACGGAATTGCTTCACGTACTCATCAAAGAACTCATTTAAACCTAATCCGTTGATAAGGACCACACTCTGTAGGACGTCGCCTACGAGCAGGAGTACTGGGAACGGCGCCGCGAGGAGGACACGCGCCAGCGCCGCGAGGAGGACACGCGCCGGCGCCGCGAGGAGCGGTTGGATAGACGTCGTCGGAAGGCTTTGGCGTGTGCGCAGGCCGACCTCGTCAATGCAGGCGGGAGTTCCTTCTTCACTGAAGAAGATGAACGTTGGTTTGACATTTGGCTGTCAACCTCCGACGACACCGACGACGATGGTGGTGCAGATGACTGGAGCGACTAGGATTAGTATTTTTTTTATCGAACTATCTAGCACCGAACTATCTATCTATGTTTTCAAACTACCTATCTAGTTGCTATCTATGTAAAATAACTTTGTATCTTTTTTATTTAAATGCAATCTATTTATTAAAAAAAATTATGCGCGCTGCATTTTTGGGCACTGCTGGAGCGGCGCGCGCGCTGCATTATAGCGCGGCTGTTGGAGCCAGCGCTGCGCGACGCGCAAAACCAAGCGACCAGCGCGCGACAAACTCGTTTTTTAGGCGCGGCGCGAAGCGCGCCTGTTGGAGATGCTCTTATCGCGACTTCTCTACTTCAATATCAACTATGTATGACCAACATATTTTCTGAAATCTCATATGGATCAGTGACTCGATATTGATAGATCACAAACCAATGGCCAGATCCAACACTCACAAGATTGAAGCATGAATGGCCTAATTCTAAGCATGTTGCCTTGTTACAAATAATTGTGAGCTTAGATATAGTAAACTCAAACGAGACCGCGACTGGCGTGCGGAACGGCAGCAGCCACGGACGCATTTCGTTGTACGTATAGCAGCACCGATTGGGCTATTCCTGGTTTTTATTAAGCCTACTGTTAAGTTGGCTGCACATGCCCCTACCCCTGGTGGGGCCCTCACGTTTGGGGAGGCCCAATGCAAGCTACCGTGCTGGGTGGGTATAAATAGAGCGCTTCTCCGGAGGGTTCCGCAACCAACTGTATCTTCTTCGTCAAACAACCGCCCTCTTGAGTCCACCAGAGCTACCGGCTCCATCCAGACCTCGCAAGCCAAGCAGCTATGGCGTTTGGTACCCCCATCCCATCGAAGGCCCATCGGTTCGCCGGCGAGTGGTGGTCCATGTCATCGGAGGGGCTGCTAACGCAGGCTACCGTGCTGGAGGTGACCGAGCTGTCTGCCGGCAAGGTCGCCGTCGGCGAATTCTTCCGCCGCATGCTCGACCGGCCGGCCTACGCCGCCGTCCACGCTGAAAATTCCGCCGTCCGCACGGGCGTGGGCAGCGAGAATGGTGCCGGCAACGGGAACATCTACTGGGACGAGGCGCTGCGCATGACGGCCCCGGCTGGATGCAACGCCATTTATCTGGAAATCTACTGCGAGAATCTCGACGGCCGGCACGAGCCCGTGGCGGCGACGCGCATCCCCGTCCGCGATTTCTTGGTCCTTCCACCGGGCGGACTTCATCGTCTCAGCTACCGGCTGTTCGACACTGGCCCTGCGACGGGAAACAAGAACGGCATGGTCAACATGACCGTCAAGCGGCTTGATGGCCCCTAGCGCGGGGGAAAGGCGTGGAGGGTGCTACGAGAGGTTCTTGCATCTACTTGAACTTGTGCTCAGTCTTGTTTCTCGTTGTTGTGTGCTTGTTGCTGTATACCGGCTCACCGTCCTCTTTGCAGTTGTGTGTTGGAACGTGTATCCCTTGAGTACAATTGTCCAGTTGCAGTACTGTGTGCTGAGTCGTCTGGCCTCGCCCCTGCCTCGTGGACGGACGACCCTGCCTCCGGCTCACCATCGGCGCCCCGCTCTCCAACGGCGGCGTGAGCGGATTTCCGACGTTTTTGAGAGCATGCGCACATCTTTGTATCTGCCTCGTATTTAGATTGATTATATTGGATGTAATCACTTGTCGGCCCCTCCATGAGAATTAATGTGGAACAGAAAAATGGTTTCCCTTAATAGCTTTGGGCGTGTGAACCTTTTGTTAACGTCAATCTGGGGAAGATAATGAGAGTCAACGGTGACCCCACACGGCGCCCCCGCGTCCGAGCAAAAAAACAAAAGACGCATGAATTGAATAAGGAAAAGCACAAATTAATAATAGGACTGTGAACTACTCAACTATAAAAACAATCGTCCACAAACGTGAGGGCCCCACCAGGGGTAGGGCATGTGCAGCCAGTTCCTTCGGGGCCACTCCACCTGCAGCCCCTGGTCGTGCTCGCTCCTCCCTGCATGCATGCACGGCCTGCATGCATGGCCCTCGTCCGATGTACTCGCTCCCATCCAACGGCCGTTGTAACTCCACGTCCTCCCGCTCCCGATTTTGTCTAAAAAATAGAGAATATACATCTCCATAGCCTAATACCAATTGCCCTCTGTATCGATACAGTCCTATATATCCACGTTCCTTTCCTTCTTCGGTCCGAACTCAATGCAAGCTCGATCTCAAGCCTCTAACCTCACCACTTCCTGCCGAAGCACGGATGGTCGTCCGCGCACTTACTTGAGGTCCAAACCACGAGCAGCATGCACGTCTCCTCTCTGGTCGGTAGAAAAAGCAAGAGAAGCGTAGAGCGCATGGGGACAAACTTGGAGTTGCCTTTCGGAGGAGGAAATTAAGGTGGCTGTCTTCGACTTGCATGATGAGAAAGCTCCAGGGCCGGATAGTTTATAGGAAAGTTTCTCAAAAGATTCTGGACGTTAATCAAGGACGATTTGGTGGCTGCACACCCAGGATAGGGGCTCTCACGTTTGGTGACCAATGTGCCCTTGCGCCGAATGCATTCTGCAGGCTGCCGATTGCAGGCAAGCCACGTCCTTCCTTTTCTGCTTTGTGCGTGTGGAGTACTACCTTTTAGTAAACGCTGGGAAGAGAATGACAGTCAACAGTGCCCCCACACAGTCAAGGACGCTGTGTACTCGCTGATGAACCATACTAGGAGTAGTACTTTAAATGCTTTCTTATTATCAAATGAATTCATGCACATAAGAACAAAAATTGGACAAACACCGAGTATTTCACTAGGCCAATCGGGTTCGCAGAATGCATAGGTGAGCTCAACAACCTGAACCTGAAGCATAGGGCAACTGAGAGCTAGAGCCTTAAGGCTAACATCAGTCAATGGCGTCCTATACTCGTAACCTTCACAATCCAGAGGCATGAGGCCAAGTGAGATTATTTTAAGGTTGTTGCACCTATGAAATAGTGCAATCATCTCATTCTCTTTTACACCAATAACATACTCCAGCTAAAGTGTCTCCAATGCTTTGCACTTTCCCAGGAGAAAACCGAGTCAGTTTCTGGCTGGGGATGCCTCGGCGGCGAGGTCGAGGGCGTCGGCCTCGGCAGCGCTGCAACAGCACCAAAGGGGGCCTGGACTAGGCCTGACTTGATGATGAGGCCCATATCAGTCCATTGGGGAGTTAGTAGTGATCCAAAAAAACACAACAAGTCAATTTGATGAAAAAAAACAAATCAATTGGCCTGACTTGATGACGAGGCCCATATCAGTTCATTGGGGAGTTAGTAGTGATGTCTCGCATCTAACAAAATGGATGGACGACTAGCCTCAGGTGGATATTGTAGTTTCTTTTAAAAAATCACGGCACATTAAAAAAAGTTCGTGCAATTTCAAAAACTTTCATACCAAATAAAAATGATTTTGTCATTTAAGAAATTTCACACGTTTAATATTGTTTTCATGAAATTCTATAAAATGTTCATTATGTTTTTAAAAAGACGGCATATTTATAGGCCCTTCGACGATATGTCCAAAAAATATTTATAGAAAATATTCATACCATTCAAAAATGTTGACACGTTTAAAAATGCGTTTCGTGAAATAAAAAACATGAAATGGAAAAAAATGTTCATAACATATAAAACGTTACTTTAATAGAAATGTTCGAACCCTTAACAATTTTTCGCACATTTCAAAGATACTTCACGCAATTGTTGAGTTCAACGGGTGTTTCAAAATGATCACTTTGTACCAAAAAAATAAAAATTTATTAAAAAAAATCAATGCGCATTTTAGAAATCTTTAATATGTATTTGGATAAATATTCAACATGTATTTTTAAAAAGTTCAACGTCTATCTAAAAAATGTTCAACATGTATTCGGTAAAAAGTCGGCATGTATTTGAGAAAAAAAAACATTCCCTTCATCGATCACTCACATGTAGCCATCGGATCACTTGTTATGTGTAACGCCTGATGTCTCAGGTTCAGAGTTAACTGAACGTTTCACAGTTGTTCCCTAGCGATCTTTAGACAGGAAAATAGTGACTCTGGCCAAGGGTTTTAAGGCTTCAGATACGCATAAGAGGGCCAGCTGAAATATGGCGGCTAAGGCCCCGTACAAGACCGGATGCCTCTAGCAACCCGAAGTCTTGGCTCTTGTAAACATCAATAATAAAAGCAGAAAACTAGCTGTAAAGGAAATTCAAATAGCGACTCCGTTGAGTAGTTTCAGCCATCCGATGACAGATCAATGTCAACAGCAGCATTGGCTTGCCTGATATACAATAATGTATGAGAATCAGCAGGGCCGGTCCTCAGATTTCGGGGGCCCGGGACGAAACTAGAACCCGGGGCCCTTTAACATAAAGTCATAAATCTAAAAAATGTTGTCGTGTAACGCTTAAAATGCATTTAAAATCACATAATTTCTATATATGTACCTCAAAATTTGAGTCTAATATTCCCAGATGCAATCACAGGGATGGTGGTATTGATATCATTCTTATTCAACAATTTATTCTTGATATACTAAGTTGCAAAACTTTTAACCTCTCTTGGACATTTACGTATCTCGCATTATTCTCTATTATTTTTCATCAATATATAGCTATTTGAAAGATGCATGTAGTGCTTCTTGTAGTAGAACAAAAACAATCATACCTTGATCATCATCAACTCATGTAGTGCCTCCTTGTTCATGTTCTTCTTGATAAGAATCTTTGTTTTTTATGAAGCATTAGAAATATCTTCTAAGCCCTGGAGATAAAACACATGTATAGTGAGTCAATCAGTCAAACTTTACAAACTACAGTATATGAGACACACATTGAACGGACAGAAAATCCAATACTATTTGATATCATCTTCAAATCCAAAAACATCATTTTCTATCAAAACTTTGATACCGGAGATCTAAGTTGGAATCTTCAATACGGAAGGAACCATCAACATGCCTTGGACATAATGCTTTTGCAGCTGCACTACAAAACCATAACATTGATTATCGAGTTAATAAATAACTTGACACGATTCAATGATTAATCATAATCCTGCTGCAGTAGACATCGTCCCATATTCCCAATTTTCATAACCGAGCAATAGCAGCATGGCTACTAATTTTGAAATGCCAAACAAAAATCCTCTCATTGTAACTATAATTTTTTCCGCCGAAATCAAGAAACCCCAAAATTCATAACCCACAAGATTGAATAAAAAAGGAGCAAATTGATCCCTACCAGATCCAGATGACTAGTCTATTTGGATGCTCCTCCTCCGTCGTAGTGTCGCCGCCGCATCGGAGGCAAACACGCAATGGCCTTGCCGTGATTGGGATGGGAGTTTGGGCGTGACGACCTAAAAACCAAGACTGAGCATTGTGCGTTAATTTTTTTGCGGGTAACTCTGAACCTGACACATCAGGCGTTGAACAGGACCAGTGAGGCGCCGGCTACGTGTGAACAATGGTGAAGGGAAAGGTTTACTGAAACGTGTGAATGTTTTTTCCCCTCAAATACATGTCGATTTTTTTATTGAATGCGTGTTATACATTTTTGTAAAAAGGTTGAACATGTTTTATATACGTATTTGAATACATGTTAAACATGTGGAAAATGCACATTGATTTTTTTTTAATGATAAATGATGATTTTTTTTGGGTACAAAGTGATCATTCTGAAACACCCGTTGAACAAAATTCAACAATTTCATGAACGATTTTTGACACGTGCAAACATTTTTTAAGTGTTAGGACATTTCTTTCCTAAATGGAATGAACATTCTTGTATGTTATGGATATGTTTCTAAAATTGTGAGTTTTTTTTTCATTTTATGGTTTTTAAAATTTCATGAAACACATTTTCAAACGTGCCAACATTCTTTAAATGCCATAAACACATTTTTGAACGGTATTAATATTTTTAATAATCATGCCATTTTTTGGAAAACGTCATGAACACCTTATAGAATTTCATGAAAAAAATTAAACGTGTGAAAATTTTAAACGACGAAAACATTTTTGTATGGTATGGAAGTTTTTGAAATTATACGAACTTTTTTAAACGTTCGGTGATTTAATAAAAGATCTACAATAGCGTCACCTGAGGCTAGTCGTCCATCTGTTTCTGTTTTGTTAGAAGCGAGACATAGATGCTCTCAACAAATTGACTTGCTTTTTTTTTATGGAACACTACTAACTCCCCAGTGCACTCATATGGGCCTCATCATCAGGTCAGGCAAAGCCCAGGCCCCTTTGTTGCTGCTGCAGCGCTGCCGAGGCCGACGCCCTCGACCTCGCCGCCGAGGCATCCCCACCCGTTCCAACCCTTGTCGCTGCCGTTTTCTCTCAGCTCTTCCCTCCCGGCCGGCGCCGCCCTTCCTGGATCGTCGTCGGCTCCTCCGAGGCACGGCATTCGTTCCCTTCCCTTCCCTTCCCTTCTCGTGCAACATTGGTTCGATTCTTCCACTAGACCTCTGTTGATTTCGTTCTGTAATGGTGTCTGCGTGAACTCTGCTCTTCCACCATGTACTTGGATCCGTTGATGCACTTTTCCCACTACGTATGATGAGCCTGTGACATCTTCTGTGAAATCCTAGAGGAAATGGCCTGGCATAGTTTTGGTGAAACATGTTCTTTAGTGCCTAGAACTTGTCCTTCCAGATATGAGTTCAGTTCAGAGGTGGACGTTTCAGCTGGCCCTCTTATGCGTATCTGAAGCCTTCAAACCCTTAGCCAGAGTCACCATTTTCCTGTCTAAAGATCGCTAGGGAACAACTGTGAAACGTTCAGTTAACTCTGAACCTGACACATCAGGCATTACACATAACGAGTATCGATGGCCACGTGTGAGTGACGGTGAAGAGAATGTTTTTTTTTCAAATACATGCCGACTTTTTACTGAATACATGTTGAACATTTTATATGCAGGTTAAACATTGTTTAGATAGACGTCGAACTTTTTTTAAATACATGTTGAATATTTATCCGAGTATGTATTAAACATTTGTAAAATGTACATTGATTTTTTTAAAAAAAATTGAAATTTTTGGTACAAAGTGATCATTTTGAAACACCCGTTGAACTCAACAATTGCATGAACTATTTTTGGAACGTGCAAAAGTTTTGTTAAGGGTTCGAACATTTCTTTCCTAAATGAAAGTAACGTTTTTACATGCTACGAACATTTTTCTAAAATTGAGAGAACATTTTTTTCATTTCAGTTTTTTTATTTCACGAAACACATTTTTAAACGCGTCAACATTTTTGAATGGTGTGTATTATTTTTATAAATATGCCATATTTTTTAAAACATCATGAACATTTTATAGAATTTCATGAAAAAATATTAAACATGTGAAAATTTTACACGACAAAAACATTTTTTATGGCATGAAAGTTTTTGAAATTATACAAACTTTTTTAAACTTTCGGTGACTTAAAAAAAAAGATCTACAATAGCGTCACCTAAGGCTAGTCGTCCATCTATTTTGTTAGATGCGAGACAGACATAGATGCTCTCAGCAAATTGACTTGCTTTTTTTTTGGATCACTACTAACTCCCCAATGAACTGATATGGGCCTCATCATCAAGTCAGGCCAAGCCCAGGCCCGCTTTGGTGCTGCTGCAGCGCCGCCGAGGCCGACGCCCTCGACCTCGCCGCCAAGGCATCCCCACCCGTTCCAAACCTTGTCGCCGCCGTTTGTTCTCAGCTCTTCCCTCCCTGCATCGTTGTCGGCTCCTCCGAGGCACGACATTCGTTCCCTTCCCTTCTCGCGCAACATTGGTTCGATTCTTCCACTAGACCTCTATTGATTTCGCTCTGTAATGATGTCTGCGTGAACTCTGCTCTTCCATCATGTACTTGGATCCGTTGATGCACTTTTCCCACTACGTATGATGAGCCTGTGACATCTTCTGTGAAATCCTAGAGGAAATGGCCTGCTTTAGTTTTAGTGAAACATGTTCTTTAGTGCCTAGCATTTTCCCTTCTGAATATGAGTTCAGTTCAGCAGGTGGACGCTTGATTATCTTGTGGTGTTGTAGTTCTAATTGGTATATTTGTAGACTATAATTAGGGCGTCAGATTAATTTGATTTTCCTTGTAACTTTTTGTCTGTTCATGATATGGATACAAGTATTGGGCTTTACATTAGGTGATTGTTCCAAGATGAGCATGTAATTAAGTTACTGATCCAAGATAAGCACATAAATATTTCGACATCCCCTAAAAAAACATAAACCTTTCAACGGCTACGAAAAAGTTCGATGTTTCACTGATGTTTCCTTTTACATTAGGTCTTGAGGACGGCTGTTATTGGGTTATCTTGTTGTGTTCCATTCTAACAGTAGAATCTTTACTTCAGTGCCTGCTGAGCTTTGAGACTGCCCCAAGTTCTGCATCTGATATACTCAATGGACGATCTCCCAGAGGCACTGCTTGCAGAGATCGTCAAGAGGATTACCAAGACAAGTGATCTTAATTCTCTTTCCCTCGTGTTGAAGCAGCTCTTCACCGTCCAGGCGGAGCACAGGGATGCTATCCGCGTTGGCTACGAACTCAACCCTTCAACAGAAGCCTTGGCATCGTTGTTTTCCCGGTTCCCCAATTTGGTGAAAGTAGAAATCAATTACTCTGGGTGGGATTGGGAATCTAGTAATGGGGAGCAGTTGAACAACCAAGGCGTACTTGTTTTATCATCTCACAGCCCCTTGCTATCCGACCTTGCTTTAAGCTTCTGCTCATACATCGATGACACTAGTCTTGGTTATCTAGCTGACTGCAAAAAATTGAGGTCCCTCAGGCTGAACCATGCACCACCAGTCACTTCTACTGGGATTTTTCTGATGGCGGTTAGTTGCAGGTATCTTTCGATTCTCCACCTTGTTGACTGTATGGCAGTAGATAACGGCGAGTGGCTGGAGTACCTTGGGAGGCATGGATCATTGGGAGAACTTGTTGTAAAGGATTGTGATGGAATTGTTGGAAATATGCCCTAGAGGCAATAATAAATTAGTTATTATTATATTTCTTTGTTCATGATAATCGTTTATTATCCATGCTACAATTGTATTGATTGGAAACACAGTGCATGTGTGGATACATAGACAAAACATTGTCCCTAGTAAGCCTCTAGTTGACTAGCTCGTTGATCAGAGATGGTCAAGGTTTCCTGACCATAGGCAAGTGTTGTCACTTGATAACGGGATCACATCATTAGGAGAATCATGTGATGGACTAGACCCAAACTAATAGACGTAGCATATTGATTGTGTCATTTTGTTGCTACTGTTTTCTGCGTGTCAAGTATTTGTTCCTATGACCATGAGATCATATAACTCACTGACACCGGAGGAATGCTTTGTGTGTATCGAATGTCGCAACGTAACTGGGTGACTATAAAGATGCTCTACAGGTATCTCCGAAGGTGTTCGTTGAGTTAGTATGGATCAAGACTGGGATTTGGCACTCCGTATGACGGAGAGGTATCTCGGGGCCCACTCGGTAATGCAACATCACACACAAGCCTTGCAAGCAATGTGACTTAGTGTAAGTAGCGGGATCTTGTATTACGGAACGAGTAAAGAGACTTGCCGGTAAACGAGATTGAAATAGGTATGCGAATACTGACGATCGAATCTCGGGCAAGTAACATACCGAAGGACAAAGGAAATGACATACGGGATTATATGAATCCTTGGCACTGAGGTTCAAACGATAAGATCTTCGTAGAATATGTAGGATCCAATATGGGCATACAGGTCCCGCTATTGGATATTGACCGAGGAGTCTCTCGGGTCATGTCTACATAGTTCTTGAACCCGCAGGGTGTGCACACTTAAGGTTCGACGTTGTTTTATGCGTATTTCAGTTATATGGTTGGTTACCGAATGTTGTTCGGAGTCCCGGATGAGATCACGGACGTCACGAGGGTTTCTGGAATGGTCCGGAAACGAAGATTGATATATAGGAACAAATACTTGACACGCAGAAAACAGTAGCAACAAAATGACACGATCAACATGCTACGTCTATTAGTTTGGGTCTAGTCCATCACATGATTCTCCTAATGATGTGATCCCGTTATCAAGTGACAACACTTTCCTATGGTCAGGAAACCTTGACCATCTCTGATCAACGAGCTAGTCAACTACAGGCTTAGTAGGGACAATGTTTTGTCTATGTATCCACACATGCACTTGTTTCCAATCAATACAATTATAGCATGGATAATAAACGATTATCATGAACAAAGAAATATAATAATAACTAATTTATTATTGCCTCTAGGGCATATTTCCAACAGTCTCCCACTTGCACTAGAGTCAATAATCTAGTTCACATCACCATGTGATTCCAACGAATCCAACACCCATATAGTTATGGGGTCTGATCACGTCTTGCTCGTGAGAGAGGTTTTAGTCAATGGTTCTGAAATTTTCAGATCCGTGTGTTCTTTACAACTCTTTATGTCATCTTATAGATGCTGCTACTATGTGCTATTCGAAAATACTCCAAATATCTACTCTACTATATGAATCCGTTTCACTACTCATAGTTATTCGGATTAGTGTCAAAGCTTGCATCGACGTAACCCTTTACGACGAACTCTTTAACCACCTCCATAATCGAGAAAAATTCCTTAGTCCATCAGTTACTAAGGATAAATTTTGACCGCTGCTAGTGATTCAATCATGGATCACTCTCTGTACCTCTCAACAGACTTTGAGTCAAGGCACACATCAGGTGCGGTACCCAGCATGGCATACTTCAGATTCTACGGCCAAGGCATAGAAGACGACCTTCGTCTATTCTCTTTATTCTGCCGGGGTCAGGTTTTGAGTCTTACTCAAATTCACACTTCACAACGCGACCAAGAACTCCTTCTTTGTTGATCTATTTTGAACTCCTTCAAAAACTTGTCAAGGCATGCATCTTGTTGAAACTCCCATTAAGCGCTTTCGATCTATCTCCATAGATCTTTGATGCTCAACGTTCAAGTAGCGCAATCCAGGTACTCCTTTGAAAACTTCTTTCAAACAACCTTGTAGTAACTTGATCCGATGCTCGATGATCACCATCATCAGCTTTCACTTCAATTGGTGTAGGCGCCACAAGAACAACTTCCTGCGCCCTGCTACACACTGGTTGAAGTGATGGTTCAATAACCTCATCAAGTTCTACCACCCTCCCACTCAATTCTTTCGAGAGAAACCTTTCCTCGAGAAAGGATCCGTTTCTAGAAACAAACACTTTGCTTTCGGATCTGAGATAGGAGATGTACCCAACTGTTTTGGATATCCTATGAAGATGCATTTATCCGCTTTGGGTTTGAGCTTATGTTGGAAATATGCCCTAGAGGCAATAATAAATTAGTTATTATTATATTTCTTAGTTCATGATAATCGTTTATTATCCATGCTATAATTGTATTGATTGGAAACACAATACTTGTGTGGATACATAGACAAAACACTGTCCCTAGTAAGCCTCTAGTTGACTAGCTCGTTGATCAAAGATGGTCAAGGTTTCCTGGCCATAAGCAAGTGTTGTCACTTGATAACGGGATCACATCATTAGGAGAATCATGTGATGGACTAGACCCGAACTAATAGACGTAGCATGTTGATCGTGTCATTTTGTTGCTACTGTTTTCTGCGTGTCAAGTATTTGTTCCTATGACCATGAGATCATATAACTCACGGACACCGGAGGAATGCTTTGTGTGTATCAAACGTCGCAACGTAACTGGGTGACTATAAAGATGCTCTACAGGTATCTCCAAAGGTGTTCGTTGAGTTAGTATGGATCGAGACTGGGATTTGTCACTCCGTGTGATGGAGAGGTATCTCGGGGCCCACTCGGTAATACAACATCACACACAAGCCTTGCAAGCAATGTGACTCAGTGTAAGTTGCGGGATCTTGTATTACGGAACGAGTAAAGAGACTTGCTGGTAAACGAGATTGAAGTAGGTATGCGGATACTGACGATCGAATCTCGGGCAAGTAACATACCGAAGGACAAAGTGAATGACATACGGGATTATATGAATCCTTGGCACTGAGGTTCAAACGATAAGATCTTCGTAGAATATGTAGGATCCAATATGGGCATCCAGGTCCCGCTATTGGATATTGATCGAGGAGTCTCTCGGGTCATGTCTACATAGTTCTCGAACCCGCAGGGTCTGCACACTTAAGGTTCGACGTTGTTTTATGCGTATTTGAGTTATATGGTTGGTTACCGAATGTTGTTCGGAGTCCCGGATGAGATCACGGACGTCACGAGGGTTTCTGGAATGGTCCGTAAACGAAGATTGATATATAGGATGACCTCATTTGGTTACCGGAAGGTTTTCGTGCATTACCGGAAAAGTTTAGGGCTCATCGGTAGTGTACTAGGAGTGCCGGGAGGGGTGCCGGGGACCATCAGGAGGGGTGTCACGCCCCAAAGGGATCTCATGGGCTATGGGAAGAGATAAACCAGCCCCTAGTGGGCTGGAATAAGTTCCCACTAAGGCCCATAAGGTTTGAGAAGGAAAAAACACAAGGTGGAAAGAGTTTCCAAGTGAGAAGGTGGAATCCTACTCCAAGTAGGATTGGAGTAGGACTCCTCCACCTCCAATTTCGGCCAAACCTTTAGGTTTTGAGGCTGCCTCCTCCCCTCCCTCCCTCCTATATATAGTGGGGTTTTAGGGCTGATTTGAGACAACTTTTGCCACGGCAGCCCGACCACATACCTCCACGGTTTTTCCTCTAGATCGCGTTTCTGCGGAGCTCGGGCGGAGCCCTGCTAAGATTAGATCACCACCAACCTCCGGAGCGCCGTCACGCTGCCGTAGAACTCATCTACCTCTCCGTCTCTCTTGCTGGATCAAGAAGGCCGAGATCATCGTCGAGCTGTACGTGTGCTGAACGCGGAGGTGCCGTCCGTTCGGCACTAGATCGGAGCGGATCGTGGGACGGATCGCGGGACGGTTCGTGGGACGGTTCGCGGGGCGGATCGAGGGACGTGAGGAAGTTCCACTACATCAATCGCGTTCACTAACGCTTCTACTGTGCGATCTACAAGGGTACGTAGATCGGAAATCCTCTCTCGTAGATGGACATCACCATGATAGGTCTTCGTGCGCGTAGGAAAATTTTTGTTTCCCATGCGACGTTCCCCAACTAGAGAGATAGAAATTTTTTGTTTCCTATCACTAAAACTATTCTCGACTCACGTGATGATCGGATTTGGATCATGTACCACTCAAATGACTAGAGAGATGTACTTTTTGAGTGGGAGTTCTTAAGTAATATGATTAATTGAACTAATTGTCATGAACATAGTCTAATGGTCTTTGCGAATTATGATGTAGCTTGCGCTATAGCTCTACTATTTTTATATGTTCCTAGAGAAAATTTAGTTGAAAGTTGATAGTAGCAAACTTTGCAGAGGATTGTCCTCGTTGCTGCACAGAAGGCTTATGTCCTTAATGCACCACTCGGTGTGCTGCACCTCGAGCGTCGTCTGTAGATGTTGTGAACATCCGACATACACGTTTCTGATGACTACACGATAGTTCAGTACAACATACTTAATGGCTTAGAAGCAAGGCGCCGAAGACGTTTTGAAACGTCACGGAACATAAGTGATGTTCTAAAGAGATGAAATTGTGATTTCATGCTTGTGCCCTTGTTAAGAGGTACGAGACCTCCGACAAGATTCTTTGTCCACAAAGTAAAGGAGAAAAGCTCAATCGTTGAGCGTGTGCTCAGATTGTCTGAGTACGACAATCCCTTGAATCAAGTGGGAGTTAATCTTCCAGATGAGATAGTGATGGTTCTCCAAAGTCACTGCCACCAAGCTGTGAGAGCTTCGTGATGAACTATAACATATCAAGGATAGATACAATGATCCTTGAGGGATTCGCGATGTTTGACACTGCGAAAGTAGAAATCAAGAAGGAGCATCAATAGTTGATGGTTAGTAAAACCACTAAGTTTCAAGAAAGGTAAGGGCTAGAAGGGATACTTCGTGAAACGGCAAAACAGTTGCTACACTAATGAAGAGACCCAAGATTAAACCCAAACCCGAGACTAAGTGCTTCTGTAATGAGGGGAACAATCACTGAGGCGGAGCAACTCTAGATACTTGGTAGATAAGAAGGCTGGCAAAAGTCGAAAGAAGTATATTTGATATACATGATGTTGATGTGTACTTTACTAGTACTCCTAGTAGCACGAGGGTATTGGATACCGGTTCGGTTGCTAAGTGATTAGTAACACGAAATGAAAGCTACGGCATAAACAGAGACTAGCTAAAGGCGAGGTGACGATACGTGTTGGAAGTGTTTCCAAGGTTGATATGATCAAACGTCGCACACTCCCTCTACCATCGGGATTGGTGTTAAACCTAAATAATTGTTATTTGGTGCTTGCGTTAAGCATGAACATGATTGGATAGTGTTTATTGCAATACGATTATTCATTTAAAGAGAATAATGGTTACTCTATTTTCTTGAATAATCACCTTCAATGGTTTATTAAATCTCGATCGTAGTGTTACACATGTTCATGATATTGGTGCCAAAAGATACGAGGTAATGATGATAGTACCACTTACTTGTGGCACTGCCGCTTGAGTCATGTTGGTGTAAATTGCATGAAGAGGCTCCATGCTGATGGATCTTTACACTTACTTGATTTTGAATCACTAGTGACATGCAAATCATACCACATGAGCAAGGCCTTGTTTTCATTGAGATGAAACAAGATAGTAACTTGTTGGAAGTGATACATTTTGATGTATGCAGTCCAATGGGTAATGAGGCACGCAGTGGATATCATTATGTTCTTACTTCAATGACGATTTGAGTAGATACAAGAGTATTTACTTAATGAATCACAAGTCTGAAATATTGAAAAGTTCAATTCTGTTTTAGGAGTGAAGTTCGTCATAACAAGAGGATAAACTGTCTACGATATGATCATAGAAATGAATATCTGAGTTACGAGTTTTGGTACGCAGTTAAGACAATATGGAAATTGTTTCGCAGTTCATGCCACCTCGAACATCATAGCCACGCACTATTTGGCATGGTGCATGCTATGATGTCTCTTATCGAATTACCACTATCGTTTATGGGTTATGCATTAGAGACAACCGCATTCACTTTAAATAGGGCACCGCGTATTTCCGTTGAGATGACACAGTATAGACTGAGGTTTAGAGAAATCTAAACTGTCGTTTCTTGAAAGTTTGGGGCTTCGACACTTGTGTGAAAAAGTTTCAGTCGAATAAGCTGTTGGGGAACGTCGCATGGGAAACAAAAAAATTCCTACGCGCACGAAGACCTATCATGGTGATGTCCATCTACGAGAGGGGATGAGTGATCTACGTACCCTTGTAGACCGTACAACAGAAGCGTTAGAGACCGCGGTTGATGTAGTGGAACGTCCTCACGTCCCTCGATCCGCCCCGCGAACAATCCCGCGATCAGTCCCACGATCTAGTACCGAACAGACGGCACCTCCGCGTTCAGCACACGTACAGCTCGACGATGATCTCGCCCTTCTTGATCCAGCAAGACAGACGGAGTAGAAGAGTTCTCCGGCAGCATGACGGCGCTCCGGAGGTTGGTGATGACCTTGTCTCAGCAGGGCTCCGCCCGAGCTCCGCAGAAACGCGATCTAGAGGAAAAACCGTGGAGGTATGTGGTCGGGCTGCCGTGGAAAAATCGTCTCAAATCAGCCCTAAAACCTCCGTATATATAGGTGGGAGGGAGGGGGCCTTGCCTTGGGGCTCAAGGAGCCCCAAGGGGGTCGGCCGAGTCCAAGGGGGAGGACTCTCCCCCCCCAAACCGAGTTGGACTAGGTTTGGTGGGAGGGAGTCCCCCTTCCTTCCCACCTCCTCCTTTTTTTTTCTTTCTCTCTTGATTTTCTTCTCCTTGGCGCATAGGGCACTTGTGGGCTGTCCCACCAGCCCACTAAGGGCTGGTGTGTCTCCCCCAAGGCCTATGGGCTTCCCCGGGGTGGGATGCCCCCCCCGGTGAACTCCCGGAACCCATTCGTCATTCCCGGTACATTCCCAGTAACTCCGAAAACCTTTCGGTAATCAAATGAGGTCATCCTATATATAAATCTTTATTTCCGGACCATTCCGGAAACCCACGTGACGTCCGAGATCTCGTCCGGGCCTCCGAACAACATTCGGTAACCAACCATATAACTCAAATACACATAAAACAACGTCGAACCTTAAGTGTGCAGACCCTGCGGGTTCGAGAACTATGTAGACATGACCCGAGAGACTCCTCGGTCAATATCCAATAGCGGGACCTGGATGCCCATATTGGATCCTACATATTCTACGAAGATCTTATCGTTTGAACCTCAGTGCCAAGGATTCATATAATCCCGTATGTCATTCCCTTTGTCCTTCGGTATGTTACTTGCCCGAGATTCGATCGTCAGTATCCGCATACCTACTTCAATCTCGTTTACCGGCAAGTCTCTTTACTCGTTCCGTAATACAAGATCCCGCAACTTACACTGAGTCACATTGCTTGCAAGGCTTGTGTGTGATGTTGTATTACCGAGTGGGCCCCGAGATAGCTCTCCGTCACACGGAGTGACAAATCCCAGTCTCGATCCATACTAACTCAACGAACACCTTCGGAGATACCTGTAGAGCATCTTTATAGTCACCCAGTTACGTTGTGACATTTGATACACACAAAGCATTCCTCCGGTGTCCGTGAGTTATATGATCTCATGGTCATAGGAACAAATACTTGACACGCAGAAAACAGTAGCAACAAAATGACACGATCAACATGCTACGTCTATTAGTTTGGGTCTAGTCCATCACATGATTCTCCTAATGATGTGATCCCGTTATCAAGTGACAACACTTGCTTATGGCGAGGAAACCTTGACCATCTTTGATCAACGAGCTAGTCAACTAGAGGCTTACTAGGGACAGTGTTTTGTCTATGTATCCACACAAGTATTGTGTTTCCAATCAATACAATTATAGCATGGATAATAAACGATTATCATGAACTAAGAAATATAATAATAACTAATTTATTATTGCCTCTAGGGCATATTTCCAACATAAGCTCAAACCCAAAGCGGATAAATGCATCTTCATAGGATATCCAAAACAGTTGGGTACATCTCCTATCTCAGATCCGAAAGCAAAGTGTTTGTTTCTAGAAACGGATCCTTTCTCGAGGAAAGGTTTCTCTCGAAAGAATTGAGTGGGAGGGTGGTAGAACTTGATGAGGTTATTGAACCATCACTTCAACCAGTGTGTAGCAGGGCGCAGGAAGTTGTTCCTGTGGCGCCTACACCAATTGAAGTGAAAGCTGATGATGGTGATCATTGAGCATCGGATCAAGTTACTACAAACCTCGTAGGTTGACAAGGTCGCGTACTACTGCAGAGTGGTAAGGTAACCCTGTCTTGGAGGTCATGTTGTTGAGCAACAGTGAACCTACGAGTTATGGAGAAAGCAATGGTGGACCCGGATTCCGACAAATGGCTGGAAGCCATGAAATCCGAGAGAGGATCCATGTATGAAAACAAAGTGTAGACTTCGGAAGAACTACTTGATGGTCATAGGACTATTAAGTAAAGATGGATCTTTAAAAGGAAGACAGACGATGATGGTGATAAGTCACTACTAATAAAAGCTCGACTTGTCGCAAAGATGTTTCTGACAAGATCAAACCGTTGACTATGATTAGACTTTCTCACTCGTAGCGATGCTGAAAGTCTCTTAGAATTATGTTAGTAGTTGTTGCATTGTTTATGAAATATTGCACATAGGATGTCAAAACATTGTTTCCTCGACGGTTTCCTTGAGCAAACATTGTATGTGATACAACCAGGAGGTTTTGTCGATCCTAAAGATACTAGCAAGTATGCAAGCTCCAGCGATCCTTCAATGGACTGGTGCAAGCATCTCGGAGTTGGAATATACACTTTGATGAGATGATCAAAGATTTTGGGTTTGTACAAGGTTTATGAGAAACTTGTATTTCCAAAGAAGTGAGTGGGAGCACTATAGAATTTCTGATAAGTATATGTGGTTGACATATTGTGGATCAGAAGTAATGTAGAATTTCTGTAAAGCATACAAGGTTGTTTGAAAGAAGTTTTCAAAGGAGTACCTGGATTGCGCTACTTGAACGTTGAGCATCAAAGATCTATGGAGATAGATCGAAAGCGCTTAATGGGAGTTTCAACAAGATGCATGCCTTGACAAGTTTTTGAAGGAGTTCAAAATAGATCAACAAAGAAGGAGTTCTTGGTCGCGTTGTGAAGTGTGAATTTGAGTAAGACTCAAAACCCGACCCCGGCAGAATAAAGAGAATAGACGAAGGTCGTCTTCTATGCCTTGGCCGTAGAATCTGAAGTATGCCATGCTGGGTACCGCACCTGATGTGTGCCTTGACTCAAAGTCTGTTGAGAGGTACAGAGAGTGATCCATGATTGAATCACTAGCAGCGGTCAAAATTTATCCTTAGTAACTGATGGACTAAGGAATTTTTCTCGATTATGGAGGTGGTTAAAGAGTTCGTCGTAAAGGGTTACGTCGATGCAAGCTTTGACACTAATCCGAATAACTATGAGTAGTGAAACGGATTCGTATAGTAGAGTAGATATTTGGAGTATTTCCGAATAGCACATAGTAGCAGCATCTATAAGATGACATAAAGATTTGTAAAGAACACACGGATCTGAAAATTTCAGAACCGTTGACTAAAACCTCTCTCACGAGCAAGACGTGATCAGACCCCATAACTATATGGGTGTTGGATTCGTTGGAATCACATGGTGATGTGAACTAGATTATTGACTCTAGTGCAAGTGGGAGACTGTTGGAAATATGCCCTAGAGGCAATAATAAATTAGTTATTATTATATTTCTTTGTTCATGATAATCGTTTATTATCCATGCTATAATTGTATTGATTGGAAACACAGTGCATGTGTGGATACATAGACAAAACATTGTCCCTACTAAGCCTGTAGTTGACTAGCTCGTTGATCAGAGATGGTCAAGGTTTCCTGACCATAGGAAAGTGTTGTCACTTGATAACGGGATCACATCATTAGGAGAATCATGTGATGGACTAGACCCAAACTAATAGACGTAGCATGTTGATCGTGTCATTTTGTTGCTACTGTTTTCTGCGTGTCAAGTATTTGTTCCTATGACCATGAGATCATATAACTCACTGACACCGGAGGAATGCTTTGTGTGTATCAAATGTCGCAACGTAACTGGGTGACTATAAAGATGCTCTACAGGTATCTCCGATGGTGTTCGTTGAGTTAGTATGGATCAAGACTGGGATTTGTCACTCCGTATGATGGAGAGGTATCTCGGGGCCCACTCGGTAATGCAACATCACACACAAGCCTTGCAAGCAATGTGACTTAGTGTAAGTAGCGGGATCTTGTATTATAGAACGAGTAAAGAGACTTGCCGGTAAACGAGATTGAAATAGGTATGCGGATACTGACGATCGAATCTCGGGCAAGTAACATACCGAAGGACAAAGGAAATGACATACGGGATTATATGAATCCTTGGCACTGAGGTTCAAACGATAAGATCTTCGTAGAATATGTAGGATCCAATATGGGCATCCAGGTCCCGCTATTGGATATTGACCGAGGAGTCTCTCGGGTCATGTCTACATAGTTCTCGAACCCGCAGGGTCTGCACACTTAAGGTTCGACGTTGTTTTATGCGTATTTGAGTTATATGGTTGGTTACCGAATGTTGTTCGGAGTCCCGGATGAGATCACGGACGTCACGAGGGTTTCTGGAATGGTCCGTAAACGAAGATTGATATATAGGATGACCTCATTTGGTTACCGGAAGGTTTTCGTGCATTACCGGAAAAGTTTCGGGCTCATCGGTAGTGTACTAGGAGTGCCGGGAGGGGTGCCGGGGACCATCAGGAGGGGTGTCACGCCCCAAAGGGATCTCATGGGCTATGGGAAGATATAAACCAGCCCCTAGTGGGCTGGAATAAGTTCCCACTAAGGCCCATAAGGTTTGAGAAGGAAAAAACACAAGGTGGAAAGAGTTTCCAAGTGAGAAGGTGGAATCCTGCTCCAAGTAGGATTGGAGTAGGACTCCTCCACCTCCAATTTCGGCCAAACCTTTAGGTTTTGAGGCTGCCTCCTCCCCTCCCTCCCTCCTATATATAGTGGGGTTTTAGGGCTGATTTGAGACAACTTTTGCCACGGCAGCCCGACCACATACCTCCACGGTTTTTCCTCTAGATCGCGTTTCTGCGGAGCTCGGGCGGAGCCCTGCTAAGATTAGATCACCACCAACCTCCGGAGCGCCGTCACGCTGCCGGAGAACTCATCTACCTCTCCGTCTCTCTTGCTGGATCAAGAAGGCCGAGATCATCGTCGAGCTGTACGTGTGCTGAACGCGGAGGTGCCGTCCGTTCGGCACTAGATCGGAGCGGATCGTGGGACGGATCGCGGGACGGTTCGTGGGACGGTTCGCGGGGCGGATCGAGGGACGTGAGGACGTTCCACTACATCAACCGCGTTCACTAACGCTTCTACTGTGCGATCTACAAGGGTACGTAGATCGGAAATCCTCTCTCGTAGATGGACATCACCATGATAGGTCTTCGTGCGCGTAGGAAATTTTTTATTTCCCATGCGACGTTCCCAACAGGAATCAGCCAGTATGATCTCTTAATGTTTGGCCCAGGATGGTCGAACCTCCAAAAGTTTGAGTTCGAGGTTAATGGAAATTCAAGGCTGACAGGGGCCACTGACCCTTCCTACATGCCTGCCTACACATGTACTTATGACATCTGCTGTGATAGCTTGAAGGATCTTAGGTTGGCTTATATTATAACCAAGCCAGAAACTGGACTTCGTTTTCTCCTTGGGAAGTGCAAAGCATTGGAGACACTTTACCTGGAGTATGTTATTGGTCTAAAAGAGAATGAGATGATTGCATTATTCCAGAGGTGCAGCAACCTTAAAACAATCTCACTTCGACTCATTCCTCTCTATTGTGAAGATTATGAGTTTAGGACGCCATTGACTGATGTTAGCCTTAAGGCTCTAGCTCTCAGCTGCTCTATGCTTCAGGTTGTTGAGCTCACCTTTGCATTTTTGTGAGCCCAGATATCCTTCTCAAATAGGCTTCACACAAGAGGGTATTGTAACACTCATCCAATCATGTCCGATTCGTGTTCTTGTGCTAAATGGTGCCAGCATTTTTTATGACGAGGGGATGAAGGGCCTCTCATCCTCACAGTTTCTGGAGAATCTTGAGCTCGTGGATTGCAACTCTATAACTGATGCTGGTATAAATTTCATTATACAGGCTCCTTGCTTGAGTAGTCTCACGCTTCGCAAATGTGAGAAAGTGAGAGATGAGGGAATGGCTGCGTTGGCACGTTCACAGAAGTTAGAGTCACTGACCGTTATAGGCTGCTGTCTGATCTCTCAGGAAGGTGTGCAGGGAGCCGCCAGATCTGTCTGCTTCTCATCAGAGATTCAAAGCCACGACAGTCTAAACGGAACGAACAAAAACAGAAACAGGAAAAGAGGTCGGCTGCCCTAAGTCCAGTCTTTGGCTATTAATTCGTGTTTGTTATATATCAGCAGAAGTTGGAAACCGCAAAAATGTGAAAGTAAATTTGGTGGACAGTTGCACCTACCATTTCGTTGCGACAATGTTCCAATATATGCTTCAAATGTTCTAGTCCTGTTTTGATAATGCGAGATCTGTGTTAGGAATTTGCTAGAGTTCTTGCGTATGTTATGGCAGTAGCTTCGATTTGTAATCTCTTTTCATTGCTTGTATCTTTGATTGAGATCTACAAGCATTGCACCATTTTATTCATATAGCTTCTGTGTTTGGATTTCAAACGAATATCAGGTTCTCTTGGCTGCTTGTGCAACATTTAAGGTTCAGGCATCATCGAGCACATTAAGTCCGGAGATTAGATCTGCTAACCATTTCTGTACAGTGGTTTTTGCGTTAGACATGAATTTTCATAACTTATCAATGCATGCGCTGATGCGCACATATATGAAACAAAGCAAACATGTTACGAACGCGCACTTATGTATACACCGTAGTCCACGCCATCGTCAGCCGGCTCCTCTTCCCATGCCATCGCCGCCATGTGCCACCAACTCCTCCACCCGCGCCATTGCCACCTTTAAACGATAGAGTGATAAGAGGGGAAAGAGGATTGGGTGGCTGTAGGTGGGCCGAGTGGGCTGGCTATGACGTGGAGCGGGGTGACCGGGCATGTCTACACCTCGTCTTGTTATTGGTTTGAGCACTGCCGGTTATCATTCCGGATGTTTAGGAAGAAATCTAGTTGGATTGCTTTTTTCTGACTAGACGGACCGACCGAATCGCATTGTAGATGCGATTACCCATTGGTATCACTAGAAAAGGGATGTACTCCCTTCGTCCGATGAAAAATTGTACATATAAAGTTTATAATAAATTATGAAATGAAGTAAAAATTGCATTGAAAAGGTGCAAGCGGACATCTCTAATCTCCAATGAGCTAAGTGCATGTAAAAATTAAGAAGACTATGAGTAAAATATTATTGCTTTTGATGATCGTGTGATGAGGAAAAAGGATTTTTTTTACTTTTATGGACAACTTTTAAAGCTAAAGGTACATTCTTCACCGGAGGAAAGAAGTATGCACATATGCGACATTGCAAGCGGGGTTTGTGGGTGTTGGGGCCAGCAGGAGAACACCAAGAACACGCGAATCATACTGTTTTGTTTGACCAAAATAGAGAAAGGTGAGGCGCAAATCTTTGAGTTTCTTGTGTTACCAAACGGTCCAAGCTCATAGCCAACTGTTGGATGTAAGGCATTGTCATGTCACATATAGCCCATCTTATAGCTAACATGTACAATAGTTGGTTTCAAAAGTGTAGTACTATTTTTTTACTATATGACCCACCTTTCACTCTCATAAAGTATCTAGGAGCACGTGCTAGAGCTGGCTTTTAACTAAGAGCCCACTTACCTTCTTTCTCCCCTTCTCTTCCCTTCAAGTAAGTATAAATATATTATTTTATTTTTTATAGCCAGCTGACTCAGCTCTATTGTACTTGCTCTAAGATAATTACCTCAGTTAAGAAACTATCTCGATGACTGCCTCGATCTTGGCAACGCTAGTCTCGATGTCACTTGCGGAAAGAAAACAAGGGTAAAGATGAAAAAACCCTCACATGCCACTTGCGGAAAGAAAACAACTAATGGACAAGTATGTGTTGCACGAGAAACAAGTTTCATAGAGTAAGTTGCGTCGAACGGTCAGGGATGGAAAAAGTGTTAGATCGGACGTTCCATCAGACCAGAGTGGGTATACTACCTTCTTTTCAGTTTATAAGGCTTATAAATCATCAATCTACCTATATAGTAGTGCTGTTTGCCCTTCTTCAACTTAGCTCCACCCATGGCTTCTTCTTTGATGGCTTCATCCGTGTTTAAGCTGGGCGCCATCGTCCTCTGCGCCGTGCTCGCCGCGTCGTCCATGCGGCGAACGGCGCCGCCGCAGGACTGCGACTCGCTCTGCGAGACCGCGTGCTCCTACCTCGAGTCGGCCGCGTGCAACGGCCTCTGCATCGTCCCCGCCGGCGTCTCCTCCGAGAGACCGACATGCCAGTCCTGCAAGGAGGCGACCAAGAAGTCCTGCAACACCGAGTGCGTCAGCATGTGCAACACCACGCCGGACTCGCCGTCTAGCTGTAGTGCGAGCGAGTAGATCGATCGATGCAGCCAGGCAAGGTCAGGGTCAGCTAGCCGGCCGGGGAGGAAGCCAGCTACCGCCGGCAGGATGCATCCGTGTTGTGTTGCACTCCTAATTTTGTTTGTTTCTCTAAATTTCTGTATTGCTGTGCTATGGATTCCGGCTAGATTCATATGTGTGTTCTTGCTGGATTTCGGCTTGTCTGTAATAAGATGAACATCACTAACCGGCCAAACTACTGATTGTTGCTTGTTTGGCACTGGTAGTCAGAGACTAATGCTTATTTGCCACCCGCCGGTAGTAAGTTTTCTCGTAATCCATCTATACTCTCGAATGTTATTTGGATTTAGTTTACAGTTTAGAACTTGGGATTTATGTGTTTAGGGGCTTTGTCTCGAACTTGTTTTTAGGTTTATAAAGTTTTTGTTGTGTCATGTATGTGAACATAAGTAGGCTAATCAGGGTCCTCGCATATATACACACATGAATGTCTGAACTTTGAGTCGGTCGCCAACCACGAGCTTTGCCAGCCGCATCTTATGAGACAAGGTTTGATGTGACAGCGGTGCGGGATCCTCATTGGACACACGTCGCGCAAAGGAGGTGGTAGAAGAAGCCAACTTATCCATCGGTTTAGGGGAAGTATTTCCTGTAATTATGGTTGTTTTGTAATATATATTTTTGGAAGGAAGTTTTGTAATATTATTTAAAGTCTATAAAGAATTTCATGATATTCTAACAGAATTTAAATATCTCATATTAATACAATGTAATTTATAGCTCATTCAATACATGACTTCAACTATATATGTCGTTCATCCAATAGTCCTAAGATGATTTAGATTCAGTTAAAAAAAAATAATTTAAATAGCTTTAAAATGTTATTCAAGCAATAGTTTTATTTCTTCATTAATTTACATTGTTATATTACCTCACATAAATAGATGCTTCATTTATGCTATAACTTTAAGGTTAAATACAGTTAATTTTGTATGCGTCAAAATTCTTGAGAAGTTACAAAGAAATATCCATATAAAGGACATTGCATTGTATTTTTTGGCACTTCTAAAAATTTCTGTGTTTATTAGAAAAAACTAAATTTAATCTGTAAATAATAAGGACCAGTTAGTAGTGCCCGACACAAGTAAGGTTCCACCAATAGTGACTTTATATCACCAAGGGTTTCAACTTTAGGACTATATATTCACCTAACGACACTCTTCTTCTCTTCTCTCCCTCTCTTTTTGCTCTCTCCGACGACGCTCCCATAACTCTTCTTACTTCTCAACTTTAGGACTACTCTACTAACGACACTCTTCTTCTCTTCTCTCCCTCTCTCCTTTTGTCCCCGACGACGCTTTCTTAACTCTTCTCACTTCTCAACTTTAGGACTATTCTACTAACGGCACTCTTCTTCTCTTCTCTCCCTCTCTCTTTTCTCTCCCCGACAACCTCTCTTAACTCTTCTCACTTCTCTCCCTGGCGATGTTCTCGGCCAACCACAACACCTTCCGCAGCCTCCTTCTAGTGTCGATTCATTCAGGCGAGCAAGATCATGACACGCCACCTTTCAATCATGGTTGGCGTCCTCGGGTCACCTCCTACTTCGACCCATCTCGACCACTTCATGTTGCCTCAATCATCTCACGTTAGCTGCTGCGTGGTGGGACTTTTAGTTCCAGTTCATGACCAATCGGGACTAAAGAAGGGGGGCCTTTAGTCTCTATTTATTAGTCTCAGTTGGTGAATCGGGACTATAGCCCGTTTCTCCACTAGTGCTAGCACCACCACAATCCCTCGACCAGACCAGGACGACTGCCGACCTGAGCCCCGCCACGTCGTCATGACCACCATCACTATCACGACCATGACATCAAGGTTGTCCCTGCTCCGCCAACGACGATGTGATCATCATCACCACACACAATCCATGTTCCGTCCCCAGTGCATGTAGCCCCCCCCCCCCTATTCATTAAAAAAATCATAAATGGTTACTAGGGGCATGTCAATTTAAGGGGCATGCCACTAGTAATTAGAATAATGTGGCGTGCCAATTTGAGGGCACACCACTATTATTTGGAATATTAGTGGCGTGTCTGTTTACTAGACTAGTGGCGTGGGGCTGGCATGTGTCAGCAGTAACATGTTATCAGTGTCTTGCCCCCACGCTACTAATAACATTTTTGACATGTCATTAGTAGGCTTTTCTGTACTAGTGGGTCAAATTGCTGATTGTGATTGTGTGATGATTTTTTTGTTGTAATAAAGTTATCTATTGATAACTAGATATTAGTCCAAATGAGTGGCTAAGCCAAATTGTCTGACGGTGGAGTGAAGTGGAGCCAGTTGTTAATATGTTAGCCTAGCTCATTTGGAGTGAAGTGGAGTCATCAGTTGTTAGTCTGGCTCATTTGGAGTGAAGTGGAGTCATCAGTTGTTAGTCTGGCTCATTTGGAGTGAAGTGGAGTCATCAGTTGTTAGTCTGTTAGTCTGGCTCATTTGGAGTGAAGTGGAGTCATCAGTTGTTAATATGTTAGTCTGGCTCATTTGGAGTGAAGTGGAGTCAGTTTTTTTACTAGTGCCCGTTGAGATTCGTTAATTTGTTACCCGGTTCAGGGCCACAAGATCCACGTCTTGCGGCGCATCGTTGGTGGCGCTGCCTCTGGCAGGTCAAAACGTGCTTCTAACGTGCATGTAACCCTTCCCAATGATACCAAGAGTCAAAAGACAAGAGAAAATCACATGGTAATCTCACCCATCATCCCATACTCCCATATTTTGTATCCGTTGGACGTTGGTACTGCCATCAATCTCTGTTATGGGGCTTTTATTTTACTGTAAACCGGTTCGCATATAGTAAGATCAAGAGCAGGCTCCGATCTTATCTCGCCGCTGCTGCCTATAAAAGGGCCGAGAACGGTACGAGCTGAGCAGATCAGACACCAACAAACCTACCAAATCACAATACTCCAGTCTAGTAGCTCGCACATCATACATATAGCATGAAGATTGGCAACAAGGCGGTCGCCGTGCTCGCCCTGGTGGCTGCAATGGTGGTCTTGCAGCTCGCGGTAGCTCCGACGGCCATGGCTCGCCTGCCGCGGGCTTCAAACGAGACCACCATCGTGATGGTGACCGAGGATGGAGTGCAACAGCAGCGGTACTACTGTGGGTCATGTAGGTGGACTCCATGCACGAACCCTAACTGCAACTGCATTTCTAACTCGTGCTTCATGATTCGATGAAGCCAGTTCCCTGATGAAGAAGTACGTGTTTGAAAGTATACTGTTGGTCATGACGTTGCGCATCGATCGATCTCCTCGTTGTAGTTCTTCTTTTTAAGTTTACTTGTGTACTGTTGTTATTTGAGATCAGTGTCGTTTTCGTGGACGTGGGGTTGCTCTGTGCTTACTGAATAAGAATATCAAAATAAGGCTTACCTGCCTGTCGTATGTTAAGGCACACATGCTCTCGAGATGAATATCTAACAAAAAGATTGCACAACAATAACTTGAATTTTTTGGTAAAAAAACACTTTCTAATTATATCATTCCTTTTTGTCAAATACACCTCATTTATTTTGACTATTTATTTGTCAAGGATTTTCTTTTTAAATGCGTGTGCACGTTATTTAGCTAATATAGGGTGATCAGCCATGCATGTGTAATGCTCATGTCAAGTGAACTCTGGTGGTAGAAGACTACATCTCTTTTTGATTAATTTGCCACCTTTAACTGTCTGACGAAATTAATGTATGGAGTGTAAGATTGGTGAGGTATATAAATCGGTATTTACTTCAAACTCCGTTAGTGGCCTATTTGAGATAGAAAACACTATCTACTCCAGCTGCTCCTAAAATTATGTTACTTACACGTATAATGATGTCACGTAGTGGGTACTATCATAACTTAGTAGAGCATCATGCATATGATACTAATAGATAATACTATCTTTATAGTGCATAATAGATAATACTATATCTTTATAATGCATGGTACTCATTAAAATTATATGTTATTAATTATCATATATGACTTTAGTATCATGATATGATACTCAAGCCTCTTTTTCATCATTTAATTCTATGACACCTCATTAAAATTGTCTAATTGACATGAATGATACTAGGTATGATACTCTCATTACACGAGCCTAATCCCCTCTTCACAAACAAAGGCCTATTTGGATACTATAATTAGCTAGAGGTTAGAGTTAGTTGCTAGCTCATGACTAACCCTAAACTAACTCTAACCAAAGAGATGTTTGAATGACAGGGTTAGATTGATAATAGATGCACTTGATGAAGAGAGAAAAGTGATTTTTCAGTGGACCCCACGAGAACTAGCTCCAATTAGCACCTCTTGTTGGTGGGATAGAGAGAAAAGTGATTTTTTGATTGTCCCCATGAGAACTAGCTCCAATTAGCATCTTTTGGGTGGGATAGTTTTTTTTTTTGAATGGATAAGATGTAACTAGCTCCGATCTAACCCTCATGTTTGAATACTTTAGGGCTATTTGACCCTCAATTAGCTCAAACTAACTCCAACCCATGGATCTTAGGACCAAAATGATACTCCTCTTTTTATTGAACAAAAAAGTGCTGCTACTCGTGTTAACAGTAAAATTTTGAAGTGCGTGATGGCACCATCAGCCTTTGCAGTCTGCACGTAAGATGTGCACTATCCGCGTTGGGTGCTACAAGAATCTTGTGCTCTGAACCTGCCTAATTAAAGTGCATCTTCAAAACTGCAACTGGATATAGTTTAGGCCGGTTCTATCGTACTCCCTCTCTAAAAAAAATATAAAAACGTTTAGATCACTACACTCTTGTACTTCTTTTCGGAGGGAGTATAAGCTTTGCACAAGAGCAAGAATATATATTAACAAGTTGCGATTAAGCATGCCCACATTATTATTTTGCATAATTTTAACTTCAACTCCTCAGCAAGGTTCCAAGGCTTTTTCGATAAAGAGCACATTTTTATTATTTAATATATTTAAGCATTACACCTAACTTTTACATAATTAAAATGCACAACCCTAACAGGTTCGGAAAAGGAAAAAACAGGAGAACACGAAAAGTAGTAATCATAAAGAGATTATAGACCGCTTATGGTTACGGAGGACCAATCCGTAGATCAACCCGCCAACCATATTGGATAAAAGTAACCTCGCCGTATCCTCCAAACTATGCACAGACCAACATATGAAAGTAATTCCTCAAGTATGCCTGATTCTAATTACAATGTTAAATAGTACTACAATACAGTACTCTCTCCGTCCCAGGGGCAGCTACTGCAGGCAGTGTTGGAGGTGTGGCCTCTGCTGGAGAACCGACTGCTGGTGGCGCAAACCGAAGCGGGCTGCGGCCAAGCAGACCCCGCATAGCGATCGTAGAATATGTTGTTTTACGGGTCGGCTACGTGTCGCCTGCTTCGACCCGTAAAACTGTTTTTTCGCGAACTGTAAATGAGTTTTGCGGGTCGGTGTCTTACGGGTCTGCTAGAGATGCTCTAATGCGACACATCGTTTGATGAGGAAAGATAGAGCAACAATATCTTAATCCACATATAGATCTTGGCAGAAAATCCAAGACTTCAATTCTCTCACAAAAGATATTAAATGAGAGTTGTTTGAGAGACAACACTAAGATATGCTCCCTCTGCATGGGTTTATTAGGCCCCTCTTATGTAGATGTTACTGCATATCAAATATATATTCCATGCTATTAGATATAGGTTAAGCCATAGTGCACTGGGACTGCCCTGACAATGGTACGGTCAGAAATCTCGTTGATCGTATTAGTGAACTAGCAGTAAATGTTCTCTATCAATAAGCCTATATATAAATATAGCACGTCATGTATGCTGCTTGAAGCCCAAATACTAGTAGAAAGGAGAACAAAAAGAAGTTTGTGCCTGATCTCATGGAGAGGAAAACTATTCTGCTTTGCCTTATGATGCTTGTGCTGCTAGGAAATTCGACTCACGCTGGTACGTACAAAATCGATCTCCCTATTCTTATATATGCGTTTCCTTCCAACTTCCAACTGAAGTAGAACAAAATCGCCATGAATATTTGTGTCAACTCAACCGCGTGAATCTCTCCGGACGCTTTCAACTTGGGGTTGCTTTACTGATGTGTGTGTGTGTGTGTGTGTGTGTGTGCGTTGTCTACAGAGCATTGCAAAACATACGATGTACCGGACTTCGTTTTTTGCAACGATTTTATATGCATGTACTGGTGCTCGGGCACTTGGAAGAAGAACGTCAGGAGTGCCCACTGCACCGGCAAGTCTCTTCTTCACAGTCACTGCATTTGCGTCGTCTGTCACTAGAGCTGCACTCTAGCACCATGCGAAAACAATGGACATTGATGTCCAGTAATAAAATTTCGTGAGACATGCATGCAAGGACATTGGTCACCAATTTTGGGTGTTCTGTTTGATTTCGATTTTGTCGTGTGTAACCTACAGTAAGATTTAGTGGTTTTATGTGTCATTGTTACACTAAAATAGTTAGTTTTACACAAAATGGCAGAGAAAACAGATGTGGTCTAACATCTCAGCCAGCCTGTCACTTAATGTAATCCAGTGTAGTGAGAAACCCATGCCAGCTAGCCACTGAGGGTTCAAGTGATGTTTGCAACCCTACCCTGCCTGCCCTAGCAGCACCTTCATGTAAGGCATCGGCCGTTACACAGAATAACGAGTCATCCACCGACGGCTACATGTGGATGCCGGCGAGGGGAACGGGTTACGGCACCCCGCATGAGATTACACCTGATGCGACAGGATGCTTGCACTTTGGGTTCCCCATCTGTATGGCTACATTCGCAACAGAGAACTCTTTGGGCAGAGAAGATCAGACAGATACATGCTCATGTACGACATTTCTAACACTCGGGAATCGATCAGCCCAGCGCCTATAACCTGCAACCAGTACAAAAGGGAAGTTAGATAATGATGTTTCACATCACAGATCACACACATCGAATGAGTGCCGTGTTTTCTTCCTCTTCATTTGTAAGTTCGACAGGTTACTGTGTTTACCTGATGCAATGATTTGCTTTTGGTTAAGCTGTTCACTATCGTCGTCAGGGATATCCTGTAGGCCAAATTCAGAAAGCCAACATCAAACAAACACATCCAGAATTAGAAAAAGGAAGCAAATGCATGCGGCAGGAGAAAAATCTCACTTAAGAGATGATGTCATTATTACCTGATGCAAGCTTCTGGCAATGAGGTCAGACAATCTCCCAAGGGTCTTGGGGTCAAAACCTGAGCAGCTCAAGAGAAACTCTTCTGATGTCAACTCCATCACCATCGTGCATAAGCTGGCGGCTGTCATGATGACTGATGAAGCATCTGTTGTTCCTATAAGCTCACACACATTCATACCTAATGATCAGCTCACATTCAAGAAAAAAAAAAGGAGCTACTGGTCAGCTCGTGAAGAGAATCAACAGGAAAATGGGCATCAATATTTAGCATGATAGATCCTCGTATCCTGCTATAGGACTACATGTAAGATATGCCAGATATAACAACAGGCAGATATTCAAGCAGCTATGAAATTATTGTCATGATCATGGTTCAGAAACCAGTGCAAGGTTTCAATCAAAATTGATCCATATATGATCTGACGTGTTTCTAAAAGGGTGCTGGTTTACGACATTAATGACACCATTTGACCGTCAGTGTTTGCAGTGATGTGTATTTGTATTACTTAGACATCAAAACTTCAACAACTCATCTGTAACAATTTGAAAAATAAAGAACAGCCGTAAACTGACCCAGCAGCAGTTTTAAGATTAAAAGAGTTTTTTGAACCTTTGCCAGGACAGCCAATGTGCACTTTGACAACTATGCACAGACCAACAGAGGGAAGTAATTTCTGAAGTATGTCTGATTCCAGTTACAATGTTGAGTACTCCCTCCGTCCCAAAATTCTCGTCTTACATTTGTCTAGAAATGGATGTATATAAATACTAAAACGTGACTAGATACATTCATATCTAGACAAATTTAAAACAAGAATTTTGGGACGGAGGGGGTATATAACAAGATGCAGACATCCAGAGGCAATCGTCTCTTCCCAGATTTTAGTAAAAGAATTTGTCACGCTCACTAAGGGGGCAGCCCGGTGCACGTAGCTCCCACTTGCACAGGCTCCGACCACTTTGGGTCTTTTGTATGCAGCCTTTCCCTGCATTTCTGCAAGAGGCTGTTTCCAGGACTCAAACCCGTGACCCCATGGTCACAAGGATTTCACAAGGATTTGTCACGCTTACTAAATTCAGGTAAAATAAATGAAAGAATCAGACATTTTGAAATGCCTACAACTGAGAGACACCCTAGAAACAATATGTAAGTATATATATCCTTTTCAGCTAATGTAAAGAAATTAGGAGCAGAATGTACCAGCCCATGTAATAAGTGCTTGCAAGAGGCGGATGAAACAAGGCTCCATTTTAATAGGATAATTCTTCCCCTACATAAGTACAAATATGCTATTAGATTTTCTCATGCTATGTAAGAGATTGTTTTGAATTTGAACCATGTAGTTACTCACATTTGACATAATGTTTATGATAGTATCACATGCCAAAAACATGCTACCATCGTCGATCATCATTCCATTCTCCTCGGTCATTTTAATGAGGCAGTCTATAACCTGTAAACACAGAACAACCAAATGAGTTGTACAGGCACAGGAAAAAAATTGAACAAAAATTTGACAACTGTGTTATGCCAAATTTCTATTTTAACAGTTGGCGAACCATAATGAAGTCATTTCATGGATTCACTTCAAATAGTAAACCTCGCATCTAATGTGATTGACATCTAGAAGGAACTACCACAATTATGCCACGACACCTTATATAATGTAACACCCCTGCACCAAGGTAAAATAATATTTGTATAAACATTGAATATTAGCTCTTGCTAGCTCTAAGCCAGGGTGCATAGGGGAGGGGGGTGAACCTATTATTCCATTTAGAAATTTTGGACACCACAGATTCTTCAGAAATACATTTATATTTGTAAACTAATTTTTTTCTAGAAAATAGTAAACCAGAGAGATACCCAGAGATTGTAAATGTTTTCATTATAATTTTAAAACTGGAAAATGGGTGTTGCAACGAACAAGTATAATCAACATTATAAATTATTCCGAGGACAAAATAAGCAAGGAAGACACAGTTCTTATAAAGTTAACACAAAATATGCCTACTTACTGCTTTATAGCCTCCAAATGACACCAAAGTTCTACATCCATCAGCTGTCGTCGTTATTTGTGATAGCATTGGAAGCATGAAGCGAACAGAATAGAACGGGCTGTTTGCAAGAAAGTTAGGTGGTACCATCATCAATAAATTGCATTACAAAGGAAGATGCTCGGTTATGCACAACACCTTCTGAGCACAAAATGGCCAAGAAACTACCTTGATTCATCTTGACCTTCGATAGAAAAGATAAACTCCAGTAGATGTCCAGTCTTCTCCTGGCAGGCATATGGTGTCTCTGCCAGATAGCTGCAACAGAGTAACACACAGATGTAGCTTCTATGAGGGATTACAGGATGTTTGAAACACTTCACTCGTACAATAATTTTGTTTAACAGATTATGTGAATGATGTGCATAGGAAAATATGAAGTGGGTAAAGTACACATGATTTGTTTGTAATTGTCAAAAGTAGTGACTCACATAACCATTCCCATCAAACTGAATAGTCAGTTCGTCACTATAAGTACAAGCATGAGGTGGAACTAGTAATTAGAAAATGGACCTTCCTACTAGCACGGAGAATGCAAAGAGAATAGACAATAATAATAAGAGCAGCACACCTTCCTACTATTCTCACAGCTGCCAGAAGATCATCACCTTTCCTTTGCCCATGGTCCTGTCAAATTTCATCCTGTAAGATTAACTTCCAGTACTAATTTCATATCATCAGAATTCAGAACATCAGAATATTTACCTTTGCATCCTGCAGGAAGTCCAACACTAAACCGATTGTCTCATTTAGTCCCGTAATTACCTGCATTATGGTCCTTTCACAGATGGTCTGACTTGGTTCACCTGCATATGGTTTTATTTTATTTTAAAAGAGAACGCAAGATGACTACTTTAATCAGTTCGTTAAAGCTTCCTATTAGCTGATGACAAACTTCCATAAGATACAAAGGGTGAGAACTGAAAGTTATAAAATATAAAAGAAGAAATGGCAACATGTTACAGAACGTTGTAGCCAGTGGAACCAAAAATAGTGAAGCAAATGGTATACATACCTTCACCACTACTGGCATCTGATATCATTTTGATTATTCTTTCTATCAGTGAAAACAATATAGCCAGGTTTCTCTGTTTCTGGATGATGGCATCATCCGTCTGAGAACTTTTTGATGACTCGTATTTCGAAAAAGCAAGTTCGTTTAGAAGGACAGCAACTTCAACTCTTGCAGATTGTAGGACTAGCAGGACAAATCTACAGAAATTAGAAATTGTTACACAAAACAAAACAAAAAAGTACATCCAGAGTGATGCTTATCTCTGAGAGAGAGGGAGGGAGGGAGGGAGAGGGAGAGATGCAAGAGATGGTGTGAAACGTACTTGTCAACGGAGATCGCATTCTTGTCATCCAGGATTTTATGATCTTCTGACAACCAATTCTCGCCCAGTATGGACATCATGCACTCCGCCAAAAGAAGAGCTTGCAGCTTTTCAGAGGATACTGAAAAAGGCAAAATACTTACAGCGTGTTTGTTTGGGGGGAGTTGTAGATGGGGAATGGGAGTTTAAGGTATATGGGAGTTAAATTCCTTCGATTGTCTCAGGGACATGGGAGTTGAGATGGGAAGAGGAAGGGGAATTAAGAGGTCCAACTCCCTTCGATCTCTTCCCTGCAAGGACCAGGTAATTAAGCGTGGGAGTGGGAATTGGTGTAACAAGATAAAATTGTTCGCTCATGTCCTGTTGTTTAAAGGCTGATGAAGCGTTCATTTTTCTTATCCATACTCCCGTATCGTCAACAATTCTTAGTTCTGTAGGCAGGACCATAAACCAAACAACAGAAAATTACTCCCTCTAGAATTCCCACCGATAAATACTACCACATACCAAACGTGGGATTGGGACTAATAATCTACTTCCCAAGTCTAATTTCTTCACAAACTCCCCCTCATAAACTCCCATGCCCAATCCCTCAAGATGCCAAACACGCTGTTAGTGTCATGACCATGTCAAAAAGGAAGGGGAATTCTAACACTAGTTAGGATTCATTCTTCTGCCCTACAAAATTCCTTCTTACAACACATTGTACCTCCCTTTAGTGAGTAAATACTACAGTTCTATTGCTCCAAACAATCTACACAAACTGCCCTGCAGCTGTAGGAAAATTTAAACCAAATCTACGGCTTATGGGTAGTTGGGTACAATCTACACAAACTGCCCTGCAGCTGTAGGAAAATTTAAACCAAATCTATGGCTTATGGGTACAAGGATAAAAGAGACAACTAGAATAGAAAGAAAACTTAAAAGGTACTGAATTACTGATAGACCTAAGCACATTTCAGTTTATAGACTATCACTGCGTTGGTATAGAATAAGGACCCTGTTAAGTGCCGAACGTCAGGTATGACCACATGGCAACTCCGAACATTTTCGATGGCAAGTTTAGTTACACGAGGATGGCAACTTTAGTTGGCAAGCATGGCAACTTTCGTCCTTCAGTTTATTTTTGACAGAAACTGCCGTGTCAATGGAATTTGCCATCCTTGCGTGACTGGACTTGCCACCGAAAAACGTCATCGCCGGAGTGCCACGCACCTGACGTATGGCACTTAGCATTTGGGTAGAATAATAGTTTATCAAAGTTGCACATATTAGCACTTTCATCCTGGGCAAATACAGTCGATCCTCAAACAGTCAAACCTTCAATGCAAGGTCTATGTTGTCAACTTGACAGTAGAAACAGAAACAATTAATACGTAATTTCAAAATATGAAGCATGGACATACCAACACGGTTTTGGAGAACGTCTATAATCCCACCACGGATATGAGATTTCCAGATCGTGGATGGCATTGACCTCAAAGCATCATGAAGTGGCTTTAGTGTTCCAAAAATACAGAGAAGTAGTTAAACTAAAATCCCCAAAGTACAAATTAAACAAATGGTTGGGGCAAGGGTTACTCTTACAGATTCTTTTTGAGAAAGGAGTGTCGCAAGCATGTGCAGCGATTCAAATTTAACTGCCGTATGAAGTACACCGAAAAGCATAGCAAGAGAAGTCACCTGAATGATAATAGAAATTATAGATCAAATTAGCAACCAGACAGATGAAACATAGAAATATTCCGGCAAAACAGTCCAGTGTGCCATACCATGCTTGCCATGCCCTGCAATTTCTCCACACTCATGCTGTCTGCTCTGAGCTTATGAACAAGTAACTGCAATAGATGAGTGGAAAGCTCTAAGCACCTTGAACCTACAAATAAAACAATCGAGCAATTGTATAAGAATTCAACCTAGCTATGGAAAATATAATGTGTTATTGGACTGCAATACCTAATGGAATCCACCAACCAACCCATGTAAATACTTCTAATTTGGACACTGATTCAATATACTACGCAAATCGTCCTAGGCAAAGCAGAGTACGCAATCAACCATCAGACATCCAGGCGCACAAATTTGAAACGTTGGACCAAGTGTCACTGCTAACATTCCTCGGCAGGATGAAGGAAGATGGAGATGGAATTATTAAGCAAACAAGAGATTGGCCAGAAAAATTTAGTACCCTCTGGGAAGTTGGAGATTTGACTGAAGAGCATGTCCATAACTCCAGGCTCACAAAACTTATATGCTCCATCTTCAGAGGCTATGGCAACCAGCGATAGAAGTTCGAAACATTCTTCAGTGATTGTAAGATCAGGCCTGCAGATGATTTGGCAGTCCATAAGCAAATGTGATTTGCAAAGCAGAGCATCCAGACAGTAAAACAGCTGGCCTAATCTAGATTCGAGAGGATCGCACAGGTTTGCTCTGCTCGAGTGGGGAGCACCGCCAAACTAAGAAATTAATGTTTGAACGCGTACCACTTGAATTGCATCAGTATTAGAAGGAGACAGAGAGCAAAAGTTCTTACGATTTGGAAACAACCTCGGCGATGAGGGGCACGGCAGAGACGACCCCGGCGTCGGCCGCAACCTCCGGGGCGCGCGCAAGCCCAGCAAGCACGGTCACGGCGAGCCGCAGGTACGCCTCCCGCTCCTCCTCCTTCCCGCCCTCCACCTTCCCCAGCCCTGCAGCGCGCACGGAGCAAAAAATCCCCAATGAGACACCGACACGGGCGCCGCAAACCCACGGGCGAAACGAACCGCAAGCTAGCCACGCGTTCCAATATTGCTTCTTACCGGTGTTGAGGAGGCGGCGGAGGAACCGGGGCCCGACTGCGCGGTAGACCTGGGCGACGGCGGCGGCGTCGCCGGCGCGGCAGACGTTGGCGGCGATGAGGAGGCCCGCCAGCTTCTGCTCGTCGCGCTCGCCGCGGAGGAGGCGGAGGCAGTCTTCGAGCGGCGGGGCGGAGGCCGCAGTCGGCGCGGACGGCGTGGTGGCGACCGGGGAGGAATCCTGCGGGAGATAAGAGGGGGGGAGGTGAGCGAAACGGGTGGCGCGAGGGGGAGGGGGGCTTAGGGTTTGGAGCCGCGAACCATGGGGGCGGCGACGTGCGTGCGCAGGCGTGGAGGGCGGCTCCAGTGACGGCCGCGTCGGAGAGGAGGGGCGGCGGCGGTGGCCGGAAACGTCGGGAGTGTTCGAATTTGGTGAGGGAAAGGCGTGGAGGGGTCGAGGGCGGCTGTTTTTTTTTTTTTTGGAGCTTGAGGCGGCTGATTTGGACGAGCCGAAGTCGGTGGAGGTTTTGGGTGAGGTTCTTCGTGTGGAGGTGCTGCGGGGTTTGACCTGGTCAAATGAAAGTTGCAAGGCAGTTTTCGAACCTGAAATCTTTGGGCCTAAATTTTCAATTTCTGAAAAATCGCCTAATACTAGATGCAAACTGTTCCCCACCGTCAGATCTGAGCCGCATGAGGTAGGTGATGTCGGTCGCTCATCGAGCTTGAGATCTGTGACGCTCGAATAAATAGAAGGGTCTATTCAAAGAAGTTCCGACCATTGGCCGGAGTGAGCTTTGCGAGTCTTATCACTGGATTCATCATAAACAGTTTTAAGGTCGTGACTCTCAAATCGGATATCTTTTTCGTTCACAAGAATTGCATGTCGATGATTTGAAGTTCTTTCTATTTACTATTTTGATGGAATTCAAGAACGAGTAGATGAAAAGAAAGCAAATCATTCACTCCTAAAATGAAGAACTAATCTAGCGAGCTAGCCTCCCGTTATGCGGCAATGCTTGAACAGGACCGTTAACCTTTACCAAGCCAGTTCCCTGTGGTTGGTTTGTGGATTTCAAGCAGTTATGACAAGTAAACATAGCAAGATAGCAATGACGGCCCACAAAGGGTCATCCATACTTGGAGGTCAATTGGACCGGTAGTAGTATGACGCCCTTTGGGATTAGATGGGTATCTAATTAGATTGTCGAGGACACGATTTGACTCCTCTGTTTGATGGCGGCGGTGGTGGAGTAAGACTTTGGGAATAAAATAAGGGTGGAAGACCCAAAGGAATGTGATGTAGCAAGGAGGCATCAGCGGAGGCGGTGCGACTTGCGAGGACGTGAAGGGGGCGAAAGCGGCTCAAGGAAGAAAAGACGCAAAGGGAAGGGTGAGGTCTATTTTAAGTTCAGTGATGAAGCATAGATGAGTCCTTATATCAAAAGTTTACATGCAAAAAGGTTAAGAACATGAAATAAGAGTGAGTAGAAAATGTTGACCATTTTGTATTAACGGGGTGTCATGGATATCGTCAAGGGGAGTGTTTTCAATAGCATTAGTTCCTTATTATTGGCAAATGCATTCAATGAGTCGGTAATTGCATTGTATGTATCGAACAAGCAACAATGATGTGAACAACGGTAACCACAAACGAAAGGACTAGAGCGCATGCAACACGAATACACGGTGAAGAGACGACTTAGGGAAATAGTTTTTCCTTTGTTTTGGAAAGAGAGCACCCCCTCTGATTCCATTCAAAATGAAACCGATGTCTTTCTTAACGAGTCCTAAACTACTAAAGTCATGAAAGCAAAAAACATAAAAGCATAGCATAATAAATAACAAATCAGGTGAAACTGGTATGGCACCTAACAAAATCAGAAAGTAAATTTGGTATGTAACTTATATGACACATCGTAAACTGGACGAAACAACTAGAAATCATCTAAACTGTTATACGAGACCAAAAACCCTCCTCCGGCATATACACATCATCTCCTTCGCTGTCGCACAGGAGAGGAAAGACAAACTTTGACTTGTCACATCATCAACTCTGTTCCAAGCATGTGAACCGACAACAAACTTTCTCTTCTTCGAACTTTGTCATGAGTTGTGCAAAAGATCTCACTTTCCATTTTGTTCGATGAGTCTTACTTCGTAGATCAATGCCTCACGATTCGTCTATTTGTCAGCATAATTGACCAAGAGATGAGCGAATATCCAACTAGCAGATTCACCACCATACATAGATCGTTGAGTTTCCTATTATCAAAGCATGCACAATTTCTGATCTTCCAAATAGTCTAGAAATTCGCAGCTATCCCAATCACAAATGAAGATTTTTGGTAATGATAATCAACAAGGGTTCACTAGGTGGGATGTTAATTATGAATGTTTTAGTGGCGCTCTAGTTGTCGCGGGGATGACAAGAATGCCAATTTTAGTTTGCAAGCTCAGTATTTTTCTTGTGAAAAGAGAACTGCAATGGAGTTGCCATGCTCATCGAGGAAAATTGTCATGAACATAAAGATTTATGGCAATGCAATTCAGCTGACCTTCGTTGTGAGGGATCCCAATTGCAAATGTTTTAATGGCAATTTATATTGTCGTGAGGATGGCATTTTTCGTTTACAAGATTCTAGCAAAAAGAATAAAATGGACTTGCTATGATCGCTTACTAAAATTGTCGACTATCCTACTTCGTAAATGTTGGGAGCCTGAACAAGAACATATCCGGGATGTTTTTAAATTAAAAGCACATTTCAGAATATTTCAGATCAATCTAGCCACGAACATTGTAAGAGTAAATGATGTGCAGTTTTAGCACAACCACAGAGTTGAAAGGTTCCATCATATGCCAGCCTCGATAGATTGAGTTATCTTTTTGTTAGAGCAGCTTCAACACGCCAATGCAAATAGGCACGCTTTTGTTTAGCGTTTTGTGTGTTTGAGTCGGTGTTTTGGGCTTCGGCCCTATCCGTATTTTTCTGATCAGCATCAACACATTTTCATCCCCATGGTCGACATGGTCATATCTTTTGCATACATATCAAACATTGCCCAAAGTTAAAAATCACAACCAAATAAAAATTTCATAGTTTTTACCACCAAATAAAAATTTCATAGTTTACAAAAAAAAAATCATAAACACATTTGAAAGGAAAAAAGAGCCAATAAATATATTGGTTGTCAAGGTGAGCCCACATATGATCTACCAAATCATCTTGGAATTGAATGTGAGTTACCCAATCACGCATTTGATGATGAATTTGGATGAATTGTGCAAATGTTTCGCTCCTCCATACCCTGACACAACATTTTCACCCTAAAATTGAAACCACTGGTCGAAGATTTTATCCTCTTGCTCATCCTCTACAATCATCTTGTGCATGATCATACAAGCAGTCGTCACATCCCCACAACTTCTTAGTGCTCCAAATTCTAGCAGGGCACTGAACGATGCCCCATCGATATTGAAGCACACCAAAAGCATGCTTCACATCCTTTCTAGCATTCTCTTGTGCTTGAGAAAATCTATGCCTCTTCTCTCCTACCGGATTGGGTGTTATCTTCACAAGTGTTCTCCACTGAGGATTAATACCATCAGCTAGGCAGTATCTCTTGTTGTAGTGGTGGCCCTTAATCTCAATGTTGACCTTTGCACAGTTGCATTCTGCAAGCTTTCTGAACACCGAAGAACGTGACAGCACGTTGATGTCACTATGAGAGCCAGCCATGTCAAGAAAAGAGTGTCAAATCTAGAGATATTCCGAAGCCACGGCCTCAAGTGTGATGGTGCATCTTTGACATGCCCCTTATACTTCCCGGCCAAGCATATGAACATTTCTTTCACTTCAATACATACAATGTATGCTATCAAGCATTCTCTGGAACCCCTATCTGCATTGGTCGCCATTAATCAGTATGTATCTGCAGCATTTGGCTCTCAAGTACTCCGAGCCAAACACCGCTACCACAGCCTTGCAGAATTTGTACATGGATTCAAGGCAGGTAGACTAACTCATGTCGACATACTCAACAACAAGATCGTTGAGTATTCTATATGCAAGTATCCGAATAGCCGCAATGCATTTCTAATAAAGAGTAGAAGCCAACATTTTCCAAGACATCCTCCTTGCATACGAAATAATCATAGTATGTCGTCACCCCCTCCCGGATACGATTGAAGACATATCTAGCCATTGGAACGACGCTAGAAGATCTTGGGTTTGAAGAGTAGGGACAAAAGTAGTATCCAAGAGTATGCAATGGTCACTCTCTCTGATGCTATTCAATGCAGAAGCATGGCCCGTGATTGATCCCCTAAACCTCGGCTATTGCCTAGTTATGTGATCATTGACAACCAAAGTAGCAACCACAAACTTCTCATCGTATGATGACGAATTGTAAGAATCACAAATGAAGTGGTTGAAAAGGAACTCATCTCCACTATCTATTTGTACCTTGTGGGATAAACGTCGGACACCTTGCACTCGTGCTGGAAGAAGCAGGTCGGTAAAGAGCTCCGCTCGTCACCTAGTCTAGGCAACATTCGAGGCAACCATGGACCGAGGAAGCGAGGCTTGGAGCTCCCGACGGCGATAGAGGCGAGGGGTGTGGCTTGGCCGTGGAGGTGTTACAATGGCGGCGAAAATAGGCCGCCAACACCAGCAAGAGCGACCAGCAGGTGCAGCGTGCGCCTGTGAGGGCATGTCCGCTGCGGGTAGCTTGTTGAGCGTCCAACTGGCTAGCGGTGGTCGGCAGCGATGAGGGCGGGATGGCGGGGTTTGTAGCTTGTAGATGGGGATGGGGAGGAATGGTCGATGTGCCACTGTATGACGAGCCAAGTGGAGGACAAACGTGGGCATCTCGCGCATCCACGCCGATGCAAGTTAGGCCCAATTTTGGGTCGAAAATAGGTCACGAGCGAACAAATAGGAGACGCTCGTCGTTTGCATCGATGCATTGGGTCGCAGTTTATGTCTGATTCGATTCAAAAGGATCCAAACGGATGCATGGGGACAAAATGCATTGGCGCATTGGGTCACCCTTTATGTTTGTTTTGATTCAAAAGAGTTAATTGTAAAAAACCACCATATTGAAGCGTAGGGTTGTAGAAAACACTCTTCTAGACATTCTTTGCAGAAAACACATAAATTGTGCCTAATTTTTTTGCAAAAACAACTGATCCGTCTGTTTGGGCATTTTAAGCTGGATTATGACATGTCGGGCCCAATTTTGATGACATGCCACGGACAGGCACTAAGGGCATGTGCAATTGTTTAGACGAGGCATGTCTATAATCTCTCTCCATGTCGTCTCTAGACGACACTAACGATAGCTACCACAATGGGCTGTTTTTTTAATCATCTATGGAACTGCACGTTTCGTTGGAATTGATGGAACCATCGATAGCAACCAAATTTCTAGAGCTATAGATCGACTGCAATTCTACAAACAGACTTTTTCTCTCTCTTTCTTTCTTCACCTCAACAAAAAAAAATCCTAGCTGGTCCTTCTTATTGACAACCGAGTGTACATCGTTGTACATGCCCTAACGCCATCGAAGCTGGCGCTGGTGCGACGGCTAGATCGGGCGGCCCATGGGGCCCACGCGGTCGGGCGAGTGAACGAGCTCGTCGTCCCTGACGCACCATGCGCAGGAGCAGCGCCATGGAGACGCGGGGTGTCAGCGAGGATGGTTGGTGCGGGGCGGAGACGCGCGGATCTTGGCAGGGTCGATGGGATCCGAGTCAGCGCGGCCGGATCCGGGCAACATGAGTGATAGATGAAGCTTGGAGGGCGACATATGGCTTCGGTGGGGATGGGCTTCCCGTGCAAACCATGGGGGGAGAGAGACGGCGGCATATGACACTCACTACAACAAATTTGATAATCCGTGACGCGCATTCTGTGACGATTCAATGAAAAAAGTCAGGAAATCATCTTAATTTCACAAACTATGACGTTTTTTCATGAATCGTCACAGAATGAGCGTCATAAGTTACCCCTTTTGTTGTAGTGTCTGGAGGAGAGGGATGCGGGGTCGGCTTGGCGGGAGCGCAGGGGAAGCCGAGGCCAGCAGGAGGAGGAGGGCGGTGACACGACCCGGGCTCCGGTGGGCATCTCCAGTGAGGTTCGGGGCGAGGTGGTCCTGGCGCGTGAGCTCGAGGACGATTGTGTGACGGCGAGGTTCGGCGGCGTTAGTGCCTGTCCGTTACGCCACATCACCAAAACTAGGCCCCATATGTCATAATCCAGCTTAACATGCTCAAATAGACGGGTCAGTTGTTTCTGCAAAAAAAATAGACATAGTTTTTGTGTTTTCTGCAAAAAAAAAATTGTAGAAAAATATTTTCTGCAATCATACGCTTCAGTGTGATGGTTTTCTTCAATTAACTCGATTCAAAAGGACCCAAACGGACGCGTGGACACAATGCATGTGCGCCTTAGAGTTGCTCTTAGCACAATATTCCTCAAAACAATCCACATGAAGACCTTAAACGTCAGGGGTAATTTAACTTTCCACAAAATTTATGTGAAAAAACGAGAATTAGTGGCAATCAACTGCGCGTGTACATTGCATTAACAGAGAAAACATGATTAACGGAAATAAACCATCGAATTTTATCAGGGTCACATACTCACATGTGAGGTGCGTATCCTCACATGTTTCCTGTATGCTGTTCCATAGTTTATCAGTAGCAAAATTATGATCGAACACAGCAGCTGGTTGTTTCTTCTCTGATACAGTTACAGTCTATGCCAACACCACGAAGAGATCTGGAGATCAGCTGCCGGGAAGAACACAGCTAGCTAGGCGATCGCAGGCACCATCGCATAGGTTAAAAGTTTCAGTATTCAGCACTCCGGCCCCTGACCTTGTTCCTAGCTAGTAAGCGACGGTGGCGGCGGCACGGCCATCGCCGCCATGCCGTGGGGTTTCGGCGACGGAGGCTTCATCACCGGCGTCCTCTGTCCCAGACGCCTCGCGTCCCGCTCCACGGCCGCCAGCGCCCTTCCTCCACGCAGCCCGGCGTCGGCGCCGCCACCACCTCGCGGCAGCACTGCATGCAGCCTCGCACCGGTCGATCAGTTCATATGTCAGACAAAAAGTTGAAACCAGGCTCTGCCGATCAGAAATACCTGGAGGAGGACGGCGCAGGCGACGTTCGGAGGCCAGCACCGGCAGAACCAGGACCAGGAGCGCGGCGGCGGCGACGAGGAGGAGCAACCACCACGCGGTGGATGTCCCGCGACGCATCGAGCGAGCTGTGTAACCACTCGAGACTGATTGTCTGGTACCACTGCGCAGACCTGGTGAGATCGCAGGTCGAGCAAGTCCTAAGTAAGTATAGCCAAGGAGATGGCTAGTGAGGAGTGAGAGGTGTGGAAACTCTGAGCCATGTTGACCGTGGAGAGACGCTGTGAGGCAGACAGATGTGAGCTGTTTGTTGTAGTTTTGCGGCATTCTTAAGTAGTGGCTGGATACTGATTGGACTCTCGTAGTCTTGTGTTGACCTCCAAGTCTGAACGGCTGCTTTGTCCTGTGCCGCCTCCCTTGGGCCTTGGCAACTTCGCAGCCGGTGCATGCACCCATGCCCGCGAGTCCACTGTACGCCGACCGCTGCTCGCGCTCGACATCGGCCCTCGTGTTGCACGAGGGGGGTCCTTGAGCATGGAGATGGAGTGGTGATGGCGCCTTTGCTGGTTGCCACGCCCCCCGCGGCTCAGATGTGAGAGCAACTCCAGTGCGTCGATTTATATTGGCGGCGTTTTTATTTTTTTATTCATTTTGATCGACTGCTCACTTGATATCCGTGCTGTTTAATATTTGTGTCAGTAGTGTGTCCAATGTTCGTGACCCATTTCATGTCCGTACACACATTTAAAAAGGCCCGCGGCCGTAGATCAAGACAATGGTCATTGCCATCGCTCAAGGTTCATGTAGCGACATCATGCCAACACCATACAATTCATGCTGACCCGCTTGCCAGTGACCGACACACATGCCAACATACAAAAAAGGGCGGGAGTTTGACCTAAAGACATCGCGGTCGTGGTCATGTCAGCACACTTGCTGGCATACAAGAAAGGATGCCATTCACCACCATAGATCACTCGTCGTCGAACTTGAACATGTCGACCCGCATCTTCTCGAACCACGACCTCTTCCTTGACGTGACGGCGGCTGTGGCCGCAGCGGACGCTGCTTCGTCTCTTGAGTCCGCCGCGTGCCTTCGGCCCTTTCTCTTTGCCAACTGCCTGGCCCGCTCCTCGGGTGTAAGCTCCTTCTTCTTAGGCGCGGTGGCGGTCTTGCGGGGGGCGCGAGGTTTGCCTTTGTGGAAGGGGGCGGTTGTGATGACGGATGAGACGAGGGAGGTGAGGCCGGCAGCGGCTTCGTGGTTGTCGTCCATGGCGAGCGGCTGGAAGCGACTAACGGGTCAAAGGGAATAGTTGACGCGCGGCGCGCACGTCCGTCTCGTATCTGCGCCGACACAAATCAGGTTAAAAAATGGATCGGGAATGAGTCAACAGACGGAGAAAAAATAGACGCTTGTCCGACGTGTTGGGGCGAGTTCTTTGTCCGTCGTGACTCAAACGGACGCACGTGCACAAAAGTTGGAGTTGCTCTAAGTGCCATTATTGAGTAAGAAGATTGAGATCTTTGCTCACGAGGTTCTGGAGATAGTTTTGTGCTGTGCAGGATTTGACGCTGTCCAACGGAAGTGCGCCTTGATGGTCGAAGCGAGGCAGTAAAATGGGTTTTTGTGTCTGTGTGGTAGGGGAAATATATGTTGGTTCGTGGTTGCATACTTCTGCATGATTTTTTTAAAAATTAATTAAAATGTTTAAATAGTTCATAAGTATTTTTAGATTATACTTGACTGCGTGAAAAAACCCGGCATTGCCTTCCACGTAAAAAGCAAAATTTATTCGCTATTATAAATCATTGTTCATTATTTTGACCAAAATTTATCCTTCTTAAATAGAAGTAAAAGTGTAATTTTTTCAGGTCAAGCATATTTTTAAAATATTTTCAGTTTTTTTTTATTGATTGCTAATTTCCGTTTTGCATATAGGAAAGTTTGATGTGTTTCAGCTTGTTGTTTGTCAACTTCTCGCCTAAATATTATGGGTGTGTCTAACGTTTATCTAGATGAGACTTAGAGCATCTCCAACAGACGCCCAATATTAGCGCCGTGCCCAAAAAATCACAAGTTTAGCGCGCGCGGAGTTAAAAATTACACTCCAACAGACGCTGTATAATAGAGCACGCCGTAAAAAATGTTCAGCGCGCTGGGGAAAACTGAACTGGACGCAGTATATTTCGTGCGCGAGCTCGTGCGCGCTGAACTTTTCGTGCGCGCTGAAACTCCTCGCGCTGCCCGTCCCGTCGCGCGCCGTCGCCCAGGACCTCGCCGTCCTCGCCCGGCGCACAAACCCGGCGGCCACCAAGGCCTCGACCCCGTCGGCGCTGTCCAGCCGCCCAAGACCTAGCCGTCCTCGCCCGGCGCACCAACCCGGCGACCACCAAGGCCTCGACCCCGTCCTCGAGCTGGTCGACGGCGGGTCGCGGCGGCGGGGAGGGGCAGGCCGCGGCCATGGCGGGGCGGGGAGGAGCAGGTTATTTTTGGGCGTCTGCTGGAGATGGTACCGCGCGTTATATTTTTGAGCGTCTGTTGGACATGTTCGGTTATCCGGCGCGGTAAAACGCTATTTTAACGCTGTAAAATATTTTTAGCACACGGCTTCGTAGCGCGTCTGTTGGAGATGCTTTTAACAAGTCACATCTAACTCATATGCCACTTGATTTTCATGAAAATTCGTGTAGGTTTTTTATTTTTTATATTTTCTTTGATTACTCAAATGATGTGGGTGGGAGTTAGATGAGACTTTGTTAATTCATATCTAGATGAGAGTTAGTAAATCTGTTTACAGGATTGACTATGTGCATCCATGAATGTAGAAGACGGAAGATCGGTCTTCTTTGTTGATCTTTGTGTGGCACCGAAATATTAAATAGTACTCCATCCCTAAACTAATATAAGAGTATTTAGATCATTATTTTAGTGATCTAAATGCTTTTATATTAGTTTATAGAGGGAGTACAATTCATGAAAATCTCCGTAAACTCATTGAAGAGAAGAATATCATTTGTATCACCTCCCTTGACGCGCACGTCTCCCTCCCTCCCTCCCAACCCTAGCTGCCTCCCCCTCCCCCTCCCTTCCTCGCCGCCGCCTGAGGCAGCCGCCGGGCAAGCCCGGTGCACCAAGGATGGTGGCGGCGGGTCCTAGGCTGCCCTGCCTCTGCATGGGGACCCCGGATCTGGAGCGGCGGCTCCATTGATGAGGCACGGCAGGCTAGCAGCCGTGCGGGCGATGGATTTGGCGTCTCGGCCGCGCGGGCGGCGGGATCCGGTGGTCGTTAGCGTCCGGCGGCGTCTTTTGCGGTGGCAGGTGCGCGCGATCTGGCGCCTCCCCTCCTTCCTTGTTCGGCGGGCGGGCCAGCCTGGTCGACCCGCGCTTCCTCGGGTTGCCGGTTTTGTACAGGAGGCGCTGTTGGTGATCTAGTTCGGGCGAAATCCTTGGTCGGCCATGGTCGGCCGCGTTGAGGCGACACCTGAGGGCGCCGTTCTCCTCCTTGGAGGCGTCGGTATGGAATGATCTCCTCACTTTCCCTTCCCCTAGGTCTTCCGGACGAAAGCCTTAACTTTGTTGGGCGGCGGCGGTGCTCACGGCGTCGTTCCCTTCTTGAAGGCACCGCTTTGGAAACCTTGGGGTTGGGTGGCGCTTGTGGGTGGTGGGCGACGGCGGTGGTGCGGCCCTATCCTAGCATGGATCTCCGTCCGTTGCTTGGAGATGGACTCGCGTAGGTGGAGGTCGTCGTTTGGCGCCATGGTGGCGTCGATGGCGAAGGCACCTGCCAAGGCTGGTACCTTAATCTGATCTGAAGATGGACCAGTGAAAGATGGAGGTGATGACACATGTGAGTGTGTCGGACCGGTTTGTGCCCCGGCCCCGGTATGTGGTTCGGTCAGGGTCTCCGGTTTTAGATGTTAGGCTTAGGTGAGAGGTCTGGGTATTTGGTTCAGCTTGCACCCCTTCATCATATGGATAGGAGTAGCGGCATATGTTGCCAAAATGACGGATTCAGGAATATTGGTGTACTGCTTTATAAGGTCCTTCAGAATAATCAATAATATGACTGCATGCATCTCCCAGATGCACAGGCCGGGGGTCATCCACCTGTTCTAAAAAAAATTAAAGAGTATATAAGTCATGGAAAATGATTCCATAGTATTTTGTATACTTGAGGCATGTCATCATTGGTATTACTCGACCAACCATGAAATCAAAATTTCATTCCTCACACATAAACAAAGATTATTATTTTACGCCCATGCATGTGCCATTCTTAGCCTAGCTCGACAGTGAGTTCAATAGTGATCTCGGTGGTCTTGCCCAGCACGCTTCGCACTGGCATCCCTTGGGAACACATTTGCTGTTGTTGGCTTGGACTATCTTGCACCAGTCACGACAAGTGACTGCATCACAAGGGCCCTCGTAGACCCTAGGGCCGCAGTACTTGGCCATTGCCACATCTCAAAAGTCAAAACCGAAACAAAATCAGGGAAGATCATTGCAAGTAAATATATGGAAGGACATGTATGTGTCTGTAGATACCTGAAGATATCATCAGCAGGAGGGCAAGGGAGATGAATAAGATTTGTGTACTCCTCATCCTTTATTAGTGAGATGTGTTGCACTATGAACTTTTGTGTGTTAGATAGAAGAAAACGGGTCCATTTATAGATATGTGCACCCACTAACCTTGATGAGAACATGCATTAGAGAATTAATGAGTTGCGTGCAGATAAGAACAAAATTAATGAGTTGCATGCAAATAGAGAGATTGGGTATGTTAAACAAAAAAACAATTAATGACACCGGCTCGAGTAATTAAAGAGATTAGATATGCTAGTAAACAAATTAATAACATCAGTGCATATAATTAAAGGGATTGGAAGGAAGAAAGTGATACATCAATGCATATGATTAAAGCGATTGGAAAAGAAGAAAACTGATACTCCCTCCGTCACAGTTTAGAAGACATTCACGTGTACCTAGATCATGATTTTAACTTATATAAAATATATTGTTTAACATAAAAATTACTCCGTATATAATTAGAAAATAGAACATCTAAAGTTTCTAATGATATATTTTTTGTTATACTCCCTCCGTCTCAGTTTACAAGTCCGACACATGTACCTAGGTCATCAATTTGACCAACTTAATGAGAGGCATATATAACAAAAAATATATCATTAGAAACTTTAGATGTTCTATTTTCTAATGATATAATTTTTATGTTAAACAATATATTTTATATAAGTCAAATTGACTATCTAGGTACATGTGCATGCCTTCTAAACTGTAACGAAGGGAGTAAATGCCTATCATTAAATTGGTCAAATTGACGACCTAGGTACATGTGCTGGACTTATAAACTGAGACGGAGGGAGTACTCCCTTCAGTCCTTTTTAGAGTACATCAATGCATATCATCAAAGAGATTGGTTGTGCTAAACAAAGAGCAAATCAATAACACCAATGAAGATAAAAAAGGAATATGTAGTCAATAACATCAATTGATGGTGTTTTGGATAGGGGTGGCTAATCATGTCGTCCCCCAAGTATGGGCTAAACACGCTGGCCCCCAAGCAAGGCTAGGCTGAGGACCGCCAAACTACCAACCAATGGGCCATGATTGACAGACCCGATGACGTACTCAAGATAGAATCTCCCAAAGATCCTTGACATGTTTACCCCCAATGTAACTGACCTAGGCACATAAGCCGAGGGGTTTTAGACCATAGAGGTAGATTCATTCTCATACCTACGATCTTGAGGTGGATCTGTTGGGGAACGTCGCATGGGAAACAAAAAAATTCCTACGCGCACGAAGTCCTATCATGGTGATGTCCATCTACGAGAGGGGATTTCCGATCTACGTACCCTTGTAGATCGCACAGCAGAAGCGTTAAGAAACGCGGTTGATGTAGTGGAACGTCCTCACGTCCCTCGATCCGCCCCGCGAACCGTCCCACGAATCGTCCCGCGATCCGTCCCACGATCCGCTCCGATCTAGTGCCGAACGGACGGCACCTCCGCGTTCAGCACACGTACAGCTCGACGATGATCTCGGCCTTCTTGATCCAGCAAGAGAGACGGAGAGGTAGATGAGTTCTTCGACAGCGTGATGGCGCTCCGGAGGTTGGTGGTGATCTAATCTCAGCAGGGCTCCGCCCGAGCTCCGTAGAAACGCGATCTAGAGGAAAAACCGTGGAGGTATGTGGTCTGGCTGCCGTGGCAAAAGTTGTCTCAAATCAGCCCTAAAACCCCACTATATATAGGAGGGAGGGAGGGGAGGAGGCAGCCTCAAAACCTAAAGGTTTGGCCGAAATTGGAGGTGGAGGAGTCCTACTCCAATCCTACTTGGAGTAGGATTCCACCTTCCCACTTGGAAACTCTTTCCACCTTGTGTTTTTTCCTTCTCAAACCTTATGGGCCTTAGTGAGAACCTATTCCAGCCCACTAGGGGCTGGTTTATCTCTTCCCATAGCTCATGAGATCCCTTGGGGCGTGACACCCCTCCTGATGGTCCCCGGCACCCCTCCCGGCACTCCCAGTACACTACCGATGAGCCCGAAACTTTTTCGGTAATGCACGAAAACCTTCCGGTAACCAAATGAGGTCATCCTATATATCAATCTTCGTTTCCGGACCATTTCGGAAACCCTCGTGACGTCCGTGATCTCATGCGGGACTCCGAACAACATTCGGTAACCAACCATATAACTCAAATACGCATAAAACAACGTCGAACCTTAAGTGTGCAGACCCTGTGGGTTCGAGAACTATGTAGACATAACCCGAGAGACTCCTCGGTCAATATCCAATAGCGGGACCTGGATGCCCATATTGGATCCTACATATTCTACGAAGATCTTATCGTTTGAACCTCAGTGCCAAGGATTCATATAATCCCGTATGTCATTCCCTTTGTCATTTGGTATGTTACTTGCCCGAGATTCGATCGTCAGTATCCGCATACTTATTTCAATCTCGTTTACCGGCAAGTCTCTTTACTCGTTCCGTAATACAAGATCCCGCAACTTACACTAAGTCACATTGCTTGCAAGGCTTGTGTGTGATGTTGTATTACCGAGTGGGCCCCAAGATACCTCTCCGTCATACGGAGTGACAAATCCCAGTCTTGATCCATACTAACTCAACGAACACCTTCGGAGATACCTGTAGAGCATCTTTATAGTCACCCAGTTACGTTGTGACGTTTGATACACACAAAGCATTCCTCCGGTGTCAGTGAGTTATATGATCTCATAGTCATAGGAACAAATACTTGACACGCAGAAAACAGTAGCAACAAAATGACACGATCAACATGCTACATCTATTAGTTTGGGTCTAGTCCATCACATGATTCTCCTAATGATGTGATCTCGTTATCAAGTAACAACACTTGCCTATGGCCAGGAAACCTTGACCATCTTTGATCAACGAGTTAGTCAACTAGAGGCTTACTAGGGACAGTGTTTTGTCTATGTATCCACACAAGTATTGTGTTTCCAATCAATACAATTATAGCATGGATAATAAACGATTATCATGAACAAAGAAATATAATAATAACTAATTATTATTGCCTCTAGGGCGTATTTCCAACAGTCTCCCACTTGCACTAGAGTCAATAATCTAGTTCACATCACCATGTGATTTCAACAAATCCAACACCCATATAGTTCTGGGGTCTGATCACGTCTTGCTCGTGAGAGAGGTTTTAGTCAAAGGTTCTGAAACTTTCAGATCCGTGCGTTCTTTACAAATCTTTATGTCATCTTATAGATGCTGCTACTACGTGCTATTCGGAAATGCTCCAAATATCTACTCTACTATACGAATCCTATTCACTACTCATAGTTATTCGGATTAGTGTCAAAGCTTGCATCGACGTAACCCTTTACGACGAACTCTTTAACCACCTCCATAATAGAGAAAAATTCCTTAGTCTATTTAGTTACTAAGGATAACTTTGACCGCTGATCAATGATTCAATCCTGGATCACTCTGTGTACCTCTTAACAGACTTGCTGCAAGGCACACATGAGGTGCGGTACTCAGCATGGTATACTTTAGAGTCTATGGCTAAGGCATACAAGACGAACTTCGTCTATTCTCTTTATTCTGCCATGGTCGGGTTTTGAGTCTTACTCAAATTCACACCTTACAACACAGTCAAGAACTCCTTCTTTGTCGATCTATTTCGAATTCCTTCAAAAACTTGTCAAGGCATGCATCTTGTTGAAACTTCTATTAAGCGTTTTGATCTATCTCCATAGATCTTGATGCTCAACGTTCAAGTAGCTCAATCTAGGTATTCCTTTGAAAAACTCCTTTCAAACAACCTTTTATGCTTCATAGAAATTCTACATTACTTCTGATCAACAATATGTCAACCACATATACTTATCAGAAATTCTATAGTGCTCCCACTCACTTCTTTGGAAATACAAGTTTCTCATAAACCTTGTACAAACCCAAAATCTTTGATCATCTCATCAAAGTGTATATTCCAACTCCGAGATGCTTGCACCAGTCAATTGAATGATCGCTGGAGCTTGCATACTTGTTAGTATCTTTAGGATCGACAAAACCTTCTGGTTGTATCACATACAATGTTTGCTCAAGGAAACCGTCGAGGAAACAATGTTTTGACATCCTATGTGCAATATTTCAAAAATAATGCAACAACTACTAAAATAATTCTATCAGACTTTTAGCATCGCTACGAGTGAGAAAGTCTCACCATAGTCAACTGTTTGATCATGTCGGAAACATCTTTGCGACAAGTCGAGCTTTTCTTAATAGTGACTTATCACCATCATCGTCTGTCTTCCTTTTAAAGATCCATCTTTACTCAATAGTCCTATGACCATCAAGTAGTTCTTCCAAAGTCTACACTTTGTTTTCATACATGGATCCTCTCTCGGATTTCATGGCCTCCACCCATTTGTCGGAATCCGGGCCCACCATTGCTTTCTCCATAACTCGTAGGTTCACTGTCGCTCAACAACATGACCTCCAAGACAGGGTTACCGTACAACTCTGCAGTAGTACGCGACCTTGTCAACCTACGAGGTTTGTAGTAACTTGATCCGATGCTCGATGATCACCATCATCAGCTTTCACTTCAATTGGTGTAGGCGCCACAGGAACAACTTCCTGCGCCCTGCTACACACTCGTTGAAGTGATGGTTCAATAACCTCATCAAGTTCTACCACCCTCCCACTCAATTCTTTCGAGAGAAACCTTTCCTCGAGAAAGGATCCGTTTCTAGAAACAAACACTTTGCTTTCGGATCTGAGATAGGAGATGTACCCAACTGTTTTGGATATCCTATGAAGATGCATTTATCCGCTTTGGGTTCGAGCTTATCAGACTGAAACTTTTTCACATAAGTGTCGAAGCCCCAAACTTTCAAGAAACGATAGTTTAGATTTCTCTAAACCTCAGTCTATACTGTGTCATCTCAACGGAAACACGCGGTGCCCTATTTAAAGTGAATGCGGTTGTCTCTAATGCATAACCCATAAACGATAGTGGTAATTCGATAAGAGACATCATAGCATGCACCATACCAAATAGTGCATGGCTATGACGTCCAGACACATCATCACACTATGATGTTCCAGGTGGCATGAACTGCGAAACAATTTCCACATTGTCTTAACTGCGTACCAAAACTCGTAACTCAGATATTCATTTCTATGATCATATCATAGACAGTTTATCCTCTTGTTACGACGAACTTCACTCCGAAACAGAATTGAACTTTTCAATATTTCAGACTTGTGATTCATTAAGTAAATACTCTTGTATCTACTCAAATCGTCATTGAAGTAAGTGTTGGAATTATGCCCTAGAGGCAATAATAAATGTATAGTTATTATTATAATTCCTGTATCAAGATAATAGTTTATTATCCATGCTATAATTGTATTGAATGAAGACTCATTTACATGTGTGGATACATAGACAAAACACCGTCCCTAGCATGCCTCTAGTTGGCTAGCCAGTTGATCGATGATAGTCAGTGTCTTCTGATTATGAACAAGGTGTTGTTGCTTGATAACTGGATCACGTCATTGGGAGAATCACGTGATGGACTAGACCCAAACTAATAGACGTAGCATGTTGATCGTGTCATTTTTTGCTACTGTTTTCTGCGTGTCAAGTATTTATTCCTATGACCATGAGATCATATAACTCACTGACACCGGAGGAATGCCTTGTGTGTATCAAACGTCGCAACGTAACTGGGTGACTATAAAGATGCTCTACAGGTATCTCCGAAGGTGTTAGTTGAGTTAGTATGGATCAAGACTGGGATTTGTCACTCCGTATGACGGAGAGGTATCTCGGGGCCCACTCGGTAATACAACATCACACACAAGCCTTGCAAGCAATGTAACTTAGTGTAAGTTGCGGGATCTTGTATTACGGAACGAGTAAAGAGACTTGCCGGTAAATGAGATTGAAATAGGTATGCGGATACTGACGATCGAATCTCGGGCAAGTAACGTACCGAAGGACAAAGGGAATGACATACGGGATTATACGAATCCTTGGCACTGAGGTTCAAACGTTAAGATCTTCGTAGAATATGTAGGATCCAATATGGGCATCCAGGTCCCGCTATTGGATATTGATCGAGGAGTCTCTCCGGTCATGTCTACATAGTTCTCGAACCCGCAGGGTCTGCACACTTAAGGTTCGACGTTGTTTTATGCGTATTTGAGTTATATGGTTGGTTACCGAATGTTGTTCGGAGTCCCGGATGAGATCACGGACGTCACGAGGGTTTCCGGAATGGTCCGGAAACGAAGATTGATATATAGGATGACCTCATTTGATTACCGGAAGGTTTTCAGAGTTACCGGGAATGACGAATGGGTTCCGGGAGTTCACCGGAGGGGGGCAACCCACTCCGGGGAAGCCCATAGGCATTTGGGGGGGTCACACCAGCCCTTAGTGGGCTGGTGGGACAGCCCACCAATCCCCTATGCGCCAAGAGAGAAAAAATCAAAGGAAAGAAAAAAAAAGGAGGAAGTGGGAAAGGGGAAGGACTCCCTCCCACCAAACCAAGTAGGACTCGGTTTGGGGGGGGGGGGGAGAGTCCTCCCCCCTGGCTCGGCCGACCCCTTGGGGATCCCTTGGACCCCAAGGCAAGGTCCCCCTCCCTCCTCTTATATATATGGGGATTTTAGGGCAGATTTGAGACGACTTTCTCACGGCTGCCCGACCACATACCTCCATAGTTTTTCCTCTAGATCGCGTTTCTGCGGAGCTCGGGCGGAGCCCTGCTGAGACGAGATCATCACCAACCTCCGGAGCGCCGTCACGCTGCCGGAGAACTCTTCTACCTCTCCGTCTCTCTTGCTGGATCAAGAAGGCCGAGATCATCGTCGAGCTGTACGTGTGCTGAACGCGGAGGTGCCGTCCGTTCGGTACTAGATCGTGGGACTGATCGCGGGATTGTTCGCGGGGCGGATCGAGGGACGTGAGGACGTTCCACTACATCAACCGCGTTCTCTAACGCTTCTGCTGTACGATCTACAAGGGTACGTAGATCACTCATCCCCTCTCGTAGATGGACATCACCATGATAGGTGTTCGTGCGCGTAGGAAATTTTTTGTTTCCCATGCGACGTTCCCCAACAGTAAGAACATAATGATATCCACTGCGTGCCTCAGCACCCATTGGACTGCATACATCAAAATGTATCACTTCCAACAAGTTACTATCTTGTTTCATCTCAATGAAAACAACGCCTTGCTCATGTGGTATGATTTGCATGTCAGTAGTGATTCAAAATCAAGTGAGTATAAAGATCCATCAGCATGGAACCTCTTCATGCAATTTATACCAACATGACTCAAGTGGCAGTGCCACAAGTAAGTGGTACTATCATCATTACCTCGTATCTTTTGGCACCAATATCATGAACATGTGTAACACTACGATCGAGATTCAATAAACCATTGAAGGTGATTATTCAAGCAAATAGAGTAACCATTATTCTCTTTAAATGAATAATCGTATTGCAATAAACACGATCCAATCATGTCCATGCTTAACACAAGCACCAAATAACAATTATTTTGGTTTAACACCAATCCCGATGGTAGAGGGAGCGTGCGACGTTTGATCATATCAACATTGGAAACACTTCCAACACGTATCGTCACCTCGCCTTTAGCTAGTCTCCGTTTATGCCGTAGCTTTCATTTCGTGTTACTAATCACTTAGCAACCGAACCGGTATCCAATACCCTCGTGCTACTAGGAGTACTAGTAAAGTACACATCAACATCATGTATATCAAATATACTTCTTTCAACTTTTGCCAGCCTTCTTATCTACCAAGTATCTAGAGTTGCTCCGCCTCAGTGACCGTTCCCCTCATAATAGAAGCACTTAGTTCCGGGCTTGGGTTTAATATGGGGTCTCTTCATTAGTGCAGCAACTGCTTTTCCGTTTCACGAAGTATCCCTTCTAGCCCTTGCCTTTCTCGAAACTTAGTGGTTTTACTAACCATCAACTATTGATGTTCCTTCTTGATTTCTACTTTCGCAGTGTCAAACATCGCGAATCTCTCAAGGATCATTGTATCTATCCTTGATATGTTATAGTTCATCACGAAGCTCTCACAGCTTGGTGGCAGTAACTTTGGAGAACCATCACTATCTTATCTGGAAGATTAACTCCCACTTGATTCAAGCGATTGTCGTACTCAGATAATCTGAGCACACGCTCAATGATTGAGCTTTTCTCCTTTACTTCGTGGACAAAGAATCTTGTCGGAGGTCTCATACCTCTTAACAAGGGCACAAGCATGAAATCACAATTTCATCTCTTTAGAACATCTCTTATGTTCTGTGACGTTTCAAAACGTCTTCGGCGCCTTGCTTCTAAGCCATTAAGTATTTTGTACTGAACTATCGTGTAGTCATCAGAAACGTGTATGTCGGATGTTCACAACATCTACAGACGACGCTCTAGGTGCAGCACACCGAGTGGTGCATTAAGGACATAAGCCTTCTGCGCAGCAACGAGGACAATCCTCGGTTTTACAGACTCAGTCTGCAAAGTTTGCTACTATCAACTTTCAATTAAATTTTCTCTAGAAACATATAAAAAAGTAGAGCTATAGCGCAAGCTACATCGTAATTCGCAAAGACCATTAGACTATGTTCATGAAAATTAGTTTAATTAATCATATTACTTAAGAACTCCCACTCAAAAAGTACATCTCTCTAGTCATTTGAGTGGTACATGATCCAAATCCACTATCTCAAGTCCGATCATCACGTGAGTCGAGAACAGTTTCAGTGGTAAGCATCTCTATGCTAATCATATCAACTATATGATTCATGCTCGACCTTTCGGTCTCATGTGTTCCGAGGCCATGTCTGCACATGCTAGGCTCGTCAAGCTTAACCGGAGTGTTCCGCGTGTGCAACTGTTTTGCACCCGTTGTATGTGAACGTTGAGTCTATCACACCCGATCATCACGTGGTGTCTCGAAACGAAGAACTGTCGCAATGGTGCACAGTCGGGGAGAACACAATTTCGTCTTGAAATTTTAGTGAGAGATCACCTCATAATGCTACCATCGTTCTAAGCAAGATAAGGTGCATAAAGGATTAACATCACATGCAATTCATAAGTGACATGATATGGCCATCATCATGTGCTTCTTCATCTCCATCATCAAAGCACCGGCACGATCTTCTTGTCACCGGCGTCACACCATGATCTCCATCAACGTGTCGCCATCGGGGTTGTCGTGCTACTCATGCTATTACTACTAAAGCTACGTCCTAGCAATATAGTAAACACATCTGCAAGCACAAACGTTAGTTTAAAGACAACCCTATGGCTCCTGCCGGTTGCCGTACCATCGACGTGCAAGTCGATATTAACTATTACAACATGATCATCTCATACATCCAATATATCACATCACATCGTTGGCCATATCACATCACAAGCATACCCTGCAAAAACAAGTTAGACGTCCTCTAATTGTTGTTGCATGTTTTACGTGGTGACCATGGGTATCTAGTAGGATCGCATCTTACTTACGCAAACACCACAACGGAGATATATGAATTGCTATTTAACCTCATCCAAGGACCTCCTCGGTCAAATCCGATTCAACTAAAGTTGGAGAAACCGACACTCGCCGATCATCTTTGAGCAACGGAGTTACTCGTAGCGATGAAACCAGTCTCTCGTAAGCGTACGAGTAATGTCGGTCCGAGCCACTTCGATCCAACAATACCGCGGAGTCAAGAAAAGACTAAGGAGGGCAGCAAAATGCACATCACCGCCCACAAAAACTTTTGTGTTCTACTCGAGATTACATCTACGCTTGAACCTATCTCTAATACCACTATTGGGGAACGTCGCATGGGAAACAAAAATTTTCCTACGCGCACGAAGTCCTATCATGGTGATGTCCATATACGAGAGGGGATTTCCGATCTACGTACCCTTGTAGATCGCACAGCAGAAGCGTTAAGAAATGCGGTTGATGTAGTGGAACGTCCTCACGTCCCTCGATCCGCCCTCGAACCGTCCCACGAACCGTCCCGCGATCCGTCCCACGATCCGCTCCGATCTAGTGCCGAACGGACGGCACCTCCGCGTTCAGCACACGTACAGCCCGACGATGATCTCGGCCTTCTTGATCCAGCAAGAGAGACAGAGAGCTAGATGAGTTCTCCGGCAGCGTGACGGCGCTCCGGAGGTTGTTGGTGATCTAATCTCAGCAGGGCTCCGCCCGAGCTCCGCAGAAACGCGATCTAGAGGAAAAATCGTGGAGGTATGTGGTCGGGCTGCCGTGGCAAAAGTTGTCTCAAATCAGCCCTAAAACCCCACTATATATAGGAGGGAGGGAGGGGAGGAGGCAGCCTCAAAACCTAAAGGTTTGGCCGAAATTGGAGGTGGAGGAGTCCTACTCCAATCCTACTTGGAGTAGGATTCCACCTTCCCACTTGGAAACTCTTTCCACCTTGTGTTTTTTCCTTCTCAAACCTTATGGGCCTTAGTGAGAACTTATTCCAGCCTACTAGGGGCTGGTTTATCTCTTACCATAGCTCATGAGACCCCTTGGGGCGTGACACCCCTCCTGATGGTCCCCGGCACCCCTCCCGGCACTCCGAGTACACTGCCGATGAGCCTGAAACTTTTCTGGTAATGCACGAAAACCTTCCGGTAACCAAATGAGGTCATCCTATATATCAATCTTCGTTTCCGGACCATTCCGGAAACCCTCGTCACGTCCGTGATCTCATGCGGGACTCCGAACAACATTTGGTAACCAATCATATAACTCAAATACGCATAAAACAACGTCGAACCTTAAGTGTGCAGACCCTGCGGGTTCGAGAACTATGTAGACATGACCCGAGAGACTCCTCGGTCAATATCCAATAGCGGGACCTGGATGCCCATATTGGATCCTACATATTCTACGAAGATCTTATCGTTTGAGCCTGAGTGCCAAGGATTCATATAATCCTGTATGTCATTCCCTTTGTCCTTCGGTATGTTACTTGCCCGAGATTCGATCGTCAGTATCCGCATACCTATTTCAATCTCGTTTACCGGCAAGTCTATTTACTCGTTCTGTAATACAAGATCCCGCAACTTACACTAAGTCACATTGCTTGCAAGGCTTGTGTGTGATGTTGTATTACCGAGTGGGCCCCGAGATACCTCTGTTGGAAATATGCCCTGGAGGCAATAATAACTTAGTTATTATTATATTTCTTTGTTCATGATAATCATTTATTATCCATGCTATAATTGTATTGATTGGAAACACAATACTTGTGTGGATACATAGACAAAACACTGTCCCTAGTAAGCCTCTAGTTGACTAGCTCGTTGATCAAAGATGGTCAAGGTTTCCTGGCCATAGGCAAGTGTTGTCACTTGATAACGGGATCACATCATTAGGAGAATCATGTGATGGACTAGACCCAAACTAATAGACGTAGCATGTTGATCGTGTCATTTTGTTGCTACTGTTTTCTGCGTGTCAAGTATTTATTCCTATGACCATGAGATCATATAACTTACTAACACCGGAGGAATACTTTGTGTGTATCAAACGTCGCAACGTAACTGGGTGACTATAAAGATGCTCTACAGGTATCTCCGAAGGTGTTCGTTGAGTTAGTATGGATCAAGACTGGGATTTGTCACTCCGTGTGACGGAGAGGTATCTCGGGGCCCACTCGGTAATACAACATCACACACAAGCCTTGCAAGCATTGTAACTTAATGTAAGTTGCGGGATCTTGTATTACGGAACGAGTAAAGAGACTTGCCGGTAAACGAGATTGAAATAGGTATGCGGATACTAACGATCGAATCTCGGGCAAGTAACATACCGAAGGACAAAGGGAATGACATACGGGATTATATGAATCCTTGGCACTGAGGTTCAAACGATAAGATCTTCGTAGAATATGTAGGATCCAATATGGGCATCCAGGTCCCGCTATTGGATATTGACCGAGGAGTCTCTCGGGTCATGTCTACATAGTTCTCGAACCCGCAGGGTCTGCACACTTAAGGTTCGACGTTGTTTTATGCGTATTCGAGTTATATGGTTGGTTACCGAATGTTGTTCGGAGTCCCGGATGAGATCACGGACGTCACGAGGGTTTCCGGAATGGTCCGGAAACAAAGATTGATATATAGGATGACCTCATTTGGTTACCGGAAGATTTTCGTGCATTACCGGAAAAGTTTCGGGCTCATCGGTAGTGTACCGGGAGTGCCGGGAGGGGTGCCGGGGACCATCGGGAGGGGTGTCACGCCCCAAGGGGTCTCATGGGCTATGGGAAGAGATAAACCAGCCCCTAATGGGCTGGAATAAGTTCCCACTAAGGCCCATAAGGTTTGAGAAGGAAAAAACACAAGGTGGAAAGAGTTTCCAAGTGGGAAGGTGGAATCCTACTCCAAGTAGGATTGGAGTAGGACTCCTCCACCTCCAATTTCGGCCAAACCTTTAGGTTTTGAGGCTGCCTCCTCCCCTCCCTCCCACCTATATATACGGAGGTTTTAGGGCTGATTTGAGACGACTTTCTCACGGCTGCCCGACCACATACCTCCATAGTTTTTCCTCTAGATCGCGTTTCTGCGGAGCTCGGGCGAAGCCCTGCTGAGACAAGATCATCACCAACCTCCGGAGCGCCGTCACGCTGCCGGAGAACTCTTCTACCTCTCCGTCTCTCTTGCTGGATCAAGAAGGCCGAGATCATCGTCGAGTTGTACGTGTGCTGAACGCGGAGGTGCCGTCCGTTCGGTACTAGATCGTGGGACTGATCGCGGGATTGTTCGCGGGGCGGATCGAGGGACGTGAGGACGTTCCACTACATCAACCGCGTTCACTAACGCTTCTGCTGTACGATCTACAAGGGTACGTAGATCACACATCCCCTCTCGTAGATGGACATCACCATGATAGGTCTTCGTGCGCGTAGGAAATTTTTTGTTTCCCATGCGACGTTCCCCAACAGTGGCATCATGAGCTAGGTTCATGCGTAGATGTCTTCTCGAGTAGAACACAAAACGTTTTGTGGGCGGTGATGTGCGTTTTGCTGCCCTCCTTAGTCTTTTTTCTTGATTCCGCGGTATTGTTGGATTGAAGCGGCTTGGACCGACATTACTCGTACGCTTACGAGAGACTGGTTTCATCGTTACGAGTAACCCCCTTTGCTCAAAGATGACTGGCAAGTGACGGTTTCTCCAACTTTAGTTGAATCGGATTTGACCGAGGAGGTCCTTGGATGAGGTTAAATAGCAACTCATATATCTCCGTTGTGGTGTTTGCGTAAGTAAGATGCGATCCTACTAGATACCCTTGGTCACCACGTAAAACATGCAACAACAAAATTAGAGGACGTCTAACTTGTTTTTGCAGGGTATGATTGTGATGTGATATGGCCAACGATGTGATGTGATATATTGGATGTATGAGATGATCATGTTGTAATAGAAATATCGACTTGCATGTCGATGGTACGACAACCGGCAGGAGCCATAGGGTTGTCTTTATACTAACGTTTGTGCTTGCAGATGCGTTTACTATTTTGCTAGGATGTAGCTTTAGTAGTAATAGCATAAGTAGCACGACAACCCCGATGGCAACACGTTGATGGATGATCATGGTGTGGCGCCGATGACAAGAAGATCGTGCCGGTGCTTTGGTGATGGAGATCAAGAAGCACGTGATGATGGCCATATCATGTCACTTATGAATTGCATGTGATGTTAATCCTTTTATGCACCTTATTTTTCTTAGAACGACGGTAGCATTATGAGGTGATCTCTCACTAAAATTTCAAGACGAAATTGTGTTCTCCCCGACTGTGCACCGTTGCGACAGTTCTTCGTTTCGAGACACCACGTGATGATCGGGTGTGATAGACTCAACGTTCACATACAACGGGTGCAAAACAGTTGCACACGCGGAACACTCCGGTTAAGCTTGACGAGCCTAGCATGTGCAGACATGGCCTCGGAACACATGAGACCGAAAGGTCGAACATGAATCGTATAGTTGATATGATTAGCATAGAGATGCTTACCACTGAAACTATTCTCGACTCACGTGATGATCGGACTTGAGATAGTGGATTTGGATCATGTACCACTCAAATGACTAGAGAGATGTACTTTTTGAGTGGGAGTTCTTAAGTAATATGATTAATTGAACTAATTGTCATGAACATAGTCTAATGGTCTTTGCGAATTACGATGTAGCTTGCGCTATGGCTCTACTGTTTTTTATATGTTCCTAGAGAAAATTTAGTTGAAAATTGATAGTAGCAAACTTTGCAGACTGGGTCTGTAAAACCGAGGATTGTCCTCGTTGCTGCACAGAAGGATTATGTCCTTAATGCACCACTCAGTGTGCTGCACCTCGAGCGTCGTCTGTGGATGCTATGAACATCCGACATACACGTTTCTGATGACTACATGATAGTTCAGTGCAAAATACTTAATGGCTTAGAAGCAAGGCGCCGAAAACGTTGTAAAACGTCACGGAACATAAGTGATGTTCTAAAGAGATGAAATTGTGATTTCATGCTTGTGCCCTTGTTAAGAGGTACGAGACCTCCGACAAGATTCTTTGTCCACAAAGTAAAGGAGAAAGGCTCAATCGTTGAGCGTGTGCTCAGATTGTCTGAGTACGACAATCGCTTGAATCAAGTGGGAGTTAATCTTCCAGATGAGATAGTGATAGTTCTCCAAAGTCACTGCCACCAAGCTGTGAGAGCTTCGTGATGAACTATAACATATCAAGGATACATACAATGATCCTTGAGCGATTCGCGATGTTTGACACTGCGAAAGTAGAAATCAAGAAGGAGCATCAATAGTTGATGGTTTGTAAAACCACTAAGTTTCAAGAAAGGCAAGGGCTAGAAGGGATACTTCGTGAAACGGCAAAACAGTTGCTGCACTAATGAAGAGACCCAAGATTAAACCCAAACCCAAGACTAAGTGCTTCTGTAATGAGGGGAAAAATCACTGAGGCGGAGCAACTCAAGATACTTGGTAGATAAGAAGGCTGGCAAAAGTAAAAAGAAGTGTATTTGATATACATGATGTTGATGTGTACTTTACTAGTACTCCTAGTAGCACGAGGGTATTGGATACCGGTTCGGTTGCTAAGTGATTAGTGACGCGAAATGAAAGCTACGGCATAAACGGAGACTAGCTAAAGGCGAGGTGACGATACGTGTTGGAAGTGTTTCCAAGATTGATATGATCAAACGTCGCACGCTCCCTCTACCATCGGGATTGGTGTTAAACCTAAATAATTGTTATTTGGTGCTTGCGTTAAAGCATGAACATGATTGGATCGTGCTTATTGCAATATGATTATTCATTTTAAAGAGAATAATGGTTACTCTATTTTTTTGAATAATCACCTTCAATGGTTTATTGAATCTTGATCGTAGTGTTACACATGTTCATGATATTGGTGCCAAAAGATACGAGTTGATGATGATAGTACCACTTACTTGTGGCACTGCCGCTTGAGTCATGTTAGTATAAATTGCATGAAGAGGCTCCATGCTGATGGATCTTTATACTCACCTGATTTCGAATCACTAGTGACATGCGAATCATACCACATGAGCAAGGCCTTGTTTTCATTGAGATGAAATAAGATAGTAACTTGTTGGAAGTGATACATTTTGATGTATGCAGTCCAATGGGTGCTGAGGCACGCAGTGGATATCATTATGTTCTTACTTCACTGACGATTTGAGTAGATACAGGAGTATTTACTTAATGAATCACAAGTCTAAAATGTTGAAAAGTTCAATTCCGTTTCAGAGTGAAGTTCGTCGTAACAAGAGGATAAACAGTCTACGATATGATCATGGAAATGAATATCTGAGTTACGAGTTTTGGTACACAGTTAAGACAATGTGGAAATTGTTTCGCAGTTCATGCCACCTGGAACATCATAGTGTGATGATGTGTCTGAACGTCATAGCCACGCACTATTTGGTATGGTGCATACTATGATGTCTCTTATCGAATTACCACTATCGTTTATGGGTTATGCATTAGAGACAACTGCACTCACTTTAAATAGGGCACCACGTATTTCCGTTGAGATGACACAGTGTAGACTGAGGTTTAGAGAAATCTAAACTGTCGTTTCTTGAAAGTTTGGGGCTTCGACACTTATGTGAAAAAGTTTCAGTCTGATAAGCTCGAACCCAAAGCGGATAAATGCATCTTCATAGGATATCCAAAACAGTTGGGTACATCTCGTATCTCAGATCCGAAAGCAAAGTGTTTGTTTCTAGAAACGGATCCTTTCTCGAGGAAAGGTTTCTCTCGAAAGAATTGAGTGGGAGGGTAGTAGAACTTGATGAGGTTATTGAACCATCACTTCAACCAGTGTGTAGCAGGGCGCAAGAAGTTGTTCATGTGGCGCCTACACCAATTGAAGTGGAAGCTGATGATGATGATCATTGAGCTTCGAATCAAGTTACTACAAACCTCGTAGGTCGACAAGGTCGCGTACTGCTGCAGAGTAGTACGGTAACCCTGTCTTGGAGGTCATGTTGTTGAGCAACAGTGAACCTACGAGTTATGGAGAAAGCGATGGTGGGCCCAGATTCCCACAAATGGCTGGAAGCCATGAAATCCGAGAGAGGATCCATGTGTGAAAACAAAGTGTAGACTTTGGTAGAACTACTTGATGGTCATAGGACTATTGAGTAAAAATGGATATTTAAAAGAAGACAGACGATGATGGTGATAAGTCACTATTAAGAAAAGCTCGACTTGTCACAAAGATGTTTTCGATAAGATCAAACGGTTGACTATGATGAGACTTTCTCACTCGTAGCGATGCTAAAAGTCTGTTAGAATTATGTTAGTTGTTGATGCATTATTTATGAAATATTGCACGTAGGATGTCAAAACATTGTTTTCTCGACGGTTTCCTTGAGCAAACATTGTATGTGATACAACCAGAAGGTTTTGTCGATCCTAAAGATACTAGCAAGTATGCAAGCTCCAGTGATCCTTCAATGGACTAGTGCAAGCATCTCGGAGTTGGAATATACACTTTGATGAGATGATCAAAGATTTTGGGTTTGTACAAGGTTTATGAGAAACTTGTATTTCCAAAGAAGTGAGTGGGAGCACTATAGAATTTCTGATAAGTATATGTGGTTGACATATTGTGGATCAGAAGTAATGTAGAATTTCTGTAAAGCATACAAGGTTGTTTGAAAGGAGTTTTCAAAGGAATACCTGGATTGAGCTACTTGAACGTTGAGCATCAAAGATCTATGGAGATAGATCGAAAGCGCTTAATGGAAGTTTCAACAAGATGCATGCCTTGACATGTTTTTGAAGGAGTTCAAAATAGATCAGCAAAGAAGGAGTTCTTGGTTGCGTTGTAAGGTGTGAATTTGAGTAAGACTCAAAACCCGACCACGGCAGAATAAAGAGAATAGACGAAGGTCGTCTTCTATGCCTTAGCCGTAGAATCTAAAGTATGCCATGCTGTGTACCGCACCTGATATGTGCCTTGACTCAAAATATGTTGAGAGGTACAGAGAGTGATCCATGATTGAATCACTAGCAGTGGTCAAAATTTATCCTTAGTAACTAATGGACTAAGGGATTTTTCTCGATTATGGAGGTGGTTAAAGAGTTTGTCGTAAAAGGTTACGTCGATGCAAGCTTTGACACTAATCCGAATAACTATGAGTAGTGAAACGGATTCGTATAGTAGAGTAGATATTTGGAGCATTTCCGAATAGCACGTAGTAGCAGCATCTATAAGATGACATAAAGATTTGTAAAGGACGCACGGATCTGAAAGTTTCAGAACCGTTGACTAAAACCTCTCTCACGAGCAAGACGTGATCAGACCCCATAACTATATGGGTGTTGGATTCATTGGAATCACATGGTGATGTGAACTAGATTATTGACTCTAGTGCAAGTGGGAGACTGTTGGAAATATGCCCTAGAGGCAATAATAAATTAGTTATTATTATATTTCTTTGTTCATGATAATCGTTTATTATCCATGCTATAATTGTATTGATTGGAAACACAATACTTGTGTGGATACATAGACAAAACACTGTCCCTAGTAAGCCTCTAGTTGACTAGCTCGTTGATCAAAGATGGTCAAGGTTTCCTGGCCATAGGCAAGTGTTGTCACTTGATAACGGGATCACATCATTAGGAGAATCATGTGATGGACTAGACCCAAACTAATAGACGTAGCATGTTGATCGTGTCATTTTGTTGCTACTGTTTTCTGCGTGTCAAGTATTTATTCCTATGACCATGAGATCATATAACTTACTAACACCGGAGGAATACTTTGTGTGTATCAAACGTCGCAACGTAACTGGGTGACTATAAAGATGCTCTACAGGTATCTCCGAAGGTGTTCGTTGAGTTAGTATGGATCAAGACTGGGATTTGTCACTCCGTGTGACGGAGAGGTATCTCGGGGCCCACTCGGTAATACAACATCACACACAAGCCTTGCAAGCATTGTAACTTAATGTAAGTTGCGGGATCTTGTATTACGGAACGAGTAAAGAGACTTGCCGGTAAACGAGATTGAAATAGGTATGCGGATACTAACGATCGAATCTCGGGCAAGTAACATACCGAAGGACAAAGGGAATGACATACGGGATTATATGAATCCTTGGCACTGAGGTTCAAACGATAAGATCTTCGTAGAATATGTAGGATCCAATATGGGCATCCAGGTCCCGCTATTGGATATTGACCGAGGAGTCTCTCGGGTCATGTCTACATAGTTCTCGAACCCGCAGGGTCTGCACACTTAAGGTTCGACGTTGTTTTATGCGTATTCGAGTTATATGGTTGGTTACCGAATGTTGTTCGGAGTCCCGGATGAGATCACGGACGTCACGAGGGTTTCCGGAATGGTCCGGAAACAAAGATTGATATATAGGATGACCTCATTTGGTTACCGGAAGATTTTCGTGCATTACCGGAAAAGTTTCGGGCTCATCGGTAGTGTACCGGGAGTGCCGGGAGGGGTGCCGGGGACCATCGGGAGGGGTGTCACGCCCCAAGGGGTCTCATGGGCTATGGGAAGAGATAAACCAGCCCCTAATGGGCTGGAATAAGTTCCCACTAAGGCCCATAAGGTTTGAGAAGGAAAAAACACAAGGTGGAAAGAGTTTCCAAGTGGGAAGGTGGAATCCTACTCCAAGTAGGATTGGAGTAGGACTCCTCCACCTCCAATTTCGGCCAAACCTTTAGGTTTTGAGGCTGCCTCCTCCCCTCCCTCCCACCTATATATACGGAGGTTTTAGGGCTGATTTGAGACGACTTTCTCACGGCTGCCCGACCACATACCTCCATAGTTTTTCCTCTAGATCGCGTTTCTGCGGAGCTCGGGCGGAGCCCTGCTGAGACAAGATCATCACCAACCTCCGGAGCACCGTCACGCTGCCGGAGAACTCTTCTACCTCTCCGTCTCTCTTGCTGGATCAAGAAGGCCGAGATCATCGTCGAGTTGTACGTGTGCTGAACGCGGAGGTGCCGTCCGTTCGGTACTAGATCGTGGGACTGATCGCGGGATTGTTCGCGGGGCGGATCGAGGGACGTGAGGACGTTCCACTACATCAACCGCGTTCACTAACGCTTCTGCTGTACGATCTACAAGGGTACGTAGATCACACATCCCCTCTCGTAGATGGACATCACCATGATAGGTCTTCGTGCGCGTAGGAAAATTTTTGTTTCCCATGCGACGTTCCCCAACAACCTCTCCGTCATACGGAGTGACAAATCCTAGTCTTGATCCATACTAACTCAACGAACACCTTCGAAGATACCTGTAGAGCATCTTTATAGTCACCCAGTTACGTTGCGACGTTTGATACACAAAAAGCATTCCTCCGGTATCAGTGAGTTATATGATCTCATGGTCATAGGAACAAATACTTGACACGCAGAAAACAGTAGCAACAAAATGACACGATCAACATGCTACGTCTATTAGTTTGGGTCTAGTCCATCACATGATTCTCCTAATGATGTGATCCCGTTATCAAGTAACAACACTTGCCTATGGCCAGGAAACCTTGACCATCTTTGATCAACGAGCTAGTCAACTAGAGGCTTACTAGGGGCAATGTTTTGTCTATGTATCCACACAAGTATTGTGTTTCCAATCAATACAATTATAGCATGGATAATAAACGATTATCATGAACAAAGGAATATAATAATAACTAATTATTATTGCCTCTAGGGCATATTTCCAACAGGATCAACATGTATTTTGTACCCCATCCATAACCAATACAATGAAGCATGGCATAAAGTTTTACGTTTTTAAGAGGGTCCGAACCTGGTAAATATTGTGCTCCTTCCCGTTACTATCAAGCCAAGATCACAAGCTCGGGATCCCCTATCCGAGATCTACCGGATTTAGCTCCTTCACGAGTACATCAAAATACATTGTTTTAGTAGGAAAAAAATGCTTACAGTAATACCAGGCCTAAATCAGTAATGCTAGGGGTAGGCCATTGCTGGTCCCCTCGCTCCGCCACTGTATAGAAATACTAAACGTTTGCAATAACATGCAACTAAAATGGGAATATCTTACACCACACAAACTTTGTCTAAACCCCTATATAGAAAATGGAAGATACATACCCTGCAAAAACAAGTTAGATGTCCTCTAATTGTTGTTGCAAATTTTACGTGGCTGATTAGGGTTTTTAGCAAGAACACTTTTTACCTACGTGACAACCACAACATTGATATGCCAATGCTATTTACCCTTCATAAGGACCCTCTTCATCGAATCCGACCTGACTAAATTTGCACTAACTTTAATACAAAATTAAGTTATTTTTGAGTCATTTCTTTTGGGACGGAGGGAGTAGATAATAATGTGGTTTTCTTTGAAAGTAATTTAACCATGAGACTAAACATACCGCCCAATTACGCTTGGGTTACATGGGCCTCCATTAGTTGGGCTTGATATTACAGGGAAAAGGGAGTCCAATGCATGGAGACGGTCAACCACACTTGGACGCAACGCTAGGACATGAGGACTATGTAAAGAGAAAAAGGGCATGAAGTATTAGGAGAGGAGAAGAGAGGGCGACCACCTCACTCCAGATCCATTGATCATCGTCATCTGAAAGTTGGGAGGAGTAAGGATGACCATTCCTGCCTCCTAATATGACGTCATGGAAGCGAGCAACAAGGCGTGTATGCGATATCCTAGTTCACTAACAAGCGGGGAATGGACAACGGAGATGTACACGTGGACATGGGGTGCAAAGTCCGTGAAACAATGCCGCATCAGGAGGCAGAGAGGCATTGCCATTTCCGGAGGTGGGAGCATGCGAAAGTGGGAACGCCATTGCTGTCGTATTCAAAGGAAGAGGCGATGTCGAGCTAGGAGCTAGGGGGGCTAGGTTCTAGAGTGTGAGGGTGGTGAGTGGATGTAAAGCAATCATCAAACACATTAAGCATCATCATCAGAATGATGACCAACCAGCTATGCCACATGGCACATGCTGGTTGGCCGCGGTGAGAAAGCTTTTGATTTTTTAGAGTTTTTTTTTTCAAAAGCCAGCCAACTACGCTACCTGGCGCATGCCTGTTGGTCACAGTGAGATTTTTTTTGATTTTTTAGAGTTCTTTTCTAAATAAAAGTTAGGCTTTTTTTTTTTCAAAATAAGTTTTTTTAATTTTTATTTATTTTTGAGATGGATGTGATGTTCATATGATATAAGATATTTTTTTTTTATTTTTCAGATGAAGGTATGATACGCACAACTTTCTCTTAAACAGCCTGCAACGACAGGCCACAACCATTAATAGCATGATCAATCGTGTCGCAAATGAAAGAAAGCGATGCATCATCACAAGGCTAGAGGTCGGGGAGCCTTTAGACTTCAGAGGAAGTAATACTGCTACTTCTATGGGGACATGGAGTTTCTGCTCGCAAGTTCAAATGCCCCCTCATTATTGGTAAAAAAATAACTGATCATTATTTTGGACACCAAACATTGATGAATTGCCTGACATACATGCAAGCATTAAAATTTTCCCAAGAACATTGGGAATGTCATTTCTTCACGAAAAATTGCACATATGTAGATAACTCATCATTGTTGTATTTTTTTGGATTTGCTAGATTTTTTACTATCTGTTCTGATTTTATGAGCAGAAGAAAACTTTGGCATGTACGTACATTTTATTAGGGACGAAATTTACGGGTAGTTTTCTGGAACAGTTTTTTAAAAGTATGCAGGAAACATGATGATTATAGTACCCGTATTAAGTCCGTAAAAAGGACCCGTTTATTTTCTTTTTTTGTTCAAAACATGCTTATTGAATTATGAGCAATGCTATACCTACGGGAGTTTTACACGAGTTTTACAGGCTCAGCTGAGGTGGAATGTATTGATTGGTGATTAAGATGAAACGGACCCCACTTCAAAAATCAAGGAAGGAGATTAGTGAGAAGAAAGACCAGTTCGTAAAACTCCTGTAAAAAGTTCCCGTAAGTGTAGCATTTTTGTTGAATTATTGTACACTAGTGAAAAGTGTTTTTGTACATGGCGCCTAACTTTTTTATTATTCAAATTTAACATCAGACGGATACAAGTCATTATAAGTAACACTTGGTTTCTGTATAATTAAGATACACACGTACGATCAATCCTAAAAATACATAGATCAGATGATTATGAAGATTATGAGTACCATACATCATAAATCATACCCACACGCAACACCCCGAAAGATCAGAAGATCCACCGACCGGAGCCACCATCGCTGCTCGTACGTACTCGATAACCCGAGGCCTCGGCGCCCTACTCGTTGCTTGCTGGTGGCGGTGGCGGCTCCAGGGGCCTCGCTGACCCAGAGTACCCGTGGGGTTTCGGCGAGGGAGGCCCGTTCATCGGCGTATGCTGCCCCAACCGCCTCGCCGGCGTTCCCAGCTCCAGCTCCCACCCCTTGAGTGCCGGGTTCCGGCCGCCGCTCTCCTCGAAAGCGCCCGCGTCGCCGCATAGCAGCACTGCAACCACATGTCCACATCGACGCACCCGTTCATGCACGTACATAACAAAATCTAGTATCCGGAACACCCAAAGGAAACTTGGTTGCGTGTACACGTACGTACCCGGCGGCGGCAGGCGATGTGCGGCGACCGCGCAGGAGTCCAGCAGCAGGGACAGGAGGACGACGGCGGCGGCGACGAGCTGCCGTGCGGCTATCCTCCGGTACACCATCGATGGAGCTGTGTACGCAGGCGGAGCGGAGAGCGCTGAAAGTACACCGGTACTAGCTAGTAGTACGTACAGTTCGAGTAGTAGCCGGGGTGACAGTAGGAGATCTGCTCCCCAAGACTCCGCGTGATGTGTGAGCTGTTCGTTGTCCGGTTGCGGCACATTTCAAATCTCCGCCGGCCAGGAAACGTGGGTTTTGGCTCTGCTCATCTTGGTCGCGCGTGTTGACCTAGAAACCTGTAGGATGTTTGTCCTGACCGCGATGCACGGTTAGGGCATCTTCAACGCCCATCTTTTTCTTCTTGATAATCTCCAACGCTAATCCTTAATAATTTGGGTCGAATGGTTCGGACGTGTTTTATGGTTCAACACATGACTATTTTTTCCTCTTCAAAATAAGACAATAGACTAGCTATTTTCATTGATTAAAAAGAGAGTGGGAATTGTTCGGTTAATTGATGGAAAATCAGACTAAAACCGATACAACCCAAGCCACTAACATGGACACCACTGGTTAACCTAGCCACCGACATGGAAAATGAGCCGCAAAGAAGAAAAATCATCCGTCGAGGAGGCACAAGTGTCATCGTCATCACCTGTTACCTCCGAACGGCCGACTCCGACTTTACCAAGTAGCTCCATCATCGAAACATACCCGTAAACAGCTGCACAGAAGCCATGACGGCACATGCCAACAGAAGGCTACACACGCGAACAACCGACAACTCCGACTTTGACGACAAGTTTCACAAAGGAAATATGTAGTACTTTTGCCGACCTCGCGTGCTGCAAACAACCATTGAGTGCATGCCATCGTCACCACCTGGACCCGCTCCACACTCTAAAGCAACCAACATCCCACATAAGAGCACCTCGGGCACATCGGGAAGATCCGACTGCCGAAGCCCGAGCTCCGACCGAAGCTCCTCTCAACGTCATTATTGCTGCCAAACAGAAAGAATCAACACCCCCCGAAATGACCACCTTGGCAAACCACGCGGCGAAGATGGCACCATCCACTGGTCTCCAGGTTGTAGCCGGCATCGAGATGATGCCCCAAGGAGGAAGAATCCGTGAAGATGCCTTCATCTTCCGATCCCATGGATCCGAGGTTTCCCTCCGGAGCCATGGCCACAAGAAGGGGAAGGAGCACCACACATCAATGATGCTTGATGACTCACAAGAATAGGGGATCAATCTTAGTCTTTTTGATAACTAAGAGTGTCGAACCCAACAAGGAGCAAAAGAAAATGATAAGCAATTTTTCAGCAAGGTATTATCTGCAAGTTTTGTAAGTAACATTGCAATATAATTGGTAATGAGTAACAAGTAACAAAAGTTGCAAGTGTGCAGTGTGGAAATATGCCCTAGAGACAATAATAAAGTGGTTATTATCATATTTTCTTATTCATGATAATCGTTTATTATCCATGCCAGAATTGTATTGACCAAAAAATTAAATACATGTGTGGATATATAAACAACACTGTGTCCCTGGTGAGCCTCTACGAGACTAGCTCGTTGATCAAAGATAGTTAAGGTTTCCTAACCATGAACATGAGTTGTCATTTGATAACGGGATCACATCATTGGGGGAATAATGTGATGGACAAGACCCAACCGTAAGCATAGCATTTGATCGTATCACTTAGTTTATTGTACCGCTTTCTTCATGACAAATATCTATTCCTAAGACCATAACTACTGGAATTAGGGAATTTGCCATAAGCCAATTCTTAGCCGTCAGCTGCCAGAAAACAAACGACAAAGAGGAGGCTGATGGCAAAGACAATGTTTGTCATCAGCCAATTCTTTGTCGTCTACCAGCAGATGACAAAGAAACTGCAGACAGCAAAGAGCCCAGGCGCCCCCCACTTTGTCGTGTGCCAGCACACGACAAAGTGGATGGTCCATAACGGCCGACGCCACCCCACCCCCCTATTTGCCGTCAACTGCGACCTCTTTGCCGTCTTCTAGCACATGACAAAGGGGACGACCCTATAACGGCCGGCGCAACCCCCCACCCACCCATCTATCTCCCTCTCTCTCTTTATCTTTGTCTCTCTCTCGGCCCCAGCCCATGAGTGCCGCCCCGCCCCACCGCAGATCCCCGCGCTGGCCACCCCTCGCCGGACCTCCTCCCTACGCCGCCCCCACCCCGCAACCGGCGCTCCTTCCCATGTCTGCCACCCCTCCCTGCAACCGGCGCCCCTAACCCTCCCGGCACCACCTCGCCGGCCCCGGCGCCCCCGCACCCTATCGGCCCGGCACCCCACCGCCCGAGGCCCACACCGCCCCGACCTCCGCACCCTGCCTCCGGCGCCAGACCGCACCAACCAAGATGAGTTTCTTCTTCTATTTTTGTTCTTTTTTGCTGTTTAATGCTAGATTAGTAATAGGTATAGTGCCAGGTTAGTGATAGGTTTTATTAGTTTAGTGATATGTTTAGTGATAGTTTTTTTCTATTTTTGTTCTCTTTGTTGTTGTTTAATGCTAGATTAGTGATAGGTTTTAGTTTAGTGCTAGGCTTAGTGCTAGGTTTCGTGGTAGGTTATATTAGATTACATTAAAGTAGATTAGTGATGTTTTAGTTAATTAGTCATAATTAAAAGAAGTAGAAAAAAGATGAAGAATAAAAGAAGAATAAGTAGAAGAAGGAAGAAGAAGAAGAACAACAAGAAGAAGAAGACGAGGAGGAGGAGGAGGACGAGGATGAGGAGAAGAAGAATAATAAGAAGAAGAGAAGAGGAGAAGAGGAGAAGAAAGAAGAAGAAGAAGAAGAAGAAGAGAATGAAAGAAGAAGAATAAGAAGTAGAAGAAGAGAAGAAGAAGAAGAAGAAGAGGAGGAGGAGGAGGAGGAGAAGAGGAGATGTCATTAGCAATATGTTTTTTTCATAGTTTGAATTGTCAATGCTTTATGTGATGTGATGTCCTAAATTTTTGTCACTCGGTAAAATTTACAGGCTTTGTGCTATTTCATCTCCTTGGAGTCATAGTCGTCGAAGTTTTTGGTTCGTGATCCCGCCGCTGTTCGACTACTTCCTCTACAACTGAGAGTGAGCTATGAATCCACCTATAGGTGTCCCCGAGATGGTGTGCGGATCAGATGGATTAATGGGAGGCGTCGGTGGATGAGTGGTGCAGAGGCCAATGGCGAGCCGTCCACAACATTGCGAAGGACCAATGTGCCTAAATAGTTGGTGTGCCACACCATCAAGGCAGCGCCAACTTATTTCAGTTCGAATGGAACTGGGTATGTAGTTTTCTTCATGATTCATGCAATTCATTCTTCATGCTAGCTTGAGCCCTTTACTAATACTTTGTTCCTCTCTTTTAGGCGCATCACAATAAGATGGAGGTGCCAGAGTTGCACGATCTCTACGGGATGGCCCATACTGCCTCCTACAAGAAGGCCAAGGCATTCTCTGAGTCTGACCTTGATCATCCAGAGAAGTTTACCAACATCTCCTCACACAACAAGCTCGCGAGATACAAGGAGGAGGGGAAGGCGAGGAGAGGGGAGGACTTTAACCCGATCCAAGAACATTTGGATCTAGAGCTGGTGATGATATCCGGTGGCGGGAGGCCCCATGGCTTGATAGCTATTGTAGATGGGCTGATACGTTGTCCTCTAACTCTCCCGGAGATCAAGGCGCGCCAGACGAGCTCATGTCCTGAGATAAGGCCTCGTCCACGGTCAGTCAATCTTGCCATCGAGGTTAGTTGTACGGACTGAGAAAACTTTCATCCATTACATTGTGTGTGTGGCCATCGATTATTACAAAGCTAACGAGGAGTGGTATTGGAGTCTGCTCTTCAGAAAGAGAGAGCATCAACTCAGGCTACTATTCAGGAGCTTCTAGAGGAGAGGGACCGGGCCGCGAAGGAGAACACGACGCGCTTGTTGGAGGAGGAGAGGACACGGAATGAGGCGGCTAATCGGGCCATGTACGATCTCCTTGTGGTAAGTTTCTTTTTCACATTAGCCAAATCATGCATGTAGTGTCCGTTTCATTACTAAATGGTATGACTGACTTGTCAAAATCAAATGTGCAATCTATGTGTCTCCAGAATGGTCAAACCCCTCCGCCGATGCTGGACATTTCTCAGGTTGGAAAGGTGAGTTTCATTTCAATGGTCACTAGTTACTAGTATTAACATTTGAGTGTCATCATGCTAACGAGACATTGCAAAATATCTTTGGTGCACAATAACTCCCGAGCCGCATCACACAACCCTTCTCCAGGGAAACCTTCTCCAAGTGAACCTGCCCCTAGCAACCCTCATGATTCACATCCTTGATGACGACGACGGGAAGTTTTTGTTGGAAATATGCCCTAGAGGCAGTAATAAAAATGGTTATTGTCATATTTCCTTGTTCATGATAATCGTCTATTGTTCATGCTATAATTGTATTAACAGGAAACAATAATACATGTGTGAATAAATAGATCACAATGTGTCCCTAGCAAGCCTCTAGTTGGCTAGCTCGTTGATCAATAGATGATCATGGGCATTAGATGTCATTGATAACGGGATCACATCATTGGGAGAATGATGTGATGGACAAGACCCAATCCTAAACATAGCACTAGATCGTATTGTTTGTATGCTAAAGCTTTTCTAATGTCAAGTGTCTTTTCCTTTGACCGTGAGATTGTGCAACTCCCGGATACCGTAGGAGTGCTTTGGGTGTATCAAACGTCACAACGTAACTGGGTGACTATAAAGGTGCACTACGGGTACCTCCGAAAGTGTCTGTTGGGTTGGTACGAATCGAGATCGGGATTTGTCTCTCCGTGTGAGGGAGAGGTATCTCTGGGCCCACTCGGTAGAACATCATCATGAGCTCAATCTGACCAAGGAGTTAGTCGCAGGATGACGTGCTACGGAATGAGTAAAGAGACTTACCGGTAACGAGATTGAACAAGGTATAGGTATACCGACGATCGAATCTCGGGCAAGTTCTATACCGACAGACAAAGGGAATTGTATACGAGATTAATTGAATCCTTGACATCGTGGTTCATTCGATGAGATCATCGTGGAACATGTGAGAGCCACCATGGGTATCCAGATCCCGCTGATGGTTATTGGCCGGAGAGTGTCTCGGTCATGTCTGCATGCCTTCCGAACCCGTAGGGTCTACACACTTAAGGCTTGATGACACTAGGGTTATAGGGAATTGTTATACGAGGTTACCGAAGGATGTTCGGAGTCCTGGATGAGATCCTGGACGTCACGAGGAGCTCCGGAATAGTCCGGAGGTAAAGATTGATATATAGGATGGATGAGTTTGGACACCGGAAATGTTTCAGGCGTCACCGGCAGCGTACCGGGACCACCGGGACCACCGGAAATGGTTTCGGGGGTCCACCGGGAGGGGCCACCAGCCCCAAGAGGTAGCGTGGGCCAAAAGGTGGAGGGCAACCAGCCCAAAGTGGGCTGGTGCGCCTCCCACATAGAGGCCCAAGGCGCAGGAGGTGGAGAGGGGGGCAAACCCTAGGCGCTGGTGGGCCTAAGGCCCACCTAGGGGTGCGCCACCCCCTCTCCCTGCCCTGGCCGCCGCACCTCCCATCTAGGGGGGCTGCCGCACCACCTAGGGTGGGAACCCTAGGGGTGGGTGGTGCACCCCCCCTCACCTCCTCCTATATATATAGAGGGTTTTGGGGCTATTTTGCACACAATTTTCCCTCTCCCTCGGCACAACCCTGCTCCCCTCCTTCCTCCTCTCCCACGGTGCTTGGCGAAGCCCTGCCGGGAGACCTCGTCTCTCCATCGACACCATGCCGTCGTGCTGCCGGAAATCTTCCCCAACCTCTCCCTCCTCCTTGCTGGATCAAGGTGTGGGAGACGTCACCGGGCTGCACGTGTGTTGAACGCGGAGGTGCCGTGGTTCGGCACTAGATCGGAATCACACCGCGATCTGAGTCGCTGCGAGTACGACTCCATCAACCGTGTTCTAGGAAGATCTTCAAAGGTATGAAGATGCACTCACCCCTCTCTCGTGCTGGTCTCTTCATAGGAAGATCTGAATATGGCGTAGGAAAATTTTGAATTTATGCTACGTTACCCTACAGTGGCATCCGAGCCAGGTTTTCTATGCGTAGATTCTATGCACGAGTAGAACACAAAAGGTTGTGGGCGATGATTTTTCAATTGCTTGCCGCTACTAGTCTTATTTGTTTCCGGCGGTATTGTGGTATGAAGAGGCCCGGACCGACCTTACACGTACGCTTACGTGAGACAGGTTCCACCGACAGACATGCACACCGTGCATAAAGGTGGCTAGCGGGTGTCTGTCTCTCCCACTCTAGTCGGATTGGATTTGATGAAAAGGGTCCTTATGAAGGGTAAATAGCTTTGTCATATCATCGTTGTGGCTGTCATGTAGGTAAGAAGGCGTTCTTGCTAGAAACCCAAATCAGCCACGTAAAACTTGCAACAACAATTAGAGGACGTCTAACTTGTTTTTGCAGGGTTTGACATGTGATGTGATATGGCCAAAGTTGTGATGTTGCATGTGTTTTGTATGAGATGGTCATGTTATTGTAATAGGATTCACGACTTGCATGTCGATGAGTATGACAACCGGCAGGAGCCATAGGAGTTGTCTTAATTTATTGTATGAGATGCAACGCCATGTGTTTACTACTTTTACTTCATTGCTAACGGTTAGCTATAGTAGTAGTGGTAGTAGTAGTTGGCGTGACGACTTCACGGAGATACGATGATGGAGATCATGGTGTCACACCGGCAACAATGATGATCATGCGATGCCTGAAGATGGAGATCGAAAGAGCAAAGATGATAATGGCCATATCATGTCACTATATGATTGCATGTGATGTTTATCATGTTTTTCATCTTATTGCTTAGAACGACGGTAGCATAATAAGATGATCCCTCTTAAATTTTTTGAGAACGTATTCCTCTAAGTGTGCACCATTGTGAAGGATCGTTGTCACGAAGCACCACGTGATGATCGGGTGTGATAGATTCTAATGTTCTCATACAACGGGTGTAAGCCAGATTTACACACGCGAAACACTTAGGTTGACTCGACGAGCTTAGCATGTACATACATGACCTCGAATACAAGAGACCGAAAGGTCGAACATGAGTCGTATGGTTGAATACGATCAGCATGAAGTTGCTCACCATGACGACTAGTCCGTCTCACGTGATGATCGGACACGGGTTAGTCAACATGGATCATGTATCACTTAGATGACTAGAGGGATGTCGATTTAAGTGGGAGTTCATACTTAATTTGACTAAATGAACTTAATTGTCATGAACTTAGTCTAAAAGTTGTCATCAACCTCAAGTTCAACGCATTCCTAGAGAAAAACAAACTGAAAGATGATGGTAGCAACTATGCGGAATGGGTCCGCAACTTGAAGCTCATCCTTGAAGCAGCTAAAAAGGCTTATGTCCTTGATACGTCGCTAGGTGACCCTCCTGCTCCTGCAGCAGCCCAGGACATTCTGAACGTCTGGCAAACGCGGAGTGATGACTACTCTCTGGTTAGGTGTGGCATGTTATACAGTTTGGAAACGGGGCTCCAAAGGCGTTTTGAGCAACACGGTGCATATGAGATGTTCCAAGAGCTGAAACTAGTTTTTCAAGCTCATGCCCGTGTCGAGAGATATGAAGTCTCCAACAAGTTCTTTAGTTGTAAGATGGAGGAGAACAGTTCTGTCAGTGAGCACATACTTAAAATGTCTGGGTTACACGCTCGTCTGACTTCACTTGGAGTCAAACTTCCGGATGACGCTATAATTGACAGAATCCTCGAGTCTCTCCGACCAAGCTACAAAGGTTTTGTGCTGAACTATAACATGCAAGGGATGTAAAAGACCATTCCCGAGTTGTACTCGTTGCTCAAGTCTGCAGAAGTAGAAATCAAGAAAGTGTTGGGGAACGTCGCATGGGAAACAAAATTTTTCCTACGCGCACGAAGACCTATCATGGTGATGTCCATCTACGAGAGGGGATGTGTGATCTACATACCCTTGTAGACCGTATAGCAGAAGCATTAGTGAACGCGGTTGATGTAGTGGAACGTCCTCACGTCCCTCGATCCGCCCTGCGAACTATCCCGCGATCAGTCCCACGATCTAGTGCCGAACGGACGGCACCTCCGCGTTCAGCACACGTACCACTCGACGATGATCTCGGCCTTCTTGATCCAGCAAGAGGGACGGAGAGGTAGAAGAGTTCTCCGGCAGCGTGACGGCGCTCCGGAGGTTGGTGATGATCTCGTCTCAGCAGGGCTCCGCCCGAGCTCCGCAGAAACGCGATCTAGAGGTAAAACCGTGGAGATATGTGGTCGGGCTGCCGTGGCAAAGCTTTCTCAAATCAGCCCTAAAACCCCACTATATATAGGAGGGAGAGGGGGGAGCCTTGCCTTGGGGTCCAAGAACCCCCAAGGGGTCGGCCGAGCCAAGGGGGGAAGGATTCCCCTCCCAAACCGAGTCCTACTTGGTTTGGAAGGTGGAGTCCTTCTTCCCTTTCCCACCTCCTCCTTTTTTTTCTTTTTGTCTTTGATTTTCTTCCCAATGCGCATAGGCCTCTTTTGGGCTGTCCCACCAGCCCACTAAGGGCTGGTGCGGCACCCCCAATACCTATGGGCTTCCCCGGGGTGGGTGGCCCCCCCGGTGAACTCCCGGAACCCATTCGTCATTCCCGGTAACTCCGAAAACCTTCTGGTAATCAAATGAGGTCATCCTATATATCAATCTTCGTTTCCGGATCATTCCGGAAACCCTCGTGACATCCGTGATCTCATCCGGGACTCCGAACAACATTCGGTAACCAACCATATAACTCAAATACGCATAAAACAACGTCGAACCTTAAGTGTGCAGACCCTGCGGGTTCGAGAACTATGTAGACATGACCCGAGAGACTCCTCGGTCAATATCCAATAGCGGGACCTGGATGCCCATATTGGATCCTACATATTCCACGAAGATCTTATCGTTTGAACCTCAGTGCCAAGGATTCATATAATCCCGTATGTCATTCCCTTTGTCCTTCGGTATGTTACTTGCCCGAGATTCGATCGTCAGTATCCGTATACCTATTTCAATCTCGTTTACCGGCAAGTCTCTTTACTCGTTCCGTAATACAAGATACCGCAACTTACACTAAGTCACATTGCTTGCAAGGCTTGTGTGTGATGTTGTATTACCGAGTGGGCCCCGAGATACCTCTCCGTCACACGGAGTGACAAATCCCAGTCTTGATCCATACTAACTCAACGAACACCTTCGGAGATACCTGTAGAGCATCTTTATAGTCACCCAATTACGTTGCGACGTTTGATACACACAAAGTATTCCTCCGGTGTTAGTAAGTTATATGATCTCATGGTCATAGGAATAAATACTTGACACGCAGAAAATAGTAGCAATAAAATGACACGATCAACATGCTTCGTCTATTAGTTTGGGTCTAGTCCATCACGTGATTCTCCTAATGAGGTGATCCAGTTATCAAGCAACAACACCTTGTTCATAATCAGGAGACACTGACTATCTTTGATGAACTGGCTAGCCAACTAGAGGCTTGCTAGGGACAGTGTTTTGTCTATGTATCCACAGATGTATATAAGTCTTCATTCAATACAATTATAGCATGGATAATAAACGATTATCTTGATACAGGAATTATAATAATAACTTTATTTATTATTGCCTCTAGGGCATAATTCCAACAGAAAGAGCATCAAGTGTTGATGGTCAATAAGACCACCACTTTCAAGAAAGGCAATGGTAAGAAGAACTTCAAGAAAGATGGCAAAGCCGTTGCCGCGCCCGGTAAGGAAGATGCCGGGAAGAAGAAAAAGAATGGACCCAAGCCTGAGACTGAGTGCTTCTATTGCAAGGGAAAAGGTCACTGGAAGCGGAACTGCCCCAAGTACTTAGCGGACAAGAAGGCCGGCAACGTTAAAGGTATATATGATATACATGTTATTGATGAGTACCTTACAAGCGCTCGTAGTAGCTCCTGGGTATTTGATACCGGTGATGTTGCTCACATTTGCAACTCAAAGCAGGAACTGCGGAATAAGCAGAGATTGGCCAAGGACGAGGTGACGATGCGCGTCGGGAATGACTCCAAGGTCGATGTGATCGCCGTCGGCACGGTGCCTCTACATCTATCGTCGGGATTAGTTTTAAACCTTAACAATTGTTATTTAGTACCAGCTTTGAGCATGAATATTGTATCAGGGTCTCGCTTAATGCGAGACGGCTACTCATTTAAGTCAGAGAATAATGGTTGTTCTATTTATATGAGTGATATGTTTTATGGTCATGCTCCGCTGGTGAATGGTTTATTCTTGATGAATCTTGATCGTGATGTTACACATATTCATAGTGTGAGTACCAAAAGAAGTAAAGTTGATAATGATAGTCCCACATACTTGTGGCACTGCCGCCTTGGTCTTATCGGTGTTAAGCGCATGAAGAAGCTCCATACTGATGGACTATTAGAGTCTCTTGACTTTGAATCATTTGACACATGCGAACCATGCCTCATGGGCAAGTTGACTAAGACTCCATTCTCAGGAATAATGGAGAGAGCGACCGACTTATTGGAAATAATTCATACTGATGTCTGTGGTCCAATGAACATTGAAGCTCGCTGTGGCTACCGTTATGTTCTCACTCTCACCGATGATTTGAGTAGGTATGGGTATATCTACTTGATGAAGCAGAAATCTGGGACGTTTGAAGAGTTCAAGGAATTTCAGAGTGAGGTTGAGAATCAACGTGACAGAAAAATTAAGTGTCCACGATCTGATCGTGGAGGAGAATATTTGAGTCACGAGTTTGGCACACACCTAAGGAAGTGTGGAATCGTTTCACAACTGACGCCGCCTCGCACACCGCAACGCAACGGAGTGTCTGAACGTCATAATCGCACTTTATTAGATATGGTACGATCTATGATGTCTCTTACCGACTTATCGCTATCATTTGGGGATACGTGATACGTCCCAAACGTATCTATAATTTTTGATGGTTTCATGCTGTTATCTTGTCATCTTTGAAAGTTTTATGTACCTTTTTTATCTTTTTTGGGACTAACTTATTAATTCAGTGTCAAGTGCCAGTTCCTGTTTTTTCTGTGTTTTTGGCTCTTTTCAGGTCTGATTTTGGAACGGAGTCCAAACGGAATAAAATCCCCGATATGATTTTTTCCCGAACGAAAGAAGATCAGGGGGCTTGTGGGCCAAGCCAGGAGGGCTACAGGGAGCCCACAAGCCCCCACTCCGCCACCAGGGGGCGGCGGTGGGCAGGCTTGTAGCCTCCCTGGCGCCCCCTGACCTAGATCTTGCGCCTATATATTCCCTAAAAATCAGAAAAAAATCAAGGGATCCATGAAAATACTTTTCCGCCGCCGGAAGCTTCCGTTTCCGCGAGATCTCATCTGGAGACCCTTCCCGGTGCCCTGCCGGAGGGGACTTTGGAGTTGGAGGGCTACATCATCATCATCATCGCCCCTCCAATGACTCGTGAGTAGTTCACTTCAGACTTACGGGTCCGTAGTTAGTAGCTAGATGGCTTCTTCTCTCTCTCTTGGATCTTCAATACAAAGTTCTCCATGATCTTCATGGAGATCTATCCGATGTAATCTTCTTTGGCGGTGTGTTTGTCGAGATCCGATGAATTGTGGATTTGTGATCAGATTATCTATGATATATATTTGAGTCTTTGCTGATTTATTATATGCATGATTTGATATCCTTGTAAGTCTCTCCGAGTCTTGGGTTTTGTTTGGCCAACTAGATTTATGATTCTTGCAATGGGAGAAGTGCTTGGTTTTGGGTTCTTACCGTGTGTTGACCTTTCCCAGTGACAGTAGGGGCAGCAAGGCACACATTGTGTAGTTGCCATCAAGGGTAACAAGGTGGGCTCTGTCGTAGATATGAGATTGTCCATCTACATCATGTCATCTTGCTTAAGGCGTTACTCTGTTCTTTTGGACTTAATACACTAGGTGCATGTTGGATAGCGGTCGACATGTGGAGTAATAGTAGTAGATGCAAAAAGTATCGGTCTACTTGTTTTGGACGCGATGCCTATAGATATAATCATTGCCATAGATGACGTCACGACTTTCCGCGATTCTATCAATTGCTCGATAGTAATTTGTTCACCCACTGTCTACTTGCTTTCATGAGAGAAGCCACTAGTAAACACTACGGCCCCCGGGTCTATTCACATCTATCGTTTCCACTTTCACTTTTACTTTACTTTGTTGCTTTCAGTTCTCACTTGGCGAACAATCTATAAGGGATTGACAACCCCTTCATAGCGTTGCGAGCAAGCTTTTTGTGTTTGTGCGGGCTCTTGTGATACTCCTTCACTGGATCGATACCTTGGTTCTCAAACTGAGGGAAATACTTATCCCCGCTGCGCTACATCACCCTTTCCGCTTCGAGGGAACACCAACGCAAGGCTCCAAGGCCACGGGAGAAATCCTTTGCATATTTGCCTAGGAAGTCCCTTAAGGCGTAGCCGTAGCAGAAGGATTCCTGGTGCCGTCGACACACCTATTTCTGGCGCCATTGGAAGGTCTTTTGTTGCAGTAGCAGAAGTATTTGTGGCGCCATTGCCGGGGAAGGAGAGATCTATCCAAGTAGGTCTCACAAACTCATCTCTTGCATTTACCTTTTTGCTAGTTGCCTCCCGTTTTCCTCTCCCCCACTTCACATTTGCCGTTTTCTTTTGCCTTTGCCTATCTCCTTTGCCTTTTTCGTTTGCCTTTTTTGTTTGCCTTTTCGTTCGCCCTTTCCTCTCACTTGCTTTCTGTTCGCTTGTGTGCCATGTGCCTTCATTTTGCTTGCATCTTCGCTTGCTGAAAATCTATTGATATGGATCCTCATCCACTTATGTGAGTTGAGTGCACTTGACTATATTTATGGAGTTTTGCTTGAGATGCGTGAATCTGAAAAATTGTGAGGAAGAAATTTATGAAGTGATTCACGAGGGCTCCTTGGATGAAAAGCATGATTGCAATGGTTTCACTACAAATTCTGTTAGTGACAATCATGCTAAAATTATGCAAAACCCTAAGCTTGGGGATGCTAGTCTTGCTATGACCACTACTTGTTGCAAAGATCATGATTGGGGTGATGATTTTTCTTTTGATCTTGAAAATTTGTTCAAGCCTCAAGATGAATATGATATTTGCAATATTATTGAAAGTGGGTTTGGAGAAATCATGACTTTAGATGATAATCCCACTATTTTTGAAGAGCGTCAACTCTGCATGCATGTGGATCATGAAAAGAATATCCTATGTGATAGCTAAATTGTTGAATTCGAATATGATCCCACATGTAATTGCTATGAGAGAGGAAAATATTGTGGTAGAAACTTTCATGTTACCCAATTACCTCTCGTTACGTTGAGATTGCTATTGTCTCTTTCTTGTTCCTTGCATATGGCAACTATTGGTTGTCTTGACAATATGTTTTCCTATAAAATTCCTATGCATAGGAAGTATGTTAGACTTAGATTCCATCACCTTTTGCCTAGCTAAGGGCGTTAAACAAAAGCGCTTGTTGGGAGGCAACCCAACGAATCTATCCTTTTTCTTTCTGTTTTGTGTTTTCCACACTTTCATAATTCTGTTATGATTGTGTTTTTTGTGTTTCCTTTTGCGTTTGTGCCAAGCAAAACCGTTATGATTAGTCTTGGGGATGATCGTTTGGTCATGGTGGAAAAGACAGAAACTTTCGGCTCACGAAAAGAATTTTCATTTTTTTCTATAAGAGATTTTGAGTTGATTATTTTTGCTGCTGGTTGCTACGCAAATTCTTCAGACTGTTGTAAGTTTTCAGAATTTTTGGAGTACCAGAAGTATACGAAATATACAGATTGCTACAGACTGGTCTGCTGATAACAGATTCTGTTTTTGTTGTGTTGGTTGCTTATTTTGATGAAACTATGGATAGTATCGGGGGGTATTAGCCATGTAAGATTGAAAATACAGTAACCCAACATCAGCATAAGTAGAATTTAAGTTTGCTACAATACCTAAGGAAGTGGTGGTTTGCTTTCTCATACTAATGTTATCACGAGTTTCTGTTTAAGTTTCGTGTTGTGAAGTTTTCAAGTTTTGGGTGAAGTTCTTATGGACAAAGAGATAAAGAGTGGCAAGAGCTCAAGCTTGGGATGCCCAAGGCACCCCAAGAGATTCAATGATGCTGTAAAAGCCTAAGCTTGGGGATGCCCCGGGAAGGCATCCCCTCGCTCGTCTTCAAGCCATCGGTAACGTTACTTGGGGCTATATTTTTATTCACCACATGTTATGTGTTTTTGCTTGGAGCGTCTTGTATCGTAGGAGTCTTTTATTTTTTTGTGTCACAATCATCCTTTCTGCACACCTAGAGAGAGAGATACATGCACTCACCGTGATTTTGTCGAGCTTCACTTATATCTTTTGGTAGACAATTCAGCTCACATGTGCTTCACTTATATCTTTTGAGCTAGATACTTTTGTTCTATGTGCTTCACTTATATCTTTTAGATCACAATGGTGCGTGGCTTGGTAGTTGATCTATGCCTTGAAAGTAGTCTCAAAAGGGACAATTATCCAAAGGGATACGAAAACTTCCACCTTCAGTGCATTGAATAGTTAGAGAAGTTTGATTCATCTCAATTAGTTTTGAGTTGTGGTTTTGGTAATATTGAAGTTATGCTAGTAAGGTGTTGTGGATCTAGAAATACTTGTGTTGAAGTTAGTGATTCCCGTAGCATGCACGTATGGTGAACCGCTATGTGATGAAATCTAAGCATGATTAGTCTATTGGTTGTCATCCTTTGCTTGGTGGTCGGGATCGTGTGATGGTTTATACCTACCAACCCTTCCCCTAGGAGTATGCGTTGAATGCTTTGTTTCGATTACTAATAAAACTTTTGCAACAAGTATATGACTTCTTCATGACTAATGTTGAGTCCATGGTTTAGATGCACTTTCACCTTCCACCATCACTATCTTCTTAGTGTCGTGCAACTTTCGCCGGTGCACAAAACCCACCATTAGCCTACCTCAAAAAAGCCACCATACCTACCTACTATGGCTTTTTCAAAGTCATTCTGAGATATATTGCCATGCAACTACCACCATGACATGTGCCGTAACGTCTACAATGCCATTGCATGATCGTAAGATAGCTAGCATGATGTTTCCATTAATGTCTATGCCATGCTAGATCATTGCCACGGTACACTACCGAAGGCATTCCATATAGAGTCATAGTTGCTCTAAGTTTTGAGTTGAAAGTGTGATGATCATCATTGATGGAGCATTGTCCCATGTGAGGAAATAAAAGAGGCCAAAGAAGCCCACCAAAAAAAAGAGGCCAAAGATCCCACCAAAAAAAATGATGAGAGAAAAACAGAGAAGGGACAATGCTACCACTTTTTCCACACTTGTGCATATTAAGCACCATAATCTTCATGATTGAGAGTCTCTCGTTTTGTCACCACCATATAGCTAGTGGGAAATTTCCATTATATAACTTGGCTTTTATATTCCAATGATAGGCTTCCTCAAAATTGCTTTAGGTCTTCGTGAGCAAGCAAGTTGGATGCACACCCACTAGTTTTCTTTAAGAGCTTTCACATACTCTTAGCTCTAGTGCATCATTTGTATGGCAATCCCTACTCATTCACATTGATATCTATTGATGAGCATCTCCATAGCTCATTGATATGCCTAGTTAATGTGACCATCTTCTCCTTTTTGTCTTGCAACCTCCACCACACTCCACACCATCTATAGTGCTATAACCATGGCTCACGCTCATGTATTGCGTGAGAGTTGAAAAGGTTTGAGAAAGTAAAGGTGTGAAACAATTACTTGTCCAATACTGGGGTTGTGCATGATTTAAATTCGTTGTGCAATGATGATAGAGCATAGCCAGACTATATGCTATTGTAGGGATAACTTTCTTTTGGCCTTGTTATTTTGAAAGTTCATGATTACCTTGCTAGTTTGCTTGAATTATTATTGTTTCCACGTCAATAGAAAACTATTGTTTTGAATCTAATTGATCTGAACATTCACATCACATAAGAGGAGTTACAAAGGACATCTATGCTAGGTAGCATGAAAGCATCAAAAATTCATTCTTTATCACTTCCCTACTCTAGGACGAGCAGGAGTTAAGCTTGGGGATGCTTGATACATCTCAAACGTATCTATAATTTTTGATGGTTTCATGCTGTTATCTTGTCATCTTTGGAAGTTTTATGTACCTTTTTTATCTTTTTTGGGACTAACTTATTAATTCAGTGCCAAGTGCGAGTTCCTGCTTTTTCTATGTTTTTGGCTCTTTTCAGATCTGATTTTGGAATGGAGTCCAAACGGAATAAAATCCCCGAAATGATTTTTTCACGAACGGAAGAAGATCAGGGGGCTTGTGGGCCAAGCAGGAGGGCTACAGGGAGCCCAGAAGCTCCCACTCCGCCACCAGGGGGGCGGCGGTGGGCAGGCTTGTGGCCTCCCTGGTGCCCCCCTGACCTAGTTCTTGCGCCTATATATTCCCTAAAAATCATAAAAAAATCAAGGGATCCGCGAAAATACTTTTCCGCTGTCGCAAGCTTCCGTTTCCGCGAGATCTCATCTAGAGACCCTTCCTGGTGAAGTGCCGGAGGGGACTTTGGAGTTGGAGGGCTTCTTCATCATCATCATCGCCCCTCCAATGACTCGTGAGTAGTTCACTTCAGACCTACGGGTCCGTAGTTAGTAGCTAGATGGCTTCTTCTCTCTCTTGGATCTTCAATACAAAGTTCTCCATGATCTTCATGGAGATCTATCCGATGTAATCTTCTTTGGCGGTGTGTTTGTTGAGATCCGATGAATTGTGGATTGGTGATCAGATTATCTATGATATATATTTGAGTCTTTGCTGATTTCTTATATGCATGATTTGATATCCTTGTAAGTCTCTCTGAGTCTTGGGTTTTGTTTGGCCAACTAGATCTAGATTCTTGCAATGGGAGAAGTGCTTGGTTTTGGGTTCTTACCGTGTGGTGACCTTTCCCACTGACAGTGGGGGCAGCAACGCACACATTGTGTAGTTGCCATCAAGGGTAACAAGGTGGGCTCTGTCGTAGATATGAGATTGTCCATCTACATCATGTCATCTTGCTTAAGGCGTTACTCTGTTCTTTTGGACTTAATACACTAGATGCATGCTGGATAGCGGTCGACGTGTGGAGTAATAGTAGTAGATGCAGAAAGTATTGGTCTAGTTGTTCTGGACGTGATGCCTATAGATATAATCATTGCCATAGAGGACGTCACGACTTTGCGCGGTTCTATCAATTGCTCGACAGTAATTTGTTCACCCACCGTCCACTTGCTTTCATGAGAGAAGACACTAGTAAATTGTTGAGGAACGTCGCATGGGAAACAAAAATTTTCCTACGCGCACGAAGACCTATCATGGTGATGTCCATCTACGAGAGGGGATGAGTGATCTACGTACCCTTGTAGATCGTACAGTAGAAGCGTTAGTGAACGCGGTTGATGTAGTGGAACGTCCTCACGTCCCTCGATCCGCCCCGCGAACAAACCCGCGATCAGTCCCACGATCTAGTACCGAACGGACGGCACCTCCGCGTTCAGCACACGTACAGCTCGACGATGATCTCGGCCTTCTTGATCCAGCAAGAGAGACGGAGAGGTAGAAGAGTTCTCCGGCAGCGTGACGGCGCTCCGGAGGTTGGTGATGACCTTGTCTCAGCAGGGCTCCGCCCGAGCTCCGCAGAAACGCGATCTAGAGGAAAAACCGTGGAGGTATGTGGTCGGGCTGCCGTGGAAAAATCGTCTCAAATCAGCCCTAAAACCTCCGTATATATAGGTGGGAGGGAGGGGACCTTGCCTTGGGGCTCAAGGAGCCCCAAGGGGGTCGGCCGAGTCCAAGGGGGGAGGACTCCCCCCCCAAACCGAGTTGGACTTGGTTTGGTGGGAGGGAGTCCCCCTTCCTTCCCACGTCCTCCTTTTTTTTTCTTTTCTCTTGATTTTTTCTTCTTGGCGCATAGAGCCCTTTTGGGCTGTCCCACCAGCCCACTAAGGGCTGGTGTGCCACCCTTAAGGCCTATGGGCTTCCCCGGGGTGGGTTGCCCCCCCGGTGAACTCCCGGAACCCATTCGTCATTCCCGGTAACTCCGAAAACCTTCCGGTAATCAAATGAGGTCATCCTATATATCAATCTTCGTTTCCGGACTATTCTGGAAACCCTCGTGACGTCCGTGATCTCATCCGGGACTCCGAACAACATTCGGTAACCAACCATATAACTCAAATACGCATAAAACAACGTCGAACCTTAAGTGTGCAGACCCTGCGGGTTCGAGAACTATGTAGACATGACCCGAGAGACTCCTCGGTCAATATCCATTAGCGGGACCTGGATGCCCATATTGGATCCTACATATTCTACGAAGATCTTATCGTTTGAACCTCAGTGCCAAGGATTCATATAATCCCGTATGTCATTCCCTTTGTCCTTCGGTATGTTACTTGCCCGAGATTCGATCGTCAGTATCCATATACCTATTTCAATCTCGTTAACAGGCAAGTGTCTTTACTCGTTCCGTAATACAAGATCCCGCAACTTACACTAAGTTACATTGCTTGCAAGGCTTGTGTGTGATGTTGTATTACCGAGTGGGCCCCGAGATACCTCTCCGTTCACACGGAGTGACAAATCCCAGTCTTGATCCATACTAACTCAACTAGCACCTTCGGAGATACCTGTAGAGCATCTTTATAGTCACCCAGTTACGTTGCGACGTTTGATACACACAAAGCATTCCTCCGGTGTCAGTGAGTTATATGATCTCATGGTCATAGGAATAAATACTTGACCCGCAGAAAACAGTAGCAACAAAATGACACGATCAACATGCTACGTCTATTAGTTTGGGTCTAGTCCATCACGTGATTCTCCTAATGACGTGATCCAGTTATCAAGCAACAACACCTTTGTTCATAATCAGAAGACACTGACTATCTTTGATCAACTGGCTAGCCAACTAGAGGCTTGCTAGGGACGGTGTTTTGTCTATGTATCCACACATGTAAATGAGTCTTCATTCAATACAATTATAACATGGATAATAAACGATTATCTTGATACAAGAATTATAATAATAACTATATTTATCATTGCCTCTAGGGCACAATTCCAACATAAACACTACGGGCCCCGGGTCTATTCACACCTATCGTTTCCACTTTCGCTTTTATTTTGCTTTGTTACTTTGTTGCTTTCAGTTCTCACTTGGCGAACAATCTATAAGGGATTGACAACCCCTTCATAGCATTGGGAGCAAGCTTTTTGTGTTTGTGCAGGCTCTTGTGATACTCCTTCACTAGATCGATACCTTGGTTTTCAAACTGAGGGAAATACTTACCACCGCTGCGCTACATCACCCTTTCCGCTTCGAGGGAACACCAACACAAGGCTCCAAGGCCACGGGGGAAATCCTTTGCATATTTGCCTAGGAAGTCCCTTAAGGCGTAGCCGTAGCAGAAGGATTCCTGGTGCCGTCGACACACCTATTTCTGGTGCCATTGGAAGGTCTTTTGTTGCAGTAGCAATACGCATTAGAAACTGCAGCATTCACTTTAAATAGGGCACCGTCTAAATCCGTTGAGACGACACCGTATGAACTATGGTTTGGCAAGAAACCTATGTTGTCGTTTCTTAAAGTTTGGGGCTGCGATGCTTATGTGAAGAAACTTCAACCAGAGAAGCTCGAACCCAAAGCGGAGAAATGCATATTCATAGGATACCCTAACGAAACTATTGGGTATACCTTCTATCTTAGATCCGAAGGTAAAACCTTTGTTGCCAAGAACGGATCCTTTCTAGAGAAAGAGTTTCTCTCGAAAGAAGTAAGTGGGAGGAAAGTAGAACTTGATGAGGTAATTACACCCCCTCTCGAACCGGAGAGTAGCGCATCGCGGGAAATTGTTCCCGTGGCGCCTACGCCAACTGAAGAGGAAGTCAATGATGATGATCATGAAGCTTTGGATCAAGTTGCTACTGAACCATGAAGGTCCACAAGGGTACGCTCCACACCAGAGTGGTATGGCAACCGTGTGATGGAAATCATGTTGTTAGACAATGGTGAACCTTCAAACTATGAAGAAGCAATGGCGAGCCCGGATTCCAACAAATGGCTTGAGTATATGAAATCCGAGATATGATCCATGTATGAGAACAAAGTATGGACATTGGTGGACTTGCCCGATGATCGGCGAGCCATAGAGAATAAATGAATCTTCAAGAAGAAGAATGATGCAAACGGTAATGTGTTCGTTTATAAAGCTCGACTTGTCGCAAAGGGTTTTCGACAAATTGAAAGAGTTGACTATGAAGAGACCTTCTCTCCCGTAGCGAAGCTGAAGTCAGTCCGAATCATGTTAGCAATTTCCGCTTTTCATGATTATGAAATTTGGCAAATGGACGTCAAAACAACGTTCCTTAAAGGGAATCTTAAGGAAGAGTTGTATATGATGCAACCAGAAGGTTTTGTCGACCCTAAGGGTGCTAACAAAGTGTGCAAGCTCCAGCGCTCCATCTATGAGCTGGTGCAAGCATCTCGGAGTTGGAACATTCGCTTTAATGAGGTGATTAAAGCGTTTGGGTTCATACAGGTTTATGGAGAAGCATGTCTGTACAAGAAAGTGAGTGGGAGCTCTGTAGCTTTCCTCATACTGTATGTGGATGATATATTACTGATGGGGAATAATATAGAGATGTTGGAGAGCATAAAGGCCTATTTGAACAAGGGTTTTTTGATGAAGGACCTTGGAGAAGCTACATACATATTAGGCATCAAGATCTATAGAGATAGATCGAGACGCCTCATAGGTCTTTCGCAAAGTACATACCTTGACAAGATATTGAAGAAGTTCAATATGGAAAACTCAAAGAAGGGGTTCTTGCCAGTTTTGCAAGGTATGAGATTGAGTAAGACTCAGTCACCGACTACGGCAGAAGACAGAGAGAAGATGAGTACTGTCCCCTATGCTTCAGCCGTAGGCTCTCTAATGTATGCCATGCTGTGTACCAGACCTGATATAAACCTTGCCATAAGTTTGGTAGGGAGGTACCCAAGTGATCCCGGTATGGAACACTGGACATCTGTCAAGAATAACCTTAAGTACCTGAAGAGGACTAAGGAGATGTTTCTCGTTTATGGAGGTGACGAAGAGCTCGTCATAAAGGGTTACATCGATGCTAGCTTCGACACAGATCCGGATGACTCTAAGTCATAGACCGGATACGTGTATGTTTTGAATGGTGGGGCAGTGAGCTGGTGCAGCAGCAAGAAAGAAGTCGTGGTAGCATCTACATGTGAAGCGGAGTACATAGCTGCTTCAGAAGCGGCTCATGAAGGAATTTGGATGAAGGAGCTCATCACCGACCTTGGAGTGGTTCCAAGCGCGTCGGGTCCAATGACGCTCTTCTGTGATAACATTGGGGCCATTGCCATAGCCAAGGAGCCCAGGTTTCACCGGAAGACCAAGCACATCAAACACCGCTACAACTCCATCCAGGACCATGTCCAGAGTGGAGTTATAGATATTTGTAATGTACACACGGATCCGAATGTTGCAGACCCGTTGACTAAACCTCTTCCTCGAGCAAAACATGATCAACACCATAATTCTATGGGTGTTCGATACATCACAATGTAACTAGATTATTGACTCTAGTACAAGTGGGAGAGTGTTGGAAATATGCCGTAGAGGCAATAATAAAATGGTTATTATCAAATTTCCTTGTTCATGATAATCGTCTATTGTTCATGCTATAATTGTATTAACAGGAAACAATAATACATGTGTGAATAAATAGATCACAATGTGTCCCTAGCAAGTCTCTAGTTGGCTAGCTCGTTGATCAATAGATGATCATGGTTTCCTGATCATGGGCATTTGATGTCATTGATAACGGGATCACATCATTGGGAGAATGATGTGATGGAGAAGACCCAATCCTAAGCATAGCACTAGATCGTATTGTTTGTATGCTAAAGCTTTTCTAATGTTAGTGTCTTTTCCTTGGACTGTGAGATTGTGCAACTCCCGGATACCGTAGGAGTGCTTTGGGTGTATCAAACGTCACAACGTAACTGGGTGACTATAAAGGTGCACTACGGGTACCTCCGAAAGTGTATGTTGGGTTGGTACAAATCGAGATCGGGATTTGTCACTCCGTGTGACGGAGAGGTATCTCTGGGCCCACTCGGTAGAACATCATCATGAGCTCAATGTGACTAAGGAGTTAGTCACAGGATGACGTGCTACGGAACAAGTAAAGAGACTTAGTGGTAACGAAATTGAACAAGGTATAGGTATACCGACGATCGAATCTCGGGCAAGTTCTATACCGACAAACAAAGGGAATTGTATACGGGATTAATTGAATCCTTGACATCGTGGTTCATCCGATGAGATCATTGTGGAACATGTGAGAGCCACCATGGGTATCCAGATCCCACTGATGGTTATTGGCCAGAGAGTTTCTCGGTCATGTCTACATGCCTCCCGAACCCGTAGGGTCTACACACTTAAGGTTCGATGATGCTAGGGTTATAGGGAATTGTTATATGATGTTACCGAAGGATGTTAGGAGTCCTGGTTGAGATCCCGGACGTCACAAGGAGCTCCGGAATAGTCCGGAGGTAAAGATTGATATATAGGATGGATGGCTTTGGACATCGGAAATGTTTCGGGCATCGCCGGTAGCATATCGGGACCACCGGGACCATCGGAAATGGTTCCGGGGGTCCACCGGGAGGGGCCACCAGCCCCAAGAGGTAGCGTGGGCCAAAAGGTGGAGGGCAACCAGCCCAAATTGGGCTGGTGTGCTTCCCACATAGAGGCCCAAGGCGCAGGAGGTGGAGAGGGGGGCAAACCCTAGGCGCTGGTGGGCCTAAGGCCCACCTAGGGGTGCGCCACCCCCTCTCCGTGCCCTGGCCGACGCACCTCCCATCTGGGGGGGCTGGCGCACCACCTAGGGTGGGAACCCTAGGGTGGTGGACCCTCCTCCCCTCCTCCTATATATAGAGAGGGTTTTGGGGCTGTTTTGCACACAGTTTTCCCTCTCCCTCGGCGCAGCCCTCCTCCCCTCCTTCCTCCTCTGCCACGGTGCTTGGCGAAGCCCTGCCGGGAGACCTTGTTTCTCCATTGACACCATGCCGTCGTGCTGCCGGAGATCGTCCTCAAGCTCTCCCTCCTCCTTGCTGGATCAAGGTGTGGGAGACGTCACCGGATTGCACGTGTGTTGAACGCGGAGGTGCCGTGGTTCGACACTAGATCAGAATCACACCGCAATCTGAATCGCCGCGAGTACGAATCCATCAACCGCGTTGTAGCAACGCTTCCGCTTAGAGATCTTCAAAGGTATGAAGATGCACTCACCCCTCTCCCGTTGCTGGTCTCTCCATAGGAAGATCTGAATATGGCGTAGGAAAATTTTGAATTTATGCTACGTTACTTAGCTTATTTCCCCCAAGAAGTTTTGCGACATACTCTAGTGTTTTGCGACATACTTAGCTTATTTTCCCCAAGAAGTACATACTTCACTAATTATCCTCCAAAATAACATAATTAGCTTATTTAGTTTATTTATGACATAATTAGCTTAGTTAGGTCAAAAATAGCACAAGAACCTTGGTTTGCTCATAACTTAGCGTATCTTCCTCCAAAATGACATAATTAGCTTAGTTAGGTCAAAAATAGCACAAGAAGCTTGGTTAGCTTATAACTTAGCATATCTTCCTCCTTCTTCTTCTTTCCCTTCTTCTTGCCCTTCTTCTTCTTCTTCTTCTTCTTCTTCTTCTCCTTTTTCTTCATCTCCTTCTCCTTCTTGTTCTTCTAGTATTCTTCTTCTTCTCCTCCTCTTTCTTCTTCTTCTTCTTCTTCTTCTTCTTCTTCTTCTTCTTCTTCTTCTTCTTCTTCTTCTTCTTCTTCTTCTTCTTCTTCTTCTTCTTCTTCTTTTTCTAGTCTATTTTTTTCTCCTCCTCCTCCTCCTCCTCCTCCTTATTCTTCTAGTTTTATTCTTCTTCTTCTTCTAACATTCTTATTCTCATTTCGCAAATTTTATTCACTTCATGGGAGCTGGCATTCATGGAAGCCAGGGTTGATGGACTGCTACTATTTACTTTTTGTTTCAATTTGTATTGATGAACAATGTGAAACTATGTGTATGCATGGAGATAAGATAAGTATGTGTATGTATGATGATTGAAACTATGTGTATGTATTGGAAGCTAGCCTATTTGTTGTCTTGCTCTTATATGATGTTCGATACATGGCCTATATGCTGCCTATATGATGTTTGAAACTCTATGTGGGTGTTAGAAATTATATATATCATATGTGTATTTTTAAAATGCCGGGAAATCACTAAAAGCAAACAAAACAGTGGCAATACAAGCATTTTGCCATTTGCCAGCGGACGTCAAAAGGCTTTGCCGTCGGCCAGTGGGCGTCAAAGGGGCCACATGGCACCCACCTGTGCAACTTGGGGCAGTCGGCTGACCCATAAGGTCACTTTGCCATCTGATATACCCAACGGCAGACGACAAAGGGCTGTGCATGGTAAACGGCAAAGGGCCGCGCCTGGCAGACGACAAAGGGTCGTGTATGGCAGACGACAAATGTCCGCCACTGGCAGACGACAAAAGGGCCGTGCTTGGCAGACGGCAAAGGGCCGCGCGTGGTAAACGTCAAATACTCAGTTAGCCACCTAACGGAGTAGGTGTTGATGACGAGTTGATGGATATACTTCTCGCCCCTCGTTGGTTACCCCAAGTGGAAGGTGGAGATGTAGTCAGCAGCAGATTTCCCTTACACGGAGACTGTAAGGTTTATCGAACCAGGAGGACTCCGAGGATCAACAAGTAGGTGTCCGCTGCTGTGGCACTAGCAGAAGACGTGGACCTGCACACACAAACAAATAACTTTGCTCCCAACGAGTACATAGAGGTTGTCAATATCCCTGGCCTTGTAGTTTGCAAAGGATCAAAACACAAGCGGGAATAGTGATAGTGATTGCGATGGAAAAGTAAATAAAAACAGTAAATGGTGGAGGTGTAAACAATGGTGGTCATATGGACCGGAGTCACATGATATTCACTAGTGATGTCTCTCTCCCAAAAGACGATAAACAACTATGCATGGGTAAACAAATTACAGCTGGGCAATTGACAAAATTATAAACGCACCGCAATGCTAATCATGCTACTAGAAAGGTAGAGGCTCAAAAGTAATGGGCTGTACACCAAGACAAGTAGACTGTTTTATCATCAGCATCTACTTACTAATCATCCACCTTGAGATGTCTATCCACAACATCTCGCTGGTATTAAGTTGCGAGCCCCACCCAAATTGTAAACTCAAAGCAACGGACAACTACATTAACGAACTTTGCGTAAGGTAAACAATACTTGCAACCGCGGTCACAAGCACCGTTGTTTTCTCCCTCGTGGCAACAGCACATCCCCTACTCTCATGTTTCTCTGACTCAAGCTAGACATTAGCGGGCATGAACCCACAATCATGCATAACGCTCCCTCTTGGAGTTACAATCTATTACTCGGCCAAAGCAATAAAAAGCAACGGAGAACATGCTTGAATCACTAAAAAATATAATATAAAAGGATAATCAAATATATAACTCATCAGAATCTGAACATAATCTCATAATCCATCGGATCTCAGCAAACCAAGCATGGCAATAGCAGGAAAATTACATAGATGCCTTGATCATGTAGGGCAGCTCACAAGGGCTAAACATTGAAGCACAAGATTGGAGAGAAGACATCACAAAGCTACTGGTCATGGACCCATGGTCCAACAAGAACTACTCACGACACATCCGGGAAGCGTCCATGGCGGTGGAGAATCTCCCGGAGGTCAATCCTCCCTCCGGAGGGTGCCAGGAAGAGGTCTTCTAACGCTCCCGATATCGGGAGCGCTGCGGCGGCGGAACGATGGAGAAATTCGCGATTCTGGATATCAGATGGGTTTCCTGTCGGAGAGGTAAATATAGGCCGAAGGAGGGCACCAGAGGGCATGGGACCCACCCAGGCGACCTGGTGGCGTGGCAAGGGCCAGGCCATGCAGGGAGGCCACCTGGGCAGGCCCCGGCTCCCCTATAGCCCATCTTCGTGCTTCGTGAAGCTTCCGTCACGCTGATTTTTATATATTTTTCTTGGGATTTTTGGGACTCTGTAAATTGGGGTAAAAGTCCCTGCAAAAAAGACATCAGCAGACAGAAACTGGCACTGGGTGCACTGAGTTAGTAGGTTAGTCCAAATATGTGTAAAACGGTATGAAAGTGTAGCAAAACATATAACAATGTCACCCAAAAGATCATGGAACAAGCAAAAATTATAGAAACATTTGGGACGTATCAACATCCCCAAGCTTAATTCCTGCTCGTCCTCGAGTAGGTAAATGATAACACAAATAATTTCTTTGGTGACATGCTAACACACATATAAGAACTTCAAAGTAAAGCAAGTAAGATATGCAATTCAAGTCAAGACAATAACAAGCAGGAGTCTACATTTAGTATTGAAATTAGCAAAGTAAGAACATAAAGGTGCAAGAGCTCTCGCTGTACGTGACTCGAATGTCTCCAAATGGTGTTTGTGTGCAAGAAATGGGAGATGGGTTTAGTGCATAAAAATAATTTTTAATTGAGAACTCAATCTACTAAAACTTCACACTTGGTCTCCTTCAGAATCTTATTTTGACTCATCCCCAGACCACTAGTTAGGCACAAGTCAAAATGATCCTCTCCCTTTAGACTTTGAGCACTCATGCAATGGATGAGCGCAAGCAAGATATGTTGGCACTTAGGATGACAAAGAGAACAATGATGGGGAAGGAATACAAAAAAGGTGTGAAAGGCTCACATCAATGAGGACAATCATAGGCGAGAGAAAGCCAAATGATAGATATGATGTGAGGAGTAGGGATTTCCATGCAACGGATGCGCATATGAGCTAAGGTAAGCTCTCCAATGGAACTAGTGGAGGTGCATCCAACTTGCTTTCTCATGAAGACCTAGAGCTCATTTGAGGAGGCTCATCATTGGAATATACAAGCCAAGTTCTACAGTGTAAGGGTCCCCACATAGTTATGCATGAATGATAATCTTTATGGAGTACAAATATAACAATGGAGTACGAGTGTGGATATTTCAAAAGGAATAGTAGTGTTGCCCCCTTCTCTCTTTTTTTTCTTTTTTTTGTGGCCTCTTTGGCTCTTTCTATTTATCTCTCATTTGTCCTCTTTGGGATATTTTCATTTGTCCTCTTTGGGATCTTTTAATTTGTTCTCTTTGGGATCTTTTCCTCACTTAAGGGCAACACTCTATGTTTTACAAGAATAAAAACAAGATCTTCACACTTTATAATAAGTACTTGTCATAAAGACAAATTAAAACTATCATGATGTATGCAAATGTATGCCTCTGCGAGTGTAGCATGATATGCAATGAAACTAGCATGTTATGTAGCAATAATAAGGGCAAGGCCCAACTAGCATGCGGCTCCTCGATCAAGCAAAAGCATATATGACATGAAGATCAAGTCATGAGATGGTGGATGTTGCATGGCAATGTATCTCGGAAAGGCTATGGAAATGCCTTAATAGGTAGGTATGGTGGCTGTTTTGAGGAAAGATATAATGAGGCTTATGATGACAGAGTGTATCATGCCAAGGGTTTGTATGCACCGGCGAAGTTTGCACCAACTCTCAAGATGAGAAAGGGAAATGCACGGTACCGAAGAGGCTAGCAAAATATGGATCGTGGAAGTGCCAACAATCGAATACTCACATTAGTCCGCATAACTCATGCACTTATTATCGGTAACTCTCTATCTAGTCAGGAGATTCACAAAGAGACAAGCACCCCGAGGAGGAGTGTTTGGGGGTTTGGTTATCCTTGCGCATCCTCGACCCATGATAACGTGAGGGTACTCTATATATTCCAACCCCTCCAGAGGTTAGCGATCCATCTAGTAGCTAGAGTTCTCAACTATTTTTTTTAGTTTTGAAAAATATACGGATTTCCCAAAATACGACACTTATAACTAATAGTCTCAAGCTCTTGGCACCAATAGACCAAACATTACGTAAATCAATACCTCAAAACTATTGCAAGTTACTACCATACTTAAATATCAACCTCAATTACCTACTCATGCAAGACACACAACTCAGTGCAACAAGCCAACTCTCTAAACAAGATAAGCATGATAACTCAAGATAGTTCCAAAAGCAACCTAAATAAAAGTTCTTAAAAAGATAAAGCATGAAAAATAAGAGCTAAGCATGACAACAACTATGAAAAGATAAAGAACACACAAAAAGATAAGCATGAAAACCTATGTTGTGTTCTAGGGTGGAGTGGAGCGTGCTTCTCTCCCAAACAAAGAAGGCTAGGTTCCAACTTGTTATGAACAGCAAGCAAAACTAAAAAAACTAAAAAGTAAAAAGCGGAACGCTCCAAGCATAGCACATAACATATGGAGTGATAAAAATATAACATGGAGATGGACGAACTGATGATTGTTGATGGAGAAGGGGATGCACGGGGGCATCCCCAAGCTTAGATGCTTGAGTCTCCTTGAATATTTCTTGGGGGTGCATGGGGGCATCCCCAAGCTTGAGCGCTTGACACTCCTGGATCTTCTTTCATCATCTTCCATCGCATACTTGAAAACTCCCTTCATACGAAACTCATCATAAGCTGATTAGAGTGGTTAGTTCCCATAGTAAAATAATTTATTCTCTACTGGAAATAAAGATTTTCATGAAGAGATACTGTTTCTCAAGATTGCCAAAAGGTTTTTGCAAAGGAAAAGCAAGATTAAGATTTGCAAAATGATGAAAACACAAAACGTGGCAGAATCTATGAAAAACAGAACAACAGGTAGTAATAATTTTTGGGGGCACTTCTGCAACTCAAATAAAAACTCAGAATAGACGTCAGAAACACAATTATATAGAGCATAGTGTCAAAACAATTCAGATAAAAAAGATGATATGGTGCTTTTTGGTAAATATTTCCGTCAAGCAGGCATAATCTGTTTCTGGACAACATGTCACAACTTTTGAACTTTCTTGCAATCGGAGGCTAAAACTTGGCACAAAGCTTGAAAATAAAGATAAAATGATGTTGCTATAGTAGTTACAAGCATCAAGACCACTGAAACTGAAAGTAAAAACAAATTGGGTTGACTCCCAACAAGCACTTTCTTTTATGCCTTTGAGCTAGGCATGATGCAAAAAGAAGGATCAAATTTCTCCAAAGTCATTGGAATCATCAAAACCTTCAAACAGATCCTCAACAACTTCATCCTTATTTTTCCTAGGGAACGGGTACGTACCTTTCGCTTTCCCACGTAAGCGTATGTGTCCTTTACCTATATCAATGAAGCCTTTCATGGCTCGGAGGAAGTCCCTTCCAAGCACTATGTTTCCTTGGTTTGGCTTCATGATGAAGAAATCAGCCGTTGCACTCCTTTTAGAGAATGTAACCTGGACATTTTTTACCTTTCCCTGGATTTCAGAAATGTCCCCATTAGCATGTTCATGATAAGATAAAAAATTGACTATGTTTAAAAAACTTAGAGAATCATAAACAGTCTTTGGCATTGTAGAAACCATGGATCCAATATCACAATAAGCAAGGAAGTCTTGGTTAGAGATGCTAATTCTAACAAAAGGCTCCCAGTCATCATCTATTTTCAAAATCTTTTTCTTATCCACCATGGGTTTCTCTCTTTCTCTTAAGTCTAGAGCATCTATTCTTCTTTCAATGGTAGCAAGTCTATCTATAATAGTGTCAAATCTATGATCATAAGCAAGGTAATTAGATAGACCATGTATATATCAAGAGCTCTAGCCTCATCACACTCTAAAAAATCTCCTTTAGATATAATATCAAGAGAGTGTTTACACCATACAAAAAGACCATGATAAAAATTTCTAAGCACAGTTTTGATAGGTATCCAAGGCATATTTCTTTTATGTGCTTCAGAAATTCTATCCAAGGCCTCCTTCATATTTTCTCCATTCTTTTGATGGAAATCTAGACCTCAGATTCCCTAAAAGCATCAAACTCTAACATGTTGGACTAAGCAGAAAGGACAACTAAAAGCAAATCAACTAATTTTTTGTGGTTTTTGGTATAAGACTTTAAAGCAAAACTAGATAGAAAACTAACAAGACTAAAAATCAAAGGTAAAGGATAGCGTGCAACTCCCCTATCTTAAAGTCTGGAGTCCCCGACAATAGCGCCAGAAAACCCCAAGTGGAAAGTGGACATGTAGTCAGCAGCAGATTTCCCTCCTACACGGGGACTGTAAGGTTTATCAAACTAGGAGGACTCCGAGGATCAACAAGTAGGTGTCCGCTGCTCTGGCGCTAGCAGAAGACGTGGACCTGCACACACAACAAATAACTTTGCTCCCAACGAGTACAAAGAGGTTGCCAATCTCTCCGGCCTTGTAGTTTGCAAAGGATCAAGACACAAGCGGGAATAGTGATAGTGATTTCAACGGAAAAGTAAATAAAAACGGTAAATGGTGGAGGTGTAAACAATGGTGGTAATATGGACCGGAGTCACATGATGTTCACTAGTGATGTCTCTCTTCCAAAAGACGATAAACAACTATGCATGGGTAAACAAATTACAAGTGGGCAATTGACATAATTATAAACGCACCGCAATGCTAATAATGCTACTAGAAAGTTAGAGGCTCAAAAGTAATGGGTAGTGCGCCAAGACAAGTAGACTGTTTATTCATCATCATCTACTTACTAATCATCAACCTTGAGATATCTATCTAGAACATCTCGCTGGTATTAAGTTGCGAGCCCAACCCAAAGTGTAAACTCAAAGCAACGGACAACTGCATTAACGAACTTTGCGTAAGGTAAACAATACTCGCAACCGCGGTCACAAGCACCGTTGTTTTCTCCCTGGTGGCAACAACACATCCCCTAGTCTCATGTTTCTATCACTCAAGCTGTACATCAGGGGGCATGAACCCACAATAATGCATAATGCTCCCTCTTGGAGTTACAATCTACTACTCGGCCAAAGAAATAAAGAGCAACAGAGAACATGCATGAATCACTAAAGAACATAATATAAAAGGATAATCAAATATATAACTCATCACAATCTGAACATAATCTCCCAATCCATCGGATCCTAGCAAACCAAGCATAGCAATAGCAGGAAAATTACATAGATGCCTTGATCATGTAGAGCAGCTCACAAAGGCTAAACATTGAAGCACAAGATTGGAGAGAAGACATCACATAGCTACCTGTCATGGACCCATGGTCCAAGGAGGACTACTCACGACACGTCCGGGAAGCGTCCATGGCGGTGGAGAAGCTCCCGGAGGTAATCCTCCCTCCGGCAGGGTGCCGGTAAGAGTTCTTGTGACGCTCCCGATCTCGGGAGTGCTGCGGCGGCGGAACGATGGAGAAATTCGTGATTCTGGATATCATGAAAGGGTCTCCTATCGGAGAGGTAAATATAGACCAAAGGAGGGCACCAGAGGGCGTGGGACTCACCCAGGCGACCTGGTGGCGCGGCCAAGGGGCAGGTTGCGTAGGGAGGCCGCCTGGGCAGGCCCTGGATCCCCTCTGGCCATCTTCATGCTTCGTGAAGCTTCCGTGATGCTGATTTTTATATATTTTTCTCGGGATTTTTGGGACTCTGTAAATTGGGTAAAAGTCCCTGCAAAAAAGACATCAACAGACAAAAACTGGCACTGGGTGCCCTGAGTTAGTAGGTTAGTCCAAATATGTGTAAAAAGGTATGAAAGTGTAGCAAAACATATAACAATGTCACCCAAAAGATCATGGAACAAGCATAAATTATAGATACGTTTGGGATGTATCAGGTGCATGTTGCCTGCCGTCTAAATACTTTGTCATCTTCTTGCCATGGCAGACAGATGGCAAAGCCCTTTGCCGTCCGCTACCAGCCGACGGACAGCAAAGAAGGCCCTTTACCGATGCAAGCGACCATAGAAATTTTGCCGTCTGCCGACAGACGGCAAAGGGCTTTGCCGTCCGCTATGGCACACGGCAAAGAAGCCGATTCCTATAATCCATGAGATTATGCAACTCCTTGACACCGGTGGAATACCTTTGGTGCATCAAACATCACTTTGTAACTGGGTGATCATAAACGTGCTCTAAATGTATCTCCAAGGGTGCCTGTTGGGTTGGCATGAATCGAGACTGGGATTTGTCACTCTGTATGATGGAGAGGTATCTTTGGGCCATCTTGGTAATGAAAAACATCACAAGAAGTTTGCAAGCAATGTGACTAAGGACCCAGTCACGGGATCTTGTATTGCAGAACGAGTAAAGAAACTTGTCGCTAACAAGATTCTTGAACCCGTAGGGTCTGCACGCTTAATGTTCGGTGATGATAGAGTAGTCACTACTAGGAAAAGGGCTATAGATGATATAGATACTAATGGCGCACCAGACAAGTAGTGCGCCACTACTATATAGCAGTGGCGCACCATGTGCAGGTGTGCCATTAGTGTGATGGACACTAATGGCGCACCACACACTCGGTGCACCACTACTATATTTTTTTTGCAAAAGTACTAATGACGCACCGGGGCAGAGTGCGCCATTACTAGTTTAACTAGTAATGACACACCACTCACCCAGTGCGCCACTACTATAATTTTTTTTGCAAAACTACTAATGGCGCACCACCAGTTGGTGCGCCATTAGTAACCAGGGTTACTAATGGTGCATTTGTAGGTGGAGCGCCACTACGTTTTTTTGCAAAACTACTAATGGCGCACCACCAGATGGTGCACCATTAGTAACCAGGGTTACTAATGGCGCATTTATAGGTGGTGCGCCACTACTATTTTTTTTATTTTTGCAAAACTACCCCTCTTCTCCTAGGGTTCCCCCCGCCCAGATCCGAATCCAATCCAATCCAATCCCGCCCCCTCTCGCCGGCGACGGGATGGAGGGGGCGCCGCGGCTGACGCACAGGACGGTGAGGGAGATATGGGAGCTGCCGGACGGGCCGGGGACCATCCAGCCGGTGCTGCAGGTGGCAGACCTGCGCGCCGTCACCACCAAGAACCACGTCGGCCACCAGTCGGAGCGCTACCGTATGCTGCTCTCCGATGGCGTCCACTCCTAGCAGTCCATGCTCGCCACCACCCACAACCACCTCGTCAAGACCGGCGCCCTCCGCCTCGGCTCCGTCGTCCACCTCCACGACATCACCTGCAACACCATCCAGACCCGCAGGTCCGCCCGCCTCTCCCCTTCGATTTCTCTCCTCCGACAATGACTGGATCTTGGCCCGCTTCCTTCCTTCGGTTCGATTCGCGGGGGCGCAAAAACCGGGGTACATATTATTATGAATCAAAAGATTTAGGGTTGCTGATGGGATCTTGGTATATACAGATGATAAGCAGCGAGACGGCGGCACCGACGGCCAAATGCAGGACGAGAGCAGGGACAATAGGTCCCTAGTTGACAATAACACAGCGCAGACGCTGTCGAGCGAGGACATCGAGGCGATGAAGCGGTGAGAGTTCGACCATGATCCACTGTGTCCTGGTTGAGTAGGATGCTTATTTGTCTGTTCCGTGTTTTAATAGGGAGGGCGTGAGCGGCGACGCGATTGTGGAGGCTTTGATAGCGAATAGCTCCACATTAGGAAATAAGATCGTGTTCTCACAGGTTAGCATCAGGCCATCAGTTACTGTCTAGTTTGATTCCTTGCTCGTTCTAGAGGATTATGAGGACTGATTTAGTTCAACCGTTTCGGTTGCAGGAGAAATACATGTTGGAACTATGCCCTAGGGGCAATAATAAATATAGTTATTATTATAATTCCTGAATCAAGATAATCGTTTATTATCCATGCTATAATTGTATTGAATAAAGACTTATATACATGTGTGGATACATAGACAAAACACTGTCCCTAGCAAGCCTCTAGTTGGCTAGCCAGTTGATCAATGATAGTCAGTGTCTTCTGATTATGAACAAGGTGTTGTTGCTTGATAACTGGATCACGTCATTAGGAGAATCACGTGATGGACTAGACCCAAACTAATAGACGTAGCATGTTGATCGTGTCATTTTGTTGCTACTGTTTTCTGCGTGTCAAGTATTTGTTCCTATGACCATGAGATCATATAACTCACTAACACCGGAGGAATATTTTGTGTGTATCAAACATCGCAACGTAACTGGGTGACTATAAAGATGCTCTACAGGTATCTCCGAAGGTGTTCGTTGAGTTAGTATGGATCAAGACTGGGATTTGTCACTTCGTGTGACGGAGAGGTATCTCGGGGCCCACTCGGTAATACAACATCACACACAAGCCTTGCAAGCAATGTGACTTAGTGTAAGTTGCGGGATCTTGTATTCCGGAACGAGTAAAGAGACTTGCCGGTAAACGAGATTGAAATAGGTATACAGATACTGACGATCGAATCTCGGGCAAGTAACATACCGAAGGACAAAGGGAATGACATACGGGATTATATGAATCCTTCGCACTGAGGTTCAAACGATAAGATCTTCGTAGAATATGTAGGATCCAATATGGGAATCCAGGTCCCGCTATTGGATATTGACCGAGGAGTCTCTCGGGTCATGTCTACATAGTTCTCGAACCCGCAGGGTCTGCACACTTAAGGTTCGACGTTGTTTTATGCGTATTTGAGTTATATGGTTGGTTACCGAATGTTGTTCGGAGTCCCGGATGAGATCACGGACGTCACGAGGGTTTCCAGAATGGTCCGGAAGCGAAGATTGATATATAGGATGACCTCATTTGATTACCGGAAGGTTTTCGGAGTTACCGGGAATGTACCAGGAATGACGAATGGGTTCCTGGAGTTCACCGAGGGGGGGGGCAACCCACCCTGGGGAAGCCCATAGGCATTGGGGGTGCCGCACTAGCCCTTAGTGGGCTGGTGGGACAGCCCAAAAGAGCCCTATGCGCATTGGAAGAAAAATCAAAGAGAAAAGAGAAAAAAAGGAAGGAGGTGGGAAAGGGAAGAAGGACTCCACCTTCCAAACCAAGTAGGACTCGGTTTGGGGGGGAGACCTTCCCCCTTGGCTCGGCCGAAGCCCTTAGGGGTCCTTGGACCCCAAGGCAAGGCTCCCCCTCTCCCTCCTATATATAGTGGGGTTTTAGGGCTGATTTGAGACAACTTTGCCACGGCAGCCCGACCACATATCTCCACGGTTTTACCTCTAGATCGCGTTTCTGCGGAGCTCGGGCGGAGCCCTACTGAGACGAGATCATCACCAACCTCTGGAGCGCCGTCACGCTGCCGGATAACTCTTCTACCTCTCCGTCTCTCTTGCTGGATCAAGAAGGCCGAGATCATCGTCGAGCTGTACGTGTGCTGAACGCGGAGGTGCCGTCCGTTCCGCACTAGATCGTGGGACTGATCGCGGGATAGTTTGCGGGGCGGATCGAGGGATGTGAGGACGTTCCACTACATCAACCGCGTTCACTAACGCTTCTGCTGTACGGTCTACAAGGGTACGTAGATCACACATCCCCTCTCGTAGATGGACATCACCATGATAGGTCTTCGTGCGCGTAGGAAATTTTTTGTTTCCCATGCGACGTTCACCAACAGTGGCATCATGAGCTAGGTTCATGTGTAGATGTCTTCTCGAGTAGAACACAAAAGTTTTTGTGGGCGGTGATGTGCGTTTTGCTGCCCTCCTTTGTGTTTTCTTGATTCTGCGGTATTGTTGGATCGAAGCGGCTCGGACCGACATTACTCGGACACTTACGAGAGACTGGTGTCATCGCTACGAGTAACTCCGTTTCTCAAAGATGATTGGCGGATGTCAGTTTCTCCAACTTTAGTTGAATCGGATTTGACCGAGGAGGTCATTGGATGAGGTTAAATAGCAACTCATATATCTCCTTGTGGTGTTTGCGTAAGTAAGATGCGATCCTACTAGATACCCATGGTCACCACGTAAAACATGCAACAACAAAATTAGAGGACGTCTAACTTGTTTTTGCAGGGTATGCTTGTGATGTGATATGGCCAACGATGTGATGTGATATATTGGATGTATGAGATGATCATGTTGTAATAGATAATATCGACTTGCACGTCGATGGTACGGCAACTGGCAGGAGCCATAGGGTTGTCTTTATAACTAACGTTTGTGCTTGCAGATGCGTTTACTATTTTGCTAGGATGTAGCTTTAGTAGTAATAGCATGAGTAGCACGACAACCCCGATGGCGACACGTTGATGGAGATCATGGTGTGGCGCCGGTGACAAGAAGATCGTGCCGGTGCTTTAGTGATGGAGATCAAGGAGCACATGATGATGGCCATATCATGTCACTTATGAATTGCATGTGATGTTAATCCTTTTATGCACCTTGTTTTGCTTAGAACGACGATAGCATTATGAGGTGATCTCTCACTAAAATTTCAAGACGAAATTGTGTTCTCCCCGACTGTGCACCATTGCTATAGTTCGTCGTTTCGAGACACCATGTGATGATCGGGTGCGATAGACTCAACGTTCACATACAACGGGTGCAAAACAGTTCCGCACGCGGAACACTCGGCTTAAGCTTGACGAGCCTAGCATGTGCAGGCATGGCCTCGGAACACATGAGACCGAAAGGTCTATCATGAATCATATAGATGATATGATTAGCATAGGGATGCTTACCACTGAAACTATACTCAACTCACGTGATGATCGGACTTGAGCTAGTGTAAGTGGATCATGAACCACTCAAATGACTAGAGAGATGTACTTTTTGAGTGGGAGTTTAGCGAGTAATTTGATTAAGTTAAACTCTAATTATCTTGAACATAGTCTAAGTCCACTTTGAATATATTTGTGTTGTAGATCATGGCTCATGCGACAGTCACCCTGAATTTTAATACGTTCCTAGAGAAAGCTAAGTTGAAAGATGATGGAAGCAACTTTGTAGACTGGGCTCGTAATCTTAAGCTAATCTTACAAGCTGGGAAGAAGGATTATGTCCTTAATGCTGCGCTAGGAGATGAACCACCCGCTACGGCTGATCAGGATGTTAAGAACGCTTGGTTAGCATGTAAGGAGGACTACTCAGTAGTTCAATGTGCAGTCTTGTATGGCTTAGAACCGGGACTTCAACGTCGCTTTGAGCGTCATGGAGCATTTGAGATGTTCCAGGAGTTGAAGTTTATCTTTCAGAAGAACGCCCGGATCGAGAGGTATGAGACCTCCGATAAATTCTATGCTTGCAAGATGGAGGAGAACTCGTCTGTCAGTGAACATGTGCTCAAAATGTCTGGTTACTCAAACCGTCTAGCTGAGCTGGGGATTGAACTCCCGCAAGAAGCTATCACTGACAGAATCCTTCAATCACTGCCGCCAAGCTATAAAGGCTTTGTGTTGAACTACAACATGCAAGGGATGAACAAGTCTCCCGGCGAGTTGTTTGCGATGCTGAAAGTCGCAGAGTCTGAACTCCGTAAAGAGCATCAAGTGTTGATGGTGAATAAGACCACTAGTTTCAAGAGAAACGGCAAAGGCAAGAAGGGTAATTCTAAGAAGAGCGGCAAGCCTGTTGCCAATCCGACGAAGAAACCCAAAGCTGGACCTAAGCCTGAAACAGAGTGTTACTATTGCAAGGGTATGGGTCACTGGAAGCGCAATTGCCCCAAGTATCTGGCTGATAAGAAGGCGGCCAAAGAAAAATCAGGTATATTTGATATACATGTTATTGATGTGTACTTAACCGGCTCTCGTAGTAGTGCCTGGGTATTCAATACCGGTTCTGTTGCTCATATTTGCAACTCGAAACAGGAACTGCGGAATAGACGAAGGCTGGCGAAAGATGAAGTGACGATGCGCGTAGGAAATGGTTCCAAGGTTGATGCAATCGCTGTCGGCACAGTTTCACTTCAGTTACCATCAGGATTAGTTATGAACTTAAATCATTGTTATTTAGTGCCTGCGTTGAGCATGAACATTATATCTGGATCTTGTTTATTGCGAGACGGTTACTCTTTTAAGTCAGAGAATAATGGTTGTTCTATTTCTATGAGTAACATCTTTTATGGTCATGCACCCAATGTGAGAGGATTGTTCATATTGAATCTTGATAGTGATACACACATACATAACATTGAGACCAAAAGAGTTAGAGTTAACAATGATAGCGCCATATTTTTGTGGCACTGCCGCTTAGGTCATATTGGTGTAAAGCACATGAAGAAACTCCATGCCGATGGACTTTCGGAGTCACTTGACTTTGATTCACTTGACACGTGCGAACCATGCCTCATGGGCAAGATGACTAAAACTCCGTTCTCCGGAACAATGGAGCGTGCAAGTGACTTGTTGGAAATCATACATACCGATGTGTGTGGTCCGATGAGCGTAGAGGCACGCGGCGGATATTGTTATTTTCTCACCTTCACTGACGATTTGAGTAGATATGGTTATGTCTACTTAATGAAGCACAAGTCTGAAACATTTGAAAAGTTCAAGCAATTTCAGAGTGAAGTTGAAAATCATCGTAACAAGAAGATCAAGTTCCTACGGTCTGATCGTGGGGGTGAATATCTGAGTTTCGAGTTTGGTGCTCACTTAAGACAATGTGGAATTATTTCACAGTTGACACCTCCTGGAACACCACAGCGTAATGGTGTGTCCGAACGTCGTAATCGTACTTTATTAGAGATGGTGCGATCTATGATGTCTCTTACCAATTTGCCATTATCATTTTGGGGTTATGCATTAGAAACAGCTGCATTCACTTTAAATAGGGCACCATCAAAATCCGTTGAGACGACACCATACGAACTGTGGTATGGCAAAAGGCCAAAACTGTCGTTTCTTAAAGTTTGGGGATGTGATGCTTATGTCAAAAAGCTTCAGCCTGAAAAGCTGGAACCCAACGCGGAAAAGTGCATCTTCATAGGTTACCCAAAAGAGACAGTTGGGTACACCTTCTATCTCAATTCCGAGGGCAAAATGTTTGTTGCTAAAAACGGAGCTTTTCTCGAGAAGGAGTTTCTCTCGAGAGAATTGAGTGGGAGGAAGATAGAACTTGACGAGGTTGTCGAACCTCTCATCCCTCTGGATGGTGGCGCAGGGCAAGTGGAAACCTCTGTCATTGCGACGCCGGTTGAGGAGGAAGTTAATGATGATGATCATGAAACTCCGGTTCAAGTTTCTGTCGAACCACGCAGGTCGACGAGACCACGTGCTGCTCCAGAGTGGTACGGTAATCCCGTCTTGTCAATCATGTTGTTAGACAACAATGAACCTGCAAATTATGAAGAAGCGATGGTGGGCCCAGATTCCAACAAATGGCTAGAAGCCATGAAGTCCGAGATAGGATCCATGTATGAGAACAAAGAGTGGACTTTGGAAGTACTACCTGAGGGCCGCAAGGCTATTAAGAACAAATGCATCTTTAAGAGGAAGACGGACGCTGACGGCAATGTGACCGTTTATAAAGCTCGACTTGTGGCAAAGGGTTTTTCACAAGTTCAAGGAGTTGACTACGATGAGATATTCTCACCCGTAGCGATGCTTAAGTCCGTCAGAATCATGTTAGCGATAGCTGCATTTTTCGACTATGAAATTTGGCAGATGGATGTCAAAACGGCGTTCCTTAACGGTTTCCTTAAGGAAGAGTTGTATACAATGCAACCCGAAGGTTTTGTCGATCCTAAGAATGCTAACAAGGTGTGCAAGCTCCAGCGATCCATTTATGGACTGGTGCAAGCATCTCGGAGTTGGAACAAACGCTTTGATGAGGTGATCAAAGCATTTGGGTTTATACAAGTGGTTGGAGAATCTTGTATTTACAAGAAAGTGAGTGGGAGCTATGTGGCGTTTCTAATATTATATGTGGATGACATATTGCTGATGGGAAACAACGTAGAGTTTTTGGAGAGCATAAAGGATTACTTGAATAAAAGTTTCTCTATGAAGGACCTAGGAGAAGCTGCTTACATTCTAGGCATTATGATCTACAGGGATAGATCAAAACGCCTGATAGGACTTTCACAAAGCACATACCTCGATAAAGTTTTGAAGAGGTTCAAAATGGAACAGTCCAAGAAAGGGTTCTTGCCAGTTTTACAAGGTACGAGATTGAGTAAGACTCAGTGCCCAGCAACTGATGAGGATAGAGAGCATATGCGCTCCGTCCCCTATGCTTCAGCCATAGGTTCTATCATGTATGCAATGTTGTGCACTAGACCGGACGTTAGCCTGGCCATAAGTATGGCAGGTAGGTTTCAGAGTAATCCAGGAGTGGATCACTGGACGACGGTCAAGAATATCCTGAAGTACCTCGAAAGGACTAAGGAGATGTTTCTCGTGTATGGAGGTGACGAAGAGCTCGCCGTAAAAGGTTACGTCGATGCAAGCTTTGACACAGATCCGGACGACTCTAAGTTGCAAACCGGATACGTATTTATTCTTAATGGGGGTGCGGTAAGCTGGTGCAGTTCCAAGCAGAGCGTCGTAGCAGATTCTACATGTGAAGCGGAGTACATGGCTGCCTCGGAGGCGGCTAAGGAGGGTGTCTGGATGAAGCAGCTCATGACGGATCTTGGAGTGGTGCCAAGCGCACTAAATCCAATAACCTTGTTCTGTGACAACACGGGTGCCATTGCCCTTGCAAAGGAACCACGGTTTCACAAGAAGTCCAGACACATCAAACGACGCTTCAACCTCATCCGCGACTACGTCGAAGGGGAGGACGTAAATATATGCAAAGTGCACACGGATCTGAATGTAGCAGACCCGCTGACTAAACCTCTTCCACGGGCAAAGCATGATCAACACCAGAACTGTATGGGTGTTAGATTTATTACAATGTAATTCGCATGATGATGTGAGGGCTAGATTATTGACTCTAGTGCAAGTGGGAGACTGTTGGAATTATGCCCTAGAGGCAATAATAAATATAGTTATTATTATAATTCCTGAATCAAGATAATCGTTTATTATCCATGCTATAATTGTATTGAATAAAGACTTATATACATGTGTGGATACATAGACAAAACACTGTCCCTAGCAAGCCTCTAGTTGGCTAGCTAGTTGATCAACGATAGTCAGTGCCTTCTGATTATGAACAAGGTGTTGTTGCTTGATAACTGGATCACGTCATTAGGAGAATCACGTGATGGACTAGACCCAAACTAATAGACGTAGCATGTTGATCGTGTCATTTTATTGCTACTGTTTTCTGCGTGTCAAGTATTTGTTCCTATGACCATGAGATCATATAACTCACTAACACCGGAGGAATACTTTGTGTGTATCAAACATCGCAACGTAACTGGGTGACTATAAAGATGCTCTACAGGTATCTCCGAAGGTGTTCGTTGAGTTAGTATGGATCAAGACTGGGATTTGTCACTCCGTGTGATGGAGAGGTATCTCGGGGCCCACTCGGTAATACAACAGCACACACAAGCCTTGCAAGCAATGTGACTTAGTGTAAGTTGCGGGATCTTGTATTACAGAACGAGTAAAGAGACTTGCCGGTAATCGAGATTGAAATAGGTATACGGATACTGACGATCGAATCTCGGGCAAGTAACATACCGAAGGACAAAGGGAATGACATACGGGATTATATGAATCCTTCGCACTGAGGTTCAAACGATAAGATCTTCGTAGAATATGTAGGATCCAATATGGGCATCCAGGTCCCGCTATTGGATATTGACCGATGAGTCTCTCGGGTCATGTCTACATACTTCTCGAACTCGCAGGGTCTGCACACTTAAGGTTCGACGTTGTTTTATGCGTATTTGAGTTATATGGTTGGTTACCGAATGTTGTTCGGAGTACCGGATGAGATCACGGACGTCACGAGGGTTTCCGGAATGGTCCAGAAACGAAGATTGATATATAGGATGACCTCATTTGATTACCGGAAGGTTTTCGGAGTTACCAGGAATGTACGGGGAATGACGAATGGGTTCTGGGAGTTCACCGGGGGGGGGGGGGCAACCCACCCCGGGGAAAACCATAGGCATTGGGGGTGCCGCACCAGCCCTTAGTGGGCTGGTGGGACAGCCCAAAAGAGCCCTATGCGCATTGGAAGAAAAATCAAAGAGAAAAGAGAAAAAAAGGAAGGAGGTGGGAAAGGGAAGAAGGACTCCACCTTCCAAACCAAGTAGGACCCGGTTTGGGGGGGGGGAGACCTTCCCCCTTTGCTCGGCCGAAGCCCTTAGGGGTCCTTGGGCCCCAAGGCAAGGCTCCCCCTCTCCCTCCTATATATAGTGGGGTTTTAGGGCTGATTTGAGACAACTTTGCCACGGCAGCCCGACCACATATCTCCATGGTTTTACCTCTAGATCGCGTTTCTGCGGAGCTCGGGCGGAGCCCTGCTGAGACGAGATCATCACCAACCTCCGGAGCGCCGTCACGCTGCCGGATAACTCTTCTACCTCTCCGTCTCTCTTGCTGGATCAAGAAGGCCGAGATCATCGTCGAGCTGTACGTGTGCTGAACGCGGAGGTGCCGTCCGTTCGGCACTAGATCGTGGGACTGATCGCGGGATAGTTCGCGGGGCGGATCGAGGGACGTGAGGACGTTCCACTACATCAACCGCGTTCACTAACGCTTCTGCTGTACGGTCTACAAGGGTACGTAGATCACACATCCCCTCTCGTAGATGGACATCACCATGATAGGTCTTCGTGCGCGTAGGAAATTTTTTGTTTCCCATGCGACGTTCACCAACAATACAAACTCAAGAAACAAAACAAATATGCACCTAAAGTGATTTTGCGATGCCCCTCTACGAGAAGGTATCCCTTGCTGCCCTTTTTGCAGCAGGACAAATATCGCATATGTTTTGCAAGTGAATGCTATCAAACTTGTGGTGCTGTACACTATGACAATCACATATGTACTGTTTGATTTGAATACAAAGATACATCTTCTGATTTGCTCCTTGTAGTGGATGTCTGGTCCAAAGTAGTGAACCAATATCTCGGAAGTATCTTCTTAGCTGAAGTTTGAAGATTGTTGTAGAGTGTGAATACATAGGACAAGTAAGAAAGACTTTGTTGCATTATTTGTAATTTTGTTGCCTTCTATTTCCACGTCAACGTCATGTCTCTATGGTGGTAATCTAGTCTGTTGTGCCTAAACTTACATAGCCCAGATAACCTTACGTCACACCAACTTCTACCAGGTAGTGTGTTACAACGTACAATTTGGAGGCATTTGAATACACGCTTCATCTGTGTTTCTTTGAGGGATGCAGGAACATGATGATTATATATGCTATCATCATTCATCAATACAACCAAATTTGTGCTTCTTAATTCGGAAACAGCATGAAACATATTGAATCGAGAGATAAAGTGGGTAGAGAGCGAAAATAAGAAGATGACTAAAATGAAATGTTGTTTTTGAACTTATAGATTGTGGAATTTTGTTTCCATTGCTGTTCTTTTGAATATTCGTGTATCCTCTGTTTAATTAGAAAGTGGTGGTATAGGCTGTTCACAACAAGAAATAACTTGTCACTTTATAAAATTCACAGTGCAAAATAATTTTTTAGGTTGGTTTGGTGGGGCTGGGTAAGTTTTAGTTTTCTCTTAATAGAACATGTCACTTTTCCAGCCTTTGGTTTGAAAGATTACCGAGCGAACTGGATTTAACTTAGCTATCTGGAAAGTTGGTGTAATTTCGAAATAATTCTGTTGTAACTCATATTTGTAAAGTGCTTGGCACTTGAAAATATAATTGCCTTTTTTTATTTGGCTCATTAGACTTAGTGCAAAATTATCTAATATTGTTATTCCCTTTTATGCTACAACATTTGTGAGACGTATTTCAAGAAGTACCCAGCTCGAATAGGGTAATTATTATTTCACTTTCATTACTTGCTAGAGCTAATCTATTGTTGTCCTTATCATCATCATAGTCAATTTTTTTATCTGGTTGCCTAGAAACAACAGAAGTGCATAGCTATAGCACTTAGTTAATGCTGTCTTTTCTGTGTTCCCCAGGTTTATGCGAGTTGATGCGCTCTCCCTCTTGTTGTCTATGGCAAATGTTGGTGCATATTCAGATGTGCTTGCCGTTGATATGGTAGGGGGTTTAGTTGTTGGAGCTGTAGCTGAACGCTTAGGAGGTAAATTATGCTTTCTCTTGTGACACTGGATATTATTTGGTGTTAACCAATCGAATGGAATTTAGTTTGATTGAGATTGTACTCCATTTAATATGTTTTGTCAAAAGACACTATTTTAACCTAGCTGGTTGTTGAAAAATCACCCTGATTTCAGTGGAAAGCTGCTACATATCAATCTTTTACTTGGTATATGTGCAATAGAAAATGTTATGGCATGTAATCACTAATTCTCACAAGTCGCGCTTGTTTCCACCAAACTGCAATATATCTCTACAAATATGAAAGCTATAGACTGATCTGCCACTGCTAGCTCGAGGTGTTTGTAAATATTTGTAAAGCTGTTACATATCAATCTTTTACCTGGTATATTTGCACTACTTATTATGAATCGAAAGATCTAGAGATGTCGAATCTGCAGTGTCCGCTCGTATGAGGTCTGAAACTTGTTGTGCTATTTAGATGAATATAGTACTGTTGATAAAGTGAGGGGAATTTCTTGTTTGATCCCGTGTTATTTAGATGAATCTTTTTAGCTTTTCATGTCTGCTGGTGTGCCAAGAATTAGTGTGCGAGCTGCAATCTTGCTCTTCCGTGGCCTGTAAATATAGTTTGGTTTCCTCTCCCACCGTGATTTGACGTGTCGTTGTGTTTTTGCGGGTGTACTCTGATCCAATGAAATGCACTTTGCTTTTCATGTGTTATTAACAAGTACCAGTGCCAAGAACGCTAGTTCTTTACGTGGACGAGTAAAGTTGGTCCGGGCCGCTTCATCCCATAATCCCGCTGAATCAAGAAAAGACTAAGGAGGGAAGCAATCTGAACATCAACACCCACAAACTCCTTTGTGTTCTACTCGTGATGTCATCTACGCATAAACCTGGCTCTTGTACCACTGTTGGGTTATGTTGCATGGGAAACAAAAAAAATTCCTACGCACATACAAGACCTATCCATGGAGATGAGCGTCTACGAGAGGAGAGATCGTATCCACATACCCTTATAGATCGCTAAGCAGGAAGCATTAAGAAATGCGGCTAATGTAGTCAAACGTCTTCGCTATCCAAATTGTAAGTCGTCCCACGATCCAATCACGATCTAGTGTCGAACATACGACACCTCCGCGTTGAGCACATGTACAACTCGATGACAATCTCCGCATCCTTGATCCAGCAAGCAAGGTCGGAGAGGTAGATGAGTTCTCCGGCAGCACAACGACGTGGTGGCGGTGGTGGTGAAATAATATGGAAGGGATTTGCTGAGCTCTACCGAACTAATCTAGAGGAGAAAGATGATCTAGAAAAGAGAGGGCAACACGTGGCTTTTCAGGTGTTGGGCTTCCCTCAAACCTCCACTATATATAGGAGGAAGGGGTGGGTGGAGGATCCATAGGGTTTCCCCTAGGGCCTTGGCCGTCGGCCAAGAGGTGGCATCCACCTCCAACAAGGAGGTGGGGCGCGGGGAGGAGTCCTACTCCAATAAGGACTCCTCCCACCCTTCACCTTTTTCCACTTGGGCGCATGGGATCTCATGGGGTCGGTTGGCCAGCCCACCAGGGGCTGGTGCGCCACCTCTTGGGACCATGTGCCCCCCGGGGTGGGTGACCCCCCCCCCCCCGGTGGACCCCCGGAACCTATTCTTCACTCCCGGTACACTACGGGAAATACCCGAAACTTATCCGGAACCCAAATACCACTTTCCTATATATAAATCTTTACCTTCCTACCATTCCAGAGCTTGTCGTGACGTTCGGGATCTCATCCGGGACTCCTAACAACCTTCGGTCACCAACATACATAACTCAATAATACCGAAATGTCACCGAACGTTAAGTGCGCAGACAATGCAGGTTCGAGAACTATGTAGACATGACCGAGACACCTCTACAGCCAATAACCAATAACAGGATCTGGATGACCATATTGGTTCCTACATATTCTACGAAAATCTTTATTGGTTGAACCTCTGTGTCAAGGATTCAGTTAATACTGTGCGTTGTTTCCTTTGTCCATCTGTATGTTAGTTGCCCGATATTCGATCGTCGGTATCTGCATACCTAGTTCAATCTCGTTACCGTCAAGTCTCTTTACTCGTTCCGTAATACAAGATCATGTGGCTATTTCTTTAGTCACATTGCTTGCAAACTTGTTGTGATGCGGTATTACCGAGTGGGCCCTGAGGTACCTCTCCGTCATTCGGAGTGACAAATTCCTTTCTTGATTCATGCCAACTCAACAGTCACCCTTGGAGATACCTGTAGAGCATCTTTATAGTCACTCAGTTACGCTGCGACGTTTGATACACACAAGGTAATATTCCGGTGTCAGTGAGTTGCATGACCTCATGTCATAGGAACAACGATTTGACATGCAGAAAACAATAGCAATAAACTGACATGATCATATGCTATGTTCATAGTTTGGGTCTTGTCCATCACATCATTCTCCTAATGATGTGATCCCGTTATCAAATGGCAACTCATGTCTATGGCCAGGAGACCTTGACCATCTTTGATCAACGAGCTAGTCTTTTAGAGGCTCACTAGGGACAGTGTGTTGTCTATGTATCCATACATGTATTTGAGTTTCCAAACAATACAATTCTAGCATGGATAATAAACAGTTATCATGAACAAGGAAATATAATAATAACCACTTTATTATTGCCTCTAGGGTATATTTCCAACACGGACAACACAAGGCAAAGAATAAGAAGGTTAAGACGGAGAAGAAGGCTTCAATTTCCTCGATGCTTCCCCCTTTGCCAACCTGTGATGTTGACGACCACTACGCGGACTCCTAAAGCCACTTCGCCATGCCCTCCACCTTCGATGGCCAACTACAACTCCAATTTGGATGAGACAAGGAGCGAGGCTGACGTGCTCGAGGGTATGCCTGAAATGTTTTTTTTGTTTTTGGATTGCAATTGCTTAAGAGAAGGATGCATGATGTGATATTGGTTTCTAGGTTCCTTATTTGCCTTTGTAGTAAGAAATTGGATGAGGATTTAACTACTTTCAAGACTGAATTGAATGCACGAACACACTCGGTCTCGATGAGACTGTCATGTCAAGCCATGTACCCAAGAGATGACAAGAAATTCCGACGTTGTTGACGAGGTTGATGAGGTGGAGGACGTCAAAGAGCCCCAGACTAACAAGAAGAGAAGTAGGGCTTGCAACTAGAATATTGAGGAAGAACTTTTTTGTGCAAAGCTTGAGTCAACATCTCTCTCGGCGCCACGTTCGGGTCCAACCAAGAAAAAGAGAAATTTTATCAAAGGATCAAGGGGTACTAATATAACAATGCGATCATCCACTCCAACCACATAATCAACTCTCTCACTCGTCGTTGGAGTGTGATCCAAGACCAATGCAACCGGTGGGAAGAATATGTTGAGCAAGTCAACCTTGCGTGTCGCCAGTTGTAGTGCCCATCAATGAGTATGATCCCAACATTCAAGCTCTTCACAAGGGAAGGAACAATAGTAATGACTTTAAAGCATTTACTTTGTATCATTGTTAGACGAAGCTTGACGGACATGAGAATTGGACAAGACAAAACTTTGAAACAATGCAAAAGACGCAAAGCCTCAATAGGAGTGTTGATGATGACTTGGTAGATAATCCAGCCACTCCTCATGTGCATACGGATGGATCTAAATCAAAAAGCATGAATAATGGGTGTGTTGGAGCATACAAGGAAGATTTGATTATGAGTACGGAAATTAGAAGGCATTGGCAGCCGATAGGAAGGAGGAGAAGATGAATTGTTTCCATGCTATGAAGTTCATGTAGGAGGGGAAATAGAAGGAAAGGGGAAAAGCCAAGAAGAGGAAGATGCTAATGGAGAAAAACACTTGCACTTGAGGTGAAAAAGATTAAAATTAAGGTTGAGGAGAAAAACAAAAAGATTGATATTGTGAAGCAAATGCTTTTGGCGGCCGAGGAGGAAAGGAACAAGAGGGTGTGTGAGGAACATGCTATCATGTTGATGGATCATAGCAATATTGGGAGTTTGCACGTGGCGACATCTTGGCTAACATATGTGTTGGCAGCTACGATGGTGGCAACGATAATGGTGGTGCCCGAGGCGCATGAAGACCATGTGAACTTAGATGGCATTTGGTCCATCATGTGTTGGTGTTTTATTGGAATGAACTTGTTCATCAACGCCTTTCGGCACGAATTATGATTCATTTAATTGTTTGATAGATCCGTCCAAGGTACAGTGGAATGCATGTTTTGACCATAAAACCTTAACTAAACATAAACTATGAAATAAATTGCCATGCAAATGGAGAAATAAATGATCGTATATATTTGGGTCATTTAAGTAGCCAAATAGGAAGGATCACGGAATCCAAATTTCCCTCTTTAATCACACCAATTTTGGTAAATTAATTATCTTTGAGGCCAACACCTTGCTCAATTGCCACCCTAATAAATATCACGTCCCCTAGAGATCCGCAAAGGCCCACATGTATGGCCAATATCCTCTTTAGTTACCCCATGTATTCCAAGGAATAAAGTATTTAGGGACAAACACAAATTATATGGATTTGCTTATAGGCCTAAGATTGTTAAACTGGCCAAATAGTTCATTTGGGTGTTTGCTATTTCAAATAGCTTAATATGCCTATAGTTTAATTTGGATCATCATAAAAATAATAGCTCCACGTAGAAAAGTTATGTATGTATGCTACAACTATAATTTATTAATGCTTTAGACCACTTGACTCTGACTATAATAAAATTATATTTCAACTATTTCTCTCAAAAGTACAAACCGGTATACAATATATTTTTAACACTTTAAAACATGCCAACTTATTTCACAATAGCGAAGTTATTCTTGTAACACAACAACAAGAGATCAGAAGGTGCACGGAAGTCACCATGGCATGCTCGTACCCTAGACCCCCAACACTTGTTTATTGATCAACGACGATGGTGGAGGCGTAAGGGGTAACACCACCCCTGAGTTTTCATTGGGGATTGGCGAGGGAGGGTTCTTCATTGGTATCCTCCGACCCAAGCGCCTCGCAGTCCTCGTCCCTAACACCTTTTCTCCTGCATAATGCATCCCATCCGGCGCACTCCAAACACCAATATCACCATCTAGCATCATCACAATAATTATATCAACACACACAAATACATACATACATACATATATATGTATAAAAAATCTGGGATTCAGAGACATCCGAAGGTAACTCAGCGGCGCATATAGATATACCTGGAGCCTGACGCAGTAGGTCATGTGCGGCAGGCACACATGGATAGGAAGCCATCAACGGTAGGAGAAGGAGGAAGACGACGACGAGGAGGAAACATGTGGCCCTTTGTTGGTACATCATGTCGTCTGAAGGGGGAGGGGTTGGTACGATGGGATATCAAGAAGACGAAGAGGAAAATAGAGGAAATTGCGCGCACACACACAATGATGAGAGTAGCTAATGAATCAGTTGTGTGTGAAGCTGGAAATCAAAGCTAAGCATAAGAATAAATAGGGAAAAAGGTCTGGAAGCAAATTTAAAAGGGAAAAAACTTATGCACAAGATAAATAAAATTTGGTGAGTTAGTAGCTAGATTAGATAGATAGTGAGAGATAGAGCTTGCTTTATGCGTGATGTGAGTTGTTCATTTGTCTGATTGCGACACTCTTAAATACTCCGCCAGCTATGTTGCGTGTGTTGACCATGCATGGCTATATCTATGTTGCTTCACTGCGACCCTCGTGATATGCTAGTCCCTTTGCCAATTCTCGTGTGGTCCTTCCCCTTCACATCTCTTATTCGATGAAGTGGATCAAGCCGTGAGCCCATGATTAGCTTGGACCAAAATGCAGTTTAGCCTACCAAAGGCTCATAACCTTTGTCACTTAATCAATCGATGTACTATTAACTTTATATTTGTCCCCTAAACAAAATTAGGGGGTGGCTACGAATAAAGAAACTGAAAAAATTAATTCTTTTGTACGGAGTGTGAGAGAATAACTCAAGTCCAACATTTTACTTGCAAAGATAATTTAAAGCCTCGGAGTCCTTCAAGTTTGGTTTCAAGGGGAAAAGAGGGATCCCTCCCCTCGGTTCCCTGGTGCCACCATGGGTTGCCCTTCCCTTTCTCGACCTCTTCAGCGGTGGAAAGGTGGGGGTGCCCCGCATCTGGGTTGTCTAGTGCGTAAATAAGGTGTGCCCTTGTGTGTCGCGCGGTGGCGTGGTCAAGGGACTGATGAAACACATATGAAAATAATATTGATCCTTGCTCCCCTTCAACGATGACACTCCCAGCTTTGACATTGAACGATCTATGGATGTTGGACATGATGATGTAATCCTTGCTCCCTTTAAACGATGACAAATTAACCTGATATTACAACCTTTCTTTATCTGGGTTGTAATATATTTCTTTACCGGGGTTGTCTTGTACTGTTGGTTTGTGTCCAATAGATCTGAGTGTCTTTTCGTAAAAAAATGTTAAGACAATAATTTTTCTGTCTATGTCCTTGCAAATCATAGGCAAGTGAGCATCAAATCGCGTACTTGTATCCATAGTCGATCGATAACAACAACAACGTGAATCATACTTAACCATGGTGCTCATGTCGTTGGCGTTGGGTGAGGGGGCTTCTTCACTCGCACCCTCTCCCTAATGCACGAATCAAGTGGGTCATCCTACATGATGTGCATAGTTTACTTCCGTTTTCTTGTTCAAATCAACGCAAAAAACACACACACACACAATGATTTCTCTATTTATTGGTTCTATTTGGCCTATTTTACTTATGTTTTCTTCTCTTTCTCTTTCATTTCTTTTTCCTTCTTTCATAATTCATGAACTTCTTTTGAAATTGTAAACTTTTCTTAAATTTATGAAAATTTCAAATTCATGAACATTTTCTTAAACTCGTGTAATTTTTTTTCAAAACCCGGAACTTTTTTCTGAATACATGAACTTTTTCAAATGCATGAATACTTTTCAAATCCATGAACTACTTTCATCTTGTACGAACTTTTTTTCAAATTCATGAACTTATTTGGAAACCAAAGAAAAAATTTCATATCCGCAAACTTAATTTCAGAATTCATGAACTTTTTCCAGTTACTGTACTTTTTTTTAAACCGGTGAAGTTTTTCCAAATCTGTGACGTCTTCTAAATGTTGGCTTTTTTCTTGTAATTCTTTTTTTTCTTCAGAAGTGGTGAACTTTTCAAATGTGCGAAGCTGTTTTCAAAATCCATGATCTATCTTTCAATTTTTATGTTTTTCTAAATCGATGATTATTCTTCAAACTCAAAAGAATTATTTAAAAATAACCATAATCTATTTTTCTTCCAATTTTTTTAAATTTATGAACTATTTTTGTTTTTGCAAACTTTTTAAATCAATTTTTTATTTCAGTGTTTTTTCTTCCTATTCAATGGTTGACTGGCAAACTAGTCAACCCTAACCAAGGTAGCCAAGGGAACCTTGGACGTGCGACCACGTGGGCATCTAATTGAGCCGGCCCCGAATTGGGCGCGTGGGCGCGGTTTCTCCTAACCAATGCTTAAGGCGCCAACCAGCAGATCTCCATAGCACATACATCACCTCTATTTGTACATCCCTCTGCAAGTCTGACTCGTTAGTACGCTGATGCGTGCGGCATTGGGTGAGTTCTCTCTATGCGTAACATAACTACGAACATGCCTCCAGAGACACAAGAGGATTTTTCAATTTAGTATAAGTATTGTGTTGTCATCTTTACTAGTTAAGATGTGAATGTCATTTCCCTTCATCTTAATCATCTTCACGTCTACCGACTTAATCATATGTATTGTGTTGTCGTCTTCGCTAGATTTGGAAAAAATCATGAATTTAAATTTTTCATGGATTTCAAAGTGAATTCTATAAACATTTCCCAATTTTAAAAGTACTGATGTTTTTCTAAATTCTAAACTAAAATATTAAGACGCACGACTTTTATAAATGTTCATGGATTTTTGAAAACTTCATGAAATTGATAAAAAGTTCAAGAAATGTTAAAAAAGTTGAATTGAGAAATAGTTTTTAGAAAACTTTATAATATTATGGATTTTTTGAATAACGAAGCATAAGAAATAAGAAATAAAATTAAAAAGTAAGAGAAACAATTGAGAAATGAAAAATGAAAAATAAAAGAAAAAGAAAATACATAACAGAGTGATAACATGCAAAAAAATAGTAAGATAAAACAGAGAAACCCAACTAAAAAAAGCCCACATGGGGGAGTCCTCTACACGACTACCCGCTGGGATGGGGAATTCCCTAAGAACATAATCAACTCTACTAATAGACCGTATGTACGTTGTCACAGGCTACATGATATGTTATTTCTAATATTCAAATTTAACACAAAATCACCATCCCAAGATGCCTCTTTTTTTTTGTCAAAACCTCCCCTTCCGTTTGGTTTTTCGTGGTAGCGATGCATTTCTTGCTAGAGGCACCTCCTTTAAAAGGATGTTCACCTCATCTTCGCCGTGCATTGCAACGATGATAAAAAAATAATGTAATAACAATATAATAGAGTGGGTTAAACTAACACATATTATTCATAACAACAAATAACTATATAGATCACCATCAAAGGTCCATTTAACTTTACAAACGCATATCAACGTTGGAAGTGAGTGGCAATGTGATCGTATCTGTATAGTCACCTCAGTCACCAATAAGCTTCACCTCCATCTCACATATCATTCATTGATAGCAGGGATAACTATCGTTCTTTTTTTTACTCGTCCTATCCTACATCTTCTACTCTAGCTTATTCGTTAACCCGTTTCATTGGCGCCAACCAGCACCACGTCAACATTAGTGGGGTCGTATTCGACGCCTCATCTTCTTCTTTCTCATTTCTAGTCAGTTTTAGTTCTCATTCCTACTTATTTCTAGAATACTTATTTTTTTGGAACACACTTTCTTTCTATTATAGCATGAACCACCTTGCGAGTGTTGTGTCTTGTTGTCATGATGGGCGAATTTTTCGTCAATCGTCAGCGTGTGGACATCCTGCAAAGCATATTCATCATCAATCTTGGTGAACGCTATGTCGCCCAAGTCGCGAGCGCACGGTGGCCATTGTCCATGCTCGAAAGTGGTGCTCGGCCATGTCAGTGAGAGATTGTTGATCGTCCTTGCCCCCAAACGCTTTTAAAATAATTCGACACAATTTAGCCACTTGCTTAGTTAATTAAGTACAAAAATGATTAACGGCTTATCTAATCGTGTGTGTGCCTAATTAACTAGCAACAAAATCAATTAATTATGTGATTAAATCCCTACTTCTAATTATATGTAGGCATAGATAATTGTTTACCTAATTAATTAATTGCATTAATGACTCGATTGCCATATTGATTCAGTGTGAAAATATTTCCTATTTAAATGGATCAAATTAATTGCACATGTAATGAAATATCTAGCCAATAAATTGCATTGAAGGTTTTATTTTTAAATTGATATAGTGCTCGTTTTCTAAAATATTTTCGCATAAATGGCTGCTACGAACGACGATAATGACGGTCGAGTATTGTAGGACACATTTTGTTAACGAATTTCTTGACATTTGAATGAATACATTTCATTTGAGAAGGTAGCATGTGTGGCTCTTTGTATGATTATCAAGAAATACAATATGATCGCCTCCACGAATGCTTGAGTCAACATCTCTCTCGGCGCCACGTAAGGGTCCAACCAAGCAAAAGAGAAATTTTATCAAAGGATCAAGGAGTACTAAAATAACAATGTGACTGATACGTCTCCAACGTATCTATGATTTTTGATCGTTCCATGCTATTATATTATCAACTTTGGATGTTTTATATGCATGGATATGCTATTTTATATTATATTTGAGACTAACCTATTGACCTAGAGCCCAGTGCCAGTTCCTATTTTTTCCTTGTTTTTGACCTTTTTCAGATAGGAATATCAAACGGAGTCCAAACGGAATAAAACTTTTTCCGTGATTTTTTATGGAAAATATCAAAAATACCAGAAGAAAAAGATACCGAAGAGGAGCCCCGAGGAAGCCACGAGCCAGGGAGGCGCGCCCACCCCCCTGGGCGCGCCTGGGGGGCTCGTGACTCCCTCGTGGGGCCCCCTGACTTGTTCTCGATGCCATCTGGTCTTATAAATACAGAAACCTCCAGAAATAAACCTAGATCGGGAGTTCCGCCGCCGCAAGCCTCATATGCCTCATATGCTTGTTTATTAAAAGAAACCTCCAGAAATAAACCTAGATTCTTGTTTTATCACTAGTTTAGTTTATTAAAAGAAAACTACAAACTAAAAAAATGGAATTAAGGTTGCCTCATATGCTTCATCTTTTTAATGTCTTTCGTGAAAATGATGGAGATGAAAATTGTGCTCAAGTGCTAAAAGAATAATTACATAGAATGCTTGGCATAAAATATGTGAATGATGAGCATGATTGCAATGTTGTTAGTATGTATTCTTTGAATACACATGATGCTAATGATATGCAAAGCCACAAGCTTGGGGATGCTATGTTTGATGAAGATGATCTTTTTAGTTCCCCCACTTTGAATGATCAAAATTATTATGATGAAAGCATGCCCCCTATCTATGATGATTATTGTGATGATACTTATGCTATAAAGAAGAATGATAATAAAACTTGTCACAATCATGAGTACCCTCTTACTGAACATTACTCTTTTAATGTGGAAACATTTCGTAGTGTTCAAGTCTTTTACGATACTCCCACTACTATTGATGAGAATAAATTTCCTTATGTGGAGAGTAGTAAAATTTCTATGCTTGTAGATCATGAAAAGAATGCTTTAGGTGCTGGTTATATTGTTGAATTCATTCATGATGCTACTGAAAATTATTATGAGAGAGGATCATATGCCTCTACATATTGCAATAATATCAAGCTTCCTCTCCATGTGTTGAAACTTTTGAAGTCAAGCTTGTTTTATCTTCCTATGCTAGTTGATTCTTGCTCCAATAAATTGTTTGATCACAAAATACCTATGCATAGGAAGTGGGTTAGACTTAAATGTGCTAGTTATATGCTCCATGATGCTTCCATTATGTTTCAATCCTTATCTTTTATGTGAGCATCATTGAAATCATCATGCCTAGCTTGAAAGGCATTAAAGAAAAGTGTTTGTTGGGAGACAACCCAATATGTATCCTTACTGTTTTGTGTGTTCACATGATTAAGATACTATATTAATCATGTTTTATTGCCTTAGTTTCAATAAAGTTACAAGTAAAGCCTTTATGATTAGTTTGGGTGATAGTTGTTTGATCATGTTGAAAAAGACAGAAACTTTGCGCTCGCGAAATCATTTCTAATTTCTACCCAAAGAGTGATTTTATGTTGATTATTTTTGCTGATGATTGATATACAAATTGCATTAATTTTCATAATTGTTGTAAGTGCATAGGTATGGTTATCATTCAGATCATTACAGATTGTTCTGTTTTTGACAGATTATGTTTTCAATGCATAGTTTGCTTGTTTTGGTGTTTCCATAGATTATATTGAGTAATATAAATTGTGGAAATAGTAATATACAATAGGAATTGTGTGAAAATAATTATGAGTCTTGTTTTGATAGTACCCAAATGATTGATTTGCTCGTTATCATACTAACCCATCTCACGAAGTTCCGTTAAGTTTTGTGTTGTGAAGTTTTCAAGTTTTGGGTAGAGTTTCGATGGACTATGAAACAAGGAGTGGCAAGAGCCTAAGCTTAGGGATACCCAAGGCATCCCGAAGCCATATTCAAGGACACCAAAGAGCCTAAGCTTGGGGATGCCCCGGGAAGGCATCCCCTCTTTCGTCTTCAATCCATCGGTAACTTTACTTGGGGCTATATTTTTATTCACCACATGATATGTGTTTTGCTTGGAGCGTCATTTTATTTTATTAGTACTTGCTTGCTGTTATTTATATTAATGTTTTACATCATTTAGTTCAATAAAAATGTCAAGGATAGCCTTTACCATGCTTAATTTGCAAGTTTAGGAGTTGCTGTTCCAAAACAGAAAGTTTGCTTGTAGTGCAAACATTCCCTAGAATTTTATGTATTTCAGAATAATTTGAAATTTTCACACAGTATGCTCTTATAAATTCTCTACAGCATGTAATTGTTTCAGAATGTTTGGAGTTAATTAAGTATGGATCTTGCTGCATTCTTCACAAACTGTTCTGTTTAGGCAGATTGCTGATATGTTTGCATTGTTCGCATATGTTTGCTTGTTTAATGATTCCATTTGAGGATGGGAGTTTTAAATATGCAGAGACATTTAGTTTCAATGTCAAATAATGATTTTAGTGATCTTCTACAGTAGAGGATGATAAAGTTTTGCATTGATTTATACTAACCTATCTCACGAGTTCTTGTTGAGTTTTGTGTGGATGAAGTTTTAAAGATTTCGGAAACCGTCATATGAGAGGAATTAAGGAGACACAAAAAGCTCAATCTTGGGGATGCCCAAGTCATCCCCGATCCATATTTCAAGAAGTCTCAAGCGTCTAAGCTTGGGGATGCCCTGGTTGGCATCCCACCTTTCTTCTACAACAATTATCGTTTAGTATCGGTTGAAACTAAGTTTCTTCTTCTTCACATGTTCTGTGCTATACTTGAAGTGTTTTTTTGTTTGAATAAGGTACTTAGGATCTGAAATTCTTAGATGGGAGAGTCTTCACATAGCTATATTATTATTCAACTACTCATTGAGCTTCACTTATATGTTGTGGAGTAGTTTGTCTTTTGCTCTAGTGCTTCATTTATATCTTTGTAGAGCATTGAAATGGTTTTATTTTATAGAAATAGTTGAACTCTCATGCTTCACTTATATTATTTTGAGAGTCTTAAACAGCATGGTAATTTTCTTAGGTTATGAATCTAGTCCTAATATGATGGGCATCCAAGAGGGATATAATAAAAACTTTCATATAGATTGCATCGAATACTGTGAGAAGTTTGATTCTTTGCACGTAGTTTTGAGATATAAGGATGGTGATATTAGAGTCATGCTAGTGAGTAATCGTGGATTGATAAAAATATTTGTGTTAGAGTTTGTGATTCCCGTAGCATGCACGTATGGTGAACCGTTATGTGATGAAATCGGAGCATGGTTTATTTATTGGGTGTCATCCTTTATATGGAGGTCGGGATCGCGCGATGGTTAACTCCTACGAACCCTTCCCCTAGGAGCATGCGTCTAATACTTTGCTTTGATAGCTAATAAACTTTTGCAATAAGTATGTGAGTTCTTTATGACTAATGTTGGGTCCATGGATTATACGCACTCTCACCCTTCCACCATTGCTATCCTCTCTAGTACCGCACAACTTTCGCCGGTGCATACACCCACCATATATCCTTCCTCAAAACAGCCACCATACCTACCCATCATGGCATTTCCATAGCCATTCCGAGATATATTGCCATGCAACTTCCACCGTTCCGTTTATTATGACACGCATCATCATTCTCATATTGCTTTGCATGATCATGTAGTTGACATCGTATTTGTGGCAAATCCACTGTTACCTTTCATACATGACACTCATGAGTCATTGCACATCCCGGTACACTGCCAGGGGCATTCATATAGAGTCATATCTTTGTTCTAAGTATCGAGTTGTAAGTAAATAAAAGTGTGATGATCATCATTATTAGAGCATTGTCCCATGTGAGGAAAGGACGGAAGCTATGATTCCCTCACAAGTTGGGATGAGACTCCGGACATAAAATAAAATGAAAAAAAGGGGCCAAAGATCCCAAACAAAAAAAAGAGAGAGAAGAAGAGAGAAGGGACAATGCTACTATCCTTTACCACACTTGTGCTTGAAAGTAGCACCATGATCTTCATGATAGAGAGTCTAATATATTGTCATCTTCATATACTAGTGGGAATTTTTGTTATAGAACTTGGCTTGTATATTCCAATGACGGGCATCCTCAATTGCCCTAGGTCTTCGTGAGCAAGCGAGTTGGATGCACACCCACTTAGTTTCTTTTTGAGCTTTCAAAAACTTATAGCTCTTGTGCATCTCTTGCATGGCAATCCCTACTCACCCACATTGATATCTATTGATGGGCATCTCCATAGCCCGTTGATACGCCTAGTTGATGTGACCATCTCCTCCTTTTTGCCTCACAACAACCATCATATTCTATTCCACCTATAGTGCTATGTCCATGGCTCACGCTCATGTATTGCGTGAGAGTTGAAAAGGTTTGAGAAAGTAAAAGTGTGAAAACAACTGCTTGACTAATACCGGGGTTGTGCATGATTTAAATATGTTGTGTGGGGGAAGATGGAGCATAGCGAGACTACATGATATTGTAGGGATAACTCTCTTTGGCCATGTTATTTTGAGAAGACATGATTCCTTTGTTAGTATGCTTGAAGTATTATTGTTCTTATGTCAACACTAAACTTTTTGTCTTGAATCATATGGATCTCAATATTCATGCCACAATATATGTTAGGTAGCATTCCACATCAAAAGTTTTGTTTTTATCATTTACCTACTCGAGGACGAGCGTGAATTAAGATTGGGGATGCTTGATACGTCTCCAACGTATCTATGATTTTTGATCGTTCCATGCTATTATATTATCAACTTTGGATGTTTTATATGCATGAATATGCTATTTTATATTATTTTTGGGACTAACCTATTGACCTAGAGCCCAGTGTTAGTTCCTATTTTTTCCTTGTTTTTGACCTTTTTCACATAGGAATATCAAACAGAGTCCAAACGGAATAAAATTTTCGCCGTGATTTTTTATGGAAAATATCAAAAATACCAGAAGAAAAAGATACCGTAGAGGAGTCCCGTGGAAGCCACAAGCTAGGGAGGCGCGCCCACCCCCCTAGGCGCGCCTGGGGGGCTCATGACTCCCTCATGGGTCCCCCTGACTTGTTCTCGATGCCATCTGGTCTTATAAATACAGAAACCTCCAGAAATAAACCTAGACCGGGAGTTCCACCGCCGCAAGCCTCTGTAGCCACCAAAAACCAATCGGGAGCCCGTTCCGGCACCCTGCCTGAGGGGGAATCCATCTCCGGTGGCCATCTTCATCATCCCGGCGATCTCCATGATGAGGAGGGAGTAGTTCTCCCTCGGGGCTGAGGGTATGTACCAGTAGCTATGTGTTTGATCTCTCTCTCTCTCTCGTGTTCTTGAGATGTCATGATCTCGATGTACCACGGGCTTTGCTACTATAGTTGGATCCTATGATGTTCTTCCCCCTCTCCCTTCTTGTAATGAATTGAGTTTCCCCTTTGAAGTTATCTTATCAGATTGAGTCTTTAAGAACACTTGATGTATGTCTTGCACATGTCTATCTGTGGTGACAATGGGATATTCATGTGAGTACTTGATGTATGTTTTGGTGATCAACTTGCGGTTATCGTGACATCGGGAACCTATGCATATGGGTTGGCACACGTTTTGATTCTCCGGTAGAAACTTTGGGGCACTCTTTGAAGCTCTATGTGTTGGTTGAATAGACGATTCTGAGATTGTGTGATGCATACCGTATAATCATGCCCACGGATACTTGAGGTGACAATGGAGTATCTAGGTGACATTAGGGTCTTGGTTGATGTGTGTCTTAAGGTGTTATTCTAGTACGAACTCTAGGATAGATTGATTAGAAAGAATAACTTTGTGGTGGTTTCGTACCCGACAATAATCTCTTCGTTTGTTCTCCGCTATTAGTGACTTTGGGAGTGACTCTTTGTTGCATGTTGAGGGCTAGTTATATGATCCAATTATGGTATCATTGTTGAGAGAACTTCACTAGTGAAATTATGAACCCTAGGCCTTGTTTCCACGCATTGCAATATCGTTCGTGCTCACTTTTATTATTAATTACCTTGTTGTTTTTATAATTTCAGATTACAAAAACCTATATCTACTACCCATATTGCACTTGTATCACCATCTCTTCGCCGAACTAGTGCACCTATACAATTTACCATTGTATTGGGTGTGTTGGGGACACAAGAGACTCTTTGTTATTTGGATGCAGGGTTGCTTGAGAGAGACCATCTTCATCCTACGCCTCCCACGGATTGATAAACCTTAGGTCACCCACTTGAGGAAAATTTGCTACTGTCCTACAAACCTCTGCACTTGGAGGCCCAACAACGTCTACAAGGAGAAGGTTGCATAGTAGACACCGGTGACCATTCACTCCAACCACATAATCGACTCTCTCACTCGTCGTTGGAGTGTGATCCAAGACCAATGCAACCGGTGGGAAGAATATGTTGGCAAGTCAACCTTGCGTCGCCAGTTGTAGTGCCCATCAATGAGTATGATCTCGACATTCAAGCTCTTCAAAAGGGAAGGAACAACATTAATGACTTTAAAGCATTTACTTTGTATCATTGTTAGATGAAGCTTGAGGGACATGAGAATTGGACAACACAAAACTTTGAAACAACGCAAAAGACGCAAAGCCTCAATAGCAGTGTTGATGATGACTTGGTAGATAATCCAACCACTCCTCATGTGCATCCGGATGGATCTAAATCAAAAAGCATGAATAATGGGCATGTTGGAGAATACAAGGAAGATTTGACTACGAGTACGGAAATTAGAAGGCATTGGCAGCCGATAGGAAGGAGGAGAAGATGAATTGTTTCTATGATATGAAGTTCATGTAGGAGGGGAAATAGAAGGAGAAGGAAAAGGCCGAGAAGAGAAAGGTGCTAATGGAGAAAAACACTTGCACTTGAGGTGAAAAAGATTAAAATTAAGGCTCAGGAGATAAACAAAAAGATTGATATTGTGAAGCAAACACTTGCATTGGCAGCCGAGGAGGAAAGAACAAGAGGGTGTGTGAGGAACATGCTATCATGTTGATGGATCATAGCAATATTGGGAGTTTGCACGTGGTGACATCTTGGCTAAGATATGTGTTGGCAGCTACAATGGTGGCAACGATAATGGTGGTGCCCGAGGCGCATGAAGACCATGTGAACTTAGATGGCATTTGGTCCATCATGTGTTGGTGGTTTATTGGAATGAACTTGTTCATCAACGCCTTTCGGCACGAATTATGATTCATTTAATTGTTTGATAGATCCGTCCAAGGTACAGTGGAATGCATGTTTTGACCATAATACCTTAACTAAACATAAACTATGAAATAAATTGCCATGCAAATGGAGAAATAAATGATCGTATATATTTGGGTCATTTAAGTAGCCAAATAGGAAGGATCACGGAATCCAAATTTCCCTCTTTAATCACACCAATTTTGGTAAATTAATTATCTTTGAGGCCAACACCTTGCTCAATTGCCACCCTAATAAATATCACGTCCCCTAGAGATCGGCAAAGGCCCACATGTATGGCAAATATCCTCTTTAGTTACCACATGTATTCCAAGGAAAAAAGTATTCAGGGACAAACAAAAATTATATGGATTTGCTTATATGCCTAAGATTGTTAAATTGGCCAAATAGTTCATTGGGTTGTGTGCTATTTCAGATAGCTTAATATGCCTATAGTTTAATTTGGATCATCATAAAAATAATAGTTCCACGTAGAAAAGTTATGTATGTATGCTACAACTATAATTTATTAATGCTTTAGACCACTTGACTCTGACTATAATAAATTTATATTTCAACTATTTCTCTCAAAAGTACAAACCGGTATACAATATATTTTTAACACTTTAAAACATGCCAACTTATTTCACAATAGCGAAGTTATTCTTGTAACACAACAACAAGAGATCAGAAGGTGCACGGAAGTCACCATGGCATGCTCGTACCCTAGTCCCCCAACACTTGTTTATTGATCAACGTCGATGGTGGAGGCGTAAGGGGTAACACCACCCCTGAGTTTTCGTTGGGGATTGGCGAGGGAGGGTTCTTCATTGGTATTCTCCGACCCAAGCGCCTCGCAGTCCTCGTCCCTAACACCTTTTCTCCTTCATAATTCATTCCATCCGGCCCACTCCAAACACCAACATCACCATCTAGCATCATCACAATAATTAGATCAACACACACACAAATACATACATACATATGTACATAGATACATACATATGTATAAAAAATCCGGGATGCAGAGACATCCGAAGGTAACTCAGTGGCGCATATAGATATACCTGGAGCCTGACGCAGCAGGTCATGTGCGGCAGCCACACATGGATAGGAAGCCATCGACGGTAGGACAAGGAGGAAGACGACGAGGAGGAGGAAACATGTGGCCCTTTGTTGGTACATCATGTCGTCTGAAGGGGGAGGGGTTGGTACGATGGGGTATCAAGAAGACGAAGAGGAAAAATAGAGGAAATTGTGCACACACACACACAATGATGAGAGTAGCTAATGAATCGGTTGTCTGCGAAGCTGGAAATCAAAGTTAAGCATAAGAATAAATAGGGGGAAAGGTCTGGGAGCAAACTTAAAAGGGAAAAAACTTACACACAAGATAGATAAAATTTGGTGAGTTAGTAGCTAGATTAGATAGACAGTGAGAAATAGAGCTTGCTTTATGCGGATGTGAGTTGTTCATTTGTCTGATTGCGGCACTCTTAAATACTCCGCCAGCTATGTTGCGTGTGTTGACCATGCATGGCTATATCTATGTTGCTTCACTGCGACCCTCGTGATATGCTAGTCCCTTTGACAATTCTCGTGTGGTCCTTCCCCTTCACATCTCTTATACGATAAAGTGGATCAAGTCGTGAGCCCATGATTAGCTTGGACCAAAATGCAGTTTAGCCTACCAAAGGCCCATTACCTTTCTCATTTAATCAATTGATGTACTATTAACTTTATGTTTGTCCCCTAAACAAAATTAGGGGGTGGCTACGAATAAAGAAACTGAAAAAATTAATTCTTTTGTACGAAGTGTGAGAGAATAACACAAGTCCAACATTTTACTTACAAAGATAATTTAAAGCTTCGGAGTCCTTCAAGTTTGGTTTCAAGGGGAAAAGAGGGATCCCTCCCCTCGGTTCCCTGGTGCCACCATGGGTTGCCCTTCCCTTTCTTGACCTCTTCAGCGGTGGAAAGGTGGGGGTGCCCCGCATCTGGGTTGTCTAGTGCGTAAATAGGGTGTGCCGTTGTGTGTCCCGCGGTGGCGTGGTCAAGGAAGTGAAGGAAACACATATGAACATAATATCGATCCTTGCTCCCCTTCAACGTTGACACTCCCAGCTTTGACATTGAACGATCTATGGATGTTGGACATGGTGATGTAATCCTTGCTCCCTTTAAACAATGACAAATTAACCTGATATTACAACCTTTCTTTATATGGGTTGTAATATATTTCTTTACCGTGGTTGTCTTGTACTGTTGGTTTGTGTCTAATACATCTGAGCGTCTTTCCGTAAAAAAATGTTAAGACAATAATTTTTCCGTCTATGTCCTTCCAAATCATAGGCAAGTGAGCATCAAATCGCGTACTTGTATCCATAGTAGATCGATAACGACAGCAACGGTGAATCATACTTAACCATGGTGTTCATGTCGTTGGTGTTGGGTGAGGGGGCTTCTTCACTCGCACCCTCTCCCTAATGCACGAATCAAGTGGGTCATCCTACATGATGTGCATAGTTTACTTCCATTTTCTTGTTCAAATCAACGCAAAAAACACACATACAATGATTTCTCTACTTATTGGTTTTATTTGGCCTATTTTTCTTATGTTTTCTTCTCTTTCTCATTCATTTCTTTTTCCTTCTTACATAATTCATGAACTTCTTTTGAAATTGTAAACTTTTCTTAAATTTATGAAAATTTCAAATTCATGAACATTTTCTTAAACTCGTGTACTTTTTTTTCAAAACCCGAAACTTTTTTCTGAATACATGAACTTTTTTCAAATGCATGAATGCTTTTCAAATCCATGAACTACTTTCATCGTGTACGCACTTTTTTTCAAATTCATGAACTTATTTGGAAAACGAAGAAAAAAATTCATATCCGCAAACTTAATTTCAGAATTTGTGAACTTTTTCCAGTTATTGTACTTTTTTTCAAAACCGGTGATTTTTTTCCACATCTGTGACGTCTTCTAAATGTTGGATTTTTCTTATAATTCTTTTTTTTTCTTTAGAAGTGGTGAACTTTTCAAATGTGTGAAGCTGTTTTCAAAATCCATGATCTATCTTTCAAACAAAAAATTCTAAATCGATGACTATTCTTCAAACTCAAAAAATTATTTAAAAATAACCATAAACTGTTTTTCTTCCAATTTTTTATATTTATGAACTATTTTTGTTTTTGCAAAAAATTTAAATCCATTTTTTATTTCAGTGTTTTTTCTTCCTATTCAATGGTTGACTGGCAAACTAGTTAACCTTAACCAAGCTAGCCAAGGAAACCTTGGACGTGCGACCACATGGGCATCTAATTGAGCCGGCACCGAATTGGGCGCGTGGGCGAGGTTTCTCCTAACCAATGCTTAAGGCGCCGACTAGGAGATCTCCATAGCACATACATCACCTCTATTTGTACATCGTCAGATCCCTCTGCAAGCCTGACTCGTTAGTACGCTGATGCGTGCGGCATTGGGTAAGTTCTCTCTATGCGTAACATAACTACGAACATGCCTCCAGAGACACAAGAGGATTTTTCAATTTAGTGTAAGTATTGTGTTGTCATCTTTACTAGTTAAGATTTGAATGTCATTTCCCTTCACCTTAATCATCTTCATGTCTACCGACTTAATTATATGTATTGTGTTGTCGTCTTTGCTAGATTTGGAAAAAATCATGAATTTTAATTTTTCATGGATTTCAAAGTGAATTCTATAAATATTTCCCAATTTTAAAAGTACTCATGTTTTTCTAAATTCTAAACTAAAATATTAAGACGCACGACTTTTATAAATGTTCATGAATTTGAGAAAAGCTCATGAAATTGATAAAAAGTTTGAGAAATGTTAAAAAAGTTGAATTGAGAAATAGTTTTTAGAAAACTTTATAATATTTTGGATTTTTTGAATAACGAAACATAAGAAATAAGAAATAAAATTAAAAAGGAAGAGAAACAATTGAGAAATAAAAAATGAAAAATAAAAGAAAAAGAAAATACATAACAGAGTGATAACATGCAAAAAAAATAGTACTTCCTCCGTCCCAAAATAACTGTCTCAAACTTAGTATAATTTTGTATTAAAGCTAGTATAAAGTTAAGACACTTATTTTGAAACGGAGGAAGTAAGATAAAACAGAGAAACCCAACTAAAGAAAGCCCACATGGGGCAGTCCTCTACACGACTACCCGCTGGGATGGGGAATTCCCTAAGAATATAATCAACTCTACTAATTGAACGTTTATACGTTGCCACAGGCTACATGATATGTTATTTCTAATATTCAAATTTAACATAAAATTACCATACCAAGATGCACCTTTTTTTGTCAGAACCTCCCCTTCCGTTTGGTTTTTCGTGGTAGCGATGCATTTCTCGCTAGAGGCACCTGCTTTAAAAGGACGTCCACCTCATCTTCGCTGTGCATTGCAACGATGATAAACATATATTATAATAACAATATAATAGAGTGGGTTAAACTAACACATATTATTCATAACAACAAATAACTATAGAGATCATCCTCATTGGTCCATTTAACTTTACAAACGCATATCAACGTTGGAAGTGAGTGGCAATGTGATCGTATCCATATAGTCACCTCAGTCACCAATAAGCTTCATCTCCATCTCACATATCATTCATTGATAGAAGGAATAATTATCGTTCTCTTTTTTTACTCGTCCTATCCTACATCTTCTACTCCTAACTTATTCATTAACCCGTTAAATTGGCACTAACCAGCACCACATCAACAATAGTGGGGTCGTCTTCGACGCCTCATCTTCTTCTTTCTCATTTCTAGTCAATTTTAGTTCTCGTTCCTACTTATTTTCTAGAATACTTAAATTTTTTTGGAACACACTTTCTTTCTATTGTAGCATGAACCACCTTGGGAATGTTGTGTCTTATTGTCCTCATGGGCGATTTTTTTCGTCAATCGTCAGCGTGTGGACATCCTTCAAAGCATATTCATCATCAATCTTGGTGAACGCTATGTCGCCCAAGTCGCGAGTGCACGGTGGCCATTGTCCATGTTGGAAAGTGGTGCAAGGCCATGTCAGTGAGAGATTGTTGATCGTCCTTGCCCACAAATGCTTTTAAAATAATTCAACAAAATTAACCGCTTGCTTAGTTAATTAAGTACAAAAATGATTAACGGCTTATCTAATTGTGTGTGTGCCTAATTAACTACCAACAAAATCAATTAATTATGTGACTAAATCCCTACTTCTAATTATATGTAGGCATAGATAATTGTCTACCTAATTAATTAATTGCATTAATGACTTGATTGCCATATTGATTCAGTGTGAAAATATTTCCTATTTAAATGGATCAAATTAATTGCACATGTAATGGAATATCTAGCTAATAAATTGCATTGAAGGTTTTATTTTAAAATTGATATAGTGCTCGATTTCTAAATATTTTCGCATAAATGGCTGCTACGAACGACGATAATGACGGTCGAGTATTGTAAGACACATTTTGTTAACAAATTTCTTGACATTTGAATGAATACATTTCATTTGAGAAGGTAGCATGTGTGGCTCTTTGTATGATTATCAAGAAATGCAATATGATCGCCTCCACGAATGCTTATAGGTAAGACACAGTATGACACAATATGTAGGAATTTCCAAAATGATATAAGAAACTTACGTTCAGTAGTTTGTAGACACTTGAAGAAATCTAGTTCATGTAATATGTAGAAAATTGAAGCACACAACAAGGCAACAAAAAATTGAATATGAAGGTCCACAATTCCTCATTGGTCTGGCATACTCGATCCTAGGTTTAGGTGCTTGATCTTTCCAAAAAAATACAAAGGTCTTTTACGAGAGTTATATGTTACCTTGCATACAATGTATTATCTCATCCCTACAAATATTGAAGGACTAATAGACATAGCCCTAGGTTAGTTGAAGTGGTTTCTGAAAAGTAAAATTGTAATATTATAAATTGCTAGTTGTCCAAAGATAAATATCAGTTTAATTTATAAAAAGTTGGATTTACAAAGTCAACTGAAACAAAATAATAAAGAAAAATCTGATTATAGATTCACTTGTCTCTGTTCTGAAAATATAGGCATTATGTAAGACATGAATATAACTACAAAAGTTGTATGATTGGAAATAGCAGGCTTGCGAGTTGCCACACACTAATCAGATTAAAATATAGTTCACACTTGTAAGACATTATAGGAATGGATCAAAATCTACAAAACTACAGTATGTTGTCATTTGCTGTGTTACTATTTAAGAGTTGATCATATAAAAAGTTGTAGGAAGCATATTCTTAAAGAACCTGTTGTAGGCACACAGCAGATTATTGTTAGCTTGTGGTTCACCAAATCAAAAGCTCAAGGTCAAGATAAATCGGGTCCTTGAAGGCCTAACATGAAAAGTGAGTTCAGGATTGTGGCACCTACTTTGTCCATCTAAGAAGTGGACCTTTCAAATAGACTTCATGAATTAACCTACGATGATAAATAATCCATGGTCTTTATATGTGTCCACCAAGCACCTCAGCCCGCATCTGACGCTCATGGTTTCACAAGCATGTAGCTGCAAGTCAGCTCAAAACTAAACTATGTGTACCATGTATGTGATAGTACCTTCATCATATTCACAAGATTACCTTGTCTGCGTGTCCTCGTTCTTGGTGGATGCCGGGTCGACGAGGGTGTAGATGGAAATCCAGCCGCGTTGCACCAAGCATATGTGCAGCTCCACAGCCTAGATCGTGCCGCACCATGCGACAACCACGTCCTGTCGCCCGAGAGCGGGATTTCCCTTGTCGATGGCCACCACGACATAGTCGATCCAGTTGCACTATTTGCACTAATGCCTCAGATGGACGCCCCTCACATATGTGGCGGATGGTCGGGGCGGAGCGAGTAGCGTATAGGAACTGAATGACCCGATACACGGCGATGTGGCCTAGTAGCACGCATGGGGGTCCGGGCCGGAGTGGAGTAGAGACGGTAGGGGACGAGCTGATGAGGTAGGAAGGAGGGAAGGAAAGGGGCTTGCGGCGGCTGTGGAGGGAGATTAGGAGGGAGGACCTACATTAGGTTTCAACGTAAGGGTTTTTCTGGGTTTTGTGTTCATCGATCGGTTTTTTGTGGGATAGAAAAAATCGGTGATTGGTGGGAGGGGAAGATCGATGGGAGGGGGTGGGTGGGAAGTGGGAACGAACGAAAAGAATGACGACCTATATACTGTGACTTTAGGAGTAGAGATTATTTTTGACACGGTGACCAAGGCACAACATTATTGAAAATTTTGAACAAAATTATCCTTGGGTAATTTGTTGGTTAGTGAGAACTAAATCAATTAGGAAAATAAAGGAAGAAATAGACACAATCAAAAAAGAGATATACGCAATCGCGAAAGAGATACTTTTCTTTCTTTTGCATTAATTAAAGAGATCAGTTAGAAAAGTTAGATACGTGATCTTTTATATGTTAGGAAAATGCCGATTTAAAAGAAATGAGTGGAGATATTATCTCCTTTTTCTACTAAAAGAGATACAAGCAATCATGACAAAGATACTTTCTTTTCTTTTGCATTAATTATATAGAGTGGTTAGAAAGTTAGATATGTGATCTTTTGTATGTTAGGAAAGTGTTGATTTAATAGAAAGAAATAGAGAGAAAATAAATCGATCGTTAAGAAAACCAATAACAAAGGGTGATGGGAAGTGCGACGAAAATAAAAACGGAGTATCAAAATAAATTGATACCAGACTACCAACTGCTCCATTAGAAATAGGGATTTGTATTAGTGATATATCTTAATTATTGCAAGTCTTTAACAAGTGTCGGAGCTATATCACCACATGATTTAACCTTCTCTCCCCTTGACCTGCCTGGCCATTATCTATCGTATGCTAGTTTCCTCGCTTGCGGTATTGGTTTCATTCTTTCTTTTGGGGGTTTTCTAGTCTTTTTTTCTGTTTTCCTTCGTTAAATTTGGTTCTTTCTTGTTTTTAGTCATTCTTTGCATTGTCACCAGTTTTATTTATGTCTTTGTCGTTTTCATTTTTTCTTTTGTTCTTTTTTTTGTTTCTTTCTTACATTTAGTTAGTTGTTCTTTCTTTCTTAGTTTCTTCATTTTCCTTTGTTTTTTTTGGTTTCTTTCTTGGTTTTCAATATTTGCTGTTTGGTTTTTTATGTGTCCTTGTCAGTAATTTATTTCTTTGGTTTCTTCTTTTTTGTTCTTTTCTTCAATTTTTTGCTTCTCTCCTGGTTTTATTTGATTTTTCTTGTTTCTTTCTTTTCTTTTCTTTTTTTGGTTTTTGTTGTTTCTAATACACATTCAAGTTTCAACCTTCGGCCTGAAGTGCGCATGCGCCGGCCATTTGACGCAGTATGCAACACATAGTTAGTGTAGACCTCATACCAGACGCGTCGGCAAACGAGCTAGCACCCACCCACTTTCTCCTACCTACGTGTAGGTTGCCCCATGAGCGGAGCTGGACACGCCACTACTGGAATCATGTACTTTGCCATCCGCTTGTTCTTTGTCGTCTGCTAGCAGATAGCAAAGAGGTTATTTGCCGTCAGCTGTCAAAAACCTGACGACAAAGAGCTGACTGATGGCAAAGATTTGATTTGCCACCAGTGAGCTCTTTGCCATGTGCCAGCTGACGGGAAAGAGACAAAAGGCACATGACAAAGAGTTGAGAGATGGCAAAGATTTTATTTGCCATTAGTGATCTCCCCGTCGTCTGAGAGCTGACGACAAAGAGACGAAAGGAAGACGACAAAGAGCACGCGGATGGCCCGCTGGACCGTTGGACAACCGGACGTTATGAATACCGTCTGATACTCTTTGTCGTCTACCTTGTGCCTCTTTGCCGTCGGCTGGTAGACGACAAAGAAGATGGCGCCCTAACGGCCGTTGGCCCCCACCCTACACCCCCTCTTTCCCCCATAACGCATCTCTCTCTCCCCGCACCCCCGAAACCCACCGTCGTGCCCCGTCACGGAAGTGAGCCCTTCCCTCCTTCTCGCTCCCTGCTGCTAAAGCGAGCCCTCCCCGCAGCCCTCCTTCACCACCGCCCCCTCCTCCCCGGGCCCCCTCCTCTCCGTTACCCCCTTCTCCACCATTGTGCCCCTCCTCCCTCGATCCCCTACTCCACCACCATGCCCCCTTCTCCATCACCGCCCCATTCCTCCCTGCACCCCCTTCTCCACCATCGCCCCGCCCCCCTCCTCTCCGCGCCTCCTCCTCCCCACGACTCCCTCCTCCACCACCGTGCCGCCCCTCCTCCACCATCGCCCCATCCTCCCAGTGCACCCCCTCCTCCACGCGCCTCCTCCTCCTCCTCTACGCCCGACCTCCCTGCATCGTCCTCGTCGTCTCGGCTCCCCCCTACGATGAGTCCCTCTTTTTTCCTTTTTTGTCTAATTTGTTAATTAGCTTAGTAATGTTAGTTGTTAATTAGCCAAGTTAGGTTAGTTGTTAATTAGCGACTATTAATTAGCTTAGTTAGGTTAGTTAATAATTATCTATTGTTAATTAGCTTAGTTAGGTTAGTTGTTAATTAGCTTAGTTAGAGGAGAGGTAAAAAGAAGAAGAAGAAAAAGAGTAGAGAGGAGAAAAAGGAAGAAGAGGAAAAGGAAAAGAAGGAGGAGGAAGAAGAAGAAGAAGAAGAAGAAGAAGAAGAAGAAGAGGAAAAAGGAAAATAAGGAGGAAGAAGAAGAAGAAGAGGAAGAAGAATAAGAATAAGACGAGAAGAAGAAGAAGAAGAAGAAGAAGAACAAGAAGAAGACGAAGAAGAGATGGAAGAAGAGGAGGAGGAAGAAGAAGAAGAAGAACAAGAAGAAGAACAAGAAGAAGAACAAGAAGAAAAGGAAGAAGAGGAGGAAGAAGAAACGGAATAAGAGGGAAAAAAGAAGAGGAGGAAGAAGAAAACGACACCCTCACACCCCGACACGATGCCCCGACACCCCGACACGACGCCCCGACACCCCGACATGACGCCCCGACACGACATCCCGACACCCAGGAACGGAACTCCGCGCAGCTGTTAATACGCCGCCCCTGACGCCATTGACCCCTGACCCCCAACCCCCCACCCTCGACACCTCTTCATCCTCCTGTTGACCTAAAAGGTGCTCTTTGGCCTTCCACAGGCCGGCGGCGGGGGACCTTATCACGAGCATCCTCAGAGAGGATAGGAGAGGTCTCCGAAACCGGAAGAGATGGCGTGCTAACCCGTCGACGGTGCGTCACCATACTCGAGGGCGTCGGGGGCGAGCAAGTTAGGGGGTTCCTCGGCATCGTTGGAACCCTAAATGACTTCTATATAGGTTAGGGGTGCCTCGACGTCGACTAAACCCTGAATGACATATATTTGGGGTAGAGGTGCCTCCGTGTGGACGGAACGAGCAATGTGAGTTGGTCTTTTACAATTTGGCGGTGGCATCCTGTTGTAAATATCTAGTTAGGTTGACAGAAAAACAATAATGCTATGTTACTCATCTTTGGATTTATATGTGTTGTTGTTTCCGTCATTGCGAGGGTCTGGTGTTCGACGAGCTCCACCCCTGCGTTCGTTGGTGAGCACACATGACATCTCCTCCTCCCCCTTCATTTGCTCTGTTTCGGTCTTTGTGCCAATGAAACTTGCTAGCTATAGGCAGATTGAATCATCAGTATGCGTGACCAGTATGCATCTCCCATTCGAAAGGGTTATAGTTATAAATATGCATGCATTTTCATATATTTATAACCATGATTCTTCTGAATTGTCCAACATTATCCATGGAGAGCCCAAATATGTGTAGATTGGGTTTGTTTTCCCATATGCTCTGCTCCGGATCCGATGCATAATTTCGTCAGTGCCTCCCTGTTGTTCTTCGGGTACACATCCTCTCTATTTATTGCCGAGACGTGTATCAGGAGAACAACGGGGAGGTGCTGCCGAAATTTTGCATCGAATCCGGAGCAGATCATGGGAAAACGAGCGCAGTCTACACATACAAGGGTGGTATTAGAACCTATCTTTACCTATTAGCATGTTGGTTGCATGGACGTAATAAAACTCACAAACTTGATTAACTCATGAATATATATGGTGAATTATATATATATTTCTTGTGTGTTTAGTAGCTAGGCAAGATGAGTGATTGTGTGTGGATGTACATCGGTCACACTAGTCAGAAAGAGGTGACCAAAGAATGGTTTACAAAAACCAAGGAGTTTGTGAAAGACGCATTTGCAAATGGTCAGAGAACAACCTCGTGCCCCTGTTCTGGGTGCGACAACTTTAAAAAGAGGACACATGATGAAATGGGTAAACACCTGCAAAGGAGGGGTTTTACGTCTGATTATACAGTGTGGATATTTCATGGTGAGTCTGCCCAACGCACCAGAGCTGAGGTGGTTCGTCGTCGCACCGACGAGCATGGTACCAGGATCGAAGACATGGTGCGAGACTTTGATGATGCTCGGGATTTGGACAATGAGATGGAGGAATCTGCAAAGGCCTTCTATGAAACGTTGGAGTCTTCGGAACGTCCTCTCCACGAGCACCCTCAGCTTTGTCAGCTGGATTCCATCGCACAAGTAATGGCTTTGAAGGCTCAATTCAACTTGGGAAGAGAATTCTACGACGCGATTATGACACTATTTGGACGCTTTCTACCCAAAGGTCATGTCATGCCTACAAACCTGTACCAGTCAGACAAAATACTTCGTGTACTTAAGATGCCCTATGAGAAGATACATGGATGTCATAAAGGATGTGCCTTATTTAGGCTTGAGTATGTAGGCTTGAACTATTGTCCCATTTCCAAGTCTTCCACGTATGTTTTGGTAGACAAAGGTTTAGGTGAAAAGAGTCATACTCAAATCCCAGTTAATGTTCTTCGGTATATGCCAATCATACCAAAGCTTCAATGTCTTTTCATGGTCAAAGAGACGTCCAGACAATTACATGGCACAAATTGGGCAAAAGAACCAAAGTAGATGCAGATGGGAATAAGATGACAGTACACACATCGGATGGGGAAGCGTGGAAGCACTTCTATGCATTACATCCGGATAAAGCGGCAGATTCGAGGCATGCCAGAGTCTGCGTCGCCACAGATGGGTTCAATCCCTTTGGTATGACGACAACCCAATACAGTAGTTGGCCTGTATTTGTCATTCCACTCAATCTCCCGAGGACAGATTATTGAAAGAAAGAACATATTCCTAACGTTGATAACTCCAGGGCCCAACTATCCGGGGAAGAATATGAATGTGTACATGCACCCACTTAAGGATGAATTGCAAGAAGCTTGGGATAATGGGTTCAGGACATATGGTGCCACGAGAAAAGAAAATTTTAAAATGCATGTCTGGTACATGTACTTGATGCATGACTTGCCGACGTATGTGCTATTCTCTGGCTGGTGTGTGCATGGAAGGTTCCCATGCCCCACATGCAATGTAACTCTTCAGTTTAATTGCTTGCAGGCGGGTCGGAAGTATTCTTACTTTGACTTGCATAAACAGTTCTTCGATCCTCGCCATCAGTTCAGAAAAGACAAGAAGAAGTTTACCAAAGGTAAAGTTGTTAAAAACTCGGCATCACCCGCGTTGACACGCCAACAGATCATGGATCAGTTAAACGCTTTCGAGCCTGATCCAGAGTGTTCAAGGTATTTCAAGGGGTATAATTCAGAGCACACCATCGAGGTTAGTTATACGGACTCAGAATACTTTCGTCCATTACATTGTGTGTGTGACCATCGATGATTACAATGATAACGAGGAGTGGTGTTGCAAACTGCTCTTCAGAAAGAGAGAGCGACAACCCAGACTGATATTCAGGAGCTTCTGTAGGAGAGGCACCGGGTGGTGGAGGAGACGGCTCGAACTGCGGAGGAGAAGACGGCTTGGTTGTTGGAGGAGGAGAGGGCACGGAATGAGGCGGATCATTGGGCCAAATACGAACTCTTCGCTACCGTGCATTGCCCTTTCTCACATTGAGAGTTGGTGCAAACTCCGCCGGTGCATCCAAACCCATGACATGATACGCTCTGTCATACATAAGCCTCATTATATCTTTCCTCAAAACAGCCACCATACCTACCTATTAAGGCATTTCCCTAGCCTTTCCGAGATACATTGCCATGCAACATCCACCATCTCATGACTTGATCTTCATGTCATACATGTTTTTGCTTGATCGTAGAGCCGCATAATAGTTGGGCCTTGCCCCAATTATTGCTACATGACGCGCTAGTATCATTGCATATCCTGCTACACTGGCAGAGGCATACATTTGCATACATCATGGTAGTTTTCACTTGTCTTTATGTTGAGTACTTCTTATAAAGTGTGATGATCTTCTTTTTATTCATGTAAAACATAGAGTGCTGCCCTTACGTGAGGAAAAGATCCCAAAGAGGACAAACAAAAGATCCCAAAAAGGAAAAATGAGAGATAAAAACAAAGAGCCAAAGAGGCCACACAAAAATATAATAAAAAGAGAAAAAGAAAAAAAAGAAAAAAAGAAGGGGGCAACACTATTATTCCTTTGAAATATCAACATTCGTACTCCATTGCTATATTTGTACTACATAGAGATTACCATTCATGCATAATTATGTGGGGACCCTTACACTATAGAACTTCATTTGCATATTCCAATGACGAGCCTCCTCAAATGAGCTCTAGGTCTTCATGAGCAAACAAGTTGGATGCACCCCCACTAATTCCATTGGAGAGCTTACCTTAGCTCATATGTGTATCTATTACATGGAAATCCCTACTCCTCACATCATATCTATCATTTGGTTTTCTCTCGCCTATGGTTGTCCTCATTGATGTGAGCTTTTCACACTTTTTTGTCTTCCTTCCCCATCATTATTCTATTTTACGTCCTAAGTGCCAACTTATCTTGCTTACACTCATCCATTTCATGAGTGCTCAAATTCGAAAGGGAGAGGATCATTTTGACTTGTGCCTGACTAGTGGTCCGGGGATGAGTCAAAATAAGATTCCGAAGGAGACCAAGTGTGAAATTTTAGTAGATTGAGTCTCAATTTAAAAAATATTTTATTATCTCAACCTAGCTCCCACTTCTTGAACGCAAACACCATTTGAAGACATTCGAGTCACGGACAGCTAGAGCTCTTGCACCTTTATGTTCTTACTTTGCTAATTCCAATACTAGATATAGACTCTTGCTTGTTATTGTCTTGACTTGAATTGCATATCTTACTTGCTTTACTTTGAAGGTCTTATATGTGTGTTAGCATGTCACCACAAAAATTATTGTGTTATCATTTATCTACTCGAGGACGAGCAGAAATTAAGCTTGGGGATGTTGATATGTCCCAAACATATCTATAATTTTTGCTTGTTCCATGATCTTTTTGGTGACATTGTTATATGTTTTGCTACACTTTTATATCATTTTACACATATTTGGACTAACCTACTAACTCAGTGCACCCAGTGCCAGTTTCTGTCTGTTGATGTCCGAATATTTTGCAGGGGCTTTTACCCAATTTTCCGAAGCACGAAAAATTCCAGGCAAAATATATAAAAAATCAGTGTAAGGGAAGCTTCTAGATCACCGAAAATGGGCTAGAGGGGGGCTAGGGGCCATCTAGGTGACCTCTTGGCGCGGCCTACCCCCTGGCCGCACCAGCAGGCCGCCTGGGCGGGCCACACCTCCTTTGGTGCCCTACTTTGGCTCCTATTTTTACCCCCGTGGAGGAAACTCTGATTCTCGAACCCTTTCCTCCAGAAGCAATTCCGATCTCCGCCGCCATCGCCATCAAGTTTCGGGGGACCAGAATTCCTGTGCCAGCACCCTGTCGGGACGGGGAAGTGCCCCCGGATTCATCTCCATCGACGTTGCTTCCTCCCTCCATGAAGCGGGAGTAGTTCCTCCTCTGGGCTGAGGTCTTCTACAGTAGCTATGTGGTTAATTCTCTCTTCCATGATGTGATCTTAATTTTGATCATAGGCTATGTTAATCTAGGGTGATCCCATGATGTTTCCCTTCTACTATGTATTGGATTGATGTACTCAATTGATCTTATCTAGTATAATCCCCGAGACCATGGTGACAGCATTCTATTGGGCATGGATTAGAAGAATATTTTCATGAGTGATTTCCTCTTTTGTGAATTGTTTGAAGATTGAGAGTCTTTTGGTGCTTGTCTTTGACTATCCTTGAGATATGTTGTGTTGATTGTGGTACTCTCTTTAGATGGCCGTGGTGATATTGGGAAATACATAGATGAGAACTACGAACTCTGAGGTGTGCTTTTGTAGCCCTACATAATTCTCGTCCTCTCTTGATCATATAGGAATGACCTTCGAATACGTCTTCATTGCATGTTTTAGTGGAAATATCATGTGATTAGACTATGTTAATGTTGTTGGGAGTTGCCACTAGTGAAAGTATGAAGCCTCGGCCTTGTTTCTCACCATTGTTATACCGTTTATGCTCACTTTTGTCACTTGCTACCTTGTTATAATTTTTATTACAGATTTATATTACCCTGCTTTGCCACACCTATCACCCATATTTTACCATCTCTTCGCCTAACTAGTGCACCTATAAAACTTTGTATTAGGTGTGTTGGGGACACAAGAGACTTCTTGTATATTAATTGCAGGGTTGTTTGAGAGAGACCATCTTCAACCTCAACTCTCCTGAGTTCGATAAACCTTATGTCATCCACTTGAGAGAAATTGCTGCTGTCCTACAAGCCTCTGCGCTTGTAGGCCCAACATAGTCTACAAGAATAAAAGCGTGTGTACACATCAGCTTCTTTTTTCTTTCTTATTATTTTCCTTCTCTTTCTTCTCTTTCTTCTTCTTCTTCTTCTTCTTCTTATAGTCTTCTTCTTCTCCTTCTAACTTTCTTGTTCTCAGTTTGCAGATTTGTTTCACTTCATGGAAGGTGGCATTGATGGGCTGCTATGCTTTTCATTTTGTTTCGATTTTTATCGATGAACGGTGCGATGTTTCAAATAATGTGTATATACGGATGAATTATGTGAAAAAATTTGTTGTCTTGCTCAATATTTTCACGATGATGTTGGATACATGGCCTATGCTTCTTATATGATGTTTGAAATTATATATATCATATATCTATTCTAAAAATGCATGGAAATAACAGAAAACCGGCAAAAAAGTGGCAATACAGTTATTTTGTCGTCTGCTAACGGACGTCAAAGGCCTTTGTCGTCTGCCAGCTCATCGCAAAGGTGCCATGTGGCAGCCACCTATGCAACCTCGGAGGAGCCGTTTGTCCTATATAGTCACTTTTCGTCTGCTACAGCCCACGGCACACGACAAAGAGCCGCCCCTGCCAGATGGCAAAGGACCGCCCCCCTGGCAGGTGTGGTCGACGCCTAGTAGACGGCAAAGGCCTCCCATCAACACACGGCAAAGGGCCGCCACCCAACATAGGGCAAAGGCTCCGTTAGCAGCCTAATGGAGTAAGTACGTGGCTGCTGCTCTTGAGCACATTTTGCCGTGTGTTGGGGGCTTTAGCTGACGACAAAGATCTTTATCGTCCGCTATGTGGCCCCACACGAGAAAGAAGCTCTTTACCGGCCCTAACAGGCGTGAAAATTTTGCCGTTCACCGATGAAAGGCAAAGACCTTTGCCATCCGTGAAATGGTCCTCTGCCGCCCGCTATGGCAGATGGCAAAGAAGCTTATTCCTGTAGTGCGCTCTGTTTGTTTATTGGAAAATTCTTGCTTTTGATCGACTGATTTTTTCGCGAGATAAGTCACGTCCAAAACGCGACGCATGTCTTGTCGAGGCCACCAACTGCTCTTCTTTTCCAACCTTATCTCCTCGCGACGCCCTTCCAAATTCCCTGTGAGTCTTTGTCTTCCCTTGCCTATGTCCCTCTCACATCTCGTTGCTTCCACCATCCACCATCTTATCCCTGTTCACCATGTTCTCTCATCTCCCGCTGCAAGTCGGCTTTCGTCGAAGGATGCCCTACTACACAGGCTCCGATGCTAGAAAATATAGATCGCTAGTCACCTCATGTTGTTTGGTGCCACGTCGGTTGTTGAGCTGCATTTGCAGAAGGCGAAGCACGAGGACACTACTTCTATGCCGCTGACGGAGCTACGTTGAAGCAGGTGAAGCACGAGGACACTGCTACCACGCTGGAGGCACAGTCGTGTTGCAGCAGGTGAAGCACGAGGACACTGCTACCACGCTGGAGGCACAGTCGTGTTGCAGCATGCGAAGCACAAGGATGCTGACGCCGTGCCGGCTACGGAGCCGCGTTGGAGCAGGCGAAGCACGAGGAAGCTCCCGCCACGCCCGTGGCAGATCTTGATTGCAGCAGGAGAAACGATGCATACACACCGGTGACGGCGCTATGTAGCAGCAGGAGAAGCAAGAGGATGCTACTGCCATGCCCGACGTTGGAGCTGCGTTCCAGCAGAAGAAGCACGGGGACGCTTATGCCACGCTCAGCGGCAGTGCTGCATTCGAGCAGGACAAGGACGGAGTCGTTGCTGCCATGCCCGGCGGCTGTGCTGCAATGGCTATGGAGGCGGGGTTGCATTGTAGCAGGTCACGAGTTGTAGATTCACTCGCAAAATCCAGCGGTCGGGCTGCAATGGTTATGGGGGACGGTGTTGCCATGTCCGGCAAGGGAGTTGCGTTTTAGTAGGTCGCCAGTTGTAGCCCTACATAATTCTCGTCCTCTCTTCATCACACAGGAATGACCTCCGAATACGTCTCCATTGCATGTTTTAGTGGAAATATCATGTGCTTAGACTATGTTAATGTTGTTGGGAGTTGCCACTAGTGAAAGTATGAAGCCTCGGCCTTGTTTCTCACCATTGTTATACCGTTTATGCTCACTTTTGTCACTCACCCATATTTTACCATCTCTTCGTCGAACTAGTGCACCTATACAACTTTGTATGAGGTGTGTTGGGGACACAAGAGACTTCTTGTATCTTAATTGCAGGGTTGCTTGAGAGAGAGACCATCTTCAACCTCTACTTCCCTGAGTTCGATAAACCTTAGGTCATTCACTTGAGGGAAATTGATGTTGTCCTACAAGCCTCTGCACTTGTAGGCCCAACATAATCTACAAGAATAGAAGCATGCGTAGACATCAGCTTCTCTTTTCTTTCTTCTTATTATTTTCCTTCTTCTTCTTCTTCTTCTTCTTCTTCTTCTTCTTCTTCTTCTTCTTCTTCTTCTTCTTCTTCTTCTTCTGCTTCTTCTTATAGTCTTCTTCTTCTTCTTCTCCTTCTAACTTTCTTGTTCTCAGTTTGCAGATTTGTTTCACTTCATGGAAGGTGGCATTGATGGGCTGCTATGCTTTTCATTTTGTTTCGATTTTTATGGATGAACGATGCGATGTTTCAAATAATGTGTATATACGGATGAATTATGTGAAAATATTTGTTGTCTTGCTCAATATTTTCACGATGATGTTGGATACATAGCCTATGCTTCTTATATGATGTTTGAAATTATATATATCATATATCTATTCTGAAAATGCACGGAAATAACAGAAAACCGGCAAAAAGTGGCAATACAGTTATTTTGCCGTCTGCTAGCGGACGTCAAAGGCCTTTGCCGTGTGCCAGCTCATCGCAAAGGTGCCATGTGGCAGCCACCTATGCAACCTGGGAGGAGTCGTTTGTCCTATATAGTCACTTTTCGTCTGCTACAGCCCACAACACACGAGAAAGAGCCGCCCCTGGCAGATGGCAACGGGCCGCCCCCCTGGCAGGTGTCGCCAACGCCTGGCAGACGACAAAGGCCTCCCATCGACACGACAAAGGGCCGCCTCCCAACATAGGGCAAAGGCTCCGTTAGCAGCCTAATGGAGTAAGTACGTGGCTGCTGTTGTTGAACACATTTTGCCGTCTGCTGGGGGCTTTAGCTGACGACAAAGATCTTTGTCGTCCGCTATGTGGCGCCAAACGACAAAGAAGCTCTTTACCGGCCCTAGCAGGCGTGAAAATTTTGCCGTTCATCGATGGAAGGCAAAGACCTTTGCCATCCGTGAAATGGTCCTCTGCCGCCCGCTATGGCAGATGGCAAAGAAGCTTATTCATGTAGTGCGCTCTGTTTGCTTATTGGAAAATTCTTGCTTTTGATAGACTGATTTTTTCGCGAGATAAGTCACGTCCAAAACGCAACACATGTCTTGTCGAGGCCACCAACTGCTCTTCTTTCCCAACCTTATCTCCTCGCGACGCCCTTCCAAATTCCCTGTGAGTCTTTGTCTTCCCTTTCCTATGTCCCTCTCACATCTCGTTGCTTCCACCATCTACCATCTTATCCCTGTCCACCATGTTCTCTCATCTCCCGCTGCAAGTCGGCTTTCGGCGAACGATGCCCTACTACAGAGGCTCCGATGCTAGAAAATATAGGTCGTTGGTCACCTCATGTTGTTTGGTGCCACGTCGGTTGCTGAGCTGCATTTGCAGAAGGCGAAGCACGTGGACACTACTTCTATGCCGCCGATGGAGCTACGTTGAAGCAGGTGAAGCATGAGGACACTGCTACCACGCTGGAGGCATAGTCGTGTTGCAGCATGCGAAGCACAAGGATGTTGCTGCCGCGCCGGCTACGGAGCCGCGTTGGAGCAGGCGAAGCACGAGGAATCTCCCGCCATGCCCGTGGCAGAGCTTGATTGCAACAGGAGAAACGATGCATACACACCGGTGATGGAGCTATTTAGCAGCAGGAGAAGCACGAGGATGCTGCTGCCATGCCCGGCGTTGGAGCTGCGTTCCAGCAGGAGAAGCATGGGGACGCTTCTGCCACACTCAGCGGCGTTGCTGCATTCGAGCAGCACAATCACAGAGTCGTTGCTGCCACGCCCGGCGGCAGTGCTGCAATGGCTATGGAGGCGGAGCTGCATTGTAGAGGTCGCGAATTGTAGATTGACTCGCAAATACAGCGGTCGGGCTGCAATGGTTATGGAGGACGTTGTTGCCATGTCCAGCAAGGGAGTTGCGTTGCAGTAGGTCACCAGTTGCAGATGCACTGCCACGATCCAACGATGATGCCATGGGTGCATTCTCGCCACACCTCGTCGTTCCACCCAGCACTCCCCGTATGCGTGGAACAGGAGCGGAGGAGAGTGGGGAATTTTTCTGTTAGCATTCTCAACTTATGATGCAGGAGCAAGACGAAACTGCAATCACGTTTTTGTGAGAAAGACGCGAGCATAAATCCAATAGTTTTCGGGGCCTAGATCGGACGGCTGGCTGGCCGACTGATTTCCCCATGAAATCAGCCGACTTACGCTTAGCAGCGACCTTGTTTATTTCGTTTTTTCCTATGTCTAAATAACTTCTTTTTTCTATTTGTTTTTGCTATTCTACTCTAGTTTTTGTAATTTTAGATTTAAATTAATTTGAAATTTTCAAATAAATGTGAATTTAAAATAAATATGTTTGTGGATTAAAAAAATGTTCAAAATTTTGAAAAAGGTTCACGTATTCAAATAATGTTAGTGATTTTTAATAAAATGTTTTTGTATTAAAAAATGTTCATAATTTTATATAAATGTTTTAAAAACCAAAAAATGATCGTGCGTTACGAAAGAAGTTCATTGATTCAAAAATTCCTCACAGATAAGGGAAATGTTCATGAATTCGAGAACATTATATGCATTTAAAATAACTCTTCGTAAAAATAAAGAAAGGTTGATGACCTTTAAAAATTATACGCCGATTCAAAACAAATTTCTCAATTCTAAAAAATGTTCATAGATTCAAGAAATACTAATCCAATAGAATAGGTTCGCCGATGCAGAAAAATAGTCATAAATTGTTAAAACTGTGTTCTCAAATTTTTTAGAATGATTATCAATTGCAAAACAGTTCATCGACTCAAAAAAGGTCCGATGATTTTTTTATTAATTACCAATAAATATTCAAGTATTCTAGATAAATGTTATTCATATAAAAATGATTGCGTTATCAAATTTCAAAAGATGTTCCTCAATACAAAACATGTTCTGCCGTTCAAAAATGTTCACAATTTTCAAAAAATGTTCAGGTATTTACAAACTGTTTGCTATAAAATAGTTCGCCAATTTTTAATAAACTATTTCTAAATTTCGAAAATGTTTAGAGTTTCTTAAAATGCGCAATTAAGAAATGTTCACCAACTTAGAAAATCAAGATTTGAACAATTGTATGCAAATTTACAAAGTATTCACGATTTCACACAAACTCGAAATCAAAAAATTTCATGATTTCAAACAAATCCTCCCGAATTTCAAAACATGTCTATAAATGAAAATATATAAGAAATGAACTTGAATAAGTAACTGAATAATAAATGAAAAGAAATGTCCAACATGAAAAACTAAAAATAAAAAAATGAAAAAAAGAAAGGATGTAGTGAAAATAATCAAATATGAAAAAACACTAGGAGAAATAGAAGATAAAAAAGGGAGGTTCTAGATCCTTCGCAAAATCAGAGTGGAGCTATTTTGGGACGGCTCAATATTGGAGTTGATGGACTAAACAAATGCTTGCCAGAGTGGGTTTATTTTTAATTCAGTCCCGTCTTTCCCCTCTGATTTTCATTTCTCTTCTATTTTTTTTAATTTTCCTTGTTCCTATTTGCTTTTTCTTCTGGTTATTTTTCTTCATTATCTACTAGAAATGTGTCATGTTGTAAAAAATGGTTTTTTCGTGTGTTAAAAATCTTAAGGGTGTAACAAAAAAATATGGTATATATTAATAATATTCATATTTACTAAAAATTATATTTGATTTAAAAAGGTTTATGATTTTTTAAATGTTCTATATATATCATAAAATAACTTGTGTGCTAATTAATGTTCATCGTGTAGTAAAACCGGGTTTGTTTACATTTTAGTAAAAAGGTCCATCTTGTATTTAGAAAATATTTATCAAGTAAGAAAAATCATAATGTATAAAAAAGGTGGTTCGAGAATCATCATGTATCATAAAAATGGTTTATGTCGTACTTTAAATATATTAAAAGCATACACTTTTTTTATATAGATGCAACTATTCAAATGTTTTTAGCCAAAAAATAGTCTACATTGTTTTTTGTGTGGTTTTTGTCCTCTATGTGTGAAAGTTTTGATATTATTTAAATTCCAGTACTAACTTTTTTCCTTGTGATATGCACTTACTCTAGATAGCTATTTGCACATATTTTTTTTAGTACATGTGATTTCATCCACACTCGCAAATGTTACGGGTCCAATGCTTTGGATCCAAGATACAATAAACTACAAAGTAACTCATACAAGTAGGAATTAAAATGAAATGTCTTTTTTGTGGTACCAATCTTTGCAAGTTGGAATATTGTCAAGATTTTGAGTAAACAAACTGCAATACGATCGGAGCAATGACACCACGACTTGTTTACCCGCGCGAACTTTGTTACCAATAAAGATTTTGGAAAGCCCCTTGAGCCGCCAATTCAAAATGCTGGAAGTTATAAGCGATGAACATAGTTGGTTTGTGGATGATTCCCTGGAAGTGCAGGTTGTCTAACCACAAGATCCTCGCCCTAGTGTTGAGAAAGATTTCGACTCAATGAAGAATCAAACCAGCAAAGCAACATGGCACCCTAACATGAACTCATCCGATCTGAATAATCCAATTTGCGATGACACAAACCTTTTGGGCTCCATGGCACCCGTAAAGAAGGAATGTATATTTTTTCCGAAAAAACACCATAAGAACCACCAGGCGTTTATGAAGACCTTATGATTCTTGACGATATGAGGTTCTCCCACCTCTCATTACCAAGATGACAAAAGAAGGCGAGGGGACCGGAGGTATATCGTTGGAGGCTATTGTTCGTCAAACCCTAGTGGAACAGGTCTCGGTTCAAGAGGCTTGCCTTTGAGGCTAACAACATGGCTTGATCATACCTGCACCTACTTGATTTTTGACTCATGTAGGTCAGCCTGATTGTGAGGTTTTAGAAGAAAGATGTCGTTGTATGCTTCAAAGTGAACATAAAACTACCCACTAAATGTCCTTGAAAGCCGGTGATAGGATCTGAATGAAGGAGTTTTCCAAATATCGAGGAATTTTTCCTCCATCAAGTTACGGGAAACCAGAGGGGGTGAGCAGCCAAGCCCATGTTTCATCTTTCGTGAGCTAGCTATTTTTGCTTCCTCTATATTCCGGATGACAACTCCACCTATGTCGTCTCAACATAGCCGGTCCCAATTTCGGATAAAGGAGGAGGGTTGTGATAGGCTTGGCGAGCCAACATAAAAACTCGCTCACTCTTATGTAGATGAAATCCAAAAGATTTTCATAGGGGCGTGTAACCCTCTGAATGGTGTGCCACATCGAAACCCGGGTGTGGTGTCAAATGGGAAAGGATAGGGGCCCCACCCTCCTCGTGCCACATCGTATCATGATCTGGATACGATAGCAAGTGAGCAAGGATCGGGCCATCGCATCCTTAGTGGCATGCTACATCAGCGCCCGGGGTGTAGTGGAAAATGAGCAAGGGTCTTTGCATTTGACTCCACAAGTGCGAAGGGTGAGGAAACTAGGCGAGGCTAGAAGGGTCCACTTAGGTAGCTGGAACGTAAGGTCTCTGATAGGTAAGCTTCGGGAGGTGGTTGATACGACGGTAAGGGGAGGTGTTGTTATCCTTTGCGTCCAAGATACCAAATGGAGGGGAAAGAAGGCGAAGGAGGTGGAGGGTACCGGTTTCAAGCTATGGTACACAAGGACAACCGCAAACAGAAATGGAGTATAGGCATATTCACCAACAAGAGCCTCAAGTACGGAGTGGTAGACGTCAAGAGGCGTGGAGACCGGATTATCTTGCTCAAGCTGGTAGTAGGATATTGAATTCTCAATGTTATTAGGGTGTATGCCCCGCAAGTAGGCCATAATGAGAACATCAAGAGGGAGTTCTCGGAAGGCCGTGAGTACATAGTTAGGAGTGTACCCAGTTGCGAGAGGCTCTTCATAGGAGGAGATCTCTATGGCCATGTGGGCACATCTAACACAAGTTTTGAAGGGGGGCTTTGACTATTGCATCAGGAATCAAGAAGGGGAAGATATATTAAGATTTGCGCTAACCTACGACTTGATCGTAGCTAACATCCTATTTAAGAAGAGAGAATCATATCTGGTGACTTTTAGTAATGGTCAATACTCTTGTCATATTGATTTCATCCTCTCGGGAAGAGGAGAGAGTCGTGCGTGCCTAGATAGTAAGGTGATACCTGGAGCGAGTGTTGTCCCGCAGCATAAGCTTGTGGTTGCCGATTTCCGCTTTTGGATTCTTGTCGAGTGGTACAAGCATGCCAAACTCGCTAGAACAAAGTGGTGGAAGCTCAAGGGGGAGATAACTCTCACGTTCAAGGAGAGGTTCATTATGGAGGGCCCTTGGGAGGAAGGAGGGGATGCAGACAACATGTGGATGAAGATGTCGACTTGCATTCGTAAGGTGGCGCTAGAGCAGTTTGGAGTGTCCAGGGGAAGTAGAAGGGAAATTAAAGATACCTGGTAGTGGAACGATGATGGCCATAAGGCAATTAAGGAGAAGAAAGATTGTTTCAGACTCCTATACCTAGAATGGAGTGCGGACAACATAGATAAGTGCAAGATGGCAACGAGCTGCGAGTAAAGAAAGGGTCGGGCATATGAGGACCTTTACCAGCGGCTAGACACGAAGGAAGGCGAAAGGGACATTTATAAGATGGCCAAGATCCGTGAGAGGAACACGAAGGACGTTGACCAAATCAAATGCATCAAGGATGGAGCAGATCACCTCCTTATGAAGAACGAATAGATTAAGCATAGATGGCGGGAGTACTCAAAGTGTTGAATGAGGAGAGTGAGAGACCTACCATTGAATTGAACGACTCCTTTGATGAAAGGCATTTTGTGTGGCAAATCCAAGAGTCACAGGTCAAGGAGGCTTTAAAAAGGATGAAAGGAGGCAAGGCGATGGGCCATGATTGTATCCGCATTGAGGTGTGGAGAGGTATGAGGGATATAGAGATAATATGGCTAACCAAGCTTCTCAACCTCATTTTTGGGCAAACAAGATGCAAGAAGAATGAAGACGGAGTATATTAGTATCAATATTCAAGAACAAGGGGGTGTTAGGAGTTGAACTAATTACCGTGGAATTAAGCTGACGAGCCATACAATGAAGCTATGGGAGAGAGTCTTTGAGCACCACTTAAGAAGAATGACAAGCTTGACCAAAAATCAGTTTGGTTTCATGCCTAGGAGGTCGACCAAGGAATCCATTTTCTTGGTACGATAACTTATGGGGAGATACATGGAGCAAAAGAAGGACCTCCATATGGTGTTCATTGACTTGAAGAAGGCCTATGATAACATATCACGGTATGTCATGTGGTGGGCCTTGGAGAAACATAAAGTCCCAGCAAAGTACATTACCCTCATCAAGGACATGTAAGATAATATTGTGACAAGTGTTCGAACAAGTGATGGCGACAGTGATGACTTCCCGATCAAAATACGACTACATCAGGGGTCAGCCTCGAGCCCTTATCTTTTTGCCTTGGTGATGGATGAGGTGACTAGGGATATACAAGGAGATATACCATGGTGCATGCTCTTTGCGTACTATGTGGTGCTAGTCAATGATAGTCAAACGGGGGTCAACATTAAGTTAGAGCAATGTAGACAAAACTTTGAATGGAAGAGTTTTAGACTTGGTAGACATAAAACCGAGTACATGAGGTGCGGTTTTAGTACTACTAGGCACAAGGAGGAGGAAGTTAGCCTTGATGGACAGGTGATGCCTCAAAAGGATACATTTCGATATTTGGGGTCAATGCTACACAAGGATCGGGATATCGATGAAGATGTAAACCATCGAATTAAAGCCAGATGGATGAAGTGGCACCGTGACTGTCGCATTCTCTATGACAAGAGAGTGCCACAAAATCTAAAAGGCAAGTACTATCGGACGGTGGTTCGGCACGCAATGTTGTATGTCGCTGAGTGTTGGTCGACTAAAAGGCGACATGTGCAACAGTTGGGGTGTAGCGGAGATGCGCATGTTGAGATGGATGTGTGTCCACACAACGAAGGAACAAGTCTAGAATGATTATATATCAGATAGAGTTGGGGTAATGCCGATTGAAGAGAAATTTGCCCAACATCGTCTGAGATGGTTTGGTCATATTCAGTCCAGGCCTCCAGAAGCTCAAGTGCATAGCGGATGGCTGAAGCATGCTCACAATGTCAAAAGAGGTATGGGTAGACTGATCTTGACATGGGAGGAGTCCGTAAACAGAGATTTGAAGGATTGGAGTATCACCAAAGGACTAGCCATGGACAGGGGTGAGTGGAAGCTTGCTATCCATGTCCCAGAATCAATAGTTGGTCACGATATCTTATGGGTTTCACCTCTAGCCTACCCCAACTTGTTTGGGACTAAAGGCTTTGTTGTTTTTGTATGTTCAAGGTGACAATCCAACATCTGATTCAAGCCCATAACTTCCTTTAATACATATCATGTTGCTCTTCTCTAGATTTTGGCACTCTTTAGAAGCTACCACTCGTTTACCGCAGATTCTTCATAAGTGCAGACATATACAAAGTTGTGAAAAATCATGAAAGCAAATACTGCTTCAGGTCCAAATGGCTTCTCTATTAGCTTTATAGAGCTTTTTGCTCCTAGTTGAGAGAAGTTTTTTGGAAAGAGTACATTGCAAAATTTATAATGCATGAATTTCTAAGATAATTGTTAGATGAATAGAGTGGGTAGGTTTGGCTATTCCTTCCTATTGAAAAGGAGAAATTGGATGTCCTGAGTCAAACCTTGTCTCTAGTGTCGTATGTTACTTTTTCCCATATGCACATACACAAGTATTAGTTACTTGCTATTCATTACTTTTCGAAGAGGGACAACAATGACCAAAATGAGTAACAATTTATGGACCGACACGAGTGATAGATGCTTTGAGCTCGTAATAGGCGGTGTATAGATGCTCCCCTCTTTTTGGTGTATGAACTTTTGCTCTTGCATGCTGGAACACAACGAAGTTTGGCGAAAACTTACTTGGACCAAAATATAATGCCAAAAGCGAGATCTTTTGCCATTAATTATGAATACATTACTACAAAAATTCTAAGAAGTACTAGTACCACTCGTTTTCGAGTGATGCATTATCACCCAAGTCCGAACTCCCCCAAAAGGGACATGCTGAAGATCAATGTTGGTGGAAGCACTCCAAATAACGCCTTGCATGACGGTTAGGGTTTATTTATATGAAATGAGATCGGGGAGGTAGTGGCTACAAGTGTGAGCCATATCAACCATATCGAGAATCCCCATCCCAAATTGGGCCATGATTGCAATCATGGTGGAAACACGCTCCCCTCCTAGTGATGCAAGCCATCAATGGCAATGGCATGGAAAATTGTTCAGTTCCATCCTCTTTTAGGAAATAAAAAACACATCCAAGTTAACAAAATTGCTTATACATTGTTCATTATTATAAACATAGAAATATGGCAATGGACTTTCTAATTGCACATGGTGCATACCTAGTGCACTATCCTCATTCATATGCGTGGAGGTAGGGCCCGTTTTTTACTCATTTTGGTCACCAGTGATTCTGTTGAGCATCTGAATTAATGTAGTAGAATGATATTCAAGATCAAAAAAGAAAAGAATTAATACCGTACAAAAAAGTAATTCCTAAGGCAAAATTAGGCGCTTGTTAATTGTAATTTCCTTTGTTAGCTCACACGCAATGATACCCAAATATAAGACAATCGAGCATCATACAAACATGTATCCTAACCTCGATTAGGTATTCAGTACCACTTAATTCTCGAAGGCGTTGTCGAAGAGCTAGTTTCACATCTTACCCACATTTCGATGGATGTGCCTGATGGTATAGAGGTTATCTTTGTGGGCTTGTAGCTATGGTTTCGGGGGGGGGGGGCATAGATGATATTAGATGGTGAGCAATGCTAGGATGCATGCATGGTTGTTGTTAGACCATGATGCGGGCATAGTTGCCAAGTGTTTCCCTCCTATGGGGTTCTACATGTTCTCTTTCAATAACCATGCATTTATCGGTTTTGGCCCAGTTTTACATATATGGTGGGCCGATTCTGTTTTCTAAAATAATGCTTACACGATGCCTCTCTTTGAGACATTCCTAGAAAGAAAGGATGAGCTAAAGATCAATGTTGACGGAAAGCAACTCAAATAATACCTTGCATGGCTACTTGAGGGTCATACAAAACAAGCTAGTGGGCACCTAAGATTTAGTTTCACATCATGATTGGACGGATGTACATGGTGGTAGAGGTTTACTTTGTGGGCTCGTGGGTGCAGTTTTGGGGAGCATAGGTCATATCAGCTAGTGAACGACGCTAGGATGTCTACATGATAGTTGTTCGACCGCCATGCATGCTTGGTTTAACCATGCATTTATTGTTTTGACCTAGTTTTCTGTGTACATGGGTTGATTATATTTTCCAAAATAAACCCTAGTTACATCTTGCCCTTCTTTGAAACATTCCTAAAAAAGGTACTATGTCTGGCTATCTCCAAAGTAGGAAAGTTAATTACTTAGATTCTCGGACTACAAATGCAATCAAGTAAACTACTGTTTTAGTTCGGATTTGTAGGACTAACTACGCAACTGGGGAAATTCGAAAATGGAGCGTAATGAGGATTTGTAACCTTTCAACAATTAAAGCCCAAATCGAGAGGCTTTGAGAGAGATTTATTAGGGGTAGGGAGGGAGAGAGGGGGGTAGGGAGGGAGAGAGGGAGAGGGAGGGAGGGAGAGAGAGGGGGGAGGGAGGGAGAGATTTATTGAGTTACCTCTCCGGCCTAAAAAATCCGAACAAATGGATACTCTCTGTGGTTTGCCATAAGTGGAATCACACTGCTAATGTAGAAACAACAATGATACTATCATGCCTAAAGAAAAGTCATCTCAAAGCTTCTTCTCTTTTTTTGTAGAAGGATAGTAAAATTCACTCCCTTTTTTTTAGGCCCATCTCCAAAACATTACCATTTTCATGTCTAAGCCTACTTTAATGTGTTCCTTCATTGCCAATGCTACCGTTATTTTGATTTGTCGTTCTGTGACCGTTGGTTTGTTGCTAATTAATCATATAAAATGCATGGTGGTATTAGAAATGATAAGTTTATTCCCCAATGTGTGTCCGCTCCTATTTGGTGATATAGACTTGTATGGAGAAAACGAACCGCCTGATTTAAAGTCATTTAAGAGTCATCTTATCAGGATTCAGGGTTCTGCGGTGGCGGAGGGGGGGCATCAAACACAATAAGCGTCGGGCAAGGAGAGCTCGCTGGCCTTGTCCACCTCAGCAACCTCCACTGTGCGGGCGAGTCAAATTTGTACCTTGGCTATTTTTTAAGGCTTCCCTCAGGTAACACCTCCCCCAGATGAAAATATCTATTGATCACAGAAACCTTTCTTCCTCGCACACGTCTCCTCCTTATCTCTTCCTCACTCGCCTCGTCTTCTCTCCCCTGGGTCGCCGACGCCGCAGATCTTGCGTTGTCGCCTCTCCCCGCATGTCGCCTCCTCCATCCCCCTTTCCCTCGCAGCCCCACACCCCACTCATCTCATATCCTACCCATTTTTTACTCAATAACGAATCTAGATCCATGGAGGCAGATGACAGAGTCCGTATGGTCGATGGCATCGGGGAGGAGACAGAGCGATAGGACCGGTTCTATTATGCAGGGTGGAGCGGCGGCTGAAACGGGTGACCGGCGTGAGAGGGTGGGGTGAGGATGAGGTCCTTTCTTTTGGCCAGGGTAAGATCCACACTTCTCTTCTGTTCTTCCACCGCAATTTTGATTCTAATGACCTTATCAATAGTTTTGGATCCATATTTCTTGCAATAGACCCGAGGAGGTAGGCGAAGAATAAGAAGAAGAACCGACACAAGAAGAGTAAGAAGAAGCAGCGGAAGGAGGACACAAGCGCCAACAAGGAGGAGGTAAATGTTGCAGGCCTACGCCCAGCTCGTGATCAAAAACTTGTATTTTAATATTTTATCAAAAGAGGCTTTAATAGCAATGTCATGTAGAATCATTTTATTGGAAGCAGCGTCATTCAACTGCATCAAATGTGAGCTCACTGGAAGTTTTTTTATGCCTGGATCTAGAGGAGCATGTCATTGCTTTTCGTAGGAAATATTGTTGTATTACTACAATAATTGGCTAACTGTGCCTTATTAGGAGTCATTGGTCAATACTATCCAATTTCCCTTTTGGGGGGACAATATAAATGGCAGTATGTTGTTCCTGTGGAGAATGCACATACTTTTTTGCTTCGTGAAAATCAGTGTGATACAATGTTTTCTTTTCATCCATTAGAATTAGTAAAACATGTGTGAGCACATGGAGACATTGCTGAACTAAATAGCGAATTGAAACCTTGCATGTGTAGTACAACTGATTTTATCTTACTCACTCGAGATATGTGTTTGATCTTCCTGGAGCTGTAACTGATGAATATACGCCTTTGATCAACAATTATGTAGTACGATTTCTTCTTGTGGCAAGGAGAGAAACACGCAATCAATAAGGTCATTTTCGGGCACACTCTTTGAAACTTTTGTGCTCATGCGTATGATGCTGGCAACCAGGTTCCTCCACTGCATCCACCCGCTGTGAAGGTAGTGGTATAATCTTTCTCATTTTTGTGTCTTTGTATTGGATTTACTGTTGCACCATTAGTATTGTTGCTCTCTTGTAGATATGCGACCCAATACAATTTTTTACCAACAGTAGTATCGAATTATGTAGTGATGTCACTTGATTATTTTTATGTTGCCATAGGTTGGTTGCCTTAAATTTGTATTGACATCAGTTCTTCCTCTGCACAATTATTAGTTTTGCTGAACACCAAAATATTTGTTTTATGTTTCTTCTTTTTTATGATCCACGTAGCTATTGCAAGAGAAGTACCCTTGAAGTAGAAATTCATTGTTGTTGCCTTCGATTCAAGAACTGCAATGTACATGTAGATTGACAACCAGATAATATATTATAGTGGCGACCTACCATCCTCGCATAGTTGCATCCTCGATGTCATCGCTGTCATCCATCCTCACATTGGGATGTCGTCATCATCGTCACGTGGAGGGGTAGATCGGATGCTCGATTAGAGGATCCCAAGTCCCCCCCCCCCCCAAATTCTCTCTCATCAAAGTTTAGAACATGTTTTTAGGTCTTAGAACATGTATATCATAAGGTCATCCATCTAGGTGTGGATAAATAATAAACACAGAACAATCTTAACCTATTAGAGAATTCAGGAATAGGTAATTTGTGGAACACACATGAGGTCATCCATCTAGGTATGGGTAAATAATCCACATAGAACAATCTTAACCTATTAGAGAATTCTGGAATTGCTAATTTCTAGAACACACATGCTCTTTGTCTTCTTAAACAGAAAAAAAGATACGCATGTTCGCATAATCCATGATATATGGTTCCATGTCCGGCTCGGACTGGAAACAGTCACCGACTAGGTTTAGTATTAGGCTAGTTTGCTAATATATATACCTATGTAACCCCTGTGTATTGAGAACTCACATCAAAGAAATACAAACATAGGACCGACACGGTCCTATTAGCCATCACCTCGAGTTCTAGCGTGCGTATTCCGTTGTGATCGAATTAGCTCGGTGAGTTGATCGCTAGCTTAGTTGATTAAGCTAGCTATAGCAGTGTGTGGTGTCCAGCAACAATCCATCCACCTGTGGGTATGCTAGCTTAGTACTACCACTACGATGTATCTGTTCTTCTTGTAGGGCGTGTGGTTGACGACCGAAAGCACTGGTAGTTGGAATAGCGTCGTACAACGTACGGCGGAGAGTACTTGTTGTACGGGTCTGGGCCAACAATTGATATCTAGAGCTTGGTTTATTGGCGTGATCTTCGGAAAGCAATCGAAGGATCATGTCAAACCCAAGCAAGGAGATCGTTGTGGCAGGAGCTAAAGCACCGATGCCGATGGTTGGGGGGTCGCAATTCCCCCGGCTGGATCGAGAGGACTACGCACTATGGGCGATGAACATGGAGCGAGCAGAGTTATGGGAAGCCGTCGATCCCGGCGGCGCCGAGTACGTGAAGGGCGCGGCAAAGTACCGGACGGATCGTCACGCACTAACGGCGATCTACTCCGCCATGCCGAAGGATGTGCTGCAACACCTCGTCGGAAAGAAAACGGCGAAGGAGGCATGGGAGACAATCAAGATCCTGCACCAGGGTCATGACCGTGTCAAGGAAGCACACCTTCAGTCCCTGATGAGAAGCTACGAGTGTGTGAAGATGAAGGAAAGCGAGACGGTTGATCAGTTTGCCGCTCGTCTCAAGACCCTCGTCAACGGCATACGCGGCTATGGTTCAACCCTAGAAGAAATTGCGATCGTCCGACGATTTGTGTGCGCCGCGCCGGCACGCTACATCCAAATCATCACGCCGATCGAGCAATGTCTTGACCTGAACACTCTCACGGTCGAAGATCTCGTCGGAAGGTTCAAGGCCCACGACGAGAGAATTCATCTCAGCTTCGGCGATTCAAAGGAGAGTGAGCATCTCATGCTTACAATGGCGCAATGGATGGCCCTGTCGAAAGGAAAGCAGGGTGGATCCACAAGCGGCAGTAAAGCAAAGGAGAAGCAAAGCCCAGCGAAAAAGGACCTCGCTGGACAGGAAAAAAAGGCTAGAAAACCAAGGAGAAAATTTGACATAAAAAAGTAAGGTGACACAATTGTGGAATCCTCGGTCACTTCAAGTCTGATTGCAAGAATCCACCGAAGGAAAGAGCTCTCATGGCCAAGGGAGGCGATGATAGCGATATGATGCTCATGGTCGAAGTATGTGATCTTATGGACGAGGATGGTCCAGCTCCGAAGGCACCGGCTACCGAGGTTGTCACGCTCGACGAAGAGAAGGTTTACCTTCATGACAAGAAGAGGGTGAACACGGCGAGGCACGTGTGGTACCTCAACACGGGAGCAAGCAACCACATGACCGGTCACAAGGACCAGTTTCCTGAGCTAAATCTCTCGGTTGGAGGCACGGTTCGATTCGGTGACGGGCGGACCATTGACATCACAGGGCGAGGTACTGTCCTGTTTGAGCTGAAGAATGGCGGTCACAAGGTACTCACAGATGTGTACTATATTCCCAAGCTAAAGAGCAACATCATAAGTCTTGGCCAGCTCGAGGAGCGTGGTTGCAAGATTGTGCTCGAAGATGGCTATCTATGGGGTATGACCGTCAGAGGATGCTGATCATGAAGGTGCAGAGGTCGCCAAACAGACTCTACGTCCTCAACTTGGATCGTGTGGATCCAGTATGTCTCTTGTCAAGCATGGAGGACTCGGCATGGAAGTGGCACGCGTGCTACGGTCATCTAAATTTCCAGGCTCTTCGGCAACTTGGACAAAAGGAGATGGTACGTGGCGTACCGTGCATTGATCATGTTGAGCAAGTGTGCGACGGTTGCCTTGTTGGGAAACAAAGGCGGGCCTCGTTCCCAAGAGAGGGAAACTTTAGAGCAAGTAAAGCTCTTGAGTTGGTCCATGGAGACTTGTGCGGACCCATTACACCGGCTACCCCAGCTGGGAACAAATACTTCTTACTCATCGTCGACGACTTCAACAGATACATGTGGATTGTGTTGTTGAAGACGAAGGACCAAGCTTTGCAAGCCTTCAGGAAAGTAAAGATGGCGGCCGAGGTAGAATCCGAAGCCAAGCTGAAGGCCCTCCGTACCGATCAGGCGGGGGGAGTTCAAGTCTCGTGAATTCACAGAATTTTGCAAAGCACATGGGATCAAGCGGTATCTTACGACGCCATATTCACCGCAGCAAAACGGTGTTGTGGAACGGAGGAATCAAACCATGGTGGCAATGGCACGAAGAATGATGAAGAGCAAAGGGATTCCGGGAAAGTTTTAGGGTGAGGCGGTCAATACGACCGTTTATTTGCTGAACCGGGCTCCAACCAAGAGTGTGGTTGGGATGACGCCGTACGAAGCATGGTACGGACATAATCCCGCGGTTGATCATCTTCGTACTTTCGGGTGTGTGGCGCATGTGAAGACGGTGGTCGGGCATACAAGTAAGTTGGCGGATGGGAGTACTCCAATGATATTAGTTGGCTATGAAGCAGGCTCGAAGGCGTACCGTGCGTGCAACCCCTCTACCAATAAGGTGGTTGTGACGCGTGACGTGGTCTTTGAAGAAGCAAGGTCATGGAATTGGAACTCTACCGAGCCAGTATACCCGATCTCTGAAGAAATCTTTCACGTTGTTTACAACGAATACGAGCATGCCGATAATCAACCGGAGACTACAACGACACCGAGTGATTCTCCGGACAACGGAGCGCAGCCGAACGCGCCAGATAAATCAGGGACAGAGGCGCGCCAAGGCACGCAGCAGGACGCAGCAGACGAGGCATGCGATGGCTCGTGCAGCACACCAAGCAATGCTCGAAGCGCTCGACCAAGTGACTGCGTACCACAGGGGAGCAGCCTCGGAGCTGCGCCTGGAAGTCCATAACTTGGGCGTGGCCAGAATATGGCTCTAACTCAAGCTAGCTGTGAGACAGGAAGGCATGCACGTGGACTTGAAGGTTCATATCTACGTGCAACTAATTCTAGAGAACCTGGATCGCTAGAAAACAGGAGTTTGGCAACTCCACAAGATGAAAATTCTTCGTCTTCGACAGAACAGGAGACAAGGGAACGTCCACCGACACGAGTTCGTCTTCCACCAGTGGTGGATTTATATCCGGAGGAAGCACTTCATACTATTAATCTTGTCGAAGTTATAAGAAGAGGATGACAATGTTTGCTTAGCGTCGAGGAACCGACAAAATTTGAAGAAGCAAATACTGAGGAGTGTTGGCGTAGTGCTATGGATGAAGAGTTGGGATCAATACGAGACAACAAAGTATGGGAGCTCGCTGATCTTCCCAACGGTCACAAATCCATTGGGCTCAAGCGGGTGTACAAAGTCAAGAAGGATGTCGAAGGAAACTTGGTCAAGCATAAAGCTCAGCTCGTAGCTAAAGGATTCGTGCAAGAGCAAGGTGTGGACTTCGAGGAAGTGTTCGCTCCAGTCACAAGGATGGAATCGGTGAGGCTAGTTATAGGTCTTGCGGCTCAAGAATCTTGGAGGCTACATCACATGGATGTAAAATCCACGTTTTTGAACGGGGAGTTGGAAGAAGAAGTATACGTGAAGCAACCACCGGGGTACATCAAAGAAGGAGAAGAACACAAGGTGTTGAAGCTACACAAGGCATTGTACGGGCTACATCAAGCTCCTCAGGGCATGGAACATCAAGCTTGACCGTACATTGATTTCTCTTGGTTTTGAGAAAAGTCTACTCGAACATGCTATGTACAAGCGAGGTAAAGGCAAGGATCGTCTTTTAATGGGCATCTATGTTGTTGATCTCTTGATAACTGGAGCAGACGAAGAGGAGATTGCAAGATTCAAGCTACAAATGAAGGAGCTATTCAAGATGAGTGATCTAGGGCTCTTGACATACTACCTCGGGATCGAGGTACAACAAAAGCCGAATGGGATCACACTATGTCAAGAGGCATATGCAAAGAATATACTTGAAAGTTATAGCATGGAGGATTGCAAACCAACTTATGCTCCAATGGAGCCTCGGCTTAAACTTAGCAAAAGGAGTGAAGCCCCTGCGGTTGATGCAACGGATTATAAAAGTGTGGTTGGAAGCCTAAGGTATCTTGTGAATACACGACCGGACTTGGCCTATTCCGTTGGCATAGTGAGTCGCTTCATGAAAGCACCAACGACTGAACATTGGGCAGCTGTCAAACATATACTCAGGTACATCAAAGGGACAACAAACTTCAGTTGTGTCTATTTGAGAGAGAAAAGGAAAGAGATGGTGGACCTACTTGGCTACAGAGATAGCGACTTGGCAGGAGATGTGGATGACCGTAAAAGTACCTCGGGTCTGGCATATTTCTTGAGCAGGAGCATAGTAACTTGGCTATCACAAAAGCAGAAGGTGGTCGCATTATCGTTCTGCGAAGCAGAGTATATAGCAGCTGCAACCGCAACGGGTCAATGTGTGTGCCTAGAAAGGCTACTCGGTGACCTCATAGATAAAGAACCAGAAAGAGTGGTGCTCAATGTTGACAACAAGTCTGCGATTGCCCTGTGTAAGAATCCAGTGCATCATGACAGGACCAAGCACATCGATATAAGGTATCACTACATACGACAGTGCGTGAAAGAAGGCAAGATTGAAGTCAACTATGTCTGTACCGACGACCAGCTTGCAGATATCCTCACCAAGTCTTTGGGACGACAGAAGTTCACGGAGATGCGAAGAAGGATAGGCGTCCAAGCTGTAAAGTAAGGACATCATGTTTAGGGGGTGATTGTTGGCATAATCCATGATGTATGGTTCCATGTCCGGCTCGGACTGGAAACAGTCACCGACTAGGTTTAGTATTAGGCTAGTTTGCTAATATATATACCTATGTAACCTCTGTGTATTAAGAACTCAGATCAAAGAAATACAAACATAGGACCGACACGGTCCTATTAGCCATCACCTCGAGTTCTAGAGTGCGTATTCCGTTCTGATCGAATTAGCTCGGCGAGTTGATCGCTAGCTTAGTTGATTAAGCTAGCTATAGCAGTGTGGTGTCCAGCAACAATCCATCCACCTGTGGGTATGCTAGCTTAGTACTACCACTACGGTGTATCTGTTCTTCTTGTAGGGCGTGTGGTTGACCACCAAAAGCACTGGTCGTTGGAATAGCATCGTACAAAGTACGGCGGAGAGTACTTGTTGTACGGGTCTGGGCCAACAACGCAATCAGCAAACAGGAACATGTCAAACTAAAGAAAGACGAGCGTAAATTATTTTTACGTTTTGCTATTTTATATGCATTCAATTAGTTACTACTTGTATAAGAGCTATGCCTAAAACTGAAGTGGATTAGTGAAACTGGTCATTTAAAGAGCATAATGGATTTGAATATGCAAAACTCCACCAATACTTTACTTTTATTCTAATTTTTGTGTACATGGTCTTGCTGCTCGAAAACTAATTCTACTATCATCAACAAGTTATGAGTGTTATGTGCATAAGAAGTTAAATTTGTCTTGTCTATACAGATATCACATTTGGTTCCAAATTAGTGCTATGATGTATGCTTTAAGAAGTGAAGATCAATACAGTGGCTGAGGGTTGTGTGTGTTGGCTGTGGGGGTTGTAGCTGAGGTGGCAGCGACCATTGCTAGCTAGAGGTATTGACATGCGTTAGCGTGCAACTGGAGCACAGAAGGGCATGGTCGGAGGCAAGAAATAAAGGACTCTCTAAAGTGTAGTATGAATCTCTCCCTGCAATATTAGCTTAATGCACTTGGTTTTCTAGGTTGCAGAGCATACTATTTCTGTTACATGTTTTACTTCACTATTTTTTTAAAAAAATTGGAGAGATGATTCCAGTACTCTCTACCAATGTGATGTTAGAATCAAGATGCATGTGTCACTCGTTCCATCAAGTTTATAATGAATTTTCTATTTTGTTGCTGATGATCTGAAATCCCCGGTTTATCCTTGCTCAATGTTGCTTAATATACATTTGTTATTTTGAGTCTGATGCAATAACAATACATGGTGTAAACAGGAAACTGAAAGGTGCGCCTCCCACCTGGCACAACCCAGCTTCCTCTTAGGAGGCGCCACAGGGTGCTGACTGTCGGAATTAAGGAGCAAGAGGAGATTTTCGCTTTAATCAGATCTAGATTTTTGTGAACCTGAAAAAAAAGAGGTAAAGATCCATACTTTTGGAAAAGCTCTGCATTGGGATGAGATGACAGATGACTTAGAGATGGGCCTGACAAAATAAAGGGAAGAGAGTTTATTTTGACAAATGGTCATCTGTTCTCGTTTTTATTCTGCAAATGCTGTTGAGAAACCATCCAAGACTGGTGGGTGTCTTTACAAAATTAATGGCCACTATTTCTGATCGACGGAGGCGGGGACAGGCGGCGCATCCCCATGCCCTTGCCGGGATTGGGCTCCGGCGTGGGAGGCAGCCTCACCGGCGTCCTCTGCCCCAGGCGCCGCGCAGCTCCCACACCCAGCACCGTCCCTCCACGGCGCAGCCCCTCCGGTCGACCCCACTGGCCGGCGCCGCCGCCACCTAGTCATCAGTAACGAAACCACATCAATCACCTTCACCTACACACAGCATGTAACTAGGATGCAGAACACTCATGCGTACCTGGAGCATGCCGCGGCAAGGGATGCGTGGCGTCCGCCAGCAGGAGGATGAGGGAGGCGGCGACGAGCAACCAGATGGCTACGCTTCGGCCCATCAAGCCGCACGCGTGGGCGGATCACAGTCAGGGACAGCTTCAGCTGGCGAGATCACAGCTCGAGTGAAGCGACTGCGACGCTGCTCCTTGAGAGACTCTGTGACAGTGTGGCTGTCTCTGCAGGTGTGAGATTGTGGGATGTTGGACGTACGGTTATGTAGTTTTCACTTGAATCCTCGACCCCGGCCCCGGGGCGTGTTGTGTTGGCATCGAGGCATTCGCGTGTGTCCGTTTCGTCATGGCCTGGCTCCCTCGTGATGCGCCCGTGGGTAGGCGATGCATGCAGCGGCATCTTTTCATTTATGAAATGAGAAATTTGAAGATGGTCCAAGTTAATATGAGCCATTAATTCTGCCCGATCCAATGGCTCGTATGTGTCTAACATCTTGAGAGGTAAGAATCAATCAATTAATATGAGCGATTAAATTCTTCCCAATCCAATATATATAGTACATAAATACAAGGAAGTAAATGATTACATCTGAAAAGTTCGACAATAAAAGGAAAGGAAAATAATGCTAATTACTGATAAAGTTTGTGCATGCAACAACTAGCTCACCTCTGTGTTACTGATAATTAAACTACTTTAATATAAAAACCACGGTATATTGGTCCAGAGGCAAAAATACTATAATCTTTTAATACATACTTTGTTGTCAAACACAATCATAATCTTTTATTTGTGTGTGTCCTATTATTAATTTTGAATCGTGTGACTTCATTTTTGAATCATGTATGTTCACTAAGGGTGATTGAGTATGGTTAAACTATAATTTTATTAAAAGTTCCTTAGGCTTAATCCATCAGTGGAAAAATTGTGTATTGACCATGGAGCCTGTGTCGCATTGCTGGACGTGCTACTAGCCTTTTTTCATAGCAATACAATAGTTGTTTTTCCCGTTGCAATGCACGGGCATTTATGCTAGTATATATTACATAAATACAAGGAAGTAAACGATTACATCTGAAAAGTTCAACAATAAAAGGAAAGGAAAATAATGCTAATTACAATCTTTTTATCTTCCACTTTTAACTCCCTTACTTCCTTACAGATTGAGCTTTTTTTTGCCCATTTCTGGAAAAGTCTAATAATCAGGTGACGGATTCAGCCTGGGACGTCCGTCACCACTAGCGTGTGACGCGTGTCCTCATGGGTTGGTGCACCGCTTTAGTATTTCTTGCATCGTTGAATGAATTCTGTAACATGACCGATATTGTAGAAAAAATTGTAACATGATTTTTGCTGTAAAAGTTTCTTCCGTAACAATACACATGTTGCAAAAAGACGAAGACAAAAAAAATCTGCAACCTGATCTATGTTGTAAAAGTTTTTTGAAACATGACCTTTGTTGCAAAAATGTCTTCCCTGAGAGTACCTATATTGCAAAAGATAAGAAAAAAAAAATTCTACAACCTGACCTATGTTTCAAAAGTTTTCTGCAACATGACCTTTATTGCAAAAGTTTTTCCGCAAGAGTATCTATGTTGCAAAAGACGAGGAATCTTTTTTTGCAACCTGACCTATGTTGCAAAAGTTTTCTGTAACATGACCATTTTTGCAATGATTTTTACGACACGACCTGTGATGTAAATGTTTCCGCAACATTACCTCGGTTGCGGAAGTTAAAAACGTCAATCAACCGCTCGATGATATAGGATCTGACGTTTCACGACCCGGTTGATCTTTTAAAAAGATCAGCCGGTAGATGCGTAGCAGCCTCCTTTTTATTAAACACAAAAAACGTTGGTAAGATATACACACACGTTCAAAATTGATTGTATATTTTTCAAATTACTAATATTTTATTAATGTTTTAGTGATTTTCACAATCTTTTTTGATTATTTTTTCTTGGGCGGATACAAATAATATAAGATAACGTAAAGTTTGAAAATAACTTTTTGTGTACATTTGTTTTTGGAGAATGATTACGGAGTGAGAAATATACCTTTGAAGGAATAATAAATATCTGTTTTTTTAAAGAAGGAAGACCCCGGCCCCCCATGTAGAAGATGCATACAACTACTTTATTAATTATTTTCAAAGACTGTATAAAATAATACATCAATAAGTCTGAAGTCATCATCTTCACAATATCTATCGGTACTCCTATCCAGTTGGAGAAGGGGTACCTCGCATCAAATCTTAACATCAATATTCGGAGGCCCCAACCAAGCAACATTACTGGGTCTGGAACACCCACCGGTCCGACAGACTCTCAGAGGCCGCCGCCGTCATCTTCCATCGATCCATCTTTAAAGAAGGTACTAACACAATCACCTTGACAAGCTTGTCGTTGACACCGCCGCGACGCCAGACGATGCCACCTCCCTACGCGCGTCTATCTTCACACATTCGTCAGCGAGACCCTGCTTCGCCACGCCGCTGAGGCTCCACATCATCGATGTGTGTCACCTGAAACGCTGCTCCACCATAGAAACCATCCACTGGTCCCTCGAGTCAATGCACACCTCCATGAATGACGCCCCAAGGGGGGAGAATGACACAAGAGTGCTACCGTCATCCGATCAACTGGTCTAGGGTTTCCCGTGTGGTTCTCTTCTTCCTCCTCTAGTTCTCCAGTGATGCAAAGCTCTGGACAGCGAAGCACCGCCGGATCGTAAAGCCCGTACGAGTGCAATATGCAGAGAGGTCGTGCTTTGGGTTTTTTGTTTGATGCATCGCTCGCGAATAGTTCGAGAGACTTCATCAATGTTCTATGCCAACTCTTCTTGTGCTGAACTCAAAGTTGGTAATGATCCGATCTAACCATGTAGGCATCTTCATAGTGATCCGGGAGTTTGATCCGTAGGACGATTTTTTTGTTTCGTTTTCTTCTACGTTTCCCAACATGACACAAGTGTAAACGTATAATCTCTTCCTTAGAACATGAGAGTATCGAGTATCTTCATGCCAGACAGTATACTTTTGGTTTCGCCAAACCTTTCTGTAGTAGGGTGATTATAATGGCAACTTTTGTGTACATTGAAAAAATATGCTTAGGGACTTGATAGTTGAGGATTGGGATTTTCTCGTTTAAGAATAGAGAGATACTTTTTGGGCCCTTTTGATATTTCAATATCCATCATCTTTTGGCCATACACAGGATGATATGATCATGGATATACCGAAATACGAAAACGAGAAAAGAGAATAAACTAATAACGAGAATAACCAGGCATAGTGATCAAGTTATTGATTCACAAGGGTACCGATAAGTCTCGCCTCGAGTTTTCTTATTTATGGCGAAGCAATAAGAATTGTGTACATGAACAAAAGGTACAATGATAGTTTATTCATGTATGCGTATGATTCAACGTAGATGTCCAGATTCCGCTATTGATTATTGACCAGACAGAGTTTCGGGTCATGTATGCACATTATTGAACTTGCGGGATCACACGCTTACTGTTCACCAGTTTGTTGAGTACTAAAAATGTGAGAATCTTAGGATAAAATCACCAAAAAGATTCTAGGGAGATCGAAAAAGTTTCGGAGATAGAACTAAAAGTGTTTCGGAGAAGTTTCGGAAAACCGGTGAAGTTTCCGCAAGATTGGAAGATCATAAGTGCCATTAGAAGCAGTGGGCAAGTACGCAACGTTGCCTCGCTTATATGGACAAACCGAGCAGGAGATCGGCATGCATACTGCTTTCGTACACCTAATAGACGGATGATGGCGGCGGCGGCGACACGGGCTTCACCATCGTCTTCCAGCCGTTGGGGTCCGGCGAGGGTGGCTTCACCGGCGCCCTCTGGCCCAAGCGCCGGCCGGCTCCCACACCTTGCTCCCTCCTCTCTCGTGGCGTCCACTGCGCCGGCCGGCTACCCCGTGCACCCGCGTCGGCGTCGCCACCCAGTAGCAGCACTGCGACAACGGCCATCGATCCATGCAATTCATACACACACCGACACATAAATTGGGATTTGAAACTGGCAGAGCAAATCAAGTCATTGTATATACTCATACCTGGAGGAGAACGCGGCGCCGGCGGGTACGTGGCCAGCAGGACCAGGAGGCCGGCGGCAAGGAGGACCGCGTGGACGGCCGTCCGGCGATGCATCGGTCGAGCTGTAGGTGGATCCGAGACCACCACCGGACTCTGTAGGTGGATCCGAGATCAGTACAGCTCCGGCCAGTAGCGCGCCACTGAGAGACAGTGCAAGACTCTGGAGATGTGAGCTAGCTATGCACTGTACGATTTGCTGCGGCGTTCTTTAAATTCTCGACAGGGACTCTGAATTTTGTCTCTACCCTTCCGTGTGTTGACCTCGACCTCGAGGTGTGCACGGCTGTTTGTCCTGTCCTGGATCCGGCGAGTATACGATCGATGCGTGCGCGCGGTGCGGCATTTCTTAGCGGTAGTTGAACTTGGACACGACTTCCAAGTTACAAGTTCCAACTTCACTCTGTGTATAGGACGATTCTTAATTAAGCATGGAAGATTAGCGTGGTACTACTACCCAAGTTTGCCCATTGACATGTGAATGGCATTTTCAGTCACCTTCACGTCTCTCATGGAGTATGCTATCTAGTCTATCGGGTCTTAAGCATGAGACAACTTGCCTCTGAGTCTATATTAAATTTATATCTCTGCCATTGATCTCAAAAGTTCAGACTAATACAGAGAAGTGAACAGCATATTTGAGACTTTGAAGCATGCATGACAATTTATTTCACAGGAGCAGGATTATACTTGTATTACACATTAGTCATAGACCAGGAGGTGCACGGAAGTCACCATGGCATGCTCCTACCCCGGACTCCCAACACCTATTCATTGGTAATCGGCGGTGGTGGCGGCATCAGGGGAATCACCACCCCCGAGTCTTCGTTAGGGATTGGTGAGGGAGGGATCTTCAATGGTATCCTCTGTCCCAAGCGCCTCGCGGCTCCTATCCCTGGCACATTCCTCCCTTGACGATGCATCTTGTTCGTTTGACCCCATGCACCAGTGTCGCCACCTAGCATCATCACCGTATCATACCGACATACACATCTATTCATCTAAAGAACGAAGCACGAATTTGAAAACAACCAAAGAAAACTATATATATATATACCTGAAGCATGACGCGGCGGGCCATGTGCAGCGGCCACACATGGATAGGAAGCTAGCAGGGGCGGGAGAAGGACGACGACGATGATGATGAGAAAACATGTGACTCTCCGTTGGTACATCTTGCCGAGAAGGTGAAGAAGAAAGAGAGGTGAAATAGCTTACACAATGGAAGGAGTATTTAATGCATCGGTAGTGTGCAAAGCTGAAAATCAAGGTGCAATATCCAAAGAAATCAGGGAAAAAGGATTTTTTTTTTTACAAACAAACTAAATAAAAAACGGGGGCTCCAGTCAGTAGCCTAGTGACAGCTTGGTTTGTGCGTGATGTGAGTTGTTCGTTGTCCGGTTGTGACGCTCTTGAATCCCCAGCCAGACGCTAACGTGGATCGGATTTCAGCTCTGCTCGTCTTGCGTGTGTTGACGATGCATGGCTAGCTGTACGTTGCTTCCTAGGCCCACCCTCGTGAAACATTGCTCTTCTTGCCAATTGCCACGTGATTGTATATTCCCTTCACCTTCACATCATACCTGACCAAACGGGCTGGGCAAATCAAACCAGCCCGCAAGCACGCCGGCACGGCACGGTCTAAACGGGTCGGGCTTGGCACGCGGCACGTCATGGGTTGGGCCCGGACCTGAAGGCTAGACACACGGGCCAGTATGACGGCCCATTTAATTATATATATATATATATATATATATATATATATATATATATATAGATTTTTTAACATATATATACATATAACTAAAATACAACCCAATACACTTAAAAATGAACCCAACAGACCGAAAAATGAGCCCCAATGTGCTAAACGGGTCAATGTGTCGGCCCGTTTAGTAATCGGGTCGTGCCTGGGTCTGAAGGTTAAACCCACGGGCTGGCACGACACGACCCGATTACTAAAAGTGCCCCTGCGGGCCGTGCCAGGTCAGACACGTTTAGCACAGACCGTGCTCCTGCCATGTCCGGCCGCCCGTTCGGCCAGGTACGCCTCACATCTCTCACAAGGCAAAATGGACCAAACTCGCAAACCCATGACTAGGTTGGATCAGAATCAAATTTAACCCACCAAGGCCCATAACCTTCCTTATTTAATAAGTCGGTGTATTACTATTTATTAATCTTACATATGTCACCCTAGAAACAAAATTAGGGGGTCACACAAATAGCCAAACTAAAAAATCAGATTGCTCATAACCTTTGTCATTTAATAAGTCTATGTACTATTATTATCTAAAATTAAAAAAAACACTTCATCATCTCTCCTACTCGTCAAACCAAATATTCCATCAGTTCTAAAATAGAGATATATTTATTTTTTGAAACATCAAATTTCTTTAACTTTAATCAAATTCATAGCCAAAAATATCGACATCCACAGTACTAAATAAATAAAATATGAATATTCATTTCATGATGAATCCAATGAAACCAATTTGACATATTTCTCTAGAAATTTGGTCAAACTGAGGTTTGATTTAAAAAAACTAATACTCCTTTGATTACCAACGGTGTGGGAGTACATCTTATATTTTAAAATAGAAGAAGTGAAAAGATTATGAAAACTCAACTAACACCGACAGGGCGACAAAGCATGCCCACCCCTTCTAGTATGTACTAAAAGATGAGATATCAAAAAATGGATCGTATTAACTATGTCCTCCTTTGATTTACCATTTTGCAAAATGAAAAATTATCAAGCCAACTACCGTAGTTTTCTCCCCTACCCTAGGCGGCTAGGGTAAACTCTCCCTTTCAGGTTTCACCAGCGAGCCTATGAATTTGCCTCCCCTTTGCCAGCTACTTCGACGACCCGTGGCAGGGAGGGGTAGCCTGGTGCCTCAGCTCTTTAAGTTAACCTTTTCTAGTCCTTACAGGTGTGGTGTTCGGGCGGTTGTCAACATTTCTATGAGTTTGTCTTTCGGACTCTATTTTCTTTGAGTTCGTCCGTCTGAACATAGTCAACGGAGCTCCTTGGTAGATTTCCGTCGTCTTCTTTGGATGGAGAGGTTAAGATTATTTTTATGTGGCAAGATTTGATGTCAGGTGTTTTAAATCTATGCAAGGGTTCAACGACGATGACTATAGCTTCAGTATGCGCCGGTCCTTATAAGCACGTGTACAAAGACTTTTCAGCTGTTATCGAGCAACTTGATTACTTGACGCTAGATCTTATCTTTGTCGCGAACATATTTGATACCGTAGTTGAACTTTATAAACTGGAGATAAGTGAGCACCATATGAGTAGTTGCACTATATAGAATTGACTCCAACTTATTTGATACTAGCAAAAGTGCTTTCGTACACGGCAGCTACTAGCTAGCCGTTCCTTATCCTGTGGTGCATATCCATGCAACACCAAGGAAAAAGCAAGAAATATTGGATCGAAGGAGGCCGGCACAGACGCATGCATGCCCTCGGACGCCCGACGCCCTATTCGTTGATCGATGGAGGCGGTGGCGGCGTGGGCATGTACATCCCCTGGCCGCCCTCGGGTCTCGGCGAGGGAGGCCTCCACACCGGCGTCCTATGCCCCAAGCGCCTGGGAGCTCCCACTGCTAGCCCCTTCCCCTCATGTGTGGCGCTACCACCGGCGTCACTACCTAGCAGCAGCACTGCAAATCACATCGACACACCTGATTCATTTCATGCACACAACAAAGCTATGATTCGAAGCACCCAAAGGATGTTTGATTCCATATGTGCATATATACCTGGAGGAGGAGGCGGCACGCACGCGATGCGCGGCGACCGCGCATGTATAGGAGGCCATAAGGAGCGGGAGGAGGACGACGACGACGCCAGCGAGAAAGCAGGTGGTTATCCGTGGGTACATCGTTGCCGTCTAGCGGGATCACAGTGCATTGGGCATGCATTGATGCTCCTACCACGGTTCACTTAAATAGTCACTGCTGAGACAGTGAGAGAGAAGCTCTCACTAGACGGCGTGAGCTGTTCGGCGACCTTTGGTCGGGAACTTGGATTGGGTTTTGCCCTTGTCCTTCTTTGTCTCTTGCGTAGGTCTTGATCTTCAAGACTTCATGTCCGCTTGTACTGCCCTTCAACACGTGGTCATGAGAGCGTCTATGTGATGCACACATGACCAAGTTATACCACATTAGATTTCCGAAAAAATTAGTTGCACCATATAGAGGGTGATGCGCATTTTGCCACGCCGTTCCTCGGTCACGAGTTAAGTTTTTTGTTTACAAACTATTGTGGCTAGAGGTGATCACTTTTACACCGAAATTCGAAGAATCGAACTGAACTAAGTTGACAGATATTTAGGATTTTTTCGGTTCATTGTAGTGTTGGTTCAGACGAGGATTTAGGTACGCAAGTACAGGGGCACTCAGGTCCTTGGTGACGCCTTTATATTGTGACTTATTTATTACTCTTTTTGTGTATATGGAGTTGTACCAATTAAATTCTATTTTTACACATAACAAAATTAACCACATTTCCTACCTCATTTTATCAGTGAATGATTATGCCTAGTAGATCGTCCTATTACAAAGCAATATTAACCATGTGATGATATTGTTGAATGTTAAGATAAAACATTCTTCCATACAAATTTAGCATCTATAAATGTAGATATGGCTGCACCCAATTTAAATCATATTTGACAAGATCAATCACATTTGTTATTTAATTTTAAAACATTCCCCTCAAATATAAGGAAAAACTAAAACAAGTAAATAGCCATATGCCTCCACAGATTAATTCGAGCCCCATAGACGAAGTATAATACATGTATATTCGTATATGTTAGTTTTCACTTCTGGTTTCTTAAATATATAGGAAAGGGGATCCAAATTATATAGTCTAAAAATACCTTGATAATGGGTGCTAGATTAGGAGTATATATTTTTTATCATATTTGTAAGTAAGTAGAAAATTCTATAGATGTCTACGTGGGATTAGTGCCAAATAGTTGGAATGTTTGCTTACTAGTTTTATTGTCATCAAGTAATTATCAGTTTCTTCATTTTTCGTGCAAATGAGTGTGATTGTAGTCAAACTCGTCTAGCATAAGCGTGATTGCCTTAAAGCCTACGTGACATGCTACAACCACTTTCCTTTTAAACGAATCACAATTATCAAAACAAGGCACTCTAGAGCTACAAGAAATCAAATCAAACACAAAACTTGTCTCCCATACTAGCATTGGTCGCATCTTATTCACTGTCCTGAGTACACTCAGTGATTGATACCCTCAAATACTGATGACCATAGACCAAGATGGAAAGATTAAAGGGTGCTTGCCCGAGCCTTTGCACAAATAATTCAGTGATACATGGCGGAGACAAGGGAGGACATGTGTATCCATGTCGGTTGTCATGTCATTTATCGTAGCCATAAGTAGGAGGAGCATATCAAGGTCAAACATACAAGCTCTAGAGCCATGACGTACTCAGAGGGGCGACAAGCAAAAATGTAGTAGGGTACTCAAAGGAATCAGTCGACGACATCATGAAAATATACTCTGCTCTCTTTAGATGGCGCAAAACATATTTAAGACCAAGGAAAGATCATTGGAATGCGTGTTGGTACAAAAATGCCCCAGTAGTAGCATATTATTTAAGAAGACACACATATGATCTCTATTTGGGTTTATTTAAGGAGCCACCTAGGCATGTACATACTCTACTAGTCCTTATATCAAAAGGGGCTAGTCCAACGGAATTGGGTCAATCTAGACAGATTGCACTTTGCAACATTCTCTATAAGATAGCTTTAGAATTTATGTCAAACTAGCTGGAAATTATTTTTCCAAAAATCATTGCAGAAGAACAGTCGGTGTTTGTATTAGGAATGTTAATCATGGATAATGTTATCACCACTTTGAAGTGTTTGCATTTCATGAAGGGGGCAAAGCAAAAAATATATCGTTTATGAGGAAACAATACGATTGATTGGAGTGGAGCTACTTACAAGGAATCGTGATGAGGATGGGATTTCATAGTGAGTGGCTAGACATGACGATGAGACTTATTTTTTTGGCTTCTTTATCTGTCGTTTTTATTGTATTGAGGCTTGAACCTTTTTCTCCTCTCGATGTAGGTGATCCTCTATTCCCATATTAGTTTCTTCTTGCAGCGGATGGGTTTCTAGCCTGTTTAAAGACCGTTGTCTATCATAAGGTATTCATGGATTAAAAGTGCATGTGTCCACTCTAGCAGTTAGTCACTTATTATTTGCAGATGATAGTGTGTTATTTTCTAGGGCGGATGTGGGGAGTGCACAACACATTGCTGAGGATTTGGAAATGTATTGTAATGCTTCAGGCCAAAGAATTAACCTTGAAAACTCATCAATAACTTTGAATAGGAGGTGCAAGAATACTCCACGACGAGCGGTAAAACATATAATCAACGTCCAATATGAAACATTGATTGAGAAATATTTGGGAATGCCAACAAATGTAGAAAGAGATAAAGATGAAAACTTCAGTATTCAAAAGATAGAATATGTAAGTATGTGCAAGGATGGATACAAACGCTATCAGATGTATTGATCAAGTCGGCGATCCCAATGTTTTCCATGTCCTATTTCAGGCTTCCTCGAGGGTTGTGTGAGCATAGAAATAAACTATTCCAAAAATAATGGGAAAGCAAGGACAAGAAACGGAAAACTTTTTGAGTTGCTTGGTCAGAGATGACAAACCCAGGTATATGGGAGGCATGTGTTTCGGAGACAACAAATTGTTCAAATTAGCACTTCTGGCTCATCGGGCTTGGAGATTTTTGCAATGTCCTACAAGTTTGAGTGGTAAATTTCTAAAAGGAAAACATTTTGCACAAGGAGATTTTCTTATAGAAAGTTTGGCCTCTCGTCCTTTGCAGGTTGGAGGGCGATGCTTGATGGGCCTGAGAAATTTGAAACAAGGCCTTATTAGGCAGATCATTAGTGAAGAAGGGACAATCCATGGGAAGACAATTGGCTAGACCATAATGGCTCTTTGCGAGCAACAACTTGCTTATAGTATGATTCACCTAAAAATGTTCATGAGGTGATTAATCATACATCAGCCACATGGAACATAGAAAAATTGGCATGACATCCCGCCAGTGGATGCTGATGTTATGAAAATACATCGCTTTGAGTGCTAGAAACCAAGAAATTTTTGGGCATGACATTATGATAGTAAAGGATTTTTTGTAAAGTAAGTGTATATATGTTAATCACCACAAATGTCATGAGGGAGACGTGGCTGGATGGGTCCGCTGCAACATTGAATTTGAAGGATGAAAATAAACAGTGGACATCACCATGAAAGGTTCATGTCCCAACAAAGATATGTGTTTTTCTGTGGAGATTAGCAAAACAATCTATACCAATTGGTGATGTGTTGCGCAACATGAACATGAAAGGAGGGTCATAAGTATCTGACTTGTGGCCAAGATGACTCATGAAGACACTCATTTATTGAATGGATGATGCCGAAGTCTATTTGGGCATTGGAGTCGGAAGGGGTCATGGAAACCACAACATATTCACAAGAACAGAAGGTGGGAGGATGGACCTTCTCTTTGATCGATGTTCTTTCCCACCAGCTGCTTGTCGACACTTTTGTTACATTATGGGCTATATGGTACACGAGGAGAAACATGATTTATGATTGTCATTTTTAGAGGTAGTTGTCCACTACATACTTTGTTCAAAACTTTTTTGAGGAACTCCAAATATTTGAGAAGAAGTGTGTTGCGTCTATCTCGAAGTCAAGTTCGCGCCGTGAACCTACGTTGATTCCACTATCGGAAGGGTGCATGAAGGTGGAAGTTGAGACAATGGCCGAAAAAGAATGATGCAAAAGGTGTTGCTGTAGTCTTGGTCAGAAACAAAGAAGGAAAGTTGAGACAATGGTCGCTTTTGATGGAATCCCTGATCCCGAGATACTTGAGGCGCTCATATATATGCAAATCCGTCATTGCTTTAGATTGCTGGCGAGTGATAAGTCACTTGAAGATTGCACGGGAGGATCTTACGTGCAAATTATACAAGACACTAATATCACTAATGCATCCTTTGAGTTCATGTGATGACTTTGTAGTAAAAACAACTACCTTTCAGAGCACATACCATTATAGCTAGCTAAAACGAAAGAATGAGGACAAAAGGTATGGGTCTAAGCTTCCAGCTTGTTCTAGTCTCACTTATATTGAATATCTCTCTGGTGGGAGCCTACCAAGTAGGAAAGCTTTGTTATAGTCCTGTTTTATTCATATCTTCACCTCTCGAGGGGCAATCACTATTACTACTTCAACATTCTTCCGTGGTTGTGGTTTAGAAAAAAATAGTGGGAAGAAATGTTGATTTCCGTTTTGTGGGGAGCCCACTCCGCCTATTTAGATGGTGCTTCCTGAGGAGATGAGGTCGCTTGGAGCGGACTTGACGATGCCGATTGCGACCTCATCGTTGTCGTTGGAGCCGGGTTAGCCGCTCATCTTTGTGGACCGTGGAGGTTTGTCTGCTACTATTATTCTCTCACCTGAGGTTGTTGGCGAGGTGGCGTTTGTGGGTGTCGAGGTTGATGTGGTAGGTGCTTTGGCACCTAACTCTCAGCCGTTGAAGCCCATCCGGTCTCCCATCTTTGACCATGACGCTATGTTAGCACGTATTGATGAGGCGGTGTTGGCGAAAAAGCTTGGCCGCTTGCTCGCCAACTTGGATGCAGCTTCTCCTGGGTCTGCCCAAACGATTGCCCGCCTCTTAGCGGAGGAGGTTTCGCTGGGTAAAATCAAGAAGGTGAAGAAGGCTCTGAGGAGCATAGGCAAGAAGGGTGGCGTCATTGCTAAGGCGTCGGCATCTGTTTAATGGGGCATACTCAGTCTCTTCGTCATCCATCTTTGATTGGCCCACATATGTGGATTTGGTGGCGTCCGGTATATTTAATATTGGTTTAGTTGAGGGTTTCTTTACGAAATCGAACTGCAAGGTTTCATGGTTGTTGCATGCTATGTATGTTTGTCGGGTTGATTATAGCGTCATGGAGTTTCTTTCTTAACGAGTAGTCCGCATGTGGTCGATATGTATTGATTTTTGTCTGATTTTTCATTAATTAATTAGGCAATTCTTTTTTTTAATTACTGATAAGGCAAAAAAAAATTGTCTTCGTTTCGGAAAAAAAATGCTTGAGCGTTCACTCGGGCTATAGCACACGCAACACTGCGATTCAACTAAACATAAACAAATGAGCATCTTACAAGTATATGTGTACCTAACCTTCATCAGGTACTAATAATAGGTGAAAAAATAATAAGAAATAGGGCAAATTAATCATGTCGGCTGTTCCCTGCTTCAGCATTGGAATCCCATGCAGTGCTAATTTAAAAACATCCGTGATGCTACATATACTAACCTTCAAGAAAAAGTAGAGGAGTATATTTTGACAATGATTATGTCCTGTCCTTTTATTCTCATGTCAACAGGAAATGTGCCTGCATATACGCTGTGGAGAAACCGGCCACGACTGGTCGGCGTGCGCAGAAGGCTGATGGCCGCTACCGGACATTCTACACGCAACGGCCCAGCACCCCTGATGGGTCAAGCGTACCGACCCATATGCATGCATGCATGCATTATTCCGTAAGGCTGGTCGGAGAGTAACATATAATGCATATGATACTATTGTTGTATGATACTATTTTCATACTCCCTCCGTTCCTAAATATAAGTCTTTCTAGAGATTCCACTAATAGACTACATACGGATATACATAGACATATTTTAAAGTGTAGATTCATTCATTTTGCTTCGTATGTAGACTCGTAGTGTAATCTCTTAAAAGATTTATATTTAGGAACGGAGGGAGTAGTATATAGTACTTCCTTCGTCCGAAAATATTTGTCCTGAAAATGTATAAAATGGATGTATCCATAACTAAAATAAGTCTAGATACATCTATTTCTATGACAAGTATTTCCGGACGGAGGGAGTATCATAAAGTAGTATCATATATGACCTTATTTATTGGCATGCATGACACATAGTAGCATAGCATTTAACATGTTACGATATCTACCTATGTTACTCTAATCCTCTATCTCTTTTTTAATCCCCTGCCACATCAGCATGTTTGCTATTTCCGAGTACATGATAGTACTTTAGTTACACCCACTACGGCCAGCCTAAAACCTCAAAGTTATTCTTGTGAAATAATTATTTTCAGTTCCAACGTTAACCAGCCAATGGGATAGAGCTCGTTGGTTACCCTATCAATTTTAGTTGTGAGCACTGTTGTTCCTGTCTTTTCTTCAACGAAAAGTCCTCACCTGGATACTATCAAATGTTCTATGCATATAATACTCCCTCCGTCTCAAAATAACTGTCTCAACTTTATAATAACTGTAGTACAAAATTATACTAAGTTTAAGACACTTATTTTAGGATGAAGAGAGTATTTTTTTACCTTAATAGCCACAAAGTTCAGAGAATATATATAGATTGGTTAGCCGTAATCAGGGACGGATCCGCCTAGCGGGCCGCCCCGGGCCTGTTTTACTCTGTAGCACTTTGCTAAATTATTGTGCTACATCATTGTGCTACAGTATACAAAGGAGTTGGGACCATGCCCTCCCTGTGCCGGGCCCTAGTTCCGTCACTGGTTGTGATGTATTTTGCTCGTATCATGAAAACGACACGTCATTACGTGTCATGAAAATTAAATATCCTGGTAGTATGATTCCGTATCATATTAAGTAGCGTACTAGTAAGTGTTATTACCATGAATGACAATAATCAGGTCACCATGATACCAAGCACGAAAAAAACTATGCAAGCAATGGAGATATTTTACATTGATTTTTTTACCATGTTTTTCACGAATGTTGTTTTTTGATAAAACTTCGGAGGCAACAAAAACATTAGTAATGTTTGTTATAAAAAAATAGAATTGTATGAAAAAAATCATAATTTTTTTAATTTTATTTTCACTCGAGCTCATATTAACCTCGTTCATTTATTTTCTCCGTATTAGTAAGGGATCATCTTTTATTTTAGTTTTTTTGGGAAAGATCCGTATCTATTATAGAAGCTCATCAGAAGCTCAAAACACCTCAATCATAATAAAATTTTACATCAAAGTCTTTAGACCATCGAAGGACTAATACCATCGCCAAAATGAGCCATCGAAGCGCCGCTATCACCGCTCCCCTATAAGAGCCAGTTTAACCTTGTCGGTGACAATCAAGAAGTCTTCATGCATGTGCTATTAAGGACCAACTCCAAAAAGCAGCATTCTTCGTAATTGAACCTTTAATAGATATGAAGCAATTGACACCAAATCTCGCTCTAGCGCACACATGACGAGAAATCCTAACTCGTGGCCCTAAAGAGGTGACAGGAATCAACGTCGGAGCTCCGTCGACTACATCCGGATGCACGAAGTCGAGGAGGATCAAATCCTCGAAGGCAACCTCAACGAAGAAGCGTCGTCATCCTCCCGAGCACCAAATCTACAAGGAGTAACAAAAGCTAATATGAACTACTAGCCAGACCGAAGACACCGGGATTCACCCCCCGTTCACCGGCCGCCGGAGCGGCAGGCAGAGGGGAGGTAAATCCATAGGCTCGCTGATGGTAGATTTTTCTCTAGCCACCAAAGGAAACAGGAGAAAACGCTTGGAAAGAAGAAAGAGATCAACTCTTAGCTACAAGAAGGCAAGCCTTTGTTTTCATGTTTCCGTTCTTTCAACTTAGTAATCGTCGTAGTGACATTACTGAGATAACATTATTATACATATTGAATTCAGTTTTGCGCATCATGTGGTAACACCACCAAATTGCACCTTCAATTTATCATCTATAAACATATACAAAACGTAAACAATGGTTGACGATGAGTTTCCGCTGACACTTTCAATGACAACCTAAACACTAGTAGAAAATAGTGGACACTCCCTCCCCTCCCCCCTCCCACATAATATACACTTCCACACAAATTCCCCGAATTATCTTCTAGTTACCGGGCCGATATAGACCACCATCACCCAAAACCTTGTTTCTCAATATCCACAAACTCAATTACAATACTAGAGCTTGTGGAAAGCCAAACAAATGAGCTATTTGTGCACATGTTCAACACAGTCTCAACCACTCTATTGGTGAATATCAATGTTCTCCCCTCTGAGTAACTTCTAGCTTTGGTAAATTTAAATTATGTATTTGATGATGATGAAATTACGCAAGTCTCCCCCCTGCTCCCCCCAACACACACACACACACACACACACCCCATGGAGGGACACGCTGTAATATTCAAGAAGAAACATGTATTATGTACTAATGTGCAATGTTGGGGAACGTTGCATGGGAAACAAAAAAAATTCTACGCACACGAAGACCTATCATGGTGATGCCCATCTACGAGTGGAGATTTGGATCTACGTACCCTTGTAGATCGCACATCAGGAAGCGTTAAGAAACGCGGTTGATGTAGTGGAACGTCTTCACGTCCCTCGAACCGTCCCACGAACCGTTCCGCTATCTGTCTCACGATCCGCTCCGATCTAGTGGTGAAACTGTGTGGTTTAGGCTAGAGTTGCACGTGGCAAAGTTGTGTCTCAAAAAGCCCTAAACCACCACTATATATAGGAGGGAGGGGAAGGGGCTAGCCTTGAGGCACAAGGCCTCAAGGGTGCGCTGGCGCTAGGAGGAGGAGGACTCCTCCTCCAATTCGGTTTGGGAAGGAGGAGTCCTCCCCTTCCTTCCCACCTCCCTCTTTCCCTTTTTCTTTTTCTTTTCTATTTGGTATTTTTTTATGTGGCGCCATGGGCTCCTTGGGCTGACTCCACCAGCCCACTAAGGACTTGTGGCGCCGTCCTAGGACCTTGGGCTCACCTCCAGGTGGGTGGGCCCCTTCCGGTGAACTCACGGAACCCATTCGTCACTCTCGGTACACTACCGGAATTGCCCGAAACTTTCCGGTGACCAAATAAAACCATCCTATATATCAATCTTCGTTTTTGGACCATTCTGGAAACCCTCATGACGTTCGTGATCTCATCGGGGACTCCGAAAAACATTCGGTAACCACACATATAACTCAACTATACTAAAACATCGCTGAACCTTAAGTGTGCAGACCCTGCAGGTTCGAGAACTATGTAGACATGACCCGAGGCACTCCTCGGTCAATATCCAATAGCGGAACCTGGATGCCCATATTGGATCCTACATATTCTCCGAAGATCTTATCGGTTGAACCTTAGTGTCAAGGATTCATATAATCCCGTATGTCATTCCCTTTGTCCTTCGGTATGTACTTGCCCGAGATTTGATCGTCGGTATCCGCATACCTATTTCAATCTCGTTACCGGCAAGTCTCTTTACTCGTTCCATACAAGATCCCGTGAATTACACTTAGTCACATTGCTTGCAAGGCTTGTGTGTGATGTTGTATTACCGAGTGGACCCCGAGATACCTCTCCGTCACACGCAATGATAAATCCCAGTCTTGATCCATACTAACTCAAAGAACACCTTCAGAGATACCTGTAGAACACCTTTATAGTCACCCAGTTACTTTGTGACGTTTGATGCACACAAGGTATTCCTCTGGTGCCAGTGAGTTATATGATCTCATGGTCATAGGAATAAATACTTGACACGCAGGAAACAATAGCAATAAAACGACACGATCAATATGCTATGTTCATAGTTTGGGTCTAGTCCATCACATGATTGTCCTAATAATGTGATCCAGTTATCAAACAACAACACTTGCACATAGTCAGAAAACCTTGACTATCCTTGATCAACTGGCTAGCCAGCTAGAGGCTTGCTAGGGATAAACTAGGCTTGCTAGGCATAAACAAATATCATCGTCGTGCCACCTTGGGGTAAACTAGGCTATATTCTTAGGGATTTATGGGTCTAATGCACTTTGCCAAAAAAAAATGTGACAAACGACTGAACTTTACGTTATCGAGTTTGGTTTATTGCTGAATTGGAGGTGTGAGTTAGCGAACACGTACAAAATCGAACATGGGAGTTTGTATGTAAAATAAAACCATGGTGTGGGTACCTCAAATCTCATTGAACACATGCATTATTTATTTATAATTCATCTGATATAATAACAATAAATAATACATATTCATTACACTTAGCAAAATTGATTATGTTTTTTACATCATTATAACTTATTCTATCAATATACGGTTGATGCTAGTAAATAACTCCATTACACTTAGCAAAATTAATCACATTTTTTGCTTATTTATAACTTATTTTGTGTGTATGGAGTTGTAGCTACTATATATTGATTTTACACATAGCAAAATTAATCACATTTTCTACCCATTTATACCTTAGTTTATCGGGGTACGATTCTAAGGTGTATATCATTCTATTATAGAGCAAGATGAACCATGTAACAATATTGTTGAATGTTAAGGCAAAGTGTTTTTGTTACACAATTTAGCATAGTTACAAATATGCTTGCACTCGATTTGAATCACATTCTACAAGGATAAACATATTATTTATTTTATTTGTATAAATATTGCCCTCTATAACCTTTTGTATAAGAATTCCCTAGGATCTAAGAAAAAATAAATGGAAATAATCACATGCCTGAGGGAATGGTTTATGCCACTTAAATGAATTATAGTTTTATAATGATATGTGTTAGTGTTCACTTGAGGGTTCTTAAATATCTTGGCATAGAGGTCTACATTGTATAGTCTAACAAATATCTTGAAGTGGGTTCTGGAGTATATAATTTTCTATCACATGTGTAAGTAGCCAACTATATACATGTTTAATTGATTTGTTCTCAAATACTTGGAATTGCTTGTTTACTGGTTTTATTATCGTCAAATGACTATTTTATTTTTCATTTTTTGTGCAAATAAGCATGATTGCAATCAAAACCATCGTGCTCTAGTGTGATTGTGCAAAAATTATTGCAAAATTTGAAAATTAGCAAGCATGAAGATAAGTGCTTACTAGAGTGTGCAAAAGAACATGACCCCATGGTTGGCTCTAGGCTAGAATGGAGGAGCGACGGCCCAGGACGGATGCGTGTGTGGGGGAGGCAAGGATGACATATATGCATTTTCCAATCATCGAGAGGAATCATGCATGTGTCCAACTGACCTAAGGATTGAGACCAGGAGGAAAAAGAATGCAAGTTAATTATATAGTATGAAAAGGAAAGGATCAAAGAAAACATTTGAGCATAGGAGGGGGTGTTATTAATATGGAACGAGTGCATGCTAGTTAGAATTTGTGGTCTCCATCAACAATCTTCTTTGATTCATCTCGTAGCTCCATGATTCTGAACGCTGACGCTCTCACTATCTTCTACCACGCCCCGGACTCCTCACGTCGTGTCTACGATCATGACTCTTCAACGTGTGAGCTCGTCACCCTCTTGGCCTCTCACACCACACGCCTAGAATCATGCAAGTACATCTAATATATACAGTCCATCTACTTACCATATATGATTCACCAAAACATGTTAAATGATAGGGCTCTAATTTCAGAAGTTCTAATTCAAAGTAATTGCTTCCGTTCACAACTTTAGGGGTTGTGTCGTCTAAAGTTATAATCCCAAGGTATTTCATTATTCAGGTTGTACATCATATATATGTGATTTTCAACATTCAACTAAAAGATGTAAGGTTTTACTTGAGTTTTCCAAAACTAACTTTCAGAACTTTCTCAAACCTTATTGGGAGAGTTGAATAAAAAATGTGCAAACCTATCAGGTACCAAACTCCCCAAATAAGACCAGCTTTGAAGAAATTGAAGGGCGCGTATGTGTTATAAGAAAGATTGAATGGCTTGACTATGTGTTGTATTGAGATGGATGTCTTGGATAACGCCAATCTTGATAGTGCCTTGCATGACTTTGCATCAAGAAACGCATGACGAAGTTTTTATAAGCACTAAAGAATTGTTGTCGATGGAGTTATTGAAATTTGGTTCTTATTTGACGTAATCACGTTAGCTCCATCTAATATTTTAATCTTCTTGTCCTGATATGACATTGCTCAATAGTGATCATTAGACATTTCAAACTGAACTCGATGGATCAAAGTGAACTTTTAATACATGCTGCGAGTGAACATAGACATACATGTGTATCAGCCCCCCCCTCCCCTCCACACACATAGCCTAAGGGCTCATGTGATTTTATTTTTCCTTAGGACCCTCCAAAATATAGAGTTTCAGAAGGTGTGCAGCGGGAGGCAAATGAAGTTTCTCATGGTTTAGCTAAACCCAATGCCAAGGGAGGCGTTTAGCACCGATGTGTTGCGAGGTGCAATACCGACCTACGTGTCAAACCAGTGGTTGCAACGAATATTTTATTTTGTATTTGATATACACCATTTTTATATAGCTATTTTATGTTCTTGTAACCCAACATCTCTTTTGCAATAACATAGACATGCACCAAAATTTGCACATTACATTTTTTTCTCTTGGTTTGATATGAATAGAGTTTGTATGAGACTGACATCTGGATCTCTAAAATAATAGTTCTACGGTAAAGCATGTGTATGGTACCTAGTTTGGAGCTAGCACCAAATCATTCAAGATACGAGAGGAGTTTACTTTGCCAACTATTAAACATGAGAAGAAGGAAAGTAATCATGAGGCCCATGACCTTGCTAGAGCAGAAGTTGGGCCTCATATTTGGTGTTTAGCAACTCCAGACATTTTTTGTATTCCTGTAAACACCGTAGTTTGAATAAAGTTTTTGGCCCCTCAAAACCAATGCATTCAACTATAGAGATCAATCGATGGTCCTGGATACAACTCGAACGACACATAAAATATGACGAAACATTGTAAAATTTCAGGCAACTCGTATACATATGGTCCCTTTTTTTAGATATACGGTGTTGCTATGTTTTTTTAGATAAATAGTGTTGCTATCTATCTATGCGAATATGTGAGAAACAAGCATGATTGGTCGTAGAAAATGAAGGAACTGTGCTGCAATTAGGTTTGTCCCACACATAGAGCAGGCCGTTAAAACTCTAGTTAGGTTGTGGGGTTGTTGTGTTGGGCTTTACCTGAGACCTTTCTTGTTCCCTCCTCTTTTCTTTTGGTTCTGGATATTTTTTTTTGCTTGTGATTGTATTGTGGTGATTTCTTTAGGTATAAAGCTTGACGCATTTTCTTTTTTACAAAGCCCATAACAATAGTCACATGTAATTAATCTGTTTTTACGAACTACTAGAACCAATTTCCCGTGATCCATCAGGATGATGAAGAAACAAACCAAGAAATAAAATATGTTCATTATTATTATTATTATTATGCAAAAAATCAGATCTATTATGGAAATTCATCGAATGTACAAAGTATCTCAAACATAATAAAAAATGTAACCAAAGCTTGGGCATTCATGTTCACTAGATGTGATTCTCTCTTCTTAAAGAGGGTGTTAGCTATGATCATGCCGTAGGCTAGTGCAAATCTTAAGGCATCTTCTCCTTTTTTATTTCTGATGCCATAGCCAAAAACCCCCATGCACCACTTCAAAACATAGCGCAAAGCTTTAGATCTGCCCACATGACCGTTAAGATCTCCTCCTATGAAGAGCCTCTCGCTAGTCGGTACACTCATAACTATGTCCGCTAGACCTTTCTAGAACTCCCTCTTGGTGTTCTCATTCCGACCTACTTGCGGGGCATACACATTGATTGTTGGAAATATGCCCTAGAGGCAATAATGAAATGGTTATTATCATATTTCCTTGTTCATGATAATCGTCTATTGTTCATGATAATCGTCTATTGTTCATGCTATAATTGTATTAACAGGAAACAGTAATACATGTGTGAATAAATAGATCACAATGTGTCCCTAGCAAGCCTCTAGTTGGCTAGCTCGTTAGTCAATAGATGATCATGGTTTCCTGATCATGGGCATTAGATGTCATTGATAACGGGATCACATCATTGGGAGAATGATGTGATGGACAAGACCCAATCCTAAGCCTAGCACTAGATCGTATTGTTCGTATGCTAAAGCTTTTCTAATGTCAAGTATCTTTTCCTTCGACCGTGAGATTGTGCAACTCCCGGATACCGTGGGAGTGCTTTGGGTGTATCAAACGTCACAACGTAACTGGGTGACTATAAAGGTGCACTACGGGTACCTCCGAAAGTGTCTGTTGGGTTGGTACGAATCGAGATCGGGATTTGTCACTCCGTGTGACGGAGAGGTATCTCTGGGCCCACTGGGTAGAACATCATCATGAGCTCAATGTGACTAAGGAGTTAGTCACACGATGACGTGCTACGGAACGAGTAAAGAGACTTACCGGTAACGAGATTGAACAAGGTATAGGTATACCGACGATCGAATCTCGGGCAAGTTCTATACCGACAGACAAAGGGAATCGTATACGGGATTGATTGAATCCTTGACATCGTGGTTCATCCGATGAGATCATCGTGGAGCAAGTGGGAGCCACCATGGGTATCCAGACCCCGCTGATGGTTATTGGCCAGAGAGGTGTCTCGGTCATGTGTGCTTGTCTCCCGAACCCGTAGGGTCTACACACTTAAGGTTCGATGACGCTAGGGTTATAGGGAATTGTTATACGAGGTTACCGAAAGTTGTTTGGACTCCCGGATGAGATCCCGGACGTCACGAGGAGCTCCGGAATGGTCCGTAGGTAAAGATTGATATATAGGACGGATGGTTTCGGACACCAGAAGTGTTTCGGGCGTCACCGGTCACTACAAGGAATATGCTAGTACACGACGCTATTTTTTCGTCGCTACATCGTCATGGTTTTTCATTTACGACGATCGCACGACGAAAAACCAAGCGTCGGAAACGGAGCGTCAGAAATGAACAGCCACGACGTTTTGATCAAAATCGTCGTAACTTTACGACGATCCTAAATCATCGCTAACAATCAAACCCAGTCCTACGTGGCAGTCCTACGTGGCAAAATTACGACGAAATCAAAACATCATGGTTGAAATCAGCCCAACCCATTTCAATTGATCACATGGGCTGGTTTTATTTTTTTGGGCTTTTTCTTATTGGGCTTCTTTTTGGGCCTTAGCCTATTTACATCCACTTTAGTATTTGTTTTTGAATTTTTTTATCATTATAATTTGGCCCTCGCCTTTTAGTGCCCAAATACATTTGATCCGGATTCAGTTTTGGCCTTTTTCTATTTTTTAATTCAGCAACTTTTTGTTCCAAAACATGGTTTCATTTCTATTTGTTGGGCCTTTTAACCCAATTATTTGTCCAATATTAAATCCAACACTATTTCATATTCAAATCAAGAAAACTCCAAGTCAAATTAAAATCATCCATCATATAACATCATATAATACATCTCCCAGGTTTACATAACACAATAAGCCATCTCCTAAATACATTTCCGTACACAGGAATATAGCAAAAACAAACAGAATTCCATTTGAGAAATAGAACAATGGCACATCTGCTACTGTCACTACAATGGACTACTGTCACTATAGCAAAAACATCTGCTACTGTCACTACAATGGACTTCATTCCACTAGCAAAAACAAACAGAATTCCATTTGAGAAGGCACATGTAGATTCGTTATTCCAGATAACAATTGTTCCCTCTTTGTAGTTTCCTCGACTCCCATCTCTAGCAAGAGCTTTGACGACAGCATCTTAAGCAGTACTGCGATACTCATACAGGTCAAACAGGAAAATTGACTAGAAAAAAAAGACTGACAGGATTATATGAATTCAGATACAGCAAACACAACCACGAACAAATTTACTTTTACAAGACAAACAAACATGCCGAGAAATTAATTGAGAATTCATCCATGCTTACATTAATTAAACAGATCTCAAAAGTCAAAGCAGGTGCATTACTACCAACTTGACAACAGGAAGCAAAAATCCAACAACATAACTATGTGAGATGCAAAAATAGGACATGTTTATGATGTACTACACATGTGCACACATCCCAAAGCATGTCGTGAAATAAAGAGCATGCCACTGAACTGAACTAGAAAATATGTCCAGATTTACATTGTTAAATGTTGTTTCCTGTTACTAATGTTTGCTTCACAACGACATAAGTAGACAGTTATGCAGAACAGGGTAATGTACAAAATTCTAAAACAAATATCAGGAGAAATACCAAAATTCTAAAACAGAAAGGTTGTTTGCTGTTATTAATGCAATGATGAGATGCAAGTAGACAAGTAGGTGGTATTTTACCTTGACGCCCAAGTTTCTATGCCAAAATTGGCAATCAACAGCACCTCCAGCCATGGTTCCCAGCATGTAGGGATTAATCTCAATGATTTTCCTCGCCGTTTGTGAAGCTGCAAGAAAAGAAATATGTGGTCATGTAAAGAACAGAGATAAATATCTGATGAATGTTTAAGCGATAATCCTTGCATCAAACAAAAGCCTTCTACAAAGACAAATAATTCTTCCAAAAAGTCTTCTTAATGACAACAAACATGCAAGAGCAATTTTACAGAAGGATCAAAGCTTGCAGAAAACTAGACATTATACAACAACCACATCTTTCTATTTTCTTTCTCCAAACCACAAAGGACACAAATCAGTATATGCACAAATATTGGAGCTTCAAATAAGCAGACTTGAATTTACTCGCAAGTATTAGCGAAACTAATATTTTTTTTTTGCATGATCGTAGTGTATCTCTACACCACATAGATTCACCAACTCTATCATTACCAATTCTACTACAGAGTACATCCCTTCTTAGTTCCAGCAGATAACTAGCATCTAACCTCAATAAGTATCTTTGTATTCATCACATAATAATCCAAATGAATGGCCAACCAGTGAACACAACTGTTGTGTGGTTATGGCACTGCACTTTGCGGCTCAACTGTTGTGAGATTGTGCCCGCCTTTCTTTGCTGTACACTAAACCAACGCGGAAGTTCTTCACACCTTACTCTGGTTGCTTTGAGATTTTATACAAATATGAAACACTAACCTAAATTACTAGTAGATACGAAAACCTACATACAAGAGTAACCAAACACACGGCAACATGCAAGCAGACCAGCAACGTATCCTCCCAGACATAATAGACGGGCAAAGGAACCAGATTCCGCGCGGAGATCTAAACTCCCCGACGCTCAATCACGCATCGACGCTGCAAATCGACCCTCCGCGCCACCAAACCCTAGCACCGGGACGCGAGCACAAGGGAAGGAAGAGGGGACTCACAGATGTAGCCGCCCATGCTGGCCCGGGAGTCGATAAATAAAGAGCATGCCACTGAACTGAACTAGAAATAAAGAACAAGTCCTGAAATAAATAGATAAGATTATTAATAGAGTAAGCATCATGGCATACTTTCTGGATAGCAAATGTCGTTCTTTAAATCAAGATAGAAATACATAACTGTCACATCAAAACACTCCCATGAGAAACTTAAGTCATGTGTTTCATGGGAAAAGTTAAGCAGATACTATCATTAATTCATGACTCTTATCACTATTATAATTACTGTTTTACTATGCTAAGTGAGGAGCACCACTGCATCCAGCACCACCCAATGTGTTGAGGGAAGAAAAACATAGCATATAAATTAATGAGTTTTAACAATTGGCATCATGAACGTTCAGTAATAAGTTCTTGATGTATATAAAGCTGATTGAGCTCACCTAAGAAGAGATCTTATGGTCTTATCATCAGAATCTGTGCCCTGCGAAGTCTCTTGATGCTGTGATATACTGGGTACAAGAACCACGGACGGCAGCTCCTTATTTTTGGTTCTGCAATAGATGAAGGGGAACATTCAGTTGTCAAAAAAGAAGGCAGCATCGAGTACTATAGTAATTATTATTGGAGATGATACAGTAAGATACTCTCACTAGTTATTGACTGTTTTCAGTTTTCACTAGGCATAAGTGCATAATATAGAAACAATATAAGAGAAAACAAAAGTAGTCTCCTTATTGACTGTTTATTGACTGGTTATTTACTGTTTTCAGTTTTCACTACGGCGGCTCCTTATTTTTGGTTCTGCCATAGATGAAGAGAAACGCTCAATATGTCAAAACAGACAAAGACACTGCATAAAACTATTTCACATATACGTGGCATGTTCACTCAGTTCTTAGGAGGGGAAAATGCATATCCTTTTATTAATCATATCCATTTTCATGTCTATGATTCCGAGAGTGCTTCTTACAAAATCAGAGAAGGTTTCATCAATACGCTCATGTATGTACCCAATTCCCCATCTTCCTCCCTAAGTAGTACATGAGTCGACATAGGCACGCCAATAAACAAAGACAAGGAGGTTAAGTTGTTCTCTTATATGAAAAGATGAGGCACGCCAATAAATAAACAAAGACCAGGAGCAAAGATATGAAGACATAAGTCGGACACACTGCTCAAATTTTCATAAATTAACATAGCGACTTCAATTCAAAACTAGACCGGTGATATGTCACAACACGCAGCAGGTACAACTTTACTAGTACTAAGTTGGTTCTTGCTCCCAAGCATGAGGAAGCAAAGGAAAGAGGTTATCAAGCCTGATCCTTGCTTCCCATGAGGAGAAGCAACGGGACCCCGAGGATCGTAGCACTAAGAACTGCATCTCCAGCCTTCCTCAGGTTGTTGGCAGACTTCACCAGCCTCTCGAGATCACGGCAATGAACCAAAAAAGCAAGCAAGTGAGCGATCAAAACGTCCAGGTCTTGACACACGAATAAAATACAGAGTGGTTCTTTCAAGGCAGCACCTCGTCTTCTCCTGCAAGTCAGTGAACTGTTTGCGTAGCAGCAGGTGGCGTTCGGAGGCCAGAACAGGCATCTCTTTAATCGCGCTCTCCAGGCTGGCCAACATTTCTTGCGTTCCTTTCGCCTGCAAAGGAGGAAACGAACATACAGTATGAATCAACAATCGCGACCATGGGACGAGGAAGAGGAATCAGGTCAAACTCGACAGACTAGAGACGCTGCACCAAATCTCCCCGTGCACTACACCGGGGAGGTCAACCAACCGGGCGCAGCAGCACCGTAAGGCGCAAAACGAAGGGGTTGAGCATGAACGAATGATCCCTGGTGAGTCGTGAGCGGTCGCTGTCGTTGGAACCGGCCGCCACCACAGCGGCCACCCGTGCGCGCAGATCTCGGGCGCGGGGCAGCGCGCGGGGGCCCGGATCTCGTGGATCCGTCGCCCGCGTTGGTACGCGGTGGAGCGCAGCACGTGGGGGAGGAGAAGAGTCCGTGCAGACGCGGGGCGGCATTTGCCGGTGGTCGAGTGGTTAGGTAGTTACCTTCGTGCTCGGCGGCGGGGTCGTGGTCGGCGTCGGGGCGGTCCTGCGGGGCCGGCGGGGAGGAGCGGGGCGTGCGCTTGGGCGCGGTGTCGAGCGAGGACGCGTAGGGGGAGCCCGGGGCCTCCATCTTCTGCCGGCGGCAGGGGGCGGAGGCGGGGAGCATGGGGGGTGGGGGTGGGGAGCCTCGCCATTGCCATCGCCTCGCGGTGGACCGGATTTGCGGGAGCCCCGGCTCCGCGACAGGGTGGGGCGAAGCTACGGGAGAGGGAGGCTACAGAGAGACTAGATCTGGATCGAGAGACTGAGGGAGGAGGACTGGATGGTGTGCCTCGCGCGTGCGTTTAGGAAAGGTGATCTGTGGGATGGATCGACGGTAGGGTGTGGACGACAGGGTGTGGACGGCTCAGATTGACTACACTAGGGGTGATCCGTGGGTTGCCTCCTGATTGGTTCGAAACGTGAGGTTTTTTCAAATTATGATTTAGTGCTAAAAAGAGAGTGTTTTATGAAGCAGGTATCAAAAATATTTTGCAAAATGACATCACTAAAATTTGCACTAATTTTATACCACATTTTATGGATGATAACCAATTTTTATGCATTTCCGATTCTTTTAGCTATTTTTATTCATTTAAATAAATTTCTGTTGATTCGGTAGGAAGCGGGTCAAATTTGAACTACACGTGCCTCATAGTTTGCTCTTTATTATTTTAAAAAATCATTTCTAGGTACAAATTTATCTATTTAATCATGAAAACACCAAAAGTTTTGCAAGATTCAACCCCTAGCTATGAACGATCATGCCCCCCGTTTTGACCGCATTCGGAAATGGGCATAAAAAATTCAAAAAAATGAAAAAAAATGAAAAACCTTGGCATTGTATCATTTTACGTGACAAACTTATCAGGAAAAATAATAAACTTGTAATACGACAATGTTTTTTAAAAAGTGTTCTCAGAAATGGATTATCGTGTGTGAAGATTCATGATTTTCAAGCCAAATGATCAATCTTATGGCCACATTCATGACATAGTTTGTTCAAATGATCTAATATTGTGCACAAGGGTGTGTATTGGAATGACACACAATGTTTCTTAAGGAACTTTTCATTTTCCTTGTATGAAAAAATCATTTTCCATTTTTCAAGTGCCCAAAATGAGTTTTTTTGTGAAGAACCTACCATATATTTGTAGTAAAATTGTACCAAATCATTTTTCTAACATACTAGTACATATTTAATATACAATTTACCAAATGGTTGGGTGTTAAAGGCTTTAATCGACCTCTCATGATAAAGACAAATTTTCGTTGAATTAGTTGAAAGCGGCTCAAATTTAAACTGCAGCTACATTATAGTTTGCTCTTCATTTTTCCTAAAACTAATTTCTAGGTACACAAGTATCTATTTAATCATAGAAACACCAAAATATTTCCAAGATTCAACCACTAGGTAGGAACGGTCATACCCGACGTTTTGACCGCGTTTTGAAATGGCCATGAAAAATTCAAAACAAATTCAAAAAAATGGAAACCATTGCATTGTGTCATTATATGTGACAACGTTACCAGGAAAAATAATAAACAAGTAATGCGACAATTATTTTAAATAAGTGTTCTTAGAAATGGGCTATCATGTGTGAAGATTCATGGCTTTCAAGCCAAATGATCAATCTTATGACCACATTCATGACATAGTTTGTTGAAATGATACAATATTATGCACAAGGGTGCATATTGGAATGGCAAACAATGTTGATTAAGGAAGTTTTCATTTTCCTTGTATGAAAAATTCATTTTCCATTTTTCAAGTGACCAAAATGAGTTTTTTGTGAAGGACCTACCATATATTTGTTTCGAAATTGGACCAAATTATTTTTATAAAATACTAGTCCATATTTAATGTACAATTGACAAAATGGTTGGGTGTAAAAATCTTTTATCCACCTCTCGTGAAAAAGACAAATTTATGTCGATTCAGCTGGAAGCGGGTTAAATTTGAACTGCAGCTGCATTATAGTTTGCTCTTTATTTTTCCCAAAAATCATTTATAGGTATATAAGTATCTATTTAATTAGAAATACATGGTGTGGTGCCTTGACGTCGAGGTTTGGATGGTGGTCGAGGGCCCCAACTCCAAAGCGCGTGAACTTGCATGTCAGCCGCATGGTCACCGCCTGACCGTTGCGTTGCCATGCGTTCTAGGTGGAATAGGCATGTCTGGTGGGTTGGACAATCCCTCGGTAGGTGTTAGCAATAAGAATACAATAGAAGAATCTCACGAGGAGACCGAACTAAGCTCAAACATAAATTAGCAGCCAAGTGTTTGATTAGCGGTGCGGTAATTCACATAGACAATGGGACTAAATTTTGGCTGAGTATGATCATATACTAAGGAGACTCTCTTGGCAATTTTTTAGCTCAAATGGATGAATATAGGTGGCACTTGCTTTGCAAACTAACACATTGTGCAGAAATATGGATGTTGAAGATGGGATCAAATGAATGAATGGATTGAGCTGAAATTTGGTGTATGATGTTAATTTGGGCGTATGAAGGCACTGTATAAAAATTATAACATTTGGATATGCAAAAGTGACACTTCCTTTACAATGTGCCAATCTGGACAGAAAATGGTAATTGGAACTGGGTTCACATAGATGATTGGATTGAGCTGAAATTTGGAGGAGGATGATAATTTGGGCACATTAAGGTACTGTAAAAATTTCATAAAATTTGGATAAAGAAAAATTATACTTCCTTCACAATGCTCTCTACTGAATAGAATATTGGGAAAAATATTGAGGGAAACTGGTGGAATTAAATGAGTTAAAATTTGGTGGAGTGAGGTTATATGGTCAGTGTCATCCCGTGGTAAATTTTCATAAACTATAAAGCAATATAAAGTCTAGTTGCTTCACAAAATGAAAATATTACCAGAAACAAAGATTGGATGATGAGCTCACGTGTATTGTTAGATGTGGCTAAAAGTTTATGAAGAGCTATGTTTTGGGCACATAGATGATGTGGAAAAAATTCAACTCATCAGGATATTCTTATCTAGTACTTCCTTCACAAACTGTTAGCTGAACACAAACTTTGGAAATTAGCTGAGAAAGACTTACTAGGCAAATCGTTACGAAAGTTTTCATGAGGCAATGATTTGGATAGGAAAGAGTGCCCAAACAATATGAGGGTAATCAAAGAAATAGAAATAGCACTTCCTTCACAAAGTGCTATTCTGAACAGAATAGGAAAATGAATATTTTTGAATTATTTTTGAACTATGGAAGGGAGGGTTTTCACATATTTGAGAAATATATAGTCCAAAGTATTTATGAGATTTTTTCGAGAATTTTTGGAATGATAGAATAGTAGGTTGCTTTGGGATAGAATGGACCCACGAGTGACATGTCAACATAGTTAGAACATGTTACGACATTTTTACAATCGTCGTATAAGTTATGACGATCTCATCTTATGCGGTTACGACGTTTTGACTCACATCGTCGTAATTTATATGTAGATTTGATCCCCTCAAACGGTTTACGATGATCTCGGATGAAATCGTCATAGATTTATGACGAATTCGTCAACGACATTTTAAAAAACATCACATATGAGCATATTTCTTGTAGTGGGTAACGTACCGGGACTACCGGGACCACCGTAGGTGGCCCCGGGGGTCCACCGAAGGGGGGCAACGACCCCAAGAGGCTAGATGGGCTAAATGCGGGAGGGAACCAGCCCCTAGGTGGGCTGGTGCGCCTCCCACACCCAGCCCAATGCGCAAGTGGTGGGGAGAGGGGGCAACCCTAGGCGCAGGTGGGCCTTAGGCCCACCAGGTGGTGCGCCACACCCCCTCCCACCCTAGCCGCCGCCCCCCTCTCCCATCTGGTAGCCGCCGGCCCCTAGGGAGGGAACCCTAGGGGTGGCGCAGCCCTTCCCCCTCCTCCTATAAATAGAGAGGGGTTTTGGCCATTGAGACACACGGTTTTCTCTCTCTCTCTCGGCGCAGCCCTGCTCTTCTTCCTCCTCCTCTCCGCAGGTGCTTGGCGAAGCCCTGCCGGGAGACCTCGTCTCTCCATCGATACCACGCCGTCGTGTTGCTGGACTTCTTCCCCAACCTCTCCCTCCTCCTTGCTGGATCAAGGAGCGGGAGACGTCACCGGGCTGTATGTGTGTTGAACACGGAGGTGCCGTTGTTCGGCACTAGATCGGAATCGCTGTGAGTACGACTCCATCAACCGCGTTCTAGCAACGCTTCCGCTTAGCGATCTTCAAAGGTATGAAGATGCTCTTACCCCTCTCTCGTTGCTGGTCTCTCCATAGGAAGATCTGAATATGCGTAGGAAAATTTTGAATTTATGCTACGTTACCCAACATTGATAACGTTGAGAAATAACTCCCCAACTACCAGCTAACCTGAAAAATCCGGTCCCCATGTCTCTTGATGTCTACCACTCCATACTTGAGGCTGTTGTTGATCAAGATGCCTACTCCATTACTATTTTCCTACACTATCACATGTTGACGCTATTTTTTTCTAGATGATGAGAGGGTGCCTATGATTAATAAGTTAATATAGGTCTATTGCTTCCAATTGATTGGAATAATCATTGATCTAGTCAAAATCAGAAACCAAATCAAATATTTAATTTGTCAAATGTAATAAGAGAGCATAGTGAATTAAAATAATTGAGTGAAAGATTGTTGATCCGGTAAAAATCCGTGACCCAATTCTTAATTGGTGACTTCAATTGAATGTGAGGCCTCCAATTCTAAAAAGATTAGTGATTTAGTATATTCCTGGTTATCGCGACCCAACACCGCGGAACATTAAAACATGAGCATCATAGAAGTATTTATATATTACTCTACCCAACCTTCATTAGGTACTGATAATCGGTAAAAATGAATAAGAAACCTGGCAAATTAATCATGTCAGCTAGTAACTTCTTGGTTCACAGCTGCAATCAAGCCAACTGCCCCCTGGCTTCCGCATTGAAATCACGGTGTTAATTTAAAAACATTAGTTATACTATAATATCAATCAACACCTGAAGAAAAAAAATACTTGGCATATGTTGAGAATGATTATGCTGTCATGTCCTTTTATTCTCATGTCAACAGGAAATGTGCCGGAATTTCCCCTGCATATACACTGTCGAGAAACCGGCAAGGACAGGTAGGTGTCTGCACAAGGCTGACGGCCACTACCGGACATTCGGCATGCAACGGCGCAGCACCTCTGATGCGTGAAGCGTACCGACCCATACGCGTACAATCAAGCAACTTTTTCCTTAATTAATCACTATCGGTTCCCACGTTATGCAGCCAATTGGATAGCAGGGCCTCGTTGGTTATCCTGTCAATTTGGTTGTGAGCACTGTTGCCACTGTCTTTTCTTAAGAAGAAAACACACTCCTCGCCTCTCGCCTGGATATTATCAAGTGCTTCATAAGCATGCATGATACTTTTCTTTTCTGGCTGCTATCCAGAGACTTCACAGACGGAAAACAAATAGATGCAGTCTTAGATTATGACGATCGCATGCCTGGCCCGTCTCCGAAAACGACGTCCTGATGCATGGCTCCGGCTACGCGGAGGAGACAGCGGTACCGTACCGCCGGTACGTACGTGGTTTGGAGAAAACCACGTAAAAGTCACTGTACAAACGAATCGATTGATCGGAGCCTGAACTCTGAAGTCTGAACCGTCCCGCTATCATGAACCCACTAATGTGAGTGGCCACTAACCATAAGCCGGCGCATAGCTTGAAAAAACAATCCCCTGTCTCTGTATTAATTGATGCATCCAGCCTTTTTTTTATTAAAAAAGCAACAAATAGTTCTGTAGCATAGACAATCTCAAATAAAGCTGTAAAAAGGTAAGAAAATAAGAAGATGCCATAACCAACGGAAATAAGCCTAGATGACTAAACATAAATTCTATTGCTGGATCGCTATCCAAACCGATTGTAAATATCTCGAATTACCATCTTTTATCGGACAGACCCACTAACCATAAGCTTTCTGGATTCCGTCTTTTTATTTCCATTTGCTATTTTTTATGGATGCTAACCCTGTTGTACTTAACATGCCTTTCCATGTACTTATGCAGGGCCATAATGGGCGGTGTTATTGTTTATCATCGAGGTTAGCTGCATCCCATGTCTTACAGTATTTCACATCATTTATGCAATTGCAGTTTAACTTCTAACATTTACTCTTTGCCTGCAGGTACACATGCCAGTTACACTGATCCACGCTTCGACCCGGAGGAACACATAGCCTTCGCCGTCGATGACTTGAGACGGGCTCTGGCCAAGTTAAAGTACCCCGGCAACTACCTTTCAGGACTTACCAAGTATGAATTGACCAGTTCAATCTTACCAATACTAGTTGCAATGGCTATATTTATAGGCATTAGCATGTTGTAGTAAACATGTCTAACATGTCTTAGATATTGCCCTACCTTTTTATAGACAAAAGGCCCATTCACTTCTATGGCAGCACTTGCGTTGCGATGTTTAACTCTATCAATTGTATTTTATCACTACCAGTTTTATTGTCTATACTAGGTTGCCTGTAGTTAAACGTGCCTTGTTATTTTTAGTACTGCACATTGTGTGATGTTCAAGTATGAACTGTCCAGCTAAATTTCACCAATAGGAGCTACAAACTTATAAAACATGACTTAGGATGATGTTAAGCCTGTTGCAATTAACTGTTGTATCCATTTTTTAATTTGTCCCTTTACTACTGTCCTACTCTCCACAATGAAGATATACCAGAGATGTTGTCGTTTTATTTCCATTTGCTATTTTTGGTGGATGCTAACCCTATTGTAGGTAACATGCATTTCCATGTACTTACGCAGGGAAATAACGGGTGATGTTGTCGTTTCCGTCGAGGTTAGCTGCATCCCATGTCTACAGTATTTTACATCATTTGTGTAATTGTAGTTAAACTTCTAACATTTACTTGCTTCTTGTAGGTACACATCTTAGCGACACTGAGCCATGCTTTGACATGGAGAAACACCTCGCCTCCGCTGCGGCCGACTTGGACCGGGCTCTTGCCCATATGAAGTGCCCCAACAACTACCCCTCACGACTTACCAAGTATGGACTGACCAGTTGAATCTTACCAATACCAGTTGCAATGGCCAAGTTTTGTACGGTTGATGTATTAAGCATGTTATAGTAAACACGTCTAACATGTCTTATCTATTTTCCCTACATTTTTATAACGGCTATTCTCTGCTCTAGCAGGATCTTCCTTGTGATGTTTAACTGTGTCAATTTCATTTCTATCAGTAGTTCAATACCAGTTTCAATGGCTATACGGTTGTCTATAGTGAAACGTGTCTGTTGTAGTAAACAATTCTATTCATTTTCTAATTCGTCCCTTTGCTACCGTGCTACTCTTTCGCAATGAAGATATCACTACATATGTTGTCCTTTTATTACCATTTGCTATTTTTGGTGGATGCTAACCATGTTGTAATCAACATTGCCTTTCCATGTACTTACGCAGGGCTACAATGGGCGATGTTGTTGTTTGTCGTCGAGGTTAGCTGCACCCCATGTCTTATACACCATATGGTCCTAAATATAAGTATTTTTAGAGATTCCAATATAGGATACTACGTACCGAGCAAAATGTGTGAATCTACATTCTAATCTAAACTATGTCTATATAAATCCGTATCTAGTTCATCTAGAAATCTCTAAAAATACCTATACTTAGGAATGTAGGTAGTTGTATTTTACACAATTTGTGCAATCGCAGTTTCACTTCTAACATTTACTTGTTCGCAAGTACATATATCAGCGGTACTGATCCACGCTTCGATCCCTTTTGCGTATGGGGCAATGAGATATTCATGAACAAGGGTCAAGTGAGGAAAGTAAGAAAGATTATTAGGTGAAAGAGACGGATGATGGGAATTAAGCTCTTTATTTTCACTTTGTCCAAGACAACAATGAACTTTAGGATGGTAAGTAATGTGATGCCTTTTCCCTTGCCCACAACGAGTTACTCTATTAGACCTGAGTATTTGAAAGTTTTCTCTTTCGAGTGGTTTCCAAAGAAATTTACTGATGATTGCCTTGTAAACTACATGACCGGAGTGAAGGAAACTAAGGTTAAAGTATATAATTCATACTACCATGATAATAGTCTAGAAGTCTTCCTGACGGCGGTGAAGGATGGGAGGGTGATGAGGAGTTGATGGATATACTTCTCGCCCCTCGTTGGTTAGCTCAAGTGGAAGGAGGAGATGTAGTCAGCAACAGATTTCCCTTACACGGGGACTGTAAGGTTTATCGAACCAGGAGGACTCCGAGGATCAACAAGTACGTGTCCGCTGCTCTGGTGTTAGCAGAAGACATGGACCTGCACACACAACAAATAACTTTGCTCCCGACAAGTTCAGAGAGGTTGTCAATCTCTCCGGCCTTGTATGCAAAGGATCAAAACACAAGCGGGAATAGCGATAGTGATTGCATCGGAAAAGTAAATAAAATCAGTAAATGATGGAGGTGTAAACAATAGTGGTAATATAGATCAGAGTCCCATGATGTTCATTAGTGATGTCTGTCTCCCAAAATACGATAAACAACTATGCTGGGTAAACAAATTACAGCTGGACAATTGACAGAATTATAAACGAACCGCAATGCTAATCATTATACTAGAAAGTTAGAGGCTCAAAAGTAATGGGCAGTACGCCAAGACAAGTAGACCGTTTATCCATCAGCATCTACTCTCTAATCATCCACCTTGAGATATCTAACCAGAACATCTCACTGTATTAAGTTGCGCGCCCCACCCAAAGTGTAAACTCAAAGCAATGGACAACTGCATTAACGAACTTTGCGTAATGTAGAAAATCCTTGCAACCGTGGTTACAAGCACTGTTGTTTTCTCCCTCGTGGCAACAGCACATCCCCTAGTCTCATGTTTCTCTCACTCAAGCTAGACATCAGGGGGCATGAACCCACAATCATGCATAATGCTCCCTCTTGGAGTTACAATCTACTACTTGGCCAAAGCAATAAAAAGCAACAAAGAACATGCATGAATTACTCAAGAACATAATATAAAAGGAGAGCCAAATATATAACTCATCACAATCTGAACATAATCTCATAATCCATCGGATCCCAGCAAACTCAGCATAGAAACAACAGGTAATTTACATAGATGCCTTGAATATGTAGGGCAGCTCACAAGGGCTAACCATTGAAGCACAAGATTGGAGAGAAGACATCACATAGCTACTGGTCATGGACTCATGGTCCAAGGAGGACTACTCACGGCACGTCCGGGAAGCGTCCATGAAGGTGGAGAAGCCCCCGAAGGTCAATCCTCCCTCCGGCAGGGTGCCGGGAAGAGGTCTTGTGGCGCTCCCAATCTCGGAAGCGCTACGGCGGCGGAACGATGGAGAAATTCGCGATTCTGGATATATCTTTAGGGTTTTCCGTCCGAGGGGTAAATATAGGCCAAAGGAGGGCGCCAGCGGGTGGACCCTCCACCCAGGCGGCCTGATGGCGCAGCCAGGAGGGGGCCCGCGCCAGGTGGCTGCCTGGGTGAGGCATGGCTCCCCTCTGGCCCACCTTGGTGCTTCGTGAAGCTTCCGTCACGCAGATTTTTATATATTTTTCTCGGGATTTTTTGGGCTCTAAAAATTGGGGTGAAGTCCGTGCAATTAAAAGACATCAGCGGACAGAAACTGGCACTAGGTACACTGAATTAGTAGGTTAGTCCAAATATGTGTAAAAAGGTATGATAGTGTAGCAAAACATATAACAATGTCACCCCAAAGAGCATGGAACAAACATAAATTATAGATACGTTTGGGACGTATCAACATCCCTAAGCTTAATTCCTGCTCGTCCTCGAGTAGGTAAATGATAACACAAATAATTTATGTGGTGACATGCTAACACACATATAAGAACTTTAAAGTAAAGCAAGTAAGATATGTAATTCAAGTCAAGACAATAACAAGCAAGAGTCTATATCTAGTATTGAAATTAGCAAAGTAAGAACATAAAGGTGCAAGAGCTCTCGCTGTCCGTGACTCGGATGTCTCCAAATGGTGATTGCGTGCAAGAAGTGGGAGATGGGTTTAGAGCATAAAAACTATTATATAGTTTAATTGAGAACTCAATCTACTAAAAACTTCACACTTGGTCTCCTTCGGAATCTTATTTTGACTCATCCCCAGACCACTAGTCCGGCACAAGTCAAAATGATCCTCTCCCTTTTGACTTTGAGCACTCATGCAATGGATGAGCTCAAGCAAGATATGTTGGCACTTAGGATGGCAAAGATAATAATGATGGGGAAGGAATACAAAAAAGGTATGAAAGTCTCACATCAACGAGGACAACCATAGGCGAGAGAAAGCCAAATGATAGATATGATGTGAGGAGTAGGGATTGCCATGCAACGGAGGCACATATGAGCTAAGGTAAGCTCTCCAATGGAACTAGTGGGGGTGCATCCAACTTGCTTTCTCATGAATACATAGAGCTCATTTGAGGAGGCTCATCATTGAAATATACAAGCCAAGTTCTATAGTGTAAAGGTCCCCACATAGTTATGCATGAATCATAATCTCTATGGAGTACAAATATAACAATGGAGTACGAGTGTGGATCTTTTAAAAGGAATAGTAATGTTGCCCCCTTCTCTCTTTTTATTTCTTTTATTTCATTATTTTTCTTTATTTTTTTTGTGGCCTCTTTGGCTCTTTCTATTTATCTCTCATTTGTCCTCTTTGGGATCTTTTCATGTGTACTCTTTTGGGATCTTCAATTTGTCCTCTTTGGGATCTTTTCCTCACTTAAGGGCGACACTCTATATTTTACAAGAATAATAAGTAGATCTTCACACTTTATAAGAAGTACTCAACATAAAGACAAATGAAAACTATCATGATGTATGCAAATGTATGCCTCTCCAGTGTAGCAGGATATGCAATGAAACTAGCACGTCATGTAGCAATAATAAGGGCAAGGCCCAACTAGCATGCGGCTCCTCGATCAAGCAAAAGCATGTATGATATAAAGATCAAGTCATGAGATGGTGGATGTTGCATGGCAATGTATCTCGGGAAGGCTATGGAAATGCCTTAATAGGTAGGTATGGTGGCTGTTTTGAGGAAGAATATAATGAGGCTTATGATGACAGAGCGTATCATGCCAAGCGTTTGGATGCACCGGCGAAGTTTGCACCAACTCTCAATATGAGAAAGGGCAATGCACGGTACCGAAGAGGCTAGCAAAATATGGATGGTGGAAGTGCCATCAATCAAATACTCGCATTAGTCCGAATAACTCATGCACCTATTATCGGTAACTCTCTATCTAGTCAGGATATTCACAAAAGAGACAAGTACCCCGAGGAGGAGTGTTTGGGGGTCTGGTTATCCTTGCGCATCCTGGACCCATGATAACGTGAGGGTACTCTATATATTCCAACCCCTCGAGAGGTTAGCGATCCATCTAGTAGCCAGAGTTCTTAACTAATTTTTTTAATTTTTGAAAATACACACGGATTTTTAAAAATACGACACCTATCACTAATAGGCTCAATCTCTTGACACCAATAGTCCAAACATTACTCAAATCAATACCTCATAACTATTGCAAGTTACTACTACACTTAAATAGCAACCTCGGTTACCTACTCGTGCAAGACACACAACTCAGTGCAACAAGCCAACTCTCTAAATAAGATAAGCATGATAACTGAAGAGAGTTCCAAAAGAAACCTAAATAAAAGCTCTTAAAAAGATAAAGCATGAAAACTAAGAGCTAAGGATGACAACAGCTATGAAGAGATAAAGAACACACAAAAAAGATAAGCATGAAAACCTATGTTGTGTTCTAGGGTGGAGTGGAACGTGTTTCTCTCCCAAACAAAGAAGGCTAGGTTCCAACTTGTTATGAACAGCAAGCAAAACTAAAACAAAGCAAAAATTAAAGAGTGGGACACTCCAAGCATAGCACATAACATATGAAGTGATAAAAATATAGCATGGAGAAGGGCAAACTGATGATTGTTGATGGAGAAGGGGATGCACGGGGCATCCCCAAGCTGAGATGCTTGAGTATACTTGAATATTTCTTGGGGGTGCATGGGGTCATCCCCAAGCTTGAGCGCTTGACACTCCTGGATCTTCTTTCATCATCTTCCATCGCATACTTGAAAACTCCCTTCATATGAAACTCATCATAAGCTGATTAGAGTGGTTAGTGCCCACAATAAAATACTTTTTTCTCTACTGGAAATAAATATTTTCAGGAATATCTACTGTTTCTACAGATTGCCAAAAGGTTTTTGCAAATAAAAAGCAAGCTTAAGATTTGCAAAACAATGAAAACGCAAAACAAGACATAATCTGGGAAAAACAGAACAACAGGTAGTAAATAATTTTTTCGAGGTACTTCTGCGACTCAAATCAAAAACCTCAGGACAGATGCCAGAAATACAATTATATAGAGCATACTGTCAAAAAAATGAAGATAAAAAAGATGATCTGGTGATTTTTGGCGAATTTGTTCGTCAAGCAGACAAAATCTGTTTCTCGACAGCATGTCACAACTTTTGAACTTTCTTGCAATCGGAGGCTAAAACTTGGCACAAAGCTTGAAAATAAAGATACAATGATGTTTCTACAGTAGTAACAAGCATCAAGACCACTAAAACGAAAAGTAAAAACAAATTGGGTTGCATCCCAACAAGCGCTTTCTCTTATGCCTTTGATCTAGGCATGATGCAAAAAGATCAAGTATTATCAACTTCAAAAGAATAACTTCCCGAGTAACGGACTCATAAGGTAAATTAATCTTCTTTCGAGGGAAGTGTTCCATTCCCTTTTTAAGGGTAAATTGGAATCTAATGCTCCCTTCTTTCATGTCAATGATAGCACGAACGGTGCGGAGAAAAGGACTTCCCAAAATAATTGGACATGAGGGATCACACTCAATGTCCATAACAAGAAAATCAACGGGAACATAATTATCATTGAAAACAATAAGAACATCATCAATTCTCCCTAAAGGTTTATTTATGGAAGAATCAACAAGACGAACACCAAAAGAACATTGATCAAAAGGTTTCAAATCAAGCATATCATACATTATTTTGGGCATAACGGAGGCACTAACTCCAACATCACATAAAGCAAAGCAAGAGAAATTATTCAATTTAATCTTGACCATAGGATCCCAACCATCTTCTAGTTTTCTAGGAATAGAAGTCTCTAGCTTGAGCTTCTCCTCCCTAGCTTTGATAAGGGCATTGGTAATATGCTCGGTGAAGGCAATATTGAGTGTACTAGTGTGGGGGTCTTTAGCCATTCTTTGCAAAAAAAATGATAACTTCGGAAAGACTACAATTATCATACTCAAGATTACTACCATTAATTAAGATGGTGGTGATGCCATTTAAGATCATTCTTTTGGTAGTCTCTAAGTTCAAAGGACCTTCTTGTCCTAAAGTTGAGGTATTAGCATCACCATTAATAGGTCGATTGGGACCAGGGATGTGATGGGTGCTAAAAGTTTTGAGATCCTCAACAACTTATATAGTAGCAATGGTAGTGTGTGTAGGAAGGCTCTTAATCCTATCTTCCTCTTCTTTTTGTCTAGCCCATTTACCCTTAAGTTTGGCTAGCATTCTAATGTTCTCATTAATTTGGACTTGGATAGCATTCATGGGTGTGGTTTTCCTTTCCTCAAGGGGGGAAGTTCTAATTTTAAGCATTTGTACATCATGAGCTATGTTGTCCACCTTCAAAGAGAGACTATCTAATTTTTCTAATTTCTCTTCTACACTCTTGTTGAAGGCTTTTTGAGAAGTGATAAAGTCTTTAAGCATGCTCTCTAATTCAGAAGTGGAGTTTTTGGTGCTAGGATAAGTGTTGTTGTTCCCATAGTTGTTGGATGGAAATAGTCTAGGATTGCTACCAAAATTACTCATATAAGCATTATTTATTAAAGTTGTTTCTAGAGATAAAATTAACATCAACTTGCTCTCTTTCTTGAGCAACCAAAGAATTTAAAGGAACATCATGAGGATCAATAGGAGCTTGCTTAGTAAGTAAAGACATGATCATGTCAACCTTATCATTAAGGGAGGAGATATCCTCAACAGAGTTTACCTTCCTACCTGTTGGAGCTCTCTCGGTGTGCGATTGAGAATAATTTGTCATCATCTCGTCCAATAGCTTCATAGCAGCACCAAGTGTAGTTGACATAAAGGTTCCTCCCGCGTCCGAGTCCAACAGATTCCGCGAGGTAAAGTTTAATCCTGCATAGAAAGTTTCGATAACCATCCAAGTAGTCAAACCATGTGTAGGGAAATTATTAACAAGAGATTTCATACGTTCCCAAGCTTGGGCAACGTGTTCATTATCCAACTGCCTAAAATTCATAATGTTACTTCTTAACTGGATAATCTTAGCAGGCGGGTAATACTTTCCAATAAAAGCATCTTTGCACTTATCTCAAGAATCTATGCTATTCCTAGGCAAAGATTGAAGCCATACTTTAGCTCCTCCTCTCAAGGAGAAAGGAAAAAAGCTTAAGTTTAACAATATCATCATCTACTTCTTTGTACTTCTGCATATCACAAAGCTCAACAAAATTATTCAAGTGCAAAGCAGCATCATCTCCAGCACCGGAGAATTGATCTTTCATAACAAGGTTCAGTAAAGCAGGTTTAATCTCATAGGAGATCGCCTCAGTGGCGGGAGCAGCAATTGGAGTGCAGATAAAGTCATTGTTGTTGTGACTAGTGAAGTCACACAACTTGGTCTTCTCAGTGGAACCCATAGCAGCAGCAACAAGAAAGAACAAAGCAACTAATTTTTTGTGGTTTTTGGTATAAGACTCTAAAGCATAAACTAGAAAGCAAACTAACAAGACTAAAAAGAAAAGGGTAAAAGATAGTGTGCAACTCCCCTATCTTGAAGATTCGAGTCCCCGGCAACGGCGCTAGAAATTTTCTTGATGACGAGTTGATGGATATACCTCTCGCCCCTCGTTGGTTACCCCAAGTGGAAGGTGGAGATGTAGTCAGCAGCGGATTTCCCTTACACGAAGACTGTAAGGTTTATCGTACCAGGAGGACTCCGAGGATCAACAAGTAGGTGTCCGCTCCTCTGGCGTTAGCAGAAGACGTGGACCTGCACACACAACAAATAACTTTGTTCCCAACGAGTTCAGAGAGGTTGTCAATCTCTCCGGCCTTGCAGTTTGCAAAGGATCAAAACACAAGCAAGATTAGAGATAGTGATTGCAACAGAAAAGTAAATAAAATCAGTAAATGATGGAGGCGTAAACAATGGTGGTAATATGGACCAGAGTCCCATGATGTTCACTAGTGATGTCTGACTCCCAAAAGATGATAAACAACTATGCTGGGTAAACAAATTACAGCTGCGCAATTGACAGAACTATAAACACACCGCAATGCTAATCACACTACTAGAAAGTTAGAGGCTCAAAAGTAATGGGCAGTACGCCAAGACAAGTAGACCATTTATCCATCAACATCTACTCTCTAATCATCCACCTTGAGATATCTATCCAAAATATCTCGCTGGTATTAAGTTGCCAGCCCCATCCAAAGTGTAAACTCAAAGGAACGGACAACCTCGTTAACGTACTTTGCGTAAGGTAAACAATCCTTGTAACCGTGGTTACAAGCACCGTTGTTTTCTCCCTGGTGGCAACAACACATCCCCTAGTCTCATGTTTCTGTCACTCAAGCTAGACATCAGGGTGCATGAACCCACAATCATGCATAATGCTCCCTCTTGGAGTTACAGTCTATTACTTGGCCAAAGCAATAAAAAGCAACGGAGAACATGCATGAATTACTCGAGGACATAATATAAAAGGTGAACCAAATATATAACTCATCACAATCTGAACATAATGTCATAATCCATCGGATCCCAGCAAACTCAGCATCGCAACAACATGTAAATTACATAGATTTCTTGATCATGTAGGGAAGCTCATAAGGGCTAAGCATTGAGGCACAAGATTGGAGATAAGACATCACATAGCTAGTGGTCATGGACTCATGGTCCAAGGAGGACTACTCACGGCACGTCCGAGAAGCGTCCATGGTGGTGGAGAATCTCCCGGAGGTTAATCCTCCCTCCGGCAGGGTGCCGGGAGGAGGTCTTGTGGCGCTCCCAATCTCGAAAGGGCTACGGCGGCGGAACGGTGGAGAAATTTGCGATTCTGGATATATCTTTAAGGTTTTCCGTCCGAGGGGTAAATATAGGCCAAAGGAGGGCGCCAGGGGGTGGACCATCCACCCAGGCGGCCTGGTGGCGCGGCCAGGAGGGGGCCCGCGCCAGGTGGCCGCCTGTGTGAGGCCTGGGCCCCCTCTGGCCCACCTTGGTGCTTCGTGAAGCTTCCGTCACACTGATTTTTATATATTTTTCCCGGGATTTTTGGGGCTCTAAAAATTGGAACAAGTCCCTGCAATCAAAAGACATCAGCAGACAAAAACTGGCACTGGATGCACTGAATTAGTAGGTTAGTCCAAATATGTGTAAAAAGGTATGAAAGTGTAGCAAAATATATAACAATGTCACCCAAAAGAGCATGGAACAAACAAAAATTATAGATACGTTTGAGACGTATTAGAGGGCTGTCGTCACAAGTGGATGGACAAAAGTTGTTCATGCCTATGGCATGTAGGAGGGCACATTATGGGCATTCCGCTTATTCAACACCATCAACAGCCAAAATGATTTACATTTGTCTCTTCACCTTTACCGCCACTAAATATTGTGGTTCATCATGGTTAATTGCTGCCTAATCCTATAATTACTCTATATATTGTACTGAGAATTTTATTTGTGGATTGGTTGTTGAACTATTGTGCTAGGAAATTGAATTCCACGTTTCATATTTCAGAATTTCCAATTCTAATAATAAATTACAAGGAAAAATAAAATTAAACATGAGCAAATTAAATAATGTACACACGGTTAGAAAGAACATACGATTCTTTGACGTGAAACGTTTGCAATGGTCGACGGACGCACACACGATTTCTTCTCATATGCGTGTGCGATTCATGTTAATACAACAAAGGTTTCAAACCTATATGCGTGTGTAATATTGAACAAAAATAATATGATGCATATATGGAGCCCGTGTGTGATGGGAATACCTATCGCACATAGTAATGGAAATGGACACATGGCGATAGTAGAGCACTACTCGAATTCAGTATTTTGCCGTGTGCCAAATCTTTGCCGTCCGCTGGCTCATGGCAAAGAGTGTCTTTGCCGTCAGCTAAAACAAAGTTGACGGCAAAGAATTGGCTGATGGCATAGAAGGTCTGTGCCATCAGCCGCTTCTTTGCCTTCAGCCACAGACGGCAAAGGGCCGCACAACAGACGGCAAAGCTGTAGGGGGGCCCACGTGACCGCGGGAACGTTAGGTCAAACTGGAGTCCCTTCTTTTTCGTCTGCTAGCGGATGGCAAAGAGGCCAGAGGCAGACGACAAAGATTCTAACTCTTTGCCGTCCGCCAGCAGACGGCAAAGCCCTAACGTCTACTAACGGCCGTCCTGCCCCCACCCTGGCCTCTCTCTCTCTCTCACACACACACACACACACACTCACTCACTCACTCACTCACCCTGACGCCCACCGCCGCCACCACTGCCCCCCGCCGTCGCATTGCCCCTCACCGCCGCCACCACTGCCCCCCGCCGTCGCACTGCACCCCACCACCACCACCACTGCCCCTCGCCGCCGCACTGCCCCCGGCGACGCCCCACTGCCCCGTCACGCCCGTCCTCCCCGCCGCCCCGACGCCCCAGCCGCCCCCGTCGGTGAGTCCCCCCATTTTTATTTTGTTTTTCCTTATTTTTATTTATGTTAAATTAGTTAGGTTATTTTTTTAGTTTATTAGGTTAGTTAGGCTAGTTAGTTAGCTTGTTAAATTAGTTAGGTTAGTTAGTTAGCTTGGTTAGTTAGGTGGAGGAGGAGAAGAGGAGAAGAGGAGGAGGAGGAGGACGAGAAGAAGAAGAGGAGAAGAAAGAGGAAAAATGAAAAGAAGGAAGAAGAAGAAGAAGAAGAAGAAGAGGAGGAGGAGAAGAAAAAAATAAGAAGGAGAAGAAGAAGAAGAAGAAGAAGAAGAAGAAGAAGAAGAAGAAGAAGAAGAAGAAGAAGAAGAAAAAAAATAAGAAGGAGAAGAAGTAAAGAAGAAGAGAAGAAGAAGAGAAGAAGAGAATAAGAAAAAAATAAGAAGGAGAAGAAGAGAAAAAAGAAGAAGAAGTAGAAGAAGGGGATAAAGAAAATAGAAATAGAAATAAGAGGAAGAGGAAGAAGAAGAGGACAAGAGGAGGAGGAGGAGGAGGAGGAGGAGAATAAGAAGAAGAAGAAGAGGAGAAGAGGAGAAGAAAGAGGAAAAATGAAAAGAAGAAGAAGAGAAGAAGAAGAAGGAGAAGGAGGAGGAGGAGAAGGAGCCCTCCTTCTTCTCCTTCTTCTCCTTCTTCTCTCCTCCTTCTTATTTTTTAGCTTGTTTAGCTAATTATCCTCCAAAATGACATAATAAGCTAAAAACCTTGGTTAGCTCATGAATATTATATTCTTAGCTTGTTTTCCTAAAAAATGACATAATTAGACATAATTAGAATATTTGTGTTGATTGGGTGGATTCATGTGATAGTTGTCTCGTCGGTGTGAGGTCTGTTGTGTGAAGACCTCCCCGTGCGTTGTACGAGCTCCGCCCCTGCATTCGTGGGTCAGTACAAATTTCATCTCCTCCTCGCCCCTTCATTTACTGTGGCTCGGTTTCCGGATGAAACTTTCTAGATTTAGGTAATTAAATTAATTTATCAGTATGCGTGACCAGTATGCGTCTCCCGTTCGAAAGGGCGACATCTATAAATATGCATGTCTTTGCATATTTATAACCGCCATCCTTTTGAATTGCCCAACATTATCCATGGACAGCCCGGGTATGTGTAGATTGGGTTCGTTTTCCCGTATGCTGTGCTCTGGATCCGATGCGGAATTTCGTCAGTCCTCCCTGTTGTTCTCCGGATGCATATCCTCTCTGTTTATTGCGGAGACGTGTATCAGGAGAACAGCGGGGAGGTGCTGCCGAAATTTTGCGTTGGATCCGGAGCAGAGCATGGGAAAACGAACCCAAACTACACATACTCGGGTGGGATTAGGACCTATCTTTACCTATTAGCGTGTAGGTTGCCTGGACGTAATAAAAATGGCGAACCTAATTAACCGATGAATATAAATGCTAAATTATATATAAATATATTTCTTCTGTCTTTAGTAGCTAGGTAAGATGAGTGATCGTGCGTGGATGTATACCGGTCACCCTAGTCAGAAAGAGATGACGAAAGAATGATGTGTAAAAACAAAGGAATTTGTGAAAGCCGCATTCGCAAATGGCTAGGAAAGAAACTATTGCCCCTGTCCTGGATGCGACAACTATAAAAAGACGACAGAGGCTGTAATGATTAAACACCTGTAGAGGAGGGGTTTTAAGCCTAATTATACGGCGTGGACATTTCAGGGTGAGTCTATACAACGCACAAGAGCTGAGATGGTCCGTCGTCGCACCGACGAGCATGGTACCGGGATCGAAGACATGGTGCAAGACTTTGATGATGCTCGGGATTCGGAAGATGAGATGGAGGAATCTGCAAAGGCCTTTTATGAATTGTTGGAGTCTTCAAAACATCCTCTCCATGGGCACATTGAGCTCTGTCAGCTGGATGCAATTGCACAAGTAATGGATCTGAAGGCTCAGTTCAACTTGGGAAGAGAATGCTACGACGCGATGATGACACTATTTGGACGCTTCCTACCCAAAGGCCATGTCATGCCTACAAACCTGTACCAGTCGAACAAAATACTTCGTGTACTTAAGATGCCCTATGAGAAGATAGATGCATGTGAGAAAGGATGTGTCTTATTTAGGAAGGAGTATGCACACTTGGACTATTGTCCCAATTGCGAGTCTTGCAGGTATCTTGTGGTAGACAACGGTATGGGTGAGAAGAGGCAGACCAAAATCGCAGTTAGTGTTCTTCGGTATATGCCAATCGTACCAAGACTTCAACGTCTTTTTATGGTCGAAGAGACAGCGAGACAGATGACATGGCACAAATTGGGTAAAAGAACCGAACTAGATGCGGATGGGAATAAGATGGTGGTACACACATCGGATGGGGAAGCGTGGAAACATTTCGATGGATTGCATCAGGATAAAGCGGCAGATCCAAGGAATCCTCGAGTCTGCATCGCCACGGATGGTTTTAATCCCTTCGGCATGACGGCAACCAAATATAGTTGTTGGCATGTATTTGTCATTCCACTCAATCTCCCCCCTCGGACAGATTATGCAAAGAAAGAACATATTTCTGACGTTGATAATTCCAGGGCCCAATTATCCGGGGAAGAATATGAATGTGTACATGCAGCCGCTTAAGGATGAGTTGGAAGAAGCTTGGGATAATGGGATCAAGACATACGATGCCGCTAGAAAACAAAACTTCAAAATGCATGTGTGGTACATGTACTCTATGCATGACTTGCCGGCGTATGCACTATTCTCTCGATGGTATGTGCATGGAAGGTTCCCGTGCCCCCAATGCAAGGCAGCTCTTCAGTTTCATTGGTTACAGGAGGGTCGGAAGTATTCTTGCTTTGACTTGCATAGACAGTTACTGGATCCTGACCATCAGTTCAGAAAAGACAAGAAGAACTTTACCAAAGGTAAAGTTGTCAAAAAGTTGGCACCACCTGTGTTGACAGGCCAACAGATCCTGGATCAGTTAAACGCCCTCGAGCCTGATCCAGAGCGTCCAAGGTATTTCAAGGGGTATAATTCAAAACACGCCTGGACTCACAAGCCATGCTTCTGGGATGTGCCTTACTTCAAAGACCTCCTTCTTCCACACAATATCGACATGATGCACACTGAAAAGAATATCACAGAGGCTATTTTTGGTACATTTTTCGACATAGATGGGAAGACAAAGGATAATACTAAGCCTAGAGTCGATCAAGAGACACTATGTCATAGACCGTTACAAAACATGCGAGAAGGCAAAGGAAAGCAGAAGTGGTCGAAGCCAAAGGCCTGGTTCAATCTTGGAAGGCCAGCTATGAGGGAAATTATCTTGTGGGTCAAAATGCACTTGATGTTCCCCGATGGGTATGCAATGAATCTAAAGAGGGGAGCGAGTCTTCAAAAATTAAAAATCTTTGGTCTCAAGAGTCATGATTGGCACATATGTCTCGAGCGGGTAATGCCGGTGATGTTACGTGGCTTTATTCCTCAGGATGAATGGCTAGTACTGGCGGAGCTGAGCTATTTCTTCCGTGTTCTTTGTGCGAAAGAATTGTCGCCTGGCGTGGTAGGAGACATAGAGGAGTTTGCACCGGAGTTGTTGTGCAAGTTAGAGAAGATCTTTCCACCGGGCTTCTTTAATCCAATGCAACATTTGATTTTACATCTACCGAACGAGGCAAGATTGGGTGGGCCCGTGTAATAACGTTGGTGCTATGCAACTGAGAGGATGCAGAAGACCCTTCGAGCTAAATGTAAAAATAAGCGTAGAATTGAAGCATCGATGGCTGAGGCATTCATTACTGAGGAGGTGGCAAACTTTGTGACAACACACTACGAAGCCAAAAATCATCATTTGCATAATCCGAAGCCTCGGCACAATGATGCAGACCCTAAAAAAGGCGGGTCCAACCTCAGCCTATTCAAAGGTAAGCTCGCACCAGCCGGTGCTTCGAAACCAATAACGTTGGATGTCGAAGAATGGCGGAACATTTCGTTGTATATGTTCAACAACCTAACAGAAGTGCGGCCATACATCGAGTGAGTTCTCGGCACATTTTCCCGTAACTTCTAATTCCTTTGAACTGCTCTTATTCCCGGATATTTCAGACAGGCGTTACGTCGCCAAATTCTCGGATGGAGCCGTGATCGAAAATGATTCCGTCGAAGAGTATGAGCTTCTGTCAAAGACAGGAGGCGGCTATCCCGGTTTCATCTCTTGGTTCAAACAAACGGTAATTATCAATAATGGACCAATTCATTTCTTGGTCTAACTTGCGGCTAATGCAACAATCGTTTCGTATTAAACTTGTAGGCTAATTCAGAGTCTATGGACGCCGAATTGAGACAAGTCGCTAATGGTTTTGACTATAAGGTCCATTCAGTTGAGAAATACAACATCAACGGGTATCTCCTTCATACCTTTGGCAAAGAGCTTTCTATGCCCGACCGGAAATCTACAAATTGTGGTGTCTCTGCTATCGGCGAAGGTGTTATCGAGTATTATGGAAGAGTTGAAGCAATTTATGAACTTCAATTCTATGGTGAAAACCCACCGAACGTCGTAGTCTTCAAATGTTATTGGTTCCAGCCGAAGGAGACTAGAAGGACTCATGAACATATAGGACTAGTCGAAATCAATCCAAACACCCATTTAGATGTTCCCGATGTCTATATTACGGCTCAACAGGCGACCCAAGTTTTCTATCTACCGTGGGCATGCCAAACGGATAAGAATCTGGAAGGTTGGTATGTTGTTTATGAAGTGCCACCACATGTCAGACCACCTCTCCCAAATGAACAGGATTATGAACCTCACATTAACCCAGACACATGTGATGGAGAATTCTTCCAAGAAACACGTCTTTCCAAGAAACATTTCAAGAACCGCCGTGCTTCACCCAAGAACATGGAAGTAGACAGCGACAATGAATCCGACTCCACCCCTGAGCCGGAACCAGAAGACCTGGAACTCATAGAGGTTACTGATGCGGATGACCTGTCAATGCTTCAACGATTACAGAAAGGCCTTTCACAACTTCACGCCGTTGAACCCGACGAGCACGTCATTCATGAAGACATGCATGATAGTGATGATGATGATGCATTTATTGATGATGATTATTAGTTTGTAAGATTCACAACTTAAATTATATATATTTTAATCTTTATTATTCATGTACATAATATTATTCATGTCAGTTATTAAATATATTTTTTATGTTGTACTAATTTCTTTTAATCTTTATCATGGCAGGTCACCAGGTGTTGAAAGATGGTGGGCGCTGGTCCAGAGCGCTCGACGGGTTCTTCCCAGCCGCCCCGCATGAGGGGTGGTACTTCCCTTCCACCCTTATCTCTCCGTAGAGCCTTGGCAGACAGTTTGTCGACACCACCCGTGGGTTCTTCTTCGTCGGTGGCATTGCCCACTGAGAGAGGTGCTGGTCGGGTAGGGAAGAAGGGGAAGGGTACAGGGAGAGGTGGTGGCCGCGGAAGATCCAGGAGGACTGTTGAGCCATCCTCGCCACCACCACCAGCTCATTCACACGAGCATATGAATACCATGGTCGACCCGTTTGCGGAGGAGGCTACGGGGACTCCGGTCCAGGAGCCTGGTATTGACGGGCATTCGTCCCATGAAACTCCGGTCCAGGATTAGCCTCGGGTCGAGGTTCATTCGGCCCACGAGACTACGGTTCCGGAGGCTTCACCCGACGTGGAGAGGCCCGGATGGGATACCTGGCCGGATCGGACCGAGTTGCCGGATTGGACCGAGGGTCCGGGTGGCTCAGGGTGCGGGGATGGCAGGGATGAGTTTACGAATAGTGAGGGCGATGTGCAGATGGACGGGGCCACCGTGTACAAGCGTGGTAGCACATGTCTCCCGGTAGTGCCGGCTACCCGCGAGCAGAGGCCGGTGATTAAACCTGAAGGAGATAGGTAAGTACATTTACTCTTTTTTTTAGCTTTTGCCTTCAAGTTTGTTCAAATATCTAATGCATTGACCTTATCATACTACAGGGGATGGGCACACCCTCGTGGAGTCCGCAAGCCGAACTCCGTCCTTGGTGTGCTTTGCCGGACAAATTTCCCGGGGTTTGTCACGTTGCCTGGTGAGGGTCAGGTTCCTACACTAGGATTTTCCTGGGAGCACTACGAGGCTGCGGAGGCCCCGCCGGAGGAGATTATAGATGGTGTCTTGTGCCACACGAGGGTCGAGATGGTGATCAAGAGCTTTTGGGTAAATTATCCTTTTACACAATCTAAAATTAACAATATAGCTAATTATTGTACTAATCGGTGTTTTCACGTTTGATTGCAGACCTTCTATAGGTGTGAGGATGGATATGAGGAGGAGGCGGCCAAGGTTCTCGAGGCCGAGTGTAGGCGGTTACTACAGAACTTACGCCACGAGGCTCGGCCGCAGGCTATTCGAGACTACTACGCCACGCGTGGTATTAACAAGCAGAAGAAGGATTGCCACGGAAAGTTTCTGAAGAAGGAGCAATACATGAAGGTAATTACCTATTCTTAAGTCCTTCTACGTAGTTTTCTTGATTTCATTCATAGGCGTAGCGCTCAAAATTCTTTCTAATAACTTACAGGTGCCCCCGAGATGGTGTGCGGATAAGATGGATTGTTGGGAGGCGTTGGTTGATGAGTGGTGCACACGCAGCTGGCGAGCCGTCCACGAGAATGCGAAGGATCGGTGTAGCCAAATGGTTGGTGTTCCACACCATCAAGGCAGTGCCAACTTACTTCAGTTTGGACGAAACTGGATATGTGATTTGCTTCATGATTCATGCAATTCATTCTTCATGCTAATATTTTGTTCCTCTCTTTTAGGCGCATCACAATAAGACGGAGATGCCACACTTGTACGACCTTTATGGCATGGCCCATACTGCCTCGTACAAGAAGGCGAAGGCATTCTCTGAGTCTGACCTGGATGATCCAAATAACTTCACTAACATATCATCCCACCACAAGCTCGTGACATACAGGGACATGGGGAAGGCTACGGAAGGGGATGACTTTAACCCGAGCCAGGAACCTTTGGATCCAGAGCTGGTGATGATATCTGGTGGCGGGAGGCCCCATGGCTCGATAGCCATTGGAGATGGGATAATACGTTGTCCACTCACTCTCCCGAAGATCAAGGCGCGCCAGTCGAGCAGCTGTCCTGAGATAACGCCTCGTCCACGGCCAGTCGATCTTGCCATCGAGGTTAGTTGTACGGACTAAGAAAACTTTCATCCATTTCATTATGTGTGTCACCATAGATCATTACTGTGGTAACGAGGAATGATGTTTCAGGCTGCTCTTCAGAAAGAGAGAGCGCCAAACCAGGCTTCTCTTGAGAAAGAGAGATTGGCAAGCCAGGCTGCTCTTGAGAAAGAGAGATTGGCAAGTCAGGATGCTCTTGATGAGAGGGACCAGAACACGACACAATTGATTGAGGAGGAGAGGGCCCAGAATGAGGCGGGTCAACGGGCCGTGTACGAGCTTTTTGTGGTAAGTTTTTTTCACATTAGCCAAATCATGTGTGTAATGTCTGTTTCGTTACTAACTAATACGACCCACTCTTCAGGGTATGTGCGAGAAGAGCGGTCAAGTCCCTCCGCCGATGCCCGTCTTCTCTTCAATTGACACGGTGAGTTTCATTATAAACTAGTCTTAATAATTGAGTGTCATCATGCTAACTGAGACATTGCAAAATATCTATTCTGCAGAATAAATCCCGAGCGGCATCGCACGACCCTTCTCTAGGTGTTTCTCCTCCTTGATGACCACTACGGTAAGTTTCTCTTCTCCTTTTTCATATTCTCCTTGCCTCAATTTCCCCAACAATGACATAATTAGCCCATTTAGCTCATTTAGCTCCAAAATGCCATAATAACCTCAAAATGGCATAAGAACCTTGGTTAGCTCATTAATATTATATACTTAGCTTGTTTTTCTCTAAAATGGGATAATTAGCCCATTCAGCTCCAAAAAGACATAGTTAGCTAATTGAGCTCCAAGAAGAGGAGAAGAGGAGAAGAAATAGGAAAAATGAAAAGAAAGAAGAAGGAGAAGAAGAAGAGAAGAAGGAGGAGGAGAAGGAGGAGGAGGAGGAGAAGGAGGAGGAGGAGGAGAAGGAGGAGGAGAAGGAGGAGAAGGCCCTTGGCCTTCTCCTCCTTCTCCTGCTCCCCCTCCTTCTCCTCCTTCTTCTTGATTTCTCCTTCTTCTTCTCCTCCTCCTCTTTCTTCTCCTCTTTCATATTCTCCTTGCCTCAATTTCCCCAACAATGACATAAGTAGCTCATTTAGCTTCAAAATGCCATAATAACCTCAAAATGGCATAAGAACCTTGGTTAGCTCATTAATATTATATACTTAGCTTGTTTTCCTCTAAAATGGGATAATTAGCCCATTTAGCTCCAAAAAGACATAGTTAGCTACTCGAGCTCCAAGAAGAGGAGAAGAGGAGAAGAAATAGGAAAAATGAAAAGAAAGAAGAAGGAGAAGAAGAAGAGAAGAAGGAGAAGGAGGAGGAGGAGGAGGAGGAGAAGGAGGAGAAGGCCCTTCGCCTTCTCCTCCTCCTCCTTCTCCTCCTTCTTCTTGATTTCTTCTTCTTCTCCTCCTCCTCCTCTTTCTTCTCCTCTTTCATATTCCCCTTGCCTTAATTTCCCCAACAATGACATAATTAGCCCATTTAGCTCCAAAAAGACATAGTTAGCTAATTGAGCTCCAAGAAGAGGAGAAGAAATAGGAAAAATGAAAAGAAAGAAGAAGAAGAAGAAGAGAAGAAGGAGAAGGAGGAGAAGGCCAAGGACCTTCTAGTCCTTCTCCTCCTCCTCCTTCTCCTCCTTCTTCTTGATTTCTTCTTCTTCTTCTCCTCCTCCTCTTTCTTCTCCTCTTTCATATTCTCCTTGCCTTAATTTCCCCAACAATGACATAATTAGCCCATTTAGCTCCAAAAAGACATTATAAGCTCAAAATGGCATAAGAACCTTGGTTAGCTCATTAATATTATATACTTAGCTTGTTTTCCTCTATAATGACATAATTAGCCCATTTAGCTCCAAAAAGACATAGTTAGCTAATTTAGCTCCAAGAAGAGGAGAAGAGGAGAAATGAAAAGGAAGAACAAAAATAAGAAGAGAAAGAGAAGAGAAGGAGAAGGAGAAGAAGGAGGAGGAGAAGAAGAAGAGAAGAAGGAGAAAGAGGAGAAGGAGCCCTCCTTATTCTCCTTCTTCTTCCCTCCTTCTTCTCCTCTTCTTCTTCAATTTAGCTTATTTTCCTCAACAAAGACATACTTAGCCAATTATCATCCAAAATGACATAATTAGTTTAGTTAGGTAAAAACATCATAAGAACTTGGTTAGCTCAATAAAATGACTAATTAAGCTCCTAAAAGACATAATAAGCTCAAAATGGCATAAGAACCTTGGTTAGCTCATTAATATTATATACTTAGCTTGTTTTCCTCTAGAATGACATAATTAGCCCTTTTAGCTGCAAAAAGACATAGTTAGCTAATTTAGCTCCAAGAAGAGGAGAAGAGGAGAAATGAAAAGAAGGAAGAAGAAGAAGAAGAAGAAGAAGAAGAAGAAGAGAAGGAGAAGGAGAAGGAGAAGAAGAAGGAGGAGGAGGAGAAGAAGAAGAGAAGAAGAAGGAGAAGAAGGAGAAGGAGCCCTCCTTCTTCTCCTTCTTCTTCTCTCCTCCTTCTTCTCCTTCTTCTTCTCTTCTTCTTTTTTCTTCTTCTTCTCCTCCTTCTCCTTCTCCTTCCCCTCCTCCTCCTCCTCCTCCTTTTTGTTTTTATTCTCCTTGTTCTCTTCTTGCTTCTTATCTTTCTTCTTCAATTTAGCTTATTTGTCATATATATATGTTGTTGTTCTTTTTCTGACTTTCTTATTCCCATTTTGCAGATTGGATGTACTACATGCATGGAAGCTGGCATCGATGGAGTGCTTTAGTTCTAGTTTTCATTTGAGTTGATGAACAATGTGGAATTATATGTATATGTATATATGGATGAACAGTATATGTGGAACTATATGTATATGTGTTGTGACCTATATATGTGCTATGAATATGGATGAAACTTTGTGCTATGAATATGTGTTGTGACCTATATATGTGCTATGAATTATATGTGCTATGTATATGTATATGTGTTGTGACCTATATATGTGCTATGTATATGTATATGTGTTGTGAAATAAACAAAAAAAACAAAACTGTGACAATATGGGCTCTTTGTCGTCTGCCAGCAGATGGCAAAGGCCTTTGCCATCAGCTGGCAAACGACAAAGGTGCCACATGGCGCCCAGCTGTGCAACCTGGGCAGCAGCAGCTTGCCATATAGTATCTTTGCTGTCTGCTTCCATGGGGGCAGACGGCAAAGAAGAGGGCACAGAGGAGGGGGAGGAGGGGTAGGCAGACGACAAATAGTGGACGGGGGAGGAGGTGGAGGCAGACGACAAAGAAGATGGGGGTGGCAGACGGCAAAGAGCGGGGGGGGGGGGGGGGAGGAGGTGGAGGCAGACGACAAAGCCTCCGTTAGCCCCTAACGAAGGCAACACCTGTCGTCTGCCGTCTCGACATATTTGCCGACTGCTCTTATGAAAAGCTGACGGCAAAGCTCTTTGTCGTTCGCTTCGGTGAGGCAGACGACAAAGAAGCTACAATGCCGTCGTAGGCTGACGCAGAAATTTTGCCGACAGTGGGATTCTTTGCCGTCTGTGTATTACTCTTTGTCGTCGGTGGTTTACTCTTTGCCGTTTGTGATGGCAGACGGCAAAGAAGCTAATTACTATAGTGGAGGCACCACACACATTTTACATTTTTAAACTGTGTGCGATAGCGTACATAGCGCAAACACATCAGTAGATTAAATGTTTGTGATATCCACCTTTTTCACATGACTATAGTGGTGTAATCGTTTCGGATGTCTCTCAGATCAGAAACATAACGTCGAGACATAACGTGTGTGGCAGACACAACTTCTCATATGTTTATTCTATGGCAATCGTCAAAGGAAGCAACTCAGAACGAACAACACTTGCTCCATCCATTTTTCTGAGAGAGAGCCACCTACTCATGTGTTGAGATGAAGATATTCTAATCCTATCATATGAAACTTAAATTCTAGCCTCCCCGAGTTGCTTTCCACCCAATTAATCTCTTCTACCCAAGCCAAATCTGTGAGAAAGTGAATGCGTGTTGAGGAGGCTATCTTTTAAAGCACAAGATCAAGGAGTTCATCATACTACCACATATATTACCTTATCATTTTTGCGTTCATGTGCATCTCTAGGAATATCAAACACGTTATCTTTGCGTTTGATCTTCCTAAACTGTACTCCTTACTTTCATGCCAAAAACTCGGTGGTTACCGTGTCGAAAATCACCGTGTCATCTTTGCGTTTGATCTTCTTAAATTGTACTCCTTACTTTCATGTGCATGTCTTTACATTCCGTTGATATACTCGTAGAGTTTTATGTGTAGGGTGTGCTTGACTTGCTATAATTGTTAAAATCTGTCAACCATTAAAATTGAGAAAATGTTAGGTTTCAATTTTATCAAGTAGTCTATTCACCCCCTTAGACACCCCTTCTAGTGATCCCACAATTCGACATTGGGACCAAATAGAAAATGGCAAGTAGACTCCAAGTATCAAACAACCACAACCCACGTAAATGCTCGAAGAAGGGGTAGTGGCCAACTAAAGAATGGAAAAGAACCACTTGGACTATGGTAGGCTATGTGCTCAAATATTTTGGTTCTATTTTTTTGGAAAAATGCAAAATGAATTGTGAATAATACTTTCAAATATCGAACTTGATGTGTGCGGGAAGTTTTGTTTATATTGTTTCTTGATGTTTGCTGAAATGTAAGAGTAAGTGAGCAAACACGTATACACAAGGTGGGGGCAACAAAACTGAAAAATCAATTGCATGGGCATCTTAAATGTTGTTGTCAAGGTGCCACTTACACCTTTTTATGTATTCATAACTAGTTCAATCTACATATATTGGTAACCATTACATTTTGTATTACACTTAACAGAATGGATCACATTTTTTACTTCATTATAATTTATTCTGTCAATATACGATTAATATTAGTCGATATCTCCATTACACTTAGCAAAATTAATCACATTTTATATTGATTTATATGTCATTTTGTGTATATGGAGGTTGAAATATTTCATTTCATTTTTACACATAGCAAAATTAACCATGTTATCTTTTATAGCTCAATATATCAAGGTACAGTCGTAAGGAATATACCATTTTATTACAAAACAAAAGCAACCATATAACATTGTTGCTAAATATTAAAGTGAGACGTTCTTTGCTACACAAGTTCGCGCATATCACTATAAATATGCTTGGGCTAGATTTGAATCACATTTTCCAAGAATAATCACATTAGTTATTATATTTTTTTAACTTTGCCCTTTAATAAACTTACATATCAAGATCCTCCTTGTTCTAAGAAATCTCTAAAATGTGAATAATCATATGCCTCCACAGATTAATTTATGCCACTTACACGATTAGTACTTTATATATTGCAAGGTTAGCGTTCACTTTAGTGTTCTCAAATATCTTGACAGAGGTCTATATGTATAATACTATAATCTAATAAATATCTTGATGGTGGGTTCTAGAGTATATGAATTTCTATCGTACATGCAAGTATGTAGTCAATTTTATGGATACCTACATTATTTCTCCACAAATAATTGGAGTTGCTTGTTTACTGTTTTTATTATGGTCAAAGAATTGTCTTCTTTTTAATTTAGCATGCAAACAAGTGTGATTTACAATGAAAGCTAACGCGACTGAGTGTAATTGCACTGAGGCGATTGCAAAATTTAAATTTTGAATGGGAGATGGTCACTCTTTACTGTAGTGTACAGAGACACTCAGACTAGCCTTAGAGCAGTTGCATGGCATTATGCTTACGGTGGACAGGTGAGGCAAATGAAATTGCGTACGGTCTAGCTCAACTTCCGGAGAGGTGTCAAGAGCATCTCTAGCAGACAGCTCATGCATCCGTTGTTAGTTGCCGGTTCGCGTCGTTGTCCGTTTCGAGCCCGACCGCTCACGCCCGCGCCCGCGGCACCATCGTAACCCTGTTTTTAAAGTGTGCGTAGAACTTTCTCTGATCGAGGTGAAACTTGGCACGCGGTCGTGATTAGATATAGCTAGGCCGCCTGTCGAATTTCGTCGCGATCGGAGTTCGTCTGGTACCGGATCGGTCGACCGTAGCGGCACCGTATTCGGTCTACCGTCGGACGTCTGTCGGTGTTTTAAAAATCGTTACCGCGCCACCCGTTTTCCCTCTCGTCTCCGGTAAACCACCCTACACGGCCTCTTACCCGTCCCACGTTCGGAATCGTCCGAATCCGACCGCACGGTTGGATCCGGAACGAAATTTTGCTAAACCTAGCCCCCCATTTGTCTATAAATAGCCCCCGGGTAATTTTAGACAGCAACCCTAGCTCCTGCCTCGATTTCCGTGCCCTCCACACACAGCCACTGCCTCTCCCACTTCTCTCTCCTGCCCCAGCCGCCGGGCCCGCCCGAGCCCGCGCGTGGCCCGCCGAAGCCCATCCGCCGCCGCAACCCCTCTGCCCTGGATCCCGCAACTCCTCCTGCCCGTAGCACCGGAGCGGTTCCCTCGCGCCGTCGCCGGAGCACCTCACCGCGCCTCCCAGCTGGCCTTCGGCCGCCGCCGTGAAGCAGCTCGCCCCCCTGCCTGCTCCTCGTGCCCGTTGCCCCCACAGGAGCTTCCCTACCGGTCGAGCCCGTGGCTGCCCCGCCAGCAACCGCCGCCCTTGCTGCCTCGCCCCGCCGGCAGCTAGATCCGACTGGCCCCGCCCCGTCCCGACCGTCTCCGCCCTGTAGCCAGCGCCTCCGTCGGCTCCTGGTCGGCGCCGCCATGCCTCGTGCGGCAGGCCAGAGGAGGACGACGAGGAGCCCCAGATCCCCTCGGCCAACCGCTCCAGCGCCGCCCCGTGGGCCCCGCGCCGGCCCAGCTACCCGGTGCCAGCCTGCCTCACCGGACAACCCCGCTCGGCCTGCCCTGGCCCAACCGGCTCCTCCGCTCCAGCGCCCAAGCCAGATCCGGCCCAAGGTGAGCAGCTCGAGCGCCGGCCCTCTGTTTTTCTTCTACGCCTAGGCGAAGTGTAGCTATGTTGCGCCCTTTCTGTTAGGCCCAGTGATATTTTTCTTTTTAGGGATTTTTTCGGAATTATAATTAATTCTAGAAAAATATACGTATATTAGATCAACCGTATCTTTAAAACCGTAAATTGGATCGAGACGTGTAATATATGGTTTTCGGGTAGTTTTGCGTGTAGAATACGTTGGTGCAACTTGCATATTTGTTTGACGACGTTTGGCGTGCCGTATGCATGGATTAACGTGCTGTCCTATAATGTTTGGGTCCCGTATTATTTTTCGCGAGTGCCGGGATAGCCCGTATGCCTTAGATTAAATGCCCATGATTTAGAAACTATTTTTCTATGTATTTTAGAGCGGTCATTGGTATTTTTGTGTGTAGGGATTGCCGGTAGCTTATTTTCCCGTGTATAGGTTATTATTTTGTATTTATGTGTGGCATTATTTTTGTTGCGCAACCCCACATATTTTATATGTTTTCGGGGTAGAAAAATCCATGGGATTTTTTTGTGCAATTGGTTTTAGCTTTTGAGTAAATTAGTTCGCGCGATATTTTGCCATGATGCCCTTTTGTTTATTTTGTAGGATTTATTCCGTGCTTCGTTTGACGGAGTTGTCAACTAGGGAGTTGTTCTTGGGTGTTTAGACTAGCCTCTGGTATTTTTGGTTGCAATAAAAATGCATGTTTGGGTGTGGTTTGATAGCCCTCAAGTTGCTAGAAATAGTGCTGATTTGGAGGAGCTGAAATATTTCTAAGTCTGGAATCTGTTATATTTTGTTGCTGTCTTGTCTTGCTTATATCTTTTGATCTGTAGATATTTTGAGGTTGGTGCAATGGAGTAAGTTGTAAACCTTGTGTTTCTCTAGCATGCTGTGAATTTTCATGCCATTTGGAGACCTGTAGCTTATGGTTTTGCTGCTGTCAATATGGCTTCAGATCGAAAACTGCACTTCCATGAGGTGTAATTTTCACTAAGTCTGAAATAGTGTATGTGATGCCATTTTGAGACTTCTTCTCCTAGTGATCCATGATGCCATGCTAGTTGTTCTTAGTTGTTTGCAGTAGTGCTTCTTGCCCTCTTTCGTGTCATGCCTTGCTTAAGTTTATCGGAGTTGTGTAGCCTGTAGTTGTGGGGCATAGAAAATGCTACGTGGCTGATTTTGGCAGATTGTAGTGATTTCTTGTTTTGCTCGTAGTTGTTGAACCGTAGCTCCGATTTGATCGTGTCCTACGTGAAACTTGCTTAGAATCTCGTGTAGATTCATTTTCTCGTGCTGGTTGTATGTTTTGAAGTGCTCAAAGCCATCGTTGCACACATATTGCATTCATGCCATCATATCTTGCGGTGCTTGTATCTTTTGAACCGTAGCTCCGTTGAAGATGATCTCTACTTGTAAATTGCTTTTCTCGACGCGTAGAATCACGTGAACCTATTTGTTTTGCTGTTTAACAACTAATTAAATGTGTTCATTCAGAGCTGGACAGAATTGTAAATTAACATGTGAGGTCATCTCGGAGGTGCTATATGTCATTTCCGACCTCATTTAAAATGCCTAGATAGGTAGATTAATTGCGCTTCACCTCTTGCCATGTTTAATCACATTTAATATTGCCGTGTATCTACTCGGGATAGAACTAAATAATTAACGTGGAGTTTCGTCAATATGCAACTCGTTACATATTGAACTTCACTTAATGTGTAGTGTTTGATTGTGTGATTTGTCATGTTGTGACTTGCATGTATTCAGCTGCTCATGCATCATTTGTGTTGTGCATCGTGTGGTGAATTCCGTGTGTTGATTTGTGTTTCCGGTTTGCTTCGTCTCGATAGAGTCCGCAGCGTGCTGGATTGTGAGGACCCGTGCGACTACGTCGGTTCGTCTGCTTCACGGAGACATTCTTCTTCCAAGCGGGATCTCAGGCAAGATGACCATTTCCCCAGATACCATTACTATCATTGCCATGCTATTTTATCGCTTCTATCGTTATGTCTCGTTGCCTACCACCTGTTAAATATCAGCCTCTCAACAATGCCATGATTACCTTCAACCTGTTCGACCTAGCAAACCACTGAATGGCTATGTTACTGCTTGCTTAACCCTGTCGATAGCGTTGCTAGTTACAGGTGCAGATGCTTCCATGTGATAACATGGGTTCCTTGTCTTATCACCATATTTAATGCTATTTGATTTAATGCACCTATATACTTGGTAAAAGGTGGAAGGCTCGGCCTTTCAACTCTGGCGTTTTGTTCCACCTTTGCCCCCTTAGTTTCGGCTACCGGTGTTATGTTCCATAATTGAGCGCTCCTAACACGATCGGGGTTGTTATGGGGACCCCCTTGATAATTCGTTTTAGATTAAAGCTGGTCTGGCAAGGCCCAACTTTGGTACTACATTTGCCTAATCACCTAATAAAATTGCATAGGGACTTTCCGGACCCCGAGGATAATTTAATCAACCCCCGGGCCAATGCTCCTCATGAGTGTTGGTCCCACCTGGGCGATGTCCGGCGCCCCTCTGGTCACCCAGAGGTTTAGCAATCCCGACGTCTAGCTCACCCGTCGTGTCCCGAGAACGAGATACGCGGCTCCTATCGGGATCGTCGACACGTCGGCCGGCCTTGCTGGATTAGTTTTATCTTTGACGAAATATCTTGTCACTAGTGGGGACGGGGCCTTTAGCCCCGGCCCGTAAGGGGCTTTAGTCCCGGTTCACCAACCGAGACTAAAGGGGCGGGACTAAAGCCTAACCTTTAGTCCCGGCCCTGTTACAAGCCGGGACTAAAGGTGCTCCACATGGGCGCCTCGTAGCGCCCCAGGGGCAGGACCTTTAGTCCCGGTTCGTTACACGGACCGGGACTAAAGAGTTTCAGATTTTGCTTATTTTTTGGTTTTTTTGAATGAAATTATTTTTGGGTTTTAGGGTTTTAGGGTTTAGGTGTTCGGGAGATTAACGTGATGCCTCGTTTGGTGTTCGGGAATTAGTTTTCATATAATTTAAATAGAAATAATTATGCATATATATAAGATTAACTTATCTTACAAGCGAGCATATATATACAATTATATGGAGATCTGAATTATCGGGACTAGAGCCCGTCTATTCGATTACATGGACGAACATGAGTAATGGCCCCTAGCTACACTAAATCGTCCTTTGTCATCTATAGCTTCCGTCCTCACAAAGGTCGCAAGCTCCTCTGCAACAGCAATTGCGCGTTGCTCTGGTAGGACCTTCGTCCTCATGGCCGTGTACTATATAAGAAGAGGAGATGAATATGAATATCAATCATGATAACAAAGAATGACGGGTAAAAATAGAGGTGTGAATGTTCATTGCTTACGTCGAATATGTGATCCTTGTGCTCAGAGGTAAACGTGCGAATGGTCTCGCAAATATAGTATCTGCATAGATGCGTCCCCCGTGGCTGCTGGTCGCACTTTACAAGAATAGAATATATATAATCAAAATAATAATCTAGCATCATAAATGTATTGAAAATAGAAGTATATCATACTACTACTTACCTGAGCCGCTCTAAAGGTCAGCTTCTCAGGCTCGATACCGGGAGTCACGCACTTCAACCGCTTCCAAACCCTGCCCGACAAGGATAATGATTTGCTAAGTTTTTCATTAATTGATATATCAGAAAATCATCGAAAGAGACCGATAGAGCGCAAGAATGATTGAAATTACCCTTGGAGCATGTCCTGCAGGCTTTGGAACTGTTCCAAGGGTCTCGATAATGGGTCGAAGGCATCAACTCTTCCCTTATCAATTTGAATGTCCAACAGAATCCAATGAAAGCTGCACATGTATATATATATATATATGTGTGTGTGTGTGTGTGTGTGTGTGTTAGTAACTTATCAATTACACTTATAAGTGAATGGACACAACAGAGTAAAGACCCTCACCTGAAGTTGTATGGAAACAGTATGTGGTCACAGATATTTTGATCTGTTAGAAACCTTAGAAGGTTTTCCTCCGTCTCCTTGGGTTTATCACTTAGCGCCGCTATATGTATTTTATCTAGGTCAATAAACCCAATATTTATGATATTCTTACTTTTACAATCCAGAATCTTCATTCTGCATAATAGAGTACAAGTTATATATAGACAATGAATTGAAATAACTAAACAAGTTATATGTAGACAACGAATTGAAAAACTTACAGACAATAGCAACTCATAAGCGATTTGTCGAGGGCGTCGCCATTGTACATCTGGAAGAGTTCATCAAAGTCGATATGGATTTCTTCGGGGCGGCCGTAGTACTCCCGTGGGACACTCACCACGATCATCGTTCTCCCATTCTTTGATTCACTTAAGTACCATGTATGCAAGTAACGCATATTTGTTTGGAGATCATCTTTGCTGACCAAAGGCTCTCCCATGACAAACTGTGGCTTAGGGGCTACCACAGCCTTGGGTAACCTGTCGTCTTGGGAAGCCAGAACATCTTCAACCGAGACACCCAATTTAGCCGCCCACTTCTTTGCTAATTCAAAATCTTGCCCCTGCACCGGAGGGGGAACATTCTCGGTTAACACCTTGAGGGGTGGGATCGACTGTTTGGCCTGTTGTCCAAGCTGACGAACGTCTGATTTTTCCTTGCATGTGGTTGAACTTGATTTGCTGCCACTTGCACTTGCACGTGATCTGCTCTTTTTCACTTCCTTCTGCAATGTGCGTGTATAGTCGGGTTCCTTCTTTTTCATCTGCGCATCATGATGTTCCTTTCCTATCCTGGCGTTTTCCTCGGGGCTACGATCATAAGGTCTGATAGGAAGATTAGCATGAGGTACCTTTGGGAGGGGCGACCGTTTGCGCTTTGGGGGGCTCCGTCGCTTAGAAATCATCGGCGGAGTGTTCTTGGTGGCACGCTTCCGCTTAGTATCCTGTGCGGGCGGCGGCGGAGACGGACGACCCAAGTCTGGCGGCGGTGATCGAGATGGACTCGTGTTGTGCTGGCCGACGTCATGTGGAGGGCTTGGAGGTAATGGAAGTGTAGGTGACCTGCGACGACTCGGAGGTGGTGTTGTCCTTGGGGCCGAGCCTGGAAGCTTGATGTAGTTCTTGTCCCATAGGATGCTCCACCCAGTACTTCTCCGAGTGTCCTCTCATCTTCGGGTCCAGCTATGTCGAGCTCCATATCATGAAACCCCGCCATGATTTCATCCACCCCGACTTTAGCAAAGCCAGCTGGAATCTCACGGCCATGCCAGCGTGCATCAGGGCCAGAAGGTAAAGCTTGTCCGACGGCCACCTTCATGGATATGTTCTTGAATTTCTGATGGAGTTCACATGATGTTGACTCCTTGATTCCATCCACGGGGTAGCCGGGACCGCCCTCTATCATTCTTCGTGCATCGTCGGGCGGGGCCTCAGATTCAGCCACGCTGCTTTTCCGCTTAGATGGGGCGCCGGTAATATCAAGTGCAGGATCTTCCTGGCGCGCTACTCCTCTAAGCTCATCAATCTGCTTCTGTTGCTCGTTAATCCTGGCAAGCAACTGGTTGAACTTGTCATTCTCCTCATCCTGCTGCCGCTTCTTTGCTCTCTCTCGGCTTCTGTAAGTGTCTTGGTCTCTGTCAAACCCAAGCCACCACGGGTAAGAAGGACCGAAGCCTCGCGTTCGTCCTCCATGTTCGTCATTGCCGAGGACCAGTGTGAGCAAATCTTTCTCTCTATCTGTAGTGAACTTTCTTTTTCCCACCTTAATTTCTTTCACTATCCTTTTTCCAATTCTCCCTAGGTATCCTAAGACCGTCACTGCAGATGAGGTCCCCTGTTTTTTCGTCGTACGACCCACCATGCGCAAGGAACCAATTTCTTGCTCTCAATTCCCACTCATCACGGAGTGGTTCAGGTACGATGCCTTTATCTAGCAGATCTTGCTCTTTCTTATCCCACTTTGGGATGACAGTCTCATAGCCCCCTGGCCCCAGCTTGTGGTGATATTTCTTCTTGTCGGCATTTATCTTGTTTTTTTCTGATAATTCCTGGGCATCTTCTGACTCCTTGTACTCTTGAAATTCCTTCCAGTGATTCGCCTGCTTGGCTAGATACCCCTCGAATACTGGCACTTTCTTTGTCTTCAGATAATTTTTCCATAGCTTCTTCTTCCAGCTACGGAACAGTTCGGCCATCTTCTTTAGAGTCCACTGCTTGACTTTGGCCCTCAGTTTGTCTGCGGCGTCTTCATTCTCACATTCTGGCAGGTTGAAATGTGACATGAGATCATTCCAAAGATTATCTTTGTACCTTTCGGCGACATAGTCACTATCGGCTGACCCTTTGCGCTTGTTCCACTCCCGAACGCTGATCGGGACGTGATCCCTAACGAGAACTCCGCATTGCTTCTTGAATGTGTCAGCAACATTCTTAGGAAGCTTGGGTTCGCCCGTAGGCAATATCACCTCAAAGGTGTAATGCGTTCGTGCATCCAACTTTCTAGTCGGGCCTCGTTTCGTAGCTTTGCTCGATGTGGAGGCCTAAGAGGGAGAAACATTCGTTAAATGAATGTATATGTATACAATATAGAGCTATCTCCAATATTTTTCACATATTACAAGTGATTGTCGAACTTCATATGTATAACTTGCCGGACTTTATTATTTCTTCACCGGCTTCTCCATCAGTGGAGCTATCACCTTCTCCGTCATTGGACCTATCTCCTGCCCCATCGCCTTCATCTTCGTGTCGCTCGACCTCCATTCCATATCCGGAGGGGTTTAGATATGACGACGGAGATTCAGCTGGTTCAACGTCGGGGCCGCCTTTGATTATATCTTCGAGAAGTTCTTCCTCTTCGAGGTTCCTGATATGTGGATCCATAGTTCTGCAAAAAACGGATTCTCTTAACCTTTGTACCAAAAAGGAATTATTCTATCAGGAACTTCGTTCCAAAACAACTTTAGTCCCGGGTCGTGGCTCCACCCGGGACTCCTAGATTTCTGCATAGTATTCAAAGTAGGAGTACTTTTCCAATTTGAGCATTCAATAAGCAAAACCAAATCGTAAAATAAAGTAATATTCAAATTAGCATGCATTCAATTATAAGCAAATAAATCATCTCTTTTGTCCGTACATCGTCGAATATTATCACTAATACTCCTCGAATACTATCATACATATAGCATCACTGATACATCTAGAACCGTAGCGCCCGACAGGTATCGGCGCGGGCGGTGGACACCCAAAGAGAAGGAACCATCACAGGATCATAGCTCCAGTGAGATCCCCAAAGAACCTGCCAGGTATGCTCGAACCTGCCCTCCAACGCAACCATGTAGCGACGGACGTGCTCATCCTCCTCGCTGACACGGTGACGTACCACCTCCGCGGTGTCCGGAAGCCTCGGCACCCTCACTGGCCCACGCGACCGCCACCAAACAAGGATCGGGTCAACGATGGGCTGGCTCCTCACCAACCTACGCCCCCCGGAAGGTAGCACCTCCTAATACCAGCCGGGCGGAGCCCAGTCCCGGACAGGGCCCCTCTGATCAAGCAGGTGGCCTCCGCCGAGTCGACGATGAGGATGCGGGATAGGCATCGTAAAATGAACTAAAAAAATAAACTAGTTCTATTAATTTTCTTGCTAAAAATAAACTATTAACACTTAAGCATATACAATAGCAAAATTAAACTATTAACACTTAAGCATATACAATAGCAAAATTAAGCAATAATCTAAGAAACACTATTAACACTTAAGCATATACACTATACAATATTTCTTCTTCTTGTAACCCTAAACTAATTTTTCCTCTTCTTCTATTTCTCCTCTTCTTCTACTTCTTCTTCTACTTCTACTTCTCCTCTTCTTCTACTACTTCTCCTCTTCTCTTCTTCTACTTCTCCTCTCCTCCTCTTCTAATTTTTTCTCTTCTTCTACTTCTCCTCTTCTTCTATTTTTCCTCTTCTTCTCCTCTCCTCCTCTTCTTATTCTCCTTTTTCTTCTTTTATTCTCCTCCTCTTCTTATTTTCCTTTTTCCTAATTCTAAATATTACTAACCCTAATAATCTAGCACAAACCTAATAACAATAGGAATTAAATGACAGAAAAAATCTTTTTCTTCTTTTCTTCCCTTTTTCTTCCTTTCTTCTCCTTTTTCTTCCTTTCTTCTCCTTTTTCTTCCTTTCTTCTCCTTTTTCTTATTTTCTTCTACTGGCGGGAGTGTTGGGGAGGAGGGGGCGGGGGGCTTACCGGCCGAAGGTGTCGACGGCGTGCGGTGAGGAGGACGGCGGCGCGCGGCGAGGAGAACGACAACGACGGCGAGGAGGACGGCAGGCGACGGCGAGCAGGACGGCAGGCAGCCTGACGGCGTCGTCGAGTTCGTCGCTGTGCCGTGCCAGGCAGGAGAACGAGGAAGAAGGAGAGAAGGAAATGCGATTTGGGTTGGAAATTTTCTAACTCCCGCTTATATAGGTGGATCTTTAGTCCCGGTTCGGGGCTCGATCCGGGACTAAAGACACCCTTTAGTCCCGGGTGGAGCCACGACCCGGGACTAAAGGCCCTTTTTCGGCAGACCAGAAGGCGGGAAGCAGGGGCCTTTAGTCCCGGCGCGGCGCTCCAACCGGGACTAAAGGGTGTCTTTAGTCCCGGGGCGTGGCTCCACCCGGGACTACATCCCCTCCTCGGCTGCACGATAAATTTAGTCCCACCTCGCCCAGCGAGGGGACTAACACTTGTTTATAAGCCCCGTCGCAGCTTCTCCATCGAGCTCCTCTCAAAAGCAGACTTACGGGCCTAAACTCACTGAAAATTGAAACTATATTCGAAATTATGGAGAAAATTCAACCTGAATTCAAAGTGAGTTCACTTTGAATTTAGATTGAATTTTCTCTATATTTCTATTTTCATAATTAATAATTTTGACTATCCAAACTATTATCTATTTTTTTATTTTCAATTAAAAACTATGTTTATTAAAAATTCTTTTTGCATATTTGAGGATTTGACGAAACTATGATAATGAAAAGTGTTTGAAATTGAATAAATAATGCAAAACTATTTTTTATTTTCATAATTAATAATTTTGAATATCCAAACTATTATCTATTTTGTTATTTTCAATTAAAAACTATGTTTATTAAAAATTCTTTTTGCATATTTGAGAATTTGACAAAACTATGATAATGAAAAGTGTTTGAAATTGAATAAATAATGCAAAACTATTTTCTATTTTCATAATTAATAATTTTGACTATCCAAACTATTATCTATTTTGTTATTTTCAATTAAAAACTATGTTTATTAAAAATTCTTAAAGTAGGTAGGGTAGCTCGCTCACCTGCACGTTGCTTATTAGTGTAAGAGTGTAGACTGCACGGAGATAATGGTGGTTGGAGCACCAGTTGAGATTTTTATAGAGCGGAGTAGCTGAGAATGATAAGGGCTCTCCGTCTCATGTCATGTCAGTCAAGTCGAGTCGATGGGGCTCTTCCGTCTTGTCCCGCCGCTTCGGTTAAGGACGGGCGACAGCTGCTTGGCTGGCACCCAAGTGAGCTTCGTGGCACTTGCATGAATCGTGCGTTGTCATCCTTCGCGTGTGCTGCTCTGCTCGTGCTCCGCGGTGGCACTGGCACTTGAAGCTGCTTGGTCGGCAGCTGGATGCACGTGGAATTAACATGAACGCTTGGTAAGACATGTGTGCCGCGCCACGTGGCGAGGCCTTCAACTTGCTACATGTGGTCGCGTGCAAAAAAAATGCTCAATTTTTATAACACACTACATATGCAAACACTTATATACACATGCATATGCTTATTTCTATGAATATACACACGCATATTTTATTTTCTGAGCATCTTCGAGGGACTAAGCGGGCATATGATCTTGACATTTATGAAGTCATCTTAGACGCCTCGTTGTTGATGGAAACGTCTCCTTTCACTGAAAGCATATCATCGAAAATCATGAAATAAATACAAAAATGATGTAAGCATCATGATTTAAACTCTGATGAGCTGGAATGACATTGTGCCTCTAACCATCCAATCATATATGGTGGACACTAGCTCACCTGATTTTTCAACCGTCGATGATGGTCGCTACTCCTACTTCCCCTAGTGCATAACCAATATCTAGCACAAGGAGAAGAAGGAGAAACGACCACCCACAGCAACAGTCGACATTCTTCTTCTCTCATGTATGGTGGACACTCCCTCACCTGATTTTTCGACCGTCGATGATGGTCGCTACTCCTTCTTCCCCTAGTGCATAACAAATATCTAGCACAAAGAGAAGAAGGAGAAGCAACCCCCACAACAACAGTCGGCATTCTTCTTCTCTCATGTATGGTGGACACTCCCTCACCTGATTTTTTGACCGTCGATGATGGTCACTATTCCTTCTTTCCCTAATGCATAACAAATATCTAGCACAAGGAGAAGAAGGAAAAGCGACCCCCACAACAAAAGTGGTTCCGCGGCACGCCACGTGGTTCCGCTGCATGCCACGTGGTTCCGCTGCACGCCACGTGGGACTAATGGTCTTTCATTTTTAAATGACTGTTTTAATCAAAAACAGATCTGTTACAAAAGGGATTTCATTTTTTGAACTTATTTGAACTGAAGACTTTTTATATATATATGTGGTCGAAATGCATGATACCATGAAGTTAGAAAGGGCTAAACCATTCAAAAGTAGCAAATGAAGTTAGAAAGGGCTAAATCATTCATATTTGGAAACTATAATGGCACAAACAGAAACTAGACATATATAAATTGGTCCAAGCAGTACATGATACTAGTCCAAACAGTACATAATAATAGCTATCATAGATATATATATTCGAGGTGACGCTGGCCATAGTTGACGACTCGAATCAGAATGTCCACCTTATTCGAGGTGACGCTGGCCATAGTTGACGACTCGAATCTTGCGGTACAACTCGTATGAAACGTATGCATATTTTGCTGCATACTCAATGTTGATACGATCAAGTGGGGCCTTCTCCCAAAGTTTGTGCTGAGACTTTGGGAAATTGGTCTTCATATCACCATATTCCTCGTCGATCAAGCCAACTGCCATATGAGCCATCGAAGTCCTGACATGTCGAAGCCTGAATACCGTTTGGAGATCAATGAGGCAACCAGTTGGTATCTCAATACCGAAGCTGTACCTCATCTTCAGCTTGTCGTTCGTTATGTCAACGGTAGCAAAAGTGATGCTGCTGCGAAGGAAGTCCATGAGTTCTAGACAATGCTTGTCACTACTGCAACAGAAACAAATTAAAATGGAACAAATGTTACATACTGCTGCAATAAGGAAACATGTTTCACTACAACTAAAGAGAAAATTATCTTTAGTATTCAAATAGAACATATGCAATGGAACCTAGAGAGATCACTATAGCTATCCAATGGAACCTAGAGATATCACTAGCTATATGCAATTTTCATGACTATGACATATCATATTGCTATCCAATGGAACCTAGAGAGATCACTAGCTATATGCAATTTTCATAACCTTGGATCAAAGAACACCGCATAAAATTGTATCACTACAACTATGATTTCAATGGAACATATTGAACCAATCAGATTTTCCAGATTGTGGAACACTATTCCAATGAGATTGTGTTCCCTTCAACTAATCAAAATTGTTTCACTACAACTATTTGAAGCGAACCAACTATGATTCCAATGGAACATATTAAAACTAGTTGATTCTAATACGATTTTTCAGATTATGGAACACTATTCCAATCAGATTGTGTTCCCCTTCAACTAATCAAAATTGTTTCACTACAACTATTTGAAGGGAACCAACTATGATTGAAACAAATAAACTTACAATGTCATTACCTTGGATCAAAGAAAGCCTCAAAACTAACCTCGTCCATTGGAAGATCAAGACATGGTGTGCGAAGCATAGTTGGATGACGGCAACACCGCGTTGATCGGCCATGTACTCCAGATCAAGCCCCAAGAACTTCTCATGATCCATTGCGGCGTAAAGCCATCGTTCCTTCAATTGTTCAAGAAAATACGGCATCTCCCTGCTCTCGTTCGTGTACACGACATCGAGCTTGGTCTTGCCATGTGCGAGCACCTCTCCAAAGCGAGTTGGCATGGTGGAAGAAGAGAAGGGAAGAAGAGAGGAGAAGAACAGAGCGAGAGCGAGAGAGAAGAAGAAACAGAGAAATGGCGACTCTGCTTCGGTTCGTGCTTTTCATCGCCCGAAACGACGCGGGATGCAAACCGTTTGGGCCTTTAGTCCCGGATTGAGCCACCAACCGGGACTAAAGAGGTATACCAACGGTTGCCACCACTACGGCAGGCCACGTGTTAGGCCTTTAGTCCCGGGTTGAGCCACCAACCGGGACTAAAGGGGGATACGAACAGTTGCCACCACCACTGCCCACCGCGTAGCCCTTTAGTCCCGGTTTGGGACACGAACCGGGACTAAAGGCTCCTTACAGGCCGGGACTAAAGCCTCGAGGGAGGCATTGAGAATTGGGGCGACGTGGCCGGGCCTTTAGTCCCGGCCCAGAGGCAGGCCGGGACTAAAGGGTCCCGGCCAAAGGCCCGTTTTCCACTAGTGTGTGCATCGGGATTCCGGTGATGCTTTGGGTAATCTCAGAGTTGAGGTTTTCCACTAGGGAATTCGATGAGATCGCGAGCTTCGTGATTGAGGATTTCTATGCGGCTTTGTGGTAATTTGTGATGGACTAGTTGGAGCACCCCTGCAGGGTTAAATCTTTTTTGGAAAGCCGTGCCCGCAGTTATGTGGCAACGTGGATACTTTGTTTAACACTGGTTCTAGATAACTTGAAGTTAAGTTAATTAAAAATATGCCAACTGTGTGCGTAACCGTGACTGTCTTTTTCGTGAGTTCTCTCTCCGATCGAGGACACGGTGGGGTTATGTCTGACGTAGGTAGGTGTTCAGGATCATTCATTTGATCATCAGTAGTTCACGTTCGCTATGCGTAGATCTTCCCCCTCTTATTTCTTGTACTCGTAAGTTTAGCCACCAAATATATGCTTAGTCGCTGCTGCAACCTCACCACTTAACCATACCTCACCCATTAAGCTTTGCTAGTCTTGATACCTTTGGAAATGAGATTGCTGAGTCCCCTGTGGCTCACGGATTACTACAACACCAGTTGCAGGTACAGGTAAAGGTTACTTGACGCGAGCGCGTTTATTGTTCATTTGGAGTTGCTTCTTCTTCTTCTTCTTCTTCATATATCTAGGATGGGTTCCAGGGCGGCAGCCTGGGATAGCAAGGATGGACGTCGTTCTTTTTTTCTCGTTTGTTTTCGTCCGTAGTCGGACCCTGCTCTTCTTCATGATGATTATGTATTGTACTGCTGTGACTCTGAAGTAGCTTGTGGCGAGTGTAAGCCAATTCTATATATATACCTCTTCTTTTCAGTACATGTACTTGTAACGATATCCATTCTTGCGACACGACGAGATGCGCTTCTATCCCTGACGAGGCCTTCGTGCCAAATTGAGGATAAGGTCGCATCTTGGGCGTGACAGGTACGGGGTGAAATCCTATCCGCACACCGCCGTCAATCCCAATCCCTCTCCCGATTTCTCGTCGTTGACGAGCTCAATCCTCCCTCTCCCACTCAAAATGTGGCGTGGAAGTTGGTCGACGGGCCATGGCGGCGACGGCAACCCCGAGCGATAGCGTTGCGTGGCATCCGACGTCGCGCAGAACCGGGCCACTCGCAAGTACCCGAAACCAAGGCCTATCGCTACTGTCGTCGCTCCTCCGCCGCAAGACGTAAGAGTGACCGCACGCAGACGCGGTTGTACTCCAGCACGTGATGCTCCTCCGCCTCAGGCAGCTCCGTCGGGGGGTCGAGCTCCCATATGCTGACTCTGATTGAAAGGGAGCCAGCGGAGCTCCCACCGATCCGCACGATGAAGAGAGAGCTGGAGCCAGAGCCAGAGCAGCGGGGCGGTGGCGTCATTGGGCCAGAGGATCCCCCCCAGCAAAGGCGGACGCCATTGAGGCAGCCGTCCTCGTGCGTATTGCGCGGGAGGAGGAGGAGGCGCATCACTGCCGCCGGGTCGATGACCTCGACAGGGGCTCGCGAATGGGCAGTAGTTCAACGACAAGTTGGTTGCGTCGTGCTGCAAAGCCGAGGCACATGACACCATCTACATCGACATCGTCTCCTCCTCCGACGAGTACTAAGGATGTTTGCCGCCGCAGTGTCGCCGCCGAGCCCGGATGGCTCCGGCGTGCCAAATTTTGGCAGTAGGATTTACGGTGGCTCCGCCGCTCCTCCTATGCATTTTGTAGAACTATGAATGATGATCAAAGAAGTATGTATGATGGTCAACTATGAAATGAATTAATTTGATTTCTCGTATGGTGGGCATTACCGACAACCTAACCCGCTGGACATATCGAGATTAACACGTATCGATTCGGAAAACCATCTATCCTTCCTCTGGACTAGCTTCTACTACGCCCGCTAACAAATACCACAGGACGCTCCAGTGTTTTCTTCAAATGAGATGAACATAGACACAAACGTTTCGTAGCGTTTCTCCATGCATTTAAATCTGCATGCGGCATATACTTGAATATCCAAAACATCTTATATATATTTATGAACGCAGAGAGCACCCGTGATTCAAAATTAAATTATGCTTACACGGCGACTAACCACCGACAAGCACCATTTTTATCTTCTTGACTCGAAAACAAAAGTAAAAAAGAAAACAAGCACCAGTTTTATCTTCTTGACCCAAACACGAGAGTCAAATGGTTTCGAGGAGCTGAGACAAATCCGCCCGCAGAAAACAATATAAATAAACCAAGCCAGGAAGCGAAGAAAGCAGTCTATAAAGCGCGCAGACGCAAACAGGGACAGCGCCCCGCATCCCCTCCCCTCCCCTCCCCCCGAATCGCAGAGCGGAGGAACCCACCCATCCATCCATCCATCCACCCGTCCGGAAAGCCGAGCGAGATGGGCGCCGCGAGCAGCAGCTGCGCCGCCGGCGCGCCGTCGTCGTCTTCTCCGTCGCCACGGCGCCGGCGGCCGCGGATCGGCCTAGGCGGGTGCTTCGGGGCCGGATCCTCCGCGGGCGACGGCGGGGGGCTCGCCGCCGCCGCCGCCGCCGCCGCCTCCTCCTCGCGCGCCCTCCAGGTACTCAGCCGCCGCTCCTTACCCCCCCTTGCACGCACGGGGCTGGTCTCGGGTCTCGCCGTTCGAGCTGGCTTGCGGTAGCGATCGATTTGTCGGTGGTTACTGTTCACCGGGTCGTGGGGTTCGGGACGGCGGCTCCGGGGGCGTGGCTTGGGGTTAGGAGAAGCCATGGAGCGCGCCTGGGGAGCGTACGTGCTTCTGCAGCTCTTAATCCCCATTCCTGCTGTACCGCTGCTTGCTCAATCATGACGACTATGTAACAGCAGCAGTTTGTATGGAGGAGCAGTTGACTAGCTGAATCAACATTTATGCCCCTTCCTTACACATCCGTGCCATGCAAACAGCCTCTGGATTAGCTAGCCTATAGCTACGTGCGTTGCAGCCCTCATAATGGGCATCGATGGAGAGCTCACAGAATCTGTCGTCCCACACTGAAAGTGTCGGTTCTGCTGAGGGACAAGCTGAGCTAAATTTGTGAAATTGCAGTGTTGCTGTATCTTGTTCAAGTGCCAGTGGGGTTTCGTGGTTTCAGTGGATAAGGTTGCTTTATTTTCCATCTGTTATGTTATTATCTGGGTTGTTGACTGATGCCAGGAAGGTATGTTGTGCAGGCGGCAACTCGGCAAGCGGAGCGAGCAGCGGCTGGGCTAGATTTTCAGCCTTCTCTGTCTGCTAAGGATCTTCGTCACACCAGCGAGCCTGACCCAAGAGTGCATCCGTCTTCCAGCACCATAAGTCACCGCCTCAGATTCAATCACCTCGACTGTCATGAGAACAAGGAGCATGCCCTGCGAATTAAAGATGCTGAAACGAGTGGCCTGGAGAGTTCATCAGGAAAGGATGCCATGATTAGGGGAGATTTCAGTAATGAAGCTGGCAATGATGAGAGAACATCTGGAGAAGGGGTTAGTCCTATGGCACAAGAGCTTGTAGAACCTGCACCTGATAATGTCCACATTGACGCAGTTTTCATTACAGAAGTTAGTGGCTCCATTTCCCAGTCTGATTTCCACTCCTCGCTGATCACATCTGAAAGGATCATGCCTGGCTTGGAAGATGGAGAGACAGCTCTCCGCAGGACTTCATCCAGAGATGTTTTGTCAAGTGAAAGCTCAGATGTTTCTCAATCCAGCTTAACATCTGTGTTGCCTGCTACTTCAAGTGCATCATCCATTATTGGAGAATCAATTCCAGATGCAACTACTAGCAGAGAAGATACTCCCACCATATTCAGTGTGTCACATGGTCAGATTGGTGGAAGTACAGTGCATGAAGACATCATTTTCTCAAATGATGGCCCAGAGCGCTCTAGAGATTCGAGCAATGGTGAAACAAGAAGAAATCATAGAAGGGTCCTATGGGATTCATTTTCAAGACGTGGTTCTAGAGGTTATCTAGATTCAGACACTGATGATCTTGGATTTTACAGTAGATGGCTAGACCTTGGTGATGATCTTTTTGGGGATGAGGTTGAGGAGGCACGCTACTTCCATCGTAGACGCCATGGTTCAATCAGAGTAAACCAGTATTCAAGATCTCGGGTAATTGCTCTTGCCTATGGCAGCTATGCCTACTCTTTCATACATGTTGCAATTCCATATTTAGAAATGTTGTTGGTGCCACTATGTCCAGATTAAGTTTTTAATTGTCGATGTAGGTTTGCACTATTATCTGAACAAAAACATGTACTTTAATCATCACATGTGTTCTCTCTATTTGCTTTCAGCATATTCAGAATTCCGTGAACTGAACCTACTTTATATGCTGCATATGCTGTTTCATTTCTGCATCACTTTTACGCCCAATGTGCTCTCAGTTTTGGTTCTTACACTCAGTAGCATTGTTACCTACGGTCTTAGTCATTTACTGCTTGATCTCATGCACATGTGTCCTGAAGTTGGTGCTATTGTTTTGTTACAGATTAGGGAGCACCGTCGTGCTATTTTTGATAGTGGGAACGGGCAAAGTACTGCTGCTTGTCCTTTGGGGATACACCAAATTGGCAGATGCACCTGTGATGCATTCTTGGTCGCTGAAGAATCTAGTGCTCGTGCAAGTATATCAAGAATTGTCATGTTAACAGAGGCATTATTTGAGGTTTGCTCTTTCCCTTCATTTTTAAATGTTTTTATGTAAGTGTTGGGAACTACTCCCTCAGTTCCTAAATATAAGTCTTTTAAGAGATTCCACTATGGACTACTTACGGAGCAAAATGAATGAATCTACACTATAAAGTATGTCTATATACATCCGTTTGTAATTCGTAGTGTAATATCTAAATAGACTTATATTTAGGAACAGAGGGAGTATTTAGCATTCGTGTGTTCAATTTGTGTTCCTCAAGTCTGATTCATTGGATTATCATCATCATTCTAGTTGTGTTTATAGAAGAACTAAGAGACACAACTGCATATATGTTATATATATGGTACGAAGAGTTTTGACACAACTGTTCCACTGCTTTACTTCTGAGTTTTGACAAATGTATGAGTTGCCATATGCAGCTGTTACTCCAGTTACAGACTTCAACACAGCACCTTTATAATTTCATGCAGATTCGTATTGAAATTTGAAATCACTACAATAGACTGGAACTTCAACTATTTCCTCTTTTGCATAAAGGTCCTGTCAACCTGTTTTAATTAGTAAATTACCTGACAACAACAAAATAAAGTTGGCCGCATAAGTTGCAGAGCAAAGTCAGTATTACAGGGATTGTTTTGTGGCTATATCTGTATGATGGTTGATTAATTTATGAGGCCAAAGCACCACCAGAAAATTAGAAGTAGGAACTTTGATAGTTCAGTCTATAGAGGGATGTAAATTGTAATTGACGTTAATTTGCACCCATTGACTAAACTAGGAGTGGAGTCTTTAAAGGATGATTATGTCAACTTCACTGCTCCTTTGTTGTTTTTGTATAAGATTTCTTTTCTTGTTAGTATGCTTACATGCACAATTTTTTCCAGGTATTGGATGAGATTCATCGGCAACCCTCGTCACTTTCACTTTCCATGGCCTCTGCTCAAGCTCCAGAGTCTGTGGTTAATTCATTACCATGTAAGAGCTACAAAAAGCTTGAGACAGCCCAATGCAGTGCTGATATGGAACAGTGAGCTTCTTGTCATTTAATCTGTCTAATTTTCCTAAGGAAGCAGTTTTACTAATTCTAATGTTGGTATGTTTCATTGTTTCTGATAGTTGGTAATTCTAACTGCTCACTATAGGCATTGTTGACATCTTAGAGATCTTACGAGGGAAGCATGTTCTGGTTAATGACATTATGTCTATCACAATGAGCTAGCTGTTAAAATTGCCATATCAAGTTGAATTACTAGACACAGTTTGCCCTTTGCAGACATTGCACGTTTTGCTGTTAGCGCCTGGATAAAGGGGATAGCAATGTTGTGATAACTGATGAGTAGAAGTTCATGTACAGCATCTAGAAACCCTGAATCGTGTGGATGCTCGGTGTTCGTCACCTGTCTTCATTCAGTCTTTGCAAATTTGTTTTGTCTAGCACCCAGGGGTTGAGAATGATTATTTTGTACATGTCTGATATCAAATTTATAGTACACTTAAAGCTCCATTCTTTGAGGTCTGGGTTCTCTAGCTAAAAATATGGACGTAAAATCTATTCTTTTTCCTGGCCTAGTCTTTTCGTTCAGAGTGGTTCTTGGGAGACGCTGAAATGTTAACATTGTGCTTCTCGCCTTTTGCAGGTGCCATATCTGCTTAACTGAATACGAGGATGGAGATCAGATAAGAAGTCTTCCGTGCAAACACGAGTTTCACCTGCAGTGTGTTGACAAGTGGCTTAAAGAAATACACAGGTAAGGAGAGAAAAAAATAGGCCCTTCTTCTGATGCAAAAGGGCAATTTGGATCGCCGATAACACGGGACCGTTTCGCTAGCTATCTCCTAAGGTTTTGTGGCTGCTGCAGGGTTTGCCCGTTGTGCCGCGGGGACGTCTGCGAAGGTGGCAGCAGCTCTTGAAGGCCTTGGCACCAGCTCACCTCCTCAAGTTGCTGCTTGAAGACGGTAGCACCACCGTTACGCCTCTTGCGGCCACGGACGATGCTGTTTGGTTGGTCAGGCATTAGCTGACCCTGTCATCTGGAGAGGGCTGATTACCCATTGCTGAACCATGCGATTCCATGCATTGATCAAGTTCCCAGAATATAACAAAGACTTGTACATATCTTTTGTAGCCTTATCCCATGTATGGCATCATGTACATATATGCGAAAATTCGATCCGATTTCGCCATATTCCAGATCCATATGTATCCCCCCTTGACAATGACGAATCCATGCTAATCTCTCCATTCTGAGGATACATGTTTCCAGTGTAGTATGATTTGTGCCTTCTGAGCCACTCCCTTTGTAATGAAATATAAGATGTTTTGAGTAATTCAATATAAACTGCATACAAAACTGAAGTGAGTGAACAAACACAATACAACTTGTCTTATGGGAGTACACGATACTAATTTGTAATGGTCCTTACACGATACTAATTTGTAATGGTCCTCAAACTCATGGAGAGTGCTGATGTTAAAGTTTGAATCTGCGTCTGCATGATCCTGAAACTCATGGAGGGTACTGATGTTAAGCTTTGAATCGGCAAAGGCGAAATTTAAGTTTGAACTTGAATTGGCAGGGGCCGCGCGACCCCCTCTATCACAAATTAAGACGTCCGCTCTCCCACGAGAGGAGATGGTAGGCCAACGCGCTCGCCAAGTGCGATGCGAGCCATTGATCTAGGCCACGACCCTTCTTGATCGGTCGTCGACCCCGTCCAGGTAAGTGATTTTGAAGGCTTGCCCTCTGATCTGATTATGTAGGCGCCTCTCGAGCCCCGAGGCGGTACTATACAACGCGCTCGTGTACGCGTTCGTTCAGGACTCCGTACACGGCCCAGCTAAGACGATATATACCCCTGGTGCGCGAGCCGCTGGATCGGTCGATGACGTCGGCAGTCACAGCGCCGGAAAAGAACCGTGTCGCGAAGTACCACCCAAGCCCGTGGGGTCGTCGCCGAGCAGTTCACCGGCGTTTTGAGGGCGGAGAGATGAAGATGACGGCTCCTTGAGCACCACGCTGCATCTGTTTCGTGGCTGATCTTCAACGCCTCGATCGCAGGGGTGGATGGAGGGATCAGCAGCGTCCTTCTCTCTACTGCAGGGTGATTATAACACTACGCTTGATCTCAGTGATAATACTCCATATAAGCTCTGTTGCTTCCTCCGGCAATGTGAGACACTTATTACTCGCTTAGAGTCTGATGCAATAGTGAAGTTGTGGATCATCAGATCCTCAGAGAGGGATAAAGCTTCTCGGCACGCGATGGCTTCCGACGTTGCGACGCCATTAATTCCATGGATCGATAACCAAAGAGGGGCAGCCCATATAATTCCCTGCAAACCGCTACTGTCGCTTCCCGACACGCGGTGGCTTCCGACGTTGCGGCACCGTTAATTCCATGGCTGCAAACCGCTACTGCCGCTTCCCTGATCTGGTTCGAAGAGATGCCGGCTTCCACATAGATCTTGGCGAAACCTTGTGGCGGGGCTTTAGGCCGCATCGATCGGTCGGCCAGGGGCACCAGGGACCCCGCTTCCTTCTTTCGAACTGCCTTCAAATCTGCAATGAACCTCATAATGAACTGATAAGTGGCAGACGGACTCTGAAAAATCGAAAATGCTAGACCTACTAAATCCTACTTACGTTTACTAAACCTTTCAACTAATCTAAACATGCCCCCCTGACTTTTAGGGGTGGGTGGGCCTCACCCTCCTCTTAATCCAATCAATGATTGCCAAATCAGACTACCCCGTAAACGTAGATGTAGCATTACTCCTGAAAAATTTCTTCATCAATAGTTCATCTTCTGCTTCTGGCCCACCAAATTGCCCAAAGCGTCACTGCTAGTTTGACAAACGCAACATGTGATGATGTTTCTATCATGATGAAGATCCACTGTTTTGCACTTGGTTCATTTGTTTCGCATAAATGCTCCGCCAATTCTCCATCCACGGGAGTCCACATACATCTTGACATTGAGCACTCCAATAACGAATGGGGCCATGAGTCCTCCCCATCACATAGGCCATAACTTCTTGTCGGAGACATATTTCTATGGGAATGTACAACTTTTGTGGGCAAGGATTAGCTAATGAGAGGAAGGGGGATTTTTTTTTTTGAGTCTAAACACGCTTCATTTATTGCTCAGTAATGTTCATAGGGATACAAGAAATGTTTGGAGGATTTAACAGCCACACATGGCGTCGATAATCCAAACCAAAATCATGCTTAGCGAGGCTATGTGCCTCAACATTGGTGGCCCTACCTTCAAAGATGAAGGTGCAACTATCAAAACTATCCTTTGTCCCACAATCTCCCTGGTGGTATTGGCGTAGGCACCCCCGGTGCGGTTCTTGATGTCGTTGACTACTCCTTGGCTATCACTCGTGACGAGAATACGAGAAAGGTCTAGGTCAATATCGAGAGTAAGAGCCTCGCGACACACCAACGCTTCTAGCATCGCCGGATCCATCACTCCATTGATCTTGATAACTGGAGCGTCCAAGTATGTTCCTGAAGAGTTTCTGCAAACTGCATTGAAAGAACCGAAATTACCATCTCTGGAGGCAGCCCCGTTAACTCGAATTTTTGCAATTTCTTATGGTGGAGGTATCCATCTTGGCTGCACTGGTGCTACCGTTCGAGATCCCCTCGTGGCTTTCTTCGGACTGCACTCCTCTAGTTCCCGGATATACTTCAAGATGAAATTGTATGTAGATAGAGGTCTCTGAAAAATATGTTCATGGAGCGCCTGACGTCTCGCATACCAAAGTGCCCACAGGGTTACAATTACCAAGATTAATTCTTGTAAGGAAAGCATGTCCTAGATCGTGAATAACCACTGGTTTGCATCCGGTTCCGTAGTGGTGTTCAACGCCTCCACTAGATCCTGATCGTGAAGTGCCCATACGCATCTGGCGACTGTGCGGTGAAGCAAAGAATGTTGCCAAGAATCCTCGGCTCCACATATGCCACAACATGTAGAAGTAGACATGTTCCGATGATGCAACACGTCCGCTGTTGGGATAGATTGATGAGCTAATCTCCATAAAAATATTTTCAGCTTTGAGGGGACATCCACCTTCCACATCATCTCCCATGACTGTTTTTCTCTATCAATGTTCGAAAAATCAGCTCTCCCTTTCAACCAAGCCTCTCTCCTCATCTTGGTATCTACTAGCATGCGGTAAGCAGACCGAACTGAGAACACACCTCGTTTTTCATGCATCCATGACTAGAAATCCTCAATATTCCGTGTACACAGAGGGATATAATAAATTTTAGCGGCGTCTGTTGGCAGGAAAACTTCGTCGATCAAGACCCGGTTCCATTCTGCACTAGGCAAAATTAGCTCGTTCACCATCTGAGGAGGCATCACCACTCTACTCACAATTGGCGTCATGTTTGAGGGCCTCGGCAGCTAGTTGTGTTGCCAGATGCTCGTCGTTTGACCATTACCTATCCGCTGGATCAGCCCCTACGTGAGCACCTCGCGGCCATCAATGATGGCTCGCCATATCTGGGAAGGGGCTGAGCCTAGTTCGCCATGAGTGCGTGCACTAAGTGACTCTGGGTCCGTCAAGATCCGCCATGCATGTCTTGCCAGGAGAGCAAGATTAAACAACTCAATATCTGAGAACCCCAAGCCTCCACAATATTTCGGTTGTGTCATCGTGCTCCAAGAGACCCAACTAGGCTTCCATTTCCCTCCTTGCTGCCCCACTAGTACTTTCTATAATCAACGAGTTAATGTGTTTGGAGAGACCACAGGGTAGTCTGAAACATGACATGGAGTAGACTGGAATTGCATGTGCCACTGATTTTATGAGAACTTCCTTTCCTCCCACTGACAGAAGCTTTTCCATCCATCCCTTGACCTTGTTCCATACACGGTCCTTTAGAAACTTGAAAGAGCCATTCTTACAGTCCACGTCAGATGGCATTTGCAATATTCAAAGCATTCTTTACCTCAGTTTTTAAAGAGGATGGGCAACCCTTACTGAAGAAAACCAAGGATTTTGCAAGATTTATCCTTTGATCCCAAGCATTGCAATAGTTTTCCATTAAGGCATGCATGGTCTTGGTTTTTTAAGGAAAGGTATGGTCCTGGTTTAGTGGATTGTTGGGATGGGCCTCCACTTGTATGGTTCTAGGCACAACATATGTGCAAACTCCCGTAAATTCTAACCCTTTTGCGTTGGGTCGAGATAATTTTAAACTGAAAATCAAAGACAAAATATTGCACTGGCCTACAAATTATGGCCCAAGCTTGATCCTACCCTGGTTATTTGGGTCGGGTCGTCGGACCTGGCTGTGCATGCAAAAGTTTAGTTTCCTAGACGGGAGTGGCTTGGAGAGCTCGTATGCAGTGCTGCAGGCACCCGTTAACAATCCGGCGCCTGCAACGCTGCTAGCATGGGCCGACCCACTAGTGTGTTGTCCATTTTTTTAATTTTTTGTTGTTATGAAAAAAAATATATAATAAAAATTGGTTACAGATTTAAAAAAATATTCATCCGTTCGAAAAAAGTACATATCTCTAAAAAAGGTTCATCAATGTTGAAAAAAGTTTATCAATTTGAAATAAAGTTCATTAAAAAGAAAATAAGTTCATCAATTTAGAAAAAGTTCATTAATTTTTTTAAAAGTTCCATAAATTTGAAAGTAGTTCATAAAAATAAAAAAAGTTCATGTATTTTTTTAAAAAGAAATTATTGAACTAAAAAATAAGTTCATATATATTATAAAAGTTTATCCATTTTTAAAATGATGTTCATCAAATTGCAAAAAAGTTCATTGATATTCAAAAAAATTCATCAATCTTAAAAAGTATTTGTTGAAATTCAAAAAAAGTTTATCAATATTGAAATAAATTCATAGAATCTTGAAAAAAAAGCATCACAAGCGCCTAGATGGGCCGGCCTAGTTCGAACGCCACATGCGGCAATTAACAAAAATGCACGTTAAGTGGCACCTGTTGTTAAATTGTGATCCAAATTCTACCGTATTGGACTAGACGTAGGAAGAAAGGTGTGGGCCTTTGCGTTGGTACCGAGGCGTACGAGTACAACTCATTTACTTGCCCTCCAAGGACTCTCATGTATTGCCCCTCATATATACTCCATGTAGTCGCACCTAAAGACGCTATGTCGTCTCGTGCTTGTAATACTTCACCCTCATAGTAATTGCGCCTTCGTGCGTCCGTGATTTTCTCTTGCAAGAGTTTTCACGTAAAATCCCTGTCTCTTGTGTCTCGTTAATCTCGTTTTATCTAAATACAGAGTTATGGTTTAGTATACGAGATTGAGAGGAGAGCTAGGGTTTCAGGGTCGTGTGCGCTGCCGCCGGCCCGCGATCCGGCGATCCGACGCCAGATCGAGCAAGGCACCCTAGACCGATAGGAGTTCAGTCCGTACGCACCTACGCGTACAAATTGCGTTTAGCCGCTGCAGCTGCAAGTCTCCCGTGCTCCCGTTACCAGTGCTGAGTCTTGTCCGATCTGCCGAGTTTTTTTTTTTTGAGAGAACACGGCACTTTATTGATCACATAACATCAATACAAAGAGTCTCCCGGATACCATCTGGAGCAAAGTCAGAAATAAAACCTAGGCTATGCAGATCATAAGTCCTAGCCATAAGATGTGCCGCTTCATTCAGATTACGTCGGACATGCCTGAAGGTAGCTGATGAAAAGCTTGATACCATGTGCTTGATGTCCATCATTACAGAACCCACCATTGAACGGTCTGGTTTGGAAGACTGAAGCCGCTGAATCAACGACAAGCAGTCAGATGCGAAGATCACCCTCTCAAAACCTTTTGCGTCTGCAATGGTCACAGCCCGCCGGAGAGCAAGGGCCTCGGCAATCTCCGGCGACGTAAAGCCAATTAGTGGCTCACTGGCCGCGGCGAGGCAGCGTCCGGAATGATCCCGAAATACTGCTCCCATGGCCATCCGACGACAGTCTGGGAACAGAGCTGCGTCCACGTTCACCATAATCACACTCGACGGTGGCGGAGTCCATCTCTGCTGCTGAACTGGCTCACGCCTAGTGCCGGCTTTTGATTTGAAGCAGTGTTGCACAATCATATGAACAAAAGCAGTGATCTTCATACTTGTGTGCTTCGGCTCTGGAGTGCATCGGTTATTACGTGCATCGTTTCGTGCATCCCAAATATGCCAAGCTCCAACCGTTAGCACAGTAGCTTCCAGCTCAGTCGCATGTGACAGGAACTCAAACACCCAATATTTAGGGGCCATGAAATCACGACGGTTGAGCCGAATACTGAATGTCTCCTTGACTAGCCTCCATACTTCCTGTGCGAATGGACACTGAAGAAAGGCGTGCTCCACATCCTCCTCCCTCCCACAGAAAATACATGCATCACTTGTAGAAACATGGCGTCGGCAGAGCTGAACACCACTTGGAAGGCAGTCGTGAGCAAATCTCCATAAATGGATTTTCATCTTACCCGGAGCATTAACTTTCCAAATCATTTGCCAGTTCTTCTCATCTGTGGCCATGCTAGAGGACATACCTCTACCTTTCTTACTCCGGGACTCAAAAAATTTCGATGAACGAGCGAGATTGTAAGCCGAACGAACTGAGTAGATTCCATTCTTAGTGTGTGGCCAGCAGACAAAATCATCTCCACCATGTCGGCTAATTTGTACTTGCAGGATTTGGTTAGCTGTCTCTTGATGAAAGAAGGCATTGATGGTTTCAGGATTCCAAGAACCTGTTTGTTCATCAATTAAACAGCTGACAGTTGCGGCGTCCGGGATTGGTTTGGAAGGCCGTAGCATGTATGGCGGCCGATCTGGTATCCAGAAGTCTGATTTGATCTTCACTGAACGTCCATCACCAATACCCCACCGAACACCACGAAGAAGAAGCTCCCTCCCAAAAAGAATACTCCTCCAGGTGTACGAGGACGACCTCGGCTTGGGAGCATGCCAGAAGTCTGTATGCGGGAAGTACCTCCCCTTCAGCACCCTAGCACATAAGGATGATGGTTCCGTGAGCAGGCGCCACCCTTGTCGCCCTAGCATTGCCTGGTTGAATAAAGTCAGATCACGGAAGCCCATACCCCCAAGGCTTTTAGGTGTGGACAGCCACTCCCACGATCTCCAGTGCATTTTGTTCTTGCCATTTTCCACACCCCACCAATGATTCGCAATCGACGATTTAATTTTGTCACAATTCGAAACTGGTAGTTGGAAGCAGCTCATAATGTACGTAGGGATGGCTTGTATAACAGCTTTCAGAAAGGTTTCCTTGCCCGCCCTAGACATAGGACGATCTGTTACTCCATTGAGGCGTTTCCAGATCATATCATAGAGAAAGTTGAAGGTAGCCTTAGGTGATCTTCCAACCGAAGTAGGCATACCCAAGTAGAAGTCCGAGAGGACTTCACTTTGCACACCCAGACTCTCCTTCACTCTAGTCTTTGTATCACTATCACACCGGTTGCCAAAGAACAACGATGACTTATCAAGATTTATTTTTTGACCAGACCCATCACAATAAGTCTGCAAAGTATGCTTCAAGGCCTCCACACTCCTACTGTCACTCCGGGCAAAGAAAATGCTGTCATCTGCAAACAGTAAGTGTGATATAGGAGGGCCGAGTCTACCATTTCTGATACCATAGAGCTCACCACGGTCCTCCTTTTGCTGCAGTAAACAAGACAAACCTTCCGTGCACAAGAGAAACAAATAGGGGCTGATAGGATCTCCTTGACGAATTCCCCTGGAAGGAACCACTGGATCAGTTAACTCCCCGTTGACACGCACGGCATAGCGAACACAAGTAACACATCTCATCACCGATTGTATCCAGGACGGGGCAAAACCCAGCTTACTAAGACAGCCATGCAAGTAATCCCATTCAACCCTGTCATATGCCTTCATCATGTCGATCTTGAGAGCGAAGAAAGGTCTTTTGCAGTCATGCTGTCTGATAGAGTGCAAGCATTCAAAAGCGATTAAGGCATTGTCAGTAATGAGCCTGCCAGGTACAAAAGCACTCTGTTGCTCAGAAATAATTGCAGGGAGGATGACCTTCAACCTATTCGCCCGAACTTTGGATGCTATCTTGTATATAACATTGCACAAACTGATAGGACAAAAATTCTTGAGGTGCTTAGGCTTCGCGATTTTGGAATAAGAACAATGACTGAGTCACAGAAACCATCTGGCACTTCACCACCCGAAATAAAGGCCCTAACAGCATGGCAAATCTCATCCTTAAAGAACTCCCAGTGGGTTTGGTAAAACAGCGCCGGGAAGCCATCGGGACCCGGAGCTTTGGTGGGACCCATCTGGAAAAGTGCAGCCCCAATTTCCTCATCTGTATATGGCCTACATAGATCCTCATTCATATCGGCCGTAACTTTAGAGGGAATGGCATCGAGAACTGCATCGACCGAAGCACAGGGTTCAGCTGAAAAAAGATCCTCATAAAAATTTTGCACCATACCTTTGATTTCAGCTTGTGCTTCACATTTCGAGCCATAGCACGCAGCAAAGTGTCAATTTTGTTATTTTTCCGACGTGCCGATGCTCGCGCATGGAAGAAGGAGGTATTTCGGTCACCCTCACGGAGCCATTCCACCCGGGACCGTTGGCGTGCCATGATTCCCTCCCTTTCAAACAGCTCGCACAGCTCATGTTCAATTTCCTTCTCCTCCTTAACAATAACATCGGACATCTCTTGCTCCCGGATGTCCCGTAATTTACCTTCAAGCTGACGAATTCTTTTTCTCACTGAGCCAAAGGTAGCTCGGTTCCAATCCTTCAACGACGATGCAACACGGTGTAGGGTAGACCATGTCGCTTGTAAAGATCGGGATCCATCACGACAATCCGACCAGGCCTTCTCAAGTACTTCCTTGTAGTCTGGAGCGCGCAGCCACATGGCTTCAAACCTGAAGCATTGTTGGACAGGCTGCTGCACCGTGTAGCTCGAGGTACTCATCAAGGAGATCAGAATAGCATAATGATCAGAGGAGGTTGTAATCAGATTCTCCACAGTACAATCCTCATATTGGCGCGAGAACTCGCCATTTGCAACAGCCCGATCAAGACGCACTTTCACGTTACTGTCGCTTCCTTGTCGGTTGTTCCAAGTGTATTTCGGGCCAACAAAGCCCAGATCACGAAGTTCACAATCTTGCAAGCATTCTTGGAACGCGCTGATCTGCGCCTCCGTCCTCTCTCGAGGCCCAAGATGCTCATCTTGGGATAACACCTCGTTAAAGTCCCCACAACATATCCAAGGACCATTCCACTGAGCTCGCATGAATCGGCCGCCGCTGTTACTCACGTCCAGAGGAAAGCTGCGCTAAGCGCTGTTGCCGTCCGCTGCGTCGTACGCGTACGTCCAGAGGAACCGCTCTTGTCGCGTACAGCTGAGCGTTGCGCCGTCCGTTGCGCTGCTGCTCCAATTGAAGCCACCAGGTGATCGCGACTTTGACTCTTTCACGTAATCAGTTGATCCATCGATTCATCCATCAGCACGTCAAGGAGCAGACTAGTACTAGTTACTAGTAGATCAGTTTTTTCCCCTTCAATTGCTACATCTACCCCAGAGCTATCAGATGCTATTTATACTATTCCGTTTCATCAGGGTATTAATTTTATTAAGAATTTTCTACCGGCTTGTACTACTTTGTGTACACAGATTTATCTACTCATGGCATCTATGAAGTACGATCTTCTGCTGCTGGACCGTGACACAAGGTTTACCCTATGGCAAGTCAACATGCGGACGTTGTTGGCGCAGGCCGACTATGATGATGCACTGGATAGTTTTGGCAAGAATAGAATTGAGGATTGGACCGGTGAGGAGAAAAGAAGGGACCGTAAGGCTTTGTCACAAATTCAACTCCATTTGCATAATAATATTTTGCAGAAAGTTTTGAGCGAGAAAACTGCCGCCGCTCTATGATTAAAGCTGGAAGGGATTTGCATGACAAAAGATCTCACTGGCAAGATGCATCTGAAGCAAAAATTATTCATGCACAGGTTACCCGAGGAAGGTAATGTTTTGAATCATATTTCAGAATTTAAAGGGATCATATCCGATCTAGCTGCAATGGAGGTTACTTATGATACTGCTTTAATGTTACTTTGTTCGCTGCCAAGTTCTTATACCAATTTTCAAGACACCATATTATATAGTCGTGATATCTCACGCTTAATGAAGTTTATGAAGCTTTGAACTCTAAGGAGAAGATGAAATTAATGGTGCCTCATGATGGTTCAAGTTCATCCCAAGCCGAGGGATTATCTGTTCGTGGCAGGACAAAGAAGAAGAACTCACATAATGAAAACCGTGGCAAAAGTAAGAACGTCCAGAGAGGCCGGTCGCAATCCAGACACAAGAAGCAGTCTTGCAGGTATTGCAAGAGAGACGGGCATGACATCTCAGAATGTTTCAAGTTGCAGAACAAGGAAAAGAGGAACGACACATATAAATCGAAAGGTAACAAACAAGGTGAAGATTCTGCTAATGTTGCTCGTGATGAAAGTTTCGATGATGCTCTTGTTGTTATTTCTGAATGTGCCGAGACCAATGATGAGTGGGTACTTGACACTTCGTGTACTTTTCATATGTACCCGCATAGAGATTGGTTTACTACTTTTGATTCTACTACTGCTGCTGGTTCCGTTTTGGGTTTTGATAATTCACCATGCAAGATTGAAGGCATTGGTTCCATTCGAATCAAGATGTTTGATGACACAATCAGAACTTTGACAGATGTTCGGTATATTCCGAAGATGAAGAGAAATCTTATTTCTGTGAGTGCCCTTGATGCAAAGGGGTACAAGTATTCAGGTGGAGATAGCGTTTTGAAGGTCACCAAAGGTCCTCTCATTGTGATGAAAGGTGACTTAAGTTCGACCAATGGTCTTTATTACCTTCGACGCTCTACCGTTTCAGGTAACGCTACTCCGGTTATTTCAAAGAATTCTGATTGTGATGCTTCTAACCTTTGGCATATGCGTCTTGGACATATGAGTGAACTTGGTTTGGCTGAGTTAAATAAGAGAGGTCTTCTTAAAGGATATCAAACTGGTAAATTGAAATTTTGTGAGCATTGTATCTTCGGCAAGCACAAGAGGGTGAAGTTCAACACTTCGACTCATACAACTGAAGGTATTCTTGATTATGTGCATTCTGATTTATGGGGACCATCTCGCAAAAAGTCACTAGGTGGTGCTAGTTACATGTTGACTATTTGTCACGCCCAAGATGCGACCCTATCCTCAATTTGGCACGAAGGCCTCGTCAGGGATAGAAGCGCATCTCGTCGTGTCGCAAGAATGGATATCGTTACAAGTACATGTACTGAAATATATATATATATATATATATATATATATATATATATATATATATATAGAATTGGCTTACACTCGCCACAAGCTACATCAGAGTCACAGTAGTACAGTACATGATCATCAAGAGTAAGAGCAGGGTCCGACTACGGACGAAAACAAACGACAAAAGAAGAACGACGTCCATCCTTGCTATCCCAGGCTGCCGGCCTGGAACCCATCCTAGATCGATGAAGAAAAAGAAGAAGAAGCAACTCCAAATGAACACTCAACGCGCTCGCGTCAAGTAACCTTTACCTGTACCTGCAACTGGGGTTGTAGTAATCTGTGAGCCACAGGGGACTCAGCAATCTCATTTCCAAAGGTATCAAGACTAGCAAAGCTTATTAGGTGAGGTATGGTTAAGTGGTGAGGTTGCAGCAGCGGCTAAGCATATATTTGGTGGCTAAACTTACGAGTACAAGAAATAAGAGGGGGAAGATCTACGCATAACGGACGTGTCTACTGATCCTGAACACCTACCTACGTCAGACATAACCCCACCCTGTCCTCGATCGGAGAAGGAACTCACGAAAGAGACAATCACGGTTACGCACACAGTTGGCAAGTTTTAATTAAGTTATCTTCAAGTTATCTAGAACCAGTGCTAAACAAAGTTTCCACGTTGCCACATAACCGCGGGCACGACTTTCCGAAAAGATTTAACCCTGCAGGGGTGCTCCAACTAGTCCATCACAAATTACCACAAGCCGCATAGAAATCCTCAATCACGAAGCTCGCGATCTCGTCGGATTCCCTAGTGGAAAACATCAACTCTGAGATTACCCAAAGCATCACCGGAATCCCGATGCACAAGATATCTCGTCAAAGGTAAAACTAATCCAGCAAGGCCGCCCGGCGTGTCGACGATCCCGATAGGAGCCGCGTATCTCGTTCTCAGGACACGACGGATAAGCAAAGCGTACGAGTGCCAAACCTCGAGTTTCCTCGCGGTGGCCCCGCACGGTGCTCTGTTTTGGACCAGCACCATCAGCACTGGCCCTCCCTGTATTATGTAGAATTACTCCTCGGGTAGCTCTAACTCCCTATGCATTTCAATATTATCAAGTTATTATGTTGGGCAAATGTAGTACCAATATTGGGCCTTGCCAGACCATCTTTAGTCTAAAACGAATTATCAAGGGGGTCCCCATAACAACCCCGATCGTGTTAGGAGCGCTAAATTATGGAACATAACACCGGTAGCCGAAACTAAGGGGGCAAAGGTGGAACAAAACACTAGGCTAGAAAGGCTGAGCCTTCCACCTATTACCAAGTATATAGGTGCATTAAATTAAATAGAATTAATATGGTGATATGACAAGGGACCCATGTTAGCACATGGAAGCAACTGCACCTACAACTAGCAACGATAACACAGGGTTAAGCAAGCAGTAACATAGCCAAACAGTGGTTTGCTAGGTTGAACAAGTTGAAGGTATTCATGGCATTCTTGAGAGACTGATATTTAACATGTGGTAGGCAACGAGACATAATCGATAGAAGCGATGAAACTAGCATGGCAATGATAGTAATGGTATCTGGGGAAATGGTCATCTTGCCTGAGATCCCACTTGGAAGAAGAATGCCTCCGTGAAGCAGACGAACCGACGTAGTCGAACGGGTCCTCACAATCCGGCACGTTGCGAAACTCCATCGAGACGAAGCAAAACAGAACACAAATCATCACACGGAATTCACCACACAATGCACTACACATATGATGCATGAGCAGCTGAATACATGCAAGTCACGACATGACAATTCACGCATACAGACACTACACATTAAGTGAAGTTCAATATGCAACGAGATGCATATTGACGAAACTCCACATATGAATTATTTAGTTCACTCCCGGTTATTTACACGACAATATTAATGTTGTCAAACATGCACGAGGTGAAGCGGAAATTATACTACCTATCTAGACATTTTAAATGAGGTCGGAAATAACATATAGAATCTCCGAGACGACCTCACATGTAAATTTACAATTCTATCCAGAACTGAACTAATGCTTTTAATTAGTCGTTAAACAGAAAAACAAATAGGTTCACGTGATTCTACGCGTCGAGACAAGCAATCTACACATAAAGAACATCTCCAACGGAGCTACGGATCAAAAGTTACAAGCACCGCAAGATATGATGACATGAATGCAATAAGTGTGCAACGACGCCTACGAGCACTTCAAAACATGCAACCAGCAAGAGAAAATGAAACTACACGACATTCTAAGCAAGTTTCATGTAGGACACGATCAAATCGGAGCTACGGTTCAACAACTACGAGCAAAACAAGAAATCTTCACAATCTGCCAAAATCAGCCACATAGCATTTTCTACACCCCACAACTACGAGCTACACAACTCCGATAAACTCAAGCAAGGCATGACACGAAAGAGGGCAAGAAGCACTACTACAAACAACTAACAACAACTAGCATGGCAGCAAGGAACACTAGGAAAAGAAGTCACAAAATGGCTTCCCACACACTATATCAGACTTAGTGAAAATTACACCTCATGAAAGTGCAGTTTTCGATCTGAAGCAATATTGACAGCAGAAAAACCTATAGCTACAGGACTCCAAATGGCATGAAAATTCACAGCATGCTAGACAAAACACAAGGGGTACAACTAACTCCATTGGACCAACCTCAAAAGAGCTACAGATCACAAGATGGAAGCAAGACAAGACAGCAACAAAATATAACAGATTCCAGACTTGGAAATATTTCAGCTCCTCCAAATCAGCACTATTTCTAGCAACTTGAGAGCAAGCAAACCACACCTAAACATGCATTTCTATTGCAACCAAAATTACCAGGGGCTAGACTAAACATCAAAGAACAACTCCCTAGTTGACAACTCTGTCAAATGAAGCACGGAATAAATCCTACTAATTAAACAAAAGGGCATCACGGTAAAATATCGCGCGAACTAACTTTCTCTAATGCTAAAAATAATTGCACAGAAAAATCCATGGGACTTTTCTACCCCGGAAACATATAAAATATGTGGGGTTGCAACACAAAATATAGCCACAGATAAATGCGAGATAAATAACCTATACACGGGAAAATAAACTACCGGCAATCCCTACACGCAAAAATACCAATAACCGCTCTAAAATACATGGAATAATGGTTCCTAAAACATGGGCATTTCTAATACGGCACTCGGGCTATTCGAACACGCGCGAAAAAATAATACGGGACCAAGTCAATATAAACAGCACACATATCTAGGCATTCGGCATGCAAAACTACATCAATAAAAAATGCAAGTTGTAAATTCGTAATCTACGCGAAATTCTACACGAGATACATATCTAAATCTTCGCGATCCGACTTACGGTTATTAAACTACGGGCGTTTTAAAATACGTCTATTTACTGGAATTTAATTAATTCCTAAATATCCCTAAACGAAAATAACTACCGGGCCGAAACTATTCCTAATGGGCTACACCACAGCGAGCATCACATAGTTATATGGCGCCACGGGCGCTGGTTAGGGAGGCATCCTCAGCTTGGGCCGAAAGGAGCTGGAGCCCGAGGCGCCTGCGTGGGAGAGCAGGCCGGGCAAGGCGCTACCGGGCCAGGGCGATGGCCGCCTTGGCCGTCGGCGCGCTGGAGAGGGCCCAGGAGCGGGAGGGGCGACGCACGAGGGCGGTTCGTCCTCCTCTGTCCCGAGCAGAGGGAGGCGGCGGCTGCGCCATGGCAGCGGCACGGAGGCCGAGCTCCGGCATGTCACGGGAGATGGGGACGGTCGGCTCTAAGGGGGGAACCCCGGATCCATCCATTCCCAGCGCGGGAGCAGCATGATGGTGCAGATCGGCCAAAAGGGCGAGCTGCTCCTCGAGCCCTTGCGGCCGGCTACCGGAGGGGAACACGACAGGCGTGCAGGCCACGGCGGCGGAGATCCGGCGACGCGGGACCTGCGGGGCGGCGACTGCGGCTTGCGGCCGACAATGGAGATCCGGCGACGCGTGACCTCAACGAGGGAGCATATGCCTCGGGCGGAGCTCGGGAGGCTGGCCAGATGGGCTTCACGGAGGGCCGCGCGCGGGCTCGGGCGGGCCTGGCGGCTGGTGGAGGAGAGAGGGAGCAGGTGGGAGTGGCTGGCTGGGGTTGGTGGCACGGAAAACGAGGAAGACCTAGGGTTTGTTGTCTAAATAATAGGGGGATCTATATATAGACAAACGGGGGGCTAGGGCTATCCGAATTCGGCCCCGTGTGCGCCCACGCGATCGGAATCGTACGAACTCGTACGCAGGGTAGGCTAAGTGAATGTGTAGAGTAGGCTAGCCGGGGAAGAGAGGGAAATAGTGCGGCGCGGAAACGCGATTTTAAAACAACGAAAAATGTCCGATGGTAGACCGAATACGGTGCCGCTATGGTCGACCGTTCGGGTACCAGACGGACTCCGATTGCGACGAAACTTGACAAGCGGCCTACCTATATTTAATCACGAACGCATGCCAAGTTTCACCCGATCAGAGAAAGTTTTACGCACACTTTTAAAACAGGGTTTTGACGATGCCGCGGGCGCATGCATGTGCGGTCGGGCTCAGAACGGACAACGACGAGAACCGGCAACTAACAACGGATACAAGTTTTGAAAACTGGCGGCAACGGAGATGCCGATGCAATGCTGATGATGTGCATGATGCGATGATGATGCGACAAATAAAATAAGCCATGCGACGAAAACAGAAATAAAGGGGAATCTTCTAGGGCGTCGGCAACGGGCTGTCACAAGTCTCCTACACTTCAAGAGGATCTCGCCCCGAGATCCAAGAATGAAAGGGGGAGAGGATGAGAAAGAACGAGAGGTAAAAACTTAGTTGCTTCTTTGACAAACGAGTGAAACCAATGATCCTTGAAAGTTGCAAGGCAATGAGGAATGAAAAGAGAAAGAAGCAAGAATTCACGGAAAATTTCGGCAGCAATTCGGTAGGAAAATGGGACAAAAAATTCGATAAGATGGTAGAAATAGACAATATTCACAACAAACAAGTAAATAGAACAAGGGAACACCATGATCTTGGTAGAACAACATAATAGACCCAAATGAGCAACATCACAATGCCTCCGGAACAACAGAATAGGAACTAGCTCATACGGAAGAAGAGAATGAAGAGAGAATGACAAGTATCATCACAATAGAATTGAAGAGCCTCCGGACAGAGAATTGACGTAGTAGTTGGAAAACCAACAACGAAAAGAACAAGATAGTAGTGGGCTTATGAAAATCATCTCAACAAATATGAGGTGACAACCAACCACTAAAAGAAACAAGGATAGTTGAAAGCAAAGATATGAAAACTTCTTACACCAAGAGGGTGCCTGAGAACTTGGATTAATGACAAGCACCATGATAGCACAAACCATAGGAAAAGCTTTAGGTGAATCCAAACCAAGATAGCTCAATGAAGAAATCATGGGTTGCAAATATCTCATGATCATAGAATTGGTGGGTTTAATTATCTCATACTTGAAAGGAATTCTCTTCGAGGCTCCTACACTAACAAGAATGCTATAATACCACCTCAAAGGATAACGAAAGAACGATTGCACATATAAATGCAAGAGAAATGATGCTTGAGGTTCTCCAACAAGAATCTTGAAGAACAATTGAGAATGGATTGAAACCTTGATGAACCACCATGAAGGACCACCGTATACAAATGAATGATGCCAAGATATGAAGGTAGAAAGAATAAGATTATGAGCTTGCCAAGAATTTAGATGAAGCCTCACAAAGAGATACTTAAAAGAACTTGGAACTCCGGAAAAGAAATATAAGCACACGAGAAAGGAATTGAAACCATGAGCCACTCCGGAAGAAGAATTGAAATCTCTTGGAAGAAGGAAGAAGAAGAATAAGAATTATGTTATGCTCATCCTTCATCAAGTTTAACTGTTGACAAGCAACGGATTTAGCATATCACTTATTATTCTTGAAATGATTGAGGAGAGATATGAGCACAAACTAGAAGAAATCTTGAAAGAGGCACCGGTGAGAATTGAAATGAATGAGGCAACCATGAATGACTGGAGATACAAGAGAATGAAGAGATCATGAGCCATCTGAGAGAAAACTAGAACATGCACCAGAATAACCGAGAGACAAACGAAGAGGCAACAATTGAGAAGATTTGAGGATGAAAGCTGAAAGCTGAGAACGAAGATTCTTCTGAAATGATGGCCTTCAGAGGAACAAGAAATAAAAACAACTCATAAATGCACCGGATAGCAAGAAAAGGATACTCATGATTGACAACAAATCAAGATGATAACACAAGGCTGAAATGATGAATCTGCAAGAGAATGAACCAAGATTTGAGAGAAATACCCCTTCGGATTGCAAGCTGAGAATGATGACGAGAACAACACCAAGAATAAGTGAGACACTCCGGAATAAAGAAAAATGCAAGGTTGAGCCAAATATGAGAATTAAATTCCAATAGATCTTGGAGAAGGGATATGATTGATGAAATTCAAACTTACGTCATAGTTGAAAAGAATTAATGATCTCCGGGAAAAGATTAAAAGAGCCATGAAAGATCCTGGGAAAAACCTGTGGGTTATGGGCCCACTCAAAGAAATCACCGTTGAAAAGATTGCTAGCAAGAGGGATATTGCACCGGTAGAAATGAAAACTATATGAGGTTGAGAACCTCGAAATAATTGAAAAGACTAGAAAGAAGAACTACACAGATAACTTCAACGCTCCGGACCGAAAAGAGAGAAATAAATACCAAGATAGGCTCATAAAAATTTCCGACATAGGAAAGAATTACAAGGATGAATGGATAAGATGACACGAACAACTAAATTGATTTCACCGGAAAAATAACAAGACTGAATAAGGATGAACATGAAGCTCTTGATAATCTTCACATGAATCATCGGGTAAGAGAGAAAAGAACAGACAATGGAAGCACAATGAAAAGAAAACTCCTGGATAAAAATTGAATCACTGAGAAAAAGGGCTGGAGGGTGGGGAAAAACAAAGACAACTCGGGACAGATGAGATGAACTCCAGAATAAAATGAGAGAATGCTCTTGCAAAATTGGAGAGGATTGAATTCACTTGAGGAGAAGCACACCGGTTGGAAAAGAATTAACATCACGACTCCGGTCGAAAAGAATTGGTAGGACAATTGATTAAGCAAAAGGATTAGCACTCTCATATGAATATGAGAACACTGCTTAGAAAAGATCTGAAATCACCACTTGACATCGAAGCAACTGAATTACCATATTCCAACAAAACAACGGGTGAGGCTTATGAAACAAGCCAGCACTAGTGGAAAACGGGCCTTTGGCCTGGACCCTTTAGTCCCGGCCTGCCTCTGGGCCGGGACTAAAGGCCCGACCACGTCGCTCCAATTCCCAATGCCTCCCTCGAGGCTTTAGTCCCGGCCCGTAAGGAACCTTTAGTCCCGGTTCGTGTCCCAAACCGGGACTAAAGGGCTACGCGGTTGGCAGCCCGCATGTGCGCCACCTTTAGTCTCGGTTTGTGTCTCAAACCGGGAGGCAGACCGCATGTGCGCCACCTTTAGTCCCGGTTTGTGTCTCAAACCGGGACTAAAGTCCTCTGCCTATATATAGCACATCCCCCCTCTCCCCTCTTCCTTGCATTTTTCTTGGATGGAGGATTGTGGCTGGGTGCTTGCTCTCCACTTTTTTTGATGCACTAGAGGTGTTTGTTGAAATGTGTGTTAGAACGATGCCGCTTCAGTTCACCGAACACAACTACGATATGAGATGCCCGAGCCACGCTTAAACCTCTTCCTCTTTATTTCTACTTATTCTAAAAGGTTAGCAACTATATTTCCTCGTTTAGACCGTGCGGTACTAATTTTTTGGATCGTGATTGTATTTGATATACTGTCGTATAACACATATGAGCCATCCATGGATGTACGGTGATCGACGCACAACCGCTTACAGAGAAGGCGTGCATTCTTTTCGAGATGCAGCCGATGCAAACAAGCATGGTGGTGGCTATATGTTTTGTCCATGTGTTGAATGTCGGAATGAGAAGGATTACACTTCCTCAAGAGTCATTCAGAGCCACCTGCTTCGGTCCGGTTTTATGTCGGGCTATAATGTTTGGACCAAGCACGGAGAAAGAGGGGTTATGATGGAAGACGACGATGAAGAAGAAGAGAACGATGATGACAACTACCGATCTATGTTCCCTGAGTATGCTGATACCGCAATGGAAGACAATGAAGAAGGAGATCAGGATGAAGAACGGGAACCAGATGAGCCCGCTGATGATCTTGGCCGGGTCATTTCTGATGCACGGCGAGGTTGCGACACAGAAAAGGAGAGGTTGCAGTTCGAGAAGATGTTGCAGGACCACAACAAATTGTTGTACCCAACTTGTGAAGATGGCCAGAAGAAGCTGGGTAGCACACTGGAATTGCTGAAGTGGAAGGCAGAGACCGGTGTGACTGACTCGTCATTCGAAAAGATGTTGGTACTGATGAAGAAGATGCTTCCAAGAAAGAACGAATTGCCCGCCAGCACGTACGAAGCAAAGAAGCTTGTCTGCCCTCTAGGATTAGACGTGCAGAAGATACATGCATGCCCTAATGACTGCATCCTCTACCGCGGTGAGAAGTACGAGAATATGGATAAATGCCCGGTATGCACCGCATTGCGGTATAAGATCAGAAAAGATGACCCTGGTGATATTGAGGGCGAGCCACCCAGGAAGAGGGCTCCTGCCAAGGTGATGTGGTATGCTCCTATAATACCACGGTTGAAACGTCTGTTCAGAAATAAAGATCATGCGAAGTTGTTGCGATGGCACATGGAAGATCGTATGAAAGATGATAAGTTGAGGCACACCGCTGATGGTTGGCAGTGGAGAAAAATCGAGAGAGAGTTCCCGAGATTTGCAGCTGACGCAAGGAACTTATGGTTAGGTCTGAGTACAGATGGCATGAATCCTTTTGGGGAGCAGAGTTGCAGTCACAACACCTGGCCCGTTACTCTATGTATCTACAACCTTCCTCCTTGGTTGTGCATGAAGCGGAAGTTCATTATGATGCCAGTGCTTATACAAGGTCCAAAGCAACCCGGCAACGATATTGATGTGTACCTAAGGCCATTAGTTGATGAACTTTTACAGCTGTGGGCCGAACCAGGTGTACGTGTGTGGGACGAGCACAAACAAGAGGAATTTGACCTTCGAGCGTTGCTTTTCGTAACCATCAATGATTGGCCTGCTCTTAGTAACATTTCAGGACAGTCAAACAAGGGATACAATGCATGCACGCATTGTTTGGATCAGACAGAAAGTATATATCTCGACAACTGTAGGAAGAATGTGTATCCGTACAATCGTTGTTTTCTTCCGCCCAAGCATCCCTTAAAGAAAAAAGGCAAGCATTTCAATGGCAAGGCAGAACCCCGGGGGAAGCCTGTCATCCGTACTGGTGCTGAAGTATTTGATATGGTCAAAGATTTAAAAGTAATCTTTGGAAAGGGTCCTGGCAGCCAACCTGTTCCTAACGACCCTGATAAGCGCGTACCCATGTGGAAGAAGAAATCTATATTTCGGGAGCTACCCTACTGGGAAGTCCATGAGGTCCGCTCGGCAATCGACGTGATGCACCTGACGAAGAATCTGTGCGTGAATATTCTAGGCTTCCTGGGCTTGTATGGGAAGTCAAAAGATACACCGGAAGCACGGGAGGATCAGGAACGTCATAAAGGAAGAGATGGCATGCATCCAGGGCAGTTTCAAGGGCGTGCCAGCTACACTCTTACTAAGGAAGAGAAGGAAATCTTCTTTGAAGTCCTTTTCAGTATCAAGGTCCCGACTGGCTTCTCGTCGAATATAAAGGGAATAGTAAATATGAAAGACAAAAAATTCCAAAACCTAAAGTCTCATGACTGCCACGTGCTTATGACGCAATTGCTTCCGGTTGCATTGAGGGGAATTCTACCGGAAAATGTTCGCCTGGCAATTGTGAAGGTATGTGCATTCCTCAATGCAATTTCTCAGAAGGTAATCGATCAAGAAAGTCTATCAGGGTTACAGATTGATGTGGTCCAATGTCTGGTTAGCTTTGAGTTGTTGTTCCCGCCATCCTTCTTCAATATAATGACACACCTCCTAGTTCACCTAGTCGAAGAGATTAGAATTCTCGGTCCTGTGTTTCTACGCAATATGTTCCCCTTCGAGAGGTTCATGGGAGTCTTAAAGAAATATGTTCGTAACCGTGCTAGGCCAGAAGGAAGCATCTCCAAGGGCTATGGAACAGAGGAGGTCATTGAGTTTTGTGTGGACTTTCTTCCTGACCTTAAGCCGATTGGTGTTCCTGAATCTCGGTATGAGGGTAGGCTGACAGGAAAAGGCACACTAGGAAGGAAAGCAAAAGTATGTATGGACGGACATTCTTTCTCTCAAGCACACTACACAGTTCTACACAATTCCACCATGGTGGCTCCGTATATCGTGAGACACAAGAATATTCTACGCTCCGAAAACCCGGGGAAGGCTGACTCTTGGATTAAAGGGGAACACGAGAAGACTTTCGGCAGTTGGTTGCAGACACATCTCATGAATGACGACACCGTTGGAGATGAGATGTACTGTTTGGCCAGGCCACCATCTTCGACTATATGTACTTTCCAAGGGTATGAGATAAATGGGAATACATTTTACATGGTTGCCCAAGATAAAAAGAGCACCAACCAAAATAGTGGTGTCCGCTTTGATGCAACAGACGAGAATGGGCACTGTTTGGAAACATATTACGGGTACATAGAGGAGATATGGGAACTTGACTATGGGCCTACTTTTATGATCCCTTTATTTCGGTGCAAATGGGTGAAGCTGACAGGAGGCGGGGTAGTTGTAGACCAAAAGTACGGCATGACAACAGTGGATCTTAACAATCTTGCGTACATGGACGAACCATTTCTCCTAGCCAATGATGTCGCTCAGGTTTTCTATGTGAAGGACATGTCTACATTAACGAGAAAAAGAAATCAGCAAAAGAAGATATCATCCGATGAGCCAAAACGCCACATAATTCTTTCAGGGAAAAGAAACATCGTGGGAGTAGATGACAAGACAGACATGGCAGAAGATTATAATAAGTTTCATGAAATTCCGCCCTTCAAAGTGAAAACTGACCCAAGCATCCTACTGAATGATGAAGATTCTCCATGGCTACGACCCAGAAGAAAACAAAAATAATAGATAGGAATATTGGTGCAATAATGTAATAATGTATTAAACCTTTTATGTAACGCATGTATGGAATGTACTAAATTTCAAACACTTTTCATTTTCCTATTATCCATGTAAGAGATGAGTTCTCGTTCGAAACCCTGATACTTCGAGAGAGATTGTCCGTTTTGTACACGAAGTGCATCCAGTTTTTGTCGTAGCCCTCTCAACTTTTTAACACATGCTATGTGGGTGAAATGATGATAGCATGGCAACTTTCAACATTTTCAGAGTTCATTTGTAGTGCTTTTCAATTTCAGGGTCAACTAGCTCAAAAAAATAAGTAAATCCACGAAATATACCAAATGAAGTCAGAAATTGTTGAAATTTTGTGATGTGCCTTTGAATGGTGCATTTTGAACACAAAAAAGTATGGAGTTCAAATAAGTTCACAAAAATGAAATCCCTTTGTAAGAGATGAGTTCTCGTTCGAAACCCTTATACTTCGAGAGAGATTGTCCGTTTTGTACACGAAGTGCATCCAGTTTTTGTCGTAGCCCTCTCAACTTTTTAACACATGCTATGTGGGTGAAATGATGATAGCATGCCAACTTTCAACATTTTCAGAGTTCATTTGTAGCGCTTTTCAATTTCAGGGTCAACTAGCTCAAAAAAAAATAAGTAAATCCACGAAATATACCAAATGAAGTCAGAAATTGTTGAAATTTTGTGCTGTGGCTTTGAATGGTGCATTTTGAACACACAAAAAGTATGGAGTTCAAATAAGTGCACAAAAATGAAATCCCTTTGTAAGAGATCAGTTCTCGTTCGAAACCGTGATACTTCGAGAGAGATTGTCCATTTCGTACACGAAGTGCATCCAGTTTTTGTCGTAGCCCTCTCAACTTTTTAACACATGCTGTGTGGGTGAAATGATGATAGCATGCCAACTTTCAACATTTTCAGAGTTCATTTGTACTGCTTTTCAATTTCAGGGTAAACTAGCTCAAAAAAAAAAGTAAATCCACGAAATATACCAAATGAAGTCAGAAATTGTTGAAATTTTGTGATGTGCCTTTGAATGGTGCATTTTGAACACACAAAAAATATGGAGTTCAAATAAGTTCACAAAAATGAAATCCCTTTGTAAGAGATGAGTTCTCGTTCGAAACCGTGATACTTCGAGAGAGATTGTCCGTTTTGTACACGAAGTGCATCCAGTTTTTGTCGTAGCCCTCTCAACTTTTTAACACATGCTATGTGGGTGAAATGATGATAGCATGCCAACTTTCAACATTTTCAGAGTTCATTTGTAGTGCTTTTCAATTTCAAGGTCAACTAGCTCAAAAAAAAAAAAGTAAATCCACGAAATATAGCAAATGAAGTCAGAAATTGTTGAAATTTTATGATGTGCCTTTGAATGGTGCATTTTGAACACACAAGAAGTATGGAGTTCAAATAAGTTCACAAAAATGAAATCCCTTTGTAAGAGATGGGTTCTCGTTCGAAACCCTAATACTTCGAGAGAGATTGTCCATTTTGTACACGAAGTGCATCCAATTTTTGTTGTAGCCCTCTCAACTTTTTAACACATGCTATGTGGGTGAAATGATGATAGCATGCGAACTTTCAACATTTTTAGAGTTCATTTGTAGTGCTTTTCAATTTCAGGGTCAACTAGCTCAAAAAAAGAAGTAAATCCACGAAATATACCAAATGAAGTGAGAAATTGTTGAAATTTTGTGATGTGCCTTTGAATGGTGCATTTTGAACACACAAAACGTATGGAGTTCAAATAAGTTCACAAAAATGAAATCCCTTTGTAAGAGATGAGTTCTCCTTCGAAACCTTGATACTTCGAGAGAGATTGTCCGTTTTGTACACGAAGTGCATCCAGTTTTTGTCGTAGCCCTCTCAACTTTTTAACACATGCTATGTGGGTGAAATGATGATATCATGCCAACTTTCAACATTTTCAGAGTTAATTTGTAGTGCTTTTCGATTTCAGGGTCAACTAGCTCAAAAAAAAAGTAAATCCACGAAATATACCAAATGAAGTCAGAAATTGTTGAAATTTTGTGATGTGCCTTTGACTGATGCATTTTGAACACATAAAAAGTATGGAGTTCAAATAAGTTCACAAAAATGAAATCCCTTTGTAAGAGATGAGTTCTCGTTCGAAACCGTGATACTTCGAGAGAGATTGTCCGTTTTGTACACGAAGTGCATCCAGTTTTTGTCGTAGCCCTCTCAACTTTTTAACACATGCTATGTGGGTGAAATGATGATAGCATGCCAACTTTCAACATTTTCAGAGTTCATTTGTAGTGCTTTTCAATTTCAGGGTCAACTAGCTCAAAAAAAAGTAAATCCACAAAATATACCAAATGAAGTCAGAAATTGTTGAAATTTTGTGTTGTGCCTTTTAATGGTGCATTTTGAACACACAAAAAGTATGGAGTTCAAATAAGTTCACAAAAATGAAATCCCTTTGTAAGAGATCAGTTCTCGTTAGAAACCCTGATACTTCGAGGGAGATTGTCCGTTTTGTACATGAAGTGCATCCAGTTTTTGTCATAGCCCTCTCAACTTTTTAACACATGCTATGTGGGTGAAATGATGATAGCATGCCAACTTTCAACATTTTCAGAGTTCATTTATAGTGCTTTTCAATTTCAGGGTCAACTATCTAAAAGAAAATAAGTAAATCCACGAAATATACCAAATGAAGTCAGAAATTGTTGAAATTTTGTGCTGTGCCTTTGAATGGTGCATTTTGAACACACAAAAAGTATGGAGTTCAAATAAATTCACAAAAATGAAATCCCTTTGTAAGAGATGAGTTCTCGTTCGAAACCCTGATACTTCGTGAGAGATTGTCCATTTTGTACACGAAGTGCATCCAGTTTTTGTCGTAGCCCTCTCAACTTTTTAACACATGCTATGTGGATGAAATGATGATAGCATGCCAACTTTCAACATTTTCAGAGTTCATTTGTAGTGCTTTTCAATTTCAGGGTCAACTAGCTCAAAAAAAATAAGTAAATCCACGAAATATACCAAATGAAGTCAGAAATTGTTGAAATTTTGTGATGTGCCTTTGAATGGTTCATTTTGAATACACAAAAAGTATGGAGTTCAAATAAGTTCACAAAAATGAAATCCCTTTGTAAGAGATGAGTTCTTGTTCGAAACCCTGATACTTCGAGAGAGATTGTCCGTTTTGTACACGAAGTGCATCCAGTTTTTGTCGTAGCCCTCTCAACTTTTTAACACATGCTATGTGGGTGAAATGATGATAGCATGCGAACTTTCAACATTTTTAGAGTTCATTTGTAGTGCTTTTCAATTTCAGGGTCAACTAGCTCAAAAAAAATAAGTAAATCCACGAAATATACCAAATGAAGTCAGAAATTGTTGAAATTTTGTGATGTGCCTTTGAATGGTGCATTTTGAACACACAAGAAGTATGGAGTTCAAATAAGTTCACAAAAATGAAATCCCTTTGTAAGAGATGAGTTCTCGTTCGAAACCCTGATACTTCGAGAGAGATTGTCCGTTTTGTACACGAAGTGCATCCAGTTTTTGTCGTAGCCCTCTCAACTTTTTAACACATGCTATGTGGGTGAAATGATGATAGCATGCCAACTTTCAACATTTTCAGAGTTCATTTGTAGTGCTTTTCGATTTCAGGGTCAACTAGCTCAAAAATAATAAGTAAATCCACGAAATATACCAAATGGAGTCAAAAAGTATGGAGTTCAAAAAACCATATTATGAAATTAAATATTATCATTGGCGATTCATCTCTATTATGAAATCAAATATATCATAAAACCATTGCAGAACACATGACCAAATTAATACAAGTTCATCATCACATTAAAGCCAAATAACAGTAGTGATCAAATGTTATTATTGCAAAAAATAAATACATAAAGTTCTCTCATAAAACAACATACAACTATGTAAAACATTTAAATGCAACAACAAACGCGATCAAAATCGCAACTAAGGTAACAACTGACCCAACAGCATAATGATACCAAGCCTCTTTATCAATGGCATATTTTCTAATATTCCTAATCTTCAAGCGCATTTCATCCATCTTCAAGCGCATTGCATCCATCTTCAACCGCATCGCATCGATCTTCATCTTGCAATCATCGATGACATCGGCGACATGCAACTCCAGTTCCATATTCTTATCCTCAATTATTTTCAATTTTTTCTTCAAGTATATGTTTTCTTTTTCAACCAAATTTAACTTCTCGACAAGAATTTTTATGTGGGTTGGAATTTCCGGTTCACATACCTCCTAGATTAAAAAAATATATGTCACATTGGTCGTCATAATTGTCATAAACACTAAATAAAACAAATAGTTATAAAAGATAATATATACCACATCCGAATGATAGACAGGACGAGGGCCGACGGAGGCGGATACCAAAACCATCACACTATATAATAACAAAAAATAATGAAAGTGAGTAATTTATACAAGTATGTATCTAAATCATACAAGTAAGAATTTTTTGATTTTAAAAAGAAGATAAGAACAAGAGGCTCACCACGGTGGTGCTCGCAGTTGGTGCACGGCCAAACCTAGACAAATATTAAGGAAAATGGAGCTTGGAGGTCCAGATTGGAGAGGAGAAAGCTTAAGTAGAGTGGCTCGGGCATTTCATCGAACACGTCATGTGCATGAACTAGACTGGAAAGAGCATGGCATGGTCACACTTCAACAACCAAAAAACAGGGGATATGGTGGGCAGGGGCGAGGGTTTATACAGGCAAAACTTTAGTCCCGGTTCTTTCCACGCCCCGGGACTAAAGGCCCCTGCTTCCCGCCTTCTGGTCAGCCGAAAAAGGGCCTTTAGTCCCGGGTCATGGCTCCACCCGGGACTAAAGGGGTGTCTTTAGTCCCGGTTCGAGCCACGCCCCGGGACTAAAGGCCCCTGCTTCCCGCCTTCTGGTCAGCCGAAAAAGGGCCTTTAGTCCCGGTTCGTGGCTCCACCCGGGACTAAAGGGTCTTTAGTCCCGGATCGAGCCACGAACCGGGACTAAAGATTCACCTGTATAAGCGGGAGTTAGAAAATTTCGAACCCAAATTGTCCATTTTCTCTTCTTCTTCCTCTCGTTCTCCTGCCCGGCGCAGCAAGCGACAAACTCGACGACGCTGTCAGGCTGCCCGCCGTCCTGCTCGCCGCCGCCTGCCGTCCTCCTCGCCGTCGCCGTCGTCCTCCTCGCCGTGCGCCGCCCCGTCCTCCTCGCCGTCGTCGTCGTCCTGCTCGCCGCCGCCGTCCTCCTCGCCGCGCGCCGCCCTCCTCGCCGCGCGCCGTCGACACCTCCGGCTGGTAAGCCCCACGCCTCCTCCTCCCCAACACTCCGGCCAGCACAAGCAAAGAAGAAAAAGGAGAAGAAAGGAAGAAAAAAGAGAAGAAAGGAAGAAAAAGGAGAAGAAAGGAAGAAAAAGGAGAAGAAAAGAAGAAAAAGGAGAAGAAAGGAATAAAAAGGAGAAGAAAGGAAGAAAAAGGGAAGAAAGGAAGAAAAAGGAGAAGAAAGGAAGAAAAAGGAGAATAAGAAGAGGAGGAGAAGAAAAGAAGAAAAAGGAGAATAAGAAGAGGAGGAGAGGAGAAGAAGAGGAAAAATAGAAGAAGAGGAGAAGTAGAAGTAGAAGAAGAAGTAGAAAAAGAGGAAAAAATAGTTTAGGGCTATAAGAAGAAGAACTATTTTTTTTGTCATTTAATTTTGTTATTGTATAGTGTATATGCTTAAGTGTTAATAGTGTTTCTTAGATTATTGCTTAGTTTTGCTATTGTATATGCTTAAGTGTTAATAGTTTAATTTTTATATTGTATATGCTTAAGTGTTAATAGTTTATTTTTAGCAAGAGAATTAATAGAACTAGTTTAATTATGCTATTGTATATGCTTAAGTGTCCGGGACTGGGCTCCGCCCGGCTGGTATTTTAGAGTTTAGGTTCTAGCCAAGACCCGGGACTAAAGGTCCTCCTATATAAAACGAGCCTTCGAAGTTTCCAACCCCTCTTATATAATTTGTTAGTTTATTAGTTAATCAAATGTCCGTTTTTTGCAAAACTATGGATCCACATATCAGGAACCTCGAAGAGGAAGAACTTCTCGAAGATATAATCAAAGACGGCCCCGACGTTGAACCAGCCGAATCTCCGTCGTCATATCTAAACCCCTCCGGATATGGAATGGAGGTCGAGCGACACGAAGATGAAGCCGCTGATGGGGCAGGAGATAGGTCCAATGACGGAGAAGGTGATAGCTCCACTGATGGAGAAGCCGGTGGAGAAGCCGGTGAAGAAATAATAAAGTCCGGCGAGGTATACATATGAAGTTCGACAATCACTTGTAATATGTGAAAAATATTGGAGATAGCTCTATATTGTATACATATACATTCATTTGACGAATGTTTCTCCCTCTTAGGCCTTCACATCGAGCAAATCTACGAAACGAGGCCCGACTAGAAAGTTGGATGCACGGACGCATTACACCTTTGAGGTGATAATGCCTACGGGCGAACCCAAGCTTCCTAAGAATGCTGCTGACACATTCAAGAAGCAATGCGGAGTTCTCGTTAGGGATCACGTCCCGATCAGCGTTCGGGAGTGGAACAAGCGCAAAGGGGCAGCCGATAGTGACTATGTCGCGGAAAGGTACAAAGATAATCTTTGGAATGATCTCATGTCACATTTCAACCTGCCAGAATGTGAGAATGAAGACGCCGCAGATAAACTGAGGGCCAAAGTCAAGCAGTGGACTCTAAATAAGATGGCCGAACTGTTCCGTAGCTGGAAGAAGAAGCTATGGAAAAACTATCTGAAGACAAAGAAAGTGTCAGTATTCGAGGGGTATCTAGCCAAGCAGGTGAATCACTGGAAGGAATTTCAAGAGTACAAGGAGTCAGAAGATGCCCAGGCATTATCAGAAAAGAACAAGATAAATGCCGACAAGAAGAAATATCACCACAAGCTGGGGCCAGGGGGCTATGAGACTGCCATCCCAAAGTGGGATAAGAAAGAGCAAGATCTGATAGATAAAGGCATCGTACCTGAACCACTCCGTAATGAGTGGGAATTGAGAGCAAGAAATTGGTTCCTTGCGCATGGTGGGTCGTACGTCGAAAAAATAGGGGACCTCATCTGCAATGACAATCTTAGGATAGTGAAAGAAATTAAGGAGGGACAAAGAAAGTTCACTGCGGATAGAGATAAAGATTTTCTCACACTGGTCCTCGGCAATGACGAACATGGAGGACGAACACGAGGCTTCGGTCCATCTTACCCGTGGTGGCTTGGGTTTGCCAGAGACCAAGACACTTACAGAAGCCGAGAGAGAGCAAAGAAGCGACAACAGGATGAGGAGAATGACAAGTTCAACCAGTTGCTTGCCAGGATTAACGAGCAACAGAAGCAGATTGATGAGCTTAGAGGAGTACCGCGCCAGGAAGATCCTGCACTTGATATTACCGGCGCCCCATCTAAGCGGAAAAGCAGCATGGCTGAATCTGAGGCCCCGCCCGACGATGAACGAAGAATGATAGAGGGCGGTCCTGGCTACCCCGTGGATGGAATCAAGGATTCAACATCATGTGAACTTCATCAGAAATTCAAGAACATATCCATGAAGGTGGCCGTCGGACAAGCTTTACCTTCTGGCCCTAATGCACGCTGGCATGGCCGTGAGATTCCAGCTGGCTTTGCTAAAGTCGGGGTGGATGAAATCATGACGGGGTTTAATGATATGGAGCTCGACATAGCTGGACCCGAAGATGAGAGGACACTCGGAGAAGTACTTGGTGGAGTCATCCTATGGGACAAGAACTACATCAAGCTTCCAGGCTCGGCCCCAAGGACAACACCGCCTCCGAGTCGTCGCAGGTCACCTACACCTCCATTACCTCCAAGCCCTCCACATGACGTCGGCCAACACAACACGAGTCCATCTCGATCACCGCCGCCGGACTTGGGTCGCCCGTCTCCGCCGCTGCCCGCTCCGGATACAAAACCTGAGCCTGCCATGGATACAAAGCGGGAGCGTGCCACCAAGAACGCTCCGCCGCTGCCCGCTCCGGATACAAACCCTGAGCCTGCCACGGATACAAAGCGGGAGCGTGCCACCAAGAACGCTCCGCCGCTGCCCGCTCCGGATACAAACCCTGAGCCTGCCACGGATACAAAGCGGGAGCGTGCCACCAAGAACGCTCCGCCGCCGCCCGCTCCGGATACAAAGCCTGAGCCTGCCACGGATACAAAGCGGGAGCGTGCCACCAAGAACGCAACGCCGCCGCCCGCTCTGGATACAAAGCCTGAGCCTGCCACGGATACAAAGCGGGAGCGTGCCACCAAGAACGCTCCGCCGCCGCCCGCTCCGGATACAAAGCCTGAGCCTGCCACGGATACAAAGCGGGAGCGTGCCACCAAGAACGCAACGCCGCCACCTGCTCCGGATACAAAGCCTGAGCCTGCCACGGATACAAAGCAGGAGCGTGCCACCAAGAACGCTCCGCCGACGATTTCTAAGCCACAGAGCACCCCAAAGCGCAAACGGTCGCCCCTCCCAAAGGTACGTCATGCTAATCTTCCTATCGGACCTTATGATCGTACCCCCGAGGAAAACGCCAGGATAGCAAAGGAACATCATGATGCGCAGATGAAAAAGAAGGAACCCGAGCCCCGCCCGGAATACACCTAGAAGCAAATAGCATTTGCAAAATACTTCACGACCCTTTCATCATAGTATGACTTATACCATAAGCCTGATGACTATACACGCACATTGCAGAAGGAAGTGAAAAAGAGAAGATCTCAATCACCGCCGCCGGACTTGGGTCGTCCGTCTCCGCCGCCGCCCGCTCCGGATACTAAGCGGGAGCGTGCCACCAAGAACGCTCCGCCGACGATTCCTAAGCCACAGAGCACCCCAAAGCACAAACGGTCGCCCCTCCCAAAGGTACGTCTGCTAATCTTCCTATCAGACCTTATGACTTACACCATAAGCCTGATGACTATACACGCACATTGCAGAAGGAAGTGAAAAAGAGCAGTTCAACTACAAGCAAGAAAAAATCAGACGTTCCTCAGCTTGGACAACAGGCCAAACAGTCGATCCCACCCCTCAAGGTGTTAACCGAGAATGTTCCCCCTCCGGTGCAGGGGCTAGCTTTAGAAAGAGCAAAGGAGTTGGCGGCTCAATGTGGTATCTTGGTTGAAGAATTGCTGTCTTCCCAAGACGACAAGATACCCAAGGCTGTGGTAGCCCCTAAGCCAAAGTTTGTCATGGGTGAGCCTTTGGTCAGCAAAGATGATCTCCCAACAAATATGTGTTACTTGCATACATGGTACTTAAGTGAATCAAAGAAGGGGAGAACGATGAGCGTGCTGAGTGTGCCACGGGAGTACTACGGCCGCCCCGAAGAAATCCATATCGACTTTGATGAACTCTTCCAGATGTACAATGGCGACGCCCTCGACAAATCGCTTATGACTTGCTATTGTCTTTAAGTTTTTCAATTCGTTGTCTACATATAACTTGTTTAGTTATTTCAATTCATCGTCTATATATAACTTGTACTCTATTATGCAGAATGAAGATTCTGGATTGTAAAAGTAAGAGCATCATAAATATTGGGTTTATTGACCCAGATAAAATACATATAGCGACGCTAACTAATTATCCCAAGGAGACGGAGGAAAACCTTCTAAGGTTTCTAACAGATCAAAATTTCTGTGACCACATACTGTTTCCATACAACTTCAAGTGAGGGTCTTTACTCTGTTGTGTCCATTCACTTATAAGTGTAATTGATAAGTTACTGACACATATATATATATATACATGTGCAGCTTCCATTGCATTATGTTGGACATTCAAATTGATAAGGGAAGAATTGATGCCTTCGACCCATTATCGAGACCCTTGGAACAGTTCCAAAGCCTGCAGGACATGCTCCAAGGGTAATTTTAATCATTCTTGCGCTCTATCGGTCTCTTTCGATGATTTTCTGACATATCAATTAATGAAAAACTTAGCAAATCATTATCCTTGTCGGGCAGGGTTTGGAAGCGGTTCAAGTGCGTGACTCCCGGTAAATTTCGTGAGAAGCTGACCTTTAGAGCAGCTCAGGTAAGTAGTAGTATGATATACTTCTATTAATTTTCAATACATCTATGATGCTAGATTATTATTTTGATTACATATATTCTATTCTCGTAAAGTGCGATGAGCAGCCACGGGGAACGCATCTATGCGGATACTATGTTTGCGAGACCATTCGCACGTTTACCTCTGAGCTCAAGGAGCACAGATTCGACGTAAGCAATGAACATTCACACCTCTATTTTTACCCATATTCATCTCCTCTTCTTATATAGCACACGGCCATGAGGACGAAGGTCCTACCAGAGCAACGTGCGATTGCTGTTGCAGAGGAGCTTGCGGGATTTCTGAGAACGGAAGCTATAGATGACAAAGGACGACTTAGTGTAAATAGGGGCCATTACTGATGTTCGTCCATGTAATCGAATAGACGGGCTCTAGTCCCGATAATTCAGATCTGCATATAATTGTATATATATGCTCGCTTGTAAGATAAGTTAATCTTATATATATACGCATAATTATTTCAATTTAAATTATATGAAAACTAATTTCCGAACACCAAACGAGGCATCACGTTAATCTCCCGAACACCTAAACCCTAAAACCCTAAAACCAAAAATAATTTTCATTAAAAAAACCCCCAAAACCAGCAAAATCTGAAAATCTTTAGTCACGGACCGTTTAACGAACCGGGACTAAAGGGCCTGCCCCTGGGGCGCTACGAGGCGCCCACGTGGAGCACCTTTAGTCCCGGCGTGTAAGAGGACCAGGACGAAAAGGTTAGGCCTTTAGTCCCGCCCCTTTAGTCCCGGTTGGTGAACCTGGACTAAAGCCCCTTACGGGCCGGGGCTATAGGCCCTGTCCCCACTAGTGCAGAACAAACTCATGAGAAAGATTTCGTCGGATATTTTCGTGGACAGGAATCCACTAGATGTCGAACCCCGACCGAACATCATGCATTTGTTAGAAGATTGTCCTATAAGCAACTACTAGAATTTCCACCTATGAATTCCTGAAATATCTGGTCATGCAATCTGGTACACGGATACAAGGAGTAATATCACACAACTCCTATACTAACCCGTCACCTGTATCACATCCGTCAACACACGACCAGAATCTCGGACCTTCATCTACTACAGACCCTCGTGATCACAATGATACAAAGTATGGCAGTATTCCCGAACAATCTGCACCAGTACTGGGGACATCGGGGTTATCTCGCCACTACTAGTATTGAAGCAATTACAAACATCCTTCGTACTGAGATACTAAGAAATCTGAATGATAACGATGTGCTCGAGAATCCCCTGGAGCTCAACTCCCCTGAAACTCAAAGCAGATAGGAGGCACCAAGACAGAACTCCGTCACATCTGCATTATATAGATCTCAAAAATATCTGCGTGATCCTAAATTTTTTTTTTGAGTGGGAAGAGGAGTAGAATAAATTATTACGCCAAGATTCCTCACCAGAGCATAGAAGAGGAGAAAAAAGAATCCTACTCTCCGATATATAACTAGACTCAAAGTATTTTTTCACTAGACTCGTCTCGGCCAAGTTCGATCAATCAAGGGGGCTCCTAGGTCGGTACTGCTCTCATACCAACTTGTCAGGCCCAAGATGTGACCCTATCCTCAATTTGGCACGAAGGCCTCGTTAGGGATAGAAGCGCATCTCGTCGTGTCGCAAGAATGGATATCGTTACAAGTGCATGTACTGAAAAGAAGACATATATATATATATATATATATATATAGAATTGGCTTACACTCGCCACAAGCTACATAAGAGTCACAGCAGTACAGTACATGATCATCAAGAGTAAGAGCAGGGTCCGACTATGGACGAAAACAAACGACAAAAGAAGAACGACGTCCATCCTTGCTATCCCAGGCTGCCGGCCTGGAACCCATCCTAGATCGATGAAGAAGAAGAAGAAGAAGCAACTCCAAATGAACACTCAACGCGCTCGCGTCAAGTAACCTTTACATGTACCTGCAACTGGGGTTGTAGTAATCTGTGAGCCACAGGGGACTCACCAATCTCATTTCCAAAGGTATCAAGACTAGCAAAGCTTATTAGGTGAGGTATGGTTAAGTGGTGAGGTTGCAGCAGCGGCTAAGCATATATTTGGTGGCTAAACTTACGAGTACAAGAAATAAGAGGGGGAAGATCTATGCATAACGGACGTGTCTACTGATGATCAAATGAATGATCCTAAACACCTACCTGCGTCAGACATAACCCCACCGTGTCCTCGATCGGAGAAGGAACTCACGAAAGAGATAGTCACGGTTACACACACAGTTGGCAAGTTTTAATTAAGTTATCTTCAAGTTATCTAGAACCAGTGTCAAAAAAAGTTAACCCTGCAGGCAAGGCTTTCCGAAAAGATTTAACCCTGCAGGGGTGCTCCAACTAGTCCATCACAAATTACCATAAGCCGCATAGAAATCCTCAATCACGAAGCTCGCGATCTCGTCGGATTCCCTAGTGGAAAACCTCAACTCTGAGATTACCCAAAGCATCACCGGAATCCCGATGCACAAGATATCTCGTCAAAGGTAAAACTAATCCAGCAAGGCCGCCCGGCGTGTCGACGATCCCGATAGGAGCCGCGTATCTTGTTCTTAGGACACGAAGGATAAGCGAAGCATACGAGTGCCAAACCTCGAGTTCCCTCACGGTGGCCCCGCACGGTGCTCTGTTTTGGACCAGCACTGGCCCTCCCTGTATTATGTAGAATTACTCCTCGGGTAGCGCTAACTCCCTATGCATTTCAATATTATCAAGTTATTATGTTGGGCAAATGTAGTACCAATGTTGGGCCTTGCCAGACCAGCTTTAATCTAAAATGAATTATCAAGGGGGTCCCCATAACAACCCCGATTGTGTTAGGAGCGCTCAATTATGGAACATAACACCGGTAGCCGAAACTAAGGGGGCAAAGGTGTAACAAAACACCAGGCTAGAAAGGCCGAGCCTTCCACCCATTACCAAGTATATAGGTGCATTAAATTAAATAGCATTAATATGGTGATATGACAAGGGACCCATGTTATCACATGGAAGCAACTGCACCTACAACTAGCAACGCTAACACAGGGTTAAGCAAGCAGTAACATAGCCAAACAGTGGTTTGCTAGGTTGAACAGGTTGAAGGTATTCATGGCATTGTTGAGAGACTGATATTTAACATGTGGTAGGCAACGAGACATAATCGATAGAAGCGATGAAACTAGCATGGAAATGATAGTAATGGTATCTGGGGAAATGGCATCTTGCCTGAGATCCCGCTTGGAAGAAGAATGCCTCCGTGAAGCAGACGAACCGACGTAGTCGAACGGGTCCTCACAATCCGGCACGTTGCGGAAATCTATCGAGACGAAGCAAAACGGAACACAAATCATCACACGGAATTCACCACACGATGCACTACACATATGATGCATGAGCAGCTGAATACATGCAAGTCACGACATGACAATTCACGCATACAGACACTACACATTAAGTGAAGTTCAATATGCAACGAGATGCATATCGACGAAACTCCACGTATGAATTATTTAGTTTACTCCCGGTTATTTACACGGCAATATTAATATTGTCAACCATGCACGAGGTGAAGCGGAAATTATACTACCTATCTAGACATTTTAAATGAGGTCGGAAATGACATATAGCATCTCCGAGACGACCTCACATGTTAATTTACAATTCTGTCCAGATCTGAACTAATTCTTTTAATTAGTCGTTAAACAGAAAAAAAATAGGTTCACGTGATTCTACGCGTCGAGACAAGCAATCTACACATAAAGAACATCTCCAACGGAGCTACGGATCAAAAGTTACAAGCACCGCAAGATATGATGGCATGAATGCAATAAGTGCGCAAGGACGCCTACGAGCACTTCAAAACATGCAACCAGCAAGATAAAATGAAACTACACGACATTCTAAGAAAGTTTCATGTAGGACACGATCAAATCGGAGCTACGGTTCAACAACTACGAGCAAAACAAGAAATCTTCATAATCTGCCAAAATCAGCCACATAGCATTTTCTACACCCCACAACTACGAGCTACACAACTCCGATAAACTCAAGCAAGGCATGACACGAAAGAGGGCAAGAAGCACTACTACAAACAACTAACAACAACTAGCATGGCAGCAAGGAACACTAGGAAAAGAAGTCACAAAATGGCTTCCCACACACTATTTCAGACTTAGTGAAAATTACACCTCATGAAAGTGCAGTTTTCGATCTGAAGCAATATTGACAGCAGAAAAACCTATAGCTACAGGACTCCAAATGGCATGAAAATTCACAGCATGCTAGAGAAACACAAGGGGTACAACTAACTCCATTGGACCAACCTCAAAAGAGCTACATATCACAAGATGGAAGCAAGACAAGACAACAACAAAATATAACAGATTCCAGCACTATTTCTAGCAGCTTGAGAGCAAGCAAACCACACGTAAACATGCATTTCTATTGCAACCAAAATTACCAGGGGCTAGACTAAACATCCAAGAACAACTCCCTAGTTGACAACTCTATCAAACGAAGCACGGAATAAATCCTACGAATTAAACAAAAGGGCATCACGGCAAAATATCGCGCGAACTAACTTGCTCTAATGCTAAAAATAATTGCACAGGAAAATCCATGTGATTTTTCTACCCCGGAAACATATAAAATATGTGGGGTTGCAACACAAAATATAGCCACACATAAATACGAGATAAATAACCTATACACGGGAAAATAAACAGCCGGCAATCCCTACACGTAAAAATACCAATGACAATTCTAAAATACATGGAATAATGGTTCCTAAAACATGGGCATTTCTAATACGGTATTCGGGCTATTCAAACATGCGCGGAAAAATAACACGGGACCAAGTCAATATAAACAGCACACATATCTAGGCATTCGACATGCAAAACTACATCAATAAAAAAATGCAAGTTGTAAATTCGTAATCTACGCGGAATTCTACACGAGATACATATCTAAATCTTCGCAATCCGACTTACGGTAATTAAACTACGGGCGTTTTAAAATACGTCTATTTACTGGAATTTAATTAATTCCTAAATATCCCTAAACGAAAATAACTACCGGGCCGAAACTATTCCTAATGGGCTACACCACAGCGAGCATCACATAGTTATAAGGCGCCACGGGCGCTGGTTAGGGAGGCAGGCTCACCTTGGGCCGAAAGGAGCTGGAGGCCGAGGCGCTTGTGTGGGAGAGCAGGTCGGGCGAGGCGCTACTGGGCCGGGGCGATGGCCGCCTGGGCCGTCGGCGCGCTGGAGAGGGCCCAGGAGCGGGAGGGGCGACGCACGAGGGCGGTTCGTCCTCCTCTGTCCCGAGCAGAGGGAGGCGGCGGCTGCGCCATGGCAGCGGCACGGAGGCCGAGCTCCGGCATGTCACGGGAGACGGGGACGGTCGGCTCTAAGAGGGGAACCCCGGATCCATCCATTCCCAGCGCGGGAGCAGCATGATGGTGTAGATCGGCCAAAAGGGCGAGCTGCTCCTCGAGCCCTTGCGACTGGCTACCGGAGGGGAACACGGCAGGTGTGCAGGCCATGGCGGCGGAGATCCGGCGACGCGAGACCTGCGGGGCGGCGACCGGAGGGCGCGGCGACTGCGGCTTGCGGCCGGCAATGGAGATCCGGCGACGCGTGACCTCGACGAGGGAGCAGATGCCTCGGGCGGAGCTCGGGAGGCTGGCCAGATGGGCTTCACGGCGGGCCGCGCGCGGGCTCGGGCGGGCCCGACGGCTGGTGGAGGAGAGAGAGAGCAGGTGGGAGTGGCTGGCTGGGGTTGGTGGCGCGGAAAACGAGGAAGACCTAGGGTTTGTTGTCTAAATAATAGGGGGATCTATATATAGACAAACGGGGGGCAAGGGTTATCCGAATTCGGCCCCGTTTTCGCCCACGCGATCGGAATCGTACGAACTCGTACGCAGGGTAGGCTAAGTGAACGTGTAGAGTAGGCTAGCCGGGGAAGAGAGGGAAACAGTGCGGCGCGGCAACGCGTTTTTAAAACAACGAAAAACGTCCGACGGTAGACCGAATACGGTGCCGCTACGGTCGACCGTTCGGGTACCAGACGGACTCCGATTGTGACGAAACTTGACAGGCGGCCTACCTATATTTAATCACGACCGCTTGCCAAGTTTCACCCCGATCAGAGAAAGTTTTACGCACACTTTTAAAACAGGGTTTTCACGATGCCGTGGGCGCGTGCGTGTGCGGTCGGGCTCAGAACGGACAACGACGAGAACCGACAACTAACAACGGATACAAGTTTTGAAAACTGGCGGCAACGGAGATGCCGATGCAATGGTGATGATGTGCATGATGCGATGATGATGCGACAAATAAAATAAGCCACACGACGAAAACGGAAATAAAGGGGAATCTTGTGGGGCGTCAGCAACGGACTGTCACACTATTATTGATGATTATTCGACAAAAGTTTGGCCTTATTTCTTGAAGCATAAATGGCAAGCTTTCTCAACTTTGAAGGAGTGGAAGATTATGATTGAAAGACAAACTGAAAAGAAGGTAAAAATACATCGCACTGATAATGGTATGGAATTCTGTTCTAAGCAATTTGGGAATTATTGCAAGTCTGAAGGCATTGTCAGACACCACACCGTTCCTTATACTCCTCAACAAAACGGTGTTGCTGAGCGTATGAACAGGACCATTATTTCCAAAGCCCGTTGCATGCTGTCCAATGCAAGTTTGCATAGGCGTTTTGGGGATGAGGCCGCTTCCACTGCTTGTTATCTCATCAACCGTTCACCATCTATTCCTCTTAATAAGAAAACTCCAATTGAGGTATGGTATGGTTCACCTGGTGATTATTCACAGTTGCGAGTTTTTTGTTGCACTGTTTATGCTCATGTTGATAATGGAAAGTTGGAGCCTAGGGCTGTTAAGTGCATCTTTCTTGGTTATAAATCTGGTGTTAAAGGTTTTAAATTGTGGAATCCTGAAACACAAAAGATTGTTATCAGCAGGAACGTTATCTTCAATGAATCTGCTATGTTAAATGATGTTGCATCTACTAATGTTCCAATTGAGAGTGAACAACAGCCTACTGTTCAGCAGCCTACTGTTCAGGTGGAGCATGTTATCGATTCAGGTGATACTTATGATAAGGAAAATGTTGATGCACATGATGAACCCGTCTTTGATGATGAACATGTCACTCCAAATCAGCCTATTGTTCCATCCGGTTGGAATCTCGCGCGTGACAGAGTTAGGCGGGGTATTAATGCACTTGAAAGGTTAATTGAGGGGTGCAATATTGTTTCTTTTGCTTTATCTGTTGCAGAATAAATTGAAGGTAATGCTGAGCCATCTTCATATTCAGAGGCTATTATTTCTGGTGATAGTAATAAGTGGATGACCGCTATGCATGATGAGATGGAATCACTTGAAAATAATGGCACTTGGAATTTGGTAAGATTACCTAGAGAGAAGAAACATATTCGTTGCAAGTGGGTTTTCAAAATAAAGGAAGGTGTTTCTCCTAATGATGAGGCAAGATATAAAACAAGCTCTATTCGCACTTTACTTGGTATTGTTGCCATGAATGATTTTGAGCTTGAACAATTGGATGTTAAAACTGCATTCTTACATGGAGAATTAGAAAAGGATATTTATATGGAACAACCTGAAGGTTTTGTTATTCCTGGAAAAGAAAAGCTTGTATGTAAGTTAACGAAATCTCTTTATGGATTGAAGCAATCCCCTCGACAGTGGTACAAGAGATTTGACACCTTTATGCTCTCTCAAGGTTTCAATCGGTCTAATTATGATAGTTGTGTTCATTTGAAAATTGTCAATGGTTCAGCTATTTATTTGCTTCTTTATGTTGATGATATGTTAATTGCTGCAAAGAGCATGTCAGAGATTGATGAACTAAAGAAGCAATTGAGTAATGAATTTGAGATGAAGGATTTGGGTGCAGCAAAGAAAATACTTGGCATGGAAATATCCACAGATAGACCGTCTAGAAAATTATATCTCAGCCAGAAGGGATATATTGATAAAGTTCTTCATCGTTTTAATATGCATAATGCCAAGCTAGTAAGTACTCCGTTAGCTGCACACTTCAAATTATCATCAGCCTTATGTCGTGAGTCAGATACAGATATTGAGTACATGTCTAGAGTTCCCTATTCGAGTGCAGTTGGTTCACTTATGTATGCCATGGTTTGTTCTTGTTCGGATTTATCTTATGCACTAAGTGTTGTTAGTAGATACATGGCTAATCCTGGAAAAGAGCATTGGAATGCAGTTGAGTGGATTTTCAGATACCTGCAAGGTACTTCTAATGCTTATTTACAGTTTGGGAATACTGGAGATGGACTTGTTGGTTTTGTTGATTCTGATTTTGCTGGTGATTTGGATAAGAGAAGATCGCTCACAGGTTATGTTTTCACCATTGGTGGTTGTGCTGTGAGTTGGAGAGCAACTTTGCAGTCTATTGTGGCTTGTTCCACTACTGATGCCGAGTATATGGCTATTTCTGAGGCATGCAAAGAAGCTATCTAGTTGAGAGGTTTGTACACTGAGCTTTGTGGAGACTCATCTTGCCCTACCATATTTTCTGTTAGTCAAAGTGCTATATATCTTACAAAGAATCCAATGTATCATGAGAGAGCGAAACACATTGATGTCAGATTTCACTATGTTCGAGATGTTGCTAAAGGTGATTTGAAGGTATGCAAGATAAGTACTCATGATAATCGAGCTGATATGATGACAAAGCCAGTTCCTACCAATAAGTTTGAGATTTGCTCAGGCTTAGTTGGTATTTCTCACTAGTCCTTTGGACTTTGACGCACAAGGTGTTTATGCTGATTTGGATGGAGTTATTCATTTCTTCGATTACTGGAGGGAATTTGGCTCAAGGTGAAGATTGTTAAATTGTGATCCAAATTCTACCGTATTGGACTAGACGTAGTAAAAACGGTGTGGACCTTTGCGTTGGTACCGACGCGTACGAGTACAACTCGTTTACTTGTCCTCCAAGGACCCTCATGTATTGCCCTTCATATATACTCCATGTAGTCGCACCTAAAGACGGTATGTCGTCTCGTGCTTGTAATACTCCACCCTCATAGTGATTGCGCCTTCGTGCGTCCGTGGTTTTCTCCCGCAAGGGTTTCCACGTAAAATCCCTGTCTCTTGTGTCTCGTTGATCTCGCTTTATCTAACACCTGTGGCACCAAATAAAAAATGCCAGTGGTTTGGCCACATACATGTCTTTTTTTGCGATTTTGTTTTTGGATTGCTCACAATCTGCCGTATAAAGGTCCTCTACGGCTCCTGGTCGAGAGTGGAGTACTGTGCGAGTTTCTTGTCAAGCATGCTACCTCTGTATTAAAATATAAGACATGTTTGTAGTTTCATTTGAACTATAAAAACGTCTTATATCTTGGTACGGATGAAGTAGATGTCAAGTAGTAGCTTCCGGCAATCCAACATCTCCTGATATGAGTAATACGAGATTTTCTAGTGAGCAATACATGTCTCCTTTCTATAAAATGTCTTTTCTAATCTGTTAATGGGAATGGCATGCAAGTTTCATGAAACAAAAACAAAGGTGAGCGTTGGAAACTTTTAACTGTTACAACATATGTTTGTTCACTCGTTTTATTGAGCAACTGTGGTGGCACAAATAACGAACATTCCATGGATATTTAGTATTCCACCGTAAGGAGGAACCCCCCCCCCCCTCCCTCGCGTCACCCCTATCGGGCGACCAAACCCTACCCCCCCCCCCCCCCCTCCTCTCCCCACTGCCGCCCGAGGACGTCGGCGGCCTTGCTGTGTGGCCTTCAATGAGGACGCCGGTGATGCTCTGCTGCCCTGCCCCGGGTGAAGATGGCAACGCAAATCTCACCAATGGATGGTGTCTTAGGGCATGCTCACCAACTGGATGCTGCATCTGCATGCACTTTTTATAAAATGTCCCGCAGCATTGCATGACAGGTCCGGATCCTATGTCGAGTTTGCCTCCTTCTAGGACCATTCACCAACTCCCACAAAGACCACCACTCAAGCACATATCTCCTTTGCCTTCCCATAGTAGCCCTCCAACTCCTCTACAAACAGGCCATCCCCGATCAGGACCTTCCCGCCTCCGCGCGGGCTTTATTGGCCGACGCGCGCTGGCGACAGCGAGAGGGGGGAGTAGATGGGGCGGCTGCTCGGGTTTCGGTCGCCCGTCTGGTCCTACTCACAAAAGTGTTTCAAGCATATATGTTCTCCTAATGTATTTTCATGAAAGCGTATGGTCGTAAATCCTAAAATGAATTCAAAAATAATTCAAGCATGAGACTTGAAACCTGATGAGTTGGGGACAGCACCGTCCCTCTAACCATCCAACTACATGTTGATTTGCTAATAATAAGAAATACTGTAACTGGTGAATAAATCGTGATCTGCAAAGTTGTTTCGAAGTGCCGCTAGTGTGCGCTGGTGGCATCACATTGGCTTTTACTTTTTTTTTTGCTAGTGACACGCCAAAACTATGCATGGTACAAAAAAAAAAAAAACAATCGCCCATGTTGTTGCGCGCGGCAGATTGGATGCCATGTCGCAACCGAACAAACTAAGCGCACTTTTCAGGTAGGGTATCCATCTATCTCCAGCATGCACGCACACACCTAGCTAGCACCTAACCCACATCTGAACCCGGTTCAAAGCAAGTTGCGTCAGCATATATATAGTTCTCGTCGGGATTGAGCAGATAATGCCGATCCTCGCCAGCACCTCTCCCTCGATCTACATTCCTCGGTGGCGATAAGCACCGAGGCCGATCGCCGTCGCGCGCGCACCCAACAGGAGGAGAGCGACGGTGCATGGCCACTGGGCGTGGTGGGGGTGCCGTCTGCTCCCTCTCCGGGCCGGCTCTCCCTCTCGCACCCACGTCGATCGCGCTGCGCCGCGCACAATGCTCGCTCCCTCCCCCTTCCGTTGGATTCCACGCGCCCACTCGCTCGCTCACTCACTCGGCCGCAACGCAACGCCTTGTTCGCCTGAGCTAGCTAACCATCGACCGACGGCGACGGCGACGGCGGCGGACATATAGATGCTCCGATCTAGCTAGGGCGGCGTGAAAGGAAAATCAAAAGGTGGCCGGCCGGGGTCCCTGTCCGTCTCGACTGGAGCGGCCACCGCCCGCCGGAGAGTAGTTGCTTTCGTGCGCTTCAAGAGATCCCGATCGATGGCACCTGGTGGGGGGTGGCCGGTAGTCTCCTTCCTCTGCTACATCGATTATTGGTCACGTACGTCGAGTTCGATGAGTTTTCGTGTCCCTTCACGCTTTATTTATGTTTCGTCTTCGATTTTCTTATCAGCGCAAAGAGGAGTACTGCGGTGTCATAATTTGTGACAGCGATTTTGGTAGTTGGTGCGCAAAAGAAACACAAATTCTTCTTTCTCTCTGACATGACAACTGAGACATCTGGTTTACCAGCGCCACAAAATATGCAATTATTCGAGTAAGACGAAACCGCAACAGTGTTCGAATTCCCGTGTGCTTTCTCCAGGATTATCGTTAACCAGAAGTTTGAAGTCTAAGAAAAATTCGGCAGAATGTGTGCAATTCTAGTCAAGCGCTTGAATAGGGTTTCTTCCAGGAGGCGAGTAGGACGTGGCGGCTGCTCCTCCCCTCCAACCGCCGGCTCCGCCTCGGAATGGAGGAACCCCTGATCTAAGGCCCTGTTCGGTATCGCTCCGCTACACAACTCAGCTCGGAGGGGAGTTGATGGAGCTGCACTTTCCCCACTCGTGGATTCTGAAAATGGGTGATTACCGAACATGTTCTAAGTCTCCCGGTCTGTTATAGAGGTACAAACAATTGTAAAGTTTATCTTCAATCTGCGGTGGTGAGACGATAGCGTCGTTGGCATAGAATAGACTATGCCCGCCTCACGATCATCCTGGTGTTGTTTTGCATCGTCGGGAGGGCGATTGAGGAAGTGGTCCTCTTGGAGGCAGAGTTTCGTCGTTGAGATGATCATCTAGGCTTAGATCCACCTGGAATCTATCCGGCAGGACATAATCGAGGGAGCTTCGGCTTGGATCCATCTCACCTCCTCATGTCTGCAATGTTATGGTTTCTTGTCGGGCATACATATCGGTGCGTTCTTGTTGAAGGGCATCATATCAATTCAGGGGCACAATAACATCAGCTGTGGCTTCGTGGCGTTGGTCTCTACATGCACGAGGACTTCCCGATCATTGACAAGGTGAGACCGGCTCCAATTGAAAAGCAGCGATGCGCCTCGTCAACTCATTTCGTTGGTGGTAGTACTCGAAAAGTGGTTTAGGGAACTTTTTGTAACTTTTATTTATTATGTTTGAGTTATTTTGTATTTCTGATGGCTTTTCTTTTATACAATCGAAGTCGTTCACGTACACAAGCATACAAGGATGCACACACGTACAGTTTTCTCCGATGAACACCTATGAAAGACTAAGCAAGCACATTATCTTGACATTGAAAATCTCGTTATAGACACCTTTCTAGTCGACAGGAACTTTTCCATCCGTTAAACACGCATCATCAAAAGACCTAGAATAAATTAAAAAAATACGAGCATCAATGTTATGTTCGAGACTTGAACTCCGATACGCAGAGAGTATCACTGTACTCCTAATCATTCAACCACGTATTGGTTGGCACTTCTATGACCCTTTATAATGGATCCGAAGCTATTTACAAAAGAAAAAAGTGCTCAAATCTTATAGTCTAAGCTTAGACAGAGCATAGACAGCCACGAAGGAGGTTTGTCCTAGTAGCACCTAAAAAGTCACGCTGGAAATTCCGGTCACGTGGGCCCACGGGAGTCGCATAAGCATAAATACACTCGCATCCACTCGATTCCCAGCTATGCTAGGAATAGAGTGAAGGTGGTTGGGGTTGGGGCAATTGGCATGCACAGTTGGAGCGCGCCCACTCCATGAGCATGACCGCCTCCTCTAGATAGGAAGCCGCTGCCCCCCGTCCGGACGACGAGCCTGGTTACGTTGATGATCGGCCGGGCAGGGCATGGACGAGCTCCTCCTCCTCTTCCTGCTCAAAATGGAGGCTTTCCACATACAATTCTCTCGCAGCTCCTGAATCTCGTAGCCTAGAGCGCACACGCTAGGTTGGTAGATTGCTGCTGGTGGATAGGTACGTGCGTTTTGTAGGCATTAGGCAGCAGCAGGGCAGGTGCTGTGTGGTTGTCGTGGTACAAATCACGTGCTGCTGCTGCTGCTGGTGGTGGTGGATGGGTTTCATGGCCGGGATGCTCCCTGGCGTCGAGTTCGCCAGGAGGAGGAGGCTCCGGCCGGCGGCGGAGGCCCCGTGCGCCGGCCCGCGCCGGCCGTCGTCGCTGGGCACGTTCGGGCACGACCACGCCCACCTCGGCTCGGCAGGTTTTGCGAAGGTAATAACAACTACTCGTAGTACAAGAAGCCATGGATTGTCTGTTTGGTTGATGCCTGCCATGTTGATTGCTAATCTAGGTCGTTTCTTGTGGGTCGATGAAACTGATTTGCAGCAGAGGAGCGGCGCGTGCGAGGAGGCGTGGACGACGCAGCTGGACAGCATCGCCCGGGAGGCCAAGGAGAGGCTGGATCAGAAGCTCAGGAGCCAGAGAGAATCCATGGCCAAAAGGTACTTAAGTACTCATACTTCCGTCTTTCTTACCCTTACTGAATTCACTTCCTGTTTTGCCAAGATTCAGACCGAAGAATTCAGACTTGAGCATGACCCCTGCTTGCTGAAAAATTGTATATATATGAAACAAGAAACATGGGCCTGAATCATCAGATAGCAGGTCCCTTTTTAGTTAAGGAGCAAAAGTACTTTTGTTGAGGAATCCTTCTTCCTGTTGCATCGTCTGTGTTTTCAGAGCAAAACATTAAGTAGTACGTAGTATTTATTTTTTTGGGTAGGGAGGGACGCAATTTGGAATTTGCTCATGATTGATGGGTGGGTTCATGCATGGACTCATGATGTCACTCACTGATCAATCAGCCGGGCTGTAGATGCTGTAGATTTATTCTCAAGAAAATCAGAGTCAGTCGGTATCAAGATACTTACTCCAGTGCTCTGATTTGGTTCAAGGCAGAACTCTCCTGGAGAACAGAGTTTGTTCTCCAGCAGAGCTCTGGCTTGCTGTCTGTATGCTTGACTCTGCTAATCCAGCTTCAGTTACCCACGAACGGTGGCTTAATCAATCCTCTGCGACTGCGTTGCGACTTGCAGGCGCCACAGCACGGGAAGCCTCCGGCTCCCGGCCCCGTCGAGCACCGACGGCGACCACCCGGCGAACGACACGGCCGGGGCGGCGAGCGGGCTGCAGCGAGAGCTGTTCACGAAGAAAGGCGGCGGCCGGCGGTTCAGCTGGGGCCGGAGGAAGGAGCAGGAGCAGCAGCAGCAGGCGGAGTGCGCGGTGTGCCTGGAGGAGTTCCGGGCGGGGGACGTGCTGGCGCACCTCCCCTGCGCGCACCGCTTCCACTGGGCCTGCGCCGTGCCCTGGGTCCAGGCCGCCGCCCGCTGCCCCTTCTGCCGCGCCGCCGTCCCCCTCGCCGACCACCAGCATGTCTAGCGCACGTTAGTCCCTTCTTTCCTTCTCCGCCGGACCAGGCCATGGCGCGTCGGTGGAGCCGCGTGGCACGGCAGTCGCCTGCGAATGGGATGCCTTGTGTCGAGGCCGCTTCTGCTGTGTGTACGGCGCGCGGGTCGCCGGTGTCGCCTGCGAAACAAGCGTGTGGTGGTGCGCGGGGAGACGTGTCCGGCCATGTCGCCGTCGCCGGGAGTTGAAAATATATAGGCCGTGTTTGTTTCATAAGTCTTGAGACTTTTTTAAGTCTCAACTTATAAGTCATAAGTCTCTACCTGTTTGTTTACACGGACTTATAAGTCCCGAGTCCCTATCTGTTCGTTTACAGAGACTTATAAATCCATGTTGCACCTAATAATACACTTGTTCACATGGATCGTCATCAGCCAACGCGTACGGCACACAGGATAAGCACCGCTGCAACGAGGCTCAGGAGAGGGCTTGTCCGGCGATTGGGGGCACCACTGCAACGAACCGAGGCAGAACGAACCGAGGTGGGGCGACGACGGGGCGGCGAACCGAGGCAGAACGAACCGAGGCGAGGCGGCGACGGGGAGGCGACCGGAGCGAGAGGCGGGGCGGCGACGGGGCGAGAGGCGGGGCGGCGACGGGGCGAGAGGCGGGGCGGCGACGGGGCGAGAGGCGGGGCGGCGACGGGGTGAGAGGCGGGGCGGCGACTGGGCGAGAGGCGGAGCGGCGACGGGGCGAGAGGCGGAGCGGCGGCGGTGATTGGACCGAGAGGCGGGGCGGCGTGCAGGGAACGATCCTGGAGCGACGCGGGGTAGGTCCGACCCGGGATAAGTCCCAATAAGCTCCTCCCTGAGAGTCTTATTTGATAAGTCCCAAATCACCGCAATAAGTCCCAATAAATCCTTTGTGTTTGGTTTAGGTGGGATTTATAGGGACTTTTTTAAGTCCCTAAATCAATAAGTCCCTGGAAACAAACACCCTCATAGAATACGGTGGACCGCATCTGGCCGTCGATTATTTTTGCTTTTGCTGCTGCTTTCCTTCTGAGCGTCGATCATACTATTAGTTACCTTCGAATTAGTAGACAAAAAGGCCGAGGTTTAGCCTCCTTTTAAAAAAAAAAAATAGACAAAGCCAATCAAACAACCAACTACGAGACACTAATAGTAATACCATTGCAAGGTACACCCAAGTTTCAAAGAGAGGCATATCCATATGCAGTGCCATGATAAGTGAATGCTACTTGAAAGCTTGATTACTTGGCACAAAACACATTGTGAGAAAAAAATCTTTATTATCTTGTTTCAGGTGGCATTTGTTGTCAAATTGTGCAACTACAGTAGTTGAAAATGAACTAAAACTGAAATATTAATTGCTCCAACTAAGAAATAAGAGGTAGGCAAAACCAACAGTATTTCTTGGTATTATGTGGACATAGAACAAATCGGAAAAGGGGGGAACGGTGTGGATTAGAGAGAGTAACTCTATGTGCCTGGCCATCGACACTCATGACCAACCCTTCGGGGTGATGTGATAAGTTGCTACTGGCTGTTAATCTGTGTTCTGGGCACCGCATGCTTCCCCACCTCATTGGAGAGCTACTCCTCATATCACAACAACCACCGCTGTTATAAATACCGAGGCAGTGATAACATACTTTTTTAAACTTAATTATATCTTGGTCCTTTTAGGTACCCATTCTACTGATGTGGGGTTTAAACCGGCAGAAAATGGGTTTCTTAATATAAAGGAGGCATATTCTACATGAAGATATGCATGCATAATTTGTTTTGCTCCTAATACGAAAGAGGCATCCTCTATTCTTAAATAGCTACAACCCGCTAACTAATTTTTCTCTTCATGCAACAATGCCACATCACCATGTCATGCGTGGAGTCATAAGTCACTTTTTTCATTAATCTTTGCATGCAAAATCTATCACCTCATGCATTACCTTTTTCAAGGGAATTAAGTCATGTAAAACACACTTTTATATTTGTCCTTGCATAAATTTTTAGTCTTTTATCAATTGTCCATATTTTTATTAGCAAGCTTCCCGCAACAACGTGCGGGGCATTATCTATTATCTTAAGAAAAGAGGGGAGGTATACTAAATAATAACAATAGTTGGTATAACATACTAGTATTCACGAACAAATATGGCAACGCCAATAACCACCTTTTGGGAATGACCATGTCTCATGAAACTCACATGTGTTGTCTCAGAATAAAAAGATCACCAACATTCATCACGCATGGCGTTACTTTCCCAACCTGCATGTGAACCAACATCAAATTGATAAGATAAATATTTTAGATAGGAGAGTGTCCAATGGGGACAATTATCAGACCAACGAGGTTAATTAATTAAGAAGGATCTAGCCGGCTGACATAGCTTGACCGATTGGGAGACTCAAGTGGAAAATGGCATGCTCGTATTAATTACAGATAATGAACAAAAGCTTAATTATAAGCTTGAGAATAGGGCTATGAAATTATAAAGGATGAAGAATACTTAGATCAATCATCACAGAGAATAAAAATGAGCATGGATAGCCTTTTACCTTGCTATGTTCACACCAATTCGATGAGTTGGTTAGCATGAAAGGAAGGAAGAGGGAACATGACGACAACCATGGAGACAAACTTTTGTGGCCGTAAGGTGAGCATCGCGACGTCTTCCCCCTTCCCCTAGTGGCTGCTGACCTATCACCAGCCTGCCTGCTATTTCCCCATCTCCATCCCCTGACCATCACAAACCTCGCCTGCTCCCCCCCGGGGGGGGGGGGGGGGGTCCGTCCGTCCTCCTCACCATCGGTACCCACCACAAAAACCATGCTGCCCCTGCCCTTCCGTGGCGGCAATCTGCGCCCAATCCGAAATCATCGCGCACGGTTGTAACGGATCAAGACCGTGGGAGCCATGTCTCATGTTAGGCTCGTCAAGTTTAACCCGTGTTTTATATGACTCATGTTCGATCTTTCGGTCTCTTGTGTTCCGAGGCCATGTCTGTACATGCTAGGCTCGTCAAGTTTAATCCGAGTGTTCCGCTTGTGCAACTGTTTTGCACCAGTTGTATGTGAACGCATAGTGTTTCACATCCTATCATCACGTGGTGTCTCGAAACGACGAACTGTCGTAACGGTGCACACTCGGGGAGAATACAGTTTTATATTGAAATTTTAGTGTGGGATCACCTTATAATGCTACCGTCGTCCTAAGCAAAATAAGGTGCATAAAAGAATTAACATCACATGCAAATAATAAGTGACATTATACGGCCATGAACTTGTGCTTCTTGATCTTCATTACCAAAGCATTGACATGATCTCCATCGTCAATGGCGCCACACCATGATCTCCACCATCATGATCTTCATCATTGTGCTGCCATCGAGGTTGTCACGCTAACTTTGCTATTACTACTAAAGCTACTGACTAGTGATAAAGCAAAGCATCATCAATTGCAAAAATAATTAAAGACAACCCTATGACTTCTGCAGGTTACCGTAGCATCGACGTGCAAGTCGATATTTAACTATTACAATATGATCATCTCATACATTAAATATATCATATCATATCTTTGGCCATATCACATCACAACATACCCTGCAAAAACAAGTTAGACGTCCTCTAATTTGTTGTTGCATGTTTTACGTGGCTGTTATGGGTATCTAGTATGATCGCATCTTACTTACCGAAAACCACAACGGTGATATGCAAGTTGCTATTTAACCTTCTCCAAGGACTGCCTCGGTCAAATCCGATTCAACTAAAATTGGAGAAATAGACACCGGCCAGTCATCTTTATGCAACAAGTTGCATGTTAGTCGATGAAACCGGTCTCTCGTAAGTGTATGAGTAATATTGGTCAGGACCGCTTCATCCAACAATACCGCCGAATGAAGAAAAGACTAAGGAGGGCAGCAATCTGAATATCAATGCCCATAAACTCCTTTGTGTTTTACTCGAGATGTCATCTACGCATAGACCTAGCTAATGATGCCACTGTTGGGGAACATTGCATGAGAAACAAAAAAAATTCTACGCACACATAAGATCTATCCATGGTGATGACCATCTACGAGAGGAGAGATCAAATCCACATATCCTTGTAGATCGCGAAGCGAGAAGCGTTAAGAAACTCGGTTGATGTAGTCGAACGTCTTCGCGATCCAAATCGCAATCCATCCCACGAACTCCGTCCCGATCTAGCCCCGAACGGACGACACCTCTGCGTTCAACACATGTACAACTCGATGACGATCTCCGCCTTCTTGATCCAGCAAGAGGGGTGAAGAGGTAGATGAATTATCCAGTAGCACGACAGCATGACAGTGATGATGGTGAAGCTACTTCGACCAGGCTTCGTCGTCCCATACCGAACTAGCTACGGGGTGTCACGAGGTGGTGGAGGGAGAAAGGGCTGCGCCATGGCTTGAGGTACAAAAAGCCTCTCTACCCTCCACTCTATATAGGGGGAAGGGGAGAGGTGGCACCCTAGGGACTTGCCCTAGGGTTCGGTCGGCGCAAGGAGGAGGGAGGAGTCATCCTCCAATACTGTTTGGAGGAGGAGAACTCCTCTCCAATTCTATTTGGCCCACCTCTCTTTCCTTCTCCACTTCGGCCGAATAGGCCTTTTTGGGCTGGCCACCAGCCCACCAGGGGCTTGTGTGCCACCTTGGGCATGTTTGGTCTCCTCCCGGGTGGGTGGCCCCTCCCGCTCAAACTCCGGAACCCATTCGTCACTCCTGGTACTTTACCGGTAATGTCCGAAATCCTTCCGCAAGCTAAATGGATACTTACTATATATCGATCTTTGTCTCCGGACCATTTCGGAAACCCTAGTGACGTCCGGGATAGCATCCACGACTCCGAACAACATTCGGTTACCAACATCAATAATTCAACTATACTGAAACGTCACAGAACCTTAAGTGTGCAGACCCTGCGGGTTCGAGAACTATGTAGACATGACCGGGACACTCTCCAGTCAATATCGAATAGCAGGACCTGGATGTACATATTGGTTCCTACATATTCTATGAAGATCTTTAATCGGTTGAACCTCTATGTCAAGGATTCAGTTAATCCCGTATAACATTCCCTTTGTCCTTTGGTATGTTACTTGCCCGAGATTCAATCGTCGGTATCTCTATACCTATTTAAATCTAGTTACTGGCAAGTCTCTTTACTCGTTCCATAATAAAAAATCCCATGGCTAACTCTTTAGTCACAATGCTTGCAAGGCTTGATGTGATGTTGTATTACCGAGTGGGCCCCGAGATACCTCACCGTCATACAGAGTGACAAATCCCCGTCTTTATCCATCCTAACTCAACATACACCTTCGAAGATACCTGTAGAGCACCTTTATAGTCACCCAGTTACGTTGCGGCGTTTGATATACACAAGGTATTCCTCGGGCATCAATGAGTTACATGATCTCATGGTCATAGGAATATGTACTTGACATGCAGAAAACAATAGCAATAAAATGATGCGATCACATGCTACGTTCATAGTTTGGGTCTTGTCCATCACATCATTCTAGAATGATGTGATCCCGGTATCAAGTGACAACACTTGTCTATGGCGAGGAAACCTTGACCATCTTTGATCAATGAGCTAGTCAACTAGAGGCTTACTATGATTTTTTTTCACCCCTAAAATATACGCTTGTAACAAAAAAACATCACAAGTAAGGAATTTGTCAAATTTTGACCCTTAATTTTGAGAAAAGATAACGCCCACAGGTGTGGCAGTTTGCACTTCCCCCACACACGTTTATCCATGTTGATTCTGTTTTACACGAATCTTAAAGGAATTTGTTGAAATTTTGGTGCCACGTATGCATCATCATGTGTGTGGGCGTTGGAGAGTTTGCCCACACGACCCACAACGCACGGTGGCCAGCTGCGCCGCATGGGCGAACCAGTTTCTGTCAACAGAGTCATCACCTAGTCCACCGCATGTGGGCAAACTGCTCTTCGCCCAAACCTCCCTCGTACGTTGCTAGATGGCAACTGCAATGCGCGTACATGGCAACTACGCAAACAAACATGGCAACTATGATTCGTTTGCTAGATGGCAACTGCATTTGCGCGTACGTGACAACCAGGTAAACACACATGTCAACTAAGATTAACCATACATGGAAACTATGGTTGAACCGTACGTGGCAACTAGGTAAACACGCATGTCAACTATCCCTGGGTAACTGAAGTGTTATCCCACGGGTAACTATAGTAAACCAAAACAGAGAGAGTTGCCATGGTTTTACGACTACAGTTGCCATCCGGGATAACTAGAGTTGCTATCCTGGGGGGTAACTATGCACGAGGACGTGTGGGCAGATTTTCTTCATGCCACACATGCGGGTGTGGATGACTAGTATTGGTTGAGCGTGTGGTATGAAGTTGTAAGTGCATCTAGTGCCCCTTAGTGATTTTGGTGGTTTGAAGACTTATAGGTTAAGTATCTAATGTGTTCATGAGTGTGCACAGGATCTATAAGTCACTGAGGAGTTTGAAATATTTGACGAATATCGACCCCTAAAAATGTATATCTTCGGTTGAAGAAATTGGTCATAAGCTGAAGAATTGAATCGCGAAGAATCTACGATGAAATTGATATTCCTCATGAAGATATTGAATTTGAGGAATTCGGTGTGTCGTGAAGAAAATCATTCCGAAGACTTTGAAGCATGAAGATTTACTCTTTCTGTTTTGTTTTCTTCACACTTGAGTAATAGGAACACCGTACTGTTAAAGGAGGTCGAAGGTACACTTTGGAATGAATTTCCTCATGATGCTCAACCGAAGCATAGTTCTACCAAAAGCCTCAAGTGAGGAATACGAGTGACATGAGGACTCTCACAGTTGAGAGTTCCGACCATTTCGATAGCCACGCCACATGATTGGTCTTATCCACACCAACGGTCATATTATTTAAGGGCATTGGTGTCAAATCATGTTGGGATGCTCCCAGGCTATAAATAGCCGCCCCCACAACCATTAGCTGGTTGGCTGCTCCGTTAGAAACTGACACTTGTCATAAGAGCAAGCTAATTCCTCAGAGTCTTCGAGAGTAATTCATCAGTGAGGAAATACCCCCAAACACCAAACCACGAACCTAGAACCAAGTGATTGAGCATCACTTAAGAAGTTGTTCCTGTGTGGGACTGAAGCCTTTTACCTTTGAGGACTGTACATCCTCCAGACGGTTAGGCATCATGGTCTAGAGCAATCCAGCAGTAAATTGTGGATCGCTGGGTGACCAAGTTTGTGAGGGTTTGGAAGTCTGCCATGAAGACTTACCACGAGTGTTGGGCGAGGACTGTGTGTTCTTAGACCAAGGAGAATACGGTAGGGACTGTGTGTCTTTTGGTTTCAATACCAAGCCGCTCCAAACCAGATGTACAACTATCACAGCAGTTGGAACTAGGTCATCAACTACTGTCTTCGCTGTGAAACGGGTTCTAATTCCTCAACTCTTTATATTCCTCAGATTATGTGTTGATGATTTCCACTGTCACTGTTTGAAGAATTTGCTGAAGACTTTCTCTGAAATACCTCAACCCCAAATTCTTCACGCTAGTTAATCCTTATCTGTTTTCTGCGTGCCTGCTCACTGTGCAATCTGTTTTCACATTCCTCATACTGAAAAACTGCTGTAGTGAAACTTTGCACTCCTGATCCTTTACTGTTTCCGCTGAAAGTTAGTCATCAGTGAGGAATTTCCTCAAAAGGAATTTCCTCAGTGATGAAATTCTAAAAATATCCTATTCACCCCCCTCTAGTCGATATAACACACTTTCAATTGGTATCAGAGCAAGGTACTCCCTTGTTCTGTGTGATTTTGGTTTAACCACATGGAGATTTAGTTATGTCGACTGCAGGCATGATTAAGGTTACTGCAGCATGTCCTACTTTCGAAGGAAAGAACTTTCCCTTCTGGAGGACCAAGATGCAGATGCATCTACAAGCTATTGACAATGATCTCTGGTATATTGTGGAACATGGCATCCCCATCATCTCTGCTCGTGTCTGTGTTGCTGATGTGAAGAAATTCAAGCAACTTGATTCTCAAGCGAAGAATATCATCTGTGGCCATCTAAGCCCAAGCCAGTTTGGAAGAGTGAGTGCTTTGGGCTCAGCAACACTAATCTAGGAAGGACTGTGCAAAGTAAATGAAGGAGTATCAACCCAGCATGATTCTCATGTGGATGTTCTTCGCAATCTCTTCAATCGCTTCAAGAGGCATGACAATGAAAGCTGCCCAGATACCTTGGATCGCCTCACTGACATATCAAATGAACTGCAAGCACTGGGAGCTCGAGACATCACTGATCATGAAGTTGTGAAGAAACTGCTAAGATCTTTGGATTCTTCATTTGATACTTTAGTCCTGATGATTCAAGAAAGACTAGACTACAAGATGCTTGATCCAGCTGATATACTTGAAAGGCTAAATACTCATGAATTCCAGCAAGAAGAAAAGAAAGATCTATATGGACCAAGCTATTCTAGACCACGTGCACTGAAGGCTAGAGCAATTTCCTCATCTGAAGAAGAAGACTCGAATGACAGCATTGGTGACCCTGAAGAATTTGGACAGGAGCTTGCAATGCTCGTGAGGAAATTCCACAGGTTTACACGACGTGGTCAGTTCGGTAAATCTTCAAGAAGAGATATGAGGAAATCATAATCTTCATCTGAGGACTACAAGAAAAGAACCTGCCACAAATGCAAGAAGTCACGTCACTACATTGCTGATTGTCCCCATTGGGGAAAGGAATCAAAGAAGAAGAAATACAAGTATGACAGTTCTGATGACTCGAAGAAGAAGAAGAAATCTTAAAAATCCTCATCTTCAAAGCCCTCATCGCACAAGAAGACTAGTTTCAGAAAGGCTCGGGCACTTATTGGCAAGGAAATAGATTCCGAGGCAGAATCAAAGGAATGTGATGAAGAGGAGGGTTCTGATGAAGACTCAGAATCCGGACAGGCCAGTCTTGTACTTGCAACCACTTTCGTCAGCAAGTCAATCTTCAACCTTGAAGAAGATGATAACACCATCCACACTGATGACTATACTGATGACTTCGCTCCAACCTATTGCTTCATGGCAAAAGGCTCAAAGGTACCGAATGATGCTTCCTCCTCTGATTCAAGTGACTATGAACCTGATGACTATAAAAAACCCAGTTACAGTAAACTTGCTATCATTGCCACTAAACAACAAACTGCCCTGGAAAAGCTTCAGAAACTGCTAGATAGAAGTGATGATCTTTTGAATGATGAAATGAATCTTACCCAAATCCTCACTGAAGATGTGAAAAGTCTTCAGTCTAGATTTGATAATCTTCAAGATCGTTATGATACACTCCTCGCTAATCATGAGAAACTTTCCTATGAATTTCTTCAAAGGAAGCTTGATCTAGAGAAGCTGAGGATTTCTCATGATGATCTTCGTATGGAAAATGATTCATTACTAGCTCAACAGATCAGCGTTGCTCAAGCTGAATTCATTCCTCCATGTCTTAAATGCATTGAACGCGAAACTACTAATTCTTCACTGAAGGAATTGTATGTGAAAGGCATATAAAAAAGCCTAAAAGGCTATCAAACCCTTTGCGATGTGCTAAAAAAGCAGATCTTGAATAGGAACCCGAGGAAAGAAGGAACTGCCTTTGAGAGGAAATTGAATGCTGATGGACCTTATTGGAAACCTGAGCAGTATCCCAAAACCTCATGGGTTGCTGCTACTGGGCCTCCTTTTGATCCATCCACTCTAACTGGTTTTTCATGTGAATTATCCTATTCCTTAGATGAGTCATTTGACTCCAACTATAAACGGTTCAAAAATCAATCTGGTGAAGTATTTGCTCGATATGTTGGAACTAACTGCAGGAATGGCCCTCCTTTGAGGAAAATATGGGTTCGCAAAAGTTGTCTTGAAAATCTTCAGGTGGATGTCCTCATGACACCACCAATGAAGAATCTGAACCCCAGATCAAATTCCTGAGGAGGACCAAAGTCTTCAAGAGGATCAAAATCTTCAACTGGTCAAAATTATGCTCGTTCCCGTGCTAATACTTCTAACATGCAGGGAAACTACAAGGAATATGAATATGAGCGTTACTCTTCAAATCATTATGTTCATAAATCCTCAAACCAGTTCTCTGCATATTCATATGAGTACTTTAACCCCCCTACTGCTAAGAGAAGTGCATTAGCTTCAGTGCCACCTTTCTCATATGGTGCTCGCAGGATGATGAATGCTTTACCACCCCTTCAGATGTGGGTGGTGAACAAATCGAGCTAATCACTTCTGCAGGTCAGGTCTCCAGATGAAAATCATCATCTGAAGAATTTGCTGGAGACCTGAGGAAATGCTTGATAGGACGCAAGCTAATATTGATGAAATAGAAATATTTCACACGTCCTTATAATTCTGTTGTGATGAAATTCTTATCTGATGAAATTGATATCATATTCTTCAAGTCTGAAGCATATGAGATGGTAAGCTGTACTAATTCATCTGCAGGATGACAAACCCAAGAGTACTGAGTGGGTTCTTGATAGTGGTTACACACATCACATGACTGGTGATAAAAGCTTGCTGATGAATATGCCACTAACTCCATCACCTCTGAAGCAAATCACATATGCTGACAAAGGTAAAAGCAAGGTATTGGGACTTGGCAAAGTGGCTATTTCCATGGATAGGCATATGGACAAAGTGATGCTTGTTGAATCCCTTGGATTTAACCTCATGTCAGTCTCGATGCTTTGTGATCTTGATATGATTGTTATCTTTGGTAGATATAGATGTGTTGTGATCATGGAATCTGACAGATCCAAAGTCTTCGAAGGTGTAAGAAGAGGGGATTTGTACATTGTTGATTTCTCTACATGTCCTCAACCAGCCACTTGCTTACTAGCAAAAACCTCAGAAGGATGGCTGTGGCACCGAAGACTAGGTCATGCAGGCATGAGGAATTTGCACACGCTCGCGAAGAAGAAGCATGTCATCGGCATCGAATCAGTCAAATTCCTCAAGGATCATCTCTGCGGTGCATGTGAATCTGGGAAAATGACCAGATCCAAGCATCCCTCGAAGACCATCATGACCACTACTCGTCCCTTCGAATTGCTTCATATGGATCTATTTGGACCTACTCACTATGCCACACTAACCAATGCAGCATCTTTATATGGCTTCGTCATAGTTGATGATTATTCCAGATATACATGGGTGCATATCATCGTATATAAAACTGAAGTGCAGGAAATCTTCAAATGGTTTTCTTCAAGGGCCTCGACGAACTTTGGCATCACGATCAAACATATCAGGAGTGACAATGGAACAGAGTTCAAAAACACTGGTCTTGATGATTATCTTGATGAACTTGGTATTACTCACGAATTATCTGCTCCTTATACCCCTCAGCAGAACGGTGTTGTCGAAAGGAAGAACAGGACTCTGGTTGAGATGGCAAGAACTATGCTTGAAGAATATCAGACTCCTCGTCGCTTTTGGCCTGAAGCAATCAACACTGCATGCCATATCATCAACAGGGTATATCTTCACAAATTTCTCAAGAAAACCTCATATGAACTCCTCACAGATAAGAAACCCAATGTAAGTTATTTCAAAGTCTTCGGTGCAAAATGTTGGATTAGAGATCCTCACGATAGCTCAAAATTTGCACCTAAGGCACATGAGGGTTTTATGCTCGGTTATGGAAAGGACTCGCACACCTACAGAGTCTTCAACAACTATCACAACAAACTTGTTGAGACTGTAGATGTGCGGTTCGATGAAACTAATGGCTCTCAAAGAGAGCAATTGCCTTCTGATCCAGATAAGTTGTCTCCTGAGGAAGCAATAAAGCTCAAACCTACTGAAGACATTGTTCCCACTAAGGAAATTGATGAAGAAACCATCCCCATCACTGATGAAAATCAAGAAGGTGCTCCTGAGGAAATTGCTCCAGAACCACTTCCTCAGCCCAGACGAAATCCTCAACCAGCTCATCCGAGGATTGCAAATGAAGTAGAACTTGACAAAATCCTCAATGACATCAACGCGCGAGGTCCTCTCACTCTCTCAAAAGCTTCACACTTAGTTAACTTTTGTGGGCATTTCTCCTTTGTATCTATCACAGAACTCTCAAAAGTTGCTGAGGCTTTCGTGGAACCGGAGTGGATCCAAGCTATGCAAGACGAACTTCTTCAATTCAAGCTGAATGACGTACGGGAGCTCGTCAAACGACCAGATCCTCACAAGCACAACATCATCGGAACCAAGTGGATTTTCCGAAACAAGCAAGATCAGGATGGTCAAGTGGTGAGGAATAAGGCACGACTTGTAGCCCAAGGCTACACCCAGGTTGAAGGAATAGATTTCGATGAAACTTTTGCACCTGTTGCTAGACTTGAAGCTATTCGAATACTACTTGCTTATGCTAATCATCATAACATCATATTATACCAAATGGATGTGAAAAGTGCATTCCTCAATGGTAAGCTTGAGGAAGAAGTATATGTTGCTCAGCCCCCAGGTTTTGAGGATCCAAAGAATCCAGACAAAGTCTTCAGACTCAAAAAGGCGCTCTATGACCTCAAGCGAGCCCCTCGGGCATGGTATCATACATTGAAGGAATTCCTCATGAAGAAAGGCTTCAAACCTGGTTCACTCGATCCAACTCTTTTCACTAAATCCTATGATAATGAGCTATTTGTGTGCCAGATATATGTCGATGATATTATATTTGGCTGTACTGACAAACGATACAATGATGAATTTGCTTACATGATGAGTGAAGAATATCAGATGTCTATGATGGGGGAGCTGAAATTCTTCTTAGGTCTTCAAATTCGTCAACAACGCAATGGAATCTTCATATCACAGGAGAAATATCTCAAGGATGTTCTCAGGAAATTTGATATGCATGAATGCAAAGGTGCCAAGACTCCAATGCCTACCAATGGCCACCTCGGCACTGACGAAAATGGTAAAGAATTCGATCAGCAGGTATATCGTTCTATGATTGGCTCTTTATTGTATCTATGTGCATCTAGGCCAGATATAATGCTTAGTGTTTGCATGTGTGCACGTTTTCAAGCAAAACCGAAGGAATCACACCATAAGGCTGTGAAGCATATTCTTCCATACTTAGCTCACACACCAACACTAGGATTATGGTATCCAAAGGGCTCAAATCTTCATCTGGTAGGGTATTCTGATTCTGACTATGCTGGTGACCGTGTGGATCGCAAGTCAACATCTGGCACATGCCATTTCCTCGGAAGATCACTAGTTTGCTGGTCCTCAAAGAAGCAGAACTGCGTATCACTCTCCACTGCTGAAGCTGAGTACATTGCTGCTGGTTCATGCTGTGCTCAATTACTATGGATGAAGCAAACCCTCAAGGACTGCGACATCAACATGAAGAATGTGTCTCTCTACTGCGACAATGAGAGTGCAATCAAGATTGCATACAACCCAGTACAACACTCGAAGACTAAGCACATCCAGATTCGTCATCATTTTCTTCGGGACCATGTCCTCAAGGGCAATATCCTCATCGACCATGTGAAGATTGATGATCAACTCGCAGATATCTTCACTAAGCCCTTAGATGAGAAAAGGTTTTGCAAGTTGCGGTGTGAGCTAAATATCTTAGAATCTTCAAATGTTTTGTAAAAACATGCACACATCCTAACACTTATGCAAAATTGATGACTTAGATGTGCAACACATGATGGATCGATTTTCTTCAACTGATGAAGAATATCACTCTGAATGTGAAGAAATCAACGAAGAAATTGATTCTCAGGGCCCTACGACAATTGTACGCGGAGTCTGTAATCAACATTCTTATATGGTGGGTCACGCCACCGCCCAACATGAAATTCCTCAAGTTGATTTTCTTCAAAGTTCCATTTCCTAAAAATTTGTTTTTCTTCAAAATAGTTGTTCTTCATTGTGACGATTTATCACAAAATCCTCAAGTTAGCTAGTCAAATCTTCAAAAACACTTGATGACTTTCGTTTAACTAGATAGACTGTGATTTGAAGTCCTCAACAACATTCACTTATAGCTATTTCTTCAAGTTGATATTTCACCTAAGTGAATGTGATCGGACCCTACTTTCCCTCTATGCTATTCTCATCCAGTCTATTCAATTCTTCATATGCGTTCTACTTGAAACTTTGTTCAAAATCCTCACTACGTCCTTGTCAGCTGATGATTTTGTAATAAAATCCTCAAATCTTCAAAAATGTTTCTTTAATGCACAGTAACTGAACCCCACTTTCCTCGTTCGGATAACCACGATCTCCACAATCTCCACCGCTTTGCTCGGGAGCTACACGTGTCCTGCGGAGACGTAGAGGCAGGGGCTATTTGGTCCGATTTCTTCGCGCCAACAGTAACTGCCTGGCTATAAACATGTCCTTATCCCCCTCGGCAAACACTTCTTCGCTCTATCGCTCTCCTGCTACAGCAAAAGCCCCGAACCCTAGCGCCACCGCTGGAAGTGTCGTCGCCGGCGAAGAAGAGCTTCACTGCCTCGACTTTTCCGTCACCGAAACCACATCGGAGTCGGACCATCCTCGTCCGCCGCCGTCGTAGACGTCCTCTGCTGCCGGGTTAGGGCGCATTGGATACACACCGGAAGAGCTTCTCCCTGCTACTCTTCTGTGTTCTTCGTGCGCGTCATCTAGGGTAAATAAAAACCCTATTTTTACAGCAAGTTTGATCTACTATTCTACATCTGAGATGTGAAATCTGTTTTTCCTCAAGAATCCATATGATTCTTTTCCTCAAACACTGCCTGTCTCCACACTATTGATGAACTTCACTAAGCATCTAAGATTTTCACGCGATTCCTCAATTGTGCAAATTTTCGGATCTGTACAACTCTGGAACCCAAGAAAAGTATGCTTAGGCAAATTCCTCAACCAGTGGTCAAATTCCTCAACTGTCAAATTTTTTCATTTTCTTCAAATCTGAGAACGCATATGACCTCTCCACATTCCTCGCAACTATACTCTGTTCACAGGTACACACATGTCAGCTGATGAATCTCTTGGTTCTCATCACATTAACTCATTTGCAGCGTTTCTTGAAGAAAATATTTAAGTCTCATCAGAATCTTCAAGAGTTCAATCTCATCAGCAAAATTCTCAGCTGAAGAAAATGGAGGATGACAGGAAGTAGAAGGGAGGCAAGAAATTGAGCAGAATACAGCTTTGGACATCCGTGAGGATATATATTTGGACTACTGCACTCCTGATGAAAATGAAACAATGGCCAAGAGAAAGATTCGGCTTCAGAAGATAGAACGCGGATGGGCTAAGGAGTGGAAGGAATACAGATTTGTCACTCCCAAGTATGCGAAGAAATTCACTGTGAAGCCTCCTGGCAAACGGGCTCCACTTGAGGATCATCAAGAAGCACATCCCTCAAGTCTCAAGACCCTTGATGACTATCCTGATGAAAAGGAAAAGCACTTGGCTAAGCTTAAGAAGCAGGCAGATGCTGCTGTGAGGAAATTCAATGAATCATCTGCTGTTGCTTCAACTGCAGCTACTTCCTCTGCTGCCGAGACCTCTGGTTCGGCAATTCCTCAACAGAAGTCTGTGCCATCAAAACCAAAGGCTTCAAAGCCTCAAGAGAAACCAGCTCTGGCATCAGCTACCAAACCATCAGCGCCAAAATCCTTAGCGCCACCACATGTTTCAAAACCAGAACAGAAGCCGGTCATGAAGCCACTCCCCGCTACCTCCAGCTCCTCACTCCCAGCCGCAACCAGCTCGAAGACAAACTCTTCACCACCTCCTATGAAGACTAAGGTGTGTGCTGGAAGAGGAACAAAACCAAGCCCTAGCAAAATCATCACAGTCCCTTCTGCATCAGAGGGTAGTGATGAATATGATGATGAAACCTTGCAAGCTATGATCAGAAACAAGCAGGAGGGGGTAGCTCAAGCTTCTGGTAGCGCCATTCCTCTGGCCATGGACCCCAAAGTCCTCCTAGACTACATAAATATCTGGTATGAGGACCCGAACACTCCGCTTGATGATTTGAAACTTCCCCCTCGCATCAGCCACATGGTGGCCACATTCATCAACGAGGCCAAGTGGAAGGAGGAGCAAGCCAGACATGCCAAGGTTGCTGTAGTGCCCCAGATGTAAACTTGCCATATTTGGAATCTATCTCATGTGGTTCCACCTTGTCATTGCAATGAGACCTTTATGCATGTGTTATTTCATGTGTCACCTTGCCATGCCTCCCTTTGCATTCATGCATTTCATCCATCCCATGCCTTTTGTGTTTGATGCCTTGTGGTCTTATGTGTTGGGGTGGTCCTTGTGATGTGGTGATGTGATGTGATGTGTTAGCTTGTGTGGAGTGTACATGTGTTAGTAGGAAGCATGAGATTTGCTCTAGGGTTTATAACCCCCCCTCTCTCTTTTATCTTAAGCCCTATATTCACTTGCCCCATCTTTGTTTTAAAAATGTCCTTGATTTAGCATATTTTGTGGTGGATATGGAGATGTGATTTTGCTGTTTTGAAACTATGTTGTGAGGGTGCAAATATTCACAAAACAGCTCAACATATTCTGTTTTGTAAATATTTACTTGCTCCTAAAATCCCTTTTTCATTTTATTTTAATAGGTCATATTTTTCTATGACCAGGGGGTATTTTCTTTTGATTTTATCCCCACTAGTTTGCTTTTTTTCCTTCTGGCCTTTCTTTAAATAGAAAAGCCACAGGGTTTTCTTTTCTTCTTAAGTGGCGCCAGTGGGCTTCCTCTCTCGCACAGAGAGGCCCAACTCTCCTTCCCTCTCGCGGCAGGAGCCCACTCCCGCGCCTCCTTCTCCTACCTGACACCGTCCGAGTCTTCTCCTCCTTTCCGTCAGTAGCTGTGAGAGAGGGAGGTTGCCGCCGTGTGTGCCACATCGAGGGGGCCCTCCCCTATTTATCTTGGCGTCCGTGCCCTCTCCATCTCGTAGGGTTTCCCTCTCCTCGCCGCCGCCACCATCCCTTTCCCCATCTCCCTCCCCCTCTCCTCTGTCAGGTAAGTCTCTGGTAGGAGCAGCAGAGAGAGGTAGAAGGCCACCACCGGCGTCCGCCGCGCCCCCGTCTTCGTTCGCCGTTGTCGCCATGTCTGGGAGCTCGACGCTAGGAGCCCCGGTGATCGACCACACCGACGGCCCCGAGCGCACCAAGGCCTTGCTCCTGGTGTTCTGCTTCACCTTCTTCTTCGGTTCTGCACAGCGACGTCTTCGGCTTCTTCTTCCTCTCCGACAGGGGCCTCTCCTCCGATCGGGCTCTCCTTCCTTTCCCAAGGTGAGGTTCAACCTCCCGTTCCTTCTTTCCCCTTAGATCGGCCTGGATCCGGAAAGGTGTTCGCGTGCTTCTCTGTCAGGAAGTAGATGAAGTAGATGCAGTAGTGTTGCGGCGTGTAGGTGCGGTGCAGTAGCAGAAGGTTGTGTGGTAGTAGCGTGTAGACGTGGTGCATAGCAGGCGCAACACTTGCAGGGTGGTAGTTCTCCTGCCGTGACGCAGCAGCTGCAGCAACAGGCGTGCCCGGCACCCTCCCTGTCGCCGGCAGCCTCTGTAGGCAGAGCAGAGAAGTGCTGCTAGATTACCTTGAACGCAACCCTCCTCTGTTCAATCATCGAGCCGTAGCCCAGTGGTATGTGCGTGTGTTGTGCCTGTTGGAGGGCGCGGGTTCGATCCTCCCTTGGCGCTATTTTGTTCCTGATTTCCCCCCTACACAGTAGCAACAGGGAGAGGTAAGCTTGTTTGCCTCCCCTGCCTTGTCGAGCACTTGATCAGCAACAGAGTGGTATGAGCAGAGCTTGTGCACCAGGGGCACAGGGGTTCGAATCCCAGGGTGCCCCCCTTTTATTTTTCCTTCTTGCTGTATTTTTATTCTCTTCTTTGCTTGTTGCTGTTTTTGTGCCAAAATCCATAGATGGAAATGGCATTTTTTTCCTTTTGCTGCTATACAAGTGCCATATGATGTGAAGCATGTGTGTGTTTATGTGAGTGTGGTGTATGTGTTCATATGTGTGTATGCATGTGGTGGCATGTATGTGAATGTGTGGTGAAGCTAGCCTAAGTGAGTGTGTAGAGGCACTTGCGTCATGCTTACATGGTGTAGTGTGATAGGTTTTGGGTGCATATATATCTTGTGGTGCATGTGGTGTGAGGAACACCCCTCACATGAACATAGTTCATGTACATCTAAGTTTGTGAGCATGTGTTTGTGGTGGATGAGCTCCCTACTTGAGTGGTCTAAATAGATGCAATATTTAGTGTTGTCCAAGAACATGTTTTGATGTGTGTAGTGGAGTGGATGTGTGTGTGTGGGACACCCCACCTTTGCAAGCAAAACTATGCACCTTCACATGTCCATATGTGAGAGGGCATGGTGATTTGTATGTGTGGATAGCTTGGTAGAAGTGGTTGTGAAGTTGATGTGCATGACACAAACATGGGGTTCAAACCCCCATGTCACTTTTTGGTTCACTCCTCACTTATCATCCGTTTTGGTTCACTCCTGTCCCACTACGCAATGTCACTTTTTGGTTTAGGGTTCAAACCCCCATGTCACTTTTTGGTTCATCTGCTTGCTACTGCGGACGTCCGCCGCCTTCTTGTTTCTCGTCGAGTGTCGTGGAGATGTTGCTCGCTGTCCCACTCGAATATGACGGATGGATGTGGACTTGCTTCGTCTCATCGATCGACTGAAAAGCAGACTCTGTAACCGGCTTCTTTGACCCGAGTAGGTCTGCGGCACCCATCGTCTTCTTTACTCATCGAGTTCGGCAACTGTTATGTGTTCATCGGCGATCTTAGAGCCCTTCTCAAGGCACTATTCGACGACCTTCGGATTGCCCGTGACTGCGATCACGCCTTTCGGATACAGCATCTTAAGTTTAACATACACGTAACATGGCCGGGCCATAAAACATGTGTAGGCGGGCCTAACCAGGATGGCGTGGTATGCATTACAAAAGTCAACCACCTCGAAGGTCAATTGTTCCTTCCTATAGTTGTCTTCACCGTCGAAGATAACGTTGAGAGGAATCTGCCCGAGCGACTTCACTTTCTTCCCGGGGATGACCCTATGATAGTGCATGTTGCTCTTGCGTAGTCTGGACACGGGGATGTCCATCATATTCAATGTGTCCTCATTGATGATGCTGAGCCTGCTGCCCCCATCCATGAGGACTTTGCGCAATTGGACTCTGTTCATAGTCGGATCTACACCAGTGCTTGCCGCCCAGCGGTTGGTACGTGGGCTGGGTGATCAAAGTGATCAATTGTAATGGATGTATTGACATAATCCAAACACTTGGTGGTAGTGAGAACTGTCATGTTGACCTCTCGGTTGATAACCTTCAGTCGGCTCTTGGTTTCGACGTCTGCGAAGATCATGAGGACATTCTCAATGTTGGTGTACTCGGAGGTTTCATCTCCCTTTGCGTTGTTGTTGACCTTGCCCTCGAAGGGCTCTCCTCGCATCTCCTGCTTGAGAAAACGACATTCTTGAGTCATGTGCTTCGAAAAAATGGGGTTGCCATATTCATCCCTCTTGGTGTGAATCTGACACGGATGATCGAGGATGTCGCCCTTGGGCTCGCTTTTCTTTTTGGCCGGCCAATCCTTCCTCTGCTTCTATTTCCCATTGCTCTTACTTTGTCCAGGCACAACTACAGCTTTGACTTTGTTGGCGGACTCGGCTTTCCATTTCTTCTTTTTGCATGTGCCCCCCCCCCCCGACTGAGGGACTTTGGACACACGGTTGTTGCCGCTCCGAAGGCGGTCTTCTTCTTCGCTGTTGGTGTACTGACTGGTGATTTCCATGACCCTACGACCAAACTTCACATTCTCCATAGTGTTGTGCAACGTCGTCCAACACTGTATATACTCGTGGAGAGTCTCATTGTTCCTCTGCACGTAGTGCTGCAATTCAGTGAGACCACCCGGGCGCTTGTAAGTGCCTTCGAACATTTTGACAAACACTTGTGCCAGATTTTTCCAGCTGTAAATACTGCAGTGGCCAGCTGATTCAACTGCGCCCTCGCTGATCCTTCTAGTATGAGAGGTAAGCGTTTCATTGCGAAAAGTTCATTGCCGTCGCCAATCACAACGGCCACTCGGTAATCTTCCAGCCAAGTCTCAGACTTTGACTCGCCATTGAATTTGCCTATCCCTGTCTCATGCCTCAATTGGAGGGGATCTCACACTAGTGGAAAACGGGCCTTTGGCCTGGACCCTTTAGTCCCGGCCTGCCTCTGGGCCGGGACTAAAGGCCCGACCACGTCGCCCCAATTCTCAATGCCTCCCTCGAGGCTTTCGTCCCGGCCCGTAAGGAGCCTTTAGTCCCGGTTCGTGTCCCAAACCGGGACTAAAGGGCTACACGGTGGGCAGCCCGCATGTGCGCTACCTTTAGTCCCGGTTTGTGTCTCAAACCGGGACTAAAGTCCTCTGCCTATATATAGCACAACCCCCCTCTCCCCTCTTCCTTGCATTTTTCTTGGATGGAGGATTGTGGGTGGGTGCTTGCTCTCCACTTTTTTTTGATGCACTGGAGGTGTTTGTTGAAATGTGTGTTAGAGCGATGCCGCTTCAGTTCACCGAACACAACTACGATATGAGATGCCTGAGCCACGCTTAAACCTCTTCCTCTTTATTTCTACTTATTCTAAAAGGTTAGCAACTATATTTCCTCGTTTAGACCATGCGGTACTAATTTTTAGGATCGTGATTGTATTTGATATACTGTCGTATAACCCAGATGAGCCATCCATGGATCTACGGTGATCGACGCACAGCCGCTTACAGAGAAGGCATGCATTCTTTTCGAGATGCAGCCGATGCGAACAAGCATGGTGGTGGCTATATGTTTTGTCCATGTGTTGAATGTCGGAATGAGAAGGATTACACTTCCTCAAGAGTCATTCAGAGCCACCTGCTTCGGTCCGGTTTTATGTCGGGCTATAATGTTTGGACCAAGCACGGAGAAAGAGGGGTTATGATGGAAGACGACGATGAAGAAGAAGAGAACAATGATGACAACTACGATCTATGTTCCCTGAGTATGCTGATACCGCAATGGAAGACAATGAAGAAGAAAATTAGGATGAAGAACGGGAACCAGATGGGCCCGCTGATGATCTTGGCCGGGTCATTTCTGATGCACGGCGAGGTTGCGACACAGAAAAGGAGAGGTTGCAGTTCGAGCAGATGTTACAGGACCACAACAAATTGTTGTACCCAACTTGTGAAGATGGCCAGAAGAAGCTGGGTAGCACACTGGAATTGCTGAAGTGGAAGGCAGAGACCGGTGTGACTGACTCGTCATTCGAAAAGTTGCTGGTACTGATGAAGAAGATGCTTCCAAGAAAGAACGAATTGCCCGCTAGCACGTACGAAGCAAAGAAGCTTGTCTGCCCTCTAGGATTAGACGTGCATAAGATACATGCATGCCCTAATGACTGCATCCTCTACCGCGGTGAGAAGTACGAGAATATGGGTAAATGCCCGGTATGCACTGCATTGCGGTATAAGATCAGAAAAGATGACCCTGGTGATATTGAGGGCGAGCCAACCAGGAAGAGGGTTCCTGCCTAGGTGATGTGGTATGCTCCTATAATACCACGGTTGAAACGTCTGTTCAGAAATAAAGATCATGCGAAGTTGTTGCGATGGCACATGGAAGATCGTATGAAAGACGATAAGTTGAGGCACACCGCTGATGGTCGGCAGTGGAGAAAAATCGAGAGAGAGTTCCCGAGATTTGCAGCTGACGCAAGGAACTTATGGTTAGGTATGAGTATAGATGGCATGAATCCTTTTGGGGAGCAGAGTTGCAGTCACAGCACCTGGCCCGTTACTCTATGTATCTACAACCTTCCTCCTTGGTTGTGCATGAAGTGGAAGTTCATTATGATGCCAGTGCTTATACAAGGTCCAAAGCAACCCGGCAACGATATTGATGTGAACCTAAGGCCATTAGTTGATAAACTTTTACAGCTGTGGGCCGAACCAGGTGTACGTGTGTGGGACGAGCACAAACAAGAGGAATTTGACCTTCGAGCGTTGCTTTTCGTAACCATCAATGATTGGCCTGCTCTTAGTAACATTTCAGGACAGTCAAACAAGGCATACAATGCATGCATGCACTGTTTGGATCAGACAGAAAGTATATATCTCGACAACTGTAGGAAGAATGTGTATCCGTAAAATCGTCGTTTTATTCCGCCCAAGCATCCCTTAAAGAAAAAAGGCAAGCATTTCAATGGCAAGGCAGAACCCCGGGGGAAGCCTGTCATCCGTACTGGTGCTGAAGTATTTGATATGGTCAAAGATTTAAAAGTAATCTTTGGAAAGGGTCCTGGGAGCCAACCTGTTCCTAACGGCCCTGATAAGCGCGTACCCATGTGGAAGAAAAAATCTATATTTTGGGAGCTACCCTACTGGGAAGTCCATGAGGTCCGCTCGGCAATCGACGTGATGCACCTGACGAAGAATCTCTGCGTGAATATTCTAGGCTTCCTGGGCTTGTATGGGAAGTCAAAAGATACACCGGAAGCACGGGAGGACCAGGAACGTCATAAAGGAAGAGATGGCATGCATCCAGGGCAGTTTCAAGGGCGTGCCAGCTACGCTCTTACTAAGGAAGAGAAGGAAATCTTCTTTGAAGTCCTTTTCAGTATCAAGGTCCCGACTGGCTTCGCTTCGAATATAAAGGGAATCGTAAATATGAAAGACAAAAAATTTCAAAACCTAAAGTCTCATGACTGCCACGTGCTGATGACGCAATTGCTTCCAGTTGCATTGAGGGGAATTCTACCGGAAAATGTTCGCCTGGCAATTGTGAAGGTATGTGCATTCCTCAATGCAATTTCTCATAAGGTAATTGATCGAGAAAGTCTATCAGGGTTACAGATTGATGTGGTCCAATGTCAGGTCAGCTTTGAGTTGTTGTTCCCGCCATCCTTCTTCAATATAATGACACACCTCCTAGTTCACCTAGTCGAAGAGATTAGAATTCTCGGTCCTGTGTTTCTACACAATATGTTCCCCTTCGAGAGGTTCATGGGAGTCTTAAAGAAATATGTTCGTAACCGTGCTAGGCCAGAAGGAAGCATCTCCAAGGGCTATGGAACAGAGGAGGTCATTGAGTTTTGTGTGGACTTTCTTCCTGACCTTAAGCCGATTGGTGTTCCTGAATCTCGGTATGAGGGTAGGCTGACAGGAAAATGCACACTAGGAAGGAAAGCAAAAGTATGTATGGACGGGCATTCTTTCTCTCAAGCACACTACATAGTTCTACACAATTCCACCGTGGTGGCTCCGTATATCGTGAGACACAAGAATATTCTACGCTCCGAAAACCCGGGGAAGGCTGACTCTTGAATTAAAGGGGAACACGAGAAGACTTTCGGCAGTTGGTTGCAGACACATCTCATGAATGACGACACCGTTGGAGATGAGCTGTACTGTTTGGCCAGGCCACCATCTTCGACTATATGTACTTTCCAAGGGTATGAGATAAATGGGAATACATTTTACACGGTTGTCCAAGATAAAAAGAGCACCAACCAAAATAGTGGTGTCTGCTTTGATGCAACAGACGAGAATGGACACTGTTTGGAAACATATTACGGGTACATAGAGGAGATATGGGAACTTGACTATGGACCTACTTTTAAGATCCCTTTATTTCGGTGCAAATGGATGAAGCTGACAGGAGGCGGGGTAGTTGTAGACCAAAAGTACGGCATGAAAACAGTGGATCTCAACAATCTTGCGTACATGGACGAACCATTTGTCCTAGCCAATGATGTCGCTCAGGTTTTCTATGTGAAGGACATGTCTACATTAACGAGAAAAAGAAATCAGCAAAAGAAGATATCGCCCGATGAGCCAAAACGCCACATAGTTCTTTCAGGGAAAAGAAACATCGTGGGAGTAGATGACAAGACAGACATGTCAGAAGATTATAATAAGTTTCATGAAATTCCGCCCTTCAAAGTGAAAACTGACCCAAGCATCCTATTGAATGATGAAGATTCTCCATGGCTACGACCCAGAAGAAAATAGAAATCATAGATAGGAATATTGGTGCAATAATGTATGAAACCTTTTATGTAATGCATGTATGGAATGTACTAAATTTAAAACACTTTTCATTTTCATAGTATCCATGTAAGAGATGAGTTCTCCTTCGAAACCCTGATACTTCGAGAGAGATTGTCCGTTTTGTACACGAAGTGCATCCAGTTTTTGTCGTAGCCCTATCAACTTTTTAACACATGCTATGTGGGTGAAATGATGATAGCATGCCAACTTTCAACATTTTGAGAGTTCATTTGTAGTACTTTTCAATTTCAGGGTGAACTAGCTCAAAAAATAAGTAAATGCACGAAATATACCAAATGAAGTCAGAAATTGTTGAAATTTTGTGATGTGCCTTTGAATGGAGCATTTTGCACACACAAAAAGTATGGAGTTCAAATAAGTTCAAAAAAATGAAATCCCTTTGTAAGAGATGAGTTCTCGTTCAAAACCCTGATACTTCGAGAGAGATTGTCCGTTTTGTACACAAAGTGCATCCAGTTTTTGTCATAGCCCTCTCAACTTTTTAACACATGCTATGTGGGTGAAATGATGATATCATGCCAACTTTCAACATTTTCAGTGTTCATTTGTAGTGCTTTTCAATTTCAGGGTCAACTAGCTCAAAAAAATAAGTAAATGCACGAAATATACCAAATGAAGTCAGAAATTGTTGAAATTTTGTGATGTGCCTTTGAATGGTGCATTTTGTACACACAAAAAGTATGGAGTTCAAATAAGTTCAAAAAAATGAAATCCCTTTGTAAGAGATGAGTTCTCGTTCGAAACCCTAATACTTCGAGAGAGATTGTCCGTTTTGTACACGAAGTGCATCCAGTTTTTGTCGTAGCCCTCTCAACTTTTTAACACATGCTATGTGGGTGAAATCATGGTAGCAAGCCAAATTTCAACATTTTCAGAGTTCATTTGTAGTGCTTTTCAATTTCACGGTCAACTAGCTCAAAAAAAAAGTAAATGCACGAAATATACCAAATGAAGTCAGAAATTGTTGAAATTTTGTGATGTGCCTTTGAATGGTGCATTTTGCACACAGAAAAAGTACGGAGTTCAAATAATATCAAAAAAATGAAATCCCTTTGTAAGAGATGAATTCTCGTTCGAAACCCTGATACTTCGAGAGAGATTGTCTGTTTTGTACACGAAGTGCATCCAGTTTTTGTCGTAGCCCTCTCAACTTTTTAACACATGCTATGTGGGTGAAATGATGATAGGATGCCAACTTTCAACATTTTCAGAGTTCATTTGTAGTGCTTTTCAATTTCAGGGTCAACTAGCTCAAAAAAATAAGTAAATGCACGAAATATACCAAATGAAGTCAGAAATTGTTGAAATTCTGTGATGTGCCTTTGAATGGTGCATTTTGAACACACAAAAAGTATGGAGTTCAAATAAGTTAAAAAAATGAAATCCCTTTGTAAGAGATGAGTTCTCGTTCGAAACCCTGATACTTCAAGAGAGGTTGTCTGTTTTGTACACGAAGTGCATCCAGTTTTTGTCGTAGCCCTATCAACTTTTTAACACATGCTATGTGGGTGAAATGATGATAGCATGCCAACTTTCAACATTTTCAGAGTTCATTTGTAGTGCTTTTCAATTTCAGGGTCAACTAGCTCAAAAAAATAAGTAAATGCACGAAATATACCAAATGAAGTCAGAAATTGTTGAAATTTTGTGATGTGCCAATGAATGGTGCATTTTGAACACACAAAAAGTATGGAGTTCAAATAAGTTCAAAAAAAATGAAATCCCTTTGTAAGAGATGAGTTCTTGTTCGAAACCCTGATACTTCGAGAGAGATTGCCCGTTATGTACACGAAGTGCATCCAGTTTTTGTCGTAGCACTCTCAACTTTTTAACACATGCTATGTGGGTGAAATGATGATAGCATGCCAACTTTCAACATTTTGAGAGTTCATTTGTAGTGCTTTTCAATTTCAGGGTCAACTAGCTCAAAAAAATAAGTAAATGCACGAAATATACCAAATGAAGTCAGAAATTGTTGAAATTTTGTGATGTGCCAATGAATGGTGCATTTTGAACACACAAAAAGTATGGAGTTCAAATAAGTTCAAAAAAAATGAAATCCCTTTGTAAGAGATGAGTTCTCGTTCGAAACCCTGATACTTCGAGAGAGATTGCCCGTTATGTACACGAAGTGCATCCAGTTTTTGTCGTAGCACTCTCAACTTTTTAACACATGCTATGTGGGTGAAATGATGATAGCATGCCAACTTTCAACATTTTGAGAGTTCATTTGTAGTGCTTTTCAATTTCAGGGTCAACTAGCTCAAAAAAAAGTAAATGCACGAAATATACCAAATGAAGTCAGAAATTGTTGTTATTTTGTGATGTGCCTTTGAATGGTGCATTTTGAACACACAAAAAGTATGGAGTTCAAATAAGTTAAAAAAATAAAATCCCTTTGTAAGAGATGAATTCTCGTTCGAAACCCTGATACTTCGAGAGAGATTGTCCGTTTTGTACACAAAGTGCTTCCAGTTTTTGTCATAGACCTCTCAACTTTTTAACACATGCTATGTGGGTGAAATGATGATAGCATGCCAACTTTCAACATTTTCAGAGTTCATTTGTAGTGCTTTTCAATTTCAGGGTCAACTAGCTCAAAAATAATAAGTAAATGCACGAAATATACCAAATGAAGTGAGAAATTGTTGAAATTCTGTGATGTGCCTTTGAATGGTGCATTTTGAACACACAAAAAGTATGGAGTTCAAATAAGTTAAAAAAATGAAATCCCTTTGTAAGAGATGAGTTCTCGTTCGAAACCCTGATACTTCAAGAGAGATTGTCCGTTTTGTACACGAAGTGCATCCAGTTTTTGTCGTAGCCCTCTCAACTTTTTAACACATGCTATGTGGGTGAAATGATGATAGCATGCCAACTTTCAACATTTTCAGTGTTCATTTGTAGTGCTTTTCAATTTCAAGGTCAACTAGCTCAAAAAAATAGGTAAATGCACGAAATATACCAAATGAAGTCAGAAATTGTTGAAATTTTGTGATGTGCCTTTGAATGGTGCATTTTGAACACACAAAAAGTATGGAGTTCAAATAAGTTCAAAAAAATGAAATCCCTTTGTAAGAGATGAGTTCTCGTTCGAAACCCTGATACTTCGAGAGAGATTGTCCGTTTTGTACACGAAGTGCATCCAGTTTTTGTCCTAGCCCTCTCAACTTTTTAACACATGCTATGTGGGTGAAATGATGATAGCATGCCAACTTTCAACATTTTGAGAGTTCATTTGTAGTGCTTTTCAATTTTAGGGTCAACTAGCTCAAAAAAAATAAGTAAATGCACGAAATATACGAAATGAAGTCAGAAATTGTTGAACACACAAAAAGTATGGAGTTCAAAAAACCATATTATGAAATTAAATATTATCATTGGCGATTTATCTCTATTATGAAATTAAATATATCAAAAAACCATTGCAGAACATATGACCAAATTAATACAAGTTCATCATCACATTAAAGCCAAAGAACACTAGTGATCAAATGTTATTATTGCAAAAAATAAATACATAAAGTTCTCACATAAAACAACATACAACTATGTAAAACATTTAAATACAACAACAAACGCGATCAAAATCGCAACTAAGGTAACAATTGACCCAACAACATAATGATACCAAGCCTCTTTATCAATGGCATATTTTCTAATATTCCTAATCTTCAAGCGCATTTCATCCATCTTCAAGCGCATTGCATCCATCTTCAACCGCATCGCATCGATCTTCATCTTGCGATCATCGATGACATCGGCGACATGCAACTCCAGTTCCATATTCTTATCCTCAATTATTTTCAATTTTTTCTTCAAGTATTTGTTTTCTTTTTCAACCAAATTTAACTTCTCGACAATAATTTTTATGTGGGTTGGAATTTCCGGTTCACATACCTCCTAGATTAAAAAAATATATGTCACATTGGTCGTCATAATTGTCATAAACACTAAATAAAACAAATAGTTATAAAAGATAATATATACCACATCCGAATCATAGACAGGACGAGGACCGACGGAGGCGGATACGAAAACCATCGCACTATATAATAACAAAAAATAATGAAAGTGAGTAATTTATACAAGTATGTATCTAAATCATACAAGTAAGATTTTTTTGATTTTAAAAAGAAGATAAGAACAAGAGGCTCACCACGGTGGTGCTCGCAGTTGGTGCACGACCAAACCTAGACAAATATTAAGGAAAATGGAGCTTGGGGGTCGAGCTTGGAGAGGAGAAAGCTTAAGTAGAGTGGCTCGGGCATTTCATCAAACACGTCATGTGCATGAACTAGAGTGGCAAGAGCATGGCATGGTCACACTTCAACAACCAAAAAACAGGGGATATGGTGGGCAGGGGCGAGGGTTTATATAGGCAACACTTTAGTCCCGGTTCTTGCCACGCCCCGGGACTAAAGGCCCCGGCTTCCCGCCTTCTGGTCTGCCGAAAAAGGGCCTTTAGTCCCGGGCGTGGCTCCACCCGGGACTAAAGACCCCCTTTAGTCCCGGTTCTTGCCACGCCCCAGGACTAAAGGCCCCTGCTTCCCGCCTTTTGGTCTCCGACGTCATATCTAAACGACTCCGGATATGGAATGGAGGTCGAGCGACACGAAGATGAAGCCGATGGGGCAGGAGATAGGTCCAATGACGGAGAAGGTGATAGCTCCACTGATGGAGAAGCCGGTGAAGAAATAATAAAGTCCGGCGAGGTATACATATGAAGTTCGACAATCACTTGTAATATGTGAAAAATATTGGAGATAGCTCTATATTGTATACATATACATTCATTTGACGAATGTTTCTCCCTCTTAGGCCTCCACATCGAGCAAATCTATGAAACGAGGCCCGACTAGAAAGTTGGATGCACGGACGCATTACACCTTTGAGGTGATAATGCCTACGGGCGAACCCAAGCTTCCTAAGAATGCTGCTGACACATTCAAGAAGCAATGCGGAGTTCTCGTTAGGGATCACGTCCCGATCAACGTTCGGGAGTGGAACAAGCGCAAAGGGGCAGCCGATAGTGACTATGTCGCCGAAAGGTACAAAGATAATCTTTGGAATGATCTCATGCCACATTTCAACCTGCCAGAATGTGAGAATGAAGACGCCGCAGACAAACTAAGGGCCAAAGTCAAGCAGTGGACTCTAAAGATGATGGCCGAACTGTTCCGTAGCTGGAATAAAAAGCTATGGAAAAACTATCTGAAGACAAAGAAAGTGCCAGTATTCGAGGGGTATCTAGCCAAGCAGGCGAATCACTGGAAGGAATTTCAAGAGTACAAGGAGTCAGAAGATGCCTAGGCATTATCAGAAAAGAACAAGATAAATGCCGACAAAAAGAAATATCACCACAAGCTGGGGCCAGGGGGCTATGAGACTGCCATCCCAAAGTGGGAAAAGAAAGAGCAAGATCTGATAGATAAAGGCATCGTACCTGAACCACTCCGTGATGAGTGGGAACTGAGAGCAAGAAATTGGTTCCTTGCGCATGGTGGGTCGTACGACGAAACAACAGTGGACCTAATCTGCAATGACAATCTTAGGATACCCAGGGAGAATTGGAAAAGGATAGTGAAAGAAATTAAGGAGGGACAAAGAAAGTTCACTGCAGATAGAGATAAAGATTTGCTCACACTGGTCCTCGGCAATGACGAACATGGAGGACGAACGCGAGGCTTCGGTCCATCTTACCCGTGGTGGCTTGGGTTTGCGAGAGACCAAGACACTTACAGAAGCCGAGAGAGAGCAAAGAAGCGGCAACAGGATGAGGAGAATGACAAGTTCAACCAGTTGCTTGCCAGGATTAATGAGCAACAGAAGCAGATTGATGAGCTTAGAGGAGTACCGCGCCAGGAAGATCCTACACTTGATATTACCGGCGCCCCATCTAAGCGGAAAAGCAGCGTGGCTGAATCTGAGGCCCCGCCCGACGATGAACGAAGAATGATAGAGGGAGTCCTGGCTACCCCGTTGATGGAATCAAGGAGTCAACATCATGTGAACTCCATCAGAAATTTAAGAACATATCCATGAAGGTGGCCGTCGGACAAGCTTTACCTTCTGGCCCTGATGCACGCTGGCATGGCCGTGAGATTCCAGCTGGCTTTGCTAAAGTCGGGGTGGATGAAATCATGACGGGGTTTAATGATATGGAGCTCGACATAGCTGGACCCGAAGATGAGAGGACACTCGGAGAAGTACTGGGTGGAGTCATCCTATGGGACAAGAACTACATCAAGCTTCTAGGCTCGGCCCCAAGGACAACACCGCCTCCGAGTCGTCGCAGGTCACCTACACCTCCATTACCTCCAAGCCCTCCACATGATGTCGGCCAGCACAACACGAGTCCGTCTCGATCACCACCGCCGGACTTGGGTCGTCCGTCTCTGCCGCCGCCCGCTCCGGATACAAAGCCTGAGCCTGCCACGGATACAAAGCGGAAGCGTGCCACCAAGAACGCTCCGCCGCCGCCCGCTCCGGATACAAAGCCTGAGCCTGCCACGGATACAAAGCGGGAGCGTGCCACCAAGAACGCTCCGCCGCCGCCCGCTCCGGATACAAAGCCTGAGCCTGCCACGGATACAAAGCGGGAGCGTGCCACCAAGAACGCTCCGCCGACGATTCCTAAGCCACAGAGCACCCCAAAGCGCAAACGGTCGCCCCTCCCAAAGGTACGTCATGCTAATCTTCCTATCGGACCTTATGATCGTACCCCCGAGGAAAACGCCAGGATAGCAAAGGAACATCATGATGCGCAAATGAAAAAGAAGGAACCCGAGCCCCGCCCGGAATACACCTAGAAGCAAATAGCATTTGCAAAATACTTCACGACCCTTCCATCACAGTATGACTTACACCATAAGCCTGAGGACTATACACGCACATTGCAGAAGGATGTGAAAAAGAGCAGATCACGTGCAAGCCCTCCACATGACGTCGGCCAGTACAACACGAGTCCATCTCGATCACCGCCGCCGGACTTGGGTCATCCGTCTCCGCCGCCGCCCGCTCCGGATACTAAGCAGGAGCGTGCCACCAAGAACGCTCCGCCGACGATTCCTAAGCCACAAAGCACCCCAAAGCGCAAACGGTCGCCCCTCCCAAAGGTACGTCATGCTAATCTTCCTATCAGACCTTATGACTTACACCATAAGCCTGATGACTATACACGCACATTGCAGAAGGAAGTGAAAGGAGCAGATCACGTGCAAGTGCAAGTGGGAGCAAATCAAGTTCAACTACAAGCAAGAAAAAATCAGACGTTCCTCAGCTTGGACAACAGGCCAAACAGTCGATCCCACCCCTCAAGGTGTTAACCGAGAATGTTCCCCCTCCGGTGCAAGGGCTAGCTTTAGAAAGAGCAAAGAAGTTGGCGGCTGCATGTGGTGTCTCGGTTGAAGAATTGTCTTCCCAAGACGACAAGATACCCAAGGCTGTGGTAGCCCCTAAGCCACAGTTTGTCATGGGTAAGCCTTTGGTCAGCAAAGATGATCTCCCAACAAATATGCGTTACTTGCATCAATGGTACTTAAGTGAATCAAAGAATGGGAGAACGATGATCGTGCTGAGTGTCCCACAGGAGTACTACCGCCGCCCCAAACAAATCCATATCGACTTTGATGAACTCTTCCAGATGTACAATGGCGACGCCCTCGACAAATCGCTTATGAGTTGCTATTGTCTGTAAGTTTTTCAATTCGTTGTCTACATATAACTTGTTTAGTTATTTCAATTCATTGTCTATATATAAGTTGTACTCTATTATGCAGAATGAAGATTCTGGATTGTAAAAGTAAGAGCATCCTAAATATTGGGTTTATTGACCCAGATAAAATACATATAGCGACGCTAACTAATTATCCCAAGGAGACGGAGGAAAACCTTCTAAGGTTTCTAACAGATCAAAATTTCTGTGACCACATACTGTTTCCATACAACTTCAGGTGAGGGTCTTTACTCTGTTGTGTCCATTCACTTATAAGTGTAATTGATAAGTTACTGACACACACACACACACACAAAAATATATATATATATATATATATATATATATATATATATATATATATATATATATATAGACACACACACACACACACACACACACATGTGCAGCTTTCATTGGATTCTGTTGGACATTCAAATTGATAAGGGAAGAGTTGATGCCTTCGACCCATTATCGAGACCCTTGGAACAGTTCCAAAGCCTACAGGACATGCTCCAAGGGTAATTTCAATCATTCTTGCGCTCTATCGGTCTCTTTCGATGATTTTCTGATATATCAATTAATGAAAAACTTAGCAAATCATTATCCTTGTCGGGCAGGGTTTGGAAGCGGTTCAAGTGCGTGACTCCCGGTATCGAGCATGAGAAGCTGACCTTTAGATCGGCTCAGGTAAGTAGTAGTATGATATACTTCTATTTTCAATACATTTATGATGCTAGATTATTATTTTGATTATATATATTCTATTCTCGTAAAGTGCGACCAGCAGCCACGGGGAACGCATCTATGCGGATACTATGTTTGCGAGATCATTCGCACGTTTACCTCTGAGCACAAGGATCACAAATTCGATGTAAGAAATGAACATTCACACCTCTATTTTTACCTGTCATTCTTTGTTATCATGATTGATATTCATATTCATCTCCTCTTCTTATATAGCCCACGACCATGACGACAAAGGTCCTACCAGAGCAACGCGCGATTGCTGTTGCAGAGGAGCTTGCGACCTTTCTGAGGACGGAAGCTATAGATGACAAAGGACGATTTAGTGTAGCTAGGGGCCATTACTGATGTTCGTCCATGTAATCAAATAGACGGGCTCTAGTCCCGATAATTTAGATCTCCATATAATTGTATATATATATATATGCTCCCTTATAAGATAAGTTAACCTTATATATATGCATAATTATTTCTATTTAAATTATATGAAAACTAATTCCCGAACACCAAACGAGGCATCACGTTAATCTCCCGAACACCTAAACCCTAAAACCCTAAAACCCGAAAATAATTTCATTAAAAAAACCCCCGAAAATAAGCAAAATCTGAAACTCTTTAGTCCCGGCCCGTCTAACGAACCGGGACTAAAGATCCTGCCCGTAGGGCGCTACGAAGCGCCCACGTGGAGCACCTTTAGACCCGGCTTGTAAAAGGGCCGGGACTAAAGGTTAGGCCTTTAGTCCCGCCCCTTTAGTCCCGGTTGGTGAACCGGGACTAAAGCCCCTTACGGGCCGGGGCTAAAGGCCCCGTCCCCACTAGTGTCAGCTCCCTGAATGTATCTAATGAAACACCCGAGGTCAGAAACGCCGCGGACACTCGGCCGCTCCCTGCTAGCCCTCGCTCTGTCAACCACGCCGTGAGCAATGATGGACCTGGGGTTGAGCGGTGGTGCTTGGAAATCTATGCCTTCGTAGTTCCTTTGCTAACGGGACTGCGCCTCCGATCGTCCTCGTATGGTCATCTATCACTATAGGACTGGTGTTCGTATGCGACTTCCCTCGGAGGGGGCGACCGAGAGAGACGGCGGTCGTCGCGCCTGCAGTCTCTGTACTGACTTCTCCGAGGAGGGGAACACTGGTGTCTCCTAAGTGCGAGCGGGCTATAAGCCGACTGCACCGTGTCCGCTCAGATGGACTTGCTGTAGATACAGTTGTGCGATTGGGAATCCGTTGTGTTCTAGTCCACGGTCATCTTCAGCTGAGCTTGAATCTGTCGACTTTCTTCTTCTGCTACCGAGTTAGAAGGCTAGATGGAGTCAGCGATCCGCGTTGCCGCGACCATGTTTTGTAGCGGAGTACGCATCACCTGGTAATTTCGCAGACGGTCGTTCGGGAACAACTAACTACGATGCCAACTGGAACTAGGCTGCTCTCGACCCGCCCGGCCGTCGAGTGCTTCTGCAGCCACTCAAGTAAGTCGGGTTCAACTAGAGTGGCCCCACACGTGGCTTCTAGGGTAGTTTCCTCTAGGGTCGTTCCGGTGATAGGAATGAGCAGAGCGTGCTCGTTCATCTGCCCGAGTTCCTCCCGTTGCTCCCGAGTGAGAGTCTGGGGAACGTAGATCTCGCCGGCGTTGTCGATGTGGCCATCTTCGTCTCACTCATTGAAATTTCTCACGGAGAACCCAGGAGGTCCTTCGGCCGTGGCGGCCATCTAAATTTCTGAAGTTGGCTTGCTGCTCTCACACACGGACTCGTCGGAGCAGCCGTCATGCGAGGAGGGAAACAAGTTGAGGACGGGCTTGTCGGGGTCGAGCGTGACCACCTGCTCGGGTGTGGTCTGGAGAGCCACAACATGCTTGATCCAATGCTGGAGCTGTGAGAGCCCGGAGCACTTGCGACGACGTCTAGCAGAGTGACGGGGCGTCGAGCGTTACAGTTCTGACGCCTGCCGGAGGAGGACCAAAAGTAGTTGCACGAAAATGCGCCACGCTGCGGGCGGGCAACTCATTTGTGTCTACTGAAGCTTCCTGCAACGCACAGGTGTTCCATTCAGATTTAACGAGGTCGGACCCCTCTCGAAGAGGTAAAGACCCTACGTCTCATGTCCGAAGGCTTTGTGTTTTCTTTAGGGGATGACCTTGGGATTGCTTATCTAGAGTTCACGAGGACCCATCGTGCTCTGTTACAAGGGCATTCGATGAAAGTAACTTTGGAGTTACTAGACACTGCAACCTTAACTACAGGAGTTACACGTAACCTTAGTCTTCACTATACTTCATGTATGTATGTATGGTGTTAAATTCCTCGATCGTTGCAGCTCTCGTGTCGTCCACGTCTCTTCTGTCCGAGTGCTGGTGCCTGAACAACCCGTGAGAGGAAGTTTAAGTTCGTGACACAATGATAACTGATAGGTCTAAATGTCACGTCCATGACGCTCCCATTAGCAGGTGATCCATCCTCGACAAAAGGCATCCCATGCGCAGGTTGCTACTGTGCCACGCAGCTCCACCGACGCGCCATGCATGTCATGGTCCGGCCGAGAAGGAAGGAACTAATCTGCGCTAGACATGCTGGTGCTCGGCGAGGCGGACGGCGGCGCGGCAGAAGGGGCACACCGCGCACCCCGCTTGCTGCTGCTGCTGCTCCTTCCTCCAGCCCCAGCTGAACCGCCGGACGCCGCCTTTCTTGGTGAACAGCTCTCGCTGCAGCGCGCTAGCCGCCGGCGTCGCGCCAGCGTCGCTGGTGGTGCTCGGCGGGGCCGGGAGCCGGAGGCTTCCCGTGCTGTGTCGCCTGCAGGTCGCAACGCAGAGGTTTAGTTAAGATGGTAGGAAATTGAGCTGGATTAGCAGAATCAAATACAGAGCCAGCAAGGCAGAGCTCTGCCGGAGAAGAGAGAAATCTTGATACTAATTACTGACTGACTAAGAACACAACTAATCCACAAAATAAATTGTCCGCGAAAAAAATTAATCCGTCCGATCCTTTTTTATGGCGCGTTTGTCTTAGATGCCACACTACATTGTGTGGCGTCTAATACTATGGTGTGCGACGTCGAGACCTAGTATGGCACCTAAGGCATAGGCGCCACACTACACAATATGACGTCTAAGATAAAGGCGTCATACAGTGTAGTGTCGCGTCTGGTTATCGAGCAACACACGAAAGGGTCAGCCGGTCAGGTGCGTGAATTTTCTTCAGACCCGATTTAGTTTGTGAAATACTTTCGTCCACGGATCAATTTTATTAATTTTACCGGTTACCATCATGTTTTTATCAAGGTTGCAAGGAAAAACGGATCAGACTGAGTAGAGCATGGTTTTATCAAGGTTGCATGAAAAAAAGAGATCAGAGTAGAGCGTGGTTAAGGAGACACATATCAAGACGCTTGCATGTTAATTGCTTACGTGCATATATGTTGCTTGCATCGTGGAAGACTCCTCGATGTTTGGTCGCATGCATCGTAACTAGAAGTTAACAACTACATTGAACTGAGAGGTTGAACTAGAATGTTCACTGCCACTAGAACGCTCAATCTGTCGTCGCCACTTGTGCCTCTTTCTTCGTCATCTCTCGGCCTCCTCCTTCTCCTTTGCCGCCTTCTCAGACTTTGCATCCGCCTCCAACTCTACCGTCTGCCGCTTGAATATCTTGAAATGGACAGCATGCATGATCATCTTTGCATCATGGATCCTTCATCTTCAATGTCAACATCTCCACGTTCTCTAAAGCGAATGCGATCCCAACCTTCTCTTCGATGATGGCCTTTTTCTCTTCGAACTTGGGCTTTTTATTGATCCCCGCGATGAACATGTTAACCTCTTCGTCTGTTTTTTCTCCTTGATGTGGAACACTTGATGTATGCCTCCTCCTCCTTCGACATGTTGTCCTAGAACATATCTGTCATATTGGTCGCAACACCTTCTCGCTTTGCCCTCTTATCCTCCCATTTCTTCTCCGGAACCCTCTTCTAACCCTCTTGGTGTTGGAAATATGCCCTAGAGGCAATAATAAATAAGTTATTATTATATGTCCTTGTTCATGATAATCGTTTATTATCCATGCTAGAATTATATTGATTGAAAACTCAAATACATGTGTGGAAGAATCCCTATCCGCCGCCACCTCCTTCCCTCCCTCCCTTCCCCTGAGCAGCAAATGTGCAAGACCTTTTTTTTAGTTGGATGCAGAGGGGACATTCCGGTGGGGAGTTGGAAACGGTTGTGGATCGAAGGTTTGAGGCTTCGCACTTAGGCCCTGTTTGAAACCATAATAGATTATAATAATCTTGATTATGAAGATAGATTATATAATCTGGTTTATAAATATAATCTAGGTGGACATGTTTATGGTTAGATTATATAAACTGTAATTCAGGTTTTATATTGTACAATGACATGTCTGCCCTCTGATTTTTAGCTGCATAGGTAATAGTCTAGGTGGACATGTTTGGAGGACGTTGAGGACGTTGCCGGTGACAGTAGGTAATTATCTCCACATTATCTTGAGATTGACGAAATGTCAAGTCTGGGACTTGAACTCTGATGGACAGGGAATACCACAATCCTCTTAACCATCCAACCACAGGTTGGTTTGCCCGTATATAGTATAGTAGTAGGAAGAGAAAAAGCAAGGACAAAACGTTCGTACGTACACGTATCACGTATCTCCCAGCTGAAACGGTATCAGCATGCCGCAGCTTACCAACCGTGTACGGATTGCTGCCCAAAACGGTCACCGGAATCAACAAGAATTCCCCTGCCTCTCGTACTAATAGATGCACTATATAATTGACCGGATCTCTCTCTCTCTCTCTCTCTCTCGATCGATCGATGGTCCGAAGAGAACCGGCCGTGGAACAGCTCGACGGCATGGCTGCTGAACCCTGCGTCCCGTCCGGCTTCGGCACGAGGCCATGGCTGGTGCAAGGAACGCGAGGGGAGCGGCAGACGTTCGTCGACTCGTCAGACGGGAGCTTGCACTCGACGATCGTTCCCGAGATGCAAGGCAAGACGTGCCTGGGCTGCATCCACAACGGCGACTGGCTGCTCATGCTCGACGAGTCCACCGCCGAGTGCTTCTTCCTCCGCCTCACCTCTTCCTCCGACGACCCAGCCAAGAAGATCCCGCTGCCGCCATTGCACGAGCAGTGGGGTGACATAGTGAGGTGCGCGACGCTCGGGACATCGCCGGCACACCCGGACTGCGTCGTGGTCGTCGCCGTTCAGGTAGAAGACCCCGCCGTGGAGGGTTTCCTGCTCCACTGCCGCCCCAGCAACTCATCACAGGGGTGGCTCAGGCTCGAGTCCCCCGTCAGTCTCACAAGCTTTATGATCGGCGTTAGAGGGAAAATCTATTCCTTCGGTGAATCCGAAACGCTCGTCGTGATAGGCGACGAAGGCGACGGCACGGTCCGAGCTCGGCTGATGGGCTCTCTCTCCGGCGAGAAAGAGGTACACGACATGACGGTCACGTACTACGTCTTGGAGTCGTGCGGGGATCTCTTCGAGGTTGTCACGCAATTTTTTGGGGACTTTCGCAACGACGGCACGCTCACCAGCGTCACGGTGTACCGCCTTGATCTCGAGTCCATGACATGGAGCAGGGTGGATAGCATCGGCCACGACCGTGCCTTCCTCGTCTCCGGGCATTACGGCTTCTCCGCGCCCGTGCGTCCAGTGGAAGGAGGTTTGGTGCAGCAGGGTAACTGTGTGTACATTGTCTGGTCGAGCTGTGACTGCGAAAGGCTATACAAGTTCTGCTTGGATGACAACACCATCAGCTTCCGACAGATCCTTCCGCGACCTACCAAGCCTTGGTGCAGAGCATTCTGGGCCGTTCCGCCACAGTCTTTTTTGTCAACGGCGGTGGAAGAAGCAAAACTGTTGCTGACTAACGGCCTCGTGCCGAAAGGGTCCATCATGAAGTTGAAGGAGGAGGAGCAGGAGGATGAGGATGAGCAGGCAACCTCTTGTAATAATACGCGGCCATGGCATGATCTGCCACTAGAATTGCTGGAGCTGATCGTCTCAAGGCTTTCTTTGGTGGATCGTCTCAGATTCCCGACAGTGTGCAAGTCATGGAGCCTTGTGACCAACCCGGTTGAGCAAGCCAATGCCTGGCCTTGGCTTCTGCACTGCTCCGGTCGAGATGGGGCGTGCAAGCTGTTCGACCCTCTGCGCGGCCAGGAGTACAACATGCATGTTGAAACATTTGACATCAACCAAAACGAACACGATGAGCATATTTTTAGATTCCCCAAAGATGGATGGGTGGCCATGTCAACTAACGCAGACATTCAAGACATGTTCATCATAAACCCGTTCACCGAGGACGTCATGGAAATGGTCATGCTCGATTGGAAATACCGTTACATGGGTCTGTCGTGGTCCTCGGCGGACCCGACAGATCCGGAGTGCGTCTTTTTCGCCATCGTCGGCCGGGACGACGGTAAAGCGATCAGTGTCTTTACGTGGCGACAGGGTGAGGAAGAGTGGTTGGAAAGGCATATTGAGTACTATGAGGAGGAGCCGTTCCCGGTGGCATACAACAACCCCGTCTTGTTCCACGGCAAGTTCTATTGCCTTGGAAGAAATGGCAACCTCGGCACGTTTGATCCGGTAAGCAACACATGGACAATCTTGGAGAAGCCTAAGCCAATACACGTGACCATGGACCTTGCCGGCGACCACCATCTAGGGAGAGAGTTTTGCTACTTGGTTGAACTGGGAGGGGAACTAGTCTCTGTATTCATCCGTAACGCTGACGAGCCACCGCGGGTGTTCAAGCTCAAGGAGGAGATGACATGGATGGAGGTTCAAGAGATCGGTGGTGCAGCCTTGTTTCTTGATTTTAGGGTGTCATATGCCGTGGAGTCTCCAGAAGCCGGGCATGGGAATAGGATTTACGTCCCGGGGTATTCCGAGGATGGCAAATACGCAGCGTTCTACGATATGGAGACCAAGGCATACCGCCCATCCTTCTACGGTTTGAAGTCACCATTGCAATGTGTGTGGGTAGTGCCTGATCTAGTGCCGTGCATAAAAAAAAAATCTTCATTAGGACACTCCCGTGAATGTGTACCAAATGGTTATTATATATGATTTTGACAATGTTTGGCGAACATGAAAATATTAACATCTACAAAATCAAATAAATACATATGAAAGTACTTTACATGATGGGTCTAGATATATTGATTTGGTGATCTTAGTGTTGATCTTTTTATATATAAATCAGGTTAAAAATATGAAGACAGTGTCTATTCTTGCATGGATCTCGACAAAGTTAAAATTCTCAGGATTATGTGAATTAAAGATTTTATAATTTCCTCTATCCCCAAAGTTCAAAAATAAAATGTTCCACAGGTCTCAACGTCTGATCGGCCTTTTCATCGTCGACCAACAAGCGGCATTCTATGACATGGAGAACAAGGCTACCAACCATCCACTTGTATGGTCTGGAGCAACCGTTGCAGTGTGTGTGCATGGTGCCTAATATACAGCCCACTTCTAAATAAAGTCATATACCGGGAGCCATGAAGGCCGAAATGTTTGAAAAATTCAAAATTCAAAAAATTTAGTTCCAAAAAATCTGAAAAAAATATACAACTAAACAAGGATGTGATTCGTGTGCGTGTAAAATTTCAGGTCGAAATACTTTGAAACGTGATCCGTACAAAAAAGACAAATTCATGGTCTGAAAATGATGAATAGTAACATGTGTTAAAAGGTTTCCGATTTGTCTTTTTTGTACAGCCCTCATTTCAACGTATTTTGTTCTGAAAATTTACACACTTGTGTATTATACCTTCATCTACACTAGTGGAAAACGGGCCTTCGGCCTGGACACTTTAGTCCCGGCCTGTCTCTGGGTCGGGACTAAAGGCCCGACCACGTCGCCCCAATTCTCAATGCCTCCCTCGAGGCTTTAGTCCCGGCCCGTAAGGAGCCTTTAGTCCCGGTTCGTGTCCCAAACCGGGACTAAAGGGCTACGCGATGGGCAGTGGTGGTGGCAACCGTTCGTATCCCCCTTTAGTCCCGGTTGGTGGCTCAACCCGGGACTAAAGGCCTAACACGTGGCCTGCCGTAGTGGTGTCAACCGTTCGTATCCCCCTTTAGTCCCGGTTGGTGGCTCAACCCGGGACTAAAGACCCAAACGGTTTGCATCCCGCGTCGTTTCGGGCGATGAAAAGCACGAACCGAAGCACAGTCGCCATTTCTCTGTTTCTTCTTCTCTCTCGCTCTCCCTCTCTGTTCTTCTCCTCTCTTCTTCCCTTATCTTCTTCCACCATGCCAACTCGCTTTCATAAGGTGCTCGCACATGGCACGACCATGCTCGATGTCGTGTACACGAACGAGAGCAGGGAGGTGCCGTTTTTTCTTGAACAGTTGAAGGAAAAATGGCTTGACACCGCAATGGATCATGAGAAGTTCTTGGGGCCTGATCTGGAGTACACGGTCGATCAACGCGGTGTTGCCGTCATCCAACTATGCTTCGCACGCCATGTCTTGATCTTCCAATGGGCGAGGTAAGTTTTGAGGCTTTCCTTGATCCAAGATAATGACATTGTAAGTTTATTTGTTTCAATCATAGTTGGTTCCCTTCAAATAGTTGTAGTGAAACAATTTTGATTAGTTGAAGGGGAACACAATCTAATTGGAATAGTGTTCCATAATCTGAAAAATCGTATTAGAATCAACTAGTGTTTAATATGTTCCATTGGAATCATAGTTGGTTCCCTTCAAATAGTTGTAGTGAAACAATTTTGATTAGTTGAAGGGGAACACAATCTGATTGGAATAGTGTTCCATAATCTGAAAAATCGTATTAGAATCAACTAGTGTTTAATATGTTCCATTGGAATTATAGTTGGTTCACTTCAAATAGTTGTAGCGAAACAATTTTGATTAGTTGAAGGGAACACAATATGATTGGAATAGTGTTCCACAATCTAAAAAATCTGATTGGTTCAATATGTTCCATTGAAATCATAGTTGTAGTGATACAATTTTATGCGGTGTTCTTTGATCCAAGGTTATGAAAATTGCATATAGCTAGTGATCTCTCTAGGTTCCATTGGATAGCAATATGATATGTCATAGTCATGAAAATTGCATATAGCTAGTGATTTCTCTAGGTTCCATTGGATAGCTATAGTGATCTCTCTAGGTTCCATTGCATATGTTCTATTTGAATCCTAAAGATAATTTTCTCTTTAGTTGTAGTGAAACATGTTTTCTTATTGCAGCAGTATGTAACATTTGTTCCATTTTAATTTGTTTCTGTTGCAGGAGTGACAAGCATTGTCCAGAACTCATGGACTTCCTTCGCAGCGGCATCACTTTTGCTACCGTTGACATAAGGAACGACAAGCTGAAGATGAGGTACAACTTCGGTATTGAGATACCAACTGGTTGCCTCATTGATCTCCAAACGGTATTCAGGCTTCGACTTGTCAGGACTTCGATGGCTCATATGGCAGTTGCCTTGATCGACGAGGAATATGGTGATATGAAGACCAGTTTCCCAAAGTCTCAGCACAAACTTTGGGAGAAGGCCCCACTTGATCCTATCAACATTGAGTATGCAGCAAAAGATGCATACGTTTCATACGAGTTGTACCGCAAGATTCGAGTCGTCAACTATGGCCAGCGTCACCTCGAGGAAGGTGGACATTCTGATTCAGACGATTCAGACGAGTAGTGTTCTCAACGTCGAACACTTGTATATATATCTATGGTAGCTATTATTATGTACTGTTTGGACTAGTATCATGTACTGCTTGGACCAATTTATATATGTCTAGTTTCTCTTTGTGCCATTATAGTTTCCAAATTTGAATGGTTTAGCCCTTTCTAACTTCATTTGGTACTTTTGAATGGTTTAGCCCTTTCTAACTTCATGGTTTCATGCATTTCGACCACATATATATACAAAAAGTCTTCAGTTCAAATAAGTTCAAAAAATGAAATCCCTTTTGTAACAGATCTGTTTTTGATTACAACAGTCATTTAAAAATGAAAGACCATTAGTCCCACGTGGCGGTAATGAGCACATAGTGCACTTTCCATGTCAACGGTAATGAGCACATAGTGCACTTTCCGAAGAAACGATATCCAGTACATTGCATCAATGCTATCGAAAAGACTTCATCGATTCTCATTGGGAGCTTTGAATGCCCTATTCCTCGTGTCAAGATGAAGTATGATTTGCTTGTTGGGGAGATACATATCCCCATTGAGGTGACTTAGTGGCTATTCGAAAATTCTCCGTTCTCTCTTGCGATTCGAGAAGGTTTTGTCATATGGACTTGATCAATCCCATTGACGGATTTCTTTCGGTGACCATATAACGGATGAATCAAAGAGTCACATACCTCTGTTTTGAGTTTTCCTTTTCTGTTGCTTAGAAGAAAAATGATAGAATTAGTTTAGGTTTTTTTCTACTTTCTGTTTTAGCGTCCCACAGAAAAATACCTTGAAAATAAAAGTTCTCCGATGGTCCTGAAAATTTAGTACGATTTTTTCTGGAATTTTTGAAAATTTCTGGGCCTGAGAGCTGGCCTGGGGGGCAGACCAGTGGGCCACAAGCCCTGCCACTGCCACCTACCCCCCTGGTGGCGGGGTGCAAGCTTGTGGGGCCCACAGGCACCCCCTCCACTCATTCCAGCTCCCAGCCTCTTCTTCCACCTCCAGAAAAAATTGTTTCGCAGCTCAAACCCATGTTCTTGCTCATTTGGCTATGATTTTCGATCTCCTTGCTCAAAGCACCATTCTCCGAACCGTTTTGGGGAAATTACTCCTTGGTAAGTGACTCCTCCATTGGTCCAATTAGTTTTTGCTCTAGTGTTTTATCCTTCTCGAATTCTTGCTACCTTGGTGACGCTGTTCTTGAGCTAGAAATGTTGATTTTAGTTGGTCCCAAGTAGTTTTAGCGCGTGATACGGTCTCTAGGCACTAGTAGGAGTAGTTGCTATAAGTTGGGTTAATCCTTATTCATTTTTCTTTCGAAGTCTCTAAAAATTTCAGAATTTTTCAGAGCTAGAAAAAGGAAAAGATGAGGAGGTTCTTGAGAGGCTCTTCAAGCCGTAACCACAAGGAGGATGAGAAGAATCACCCCAAGTACGTAGTCCCTCGAGTCACAGAAGTTCGAGCGTGCGAGTGGCCAAGTGATGAATTTTTGCACGCCGCCGGACTTTATGAAGACTTTTATTACTTGGTGGAGAACGCAGGTCTTACTGCGTTCTTTGAAGATAAGTGCCCACAATATCTCCTCCTCACCAATATTTTCGTTCAAAGCTTCAACTTTTATCCGAGGAAGAATCCTCCCATGGTTGAGTTCATGATATACGATGTTCCCCAGAGCATGACGCTGCAGGACTTTTGCAATGTATGCAAATTACCTTATGTTGGGGATATCCGTGACCCTCGTCCACGAGACTTGGAGGATTTCATTGGTTCTATTGTTGTTGGAGAGGAGAGAGGAGTGTCTCGCGCTAGAATTTCTAGCATACATTTTCCTGTGCTTCGGTACTTCTCACTATGTGTGGGAAAATGTTTGATTGGCCGGCGGGAGGCTGGATCACTTAGTTCTCCAGACCTTGCGGTTCTGCGCGAAGGCCTTTATAACGATAAGACTTCTAGCTTGGGCGCTATAGTAGCTCAACGGTTGAACCTGAACCGTTCTAAAGGTGTTGTCTATGGAGGTATCTATGCTACCCGTCTTGCCAGACACTTTGAGATACCCATTAGACTAGGAGAGGAAGGAGAGATGCTTCTCCCTGAGAGATATCTGCATTATGACAACATGGTTCGCCATGATTTTCTGGATAGAGATGCTAGTAGACGGATGATTTATAACCTGGTGTTTAGTCAGGGTACTCGAGAGACTATTACTTTGCCTGCTCCTTCTTTGTTTGATATTCATGCAGGTGATGTTTGCTGTGTATGCCTTGCAACGGCGCCAGAAATAGTTGTGTCGACGACACCAGGAATCCTTCAGCTACGGCTACGCCTTAAGGGACTTCCTAGGCAAGTATGCAAAGTATTTCCCCCGTGGCCTTGGAGCCTTGCGTTGGTGTTCCCTCGAAGTGGAAAGGGTGATGTAGCACAGCGACGGTAAGTATTTCCCTCAGTTTGAGAACCAAGGTATCAATCCGACGGAAGAGTATCTCAAGATCCTGCACAAACACAAAAGTTGCACCCAACGCTATGAAGGGGTTGGCAATCCCTTATAGATTGTTTTCCAAGTGAGAACTGAAAGCAAAAAAGTAACAAAGCAAAGTAAAAGCAGAGATGCAAACGATGGATGTGAATAGACCCGGGGGCCGTAGTGTTTACTAGTGGCTTCTCTCACAAAAGCAAGTAGACGGTGGGTGAACAAATTACTGTCGAGCAATTGATAGAACTGCGCAAAGTCGTGACGATATCTTTGCAATGATTATTTCTATAGGCATCACGTCCGAAACAAGTAGACCGATACTTTCTGCATCTACTACCATTACTCCACACGTCAACCGCTATCCAACATGCATCTAGTGTATTAAGTCCATAAGAACAGAGTAACGCCTTAAGCAAGATGACATGATGTAGAGGGATAATCTCAAACCAATGATAAAAACCCCATCTTTTTACCCTTGATGGCAACTACTTGATGTGTGCCTTGCTGCCCCTACTGTCACTGGGAAAGGTCACCACATGGTAGAACCCAAAACCAAGCACTTCTCCCATTGCAAGAATCATAGATCTAGTTGGCCAAACAAAACCCAAGACTCGGAGAGACTTACAAGGATATCAAATCATGCATATAAGAAATCAGCAAAGACTCAAATATATATCATAGATAATCTAATCACAAATCCACAATTCATCGAATCTCGACAAACACACCGCCAAAGAAGATTACATCGGATAGATCTCCATGAAGATCATGGAGAACTTTGTATTGAAGATCCAAGAGAGAGAAGAAGCCATCTAGCTACTAACTACGGACCTGTAGGTCTGAAGTGAACTACTCACGAGTCATTGGAGGGGCGATGATGACGATGAAGAAGCCCTCCAACTCCAAAGTCCCCTCTAGCAGGGCGCCGGGAAGGGTCTCCAGATGAGGTCTCGCGGAAACAAAATTTTGCGGCGGCGGAAAAGTATTTTTGAGGCTCCCCTGATTTTTTGCGGAATATTTGGGAATTTATAGGCCAAAGACCTAGGTCAGGGGGCGGCCAGGGAGGCCACAAGCCTGCCCACCGCCGCGTCTCCTCTGGTGACGGAGTGGGGGCTTGTGGGCTCCCTGGAGCCCACCTGGCTTGGCCCAAAAGCCCCCTGGTCTTCTTCCATTCGGGAAAAAATCATTTCGGGTTTTTTCTTCCGTTTGGACTCCGTTCCAAAATCAGATCTGAAAAGAGTCAAAAACACGGAAAAACAGGAACTGGCACTTGGCACCGAATTAACAAGTTAGTCCCAAAAAGATATAAAAAGATACGTAAAACAACCAAAGAAGACAAGATAACTTTGTGAAACCATCAAAAATTATAGATACGTTTGACACGTATCAAGCATCCCCAAGCTTAACTCCTGCTCGTCCTCGAGTAGGGAAGTGATAAGAATGAATTTTTGATGCTTTCATGCTACCTAGCATAGGTGTCCTTTGTAATTCCTCTTATGTGATGTGAATGTTCAGATCCATTAGATTCAAAACAATAGTTTTCTATTGACGTGGAAACAATAACAATTCAAGAAAACTAGCAAAGAAATCATGAACTTTCAAAATAACAAGGCCAAAAGAAAGGTATCCCTACAAAAGTATATAGTCTCGCTATGCTCTATCATCATTGCACAACGAATTTAAATCACGCACAACCCCGGTATTGGCCAAGTAATTGTTTCATACCTTTACTTTCTCAAAAATTTTCAACTCCCTGCTAGTGTTGGACAACGTCGCATGGGAAACAAAAAATTTCCTACGCGCACGAAAACCTATCATGGTGATGTCCATCTACGAGAGGGGATTTCCGATCTACGTACCCTTGTAGATCGCACAGCAGAAGCGTTAAGAAACGCGGTTGATGTAGTGGAATGTCCTCACGTCCCTCGATCCGCCCCGCGAACCGTCCCGCGATTCGTCCCACGATCTAGTGCCGAACAGACGGCACCTCCGCGTTCAGCACACATATAGCTCGACGATGATCTCGGCCTTCTTGATCCAGCAAGAGAGACGGAGAGGTAGATGAGTTCTTCGGCAGCGTGACGGTGCTCCGGAGGTTGGTCGTGATCTAATCTCAGCAGGGCTCCGCCCGAGCTCCGCAGAAACGCGATCTAGAGGTAAAACCATGGAGGTATGTGGTCGGGCTGCCGTGGCAAAGTTGTCTCAAATCAGCCCTAAAACCCCACTATATATAGGAGGGAGAGGGGGGACCTTGCATTGAGGCGCAAGGAGCCCCAAGGGGGTCAGCCGAGCCAAGGGGGGGAGTCCTCCCCTTCCAAACCGAATCCAACTAGGTTTGGAAGGTGGAGTCCTTCTCCCCTTTCCCACCTCCTCTTTTTTTTCTCTTTGAGTTTCTTCCTATGGCGCATAGGGCCTTCTTGGGCTGTCCCACCAGCCCACTAAGGGCTGGTGCGCCACCCCCAAGGCCTATGGGCTTCCCCGGGGTGGGTTGCCCCCCGGTGAACACCCAGAACCCATTCGTCATTCCCGGTACATTCCCGGTAACTCCAAAAACCTTTGGGTAATCAAATGAGGTCATCCTATATATCAATCTTTGTTTCTGGACCATTCCGGGAACCTCGTGACGTCCGTGATCTCATCCGGGACTCCGAACAACATTCGGTAACCAACCATATAACTCAAATATGCATAAAACAACGTCGAACCTTAAGTGTGCAGACCCTGCGGGTTCGAGAACTATGTAGACATGACCCGAGAGACTCCTCGGTCAATATCCAATAGCGGGACCTGGATGCCCATATTGGATCCCACATATTCTACGAAGATCTTATCGTTTGAACCTCAGTGCCAAGGATTCATATAATCCCGTATGTCATTCCCTTTGCCCTTCGGTATGTTACTTGCCCGAGATTCGATCGTCAGTATCCGCATACCTATTCCAATCTCGTTTACCGGCAAGTCTCTTTACTCGTTCCGTAATACAAGATCCCGCAACTTACACTAAGTCACATTGCTTGCAAGGCTTGTGTGTGATGTTGTATTACCGAGTGGGCCCCGAGATACCTCTCCGTCAGACGGAGTGACAAATCCCAGTCTCGATCCATACTAACTCAACGAACACCTTCGGAGATACCTGTAGAGCATCTTTATAGTCACCCAGTTACGTTGCGACCTTTGATACACACAAAGCATTCCTCCGGTGTCAGTGAGTTATATGATCTCATGGTCATAGGAACAAATACTTGACACGCAGAAAACAGTAGCAACAAAATGACACGATCAACATGCTATGTCTATTAGTTTGGGTCTAGTCCATCACGTGATTCTCCTAATGACGTGATCCAGTTATCAAGCAACAACACCTTGTTCATAATCAGAAGACCCTGACTATCTTTGATCAACTGGCTAGCCAACTAGAGGCTTGCTAGGGACAGTGTTTTGTCTATGTATCCACACATGTATATAAGTCTTCATTCAATACAATTATAGCTTGGATAATAAACGATAATCTTGATACAGGAATTATAATAATAACTATATTTATTATTGCCTCTAGGGCATAATTCCAACTGTCTCCCATTTGCACTAGAGTCAATAATCTAGCCCTCACATCATCATGCGAATTACATTGCAATAAATCTAACACCCATACAGTTCTGGTGTTGATCATGCTTTGCTCGTGGAAGAGGTTTAGTCAGCGGGTCTTCTACATTCAGATCCGTGTGCACTTTGCATATATTTACGTCCTCCCCTTCGACGTAGTCGCGGATGAGGTTGAAGCGTCGTTTGATGTGTCTGGTCTTCTTGTGAAACCGTGGTTCCTTTGCTAAGGCAATGGCACCCGTGTTGTCACAGAACAAGGTGATTGGATTCAATGCGCTTGGCACCACTCCAAGATCCGTCATGAACTGCTTCATCCAGACACCCTCCTTATCCGCCTCCAAGGCAGCCATGTACTCCGCTTCACATGTAGAATCTGCTACGACGCTTTGCTTGGAACTGCACCAGCTTACCGCACCCCCATTAAGAATAAATACGTATCCGGTTTGCGACTTAGAGTCGTCCGGATCTGTGTCAAAGCTTGCATCGACGTAACCCTTTACGGCGAGCTCTTCGTCACCTCCATACACGAGAAACATCTCCTTAGTCCTTTTCAGGTACTTCAGGATATTTTTGACCGCCGTCGAGTGATCCACTCCTGGATTACTCTGGAACCTGCCTGCCATACTTATGGCCTGGCTAACGTCCGGTCTGGTGCACAACATTGCATACATGATAGAACCTATGGCTGAAGGATAGGGGACGGTGCTCATATGGTCTCTATCCTTATCAGTTGCTGGGCACCGAGTCTTACTCAATCTCGTACCTTGCAAAACCGGCAAGAACCCTTTCTTGGACTGTTCCATTTTGAACCTCTTCAAAACTTTATCAAGTTATGTGCTTTGTGAAAGTCCTATCACGCGTTTCGATCTATCCCTGTAGATCTTAATGCCTAGAATGTAAGCAGCTTCTCCTAGGTCCTTCATAGAGAAACTTTTATCCAAGTAATCCTTTATGCTCTCCAAAAACTCTACGTTGTTTCCAATCAACAATATGTCATCTACATATAATATTAGAAACGCCACAGAGCTCCCACTCAGTTTCTTGTAAATACAAGATTCTCCAACCACTTGTAAAAACCCAAATGCTTTGATCACCTCATCAAAACGTTTGTTCCAACTCCGAGATGCTTGCACCAGTCCATAAATGGATCGCTGGAGCTTGCATACCTTGTTAGCATTCTTAGGATCGACAAAACCTTCGGGTTGCATCATATACAACTCTTCCTTAAGGAAACCGTTAAGGAACGCCGTTTTGACATCCATCTGTCAGATTTCATAATCGAAAAATGCAGCTATTGCTAACATGATTTTGACGGACTTAAGCATCACTACGGGTGAGAATGTCTCGTCGTAGTCAACTCCTTGAACTTGTGAAAAACCCTTTGCCACAAGTCGAGCTTTATAAACGGTCACATTGCCGTCAGCGTCCGTCTTCTTCTTAAAGATCCATTTGTTCTGAATAGCCTCGCGGCCCTCAGGTAGTACTTCCAAAGTCCACACTTTGTTTTCATACATGGATCCTATCTCGGACTTCATGGCCTCCAGCCATTTGTTGGAATCTGGGCCCACCATTGCTTCTTCATAATTTGGAGGTTCATTGTTGTCTAACAACATGATTGACAAAACGGGATTACCATACCACTCTGGAGGAGCACGTGGTCTCGTCGACCTGCGTGGTTCGACAAGAACTTGAACCGGAGTTTCATGATCATCATCATTAACTTCCTCCTCAACCGGCGTCGCAACGACAGAGGTTTCCCCTTGGCCTGCGCCACCATCTAGAGGGATGAGAGGTTCGACAACCTCATCAAGTTCTATCTTCCTCCCACTCAATTCTCTCGAGAGAAACTCCTTCTCGAGAAAAGCTTCGTTTTTTAGCAACAAACACTTTGCCCTCGGATTTGAGATAGAAGGTGTACCCAACTGTCTCTTTTGGGTAACCTATGAAGATGCACTTTTCCGCTTTGGTTCCAGCTTTTCAGGCTGAAGCTTTTTCACATAAGCATCACATCCCCAAACTTTAAGAAACGACAACTTTGGCCTTTTGCCATACCACAGTTCGTATGGTGTCGTCTCAACGGATTTTGATGGTGCCCTATTTAAAGTGAATGCAGCTGTGTCTAATGCATAACCCCAAAACAATAACGAAAAATCGGTAAGAGACATCATAGATCGCACCATCTCTAATAAAGTACGAGCGCAAATCTGTAAGAGACAACGAATTTAAATCACGCACAACCCCGGTATTGGCCAAGTAATTGTTTCACACGTTCACTTTCTGAAACATTTTCAACTCTCACGCAATACATGAGCGTGAGCCATGGTTATAGCACTATAGATGGTGTGGAATGTAGTGGAGGTTGCAAGACAAAAAGGAGAAGATAGTCACATTAGCTAGGCATATCAATGAGCTGTGGAGATGCTCATCAATAGATATCGATGTGAATGAGTAGGGATTCCCATACAAATGATGCACTAGAGCTACGAGTATGTGAAAGCTCTTAAAGAAAACTAGTGGGTGTGCATCCAACTTGCTTGCTCACGAAGACCTAAGGCAATTTTGAGGAAGCCTATCATTGGAATATACAAGCCAAGTTATATAATGAAAATTTCCCACGAGCTATATGGTGGTGACAAAACGAGAGACTCTCAATCATGAAGATCATGGTGCTTTAATATGCACATGTGTGGAAAAAGTGGTAGCATTGTCCCTTCTCTCTTTTTCTCTCATTTTTTTATTTGGTGGGCTATTTGGCGTCTTTTTTTATGGGCTTCTTTGGCCTATTTTATTGCCTCACATGGGACAATGCTCCATTAATGATGATCTTCACACTTCCAACTCAAAACTTAGAGCAACAATGACTCTATATGGAATGCCTTCGGTAGTGTACCGTGGCAATGATCTAGCATGGCATAGACATCAATGGAAACATCATGCTAGCTATCTTACGATCATGCAAAGGCAAAGTAGACATGGTGGCACATGTCATGGTGGTAGTTGCATGGCAATATATCTCAGAATAACTTTGAAAAAGCCATAGTAGGTAGGTATGGTGGCTGTTTTGAGGAAGGCTAATGATGGGTTTTGTGCACCGGCGAAAGTTCCACGACACTAAGAAGATAGTGATGGTGGAAGGTGAAAGTGCATATAAACCATGGACTCAACATTAGTCATGAAGAACTCATATACTTGTTGCAAAAAATTTATTAGTAATCAAAACAAAGCATTCAACGCATACTCCTAGGGGAAGGGTTGTTAGGTATAAACCATCTCGTGATCCCGACCGCCACGCAATGGATGACAATCAATATACTAATCATGCACATATTTCATCACATAGCGGTTCACTATACGTGCATGCTACGGGAATCACTAACTTCAACACAAGTATTTCTAGATCCACAACACCTTACTAGCATGACTTCAATATTACCATAACCACAACTCAAAACTAATTGAGATGAATCAAACTTCTCTAACTATTCAATGCACATGAAGGTGGAAGTTTCCGTATCCCTTTGGATAACTACCCCTTTTGAGACTACTTTCAAAGCATAGATCAACTACCAAGCCACGCACCTCTGCGCTCTAAAAGATACAAGTGAAGCACATAGAACAAAAGCATCTAGCTCAAAAGATATAAGTGAAGCACATGTGAGCTGAATTGTCTACCAAAAGATATAAGTGAAGCTCGACAAAATCACGGTGTGTGCATGTCTCTCTCTGTAGGTGTGCAGCAAGGATGATTGTGACACAACAAAAATAAAAGACTCCTACGATACAAGACGCTCTAAGCAAAAACACATAACATGTGGTGAATAAAAATATAGCCCCAAGTAACGTTACCGACGGATTGAAGACGAGAGAGGGGATGCCTTCCCGGGGCATCCCCAAGCTTAGGCTTTTACGGCATCCTTGAATCTCTTGGGGTGCCTTGGGCATCCCCAAGCTTGAGCTCTTGCCACTCTTTTATCTCTTTGTCCATAAGAACTTCACCCGAAACTTGAAAACTTCACAACACGAAACCTAAACAGAAACTCGTGATAACATTAGTACAAGAAAGCAAACCACCAGTTCCTTAGGTACTGTAGCAAACTTAAATTCTACTTGTGTTGATGTTGGGTTACTGTACTTTCAATCTTCCATGGCTAATACCCCCCGATACTATCCATAGTTTCATCAAAATAAGCAACCAACACAACAAAAACAGAATCTGTTAACAGCAGACCAGTCTGTAGCAATCTGTATGTTTCGTATACCTCTGGTACTTAAACATATCTGACAAATTACGATAGTCTGAAGAATTTGCGTAGCAATCAGCAGCAAAAAGAATCAACTCAAAACCTCTTACAGAAAACAAATGAAAATTCTTTTCGTGAGCAGAAAGTTTCTGTCTTTTCCAGCATGACCAAACGATCATCCCCAAGACTAATCATAACGGTTTTGCTTGGCACAAACGCAAAAAGAAACACAAAAAACACAATCATAACAGAATTATGAAAGTGTGGAAAACACAGAACAGAAAGAAAAAGGATAAATTCGTTGGGTTGCCTCCCAACAAGCGCTTTTGTTTAACGCCCTTAGCTAGGCGAAAGTGATGGAATCACGTATAGTCATCTTTGGTGCTCAAACCATAGGTAGCCCTCATCATAGATTCATAAGGCAATCTTATTTTCTTTCTAGGAAAGTGCTCCATGCCCTTATTTAAAGGAAATTGAAATCTAACATTCCCTTCCTTCATGTCGATGATAGCACCAATAGTCCTTACGAAAGGTCTACCAAGAATAATGGGACATGAAGGATTGCAATCTCTGTTAAGTACAATGAAACCCACGGGTACATAGTTCTTATTTGCAACAATAAGAACATCATCAATCCTCCCCATGGGTTTCTTGACAGTAGAATCCGCAAGATGCAAATTAAGAGAACACACTTTAATCTCATGAAAATCAAGAATATCACATAAAGACTTTGGAATCGCGGAAACACTAGCACCCAAATCATACAAAGCATTGCACTCATAGTTTTTGATCTTGATTTTGATAGTAGGTTCCCACTCATCATGAAGTTTTCTAGGTATAGAGATGTCACGCCCAAGATGCGACCCTATCCTCAATTTGGCACGAAGGCCTCGTCAGGGATAGAAGCGCATCTCGTCGTGTCGCAAGAATGGATATCGTTACAAGTACATGTACTGAAAAGAAGAGATATATGGAATTGGCTTACACTCGCCACAAGCTACATCAGAGTCACATCAGTACATTACACAATCACCAAGAGTAAGAGCAGGGTCCGGCTACAGACGAAAATAAACGACAAAAGAAGAACGACGTCCATCCTTGCTATCCCAGGCTGCCGGCCTGGAACCCATCCTAGATCGATGAAGGAGAAGAAGAGGAAGCAACTCCAAATGAACAATCAACGCGCTCGCATCAAGTAACCTTTACCTGTACCTTCAACTGGTGTTGTAGTAATCTGTGAGCCACAGGGGACTCAGCAATCTCATTTCCAAAGGTATCAAGACTAGCAAAGCTTAATGGGTGAGGCATGGTTAAGTGGTGAGGTTGCAGCAGCGGCTAAGCATATATTTGGTGGCTAAACTTACGAGTACAAGAATTAAGAGGGGGGAAGATCTACGCATAACGGACGTGAACTACTGATGATCAAATGAATGATCCTGAACACCTACCTACGTCAGACATAACCCCACCGTGTCCTCGGTCGGAGAAAGAACTCACGAAAGAGACAGTCACGGTTACGCACACAGTAGGCATGTTTTAATTAATTAACTTCGAGTTATCTAGAACCAGTGTTAAACAAAGTATCCACGTTGCACATAACCGCGGGCACGGCTTTCCGAAAGATTTAACCCTGCAGGGGTGCTCCAACTAGTCCATCACAAATTACCACAAGCCGCATAGAAATCCTCAATCACGAAGCTCGCGATCTCGTCGGATTCCCTAGTGGAAAACCTCAACTCTGAGATTACCCAAAGAATCACCGGAATCCCGATGCACAAGATATCTCATCAAAGGTAAAACTAATCCAGCAAGGCCGCCCGACGTGTCGACGTACCCGATAGGAGCCGCGTATCTCGTTCTCAGGACACGACGGATGGAACTAGCTACAGGTGCCAAACCTCGAGTTTCCTCGCGGTGGCCCCGCAGGCAGACCGTTTGGGACCAACACCATCAGCACTGGCCCCCCTGTTTATGTAAAAATTACTCCTCGGGTAGCGCTAACTCCCTATGCATTTCTATTTAACAGAATTATTATGTTGGGCAAAAGTAAAACCAAAGTTGGGCCTCGCCAGACCAGCTTTAATCTAAAACGAATTATCAAGGGGGTCCCCATAACAACCCCGATCGTGTTAGGAGCGCTCAATTATGGAACATAACACCGGTAGCCGAAACTAAGGGGGCAAAGGTGGAACAAAACACCAGGCTAGGAAGGCCGAGCCTTCCACCTTTTACCAAGTATATAGGTGCATTAAATGAAATAGCATTTTAATATGGTGATATAACAAGGAACCCATGCTTTGCATGGAAGCATCTGCACCTGCAACTAGCAACGCTATCAACAGGGTCAAGCAAGCAGTAACATAGCCAATCAGTGGTTTGCTAGGTCGAACAGGTTGAAGGCTTCATGGCATTGTTGAGAGGCTGATATTTAACATGTGGTAGGCAACGAGACATAAACGATAGAAGCGATAAAACTAGCATGGCAATGATAGTAATGGTATCTGGGGAAATGATCATCTTGCCTGAGATCCTGCTTGGAAGAAGAATGCCTCCGTGAAGCAGACGAACCGACGTAGTCGAACGGGTTCTCACAATCCGGCACGCTGCGGAACTCTATCGAGCCGAAGCAAACCGGAAACACAAATCAACACACGAAATTTACCACACGATGCACAACACATATGATGCATGAGCTACTGAATACATGCAAGTCACGGCATGACAACTCTCACAATCAAACACTACACATTAAGTGAAGCTCAATATGCACGAGTTGCATATTGACGAAACTCCACGTTAATTATTTAGTTCACTCCCGGTTATCTACACGGCAATATTAATGTTGTCAAACATTCAAGAGGTGAAGCGGAAGTTAAACTACCTATCTAGGCATTTTAAATGAGGTCGGAAATGACATATAGCACCTCCGAAACGACCTCACATGTTAGTTTACAATTCTGTCCAGAGCTGAATTAACACCTTTAATTAGTTGTTAAACATAAAAACAAATAGGGTCACGTGATTCTACGCATCAAGGAAAGCAATCTAGACATAAAGAACATCTCCAACGGAGCTACGGATCAAAAGTTACAAGCACCGCAAGATATGATGGCATGAATGCAATATGTGTGCAACGGCGGCTACGAGCACTTCACCACATACAAACAGCAAGATAAAATGAAACTACACGAGATTCTAAGAAAGTTCCATATAGGACACGATCAAATCGGAGCTACGGTTCGAAAACTACGAGCAAAACAAGAAAACGCTACAATCTGCCAAAATCAGCCACATAGCATCTTCTACGCCCCACAACTACGGCTACACAACTCCGATATGCCCAAGAAAATCATGGCACGGAAGAGGGCAAGAATCACTACTACGAAAAATTAACAACAACTAGCATGGCAGCAAGGAGCACTAGGAAAAGAAGACACAAAACGACATCTCACGCACTATTTCAGACTTAGTGAAAATTACACCTCCTGAAAGTGCAGTTTTCAGCCTGAAGCAATATTGACAGCAGCAAAAACCTAAGCTACCGGACTCCAAATAGCATGAAACTTCGCAGCATGCTAGAGAAACACAAGGAGTACAACTAACTCCATTGGACCAACCCCAAAAGAGCTACAGATCACAAGATGCAAGCAAGACAAGACAGCAACAAAATATAACAGATTCCAGACTTAGAAATATTTCAGCACGTCCAAAACAACACTAATTCTAGCAACTTGAGGGCAAGCAAACCACACCTAAACATGCATTCCTATTGCAACTAAAAATACCAGGGGCTAAACAAAACATCCAAGATCAACTCTCTAGTTGACAACTCCGTCAAACGAAGCACGGAATAAATCCTACGAATTAAACAAAAGGGCATCACGGCAAAATATCTCGCGAACTAACTTCCTCAAAAGCTAAAACTAATTGCACAGAAAAATCCATGGGATTTTTCTACCCTGGAAACATATAAAATATGTGGGGTTTGCAACACCAAATAAAGCCACACATTAATGCGGAAAATAACCCTAGATACGAAAAATAATCTAGCGGCAAACCCCTACATGCAAAAATACGAGTGACCGCGCTGAAATACGTAGAAATATGGTCCCTAAAACATGGACATTTTATCTACGGCATACGGGCAATTCAAACACGCGTGGAAATAACTACGGGTAATAAACCTATCGAGACAGCACGTAAAACTAGGCATTTGGCGCGTTCAACTAGCTCAAATAATTATGCAAGTTTCAAATTCGTACTCTACGCGCGAAACTACCACAAAAGCATAAGTAAAACATCGCGATCCGACTTACGGATTAAAAACTACGAACGTTTTTAATATACGTATGTCTCTGGAATTTTAATAATTCCTAAAATTCCTAAAATCTAAATGGGCCGAAAGGCAGCACAAGATACTATTAGTCGCACATGGGGGGATAGAGATAGGGAGTGGGCTCACCAGCGTGGCCGCTTGGGCCGACGGGACTGGCGAGTTGGGCCGGCCGCGGGGCCCACTGGCGGGCGCTGGAGGTTGGAGCGGGCCTGGGGAGGCGCTGGGCCGAGGAGACCGGCTGCGGTGGCCACCTGGGCCGGGAGGCGAGGCGGTGGGCCGTCCCGGCTGGGCCAGCTCGGGGCCCACGCGGGAGGAGGAGGCGCTCCCGTCTCCGCTCTCGATCCCGAGCAGCGGCGCGACGGCTCCTGCCGCGGCGGCCGGCGAGGGGGAGGACCACCACGGGGCGCAGGGCCACGACGGGGAGGGGATCCGGCGGATCCTGCTGGCCAGCGCCGGACCTGGCCGTTGGAGGCGACGGCGACCGGAGGGGCGGTCGGGCAAGGCAGGAGGCGAGCTCGCGGCGGGGAATGGTGCGGGCAGCGGGGCAGGCCGGCGCGAGGTGCGAGGCGGCGGCCTGATGCGGGGCGGCGCGGCTGGCGGCGGCGCCGGACGGGGACGGGGCCGGCACGACGCTGCGGGCAGGAGGCGCGAGGCGACGGCCTGATGCGGGGCGGCGCGGCTGGCGGCGGCGCCGGACGGGGACGGGGCCGGCACGACACTGCGGGCCGGAGGCGCTCGGGATCGCCGGCGGCGCGCGACACCACGGGGCGTGGCACGGGACAGGGGTGAGAGGCGGCGGCGCGAATCCGGGCCCGGGGCGGGCCGGCTGCGGGCTCGGGCGGGCCCCCGACGGCTGGGCTGGAGGGAGGAGAGAGAGGGCGCGGCTTAGGTTTAGGGCACGGATTTCGAGGACGAGAGAGGAGGCTGTCCGAAAATTAAGGAGGAGGGGGTATTTATAGACAAATGGGGGGGCTCGGTTAACCGGAATCGTGTTCCGGATCTAACCGCGGGGTCGGATTCGGACGATTCCGAACGCGGGTATGGGTACGCGGCCGTGTAGAGGAAATATCCGGAGATGAAAGGGAGAACGGGCGGCGCGACACGAATTTTAAGACACCGACAGACGTCCGACGGTGGACCGAATACGGTGCCGCTACGGTCGACCGTTCGGGTACCAGACGAACTCCGATCGCGACGAAATTCGACAGGCGGCCTAGCTATAACTAAACGCGACCGCGTGCCGTGTTTCACCTCGATGAGATAAAGTTTTAAACGCCCTTTAAAAACAGGGTTTCGACGGTGCCGCGGGCGCGTCCGTGTGCGGTCAGGCTCGGAACGAACGACGACGATAACCGGCAACAAACAACGGATGCTAGTTTGAAAACTGGCGGCAACGGAGATGCCGATGCAATGCAGATGATGCGAATGATGCGATGATGAAGCGACAAAATAAAACAGACACACGACGAAAACGGAAAGAAGGGGGAAGCTTCTGGAACGTCGGCATCGGGCTGTCACAAGAGACTTCTAGTTCAAGCTTCTCTTCAAGAGATTTCATCGTAGTATCTACAATATGCGCGGTAAAGGCTTTGCTTTGGCTATAAGCATGTGGAGAGTTTGCAATGGATTGCATCAAAGAAATGCATTCAAACAAGGGGCAATTATCATAATTGAATTCCTTGAAATCCAAAGTGGGAGTTTCATTACTACCCAAAATTTTGACTTCTTCTACTCCACTCTCCACACCTTTATCATCAAGATAGGTGGACTCCGAATCATTGGGGCGTTTTTCAACCAAAGTTGATTCATATCCAGCCCCTCCATAAGTAGGTTTGACACGCGAAAACAAAGATTCAAGAGGAGACACACCAAGCACTTTAAGATCTTCGTGATTTGCATCAATAGAACGCACCCTTTTAAACCATTCATGTCTAGCGCGAATTTGGGTGGTTCTTTCTTTGCTCTCATTCATGGAGATACTCATAGCTTTCAATGTTTCATCCAAGTTGACCTTGGGAGGAGCGCATCTAGCTTTCAAAGCATCAATATCACAAGACATCCTATCGACGCTCTTAGCCAAATCGTCTATTTTGAGTAGTTTTTCCTCTATGGACGCATTGAAAATCTTTTGAGAGTTGATGAACTCTTTGATATTACTCTCTAAATCAGAGGGTAATTTGTTGTGATTTCCATAAGTATTGCCGTAGGAATTGCCATAATTATTAGAGGAGTTACTAGAAAAAGGCCTAGGAACATAGTTTCCTCTGAAAGCATTGTTGTTGCCAAAATTGTTCCTACCGACAAAATTCACGTCCAAACTAGCGTTGCTACTCTTAATCAAAGAAGATAGTGGCATGTCATTAGGATCTACGGTAGCGTTTCTACTAGCAACTAAAGTCATCAACTCGTCCATCTTAGCACTAAGCGAGTTAATCTCTTCTATAGCATGCACCTTTTTGCTAGCAGGCGACCTTTGAGTGTGCCACTGAGAGTAGTTGGTCATGATATTGTCTAGGAGTTTTGTAGCGTCTCCTAACGTGATTTCCAGGAACGTTCCACGTGAGGCGGAGTCCAAGATATTGCGAGAAGTGAAATTCAAGCCAGCGTAAAAGATTTGTATAATCATCCTCAAACTCAAGCCATGAGCGGAACAATTTGTAATCATAAGCTTCATCCTCTCCCAAGATTGTGCAACATTTTCATGATCAAGTTGCTTGAAATTCATGATATCGTTACGTAAGGAGATGATCTTAGCCGGCGGAAAATACTTGGATATGTAAGCATCTTTGCATCTATCCCAAGAATCGATACTATTTTTAGGCAAAGAAGAAAACCAAGTTTTTGCGCGATCTCGCAACGAGAAAGGAAAAAGTTTCAACATAATCACGTCATTATCCACATCTCTTTTCTTTTGCATATCACAAAGCTCAATGAAGGTATTGAGATGGGATGCGGCATCTTCACTAGGAAGGCCAGAGAATTGCTCTTTCATAACAAGATTCAGCAAAGCTGCGTTGATTTCATACGATTCCGCACTAGTGGCGGGAGCAATCGGAGTACTAATAAAATCATTATTATTAGTGCTCGAGAAGTTGCAAAGTTTGGTGTTTTCAAACATGATGTCTTCAACAAGCAAACAAGCACACAAGCAAGCAAGAAACAGGGAAAGTAAAATGGCAAGGGCAAAAGAAAATGGTGAAGGAGAAAGGTGAATGAAAACGACAAATGTGAAGTGGGGGAGAGGAAAACGAGAGGCAACTGGCAACAAAAGTAAATGCAAGAGAAGAGTTTGTGAGACCTACTTGGATAGATCTTGATTTCTCTTCCCCGGCAACGGCGCCAGAAATACTTCTGATGTTTGATGTGTATCCGTTGCAACGGCGCCAGAAATAGCTGTGTCGACGGCACCAGGAATCCTTCAGCTACGGCTACGCCTTAAGGCCTCGTTCGGCCCTAGCGTATTTGCAGGCTTCAACGAGTATTTTACCGGCCGGTTTAGAAATCCCGAAAGTTCCCCAGAGGCTCATTTGGTACCCTGGTATTGGACCGGCCCATCTCAAAAATTACACACCGAACCCTCCAGTACTCGTGTTAGAGGAGACGCGAGCTAACCCTCGCGAAATTTCTCCCCTGGCTGTGACGGCGCCGCCTCCTTGGCCCTCCTCCCTACCATAGTTCGCTGTCGGTTCGCCCTCTTCCTCGACTCCGTCGAAGCTGAGCCAGTGAAGTGCTGCCTCAGATCCCGAGGCCCATTCGCTCTTGCCGCCGCCGTCGTCCACTCCATTGTGGTCATCGTCTTCCACTCCATTGTCACCATGGCCAGCCACTCCGTTGCCGCCGCCGTCTGCCGTCCGCCACCATCCAGATCCTTCTGGAAACCTGACATTTTCGCCGGTATGGACCGATTCCACCTCACCCCTCCCCTCCCCTTTCTCTAGGGTTTCACCGTTGGTATGCTTCTATGATTCTTTGTCAGCCTTGTATATTCTTAGTTCTTGCCAATATGCTTGTGGCTAGCTTTAGTCTACAACTTCTAGTTAAGATGCGCTTACATCTTTGATTAGAGAGGTGATGCCTTCCTTTGTTGAATTTATATCAAGATCAAGAACAACTCATACTTGCTAATTCTGTTTTTAATATGGGTTCAGTTAGTATTAGGTGTTGTTTTCTCAGAACTAAAGTCTCATAATCGTGCCTTAACTTGATGCTCGTATTTACTTGTACAATGAACTGGTTGTTTTTGCCTACATGTTTGGGGTGGATAGTGCCTACGCACATTGCGTGTACAATGAGCTGGTCTCTATCCTTTCCATTAGTCAATGCAGATAACTAGTCCTTGGTATGTTCAAATTTTCTGTTTCGACAGCAATGTTCTTGGTAGGGAAGTAGAAAGGAAAAATGGCATCTGAATAGATTGATTAAAATGCTCCACCACGGCTTTTCTAATGGCATCCGAATAGTATTAAGTGCTGAAGAAACTAAAAAAATAATCAAGAATCGCCTCCATGTCATATCAGGCAGAACAAATATGTAATCTGCTGAATTTGACATACAAGTTTTGCCTTTTACAAGCTGCTGTGATCGAAGCAAAACCAAAATGACACCTAATTTATGGATACAAGTAGTTTTTGTTCTTAAAAAATAATACACGTCATGTACTCTTTATCCATATTCAGTTTTTTAAAATAAGATGAGGGAGGCCCTTCCCGATTCCATTTAAGGAATTGAAACTAAACGTACAGTGTCTAAAGATGTTCGTCAAACCAATCCATATTCTATTCTATGATTGCATTCTTTTCTCCTAAATATGGTTGCCTTAATTGGTATCCTGCATATTGTGCAGGTAATGTTTTTTCGGTGGAGTGTACAGAATGGTTTGCTTCAGTTCTGACAATAAAGACGACCTTGTTTGTTGGCTTCAGAAACTGAAGATCAGATTGTTAGGCTGCTGTTTGGCCAAGCGCTCCATTTAAAAGTAGCTTATCTACACTATACATTTTAGTATCTTGATGATGTCGTTGCATTTTTCTAAAACACAACCCGTTTGCTTTGAACCTATGGCCATTATTTTCATTGGACTTTGTTGTCTTCCTTTGAGAATCAAATTGACGAGGAGTTGTCAGCGTAGCAGCACGAAATGCTTGAGAACACTATGAAAAATGGGTCAACAACGTCCATGAAACGTCCCAAGTTACCTGCTACAGCAATTATATGATTGCCAAAAGGGACACATGATCATTACATGCTTCAAGAACCTAAATCAGCCCGGGTTTTTTATAGGTACCCGAGCCTTGGTTTATAGTGGGAGTGGACGAGCCTTTTAGTAATGTGTAATAAAGAAGATCAGTGTTATGCCTTCGCTTAGTACTGGTCCTGTGTACTTGAGTTTACCTTCAAATATGCTACTGTGCATTACAAGCACTTGAGTTTAACCATATGCTATTGAACCATTATTTAGTAAACAAGATCAGTCTACTTTTTAATCTCCATCTTAGAAATACTCATTACTTCCCGAGCCTTGGATACCATATTCTTGTCAGTATGTATGTTGTTATTACACGATCCATTATTTTCTATTCTAGGCACAAAGAGATGACTGACAAGTACCGCATATATCACTATAGTCTCCTGGTTGTTTTTGTGCCACCACATATCATTATGTCCATCTAAATGTTTGTGGTTGCTAATTGTACTATCCATCTCTACGTTCTGCATATGTTCTGGTCTTCGCATATGCACTGAAGTTCCTATGGTCCATAACACTTGTAGTAGTTTTTTTGGCCTTTTTCCATGTGGGCTCAAGATCACTGCTTTCTTGCAGAGTTATTTTGAGTCTTCGCTGCAACCTCCAAGAACCAGATAGTAGCAAAGGAAAGAGCTGCCGCCCCCAGAAGCTAGTTGTGATGGAATTATTTTAGGACCTGCTACTTTGTTCATGAAGTGTGTGCCATTTCTGCTATATTTGCACTACTTTGTAATATTCATATTCTGCACTATTGTCCATTGGATAACAAGATGCTAGTTGTGATGGATTGTGTATGGGTTATAGCAAGTTTTTCATGCTATGATGTTGTTTAAGTTGAAAAGATTCGATTTTTATTTTGCACCAACTTATCTGTTGTGCTGTTGCTGGTACGCATCTTGTATGTTGTTGTTGTTGTCCCAGCCTACTGGATGCTAAAAGATTGGATTCTTATTTTTCATCATCTTATCAGAATGTTCCATAGTTGTTGTAATTTGTATGTTTTGTTGTTGTACCAAACATAGAAAATTATGGGGGTGGGGGATTTTTGGGGAATTGAGGGGATTTGGTGGAAGGGAGGGTATCACCAAATCCCCACCAATCCCCAAGCCCCTTGGGGGTGGTAAAACACCACTGCCGAATGAGGCCTTAAGGTGATTGTACGCATTCCTAATCAAGAGTATCTCACGCGATGCATATATATGTACTATACCATAACTTTGCGATTTGCAAATCACATTACAGGTCTGTCATCCTTGCATATTTGGAATATGACAATTAATGCTCATGCCACCAAATTAGATATGTACCCCCTATATATACTGAGAAGAGGGTGAGGTCTGCTATTGCCTCAGATTGCTTCTAAAACTATCTTCTAATCTCTTACGTAGTTCGTGGAAAATATGAAGGGGAGCGTGGTGTACATAGCTGTTTTCTTCATCGGGTGCCTAATTGTCCTCGGACAATGTAAGTATACACCAGTCATATTATTTTTAAATATATTTGCATATACATAATATATACATACATAGTACATAATACTATTACCTATGTAATAGGTCGTCATGAGCCTGAGAGCACCTACCAAGCTGGCCATGCCAATGCAACTACGCTGATCTCGCCATTAGAGGAGAGCAAAATTACCTTGAAATGGTGTCTTCCAAGGGATTGTCATACCAAAGGTGAACCTGTTAGGACTTGGAATGCTGAGTGCATCTGCTGTGTCACTCTGCCAGATGTACCGTGTTATCATACCACGGAAGAGTGCATGAAGAAATGCCCAACAAAATGAAATAAGGTTTTGCATTGTAATAATATATTAATATATAAAACAATCAATTAGAATAAAAATAGCAAGTACTCCCTCTGTCCCAAAATAACTGTCTCGAACCTAGGGTTTTCCAGTCCTCCGGCGGCGAGACTGTCGTGAGTTCCCCTGAGACTCGATTGGCGGCTTGACGATCGACTGAGTGTTTCCTACGTGCTCGCGGTTCTTCCTCCTCCAGGCGACCGGGGTGAGTAGACACCCGCGATCATGGCTGCTCAAGGGTGGGGTTCTGGATCGGGTTCCCAAAGGCAGGAGAATGATACAGGTAAACTTTTGGAAAGACTACATCTGGAGGATGATGAGGCAGATGACCTAGTCTGGGAAGAAGAGCTTGATGTGGATGAGATCAAGCCGAAGTGGCTAGCCCTAGGGAGGCTCCTAACGACAAAAAGCTTCAGTCAGAGCGCGTTGATAGCGGATATGAAGGCGGCCAGGAATCCTGCCCAGGTGGTGGTTTGCCGAAGGATCAACGCAAACCTATTTGCGATCCAATACAATTGTCTTGCTGATTCGAACAAGGCCATGCACCAAGGCCCTTGGGACTTTCGTGGTATGGCACTGATTATGGCAGAGTATGATGGATTTACAAACCCGGAGAAGATCAAATTGGATAGGTTGGAGACGTGGTGCCAAATCCATAGATTGCCTGATGGAGTCCTGAAGAGCAAGAACGCACTACAGAATCTAGCTAGCCGGATTGGTATGGTTGAGGAGGTGCAGGTCGCACTGCCAAACAGATTTATTGGCGAGTTTATCAGGGTGAGAGTGAAGCTTGACGTTAACAAAAAGTTAACTAGGGCTGTTGGGATCACGAAGGGAGGTGAAACAGAGAAATACTTAGTGAAGTACGAGAAGCTCCCAACTTTTTGCAATGCTTGTGGATTAATGGGCCATTGGCACGAAGAATGTGGATCGGGTGAACATGATCAGTCTAAGTTCGAATGGGGGAGCTTTCTAATGGCACCTAGAAGAGGAAGGGGTGGTGGCCGTGGGGGCCGCGGTCCTGCTGAAAGAGAGAGAGGTGGTGAAGACGATCCTGGTGGACGGGGTAAAGGTGTTGGTCGAGGGATGGGAAGAGGCTGGGGAAACAACATGTAGTATCACCCAACTAATCCGAGCAATAGTGGGGAAAATCCGATGATTTGGCGACATACTTATGTCCAGAAGGATAGGACTGAAAATGCAGGAGCGAATGGGGATGGTATGGTTCCAGCAACATCAAATCAGAATGTCAGAATGCTTCCGGTGATTGAAAACGTCTTGGGGAAGAGGGCAGCAGAAGATAGTAACTCAGCTGATCCGTCAGTCGGGAAAATTAATGTGATCACAAACCCCAAGACAGCTATAATTCCTTTCACTGAGAATAAACTGGATGAGAGTCCGGAAGAGGCTACCTTTGCAGAGAAAGTTAATCGTTTTGAAGGAGAGATAGATGTAGAAGAGAGTGACTCAATGCTCTTTAATACACCACAAAAAAGCATGAACAGGAAGAAGTTTCGATCACAGAACGGGCAGGCTGTTGGAAGTAGCACCCACCATAAGGATGAGTTAGAATCGGCGACGCCCCTCGATGGTGATCGCCGACTGCAATGAAACTCTTATCCTGGAACTGACGGGGGCTCGGGAATGAACCGGCAGTTCGAGCTTTGCTGGATGTCCAGCGAAGTATTAGTCCCGATGTGATGTTCCTTTTGGAAACTCACTTGGATAGTTATCCGGCGGAATGTTTAAGGAAACGTTTGAAGATGGATCAGAAGATGGTGTGCACTAGTAATGGGAGAAGTGGAGGCCTAATTCTGATGTGGCGAAACGAAATAACTGTCCAAAGACTTCGGCTAGACCCCATGTTCATTGATGTTCAGATCACATGTGATAATGTGACATGGCGATTCACTGGGATGTATGGAGAGTTCCGATGGGCGAACGAACACTTGACATGGGGCCGAATGCGAGATTTGCACCAAAGCAATAATAACCTCCCCTGGATGATGATGGGTGATCTTAATGAAATTCAGTTCCTGCATGAGAAGGAGGGGGGTAACCCACGACCACAACAATATATGGTAGCTTTTCAACAGGCAATTGATGACTGCAATTTACATGATGTGGGTTACGTCGGTGACATCTTTACATGGAGAAGAGGGAGAATACGGGAAAGGTTAGACAGAGGATTGATCAATAATGAATTGGCTAGTCAGTTCCCTAATGCTTGCATAGAGCACTGTAATTTTAATCATTCTGACCACCGACCCTTGCTGCTGAATACTGAATTTTATGTGACTCAAAGCTCTACCCAAGGTGGTCCGAAAAGGTTTGAAGCTAGATGGTTGAGAGAGGAGCAGTTCCCAAATCTTGTTCAGGACACATGAGAAAGAATGAAGAATGACCCTGCTGTCCCGGGCGTCTTTGACAAACTTGTAAGAATACATTCGGTCTTTCATGATTGGGATCAGCGAGTTCTGAAAAAACCCAAGAAACAACTTAGAAAGGCTCAGCGTGAGCTGGAAGAAGTAATATTGGGCCCTATGACAGATGAGAATGAAGAGAAGAGGAAAGAATTGGCTGAACTTGTGGAATACTTACTGGAGTTGGAGGAGATCCAGAGCATGCAAAGATCTCGAGTTGATTGGCTCAAATTCGGTGACAGAAACACAACTTTTTTCCAGGCATTTGCGGCCGCTAGACGGAAAAAGAACTACATTAAAAAACTGAAGGATGAAAATGGTGGACTCATTGAGAGTACGGATGATCTTAATTCTCACATCCAGCATTATTTTGAGGACCTTTTCACTTCAGAGGTTCAGCACACGGACCTTGCGTTGTTACAAAAGGTACAGTGTAAGGTAACTAGCCAGATGAATAATATGTTGTTGACACCTTTTTCTGCTGACGATGTCCGTAAAGCAGTCCATAGCATTGGGGATTCGAAGGCCCCGGGCCCGGATGGTTTACACGCAATATTCTTCAAAAAATACTGGCATATTATTGGGGAGGAAATTACTGCTGTTGTTTTACAGGCGATAAATTCGAAACAAATTCCGTCAGAGTGGAATGACACTTCCATAGTTTTGATACCCAAGGTGGACTCTCCAGATGTTATAACGCAGTACCGTCCAATTAGTTTATGCAATGTGTTGTACAAGATAATCTCTAAGATGTTGGCTGCTCGTCTTAAGAGCATTCTACCAGATATTATATCACCGACCCAAAGTGCCTTTGTCCCTGGTAGAATGATAACGGACAATATTCTTGTCGCTTATGAGTGCATCCATAAAATCAAGAATACCAAAAATAATCAAGCGGGATTATGTGCAGTTAAATTGGACATGCATAAAGCATATGATAGAGTTGAGTGGATTCTCTTAAGGAACATGATGAATAGGTTGGGTTTTGATGAACAATGGACAGATCTTATCATGGCCTGTGTGAGTTCAGTAAGATATAAAGTTCGTTTTAACTCCCAAGAAATAGACATGTTTTGTCCTTCGAGGGGGATTCGCCAAGGTGATCCACTATCACCTTACCTCTTTCTGATTTGTGCAGAAGGTCTTTCTAGCATGTTGCAGTATGAAGAACAAGTTGGTGGCATTGATGGGATAAGAGTGTGCAGGAATGCACCGTCAGTCTCTCACCTTTTATTCGCTGACGATTCTCTGATTCTCATGAGGGTAGATATGTTAAACGCAACTTCCTTACAGCAAGTGTTGGAGACTTATTGTGTCAACTCGGGACAGTTGGTAAGTGTTGGGAAATCAAGCATATTTTTCAGTCCAAATACTCTGATGCAAACTAGAGATGAGATGTGCCAAGAATTAAACATTACCAGCCAAGCTCTCTCTGATAAGTATCTTGGATTACCTGCGATAGTGGGAGCAGATAGGAGTGACAGCTTTGAATACTTTTGTGACAAAATCAAGAAGCTTCTAAAGGGGTGGATGGAAAAGCAACTGTCAACAGGAGGGAAACAAATCTTGTTAAAAGCAGTGGCTCAATCCATCCCTGTCTTCGCTATGTCAGTTTTCTGTTTGCCTAAGGGAACTTGCAAGGATATCACGGATGTAATTGCTCAGTATTGGTGGGGAGATGATGAAGAAAACAAAAAAATGCACTGGTTCTCGTGGTGGAAACTATGCATCCCGAAGTGTGATGGTGGCATGGGTTTCCGCGATCTTCACTCTTTTAACTTGGCCCTTCTTGCGAAACAATGTTGGAGATTGATCACAAAGTCGGAGTCCATCTGTGCTCGCATCTTGAAGGCAAAATACTACCCAAATACAGACTTGTTACACGCTGGACCAAAGAGCGGATCTTCGTTCACATGGCAAAGCTTGATGGCGGGCTTGACTGCGTTTAAAAGAGGGTACATTTGGCAAATTGGTTCGGGGGAAAATGTAAGTATATGGAATGATCCATGGATACCCTCAAGCCCGGACAGAAGGGTGATAACTCCTCGGCAGCAGATTCTGATTTCGAGGGTGGTAGAGCTCATTGATCCAGTCACCGGCCAATGGGATGAACAATTGATACGAGACATCTTTTACCCAGTCGATGCAAACACAATCTTGCAGATACCTTTAAATTTCCAAGCATTTGACGACTTCATTGCGTGGCACCTCACAAGGAATGGTATTTTCTCGGTGAGGAGTGCTTATCATGAACAATGGTCACATAAGTTCAGGGGTCAATCCCTTGTGAATTCAGTGTCCACCAGTACTATGCAGGCAGCTATTTGGAAGAAGCTCTGGGAGTTACAAGTGCCACGGAAAATACAGATTTTCTGTTGTGTGGCGTTGCGTGGAATTGTACCACTAAAATCCATTCTTGCTAATAAGCACATCCCTATTGATGGGGAGTGTCCGGTGTCCCACAGGGGACGTGAAGACATGCGGCATATGTTATTCCAGTGTGATTTGGCGAGAAGGTTATGGGCTGGACTAGGGCTGACTGATCGTATTGAACAAGCAGTTCAAGTGGATCGCTCAGGGTCAGCCATCTTAGTATTTCTCCTACTAGAGCTGGACCAACCAATATCGATCATGCCAAGTATTAATGACAAAGAGGTAATAGCGGCTGGCTGCTGGTATCTCTGGTGGCTCCGCCGGCGACACACCCATCGTGATTCTTGCCCTCCATCTTTCAAGTGGCATACCTCAATTCTAGCAATAGTGGGAAATTACATAAAATCTTTATCAAAGAAGAGGGAACCGGTGGAACACAAGTGGAAGAGACCGGAGGCAAGATTTATAAAGCTAAATGTGGATGCTTCATTCCATTCAGATGAAGGATCGGGTTCTACTGCGGGTATCTTACGAGATGAAAAGGGTGGCTTTATTGCAGGGTTTTGCAGATTCATTCCCTTCGCAGCTGACATTCTCACGATTGAAGCAATGGCAATGCGAGATGGTTTACATTTGGTGAACTCCTTGGGCTTTAACAGGGTAGAAGCGGAATCAGATTCTTTGAGCGTCATCAAGTGTTGCCAAGGCCAAGATCAGTGGTGGGATGTAGCAGCAGCTGTCTTCGCTGAGTGCATAGATATGGCTACATCTATAGGAAAGGTCATCTTCTCTCATTGTTTTCGTGAAGCTAATTCAGTAGCTCATGAGCTAGCAAAGTTTAGTTAGCCAATTGCTGAATGATGTTTTGATTATTTGAGTTAATAAAGCTAGCCATGATGGCCTTTCCTCAAAAAAAAACTCTACCTGTACATTACGGCAAAGCCTAGTCTTATCATCCGTTTTGGTTCACTCCTCACTACACAATTGCTTCGGCCCCTTGCGGACTAATTATGTTGTCGATCAGTTATGAAACCTCTTAGAATGACGAAAAATCGCCACTGCTGTACCACTGCCATCCCTGAAGAAAGACGCACATGAAACCTTCACACTAATTCACACCGTTAATTTGTTAACCGTTTAATATATATATTATTGACTTATCTTGTCCAACATTTTACGTGGAGGAAAATAAGCACAACTAGACATGGCAAGCAAAAACCCAACACACCGGTTTATCAGCTCCTACTCAACGCACCTCGAGACGAAAAAAAGTTCTACGCATCGTAACTCTCGGCCTGTAGGGTCGTTAGTCTAAAGAAAAAAAAGTGCAGCTAGGTTTCAGTCGGCTCAAATTTACCAAGTCTTAGTCAAATGATATACTCTTTCTTTTTCTAAACATAAGTCTTTTTAGAGGTTTCACTACAAATTACATACGGATGTATATATATACATATATTAAATCCTAAGTTAACTTATTTTTCTCCGTATGTAGTCTGAATTGAAATCACTAAAAGAACTTATATTTAAGAACGGAGGAAGTAGTATACAAGAACATGAAGAAAAAGAAAAAAAGAAAAAATGTACATATCTTGATGCAAAATCAAAGTCATATTGCATCGATTTAGACATAACGAAGTCTCACTATAAGACTTAGCAAAACTGAAAGAAAAAACTCGGTTGTAATTTAGCCCTCTCCCACTCACGTCTAGTTCCATGTCGCCTATGTTTCCTCCTATTCATCTGCTTGCTACTGCGGACGTCCGCCGCCTTCGTGTTTCTCGTCGAGTGTCGTGGAGATGTTGCTCGCTGTCCCACTCGAATATGACACGGATGGATGTGGACTTGCTTCGTCTCATCGACCGACTGAAAAGCAGACTCTGTAACCGGCTTCTTTGACCCGAGTAAGTGGGCGGCACCCATCGCCTTCTTGTACTCATCGAGTTCGGCAACTGTTATGTGATCATCGGCGATCCTAGAGCCCTTCTCAAGGCACTCTTCGACGACCTTCGGATTGCCCGTGACTGCGATCACGCCTATCGGATACGGCATCTTAAGTTTAACATACACGTAACATGGTCGGGCCATAAAACATGTGTAGGCGGGCCTAACCAGGATGGCGTGGTATGCATTACGAAAGTCAACGACCTTGAAGGTCAATTGTTCCTTCCTATAGTTCTCTTCACCGTCGAAGATAACGTTGAGAGGAATCTGCCCGAGCGACTTCACTTTCTTCTCGGGGATGACCCTATGATAGTGCATGTTGCTCTTGGGTAGTCTGGACACGGGGATGTCCATCATATTCAATGTGTCCTCATTGATGATGCTGAGCCTGCTGCCCCCATCCATGAGGACTTTGCGCAATTGGACTCTGTTCATAGTCGGATCTACACCAGTGCTTGCCGCCCAGCGGTTGGTGCGTGGGCTGGGTGATCAAAGTGATCAATTGTAATGGATGTATTGACATAATCCAAACACTTGGTGGTAGTCAGAACTGCCATGTTGACCTCTCGGTTGATAACCTTCAGTCGGCTCTTGGTTTCGACGTCTGCGAAGATCATGAGGACATTCTCAATGTTGGTGTACTCGGAGGTTTCATCTCCCTTTGCGTTGTTGTCGACCTTGCCCTCGAAGGGCTCTCCTCGCATCTCCTGCTTGAGAAAACGACATTCCTGAGTCATGTGCTTTGAAAAAATGGGATTGCCATATTCATCCCTCTTGGTGTGAATCTGCCACGGATGATCGAGGATGTCGCCCTTGGGCTCGCTTTTCTTTTTGGCCGCCCAATCCTTCCTCTGCTTCTATTTCCCATTGCTCTTACTTTGTCTAGGCACAACTGCAGCTTTGACTTTGTTGGCGGACTCGGCTTTCCATTTCTGCTTTTTGCATGTGCCCCCCCCCCCGACTGAGGGACTTCGGACACACGGTTGTTGCCGCTCCGAAGGCGGTCTTCTTCTTCGCTGTTGGTGTACTGACTGGTGATTTCCATGACCCTACGACCAAACTTCACATTCTCCATAATGTTGTGCAACGTCGTCCAACACTGTATATACTCGTGGAGAGTCTCATTGTTCCTCTGCACGTAGTGCTGCAATTCAGTGAGACCACCCGGGTGCTTGTAAGTGCCTTCGAACATTTTGACAAACACTTGTGCCAGATTTTTCCAGCTGTAAATACTGCAGAGGCCAGCTGATTCAACCGCACCCTCGCTGATCCTTCTAGTATGAGAGGTAAGCGTTTCATTGCGAAAAAATCATTGCCGTCGCCAATCGGAACGGCCACTCGGTAATCTTCCAGCCAAGTCTCGGACTTTGACTCGCCATTGAATTTGCCTATCCCTGTCTCATGCCTCTAGTTGGAGGGGATCTCAGCTCCCTGAATGTATCTAATGAAACACCCGAGGTCAGAAACGCCGCGGACACTCGGCCTCTCCCTGCTAGTGTTGGACAACGTCGCATGGGAAACAAAAAATTTCCTACGCGCACGAAGACCTATCATGGTGATGTCCATCTACGGGAGGGGATTTCCGATCTACGTACCCTTGTAGATCGCACAGAAGAAGCGTTAAGAAACGCGGTTGATGTAGTGGAACGTCCTCACGTCCCTCGATCCGCCCCGCGAACCGTCCCGCGATCCGTCCCACGATCTAGTGCCGAACAGACAGCACCTCCGCGTTCAGCACACGTATAGCTCGACGATGATCTCGGCCTTCTTGATCCAGCAAGAGAGACGGAGAGGTAGGTGAGTTCTCCGGCAGCGTGACGGCGCTCCGGAGGTTGCTGGTGATTCTCCTAATGACGTGATCAACATGCTACGTCTATTAGTTTTGGTCTAGTCCATCACGTGATTCTCCTAATGACGTGATCCAGTTATCAAGGAACAACACCTTGTTCATAATCAGAAGACCCTGACTATCTTTGATCAACTGGCTAGCCAACTAGAGGCTTGCTAGGGACAGTGTTTTGTCTATGTATCCACATATGTATATAAGTCTTCATTCAATACAGTTATAGCATGGATAATAAACGATTATCTTGATACAGGAATTATAATAATAACTATATTTATTATTGCCTCTAGGGCATAATTCCAACAGTCTCCCACTTGCACTAGAGTCAATAATCTAGCCCTCACATCATCATGCGAATTATATTGTAATAAAGCTAACACCCATACAGTTCTGGTGTTGATCATGGTTTGCCCATGGAAGAGGTTTGGTCAGCGGGTCTGCTACATTCAGATCCGTGTGCACTTTGCATATATTTACGTCCTCCCCTTCGACGTAGTCGCGGATGAGGTTGAAGCGTCGTTTGATGTGTCTGGTCTTCTTGTGAAACCGTGGTTCCTTTGCTAAGGCAATGGCACCCGTGTTGTCACAGAACAAGGTGATTGGATTCAGTGTGCTTGGCACCACTCCAAGATCCGTCATGAACTGCTTCATCCAGACACCCTCCTTATCCGCCTCCGAGGCAGCCATGTACTCCGCTTCACATGTAGAATCTGCTACGACGCTTTGCTTGGAACTGCACCAGCTTACCGCACCCCCATTAAGAATAAATATGTATCCGGTTTGCGACTTAGAGTCGTCCGGATCTGTGTCAAAGCTTGCATCGACGTAACCCTTTACGGCGAGCTCTTCGTCACCTCCATACACGAGAAACATCTCCTTAGTCCTTTTTAGGTACTTCAGGATATTCTTGACCGCCGTCCAGTGATCCACTCCTGGATTACTGTGGAACCTACCTGCCATACTTATGGCCAGGCTAACGTCCGGTCTGGTGCACAGCATTGCATACATGATAGAACCTATGGCTGAAGCATAGGGGACGGTGCTCATATGCTCTCTATCCTTATCAGTTGCTGGGCACTGAGTCTTACTCAATCTCGTACCTTGTAAAACCGGCAAGAACCCTTTCTTGGACTGTTCCATTTTGAACCTCTTCAAAACTTTATCAAGGTATGTGCTTTGTGAAAGTCCTATTAGGCGTTTCGATCTATCCTTGTAGATCTTAATGCCTAGAATGTAAGCAGCTTCTCCTAGGTCCTTCATAGAGAAACTTTTATTCAAGTAATCCTTTATGCTCTCCAAAAACTCTACGTTGTTTCCAATCATCAATATGTCATCCACATATAATATTAGAAATGCCACAGAGCCCCCACTCAGTTTCTTGTAAATTCAAGATTCTCCAACCACTTGTATAAACCCAAATGCTTTGATCACCTCATCAAAACATTTGTTCCAACTCCGAGATGCTTGCACCAGTCCATAAATGGATCGCTGGAGCTTGCATACCTTGTTAGCATTCTTAGGATCGACAAAACCTTCGGGTTGCATCATATACAACTCTTCCTTAAGAAAACCGTTAAGGAACTCCGTTTTGACATCCATCTGCCAAATTTCATAATCGAAAAATGCAGCTATTGCTAACATGATTCTGACGGACTTAAGCATCGCTACGGGTGAGAATGTCTCATCGTAGTCAACTCCTTGAACTAGTGAAAAACCCTTTGCCACAAGTCGAGCTTTATAAACGGTCACATTGCCGTCAGCGTCCGTCTTCTTCTTAAAGATCCATTTGTTCTGAATAGCCTTGCGGCCCTCAGGTTGTACTTCCAAAGTCCACACTTTGTTTTCATACATGGATCCTATCTCGGACTTCATGGCCTCCAGCCATTTGTTGGAATCTGGGCCCACCATTGCTTCTTCATAATTTGCAGGTTCATTGTTGTCTAACAACATGATTGATAAAACGGGATTACCGTACCACTCTGGAGCAGCACGTGGTCTCGTCGACCTGCGTGGTTCGACAGGAACTTGAACTGGAGTTTCATGATCATCATCATTAACTTCCTCCTCAACCGGCGTCGCAACGATAGATGTTTCCCCTTGCCCTGCGCCACCATCTAGAGGGATGAGAGGTTTGACAACCTCATCAAGTTCTATCTTCCTCCCACTCAATTCTCTCGAGAGAAACTCCTTCTCGAGAAAAGTTCCGTTTTTAGCAACAAACACTTTGCCCTCGGATTTGAGATAGAAGGTGTACCCAACTGTCTCTTTTGGGTAACCTATGAAGATGCACTTTTCCGCTTTGGGTTCGAGCTTTTCAGGCTGAAGCTTTTTGACATAAGCATCACATCCCCAAACTTTAAGAAACAACAACTTTGGCCTTTTGCCATACCACAGTTCGTATGGTGTCGTCTCAACGGATTTTGATGGTGCCCTATTTAAAGTGAATGCAGCTGTGTCTAATGCATAACCCCAAAACGATAACGGCAAATCGGTAAGAGACATCATAGATCGCACCATCTCTAATAAAGTACGACCGCAAATCGGTAAGAGACAACGAATTTAAATCACGCACAACCCCGGTATTGGCCAAGTAATTGTTTCACACCTTTACTTTCTCAAACATTTTCAACTCTCACGCAATACATGAGCGTGAGCCATGGTTATAGCACTATAGATGGTGTGGAATGTAGTGGAGGTTGCAAGAAAAAAAGGAGAAGATAGTCACATTAGCTAGGCATATCAATGAGATGTGGAGATGCTCATCAATAGATATCAATGTGAATGAGTAGGGATTCCCATACAAATGATGCACTAGAGCTACGAGTATGTGAAAGCTCTTAAAGAAAACTAGTGGGTGTGCATCCAACTTGCTTGCTCACGAAGACCTAAGGCAATTTTGAGGAAGCCTATCATTGGAATATACAAGCCAAGTTATATACTGAAAATTTCCCACCAGCTATATGGTGGTGACAAAACGAGAGGCTCTCAATCATGAAGATCATGGTGCTTTAATATGCACAAGTGTGGAAAAAGTGGTAGCATTGTCCCTTCTCTCTTTTTCTCTCATTTATTTATTTGGTGGGCTATTTGGCCTCTTTTTTTATGGGCTTCTTTGGCCTCTTTTATTTCCTCACATGGGACAATGCTCCATTAATGATGATCATCACACTTTCAACTCAAAACTTAGAGCAACAATGACTCTATATGGAATGCCTTCGGTAGTGTACCGTGGCAATGATCTAGCATGGCATAGACATCAATGGAAACATCATGCTAGCTATCTTACGATCATGCAAAGGCAAAGTAGACATGGTGGCACATGTCATGGTGGTAGTTGCATGGCAATATATCTCAGAATGACTTTGAAAAAGCCATAGTAGGTAGGTATGGTGGCTGTTTTGAGGGAGGCTAATGATGGGTTTTGTGCACCGGCGAAAGTTCCACGACACTAAGAAGATAGTGATGGTGGAAGGTGAAAGTGCATCTAAACCATGGACTCAACATTAGTCATGAAGAACTCATATACTTGTTGCAAAAAATATATTAGTAATCGAAACTAAGCATTCAACGCATACTCCTAGGGGAAGGGTTGTTAGGTATAAACCATCGCGCGATCCCGACCGCCACGCAATGGATGACAATCAATATACTAATCATGCACAGATTTCATCACATAGCGGTTCACCATACGTGCATGCTCGGGGAATCACTAACTTCAACACAAGTATTTCTAGATCCACAACACCTTACTAGCATGAATTCAGTATTACCATAACCACAACTCAAAACTAATTGAGATGAATCAAACTTCTCTAACTATTCAATGCACATGAAGGTGGAAGTTTCCGTATCCCTTTGGATAACTATCCATTTTGAGACTACTTTCAAAGCATAGATCAACTACCAAGCCACGCACCGCTGCGCTCTCAAAGATACAAGTGAAGCACATAGAGCAAAAGCATCTAGCTGAAAAGATATAAGTGAAGCACATGTGAGCTGAATTGTCTACCAAAAGATATAAGTGAAGCTCGACAAAATCACGGTGTGTGCATGTCTCTCTCTCTAGGTGTCCAGCAAGGATGATTGTGACACAACAAAAATAAAAGACTCCTACGATACAAGACGCTCTAAGCAAAAACACATAACATGTGGTGAATAAAAATATAGCCCCAAGTAACGTTACCGATGGATTGAAGACGAGAGAGGGGATGCCTTCCCGGGGCATCCCCAAGCTTAGGCTTTTACGGCATCCTTGAATCTCTTGGGGTGCCTTGGGCATCCCCAAGCTTGAACTCTTGCCACTCTTTTATCTCTTTGTCCATAAGAACTTCACCCAAAACTTGAAAACTTCACAACACGAAACTTAAACAGAAACTCGTGATAACATTAGTACAAGAAAGCAAACCACCAGTTCCTTAGGTACTGTAGCAAACTTAAATTCTACTTGTGTTGATGTTGGGTTACTGTACTTTCAATCTTCCATGGCTAATAACCCCCGATACTATCCATAGTTTCATCAAAATAAGCAACCAACAAAACAAAAACAGAATCTGTTAACAGCAGACCAGTCTGTAGCAATCTATATGTTTCGTATACCTCTGGTACTTAAACAAATCTGACAAATTACGACAGTCTGAAGAATTTGCGTAGCAATCAGAAGCAAAAAGAATCAACTCAAAACCTCTTACAGAAAACAAATGAAAATTATTTTCATGAGCAGAAAGTTTCTGTCTTTTCCAGCATGACCAAACGATCATCCCCAAGACTAATCATAACGGTTTTGCTTGGCACAAACGCAAAAAGAAACACAAAAAACACAGTCATAACAGAATTATGAAAGTATGGAAAACACAAAACAGAAAGAAAAAGTATAAATTCGTTGGGTTGCCTCCCAACAAGCGCTTTTGTTTAACGCCCTTAGCTAGGCGAAAGTGATGGAATCACGTATAGTCATCTTTGGTGCTCAAACCATAGGTAGCCCTCATCATAGATTCATAAGGCAATCTTATTTTCTTTCTAGGAAAGTGATCCATGCCCTTATTTAAAGGAAATTGAAATCTAATATTCCCTTCCTTCATGTCGATGATAGCACCAATAGTCCTTAGGAAAGGTCTACCAAGAATAATGGGACATGAAGGATTGCAATCTATGTTAAGTACAATGAAATCCACGGGTACATAGTTCTTATTAGCAACAATAAGAACATCATCGATCCTCCCCATGGGTTTCTTGACAGTAGAATCCGCAAGATGCAAATTAAGAGAACACACTTTAATCTCATGAAAACCAAGAATATCACATAAAGACTTTGGAATCGCGGAAACACTAGCACCCAAATCACACAAAGCATTGCACTCATAGTTTTTGATCTTGATTTTGATAGTAGGTTCCCACTCATCATGAAGTTTTCTAGGTATAGAGACTTCTAGTTCAAGCTTCTCTTCAAGAGATTTCATCATTGCATCTACGATATGCGCGGTAAAGGCTTTGCTTTGGCTATACGCATGTGGACAGTTTGCAATGGATTGCATAAAAGAAATGCAGTCAAACAAGGGGAAAATATCATAATTGAATTCCTTGAAATCCAAAGTGGGAGTTTCATTACTACCCAAAATTTTGACTTCTTCTACTCCACTCTCCACACCTTTATCATCAAGATAGGTGGACTCCGAATCATTGGGGCGTTTTTCAACCAAAGTTGATTCATATCCAGCCCCTCCATAAGTAGGTTTGACACGCAAAAACAAAGATTCAAGAGGAGACACACCAAGCACTTTAAGATCTTCGTGATTTGCATCACTAGACCGCACCCTTTTAAACCATTCATGTCTAGCGCGAATTTGGGTGGTTCTTTCTTTGCTCTCATTCATGGAGATACGCATAGCTTTCAAAGTTTCATCCAAGTTGACCTTGGGGGGAGCGCATCTAGCTTTTAAAGCATCAATATCACAAGACATCCTATCAACGCTCTTAGCCAAATCATCTATTTTGAGTAGTTTTTCCTCTATGGACGCATTGAAAATCTTTTGAGAGTTGATGAACTCTTTGATATTACTCTCTAAATCAGAGGGTAATTTGTTGTGATTTCCATAAGTGTTGCCGTAGGAATTGCCATAATTATTAGAGGAGTTACTAGAAAAAGGCCTAGGAACATAGTTTCCTCTAAAAGCATTGTTGTTGCCAAAATTGTTCCTACCAACAAAATTCACGTCCAAACTAGCGTTGCCACTCTCAATCAAAGAAGATAATAGCATGTCATTAGGATCTACGGTAGCGTTTCTACTAGCAACCAAATTCATCAACTCGTCCATCTTAGCACTAAGCGAGTTAATCCACTAGTGGAGAAAGGGGTATTAGAACCGGTTGGTAAGGGCCTTTGGACCCGGATACACATCCGGTGCTACCTATCCGGGACTAAAGGCCACCCCCTTTAGCACCGGTCTCTTACAAACCGGTGCTAAAGGCCTCCACGTGGGCGTCGAAGAGTGCGCGCAGGCGGAGGACCTTTAGAACCGGTTGGTAACACCAACCGGTCCTAATGCTTTTTTTTTCTTTTTTTTCCTTTTCTTTCAGGGTTTCCGATTCCGTATTTCGGTGTTTCCGTGTTCCGTATTTTCAGGGTTTTCGTTTACGTGTTTCCGGTTCCGTATTTCCGTTTACGTCTTTCCGATTCCGTGTTTCTGATTCCGTGTGTCCGTGTTCCGTTTTTTACGAACACGGAATCGGAAACACGTAATCGGAAACACGTATCCGGAAACACCGATTCCGTGTTTGCGGTTAAGTGTTTCCGATTCCGTGTTTGCGGTTAAATGTTGACGCACCAAATAAAAGTACATATATACATGTAACACGAAGTACTGGACCGATTATCATTACATAATTTGAAGTTTATTTCCTATAGCTGTATACTTGCATAGAGAAGGGAGCTGGATATTGGTTCATAGGATGGAAAAATTCTCCGCCTTCATCTATGACTTGCGTGAGGAGAAATCCTGCCAATTCCTCTGCAACTGTCTTGCAACATTGGATTGGTGTGAGCATCGCCCGCTTTCGTTGCAGCTTTAAAAGAAGTAGATGAAAACAATTAAGTTATGAACAAAACTAAACATAATTGATGGCAACATAAATAAAGTTGTGAAGATCCGGTTACGTACCTCTAGATTTCTGGAAGTACGGGATTTCTCATTGATAATCCTGTGAATGTACTCGCAAACGTAGTATCCACAATAATCAGTGTCCTGTGGTTGTTGCGGGACGCCCTATATACGAGAACATAATTCAGTCAAATTAATAATAATCAAGAGAATGGTAATGGTATTGAAACCAGGGTACGTAGTACTACTTACTTTGTTAATCTGAAAGTGGAGCTTGTCTGCCCATGTACCGGGTCCTTCCTTGATGAACATTTGCCAAACCCTGGCCGACAAAGAAAAATGAATACAAGAGTTAATTATTACTTACTTGATATCAGGAAATGAACGAAAAAGAGGCCGATGAACGAAAGAGGCCGATATATATATATACCTTTGAAGCATCTGACGCGCGCTCTTCCATGTGTCAGCGTCCCAGGTTAATGGATCCCGGACTTCAACTTGTCCTTGATCGATTCTAATGATGAACAATATGAAGTGGGACCTGCGCACGTGTACACACGCAGTCATGCATACTCATCAATTACACTTAACATCAGGTAAGCAAAATGGAATGTGTACAAGACAGTAACACTCACTTGAATCCGTAGGGCCAAAGTATTTCTTTTTTGGTACTTTGTCGCTTCAAAAACCTTAGCAAATCATCCGGTGTATCCTTGTTGAACTTTTCTATTGTCTCTTGATGAAACGAATACGGGTCAATGAACCCAAAGTCCCAGATTCCTGCCAGCCTACATTCACGAATCTTCATTCTGCATAGTAGCGTATAAAAAGAATGTCTCATGAGTGATAATTATACGGGCAATGAACGCGAGCTTAACTAAATAATTAAATTACACAAATAAATCACTTACAAACATTAGCAGCTGACGATAGCTTTGTCGAGGGCACGTTGATTGTACATCTGGAAAAATCATCGAACCCAATCTCCACACCGTACTCTCCGAAGTAGTGTTGATCCTGAACTGCCGCCATGATACAGTCTCTCTTTTGCCTTACGGCCTCCAAGTACCAAACATGTAAATTCCATAGTTGGGTTGTTAGAGCACTAGGATTTTCGACCAGAGGGTGCTCGGGCTTATATTTATATACCACATCAGCAATAGCGTAACCTACGTCGCCCATGCGTGGACCGGACACTGAAGCCTGGTCAGATAACACCTTGAGCGGGGCAATTTACTGTGCTTCTTGTTGTCCGAGCTGGGGAACTTGTTTCCCGCATTTCGTCTGCTCCGCCTGCTTCATCTGCTCCGCCTGCTTCATCTGTGCGGTGTGCATCTTTTCAATGAACCGTTCATAGTCTGAAAGGGGCGGCGGTGGCGGCGGTTCAGGATAATATAAGTTGTCGATGGTGCGCTCAATTTTCCACGTTGGTACGTTCTTCAGAGTTTCCTTCCAGATGTCTGGAGGGGGCTTCAGGGGAAACCGTGCGAACCATGCTTTGTTTCTGGCTTTCACAGCCTCGTCTAGTTCCTCCGGAGTCATCAGGCCTGGTAACTTCGAGGGAGGCTTGACTTTATTGGGTTTCCTTTCTCTCTTCTTGGGAGGAGTCCCGTTTCTTCCGAACTGCAGCTTCCGCTTTGTCGTACCCGTAGTGGGCGCATCCGTCGGCTCACTGGAGTGCACGGGCGATGGACTCTCGGCCTCGGGCTCCCTATCTTCGTTGTGGGGTGGACTTGGAGGTGCGTTGGGGGTGGACTTGGAGGTCGTGCATTCTCTGTACGAAAGTGAAAAAACTATTAAAAATAGGCTTACATGTGGTGCAACATTCAGTAATTGTTGGAGGTGGTGCATTTGTACCTGAAGGAGTCGGTGGCCTTGGCGCCGCGTTAGGAAACACGATGTGTTTCTTCTTCCACAAGATGATACCAAGTTCCATTTCTCCCAGTGTCTTCTCGCCTTCACCTCCAGGAATATCAAGCTCAATTGACTAGCATCCCGGTGTAATTGTTGACAACCCGACACGAGCATGGGATGCTGGAATCTGACCACCATGGTAGGTTGCTCCAGGTTGATTCGGTAAAGCATAGCCTGACGCCACCATGAAGGATATGTTCCCCATTGGCATATGTATCTCACAGTTTGTCTTCTCCGTGACATCATCCACGGGGTAGTGAGGCGCCGACGGTTCGACTGCAGGACCGTCTTCTAGCTGCAGCTGCGTGGAACCCACGCTGCTTCTATGCTGAGATGGGACGGCATCTGCTACAGGATCGTCTTCTAATTGCTGCTGATCAACGTCAGGTGCAGAATCTTCTTCCTCCTCTTCAGTGTCAGGTACAGGGTGTCCCCCTTTCTTCAAGAGAAACGCCACCTTTTCTTCTAATGTCGATATCCGTTCCAGCGCCTTCCTCTTGCTTCTACCATGGCTTCTGTAAGTGCCAAGGTCCGCCGGAAACCCTTGGTTTCACGGGGTAGTGGCTCCAAAGCCTCGTGTTCGTCCCCACTTTTCGGGGTTCCCGAGTGCCTTCGTCAACTCGTCGTTCTCTCTATCGGGAACAAAAGTTCCTTTTCGAACAGCTTCTATTGCCTTCTCTAGATCTGATACGACTTGTGTTATTTTTTCTGACCATGGTCCCTCCGCAAAAATCATCCCAGTCTCAGCGTCCAACGTTGCCCCATGCGCGAACAACCAGAACTTCGACCTATCGGGCCAGTCATGTGTGTGTGGAATGATATTTCTTTTCAGAAGCGCATCTTCATAGCGTCGCCACCTAGGCAGGGCAGTCATGTAGCCACCTGGCCCCAAAATATGGTGATATTTCTTCTTCTTCGCATTCTCCGTATTTGTGGCTGATCGGGATGTAAAGACACCCGATTTTTTGTACGCCTTAAAATCAGGCCAAGCGTCTCTTATCTTCACTAGGTGCCTAGTGAAAACTGGATCTTCGTCCTTATATTTCTTCCACACGTCTTTCTTCCACCTCTGGAATTGTGTGGCCATCTTCTTCAAAGCCCACTCCTCGACTTTCTTCTTCTTATCTTCCGCTACGCTGAAATTTAGCCACACCGTGTCGCAAAGCACTCTTTTCAATCTGTCATCGACATAAGTAGCTCCAACGTTGGCGCCGGTCTTCGTCTTATTCCATTCTATTAAGTTGATCAGGACCAGGTCTCTTACAACAACTCTGCACTGATTTACAAATTTGCGATAAGTTTCTGGGGGTTCCAGTGGTTTGCCATCAGCAGCAACTTTATCGATCGAGTACCTTGCAGTATCTTTCAACCTTGCGGCCGGGCCTCGTTTCGACTTTGTCTCAGTACTTGCGCTAGCTGTTCCGGAGGGCGCCTAAACGGGAAAATAATGATTCGCTAGTAAGTGCAATACAAATTAATTGTTGCGTCAACAGTGACTTGAGATATACATTGGCAGAGTTTGTTCCGGAGGGCACTTCTGCATCTACTACATCTTCTTTATTCTCAGCTCCGTCACCGGAGTCGTTCAAAAATTGATTGCTAAACGCATGTCCACCATCGTCATCATGATATATGGCCGTTGCATCTTCAAAAATCATCTGGCACATGTATCTTTCCTTCTCCGCCTCACCCATTCCCGCGAGCTGATCGGCGTGCTGATCATGTGGTTCTTGGGGATCCATAGCTCAACACCTGCTAGTAACAAGAATTTAACTTAGCAAAATTATTTACGGAAAAATTTTACGGAACCGGAAAGTTTACGGAAAAGTTTTACGGAATCGTCGGAGTCGTAATCGTCGGAAACTTTCCCCGCAGTTATGGAATCGTCGGAATCGTCGGAAAGTTCTACGGAATCGTAATCGTCGGAAAGTTTTACGGAATCGTCGGAATCGTCGGAATCGTCGGAGTCGTAATGACAAAAGGGTCCCTTGGCCAACACAGTTATATTGTGTGACACAGATTTCTTCACCGCAATTCTGGCACAAATGCTCGGGTGTTTTTTTTAGAAACGTCACCTCCTTTATACAATCATAGGACTTTCCGATCTCCATCGATAAAACGGTAAGAATAAAGTCTAAGGGTAAAAATAGGAACTACAACAATATGGATATACAACAATATGATAAGGCTCTAAAATAGGATATACAACAATATGGATATATGATATACAACAATATGGATATACGAAAATAGGATATATGATACAACAATATGGATATATGATATATGAAAAATATGATACAACAATATGATATACAAAAATATGGATATACAAAAATAGGATATACGAAAATAGGAACTACAACAAATATGGATATACCGTGGGAGAAGAAGATGAAGTGGGGCGTCGAGGAGGCGGCGTGGGGCGGCGAGGAGGCGGCGAGGAGGCGACGGCGGCGAGGAGGCGGCGAGGAGGCGTCGCGAGGAGGCCGCGAGGAGGCGCCGAGGAGGCGGCGAGGAGGCGGCGCGCGAGGAGGCCGCGAGGAGGCGGCGAGGAGGCGACGGCGGCGAGGAGGCGACGGCGTGGGGCGGCGAAGAGGCGGCGAGTAGGTCGAGTCGGCGAGGAGAGAAGGCGAGGAGAGAAGACGCGCGGGAAGGCGAGAAGATGGCGGCACCCGAGAGGTCTAGAGCCTTTAGCACCGGTTTGTGTTAACAACCAGTGCTAAAGGGTCTTTAGCACCGGTTGTTAACACAAACCGGTGCTAAAGGTCTAAAAATTGGGCGCGAAGCGAACCCACCTTTAGGGCCGGTTGTTGTTACAAACCGGTCCTAAAGGTTTTTTTCCTTTTTCTTTTTTCCTTTTTTCTGTTTCCTGTTTTCTTTTTCTTTTTGTTTCCTTTTTCTTTTTCCTGTTTCTTCTTTTATTTTTCTTTTTTGTTTCCCTTTTCTGTTTTCTTTTACATTTATTTATAAAATCAAAGTAGACTCAAAAAGCTTTTGTAAAATCAAATATTTATAAAAACATATTTATATTTTCTGATATTTTGTGTAAAAATTGTCTAAATGTCATTTAAAACAATAAAAAAATAAAAAATAAGATATTTATGAAACTAATTTGAAAATATAAAGATATTTTTTTGTTTCCTTTTTCTTTTTCCTGTTTCTTCTTTTATTTTTCTTTTTTGTTTCCCTTTTCTGTTTTCTTTTACATTTATTTACAAATTGTCTAAATGTCATTTTAACACTTAAAAAATAAAAATGATATTTATCAAAATGGTCAAATTTAGTGGAAACTGGTCAAATTTTTGATATTTATCAAAATGGTCAACACAATTACATAAAAGGTTTAATACATTATTACACATCACCAACAACACCCCCTATCTATTTTTCTTCTTGCCTTTCTTCTGATTGCGCCGTAACCATGGAGTATCTTCATCATTTAACGGGATGCTTGGATCATCTTTGACTTTGAAGGGAGGAATTTCATCAAATTTATTATAATCTTCCGACATGTCTGTCTTGTCCTCGACTCCCACGATGTTTCTTTTCCCTGAAAGAACTATGTGGCGCCTTGGCTCATCGTCTGATGTATTCGCTTCCTTATCTTTTCTTTTTCTCGGTCTGCTAGACATGTCCTTCACATAGAAAACCTAAGCCACATCATTGGCTAGGACGAATTGATCATTGCCGTACCCAAGATTCTTCTGATCCACTGTTGTCATTCCGTACTTCGGGTCTACCTTCACGCCTGACAGGTTGAACCATTTGCACCAGAACAAAGGGACCTTAAAGGAAGGTCCGTAGTCAAGTTCCCATATCTGCTCTATGTAACCATAGTATGTGACCCTTTGCCCGTTGTCGTCTTTTGCATCAAACCAGACGCCACTGTTTTGGTTGGTGCTCTTTTTATCTTGGTCTGCCATGTAAAATGTGTTACCATTTATCTCGTACCCTTTAAAGGTCAATACAGTCGAAGATGGTTGCTTGGCCAACAAGTATAGCTCATCTTCAACAATGTTGTCATTAATGAGACGTCTTTGCAACCAACCGCCGAAAGTCTTCGCGTGTTCTTTAGCAATGAAATCTTCAGGTTGCTCCGGGTATTCCGAGCGTAAAATATCCTTGTGTTCCTGGATATATGGAGCCGCCAAGCTGGAATTAACTAGAACTGTGTAGTGTGCTTGAGTGAAAGATTGCTCGTCCATACATGTTGTTGATTTCTTTCCTAGCGTGCCTTTTCCATGCAGTCTCCCCTCATGGCGCGACTGAGGAACACCGATCGGGTTCAGGTCAGGAATAAAGTCAACACAAAACTCAATGACCTCCTCTGTTCCATAGCCCTTGACCATGCTTCCTTCTGGCCTAGCACGGTTTTTAACATAATTCTTCAAGACTCCCGTGAACCTCTCAAAGGGGAACATATTGTGTAAGAATACAGGAGCGAGAACGGAAATCTCTTGGACTAGGTGAACTATGAGGTGCGTCATAATATTGAAGAAGGTTGGTGGGAACACCAACTCGAAGCTGACAAGACATTGGACCACGTCCTTCTGTAAACTTGGTAGAGTTGCTGGATCGATTGCCTTCTGAGAAATTGCGTTGAGGAATGCACATAGCTTCACAATGGGTACTCGCACGTTTTCTGGCAGAAGCCCCCTCAATGCAATCGGAAGTAACTGGGTCATGATCACGTGGTAGTCATGAGACTTTAGGTTTTGGAACTTTTTCTCTTCCAGGTTTAGTATTCCTTTTATGTTCGACGAGTAGCCAGACGGGACCTTGATACTGCTCAGGACTTGGAAAAAGATCTCCTTCTCTTCCTTTGTAAGAGCGTAGCTGGCAGGACCTTTGAAATTCTCTGGATTCATCAGGTCGTCTCGTTGGTGCATACGTTGGTGGTGCAGCCGTGCTTTTTGTGTATCTCTCGACTTCTTCCCATGCACGCCCAATAAGTTTAGCAGGTTCATGCAAATATTTTTCGTCACATGCATCACGTCGATCGCAGAGCGAACCTCTAGGAATTTCCAATAGGGTAGTTCCCAGAATATAGATTTCTTCTTCCACATGGCTACGTGGTTGTCGGCGTCATTTGGAACAGATTGTGCGCCAGGACCCTTACCAAAGATTACTTTTATATCTTTGACCATGTCATATATATCATTACCTTTAGGGAGGGTTGGCTTTCTCCGTGTATCTGCCTCGCCTTTGAAATGCTTTCCTTTCTTTCTTACGGGATGCCTGTCTGGAAGAAATCGACGATGCCCCGGGTACACATTCTTGCCTATATGTATACTTTCAGTCTCGCCTAAACAGTGTGTGCATGCGCTGTATCCCTTGTTTGACTGTCCTGAGATGTTACTAAGAGCGGGCCAATCATTGATGGTTACAAACAGCAACCCTCATAGGTCAAATTCCTCCTGTTTGTACTCGTCCCACACACGTACACCTTCGTCAGCCCACAACTCTAAAAGTTCATCAACCAGTGGCCTCAGGTACACATCAATGTTGTTGCCGGGTTGCGACGGGCCTGGGATAAGCACTGGCATCATAATGAACTTACGCTTCATGCATAACCAAGGAGGAAGGTTATAGATACATAGAGTCACGGGCCAGGTGCTATGACTGCTACTCTGCTCCCCAAGCGGATTCAGGCCATCTGTACTTAGACCAAACCTTAAGTTTCTTGGGTCACGTGCAAAGTCCTCGTACTTATGTTCGATGTTTCTCCACTGCGACCCATCAGCGGGTTGTCTCAGCATATCGTCTTCCTTACGGTCTTCTTTGTGCCATCGCAGCAACTTGGCATGCTCTTTGTTTCGGAACAAACGTTTCAACCGTGGTATTATAGGAGCATGCCACATCATCTTGGCAGGAACCCTCTTCCTGGGGCGATCGTCGCCCTCAACATCACCAGGGTCATCTCTCCTGATCTTATACCGAAATGCACCGCATACCTGGCAGGCATTTAAATTCTCGTGCTGACTGCGGTAGAGGATGCAGTCATTGATGCATGCATGTATCTTATGCACTTCCAATCCTAGAGGGCAGACAACCTTCTTTGCTTCGTACGTACTGCAGGGCAGCACGTTATCTCTTGGAAGCATCTTCTTCATTATTTTTAGCAGCTTTTCAAATCCCTTGTCAGATATTCCATTCTCCGCCTTCCATTGCAGCAATTCGAGGGTGGTGCCCAGCTTTTTCTGGCCATCTTCGCAATTTGGGTACAACAATTTTTTGTGATCTTCTAACATGCGCTCCAACTTCAACCTCTCGTTTTCACTTCCGCAGTTTATTTGTTCTTCACGAATGACCTGACGAAGATCATCATCAGACTCATCAACAATGTCCTCAAGTTCAGGCTCGTCTTCCCCCATTTCAGTATCACCGTGTTCACCGAACATATGATAGTTATCATTATCCTCTTCTTCTTCATTGTCTTCCATTACAACCCCTCTTTCTCCGTGCTTGGTCCAACAAAAATAACTGGGCATGAAGCCTTCTTGCAAGAGGTGGGTGTGTATGGTTCTTGAGTTAGGGAAATTCCTCTTATTCTGGCATTTTTTACATGGACAAAAAATAAATCCATTCTGCCTGTTTTTCTCAGCCACATTGAGAAAACTATGCATGCCATTAAGGAATTCGGGACGACGTCGATCACTGTACATCCATTGCTGGTTCATCTGCATTATATAAACTTATCAAAAACCATTATGCTAAATCATCATGACTAAATTAATTAATTAATACAAAAAGTTCATCACACGTTAAAACCAAAGTAGCGTAGTGACCATACATATATAGTTCTCATAAAAATACACACTCAAACCAACCATAAAAACTCTCTCTAATTAATGCATTTAAAAACAACAACAAATGCGATCAAAGTCGCTACAAAGGTAACAATTGACCCGACGGCATAATGATATCAAGCCTCTTTACTAATTGCATATTTTCTAATCTTTCTAATCTTCGGGCGCATTGCGTCCATCTCGCTCTTGTGACCATCGACGACACCGGCAAGAACCTTTTCCAAGGTCATCTTCTCTCTTTCAGTTTTTTCCAACCTTTCTTCAGTTTTTTTCAATCTTTCTTTCAGGCCAACATTTTCTTGTTCAACTAAGTGTAACTTCTCAACAATAGGGTCGATTGGCATTTCCGGTTCCACTACCTCCTAGATAAAAATATCTATGTCAAGTTGGTCGGCGTAATTAATTGTCATATAATCAGGAAATGAAAATATGTAGTTATAAAAGATAATATACCACATCCGAATCATAGACTGGACGAGGGCCAACGGGGACGGATATCAAAACCATGGCGCTATACATATAAAAAAAATCTTACACAATAAGAAAATTATATACAAGTAAATATGTAAATCATACAAATCAAAATTTGTTTTGGTAAATCAAACAATAGGCTCACCAAGGTTGTGTCGGTAACGGGGCGATCGACGGCGGTGAGGAAGGGGACAAGGCGCGCGACACTAAAAAAACGACAAATCATAATTAAATTTGAGCTCAAATTGCATATGTATACATAACAAATGATGAACTCTCTCTAGCTTAGGCATTTCATAAAACACCTAGCTAGCACAACAAAAATGAAATGAGCAAGAAAACGAGCAAAACTTGCAATGCCGGAAGAGGGAATGTTGATGCTAACCGTAGGACCGATGGGTGCCAACAATCTTGACAAATGGTGGAGAAAAATGGGGATGGATTAGAGCTCCCAAGAGGAAGGAGAGAGCAAAAATGGAGTTGAGCTCGAGCTGGAAAAAATGGAGCTGAGCTCGGGGTGGAATATAGGGGTGCTCGGGGAGGAAGGAGAGGAGGGCTTTAGGACTGGATTGTGTTAAAAACCGGTGCTAAAGGGTCTGACAGCGGGGCCCCACAGTTGCTGCAAAAATGAGAAAACCTTTAGTACCGGTTTGTGATACAAACCGGTTCTAAAGGGTCTGTCCACTGGGCCCCCCTCCCTGCAGCAAACGGTCCAAAAACCTTTAGGACCGGTTTGTGTTACAAACCGGTTCTAATGGCCTTGCGGCCATTTGCTGCAGGGAGGGGGCCTAGCAGACAGACCCTTTAGAACCGGTTTATATCCAATCCGGGTCCAATGTGGTTGGCTCAATGCCCTGTTTTCTACTAGTGATCTCTTCTATAGCGTGCATCTTTTTGCTAGCAGGCGACCTTTCAGTGTGCCACTGAGAGTAGTTGGTCATGATATTGTCTAGGATTTTTGTAGCATCTCCTAACGTGATTTCCTTGAACGTTCCACGTGAGGCGGAGTCCAAGATATTGCGAGAAGAGAAATTCAAGCCAGCGTAAAAGATTTGTATAATGATCCTCAAACTCAAGCCATGAGCGGGACAATTTGTAATCATAAGCTTCATCCTCTCCCAAGATTGTGCAACATGTTCATGATCCAGTTGCTTGAAATTCATGATATCGTTACGTAAGGAGATGATCTTAGCCGGCGGAAAATACTTGGATATGTAAGCATCTTTGCATCTATCCGAAGAATCGATACTATTTTTAGGCAAAGAAGAAAACCCAGTTTTTGCGTGATCTCGCAACGAGAAAGGAAAAAGTTTCAACTTAATCACGTCATTATCCACATCTCTTTTCTTTTGCATATCGCAAAGCTCAATGAAGGTATTGAGATGGGATGCGGCATCTTCACTAGGAATGCCAGAGAATTGCTCTTTCATAACAAGATTCAGCAAAGCTGCGTTGATTTCATACGATTCCGCATCTTCACTAGGAAGGCCACAGAAGTCGCAAAGTTTGGTGTTTTCAAACATGATGTCTTCAACAAGCAAACAAGCACACAAGCAAGCAAGAAACCGGGAAAGGAAAATGGCAAGGGCAAAAGAAAACGGCGAAGGAGAAAGGTGAATGAAAACGGCAAATGTGAAGTAGGGGAGAGGAAAACTAGAGGCAACTCGCAACAAAAGTAAATGCAAGAGAAGAGTTTGTGAGACCTACTTGGATAGATCTTGATTTCTCCTCCTCGGAAACGGCGCCAGAAATACTTCTGATGGTTGATGTGTATCCCTTGCAATGGCGCCAGAAATAGTTGTGTCGACGGCGCCAGGAATCCTTCAGCTATGGCTACGCCTTAAGGCCTCGTTCGGCCCTAGCGTATTTGCAGGCTTCAACGAGTATTTTACCTCCCGGTTTAGAAATCCAGAAAGTTCCCCAGAGGCTCATTCGGTACCCTGGTATTGGACCGGCCCATCTCAAAAATTACACACCGAACCCTCCAGTACTCGTGTTAGAGGAGACGCGAGCTAACCCTCGCGAAATTTCTCCCCCGGCTGTGACGGCGCCGCCTCCTCGGCCCTCCTCCCTACCGTAGTTCGCCGCCGGTTCGCCCTCTTCCTCGACTCCGTCGGAGCTGAGCCAGTCAAGTGCTGCCTCAGATCCCGAGGCCCATTCGCTCTTGCCGCCGCCGTCATCCACTCCATTGTCGTCATCGTCGTCCACTCCATTGTCGCCGTGGCCAGCCACTCCGTTGCCGCCGCCGTCCGCCGTCCGCCGTCCGCCGCCATCCAGATCCTTCCGGAAACCTGACATTTTCGCCGGTATGGACCGGTTCCACCTCACCCCTCCCCTCCCCTTTCTCTAGGGTTTCACCATTGGTATGATTCTATGATTCTTTGTCAGCCTTGTATATTCTTAGTTCTTGCCAATATGCTTGTGGCTAGCTTTAGTCTGCAGCTTCTAGTTAAGATGCGCTTACATCTTTGATTAGAGAGGTGATGCCCTCCTTTGTTGAATTTATATCAAGATCAAGAACAACTCATACTTGCTAATTCTGTTTTTAATATGGGTTCAGTTAGTATTAGGTGTTGTTTTCTCAGAACTAAAGTCTCATAATCGTGCCTTAACTTGATGCTCGTACTTACTTGTGCAATGAACTGGTTGTTTTTGCCTACATGTTTGGGGTGGATAGTGCCTACGCACATGGCCTGTACAATGAGCTCGGCTCTATCCTTTCCATTAGTCAATGCAGATAACTAGTCCTTGGTATGTTCAAATTTTCTGTTTCGACATCAATGATCTTGGTAGGGAAGTAGAAAGGAAAAATGGCATCTGAATAGATTGATTAAAATGCTCCACCACGGCTTTTCTAATGGCATACGAATAGTATTAAGTGCTGAAGAAACTAAAAAAATAATCAAGAATCGCCTCCATGTCATATCAGGCAGAACAAATATGTAATCTGTCTGAATTTGACATATAAGTGTTTGCCTTTTACAAGCTGCTGTGATCGAAGCAAAACCAAAATGACACCTACTTTATGGCTACAAGTAGTTTTTGTTCTTAAAAAATAATACACGTCATGTACTCTTTATCCATATTCAGTTTTTTAAAATAAGATGAGGGAGGCCCTTCCCGATTCCATTACAGGAATTGAAACTAAACGTACAGTGTCTCAAGCTGTTCGTCAAAACAATCCATATTCTATTCTATGATTGCTTTCTTTTCTCCTAAATATGGTTGCCTTAATTGGTATCCTGCATATTGTGTAGGTAATGTTTTTTCGGTGGAGTGTAGAGAATGCTTTGCTTCAGTTCTGACAATAAAGACGACCTTGTTTGTTGGCTTCAGATAACTGAAGATCGGATTGTTAGGCTGCTGTTTGGCCAAGCGCTCCATTTAAAAGTAGCTTATCTACACTATACATTTTAGTATCTTGATGATGTCGTTGCATTTTTCTAAATCACAACCCGTTTGCTTTGAACCTATGGCCAGTATTTTCGTTGGACTTTGTTGTCTTCCTTTGAGAATCAAATTGAAGAGGAGTTGTCAGCGTAGCAGCACGAAATGCTTGAGAACACCATGCAAAATGGGTCAACAACGTCCATGAAATGTCCCAAGTTACCTACTACAGCAATTATATGATTGCCAAAAGGGACACATGATCATTACATGCTTCAAGAACCTAAATCAGCCCGGGTTTTTTATAGGAACCCGAGCCTTGGTTTATAGTGGGAGTGGACGAGCCTTTTAGTAATGTGTAATAAAGAAGATCAGTGTTATGCCTTCGCTAATTAGTACTGGTCCTGTGTACTTGAGTTTACCTTCAAATATGCTACTGTGCATTACAAGCACTTGAGTTTAACCATATGCTACTGAACCATTATGTAGTAAACAAGATCAGTCTACTTTTTAATCTCCATCTTAGAAGTACTCATTACTTCCCGAGCCTTGGATATCATATTCTTGTCAGTATGTATGTTGTTATTACACGATCCATTCTTTTCTATTCTAGGCACAAAGAGATGACTGACAAGTACCGCATATATCTCTATAGTCTCCTGGTTGTTTTTGTGCTACCACATATCAGTATGACCATCTAAATGTTTGTGGTTGCTAATTGTACTGTCCATCTCTACGTTATGCATATGTTCCGGTCTTCGCATATGCATTGAAGTTCCTATGGTCCATAACACTTGTAGTAGTTTTTTTGGCCTTTTTTTCATGTGGGCTCAAGATCACTGCTTTCTTGCAGAGTTATTTTGAGTCTTCGTTGCAACCTCCAAGAACCAGATAGTAGCAAAGGAAAGAGCTGCCGCCCCCAGAAGCTAGTTGTGATGGAATTATTTTAGGACCTGCTACTTTGTTCATGAAGTGTGTGCCATTTCCTCTAAAAGCATTGTTGTTGCCAAAATTGTTCCTACCAACAAAATTCACGTCCAAACTAGCGTTGCTACTCTCAATCAAAGAAGATAGTGGCATGTCATTAGGATCTATGGTAGCATTTCTACTAGCAACCAAATTCGTCAACTCGTCCATCTTAGCACTAAGCGAGTTAATCTCTTCTATAGCGTGCACCTTTTTGCTAGCAGGCGACCTTTCAGTGTGCCACTGAGAGTAGTTGGTCATGATATTGTCTAGGAGTTTTGTAGCATCTCCTAACGTGATTTCCATGAACGTTCCACGTGAGGCGGAGTCCAAGATATTACGAGAAGCGAAATTCAAGCCAGCGTAAAAGATTTGTATGATCATCCTCAAACTCAAGCCATGAGCTGGACAATTTGTAATCATAAGATTCATCCTCTCCCAAGATTGTCCAACATGTTCATGATCAAGTTGCTTGAAATTCATGATATCGTTACGTAAGGAGATGATCTTAGCCGGCGGAAAATACTTGGATATGTAAGCATCTTTGCATCTATCCCAAGAATCGATACTATTTTTAGGCAAAGAAGAAAACCAAGTTTTTGCACGATCTCGCAACGAGAAAGGAAAAAGTTTCAACTTAATCACGTCATTATCCACATCTATTTTCTTTTGCATATCACAAAGCTCAATGAAGGTATTGAGATGGGATGCAGCATCTTCACTAGGAAGGCCACAGAATTGCTCTTTCATAACAAGATTCAGCAAAGCTGCGTTGATTTCATACGATTCCGCACTAGTGGCGGGAGCAATCGGAGTACTACTAAAATCATTATTATCAGTGCTCGAGAAGTCGCAAAGTTTGGTGTTTTCAAACATGATGTCTTCAACAAGCAAACAAGCACACAAGCAAGCAAGAAACCGGGAAAGGAAAATGGCAAGGGCAAAAGAAAACGGCGAAGGAGAAAGGTGAATGAAAACGGCAAATGTGAAGTGTGGGAGAGGAAAACGAGAGGAAACTGACAACAAAAGTAAATGCAAGAGAAGAGTTTGTGAGACCTACTTGGATAGATCTTGATTTCTCCTCCATGGCAACGGCGCCAGAAATACTTCTGATGTTTGATGTGTATCCCTTGCAACGGCGCCAGAAATAGTTGTGTCGACGGCACCAGGAATCCTTCAGCTACGGCTACGCCTTAAGGCCTCGTTCGGCCCTAGCGTATTTGCAGGCTTCAACGAGTATTTTACCGGCCGGTTTAGAAATCCCGAAAGTTCCCGGTACCCTGGTATTGGACCGGCCCATCTTAAAAATTACACACCGAATCCTCTAGTACTCGTGTTAGAGGAGACGCAAGTGGACGAGCCTTTTAGTAATGTGTAATAAAGAAGATCAGTGTTATGCCTTCGCTTAGTACTGGTCCTGTGTACTTGAGTTTACCTTCAAATATGCTACTGTACATTACAAGCACTTGAGTTTAACCATATGCTACTGAACCATTATGTAGTAAACAAGATCAGTCTACTTTTTAATCTCCATCTTAGAAATACTCATTACTTCCCGAGCCTTGGATATCATATTCTTGTCAGTATGTATGTTGTTATTACACGATCCATTCTTTTCTATTCTAGGCACAAAGAGATGACTGACAAGTACCGCATATATCACTATAGTCTCCTGGTTGTTTTTGTGCTACCACATATCATTATGACCATCTAAATGTTTGTGGTTGCTAATTGTACTGTCCATCTCTACGTTATGCATATGTTCCGGTCTTCGCATATGCACTGAAGTTCCTATGGTCCATAACACTTGTAGTAGTTTTTTTGGCCTTTTTTCCATGTGGGCTCAAGATCACTGCTTTCTTGCAGAGTTATTTTGAGTCTTCTCTGCAACCTCCAAGAACCAGATAGTAGCAAAGGAAAGAGCTGCCGCCCCCAGAAGCTAGTTGTGATGGAATTATTTTAGGACCTGCTACTTTGTTCATGAAGTGTGTGCCATTTCTGCTATATTTGCACTACTTTGTAACATTCATATTCTGCACTATTGTCCATTGGATAACAAGATGCTAGTTGTGATGGATTGTGTATGGGTTATAACAAGTTTTTCTTGCTATGATGTTGTTTAAGTTGAAAAGATTCGATTTTTATTTTGCACCATCTTATCTGTTGTGCTGCTGGTGGTACGCATCTTGTATGTTGTTGTTGTTGTCCCAGCCTACTGGATGCTAAAAGATTGGATTTTTATTTTTCATCATCTTATCAGAATGTTCCATAGTTGTTGTAATTTGTATGTTTTGTTGTTGTACCAAACATAGAAAATTATGGGGGTGGGGGATTTTTGGGGAATTGAGGGGATTTGGTGGAAGGGAGGGTATCACCAAATCCCCACCAATCCCCAAGCCCCTTGGGGTTGGAAAAACACCACTGCCGAATGAGGCCTTAAGGTGATTGTACGCATTCCTAATCAAGAGTATCTCAGACGATGCATATATATGTACTATACCATAACTTTGCGATTTGCAAATCGCATTACAGGTCTGTCATCCTTGCATATTTGGAATATGACAATTAATGCACATGCCACCAAATTAGATATGTACCCCCTATATATACTGAGAAGAGGGTGAGGTCTGCTGTTGCCTCAGATTGCTTCTAAAACTATCTTCTAATCTCTTACGCAGTTCGTGGAAAATATGAAGGGGAGCGTGGTGTACATAGCTGTTTTCTTCATCGGGTGCCTAATTGTCCTCGGACAATGTAAGTATACAGCAGTCATATTATTTTTAAATATATTTGCATATACATAATATATACATACATAGTACATAATACTATTACCTATGTAATAGGTCGTCATGAGCCTGAGAGCACCTACCAAGCTGGCCATGCCAATGCAACTACGCTGATCTCGCCGTTAGAGGAGAGCAAAATTACCTTGAAATGGTGTCTTCCAAGGGATTGTCATACCAAAGGTGAACCTGTTAGGACTTGGAATGCTGAGTGCATCTGCTGTGTCACTCTGCCAGATGTACCGTGTTATCACACCACAGAAGAGTGCATGAAGAAATGCCCAACAAAATAAAATAAGGTTTTGCATTGTAATAATATATTAATATATAGAACAATCAATTAGAATAAAAATAGCAAGTACTCCCTCCGTCTCAAAATAACTGTCTCAACTTTATACTAACTTTAATACAAAATTATACTAAGCCTAGGACACTAATTTTGGGATGAAGGGAGTATATGGTACCTTTTCATGAGTGTTTATCTATGTTAATGAAAAATGACTTGTAGTCCAAAGCGGCCGGTCTTATCTTGTTTATCTATTTCTATTACTTTTCGTGATGGGAATGCCTCATGGCAATTTAAGTAACCTCATGGAGTACAAGAGGTAGAAGAATAGTAGGCGATACATCTACCCCACATATTTTTGAATCATAGCATCTCCTAGCAAGAAAATGGGCTACGCCATTGACTTCTCTTGGACAGTGTTTGAAGTGGACCCCCATAATATTATGCACTAATGTGAGGCCCCAGATTTCCATATCTCCATTGCATATTTGCACCAACTCAGCGCAATCAAACTCTACCTGTACATTACCAAGCGAGCCTGAGTTGTTTTCCCCTAGGTCTCGAACCTAGGGTTTTCCAGTCCTCCGGCGGCGAGACTGCCGTGAGTTCCCCTGAGACTCGATCGGCGGCTTGACGATCGACTGAGTGTTTTCTACGTGCTCGCGGTTCTTCCTCCTCCAGGCGACCGGGGTGAGTAGACACTCGCGATCATGGCTGCTCAAGGGTGGGGTTCTGGATCGGGGTCCCAAAGGTAGGAGGATGATACGGGTAAGCTTTTGGAAAGACTACATCTGGAGGATGATGAGGCAGATGACCTAGTCTGGGAAGAAGAGCTTGATGTGGATGAGATCAAGCCGAAGTGGCTAGCCCTAGGGCGGCTCCTAAGGAAAAAAAGCTTCAGTCAGAGCGCGTTGATAGCGGATATGAAGGCGGCCTGGAATCTTGCCCAGGTGGTGGTTTGGCGAAGGATCAACGCAAACCTATTTTCGATCCAATTCAATTGTCTTGCTGATTGGAACAAGGCCATGCACCAAGCCCTTGAGACTTTCGTGGTATGGCACTGATTATGGCAGAGTATGATGGATTTACAAACTCGGAGAAGATCAAATTGGATAGGCTGGAGACGTGGTGCCAAATCCATAGATTGCCTGATGGAGTCCTGAAGAGGAAGAACGCACTACAGAATCTAGCTAGCTGGATTGGTATGGTTGAGGAGGTGCAGGTCGCACTGCCAAACGGATTTATTGGCGAGTTTATCAGGGTGAGAGTGAAGCTTGACGTTAACAAAAAGTTAACTAGGGCTGTTGGGATCATGAAGGGAGGTGAAACAGAGAAATACTTAGTGAAGTACGAGAAGCTCCCAACTTTTTGTAATGCTTGTGGATTAATGGGCCATTGGCACGAAGAATGTGGATCGGGTGAACATGATCAGTCTAAGTTCGAATGGGGGAGCTTTCTAATGGCACCTATAAGAGGAAGGGGTGGTGGCCGTGGGGGCCGCGGTCCTGCTGAAAGAGAGAGAGGTGGTGAAGACGATCCTGCTGGACGGGGTAAAGGTGTTGGTCGAGGGATGGGAAGAGGCTGGAGAAACAACATGCAGTATCACCCAACTAATCCGAGCAATAGTGGGGAAAATCCAATGATTTGGCGACATACTTATGTCCAGAAGGATAGGACTGAAAATGCAGGAGCGAATGGGGATGGTATGGTTCGAGCAACATCAAATCAGGATGTCAGAATGCTTCCGGCGACTGAAAACGTCTTGGGGAAGAGGGCAGCAGAAGATAGTTACTCAGTTGATCCGTTAGTCGGGAAAATTAATGTGATCACAGACCCCAAGACAGCTATAATTCCTTTCACTGAGAAAAAACTGGATGAGAGTCCGGAAGAGGCTACCTTTGCAGAGAAAGTTAATTGTTTTGAAGGAGAGATAGATGTAGAAGAGAGTGACTCAATGCTCTTTAATATACCACAAAAAAGCATGAACAGGAAGAAGTTTCGATCACAGAATGGGCAGGCTGTTGGAAGTAGCACCCACCATAAGGATGAGTTAGAATCGGCGACGCCCCTCGAGGGTGATCGCCGGACGCAATGAAACTCTTATCCTGGAACTGCCGGGGGCTCGGGAATGAACCGGCACTTCGAGCTTTGCTGGATGTCCAGCGAAGTATTAGTCCCGATGTGATGTTCCTTTCGGAAACTCACTTGGATAGTTATCCGGCGGAATGTTTAATAAAACATTTGAAGGTGGATCAGAAGATGGTGTGCACTAGTAATGGGAGAAGTGGAGGCCTAATTCTGATGTGGCGAAACGAAATAACAGTCCAAAGACTTTGGCTAGACCCCATGTTCATTGATGTTCAGATCACATGTGATAATGTGACATGGCGATTCACTGGGATGTATGGAGAGTTCCGATGGGCGAACAAACACTTGACATGGGGCCGAATGCGAGATTTGCACCAAAGCAATAATAACCTCCCCTAGATGATGATGGGTGATCTTAATGAAATTCTGTTCCTGCATGAGAAGGAGGGGGGGTAACCCACAGCCACAACAATATATGGTAGCTTTTCAACAGGCAATTGATGACTGCAATTTACATGATGCGGGTTACGTCAGTGACATCTTTACATGGAGAAGAGGGAGAATACGGGAAAGGTTAGACAGAGGATTGATCAATAATGAATGGGCCAGTCTGTTCCCTAATGCTTGCATAGAGCATTGTAATTTTAATCATTCTGACCACCGACCCTTCCTGCTGAATACTGAATTTTATGTGACTCAAAGCTCTACCCAAGGTGGTCCGAAAAGGTTTGAAGCTAGATGGTTGAGAGAGGAGCAGTTCCCAAATCTTGTTCAGGACACATGGGAAAGAATGAAGAATGACCCTGCTGTCCCGGGCGTCTTTGACAAACTTGTAAGAATACATTCGGTCTTTCATGATTGGGATCAGGGAGTTCTGAAAAAAACCCAAGAAACGACTTAGAAAGGCTCAGTGTGAGCTGGAAGAAGTAATATTGGGCCCTATGACAGATGAGAATGAAGAGAAGAGGAAAGAATTGGCTGAACTTGTGGAATACTTACTGGAGTTGGAGGAGATCCAGAGCATGCAAAGATCTCGAGTTGATTGTCTCAAATTCGGTGACAGAAACACAACTTTTTTCCACGCATTTGCGGCCGCTAGACGGAAAAAGAACTACATTAAAAAAACTGAAGGATGAAAATGGTGGACTCATTGAGAGTATGGATGATCTTAATTCTCACATCCAGCATTATTTTGAGGACCTTTTCACTTCAGAGGTTCAGCACACGGACCCTGCGTTGTTACAAAAGGTACAGTGTAAGGTAACTAGCCAGATGAATAATATGTTGTTGACACCTTTTTCTACTGACGATGTCCGTAAAGCAGTCCATAGCATTGGGGATTTGAAGGCCCCGGGCCTGGATGGTTTACACGCAATATTCTTCAAAAAATACTGGCATATTATTGGGGAGGAAATTACTGCTGCTGTTTTACAGGCGATAAATTCGAAACAAATTCCGTCAGAGTGGAATGACACTTCCATAGTTTTGATACCCAAGGTGGACTCTCCAGATGTTATAACGCAGTACCGTCGAATCAGTTTATGCAATGTGTTGTACAAGATAATCTCTAAGATGTTGGCTGCTTGTCTTAAGAGCATTCTACCAGATATTATATCACCGACCCAAAGTGCCTTTATCCCTGATAGAATGACAATGGAGAATATTCTTGTCGCTTATGAGTGCATCCATAAAATCAAGAATACCAAAAATACTCAAGCGGGATTATGTGCAGTTAAATTGGACATGCATAAAGCATATGATAGAGTTGAGTGGATTTTCTTAAGGAACATGATGAATAGGTTGGGTTTTGATGAACAATGGACAGATCTTATCATGGCATGTGTGAGTTCAGTAAGATATAAAGTTCGTTTTAACTCCCAAGAAACAAACATGTTTTGTCCTTCGAGGGGGATTCGCCAAGGTGATCCACTATCACCTTACCTCTTTCTGATTTGTGCAGAAGGTCTTTCTAGCATGTTGCAGTATGAAGAAGAAGTTGGTGGCATTGATGGGATAAGAGTGTGCAGGAATGCACCGTCAGTCTCTCACCTTTTATTCGCTGACGATTCTCTGATTCTCATGAGGGCGGATATGTTAAACGCAACTTCCTTACAGCAAGTGTTGGAGACTTATTGCGTCAACTCGGGACAGTTGGTAAGTGTTGGAAAATCAAGCATATTTTTCAGTCCAAATACTCTGATGCAAACTAGAGATGAGATGTGCCAAGAATTAAACATTACCAACCAAGCTCTCTCTGATAAGTATCTTGGATTACCTGCGATAGTGGGAGCAGATAGGAGTGACAGCTTTGAATACTTTTGTGACAAAATCAAGAAGCTTCTGAAGGGGTGGATGCAAAAGCAACTGTCAACAGGAGGGAAAGAAATCTTGTTAAAAGCAGTGGCTCAATCCATCCCTGTCTTCGCTATGTCAGTTTTCTATTTGCCTAAGGGAACTTGCAAGGATATCACGGATGTAATTGCTCAGTATTGGTGGGGAGATGATGAAGAAAACAAAAAAATGCACTGGTTCTCGTGGTGGAAACTATGCATTCCGAAGTGTGATGGTGGCATGGGTTTCCGCGATCTTCACTCTTTTAACTTGGCCCTTCTTGCGAAACAATGTTGGAGATTGATCACAAGGTCGGAGTCCATCTGTGCTCGCATCTTGAAGGCAAAATACTACCCAAATACAGACTTGTTACACGCTGGACCAAAGAGCGGATCTTCGTTCACATGGCAAAGCTTGATGGCGGGCTTGACTGCGTTTAAAAGAGGGTACATTTGGCGAATTGGTTCGGGGGAAAATGTAAGTATATAGAATGATCCATGGATACCCTCAAGCCCGGACAGAAGGGTGATAACTCCTCGGCGGCAGATTCTGATTTCGAGGGTGGTAGAGCTCATTGATCCAGTCACCGGCCAATGGGATGAGCAATTGATACGAGACATCTTTTACCCAGTCGATGCAAACAGAATCTTGCAGATACCTTTAAATTTCCAAGCATTTGATGACTTCATTGCGTGGCACCTCACAAGGAATGGTATTTTCTCGGTGAGGAGTGCTTATCATGAACAATGGTCACATAAGTTCAGGGGTCAATCCCTTGTGAATTCAGTGTCCACCAGTACTATGCAGGCAGCTATTTGGAAAAAGCTCTCGGAGTTACAAGTGCCACGGAAAATACAGATTTTCTGTTGGCGGGCGTTGCGTGGAATTGTACCACTAAAATCCATTCTTGCTAATAAGCACATCCCTATTGATGGGGAATGTCCGGTGTGCCATAGGGGACCTGAAGACATGCGGCATATGTTATTCAAGTGTGATTTGGCGAGAAGGTTGTGGGCTGGACTAGGGCTGACTGATCGTATTGAACAAGCAGTTCAAGTGGATCGCTCAGGGTCAGCCATCTTAGAATTTCTCCTACTAGAGCTGGACCAACCAATGTCGATCATGCCAAGTATTAATGACAAAGAGGTAATAGCGGCTGGCTGCTGGTATCTCTGGTGGCTCCGCCGGCGACACACCCATCATGATTCTTGCTCTCAATCCTTCAGGTGGCATACATCAATTCTAGCAATAGTGGGAAATTACATAAAATCTTTATCAAAGAAGAGGGAACCGGTGGAACACAAGTGGAAGAGACCAGAGGCAAGATTTATAAAGCTAAATGTGGATGCTTCATTCCATTCAGATGAAGGATCGGGTTCTACTGCAGGTATCTTACGAGATGAAAAGGGTGGCTTTATTGCAGGGTTTTGCAGATTCATTCCCTTCGCAGCTGACGTTGTCACGATTGAAGCAATGGCAATGCGAGATGGTTTACATTTGGTGAACTCCTTGGGCTTTAACAGGATAGAAGCGGAATCAGATTCTTTGAGCGTCATCAAGTGTTGCCAAGGGCAAGATCAGTGGTGGGATGCAGCAGCGGCTGTCTTCGCTGAGTGCATAGATATGGCTACATCTATAGGAAAGGTCATCTTCTCTCATTGTTTTCGTGAAGCTAATTCAGGAGCTCATGAGCTAGCAAAGTTTAGTTTCTGTAATAAAGTTGAGGACAATTGGACTAATGAACCTCCTGAGTTCTTAGTTAGCCAATTGGTGAATGATGTTTTGATTATTTGAGTTAATAAAGCTAGCCATGATGGCCTTTCCTTAAAAAAAACTCTACCTGTACATTACGGCAAAGCCTAGTCTTATCATCCGTTTTGGTTCACTCCTCACTACACAATTGCTTCGTCCCCTTGCGGACTAATTATGTTGTCGATCAGTTATGAAACCTTCTAGAATGACGAAAAATCGCCACTGCTGTACCACTGCCATCCCTGAAGAAAGACGCACATGAAACCTTCACACTAATTCACACCGTTAATTTGTTAACCGTTTAATATATATATTATTGACTTATCTTGTCCAACGTTTTACGTGGAGGAAAATAAGCACAACTAGACATGGCAAGAAAAAACCCAACACACCGGTTTATGAGCTCCTACTCAACGCACCTCGAGACGAAAAAAGGTTATACGCATCGTGACTCTCGGCCTCTGGGGTCGTTAGTCTAAAGAAAAAAAAGTGCGGCTAGGTTCAGTCGGCTCAAATTTACCAAGTCTTAGTCAAGTGATATACTCTTTATTTTTTTAAATATAAGTCTTTTTAGAGGTTTCACTACAAATTACATACGGATGTATATATACATATATATTAAATCATAAGTTAACTTATTTTTCTCCGTATGTAGTCTGAAATGAAATCACTAAAAGAACTTATATTTAAGAATGGAGGAAGTAGTATACAAGAACATGAAGAAAAAGAAAAAAGAAGAAATGTACATATCTTGATGCAAGATCAAAGTCATATTGCATCGATTTAGACATAACAAAGTCTCACTATGAGACTTAGCAAAACTGAAAGAAAAAACTCGGTTGTAATTTAGCCCTCTCCCACTCACGTCTAGTTCCATGTCGCCTATGTGTCCTCCTATTCATCTGCTTGGTACTGCGGACGTCCGCCGCCTTCTTGTTTCTCGTCGAGTGTCGTGGAGATGTTGCTCGCTGTCCCACTCGAATATGACGCATGGATGTGGACTTGCTTCGTCTCATCGATCGACTGAAAAGCAGACTCTGTAACTTGCTTCTTTGACCCCGAGTAGGTCTGCGGCACCCATCGTCTTCTTGTACTCATCGAGTTCGGCAACTGTTATGTGTTCATCGGCGATCTTAGAGCCCTTCTCAAGGCACTCTTCGATGACCTTCGGATTGCCCGTGACTGCGATCACGCCTTTCGGATACGGCATCTTAAGTTTAACATACACGTAACATGGTCGGGCCATAAAACATGTGTAGGCGGGCCTAACCAGGATGGCGTGGTATGCATTACGAAAGTCAACCACCTCGAAGGTAAATTGTTCCTTCCTATAGTTCTCTTCACCGTCGAAGATAACGTTGAGAGAAATCTGCCCGAGGGACTTCACTTTCTTCCCGGGGATGACCCTATGATAGTGCATGTTGCTCTTGCGTAGTCTGGACACAGGGATGTCCATCATATTCAATGTGTCCTCATTGATGATGCTGAGCCTGCTGCCCCCATCCATGAGGACTTTGCGCAATTGGACTCTGTTCATAGTCGGATCTACACCAATGCTTGCCGCCCAGCAGTTGGTACGTGGGCTGGGTGATCAAAGTGATCAATTGTAATGGATGTATTGACATAATCCAAACACTTGATGGTAGTCAGAACTGCCATGTTGACCTCTCGGTTGATAACCTTCAGTCGGCTCTTGGTTTCGACGTCTGCGAAGATCATGAGGACATTCTCAATGTTGGTGTACTCGGAGGTTTCATCTCCCTTTGCGTTGTTGTCGACCTTGCCCTCGAAGGGCTCTCCTCGCATCTCCTGCTTGAGCAAACGACATTCCTGAGTCATGTGCTTCAAAAAAATGGGGTTGCCATATTCATCCCTCTTGGTGTGAATCTGACACGGATGATCGAGGATGTCGCCCTTGGGCTCGCTTTTCTTTTTGGCCGCCCAATCCTTCCTCTGCTTCTATTTCCCATTGCTCTTACTTTGTCCAGGCACAACTGCAGCTTTGACTTTGTTGGCGGACTCGGCTTTCCATTTCTGCTTTTTGCATGTGCCCCCCTCCCCCGACTGAGGGACTTCAGACACACGGTTGTTGCCGATCCGAAGGCGGTCTTCTTCTTTGCTGTTGGTGTACTGACTGGTGATTTCCATGACCCTACGACCAAACTTCACATTCTCCATAGTGTTGTGCAACGTCGTCCAACACTGTATATACTCGTGGAGAGTCTCATTGTTCCTCTGCACGTAGTGCTACAATTCAGTGAGACCCGAGGTCAGAAAGGCCACGGACACTTGGCCGCTCTCTGAATGTATCTAATGAAACACCCGAGGTCAGAAACGCCGCGGACACTCGGCCGCTCCCTGCTAGTGTTGGAGAACGTCGCATGGGAAACAAAAAATTTCCTACGCGCACGAAGACCTATCATGGTGATGTCCATCAACGAGAGGGGATTTCCGATCTATGTACCCTTGTAGATCGCACAGCGGAAGCGTTAAGAATCGCGGTTGATGTAGTGTAACGTCCTCACATCCCTCGATCCGCCTCGCGAACCGTCCCGCGATCCGTCCCACGATCTAGTGCTGAATGGACGGCACCTCCGCGTTCAGCACACGTACAGCTCAACGATGATCTCGGCCTTCTTGATCCAGCAAGAGAGACGGAGAGGTAGATGAGTTCTCCGGCAGCGTGACGGTGCTCTGGAGGTTGGTGGTGATCTAATCTCAGCAGGGCTCCGCCCGAGCTCCGCAGAAACGCGATCTAGAGGTAAAACCGTGGAGGTATGTGGTCGGGCTGCCGAGGCAAAGTTGTCTCAAATCAGCCCTAAAACCCCACTATATATAGGAGGGAGAGGGGGACCTTGCCTTGAGGCTCAAGGAGCCCCAAGGGGGTCGGCCGAGCCAAGGGGGGGAGTCCTCCCCTTCCAAACCGAATCCAACTAGGTTTGGAAGGTGGAGTCCTTCTCCCCTTTCCCACCTCCTCGTTTTTTTCTCTTTGATTTTCTTCCTATGGCGCATAGGGCCTTCTTGGGCTGTCCCACCAGCCCACTAAGGGCTGGTGCGCTACCCCCAAGGCCTATGGGCTTCCCCGGGGTGGGTTGCCCCCCCCCCCCCCCCCCGGTGAACACCCGGAACCCATTCGTCATTCCCGGTACATTCCCGGTAACTCCGAAAACCTTCCGGTAATCAAATGAGGTCATCCTATATATCAATCTTCGTTTCCGGACCATTCCGGAAACCCTCGTGACGTCTGTGATCTCATCCGGGACTCCGAATTATGCCCTAGAGGCAATAATAAATATAGTTATTATTATAATTCCTGTATCAAGATAATCGTTTATTATCCATGCTATAATTGTATTGAATGAAGACTCATTTACATGTGTGGATACATAGACAAAACACTGTCCCTAGCAAGCCTCTAGTTGGCTAGCCAGTTGATCAAAGATAGTCAGTGTCTTCTGATTATGAACAAGGTGTTGTTGCTTGATAACTGGATCACGTCATTAGGAGAATCACGTGATGGACTAGACCCAAACTAATAGATGTAGCACGTTGATCGTGTCATTTTGTTGCTACTGTTTTCTGCGTGTCAAGTATTTGTTACTATGACCATGAGATCATATAACTCACTGACACCGGAGGAATGCTTTGTGTGTATCAAACGTCGCAACGTAACTGGGTGACTATAAAGATGCTCTACAGGTATCTCCGAAGGTGTTCGTTGAGTTAGTATGGATCAAGACTGGGATTTCTCACTTCGTGTGACGGAGAGGTATCTCTGGGCCCACTCGGTAATACAACATCACACACATGCCTTGCAAGCAATGTGACTTAGTGTAAGTTGCGGGATCTTGTATTACGGAACGAGTAAAGAGACTTGCCGGTAAACGAGATTGAAATAGGTATGCGGATACTGACGATCGAATCTCGGGCAAGTAACATACCGAAGGACAAAGGGAATGACATACGGGATTATATGAATCCTTGACACTGAGGTTCAAACGATAAGATCTTCGTAGAATATGTAGGATCCAATATGGGCATCCAGGTCCCGCTATTGGATATTGACCGAGGAGTCTCTCGGGTCATGTCTACATAGTTCTCGAACCCGCAGGGTCTGCACACTTAAGGTTAGGCGTTGTTTTATGCGTATTTGAGTTATATGGTTGGTTACCGAATGTTGTTTGGAGTCCCGGATGAGATCATGGACGTCACGGGGGTTTCCGGAATGGTCCGAAAACGAAGATTGATATATAGGATGGCCTCATTTGATTACCGGAAGGTTTTCGGAGTTACCGGGAATGTACCGAGAATGACGAATGGGTTCCGGGAGTTCACCGGGGGGGCAACCCACCCCGGCGAAGCCCATAGGCTTTGAGGGTGGTGCAACAGCCCTTAGTGGGCTGGTGGGACAGCCCAAAAGAGCCCTATGCGCATTGGAATAAAAATCAAAGAGAAAAGAAAAAAAAAAGGGGGGAGGTGGGAAAGGAAAGAAGGACTCCACCCACCAAACCAAGTAGGACTCGGTTTGGGGGGGAGACCTTCCCCCCTTGGCTCGGCCGACCCCCTTGGGGCTCCTTGAGCCCCAAGGCAAGGCTCCTCCTCTCCCACCTATATATACGGAGGTCTTAGGGCTGATTTGAGATGACTCTTCCACGGCAGCCCGACCACATACCTCCACGGTTTTTCCTCTAGATCGCGTTTCTGCGGAGCTCGAGCGGAGCCCTGCTGAGATAAGATCACCACCAACCTATGGAGTGCTGTCACGCTGCCGGAGAACTCTTCTACATCTCCGTCTCTCTTGCTGGATCAAGAAGGCCGAGATCATCGTCGAGCTGTACGTGTCTTAACGCGGAGGTGCCGTCCGTTCGGCACTAGATCGTGGGACTGATCGCGGGATTGTTCGCGGGGTGGATCGAGGGACGTGAGGAGGTTCCACTACATCAACCGTGTTCACTAACGCTTCTGCTGTACGGTCTACAAGGGTACATAGATGACTCATCCCCTCTCGTAGATGGACATCACCATGATAGGTCTTCGTGCGCGTAGGATATTTTTTGTTTCCCATGCGACGTTCCCCAACAGTGGCATCATGAGCTTGGTTCATGCGTAGATGTCTTCTCGAGTAGAACACAAAAGTTTTTGTGGGCGGTGATGTGCGTTTTTCTGCCCTCCTTAGTCTTTTCTTGATTCCGCGGTATTGTTGGATCGAAGCGGCTCGGACCGACATTACTCGTACGCTTACGAGAGACTGGTTTCATCGCTACGAGTAACTCCGTTGCTCAAACATGACTGGCGGGTGTCAGTTTCTCCAACTTTAGTTGAATCGGATTTGACCGAGGAGGTCCTTGGATGAGGTTAAATATCAACTCATATATCTCTGTTGTGGTGTTTGCGTAAGTAAGATGCGATCCTACTAGATACCCATGGTCACCACGTAAAACATGCAACAACAAAATTAGAGGACGTCTAACTTGTTTTTGCAGGGTATGCTTGTGATGTAATATGGCCAACGATGTGATATGATATATTGGATGTATGAGATGATCATGTTGTAATAGATAATATCGACTTGCACGTCGATGGTACGGCAACCGGCAGGAGCCATAGGGTTGTCTTTATACTAACGTTTGTGCTTGCAGATGCGTTTACTATTTTGCTAGGAAGTAGCTTTAGTAGTAATAGCATGAGTAGCACGACAACCCCGATGGCGACACGTTGATGGAGATCATGGTGTGGCGCCGGTGACAAGAAGATCGTGCTGGTGCTTTGGTGATGGAGATCAAGGAGCACGTGATGATGGCCATATCATGTCACTTATGAATTGCATGTGATGTTAATCCTTTTATGCACCTTATTTTGCTTAGAACGACGGTAGCATTATGAGGTGATCTCTCACTAAAATTTCAAGACGAAATTGTGTTCTCCCCGACTGTGCACCGTTGCTACAATTCGTCGTTTCGAGACACCACGTGATGATCGGGTGTGATAGACTCAACGTTCACATACAACGGGTGCAAAACAGTTGCGCACGCGGAACACTCGGGTTAAGCTTGACGAGCCTAGCATGTGCAGACATGGTGTCGGAATACATGAGACCGAAAGGTCGATCATGAATCATATAGATGATATGATTAGCATAGGGATGCTTACCACTGAAACTATACTCAACTCACGTGATGATCGGACTTGAGCTAGTGTAAGTGGATCATGAACCACTCAAATGACTAGAGAGATGTACTTTTTGAGTGAGAGTTTAGCGAATAATTTGATTAAGTTAAACTCTAATTATCTTGAACATAGTCTAAGTCCACTTTGAATATATTTGTGTTGTAGATCAGGGCTCACGCAACAGTCACCCTGAATTTTAATACGTTCCTAGAGAAAGCTAAGTTGAAAGATGATGGAAGCAACTTTGTAGACTGGGCTCGTAATCTTAAGCTAATCTTACAAGCTGGGAAGAAGGATTATGTCCTTAATGCTGCGCTAGGAGATGACCCACCCGCTACGGCGGATCAGGATGTTAAGAACGCTTGGTTAGGACGTAAGGAGGACTACTCATTAGTTCAATGTGCAATCTTGTATGGCTTAGAACCGGGACTTCAACGTCGCTTTGAGCGTCATGGAGCATTTGAGATGTTCCAGGAGTTGAAGTTTATCTTTCAGAAGAACGCCCGGATCGAGAGGTATGAGACCTCCGATAAATTATATGCTTGCAAGATGGAGGAGAACTTGTCTGTCAGTGAACATGTGCTCAAAATGTCTGGGTACTCAAACCGTCTAGCTGAGCTGGGGATTGAACTCCCGCAAGAAGCTATCACTGACAGAATCCTTCAATCACTGCCGCCAAGCTATAAAGGCTTTGTGTTGAACTACAACATGCAAGGGATGAACAAGTCTCCCGGCGAGTTGTTTGCGATGCTGAAAGTCGCAGAGTCTGAACTCCGTAAAGAGCATCAAGTGTTGATGGTGAATAAGACCACTAGTTTCAAGAGAAACGGCAAAGGCAAGAAGGGTAATTCAAAGAAGAGCGGCAAGCCTGTTGCCACTCCGACGAAGAAACCCAAAGCTGGACCTAAGCCTGAAACAGAGTGTTACTATTGCAAGGGTATGGGTCACTGGAAGCGCAATTGCCCCACGTATCTGGCAGATAAGAAGGCGGCCAAAGAAAAATCAGGTATATTTGATATACATGTTATTGATGTGTACTTAACCGGCTCTCGTAGTAGTGCTTGGGTATTAGATACCGGTTCTGTTGCTCATATTTGCAACTCGAAACAGGAACTGCGGAATAGACGAAGGCTGGCGAAAGATGAAGTGACGATGCGCGTAGGAAATGGTTCAAAGGTTGATGCAATCGCCGTCGGCACAGTATCACTTTAGTTACCATCAGGATTAGTTATGAACTTGAATCATTGTTATTTAGTGCCTGCGTTGAGCATGAACATTATATCTGGATCCTGTTTATTGCGAGACGGTCACTCTTTTAAGTCAGAGAATAATGGTTGTTCTATTTCTATGAGTAACATCTTTTATGGTCATGCACCCAATGTGAGAGGATTGTTCATATTGAATCTTGATAGCGATACACACATACATAACATTGAGACCAAAAGAGTTAGAGTTAACAATGATAGCGCCATATTTTTGTGGCACTGCCGCTTAGGTCATATTGGTGTAAAGCGCATGAAGAAACTCCATGCCGATGGACTTTTGGAGTCACTTGACTTTGATTCACTTGACACGTGCGAACCATGCCTCATGGGCAAGATGACTAAAACTCCGTTCTCCGGATCAATGGAGCGTGCAAGTGATTTGTTGGAAATCATACATACCGATGTGTGTGGTCCGATGAGCGTAGAGGCACGCGGCGGATATCGTTATTTTCTCACCTGCACTGACGATTTGAGTAGATATGGTTACGTCTACTTAATGAAGCACAAGTCTGAAACATTTGAAAAGTTCAAGCAATTTCAGAGTGAAGTTGAAAATCATCGTAACAAGAAGATCAAGTTCCTACGGTCTGATCGTGGGGGTGAATATCTGAGTTTCGAGTTTGGTGCTCACTTAAGACGGTGCGGGATTGTTTCACAGTTGACACCGCCTGGAACACCACAGCGTAATGGTGTGTCCGAACGTCGTAATCGTACTTTATTAGAGATGGTGCGATCTATCATGTCTCTTACCGATTTGCCGTTATCGTTTTGGGGCTATGCATTAGAAACAGCTGCATTCACTTTAAATAGGGCACCATCAAAATCCGTTGAGACGACACCATACAAACTGTGGTATGGCAAAAGGCCAAAGTTGTCGTTTCTTAAAGTTTGGGGATGTGATGCTTATGTCAAAAAGCTTCAGCCTGAAAAGCTGGAACCCAAAGCGGAAAAGTGCGTCTTCATAGGTTACCCAAAAGAGACAGTTGGGTACACCTTCTATCTCAAGTCCGAGGGCAAAGTGTTTGTTGCTAAAAATGGAGCTTTTCTCGAGAAGGAGTTTCTCTCGAAAGAATTGAGTGGGAGGAAGATAGAACTTGACGAGGTTGTCGAACCTCTCATCCCTCTGGATGGTGGCGCAGGGCAAGGGGAAACCTCTGTCATTGCGACGCCGGTTGAGGAGGAAGTTAATGATGATGATCATGAAACTCCAGTTCAAGTTTCTGTCGAACCACGCAGGTCGACGAGACCACGTGCTGCTCCAGAGTGGTACAGAAATCCCGTCTTGTCAATCGTGTTGTTAGACAACAATGAACCTGCAAATTATGAAGAAGCAATGGTGGGCCCAGATTCCAACAAATGGCTAGAAGCCATGAAGTCCGAGATAGGATCCATGTATGAGAACAAAGTGTGGACTTTGGAAATACTGCCTGAAGGCCGCAAGGCTATTCAGAACAAATGGATCTTTAAGAGGAAGACGGACGCTGACGGCAATGTGACCGTTTATAAAGCTCGACTTGTGGCAAAGGGTTTTTCACAAGTTCAAGGAGTTGACTACGATGAGACATTCTCACTCATAGCGATGCTTAAGTCCGTCAGAATCATGTTAGCAATGGCTGCATTTTTCGATTATGAAATCTGGCAGATGCATGTGAAAACGGCGTTCCTTAGTGGTTTCTTTAAGGAAGAGTTGTATATGATGCAACCCGAAGGTTTTGTCGATCCTAAGAATGCTAACAAGGTGTGCAAGCTCCAGCGATCCATTTATGGACTGGTGCAAGCATCTCGGAGTTGGAACAAACGCTTTGATGAGGTGATCAAAGTATTTGGGTTTATACAAGTGGTTGGAGAATCTTGTATTTACAAGAAAGTGAGTGGGAGCTCTGTGGCGTTTCTAATATTATATGTGGATGACATATTGCTGATTGGAAACAACATTGAGTTTTTGGAGAGCATAAAGGATTACTTGAATAAAAGTTTCTCTATGAAGGACCTAGGAGAAGCTTCTTACATTCTAGGCATTAAGATCTACAGGGATAGATAAAAACGCCTGATAGGACTTTCACAAAGCACATACCTTGATAAAGTTTTGAAGAGGTTCAAAATGGAACAGTCCAAGAAAGGGTTCTTGCCAGTTTTACAAGGTACGAGATTGAGTAAGACTCAGTGCCCAACAATTGATGAGGATAGAGAGCATATGCGCTCTGTCCCCTATGCTTCAGCCATAGGTTCTATCATGTATGCAATGCTGTGCACCAAACCAGACGTTAGCCTGGCCATAAGTATGGCAGGTTGGTTCCAGAGTAATCCAGGAGTGGATCACTGGACGGTGGTCAAGAATATCCTAAAGTAACTGAAAAGTACTAAGGAGATGTTTCTCGTGTATGGAGGTGACGAAGAGCTCGCCGTAAAAGGTTACGTCGATGCAAGCTTTGACACTGATCCGGACGACTCTAAGTCGCAAACCGGATACGTATTTATTCTTAATGGGGGTGCGGTAAGCTGGTACAGTTCGAAGCAAAGCATCGTAGCAGATTCTACATGTGAAGCGGAGTACATGGCTGCCTCGGAGGCGGGTAAGGAGGGTGTTTGGATGAAGCAGTTCATGACGGATCTTGGAGTGGTGCCAAGCGCACTGAATCCAATAACCTTGTTCTGTGACAACACGGGTGCCATTGCCTTAGCAAAGGAACCACGGTTTCACAAGAAGTCCAGACACATCAAACGACGCTTCAACCTCATCCGCGACTACGTCGAAGGGGAGGACGTAAATATATGCAAAGTGCACAAGGATTTGAATGTAGCAAACCCACTGACTAAACCTCTTCCACGGGCAAAGCATCATCAACACGAGAACTGTGTGGGTGTTAGATTTATTACAATGTAATTCGCATGATGATGTGAGGACTAGATTATTGACTCTAGTGCAAGTGGGAGACTGTTGGAATTATGCCCTAGAGGCAATAATAAATATAGTTATTATTATAATTCCTGTATCAAGATAATCGTTTATTATCCATGCTATAATTGTATTGAATGAAGACTCATTTACATGTGTGGATACATAGACAAAACACTGTCCCTAGCAAGCCTCTAGTTGGCTAGCCAGTTGATCAAAGATAGTCAGTGTCTTCTGATTATGAACAAGGTGTTGTTGCTTGATAACTGGATCACGTCATTAGGAGAATCACGTGATGGACTAGACCCAAACTAATAGACATAGCATGTTGATCGTGTCATTTTGTTGCTACTGTTTTCTGCGTGTCAAGTATTTGTTCCTATGACCATGAGATAATATAACTCACTAACACCGGAGGAATACTTTTTGTGTATCAAACGTCGCAACGTAACTGGGTGACTATAAAGATGCTCTACAGGTATCTCCGAAGGTGTTCGTTGAGTTAGTATGGATAAAGACTGGGATTTGTCACTCCGTGTGACGGAGAGATATCTCGGGGCGCACTCGGTAATACAACATCACACACAAGCCTTGCAAGCAATGTGACTTAATGTAAGTTGCGGGATCTTGTATTACGGAACGAGTAAAGAGACTTGCCGGTAAACGAGATTGAAATAGGTATACGGATACTGACGATCGAATCTCGGGCAAGTAACATTCCGAAGGACAAAGGGAATGACATACGGGATTATATGAGTCCTTGACACTGAGGTTCAAGCGATAAGATCTTCGTAGAATATGTAGGATCCAATATGGGCATCCAGGTCCCGCTATTGGATATTGACCGAGGAGTCTATCGGGTCATGTCTACATAGTTCTCGAACACGCAGGGTCTGCACACTTAAGGTTCGGCGTTGTTTTATGCATATTTGAGTTATATGGTTGGTTACCGAATGTTGTTCGGAGTCCCGGATGAGATCACAGACGTCACGAGGGTTTACGGAATGGTCCGGAAACGAAGATTGATATATAGGATGTCCTCATTTGATTACCGGAAGGTTTTCGGAGTTACCGGGAATGACGAATGGGTTCCGGGAGTTCACCGGGGGGGGGGGGGGGCAACCCACCCCGGGGAAGCCCATAGGCTTTGAGGGTGGCGCACCAGCCCTTAGTGGGCTGGTGGGACATCCCAAAAGAGCCCTATGCGCATTGGAAGAAAAATCAAAGAGAAAAGAAAAAAAGGGGGGAGGTGGGAAAGGAAAGAAGGACTCCACCCACCAAACCAAGTAGGACTCGGTTTGGGGGGGGAGACCATCCCCCCTTGGCTCGGCCAACCCCCTTGGGGCTCCTTGAGCCCCAAGGCAAGGCTCCCCCTCTTCCACCTATATATACGGAGGTTTTAGGGCTGATTTGAGACGACTCTTCCACGGCAGCCCGAGCACATACCTCCACGGTTTTTCCTCTAGATCGCGTTTCTGCGGAGCTCGGGCGGAGCCCTGCTGAGATAAGATCACCACCAACCTCCGGAGCACCGTCACGCTGCCGGAGAACTCATCTACCCCTCCGTCTCTCTTGCTGGATCAAGAAGGCCGAGATCATCGTCGAGTTGTACGTGTGCTGAACGCGGAGGTGCCGTCCGTTCGGCACTAGATCGTGGGACTGATCGCGGGATTGTTCGCGGGGCGGATCGAGGGACGTGAGGACGTTCCACTACATCAACCGCGTTCACTAACGCTTCTGCTGTACGGCCTACAAGGGTACGTAGATCACTCATCCCCTCTTGTAGATGGACGTCACCATGATAGGTCTTCGTGCGCGTAGGAAATTTTTTGTTTCCCATGCGACGTTCCCCAACAACATCTCCTTAGTCCTTTTCTGGTACTTCAGGATATTCTTGACCGCCGTCCAGTGATCCACTCCTGGATTACTCTGGAACCTGCCTGCCATACTTATGGCCAGGCTAACGTCCGGTCTGGTGCACAGCATTGCATACATGATAGAACCTATGGCTGAAGCATAGGGGACGGTGCTCATATGCTCTCTATCCTTATCAGTTGCTGGGCACTGAGTCTTACTCAATATCGTACCTTGTAAAACCGGCAAGAACCCTTTCTTGGACTGTTCCATTTTAAACCTCTTCAAAACTTTATCAAGGTATGTGCTTTGTGAAAGTCCTATGAGGCGTTTCGATCTATCCCTGTAGATCTTAATGCCTAGAATGTAAGCAGCTTCTCCTAGGTCCTTCATAGAGAAACTTTTATTCAAGTAATCCTTTATGATCTCCAAAAACTCTACGTTGTTTCCAATCAGCAATATGTCATCCACATATAATATTAGAAACGCCACAGAGCTCCCACTCAGTTTCTTGTAAATACAAGATTCTCCAACCCCTTATATAACACCAGTCCATAAATGGATCGCTGGAGCTTGCATACCTTGTTAGCATTCTTAGGATCGACAAAACCTTCGGGTTGCATCATATACAACTATTCCTTAAGGAAACCGTTAAGGAACGCCGTTTTGACATCCATCTGCCAGATTTCATAATCGAAAAAGGCAGCTATTGCCACTACAAGAAATAAGGTCAATTATGACTCCCTATATTGGTCATTGATTCGTCGTTGTTGTCGTTTATTGACCTTTTTTTGACCAAATTTACAACGTCAACAGTTGGCCGTCAAGAATGAACAAACATGACCTTTCTCAAATTTTGGCCGCAGGTCTCTATTGACCAAAATTTTGATTTGGTCATTACCCATTTGTATGAGCCACGTAGGATCTGACATGGCCAAGCTGACGTGGCATTGCTAGTGACCAAATGGAATCATCATAAATTTCAGATCCTGGCCCAATACCTATTTGACTATTGAAAATGTCTAATTTGTTTGGGTTGAAGCATTTTTTTTCTAGAAGCACGCATATCTCAGGATAGGCCCATTAAAAATAAGTATAACAGAATAAAAGATTGCAAATAAAATGTATATTTCATTTCAGTAGCATATCACATAAATACAATAAATCATCCACCAACTCCAAGCATTAAGGTTCAACGCCTAACAAGGGCACATCAAAATAATTTTACATGTGCACAACAGAATATTTCTGCAAGTGCAAGAAAAAAGGACCGAACAAGTGCATAATCACACATAAAGAGAGTTCCACAAAGATTGGATGAGAACCACAAGTTTCTTCTCATCCTATTCCTCTGCACAATATGCTCTTACCATTGCCGTCTGCAAGAACAAAATGATGGTAAGGCTTTCAGACCAAGGAAACTAGTAAAATTACACGCACGATAACCAATGATAAAACAGTAGAAAATTGTTTTCTCATTCATCTAGTTATGACTTATGACCACAAAGATTGAATGTGCTTAATTGCCTTGCAGGAAGGTTAAGGGCAGGGATTCACAAGTTGGCAGCTGCCCCACGGTTGCATTTATTTCCAACCACACACAGGCTAACTAATTTGCATGCATGTCTGATTTCTAGTGTCTCCCAGATCTCTTCAATTCATACTTTTTTGTCAAAGAATTTGTACGAATGTTTGCTGCCTCATTTTAGGTTGCTCAAAATCAACTAAGTGCACTAGGCATCCATAGTTATGAAATGATTCCGGATTTTTCTATGGTAAATTTCTGGAATATCTAATTTGTGCGTGTATCTGTCAGCCATCATAACCATCTGTTTATCCAAAAGTTGAAAAATAGCATAGTTCGTTCTCTACACTGAATTTTAACTTTTATGTGTACTGTATATATACACACACGAGAAGCAGGTATTTAATTAGCAATTTTTTGCGGAAATTTAATTAGTAATTTGCTGGTATAAAAAGATGGATATGTTATTACTAGACATCAAGTAGTTCTTACATTTGCTATAAACAATATATTATATAGTTACATCAAGTAGTTCTAACATGTAAAAGTATATGTACAATGGGTTCGACCTTTTATGTTGTCACGTTAGATGCATATATAGATGTATAACATACAAGAATCGTGAAGGCATGCATTGATCCGAATATACTTCGACCAAGATTGCAATACAAAAGAGTGCAAAAAAATGCAATTAGAAAAAGAGACGGGTATAAAAGTCATGCATGACCACGGAGGCTCACATGCATGTACTAGAATTAAGAGTCCTTTCCTTAAATGATAAGTAAATTTTTTTATTCATAATAGGAATTAGATTAGGTAATGACCTGAGTATAGCCGATAAAAAAGAACTGTTATAGCTCGTTGCTCTTGACCGTTCCTTCAAAATAGCCGATGTTAGAATTTAGTCAATTATGGTTGGCAAGATAATAATGTAACTACTACTTGGCCGATCATGTACATGCTTAAGAAGAAACTAATAAATGGGATTGAGGGCCAAAACTTAGGCGCACCAATTTTTAACCAATTTTGTAGCAGTAAACATGAGGGAGATCCATAGGTACAGTATGTTGTATATGTTTGGTAACCTGAATGTTGTATATGTTTCCATCAGGAGCTTCTAGCTTCATAACTTTAGAGATCCTGCTTCTGAAATTGTTCACAAATTTCTCTGTATGTTCTGAAAAACAAACAACAGAGCAATCAGCAAATTACATATGTCTGATCAAGAAGACATTTCATCAGGACAGCCGGAAGGGTATTGTTCATCTAGGGTCTTACCATTTCGTGACAGAAATCGCCAAACATGAGCCTCAAGAAATGCTTCTGCCTATATCCATGTGATGCCAATACAAATATGTTATATAACCATGGCTTCAAAACTTTCATCGACGACTGTCCTATTGTTGAAATGAGCAGGAATAACTCAATGGCCATCATCCAGCTATGTACACCTCCGCGTTAGAACCTTTGTCATCGGTTCCCAACACAAGATGCATGCACGTATGTTCTTTCTCAAGTTTAGTATCTACGGAGTACTCCCTCCGTTCCTAAATATAAGTCTTTTAAAGATTTCGCCAGGAGACTACATATGAAACATAATGAGTGAATCTACACTCTAAAGTATATCTATATACATCCGTATGTAGTCCCATAGTGGAACCTCTAAAAAGGCTTATATTTAGGAACAGAGAGAGTATAATATATGTAGCTGAATTTCTATGCAGATATAACTACCTTGATGTAAACAGTTTCCGTAGAGTAGAAAGGAGGTATGGACACTGATTGTTCACACAGGTTTGGTGGCAACCGGAAAATTCAAGTAATTTTGGTAAAAAAATAGAGCCAACAATATTTACATCCACCATTTCAGCACAATACAAGATGTAAATGGGCATAGCTTCAACATTTCTGGAAAACATGAACGTACTCACTGCTCACGTGGAATGATAGGAAATAAAAATGTACTCGAGTGCAGCAAGTAGAACGGCTGCCCAAATGGTTTGTGTACACTTATCTTCTCCCTGAAAAAGAACAGAAGATATCATCATCACTAGAAAGAGATACTACTGTCTGTTCACGTTGTTTCATCTTCTACCACATATGAAAGAACACACAATTGAGGGTGGGTGGTATTTGAGAAAAATAAAATACAAAAAAGATACTGAATTAATTTTGGCAGTGCATCAACATGAGGTTGATTGAGATGTAATCCCATAGAAATCCATAGTCAAAAAAGTTTATGAACAGTCCAACAATACACATGCTTATGAAACTAAGTAAGAGAAACAATCAGCACGATAACAATTAAGCCTAAGTTAATGCCAAACCCTATGTAAATTCTCATTTGTAGCAGAAACCTGAATACCTTGCACCACTTTATTTGATGCAATGTAGACACTTTCAACTCATTTGACAAAATTTCTATTTCTCCAGTAGCAGTCCACTTTTTCATCATGAAAACACTATTTTGTAGCAGCAATAATACTGAACATATCCAAACAACAAAGATATATGAACGCTTTTCAAACAGAAATCTCCTGTCTTCCCGACTCAACTAAATTTAGACTTTTTGCAGAAAAAGTAGGGGGAAACATTGAGGTTCCTAGATGAAAATAATCTTAGCAGTGGCATAGTGCCTAAACAAGAATGTTTTTTATAGAAAGTCTTGTCAATTTTACAATCATCTAACACAATACAACAAAAGATTCAGTTGGAGGGGAACCTTGGAGAGATAGGAATCTTAGAAACCTAGACTTTTGGACAAGGAATAGGATGATGGAGGAATACTTATAGCAAAGAACCAAGCAGTCATTGTCGTCGCTGATGCAGGTGTCACTGGCGATCAGTCGGTTATTATGAGCCTAAAATATGAAGATGTAGTAGTGTGTGTTATTATGAGCAATCGGTTTCAACCTCACATGGATGCATCTATTTGATGTCAGATAAACCAAAGAAAGATGTCCAATACTGGAGCATGTTTTTCAGAACAAACAGAAAGTAAAGTATGCGCTTCAGGCGATCTATAGATTTAGCAAATTAATGATCTACTAGTAGAAAGACAAGAAGCCTCTCTTATCTTTGCAAACAGCAGACGCTTCTTTCAGAGTAAAATAGGAAGATGTAGTAATATGTGTTAATATCATCAGTATGTTCCAACTTCACATAGATGCACATATTTCATGCCTGATAAATGAAAGAAAATGTCTAAAACTAGAGCCGTTTTTTCATTTCAGAACAAATAGAACATAAGCTATTGCACTTCAGTATCCTGCGTGCCACCATAAACATGATTTTAAACTGCAGCAAGTTTATGCTCTAACTCTAAGGATGTAGAGAGTAGAAAGACCAGAAGGCTCTTACCTTTGTCAAGAGCCAATACTTCAGCAGAGAAGCAGACACAATGGCAAGGATGCCCAAGCCCAGAGCAAAAGGGCATACATATATGAAGATGCGCAGCATACCAGCTGACACTTGTGGGTCTTGTTCTTGGAGTGCCATTATAACGGAATTTGTAGCAGCAAACAATCAACAAAATTCAGAGAGGCACATAACGGAATTCTAATATACTGAATTTGTAGCAGCAAGCAAGAACTCAATAAAATTCAGAGAGGCACATAACGGAGTTCTAATATACCGAATTTGTAGCAGCAAGCAAGAACTCAACAAAATTCAGAGAAGCACATAACAGTATTCTAGCAGCATAACAGTAGCAGCAACTGAATTTGTAGCAGCAAGCAAGCAAGCACTTAAACAAAATTCAGAAAGACATGTAGCAAACTTCTGCAACTGTATTTTAAGCAGCAAGCAAGTAAGCAAATCAGTTGGTGAGCAATGCAATGTCTATCCCATTCAGAAGTCAGAAGCAGAGCAGGTATGTTGTCTGACAGCAGTAGCAACACTGAACAAAATAAATTCTGATGACACGCATGTGACCAATTCTGATAAGTTCTGCAAACAATTTCTGATGACAGCGCTGAGGGAGTGGCCCGTGAAGGTGAGCGTGTAGTCGGGGTACCGGTCGAGGAGGTCCCGGAGCAGGTCGCACTCCTTGTCGAGCACCCAGCCGGCGGCCCGGAGGAGGCCGTTGTGGACATAGCCGCCATCGAAGCGGCACTTGCCGAGGCGGTTGTCGAGGAGCAGCGCGTAGTCGGACTCGCCGCCGAGGTTGAGGCCCCGGAGCGGCCGAGGTCGAGGTAGAGCAGGTATGGCGTGACCCGGCCCCCGTGTCGGCGTAGGTGTGGCGGCGCACGACATTGGAGGGGTCGAGGAGCGGGGCGGCGAGGTCGGGCTCGTAGTTGGCCATGACGAGGCGGCACATCCGGCGGACGGGCGCGAAGTCGGCGGCGGCGGCATGGCCTCAGGTGGCGCTGTCGTGGTAGCCCGTGTGGACGCACCGCTTCCACGCCCACCGCGTGCACCCCAGGCAGTAGATGCACTCCAGCAGCGGCAGCCCGCACGCCAGCGACATGCGTGGAGATTCCGTCAAGCAGGCGGCGTGCGGATGTGGCAGATCCCGACGAACCTAGGGGTGGTGGCCGAAACCCTAGCCGGAATCGAGTGGCAGAGATGACGGCGGCGGAGGAGTCGCGTGAGGGGAGAGAGACACAGAGAGATCACGGGGGAGAAGGGGCTTTTTTTCCATTCCAATTATTCCAAGAGAGGTGAATGAGAGACGTTAGATGGGTAAGACATGGACGGCTCAGATTGGCTACAAGGGGTGATCCGTGGGAAGAGTTTTCTGTGTCCTGATTGGTTCGAGATTTAACATGTACATAGTCAGATGCATACCAAGTTTGTTTATGCACATTTCCTCTTAAAAGAAAAAAATCGTCATGCACATGTACGTGAACGGCAAGCAGATATTGATTTTGGGAAAGGATATTCATGTGTAGCATACGACCTGTGGAACCTTTTTCGATTCGAACGTATCTCGTAGTACTGCGGATTCAAGTGTCATTAGGAAACCAATGTAAATTTCTTTATCACACGAAGGATGGGTGGGTGAGAGATGTTGGATACGTATTGTGGGAACGGCTCAGATGGTCTACAGTGGTGTGATCCGAGGGAGAGGGATTATGGGTCCTGATTGGTTAGAGAAAGGTGATATCTAAAATAATTTCTAAGTGCTAAAAATAGAAGGGGTTTGTGGAACATGTACCAAAAATATTTTCCCAAACGACATCACTAAATGTTTCACTCAAGATTACCACATTTAATGGACCATAACCAACTTATTCAATTTTGATCTTTAAAGCTATTTTTGTCATTTAAACGGTTTTCTACTGAATCAGAAGGAAATCAGATGGAATCGAAAGGAAATCGGTCAAACAATTTTGCACAAGGGTGCATCTTGGAATGGCAAACAATGTTGCTAAAGGGACTTTTCGTTTTCTTTGGACGTAAAATTCATTTTCCATTTGTGGCCTTGTCGACACCTATACAAGACACGTAGGCGAAACTGTTGAGTTTTCTGCCTAGTCACCTCTATTTAAGCCTATGACCTTCTTAATTTTGTATTCGAGGACCTACAATGCGGGCATAAATAGAGCTACACATGCCAGTGACCTTTTTGGGCAATGGAATTATGACCTTCTTGAGAGAGATGGTCAAAATTTTCTACAGTTTGGACCCTCTTAGACACCTCATGACCTTTTTGTAAATTTTAGTCATAGATCTATGACCAATAAAACCGTCGTCACTATTTTTTGTCATAAACGAGCCTATTTCTTATAGTGTGCTAACATGATTCTGACGGACTTAAGCATCGCTACGGGTGAGAATGTCTCATCGTAGTCAACTCCTTGAACTTGTGAAAAACCCTTTGCCACAAGTCGAGCTTTATAAACGGTCACATTGCCGTCAGCGTCCGTCTTCTTCTTAAAGATCCATTTGTTCTGAATAGCCTTGCGGCCCTCAGGTAGTACTTCCAAAGTCCACACTTTGTTTTCATACATGGATCCTATCTCGGACTTCATGGCCTCCGGCCATTTGTTGGAATCTGGGCCCACCATTGCTTCTTCATAATTTGCAGGTTCATTGTTGTCTAACAACATGATTGACAAAACGGGATTACCGTACCACTCTGGAGCAGCACGTGGTCTCGTCGACCTGCGTGGTTCGACAGGAACTTGAACCGGAGTTTCGTGATCATCATCATTAACTTCCTCTTCAACCGGCGTCGCAACGACAGAGGTTTCCCCTTGCCCTGCGCCACCATCTAGAGGGATGTGAGGTTCGACAACCTCATCAAGTTCTATCTTCCTCCCACTCAATTCTCTCGAGAGAAACTCCTTCTCGACAAAAGCTCCGTTTTTAGCAACAAACATTTTGCCCTCGGATTTGAGATAGAAGGTGTACTCTGTTGGGGAACGTCGCATGGGAAACAAAAAAATTCCTACGCGCACGAAGACCTATCATGGTGATGTCCATCTACGAGAGGGGATGAGTGATCTACGTACCCTTGTAGACCGTACAGCAGAAGCGTTAGTGAACGCGGTTGATGTAGTGGAACATCCTCACGTCCCTCGATCCGCCCCGCGAACAATCCCGCGATCAGTCCCACGATCTAGTACCGAACGGACGGCACCTCCGCGTTCAGCACACGTACAGCTCGACGATGATCTCGGCCTTCTTGATCCAGCAGGAGAGACGGAGAGGTAGAAGAGTTCTCCGGCAGCGTGACCGCGCTCCAGAGGTTGGTGATGACCTTGTCTCAGTAGGGCTCCGCCCGAGCTCCGCAGAAACGCGATCTAGAGGAAAAACCGTGGAGGTATGTGGTCGGGCTGCCGTGGGAAAGTCGTCTCAAATCAGCCCTAAAAACCTCCGTATATATAGGTGGGAGGGAGGGGACCTTGCCTTGGGGCTCAAGGAGCCCCAAGGGGGTCGGCCGAGTCCAAGGGGGAGGACTCTCGCCCCCCCAAACCGAGTTGGACTTGGTTTGGTGGGAGGGAGTCCTCCTTCCTTCCCACCTCCTCCTTTTTTTTTCTTTCTCACTTGATTTTCTTCTCCTTGGCGCATAGAGCCCTTTTGGGCTGTCCCACCAGCCCACTAAGGGCTGGTGTGCCACCCTCAAGGCCTATGGGCTTCCCCGGGGTGGGTTGCCCCCCTGGTGAACTCCCGGAACCCATTCGTCATTCCCGGTACATTCCCGGTAACTCCGAAAACCTTCCGGTAATCAAATGAGGTCATCCTATATATCAATCTTCGTTTCCGGACCATTCCGGAAACCCTCGTGACGTCCGTGATCTCATCCGGGACTCCGAACAACATTCGGTAACCAACCATATAACTCAAATACGCATAAAACAATGTCGAACCTTAAGTGTGCAGACCCGAGAGACTCCTCGGTCAATATCCAATAGCGGGACCTGGATGCCCATATTGGATCCTACATATTCTACGAAGATCTTATCGTTTGAATCTCAGTGTCAAGGATTCATATAATCCCGTATGTCATTCCCTTTGTCCTTCGGTATGTTACTTGCCCGAGATTCGATCGTCAGTATCCGCATACCTATTTCAATCTCGTTTACCGGCAAGTCTCTTTACTCGTTCCGTAATACAAGATCCCGCAACTTACACTAAGTCACATTGCTTGCAAGGCTTGTGTGTGATGTTGTATTACTGAGTGGGCCCCGAGATACCTCTCCGTCACACGGAGTGACAAATCCCAATCTCGATCCATACTAACTCAACGAACACCTTCGAAGATACCTGTAGAGCATCTTTATAGTCACCCAGTTACGTTGCGACGTTTGATACACAAAAAGTATTCCTCCGGTGTCAGTGAGTTATATGATCTCATGGTCATAGGAATAAATACTTGACACGCAGAAAACAGTAGCAACAAAAAGACACGATCAACATGCTACGTATATTAGTTTGGGTCTAGTCCATCACGTGATTCTCCCAATGACGTGATCCAGTTATCAAGCAACAACACCTTGTTCATAATCAGAAGACACTGACTATCTTTGATCAACTGGCTAGCCAACTAGAGGCTTGATAGGGACGGTGTTTTGTCTATGTACCCACACATGTAAATGAGTCTTCATTCAATACAATTATAGCATGGATAATAAACGATTATCTTGATACAGGAATTATAATAATAACTATATTTATTATTGCCTCTAGGGAATAATTCCAACAGTCTCCCACTTGCACTAGAGTCAATAATCCAGCCCTCACATCACTATGTGAATTACATTGTAATAAATCTAACACACATACAGTTCTGGTGTTGATCATGTTTTGGGTGTGGAAGAGGTTTAGTCAGCGGGTCTGCTACATTCAGATCCGTGTGCACTTTGCATATATTCACGTCCTCTCCCTCGACGTAGTCGCGGATGAGGTTGAAGCGTCGTTTGATGTGTCTGGTCTTCTTGTGAAAACGCGGTTCCTTTGCTAAGGCAATGGCACCAGTGTTGTCACAGAACGAGGTTATTAGATTCAGTGCGCTTGGCACCAGTCCAAGATCCGTCATGAACTGCTTCATCCAGACACCCTCCTTAGCCGCCTCCGAGGCAGCCATATACTCCGCTTCACATGTAGAATCTGCTACGACGCTTTGCTTGGAACTGCACCAGCTTACTGCACCCCCATTAAGAATAAATACGTATCCGGTTTGCGACTTAGAGTCGTCCGGATCTGTGTCAAAGCTTGCATCGACGTAACCTTTTACGGCGAGCTCTTCGTCACCTCCATACACGAGAAACATCTCCTTAGTCCTTTTCAGGTACTTCAGGATATTTTTGACCGCTGTCCAGTGATCCACTCCTGGATTACTCTGGAACCTACCTGCCATACTTATGGCCAGGCTAACATCCGGTCTAGTGCACAGCATCGCATACATGATAGAACCTATGGCTGAAGCATAGGGGACGGATCGCATATGCTCTCTATCTTCATCAGTTGATGGGCACTGAGTCTTACTCAACCTCGTACCTTGTAGAACTGGCAAGAACCCTTTCTTGGACTGTTCCATTTTGAACCTCTTCAAAACTTTATCAAGGTATGTGCTTTGTGAAAGTCCTATCACGCGTTTTGATCTATCCCTATAGATCTTAATGCCTGGAATGTAAGCAGCTTCTCCTAGGTCCTTCATAGAGAAACTTTTATTCAAGTAATCCTTTATGCTCTCTAAAAACTCTACGTTGTTTCCAATCAGTAATATGTCATCCACATATAATATTAGAAACGCCACAGAGCTCCCACTCACTTTCTTGTAAATACAAGATTCTCCAACCACTTGTATAAACCCGAATGCTTTGATCACCTCATCAAAGCGTTTGTTCCAACCCCGAGATGCTTGCACCAGTCCATAAATGGATCGCTGGAGCTTGCACACCTTGTTAGCATTCTTAGGATCGACAAAACTTTCGGGTTGTATCATATACAACTCTTCCTTAAGGAAACCGTTAAGGAACGCCGTTTTGACATCCATCTGCCAGATTTCATAATCGAAAAATGAAGCTATTGCTAACATGATTCTGACGGACTTAAGCATCGCTACGGGTGAGAATGTCTCATCGTAGTCAACTCCTTGAACTTGTGAAAAACCTTTTGCCACAAGTCGAGCTTTATAAACGGTCACATTGCCGTCAGCGTCCGTCTTCCTCTTAAAGATCCATTTGTTCTGAATAGCCTTGCGGCCCTCAGGTAGTACCTCCAAAGTCCACAATTTGTTCTCATACATGGATCCTATCTCGGACTTCATGGCTTCCAGCCATTTGTTGGAATCTGGGCCCACCATTGCTTCTTCATAATTCGCAGGTTCATTGTTGTCTAACAACATGATTGATAAGACGGGATTACCGTACCACTCTGGAGCAGCACGTGGTCTCGTCGACCTGCGTGGTTCGACAGAAACTTGAACTGGAGTTTCATGATCATTATCATTAACTTCCTCCTCAACCGGTGTCGCAATGACAGAGGTTTCCCCTTGCCCTGCGCCACCATCCAGAGGGATGAGAGGTTCGACAACCTCGTCAAGTTTTATCTTCCTCCCACTCAATTCTCTCGAGAGAAACTCCTTCTCGAGAAAAGCTCCGTTTTTAGCAACAAACACTTTGCCCTCGGATTTGAGATAGAAGGTGTACCCAACTGTCTCTTTTGGGTAACCTATGAAGACGCACTTTTCCGCTTTGGGTTCCAGCTTTTCAGGCTGAAGCTTTTTGACATAAGCATCACATCCCCAAACTTTAAGAAACGACAACTTTGGCCTTTTGCCATACCACAGTTCGTATGGTGTCGTTTCAACGGATTTTGATGGTGCCCTATTTTAAGTGAATGTAGCTGTTTCTAATGCATAACCCCAAAAAGATAACGGCAAATCGGTAAGAGACATCATAGATCGCACCATTTCTAACAAAGTATGATTACGACGTTCGGACACACCATTACGCTGTGGTGTTCTAGGCGGTGTTAACTGTGAAACAATTCCACATTGTCTTAAGTGAGTACCAAACTCGAAACTCAGATATTCACCCCCACGATCAGACCGTAGGAACTTGATCTTCTTGTTACGATGATTTTCCACTTCACTCTGAAATTGCTTGAACTTTTCAAATGTTTCAGACTTGTGCTTCATCAAGTAGACATAACCATATCTACTCAAATCATCAGTGAAGATGAGAAAATAACGATATCCGCCGCGTGCCTCCACACTCATCGGACCACACACATCGGTATGTATGATTTCCAACAAGTCACTAGCACGCTCCATTGTTCCGGAGAACGGAGTCTTAGTCATCTTGCCCATGAGGCATGGTTCGCACGTGTCAAGTGAATCAAAGTCAAGTGACTCCAAAAGTCCATCAGCATGGAGTTTCTTCATGCGCTTTACACCAATATGACCTAAGCGGCAGTGCCACAAAAATATGGCGCTATCATTGTTTACTCTGACTCTTTTGGTCTCAATGTTATGTATATGCGTATCGCTATCAAGATTCAATATGAACAATCCTCTCACATTCGGTGCATGACCATAAAAGATGTTACTCATAGAAATAGAACAACCATTATTCTCTGACTTAAAAGAGTAACCGTCTCGCAATAAACAAGATCCAGATATAATGTTCATGCTCAACGCAGGCACTAAATAACAATGATTCAAGTTCATAACTAATCCTGATGGTAACTGAAGTGAAACTGTGCCGACGGCGATTGCATCAACATTGGAACCATTTCCTACGCGCATCGTCACTTCATCTTTCGCCAGCCTTGGTCTATTCCGCAGTTCCTGTTTCGAGTTGCAAATATGAGCAACAGAACCGGTATCGAATACCCAGGCACTACTACGAGAGCCGGTTAAGTACACATCAATAACATGTATATCAAATATACCTAATTTTTCTTTGCCTGCCTTCTTATCTGCCAGATACTTGGGGCAATTGCGCTTCCAGTGACCCATACCCTTGCAATAGTAACACTGCGTTTCAGGCTTAGGTCCAGCTTTGGGTTTCTTCGGCGGATTGGCAACAGGCTTGCCGCTCTTCTTCGAATTGCCCTTCTTGCCTTTGCCGTTTCTCTTAAAACTAGTGGTCTTATTCACCATCAACACTTGATGCTCTTTACGGAGTTCAGACTCTGCGACTTTCAGCATCGCAAACAACTCGCCGGGAGACTTGTTCATCCCTTGCATGTTGTAGTTCAACACAAAGCCTTTATAGCTTGGCGGCAGTGATTGAAGGATTCTGTCAGTGATAGCCTCTTGCGGAGTTCAATCCCTAGCTCAGCTAGACGGTTTGAGTACCCAGACATTTTGAGCACATGTTCACTGACAGACGAGTTTTCCTCAAGCATAGAATTTATCAGAGGTCTCATACCTCTCGATCCGGGCGTTCTTCTGAAAGATAAACTTCAACTCCTGGAAGATCTCAAATGCTCCATGACGCTCAAAGCGACGTTGAAGTCCCGGTTCTAAGCCATACAAGACTGCACATTGAACTATTGAGTAGTCCTCCTTACGTGCTAACCAAGCGTTCTTAACATCCTGATCACCCGTAGCGGGTGGTTCATCTCCTAGCGCAGCATTAAGGACATAATCCTTCTTCCCAGCTTGTAAGATTAGCTTAAGATTACGAGCCCAGTCTACAAAGTTGCTTCCATCATCTTTCAACTTAGCTTTCTCTAGGAACGTATTAAAATTCAGGATGACTGTCGCGTGAGCCATGATCTACAACACAAATATATTCAAAGTGGACTTAGACTATGTTCAAGATAATTAGAGTTCAACTTAATCAAATTATTTGCTAAACTCCCACTCAAAAAGTACATCTCTCTAGTCATTTGAGTGGTTCATGATCCACCTACACTATCTCAAGTCCGATCATCACGTGAGTTGAGTATAGTTTCAGTGGTAAGCATCCCTATGCTAATCACATCATCTATATGATTCATGATCGACCTTTCGGTCTCATGTGTTCCGAGGCCATGTCTGCACATGCTAGGCTCGTCAAGCTTAACCCGAGTGTTCCGCGTGCGCAACTGTTTTGCACCCGTTGTATGTGAACGTTGAGTCTATCACACCCGATCATCACGTGGTGTCTCGAGACGACGAAATGTAGCAACGGTGCACAGTCGGGGAGAACACAATTTCGTCTTGAAATTTTAGTGAGAGATCACCTCATAATGCTACCGTCGTTCTAAGCAAAATAAGATGCATAAAAGGATTAACTGCACATGCAATTCATAAGTGACATGATATGGCCATCATCACGTGCTCCTTGATCTCCATCACCAAAGCACCGGCACGATCTTCTTGTCACCGGCGCCACACCATGATCATCCATCAACGTGTTGCCATCGGGTTTGTCGTGCTGCTCATGCTATTACTACTAAAGCTACATCCTAGCAAAAATAGTAAACGCATCTGCAAGCACAAACGTTAGTATAAAGACAACCCTATGGCTCCTGCCGGTTGCCGTACCATCGACGTGCAAGTCGATATTTTTATTACAACATGATCATCTCATACATCCAATATATCACATCACATCGTTGGCCATATCACATCACAAACATACCCTGCAAAAACAAGTTAGACGTCCTCTAATTTTGTTGTTGCATGTTTTACGTGGTGACCAAGGGTATCTAGTAGGATCGCATCTTACTTACGCAAAAACCACAACGGAGATATATGAGTTGCTATTTGACCTCATCCAAGGACCTCCTTGGTCAAATCCGATTCAACTAAAGTTGGAGAAACCGACACTTTCCAGTCATCTTTGAGCAAAGGGGGTTACTCGTAACGATGGAACCAGTCTCTCGTAAGCGTACGAGTAATGTCGGTCCAAGCCGCTTCAATCCAACAATACCGCGGAATCAAGAAACGACTAAGGAGGGCAGCAAAACGCACATCACCACCCACAAAAAACTTTTGTGTTCTACTCGAGAAGACATCTACGCATGAACCTAGCTCATGATGCCACTGTTGGGGAACGTCGCATGGGAAACAAAAATTTTCCTACGCGCACGAAGACCTATCATGGTGATGTCCATCTACGAGAGGGGATGAGTGATCTACGTACCCTTGTAGACCGTACAGCAGAAGCGTTAGTGAACGCGGTTGATGTAGTGGAACGTCCTCACGTCCCTCGATCCGCCCCGCGAACAATCCCGCGATCAGTCCCACGATCTAGTACCGAACGGACGGCACCTCCGCGTTTAGCACACGTACAGCTCGACGATGATCTCGGCCTTCTTGATCCAGCAAGAGATACGGAGAGGTAGAAGAGTTCTCCGGCAGCGTGACGGCGCTCCGGAGGTTGGTGATGACCTTGTCTCAGCAGGGCTCCACCCGAGCTCCGCAGAAACGCGATCTAGAGGAAAAACCGTGGAGGTATGTGGTCGGGCTGCCGTGGGAAAGTCGTCTCAAATCAGCCCTAAAACCTCCGTATATATAGGTGGGAGGGAGGGGACCTTGCCTTGGGTCTCAAGGAGCCCCAAGGGGGTCGGCCGAGTCCAAGGGGGAGGACTCTCCCCCCCCCCCCCCAAACCGAGTTGGACTTGGTTCGGTGGGAGGGAGTCCTCCTTCCTTCCCACCTCCTCCTTTTTTTTTCTTTCTCTCTTGATTTTCTTCTCCTTGGCGCATAGAGCCCTTTTGGGTTGTCCCACCTGCCCACTAAGGGCTGGTGTGCCACCCTCAAGGCCTATGGGCTTCCCCGGGGTGGGTTGCCCCCCCCCCGGTGAACTCCCGGAACCCATTCGTCATTCCCGGTACATTCCCGGTAACTCCGAAAACCTTCCGGTAATCAAATGAGGTCATCCTATATATCAATCTTCATTTCTGGACCATTCCGGAAACCCTCGTGACGTCCGTGATCTCATCCGGGACTCCGAACAACATTCTGTAACCAACCATATAACTCAAATACGCATAAAACAACGTCGAACCTTAAGTGTGCAGACCCTGCGGGTTCGAGAACTATGTAGACATGACCCGAGAGACTCCTCGGTCAATATCCAATAGCGGGACCTGGATGCCCATATTGGATCCTACATATTCTACGAAGATCTTATCGTTTGAACCTCAGTGTCAAGGATTCATATAATCATGTATGTCATTCCCTTTGTCCTTCGGTATGTTACTTGCCCGAGATTCGATCGTCAGTATCCGCATACCTATTTCAATCTCGTTTACCGGCAAGTCTCTTTACTCGTTCCGTAATACAAGATCCCGCAACTTACACTAAGTCACATTGCTTGCAAGGCTTGTGTGCGATGTTGTATTACCGAGTGGGCCCCGAGATACCTCTCCATTCACACGGAGTGACAAATCCCAGTCTTGATCCATACTAACTCAACTAACACCTTCGGAGATACCTGTAGAGCATCTTTATAGTCACCCAGTTACGTTGCGACGTTTGATACACACAAAGTATTCCTCCGGTGTCAGTGAGTTATATGATCTCATGGTCATAGGAATAAATACTTGACACGCAGAAAACAGTAGCAACAAAAAGACACGATCAACATGCTACGTATATTAGTTTGGGTCTAGTCCATCACGTGATTCTCCTAATGACGTGATCCAGTTATCAAGCAACAACATCTTGTTCATAATCAGAAGGCACTGACTATCTTTGATCAACTGGCTAGCCAACTAGAGGCTTGCTAGGGACGGTGTTTTGTCTATGTATCCACACATGTAAATGAGTCTTCATTCAATACAATTATAGCATGGATAATAAACGATTATCTTGATACATGAATTCTAATAATAACTATATTTATTATTGCCTCTAGGGCATAATTCCAACATACCCAACTGTCTCTTTTGGGTAACCTATGAAGATGCACTTTTCCGCTTTGGGTTCCAGCTTTTCAGGCTGAAGCTTTTTGACATAAGCATCACATCCCCAAACTTTAAGAAACGACAACTTTGGCCTTTTGCCATACCACAGTTTGTATGGTGTCATCTCAACGGATTTTGATGGTGCCCTATTTAAAGTGAATGCAGCTGTGTCTAATGCATAACCCCAAAACGATAACTGCAAATCGGTAAGAGACATCATAGATCGCACCATCTCTAATAAAATACGATTACGACGTTCGGACACACCATTACGTTGTGGTGTTCCAGGCGGTGTCAACTGTGAAACAATTCCACATTGCCTTAAGTGAGCACCAAACTCGAAACTCAGATATTCACCCCCACGATCAGACCGTAGGAACTTGATCTTCTTGTTACGATGATTTTCAACTTCACTCTGAAATTGCTTGAACTTTTCAAATGTTTCAAACTTGTGCTTCATCAAGTAGACATAATCATATCTACTTAAATCGTCAGTGAAGGTGAGAAAATAACGATATGCGCCGCGTGCCTCTACGCTCATCGGACCGCACACATCGGTATGTATGATTTCCAACAAGTCACTGGCACGTTCCATTGTTTCGGAGAACGGAGTTTTAGTCATCTTGCCCATGAGGCATGGTTCGCACGTGTCAAGTGAATCAAAGTGAAGTGAATCCAAAAGTCCATCGGCATGGAGTTTCTTCATGCGCTTTACACCAATATGACCTAAGCGGGGTGGGTTGCCCCCCCCCCCCCGGTGAACTCCCGGAACCCATTCGTCATTCCCGGTAACTCCGAAAACCTTCCGGTAATCAAATGAGGTCATCCTATATATCAATCTTCGTTTCCGGACCATTCTGGAAACCCTCATGACGTCCGTGATCTCATCCGGGACTCCGAACAACATTCGGTAACCAACCATATAACTCAAATACGCATAAAACCACGTCGAACCTTAAGTGTGCAGACACTGCGGGTTCGAGAACTATGTAGACATGACCCGAGAGACTCCTCGGTCAATATCCAATAGCGGGACCTGGATGCCCATATTGGATCCCACATATTCTACGAAGATCTTATCGTTTGAACCTCAGTGCCAAGGATTCATATAATCCCGTATGTCATTCCCTTTGTCCTTCGGTATGTTACTTGCCCGAGATTCGATCGTCAGTATCCGCATACCTATTTCAATCTTGTTTACCAGCAAGTCTCTTTACTCGTTCCGTAATACAAGATCCCGCAACTTACACTAAGTCACATTGCTTGCAAGGCTTGTGTGTGATGTTGTATTACCGAGTGGGCCCCGAGATACCTCTCCGTCACACGGAGTGACAAATCCCAATCTCGATCCATACTAACTCAACGAACACCTTCGGAGATACCTGTAGAGCATCTTTATAGTCACCCAGTTACGTTGCGACGTTTGATACACACAAAGCATTCCTCCGGTGTCAGTGAGTTATATGATCTCATGGTCATAGGAACAAATACTTGAAACGCAGAAAACAGTAGCAACAAAATGACACAATCAACATGCTACGTCTATTAGCTTGGGTCTAGTCCATCACGTGATTCTCCTAATGACGTGATCCAGTTATCAAGCAACAACACCTTGTTCATAATCAGAAGACCCTGACTATCTTTGATCAACTGGCTAGCCAACTAGAGGCTTGCTAGGGACAGTGTTTTGTCTATGTATCCACACATGTATATAAGTCTTCATTCAATACAATTATAGCATGGATAATAAACGATTATCTTGATACAAGAATTATAATAATAACTATATTTATTATTGCCTCTAGGGCATAATTCCAACAGCTAGCCCTCGCTCTGTCAACCACGCCGTGAGCAATGATGGACCTGGGGTTGAGCGGTGGTTCTTGGAAATCTATGCCTTCGTAGTTCCTTTGCCTAACGGGACTGCGCCTCCGATCGTCCTCGTATGGTCATCTATCACTATAGGACTAGTGTTCGTATACGACTTCGCTCGGAGGGGGCGACCGAGAGAGACGGCGGTCGTCGCGCCTGCAGTCTCTGTACTGACTTCTCGGAGGAGGGGAACGCCGGTGTCTCCTCAGTGCGAGCGGGCTATAAGCCGATTGCACCGTGTCCGCTCAGATGGACTTGCTGTAGATACAGTTGTGCGATTGGGAATCCGTTGAGTTCTAGTCCACGGCCATCTTCAGCTGAGCTTGAATCTGTCGACTTTCTTCTTCTGCTACCGAGTTAGACGGCTAGATGGAGTCAGCGATCCGCGTTGCCGCGACCATGTTTTGTAGCGGAGTACGCATCACCTGGTAATTTCGCGGACGGTCATTCGGGAATAACTACCTACGATGCCAACTGGAACTAGGCTGCTCTCGACCCGCCCGGCCGTCGAGTGTTTCTGCAGCCACTCAAGTAAGTCGGGTTCAACTAGAGTGGCCTCACGCGTGGCTTCTAGGGTAGTTTCCTCTAGGGTCGTTCCGGTGATAGGAATGAGCAGAGCGTGCTCGTTCATCTGCCCGAGTTCCTCCCGTTGCTCCCGAGTGAGAGGCTGGGGAACGTAGATGTCGCCGGCGTTGTCGATGTGGCCATCTTCGTCTCGCTCATTGAAATTTCTCACGGACAACCCAGGAGGTCCTTCCGCCGTGGCGGCCATCTGAATTTCTGAAGTTGGCCTGCTGCTCTCACACACGGACTCGTCGGAGCAGCCGTCATGCGAGGAGGGAAACAAGTTGAGGATGGGCTTGTCGGGGTCGAGCGTGGCCACCTGCTCGGGTGTGGTCTGGAGAGCCACAACATGCTTGATTCAATGCTGGAGCTGTGAGCGCCCGGAGCACTTGCGACGACGTCTAGCAGAGTGACGGGGCGCCGAGCGTTACAGTTCTGACGCCTGCCGGAGAAGGACCAAAAGTAGTTGCACGAAAATGCACCATGCCGCGGGCGGGCAACTCATTTGTGTCTACTGAAGCTTCCTACAGCCACGCCAAGTCGTCAGCGGTGAAGCTGAGGGATCTGAACAAAATCTCTATGCCGAGGGTCATTATGATGACTGGAGGAACTCCAACCGCGTCAGAAATTGCTAGACATGCACTCCCACGTTGGGCGCCAACTCACGAGGGAACGATCCTGATAATACTAGGGATACGATCGAATGAGGGCGGTGCCTAGCTACGACACAGGTGTTCCATTCAGATTTAGCGAGGTCGGACCCCTCTGGAAGAGGTAAAGACCCTACGTCTCATGTACGAAGGCTTTGTGTTTTCTTTAGGGAATGACCTTGGGATTGCTTATATAGAGTTCGCGAGGACCCATCGTGCTCTGTTACAAGGGCATTCGATGAAAGTAACTTCGGAGTTACTAGACACTGCAACCTTAACTACAGGGGTTAAACCCTAGTCTTTACTATACTTCATGTATGTGTGGTGTTAAATTCCTCGATCGTTGCAGCTCTCGTGTCGTCCACGTCTCTTCTGTCCGAGTGCTGGTGCCTGAACAACCCGTGAGAGGACGTTTAAGTTCCTGGCACAATGATAACTGATAGGTCTAAATGTCATGTCCATGACGCTCCCATTAGCAGGTGATCCATCCTCGACACAAGGCGTCCCATGCGCAGGTTGCTACTGTGCCACGCAGCTCCACCGACGCGCCATGCATGGCATGGTCCGGCCGAGAAGGAAGGAACTAATCTGCGCTAGACATGCTGGTGCTCGGCGAGGCGGACGGCGGCGCGGCAGAAGGGGCACACCGCGCACCCCGCTTGCTGCTGCTGCTGCTCCTTCCTCCAGCCCCAGCTGAACCGCCGGACGCCGCCTTTCTTGGTGAACACCTCTCGCTGCAGCGCGCTAGCCACCGGCGTCGCGCCAGCGTCGCTGGTGGTGCTCGGCGGGGCCGGGAGCCGGAGGCTTCCCGTGCTGTGGCGCCTGCAGGTCGCAACGCAGAGGTTTAGTTAAGATGGTAGGAAATTGAGCTGGATTAGCAGAATCAAATACAGAGCCAGCAAGGCAGAGCTCTGCCGGAGAAGAGAGAAATCTTGATACTAATTACTGACTGACTCAGATGTTCTTGAGCAAAATCAGCACCTGCAGCACACCTGATTGATCAACGAGTGAGATCATGCTTCATGCATGAACTCACTCATAAATCATGAGAATATTATATGATCCCTCCCCACCCATAAAAAATAGTACTGCTGAATTTTTTTTCTCTTGAAAAAATGCAAAAGCAATGCCACATGAAGCTATCTAATGATTCAGGCCCACGTTTCTTGTTTCAAAATCCAACCATTTTTCAGCAAACAGGGGACTCTCAAGTCTGAATCGTGAGACAAGAGGAAGTGAATCAATTCAAAAAGGGCAAGAAACCATAAATACCTCTTGGCCATGGACTCCCTCTGGCTCCTGAGCTTCTGATCCAGCCTCTCTCGGGCCTCCCGGGCGATGCTATCCAGCTGCGTCGTCCACGCCTCCTCGCACACACCGCTCCTCTACTACAAAACAGTTCGAACGATCCACAGGAAAGAGATGAATCAACATCCAAGCATCAATCAAACTGGAGGATGATGGACAACCGATGGCTTCTAGCAGTCACCTTCGCAAAACCAGCCGAGCCGAGGTCGTGCCCGAACATGCCCGACGACAACGGCCGCCGTGTGCCGGCGCACGGGGCCTCCGCCGCCGGCCGGATCCTTATCCTCCTCGCGAACTCGACGCCAGGGAGCATCCCGGCCATGAGGCCCATCCACCACCACCACACGTGATTTGTACCACGACAACCACACAGCACCTGCCTGCTGCCTAATGCCTACAAAGCGCGCGTACCTATCCACCAGCAGAAATCTACCAACCTAGCTGATACGTGTGGCACTACGAGATTCAGGAGCTAGGAGAGAATTGTATGTGGAAAGCCTCCATTTTGAGCAGGAAGAGGAGGAGGAGCTCGTCCATGTCCGGCCGATCATCAACCAGGCTCGTCGTCCGGACAGGGAGCAGCGGCTTTCTATATCTAGAGGAGGTTGGAGGAGCGGCTCATCAACTCGTCATGCTCATGGGGTGGGCGCGCTCCAACTGTGCATGCCAATAGCCCCAACTACCTTTACCCTCTTCATAGCATAGTAGCTGGGAATCGAGTGCATAGTGAGCCCACGTGACCGGAATTTCGAGCATGATTTTTTAGGTGCTGCTAGGACAAACCTCGTTGGATGATTGGATCCGTGGCTATATATGTGGCACCTGTTTGCATGGCTGCCATACTCTGTTTAAACCCAGCCTTACAATAAGATCATCTCCAACGGCAGCATGATTGGATCGTTTTTTAGGCGTCTGATAGCTTTAATAGAGACTATAAAATTATGCGCACGCTGAAAAATTTTTGACACGCGCTGAAACCGTTATCCCGCACACTATATTTAATGCGTCGGCTTACGCGCGCAACAAACTCTGGATTGCTGCAGGTGGGATCGTTGGAATGGGGTGGATTGCGTGCCGCATTAGGGCGCGTCTGTTGAAGATGCTCCGGTCCCCGCGCTTTAAAAGTGCTACAGTGGCACGCTAAAAGTTTTATTGGGCGTAATTTTTTTGTATTGTTGTTGGAGAGGCTCTAACTGCACACATGAAGCCGTTTCGTTACCTTGGCCAAATAAAAAAATTTGACCAAGAACACAACTAATTCAGAAAATAAACTGTCCGTGAAAAAATTTAATTCGTCCGATCCTTTTTTATGGCACGTTTGTCTTAGACGTCACACTACATTGTGTGGCATCTAATACTATGTTGTGCGACGTCGAGACCTAGTATGACATCTAAGACATAGGCACCACACTACATAATATGACGTCTAAGGCAAATGCGTCATACAGTGTAGTGTTGCTTCTGGTTATCGGGCAACACACGAAAGGATCAGCCGGTCAGGTGCGTGAATTTTCTTCAGACGCGATTCAGTTTTGTGAAATACTTTTGTCCACGGATCAATTTTGTCAATTTTACCGGTTACCTTCATGGTTTTATCAAGGTTGCAAGGAAAAACGGATCAGGCTGAGTAGAACATGGTTTTATCGAGGTTGCATGAAAAAAAGAGATCAGAGTAGAGCGTGGTTAAGGAGACACATATCAAGCGTGGAAGACTCCTCGATGTTTGGTCGCATGCATCGTAATTAGAAGTTAACAACTACACTGAACTGATAGGTTGAAGTAGAATGTTCACTGCCACTAGGACGCTCAATCTGTCGTCGCCACTTGTGCCTCTTTCTTCGTCATCTCTCGACCTCCTCCTTCTCCTTTGCCGCCTTCTCAACTCTACATCCGCCTCCAACTCTACCATCTGCCGCTTGAATATCTTGAAATGGACAGCATGCATGATCATCTTTGCATCATGGATCCTTCATCTTCAAGGTCAACATCTCCACGTTTTCTAAAGAGAATGCGATCCCAACCTTCTCTTCGATGATGGCCTTCTTCTCTTCGAACTTGGGCTTCTTATTGATCATCGCGATGAACATGTTAACCTCTCCGTCTGGTTTTTTCCTTGATGTGGAACACTTGATGTATGCCTCCTCCTCCTTCGACATGTTGTCCTAGAACATATATGTCATCTTGGTCGCAACACCTTCTCGCTTTGCCCTCTTATCCCCCCATTTCTTCTCCGGAACCCTCTGCTAACCTTCTTGGTGTTGGAAATATGTCCTAGAGGCAATAATAAATAAGTTATTATTATATGTCCTTGTTCATGATAATCATTTATTATCCATGCTAGAATTATATTGATTGAAAACTCAAATACATGTGTGGAAGAATCCCTATCCGCCGCCACCTCCTTCCCTCCCTCCCTTCCCCTGAGCAGCAAATGTGCAAGACCTTTTTTTTAGTTGGATGCGGAGGGGACATTCCGGTGGGGAGTTGGAAACGGTTGTGGATCGAAGGTTTGAGGCTTCGCACTTAGGCCCTGTTTGGAACCACAATAGATTACAATAATCTGGATTATGAAGATAGATTATATAATCTGGTTTATAAAAATAATCTAGGTGGACATGTTTTGAGGTCAGATTATATAAACTGTAATCCAGGTTTTATATTGTACAATGACATGTCTGCCCTCTGATTTTTAGCTGCATAGGTAATAATCTAGGTGGACATGTTTGGAGGACGTTGCCGATGACAGTAGGTAATTATCTCCAAGTTTCCAAGGGTAATGGATCATTAGTAATTTATAATCTGATTTTAGCTGGGGTAAAGTATATTATGAGTTTTTAATAAACTGGTCATCTAATTTTTATAAACCGCAATATAATCTGTCATGTTTAAAGACATAATAGATTATAAAACCGAATTATATAATTTGAATGGTTCCAAACAGGGCCCTAGAGCCGGAACCGATAACCTAAGGAAAGCAGGAGTTTGAGGACATCCGAACAGACACTAGTTCGCACACGAACTCTTTGCTTTTCCATACTATTATATCAGCTGGTATTAGTCGGATAATGAACGATTTTTGTGCAAGGAAAAACCTACCTATATATAGTAGGCACATCATCTTGAGATTGACGAAGTGTCAAGTCTGGGACTTGAACTCTGATGGACAGGGAATACCACAATCCTCTTAACCATCCAACCACAGGTTGGTTTGCCCATATCTTTACCTAATAATAAAGAGGCTATCGCTTCCGTCGGAAAACCCATCAAGATGATTTTACAAAAAAACACTTACTGTTTATGACATTAAACTCGTAGTATATATTAAACGTTTTTTTAAAATACTCATATCTTTTAAACCGTAACTCTAAATTTAACATATTATATATGGAATTTGATTAAAAAATATGTAGAATTTAAATATGATATTATTTTATCTGTTAAACGTTTAATAAAAATACTATCTAGGGTGCAATCTTAATAAATAAGTCATTATTCGTCTTTCTTTCATACCGGTACTCATTCGGGTTGGGGATAAACACGTCAACAAAATCAGGATTAGAGATGAAACTGAAGGCCACTTGACTGATTCTTTGTACGTATTAAATCTACATGCAAGCCGTGTTAAAATAGAAGACCTGTGAAATTTTGAACTGCATTTTTGTAGGATAAGACCATCTTTATTTGTGTCGTAACTACAAATTCTCAGATTATAGACCATTTTTTATAAATTAAAAGCGTGTGGTATTTCTTTCTCCCGTTGCAACGCATGGGCCCTTTTGCTACTAATAATAAAGCGTGGAGCGCTTTTGCCATCCGTCGTCTCTTATTTTGCAGAAAATCCCCTGCGTTTTTCCCAAATCAACCCGCAATCCGTTTTGTCCGTCACCGAGCCTCCCACTCGTGCCCCCTCAGCCACTAACCGCTCCCTCCCCCTCCCCTCTCGATCCAGATTGGATCGGGGCTGAGGTCGCGCCGCCCCGCCGGTGCCCCACTGCCGGGCCACCACCAGCCCACGCCGCTGGCTGCCCCCCTCATCGGCCCCATGTTCGTGCTCGACCCTGTGCTCTCTGTGATCTTATCGAGTGACAAAGAAGGTGGAAGGGGAAAGCATCTTCTGGCCAGCCAGAGAAGAGAGAAGACGCAGCAGGGGAGGAGGAAGAGCCGCCCGCGCGTCGCCGACGGGCCCTCCCCACCGTCACGCCGGGGCGGGGGCAGCGCCGGACGGAGGCTCCGGCTGCCGGTGCAGCTGCTGCAGGTGCCGCAGACGCGAAAGCGGGCCCAGGAGGGGAAGGGGGCTCTCATGCGCTCTGCCTCCGAGCCTGCGCTCTGGTGGCACGATGCCCGCGTGCACCCCGCGCAGCCCCGCCCGCCGTCCCCGCCGCCGCCGCCGCTCGACCGCCCGCACACCTGCGACGACGTCTAGCTTTGTAGGTTAAATGATGCAGACGCCTTGTGTTTCTTTCTTAAATTACAAGCTACCTGTGTGTGGATGATGGGATTGTATGCACGGAGCCTTGATAACTTACCTCCGATAATCGGGAATTCCTGACTCGGTGCTCATTCCAGCTCCAGTTAATAACATGAGCTTGTTACTGAGACAAGTAACAGATAATTAAGATTCCTCTTCAAATGTAGCTCAAGAACTTGATAAGGAAGTTCAATACAGACTTTCACCTCTTATCTATAAACTGGTATAGTAGGTCCACATCCTTGGAGGTTGGAGGATCTGAATCACGAACTATCCGTTTGTCTCTCAAAAACTGGATGTAAGTTTCACAATAATCTTTAGGTACAACAACTGGTGAGTGGTTATTTCTTGCTTGAATGGAGCGAAAAGAGCATCTCAATGGAAGAGGAATTTTCCTCCTATGAACAAGTCCATTATATATTGATGCTTGGATATTGTAAAAATGAGGACAATATCCTGAAATATAATTTATTGCAATTAGTTAGTGCAAAAAAGTAGATTAGCCTAATTGTCCTAGAAAAGGCCATTCTCTTGGCGAACTTGCCTTTTGGTATTCCTCTCAGAGCACTTCCAAAACCTGCAATGATCTGAAGTACATTACACATTTAAGTTGTATAATTCGACTCGGTATTGAACACTAGAAAGAGTGTACATATTGAATACAACCAACTTATTGCATTGGTATGTGACCAAGAAGTATCATTACATGAAAATGATTCCAACAGATTTAACTTTGTGAGTCACAACTGCCGAATGGTGGAGTAGCTGCAAACGGGTTGAACAGAACATCCTACTAAGTTAGTGCTTATGTGACCAGGTTCATAAATATTACGCCTGTTTGCTTTCAGGCTCAACACCTCCCTCTTGGTGGACTATTGCCAAGATGGAACACACAAGTACATCCTAATCGACATCGGCAAGACCTTCAGAGAGCAAGTTCTCCGGTGGTTTGTCCACCACAAAGTTCTTTACGTTGACTCAGTGAGATATTCGACAGTGCATTCTTTTCTGAAAAAGTAAAAATCCTGGGGACTAAGAAGGTTCTGTGCAGTGCAGATCATTCTGACTCATGAGCATGCAGATGCTGTATTAGGCCTTGACGAAGTCTGGGTGGTACAACCAAGAAATGGCAGGAATGATGTCGAGCAAATTCCTATCTTCCTCACGCAGTTCATGATGGACATGTTCATCTCCGTCTTCTGTTTTCCAAGTGAACTGAAAAACACCGGATTAGTCACCGGAACATATCTTGTAATAACAACAGCCATGAATTTACAGTATCGCCAGAAGATTCCCCTACTTGGTGGAGCAGAAGCCAGAGGATGCCAATGAAGATGCCCAAGCCGCGAAAATCGACTTGAAGATAATTGAGGAGGATGTGGACAAACCATTTGTAGCGTCAGGGCTAGAGTTTGTTACGTTGCCGGTAACAACCAGCGCTGTTGAGCGTTACTTTGATCTTGTTACATGTTTGACTCCTGGAGTGCTTACTTACCTTGATACTCTGTGTTCAGGTAATGCACGGAGAAGGGTATATTTGTTTAGGCTTCTGATTTGGGAGGAGAGCCAGAGTTGCGTATTTATGTGATGTCTCAAGATTTCTACCTAAAACTGAGCATGGCAAAAAATTAATCTGGTCCATAGTTCTTTGTTCAAATAATTAGAATGCATGTTCTTGCGGATCACATATGAGAGGGTTGTTAATCAATACAACATGACATTTTTCACTTACATATATTTAAGGGGTAGTTTGTAACAAAACTGAAAGATGTTACTAATCTCTTAAACTGCATCCAAAATTCTCAACATTGTTTATGATGTCCTTGATAGTCTAGCATGTTACTTATCTATTGTTGTTGCTAAAACTGTATGCCAAATGCTATATGTGGGTTACCGAAAATCATAAAAGTCTACACCCCAACTTTAGTGATTTCATCTGATTAAATTCAATGGTAACACTTTTCAGTACGTTTCTCGGAGACCAGAGTCTTAGTACATGCCAGTTATCAAATAGTAGTATTCACAAGGTTGCAAATCATAATTTCACATGGTAAAACATCTACTCCCTCCGTTCCAAAATACTTGTCGTGGTTTTAGTTCAAAGAGAATCTCTGCCACGGCAAGAAAAATCTACAACCATGGCAAGTGAAAACGCTGCCATGACAACGCCCGCTGCAGATGTGCCCGGAGTTGGATCAATTGTATCATCCTCCTCTGCCAGTGCCACTATTTCGTCTATGGGGCCACAAGGAAGATGTTTGTTGGAGTATAAATTAGGAGCGTATGGTTTTTTTCCCGTAGCAACGCACGGGTCCTTTTGCTAGTATAGTATAGTAGTAGGAAGAGAAAAAGCAAGGACAAAACGTTCGTACGTAGACGTATCACGTATCTCCCAGCTGAAACGGTATCAGCATGCCGCAGCTTACCAACCGTGTACGGATTGCTGCCCAAAACGGTCACCGGAATCAACAAGAATTCCCCTGCCTCTCGTACTAATAGATGCACTATATAATTGACCGGATCTCTCTCTCTCTCTCTCTCTCTCGATCGATCGATGGTCCGAAGAGAACCGGCCGTGGAACAGCTCGACGGCATGGCTGCTGAACCCTGCGTCCCGTCCGGCTTCGGCACGAGGCCATGGCTGGTGCAAGGAACGCGAGGGGAGCGGCAGACGTTCGTCGACTCGTCAGACGGGAGCTTGCACTCGACGATCGTTCCCGAGATGCAAGGCAAGACGTGCCTGGGCTGCATCCACAACGGCGACTGGCTGCTCATGCTCGACGAGTCCACCGCCGAGTGCTTCTTCCTCCGCCTCACCTCTTCCTCCGACGACCCAGCCAAGAAGATCCCGCTGCCGCCATTGCACGAGCAGTGGGGTGACATAGTGAGGTGCGCGACGCTCGGGACATCGCCGGCACACCCGGACTGCGTCGTGGTCGTCGCCGTTCAGGTAGAAGACCCCGCCGTGGAGGGTTTCCTGCTCCACTGCCGCCCCAGCAACTCATCACAGGGGTGGCTCAGGCTCGAGTCCCCCGTCAGTCTCACAAGCTTTATGATCGGCGTTAGAGGGAAAATCTATTCCTTCGGTGAATCCGAAACGCTCGTCGTGATAGGCGACGAAGGCGACGGCACGGTCCGAGCTCGGCTGATGGGCTCTCTCTCCGGCGAGAAAGAGGTACACGACATGACGGTCACGTACTACGTCTTGGAGTCGTGCGGGGATCTCTTCGAGGTTGTCACGCAATTTTTTGGGGACTTTCGCAACGACGGCACGCTCACCAGCGTCACGGTGTACCGCCTTGATCTCGAGTCCATGACATGGAGCAGGGTGGATAGCATCGGCCACGACCGTGCCTTCCTCGTCTCCGGGCATTACGGCTTCTCCGCGCCCGTGCGTCCAGTGGAAGGAGGTTTGGTGCAGCAGGGTAACTGTGTGTACATTGTCTGGTCGAGCTGTGACTGCGAAAGGCTATACAAGTTCTGCTTGGATGACAACACCATCAGCTTCCGACAGATCCTTCCGCGACCTACCAAGCCTTGGTGCAGAGCATTCTGGGCCGTTCCGCCACAGTCTTTTTTGTCAACGGCGGTGGAAGAAGCAAAACTGTTGCTGACTAACGGCCTCGTGCCGAAAGGGTCCATCATGAAGTTGAAGGAGGAGGAGCAGGAGGATGAGGATGAGCAGGCAACCTCTTGTAATAATACGCGGCCATGGCATGATCTGCCACTAGAATTGCTGGAGCTGATCGTCTCAAGGCTTTCTTTGGTGGATCGTCTCAGATTCCCGACAGTGTGCAAGTCATGGAGCCTTGTGACCAACCCGGTTGAGCAAGCCAATGCCTGGCCTTGGCTTCTGCACTGCTCCGGTCGAGATGGGGCGTGCAAGCTGTTCGACCCTCTGCGCGGCCAGGAGTACAACATGCATGTTGAAACATTTGACATCAACCAAAACGAACACGATGAGCATATTTTTAGATTCCCCAAAGATGGATGGGTGGCCATGTCAACTAACGCAGACATTCAAGACATGTTCATCATAAACCCGTTCACCGAGGACGTCATGGAAATGGTCATGCTCGATTGGAAATACCGTTACATGGGTCTGTCGTGGTCCTCGGCGGACCCGACTGATCCGGAGTGCGTCTTTTTCGCCATCGTCGGCCGGGACGACGGTAAAGCGATCAGTGTCTTTACGTGGCGACAGGGTGAGGAAGAGTGGTTGGAAAGGCATATTGAGTACTATGAGGAGGAGCCGTTCCCGGTGGCATACAACAACCCCGTCTTGTTCCACGGCAAGTTCTATTGCCTTGGAAGAAAGGGCAACCTCGGCATGTTTGATCCGGTGAGCAACACATGGACAATCTTGGAGAAGCCTAAGCCAATACACGTGACCATGGACCTTGCCGGCGACCACCATCTAGGGAGAGAGTTTTGCTACTTGGTTGAACTGGGAGGGGAACTAGTCTCTGTATTCATCCGTAACGCTGACGAGCCACCGCGGGTGTTCAAGCTCAAGGAGGAGATGACATGGATGGAGGTTCAAGAGATCGGTGGTGCAGCCTTGTTTCTTGATTTTAGGGTGTCATACTCGGTGGTGTCGCTGGAAGCCGGGCATGGGAATAGGATATACTTTCCAAGGTATTCCGAGAATTGCAAACAAGCGGCATTCTATGACATGGAAAACAAGTCGTACCAACCATCCTTTTATGGTCTGGAGCAACCATTGCAGTGTGTGTGGGTGGTGCCTAATATACGGCACATATCTAAAGTCCACACTTGAGTATCTCTTAAGAAACAGATTACCCAGCCCAGAAGTAAAGTGAACTATTTGAAGGATTTTTTTTAATTATGTGCATAGTTTGATATAAACCTATGACGTGCCAATCTATAATATAATGTCAGTTTAATTTTAGAAGCTACATTTTTATTGTGCTTGTTAAAGTACTAGATCGGGATCGTGCCTTGGCGTGAGGGTGCCGGTCATAACTTTTCGGTCAAACATATAATGCTAAGTTAGTAGGAACCCAGATTTAGCATCAAGTTCAGCGCATATTTAAGACCATGAAAGACAGTGAGTCGACATGACGTGAAGTTCAATACCCTGTGGTCTGGTTGTAGCCAGAACTTGTAGCCAGAACCAATGTTAGAAACATATTGTAGCCAGAACCAGTTCAGTGAGTTCCCATGAATGCCAAACCAAATGACGGAGGTAGAGGAACAATGAATTTACTCATGAATGAATTTTGAGACGTAGGAAGTACATAGTTGCCTGTTATTGCTAGAACAAAAGAGACTATTGATACAGGAGATAGACACGAAAAGACCCCATCATGGAAACAACCTCAAATAATATATACAATGTTCGAAAATATACAGAGAAAAATATGCACTCAATGTTCCTAATATATCAATAGAGAAGACCACCTTCATGGCGTCTCGTGCTGATGATTATCACGTGCTCGCCCCGTCTAGCCGACACGGTAGGCCATGGAGAGCAAGCCTTGCGAGACTCACTTGGGAAGAGGTGAATTAAAGCAACTCGCTAAACTTTTTAAGATAACATGGCTTGGAATATCTCAAAGTAATTAGGGGATGAAAATAAGCGACTAATTGGTTTGTGTATGATAGTACAAATGCCCGTGCGTCGCATCGGGCGAAATTTTAATAAGGTTACGCTAAGTATTTATTTTTAAACCATGAAATTTAGACGTATCCTAACAATGTTTGTCATGACCTATTTCAGCTTCATATTTTCGTTTCGTCCGACCAAAGAGTAGGTTGTGTAAAATAGTCTTTCAATCAATTTTATTTTTATTCCTTGGAATTCCCAGAAATCTTTCAATCAATTTTATTTTTATTCCATGGATTTCCGTCGAATACAAATAATTTGCCCCCCAAAATATGATTACACATTTTTTTACCATTACTGCATGTATGTTATACGGTTTACATTTGGCCCACGTACTAAGAGCATCTCTAGCAGACCCCGTAAAAGGGCCGAACCCGCAAAATAACCGTCAAAATACAGGTCGGGACGGGAAATGGTGCCAGGCCAGACCCTGCAACCGCGTCCGACCCGTAATCTCTCTCCCTCCCCCCCCCCCCCCCCCCCCGCCCTATCGGTGGCCTGTATATATATATATATATCTAGAAGCGGTTGGTTGGTGGGACAATTCTCCCGCGCTTTTCCCCCACCCATCGATGCCAGACGTCGCCTTCAATTCCGGCCACACCAGCCGCCGGGATCACTCTGGTGGACCGCCGCATGCCATAGATTAACCTCCCCCACACCCTCGTGCCTCGACTTACCGGCAAGGTACATATCGGCAACTGTTTTGTCACGACAACCGGATTTTGCTTTTTCGGCCAACGGCGGCTGCGCCAAAGCCATGGATTGGTCGGGGAGCATCCCGCACAGCCCCAGCAAAGCGCCAGCGCCGCATGCAGGTCCTGATTCATCCTCTAGTCTCCGGCATCGGTTTGCCAGCAAGGACTCTTCCGACTGTCGCCCGGGCTCGGTGGTCGCGCAGCGGCTCGTCGATGCCGCTCATAGGATGCGGCGATTGCCTAGAAATAGTGCTGCAGCTCACATCTAGTAGCAGCTCACATCATAAGTAGCGAGTAACGGCAGTGGCAAGGAACATCAGTAGTGACAACAGTAGCAAGTAGCAACAGTAGCAAGCGACAGTAGTAGCAATAGTAGCAGCAGAGCAAGACAAGTAACAACAGCAGAGCAAAACAAGTAACAGCAGCAGCAACAGTAGAAAGTAATAGCAGCAGAGCAAAACAAGTAACAACAGCAGTGGGACAAACTCGTAGGCAATGGGTCGGTGATTTGTTTGGATGATATTCATCATGCAACAGTTATAACACGGAGAGATATGTGGCTAGCTCCCGTTCGTCAATGTGATGTAGGCATGCATCCCGTGTGTCGTCATACGTGCTTAGGGAAAAGAACTTGCATGACATCTATTGTCCATCCCTCTCGTGGCAGCGGTGTCCAAAAGGAAACTATGGGATATTAAGGTTCTCCTTTTAATAAAGAACCGGACCAACGCATTAGCACTTGGTGAACACATCAACTCCTCAAACTATGGTCATCATCGGGAGTGGTTCCGGTTATTGTGACTCCGGGGTTGCCGGATCATAGCAGATAGTAGGTAACTACAACTTGCAAGATCGGATCTAAAACACACATATATTGGTGACAACATAATAATTTCAGATCTGAAATCATGGCACTCGGGCCCTAGTGACAACATTAAGCATGGCAAAGTAGTAGCAACATCAATCTGAGAACATAGTGGATACTAGGGATCAATCCCCATCAAAACTAAATCGATTACATGATAGAACTCATCCTACTCATCACCGCCCAGCGAGCCTATGAATAGATTACTCACGAACGACGAAGAGCTTCATGGAATTGAAGAGGGAAGAAGGTTGACGATGACGATGGCGATGATTTCCCCTCTCCGGAGCCCAAGACGGACTCCAGATCTGCCCTCCAGATGAAGAACAGGTTGTGGCGGCGCCTCCGTATCGCAAACACGACGAAATCTTCTCTTTTTTATTTTTTCTGGGACGAAAGGGAACTTATAGACCTGAGATTGGGGGCGGCAGAGATGTGTGGACCCCACAAGCTTGCCCACCGCCACCAGGGGGGTGGCAGAGGTAGGGCTTGTGGCCAACTGGCCCACTCCCTCAGGTGGAACTTGGCGCAGATATTTTTCATATTTTCCAAAAATGCTCCCTGTAAATTTTCAGGACGTTTGGAGAACTTTGATTTCTGCACAAAAATAACACCAAGGCAATTCTGCTGAAAACAGCGTCAGTCCAGGTTAGTTCCATTCAAATCATGCAAATTAGAGTCCAAAACAAGGGCAAAAGAGTTTGAAAAAGTAGATACGATGGAGACGTATCAACTCCCCCAAGCTTAAAACCTTGCTTGTCCTCAAGCAACTTAGTTGACAAACTGAGAGAGAAAGAAAAACTTTGACAAACTGTGTTTGATCTTGTTGTTGCAACTATGTCTAACTCGTAACCAGAATTTCAGCAAGATCACAAGCTAACCACATAAGCAAATGACACAAAGGTCTCACGGTAAACTAATAACAATGGCATAATCAGCTAACGAGCAAATAATAATGAGTTTCAAATACCAACACTTTAATCAAAACAAGCATGAAGCAATATGAATAGGTGGTATCTCGCTAGCTCTTTTTGAGACCGCAAAACATAAATGCAGAGCACTTTCAAAGATCAAGGGCTGGCTAAACATTGTAAGTCATAGCAACGAAGATCCAGTCATAGTCATACTCAACATAAATCAAAAGCAAAGCATAAAAATGACAGAGGTGCTCTCTAATTGGTGCTTATAAAAGAGGAGGATGACTCAACAGGAAAATAAATAGACAGACCCTTCACAGAGGGAATCATTGATTTGCAGAGGTGCCAGAGCTTAAGCTTTGAAAACAGAGATAATAATTTTGGGTGGCATGCTTTCATTGTCAACGCAATGACCAAGAGTTCTCAATATCTTCCATGCTACTCATGCTATAAGCGGTTCCCAAACAGAAAGTAAAGTTTTAACTCCCCCACGACCAATCAATCACACTCCACGGCTAGCCGAATCCTCGGGTACCGTCCATACTAACATCAATCCAGGGGGAGTCTTGTTTTACAATTATGTTTTCGATTTAAGCATGGAACTGGGCATTCCAATTACCGGCCCCTTTCTCGTTAATGACAGTGAATAAACACATGTCGAGGATAACACTCCTAGTATGGAAGATACCAATTTAAGTTCTGCCTATTCCACATTAATGGGAGTACATTATGTTTCTGCTTCACAAATATGATATTTTTTGGACATTTCTAATAATAGCAAGCCTTATTCCTAATTTGGCATTTTCGATTTCAGGGCTTTTAGCCCCGGTTAGTGAAGGACCAGAGAAGCTTTCTAGTGGCCCTCTGTCACCACATGAGCGGTTCGGGCATGCAAAACAGATTATTTCTTGAAGGTTTAGAGAATGGCACATGCAAATTTACTCGGAACGGCAGGTAAATACCACAAATAGGTAGGTATGGTGGACTCTCATGGAAAACCTTTTGGGTTTATTGAAGTGGATGCACAAGCAGTATTCCGCTTAGTACAAGTGAAGGCTAGCAAAAGACTGGGAAGCGACCAACTAGAGAGCGACAATAGTCATCAAGATGCAATGAGTTTGACTAACATTGAATGCAAGCATGGACAGGATATAAATCACCATGAACACGAACATCATATAGGCTATGTTGATTTTGTTTCAACTACATGCATGAACGTGCGCCAAGTCAAGCCACTTGAAACATTCAAAGGAAAATACCATCCTATCATACTACATCATAGTCATTTCAAAATCTATGTTGGCAATAAAGACAAACCATTATAAGCTCCCAGCTAAATAAGCATGGCATCAGAAACTATGATCTCTAAGTTGTCATTGCAAACATGGTTCTCTCACAACAAAACTAAATCTGGGTCGACAAGCTAGTCATATTTACAAAAACAAAATAGATAGAGTTCGTACCAGCTTTTCAGTCCCAGTCACTTCATCATATATCATCATTATTGCCTTTCACTTGCACGATCGAACGATGTGAACAATAATAAGAGTGCTCGTGCATTGGATTAAGCTGAATCTGCAGGCAAACACAAAGGAGAAGACAAAGTAATATGGCTCTTTGAAAGCTAAACACGTAAGCATGCAAGAACCACTAAACATTGAAACCAATATATTCTACCTTGACCCAAAGGAAATGAAAACTATTTACACGGGAAAGCTCCCAAGAAGCAAAAGAAGAAAGAAAAATCTTCTTGGGTTTTCTCAAAAGGACACAAAAAAAGAAAACAAGAAAACGAAAATAAACTAGCATGGATAATACAGTGGCAAAGTGTAAACACCGGCTAACAAAGTGAAAGCATAAGCATGAATGTAAAGTCTGTGAGAACACGTACTCCCCCAAGCTTAGGCTTTTGGCCTAGCTTGGTCTACTCCCATGGTGGGAAATCACCAGCTCCAGGATACTCCGGAGCAGACAGTGGATTCCACTGCTGTGTGAGCTCCTTTGGCTCCCACTGATAAACTGGCGTCTGGTACTCGACTGGCGGCTCGGGCACGGGCGCCTGTGGTTGGGCCAAGCCCCAATATGCGTAGATGTCCTAGGACATAATAGTGTACCTTCCTGCATTAAGATCGAACAAAGAAGGAGCAGGCAAAGTAATAGTCTCTTGAGTACCCTGACTAAATATCACGTTATAAATCATCCGTCTACTAGCATCTCTATCCAGAAAATCATGGCAAACCATGCTATCATAATCCAGATATTTCTCAGGGAGAAGCATCTCTCCTTCCTCTCCCAGTCTAATGGGTATCTCAAAGTGTCTGGCAAGATAGGTAGCATAGATACCTCCATAGACGACACCCTTGGAACGGTTGATGTTCAACCGCTGGGCCACTATAGCACCTAGGTTGTAAGTCTTATCGTTATAAAGGCCTTCGCGCAAAACCGCAAGGTCTGGAGAACTAAGTGATCCAGCCTCCCCACGACCAATCAAACATTTTCCCACAAATAGTGAGAAGTACCGAAGCACAGGAAAATGTATGCTAGCAATTCTAGCACGAGACACTCCTCTCTCCTCTCCAACAGCAATAGTACCAATGAAATCCTCCAAGTCCCGTGGACGAGGGTCACTGATATCCCCAACATAAGGTAATTTGCATACATTGCAAAAATCTTGTAGTGACATGCACTGGGGAACATCGTATATCATGAACTCAACCATGGGAGGATTCTTCCTCGGATAAAAGTTGAAGCTTTGAACGAAAATATTGGTGAGGAGGAGGTATTGTGAGCACTTATCTGCAACGAACGCAGTAAGACCTGCGTTCTCCACCAAGTAATAAAAGTCTTCATAAAGCCCAGCGGTGCACAAGAATTCATCACTTGGCCACTCGCACGCTCGAACTTCTGTGACTCGAGGTACTACGTACTTGGGGTGGTTCTTCTCATCCTCCTTGGGGTTACGGCTTGAAGAGCATCTCAAGAACCTCCTCATCTTTTCCTTTTTCTAGCTCTGAAAAATTCAGAAATTTTTAGAGACTTCGAAAGAAAAGTGAATAAAGATTAACCCAACTTGTAGCAACCAGTCCTACTATTGCCTAGAGACCGTATCACGAGCTAAAACTACTTGGGACTAGCTAAAATCAACATTTCTAGCTCAAGAACAGGGTCACCAAGGTAGCAATAATACGCGAAGGATAAAGCACTAGAGCAAAAACTAATTGGATCAATGGAGGAGTCACTTACCAAGGAGTAATTTCCCCAAAACGTTTCGGAGAATGGTGCTTTGAGCAAGGAGATCGGAAATCACAGCCAAATGAGCAAGAACACGGGTTTGAGCTGCGAAACAATTTTTTCTGGAGGTGGAAGAAGAGGCTGGGAGCTGTAATGAGTGGAGGGGGTCCCTATGGGCCCCACAAGATTTCCCTCCGCCACCAAGGGGGGTGGCGGTGGCAGGGCTTGTGGCCTACTGGTCTGGCCCCCAGGCCAGCTCTCAGGCCGAGTAATTTTCAAAAATTCCAGAAAAAATCATACTAAATTTTCAGGACCATTGGAGAACTTTTATTTTCGAGGTATTTTTCTCCGGGACGCTAAAACAGAAAACAGGAAAAACTAAACTAATTCTATCATTTTTCTTCTAAGCAACATAAAATGAAAGATTAAAACAGAGGTATGTGACTCTTTGATTCATCCATTTCATGGTCATCGAAAGAAATCCGTCAATGGGGTTGATCAAGTCCTCATGACAAAACCTTCTCGAATCGCAAGAGAGAATGGAGAATTTTCTAATAGCCACTAAGTCACCTCAATGGGGATATGTGTCTCCCCAACAAGAAAATCATACTTCATCTTGACACGAGGAATAAGGCATTCAAAGCTCCCAATAAGAATCGATGAAGTCTTTTCGATAGCATTGGTGCAATGTACTTGATATCGTTTCTTCGGAAAGTGGACTGTGTGCTCATTACCGTTGACATGGAAAGTGACATTGCCTTTGTTGCAATCTATAACAGCCCCTGCAGTGTTTAAAAAGGGTCTTCCGAGGATGAAAGCCATGGCATCGTCATCGGGAATATCCAAGATAACAAAGTCTGTTAAGATAGTGGTGTTAGCAACCACAACAGGCACATCCTCGCAAATGCCGATAGGGAAAGCAATTGATTTGTCGGCCATCTGCAGAAAAATTTCAGTGGGTGTCAACTTAACCAATTCAAGTCTACGATAAAGAGAGAGCGACATAACACTAACACCGGCTCCAAGGTCACATAAGGCAGTTCTTACGTAGTTTCCTTTGATGGAGCAAGGTATAGTGGGCACTCCGGGATCACCAAGTTTCTTAGGAGTTCCACCTTTAAAAGTGTAGTTGGCAAGCATGGTGGAGATCTCAAGATCTGGTATCTTCCGTTTATTAGTCACGATATCTTTCATGTACTTGGCATACGGAGACATCTTGAGCATATCAGTTAACCGCATCTGCAGAAAGATGGGTCTTATCATCTCAACGAAATGCTCAAAATCCTCATCATCCTTTTTCTTGGATGGCTTAGGAGGAAAGGGCATAGATATCTGAACCCATGGTTCCCTTTCTTTACCATGCTTCCTAGCAATAAAGTCATTCTTATCGTATCTCTTAGGTTGTGGGTTATCAGGATTAACCGTAGGTTCAATCTCGATATCCTCATCATTGCTAGGTTGAGCATTATCATGAACATCACTGTCCATATTGTCACCAGGTTCATGTTCATCACTAGATTGTGTTTCTGCATCAGACGTACAAATATCATTAGGTTCTTCAGGTGTGACAGTGTTTGGTGAACTCACATGTAGGTTTCTATCATCCTTCTTCTTCTCCTTAGGATGACTAGGTGTATCAGCATTGATTCCTTGAGAAACTTGATCAATTCTCTTAGGATGACCTTCAGGATACAAAGGTTCCTGAGTCATTTTGCCTCCTCTAGTAATGACTCTGACAGAGTTGTCATTTAATTCATTGAGCAGGTCATTCTGAGCTTTAAGTACTTGTTCTACCTGAGTAGTAATCGTAGAGGCATGTTTACTCAGAAGCTTCAGATCATTGACATTTCTGTCTACACAAGCACTTAAATGGCTAAGCATACGAGTACTTTGTTCCAAGTGTCTGCTAACATAATCATTCAAACTCTGTTGTTTGGCAGCAAAGTTGTTAAATTCATCAAAGTATAAGCTAGCAGGTTTGTCAAAAGGAATATCACTCTCATCAAACCTACGCTGAGAATTCACTTCCACTACCTGTATCGGGTTATCGAGACCATGGATCTCTTTGATAGGTGGTAGATTTTTGACATCTTCAGATCTAATGCCTTTCTCTTGCATAGATTTCTTGGCTTCTTGCATATCTTCGGGACTGAGGAATAGAATACCTCTTTTCTTCGGAGTTGGCTTAGGAGGTGGTTCGGGAATAGTCCAAGCATTATCGTTGATCAAGATGTTATTCAGTAGAGTCTCAGCTTGTTCTACAGTTCGTTCCCTAAAAAGACAACCGACACAACTATCTAGGTGGTCTCTAGAGGCATCGGTAAGTCCGTTATAGAGTATATCAAGTATCTCGTTCTTCTTAAGAGGGTGATCAGGCAAAGCATTCTCTAGCTGGACGAGCCTCCCCCAAGCTTGTGGAAGACTCTCTTCTTGGAGTTGAGCAAAGTTGTATATTTCCTGCAAGGCAGCTTGCTTCTTATGGCCTGGGAAATATTTCTCATAGAAGTAATAGACCATATCTTGAGGACTACTCGCACATCCAGGAGCAAGAGAGGTGAACCAGGCTTTAGCGTCATCCTTTAGAGAGAAAGGAAACATCTTAAGGATATAGTAGTGGCGGATCTTCTCCTCATTAGTGAAAACGGTGGCTATATCGTGTAGTTTGGCAAGATGGGCTACGACCGTCTCAGACTCATAACCGTGAAAAGGATCAGATTCGACTAGAGAGATTATCTCAGGATCGACAGAGAATTCATAATCCTTATCGGTGATAAAGATAGTGAAGTGGCAAACTTCGGGTCGTATTTCATCCTAGCTTCCAGAGATTTTTCCTTCCACTTGAGAAGTAATTTCTCAGCGTCATAGGCATCCTTACACGCAAGAAAATCCTCAACTATCTCTCCCTCCATAACATAACCCTCAGGTATATCAGGCAATTCATATCTAGGAGAGCTAGATCTAGCAGGAGCAAAAACAGGTTCTATCTGAATAGTATCGACAGTTTCAGAAGCATCACGAGCATTGGCAGTAACTCTAGCAATATGATCATCAAGGAATACCCCTAGTGGCACATCAGGCAAAGTAGTATCTCTAGCAGTATCAAGCATAACATCATTAGGCAAAATAGCATCCCTAGCATCATCAAGCATATCATCTCTAGCAACATCAGGCATAGGATCTCTAGCAGTATCAAGCATAGTATCATCAGGCATAGTATCTCTAGCAGTATCAAGCATAGTATCAAGCATAGTATCATCAGGCATAGTATCTCTAGCAGTATCAAGCATAGTATCATCAGGCATAGCATCATAAGCATCATCAAGCACATGCGACATATCAAGATTTCTAGCAGGAGGTGATGTCGCAAACTTACTCATAACTGAAGGTGAATCAAGTGCACAGCTAGATGGCAATTCCTTACCTCCCCTCGTAGTTGAGGGCAAGACTTTGGTTTTTGGATCCTTCAAATTCTTCATAGTGATCAACAGATATAATTCCCAAGTAACTCAGAGAATATAGCAATACCTCCCCGGCAACGGCGCCAGAAAAATGCTGATGTCAGCTGTGCTTCCCTGGCAACGGCGCCAGAAAAATGCTGACTCCATAACAGCAGACCTTCCCTTGCAACGACACCAAAAGAATGCTGCTAGCACTCTCCGGCAATCGAAACTAGAAGAATGTTGTTGACGGCCCAACAGCGCGTGGGATCGTAGCAGTTTTCGAGGGTAGAGTATTCGACCCAAATTTATTGATCGCCAAATAGGAGGTGAGAGAATACTCTCGAGTATTAGCAGCTGAATTTGTCAGATTCAACCACACCTGAAAGATTAGTATCTGCAAGCAAAGTAGCAACAGCAAAGTAGCGAGTAACGGCAGTGGCAAGGAACATCAGTAGTGACAACAGTCGCAAGTAGCAACAGTAGCAAGCGACAATAGTAGCAACAGTAGCAGCAGAGCAAGACAAGTAACAGCAGCAAAGAAAAACAAGTAACAGCAGCAGCAACAGTAGCAAGTAATAGCAGCAGAGCAAAACAAGTAACAACAACAGTGGGACAAACTCGTAGGCAATGGGTCGGTCATTTGTTTGGATGATATTCATCATGCAACAGTTATAACACGGGGAGATATGTGGCTAGCTCCCGTTTGTCAATGTGATGTAGGCATGCATTCCGTGTGTCGTCATACGTGCTTAGGGAAAAGAACTTGCATGCCATCTATTGTCCATCCCTCCCGTGGCAGCGGGGTCCAAAAGGAAACTATGGGATATTAAGGTTCTCCTTTTAATAAAGAACCGGATGAACGCATTAGCACTTGGTGAACACATGAACTCCTCAAACTATGGTCATCACCGGGAGTGGTTCCGGTTATTATCACTCCGGGGTTGCCGGATCATAACACATAGTAGGTAAGTACAACTTGCAAGATCGGATCTAAAACACACATATATTGGTGACAACATAATAATTTCAGATCTGAAATCATGGCACTCGGGCCCTAGTGACAAGCATTAAGCATGGAAAAGTAGTGGCAACATCAATGTGAGAACATGGTGGATACTAGGGATGAATCCCCATCAAAACTAACTCGATTACATGATATATCTCATCCTACTCATCACCGGCCAGCGAGCCTACGAAAAGATTACTCACGAACGCGAAGAGATTCATGGAATTGAAGAGGGAAGAAGGTTGATGATGACGATGGTGACGATTTCCCCTCTCCGGAGCCCAAGACGGACTCCAGATCTGCCCTCCAGATGAAGAACAGGTTGTGGCGGCGCCTCCATATTGCAAACGCGACGGAATCTTCTCTTTGTATTTTTTCTGGGACGAAAGGGAACTTATAGACCTGAGATTGGGGGCGGCAGAGCTGTGTGGGCCCCACAAGCTTGCCCACCGCCACCAGGGGGTGGCGGAGGCAGGGCTTGTGGCCCACTGGCCCACCCCCAAAGGTGGTGGCGCAGATATTTTTCATATTTTCCAAAAATGCACCCCGTAAATTTTCAGGACGTTTGGAGAACTTTGATTTCTGCACAAATATAACACCAAGGCAATTCTGCTGAAAACATAGTCAGTCTAGGTTAGTTCCATTCAAATCATGCAAATTAGAGTCCAAAACAAGGGCAAAAGAGTTTGGAAAAGTAGATACGATGGAGACGTATCAATGCTCATTTTGGTATTGGGAAGAAGAATACATCGACTTATTGATAGAAGGAAACTTAATAGATGTCCGTGCACTCCTTAGTATAATTGAGCCTAAGGATGCAGCTACATGTTGATGTCTACGCACGCTTCTATTCTTGTAGACTATGTTGGGCCTCCAAGCGCAGAGGTTTGTAGGACGGCAGCAATTTCCCTCAAGTGGATGACCTAAGGTTTATCAAACTCGGGGAAGTAGAGGTTGAAGATGGTCTCTCTCAAGCAACCCTGCAATTAAGATACAAGAAGTCTCTTGTGTCCCCAACACACCTAATACAATTTTCAGTTGTATAGGTGCACTAGTTCGGCGAAGAGATGTTAAAATACAAGTGATATGGATGGTAAAACAAGGTATTGTAAATCTGAAATAAAAATGGCAGCAAGGTAGCAAGTGACAAAAGAGAGCATAAACAGTGTAACAATGGTGAGAAACAAGGCCTAGGCTTCATACTTTCACTAGTGACAACTCCCAACAACATTAACATAGTCTAATCACATGATATTCCCATTAAAACATGCAATGGAGACGTACTCGAAGGTCATTCCTTTGTGATCAAGAGAGGACGAGAATTATGTAGGGATACAAAAGCACACCCCAGAGTTCGTAGTTCTCATCTATGGGTTTCCTAATGTCACCGCCGGCCATCCAAAGAGAGTACCACAATCACCACAATGTATCTCAAGGATAGTCAAAGACAAGCACCGAGAGACTCTCAATCTTCAATCAATTGACAAAAGAGGAAATCGCTTATGAAAATATTCTTCTAATCCATGTCCAATAGACCGCTGTCACCATAGTCTCGGGGATTATACTAGATAAGATCAAGTGAGTACATCAATCCAATACATAGAAGAAGGGGAAACATCATGGGATCACCCTAGGTTAACATAGCCTATGATCATAATCAAGATCACATCATGATGAGAGAGAGAATTAACCACATAGCTAGTTTAGAAGACCTCAGCCCCGAGGAGGAACTACTCCCGTTCCATGGAGGGAGGAAGCAACGTCAATGGAGATGAATAAGGGGGCACTTCCCCGTCCTAGCAGGGTGCTGGCACAGGATTTCTGGTCCCCCGAAACTTGTTGGCGATGGCGGCGGAGATCGGAATTGCTTCTGGAGAAAAGGGTTCGGGAATCAGCGTTTCCTCTACGGGGGTAAAAATAGGAGCCAAGGTAGGGCACCAGAGGAGGTGGGGCCCACCTAAGCGACCCGTTGGTGCGACCAGGGGGTAGGCCATGCAGGGAGGCCGCCTGGGCAGGCCCTGACTCCCCTCTGGCCCACATTTGGTGCTCGGGAAGCTTCCCTCATGCTGATTTTTATATTTTTTTCTCAGGATTCTTGAGACTCGATAAATTGGGGAAAAAGTCCTTGTAAAAAAGACATCCGCAGACAGAAACTGGCACTGGGTGCACTTACTTAGTAGGTTAGTCTAAATATGTGTAAAAAGGTATTAAAGTGTAGCAAAATATATAACAATGTCACCCAAAAGTGTTGGAATTATGCCCTAGAGGCAATAATAAATGTATGGTTATTATTATAATTCCTGTATCAAGATAATAGTTTATTATCCATGCTATAGTTGTATTGAATGAAGACTCATTTACATGTGTGGATACATAGACAAAACACCGTCCCTAACATGCCTCTAGTTGGCTAGCCAGTTGATCAATGATAGTCAGTGTCTTCTGATTATGAACAAGGTGTTGTTGCTTGATGACTGGATCACGTCATTGGGAGAATCACGTGATGGACTAGACCCAAACTAACAGACGTAGCATGCTGATCGTGTCATTTTGTTGCTACTGTTTTCTGCGTGTCAAGTATTAATTCCTATGACCATGAGATCATATAACTCACTGACACCGGAGGAATGCTTTGTGTGTATCAAACGTCGCAACGTAACTGGGTGACTATAAAGATGCTCTACAGGTATCTCCGAAGGTGTTAGTTGAGTTAGTATGGATCAAGACTGGGATTTGTCACTCCGTATGACGGAGAGGTATCTCAGGGCCCACTCGGTAATACAACATCACACACAAGCCTTGCAAGCAATGTAACTTAGTGTAAGTTGCGGGATCTTGTATTACGGAGCGAGTAAAGAGACTTGCCGGTAAACGGGATTGAAATAGGTATGCGGATACTGACGATCGAATCTGAGGCAAGTAACATACCGAAGGACAAAGGGAATGACGTACGGAATTATACGAATCCTTGGCACTGAGGTTCAAACGATAAGATCTTCGTAGAATATGTAGGATCCAATATGGGCATCCAGGTCCCGCTATTGGATATTGACCGAGGAGTCTCTCGGGTCATGTCTACATAGTTCTCGAACCCGTAGGGTCTGCACACTTAAGGTTCGACGTTGTTTTATGCGTATTTGAGTTATATGGTTGGTTACCGAATGTTGTTCGGAGTCCCGGATGAGATCACGGACGTCACGAGGGTTTCCGGAATGGTCCGGAAACGAAGATTGATATATAGGATGACCTCATTTGATTACCGGAAGGTTTTCGGAGTTACCGGGAATGTGCCGGGAATGACGAATGGGTTCCGGGAGTTCACCTGGAGGGGGCAACACACCCCGGGGAAGCCCATAGGCATTTGGGGAGTCACACCAGCCCTTAGTGGGCTGGTGGGACAGCCCACAAGTGCCCAATGCGCCAAGAGAAGAAAATCAAGAGGAAAGAAAAAAAAGGGAAGGAGGTGGGAAGGGAAGGGGACTCCTCCCACCAAACCAAGTCCAACTCGGTTTGGGGGGGGGGGGTGTCCTCCCCCCCCTTGGCTCGGACGACTCCTTGGGGGTCCTTGGACCCCAAGGCAAGGCCCCCCTCCCTCCTCCTATATATATGGAGCAATTAGGGCTGATTTGAGATGACTTTCTCACGGCAGCCCGACCACATACCTCCATAGTTTTTCCTCTAGATCGCGTTTCTGCGGAGCTCGGGCGGAGCCCTGCTGAGACAACATCATCACCAACCTCCGGAGCACCGTCACGCTGCCGGAGAACTCTTCTACCTCTCCGTCTCTCTTGCTGGATCAAGAAGGCCGAGATCATCGTCGAGCTGTACGTGTGCTGAACGCGGAGGTGCCGTCCGTTCGGTACTAGATCGTGGGACTGATCGCGGGATTGTTCGCGGGGTGGATCGAGGGACGTGAGGACGTTCCACTACATCAACCGCGTTCTCTAACGCTTCTGCTATACGATCTACAAGGGTACGTAGATCACTCATCCCCTCTCGTAGATGGACATCATCATGATAGGTCTTCGTGCGCGTAGGAAAATTTTTGTTTCCCATGCGACGTTCCTGGCATCATGAGCTAGGTTCATGCGTAGATGTCTTCTCGAGTAGAACACAAAAGGTTTTGTGGGCGGTGATGTGCGCTTTTCTGCCCTCCTTAGTCTTTTCTTGATTCCGCGGTATTGTTGGATTGAAGCGGCTTGGACCGACATTACTCGTACGCTTACGAGAGACTGGTTTCATCGTTACGAGTAACCCCCTTTGCTCAAAGATGACTGGCAAGTGACGGTTTCTCCAACTTTAGTTGAATCGGATTTGACCGAGGAGGTCCTTGGATGAGGTTAAATAGCAACTCATATATGTCCGTTGTGGTGTTTGCGTAAGTAAGATGCAATCCTACTAGATACCCTTGGTCACCACGTAAAACATGGAACAACAAAATTAGAGGACGTCTAACTTGTTTTTGCAGGGTATGATTGTGATGTGATATGGCCAACGATGTGATGTGATATATTGGATGTATGAGATGATCATGTTGTAATAGAAATATCGACTTGCACGTCGATGGTACGGCAACCGGCAGGAGCCATAGGGTTGTCTTTATACTAATGTTTGTGCTTGCAGATGCGTTTACTATTTTGCTAGGATGTAGCTTTAGTAGTAATAGCATAAGTAGCACGACAACCTCGATGGCAACACGTTGATGGATGATCATGGTGTGGCGCCGGTGACAAGAAGATCGTGCCGGTGCTTTGGTGATGGAGATCAAGAAGCACGTGATGATGGCCATATCATGTCACTTATGAATTGCATGTGATGTTAATCCTTTTATGCACCTTATTTTTCTTAGAACGACGGTAGCATTATGAGGTGATCTCTCACTAAAATTTCAAGACGAAATTGTGTTCTCCCCGACTGTGCACCGTTGCTACAGTTCGTCGTTTCGAGACACCACGTGATGATCGGGTGTGATAGACTCAACGTTCACATACAACGGGTGCAAAACAGTTGCGCACGCGGAACACTCGGGTTAAGCTTGACGAGCCTAGCATGTGCAGACATGGCCTTGGAACACATGAGACCGAAAGGTCGATCATGAATCATATAGTTGATATGATTAGCATAGGGATGCTTACCACTAAAACTACTCTCAACTCACGTGATGATCGGACTTGGGATAGTGTAAGTGGATCATGAACCACTCAAATGACTAGAGAGATGTACTTTTTGAGTGGGAGTTTAGCATATAATTTGATTAAGTTGAACTCTAATTTTCTTGAACATAGTCTAAGTCCACTTTGAATATATTTGTGTTGTAGATCATGGCTCACGCAACAGTCATCCTGAATTTTAATACGTTCCTAGAGAAAGCTAAGTTGAAAGATTATGGAAGCAACTTTGTAGACTGGGCTCGTAATCTTAAGCTAATCTTACAAGCTGGGAAGAAGGATTATGTCCTTAATGCTGCGCTAGGAGATGAACCACCCGCTACGGCTGATCAGGATGTTAAGAACACTTGGTTAGCACGTAAGGAGGACTACTCAATAGTTCAATGTGCAGTCTTGTATGGCTTAGAACCGGGACTTCAACGTCGCTTTGAGCGTCATGGAGCATTTGAGATGTTCCAGGAGTTGGATTTTATCTTTCAGAAGAACGCCCGGATCGAGAGGTATGAGACCTCCGATAAATTCTATGCTTGCAAGATGGAGGAAAACTCGTCTATCAGTGAACATGTGCTCAAAATGTCTGGGTACTCAAACCGTCTAGCTGAATTGGGGATTGAACTCCCGCAAGAAGCTATCACTAGCAGAATCCTTCAATCACTGCCGCCAAGCTATAAAGGCTTTGTGTTGAACTACAACATGCAAGGGATGAACAAGTCTCCCGACGAGTTGTTTGCGATGCTGAAAGTCGCAGAGTCTGAACTCCGTAAAGAACATCAAGTGTTGATGGTGAGCAAGACCACTAGCTTCAAGAGAAACGGCAAAGGCAAGAAGGGCAATTCGAAGAAGAGCGGCAAGCCTGTTGCCAATCCACCGAAGAAACCCAAGGCTGGACCTAAGCCTGAAACAGAGTGCTTCTATTGCAAGGGTATGGGTCACTAGAAGGGCAATTGCCCCAAGTATCTGGCAGATAAGAAGGCGGGCAAAGAAAAATCAGGTATATTTGATATACATGTTATTGATGAGTACTTAACCGGCTCTCGTAGTAGTGCCTGGGTATTTGATACCGGTTCTGTTGCTCATATTTGCAACTCGAAGCAGGAACTGCGGAATAGACGAAGGCTGGCGAAAGACGAAGTGACGATGCACGTAGGAAACGGTTCCAAGGTTGATGCAATCGTCATCGGCACAGTGTCACTTCAGCTACCATCGGGATTAGTGATGAACTTAACTCATTGTTATTTAGTGCCTGCGTTGAGCATGAACATTATATCTGAATCTTGTTTATTGCGAGACGGTTACTCTTTTAAGTCTGAGAATAATGGTTGTTCTATTTCTATGAGTAACATCTTTTATCGTCATGCACCGAATGTGAGAGGATTGTTCATATTGAATCTTGATAGCGATACGCATATACATAACATTGAGACCAAAAGGGTTAGAGTAAACAATGATAGCGCCATATTTTTGTGGCACTGCCGTTTAGGTCATATTGGTGTAAAGCGCATGAAGAAACTCCATGCTGATGGACTTTTGGAGTCACTTGACTTTGATTCACTTGACACGTGCGAACCATGCCTCATGGGCAAGATGACTAAAACTCCGTTCTCCGGAACAATGGAGCGTGCAAGTGACTTGTTGGAAATCATACATACCGATGTGTGTGGACCAATGAGCGTAGAGGCACGCGGTGGATATCGTTATTTCCTCACCTTCACTGACGATTTAAGTAGATATGGTTATGTCTACTTGATGAAGCACAAGTCTGAAACGTTTGAAAGGTTCAAGAAATTTCAGAGTGAAGTGGAAAATCATCGTAACAAGAAGATCAAGTTCCTACGGTCTGATCGTGGGGGTGAATATCTGAGTTTCGAGTTTGGTGCTCACTTAAGACAATGTGGAATTGTTTCGCAGTTAACACCGCCTGGAACACCACAGCGTAATGGTGTGTCCGAACGTCGTAATCGTACTTTGTTAGAGATGGTGCGATCTATGATGTCTCTTGTTGATTTGCCGTTATCATTTTGGGGTTATGCATTAGAAACAGCTGCATTCACTTTAAATAGGGCACCATCAAAATCCGTTGATACGACACCATACGAACTGTGGTATGGCAAAAGGCCAAAGTTGTCGTTTCTTAAAGTTTGGGGATGTGATGGTTATGTCAAAAAGCTTCAGCCTGAAAAGCTGGAACCCAAAGCGGAAAAGTGCGTCTTCATAGGTTACCAAAAAGAGACAGTTGGGTACACCTTCTATCTCAAATCCGAGGGTAAAGTGTTTGTTGCTAAAACCGGAGCTTTTCTCGAGAAGGAGTTTCTCTCGAGAGAATTGAGTGGGAGGAAGATAGAACTTGACGAGGTTGTCGAACCTCTCATCCCTCTGGATGGTGGCGCAGGGCAAGGGGAAACCTCTGTCGTTGCGACGCCGGTTGAGGAGGAAGTTAATGATGATGATCATGAAACTCCAGTTCAAGTTTCTATTGAACCACGCAGGTCGACAAGATCACGCGCTGCTCCAGAGTGGTACGGTAATCCCGTCTTATCAATCATGTTGTTAGACAACAATGCACCTGCGAATTAGGAAGAAGCAATGGTGGGCCCAGATTCCAACAAATGGCTAGAAGCCATGAAATCCGAGATAGGATCCATGGATGAGAACAAAGTGTGGACTTCGGAGATACTGCCTGAGGGCCGCAAGGCTATTCAGAACAAATGGATCTTTAAGAAGAAGACGGACGCTGACGGTAATGTGACCGTTTATAAAGCTCGACTTGTGGCAAAGGGTTTTTCACAAGTTCCAGGAATTGACTACGATGAGACTTTCTCTCCCGTGGCAATGCTTAAGTCCGTCAGAATCATGTTAGCAATAGCTGCATTTTTCGATTATGAAATCTGGCAGATGGATGTCAAAACGGCGTTCCTTAACGGTTTCCTTAAGGAAGAGTTGTATATGATGCAACCCGAAGGTTTTGTCGATCCTAAAAATGCTGACAAGGTGTGCAAGCTCCAGCGATCCATTTATGGACTGGTGCAAGCATCTCGGAGTTGGAACAAACGCTTTGATGAGGTGATCAAAGCATTTGGGTTTATACAAGTGGTTGGAGAATCTTGTATTTACAAGAAAGTGAGTGGGAGCTCTGTGGCGTTTCTAAAATTATATGTGGATGACATATTACTGATTGGAAACAACGTAGAGCTTTTGGAGAGCATAAAAGGTTACTTGAATAAAAGTTTCTCTATGAAGGACCTAGGAGAAGCTGCTTACATTCTAGGCATTAAGATCTATAGGGATAGATCAAAACGCCTGATAGGACTTTCACAAAGCACATACCTTGATAAAGTTTTGAAGAGGTTCAAAATGGAACAGTCCAAGAAAGGGTTCTTGCCAGTTTTACAAGGTACGAGATTGAGTAAGACTCAGTGCCCAGCAACTGATGAAGATAGAGAGCATATGCGCTCCGTCCCCTATGCTTCAGCCATAGGTTCTATCATGTATGCAATGTTGTGCACTAGACCGGATGTTAGCCTGGCCATAAGTATGGCAGGTAGGATCCAGAGTAATCCAGGAGTGGATCACTGGACAGCGGTCAAGAATATCCTGAAGTACCTGAAAAGGACTAAGGAGATGTTTCTCGTGTATGGAGGTGACGAAGAGCTCGCCGTAAAAGGTTACGTCGATGCAAGCTTTGACACAGATCCGGACGACTCTAAGTCGCAAAGCGGATACGTATTTATTCTTAATGGGGGTGCAGTAAGCTGGTGCAGTTCCAAGCAAAGCGTCGTAGCAGATTCTACATGTGAAGCAGAATACATGGCTGCCTCGGAGGCGGCTAAGGAGGGTGTCTGGATGAAGCAGTTCATGACGGATCTTGGAGTGGTGCCAAGTGCACTGGATCCGATAACCTTGTTCTGTGACAACACTGGTGTCATTGCCTTAGCAAAGGAACCATGTTTTCACAAGAAGACCAGACACATCAAACGACGCTTCAACCTCATCCGCGACTACGTCGAGGAAGAGGACGTAAATATATGCAAAGTACACACGGATCTGAATGTAGCGGACCCGCTGACTAAACCTCTTCCACGGCCAAAACATGATCGACACCAGAACTGTATGGGTGTTAGATTTATTACAATGTAATTCACATGGTGATGTGAGGGCTAGATTATTGACTCTCGTGCAAGTGGGAGACTGTTGGAATTATGCCCTAGAGGCAATAATAAATGTATGGTTATTATTATAATTCCTGTATCAAGATAATAGTTTATTATCCATGCTATAATTGTATTGAATGAAGACTCATTTACATGTGTGGATACATAGACAAAACACCGTCCCTAGCATGCCTCTAGTTGGCTAGCCAGTTGATCAATGATAGTCAGTGTCTTCTGATTATGAACAAGGTGTTGTTGCTTGATGACTGGATCACGTCATTGGGAGAATCACGTGATGGACTAGACCCAAACTAATAGACGTAGCATGCTGATCGTGTCATTTTGTTGCTACTGTTTTCTGCGTGTCAAGTATTTATTCCTATGACCATGAGATCATATAACTCACTGACACCGGAGGAATGCTTTGTGTGTATCAAACGTCGCAACATAACTGGGTGACTATAAAGATGCTCTACAGGTATCTCCGAAGGTGTTAGTTGAGTTAGTATGGATCAAGACTGGGATTTGTCACTCCGTATGACGGAGAGGTATCTCAGGGCCCACTCGGTAATACAACATCACACACAAGCCTTGCAAGCAATGTAACTTAGTGTAAGTTGCGGCATCTTGTATTACGGAACGAGTAAAGAGACTTGCCGGTAAACGGGATTGAAATAGGTATGCGGATACTGACGATCGAATATCGGGCAAGTAACATACCGAAGGACAAAGGGAATGATGTACGGGATTATACGAATCCTTGGCACTGAGGTTCAAACGATAAGATCTTCGTAGAATATGTAGGATCCAATATGGGCATCCAGGTCCCGCTATTGGATATTGACCGAGGTGTCTCTCGGGTCATGTCTACATAGTTCTCGAACCCGCAGGGTCTGCACACTTAAGGTTCGACGTTGTTTTATGCGTATTTGAGTTATATGGTTGGTTACCGAATGTTTTTCGGAGTCCCGGATGAGATCACGGACGTCACGAGGGTTTCCGGAATGGTCCGGAAACGAAGATTGATATATAGGATGACCTCATTTGATTACCGAAAGGTTTTCGGAGTTACCGGGAATGTGCCGGGAATGACGAATGGGTTCCGGGAGTTCACCGGGAGGGGGCAACCCACCCCGGGGAAGCCCATAGGCATTTGGGGAGTCACACCAGCCCTTAGTGGGCTGGTGGGACAGCCCACAAGTTCCCAATGCGCCAAGAGAAGAAAAATCAAGAGGAAAGAAAAAAAAAGGGAAGGAGGTGGGAAGGGAAGGGGACTCCTCCCACCAAACCAAGTCCAACTCGGTTTGGGGGGGGGAGTCCTCCCCCCCTTGGCTCGGCCGACTCTTTGGGGGTCCTTGGACCCCAAGGCAAGGCCCCCCTCCCTCCTCCTATATATATGGAGCAATTAGGGCTGATTTGAGACGACTTTCTCACGGCAGCCCGACCACATACCTCCATAGTTTTTCCTCTAGATCGCGTTTCTGCGGAGCTCGGGCGGAGCCCTGCTGAGACAAGATCATCACCAACCTCTGGAGCGCCGTCACGCTGCCGGAGAACTCTTCTACCTCTCCTTCTCTCTTGCTGGATCAAGAAGGCCGAGATCATCGTCGAGCTGTACGTGTGCTGAACGCGGAGGTGCCGTCTGTTCGGTACTAGATCGTGGGAATGATCGCGGGATTGTTCGCGGGGCGGATCGAGGGACGTGAGGACGTTCCACTACATCAACCGCGTTCTCTAACGCTTCTGCTGTACGATCTACAAGGGTACGTAGATCACTCATCCCCTCTCGTAGATGGACATCATCATGATAGGTCTTCGTGCGCGTAGGAAAATTTTTGTTTCCCATGCGACGTTCCCCAACGAAAAGATCATGGAACAAGCAAAAATTATAGATACGTTTGGGACGTATCACATGTGCAATTAGAAAAGAAATTAGAGGGAAAACAACGTCAACTTCTTTAGAAACAAAGCCGAAGAATGAAGAATGCAAGATAAAAGAACCCAGATCAATAATGAATGCATGAACACGATGTTGATCCAACTAGTGGGAACAGTTATGGAAGTTGGATATTTTTTTAAATGTCTAATTGTAGTTCTTTTTTTCTTTGCTCTTGCTGTTTTAGGAAAGATTTGGTGGATTATGATGTATCCAGTGCCTTTGAAGAAAATAAAAAAGCAACATAATGTGTTTTCATGCCTGAAAATGAAATGAAAATAAATGATTTTGCGAGCCAGCGTGGGCGGCGGTCAAGCAGACCCTGCAAAACGGACCCATGTGAAAGTATATTTCCATTTTGCGGGGACTGCTCGGCCGCCGCCCACGCCGACCCATAAAAACATTTTTTCGCGGACTGCAAACGACTTTTACGGGTCAACTTTATACGGGGTCTACTACAGATGCTCTAAGGCTGGCCCAAACTAGACCGACTGGATGTGTCTGGTTAGGCGTGAGGGCAGTCGACAGCTGAGCAACTCGTCTCGTACCTCTCCCTCCTACGATTCCAAATGAATTCCCATTACCTAACCTAGTCGAACTGTTGCATGCAACGGTGGCAAGCTACTTCAGGTCCTGCTCCGGTGATCGAACCTCCAAATCTCCTTCGGTCCTTCCCATCCCGTTCGGTTGGACCTTTGTGCACTAGTAGAAAACAGGTCTTTCATTTGACCCTTTAGTCCTAGTTTGGTTTTGAACCAGGACTAATGTGACCATTAGTCCCGGTTCCAGCGGCTAGGAGCGATCGGGGGGCATGGGCACCATAGTCCCGGTTCAATTTGGACCTATAGTACCGGTTAAAGTGTTGGTGGCAGTCTGGTGTCAGGCTGGGGCCCCCACTAGCCCCTTTCGTCCCGGTTTGTATCACAAACCAGGACTATAGGTAGACCTTTAGCCCCGGTTTCTGATACAAACCGGGACTAAAGATTTTCCTATATAAACCCCTTCGTCCAGCCCGAGCACATTGCTCTATTTTCTCCATTCCCCTATCTGTTCTCCCCCTTGGCTCGAGCTCAACCTCCATTTTTTGCCAAGATTTGTCAAGGCTTAAGGCACCCTATCTCTCCAAGTGTTCACAAAGGTTATGAACTTTGTCCTTTCACCTCTCATTGCTAGATCGGCTCGTGTAATGCTATATAAGTATAGTGATTCGTGGATTTTAGTTTGGGAGTAATTATGTGGTAGTTTATTTGATTTATATGCAATTTGAGCTCAAATTAACTTGCTAGTTTGCATATGTGTAGGTGTGGTTTACTTAGTGTCGTCCCCGTCCTAAGCACCATCGATCACCTGCACCGTCTCATCGCGGTCGGCACCACGCCTTGGTGAGCCCCTTGTTCTTATCCTTTTACAAAAAAGATCTTATTTTTATGATTTAGATATTTGCTTGTATAATTTTCGTACTTGTATGATTGCTTGTTATATATAGTTCCATGCTTTTGATATCCGTGCCCGTCGGCCCTCGTCCGGTTTACGATTCGGATGTGGTATATTCTCTTTTTAATTATTTGTTGCATTTTGTGTTTATGACAATTATGCCCATGAAGTTGACATAGATTTTTTTATCTAGGAGTTAGTTGAACCGGAAATTCCAACAGACCCTATTTTCAAGAAGTTAAATTTACTTGAAAAAGAAAATAAGGATTTGAAAGGAAAATTTAAAAGTGTTGAAGAAGAGAAGATGATATTGGAGTTGTACGTTGCCGATGTCGTCGATGATCACAAGATCAAGATGGATGCAATGCGCTTGAAGATTAGAAGGATTAGAAAATATGCCCTTAATAAAGAGGCTTGGTATCACTGTGATGTTGGATCAATTGTTACCTTAGTTGCGATCTTGGTCGCATTTATTCTTGCATTTAAATGCTTTAGCTAGAAACTCTTCTATGTTGTTTTATGAGAATAAGTGTGCATGAACCATATGTGTGAACTTGTATTAATTTGGTCTTTTCGGTCTCGTGTAATAAAGATGAACCGGCAATGGATGTACGATGACTGACGCTCTCCCTAGTTCATTAATGACTTGTAGAGTTTTCTGCGTGCGGCTAAGGCAAGCCAACAGGATGGTTTTATGTGTTGTCCATGTGTTGTCTGTAAGAATGATAAAACTTACTCTAAGTCAAGAGTCATTCACGTCCACCTGTTCACGTCCGGTTTCATATCCGGTTATAACTGTGGACCAAGCACGAAGAAAGAGGGGTTCTAATGGAAGAGAATGAAGAAAATGATGATGATGGCTATCCTGCGTTCCCTGAATACGATGGTACTATAATGGGGGAAGAAGCTGAAGTAGAGTGATACGTCTCCAACGTATCTATAATTTTTGATGGTTCCATGCTATTATATTGTCTTCTTTGAATGTTTTATATGCATGAATATGCTATTTTATATCTTTTTTGTGACTAACCTGTTAACTCAGTGCCAAGTGCCAGTTTCTGTTTTTTCCGTGTTTTTGACCCTTTTTCAGGCGGAGTCCAAACAGAATAAATCTTTCGCGATGATTTTTTATGGAAAATATCAAAAATACCGGAGAAGAGTCCCGAGGAAGCCACAAGCCTGGGGGCGCCCCCACCTCCCTGGCCGCGCCCCAAGGGCTTGTTACTCCCTCGTGGGTCCCCCTGACTTGTTCTCGACGACATGTGGTCTTATAAATACGGAAACCTCCAGAAAGAAACCTAGATCGGGAGTTCCGCCGCCGCAAGCCTCTGTAGCCACCAGAAACCAATCTGGAGGCCGTTCCGGCACCTTGTCAGAGGGGGAATCCATCTCCGGTGGCCATCTTCATCATCCCGGCAATCTCCATGACAAGGAGGGAGTAGTTCTCCCTCGGGGTTGAGGGTATGTACCAGTAGCTATGTGTTTGATCTCTCTCTCTCGTGTTCTTGAGATGTCTTGATCTCGATGTACCGTGGGCTTTGCTACTATAGTTGGATATTATGATGTTCTTCCCCCTCTCCCTTCTTGTAATGAATTGAGTTTCCCCTTTGAAGTTATCTTATCGGATTGAGTCTTTGAGAACACTCGATGTATGTCTTGCACGTGTCTATCTGCTGTGGTCAACTTGCGGGTTTGTGACAATTGGGAACCTATGCATATGGGTTGGGACACTTAGATTCATGTGAGTACTCGATGTATGATTTGGTGATCAACTTGCGGGTTTGTGACATTGGGAACCTATGCATAGGGGTTGGCACACGTTTTGACTCTCCGGTAGAAACTTCGGGGCACTCTTTGAAGTGCTATGTGTTGGTTGATTAGATGATTCTGAGATTATGTGATGCATATCGTATAATCATGCCCATGGATACTTGAGGTGACAATGGAGTATCTAGGTGACATTAGGGTCTTGGTTGATATGTATCTTAAGGTGTTATTCTAGTATGAACTCTATGATGGATCGATCAGAAAGAATAACTTTGTGGTGCTTTCGTACCTGACAATAATCTCTTCGTTTGTTCTCCGCTATTAGTGACTTTGGAGAGACTCTTTGTTGCATGTTGAGGGCTAGTTATATGATCCAATTATGTTATCATTGTTGAGAGAACTTCCACTAGTGAAAGTATGAACCCTAGGCCTTGTTTCCACGTATTGCAATACCGTTCGTGCTCACTTTTGTTACTAGTTACCTTGCTGTTTTTGTAATTTCAGATTACAAAAACCTATATCTACCATCCATATTGCACTTGTTTCACCATCTCTTCGCCGAACTAGTGCACCTATACAACTTACCATTGTATTGGGTGTGTTGGGGACACAAGAGACTCTTTGTTATTTGGTTGCAGGGTTGCTTGAGAGAGACCATCTTCATCCTATGCCTCCCGCGGATTGATAAACCTTAGGTCACCCACTTGAGGGAAAATTGCTACTGTCCTACAAACCTCTGCACTTGGAGGCCCAACAACGTCTACAAGAAGAAGGATGCGTAGTAGACATCATAGAGGCACCAGATGAGCCTGCTGATGATCTTGGTCGGGCCATTGCTGATGCAAAGAGAAATTGCACAAGTGAAAATGAGAAGGTTAAGTTGTAGTGCATGTTGGAGGATCACAAGAAATTGTTGTACCCAAATTGCGAAGATGACAAGAAGCAGCTGAGTACCACACTGGAATTGTTGCAATGGAAGGCAGAGAATGGTGTATCTGACAAGGGTTTTGAAAAGTTGTTGAAATTGTTGAAGAAGATGCTTCCAAAGGACAATGAATTTCCCGACTATACGTACGACGCAAAGAAGACTATCTGCCCGCTAGGATTAGAGGTGCAGAAGATACAAGCATGCCCTAATGACTGCATCCTGTACCGCGGTGAGGAGAACGTGAATTTGAATGCATGCATCGGTATGCGGTGCCGAGCACTATAAGATCGGTCGCGATGACCCTAGTGAGGATGTTGAGGTCTAGTTGTTGGGGAACGTCGCAAGGGAAACAAAAAAATTCCTACGCGCACGAAGACCTATCATGGTGATGTCCATCTATGAGAGAGGATTTCCGATCTACGTACCCTTGTAGATCGCACAGCAGGAAGCGTTAAGAAACGCGGTTGATGTAGTGGAACGTCCTCACGTCCCTCGATCCGTCCCGCGAACCGTCCCACGAACCGTCCCGCGATCCGTCCTACGATCCGCTCCGATCTAGTGCCGAACAGACGGCACCTCCGCGTTCAGCATTCGGTAACCAACCATATAACTCAAATACGCATAAAACAACGTCGAACCTTAAGTGTGCAGACCCTGCGGGTTCGAGAACTATGTAGACATGACCCGAGAGACTCCTCGATCAATATCCAATAGCGGGACCTAGATGCCCATATTGGATCCTACATATTCTCCAAAGATCTTATCGGTTGAACCTCAGTGTCAAGGATTCCTATAATCTCGTATGTCATTCCCTTTGTCCTTCGGTATGTTACTTGCCCGAGATTCGATCGTCGGTATCCGCATACCTATTTCAATCTCGTTTACGGACAAGTCTCTTTACTCGTTCCGTAATAAAATATCACGTGACATACACTAACTCACATTGCTTGCAAGGCTTGTGTGTGATGTTGTATTACCGAGTGGGCCCCGAGATACCTCTCTGTCACACGGAGTGACAAATCCCAGTCTTGATCCATACTAACTCAACGGACACCTTCGGAGATACCTGTAGAGCATCTTTATAGTCACCCAGTTACGTTGTGACATTTGATACGCACAAGGTATTCCTCCGGTGCCAGTGAGTTATATGATCTCATGGTCATAGGAATAAATACTTGACACACAGAAAAACAGTAGCAACAAAATGACACGATCAACATGCTACGTTCATTAGTTTGGGTCTAGTCCATCACATGATTCTCCTAATGATGTGATCCCGTTATTATGTGACAACACTTGCCTATGGTCAGGAAACCTTGACCATCTTTGATCAACGAGCTACTCAACTAGAGGCTTACTAGGGATAGTGTTTTGTCTATGTATCCACACAAGTATTGTGTTTCCAATCAATAGAATTATAGCATGGATAATAAACGATTATTATGAACAAGGAAATATAATAATAAAAAAAATTATTACCTCTAGGGCATATTTCCAACAGTCTCCCACTTGCACTAGAGTCAATAATCTAGTTCACATCACCATGTGATTTCAATGAATCCAACACCCATATAGGTCTGGGGTCTCATCACGTCTTGCTCGTGAGAGAGGTTTTAGTCAACGGTTCTGAAAATTTCAGATCCGTGTGTTCTTTACAAATTTTTATGTCATCTTATGGATGCTGCTATTACGTGCTATTCGGAAATACTCCAAATATCTACTCTACTGTACGAATCCGTTTCACTACTCATAGTTATTCGGATTAGTGTCAAAGCTTGCATCGACGTAACCCTTTACGACGAACTCTTTAACCACCTCCATAATCGAGAAAAAATTCCTTAGTCCATTAGCTACTAAGGATAACTTTGACCGCTGATCAGTGATTCAATCCTGGATCACTCTGCGTACCTCTTAACAGACTTGTAGCAAGGCACTCATCAGGTGCGGTACTCAGCATGGCATACTTCAGAGTCTACAGCTAAGGTATAGAAGACGACCTTCGCCTATTCTCTTTATTCTGTCGGGGTCGGGTTTTGAGTCTTACTCAAATACACACCTTACAACACAACCAAGAACTCCTTCTTTGCTGATCTATTTTGAACTCTTTCAAAAACTTGTCAAGGCATGCATCTTGTTGAAACTTCTATTAAGCGTTTCGATCTATCTCCATAGATCTTGATGCTCAATGTTCAAGTAGCGCAATCCGGGTATTCCTTTGAAAAACTCCTTTCAAAAAACCTCTTATGCTTTACAGAAACTCTACATTACTTCTGATCCACAATATGTCAACTACATATACTTATCAGAAATTCTGTAGTGCTCCCACTCACTTCTTTGGAAAAACAAGTTTCTCATAAACCTTGTACAAACCCAAAATCTTTTATCATCTCACCAAAGTGTATATTCCAACTCCGAGATGCTTGCACCAGTCCATTGAAGGATCGCTGGAGCTTGCATACTTGTTAGTATCTTTAGGATCGACAAAACCTTCTGGTTGTATTACATACAATCTTTCCTCAAGTAAAACATCGAGGAAACAATGTTTTGACATCCTATGTGCAATACTTCACAAATAATGCAGCAATTACTAACATAATTCCAACAGACTTTTAGCATCGCTGCGAGTGAGAAAGTCACATCATAGTCAACTCTTTGATCTTGTCAAAAACATCTTTGCGACAAGTCGAGCTTTTCTTAATAGTGACTTATCACCATTATTGTTTGTCTTCCTTTTAAAGATCCATCTTTATTTAATAGTCTTACTACCATTAAGCAGTTCTTCCAAAGTCTAAACTTTGTTTTATACAAGGATTCTCTCTCGGATTTCATGGCCTCCAGCCATTTGTTGGAATCTGGGCCCACCATTGCTTCTCCATAACTCGTGGGTTCATTGTTGTTCAACAACATGACCTCCAAGACAGGGTTACCGTACCACTCTGTAGTAGTACGCGACCTTGTCGACCTACAGGTTTTTAGTAACTTGATCTGATGCTCAATGATCACTATCATCAGCTTCCACTTCAATTGGTGTAGGCGCCACATGAACAACTTTCTGCGCCCTGCTACACACTAGTTGAAGTGATGGTTCAATAACCTCATCAAGTTCTATCACCCTCCCACTCAATTCTTTCAAGAGAAACCTTTCCTCGAGAAAGGACCAGTTTCTAGAAACAAACACTTTGCTTCCGGATCTGACATAGGAGATGTACCCAACTGTTTTGGATATCCTATGAAGATGCATTTATCCGCTTTGGGTTCGAGCTTACCAGACTGAAACTTTTTCACATAAGTGTCGCAGCCCCAAACTTTTTAGAAACGACAGCTTAGATTTCTCTAAACCTCAGTCTATACTGTATCATCTCAACGGAATTACGCGGTGCCCTATTTAAAGTGAATGCGGTTGTCTCTAATGCATAACCCATAAATGATAGTGGTAATTAGATAAGAGACATCATAGCATGCACCATATCAAATATGTCGCGGCTATGACACCATCACACCATTGTGTTCTTGGTGGCATGAATTGCAAAACAACTTCCACATTGTCTTAAATGTGTACCAAAACTCGCAACTCAGATATTCATCTCTATGATCATATCGTAGACAGTTTATCCTCTTGTTACGATGAACTTCACTCTGAAATAGAATTGAACTCTTTCAATATTTAAGACTTGTGATTCATTAAGTAAATACTCCTATATCTACTCAAATCGTCATTGAAGTAAGAACATAATGATATCCACTTCGTGCCTTAGCACCCATTGGACTGCATACATCAAAATGTATTACTTCCAACAAGTTACTATCTTGTCTCATCTCAATGAAAACAAGGCCTTGCTCATGTGGTATGATTTGCATGTCACAAGTGATTCAAAATCAAGTGAGTTTAAAGATCCATCAGTATAGAGCCTCTTCATGCAATTTATACCAACACGACTCAAGCGGCAGTGCCACAAGTAAGTGGTACTATCATCATTACCTTGTATCTTTTGGCACCAATATCATGAACATGTGTAAAACTACGATCGAGATTCAATAAACCATTGAAGGTGATTATTCAAGCAAATAGAGTAACCATTATTCCTTTTAAATGAATAAGTGTATTGCAATAAACACGATCTAATCATGTTCATGCTTAATGCAAGCACCAAATAACAATTATTTAGGTTTAACACCAACCCCGATGGTAGAGGGAGCGTGCGATGTTTGATCATATCAACCTTGGAAACACTTCCAACATGTATCATCACCTCGCCTTTAGCTAGTCTCCGTTTATTCCGTAGCTTTCATTTCATGTTACTAATCACTTAGTAACCGAACCGGTATCCAATACCCTCGCGCTACTAGGAGTACTAGTAAAGTACACAACAACATCATGTATATCAAATATACTTCCGTCGACTTTGCCAACCTTCTTATATACCAAGCATCTAGGGTAGCTCCGCCTTAGTGACCGTTCCCCTGATAAAAGAAGCACTTAGTCTTGGGTTTGGGTTTAATCTTGGGTCTCTTCATTAGTGCATCAACTGTTTTGCTGTTTCACGAAGTATCCCTTCTAGCCCTTGCCTTTCTTGAAACTTAGTGGTTTTTACTAACCATCAACTATTGATGCTCCTTCTTGATTTCTACTTTCGCAGTGTAAAACATCGCGAATCGCTCAAAGATCATTGTATCTATCCTTGATATGTTATAGTTCATCACGAAGCTCTCTCAGCTTGGTGGCAGTTGTCGGGTAACGTAGCATTAATTCAAAAAAATTCCCACGCATGTTCAGATCTTCCTATGGAGAGACCAGCAACGAGAGAGGGCTAAGAGCATCTTCGTACCTTTGAAGATCGCTAAGCGGAAGCGTTGCTAGAACGCGGTTGATGGAGTCGTACTCGCGGCGATTCCGATCTAGTGCCGAACAACGGCACCTCCGCGTTCAACACACGTCCAGCCCGGTGACGTCTCCCGCACCTTGATCCAGCAAGGAGGAGGGAGACGTTGGGGACGAAGTCCAGAAACACGACGGCGTGGTGTCGGTGGAAAGACGAGGTCTCCCGGCAGGGCTTCGCCAAGCGCCGGCAGAGAGGAGGAGGGAGAGGAGCAGGGCTGCGCCGAGAGAGAGAGAGAGAAAACGGTGTACTCCAAAGGCCAAAAGTGCCCACTATATATAGGGGAAGGGGAGAGGGGGTGCCACCCCTAGGGTTCCCACCCAAGGGGGTGCGGCAGCCCTCCCAGATGGGTGGTGCGGCGGCCAGAGGGGGAGGAGGGGGTGGCGCACCCACTGGTGGGCCTTAGGCCCACCTGGCCTAGGGTTTGCCCCCCCTTTTTCTTTCCCTTGCGCCATGGGCTGAGTGGGGAGGCGCACCAGCCCACCTAGGGGCTGGTTCCCACCCCCACTTGGCCCACCTTACCTCCCGGGGTCGTTGCCCCCCTTCGGTGGTCCCGGTGGTCCCGGTACGTTACCGGTGATACCCGAAACACTTCCGGTGTCCGAAACCATCCGTCCTATATATCAATCTTTACCTCCGGACCATTCCGGAGCTCCTCGTGACGTCTGGGATCTCATCCGGGATTCCGAACAACTTTCGGTAACCTCGTACAACAATTCCCTATAACCCTAGCGTCATCGAACCTTAAGTGTGTAGACCCTACGGGTTCGGGAGACACGCAGACATGACCGAGACACCTCTCTGGCCAATAACCATCAGCGGGGTCTGGATACCCATGGTGGCTCCCACTAGCTCCACGATGATCTCATCGGATGAACCACGATGTCAAGGATTCAATCAATCCCGTATACGATTCCCTTTGTGTGTCGGTATAGAACTTGCCCGAGATTTGATCGTCGGTATACCTATACCTTGTTCAATCTCGTTACCGGTACGTCTCTTTACTCGTTCCGTAGCACGTCATCGTGTGACTAACTCCTTAGTCACATTGAGCTCATGATGATGTTCTACCGAGTGGGCCCAGAGATACCTCTCCGTCACACGGAGTGACAAATCCCGATCTCGATTCGTGCCAACCGAACAGACACTTTCGGAGGTACCCGTAGTGCACCTTTATAGTCACCCAGTTACGTTGTGACGTTTGATACACCCAAAGCACTCCTACGGTATCCGGGAGTTGCACAATCTCACGGTCGAAGGAAAAGATACTTGACATTAGAAAAGCATTAGCATACGAACAATACGATCTAGTGCTAGGCTTAGGATTGGGTCTTGTCCATCACATCATTCTCCCAATGATGTGATCCCGTTATCAACGACATCTAATGCCCATGATCAGGAAACCATGATCATCTATTGACTAACAAGCTAGCCAACTAGAGGCTTGCTAGGGACACATTGTGATCTATTCATTCACACATGTATTACTGTTTCCTGTTAATACAATTATAGCATGAACGATAGACGATTATCATGAACAAGGAAATATGATAATAACCATTTTATTATTGCCTCTAGGGCATATTTCCAACAGTCTCCCACTTGCTCTAGAGTCAATAATCTAGTTACATTGTGATGTATCGAACACCCATAGCATCATGGTGTTGATCATGTTTTGCTCGTGGAAGAGGTTTAGTCAACGGGTCTGCAATATTCAGATCCGTGTGTACTTTACAAATATCTATCACTCCACTCTGGACATGGTCCTGGATGGAGTTGTAGCGGCGCTTGATGTGCTTCGTCTTCTGGTGAAACCTGGGCTCCTTGGCTATGGCAATGGCTCCAGTGTTATCACAGAAGAGTGTCATAGGACCCGACGCGCTCGGAACCACTCCAAGGTCGGTGATGAGCTCCTTCATCCAAATTCCTTCATGAGCCGCTTCTGAAGCAGCTATGTACTCCGCTTCACATGTAGATGCTGCCACGACTTCTTGCTTGCTGCTGCACCAGCTCACTGCCCCACCATTCAACACATATACGTATCCGGTTTTTTACTTAGAGTCATCCGGATCTGTGTCGAAGCTAGCGTCGACGGAACCCTTTACGACGAGCTCTTCGTCACCTCCATAAAGGAGAAACATTTCCTTAGTCCTTTTCAGGTACTTAAGGATATTCTTGACCGCTGTCCAGTGTTCCGCACCGGGATTACTTTGGTACCTCCCTACCAAGCTTATGGCAAGGTTTATATCAGGTCTGGTACACATCATGGCATACATTAGAGAGCCCACGGCTGAAGCGTAGGGGACAGAACTCATCTTCTCTCTATCTGCTCCCGTGGTCGGCGACTGAGTCTTACTCAATCTCATACCTTGCAAAACTGGCAAGAACCCTTTCTTTGAGTTTTCCATATTGAACTTCTTCAATATCTTGTCAAGGTATGTACTTTGCGAAAGACCTATGAGGCATCTCGATCTGTCTCTATAGATCTTGATGCCTAATATGTATGCAACTTCTCCAAGGTCCTTCATTGAAAAACTCTTGTTCAAATAGGCCTTTATGCTCTCCAAAATCTCTATATCATTCCCCATCAACAATATGTCATCCACATATAGTACAAGGAAAGCTACAGAGCTCCCACTCACTTTCTTGTACAGACAGGCTTCTCCGTAAACCTGTATGAACCCAAACGCCTTAATCACCTCATTAAAGCGAATGTTCCAACTCCGAGATGCTTGCACCAGCCCATAGATGGAGCGTTGGAGCTTGCATACTATGTTAGCACCCTTAGGATCGACAAAACCTTCTGGTTGCATCATATACAACTCTTCCTTAAGGTTCCCGTTAAGGAACGCTGTTTTGACGTCCATTTGCCAAATTTCATAATCACAAAAGGCGGCAATTGCTAACATGATTCGGACTGATTTCAGCTTCGCTACAGGAGAGAAGGTCTCTTTGTAGTCAACTCCTTGAATTTGTCGAAAACCCTTTGCGACAGGTCGAGCTTTGTAAACGGTTACATTACCGTTTGCATCAGTCTTCTTCCTTAAGATCCATTTATTTTCTATGGCTCGCCGGTCATCGGGCAAGTCCACCAAAGTTCATACTTTGTTCTCATACATGGATCCTATCTCGGATTTCATGGCCTCAAGCCATTTGTTGGAATCCGGGCCCGCCATCTCTTCTTTATAGTTGAAGGTTCACCGTTGTCTAACAACATGATTTCCATCACAGGGTTGCCGTACCACTCTGGTGCGGAGCGTACCCTTGTGGACCTTCACGGTTCAGTAGTAACTTGATCCGAAGCTTCATGATCATCATCATTAACTTCCTCTTCAGTCGGTGTAGGCACCACAGGAACAACTTCTTGAGCTGCGCTACTTTCCTGTTCGAGAGGGGGTGTAATTACCTCATCAAGTTCTACCTTCCTCCCACTTACTTCTTTCGAGAGAAACTCTTTCTCTAGAAAGGATCCGTTCTTGGCAACAAAGGTTTTACCTTCGGATCTAAGATAGAAGGTATACCCAATAGTTTCCTTAGGGTATCCTATGAATACGCATTTCTCCGCTTTGGGTTCGAGCTTTTCTGGTTGAAGTTTCTTTACATAAGCATCGCAGCCCCAAACTTTAAGAAACGACAACTTAGGTTTCTAGCCAAACCATAGTTCATACGGTGTCGTCTCAACGGATTTAGACGGTGCCCTATTTAAAGTGAATGCTGCAGTTTCTAATGCGTATCCCGAAAATGATAGCGGTAAGTCGGTGAGAGACATCATAGATCGTACCATATCTAATAAAGTGCGATTACGACATTCAGACACTCCGTTGCGCTGCGGTGTGCCAAGCGGCGTCAGTTGTGAAACGATTCCACACTTCCTTAGGTGTGTGCCAAACTCGTGACTCAAATATTCTCCTCCACAATCAGATTGTAGACATTTAATTTTTCTGTCACGTTGATTCTCAACCTCACTCTGAAATTCCTTGAACTTTTTAAACGTCTCAGATTTGTGCTTCATCAAGTAGATATACCCATACCTACTCAAATCATCGGTGAGAGTGAGAACATAATGATAACCACCGCGAGCTTCAACGTTCATTGGACCACACACATCAGTATGTATTATTTCCAATAAGTCGGTTGCTCTCTCCATTATTCCTAAGAATGGAGTCTTAGTCATCTTGCCCATGAGGCACGGTTCGCATGTGTCAAATGATTCAAAGTCAAGAGACTCTAATAGTCCATCAGTATGGAGTTCTTCATGCGCTTAACGCCGATATGACCAAGGCGGCAGTGCCACAAGTATGTCGGACTATCATTATCAACTTTGCATCTTTTGGTACTCACACTATGAATATGTGTAACATCACGATCGAGATTCATCAAGAATAAACCATTCACCAGCGGAGCATGACCATAAAACATATCACTCATATAAATAGAACAACCATTATTCTCTGACTTAAATGAGTAGCCGTCTCGCATTAAGCAAGACCCTGATACAATGTTCATGCTTAAAGCTGGTACTAAATAACAATTATTAAGGTTTAAAACTAATCCCGACGGTAGATGTAGAGGTAGCGTGCCGACGGCGATCACATCGACCTTTGAACCATTCCCGACGCGCATCGTCACCTCGTCCTTGGCCAGTCTCCGCTTATTCCGCAGTTCCTGCTTTGAGTTGCAAATGTGAGCAACAACACCGGTATCAAATACCCAGGAGCTACTACGAGCGCTGGTAAGGTACACATCAATAACATGTATATCAAATATACCTTTAACGTTGCCGGCCTTCTTGTCCGCTAAGTATTTGGGGCAATTCCGCTTCCAGTGTCCCTTTCCCTTGCAATAGAAGCACTCAGTCTCAGGCTTGGGTCCGTTCTTTTTCTTCTTCCCGGCATCTAGCTTACCGGGCGCGGCAACAACTTTGCCGTCTTTCTTGAAGTTCTTCTTACCCTTGCCTTTGTTGAAACTAGTGGTCTTGTTGACCATCAACACTTGATGCTCTTTCTTGATTTCTACTTCTGCAGATTTGAGCATCGAGTACAACTCGGGAATGGTCTTCTCCATGCCTTACATGTTGTAGTTAAGCACAAAGCCTTTGTAGTTTGGTGGGAGAGACTGGAGGATTCTGTAAATTATAGCATCATCCGGAAGTTCGACTCCAAGTGAAGTCACACGACCGTGTAACCCAGACATTTTGAGTATGTGCTCACTGACAGAACTGTTCTCCTCCATCTTACAGCTAAAGAATTTGTCGGAGACTTCATATCTCTGGACACGGGCATGAGCTTGAAAAACTAGCTTCAGCTCCTGGAACATCTCATATGCCCCGTGTTGCTCAAAACGCCTTTGGAGCCCCGTTTCTAAACTGTATAACATGCCACACCTGACCAGAGAGTAGTCATCACTCCGCGCTTGCCAGACGTTCAGAATGTCTTGGGCTACTGCGGGAGCGGGAGGGTCACCTAGCAGCACATTAAGGACATAAGCCTTTTTAGCTGCTTCAAGGATGAGCTTCAAGTTGCGAACCCAGTCCGCATAGTTGCTACCATCATCTTTCAGCTTGTTTTTCTCTAGGAATGCGTTGAAGTTGAGGTTGACGTTGGACATCTACAATATTTATAAAGACAACTTTTAGACTAAGTTCATGACAATTAAGTTCATTTAATCAAATTAAGTATGAACTCCCACTTAAATCGACATCCCTCTAGTCATCTAAGTGATACATGATCCATGTTGACTAACCCGTGTCCGATCATCACGTGAGACGGACTAGTCACCATGGTGAGCAACTTCATGTTGATCGTATTCAACCATACGACTCATGTTCGACCTTTCGGTCTCTTGTATTCGAGGTCATGTCTGTACATGCTAAGCTCGTCGAGTCAACCTAGGTGTTTCGCGTGTGTAAATCTGGCTTACACCCGTTGTATGCGAACGTTAGAATCTATCACACCCGATCATCACGTGGTGCTTCGAGACAACGAACCTTCGCAACAGTGCACACTTAGGGGAATACGTTCTCGAAATTTTAAGAGGGATCATCTTATTATGCTACCGTCTCGCATTAAGCAATAAGATGTAAAACATGATAAACATCACAATGCAATCATATAGTGACATGATATGGGCATTATCATCTTTGCTCTTTTGATCTCCATCTTCAGGGATCGCATGATCATCATCGTCACCGGCGTGACACCATGATCTCCATCATCATGATCTCCATCATCGTGTCTCTGTGAAGTCGTCACGCCAACTACTACTATCACTACTACTATGGCTAACCGTTAGCAATGAAGTAAAAGTTGTAAGCACATGGCGTTGCATCTCATACAATAAATTAAGACAACTCATATGGCTCCTGCCGGTTGTCATACTCATCGACATGCAAGTCGTGAAACCTATTACAATAACATGATCATCTCATACATCATACATGCAACATCACAACTTTGGCCATATCACATCACATGTCAAAACCCTGCAAAAACAAGTTCGACGTCCTCTAATTGTTGTTGCAAGTTTTACGTGGCTGATTTGGGTTTCTAGAAAGAACGCCTTCTTACCTACGTGACAGCCACAACAATGATATGCCAAAGCTATTTACCCTTCATAAGGACCCTTTTCATCAAATCCAATCCGACTAGAGTAGGAGAGACAGACACCCGCTAGCCACCTTTATGCACGATGTGCATGTCTGTCGGTGGAACCAGTCTCACGTAAGCGTACGTGTAAGGTCGGTCCGGGCTGCTTCATCCCACAATACCGCCGGAAAAGAATAAGACTAGTAACGGCAAGCAAATTGACAAACCATCGCCCACAACTTTTGTGTTCTACTCGTCCATAGAATCTACGCATAGAAAACCTGGCTCGGATGCCACTGTCGGGTAACGTAGCATAAATTCAAAAAATTTCCTACGCATGTTCAGATCTTCCTATGGAGAGACCAGCAACGAGAGAGGGGTAAGAGCATCCTCGTACCTTTGAAGATCGCTAAGCGGAAGCGTTGCTAGAACGCGGTTGATGGAGTCGTACTCGCGGCGATTCCGATCTAGTGCCGAACAACGGCACCTCCGCGTTCAACACACGTGCAGCCCGGTGACGTCTCCCGCACCTTGATCCAGCAAGGAGGAGGGAGAGGTTGGGGAAGAAGTCCAGCAACACGACGGCGTGGTGTCGGTGGAGAGACGAGGTCTCCCGGCAGGGCTTCGCCAAGCGCCGGTGGAGAGGAGGAGGGAGAGGAGCAGGGCTGCGCCGAGAGAGAGAGAGAGAAAACGGTGTACTCCAAAGGCCAAAAGTGCCCACTATATATAGGGGAAGGGGAGAGGGGGTGCCACCCCTAGGGTTCCCACCCAAGGGGGTGCGGCAGCCCTCCCAGATGGGTGGTGCGGCGGCCAGAGGGGGAGGAGGGGGTGGCGCACCCACTGGTGGGCCTTAGGCCCACCTGGCCTAGGGTTTGCCCCCCCTTTTTCTTTCCCTTGCGCCATGGGCTGAGTGGGGAGGCGCACCAGCCCACCTAGGGGCTGGTTCCCACCCCCAATTGGCCCACCTTACCTCCCGGGGTCGTTGCCCCCCTTTGGTGGTCCCGGTGGTCCCGGTACGTTACCGGTGATGCCCGAAACACTTCCGGTGTCCGAAACCATCCGTCCTATATATCAATCTTTACCTCCGGACCATTCCGGAGCTCCTCGTGACGTTCGGGATCTCATCCGGGACTCCTAACAACTTTCGGTAACCTCGTACAACAATTCCCTATAACCCTAGCGTCATCGAACCTTAAGTGTGTAGACCCTACGGGTTCGGGAGACAGGCAGACATGACCGAGACACCTCCTGGCCAATAACCATCAGCGGGGTCTGGATACCCATGGTGGCTCCCACTAGCTCCACGATGATCTCATCGGATGAACCACGATGTCAAGGATTCAATCAATCCCGTATACAATTCCCTTTGTGTGTCGGTATAGAACTTGCCCGAGATTCGATCGTCGGTATACCTATACCTTGTTCAATCTCGTTACCGGTAAGTCTCTTTACTCGTTCCGTAGCACGTCATCGTGTGACTAACTCCTTAGTCACATTGAGCTCATGATGATGTTCTACCGAGTGGGCCCAGAGATACCTCTCCGTCACACGGAGTGCCAAATCCCGATCTCGATTCGTGCCAACCCAACAGACACTTTCGGAGGTACCCGTAGTGCACCTTTATAGTCACCCAGTTACGTTGTGACGTTTGATACACCCCAAGAAATCCTACGGTATCCGTGAGTTGCACAATCTCACGGTCGAAGGAAAAGATACTTGACATTAGAAAAGCATTAGCATACGAACAATACGATCTAGTGCTAGCCTTAGGATTGGGTCTTGTCGATCACATCATTCTCCCAATGATGTGATCCCGTTATCAACAACATCTAATGCCCATGATCAGGAAACCATGATCATCTATTGACTAACGAGATAGCCAACTAGAGGCTTGCTAGGGACACATTGTGATCTATTCATTCACACATGTATTACTGTTTCCTGTTAATACAATTATAGCATGAACGATAGACGATTATCATGAACAAGGAAATATGATAATAACCATTTTATTATTGCCTCTAGGGCATATTTCCAACAGCAGTGACTTTGGAGAACCATCACACTATCTCTATCTCATCTGAAAGATTAACTCCCACTTGATTCAAGCGATTGTCGTACATAGACAATCTGAGAACATGCTCAACGATTTTAAGCTTTTCTCCTTTACTTTGTAGGCAAAGAATCTTATCGGAGGTCTTATATCTCTCAACGAGGGCATGAGCATGAAATCTCAATTTCATCTCCTTGAACATCCCTTATGTTCCGTGACGTTTCAAAACGTCTTCGGCGCCTTGCTTCTAAGCCATTAATTATTTTGCACTGAACTATTGCGTAGTCATCAGAAAGGTGTATATCGGATGTTCACAACATCCACAGACGATGCTCGAGGTGCAGCACACCTAGTGGTGCATTAAGCACATAAGCCTTCTGCGCAACAATCGAGGACAATCCTCAGTTTTACAGACTCGGTCCGCAAAGTTTGCTACTATCAACTTTCAACTAAATTTTCTCTAGGAACATATAAAACAGTAGACCTATAGCGCAAGCTACATCGTTATTCGCAAAGACCATTAGACTATGTTCATGACAATTAGTTCAATTAATCATATTACTTAAGAACTCCCACTCAAAAAGTACATCTCTCTAGTCATTTGAGTGGTACATGATCCAAATCGACTATCTCAAGTCCGATCATCATGTGAGTCGAGAATAGTTTCAGTGGTAAGCATCTCTACGCTAATCATATCAACTATACGATTCATGCTCGATCTTCCGGACTCATGTGTTCCAAGGCCATGTCTACACATGCTAGGCTCGTCAAGCTTAACACGAGTGTTCCGCGTGTGCAACTGTTTTGCACCCGTTGTATGTGAACGTTGAGTCTATCACACCCGATCATCACGTGGTGTCTCGAAACGACGAACTGTCGCAACGGTGCACAGTCGGGGAGAACACAATTTGAGCTTGAAATTTTAGTGAGAGATCACCTCATAACCCTACCGTCGTTCTAAGCATAATAAGGTGCATAAAGGATTAACATCACATGCAATTCATAAGTGACATGATAGGGCCATCATCATGTGCTTCTTGATCTCCATCGCCAAAGCACCGGCATGATCTTCTTGTCACCGGCGCCACACCATGATCTCCATCATCATGATCTCCATCAATGTGTCGCCATCGCGGTTCTCCTTCTACTCATGCTATTACTACTAAAGCTACGTCCTAGCAATATAGTAAACGCATCTGCAAGCACACACGTTAGTTTAAAGTCAACCCTATGGCTCCTGCCGGTTGCCGTACCATCGATGTGCAAGTCGATATTAACTATTACAACATGATCATCTCATACATCCAATATATCACATCACGTCGTTCGCCATATCACATCACAAGCATACCCTGCAAAAACAAGTTAGACGTCCTCTAATTGTTGTTGCATGTTTTACGTGGTTGCCATGGGTATCTAGTAGGATCGCATCTTACTTACGCAAACACCACAACGTAGATGTATGAATTGCTATTTAACCTCTCTCCAAGGACCTCCTCGGTCAAATCCAATTCAACTAAAGTTGGAGAAACCGACACTCGCCAGTCATCTTTGAGCAACGGGGTTTCTCGTAGCGATGAAACCAGTCTCTCGTAAGCGTACGAGTAATGTCGGTCTAAGCCGCTTCGATCCAACAATACCGCGGAATCAACAAAAGACTAAGGAGGGCAGCAAATCGCACATCACCCCCACAAAAACTTTTGTGTTCTACTCAAGATAACATCTACGTATGAACCTAGCTCTGATACCACTGTTGGGGAACATCGCAAGGGAAACAAAAAAATTCCTACGCGCACGAAGACCTATCATGGTGATGTCCATCTACGAGAGGGGATTTCCAATCTACGTATCCTTGTAGATCGCACAGCAGGAAGCGTTAAGAAACGCGGTTGATGTAGTGGAACGTCCTCACTTCCCTCGATCCGCCTCGCGAACCGTCCCACGAACCGTCCCGCGATCTGTCCCACGATCCGCTCCGATCTAGTGCCGAACGGACGGCACCTCCACGTTCAGCACACGTACAACTCGACGATGATCTCGACATTCTTGATCCAGCAAGAGAGACGGAGAGGTATATGAGTTCTCCGGCAGCGTGACGGCGCTCCGGAGGTTGGTGGTGATCTATCTCAGCAGGGCTCCGCGTGAGCTCCGTGGAAATACGATCTAGAGGAAAAACCGTGGAGTTATGTGGTCGGGCTGCCGTGGCAAAGTTGTCTCAAATCAGCCCTAATACCTCAATATATATAGGAGGGAGGGGGAGGGACCTTTCTTGAGGCTCAAGAGAGCCCCAAGGGGTCGGCCGAAGCAAGCGGGAAGTCCTCCCCTTCCAATCGTAGTCCAACTAGGATTGGAAGGTGGAGTCCTTGTTCCCACTTCCCCCTTTTTTTTCTTTTTCTCTTTGATTTCTTTATCTCCTGCGGAAGGGCCCTCTTGGGCTTGCCCACCAGCCCACTAAGGGCTGGTGCGGCACCCCTTAGGCCTATGGGCTTCCCCCGGGTGGGCTGCCCCCCCGGTGAACATCCGGAACCCATTCGTCACTCCCGATACATTCCCGGTAATGCCAAAAACTTTCCGGTAATCAAATGAGGTTATCCTATATATCAGTATTCGTCTCCGGACCATTCCGGAAACCCTCGTGACGTCCGTGATCTCATCCGGGACTCCGAACAACATTCGGTAACCAACCATATAACTCAAATACGCAAAAAACAACGTCGAACCTTAAGTGTACAGACCCTGCGGGTTCGAGAACTATGTAGACATGACCCGAGAGACTCGGTCAATATCCAATAGCGGGAACTGGATGCCCATATTGGATCCTACATATTCTCCGAAGATCTTATCGGTTGAACCTCAGTGTCAAGGATTCATATAATCTCGTATGTCATTCCCTTTGTCCTTCGGTATGTTACTTGCCCGAGATTGGATCGTCGATATCCGCATACCTATTTCAATCTCGTTTACCGGCAAGTCACTTTACTCATTTCGTAATACAAGATCCCGTGACATACACAAAGTCACATTGCTTGCAAGGCTTGTGTGTGATGTTGTATTACCGAGTGGGCCCCAAGATACCTCTCCGTCACACGGAGTGACAAATCCCAGTCTTGATCCATACTAACTCAATGGACACCTTCGGAGATACCTGTAGAGCATATTTATAGTCACCTAGTTACGTTGTGATGTTTGATACACACAAATTATTCTCCGGTGCCAGTGAGTTATATGATCTCATGGTCATAGGAATAAATACTTGACACGCAGAAAAACAGTAGCAACAAAATGACACGATCAACATGCTATGTTCATTAGTTTGGGTCTAGTCCATCACATGATTCTCCTAATGATGTGATCCCATTATCAAGTGACAACACTTGCCTATGGTCAGGAAACCTTGACCATCTTTGATCAACGAGCTAGTCAATTAGATGCTTACTACGGACAGTGTTTTGTCTATGTATCCACACAAGTATTGTGTTTCCAATCAATACAATTATAGCATGGATAATAAACGATTATTATGAACAAGAAAATATAATAATAACTAATTTATTATTGCCTCTAGGGCATATTTCCAGCACCAGTGCCCTAGGAAGAGGATTCCTGCCAACGTGATGTGGTATGCTCCTATAATACCACATTTGAAACGTTTGTTCCAAAACAAAGAGCATGCCAAGTTGATGCGATGGCACAAAGATGAGCGTGATACATCTCCATCATATCTACTTTTCCAAACTCTTTTGCCCTTGTTTTGGACTCTAATTTGCATGATTTGAATGGAACTAACCTGGACTAACGTTGTTTTCAGCAGAATTGCCATGGTGTTGTTTTTGCGCAGAAATAGAAGTTCTCGGAATGACCTGGAAATTTACGGGGATTTTTTGTGGAATATATAAAAAATACTGACGCAAGAATCAACCGGAGGGGTGGAGCGTGGAGCCCACAAGCCCACTAGGCGCGATCCCCCCTGACCGCGCCTGGCAAGCTTGTGGGGCCCACATTGCTCCACCGCCTCCAATCCTAGTTCTATTTAGTCCCTTTCGTTCGAAAAAAAAATCAAGGAGAAGAATTCATCATGTTGTACGATACGGAGGCGTCGCCACCTCCCGTTCTTCCTCTGGAGGGCAGATCTGGAGTCCGTTCTAGGCTCCGGAGGGGGGAGATCATCGCCATCGTCATCACCAACCTTCCTTCATCGCTAATTCCATGATGCTCTTCACCGTTCATGAGTAATCTCATCGTAGGCTGGATGGTGATAGGTTGGATGAGATCTATCATGTAATCAAGTTAGTTTTGACGGGGATTGTTCCCTAGTATCCACTATGTTCTGAGATTAATGTTGCTACTACTTTGCCATGCTTAATGCTTGTCACTAGGGCCCGAGTGCCATGATTTCAGATCTGAACCTATTATGTTGTCGCCAATATATGTGTGTTCTTGATCCTATCTTGCAAGTTGTAGTCACCTACTATGTGTTATGATCGGCAACCCTGAAGTGACAATAGCCGGAACCACTCCCGGAGATGACCATAGTTTGAGGAGTTCATGTATTCACTAAGTGTTAATGCGTTGGTCCGATTCTTTATTAAAAGGAGAACCTTAATATCCCGTAGTTTCCATTAGGACCCCGCTGCCACCGGAGGGATGGACAATAGATGTCATGCAAGTTCTTTTCCCTAAGCATGTATGACTACATACGGAATACATGCCTACATTACGTTGATGAACTAGAGCTAGTTACATATCTCTCCTTGTTATAACTGTTGAATGATGAATACCATCCGGCATAATCATCCAGCACCGATCCAATGCCTACGTGTTTTTCCTACTAGTCCTTGCTATGTTACTTTGTCGCTACTGCTTTCACTGCTGCTACTGTTACTCTGTCACTGCTATCACTGCTGCTACTGTTACTCTACTGCTACTGCTGTTACTTTGCTGCTACTGGTTACTATTGCTATTGTTGCTATCATACTACTTTGCTACTGATACTTTGCTGCAGATACTAAATCTTTCAGGTGTGGTTGAATTGACAACTTGCTATTTCTCAAACAACAGCGCCAGAAATTGACACGTTGACGGAGATTGGGCTTGCGTTGGTTTTTCCCTTGAAGAGGAAAGGGTGATGCAGCACAGGAGCAGTAAGTATTTCCCTCAGTTTGAGAACCAAGGTATCGATCCAGAAGGAGGGTCTCGTCAAGTCCAGAGTACCTGCGCAAACATAAACAAGCTTGCACCCAACTCTTCGAAGGGGTTGTCAATCCCTTTAAGATTGTTTACAAAGTGAGATCTGAAGGCGAAAAGTGCAACGAAGTAAAAAGTGTAAGGCTAAAAATATGGTGTGGAGTAGACCCTGGGGGCCATAATGTTCACTAGAGGCTTCTCTCAAAATAGCAAGTATTACGGTGGGCGAACAAATTACTGTCGAGCAATTGATAGAACTGCACAAAGTCATAACGATATCTAAGGCAATGATCTAGCATATAGGCATTACGTCCGAGACAAGTAGACCGATACTTTCTGCATCTACTACTATTACTCCACACATCGACCGCTATCCAGCATGCATCTAGTGTATTGAGTTCATGACGAACAGAGTAATGCTTTAAGCAAGATGACATGATGTAGAGGGATAATCTCAAACCAATGATGAAAACCCCATCTTTTTACCCTTGATGGCAACAACACGATGCATGCCTCGCTACCCCTTCTGTCACTGGGTGATGTCACCGCATGGTATGAACCCAAAACCAAGCACTTCTCCCATTGCAATAATCATAGATCTAGTTAGCCAAACAAAACCCACAACTCGAAGAGAATTACAAGGATATGAAATCATGCATAAGAGAGATCAGAAGAAACTCAAATAAGATTCATAGATAATCTGATCATAAATCCACAATTCATCAGATCTCGACAAACGCACCGCAAAAGAAGATTACATCGGATAGATCTCCATGAAGATCATGGAGAACTTTGTATTGAAGATCCAAGAGAGAGAAGAAGCCATCTAGTTACTAGCTATGGACCCGTAGGTCTATGGTGAACTACTCACGCATCATCGGAGAGGTCATGGTGTTGATGGAGAAGCCTTCCATGTCCGAATCCCCCCTCCGACAGGGCACCAGGACTTGCCCCACATGGGACCTTGCGGAGACGGAAGCTTGCGGCGGCGGAAAAGTGATTACCATGCTCCCCTGATTTTTCTGGGAATATTTGGGAATTTATATGCGCAAGATCTAGGTTAGGGGACCTCCAGGGGGCCCACAAGCCTGCATGGTGTGCCCCCCCTGGCCGCTGGGTGGGAGCTTGTGGGGCCCCTGGGGCTCTTCTGGCTTGCCCCCCAAGCTCTTCGATCTTCTTCCGTTCCAGAAAAAATCTTTTCGGGGATTTTCTTCCGTTTGGACTCCGTTTCAAAATCTCCTCTCAAAGGGGTCAAAACATCGACAGGAACTGGCACTTGGCACTGAGTTAATAAGTTAATCCTAGAAAATAAATAAAAGGCATGCAAAACATCCAAAGTTTGACAAGATAATAGCATGAAACCATAAAAAATTATAGATACGTTGGAGATGTATCAATCATCCCCAAGCTTAACTCCTGCTCGTCCTCGAGTAGGGCAGTGATAAAGAATGAATTTTTGATGTGGAATGCTACCTAGCATAGCTGTCTTTTGCAACTTCTTTCACGTGGCATGAATGTTCAGATCCGTACGATTCAAAACAATAGTTTGCTATTGACATGAAACAGTAATACTTCAAGCAAACTAGCAAAGTAATCATGAACTTCCAGAATAACAAGGCCCAAGAAAGTTATCCCTACAAAATCATAGTCTGGCTATGCTCCATCATCCTCACACAACTAATGTAAATCATGCACAACCCCGGAACTGGCCAAGTAATTGTTTTCACACTCTTACTTTCTCGTACTTTTTATAACTATCACGCAATACATGAGCGCGAGCCATGGATATAGCACTATAGGTGGAATAGAGTGTGGTGGTGGTTGTGAGACAAAAAGGAGGAGTTGGTCACATTGACTCGGCGTATCAATAGGCTATGGAGATGCCCATTAATAGATATCAATGTGAATGAGTAGGGATTGCCATACAAGAGATGCACTAGAGCTATAAGTATGTGGAAGCTCAAAAGGAAAACTAGTGGGTGTGCATCCAACTTGCTTGCTCACGAAGACCTAGGGCAGTTTTGAGGAAGCCCATTATTGGAAAATACAAGCCAAGTTATAAAACGAAGATTCCCACTAGCATATGGTAGTGGCAAAGCAAGAAGCTCTCAGTCATGAAGAACATGGTGCTAATATGAAGCACAAGTGTGGAAAAAGATAGTAGCATTGTCCCTTCTCTCTGTTCTCTCATTTCTTTTTTTATTTGGGCTCTTAGGCCTCTTTTTTTTCTCTTTTTTCTCTTTTTTTGTTTTTGTGCTCTTTGGACTCTCTTTTTTCCTCACATGGGTCAATGCTCTAATAGTGATGACCATCACACTTTTAGTTACTCAAAGCTCAAAGATCACAATGATGATGACTCCATAGGAAATGCCTCCGGTAGTGTACCGGGATGTGCAACGATCTAGTATGATCATGCAATGGCAATATGAGAGTGACGACACAAGTCATGAGATGGAACGGTGGTAGTTGCATGGCAATATATCTCGGAATGGCTATGAAAATGCCATAGTAGGTAGGTATGGTGGCTGTTTTGAGGAAGGAATTTGGTGGGTTCACTACTGGAATCCAGAAATTTGCCGTGTGCTTGGCCTTTGCCGTCAGCTCACACATGGCAAAGGTACTCTTTGCCGTCAGCTGCCACAGTGCTGACGGCAAAGAGGTGGCAGATGGAAAAAGACTATTTTGTCGTCTGCCACTTCTTTGCCGTCCGCTGGCCGACGGCAAAGAAGCCCTAAGCGGACGACAAAGGGAGGCGGACGGCAAAGCCCCGCCACACAACGGCCGAAACGTCACCCCACACTCCCCTCCCTTTGCCGTGTGCTTGGGGCCCTTTGCCGTCCGCCTGGGAGGGCGGCAGACGGCAAAGGTGTCGGCGCCCACCAACCCAACCACCCACCCAGTGCCCTCCCCCCCCCCGGGACCTTTGCCGTCGGCCTTGGCTGCCTTTGCCGTCAGCCTAGGAGCGCGGCGGACAGCAAAGGTGGGGAGGCAGACGGCAAAGAGAGGAGGCCTGCCGTTAACACTTAACGGGGACGTTGCAATATATGCCATCCCACTTATTTTGCCGTCCGCCCCCTCATGGCAATGATTCTTTGCCGTCCGCTTTGTTAAAGCAGACGGCAAAGAGCCTCTTCACCGGATTTTTTTTACCGTCTACTTTGCCATGAGGGGGCAGACGGCAAAGCCTTTGCCGTCCATGGTTGCCCCCTTTGCCGTCCGCCTTGGCAGACGGCAAATTTCTGAATTTCAGTAGTGGTTTGTGCACCGGCGAGAATTGCGCGGCACTAGAGAGGCTAGCAATGGTGGAAGGTGAAAGTGCATCTATACCATGGACTCAACATTAGTCATAAATAACTCACATAAATGTTGCAAAAGTTTTTATTAGTAATCGAAACAAAGTGCTAAACGCATACTCCGAGGGGAAGGGTTGGTAGGTGTAAACCATCACGTGATCCCGACCTCAACACAAAGGATGACAATCAATAGATCAATTATGCTCCGACTTCCTAACATAGCGGTTCACCATACGTGCATGCTACGGGAATCAGTAACTTTAGCACAAGTATTTCTAGATTCACAACACTCTACTAACATAACTTTTAATATTCTCGAATCCATGTCTCAAAACTAATTGAGAGGAATTGAAACTTTTCTTTCTACTCAATGCACATGAAGATGGAGGTTTTTGCATCCTCTTTGGGTACCTAGCACATGGGACTACTTTCTTAGCATAAGCCAACTACCAAATCACGCACCGCCGTGCTCTAAAGATATAAGTGAAGCATATGAGCAAAAGTATCTAGCTCAAAAGATATAAGTGAAGCACAAGAGCAAAAGTATCTAGCTCAAAAGATATAAGTGAAGCACTAGAGCAAAAGTATCTAGCTCAAAAGATATAAGTGAAGCACTATGAGCACTCTAGCAAAATCACGATGAGTGCATGTATCTCTCCCTCAAAAAGGTGTGCAGGAAGATGATTGTGACACAACAAAAAGAAAAGACTCCTATGGTACAAGATGCTCCAAGCAAAACACATATCATGCGGTGAATAAAAATATAGCCCCAAGTAATGTTACGGATGGATTGAAGACGAAAGAGGGGATGCCTTCCCGGGGCATCCCCAAGCTTAGGCTTTTTGGTGTCCTTGAATTTGGCTTGGGGTGCCTTGGGCATCCCCAAGCTTGAGCTCTTTCCACTCCTTGTCTCTTTGTCCATGAGAACGTCACCCAAAACTTGAGAACTTCACAACACAAAACTTAAACAGAAACTTGTGATAACATTAGTACAAGAAAACAAACTACCACTTCTTTTGGTACTGTAGCAAACATGAATTACATCTATATTGATGATTGGCTACTGTATTCTCACTTCTCCATGGCTAGTACCCCCGATACTAACCGTAGTTTCATCAAAACAAGCAACCGACTCAACAAAAACAGAATCTGTCAAAAACAGACCAGTCTGTAGCAATCTGTATACTTCGTATACTTCTGGTACCTCAAAAATCTGAAAAATTACGAAGGTCTGGGGAAAAGGCATATCAATAAGAAGAAAAAATAATCAACTCAAAATCTCTTTCTGAATAAAAATGAAAAATCATCTCGTGAGCGAAAAGTTTCTGTCTTTTTCCAGCAGGATCAAACAACCATTACCAAGACTAATCATAAAGGCTTTGCTTGGCTCAAACACAAAAAGAAACAAAAAAACACAATCACAACAGAATTCTGAAAGTGTGGACGCAACAAAACAGAAAGAAAAAAGATAAATTCATTGGGTTGCCTCCCAACTAGCGCTATTGTTTAACGCCCTTAGCTAGTCATAGAAGCGATAGAATCACATATCGTCGTCTTTGGTGCTCAAACCATAAGTGGCCCTCATCATGGATTCATAAGGCAATCTTATTCCATACCCTTCCTTAAAGGAAATTGAAATCTAATATTCCCTTCCTTCATATCGATGATAGCACCAATAGTCCTTAGGAAAGGTCTACCAAGAATAATAGGGCATGTAGGATTGTAATCAATGTCAAGCACAATGAAATCCACGGGTACAAAGTTCCTATTTGCAATAATAAGAACATCATTGATCCTTCCCATGGGTTTCTTCATAGTAGAATCAGCAAGATGCAAATTAAGAGAACACTCTTCAATCTCATTAAAACTCAGAACATCACATAAAGACTTTGGAATCGCAGAAACACTAACACCCAAATCACACAAAGCATTGCACTCATAGTTTTTGATTTTGATTTTGATGGTAAGTTCCCACTCATCATGAAGCTTTCTAGGGATAGAGACTTTCAATTCAAGTTTCTCTTCAAGAGCTTTCATCATAGCTTCAACGATATGATCGGTAAAGGCTTTGTTTTGGCTATAAGCGTGTGGAGAGTTTAACATGGATTATATCAAAGAAATGCATTCAATCAAGGAGCAACTATCATAATTGAATTCCTTGAAATCCATGGTAGTAATTTCATTACTACTCAAAGTTTTAACGTCTTCTACTCCACTTTTAATGCGTTTAGCATCAAGATAGATGGACTCCGAATCATTGGTGCAATTTTCAACCAAAGTGGAATCATATCCAGACCCATAATCATTAGGTTTGACACAAGAAAACAAAGATTTAATGGGAGTCACACCAAGCACTTTAAGATCTTCGTGATTCTCATCATGAGAACACGCCTTTATAAGCCATTCATGTCTAGCACGAATTTGGGCGGTTCTTTCTTGGCTCTCAATCATGGAAACGCGCATAGCTTTCAAAGTTTCATCCATGTTGATTTTGGGAGGATCACATCTGACTTTCAAAGCATCAACATCACAAGAAATCCTATCAACGCTCTTAGCCAAATCGTCAATTTTGAGTAGTTTTTCCTCTATGGACGCATTGAAAATCTTCTGAGAGTTGATGAACTCTTTGATATTACTCTCTAGATCAGAGGGTAATCTATTGTAATTTCCATGAGTATTGTTGTAGGAGTTGCCAAAATTATTAGAGGAGTTACTAGGAAAAGGCATAGGAACATAGTTTCCTCTAAAAGCATTGTTGTTGCCAAAGTTATTCCTACCAACAAAATTAACGTCCAAGCTAGCGTTGCTACTCTCAATCAAAGAAGACAAAGGCATATCATTAGGATCCAAAGGAGCACTTCTACTAGCAACCAAATTCATTAACTCATCCATCTTAGCACTCAATGAGTTAATTTCTTCTATAGCGTGTACCTTCTTACTAGTAGGTGACCTTTCAGTGTGCCATTGAGAGTAGTTTGTCATGATGTTGTCTAAGAGCTTTGTGGCTTCTCCTAACGTGATTTCCATGAACATTCCACCTGAGGCGGAGTCCAAGATATTTCTAGAACCGAAATTCAAGCCAGCGTAAAAGATTTGAATAATCATCCAAAGGCTCAAGCCATGAGCGGGACAATTTCTAATCATTAATTTCATTCTCTCCCAAGCTTGTGCAACATGCTCATGATCATGTTGCTTGAAATTCATGATATCATTACGGAGAGAGATGATCTTAGCCGGCGGAAAATACTTGGATATATGAGCATCTTTCCACTTATCCCAAGAATCGATACTATTTTTGGGCAAAGAAGAAAACCAAGTTTTTGCGCGATCTCGCAACGAGAAAGGAAAAAGCTTCAATTTAATCACGTCATTATCCACATATTTTTTCTTTTGCATATCGCAAAGCTCAATGAAGGTACTCAGATGGGATGCGGCATTGATACGTCTCCAACGTATCTACTTTTCCAAACTCTTTTGCCCTTGTTTTGGACTATAATTTGCATGATTTGAATGGAACTAACCTGGACTGACGCTGTTTTCAGCAGAATTGCCTTGGTGTTATTTTTGTGCAGAAATCAAAGTTCTCCAAACGTCCTGAAAATTTACGGGGAGCAGTTTTGGAAAATATCAAAAATACCTGCGCCAAAATCCACCTGAGGGGGTGGGCCAGTGGGCCACAAGCCCCTGCTCCGCCACCATGTCACACCCAAGATGCGACCCTATCCTCAATTTGGCACGAGGGCCTCGCCAGGGATAAAAGCGCATCTCGTCGTGTCGCAAGAATGGATATCGTCACAAGTACATGTACTGAAAATAAGAGATATATAATAGAATTGGCTTACACTCACCACAAGATACATCAGAGTCACATCAGTACATTACATATTCATCAAGAGTAAGAGCAGGGTCCAACTACGGACGAAAACAAACGAGAAAAGAAGAACGACGTCCATCCTTGCTATCCCAGGCTGCCGGCCTGGAACCCATCCATGATCGAAGAAGAAGAAGAAGAAAAAGCAACTCCAAACGAACAATCAACGTGTTCGCGTCAAGTAACCTTTACCTGTACCTGCAACTGGTGTTGTAGTAATCTGTGAGCCATAGGGGACTGAACAATCTCATTTCCAAACGTATCAAGACTATCAAAGCTTAATAGGTGAGGCAAGGTTAAGTGGTGAGGTTGCAGCAGCGGCTAAGCATATATATCTGGTGGCTAAACTTACGAGTACAAGAAATAAGAGGGGGAAGATCTACGCGTAGCGAACGTGACTACTGATGATCAAATGAATGATCCTGAACACATACCTACGCCAGACATAACCCCATCGTGTCCTCGATCGGAGAAGGAACTCACGAAAGAGACAGTCACGGTTACGCACACAGTTGGCATATTTTAATTGAGTTAACTTCAAGTTATCTAGAACCAGTGTTAAACAAAACTTCCACATTGCCACATAACCGCGGGCACGGCTTTCCAAAAAGATTTAACCCTGCAGGGGTGCTCCAACTAGTCCATCACAAATTACCACAAGCTGCATAGAAATCCTCAATCACGAAGCTCGCGATCTCGTCGGATTCCCTAGTGGAAAACCTCAACTCTGAGATTACCCAAATCATCACCGGAATCCCGATGCACAAGATATTTCGTCAAAGGTAAAACTAATCCAGCAAGGCCACCCGGTGTGTCGACGATCCCGATAGGAGCCGCGTATCTCGTTCTCACGACACACCGTCTATGCAAAGTGGACGGGAACGAAACCTCGAGTTGTCCGGTGGTGGCACCGCCGACTGCTAGGTGGGTGGACCAACACTCATGAGGAGCACTGGCCCGGGGATTGATTAAATTATCATCGGGTTAATTACTCCCTATGCAGTTCATTAGTTATTAGGCAAATGTAGTACCAAAGTTGGGCCTTGCCAGACCAGCTTTAATCTAAAACGAATTATCAAGGGGGTCCCCATAACAACCCCGATCGTGTTAGGAGCGCTCATTTATGCAACATAACACCGGTAGCCGAAAACTAAGGGGGCAAAGGTGGAACAAAACACCAAGCTAGAAAGGCCGAGCCCTCCACCTTTTACCAAGTATATAGGTGCATTAAATTAAATGGCATTAATATGGTGATATAACAAGAACCCATGTTATCACATGGAATAAACTGCACCTGCAACTAGCAACGCTAACAACATGGTTAAGCAAGCGGTAACATAGCCAATCAGTGGTTTGCTAGGTCGAACAGGTTGAAGGTAATCATGGCATTGTTGAGAGGCTGATATTTAACATGTGGTAGGCAACGATACATAATCGATGGAAGCGGTAAAACTAGCATGGCAATGATAGTAATGGTATCTGGGGAAATGGTCATCTTGCCTGAGATCCCGCTTGGAAGAAGTACAACTCCATGAAGTCGGCGAACCCACGTAGTCGAACGGGTCCTCACATTCCGACACGCTTGCGGAACTCTATCGAGATGGAGCAAACCGGAAACAAACATCAACACAGATATTCACCACATGATGCACAACCTACTATGATGCATGATCAGGTTAAAATGCAAGGGATGGCATGGCAAATCACCTCACGCAAACTCTACACATTAAGTGAAGCTCGATATGCAACGGGTTACATATCGACGAAACTCCACGATTGATTATTTAGTTCACTCCCGATTATTTACACGGCAATATTAAATTGTAGTTAACATGGAAGGGTGAAGCGACGTTCCTACATGGCATCCTAGTCGGTTAACACGCGGAGCATAGAACGGAGCTACGGCACAAGAGGCATGCAACACACGATATATGCCATGAATGCGTCATGAATGCAAGTTCGTCAACACCACGGCAAGAAGAGAAAGAAACATGTGTGCCACGGCGCGCGAGAGGATAACATGGCGGCAAGAAGGAAACGATTCCACGACAACGTTCCTATCCTGAGAACTCGACGAGATATCATGCCAACGTATAGAAGCATGTGCGGGAACACTAAATAAAGAATGGGGTGATCCCGCTACCGGGTTCCCATGTGTCGGGCACAACATAAGAGGAACAACGTGCAACGGGCAATATACAGTGCAAACATACATTCATCTCATACAACACATGCATTTGGTTCATGACAATGTCTCATCGGTATACCTTCAAAGCGTGCATATCAGAGCGTTTTGGTTCGGTGAAGCAGTACAACGGTCGTCGTGTTCGTCGTGGAAGTCGGGGTACCCCGGTCTCGTCGACGGTAGTCGTTCGCTCGACGTCGTGGTTCACGGTCTTCGGCGTCGGTTCATGGTCTTCGGCGACGATAGTCGAACTCATTCCGGGGGTCGTCGCAGACGTCGTGGTACACGCGTCTTGTCGGTTCCATGAAGGAGGGGTTGGCGCATGCGGCGACGGCAGGCGACACAGCAGCAACAGCAAATGTGCATCGGCGGCACAACAAAAAGCAGCAACATCTAGCACCAGCAGGCTCAACAGCTAAGCATCGGCTTGGTTTCAGCAACAGGCGGCAACAAGAGCAAGCTAGCAACACAAGCAACAACAACACGCAAGTAGCAGCTAAGCACCCATCAGCAGTAGGCAAGCAAGCACACACAGCAACACGGTGACAGCAACAGGCGGCAGCACAAGCATCGGCACACGCATGCTTCACAAGCAGGCAATGGCAGCAGCAGCTCGCGGCAACAGCATCTAGCAACTACATCGGCTAAGCAACAACAGCAACATCTACAGCGGCGACATCACAAGCAACAGCAGCAGGCAGCGACCAGCAGCACAAGCAGCAACATCGGCGATCTCGGCATGAGGAACGACGCTGCAGGCGAGCACGTCGGGCGTGTGGGACCTTGTGGCCGGCGACGGGCGAGCAACCGGCGCAGGGGGGCGCTGCAGGCGACCACGGCGGGGCGGCGTCGGTGGAGGACCTCGGCACGGGCTGCTGAGGTTGGCCGACGGAGGGCGCAGGCGGCGGGGCGACCACGACGGGCGGTGCGGGGAGCAGCGAGGCGGCGCAGCACCAATACGGGAGGCCAGCACGGCGGGGCCAAGGCTACGCGGGGAACAGCAATGTTCCAAGGCAGGGAGGCGAGCAGCGAGCATGGCGGTGAGCTCGGCATGGCCGACGAGGGGCTAGGGCGGTGCGCGGGGTGGAGCAACTCCTTGCAGCAGGGATCGAGGAGGGAGATGGGAGGCGGCTCAGGGCGAATCCCCGGCGAAAGGAGGCGAGGGCGAGGGCTAGGGAGAAAAGAGGGATTGGGACAGATGGAGGAAACGACACAAGGGAGGAATGGGGAGAGGAGAGGGAATCGGGAGGAGGGTTCCCTCTCGCTAGGGCAAGGGGGTCTAGGCCTGGGACTGGCCTTGGGCCTGGGAACTCCCTCCCCCTTGTTGTTGTTTTTTTAACTTTTAAATCAGAAATGTTTAAACAAAGAAAGGCTTTTAGCAAAGATAAAATAAAATAAAAAATGCCTTTGCTCCTTTGAAAATTTATACCCCAACTATAAAATAGCTTCAGCATTTTTCTCAAACGAATAAAATAAAATCTTTTGAAGAATTAAAAATTAAAACCCTTTTGAAGAATAAAATAAGACCTCTTTTATTTAAATAATAAAATAAAAGCCCTTTAAAAGAGAAAAGAAAATGAGACGGTTTTAAAATAAAACAAGAGTAGAAAAAAACCAAGGGTTGCCGCCACATTTAATAAAAGGACCATTTTAAAAGAAGACGCTTTTTTAAAGGGGATAAAACAGAAACTTTAGCAAACCGCAAAAACAAATAAAAGAGGAGAGGAGGGGAGTGAAGGTTTTAGGTCCTCGGTGCAACAGGGTTTGAAGCGGCTCTATTGCACCCACTCTCGTCACGCCAACGAACAACACCACACTCACAAGCAACAACACGGAGCAACAAGCAACACCCACAAAACACAGGTGACATGATGCTTTGCATGATGCGATGATGCAAACTAAATGACGATGCAACAAATAAAACTAATCACACGACGGAAACGGAAATAAAGGGGGAATCTTCTGGAACGTCGGCATCGGGCTGTCACACACCACCCCTTGGTGGCGGTGGGTAGGCTTGTGGGGCCCACAGGCCTCTGCCGCCCCCAACTCCAGCTCTATAAGTTGTCTTTCGTCCCAGAAAAAATAAAAAGAGAAGTTTTCGTCGCGTTTTCGATATGGAGGCGCCGCCACAACCTGTTCTTCATCTGGAGGGCAGATCTGGAGTCCGTCTTGGGCTCCGGAGAGGGGAAATCGTCCCCATCGTCATCATCAACCTCCTTCCCTCTCCAATTCCATGAAGCTCTTAGTCGTTCGTGAGTAATCTATTCGTAGGCTCGCTGGACGGTGATGAGTAGGATGAGATCTATCATGTAATCGAGTTAGTTTTGACAGGGATTGATCCCTAGTATCCACTATGTTCTGAGATTTGATGTTGCTACTACTTTGCCATGCTTAATGCTTGTCACTAGGGCCCGAGTGCCATGATTTCAGATCTGAAATTATTATGTTGTCACCAATATATGTGTGTTCTAGATCCGATCTTCCAAGTTGTTGTTACCTACTATATGTTATGATCCGGCAACCCCGGAGTGACAATAACCGGAACCACTCCCGGTGATGACCATAGTTTGAGGAGTACATGTGTTCACCAAGTGCTAATGCGTTGGTCCAATTCTTTATTAAATGGATAACCTTAATATCCCGTAGTTTCCTTTTGGACCCCGCTGCCACGGGAGGGATGGACAATAGATGTCATGCAAGTTCATTTCCCTAAGCACGTATGACGACACACGGAATGCATGCCTACATCACATTGACGAACGGGAGCTAGCCACATATCTCTCTGTGTTATAGTTGTTGCATGATGAATATCATCCAAAAAAATCACCGATCCAATGCCTACGAGTTTGTCCTACTGTCACCACTGCCGTTACTTGTCTTGCGCTGCTACTACTGTTGCTACTGCCGTTACTTGTCTTGCTGTGCTGCTACTGTTGCTACTGTCGTTACTTGTCTTGCTCTGCTTCTACTATTGTTGCTACTGCCGTTACTTGTCTTGCTCTGCTGCTACTACTGTTGCTACTGCTGTTACTTGTCTTGCTCTGCTGTTGCTGCTACTGTTGCTACTACTGTTGCTTGCTACTGATGTCACTATTGTTGTTCCTTCCCACTGTTATAGCTCGTTACACTGCCGATACCCGCTACTTGGTTGTTACTACTTCGCTGTTACTATTGTGCTTGCAGATACTAATCTTTCAGGTGTGGTTGAATCTGACAAATTCAGCTGCTAATACTTGAGAGTATACTCTCACCTCCTGTCTGGCGTACCTACAAATTGGGTTGAATACTCTACCCTCGAAAACTGCTGCGAACCCACGCGCTGGTGGGCCATCAACAACATTCTTCCAGTTTCATTGCTGGGGAGTGCTATCAGCATTCTTCTGGTGCCGTTGCAGGAGAAGGTTAGTTGTTTATAAGCATTCGTCTAGCTAACACTAGAGATTGCAGGATCAGCCCTTTTCTAGAGCCGTTGCAGGAGAAGGTTAGTCGAATCTTATCCCTTTCATGGTTATGAGTCTGAGACGGTCATAGCCCATCTTGCCAAACTATCCGAAATAGCCAACCTCTTCACTAATGAGGAGAAGATCCGCCACTACTATATCCTTAAGCTGTTTCCTTTCTCTCTAAAGGATGACGCTAAAGCCTGGTTCACCTCTCTTGATCCTGGATGTGTGCGTAGTCCCTAGGAGATTGTCTGTTACTTCTGTGAGAAATATTTCCCTGCCCATAAGAAGCAAGCTGCCGTGCAGGAAATATACAACTTTGCTCAACTCCAAGAAGAGAGTCTTCGACAAGCTTGGGGGAGGCTCGTCTAGCTACAGAATGCTTTGCCCGATCACCCTCTTAAGAAGAACGAGATATTTGATATCCTCTATAACGGACTTACCGATGCCTCTAGATACTACCTATATAGTTGTGCTGGTTGTGTTTTTAGGGAACAAACTGTAGAACAAGCTCAGACTCTACTGAATCACATCTTGATCAACGATGGTGCTTGGACTATCCCCGAACCACCTCCTAAGGCAACTCTGAAGAAAAGAGGTATTCTATTCCTCAGTCCTGAAGATATGCAAGAAGCCAAGAAATCTATGCAAGAGAAAGGCATTAGAGCTGAAGATGTCAAAAATCTACCACCTATCGAAGAGATCCACGGTCTCGATAACCCGATACAGGTAGTGGAAGTGAATTCTCTGCGTAGGTTTGATGAGAGTGATTTTCCTTTTGATAAACCTGCTAGCCTATGCTTTGATGAATTTGACAACTTTGTTGCCAAACAACAGAGTTTTAATGATTATGTTAGCAGACATTTGGAACAAGGTTCTCGTATGCTTAGCCATTTATGTGCTTGTGTAGACAGAAATGTCAATGCTCTAAAGCTTCTAAGTAAACATGCCTCTATGATTACTACTCAGGTAGAACAAGTACTTAAAGCTCAGAATGACCTGCTCAATGAATTAAATGACAACTGTGTCAGAGTCATTACTAGAGGAGGCAAAATGACTCTGGAACCTTTGTATCCTGAAGGTCATCCTAAGAGAATTGATCAAGATTATCAAGGAATCAATGCTGATACACCTAGTCATCCTAAGGAGAAGAAGAAGGATGATAGAAGCCTACACGTCAGTTCACCAAATACTATCACACCTGAAGAACCTAATGATATTTCTGCGTTTGATGCAGAAACACAATCAGGTGGTGAACATGAACCTGGACAATGTGGACAGTGATGTTCATAATAATGCTCAACCTAGCCATGGTGAGGATGTGGAGATTGAACCTATGGTTAGTCCTAATAATCCACAACCTAAGAGATATGACAAGAATGACTTCACTGCTAGGAAGCATGGTAAAGAAAGAGAGCCATGGGTTCAGAGACCTATGCCCTTTCCTCCTAAGCCATCCAAGAAAAAGGATGATGGGGATTTTGAGCGCTTCGTTGAGATGATAAGACCCGTCTTTCTGCAGATGCGGTTAACTGATATGCTCAAGATGTCTCCGTATGCCAAGTACATGAAAGATATCGTGACTAATAAATGGAAGATACCAGATCTTGAGATCTCCACCATGCTTGCCAATTACACTTTCAAAGGTGGAACTCCTAAGAAACTTGGTGATCCCGGAGTGCCCACTATACCTTGCTCCATTAAAGGAAACTACGTAAGAACTGCCTTATGTGACCTTGGAGCCGGTGTTAGTGTTATGCCACTTTCTCTTTATCATAGACTTGAGTTGGATAAGTTGACACCCACTGAAATTTCTCTGCAAATGGCCGACAAATCAACGGCTTTCCCTATCGGCGTTTGCGAGGATGTGCATGTTGTGGTTGCTAATACCACTATCTTAACAGACTTTGTTATCTTGGATATTCCCGAGGACGATGCCATGGCTATCATCCTCGGAAGACCCTTTTTAAACACTGCAGGGGCTGTTATAGATTGCAACAAAGGCAATGCCACCTTCCACGTCAACGGTAATGAGCACACAGTGCACTTTCCAAAGAAATGATATCCAGTACATTGCATCAATGCTATCGAAAAGACTTCATCGATTCTCATTGGGAGCTATGAATGCCCTATTCCTCGTGTCAAGATGAAGTATGATTTTCTTGTTGGGGAGATACATATCCCCATTGAGGTGACTTAGTGGCTATTTGAAAATTCTCCGTTCTCTCTTGCGATGCGAGAAAGTTTTATCATAAGGACTTGATCAATCCCACTGACGGATTTCTTTCGATGACCATGAAACGGATGAATCAAAGAGTCACATACCTCTATTTTGAGTCTTCATTTTATTTTGCTTAGAAGAAAAATGATAGAATTAGTTTAGATTTTCCTATTTTCTGTTTTTAGCGTCCCGGAGAAAAATACCTCGAAAATAAAAGTTCTCCGATGGTCCTGAAAATTTAGTATGATTTTTTCTCGAATTTTTGAAATTTTTTGAGCCTGAGAGCTTGTCAGGGGGCCTGACCAGTGGGCCACAAGCCCCACCACCGCCACCTACCCAATGGTGACGGGGTGCAAGCTTGTGGGGCCCACAGGCATCCCCTCCACTCATTCCAGCTCTCAGCCTCTTCTTCCACCTCCAGAAAAAATTGTTTCGCAGCTCAAACCCATGTTCTTGCTCATTTGGCTGTGATTTTCGATCTCCTTGCCCAAAGCACCATTCTCCGAACCGTTTTGGGGAAATTACTCCTTGGTAAGTGACTCCTCCATTGGTCCAATTAGTTTTTGCTCTAGTGCTTTATCCTTCACGAATTCTTGCTACCTTGGTGACCCTGTTCTTGAGCTTAAAAGGTTGATTTTAGCTGGTTCCAAGTAGTTTTAGCGCGTGATATGGTCTCTAGGCACTAGTAGGAGTAGTTGCTACAAGGTGTGGTGGGTCTTTATTAACTTTTCTCTTGAACTTCAAAAATTTCAGCAAAAGGAAATTATATTCAGGAGGAAGTTTCATGGTGGTTCCTCAAGTAAGAAGGGTCCTCGTCTCTCCTTTGGGGAGCCCGAACCTTTTCAACTAAGGGACACACCGGTACAACCATGTGAATGGCCTTCCGATGAGTTCATGATCGAAGCAGGTTTCAAGGATGAGTTTGATGCACTTGTCCACAATGCCGGGTTAGAAGAATTACTCCCAGATAAATGTGAACAGTATGCTATGCTCACTGCCTCTTTCGTGCGTAAATTTAAATTTTTAGTTGGCCATGAGTCATCCATACTGTTTGATCTGTACGATAAATCATATACCGTGGGTCTGGAGGATTTCAATAGGATTTGCAAGATTCCCAATGGAGGTGGTGTTATTGATCCTCCTAAGTCTTCTGTCAGAGACTTTGTCGCCAGTATTACTGTTGGAGAAACCAGAGATATCACACAAGCCACCATAGGAAGCATCCATTTCCCTGCATTGCACTACTTTGCCCTCTTCATAGGTAGGTGCATTAACAGCAAGGGTTCACATTGTCACCTATGCGCTTCCGACCTTAGTATCCTTAAGAGCGCAGTAACAGGTGACAGGAGCTTCAATATGGGAGCTATTATAGCAAGGAGGCTGAATAAAAATGCCAGTGAGGGGGATTTCTTTGGTGGATTTTATGCTACACGCTCAGCAAATTTTCTAGGAGTATCCATCCGTCCAGAAGACCCTCCTCTCCGTACAACCTACCTTGATCATGTCGCTCTAACACGCTACTAGTTCCTTGAGAGAGATCATAGATCTCTTCTATACCGCTTATTATTTAACCTGCAACGTGTTTTCCATATTACCCTTCCTGCTCCTGCTTTCTTTGATTTTCAGGTTAAACGAAGATACTACATAACCATAGGAGAGGCAGAGGAGTATGAGAGGGAGGCGACGACTGCTCGACTTCGCGAGACAGCTATTCAGGCAGTGGCTGCAGCACTCCCGTATAACACCCATTATGACTTTGGGTTTCGCCAGGATCATCCATGGGAGTAGACCAAGCTAGGGCAAAAGCGTAAGCTTGGGGGAGTACGTGTTCTCACCGACTTTATATTCATGCTTATGCTTTCACTTTGTTAGCCGGTGTTTACACTTTGCCACTGTATTATCCATGCTAGTTTCTTTTCTTTTTCTTGTTTTCTTGTTTTGTGTCCTTTTGAGAAAATCCAAAAAGATTTTCTTTCTTCTTTTGCTTGTTGGGAGCTTTCCCGTGTAAATAGTTTTCTTTTTCTTTGTGTCAAGGTAGAAGATATTGGTTACAATGCTTGATGGTTCTTACATGCTTACCTGTTTAGCTTTCAAAGAGCCATATTACCTTGTCTTCTCCTTTGTGTTTGCCTGTAGATTCAGCTTAGTCCAATGCGCTTATTATCGTTTTCATCGTTCGATCGTGCAAATGAAAGGCAACAATGATGATATATGATGAAGTGACTGAGACAGAAAAGCTGGTATGAACTCTATCTATTTTGTTTTTGTAAATATGACTAGCTTGTTGACCCAGATTTAGCTTTGTTGTGAGAGAACCATGTTTGCAATGACAACTTAGAGATCATAGTTTCTGATGCCATGCTTATTTAGCTGGGAGCTTATAATGGTTTGTCTTTATTGCCAACATAGATTTTGAAATGACTATGATGTAGTATGACAGGATGGTATTCTCCTTTGAATGTTTCAAGTGGCTTGACTTGGCGCATGTTCATGCATGTAGTTGAAACAAAATCAACATAGCCTCTATGATGTTCGTGTTCATGGTGATTTATATCCTGTTCATGCTTGCATTCAATGTTAGTCAAACTCATTGCATCTTGATGACTGTTGTCGCTCTCTAGTTGGTCGCTTCCCAGTCTTTTGCTAGCCTTCACTTGTACTAAGCGGGAATGCTGCTTGTGCATCCACCTCCATAAACCCAAAAGTTTTTACATGAGAGTCCACCATACCTACCTATTTGCGGTATCTGCCTGCCGTTCCAAGTAAATTTGCATGTGCCATTCTCTAAACCTTCAAGAAATAAATCTGTTTTGCATGCCCGAACCGCTCATGTGGTGATAGAGGGCTATTGGTATCTTCCATGCTAGGAGTATTATCCTCGACGTGTGTTTATTCACAGTCATTCACGAGAAAGGGGCCGGTATTTGGGATGCCCAGTTCCATGCTTAAATCGAAAACATAACTGTAAAACAAGACTCCCCCTTGGATTGATGTTAGTATGGACGGTACCCGAGGATTCGGCTAGCCGTGGAGTGTGATTGATTGGTGGTGGGGGAGTTAAAACTTTACTTTTCTGTTTGGGAACCGCCTATAGCATGAGTAGAATGGAAGATATTGAGAACTCTTGGCCATTGCGTTGACAATGAAAGCATGCCACCCAAAATTATTATCTCTGTTTTCAAAGATTGAGCTATGGCACCTCTGCAAATCAATGCTTTCCTCTGCGAAGGGCCTGTCTATTTATTTTCCTGTCAAGTCATCCTCCTCTTATATAAGCACCAATTAGAGAGCACCTCTGTCATTTTTATGCTTTTCTTTTGATTGATATTGAGTATGACTATGACTGGATCTTCGTTGCTATGAATTACAATGTTTAGTCAGCCCTTGATCTTTGAAAGTGCTCTGCATTTATGTTTTGCGGTCTCAGAAAGAGCTAGCAAGATACCACCTATTCATATTGCTTCATGCTTGTTTCGATTGAAGTGTTGGTATTTGAAACTCATTATTATTTGCTCGTTAGCTGATTATGCCATTGATATTAGTTTACTGTGAGACCTTTATGTCATTTTCTTATGTGGTTAACTTGTCATCTTGCTGAAATTCTGGTTATGAGTTAGACATAGTTGCAACAACAAGATCAAACAGAGTTTGTCAAAGTATTTCTTTCTCTCTCAGTTTATCAACTGAGTTGCTTGAGGACAAGCAAGGTTTTAAGCTTGGGGGAGTTGATACATCTCCAACGTATCTACTTTTCCAAACTCTTTTGCCCTTGTTTTGGACCATAATTTGCATGATTTGAATGGAACTATCCTGGACTGACGCTGTTTTCAGCAGAATTGCCTTGGTGTTATTTTTGTGCAGAAATCAAAGTTCTCCAAACGTCCTGAAAATTTACGGGGAGCAGTTTTGGAAAATATCAAAAATACCTGCGCCAGAATCCACCTGAGGGGGTGGGCCAGTGGGCCACAAGCCCCTGCTCCTCCACCACCCCCCTGGTGGCGATGGGCAGGCTTGTGGGGCCCACAGGCCTTTGCCACCCCCAACTCCAGCTCTATAAGTTGTCTTTCGTCCCTGAAAAAATAAAAAGAGAAGTTTTCGTCGCGTTTTCGATACGGAGGCGCCGCCACCACCTGTTCTTCATCTGGAGGGCAGATCTGGAGTCCGTCTTGGGCTCCGGAGAGGGGAAATCATCGCCATTGTCATCATCAACCTTCTTCCCTCTCCAATTCCATGAAGCTCTTCGTCGTTCGTGACTAATCTATTCGTAGGCTCGCTGGACGGTGATGAGTAGGATGAGATCTATCATGTAATCGAGTTAGTTTTGACGGGGATTGATCCCTAGTATCCACTATGTTCTGAGATTTCATGTTGCTACTACTTTGCCATGCTTAATTCTTGTCACTAGGGCCCGAGTGCCATGATTTCAGATCTGAAATTATTATGTTGTCACCAATATATGTGTGTTTTAGATCTGATCTTGAAAGTTGTAGTTACCTACTATGTGTTATGATCCGGCAACCCCGGAGTGACAATAACCGGAACCACTCCCGGTGATGACCATAGTTTGAGGAGTACATGTGTTCACCAAGTGCTAATGCGTTGGTCCGGTTCTTTATTAAAAGGAGAACCTTAATATCCCGTAGTTTCCTTTTGGACAATAGATGTCATGCAAGTTCTTTTCCCTAAGCACGTATGACGACACACGGAATGCATGCCTACATCACATTGACGAACGGGAGCTAGCCACATATTTCTCCATGTTATAGTTGTTGCATGATGAATATCATCCAAACAAATCACCGATCCAATGCCTACTAGTTTGTCCTACTGTTACCACTGTCGTTACTTGTCTTGCGCTGCTACTACTGTTCCTACTGCCGTTACTTGTCTTGCTCTGCTGCTACTGTTGCTACTGCCGTTACTTGTCTTGCTCTGCTGCTACTACTATTGTCGCTTGCTACTATTGCTACTTGCTAGTGATGTCACTACTGTTGTTCCTTGCCACTGTTATTGCTCGTTACATTGCCGGTACCCGCTACTTCGCTGTTACTACTTCGCTGTTACTATTGTGCTTGCAGATACTAATCTTTCAGGTGTGGTTGAATCTGACAAATTCAGCTGCTAATACTTGAGAGTATACTCTCACCTCCTGTTTGACGTACCTAAAAATTGGGTCGAATACTCTACCCTCGAAAACTGCTGCGAACCCACGTGTTGGTGGGCCATCAACATCATTCTTGCAGTTTCATTGCAGGGGAGTGCTATCAGCATTCTTCTTGTGCCGTTGCAGGAGAAGGTTAGTTGTTTATAAGCATTCGTCTAGCTAACACTAGAGATTGCAGGATCAGCCCTTTTCTGGAGCCATTGCCAGGGAAGCACAGCTGACGTAAGTCATCTTCACTAGGAAGGCCACATAATTCCTCTTTCATAACAAGATTCCGCAAATCGGCATTGATTTCGTATGACTCCGCACTAGTGGCGGGAGCAATCGGAGTACTAATAAAATTATTATTATTAATATTCGAGAAGTCACAAAGTTTGGTGTTTTCGTTCATAGTGACTTCAGCAAGCAAGCAAGCACACAAGCAAACAAAAAGCGGGCGAGAAAAAGGGCGAACAAAAAGGGCGAACAAAAAGGGCGAACGAAAAAGGCAAATTGGTGAAGTGGGGGAGAGGAAAACGAGAGGCAACTGGCAAACAAAGTAAATGCAAGAGATGAGTTTGCGACACTTACTTGGATGAGTTCTTGACTTGATCTTCCTCCCTGGCAGCGGCGCCAGAAATCCTTCTGCTACTTCTCAAACAACAGCGTCAGAAATTGACACGTTGACGGAGATTGGGTTTGCGTTGGTTTTTCCCTTGAAGATGAAAGGGTGATGCAGCACAGGAGCAGTAAGTATTTCCCTCAGTTTGAGAACCAAGGTATCGATCGAGAAGGAGGGTCTCGTCAAGTCCAGAGTACCTGCGCAAACACAAACAAGCTTGCACCCAACGCTTCAAAGGGGTTGTCAATCCCTTCAAGATTGTTTGCAAAGTGAGATCTGAAGGCGAAAGTGCAACGAAGTAAAAAGTGTAAGGCTGAAAATATGGTGTAGAGTAGACCCTGGGGGCCATAGTGTTCACTAGAGGCTTCTCTCAAAATAGCAAGTATTATGGTGGGTGCACAAATTACTGTCGAGCAATTGATAGAACCGCGCAAAGTCATGACGATATCTAAGGCAATGATCTAACATATATGCATCACGCCTGAGACAAGTAGACCGATACTTTCTGCATCTACTACTATTACTCCACACATCGACCGCTATCCAGCATGCATCTAGTGTATTGAGGTCATGACGAATAGCATAACGCTTTAAGCAAGATGACATGATGTAGAGGGATAATCTCAAACCAATGATGAAAACCCCATCTTTTTACCCTTGATGGCAACAACACGATACGTGCCTCGCTACCCCTTCTGTCACTGGGTGAGGTCACCGCACGGTATGAACCCAAAACCAAGCACTTCTCCCATTGCAAGAATCATAGATCTAGTTGGCCAGACAAAACCCACAACTCGAAGAGAATTACAAGGATATGAAATCATGCATAAGAGAAATCAGAAGAAACTCAAATAAGATTCATAGATAATCTGATCATAAATCCACAGTTCATCGGATCTCGACAAACACACCGCAAAAGAAGATTACATTGGATAGATCTCCGTGAAGCTCATGGAGAACTTTGTATTGAAGATCCAAGAGAGAGAAGAAGCCATCTAGTTACTAGCTATGGACCCGTTGGTCTATGGTGAACTACTCACGCATCATCGGAGAGGTCATGGTGTTGATGGAGAAGCCTTCCGTGTCCGAATCCCCCTCCGGCAGGGCACCAAGATGTGCCCCAGATGGGATCTTGCGGAGACAGAAGCTTGCGACGGCGGAAAAGTGATTACGATGCTCCCCTGATTTTTTGGGAATACTAGGGAATTTATGGGCGCAAGATCTAGGTTAGGGGACATCCAGGGGGGCCATAATCCTGCATGGCGTGGCCCCCTAGCCGCGGGATGGGGGCTTGCGGGGCCCCTGGGGCTCTTCTGGCTTGGCCCCCAAGCTCTCCGATCTTCTTCCGTTCTAGAAAAAATCTTTTTGGGGATTTTCTTCCGTTTGGACTCCATTTCAAAATCTCCTCTCAAAGGGGTCAAAAACATGGAAAAACAGGAACTGGCACTTGGCACTGAGTTAATAAGTTAGTCCTAGAAAATAAATAAAAGGCATGCAAAACATCCAAAGTTTGACAAGATAATAGCATGAAACCATCAAAAATTATAGATACGTTGGAGACGTATCATAGGTTACCGAGTAATTTTGTTGAGATGACACAGTATAGACTGAGGTTTAGAGAAATCTAAGCTGTCGATTCTTGAAAGTTTGGGGCTGCGACACTTATGTGAAAAAGTTTCACTCTGATAAGCTCGAACCCAAAGAGGATAAATGCATCTTCATAGGATATCCAAAACAGTTGGGTACATCTCCTATCTCAGATCCGGAAGCAAAGTGTTTGTTTCTAGAAATGGGTCCTTTCTCGAGGAAAGGTTTCTCTGAAAAGAATTGAGTGGGAGGGTGATAGAACTTGATGAGGTTATTGAACCATCACTTCAACTAGTGTGTAGCAGGGCGCAGGAAGTTGTTCCTCTGGCGCCTATACCAATTGAAGTGGAAGCTGATGATAGTGATCACTGAGCATCAGATCAAGTTACTACAGACCTCGTAGGTCGACAAGGTCGCGTACTACTATAGAGTGGTACGGTAACCCAGTCTTGGAGGTCATGTTGTTGAACAACAATGAACCTACGAGTTATGGAGAAGCAATGGTGGGCCCGGATTCCGACAAATGGCTCGAGGCCATGAAATCCGAGAGACAATCCATGTATAAAACAAAGTGTAGACTTTGGAAGAACTACTTGATGGTAGTAAGACTATTAAGTAAAGATGGATCTTTAAAAGGAAGATAGACAATGATGGTGATAAGTCACTATTAAGAAAAGCTCGACTTGTCGCAAAGATGTTTTCGAGAAGATCAAAGAGTTGACTATGATGTGACTTTCTCACTCGTAGCGATGCTAAAAGTCTGTTGGAATTATGTTAGTAGTTGCTGCATTATTTGTGAAATATTGCACATAGGAAGTGAAAACATTATTTCCTCGACGGTTTCCTTGAGGAAAGATTGTATGTGATACAATCAGAATGTTTTGTCGATCCTAAGGATACTAACAAGTATGCAAGCTCCAGCGATCCTTCAATGGACTGGTGCAAGCATCTCAGAGTTGGAATATACACTTTGATGAGATGATCAAAGATTTTGGGTTTGTACAAGGTTTATGAGAAACTTGTATTTCCAAAGAAGTGAGTGGGAGCACTATAGAATTTCTGATAAGTATATGTGGTTGACATATTGTTGATCAGAAGTACTGTATAATTTCTGTGAAGCATAAAAGGTTGTTTGAGAGGAGTTTTTCAAAGGAATACCTGGATTGAGCTACTTGAACGTTGAGCATTAAGATCTATGGAGATAGATCGAAACGCTTAATAGAAGTTTCAACAATATGCATGCCTTGATAAGTTTTTGAAGGAGTTCAAAATAGGTCAGCAAAGAAGGAGTTCTTGGCTGTGTTGTAAGGTGTGAATTTGAGTAAGACTCAAAACCCGACCACGATAGAATAAAGAGAATAGACAAAGGTCGTCTTCTATGCCTTAGCCGTAGACTCTAAAGTATGTCATGTTGAGTACCGCACCTGATGTGTGCCTTGCCACAAGTCTGTTAAGAGGTACAGAGAATGATCCAGGATTGAATCACTGAGCAGCGGTCAAGGTTATCCTTAGTAACTAATGGACTAAGGAATTTTTCTTGATTATAGAGGTGGTTAAAGAGTTCGTCGTAAAGGGTTACGTCGATGCAAGCTTTGACACTAATCCGAATAAATATGAGTAGTGAAACGGTAGAGTAGATATTTGGAGTATTTCCGAATAGCACGTAGTAGCAGCATCTATAAGAGGACATAAAGATTTGTAAAGCTCACTCGGATCTGAAAGGGTTCAGAACCGTCGACTAAAACCTCTCTCACAAGCAAGACGTGATCAAACCCCAGAACTGTAAGGGTGTTCGATTCGTTATAATCACATAGTGATGTGGACAAGATTATTGACTCTAGTGCAAGTGTGAGACTGTTGGAAATATGCCCTAGAGGCAATAATAAATTAGTTATTACTAGTCGTCAACCTGTGCATACGCACGGGCTAGCCTATTTTAGATAGATGTATATAAGTTCAATTCCTATTAATAGTTCCGTACGCAATATTTTTTCGGGGTACCTACAATATTGTTAGAAATTTAAATAAAGGAAATTTAGCATAAAATTTTAAATGGTTGCTTCAACATGCGTGAATGCATATTACTTGCCATGTGACAGAAATCATATATTTCGAATAAAGTATATATCAGATTAAATATATGATTGGTTTTTATGTTAGAGTAATATTGAATTGTCTTGTCATACTGTTTTTGAGGCCTTTGCAGATACGTACTCACACTACTAAAAAAATGAAAACATAGTACGACAACTCACTGGCATATTCATTCTCCTTTGTATATTTACTAATTGAGCCTGAGAAAACGTAGTACAGGACAACATGACAATATTCAGTTTTGTATGAGTCTACGGGAGGCCAAACTTATTCATTGAAAAAACAATTAGGTAACATATGCTACACTAAAAAAGGGAAGTCCCATCACTGAAAATGTAATATATTTTCTACCTCTTAAGTGTGTGATTCAAAATGTCATGTCCATGCCAAAACCAAGTAAAACTCAATGATGCTATAGCATGATATTGGGCGGAAACCCCAAATGTCCCGTCAGTACTCGCCTAAATGTACGATAAAAGCACATTACAAAGTTTCATAAAAAGAATGTACACAAACATGTGTTTTTCCATCACTTCAAAACATTCTTACAGATTTCGTACAAATCTTCAAAACCCCAAATGAGTGGCTCCTTTGTAGTTTTTATTTAGATGCAACCCCTTTTTCTGTAATTTGAAAAATAAAATATTTTGTCGCCAAGTGTTATTATAGAAAATTTCATGTACGAAAAAATCAACATTTGTTGTATTTTTAAAGAGATGTTTTTTTTGAGTTTGTTGACCATGTGAAGTCTTGGAGCAAAAGGTTTGCACCCAACATGGAGATACAAATTTTTATAAAAATATTGAGGAAAAATAAATAAAGATGCACATTGAAAAGTTTGATTATTACCAAAAATGTGACTTCAGAGTGTTTCTGTTGCGATGAATAGTACCATACTTTCCGTTAGACGTTTCACTTAATATATTCCCCGGCCTCTTTGACATAAATCGTTACCTTTGGCCTTATATACATGCCTATAGATTCGGTTCTTTTTTGTGTCCCTGCCATAGTTCGTCATATGATTGCATGTCAGCAAGAAGTCACTGTATTATCTATTTCTTATTCATGTAAATCCAAGAGGCATACTATTGTGAAGTAAATTCTACAGGTCGAGCTTTAATAATGTACATAGCTACAAAGTAAGTGGTAGTGTGATAAAACTATTAATATAAATTTCATCACAGTACCGTCGGAATTCCACTAATAACTGAGCACACATTAACATGATCCGAGCTTACAGAAATCTGACCAACAGTTCCTCTTCAGTCCCATATCTTCCCTCAATGAATGTTGTAATAGATATAAAAAATTAAGAGGTATTATCATGTAGTTATCTGTATTAAACGTCGTTCATGGTGGAATGGAGACTTGTTCTGCCAAATCGAACAGGTTACAGCTTTGTCTTACGATAAAAGTACTTGTAGGAAATTTTGCCAGTGTCATGTGATGCACACCAGTTCAGTCACACAAAGCAAGTCTGCAACAAATATCATATAAGGAAAAATAAAATATTACTGAGACAAACATAAGTTTCTTTCCGAACGGCATCTCAAGATGAACTGTGGACCTAATTGTGACGTGAGTAACCAAAATCATAGGATGCATGAAAAGCTTTTTATTGCCCACAACCATATTTATTTCTGAACCTATAAAAAAATACAACTTTCAGAGAAGGCAATATATATATTGGATCGGTCAGCTAAGAGAAACTTTACAGGGAACATGGTCGGTAAGGAAAAACAGCAGATTATCCCCTCACATATTTTTCTACCGACTGTGTCGTTAGTTTTTGCATGGAGGAGAATGAGGATCTGATCAATGCGCTCATGTACGGACCAACCTGAAATTCTACATGTACGTGTACATTAGAGTGTGTCATCTATTCCATATGAAATCATCAAACCAGCACGCCAAGCTGAAGAGATTACCTGAGATCAAAGAGAACTGCTGCCGGATCAGAGTATATGGCAAACGGAAAACATTGTAGCTGATCCCTGCGTGAGGATGCCATGGACGCACACATCGATATGAAGCTGATAGGCTTTGTTTATGAGGATGGCATGGAAGCGATGCTGATAGGCATCATAGGCTACGTATAGACATACACATCTAATCTAGTTGTGTCTATTGTCTCTAGACAAAATTCAACAACACAGCAGCGTAGTCCATTATCTCTAATCCTCCATGCTCTCCACAGGACCATGAGTGCAACTGCATGCATGGCCACTCTCCTTACCCTCTTCTTCCTCGCAAGAATCAAATTTGACCTACAAAAGAAGTAAAGAACAAAAACTTTTGAAGACTGAATCCTCACCTGTAGGGAAAAGTTCTGCTAGGACCTGATCTGCATGTAATATCCATAGATTGTACATCAGAAGATTGATGATTGAATCTCTCATGAACACCACACATCAAAGGACATGCTAGAAAAGGAACAAAGAAAATAAAACTGAATCCCCAATCACACCAGATCCATGCCCAAACCCGCTTGCTCCAGTTTGAGAGAGACGTGGGTTTGGTTTCGATGGGGCTAAGAGAAGACGGAGAATCCACCCCGCAATGCTTGCTGCACTTTGAGACAGAGAGATTTATTTTCCATGAAGAGACAGAGGGAGAGAGAGAGTAGAGAATCAGTAACGCAATGCGTGTTATAGATTGGTAGGGAAATTGATTTGTTTCCATACCAGAGAGATAGAGAGAGAGCGGAAATAGAGAACCCATGTCTCAAGATTGCTTCTTGTTGTTGTTTTTTTACGTGGAGGAGGAAGCTTGATTGAGATGGTTTAGTCGTATCTCTTTTGACTTCTATTTTTAAAACCCCTTTCTTTTCAATCCCTACAACCGGTTGAATGGTTCTTGGAGATGGTCGTACTTTTTTGTCTTGCCGATTTGAGAAAAAAAAATTGACTGAATAGAGAAAAATTACAACCAAGGGTTTTATGGGCTAATCTACACCGTAATAACTCGGTCCCACCAGATGAACGGTTCTAATTTTCTAATTAACGTGGGAATTTCTTGAGAGTGACTAATTAGTATAAAATATAAATATAGATATAGGTTATATTTCTTTGTTCATGATAATCGTTTATTATCCACGCTATAATTGTATTGATTGGAAACATAATACTTGTGTGGATACATAGACAAAACACTGTCCCTAGTAAGCCTCTAGTTGACTAGCTCGTTGATCAAAGATGGTCAAGGTTTCCTGACCATAGGCAAGTGTTGTTACTTGATAATGGGATCACATCATTAGGAGAATCATGTGATGGACAAGACCCAAACTATGAACGTAGCATATTAATCGTGTCGTTTTATTGCTATAGTTTTCTGCGTGTCAAGTATTTGTTCCTATGACCATGAGATCATATAACTCACTGGCACCGGAGGAATACCTTGTGTGTATCAAACGTCACAACGTAACTGGGTGACTATAAAGATGCCCTACAGGTATCTCCGAAGGTGTCCATTGAGTTAGTATGGATCAAGACTGGGATTTGTCACTCCGTGTGACGGAGAGGTATCTCGGCGCCCACTCGGTAATACAACATCACACACAAGCCTGGGAAGCAATGTGACTTAGTGTATCTCACGATATCTTGTATTACGGAACGAGTAAAGTGACTTGCCGGTAAACGAGATTGAAATAGGTATGCGGATACCGACAATCGAATCTCGGGCAAGTAACATACCAAAGGACAAAGGGAATGGCATATGTGATTATATGAATCCTTGACACTGAGGTTCAACCGATAAGATATTCGGAGAATATGTAGGATCCAATATGGGCATCCAGGTCCCGCTATTGGATATTGACCGAGGAATCTCTCGGGTCATGTCTACATAGTTCTCGAACCCGCAGGGTCTACACACTTAAGGTTCGACGATGTTTTATGCGTATTTGAGTTATATGGTTGGTTACCGAATGTTGTTCGGAGTCCCGGATGAGATCACGGACGTCACGAGGGTTTCCGAAATGGTCTGGAAACGAAGATTGATATATATGATGACCTCATTTGATTACCGGAAAGTTTTCGGACATTACCGGGAATGTACTGGGAGTGACGAATGGGTTCCGGATGCTCACTGGGGGGCAGCCCACCCGGGGGAAGCCCATAGGCCTTAGAGGTGCTGCACCAGCCCTTAGTGGGCTGGTGGGACAGCCCAAGAGGCCCTATGCGCAGGAATCAAAAGAAAAGGAAAAAAAAGGGGAAGTGGGAAAGTGGAGAAGGCCTCCACCTTCCAATCCTAGACTAGGATTGGAAGGGGAGGACTTCCCCCCCTTGCTTCGGCCAACCCCTTGGGGCTCTCTTGAGCCTCAAGGCAAGGTCCTCCCCCTCACTCCTATATATACTGGGGTATTAGGGCTGATTTGAGACAACTTTGCCACGGCAGCCCGACCACATACCTCCACGGTTTTTCCTCTAGATCGTATTTCTGCGGAGCGCTGCCGGAGAACTCATCTACCTCTCCGTCTCTCTTGCTGGATCAAGAAGGCCGAGATCATTGTCGAGCTGTACGTGTGCTGAACGCGGAGGTGTCGTCCGTTCGGCACTAGATCGGAACGGATCGTGAGATGGATCGCAAGACGGTTCGTTTAACGGATCGCGAGACGGTTCATGGGACGGATCGCGGGACGGATCATGGGACGGATCCCGGGATGGTTCGTGGGACGGTTCGCAAGGCGGATCGAGGGACGTGAGGACGTTCCACTGCATCAACCGCGTTTCTTAATGCTTCTGCTGTGCGATCTACAAGGGTACGTAGATCGGAAATCTCCTCTCGTAGATGAACATCACCATGATAGGTATTGCGTGTGCGTAGGAAATTTTTTGTTTCCCATGCGACATTCCCCAACAGCGCCAAGTCAAGCCACTTGAATCATTCAAAGGAGGATACCATCCTATCATACTACATCATAGTCATATCAACATTCATGTTGGCATCCAAGGCAAACCATTGTAAGCTCCTAGCTAATTAAGCATGGCATCAACAACTATGATCTCTAAATTGTCATTGCAAACATGTATCTCTCACAACAAAGCTGAATCAGGAACGATGAGCTAGTCATATTTACAAAAACAAAATAGATCGAGTTCATACCAGCTTTTCCAGGCTCAGTCACTTCATCATATATCATCATTATTTCCTTTCACTAGCACGACCGAACGATGTGAACAATAATAAGAGTGCTCGTGCATTGGACTAAGCTAGAATCTGCATGCAAACAGAAAGGAGAAGACACAGTAATATGCCTCTTTAACAGACAAACATATATGCATGCGAGAGCCACTAAACATTGTAACCATGGTCTTCTGCCTTGACCCAAAGAAAAAGAAAACTATTTACACGGGAAAGCTCCCAACAAGCAAAAGAAGAACAATAAAATCTTTTTTGGTTTTCTCAAACTAGACAGACACACAAAAACAAAACGAGAAAAAGAAAGTAAACTAACATGGATGACACAGTAGCAAAGTGTGAACACCGACAAACAAAGTGAAAGCATAAGCAAGAATATAAAGTCGGTGAGAAACACGTACTCCCCCAAGCTTAGGCTTTTGGCCTAAGTTGTTCTACTCCCAAGGAGGGAAATAACCAGCTCCGGGGTACTCCGGAGTGGACTGAGGATGCCACTGTTGTGTGAGCTCCTCTGGCTCCCACTGATAAACTGGCGTCTGGTACTCGACTGGTGGCTCGGGCACGGGCACCTGTGGTTGGGCTAAGCCCCAATATGCGTAGATGTCTGAGGGCATAATAATGTACCTGCCTGCATGAAGATTGAACAAAGAAGGAGCAGGCAAAGTAATAGTCTCACGAGTACCCTCACTAAATACCAGGTTATAAATCATCCTTCTATTTATATCTTTATCAAGGAAGTCATGGCGAACCATACTATCGTAATCTAGATATCTCTCAGGAAGAAGAATCTCTTCTTCCTCGTCCAGTCTAATAGGTATCTCAAAATGTCTAGCAAGACGAGTAGCATAGATACCTCCATAGACTACGCCTTTAGAACGGTTCATGTTTAACCGTTGAGCTACTATAGCGCCCAAGCTATAAGTTTTATCATTATAAAGGGCTTCGTGCAAGACCGCGAGATCTGGGGAACTAAGGGACCCAGCTTTCCCACGGCCAATCAAACATTTTCCCACAAATAATGAGAAGTACCGAAGCACGGGAAAATGAATGCTAGCAGCTCTAGCGCAAGACACTCCCCTCTCCTCTCCTACAGCAATAGTATCGATGAAAGCTTCCAAGTCCCGTGGACGAGGTTAATGAATATCCCCAACGTAAGGTAATTTGCAAACATTGCAAAAATCCTGGAGTGACATGCGCTGGGGGATATCATAAAGTTTGAACTCAACCATAGGAGGATTCTTACTCGGATAGAACTTAAAGCTTTGTACGAAGTTATTAGTGAGGAGGAGGTATTGCGGACACTTATGTTCAACGAAGGCGGTAAGGCCTGCGTTCTCAACCAAGTAGTAAAAGTCCTCATAAAGTCCGGCGGCGCGTAAGAACACATCGCTTGGCCACTCGCACGCTCGAACTTCTACAACTTGAGGGACCGGATACTTGGGCTTCTTCTCACTTCCATCATCCTTGGGGTCACGGCTTGAAGAGCCTCTTAAGAACCTCCTCATCTTTTCCCTTTTCTACCTCTGAAATTTTCTGAAATTTTTAGTGACTCTAAGGAAAAGTGAACAAGGCTCAACTAAACTTGTAGCAACTACTCCAACAAGTGCCTAGAAGCCATATTACGCATCAAAACTACTTGGGACCAGCTAAAATTAGCATGCAAAGCTCAAGAACATGGTCACCAAGGCAGCAAAAATACGCGAAGTATAAGGCACTAGAGCAAAAACTAATTGGACCAATGGAGGAGTCACTTACCAAGGAGTAATTTCCCCAAAACAGTTCGGAGAATGGTGCTTTGAGCAAGCAGATCGAAAGTCCCACCAAGAAGAGCAAGAACACGGGTTTGAGTTGCGAAACAATTTTTTCTGGAGGTAGGAGAAGCAGATGAGAGCTAGAATGAGTGGAGGGGGTGCACGTGGGCCCCACAAGCCTGGTAGGCGCGGCCAGGGGAGTGCCCGCGCCTCCAGAGCTTGTGGTCCACTGGTGCAGCCCCCAGATTAGCTCTTCGTCTCAGTATTTTTCAAAAATTCCAGAAAAAATCATACTTGATTTTCAGGACATCCGGAGAACTTTTATTTTTGGGGTACTTTTCTATCGGACGCCAAAACAGAAAACAAGGAAAACTAAACTAAACCTATCATTTTTCTTCTAAGCAACCGAAGGTGAAAGCTTGGAACAGAGGTTGTGACTCCTCGATTCATCCATCTCATGGTCATCGAAAGAAATCCGTCAATGAGGTTGATCAAGTCTCCTCGACAAACCTTTTCGAATCGCAAAAGAGAATGGAGAATTTTCGAATAGTCACTAGGTCACCTCAATGGGGATGTGTATCTCCCCAACAAGCAAATCATAATTCATCTTGACAGAGGTATAGGGCATTCAAAGCTCCCAATAAGAATCGATGAAGTTTTTTCGATAGCATTGATGCAATGTACTCAATATTGTTTCTTCGGAAAGTGCACCGTATGCTCATTACCGTTGACATGGAAAGTGACATTGCCTTTGTTGCAATCAATAACATCCCCTGCGGTGTTTAAAAAGGGTCTTCCGAGGATGACCGCCATGGCATCGTCCTCGGGAATATCCAGGATAACAAAGTCTGTTAAGATAGTGACGTTCACAACCACAACAGGCACATCCTCGCAAATGCCGATAGGGAAAGCAGTTGATTTTTCGGCCATTTGCAAAGAGGTTTCAGTGGGTGTGAACTTATCGAGTTCAAGTCTACAATAAAGACAGAGCGACATAACACTAACACCGGCTCCACAGTCACATAAAGCAGTTCTAACGTAGTTACCTTTAATGGAGCAAGGTATAGTGGGCACACCGGGATCACCTAGTTTCTTGGGAGTTCCACCCTTGAAGGTATAATTAGCGAGCATGGTGGAAATATCAACCTCGGGTATCCTCCTCTTATTAGTCACAATATCTTTCATGTACTTAGCATACGGAGATATTTTGAGCATATGTGTCAAACGCATTTGCAGAAAGACAGGTCTAATCATTTCAACAAATCGCTCAAAATCCTCATCATCGTTTGTCTTGGATGGTCTAGGAGGAAAGGGCATGGGTTTCTAAACCCATGGTTCCCTTTCTTTACCATGATTCCTAGCAGTGAAGTCATTCTTATCGTACCTCCTATTCTTCGGATGTGGGTTATCAAGATCAACAGGTTCAATCTCCACATCCTTATCATTGCTAGGTTGAGCATCAACATGAACATCACAATTGATATTATCATTAGGCTCATGTTCATCACCAGATTGTGCTTCAGCATGAGAGACAGAGATATTGTTTGGACTCTCAGGGGTAACAGCATCTGGGTTGCTAGCGTGCAGGTTCCTATCATCTTTCTTCTTCTTTCTAGGATGACTAGGTGCATCAGTGCTAACTCCTTGATAATCTTGTTCAATTCTCTTAGGATGACCCTCAGGATACAAAGGTTCCTACGTCATTCTACTGCCTCTAGTGATGACTCTGACAGAATTGTCATTCAACTCATTGAGCAAGTCATTTTGAGCCTTAAGTACTTGTTCTACCTGAGTAGTAACCGTAGAGACATGCTTACTCAGAAGCTTAAGATCATTGACATTTCTGTCCACACAAGCACTTAAATGACTAAGCATACGAGCATTCTGTTCCAATTGTCTGCTAACATAATCATTGAAACTTTGTTGTTTGGCAACAAAGTTATCAAATTAATCCAAGCATAAGCTAGCAGGTTTATCAAAAGGAATATCACTCTCATCAAACCTACGCAGAGAATTTACTTCTACTACCTGTATCGGGTTATCAAGACCATGGATCTCTTAGATAGGTGGTATATTTTTGACATCTTCAGATTTAATGCCTTTCTCTTTCATAGATTTATTAGCTTCTTGCATATCTTCAGGACTGACGAATATAATACCTCTTTTCTTAGGAGTTGGCTTAGGAGGTGGTTCGGGAATAGTCCAAGCTTTCTCATTGCACAAGATGTTATTCAATAGGGTCTCAGCTTGTTTGATAGTTCGTTCCCTAAAAACACAACCCGCACAACTATCTAGGTGGTCTCTAGAAGCATCGGTAAGTCCATTATAGAAGATATCAAGTATTTCATTCTTCTCAAGAGGGTGATCAGGCAAAGCATTCAGTAGCTGGACAAGCCTCCCCCAAGCTTGTGGGAGACTCTCTTCCTCAGCTTGAGCAAAGTTGTATATTTCCTGAAGGCAGCTTGCTTCTTATGGGCAGGGAAATATTTTTCAGAGAAGTAGTAGACCATATCCTGGGGGCTACGCACACAACTAGGAGCAAGAGAAGTGAACCAAGTCTTAGCATCATCCTTTAGCGAGAAAGGAAACAGCTTGAGGATATAGTAGTGGCGGATCTTTTCCTCACTAGTGAATAGGGTAGCTATATCGTGCAGTTTGGTAAGATGGGCTACAACTATTTCAGACTCATAACCGTGAAAAGGATCAGATTCGACCAGAGTGATTAACTCAGGATCGACAGAGAATTCATAATCCTTATCGGTCACAAAGATAGGCGAAGTAGCAAACTTCAGGTCATATTTCATCCTAGCGTTCAGAGATTTTAATTTCCACTTGAGCAGTAATTTCTCAACATCATAGCTATCCTCACAAGCAAGAAAGTCCTCAGCTATCTCTCCCTCCATAACATACCGCTCAGGCATATCAGGCAATTAATGTCTAGGAGAGCTAGTTCTAGCAGGAAAAATAGCAGGTTCTACTTCAATAGTATCAACAGTTTCAGAAGTATCATCACATCTAGCAGCAACTCTAGCAATTTGTGCATCAAGGAATGCACCTAGTGGTAAAGCAGTATCAAGCATAGCATCATCATAAGCATCATGGGCAGCAAAAGTAGCATCATCAAGCACAGGCAACATATCAAGATTTCTAGCAGGAGGTGGTGTCGCAAACTTACTCATAACTGAAGGTGAATCAAGTGTAGAGCTAGATGGCAGTTCCTTACCTGTCCTCGTAGTTGAGGTCAATACTTTCGTTCTTGGATCTTTCAGATTCCTCATAGTGACCAGCAGACGTAAATCCCAAGTGACTTAGAGAATATAGTTGTGCCTCCCCGGCAACGGCGCCAGAAAAAGGTCTTGATAACCCACAGGTATAGGGGATCGCAACAGTTTTCGAGGGTAGAGTATTCAACCCAAATTTATTGATTCGACTCAAGGGGAAGCCAAAGAATATTCTCAAGTATTAGCAGTTGAGTTGTCAATTCAACCACACCTGAAAGATTTAGTGTCTGCAGCAAAGTATCAGTACCAAAGTAGTATGATAGCAGCAGTAGCAATAGTAACCAGTAGCAACAGAGTGACAGAAGTAGCAGCAAAGTAACAGCAGTAGCAATAGAGTAGCAGTAGCAGCAGTGACAGCAGTAGCAGCAAAGTAACGTAGCAAGGACAAGTAGCAAAAGACTCGTAGGCATTGGATCGGTGATGGATGATTATGCCGGATGCTATTCATCATGCAACAGTTATAACACGGAGAGATAAGTAACTAGCTCCAGTTCGTTAATGTAATGTAGGCATGTATTCTGTATGTAGTCATACGTGCTTAGGGAAAAGAACTTGCATGACATCTATTGTCCATCCCTCCCGTGGCAGCGGGGCCCTAATGGAAACTACGGGATATTAAGGTTCTCCTTTTAATAAAGAACCGGACCAACGCATTAACACTTGGTGAATACATGAACTCCTCATACTATGGTCATCTCCCGGAGTGGTTCCGGCTATTGTCACTCCGGGGTTGCCGGGTCATAACACATAGTAGGTGACTACGACTTGCAAGATAGGATCAAGAACACACATATATTGGCGACAACATAATAGGTTCAGATCTGAAATCATGGCACTCAGGACCTAGTGACAAGCATTAAGCATGGCAAAGTAGTAGCAACATCAATATCAGAACATAGTGGATACTAGGGATCAATCCTCGTCAAAACTAACTCGATTACATGATAGATCTCATCCAACCCATCACCGTCCAGCAAGCCTACGATGAGATTACTCACGAACAGTGAAGAGCATCATGGAATTGGCGATGAAGGAAGGTTGATGATGACGAAGGCGACGATCTCCCCTCTCCGGAGCCCAGAACAGACTCCAGATCTTCCCTCCAGCTGAAGAACAGGAGGTGGCGGCGCCTCCGTATCGTAAAACGCGATGAACTCTTCTCCTTGATTTTTTTTTCCGGACAAAAGGTACTAAATAGACCTGAGATTGAAGGTTGTGGAGCTTTCTGGGCCCCACAAGCCTGCCAGGCGTGGCCAGGGAGCCCGCGCCTGGTGGGCTTGTGGGCTCACAGCTCCACTTCTTCCGCTGATTCTTGCGCCAATATTTTCCATAAATTCCACAAAAATTCTTCGTAAATATTCAGGTCATTCTGAGAAATTTTATTTCTGTGCAAAAACAACACGATAGCAATTCTGCCGAAAACAGCGGTAGTCCGGGTTAGTTCCATTCAAATCATGCAAATTAGAGTCCAAAACAAGGGCAAAAAGTTCAGAAAAGTTGATACGACGGAGACGTATCAGTTGTCCTCATTGATGTGAGCCTTTCACACCTTTTTGTCTTCCTTCCCCATCATTATTTTATTTGCCATCCTAAGTGCCAACCTATCTTTCTTACGCTCATCCATTGCATGAGTGCTCAAAGTCGAAAGGGAGAGGATCATTTTGACTTGTGCCTGACTAGTGGTTTGGGGATGAGCCAATTTAAGATTCCGAAGGAGACCAAGTGTGAAGTTTAGTAGACTGAGTTCTCAATAAAAAATATTTTATGATCTCAACCCATCTCCCACTTCTTGCACGCAAACACCATTTGGATACATTCGAGTCACGGACATCGAGAGCTCTTGCAGCTTTATGTTCTTACTTTGCTAATCTTAATGCTAGATATAAACTCTTGCTTGTTATTGTCTTGACTTGAATTACATATCTCACTTGCTTTACTTTGAAGTTCTTTTATGGGTGTTAGCATGTCACCACATAAATTATTGTGTTATCATTTATCTACTCGATGACGAGAAGAAATTAAGCTTGGGGATGTTGATACATCCCAAACGTATCTATAATTTCTGCTTGTTCTATGATCTTTTGGGTGACATTGTTATATGTTTTCCTACACTCTTATATCATTTTACACGTATTTGGACTAACCTACTAACTCAGTGCACCCAATGTCAGTTTCTGTCTGCTGATGTCTATTTTGTAGGGGCTTTTAACCAATTTTCCGAAGCCCAAAAAATTCCAGGAAAAATATATAAAAACCCCGCGTAACGGAAGCTTCACATCACCGAAGATGGGCCAGAGGGGGGCAAAGGGCCGTCGAGGCGACCTCCTGGCGTGGCCTACCCCCTGGTCGCGCCAGCAGGCCGCCTGGGCAGGTCCCACCTCCTCCGGTGCCCTCCTTCGACCTATATTTAGTCCTCCGTGAGGAAACCCTTCAACAACTTCTAGAATCGCGAATTTATCCATCATTCCGCCGCCACAATGCTTTCGAGATCGGGAGCGTCACGAGACCACTTCCCGAAACCCTGCCGGAGGGAGGATTGACCTGCGGGAGCTTCTCCACCGCCATGGACGTTTCCCGGACATGTCATGAGTAGTCTTCCTTGGACCATGGGTACATGACCAGTAGCTATGTGATGTCTTCTCTCCAATCTTGTGCTTCGATGGTTAGTCCTTGTGAGCTGCCCTACATGATCAAGGAATCTATGTAATTATCTTGCTATTGCTATGCTCGGTTTGTTGGGATCCGATGGATTATGAGATTATGTTCAGATTGTTATGAATTATATATTCGATTATCCTTTTATATTATGTTGCTTAGTGATTCATGCATGTTCTCCGTTGCTATTTATTGCTTTGGCCGAGTAGTAGATTGTAACTCCAAGAGGGAGCGTTATGCATGATTGTGGGTTCATGCCCCTCGATGTCTAGCTTGAGTGACAGAAACATGATACTAGGAGTTGTGTTGTTGCCACCAGGGAGAAAACAACGATTCTTGTGACCATGGTTGCAAGGATTGTTTACCTTACACATAGTTCGTTAATGCAGTTGTCCGTTGCTTTGAGTTTACACTTTGGGTGGGCCTCGCAACTTAATACCGGCGAGATGTTCTGGATACATATCTCAAGGTGGATGATTAGTAAGTAGATGTTGATGAATAAACGGTCTACTTGTCTTGGCGTACTGCCCATTACTATTGAACCTCTAACTATCAAGTAGCATAATTAGCATTGTGGTGCGTTCATAATTCTGTCAATTGCCCAACTGTAATTTCTTTACCCAAGCATAGTTATTTATTGTCTTTTGGGAGAGAGACATCACTAGTGAACATCATGTGACTCCGGTCCATATCACCATCAGTGTTTACACTTCCATCATTTACCGTTTTCATTTAATTTTCTGTTCCAATCACTATCACTTTTCCCGCTTGTGTTTTGATCCTTTGCAAACTACATGCCCGGACAGATTGACAACCTCTCTGTACTCGTTGGGAGCAAAGTTATTTGTTGTGTGTGCAAGTCCACGTCTTCTGCTAGCACCAGGGTGGAAGACACCTACTTGTTGATCCTAGAGGTCCTCCTGGTTCAAGAAACCTTACAGTCTCTGTGTAAGGGAAAACTTGTTGCTGACTACATCTCAACCTTCCACTTAGGGTAACCAACGAGGAGCGAGAAGTATATACATGATCTCGTCATCAGTGCTCACCCCACATATGTACACCTTTGATATCCCACAACTGTAAAAGTTCTTCAACTAATGGACTCAGATACACATCTATGTCGTTGTCGGGTTGCTTGGGGCCATGGATGAGCACTGACATCATAATGAAATTCCGCTTCATGCACAACCAAGGAGGAAGGTTATAGATACATAGAGTCACGGGCCAGGTGCTATGATTGCTGCTCTGCTCCCCAAAAGGATTAATGCCATCTGCACTTAAACCAAACCAACAATTCCTTGGGTCATTTGCAAGTCCGACCACTCTCTCTTGATTTTCCTCTACTGCGACCCATCTGCGGGTACTCTCAACTTCATCTCTGCTGTGACTGCAGCTCTGCACCCCAAAAGGATTCATGCCGTATGACTTAGACCAAGCCATAAGTACCTCGCGTCACCTGCAAAGTCTGGATACTTTCTCTCAATTTTTCTCCACAGCGACCCATCGGCGAGGTGTCTCAACTTCCCGTCTTTCTTACGCTCTGATAACCCACAAGTATAGGGGATCGCAACAGTTTTCGAGGGTAGAGTATTCAACACAAATTTATTGATTTGACACAGGGGAAGCCAAAGAATATTCTCAAGTATTAGCAGTTGAGTTGTCAATTCAACCACACCTGAAAGATTTAGTATCTGCAGCAAAGTATCAGTAGAAAAGTAGTATGATAGCAACAGTAGCAACAGTAACCGGTAGCATCAAAGTAACATGAGTAGCAGCAGAGTAACAGTAGCAGCAGTGATAGGAGTGATAGAGTAACAATAGCAGCAGTCACAGCAGTAGCGGCAAAGTAACGTAGCAAGGACCAGTAGGAAAAACACGTAGGCATTGGATCGGTGATGGATGATTATCTCGGATGGTATTCATCATGCAACAGTTATAACACGGAGAGATATGTAACTAGCTCCAGTTCATCAATGTAATGTAGGCATGTATTCCGTATGTAGTCATACATGCTTAGGGAAAAGAACTTGCATGACATCTATTGTCCATCCCTCCCGTGGCAGCAGGGTCCTAATGGAAACTATGGGATATTAAGGTTCTCCTTTTAATAAAGAACCGGACCAACGCATTAACACTTAGTGAATACATGAACTCCTCATACTATGGTCATCTCCGGGAGTGGTTCCGGCTATTGTCACTCCAGGGTTGCCGGGTCATAACACATAGTAGGGAACTACAACTTGCAAGATAGGATCAAGAACACACATATATTAGCGACAACATAATAGGTTCAGATCTGAAATCATGGCACTCGGGCCCTAGTGACAAGCATTAAGCATGGCAAAGTAGTAGCAACATCAATCTCATAACATAGTGGATACTACGGATCAATCCCCGTCAAAACTAAATCGATTACATGATAGATCTCATCCAACCCATCACCATCCAGCAAGCCTACGATGAGATTACTCACGAATAGTGAAGAGCATCATGGAATTGGTGATGAAGGAAGGTTGGCGATGATGATGGCGACGATCTCCCCTCTCGAGAGCCCGGAACGGACTTCACATCTGCCCTCCAGAGGAAGAACAGGAGGTGGCGGCGCCTCCGTATCTTAAAAGACAATGAACTCTTCTCCTTGATTTTTTTCGGGACGAAAGGGACTAAATAGAGCTGGGATTGGAGGCGATGGAGCAACATGGTTCCCACAAGCCTGCCAGGCGAAGCCAGGGGCGCCTGGTGGGCTTGTGGGCTCCGCGCTCCATCCCTCCGGTTGATTCTTGCGCCAGTATTTTTATATATTCCACAAAAAATCCCCGTAAATTTCCAGGTCATTCCGAGAACTTTTATTTCAGCGCAAAAACAACACCATGGCAATTCTGCTGAACACACCGTTAGTCCGGGTTAGTTCCATTCAAATCATGCAAATTTGAGTCCAAAATAAGGGCAAAAGAGTTTGGGAAAGTAGATACGATGGAGACGTATCAACTCCCCCAAGCTTAAAACCATGCTTGTCCTCAAGCAATTCAGTTGACAAACTGAAAGAGACAAAAGAAAAACTTTTACGAACTATGTTTGATCTTGTTGTTGCAACTATGTCTAACTCATATCCAGAATTTCAGCAAGATCACAAGCTAACCACGTAAGCAAATGACATCTAGGTCTCATGGTAAACTCATATCAATGGCATAATCAACTAGCGAGCAATAATAATATGTTTCAAACGTCAACACTTCAATCAAAGCAATCATGAAGCAGTACGAACATATGGTATCTTGCTAGCTCTTTCTGAGACCGCAAAACATAAATGCAGAGCACCTTCAAAGACCAAGGAGTCACTGAACATTGTAATTCATGGCAAAGAAGATCCAGTCACAGTCATACTCAATAACAGTTAAAAGAAAGCATAAAAATGACAGAGGAGCTCTCTAATTGGTGCTTTTGTAAGAAGAGGATGACTCAACAGAAACATAAATAGATAGGCCCTTCGTAGAGGGAAGCATTGATTGCAGAGGTGCCACAGCTCAAGCTTTTAAAACAGAGATAAATAATTTAGGGTGGCATGCTTTCATTGTCAATGTAATGACCAAGAGTTTTCATCATCTTCCAAGCTACACATGCTATAGGTGGTTCCCAAATAGAAAAGTAAAGTTTTGACTCCCCCACCACCGATCAATGACACTCCACGACTAGCCGAATACTCGGGTGCCGTCCATACCAACAACAATCCAGGGGGAGTTTTGTTTGCAATTATCTTTTCGATTTGAGCATGGAACTGCGCATTCCAATTACCGGCCCTTTCTCGTGAATGATAGTGAATAAACACATATCGAGGATAACTCGCCTAGCATGGAAGATACTGATCGCCCCTTGTCACCACATGAGCGGTTCGGGCATGCAAAACAGATTATTTCTTGAAGGTTTAGAGAATGGCACATGCAAATTTACTTGGAACGGCAGGTAGATACCGCATATATGTAGGTATGGTGGACGCATATGGAACAACTTTGTGTTTAAGGAAGTGGATGCACAAGCAGTATTCCCGCTTAGTACAAGTGAAGGCTAGCAAAAGACTGGGAAGCGACTCGACAACAGTTATCAAAATGCATTGAGATTAACCAACATTGAGTGCAAGCATGAGTAGGACATAAATCACCATGAACATGAACATCATAGAGGCTATGTTGATTTTGTTTGAACTACATGCGTAAACATGCGCCAAGTCAAGCCACTTGAATCATTCAAAGGAGGATACCATCCTATCATACTACATCATAATCATCTCAAGACAAACACTACTGGAATCCAGTAATTTGCCATCAGCCAGTTCTTTGCCGTCTGGTGGCTGCTGGCAAAGAAGCTCTTTGCCGTCAGCTGACCTAAAGCGGACGGTAAAGGGCTCACTGATGGTAAACAGAATATTTGCCTTCGGCCAGGGCTTTGTCGTCTGCCTGCGGACGGCAAAGAGACATAGGGCAGACGGCAAAGAGGGCAGATGGGTCCCACTAGACCTTGGGCCTGGCTAAGTCCAACGGACGAGCTCTTTGCCGTCCGCCTGGCCTTTGCCATCCGCTGTTGGGCCCTTTGCCGTCTAGGGGCAGACGGCAAAGCTAACGTCCCGATAACGGCCGTCTCCCCCTAGCCCCTCGCTCCACTACCCCACTCCCCACTCTGTCTCTCTCTCCACCATCGTGCGCGCCTCCCTCCTGCACCACCGATGCCCGGCCACCCCTGCGCCGCCCCCTACGCCGACCCCTGCGCCACCCCCTGCGCCGCCCCCTCCCCTCACCTGCCCCGGCGCCGCCCACTCCCCTCACCGGCTCCCTGCGCCGCCCCCTCCCCTCACCGGCTCCCTGCGCAGGCCCCTCCCCTCACCGGCCGTCCCCAACTTCGGTGAGTGCCTCCCGTACCCTATTTTTCAGTTTTTTTCTTTTAAATTAGATCATTAATTTAGATAGTTAGTTTATTTGGTTACTACTAGTTTAGGTTAATTCGGGTAGTGCGAGATGAGAAGAAAATGAAGAAGAAGAGGAGGAGGAGAAGAAGAAAAGAAGAAGAAGAAGAAGAAGAAGAAGAAGAGGAATAAAAGGAAGAAGAAGAAGAGAAAGAAGAAGAAGAAGAAAAAGAGAAGAGTAGAAGAAGAGTAGTAGAGGAGAGGAGGAGGAGAAGAAGAAGAAGAAGAGGAGGAGGAGGAGGAGGAGGAGGAGAAAGAAGAGGAGAAAGGAAAAGAAGGAGCTATATTTTAGTTACTTAGTGGTATATATTCTGTTTTTGTTATTTTTTTGTTGTTTAGTGCTATATAGGTTTAGCGATAGGTTTAGTTAGCTTGGTTAGTTAAGGTAGTTAGTTAGTTAGCTTAATAGAAAGAAGAGGAAGAATAAGAAGAGGAGGAGGAGGAGCAGAGGAGAAGAGGAGGAGGAGGAGGAGGAGGAGGAGGAGCAGAGGAGAAGAGGAGGAGGAGGAGGAGGAGGAGGAGGAGGAGGAGGAGGAGAAGAAGAAGAAGAAGAAGAAGAAGAAGAAGAAGAAGAAGAAGAAGAAGAAGAAGAAGAAGAAGAAGAAGAACAGAAGACAATAATAACAACCTCGAACGTGTTAGGAGCGATCAGTTATGGAATCAAACACCGGTAGCCGGAAACTATGGCGGCAATAAGGAACAAAACACCCGGCAAAAGGCTAGGCCTTCCTTTATTTACCAAGTATATAGGTGCATTAATAAAATAACAGATTTAACATAATGATATGAAACTCATGTTATCATATGAGACAATTCACCTGCAACTAACAACACTAACATTAGAAGCTGAGCAAGCCTACTTAGCAATTCAATATTTGCTAGGAGGGGAAAAGTGTTTGGGTTTCATGGCAATATCAGGAGGCAATTATTTCCGTGGTAGGCAGCGAGCATATGACGAAGGAAACGTGAATCTACCATAACAAGTCTAGAGATGGAATCAAGGTCATATCGTCTTGCCTTTGATGTCTTCAGCTTGGAACTGCTCTTGTTCGTCCTGCACGTACTCTCCCGGATCCACAATCGCTCTCCGATCCCGGTGCTACCCAACATAAAAATAGCATCCAATGAACAACAGCACCACAAGATCCAACAAACACATGATGCATGAGATGAAAATGAGCATGCATCTCTATTCTAGTCACTTGCACATGCATGAGAAGAAAATACAAACTTCTGGACAGAACTGCACTCTAAGATATCTTGACATGCATGAGGATGACATGAACAGATGCATCACGCGAAAACGATGCAAAAACATATAAAGAATGTTACGAACGGAGGTACGAATCAACGGGAAACAACGAAACAAGAAATGGAGTCCTACGGATCAAATCCATCACCAACACACTCCCATGGCATACTTCTGGTATTCCCAGGTTGCCATATCACAAAACAAACAAGTATGGATGGGATGGTGCAAGGAATATCACCACAACATCAACTATGCACTCACAAGCATCAAAACATCAAAACTATACATTCTGTCCTAAACAGCATCATAGCAATTTGGGAGCTACATGCAAGCACCTACAGCCATCCAAATGTGCCAAATAAGATATGTGGCAGAAGCTATTCAAAATCTCTACAAGCATGAGCAAAAAGATAATACAAAGGAGTTTCACACAGAAAGTTCTACTGCTGCTAACTTGGCCAAAATTATCAGTTTTCAGAGACTTAGTGAAATTCTCAGAATCTCACTAGCTGTTTATGTTGGGAAGCATTTTGACAGCACCCAAAACAATATCTACAGGAAGCCAAATGGAATGAAAATTGATAGAGAGCTAGACAAACACAAAAGCTACAACTTTCCAGTTGACAGCAAGGGTTGATTCCCAACACATGAACTTTTGCAAGCACAACTACAAGGAAAGAAAATATAAGCAGTTTCTCAAACTTCGTGAAAATCACAGATTTTCACTAAGCTAAAATTTCAGCCACATGCCTATTTTGACTAAGCACAACTTGCACATGACAACTCCTAAGCATGAAACAAAACCACCATGCTATAGAGGGGTTCACCCTCTACTACCACAACAAGGAATCAAGCTCTTGGGCTCATCACATCACATGGAACCAAGCTCTAAACATTGAACAAAACAGAAATATGACATTCCCAGAAAGTGTTCCAAAGGCAAAACTGATTCCACCAATGGATTCCTGGGATGATTCTACCCCAAAAACATATATAATACCTAAGCACTTGCATAGAACAATTGGGCTCAAAGCTAAGAAGAAAATCCACATGGAATCACATAGAGGTGAATAGTGCATCATCACATGTGCTTCTCACTAGATTAACACATACACATCCACTTGCACACTATCAACACTACAATGGTGCACATGAGGGGTAGACCTCATGTTCATGTGCCTTAGCACACCACCACATACACACTTGCATCATGCACACATATAACAAGCACCTACACATGCTAGTTATAACACACACACTATCTTACACTCATATCAAGCATTCCTACACATACAAACTTGCACGGGTGCTTATCAAGGCACACCATGCCTTGGGCATGTGTGTGACACACACATACATCATCACCTACACTACACACAAAGTAAGTGGAGGGAAAAACCCACACACACACACACAAGATCATGGGCACTTGCACCACACAAGCACTCTCCACATACAACCACTACACACTCTTGGGTAATGCTCCACACTCACACTCACATGGAAGCTTGCACATGCACATAAGCATCACTCCCTTAGTGCCATACACACACATTGATACACACACACACACATACATGATATCTTACACATACATATATGCAGCCAAAGACCTACACATGCAATCAAACTACTAGGGGCAACCTACTGGTTGTGAGGTAAAAAAAATACCACACAACGTGATATAGCACCCCACAGCAACTATGCAAGCAAACAATACAAAACATAAAAGAAATGGCAAAAAAATAGAAGGAATGGGGGGATTCGAACCCAATACCCTCTGCTCACCAACAGCAGCTAACACCACTCCACTACACACTCTGGCTCGACAGGAACAGAGAAGAGAGCGGGGTATGCTCTCTGCTAAGCTACTATGCCAAAAAAGAAATAGCAAAAGGGGTGCGCGCTGTGAGACTCGAACCCACAACCGCCTACAGCACCAAAACAGCCCTACCACTCTGCTATGTGCTTGGATCTTAACAGATTAGAGGAGGCTGCCCTATTGAGCAACCCCTCAGGTATTTCCTGTGCTCAACGGTGGCCGGAACAGGGGAAGCACCTCGCCGGCGTTACACATCAAATTGTCCTACGGCCCGTCGATGGAAGGGAGTAGGAGCTCCCAGGGTTCCATTTCCTAAGCTAACTATCCTCGGGACGGCCTATAGCAATGGCTCCACTACGTGTGGCGGCGCTGGTGACAGAGAGGAAAGCACGACACAGCTACGGGCTCCTAGACGGAAGATCTAGCTACGGGGAAAGGGAAAGAAGCTCGTGCTCACCCACTAGACGAGGTCGTCGTGCCTGCCGGAGAGGAGGCGGAGGAAGGAGTGGAAGAAGACGCGGCGGAGGAGATCGACGGAGAGGAAGAAGCCCGTCGTTGATGTAGGGTAAGCAGTGTAGATCCGCTCCTCCTAGCTGCGGGAACGGGTTCCTTGAAGGTCCCGCGTGCTCGACGAGGGGTTGGCAAGGACGTAGAACCACGGCAGCGACGGCGAGGACCTCATCAAGTCACTGCCATGGAGGAGGAGCTCGCCCTCTTACCTGTTGTCGACAACAGAGAGGGACGAGGAGATGGGGAAAGAGGTGGCGGCGCTAGGGAGGAACCCTAGGCCTTGCACGGACGCCAAGGGATATTTATGAAGGAGGAGGAGGCGAGGGACGCACGGCCTCGACGTCCGTGAGACGGCGTTGCTCGCTGGCGCGCTGTCTCTGAAGGAGCTTGACAGAAAGCGACAGGGAAGGGGATGCCGTCTACAGGGAAAGAAAGCAGGTGGGCTGCCGCGCGAGAGGAAGGGAGTTGGGCCAGCCAGTGGGAGAAAGCCCACTAGGTGGCGCCAGATAGGAAAAAGGAAAACCCACTCGGGTTTTTCTATTAAAACAAACAGATACAAGAAAAATAAAACATAGGAAAATCTGTTGAGGCTAAAAATGAAACAAAAATTCCCCTGGTCATAAGAAATTATGACCTATTTAAATAAAATGAAAAAGGAATATTTGGAGCATAGAAATATTTACAAAACAGAATTTAGTGGATCTGTTTTGTGAATATTTGCACCACTAAAACATAGTTTCAAAACAACTAATTCATAGCATCACATCCACCACAAATCATACTACAGCATGGGTATTTTTGAAACAGGGATGGAGCGAAAGAATATTGGGCTTGAGATAAATAGAGAAAGGGAAAGTTTTGAATCCTATTGCAATCCACATAATGCTTCCTACTTTCAACAACACCCACATCATTTCACATATCACCATCACATCATCACATGTCATCACACCACATACACATGATCACAAGGCAACAAACACAAATAGGCATGGATGAATGAATGCATGAATGCAAAGGAAAACAAGACAAGGTGACATCACATGAAATAACACATGCATTGATCTCTCATGGCACTGACAAGATGGATCCACATACATAAGGTTCCAAATAAGGCAAGTTACACTCTTGGGGCATTACAAACTCTCCCACACTACAAAAAGATCTCGACCCGAGATCTAGGACTGAAAGAACTCTGGGAATTCAGAACGGAGGTGATCCTCGCGTTCCCAAGTGGCCTCTTTATCGGAATGGTGTGACCATTGCACCTTGAGAAATTTGACGGTCTTGTTTCGGGTCTTGCACTCAGCCGCCTCGAGAACCACAACTGGATGCTCACGATAGGATAGGTCGGGTTGAAGGTCGATGTCTTGAAGATGAACAGTGTGCTCGGGAGTCTTGAAGCATCTCCGGAGCTGAGAGACATGGAACACGTCATGCACATTTGCAAAGTTTGACGGGAACTCAAGCTGATACGCAAGGTCACCTCTCTTGCCAACAATTCTGAAAGGACCCACGAAACGAGGCGCAAGCTTGCCTTTGATGCCAAAGCGCTGCATACCCTTCATAGGAGACACCTTGAGATAGATGAAGTCATCGAGCTCATAAGACTTGTCATGATGCTTGCTATCATAAAAGCTCTTCTGACGGGACTGCGCTACTCTGAGGTTATCCCAAATAACCCGACACATCTCTTCATCTTCTTCTATCAAGTCATTCCCAAGAATTTGACGCTCGCCGGTCTCGGACCAGTTGAGCGAGGTACCGCACTTCCTGCCATAGAGAATTTCAAACAGAGTGTTGCCTGAACTAGCTTGATAACTATTGTTGTATGAGAACTCAGTGAAAGGCAGGCAGTCTTCCCACTTCATGCCAAAAGAGATAACACAGGCTCTCAGCATATCCTCAAGGACCTGATTGACTCTCTCCACCTGCCACTAGTCTGAGGATGAAAAGTTGTGCTGAAGCGTATCTTCGTGCCTGATGACCCACAAGTATAGGGGATTAATCGTAGTCCTTTCGATAAGTAAGAGTTTCGAACCCAACGAGGAGCAGAAGGCTGTGATAAACGGTTTTCAGCAAGCTAATGACTGCAAGCACTGAAAGTAGCGGTAACAAGTGATGGTGTAGTGAGGTGAAACGTAGCAGGTGAAAAGTAACGAGTAACAAGTAATAGCAACGGTGCAGCAAAGTGGTCCAATCCCTTTTGTAGCAAGGGAGAAGCCTGAACAAAGTCTTATAGGAGGAAAAACGCTCTCGAGGACACACGGGAATTTCTGTCATGCTAGTTTCATCATGTTCATATGATTTGCGTTCGTTACTTTGATAGTTTGATATGTGGGTGGACCGGCGCTTGGGTGCTGTCCTTACGTGGACAAGCATCCCACTTATGATTAACCTCTCTCGCAAGCATCCGGAACTACGAAAGAAGAATTAAGACAACGTCTAACCATAGCATTAAACTAGTGGATCCAAATCAGCCCCTTACGAAGCAACGCATAGACTAGGGTTTAAGCTTCTGTCACTCTAGCAACCCATCATCTACTTACTACTCCCCAATGCCTTCCTCTAGGCCCAAATATGGTGAAGTTTTATGTAGTCGACGTTCACATAACACCACTAGAGGAAAAGACAACATACAGCATATCAAAATACCAAACGAATACCAAATTCACATGACTATTACTAGCATGACTTATCCCATGTCCTCCGGAACAAAAGTAACTACTCACAAAGCATGGATGTATTCATGACCAGAGAAGTAATGAATATCATCAAGGATCTGAACATAAACTCTTCACCAAGTAATCCAACTAGCATCAACTACAAAGAGTAATCAACACTACTAGCAACCTTACAAGTACCAATCGGAGTCGCGAGACGGAGATCGGTTACAAGTGATGAACTAGGGTTTGGAGATGAGATGGTGCTGATGAAGATGTTGATGGTGACGAGTCCCCTCCGATGAGAGGAGTGTTGGTGATGACGATGGCGACGATTTCCCCCTCCGGGAGGGAAGTTTCCCCGGCAGGATCGTCATGCCGGAGCTCTAGATTGGTTCTGCTCAAGTTCCGCCTCATGGCGGCGAAGAATCCACAAAAAAGCTCCGCCCTGATTTTTTTTCGGACGAAACCCTTCATATAGCAGAAGAGGGGGCCAGTGGGCCACCAAGGTGCCCACAAGCCCTGTAGCCGTGGCCAGGGGGCAGGCCACGGCTACCAGGCTTGTGGGCCCCTGGCAGCTCCCCTCTGGCACTTCTTTCGCCCAGTATTTTTTATATATTCCCAAAAAATTCCACGTTGATTTTCACGGTATTTGGAGTTGCGCAGAATAGAGGACTCAGACTTGCTCCTTTTCCAGTCCAGAATTCCAGCTGCCGGTATTCTCCCTCTTCAAATAAATCTTGCAAAATAAGAGAGAAAAGGTATAAGTATGGTACCACAAAGTATAATAACAATCCATAAAGCGATAAATATCAACATGAAAGCATGATGCAAAATGGACGTATCAACTCCCCCAAGCTTAGACCTCGCTTGTCCTCAAGCGAAAACCAAGATCCATAAACATGTCCACATGTTTAGGGATGAAGGTGTCGATAAAACATAATACGGACATGAGGGCATCATGATAACACATAGAACAGCAATACATCATAAAGATTCTTATGGGAAAGTAACAATTCCTTCACAAAGCAAAGTATGAAACAAAAACCTTACCGAGAAGTAGCCAACAACAGTCCATAGTCATTGAAGCAATTGCAATTTATCACAACATCAGAAAGAGTCAAATAAGAGCTTGTAAAGCAAATCCACATACTCAATCATCTCTTTTGTTTTCCACAATTGTTACAACTCACGTGGTACTCATGGTATCAAAGTTTCAGTTGGACACAGAGAAAGATAGGGGCTTATAATTTTGCCTCCCAACCATTTACCTCAAGGGTAAAGTCAACAATAACAAAGCATAAGTACTCATCTCCAAGTTGACATATGAATATAGATCTTTCCCAAGCATGTGACGGTAGCCAAGACAAAGGCAAAATAAGGAATTGGTGAAGATCACCATGACTTTCACGAGGACAAAAGTAAAGGTACAAGATAGGCCCTTCGCAAAGGGAAGCAGAGGTTGTCATGCGCTTTTGAGGTTTGGATGCGTGTCCTCTTAGTGCCGAGGAACATCACTTTATATTGCCTCCTGTGATAAAGAACTTTATTATGCAGTCTGTCATTTTTATGTCTTCCTCATCACAGGTTCGTACAAAGCTTATTTTTCACACACTAATAGATCATACATATTAGAGAGCATTTTTTATTGCTTTCACCGATGACAACTTACTTGAGGGATCTTATTCAATCCATAGGTAGGTATGGTGGACACTCATGGCAAAACTGGTTTGAAGGTTTATGGATGCACAAGTAGTATCTCTACTTAGTGTGGGAGTTTTGGCTAAAATGAGGTGGAAGCAATCGTCACATGCTAAGGGATCTCTAGACATATAACATTGTTTGGAATCAAGCAAACACAATTCATTATGTTGTCTTCCTTGTCCAACATCTACTTCTAGGCATGTAATAGTTTGGTGAGTGCTCACAATTGTAAAAAGTGTCTAAGATGATATATTTATATGTGAACCTCTCTTTCCTTATTACTTATTATTAATTGCAACAATGACTGGGGTCTATGTTGGTCTATTCTCAACAAGTTTCAATCATCATACTTGTTATATGTGAAGCTATCACGTTCCATAAGATCATCTCATGATCATTCATGCTATCGTTCTTTTCATACTTTTGATCACGGCACAAAACAAAGCCCTTGACTAAGATACTCTTTATTATATAGCTCGCAAGCTCGAATACATTGGGGGAGACACAAGGCAAAAGACTCAAACTAAACACTAAAGACTTAACCCACTAAGAGAAGAAATAAAAATTGAAAAGGAAAGAACTAAAACAAAGGTAAAAGCAAAAGATATAAAGGTGATACGATACCAGGGCAACTCCCCCAAGCTTGGCACAAGCCAAGGGAGTTGACCATACCAATGCTTAGTTGTCTTCCTTTGGTGGTGATGGTGGTGGAGTATTTGCCTTTGATTCCAAGAGGTATATCAATCTTTGATTTATAGCTCGGAGATCTGCGACATGATTCTCCAGCAAAACAACTTCATGAGAAAGGGAAATATTGCGAGCACGAGTTGTTTCAAAAAACCTCAAGAGTTCAATCAAGGATGGAGACAGCATGTGGAGGAAGGGATGGAGAAAATCCACTCCTTCAACGTCTTCAATGTTGAACATAGGTTTAACTTCCTCACTAGCTTGGGTTTTCTCCTTAGCTTTGTCCCTGGCTTCCGTGACTTCTACTCTTTTAAGATCAGCATCTACTTCTTCATGAACTTGAGGAAGATTATTCTCCCCAACAGATTCCTGAGACATCTTTGCTCTAAATCTGCGGCAGACAACAGGCTCGAAACGAAAACAAAGGAAAACTGCGCGATACGGAGATCAAAACCCTCGGGCGTATATATAATGATTTTTTCTGGACTAGAAGGAGTGCTCCGCAAGAAAACGAGTCCGGGAGGCACACGAGGTGCCCACAAGCCCTGTAGCCGCGGCCAGGGGGGAGGCCGCGGCTACCAAGCTTGTGGCCGCCTTGTGCGCTCTCGGACTGATTTTATTTTCTATTTTTCCATAAATTCCAAAACGGAGAAAAATTCCTACTGGAAAAGTTTTGGAGTGCAATTACTTACCGAAACACATACCTCTTCGTTTTCAGAGTTTGAAACAGGCTGATAAACATCCCTTATGTACTCCTATGGAGTTATGATATTGATGATATTGCTCTCAACATTTATGCAAGTACCAGAGATATAATGCTTGATTCTTTGCCTATTTACCACTCTAGGAAAATTACCTTCCGTGTTGTTGATTTTGATGGCACCGGAACGATATACTTCCTCGACAACGTAGGGTCCTTCCCATTTAGAGAGAAGCTTGCCTGCGACGAATCTTAAGCGAGAATTGTATAGCAGGACATAATCACCTACATTGAAGTCACGTTTTTGTATTCTTTTTGTTGGAAATATGCCCTAGAGGCAATATAAAATGGTTATTATCATATTTCCTTGTTCATGATAATCGTCTATTGTTCATGCTATAATTGTATTAACAGGAAACAGTAATACATGTGTGAATAAATAGATCACAATGTGTCCCTAGCAAGCCTCTAGTTGGCTAGCTCGTTAGTCAATAGATGATCATGGTTTCCTGATCATGGGCATTAGATGTCATTGATAACGGGATCACATCATTGGGAGAATGATGTGATGGACAAGACCCAATCCTAAGCATAGCACTAGATCGTATTGTCCGTATGCTAAAGCTTTTCTAATGTCAAGTATCTTTTCCTTCGACCGTGAGATTGTGCAACTCCCGGATACCGTAGGAGTGCTTTGGGTGTATCAAACATCACAATGTAACTGGGTGACTATAAAGGTGCACTACGGGTACCTCCGAAAGTGTCTATTGGGTTGGTACGAATCGAGATCGGGATTTGTCACTCCGTGTGACGGAGAGGTATCTCTGGGCCCACTCGATAGAACATCATCATGAGCTCAATGTGACTAAGGAGTTAGTCACACAATGACGTGCTATGGAACGAGTAAAGAGACTTACCGGTAACGAGATTGAACAAGGTATTGGTATAACGACGATCGAATCTCGGGCAAGTTCTATACCGACACACAAAGGGAATCGTATACGGGATTGATTGAATCCTTGACATCGTGGTTCATCCGATGATATCATCGTGGAGCAAGTGGGAGCCACCATGGGTATCCAGACCCCGCCGATGGTTATTGGCCAGAGATGTGTCTCGGTCATGTCTGCCTGTCTCCCGAACCCGTAGGGTCTACACACTTAAGGTTCGATGACGCTAGAGTTATAGGGAATTGTTATACGAGGTTACCGAAAGTTGTTCGGAGTCCCGGATGAGATCCCAGACGTCACGAGGAGCTCCGGAATGGTCCGGAGGTAAAGATTGATGTATAGGACGGATGGTTTCGGATACCGGAAGTGTTTCGGGCATCACCGGTAACGTACCGGGACCACTGGAGGTGGCCCCGGGGGACCACCGAAGGGGGGCAACGACCCCGGGAGGTAAGATGGGCCAAGTGGGGTGGGAACCAGCCCCTCGGTGGGCTGGTGCGCCTCCCCACTCATCCCAAAGCGTAGGGAAGAGAAAAGGGGGGCAAACCCTAAGCCAGGTGGGCCTAAGGCCCACCAGGTGGTGCGCCACCCCCTCCCCCCCTGTGGCCGCCGCACCTCCCATCTGGGGGGGGCTTCCGCACCACCTAGGGTGGGAACCCTAGGGGTGGCACCCCCTCTCCCCTTCCCCTATATATAGTGGGCACTTTTGGCCATTGGAGATTAGACTTTTCCCTCTCCCTCGGCGCAGCCCTGCCCTTCTTCCTCCTCCTCTCTGCCGGTGCTTGGCGAAGCCCTGCCGGGAGACCTCGTCTCTCCATCGACACCACACTGTCGTGCTTCTGGAGTTCTTCCCCAACCTCTCCCTCCTCCTTGCTGGATCAAGGTGCGGGAGACGACACCGGGCTGCACGTGTGTTGAACACGGAGGTGCCGTAGTTCGGCACTAGTACGACTCCATCAACCGCGTTCTAGCAACGCTTCTGCTTAGCGATCTTCAAAGGTATGAAGATGCTCTTACCCCTCTCTCGTTTCTGGTCTCTCCATAGGAAGATCTGAATATGCGTAGGAAAATTTTGAATTTATGCTACGTTACCCATCAGTGGCATCCGAGCCAGGTTTTCTATGCGTAGATTCTATGCACGAGTAGAACACAAAAGTTGTGGGCGATGATTTGTCAATTTGCTTGCCGCTACTAGTCTTATTCTTTTCCGGCGGTATAGTGGGATGAAGCGGCCCGGACCGACTTTACACGTACGCTTACGTGAGACTGGTTCCACCGACAGACATGCACACCGTGCATAAAGTTGGCTAGCGGGTGTGTGTCTCTCCTACTCTAGTCGGATTGGATTTGATGAAAAGGGTCCTTATGAAGGGTAAATAGCTTTGGCATATCATCGTTGTGGCTGTACGTAGGTAAGAAGGCGTTCTTGCTAGAAACCCAAATCAGCCACGTAAAACTTGCAACAACAATTAGAGGACGTCTAACTTGTTTTTGCAGGGTTTGACATGTGATGTGATATGGACAAAGTTGTGATGTTGCATGTATGATGTATGAGATGGTCATGTTATTGTAATAGGTTTCACGACTTGCATGTCGATGAGTATGACAACCCGCAGGAGCCATAGGACTTGTCTTAATTTATTGTATGAGATGCAACGCCATGTGCTTACTACTTTTACTTCATTGCTAACGGTTAGCTATAGTAGTAGTGATAGTAGTAGTTGGCGTGACGACTTCACGGAGACACGATGATGGAGATCATGATGATGGAGATCATGGTGTCACGCCGGTGACGATGATGATCATGCGATGCCTGAAGATGGAGATCGAAAGAGCAAAGATGATAATGGCCATATCATGTCACTATATGATTGCATTGTGATGTTTATCATGTTTTACATCTTATTGCTTAGAACGATGGTAGCATAATAAGATGATCCCTCTTAAAATTTCGAGAACGTATTCCCCTAAGTGTGCGCCATTGCGAAGGATCGTTGTCTCGAAGCACCACGTGATGATCGGGTGTGATAGATTCTAACGTTCGCATACAACGGGTGTAAGCCAGATTTACACATGCGAAACACCTAGGTTGACTCGACGAGCTTAGCATGTACAAACATGACCTCGAATACAAGAGACCGAAAGGTCGAACATGAGTCGTATGGTTGAATACGATCAGCATGAAGTTGCTCACCATTGTGACTAGTCCGTCTCACGTGATGATCGGACACGGGTTAGTCAACATGGATCATGCATCACTTATATGACTAGAGGGATATCGATTTAAGTGGGAGTTCATACTTAATTTGATTAAATGAACTTAATTTTCATGAACTTAGTCTAAAAGTTGTCTTTATAAATATTATAGATGGCCAACGTCAACCTCAATTTCGACGCATTCCTAGAGAAAAACAAGCTGAAAGATGATGGTAGCAACTATGCGGACTGGGTTCGCAACTTGAAGCTCATCCTTGAAGCAGCTAAAAAGGCTTATGTCCTTGATGCGCCGCTAGGTGACCCTCTCGCTCCCGCAGCAGCCCAGGACATTCTGAACGTCTGGCAAACGCGGAGGGATGACTACTCTCTGGTTAGGTGTGGCATGTTATACAGTTTAGAAACGGGGCTCCAAAGGCATTTTGAGCAACACGGGGCATATGAGATGTTCCAGGAGCTGAAACTAGTTTTTCAAGCTCATGCCCATGTCGAGAGATATGAAGTCTCCGACAAGTTCTTTAGCTGTAAGATGGAGGAGAACAGTTCTGTCAGTGAGCACATACTCAAAATGTCTGGGTTACACGGTCGTCAGACTTCACTTGGAGTCGAACTTCCGGATGATGCTATAATTGACAGAATCCTCCAGTCTCTCCCAGAAAGCTACAAAGGCTTTGTGCTTAACTACAACATGCAAGGGATGGAGAAGACCATTCCCGAGTTGTACTCGATGCTCAAGTCTGCAGAAGTAGAAATCAAGAAAGAGCATCAAGTGTTGATGGTCAACAAGACCACTAGTTTCAAGAAGGGCAAGGGTAAGAAGAACTTCAAGAAAGACGGCAAAGTTGTTGCCGCGCCCGGTAAGCCAGATGCCGGGAAGAAGAAGAAGAATGGACCCAAGCCTGATACTGAGTGCTTCTATTGCAAGGGAAAGGGTCACTGGAAGCGGAACTGCCCCAAATAATTAGCGGACAAGAAGGCCGGCAACGTTAAAGGTATATATGATATACATGTTATTGATGTGTACCTTACCAGCGCTCGTAGTAGCTCCTCGGTATTTGATACCGGTGTTGTTGCTCACATTTGCAACTCAAAGCAGGAACTGTGGAATAAGCGGAGACTGGCCAAGGACGAGGTGACGATGCGCGTCGGGAATGGTTCAAAGGTCGATGTGATCGCCGTCGGCACGCTACCTCTACATCTACCGTCGGGATTAGTTTTAAACCTTAATAATTGTTATTTAGTACCAGCTTTAAGCATGAACATTGTATCAGGGTCTTGCTTAATGCGAGACAGCTACTCATTTAAGTCAGAGAATAATGGTTGTTCTATTTATATGAGTGATATGTTTTATGGTCATGCTCCGCTGGTGAATGGTTTATTCTTGATGAATCTCGATCGTGATGTTACACATATTCATAGTGTGAGTACCAAAAGATGTAAAGTTGATAATGATAGTCCCACATACTTGTGGCACTGCCGCCTTGGTCATATCGGCGTTAAGCGCATGAAGAAGCTCCATACTGATGGACTGCTAGAGTCTCTTGGCTTTGAATCATTTGACACATGCGAACCGTGCCTCATGGGCAAGATGACTAAGACTCTGTTCTCAGGAATAATGGAGAGAGCAACCGACTTATTGGAAATAATACATACTGATGTGTGTGGTCCAATGAACGTTGAAGCTCGCGGTGGTTATCGTTATGTTCTCACTCTCACCGATGATTTGAGTAGGTATGGGTATATCTACTTGATGAAGCACAAATCTGAGACGTTTGAAAAGTTTAAGGAATTTCAGAGTGAGGTTGAGAATCAACGTGACAGAAAAATTAAATGTCTACGATCTGATCGTGGAGGAGAATATTTGAGTCACAAGTTTGGCACACACCTAAGGAAGTGTGCAATGGTTTCACAACTGACGCCGCCTGGCACACCGCAACGCAACGGAGTGTCTGAACGTCGTAATCGCACTTTATTAGATATGGTACGATCTATGATGTCTCTTACTGACTTACCGCTATCATTTTGGGGATACGCATTAGAAACTGCAGCATTCACTTTAAATAGGACACCGTCTAAATCCGTTGAGACGACACCGTATGAACTATGGTTTTGCAAGAAACCTAAGTTGTCGTTTCTTAAAGTTTCGGGCTGCGATGCTTATGTGAAGAAACTTCAACCAGAAAAGCTCGAACCCAAAGCGGAGAAATGCGTATTCATAGGATACCCTAAGGAAACTATTGGGTATACCTTCTATCTTAGATCCGAAGGTAAAACCTTTTTTGCCAAGAACGGATCCTTTCTAGAGAAAGAGTTTCTCTCGAAAGAAGTAAGTGCGAGGAAGGTAGAACTTGATGAGGTAATTACACCCCCTCTCGAACAGGATAGTAGCGCAGCGCAGGAAGTTGTTCCTGTGGCGCCTACACCAACTGAAGAGGAAGTTAATGATGATGCTCATGAAGCTTCGGATCAAGTTACTACTGAACCGCGAAGGTCCACAAGGGCACGCTCCGCACCAGAGTGTTACGGCAACCCTGTGATGGAAATCATGCTGTTAGACAACGGTGAACCTTCGAACTATGAAGAAGCGATGGCGGGCCCGGATTCCAACAAATGGCTTGAGGCTATGAAATCCGAGAAAGGATCCATGTATGAGAACAAATTATGGACTTTGGTGAACTTGCCCGATGACCGGCGAGCCATAGAAAATAAATGGATCTTCAAGAAGAAGACTGATGCAAACGGTAATGTAACCGTTTACAAAGCTCGACTTGTCGCAAAGGGTTTTCGACAAATTCAAGGAGTTGACTACGAAGAGACTTTCTCTCCCGTAGCGAAGCTGAAATCAGTCCGAATAATGTTAGCAATTGCCGCCTTTTATGATTATGAAATTTGGCAAATGGACGTCAAAACAGCGTTCCTTAACGGGAACCTTAAGGAAGAGTTGTATATGATGCAACCAGAAGGTTTTGTCGACCCTAAGGGTGCTAACAAAGTGTGCAAGCTCCAGTGCTCCATCTATGGGCTGGTGCAAGCATCTCGGAGTTGGAACATTCGCTTTAATGAGGTGATTAAAGCGTTTGGGTTCATACAGGTTTACGGAGAAGCCTGTCTGTACAAGAAAGTGAGTGGGAGCTCTGTAGCTTTCCTCATACTATATGTGGATGAAATATTATTGATGGTTAATGATATAGAGATGTTGGAGAGCATACAGGCCTATTTGAACAAGAGTTTTTCAATGAAGGACCTTGGAGACGCTTCATACATATTAGGCATCAAGATCTCTAGAGATAGCTCAAGACGCCTCATAGGTCTTTTGCAAAGTACATACCTTGACAAGATATTGAAGAAGTTCAATATGGAAAACTCAAAGAAAGGGTTCTTGCCAGTTTTGCAAGGTATGAGATTGAGTAAGACTCAGTCGCCGACCACGGCAGCAGATAGAGAGAAGATGAGTTATGTCCCCTACGCTTCAGCCGTAGGTTCTCTTATGTATGCCATGTTGTGTACCACACCTGATATAAACATTTCCATAAGTTTGGTAGGGAGGTTCCAAAGTGATCCCGGTATGGAACACTGGACAGCGGTCAAGAATATCCTTAAGTACCTGAAAAGGACTAAGGAAATGTTTCTCGTTTATGGAGGTGACGAAGAGCTCGTGGTAAAGGGTTACGTCGACGCTAGCTTCGACACAGATCTGGATGACTCTAAGTCACAGACCGGATACGTATATGTGTTGAATGGTGGGGCAGTGAGCTGGTGCAGCAGCAAGCAAGAAGTCGTGGCAGCATCTACATGTGAAGCGGAGTACATAGCTGCTTCAGAAGCGGCTCATGAAGGAATTTGGATGAAGGAGCCCATCACCGACCTTGGAGTGGTTCCAAGCGCGTCGGGTCCTATGACACTCTTCTGTGATAACACAGGAGCCATTGCCATAGCCAAAGAGCCCAGGTTTCACCGGAAGACGAAGCACATCAAGCGCCGCTACAACTCCATCCAGGACCATGTCCAGAGTGGAGTGATAGATATTTTTAAAGTACACACGGATCTGAATATTGCAGACCCGTTGACTAAACCTCTTCCACGAGCAAAACATGATCAGCACCATAATGCTATGGGTGTTCGATACATCACAATGTAACTAGATTATTGACTCTAGTGCAAGTGGGGGACTGTTGGAAATATGCCCTAGAGGCAATAATAAAATGGTTCTTATCATATTTCCTTGTTCATCATAATCGTCTATCGTTCATGCTATAATTGTATTAACAGGAAACAGTAATACATGTGTGAATGAATAGATCACAATGTGTCCCTAGCAAGCCTCTAGTTGGCTAGCTCGTTAGTCAATAGATGATCATGGTTTCCTGATCATGGACATTGGATGTCATTGATAACGGGATCACATCATTGGGAGAATGATGTGGTGGACAAGACCCAATCCTAAGCCTAGCACTAGATCGTATTGTTCGTATGCTAATGCTTTTCTAATGTCAAGTATCTTTTCCTTCGACCGTGAGATTGTGCAACTCCCGGATACCGTAGGAGTGCTTTGGGTGTATCAAACGTCACAACGTAACTGGGTGACTATAAAGGTGCACTACGGGTACCTCCGAAAGTGTCTGTTGGGTTGGTACGAATCGAGATCGGGATTTGTCACTCCGTGTGACGGAGAGGTATCTCTAGGCCCACTCGGTAGAACATCATCATGAGATCAATGTGACTAAGGAGTTAGTCACACGATGACGTGCTACGGAACGAGTAAAGAGACTTACCAGTAACGAGATTGAACAAGGTATTGGTATACCGACGATCGAATCTCGGGCAAGTTCTATACCGACACACAAAGGGAATCGTATACGGGATTGATTGAATCCTTGACATCGTGGTTCATCCGATAAGATCATCGTGGATCAAGTGGGAGCCACCATGGGTATCCAGACCCCGCTGATGGTTATTGGCCAGAGAGGTGTCTTGGTCATGTCTGCCTGTCTCCCGAACCAGTAGGGTCTACAGACTTAAGGTTCGATGACGCTAGGGTTATAGGGAATTGTTATACGAGGTTACCGAAAGTTGTTCGGAGTCCCGGATGAGATCCCAGACGTCACGAGGAGCTCCGGAATGGTCCGGAGGTAAAGATTGATATATAGGACGGATGGTTTCGGATTCCAGAAGTGTTTCGGGCATCACCGGTAACGTACTGGGACCACCGGGACCACCGGAGGTGGCCCCGGGGGACCACCGAAGGGGGCAACGAGCCCGGGAGGTCAGATGGGCCAAGTGGAAGTGGGAACCAGCCCCTAGGTGGGCTGGTGCACCTCCTCACTCAGCCCAAAGCGCAGGGGAGAGAAAAGGGGGGCAAACCCTAAGCCAGGTGGGCCTAAGGCCCACAAGGTGGTGCGCCACCCCCTCCTCCCCCCTGTGGCCGCCGCACCTCCCATCTGGGGGGCTGCCGCACCACCTAGGGTGGGAACCCTAGGGGTAGCACCCCCTCTCCCCTTCCCCTATATATAGTGGGCACTTTTGGCCATTGAAGATTAGACTTTTCCCTCTCCCTCGGCGCAGCCCTGCCCTTCTTCCTCCTCGTCTGTGTCGGTGCTTGGCGAAGCCCTGCCGGGAGACCTCGTCTCTCCATCGACACCTCGCCATCGTGCTGCTGGAGTTCTTCCCCAACCTCTCCCTCCTCCTTGCTGGATCAAGGTGCGGGATACTATTGGAAATATGCCCTAGAGGCAATAATAAAATGGTTATTATCATATTTCCTTGTTCATGATAATCGTCTATCGTTCATGCTATAATTGTATTAACAGGAAACAGTAATACATGTGTGAATGAATAGATCACAATGTGTCCCTAGCAAGCCTCTAGTTGGCTAGCTCGTTAGTCAATAGATGATCATGGTTTCCTGATCATGGACATTGGATGTCATTGATAATGGGATCACATCATTGGGAGAATGATGTGGTGGACAAGACCCAATCCTAAGCCTAGCACTAGATCGTATTGTTCGTATGATAATGCTTTTCTAATGTCAAGTATCTTTTCCTTCGACCGTGAGATTGTGCAACTCCCGGATACCGTAGGAGTGCTTTGGGTGTATCAAACGTCACAACGTAACTGGGTGACTATAAAGGTGCACTATGGGTACCTCCGAAAGTGTCTGTTGGGTTGGCACGAATCGAGATCTGGATTTGTCACTCCGTGTGACGGAGAGGTATCTCTGGGCCCACTCGGTAGAACATCATCATGAGCTCAATGTGACTAAGGAGTTAGTCACACGATGACGTGCTACGGAACGAGTAAAGAGACTTACCGGTAACGAGATTGAACAAGGTATAGGTATACCGACGATCGAATCTCGGGCAAGTTCTATACCGACAGACAAAGGGAATCGTATACGGGATTGATTGAATCCTTGACATCGTGGTTCATCCGATGAGATCATCGTGGAGCTAGTGGGAGCCACCATGGGTATCCAGACCCCGCTGATGGTTATTGGCCAGAGAGGTGTCTCGGTCATGTCTGCCTGTCTCCCGAACCCGTAGGGTCTACTCACTTAAGGTTCGATGACGCTAGGGTTATAGGTAATTGTTGTACGAGGTTATCGAAAGTTGTTCAGAGTCCCGGATGAGATCCCGGACGTCACGAGGAGCTCCCGAATGGTCCGGAGGTAAAGATTGATATATAGGACGGATGGTTTCGGACACCGGAAGTGTTTCGGGCATCACCGGTAACGTACCGGGACCACCGGGACCACCGGAGGTGGTCCCGGGGGACCACCGAAGGGGGGCAACGACTCCGGGAGACTAGATGGGCTAAGTGGGGAAGGGAACCAGCCCCTAAGTGGGCTGGTGTGCCCCCACCCAGCCCATGTGCACCAGAAAAAGGGGGAAGGGGGGGAACCCTAACTTAGGTGGGCCTTAGGCCCACCAGAGGGGTGCGCCACCCCTCCTCCTTGCCCTGGCCGCCACAAACCCCATCTGGGAGGGCTGCCGCACCCCCTACGGTGGGAACCCTAGGGGTGGCACCCTCTCTCCCCTTCCCCTATATATAGTGGGCACTTTTGCCTTTGGAGGACACAGTTTTCCCTCTCCCTCGGCGCAGCCCTGCACTTCTTCCTCCTCCTCTCTGCCGGCGCTTGGCGAAGCCCTGCCGGGAGACCTCGTCTCTCCACCAATACCACGCCGTCGTGTTGCTGGTCTTCTTCCCCAACCTCTCCCTCCTCCTTGCTGGATCAAGGTGCGGGAGACGTCACCGGGCTGCACGTGTGTTGAATGCGGAGGTGCCGTTGTTCGGCACTAGATCGGAATCGCTGCGAGTATGAATCCATCAACCGCGTTCTAGCAACGCTTCCGCTTAGCGATCTTCAAAGGTATGAAGATGCTCTTACCCCTCTCTCGTTGCTGGTCTCTCCATAGGAAGATCTGAACATGCTGTTGGAAATATGCCCTAGAGGCAATAATAAATTAGTTATTATTATATTTCTTAGTTCATGATAATCGTTTATTATCCATGCTATAATTGTATTGATTGGAAACACAATACTTGTGTGGATACATAGACAAAACACTGTCCCTAGTAAGCCTCTAGTTGACTAGCTCGTTGATCAAAGATGGTCAAGGTTTCCTGGCCATAGGCAAGTGTTGTCACTTGATAACATGATCACATCATTAGGAGAATCATGTGATGGACTAGACCCAAACTAATAGACGTAGCATGTTGATCGTGTCATTTTGTTGCTACTGTTTTCTGCGTGTCAAGTATTTGTTCCTATGACCATGAGATCATATAACTCACGGACACCGGAGGAATGCTTTGTGTGTATCAAACGTCGCAACGTAACTGGGTGACTATAAAGATGCTCTATAGGTATCTCCGAAGGTGTTCGTTGAGTTAGTATAGATCGAGACTGGGATTTGTCACTCCGTGTGACGGAGAGGTATCTCGGGGCCCACTCGGTAATACAACATCACACACAAGCCTTGCAAGCAATGTAACTTAATGTAAGTTGCGGGATCTTGTATTACGGAACGAGTAAAGAGACTTGCCGGTAAACGAGATTGAAATAGGTATGCGGATACTAACGATCGAATCTCGGGCAAGTAACATACCGAAGGACAAAGGGAATGACATACGGGATTATATGAATCCTTGGCACTGAGGTTCAAACGATAAGATCTTCGTAGAATATGTAGGATCCAATATGGGCATCCAGGTCCCGCTATTGGATATTGACCGAGGAGTCTCTCGGTTCATGTCTACATAGTTCTCGAACCCGCAGGGTCTGCACACTTAAGGTTCGACGTTGTTTTATGCGTATTTGAGTTATATGGTTGGTTACCGAATGTTGTTCGGAGTCCCGGATGAGATCACGGACGTCACGAGGGTTTCCGGAATGGTCCGGAAACGAAGATTGATATATAGGATGACCTCATTTGGTTACCGGAAGGTTTTCGTGCATTACCGGAAAAGTTTCGGGCTCATCGGTAGTGTACCGGGAGTGCCGGGAGGGGTGCCGGGGACCATCGGGAGGGGTGTCACGCCCCAAGGGGTCTCATGGGCTATGGGAAGAGATAAACCAGCCCCTAGTGGGCTGGAATAAGTTCCCACTAAGGCCCATAAGGTTTGAGAAGGAAAAAACACAAGGTGGAAAGAGTTTCCAAGTGGGAAGGTGGAATCCTACTCCAAGTAGGATTGGAGTAGGACTCCTCCACCTCCAATTTCGGCCAAACCTTTAGGTTTTGAGGCTGCCTCCTCCCCTCCCTCCCACCTATATATACGGAGGTTTTAGGGCTGATTTGAGACGACTTTTTCACGGCAGCCCGACCACATACCTCCACGGTTTTTCCTCTAGATCGCGTTTCTGCGGAGCTCGGGCGGAGCCCTGCTGAGACAAGGTCATCACCAACCTCCGGAGCGCCGTCACGCTGCCGGAGAACTCTTCTACCTCTCCGTCTCTCTTGCTGGATCAAGAAGGCCGAGATCATCGTCGAGTTGTACGTGTGCTGAACGCGGAGGTGCCGTCCGTTCGGTACTAGATCGTGGGACTGATCGCGGGATTGTTCGCGGGGCGGATCGAGGGACGTGACGACGTTCCACTACATCAACCGCGTTCACTAACGCTTCTGCTGTACGATCTACAAGGGTACGTAGATCACTCATCCCCTCTCGTAGATGGACATCACCATGATAGGTCTTCGTGCGCGTAGGAAAAATTTTGTTTCCCATGCGACGTTCCCCAACACATGCGTAGGAAAATTTTGAATTTATGCTACGTTACCCAACTGTGGCATCCGAGCCAGGTTTTCTATGCGTAGATTCTATGCACGAGTAGAACACAAAAATTGTGGGCGATGGTTTGTCAATTTGCTCGCCGTTACTAGTCTTATTCTTTTCCGGCGGTATTGTGGGATGAAGCGGCCCGGACCAACCTTACACGTACGCTTACGTGAGACTGGTTCCACCGACAGACATGCACATCGTGCATAAAGGTGGCTAGCGGGTGTCTGTCTCTCCTACTCTAGTCGGATTGGATTTGATCAAAAGGGTCCTTATGAAGGGTAAATAGCTTTGGCATATCATCGTTGTGGCTGTCACGTAGGTGAGAAGGCGTTCTTGCTAGAAACCCAAATCAGCCACGTAAAACTTGCAACAACAATTAGAGGACGGCTAACTTGTTTTTGCAGGGTTTGACATGTGATGTGATATGGCCAAAGTTGTGATGCTGCATGTATGATGTATGAGATGATCATGTTATTGTAACAGGTTTCACGAGTTGCATGTCGATGAGTATGACAACCGGCAGGAGCCATAGGAGCTGTCTTAATTTATTGTATGAGATGCAACGCCATGTGCTTACTACTTTTACTTCATTGCTAACGGTTAGCTATAGTAGTAGTGATAGTAGTAGTTGGCGTGACGACTTCACGGAGACACGATGATGGAGATCATGATGATGGAGATCATGGTGTCACGCCGGTGACAATGATGATCATGCGATGCCTGAAGATGGAGATCGAAAGAGCAAAGATGATAATGGCCATATCATGTCACTATATGATTGCATTGTGATGTTTATCATGTTTTACATCTTATTGCTTAAAACATCGGTAGCATAATAAGATGATCCCTCTTAAAATTTCGAGAACGTATTCCCCTAAGTGTGCACCGTTGCGAAGGTTCGTTGTCTCGAAGCACCACGTGATGATCGGGTGTGATAGATTCTAACGTTCGCATACAACGGGTGTAAGCCAGATTTACACACGCGAAACACTTAGGTTGACTCGACGAGCTTAGCATGTACAGACATGACCTCGAATACAAGAGACCGAAAGGTCGAACATGAGTCGTATGGTTGAATACGATCAGCATGAAGTTGCTCACCATGGTGACTAGTCCGTCTCACGTGATGATCGGACACGGGTTAGTCAACATGGATCATGTATCACTTAGATGACTAGAGGGATGTCGATTTAAGTGGGAGTTCATACTTAATTTGATTAAATGAACTTAATTGTCATGAACTTAGTGTAAAAGTTGTCTTTATAAATATTGTAGATGTCCAACGTCAACCTCAACTTCAACGCATTCCTAGAGAAAAACAGGCTGAAAGATGATGGTAGCAACTATGCGGACTGGGTTCGCAACCTGAAGCTCATCCTTGAAGCAGCTAAAAAGGCTTATGTCCTTAATGCACCGCTAGGTGACCCTCCCGCTCCCGCAGCAGCCCAGGACATTCTAAACGTCTGGCAAGCGCGGACTGATGACTACTCTCTGGTCAGGTGTGGCATGTTATACAGTTTAGAAATGGGGCTCCAAAGACGTTTTGAGCAACACGGGGCATTTGAGATGTTCCAAGAGCTGCAGCTATTTTTTCAAGCTCATGCCCGTGTCGAGAGATATGAAGTCTCCGACAAGTTCTTCAGCTCTAAGATGGAGGAGAACAGTTCTGTCAGTGAGCACATACTCAAAATGTCTGGGTTACACGGTCGTCTGACTTCACTTGGAGTCGAACTTACGGATGATGCTATCATTGACAGAATCCTCCAGTCTCTCCCACCAAGCTACAAAGGCTTTGTGCTTAACTACAACATGCAAGGGATGGAGAAAACCATTCCCGAGTTGTACTCGATGCTCAAGTCTGCAGAAGTAGAAATCAAGAAGGAGCATCAAGTGTTGATGGTCAACAAGACCACTAGTTTCAAGAAAGGCAGGGGTAAGAAGAACTTCAAGAAAGACGGCAAAGTTGTTGCCGCGCCCGGTAAGCCAGATGCCGGGAAGAAGAAAAAGAACGGACCCAAGCCTGAGACTGAGTGCTTCTACTTCAAGGGAAAAGGTCACTAGAAGCGGAACTGCCCCAAATACTTAGCGGACAAGAAGGCCGGCAACGTTAAAGGTATATGTGATATACATGTTATTGATGTGTACCTTACCAGCGCTCGTAGTAGCTCCTGGGTATTTGATACCGGTGCTGTTGCTCACATTTGCAACTCAAAGCAGGAACTGCGGAATAAGCGGAGACTGGCCAAGGACGAGGTGACGATGCGCGTCGGGAATGGTTCAAAGGTCGATGTGATCGCCGTCGGCACGCTACCTCTACATCTAACGTCGGGATTAGTTTTAAACCTTAATAATTGTTATTTAGTACCAGCTTTAAGCATGAACATTGTATCAGGGTCTTGCTTAATGCGAGACGGCTACTCATTTAAGTCAGAGAATAATGGTTGTTCTATTTATATGAGTGATATGTTTTATGGTCATGCTCCGCTGGTGAATGGTTTATTCTTGATGAATCTCGATCGTGATGTTACACATATTCATAGTGTGAGTACCAAAAGATGCAAAGTTGATAATGATAGTCCCACATACTTGTGGCACTGCCGCCTTGGTCATATCGGCGTTAAGCGCATGAAGAAGCTCCATACTGATGGACTGCTAGAGTCTCTTGACTTTGAATCATTTGACACATGCGAACCGTGCCTCATGGGAAAGATGACTAAGACTCCATTCTCAGGAATAATGGAGAGAGCCACCGACTTATTGGAAATAATACATACTGATGTGTGTGGTCCAATGAACGTTGAAGCTTGCACACCGCAGCGCAAGGAGTGTCTGAACGTCGTAATCGCACTTTATTAGATATGGTACGATCTATGATGTCTCTCACCGACTTACCGCTATCATTTTGGGGATACGCATTAGAAACTGCAGCATTCACTTTAAATAGGGCACCGTCTAAATCCGTTGAGACGACACCGTATGAACTATGGTTTGGCAAGAAACCTAAGTTGTCGTTTCTTAAAGTTTGGGGCTGCGATGCTTATGTGAAGAAACTTCAACCAGAAAAGCTCGAACCCAAAGCGGAGAAATGCGTATTCATAGGATACCCTAAGGAAACTATTGGGTATACCTTCTATCTTATATCCGAAGGTAAAACCTTTGTTGCCAAGAACGGATCCTTTCTAGAGAAAGAGTTTCTCTCGAAAGAAGTAAGTGGGAGGAAGGTAGAACTTGATGAGGTAATTACACCCCCTCTCGAACAGGAAAGTAGCGCAGCGCAAGAAGTTGTTCATGTGGTGCCTACACCGACTGAAGAGAGGAAGTTAATGATGATGATCATGAAGCTTCGGATCAAGTTACTAGTGAACCGCGAAGGTCCACAAGGGTACGCTCCGCACCAGAGTGGTACGGCAACCCTGTAATGGAAATCATGTTGTTAGACAACGGTGAACCTTCGAACTATGAAGAAGCGATGGCGGGCCCGGATTCCAACAAATGGCTTGAGGCCATGAAATCCGAGATAGTATCTATTTATGAGAACAAAGTATGGACTTTGGTGGACTTGCCCGATGACCGGCGAGCCATAGAAAATAAATGGATCTTCAAGAAGAAGACTGATGCAAACGGTAATGTAACCGTTTACAAAGCTCGACTTGTCGCAAAGGGTTTTCGACAAATTCAAGGAGTTGACTACGAAGAGACTTTCTCTCCCGTAGCGAAGCTGAAATCAGTCCGAATCATGTTAGCAATTGCCGCCTTTTATGATTATGAAATTTGGCAAATGGACATCAAAACAGCGCTCCTTAACGGGAACCTTAAGGAAGAGTTGTATATGATGCAACCAGAAGGTTTTGTCGACCCTAAGGGTGCTAACAAAGTGTGCAAGCTCCAGGGCTCCATCTATGGGCTGGTGCAAGCATCTCGGAGTTGGAACATTCGCTTTAATGAGGTGATTAAAGCGTTTGGGTTCATACAGGTTTACGGAGAAGCCTGTCTGTACAAGAAAGTGAGTGGGAGCTCTGTAGCTTCCCTCGTACTATATGTGGATGACATATTATTGATGGGGAATGATATAGAGATGTTGGAGAGCATAAAGGCCTATTTGAACAAGAGTTTTTCAATGAAGGACCTTGGAGAAACTGCATACATATTAGGCATCAAGATCTATAGAGATAGATCGAGACGCCTCATAGGTCTTTCGCAAAGTACATACCTTGACAAGATATTGAAGAAGTTCAATATGGAAAACTCAAAGAAAGGTTTCTTGCCAGTTTTGCAAGGTATGAGATTGAGTAAGAGTCAGTCGCCGACCACGGCAGCAGATAGAGAGAAGATGAGTTCTGTCCCCTATGCTTCAGCCGTGGGCTCTCTAATGTATGCCATGCTGTGTACCAGACCTGATATAAACCTTGCGATAAGCTTGGTAGGGAGGTACCAAAGTAATCCCGGTGCGGAACACTGGACAGCGGTCAAGAATATCCTTAAGTATCTGAAAAGGACTAAGGAAATGTTTCTCGTTTATGGAGGTGATGAAGAGCTCGTCGTAAAGGGTTACGTCGACGCTAGCTTCGACACAGATCCGGATGACTCTAAGTCACAAACCGGATACGTATATGTGTTGAATGGTGGGGCAGTGAGCTGGTGCAGCAGCAAGCAAGAAGTCGTGGCAGCATCTACATGTGAAGCGGAGTACATAGCTGCTTCAGAAGCGGCTCATGAAGGAATTTGGATGAAGGAGCCCATCACCGACCTTGGAGTGGTTCCAAGCGCGTCAGGTCCTATGACACTCTTCTGTGATAACACAGGAGCCATTGCCATAGCCAAAGAGCCCAGGTTTCACCGGAAGACGAAGCACATCAAGCGCCGCTACAACTCCATCCAGGACCATGTCCAGAGTGGAGTGATAGATATTTTTAAAGTACACACGGATCTGAATATTGCAGACCCATTGACTAAACCTCTTCCACGAGCAAAACATGATCAGCACCATAATGCTATGGGTGTTCGATACATCACAATGTAACTAGATTATTGACTCTAGTGCAAGTGGGAGACTGTTGGAAATATGCCCTAGAGGCAATAATAAAATGGTTATTATCATATTTCCTTGTTCATGGTTATTATCTATCGTTCATGCTATAATTGTATTAACAGGAAACAGTAATACATGTGTGAATGAATATATCACAATGTGTCCCTAGCAAGCCTCTAGTTGGCTAGCTCGTTAGTCAATAGATGATCATGGTTTCCTGATCATGGACATTGGATGTCATTGATAACGGGATCACATCATTGGGAGAATGATGTGGTGGACAAGACCCAATCCTAAGCCTAGCACTAGATCGTATTGTTCGTATGCTAATGTTTTTCTAATGTCAAGTATCTTTTCCTTCCACCGTGAGATTGTGCAACTCCCGGATACCGTAGGAGTGCTTTGGGTGTATCAAACGTCACAACGTAACTGGGTGACTATAAAGGTGCACTACGGGTACCTCCGAAAGTGTCTGTTGGGTTGGCACGAATCGAGATCGGGATTTGTCACTCCGTGTGACGGAGAGGTATCTCTGGGCCCACTCGGTAGAACATCATCATGAGCTCAATGTGACTAAGGAGTTAGTCACACGATGACGTGCTACGGAACGAGTAAAGAGACTTACCGGTAACGAGATTGAACAAGGTATAGGTATACCGACGATCGAATCTCGGGCAAGTTCTATACCGACAGACAAAGGGAATCGTATACGGGATTGATTGAATCCTTGACATCGTGGTTCATCCGATGAGATCATCGTGGAGCTAGTGGGAGCCACCATGGGTATCCAGACCCCGCTGATGGTTATTGGCCAGAGAGGTGTCTCGGTCATGTCTGCCTGTCTCCCGAACCCGTAGGGTCTACACACTTAAGGTTCGATGACGCTAGGGTTATAGGGAATTGTTGTACGAGGTTATCGAAAGTTGTTCGGAGTCCCGGATGAGATCCCGGACGTCACGAGGTGCTCCGGAATGGTCCGGAGGTAAAGATTGATATATAGGACGGATGGTTTCGGACACCGGAAGTGTTTCGGGCATCACCGGTAACGTACCGGGACCACCGGAGGTGGTCCCGGGGGACCACCGAAGGGGGGCAACGACCCAGGGAGACTAGATGGGCTAAGTGGGGAAGGGAACCAGCCCCTAAGTGGGCTGGTGCGCCCCCCACCCAGCCCATGTGCACCAGAAAAAGGGGGAAGGGGGGAACCCTAACTTAGGTGGGCCTTAGGCCCACCAGAGGGGTGCGCCACCCCTCCTCCTTGCCCTGGCCGCCACAAACCCCATCTGGGAGGGCTGCCGCACCCCCTAGGGTGGGAACCCTAGGGGTGGCACCCCCTCTCCCCTTCCCCTATATATAGTGGGCACTTTTGGCCTTTGGAGGACACAGTTTTCCCTCTCCCTCGGCGCAGCCCTGCACTTCTTCCTCCTCCTCTGTGTCGGCGCTTGGCGAAGCCCTGCCGGGAAACCTCGTCTCTCCACCAACACCACGCCATCGTGTTGCTGGTCTTCTTCCCCAACCTCTCCCGCCTCCTTGCTGGATCAAGGTGCGGGAGACGTCACCGGGCTGCACGTGTGTTGAACGCGGAGGTGCCGTTGTTCGGCACTAGATCGGAATTGCTGCGAGTACGACTCCATCAATCGCGTTCTAGCAACGCTTCCGTTTAGCGATCTTCAAAGGTATGAAGATGCTCTTACCCCTCTCTCGTTGCTGGTCTCTCCATAGGAAGATCTGAACATGCGTAGGAAAATTTTGAATTTATGCTACGTTACCCAACAGATACGACACCGGGCTGCACGTGTGTTGAATGCGGAGATGTCGTAGTTCGGCACTAGATCGGAATCGCTGCGAGTACGACGCCATCAACCGCGTTCTAGCAACGCTTCCGCTTAGTGATCTTCAAAGGTATGAAGATGCTCTTACCCCTCTCTCGTTGCTGGTCTCTCCATAGGAAGATCTGAATATGCGTAGGAAAATTTTGAATTTATGCTACGTTACCCATCACTTTTATCGTGCCATCTCTTAACCTTTTCCTTGAACAACTTGGCATTCTCATATGCCTGGGCCCTCCATTAATCTAATGAGCTGATATCAAACAACCGCTTCTCACCGGCAAGTTTGAAATCGAAGTTGAGCTCTTTGATTGCCCAATAAGCTTTGTGTTCTAGCTCAAGAGGTAAATGAGAGGCCTTACCCTAAACCATTTATACGGCGACATGCCCATGGGATTCTTATAAGCAGTCCTATAAGCCCATAGTGCATCGTCAAGTTTGCTAGACCAATTCTTTCGAGATATATTGACAGTCTTTTGTAAGATCAATTTGATCTCCCTATTACTCAACTCCACTTGACCACTAGACTAAGGATGATAAGGAGATGCAACTCTATGGTTGACATCATACTTAGCGAGCATCTTGCGGAAAACACCATGAATGAAGTGTGAACCGCCATCAGTCATTAGATATCTAGGGACTCCAAATCTTGGGAAAATGACTTCTTTAAGCATCTTAATAGAGGTGTGGTGATCAGCATTTCTAGTGGGGATAGCTTCTACCCACTTAGTGACATAATCAACAGCAACTAAGATGTGAGTATACCCATTGGAACTTGGGAAGGGTCCCATATAATCAAAGCCCCAGACATCAAATGGTTCAATGACAAGTGAATAGTTCATAGGCATTTCCTGACATTTACTAATGTTCCCTATTCTTTGGCATTTGTCACAAGACAAGACAAACTTACGGGCATCCTTGAAGAGAGTGGGCCAATAGAAACCTGATTGCAATACCTTATGAGCAGTTCTATCTCCAGCATGGTGTCCTCCATAGGCCTCGGAGTGACACTTCTGTAGGATCTGTCCCTGTTCATGTTCAGGTACACAACGTATAATAACACCATCTACTCCTTCCTTATAAAGGTGAGGATCATCCCAAACGTAGTGTCTCAAGTCAAAGAAGAATTTCTTCTTTTGCTGGTACATGAAACTAGGTGGTATATATTTGGCAACGATATAGTTTGCATAATCAGCATACCACGGTGCACTACGTGAAGCATTGATGACATTCAGTTGCTCACCGGGAAAGCTATCATCAATAGGTTGTGGGTCATCAAGAACGTTCTCCAACCTAGAAAAGTTATCTGCTACTGGATTATCAGCACCCTTTCTGTCAACAATGTGCAGATCAAATTCTTGTAGCAAGAGAACCCATCTTATAAGTCTAGGTTTAGCGTCCTTCTTCTCCATGAGGTACTTAATAGCAGCATGATCGGTGTGAATAATGACTTTAGAATCAATAATGTAAGACCTGAACTTTTCACATGCAAACACGACTGCGAAAAATTCCTTCTCCGTAGTAGCATAGTTTCTTTGGGCACTGTCTAGAGTTTTACTAGCGTAGTGAATAACATTCAACTTCTTGTCAACTCTTTGTCCTAGAATAGCACCAACAGCATAATCACTAGCGTCGCACATGATTTCAAAGGGCAAGTTCCAATCAGGTGGTTGAACAATACGTGCAGTTATCAAGGCCCTCTTAAGTATTTCGAAAGCTTCCTCACAATCCTCATCAAAAACAAAAGGAACATCCTTCTGCAAGAGGTTGGTAAGAGGCCTAGAAATCTTAGAGAAGTCTTTAATGAACCTTCTATAGAAACCAGCATGACCTAGGAAACTTCGTATACCTCTGATATCTGTGGGGCAAGGAATTTTCTCAATTGCATCAACCTTAGCCTTATCAACTTCAATGCCTTTCTCAGAGATTTTGTGTCCTAAAACGATGCCTTCATTAACCATGAAGTGGCACTTCTCCCAGTTCAAGACGAGGTTGGTATCTTTGCATATCTGTAAGACTCGATCAAGGTTGCTGAGGCAATCATCAAAGGAAGAACCGTAAACGGAGAAATCATCCATGCAAACCTCAACAATCTTTTCACAAAAGTCAGAGAATATTGTCATCATACACCTTTGAAAGGTGGCAGGTGCATTGCATAAGCCAAAAGGCATACGTCTATAAGCAAAGGTACCGAAAGGGCAGGTGAAAGTGGTTTTCTCCTGATCAGATTGTGCAACAGGTATTTGCGAGAAACCTGAATAACCGTCTAGAAAGCAGAAGTGTGTGTGTTTAGATAGCCTTTCTAGCATTTGGTCGATAAACAACAAAGGATAATGGTCTTTCCTGGTTGCCTTGTTCAGTTCCGGAAGTCTATCACCATCCTATAGCCAGTAATAATCCTCTGTGGGATTAGTTCATTCTTATCATTAGGAACGACATGATACCTCCCTTCTTAGGTACGCAATGTACTGGACTTACCCAATCACTATGAGCAACGGGATAAATGATTCCTGCTTCCAGAAGCTTTAATATTTCTTTTCTCACGACCTCTTTCATCCTAGGATTTAATCTCCGTTGATGATCAGCAACTAGCTCAGAATCAGGATCGGTTTTAATCTTGTGCTGACATAGAGTGGGACTAATACCCTTAAGATCATCAAGATTATATCCAATAGCAGCACGGTGCTTCCTCAAAGTTTTTAATAACCTCTTCTCTTCGTGATTCGAGAGGTGAGCACTAATAATAACAGGATATATCTCCTTCTCATCAAGATAGGCATACTTAAGTGTATCTGGTAACTGTTTTAGCTCGAACACAGGATCACCCTTTGGTGGGGGAGGATCCCCAAGCAGTTCAATAGGCAGATTATTCTTAAGAATAGGATATTGTTCTAAAACAATTTTATCTATCTCATCTCTTTCATCCATATGCATATCATTTTCATGCTCAAGCAGATATTGCTCTAAAGGAACCGTAGGAGGCACGACAATAGAGGCAAGAGCAATGATTTTATCCCTACCAGACGACTCTTTTTCATGGGGTTTTCTTCCAAACTTGGAGAAGTTAAATTCATGAGATAAACCCTCGAAACTAACAGTGACAGTCTGTTTAATGCAATCAATATGAGCATTGACAGTGTTGAGAAAGGGTCTACCAAATATGATGGGACAAAAGCTATCTTGTGCAGTAGCAAGGATGAGGAAATCAGTAGGATGCTTCGTCTTACCACACACGACTTCTACGTCTCTCACAATTCCCACAGGGCAGATAGTGTCTCTATTAGCTAGCATAATAGTGACATCAATGGGTTCTAACTCAGCAGGTGCAATCTCATCTTTGATTTCATCATAAAGGGACCGGGGTATTACACTAACACTAGCACCCATATCACATAAACCATGATAATAGTGATCTCCTATCTTGACAGAAACAACGGGAAGGCCAACTACAGGTCCGTATTTGTCTTTCGCGTGAGGTTTAGCAATTCTAGCGGAGTCCTCACAGAATTTGATGACATGCCCATCTATGTCTTCGACTAAGAGATCTTTGATAATAGCAACACTAGGTTCAACTCTAATTTCCTCAGGGGGTGCAACTGGTCTAATGTAACCCCTACGTATCACAGTTGGAGCTTTAGAATAATCCTTTTTCCTAGCAGGGTAAGGTGGTTTCTGAGTGTAGGCACAAGGAACAATAGGATCATTATAGGCAATGACTTCCTCTTCAACTAGATTGGGTTTAACTATGTTGACTTCTACAGGAGGATGATACTTAAACCACTTCTCTTTGGGAAGATCAATACGAGCAGCAAAAGATTCACATAGAGAAGTTACTATCTTAGAGTCAAGTCCATACTTAGCGCTAAAATCTCTAGAAGTGTTTGTTTCAACAAAAGATTTAACGCAATCAAATTGGAAATTCATACCTGACTCCTTACCTTCTTCAAGCTCCCAATCTTCAGAGTTGCGTTTAATTCTCTCCAATAAATTCCACTTGAATTCAATATCTCTCTTCATAAAAGAACCGGTACAAGAAGTGTCAAGCATGGTACGATCTTCATGAGAAAACCGAGCATAAAAGTTTTGAGTGATGATTTCTCTCAAGAGCTCATGATTGGGGCATGAATATAGCATTGATTTAAGCCTCCCCCAAGCTTGAGCTATGCTTTCCCTGTCATGAGGCCAAAAGTTATAAATATAATTCCGATCACGATGTACTAAATGCATAGGATAAAACTTTTGATGAAATTCCAATTTCAACCGATTGTAGTCCCATGATCCAGTATCATCACATAGCCTATACCATGTCAACACCTTATCCTTCGAAGATAAAGGAAAGACTTTCTTCTTTACCTCATCCTCGGGCAAACCTGCAAGCTTAAATAAACCACACACTTCATCTATATAGATTATATGCAAGTCTCGATGTGATGATCCATCTCCTGTAAAAGGATTAGCCAGCAGTTTCTCAAGCATACCCGAAGGAATTTCATAAAAGATATTTTTAGTAGGTACCTTAGGTTGAGGAGCAACTCCTCGTGCTTCCGTTCGTGGTGAAGATACCCCGAACAAATTCCTCAAAGGAACAGTTTTCATAGTGGCAAGTGACAATAAATTTCAGCACAGTATATAAATGTTTCCTTACCAAATTCCACTTACCATAGACGCTTCACTCCCCGGCAACGGTGCCAGAAAAGAGTCTTGATGACCTACAAGTATATGGGATCAATCGTAGTCCTTTCGATAAGTAAGAGTGTCGAACCCAACGAGGAGCAGAAGGCTCTGATAAACGGTTTTCAACAAGGTAATAACTGCAAGCACTCAAAGTAGCGGTAACAAGGGATGGTGTAGTGAGGTGAAACGTAGCAGGTGAAAAGTAACGAGTAACAAGCAATAGCAACGGTTCAGCAAAGTGGCCCAATCCCTTTTGTAGCAAGGGACAAGCTTGAACAAAGTCTTATAAGAGGAAAACGCTCCTGAGGACACACGGGAATTTCCGTCATGCTAGTTTCATCATTTTCATATGATTCGCGTTTGTTACTTTGATAGTTTGATATGTGGGTGGACTGGCGCTTGGGTACCGTCCTTACTTGTAAAAGCATCCCACTTATGATTAACCCCTCTCGCAAGCATCCGCAACTACGAAAGAAGAATTAAGACAACGTCTAACCATAGCATTAAACTAGTGGATCCAAATCAGCCCCTTACGAAGCAACGCATAGACTGGGGTTTAAGCTTCTGTCACTCTAGCAACCTATCATCTACTTACTACTCCCCAATGCCTTCCTCTAGGCCCAAATATGGTGAAGTGTTATGTAGTCGACGTTCACATAACACCACTAGAGGAAAAGACAACATACAGCATATCAAAATACCGAACGAATACCAAATTCACATGACTATTATTAGCATGACTTATCCCATGTCCGGAGGAACAAAAGTAACTACTCACAAAGCATGGATGTATTCATGACCAGAGAAGTAATGAATATCTTCAAGGATCTGAACATAAACTCTTCCACCAAGTAATCCAACTAGCATCAACTACAAAGAGTAATCAACACTACTAGTAACCTTACAAGTACCATGTCACGCCCAAGATGCGACCCTATCCTCAATTTGGCACGAAGGCCTCGTCAGGGTTAGAAGCACATCTCGTCATGTCGCAAGAATGGATATCGTTACAAGTACATGTATTGAAAAGAAGAGATTTATATATAGAATTGGCTTACACTCGCCACAAGCTACATCAGAGTCACATCAGTACATTACAAAATCATCAAGAGTAAGAGCAGAGTCCGACTACGGACGAAAACAAACGAGAAAAGAAGAACGACGTCCATCCTTGCTATCCCAAGCTGCCGGCCTGGAACTCATCCTAGATCAATGAAGAAGAAGAAGAAGAAGAAGCAACTCCAAATGAACAATCAACGCGCTCGCGTCAAGTAACCTTTACATGTACCTGCAACTGGTGTTGTAGTAATCTGTGAGCCACACGGGACTCAGCAATCTCATTTCCAAAGGTATCAAGACTAACAAAGCTTAATGGGTGAGCCATAGTTAAGTGGTGAGGTTGCAGCAGCGGCTAAGCATATATTTGGTGGCTAAACTTACGAGTAAAAGAAATAAGAGGGGGAACACCTACGCATAGCGGACGTGAACTACGGATGATCAAATGAATGACCTTGAACACCTACCTACGTCAGACATAACCCCACCGTGTCCTCGATCGGAGAAGGAACTCACGAAAGAGACATTAACGGTTACGCACACAGTTGGCAAGTTTTAATTAAGTTAACTTCAAGATATCTAGAACCAGTGTTAAACAAAGTTTCCATGTTGCCACATAACCGCGGGCACGGCTTTCCAAAAGATTTAACCCTACAGGGGTGCTCCAACTAGTCCATCACAAATTACCACAAGCCGCATAGAAATCCTCAATCACGAAGCTCGCGATCTCGTCGGATTCCCTAGTGGAAAACCTCAACTCTGAGATTACCCAAAGCATCACCCGAATCCCGATGCACAAGATATCTCGTCAAAGGTAAAACTAATCCAGCAAGGCCGCCCGACGTATCGACGATCCCGATAGGAGCCGCGTATCTCGTTCTCACGACACGATGGATAAGCGAAGCGTACGGTGGCCTGATAGACATCACCCGAGTTGCCCCGGGTTGGCCCCGCACGATGCTCTGTTTTGGACCAGCACCATCAGCACTGGCCCTCCCTGTATTATGTAGAATTACTCCTCGGGTTCATGACGCCCTATGCTTTCAGTATTAACAAAATTATTATGTTGGACAAATGTAGTACCAATGTTGGGCCTTGCAGGACCAGCTTTAATCTAAAACGAATTATCAAGGGGGTCCCCATAACAACCACGGTCGTGTTAGGAGCGCTCGTTTATGGAACATAACACCGGTAGCCGAAACTAAGGGGGCAAAGGTGGAACAAAACACCAGGCTAGAAAGGCCGAGCCTTCCACCTTTTACCAAGTATATAGGTGCATTAAATTAAATAGCATTTAATATGGTGATATAACAAGGAACCCATGTTTCACATGGAAGCAACTGCACCTGCAACTAGCAACGGTAACATAGGGTTAAGCAAGCAGTAACATAGCCAATCAGTGGTTTGCTAGGTTGATGAGGTTGAAGGTTTTCATGGCATAGTTGAGAGGTTGATATTTAACATGTGGTAGGCAACGAGACATAATCGATAGAAACGGTGATACTAGCAAGGAAATGATAGTAATGGTATCTGGGGAAATGGTCATCTTGCCCGCTTGGAAGAAGAACAACTCCATGGAGTCGGTGAACCAACGTAGTCGAACGGGTCCTCACATTCCGACACGCTTGCGAAACTCTATCGAGATAGAGCAAACCGGAACAAACATCAACACAGATATTCACCACACGATGCACACATGATGTACACATGACCCCACGTGTTAAATCTTAATTCTGTACAGATTTGTCCTAATCATATTTTAGGTTTGTTAAATGGAAAAACAAAGTAGTTCACGTGATTTTACTCGTCGTTCTGCACCATTTACATATATGGCACATCTCCAACGGAGCTACGGACAAATAGTTACGATCTAAACCGTTTTCAACATGTCGACACGCAAACCTATGCAAACAACACACTAAACAATTCTAATTATGCATGAGAGTTGGAAATTATTAACCTACGTGAAATTCTAGCCAAGTTACATATATAACTCATCGCAATCCGATGCATGGATTAGAAACTACGGGCGTTTAAAAATATGTTGATTTTTCTGAAAATTAGCAAAATTCCTAGCATAGAAAAAAGAAAAGAACTGGCAGGTAAATAATATGGGCCATCTGGGATTTGAACCGAGGACCCTGGGTCTCTCTACAAGACACAAGCCAGTATGCTAGCGCTGTGATTATGTCCAACATATGAGCATTGGTCTAGTTAAAACTGAACCGTGGGCGAACCTAAATCCATGGTCTAGTTAAAACTGAACCGTGGGCGAACCTAAATCATAAATATATCAAAAGGAAAAATCGGAGTGAGTTGGATTCGAACCCCAGACCTCTTTGTGTGCTCTAGAAAGGCTGACCAGTTGGGCTACGGACGAATTGTGGGATAAATTGTATTTGGACTGAAATGAACCATACCGTGTGGTGAATCTGACGAAACTGAAACACGAAACAGAGATATCTCTGTTGCCAGGTCGGGGATGCAGGGGTTCAGTTCGTTAGGGACGAACGACTGGTGGCATAGGCGATGAGGAGGCGGCTCCGATGGGGCTCTTCGCCAGCGGGCTGGGTATATCCGGTTGAGGGGGTCCCGTTCCTAGGGCTGGAGAATCTTCTGGTGGCTTGTGTCCAGCAGCACGAGGTGGATCTAGGGAGCGGCAGCTCCTGTCCATGGCATCAGGACAGAGCTTCTCTGGTCTCTCACTGGGATGCACGAGAAGGAGAGGGAGACTAGAGCAGAGGAGATAGGAAGAGAAGGAAGTAGAGGGGCAGTGCAGTTCCTCACCTCACTGGGATGCACGGGAGTCCAGGGCGATGCATCACCCTCCTCTGCTCAATGCAGAGGCTAGAGCCGAGCACGACACCCTCGAGGACCTGGCGACGTGGTCTGATGGTCCACACGCATCAACGAGGTCGAGGGGGGAATCTGAGGCGCCTGCTCCATTTCCGGCAGCGGGGCTCGTCGAGGTTGACCATGCAACGGCAGCGGAGCTCTGGCGGGCGGGTTCCGTTTGTTCCTTGGCACAAGAGAAAAACCAACGGGAGAGGGAGAGAGATCAAGAGAAGAAGAGAGAGAGAGGAAGGGAGCAAGGGCGATGGGGCTGGCCTGGCTCTGGTGCTCGTGGCGTCACGCGGCCCTCTGGTGGAGGCGGGGTGTCAGGCGTATGCAGATGCCCCGATCCGCTCCGGATCGAGCGCTCGTGCAGCAGGGTTGGATCGGTAGCGGAGATACCGAGGATGGGGATTGCGCCAGCGCGACTTGGGATTGGGGGATAGGACAGACCTCCTAGATTTTAGGGTTGCTATATATATATATATATATATATATATATATAGACACACACACACACACACGAGATATGACAGGATGGGGCTATCACATCCCTTCGATTAAAATCGAACGGTCGAGATTATTAGGTCACGGAGTTCAATTGACAAACCGATGATGGTTTAGGGTAAAACGGGGTTGATCCGGACCCAACGGTCACGACCGCCCTGTCCGGGTTTCGGGAGGTTTTCGAACTGGGCTACGTGTAGGGTCGGTGCACTGTGCAGAGGGGCTAGGCGGGGATGAGAGGGAAAACGGGCAACCCGGAATCGAGTTTAAAATACCGAAATGTCCGACAATTGACCGGCTATAGTGCCGCTATATAATAAACGGCACGGGTAACAAACGAGCTCCAATCGCGATGAAAATTAACACGCGACCTACCTATATCTAAATAAGTCCACACGTCAAGTTTCACCCCGATCAGAGAAAGTTTTAAACACACTTTTAAAACAGGGTTCTGATGATGCCGCGGGCGCGTGTGTGTGCGGTCGGGCTCAAAACGGACAACGACGCGAACCGGCAACTAACAACGGATGCAAGTTTTGAAAACTGGCGGCAACGGAGATGTTGATGCAATGCAGATCATGCGAATGTATGCGATGATGATGTGACAAAAGAAAATAGACACACGACGAGAACGTAAAGAAGGGGGAATCTTCTGGAACATCGGCATCGATCTATCACAACTCTCCTACACTACAAGAGGATCTCGCCCCGAGATCCAAGAATGAAAGAGGAAGAGGACGAGAAAGCAAAAGGTAAAACTTAGTCGCTTCTTTGACAAACGAGTGAAACCAACGATCCTTGAAAGTTGCAAAGAGATGAGGAATGATAAGAGAAACAAGCAAGAATTCATGGAAAATTTCGGCAACACTTCGGTAGGAAAATGGGACAAAAAATTCGATAAGAAAAGAGAATTAGACAAGATTCACAACAAACAAGTAAATAGAACAAGGGAACACCATGATCTTGATAGAACAAGATGATAGACCCACAAGAGCAACATCGAAATGCCTCCGGAACAATAGAATAGGAACTAGCTCATACGAAAGAAGAGAATGAAGAAAAGAATGACAATTATCATCACAATAGAATTGAAGAGCCTCCGGACAGAGAATTGACGTAGTAGTTGGAAAATCAACATCGAGGAACGAGATAGTAGTGGGCTTATGAAAATCATCTCACATTTATGAGGTGACAACCACCCACTAAAAGAAACAAGGAAAGATTGGGAGAAACAAGATATGAACAATTCCTTACACCAAGATGATACATTGAGAACTTGGATTAATGACAAGCACCATGATCGCAACAATCCATAGGAAAAGTTTTAGGTGGAATCCAAACCAATAAAGCTCAATGAAGAAATCATGGGTTGAAAATATCTCATGATCATAGAATTGGTGGGTTTAATTATCTCATTCTTGAAAGGAAATCTCTTCGAGGCTCCTACACTAACAAGAATGCTGTAATACCACCTCAAAGGATAAAGGAAGAACAAATGCACTTGGAGATGCAAGAAAAGAAAACTTGAGGTTCTCCAGTAAGAATCTTGAAGAACACTTGAGAATGAATTGAAACCTTGATGAACCACCATGAAGGGCCTCCGTATACAAATGAACGATGCAAAGATATGAAGGTAGAAAAGAATAAGATTATGACCTTGCCAAGATTTAGATGAAGCCTCACAAAGAGATACTTAAAAGAACTTGGAACTCCGGAAAAGAAATATAGGCACTTGAGAAAAGAATTGATATCATGAGTCCTCCGGAAGAAGAATTGAAATCTCTTGGAAGAAGGAAGGACAATAATAAGAATTATGTTATGCTCATCCTTCATCAAATTAAATTGATGACAAGCAACGGATCTAGCATACAACTTATTCTTCTGAAAAGGTTGAGGAGAGATATGAGCACAAACTAGAAGAAATGTTGCAAGAAACACCGGTGAGAATTGAAATAATGAGGCCACCTTGAATGAATGGGGACACAAGAGAATGAAGAGATCATGAGCCACCTGAGAGAAAAACTTGAACAAGGCGCCGGAATAACTGAGAGACGAACGAAGAGACAACAATTGAGAAGAATTGAGGATGAAAGCTGAAAGCTAAGAACGAAGAATCTTCTAAAATGATGGCCTTCGGAGGATCGAGAATGAAAACAACTCAGAAATGCACCGGATAGCAAGAAATGAATCACTCATGATTGGGAATAATTCAAGAGGATGACATGAAGCTGAAATGATGAATCTGCAAGAGAATGAACCAAGATTTGAGAGAAACATCCCTTCGAATTTGCAAGCTGAGAATGATGACGAGGAAGAACACCAAGAATAGCTGAGACACTCCGGAATAAAGAAGAATGAAAGGTTCAACAAGTAATATGACTGATGGAAATTCATACTTACGTCATAGTTGAAAAGAATTAAAGATCTCCGGAAAGATTAGAAGAGACATATAAGATCCTGGGAAAAACCTCTGGGTTATGGGCCCACTCAAAGAAACCACCGTTAGAAAAGATTGCTAGAACGAGAGATATTGCACCGGTATAAGAAAACTTGTGACGCCCAAGATGCGACCCTATCCTCAATTTGGCACGAAGGCCTCGTCAGGGATAGAAGCGCATCTCGTCGTGTCGCAAGAATGGATATCGTTACAAGTACATGTATTGAAAAGAAGAGATTTATATATAGAATTGGCTTACACTCGCCACAAGCTACATCAGAGTCACATCAGTACATTACATAATCATCAAGAGTAAGAGCAGAGTCCGACTAGGGACGGAAACAAACGAGAAAAGAAGAACGACGTCCATCCTTGCTATCCCAGGCTGCCGGCTTGGAACCCATCCTAGATCGATGAAGAAGAAGAAGAAGAAGCAACTCCAAATGAACAATCAATGCGCTCACGTCAAGTAACCTTTACATGTACCTGCAACTGGTGTTGTAGTAATCTGTGAGCCACAGGGGACTCAGCAATCTCATTTCCAAAGGTATCAAGACTAGCAAAGCTTAATGGGTGAGGCATAGTTAAGTGGTGAGGTTGCAGCAGCGGTTAAGCATATATTTGGTGGCTAAACTTACGAGTACAAGAAATAAGAGGGGGAAGACCTACGCATAGCGGACGTGAACTACGGATGATCAATTGAATGATCTTGAACACCTACCTACGTCAGACATAACCCCACCGTGTCCTCGATCTGAGACGGAACTCACGAAAGAGACAGTCACGGTTACGCACATAGTTGGCAAGTTTTAATTAAGTTAACTTCAAGTTATCTAGAACCAGTGTTAAACAAAGTTTCCATGTTCCCACATAACCACGGGCACGGCTTTCCAAAATATTTAACCCTACAGGGGTGCTCCAACTAGTCCATCACAAATTACGAGAAGCCGCATAGAAATCCTCAATCACGAAGCTCGTGATCTCTTCGGATTCCCTAGTGGAAAACCTCAACTCTAAGATTACCCAAAGCATCACCGGAATCCCAATGCACAAGATATCTCGTCAAAGGTAAAACTAATCCAGCAAGGCCGCCCGACGTGTCGACAATCCCGATAGGAGCCGCGTATCTCGTTCTCACAACACGACGGATAAGCGAATCGTACAGTGGCCTGATAGACATCACCCGAGTTTCCCCGGGTTGGCCCCGCACGATGCTTTGTTTTGGACCAGCACCATCAGCACTGGTCCTCCCTGTATTATGTAGAATTACTCCTCGGGTTCATGACGCCCTATGCTTTCAGTATTAACAAAATTATTATGTTGGGAAAATGTGGTACCAATGTTGGGCCTTGTCGGACCAGCTTTAATCTAAAACGAATTATCAAGGGGGTCCCCATAACAACACCGATCGTGTTAGGAGCGCTCATTTATGGAACATAACACCGGTAGCCGAAACTAAGGGGGCAAAGGTGGAACAAAACACCAGGCTAGAAAGGCCGAGCCTTCCACCTTTTACCAAGTATATAGGTGCATTAAATTAAATAGCATTTAATATGGTGATATAACAAGGAACCCATATTTCACATGGAAGCAACTGCACCTGCAACTAGCAACGCTAACACACGGTTAGGCAAGCAGTAACATAGCCAATCATTGGTTTGCTAGGTTGATCAGGTTGAAGGTTTCCATGGCATAGTTGAGAGGCTGATATTTAACATGTGATAGGCAACGAGACATAATCGATAGGAACGGTGATACTAGCATGGCAATGATAGTAATGGTATCTGGGGAAATGGTCATCTTGCCTGAGATCCCGCTTGGAAGAAGAGCAACTCCATGGATTCGGCGAACCAACGTAGTCGAACGGGTCCTCACATTCCGACACGATTGCGAAACTCTATCGAGACGGAGCAAACCGGAACAAACATCAACACAGATATTCACCACACGATGCACACATGATGCACAACCTCCTATGATGCATGATCAGTTCAATGATGCAGGCATGGCATGGCAAATAACCTCACGCAAACACTACACATTAAGTGAAGCTCGATATGCAATGAGTTGCATATCGACAAAACTCCACGTTGAATTGTTTAGTTCACTCCCATTCAGGTACACGGATATATTAAATGTTGTTAAACATGGCACAAGGGTGAAGCACAAATTAATCTACCTAACTAGGCATTTTAAATGAGACCGGAAACGACATATAGCATCTCCGAAATGACCCCACGTGTTATATCTTAATTCTGTCCAGATTTTTCCTAATCATATTTTAGGTTTGTTAAACGGAAAAACAAAGTGGTCACGTGATTCTAGTCGTCATTCTGCACCATTTACATATATGGCACATCTCCATCGGAGCTACGGACAAATAGTTACGATCTAAACCGTTTTCAACATGTCGACACGCAAACCGATGCAAATAGCACACTAAACAGTTCTAATTATGCATGAGAGTTAGAAATTATTAACATACGCGAAATTCTAGCCAAGTTACATATATAACTCATCGCAATCCGATGCACGGATTAGAAACTACAGGCATTTGAAAATATGTTGATTTTTCTGAAAATTAGCAAAATTCCTAGCATAGAAAAAAGGAAAGAACTGGTCTTAATCTGAAGCAAGAATGTGAGGGGGATTAAAAAAACACAGGGAAATAATATGGGCCATCTAGGATTTGAACCCAGGACCCTGGGTCTCTCTACAAGACACCATCTGGGATTTGAACCCAGGACCCTGGGTCTCTCTACAAGACACAAGCCAGTATGCTAGCGCTGTGATTATGTCCAACATATGAGCACTGGGCTTGTTAAAAATGAACCGTGGGCGAACCTAAATCATAAATATATCAAAAGGAAAAATCGGGGTGAGTAGGATTCGAACCCCATACCTCTTTGTGTGCTCTAGCAAGCCTGACCAATTGGGCTACGAACGAATTGTGGTATAAATTGTATTTGGACTGAAATGAACCATATCGTGTGGTGAATCTGACGAAACTGAAACACGAAACAGAGATATCTCTGTTGCCAGGTCGGGGATGCAGGGGTTCAGTTTGTTAGGGACGAACGACTGGCGGCATGGGTGATGAGGAGGCGGCTCCGACGGGGCTCTTCGCCAGCGGGCTGGGTATATCCGATTGAGGGGGTCCCGTTCCTAGGGCCGGAGAAGCTTCTGGTGGCTTGTGTCCAGCAGCACGGGTGGATCTAGGGAGCAGCAGCTCCTGTCCATGGCATTGGGACAGAGCTTCACTGGTCTCTCACTGGGATGCACGAGAAGGAGAGGGAGACTAGAGCAGAGGAGATAGGAAGAGAAGGAAGTAGAGGGGCAGTGCAGTTCCTCACCTCACTGGGATGCACGGGAGTCCAGGGTGATGCATCACCCTCCTCTGCTCAATGCAGAGGCTAGAGCCGAGCACGACACCCTCGAGGACCTGGCGACGTGGTCTGATGGTCCACACGCATCAACGAGGTCGAGGGGGGAATCTGAGGCGCCTGCTCCATTTCCGGCAGCGGGGCTCGTCGAGGTTGACCACGCAACGGCAGCGGAGCTCTGGCGGGCGGGTTCCGTTTGTTCCTTGGCACAAGAGAAAAACCAACGGGAGAGGGAGAGAGATCAAGAGAAGAAGAGAGAGAGAGGAAGGGAGCAAGGGCGATGGGGCTGGCCTGGCTCTGGTGCTCGTGGCGTCACGCGGCCCTCTGGTGGAGGCGGGGTGTCAGGCGTACGCAGATGCCCCGATCCGCTCCGGATCGAGCGCTCGTGCAGCAGGGTTGGATCGGTAGCGGAGATACCGAGGATGGGGATTGCGCCAGCGCGACTTGGGATTGGGGGATAGGACAGACCTCCTAGATTTTAGGGTCGGGCTCAGAACGGACAACGACGTGAACCGGCAACTAACAACGGATGCAAGTTTTGAAAACTGGCGGCAATGGAGATGTCGATGCAATGCAGATGATGCGAATGAATGCGATGATGATGCGACAAAAGAAAATAGACACACGACGAAAACGAAAAGAAGGGGGAACCTTCTGGAACGTCGGCATCAGGCTGTCACATACCAATCGGAGTCGCGAGACGAAGATTGGTTACAAGTGATGAACTAGGGTTTGGAGATGAGATGGTGCTGATGAAGATGTTGATGGTGACGAGTCCCCTCCGATGAGAGAAGTGTTGGTGATGATGATGGCGATGATTTCCCCCTCCGGGAGGGAAGTTTCCCCGGCAGGATCGTCCTACCGGAGCTCTAGATTGGTTCTGCTCAAGTTCCGCCTCATGGCGGCGGAGAATCCACGAAAAAGCTTCGCCCTAATTTTTTTTCCCGGACGAAACCCTTCATATAGCAGCAGAGGGGGGCTAGTGGGCCACCAGGGTGCCCACAAGCCCTGTAGTCGCGGCCAGGGGGCAGGCCACGGCTACCAAGCTTGTGGGCCCGTGGCAGCTCCCCTCTGGTACTTCTTTGGCCCAGTATTTTTTATATATTGCAAAAAAATTCCATGTTGATTTTCAAGGCATTTGGAGTTGCGCAGAATAGAGGACTCAGACTTGCTCCTTTTCCGGTCCAGAATTCCAGCTGCCGGTATTCTCCCTCTTCAAATAAATCTTGCAAAATAAGAGAGAAAAGGCATAAGTATGGTACCACAAAGTATAATAACAGTCCATAAAGCGATAAATATCAACATGAAAGCATGATGCAAAATGGACGTATCAGTGCCCATCGCAGACTGAAAAGAGTCCCAGAACTTGGAAGTGAAGATATTTCCGCGATCCGAAGAAATCATCATAGGCACGCCTTGCAAAGACACTATCCTGGAAGTGTACAGCTCTGCAAGCTGAGCTGTGGAGATGGATTCCTTGACTGGAAGAAAATGAGCCACTTTACTCAACTTGTCGATGACGACGAAGATGGCATCATTACCCTTCTTGGACTTCGGAAACCCGGTGACGAAATCCATCTCAATATGGTCGAACTTCCACTCGGGAATGGGCAAAGGATGCAAAAGACCTGCTGGACATTGATGCTCTGCTTTCACCCTTCGACATACATCACATTCATTTACAAACTGAGCAATCTCACGCTTCATGCGAGTCCACCAGAAGGTCTGTTTCAAGTCCTGATACATCTTGGAGCTTCCTGGATGTATTGAGAGCAGAGAGTTATGAGCTTCTTCCATGATTACCTTTCTGAGATGACCTTTTGAAACGACAAGATGATACTCAAAGAATAACGTGTCTCTGGCATCAACACTGAAGCACTTATATTTGGGAAGTCCCTTTGCCAGGCCAATCTTGACTTTCTTCACCATTACATCAAGAAGTTGTGCTACTCGAACCTGATCTTCCAAGGTAGGAGAGATCTGAAGATTGGCAAGAAATCCCTGAGGTACTAACTGAAGGTTGAGCTTTCTGAAAGATTCACAAAGGTCAGGCTGGAGAGGCTTCAGAATGAGACTGTTGCAGTAAGCCTTCCTGCTCAAAGCATCTGCCACGACATTAGCTTTGCCTGGCATGTACTCAACACTTGGATTAAAATCTTGGAGCATTTCCACCCAACGAGTTTGCCGGAGGTTCAGGTTGGGCTGGGTGAAGATGTACTTGAGACTCTTGTGATCGGTGAACACTTCAACCTTTCGTTCCAACAAGAGGTGTCTCCAAGTCATCTGGCAGCATGAACCACTGCTGCCAGCTCAAGATCATGCACAGGATAATTCTTCTCCGCTGGCTTCAACTGCCTGGAGGTATAAGCAACCACTTTCTTCTCTTGCATCAGAACTACACCAAGACCTTGAAGAGAGGCGTCACAGAACACTTGGTAAGGTTTGGAGTCATCAGGAGGAACCAAGACTGGAGTAGAGGTGAGCTTCTCTTTGAGTGTGTCGAAGGCCAACTGACACTCTCGAGACCAAGCATACTTCACACCCTTCTGAAGAAGATTTGAGAGAGGCTTAGCAATCTTGGATAAGTTCTCAACGAACCTTCTACAAGAACTTTCAAGCCCGAGAAAGCTTCGAAGCTGCTTCACATTCTGCGGAGGCTCCCATTCAACAATGGCCTGCACCTTCGACGGATCAACTTTGATGCCCTCGGCAGATATGATGTGCCCAAGATAGACGAATTCTTTCAACCAGAACTCACACTTGGGAAACTTGGCATAGAATTTGTGCTCCCTCAGCTTATCAAGCACCAATCTGAGATGTTCTTCATGTTCTTCCTCAGTTTCCGAAAAGACCAGAATATCGTCGAGATACAGCAAGCCGAACTCATTCTTGAACGGAGAGAATATGTAGTTCATCATTCGACAAAATGTCGGGGGAGCATTTGCCAGACCAAAATACATGACCATATAATCATACGAGCCAAAACTAGTCCTGAAAGCAGTCTTCGGAATATCCTCTTCGCGAATGCGAATTTGATGATAGCCCATTCTGAGATCGAGCTTGGAGAAGATCTTAGCCCCTTTCAACTGTTCGAACAACTCATTTATGTTCGGAAGTGGATACTTGTTTCTAATTGTGTTCTTGTTCAATGGACGGTAATTGACACACAACCGGTCCGTGCCATCCTTCTTCTTGACAAACAGAACTCCACAGCCCCACGGAGACGAGCTTGGTCTGATCAGACCCAAACCCTCCTACTCATCGAGTTGCCTCTTAAGTTCCTTCAACTCTTCTAGACCCAATTTGTACGGCCGTTTGCACACACGCTCAGTACCTGGTTCAAGCTCAATAACAAATTCAACTTCTCGGTGCGGAGGCATTCCTGGCAGTTCCTCTAGAAACACATCTTCATATTCGCAGACCACTGGGACTTGCGAAATAGGATTAATCTCACCCTTTTCATTCAAAGAGAACAGACGGATTGTATCATCGCGCGCCGCGAAGATAATCACGTCCTTCGAAGAGTGAGTAAGCTTCGCTTCTTTAGCTTCACAATCAATTGATGCCTTGTTCATGGCCAACCAATCCATACCAAGGATCAAATCAATGTCGGAATTGCCCAAGACAATAGGAGACGCCAGAAAAGAATAACTTCCTATCTTGACAGAAACATCCCGAACCACTTTGTTGGCGCTCATAAGAGTACCGGGTGACACCACACGTAAAACCTTCTTCAAATACTCAGAATCAAAATCATGCTCGGCAAAGAACATTCTAGACATGAACGAATGAGAAGCACCAGAATCAAACAACACTTTAGCACGAATATCATTAACGAGGAGGTTACCCATGATCACATCTGACGAGTTTTCTGCCTCAGCCACATTCACCATGTTGACTCGAGCAGACCTGGGGTTGAACTTCACGAGAGCATTGCTTGGAGGTTTGCCTGGAGGAGGAGGCGGAAGACGGAGTTGACAAGTGCACTTGTTGGCATAGTGACCCTTCTGCCCACACTTGTGACAAGTAACATATGCTGGCTAACGGTACTGTGTCTGAGGATGCCCTTGCTTCTGCTGCTGGAATCTCTGCTGGAAAGCTGGGTTGGGTGGGTGGGAAGAACCACGGCCACCAGAATGCCTGAACTGTTGCGTGTGCCGAGGAGGAGGAGGAGACACCCAATACTTCTGTTGCTTCTGAACCACCTGAGTAGAGGAAGACGAGCTGGAATCTCTGAAGCGCTTCTTAGAATTCTCCACCCTGAGCAAAGCTGCCTCAGCCCTAAGAGCTAAGTTGTAGAACTTATCGAACTCCTCGGGGTCATGCAAAGCGAGAGCTAACTGCAAGTCTTCTTTCAAGCCACCTCTGAACTGATAAATCTTGCTCTTTTGATCAGGGATATCCTGCAAGGCGTATCGGGCTAGCTCGTGGAACTCGACGTTGTACTTGTACACGGACTTACCACCTTGCTTCAAGCGCGTGAACTTCTCATGCATTTCCTCCACAAAGCTGGATGGAATGTAGTGGGATCTGAAGTCACGGTAGAACTCATCCCAAGTGATCACTCTAGCACCCCTGGAATCCTTCAACTGTTGCCACCAGATAGATGCTTGCCCCTTCAGCTAGAATGTAGCAAACTTGACAAAACCCTCAGGATGAACATTGCTGCATTCAAAGTGCTTGTTCATGTCGCGAATCCAATCCTCAGCATCAAACGGCTGGTCACATGAAGTGAAAGTCTTCGGCTGATTTGACAGGAACTGACTCGGATTAGCAAACTGATTGCCCCCATGATTGAAGTTGCCTTGTTGCTGATTACCCCTCTCTTGCAACAACGATAGAAGCATCTGAGTGTTTGCATTAGTAGTAGCCATCACCACTTTCCAAGCCTCTGCAGGAGGAGGCGGCGGCGAAGGAGGATTCTCCGGAGGAGGAGGTGGTGGCGGCAAATCCTCACGACCTAGATTCTGACGAGTTGGTGGAGCCATCCTGAAGACGGACAACACATTAGCCCACATAATAAATTGACGGTATAGCTGAATCAAAAGGCAGGAATATCTGAACAGGAATATAGCAATAGCACTCGAACAAAATAGTAAGAATGCTTCCTCAAAGTGACTGTCGACAAAATTCTGATTAAGACCACTTGCAAACAAGTATGCGGTAGAACTGCTCGGAACAAACATATGATCGAGATTTCATCCGATATCTTTGTGAATAAGATCGCACGGGCTCGAATTTATAGTAGACATCCTATGCAAGGAAGTGCACACGACTTACGAAGTATCCTCGAGTCGTAGCGAGCTACAAGGACTCTTTAAAACACAACGAGAACCGCTGTAAGATGACCGAGAACAAACATATTCACTGAATTTCGAATCCCAACCTCACATCATGCATCTGTAGGAAGATTGTCCTATAAGTCACTACTTGATATCCCACCTATGAATTCTCGAAATATCTGGTCATGCAATCTGGTACATGGATACAAGGAGTAATATTCACACAACTCCTATACTAACCCGTCCACTGTATCACATCCGTCAACACATCACCAGAATCTCGGACCTTCATCTACAACAGACCCTCGTGATCACAACGATACAAAGTATGGCAGTACTCCCGAACAATCCGCACCAGTACTGGGGACATCGGGGTCATCTCGCCACTACCAGTATTGAATCAATTACGAACATCCTTCGTTCTGAGATACTCAGAAATCTGAATGATGGTGATGTGCACAAGAATCCCCTGGAGCTCAACTCCCCGGAAGAAATCAAGGCAGATAGGAGGCACCAAGACAAAACTCCGTCACATCGAAATCATATAGATTTCAAAAATACCCGCGTGATCCTAAAAATTTTGAGCGAGAAGAGGAGTAGAATTAGATTTCCTAAGTCGGGAACCTTACCACAGCATGGAAGAGGAGAAAAAAAGGATCCTACTCTCCGATATAACTAAGACTCAAAACATTTTACTAGACTCGACTCGGCCAAGTACGATCACACAAAGGCTCCTATGGTCGTAAGGCTCTCATTACCAACTTGTAACGACTAAGATGTGGTCCTTTCCGATTTAGGGAACGATGCCCCAAAATGGAAAGAGGCGCATCTAAGTGTTTCGCAAGCACGGTAACATAGCACATACATAATAATAGAATGACAAATAGGGAATCATCTGCCATCTCATAGATAATATCAGAGTTTACATCACACATTTATTCAGACAAGGTAGTTCCTACTACGGACTACATAACATGAGAAAAGGCTATGCTACCCTGCATGCTTGCCCGCGATTTCGACCATGCCTCAGTCTTCTGGATAGTTCATGTACAGGTGGTCGTTCTCCTCATCATACTGCCACGACAGCTGCGTGCCATCGGGATCACCTGTGTCGGGCGTACCAGTACCTGTTGGTGTGTTGAAGTAATCTGTGAGCCACGGGGACTCAGCAATCTATGACCTCGGTGCCAGAACTAGTCAAGTTATTAGGTAAGGAAGGTTCAATGTTTAGGGTGCAGCATCCTAAGAATTTATGGTGGCTAACTTACGTAGAACAAGTATTGATGTGGTGGTCTACGCTAGCGGGCGAATACTAGCTGATCACTAAGTGATCCTGAACACCTACTTACGTCAATCATAACCCCACCATGTTCCCGATCGAAGAGAGGTCTTCGAAGGGGACAGTCACGGTTACACACACAGTTGGCAATTTTATTAGATTAGGTTCAAGTTATCTATAACCAGATGTTAACAAATATTCCAAGTTGCCACATAACCGCGAGCATGGCTTTCCGAAAGATTAAACCTTGCAGGGGTGCTCCAACTAGTCCATCACAAACGGTCACGGGCCGCAAAGTAATCCTCTATCACGAATCTCGTCATCTCGTCGGATTCTTTAGAGGAAAACCTCAACTCTGGGGAGAACCAAAGATTCACCGGAATTCCTATACGCAAGATATATCGCTAAGGTAAGACACGACTAGCAGGACCTCCCGTCGTGTCGACGACCCCGATAAGAGCCGCGTATCTCGGTCTCAGGACACGATGGATGAGCGACGCATACAGTGGCCTGATAGAAATCTCTCAAGTTTCCCTGAGTTGGCCCCGCACAGTGCTCTAATTTGGAGCAACACTCATGAGGAGCACTGGCCCAGGTTGTTGATTAATTCCTCGGGGTAGCTATTCCCTATGCAGATTATTATTAAGTGATTAGCAGATCAAAACCAATGTTGGATCCTGTCGGACAAGTCTTAACACTACACGATTTATCAAGGGGGTCCCCATAACAACCATGAACGTGTTAGGAGCGATCAGTTATGAAATCAAACACCGGTAGTCGGAAACTATGGCGGAAATATCGGAACAAAACACCCGACAAAAGGCTAGGCCTTCCGTTATTTACCAAGTATATAGGTGCATTAATTAAATAACAGATTTAACATAATGATATGAAACTCATGTTATCATATGAGACAATTCACCTGCAACTAGCAACGCTAACATTAGAAGCTGAGCAAGCCTACTTAGCTATTTAATACTTTCTAGGAGGGGAAAAGTGTTTGGGTTTCATGGCAATATCAGGAGGCAATTATTTCAGTGGTAGGCAGCGAGCATATGACGAAGGAAACGTGAATCTAGCATAACAAGTCTAGAGATGGAATCAAGGTCATATCATCTTGCCTGTGATGTCTTCAGCTTGGAACTGCTCTTGTTCGTCCTACACGTACTCTCCTGGAACCATGTAATCGCTCTCCGATCCCGGTGCTACCCAACATAAAAATAGCATCCAATGAACAACAAAACCACAAGATGCAACAAACACATGATGCATGAGATGAAAATGAACATGCATCTCTATTCTAGTCACTTGCACATGCATGAGAAGAAAATACAAACTTTTGGACAGAACTGCACTCTAAGCTATCTTGACATGCATGAGGATGACATGAACAGATGCATCACGCGAAAACGATGCAAAAAACATATAAAGAACGTTACGAACGGAGCTACGGATCAAGCGGAAACAAAGAAACAAGAAATGGAGTCCTACGGATCAAATCCATCACCAACACACTCCCATGGCATACTTCTGGTATTCCCAGGTTGCCATATCACAAAACAAACAAGTACGGATGGGGTGGTGCAAGGAATATCACCACAACATCAACTATGCACTCACATGCATCAAAACGTCAAAACTATACATTCTGTCCTAAACACCATCATAGCAGTTTGGGAGCTACATGCAAGCACCTACAGCCACCCAAATGTGCCAAATAAGATATGTGGCAGAAGCTATTCAAAATCTCTACAAGCATGAGAAAAAAGATAATACAAAGGAGTTTCACACGGAAAGTTCTACAGCTGCTAACTTGGCCAAAATTATCAGTTTTCAAAGACTTAGTGAAATTCTCAGAATCTCACTAGGTGTTTATGCTCTGAAGCATTTTGACAGCACGCAAAACAATATCTACAGGAAGCCAAATGGAATGAAAATTGATAGAGAGCTAGACAAACACAAAAGCTACAACTTTCCAGTTGATAGCAAGGGCTGATTCCCAACACATAAACTTTTGCAAGCACAACTACAAGGAAAGACAATATAAGAAGTTTCTCAGACTTAGTGAAAATCTGTGATTTTCACTAAGCTGAAATTTCAGCCACATGCCTACTTTGACTAGGCACAACTTGCACATGACAACTCCTAAGCATGAAACAAAACCACCATGTTGTAGAGGGGTTCACCCTCTACTGCCACAACAAGGAATCAACCTCTTGGGCTCATCACATCACATGGAACCAAGCTCTAAACATTGAACAAAACAGAAATATGACATTCCCAAAAAGTGTTCCAAAGGCAAAACTGATTCCACCAATGGATTCCTGGGATGATTCTACCCCAAAAACATATATAATACCTAGGCACATGCATAGAACAATTGGGCTCAAAGCTAAGAAGAAAATCCACATGAAATCACATAGAGGTGAATAGTGCATCATCACATGTGCTTCTCACTAGATTAACACCTACACATCCACTTGCACACTATCAACACTACAATGGTGCACATGAGGGGTAGACCTCATGTTCATGTGCCTTAGCACACCACCACACACACACTTACATCATGCACACATATAACAAGCACCTACACATGCTAGTTATAACACACACACTATATTACACTCATATCAAGTATTCCTACACATACAAACTTGCACAGGTGCTTATCAAGGCACACCATGCCTTGGGCATGTGTGTGACACACACTCACTAGCACACACACATACATCATCACCTACACTACACACAAAGTAAGTGGAGGGAAAAACCCACACACACACACACACACACACAAGATCATGGGCACTTGCACCACACAAGCACTCTCCACATACAACCACTACACACTCTTGGGTGATGCTCCAAACTCACACTCACATGGAAGCTTGCACATGCCCATAAGCATCACTCCCTTAGTTCCATACACACACATTGATACACACACACATACATTATATCTTACACATACATATATGCACCCAAATACCTACACATGCAATCAAACTACTAGGGGAAACCTACTGGTTGTGAGGTAAAAAATACCACACAAGGTGATATAGCACCCCACAGCAACTATGCAAGGAAACAATACAAAACAGAAAAGAAATGGCAAAAAATTAAATGAATGGGGGGATTCGAACCCAAGACCCCCTGGTCACCAACAGCAGCTAACACCACTCCACTACACACGCTGGCTCGACAGGAACAGAGAAGAGAGCAGGGTATGCTCTCTACTAAAGCTATTGTGCCGAAAAAGAAATAGCAAAAGGGGTGCGCACTGCGGGACTCGAACCCACAACCGCCTACAGCACCAAAACAGCCCTACCACTCTGCTATGCGCTTGGATCTTAACAGAGTAGAGGAGGCTGCCCTATTGAGCAACCCCTCAGGTATTTCCTCTGCCCGACGGTGGTCGGAACAGGGGAAGCACCTCGCCGGCGTTACACATCAAATTGGCCTACGGCCCGTCGATGGAAGGGAGTAGGACCTCCCAGGGTTCCATTTTCTAAGCTAACTCTCCTCGGGACGACCTATAGCAACGGCTCCACTACGCGCGGCGGTGCCGGTGACAGAGAGGAAAGCACGACACAGCTACGGGCTCCTAGACGCAAGATCTAGCTACGGGGAAGGGAAAGAAGCTCGTGCTCACCCACTAGACGAGGTCGTCGTGCCTACCAGAGAGGAGGCACGGGAAGGAGTGGAAGAAGACACGACGGAGGGGATCGACGGAGAGGAAGAAGCCCGCCGTCGATGTAGGGGAAGCAGTGAAGATCCGCTCCTCCTAGCTGCGGGAACAGGTTCCTTGAAGGTCTCGCATGCTCGTCGAGGGGTTGGCGAGGACGCAGAACCACGGCAACGACGGCGAGGACCTCATCAAGTCACTACCATGGCGGAGGAGCTCACCCTCTTACCTGCTGCCGATGACAGAGAGGGAGGAGGAGATGGGGAAAGAGGTGGCGACGCTAGGGAGGAACCCTCGGCCTTGCAGGGACGCCAAGGGATATTTATGGAGGAGTAGGAGGCGAGGGACGCGCGGCCTCGACGTCCGTGAGATGGCGTTGCTCGCTGGCGCGCTGTCTCTGAAGGAGCCTGACGGAAAGCGATAGGGAAGGGGACGCCGTCTACAGGGAAAGAAAGGAGGTGGGCTGCCGCGCGAGAGGAAGGGAGTTGCGCCAGCGAGTGGGAGAAAGCCCACTAGGTGGCGCCAGATAGGAAAAAGGAAAACACACTGGGGTTTTCCTATTAAAACAAACAGAGACAAAAAAATAAAACATAGGAAAATCTGTTGAGGCTAAAAATGAAACAAAAATTCCCCTCGTCATAAGGAATTTTGACCTATTTAAATAAAATGAAAAATGAATATTTGGAGCATATAAATATTTACAAAACAGAATATAGTGGATCTGTTTTGTGAATATTTGCACCACTAAAACATAGTTTCAAAACAACTAATTCATAGCATCACATCCACCACAAATCATACTAAAGCATGGGTATTTTTGAAACAGGGATGGAGCAAAAGAATCTTGGGCTTGATATAAATAGAGAAAGGGAAAGTTTTGAATCCTATTGCAATCCACATAATGCTTCCTACTTTCAACAACACCCACATCATTTCACATATCACCATCACATCATCACACCACAAACACATGATCACAAGGCAACAAACACAAATAGGCATGGATGAATGGATGCATGAATGCAAAGGAAAACAAGACAAGGTGACATCACATGAAATAACACATGCATTGATCTCTCATGGCACTGATAAGATGGACCCACATACAGAAGGTTCCAAATAAGGCAAGTTACACTCTTGGGGCATTACATCAGCCCACTAGATTACCCATAGTAGTGAAAGCATCCGAAGGGTAACTAATTAGAAAATTTTCTCTAGTAATAGTGTCAAGCACAAATCAATACCAAGTAGTGACAGCCACATAAAAATTGTGAAGTAACACAGTAGTGGATTGCTTACGAGTAGATCTATTTTGAGCATCACAAATCTTATACCAAGCATTCTACTTCCCTTTATTTAAAATTAAGTGCTTCATTTTCAGGGGTGCAAGTAACAAACGAGGAACCAACCATACTAACAAGCAAAACAAGCAAGATAGCACACTTGATATCTTTGGTATTTTTAATTTTCATATAACTAGAAAAATAGCAAGTAAAAAAGTAGAACAAGCAAATGCTAATGTGTATAAAGGGACCTTGGTTTTTTTATGATACCTCCCCAACAATGGCGCTAGATATTCTTCTACTACTTTTGATATGCATTGGGTTTTTTCCCTCGAGAGAAAGAGTGATGTACTAAAATAGCATCAAGCATTTCCTAAGTTTATAACCAATGTTTATCGAACCAATAGGAGATTTGTGCAAACAACTGTCACGGTACCTACACACAGAAAATCAAATACTTGCATCCAACGTGGGTAACAAGGTTGTGAATCCCCTTGTACGCTTCAATTATAAGGATTAAATTTGGTAGTGGTAGATAAATAAGTTGCAAAGTAAATAAAGATAAAGAAAGTGTAGCGGGGTATTTAGGGTTTTACTAAATATGTTGGATAGACCCGGAGGCATCTCTCTTAAGAACATAGCCTACGGTAAGTAAATAAATTACTATTGGGGAATTGATAGAAAAGTGCTTAGTTATGACGTTATTCGCGGCACGATGAGTACATAGGAATTACATCTGTGACATGTAGACCGACTTTGCATGCATCTACTACTATTAATCCACTTCGAGAGCGCTTCTATGCTTGTCTCTCTAGGTATTAATTTCATAACAGAAAGAGTAATGCATGAAGTATGATGACATAATGTAGACAGAATAAAATCAAGCAACATGAATGAGCCCTATCATTTTACCCTTAGAAACAACAATGCAAATATGTGCCTCGCTACCCCTTCTGTCACGAGGTGAGGACACCGCAAGATTGAACCTACTACTATGCATCACTCCCTATTCTGGTCTACACATCTACTTAGACAAAGCAAACTCATAGATCGAAAAGCATACATATCTATAACAATCACACATAATAAAGTTCAAAAATACTTAATTACTTTCAACGAATAAGCTGGTCATAAACCCACAATTCGTCAAATCCCAACAAACACACGCAAAAGAAGATTACGTCATATGGATCTCCGAGGAGAACATTGTATTGAAGATCAGAGAGAGAGAGAGAGAGAGAGAGAGAGAGGTCTAGCTAATCACTATGGACCCGTAGGTCTGTGCTGAACTACTCACACATCACCGAAGGTGGAACAAGGTTGAAGAAGAATCCCTTCGGGGTCAATTCCCCCTCCTGCAGAGTACCGATGGAGGCCTTCAGATGGGATCGCGGAAGAACAAAGGCTTGCGATGGCGGAATAATTGTTTTGGGTCTCGCTTTGGAGGTTTTGGGATTTGGGGGAATATAGAGAAGCAGAGGTAGGACAAATGGCGTTACGAGGGGGGCACAAGCTTAGGTGGCACCCCCCGGGGGCGCGTCGTGTAAACTACTGGCTCTCTCATACATCTTCTCGCCTCCTCCCAAAGCTTCCTCATTCTCTTCTGGCCCAGAAAAAATCACCGTAAAGTTTCATCGCATTTGCACTTGGTTTGGTATTGTTATTTTTGAAACAATAAAATAGGAAAAACAGGAACTAACACTTGGCACTAGGTTAATAGCTTAGTTCCCAAAAATGATATAAAATTGCATATAAAAACAGGAACTAACACTTGGCACTAGGTTAATAACTTAGTTCTTAAAAATGATATAAAATTGCATATAAAGCATAGAAGATTGATAATATAATAGCTTGAAATAATCAAAAATATAGATATGTCGAAAGCATATCAGGAGTCCACACACACGAAACGTCGCTCTCTCCACCCCCCCCCCCCCCCGGCCCTGCCTAGGGGCAAACCCAAAAAGAAGGCGGAGCCCGCGCTTTTGTAGCAACCCGCACTATTTCTGCCAACCCCCAACTCCACTCTCTTCTTCCACCCTCACCGCTCTCCGCCCAATTCCCGCTATTTTCTCCCACCCTCCCCTTCCTTCTGCCACTGATGCATGGAATCATCGAAGAACCTATCGGAGATGTAGGTGGTGGATGTGCATGAGGATCTGAGCATCACACTCGCTCAGAAAATCAGCTCGGCTATGCGGCAAACTCGTCGCATTAAAGCAAAGATCGCAAAGGAGGAGAAGCTCAAGAAGCGGTTGGCCACCAGTGGGCCTAGTGATGGTGTTTGGCGTGGTGGTCAAAATGGCCATGGTAGACGTGGCTGGCGTTGCCAGACACGCACGTCCACATTACAGACGTTGTCGTGGCTAGAGCATTACAATCATCTGTACTACTACACTGCCAAATAGCTCGGATACACCGTCGGTAAGGTTCCTTACATCGTCGATGTAAATGAGGTGCTGCTCCTCAGCTTGTCCGGGCGTGTACGGCGGGCGGGAGCAGGGGAGCCGGCAGACAATGATCCGGATAGGGAAATTCTCATTATCATCCATGATGGAGGCGGCGGGGGAGGAGGACGCTATGAGAACAGGTGGAAGACTCAGATCTCACCCAGTCCGGTAACTAATAGCAGCAGATGTTCGACATCCTGATCGGCATGGACACACGGCAACAGTAGCACTGGGTCGCTGGACAGCAACATCTGGATAGGGTAGGAGCAGTTGGAGGGAGGGGCGACGAGGATGATGATCCGGCTGGTATAGTCGGCGATCCGACGAAGAAGGGTAGAGGAGAAAGCTTCAACATACGGGAGGACGAGTTGTTGTGCAATGCATGGTTGGCCACTAGCCTCCATACTATCCATGGCACGAAGCAAAAGGGCACAACCTTATGGAACAATATTCACATATAATTCCAAGAACACAAGCATTTCACGCCCTACTCCGACGTGGTCATCTGCAACCATGAATGAAAGTCCCTCAACCATCGAGGGTACACCATCCAAGAAGTTGCGTCCAAGTATTGCGGGCGATTGAAGCATCTCATTGCACGATGGCCTAGCATGCATCTCAAATCATCGAGAAAGTAATTTGATCACTAGCGGACATGCTTTTTTTGTCCTCGCTGGCCGAACATGCATTATTTTGTTGATCACTAGCCAAATATGCTTAGTTTTGTTGATAACTAGTCGGACATGCATTCGTGTTCTTGCTCACTAGCCGGATATGCTTAGTTTTGTTTCTCACTTGTCGGACATGCATTTTTTTGCTGCTCACTAGCCGGATATGCATTGTTTTGTAGCCTTCTCATGCTCGTTTGGTGTACGAGAAGTTGGAGAAGAAAAACTTCACCATCATGCATTGTTCGTTGAAGTTAAATGGGCAACCGAAGTGGAACCTTTTCATATTCAAGATCACCGCCCAAGCCAACGAGGAAGAAACCGGTGACCCTACCGACCCAACCCAAGAACCACCGAAGAAGGTTAGAAGAAATTTAAGGAGGGGTGGGAGGAGGAGAGGACGAAGCGAGAAGGTGTGACGGCCAAGCTAACAGAGAGGTTTGATAACATCTTGGTGAAGGAGGAGGGATGCATGAAGCGCTCAGACCTAAAGAAGGAGAAAAAGGTAGAGAGGTTCAAATTATTGATGGAGGCGATGGACGAGAAGCTCAAAATCGAAGAGAGACTGACCATGATCGAAAAGGGGAAGGTCACACTCGAGGAAAACAAGGTGAAGGTCGCCGCCAATACGAAGGATACCAAGATGTTAACCTTAAATGTGGACTCCTGGACGCCGACGTAAGAATGATTGTGCAATTTGTCCGCTATCAGATGTTGCAGCAGCAGAAAGACTAGTTGGCAGCGGTGGACGGTGGACGGCTAGGCGGTCTACACGGCGGCGATTGATCCAGCATAAGCACCTTGATCGCAGAGTAGACGATTGGAATTGCCGTTTCGACGGGACAGAAAATTACATGGACTACCATACTGGTCTTCTTTTGGCGGTTGATCCAGCATAAGCATATTTACCTTTTGGGGTTGTGATCGGGCATACGGTATGATCCAACATGTTGTGTGGGTCAAACTAGATTTGAATCTGTAATCGCATTTTACTGACGAGCGTCGGATGATGACCTCCTGCATTCGTGTCCATGATGAATGTGAAAGATTTGTGGGTCGTCCTTGAAAATGCTCTAACACTTAAAAAGTTGTCCTCAAGAATAAGAGATGTATTGAGCAAGCAAATAAAGATTATGGTGTACTCCCTCCGGGTTTTTTTTTAGTAAAATACAATCGAAGTCGCTCACCTACACGAGCGTACACTCACCCCTATGAACATCTTCGACAGGTTAAGCCGGCAGATCATCTTGAGATTGACGAAGTAACCACTGACGTCATCGTTGTCGACGGGAACGTCTTCTCCCACTAAGAGCACATCGCAGGAAGACCTGAAATAAATTCAGAAAAATGCAAACACCAACATCAAGTCTGAAACTTGAACTCTGGTGGGCAGGAGATACCCACAGTCCTCCTAATCATCTAACCACGGGTTGATTTGCTACTTCCTCCATTCTTAAATATAATATTTTAAAAACATTTCACCAAAAACTAATACACAATTAAAAAGATGAATTTACACTTTAAAATGGGTAAACTTTTGTGGCCGGCGCACCGTTCGACCGACCGCACGCGACCCGCGCACACAGCTGATTTGGCATGCAATTTTTTTCTCGTCTAAATTTGTTGCAACCAGCGTTATATTTGCTACAAGCGTTTTTTTATTTGTCACATTCGTCGAGTACAAAAGCTGCATATACGTTTGGTTGCAACTCCAGTTCGTCGGATTTTTTGTTACAATCGGTGTTTTTTACTTTTGCTACAATGTGTTAATTTTTGCTACAACCAACATTATTTTTTGCTACAACCATTTATTAAAAAGTTACATACCGTTCGTCAGAGTTGCAACCCGGGTTCATCGGATTGTTTTACTATAACTTTTTTTTGTTTTGCTAGCACGCATCATCAGCTTTGTTTTTTTGCTACAATCACGTAGATATTTTTTTTGCTACAACTATATTTTTATTGCAACCATTGACAAAAATTGTTGCATGAAGATCTAACGATGCGGCCCGCGTACAACTGACGAATCAGGATACATATGAAATCTCTAGAAAGACTTATACTTCCTCCGTTTCAAAATAAATGTCTTAAATTAAATACCACTTTATACTAGAGCTAGTTCAAAATTACTTTATACTAGAGCTAGTTCAAAATTAAAACAGTTATTTCAAAACAGAGAGTATTTGGAAACGTAGGAGGTATTTCAAACAAACAATGTGCAAGCCCACTCGTATAAAGACCCATCTACGCAGCCGTGTGCTCTCTTGCTCAAGACCACCTGCCCTACCCTAGCTTTCAGGGACAGACGCCGCCCCAGCCGCCGCCGGAATCACGGAAGAATCAGACGCCGCCCCAGCCGCCGCCGGGAATCCCTTCCCACGCCAGGACAGGTGCGTCCCCTGCTACTCCCTAGGCCGCTGCCAGTCCACCCTGTTCCTGGACAGGTGCGTCCCCTGCTACTCCCTAGGCCGCTGCCAGTCGTCCCTGTTCCTGGACAGGTGCGTCCGCTGCTACTCCCTAGGCCGCTGCTGCTGCCGATGGACATGGAAATCATTGACGCGGCCGGAGAATTCGTTCGCTTTGTCCCTTTGCGGATCCAGCACACTTTGGAATCTACTGGACCCCTGCTATTGTCCCTTTCATATAGTATATTCAGTCCGTTTCCCATCAATCAAATCGATGGCTTGTAGGGCTCACCTATCGAATCTACATGTCGATTTATATCTGATCTCCTTTTTTTTCAGTGCGATGGCGGAGGTGGAGAAACCCGAGATCATCTGCTGCAAGACTTGCAAAGGCAAGTTCAACTCAGAGAAGGACAAGGCCGAGCATAGCTGCAACACTGTGGCTAAGTTTGTCAGGGCACAAGAGAAGAAGAAAAAGAAAAGAGAGAAACTCAAGAAGGTAGTACTTGTCCAACTAGTAAAACACTGGAAAATACTACTGTGCATGTCAGTGTGAAGTGCAATTGCCTAATTAAGATGATACTAGCTAGTGATAAATTTTCGCCCTGGCTAGATGCCACTAGTAAACTGCAAGAATATAGTTACATTATCTGCAAGGGGCTAGCTTGATTAGATAGTTAGATATCTCCACCATTTTAGTAGAGGTACACTTGAGCCCCAGCACCGACATTTTAGTAGAGGTACATTGCCACAGCACCGGCATTTTAGTAGAGGTACAATTCGGCTGGTGACAAAGCAACAATATGAAGTCTAGCGATTTCTGTCCTTCCAAGAGATTTACAGAGAAATCTTGGTCTCCATGGAAGCATCACCTGGAACAATGGTAAACTTTGTGTTCAAAAAATGACGCAAGCAGATACAGCAAAGTTATACATTTTACCTGCTTTCCATCAGCACAGTTTTCCTGTGTTTCAGCTGCCTTGCCTATGGTAGAACCTGTAGGATCTTCATGGTTAACTTTGTCCTCTGGTGGTTAGCTTTGCTTCCTGCTTCTGCTATATTATCCTTGTTCGCATCTTTGCTTTCTACACCATTTTTCGCCTTAGATTTTGCCTTGACATGGTAGGCTGAAGAAATGGCTGTGAGCAGCTTCACTGCTTAAGTCATAGTCTGATGAGTGACTGCTTAAGCCATAGTCATGGTCAGCTGTTATCCTTACGAGCAACTGCACTGTTTGTAATCTTTGCCCTGTACCAGCACTGCACTGTTTGTAATCTTTGCCCTGTACAAGCACTGCACTGTTTGTAATCTTTGCCCTGTACCAGGGCTGCACTCTTTGTTATCTTTGCCCCCGCATACTTCTTCAATTGTTATCCCAGAGATGCAAGACCGACTATCAAACAGGCATCTCAGCACATATTTGCCGGACAGTAGGAAGAGTGGTAGGCACATAGCCAAGAACTATTGGCGTGCTTGGATGCTTTCCATGCCTGGTCAGGCCAGGATGATGGCTGGGTTCTCTGCCAGTGACGCATGCAAAGGAGGATAGTGCCCGTCCTTTTCTGGAGGAGGGGATGAGACATCAACCGGTGTCATTGCTCTTGCTTTTTCTTCTATATCTTACTTTTGTCAAACGAGGAGACAACTTCTTCTGCAGGAGTCGGCTTTCATCTGCAAGCAATAGTTTAATATCAGATGGACTGTTGAATCCAACGTGGAGGCCTGAGGCATCTGTCCAACATGGTCCGTTGGACATGCCATTAGCCTGCCTCATTAGGAATAAAAAATTGAAAAGAAAATAATTAGCCCAAGCAGCCTCATTAGCCTGGTCCAAGCATAGAGTTTAGCTGACAGGTTATGGTAGCAGAGGAATGAGCATAGAGTTTATTTGATGAGAAATCTATAGAACTTATATTGTTTAGCTTTATTTACTATATATGCATGTCCTAGTATGGTTTTCAATGTTATATGCCTAAAACTGTTTATTTTTTATTTGTAACAGATCAGGAACAAAGAGAAGAATCATTGATTCTCCTGAAGTAAAGTCAGTTGGGAAGGATGTACTGCGGACTGAGTAGAAATTCTATTATGTAATAATGTGAACTAGGTGGAATTAGTTGTGTGAGATGTGACTTTGAACCTGAGATGATGTCTGTACACCATCAAGCTATTAATCCTGAACCTAAGTTCAAGAGATATGTTGTCTGCGAAATTCAGCTCCCTCTAACATATGTGTGTTTTCTGGTATATCTAACCTATGCGAAATTCAGCTCCTGTGAACAGCTGATACGTTGTCTTACTCCTGTGAACAGCTGATATGTTGTCTTACTCCTGTGAACAGCTATGAACTCAATTTATCATTTCCCATGCTCTCCGCTTCTCTACGAAGCAGCTGAATATATACCCCTAATCACCAAGCCTCTGGAACAGGAGTAAGATGTTCACAGCTGTGCAACAAGAACGAGGCACCAGAGTGCAGTGGGAAGGACAAGAGAACTGTGCTGGAAAAGATTTCAGGAGAAGATGACAGCAAACAATGTGGTTTACCTTGGGAAGTCCTAGCCATGCTGCAAAGATTCTCTTTCACCTGATGAATAAATGATTTGAAAATGCGACATCTACAATTAGTACAGATGCAGCTCCAACATGCAACCTTTGTGGGAGCTACAAGAAGCAAAGTTAGTTGCATGTCATAAAGATACGTATTTGTGCCACTCAGCTGGAGGATCTACCATAAAGCACTAACCAATTATTTGGTGTGCATAACTCAGTCATGGTAATAAATATAATAATACACAGTGCTAACTACATAATTTTTCTAAATCTCTTATCTACAGTTGCAAGATATACAAACATGCAGCTCCAGCATGCAACCCATATGAGAGGTACGAGAAGCTAAGTTAATAGTATGTTATAAAAATACTTAAAATAAAGAAAATACACATTTGTGCTACTCAGCTGGAGGGTCTACCATAAAGACCTAACCATTTGTGTGTTGTGCATAATTCAGTCATGATAAATATAATAGTACACAGTGCTAAACACGTAATTTATCTAAACCTGATATCTACAGTTGCAACAGAGAGAAGAAAGGATGACTAATGTAGTACTAGTAATACTTAATAGTTTAATACTTGAGACTACATTTGAGACAGCGAAGCCCAATTTATCTACAAGCTCTTTCTGATTCCATGCATGTAAGATGCTCCTTATAGGCGGTATGCATAGATTGGGCTCTTGAAGGTAAAAAAAAATGTTGTTATTAGGTGAGACTGCGTGAATGGTGGTTACATAACTCTCTGGTGCTTTGTTTCAAACGAACTTCAAACTCAAACTACCAGGTATTATGGGTCTCAATGTTGTTACTTTGGCAAGAAAATCATATGGTGGTTTAGTAGCCATTTTGCATCAACCAGAGATAAGTATGTTATGAGAAGTTTGGAGTAGAACTTCACCTTCTCAATTCATATATTCATCATCCTGCACAATGAATCTGCAGCATCAATGAAAACAATTTAGTTTGTTGTATTTAAGAACTTACGTACCCATATGCTAAATGACACCTTTTAAACTAGAGACAGTGGCGTTGGGCTTCTGCAAAGGGTGTGCCGAAAGTACATATTCCAATGTGTTGAAAGTTCACCTCTAGAAGCCAAACGCATTATATGCCAACCATAATGCCAATGTGTGACTGGTTATTCTGGTTCATTATCTCAGCTGCTATGGAAGTTATTAACTTTCAGCCACATTAGACTATAACTTGCCATCATACTAGAAGAGAAGACTACAACAATCTATATCATCTATAGAAAAAAGATCTTAATACTTTATCAATGCCAATGTAGGACGTTGCCATCATACTTGCCAAACGCATTATATGCCAACCATAATGCCAATGTAGGATGTTGTTGAGTTTAATCTAAACTGCAAAAACGTCCAAGATAACGATAAGAAAATAATAATCCAAAGATCATGCTATATCACTGTATTTCCATTTGGTTACTTCAGAGTTAACAAAAAATAATCAACAAAATAGCACTATATATATCATAATAAAGAAAATGTTATGGTACTGTATTCTCATGTTATCATTGGAGAACATCAAACTTCATATAAATCCATCAACAAAATAACATTATATATTTCATAACAAAAAAAATCAAAGTATTATGTTGCTGTAAATAACACTCCGCATGATATATTATTTTAAGAACCAACAATCTTAATCCCTTACTACAAAAGCTAACGTGGTTAGCTGTTTTTTTGTTAATAGATTCAAACACTACAAAGAAAAAAGGAAAAATAATAATAACAGCCGAAAGATCATGCCATAATAGCGGCAGGACAGATCTTCTTTAAACACTACATCTTAAAATACAAGACTCAAACTACAAAAAAAAAATCAATATAAGACGTTTTAGCAAGCTAATAACATAGCTTGCAAAAGCGTCTTTATATTGTGGGACGGACGGAGTACATCTTAAAATACAAGACTGAAAGTGTCGACACAGCCCTCAGCGGCAGCCTTGCCGTGAAGGAGCCTGTGGATCCGCCTTCTCGGATTGCTGGTCCCTGCACTGTCAAAACGGTTAGACGGGATCGAGAGAGGAAAAAAGCACGGCCTGATTCAATGAAACAATTGTCCAAGGGAAAAACAAACCTATGGCAGCTCGTCATCCCTTTCTTTTCCCAGATAAAGATGGCAGGCAAAAGTAAGCCACAGATCTGGTGAAATCAGGCCTGTTCGCCAGCTTTTGCCAGGGGATTCACCGGATCTTGGCGCCTCCTATTCTTCTGCCGCCCGTCGCAGCTCGGCGCTGCCCTCCGTGCGGCCGATCTAGATGGGATCGGCCTGAGGTCGCGGCGCCAGTAACTTTCCTTGCCGCCGCTGCCATCCACCCTGCGCGCAGAGAGAGGGGGGAGGGGCATGAGGTCACGCCGGCTACGCGCGAGGGGGGAGGGGCATGAGGTCACGCCGGCTACGCGCGAGTGTGGGGGGGGCATGAGGTCACGCCGGCAGGGGGGGGGGGAAGGGTCTGGCGGCGGCAGACGGAAGAGGATAACCTAGATATTGTGGGTGTGTCCGTGTGTGGCAGCGGACGGAGGGGGTGGGTGGGGAGAGTTACTCACGCAGATATTGCGTGCGGTGCGGGCTGCGGGGGGAGACTCGCAATGGGCCGGGCCGCGGTACGAGCCATCCACCAACCAGGCTGGTGCATTATTACTGTATATACGGGCCCATTGCATTGCAAAGCTAAAATAAAAGCTAAAAGGCAAACACCCCGTATACAAACCTGACGTAGAGTTCGCTCAAAGAAAAAATGACGTAGGGTAGGGGCAGATGATACGATCACTCAGGCCTGACGTGGAGTAAGAAACCTGACGTAGATTAGGCACCGCCCACACAGCAGTTATTGATTCAATCAAACCATAAAATGATGGGCTGTTCATGTCCAGGAAAAAAAAATGTTGTCTTTGGAGGCCCCATGGAGCTCGGTTCTACAAAATTCAAATTCGTCAAATTTTGTATTTTCTGCATTTCGAAAAAAATCTGGAAAGAACACAGATATAAATGAAGTCATAACACACGTGTGCGTGAGTTTTCAGGACAAAATAAGTTGAAACGAGGGTTGTGCAAAAAAGAACAAATCCGAGGCTTTTTAACATATGATCCTATTTATCCTTTCGGACCATAATTCTTTTGTACAGGTCGCACTTCATCGTTTTTTATCGTGAAATTTTACACACATACATATAACATCCTTGTTTACTTGAACAAATATTTTCAGGTCTTTTTTAAAACCAAAATATTTGAATTTTGATTTATTTTCAAAAAAATGCCTTTGTGAAGACTGAGAGCCAGTCGTCCCTTTAAAAAAACTTTTTCTATTATGGGATGGAGACAGCCGTCTTAATTGGTTTCCATATCGTACAAACGCATCTAGCGTACTCCCTCCGTCCGGGTGTATAGGGCATGCGCGTAGTTCTAGGTCGTTAATTGAACTACTTAAATATGTATTATATGTAATAAATAATATATCATTAGATTCATGCGGGGATGTAGTTTCTGAATATGTAATTTTTATCGCATATAATATATATTTAGTTAGTTAAATAAACAATCTAGAATTATGTGCATGCCCTATACACTTGGACGGAGGTAGTACGACCTTAAAAAGTAAACCCTATTTTTCAAGAGTATGTCAAAGATGTATCTAATATAAAAAATGATTTTATATTATGATACAGAGTACGTCTTAATTGGTTTTCATATCGTACAACGCATCGCGCGTACTACCTCAAAAAGTAAAGTATTTTTTTTTTCAAAAGTACGTCAAAGATATATCATATTTTCTTATAAAAATGTCGGTGCACTAGTAATGGGGTAATGAGTGCCCTCACTTGTGTACACGTGTTACGAGCATAATCCATCGAAGGCAACCATCAACCCAAGCAAGTATCTGAAACCAGAGTTCGGTAAGACCTACACAACAACCCAGGACGGGGCCAAGACACGTCAAGAACTCCCGACAATTGTCGGGGAACAAGGCACAGTCATCCTCAAGAAGACCCGACAAATCATCCCTCCAGCAAGCGCGAGCCAATTTGCCACCGCTCCACCTCATCGCCACACCAGTCACTTATCGATGAGGTGTCGAGCTCCCCAATGGCTAAGTGGCTCTCGTTGTGCACGTGGCAAAGCGCCGGAAGACAGAGTACGACCAGTTGGCACCCGTCCAAAGGCATGTCAAGACACCAAGCAATAGTCAGCTGAGCGGTGGCAGGAGCTTGTCGGGGATGCGCGGCCGCACGCCACCTAAGGATGCATTTATGGCATTTTGTCTTGAATGTCAGAGTTAGATATGATAGCATTGTTAGCTATCTAATCATTTTTGTTTCCCACTGTGGACGCCCTTTAAGCTATAAAAGGAGGCCTAAGGCAACCTAGTACATGATTCTGACCGCAGGGATTCGGATCCAAGGACATTTGTACGCACGTAGTAGCTTTCCACGGCAATCCTTGCCGGGACATAACGGTGTGCGAGCTCCGTCTTCCCCCAATCAATCCCCCAAAGCAGGAGTAGGGTTTTACGCTTCTCAACGACCCGAATCTAGGTAAACGTCTTGAGTCCCATCGTCGTGTTGCCTCGTGGTTTTCTGCTCTTTGTGCAACGCGATCTCCCCGTCGAACCACGAAGGGACCACTGGTCACGTAGGTGATCAAGTGCATACCTGCCCCGACAAAAAGGGGCTAATAAAAGTTACAAGAAGCCTAGAACAATGTGAACAAAGGCTTCAGCACACCACTCCAACACTACTACGATAGGCTACTCTATCACAAAATGTCGTAGTCCACCTACGCTCGCTAGTTTTTAACTTTCAACCTTCCATATGATGGGCATAACTAGTTGTTGGGGACCAATTTGTTTATCGTCTTTTCTCAAATACTATGACATCCCTATGCTTTCACACGGGACCAAACGGTCAACAATACTAGGGAATCAAAGCATCGCTAACCGTGTCTAGGTAATCTACCTTGAGATTGTATCCACAAGGCCACCATCTTATTCGAGGGTGCGGGCCTTAGCAATAGCAACCTAAAGTGTTCAAAGCTCTAGTGCCACACCTCCCTTGCATATTGCTATGAGGAGGATGTGTTCGGCGTTATCCTCTTATTATAGACAAGTGTAAGAGCAAGTCTAGTAGAACCCTCAAACCCTCAAACCCTTAAAAATAACCGCTTTTTTACAGTTTTCGTCGACAAAACGACGTAGACTAGAACCCTTAAACCCTTAAACCCGTAAAAAAATTAAAGGTCCAACCCGCAAACGCCATCGCAGCCTGTAGAAGTGAGGGTTGGGAGGAGAAACTCCTCCCAAACCGCACTCCACTTCCTCTCCAACGCGAGAGGGATTTTCATCCCGCTTCCATCTCCAGCCGCCGCCTCCTCGCGCCCGCCTCGCCGCCATGGAGGCCCCCGCCGCCGCCCCGCCCCGGCCGTCCCTCCGCCGCCGCTGCCCCGGCTGCCCCGTCCGCAGTGCCGCCCCGCCGCAGCCCCGGCCGCCCTCCGCAGCGCCGCCGCCCCGGCCGGCCCTCCGCAGCCCCGGCCTCCCCTCCGCCGCCGCCCCGGCCGGCCCTCCGCAGCACCGAGGAAGCAGTATACTGAAGAACTAGGTTGGGTACTGCTTTCTTCCCTGAAATTTTCTTTTTGCCACCCCCATCCGACGGAATCATCACGCACGGCATACCTCGACTACCACACCCTCGTGCCTGGTGCTACAACCAAAGCTATGGCCGTCGTTTTGGAGGGATCATGCAGAGGAAACCAATTTACGGCCGCTTCCTTGGCCGTCGTTTTCAGTGGGGAGGCTCCTGGAGCATCCATATTTGTGGTCCTTGAAACACGACAATGTGGACTCATAATTCAGTAAGCATGTCAAACTCTTTCATGTTAGTCACTGACATGGTCATATTTATATGAAAGTAGTGAGCATGTCAATGTTTGAGAAATTTTTGAATCACGAGGAAATTCGAGGGACTGGCCATTTTGCTAACAAATGCAGTTCTGAACAATGTCGTCAACATTGGGACCTTCTGGTGTTTTTGATGGTCCAGCCTATCTGTCTTTGTGGACAACCACAGTTTTGGCGGCCACTGGGAGGTATTGCATATTGTTCTGATCAGGTAACATATACGTGTGCTGAGTATGCAAAGAAGAGTTCTGAAACAATACATACAGAGCAAGTAAATTACAGGGGCGTGCATTTTTATTCCTGTGGTATGGTGTCGCAACTGGAAGTTGCTGAATACTTTGATTATTGGGCTACTTCCTACTTTGATTATTGTTTTATGTCAAATGTGATTGAATTTGTGATATGTCATATGATGAAATGTGATGAAATGTGTGATATATGAAATGACAGTTTTAAGGATTGGGGTTGGGGCAAGGACTAGAACCCTCAAACCCAACCCTTATAACGTAATTGACGTTATAAGGGTTGGGTTTGAGGGTTCTAGTCTTTGTCCCTGTTTTTCAATCCTTAAAAGTGTCAAAAATGTGCAATTTTCAACCCTTAAAACTGATTTTTGTTTTAAGGGTTTGAGGGTTCTACTAAAGATGCTCTAACATGACAAATGGCATGTCCCGAACCATGACGTGCACGATGATTAGAAGTCCATATCATATACTGAGACGAATATTTTACATGGGCCCAACACTTCCAAATGTAGTTGGTGGCAGGGAAGTGAACGAGTCTCTGAAGAGCTTGTCGTGTGCTCGCTGAGTATGAGTTGGATACATCGCACGAGCAAGTGAAAACGGCATGCATCCCTATGTCCCTCTGCACCTGTGTGATGGCATGCTTAAGCAAAGAGAACTGAATTTGCCCCGTCTAGTTCAAGTCTTTTTGTATATCGCTCTCCCAACAATTGTTGATCATCACCTAATGAACGGTGCACGTGCTCTGCGTTCTGAATGGAACCGCCGCTGAGATTAGTGGCATCATGTCAGCAACAACAAGCCCATTGATCCATGGATCACATGAAAATAGGGCATTTTTCCCGCCTCCCACTTATATGAACACCAAGCTGATATATGAACAATTCCATCGTGTCCTTTTTTTTCGAAAAGGAAGCCTTATTCCATCGTGTCCTTGTCCACCATCAAGCTCATCCCGTGACATGCCCGTGGCCCTTTTAGGTCATCCCATCTAGCATGTAGTACAAGCGCCTAAAGTCGCACGTTCTTGACATTGAGGCCACCAAAACTGAGCGGGCGGCAAATGGTGCTCCATGCCCAACCCCTCTAACAAGCAAAACTTGTGAAATTCTAACAACATCAATGGCACCACAAAGTATGCCAAACCTTCTAATATAGGACGAAGCTCTCACATGAGTACAACTAGCCATTAAAATAATATACAACCGGAGGCCCCATATCCTCCCCAAACGTCGGGGCGGCCTGATTGGTCATTGCCTTGACAGGAAAAAAAATCACCAAACCAGACCTCGCATTGCGAGCCCAAACGACCTAGCTTACCGACACCCCCTACCCAGCCCATATCTAAGAGGGGCATCGACATCGAGCGTCAAGTTTCATATCTTATATGGACATCAACATCGACACCCAAACTTTGCGACATCGACATTGATATTGATTGATTTTGGGTGTCGTACAAAATTTGGACTGGAGGTGCCCTATCCATAGCAGGGTTTAGTTTGTAAAGATAATTGTTTGATATATTATATCTTTGTCCCGAATTATTTGTTCAGACACTTCTTTAACATTAGCATTCGTATTCAGATAAGTCAAAGATGAAAACAAAACCTCATTAATTAGTAGCACACCAAGGCAGAGTTCGTAGAAGAGAGACAAGATTTGATTAAAACCTGCACCCAAAGCTTTTAAGAAAAACATCGAGCTTGACTCGCACGCCACCACATGACCATGTGGCAGTAGTCCCGTGGATGCTAATGTCCGCGGCTACCCCGGGTGCAGGATGGGCTGCAGAAGAACGAGTAAAGTCCGTTTTAAACCCTGAACTTGTAGGCATCGTTGGGTCTGAACCCCAACCTCCAAATCCCGGAAATCGGCACCCCCAACTCTCCTATCCCGGTTTTTTAAGCCCTCATTGTTGTATCCAAACGGGGGAAAAGGCTGGGATCGCTTAGTCAGCAGGGTTTTGTGGGTCCATCCCGTTTGGTCGCTGGAATTGTAAATGCTCCCATCCCGTTTGGTCGCCGAGTCTCTGTTCGCTCCCCTTTCTCTGTTCTTTCTCCCGACGCACCAGCTCCCTCCTGCGGCGGCAATGGCGATGCAGAGCTAGTGATCGTGGCGACCTCCGACGACCACGGCGGGTGCAAACGAACAGGTGCGTCATCCTCTTCCCCCGCAAACAATCTGGCCTATTTTTGCCTTCCTTCCTAGAGTTAGGTTTAGGGTTTATAGGGGGTGAAAGGTAGGGTTTTTGGGGGAAATTTGGGGTAAAAGGTGGGTTTAATCGATTGTTTTTGGGGCAACAACTTGTACATGCACTGATGAATTATATGCATTGTAGGATGTATCAATTTTGTACCAAAGAAATCACCTGCATTGTATGTTTTGTATGTTCTGAGTGTTCATTTCTGTTTTTTTCTTCTGAATATTCAGTTGGCATGGATCCAGCAGAGGTTCTGAATGTGAGGTTTCACTTTGGAGGGGAGTTCATCCGTATAGGGCCCTCTCTTGATTATGTTGGGGAGATACTGCAATGTCTGTTGTTGAGAGGGATAAGTTGTCACTGCCAGAGTTGAAGGGATTTTTAGCTGATCATTTGACAGTAAAGGAGAGCATGAAATTGTACTTTCTTATGCCAGGGAGAGAGTTGGTTAATGGATTGATGTTTCTATATACTGATGAAGGTTGCATGAAGATGTCAGATTACATTACAGATGCAGGGGTTGCTGACATCTATGTGGAGTACAATGGTGAGCAAGATGATGCAGATGATGAAGATAGTGGCTCAGATTTTGAAGAAGAGGAATTGCATGACTTAGTGAACAATGGCAGTGAGGGTGAACCAGATGTAGTTATCACTGCAGAAGAAGAAGATGTTATCCTGGTTCCAAATGAAAGTGGAGTTGTTACTGAAGTGATCCAAAGCCCTGTTAAGCATAATGTCAGGACTGAAGATCTTTCCCAATGTTCTCAACTAGTCAATTCATCTCAGCCAGTTGTTGCTAGCCAAAGTATTCCTCCAATTCCAGAAGTTGTAGAAAATGGTGAAGACTCTGAGGATTCAGATGACCGTGATTATGTGGCACATACTGATGATAGTGGGGAAGAATCATAGGTGGTTGAGCTGAGAAAGCATGCAAGAAAATTCAAGAATAAGATGAAAGCTTCAGAAATTTGGTTTGCAAAGGAGTCATCAGGTCCAGTTCCTATTGAGCTAGTGGCTAATGTTGAAGAAGATGTACATGACATGGAGTTCCAGTCCTCTGATGAGGACTACTCTTATGATGAAGATGAAGATGGCCAGATGATGAGAAGGAACAGCCAGTACATTAGGTTTAATCCTGAATCAGAAATCCCCCAATTTAGTTTGGGAATGGTTTTCAAAAGTAAGCAGCAGTTGGTGAAAGCAAAGATGGAAGGGTAAAATCCGTCCCAATATTCTGAGGAAATTGAATGTCAGCATTAAGATGACACAGTATGTTGAGGTGCTGTGGAATGGCAAGGAGGGCTTTGAGGTGAGACACATGAAAGGGAGAAGAAAACAATATACAGTCAATCTAGAAAAGAGGAACTGCACTTGTGGTTATTTTCAGCTGGCATGCCTGCCTTGTTGTCATGCCATTGCAGACATCTACAAGAGTGGAAGGAATATAGAGGACTATATTGACAAGTGCTACTACATAGAAACATTCAACAAAATATATGAACACTGTCTACAACCTGTGCAAGGAGAAGAAAACTGGCCAGTTTCTGATAAGCCTAGGCCTATGGCACCTCACTACATTGCCATGCCAGGAGCTAGGAAAAAGAACAATGATAGGAGGAGAGAAGAGGGTGAAGCACCTAAGGGTAAGAAGTTGAGCAAGCATGGCTATCAGATTACTTGTGGATCATGTGGGGGTCAGGGACACAACAAAAGTTCTTGTAAAAAATGGAGATAGAACCAAAAAAACAAGAACAAATCTTGGGAAAAGAGGGAGAAATCAGAGAGAAACAGAGGTACTATCAACAACTTGCATTTCTATGTTTTCTATGCTTTTCACCTACTTGCATTTCTTCATTCATCTGTTGTGTTTGCAGGAAGCAGAGACTACTGCATCAAATAGCAAAGCAAAAGCAGCAAGAGCTTCATCTGCAACAAGCTCACAAGCTGGGAGAGGAGCAGCAACAACACCAGCTGGGAGAGGAGCAGCAACAGCACCAGCTGGGAGAGGAGCACCAACAACAACAGCTGGGAGAGGAGCAGCAACAGCAACAACTGGGAGAGGAGCACCAACATCAACAGCAGGGAGAGGAGCACCAACAGCAACAACAGGGAGAGGAGCTCCAGGGAGAGGGAGAGGAGCATCAACAGCAGGGAGAGGAGCTCCACGAAGAGGGAGAGGAGCAGGGACAGGGTGGATGTCATACTTTACTGCAAGTGGCAATTGCTAAAGATGTTTTCCAACTAATGGTTAAGATCTTCAGTAATTGTGTTAATGGCAGTAATTGTCTTAAGATCTTTTGTGTGAACTTGTGAGCATATTTTGCTCTGAGTTGATAACTATGTGGAGCTGCAATTCAGAACTTGTTTTATGGTGTCAGTTGATAACTATATGGAGCTTGCATTATGAACTTTGTTGCCAATTTGAAATGATGCCAAGAAATGCTGCCAATTTCATTTGCCATTACATTCTCATTATCCATTACAACCTTATTCATCCAGTACTGATCTTTCCTATCAAAGGAAATGCTGACATATAACTAGCCCTGCAACTAAACCAACAACAAAGAAAATCATGCCATAAAACAAAGACTTGAACATCTGCATCTCATCTATCCTACCACATCTAGCTCTAATTTCTGCAAGCAACTCATTTTTCTTCTCCATTTCCTCTCTCAGAACAGCAACCTCTCCTTCTCTTGAATGACCAGCAAGCTCATCCTCCAACCTCCAAACTTTATCCCGTAGATCACCCAACAATTGACGCAAAAATGGTGTTGTTGGGTCGTCATGCCAATCGACGAAGCCATGCTGTCCAGTTCATGACAGAAAAATTCAGAGATTCAGACGAAAAAAAATTCAGACAAACAAAACATGCGAGGAATCAAACATACCCGAGTATCTACGCAGGAATAATATCTCCTGCCAGGGTTCGCCGGGCTCCAGGAGATCCACCGCGGCGCCTTCCTGCCGCACTGGCCGCACATCCTTGCCGGCTCATACCCCATCGACGGCTCCCGATACGGAACCGGAGACCTTGTAGCCACGCCTCTCCTTCGAAGGCCTCCGCCGTGAGAAGAAGCCGACGAAGCACCAGAGGAGAAAGACATGGTGGTGAAGAGCAGCGCCGTCGGCCTCTCTGTTCCCCAGTCGCCGGGAGGAACCCTAGCTCTGTTCCCCACCGCCCGCTTCTACCAAAAAGAGAAAGATGGGGAGAGAGGGCCCACTGTGGTGTACTTAAGAAGCAAATCCGGGTTCAGGTGCTGCCACATCAGCAAATCCTCTCATCAGGGCTTAAACAACCGGGATAAGAGAGTTGGGGGTGCCGATTTTCGGGATTTGAAGGTTGAGGTTCAGATCCGACGATGCCTACGAGTTCAGGGTTTAAAACGGACTTTACTCCAGAAGAACACAATAATACATTTAGAAACCAGCCCAAAACATGAGACACGCTACAAAGTATAAAAAGAAAGCTGACCTGTTTTCCTGGCAACATCGGTCGTTACTGATCCCAGTGCTCACTGCTCCATCCATCGATTATTTAATGGAGTCATGACCAGAAATCACACTAGGACCCTGCATATGTCATTTATGACATCCGTTTTCTCGCTTCTTGAGCTTCCCGGACATGAATGAATCTATTCACTAATCCGTAATTACATGCGTAGATCGACAAATGGATCTGATAAATATTAACCCCAAGTGAACCAAAATAGCTGCTCACAACCTAAATTCAATTGTTTTTATTTAGTACAGTGGGATGTTTGCTTGTCCTGATTTCATCTAGCACCACATATATGTCAATCGATCGTTCATTCCTTATCAAAGATCAGGCTCCAATGACAACAGGTGAGATACATCCTTAGTCCGAGTTAGCCAAAAAAGAAGAAGACCAATTGTAGATAGCCAGATTTGTGTAGTCTTCTATAATGGGATCGAGGCAGGCTGCCAACCATCCACTCCAGACCTTCTGTCATTAGTGTCATTGTTACTTTGATCCCTGGTTTGTTTACTTCCTTCACACCACTCTACAAATTATGTAATTTTGTTTATTGTTACAACTTATATATGCATGTGATAGAAACATCTCTCAAAATTGCTTATCTTTGCTATATGTAGGGCAGGGGAAGCGTCTCTGTTGGCACTTGCTGAATGTCGCGGTCCGTGCAAGAATAGGCATGGTCTCCGTTTTTTTACTTCATGTGTTAGCTTTGTCATAAGTCAAACTTCCTGATGTTCAGGGCCGTCGATGAGGGACGCCAAACTGGCCGATCGCACAGGGCCCTAAAATCTTGGAGGCTCCAAATCATCAGGTAACAATATTAGGTACAACTTAATTTAAAAAAGGAGCCAACAATCCAGCTCATTAGCATCATACGGGAGCTTAAACAGGCCTACAATTGATTGGCTGCCACACGACCAATCCTTTAGGTTTTATTTGCGACTCTGGCCGCCTGACTGGCTATTCCGCCGTCCACGCCAATCTCTATGCTATTCGCTTGCCCACCCTGATCGCTTCCTTTGAGGGTATGGACGATCTCACCGGCCGACGACCGTTCAGGTCATCAACGATCGGAGTGCAAACGCACTACGCATGCCAATTCGATGTTCACCTATCGGCCACCGCTTGCTTCGTTTGTCAGTTTGGCTGTTCTGTTAATTGGTAAGCCTATATATGATCCGGTCAATTATGTGCCAATATTTGTTCATGGATACGCCACTATATTTTTTCCCGCTGGTTGTAGCCAGCGTTCCTAAATCTAGTTGCCGCTCTAGCTTGTCTAGTAGGAGTAGTAGTTATGTACAGTGTAAATGCAACTAGAGCAGAATTAATACTAGATAGATGGTGCTTTTAGGTAGAACAAGATGAGATTAGTTTGGTACCTTCATTTTTTACGGCATAACACACGTCTGAAATTATATAATCAAGCAAGAATTTGCATCCGTGACTATTACTTGTATGCTCTTTTAAAAAATAAGATCGTATTTACATTTCGCCCCGGGCCCCTAACTTCCTGAAGACGGCCCTGCTGAAGTTTAACCTTGTTTATAAAAAATACATAAGAATTTACAATACAAATCAATATATCTAGACCCATGGCATAAAATATGTTCATACTGTAATTATTTGATTGGGTAGATGGTGATATTTTCGTATTGGTCAAACATTGTTCAAATTATATGCAATCACTTGGTACACCTTCACGGTAGTGTCCTAGCCAAGACTTATTTTGATTTGTTGTGTGGCCGTAGATTAGGCACGACCCACACACATTGCAACGGTGACTTCAAACAGTAGAAGGATGGATGGTATGCCTTGGTCTCCATATCGTAGAACGCCGCCTGTTTGCCATCCTCGGAATACCTCGGGAAGTAGATCCTATTGCCATGTCCAACTTCTGGGGACACCAAGGCGTATGAACCCTAAAATCAAGAAACAAGGCTGCACCACCTATCTCTTGTACCTCCATCCATGCCATCTCCTCCTTGAGCTTGAACACCCGCGGTGGCTCGTCAGCCTTACGCATGAATACGGAGACTAGTTCCCCTCCCAGTTTAACCAAGTAGCAAAACTCGCTGCCCACATGGTGGTCGCCGTCAAGGTCCATCGTCACGTGTATTGGCTTAGGCTTCTCCAAGATTGTCCATGTGTTGCTCACCGGATCAAACGTGCCGAGGTTGCCCTTCCTTCCAAGGCAATAGAACTTGCCGTGGAACAAGACGGGGTTGTTGTATGCCACCGGGAACGGCTCCTCCTCATAGTACTCAAGATGCCTTTCCAACCACTCTTCCTCACCCTGCCGTCACGTAAAGACACTGACCGCTTTACCGTCGTGCCGGCTCAGGATGGCGAAGAAGACGCATTCCAGATCTGCCGGGTCCACCGTGGACCATGACAGACCCATGTAACGGCATTTCCCATCGAGAATGGTCATCTCGATGATATCCTCTGTGAAGGGGTTTATGATGTACATGTCGTCAATTTCCGAGCTGTCAGACATGGCCACCCAACCTTCTTTTGAGAATCGGAAAATGTGCTCGTCATGCTCGTTTTCGGCCGTGTCAAATGTTTTAACATGCATGTTGTACTCCTGGCCACGCAGAGGGTCGAACAGCTTGCACTCCCCATCTCGGGCGGAGAAGTGCAGGAGCCAAGGCCAGACATTGGCTTGCTCAACCGGGTTGGTCACAAGGCTCCATGACTTACACACTGTCGGGAATCTGAGACGATCCACCAAAAAAAGCCTTGAGACGATCAGCTCCAGCAATTCTAGTGGCAGATCAATGCCATGGCCGCGTATTATTACAAGAGGTTGCCTGCTCATCCTCATCATCCTCCTCCTTCAACTTCATGATGGACCCTTTCGGCACGAGGCCGTTAGTCAGCAACAGTCACTAGTAGAAAACAGGGCATTGAGCCAACCACATTGGACCCGTATTGGATATAAACCGGTTCTAAAGGGTCTGTCCGCTGGGCCCCCTCCCTGCAGCAAATGGCCGCAAGGCCTTTAGGACCGGTTTGTAACACAAACCGGTCCTAAAGGTTTTTGGACAGTTTGCTGCAGGGAGGGGGGGCCTAGTGGACAGACCCTTTAGAACCGGTTTGTATCACAAACCGGTGCTAAAGGTTTTCTCATTTTTGCAGCAACTGCGGGGCCCCGCTGTCAGACCCTTTAGCACCGGTTTTTAACACAAACCGGTCCTAAAGCCCTCCCCTATATTCCACCCCGAGCTCAGCTCCATTTTTTCCAGCTCAAGCTCAACTCCATTTTTGCTCTCTCCTTCCTCTTGGGAGCTCTAATCCATCCCCATTTTTCTCCACCATTTGTCAAGATTGTTGGCACCCATCGGTCCTACGGTTAGCATCAACATTCCCTCTTCCGGCATTGCAAGTTTTGCTCGTTTTCTTGCTCATTTCATTTTTGTTGTGCTAGCTAGGTGTTTGATGAAATGCCTATGCTAGAGAGAGTTCATCATTTGTTATGTATACATATGCAATTTGAGCTCAAATTTAATTATGATTTGTGGTTTTTTTAGTGTCGCTCGCCTTGTCCCCTTCCTCACCGCCGTCGATCGCCCCGTCACCGACACAACCTTGGTGAGCCTATTGTTTTTATTTACCAAAACAAATTTTGATTTGTATGATTTACATATTTACTTGTATATAATTTTCTTATTGTGTAAGATTTTTTTTATATGTATAGCGCCATGGTTTTGATATCCGTCCCCGTTGGCCCTCGTCCAGTCTATGATTCGGATGTGGTATATTATCTTTTATAACTACATATTTTCATTTCCTGATTATATGACAATTAATTACGCCGACCAACTTGACATAGATATTTTTATCTAGGAGGTAGTGGAACCGGAAATGCCAATCGACCCTATTGTTGAGAAGTTACACTTAGTTGAACAAGAAAATGTTGGCCTGAAAGAAAGATTGAAAAAAATCGAAGAAAGGTTGGAAAAAACTGAAAGAGAGAAGATGACCTTGGAAAAGGTTCTTGCCGGTGTCGTCGATGGTCACAAGAGCGAGATGGACGCAATGCGCCTGAAGATTAGAAAGATTAGAAAATATGCAATTAGTAAAGAGGCTTGGTATCATTATGCCGTCGGGTCAATTGTTACCTTTGTTGCGATTTTGATCGCATTTGTTGTTGTTTTTAAATGCATTAATTAGAGAGAGTTTTTATGGTTGATTTCAGTGTGTATTTTTATGAGAACTATATATGTATGGTCACTACGCTACTTTGGTTTTAACGTGTGATGAACTTTTTGTATTAATTAATTAATTTAGTCATGATGATTTAGCATAATGGTTTTTGATAAATTTATATAATGCAGATGAACCGACAATGGATGTACAGCGATCGACGTCGTCCCGAATTCCTTAATGGCATGCATAGTTTTTCTCAATGTGGCTGAGAAAAACAGGCAGAATGGATTTATTTTTTGTCTATGTAAAAAATGCCAGAATAAGAGGAATTTCCCTAACTCAAGAACCATACACACCCACCTGTTGCAAGAAGGCTTCATGCCCAGTTATTTTTGTTGGACCAAGCACGGAGAAAGAGGGGTTGTAATGGAAGACAATGAAGAAGAAGAGGATAATGATAACTATCCTATGTTCGGTGAACACGGTGATACTGAAATGGGGGAAGACGAGCCTGAACTTGAGGACATTGTTGATGAGTCTGATGATGATCTTCGTCAGGTCATTCGTGAAGAACAGATAAACTGCGCAAGTGAAAACGAGAGGTTGAAGTTGGAGCGCATGTTAGAAGATCACAAAAATTTGTTGTACCCAAATTGCGAAGATGGCCAGAAAAAGCTGGGCACCCTGGAATTGCTGCAATGGAAGGCAGAGAATGGAATATCTGACAAGGGATTTGAAAAGCTGCTGAAAATAATGAAGAAGATGCTTCCAAGAGATAACGTGCTGTCCTGCAGTACGTACGAAGCAAAGAAGGTTGTCTGCCCTCTAGGATTGGAAGTGCATAAGATACATGCATGCATCAATGACTGCATCCTCTACCGCGGTAAGCACGAGAATTTAAATGCCTGCCCGGTATGCGGTGCATTTCGGTATAAGATCAGGCGAGATGACCCTGGTGATGTTGAGGGCGACGATCGCCCCAGAAAAAGGGTTCCTGCCAAGGTGATGTGGCATGCTCCTATAATACCACGGTTGAAACGTTTGTTCCAAAACAAAGAGCATGCCAAGTTGCTGCGATGGCACAAAGAAGACCGTAAGGAAGACGATATGCTGAGACAACCCGCTGATGGGTCGCAGTGGAGAAACATCGACGATAAGTACGAGGACTTTGCACGTGACGCAAGAAACTTAAGGTTTGGTCTAAGTATAGATGGCCTGAATCCGTTTGGGGAGCAGAGTAGCAGTCATAGCACCTGGCCTGTGACTCTATGTATCTATAACCTTCCTCCTTGGTTATGCATGAAGCGTAAGTTCATTATGATGCCAGTGCTTATCCCAGGCCCGTCGCAACCCGGCAACAACATTGATGTGTACCTGAGGCCACTGGTTGATGAACTTTTAGAGTTGTGGGCTGACGAAGGTGTACGTGTGTGGGACGAGTACAAACAGGAGGAATTTGACCTACGAGGGTTGCTGTTTGTAACCATCAATGATTGGCCCGCTCTTAGTAACATCTCAGGACAGTCAAACAAGGGATACAACGCATGCACACACTGTTTAGGCGAGACTGAAAGTATACATATAGGCAAGAATGTGTACCCGGGGCATCGTCGATTTCTTCCAGACAGGCATCCCGTAAGAAAGAAAGGAAAGCATTTCAAAGGCGAGGCAGATACACGGAGGAAGCCAACCCTCCCTAAAGGTACTGATATATATGACATGGTCAAAGATATAAAAGTAATCTTTGGTAAGGGTCCTGGCGCACAATCTGTTTCGAATGACGCCGACAACCACGTAGCCATGTGGAAGAAGAAATCTATATTCGGGGAACTACCCTATTGGAAATTCCTAGAGGTTCGCTCTGCGATCGACGTGATGCACGTGACGAAAAATATTTGCGTGAACCTGCTAAACTTATTGGGCGTGCATGGGAAGAAGTCGAGAGATACACCAAAAGCACGACTGCACCACCAACGTATGCACGAACGAGACGACCTGATGAATCCAGAGAATTTCAAAGGTCCTGCCAGCTACGCTCTTACCAAGGAAGAGAAGGAGATCTTTTTCCAAGTCCTGAGCAGTATCAAGGTCCCGTCTGGCTACTCGTCGAACATAAAAGGAATACTAAACCTGGAAGAGAAAAAGTTCCAAAACCTAAAGTCTCATGACTGCCACGTGATCATGACCCAGTTACTTCCGATTGCATTGAGGGGGCTTCTGCCAGAAAACGTGCGAGTACCCATTGTGAAGCTATGTGCATTCCTCAACGCAATTTCTCAGAAGGCAATCGATCCAGCAACTCTACCAAGTTTACAGAAGGACGTGGTCCAATGTCTTGTCAGCTTCGAGTTGGTGTTCCCACCAACCTTCTTCAATATTATGACGCACCTAAGTTTACAGAAGGACGTGGTCCAATGTCTTGTCAGCTTCGAGTTGGTGTTCCCACCAACCTTCTTCAATATTATGACGCACCTCATAGTTCACCTAGTCCAAGAGATTTCCGTTCTCGGTCCTGTATTCTTACACAATATGTTCCCCTTTGAGAGGTTCACGGGAGTCTTGAAGAATTATGTTAAAAACCATGCTAGGCCAGAAGGAAGCATGGTCAAGGGCTATGGAACAGAGGAGGTCATTGAGTTTTGTGTTGACTTTATTCCTGACCTGAACCCGATCGGTGTTCCTCAGTCGCGCCATGAGGGGAGACTGCGTGGAAAAGGCACGCTAGGAAAGAAATCAACAACATTTATGGACGAGCAATCTTTCACTCAAGCACACTACACAGTTCTAGTTAATTCCAGCTTGGCGGCTCCATATATCCAGGAACACAAGGATATTTTACGCTCGGAATACCCGGGGCAACCTGAAGATTTCATTGCTAAAGAACATGTGAAGACTTTCGGCGGTTGGTTGCAAAGACGTCTCATTAATGACAACATTGTTGAAGATGAGCTATACTTGTTGGCCAAGCAACCATCTTCGACTGTATTGACCTTTAAAGGGTACGAGATAAATGGTAACACATTTTACACGGCAGACCAAGATAAAAAGAGCACCAACCAAAACAGTGGCGTCCGGTTTGATGCAAAAGACGACAACGGGCAAAGGGTCACATACTATGGTTACATAGAGCAGATATGGGAACTTGACTACGGACCTTCCTTTAAGGTCCCTTTGTTCTGGTGCAAATGGTTCAACCTGTCAGGCGTGAAGGTAGACCAGAAGTACGGAATGACAACAGTGGATCAGAAAAATCTTGGGTACGGCAATGATCAATTCGTCCTAGCCAATGATGTGGCTCAGGTTTTCTATGTGAAGGACATGTCTAGCAGACCGAGAAAAAGAAAAGATAAGGAAGCGAATACATCAGACGATGAGCCAAGGCGCCACATAGTTCTTTCAGGGAAAAGAAACATCGTGGGAGTCGAGGACAAGACAGACATGTCAGAAGATTACAATAAATTTGATGAAATTCCTCCCTTCAAAGTCAAAGATGATCCAATCATCCCGTTAAATGATGAAGATACTCCATGGTTACGGCGCAATCAGAAGAAAGGCAAGAAGAAAAATAGATAGGGGGTGTTGTTGGTGATGTGTAATAATGTATTAAACCTTTTATGTAATTGTGTTGACCATTTTGATAAATATAAAAAATTTGACCAGTTTCCACTAAATTTGACCATTTTGATAAATATCATTTTTATTTTTTAAGTGTTAAAATGACATTTAGACAATTTGTAAACAAAATATCAGAAAATATAAATATGTTGTTATAATATTTGATTTTACAAAAGCTTTTTGAGTCTACTTTGATTTTATAAATAAATGTAAAAGAAAACAAAAAAGGGAAACAAAAAAGAAAAATAAAAGAAGAAACAGGAAAAAGAAAAAGGAAACAAAAAGAAAAAGAAAACAGGAAACAGAAAAAAGGAAAAAAGAAAAAGGAAAAAAACCTTTAGGACCGGTTTTTAACAACAACCGGTCCTAAAGGTGGGTTCGCTCGCGCATTCTGAATGTGGCCCAATTTTTGGACCTTTAGTACCGGTTTGTGTTAACAACCGGTGCTAAAGGGTCTTTAGGACCAGTTGTCAACACCAACCGGTGCTAAAGGCTTGTACAGTCTCCGGTGCCGCCGTCTTCTCGCCTTCCCGCGCGTCTTCTCTCCTTTCCGCGCGTCTTCTCTCCTTCCCGTGCGTCTTCTCGCCGCCGTCGCCGTCCGCCTCGACCTCTCCGGTGCCGCCGCCCGACGTCCGCCTCCACGCCGCCGCCGCCGTGCTCGACCTCCGCGCCGCCTCGACCTCGACGCCGCCGCGCGCCGCCTCCTCGCCGCCCCACGCCGTCCGTCGCCCTCCTCGCCGTCGTCCGCCTCGCCGCCCCACGCTGTCCGCCTCGCCGCCCCACGCCGTCCGCCGCCGTCCGCCTCGCCGCCCCACGCCGTCTGCCTCCGCCGCCCCCACGCCGTCGTCCGCCGCCCCCACGCCGTGCTCGCCCCCACGCCGCCGTGCTCGCCCCCACGCCGCCGTGCTCGCCCCCACGCCGCCCTCCTCGCCGCCGTCGCCGTGCTCGCCTCCACGACGCCGTCTGCCTCCGCTGCTCCGGCGCCGTCGTCTCCCCGGCCTCCCCTGCCGTCGGCGCCGTCGTCTCCCCTGGCCGCCGCCGTCGACCTCTCCGGTAAATTCTTGTTAGTTTAGGGTTAGCAATAATTGCGTGTTGAAATATTTGCTAAGTTGGAAAAGAATTATTAGTTAGAAATTTTTTGCTAAGTTAATCGGAAAGTTTTACGGAATCGTCGGAGTCGGAATCGTCGGAAAGTTTTATGGAATCGTCGGAGTCGGAATCGTCGGAAAGTTTTACGGAATCGTCGAAAAGTGAATCGTCGGAATCGTCGGAAAGTTTTACGGAATCGTCGGAAAGTTTTACGGAATCATCGGAATCGTCGGAAAGTTTTACGGAATCGTCGGAAAGTTTTACGGAATCGTCGGAATCGTCGTAAAGTTTTACGGAATCGTCGGAATCGTCGGAAAGTTTTACGGAATCATCGGAATCGTCGGAATCGTCGGAAAGTTTTACGGAATCGTCGGAATCGTCGGAAAGTTTTACGGAATCGTCGGAATCGTCGGAAAGTTTTACGGAATCGTCGGAAACTCCGACGATTCCGTAAAACTTTCCGACGATTCCGACTCCGACGATTCCGTAAAACTTTTCCGTAAACTTTCCGACGATTACGACTCCCACGATTCCGTAAAACTTTTCCGTAAACTTTCCGGTTCCGTAAAACTTTTTGGTAAATAATTTTGCTAAGTTAAATTCTTGTTACTAGCAGGTGTTGAGCTATGGATCCCCAAGAACCACATGATCCGCACGCCGATCAGCTCGCGGAAATGGGTGAGGCGGAGAAGGAAAGATACATGTGCCAGATGATTTTTGAAGATGCAACAGCCATATATCATGATGACGACGGTGGACAGGCGTTTAGCAATCAATTTTTGAACGACTCCGGTGACGGAGCTGAGAATATAGAAGATGTAGTAGATGCAGAAGTGCCCTCCGGAACAAACTCTGCCAATGTATATCTCAAGTCACTGTTGACGCAATAATTAATTTGTATTGCACTTACTAACGAATCATTATTTTCCCGTTTAGACGCCCTCCGGAACAGCTAGCGAAAGTACTGAGACAAAGTCGAAACGAGGCCCAGCCGCAAGGTTGAAAGATACTGCAAGGTACTCGATCGATAAAGTTGCTGCTGATGGCAAACCACTGGAACCCCCAGAAACTTATCGCAAATTTGTAAATCAGTGCGGAGTTGTTGTAAGAGACCTGGTCCCGATCAACTTAATAGAATGGAATAAGCCGAAGACCGGCGCCAACGTTGGAGCTACTTATGTCGATGACAGATTGAAAAGAGTGCTTTGCGACACGGTCTGGCTAAATTTCAGCGTAGCGGAAGATAAGAAGAAGAAAGTCGAGGAGTGGGCTTTGAAGAAGATGGCCACACAATTCCAGACGTGGAAGAAAGACTTGTGGAAGAAATATAAGGACGAAGATCCAGTTTTCACCGGGCACCTAGTGAAGATAAGAGACGCTTGGCCTGATTTTAAGGCGTACAAGAAATCGGGTGTCTTTACATCCCGATCAGCCACAAATACGGAGAATGCGAAGAAGAAGAAATATCACCATATTTTGGGGTCAGGTGGCTACATGACTGCCCTGCCTAGGTGGCGACGCTATGAAGATGCGCTTCTGAAAAGAAATATCATTCCACACACACATGACTGGCCCGATAGGTCCAAGTTCTGGTTGCTCGCGCATGGGGCAACGTTGGACGCTGAGACTGGGATGATTGTTGCGGAGGGACCATGGTCGGAAAAAATAACACAAGTCGTATCAGATCTAGAGAAGGCAATAGAAGCTGTTCGAAAAGGAACTTTTGTTCCCGATAGAGAGAACGACGAGCTGACGAAGGCACTCGGGAACCCCGAAAAGTGGGGACGAACACGAGGCTTTGGAGCCACTACCCCATGGAACCAAGGGTTTCCGGCGGACCTTGGCACTTACAGAAGCCGTGGTAGAAGCAAGAGGAAGGCGCTGGAACGGATATCGACATTAGAAGAAAAGGTGGCGTTTCTCTTGAAGAAAGGGGGACACCCTGTACCTGACACTGAAGAGGAGGAAGAAGATCCTGCACCTGACGCTGATCAGCAGCAATTAGGAGACGATCCTGTAGCAGATGCCGTCCCATCTCAGCATAGAAGCAGCATGGGTTCCACGCAGCTGCAGCTAGAAGACGGTCCTGCAGTCGAACCGTCGGCGCCTCACTACCCCGTGGATGATATCACGGAGAAGAAAAACTGTGAGATACATATGCCAATGGGGAACATATCCTTCATGGTGGCGTCAGGCTATGCTTTACCGAATCAACCTGGAGCAACCTACCATGGTGGTCAGATTCCAGCATCCCATGCTCGTGTCGGGTTGTCAACAATTACGCCGGGATGCCAGTCAATTGAGCTTGATATTCCTGGAGGTGAAGGCGAGAAGACACTGGGAGAAATGGAGCTTGGTATCATCTTGTGGAAGAAGAAACACATCGTGTTTCCTAACGTGGCGCCAAGGCCACCGACTCCTCCAGGTACAAATGCACCACCTCCAACAATTACTGAATGTTGCACCACATGTAAGCCTATTTTTAATAGTTTTTTCACTTTTGTACAGAGAATGCACGACCTCCAAGTCCACCCCCCAACGCACCTCCAAGTCCACCCCACAACGAAGATTGGGAGCCCGAGGCCGAGAGTCCATCGCCCGTGCACTCCAGTGAGCCGACGGATGCGCCCACTACGGGTACGGCAAAGCGGAAGCTGCAGTTCAGAAGAAACGGGACTCCTCCCAAGAAGAGAGAAAGGAAACCCAAGAAAGTCAAGACTCCCCCGAAGTTACCAGGCCTGATGACTCCGGAGGAACTAGACGAGGCCGTGAAAGCCAAAAATAAAGCATGGTTCGCACAGTTTCCCCTGAAGCCCCCTCCAGACATCTGGAAGGAAACTCTGAAGAACATACCAAAGTGGAAAATTGAGCGCACCATCGACAACTTATATTATCCTGAACCGCCGCCACCGCCGCCCCTTTGAGACTATGAACGGTACATTGAAAAGATGCACACCGCACAGATGAAGCAGGCGGAGCAGATGAAGCAAGCGGAGCAGACGAAATGTGGGAAACAAGTTCCCCAGCTCGGACAACAAGAAGCACAGTCAATTGCCCCGCTCAAGGTGTTATCTGACCAGGCTTCAGTGTCCGGTCCACGCATGGGCGACGTAGGTTACGCTATTGCTGATGTGGTATATAAATATAAGCCCGAGCACCCTCTGGTCGAAAATCCTAGTGCTCTAACAACCCAATTATGGAATTTACATGTTTGGTACTTGGAGGCCGCAAGGCAAAAGAGAGACTGTATCATGGCGGCAGTTCAGGATCAACACTAGTTCGGAGAGTACGGTGTGGAGGTTGGGTTCGATGATTTTTTCCAGATGTACAATCAACGTGCCCTCGACAAAGCTATCGTCAGCTGCTACTGTTTGTAAGTGATTTATTTGTGTAATTTAATTATTTAGTTAAGCTCGCATTCATTGCCCGTATAACTATCACTCACGAGACATTCTTTTTGTACGCTACTATGCAGAATGAAGATTCGTGAATGCAGGCTGGCAGGAATCTGGGACTTTGGGTTCATTGACCCGTATTCGTTTCATCAAGAGACAATAGAAAAGTTCAACAAGGATACACCGGATGATTTGCTAAGGTTTTTGAAGCGACAAAGTACCAAAAAAGAAATACTTTGGCCCTACGGATTCAAGTGAGTGTTACTGTCTTGTACACATTCCATTTTGCTTACCTGATGTTAAGTGTAATTGATGAGTATGCATGACTGCGTGTGTACACGTGCGCAGGTCCCACTTCATATTGTTCATCATTAGAATCGATCAAGGACAAGTTGAAGTCTGGGACCCGTTAACCTGGGACGCTGACACATGGAAGAGCGCGCGTCAGATGCTTCAAAGGTATATATATAGCGGCCTCTTTCGTTCATCGGCCTCTTTTTCATTCATTTCCTGATATCAAGTAAGTAATAATTAACTCTTGTATTCATTTTTCTTTGTCGGCCAGGGTTTGGCAAATGTTCATCAAGGAAGAACCCGGTACATGGACAGACAAGCTCCACTTTCAGATTAACAAAGTAAGTAGTACTACGTACCCTGGTTTCAATACCATTACCATTCTTTTGATTATTATTAATTTGACTGAATTATGTTCTCGTATATAGGGCGTCCCGCAACAACCACCGGGCACTGATTATTGTGAATACTACGTTTGCGAGTACATTCACAGGATTATCAATGAGAAATCCCGTACTTCCAGAAATCTAGAGGTACGTAACCGGATCTTCACAACTTTATTTATGTTGCCATCAATTATGTTTAGTTTTGTTCATAACTTAATTGTTTTCATCTACTTCTTTTAAAGCTGCAACGAAAGCGGGCGATGCTCAGACCAATCCAACGTTGCAAGGCAGTTGCAGAGGAATTGGCAGGATTTCTCCTCACACAAGTCATAGATGAAGGCGGAGAATTTTTCCATCCTATGAACCAATAGCCAGCTCCCTTCTCTATGCAAGTATATAGCTATAGGAAACGAACTTCAAATTATGTAATGATAATCGGTCGAGTACTTCGTGTTACATGTATATATGTACTTTTATTTGGTGCATCAACATTTAACCGCAAACACGGAATCGGAAACACTTAACCGCAAACACGGAATCGGTGTTTCTGGATACGTGTTTCCGATTACGTGTTTCCGATTACGTGTTCGTAAAAAACGGAACACGGACACACGGAATCGGAAACACGGAATCGGAAATACGGAATCGGAAAGACGTAAACGGAAATACGGAACCGGAAACACGTAAACGGAAACCCTGAAAATACGGAACACGGAAACACCAAAATACGGAATCTGAAACCCTGAAAAGAAAAGGAAAAAAAAGAAAAAAAAAGCATTAGGACACCAACCGGTTCTAAAGGTCCTCCGCCTACGCGCACTCTTCGACGCCCACGTGGAGGCCTTTAGCACCGGTTTGTAAGGGGCCGGTGCTAAAGGGGGGGGGCTTTAGTCCCGGATACGTAGCACCGGATGTGTATCCGGGTCCAAAGGCCCTTACCAACCGGTTCTAATACCCCTTTCTCCACTAGTGAGTTTTGCTTCTTCCATCGCCGTTGACAAAAAAGACTGTGGCGGAACGGCCCAGAATGCTCTGCACCAAGGCTTGGTAGGTCGCGGAAGGATCTGTCGGAAGCTGATGGTGTTGTCATCCAAGCAGAATTTTTCAGAGCTACAAAAAGGAAAAGATGAGGAGGTTCTTGAGAGGCTCTTCAAGCCGTAACCCCAAGGAGGATGAGAAAAACCACCCCAAGTACGTAGTACCTCGAGTCACAGAAGTTCGAGCGTGCGAGTGGCCAAGTGATGAATTCTTGCGCACCGCTGGGCTTTATGAAGACTTTTATTACTTGGTGGAGAACGCAGGTCTTACTGCGTTCGTTGCAGATAAGTGCTCACAATACCTCCTCCTCACCAATATTTTCGTTCAAAGCTTCAACTTTTATCCGAGGAAGAATCCTCCCATGGTTGAGTTCATGATATACGATGTTCCCCAGTGCATGACACTACAAGATTTTTGCAATGTATACAAATTACCTTATGTGGGGGATATCCGTGACCCTCGTCCACGGGACTTGGAGGATTTCATTGGTACTATTGCTGTTCGAGAGGAGAGAGGAGTGTCTCGTGCTAGAATTGCTAGCATACATTTTCCTGTGCTTCGGTACTTCTCACTATTTGTGGGAAAATGTTTGATTGGCCGTGGGAAGGCTGGATCACTTAGTTCTCCAGACCTTGCGGTTTTGCGCGAAGGCCTTTATAACGATAAGACTTACAACCTAGGTGCTATAGTGGCCCAGCGGTTGAACATCAACCGTTCCAAGGGTGTCGTCTATGGAGGTATCTACGCTACCCGTCTTGCCAGACACTTTGAGATACCCATTAGACTGGGAGAGGAAGGAGAGATGCTTCTCCCTGAGAAATATCTGGATTATGACAGCATGGTTCGCCATGATTTTCTGGATAGAGATGCTAGTAGACGGATGATTTATAACCTGGTATTCAGTCAGGGTACTCAAGAGACTATTACTTTGCCTGCTCCTTCTTTGTTCGATCTTAATGCAGGAAGGTACACTATTATGTCCTAGGACATCTACGCATATTGGGGCTTGGCCCAACCACAGGCGCCCGTGCCCGAGCCGCCAGTCGAGTACCAGACGCCAGTTTATCAGTGGGAGCCAAAGGAGCTCACACAGTAGTGGCATCCACAGTTTGCTCCGGGGTATCCTGGAGCTGGTGATTTCCCACCATGGGAGTAGACCAAGCTAGGCCAAAAGCCTAAGCTTGGGGGAGTACGTGTTCTCACAGACTTTACATTCATGCTTATGCTTTCACTTTGTTAGCCGGTGTTTACACTTTGCCACTGTATTATCCATGCTAGTTTATTTTCTTTTTCTTGTTTTCTTGTTTTGTGTCCTTTTGAGAAAACCCAAAAAGATTTTTCTTTCTTCTTTTGCTTGTTGGGAGCTTTCCCGTGTAAATAGTTTTCCTTTCCTTTGGATCAAGGTAGAAGATATTGGTTTCAATGTTTAGTGGTTCTTGCATGCTTACGTGTTTAGCTTTCAAAGAGCCATATTACTTTGTCTTCTCCTTTGTGTTTGCCTGCAGATTCAGCTTAATCCAATGCACGAGCACTCTTATTATTGTTCACATCGTTCGATCGTGCAAGTGAAAGGCAATAATGATGATATATGATGAAGTGACTGAGACTGAAAAGCTGGTACAAACTCTATCTATTTTGTTTTTGTAAATATGACTAGCTTGTCGACCCAGATTTAGCTTTGTTGTGAGAGAACCATGTTTGCAATGACAACTTAGAGATCATAGTTTCTGATGCCATGCTTATTTAGCTGAGAGTTTATAATGGTTTGTCTTGAATGCCAACATAGATTTTGAAATGACTATGATGTAGTATGATAGAATGGTATTCTCCTTTGAATGTTTCAAGTGGCTTGACTTGGCGCATGTTCATGCATGTAGTTGAAACAAAATCAACATAGCCTCTATGATGTTCGTGTTCATGGTGATTTATATCCTGTCCATGCTTGCATTCAATGTTAGTCAAACTCATTGCATCTTGATGACTGTTGTCGCTCTCTAGTTGGTCGCTTCCCAGTCTTTTGCTAGCCTTCACTTGTACTAAGCGGAATACTGCTTGTGCATCCACTTCAATAAACCCAAAAGATTTTCCATGAGAGTCCACCATACCTACCTATTTGTGGTATTTACCTGCCGTTCCAAGTAAATTTGCATGTGCCATTCTCTAAACCTTCAAGAAATAATCTGTTTTGCATGCCCGAACCGCTCATGTGGTGATAGAGGGCTATTGGTATCTTCCATGCTAGGAGTGTTATCCTCGACATGTGTTTATTCACTGTCATTCACGAGAAAGGGGCCGGTAATTGGAATGCCCAGTTCCACGCTTAAATCGAAAACATAATCGTAAAACAAGACTCCCCCTGGATTGATGTTAGTATGGACGGTACCCGAGGATTCGGCTAGCCGTGGAGTGTGATTGATTGGTGGTGGGGGAGTTAAAACTTTACTTTTCTGTTCGGGAACCGCCTATAGCATGAGTAGCATGGAAGATATTGAGAACTCTTGGTCATTGCGTTGACAATGAAAGCATGCCACCAAAATTATTATCTCTGTTTTCAAAGCTTGAGCTCTGGCACCTCTGCAAATCAATGCTTCCCTCTGCGAAGGGTCTGTCTATTTATTTTCCTGTTGAGTCATCCTCCTCTTTTATAAGCACCAATTAGAGAGCACCTCTGTCATTTTTATGCTTTGCTTTTGATTGATATTGAGTATGACTATGACTGGATCTTCGTTGCTATGAATTACAATGTTTAGTCAGCCCTTGATCTTTGAAAGTGCTCTGCATTTATGTTTTGCGGTCTCAAAAAGAGCTAGCGAGATACCACCTATTCATATTGCTTCATGCTTGTTTTGATTGAAGTGTTGGTATTTGAAACTCATTATTATTTTCTCGTTAGGTGATTATGCCAATGATATTAGTTTACCGTGAGACCTTTGTGTCATTTGCTTATGTGGTTAACTTGTGATCTTGCTGAAATTCTGGTTATGAGTTAGACATAGTTGCAACAACAAGATCAAACAGAGTTTGTCAAAGTTTTTCTTTCTCTTTCAGTTTGTCAACTGAGTTGCTTGAGGACAAGCAAGGTTTTAAGCTTGGGGGAGTTGATACGTCTCCATCGTATCTACTTTTCCAAACTCTTTTGCCCTTGTTTTGAACTCTAATTTACATGATTTGAATGGAACTAACCGGGACTGACGCTGTTTTCAGCAGAATTGCCTTGGTGTTATTTTTGTGCAGAAATCAAAGTTCTCCAAACGTCATGAAAATTTACGGGGAGCATTTTTGGAAAATATGAAAAATATCTGCGCCAAGTTCCACCTGAGGGGATGGCAAGTGGGCCACAAGCCCTGCCTCTGCAACCCCCCTGGTGGCGGTGGGCAAGCTTGTGGGGCCCACACAGCTCTGCCGCCCCCAATCTCAGGTCTATAAGTTCCCTTTCGTCCCAGAAAAAATAAAAAGACAAGATTTCGTCGTGTTTGCGATACGGAGGCGCCGCCACAACCTGTTCTTCATCTGGAGGGCAGATCTGGAGTCCGTCTTGGGCTCCGGAGAGGGGAAATCGTCGCCATCGTCATCATCAACCTTCTTCCCTCTTCAATTCCATGAAGCTCTTCGTCGTTCGTGAGTAATCTATTCGTAGGCTCGCTGGACGGTGATGAGTAGGATGAGTTCTATCATGTAATCGAGTTAGTTTTGATGGGGATTGATCCCTAGTATCCACTATGTTCTCAGATTGATGTTGCTACTAATTTGCCATGCTTAATGCTTGTCACTAGGTCCCGAGTGCCATGATTTCAGATCTGAAATTATTATGTTGTCACCAATATATGTGTGTTTTAGATCCGATCTTGCAAGTTGTAGTTACCTACTATGTGTTATGATCCGGCAACCCCGGAGTGGCAATAACCGGAACCACTCCCGGTGATGACCATAGTTTGAGGAGTTCATGTGTTCACAAAGTGCTAATGCGTTGGTCCGGTTCTTTATTAAAAGGAGAACCTTAATATCCCGTAGTTTCCTTTTGGACCCCGCTGCCATGAGAGGGATGGACAATAGATGTCATGCAAGTTCTTTTCCCTAAGCACGTATGACGACACACGAAATGCATGCCTACATCACATTGACGAACAGGAGCTAGCCACATATCTCTCCGTATTATAACTATTGCATGATGAATATCATCCAAACAAATCACTGACCCATTGCCTACGAGTTTGTCCCACTGCTATTGTTACTTGTTTTGCTCTGCTGCTATTACTTGCTACTGTTGCTGCTGCTGTTACTTGTTTTGCTCTGCTGTTGTTACTTGTCTTGCTCTGCTGCTACTGTTTCTACTATTGTCGCTTGCTACTGTTGCTACTTGCTACTGTTGTCACTACTGATGTTCCTTGCCACTGCCGTTACTCGCTACTTTGTTGTTACTACTTGCTTGCAGATACTAATCTTTCCGGTGTGGTTGAATCTAACAAATTCAGCTGCTAATACTCGAGAGTATTCTCTCACCTCCTGTTTGGCGATCAACAAATTTGGGTCGAATACTCTACCCTCGAAAACTGCTACGATCCCACGCGATGGTGGGCCGTCAACAACATTCTTCTAGTTTCGATTGCCGGAGAGTGCTAGCAGCATTCTTCTGGTGCCGTTGCAAGGGAAGGTCTGCTGTTACGGAGTCAGCATTTTTCTGGCGCCGTTGCCGGGGAAGCACAACTGACATCAAGCATCCACCTTCCTACACAGATGAACACCCCAATAAGCTACCGTGATTTAACCAAATAAGTTGACAGAGCCGAAGAGGAAGAAGAGCGTGCCCTGTCGTTTTTGCATTTGATGAATACCCATTCGAGGTGCTTCCCTGTGTTGGATGTGAGCTGCAGCACTGTTTCTAGGCAATCACCGCATCCTATGAGCGGCATCGACGAGCCGCTGCGCGACCACTGAGCCCGGACGACAGTCGGAAGAGTCCTTGCTGGCAAACCGATGCCGACGACTAGAGGATGAACCAGCACCTGCATGCGGCGCTGGCGCTTTGCTGGGGCTGTGCGGGATGCTCCCCGACCAATCCATGGCTTTGGCGCAGCCGCCGTTGGCCGAAAAAGCAAAATCCGGTTGTCGCGACAAAACAGTTGCCGATATGTACCTTGCCGGTGAGTCGAGGCACGAGGGTGTGGGGGAGGTTAATCTAGGGCATGCGGCGGTCCACCAAAGTGATCCCGGCGGCTGGTGTGGCCGGAATTGAAGGCGACGTTGTGACAGCCTGATGCCGACGTTCCAGAAGATTCCCCTTTCTTTCCGTTTTCATCGTGTGGGTATTTTCATTTGTCGCATCATCATCGCATCATGCGCATCATCAGCATTGCATCGGCATCTCCGTTGCCGCCATTTTTTAAAACTTGCATCCGTTGTTAGTTGCCGGTTCGCATCGTCGTCCGTTCTGAGCCCGACCGCACTCGCACGCGCCCGCGGCACCGTCGAAACCCTGTTTTTAAAGTGCGTTTAAAACTTTCTCTGATTGAGTCGAAGCTTGACGTGCGGTCTTAATTAATTATCGCTAGACCGCCTGTCGAATTTCGTCGCGATCGGAGACCGTCTGGTACCCGAACGGTCGCCCGTAGCGGCACCGTATTCGGTCTACCGTCGGACGTCTGTCGGTGTTTTAAAATTCATGTCGCGTCGCCCGTTCTCCCTCTCGTCTCCGGATATCCACTCTACACGGCCGCATACCCATACCCGCGTTCGGAATCGTCCGAATCCGACCCCGCGGTTGGATCCGGAACGCGATTCCGGTTAACCGAGCCCCCCCGTGTGTCTATATATAGCCCCCATGCCATTAATTAGAGAGCCTCTCCCCCTCTACCTCGAAATCCGTGCAACCTACCCGAAACCCTAGCCTCCCACCTGCCCTCTCTCTCCTCCCCGAGCAGCCGCGGCCCCGCCAGCCCAGATCGGGCCCGGGCAGGCCCATCCGCCGCCGCCGCCTTGCCCGAGCTCCCTGCAGCTCCTCTCCAACGCCGCGCCGCCACCAAGCCGCAGCCCTGCCTCGCCCTTGCCGCCGGGAGTCGTGCCCGCCACCGGCCCTGATCTGCCTCCTCCGGCCGCCGCCGGGGCCCCAGCCGCCGCGCTGGACCGTCCCTTCGCCGGATCAACGTCCTGGCCGCCGGGATGCCAAGCCGTCGCTGCACGCCCCTCGGCGAGAACCGAGAACTTCGTGGCCGGATCGAGTCGCCAGCGGCGCGGCCTGTCCACCCCTCGCCGGTGCCTCCTCGCCACCATTCTTCGTCGGGAATCTGTCGCAGAGCCGAGCCGCCATGGCCTCGCGACGGGAGCTCTAGGCCGAGCGCCAACAACTCGCCCTGGTCGCTCGCTAGGCCGGCCTGAGCGCTAGCAGGCCCGGTCCGCTCCAACACCGCCGGCCCAGCTGGCCACGAGCGGAGCCGGCCCAGGACCTGTCTCGCCTCGGCCTGCCTCCCTTCGCCAGGCCGGCCCAAGGTGACCAACCCCCCTTGCTGCTCTATTTTACGCTTAGGGCGATGTCGAGTTATTCTATTCCCCTGTTAGGCCCGATAGGATTTTATTAGAATCTATTTTTCGAATTAGATAGATTTAAGGAAAAGACGATATTTAAAATGACTGCAACTTTCTATCCGTAAGTCGGAACGAGACGTATTTTATATGGTTTTGGGTAGTTTTGCGAGTAGAACACGATTTCATAACTTGAATATTTATTTGGCGTTGTTTGACGTGTCGTATGTCTAGTTTAGTGTGTTGTCTCAATAGGTTTATTGTCGTAGTTATTTTTTTCGTGCGTGCCCGAATAGCTCGAGTGCCGTAATAGAAATGCCCATGTTTTAGGAACTATTTTTCCGTGTATTTTAGAGCGGTCACTCGTATTTTTGCGCGTAGGAATTGCCGGTAATTTATTTTCCCGCGTATAGGTGTTTATCTCGCATTAAAGTGTGGCATTATTTTGTGTTGCAAACCCCACATATTTTATATGTTCCCGGGGTAGAAAAATCTATGTGATTTTTCTGTGCAATTAGTTTTAGCTTTGAGGAAGTTAGTTCGCGAGATATTTTGCTATCTTGCCCTTTTGGTTAATTCGTAGGATTTATTCCGTGCGTCGTTTGACGGAGTTGTCAACTAGAGAGTTGATCTTGGATGTCTTGTTTAGCCCCTGGTATTTTTGGTTGCAATAGAAATGCATGTTTAGGTGTGTTTTGCTTGCTCTCAAGTTGCTAGAAATAGTGCTGTTTTGGACGTGCTGAAATATTTCTAAGTGTGGAATCTGTTATATTTTGTTGCTGTCTTGTCTTGCTTGCATCTTGTGATCTTTAGCTCTTTTGAGGTTGGTCCAATGGAGTAAGTTGTAGCCCTTGTGTTTCTCTAGCATGCTGTGAAGTTTCATGCCATTTGGAGTCCTGTAGCTATAGGTTTTGCTGCTGTGAATATAGCTTCAGATCAAAAACTGCACTTTCATGAGGTGTAATTTTCACTAAGTCTGAAATGGTGTGTGGGATGCCATTTTGTGACTTCTTTTCCTAGTGTTCCTTGCTGCCATGCTAGTTGTTGTTAGTTGTTTGTAGTAGTGCTTCTCGCGCTCTTCCGTGCCATGCCTTGCTTGAGCATATCGGGGTTGTGTAGCCGAAGTTGTGAGGCGTAGAAATTGCTATGTGGCTGATTTTGGCAGATTGTAGTCATTTCTTGTTTTGCTCGTAGTTTTTGAACCGTAGCTCCGATTTGATTGTGTCCCACATGAAACTTGCTTGGAATCTCGTGTAGTTTCATTTTCTCTTGCTGGTTGTTTGTTTTGAAGTGCTCGTGGCCGTCGTTGCACACATATTGCATTCATGCCATCATATCTTGCGATGCTTGTATCTTTTGAACCGTAGCTCCGTTGGAGATGTTCTTTATGTGTAGATTGCTTGCCTTGACGCGTAGAATCACGTGAACCTATTTTTTTTGCTTAAATGCATTAGTTCAGATCTGGACAGAATTGTAAATTAACATGTGAGGTCGTCTCGGAGGTGCTATATGTCATTTCCGACCTCATTTAAAATGCCTAGATAGGTTGTTTAATTGCGCTTCACCTCTTGCCATATTTAACCACATTTAATATTGCCGTGTATCTAATCGGGGTAGAACTAAAATGTGTAGTGTTTGATTGTGTGAATTGTCATGCCGTGACTTGCATGTATTCAGTAGCTCATGCATCATATGTGTTGTGCATCGTGTGATGAATTTCGTGTGTTGATTTCTGTTTCCGGTTTGCTTCGTCTCGATAGAGTTCCGCAGCGTGCCGGATTGTGAGGACCCGTTCGACTACGTCGGTTCGTCTGCTTCACGGAGGCATTCTTCTTCCAAGCGGGATCTCAGGCAAGATGATCATTTCCCCAGATACCATTACTATCATTGCCATGCTAGTTTACCGCTTCTATCGTTTATGTCTCATTGCCTACCACTTGTTAAATATCAGCCTCTCAACAATGCCATGATTACCTTCAACCTGTTCGACCTAGCAAACCACTGATTGGCTATGTTACTGCTTGCTTAACCCTGTGTTAGCGTTGCTAGTTGCAGGTGCAGTTGCTTCCATGTGAAAACATGGGTTCCTTGTTATATCACCATATTTAAATGCTATTTAATTTAATGCACCTATATACTTGGTAAAAGGTGGAAGGCTCGGCCTTTTCTAGCCTGGTGTTTTGTTCCACCTTTGTCCCCTTAGTTACCGGCTACCGGTGTTATGTTCCATAAATGAGTGCTCCTAACACGATCGGGGTTGTTATGGGGACCCCCTTGATAATTCGTTTTAAATTAAAACTGGTCTGGCAAGGCCCAACTTTGGTACTACATTTGCCTAATAACCTAATAATAATGCATAGGGACCTGCCGGCACCCGCGAACTAATTTAATCAACCCCCGGGCCAGTGCTCCTCATGAGTGTTGGTCCCACCTGAGCGATGTTCGGCGCCCCTCTGGTCACCCGGAGGTTTAGCGATCCCGACGTCTAGCTCATCCGCCGTGTCCTGAGAACAAGGTACGCGACTCCTATCGGGATCGTCGACACGTCGGGCGGCCTTGCTGGATTAGTTTTACCTTTAACGAGATATCTTGTGCATCGGGATTCCGGTGATGCTTTGGGTAATCTCAGAGTTGAGGTTTTCCACTAGGGGATCCCACGAGATCGCGAGCTTCGTGATTGAGGATTTCTATGCGGCTTGTGGTAACTTGTGGTGGACTAGTTGGAGCACCCCTGTAGGGTTAAATCTTTCGGAAAGCCGTGCCCACGGTTATGTGGCAACGTGGAAACTTTGTTTAACACTGGTTCTAGATAACTTGAAGTTAATTTAATTAAAATATGCCAACTGTGTGCGTAACCATGACTGTCTCTTTCGTGAGTTCCTTCTCCAATCGAGGACACGGTGGGGTTATGTCTGACGTAGGTAGGTGTTCAGGATCATTCATTTGATCATCAGTAGCTCTCGTCCCTTATGCGTAGATCATCTCCCTCTTATTTCTTGTACTCGTAAATTAGCCACCTCATATATGCTTAGCCGCTGCTGCAACCTCACCACTTAATCATACCTCACCCATTAAGCTTTGCTAGTCTTGATACCTTTGGAAATGAGATTGCTGAGTCCCCTGTGGCTCACAGATTACTACAACACCAGTTGCAGGTACAGGTAAAGGTTACTTGACGTGAGCGCGTTGATTGTTCATTTGGGGTTGCTTCTTCTTCTTCTTCTTCTTCTTCTTCTTCTTCTTCTTCTTCATCGATCTAGGATGGGTTCCAGGCCGGCAGCCTGGGATAGAAAGGATGGACGTCGTTCTTATTTTTCTCGTTTGTTTTCGTCCGTAGTCGGACCATGCTCTTACTCCTGATGAATATGTAATGCACTGATGTGACTCTGATGTAGCTTGTGGCGAGTGTAAGCCAACTCTATTTATATATCTCTCCTTTTCAGTACATGTACTTGTAACGATATCCATTCTTGCGACACGACGAGATGCGCTTCTATCCCCGACGAGGCCTTCGTGCCAAATTGAGGATAGGGTCGCATCTTGGGCGTGACAAGTTGGTATCAGAGCCGTACCGACCTAGGAGCCCCCTTGATTGATCGAACTTGGCCGAGTCGAGTCTAGTGAAAAAAATTATTTGAGTCTAGTTTTATATCGGAGAGTAGGATTCTTTTTTTCTCCTCTTCTATGCTCTGGTGAGGAATCTTGACGTAATAATTTATTCTACTCCTCTTCTCACTCAAATTTTTTTTAGGATCACGCGGATATTTTTGAGATCTATATGATGCCGATGTGACGGAGTTCTGTCTTGGTGCCTCCTGTCTGACTTGATTTTCTTCCGGGGAGTTGAGCTCCAGGGGATTCTCGAGCACATAGTTATCATTCAGATTTCTTAATATCTCAGAACGAAGGATGTTCGTAATTGCTTCAATACTAGTAGTGGCGAGATAACTCCGATGTCCCCGGTACTGGTGCAGATTGTTCGGGAGTACTGCCATACTTTGTATCATTCTGATCACGAGGGTCTGTAGTAGATGAAGGTCCGAGATTCTGGTTGTGTGTTGACGGATGTGATACAGGTGACGGGTTAGTATAGGAGTTGTGTGATATTACTCCTTGTATCCGTGTACCAGATTGCATGACCAGATATTTCGGGAATTCATAGATGGGAATTCAAGTAGTTACTTATAGGACAATCTTCCAACAAATGCGTGATGTTAGGTTGGGGTTCGACATCTAGTGGATTCGTTTGTTCACGGTCGACTTACAACGGTACACGTTGTGTCTTAAAGAGTCCTTGTAGCTTGCTACGGCTCGGGGACGCTTCGTATGTCGGGTGCACTGCCTTGCACTTGATGGCTACTGTAAGGTTCGAGCCCGTGCGATCCTGTCCACGAAAATATCGAACGGAAATCTTTCTCATGAGTTTGTTCTGGCTTGTTTCATAAGCCTCATCCTTTGTTTTGTTGATTATGGTAATTCAAGTTGCTTCGATGTCAAGTGGTGTTTCAGATCTTTCCAAGAGGTGCTCTCATAATTTTATCTGAATGCAATTATTTGCTCAATCAGATCGTCTTATCAATTATTGTCAACCGGAGTTGTCATTTCAATTCCATTCAACCGGTGTTTCTCTCCAAGTGAATCCAATCCTCTCCAATTTTTCAAGATCATTCTCTTATTCCATCCGGAGTTCATCTCATCTAGCCCAAGTTGTCTTTGATGCGCTTCTATCCCTGACGAGGCCTTCGTGCCAAATTGAGGATATGGTCGCATCTTGGGCGTGACAGGCGTCTAGCATCGATGGGTGGGGGAAAAGCGCGGGAGAATTGTCCCACCAACCAACCGCTTCTAGATATATATATACAGGTCACCGATGGGGCGGGGGGGGGGGGGAGGGAGAGAGATTACGGGTCGGACGCGGTTGCAGGGTCTGGCCTGGCACCATTTCCCGTCCCGACCTGTATTTTGACCGTTATTTTGCGGGTTCGGCCCGGGGTCTGCTAGAGATGCTCTTAGTACGTGGGCCAAATGTAAACCGTATAACATACATGCAGTAATGGTAAAAAAATGTGTAATAATATTTTGGGGGGCAAATTATTTGTATTCGACGGAAATCCAAGGAATAAAAATAAAATTGATTGAAAGATTTCTGGGAATTCCAAGGAATAAAAAAAAAATTGATTGAAAGACTATTTTACACAACCTACTCTTTGGTCGGACGAAACGAAAATATGAAGCTGAAATAGGTCATGACAAACATTGTTAGGATACGTCTAAATTTCATGGTTTAAAAATAAATACTTAGCGTAACCTTATTAAAATTTCGCCCGATGCGATGCACGGGCATTTGTACTATCATACACAAACCAATTAGTCGCTTATTTTCATCCCCTAATTACTTTGAGATATTCCAAGCCATGTTATCTCAAAAAGTTTAGCGAGTTGCTTTAATTCACCTCTTCCCAAGTGAGTCTCGCAAGGCTTGCTCGCCATGGCCTACCGTGTCGGCTAGACGGGGCGAGCACGTGATCACCATCAGCACAAGACGCCATGAAGGTGGTCTTCTCTATTGATATATTAGGAACATTGAGTGCATATTTTTCTCTCTATATTTTCGAACATTGTATATATTATTTGAGGTTGTTTTCATGATGGGGTCTTTTCGTGTCTATCTCCTGTATCAATAGTCTCTTTTGTTCTAGCAATAACAGGCAACTATGTACTTTCTCCGTCTCAAAATTCTTATCTTAGTTATGTTTAAAAATTGATGTATCTAAATACTAAAGCGTGACTAGACACATTCATACATTTAGATAAATCTAAGACAATAATTTTGGAACGGAGGGAGTATATGTTTGGGCTTAATCTGTGAGCACATCATATAACCCTTAATTATTCTGATGATCATGTATTACAAGGAACATTGTTTAAAACCCAGGTTGACTATTGCAACTTTTACTGATTCGAATTCATTCATGAGTAAATTCATTGTTCCTCTACCTCCGTCATTTGGTTTGGCATTCATGGGAACTCACTGAACTGGTTCTGGCTACAATATGTTTCTAACATTGGTTCTGGCTACAAGTTCTGGCTACAACCAGACCACAGGGTATTGAACTTCACCTCATGTCGACTCACTGTCTTTCATGGTCTTAAAAATGGGCTGAACTTGATGCTAAATCTGGGTTCCTACTAACTTAGCATTATCTGTTTGACCGAAAAGTTATGACCGGCACCCTCACGTCAAGGCACGATCCCGATCTAGTACTTTAACAAGCACAATAAAAATGTAGCTTCTAAAATTAAACTGACATTATATTATAGATTGGCACGTCATAGGTTTATATCAAACTATGCACATAATTAAAAAAAATCCTTCAAATAGTTCACTTTACTTCTGGGCTGGGTAATCTGTTTCTTAAGAGATACTCAAGTGTGGACTTTAGATATGTGCCGTATATTAGGCACCACCCACACACACTGCAATGGTTGCTCCAGACCATAAAAGGATGGTTGGTACGACTTGTTTTCCATGTCATAGAATGCCGCTTGTTTGCAATTCTCGGAATACCTTGGAAAGTATATCCTATTCCCATGCCCGGCTTCCGGCGACACCACCGAGTATGACACCCTAAAATCAAGAAACAAGGCTGCACCACCGATCTCTTGAACCTCCATCCATGTCATCTCCTCCTTGAGCTTGAACACCCGCGGTGGCTCGTCAGCGTTACGGATGAATACAGAGACTAGTTCCCCTCCCAGTTCAACCAAGTAGCAAAACTCTCTCCCTAGATGGTGGTCGCCGGCAAGGTCCATGGTCACGTGTATTGGCTTAGGCTTCTCCAAGATTGTCCATGTGTTGCTCACCGGATCAAACATGCCGAGGTTGCCCTTTCTTCCAAGGCAATAGAACTTGCCGTGGAACAAGACGGGGTTGTTGTATGCCACCGGGAACGGCTCCTCCTCATAGTACTCAATATGCCTTTCCAACCACTCTTCCTCACCCTGTCGCCACGTAAAGACACTGATCGCTTTACCGTCGTCCCGGCCGACGATGGCGAAAAAGACGCACTCCGGATCAGTCGGGTCCGCCGAGGACCACGACAGACCCATGTAACGGTATTTCCAATCGAGCATGACCATTTCCATGACGTCCTCGGTGAACGGGTTTATGATGAACATGTCTTGAATGTCTGCGTTAGTTGACATGGCCACCCATCCATCTTTGGGGAATCTAAAAATATGCTCATCGTGTTCGTTTTGGTTGATGTCAAATGTTTCAACATGCATGTTGTACTCCTGGCCGCGCAGAGGGTCGAACAGCTTGCACGCCCCATCTCGACCGGAGCAGTGCAGAAGCCAAGGCCAGGCATTGGCTTGCTCAACCGGGTTGGTCACAAGGCTCCATGACTTGCACACTGTCGGGAATCTGAGACGATCCACCAAAGAAAGCCTTGAGACGATCAGCTCCAGCAATTCTAGTGGCAGATCATGCCATGGCCGCGTATTATTACAAGAGGTTGCCTGCTCATCCTCATCCTCCTGCTCCTCCTCCTTCAACTTCATGATGGACCCTTTCGGCACGAGGCCGTTAGTCAGCAACAGTTTTGCTTCTTCCACCGCCGTTGACAAAAAAGACTGTGGCGGAACGGCCCAGAATGCTCTGCACCAAGGCTTGGTAGGTCGCGGAAGGATCTGTCGGAAGCTGATGGTGTTGTCATCCAAGCAGAACTTGTATAGCCTTTCGCAGTCACAGCTCGACCAGACAATGTACACACAGTTACCCTGCTGCACCAAACCTCCTTCCACTGGACGCACGGGCGCGGAGAAGCCGTAATGCCCGGAGACGAGGAAGGCACGGTCGTGGCCGATGCTATCCACCCTGCTCCATGTCATGGACTCGAGATCAAGGCGGTACACCGTGACGCTGGTGAGCGTGCCGTCGTTGCGAAAGTCCCCAAAAAATTGCGTGACAACCTCGAAGAGATCCCCGCACGACTCCAAGACGTAGTACGTGACCGTCATGTCGTGTACCTCTTTCTCGCCGGAGAGAGAGCCCATCAGCCGAGCTCGGACCGTGCCGTCGCCTTCGTCGCCTATCACGACGAGCGTTTCGGATTCACCGAAGGAATAGATTTTCCCTCTAACGCCGATCATAAAGCTTGTGAGACTGACGGGGGACTCGAGCCTGAGCCACCCCTGTGATGAGTTGCTGGGGCGGCAGTGGAGCAGGAAACCCTCCACGGCGGGGTCTTCTACCTGAACGGCGACGACCACGACGCAGTCCGGGTGTGCCGGCGATGTCCCGAGCGTCGCGCACCTCACTATGTCACCCCACTGCTCGTGCAATGGCGGCAGCGGGATCTTCTTGGCTGGGTCGTCGGAGGAAGAGGTGAGGCGGAGGAAGAAGCACTCGGCGGTGGACTCGTCGAGCATGAGCAGCCAGTCGCCGTTGTGGATGCAGCCCAGGCACGTCTTGCCTTGCATCTCGGGAACGATCGTCGAGTGCAAGCTCCCGTCTGACGAGTCGACGAACGTCTGCCGCTCCCCTCGCGTTGCCTGCACCAGCCATGGCCTCGTGCCGAAGCCGGACGGGACCCAGGGTTCAGCAGCCACGCTGTCGAGCTGTTCCACGGCCGGTTCTCTTCGGACCATCGATCGAGAGAGAGAGAGAGAGATCCGGTCAATTATATAGTGCATCTATTAGTACGAGAGGCAGGGGAATTCTTGTTGATTCCGGTGACCGTTTCGGGCACGAATCGGCGCATACGTGCACGTATGATATGCTGTGATACGTACGGTTTCTTTCAAAGCAAATCAGGCAAAACAGAGTGAAGTCTGTTTTGAACCCTGAGAGCGTAGGCAGTGACACAAATGAACTCCGGCGTCCAAATCCCCGAAGTCTGTGTCCTGTAGTCTCTAATCCCGGTCATAATGGCCCTTTAGCGCGTATTAGGAGGGGATTAGCCGACGTGGCACTGTGGGGAGGTCGGATTGATAGTTTAAACGCCACGTCGGTTCAGCCACTGCGAGACCGTGGGGAAGCAGGGAGGGGAACCAAATTAGGGTTCGCGAGGGGAAGAGAGAGGCGATTGGCGGCGGAAGCGGTGATGTCGTCGGCGTCGCTCGGCTCATTTGCTTCTCGCGGCAGAGGGATTCGCCGGAGAGGTGTAGCAGCAAGGTCGCCGGTGCCCTATCGGGAGGAGCCCATGGAGTATGAGCCGGCGATTTGTTGCCCCCGCTGCGGGAAGAAAGCGCCGCGGTGGATTTCGTGGAGTCCGGCGAACCCTGGAAGAAGGTACTATGCATGCGTTGAAGCTCAGGTATGCTCTGATCTGATGTGTTCTTTCGCCCGTGCTTTCTTCGTCGATTTGCTCTGTTTTTTGCTATGCCCTCTGACGAACACTGCACCAATTGAACAGCACGGCTTCATTCAGTGGCATGATGGGCATACAACTCTATTTTTGCGTGTATTGCTTGGAGATCTTCGAGACAGAGTGTGGAAGCTGGAGGCATATATCGATGCACTGTCAACTGAAGGAGCTTCAGGAGCTGCTGCTGCTGTAACTGACGGAGTGATGAGAGGAAATGAAAAAAAATGCATCAGTTAGTGAGAAATGTGTTAGCAGAGAGATGTTGTTGTATGGCATAGTGATATTTCTGTCTGGTATGTTAGTAGGGATGATTTTAGGCTAGTGAATCAGTTAGTAGCAAGTTGGAGGCAATGTACTTGAGACAAGTTTGAATGAAATTCAAGTTGAAAATCTTTTCATGAGATATGCAGTGCCAGCGAGTTGGAGGCAATGTACTTGAGACAAGTTTGAATGAAATTCAAGTTGAAAATCTTTTCATGAGATATGCAGTGCCATTGCTCTCTTTTTTGTATGTATGAAATGTATCAAATGTTATGAGTTTGTTGTGAAAAGGAATAAAAGATCATTTTGACAGCTTTTTTTTGTCAAAAACGTGTGCATAGCTTGCTGTGAAAATCAGTGCTATCTCCTAGGACAACAGTAATATAGATCATTTTGGCAACTTGCTATATAAAATCAGTGCTATCTCCTAGACAACATTACTCATATATATAATTTTCATAGGGCAACAAAATAACAGGAAATTTGTAAAGGGCAAGATCACACATAGAGACCAAGTGCTAGTTCACAGTACATTGCACATAATCAACTGGTTCACATCCAACATAATCACAAGTTCATAGGGACATCCAGATCCAAAATAACTAGTAGTTTGACACCAACATGACCATAAGCTGACACGGTTTGATCCACACAACCAAAATAATCATGAAAGGAACAACTTCAGTAGTTCCCGCTTGCTGTGAAGTAAGCCATGAACCCTCCTGTGCTCCTGTGCCCCTGTTGTGCTCCTCTGCCCCTACCAACATTTGAGCTTCCTCCAGGTGCTTCATTTGTACTTCCTCTCCCTCTCTTTGCTCCTCTACCCCTACCAGCAGATGTGCTTCCTCCAGGTGCTTCATTGGTAGTTGCTGCAGAATTTCTCTTAGCTCTAGGAGGTCTAAAGCTTTTAGTAGCAGGCTGAGTGTTTGAGGCTGATGCATTTGTAGGTGTCCTTCTTTTCAAAGCTTCAGTATGTGCTTCCTGAATTTGCATCAAAACAGAACAAAGAAAGGTCAGTTGCTACTTACAAAAACAGAGCATACAGTTGTATTGTGCATATTAAACTGTCAACTAACTTACCTTAGTATCCCTCAGTTTTTTTCCTTTCTTAGCAAGAAATGCCTTTGCTTTTTTGGTCCTATCTAGATTCTGTAGACAAGAACTTTTGTTGTGTCCCTTGGACTTACAAAATCCACAAGTGATCTGAATGCCATGTTTGCTCAGCTTCTTCCCCTTGGGTGCTTCTCCCTCTTCTCTCCTCCTGTCATTTCCAGTCAATTTCTTCCTTGCTCCTGGCATGGCAATATACCCAGGTGCCACTGGCCTAGGGTTTTGAGAAACTGGCCAATTTTCTTCACCCTCAACTGGTTGCAGGCAATGTTCATATATCTTGTTGAATGTCTCAATGTAATAGCACTTGTGAATGAAATCTTCTACCTTTTTTCCACTCTTGTAGATAGCACTGATGGCATGAGAGCATGGAAGGCCTGCTAGCTGAAAATATCCACATGAACATGTCCACTTCTCAAGGTTAACTGTGTACCTCTTTCGTCTTCCTAGCATATGTCTGACCTCAAATCCATCTTTTCCATTCCAAAGCACCTCAAGATATTGTGTCCTTGCAACGCTGACCTTTAGTTTTTTGAATATGTTTGGGAAAATCTTTCCTGTCGAGTTAGCACTTTTGGTTCTCTGCTCTTGAACTCTGACAAGTATTTTTTCCTTATCTTCTCCTGCTAAGAAATGGTTGGGAAGTATCTTGCTTCTATAATGGCATTATTGAAGGACTCACATACGTTGTTGTCAACCGACTCACAATTTGAACCAACTGGAAAAAAAGCCCTAGCCCAGTGATGTGGCTCTGTCCTCATGATGTCTTGTGCACCTTCAGGGGTTTTTTGAGCTAACTTGGCCTTGTTGTAGTTAAAATCCTCCCTATTACCAGACTTTGCAATTGCCCAGAATCTTTTTTGCAATTCATGGTCCCTGTGCTTCTTCCAATTGGCATATATATGCCTAGCACACATCCTATGTTGTGCCCTAGGCAAATAATCTCTCATGCTGTTAATTAATCCCTACAAAATAACATATGTGACAAAGCATTAGATTACAAATCCATATATAAGACAAATCCATATATGACAGAATGATATATAAGACAAATCTATATGATAGCAAAATCCATATATGACAAATCCATATATGATAGAATGATATATAAGACAAAACATACATATTACAAAAGCATATATGACAAAAAGCACACCTTTTGCTGGTCAGAAATGAAAACCCATCCTTCTCCTTGCTCATCGATATCCAGGTCTTTTATTAGAAGGCCAATGAACCACTTCCAGCTCTCAGTTGTCTCCTTATCCACTACTGCCCAAGCAACATGATACATTTGGTTGTTGGCATCCCTTGCAATTGCAGCCAACAAATCTCCTTGGCATGCTCCTTTGAAAAAACATCCATCAAGCCCAATCACTTTTCTGCAGCCAGCTTTGAACCCTTGCTTCATTGCATTGAAGCATACATAAAACTGTTGAAAAACATTATTTTCCATGTCTGTTGGATCCAAGCAAACAACAATTGTACTACCAGGGTTACTCCTAAGTAGCTCTAACTGATAGTCAAAAACTTTAGTGTACTCACTCCTCATACCACACAACAACTTGTCCATTACAATTTTTTTTGCTGCCTTGCATTTTGAAGTTGAGACATCATCAAACATGTCTTGTAGTACAGTAGCTTTGATGCTATCAATTTTCCACATCGGATTGGCCAATATGAAATTCTCATACCTGTCTGCAATGACCTTTGCACTGACCAATCTGTTCTCTCTGTTCTGTGCACACTTATGGTCATCATCAAAGGTGATAATTTGAAACCTTGAACATCTGCTGGTCTTTGCTGCATAGATAATCCATGGACAACCAGGCCATCCACATGTAACTCTCACCCTTGTCCCCTCTGACTTCTTGAATCTCATGCTTCTCTTGGTTGCAAGACCATATCTTTTAATAGCCTTGACAAATTGATTTTTACTTCTGAAAACCATCCCCAAACTGAAATGTGGAATATCAGTTTCTGGGTCAAATCTTGGACATTTACTCCTCCTTCTCTGAATGTTCCCATCACTATCTTCATCATAACTGTAGTCCTCATTAGTGTTGGGTAACGTAGCATAAATTCAAAATTTTTCCTACGCATGTTCAGATCTTCCTATGGAGAGACCAGCAACGAGAGAGGGGTAAGAGCATCTTCGTACCTTTGAAGATCGCTAAGCGGAAGCGTTGCTACAACGCGGTTGATGGAGTCGTACTCGCAGCGATTCCGATCTAGTGCCGAACAACGGCACCTCCGCGTTCAACACACGTGCAGCCCGGTGACGTCTCCCGCACCTTGATCCAGCAAGGAGGAGGGAGAGGTTGGGGAAGAAGACCAGCAACACGACGGCGTGGTGTTGGTGGAGAGACGAGGTCTCCCGGCAGGGCTTCGCCAAGCGCCGGCAGAGAGGAGGAGGGAGAGGAACAGGGCTGCGCCGAGAGAGAGATTAAACCGTGTCTCAAACAGCCCCGAACCTCATCTATATATAGGGGGAGGGGGAGGGGGCGCAGCCCTTAGGGTTCCCACCCCTAAGGGGTGCGGCAGCCCTTAGATGGGAGAGGGGTGGCGGCCAGGGCAAGGGGGAGGGGTGGCGCACCCCTCTGGTGGGCCTAAGGCCCACCTAAGTTAGGGTTCCCCCCTCTTTTTCTTTCCCTTGCGCCATGGGCTGAGTGGGGAGGCGCACCAGCCCAACTAGGGGCTGGTTCCCACCCCCACTTAGCCCATCTTACCTCTTGGGGTCGCAGCCCCCCTTCGGTGGTCCCCCGGGACCACCTACGGTGGTCCCGGTGGTCCCGGTACGTTACCGGTGATGCCCGAAACACTTCCGGTGTCCGAAACCATCCGTCCTATATATCAATCTTTACCTCCGGACCATTCCGGAGCTTCTCGTGACGTCCGGGATCTCATCCAGGACTCCGAACAACTTTCGGTAATCTCGTATAACAATTCCCTATAACCCTAGCGTCATCGAACCTTAAGTGTGTAGACCCTACGGGTTCGGGAGACAGGCAGACATGACCGAGACACCTCTCTGGCCAATAACCATCAGCGGGGTCTGGATACCCATGGTGGCTCCCACTAGCTCCACGATGATCTCATCGGATGAACCACGATGTCAAGGATTCAATCAATCCCGTATACGATTCCCTTTGTCTGTCGGTATAGAACTTGCCCGAGATTCGATCGTCGGTATACCTATACCTTGTTCAATCTCGTTGCCGGTAAGTCTCTTTACTCGTTCCGTAGCACGTCATCGTGTGACTAACTCCTTAGTCACATTGAGCTCATGATGATGTTCTACCGAGTGGGCCCAGAGATACCTCTCCGTCACACGGAGTGACAAATCCCGATCTCGATTCGTGCCAACCCAACAGACACTTTCGGAGGTACCCGTAGTGCACCTTTATAGTCACCCAGTTACGTTGTGACGTTTGATACACCCAAAGCACTCCTACGATATCCGGGAGTTGCACAATCTCACGGTCGAAGGAAAAGCTACTTGACATTAGAAAAGCATTAGCATACGAACAATACGATCTAGTGCTAGGCTTAGGATTGGGTCTTGTCCACCACATCATTCTCCCAATGATGTGATCCCGTTATCAATGACATCCAATGTCCATGATCAGGAAACCATGATCATCTATTGACTAACGAGCTAGCTAACTAGAGGCTTGCTAGGGACACATTGTGATCTATTCATTCACACATGTATTAGTGTTTCCTGTTAATACAATTATAGCATGAACGATAGACGATTATCATGAACAAGGAAATATGATAATAACCATTTTATTATTGCCTCTAGGGCATATTTCCAACAATCAGAGGACTCAAATTCCATGTCCTCCACCACCTCCTCAACATTTGCAATGAAATAAATTGGCACAGCCCCATTTGAATCTGATTCAACCCATTTCCTAGAGTCTTTCATTTTTTTCCTAAACTTCATTGCATGCTTTCTCATCTCAACAACCTCTGACTCCTCTCCACTATCATCAGTGTGTGGCACATATTCAATATCTTCTGAATCCTCTGAATCTGACTGTTCTTTTGCTTTCTCTGCCCCTACCTCTACTCCTTGTTGTACTGCATTTCCAGCTGCTGGATGCTCTGCTGCTTTACTAGAATCACACAGAGAAGGGTTTAGCACTTCAGAACTCTGAGATGGTTGAGAAAAACCTACAACAACATTTGCTCTCTTTATTGGGCTTCTAATTACTGCAGCGATAACACCACTGCCATCAGGAACAAGAACTTGCTCGAATAAGTGTTCTTCTGCACCTGCATTGTCATTCTGATCACCTTGTGCGGTCATGACAAGAGGAAATTCCCCTTCACTTTCATTGCCCATCTCATACTGCATTTCATCTTCAAAATCAGATCCACTGCCCTGTTCTTCTTCTGAATCTTGCTCACCATTGTATTCCACAAAGATAGCAGCAACCCCACCATCAGTTATGTGCCCTGACATGTTCATACAGCCCTCATCATCATGCAAAAAAAACCAAGCCATTTATCAACTCTGTACCAGGCAAAAGGAAGTAAAACTTCATGCTTTCCTTAACAACCATATGGTCTCTCAGATATCCTTTGACCTCCTCTGAAAGGACAACTTGTCCCTCTCAATTTCTGAATAGGCCACATCACCACCAACATAGTCCAGATTTGGGCCAATTCGAAGAAACTCTCCCCCTATGTGAAACCTGACTTTTAACATCTCTGTCGGGTCCATTGTTTCAACAAAAAGCACCTACATTGCATCGATTTCGACGGATTAAAAACTTTAGAACAAACTTCGACCACAAATCATATGATTTTTCGACCCCTAATTTTGCTCTGCTCCACCTTTCAAAAACCCTAAACCTAACCGAGAAAAATCAGAGCATCGCTGTGGTGAACAAACAGAGGAGAAGACCAGGGCATACCTTGCTAGATGCCGTCGGAGATGTCGTGGATCGCCGCCGCGATCATCCACGCCGCCGGAGATGTCGTCGATGTGCAGAGACGAGGAGCTCAGGCGTCGCAGAGAGAAGGAGAGGAAGGGGCGAGGTGGGCGACTTGGTCCGTCTCGACCACTACTCCTTATTGGACCCACCCGCAGGCAGCTGAATCAGCCGGTTCCCAGTCTTTCCCTAGCCACGTTGGAATCCCACCGTTTGGGTACGTGCTAAAGGGCCATTATGACTGGGATTAGAGACTACATGACACAGACTTCAGGGATTTGGACGTCGGGGTCTATTTGTGTCGCTGTCTACGCTTTCAGGGTTCAAAACAGACTTCACTCGGCAAAACAAAGTAGTGACGCGGTAGGCAGACTTAAGCTCGGTGAATACGTCAGCGTGACGGCAATTCGTTTATTTATTCGATTCAGTTCGAGTCGATTGATCGTCTCGTCCATCTCTCCTTTTTTCTTCTTCTTCTTCGAAACTGGAATTACGTTAGACCAATTCTAGCATACCCTTCAAAACACGGAAATGTAAACTTAGTTAGCGCCGGGCGGCCGAACCGCGACCGGTCAGCGAGCGGCAGCCGAGGAAGAAGGCGACGGTGCTAGCGCGTGCGACAACCGAGGAAGGAGGCCGTGCGGCACGACATCCGAGGAAGAAGGCGACGTAGCAGTGGTGCAATAGGAGAGGAAGAAGGCGGCGGTGCCAGCGCGCGACAGGCAAGGCAGTGTGCGGTCAACAGCCGTGGTTCGCGCCTGCACGTGTACGTGAATACGTACGGCTACGCGGACGGGCAGACACTTTTTAAAATATGCCCATCGTACCCCTGGTTTTGAAGAGGCATCGGGTGATCTGAACCGTCTTTGTGTTAGGGGGTCTATTGAAGCAGGATTGTTACTTATTAAGTTATGGCCGGAGAGCAAAAGAGCACGAGCACCCTTCCGCGTGAGGCCTTCGCCTGCGTGCACTCCTTCCTCTCCTCTCGCATCACCGACGACGAGATGGGCGACTCCCTGCCTCGTCAATTTGCGATACCAGTGGAGCACAAAGCAAAGACCACACCTCTTCTTTTGCGTTTATTACAAAAATTGCACGTGGTCTTGCACTCTTGTAACGGGATAATTAGGGAACCACAAAATATTGAAGTATTTTTTATTTTATGTATTCAAGCTATTAGAAAAATATACGCCCACCAATTATATCAGTATTGTTAAAACATGCAAAATATTGTCTTATCTCGGATAAGTAATGCACATTGGATGCATTATGCCGGAGATTTTTCTGATGAAGGCAGGGGAGAGAGCGGGGGCGGCGGATGTCGGCGAGATGGCGGAAGCAATGGCCGCCGCCGAGGTGTGAGTGGGACGGGCGCGAGGTCGGCGTTGGGTGGCAGCAACGATGTGTGGGATGCGAGGGACTTCAATGGCACTTAGCCGTCCTCCACCAACGTGCTCGGGTGGATAGATATGGCAGGACAAGTCTCAAGAAATGCGAGGCTACTGAGGGTAGTAAGGTCGCTTCCAGTTAAGTTAAAACGGTTGGATAGTGATGAATAATTGGCATGCGGCACTTTAGCATTCTATGTCGTGGATGTAATTGTTATTAACTTTATATGCCGTCTTGTCACCTTTTATCTATGAACTCAATATGTCAACTTCTTGAAAAATGCCGGAGATTTTTGCGAGGAACCTCAAAGCCTTGAGAAAATATATACTGTATCATGGACCAACAAACATATGATCATGTAATGGATCTGCAAGAGAGAGCCGGCGGCACAGATTTGTGCATGCTTTGAGGCCATGCAATGCTGCTTTTATGTCTTGACAGTCTTGTGGGACGTTGCGCACAATGTACTGTTATTTGGTTTGGCTCTGGCCTGATGATCTTTGTAAGATTTGTGAAAACGACTGTAGCCACTTTCACTGATTAATATATACTCCCTTCGTCTGAAAATACTTGTCCTAAAGATAAATATAATGAATGTATCTATAACTAAAATAAGTCTAGATACATTCATCTCTAGGGCAAGTATTTCCGGACGGAGGGAGTACTCTTTTGACCCGACAAAAGAAAGAACGAACTTGCAAGAGAGAGGAAAAAACTTTACAGTGAACCTTAGCCGCTCCACCACCAGCCTCTCGCAGGGGAGAAGGGTGGCTCCCACGAAGGAGCTTGAGCTGGAGATGGAGGAGGAGGCGACTATGCCCGTCATCAGCAACGACGTGTTCAAAGCAGGGCACCTTCGTGCTCCCCTCGGGTACCCACCATTGTCGCTCCTCTCCTTATCCTTCCAACCTGTGGAGTCAGTCCTTTACCCATTTTGCTTAGCTAGTTCGAGGAGAGGAATGCACATCCTAAAACTAGTGGTGTCAGCGTAGTAAATTTTTTGACGCGTGATGCGTTCGCAGTGACGCCATTCGATTGCCGCGAGGAGGAGGATTTGGTGCCATTGCGATCTCGAAGACAACTCGGTGGGATGGATTTAATTTTTGGACTGCACTAACATCCAAACGTTCTGTTTATAAGCGATAGATCCGAACGAGTAATCTTCTTCGATCCAACTCCCCCCGCTTCGTTTCCCTCCCGCTTTCTTTTTCTTCGACCCAACTCCTCCCGCTTCGTTCCCCTGCCGCTTTTTTTCTCTAGGGTGGTAGAAAAGTTGTAAGAAGTGGGATTGGAAGAAACGAGCTAGCATTGCATGCCTATGCCTCATGCATGCATGCAACACAAAGATTGCTGACATCATCAAAGAATTCATTAAATTTCAGATTTCAAAATGTTTTGTAGCTTAAACCGTTGCTCCGATGGAAAACTGTTTTCACATAAAATATTCGTCACGGCGAGACCTTCGAAATTAGATCCCATGTTGGTATGTTTTGATGACTTTTTTTAGGTCAGAAGGTACCATGCCCATAGTACTAACTTATCATGGTGTTTACACTGAAGTTATCGGAGGTGTTTCAACTATCTTTTTTTTGCCTGGATCGAAAATTTACCATGATGTTTATAAGTAAATTATTATGTCTACAGTATCGCCTACCATCGATGATGTGCCTCGGCCGTAGGGTGAGGTCCACATGCCGACATGGCATGACTCACTTTATAAACAGAACTTTGCGGGTCGTGGTAGTCCAGGGATGTTTAGGTGTGTGTCGTGATGTGCCGTACCCGGATCGGCCTGTTGGCCACCTATAATCAGGTCTGTGGCACGTAAAATACCATGCTATTTACGTAAAAGTTATTGGGTGTATGTGGAGATATTTCATCACTCTCCACCCCCGTCGCCAAAGTTATCAGGACCGATGTACATAAGTTATCGGGTCTATGATGTGTGAGTTACCATGCTATTCACACAAAAGTTACTGATAGGATATTTCATAACCTCTCTCTGCCCCGTCACCAAAGTTACCATGACCGAGGTGCATAAGTTATCAACTCCATGATGTGTGAGTTACCATCTATTCACACAAAAGTTACCGGGGGGATATTTCATCAACCCTCCCCCCATACCAAAGTTATTAGGACCGAGGTGCATAAGCTATCAAGTCTGCGGTGTGTGAGTTAACATGTTATTCACATAAAAAGTTATCATGAGATATTCCATCAACCGCCCCTGCCCCCTCTCCCTCAACGCCAAAGTTACCAGGATATAAGTTATCAGATCTTTGATGTGTGAGTTACCATCTATTCACACAGAAGTTACCGGGGGATATTCTCACCCCCCGCCACGCTCGCAAAAATTACCTAGGGTGTACGATGTGTGAGTTACCATGCTATTAACATTAAAGTTACCATGAGTATATTTCATGACCCCCCCGTCCCGCGCGCGAAAATTACCCAGGGGTGTACATAAGTTATCATGTCTTAGGGACGTAAAAAGTCATGTTATCTGCACATAAGTTATCGTGGTGTGTTTCAACAACTCCCCCATCTCCACCCCATCGCCAAAGTTATCAGGACTATGGTACATAGGTTATTTGGTTTGTAGTGTGTGAGTTACCGTGCTATTCACGCAAAAGTTACCGGGTGGTATATTTCCCCCCCGGTGCGTCGCCAAAAGTTACCCGGATCGGCCTGTTGGCCACCTATAATCAGGTCTGTGGCACGTAAAATACCATGCTATTTACGTAAAAGTTATTGGGTGTATGTGGAGATATTTCATCACTCTCCACCCCCGTCGCCAAAGTTATCAGGACCGATGTACATAAGTTATCGGGTCTATGATGTGTGAGTTACCATGCTATTCACACAAAAGTTACTGATAGGATATTTCATAACCTCTCTCTGCCCCGTCACCAAAGTTACCATGACCGAGGTGCATAAGTTATCAACTCCATGATGTGTGAGTTACCATCTATTCACACAAAAGTTACCGGGGGGATATTTCATCAACCCTCCCCCCATACCAAAGTTATTAGGACCGAGGTGCATAAGCTATCAAGTCTGCGGTGTGTGAGTTAACATGTTATTCACATAAAAAGTTATCATGGGATATTCCATCAACCGCCCCTGCCCCCTCTCCCTCAATGCCAAAGTTACCAGGATATAAGTTATCAGATCTTTGATGTGTGAGTTACCATCTATTCACACAGAAGTTACCGGGGGATATTCTCACCCCCCGCCACGCTCGCAAAAATTACCTAGGGTGTACGATGTGTGAGTTACCATGCTATTAACATTAAAGTTACCATGAGTATATTTCATGACCCCCCCGTCCCGCGCGCGAAAATTACCCAGGGGTGTACATAAGTTATCATGTCTTAGGGACGTAAAAAGTCATGTTATCTGCACATAAGTTATCGTGGTGTGTTTCAACAACTCCCCCATCTCCACCCCATCGCCAAAGTTATCAGGACTATGGTACATAGGTTATTTGGTTTGTAGTGTGTGAGTTACCGTGCTATTCACGCAAAAGTTACCGGGTGGTATATTTCATTAGCCCCCCCCGGTGCGTCGCCAAAAGTTACCATGACCGGGGTATATAAGTTATCAGGCTACTAAATGTAAGTTACCGTGCTACTAACATTAAAGTTACTGTGTGTATATTTCACCACCCCCTCACCAAAGTTATCAGGACCGAAGCACATAAGTTATCAGATCTGCGATGTGTGAGTTACCACCCCTGCCTCCTCCCCCCTCCCGCGTCAAAGATACCAGGACGGGGGTATATATGTTCCTTGGTAAGAAAAAATGCACAGAGAGAAAAGTACTATCATTGGCACTCTATGAGTGAATCAAAAGATTATGTTGAATAAAAAATCATTAGCATTAAATGGGATGGCTGCACGGAATATCAAATGGAAGAAGACAATGCATTGAAATTAAGTGCTCATGCTCGATCGTGTACATTGATAGCTGAACAAAAAACATGTATGGTTGCCCAAGTAGAATGTAGACAAGAAACTAGGTACCAGCGGTGTTCAGACTAAAAAAAGCTAGGCATCAACGGTAAAGAATTCTGAACGCATCATAACTAACTTGCTTTATTTTCTGAAGTATGTTCTTATTGAAAGGTCAAATAGCAATGTGTTCAGCCATTTGGACAAAAGAGTCACAAAGCTGAGTTGGTTAGGAGGGCGCATGCCTTATCCCATCGGCCAGAGATCGAATTCAACTAGCTGCATGTGCAAAGGACCATCGCAGCCATGAGATCGCGATCCGACGGTAGCAAGATCATTTGGATCTGATGCATAAAGCAGAACGTTCGGATTTTACAAATTTCGTTAATTTTTGTATTGTACCACTTTAACATTGGAGAGTAATTTTTTCATATAAATATTGTCAATTTTTATGAAGACTAAAAAGGACAAGGAGTACTTGGTTCAATCTTGGGGGTGGGGTCAAATGCCCCCCCTTCTGTATTTGATAGAAGCACACGAAAAACCGTCCGAAACCATATATTTTGAAATACACTATGATGTATATTTTTTTTAAGAATTTCAACAAATTTAACTACGCAACAAAACGCGTCCAACCCTTCTAGTTGAAAAGCATTTTGGACAAAGGTCATGCGGTGCAGGGTGATACGCAGGATACTGCAGTTTGTCGTGTGATTGAGTCCCACAACATGAAAAAATGTTTCCAAGGAATGAATATATTTTTCCTCCATGACACCAAGAAAAACTTATTTCATGGTACACACATGAAGAAATCTTAGCAGAAAAAATATTGTTCGCCAACAAATCGATCCAGTGACGCACGGCACGGCGTGCCACAGGTGCCTCCACTGCCGCGACAGCAGACTGGTGTGCACCACCTGCCGTGACCGAAGGCACGACATCACATTTTGCAGGAGGCAGTCCGGCAGATTGCTCAGCCGGTCGTTGACGGCAGTCGGTAGGGGCGGCGGCGGCTGCCGTCCCCATTGTTATGAATCGATCAATCCGATCCTATTTTTGGGCGGGAGTTCCGATATATACCTTGGGCAATTTTTTGGTTACCGAGGAGGTCTTTTTTCTCGTGGGTCACTGGGAAATGCGGATACCACGGTTACCATGAATTTCCGAGCAAATTTCGGGAGAAAATTTATTTTAAAATTTGAATTCAAATTTTTGGGACCAAAAAATAAAAAATTTGAATTTTCGACAGCATGGCTACTGTATTTGTATCATATATTCGCAGTTTACACAGCATATATAGCAACATAGGCTATACCTAAGAGACGAACAAACTTGAAATTGTTCACATAAAAAGACACATATCAACATATTACAGATTAAAAGAACACAACATATAGATGCTGCGAACAAGAGACATGTCAACATAATGACCAACAGAAACATAGTTCAGATTTTTTAGACTAAACCTCGGGGTTTAAAGTTCACATAAAAAAGACACATAGCAATCCAACAATAAAATAAATTCAGTCTGCAATACATATTACAGTCCCAAAACAAAATAAATTCAGTCCACTCCCACAAACATCAATTCGGTCCATAGCAACAAGCAATAAATAGACCATTCGATTCTTTTTAGACCTCCAAGTCTCCTTCCTCAACTCTTAGAGTAAATCAAGCTGCAAGTGAGAAAATTCATTGCCAAGTTGTTAGCAAACATATTTGAGTATTGTATTTATTCACAAAATAGAATATATGGATGCATGTCATTAGAAGGTAGCAAGCAAACAAAATTTTGGATGGCGGCAAGCAAACAATTTTGGATGGTAGCAAGCAAACAACATTATTACCGTCCTCTTCCTAGTAGACTTCCACAATGGTTAATTGTTCCTGGGAAGCATCACATCGTTATTAGCTATAAAAATCACTAGTTAGCACTTGAACCACATAAATAAATTCATATAGTGTTGATATAAACTAAAGGGCAATCACCTTCTTCATCCTCCTCCTCCTCCTCTTCTTCATCTTCCTCAACAGCATGCAGCCTACTTCCTCTAGAACTATTTTCTTGTCCCAACCCCACCTCTAAGACAACCGGATTGAAGGCATCACCATCGTAGTCATTGTTCTCATCCATTGAAGTCCCGGAGTCATCCGTTGGCCCCAACCAACCCATGATTTCATTATCATGGTCATAGAGTGAGGTATTCATCAACAATGCACAAGGATCAACCTCTTTCTCTTTTGTGTCACCAAGAATTAAGTGGATTCGCAGCCCAAGGTTGTAGTGGCAATAAACCAACTTGTGTAGCCTTTCAAAACCAAGACGGTTCCTCACTAGTGTATGCACCAAAGCATATGTGCTCCAATTTCGCTCACAACCGCTTGAAGAGGTGCATTGAGAGACAATCCGAATAGCATACTTCTAAAGCATTGGTGTACTATCTCCAAATGTTTCCCACCACTGAATTGGGGTCACTTGGCTGGCTGCAGTACGAGGGAGCATGCCTTCGAAAGCCCCTCTTTTATTGGTATACATGTCAACTTCAGGAATCATTTGAATGAACTCTAAAGGACTAGCCAACTTCCCAAGTGCTGCATTGAGTGCCCTCTTGTGTGATAGATTTGTTCCCAAGTTATACTTGTAGTGCCCTTCCGGGTCAAGAACACCGGCTGTAGAATGGATATGTAGCAGGGCAGCAAGAATTAGAACAATTAGCATGTTACCTAGAACTATATGACAACGACAATACTATGGCAGCAGGAATAACAATTCTATGACAGCAAGAACCATTACCTGCAACCATCAATGTATTTTGGTATAAATGATCAACTCTTTTGTCGACCACCTTTAGGTACTTGTATTTGTCAAACAATCATATGTGTAGTCATAATTTCCTACTTGTATATGACAACTCTGTGAATCAGCATATCGAAGTATTGTATATATTGGACCGATTACATCTAACACCATCTTCACGCCATCCCACCATTTCCTACTTGTCAAACAATCATATGTGTAGTCATAATCAACCTCGGAACTCCAATAGCTAATTTTACACTCTGGAGATGTCATCCACACCTTGAATTTCTCTTGCTTATCCCAAAAGCTTTCTAGGAACATGAAGTTAGTTCCAAACCTTGTGGCATTCGGTCGCACCAACTCTCCACCTATGTGCTTCTGCATTTCAGCATGCAAAGGAGAAGGACATAGGTGTAAAGTTGGTGGACTCAGGCAAGAATAACACCCAGGCCCCAGTCCAGCTAGATGCTGCTTGAATCGGGTTGCATCCCCACCAAGTTTAACAGTCCCACAATATGAACAAGACCATGCATTTCCTTCCAATGATTTCCCATGACACCATATATTTGATACATCATTTGCATTACCTTCAACAAAAATACAGAAGCATATGTAATGATTATGCATGTTATTTGAATAACATTTGATTCAAAGCAAAATGAATGCACACTGTACAGAAAATTACAGATAAAATTTAGGAAGTTTTATATGCCTGCATAATTATTACTTCTAATTATTTAGGGGACTTCTATTTTTATTTAACCTGTAATAGTGTACTCAAGAAAAATCCCCATACTGGATTGTTGAAGTAGGCACATTTAAGCTTTGTAAGAGTACCTAAAAGAGCTCAAGCAACATGTGATTTAGCAAGTAGGGTAACAACTATAACTAAGCATGGCTTCACTATTTTGCAAACTGAAGAAATATACCAAATAGTTAGAACTGGTGAAATGAAACACATCTTAAAAACTGAAGAAATAACCTTTCTTCGGTGTTGGAATCGGCAATGGAACATCCGTGCCTCTGTATATGCCACCATGACGAGCCGCGCCGGTGGCATATCCGCACCGATTGATGTCGTCCATGAATTCCGAGGATTGTCCTCCTCTTGATGAATAGATGGCCGCACTGCCACTTCCGTGACCTCTGCCTCCAGATCTGCTTGGTAGTTCATCAACGTACACACCCCCTCTGCCTTGACCAATGGTGATAGATGCATGATCTGCACCATGAACGCCGGCGACGACAACCATCCCAACAGTTTGTTGTTGGCTAGATCCATCGCCATCACCCCGCCCCATCCCCCTTGTAACACCAGCCATGATGGAGAGCACAGCCGTGCTGTAGCTGGACATGAAGCCAAGGGGTGGATTGGGCGCCGGAGTCGCAGTCACCGTCGCTGCCGCCGTCGCCAAGTTTTTCTTGGGAAGCTGGTTCGAGGAGAGAAGACGAGAGAGACTCGCATTTTGGGGTTCTATGGTTTGTACGTGGCTGTGTGAGTAGCGACTGCGAGGCGCAGCCCGTGGCTTCTCGTGCTCTCGCTGGGCCAGATTTTATTTTCGAAACAGGCTGAATTTATTTGCTCGAGAAGCCCATCTACCAGAGGGTAGCGAGAAACTCGGTAACCGCACGGTACTCGTTTTGTGACACATTGGGATTTGGGCCAAAGGATTTATAGAAAATTGCAACAGTGCAACCCTGTGCACTTTGCCCATGGCCATGTGTGAATACCTATCTGTGAATACGAGTGCATAAAGGCGTTTTTTTTATTTTATTTCAATTTTTGTTTCTCCGATTTCATGTTTTTATTAGTTTTTTTACATTTGTTTTTCGTTTTTTAAATTTATGTTTTCATTTGTTTTCCATTTCATGATCAAGTTTCAAATTCATGATTTTTTTAGAATTTATGATCATTTTGAACACACACAAACATTTTTATAAATCAGTAACTTTTTTAAATTTCCTAAATATTTTTTAAAACATACATGAACATTTTCCTAATTCATGAACATGTTTAAATAGGAACATTTTTGTACAAATTCGCAAAACATTGTTTGAATCGTAAACACTTTTTGAAAATGGTGAACATTTTTCAAGTAGCTAACATGTTTTGAAAGGCAAGCTATGTGTGAACCAACCTATTGTTGGATGGTTAAGAGGACAATAATATCTCCCGTCACCAGAGTTCATGTCACATACTTGATATTGCTATTCACATTTTCCTGGATTTATTCTTGACTTTCCGGTGATGCGCGTTCAGTTGAAGCAGACGTTTTCGTCGACTACGAAGAGTTCTGTAACGACTTTGATAATCTCAAGATGATGTGCGGGCTCTATCTCTCGAAGATGCTTATAATGATAGGGTGTACGTGCAAGTGTTTATAGGGGTAATTGTATGCTTGTTTATATAAGCGACTTTGATTATATTATGGTTAAAAAAAGGAAGCTGTCTATTTTCTGTTTGTTTGAAAAAGAACATTTTTCTAGTTTTCTGTTTTTCCTTTTTCTTTTCTTATCAATTTTATTTTCCTTTTTTCTTTCTCTTTCCATGTTATTTTTTCTTTTCCTTCCAGTTACTACTTCCATTCTAAAATATCAGACTTTTGGTATGGAGCTGGTACATTTTTCCTTTTTACATTTCATGAACATGTTTTAAATCGGTGAACATTTTTGAATTCATGAATTTTTTAATACTCAGTTTTTTAAATGGTGAACGTTTTTAAGATTGGCAAATAATATTTTAGACATTTATGAACAATTTTCAAATCGTAAATATTTTTCAAGTTCGGAACATTTTTAAAATTGGGAACATTTTTTCGAACTCGCAAATATTTTTTGAATCGACAAACATTTCTTGTAGTTTGAGAACACTTTTTGGAATTGTGAACTTTTTGAAATTTATGAATTGTTTTTCAAATTGTGATTTTTTAAGCTCATGAGTATTTTTGGAAACTGTTGGGACGTAATAAAAAGATCGCCCTACCATCAACTAGGTATACTATGAAGATACAATAATAGTTAGGATCACGACTGTTAGAGTCACCAAGTTGCAATGAAAGAAGAACATGATGATGTATATCGTACTTAGAGGTCCTCAAACAATATATGAACGATTCCGCGAACCGTCCACAAACGGTCCCTCGAACTAGAGGTCGAAAGCATGACCTCTCTACTTGTTTGCAATCGCACGAACTTCACGATCTGGCAGCGCTTTGCTGTCCAGAGCTAATCGTCGCCGGAGAATTAGAGTGAGAAGACTAGAACCACAGTCGACTTCTAATTATGAGAATTAGAGTAACTAGACCTAGCTCTAATTAGTCAATTAGGACCAATTACAAATAGAACTAGAAAACTAGGAAAGGCTCCAAACATGTGTAAATAATAAAGTATATATAGGTTAGAGGGGGAGAAGAGGGCTGCAACCAAGGAGGGTCCCTCCTTCGGGCCTCGTCCTTGGGAAGAGTTGGACTCCTCTCTCTCTCCAATTAGTCTCCTTTCTTAAGGAAGGGAGGCGGAAAAGCCTCCCACTTGGGCCCTTCTCATCCAAATTGCCTTCCACCTCTTAATCATATATGGTCGGTTGATATTATATTAAATATAAAATTATTGTAAAAGCTTTCAGACCATTTTATATATAATTTAACAACCTTGAAAGCATTCTACACCTATATATTATTTATTGGTAATACCCGGTATTATCCGGTATTCTTGGGAACCCTTCTAGTGACCCCGAAATGGTTCCGGATCCTCTCGAAACTATTTTGAATATTAATAAAACAATTTCGCAAATATATTCTCATTACTCCCGTCCTAGCAACACTCGACAGATCGTGACTATCATAAGCTTGTGACAGGTTCGGTATTCATAGACATGAACGAAACCCCATCGTTTAATGACCAATAGAGGAACCGTGGACGTCCATATTGATCACTATGAGCACACAAGTGATATTCGAGTGAACCTTCGGTTATCATGTATCATTCCCTTTGCTTCACGATACTTTACAAAACCCGGGATATATCGATATCTTCCTAAGTCATCACATGCTCACTATATCATTATCCTCATTGCCGGTTTTGTTTTTCTTTCTCATTTTCGTATTCCAACATCCCCGTGACTAAGTCACCCGTGTCTGGTCAGGCGATGATTGATGCCGTCACATCGAGAGGGCCCTAAGAATACCTCTCCATCACCGGAGGAGTAAATACCACTCTCAATCAAGCTATCTAGTCCCTTGTCAAACTTTTCGATGAAGGTGTAAGTTGTTGTTTTGATCACCTAGTTACAGTTGACATTTGAGAAACTTCAAATCTGATCGTATAGTAGGAAGTGACCACGATACTCTCATGGTCGATGGAATATAAAACAGATGTTAATACTTCGTGTTATAACAACTGATTTTAGATGATATTTTCTTAAAGTATAACAAAAAGGGTTTTAGGTTGATTCAATATGAATGTTTTTCTAACATCACAATCTCAATGTTGTTCTAGGATGTTAGATTGTGTCGAATATTGTGTACAAGGCAGGCTACAGTTGGAGTCTGAGTAGTATTGTGTTTAGTTAGGATATGAAGCCATGTCCTAATAGAATAGCTGTATCCTTGACCTCTCATATATAGTGGAGGTAGATACACAATGTAACCTATGCCATCATAATAGCATATGCGTGCATGGGAAGCGGGCGACGTGTGCCGGCGTCCATGGCGGCCAGGGTGCGATATTGTGATGGTGTCACGGGGAGGAGCGCCCGTAGTCAGAGCCCGTGGATGTAGCCATATCGATAAACCTCGTTAACAAATCTTGGTATGATGCTCGTGTGTTTGCTTAATTCTCGGATGATCAACAATTATTCTAACAAGTGGTATCACGTCCTAGCTTGTTCGGAGGTCGTTGTGTTGATCTAGAGGTGAAAGTATCGTGCAAGAATCAGGCATCACCAAGATCGAAAAAACTGCATGGCGTCATGATCGCGTGGACAACGCCGAGTTGTGTACTTGGAGTTGGCGAGGTCGAGATGTGGCCCGGGGAGCTCGCAGTTGGGCCCAACAGTCCAGCAGGGTCGCGGGGAGGCAGTCCGAGCGGAAGGACGTGTGACTAACTAGTTAGCGAGCACTCCTTCGGAATCTTTCCAGCGATCACTCCCATGCGTCGTCATTCGGCGTTCGACGTGTTCTCAACTGTCGCCATGTGTCATGCTACGAGCGTTCCCTTCGGATTCATTTTCTTTATGTTTCCGTACGTGTTTTCGGCTTTTTAGATTCATTTTTCTTAGCTTTTCGATGATTTTTTTTCCAACTTTTTCTTTTTGCAAAACAACGCATTTTCTATTTATTTTTTTGTAAGAGGTATGATTTTGCTTTTCGAGAAGTACGTTTTGCATTCGGGAGCGACACGGCTGTGCCTTCCGGAAACGAAAAAAATCATTTTTTGGTTTTTTTTGTGAGAGGCATGGTTTTGCTTCCATGAAAGACACGGTTTTGCCTTTACGAGAGAAATGGCCGTGCCTCTCGAAAACGAAAAAAACGTGTTTTCTGTTTTTTTTTTGCAAGAGGCATGGTTTTGCGTTTGCGAGAGGTCATGCCTCTCGGAAATGAAAACAAAAATGTTTTTTTTTCCGATAGGCATGGCTTTGCTTTCCTCAGAGGCACGGTTTTGCTTCTCTGAGAGACACGATTTTGCATCTACGAAAGGCACGCTTGTGCCTCTCAAACACGGAAAAAACACGTTTTCTGTTTTTTTTGTGAGAGACACTATCTTGCTTCTGCGAGAGACACAATTTTATCTTTGCGAGACCCATGGCTGTGCCTCTCGAAAAAAAGTGTTTTCTATTTTTTTCCTATGACAAGAGGTATCGTTTTTTCGTCCGGTTTTTTTATGAAAAAAAGTTCATCAAAACTTATTAACATGAAATCTAATTTTAAAGATCCCAACGTAAGGAACCGAACAATGAAAACGGCTCGAGATTTGGACGCACAATTTAAAAGATAAAACCTTTTGAAAATACGGATCTACGAAAAAAATAAAAACTCTCAAGTCATGACAAAACATGCAATACGCCACTTGTCACAATTTAAAAAGGTGCGAGTGATCTTTAAAAAGAGTATTTTTTCATTAGTGATTTCGCCATTGATCTGTGCAGATGTTGGAGAACTCGTGCAATCGGAAACAGCAACAGTGGGATTTGTTTTGGAAACGAAAGGGGGCCGAATACATGAAGAGTTAGCTCTCGATTGTGTCCGGGCCGGACCGCTGGCCGTGCAAGCGCATGTTAAAAATGGGGAAGACATATTCATGATTGTAATCATTTTTGCTAATTTTAGCTTAATTTGATCTTGTATGTGAATTTTTTTATCTGAACTTTTTTATACCGTCATTGGCAGTGACGGTAGGTATACACATCCTACCGTTACAGACAGTGAAGATAGTAGTCGGATCAATGGGGATGGTTTCTTTGGATCAACGGAGTCAAACAACCCTATCATAGTTGTCTGTGGCGATAGGATGTGTATGACTACCGTTATAGCGGATGGCGATAGGAAAAAATGCCAGATTCAATTTTTCTTTTAAAAACAGGATCAGATTAGGCTAAACTATGTTAAAAGGATCAAAAGAGTGAATCGCCCGCCCGGAGGGACACGCAGAGACAGTCAAAACAGTGAATCGTCCGCCCGGAGGGACACGCAGAGGCAGGGAAAATGCAGATCAATTCAAGGCAAAGGAAACATCCATTGATACGCACGTCAAAAAAAAAAGCATCCATTGATACGTGATATACATCCATCGCAATTAGCAAGGGTTTGAGGCAAAAGCAACTAGCTTAGCATTCAGGGAGTTGAGCCAAGAGAGAGAGAGAGATCATGTGAAGGCCAATTTTTTGGTGATTGCTACTGGTACATGGGGGTGTATCTTCACATGTTTTGGTCGTGTACTTTGAGACGACGCGTGAAAAACCCAATTAATTTTCCGAGGTCAGTTATACAAAGAACCATGGCGTTATCAAGCACCAGTTTTGAAGTGAAGAAGTTCGAGGAAACTGAAAACTTTGGATTATGACAAATAAGGGTGACCGATTTGTTGGTACAACATGGATGCTTGAAGGTGTTGTGGAAAGTCATGCCAGCTAAGATGAAATTATCATGTGATGAGGACAATTTGCGGAAGATGATTTGGAAGCCTGGGTCGGACTAAACAGTCTGATGGATCGACACAAGTTGGTTGGTACAGAAGGTGGTGGTGGGATCAGCAAAGACGACATAGGAGGGTGACACTGGTGGTGACCGACTTCTGAGCGTGGAAACACGTGACGCAAGACCGAGGCTTGTGTGTCTCCGACAAGACTATGGTGCGAGGTTGATTCAAGGTGGTGTACACACGGAGCTTGAAGTCGACGGGGCGCGAGGGTGGACTGATCATCTACCATGGATTCATGTTGAAGGTGGAGCTGGATTGAGGGGCTACGGTGTAAGGATCCAAAGAATCAAAGCCTATTCAGCGGGAAAAAGCGAGTGCCACGTAGTTCGGACTGGAGCCCAGTGGTGTGATGGAAACGTGAAACTCATCATCGGTCGGTGAGGATCGGTGGTACTCTGCAGTGGGGTTGAGTGGTGTGGGTTAGCGACCCTTGAGACTCGACCGGGACAACAGCGGCTAGACACGGTCATAGCGACAAGGCGTGCGCGCGGTATGTATGGGACATGGAGACGGGCCAATGCTCTGGTGGTCATACATGTGGTGAGGCAACTAGGAATTTGACTTGGGACGACGATAAGCAATTGTGAGATTCCTTCAAGTTTTAGACAAGCGGTCAAGGAAGAGCGGTCATGTTGAGTTCAAGTAACTCTTATGTGTGGCACCCAATATGTGAGTTGTTCACTTTCACGCAGGTCAACGATTGATGTGTGATGGCATTGAATGGATACTCTGAAAGTTGGGAGTGCAAACTAGAGTATTGTGGAATTTAATTTCACTCAAGTGTTGACCGTGGTCAAGAAAAGAAGGGACTACAAGTTGTAGGTGGAGTCACATGGAGTCTTAGAGTAACAGCGATGCTCATGGGATAAGCTCAAGTCCAATGTACATGGAAGGTTGACTCATGGATGAATCCAAGGTTGTGGAGAATATTCGCCAAAGTGGAGTTTGTTAGAGTTGTGTTGAATATTGTGTATAAGATAGATTACAGTTGGACTCTAAGTACTATTGTGTTTAGACAGGATATGAAGACATGTCCTAATAGGACACTTGTATCCTTGACCTCTCGTATATAACAAGGTTGACACATGATGTAACCTATGCCAACATAATAGCACATGCCTGCAGGGGGATCCGACGACATGTGCCGGCACCCGAGACGTCCTGAGTGCGGTATTGTGACGGTGTACGAGGAGGAGCGTCCGTAGTCAGGCCCCGGGGATGTAGCCATATCAGTGAACCTCGTTAATAAATCTCACCGCCGTCCTCGTGTGATTGCTTGGTACACGGATGATTGACTATGCATCATGAATTTATTCAAACACTGGACTATCATTACGTTTAACGATATCATAAGATCCAGAAAACATGATCACAAACAACACTTGAGCAAGTTTTGGAGGCAAGACTAAAAATCTCTATTTATTCTTTTATCATTTCACACGTGCATATAAGTTTTTCGCTGAAACACATATTTCAGAATCATAGCAGTTATATCATAAAATATAAATTCTTAATTATGAATATGAAAATGTAATAATACAATAATATTGTCTCTAGGTAATATTTCCAGTAGAAACTTGAGGAAAAAGTGAAATTCACGAACATTTATCTGTTTTTACGAGCATGTTTTGAGATGCATGGACATTTTTCAAACTAACGACCATTTTTTGATCAAGGAACAATTTTTAAATCAATGAACTTTATTTAAATTTTGCAACCATTTTATAATTTCTATGAATGTTTTTGTAAAATCATCAATATTTTCAATTTGGGAACATTTATTTGTAAAACATTTCAGGAAAAGTCGATTTTTTAAATCTATGTTTTTTTACAATTCATGAAATTTTCTGAAAGCATGTTTTAATTTTGAAATTATGATTTTTTTACATACTGAACATCTTTTTCGAATTTAAGAATCATGAATAGCACTCAAAGTAAAATAAAACGAAAAACGAAAAAACAATGAAAGAAGCAAAACAGAAAAAGGGTATTGAAAACACTATGCTCGCATTCATGGGCCGGCCCATAACGTGCACGGAGAAGGAAGAGGGCTGCAAGTTTCCTGAATATCTAGCGCGTAGGTCACGGAATAGGGACTCCCCTGCATAAAAGCACATGCACCTCTACTCATTTATCCCTCTCGACACTTTCTCTCTATATTCATACAGATCTAGAGCATCTCTAGCAGATCCCTTAGCAGATCCTCTAGAAACACATGACTCCTCATTTGACTCCCCTAAAAGTACCTACAATCAGAATTGTGTAATCCGAGTTCCTATACGCTTGCGGATGCTCTCACGGGCAGTGACCAAATGGCCCTCAAATAATGGCATTTGCAACCGCAATCCTTATTTTCGGAACCATCAAATCCATGCAAAACACATGTATGCCAATCATTGTGGGCAAACATAGTTTACTCCACACAAATATAATTTTTTATGTAATAATACAAAATCCAAACATAGTTTAAACATAATTATTGTTCATAGTGCACAATTAATAATATAAAAGGCAAGTTTATTGGTTTCTTGTATGGACCCACATATGCTCCACAAGATCATCCAGAAGTTGCATATGCACGTATTGAGGTTGCAGTTGTCGATGCATCTACAGAAAGTTGGCGTTTGTCTCCGCCTCTTGTTCCAAGAGGGCAAGAGGCGGACTTGAACACCGTGCTTCTTAAAATCAAGTCGCACGAAAACCGTCTGAGGGACCAAACTTATCCAGTTTTGAAAGTTTAGGGACTGGGTTTTGTTGGTTTTAGAGTTGATGGACTATTTCTAAACGTTTGAAAATGTTGAGGGATGGAAAATATACTTATCCCTTGATAAATAGATAGATAGATAGATATATAGAACAGATAGAAGATGATAGATAGAAGATAGAATAGATAACAGAAGATAGATAATTAGATACATAGATAGACACAAGATATATTTTTTTATGTGTTGCGACTTAAGAAAAATAATATATAGGAGCAAACGTGTTAGGGACATGGTCGGATGGTTGGTTCTCGCATCTGTATCCGCAGACGAGTCTCGAGCAGTCCACGGACAAACATCATGTCTGTTTTAAGGGTCGGTGTTGGAGATGCCCTTACCGCCACTAGCTTTCCAACTTAGATTGGTTTTATATATAGCTTATGCAAATTTCAAACTGGATTTGTAGCTTGGTGTGTGTGGATAGGGACGTAGTGTTCCCTGTGGTAAAAATATGTACCTCTCCCTTTCTACAGATATGGGGCTCAATCTTACATGCTTCAAGAAATAGTACCTTATTACGTCGTATAAACCTATATACGAGTACAGTCGCTAGTATAAAAGTTGGAATCATGAGCACATAAATGATAGACATCCTAGGAAACAGATACGCATATGTTTATCATCGAAGACCTCTGAGGCTGAGCGTTTCGCTTGCAAACATCAGAAACGGAACGGAAGGCTTAACGTCAGTATGAGCTTCACTCAGTTGCAACCTGCCAAACAGGTTGGTTGGTCGTTGGGCAAAAGTCAACTCATTCTCCGGTTAATGCGGAGACGCCTCCGTCAACCACGATTTTGAACAGCGCATGCGTAAGCAAAATGAAACAGACTTGACGCATGGTCAGAACCATCTATCACTGGAGATATAATGCAGCCATACTCATTCATGAGACAGAGTATAGGAAATCTTCATCAGTTACAAATACAAGAAAATTGGAGTAAATGTGTTACCTTTTGTGAGCCTTTTTCTTGGTTGTTCACATAGTAGCACAATTGAAGTGATTAATAATGCATGCCGCCGGTAGACATTTGGCAAATATGAGTGCACATATGTCATCTTTAATTGTACATCATTATGTTACTCATATAACATTTGTTTGTCAGTTATTACTCGCCGGACCAACACCGTCCTCTTGCCCTACAAATACCCGCATCCAGTCGTCCCTGGTTCTATTCAAACAAAAATATAGCGACTAATTAAGCGAAATCTCTTTATTTGAGGTGGGTACGGCTCCTGTGGCACAATGGAGGAGGATTTGCTCACCTTCTTCCCTAATGGCATCCGGGCCTTGCTTGTTGATGATAACACGACATTTCTAAACTCGGCTCGCACGATGCTTAATCTGTTGCACTTCAAAGGTACTCCCTCCGTTTACAAATATAAGATCTTCTAACTTTTGTTCTGAATCAGATGTATACAGACATGTTTTAGTATGTTTGTTCACTTATTTCAGCCTGTATGTAGTAATTATTGAAAAATCCAAAACATCTTATATTTGCGAAAAGAGGGAGCATCAAATACTTCCTCTTGCTTTTATTAGATCTAGCAAGTCGAAAACGGTGTGGGATGCATGAGTTTCATTAAACAGAACCTCCATATATAGTCTTGGTTGAAGGAATCGTTTTATGTTCTTTCCATGTATTGTGTTTAATTCTTTGAGTTCTCCTTCTAAATGTTAGATCGTGTTTCCTTTTTCCAAAAGAGATGTTCTTTCTGTGACCAAACAATGTTCAAAACAATATTGTGAATACCTTGCTTTAGCTCCAAAGTATGCCTTTGAATTTTTGATGCAATAACTCGTTTGCGCGCCAAATTATCCTTTCAAAATTTTGACTTTGAAAAGAAAATCTTGATCCTGCTCTACCTTCTACTTAGGGTTGAATATATTGATTGTAATAGAGAACATTGTTTTCAGATTTATTTGTAGTGCGGCTAAAAATTACCATATTAATTATTTTGCCAAACAAATACCATATCAATTGAAGAAAAATAGCTAAATAAATAAGAAGCTTATTTTATGGCGCAAAATGATAGCATGAAGATACATGGAACTAGGGTATTACTTGCAAGGTCTCGGATATAAGGTTACCGTCTGTATTTCCCATCAAAAGTAGGACTTACAGTCACATAGGTAACGCAACAACTCTATTTGCACATGTACACGAGTTCCCCTAGTCTTTGACATTTTTATACCAAATTTTTGCATCCTTTGATATACAGTGGCTACATGCAAGACACCAACCGCAGCCTTACAGTTTCTCACAAAAAATCAAAAGGATATCATCGATGTCGTCCTTGTTGATGGCCACAGGGCATCAACATGCGGTTTCGACCTGCGCGCCATCATCGAGCGGGACCTCCACATCCCAGTCATCTATTGTAAGACCATAAATTACTGCAAGCATATACAGATCTAGTCAGTACCTTTTACATGTGTGTCTAGTCATGCAAGTAGAATAACTTTGAATTCATGCAGACATGTCGCTGGAAGACCCAATTCCCACCGGCGGGGATGATACCCTTTTCCGGATGGTGCAAGCAGCAACATTCATCATCAGCAAGCCGCTCGACGCATCCGAGTTGAGCAGCCTTTGGAGGGTCATTGCCTACCGTAGATTGGCTTGGGACATGAGGAAAGTTAATGGCCACAACGGTCATGACAAAGGCAAACATGCATATCCCTCCTTGGTTGGAGACAATGGGGACGACGACAATGAGATAGAGTCTTGTGTCCACTTCAAGGTGGTTCGGGTTCGCACCCAAACTAAGAAACAGACCCATGATCCCCATGGAGAAGGTTCCCCTAAAACCCACAAACACAATGTCGTGTGGTCACCGCTCCTCCAAGAAAAGTTTAAATGTGCCGTCGAAGACATGGGCATCGGTACGTGCCTAATCCATTGGAGATAGAGTATCCCCCTCTCTAATCTCTACACTAACTGTATTATATATTATGTTAAAAAAAAACTGTATCATATATTTTTTCAGTATGCACACAGTTGTCCGATATTTATCAAATGGTTGATTATATTTTGACAGAAAAAGATTAGTCACCACAACTAAGTTAAACACACGATACATGCTAGTGTTTAATTTAGAACACAAAATTTTGTTATAGAAAGGATTGAAAACTTGGCCTATTTTTTACTGCAATAGTACATTTACTGAGGAAAACAATATTTTTTTCCTAAGACTGATAATTTAGGACTAAAAGGTTGTTTGCTTTGATAAATCAATTAGGATACCCAAGCAAGATACTGGAGCACATGAACGTGAAAGGCCTAAAAAGGCACCACGTGGCTAGCCACTTACAGGTGGGTCGGGTTCTTCCAAAGTCATTTAGGAGTAGTCATTTGCACTCCTGCATCATAGAAAAAGGCTTTACTGATTTGCAGTTTTCTTTCGTTTTGTCTCGATGCATATGTATGTATATATCGACCTTTTGCATGTACTGTTCTAGCGATATATAGTAGACTTTTCCCAACACCTAAAGAATTTGCAAGGTGCATACTTATGTGTTAACTGCATCCTTGTAACATTAATGCTTCCTAATTAGAGTGCTAGTTCTAGAACCTAAAAGATCCAAGGTAAATACCTCATACTAACTGCTTTTTTTGTATATTATTGTTTCATAACACCATTCTAGCTTCTAGATGAAAAATTAAAGACATCGTATTAATTCTTTGACCATGACTTTCTTTGATATCTATCCATCGACGCAGAAATACCGTGCGAAGCTTCAAATGAAGAATGACACCTGCAACACCTCCAATAGGTGCCCGCGCTTAGGCGACCGCCCTCCACAGGCGACCCATCAGCCGCAGACGTCCTCCGTCGCTAGAGCCTTGAACATCTCTGCCCCTGTCCCGGCATCGTGGCCTTCGTCATCCCAACAACAAACTGTCGAGGATGTCTTCAGCAACATTGCACCGATGGACGCGCAAACAGAGGGGCAGCCTTCCTCCAGCACCAACCCAAATACCTTCCAACCGTTGTTCTTCGGGCCATTTTCTTACCAAGGCCCGTCTCTCCAAGCACCAGACACGCCACCGACGCAATATGCGGGTGATCACGTCAATGCAGCTTCGCACTGTCGTACTGGTTCTCTTGTTCCCGAGTCTTTTGATGCAGAAATTGAAGCTTTCTTTGATAGCACTGGACCGACAATGGAAGCATGTGAATACGGTGCCGCCGCCGGGACATTTGTGCCGCCTAACCAGGCTCAGGCCATGGCTTCAGTGGAAGAAGAGATTGCGATGGTGGCAGAAATGATGGCCGCGCCATCAGACGTTGAACTTGCCATGCAATCATATGAAGCAACCGACCTGAATACAGATGATCAGTTCATGTTTCCTCTAGAAGCACTTCAGGGGCTGGACATACCGATGAACATCGACGATAGGATCACTGATGACGGAGCTATGAGATGGCTCAATGGCGAGGGCGACGTCCAAGACTATGATTTCTCGTAGACAACAAATAGCTTCCATGACAACATAAGTGAGGAAGAGGAATAGTTTGGTGCATAAGCGGCCAGTGCAAGTAGTAACCTATGGCTAACTACATATATGCATCTGGTTATGGTAGACAGGATAATGGAACAACTTTTATGTTCACATATCCTTCTTATATACTCCCCCTGTAAAGAAATATAAGAGCGTTTAGATCATTAAAAATGATCTAAACACTTTTATATTTCTTTAAATAAGAAATACTATGTATCCTTACTAGATGTAAGTGTTTGTTAGTTTAGTCCGAATGTCTGAAACTGTTCTCTTTTTGCCCATACTTTACTTGAAATCTATTCCAGCAATTCCTCAACTCAAATAAAATATAACTCTTCATGTGTCTGAATGGTGACAACTTTTCCCACACAATGGTCAGAACCTATCGGTTCCTGCTTTGTCGGGGTTCAGTGGTGCTCGAGCTGGCGCGAAATTATTTGATTTTTTCTATGAACACGCATACACATGTATAATACTAGGTATGAGCAAAATTTCATAACAGTATACCTTCACATGTGGCGAACAAAAAAAGACATATGTGTTTCCAAAACGGGCCAACTTTTCTGTTACTGGGCCGGAATTATGTTTCTTTGTACAGTCTACAAATGAGAAAAACTGTCACGCCTTCGAACCTAACAGATCTAAGTTTTCATGTTTTTTTAAAACTTCTAAATATGTACTGTTAAAAAAAACCAAACTCCATGGAGCTCGGTCACCACTCGGATGGGTGGTCCATTCTCTCTCCCTCTCATTCTCCAATTGTTTGTTTGTGTGTCTGCGTGTGTGTGTGTGCGTGATGGAAAATAACTTATGTACTCCCTCTATACCGGAGTACAAGTGCATCTACAGCCGAACCTTTTAAACCGTCTCAAACGTTCGGACGCAGGCCGCCCGATCAGCACCTTGTCACAAGAAATCGACCCAGACGGGCGCCCTAAACATGCCTCAAACGTCAGGCTCACACCGACATCCCTCATATACAATCTAAATATGGGGTGATACGAGGCATCCTGGGCGCGCCCGCCACGTCAGCTTGGCTCACCACCAACCCCACAAATAGCTCATCCGTAAAACACTAGACATCGGGCATTTCAGTCCCTCCGTCCAGTCCACTTCCGATCCCTTCCCCTTCGATCCGATGGTCGGCGACGGAAGTAACTCCCGTGTAGAATCTGATGGCTCCAACATTGAATTGCAGGGGGCGGCTCTCCGCATTGCCTTGAGGAGGTTGCTGCAGGAGCAAGGTGGCCTTGGCAACAAGGGACCTTATTCCTCAACACCCGTCGCCCGTTGATGCAACACCGATGATGACCGACCCTTCCCGTCCGACGTGCAGCTCCGAACGCTCTGCTCTGCTCTCCTCCAACCGCTCTGTTCTGCTCCAGGTATGCCGCCCACCTCCACCACCCAATGGTACGAAAGTGGTACAGAGACATCGTTGGGTCCTCGTTCCCTCGCCGGGTCGGGTCGCACGAGGACGCCCGAGGCCGAGGCGCGTGCAAACCGGCGCGAGCGGCAGCGGCGAGGGAGAAGGACGAGGTGATGGCTGCACGTCGTTCGCACGCGAGCACGTCGGTCGATCCCGAGGACGCGCCCTCGCATCGGTCCTCTATCGCTCGCTCACGACGACAGAGATGGATTCACGTCGCCTCTGTCGGTAGAATACCAAGGCGCTTCGACTCACCATCGAGTTGCTAGAGCGCGAGGCAAATCGGGAGGCGTTGGCTGATACGTCTCCAACGTATCTATAATTTCTGATTGTTCCATACTGTTACTGTTATATTATCATCCTAAGATGCTTTTTGGATCATAATTCACCAATTTATATTATTTTTAAGCACTAACTTATTAACCTAGTGCCCATGGCTAGTTGTTGTTTTCTGCGTGTTTTTTGTTTTTTAGGTTTTCAGTACCAAACAAAGTCCAATTGCCATAAAACTTTTTTTTATTTTTTTTCTGGACCGAAAGAAGACCTCTAAGCTTTGGGAGGGGACCTGAAGCCACAGGAGGGGACCACAAGCCAACATGGCGCAACCGGGGGTGGTCGTGCCCTGATGGGTTGTGCCTCCCTAGTGGCCCCTCTTGCTACGTTATCTGCCCTATAAATTCACAAATAATCCAGAAATCCTAGTTATCACCATCAAACACTTTTTACGCCGCTGCAACTCTCTGTTCCACGGTGTCCCATCTGGTGCTTCGTTTCGGCACCCTGTCGGAGGGGGGATCAATCATGGAGGGCCTCTTCATCAACCTAGTTGTCCTCGTGATGATGTGTGAGTAGTTCACCACAGACCTACATGTTCGTAGTTAGTATCTAGATGGTTGTCTCTCTCTATCTCTTGATCTTCAATACAATGATCATCGCATCTTCGCTTTGATCTATCTGATGTAATTCTTTTGCATGTTGTGTTTGTTGGGATCCGATGAATTGTGGGTTTATGTTCAGATTATTCATGAAAAATATTTGAGTCTTCTCTGAAATTATTATGTTTCTCATTTCTTCAGTGAGAGGGGTGCGATGTAGTGGGTTCAACCTGACGAGTTTCTATATCCGAGTGAAATAAGGGGGCAAGTTGCGTCTTTGTGTTGCTGCCACTAAGGATAAAACGACATATTAGTCGAGTTTACTTTGTATATATCATGTCATCGTTCTCCAAGCATAATATGTTTTACTTAATACACTCTAGATGCATGCTGGGTAGCGGTCGATGGGTGGAGTAATATTAGTAGGTGTAGGTAGGAGTCGGCCTATTTTCTTATGGACTTGATGCCTATATACTATGACCCCCGGGTCTATTCACTTATATAATGCCCAACAGTAATTTGTTTACCCACCATATGTTGCTTTCATGAGAGATGTCACTAGAGAACATTATGACCCCCGAGTCTATTCACTTTTATATTCAGAAAACTTATAATTTCCTCACTGACATTATTTGTCTTTTATTTTATTATGCAAGTAACAACCACCTATAATTATCTACACACCTCATTTGCTTGCTAATAACGAGATCAAGGGGATTGATAACCCTCTTGCCCGCATAGGGTGCAAGTTGTTTGTTCTTTTGTGTGCAGCCGCTGAAGACGGTTGAGGATTGATATTCCTATTGGTTCGATAAATCTTGGTTTCTTAATCGAGGTAAATACTTACCTGCATTGTGCTGTGATTACCCATCCCTCTTCATGGAGAACCATTGTAGATCACAAGTATCGGGAAGGATTTTTGGTGCTGTTGCCGGGGAATATCATCACCAACTATCAAGTAACTTCACACATATTATCATTCACTTGTTCTTCTTTTTATTTTGCTATTATATTTGGATTTCTTAAAAAAATTTCAAAAATTCACAAATGTTTACCTTTGATTGTCACTAGTCTGCATCTTCGCCCTCTACTTTAGTTGCCCTGCTTTTACTTTGTTTGCTCAGTCACCATGTCTCAAGATACTACTAAGTTGTGTGATGTCTCAAATAATAATGATTTTATTAGTACTCCTATACCATCCTCTACTAGTGTGTAGGCTTTTGATACTAATGCTGCATTACTGAATCTTGTCATGAAAGAACAATTTTTGGGAAGTCCTAATGATATTGTGATATGCAAAAGAAAAAGGATATTGATAATGATATTGTGAATTTAAAATTATTTCCTTTTTTACTAAGAGATAAGGCTAAGGCTTGCTTTTCATATTTACTATGTAATAGTATTGGGACATGGGATAAGTGTAAAGATGCTTTTATTGCCAAGTATTTTCCTCCTGCTACGATCATCTCCCTTAGAAATCCAACAATTAATTTTAAATATAAATATCATGAACATGTTGCATAATCTTGGGAGAGGATGAAAATAATGATTAGAAATTTCCCTACTCATGGTTTAAACTTGTGGATGATTATCCAAAATTTCTATGCTGGGCTAAACTTTGTATCCAGAAATCTTCTATATTCTGCAGCAGGTGGTACCTTCATGGAGGTGACCTTAGGAGAGGCCACCAAACTTCTGGACAAGATCATGGCCAACTATTCCCAATGGCATACCGAAAGAGCTCCAACTGGTAAGAAGGTAAATTATGTTGAGGAAATCACTACTTTGAATGAAAAACTAGATGCTCTTATAAATTTGGTTGCTAATAAAAATACTCATGTTGATCCTAATGACATGCACTTGTCTACTTTCATTGAGAAAAATTATAATGCCATTAATGTGAATTTTATCTCGCGAAATAATTTTAACAACAATGCCTATAGGGGTAATTTCAATGCTAGGCCATATCTCGGTAATCCTTCTAGTGGTTATGGTAATTTTAATGGCAATTCTTATGGAAATCCTTCTACCAATAATAATAATTTCTACTATGATCTTGAAAACACCGTCAAAGAATTCATTACTTCTCCAAAAGTTTTCAATACTATGGTAGAGGAAAAGTTGCATACGATCGATACTTTGGCTAAAAACATGGATATAATTGCTCTTGATGTAGAAACTCTTAAAAGTAAGGCTTTTCCACCCAAGCATGATTTTAATGAGACTATTAAATCTATCCAAAAATCTATGAATGAAAGTAGGGAGAGGAACGCTAAGTTGAAAGCTAAGCGGGAATTCCTAGAAAAAGCTCTCCCACTGAGTTTTTATCGAAATCATGATGAAGATCTTAAAATGATTGACACTTCTCTTATTGAATATTTATTTACTTCTCTGAATTTTAATGGTAAAGGTACTTGATATGAGTCAACTTTAGTTAGATAGTGTCCCGTTTGCTTGGAGAGTGATGATTCTAATGCTAAAACCGAAGAAAGTGGGTTTGGAGAGGTCAAAACTTTAACTAGTGATGTGCCCACTATCTTAGATTAAAAGGAATTTAATTATTAAAGTTGCTCTTTAATATAATGTATTTCCTTGTTGCAAATCATTATTATCTCACCCAATGCTTATGAACAAAACAAGAATTTCACTAATCATATAGTGGAAGCGATGATAAAGGCATATGTTGAGAAACTTGGACTGGAAGTCTCTATTTCTAGAAAACTGCATGATGGGTGGGAACCTACTATCAAAATAAAGATAAATAAATATGAATTCAATTCTTTGTGTGACCTTGGTGCTAGTGTTTCAACAATACCTAAATCTCTATGTGATGTGCTTGGTCTCACTACTATGCAAGAGTGTTCCCTAAACTTGCATCTTGCGGATTCTACCATTAAGAAACCCTTAGTTAGAATTATTGATGTTCTCATTATTGCTAATAAACATTATGTGCCTTTATACTTCATTGTGATTGAGATTGATTGCAATCCTACTTGTCCAATAATACTTGGAAGACATTTCCTACGAACTGCACGTGCAATTATTGCTATGAAAGGGGGGGAGGGACATAAGGTTTCAAATTCATTAAAGAAAGGGATGGAATAATTCCCTAGAAAGAGAATAAAACACCTTATTAATCTATCATGAGTACTACTTATGGATTGAGTGTTAAAGATGACAACACTTGATCATATGCATTATGCCTATCTAGGAGCATAAAACAATAGCGCTTATTGGGAGGCAACCCAATAGTTATCTTAGTTTTTGCTTTCTACTTTATGTCTTGGTGTGATGACATGATTATTTCCTCTGTAATGATTGTTTTTATGTTTAAATTAGTGTTTGTGTCAAGTAAAGCCTTTGGAATCACTTGTATGGTAAGTATAATTGATACAGTGCAAAAAACAGAAACATTGATGTCTAGTGCAGAATTTCTATGATTTTAGTGGAGCGTCTTTTTAAGCTGAATGTCTTACGCAGTACCACAGTCCAAATTACCCAGTACTTCGTAATTTTTCATAATTTTTGGAGCTACAGAAGTATAGGTTCATTACAGATTACTGCAGACTGTTCAGTTTTAGACATATTCTGTTTTTACTTGCATAGTTTTCTTGTTTTGATGATGCTATGGATTGTATCGGGGGATATAAGCCATGGAGAAGTGAGAATACAGTAGCTATTATGCTAATGAAATATGAATCAATTTACAACAATACCTAAGTATTTGATATGTTGCTTATACTAACGGATCTCACAGAGTTTTGTTGAGTTTTGTGTGATTGAAATTTTCAAGTTTTGGGTGTTATCGCCATGGCCAATGGAATAAGGAGTGGCAAGAGCATAAGCTTGGGGATTCCCAAGGCACCCCAAGGTAATATTTTTGGAAGACTCAAACATTTAAGCTTGGGGATGCCCCAGAAGCATTCGCTCTTTCGTCTCAATCAATCGGTATGTCACTTGGAGATACATTTTTATTCGTAGTTTTGCTTGGAGCGTGTTTCTTTAGTCTTCTTTTTTATTTTTAGTTTGCCACAATCATATTTTTATGGCACACCAACCTGATAGACACACACATTTATCATGATTTTATAAGATACTCTATGTGCTTCACTTATATCTTTTGAGCTATGCACTTGCTCTAGTACTTCACTTATATCTTTTTGAGCACGATGGCGTGTAGGTTTTATAGAAATATTTGCGCTCTCATTATTCACTTATATTCGTTTGAGAGTTAATAAACAGTAGCAGTAATTTTCATGGGTCATAAAGCTATTCCAAAAATAATAAATATTCAAAGAATGATAATCAAAACCATCATGTTGCACATAATTAAGGAGAAATTGTGGGTTAAAGATATTGATGTGGTAATATGAAAAAGGTGTGAGTGCATCATTGTTAATTCATCGAAGTATCAGTATTAAGAGGTGTTAATTTCTTGTTTCTTTGAATATTAACAGGGATGGCGGGGATCTGTGAGCATCTCTATTCCTCGTTGAAATCCTAGTGTTGTATCGAGTCGGAGTCGGGCGATGGTAACTCCTCCCAACCCTCTTCCTCGGGGCATGCGTGTAGTGTTGGAATTATGCCCTAGAGGCAATGATAAATAAGTTATTATTATAATTACTGTATCAAGATAATCGTTTATTATCCATGCTATAATTGTATTGAATGAAGACTTAGATACATGTGTGGATACATAGACAAAACACTGTCCCTAGCAAGCCTCTAGTTGGCTAGCCAGCTGATCAAGGATAGTCAAGGTCTTCTGACTATGTACAAGGTGTTGTTGCTTGATAACTGGATCACATCATTGAGTGAATCATGTGATGGACTAGACCCAAACTAATGAACATATCATGTTGATCGTGTCATTTTGTTGCTACTGTTTTATGCGTGTCAAGTATTTATTCCTATGACCATGAGATCATATAACTCACTGGCACCGGAGGAATGCCTTGTGTGTATCAAACGTCACAACGTAACTGGGTGACTATAAAGATGCTCTACAGGTATCTCCGAAGGTGTCCGTTGAGTTAGTATGGATCAAGACTGGGATTTGTCACTCCGTGTGACGGAGAGGTATCTCGGGGCCCACTCGGTAATACAACATCACACACAAGCCTTGCAAGCAATGGATCAAGACTGGGATTTGTCACTCCGTGTGACGGATAAGTCACGGGATCTTGTATTACGGAACGAGTAAAGAGACTTGCCGGTAAACGGGATTGAAATAGGTATGAGGATACTGACGATCGAATCTCGGGCAAGTAACCTACTGAAGGACAAAGGGAATGACATACGGGATTATATGAATCCTTGGCACTGAGGTTCAATTGATAAGATCTTCATAGAATATGTAGGATCCAATATGGGCATCCAGGTCCCGCTATTGGATATTGACCGAGGAGTCCCTCTGGTCATGTCTACATAGTTCTCGAACCCGCAGGGTGTGCACACTTAAGGTTCGGCGATGTTTTATGCGTATTTGAGTTATATGGTTGGTTACCGAATGTTGTTTGGAGTCCCGGATGAGATCACGGACGTCACGAGGGTTTACGGAATGGTTTGGAGATGAAGATTGATATATAGGATGACCTCATTTGATTACCGGAAAGTTTTCGGGCATTACCGGGAATGTACCGGGAGTAACGAATGGGTTCCAAATGTTCACCGGGGAGGGGCCATCCGTGGGAAGCCCATAGACCTTCGGGGTGCCGCACCAGCCCTTAGTGGGCGGGTGGGACAGCCCAAGAGGCCCTATGCGCAAGAGATAAAGAAATCAAAGAGAAAGAAAAAAAGGGGGAAGTGGGAAGGTGGAGAAGGACTCCACTTTCCAATCCTAGTAGGACTAGGATTGGAGGAGGAGGACTCCTCCCCTTGGTTCGGCCGACCCCTTGGGGCTCCCTTGAGCCTCAAGGCAAGGCCCTCCCCCTCCCTCCTATATATACTGAGGTATTAGGGCTGATTTGAGACAACTTTGCCACGGCAGCCCGACCACATACCTCCACGGTTTTTCCTCTAGATCGTGTTTCTGCGGAGCTCGGGCGGAGCCGTGCTGGAATAGATCACCACCAACCTCCGGAGCGCCGTCACGCTGCCGGAGAACTCATCTACCTCTCCGTCTCTCTTGCTGGATCAAGAAGGCTGAGATCATCGTCGCGCTGTACGTGTGCTGAACGCGGAGGTGCCGTTCGTTCGGCACTAGATCGGAGCGGATCGTGGGACGGATCGCAGGACGGTTCGTGGGACGGTTCGCGGGGCGGATCGAGGGACGTGAGGACGTTCCACTACATAAACCGCTTTTCTTAACGCTTCCTGCTGTGCGATCTACAAGGGTACGTAGATTCAAATCTCCTCTCGTAGATGCACATCACCATGATAGGTATTGCGTGTGCGTAGGAAAAAATTTCTTTCCCGTACCACGCTCCGCAACAGTGGCATCATGAGCTAGGTTCATGCGTAGATGTCATCTCGAGTAGAACACAAAAGTTTTTGTGGACGGTGATGTGCGATTTTCTGCCCTCCTTAGTCTTTTCTTGATTCTGCGGTATTGTTGGATCGAAGCCGCTCGGACCGACATTACTCGTACGCTTACGAGAGACTGGTTTCATCGCTATGAGCAACCCCGTTGCTCAAAGATGACTGGCGAGTGTCGGTTTCTCCAACTTTAGTTGAATCGGATTTGACCGAGGAGGTCCTTGGAGAGAGGTTAAATAGCAATTCATACATCCCTGTTGTGGTGTTTGCGTAAGTAAGATGCGATCCTACTAGATACCCATGGCAACCACGTAAAACATGCAACAACAATTAGAGGACGTCTAACTTGTTTTTGCAGGGTATGCATGTGATGTGATATGGCGAGTGACGTGATGTGATATATTGGATGTATGAGATGATCATGTTGTAATAGTTAATATCGACTTGCACGTCGATGGTACGGCAACCGGCAGGAGCCATAGGGTTGTCTTTAAACTAATGTTTGTGCTTGCAGATGCGTTTACTATATTGCTAGGATGTAGCTTTAGTAGTAATAGCATGAGTAGCACAACAACCCCGATGGCGACACGTTGATGGAGATGATGGTGTGGCACCGGTGACAAGAAGATCGTGCCGGTGCTTTGGTGATGGAGATCAAGAAGCACACGATGATGGCCATATCATGTCACTTATGAATTGCATGTGATGTTAATCCTTTCATGCACCTTATTTTGCTTAGAACGACGGTAGCATTATGAGGTGATCTCTCACTAAAATTTCAAGACAAAATTGTGTTCTCCCCGACTGTGCACCATTGCTACAGTTCGTCGTTTCGAGACACCACGTGATGATCGGGTGTGATAGACTCAACGTTCACATAGAACGGGTGCAAAACAGTTGCACACGCAGAACACTCGGGTTAAGCTTGACGAGCCTAGCATGTGCAGACATGGCCTCGGAACACATGAGACCGAAAGTTCGATCATGAATCATATAGTTGATATGATTAGCATAGGGATGCTTACCACTGAAACTATCCTCAACTCACGTGATGATCGGACTTGAGCTAGTGGAATTGGATCATGAACCACTCAAATGACTAGAGAGATGTACTTTTTGAGTGGGAGTTTAGCAAGTAATTTGATTAGTTAAACTCTAATTATCTCGAACATAGTCTAAGTCCACTTTGAAATTTTTTGTGTTGTAGATCAATGGATCACGCGACAGTCACCCTGAATTTTAATACATTCCTAGAGAAAGCTAAGTTGAAAGATGATGGACGCAACTTTGTAGACTGGGCTCGTACTCTTAAGTTTCTCCTGCAAGCTGGGAAGCAGGATTATGTCCTTAATGCTGCGCTAGGAGATGAACCACCCGCTGCGGCTGACCAAGATGTTAAGAACGCTTGGTTAACACGCAAGGAGGACTACTCAGTAGTTCAATGTGCAATCTTGTATGGCTTAGAGCCGGGACTTCAACGTCGCTTTGAGCGCCATGGAGCATATGAGATGTTCCAGGAGTTGAGGTTTATCTTTCAGAAGAACGCCCGGATCGAGAGGTATGAGACCTCCGATAAATTCTATGCTTGCAAGATGGAGGAGAATTCGTCTGTCGGTGAACATGTGCTCGAAATGTCTGGGTACTCAAACCGTCTAGCTGAGCTGGGGATTGAACTCCCGCAAGAGGCTATCACTGACAGAATTCTTCAATCACTGCCACCAAGCTATAAGGGCTTTGTGTTGAACTATAACATGCAAGGGATGAACAAGTCACCCGACGAGTTATTCGCGATGCTGAAAGTCGCAGAGTCAGAACTCCGTAAAGAGCATCAAGTGTTGATGGTGAATAAGACCACTAGTTTCAAGAGAAACGGCAAAGGAAAGAAGGGTAATTCAAAGAAGAGCGGCAAGCCTGTTGCCAATCCGACGAAGAAACCCAAAGCTGGACCTAAGCCTGAAACGGAGTGTTATTATTACAAGGTATGGGTCACTGGAAGCGCAACTGCCCCAAGTATATGGCTGATAAGAAGGCGGCCAAGGAAAAATCAGGTATATTCGATATACATGTTATTGATGTGTACTTAACCAGCTCTTGTAGTAGTGCCTGGGTATTCGATACCAGTTATGTTGCTCATATTTGCAACTCGAAACAGGAACTGTGGAATAAGCTAAGGCTGGCAAAGGATGAAGTGACGATGCGCGTGGGAAATGGTTCCAAGGTGATGCAATCGCCGTCGGCACAGTTTCACTTCAGTTACCATCAGGATTAGTTATGAACTTAAATAAATGTTATTTAGTGCTTGCGTTAAGCATGAACATTATATTTGGATCTTGTTTATTGCGAGACGGTTACTCGCTTAAGTCAGAGAATAATGGTTGTTCTATTTCTATGAGTAATATCTTTTATGGTCATGCACCCAATGTGAGAGGATTGTTCATATTGAATCTTGATAGTGATAATACACATATACATAACATTGAGACCAAAAGAGTTAGAGTTAACAATGATAGCGCCATGTTTTTATGGCACTGCCGCTTAGGTCATATTGGTGTAAAGCGCATGAAGAAACTCTAGACTGATGGACTTTTGGAGTCACTTGAATTTGATTCACTTGACACGTGCGAACCATGCCTCATGGGCAAGATGACTAAAACTCCGTTCTCCGGAACAATGGAGCGTGCAAGTGACTTGTTGGAAATCATACATACCGATGTGTGTGGTCCGATGAGTGTGGATGCATGCGGCGGATATCGTTATTTTCTCACCTTCACTGACGATTTGAGTAGATATGGTTATGTCTATTTGATGAAGCACAAGTCTAAAACATTTGAAAAGTTCAAACAATTTTAGAGTGAAGTCAAAAATCATCGTAACAAGAAGATCAAGTTCCTATGGTCTGATCGTGGGGGTGAATATCTGAGTTTCGAGTTTGGTGCTCACTTAAGACAATGTTGAATTGTTTCACAGTTGACACCGCGTGTGTCACGCCCAAGATGCGACCCTATCCTCAATTTTGCACGAGGGCCTCGTCAGGGATAGAAGTGCATCTCGTCGTGTTGCAAGAATGGATATCGTTACAAGTACATGTACTGAAAAGAAGATATATATAGAGAATTGCCTTACACTCGTCACAAGCTACATCAGAGTCATGTCAGTACAATGCATAATCATCATGAAGAAGATCAGGGTCCGACTACGGACGAAAACAAACGAGAAAAGAAGAACGACGTCCATCCTTGCTATCCCAGGCTGCCGGCCTGGAACCCATCCTAGATCGATGATGAAGAAGAAGAAGCAACTCCAAACGAACAATCAACGCGCTCGCGTCAAGTAACCTTTACCTGTACCTGCAACTAGTGTTGTAGTAATCTGTGAGCCACAGGGGACTCAACAATCTCATTTCCAAAGGTATCAAGACTAGCAAAGCTTAATGGGTGAGGTAAGGTTAAGTGGTGAGGTTGCAGCAGCGACTAAGCATATATTTGGTGTCTAACTTACGAGTACAAGAAATAAGAGGGGAAGATCTACGCATAGCGGACGTGACTACTGATGATCAAATGTATGATCATGTACACCTACCTACGTCAGACATAACCCCACCGTGTCCTCGATCGGAGAAGGAACTCATGAAAGAGACAGTCACGGTTACGCACACAATTGGCATATTTTAGTTAAGTTAACTTCAAGTTATCTAGAACCAGTGTTAAACAAAGTTCCCACGTTGCCACATAACCGCGGGCATGGCTTTCCGAAAGATTTAACCCTGCAGGGGTGCTCCAACTAGTCCATCACAAATTACCACAAGCCGCATAGAAATCCTCGATCACGAAACTCGCGATCTCGTCGGATTCCTTAGTGGAAAACCTCAACTCTGAGATTTCCCAAAGCATCACCGGAATCCCAATGCACAAGATATCTCGTCAAAGGTAAAACTAATCTAGCAAGGCCACCCGACGTGTCGACGATCCCGATAGGAGCTGCGTATCTCGTTCTCAGGACACGACGGATAAGCACAGCGTACGGTGGCCTGATAGAAATCTCCCAAGTTGCCCTGGGTTGGCCCCGCAAGCGCCTCTAGTTTTGGACCAACACCCTCAGCACTAGGCCCCCTGTATTATGTGAAATTACTCCTCGGGTTCATGACGCCCTATGCTTTGAGTATTAACAGAATTATTATGTTGGGCAAATAGTACCAATGTTGGGCCTTGCCAGACCAGCTTTAATCTAAAACGAATTATCATGGCAAATAGTACCAATGTTGGGCAACTAGCAACGCTAACAACATGGTTAAGCAAGCGGTAACATAGCCAATCAGTGGTTTGCTAGGTCGAACAGGTTGAAGGTAATCATGGCATTGATGAGAGGCTAATATTTAACATGTGGTAGGCAACGAGACGTAAACGGTAGAAACGGTAAAACTAGCATGGCAATGATAGTAATGGTATCTGGGGAAATGGTCATCTTGCCTGAGATCCCGCTTGGAAGAAGAATGACTCCGTGAAGCAGTCGAACCGGTGTAGTCGAACGGTCCTCACATTCCGACACGCTTGCGGAACTCTATCGAGATGGAGCAAACCGGAAAGAAACATCAACACAGATATTCACCACACGATGCACAACGTGATGCAAACCTAATATGATGCATGATCAGTTCAATGATGCAAGGCATGGCATGGCAATTCACCTCACACAACACTACACATTAAGTGAAGCTCGATATGCAACGGGTTACATATCGACGAAACTCCACGATTAATTATTTAGCTCACTCCCGGTTACTTACACGGCAATATTAAATTGTTATTAACATGGCAAGGGGTGAAGCGGGGATCCTACATGACATTCTAGTTGGGTAACACGCGAAACATAGATCGGAGCTACGACACAAGAAACATGCAACACACGGTATATGCCATGAATGCGTCATGCATGCAAGTTCAAACATCACAGGCAAGAAGAGAAAGAAACATGTGTCGCAACGGCGAGCGAAAGGGAACCATGGCGGCAAGACGGAAATGATGCCACGGCAACGTTCCTATCCCGATAACTCATAGAGATATCGTGCCAACGTATTGGAGGCGTGTGCGGAAACGCTAAATAAAGAATGGGGTGATCCTGCTACCGGGTTCCCATGTGTCGGGGGCACGACGAAAAGAAGACAATGTGCAACGGGCATACATACGGCGCAAACATACAATACTGTTGGAATTATGCCCTAGAGGCAATAATAAATGTATAGTTATTATTATAATTCCTGTATCAAGATAATAGTTTATTATCCATGCTATAATTGTATTGAATGAAGACTCATTTACATGTGTGGATACATAGACAAAACACCGTCCCTAGCATGCCTCTAGTTGGCTAGCCAGTTGATCGATGATAGTCAGTGTCTTCTGATTATGAACAAGGTGTTGTTGCTTGATAACTGGATCACGTCATTGGGAGAATCACGTGATGGACTAGACCCAAACTAATAGACGTAGCATGTTGATCGTGTCATTTTGTTGCTACTGTTTTCTGCGTGTCAAGTATTTATTCCTACACCGGAGGAATGCTTTGTGTGTATCAAACGTCGCAACGTAACTGGGTGACTATAAAGATGCTCTACAGGTATCTCCGAAGGTGTTAGTTGAGTTAGTATGGATCAAGACTGGGATTTGTCACTCCATGTGACGGAGAGGTATCTCGGGGCCCACTCGGTAATACAACATCACACACAAGCCTTGCAAGCAATGTAACTTAGTGTAAGTTGCGGGATCTTGTATTACCGAACGAGTAAAGAGACTTGCCGGTAAACGAGATTGAAATAGGTATACGGATACTGACGATCGAATCTCGGGCAAGTAACATACCGAAGGACAAAGGGAATGACATACGGGATTATACGAATCCTTGGCACTGAGGTTCAAACGATAAGATCTTCGTAGAATATGTGGGATCCAATATGGGCATCCAGGTCCCACTATTGGATATTGACCGAGGAGTCTCTCGGGTCATGTCTACATAGTTCTCGAACCCGCAGGGTCTGCACACTTAAGGTTCGACGTTGTTTTATGCGTATTTGAGTTATATGGTTGGTTACCGAATGTTGTTCGGAGTCCCGGATGAGACCACGGACGTCACAAGGGTTTCCGGAATGGTCCGGAAACGAAGATTGATATATAGGATGACCTCATTTGATTACCGGAAGGTTTTCGGAGTTACCGGGAATGTACCGGGAATGACGAATGGGTTCCGGGAGTTCACCGGGGGGGGCAACCCATCCCTGGGAAGCCCATAGGCTTTGGGGAGACACGCCAGCCCTTAGTGGGCTGGTGGGACAGCCCCAAGGGAGCCTATGCGCCAAGATAAGAAAATCAAAGGAAAAGAAAAAAAAAGAGGGAGAAGTGGGAAGGGAGGGGGACTCCTCCCACCAAACCAAGTCCAACTCGGTTTGGGGGGGGGGAGTCCTCCCCCCTTGGCTCGGCCGACCCCTTGGGAGTCCCTTGGACCCCAAGGCAAGGTCCCCCTCCCTCCTCCTATATATATGGGGCTTTTAGGGCAGATTTGAGACGACTTTCTCACGGCTGCCCGACCACATACCTCCATAGTTTTTCCTCTAGATCGTGTTTCTGCGGAGCTCGGGCGGAGCCCTGCTGACACAAGATCATCACCAACCTTCGGAGCGCCGTATTGCTGCCGGAGAACTCTTCTACCTCTCCGTCTCTCTTGCTGGATCAAGAAGGCCGAGATCATCGTCGAGCTGTACGTGTGCTGAACGCGGAGGTGCCGTCCGTTCGGTACTAGATCGTGGGACTGATCGCGGGATTGTTCGCGGGGCGGATCGAGGGACGTGAGGACGTTCCACTACATCAACCGCGTTCTTTAAACGCTTCTGCTGTACGATCTACAAGGGTACATAGATCACTCATCCCCTCTCGTAGATGGACATCACCATGATAGGTCTTCGTGCGCGTAGGAAATTTTTTGTGTCCCATGCGACGTTCCCCAACAGTGGCATCATGAGCTAGGTTCATGCGTAGATGTCTTCTCGAGTAGAACACAAAAGTTTTTGTGGGCGGTGATGTGCGTTTTGCTGCCCTCCTTAGTCTTTTCTTGATTCCGCGGTATTGTTGGATTGAAGCGGCTTGGACCGACATTACTCGTACGCTTACGAGAGACTGGTTTCATCGTTACGAGTCACCCCCTTTGCTCAAAGATGACTGGCAAGTGACGGTTTCTCCAACTTTAGTTGAATCAGATTTGACCGAGGAGGTCCTTGGATGAGGTTAAATAGCAACTCATATATCTCCGTTGTGGTGTTTGCGTAAGTAAGATGCGATCCTACTAGATACCCTTGGTCACCACGTAAAACATGCAACAACAAAATTAGAGGACGTCTAACTTGTTTTTGCAGGGTATGATTGTGATGTGATATGGCCAATGATGTGATGTGATATATTGGATGTATGAGATGATCATGTTGTAGTAGAAATATCGACTTGCACGTCGATGGTACGGCAACCGGCAGGAGCCATAGGGTTGTCTTTATACTAACATATTTGTGCTTGCAGATGCGTTTACTATTTTGCTAGGATGTAGCTTTAGTAGTAATAGCATAAGTAGCACGACGACCCCGATGGCAACACATTGATGGATGATCATGGTGTGGCGCCGGTGACAACAAGATCGTACCGGTGCTTTGGTGATGGAGATCAAGAAGCACGTGATGATGGCCATATCATGTCACTTATGAATTGCATGTGATGTTAATCCTTTTCTGCACCTTATTTTGCTTAGAACGACGGTAGCATTATGAGGTTATCTCTCACTTAAATTTCAAGACGAAATTGTGTTCTCCCCGACTGTGCACCGTTGCTACAGTTCGTCGTTTTGAGACACCACGTGATGATCGGGTGTGATAGACTTAATGTTCACATACAACGGGTGCAAAACAGTTACGCACGCGGAACACTCGGGTTAAGCTTGACGAGCCTAGCATGTGCAGACATGGCCTCGGAACACATGAGACCGAAAGGTCGATCATGAATCATATAGTTGATATGATTAGCATAGGGATGCTTACCACTGAAACTACTCTCGACTCACGTGATGATCGGACTTGGGATAGTGTAAGTGGATCATGAACCACTCAAATGACTAGAGAGATGTACTTTTTGAGTGGGAGTTTAGCATATAATTTGATTAAGTTGAACTCTAATTATCTTGAACATAGTCTAAGTCCACTTTGAATATATTTGTGTTGTAGATCATGGCTCACGCAAGTGTCATCCTGAATTTTAATACGTTCCTAGAGAAAGCTAAGTTGAAAGATGATGGAAGCAACTTTGTGGACTGGGCTCGTAATCTTAAGCTAATCTTACAAGCTGGAAAGAAGGATTATGTCCTTAATGCTGCGCTAGGAGATGAACCACCCGCTACGGCTGATCAGGATGTTAAGAACGCTTGGTTAGCGCGTAAGGAGGACTACTCAATAGTTCAATGTGCAGTCTTGTATGGCTTAGAACCGGGACTTCAATGTTGCTTTGAGCGTCATGGAGCATTTGAGATGTTCCAGGAGTTGAAGTTTATCTTTCAGAAGAACCCTAGGATCGAGAGGTATGAGACCTCCGATAAATTCTATGCTTGCAAGATGGAGGAAAACTCGTCTGTCAGTGAACATGTGCTCAAAATGTCTGGGTACTCAAACCGTCTAGCTGAACTGGGGATTGAACTCCCGCAAGAAGCTATCACTGACAGAATCCTTCAATCACTGCCGCCAAGCTATAAAGGCTTTGTGTTGAACTACAACATTCAAGGGATGAACAAGTCTCCCGGCGAGTTGTTTGCGATGCTGAAAGTCGCAGAGTCTGAACTCCGCAAAGAGCATCAAGTGTTGATGGTGAGCAAGACCACTAGTTTCAAGAGAAACGGCAAAGGCAAGAAGGGCAATTCGAAGAAGAGCGGCAAGCCTGTTGCCAATCCGCCGAAGAAACCCAAGGCTGGACCTAAGCCTGAAACAGAGTGCTTCTATTGCAAGGGTATGGGTCATTGGAAGCGCAATTGCCCCAAGTATCTGGCAGATAAGAAGGCGGGCAAAGAAAAATCAGGTATATTTGATATACATGTTATTGATGTGTACTTAACCGGCTCTCGTAGTAGTGCCTGGGTATTCGATACCGGTTCTGTTGCTCACATTTGCAACTCGAAACAGGAACTGCGGAATAGACGAAGGCTGGCGAAAGACGAAGTGACGATGCGCGTAGGAAACGGTTCCAAGGTTGATGCAATCGCCGTCGGCACCGTGTCACTTCAACTACCATCGGGATTAGTGATGAACTTAAATCATTGTTATTTAGTGCCTGCGTTGAGCATGAACATTATATCTGGATCTTGTTTATTGCGAGACGGTTACTCTTTTAAGTCTGAGAATAATGGTTGTTCTATTTCTATGAGTAACATCTTTTATGGTCATGCACCGAATGTGAGAGGATTGTTCATATTGAATCTCGATAGCGATACGCATATACATAACATTGAGACCAAAAGAGTTAGAGTAAACAATGATAGCGCCATATTTTTGTGGCACTGCCGCTTGGGTCATATTGGTGTAAAGCGCATGAAGAAACTCCATGCTGATGGACTTTTGGAGTCACTTGACTTTGATTCACTTGACACGTGCGAACCATGCCTCATGGGCAAGATGACTAAGACTCCGTTCTCTGGAACAATGGAGCGTGCAAGTGACTTGTTGGAAATCATACACACCGATGTGGTGGTCCAATGAGCGTGGAGGCACGCGGCGGATATCGTTATTTTCTCACCTTCACTGACGATTTAAGTAGATATGGTTATGTCTACTTGATGAAGCACAAGTCTGAAACATTTGAGAAGTTCAAGCAATTTCAGAGTGAAGTGGAAAATCATCGTAACAAGAAGATCAAGTTCCTACGGTCTGATCGTGGGGGTGAATATCTGAGTTTCGAGTTTGGTGCTCACTTAAGACAATGTGGAATTGTTTCGCAGTTAACACCGTCTGGAACACCACAGCGTAATGGTGTGTCCGAACGTCGTAATCGTACTTTGTTAGAGATGGTGCGATCTATGATGTCTCTTACTGATTTGCCGTTATCATTTTGGGGTTATGCATTAGAAACAGCTGCATTCACTTTAAATAGGGCACCATCAAAATCCGTTGAGACGACACCATACGAACTGTGGTATGGCAAAAGGCCAAAGTTGTCGTTTCTTAAAGTTTGGGGATGTGATGCTTATGTCAAAAAGCTTCAGCCTGAAAAGCTGGAACCCAAAGCGGAAAAGTGCGTCTTCATAGGTTACCCAAAAGAGACAGTTGGGTACACCTTCTATCTCAAGTCCGAGGGCAAAGTATTTGTTGCTAAGAACGGAACTTTTCTCGAGAAGGAGTTTCTCTCGAGAGAACTGAGTGGGAGGAAGATAGAACTTGACGAGGTTGTCGAACCTCTCATCCCTCTGGATGGTGGCGCAGGGCAAGGGGAAACCTCTGTCATTGCGACGCCGGTTGAGGAGGAAGTTAATGATGATGATCATGAAACTCCAGTTCAAGTTTCTGTTGAACCACGCAGGTCGACGAGATCACGCGCTGCTCCAGAGTGGTACGGTAATCCCGTCTTATCAATCATGTTGTTAGACAACAATGAACCTGCAAATTATGAAGAAGCAATGGTGGGCACAGATTCCAACAAATGGCTAGAAGCCATGAAATCCGAGATAGGATCCATGTATGAGAACAAAGTGTGGACTTTGGAGATACTACCTGAGGGCCGCAAGGCTATTCAGAACAAATGGATCTTTAAGAAGAAAACGGACGCTGACGGTAATGTGACCGTTTATAAAGCTCGACTTGTGGAAAAAGGTTTTTCACAAGTTCCAGGAAATTGACTAGATGAGACTTTCTCTCCCATAGCGATGCTTAAGTCCGTGAGAATCATGTTAGCAATAGCTGCATTTTTCGATTATGAAATCTGGCAGATGGATGTCAAAACGGCGTTCCTTAACGGTTTCCTTAAGGAAGAGTTGTATATGATGCAACCCGAAGGTTTTGTCGATCCTAAAAATGCTGACAAGGTGTGCAAGCTCCAGCGATCCATTTATGGACTGGTGCAAGCATCTCGGAGTTGGAACAAACGCTTTGAGGAGGTGATCAAAGCATTTGGGTTTATACAAGTGGTTGGAGAATCTTGTATTTACAAGAAAGTGAGTGGGAGCTCTGTGGCGTTTCTAATAATATATGTGGATGACATATTACTGATTGGAAACAACGTAGAGCTTTTGGAGAGCATAAAAGGTTACTTGAATAAAAGTTTCTCTATGAAGGACCTAGGAGAAGCTGCTTACATTCTAGGCATTAAGATCTATAGGGATAGATCAAAACGCCTGATAGGACTTTCACAAAGCACATACCTTGATAAAGTTTTGAAAAGGTTCAAAATGGAACAGTCCAAGAAAGGGTTCTTGCCAGTGTTACAAGGTACGCGATTGAGTAAGACTCAGTGCCTAGCAAGTGATGAAGATAGAGAGCATATGCGCTCCGTCCCCTATGCTTTAGCCATAGGTTCTATCATGTATGCGATGCTGTGCACTAGACCGGATGTTAGCCTGGCCATAAGTATGGCAGGCAGGTTCCAGAGTAATCCAGGAGTGGATCACTGGACAACGGTCAAGAATATCCTGAAGTACCTGAAAAGGACTAAGGAGATGTTTCTCGTGTATGGAGGTGACGAAGAGCTCGCCGTAAAGGGTTACGTTGATGCAAGCTTTGACACAGATCCGGACGACTCTAATTCGCAAACCGGATACGTATTTATTCTTAATGGGGGTGCATTAAGCTGGTGCAGTTCCAAGCAAAGCGTCGTAGCAGATTCTACATGTGAGGCGGAGTACATGGCTGCCTCGGAGGCGGCTAAGGAGGGTGTCTGGATGAAGCAGTTCATGACGGATCTTGGAGTGGTGCCAAGTGCACTGGATCCAATAACCTTGTTCTGTGACAACACTGGTGCCATTGCCTTAGCAAAGGAACCAAGGTTTCACAAGAAGACCAGACACTTCAAACGACGCTTCAACCTCATCCGCGACTACGTCGAAGAGGAGGACGTAAATATATGCAAGGTGCACACGGATCTGAATGTAGCAGACCCGCTGACTAAACCTCTTCCACGGCCAAAACATGATCGACACCAGAACTGTATGGGTGTTAGATTTATTACAATGTAATTCACATGGTGATGTGAGGGCTAGATTATTGACTCTAGTGCAAGTGGGAGACTGTTGGAATTATGCCCTAGAGGCAATAATAAATGTACAGTTATTATTATAATTCCTGTATCAAGATAATAGTTTATTATCCATGCTATAATTGTATTGAATGAAGACTCATTTACATGTGTGGATACATAGACAAAACACCGTCCCTAGCATGCCTCTAGTTGGCTAGCCAGTTGATCGATGATAGTCAGTGTCTTCTGATTATGAACAAGGTGTTGTTGCTTGATAACTGGATCACGTCATTGGGAGAATCACATGATGGACTAGACCCAAACTAATAGACGTAGCATGTTGATCGTGTCATTTTGTTGCTACTGTTTTCTGCGTGTCAAGTATTTATTCCTATGACCATGAGATCATATAACTCACTGACACCGGAGGAATGCTTTGTGTGTATCAAACGTCGCAACGTAACTGGGTGATTATAAAGATGCTCTACAGGTATCTCCGAAGGTGTTAGTTGAGTTAGTATGGATCAAGACTGGGATTTGTCACTCCGTGTGACGGAGAGGTATCTCGGGGCCCACTCGGTAATACAACATCACACACAAGCCTTGCAAGCAATGTAACTTAGTGTAAGTTGCGGGATCTTGTATTACGGAACGAGTAAAGAGACTTGCCGGTAAACGAGATTGAAATAGGTATACGGATACTGACGATCGAATCTCGGGCAAGTAACATACCGAAGGACAAAGGGAATGACATACGGGATTATACGAATCCTTGGCACTGAGGTTCAAACGATAAGATCTTCGTAGAATATGTGGGATCCAATATGGGCATCCAGGTCCCGCTATTGGATATTGACCGAGGAGTCTCTCGGGTCATGTCTACATAGTTCTCGAACCCGTAGGGTCTGCACACTTAAGGTTCGACGTTGTTTTATGCGTATTTGAGTTATATGGTTGGTTACCGAATGTTGTTCGGAGTCCCGGATGAGATCACAGACGTCACGAGGGTTTCCGGAATGGTCCGGAAACGAAGATTGCTATATAGGATGACCTCAGTTGATTATCGGAAGGTTTTCGGAGTTACCGGGAATGTACCGGGAATGACGAATGGGTTCCGGGAGTTCACCGGGGGGGGGGGGGGGCAACCCACCCCGGGGAAGCCCATAAGCTTTGGGGAGACAGACCAGCCCTTAGTGGGCTGGTGGGACAGCCCCAAGGGAGCCTATGCGCCAAGATAAGAAAATCAAAGGAAAAGAAAAAAAAGAGGGAGAAGTGGGAAGGGAGGGGGACTCCTCCCACCAAACCAAGTCCAACTCGGTTTGGGGGGGGGGGGGAGTCCTCCCCCCCTTGGCTCGGCCGATCCCTTGGGAGTCCCTTGGACCCCAAGGCAAGGTCCCCCTCCCTCCTCCTATATATATGGGGCTTTTAGGGCAGATTTGAGACGACTTTCTCACGGCTGCCCGACCACATACCTCCATAGTTTTCCCTCTAGATCGTGTTTCTGCGGAGCTCGGGCGGAGCCCTGCTGAGTCAAGATCATCACCAACCTCCGGAGCGCCGTCACGCTGCTGGAGAACTCTTCTACCTCTCTGTCTCTCTTGCTGGATCAAGAAGGCCGAGATCATCTCGAGCTGTACGTGTGCTGAACGCGGAGGTGCCGTCCGTTCGGTACTAGATCGTGGGACTGATCGCGGGATTGTTCACGGGGCGGATCGAGGGACGTGAGGACGTTCCACTACATCAACCGCGTTCTTTAAACGCTTCTGCTGTACGATCTACAAGGGTACGTAGATCACTCATCCCCTCTCGTAGATGGACATCACCATGATAGGTCTTCGTGCGCGTAGGAAAATTTTTGTTTCCCATGCGACGTTCCCCAAAAAATACAACTCATACATCATATGCGTTCGGTTCACGACGCGTTCCATCGGTATACCTTCGAAGCGTGCATATCGGAGCGGATCGGTTCGAAGCGGACGTCGTGGAAGTCGAGGTACTGGGTCTCGTCGGCGGTAGTCATTCGCTCGGCGTCGTGGTTCACGTCTTCGGTGACGGTAGTCAAACTCGTTCCGGGGGTCGTCTAGGACGTAGTTGTCGTTGTGGTACTCGGGTCTCCTCGGATCCATGAAGGAGGAATGGCGCACGCGGCGACGGCAAACGGCAGCACAAGCTAGCAATAGCAATCTACAGCAGCACGGGCAACAACAACACGCAAGCAAGCAAAAGCATCTACAGCAACTAGCTATCTAGCAGCAAGCATGCAAAGCAAGGCAGGCAGCGAGCAAGAAAACACAAGCAGGCTAGCAGCAGCTACAACTATCAACAGCAACATGGCAGCATCAGGCAAGCTAGCAGCAGCAATACTTGGCAAGCAGCTAAGCAACAACAACAACAGCAAACTAGCGGCAGCACAGCGCGGGGCGAGCAGCACAGCAACCCTTCGACAGCAACACCAAACGCAACAACAGGTAGCACGAGTTGCTCGGCAACAGCGACAACATGAGGAGGAGCACGGGGTCCTGGAGGCCTGGCCGTGGCTAGCACGGTGCCCGGGAACAACGGCATGGCGCCACCGGCGAGCAGCGAGGCGAGGCCGAGGGGCGACGAGCTCGGGGAGCGACGGGCGGTGCACTCGGAAGACGGCGAGGAGGCCAGGGTGACGGACGCGCAGTGAGGCAGCGTGACGGCTGGAGACGGGCAGCGCGTAGGCTGCCAGAGGGCGCACGCGGCGGCCATGGCGGGGCGAAGGCTGAGGCGAGGGGCCAAGGCGGCATGGGGAGGCGACCGGCGGCGAGGACTACAGAGAGGGGCGTCTGCGCGAGCGAAGCTGCTGGCGAGCTTCGGTACGGGAGGAGGGGCTCGAGGGGATTGGGAGGAAGGAGGCGCACGAGGAGAGGAGAGGGATCGGGCTGGAGGGAGCTGCGCAGAGGGAGGAGACGAGAGGCTCGAGGGGATCGGCGAGGGAACGCTAGGGTTGGGGGGCTGCTGGGCTTCGGTCGGCTGGCCTGGGCAGGCTCCCTCTCCCTATTGTTTTTTTAACTTTTAAAACAGAAACTTTTAAACAAAGAAAAGCTTTTAACAAAGATGAAATAAAATAAAATAAAATGCCTTTGCTCCTTTGAAAATTTATACCCCAACTATAAAATAGCTTGGGCATTTTTTAAACAAAATAAAAATGAAACCTTTTTTTAAAGAATAAAATAAAACCTCTTTTATTTAAAGAATAAAATAAAAGCTCTTTAAAGGAGAAAATAAAAATGAGACGGTTTTAAAATAAAACAAGTGGAGAAATAAGAGAAAAACCCAAGGGTTGCCCCCACATTTAATAAAAGGACTTTTATTAAAAAGAAGACGAACCTTTTTAAATAGGGGTTTAAATGAAGACTTCAGCAAAACCACAAAAACGAAATAAGAGGGGAGAGGAGGGGAGAGAAGGTTTTAGGTCCGCGGTGCAACATGGTTTGAGGTGGCTCTCACGCACCCACTCTCATCACTCCAACAAGACAACGCCACTCACAAGGCACTGACACCCAACAACACGGAGCAACAAGCAACACCGACAAAACACATATGACATGATGCCATGCATGATGTGACGATGCAAACTAAATGATGATGCAACAAATAAAACTAATCACACGACGGAAACGGAAATAAAGGGGAATCTTCTGGAACGTCGGCATCGGGCTGTCACAGCGTGGAACACCACAACGTAATGGTGTGTCCGAACGTCGTAATCGTACTTTATTAGAGATGGTGCGATCTATGATGTCTCTTACCGATTTGCCGTTATCGTTTTGGGGTTATGCATTAGAAACAGCTGCATTCACTTTAAATAGAGCACCATCGAAATCCGTTGAGACGACACCATATCAACTGTGGTATGGCAAAAGACCAAAGTTGTCGTTTCTTAAAGTTTGGGGATGTGATGCTTATGTCAAAAAGCTTCAGCCTGAAAAGCTGGAACCCAAACCGGAAAAGTGTGTCTTCATAGGTTACCCAAAAGAGACAGTTGGGTATACCTTCTATCTCAAATCCGAGGGCAAAGTGTTTGTTGCTAAGAACGGAGCTTTTCTCGAGAAGGAGTTTCTCTCGAGAGAATTGAGTGGGAGGAAGATAGAACTTGATGAGGTTGTCGAACCTCGCATCCCTTTGGATGGTGGCGCAGGGCAAGGGAAAACCCCTGTCGTTGCGACGCCGGTTGAGGAGGAATTTAATGATGATGATCATGAAACTCCGGATCAAGTTCCTGTCGGACCTTACAGGTCGATGAGACCACGTACTGCTCCTGAGTGGTACGGTAATCCCGTCTTATCAATTATGTTGTTGGACAATAATGAGCCTACGAATTATGAAGAAGCAATGGTGGGCCCGGATTCCAACAAATGGCTGGAGGCCATGAAATCCGAGATAGGATCTATGTATGAAAATAAAGTGTGGACTTTGGAAGTACTACCTGAAGGTCGCAAGGCTATTCAGAACAAATGGATCTTTAAGAAGAAGACGGACGCTGACGGTAATGTGACCGTTTATAAAGCTCGACTTGTGGCAAAGGGTTTTTCACAAGTTCAAGGAATTGACTATGATGGGACATTCTCAACCGTAGTGATGCTTAAGTCCGTCCGAATCATGTTAGCGATAGCTGCATTTTTCGATTATGAAATATGGCAGATGGATGTCAAAACGGCGTTCCTTCATGGTTTCCTTAGGGAAGAGTTGTATATGATGCAACCCGAAGGTTTTGTCGATCCTAAAAATGCTAACATGTCGCCGTAAATGGTTACCCAGATCCGGAGGACTCTAAGTCGCAGACCGGATACGTATTTATTCTTAATGGGGGTGCGGTAAGCTGGTGCAGTTCCAAGCAAAGCGTCGTAGCTGATTCTACATGTGAAGCGAAGTACATGGCTGCCTCGGAGGCGGCTAAGGAGGGTGTCTGGATGAAGCAGTTCATGACGGATCTTGGAGTGGTGCCAAGTGCACTGGATCCAATAACCTTGTTCTGTGACAACACTGGTGCCATTGCCTTAGCAAAGGAACCAAGGTTTCACAAGAAGACCAGACACATCAAACGACGCTTCAACCTCATCCGCGACTACGTCGAAGAGGAGCACGTAAATATATGCAAGGTGCACACGGATCTGAATGTAGCAGACCCGCTGACTAAACCTCTTCCACGGCCAAAACATGATCGACACCAGAACTGTATGGGTGTTAGATTTATTACAATGTAATTCACATGGTGATGTGAGGGCTAGATTATTGACTCTAGTGCAAGTGGGAGACTGTTGGAATTATGCCCTAGAGGCAATGATAAATAAGTTATTATTATAATTCATGTATCAAGAAAATCGTTTATTATCCATGCTTTAATTGTATTTAATGAAGACTTAGATACATGTGTAGATACATAGGCAAAACACTGTCCCTAGCAAGCCTCTAGTTGGCTAGCGATTTGATCAACGATAGTCAGGGTCTTCTGACTATGTACAAGGTGTTGTTGCTTGATAACTGGATCACAACATTGAGTGAATCATGTGATGGACTAGACCCAAACTAATGAACGTAGCATGTTGATCGTGCCATTTTGTTGCTACTATTTTCTGCGTGTCAAGTATTTATTCCTATGACCATGAGATCATATAACACACTGGCACTAGAGGAATGCCTTGTGTGTATCAAACGTCACAACATAACTGGGTGACCATAAAGATGCTCTACAGGTCTCTCCGAAGGTGTCCGTTGAGTTAGTATGGTTCAAGACTGGGATTTGTCACTCCGTGTGATGGAGAGGTATCTCGGGGCCCACTCGGTAATACAACATCACACACAAGCCTTGCTAGCAATGTGACTTAGTGTAAGTCAAGGGATCTTGTATTACGGAACGAGTAAAGAGACTTGCCGGTAAACGAGATTGAAATAGGTATGCCGATACTGACGATCGAATCTCGGGCAAGTAACATACCGAAGGACAAAGGGAATGACATACGGGATTATATGAATCCTTGGCACTGAGGTTCAATCGATAAGATCTTCGTAGAATATGTAGGATCCAATATGGGCATCCAGGTCCCGCTATTGGATATTGGCCGAGGAGTCCCTCGGGTCATGTCTACATAGTTCTCGAACCCGCAGGGTCTGCACACTTAAGGTTCGGCGATGTTTTATGCATATTTGAGTTATATGGTTGGTTACCGAATGTTGTTCGGAGTCCTGGATGAGATCACGGACGTCATGAGGGTTTCCGTAATGGTCTGGAGACGAAGATTGATATATAGGATGACCTCATTTGATTACCGGAAAGTTTTCGGGCATTACCGGGAATGTACCGGGAGTAACAAATGGGTTCCAGATGTTCACCGAGGGGGGGGGAGCCCACCAGGGGAAGCCCATAGACCTTAGGGGTGCCGCACCAGACCTTAGTGGGCTGGTGGGACAGCACAAGAGGCCCTATGCGAAGGAGATAAACAAATCAAAGAGAAAAAAAGGGGGAAGTGGGAAGGTGGAGGACTCCACTTTCCAATTCTAGTTGGACTAGGATTGGAGGAGGCGGACTCCTCCCCTTGGTTCGGCCGACCCCTTGGGGCTCCCTTGATCCTCAAGGCAAGGCCCTCCCCCTCCCTCCTATATATACTGAGGTATTAGGGCTGATTTGAGACAACTTTGCCACGGCAGCCCGACCACATACCTCCACGGTTTTTCCTCTAGATCCTGTTTCTTTGGAGCTCGGGCGGAGCCCTGCTGGAATAGATCACCACCAACCTCCGGAGCACCGTCACGCTGCCGGAGAACTCATCTACCTCTCCGTCTCTCTTGCTGGATCAAGAAGGCTGAGATCATCGTCGCGCTGTACGTGTGCTGAACGCGGAGGTGCCGTCCGTTCGGCACTAGATCGGAGCGGATCGTGGGACGGATCGCGGGACGGTTCATGGGACGGTTCGCGGGGCGGATAGAGGGACATGAGGACGTTCCACTACATCAACCGCGTTTCTTAATGCTTCCTGCTGTGCGGTCTACAAGGGTACGTAGATCCAAATCTCCTCTCATAGATGGACATCATCATGATAGGTATTGGGTGTGCGTAGGAATTTTTTTGTTTCCCATACCACGTTCCCCAACATGTAGTGCTTTGATTTGTGATGAAACTAATAAAACTTTGCAATGAGTATATGGTTTCTTCATGACTAATGTGAATCCATGGACATGCGCAATCTCACCTCCACATATTTTGCTAGCCTCTTTGGTACCGTGCATTGCCCATTCTCACCTTGAGGATTGGTGCGAACTTCGCTAGTGCATCCAAACCCCATGGCATGATATGCTCTCTCACACATAAACCTTTCTATATCTTCCTCAAAACAGCCACCATACCTACCTATCATGGCATTTCCATAGCCATTCTGAGATATATTGATATGCAAATTTCACCGTTACTACATACGACTAGTTCATTCATCACCATACTGCTATGCATGATCATATATAGATGACATAACATTTGTGGCAAAGCCACCATTCATTTATATTCCTGATACATGTCACACTAGATCATTGCACATCCTCGTACACTGCAAGAGGCATTCATATTGAGTCATATTTCTTCATATCGAGCTTTCATGAGTTGTAAGTAAATAAAAGTGTATTGATCATCATTATTAGATCATTGTCCTAGTGAGGAAAAGATGATGCAGACTATGATTCCCCTACAAGTCGGGAAGTGACTCCAGATGAAGAATAAAAAACGGGGGAGGCCAAATGAGCCTACCATAAAAAGAGAGAGAGAGAGAGATGAAAAAATGAATGAGAGAAAAAGAGAGAATGGACTTTGCTACTACCATTTACCACACTTGTGCCTCAAAATAGCACCATGTTCCTCATATATGGAGTCTCATGATATGTCATTTTCATATTCTAGTGGAAATCATATTATCATTATTATAAACTTGGCTTGCATATTCCAATGACATGCTTCCTCAAATGCCCGAGGTCTTCATGAGCAAGCAAGTTGGATGCACACCCCCACTTAGCTTCATTTGAGATTTCATAGACTTATAGCTCTAGTGCATTATTTGCATGGCAATCCCTACTCCTTGCATTGACATCTACCGACGGGAATCTCCATATCCGGTTGGTATGCCTAGTTGATGTGAGACTATCTTATTCACTTTTACCCCTTTGATATCTACCACCATATTCTATCCCACCTTATGCTATGTCCATGGCTCACGCTCATGTATTGGATGAAGAACAAAAAGTTGATTCACTTTTAAAAAGTATGATCCAATTGACCGACTTAGACACTATGGTGCTTGACATGTGTATTAATGTGGTGAAGACGGAGCCATGCTTTGCTAATATGAAAGATTAATGGGGTAAACAATCTTTTAGGATCGTATACTTTGAAAGATTGATAATTTTGTTGCTTGTGATTACAATTATTACTGTTGATATTTGTTAATTCATCATTTTATAATGAGAATACATGCAAAATATTACATAATGGGTAGCACGTCACATCAAAAATTATGTTTTTATGATTTACCCACACGAGGACGAGCAGGAATTAAGCTTGGGGATGTTTGATACCTCTACAATGTATATATAATTTTTGGTTGTTCCATGCTGTTATATTAACATCCTAGGATACTTTTTGGGTCATAATTCACCAATTTATATTAGTTTTGAGCACTAACCTATTAACCCAGTGCCTATGGCCAGTTGATGGTTTCTGCGTGTTGTTTGTTTTTCAGGTTTTCAGTACCAAACGGAGTCCAATTGCCACGAAACTTTTTAATTATTTTTTCTGGACAAAAAGAAGACATGGAAGCTTTGGGAGGAGACCTGAAGTCACATGAGGGGGCCACAAGCCAACATGGCGCGACCAGGGGGTGGCCGTGTCCTGATGGCTTGTGCCTCCATGTTGGCCCCTCTTGCTCCGTTCTCTAGCCTACAAATTCACAAATATTTGAGAAACCCTAAATATCAGCGTCAAACACTTTTTACGCTGCCGCAACTCTCTGTTCCACGCCGACCCATCTGGAGTTCTGTTCTGACACCCTCCTGGAGAGGGGTCGACCACGAAGGGCCTCTTCATCAACCTTGCTACCCTCGTGATGATGTGTGAGTAGTCCACCATAGACCTACAGGTCTGTAGTTAGTATCTAGATGGCTATCTCTCTCTCTCTCTTGATCTTCAATACAATGATCATCACATCTTCTCTTTGATCCATCCGATGTAATTTTTTGTATGGTGTTTTTGTTGGGATCCGAAGAATTTTGTGTTTATGTTCAGATTATTCATGAAAAATATTTGTGTCTTCTCTGAAATTATTATGATTCTTATTTGCATGATCATCATGGCTTTGTAATTCTCTCCTATATATTGAATTGTTGTGGCCAAGTAGTTTGGTATTTCTTTAATGAGAGTGGTACGTTGTAGTGGGTTCAACCTGCCGAATTTCTATGTCCCAGTGCTAGAAGGGGACAAGTTCCGTCTTTGTGTTTCTACCACTAAGGATAAAACGATGGGGTTTATTCATATTGATTGATTTTATATTTTATACATCATGTCATCGTTCTCCGAGCATTAATATTTTTTACTTAATACTCTAGATCCATGTTGGATAGCGGTCGATGGATGGAGTAATACTTGTAGGTGCACGCAGGAGTCAGCCTATTTTCTTATGGAGGTGATGCCTATATACACATGATCATTGCCGTAAAAATCACATAACTATCCGTTGTTCTATCAATTGCCTAACAGTAACTGTTTTACCCACCATATGTTGCTTTCATGAGAGATGCCACTAGATAACACTATGCTCCCTGGGTCTATTCACTTATATATTCAAAAAACTTATAATTTCCTCGCTGTTATTATTTGTCTTTTATTTTATTTTGCAAGTTACAACTACCTACAATTATCTACACACCTCATTTACTTGCAAATAATGAGATCAAGGGGACTGACAACCCTCTTGCCTGCGTTGGGTGCAAGTTGTTTGTTATTTTGTGTGCAATCGCTCAAGACGGTTGATGATTGCTATTCCTGTTGGTTTTATATACCTTGGTTTCTTAATCGAGGGAAATACTTACTCGCATTGTGCTTGATTATCCGTTCCTCCTCATGGAAAACCCAACGCAGACCACAAGTATCAAGGCCGAAGGCGAATGTGGCCCGCCATGCCAAGGAGCAAGACCGCATGCTTCGTAGGTTGTCGAGCATGAGGTGGAGCTCCGAAAACTCCGACCTGATGGATGGCCCCACCTCCAGTTCCAACAACGAGCACATTTGTATGCCAACGCCTACACTGAGAAGGGGCACAACCGCGTCAATGACAGGAAGGGGAAGGGGTCGGCAAGGAAATGGTGATTTCCTCTGCACTTCCCTATTTTGTTGTATTTGAAATATGTTTTAAGTAGTTTGTAGTATGGATTTGCCGAAGAAGTCCGATGAACTATGCCCCTTTTGTCCAGCGATGCAATGTGATGTAATGAACTGCGTGTTGTTCTAGTTTTACTTAGCGTAGCATGTGTTTGTATGTTTTTGTGGGTTCGTATATCGAAAGCACAACTTATCCCTGTGTGGTTTTCGTAATTAACAACAACATATAGTTCATTAAACTAATGAGTCTATCAAGTATATTTCAGGAAAGTTAATGAATGGATTGGCTAGGAATTGTTAGAAGGATCCTCTAAGATGCTAAGAACACCTATTGGCAAAAGCTTCAAGACACTACAATTTATTTTATATGAGAAATCACAATTAAGTACATAGGAAAACCAACACTATTAAAAGGCTATTAGGTACTAGTGATGATATGGTTTCTCAAGTGCTTAGAGATATGCCACCAAAAGACTCAACCAAATTATCACAATAGAGTAGGTCCAAAATCCTAAACTACCAAAATTGGTGGAACCAAGATTTCCATTTCGGTTCCATTGAGTTAGCCCAAGACAGAACCTATGCCAAACCTTAACAACTCGGTACAACCGAGACTGAGTTCGGTGAAATCAAAAATTAGTGACTGCTACATGTAAACTACGTTGGGATTTTCCTCGAAGAGGAGGGGAGATGCAACACAATAGAGATAAGTATTTCCCTCAATGAGAACCAAGGCTATCGAACCAATAGGAGTATTAAGAAAACTCTCGTCGTAAACACCTAGACACACAACCAAACACTTGCACCAAACGCGGGCAAGAGGGTTGTCAAGCCCGTTGAACTCGGTACTTCACTAGTGCAGAAAAGCCTAGTTATGGCATGGCAAAAATGGCCTTGCAGGCGTGGAACCCCGACGCCACCAATATGACGCCAGGGTTAGCAAATAGTGGTGGCGTTGGATCCTATGCCAGCATTATGTGACATGTTGTTGCCGTCCCCCTTTGTCAAATGCCATCAATTTATTTTATTAACAATACTAAAAAAATACTACTTCAGAAACTAAGAGATTAAACTTCACAAAAGGTACTAATCAACTAAACATACTTATAAACTCCAGAGTTTAAAACTTAGTACTGATCACCTACACATACTCATAATTAAACTTCAGAGTTTAAAACTACTCTTCATCAAGGATTATGCTCAGCTTGCGAAGCTTCTTCCGATTGTTTTCTCCTTCTTTTTTGGACTGAGCAATGTCTCTCTTTAGGTTAGTGTTCTTTATCCTGAGTTCTTTTTTTGGCTTCTTGAGGATGTCCCTTGATACGTCTCAAACGTATCTATAATTTTTTATGGTTTCACGTTGTTATCTTGTCAACTTTGGATGTTTTATGTATCTTTTATATCTTTTTTGGGACTAACTTATTAATTCAGTGCCAGTTCCTGTTTTTTCTGTGTTTTTGACTCTTTTTAGATCTGATTTTGGAACGGAGTCCAAACGGAATAAAATCCCCGAAATAAATTTTTCCAGAACAGAAGAAGATCGGGGGACTTGAGGGCCAAGGCAGGAAAGCCACAGGGGGCCCACAAGCCCTGTAGCCGCCGCCATGGGGGTCGCGGCTACCAGGCTTGTGGCCTCCCTGGCGCTCCCCTGCCCTAGCTCTTTGGCCTATAAATTCCCTAAAATCGCAGAGAAAATCAGGGCATCCACGAAAACACTTTCCGCCGCCGCAAGCTTCCGTTTCCGCGAGATCTCATCTGGAGACCCTTCCCGGTGCCCTGCCGGAGGGGACTTTGGAGTTGGAGGGCTTCTATATCAACATCATCGCCTCTCCAATGACTCGTGAGTAGTCCACTTCAGACCTACGGGTCCGTAGTTAGTAGCTAGATGGCTTCTTCTCTCTCTTGGATCTTCAATACAAAGTTCTCCATGATCTTCATGGAGATCTATCCGATGTAATCCTCTTTGGCGGTGTGTTTGTCAAGATCCCATGAATTGTGGATTTCTAATCAGATTATCTATGAATTATATTTGAGTCTTTGCTGATTTCTTATATGCATCATTTGATATCCTTGTAAGTCTCTCCGAGTCTTGGGTTTTGTTTGGCCAACTAGATCTATGATTCTTGCACTAGGAAAAGTGCTTGGTTTTGGGTTCATACCGTGTGGTGACCTTTCCCAGTGACAGAAGGGGCAGCAAGGCACGCATCGTGTTGTTGCCATAAAGGGTAACATGATGGGCTTTCATCATAGATTTGAGATTGTCCATCTACATCATGTCATCTTGCTTAAGGCATTACTCTGTTCTTTTGAACTTAATACACTAGATGCATGCTGGATAGCGGTCGACGTGTGGAGTAATAGTAGTAGATGCAGAAAGTATCGGTCTACTTGTTTTGGATGTGATGCCTATAGATATAATCATTGCCATAGATAATGTCACGAATTTGCACGGTTCTATCAATTGCTCGACAGTAATTCGTTGACCCACTGTCTACTTGCTTTCATGAGAGAAGCCACTAGTGAACACTACGGCCCCCGAGTCTATTCACAACTATCATCTCCACTTTTACTTTTACTTTGCTTTGTTTACTCTTTGCTTTCAGTTCTCACTTTGCAAACAATCTATAAGGGATTGGCAACCCGTTCATAGCGTTGGGTGCAAGCTCTTTGTGTTTGTGCAGGTACTTGTGACTTGACGCGATCCTCCTACTGGATCGATACCTTGGTTCTCAAACTGAGGGAAATACTTACCGCTGCTGTGCTACATCACCCTTTCCTCTTAAAGGGAACACCAACGCAAGGATCCAAGGCCGCGGGGAAATCCTTTGCATATTTGCCAAGGAAGTCCCTATAGGCGTAGCCCGTAGCAGAAGGATTCCTGGCGCCGTTGCCAGGGAAGGTCTGTTGACGCAGTAGCAAAAGGATTTCTGGCGCCGTTGCCGCGGAGAGATCAAGTCAAGATCTATCCAAGTAGGTGTCACAAACTCATCTCTTGGATTTACCTTTTTTGCTAGTTGCCTCTCGTTTTCCTCTCCCCCACTTCACATTTGTCATTTTCATTTGCCTTTCTCCCTTGCCGTTTTCATTTGCCTTTTTGCCTTTCTCCTTTGCCGTTTCCTTTTGCCTTTTGCCGTTTTCCTTTGCCGGTTTTCTTGATTGCTTGTGTTCTTGTTGGTTTGTTGAAGTCATCATGGCTGAAAACACCAAACTTTGCGACTTCTCGAGTACTAATAATAATGATTTTATTAGTACTCCAATTGCTCCCGCCACTAGTGCGGAATCTTATGAAATCAACGCTGCCTTGCTGAATCTTGTTATGAAAGAGCAATTCTCTGGCCTTCCTAGTGCAGATGCCGCATCCCATCTCAATACCTTCATTGAACTTTGCGATATGCAAAAGAAAAGAGATGTGGATAATGATGTTGTTAAGTTGAAGCTTTTTCCTTTCTCGTTGCGAGATCGCGCAAAAACTTGGTTTTCTTCTTTGCCTAAAAATAGTATCGATTCTTGGGATAAGTGCAAAGATGCTTGCATATCCAAGTGTTTTCCGCCGGCTAAGATTATCTCTCTCCGTAACGATATCATGAATTTCAAGCAACTTGATCATGAACACGTTGCACAATCTTGGGAGAGGATGAAGTTAATGATTAGAAATTGTCCCGCTCATGGCTTGAGTTTGTGGATGATTATACAAATCTTTTACGCTGGTTTGAATTTTGCTTCTCGCAATATCTTGGACGCCGCCTCAGGTGGAACGTTCATGGAAATCACGTTAGGAGACGCTACAAAACTCCTAGACAATATCATGACCAACTACTCTCAGTGGCACACTGAAAGGTCACCTGCTAGCAAAAAGGTACACGCTATAGAAGAAATTAACTCGCTTAGTGCTAAGATGGACGAGTTGATAAATTTGGTTGCTAGTTGAAATGCTCCTTTAGATCCTAATGACATGCCACTATCTTGCTTTATTGAGAATAGCAACGCTAGTTTGGACGTTAATTTTGTTGGTAGTAACAATTTTGGCAACAACAATGCTTTTAGAGGAAACTATGTTCCTAGGCCTTTTCCTAGTAACTCCTCTAACAATTATGGCAATTCCTACAACAACACTTATGGAAATCACAACAAATTACCCTATGATTTAGAGAGTAATATCAAAGAGTTCATCAACTCTCAAAAGATTTTCAATGCGTCAATAGAGGAAAAACTACTCAAAATAGACGATTTGGCTAAGAGCGTTGATAGGATGTCTTGTGATATTGATGCTTTGAAAGTTAGATGTGCTCCTCCCAAGGTCAACTTGGATGAAACTTTAAAAGCTATGCGTGTCTCCATGAATGAGTGCAAAGAAAGAACCGCCCAAATTCGCGCTAGGCATGAATGGTTTAAAAGGGTGCGTTCTAGTGATGCAAATCACGAAGATCTTAAAGTGCTTGGTGTGACTCCTCTTGAATCTTTGTTTTCGCGTGTCAAACCTATTGATGAAGGGGCTGGATATGAATCCACTTTGGTTGAAAAACACCCCAATGATTCGGAGTCCACCTATCTTGATGATAAAGGTGTGGAGAGTGGAGTAGAAGAAATCAAAATATTGGGGAGTAATGATACTCCCACTTTGGATTTCAAGGAATTCAATTATGATATTTTCTCCTCGTTTGAATGCATTTCTTTGATGCAATCCATTGCAAACTCTCCACATGCTTATAGCCAAAGCAAAGCCTTTAGCGCTCATATCGTAGATGCTATGATGAAATCTCTTGAAGAGAAGCTTGAATTAGAAGTCTCTATACCTAGAAAACTTCATGATGAGTGGGAACCTACTATCAAAATCAAAATAAAAACTATGAATGCAATGCTTTGTGTGATTTGGGTGCTAGTGTTTCCGTGATTCCAAAGTCTTTATGTGACATTCTTGGTTTTCATGAGATTGAAGAGCGTTCTCTTAATTTGCATCTTGCGGATTCTACTGTCAAGAAACCCATGGGAAGGATCGATGATGTTCTTATTGTTGCAAATAAGAACTATGTACCCGTGGATTTCATTGTACTTGACATAGATTGCAATCCTTCATGTCCCATTATTCTTGGTAGACCTTTCCTAAGGACTATTGGTGCTATCATCGATATGAAGGAAGGGAATATTAGATTTCAATTTCCTCTAAAGAAGGGCATGGAGCATTTTCCTAGAAAGAAAATAAGATTGCCTTATGAATCTATGATGAGGGCTACTTATGGTTTGAGCACCAAAGATGGCTATACGTGATTCCATCACCTTTTGCCTAGATAAGGGCGTTAAACAATAGCGCTTGTGTTGAGGAACGTCGCATGGGAAACAAAAATTTTCCTACGCGCACGAAGACCTATCATGGTGATGTCCATCTACGAGAGGGGATGAGTGATCTACGTACCCTTGTAGATCGTACAGCAGAAGCGTTAGTGAACGCGGTTGATGTAGTGGAACGTCCTCACGTCCCTCGATCCGCCCCGCGAACAATCCCGCGATCAGTCCCACGATCTAGTACCGAACGGACGGCACCTCCGCGTTCAGCACACGTATAGCTCGACGATGATCTCGGCCTTCTTGATCCAATAAGAGAGACAGAGAGGTAGAAGAGTTCTCCGGCAGCGTGACGGCGCTCCGGAGGTTGGTGATGACCTTGTCTCAGCAGGGCTCCGCCCGAGCTCCGCAGAAACGCGATCTAGAGGAAAAACCATGGAGGTATGTGGTCGGGATGCCGTGGGAAAGTCGTCTCAAATCAGCCCTGAAACCTCCGTATATATAGGTGGGAGGGAGGGGGCCTTGCCTTGGGGCTCAAGGAGCCCCAAGGGGGTCGGCCGAGTCCAAGGGGAAGGACTCTCCCCCCCCAAACCGAGTTGGACTAGGTTTGGTGGGAGGGAGTCCCCCTTCCTTCCCACCTCCTCCCTTTTTTTTTCTTTCTCTCTTGATTTTCGTCTCCTTGGCGCATAGAGCCTTTTTGGCTGTCCCACCAGCCCACTAAGGGCTGGTGTACCACCCTCAAGGCCTATGGGCTTCCCCGGGGTGGGTTGCCCCCCCGGTGAACTCCCGGAATCCATTCGTCATTCCCGGTAACTCCGAAAACCTTCCGGTAATCAAATGAGGTCATCCTATATATCAATCTTCGTTTCCGGACCATTCCGGAAACCCTCGTGACGTCCGTGATCTCATCCAGGACTCCGAACAACATTCGGTAACCAACCATATAACTCTAATACGCATAAAACAACGTCGAACCTTAAGTGTGCAGACCCTGCGGGTTCGAGAACTATGTAGACATGACCCGAGAGACTCCTCGATCAATATCCAATAGCGGGACCTGGATGCCCATATTGGATCCTACATATTCTACGAAGATCTTATCATTTGAACCTCAGTGCCAAGGATTCATATAATCCCGTATGTCATTCCCTTTGTCCTTCGGTATGTTACTTGCCCGAGATTCGATCGTCAGTATCCGTATACCTATTTCAATCTCGTTTACCGGCAAGTCTCTTTACTCGTTCCGTAATACAAGATCCCGCAACTTACACTAAGTCACATTGCTTGCAAGGCTTGTGTGTGATGTTGTATTACCGAGTGGGTCCCGAGATACCTCTCCCTCACACGGAGTGACAAATCCCAGTCTTGATCCATACTAACTCAACTAACACCTTCGGAGATACCTGTAGAGCACCTTTATAGTCACCCAGTTACGTTGCGACGTTTGATACACACAAAGCATTCCTCCGGTGTCCGTGAGTTATATGATCTCATGGTTATAGGAACAAATACTTGACACGCAGAAAACAGTAGCAACAAAATGACACGATCAACATGCTACGTCTATTAGTTTGGGTCTAGTCCATCACATGATTCTCCTAATGATGTGATCCCGTTATCAAGTGACAACACTTGCCTATGGCCAGGAAACCTTGACCATCTTTGATCAACGAGCTAGTCAACTAGAGGCTTACTAGGGACAGTGTTTTGTCTATGTATCCACACAAGTATTGTGTTTCCAATCAATACAATTATAGCATGGATAATAAACGATTATCATGAACTAAGAAATATAATAATAACTAATTTATTATTGCCTCTAGGGCATATTTCCAACAGCTTGTTGGGAGGCAACCCAACGAATCTACCCTTTTTCTTTCTGTTTTGTGTTTCCCACACTTTCATAATTCTGTTATGATTGTGTTTTTTGTGTTTCTTTTGCGTTTGTGCCAAGTAAAACCGTTATGATTAGTCTTGGGGATGATTGTTTGGTCATGCTGGAAAATAAAAAAACTTTCTGCTCACGTAAAGAATTTTCATTTTTTTGTGTAAGAGATTTTGAGTTGATTCTTTTTGCTGCTGATTGCTACGCAAATTCTTCAGACTGTCGTAATTTTTCAGAATTTTTCAAGTACCAGAAGTATACGAAGTATACAGATTGCTACAGACTGGTCTGCTGTTAACAAATTCTGTTTTTGTTGAGTTGGTTGCTTATTTTTGATGAAACTATGGATAGTATCGGGGGGTATTAGCCATGGAAGTTTTAAAATACAGTAACCCAACATCAACATAAGTATAATTTAAGTTTTCTACAGTACCTAAGGAAGTGGTGGTTTGCTTTCTTATACTAATGTTATCACGAGTTTCTGTTTAAGTTTCGTGTTGTAAAGTTTTCAAGTTTTGGGTGAAGTTCTTATGGACAAAAAGATAAAGAGTGGCAAGAGATCAATCTTGGGGATTCCCAAGGCACCCCAAGTTGATTCAAGTATGCCGTAAAAGCCTAAGCTTGGGGATGCCCCGGGAAGGCATCCCCTCTTTCGTCTTCAATCCATTGGTAACGTTACTTGGGGCTATATTTTTATTCACCACATGTTATGTGTTTTGCTTGGAGCGTCCTATATCGTAGGAGTCTTTTATTTTTGTTGTGTCACAATCTTCCTTGCTGCACACCTAGAGAGAGAGACATGCACTCACCGTGATTTTGTCGAGCTTCACTTATATCCTTTGGTTAGACAATTCAGCTCACATGTGCTTCACTTATATCTTTTGAGCTAGTTGATTTTGCTCTATGTGCTTCACTTATATCTTTTAGAGCACGGAAGCGCGTGGCTTGGTAGTTGATCTATGCTATGAAAGTAGTCTCAAAAGGGGTAGTTATCCAAAGGGATATGAAAACTTCCACCTTCATGTGCATTGAATAGTTAGAGAAGTTTGATTCATCTCAATTAGTTTTGAGTTGTGGTTGTGGTAATATTGAAGTTATACTAGTAAAGTGTTGTGGATCTAGAAATACTTGTGTTGAAGTTAGTGATTCCCGTAGCATGCACGTATGGTGAACCGTTGTGTGATGAAGTCTGAGCATGATTAGTTCATTGATTGTCATCCTTTGTGTGGCGGTCGAGATCGTGCGATGGTTTGTACCTACCAACCCTTCCCCTAGGACTATGCGTTGAATGCTTTGTTTCGATTACTACTAAAACTTTTGCAACAAGCATATGAGTTCTTCATGACTAATGTTGAGTCCATGGTTTAGATGCACTTTCACCTTCCACCATCACTATCTTTTTTAGTGCCGTGCAACTTTCGCCGGTGCACAAAACCCACCATTAGCCTCCCTCAAAACAGCCACCATACCTACCTACTATGGCTTTTTCAAAGCCATTCCGAGATATATTGCCATGCAACTACCACCGTTCCGTCTCATGACATGTGCCACCACTTCCATATTGCCATTGCATGATCATAAGATAGCTAGCATGATGTTTCCATTGATGTCTATGCCATGCTAGATCATTTTCACGGTACACTACCGAAGGCATTCCATATAGAGTCATCATTGCTCTAAGTTTTGAGTTGTAAGTGTGATGATCATCATTGATGGAGCATTGTCCCATGTGAGGAAATAAAAGAGGCCAGCGAAGCCCATTTACAAAAAGAGGCCAAAGATGCCCACCAAAATAAAAAAATAAATGAAAATAATAATAATAAAAGAGGCCAAAGATCCTACCAAAAAAATGAGAGAAAAAGAGAGAAGGGACAACGCTACTATCTTTCCACACTTGTGCTTATTAAGCACCATAATCTTCATGATTGAGAGTCTCTCGTTTTGTCACCACCATATAACTAGTGGGAAATTTTCATTATATAACTTGGCTTGTATATTCCAATGATAGGCTTCCTCAACATTGCCTTAGGTCTTCGTGAGCAAGCAAGTTGGATGCACACCCACTAGTTTTCTTTAAGAGCTTTCACATACTCGTAGCTCTAGTGCATCATTTGTATGGCAATCCCTACTCATTCACATTGATATCTATTGATGAGCATCTCCACGGCTCATTGATATGCCTATTTAATATGACCATCTTCTCCTTGTTTGTCTTGCAACCATGGCTCACGCTCATGTACTGCGTGAGAGCTGAAAAAGTTTGAGAAAGTAAAGGTGTGAAAACAATTACTTGGCCAATACCGAGGTTGTGCATGATTTAAATTCGTTGTGCAAGGATGATAGAGCATAGCCAGACTATATGACTTTGTAGGGATAACTTTCTTTTGGCCTTGTTATTTTGGAAGTTCATGATTACCTTGCTAGTTTGCTTGAAGTATTATTCTCTCCACATCAATAGCAAACTATTGTTTTGAATCTAATGGATCTGAACCTTCACGTCACATAAGAGGAGTTACAAAGGACATCTATGCTAGGTAGCATGAAAGCATCAAAAATTCATTCTTTATCACTTCCCTACTCGAGGACGAGCAGGAGTTAAGCTTGGGGATGCTTGATACGTCTCAAACGTATCTATAATTTTTGATGGTTTCACGCTGTTATTTTGTTAACTTTGGATGTTTTATGCACCTTTTATATCTTTTTTGGGACTAACTTATTAATTCAGTGCCAGTTCCTGTTTTTTCTGTGTTTTTGACTCTTTTCAGATCTGATTTTGAAACGGAGTCCAAACGGAATAATATCCCCGAAATAAATTTTTCCAGAACAGAAGAAGATCGGGGGACTTGAGGGCCAAGGCACGAGAGCCACGAGGGGGGCCACAAGCCCTATAGCCGCCGCCAGGGGGCCCGCGACTACCAGGCTTGTGGCCTCCCTCGCGCTCCCCTGCCCTAGCTCTTTGGCCTATAAATTCCCTAAAATCGCAGAAAAAATCAGGGCATGCACGAAAACACTTTTCCGCCGATGCAAGCTTCCGTTTCCGCGAGATCTCATCTGGAGACCCTTCCCGGTGCCCTTCCGGAGGGGACTTTGGAGTTGGAGGGCTTCTACATCAACATCATCGCCTCTCCAGTGACTCGTGAGTAGTCCACTTCATACCTACGGGTCCGTAGTTAGTAGCTAGATGACTTCTTCTCTCTCTTGGATCTTCAATACAAAGTTCTCCATGATCTTCATGGAGATCTATCCGATGGAATCCTCTTTGGAGGTGTGTTTGTCGAGATCCGATGAATTGTGGATTTGTGATCTGATTATCTATGAATTATATTTGAGTCTTTGCTGATTTCTTATATGCATGATTTGATATCCTTGTAAGTCTCTCCGAGTCTTGGGTTTTGTTTGGCCAACTAGATCTATGATTCTTGCAATGGGAGAAGTGCTTGGTTTCGGGTTCATACCGTGTGGTGACCTTTCCCATTGACAGAAGGGGCAGCAAGGCACGCATTGTGTTGTTTCCATCAAGGGTAACATGATGGGCTTTCATTATAGATTTGAGATTGTCCATCTACATCATGTCATCTTGCTTAAGGCTTTACTCTGTTCTTTTGAACTTAATACACTAGATGCATGCTGGATAGCGGTCGACGTGTGGAGTAATAGTAGTAGATGCAAAAAGTATCGGTCTACTTGTTTTGGACGTGATGCCTGATATGTCTCCATCGTATCTACTTTTCCAAACTCTTTTGCCCTTGTTTTGGACTCTAATTTGCATGATTTGAATGGAACTAACCTGGACTGACGCTGTTTTCAGCAGAATTGCCTTGGTGTTATTTTTGTGCAGAAATCAAAGATCTCCAAACGTCCTAAAAATTTACGGGGAGAAGTTTTGGAAAATATAAAAAATGTCTGCGCCAAGTTCCACCTTAGGGGGTGGGCCAGTGAGCCACAAGCCCTGGCTCCGCCACCACCCCCCTGGTGGTGGTGGGCAGGCTTGTGGGGCCCACACGGCTCTGCCGCCCCCAACCTCAGGTCTATAAGTCCCCTTTCGTCCCAGAAAAAATAAAAAGAGAAGTTTTTATCGCATTTACGATACGGAGGCGCCGCCACCATCTGTTCTTCATCTGGAGGGCAGATCTAGAGTCCGTCTTGGGCTCTGGAGAGGGGAAATCGTCGCCATCGTCATCATCAACCTTCTTCCCTCTCCAATTCCATGAAGCTCTTCGTCGTTCGTGAGTAATCTATTCGTAGGCTCTCTGGGCGGTGATGAGTAGGATGAGTGTTGGAAATATACCCTAGAGGCAATAATAAAATGGTTATTATCATATTTCCTTGTTCTTGATAATCGTCTATTGTTCATGCTATAATTGTATTAACAGGAAACAGTAATACATGTGTGAATAAATAGATCACTATGTGTCCCTAGCAAGCCTCTAGTTGGCTAGCTCGTTAGCCAATAGATGATCATGGTTTCCTGATTATGGGCATTAGATGTCATTGATAACGGGATCACATCATTGGGAGAATGATGTGATGGACAAGACCCAATCCTAAGCATAGCACTAGATCGTATTGTTCGTATGCTAAAGCTTTTCTAATGTGAAGTGTATTTTCCTTCGACCGTGAGATTGTGCAACTCCCGGATACCGTAGGAGCGCTTTGGGTGTATCAAACGTCACAACGTAACTGGGTGACTATAAAGGTGCACTACGGGTATCTCTGAAAGTGTCTGTTGGGTTGGTACGAATCGAGATCGGGATTTGTCACTCCGTGTGACGGAGAGGTATCTCTGGGCCCACTCGGTAGAACCTCATCATGAGCTCAATGTGACTAAGGAGTTAGTCACATGATGACGTGCTACGGAACGAGTAAAGAGACTTACCGGTAACGAGATTGAACAAGGTATTGGTATATCGACGATCGAATCTCGGGCAAGTTCTATACCGACAGACAAAGGGAATTGTATACGGGACTGATTGAATCCTTGACATCGTGGTTCATCCGATGAGATCATCGTGGAGCAGTGGGAGCCACCATGGGTATACAGACCCCGCTGATGGTTATTGGCCGGAGAGGTGTCTCGGTCATGTCTGCCTGTCTCCCGGACCCGTAGGGTCTACACACTTAAGGTTCGATGATGCTAGGGTTATAGGGAATTGTTATACGAGGTTACCGAAAGTTGTTCGGAGTCCCGGATGAGATCCGTACGTCACGAGGAGCTCCGGAATTGTCCCGACACTAGTGGGGACGGGGCCTTTACCCCGGCCCATAAGGGGCTTTAGTCCCGGTTCACCAACCGGGACTAAAGGGGCGGGACTAAAGGCCTAACCTTTAGTCCCGGCCCTGTTACAATCCGAGACTAAAGGTGCTCCACGTGGGCGCCTCGTAGCGCCCCAGGGGCAGGACCTTTAGTCCCGGTTCGTTACACTGGCCGGGACTAAAGAGTTTCAGATTTTGCTTATTTTTGGGTTTTTTTTTGAATGAAATTATTTTTGGGTTTTAGGGTTTTAGGGTTTAGGTGTTCGGGAGATTAACGTGATGCCTCGTTTGGTGTTCGGGAATTAGTTTTCATATAATTTAAATAGAAATAATTATGCATATATATATAAGATTAACTTATCTTACAAGCGAGCATATATATACAATTATATGGAGATCTGAATTATCGGGACTAGAGCCCGTCTATTCGATTACATGGACGAACATCAGTAATGGCCCCGGGAGCGCCGGAATGGTCCGGAGGTAAAGATTGATATATAGGATGGATGGGTTCGGACGCCGGAAATGTTTTGGGCGTCACCGGTAACGTACCGGGACCACCGGAGGTGGCCCCGAGGGTCCACCGAAGGGGGGCAACGACCCCAAGAGGCTAGATGGGCCAAGTGCGGGAGGGAACCAGCACCTAGGTGGGCTGGTGCGCCTCCCACACCCAGCCCAATGCGCATGTGGTGGGGAGAGGGGGCAACCCTAGGCGCAGGTGGGCCTTAGGCCCACCAGGTGGTGCGCCACCCCCTCCCACCCTAGCCGCCCCCTCCCATCTCGTGGCCGCCGGCCCCTAGGGAGGGAACCCTAGGGGTGGCGCAGCCCTTCCCCCTCCTCCTATAAATAGAGAGGGGTTTTGGCCATTGGGAGACAGACTTTGCCCTCTCTCTCGGTGCAGCCCTGCCCTTCTTCCTCCTCTTCTCTGCCGGTGCTTGGCGAAGCCCTGCCGGGAGACCTTGTCTCTCCATCGACACCACGTCGTCGTGCTGCTGGAGTTCTTCCCCAACCTCTCCCTCCTCCTTGCTGGATCAAGGTGCGGGAGACGTCACCGGGCTACACATGTGTTGAATGCAGAGGTGTCGTAGTTCGGCACTAGATCGGAATCACACCGCGATCTGAATCGCTGCGAGTACGACTCCATCAACCGCGTTCTAGCAACACTTCCGCTTAGCGATCTTCAAAGGTATGAAGATGCTCTTACCCCTCTCTCGTTGCTGGTCTCTCCATAGGAAGATCTGAATATGCGTAGGACAATTTTGAATTTATGCTACGTTACCCAACAGTGGCATCCGAGCCAGGTTTTCTATGCGTAGATTCTATGCACGAGTAGAACACAAAAGTTGTGGGCGATGATTTGTCAATTTCTTGCTGCTACTAGTCTTATTCTTTTCCAACGTATTGTGGGATGAAGCGGCCCGGATCGACTTTACACGTACGCTTACGTGAGACTGGATCCACCGATAGACATGCACACCGTACATAAAGGTGGCTAGCGGGTGTCTGTCTCTCCTACTCTAGTCGGATTGGATTTGATGAAAAGGGTCCTTATGAAGGGTAAATAGCTTTGGCATATCATCGTTGTGGCTGTCATGTAGGTAAGAAGGCGTTCTTGCTAGAAACCCAAATCAGCCACGTAAAACTTGCAACAACAATTAGAGGACGTCTAACTTGTTTTTGCCGGGTTTGACATGTGATGTGATATGGCCAAAGTTGTGATGTTGCATGTATGATGTATGAGATGATCATGCTATTGTAATAGGTTTCACGACTTGCATGTCGATGAGTATGACAACGAGTTGTCTTAATTTATTGGATGAGATGCAACGCCATGTGATTACTACTTTTACTTCATTGCTAACGGTTAGCTATAGTAGTAGTGATAGTAGTAGTTGGCGTGACGACTTCATGGAGACACGATGATGGAGATCATGGTGTCACGCCGGTGACAATGATGATCATGCGATGCCTCAAGATGGAGATCGAAAGAGCAAAGATGATAATGGCCATATCATGTCACTATATGATTGCATTGTGATGTTTATCATGTTTTACATCTTATTGCTTAGAACGACGGAAGCATAATAAGATGATCCCTCTTAAAATTTCACTATATGATTGTTTATCATGTCACTATATGATTGCATTGTGCACTGTTGTTGGAATTATGCCCTAGAGGCAATAATAAATATAGTTATTATTATAATTCCTGTATCAAGATAATCGTTTATTATCCATGTTATAATTGTATTGAATGAAGACTTAAATACATGTGTGGATACATAGACAAAACACTGTCCCTAGCAAGCCTCTAGTTGGCTAGCCAGTTGATCAAAGATAGTCGGTGTCTTCTGATTATGAACAAGGTATTGTTGCTTGATAACTGGATCACGTCATTAGGAGAATCACGTGATGGACTAGACCCAAACTAATAGACGTAGCATGTTGATCGTGTCATTTTGTTGCTACTGTTTTCTGCGTGTCAAGTATTTATTCCTATGACCATCAGATCATATAACTCACTGACACCGGAGGAATACTTTGTGTGTATCAAACGTCGCAACGTAACTGGGTGACTATAACTATGCTCTACAGGTATCTCCGAAGGTGTTCGTTGAGTTAGTATGGATGGAGACTGGATTTGTCACTCCGTGTGACGGAGAGGTATCTCGGGGGCCCACTCGGTAATACAACATCACACACAAGCCTTGCAAGCAATGTGACTTAATGTATGTTGCGGGATCTTGTATTACGGAACGAGTAAAGAGACTTGCCGGTAAACGAGATTGAAATAGGTATACGGATACTGACGATCGAATCTCGGGCAAGTAACATACCGAAGGACAAAGGGAATGACATACGGGATCATATGAATCCTTGGCACTGAGGTTCAAACGATAAGATCTTCGTAGAATATGTAGGATCCAATATGGGCATCCAGGTCCCGCTATTGGATATTGACCGAGGAGTCTCTCGGGTCATGTCTACATAGTTCTCGAACCCGCAGGGTCTGCACACGTAAGGTTCGACGTTGTTTTATGCGTATTTGAGTTATATGGTTGGTTACCGAATGTTGTTCGGAGTCCTGGATGAGATCACGGACGTCACGAGGGTTTCTGGAATGGTCCGGAAACGAAGATTGATATATAGGATGACCTCATTTGATTACCGGAAGGTTTTCGGAGTTACCGGGAATGTACCGGGAATGACGAATGGGTTCCGGGAGTTCACCGGGGGGGGCAACCCACCCCGGGGAAGCCCATAGGCCTTGGGGGTGGTGCACCAGCCCTTAGTGGGCTGGTGGGACAGCCCAAGAAGGCCCTATGCGCCATAGGAAGAAAATAAAAGAGAAAAGAAAAAAAAGGAGGTGGGAAAGGGGGAAGGACTCCTCCTTCCAAACCTAGTTGGACTCGGTTTGGAAGGGGAGGGTTCCCCCCTTTGGCTCGGCCGACCCCCTTGGGAGTCCTTGGACCCAAAGGCAAGGCTCCCCCTCCTCCCCCTATATATACGGAGGTTTCAGGGCTGATTTGAGACGACTTTTCCACGGCAGCCCGACCACATACCTCCACGGTTTTTCCTCTAGATCGCGTTTCTGCGGAGCTCGGGCGGAGCCCTGCTGAGATAAGATCACCACCAACCTCCGGAGCGCCGTCACGCTGCCGGAGAACTCTTCTACCTCTCCGTCTCTCTTGCTGGATCAAGAAGGCCGAGATCATCGTCGAGGTGTACGTGTGTTGAACGCGGAGGTGCCGTCCGTTCGGCACTAGATCGTGGGACTGATCGCGGGACGGTTCGCGGGGCGGATCGAGGGACGTGAGGACGTTCCACTACATCAACCGCGTTCACTAACGCTTCTGCTGTACGGTCTACAAGGGTACGTAGATCACACATCCCCTCTCGTAGATGGACATCACCATGATAGGTCTTCGTGCGCGTAGGAATTTTTTTGTTTCCCATGCGACGTTCCCCAACAACTGTTGTGAAGGATCGTTGTCTCGAAGCACCATGTGATGATCGGGTGTGATAGATTCTAACGTTCGCATACAACGGGTGTAAGCCAGATTTACACACGCGAAACACCTAGGTTCACTCGACGAGCTTAGCATGTACAGACATTACCTCGAATACAAGAGACTGAAAGGTCGAACATGAGTCATATGGTTGAATACGATCAGCATGAAGTTGCTCACCATGGTGACTGGTCCGTCTCACGTGATGATCGGACACGGGTTAGTCAACATGGATCATGTATCACTTAGATGACTAGAGGGATGTCGATTTAAGTGGGAGTTCATACTTAATTTGATTAAATGAACTTAATTGTCATGAACTTAGTCTAAAAGTTGTCTTTATAAATATTGTAGATGGCCAACGTCAACCTCAATTTCAACGCATTCCTGGAGAAAAACAAGCTGAAAGATGATGGTAGCAACTATGCGGACTGGGTTCGCAACTTGAAGCTCATCCTTGAAGCAGCTAAAAAGGCTTATGTCCTTGATGCGCCGCTAGGTGACCCTCCCGCTCCCGCAGCAGCCCAGGACATTCTGAACGTCTGGCAAACGCGGAGTGATGACTACTCTCTGGTTAGGTGTGGCATGTTATACAGTTTAGAAACGAGGCTCCAAAGGCGTTTTGAGCAACACGGTGCATATGAGATGTTCCAAGAGTTGAAGCTAGTTTTTCAAGCTCATGCCCGTGTAGAGAGATATGAAGTCTCCGACAAGTTCTTTAGCTGTAAGATGGAGGAGAACAGTTCTGTCAGTGAGCACATACTCAAAATGTCTGGGTTACACGGTCGTCTGACTTCACTTGGAGTCGAACTTCCGGATGATGCTATAATTGACAGAATCCTCCAGTCTCTCCCACCAAGCTACAAAGGCTTTGTGCTTAACTACAACATGCAAGGGATGGAGAAGACCATTCCCGAGTTGTACTCGATGCTCAAGTCTGCAGAAGTAGAAATCAAGAAAGAGCATCAAGTGTTGATGGTCAACAAGACCACTAGTTTCAAGAAGGGCAAGGGTAAGAAGAACTTCAAGAAAGACGGCAAAGCAGTTGCGCGCCTGGCAAGCCAGATGCCGGGAAGAAGAAAAAGAATGGACCCAAGCCTGAGACTGAGTGCTTCTATTGCAAGGGAAAGGGTCACTGGAAGCGGAACTGCCCCAAATACTTAGCGAACAAGAAGGCCGGCAACGTTAAAGGTATATGTGATATACATGTTATTGATGTGTACCTTACCAGCGCTCGTAGTAGCTCCTGTGTATTTGATACCGGTGTTGTTGCTCACATTTGCAACTCAAAGCAGGAACTGCGGAATAAGCGGAGACTGGCCAAGGACGAGGTGACGATGTGCGTCGGGAATGGTTCCAAGGTCGATGTGATCGCCGTCGGCACGCTACCTCTACATCGACCGTCGGGATTAGTTTTAAACCTTAATAATTGTTATTTAGTACCAGCTTTAAGCATGAACATTGTATCAGGGTCTTGCTTAATGCGAGACGGATACTCACTTAAGTCAGAGAATAATGGTTGTTCTATTTATATGAGTGATATGTTTTATGGTCATGCTCCGCTGGTGAATGATTTATTTTTGATGAATCTCGATCGTGATGTTACGCCTATTCATAGTGTGAGTACCAAAATATGTAAAGTTGATAATGATAGTCCCACGTACTTGTGGCACTGCCGCCTTGGTCATATCGGCGTTAAGCGCATGAAGAAGCTCCATACTGATGGACTACTAGAGTCTCTTGACTTTGAATCATTTGACACATGCGAACCGTGCCTCATGGGCAAGATGACTAAGACTCCATTCTCAGGAATAATGGAGAGAGAAACCGACTTATTGGAAATAATACATACTGACGTGTGTGGTCCAATGAACGTTGAAGCTCACGATGCCCATTGTTATATTCTCATTCTCACTGATGATTTGAGTAGGTATGGGTATATCTACTTAATGAAGCACAAATCTGAGACGTTTGAAAAGTTCAAGGAATTTTAGAGTGAGGTTGAGAATCAACGTGACAAAAAAATTAAATGTCTATGATCTGATCGTGGAGGAGAATATTTGAGTCACGAGTTTGGCACACACCTAAGGAAGTGTGGAATCGTTTCACAACTGACGCCGCCTGGTGTTGGGGAACGTCGCATGGGAAACAAAAATTTTCCTACGCGCACGAAGACCTATCATGGTGATGTCCATCTATGAGAGGGGATGAGTGATCTACGTACCCTTGTAGACCGTACAGCAGAAGCGTTAGTGAACGCGGTTGATGTAGTGGAACGTCCTCACGTCCCTCGATCCACCCCGCGAACTATCCCGCGATCAGTCCCACGATCTAGTGTCGAACGGACGGCACCTCCGCGTTCAGCACACGTACAGCTCGACGATGATCTCGGCCTTCTTGATCCAGCAAGAGAGATGGAGAGGTAGAAGAGTTCTCCGGCAGCATGGCGGCGCTCCGGAGGTTGGTGATGATCTCGTCTCAGCAGGGCTCCGCCCGAGCTCCGCAGAAACGCGATCTAGAGGAAAAACCGTGGAGGTATATGGTTGGGCTGCCGTGGAAAAGTCGTCTCAAACCAGCCCTAAAACCTTCGTATATATAGGTGGGAGAGGGGGGACCTTGCCTTGGGGCTCAAGGAGCCCCAAGGGGGTCGGCCGAGCCAAAGGGGGGAAGGACTCCCCCCCAAACCGAGTCCTACTTGGTTTGGTGGGTGGAGTCCTTCTTTCCTTTCCCACCTCCTCCTTTTTTTTTTCTTTTCTCTTTGATTTTTCTTCCAATGCGCATAGGGCCCTTTTGGGCTGTCCCACCAGCGCACTAAGGGCTGGTGCGCCACCCTCAAGGCCTATGGGCTTCGCCGGGGTGGGTTGCACCCCCCCCCCCCGGTGAACTCCCGGAACCCATTCGTCATTCCCGGTACATTCCCGGTAACTCCGAAAACCTTCCGGTAATCAAATGAGGTCATCCTATATATCAATCTTCATTTCCGGACCATTCCGGAAACCCTCGTGACGTCCGTGATCTCATTCGGGACTCCGAACAACATTCGGTAACCAACCATATAACTCAAATATGCATAAAACAACGTCGAACCTTAAGTGTGCAGACCCTGCGGGTTCGAGAACTATGTAGACATGACCCGAGAGACTCCTCGGTCAATATCCAATAGCGGGACCTGGATGCCCATATTGGATCCTACATATTCTACGAACATCTTATCGTTTGAACCTCAGTGCCAAGGATTCATATAATCTCGTATGTCATTCCCTTTGTCCTTCGGTATGTTACTTGCCCGAGATTCCATCGTCAGTATCCGCATACCTATTTCAATCTCGTTTACCGGCAAGTCTCTTTACTCGTTTCGTAATACAAGATCCCGCAACTTACACTAAGTTACATTGCTTGCAAGGCTTGTGTGTGATGTTGTATAACCGAGTGGGCCCCGAGATACCTCTCCGTCACACGGAGTGACAAATCCCAGTCTTGATCCATACTAACTCAACGAACACCTTCGGAGATACCTGTAGAGCATCTTTATAGTCACCCAGTTACGTTGCGACATTTGATACACACAAAGTATTCCTCCGGTGTTAGTGAGTTATATGATCTCATGGTCATTGGAACAAATACTTGACACGCAGAAAACAGTAGCAATAAAATGACACGATCAACATGCTACGTCTATTAGTTTGGGTCTAGTCCATCACGTGATTCTCCTAATGACGTGATCCAGTTATCAAGCAACAACACCTTGTTCATAATCAGAAGACACTGACTATCTTTGATCAACTGGCTAGCCAACTAGAGGCTTGCTAGGGACAGTGTTTTGTCTATGTATCCACACATGTAAATGAGTATTCATTCAATACAATTATAGCATGGATAATAAACGATTATCTTGATACAGGAATTATAATAATAACTATATTTATTATTGCCTCTAGGGCATAATTCCAACAGTCTCCCACTTGCACTAGAGTCAATAATCTAGCCCTCACATCATCATGCGAATTACATTGTAATAAATCTAACACCCATACAGTTCTGGTGTTGATCATGCTTTGGCCGTGGAAGAGGTTTAGTCAGCGGGTCTCCTACATTCAGATCCGTGTGCACTTTGCATATATTTCCGTCCTCTCCTTCGACGTAGTCGCGGATGAGGTTGAAGCGTCGTTTGATGTGTCTGGACTTCTTGTGAAACCGTGGTTCCTTTGCTAAGGCAATGGCACCCGTGTTGTCACAGAACAAGGTTATTGGATTCAGTGCGCTTGGCACCACTCCAAGATCCGTCATGAACTGCTTCATCCAGACACCCTCCTTAGCCGCCTCCGAGGCAGCCATGTACTCCGCTTCACATGTAGAATCTGCTACGACGCTTTGCTTGGAACTGCACCAGCTTACCGCACCCCCATTAAGAATAAATACGTATACGGTTTGCGACTTAGAGTCGTCCGGATCTGTGTCAAAGCTTGCATCGACGTAACCTTTTACGGCGAGCTCTTCGTCACCTCCATACCCGAGAAACATCTCCTTAGTCCTTTTCAGGTACTTCAGGATATTCTTGACCGCTGTCCAGTGATCCACTCCTGGATTACTCTGGAACTGTAGCGACCCGACTCAAAACGAGTCAAGCCTCTGTGTTTCTGTGCCATCCCTGGATCAGTATGCTGGCACACACAGTACATCAATGTATATATCAAAGTGCAATCACATGTAAAATAGCGTAAAACTGATATATACCTTAAATATCTCAGCGGAAGCGGTCAAGGGAGTGGAGTCCCAATAAACACCAATGGCAAGTTGAGTGTAGACCGTAACCCTGAATCGTACTCTTACTCGTCGAAGAGAAATATCTGCAACATAAGACGTTGCAGCCGTGTAGGTCAGCATATTGAATATGCCGGCAAGTCACATAAGAGAGGGGTAAAGTAATAATAAACTATCTCTACATGCATATTTGGTCGGCGGAGCTAAGTTTTGCATAAAGCCAGTTTTATCCTACAACAAGAGGGGTTGAAAGCAAAATGTTACTACAAGGTTTGTTGTTAACGAGATGGTTCCGCCAACCAGTTCTCGTACCCGAGTTGTCAATAATTACCCTCATCAAATATATTTAATGGTGTTGAGAAATCCAAATAACTTCAGTTCCTTTGGCTCAAGTCGTCCATGACCGTGGACACGGCTAATCGATTAGGTTGAGTACTCTGCAGAGTTTTGCACACGTTCCCCACAAGATTTGATCGCCTCCGGATTTGTCCTCGCACTTCAGGGTGTTTGAAGACCGGATGATCAAAACATGGTCTTTCAACGGGTCCCTCTGAATCCCTGTCGGTGCCCATCCATTCCTACCGTTCGTCTACATCTGCTAGCACCGCCTGTCCAGAGTCGCCGCGTTGTCCAACCAAGCCAGAGCCCATAATGACTTGTGGCTGTGCAGGTAAGCCTTGAGTCTTGAAGTCTCCGTCCGTCCCTTTGAGCCTGGGTGAAGCTTTCCGCAGGATGACATAGCCTCTCCAGCATCCCGGGCATCCACTGGGTTTTTCAGGGAGCCGATCAACCGTCCTTCACCCAGTGTTGCATTGCGTCCGAGGTCTTGAAAATCTTGTCTTAGTCTGGTCTTGGTTATTATATCAATCTCGCATCTCTCGTGGCATACACTCAACCGATAACCCGTCTACTTAAGCATAGCATATATATAACTTTGTCGTCCCGGGGCCAAGTATCGGGGTGTTGGTGTTCCTACCACATGATACTACACCTATGACTAAAGTTTCCAAGTACCTAGGCAGCATGCAAATAGGGCAAAGAAGGTGATCTACTATGCATTAAAAACATAGGTAAAAATAACATGATCAAAGATGACTTGCCTGTGAGGTTGACGAAGAAGAATTTCTCGAGAACATAACTTGATAGACTACTCGTCACTCTCCGATGAAATCTATATAACAAAAATATCATCCACATAAGCACTCATTCTAGCAATCAAACAAAAGAGAGAGAGCGAATGAGAAACCGAAAGAAACTTCAAATAGAACTAAAGAGTCTTCTACTATGACAACACTAAATAGTTTTGTCTAACAGAAAATATTAACAAAGAACTAATATATAAGTCTAACTAAGAATAAAATAAAGTGTTTTTCACAAAACCTTTGAAAGTATTCCCAAACGGGATTTGAAACAACGGTGAAAACAATTGCACGTTACTACGGAGCTAGAATTGTTTTCATAAAAACAAATAAAACTAAAATAAGAACTTGTTGCAAAAATACTATTAACTAACATAACCAAAACAATAATAATGTTTCTGAAATAATAAAGGAATTATTTTAAAACAAAGCTAGAAAATGAATTAGCCGAAAACCGAAAAGCGGTGAAACAGAAACTGTTTCACATGAAATAATGCGTTAAAATACTCAAACAAATCTGACATTTTTACCACTTATAAATAGGATCACTAGTGATCACTACCAAAAGGAATCAAATTAAAATATATTTTTAAACTCCTGGAATAGGCAAAACAGTGTTTAAATCAAATCTGCTCTAACTTATATTTAAAAATTTCAAACACAGACAATTTATATGTTTTAAAAAACTACAGGAAATTTATGAGCTACGGGAAAAAGAATCAATGTCATTGGACTTCAGGATAAAAAGTTGTGGCCAAAACAAGATTGAAAGTTGCTGTTTTTGCTGTTTTGACGGAAAAAACTGGAGATAACTAGCTAGCTATTGGGGTACACGTGGCAAGTTACGGTTGGCTGCGGTGGATGTTTGTTTCTTGGTTTGGAGCAAACGGCCTATCTCTAACAAAGGTGCTGGTTAATTTTCTAAGTGAAAATAAACCCACTGGTTTTCTGGGATGAACCGAAGAGGTATTCTCTGTTCTAATATAAGCCTTACTCATTAGATCCAACGGTTTTAAACAATCTGAACATGCAGTACAGAGAGATGGAGGGGGAGATCACCGTGGCTGGGTGCTGGGCAGTGCTCCGGCGAGGCACGTCGCCGGCGAAGGGGGAAGGGGCTCCGGGGCGGTGAGGAAAATGGGGAGGCGGCGGCGGGGTCCTTCTCCTCCGCGGGGAGGCGTCGGGCGGCTCGGGTGCTGCTCCTGGAGGCGAGGCCGAAAGGTGGCAGGCGTGGTGCAGCTCACTGCTGCTGCTGCTCGTGGTGCAGCGACGGCAGGGTGGTGGAGGGGTGGCGGGGGTGGTGGCAAGGGGCTTGGTGGCGGTGGTGCAGCGACTCGGGTGGCAAGGGGGCGCTGGTGGCGGTGGTGCAGCGACGGCGGGGTGGTGCTGGGGCTGGTGGCGGCAGGGGAGAGGGAGGCGGCGACGGTAGGGTAGGAACGGGGTGGAGGAGGTGGCTCTTATATAGTCCATGGGGGAGGGGAAACTATGGAAGGGAGAGGGAGAAACGGGGAGAGAATCGCTGGTGAGAAGGAGCTGCGGCTCGGTCTCTGTACATATGCAGAGAAAGGAAAGTGAGAACCGCTGGAGGGAAGAGAGGGAGGAGAGGCTCGGTGGGGAGAAGGAAAGAGGAGGGAGAAGAAAGAAGGAAGGAGGAGAGGGAACTGGGAAAGAAATCACGGGAGATAAAGAGCTCGGTTCGGTTCCTGGATAGGAAAAAGTGGAGAGGGAGGAGAAGATGGGAGGTGACGTGGAGAAAAGGAGCGAGAGAAAAGAGAGGAGATGTGGGGAGGGAGAAGAGGGAGTACCGTGCTGGGCTCTCTCCAGGGGATTTGATCCCAGGGGATCTCGGGCACGTGGGCATGGGCACAGCGGCGCTGGCTGGGCTGAGACTTTGGCTCGGCCTGGCCAGCTAGTTTCTATTTTTTTTATTAAACCATAAAAAAAAGTATAAAAATATATATATATATATACATTTTTTTAAAGAAAATCAAACAGAGAAAATAATAACGATATACGTATACAAATATATATACATATGTATATAAAAATAATACATACGCATATAGCAATATATATATATATGTATACATATAGATATATATATATATATATTAAAATGCTAATATAGACACATATATAAAAGTATAAAATAAATCCTCTATTAAATTATAAAGAAATCCTAGTTCTACCTAATGCATATTTTTTAAAATAGCTTTTATGCAATAGGCCACACAAAGCGTATTTAAAATAAAAACCCCACAAAAAATAATTTGAAAGATTATAAAGTTTCCAAACCCAGTTAGATAACTCCAAATAATATTCGAAACATTATGCACTTAATTTCGACACGGGAGAAGTCATATTATCTCCACCCCAATAAATTGCCCGCAGTTTTGGAGTGTCATTTTCCTCCGCTCTCTCTCTCTTGCGTGCAAGAGAGTATTTTTCTCCGGGCTTTTCTCGTGCGAGGAAATGCAAAAGAAAATCAATGCAAATATCTCCGTTCAAATTCTTTATAATCGAAGAAGTCATGTCATCTTCTCTCGTTGCTTTTAAAAGCTTGAATTTGAATTCACCGGAGAAGGGGAAAGTCATTTTATTCCCTCTCATTCAAAAGTTTCAAAAAGTTTCAAATTCCACACAAGTTTCAATCACTCAGCAAACAAACAAACAAACAATCTAATAATTATATTAACATTCCAAAATTTATAATTTTGGGATGTTACAGGAACCTACTTGCCATACTTATGGCCAGGCTAACGTCCGGTCTAGTGCACAACATTGCATACATGATAGAACCTATGGCTGAAGCATAGGGGATGGAGCGCATATGCTCTCTATCTTCATCAGTTGCTGGGCACTGAGTCTTACTCAATCTCGTACCTTGTAAAACTGGCAAGAACCCCTTCTTGGACTGTTCCATTTTGAACCTCTTCAAAACTTTATCAAGGTATGTGCTTTGTGAAAGTCCTATGAGGCGTTTTGATCTATCCCTATAGATCTTAATGCCTAGAATGTAAGCAGCTTCTCCTAGGTCCTTCATAGAGAAACTTTTATTCAAGTAATCCTTTATGCTCTCCAAAAACTCTACGTTGTTTCCAATCAGCAATATGTCATCCACATATAATATTAGAAACGCCACAGAGCTCCCACTCACTTTCTTGTAAATACAAGATTCTCCGACCACTTGTATAAACCCAAATGCTTTGATCACCTCATCAAAGCGTTTGTTCCAACTCCGAGATGCTTGCACCAGTCCATAAATGGATCCCTGGAGCTTGCACACCTTGTTAGCATTCTTAGGATCGACAAAACCTTCGGGTTGCATCATATACAATTCTTCCTTAAGGAAACCGTTAAGGAACGCCGTTTTGACATCCATCTGCCAGATTTCATATTCGAAAAATGCAGCTATTGCTAACATGATTCTGACGGACTTAAGCATTGCTACGGGTGAGAATGTCTCATCGTAGTCAACTCCTTGAACTTGTGAAAAACCCTTTGCCACAAGTCGAGCTTTATAAACGATCACATTGCCGTCAGCGTCCGTCTTCCTCTTAAAGATCCATTTGTTCTGAATAGCCTTGCGGCCCTCAGGCAGTACCTCCAAAGTCCACACTTTGTTCTCATACATGGATCCTATCTCAGACTTCATGGCTTCTAGCCATTTGTTGGAATCTGGGCCCACCATTGCTTCTTGATAATTTGCAGGTTCATTGTTGTCCAACAACATGATTGATAAGACGGGATTACCGTACCACTCTAGAGCAGCACGTGGTCTCGTCGACCTGCGTGGTTCGACAGAAACTTGAACCGGAGTTTCATGATCATTATCATTAACTTCCTCCTCAACCGGCGCCGCAATGACAGAGGTTTCCCCTTGCCCTGCGCCACCATCTAGAGGGATGTGAGGTTCGACAACCTCGTCAAGTTCTATCTTCCTCCCACTCAATTCTCTCGAGAGAAACTCCTTCTCAAGAAAAGGTCCGTTTTTAGCAACAAACACTTTGCCCTCGGATTTGAGATAGAAGGTGTACCCAACTGTCTCTTTCGGGTAACCTATGAAGATGCACTTTTCCGCTTTAGGTTCCAGCTTTTCAGGCTGAAGCTTTTTGACATAAGCATCACATTCCCAAACTTTAAGAAACGACAACTTTGGCCTTTTGCCATACCACAGTTCGTATGGTGTCGTCTCAACGGATTTTGATGGTGCCCTATTTAAAGTGAATGCAGCTGTTTCTAATGCATAACCCCAAAACGATAACGGCAAATCGGTAAGAGACATCATAGATCGCACCATCTCTAATAAAGTACGACTACGACGTTCGGACACACCATTACGCTGTGTGTTCCAGGCGGTGTCAACTGTGAAACAATTCCACATTGTCTTAAGTGAGCACCAAACTCGAAACTCAGATATTCACCCCCATGATCAGACCGTAGGAACTTGATCTTCTTGTTATGATAATTTTCAACTACACTCTGAAATTGCTTGAACTTTTCAAATGTTTCAGACTTGTGCTTCATTAAGTAGACATAACCATATCTACTCAAATCGTCAGTGAAGGTGAGAAAATAACGATATCCGCCGCGTGCCTCTACGCTCATCGGACCACACACATCGGTATGTATGATTTCCAACAAGTCACTTGCACGCTCCATTGTTCCGGAAAACGGAGTTTTAGTCATCTTGCCCATGAGGCATGGTTCGCACGTGTCAAGTGAATCAAAGTCAAGTGACTCCAAAAGTCCATCGGCATGGAGTTTCTTCATGCGCTTTACACCAATATGACCTAAGCGGCAGTGCCACAAAAATATGGCGATATCATTGTTAACTCTAACTCTTTTGGTCTCAATGTTATGTATGTGTGTATCGCTATCAAGATTCAATATGAACAATCCTCTCACATTGGGTGCATGACCATAAAAGATGTTACTCATAGAAATAGAACAACCATTATTCTCAGACTTAAAAGAGTAACCGTCTCGCAATAAACAAGATCCAGATATAATGTGCATGCTCAACGCAGGCACTAAATAACAATGATTCAAGTTCATAACAAATCCTGATGGTAACTGAAGTGAAACTGTGCCGACGGCGATTGCATCAACCTTGGAACCATTTCCTACGCGCATCGTCACTTCATCTTTCGCCAGCCTTCGTCTATTCCGCAGTTCCTGTTTCGAGTTACAAATATGAGCAACAGAACCGGTATCGAATACCCAGGCACCACTACGAGAGCCGGTTAAGTACACATCAATAACATGTATATCAAATATACCTGATTTTTCTTTGGCCGCCTTCTTATCTAGCAGATACTTGGGGCAATTGCGCTTCCAGTGACCCATACCCTTGCAATAGTAACACTCTGTTTCAGGCTTAGGTCCAGCTTTGGGTTTCTTCGTCGGATTGGCAACAGGCTTGCTGCTCTTCTTTGAATTACCCTTCTTGCCTTTGCCGTTTCTCTTGAAACTAGTGGTCTTATTCACCATCAACACTTGATGCTCTTTACGGAGTTCAGACTCTGCGACTTTCAGCATCGCAAACAACTCGCCGGGAGACTTGTTCATCCCTTGCATGTTGTAGTTCAACACAAAGCTTTTATAGCTTGGCGGCAGTGATTGAAGGATTCTGTCAGTGATAGCCTCTTGCGGGAGTTCAATCCCCAGCTCAGCTAGACGGTTTGAGTACCCAGACATTTTGAGCACATGTTCACTGACAGACGAGTTCTCCTCCATCTTACAAGCATAGAATCGGAGGTCTCATACCTCTTGATCCGGGCGTTCTTCTAAAAGATAAACTTCAACTCCTGGAACATCTCAAATGCTCCATGACGCTCAAAGCGACGTTGAAGTCCCGGTTCGAATCCATACAAGACTGCACATTGAACTACAGAGTAGTCCTCCTTACGTGATAACCAAGCGTTCTTAACATCCTGGTCAGCCGTAGCGGGTGGTTCATCTCCTAGCGCAGCATTAAGGACATAATCCTTCATCCTAGCTTGTAAGATTACCTTAAGATTATGAGCCCAGTCTACAAAGTTGCTTCCATCATCTTTCAACTTAGCTTTCTCTAGGAACGTATTAAAATTCAAATATTCAAAGTGGACTTAGACTATGTTCAAGATAATTAGAGTTTAACTTAATCAAATTATTCGGTAAACTCCCACTCAAAAAGTACATCTCTCTAGTCATTTGAGTGGTTCATGATCCACTTACACTAGCTCAAGTCCGATCATCACGTGAGTTGAGCATAGTTTCAGTGGTAAGCATCCCTTTGCTAATCATATCATCTATATGATTCATGATCGACCTTTCGGTCTCATGTGTTCCGAGGCCATGTCTGCACATGCTAGGCTCGTCAAGCTTAACCCGAGTGTTCCGCTGTGCGCAACTGTTTTGCACCCGTTGTATGTGAACGTTGAGTCTATCACACCCGATCATCACGTGGTGTCTCGAAACGACGAACTGTAGCAATGGTGCACAGTCGGGGAGAACACAATTTCGTCTTGAAATTTCAGTGAGAGATCACCTCATAATGCTACAGTCGTTCTAAGCAAAATAAGGTGCATAAAAGGATTAACATCACATGCAATTCATAAGTGACATGATATGGCCATCATCACGTGCTTCTTGATCTCCATCACCAAAGCACTGGCACGATCTTCTTGTCACCGGCGCCACACCATGATCTCCATCAACGTGTCGCCATCGGGGTTGTCGTGCTACTCATGCTATTACTACTAAAGCTACATCTTAGCAAAATAGTAAACGCATCTGCAAGCACAAACATTAGTGTAAAGACAACCCTATGGCTTCTGCCGGTTGCCGTACCATCGACGTGCAAGTCGATATTATCTATTACAACATGATCATATCATACATCCAATATATCACATCACATCGTTGGCCATATCACATCACAAGCATACCCTGCAAAAACAAGTTAGACGTCCTCTAATTTTGTTGTTGCATGTTTTACGTGGTGACCATGGGTATCTAGTAGGATCGCATCTTACTTACGCAAACACCACAACGGAGATATATGAGTTGCTATTTAACCTCATCCAAGGACCTCCTCGGTCAAATCCGATTCAACTAAAGTTGGAGAAACCGACACTTGCCAGTCATCTTTGAGCAACGATGTTACTCGTAGCGATGAAACCAGTCTCTCGTAAGCGTACGCGTAATGTCGGTCCAAGCCGCTTCAATCCAACAATACCGCGGAATCAAGAAAAGACTAAGGAGGGCAGCAAAACGCACATCACCGCCCACAAAAACTTTTGTGTTCTACTCGAGAAGACATCTACGCATGAACCTAGCTCATGATGCCACTGTTGGGGAACGTCGCATGGGAAACAAAAAATTTCCTACGCGCACGAAGACCTATCATGGTGATGTCCATCTACGAGAGGGGATGAGTGATCTATGTACCCTTGTAGACCGTACAGCAGAAGCGTTAGTGAACGCGGTTGATGTAGTGGAACGCCTCACGTCCCTCGATCCGCCCCGCGAACTATCCTGCGATCAGTCCCACGATCTAGTGCCGAACGGACGGCACCTCCGCGTTCAGCACACGTACAGCTCGACGATGATCTCGGCCTTCTTGATCCAGCAAGAGAGACGGAGAGGTAGAAGAGTTCTCCGGCAGCGTGACGGTGCTCCGGAGGTTGTGATGATCTCGTCTCAGCAGGGCTCCGCCCGAGCTGCGCAGAAACGCGATCTAGAGGAAAAACCGTGGAGGTATGTGGTCGGGCTGCCGTGGAAAAGTCGTCTGAAACCAGCCCTAAAACCTCCGTATATATAGGTGGGAGAGGGGGACCTTGCCTTGGGGCTCAAGGAGCCCCAAGGGGGTCGGCCGAGCGAAAGGGGGGAAGGACTCCCCCCCCCAAACCGAGTCCTACTTGGTTTGGTGGGTGGAGTCCTTCTTTCCTTTCCCACCTCCTCCTTTTTTTTCTTTTCTCTTTGATTTTTCTTCCAATGCGCATAGGGCCCTTTTGGGCTGTCCCACCAGCCCACTAAGGGCTGGTGCGCCACCCTCAAGGCCTATGGGCTTCCCCGGGGTGGGTTGCCCCCCCCCCCCGGTGAACTCCCGGAACCCATTCGTCATTCCCGGTACATTCCTGGTAACTCCGAAAACCTTCCGGTAATCAAATGAAGTCATCCTATATATCAATCTTCGTTTCCGGACCATTCCGGAAACCCTCGTGACGTCCGTGATCTCATCCGGGACTCCGAACAACATTCGGTAACCAACCATATAACTCAAATACGCATAAAACAACGTCGAACCTTAAGTGTGCAGACCCTGCGGGTTCGAGAACTATGTAGACATGACCCGAGAGACTCCTCGGTCAATATCTAATAGCGGGACCTGGATGCCCATATTGGATCCTACATATTCTACGAAGATCTTATCGTTTGAACCTCAGTGCCGAGGATTCATATAGTCCCGTATGTCATTCCCTTTGTCCTTCGGTATGTTACTTGCCCGAGATTCGATCGTCAGTATCCGCATACCTATTTCAATCTCGTTTACCGGCAAGTCTCTTTACTCATTCCGTAATACAAAATCCCGCAACTTACACTAAGTTACATTGCTTGCAAGGCTTGTGTGTGATGTTGTATTACCGAGTGGGCCCCGAGATACCTCTCCGTCACACGGAGTGATAAATCCCAGTCTTGATCCATACTAACTCAACGAACACCTTCGGAGATACCTGTAGAGCATCTTTATAGTCACCCAGTTACGTTGCGACGTTTGATACACACAAAGTATTCCTCCGGTGTTAGTGAGTTACATGATCTCATGGTCATAGGAACAAATACTTGACACGCAGAAAATAGTAGCAACAAAATGGCACGATCAACATGCTACGTCTATTAGTTTGGGTCTAGTCCATCACGTGATTCTCCTAATGACGTGATCCAGTTATCAGGCAACAACACCTTGTTCATAATCATAAGACACTGACTATCTTTGATCAACTGGCTAGCCAACTAGAGGCTTGCTAGGGACAGTGTTTTGTCTATGTATCCACACATGTAAATGAGTCTTCATTCAATACAATTATAGCATGGATAATAAACGATTATCTTGATACATGAATTATAATAATAACTATATTTATTATTGCCTCTAGGGCATAATTCCAACACGTGGCACACCCCAACGCAACGGAGTGTCTGAACGTCGTAATCGCACTTTATTAGATATTTTACAATATATGATGTCTCTGACCGACTTACCGCTATCATTTTGGGGATACGCATTAGAAACTGCAGCATTCACTTTAAATAGGGCACCGTCTAAATCCGTTGAGACGACACCGTATGAACTATGGTTTGGCAAGAAACCTAAGTTGTCATTTCTTAAAGTTTGGGGCTGCGATGCTTATGTGAAGAAACTTGAACCAAAAAGCTCAAACCCAAAACGGAGAAATGCGTATTCATAGGATACCCTACGGAAACTATTGGGTATACCTTCTATCTTTGATCCGAAGGTAAAACCTTTGTTGCCAAGAACGGATCCTTTCTGGAGAAAGAGTTTCTCTCGAAAGAAGTAAGTAGGAGGAAAGTAGAACTTGATGAGGTAATTACACCCCCTCTCGAACAGGATAGTAACGCAGCGCGGGAAGTTGTTCCTGTGACGCCTACACCAACTGAAGAGGAAGTTAATGATGATGATCATGAAGCTTCGGATCAAGTTACTATTGAACCGCGAAGGTCCACAAGGGCACGCTCCACACCAGAGTGGTACGGCAACCCTGTGATGGAAATCATGTTGTTAGACAAAAGTGAACCTTCGAACTATGAAGAAGCGATGGCGGGCCCAGATTCCAACAAATGGCTTGAAGCTATGAAATCCGAGATAGGATCCATGTATGAGAACAAAGTATGGACTTTGGTGGACTTGCCCGATGACCGGCGAGCCATAGAAAATAAATGGATCTTCGAGAAGAAGACTGATGCAAACAGTAATGTAACCATTTATAAAGCTCGCCTTGTCGCAAAGGGTTTTCGACAAATTCAGGGAGTTGACTACAAAGAGACTTTCTCTCCCGTAGCGAAGCTGAAATCAGTCCGAATCATGTTAGCAATTGCCGCCTTTTATGATTATGAAATTTGGCAAATGGACGTCAAAACAGCGTTCCTTAACGGGAACCTTAAGGAAGAGTTGTATATGATGCAACCAGAAGGTTTTGTCGACCCTAAGGGTGCTAACAAAGTGTGCAAGCTCCAGCGCTCTATCTATGGGCTGGTGCAAGCATCTCGGAGTGGAACATTCGCTTTAATGAGGTGATTAAAGCGTTTGGGTTCATACAGATTTACGGAGAAGCCTGTTTGTACAAGAAAGTGAGTGGGAGCTCTGTAGCTTTCCTCATACTGTATGTGGATGACATATTATTGATGGGGAACAATACATAAATGTTGGAGAGCATAAAGGCCTATTTGAACAAGAGTTTTTCAATGAAGGACCTTGGAGAAGCTACATACATATTAGGCATCAAGATCTATAGAGATAGATTGAGACGCCTCATAGGTCTTTCGCAAAGTACATACCTTGACAAGATATTGAAGAAGTTCAATATGGAAAACTCAAAGAAAGGGTTCTTGCCAGTTTTGCAAGGTATGAGATTGAGTAAGACTCAGTCGCCGACCACGGCAACAGATAGAGAGAAGATGAGTTCTGTCCCGTACGCTTCAGCCGTAGGATCTCTTATGTATGCCATGCTGTGTACCACACATGATATAAACCTTGCCATAAGTTTGGTAGGGAGGTACCAAAGTGATCCAGGTATGGAACACTGGACAACGGTCAAGAATATCCTTAAGTACCTAAAAAGGACTAAGGAAATGTTTCTCGTTTATGGAGGTGACGAAGAGCTCGTCGTAAAGGGTTACGTCGATGCTAGCTTCGACACAGATCCGAATGACTCTAAGTCACAGACCGGATACGTATATGTGTTGAATGGTGGGGCAGTGAGTTGGTGCAGCAGCAAGCAAGAAGTCGTGGCAGCATCTACATGTGAAGCGTAGTACATAGCTGCTTCAGAAGCGGCTCATGAAGGAATTTGGTTGAAGGAGCTCATCACCAAGCTTGGAGTGGTTCCAAGCGCGTCGGGTCCAATGACACACTTCTGTGATAACACTGGGGCCATTGCCATAGCCAAGGAGCCCAGGTTTCACCGGAAGACGAAGCACATCAAACGCCGCTACAACTCCATCTAGGACCATGTCCAGAGTGGAGTAATAGATATTTGTAAAGTACACACGGATCTGAATATTGCAGACCCGTTGACTAAACCTCTTCCACGAGCAAAACATGATCAACACCATAATGCTATGGGTGTTCGATACATCACAATTTAACTAGATTATTGACTCTAGTGCAAGTGGGAGACTATTGGAAATATTTCCTTGTTCATGATAATCGTCTACTGTTCATGCTATAATTGTATTAACAGGAAACCGTAATACATGTGTGAATAAATAGATCACTATGTGTGCCTAGCAAGCCTCTAGTTGGCTAGCTCGTTAGTCAATAGATGATCATGGTTTCCTGGTCATGGGCATTAGATGTCATTGATAACGGGATCACATCATTGGGAGAATGATGTGATGGACAAGACCCAATCCTAAGCATAGCACTAGATCGTATTGTTCGTATGCTAAAGCTTTTCTAATGTCAAGTGTCTTTTCCTTCAACCGTGAGATTGTGCCCGGATACCGTAGGAGTGCTTTGGGTGTATCAAACGTCACAACGTAATTGGATGACTATAAAGGTGCACTACGGGTATCTCTGAAAGTATCTGTTGGGTTGGTACGAATCGAGATCGGGATTTGTCACTCCGTGTGACGGAGAGGTATCTCTGGGCCCACTCGGTAGAAAATCATCATGAGCTCAATGTGACTAAGGAGTTAGTCACATGATGACATGCTACAGAACGAGTAAAGAGACTTACCGGTAACGAGATTGAACAAGGTATTGGTATACCGATGATCGAATCTCGGGCAAGTTCTATACCGACAGACAAAGGGAATTGTATACGGGATTGATTGTATCATTGACATCGTGGTTCATCCGATGAGATCATCGTGGAGCAAGTGGGAGCCACCATGGGTATCCAGACCCCGCTGATGGTTATTGGCCGGAGAGGTGTCTCGGTCATGTCTGCCTGTCTCCCGAACCCGTAGGGTCTACACACTTAAGGTTCGATGACGCTAGGGTTATAGGGAATTTTTATACGAGGTTACCAAAAGTTGTTCGGAGTCCCAAATGAGACCCCGGATGTCACGAGGAGCGCCGGAATGGTCCGGAGGTAAAGATTGATATATAGGATGGATGGGTTCGGACGCCGAAAGTGTTTCGGGCGTCACCGGTAACGTACCGGGACCACCGGAGGTGGCCCCGGGGGTCCACCGAAGGGGGGCAACGACCCCAAGAGGCTAGATGGGCCAAGTGCGGGAGGGAACCAGCCCCTAGGTGGGCTGGTGCGCCTCCCACACCCAGCCCAATGCGCAAGTGGTGGGGAGAGGGGGCAACCCTAGGCGCTGGTGGGCCTTAGGCCCACCAGGTCGTGCGCCACCCCCTCCCACCCTAGCCGCCCCCCCCCCCCTCTCCCATCTGGTGGCCGCCGGCCCCTAGGGAGGGAACCCTAGGGGTGGCGCAGCCCTTCCCCCTCCTCCTATAAATAGAGAGGGGTTTTGGCCATTGGGAGACAGACTTTGCCCTCTCTCTCGGCGCAGCCCTGCCCTTCTTCCTCCTCTTTTGTGCCGGTGCTTGGCGAAGCCCTGCCGGGAGACCTCGTCTCTCCATCGACACCATGCTGTCGTGTTGCTGGAGTTCTTCCCCAACCTCTCCCTCCTCCTTGCTGGATCAAGGTGCGGGAGACGTCACCGGGCTGCACGTGTGTTGAACGCAGAGGTGCCGTAGTTCGGCACTAGATCGGAATCACACCGCGATCTGAATCGCTGCGAGTACGACTCCATCAATCGCATTCTAGCAATGATTCCGCTTAGCGATCTTCAAAGGTATGAAGATGCTCTTACCCCTCTCTCGTGGCTGGTCTCTCCATAGGAAGATCTGAATATGCATAGGAAAATTTTGAATTTATGCTACGTTACCCAACAATGAGATCTATCATGTGATCGAGTTAGTTTTGATGGGGATTGATCCCTAGTATCCACTATGTTCTGAGATTGATGTTGCTACTACTTTGCCATGCTTAATGCTTGTCACTAGGGCCCGAGTGCCATGATTTCAGATCTGAAATTATTATGTTGTCACCAATATATGTGTGTTTTAGATCTGATCTTGCAAGTTGTAGTTACCTACTATGTGTTATGATCCGGCAACCCCGGAGTGACAATAACCGGAACCACTCCCGGTGATGACCATAGTTTGAGGAGTTCATGTGTTCACCAAGTGCTAATGCGTTTGTCTAGTTCTTTATTAAAAGGAGAACCTTAATATCCCGTAGTTTCCTTTTGGACCTCGCTGTCATGGACAATAGATGTCATGCAAGTTCTTTTCCCTAAGCACGTATGACGATACACGGAATGCATGCCTACATCACATTGACGAACGGGAGCTAGCCACATATCTCTCCGTGTTATAACTGTTGCATGATGAATATCATCCAAACAAATCACCGACCCATTGCCTACGAGTTTGTCTGACTGCTGTTACTTGTCTTGCTCTGCTGTTGCTACTACTATTGCTACTGCTGTTACTTGTCTTGCTCTGCTGCTACTGTTGCTACTACTGTCGCTTGCTACTGTTGCTACTTGCTACTGATGTCACTACTGTTTTTCCTTGCCGCTGCTATTGCTCGTTACACTGCCGTTATTCACTACTTTGCTGTTACTACTTTGCTTGCAGATACTAATCTTTCAGGTGTGGTTGAATCTCACAATTCAACTGCTAATACTTGAGAGTATTCTCTCACCTCCCGTCGTGCGAATCAACAAATTTGGGTCGAATACTCTACCCTCGAAAACTGCTGCGATCCCATGCGCTTGTGGGCCGTCAACAACATTCTTCTAGTTTCGATTGCCGGAGAGTGCTAGCAGCATTCTTCTAGTGTCGTTGCAAAGGGAAAGAACCGTTGACATCAAGCATTTTTCTGGCGCCGTTGCCGGGGAGGTATTGCTATATTCTCTGAGGCACTTGGGATTTATATCTGTTGATCACTATGAAGAATCTAAAGGATCCGAAGACCAAAGTCTTGCCCTCAACTACGAGGGGAGGTAAGGAATTGCCATCTAGCTCTGCATTTGATTCACCTTCAGTTATGAGTAAGTTTGCGACATCACCTCCTGCTAGAAATCTTGATATGTCGCATGTGCTTGATGATGCTTATGATGCTACTGCTAGAGATGCTATGCTTGATACTATGCTTGATACTATGTCTGATGCTATGCTTGATACTGCTAGAGATGCTATGCTTGATACTGCTTTGCCTGATGATGCTAGAGATGCTATTTTGCCTGATGATGCTATGCTTGATACTGCTAGAGATACTACTTTGCCTGATGTTCCACTAGGAGTGTTCCTTGATGCTCATATTGCTAGAGTTACTGCCAATGCTCGTGATGCTTCTGAAACTGCCGATACTATTGAGATAGAACCTGCTTTTGCTCCTGCTAGATCTTGCTCTCCTAGATATGAATTGCCTGATATACCTGACGGTTACGTTATGGAGGGAGAGATAGCTGAGGATTTTCTTCCGTGTAAGGATGCCTATGACGCTGAGAAATTACTTCTCAAGTGGAAGGAAAAATCTCGGGAAGCTAGGATGAAATACGACCCGAAGTTTGCCACTTCACCTATCTTTATCACCGATAAGGATTATGAATTCTCTGTCGATCCTGAGATAATCTCTCTAGTCGAATCTGATCCTTTTCACGGTTATGAGTCTGAGACGGTCGTAGCCCATCTTGCCAAACTACACGATATAGCCACCCTTTTCACTAATGAGGAGAAGATCCGCCACTACTACATAAGTTGTTTCCTTTCTCTCTAAAGGATGATGCTAAAGCCTGGTTCACCTCTCTTGCTCCTGGATGTGTGAGTAGTCCCCAGGAGATGGTCTATTACTTCTGTGAGAAATATTTCCCTGCCCATAAGAAGCAAGCTGCCTTGCAGGAAATATACAATTTTGCTCAACTCCAAGAAGAGAGTCTTCCACAAGCTTGGGGGAGGCTCGTCCAGCTACAGAATGCTTTGCGTGATCACCCTCTTAAGAAGAACGAGATACTTGATATTCTCTATAACGGACTTACCGATGCCTCTAGAGACCACCTAGATAGTTGTGTTGGTTGTGTCTTTAGGGAACGAACTGTAGAACAAGCTGAGACCCTACTGAATAACATCTTGATCAACGATAATGCTTGGACTATTCCAGAACCACCTCCTAAGACAACTCCTAATAAAAGAGGTATTCTATTCCTGAGTCCCGAAGATATGCAAGAAGCCAAGAAATCTATGCAAGAGAAAGGCATTAGATCTGAAGATGTCAAAAATCTATGACCTATCGAAGAGATCCATGGTCTTGATAACCCGATACATGTAGTGGAAGTGAATTCTCTGCGTAGGTTTGATGAGAGTGATATTCCTTTTGATAAACCTGCTAGCCTATGCTTTGATGAATTTGATAACTTTGTTGCCAAACAACAGAGTTTCAATGATTATGTTAGCAGACATTTGGAACAAAGTACTCGTATGCTTAGCCATTTAAGTGCTTGCATAGACAGAAATGACAATGATCTGAAGCTTCTGAGTAAACATGCCTCTATGATTACTACTCAGGTAGAACAAGTACTTAAAGCTCAGAATGACCTGCTCAATGAATTAAATGACAACTCTGTCAGAGTCATTACTAGAGGAGGCAAAATGACTCAGGAACCTTTGTATCCTGAAGGTCATCCTAAGAGAATTGATCAAGATTCTCAAGGAATCAATGCTGATACACCTAGTCATCCTAAGGAGAAGAAGAAGGATGATAGAAGCCTACACGCAGTTCACCAAATAATGTCACACCTGAAGAACCTAATGATATTTCTGCGTCTGATGCAGAAACACAATCTGGTGATGAACATGAACCTGGTGACAATATGGGCAGTGATGTTCATAATAATGCTCAACCTAGCAATGATGAGGATGTGGAGATTGAACCTACGGTTAATCCTGATAACCCACAACCTAAGAAGTACGATAAGAACGACTTCACTGCTAGGAAGCATGGTAAAGAAAGAGAGCCATGGGTTCAGAGACCTATGCCCTTCCCTCCTAAGCCATCCAAGAAAAAGGATGATGAGGATTTTGAGCGCTTCATTGAGATGATAAGACTCGTCTTTCTGTAGATGCGGTTAACTGATATGCTCAAGATGTATCCGTATGCCAAGTACATGAAAGATATCGTGACCAATAAACGGAAGATACCAGATCTTGAGATCTCCACCATGCTTGTCAACTACAGTTTCAAAGGTGGAACTCCTAAGAAACTTGGTGATCCCGGAGTGCCCACTATACCTTGCTCAATTAAAGGAAACTACGTAAGAACTGCCTTATGTGACCTTGGAGCCGGTGTTAGTGTTATGCCGCTCACTCTTTATCGTAGACTTGAATTGGATAAGTTGACACCCACTAAAATTTCTCTGCAAATGGCCGACAAATCAACTGCTTTCCCTATCGGCATTTGCAAGGATGTGCCTGTTGTGGTTGCTAACACCACTATCTTAACAGACTTTGTTATCTTGGATATTCCTCAGGAAAATACCATGGTTGTCATCCTCGGAAGACCCTTTTTAAACACTGCAGGGGCTGTTATAGATTGCAACAAAGGCAATGTCACTTTCCATGTCAATGGTAATGAGCACACGGTGCAGTTTCCGAAGAAACGATATCAAGTACATTGCATCAATGCTATCGAAAAGACTTCATCGATTCTTATTGGGAGCTTTGAATGCCCTATTCCTCGTGTCAAGATGAAGTAAGATTTGCTTGTTGGGGAGATACATATACCCATTGAGGTGACAAAGTGGCTATTAGAAAATTCTCCGTTCTCTCTTGCGATTCGAGAAGGTTTTGTCATAAGGACTTGATCAACCCCATTGACGGATTTCTTTCGATGACCATGAAACGGATGAATCAATGAGTCACACACCTCTATTTTAAAGCTTTCATTTTCTTTTGCTTAGAAGAAAAATGATAGAATTAGTTTAGCATTTCCTGTTTTCTGTTTTAGCATCCCGGAGAAAAATACCTCGAAAATAAAAGTTCTCAGATGGTCCTGAAAATTTAGTCTGATTTTTTCTAGATTTTTTGAAAATTTCTGGGCCTGAGAGCACGCCTGGGGGCCAGACCAGTGGGCCACAAGCCCTGCCACTGCCACCTACCCCCTGGTGGCGGAGTGCAAGCTTGTGGGGCCCACAGGCACCCCCTCCACTCATTCCAGCTCTCAGCCTCTTCTTCCACCTCGAGAAAAAATTGTTTCGCAGCTCAAACCCGTGTTCTTGCTCATTTGGCTGTGATTTTCGATCTCTTTGCTCAAAGCACCATTCTCCGAACCATTTTGGGGAAATTAGTCCTTGGTAAGTGACTCCTCCGTTGTTCCAATTAGTTTTTTCTCTAGTGCTATATCCTTCGCAAATTCTGTTGGAAATATGCCCTAGAGGTAATAATAAATTAGTTATTATTATATTTCTTTGTTCATGATAACCGTTTATTATCCATGCTATAATTGTATTGATTGGAAACACAATACTTGTGTAGATACATAGACAAAACACTGTCCCTAGTAAGCCTCTAGTTGACTAGCTCGTTGATCAAAGATGGTCAAGGTTTCCTGGCCATAGGCAAGTGTTGTCACTTGATAACGGGATCACATCATTAGGAGAATCATGTGATGGACTAGACCCAAACTAATAAACGTAGCATGTTGATCTTGTCTTTTTGTTGCTACTGTTTTCTGCGTGTCAAGTATTTATTCCTGTGACCATGAGATCATATAACTCACTGACACCGGAGGAATGCTTTGTGTGTATCAAACGTCGCAACGTAACTGGGTGACTATAAAGATACTCTACAGGTATCTCCGAAGGTGTTAGTTGAGTTAGTATGGATCAAGACTGGGATTTGTCACTCCGTGTGACGGAGAGGTATCTCGGGGCCCACTCGGTAATACAACATCACACACAAGCCTTGCAAGCAATGTGACTTAGTGTAAGTTGCGGGATCTTGTATTACAGAACGAGTAAAGAGACTTGTCGGTAAACGAGATTGAAATAGGTATGCGGATACTGACGATCGAATCTCGGGCAAGTAACATACCGAAGGACAAAGGGAATGACATACGGGATTATATGAATCCTTGGCACTGAGGTTCAAACGATAAGATCTTCGTAGAATATGTAGGATCCAATATGGGCATCCAGGTCCCGCTATTGGATATTGACCGAGGAGTCTCTCGGGTCATGTCTACATAGTTCTCGAACCCGCAAGGTCTGCACACTTAACGTTCGACGTTGTTTTATGCGTATTTGAGTTATATGGTTGGTTACCGAATATTGTTCGGAGTCCCGGATGAGATCACAGACGTCACGAGTGTTTCCGGAATGGTCCGGAAACAAAGATTGATATATAGGATGACCTCATTTGATTACCGGAAGGTTTTCGGAGTTACTGGGAATGTACCGGGAATGACGAATGGGTTCCGGGAGTTCACCGGGGGGGCCCACCAACCCCGGGGAAGCCCATGGGTGTTTGGGGTGCCGCACCAGCCCTTAGTGGGCTGGTGAGACAGACCAAGAGAGGCCTATGCGCATAGGAAAGAAAATCAAAGAGGAAAGGAAAAAAAAGAAGGAGGTGGGAAAGGGAAGAAGGACTCCACCTTCCAAACCAAGTGGATTTCGGTTTGGGAGGGGGAGACCTTCCCCCTTGGCTCGGCCGACTCCCTTGGGAGTCCTTGGACCCCAAGGCAAGTCTCCCCCCTCCTCCTCCTATATATAGTGGGGTTTTAGGGCTGATTTGAGACAACTTTGCCACGGCAGCCCGACCACATATCTCCACGGTTTTACCTCTAGATCGCGTTTCTGCGGAGCTCGGGCGGAGCCGTGCCGAGACAAGATCATCACCAACCTCCGGAGCACCGTCACGCTGCCGGAGAACTCTTCTACCTCTCCGTCTCTCTTGCTGGATCAAGAAGGCCGAGATCATCGTCGAGCTGTACGTGTGCTGAACGCGGAGGTGCCGTCCGTTCGGCACTAGATCGTGGGACTGATCGCGGGACGGTTCGCGGGGCGGATCAAGGGACGTGAGGACGTTCCACTACATCAACCACATTCACTAACGCTTCTGCTGTACGGTCTACAAGGGTACGTAGATCACTCATCCCCTCTCGTAGATGGACATCACCATGATAGGTCTTCGTGCGCGTAGGAAAATTTTTGTTTCCCATGCGACGTTCCCCAACGGTGGCATCATGAGCTAGGTTCATGCGTAGATGTCTTCTCGAGTAGAACACAAAAGTTTTTGTGGGCGGTGATGTGCATTTTTCTGCCCTCCTTAGTCTTTTCTTGATTCCGCGGTATTGTTGGATCGAAGCGGCTCGGACCGACATTACTCGTACGCTTACGAGAGACTGGTTTCATCGCTACGAGTAACTCCGTTCCTCAAAGATGACTGGCGGGTGTTAGTTTCTCCAACTTTAGTTGAATCGGATTTGACCGAGGAGGTCCTTGGATGAGGTTAAATAGCAATTCATATATCTTCGTTGTGGTGTTTGCGTAAGTAAGATGCGATCCTACTAGATACCCATGGTCACCACGTAAAACATGCAACAACAAAATTAGAAGACGTCTAACTTTGTTTTTGCAGGGTATGCTTGTGATGTGATATGGCCAACGATGTGATGTGATATATTGGATGTATGCGATGATCATGTTGTAATAGATAATATCGACTTGCACGTCGATGGTACGGCAACCGGCAGGAGCCATAGGGTTGTCTTTATAACTAACGTTTGTGCTTGCAGATGCGTTTACTATTTTGCTAGGACGTAGCTTTAGTAGTAATAGCATGAGTAGAACGACAACCCCGATGGCGACACGTTGATAGAGATCATGATGATGGAGATCATGGTGTGACACCGGTGACAAGAAGATCGTGCCGGTGCTTTGGTGATGGAGATCAAGAAGCACGTGATGATGGCCATATCATGTCACTTATGAATTGCATGTGATGTTAATCCTTTTATGCACCTTATTTTGCGTAGAACGACAGTAGCATTATGAGGTGATCTCTCACTAAAATTTCAAGACGAAATTGTGTTCTCCCCGACTGTGCACCATTGCTACAGTTCGTTGTTTCGAGACACCACGTGATGATCGGGTGTGATAGACTCAACGTTCACATACAACGGGTGCAAAACAGTTGCGCACGCGGAACACTCGGGTTAAGCTTGACGAGCCTAGCATGTGCAGACATGGCCTCGGAACACATGAGACCGAAAGGTCGATCATGAATCATATAGATGATATGATTAGCATAGGGATGCTTACCACTGAAACTATACTCAACTCACGTGATGATCGGACTTGAGCTAGTGTAAGTGGATCATGAACCACTCAAATGACTAGAGAGATGTACTTTTTGAGTGGGAGTTCTTAAGTAATATGATTAATTGAACTAATTGTCATGAACATAGTCTAATGATCTTTGCGAATTACGATGTAGCTTGCGCTATAGCTCTACTGTTTTTATATGTTCCTAGAGAAAATTTAGTTGAAAATTGATAGTAGCAAACTTTGCAGACTGAGTTTGTAAAACCGAGGATTGTCCTCGTTGCTACGCAGAATGCTTATGTCCTTAATGCACCATTCGGTGTGCTGCACCTTGAGCATCGTCTGTGGATGCTATGAACATCCGACATACACGTTTCTGATGACTACACGATTGTTCAGTGCAAAATACTTAATGGCTTAGAAGCAAGGCGCCGAAAACGTTGTAAAACGTCACGGAACATAAGTGATGTTCTAAAGAGATGAAATTGTGATTTCATGCTTGTGCCCTTGTTAAGAGGTACGAGACCTCCAAACAAGATTCTTTGTCCACAAAGTAAAGGAGAAAAGCTCAATCATTGAGCGTGTGCTCAGATTGTCTGAGTACGACAATCACTTGAATCAAGTGGGAGTTAATCTTCCAGATGAGATAGTGATGGTTCTCCAAAGTCACTGCCACCAAGCTGTGAGAGCTTCGTGATGAACTATAACATATCAAGGATAGATACAATGATCCTTGAGCGATTCGTGATGTTTTGACACTGCGAAAGTAGAAATCAAAAGGGAGCATCAATAGTTGATGGTTAGTAAAACCACTAAGTTTCAAGAAAGGCGAGAGGTAGAAGGGATACTTCATGAAACGGCAAAACAGTTGCTGCGCTAATGAAGAGACCCAAGATTAAACCCAAACCCGAGACTAAGTGCTTCTGTAATGAGGGGAACAGTCACTGAGGCGGAGCAACTCTAGATACTTGGTAGATAAGAAGGCTGGCAAAAGTCGAGAGAAGTATATTTGATATACATAATGGTGATGTGTACTTTACTAGTACTCCTAGTAGCACGAGGGTATTGGATACCGGTTCGGTTGCTAAGTGATTAGTAACGCGAAATGAAAGCTACGGCATAAACGGAGACTAGCTAAAGGCGAGGTGACGATACATGTTGGAAGTGTTTCCAAGGTTGATATGATCAAACGTCACATGCTCCCTCTACCATCAGGATTGGTGTTAAACCTAAATAATTGTTATTTGGTGCTTGCGTTAAGCATGAACATGATTGGATCGTGTTTATTGCAATACGATTATTCATTCAAAGAGAATAATGGTTACTCTATTTGCTTGAATAATCACCTTCAATGGTTTATTGAATCTCGATTGTAGTGTTACACATGTTCATAATATTGGTGCCAAAAGATACGAGTTAATGATGATAGTACCACTTACTTGTGGCACTGCCGCTTGAGTCATGTTAGTATAAATTGCATGAAAAGGCTCCATGCTGATGGATCTTTGTACTCACCTGGTTTCGAATCACTAGTGACATGCAAATCATACCACATGAGCAAGGCCTTGTTTTCATTGAGATGAAACAAGATAGTAACTTGTTGGAAGTGATACATTTTGATGTATGCAGTCCAATGAGTGCTGAGGCACGCTGTGGATATCATTATGTTCTTACTTCACTGACGACTTGAGTAGATACATGAGTATTTACTTAATGAATCACAAGTCTGAAATATTGAAAAGTTCAATTCCGTTTGAGAGTGAAGTTCGTCGTAACAAGAGGATGATCTGTCTACGATATGATCATAGAAATGAATATCTGAGTTACGAGTTTTTGGTACACAGTTAAGACAATGTGGAAATTGTTTCACAGTTCATGCCACCTGGAACATCATAGTGTGATGATGTGTCTGAACGTCATAGCCACGCACTATTTAGTATGGTGCATGCTGTGATGTCTCTTATCGAATTACCACTATCATTTATGGGTTATGCATTAGAGACAACCGCATTCACTTTAAATAGGGCACCGCGTATTTCCGTTGAGATGACACAGTATAGACTGAGGTTTAGAGAAATCTAAACTGTCTTTTCTTGAAAGTTTGGGGCTTCGACACTTATGTGAAAAAGTTTCAGTCTGATAAGCTCGAACCCAAAGCGGATAAATGCATCTTCATAGGATATCCAAAACAGTTGGGTACATCTCCTATCTCAGATCCGAAAGCAAAGTGTTTGTTTCTAGAAACGGATCCTTTCTCGAGGAAAGGTTTCTTTCGAAAGAATTGAGTGGGAGGGTAGTAGAACTTGATGAGGTTACTGAACCATCACTTCAACCAGTGTGTAGCAGGGCGCAGGAAGTTGTTCCTATGGCGCCTACACCAATTGAAGTGGAAGCTGATGATGGTGATCATCAAGCATTTGATCAAGTTACTACAAGCCTCGTAGGTTGACAAAGTCGCGTACTACTACAGAGTGGTACGGTAACCCTGTCTTGGAGGTCATGTTGTTGAGCAACAGTGAACCTACGAGTTATGGAGAAAAGCGATGGTGGGCCCAGATTCCGACAAATGGCTGGAAGCCATGAAATCCGAGAGAGGATCCATGTATGAAAACAAAGTGTAGACTTTGTAAGAATTACTTGATGGTCATAGGATTATTGAGTAAAATGGATCTTTAAAAGGAAGACAGACGATGATGGTGATAAGTCACTATTAAGAAAAGCTCGACTTGTCGCAAAGATGTTTTCGACAAGATCAAACAGTTGACTATGATGAGACTTTAGCACTCGTAGCGATGCTAAAGGTCTGTTGGCATTATGTTAGTAGTTGCTGCATTATTTATGAAATATTGCACGTAGGTGTTGGAATTATGCCCTAGAGGCAATAATAAATGTATAGTTATTATTATAATTCATGTATCAATATAATAGTTTATTATCCATGCTATAATTGTATTGAATGAAGACTCATTTACATGTGTGGATACATAGACAAAACACCGTCCCTAGCATGCCTCTAGTTGGCTAGCCAGTTGATCAATGATAGTCAGTGTCTTCTGATTATGAACAAGGTGTTGTTGCTTGATAACTGGGTCACGTCATTGGGAGAATCACGTGATGGACTAGACCCAAACTAATAGACGTAGCATGTTGATCGTGTCATTTTGTTGCTACTGTTTTCTGCGTGTCAAGTATTTATTCCTATGACCATGAGATCATATAACTCACTGACACCGGAGGAATGCTTTGTGTGTATCAAACGTCGCAACGTAACTGGGTGACTATAAAGATGCTCTACAGGTATCTCCGAAGGTGTTAGTTGAGTTAGTATGGATCAAGACTGGGATTTGTCACTGCGTGTGACGGAGAGGTATCTCGGGGCCCACTCGGTAATACAACATCACACACAAGCCTTGCAAGCAATGTAACTTAGTGTAAGTTGCGGGATCTTGTATTACGGAACGAGTAAAGAGACTTGCCGGTAAACGAGATTAAAATAGGTATGCGGATACTGACGATCGAATCTCGGGCAAGTAACATACCGAAGGACAAAGGGAATGACATACGGGATTATACGAATCCTTGGCACTGAGGTTCAAACGATAAGATCTTCGTAGAATATGTAGGATCCAATATGGGCATCCAGGTCCCGCTATTAGATATTGACCGAGGAGTCTCTCGGGTCATGTCTACATAGTTCTCGAACCCGCAGGGTCTGCACACTTAAGGTTCGACGTTGTTTTATGCGTATTTGAGTTATATGGTTGGTTACCGAATGTTGTTCGGAGTCCCGGATGAGATCTGGGACGTCACGAGGGTTTCCGGAATGGTCCGGAAACGAAGATTGATATATAGGATGACCTCATTTGATTACCGGAAGGTTTTCGGAGTTCCCGGGAATGTACCGGGAATGACGAATGGGTTCCGGGAGTTCACCGGGGGGCGGGGGCAACCCACCCCGGGGAAGCCCATAGGCTTTGGGGAGACACACCAGCCCTTAGTGGGCTAGTGGGACAGCCCCAAGGGGGCCTATGCGCCAAGAAAAAGAAATCAAAGGAAAAGAAAAAAAAAGAGGGAGGAAGTGGGAAGGGAGGGGGACTCCTCCCACCAAACCAAGTCCAACTCGGTTTGGGGGGGAGTCCTCCCCCCCTTGGCTCGGCTGACCCCATGAGGGTCCCTTGGACCCCAAGGCAAGGTCCCCCTCCCTCCTCCTATATATATGGGGATTTTAGGGCAGATTTGAGACGATTTTCTCACGGCTGCCCGACCACATACCTCCATAGTTTTTCCTCTAGATCGCGTTTCCGCGGAGCTCGGGCGGAGCCCTGCTGAGACAAGATCATCACCAACCTCCGGAGCGCCGTCACGCTGCCGGAGAACTCTTCTACCTCTCCGTCTCTCTTGCTGGATCAAGAAGGCCGAGATCATCATCGAGTTGTACGTGTGCTGAACGCGGAGGTGCCGTCCGTTCGGTACTAGATCGTGGGACTGATCGCGGGATTGTTCGCGGGGCGGATCGAGGGACGTGAGGACGTTCCACTACATCAACCGCGTTCTCTAACGCTTCTGCTGTACGATCTACAAGGGTACGTAGATCACTCATCCCCTCTCGTAGATGGACATCACCATGATAGGTCTTCGTGCGCGTAGGAAAATTTTTGTTTCCCATGCGACGTTCCCCAACGGTGGCATCATGAGCTAGGTTCATGCGTAGATGTCTTCTCGAGTAGAACACAAAAGTTTTTGTGGGCGGTGATGTGCGTTTTGCTGCCCTCCTTAGTCTTTTCTTGATTCCGCGGTATTGTTGGATTGAAGCGGCTTGGACCGACATTACTCGTACGCTTACGATAGACTGGTTTCATTGTTACGAGTAACCCCCTTTGCTCAAAGATGACTGGCAAGTGACGGTTTCTCCAACTTAGTTGAATCGGATTTGACCGAGGAGGTCCTTGTATGAGGTTAAATAGCAACTCATATATCTCCGTTGTGGTGTTTGCGTAAGTAAGATGCGATCCTACTAGATACCCTTGGTCACCACGTAAAACATGCAACAACAAAATTAGAGGACGTCTAACTTGTTTTTGCAGGGTATGATTGTGATGTGATATGGCCAACGATGTGATGTGATATATTGGATGTATGAGATGATCATGTTGTAATAGAAATATCGACTTGCATGTCGATGGTACGACAACCGGCAGGAGCCATAGGGTTGTCTTTATACTAACGTTTGTGCTTGCAGATGCGTTTACTATTTTGCTAGGATGTAGCTTTAGTAGTAATAGCATAAGTAGCACGACAACCCCGATGGCAACACGTTGATGGATGATCATGGTGTGGCGCCGGTGACAAAAAGATCGTGCCGGTGCTTTGGTGATGGAGATCAAGAAGCACGTGATGATGGCCATATCATGTCACTTATGAATTGCATGTGATGTTAATCCTTTTATGCACCTTATTTTGCTTAGAACGTCGGTAGCATTATGAGGTGATCTCTCACTAAAATTTCAAGACGAAATTGTGTTCTCCCCGACTGTGCACCGTTGCTACAGTTCGTCGTTTCGAGACACCACGTGATGATCGGGTGTGATAGACTCAACGTTCACATACAACGGGTGCAAAACAGTTGCGCACGCGGAACACTCGGGTTAAGCTTGACGAGCCTAGCATGTGCAGACATGGCCTCGGAACACATGAGACCGAAAGGTTGATCATGAATCAGATAGTTGATATGATTAGCATAGGGATGCTTACCACTGAAACTATGCTCAACTCACGTGATGATCGGACTTGAGCTAGTGTAAGTGGATCATGAACCACTCAAATGACTAGAGAGATGTACTTTTTGAGTGGGAGTTTAGCATATAATTTGATTAAGTTGAACTCTAATTATCTTGAACATAGTCTAAGTCCATTTTGAATATATTTGTGTTGTAGATCATGGCTCACGCAACAGTCATCCTGAATTTTAATACGTTCCTAGAGAAAGCTAAGTTGAAAGATGATGGAAGCAACTTTGTAGACTGGGCTCGTAATCTTAAACTAATCTTACAAGCTGGGAAGAAGGATTATGTCCTTAATGCTGCGCTAGGAGATGAACCACCCGCTACGGCTGATCAGGATGTTAAGAACACTTGGTTAGCGCGTAAGGAGGACTACTCAATAGTTCAATGTGCAGTCTTGTATGGCTTAGAACCGGGACTTCAACGTCGCTTTGAGCATCATGGAGCATTTGAGATGTTCCAGGAGTTGGAGTTTATCTTTCAGAAGAACACCCGGATCGAGAGGTATGAGACCTCCGATAAATTCTATGCTTGCAAGATGGAGGAAAACTCATCTGTCAGTGAACATGTGCTCAAAATGTCTGGGTACTCAAACCGTCTAGCTGAACTGGGGATTGAACTCCCGCAAGAAGCTATCACTGACAGAATCCTTCAATCGCTGCCGCCAAGCTATAAAGGCTTTGTGTTGAACTACAACATGCAAGGGATGAACAAGTCTCCCGGCGAGTTGTTTGCGATGCTGAAAGTCGCAGAGTCTGAACTCCGTAAAGAGCATCAAGTGTTGATGGTGAGCAAGACCACTAGTTTCAAGAGAAACGGCAAAGGCAAGAAGGGCAATTCGAAGAAGAGCGGCAAGCCTATTGCCAATCCGCCGAAGAAACCCAAGGCTGGACCTAAGCCTGAAACAGAGTGCTTCTATTGCAAGGGTATGGGTCACTGGAAGCGCAATTGCCCCAAGTATCTGGCAGATAAGAAGGCGGGCAAAGAAAAATCAGGTATATTTGATATACATGTTATTGATGTGTACTTAACCGGCTCTCGTAGTAGTGCCTGGGTATTCGATACCGGTTCTGTTGCTCATATTTGCAACTCGAAGCAGGAACTGCGGAATAGACGAAGGCTGGCGAAAGACGAAGTGACGATGCGCGTAGGAAACGGTTCCAAGGTTGATGCAATCGCCGTCGGCACAGTGTCACTTCATCTACCATCGGGATTAGTGATGAACTTAAATCATTGTTATTTAGTGCCTGCGTTGAGCATGAACATTATATCTGGATCTTGTTTATTGCGAGACGGTTACTCTTTTAAGTCTGAGAATAATGGTTGTTCTATTTCTATGAGTAACATCTTTTATGGTCATGCACCGAATGTAAGAGGATTGTTCATATTGAATCTTGATAGTGATACGCATATACATAACATTGAGACCAAAAGAGTTAGAGTAAACAATGATAGCGCCATATTTTTGTGGCACTGCCGCTTAGGTCATATTGGTGTAAAGCGCATGAAGAAACTCCATGCTGATGGACTTTTGGAGTCACTTGACTTTGATTCACTTGACACGTACGAACCATGCCTTATGGGCAAGATGACTAAGACTCCGTTCTCCGGAACAATGGAGCGTGCAAGTGACTTGTTGGAAATCATACATACCGATGTGTGTGGTCCGATGAGCGTGGAGGCACGCGGCGGATATCGTTATTTCCTCACCTTCACTGACGATTTAAGTAGATATAGTTGTGTCTACTTGATGAAGCATAAGTCTGAAACATTTGAAAAGTTCAAGCAATTTCAGAGTGAAGTGGAAAATCATCGTAACAAGAAGATCAAGTTCCTACGGTCTGATCGTGGGGGTGAATATCTGAGTTTCGAGTTTGGTGCTCACTTAAGACAATGTGGAATTGTTTCGCAGTTAACACCGCCTGGAACACCACAGCGTAATGGTGTGTCCGAACGTCGTAATCGTACTTTGTTAGAGATGGTGCGATCTATGATGTCTCTTACTGATTTGCCGTTATCATTTTGGGGTTATGCATTAGAAACAGCTGCTTTCACTTTAAATAGGGCACCATCAAAATCCGTTGAGACGACACCATACGAACTGTGGTATGGCAAAAGACCAAAGTTGTCGTTTCTTAAAGTTTGGGGATGTGATGCTTATGTCAAAAAGCTTCAGCCTGAAAAGCTGGAACCCAAAGCGGAAAAGTGCGTCTTCATAGGTTACCCAAAAGAGACAGTTGGGTACACCTTCTATCTCAAATCCGAGGGCAAAGTGTTTGTTGCTAAAAATGGAGCTTTTCTCGAGAAGGAGTTTCTCTCGAGAGAATTGAGTGGGAGGAAGATAGAACTTGACGAGGTTATCGAACCTCTCATCCCTCTGGATGGTGGCGCATGGCAAGGGGAAACCTCTGTCGTTGCAACACCGGTTGAGGAGGAAGTTAATGATGATGATCATGAAACTCCAGTTCAAGTTTCTGTTGAACCACGCAGGTCGACGAGATCGCGCGCTGCTCCAGAGTGGTACGGTAATCCCATCTTATCAATCATGTTGTTAGACAACAATGAACCTGCAAATTATGAAGAAGCAATGGTGGGCCCAGATTCCAACAAATGGCTAGAAGCCATGAAATCCGAGATAGGATCCATGTATGAGAACAAAGTGTGGACTTTGGAGATACTACCTGAGGGCCGCAAGGCTATTCAGAACAAATGGATCTTTAAGAAGAAGACGGACGCTGACGGTAATGTGACCGTTTATAAAGCTTGACTTGTGGCAAAGGGTTTTTCACAAGTTCCAGGAATTGACTACGATGAGACTTTCTCTCCCGTGGCGATGCTTAAGTCCGTCAGAATCATGTTGGCAATAGCTGCATTTTTCGATTATGAAATTTGGCAGATGGATGTCAAAACGGCGTTCCTTAACGGTTTCCTTAAGGAAGAGTTGTATATGATGCAACCCGAAGGTTTTGTCGATCCTAAAAATGCTGACAAGGTGTGCAAGCTCCGGCGATCCATTTATGGACTGGTGCCAGCATCTCGGAGTTGGAACAAACGCTTTGATGAGGTGATCAAAGCATTTGGGTTTATACAAGTGGTTGGAGAATCTTGTATTTACAAGAAAGTGAGTGGGAGCTCTGTGGCGTTTCTAATACTATATGTGGATGACATATTACTGATTGGAAACAACGTAGAGCTTTTGGAGAGCATAAAAGGTTACTTGAATAAAAGTTTCTCTATGAAGGACCTAGGAGAAGCTGCTTACATTCTAGGCATTAAGATCTATAGGGATAGATCAAAACGCCTGATAGGACTTTCACAAAGCACATACCTTGATAAAGTTTTGAAGAGGATCAAGATGGAACAGTCCAAGAAAGGGTTCTTGCCAATTTTACAAGGTACGAGATTGAGTAAGACTCAGTGCCCAGCAACTGATGAAGATAGAGAGCATATGCGCTCCGTCCCCTATGCTTCAGCCATAGGTTCTATCATGTATGCGATGTTGTGCACTAGACCAGATGTTAGCCTGGCCATAAGTATGGTAGGTAGGTTCCAGAGTAATCCAGGAGTGGATCACTGGACAGCGGTCAAGAATATCCTGAAGTACCTGAAAAGGACTAAGGAGATGTTTCCCGTGTATGGAGGTGACGAAGAGCTCGCCGTAAAAGGTTACGTCGATGCAAGCTTTGACACAGATCCGGACGACTCTAAGTCGCAAACCGGATACGTATTTATTCTTAATGGGGGTGCAGTAAGCTGGTGCAGTTCCAAGCAAAGCGTCGTAGCAGATTCTACATGTGAAGCAGAGTACATGGCTGCCTCGGAGGCGGCTAAGGAGGGTGTCTGGATGAAGCAGTTCATGACGGATCTTGGAGTAGTGCCAAGTGCACTAGATCCAATAACCTTGTTCTGTGACAACACTGGTGCCATTGCCTTAGCAAAGGAACCACGGTTTCACAAGAAGACCAGACACATCAAACGACGCTTCAACCTCATCCGCGACTACGTCGAGGAGGAGGACGTAAATATATGCAAGGTGCACACGGATCTGAATGTAGCAGACCCGCTGACTAAACCTCTTCCACGGCCAAAACATGATCGAAGCCAGAACTGTATGGGTGTTAGATTTATTACAATGTAATTCACATGGTGATGTGAGGGCTAGATTATTGACTCTAGTGAAGTGGGAGACTGTTGGAATTATGCCCTAGAGGCAATAATAAATGTATAGTTATTATTACAATTCTTGTATCAAGATAATAGTTTATTATCCATGCTATAATTGTATTGAATGAAGACTCATTTACATGTGTGGATACATAGACAAAACACCGTCCCTAGCATGCCTCTAGTTGGCTAGCCAGTTGATCAATGATAGTCAGTGTCTTCTGATTATGAACAAGGTGTTGTTGCTTGATAACTGGGTCACGTCATTGGGAGAATCACGTGATGGACTAGACCCAAACTAATAGACGTAGCATGTTGATCGTGTCATTTTGTTGCTACTGTTTTCTGCGTGTCAAGTATTTATTCCTATGACCATGAGATCATATAACTCACTAACACCGGAGGAATGCTTTGTGTGTATCAAACGTCGCAACGTAACTGGGTGACTATAAAGATGCTCTACAGGTATCTCCGAAGGTGTTAGTTGAGTTAGTATGGATCAAGACTGGGATTTGTCACTCCGTGTGACGAAGAGGTATCTCGGGGCCCACTCGATAATACAACATCACACACAAGCCTTGCAAGCAATGTAACTTAGTGTAAGTTGCGGGATCTTGTATTACGGAACGAGTAAAGAGACTTGCCGGTAAACGAGATTAAAATAGGTATGCGGATACTGACGATCGAATCTCGGGCAAGTAACATACCGAAGGACAAAGGGAATGACATACGGGATTATACGAATCCTTGGCACTGAGGTTCAAACGATAAGATCTTCGTAGAATATGTAGGATCCAATATGGGCATCCAGGTCCCGCTATTAGATATTGACCGAGGAGTCTCTCGGGTCATGTCTACATAGTTCTCGAACCCGCAGGGTCTGCACACTTAAGGTTCGACGTTGTTTTATGCGTATTTGAGTTATATGGTTGGTTACCGAATGTTGTTCGGAGTCCCGGATGAGATCTGGGACGTCACGAGGGTTTCCGGAATGGTCCGGAAACGAAGATTGATATATAGGATGACCTCATTTGATTACCGGAAGGTTTTCGGAGTTCCCGGGAATGTACCGGGAATGACGAATGGGTTCCGGGAGTTCACCGGGGGGGCAACCCACCCCGGGGAAGCCCATAGGCTTTGGGGAGACACACCAGCCCTTAGTGGGCTGGTGGGACAGCCCCAAGGGGGCCTATGCGCCAAGAAAAAGAAATCAAAGGAAAAGAAAAAAAAGAGGGAGGAAGTGGGAAGGGAGGGGGACTCCTCCCACCAAACCAAGTCCAACTCGGTTTGGGGGGGGAGTCCAAACCCCCTTGGCTCGGCCGACCCCTTGAGGGTCCCTTGGACCCCAAGGCAAGGTCCCCCTCCCTCCTCCTATATATATGGGGTTTTTAGGGCAGATTTGAGACGATTTTCTCACGGCTGCCCGACCACATACCTCCATAGTTTTTCCTCTAGATCGCGTTTCCGCGGAGCTCGGGCGGAGCCCTGCTGAGACAAGATCATCACCAACCTCCGGAGCGCCGTCACGCTGCCGGAGAACTCTTCTACCTCTCCGTCTCTCTTGCTGGATCAAGAAGGCCGAGATCATCGTCGAGCTGTACGTGTGCTGAACGCGGAGGTGCCGTCCATTCGGTACTAGATCGTGGGACTCATCGCGGGATTGTTCGCGGGGCGGATCGAGGGACGTGAGGACGTTCCACTACATCAACCGCGTTCTCTAACGCTTCTGCTGTACGATCTACAAGGGTACGTAGATAACTCATCCCCTCTCGTAGATGGGCATCACCATGATAGGTCTTCGTGCGCGTAGGAAAATTTTTGTTTCCCATGCGACGTTCCCCAACAGTAGGATGTCAAAACATTGTTTCCTCGACGGTTTCCTTGAGCAAACATTGTATGAGATACAACCATGAGGTTTTGTCGATCCTAAGGATACTAACAAGTATGCAAACTCTAGCGATCCTTCAATGGACTGGTGCAAGCATCTCGGAGTTGGAATAAGCACTTTGATGAGATGATCAAAGATTTTGGGTGTGTACAAGGTTTATGAGAAACTTGTATTTCCAAAGAAGTGAGTGGGAGCACTATAGAATTTCTGATAAGTATATGTGGTGGACATATTTTGGATCAGAAGTAATGTAGAATTTCTGTAAAGCATACAAGGTTGTTTGAAAGGAGTTTTCAAAAGGAATACCTTAATTGCGCTACTTGAGCGTTGAGCATCAAAGATCTATGGAGATAGATCAAAAGCGCTTAATGAAAGTTTCAATAAGATGCATGCCTTGACAAGTTTTGAAAGAGTTCAAAATAAGATCAGCAAAGAAGGAGTTCTTGGTTGCGTTGTGAGGTGTGAATTTGAGTAAGACTCAAAACCCGACCCCGGCAGAATAAAGAGAATAGACGAAGGTCGTCTTCTATGCCTTAGCCGTAGAATCTGAAGTATGCCATGTTGTGTACCGCACCTGATGTGTGCCTTGACTCAAAGTCTGTTGGAAGGTACAGAGAGTGATCCATGATTGAATCACTAGCAGCGGTCAAAATTTGTCCTTGGTAACTAATGGACTAAGGAATTTTTCTCGATTATGGAGGTGGTTAAAGAGTTCGTCGTAAAGGGTTACGTCGATGCAAGCTTTGACACTAATCTGAATAACTATGAGTAGTGAAACGGATTCGTATAGTAGAGTAGATATTTGGAGTATTTCCGAATAGCACATAGTAGCAGCATCTATAAGATGACATAAAGATTTGTAAAGAACACACGGGTTTGAAAGTTTCAGAACCGTTGACTAAAACCTCTCTCACGAGCAAGACGTGATCAGACCCCATAACTATATGGGTGTTGGATTCGTTGGAATCACATGGTGATGTGAACTAGATTATTGACTCTAGTGCAAGTGGGAGACTGTTAGAAGTATGCCCTAGATGCAATAATAAATTAGTTATTATTATATTTCTTTGTTCATGATAATCGTTTATTATCCATGCTATAATTGTATTGATTGGAAATACAATACTTGTGTAGATACATAGACAAAACACTGTCCCTAGTAAGCCTCTAGTTGACTAGCTCGTTGATCAAAGATCGTGAAGGTTTCTGGCCATAGGCAAGTGTTGTCACTTGATAACGGGATCACATCATTAGGAGAATCATGTGATGGACTAGACCCAAACTAATAAACGTATCATGTTGATCGTGTTTTTTTGTTGCTACTGTTTTCTGCGTGTCAAGTATTTATTCCTATGACCATGAGATCATATAACTCACTGACACCAGAGGAATGCTTTGTGTGTATCAAACGTCGCAACGTAACTGGCTGACTATAAAGATGCTCTACAGGTATCTCCGAAGGTGTTAGTTGAGTTAGTATGGATCAAGACTGGGATTTGTCACTCCGTGTGACGGAGAGGTATCTCGGGGCCCACTCGGTAATACAACATCACACACAAGCCTTGCAAGCAATGTGACTTAGTGTAAGTTGCGGGATCTTGTATTACGGAACGAGTAAAGAGACTTGCCGGTAAACGAGATTGAAATAGGTATGCTGATACTGACGATCGAATCTCGGGCAAGTAACATACCGAAGGACAAAGGGAATGACATACGGGATTATATGAATCCTTGGCACTGAGGTTCAAACGATAAGATCTTCGTAGAATATGTAGGATCCAATATGGGCATCCAGGTCCCGCTATTGGATATTGACCGAGGAGTCTCTCGGGTCATGTCTACATAGTTCTCGAACCCGCAGGGTCTGCACACTTAAGGTTCGACGTTGTTTTATGCGTATTTGAGTTATATGGTTGGTTACCGAATGTTGTTCGGAGTCCCGGATGAGATCACGGACGTCACGAGAGTTTCCGGAATGGTCCGGAAACAAAGATTGATATATAGGATGAACTCATTTGATTACCGAAAGGTTTTCAGAGTTACCGGGAATGTACCGGGAATGACGAATGGGTTCCGGGAGTTCACCGGGGGGCCCACCCACCCCGGGGAAGCCCATGGGTGTTTGGGGTGCCGCACCAGCCCTTAGTGGGCTGGTGAGACAGCCCAAGAGAGGCCTATGCGCATAGGAAAGAAAATCAAAGAGGAAACGAAAAAAAAAGAAGGAGGTGGGAAAGGGAAGAAGGACTCCACCTTCCAAACCAAGTGGATTTCGGTTTGGGAGGGGGAGACCTTCCCCCTTGGCTCGGCCGACTCCCTTGGGAGTCCTTGGACCCCAAGGCAAGTCTCCCCCCTCCTCCTCCTATATACAGTGGGGTTTAGGGCTTATTTGAGACAACTTTGCCACGGCAGCCCGACCACATATCTCCACGGTTTTACCTCTAGATCGCGTTTCTGTAGAGCTCGGGCGGAGCCCTGCCGAGACAAGATCATCACCAGCCTCCGGAGCGCCGTCACCCTGCCGGAGAACTCTTCTACCTCTCCGTCTCTCTTGCTGGATCAAGAAGGCCAAGATCATCGTCGAGCTGTACGTGTGCTGAACGCGGAGGTGCCGTCCGTTCGGCACTAGATCGTGGGACTGATCGCGGGACGGTTCGCGGGGCGGATCGAGGGACGTGAGGACGTTCCACTACATCAACCGCGTTCACTAACGCTTCTGTTGTACGGTCTACAAGGGTACGTAGATCACTCATCCCCTCTCGTAGATGGACATCACCATGATAGGTCTTCGTGTGCGTAGGAAAATTTTTGTTTCCCATGCGACGTTCCCCAACAAATTCTTGCTACCTTGGTGACCCTGTTCTTGAGCTAGAAATGTTGATTTTAGCTAGTTCCAAGTAGTTTTAGCGCGTGATACGGTCTCTAGGCATTAGTGGGAGTAGTTGCTACAAGGTGTGGTGGATCTTTAGTCACTTTTCTCTTGAACTTCAAAAATTTCAGCAAAAGGAAATTATGTTCAGGAGGAAGTTTCATGGTGGTTCCTCAAGTAAGAAGGGTCCTCGTCTTTCCTTTCGGGAGCGCGAACCTTTTCAATTAAGGGACGCACCGGTACAACCATGTGAATGGCCTTCCGACGAGTTCATGATCGAAGCAGGTTTCAAGGATGAATTTGATACACTTGTCCGCAATGCCGGGTTAGAAGAATTCCTCTAAGATAAATGTGAACAGTATGCTATGCTCACTGCCTCTTTCGTGCATAGATTTAAATTTCAGTTGGCCGTGACTCATCCATACTGTTTGATATGTACGATAAATCCTATACCGTGGACTTGGAGGATTTCAATAGGATTTGCAAGATACCCGATGGGGGTAGTATTAATGATCCTCCTAAGTCTTTGGTCAGAGACTTTGTCTCCAGTATAACCGTTGGAGAAACCAGAGATATCACGCAAGCCACCATAGGAAGCATCCATTTCCCTGCCTTGCACTACCTTGCCCTCTTCATAGGTAGGTGCATTAACGGTAAGGGTGCACATTGTCACCTATGCACTTCGGACCTTAGTATCCTTAAGAGCGTAGTAACGGGTGACAGGAGCTTCAATATGGGAGCTATAATAGCAAGGAGGCTGAATAAAAATGCCAGCGAGGGGGATTTCTTTGGTGGAGTTTATGCTACACGCTTAGCAAATTTTCTTGGAGTATCCATCTGTCCAGAAGACCCTCCTCTCCGTACAGCCTACCTTGATCGTGTCGCTCTAACACGCTACCAATTCCTTGAGAGAGATCATGGATCCCTCCTATACCACTTGATATTTAACCGGCAGCGTGTTTTCCATATTACCCTTCCTGCTCCTGCTTTCTTTGACTTTCAGGTAAAACAAAAATACTACATAACCATAGGAGAGGCAGAGGAGTATAGAGGGAGGTGACTACTGCTCGACTTCGTGAGGCATCTATTCAGGCAGTGGTTGCAGCAATCCCGTATAACACCCATTATGATTTTGGGTTTCGCCAGGACCATCCATGGGAGTAGACCAAGCTAGGCCAAAAGCCTAAGCTTGGGGGAGTACGTGTTCTCACCGACTTTACATTCATGCTTATGCTTTCACTTTGTTAGCCGGTGTTTACACTTTGCCACTGTATTATCCATGCTAGTTTATTTTCGTTTTCTTGTTTTGTGTCCTTTCGAGAAAACCCAAAAAGATTTTTATTTCTTCTTTTGCTTGTTGGGAGTTTTCCCGTGTAAATAGTTTTCTTTTTCTTTGTGTCAAGGTAGAAGATATTGGTTACAATGTTTATTGGTTCTTGCATGCTTACCTGTTTAGCTTTCAAAGAGCCATATTACTTTGTCTTCTCCTTTGTGTTTGCCTGCAGATTCAGCTTAGTCCAATGCGCTTATTATCGTCATCGTTCGATCATGCAAATGAAAGGCAACAATGATGATATATGATGAAGTGACTGAGAGTGAAAAGCTGGTATGAACTCTAACTATTTTGTTTTTGTAAATATGACTAGCTTGTCGACCCAGATTTAGCTTTGTTGTGAGAGAACCATGTTTGCAATAACTAATTAGAGATCATAGTTTCTGATGCCATGCTTATTTAGCTGAGAGTTTATAATGGTTTGTCTTGAATGCCAACATAGATTTTGAGATGACTATGATGTAGTATGATAGGATGGTATTCTCCTTTGAATGTTTCAAGTGGCTTGACTCGGCACATGTTCATGCATGTAGTTGAAACAAAATCAACATAGCCTCTATGATGTTCGTGTTCATGGTGATTTATATCTTGTTCATGCTTGCATTCAATGTTAGTCAAACTCATTGCTTCTTGATGACTGTTGTCGCTCTCTAGTTGGTCGCTTCCCAGTCTTTTGCTAGCCTTCACTTGTACTAAGCGGAATACTGCTTGTGCATCCACTTCCATAAACCCAAAAGTTTTTCCATGAGAGTCCACCATACCTACCTATTTGCGGTATCTACCTGCCGTTCCAAGTAAATTTGCATGTGCCATTCTCTAAACCTTCAAGAAATAATCTGTTTTGCATGCTCGAACCGCTCATGTGGTGACAGGGGGCAATTGGTATCTTCCATTCTAGGAGTGTTATCCTCGACATGTGTTTATTCACTGTCATTCACGAGAAAGGGGCCGGTAATTGGAATGCCCAGTTCCACGCTTAAATCGAAAACATAAGTGTAAAACAAGACTCCCCCAGGATTGATGTTAGTATGGACGGTACCCGAGGATTCGGCTAGCCGTAGACTGTGATTGATTGGTGGTGGGGGAGTTACAACTTTACTTTTCTGTTTGGGAACCGCCTACAGCATGAGTAGCATGGAAGATATTGAGAACTCTTGGTCATTGCGTAGACAATGAAAGCATGCCACCCAAAATTATTATCTCTGTTTTCAAAGCTTGAGCTCTGGCACCTCTGCAAATCAATGCTTCCCTCTGCGAAGGGCATGTCTATTTATTTTCCTGTCGAGTCATCCTCCTCTTATACAAGCACCAATTAGAGAGCACCTCTGTCATTTTTATGCTTTGCTTTTGATTGATATTGAGTATGACTATGACTGGATCTTCGTTTCTATGAATTACAATGTTTAGTCAGCCCTTGATCTTTGAAAGTGCTCTGCATTTATGTTTTGCGGTCTCAGAAAGAGCTAGCGAGATACCACCTATTCATATTGCTTCATGCTTGTTTTGATTGAAGTGTTGGTATTTGAAACTCATTATTATTTGCTCGTTAGCTGATTATGCCATTGATATTAGTTTACCGTGAGACCTTTGTGTCATTTGCTTATGTGGTTAACTTGTGATCTTGTTGAAATTCTGGTTGTGAGTTAGACATAGTTGCAACAACAAGATCAAACAGAGTTTGTCAAAGTTTTTCTTTCTCTCTCAGTTTGTCAACTGAGTTGCTTGAGGACAAGCAAGGTTTTAAGCTTGGGGGAGTTGATACGTCTCCATCGTATCTACTTTTCCAAACTCTTTTGCCCTTGTTTTGGACTTTAATTTGCATGATTTGAATGGAACTAACCTGGACTGATGTTGTTTTGAGCAGAATTGCCTTGGTGTTATTTTTGTGCAGAAATCAAAGTTCTCCAAACGTCCTAAAAATTTACGGGGAGCAGTTTTGGAAAATATAAAAAATATATGCGCCAAGTTCCACATGAGGGGGTGGGCCAGTGGGCCACAAGCCCTGGCTCCGCCACCACCCCCCTGGTGGCGGTGGGCAGGCTTGTGGGGCCCACACGGCTCTGTCGCCCCCAACCTCAGGTTTATAAGTCCCCTTTCATCCCAGAAAAAATAAAAAGAGAAGTTTTCATCGCGTTTACGATACGGAGGCGCCGCCACTACCTGTTCTTTATCTGGAGGGCAGATCTGGAGTCCGTCTTGGGCTCCGGAGAGGGGAAATCATCGCAATCGTCATCATCAACCTTCTTCCCTCTCCAATTCCATGAAGCTCTTCCTCGTTCGTGAGTAATCTATTTGTAGGCTCGTTGGACGATGATGAGTAGGATGAGATCTATAATATAATCGAGTTAGTTTTGATGGGGATTGATCCCTAGTATCCATTATGTTCTGAGATTGATGTTGCTACTACTTTGCCCTCCTTAATGCTTGTCACTAGGGCCCGAGTGCCATGATTTCAGATCTGAAATTATTATGTTGTCACCAATATATGTGTGTTTTAGATCCGATCTTGCAAGTTGTAGTTACCTACTATGTGTTATGATCCGGCAACCCGAGAATGACAATAACCAGAACCACTCCCGGTGATGATCATAGTTTGAGGAGTTCATGTGTTCACCAAGTGCTAATGCGTTGGTTCGGTTTTTATTAAAAGGAGAACCTTAATATCCCGTAGTTTCCTTTTGGACCCCGCTGCCACGGGAGGGATGGACAATAGATGTCATGCAAGTTATTTTACCTAAGCACGTATGACGGCACACGGAATGCATGCCTACATCACATTGACGAACGGGAGCTAGCCACATATCTCTCCGTGTTATAACTGTTGCATGATGAATATCATCCAAACAAATCACCGACCCATTGCCTACGAATTTGTCTGACTGTTGTTACTTGTCTTGCTCTGCTGCTGCTACTACTGTTGCTACTGATGTTACTTGTCTTGCTCTGCTGCTACTGTTGCTACTACTGTTGCTACTTGCTACTGCTATCACTACTGCTTTTCCTTGCCGCTGCTATTGCTCATTAAACTGTCGTTACTCGCTACTTTGTTGTTACTACTTTGCTTGCAGATACTAATCTTTCAGGTGTGGTTGAATCTGACAATTCAACTGCTAATACTTGAGAGTATTCTCTCACCTCCCGTCGTGCGAATCAACAAATTTGGGTCGAATACTCTACCCTTGAAAACTGCTGCGATCCCATGCGCTTGTGGGTTGTCAACAACATTCTTCTAGTTTCAATTGTCGGAGAGTGCTAGCAGCATTCTTCTGGTGTCGTTGCAAAGGGAAAGAACAGTTGACATCAATGCCTATAGATATAATCATTGCCATAGATAACGTCACGATTTTGCGCGGTTCTATCAATTGCTCGACAGTATCAAAGTTTCAGCTGGACACAGAGGAAGATAGGGGCTTATAGTTTTGCTTCCTAACTATTTACCTCAAGGGTAAAGTCAACAATAATAAAGCATAAGTACTCAACTTCAAGTTGATATATGAATATAGATCTTTCCCAAGCATGTGACGGTAGCCAAGATGAAGGCAAAAATAGGGAATTGGTGAAGATCACCGTGACCCTTACAAGGGCAAAAAGTAAAGGTACATGATAGGCCCTTCGCAGAGGGAAGCAGAGGTTGTCATGTGCTTTTGAGGTTTGAATGTGTGTCCTCTTAGTGCGGAGGAACGTCACTTTATATTGCCTCCTGTGATAAAGAACTTTATTATGCAGTCTGTCGCTTTTATGTCTTCCTCATCACAGGTTCGTACAAAGCTTATTTTCCACACACTAATAGGTCATACATATTAGAGAGCAATTTTTATTGCTTGCACCGATGAAAACTTACTTGAAGGATCTTATTCAATCCATAGGTAGGTATGGTGGACTCTCATGGAAAAACTGGGTTGAAGGTTTATGGAAGCACAAGTAGTATCTCTACTTGGTGCGGGAGTTTTGGCTAATATGAGGTGGAAGAAATCGTCACATGCTAAGGGATCTCTAATCATATAACATTGTTTGGAACCAAGCTAACACAATTCATTATGTTGTGTTCCTTGTCCAACATCAACTCCTAAGCATGTAATAGTTTGGTGAGTGCTCACAATTGTAAAAAGTGTCTAAGATGATATATTTATATGTGAACCTCTCTTTCCTTATTACTTCTTATTAATTGCAACAATGGTTGAGGTATATGTTGGTTTATTCTCAACAAGTTCCAATCATCATACGTGTCATATGTGAAATTATCACCTTCCATAAGATCATCTCATGATCTTTCATGCTATCGTTCTTTTGATACTTTTGATCATGGCACAAAGCAAAGCCCTTGACTAAGATACTCTTTATTATATAGCTCGTAAGCTCGAATACAATGGGGGATACACAAGGCAAAAGACTCAAAACTTAAACACTAAAGACTTATTCCTCTAAGAGAACAAATAAAAACTGAAAAGGAAAGAACTAAAACAAAGGTAAAAGCAAAAGATATAAAGGTGATACGATACCAGGGCAACTCCCCCAAGCTTGGCAGAAGCCAAGGGGATTGCCCATACCAATGCTTAGTTGTTTTCCTTTGGTGGTGATGGTGGTGGAGTTGTTGGAGTAGTCTGATCCTCCGTCTTCCAAGGCATAGGTGCTCCATCATGGTAGGATGAACGAGTCGTCGGAATCCTCAAATCTGCAGCCAACCTTATTGATTTAAATCTGTACTCATACTCACAGTTTTGGTTCTGCAGGTCATAGATCTGGCCCTGAAGTTGATCAACCCTGTCATAGAGCCTGGAGAGGTGTTTCCCAATGTCAATGCCATCCATCTTGTGATTGCTAGTGAACTCCGTGATCATCATGTGGTTGGCGTTGAGTCCACGCTCCACCATCCCTTGACACTTGAAGACTTGTTGCTCCATTGCTTCGAGCCTCGTCTCCATGCTTCCGGTGTTCTTAGGCCCCTCAACATCACGGATGTGCAACATCCCCTCGCTCATCTTGATAGATTGAGGGTGTTTCAGCACTTTCATGAGGTAGGTATTGATGACCTTCTCGAAGATCTTGTCCTTAGGAGCGTTTGGGGAAGTCATGATGATCTAGATCTCCCACAGAAACAGGCTCGAAACAAAAATAGAGGAAGACTGCACGATACGGAGATCAAAACCTTCGGGCGAATATATATTGATTTTTTCTGGACCAAAAGGAGTGCTCCGCAAGGAAACATAGTCTGGGAGGCACACGAGGTGCCCACAGGCCCTCCATCTGCCACCAGGGGGTAGGTGGCGGCTTCCAAGCTTGTGGCCGCCTCGTGCGCTCTCCGGACTGCTTTTTATTTTTCTAATTTTCCAAAAATTCCAAAACGGAGGAAATTTCCTATTGGAAAAGCATCGGAGTCCAATCTCTTACCGAAAAAGATACCTCTTCGTTTTCAGGGTCTGAAACAGGCTGATAAACATCCCTTATGTACTCCCCTGGAGTTATGGCATTGATGATATTGGTCTCAACATTTATGGGAGTGCCAGAGATGTAATGCTTGATTCTTTGCCCATTTACCACTCTAGGAAAATTTCCTTCCGTTTATTGATTTTGATGGCACCGGAACGATATACTTCCTCGATAACATAAGGACCTTCCCATTTAGGGAGAAGCTTGCCTGCGAAGAATCTTAAACGAGAATTGTATAGCAGGACATAATCACCTACATTGAACTCTCGTTTATGTATTCGTTTATTGTGCCATATCTTAACCTTTTCCTTGAACAACTTGGCATTCTCATATGCCTGGGCCCTCCATTCATCTAATGAGCTGATATCAAACAAACGCTTCTCACCGGCAAGTTTGAAATCGAAGTTGAGCTCTTTGATTGCCCAATAAGCTTTATGTTCCAGCTCAAGAGGTAAATGACAGGCCTTACCGTAAACCATTTTATACGGTGACATGCCCATGGGATTCTTATAAGCAGTCCTATAAGCCCATAGTGCATCGTCAAGTTTGCTAGACCAATTCTTTCGAGATCTATTGACGGTCTTTTGTAGGATCAATTTGATCTCCCAATTACTCAACTCCACTTGACCACTAGACTGAGGATGATAAGGAGATGCAACTCTATGGTTGACATCATACTTAGCGAGCATCTTGCGGAAAAAGGGATTCCTGTTGCTTTTGGGTGGGTCCAATCAAGGTATGAAAAAACTCTTTTCCCACGGCTCACTAATACGATCCTATCTTACCATTCTGGGTTTTTGCTACCAGGAGAAGGGAATGGCCATGTTGATGGGGTCTATCTAAATAGAGAGGAACCTACAGGGCTGATTACTCGATCACTCCATTGTGATGACAATCACAACCATATTCTTTATTTCCTTAATAAGAGGGCTCATTTGTACTTGATTTCTGATATCGACGGGGTACTAGTTGTTGATTAAAAAAAGATCAGCAGAGATAGTTGAACCTTTCAGAACCTCTCTTTCTAAGTTATGTTTTTTTATTGTTTTTCTTGTTGTCCGTTGAACCATTAGCGTTGGCTCTTGGAAAGCACCTGTGTTTCTATTTCCTTAAAGCTCATTCCTCCCATAGGTAGTGTGTGAGAAAGGGTGAGGGACATCGAGTGGAACTACTATAACTATATCTGTGGAAGGAATGTTGAACCTTCACCGAATCATAGTTAGGTGGCACCCATTCCGCAGTGGGTGGAAGGATGGATCGATCGACCAAGCAACAATGATCCCTTTACGGTTTTACTGAGGAATCACTCTTGATCCTCTAAAGGCTCTTCTCCATATAGAAAGAAGGGACGAAGGTTTTGGGCCTGTAGCTTTCCCCGCCCCCCCCCCTCGTCGAGTGGTGCTTGTTTGGGGGGGGTGCCAAGGAAGAAATGGTGAACGTACGCTATCCAACTGAAGTCCCGACCGATATGACTATTCCTATCCTTTCATCCTTAAGCGAATGCTGGAACGAAAGTAATCCCTCGAAGTTCAATAAATAGGGCAGCTTAAAACCAGCCCAACCTCTTCATGGTCACATCCCCTTTTCCGACGCTTTTATTGTTATAGACCACTCACTACCCCTTTCCTTTCCTTCTCTCATGTTTTTGGCGGTTTTGTTCTTGTGTCTGAGTCCGAAGAAGACGGTGGATGTTGATCCAGTAGCAAAATTTTGCTTCCTGTTCCAGGATTTATGTATCGTACCGTGCGTAGTAGTGGTAGAGTATGTTCATGTGTTAAGAATGAATTGTTCCCGAGTAGAGAGGGCAGGATAAGGAAACCCCGATTGGAAGGGCAGGCCAGTCTGAGGCTCTGGGGATGCGAGGCCATTGAAAACACCATGAATGAAGTGTGAACCGCCATCAGTCATCAAATATCTAGGGACTACAAATCTTGGGAAAATGACTTCTTTAAGCATCTTAATAGAGGTGTGGTGATCAACATTTTTAGTGGGATAGCTTCTACCCACCTAGTGACGTAATCCACAGCAACTAAGATGTGAGTGTACCCATTGGAACTCGCGAAGGGTCCCATATAATCAAAGCCCCAGACATCGAATGGTTCAATGACAAGTGAATAGTTCATAGGCATTTCCTGACGCTTAGTGTTGTTCCATATTCTTTGGCATTCATCACAGGACAAGACAAACTTACGGGCATCCTTGAAGAGAGTGGGCCAATAGAAACCTGATTGCAATACCTTATGAGCAGTTCTATCTCCAGCGTGGTGTCCTCCGTAGGCTTCGGAATGACACTTCTGCAAGATTTGTCCCTGTTCATGTTCAGGCACACAACATCTAATAACACCATCTACTCCTTCCTTTAAAGGTGAGGATCATCCCAAAAGTAGTGTCTCAAATCAAAGAAGAATTTCTTATTTTGCTGATAGGTGAAACTGGGTGGTATGTATTTGGCTACGATATAATTTGCGTAATCAGCATACCACGGTGCACTATGTGAAGTGCGGATGACATTTAATTGCTCATCAGGAAAGCTGTCATCAATAGGTCGTGGGTCATCAAGGACATTCTCTAGCCTAGACAAGTTATCTGCTACAGGGTTATCAGCACCCTTTCGATCAACAACGTGCAAATCAAATTCCTGTAGCAGGAGAACCCATCTGATCAGCCTAGGCTTATCGTCCTTCTTCTCCATAAGGTACTTAATAGCAGCATGATCAGAGTGAATAGTGGCTTTGGAGTCAACTATATAAGATCTGAACTTTTCACATGCAAACACGACTGCTAAAAATTCCTTCTCCGTAGTGGCATAGTTTCTTTGGGCACTGTCTAGAGTTTTACTAGCGTAGTGAATGACATTCAACATCTTGTCAACTCTTTGTCCTAGAACAACACCAACAGCATAATCACTAGCGTCACACATGATTTCAACGGGCAAGTTCCAGTCAGGTGGTTGAACAATAGGTGTGGTTATCAAAGCCTTCTTAAGTATTTCGAAAGCTTCCTCACAATCCTCATCAAAAACAAAAGGAACATCCTTCTGCAAGAGGTTGGTAAGAGGCCTAGAAATCTTAGAGAAGTTTTTAATGAACCTTCTATAGAAACCAGCGTGACCTAGGAAACTTCGTATACCTCTGATATCTGTGGGGCCAGGCATTTTCTCAATTGCATCAACTTTAGTCTTATCAACTTCAATGCCTCTTTCAGAAATTTTGTGTCCTAAGACGATACCTTCATTAACCATAAAGTGGCACTTCTCCCAATTCAAGACGAGGTTGGTATCTTTGCATCTCTGTAAGACTCGATCAAGGTTGCTGAGGCAATCATCAAAGGAAGAATCGTAAACGGAGAAGTCATCCATGAAAACGTCGACAATCTTTTCACAAAAGTCAGAGAATATAGCCATCATACATCTTTGAAAGGTGGCAGGTGCATTGCATAAGCCAAAAGGCATACGTCTATAAGAAAAGGTACCGAAGGGGCAGGTGAAAGTGGTTTTCTCCTGATCAGATTGTGCAACAGGTATTTGCGAGAAACCTGAATAACCGTCTAGAAAACAGAAGTGTGTGTGTTTTGATAGCCTTTCTAGCATTTGGTCGATAAACGGCAAAGGATAATGGTCTTTCCTGCTTGCCTTGTTCAATTTCCAGAAGTCTATCGCCATCCTATAGCCAGTAATAATCCTTTGTGGGATTAGTTCATCCTTATCATTAGGAACGATCGTGATACCTCCCTTCTTAGGTACGCAATGTACTGGACTTACCCAATTACTATGAGCAACAGGATAAATGATTCCTGCTTCCAGAAGCTTTAATATTTCTTTTCTAACGACCTCTTTCATCTTAGGATTTAATCTCCTTTGATGATCAGCAACTGGTTTAGAATCAGGATCGGTTTTAATCTTGTGTTGACATAGAGTGGGACTAATACCCTTAAGATCATCAAGAGTATATCCAATAGCAGCACGGTGCTTCCTCAGAGTTTTTAGTAACTTCTTCTCTTTGTGCTCTGAGAGGAGAGCACTAATAATAACAGGATATATCTCCTTCTCATCAAGATAGGCATACTTAAGAGTATCAGGCAACTGTTTAAGCTCGAACACAGGATCACCCTTTGGTGGGGGAGGATCCCCAAGCAGTTCAATAGGCAGATTAATCTTGAGAATAGGATATTGTTCTAAGACAATTTTATCTATCTCATCTCTCTCCTCCATATGCATATCATTTTCATGCTCAAGCAGATATTGCTCTAAAGGATCCGTAGGAGGTACGGCAATAGAGGCAAGAGCAATAATTTCATCCCTACCAGACGACTCTTTTTCATGGGGTTGTCTTCCAAACTTGGAGAAGTTAAATTCATGAGACACACCCTAGAAACTAACAGTGACGATCTGCTTAATGCAATCAATGTGAGCATTGACAGTGTTGAGAAAGGGTCTACCAAATATGATGGGACAAAAGCTATCTTGTGCAGTACCAAGGACGAGGAAATCAGTAGGATACTTCGTCTTACCACACAGGACTTCTACGTCTCTCACAATTCCCAGAGGGCAGATAGTGTCTCTATTAGCTAGCGTAATAGTGACATCAATGGGTTCTAGCTCAGCAGGTGCAATCTCATCTTTGATTTCATCATATAGAGAACGGGGTATTGCACTAACACTAGCTCCCATATCACATAAACCATGGTAAGAGTGATCTCCTATCTTGACAGAAACAACGGGTAGGCCAACTACAGGTCCGTATTTTTCTTTCGCGTGAGGTTTAGCAATTCTAGCGGAGTCCTCATAGAATTTGATAACATGCCCGTCTACGTCTTCGGTTAAGAGATCTTTGATAATAGCAACACTAGATTCAACTCTAATCTCCTCAGGGGGTGCAAGTGGTCTAATGTAACCCCTATGTATCACAGTTGGAGCTTTAGAATAATCCTTTATCCTAGCAGGGTATGGTGGTTTCTCAGTGTAGGCACAAGGAACAACAGGATCACTAAAAGCAATGACTTTCTCCTCAACTAGATTGGTTTTTACTATGTTGCTTTCTACAGGAGGATGATACTTAAACCACTTCTCTTTGGGAAGATCAACATGAGCAGCAAAAGATTCACATAGAGAAACTACTATCTCAGAGTCAAGTCCATACTTAGCGCTAAAATCTCTAGAAGTGTTTGTCTCAACAAAAGATTTAACGCAATCAAACTGGAAATTCATACCTGACTCCTTACCTTCCTCCACCTCCCAATCTTCAGAGTTACGTTTGATTCTTTTCAATAAATTCCACTTGTGGTCAATATCCTTCTTCATAAAAGAACTGGTACAAGAAGTGTCAAGCATGGTACGATCTACATGAGAAAGCCGAGCATAAAAGTTTTGAGTGATAATTTCTCTCGAGAGCTCATGATTGGGGCATGAATATAGCATTGATTTAAGCCTCCCCCAAGCTTGAGCTATGCTTTCCCTGTCACGAGGCCAAAAGTTATAAATAAAGTTCCGATCACGATGTACTAAATGCATAGGATAAAACTTTTGATGAAATTCCAATTTCAACCGATTGTAGTCCCATGATCCAGTATCATCACATAGCCTATACCATGTCAACGCCTTATCCTTCAAAGATAAAGGAAATACTTTCTTCTTTACCTCATCCTCGGGCAAACCTGCAAGCTTAAATAAACCACAAACTTCATCTACATAGATCAGATGCAAGTCTCGATGTGAAGATCCATCTCCTGTAAAAGGATTAGCCAGGAGTTTCTCAAGCATACCCAAAGGAATTTCATAAAAGATATTTTCAGTAGGTACCTCAGGTTGAGGAACAACTCCTCGTGCTTCCGTTCGTGGTGAAGATACCCCGAACAAACTCCTCAAAGGAACAATTTCCATAGTGACAAGTGACAATAAATTTCAGCATAGTATAAAAATGTTTCCTTACCAATTTCCACTTACCAAAGGCACTTCACTCCCTGGCAACGGCACCAGAAAAGAGTATTGATGACCCATAAGTATAGGGGATCAATCTTAGTCCTTTAGATAAGTAAGAGTGTCGAACCCAACGAGGAGCAGAAGGCTCTGGTAAACAGTTTTCAGCAAGGTAATAACTGCAAGCACTGAAACTAGCGGTAACAAGTGATGGTATAGTGAGGTGAAACATAGCAAGCGAAAAGTAACAAGTAACAAGTAGTAGAAACGGTGCAGCAAGTGGCCTAATCCCTTTTGTAGCAACGGACAAGCCTCAACAAAGTCTTATAGGAGGAAAAACGCTCCCGAGGACACACGGGAATTTCTGTCATGCTAGTTTCATCATGTTCATATGATTCGCGTTCGTTACTTTGATAGTTTGATATGTGGGTGGACCGGCGCTTGGGTACTGTCCTTACTTGGACAAGCATCCCACTTATGATTAACCCCTCTCGCAAGCATCCGCAACTACGAAAGAAGAATTAAGACAACGTCTAAACATAGCATTAAACTAGTGGATCCAAATCAGCCCCTTACAAAGCAACGCATAGACTGGGGTTTAAGCTTCTGTCACTCCAGCAACCCATCATCTACTTACTACTCCCCAATGCCTTCCTCTAGGCCCAAATATGGTGATGTGTTATGTAGTCGACGTTCACATAACACCACTAGAGAAAAAGACAACATACAGCATATCAAAATACCGAACGAATACCAAATTCACATGACTATTATTAGCATGACTTATCCCATGTCCTCAGGAACAAAAGTAACTACTCACAAAGCATAATCATAATCATGATCAGAGGTGTAATGAATAGCATCAAGGATCTGAACATAAACTCTTCCACCAAGTAATCCAACTAGCATCAACTACAAAGAGTAATCAACACTACCAGTAACCTTACAAGTACCAATCGGAGTCGTGAGACGGATATTGGTTACAAGAGATGAACTTGGGATTGGAGAGGAGATGGTGCCGATGAAGATGTTGATGAAGATGCCTCCCCTCCGACGAGAGGAGTGTTGGTGATGACGATGGCGACGATTTCCCCCTCCGGGAGGGAAGTTTCCCCGGCAGGATCGTCCTGCCGGAGCTCTAGATTGGATGTGCTCAAGTTCTGCCTCGTGGCGGCGGCAAAACCACGAAAAAGCTCCCGATTGATTTTTTCTGGAACGAAACCCTTCATATAGCAAAAGAGGGGGGCCAGTGGGCCGTCAGGGAGCCCACAAGCTTGCCAACCGCCACTAGGGGGTGGTGGCGGCTATGAGGCTTGTGGCGCCCTGGTAGCTCCCCTCTGGTACTTCTTTCGCCCAGTATTTTTTATATAATCCCAAAAAATTCCACGTAAATTTTCAGGGCATTTGAAGATGCGCAGAATAGTGGACTAAGATTTGCTCCTTTTCCAGTCCAGAATTCCAGCTGCCTGAATTCTCCCTCTTCAAATAAACCTTGCAAAATAAGAGAGAAAAGGCATAAATATGGTACCATAAAGTAATATAACAGCCCATAAAGCAAAAAATATCAAAATGAAAGCATGATGTAAAATGGACGTATCACACGTCATCAGGGATATCCAGCTAGCTAGCTACAAAATCTCAACGGAAACAATAATACTGTGTTTTGCAGCAACAACTAATAATGTGCTTTGCGGCAACGACCAAACAAGTTTTATGTATTGTGAATACTTTAAAATACTCTCTGATGGCAAAACCATGGTATCATGTACCTAGAGATAAATTTACTGTTGTTTTGGATACTTTGATTTATATAATACTTAGCTATCGAACACAACCTAAGGCCTTGTTTGATAGCAAAATATTTTAAAGATATTCTAAAAATACTGCAGTTTTTCAGATTACTATAATTTTATTTACAAAGGGTTGTTTGGTTGTGCCTAAAAACCGTGGTTTTGATACTAGAGTATTTGCCGAACCACAGTATTTTCTGTGCATAATATAAAATACCTCGGACCTAAGTTTGATACTAGAGTATTTGCCAACCATGCACAATACTTTTGGGTTCTTCAATACTTTGCCAAGTTTAATGTTGACAAACTTATTCGGCTTCTTGAAATTTATGCGGATGATTTTACAAAGACTAACCCGTTGTTCCTTAGAATTGACCTTCCAAGATTCCTTAGAAATATAAGGAGAAGTGAGGAATTTAATGGATGTTCGGATGTTTCCACCCTTTCTCTGTTGATGGTTCAATCAAGAACTTAAGGGAGGGGACGTCGAACTTGCCGCAGAGGTGCTCGGGGGCGTCGGGCGGAGGCGCGCGGAGGCGGTGGCGGCGTCAGGCGAAGGAGCGCGGAGGCGGTGGTGGCATCTAGCGGAGGCACGACGGCGTCGGGTGGAGGCGGTGGTGACGTCTCGTGGAGCGGCAGAGACGTCGGGCGGCGCGACGGCGGGGATCAAAAGGAGGACGGGGTGGAGTTGGGATCGAGAGGAGGACGAAAGGACGATAAGCTGCGTCGTTCGGGAGCCTAGTGCTCGTGTGGGCCTAATGGGCCTAACGAGCCATGATGGGCCTAATTTGGCAACGCGAGCACTAAGCAAATAGCTATGGCGTGCGAATTTGGCCGATGTCGGTACTATTTTAAAATATTAGTGCGAGCGTTGGTGAGAAATAGCGCGCCACAAACGAGAGTTGTGGCTAGCCATTTTTCTACTAATGCTTGCAAGGATTAAATATTGATAGATAGATGATATAAATCTAAAAGTAAATTAAAGAATATATATGGCAGCAATAAACAACATATAGTTCATTCAACTAATGAGCCTATCAAGTATATTTCACGAGAAGGATCCGCTAAGATGCTAAGAACCCCTATTGGCAAAAGCTTCAAGACACTACAATTTGTTTTATGTGTGCAATCACAATTGAGTACATAGAAAAGCCAATACTATTAAAAGGGTATGAAGTACTAGTGATGATCTGGTTGCTCAAGTGCTTACAGATATGCCACCAAAAGACTCAACCAAATTATCACAAAAGTTTATGTCCAAAACCCTAAACTACCAAAACCGATGGAACCAAGATTTCCATTTTGGTCCCACCGAGTTAGCCCCACACAGAACCTATGCCAAACCCTAAGAACTCGGTACAACAGAGACTCGGTTTGGTGAAACCGAAAAGCAATGACTCCTACTTGTAAACTGCATTGGAATTTTCCTCGAAGAGGAGAGAAGATGCAACACGGTAGAGATAAGTATTTTCCACAGTGAGAACCAAGGTTATCCAACCAATAGAAGTATTAAGCAAACTCCCGTCATCAGCACCTCCACATACCGAACCAAACACTTGCACACAACGCGGGCAAGAGGGTTATCAAGCCCCTTGAACCCGTTACTTGCAACGATTAAATACTGATAGATAGATGACATAAATATAAAAGTAAATTACAGAAAATATATGGCAGCAATATTTTTATAGTTTTTATAATATAATTTGAGTTGACCCACGTGCCATATTTTTTGCCATAGGCTTCTCTCTTGAAAATAGCATACATTGGATAGATAAATTACTATTGGGCAATTGAGATAATAGCGCATAGCTATTACATCTTATTCAAGGCAATGATCATGTATATATGCATCTCGTCCATAAGCAAGTAGCTACCGACTCGTGTCTACATCTATTATTACTACTTCACTCGTTAACCGCTACCCATCATGCATCTAGAGTATTAATTATGAAATAGAGTAATTCTTGGGGGCAAGGTGACATGATGTAGACAAAGTAAACTCAAGCAATACAAAGAAACCACATCCACTACTAGAGAAATGCCCAACTGTGGTGGGTAGGAAAAGCTCAGAAGTGGCCGGAAAGGCTCCCAGGGCCGCCCGCCACTGACCTCCCTCTACTACTAGAACACCATCACTGGCGGACACCCACCCGTCACTGTTAGGCCAGGAGTAGTGGCGGGCTCTAGGTCTTGCCTGCCACAACACTCGGTGTTTCCCGCCACAGGATTTGCCCATCGTTGTGGAGGTCATTTTCTACCGCTCGCCACTGCTATTGTTGCAAGCCGACATAATTGAATTATAACATATTACCTAGATCGTGTCATCATATTGCATTTCATACATAAATTATAGTTTGAACCTTGATCCACATACACACACCATATTATTTAAGATTAATGAAAATTAGTAGTTATAAAATATAAGAAGTGCGTTACAATAATTAATAAGAATTTATATGAGTGAAATGAGTGTCAGTCGATGTTCAACAAGCAAACAGTTAGTTAAAGCCACACATACTAAAGATTTAACTAACAAAGATGATATTATTGGTTTTGCCTCTATTGATGTGGCTCCTACTAATCCTTTAGAGCAATATTCTTTAGGCAAGAACCTATCCCTAAGCATAATTTTACTGCTGAAGTTTTGGGAGAACCTTATGCACCTAAGGGTGACCTAGTGTTTGAATTAAAGAAACTCCCCGAGACTTTGAAATATGTTTACCTTGATGGAAGAGAATATATCATGTCATTATGAATGCTAACCTCTTAGTGCTCGGGGAAAAGAGATTATTGAAAACTCTAATGAAGCACCGAGATGCAGTTGGATATACTCATGATGATCTCAATAGCATTAGTCCTACTATGTGTCAACATAAAATTCATATGGGGCCTGATGCTAAACCTATTGTCGATCGTCGTAAGATGAAGGATGTGGTATGAACGGCAATATTAAAGCTTCTGGAGGAAGGTATAATTTATCCTATAGTTGATAATAGATGGCTAAGTCTTGTTCATGGTGTATCCGAGAAAGGGGGCATTACTGTTGTTCCTAATGATAAAAATAAATTTATGCCACAAAGAATTGTCACTCGTTACATGATGGTAATTGATTTCACGAAATTAGAGAAATACACTAGGAAAGATCATTATTCGTTGCCTTTCTTTGATCAAATGTTAGAAAGGTTATCTCAGCATACACATTTTTGTTTCCTAGATGGTTAATCTAGTTTTTCTCAAATACATGTTGCACTTGAAGATCAAGAGAAAACTACTTTTACTTGTCATTTTGGAACATATTCTTATAAACATATGCCTTTTAGTTTACCTAATGCACCTTCTACTTTCCAAACATGTATGACTACTATATTCGGTAAATTTTTTGAGAATGATGTTGAGTATTTCATGGATGATTTCTCTGTATACGGAACTTCTTTTGAGGATCATTTGAGCAATCTTGATAGAGTCTTGTAGCGATTGGAAGAGACTAGTCTTTTCTTGAACTAGAAGAAGTGTCACTTTATGGTGAACGAAGGTGTTGTCCTCGGCCATAAAATTTGTGAAAGAGGCATTGAACTAGACAAAGTTAAAGTTGACGCTATTGAGAAAATGTCATATGACCTAAATATATCAAAGGTATAAGAAGCTTTCTCGGTCATGCGGGTTTCTATAGAAGGTTTGTGTAGGACTTTAGTAAAATTACTAGGCCACTTGGTAATCTCTTACAAAAGGATATTACATTTGTTTTTTAATGATGATTATGTAGAAGCCTTTGAAATAAGTGTCCCTATTGTTTAACCAACAGATTGAAATTTACCTTTTGAAATTATGTGTGATCACAGGTGGAGGACGCGGTAGGGCGAGGTGTGGCGCTCGCCCTACCTTGATTTCTGACAATTTTGTACTAAGTATACGTACATACAGCTGATCTGACATCATAACACATTTTATTGGACCGTGATTTAGCGTGGATACCTTATTGGGCAGTAGCACAGCCCACAGGCGCACCCGCACAACATCGCTCGAAGGCTGGATCCACTCGTTCGTCCAAGCCGCCACGCCCGGACGAGCGGGAGCCAACACGCACAGCCAGGGCCAGGAGCAGGACGGACCCTAGCTGAGCACAGGCGACGGCCAGTTCCCCACGGCTAGTAGCTTGTGCGTGGCCGGCACCCAGCAGGACAGCGCGTCATTCCCGGCGTTGGCGGCCAGCGGGAGCGCCACGTGAGTGCTAGTTTCGGGCGGCCAGAAGGTGAATATGGAAGGGATAGCAAAGATCACGAATGGTAGAGGTATTTTTTCTGGAATTTAGTGTCATTTTTTTGCTTAAAAATATTGGTATGCGCTGTTGGTGTGTAATATTTATGTTGCTTTTACATTTTTTTTTCTTAAGATACCGCCCCACCTAAAAAATACTGTGTGTGATGATGGTGATTATGCTTGGTGTTGCTCTTGGTCAAAGAGTTTATAAGTAATTAACCGTTATTCATTATTCTAGTAAGACCTTGGATAGTACTCAAATAAATTATGCTACTACTGAGAAGGAATACGTAGCACTTGTGTTTTCTTGTGATAAGTTCAAACCTTATATAGTTGATTTAAAGTTACTACTCACACTTATCACGTTGCTATTAAATATCTTATGAATAAGAAATATGCTAAACCTAGTTTGATTAGTTGGGTGATTTTATTACATGAGTTTGATTTGCATATTGTTGATAGAAAGGAGGTTGATAATCATGTCACACGTAACTTGTCTAGAATGGAAAATATTCTGGATCACCCAATACCCGTTAACAATAGTTTTCTCATGAGCAACTAGCTGTTAAAAATGCCTCTTCTTCTCGTTATAACACTTGATATGCATATTATGCTAATTACATTCTTGCTAAATATATATCACCTAAGTACACCTAACAACAAAACAAAACAAAAACTTTTTTTAATTTAATAAATTACTTTTGGGATGACTCACATCTATATATAGAATGATTATATGTTTATTAGACGTTGTGTATCTGAGCATGAGCATGGACACATCTTGATAAAGTGCCACTCTGATTCATATGGAGGCACCTTGCTGGAGACAGAACTGTGCACAAGGTTATGTGGTTTCTATTGGCCTAGTTTCTTCAAAGTTGTGCATAAGAAGTTCCTTTGTTGTGATGAATCACAAAGAGTAGGTAATATTAGCAAACATTAAGAAATGCATATGAATTATTCATTTGTTATTGAACCATTTGATGCTTGGGTTTTGATTACAAGGGACATTTTTCTCCCTCGCATGGTTATACTCGTATTCTAGTTGCTTTTGATTATTTTATTAAATGGGTAGAAACTATTACAACTAATAGTATTTATCATAATACTTCTATGAAAATGCTTAAAGATGTTACCTTTCCAAGGTTTGGAGTCGCTAGATACTTAGTGGCCGATGATGGTTCCTATTTTATTCATGGTGTTTTTATAAAGTTCTCGTTAAATATGATATAAACCATATAATAGTATCACCTTATCATCCTTAGTCTAGTGGATAAGTACAATTGAGCAATAGATCTAGAAACAATGGGTCTCAAAAACTTGATGATGCATTGTAGGCATATAGAAGTGCTATAAAAATACTATGCGTATGTTGCTATATAAAATGGTGTAAGGAAAATATTGTCCCCATATGATGGCTTGGCATTTTTTAACCACAAGCACCGTGAACGTGGAGACCTCCTAATCGCCGCCGGTTCGTACGGTAGCGCTCATCTTCGTGCTTAAATGGGCTGAGCCCAAAAATAGATTTCGCTAGCGCTCGCTCGGTTAGATCACTGTCCGCTGGCTTGCAAGATATTTTTCGCCGGTACGCTTGAACCACTTATCCTTCGCAAATATGTTCACGAATTCAACAAAATTGTGAATTCAAAGAAAATTCATGAAGTCGAAAAGCACAAATTTGTAAAAGGACCAAAGATTTGAAAAAAGTTTGCAGATTTGCAGAAAGTTCATGGATTCAAAAAAGTTCTTGGATTAAAAAAATTCCATAGAATTAAATACATTCATGGATTGAACAATATTTGTGAATTTGATATTTTTTGTCGTTTTGAAAAGGTTTGCAATTTTTTCTAAAGTTAATGAATTTTACAAAAAATGTTCATTTCGAAAACCTTCATTAAGTTAAAAAAATGTTCGCACTTTTGTCCAAACTTTGTGCACTATAAGTTTCTGAATCGAAAACAACTTTGTGCAATTTTAAATTTCATGTTTTTCAAATAAAAGAGGAACCATAAAAAGAAAAATGAAATGAAATAAAAGAAAAAAGAAAAAAAAAAAAAGGGTAAAATTTGGGAGGAGGTTAGAACGGGATAGCATTATGCTACGCTACCTGGGATAGCCTATTAACAAAGTGATCGGTGGAAGGGGTATGCGGCACATACGAATTATACTTTATTTGATGCTATAATTGACAAATAGGATTCAACATGAACGTGTATGTGAGAATAAGTTGGTTACAAAAGAGATCTAAACATGCTAGGAGGGATTGGGCCTTATATGCATCGAGGTGGATTAATTTATTAAAAGTGAGCCATCAAAGAAATACTCAAATATAAAGCGCCCGCGTAATTAATGGCCAAATATGTGTGATTAATTTGAGATTTTTTAGCATACTTCCTTATTTTGACTCGTATTTTACTTTTTGTATTGCACATTTGACACAAAATCATGGTTTTTAATGGAAAAAGAAAAACAGAAAAATAAACAAACAAACTGGGTAACAACATAAAAAATAGGGTGGAAGCTTCCAAAAGCTTCCCAAAACCGGGCCTGGAAGCTTCTGGAATCTTGCTAAAATCGAGAGGTGCTTCCAATGGGATTGCACTATGCTAAGCTATATGAGCAGGCATGTTAACAAAGTAATCGATGGAAGGGGTTTGCACCACGTACAAATTATACTACTCCCTCCGTTCCAAAATATAAGACCTTTTAGGGATTTTTACTAGAAGACTACATACGGAACAAAATGAGTGAATCTATACTCTAAAATATGTCTATTTAGATCCGTATGTAGTTTATAGTACAATCTCTAAAAGGTCTTATATTTAGGAATGGAGGAAGTATATATTAGCACCAATTATGTTTCATCATGCATGTGTACGTGAGAATAAGTGGGCCATGGAACAGACCAAAACTTGTAGGGATGGATTGGGTTTGACTGAGCCTTATATAAATCGAGGTGGATTAATTTATTAAACGTTTATTTGAGAAACATTTATTAAACATAAGCCATCAAAAATACTTTAAATTTAACAGGTCAACGTTATCACCGGCGAGATGTTTATAATAAACATGGGAGATTCTAGGATATTCATTATCCCAACAAAGTTCTTAAATTTGAAAAAAATCTCGAATTCCAAAGTTCACGGATTTTTGTTCACAAAATAAAAAACATTCAAGGATTTGTAAATATTTATGAATTTGAAAAAACTTTGTGAATTTTTTCATGGATTCAAAAAGGATTACGATTACTCAAATGTTCAGGCACTTTACAGAATATTAATCAATTAAAAACTTTCATGAATTTAAAAAATCTTCACACTTTTTCAAAATTTCATGAATCTAAAAATGTTTGCATATTTCAAAAGTTCATGTTTTAAGTGGAAAAAGGTTAAAAAAGAAGGAAAGAAAAGAAAAACGAAAAAAGGGCAATAAAAGCAAAACAAAAAATAGGGTGTAAGCTTCCAGAAGTTTCCCGAAAGTGAGGCTGGAAGATTCCTAAAATTGGGAGGAGCTTCTGATGGGATCGCACTATGCTACGTGTATAGGTCTCCCTATTAACGAAGTAACCGATCAAAGTGGTATGAGCCACATACAAATTATACTTTATTTAGCGCTATAAGCGTCAAATGGAGAAAGTGCCCTTCTATACCCAAGCTCAAATGACCTTGGATGAACATTAAAATCATAAAATGTTTACAAATGTTTAAAAAATCTGATTTTTTACGACAAACTTTAACGAATGTTCTAAGAGTTCGCAAAATTTCAGTACGAAATTTTATTTGTGGAAGTACTAACAAAAAACAAAATTAGTGCTCCAAAATGCTTTCAAAAGTAGATTTCTCAGAGTTTCGATTTTGTTTTTTTTTTGTCACGACTTTCACGATTGTAATCTCATTACGAAACTTTGCGAGCTCATAATTTTTTTTCAAAGTTTGTCATTAGAAAATTCAGATTTTTTGAACATTTTTTAAATATCTTATGATTTTACTGTTCATCCGAGCTCATTTAAGCTCGGTTGCAAAAACATCACGTCCCCAAATGGGATTCATCATGCATGTGCACGTTAGAATAAGTGGGCTACAAAAGAGATCTAAACATGCTGGGAGGGATTGCGCCTTATATGCATCGAAATTGATTAATTTATGGCGCGTGCTAGGCAGCAATCGGGTGTAGCTAGCCAGAAGACAACCTCCTTCCCCACTGTACGATCTATGCATTCATAGCCACTGGATGGAAGTCAACACAAACACACAACGACCATGGACGGATGTCGTTCGCGTTCGCAGCAGCGGCGCTGGGGCGCCTCGAGCTCGCAGCACCGATGCCCCGCTCATCGGCCACTGGACTTTGCATGAAGTTGTTGTAGCACTCGCCCCCTCGCAGTAGTGCTCGTTGCATGGCCAGCCTCCATTGCCGGCGAGCTCGCAGTAGACAGTGGTGTTGCAGCATCGGCGGCGAGCACCGGTGAGGTGGCTTGCAACACCCCGCGCACACACGACACGTCGGCGACGAGCATCGCTTCGAAGCATCCCCGGTGGTATGGAATAATCTGCCAGTACTGGCAACAGCCGTTCTGGGGGCACCCATGGCGTCATAGCACCATCTTGCAGTGACCATGGCATTGCAACACCGGGGCGTAGCCCGTCGACGACCGTCGCAGCACTGGCTCACAGCGGCCATGGCGTTGGAAGTTGGAACACCGGCTCGTAGCCTTGTCAACGGCCGTCGCGGCACCGGCTCACAGCGCGACGGTGCTGTCGCAGCATGGCGGTGCCATCGCCGCACCAGCGGCCACTTGGAGCACGGACTGCCAACCCCTCGTCGCAGCAATCTGCGTTGCTGCAACCGAGTTCGCCACCGGTCAGCGCTGCTGCAACTCCCTCTCGCGGCAGCCGGTGTTGTCGTAGCCGGCTTGCCGCCAGTCACCGCTACCGCAACCCCTCCTTCTACCGAGCAGGCGAGCAGTGGGCCTTACTGCAGCCGGTCGTCGCCGACCATTGCTGCAACTACCTGGTCATAGCACCGGCGCACCCTCTCCATAACCGCCATTGACTTCTTCAAACGCCGTTGCAGCATCACCGGCTCGTTGGAGTGCGACGCTGCTTGCAACTCCCGTGGAGGAAAGGAGATAAGAAAGAAGAAGAGCACGTGAAGAGGAGACGAAGCTCGCATCTCAAGTGGAAGGAGGAAGGAGATAAGCAAGAAGAGGAGCGCGTGGGCAAAAGATAAGGATGCAGGGCAGGGCACATGGGGGGACCACACAGGCTCCTCAGCTAAGAGAATGTACACCGCTCCACTCTGGACCATTGCCTCATCTCCCACGTCTACATGTCCGATGCCACCTCCTCCAAACCTGTTGCTTGCCGAACAAAACGGGCTCCTGCAGAAGAGCCGATTTCTTCCCTGACAAAAGCACCAAGCAGCCGCTCGGGCGACGCGGTGTGGATCCGGCGCCTCGCTCGGGCGACGCGGTGTGGACCACGCATCAAAAACCGCGGGAATCGAGGGAGGGCGCGAATCGGGAGAAGGCAAGGCGGCACGAATCGGGAGAAGGCAAGGCGGCGCGAATCAGGGGAAGGGAGGGCGAATCGGGGGAAGATCTGATCTGAACGAGAGGAGCCCGCCGTCGTCAGCCCGCCGTCGAACGAGAGGAGCCCTGAGCCTGCCGTCGGCGTCGACCTCAGCCTGCCGTCCTCGTCCTCACCCCCGTCCTCAGCGTGCCGTCGGCGTCGTCCTGCAGGTACTGATTTCCTCTGTTTCTTCCTGTTAGTTGCTCAACTGAATCTGGTTCAGTAAACGAATTTGGTCTGCTATTGTGATCTGTTGCCTCGTTTTGCTGGTGCTGCTGCTTGTATGTGATTTGCTGCCTCGTTTTGCTGGTGCTGGTGCTGCTGCATATTACTAGGATTCAGATATTTCTCTTGTATGTGATTTGCTGCTTCGATTTGCTGGTGCTGGTGCTGGTGCTGCTGCATATTACTAGGATTCAGATATTTCTCTTGTATGTGATTTGCAGCCTCGTTTTGCTGATGCTGGTGCTGCTGCATATTACTAGGATTCAGATATTTCTATCACTTTATAGTTATGTGTGATTGTTAAGCAGTATAGTTATGTGTGATTCAAATACCAAACTAATTCACGTTCTGTCTAGTCAAGCAAGATTAGCATCTTAGGCGAATATTTTGACAAGGCTAGGCATTTGGTCACATATATTTTGGGGCGCAGGTAAATTAATTTACTGAATCTGTTCAAGCATAGATTTTGAACTGCAACTTTGTTTTTTGCACTAGCAGCTCCAAGTACTAAGCTCCAGTCCAATTACTCTGCCTCCCGAGCTGTTCATATAGTTATTTATTTATTTATTCAGGATCAATCAGACTAGTAACATGCACTCTTATGCAAGATTAGCATCTCAGGCAAATATATAGGCAAGGATATATACTTCATGTTAGGATTTTATTTCTACACTTCATGAACGCGTGTTGGCAAAATACTCTCTTGCTAACAGGAAATCTATTAGTAGAAGTATAGGTTGAAGTTAGTTAGTAGAAGTATATGTTGAAGTATCTGTTATGTTAGGATTTTGCTTTCTTTATTTGTGGAATGCTTGTTACTATTTTGATTAATAACTTCGAAAATGGCCATGTCCAAGATTATAGTTCCAGGTGTAGTTGTGTGCATAATTCTTACTACTTGATATTTAAATTGTAGCTCAACTTGCAATATGTCACAATCGAGTTCCGACGAGTTCGAAGATGACATCATTGACCCGGCAGAAGTGCTCTAGACCTGTACCACAGCCGCAATGGACACCAGTTCATATATGTGCATTGGTGGAAAGCTGTGAAAGACAGCCAAAAGTGGAAGATTCATGTATACACGGAAGGAGATGGAACAAAGAGGTCAGCGCTAACACCAACTGAGAATGCTCAGCGTCCCCCAGGAACAAAGAGGGCGAAGAAAACTACAGGAAAAGAGAAGGAAGCCCCTAGTGAGATGAATGACATGAAAGAACAGATTGAGGCCTTCCTACAAGCACAAGCTGATACTAAGGTCCAAACGAATGAGATGATGGAATTGCAGAGTCGTTTATCTGCTCAGAAGGTAGAAGCTAACCGACTTGCATATGAGGCAGCAAAGGAGAGGACTGTGGCAAAGTTAGCTGAGGAAAGAACCAAGTTGTTTGATAAGTTTACACAAATGTTGAGTGCCGACACTACAACAATGGAGCCATGGGCAAAGGAGATGCATGTGAGGGCTGTCACGAGATTGGGGGATCAACTTTTCAAGGAGGGATAGAAGGTATGTGGTCCAACTTGTTCGTCTCTCCTTTGTTTAGATGTTGTGTGTGTTCCGTAAGCTGATTGAAACCTGCTCAACTTATCTGCTAACGTTGGTAGTTAATTGAAGCCAAACCTGAACTTGAGTGCAAAGGTTGGATGCTAAACCTGTTTTGTCTTTGTTTTTGTAAGTGCAAACCTGAACTTGAGTGCTAAAGTTGGATGCTAAACCTGATTGTACTGCTTGCGTGTCGGCCATTTGGAGATAAACTAACCGTTGATATTCATTTGTCTTTCAAACCAAACTATTATGGATGCTCTGTAGATATGCGCCATGCTAGAAATTGTTGATATTCATTTGGAGTTACTACATTTTGAACTAAACTGTAGATATGTATTTCCTTGACTAAAACCAAACTGTAGATATGTATTTCCTCTGTTTTCCACATAGTTTGTGACATGCTAGTTCTAAATATACTCTAACATGTGTCTTCCTTGTTATGGATGTTCTGTAGATATGTGTGCAGCAAAGGGGAGCTTCATGTGCAAGGAAGCATAGAAGATGTGAGACTGTTTTGTTTTGAACGAGAAGGGCCAACGGATACACCAACAAATTCAGTTTGAACTTTGAATAAATATGATATGCGTGTTTACAAATCTTCTCTTGTGCTTGGAAACCTTAAGATTGTTCTATTATTGTGAGTTTTTTTGTGTCATGGTCAAGAAATACTTGTTGTTATATTTTGGATATAAAAAATTGCTGGTAAGAATGTTCTATTGTTGTGGGATGTTCTCTATCATGGTCAAAACATAATTGTTGATATCGTTTGGATATCAAAATTGTTGCTTTTTTGTTTGGGGATCAAGTTTTTTTTATGACTTTCAGTGTGTAAGCTTGTTGATATTGTTGATTCAAAAGGTTGATGGTAAAGTTTAAATGTACTGAAGGTTGCATGTGTTGAAATGTAGCTGTAAAAGAAAAAGTGTGATCATGTCATTGAAGGGAGTAGCTTTCATTGGGTGATTGTGACATAGACTAGTAGCTTCATTTCAGTTTATCTATGTAGATGACTTGGTGCTGCCTCCATTGTACATGCCCTAAGATGCAATGGTATGAAGGATCCTGCTTTACTCCAGGCATTAGCATGCCGGGAGGCTCTCTCACTTTCCTTAGATCTCTCATTAACACATGTGATAATAGCCTCTAATTGCCAGGATGTGGTTACAAACATCAACAATGGCACGGGAGCCGTTTACGCTGGCAATGTGAAGGAGATTAGATCAACTGCCGAACAATATACTACATGTTCTTTCATCTTCAAGGGACGTGATACGAATATTGAAGCACATTTTAGGCCTTTCTTTTGAACGCCAAGTGTGGCTCCTAGATACCCTGGACCTAAAGGCCGGGCTCCAGTGAGCCCGGTATTTTTTTTAAAAAGTAATATATATTTAAAAGCTTCAAAAAATATCAATTTTTTGTATACAAATACATATACATGGTAGTTTAGTATGTAAAAAGTTTCATCAAGTAATTTGGCTTTTTGCATTCTACACAAAAAAAAAAAATCTGGCCCAAATACAACAAAAATAAGGCCCATTTTAATCTGTGTATTTGTTTTTTTTATACGCTACATAAAAACATAAACATTAGTGAAAATTTATACACGTATATTACAAATACGTATCCATGTATATGCTTTTTTCAGATTTTTTTAGTATGTGAAAATGGTATTTTGGTAATAAAAAAAATACCGGGCTCACGGGAGCCCGGGTGCCGCTCTGCTTTTTCGTGTGCTTTGGGGCTTTAATCGTTAATAAACTGTGTTTAGACTAATTTTTCTTTTTTATTTACGCGTACGGTATGTATACGATTGTCGATTGGGAAATACTCCGTCCGTTCCTTTATGTAAGATGTATTATTTTTAGCACAGTGACCAATGCACATAATTATAGACAGGCTAAGACTAAATTACCCTTGGAAAATTTGTTGGTTAGTGGAAAGTGAATCATATGAGATACATGCAATCGATAAAGAGATAGTTTCCTTCTTTTTCTATAAGGAGAGATACACACAATCAGAAAATAGATACTTTCCTTTTTTTAGGAGGGCTAACAAGGAAATTATATAGTATTAAAAGAAATGCACCTTGCATTTTAAAATTTTATCAAAAAACAAATACACCATATATAGAGGAACGGAGGGAATACACCTTACAGCAAGAATCTTTATGCATCTTTTTTTTGGCAACGAATCTTTATGCGCCTTCATGTGGCTCACTTGAATATGGTCCACCCATGGCCATGGGCCAAGTGCATACAGTAGCACTGTTTAAATTTTTGTATTGCAATTCGGTATTTGCACTACAAATATTTTGGGGCTGCTACACATCCACCGACGAATGTTTAGTAAACATCCGTCATCTCGACGGCCGTTCGATGTATGCGTGCAACCATCTGATCTACGCGGCTGCGTCGCCTCTCCGCATCAAATAATTCCTGAAACAACGGTCGAGTTGCAGAAACAATCGCTATGTTGCAAAAAGTACATTTGGACCCATTAATTCCTGAAACAATGGTCGAGTGTCAGAAACAATCGCTTTCTTGCAGAATTTTTATTCTTCGTCTTTCTGCAACATAGGTACTGTTGTGGAAGAAAATTTTGCAAATAAGGTCATGTTGCAGAAAACTTTTGCAACACAGTTCAGGTTGCAGAAAACTTTTGCAACATGATATTTATTCCATTTTTTTTAAAAGAGGTCATGTTACGGAAACTTGTCAATGCGCCGCCACCTTCCGGTCTCCACCGTCGTCGTCCAGCTTTGACGCGCGCGGGGGGGGGGAGGCTTGGCTTGTTGGCCGACATCAGGGGCGGAGGGGCTACAGCGTTGCAGGAGGTAGATGTGGTGGTGGCCATTGCGTCGCAGGAGTTCAAAAAAAAAAGCGACGTTCGGAGGGCCGGCCGGCGTCGGGGGCGAGCGGCTGGCTGACGGCGACCGGGGGGGGGGGGGGGGGGGTGGGGGAGGGAGGGGTCGGCCGCATCATGTAGACATGAGCTGTTGAGAAAATAGAAATGTGTACATGAAGTGAAGGAGGAAGACGATGGATGAGGCAAGGGAGGAGATGAGGTTCTGTGTGTGGATGATTCGGGTGTAACTGGAAGAAAATATCTCTACTATTAAAGCAGGATCGAACGTGTGATGGTTCAACCTACCGATTTCGACCTACCGATGGTTCGACCTCCCAGCGATCCCACCCGCGCGTAAAAGAGGCAGCCCACCCGGCGTTCGACTTGGCCCAGAAATCAGCCAACGAAAAAAAATCGCTAATACGCGCACACATCTCCGCCTCCCCCACTCCCAACTCCCTCCCCACGTCTCCGCCTCCCCCACTCCCAACTTCCTACCCATCCCGATCCCGATCCTCGCCGCCGTCGCCGGTTGTGTTCGTCGCCCCGTCACCTCTACATCCGCTGCCGCACGCCTTCTGGATCGGTGAGGGGTGCCTCCCGTCCCTTGCGCCCGCCTTGGTAGAGAGAGAGGGGGAGAGAAAGAGATAAGAGAGAGGGAGGAGCGGACAGCAGCGGGAGGAGGGACGGCCCCTCCATGTGGCTGCCGCTGTTGGCGTGCTCGGTCAGGAGGAGGAGGCCGCCTCCATCTGGCCGCCGTGGTTGCGAGCGCCTGTCCAACCTACCCACAACGTCGCCGCCACCGCATAGTGTCATCCGTCGCACGAGCCGCGGAGAAGCAGGCTTCCTGTCGGTCGGCCGGTTGCGAGCTTGCGATGGGCGCCACGTCGTACGAGAGGCTGTCGAGCCCCGTCGCCGGGAGCGGCCGCCACGGCGGCGGAGGGGGGGGGGGGCGTGGGCGGCGCTGAGGCGCGGGCGGTGGGCGCCGGCGAGGGGCATGCTGGTGCGGGCGCGGGGGAGGAGCTGGCGCGGCAGGAGGGTGGCGGCCGGGTGCGGATACGACTCCGAGGGCTACGCGTGCAACTTCGACGACGGGCTGTGGAAGGCGGACGAATCCTGCAGGCTCGCGCGTGCCGCCGTGTCCTCCGTCCAGTGATTCATTCTTCCGGCGTTCTTATGATCGCCCTGTTCGTTGTGAGGTAACCATTGGTTGTTTTTTTTCAGGATTTGATTGTCGTATAGTTGGATTAGTCGTAGCCTCGTAGGACAGTTTTCTCTATGTAGTTTGTAAATCAGGCACGCAAAAATGAATAAGTCCCGGTGTACATGGCCAAGTTTTTTGAGTTCGTTTGCAATAGTGGTATACAGGAGAAAAAAATGACAGACATAACGAATGTTTGGCATAGATTATCACGTGGCACCAACAGTAAGCTGTCTCAAAACCTGTCAATAAAAAAAATTGAAAGTTAGAAAATATACCAACTCATTACCTCCTTACAATAGACTCGGATGGCACTATTTCTATGATCAGGGGTTTAGAAAAAAAAACTAGGAGTGGTTTATTATTTGCGACTGTGAGAAAAAAAGAATAGTATGAAAGATACCTCTACTATTAAATAATGATGTAGAGTTAAAACAACCTGAGAACGTTGAAGAACTTAGAAAACTGCACTTGGTTTCCTCCAACCATAAGCATGCCTTAACAGCCGCACTTGAGTACTCTATGATTGTGCCGATGAGCTCATCAGATTATAACTGATGAATTTGTGTCAAAGGAATCCTAGAAAGAAAGAGAACTGATGGTGTTCTCCTTGCATCTTCATGTTCAGGCGTTCGAATTTGTAAACCTGAAGGAGCTTTGCTACGCTGGAAGTCATTGAATGGACATAATGCTATCATGTGCAGATTCCGAAAGTAAAATAGAAGATGTGAGTACTTCTTTCATCATTTGTAGAATGGTCAAAATTGCTTTGTTGCATTGCCTAAAAATATGTTATGTGGCAAAGATAAACACTGATATGCAAGTTTTTAGCAAACTGAATATGCTGCATATATCATGTAAATACATTGCCTCAAAGGTCGCGCTGTTATTTTTTTTACAAAAGGCAACTTGCTAGGATTGGTTCTCAGTTGAGAAAGCGGTGCACGAGAGGACATGCTTGCAGGAGAAAAGGATCCTCACGCCTTCTTAGTGGTACGAATTGAAGTTTATTGCACAAAGGTATATTTCATTTATTTAAGGACACTTGAATCTTTGATTTTTTATTTCTGACATAATGCGGCCTGAAGGAGATGTCCATCCTTGATCACTGGCTTCCTTATGGTTGAACTATTGCACTAAGTATTACTAGACATAGGCCAAGTGATGAAATAATGGTGCCAACATTTCCTTGCGCACCTAACTACAAAAATATACGTGTGTTGTTGTTTTCTTGATTTTCTGTTTCATTCTTAAATGATTTTGGCAATGTCATCAGCATCATCATTATATGTGCTTCCTCTTACGTCTTAACAATGTCTATTTCATTCACACCATATAACATTGCATTGGTTTGATGTTTCTACCAGAAGATAACAACAGGGAAGAAAAGGCGTGCTTCTCTCTCGACTAGATTCAGTGATGATAGAATTTTGGTTTAGTTAGAATGTGTTGGTCGAGAGAGATTGCAAGGGGTGTGTAGTGAATTCTGAACAACACTAAAGCCGGATAATATCATCGACCAAAAAGGAACCATATTCATATCATATCCTCGGCATGGTGGTGGTAGGTGATTGCATCAAGACTGACTGATGATGACATCAATGCTGATTGTGTTGTTGAAGTAGAGTAGTGATCTAATACTCATCCGAACAAGCTTGTCCTAATATAACATGTTTTGATTGTTCTAATATAACATGTCGTGCTTGATTTGTGTCTTACAGAATTAGTGTGTCCAAGAATCTCAAATAAGCAAGTGCCAATATAGAGGGAAATCCACCAAGGCTAATAGATACTGGTTGAGTTTTGACATCATCAGCTACTCCACTACTTCATAGCCATCATTTTGTGATTATATCAAGCAGTGATATGCTCATATCTGCATATTTTTGATAGGCTCAATGGTGGCTGACGAGCATCGATGGCATGGCAGCCCACCGTTCATGCCCCTCTTCAACGGTGGAGCGGCAAAGTCGGCTCGCCATGAGGCAGCCACAATAGTTTAAGTTGGGGAGATAGCAAGTACCAACAGCAGTGCCACGAAGGTGCTTCCTCCTTCCTCTGCCCATCGTTAATTCATTCAGTTCTAGCTGGATTTCTGGAAAGTATTTGTATGGAGAATGCAAGAGATGCAAGCTTTAAATAAGAACAAAGGGCACAAATCCTTCTCCGGATCAATGAAACCCTCCTGTGATATCCCGGGCATGCATGTTCTTTTATTCCATTGCTCCAGTTTCACATACATAGGGCGCACCTGGGTCGACATGTATGCCACCTCTGTATGATCAACCAATGATAGTCTCTGTTATGGTGCAGATTTTGAATTATGTTCATGTTTAATTTCCTTCGTTCAAGCTGATGCAGTGTGCTATGATGTCTTATTTTTTCAGGTATACACCGAAGAGTGAAAAAAAAACTCCTTCGGTTTGTTTCAGCGTTGGAATCATCTACCAACCAGGCATTTGGTGAGATTTTTACTTATGCGATAAGGTTGACCAGACTGATGATAAACATAGATGTACTGACAAATTAGTACTCCTATTCATATCGGCATTCCCTCACTTTATAAGAATCATTTACTGTTATTTTCACAATTAATTTATATAGTGCATTTACAGAGGAATCAAACAAGCATAGGAGCCAGAAAATAAGAATGCCATAGTACTTCATTTGGAGGTAGATCCTATCATCGCATGACTTGTTTTTAATTTCCTTTATGGTTGATGAAGAACGTTGATTTGTTTCATATTCAGAGAAGACACACATGTTGGTTAGCAATTCAGGCTTAGTTAGCAATGCGCCCATTGATTATTTTGGAACAGTTCACTGTCCTTGATCTAATTTTTTCGTTGTTTTACTTTGACAAAAAATCCTGAGTTATCTCTACTATTAAAGGGGGATATGCCGTCGTCGTGATGGTTCAACCACGCTCGATCCCCCACCCCTCGTACGACTAACCATCCCGCGATGGGCCACCTCGTTCGACCCCCACCCCCCACCTATGACATGGCCCAGAAAGCAGCCCACAATTCCATCCTCGACCAAACGTAGACAGAGAACATACAAGGTGATCCAGGCCTGTCTGTTAACGTGTGTTATCTATGCGGGTTTTGCATTAAAAAATATGCTTCAGTGTTTGCCCCACCTTATTTATTTTTCGTCCTCCGCCACTGACTCCAGGCAAAGTTTGCTAAAATGTAATCTTTTTATGGCCTGTGATCTGCAGGAATTTAAAAGAAACGACAGTTTGCTTAGGCACCAAATAGTATTTTGGTATTAAGGTATTAATTTCCATCTTCATATATTCTGTTGTAATGTTCTTTCCTAATTCTGCTGAATTGGACGTATACATTTTTTTAAAAGGAGGCAAAAGTATTGCCTGATTCAGTAATTAAGAAGATAGTTTCCTAATTAATTAACGAAAAACCGGACAAAAATTGTCACAACAAAGGGCTCACATGCAAACAACTCCCGAACTTACGGGCGGATCCATGTATCTGGCATGGTTTGGATGCTGCCATACCTACTTTTTTGTGCAAATACTAGGTACAGGTATTGTATATGGTTCAAAGTTTTAGCTCTGCATTCTGCTTCTGTCGATGGACATCACCGGAGGAAGAAACACTGGATGGAAAGAGAAAATGAAGATGTTGAACTGGCTATTAGGAAGTAAAGATTCGTGGTTATTGGGTGGACAACGATGCTGACGTCAACAAATATCTGAAGGTATCGATTTTACAGCATGTTGTCCCGTCCACAGCTCTTTGGCAGTTGCCATTCAATCCAAAAATATATATATTTTTCGTGGAATGAACATTACTGAAATATTAAATAAACATTCCATTGTGGTTTTTGATTTAATATGAGGTTCTTGTTCCTCCAGGTGGTGTTTATTCCAAACTACAACGTTTCAGTGGCTGAAGTGCTCATTCCTGGCAGTGAACTGTCACAGCACATTAGTACTGCAGGCATGGAAGCAAGTGGAACAAGTAACATGAAGTTCTCTCTGAATGGCTGTGTTATCATTGGAACTCTCGATGAAGCCAATATTGAAATCAGAGAAGAAGTGGGACAAGACAACTTCTTCCTTTTCGGTGCCAAAGCAGATCAGATTGCTGGTCTGAGGAAGGAAAGGGAAAATGGCTTGGTAAGATATCTTCCAGTGGATTGTGCGTTAGTTATAGGCAATAGTACTATATTCGACTAGCCGGACTTGCAAATAGCTAATCTATTTGTGATGTTCATAGTCTACTGATTCAATATATATTCTCACCAGGTCACTTATCAGATGGGCTATTAACTTATTCTTTGTCTCACTATGAACAGTTCAAGCCAGACCCACGCTTTGAAGAAGCCAAGCAGTTTATCAGGAGTGGTGCTTTCGGCACCTATGACTACACTCCTCTCTTGGATTCCCTTGAAGGGAACACTGGATTTGGGCGTGGTGACTACTTCCTTGTTGGCTATGACTTCCCAAGCTACATTGAGGCACAGGCCCGGGTTGATGAAGCCTACAAGTAATGATACAAACACAATGTTCGTTCTATTGGGCTATATTTTGAATTCTAGAACTAAATACCATTGCAGTTCCCATGACAGGGATTTGCTGAATATCGTAATACTGAATGCTTAACTCATGTTTCCATGACAGGGACAAGAAGAAATGGATCAAGATGTCCATCTTGAACACGGCTGGAAGCGGCAAATTCAGCAGCGACCGCACCATCGACCAGTACGCGAAGGAGATCTGGGGCATTTCGGCCTGCCCTGTTCCATGAAGAGGAGGCACAATCAAGAGGCATTGGACGATGATGCTTGGCAGTAATAAGGATCTTATATGATCCACGGTGAATAACCCCTGCTTCCGTTGTAGCTGAGAAGAATGAAGCAACGTACGAAGCCTGTTGTGTTGTGTATTCTGCTGCACTTTTGAAGTGCATAGAGGATGCGGCTTTTCTTTTGTTATTTTTCCTTTTTGGTCTGTAACCGTACTATTTTGATCCGGAACTGGAATAGCGGAATCATCCAGGTTCCCAATAAAATAGTTCAAGTTTTGATTATCTTTGGTGTCAAAATCTTGTTTTCTGAACATGTTCCTTATGTAGTTAGGATTACAACCTCCATCCATAAATCTAACTTATTCAGATTTAAGAATTATTGGGTGGAAATTGAAGTTTTCTTTTTATTGTGTCAAGCAGTCTTGGGAGAGGCCATCCAGAGAGACTCATCTCATAAGCTGAAATCTCTTAAGTGGGATTTGAAGAAATGGCAATTGAGCATTGCTATAATGAAGCTACTAATAAGTAAGTGCAACAAGGTCATTGTTATTCTGAATCATTTGGAGGAATTGAGGCCATTGTATAGACAGGAGTTGAATTTTAGGAAGATTGTTAAGTTGCATGTGAAACATTTGTTGCATTGCAATATCTGTGTTGGAAAAAGAGACGAACCATTAGGTATACCAAGATGGGGAAGGAGAACACAAAATTCTTCCATGCTATAGCAACTGAGAGGTTCACAAGGAATTCTATTGCCAGTCTTCTGTAGCTTGCTGATGGGATTGTCATTTTTTATCATAGCCAGGTGAATGGTGTTATTTGGTCTGCTTTCAAGGGGATAATGAGGATGGCTAAAGGGATTAATACGTGATTTGATTTAACTTCCACGGTTGGAGATGGATTTTTTTTCCTGTTAGTGCGATTGTATGTTCAGGTGGTTATTGTAGGTCTATTTTCTCTGTAGCTTCTTGATGTTTCCTTTCTCGGGCGTAATTTAGTTGCCGTTTGTAACAGTCAAAGTTTCATGTGAAACATGATTTGAAGATTTTCTATGCCAATTGACATGTCATTTATTTTCTATATAACCTATTGTTGATGGTGTCTAATCTCCTTTCTGACATATTCCAAGAATAAGTTCTCATGCTCAGTAAATGCAATTCGGTTGATTACATTGAATTATTGCATCAGGTTTACATGATTTAATTGTACTTAATTTTGTTTTGCACAGGGATACAAACAACAGTGTAACGACTCTAGAAATCTACATCTTAATACTGCCCTGTTTTCGGGGATTCAAATCTTCATGGCTATGATATAATGGTACAAAACACCATTTGACTTTGGAGGGATATGTTCTTCATATGTTTTTGCAGCCTTTGGATGAACTATTTCAAGACATGTTGTTTACATTAAGGTCACCAATGTGCGTCTTTCAGTCGAATCACAGTACAAGGCTCCTTCTTCTTTCTTAGATACTGATAATATACTTGGCAGCCATTTCAGAAATGACATTTTATAGTTCTGATACGACCTACTTGACATAAATTAAATTTTGTTTGTACTTTACCTTTAGTTGTCCACTTTTAGAAATTTTAATGCCAGTTTTTTGTAAATTTTTCACAATGTTAATCCGGCAATGGCATTAGTAGGCTGGTGCTAGATAGCCTTATTTACATGTGGGACATCACTGAATACATGGAGAAGTAAACCGAAGTCACAATTATGAAAAGGTACAAATGAGACCAACACATTCCAACAGAGCTACAAACCTGGTGTGGAATCAATGCATTATGAGGAACAGAGGTAGTATTTGCTTAGAAATTATGCTTGTGATGCAACACTATCTGATTGAAGCATGATCACCATTTGCTTATGTCATCGAGACACAGTATGAAGAAGATCATCTAGACTAAACCCAGTGTCTTGTGAAATTGCGGAAACCTCTTGTGAGGCCTTGCATACAAACATTGTTGTGAGTTCCACGAGTTTGTATTCCGATTTCTTCTTTGGAATTGCGTCATGCATCTTTGTCGCAACTTCAGTGATTTTGTTTTGCATAGACTTATAGAAAGGTTTGCTTACATTCAACATCTTCTGTAGAGGTAACTCTCCACTTTGAAGGAAGTTTCTTTCTTTTCGGAAAACCAAGGTACTTTATTTTGATCCAAATCCAATAATAACCTATGATCAGTTCCTGTATAATTGTTGGAAGTGGCATATATTTGTTAGGATTAATCAACTTGATTGATAAGTTGTTTTTTAATTTTTGCAATCTGTAAACAATAATTAGTAAACTAACTATAATTAATTTCGTGAAACTGTTGCAATGCACGGGTTATAATTCATGATTTGGACAACAACCCGTAGCAACGCACGGACATATTTACTAGTATAGGCTAAGGCGTGGACGTACAAGTGGACTAAAAGTTATCCACCGGCTGAACCAAAGCTTTTTCCAAATATTTTGGCCCAAATCCCGATGTGCCAATGCTGGCCCAGGATAACCCAAGGTATGTATATATATGTAACCTAATTCCCACCCGTAAATAGTGGGATCGAGATCGTGGGATCGAACTACTCTCGATGGGGACGGCATCTGCCGGCGGCGACCGGCTGAGCAATCTTCCGGACTGCCTCCTGCACAGCGTGCTCTCGTACCTCCGTTCCCGGCAGGTCGTGCACACCAGCCTGCTGTCGCGGCGGTGGAGGCACCTGTGGCGCGCCGTGCCGTGCATCGACATCCACCATCGCGATTTCCTGGACGAGCCGGAGCCGGAGCCGGAGCCGGAGGCGTTCTACGGGGAAGATGGCGCTTTCGATGCGGCCATGTACGACGCGGCCATGCAATCGCATGACAAGAGAATGGGCAGGGAGTACATGCAGCGACGCAACTTCGAGGACTTCGCCGACTCCGTCCTGCCCCTCAACGTCGCGTGGCCGCTCGACACGTACCGGCTGAACCTCGGCAGCGACGTCGACCTCCGGAGGGGCATGGACCGGTGGATCCGCCGCGGCCTTGCGCGCCGCCCCGCCGAGCTCGAAATCGCCTGCGACTACGACCATGGCAATGGCCACCACAGATCTTCCAAGGATCCCTTCTTTTCCCTGGGCATCTTCTCCCGCGTCACCGGGGTAAGCAGCCGTCTACGGAGGATGTCCCTCTCCGGATTGATCCTCTTTGAGCACTTCGAGGATCAGCTGAGATCCGAGTGCCCCGTCCTGGAAGACCTGCAGCTCGTCAACTGCGTGATCCACCGGCAGTCCTGGGACGGCCAAGCCAACCGCATCTGCATCGCCTCCCGCTCCCTCAAGAGGTTGGCCATCGATGGCAGTTCAATCCCCTCGCGGCTCTGCCTCAGCACTCCTGCCCTTGTTTCCTTGAACGTCGACATGCCCGTCGCCGTGGAAGAAGAGATGCCTTCCCTCGCCGTGGCATCCATCTCGTGCCATGCCGGCGTACTCGCCCTCTTGAAGTCCCTGCGAACCGCCAGATCTCTCGAACTGCGGTGGTTCAACACATGGCCGGTACGTAATACTTATCATCTTTGTGCACGAACTGGTCTTGATTAACTTGCGCATCAAATCAACTAATCTGCATGTATGTTGTATCGATCTGTATGCATGGATTCCAAATGCAGGCGTTGGTTGGGGAGGAACCCCAACTGTTCCGCGAGTTCCATAACCTGACAACATTGGTCCTCACTGAATGTGACATTAAGGATGGATGCCAGGTTCTGACGCATGTGTTGAAGAGCGTCCCGAGTCTGGAGAGAATCGTCCTGCAAGATTGCATGGTGATGTATCTTTCTTTTAATTGCAAGCTAGTATCTAACTAATGTATATAGAGCGTTTACTGTAGTAATGAACTTTGGCTTAATCTAGCTACCCTACCACCATCATCTCACTACATTCATGGTTACAGATCTCGGGGAGTTGTATGAGGCTCAGTCACCGCGGCGCCCCACTCCGCGGGTGCTGCCAGAACCTCAAATATATTCAAGTCAAGTATGAAGGGCACGATGTCGCTCATCTGCCGGTTGCCGCGTTGAGGGGAACTCCAAAGAATGCGGTCAAGTTGTACCGCGACGGCCAAACACCGACCAGTCCTCTTGAGTGCCTCGACTGGATGCAGAGCATTGTCTCCTACAGTACCCATGCCATTGAACTAAGCCAGGTCATGACATTTCATAGCTAGCCAGTACTACCAGCTGGATCCTCTTCGAATTCTAACTCCAAGCTTCCCTTATGTCATATCTACTATATATATATAGGATACTTATCGGCGTAGCGGCCGCTCCCTAAGCGCCCCCGCGTCGCCCTCCTCTGGCGGCTCGGGGGGAAAACCCTAAATCCACCGCCGCCATCCTCCCACTCCCATCCCTCCCCTTGCCGCCTCCTGAGGGACTCGCTGGCGAAGTTCGACCGGCTTCAGGAACGACGACGGCAAGGCGCTCTTCTGCCGGTGCGACGACTTTCTGAGGCATGACCTCGTTCGTCAGGTGGTGGTCGGATCTCGGGCTGGTTTCAGCCAAGACCGGCGGGGTGGCGGGGACGCTCGCCGTCGGCACGTCGAGCGTCCATGGTGGCGTGGTGCGGCAACCTTGCTCGAGATGCCGAAGCAACGGGCCAAGGTTGCGGTGGTGGCTGCTGCGGGCTGGCCAGATCCGAGGCGGTCCGGGCCGGAGGAGGACGCGCAGGTTGTGGTGTGTGCTGGTGGAGGTTGGAGGCGAAGCTCCTCTATCGCGGCTACGGTGGGTAAGCCACGACGGCTGCGGGCGGGGCCGGCCAGATCTGGGCCCTTCCTGGCCCGTGGCTGGTCGAGAGGTGGTGTTGACCGTGGCGCGTGGTGTGGATGTCAATGCTTTGTCGTGTTCAGGCCTGGACGTGAGGAGGGGTAGCTCTAGATCAGCTTGTGGGTGCGTCCGGGGAGCTATCCTCGACGCAGGTATGCAATTTCTCCGGACGAAAGTCCTGCTCGTGGCCGGTGATGACAACACCCGTGGGTCTTGTTTCCTTATTGAAGGCCTCATCGAGGAGACTTTGCACCTCTCTCATCTTCGAGTTCGGCCTCCGGATGAAAACCCAGATCTGCATTGTTGGATCAGCGTTGACGGCATCTTTCACGTCGTTTCTTTGTTGGAAACATCGCTATGGAGATTTGACCTCTTGATGGGAGCACATGGTCTATGGTAAAGTGCCTAGTCCGGAGTCGGCGGTGGCAGGGTGGTTGTAGGGTCCGTGGTGTCACGTCCGTTGGGGGCTGGCTGTTGGCCGGCGATGTGTGAGCATTGGAGCACTCTTGGCATGCATTCAGCACCAAGCAAGTCATGTTGTCTGTCCTCTTGCCATCGGAGCGGCACATGTCTGCTCCCCTACGGATATGTCTTTTCTTTTCAGTGTCGACGAAGCTGTTCGACATGCTTGTGACCGCCATGATCGATGCGACAGCTTGGTGCATTTTTGTGATGTTGCTGTGAAGTCGAAGTCGTTGGGCCGTGAGCGTGGTTGGTGATGTACGATGTCGTCGCTTATATCGTTGATGTTCCTGCTGTTTGTATGGATTCTTGACGCTTTTGTATGCCTTGTAGTGCTTTACAGCTAGTTTAGCTAGGGGTGGTATGTCCTTTGTACAGGTTTTCATCCGATTTTCCTTTAATAAACTGAGCAGTTTCAGCCATCGGCTTCTTCTTGTGCAATGGAATCTTAGCAGCTCTTTTGCTAACTTAAAGAAAACTATATATATGTAGCATTGTAACATATATATATATATATATATATATATATATATATATATATATATATATATATATATATATATTGATACCTGTTGATCTCTTGCTTTTACAGCGATATGTAGCAGCTGCCTACGACCAGACCCCTCTGGCAAACTCCGAGGAGGAGCATGAGTCCACTACATGGAAGCACCTTGCTAGTAAGAAGCATGCGAGGGACAGCTCATTCAAGGCGCGCCGAAGGGGGCGCCTAGCCTGATTCTGAAGATCGATTCATCCTCAAGGCGGACAATTTAATAAGCAGTGCACTGCACACTGAACCCTCCATTTGGTACCTTTGTTTTTGTCAAAAAGGATCTTCTCCGTTCTCCAAAAATGTCTGCTTTTTTTTCTCTCCATGCAAGCGATGAAAACAAGTTTTTGTTCCGTCCTGTTGGAAGCATTTTATTCATTCCATGTACGCAATTTGCCATGTTCGTGTGCTCTGGTCAAAATGATCACACAATAACCTTTTATAGCCCTCCTAAGGACGAGAACACCATTTTATGTACATTTGTCAGAATTATTTACAAAGAGAGATCTACCCTCTTAAGGTGTGTGCATCAGCAAGGTCGACTATATCCTTCATTCCTAGAATCGTGTTTTGTCCTGAGTTTCAATACTTTGCCGAGTTCATTCTATCAGGAACTCCAATTTTTTCTCTGTCGAGTTTAATTCAAATTTGGACTTGGTAGTGATAATCAACTCGGCAGAGCTTTGGCTTTGCCAGCTTCTGATGAAAAATAAGTCGATGAACAAAAAAACTCGCCGAACATCAAGTTCGTGGAGTTCCCGAGAAGTCTCACATGTGGACCATTCCTAGGCAAATGAACGACAAAAGTTTGCCTAGTTTTGTTCGTTGCACCGGTTAATAAGGCAGTGCCATACGTTTGTTGCACCGGTTAATAAGGCTGGCCATAGTGGAAGTAACTTAGGTGGCAGACAATTAAAGAAGAGAGAGTGTGTTAGAGTAACATAGGTAGATACCGAAACATGTTAAATGTTATGCTACTATGTGTCATGCATGTTAATAAATGAGGTCATCTATGATACTTGTTTATGATACTATATATTACTCCCTCCATACCTAAATATAAGTCTTTTAAGATATTTCACTAAATGTCTACATACAAAGCAAAATAAGTGAATCTATACTCTAAAATATGTCTATATACATCCGTATGTGGTCCATTAGTGAAACTTCTAGAAAGACTTATATTTAGGAACGGAGGCAGTATAAAGATAAAATCATACAATAGTATCATATGCATGCCAGCCATACGAGACAAACTCGGCAATGCATTGTCCAGTTCCGGTGAGATATGTAGCACGAGTAATAACGATGTACCACACGTCCAGCTCTTATTGGACGGGCAATTAGGAACTCGGCAAACAGATTGCCAAGTTCTGCTTGGTAAAGAACTCTGCAGATGTTTTGCACTGTACAATGTGTGCTGGCACGTGAATCATTTATTTTGGCCAAACTTTGCGGAGTTTTATGTGTCAAAACTCGGCAAACTGCTGGGCCACACGTGGCAATCCCATATGGTTTTTTTTGTTTTCAAAGTTTAGAGAAACTGCATACATTTGTTTAAACAAGGAAAAATGCAAAAAATATGGTTGTTCCTTTTTTTGAATAAATAATGTACACAAGCAGATGCTCATAACACGCACGTACATTCAACTTTATGAACATATACACGTACATCCTACCCTATAGGTGCCTTCAGGAGACTTAGTCGACAGATCAGGTCTTGAGATTGACAAAGGCCCACTTCTTTTGCCAGAATCTGAGAGTTCTCCTAGAATTTGACCCCTAATTAATTAGAATTATAAAATAAATGAAGTCAAAGATTCCGGAAGATGTTCTGGAAGAATCCCCAGAATCTGACAAGAGTCTTGTTCCGTTGGCAGGCAAACATCCAACACACCTGTCAAGTTTTTACGTATAGTAAATTAAGTACTGCAGTAGTATAGTATTTAGGAGTATGAAATGTCTTATACTAGAAGTATGTACTCCCTCTGTCTCGGTTTATAGGACATGTGCATAGTTCTAGGTTAATAATTTAATTAGTTAAATATTTTTTATATGTGATAAAAAAATATGTTGAGAAACTACATCCACTGAAGAATTTAATGATATATTTTAATAACATATAACATTATTACTTAGTTAAATTAATGACCTAGGATCACGCATTTGCCATATAAACCAAGACGGAGAAAGTTCGTAGAGGCAAATAAAGAATAGAACTAATTATGGAACATAATTTTTTATTATTGCTGGATGGAAAGAGATGGCCTAATCAGCATACATCACGCAACAATAATTGACCTCAACGATCTGCCGCTGCAACAGCCTTCCATCGTTCAACAACTTGGGCCGAAGGTGACGAGCTTGCATGCGGAACCGCCCGAAGAGCTCTGCTCGGCCACCTCCACCTGATATATTTTGTGCGAGCCGTCGAGCCGCAGCGCGTCGACGTCAAGCAGATATATAGTGCCGCCATTGTTTTGAACCTCGGCGCTCACAACCTTGGCGAACCTGAGCCCGCAGTTTGTCACCTTGTTTTGCTCGTCCACCGCGCACTTGCCGAGCCCTTGGACACGAGTGTCGGCGACAGCGATCGGTTGCCATTCCCAAGCAAGCGCTGCCGTGGGTGTAACAGCCACGAAGAGAATGGCAGCACCGGCGAGGACAAGGAGGAGGAAGCTGGTACCTCTCATCGTGTCTTGGCAGCGGCTATGCTACTCCTAACTTTTGTATAGAAACGAAGATCGTGTGTGGAGAAGAGGAGGAGCTGAGGAGCATTTAAATAGAGAGGATTGGGTAACCACGAGTAGGAAGGTATTGATTTGTGGAAACTAAAATTAGGCGTATTTCCATATTCAGAAATATAATTGATTTTACGCATAATATTGGAGAGTTTAGTGGCGATTTGATTGGCAGCAATCAATATTAGGCGACATGATTTTTGTTAATTGGCTGGAACGGTTACTGATGATTTAATTGATATAGGAATTAACATTAGGCGTCTTTCTATATATATTACTTCCTCCATCACGGTTTAGAAAACACAGTTAAACTTGCGTGCATTTTCAAAATAGACAAGGTTTAAGGCGCCAAAGCAATTACTCCTATTAATTAGTATTAGGCCCTGTTTGGAACCACCCAGATTATATAATCTGGTTTTTATAATCTATTGTATTTCCAAACAGGATAGTTTATGCTATAGATTTTATAAACTAGATGACCAGATTATTATAATCTCATAATCTGCTCTACCCCAGCTAAAATGAGATTATGGATTACAAATGACGTGTTACCCTTGTAAACTTCAAGAGAATTACGCAGTGCCACCGCCACTTTCCTTTTTTTCCTTGTAAACAGAGGGCAAACATGTCATTGTACAATTTAAAAGCTGGTCTACAGTTTATATAATCTGGCCTCCAAACATGCCCACCTGGATTATTGTTATAAACCAGATTATATAATCTATGTTCAGAATCCAGATTATCATAATCTATTATGGTTCCAAACAGGGCCTTAGTACTACTCATGCATGCGCCCTTCTAATTTGCTGCTCACGCATTAGTACTAGTATTTTCTCAGATGATTAGGTGCATTAGCATCTACACCTACTACATCTCACAACCAATCGGTGACTACCTTGGCCCCAGAGATTTTTCAAGCGTATCTTTTAAAACGTGACCGAGGGAGTACCAATCAATTGGATTTATATAACTCGTAGTGCGTATAAGCCTATAAGTTATTTAATTTTATGTTCGCAACTATGAAAATAGCAAACGTTTTCTGAATAACATGATTGCCCTACGAAGCATTCAAAATTTGTCCTTCAAATTTTTCTGGATTCAAAAGTCCAGCAAATTTAGGATAAATCAGAGTTTATACTTTTAGGATTGATCAGATGTCAGATAGAAACTCGCTACTTGACACCGAAAAAGCAGAATATATAAAAACATCCCACCCAACCTATGTCTACAGCCCTACGCAAAACTATGCGTCCGCGCGACCCTCCACCTTCCCGTGTGCAAGCGGTGTAAAAAACATCCCAGGTGACATAAGTACCCGGGTCCGTGATTACGCCCCGCGCAACATAAAATGAGATAGTCCCTCCGTCACAGACGGTGGTGAAGTCTTGCGTTATGTTTCCCTTGGGGCCGTCGTTCTTGGAGTGGTCACTGGTTGGAGGGGCCAATGGATGTGTGAGGATGGTATGACCATCGCAACGGTCGCGGTGGTGTTGACAGGACTACCGTGGCAATGCATGACGAATGTTGGCATATGGCAACGGTTACGGTAGTCAGCTTTACTTAAACGTGTCCATTGAATTGTTTAAGATTGTTTGTTTTTGCGAAGTCGGATCTTAGAGTAAGTACAATAACATTGACGTAGGCGGGTTATGAGATTTTTAATATAATAACGGGCTGTCACGTTACATGTAGCTACCAGAGTAGCAAGGCCGGGCCGGCAAAATCTGAGGCCGCGAAACTAAAAAATAAGGCCCTATCTCACTTAAAAACTAAGTTAACGAGCAACTATAGAAATCAGACTAATGTTTTTCATTATAATGCAAATCTGTATTACCGAAACACAAGATAAAAATCTAAATTAAATTATAAAGTAGCATATATTAATTGAAGATCATGCGTCAATGTTTGGATATTAGACAATCCGTTTAACTTACCTAATTTTGGGTCATGTCCGGTTGAACTGCTACACTATAATCTTTAACTGAGGAGGTAAATACCAATTTCTAACGAAGTAACGATCCCTGTCAAAAGTTAACTAGAAGATTTGAAACTAGGAATAGGAACATAAGTTAATCGAAAAGCGAGACTCGCTAAGGACTTGAAGGATAGAGTCGGTCACAGATAGATCTGACGAGGCAACGAATTTAAAATTCGGGAGAGAAAAGTACGAAGGCAACAACGACAACAGTCTAAATTCGATTGATCTGGTGAGACGAAAGCGACGAGACGATCATGTTTTCTATAGCGACCGTACCCTTTTTAGACTGACATTAGCGCTTCCATATTATCGATCGGGCGGTTTCCTTTTTTTTTTAAGAAATATCGATGAAGCACCTGTGCTTGATGGCTTGACTCGGGCCCAACTCTAGCGTTCGATCGACTAAGTCCCAATTCCAACGAGTATGATTTTTTTTTTTGTGAAATATTGCTTGTTTCATATACAAAATTTGGGGCCCTTTGAAATTGTGGGCCCTGTGCAGGTGGCACATTTGGCACCATAGTTGGCCCGGCCCTGCAGAGTAGAGTGTTTTGAAACGAAACCCGAGGGGACATGACTGCGAGCTTGCTGCTGATACGTACGTACGTGGCTCACAGTGTGCAGCTAGGCCATGCCCATGCATGCATCAACGCAGAGCAAAAGCAATCTACGTGCGTAAACCACGCGACACAGGGGCCTCCTGTACGTACGCCTCGCACTAGCATGGGGAGGAGGTGAAAAATAAATATTTAGCTCTTTTTGTGAACAAAAATGCTACATCTACGGCCTCATTACAGAGATTTTACGGACCTTTCGACCAACTAAACTTGCGCCCCCCCCCCCCTGATTTTCGGTGGGTGGGACCCTCTTTCCCCCTTTGATCCAATCACATATTGCTACCTTAAATTTATCCCGTAATAGGCCTGTAAGAGTCCGTAAACGTAGCATTGCTCTTTTGTGAAAGCTCGTCCCACACCAAAAATGCTAGACTTACGGGTTGTTTTTACAGGAAGTTACAGACAAACTCTTGTCCCCTCATGATGGGCCGGCCTCATCCTCTAATCACCAATTAAAATAATCCATCTCAGCCTCATCCGTAGAAATTATGTAAAACATTCGTAGTTGTAGCAAAGCTCGTCCCACACCACCCAGCCCCTGTTGTCCCTGAGTTTTTTAAACAAAATAGCCAAGATAATTAGAGAGTCCTGTACCGACTCCAGCTGGTGCACTTTATATATGTTGATCATTAGATATAAAAGAAACAAACTCCATCGAAATATACGTACATGCGAGCACGCCGATGAATTTCAAGAGCTGACAAAGCTGCACCCGGAAGTATCCATCTCCTCGATTAGTTTGCCTATATACGAGGTACTCTCTTTGGTGCTGCTGATTTATTATCATGAAAATCCAGGCATCATCGATTATCACTCTCTAATTTCCTCTCGTCCATCGTATCATCCGTACGTAGAAGATACTCAATCAATCGAGCGACAACATGAACGGCATGGAGATGAACGACATTGAAAATCCTGATCATATCGGTGGCGACAACGAAGTCGAGATCGAAGCATAACCCGAACGACCTCGATACCAGGCATGGATAGATAGCATAAATAGGATTGTGGTGCCTCCCTACGACGTCCCTAACTCGGATGGAACCATCGTAGTAGCAGAGCCTGAGCAAGGAAGCACACGTGCCTGGTTGTGCTATGAGTTCCTTTTTGAGCTCGTTTTTGCCGTCATTTTCTTCACCCTGGTGGTGGTCGGCGTACGGTTCCACCCGACAACCTCTGGCGGTTGAGCATTGCATGTCATAACACATGTCGTCGATATGATAGGCTTTATTATGGTACTTGGATTCATCCTTATCCTTCATTTTGTGCTCGATGCAGTTATTGGAAATCCCAAGGGCTATAGAATGATAAATTCATTATTCATGTAACTCAAAGGAGACTCACAAGGGTTCATAACGTTATTGATTTTTTTTATGAAAACATAATCCAATTTTTCAACAGGCTATGTGTGATTGTCGAATATTTTGCAATGTGTTCTACATTGGCTCAACAGTTTTGTTACTCGACATTTTTTACATTGTATTCTAGAGTGACTAGTTGTTCTTTTTACCCTTCTCCAACCCCGGCACGCTTAATTTTTGAGTTCTATCACCCTTAGTTTTCAAGTCTGCACTTGTTGTTTTCTTGACAATAGTAAGATATCAATCCTATTAATCCTTAGGTCTTGATGTCACATGATTTAATTTTTTAAATTCCAAACAATTATTAAAATAAACAACAATGATTAGAAAACAATAATTATTAACAAACAATGGTTACGATGCTTTGCAAGGACAACCCTAAACTTGATGGCCTTGCCGTGGTAGCAGAGCTCAAGCAAGGTACTCCCTTCGTCCCATAATATAAGAGCATTTTTGACACAACATTGGTGTCAAAAACACTCTTATATTATGAGAGGAGGGAGTAGCAAATGTGTCTTTTGTGTTTTGAAGCATTCATCATGCTCCTTGTTGTCACTATTGTCACCACCCTTATGGCAATGCAAACTTTCCTACCAACAACCATGGTTAGAGATACGAACCTAGAGGACCAGCAAATGATAGATTTTTTTTAAGTAATTCGAGAAACACTTTAACGAGTTATATTATATAAAATTAACATTTTTTTCTATTTCTCAAACAACAAATCACAACGTCGCGTCCTTGCCGGCAAGACCATGACCTGGTCCGCACAATTACAATGGGTGGAAGGGGCTCATTCATAACAGTTGATTAAAATAATAATCAACGTTTAAGTTGATTTTCCCTCGTCGTAGTGTCTTCTTTCTCCCATTTTCCTCCTCGTGTGACCTTACCAAACAAACACCGGTTCTCCCCACCCAAGTTATTTTTCTTCCTCATCGGCGCCTGTAAGGCCCCGTCTCCGATGAGGTCCCGACTCGCGCTGGTCAGCGACACCATGACCTGGCACGATATCCGGTCTCGAGATATGAGCAAGAGCCTCACACTCAAGACACTCGGGGTGGGGGTGGGGGTGCCATTGGCAGCGAGAGGCCAAGCACACTAACAAGTGCAATTGGACGTGATTTTCTCTCGAGGTTCTATCTCTACCACGGTGTGCACATCATGGTACATGTCCTAGATATCTTCGTGATATGTTCAATGTGAGCCAGAGCTCATGTGGTCAACCTCCACAGCCATGTCCACGCCTGTATGTGCCCTTTTGTGTTATGTGGCCTTTAGAAAGCTCATTGTTGTCACCTTTATGATGCCCTACAAATTCTCTAACCCAACAACCAGGTTTACCATGTGTAATTAAAAAACCATGGGTATTTTTTACGAAAAGGGGCGGAGAAAAAATCATGGGTATGATAGGCTTGATCCTTGTTGTGTCTGGCGTGTTCCTTCTTGTCCTTCATTTTATAGAAGATGCCCTTGATAGGATGCGTAGAATGATTGATTTGCTCATGTAACTCCTTACAGACTGAGAAGGCATGTGTTGTTTCGTCTGATCATATCAAAAATTAGTATTTGCTTACTGAACCTTTTTATTTTGACCACGTTAATATATTCATCTCACCGTGGATCGAACGTTGGTGAAGTCTTGTCTTATGCTTCGCCTAGGGTCATGTGGACTAGTCACAGGTTGGAGGCACCAATGGATGTGGATGTGTGAGGATGGTGTGGTCATCGCGATGGTCTACACCATATATATGGCCATGCCCATATATATGCACGCATAAAAGCAAAGCAAAAGCAGTCTACGTGCGTAAACCAGGCCAGCCACGAACGTACGCCTCGCCCTTGCATGGGGAGGAGGTGAAAAAAAAACATTTAGCCTTTTTTGTGAAAGCCCGTCAGGAGGCCCACACCACCCAGCAGCCTGTTGTCCCTGAGTTTGTAATAAACAGAGAAAGAGCCGAGATAATTAGAGAGTCCTGTACCGACTCCATCAGGGTGCACTTTATGTTGATTAGATGTATAAATAAATAAACTCCATCGAGATATACGTACAGGCGAGCACGCCGTTGAATTTCGAGAGGTGACAAGTACGTTGCAGCCGGAAGTATCCATCTCCTCGATTAGTTTGCCTAGCTATATATATACGAGGTACTCTCTTTGGTGCTGCTGTTTTATTACCATGAAAATCCAGGCATCGTCGATTATCTCTCTCTAATTTCATCTCCTCCATCGGATCATCTGTACGTACAAGATACGTACTCAATCAACCGAGCCACAACATGGACGGCATCCAGATGATCGACATTGAAAATCCTGATCATATCGGTGGCGACGACGAAGACATGATCCAAGCACAACCTGAACGACCTCGATACCAGGCATGGATAGATACCATAAATAGGATTATGGTGCCTCCCGATGACGCTCCTAACCCGGATGAAACCGTCGCAATAGCAGAGTCCGAGCAAGGAAGCGAACTTGCCTGCTTGTGCTATGGGATCCTCTTTGAGCTCGGTTTCGCCGTCGTTTTCATCACCCTGGCGATTCTCGGCATACGGTTCAACCCGACAACCTCTGGCAGTTGAGCGTTGCATGTCATAGCACATGTCGTCGATATGATAGGCTTGTTCACTATGGTACTTGGATTCATCCTTGTCCTTCATTTTGTGCTCGAGCAGAGATTGGAAATCCCGAGGGGTATAGAATGATAGATTCATTATTCATGTAATTCGAACGAGACTCACAAGGGTTCATAACGTTCTTGTTTTTTTTTTTGTATCGAAATATTATCCAACTTTTTCAACAGGCTATGTGTGATTGTCGAATATTTTGCAATGTGTTTTACATTGGCTCGGCAGTTTTGTTACTAGACAATTTTACATTGTTTTCTAGAGTGACTAGTTGTTGTTTTTTTACCCCGTTGCAATTATTTTTCAATCTCATGGGATCTCTCAGTTCTAGACCACGGGAAGAACCGATGATCCAATGGAGGAGAAATGCCATGATCCGAATGTGGCCAGTTCGTATGCCATGTGTCTATGGGCATGCCAAATTCCACCGGGCACAATTAAAAATCACCCCCCCCCCCCCCTCCCAAAAAAAAACATTTTAAGATGTGCATTTAGAGCCCGACTAGTAATGTCTTGGAAATAAATAAAAGCCATACACCACTGTGTATATATCTGTCCAAAGGCTGGAGCATACGGATAGAGGAGGCAACAAAGGGATTTTATGTGAACCCCACGGTTTCAGGTTCCTGGTAAAAAGCAACAGACTCTGCACAACGGCAGGATACAACCTTTGGCATCTACTCTAGTCATAGTCAGCTACCTGCTACCGTGCCAGCTAGCTACGGATTCATTGGAGAGACAAAGTAGGGGACTTATTTTTTGATGGAATAAAGTAGAGACGTTTATATTCCAAAAGAAAACGGCGAGTGTCATGGCTGGAGCATGTAATTAAGTTCCTTTGTAGTATAACATTAGTCTTGTTTCCGTTTGTTCAATTATTCTTAAACTACGTACTACTCCTACTACGGTATTGATGTACTCTTTCTAAATATAAGACCTTTTAAAGATTGCACTATGAACTATATGCAGATGTACAAGGACATATTTTAAAGTATAAATTCATTTATGTTGCTTCGTATGTAGTCTTTTAATAAATTTTTTAAAAGGTTTTATATTTTGAAACGGATGGAGTATTATTTTTTATAGCACACTCATTTTTAGAATCATCGTCGAGTACGTAGCTCAAAAAGAAAAAGATATATGTATCGGCGAGCTAGCTGCTGCGACTTACGTGTGTCACGATGGCAGCCAGCCATGCAAGATCAAAAGCAAAAGCATCTTGGGGTTGGGTCGGGTCGGTCGGTCTACCTGCGTATGCCACGGATCACAAGGGTTGTGCGTCACCGACGACTTGGCTTTGCATGGCGTTACGGACGCGGGACTGTTGGGATTACCTTCTCCGGTTTAAATTAAAGAGTCATTGTCAGAATAGATAACGTACAGTCCTATACTCAACCAGAGACGCTAATTACACATACCATGTCGGGCCGGCACACGTGCTGCACTCTCTTGCCCAAGCATGGCACAGTAAGGAAACGGGCCGATCCATCGACACGTTTAGCGCATCAGCACGTCTAATTTCCCTATTATAAACCTATTTTAGCTGTTTTTAGGCTAATATATAATCTGTACAAATAAATAAAAGACAAAACCTCATCTTGGATGCACTCGCCGCAACAGCGGAGCCCAAGCAATGTAACAAATATGCCTGCTTGTGCTATGCGATCCCCGTCGAGCTCGTCATCGCCACCGTTTTCATCACCGTGATGTGTGTCGACAGCATATGGTATCACCCAACAACCTCTAGCAGACGAGCGTTGCATGCCATAGGACATGTCGTTGGTATGATAGACTTGTTCATTACGGTACTTGGTTTCGTGTTTGTCATGTTTGTTGCTTTTTTTAGATCATGTTTTCCTGTGATTTTTGTTTTCATAGCGGCAACAATGAGGTGGCGGCGAAGACACCTTGGAATAAGGTCTCACTGGCTTCTCTGTACCTCGATGACATCTAATTCGACGTCAACGAAGGGCCTGTGACGAAAGGTGTCACAAGATTTGTGGTTCTCTTTGGATCATGGCCAAGGACGAAGTTCCCACATATGCACTGGTGTCAGTTGACACCGCTATTTTTTCAATAACACATCGATATAGAGCTGACGTCATCAGATTCTTCATCTAGCTTCGTCCTTCATAATGACGGTTGGTGTGTCTATCTAGAGATGAAGTTGGCTAGTTATTGATGCGGTTACTTCGACCATTCCTTTTGTTCTATAATAGGATCCAGTTTCCACAACTCTCTAGATTGATGGTGAAGGATTGCAAGCATGTATTGCGTCAGATTAGGCCCTAATCGATGTTTCTTCAACGACTATTAGATCTTGTTGTCAGTGGCGAACGACTGATGTAGTCTTCAAAGCATTGTATGTGTCGAGTGCGAAGTTTGTGTGACTGCGCACCTCGGTGCTCTGAATCCGGGACGTCCAGCAGCACATTGGGATGGTAAGCTGTCTGCTGGCTGTCCCCTGCTAGCTCGTGTTAGGTTGAGGATCTAGGCATCATAGACGTATTGGTTTGGCACACATGTTTCGTGATACATGTGTCTACTGTTCTCTTTGGAACATGTCCTGTCACCGCTTTGCCTTATTTTTAACTTTGAGGGGGGTGCGGGCCCATTTGCTATCCCCATTAGCTCTTCTTCTTCAACCTGAAGGTGAGGTCCGTCATGGACCAGTTGATGGTCCTGAGTTGTAGTCAATGTTGTTGTGCGGGATTTGCTGGATAACGAATATCATCCATGGTTATGGATTTTTGTTTGCGGGAGTATGAATTTAGTGTACCGCCTACTTAGTTTTGAGCCTGCAAGGCTAACTTCAAATGTGATTGTTTCTCATTGTTTCTTCTTTATTGATCAGGTGTTTACAATCTTTTTCTGTAAAGAAAAATAGAAGCAAATCTCATTGTTTCCAATCTTTATGATCAGTGAAGCAAAAATAGAAGCAGCTACCGTGATCGTTGCAGCACATAAACTCATAATACATTCCAACTCAAAAGTAGAACATTCCAAAAACAGCCTGCCATAAAACATTCCAACAGTTTACAAACAACCTGCCATTTGCGCAAAAGTAAAACAGTTCACAGCAACATCTAGATCATGGAGGTTGACTAAATGGGACCTAGAGCCTTCAGGAGGGCTGCATGCTCTGCCCTGGTCTTGATGTCTGCAGCACTCGTTGCTAAACCGCGTGCATGCGACATAAGGTGTTCATAAATCCCATCCTTGGGCTTTGGCTTTGTGGTGTAGTATGGGCATCTGGACATTTCTCTCTTGAAGTACGCCGCCTTCCCCTTCTTCCTGATCTTCTGAGCTTCCTTCTCAATGAAGGACTCTTTGTTGCCGTCCTCGACGTCATCTCCAGAGTTATACTACGCACACAAATTAAGCATTATGGAGCCAGAACACACACTTCTGATTTAGAATGATGCAATGAACAAACATCAGATAATTCCCATTTACCAAATTTTAATGAACAACACAAAGAAAAAAGGCATGTACAGTAATCTAACTAAACAAACAACATTAAAACACTCTCTACATCAATTTCATTAAAAAGCCCACCAACATGCATTCATATAGTGCTTACGCTGAACTAAAAAATAGTTGGGATTACCTCGTACGGGTCGTCGTCGTCGTAGTCAGAGTCATACGGGCTCTTGAACCCAGTCTTGGCGAGCTTCCTCTTCATGCCTGCAACTTCCCTTTCCTACAATATAAGTAATTTGATTAGCACAAACTATGTAACATAGTATTTAAAAAGGTCAAGCCATTCAACAATGTGCTTCTAATTACATTCATAGTGATGCGGCTGATCCTATTCATGAACATAAATAGCCTGATTTATACAAAAAAAATTAAATATTGCACAATTGGGCTGCTCAGCCTCTGGCGTGCCCCGGTGAGGGGATAACCACAACAAAACTATTAACTTGTTTGTTGTTTGTTGTTTGACCGAACAGACAAAATTGATACACGCATATGATTAAATATTAATTACATTTTTCCTAAAAAAAGAAAGGGAATCAGTTACATTGTTTAGCAAATGCGCCTGGTAATTGTGTTACATTGTTTAGCAAATGCGCCTGGTAATTGTGTTGACTGATTCACGTATATGTGGTGTCCCAGATCTGACATGTTGTCTGATGCGTCAAATGAATAATAGTATTCAAGAGGACCACGGACTGGATTAAACTATTTGAGCTTCGCATGTACTCTATGAGAATAAAATCTAAAGCACATGCAGCAATCAGAGATCCCAATTCAAAACCTAACTCTTATTAAATCCGTACTAATAATCCTTACTAATAAAATCTAGGCGAAATTTAGGAAATGGGTGTTCGTATATATCAAGCGCGTGACCTGGGTGAAATCTTTACTAATAAGAGAAAGAATCGGTTGATTCAAGCCAACAAAAATGCAAAAGTTCGTCAACACATGCAAAAGCAGAGTGTGTTCTGCTCTCTGAATATATGTGCTATGAAAACAGTTGAACGGGAAGCATTAACACATCCGCATGCACAAATCAAAGATTGAACTTAAAAAGAAATCCAAGTCTAAATAAATCTATGGAGCATTCAAGCACGAATCAACTATAAAAAACCAGAAAACCTCATCTAAAAAACCCACCTCATCGTCATGAGCCTGCGCAGCACCGCTCGAGGTCGTGTCCTCCTGCTTCGGCACCTCCTTCTCAAGATCCGCAGCGGCGACAGCGGTTGCGGTCGTGCCCTCCTGCTTCGACAACTCCTTCTCAAGATCCGCAGCGACGACAACGGTTGCGGTCGTGTCCTCCTGCTTCGGCATCTCCTTCTCAACATCCGCAACGGCGGCAGCGCGACGAGCGCCCTCCATTGGGTGTGGTAGATGAGAGCAACGGGGAGATGGTGCGACGAGAGAGAGCGAGAAGACGAAGTGGGAGGAGTGGGAGACGAGGCGACGAGGGAGACGATGCGCCCGGAGGCAGTTCCCTGTTTAAACGATGTGAAAGTTCCTGCAACCGTCCGCCACGTGCTATCCCACGACCGCCACTTCGTCCGGGACATCTTACAAAAAAAAACAAAAATGGCGAAAAAAACCTGATGACATAGACGAGGCGACGATGGACGGCGAGGGAGTAAATGGCATGCATGTTGAATGGGCTAAGAAACAATAAAAAAATACTTCCGATTTGACCTGAGCATGCTGTTGAATTGATGTCTGCGTTGTTAATTTTCACATGGTTCTACAGTGATCGAGCCCGTTTGATGAACGGCAAGCTTGCGTTGGAAGCTAACCCTGACATCTGTTGGAACATCACGCGCCGTGACCTGCTGGTCTACTACCCTGTCGATGGTACACTCTGTTGACTTACGCAATACACGGCGTGCTGCTATCGATACGGGGAACAGCTCCCATTATACGGTGAGGCGTGCGGATCCCTAGCGAGTGTGGATGGACGGGATGTAGAGCACCAAGGTGCTCGGCCTCATATGCGAATTTTCATGTATGTGTCGCTATACCTTACTGCATATTTACTGTATCTTTTAAGTTTCCACGGACGACGGACAAGTGGAGAAAGAAGATGATCAGTATGATTGCTGAAGTAATTTTATTATTATTTTATAGGTCGTTTTGTGTCTCGTTGTCCTTTAGTTGAACTATCTACTGCTTTCCTTGGTAATTATTATCAGATAGAGACAGAGATGCCTTTTAGATTGTCATCTCTAGAAAAATAAGTGGAAATATATTTTTATTAAGAAGCCTAGGTATCATTATTCCTCTCATAATCATATCAATAGTGAACTTTAAGATGTGTATTTGTATCATTGAAAAAAATAGCATGCTATAGCGTCGTTAATACCATGCTATAGCGTGTAGAGAATCGGTTTGCTAAATTGATCAGAGTACAATATCTCACTAATAGCATATTTTTACGGACCACAGTATTTTATATAGCGTGCTATTTTTTTCCTTGAATTTTATACCCCCTTTAGTAATCTCATCTATAGATAAAGAGCCTTGCATGCACTGCTTAGAGAAACTCCAATCGTAAGATCCATTTCGTACGCGCGTATTTGTTTGAGTTGTGCAGGCAGAAAACACGGTCCAACGCGCCGACCAAATGGACAAGCGTCCTTTTTTTGTCCGCCCGGGACCCATTCCAGGCCAAATTTTTGGCCGGATTTACGCCAGCGCGGATAGGGGACGAACGCTCGTGTCGCCCACTCTTCTTTTCCCCTGGCCCGCCAGTCGGTGGAACATACATCATTCTCCTATTTTCTCTTCCCCTCCAATGCTCCCACCCGCCCCGCCGTCGACCCTCTCCCGGCAGCCTCTCCTGCCGCCGCCATCCCCGTCGCCTAGCTCTGCTACTTTGTCTCGGTGGGGCGTGGGGCTCCTCACTGGCTGGATTTTCCCAAGACGCCCGCCAGTTGTTCGATGCTTTACTCGCAAGGTACAAATGGACTTCGACAATGAGTTTTTCTTCTACAACCTTATTTCTGATTCCAATGATTCTTCATCAGACGATGAGGAGATCATGGCAGCTGCATTGGTCATCCATGACCACTTTAGTATGGAGCGGTCGCAGTTTAGGAGCTCCATATCGGGGCACACGCCGACGCTGAATCACAACCGGGAGAGTGGTCATTTCCTACTCTGGAAGGGCTATTTAGAGACCCCAAACCCGTTCTTCAAACATCACATGTTTCGACGCCATTTTCGTATGGCTAGGCATGTATTCAACCGTGTATTTGGAAGGGAGTGGTCGAGTACGATAATTATTTTGAGTGCAAGAGGGATTGCCTTGGAAAGATTGGCTTCTCCTCTTATAAAAAATGAAATGTTGCCATTCGGATGCTTGCATACGGAGTTCCCGGTGATCTCATTGATGAGTACGTCCGAATGAGTGAGTCCAGATGCATTGAGTCCATGTATAGCTTTTGCAAAGTTTTCATAGCTGTGTTTGGGCCAGAGTGGTTGAGAGAGCCAACTGCTGCTGATACATCACGGTTGTTCATGATGAATGCTAGCAGGGTATTCTCGGGGATGCTTGGTAGCATAGACTGTATGCACTGGAAGTGAAAAAACTGCCCTTTTGCTTGGCAGGGCGAGTATAAGGGCCATGTCCGAGCTTGCATTGTCATACTTGAGGCTGTGGCTTCCTAAGATCTCTGGATTTGGCACTCTTTCTGTTGAAAATATGCCCTAGAGGCAATAATAAATTAGTTATTATTATATTTCCTTGTTCATAATAATCGTTTATTATCCATGCTAGAATTGTATTGATTGGAAACTCAAATACATCTGTGGATACATAGACAACACACTGTCTCTAGTGAGCCTCTAGTTGACTAGTTCGTTGATCAAAGATGGTCAAGGTTTCCTGGCCATAGGCAAGTGTTGTCACTTGATAAAGTGATCACATCACTAGGAGAATCATGTGATGGACAAGACACAAATTATATACGTAGCATATTGATCGTGTCATTTTATTGTTATTGTTTTCTGCGTGTCAAGTATTTATTCCTATGACCATGAGATCATATAACACACTGGCACCGGAGGAATACCTTGTGCGTATCAAACGTCACAACGTAACTGGATGACTATAAAGGTACTCTACAGGTATCTCTGAAGGTGTCCGTTGAGTTAGTATGGATCAAGACTGGGATTTGTCACTCCGTGTGACGGAGAGGTATCTCGGGGCCCACTCGGTAATACAACATCACACACAAGCCTTGCAAGCAATGCGACTAAGTGTAAGTCACGGGATCTTGTATTACGGAACGAGTAAAGAGACTTGCCGGTAACGAGATTGAAATAGGTATGCGGATACCGGCGATCGAATCTCGGGCAAGTAACATACCGAAGGACAAAGAGAATGACATATGGGATTATATGAATCCTTGACACTGAGGTTCAACCGATAAGATCTTCGGAGAATATGTAGGATCCAATATGGGCATCCAGGTCCCGCTATTGGATATTGACCGAGGAGTGCCTCGGGGCATGTCTAGATAGTTCTCGAACCCGCAGGGTCTGCACACTTAAGGTTCGGCGATGTTTCAGTATAGTTGAGTTATATGTGTGGTTACCGAATGTTGTTCAGAGTCCCGGATGAGATCACGGACGTAACGAGGGTTTCCGGAATGGTCCGGAAGTGAAGATTGATATATAGGATGGTTTCATTTGGTTACCAGAAGGTTTTCGGGCATTACTGGGAATGTACCGGGAGTGACGAATGGGTTCCGGAAGTTCACCGGAAGGAAGACAACCCATCCGAGGGAAGCCCAATGGCCCTAGGGGTGGCGCACCAGCCCTTAGTGGGCTGGTGGGACAGCCCAAGAGGGCCTTGGCGCCAAGGAAAGAAAACCAAAGAAAAAAAGGAGGTGGGAAGGAAGAGAAGGACTCCACTTTCCAATGCTAATTGGAGTGGGATTGGAGTAGGATTCCTCCTCTCCCTTGGCCGGTGCACCCTTGAGGGCTTGGCCCTCAAGGCAAGCCTACTCCCCCTCCCTCCTATATATAGTGGTGATTTAGGGCTGATTTGAGACAACTTTTGCCACGTGCAACTCAGATCTAGACACCATAGTTTTACCTCTAGCTCGTATTTCTGCGGAGCTCGGGCAAAGCCCTGCAGGAATAGATCCACACCACCACCGGAGCGTCGTCATGCTGCCGGAGAACTTATCTACTTCTCCGTCTTGCTTGCTGGATCAAGAAGGCCGAGATCATCGTCGAGCTGTACGTGTGCTGAACGCGGAGGTGTCGTCCGTTCGGCACTAGATCGGAATGGATCGTGGGACGGATCGCGGGACGATTCGTTGGAAGGTTCGTGGGGCGGATCGAGGGACGTGAGGACGTTCCACTACATCAACCGCGTTTCTTAACGCTTCCTGTTGTGCGATCTATAAGGGTACGTAGATCCAAATCTCCTCTCGTAGATGGACATCACCATGATAGGTCTTCGTGTGCATAGAAATTTTTTGTTTCCCGTGCAACGTTCCCCAACACTTTCTTCGGCACGGCCGGATCTAACAACAATATTAATGTGCTCCAGCGTTCTCCGTGTTTACTAGGATGGCAGAAGGCAATTGCGCGGAGGTCAATGTTGAGATCAATGGTCACCAATACACCAATGGATACTAGCTAGCTAACGGTATCTATCCGCATTGGTCTCCTATTGTGAAAACAATCTTCAACCCCTTAGGAGAGAAGAGAAAGAGATTTTCTCAAGAGCAAGATAGTGGTCGGAAAGATGTAGAGCGTGCTTTTGGCGTTCTTCGATCTCGATGGGGCATCGGTCGGTATCCCGCATAAACTTGGAGCACCAAAAATTATGAAAGGTGATGACAGTTTGCGTGATCATGCACAACATGTCCGTAGAGGATGAGCGCCTGGAACATCTATATGATCAAGGGTTTCAGTTTCATAATGATAATGTTGTGTCTGAGCATGTTGAAGGGGCAACGATTGCACAATTCGTCAAGTTTCTTCATAAGATGTGTGATTGAAAACTCACATAAAACTGCAAAATGATTTTGTTATACATATGTGAATTCATGTAAGCAACCAATAGATGTATGGGCAACCTTTTCTTTTAGATGTATTTGAGATAATTTAATGTATATTTACCTTGTAAACTATAAGATATTTATTTGGATTAAACTTTTAAATATACTTGAAATAATTGAATGTTTAGCTATATTTTTATTTGAACATATATCTAACAAAAAAAATTAAAAACGAACGTAAGCCCGCGCACGGATGAAAATAATTCGGCACGGATCCAAACAAAAAAGGGACGAACATATCGATCCTAAAGGACAAAACACTGACAAATTGAAACCCACGGTTGATGTTGTTCTTATCTATCCAAAGGCTTGGAACAGAGAAAATGAAAAGGTGATCCTGTTCGAACTACACGAAGCATTTCGGTTCTGGTTACAAGCGACAGAGTCTGTAGTCTGTGTGTGCGCCAGTTCCGGCCAGAACGGCAGGATACAGCGCTTGGCAGGTAGCGATCTGCCATACTGCCACGGGTGAAAAAGGGAAAGTAGAGAAGTGCTCTGGTCGTATGTCTAAAAGGTAACGGCATGCATGGGCGGTCCATAGCAGTAACTAGTAAATTTACTCATGTGTGAACGATTTGTCGGCGGAAATCTGTGTGAGCATCTCCATTGAGAGGTTAAGTCCCTCAAGATACCGCCCCTGATTAGTCTATTTAATTTCAGTTTGTTAATTTATTCTTAAACATCATTCAAGCGTCATGTAATAGTTCTAGCCTACTCAGCACAGTAGAGCTAATTACACTGAACCAGAACTTGACTATATCCTATTAAAATTTACCATATTTTTTAGATCTACCACACAATATCATAACTCAAAACCTTAATATCTATCCTCTCTAGCAACAATTTTAACCAGTCAGACCCACATGTCAGGCCCAAAACATGACATGCAAGCAATCCTCCACAATCTCACATAGCCTCGACTTATCTACCGCCTCCGTTTGGAGGCCAAAACCAACCCCAACCTTTAGGCCTAAACCCTTTTATGATGCACGCACCTCACCTTGAAAGCAGTTGAGTTGCTCTACTTTTGCCTCTAATAGACTCGCAATAACCCCTACCGTGCTAACGTGTGCACCCTCGGCATGATGCCCTCACGAAGCTTCCATGTCTACCATGGCATGTGAATCAGGGACCATCTCCCATACATCGTCAAGATGATGTCTTAGCTATCGCCCATAAGCCATAACACATGTCACTAGCCTCTAGAATCTTGTCAAGATTGGCATTGCAGCATCTAGCACTTCATCTAAGAGCCCACCAACACACTCGAAGTTAGGGTCCGACCACGCGATTACCTCAAGATGAACTCGACCAAGGGCAAGGAGTTGCTCCATATTGTCATACCAAAGTTGTCAGAATCGCGATTCTGAATCGGATCGGAGCTCTGTTACTAGGATCGCAAATCGTAGAATCTTAACTATCAGGATCGTAGAAACTTAGATTCTATGAGCAAAATCGTAGAATCGGAGGGGCTATTTTGGATCGTAAAATCTTAAGATTCTAAGACTTGAGTCACGATTCTGACAACTTCGGTCATACGCAACAAGGTGAATCAAGATCTCTCGCGGCTTCGAGTACACCGTCACTCATGGACTTCTCGGCAACACACACATATCCCCATTCATAATAGAGTGGGGCAAGATTTCTCGCCTTTGGGTACACCATCCCTCCTAGACTTCTCGACACAACAAAAGTCGACGACGCTCCACAAAGAGTTGCAGTTATATGAAGATGGTGCCTAGCGGGATGGTCGCCATAATTCCGCAATTGCACATATGTAAGGAAGAACAAGGGATATCGGCTGGTTGTAACACCAATGTCACGCTTGTAAGACTACAACACCTTCCTTGTTTGTCACATAGTCTTGACAGGTGGGCCAAGATGGTCAAAGTTGTTGTCAAAGATAGCAAACAAGCTACTTTGTGTTGTGTTGATAAGAAGAGGAGAGTAATTTTCTACCATGATTTTTTTTTGCCGGGTTACCATGCATGATATACATGGTGCATTGATCCAGCGTTCGATGCGTTGAAGATTCGTGCATCCGGATTTTGTTGATTTACAACGGTACATTATAAAGACATTAGGATACACTCTGAAACAAAAGAAGCATATGGCAAACTAGCTAGAGAACAATTGAAAAGAGTGCATTTTTGTTTTGTTGGTACACCACGAGACATAATGGCACACTTCAAAAAATAAGACTCTGCAATAAAACATCCTCTGGTGAAATGAAAAAAGATGTATTCCAAGTCTCCAAAGTAATGGACAGTGGATGCATACATGATAGATAACATTTGCATGGTAAAAAATATATTTCATATAACTAGATTCAAAATTTCAAGTTTGTAGAAATGTTAAAGTTTGAAAATTGTTGTAAAATACACCAAAGTTGTTATTGTGTAACTAATTAAAATAGTTGGTAACTAAAGGTATACTATAAATCTAGGGTAATTAACCTAAAGACAGACAAGAGTGAAAGAGTAAAACTAGTGGGCAACGTTCAAAAGAAAAAGAAAAAGGGTTGGATGGTGTCATGCGTGGTGATCCTGGCCCGTCATCCTTCTATTTAGACCAGCCGCCACCCTGCCACTACGAGACCACTAGCGCAGACCACATCTTGCAGTAGACAGCGTAGCGAGCGAGAGCCGAGAGGGAGCGGCGGTGGCGGCCGGAGACAAGATGGTGGCGCCGGCGCCTGCGCCTGCTTCGTCTCTGGAGGTGGATGGGACGCAGCTGCTGCTGGGGTACCTGGGCGTCGGCACCGCGTTGCTGCTGATCGGATCCCCCATGTAAGTGTCCTCTCCTCACTTCTCTCATCTGCGCACGCACCCTTCGCCGCCGCAGAGCATGCTGCACGAATCCCGATCCCGCTCCGGCACACGGCCGAGAGCATGTACACGCCGCTCCTCCATGCGCTGCGCGCGAGCGCACCCTGCCGGCGACCGCCGACCTCACCGCCGCGTGTACCCTGTAGAACGGACACCATCCGCCCACTCGGGCGCGCACCCCCACGCCGGCGCCCGAGCGTAGCTCACTGGCTGGCTACGAGGGATGTGATGCATTCTGCCCGCCGCTGCTCCACGCGCCGGCCGCGGGTACCCCATCTCGCTGTGGTGCATTCTGCGCGTGCACTCGCCGGCGCACGTACACCACCGCGCACCTCTGGAGAGCTCCTGAGCGCCGGCCTGTGACCTACCTCGCTGGCGGGCCGCGTCTTCGCTGTGACGCACCCTGCCGGCGACTGGCGACTTAACCGCGCGTACCCGGTAGACGGTGCCACACGCGAGCGCACCCCACGCCGGCGCCGGAACACCGGTCCGCAGGTATACCACACACCATTTGGGGGCATCTTGCGACCAATGCTCGACATGCATAGGTACACGCTGGTTCATCAACACGCGCACTGACAAGACATGCTCTGCTCTTGGCGCTCTGTCCAATTTTGATTTACTTGGTCCTAGCACTTTGTCCGAAAAGGAGAGCCTTTTCTGTTGTTACTTCTCTGCATATACAGCTACGGGTCAGTGCGAATGTGTATGTGCCTGAACTATGATAACTTTGTGAATGCAGCCCAACATTCTGGAGGATCGTGAAAACTAAGCAGGTTGGGGAAGAGGAACCCTACTCCTACATGTCTGTGTTGTTCAATGCGGCAGCGTGCGTGATCTACGGCTTACCTGTGTTCGCCGACAAGACCAACAAGCCGGTAATGCTCGCGAACGGCGTAGGCGTAATCTTGGAGTTCGTGTACGTGATCCTCTTCATCATGTACGTCGCCGCCGAGCGCCGCAGAAACCCTATGATCATCCTCATCGGCGTCGTGGTCGCAATCATGGCATTGCTCGGACTGCTACTTGGCACGGTCTTCTTCGGGCACGTGTGGACACGCACGTACATGGGTTGGATCGCTATGCTCTCCGGCGTCGCGATGTATCTCGCGCCCATCTTCAAAACGGTAACTGAAAAACCAATCGTATATCTCATAATGTGGTGACTTAGAGAATTGTGCACTAACCTGTGTTTGTATGAGTTTGCAGGTCGGTGCTTGGAAGAACTCCGATCGTGCGAGGCTCTCAGTTATCCAATCTATGGCAGCTCTGGCCAATGGCACAATGTGGACTGCGTATGCCCTTGTAGGCCGTCACATCATATGGTTCACCCTGGTAATGATTTGGGCCACCGCTACATAGTGCAATGCATCCTTATACTGTCTTGCTCTTCTCTTGTTGTGAACGCATACATTCCCAGTGATTACTCAGAACTCAAAGCCCATCACAGTGCATCGTAAGGAATTGTGCTCGCTTGTTTATACACAGGTGCCTAGCGTTGTGGGAATCGGCTCTGCGGGCTTCCGGGTGATCGTGTGGCTAATCCTATACTGCAGAGAAGCTCAGGAAGGAGAGGGAGCCAGGGCGCAGCGCAGAGGAGGCAGCAACCTGCAGATGTCACTGCGCCAACCGCAGGGGCAAAGGCAGGGGCAGGGAGGAGGAGATGCCGGTGGTGAGGGGCGACACCAGCTGCCCCCAGGCCCCGTCGTCAGGCCAGGCTTGTCTTCCAGCTGCCCTCTATCCTCGTCGTCCAGCAGCAAGGAGAAGACCGCGAGGGCCAGCACCAGCAGCACCTGGCCCTAGGCGTCGGAATCCGTGGGGAAGAAAGATGAAGCAGGCGACGGCGTTGCAGTGGAGGGGGTGAAGCAGTTTAACCCGGTGCTCATGAAGCTATGCTTTTAATTCAGGAGTTATGAACTGAATGGTTGTAATAACATTTGATTTCCGAACTTATTTCGTTGATAACCCCTATCCAACGACGCTTCAGTGGAACTATTCTCTTCAATTGAATGATTTGTTTTTCTTCGGTGGTTGGCGAATAGCTCCCGTGCCACACATTTAAAGTGAATTAGAAAAAAAAACGACGCCGTTCATGATATATCACAACATCTACTCCCTCCGTCTCGGTGTATAGGTCATCTTAGGTTGTGCATCGTGATCAAGATGGAGAGGAAAACAAGAAAATTAATGTTATTTTGCTAATTAATACAATTGCATACAATGAACTAACCACTGCATGTCATGCTAGTTAGTCTCAAGTCATTAAAAACATACACGCCTCACGTCTCTTATTGGTTGATTCCTTTATTCATGACAAAAAACAAAAAACAAAATGAAAGTTAACGCGTTGTGTCTAAGTGTTTTGGGATTATTTAGTTTCGTAAAATGACTTATCACTAGTGGGGACAGGGGCCTAACCTTTAGACCCGGCCCTGTTACAAGCCGGGACTAACGTGCTCCATGTGGGCGTCTCGTAGCGCCCCACGGGCAGGACCTTTAGTCCCGGTTCGTTACACGGGCCGGGACTAAAGATTTCCAGATTTTGCTGGTTTTTGGGGTTTTTTTAAATGAAATTAATTTTGGGTTTTAGGGGTTTTAGGGTTTAGGTGTTCGGGAGATTAACGTGATGCCTCGTTTGGTGTTCGAAAATTAGTTTTCATATAATTTAAATAGTATATATGTAAGATTAACTTATCTTACAAGCGAGCATATAGATGCAATTATATGCAGATCTGAATTATCGGAACTAGAGCCCGTCTATTCGATTACATGGACGAACATCAGTAATGGCCCCTATTTACACTAAATCGTCCTTTGTCATCTATAGCTTCCGTCCTCAGAAATCCCGCAAGCTCCTCTGCAACAGCAATCGCGTTGCTCTGGTAGGACCTTCGTCCTCATGGCCGTGTGCTATATAAGAAGAGGAGATGAATATGAATATCAATCATGATAAGAAAGAATGACGGGTAAAAATAGAGGTGTGAATGTTCATTGCTTACGTCGAATCTGTGATCCTTGAGCTCCGAGGTAAACGTGCGAATGGTCTCGCAAACATAGTATCCGCATAGATGCGTTCCCCGTGGCTGCTGGTCGCACTTTACGAGAATAGAATATATATAATTAAAATAATAATCTAGCATCATAAATGTATTGAAAATTAATAGAAGTATATCATACTACTACTTACCTGAGCCGCTCTAAAGGTCAGCTTCTCAGGAAATTTACCGGGAGTCACGCACTTGAACCGCTTCCAAACCCTGCCCGACAAGGATAATGATTTGCTAAGTTTTTCATTAATTGATATATCAGAAAATCATCAAAAGAGACCGATAGAGCGCAAGAATGATTAAAATTACCCTTGAAGCATGTCCTGCAGGCTTTGGAACTGTTCCAAGAGTCTCGATAATGGGTCGAAGGCATCAATTCTTCCCTTATCAATTTGAATGTCCAACAGAATCTAATGAAAGCTGCACATGTATATATATATATATATGTGTGTGTGTGTGTGTGTGTGTGTGAATAACTTATCAATTACACTTATAAGTGAATGGACACAACAGAGTAAAGACCCTCACTTGAAGTTGTATGGAAACAATATGTGGTCACAAATTTTTTGATCTGTTAGAAACCTTAGAAGGTTTTCCTCCGTCTCCTTGGGATAATTAGTTAGCATCGCTATATGTATTTTATCTTGGTCAATAAACCCAATATTTAGGATGCTCTTACTTTTACAATCCAGAATCTTCATTCTGCATAATAGAGTACAAGTTATATATAGACAATGAATTGAAATAACTAAACAAGTTATATGTAGACAACGAATTGAAAAACTTAGAGACAATAGCAACTCATAAGCGATTTGTCGAGGGCGTCGCCATTGTACATCTGGAAGAGTTCATCAAAGTCGATATGATTTGTTCGGGACGGCCGTAGTACTCCTGTGGGACACTCAGCACGATCATCGTTCTCCCATTCTTTGATTCACTTAAGTACCATGTATGCAAGTAACGCATATTTGTTGGGAGATCATCTTTGCTGACCAAAGGCTCACCCATGACAAACTTTGGCTTAGGGGCTACCACAGCCTTGGGTATCTTGTCGTCTTGGAAAGACAACAATTCTTCAACCGAGATACCACATGCAGCCGCCAACTCCTTTGCTCTTTCTAAAGCTAGCCCCTGCATCGGAGGGGGAACATTCTCGGTTAACACCTTGAGGGGTGGGATCGACAGTTTGGCCTATTGTCCAAGCTGAGGAACGTCTGATTTTTTGTTGCTTGTAGTTGAACTGCTCTTTTTCACTTCCTTCTGCAATGTGCGTGTATAGTCATCAGGCTTACGGTGTAAGTCATAAGGTCTGATAGGAAGATTAGCATGACGTACCTTTGGGAGGGGCGACCGTTTGCGCTTTGGGGTGCTCTATGGCTTAGGAATCATCGGCGGAGCGTTCTTGGTGGCACGCTCCCGCTTAGTATCCGGAGCGGGCGGCGGCGGAGACGGACGACCCAAGTCCGGCGGCGGTGATCGAGATCTGCTCTTTTTCACTTCCTTCTGCAATGTGTGTGTATAGTCATCAGGCTTATGGTGTAAGTCATACTGTGATGGAAGGGTCGTGAAGTATTTTGCAAATGCTATTTGCTTCTAGGTGTATTCCGGGCGGGGCTCGGGTTCCTTCTTTTTCATCTGCGCATCATGATGTTCCTTTGCTATCCTGGCGTTTTCCTCGGGGGTACGATCATAAGGTCCGATAGGAAGATTAGCATGACGTACCTTTGGGAGGGGCGACCGTTTGCGCTTTGGGGTGCTCTGTGGCTTAGGAATCGTCGGCGGAGCGTTCTTGGTGGCACGCTCCCGCTTTGTATCCGTGGCAGGCTCAGGCTTTGTATCCGGAGCGGGCGACGGCGTTGCGTTCTTGGTGGCACGCTCCTGCTTTGTATCCGTGGCAGGCTCAGGCTTTGTATCCGGAGCGGGCGGCGGCGGAGCGTTCTTGGTGGCACGCTCCCGCTTTGTATCCGTGGCAGGCTCAGGCTTTGTATCCGGAGCGGGCGGCGGCGGAGCGTTCTTGGTGGCACGCTCCCGCTTTGTATCCGTGGCATGCTCAGGGATTGTATCCGGAGCGGGCGGCGGCGGAGTGTTCTTGGTGGAACGCTCCCGCTTTGTATCCGTGGCAGGCTCAGGGTTTGTATCCGGAGCGGGCAGCGGCGGAGTGTTCTTGGTGGCACGCTCCCGCTTTGTATCCGTGGCAGGCTCAGGGTTTGTATCCGGAGCGGGCAGCGGCGGAGCGTTCTTGGTGGCGCTCCCGCTTTGTATCCGTGGCAGGCTCAGGGTTTGTATCCGGAGCGGGCAGCGGCGGAGCGTTCTTGGTGGCACGCTCCCGCTTTGTATCTGTGGTAGGCTAAGGGTTTGTATCCCGAGCGGGCAGCGGCGGAGACGGACGACCCAAGTCCGGCGGCGGTGATCGAGATGGACTCGTGTTGTGCTGGCCGACGTCATGTGGAGGGCTTGGAGGTAATGGAGGTGTAGGTGACCTGCGATGACTCGGAGGCGGTGTTGTCCTTGGGGCCGAGCCTGGAAGCTTGATGTAGTTCTTGTCCCATAGGATGACTCCACCCAGTACTTCTCTGAGTGTCCTCTCATCTTCGGGTCCAGCTATGTCGAGCTCCATATCATTAAACCCCGTCATGATTTCATCCACCCCGACTTTAGCAAAGCCAGCTGGAATCTCACGGCCATGCCAGCGTGCATTAGGGCCAGAAGGTAAAGCTTGTCCGACGGCCACCTTCATGGATATGTTCTTGAAATTCTGATGAAGTTCACATGATGTTGAATCCTTGATTCCATCCACGGGGGTAGCCGGGACCGCCCTCTATCATTCTTCGTTCATCGTCGGGTGGGGCCTCATATTCAGCCACGCCGCTTTTCCGCTTAGATGGGGCGCCGGTAATATCAAGTGTAGGATGTTCCTGGCGTGGTACTCCTCTAAGCTCATCAATCTGCTTATGTTTCTCGTTAATCCTGGCAAGCAACTGGTTGAACTTGTCATTCTCCTCATCCTGCTGCCGCTTCTTTGCTCTCTCTCGGCTTCTGTAAGTGTCTTGGTCTCTGGCAAACCCAAGCCACACTAGTAGAAAACAGGGCATTGAGCCAACATCATTTGACCCGGATTGGATATAAACCGGTTCTAAAGGATCTGTCCGCTGGGCCCCCTCCCTGCAGCAAATGGCCGCAAGGCCTTTAGGACCGGTTTGTAACACAAACCGGTCCTAAAGATTTTTGGACCGTTTGCTGCAGGGAGGGGCCCCAGTGGACAGACCCTTTAGAACCGGTTTGTATCACAAACCGGTTCTAAAGGTTTTCTCATTTTTGCAGCAACTGCAGGGCCCCGCTGTCAGACCCTTTAGCACCGGTTTTTGACACAAACCGGTCCTAAAGCCCTCCTCTCCTTCCTCCCTGAGCACCCTATATTCCACCCCATTTTTTCTAGATCTAGCTCAACTCCATTTTTGCTCTCTCCTTCCTCTTGGGAGCTCTAATCCATCCCCATTTTTCTCCACCATTTGTCAAGATTGTTGGCACCCATCGGTCCTACGGTTAGCATCAACATTCCCTCTTCCGGCATTGCAAGTTTTGCTCGTTTTCTTGCTCATTTCATTTTTGTTGTGCTAGCTAGGTGTTTGATGAAATGCCTAAGCTAGAGAGAGTTCATCATTTTTTATGTATACATATGCAATTTGAGCTCAAATTTAATTATGATTTGTGGTTTTTTTTAGTGTCGCGCGCCTTGTCCCCTTCCTCACCGCCGTCGATCGCCCCGTCACCGACACAACCTTGGTGAGCCTATTGTTTTTATTTACCAAAACAAATTTTGATTTGTATGATTTACATATTTACTTGTATATAATTTTCTTATCGTGTAAGATTTTTTTTATATGTATAGCGCCATGGTTTTGATATCCGTCCCCGTTGGCCCTCGTCCAGTCTATGATTCGGATGTGGTATATTATATTTTATAACTACATATTTTCATTTTCTAATTATATGACAATTAATTACGCCGACCAACTTGACATAGATATTTTTATCTAGGAGGTAGTGGAACCGGAAATGCCAATCGACCCTATTGGTGAGAAGTTACACTTAGTTGAACAAGAAAATGTTGGCCTGAAAGAAAGATTGAAAAAAACTGAAGAAAGGTTGGAAAAAACTGAAAGAGAGAAGATGACCTTGGAAAAGGTTCTTGCCGGTGTCGTCGATGGTCACAAGAGCGAGATGGACGCAATGCGTGTGAAGATTAGAAAGATTAGAAAATATGCAATTAGTAAAGAGGCTTGGTATCATTATGCCGTCGGGTCAATTGTTACCTTTGTTGCGATTTTGATCGCATTTGTTGTTGTTTTTAAATGCATTAATTAGAGAGAGTTTTTATGGTTGGTTTCAGTGTGTGTTTTTATGAGAACTATATATGTATGGTCACTACGCTACTTTGGTTTTAACGTGTGATGAACTTTTTGTATTAATTAATTAATTTAGTCATGATGATTTAGCATAATGGTTTTTGATAAATTTATATAATGCAGATGAACCGGCAATGGATGTACAGTGATCGACGTCGTCCCGAATTCCTTAATGGCATGCATAGTTTTCTCAATGTGGCTGAGAAAAACAGGCAGAATGGATTTATTTTTTGTCCATGTAAAAAATGCCATAATAAGAGGAATTTCCCTAACTCAAGAACCATACACACCCACCTGTTGCAAGAAGGCTTCATGCCCAGTTATTTTTGTTGGACCAAGCACGGAGAAAGATGGGTTGTAATGGAAGACAATGAAGAAGAAGAGGATAATGATAACTATCCTATGTTCGGTGAACACGGTGATACTGAAATGGGGGAAGACGAGCCTGAACTTGAGGACATTGTTGATGAGTCTGATGATGATCTTCGTCAGGTCATTCGTGAAGAATAGATAAACTGCGGAAGTGAAAACGAGAGGTTGAAGTTGGAGTGCATGTTAGAAGATCACAAAAAATTGTTGTACCCAAATTGCGAAGATGGCCAGAAAAAGCTGGGCACCACCCTGGAATTGCTGCAATGGAAGGCAGAGAATGGAATATCTGACAAGGGATTTGAAAAGCTGCTGAAAATAATGAAGAAGATGCTTCCAAGAGATAACGTGCTGCCCTGCAGTACGTACGAAGCAAAGAAGGTTGTCTGCCCTCTAGGATTGGAAGTGCATAAGATACATGCATGCATCAATGACTGCATCCTCTACCGCGGTCAGCATGAGAATTTAAATGCCTGCCCGGTATGCGGTGCATTTCGGTATAAGATCAGGCGAGATGACCCTGGTGATGTTGAGGGCGACGACCGCCCCAGGAAGAGGGTTCCTGCCAAGGTGATGTGGCATGCTCCTATAATACCACAGTTGAAACGTTTGTTCCGAAACAAAGAGCATTCCAAGTTGCTGCGATGGCACAAAGAAGACCGTAAGGAAGACGATATGCTGAGACAACCCGTTGATGGGTCGCAGTGGAGAAACATCGACGATAAGTACGAGGACTTTGCACGTGACCCAAGAAACTTAAGGTTTGGTCTAAGTACAGATGGCCTGAATCCGTTTGGGGAGCAGAGTAGCAGTCATAGCACCTGGCCCGTGACTCTATGTATCTATAACCTGCCTCCTTGGTTATGCATGAAGCGTAAGTTCATTATGATGACAGTGCTTATCCCAGGCCCGTCGCAACCCGGCAACAACATTGATGTGTACCTGAGGCCACTGGTTGATGAACTTTTAGAGTTATGGGCTGACGAAGGTGTACGTGTGTGGGACGAGTACAAACAGGAGGAATTTGACCTACGAGGGTTGCTGTTTGTAACCATCAATGATTGGCCCGCTCTTAGTAACATCTCACGACAGTCAAACAAGGGATACAGCGCATGCACACACTGTTTAGGCGAGACTGAAAGTATACATATAGGCAAGAATGTGTACCCGGGGCATCGTCGATTTCTTCCAGACAGGCATCCCGTAAGAAAGAAAGGAAAGCATTTCAAAGGCGAGGCAAATACACGGAGGAAGCCAACCCTCCCTAAAGGTATTGATATATATGACATGGTCAAAGATATAAAAGTAATCTTTGGTAAGGGTCCTGGTGCACAATCTGTTCCGAATGACGCCGACAACCACGTAGCCTTGTGGAAGAAGAAATCTATATTCTGGGAACTACCCTATTGGAAATTCCTAGAGGTTCGCTCTGCGATCGACGTGATGCACGTGGAGAAAAATATTTGCGTGAACCTGCTAAACTTATTGGGCGTGCATGGGAAGAAGTCGAGAGATACACCAAAAGCACGGCTGCACCACCAACGTATGCACGAACGAGACGACCTGATGAATCGAGAGAATTTCAAAGGTCCTGCTAGCTACGCTCTTACCAAGGAAGAGAAGGAGATCTTTTTCCAAGTCCTGAGCAGTATCAAGGTCCCGTCTGGCTACTCGTCGAACATAAAAGGAATACTAAACCTGGAAGAGAAAAAGTTTCAAAACCTAAAGTCTCATGACTGCCACGTGATCATGACCCAGTTACTTCCGATTGCATTGAGGGGGCTTCTGCCAGAAAACGTGCGAGTACCCATTGTGAAGCTATGTGCATTCCTCAACGCAATTTCTCAGAAGGCAATCGATCCAGCAACTCTACCAAGTTTACAGAAGGACGTGGTCCAATGTCTTGTCAGCTTCGAGTTGGTGTTCCCACCAACCTTCTTCAATATTATGACGCACCTCATAGTTCACCTAGTCCAAGAGATTTCCGTTCTCGGTCCTGTATTCTTACACAATATGTTCCCCTTTGAGAGGTTCATGGGAGTCTTGAAGAATTATGTTAAAAACCGTGCTAGGCCAGAAGGAAGCATGGTCAAGGGCTATGGAACAGAGGAGGTCATTGAGTTTTGTGTTGACTTTATTCCTGACCTGAACCCGATCGGTGTTCCTCAGTCGCGCCATGAGGGGAGACTGCGTGGAAAAGGCACGCTAGGAAAGAAATCAACAACATGTATGGACGAGCAATCTTTCACTCAAGCACACTACACAGTTCTAGTTAATTCCAGCTTGGCGGCTCCATATATCCAGGAACACAAGGATATTTTACGCTCGGAATACCCGGAGCAACCTGAAGATTTCATTGCTAAAGAACACGCGAAGACTTTCGGCGGTTGGTTGCAAAGACGTCTCATTAATGACAACATTGTTGAAGATGAGCTATACTTGTTGGCCAAGCAACCATCTTCGACTGTATTGACCTTTAAAGGGTACGAGATAAATGGTAACACATTTTACACGGCAGACCAAGATAAAAAGAGCACCAACCAAAACAGTGCCGTCCAGTTTAATGCAAAAGACGACAACGGGCAAAGGGTCACATACTATGGTTACATAGAGCAGATATGGGAACTTGACTACGGACCTTCCTTTAAGGTCCCTTTGTTCTGGTGCAAATGGTTCAACCTGTCAGGCCTGAAGGTAGACCCGAAGTACGGAACGACAACAGTGGATCAGAAGAATCTTGGGTACGGCAATGATCAATTCGTCCTAGCCAATGATGTGGCTCAGGTTTTCTATGTGAAGGACATGTCTAGCAGACCGAGAAAAACAAAAGATAAGGAAGCGAATACATCAGACGATGAGCCAAGGCGCCACATAGTTCTTTCAAGGAAAAGAAACATCGTGGGAGTCGAGGACAAGACAGACATGTGAGAAGATTACAATAAATTTGATGAAATTCCTCCCTTCAAAGTCAAAGATGATCCAAGCATCCCGTTAAATGATGAAGATAGTCCATGGTTACGGCGCAATCAGAAGAAAGGCAAGAAGAAAAATAGATAGGGGGTGTTGTTGGTGATGTGTAATAATGTATTAAACCTTTTATGTAATTGTGTTGACCATTTTGATAAATATTAAAAATTTGACCAGTTTCCACTAAATTTGATCATTTTGATAAATATCATTTTTTATTTTTTAAGTGTAAAAATGACATTTTGACAATTTGTAAATAAATGTAAAAAAACAGAAAAGGAAAAAAATAAAAAAATAAAAGAAGAAACAGAAAAAAGAAAAAGGAAACAAAAAGAAAAAGAAAACAGGAAACAGAAAAAAGGAAAAAAGAAAAATAAAAGAAGAAACAGGAAAAAGAAAAAGGAAACAAAAATAAAAAGAAAGCAGGAAACAGAAAAAAGGAAAAAAGAAAAATAAAAGAAGAAACAGGAAAAAGAAAAAGGAAACAAAAAGAAAAAGAAAACATGAAACAGAAAAAAGGAAAAAAGAAAAAGGAAAAAAACCTTTAGGACCGGTCTGTAACAACAACCGGTCCTAAAGGTGACCTTTAGGACCGGTCTGTAACAACAACCGGTCCTAAAGGTGGGTTCGGTTCGCGCCCGAATTTGGACCCTTTAGCACCGGTCTGTGTTAACAACCGGTGCTAAAGGGTCTTTAGCACCGGTTGTTAACACGGACCGGTGCTAAAGGCCCTATACCTTTCCGGGGTCGCCAACTTCTCGCCTTCCCGCGCGTGCCTTCTCTCCTTCTCTCGCCTCCTCGCCACCTCGATCTCTCCTCGCCGCCTCGCCGCGCCGTCGCCTCCTCGCCGCGCCGCCGCCTCCTCGCGCCGCCGCTGCCTCGCGCGCGGCGCCGCCGCCTCGCGCGCCGCCGCCGCCTCCTCGCCGCGCCGGCCGCCTCCTCGCGCCGCGGCCTCCTCGTGCCGCCTCGCCGGCCGACGATCCTCGCCGCCTCCTCGCCGCGCCGTCGCCTCCTCGCCGCGCCGGCCGCCGCCTCCTCGCCGATCCTCGCCGCCTCCTCGCGCGCGGCCTCCTCGCGCCACCTCCTCGCCGATCCTCGCGCCGCCTCCTCGCCGCAACGTCGCCTCCTCGCCGCCTCTTCGCCGCGCCGTCGTCAAAGGTATATCCATATTTTCGTATATTCACGTAAGGACATCCTATAAAAAAAAGTTACGTGAAGCCGCCTTCATCATATTCCGATGATTCCGTAAAACCCTAAACCGACGATTCCGACGATTCCGACGATTCATAGTTTACCCTAAACTGACGATTCCGACGATTCCGTAAAACCCTAGACCGACGATTCCGACGATTCCGACGATTCATAGTTTACCCTAAACCGACGATTCCGACGATTCCGTAAAACCCTAAACCGACGATTCCGACGATTCATAGTTTACCCTAAACCGACGATTCCGACGATTCCGTAAAACCCTAAACCGACGATTCCGACGATTCATAGTTTACCCTAAACCGACGATTCCATAAAACCCTAAACCGACGATTCCGACGATTTCGTAAAACTTTCCGACGATTACAATTCCGTAAAACTTTCCTACGATTCCGACGATTCCATAACTGCGGGGAAAGCTTCCGACGATTCCGACGATTCCATAAAACTTTCCGACGATTACAATTCTGTAAAACTTTCCTACGATTCCGACGATTAATTCCATAACTGCGGGGAAAGTTTCCGACGATTCCGACGATTCCGTAAAACTTTCCGACGATTCCGTAAAACTTTGCGATGATTACGACTCCGACGATTCCGTAAAACTTTTCCGTAAAATTTCCGGTTCTGTAAAACTTTTCTGTAAATAATTTTGGTAAGTTAAATTCTTGTTACTAGCAGGTGTTGAGCTATGGATCCCCAAGAACCACATGATCAGCACGCCGATCAGCTCGCGGAAATGGGTGAGGCGGAGAAGGAAAGATACATGTGCCAGATGATTTTTGAAGATGCAACGGCCATATATCATGATGACGACGGTGGGCATGCGTTTAGCAATTAATTTTTGAACGACTCCGGTGACGGAGCTGAGAATATAGAAGATGTAGTAGATGAAGAAGTGCCCTCCGGAACAAACTCTGCCAATGTATATCTCAAGTCACTGTTGACGCAACAATTAATTTGTATTGCACTTACTAACGAATCATTATTTTCCCGTTTAGGTGCCCTCCGGAACACCTAGCGCAAGTACTGATACAAAGTCGAAACGAGGCCTGACCGCAAGGTTGAAAGATACTGCAAGGTACTCGATCGATAAAGTTGCTGCTGATGGCAAACCACTGGAACCCCCAGAAACTTATCGCAAATTTGTAAATCAGTACGGAGTTGTTGTAAGAGACCTGGTCCCGATCAACTTAATAGAATGGAATAAGCCGAAGACCGGCGCCAACGTTGGAGCTACTTATGTCGATGACAGATTGAAAAGAGTGCTTTGCGACACGGTCTGGCTAAATTTCAGCGTAGCGGAAGATAAGAAGAAGAAAGTCGAGGAGTGGGCTTTGAAGAAGATGGCCACACAATTCCAGAGGTGGAAGAAAGACTTGTGGAAGAAATATAAGGACGAAGATCCAGTTTTCACTGGGCACCTAGTGAAGATACGAGACGCTTGGCCTGATTTTAAGGCGTACAAGAAATCGGGTGTCTTTACATCCCGATCAGCCACAAATACGGAGAATGCGAAGAAGAAGAAATATCACCATATTTTGGGGTCAGGTGGCTACATGACTGCCCTGCCTAGGTGGCGACGCTATGAAGATGCGCTTCTGAAAAGAAATATCATTCCACAGACACATGACTGGCCCGATAGGTCCAAGTTCTAGTTGTTCGCGCATGGGGCAACGTTGGACGCTGAGACTGGGATGATTGTTGCGGAGGGACCATGGTCGGAAAAAATAAGACAAGTCGTATCAGATCTAGAGAAGGCAATAGAAGCTGTTCGAAAAGGAACTTTTGTTCCCGATAGAGAGAACGACGAGTTGACGAAGGCACTCGGGAACCCCGAAAAGTGGGGACGAACACGAGGCTTTGGAGCCACTACCCCGTGGAACCAAGGGTTTCCGGCGGACCTTGGCACTTACAGAAGCCGTGGTAGAAGCAAGAGGAAGGCACTGGAATGGATAGCGACATTAGAAGAAAAGGTGTCGTTTCTCTTGAAGAAAGGGGGACACCCTGTACCTGACACTGAAGAGGAGGAAGAAGATCCTGCACCTGACGCTGATAGGCAGCAATTAGAAGACGATCCTGTAGCAGATGCCGTCCCATCTCAGCATAGAAGCAGCGTGGGTTCCACGCAGCTGCAGCTAGAAGACGGTCCTGCAGTCGAACCGTCGGCGCCTCACTACCCCGTGGATGATGTCACGGAGAAGACAAATTGTGAGATACATATGCCAATGGGGAACATATCCTTCATGGTGGCGTCAGGCTATGCTTTACCGAATCAACCTGGAGCAACCTACCATGGTGGTCAGATTCCAGCATCCCATGCTCGTGTCGGATTGTCAACAATTACGCCGGGATGCGAGTCAATTGAGCTTGATATTCCTGGAGGTGAAGGTGAGAAGACACTGGGAGAAATGGAGCTTGGTATCATCTTGTGGAAGAAGAAACACATCATGTTTCCTAACGCGGCGCCAAGGCCACCGACTCCTCCAGGTACAATTATGCACCACCTCCAACAATTACTGAATGTTGCACCACATGTAAGCCTATTTTTAATAGTTTTTTCACTTTCGTACAGAGAATGCACGACCTCCAAGTCCACCCCCAACGCACCTCCAAGTCCACCCCCCAACGCACCTCCAAGTCCACCCCACAACAAAGATAGGGAGCCCGAGGCCGAGTGTCCATCGCCCGTGCACTCCAGTGAGCCGACGGATGCGCGCACTACGGGTACGGCAAAGCGGAAGCTGCAGTTCAGAAGAAACGGGAGTCCTCCCAAGAAGAGAGAAAGGAAACCCAATAAAGTCAAGACTCCCCCGAAGTTACCAGGCCTGGTGACTCCGGAGGAACTAGACGAGGCCGTGAAAGCCAAAAACAAAGCATGGTTCGCACGGTTTCCCCTGAAGCCCCCTCCAGACATCTGGAAGGAAACTCTGAAGAACGTACCAAAGTGGAAAATTGAGCGCACCATCGACAACTTATATTATCCTGAACCGCCGCCACCGCCGCCCCTTTCAGACTATGAACGGTTCATTGAAAAGATGCACACCGCACAGATGAAGCAGGCGGAGCAGACGAAATGCGGGAAACAAGTTCCCCAGCTCGGACAACAAGAAGCACAGTCAATTGCCCCGCTCAAGGTGTTATCTGACCAGGCTTCAGTGTCCGGTCCACGCATGGGCGACGTAGGTTACGCTATTGCTGATGTGGTATATAAATATAAGCCCGAGCAGCCTCTGGTCGAAAATCCTAGTGCTCTAACAACCCAACTATGGAATTTACATGGTTGGTACTTGGAGGCCGCAAGGCAAAAGAGAGACTGTATCATGGCGGCAGTTCAGGATCAACACTACTTCGGAGAGTACGGTGTGGAGGTTGGGTTCGATGATTTTTTCCAGATGTACAATCAACGTGCCCTCGACAAAGCTATCGTCAGCTGCTACTGTTTGTAAGTGATTTATTTGTGTAATTTAATTATTTAGTTAAGCTCGCGTTCATTGCCCGTATAATTATCACTCACGAGACATTCTTTTTGTACGCTACTATGCAGAATGAAGATTCGTGAATGCAGGCTGGCAGCAATCTGGGACTTTGGGTTCATTGACCCGTATTCGTTTCATCAAGAGACAATAGAAAAGTTCAACAAGGATACACCGGATGATTTGCTAAGGTTTTTGAAGCGACAAAGTACCAAAAAAGAAATACTTTGGCCCTACGCATTCAAGTGAGTGTTACTGTCTTGTACACATTCCATTTTGCTTACCTGATGTTAAGTGTAATTGATGAGTATGCATGACTGCGTGTGTACACGTGCGCAGGTCCCACTTCATATTGTTCATCATTAGAATCGATCAAGGAGTGGTTGAAGTCTGGGACCCGTTAACCTGGGACGCTGACAAATGGAAGAGCGCGCGCCAGATGCTTCAAAGGTATATATATATCGGCCTCTTTCGTTCATCGGCCTCTTTTTCGTTCATTTCCTGATATCAAGTAAGTAATAATTAACTCTTGTATTCATTTTTCTTTGTCGGCCAGGGTTTGGCAAATGTTCATCAAGGAAGAACCCGGTACATGGGCAGACAAGCTCCACTTTCAGATTAACAAAGTAAGTAGTACTACGTACCGTGGTTTCAATACCATTACCATTCTCTTGATTATTATTAATTTGACTGAATTATGTTCTCGTATATAGGGCGTCCCGCAACAACCACATGGCACTGATTATTGTGGATACTACGTTTGCGAGTACATTCACAGGATTATCAATGAGAAATCCCGTACTTCCAGAAATCTAGAGGTACGTAACCGGATCTTCATAACTTTATTTATGTTGCCATCAATTATGTTAGTTTTGTTCATAACTTAATTGTTTTCATCTACTTCTTTTAAAGCTGCAACGAAAGCGGGCGATGCTAAGACCAATCCAACGTTGCAAGGCAGTTGCAGAGGAATTGGCAGGATTTCTCCTCACGCAAGTCATAAATGAAGGCGGAGAATTTTTCCATCCTATGAACCAATAGCCAGCTCCCTTCTCTATGCAAGTATAGAGCTATATATAGGAAACGAACTTCAAATTATGTAATGATAATCGGTCCAGTACTTCGTGTTACATCTATAGATGTACTTTTATTTGGTGCATCAACATTTAAGCGCAAACACGGAATCGGAGAAACACTTAACCGCAAACACGGAATCGGTGTTTCCGGATACGTGTTTCCGATTACGTGTTCGTAAAAAACGGAACACGGACACACGGAATCGGAAACACGGAATCGGAAAGACGTAAACGGAAATACGGAACCGGAAACACGTAAACGAAAACCCTGAAAATACGGAACACGGAAACACCGAAATACGGAATCGGAAACCCTGAAAAGAAAAGGAAAAATAAAATAAAAAATAAAGCATTAGGACCGGTTGGTGTTACCAACCGGTCCTAAAGGTCCTCCGCCTACGCGCACTTTTCGGCGCCCACGTGGAGGCCTTTAGCACCGGTTTGTAAGAGACCGGTGCTAAAGTGGGGGGCCTTTAGTCCCGGATACGTAGCACCGGATGTGTATCCGGGTCCAAAGGCCCTTACCAACCGGTTCTAATACCCCTTTCTCCACTAGTGCCACCACAGGTAAGATGGACCGAAGCCTCGCGTTCGTCCTCCATGTTCGTCATTGCCGAGGACTAGTGTGAGCAAATCTTTATCTCTATCTGCAGTGAACTTTCTTTGTCCCTCCTTAATTTCTTTCACTATCCTTTTCCAATTCTCCCTGGGTATCATAAGATTGTCATTGCAGATGAGGTCCCCTGTTTTTTCGTCGTACGACTCACCATGCGCAAGGAACCAATTTCTTGCTCTCAATTCCCACTCATCACGGAGTGGTTCAGGTACGATGCCTTTATCTATCAGATCTTGCTCTTTCTTTTTCCACTTTGGGATGGCAGTCTCATAGCCCCCTCGCCCCAGCTTGTGGTGATATTTCTTCTTGTCGGCATTTATCTTGTTCTTTTCTGATAATGCCTGGGCATCTTCTGACTCCTTGTACTCTTGAAATTCCTTCCAGTGATTCGCCTGTTTGGCTAGATACCCCTCGAATACTGGCACTTTCTTTGTCTTCAGATAGTTTTTCCATAGCTTCTTCTTCCAGCTACGGAACAGTTCGGCCATCTTCTTTAGAGTCCACTGCTTGACTTTGGCCCTCAGTTTGTCTGCGGCGTCTTCATTCTCACATTCTGGCAGGTTGAAATGTGACATGAGATCATTCCAAAGATTATCTTTGTACCTTTCGGCGACATAGTCACTATCGGCTGCCCCTTTGCGCTTGTTCCACTCCCGAACGCTGATCGGGACGTGATCCCTAACGAGAACTCCGCATTGCTTCTTGAATGTGTCAGCAACATTCTTAGGAAGCTTGGGTTCGCCCGTAGGCATTATCAGCTCAAATGTGTAATGCGTCTGTGCATCCAACTTTCTAGTCGGGCCTCGTTTCGTAGATTTGCTCGATGTGGAGGCGTAAGAGGGAGAAACATTCGTCAAATGAATGTATATGTATACAATATAGAGCTATCTCCAATAGTTTTCACATATTACAAGTGATTGTCGAACTTCATATGTATACCTTGCTGGACTTTATTATTTCTTCACCGGCTTCTCCACCGGCTTCTCCATCAGTGGAGCTATCACCTTCTCCGTCATTGGACCTATCTCCTGCCCCATCGGCTTCATCTTCGTGTCGCTCGACCTCCATTCCATATCCGGAGTCGTTTAGATATGACGTCGGAGACTCGGCTGGTTCAACGTCGGGGCCGTCTTTGATTATATCTTCGAGAAGTTCTTCCTCTTCGAGGTTCCTGATATGTGGATCCATAGTTCTGCAAAAAACGGACATTTGATTAAGTAATAAACTAACAAACTATATAAGAGGGGTTGGAAACTTCGAAGGCTCGTTTTATATAGGAGGACCTTTAGTCCCGGGTCTTGGCTAGAACCTAAACTCTAAAATACCAGCCGGGCGGAGCCCAGTCCCGGACACTTAAGCATATACAATAGCAAAATTAAACTAGTTCTATTAATTTTCTTGCTAAAAATAAACTATTAACACTTAAGCATATACAATAGAAAAATTAAACTATTAACACTTAAGCATATACAATAGCAAAATTAAGCAATAATCTAAGAAACACTATTAACACTTAAGCATATACACTATACAATAGCAAAATTAAATGACAAAAAAAATATTTCTTCTTCTTGTAACCCTAAACTAATTTTTCCTCTTCTTCTACTTCTTCTTCTACTTCTACTTCTCCTCTTCTTCTACTACTTCTCCTCTCATCTTCTATTTTTCCTCTTCTTCTCCTCTCCTCCTCTTCTTATTCTCCTTTTTCTTCTTTTATTCTCCTCCTCTTCTTATTCTCCTTTTTCTTCCTTTCTTCTCCTTTTTCTTCCTTTCTTCCCTTTTTCTTATTTTCTTATCCTTTTTCTTCTTTTCTTCTCCTTCCCTTTTTCTTCCTTTCTTCTCCTTTTTCTTCCTTTCTTCTCCTTTTTCTTCCTTTCTTCTCCTTTTTCTTACTTTCTTCTCCTTTTTCTTCTTTTCTTCTCCTTTTTCTTCCTTTCTTCTCCTTTTTCTTCTTTTCTTCTCCTTTTTCTTCCTTTCTTCTCCTTTTTCTTCCTTTCTTCTCCTTTTTCTTCTTTTCTTCTCTTTGTTCTTCCTTTCTTCTCCTTTTTCTTCCTTTCTTCTCCTTTTTCTTCTTTGCTTGTGCTAGCCGGAGTGTTGGGGAGGAGGGGGCGTGGGGCTTACCGGCCGGAGGTGTCGACGGCGCGCGGCGAGGAGGAGGGCGGCACGCGGCGAGGAGGACGGCGGGGGCGAGTAGGACGACGACTACGGCGAGGAGGACGGCAGGCGGAGGCGAGCAGGACGGCGGGCAGCCTGATGGCATCGTCGAGTTCATCGCTTGCCGCGCCGGGCAGGAGAACGAGAGGAAGAAGAAGAGAAAATGGACGATTTGGGTTCAAAATTTTCTAACTCCCGCTTATACAGGTGGATCTTTAGTCCCGGTTCGTGGCTCGATCCGGGACTAAAGCCCCTTTAGTCCCGGGTGGAGCCACGACCCGGGACTAAAGGCCCTTTTTCGGCTGACCAGAAGGCGGGAAGCAGGGGCCTTTAGTCCCGGGCGTGGAAAGAACCGGGACTAAAGACACCCCTTTAGTCCCGGATGGAGCAACGACCCGGGACTAAAGGCCCTTTTTCGGCTGACCAGAAGGCGGGAAGCAGGGGCCTTTAGTCCCGGGGCGTGGAAAGAACCGGGACTAAAGTTTTGCCTATATAAACCCTCGCCCCTGCCCACCATATCCCCTGTTTTTTGGTTGTTGAAGTGTGACCATGCCATGCTCTTGCCACTCTAGTTCATGCACATGACGTGTTCGATGAAATGCCCGAGCCACTCTACTTAAGCTTTCTCCTCTCCAAGCTCGACCTCCAAGCTCCATTTTCCTTAATATTTGTCTAGGTTTGGCCGTGCACCAACTGCGAGCACCACCGTGGTGAGCCTCTTGTTCTTATCTTCTTTTTAAAATCAAAAAAATCTTACTTGTATGATTTAGATACATACTTGTATAAATTATTCACTTTCATTATTTTTTGTTATTATATAGTGCGATGGTTTTGGTATCCGTCTCCGTCGGCCCTCGTCCTGTCTATGATTCGGATGTGGTATATATTATCTTTTATACGTATTTGTTTTATTTAGTGTTTATGACAATTATGACGACCAATGTGACATATATATTTTTAATCTAGGAGGTATGTGAACCGGAAATTCCAACCCACATAAAAATTGTTGTCGAGAAGTTAAATTTGGTTGAAAAAGAAAACAAATACTTGAAGAAAAAATTGAAAATAATTGAGGATAAGAATATGGAACTGGAGTTGCATGTCGCCGATGTCATCGATGATCGCAAGATGAAGATCGATGCGATGCGGTTGAAGATGGATGCAATGCGCTTGAAGATGGATGAAATGCGCTTGAAGATTAGGAATATTAGAAAATATGCCATTGATAAAGAGGCTTGGTATCATTATGTTGTTGGGGCAATTGTTACCTTAGTTGCGATTTTGATCGCGTTTGTTGTTGCATTTAAATGTTTTACATAGTTGTATGTTGTTTTATGAGAGAACTTTATGTATTTAATTTTTTGCAATAATAACATTTGATCACTACTGTTCTTTGGCTTTAATGTGATGATGAACTTGTATTAATTTGGTCATATGTTCTGCAATGGTTTTTTGATATATTTGATTTCATAATAGAGATGAATCGCCAATGATAATATTTAATTTCATAATATGGTTTTTTGAACTCCATACTTTTTGACTTCATTTGGTATATTTCGTGGATTTACTTATTTTTTTTGAGCTAGTTGGCCCTGAAATTGAAAAGCAGTACAAATGAACTCTGAAAATGTTGAAAGTTGGCATGCTATCATCATTTCACCCACATAACATGTGTTAAAAAGTTGAGAGGGCTACGACAAAAACTGGATGCACTTCGTGTACAAAACGGACAATCTCTCTCGAAGTATCAGGGTTTCGAATGAGAACTCATGTCTTACAAAGGGATTTCATTTTTGTAAATTTATTTGAACTCCATACTTTTTGTGTGTTCAAAATGCACCATTCAAAGGCACAACACAAAATTTCAACAATTTCTGACTTCATTTGGTATATTTCGTGGATTTACTTATTTTTTTTGAGCTAGTTGACCCTGAAATTGAAAAGCACTACAAATGAACTCTGAAAATGTTGAAAGTTGGCATGCTATCATCATTTCACCCACATAGCTTGTGTTAAAAAGTTGAGAGGGCTACGACAAAAACTGGATAGACTTCGTGTACAAAACGGACAATCTCTCTCGAAGTATCAGGGTTTCGAACGAGAACTCATCTCTTACATGTGTAATATGAAAATGAAAAGTGTTTGAAACTTAGTACGTTCCATACATGCATTACATAAAAGGTTTAATACATTATTACATTATTGCACCAATATTCCTATCTATTATTTCTGTTTTCTTCTAGGTCGTAGCCATGGAGAATCTTCATCATTCAGTAGGATGCTTGGGTCAGTTTTCACTTTGAAGGGCGGAATTTCATGAAACCTATTATAATCTTCTGACATGTCTGTCTTGTCATCTACTCCCAGGATGTTTCTTTTCCCTGAAAGAACTATGTGGCGTTCTGGCTCATCGGATGATATCTTCTTTTGCTGATTTCTTTTTCTCGTTAATGTAGACATGTCCTTCACATAGAAAACCTGAGCGACATCATTGGCTAGGACAAATGGTTCGTCCATGTACGCAAGATTGTTAAGATCCACTGTTGTAATGCCGTACTTTTGGTCTACAACTACTCCGCCTCCTGTCAGCTTCACCCATTTGCACCGAAATAAAGGGATCATAAAAGTAGGTCCATAGTCAAGTTCCCATATCTCCTCTATGTACCCGTAATATGTTTCAAAACAGTGCCCATTCTCGTCTGTTGCATCAAAGCGGACACCACTATTTTGGTTGGTGCTCTTTTTATCTTGGGCAACCGTGTAAAATGTATTCCCATTTATCTCATACCCTTGGAAAGTACATATAGTCGAAGATGGTGGCCTGGCCAAATAGTACAGCTCATCTCCAACGGTGTCGTCATTCATGAGATGTGTCTGCAACCAACTGCCGAAAGTCTTCTCGTGTTCCCCTTTAATCCAAGAGTCAGCCTTCCCCGGGTTTCCGGAGCGTAGAATATTCTTGTGTCTCACGATATACGGAGCCATCACGGTGGAATTGTGTAGAACTGTGTAGTGTGCTTGAGAGAAAGAATGCCCGTCCATACATACTTTTGCTTTCCTTCCTAGTGTGCCTTTTCCTGTCAGCCTACCCTCATACCGAGATTCAGGAACACCAATCGGCTTAAGGTCAGGAAGAAAGTCCACACAAAACTCAATGACCTCCTCTGTTCCATAGCCCTTGGAGATGCTTCCTTCTGGCCTAGCACGGTTACAAACATATTTCTTTAAGACTCCCATGAACCTCTCGAAGGGGAACATATTGTGTAGAAACACAGGACCGAGAATTCTAATCTCTTCGACTAGGTGAACTAGGAGGTGTGTCATTATATTGAAGAAGGATGGCGGGAACAACAACTCAAAGCTGACCAGACATTGGACCACATCAATCTGTAACCCTGATAGACTTTCTCGACCGATTACCTTCTGAGAAATTGCATTGAGGAATGCACATACCTTCACAATTGCCAGGCGAACATTTTCCGGTAGAATTCCCCTCAATGCAACCAGAAGCAATTGCGTCATAAGCACGTGGCAGTCATGAGACTTTAGGTTTCTGAATTTTTTGTCTTTCATATTTACGATTCCCTTTATATTCGACGAGAAGCTAGTCGGGACCTTGATACTGAAAAGGACTTCAAAGAAGATTTCCTTCTCTTCCTTAGTAAGAGCGTAGCTGGCACGCCCTTGAAACTGCCCTGGATGCATGCCATCTCTTCCTTTATGACGTTCCTGGTCCTCCCGTGCTTCCGGTGTATCTTTTGACTTCCCATACAAGCCCAGGAAGCCTAGAATATTCACGCATAGATTCTTCGTCAGGTGCATCACGTCGATTGCCGAGCGGACCTCATGGACTTCCCAGTAGGGTAGCTCCCAAAATATAGATTTCTTCTTCCACATGGGTACGCGCTTATCAGGGCCGTTAGGAACAGGTTGGCTGCCAGGACCCTTTCCAAAGATTAATTTTAAATCTTTGACCATATCAAATACTTCACCACTAGTACGGATGACAGGCTTCCCCCGGGGTTCTGCCTTGCCATTGAAATGCTTGCCTTTTTTCTTTAAGGGATGCTTGGGCGGAAGAAAACAACGATTGTACGGATACACATTCTTCCTACAGTTGTCGAGATATATAAGTTCTGTCTGATCCAAACAGTGCGTGCATGCATTGTATCCCTTGTTTGACTGTCCTGAAATGTTACTAAGAGCAGGCCAATCATTGATGGTTACGAAAAGCAACGCTCGAAGGTCAAATTCCTCTTGTTTGTGCTCGTCCCACACACGTACACCTGGTTTGGCCCAGAACTGTAAAAGTTCATCAACTAATGGCCTTAGGTACACATCAATATCGTTGCCGGGTTGCTTTGGACCTTGTATAAGCACTGACATCATAATGAACTTCCGCTTCATGCACAACCAAGGAGGAAGGTTGTAGATACATAGAGTAACGAGCCAGGTGCTGTGACTGCAACTCTGGGCCTTCTTGGGCTGTTCCACCAGCCCACTAAGGGCTGGTGTGCCACCCCCAAGGCCTATGGGCTTCCCCGGGATGGGTTGCCCTCCTCCCGGTGAACACCCGGAACCCATTCGTCATTCCCGGTACATTCCCGGTAAGTCCGAAAACCTTCCGCTAATCAAATGAGGTCATCCTATATATCAATCTTCGTTTCCGGACCATTCCGGAAACCTTCGTGACGTCCGTGATCTCATCCGGGACTCCGAGCAACATTCAGTAACCAACCATATAACTCAAATACGCATAAAACAACGTCGAACCTTAAATGCGCAGACCCTGCGGGTTTGAGAACTATGTAGACATGACCCGAGAGACTCCTCGGTCAATATGCAATAGCGGGACCTGGATGCCCATATTGGATCCTACATATTCTACGAAGATCTTATCGTTTGAACCTCAGTGCCAAGGATTCATATAATCCCGTATGTCATTCCCTTTGTCCTTCGGTATGTTACTTGCCCGAGATTCGATCGTCAGTATCCGCATACCTATTTCAATCTCGTTTACCGGCAAGTCTCTTTACTCGTTCCGTAATACAAGATCCCGCAACTTACACTAAGTCAGATTGCTTGCAAGGCTTGTGTGTGATTTTGTATTACCGAGTGGGCCCCGAGATACCTCTCCGTCACACGGAGTGACAAATCCCAGTCTCGATCCATACTAACTCAACGAACACCTTCGGATATACCTGTAGAGCATCTTTATAGTCACCCAGTTACGTTGCTACGTTTGATACACACAAAGCATTCCTCCGGTGTCAGTGAGTTATATGATCTCATGGTCATAGGAACAAATACTTGACACGCACAAAACAGTAGCAACAAAATGACACGATCAACATGCTACGTCTATTAGTTTGGGTCTAGTCCATCACATGATTCTCCTAATGATGTGATCCCGTTATCAAGTGACAACACTTGCCTATGGTCAGGAAACCTTGACCATCTTTGATCGACGAGCTAGTCAACTAGAGGCCTACTAGGGACAGTGTTTTGTCTATGTATCCACACATGCACTGTGTTTCCAATCAATACAATTATAGCATGGATAATAAACGATTATCATGAACAAAGAAATATAATAATAACTAATTTATTATTGCCTCTAGGGCATATTTCCAACAACATGCACGTATGGTGAACCGCTACGTTAGGAAGTCAGAGCATAATCGATTTATTGATTGTCATCCTTTGTGTGGCGGTCGGGATCGCGCGATGTTTAACACCTACCAACCCTTTCCCTAGGAGTATGCGTTTAGCACTTTGTTTCGATTACTAATAAAACTTTCACAATAAGTATATGAGTTCTTCGTGACTAATGTGAGTCCATGGTATAGATGCACTTTCACCTTCCACCATTGCTAGCCTCTCTAGTGCCGCGCAACTTTCGCCGGTGGACAAACCCACCATATTCCTTCCTCAAAACAGCCACCATACCCACCTATTATGGCATTTTCATAGCCATTCTGAGATATATTGCCATGCAACTCCCACTGTTCCGTCTCATGACTTGTGCCGTCACTTTTATATTGCCATTGCATGATCGTAATATAGCTAGCGAGATGTTTCAACGTCATACGCCAAGCTAGATCGTTGCACATCCCGGTACACTGCCGGAAGTATTTCCTATAGAGTCATCACTATTCTAAGCATTGAGATGTGAGTAAATAAAAGTGTGGTGATCATCATTATTAGAGCATTGTCCCATGTGAGGAAATAAGAAAAAAGAGGCCAAAGATGCCCACAAAAAAATGAAAAGAGGCCAAAGAGCCCAAACAAAAAAAAAGAAGAGAGAAAAAGAGAGAAGGGACAATGCTACTATCTTTTCCACACTTGTGCTTCAAAATAGCACCATGTTCTTCATCATTGAGAGTCTCTTGTTTTGACACTTCCATATACTAATGGGAATCTTCATTATATAACTTGGTTTGTATATTTCAATGATGGGCTTCCTCAAAATTGCCCTAGGTCTTCGTGAGCAAGCAAGTTGGGTGCACACCCACTAGTTCTCCTTTTGAGCTTTCACACACTTATAGCTCTAAGTGCATCCGTTGCATGGTAATCCCTACTCATTCACATTGATATCTATTGATGGGAATCTCCATAGCCCGTTGATACGCCGAGTCGATGTGACCATCTCCTCCTTTTTGCCTCACAACTTCCACCACACTATATTCCACCTATAGTGCTATATCCATGGCTCACGCTCATGTATTGCGTGAGAGTTGAAAAAGTTTGAGAAAGTAAGAGTGAGAAAAAAATTACTTGACCAATACCGGGGTTGTGCATGATGTAAATTCGTTGTGTGGGGATGATGGAGCATAGCTAGACTATATGATTTCCTAGGGATAACTTTCTTTGGCCTTGTTATTTCAAAAGTTCATGATCATTGCCTTAGATATCATCATGACTTTGTGCGGTTCTATCAATTGCTCGACAGTAATTCGTTCACCCACCGTAATACTTGCTATCATGACAGAAGCCTCTAGTGAACACTATGGCCCCGGGGTCTACTTCACATCATATTTTCAGCTCTACACTTTTACTTCGTTGCACTTTCCACCTTCAGATCTTACCTTGCAATTAATCGTGAAGGGATTGACAACCCCTTTATAGCGTTTGGTGCAAGTTTGTTTGTTTTTGCGCAGGTACATTGGTGACTTGTCTTGATACGCCTAATGGATTGATACCTTGGTTCTCAAACTGAGGGAAATACTTACTGCTACTGTGCTGCATCACCCTTTCCTCTTTAAGGGAAAAGCCAACGCAATCTCAAGAGGTAGCAGTACGCCACACAACTGCTGTGATGCGAGCATCCCAGAACAGCGGCATGCGAGCGATTGGGGTCGACACACAAGACAAGTTGTGCACTGCACGCACACGCCATTCAGATCAAGGAGATGGCCGCACCTACTCAGCGCCGTGAGCCTCGATCGCTTGCGTACAAAAAGCCCCGGCGCATGTACAAGCTGAGTTCGCGGCCCGGCCGGTGCGGCCGGTGCATGCCCGTGCGCTGAGTGCCCTGACACCATGGCAGAGGTGGCCCTGCCTGAATGTCGCCATGCATGGTCGTGGCTCCCCTCGGGGGTGAACCCCTGTGCATTACCGTGTAAGCCATGCATTCTCACTCCCAATGCCCAATGCCATTCTCGCGGCCAATGCCGAATTCCATTCTCGCGCGTTGCTTTGCCGTGCTCTGCTCCTTGCGCTCTCTTCAGTACGTCTGATCTCTAATTTGTGCGTCTTCTTGTGTTATCAACTTATAATGCCGGAAATGATGTGTATATAGCTGAGTCTAAATAGCATTGTTGATGTATATTACCATATTTATTATCTATTTTTTGTCCAAACTGATGGATGATAGGATGCAAACACAAGCTAGCCTTCGTGAGAATGTTCAGGGAGAAGCATGTGGGAAACGAGGAGCCATACACCTACACTTTCGTCATGTTCAATGCAGCCACATGGCTCATCTACGGCATCCCGACCCTTGACGACGAGACAAACACTCCTGTTATGGTCGCAAAAGGAGTTGGAGTACTGGTGGAGCTTATCTACGTGGTGATGTTCCTGCGCTACGTCGCCGCTGGCCGCCGCCGGATGCCGCTCCTCACGCTCGTCCGAGCCATGTCCGTGAGCATGGTGCTGCTTGGTCTGCTCGAGGGCTTCAGTGTGCACAACCACATCTTGTCAAGGACATTTATGGGCTGGCTGTGATGTCTACTATGCAACCTTCTTGTAGACGTTGTTGGGCCTCCAAGTGTAGAGGCTTGTAGGACAGTAGAAATTTTCCCTCAAGTGGGTGACCTAAGGTTTATCAATCCGTGGGAGGCGTAGGATGAAGATGGTCTCTCTCAAGCAACCCTGCAACCAAATAACGAAGAGTCTCTTGTGTCCCCAACACACCCAATACAATGGTAAATTGTATAGGTGCATTAGTTCGGCGAAGAGATGGTGCTACAAGTGCAATATGGATGGCAGATATAGGTTTTTGTAGTCTGAAATTACAAAACCCTAATGTCACCTAGATACTCCATTGTCACCTCAAATATCCGTAGGCATGATTACACGATATGCATCACACAATCTCAGAATCATCTATTCAACCAACACATAGAACTTCAAAGAGTGCCCAAAGTTTCTACCGGAGAGTCAAAATGTGCGCCAACCCATATGCATAGGTTCCCAATGTCACGAAACCCGCAAGTTGATCACCAAAACATACATCAAGTACTCACATGAATATCCCATTGTCACCACAGATAGACACGTGCAAGACATACATCAAGTGTTCTTAAAGACTCAATCCGATAAGATAACTCCAAAGGGAAAACTCAATTCATTACAGCAAGGGAGAGGGGTAAGAACATCATAAGATCCAACTATAGTAGCAAAGCCCACGGTACATCGAGATCAAGACATCTCAAGAACACGAGAGAGAGAGAGAGATAAAACACATAGCTACTGGTACATACCCTCATCCCCGAGGGAGAACTACTCCCTCCTCGTCATGGAGATCGCCGGATGATGAAGATGGCCACCGGAGATGGATTCCCCCTCATACAGGGTGTCAGAATGGGCTCCCGATTGGTTTTTGGTGGCTACAGAGTCTCGCGGAGGCGGAACTCCCGACCTTGGTTTCTTTTTGGGGGTTTCTGAATTTATAGGAATTTATGGCGGTGTAATTATGTCGGTTGGGCACACGAGGAGGTCACAAGCCTGGTAGGTGCGGCCTAGGGGGGTGGGGGCGCCTCCTGGGCGTGTGACTCCCTCGTGGTTCTTCTAGCCTTCTTCCAAAGCTTCGGGGGTCTCTTTTGGTCCAAAAAAATCATCGCGAAAGTTTTATTCCATTTGGACTCCGCGTGAAAAATGGTCAAAACACGGAAAAAACATAAACTGGCACTTGGCATTGAGTTAATAGGTTAGTCCCAAAAAATATATAAAATAGCATATTCATGCATATAAAACATCCAAAGTTGACAAGATAATAACATGGAACAATCAAAAATTATAGATACGTTGGAGACGTATCACGCTGCCATGTTGTCGGGCATCGCCATGTATACTATCCCACTATGGAGGACGGTGAGCCCATCTACCCTCCCTACTTCTTTCTCGTATTGTGATGTTGTTTCACACAGTTTGCACTTTGCAGAGGCCGGTGGTACATCCTCCTTTTTTTTAAAGTTTTCCCTGACCCAGCAGCATGTTATTCCCTTTGCAGTACCAAGCTCTGAAGGAGAGGGAGGTGGGCCGCCTGTCATGGATGCAGGGACTTGATTCTTTGGCAAATGGTGGAGTCTGGACAACCTACTAGCAAGGCAATCATGAACTTTTGAAATAACAAGGCCAAAAAAACGTATCCCTACAAAATCATATAGTCTGTCTATGCTCCATCATCCCCACACAACAAATTTAAATCATGCACAACCCCGGTATTGGCCAAGTAATTGTTTTTGCACTCTTACTTTCTCAAACTTTTTCAACTCTCACGCAATACATGAGCGTGATCCATGGATATAGCACTATAGGTGGAATAGAGTGTGGTGGAGGTTGTGAGGCAAAAAGCAGGAGATGGTCACATTGACTCGTCGTATCAATGGGCTATGGAGATCCCATCAATAGATATCAATGTGAATGAGTAGGGATTGCTATGCAACGTATGCACTAGAGCTATAAGTGTATGGAAGCTCAAAAAAAAAACTAGTGGGTGTGCACCCAACTTGCTTGCTCACAAAGACCTAGGGAAATTTTGAGGAAGCCCGTCATTGGAATATACAAGCCAAGTTATAAAATGAAAATTCCCACTAGTATATGAAAGTGTCAAAACAAGAGACTCTCTATCATGAAGATCATGGTGCTATTTTGAAGCACAAGTGTGGAAAAAGATAGTAGCATTGTCCCTTCTCTCTTTTTCTCTCATTTTTTTGTCTGGGCTCTTTGGCCTCTTTTTTTCATTTTTTTGGTGGGCATCTTTGGCCTTTTTTTTATTTCCTCACATGGGACAATGCTCTAATAATGATGATTATCACACTTTTATTTACTCACAACTCAATACTTAGAACAATGATGACTCTATAGGAAATGTCTCCAGCAGTGTACCGGGATGTGCAACGATCTAGCTTAGCGTATGACATTGAAACATCTCGCTAGCTATCTCACGATCATGCAATGGCAATATGAAAGTGACGGCACATGTCATGAGACGGAACGGTGGGAGTTGCATGGCAATATATCTCAGAATGGCTATGAAAATGCCATAATAGGTAGGTATGGGGCTGTTTTGAGGAAGGTATATGGTGGGTTTGTGCACCGGAGAAAGTTGCGCGGTACTAGAGAGGCTAGCAATGGTGGAAGGTAAAAGTGCATCTATACCATGGACTCACATTAGTCATGAAGAACTCATATACTTCTTGCGAAAGTTTTTATTAGTAATCGAAACAAAGTGCTAAATGCGCACTCCTAGGGGAAGGGTTGGTAGGTGTTAACCATCACGCAATCCCGACCTCCACACAAAGGATGACAATCAATAAATCAATTATGCTCCGACTTCCTAACATAGCGGTACACCATACGTGCATGCTACGGTAATCACTAACTTCAACACAAGTGTTTCTAGATTCACAACACCCTACTAACATAACTCTAATATTACCATATCCATACCTCAAAACTAATTGTGAGGAATCAAACTTCTCTTACTAATCAATGCGCTTGAATATGGAAGTTTTTATTATATCCCCTTTGGATGCCTATCATATTTAGGACTAATTTCATAGCACACGTCAATTACCAAGTTACTTAGAGAGAGCACTCTCAAAAAGATATAGGTGAAGATCGAGAGTTAATATTTCTACAAAATATGACACCGCCGTGCTCTAAAAAGATTTAGGTGAAGCACTAGAGAAAAATTATCTAGCTCAAAAGATATAAGTGAAACACATGCGAGCTAAATTGCCTAACTCAAAAGATATAAGTGAAGCTCAGTGAGTATTCTAGCAAATTCACGATGAGTGCATGTCCCTCTCAAAAAGGTGTGCAGCAAGCATGACTGCGACAAAACAAAAAGCAAAGACTCCTATAATACATGACGCTCCAAGCAAAACACATATCGTGTGGTGAATAAAAATATAGCTCCAAGTAACGTTACCGATGGATTGAAGACGAAAGAGGGGATGCCTTCCCGAGGCATCCCAAAGCTTGGGCTCTTTGGTGTCCTTGAATATGGCTTTGGGGTGCCTTGGGCATCCCCAAGCTTAGGCCCTTGCCACTCCTTGTTTCATTGTCCATCGAAACTCTACCCAAAAATTGAAAACTTCACAACACAAAACTTAACGGAACTTCGTGAGATGGGTTAGTATGATAACGAGCAAATCAATCACTTGGGTACTGTCAAAACAAGACTCATAATTATGTTCACACAATGCCTACTATATATTATCATTTCCACAATTTGTATCACTTAATATAATATATGGAAACACTAAAATAAGCAAACTATGCATTGAAAACAGAATCTGTCAAAAACAGAACAGTCTGTAATGATCTGAATGCTAACCATACTTATGCACTTCCAAAAATTCTAAACAATTATGAAACTTAAGGAAATTTGTATTTCAATCAGAATCAAAAAGAATCAACCTAAAATCTCTCTCTGGATAGGAATGAAAAATAATTTCATGAGCGCAAAGTTTCTGTCTTTTTCAGCAGGATCAAACAACTATCACCCAAACTAATCATAAAGGCTTTACTTGGCACTTTATTGAAACTAAGGAAATAAAACATGATTAATACAGTAGCTTAATCATTGAACACACAAAACAGTAAGGATACATATTGGATTGTCTCCCAACAAGCACTTTTCTTTAATGCCTTTCAAGCTAGGCATGGTGATTTCAATGACGATGCTTACATAAAAGATAAGGATTGAAACATAATGGAAGCATCATGGAGCATAGGACTAGCACATTTAAGTCTAAGCCACTTCCTATGCATAGCGATTTTGTGAACCAACAACTTATTGGAGCAAGAATCATCTAGCATAGGAAGGCAAAACAAGCATAGCTTCAAAAATTTCAACACATAGAGGGGAAACTTGATATCATTGCAATATGTAGAAGCATATGATCCTCTCTCATAATAATTTTCAGTAGCATCATGAATGAATTCAAAAATATAACCAGCACCTAAAGCATTCCTTTCATGATCTACAAGCATAGAAATTTTACTACTCTCCACAATAGCAAATTTATTCTCATGATTAATGGTGGGAGTATCGTAAAAGACTTGAGCACTACAAATTGTTTCCGCATTAAAAGAGTAATGTTCTGTAAGAGGGTACTCAAGAGTATGACAAGTTTTATCATCCCTCTTCTTTGAAGCATAAGTATCATCACAATAATCACCATAGATAGGGGGCATGCTTTCATTATAATAATTTTGATCATTCAAAGTGGGGGAACTAAAAAGATCATCTTAATCAAACATAGCATCCCCAAGCTTGTGGCTTTTCATATCATTAGCATCATGGGTATTCAAAGTATTCATACTAACAACATTGCAATCATGCTCATCATTCACATATTTTATGCCAAGCAGTCTATGTAATTCTTCTTCTAGCACTTGAGCACAATTTTCCTTTCCATCATGATCACGAAAGACATTGAAAATATGAAGCATATGAAGCAACCTCAATTCCATTTTTTGTAGTTTTCTTTTATAGACTAAACTAGTGATACAACAAGAAACTAAAAGATTCGCTTGGAAGATCTAAAGATATACCTTCAAGCGCTAACCTCCCCGACAACTGATACGTCTCTGTCGTATCTACTTTTCCAAACTCTTTTGCCCTTGTTTTGGACTCTAACTTGCATGATTTGAATGGAACTAACCCGGACTAACGCTGTTTTCAGTAGAATTGCCATGGTGTTGTTTTTGTGAAGAAATAAAAGTTCTCGGAATGACCTGAAAATTTACGGAGAATTTTTCTGGAATTAATGAAAAATACATGCGCAAAGATCCACCGGAGGGGGTGAACCAGTGGGCCACAAGCCCCTGGGCCGCGACCACCCACCAGGTCGCGCCGTGAGGGCTTGTGGGGCCCACGTGGCGCCATCGCCTCCAAACTCAGCTCTATTTATCCCGTCTCGCCCGGAAAAAAATCAGAGAGAAGGTTTCATTGCATTTACGATACGGAGGCGCCGCCACATCCTATTCTTCATCTGGAGGGCAGATCTAGAGTCCGTTTTGGGCTCCGGAGAGGGGAAATCGTCGCCATCGTCATCATCAACCTTCCTCCATCGACAATTCCATGATGCTCTTCATCGTTTGTGAGTAATCTCATCGTAGGCTAGCTGGACGGTGATGAGTTGGATGAGATCTATCATGTAATCGAGTTTGTTTTTGACGGGGATTGATCCCTAGTATCCACTATGTTCTAGATTGATGTTGCTACTACTTGGCTATGCTTAATGCTTGTCACTAGGGCCCGAGTGCCATGATTTCAGATATGAACCTATTATGTTGTCGCCAATATATGTGTGTTTTAGATCCTATCTTGCAAGTTGTAGTCACCTACTATGTGTTATGACCCGACAACCCCGGAGTGACAATAGTCGAAACCACTCCAGGAGATGACCATAGTATGAGGAGTTCATGTATTCACCACGTGTTAATGCATTGGTCCGGTTCTTTATTAAAAGGAGAACCTTAATATCCCGTTGTTTCCATTAGGACCCCGCTGTCACGGGAGGGATGGACAATAGATGTCATGCAAGTTCTTTTCCCTAAGCACGTATGACTACATAAGGAATACATGCCTACATTAGATTGACGAACGGGAGCTAGTTACATATCTCTCTATGTTATAGCTGTTACATGATGAATCACATCCGTCATACTCATCCATCACCGATCCACTGCCTACGAGTCTTTTACTACTAGTCCTTGCTACGTTACTTTGTCTAGGCTTGTCCCTTGCTACAAAAGGGATTGGGCCACTTTGGTCCTACTACTGTTACTCTGCTGCTACTGTTGTTACTCTGCTGCTACTGCTGTTCCTTGCTACTTCGCTGTCACTTGTTGCAAGATCTTTTCCGACACTTTTGTCGGGGAAGAATAGTTACTCGCCCACGTGCAACCTACTGGCGCCATTGATACAACAGTTAGGAATGGTCTGCCGTCAACAATCGTTTCTGGCACCGTTGCTATCATACTACTTTTCTACTCATACTTTGCTTGCAGACACTAATCTTTTAGGTGTGGTTGAATCTGACAAACTCAGTTGCTAATACTTGAGAATATTCTTTCGCTTCCCCTTTGGCGAACCAACAAATTTGGGTTGAATACTCTACCCTCGAAAACTATTGCGATCCCCTATACTTGAGTGTTATCAAGACCTTTTTCTGGCGCCGTTGTCGGGAAAGCACAACTATATTCTCTGAGTCACTTGGGATTGACGTCTGCTGATCACTATGAGCAATCCAAAAGATCCAAGAACTGAAATCTTGCCTTCCACTACGAGGACATGTAAGGAACTGCCATCTAGCTCTGCACTTGATTCACCTTCAGTTTTGAGTAAGTTTGCGACATCACCTCATGCTAGAAATCTTGATATGTCGCCTGTGCTTGATGATGCTACTTCTGCTGCCCATGATGCTATGCTTGATACTATGCCTGATGATGCTATGCTTGATACTATGCCTGATGATGCTATGCCTGATACTGCTTTGCCACTAGGTGCATTCCTTGATGCACAACTTGCTAGAGTTGCTGCTAGACGTGATGATACTTCTGAAACTGGTGATACTATTGAAAGAGAACCTGCTACTATGCCTGAATTGCCTGTTATGCATGAGCGCTATGTTATGGAAGGAGAGATAGCTGACGACCTTCTTGCATGTAAGGATAGATATGATGTTGAGAAACTACTGCTCAAGTGGAAAGAAAAATCCGTGAACGCTAGGATGAAATACGACCCGAAGTTTGCTACTTCGCCTATCTTTGTGACCGATAAGGATTATGAATTCTCTGTCGACCCTGAGTTAATCACTCTGGTCGAATCAGATCCTTTTCACGGTTATGAGTCTAAAACGGTTGTAGCCCATCTTACCAAACTGCACGATATAGCCACCCTATTCACTAGTGAAGAAAAGATCCGTCACTGCTATATCCTCAAGCTGTTTCCTTTCTTGCTAAAGGATGATGCTAAGACCTGGTTCGCTTCTCTTGCTCCTGGTTGTGTGCGTAGCCCCAGGATATGGTCTACTACTTCTCTGAAAAATATTTCCCTGCCCATAAGAAGCAAGCTGCCTTGCAGGAAATATACAACTTTGCTCAAGCTGAAGAAGAGAGTCTCCCACAAGCTTGGGGGAGGCTCATCCTGCTACTGAATGCTTTGCCTGATCACCCTCTCGAGAAGAATGAAATACTTGATATCTTCTATAATGGACTTACCGATGCTTCCAAAGACCACCTAGATAGTTGTGCCGGTTGTGTTTTTAGGGAACGAACTGTAGAACAAGCTGAGATTCTACTGAATAACATCTTGTGCAATGAGAATGCTTGGACTATTCCCGAACCACCTCCTAAGCCAACTCCTAAGAAAAGAGATATTCTATTCCTCAGTCCTGAAGATATGCAAGAAGCCAAGAAATCTATGCGAGAGAAAGGCATTAAATCTGAAGATGTCAAAAATCTACCACATATCGAAGAGATCCATGGTCTCGATAACCTGATACAGGTAGTAGATGTAAATTCTCTGCGTAGGTTTGATGAGAGTGATATTCCTGTTGATAAACCTGCTAGCTTATGCCTGGATGAATTTGATAACTTTGTTGCCAAACAACAGAGTTTCAATGATTTGTTAGCAGACAATTGGAACAGAATGCTCATTTTCTTAGTCATTTAAATGCTTGTGTGGACAGAAACGTCAATGATCTAAAGCTTTTGAGTAAACATGCCTCTATGGTTACTACTCAGGTAGAACAAGTACTTAAAGCTCAAAATGACTTGCTCAATGAGTTGAATGACAATTCTGCCAGAGTCGTTACTAGAGGCGATGGAATGACCCAGGAATCTTTGTATCCTGAGGGTCATCCGAAGAGAGTTGAACAAGATTCTCAAGGAGTTAGCACTGATGCACCTAGTCATCCTAGAAAGAAGAAGGAAGATGATACGAACCTGCACGCTAGCAACCCTGTTGTTGCTACACCTGAGAGTCCAAACGATGCCTCTGTTTCTGATGCTGAAACACAATCTGGTGATGAACATGAGCCTAATGATAATACCAATAGTGATGTTCATGTTGATGCTCAACCTAGCAATGATAAGGATGTGGAGATTGAACCTGTTGATCTTGATAACCCACAGCCTAAGAATAAGAGATACAATAAGAACGACTTCGCTGCTAGGAAGCATGGTAAAGAAAGGGAACCATGGGTTCAGAAACCCATGCCCTTTCCTCCCAAACCATCCAAGAAAAAGGATGATGAGGATTTTGAGCGATTCGTTGAAATGATCAGACCTCTCTTTCTGCAAATGCGTTTGACAGATATGCTCAAAATGTCTCCGTATGCTAAGTACATGAAATATATTGTGACTAATAAGAGGAGGATACCTGAGGTTGAGATTTCCACCATGCTTGCTAATTATACCTTCAAGGGTGGAACTCCTAAGAAACTGGGTGATTCCGGTGTGTCCACTATACCTTGCTCCATTAAAGGTAACTACGTGAGAACTGCTTTATGCGACCTTGGAGCCGGTGTTAGTGTTATGACTCTCTCTCTTTATCGTAGACTTGAACTGGATAAGTTGACATCCACTAAAATCTCTCTGCAAATGGCCAACAAATCAACTGCTTTCCCTATCGGCATTTGCGAGGATGTGCCTGTTGTGGTTTCCAATGTCACTATCTTAACATACTTTGTTATCTTGGATATTCCCGAGGATGATGCCATGGCGGTCATCCTCGGAAGACCCTTTTTAAACACTGCAAGGGATGTTATAGATTGAAACAAAGGCAATGTCACTTTCCATGTCGACGGTAATGAGCATACGGTGCACTTTCCGAAGAAACAATATTGAGTACATTGCATCAATGCTATCAAAAGAACTTCATCGATACTTATTGGGAGCTTTGAATGCCCTATACCTCGTGTCAAGATGAAGTATGATTTTCTTGTTGGGGAAATACATATCCCCATTGAGGTGACCTAGTGACCATTCGAGAATTCTCTATTCTCTTTTGCGATTCGAAAAGGTTTGTCGAGGAGGCTTGATCAACCTCACTGACGGATTTCTTTCGATGACCATGAGATGGATGAATCGAGGAGTCACAAACCTCTGTTCCAAGTTTTCACCTTCGGTTGTTTAGAAGAAATATGATAGATTTAGTTTAGTTTTCCCTGTTTTCTGTTTTAGCGTCCGGTAGAAAAGTACCCCGAAAATAAAAGTTCTCCGAACGTCCTGAAAATCAAGTATGATTTTTTCTGGCATTTTTGAAAAATTCTGAGACAAAGAGCTTGTCTGCGGCCTGCACCAGTGGGCCACAAGCACTGACAACGCGGGCACCCCCCTGGCCATGCCACCTTGGCATGTGGGGCCCACAGGCACCCCCTCCACTTATTATTGCTCTCATCTCGTTCTCCTACCTCTAGAAAAAATCGTTTTGTAGCTCAAACCTGTGTTCTTGCTCCTCTTGCTAGGAATTTCGATCTCTTTGCTCAAATCACCGTTCTCCAAACTGTTTTGGGGAAATTACTCCTTGATAAATGACTCCTCCATTGGTCCAATTAGTTTTTGCTCTAGTGCCTTATACCCCGCGTATTTTTTCTGCCTTGGTGACCATATTCTTGAGCTTTGCATGCTGATTTTAGCTGGTCCCATGTAGTTTTGATGCGTAATACGGCCTCTAGGCACTTGTGGGAGTAGTTGCTACGAGTTTCGTTGAGCCTTTCACCTTTCCTTAGAGTCACTAAAAATTTCAGAAATTTTCACAGATACAAAAAGGAAAAGATGAGGAGGTTCTTAAGAGGCTCTTCAAGCCGTGACCCTAAGGACGATGGAAGTGAGAAGAAGCCCAAGTATCTGGTCCCTCGAGTCGTGGAAGTTCGAGCGTGGGAGTGGCCAAGCGACGTGTTCTTACGCGCCGCTAGAATTTATGAGGACTTCTATCACTTGGTGGGAAACGCAGGCCTTACCGCCTTCCTTGAAGATAAGTGTCCGCAATACCTCCTCCTCACTAATATGTTTGGACAAAGCTTTAACTTCTATCCAAGGAAGAATCCTCCCATGGTTGAATTCAAACTTTATGATATCCCCCAGCGCATGTCACTCGAGGATTTTTGCAATTTTTGCAAATTACCTTACATTGGGTATATTCATGAACCTCGTCCACGGGACTTGGAAGCTTTCATCGGTACAATTGCTGTAGGAGAGGAGAGAGGAGTGTCTTGCGCTAGATCTGCTAGCATTCATTTTCCCGTGTTTCAGTACTTCTCATTCTTTGTGGGAAAATGTTTGATTGGCCGTGGGAAAGCTGGGTCACTTAGTTCCCCATAACTTGCGGTCTTGCACGAAGCCCTTTATAACGATAAAACTTATAGCTTGGGCGCTATAGTAGCTCAACGGTTGAACCTGAACCGTTCTAAAGGTGTTGTCTATGGAGGTATCTATGCTACCCGTCTTGCCAGACACTTTGAGATACCCATTATACTGGAGGAGGAAGAAGAGGTTCTTCTTCCCGAGAGATATCTAGATTACGATAGCATGGTTCGCCATGACTTTCTTGGTAGAGATATAAGTAGAAGGATGATTTATAACCTGGTGTTTAGTTAGAGTACTCGTGAGACTATTACTTTGCCTGCTCCTTCTTTGTTCAATCTTCATGCAGGCAGGTACATTATGATGCCCTCGGATATCTACGCATATTGGGGCTTAGACCAACCACAGGTGCCCGTGCCCAAGCCACCACTCGAGTACCAGACGCCAGTTTATCAGTGGGAGCCAGAGGAGCTCACACAGCAGTGGCATCATCAGTCCACTCCGGAGTACCCCGGAGCTGGTTATTTCCCTCCTTGGGAGTAGACCAACTTAGGCCAAAAGCCTAATATTGGGGGAGTACGTGTTCTCACCGACTTTACATTCTTTCTTATGCTTTCACTTTGTTAGCCGGTGTTCACACTTTGCCACTGTATCATCCATCTTAGTTTATTTTCTTTTTCTTGTTTTCTTTTCGTGTGTCTGTCTAGTTTGAAAAAAACCAATTTTTTTTTCTTATTTTGCTTGTTGGGAGCTTTCGCGTGTAAATACTTTTCTTTTTCGTTGGGTCAAGGTAGAAGATATTGGTTAAAATGTTTAGTGGCTCTTGCATGCATACCTGTTTAGCTTTCAAAGAGCCATATTACTTTGTCTTCTGCTTTGTGTTTGCCTGCAGATTCCAGCTTTAGTCCAATGCACGATCACGCTTATTATTGTTCACATCGTTTGGTCGTGCAAGTGAAAGGCAATAATGACGATATATGATGAAGTGACTGAGCCTGGAAGAGCTGGTATGAACTCGATCTATTTGTTTTTGTAAATATGACTAGCTCATCATGCCTGATTCAGGTTTGTTGTGAGAGAAACATGTTTGCAATGACAACTTAGAGATCATAGTTTCTTATGCCATGCTTACTTAGCTAGGAGCTTATAATGGTTTGCCTTGGATGCCCACATGAATTTTGAGATGACTATGTTGTAGTATGATAGGATGGTATCCTCCTTTAAATGATTCAAGTGGCTTGACTTGGCGCATGTTCACGCATGTAGTTGAAACAAAATCAACATAGCCTCTATGATGTTCATGTTCATGGTGATTTATGTCCTACTCATGCTTGCACTCAATGCTAGTTAATCTCAATGCATTTTGATGACTGTTGTCGCTCTCTAGTTGGTCGCTTCCCGGTCTTTTGCTAGCCTTCACTTGTACTAAGAGGGAATACTGCTTATGCATACACCTCCATAAACCCAAAGTTGTTCCATATGAGTCCACCATACCTACCTATGTGCGGTATCTACCTTCCGTTCCAAGTAAATTTGCATGTGCCACTCTCTAAACCTTCAAGAAATAATATGTTTTGCGTGCCCGAACCGCTCATGTGGTGACAGGGGGCTATCAGTATCTTCCATGCTAGGCGTGTTGTCCTCGATATGTGTTTATTCACTATCATTCACGAGAAAGGGGTCGGTAATTGTAATTCCCAGTTCCATACTCAAATCGAAAAGATAATTGCAAACAAAACTCCCCGAGGATTGATGTTGGTATGGACGGTACCCGAGGATTCGGCTAGCCGTGGAGTGTGACTGATTGGTGGTGGGGGAGTCAAAACTTTACTTTTCTGTTTGGGAACGGCCTATAGCATGTGTAGCGTGGAAGATGTTGAGAACTCTTAGTCATTGCGTTGACAATGAAAGCATGCCACCCAAAATTATTATCTCTATTTTAAAATCTTGAGCTCTGGCACCTCTGCAAATCAATGCTTCCCTCTGCGAAGGGCATGTCTATTTATGTTCCTGTTGAGTCATCCTCCTCTTATAAAAGCACCAATTACACAGCACCTCTGTCGTTTTTATGCTTTGCTTTTAACTGTGTTGAGTATGACTATGATTGGATCTTCATTGCCATGAGTTACAATGTTTAGTCAGCCATTGGTCTTTGAAGGTGCTCTGCATTTATGTTTTGCGGTCTCAGAAAGAGCTAGCGAGATACCATCTATTCGTACTGCGTCATATTGTTTTGATTGAAGTGTTGACATTTGAGGCTTATTATTATTTGCTCGCTAGTTGATTATGCCATTGATATGAGTTTACCGTGAGACCTAGATGTCATTCGCTTATGTGGTTTGCTTGTGATCTTGCTGAAATTCTGGTTTTGAGTTAGACATAGTTGCAACCACAAGATCAAACAGAGTTCGTCAAAGTTTTTCTTTTGTCTCTTTCAGTTTGTCAACTGAATTGCTTGAGGACAAGCAAGGCTTTAAGCTTGGGGGAGTTGATACGTCTCCGTCGTATCTACTTTTCCAAACTCTTTTGCCCTTGTTTTGGACTCTAACTTGCATGATTTGAATGGAACTAACCCGGACTAACGCTGTTTTCAGCAGAATTGCCATGGTGTTGTTTTTGTGCAGAAATAAAAGTTCTCGGAATGACTTCAAAATTTACGGAGAATTTTTCTAGAATTAATGAAAAAATACCTGCGCAAAGATCCACCGGAGGGGGTGAACCAGTGGGCCAAAAGCCCCTGGGCCGCGACCACCCCCCAGGCCGCGACCACCCCCCAGGCCGCGTCGTGATGGCTTGTGGGGCCCACGTGGCGCCACCGCCTCCAAACTCAGCTCTATTTATTCCGTCTCGCCCGGAAAAAAATCATAGAGAAGGTTTCATCGCGTTTTACGATACATAGGTGCCGCCACATCGTGTTCTTCATCTGGAGGGCAGATCTGGAGTCCGTTTCGGACTCCACACAGGGGAAATCGTCGCCATCGTCATCATCAACCGTCCTCCATCGACAATTCCATGATGCTTGTCACAGCCCTAGCTTTCATTTGTTTGCCAAGCATTCATGCATGCATTATAAAAACTTTGATGTTTAAATAGGAAGTGATCAAAGCCCCAAATGTTTTGATCAATTGACAAGAAGGCAATAAAATTTAATACCTTAATGGAACCAGAAAAATGTTCCAAAAACTTGGCAAAATAGTGACATAAGGTAAAATTGTCCAACCAAAATTCTAGGTCACATGAACTTTTTAAAAAGGATTTTTGAGTTGACTAAATAGCTATTTGGAATGGAATTACTTTGGTTCCTTCTATTTTAAAGTTTCAAAAATGTTGAAACTTTTATGTGGCATTGGACATAATTGTCTCTGTCACCTAATAACATTTTTGGGTTTTATATTTGGTCAAACTAATTATTTTAAATCCTAAAAGTAAATGCCAGAAAGAAATAAAAGAGAAATGAAAAAAACAGAAAAACTTACCTGTCGCCAACCTCTTGGCCCAGCCCACCAGAGGGGGGGGGGTCTCCCTGTCGTCTTCCTCCTCGTGCCAGAAGGCAGAGGAGAAGGAAGGCACGGCGCCCGCGCCACCTCGTGCTCGCGTGGAGTTCCCTCCTGTCTCCACCGTGCCAGCGCACGAGCCCGCTCCTTCCCTTATCCTCTCCACCCCCTGCTCTCTTTCTCTCCTCCCTTTTCTGTCTCGAGTTCTTCTCGCCGCCATTGCCGGCCGCCCGAGCTCGTCGCTAGCTCCACCCCGGCCACCCCTCGCCTCCCTGAGGAGCTCCACTCCTCCGCCTCAACGAGTTGCACCCCCTCCATCATCTCCTCCGAGCACCCGAGCCCCCGTATCGTTGCCATCGTCGCCGTTCTTCCTCCGGCCAGTGGATCTCGCCGCCGTCGAATCGCCAGCCAGAGAGCACCTCCAACCTCGCCGACGCCAGAAATGGAGCCCCCGTGAGCCGCTGATTCTTTCCCCTCTCCTCCCATGCTTTGTCGTGCCCCATAGGTCATTTCCCCACCGTGGCCGAACTCCGGCGACCGCCCCGCTCGTCGCCGGCACCTCTCCCGGCCACCCTAGCCCTAGCCGATGCTCTCGTTAGATCGGGCGCATTGCCAGCGTCCCGCAGCCGTCAACCACGCTCGTTTTGGACCTCGGTAGCGCAAGATAGCACATCTCCGGCGATCCCTCCACCGCGGCTCAGTCGCCGGCGACCTCTCTCCAGTAGCCGTCGACGTGGCCAACCCTTAGCGCTAATTAATTCCTTCCCCAGTCGCTGACAGAGGGCACCACGCCTGGTCAAACCTCAATTAGGGGCTGGTCATCACGGGGTTAGCCTCTGGGTCACTGACCAGTGGACCCCACTGGTCAGGTTGACCTGGACCCGGCTGGTTGACCTGCTGACGCAGGGATGACATCAGCCTGATGCAGTAATAGTTTCTGATTTAATTTAATTCCAGAAAATTGCTGAAACTTGTAAAATTCATAGAAATTAAAATATAACTCTGATGGAAATAATTTATATATGAAAAAGTATTAGAAAAATGCAAGGAATCCATTGGTGGCATTTATACACATGTTTGGATATCTTAACCTTGCTGAATATGACAAATTCACAATAGGCTTATAAATGATATAATTGGATTTTGAAAATGACTTATATAGATCAAATAAACTTATTTCAACCTGTGATCACTTACATTTCATGAAATCAGCATCATGATAACTTGCCATGCTCATGCATCATTGTGAAGCATTTGCCGTGATTAATTTCTTTCGTTTGATCTGTCAATAGACCTTGCGAGATGTAGTTATCACCGGCATCGAAGAATAGTTGAGTTCTTCCGATCAACAGGCAAGCAAAACCCCTTTGAACATTCTGACAAAATCCTATTCTCTCGCTCCTGCTCTCATTTCTATGCATTAGGACAAAATGATTCAATTGATAGTTGTATTACGATAGCTACACCTATTCCTTTGCATGACCTGATTTTGATCACAGTAAATAGCTAAACCAATGCAACCTAGCATACCTGGTAGATGTTTGAGCCATATGTGCTTTACCCTGTTACGCTTGCTATGCTTAGGTTGAGTTTGGCCCGAGCATCGGAATGATGTAATGGAATGATCATGTACTATTGATGAGAGTTAAAGATGTGAAATTGTTCTGGTAAAGGTAGCGATGAGAGGCCATGTAGGAGTACATGGTGGGTTGTCTCATTACCGCCGCATTTAGGACCCGAGATCTTGTGTTGGTGTTCCAAGACTAGCCACTACCACACATTGGGTTCCGGTAACTCGACCCCTCTCGTCCTATTAACTACTCTGTTCTCAGTCCAGAAGTCGCAGTAGTTCGAAACGTTCATAGGTTGTGGCACGGCCTGCTAAGTGGATGAACCGCCCAGTCGGGACCGACTTGGGGCCCTGCTCACATCGTTTGAGGCCATGTTGGAAACCTCGGCCGGACTCCCATTATGGGTTCCAACTCAGATAGGCGACTGTCTTGGGCGTGAGTCTTAGTAGGTTAACGTCCGTGGCCAACTCCCTCGCTGAGCTTCCGCTTGAAGGTTGCTGAGGTGCTGGTTTTTATGTGCACTTGGCGATAAGTGGCGGAAGCATGTGTGACGAAGTACACCCCTGCAGGGTATCTATCTATTCGAATAGCCTCGTCCTCGGTTATGGACTGGATACTTACATGGTTCATAGATAACTTTAATGGTTACTCTAAAATGGTCCAGATAAGTGTGAGTGCTATGGATGGCTTTCTCGTAGGATGATGAGAGAGGATTCATGGTGGTGTATTGATGTGGTGGTTATGTGGACTCGTGTGCGCTCTCTCGTAAGGAGACAAGAGAGATAATAAAACTTTGTTGTAGAATAGGTTAGCCAAAGGTCAAAGCTGGCTTCTCTGCAATGAACCCCACAAATTCCGTTCATTGATACTTGATGCATATGTAGTTAGCACTGATGTAAGACTTGCTGAGTACCTTCGTACTCACTGTTGCTTATTTACATTTTTGCAGAATAGACGCCGCTCTTTCTACGTTATCTCTTGACGTTAACATCGATGGTTTAGCTTGGGAACCCAGACAGTGATCTAGCTCCTATGGTAGGGTCGTTGTAGCTTTTAGGCTCTTCCAGCCGCTTTTAGTAGATGTCTGTACCCAGACATGTAACTTCCGCTTGATGCTTGTATGCTCTGAATGTTGGGTCATGTGACCCCTTCTGTTTGTAACATTAAACTATGTTGGCTCTTCGGAGTCTATTAAATAAATGATGTGTTGTAGAGTTACGTTGTGATGCCATGTTGTATCTACACATATCGTGCATATTGTGTGTATGCTTGCAATGCATTGATATGTGTGGGATTCGACACCTAGTTGTGTGCCTTGAGTAGTACTCCATACCGGGAAATGCCTCTTTGTGTTTCCACCGAGCCTTGGTAGCTTGCTACTGCTCCGGACACATTGATTGACCGGCATGTATCCTTCTTGGTTGCTGTGTCTGTCCCCATGGGGAAATGTCACGCGGTGTAATGGAGTCCCTGTAGCTTGCTACGACTCGGCTACACTCACTGATGACCGACACCTGCCTTGCTGGGTTATGTATGCCTGTCCGTGTACGGATATGCCACTTAGGTTCATAACTAGCCATGTCGACCCAGGTTCTTTGACGTATGATTGCTGGCAACACAGTCGTATACGTGAGCCAAAAGACGCAAACGGTCCCGGCCAAGGTAAGGTGGCAACCGGGGTGATTACCGTGCGCGAGGCCACAAAGTGATATGACGTGTACATGCTGGAGCTGTATGGCTCAGGATCGGGGTCCCGACAGCGTTGGTATCAGAGCGTGACTTCATGTAGGATTACCAAGCCAAAATGGTCGATGTTGAGTCTAGAAAATCTATAGCTATATAAGGGAATTGATTGTGGAAGGGAATGTAAGGCTATTTTACTCTTTTCCTCGAATCACTCTATCCTGAGTCACCTTTTCTTATGTACGGGGATTAAGGACTAGGTTTTCCTATCTGTCTACTAGGAGGACGAGTTACTGAACCATGGACTTATAGGATGGTTTCTGTGTGTCATTCCTGATTTCATCAGAATTATGAGAACATATGCCTTTGTTCTTGCTGCACCTCGAATCCATAATATTGAGTAGTCATGTTGCCTAGATCTCTTGAAGGATGCCTCATATTTCATGCCTATACAGCAGTTATGTTGTCCGATTTTCTCTGGGATTGTGGTATTTAGTGTTATTTGTCTCTGAACCCTGGATTGTTTCAATAGGATGTCGTGAGTAACCCGGAGTTCTGCTGGCCATGATCAGAACCATGGAGATGGTCGGGATGGAGAAGATTCTCTTAATCCGCCTTTGTTGACAGAGGTTATGCTAGAAATTGAGAGGAATAAGCATGTCACCAACCGTCTGTTGGAGCACATAGAGCGGAATACAGCCTATCAGTGCAATGAGCTAGTATCCATCAGAGACTTCATCAAGTTGAATCCACCCACCTTCCATCATTCCATTGAGCCACTAGATGCAGATGATTGGCTCTGAAGTATCAATAACAAGCTGCGTTATGCAAACGTGGCTGAAGGAGACAAGGTTGCCTATGCCACATATCACCTCGAACGTTCTGCTAGTCTATCGTGGGAGAACTTTGAGGCTATGCGTCCTTCGGGCCAAGTTACTTCATGGCAGGAGTTCTGTGAAACTTTTCATGAACATCATATTCCGCAGGCCCTGATAGATCGTAAGCAAGAAGAGTTTTGCAGTTTGACTCAAGACAAGTTGGATGTAAATGCTTATAGTCGTGAGTTTGGACGCCTTGCACGTTATGCACCAGAAAAGGTATCCACGGATGCCAAGAAGCAAGCTAGGTTCAGGAAAGGTCTTAACCCAAAGCTTCGTCATGATCTCAGTTTGCATGAGTTCATCAGTTTTGAGGTCCTTGTGAACAAAGCCATCCAAGCAGAAACAAGCAGAATGACCTACGAGGAATCCTGCAAGCACAACCGTGATGTTGGATCATCTTCAACTTCTATATCCCAGAAGCGTAGGATATGGATCCCGAATATTGTTATCACTCCGAGATATGTACCAAGGCCAACCTATGTGGCGCCTCGTCTGCCGATGCCAAGTGTCCCCCAGGATAATCTCATTAATCAAGCATTCAACCTAGACCCCCCTCCTATTTTTGGATCGTGCTTCAAGTGTAGCAAGCCAGGACACTATTCAAGGGATTTCCCTTTGCGTGGTTTTGTTCCACCACCGTCAGGAATGGGTGTTGTTTGTTACAAGCCACCAACCAAGAAGTTCAAGGAAAAGTCAGTTTCTCTAACTCGTGGATGTGTGCACCATGTATCTGCAGAAGAAGCTCAAGATGATGATGATGTCGTTCTTAAGACGCTCCTTGTTAATTCTCATCCAGATTCAGTTCTTTTTGACTCTGGAGCATCTCACTCCTTCATCTCCGAACGTTATGCCTCCTTGCATAACATTGCTTTCGTAGATATGCCCACCCCATTAGTAATTCAGGCTCCAGGTTCCAAATGGAAAACTAATGCAGTAAGTCATGGGAACCAAATCCTTATTGATGGTCTAGTATTCCTTGCTTCCTTGATACCTCTCAAGACTTCAGACATCAATATCATTTTGGGGATGGACTGGTTGACAGCTCATCATGCCAAAATTGATTGTTTCTCTAGATCTGTTCAGCTCACCCATACCTCTGGCCAGTTAGTAAATGTCTCATCTGGGGTTACAAAATGTCAGATATATGCCCTCAATGCTAATCCTCTTCCAGACCTTGAAAACATCCCAGTAGTCCGTGATTTTCCGGATGTCTTTCCACAGGAACTGCCAGGTGTCCCACGTGACAGAGAAGTAGAGTTTGTCATAGAACTTGTCCCAGGAACTGCTCCAATTGCTAGAAGACCCTATAAGATGTCTCCTCAAGAATTAACTGAGCTTAAAACCCAACTTGAGGAATCCTTGAAGAAAGTTTTCATCCGTCCTAGCTCTTCCCCTTGGGCTTGCCCTGTCCTCTTCGTCAAGAAGAAGGATGGTACGGAACGGATGGTTGTAGATTACAAACCGGTTAATCTGGTCACGATAAAGAACAAATATCCGCTCCCCAGGATCAACGATCTCTATGATCAGCTCGCTGGATCTGCAGTCTTTTCAAAGATGGATTTGAGATTAGGTTATCATCAAATCAAAATTAGGAATGGGGACATTCCTAAGACGGCCTTTGTCACTCGTTATGGCCAATACGAGTACACCGTCATGTCCTTTGGTCTAACCAATGCCCCAGCCACTTTCTCCTGCTTAATGAATTCGATCTTCATGGAGTACTTGGATAAATTCGTCGTGGTTTACCTCGATGATATTCTGATTTACTCGAAGAACGAAGAAGAACATGCTGAGCATCTTAGGCTGGTATTGATGAAACTTCGAGAGCACCGCCTTTATGCCAAATTCTCCAAGTGTGAATTCTTGTTACCAGAAGTGACCTATCTAGGTCACGTAATCTCGGCAAAAGGTATTGCTGTCAATTCCGAGAGAGTTCATGTTGTTCTTGATTGGACTCCACCTGAGTCGGTGAAGCAAGTTAGGAGTTTCCTTGGCTTAGCAAGTTATTGCCGTCGCTTCGTCGAGAATTTCTCCAAAATTGCCAAACCTCTAACTGAACTTCTCAAGAAAGATAAGAAGTTCTAATGGACCCCACGGTGCCAGGAAAGTTTTCAGGAGTTGAAAAGACGACTGACTACTGCCCCGGTACTTGTGCCCCCAGATTTCTCAAAGGACTTTATTATCTACTGTGATGCCTCGTGACAAGGACTTGGATGCATTCTTATGCAAGATCGTCATGTGATTGCATACGCATCTCGACAGTTGCGTCCACATGAGGAGAATTATCCAACACATGATCTGGAACTTGCCGCTGTAGTCTATGCACTGTTAACCTGGCGACATTACCTTCTGGGTAATCGTTGCGAAATATACACTGATCACCAGAGTCTCAAGTATATATTCACCCAACCGGATTTGAATCTCAGGCAAAGACGGTGGGTTGAGTTGATTACAGATTACGATTTAGGAATATCTTACACTCCAGGCAAAGCTAATGTCATGGCTGATGCATTAAGTCGTAAATCCTATTGTAACAACCTCATGTTGCTACAAAATCAACTAGTTCTCCATGAGGAGTTTCGTAAGCTTAATCTTCACCTTGTTCCTCAAGGATTCCTTTCTACCTTGGTGTCGAAATCGACTCTTGAGGATCAGATCATAGCAGCCCAGAAACATGATACGGGAATTTCCCGGATCAAGAGCAACATCGCCAAAGGAGTTGCTGGTCGTTTCTTGCTAAATGATAAAGGTGTTGTATTCTTTGATAATCGTTTGGTGGTTCCTAAGAAGCAACAACTTCGTGATTTGATTCTTAAGGAAGCTCATGAATCGCCTCTCACGATTCATCCCGGTAGCACTAAAATGTATCAGGACCTACGCCAGAGGTTCTGGTGGACCCGGATGAAGAGAGAAATCGCTCAGTTCATTGCGAACTGTGACGTTTGTCGTCGCGTTAAGGCAGAGCATCAAAGGCCTGCTGGCACCCTTCAACCCCTGGCTATTCCCGAGTGGAAGTGGGACAAGGTTAGTATGGATTTTATCACTGGTTTTCCAAAGACCAAGAAAGGGAATGATGCCATCTTTGTCGTCATTGATCGCCTTTCGAAAGTTGCTCACTTCCTTCCAGTCCGAGAAAGTATAACTGCTAGCCAGCTAGCAGACCTATATATTTCTCGAATAGTTTCTCTTCATGGTGTTCCTCTAGAAATCAATTCATATCGTGGAAGTCTTTTTACTTCTCGATTTTGGGAAAGTTTCCAAAAAGCTATGGGAACTCATCTTTCGTTTAGCACTGCTTATCACCCTCAGTCAAGTGGTCAAGTAGAAAGAGTCAACCAAATTCTTGAAGATATGCTCAGAGCGTGTGTTATCTCATTCGGAATGAATTGGGAGAAGTGTCTTCCATTCGCCGAATTTGCTTATAACAACAGTTTCGAGTCTAGTCTGGGCAAAGCTCCTTTCGAAGTTCTGTATGGACGAAGATGTCGAACACCATTAAACTGGTCAGAAACCGGTGAAAGACAGTTCTTTGGACCGGATATGATCCAGGATGCAGAAGAGCAAGTTCGCATTATTCGTGAGAATTTAAAAACTGCCCAATCTCGTCAAAAGAGTCAGTATGACCGCCGTCATAAGGAAGTAAGTTATGAAGTTGACGAGAAGGCTTACCTTCGGGTTTCACCTCTCAAAGGTACCCATCGTTTCGGTATCAAAGGCAAATTGGCTCCTCGTTACATTGGTCCTTTCCGTATTCTCGCTACACGAGGAGAGGTTGCCTACCAATTAGAGCTGCCTCCTCAGCTTTCCAAAGTTCATGATGTGTTCCACGTTTCTCAACTCAGGCATTGCTTCAAGGACCCTGTCCGTGAAGTAGACCACGAAACGCTTGATCTCCAAGATGACCTATCATATCGAGAATATCCTGTTCGTATTCTTGACGAAACCGAGCGCAGCACCCGACATCGCAACATCAAGTTTCTCAAGGTTCAGTGGTCTCATCATTCCGAGAATGAAGCAACCTGGGAGCGCGAAGATCACCTTCGGCTTGAATACCCCGAATTCTTTCCGACTACGCCTAAATCTCGGGACGAGATTCTTGTTTAGTGGGGGTGAGTTGTCACAACCCTAGCTTTCATTTGTTTCCCAAGCATTCATGCATGCATTATAAAAACTTTGATGTTTAAATAGGAAGTGATCAAAGCCCCAAATGTTTTGATCAATTGACAAGAAGGCAATAAAATATAATACCTTAATGGAACCAGAAAAATGTTCCAAAAACTTGGCAAAATAGTGACATAAGGTAAAATTGTCCAACCAAAATTCTAGGTCACATGAACTTTTTAAATAGGATTTTTGAGTTGACTAAATAGCTATTTGGAATGGAATTATTTTGGTTCCTTCTATTTTAAATTTTCAAAAATATTGAAACTTTTATGTGGCATTGGACATTATTGTCTCTGTCACCTAATAACATTTTTGGGTTTTATATTTGCTCAAACTAATTATTTTAAATCCTAAAAGTAAATGCCAGGAAGAAATAAAAGAGAAATGAAAAAAACAGAAAAACTTACCTGTCGCCAACCTCCTGGCCCAGCCCACCAGAGGGGGGGGGTCTCCTTGTCGTCTTCCTCCTCGTGCCAGAAGGCAGAGGAGAAGGAAGGCACGGCGCCCTCGCCACCTCCTGCTCGCGTGGAGTTCCCTCCTGTCTCCGCCGCGCGAGCGCACGAGCCCGCTCCTTCCCTTATCCTCTCCACCCCCCTGCTCTCTGTCTCTCCTCTCTTTTCTGTCTCGAGTTCTTCTCGCCGCCATTGCCGGCCGCCCGAGCTCATCGCTAGCTCCACCCCAGCCACCCCTCGCCTCCCTGAGGAGCTCCACTCCTCCGCCTCGACGAGCTGCACCCCCTCCATCATCTCCTCCGAGCACCCGAGCCCCCGTAGCGTCGCCATCGTCGCCGTTCTTCCTCCGGCCAGTGGATCTCGCCGTCGTCGAATCGCCAGCCAGATAACCCCTCCAACCTCGCCGACGCCAGAAATGGAGCCCCCGTGAGCCACTGATTCTTTCCCCTCTCCTCCCATGCTCTGACGTGCCCCGTAGGTCATTTCCCCACCGTGGCCGAACTCCGGCACCTCTCATCGCCGGCACCTCTCCCGGCCACCCTAGCCCCAGCCGATGCTCCCGTTAGATCGGGCGCATCGCCAGCGTCCCGCAGCCATCAACCACGCTCGATTTGGACCTCGGTAGCGCAAGATAGCACAGCTCCGGCGAGCCCTCCACCGCGGCTCAGTCGCCGGCGACCTCTCTCCGGTAGTCGTCGGCGTGGCCAACCCTTAGCACTAATTAATTCCTTCCCCAGTCGCTGACAGAGGGCCCCACGCCTGGTCAAACCTCAATTAGGGGCTGGTCAGCGCAGGGTTAGCCTCTGGGTCACTGACCAGTGGACCCCACTGGTCAGGTTGACCTGGACCCGGCTGGTTGACCTGCTGACGCAGGGATAACATCAGCCTGACGCAGTAATAGTTTTTGATTTAATTTAATTCCAGAAAATTGCTGAAACTTGTAAAATTCATAGAAATTAAAATATAACTCTGATGGAAATAATTTATATATGAAAAAGTATCAGAAAAATGCAAGGAATCCATTGGTGGCATTTATACACATGTTTGGACATCTTAACCTTGCTGAATATGACAAATTCACAATAGGCTTATAAATGATATAATTGGATTTTGAAAATGACTTATATAGATCAGATAAACTTCTTTCAACCTGTGAACACTTGCATTAGATGAAATCAGCATCATGATAACTTGCCATGCTCATGCATCATTGTGAAGCATTTGCCGTGATTAATTTCTTTCGTTTGATTTGTCAATAGACCTTGCGAGATGTAGTTATCACCGGCATCGAAGAATAGTTGAGTTCTTCCGATCAACAGGCAAGCAAAACCCCTTTGAACATTCCGACAAAATCCTATTCTCTCGCTCCTGCTCTCATTTCTATGCATTAGGACAAAATGATTCAATTGATAGTTGTATTACGATAGCTACACCTATTCCTTTGCATGACCTGATTTTGATCACAGTAAATAGCTAAACCAATGCAACCTAGCATACCTGGTAGATGTTTGAGCCATATGTGCTTTACCCTGTTACGCTTGCTATGCTTAGGTTGAGTTTGGTCCGAGCATCGGAATGATGTAATGGAATGATCATGTACTATTGATGAGAGTTAAAGATGTGAAATTGTTCTGGTAAAGGTAGCGATGAGAGGCCATGTAGGAGTACATGGTGGGTTGCCTCATTACCGCCGCATTTAGGACCCAAGATCTTGTGTTGGTGTTCCAAGACTAGCTACTACCGCACATTGGGTTCCGGTAACTCGACCCCTCTCGGCCTATTAACTACTCTGTTCTCAGTCCAGAAGTCGCAGTAGTTCGAAACGTTCATAGGTTGTGGCACGACCTGCTAAGTGGATGAACGACCCAGTCGGGACCGGCTTGGGGCCCTGCTCACATCGTTTGAGGCCATGTTGGATACCTCGGCCGGACTTCCATTATGGGTTCCAACTCAGATAGGCGATTGTCTTGGGCGTGAGTCTTAGTAGGTTAACGTCCGTGGCCAACTCCCTCGCTGGGCTTCCGCTTGAAGGTTGCCGAGGTGCTGGTTTTTATGTGCACTTGGCGATAAGTGGTGGAAGCATGTGTGACGAAGTACACCCCTGCAGGGTATCTATCTATTCGAATAGCCGCGTCCTCGGTTATGGACTGCTTGGATACTTACATGGTTCATAGATAACTTTAATGGTTACTCTAAAATGGTCCACATAAGTCTGAGTGCTATGGATGGCTTTCTCGTACGATGACGAGAGAGGATTCATGGTGGTGTATTGATGTGGTGGTTATGTGGACTCGTGTGCGCTCTCTCGTAAGGAGACAAGAGAGATAATAAAACTTTGTTGTAGAATATGTTAGCCAAAGGTCAAAGCTGGCTTGTCTGCAATGAACCCCACAAATTCTGTTCATTGGTACTTGATGCATATGTAGTTAGCACTGATGTAAGACTTGCTGAGTACCTTCGTACTCACCGTTGCTTATTTACATTTTTGCAGAATAGACGTCGCTCTTTCTATGTTATCTCTTGACGTTAACATCGATGGTTTAGCTTGGGAACCCAGACAGTGATCTGGCTCCTATGGTAGGGTCGTTGTTGTTGGAATTATGCCCTAGAGGCAATAATAAATGTATAGTTATTATTATAATTCCTGTATCAAGATAATAGTTTATTATCCATGCTATAATTGTATTGAATGAAGACTCATTTACATGTGTGGATACATAGACAAAACACCGTCCCTAGCATGCCTCTAGTTGGCTAGCCAGTTGATCGATGATAGTCAGTGTCTTCTGATTATGAACAAGGTGTTGTTGCTTGATAACTGGATCACGTCATTGGGAGAATCACGTGATGGACTAGACCCAAACTAATAGACGTAGCATGTTGATCGTGTCATTTTGTTGCTACTGTTTTCTGCGTGTCAAGTATTTATTCCTATGACCATGAGATCATATAACTCACTGACACCGGAGGAATGCTTTGTGTGTATCAAACGTCGCAACGTAACTGGGTGACTATAAAGATGCTCTACAGGTATCTCCGAAGGTGTTAGTTGAGTTAGTATGGATCAAGACTGGGATTTGTCACTCCGTGTGACGGAGAGGTATCTCGGGGCCCACTCGGTAATACAACATCACACACAAGCCTTGCAAGAAATGTAACTTAGTGTAAGTTACGGAACGAGTAAAGAGACTTGCCGGTAAACGAGATTGAAATAGGTATACGGATACTGACGATCGAATCTCGGACAAGTAACATACCGAAGGACAAAGGGAATGACATACGGGATTATACGAATCCTTTGCACTGAGGTTCAAACGATAAAGATATTCGTAGAATATGTAGGATCCAATATGGGCATCCAGGTCCCGCTATTGGATATTGACCGAGGAGTCTCTCGGGTCATGTCTACATAGTTCTCGAACCCGCAGGGTCTGCACACTTAAGGTTCGACGTTGTTTTATGCGTATTTGAGTTATATGGTTGGTTACCGAATGTTGTTCGGAGTCCCGGATGAGATCACGGACGTCACGAGGGTTTCCGGAATGGTCCGGAAATGAAGATTGATATATAGGATGACCTCATTTGATTATCGGAAGGTTTTCCGGAGTTACCGGGAATGTACCAGGAATGACGAATGGGTTCCGGGAGTTCACCGGAGGGGGGCAACCCACTCCGGGGAAGCCCATAGGCTTTTGGGGGACACACCAGCCCTTAGTGGGCTGGTGGGACAGCCCCAAGGGAGCCTATGCGCCAAGATAAGAAAATCAAAGGAAAAGAAAAAAAAAGAGGGAAGAAGTGGGAAGGGAGGGGGACTCCTCCCACCAAACCAAGTCCAACTCGGTTTGGGGGGGGAGTCCTCCCCCCCTTGGCTCGGCCGGCCCCTTGGGAGTCCCTTGGACCCCAAGGCAAGGTCCCCCTCCCTCCTCCTATATATATGGGGCTTTTAGGGCAGATTTGAGACGACTTTCTCACGGCTGCCCGACCACATACCTCCATAGTTTTTCCTCTAGATCGTGTTTCTGCGGAGCTCGGGCGGAGCCCTGCTGAGACAAGATCATCACCAACCTCCGGAGCGCCGTCACGCTGCCGGAGAATTCTTCTACCTCTCCGTCTCTCTTGCTGGATCAAGAAGGCCGAGATCATCGTTGAGCTGTACGTGTGCTAAACGCGGAGGTGCCGTCCGTTCGGTACTAGATCGTGGGACTGATCGCGGGATTGTTCGCGGGGCGGATCGAGGGACGTGAGGACGTTCTACTACATCAACCGCGTTCTCTAAACGCTTCTGCTGTACGATCTACAAGGGTACGTAGATCACTCATCCCCTCTCGTAGATGGACATCACCATGATAGGTCTTCGTGCGCGTAGGAAATTTTTTGTTTCCCATGCGACGTTCCCCAACAGTTGTAGCTTTTAGGCTCTTCCAGCCGCTTTTAGTAGATGTTTGTACCCAGACATGTAACTTCCGCGTGATGCTTGTATGCTCTGAATGTTGGCTCATGTGACCCCTTCTGTTTGTAACATTAAACTATGTTGGCTCTTCAGAGTCTATTAAATAAATGATGTGTTGTAGAGTTATGTTGTGATGCCATGTTGTATCTACACATATCGTGCATATTGTGTGTATGCTTGCAATGCATTGATATGTGTGGGATTCGACACCTAGTTGTGTGCCTTGAGTAGTACTCCATACCAGGAAATGCCTCTTTGTGTTTCCACCGAGCCTTGGTAGCTTGCTACTGCTCCGGACACATTGATTGACCGGCATGTATCCTTCTTGGTTGTTGTGTCTGTCCCCATGGGGAAATGTCACGCGGTGTAATGGAGTCCCTGTAGCTTGCTACGACTCGTCTACACTCGCTGATGACCGACACTTGCCTTGCTGGGTTATGTATGCCTGTCCCTGTACGGATATGCCACTTAGGTTCATAACTAGCCATGTCGACCCAGGTTCTTTGACGTATGATTGCTGGCAACACAGTCGTATACATGAGCCAAAAGACGCAAACGATCCCGGCCAAGGTAAGGTGGCAACCGGGGTGATTACCGTGCGTGAGGCCACAAAGTGATATGACGTGTACATGCTGGAGTTGTATGGCTCAGGATCGGGGTCCCGACAATGCTCTTCATCGTTTGTGAGTAATCTCATTGTAGGCTTGCTGGACAGTGATGAGTTGGATGAGATCTATCATGTAATCGAGTTAGTTTTTGACGGGGATTGATCCCTAGTATCCACTATGTTCTAGATTGATGTTGCTACTACTTGGCTATGCTTAATGCTTGTCACTAGGGCCCGAGTGCCGTGATTTCATATCTGAACCTATTATGTTGTGGCCAATATATGTGTGTTTTACATCCTATCTTGAAAGTTATAGTCACCTACTATGTGTTATGACCCGGCAACCCTGGAGTGACAATAGCCGGAACCACTCCCGGAGATGACCATAGTATGAGGAGTTCATGTATTCACCACGTGTTAATGCGTTGGTCCGGTTCTTTATTAAAAGGAGAACCTTAATATCCCGTAGTTTCCATTAGGACCCCGCTGCCACGAGAGGTATGGACAATAGATGTCATGCAAGTTCTTTTCCCTAAGCACGTATGACTACATACGGAATACATCCTACATTAGATTGATGAACGGGAGCTAGTTACATAGCTCTCCGTGTTATAGCTGTTACATGATGAATCACATCTGTCATACTCATCCATCACTGATCCACTGCCTACGAGTCTTTTACTACTGGTCCTTGCTATGTTACTTTGTCTAGGCTTGTCCCTTGCTACAAAAGTGATTGAGCCACTTTGGTGCTACTGTTGTTACTCTGTTACTACTGATGTTACTCTGCTGCTACTGTTGTTCCTTGCTACTTCGTTGTTACTTGTTGCAAGATCTTTTCCGACACTGCTGTCGGGGAAGAATAGTTACTCGCCCACGTGCAACCTACTGGCGCCATTGATACAACAGTTAGGAATAGTCTGCCGTCAACAGATCGTTTCTGGCACCGTTGCTATCATACTACTTTGCGACTGATACTTTGCTTGCAGACACTAATCTTTCAGGTGTGGTTGAATCTGACAAACTCAGCTGCTAATACTTGAGAATATTCTTTCGCTTCCCCTTTGGCAAACCAACAAATTTGGGTTGAATACTCTACCCTCGAACACTGTTGCGATCCCCTATACTTGAGGGTTATCAGCAACGGCGCCAGAAAAGAGCTTCATTGACGGGATGTTAGTGCCGCTTACCTAGCCTCCCCGGCAACGGCGTCAGAAAAGAGCTTGATGTCTACTACGCAACCTTCTCCTTGTAGAGGTTTGTAGGACAGTAGCAATTTTCCCTCAAGTGGGTGACCTAAGGTTTATCAATCCGTGGGAGGCGTAGGATGAAGATGGTCTGTCTCAAGCAACCCTGCAACCAAATAACGAAGATTATCTTGTGTTCCCAACACACCCAATACAATGGTAAATTGTATAGCTGCACTAGTTCGGTGAAGAGATGGTGATACAAGTGCAATATGGATGGCAGATATAGGTTTTTGTAATCTGAAATTACAAAAACAGCAAGGTAACTAGCAGTAAAAGTGAGCACGAACAGTATTGCAATGCGTGGAAACAAGGCCTAGGGTTCATACTTTCACTAGTGAAGTTCTCTCAACAATGATAACATAATTGGATCATAAAACTAGCCCTCAACATGCAACAAAGAGTCACTCCAAAGTCACTAATAGCGGAGAACAAACGAAGAGATTTTTTTCGGGTACGAAACCACCACAAAGTTATTCTTTCTGATCAATCTATTAAAGATTCCATAGTAAAATAACGCGAAGCTATTCTTTCCGTTCGATCCATCATAGAGTTCGTACTAGAATAACACCTTAAGACACATATCAACCAAGACCCTAATGTCACCTAGATACTCCATTGTCACCTCAAGTATCCGTGGGCATGATTATACGATATGCATCACACAATCTTAGAATCATCTATTCAACCAACACATAGAACTTCAAAGAGTGCCCCAAAGTTTCTACCGGAGAGTCAAAACGTGTGCCAACCCATATGCATAGGTTCCCAATGTCACGAAACCCGCAAGTTTATCACCAAAACATACATCAAGTACTCACATGAATATCCCATTGTCACCACAAATAGACACGTGCAAGACATACATCAGGCTTTCTTAGAGACTCAATCCGATAAGATAACTCCAAAGGGAAAACTCAATTCATTACAAGAAGGGAGAGGGGGAAGAACATCATAAGATCCAACTATAGTAGCAAAGCCCGCGGTACATCAAGATCAAGACATCTCAAGGACACGAGAGAGAGAGAGAGAGAGAGAGAGATCAACCACATAGCTACTGGTACATACCCTCATCCCAGAGGGAGAACTACTCCTTCCTCGTCATGGAGATCGCTGAGATGATGAAGATGGTCACCGGAGATGGATTTCCCCTCCGGCAGGGTGCCGGAACGGGCTCCCGATTGGTTTTTGGTGGCTACAGAGACTTGCGGCGGCGGAACTCCCGATCTCGGTTTCTTTTTGGGGGTTTCTGAATTTATAGGAATTTATGGCGGTGTAATTACGTTGGTTGGGCCCACGAGGAGGTCACAAGCTTGGTAGGTGTGGCCTAGGGGGTGGGGCGCCTCCTGGGCTTGTGACTCCCTCGTGGCTCTTCCGGCCTTCTTCCAAAGCTTCGAGGGTCTCTTTTGGTCCCAAAAAAATCATCGCGAAAGTTTGATTCCATTTGGACTCCGCCTAAAAAAGGGTCAAAAACACGAAAAAACAGAAACTGGCACTTGGCACTGAGTTAATAGGTTAGTCCCAAAAAAGATATAAAATAGCATATTCATGCATATAAAACATCCAAAGTTGACAAGATAATAGCATGGAACTATCAAAAATTATAGATACGTTGGAGACGTATCAGGTTGCCATGCTGTCGGGCATCGCCATGTATACCATCCCACTATGGAGGGCGGTGAGCCCATCTACCCTCTCTACTGCTTTCTCGTATTGTGATGTTGTTTCACACAGTTTGCACTTTGCAGAGACCGGTGGTACATCCTCCTTTTAAAAAAAAATTTGCCCTGACCCAGCAGCATGTTATTCCCTTTGCAGTACCAAGCTCTGAAGGAGAGGGAGGTGGGCCGCCTGTCATGGATGGAGAGACTTGCTTCTTTGGCAAATGGTGGAGTCTGGAAAGCCTACTCACTTACCGACCGGCACATACGAGTCTACATCATGGTAAGTGCCACATCCTTCGGCTCATTCATCATACTGTATATATGTTTGTGCCACGATTCCTTCCCTTGTGTGCTACCAACGAAGTGGCATAGTCCACTGATACGTCTTCAACGTATCTATAGTTTTTGATGGTTTCATGCTATTATCTTGTCAAACTTTGGATGTTTTGTATGCCTTTTATATCTTTTTTGGGACTAACTTATTAACTCAGTGCCAAGTGCCAGTTCCTGTTTTTTCCGTGTTTTTGACCCTTTTCAGAGGAGAATTTTAAATGGAGTCCAAACGGAATAAAATCTGCGGAACGATTTTTTCCATAATAGAAGACACGCGGGTGACTTGAGAACTAAGGCAGGGGACGTCGGAGGAGGTCACAAGCCCACCAGGCCTGACCTAGGGGGGGCCTAGCAGGCTTGTGAGCTCCCCGTGGCTCCCCTGCCCTAGGTCTTTCGCCTATATATTCCCTAAAATCCCAAAAAAAATCAAGAGATCATCGAAAGTACTTTTCCAACGCCGCAAGCTTCTGTCTCTGCAAGATCCCAACTGGGGCACGTTCTGGTGCCCTGCCGGAGGGGGATTCGGATACGGAGGGCTTCTTCATCAACACCATGACCTCTGCGATGATGCGTGAGTAGTTCACCATAGACCTATGGGTCCATAGCTAGTAGCTAGATGGCTTCTTCTCTCTCTTGGATCTTCAATACAAAGTTCCCCATGATCTTCATGGAGATCTATCCGATGTAATCTTCTTTTGCGGTGTGTTTGTCGAGATCTGATGAATTGTGGATTTATGATCAAATTATCTATGAATCTTATTTGAGTTTCTTTTGATCTCTCTTATGCATGATTTCATATCCTTGTGTTTCTCTTTAAGTTGTGGGTTTTGTTTGGCCAACTAGATCTATGATTCTTGCAATGGGAGAAGTGCTTGGTTTTGGTTTCATACCGTGTGGTGACCTCACCCAGTGACAAAAGGGGTAGCGAGGCACGCATCATGTTGTTGCCATCAAGGATAAAAAGATGGGGTTTTCATCATTGGTTTGAGATTATCCCTCTACATCATGTCATCTTGCTTAAGGCGTTACTCTGTTCGTCATTGATGGGGTTATAGTCCCAGGGTAGGGTCATAGGCCTGCCCTATAGGTCCTACCCAAGGACTACCCTTCATAAGGGACAAGGCACCTAGTCAGTTCCGAGTGAATTAAGGACTTCCCATCATCCAGTCGGCGACGATCCCTCCATCATCCAGTCGGAGACGTGCATTCGGAGCGTATCAAACTTACCGATTGGATTCCACTCTGTATATCGTACCCCCCCTGGAGGGCAACCGTCATACGTTTTCATGTACCTTTATTAGCATTTAAGGCATACGTTACCTGTAACGTCGACATTTATTCGCCACTACTCCACCCCTGTGCACCGAACCGTTGTGAAGGGCAGCGCACTCTATATAAGCCGCCCTTCCCCACTGGTGCAGGGGTTAGCAATTCACTGTAATCCATACTCCACTCGACATCAAGCTCCCAAGAGCAGTAAGATGTAGGGCTTTTACCTCCACCGTAGAGGGGCCTGAACTCATACAACCTCGCCGTAGCTAAGGCTCTGCCCATCCTTTCGTATCCTACACATCTACTGTCAGACTTATACCCACGACAGTTGGCGCCCACCGTGGGGCAGGCGTCTAAGCGACTTCCGACGAGTTTGCGACTACATCTTTTCATCATGTCATCCGGTGGAGATTTGTTCATGGGTCATGAGATCCTCTTCGGCGCTCTCTCCTTCATTGTCGACGATTCGGCATGGCTTCGGGATGCCCCTCTCGACGTCGAGGCGCTCCCCAGTCACGGGGCTACACACTTCCGTGCCGGCGCCTGCGGCATCCTTCTTCTCCAGCAGTCGGCTCCGGTGTCGATATACGCCCCCGTCGCGCGCCGCAACAAGCGGTCCCGCCGTCCGCGGCTCTAGCGTTGGGTGCAACACGCACAGGCGTGCCAGAACGCGTCTTCACAAGTGGCGGTCCTCGAGTCGGTTGTAGTTGCGCCGCCGTCCCAGCGCTCGGACTCAGTTCCGACTGAGTTTCCCTCGGACTACTTGGGTCGCGGGCCTGCAGCCGAAGTGCAGAGGGCCAACTCCCATGAAAGTCCCCACCAAACCGGCCGGAACGAGCACGAAGTTGGCAAAACATCTGGCGCTCGCCGTCAGCCCCGCCGATCTGCCAGTCGGCGCACTCGTCAGAGCAGTGTGGAGGTGTTCCGCACACCCGTCCTCAACCTGGCTGCCGCCGCCAAGATAGCCGATTCCCTCCAGCCGACTGATTCAGAGGCTGGCAGAGGGACCGAGCAGATCTGTGCCCTGTTCCACACGGCGCAGTAGAAGAATTCGGCTGTCTCCGAGTCGCACAACAGGATCCACAACAGTTCTGTTCAAGCGAACACGCATCAGTCAGTTTTCTGCCCCGATTCTCATCAGCGACACGGAGGAGGCAACCGTTCCATGAATCCCGAAGATCGTTGCCGTTCACGCACCCCTCCGCGGGGTGGGCCCTACGGGCCCCGACATCATGATGATCGGCGTGCGGTCGGTGACACTTATGATCGAAGGCCCGACGCAAGAGGATACATCGCCCAGAGGAGGTTCGACAGGATCCGGGCCCAACGTGATGGTCACGATAGAGACCGTCCGAGTGGAAGCAGGACCATCGTCTCTGGCCCCGAGTGTTTCAGTCGGGCCATCCGTTCGGCTAACATCCCTCCCAACTTCTGATTGGCGACGGAGATCAGCAAGTTTACAAGAGAATCCAAGCCAGAAACGTGGCTCGACGACTACCGAGTGGCAGTCCAGATCGGTGGTGGGGATGACCAGGTCGCCATGAAACATCTGCCCCTGATGCTCGACGGCTCGGCACGAGCGTGGCTGAACCAGTTGGCTCCTTCAAGCATCTACAACTGGGCAGATCTGGCCTGAGTCTTCATCAGGTCTTTTGAGGGCACGTGCAAACGCCCTGCTGGTCTCGTAGAGCTCCAGCACTGTGTCCAGAAGCAGAATGAGCCCCTGTGCGATTTCATCCAGCGTTAGACAACCCTCTACCACACGGTGGAGAACGTCACACAGCACCAAGCAGTCTGCGCCTTCAAGGCAGGCGTGCGGTACAGAGATTTGTACATGAAGTTCGGTCGGACATGCGACATCTCCATGAGCAAGATGATGGAGATAGCGGCACGCTATGCAAATGGAGAAGAAGAGGACCGCATTCGTAGCGGCAAGCACAAGGCAGTCGCCGATGGAGATGGGAACAGCACTCGGAAGCAGAAGCAGAAAGCTCCGTCCACTGCGCAGGCAGAGGCCGCAGCCGTTACCAATGCCAAGTTCAAGGGCAAGGGGAAGGCTCAGTTCACCCCCAAGAAGAAGCAGTTCGGAAACCACATCCTGGACCAGCCATGTCCAATCCACACGAAGCTAGATGAAGAAGGTAACGCCATATTTACGAAGCATACCACTCGGCAATGTCGCCTCCTGATCCAAGGGTTCGGCGAAGGGCAGCCGAGTGAAAAGGATAATGAACAGGATGAGGAGGACAAAGAGGATCCGTTCCCCCAAGTCCATGCAACACTGATGATTTTTGCTGACGTGGAAAGCAAGAGTCGACTGAAGCTGGTGAACAAGGAGGTGAACATGGCCACCCCGACCAACCCCACGTTCCTCAAATGGTCTCACACTGCGATCACCTTCGACCAGTCGGATCATCCAACACACGTACCCACCCCACGGAGGCAGGCCCTGGTCATCAACCCGGTGGTGGAAGGAATCCGACTGCGCAAAGTCCTCATGGACGGGGGCAGCGGCTTGAACATCATGTACGCCGACACTCTCAAGGGGATGGGCATTCCGATGTCCAAACTTAGCGAGAGCAGCATGCAGTTCCACGGGGTTGTCCCTGGATGAAAGGCCAAGTCACTCGGCCAGATCGCGTTGGACGTCGTCTTCGGCTCCGACAAGAACTTCCGCAAGGAAAAGCTGTCATTCGAGGTGGTGGACTTCCAGAGTGCATACCACGTGATTCTCGGCCGTCCGGCGTATGCGCGTTTCATGGCCCGTCCATGTTACATATACCTGAAGCTGAAGATGCCAGGTCCCAAAGGTGTGATCACTGTCACAGGCAATCGATAGCGGGCCGAGGAGTGTCTGCAGCAGGGATCGAGGATCGCCGATCAGCAGATGGCTGTCCTCGAGCTCGACGAGTACAAGAAGACAGCCGACCCCGCTGACTTGATGCGTTCGAAGAAGCCAGCTTCGGAGTCCGCATTCTAGTCGGCGGGAGAAACGAAGAAGGTCAGCATCCACCCGACGGACGACACCGCTGCCCCGACGAACATCTCCACCACCCTCGATCCAAAATTTGAAGCCGAGCTCATCCAATTCCTCCGTGAGAACTGGGACATCTTCGCATGGAAGCCCGCTGACATGCCAGGTGTACCCAGGGAGTTGGCTGAGCACCGACTGCATGTGGATCCTGCTACTCGGCCTGTCCGAGAACGCCTGCGTCGGTCCGCCGCGCACTAGAGGAAGGCAATCGGAGAAGAGGTGTCTAAGCTTTTGGCAGCCAACTTCATTCGCGAGGTTCACCACTCCGAGTGGCTCGCCAATGTTGTCATGGTGCCCAAGATGGACAAGTCTCTCCGAATGTGCGTCGACTTTAAACATCTCAATAAGGTATGCCCGAAAGACCATTTCCCGCTCCCCCGCATCGATTGTCGATTCGACTGCGGGTTGCGAGCGTTTGTCATTCCTTGATGCCTACTCGGGCTATCATCAGATCCGTCTGTATGGCCCCGATGAATTAAAAACAGCCTTCATCACCCCATTCGGGTGCTTCTGCTACATCACTATGCCATTTGGTTTGAAGAATGCAGGAGCAACTTTTATGCGCATGATCCAAAAATGCCTCCTTGACCAGATCGGTCGAAATGTGGAGGCGTATATGGATGATATCGTAGTCAAGTCACGCAAAGGTTCCAACCTGCTGACTGACTTGGCTGAAACATTCGCCCACCTTCGTAGGTACGATATCAAGCTCAACCCAGCCAAGTGTTCATTCGGTGTTCCCACCAGAAAGTTACTCGGTTTCTTCGTTTCCGAACGAGGGATCGATGTCAACCCCGAAAAGATCGGGACCATCGTCTGAATGGAGCGGCCGATCATAATACACGATGTTCAAAGGCTCACAGGTTGCCTAGCGGCTTTGAGCTGGTTTACCAGTCGACTTGGCGAGAAGGCACTACCTCTTTACCGACTCATGAAGAAATCAGATACTTTCGAGTGGACAAACGAAGCCCAAGTCGCATTCGACGACCTCAAAGTCCTACTTTCCACCCAGTCGGTTCTTACTCCTCCATTCAGTAAAGAACCCTTATTCTGTACATCGCGGCTACAAATCAAGTCGTCAGCACTGTTCTCACAGTCAAACGCGGAGAAGAAGGCAAAGCATACAAGGTTCAGCGGCCAGTGTATTATGTCTCCGAAGTCCTGACTCCTTCCAAGCAGAGGTATCCCCACTATCAAAAACTTATTTACGGGATTTACATGACTGCGAAGAAGGTGGCTCATTATTTCCAAGACCACTCGGTGTCTGTCGTTTATGATTCTCCGTTGTCGGAAATCCTCCACAATCGGGACGCGTCGGGCCGAGTGGCGAAGTGGGCAATGGAGATGTTATACTGCGACATCAAGTTCGAGGCCAAGAAAGCTATAAAGTCTCAAGCTCTCGCTGACTTCATAGCAGAATGGGTAGAACAACAGCAACCGACTGACATCTACTTGGCTCATTGGACAATGTTCTTCGATGGGTCCAAGATGTTGAATGGCTCCGGCGCTGGCGTTGTGATCATATCGCCAAAAGGTGACAAACTCAAGTATGTGTTGCAGATACACTTCGATTCCTCCAACAACGAGGCAGAGTATGAAGATCTCCTTTATGGATTGCGCATGGCCATCGCACTCGGCGTCCGTCGCCTGATGGTCTATGGCGATTCAGATTTGGTAGTTAATCAAGTGATGAAGGAGTGGGACGTAAGGAACCCCACCATGACCACATACTGCAATGCGGTGAGGAAGCTCGAGAAAAAGTTTGAAGGTCTGGAACTCCACCATGTTCCGCGACTAAAAAACCAAGCAGCTGATGAATTGGCGAAACTTGGATCCACTCGGAGACCAGTCCCGAGTGACGTCTGCCTCGAGCACCTTCACCTTCCCTCAGTTAAAGAAGATCCTTTCATAGAGGAACCAGTACAACCAAAGAGCTCGACAGATCCGACTGAAGTCGAAGTCCCTGCTGTGGTTGATTTGATCATGGAGATTCTTGATATCATCCCCGATTGAACTGTGTTGTTCATTGCGTACATCCTGAGGCAAGAATTACCAGAAGACGAAGTCCAAGCCAGGTAGATCGTCCGCAGGTCGAAGTCGTTCACTGTCATTGATGGCCAGTTGTACAAAGAAAGTGTTTCAGACGTCCTTCAACGATGCATCTCCCCTGAGGAGGGACAGTTAATCCTGGAAGAAATTCACTCGGGAACATGTGGTCATCATGCCTCCTCAAGAGGAATCGTCGCCAAAGCATTCAGAGCCAGTTTCTTCTGGTTGCAGGCGAATGAAATGGCGAAGGAAATGGTCGACCGATGCGAACGTTTTCAATTCTACTCGAACAAGTCTCACAAGCCAACATCCGCGCTGAAGGCAATCCCTCTTGTCTGGCCGTTTGTAGTGTGGGGATTAGATACACTCGGTCCATTCACGACAGGCCAAGGGGGATTCACACATCTCTTGGTGGCAGTCGACAAGTTCACAAAGTGGATTGAGGCCAAGCCCATCAAGAAGCTCGACGCCCTTAAGGCCATCAAGTTTGTTAGGGACATCATCTCCAGATTCGGAGTACCGCACAGCATAATCACTGACAATGGCACAAACTTTGACTCGGACAGATTCAAAGGTTTCTGTACAAGCTAAGGTATCCGAGTGGATTTTGCATCTGTGGCGCATCCCCAAACACACGGGCAAGCAAAGCGGGCGAATGGTCTTATTCTGCAAGGGTTGAAGCCTCGACTCTTGCGAGAAGTGGGACATGCTGCCAGCGCATGGGTCACCGGGCTGCCTTCGGTGCTTTGGGGTATCCGCACAACCCCAAATAGATCTACAGGGTGATCCCCGTTCTTCCTCGTTTACGAAGCAGAGGCAGTCCTTCCGAGTGACTTGCTTCACAATGCTCCACGAGTCGAACTCTTCTCCGAAGCCGAAGCAGAGCAAGCCAGGCAAGACGGAGTGGAACTTCTAGAAGAAGAGCGTGAGATGGCACTGACTCGCTCAACCATTTATCAACAAGATCTGCGGCGTTTTCATGCGCGACACGTCAGGAGCCGTACATTCCAAGCAGGCGACCTGGTGCTCCGAGTGGATCAGCAGAGACCTCACAAGCTGGCTCCCGCCTGGGAAGGACCCTTCATCATCTCCAAGGTGCTGAACAACGGAGCATATCGACTCTACAACCTCGACAGGGAAATGGACGAGCCGCGAGCATGGAACGGAGATCTCCTGAAGCGCTTCTACACGTGACCGTCGACTGAAGCAATGTAAAGAACAAGTATCATTGAAGTAATACAAAGCAGGTTGAGTTTTTGCAGACTCAAAATTCTTCCGCGTTGGCAGACCACGTCTCAAAAAAGAAAACTTAACTGCGATCCAGAATCGCCTAAGTACTAACTTTCTCCGAGTGTGCACTAAACATCGCACTCGGGGACTTAGCTGCGATCCAGAATCGTCTAAGTACTAACTTTCTCCGAGTCTGCACTAAACGTCGCACTCGGGGACTTAGCTGCGATCCAGAATCGCCTAAGTACAAACTTTTTCCAAGTGTGCACTAAACGTCGCACTCGGGGACTTAGCTGCGATCCAGAATCGCCTAAGTACTAACTTTCTTCGAGGCTGCACTAAAAATCGCACTCGGGGACTTAGCTGCGATCCAGAATCGCCTAAGTACTAACTTTCTCCGAGTGTGCACTAAACGTCGCACTCGGGGACTTAGCTGCGATCCAGAATCGCCTAAGTACAAACTTTCTCCGAGTGTGCACTAAACGTCGCACTCGGAGACTTAGCTGCGATCCAGAATCGCCTAAGTACTAATTTGTTTGACTGTGCGCTAAACGTTGCACTCGGGGACTTAGCTGCGATCAAGAATCGCCTAAGTACAAACTTTTTCCGAATATGCACTAAACGTCGCACTCGGGGACTTAGCTGCGATCCAGAATCGCCTAAGCACTAACTTTCTCCGAGTGTGCTCAAAACGTCGCACTCGGGGACTTGGCTGCGATCAAGAATCGCCTAAGTAAAAAGCTTCCTTCGAGTGTATCTTGGAGATCCACTCGGAGGCTTCGCAGACCCTCACTGAGGCTCATGTAGATGTCAAGACAACTGACAATTACATGAGTAGCAAAGACCCTCATTGAGGCTCATGTAGATGTCAAGACAACTGACAATTACATGAGTAGGAACTCGCTCCGAGTGCGACCTTACAGTCGCGCTCGAAGACTTAGCTGCGATAACGAATCGCCTAAGTAAAGAACTCCCTTCGAGTGTATCCTAGAGATCCACTCGGAGGCTTAGCAGACCCTCATTGAGGCTCATGCAGATGTCAAGAGAACTGACAACTACATGCTCCGCCTGTTTGCCACTGGCTCCACCAAGAAAAGCCAAACAGAAACCACGAGCCAAAATCGTGTCAAGAATTTTTTGGCAAAGGAAGAGCAAAATATTCGATTCGAATTCAAAGTTGGTTTAAAGATAGTCGGTTCGGTGTAGATCAAGCTTATCCACACCGAACCACGAATGTGACGGCAAACAGCAGTGGCCAAAGTTTGATACAAGTACCACTCGGCATACCGAGGTAAAGTTTTTTAAGCGTCGTCAGGACTGGCACTGGGACTGGCAGGCTCCACGAAAGTGTCGAGGTCGATCCCGTCTGCGATGCGAGTGGTGCTCTCAAGGAAGGTCTCCATGAAATCTTCGAATCGAAGCTTCTTGGTGTTGGCGACTTGCAACGCCTTTAGGTTCTCCTCGCGAGCTTCCTTGCAGTGCACTCGGACCAGCGACAGCGCCACGTCTGCACCACAGCGAGCAGCAGACTTCTTTCACGCATGCACTCGGTTCGGGATGTCCTCCAGCCGAGTCATCAACCCTTCCATCTCCCGCCGGGACTCGTCTTCGGGCCACAGCTCCTTGTCGATTTGGCCGACGACCTCTCTTAGGCGACCGATGAAAGGTCCCACTTTTCCCAGGCGAATGTGCGCTCGGAGCATGTCTCGATTGGCGTTGTCGGCAAGTGGAATGTTCGGAATAACCGACCGCTCAAAGTCAGCTGCTTCAGCCTCAGCGTCCATACAAAAATCTGCAAAGACAAGACGAGCAGAAAGTAAGCGCGGAATGAAATACACAGTCAAGAAGCACTCGGAAGAAACTTACCACCGAGCAGCGCAATCATCTTCCTAGCCCAGTCACTGACGTACTTCTCCTGCGATATGCACCGACTGTTCATCAACTTCATCTGACCCATCAGCTCAGTTCTTTGTTTCCCCATTTTCTCAATTTCGGCCACCAATGTCTTGTTTGCCTCACGGGACTCCTCCAAGGACTTCTCTCGTTCAGCAAGAGCACCCTTCACGCCAGCCAAGTCATGCACAGCTGCCTCTAGTTCTGCAGCAAGCTGAATCTTTTCAGCCTTCAGAGCGGTGTACACTGATCCCATCTCGCAAGTCTTCTGCAAATCAGCGCGAAGAGAAGGTCAAACAAATTCAACAAGGAAAACAATAAAAGCTCAAAGTTCTTCAGACCCCTGCCGACGCAAGCAGTCGACAGCGGTCTCGGGGACTACACCCAGTGGGTTCACTAAGAGTGACCCCACTGGCATGAAGCTCAAACACGTCCGCCCTATTGAGCTACATAACAAAAAACAAGCCTATGAGGCTACTACTACCCGACCTGAGTAACATTACTCTCGGGGACTACTTCCAGTAGGTGCACTCGGAGTGCCCCCACTGGTAAAATTCGGACAGATTAGTTTTGATCTGATCAAGTTAAAGAAAATGTATATAAAGACAACTACCGGTGCAAGCACTCGACAGAAGTCTCGGGGACTACACCCACTGGGTTCACTCAGAGTGAACCCACTGCAAAATAATCCTACTGTATCCGAGTATATCGCTTAAACACGCAGTGGGTTACAAGAGGAAAGCAAATACTTACTAGCGCACTTACTCGGATATCGTCCCGGAGTTCCAAACTTCACTTGTACAAAGATGCGATGGAGTCGTACGCACTCTTGGCATCACCCGCCATCAACTCCACCTGCACCATGGCTTCTTTGGCAGCTCCCACTTGATCTTCCGGGAGGCGTTGGGCGGTGTACTGGACGGTCGACGGACCTGGCACGACAAGAGACTCCTTGGGCATCCCAAGTCCTGCTCCAGTCGGTTCAGCCGCGATGAGCACCGTCTCAGTCGACAGCATCGTCTCGATTGGCGGCATGTCCATGACGGGAGCGGTGGCAGATGGAACAACCTCAAGGACAGGCACCGAAGCTTGCTCGGACCTCTTCTGGTCGCCCTCCTCCAGATGAATCACCTCTAAAGGAAGCCTGACTGAACGACGTGAGATCACAGAAAAAAGGGCAAGATCAAAGACAGAATTCGCGAAACAATAATGTAAGCTCTCGGAGTCGTCATGACGTACCTTGCTGGGAGGTGGCAACGTTGTCCGTATCCATGGGATCGTCTTCCTGGCGTGGCAGAGAAGTGGCGGAGGTAGCAGCTCTGTCGAGTAATATCCACTCGACCAATAAGCATGAGTTCAATCAAATACTGGAAGAAGATAGGAGAACAATACACTTACGTTGAGGCAACGGGAACGGCGATCCTCATCCGCGGCAAAGCCTTCCGAGGCTTGGATCCACTCGGTTTGGCCACCTTAGAAGGCTGGCCCGTGGGCTCAGCAACAGAGTCCCTGGTACTCTTTGTGCTCCGAGCACTCGGAACCACGGGAGTAGCTGGCAAGGCACTCGGAACCACAGGAGGAGCTGGCGGGGCACTCGGGGCCGCTGGAGGAGCCGACGGAATCACGGGTTCGGGACGACGCTTAGTTCGAGGCTCTGGTGGTGGGGGTGGCGAGCTCTCCTCCTCATCTTCCCCCTCTTCCTCTTCGGACTCCTCCTCCGTCTCCCCACTGTCGGAGACGTACTCGACGCTCTCCACGCTTACCCCTACTAGATGCCTTCCTCTTCCTCAGCCGGATTCCCGTTCGAGACGGGAGAAAACCAGTTGGTCCACGCCTGCACGAGATACAGTCGACAACATCAGACGTCAGACAGTGATAAAATAAAAAGCGATAAATCTAAGACAATTGTGAGCACTCGACAAGTTATACTCACCTCATTCAGAGGAGGGTTGTCCGCGCGGAAGGGCTTCACTCGCCGGGCTCCTCTGGGGTTATCGCACACGCCTGTGATGCTGCGGACCCACGCCGTCACAACCGCTCCGGTCACAAACTCGGGGTGAGTCCGAGTGGAGTCCTCAGGCCCCATGTAGTGCCACATGGCGTGGTGTCGAGCTTGCAAAGGCTGGATGCGCCGACCCAGAAAAATCTCCAGCAAATCTATGCCAGTGACTCCCTTGCGGACGACATCTACCAGCGCTTCGACCAGAGGCTGAATCTGGATCTTTTCCATCTTCGTGAGCGCAAGCTGCCTAGGCGGAGCCGGACGGTCTAGGCTAAAAGGTGGCAGTCCAGTTGCGGCATTCGGACAAGCGACGTCCTGGCAGTAGAATCAAGTCGACTGCCAGTTCCTAACGGACTTAGACAACTGAAGAGCGGGATAGCTACTTTTGTTTTTCTTCTGGAAGCCTAAGCCTCCGCAGAGCTGGAGGATATGAGTTTTGTCATCTGACTGGCTAAGTCTTTTGATGGTTTGGGATCTAGCGGAGAAGATGTGCTTAAAGAGCCCCCAATGGGGAGGACAACCAATAAAACACTCGCAAAGTACGGTGAAGGCAGAAAGATGAGCTATGGCGTTGGGAGGAAATGGTGGAGATGTGCCCCGAAGTGGTTCATGATACCTCTGAAGAAGGGATGAGGAGGCACTGAGAAGCCTCAGTACACGTGACTGAGCAGCAAGACGCGCTCCCCCTCCTAGGGCGCTGGCTCCGTCTCGCCCTCCGCCAGCAGCCTCCACGACTTGTTCTCGATCATACCTTGCTCCACCAGCTCCAGCATGTCGTCCACCGTCACCGTGGAGGGGAGGAAATCCCCCTGGATCCAACCCGCCGGCAGTGCTCGCTGTCGTCGCTGAGCAGGAGCCGCCTTCTTCTTCTTATTCCGCGCCTCGAGCTTGCTCGTCTGCCCCTTCGTCATGGTGGAGGTTGCAGATCCGCGGGGGAGGAGTGGAAGGAAGAAACTTGGGGTGTGCAGGAAGCCACGGGAGAAGCGGGACGAGTGCGAGTTATCAGGCGAGCGCAACGAGAAACCTTCGCTGGAGAGGTTCAAATAAGGTTCTCACTGGGTCACTAGCAGGTGGCCCCGAAATCTTATCCCCCGACCGGTTGCTACGATATTAGTGGAGGAGATGAAGGCGCGGTAATCGAGGCGACATAAACTACTCGATGACGATGTCGTCATCCCCGCTGAGCGCACGGCAACCGAAATTTGAGGATCCCAGAAAATCCGCCGCTGTCAGTTGACCGGTCACGTCAAAAGATTCCGCGGAAGCACTCGGTCTCTCACGGTTCGTTTCACAGATATATCCACTCGGATCACTGGTCAAGAGGATAAAATGGATTGAGGCAAACAACGCCAAAGTCGCATCCATACCAGTCGGATCCGTACTCCAAGCGTCGGTTGGTCGTTCCAACCCCGATCCATTCGAGGACTACTGATGGGGTTATAGTCCCAGGGTAGGGTCATAGGCCTACCCTATAGGTCCTGCCCAAGGACTACCCTTCATAAGGGACAAGGCACCTAGTCAGTTCCGACAGATGTATGCTGGATAGCGGTCGATGTGTGGAGTAATAGTAGTAGATGCAGAAAGTATCGGTCTACTTGTCTCGGATGTGATGCCTATATGTATGATCATTGCCTTAGATATCGTCATGACTTTGCGTGGTTCTGTCAATTGCTCGACAGTAATTTGTTCACCCACCGTAATACTTGCTATTTTGAGAGAAGCCTCTTGTGAACACTATGGCCCCCGGGTCTACTCCACACCATATTTTTAGCCTTACACTTTTACTTTGTTGCACTTTCTGCCTTCAGATCTCACTTTGCAATCAATCTTGAAGGGATTGAGAACCCCTTTATAGCATTGGGTGCAAGCTCTTTGTGTTTGTGCAGGTACTTTGGACTTGACGAGATTCTCCTACTGGATTGATACCTTGGTTTTCAACAGAGGGAAATACTTACTACTCCTGTGCTGCATCGCCCTTTCCTCTTCAAGGGAAAAAACAACGCAAGCTCAAGGGGTGACAAAAAGGTTTTTGTCGCCGTAGCAGAAGGATTTCTGGCGCTGTTGTCGGGGAGGGTCAAGTCAAGAACTCATCCAAGTAAGTGTCGCAAACTCATCTCTTGCATTTACTTTTTTGCCTCTCGTTTTCCTCTCCCCCACTTCTGAAAAACAAAAATTTACAAAAAAATATTTGCCTTTTTATTTGCCTTTTTCGTTCGCCCATTTCTCTCGCGTGCTCTTTGCTCGCTTGTGTGCTTGCTTGCTTGCCGAAGTCACCATGAATGAAAACACCAAACTTTGTGACTTCTCGAATACTAATAATAAGGATTTTATTAGTACTCCGATTGCTCCCGCCACTAGTGCAGAGTCATACGAAATCAATGCTGCTTTGCTGAATCTTGTTATGAAAGAGCAATTATCTGGCCTTCCTAGTGAAGATTCCGTATCCCATCTCAATACCTTCATTGAGCTTTGTGATATGCAAAAGAAGAAAGATGTGGACAATGATGTGATTAAATTGAAGCAAAAACTTGGTTTTCGTCTTTGCCCAAAAATAGTATCGATTCTTGGGATAAGTGCAAAGATGCTTATATATCCAAGTATTTTCTGCCCGCTAAGATTATCTCTCTCCATAATGATATCATGGATTTTAAGCAACTTGATCATGAACATGTTGCACAATCTTGGGAGAGAATGAAAATGATGATTAGAAATTGTCCCGCTCATGGCTTGAGCCTTTGGATGATTACACAAATCTTTTACGCTGGCTTGAATTTCGCTTCTAGAAATATCTTGGACTCTGCCTCACGTGGAACGTTCATGGAAATCACGTTAGGAGAAGCCACAAAACTCCTAGACAATATCATGAAAAACTACTCTTAGTTGCACACTGAAAGGTCACCTACTAGTAAGAAAGTACACACTATAGAAGAAATTAACTCGTTGAGTGCTAAGATGGATGAGTTAATGAATTTGGTTGCAAATAGAAGTGCTCCTTTAGATCCTAATGATATGCCCTTGTCTTCCTTGATTGAGAGTAGCAATGCTAGCTTGGACGTTAATTTTGTTGGTAGGAATAATTTTGGCAACAACAATGCTTTTAGAGGAAACTATGTTCCTAGGCCTTTTCCTAGTAACTCCTCTAATAACTTTGGAAACTCTTACAAGAACACTCATGGAAATTACTATATATTACCCTCTGATCTAGAGAGTAATATCAAAGAGTTTATCAACTCGCAAAAGATTTTCAATGCGTCCATAGAGGAAAAACTACTCAAAATTGACGATTTGGTGTGACGCCCTCGGCTTAGTCGTACGCTAAACATACATGCAAATGCGTACGATCAAACCCAAGGACTCACGGAGAGATATCACAACACAACTCTAGACACAAATAAAATAACATCAGCTTCATATTACAAGCCAGGGGCCTCGAGGGCTAGAATATGAAAGCTCGACAAACACACGAGTCAGCGGAAGCAACAAATATCTGAGTACAGACATAAAACAAGGGGTGCCTTAGAGAAGGCTAGCACAAAAGATACAACGATCGAACGAGGCGAGGCCTCCTGCCTGGGAACCTCCTAACTACTCCTGATCATCAGCGGCCTCCACGTAGTAGTAGGCACCGTCGGGGTAGCAGTCGTCGGCGACGGGGACCTCCATCTCCTGCGCTTCATCATCTGGTCGCAGCAAACGGATCAAGGGAACAAGGGGGAGCAAAGCAGCGGTGAGTACTCATCCAAAGTACTCGCAAGTCTTACATCAGAACTATTCTAATTATGCATCAGTATCAAAGAAGGGGGGGTTATATGTGGACTGACTGCAGCAATGCGAGAATAGAGAGAGAAGGCCTAGTCCTATCGAAGACTAGCATCTTCAGGGTCTTGCAGCAATAGACGAGAGTAGAACAGGGGGGGTAACACATTAATAGTCATATTGTTGCAGCAATATTAAAGTGAGGTCACGCCTAAAGATCCTCCCTCGACTCCCTGCGAGGAAGCAATCCCGAGGCAAACTAATTCCAGTTAAGTAACAAATGTAGTTGTATAAGATCGGGGCACAACTCCAAGTCGTCCTGTAACCGTGGACACGGCTATCCGAATAGTTAATTTTCATCCCTACAGGGGTGCACCACATGTCCCGTCACGCTCGATAACACTCTGGCCGGACATACTTTTCTGGGTCCTGCCCGGCCTCGGAATATCGACACATCGCAGCCCCACCTAAGACTAATCAGAGAGGCCAGCCCGCCGGTCTAAATCCTAAGCACAAAGGGTTCATGGGCCCAGTTCCCCTTCACGCTCCTGCACGTGGCGTGGGAGGCCGACGTCAGTCCTAGCATCCCTTAATCACAAGCGCGATGCATCTCGGGACCACTCGGGCGCGCGCCGCTACACTGCTGGCATCTAAAAAGCTTCGGCTGATACCGCGACGTCGAGTACCCATAATTCTTCCCGCGTAGCCGGTTAGTGCGAAAAGGTCTCCGACCAACCCAGATCAAATACCCAAATCCATTAGCATTTTAATTAGGCCAGCAACACAGTCTCACGGGAATCCACCCGGCTTACAACTAATCACCAATGATCCCAGTAACATGGTCGAGTAACTGTGTGGTCGTAACATCGGGGGGAATCCGAGGTATCACCCTCGTTGGATCCCGAACGATGTACCCGTCAAGGTGGGCTTAGAGGAATCACCCTCGGGGGTCCCACACTCGCGAGGTGGCACGACAGAGACGTTATCGGAAATGGTGAAAGAGGAATCACCCCCTATAACCACGACCGACTAGCTATACTACAGAGATATCATCAGGAGTACTTAGCGAGGTGTCACCCTCGGTACCCGACAGTATCCCTGTAGCGTCGTACAACGAAGGGAGGTGAACGTGCTGTGTCGGGTCTGGCTCGTCGATCAGAGATCGAGATTTGAAAACAAGCGGGGCAACTGATCTACGGGGTCAGAGGGGATGACTGCTCCACCTATACTAAGCATATTAAAGGTACAGGACTGAAAGTAGCAGTTCATCATAAACAGGCTATGCATCAGATATAGGAGCTAACTACAACAGTAGCAAAATACTAATGCAAGTAGTAGGAAGAAAGACATAGGCGATATAGGAATGATCAAGGGGAGTTTGCTTGCGTTGCTGCTCTGCGGCAAAGGACTGATCGGCAGGGTCGTAGATGTACCCGGCAGCAGCGTCAGTCTCGGGGTCTACCGGTAAGAAGAGGGGGAAGAAACAATAAATAATAGCACCGATGCAACACAAAGCATGACATGGAAATATGCAGGCTAGACAGGAGCTAACGCAGGAACATCCGTCATAGACGGGTCGGAAGAATATCTGACGATATTTTCCGGGTCTCGGGCTACTACCGGTTACACTGGAAACGATGGAAAAGTTCCATGTTTGCTATGCTAGGGACGCGTGACAGACGAACGGGCCGTGCATCCGGGTTCGTCTCGCTTTGCTGATCAACTTTCATGTTGAAATTATTTTGATCTGACTTACGGATTATTTAATATTAATTTTCAAAGTTTTATTAATTATTTAGGAATTAAAAACAGATTTAAAAGATTTAGTAAAATCCTATTATGACATCATCGCGATGTCATGCTGACATCACATTTGACTGGTCAACTGACCAGCGGGTCCCGAACGTCATAGGCACAAGTTTTATTTAAGATTAAATATTTATTAATCAGATTAATTCAACGAGGGACCCACGTGTCATACTCTAATTATGTTAATTAATTATTTTAACTAATATATCTATTTATTTATTTATTTTAAGAAAACATTATTTTTAATTATCGCGCGGGGCCTCCCTGTCATTGACAGCGGTGCATTGGCCCCACCGGTAAGTGGCTTAAGGTTATTTTCTCATTTATTTTTATTAGATACCTAACCGTTCAAATACCGTATTCCTCTAATTATCCAAATACACAAATACATACATCACATCTCATACATACATACATACATACATACGCATCTAATACACCATTTATTCTTTTTCATTTATCTTTTCTCTCACAACACTCATCTCTCTCTCTCTGTTAACACAGACACAACTTTCTCTAACACCACCTAGAAGAACCAAATACTCAAATCCTCCTACCGGAGTCCACCGTCGACGGATCGAGGCCCCGTTTGCCGGAACGGAACCGTGACGTCGAGGGGAACGACAAGGTGGGAGGAGCCCGAGGAGGGGCTCACCGACGGTGACGTGACGGCCCGGTGAAGCCGGAGTTCGCACGAAGTGACGGTGGAGACGGTGACGGTGAGGTTCCGGTGGTGATGTGCCGGCGAGGAGGAGCCGGTGAGGAGGGCCCCCCGGAGATGGAGCCGCCGGCGGGATGGGGAGGGCCCCGGCCGCCGGATCCGGAGGGGGAGGTGGGCAAGGAGGCCGTGGGGGGGAGGAGGTGGCCGTGGGGGAGGAGGTGGATGAGGGGCCGTCGGGGAGGGGGCGGTGGAGGGAGAAGGCCGGCGGGAGGCGGAGTGGCCGCCGGGGGGCTGCCGGCGGGAGGGTGGTCGCCCGCCGGGGAGGGAGAGGGGCGAGGTGGAGGCGCTCTGGGGGGATAGGAGGGGGCGACGTGAGAGGGGATGGGGGGCTCTCGGTTGGTGGGGGGGCCGAGAGAGAGGGAGTGGAGGGAGTTACGGGATGGGAGGAGGGAGTGTCGGTGGGGGGTGGGGCCCCCCCATGAGGGGGTGGCTGGCGGCGGCGTACAGGGGAGGGGAGGGAGCTGGCGTGGGGAGGCTGCTCCCTCGCCAGGGGCTAGGGTTTGGCCGGTTGGGCCGGTGGGAGGCCCAGCTGGGCCGGGGGAGTGGGGTTGTTTTCATTTTTTTTTGTTTTATTTTGTTTTTGTTTTACCTTTTCCTTTTCTTATTATTTCTTTCTTTCAGTTTTCTTTTCTTTCTTTTAGCATTATTATTTCTTTAATACTTTCCCCTTGCATATATATCCCTTTAACACTTGTAATGAACCGATAAAGTGCTTCCCTTTGCTTTCAATTCATCGATCCGGACAGACGCGAATCAACGCGGGTCTGAGATGGGAATTCGATGACGTGGCATCATTAGCGGTCGATCACTGTAGCTTAATTACAATCACTACTGTAGCAAAAGTCGAGGATGTCACAATTCTCCCCTACTAACAAGAATTCTCGTCCCGAGAATTAAGAGGTAGAGGGAAAGAGCCCGGGGTATTCATCACGAAGATGATCCTCGCGTTCCCAAGTGGCTTCATCTTCAGAGTGATTTGACCACTGCACCTTAAGGAACTTAGTGACCTTGCGACGAGTCTTACGTCCAGCTTGGTCGAGAATGCGGACCGGGTGCTCTTTATAAGAGAGGTCTTGTTGGAGCTCTAGCATATCGTGATCCACTGCTCGAATAGGGTCCTTGAAGCAGCGACGGAGCTGAGAAACATGGAAGACATCGTGAACCTGAGAAAGGTTCGCCGGCAGTTCCAATTGATAAGCCACTCTTCCACGCCTTTCGAGAACAGTGAAAGGACCAATATAACGAGGAGCTAACTTGCCCTTGATTCCGAAACGGTGTGCACCTCTCATTGGTGTGACACGAAGATAAGCCTTTTCGCCAGGTTGATAGACCATATCTTGATGATGACGGTCATACTGACTCTTCTGACGAGACTGAGCAGCCTTCAGATTCTCATGAATAATGCAGACGTGATCTTCGGCATGTTGAATAATATCCGGACCGAAGAGTGATCGTTCCCTAGTTTCTGACCAATTCAGAGGAGTCCGACACCTTCGCCCATACAATACTTCGAAAGGGGCCATCTTCAGGCTAGCTTGATAGCTATTGTTGTAAGAGAACTCGGCATACGGGAGAGATTCCTCCCATTTCTTACCGAAAGAAATGACACAAGCTCGAAGCATGTCCTCAAGAATTTGGTTGACTCGTTCAACTTGTCCCTGGGATTGAGGATGAAATGCAGTGCTGAAGGACAAATGAGTCCCCATAGCCTTCTGAAAACTTTCCCAGAATTTTGAAGTAAACAAGCTGCCACGGTCCGAACTGATCACCAACGGAATACCGTGAAGTGAAACAACTCTTGACATATAAAGATCTGCCAGTTGACTAGCATTAATCGTTTCTTTGACGGCTAGGAAATGTGCAACTTTAGACAGTCGATCAATGACGACAAGGATAGCATCATTACCTTTCTGAGATCTGGGAAAACCAGTGACAAAGTCCATTTCAACGTGATCCCATTTCCACTCGGGAATAGAGATAGGTTGCAGAGTTCCCGCAGGCTTTTGGTGTTCTGCTTTGATAGGCCGGCATATATCACATTCTGCCACATAGCGCGCAATGTCTTGTTTCATATTGGGCCACCAGAATCTTTGCCGGATGTCTTGGTACATCTTGGTACTACCCGGGTGAATAGACAATGGTGTGTCATGAGCTTCTTCCATCACCTTCCCAGTCATCCTGAGATTTTCCTTCTTGTTTGGGACGAATAGGCGACCCTTGAAATACAAGGCGCCACCTTCATCAATGGTGAAAAAGGAGGGTTTACCCTTTGCAATATAGCTCTTAATCCTGTCGACATCATCGTCAAAGTTCTGTATATTCTTTATGGAGCTCACAAGATCTGGTTCAACCACTAGGTTACTGAGGGAACCCTGATTAACAACACGAAGGTTCATCTTTTGATACTCTTCAGGAGGCGGCACAAGGTAACCCTGAGGAATAATGTGGAGGTTCAGCTTACGGAATTCCTCTTGCAGACGATCGTGAACCTGATGAACCTGGAGGTGGTTGCAGTATGACTTGCGACTTAAGGCATCAGCCATTACATTAGCCTTGCCAGGGGTATATGATATACTACAGTCAAAATCTGCTATACGCTCCATCCATCTTTGTTGACGCAGGTTCAGCTCCGGTTGAGTGAACAAGTACTTCAAACTTTGATGGTCGGTGTAGATTTCACAGCGATTACCGACAAGGTATTGTCGCCATTCCTTCAATGCATGAATGACTGCGGCAAGCTCGAGATCATGAACTGGGTAGTTCTCTTCATGAGCACGCAGTTGACGTGAAGCATAAGCGATCACCTTGCGATCCTGCATTAGGACACAACCTATTCCTTGACGAGAAGCATCACAGTATATGACGAAATCCCTTTTCGTATCTGGAGGAGCAAGTACTGGAGCGGACGTCAGTTTGTCCTTGAGCGCCTGGAAACTTTCCTGACATTTATCAGTCCATTCATACTTAACACCTTTGTGAAGCAGGTTGGATAAGGGCTTCGCAATCTTAGAGAAGTTCTCGACGAATCGACGGCAATAGCTGGCGAGTCCGAGAAAACTTCTGACTTGCTTGACATTCTTCGGGGGAGTCCAGTCAAGAATAGCTTGAATTCGTTCAGGGTTGACCGCAATACCATCCTTGGAAATCACATGACCAAGGTAAGTCACTTCGTCTAGCCAGAACTCACATTTGGAATACTTCGCATAGAGTTTATGCTCCCAAAGCTTATCCAGTACAAGACGAAGATGTCCAGCATGCTCTTCTTTGTTCTTCGAAAACACCAGAATATCATCCAGATATACCACGACAAATTTGTCGAGGTAGTCCATGAATATATAATTCATCAATCGAGAGAAAGTTGCCGGTGCATTGGTTAAGCCGAAGGACATGACGGTGTACTCGTATGATCCATATCGAGTAACAAAGGCGGTCTTTGGAATATCCTCTTTGCGAACACGGATCTGGTGGTATCCCAATCTCAAGTCGAGCTTAGAGAAAACGGTGGAACCAGCAAGTTGATCATACAAATCATTTATCCGCGGGAGAGGATATTTGTTTTGAATGGTGGCCTGGTTGATAGGACGATAGTCTTGAACCAATCGATTTGTCCCATCCTTCTTCTTAACAAAGAGAGAAGGTGCTCCCCAAGCAGAGGAACTCGGACGGATGAAACCCAGACGGAGCGAGTTGTCAATTTCTTGCTTAAGTTCAAGGAGTTCATGTGGTGGCATTTTATAAGGACGCTTGGCAATAGGAGTGGTACCGGGTACCAAGTCAATGACAAACTCGACAGCTCGAGCAGGGGGAATCCCCGGAAGTTCTTCTGGAAAGACATCTTGGAACTCTCGGACCACTGGAATGTTTTCAATCCCTTCAAGAGGCGACGCATTTAATGCATTCAAGGCATACAGCCGTGCCTCAGCATTACGGACGAGATGAGCATGGTAGCTTACGAGTTCATCTGAAGGGTGTAGGAGGTGGACGGTTTTGGTGGCACAAACGATCGATGCCGTATGAGCTTTCAACCAGTCCATCCCCAATATGAGATCAATGTTGGATGACTTTAGTAGGATGGGGTTGGCAAGGAATTCTAATCCTTCAATTTCAACTGGAACATGGGGGCAAACCACAGAGGTTCGGCATTCGCCCCCAGGGGTGTTTACCACTATCGGGAGGTTCATCTCTTCGCTCCTAATGTCATGCATGTATGCAAAATTTTCCGACATAAAGGAATGCGATGCTCCTGTATCAAACAATACAGAAGCAGGTACTGAGTTAACGAGAAGTGTACCCATCACGGTAGCAGGCTGGTCTTGAGCTTGACCCATATCAATGTTGTTGGCCTGACCACGAACATAAGCAGGCTTAGCGTTGAAGTTGCGGTTCTGGTTGTTGCCACGGCCAGTTGCGGGAAGTGCCAGCTGATTCTGATTCTGCCTGCAGTCTCTAGCACGGTGACCTGGACGGCCACACTTGAAGCACAGCCCGTCCTCGGGACGGGAAGGAGGAACTCGAGGCGGTGGAGCTGGAAGCCTCGGCTGCCTAGGTGGTGGAGGAGGCAGGCGAGGTGCAGCATAGGACGGCCTCGGAGTAGGAGCAGGTGCATGGTACATGTTGTTGGGAATCCAGATCTTCCGCTTCTGTGCAGATGAGCCCGAAGATGAGCCCATGTCACGGTTGCGCTTGCTGCTATCTTTGTATTCCTGCAGACCAGTCTCAACCTGAATAGCCTTGTTCACGAGGGTGGCGAAATCAGCATAGTCCTGAACGAGGAGTGTCAGCTTGATATCAGGGTGGAGGCCTTCACGGAACTTCTCCTGCCTGCGTGCATCAGTCGCAATGTCTTCTTCAGCTTAGCGAGATAATTCCAGAAATTCCCGCTGATAAGCATCCACAGTCTTGTTGCCCTGGACCAAGTTGCGGAACTCACGCTTCTTCCGGTCCATGATTCCCTGGGGAATGTATCGAGCACGGAAAGCAGCCTTGAACTCTACCCAAGTGATGATAGTTCCATCGGGCTGAGAGCGCCTGTGGCTGTCCCACCATTGAGCAGCGGGACCCTTCAGAAAGTAGGCGGCAAAGTTGACATAGCTCGCCAGGGGCACATTGGCAGACTCTAGCTCATAAGAAATGTCACGGAGCCAGTCATCAGCATCAAGAGGCTGAGTTGAGCTGCGGTAGATCGCAGGGTTGAGACGGCAGAAGTCTTGCAGTGTCACGCCTTGTGGTTGGTTCAGGTTCGGCCTTTGGAACTGATCCATGAGCCCTTGCATAAACTGGCGGTTCAGCTCAAACTGTTGGATCATCCCCGCCATATACTCAGGAGGCGGGGGTGGTGCATCGTTGGCACGGCCACGCGGGCGGCCAGCTGGTCTAACCATCCTGTTAAATATTTAGCAGGGGTAGTTTAGCTTAAAGTAATTGAAAGGCATCGCACGCATTCATGAAGTAACCAAGCATAACGAAAGGGAAATGCGATAGATACTCCATAGTAGCTGAGTTCGACATACAGACCCATACATAAGTTCGATTACAGACTAATGATTAAAAACTCGAAATTTGGCGATAGCCCGAACGCATTTGACGATACCCTGGACTCACTAGGCGGCGCGCAGGCACGCGATGGAAGAGTACCACAACGAGATGTAGCGATAAGACTACATCAACGTCGGAGAGGACGAACGAATCCTGGTAGCTGGCGGTGATAGAAGGTAGGGACAGGACCCTGTGTCCCGTTGTGACTCTGGTGATGGTACCGCATCCAGTCGAGGAGCTGAGGTCCAAGTGCAGGGGTTCTACCCCCAACATCTGTCCACTCGAGAGCTGATGGTAGCTCTGTCCTGCTCGGCTCGCGGATGCGCAAAGGGGGATCCCTCGGACAGTGTGATGGCTGCAGCTCTGTCAACGCGTCGTAAAGACGAGCGCGTGTAGCATACAACTCCACAGTCAGAGCTCGGAAAGCACGATCCATTGCCTCAGTGTACTGCACCAAAATCCGCGCGTCGTAGCGACGCGTCACGTAGGGGGCGCAGACAGCGACGTAGGAACGGTCGCTGCGCTCCCGAACGTCAGAAGCGTAGGCAGTGAGATCAGATCCAGTCTCATCCCCAGCAGGAGCATGCGGGATGTATCTGAAAGGGCTCTCCTCCAGGTGAGGGTACGCTCCACGGAGTCGGGTGATGGCGATGTAGGCCGCATCGTGGACGGCCATCTCGACCGACACTCCAATACCACAGAACACGTGGCGCTCGAGGGTCTCACCGCCCCTCTGGTCGAAGATGCGAACCTCAGCCTGGTACTGGTACTGGTTGTACTCGCGGAAATCCTCGAACACAGTGTACTCGGGGTACCAGCGATATCCCAGCCTGGTCAGGAGATCGACCAAAACGGCCGGGAACCCAGTCGTCTCGGTGGCCTGTGTCAGGCGCACGTGCTGTCTTGCGGGACGCATCTGAAAATAGGATTGACGGATGTCAATGACAGTGTGTGTAATACATATTCACGAGAGAAAGAGTAGATAGTCCAGCGCTCCGGATTGATGTGATTCGAGAACCTAATGTTAGAGTTAGTAAAATCTTTGACCCGAAAGAGAAGAGAAAGTAGAGCCCAGAGTATAGGAAAGGAGTAAAAGGTACTAATACCACCCAATTGAGATGTGGGCCCGTAAGCCACAACATCAGCGTTAGTAAAGTTTTTCAAACACTAGACTCAACTTCGGCCAAGGAGTTGGAAAGGGGGCTACCTACAGGCAGTTGGCTCTGATACCAACTAGTGACGCCCTCGGCTTAGTCGTACGCTAAACATACACGCAAATGCGTACGATCAAACCCAAGGACTCACGGGGAGATATCACAACACAACTCTAGACACAAATAAAATAACATCAGCTTCATATTACAAGCCAGGGGCCTCGAGGGCTAGAATACGAAAGCTCGACAAACACACGAGTCAGCGGAAGCAACAAATATCTGAGTACAGACATAAAACAAGGGGTGCCTTAGAGAAGGCTAGCACAAAAGATACAACGATCGAACGAGGCGAGGCCTCCTGCCTGGGAACCTCCTAACTACTCCTGATCATCAGCGGCCTCCACGTAGTAGTAGGCACCGTCGGGGTAGCAGTCGTCGGCGACGGGGACCTCCATCTCCTGCGCTTCATCATCTGGTCGCAGCAAACGGATCAAGGGAACAAGGGGGGAGCAAAGCAGCGGTGAGTACTCATCCAAAGTACTCGCAAGTCTTACATCAGAACTATTCTAATTATGCATCAGTATCAAAGAAGGGGGGGGGTATATGTGGACTGACTGCAGCAATGCAAGAATAGAGAGAGAAGGCCTAGTCCTATCGAAGACTAGCATCTTCAGGGTCTTGCAGCAATAGACGAGAGTAGAACAGGGGGGGTAACACATTAATAGTCATATTGTTGCAGCAATATTAAAGTGAGGTCACGCCTAAAGATCCTCCCTCGACTCCCTGCGAGGAAGCAATCCCGAGGCAAACTAATTCCAGTTAAGTAACAAATGTAGTTGTATAAGATCGGGGCACAACTCCAAGTCGTCCTGTAACCGTGGACACGGCTATCCGAATAGTTAATTTTCATCCCTACAGGGGTGCACCACATGTCCCGTCACGCTCGATAACACTCTGGCCGGACATACTTTTCTGGGTCCTGCCCGGCCTCGGAATATCGACACGTCGCAGCCCCACCTAAGACTAATCAGAGAGGCCAGCCCGCCGGTCTAAATCCTAAGCACAAAGGGTTCATGGGCCCAGTTCCCCTTCACGCTCCTGCACGTGGCGTGGGCGGCCGACGTCAGTCCTAGCATCCCTTAATCACAAGCGCGATGCATCTCGGGACCACTCGGGCGCGCGCCGCTACACTGCTGGCATCTGAAAAGCTTCGGCTGATACCGCGACGTCGAGTACCCATAATTCTTCCCGCGTAGCCGGTTAGTGCGAAAAGGTCTCCGACCAACCCAGATCAAATACCCAAATCCATTAGCATTTTAATTAGGCCAGCAACACAGTCTCACGGGAATCCACCCGGCTTACAACTAATCACCAATGATCCCAGTAACATGGTCGAGTAACTGTGTGGTCGTAACATCGGGGGGAATCCGAGGTATCACCCTCGTTGGATCCCGAACGATGTACCCGTCAAGGTGGGCTTAGAGGAATCACCCTCGGGGGTCCCACACTCGCGAGGTGGCACGACAGAGACGTTATCGGAAATGGTGAAAGAGGAATCACCCCCTATAACCACGACCGACTAGCTATACTACAGAGATATCATCAGGAGTACTTAGCGAGGTGTCACCCTCGGTACCCGACAGTATCCCTGTAGCGTCGTACAACGAAGGGAGGTGAACGTGCTGTGTCGGGTCTGGCTCGTCGATCAGAGATCGAGATTTGAAAACAAGCGGGGCAACTGATCTACGGGGTCAGAGGGGATGACTGCTCCACCTATACTAAGCATATTAAAGGTACAGGACTGAAAGTAGCAGTTCATCATAAACAGGCTATGCATCAGATATAGGAGCTAACTACAACAGTAGCAAAATACTAATGCAAGCAGTAGGAAGAAAGACATAGGCGATATAGGAATGATCAAGGGGAGTTTGCTTGCGTTGCTGCTCTGCGGCAAAGGACTGATCGGCAGGGTCGTAGATGTACCCGGCAGCAGCGTCAGTCTCGGGGTCTACCGGTAAGAAGAGGGGGAAGAAACAATAAATAATAGCACCGATGCAACACAAAGCATGACATGGAAATATGCAGGCTAGACAGGAGCTAACGCAGGAACATCCGTCATAGACGGGTCGGAAGAATATCTGACGATATTTTCCGGGTCTCGGGCTACTACCGGTTACACTGGAAACGATGGAAAAGTTCCATGTTTGCTATGCTAGGGACGCGTGACAGACGAACGGGCCGTGCATCCGGGTTCGTCTCGCTTTGCTGATCAACTTTCATGTTGAAATTATTTTGATCTGACTTACGGATTATTTAATATTAATTTTCAAAGTTTTATTAATTATTTAGGAATTAAAAACAGATTTAAAAGATTTAGTAAAATCCTATTATGACATCATCGCGATGTCATGCTGACATCACATTTGACTGGTCAACTGACCAGCGGGTCCCGAACGTCATAGGCACAAGTTTTATTTAAGATTAAATATTTATTAATCAGATTAATTCAACGAGGGACCCACGTGTCATACTCTAATTATGTTAATTAATTATTTTAACTAATATATCTATTTATTTATTTATTTTAAGAAAACATTATTTTTAATTATCGCGCGGGGCCTCCCTGTCATTGACAGCGGTGCATTGGCCCCACCGGTAAGTGGCTTAAGGTTATTTTCTCATTTATTTTTATTAGATACCTAACCGTTCAAATACCGTATTCCTCTAATTATCCAAATACACAAATACATACATCACATCTCATACATACATACATACATACATACGCATCTAATACACCATTTATTCTTTTTCATTTATCTTTTCTCTCACAACACTCATCTCTCTCTCTCTGTTAACACAAACACAACTTTCTCTAACACCACCTAGAAGAACCAAATACTCAAATCCTCCTACCGGAGTCCACCGTCGACGGATCGAGGCCCCGTTTGCCGGAACGGAACCGTGACGTCGAGGGGAACGACAAGGTGGGAGGAGCCCGAGGAGGGGCTCACCGACGGTGACGTGACGGCCCGGTGAAGCCGGAGTTCGCACGAAGTGACGGTGGAGACGGTGACGGTGAGGTTCCGGTGGTGATGTGCCGGCGAGGAGGAGCCGGTGAGGAGGGCCCCCCGGAGATGGAGCCGCCGGCGGGATGGGGAGGGCCCCAGCCACCGGATCCGGAGGGGGAGGTGGGCAAGGAGGCCGTGGGGGGGAGGAGGTGGCCGTGGGGGAGGAGGTGGATGAGGGGCCGTCGGGGAGGGGGCGGTGGAGGGAGAAGGCCGGCGGGAGGCGGAGTGGCCGCCGGGGGGCTGCCGGCGGGAGGGTGGTCGCCGGCCGGGGAGGGAGAGGGGCGAGGTGGAGGCGCTCTGGGGGGATAGGAGGGGGCGACGTGAGAGGGGATGGGGGGCTCTTGGTTGGTGGGGGGGCCGAGAGAGAGGGAGTGGAGGGAGTTACGGGATGGGAGGAGGGAGTGTCGGTGGGGGGTGGGGCCCCCCCACGAGGGGGTGGCTGGCGGCGGCGTACAGGGGAGGGGAGGGAGCTGGCGTGGGGAGGCTGCTCCCTCGCCAGGGGCTAGGGTTTGGCCGGTTGGGCCGGTGGGAGGCCCAGCTGGGCCGGGGGAGTGGGGTTGTTTTCATTTTTTTTTTGTTTTATTTTGTTTTTGTTTTACCTTTTCCTTTTCTTATTATTTCTTTCTTTCAGTTTTCTTTTCTTTCTTTTAGCATTATTGTTTCTTTAATACTTTCCCCTTACATATATATCCCTTTAACACTTGTAATGAACCGATAAAGTGCTTCCCTTTGCTTTCAATTCATCGATCCGGACAGACGCGAATCAACGCGGGTCTGAGATGGGAATTCGATGACGTGGCATCATTAGCGGTCGATCACTGTAGCTTAATTACAATCACTACTGTAGCAAAAGTCGAGGATGTCACATTTGGCTAAGAGCGTTGATAGAATATCTAGTGATATTGATGCTTTGGAAGTTAGATGTGCTCTTCCCAAGATCAATATGGATGAAACTTCGAAAGCTATGCGTGTTTCCATGATTGAGAGCAAAGAAAGAACCGCCCAAATTCGTGCTAGATATGAATGGCTTAAAAAGGCGTGTTCTCGTGATAAGAATCACGAAGATCTTAAAGTGCTTAGTGTGACTCCCATTGAATCTTTGTTTTCTTGTGTCAAACCCAATGATGATGGGGCTGGATATGAATCCACTTTAGTTGAAAAGAGCCCCAATGATTCGGAGTCCATCTATCTTGATGCTAAAAGCATTGAAAGTGGAGTAGAAGATATTAAAACTTTGAGTAGTAATGAAATTACTACTTTGGATTTCAAGGAATTCAATTATGATAGTTGCTCCCTGATTGAATGCATTTCCTTGATGCAATCCATGCTAAACTCTCCACACGCTTATAGCCAAAACAAGTCCTTTACCGATCATATCGTTGAGGCTATGATAAAATCTCTTGAAGAGAAATTTGAATTGGAAGTCTCTATCCCTAGGAAGCTTCATGATGAGTGGGAACCTACTATCAAAATCAAAATAAAAAACTATGAATGCAATGCTTTGTGTGATTTGGGTGCTGGTGTTTCCGCGATTCCAAAGTCTTTGTGTGATGTTCTGGGTTTTAATGAGATTGAAGAGTGTTCTCTCAATTTGCATCTTGCGGATTCTACTGTCAAGAAACCCATGGGAAGGATCAATGATGTTCTTATTATTGCAAATAGGAACTATGTACCCATGGATTTCATTGTGCTTGACATTGATTGCAATCCTACTTGCCCTATTATTCTTGGTAGACCTTTCCTAAGGACTATCGGTGCTATCAACGATATGAAGGAAGGGAATATTAGATTTCAATTTACTTTAAAGAAGGGCATGAAGCACTTTCCTAGAAAGAAAATAAGATTGCCTTATGAATGCATGATGAGGGCTACTTAAGGTTTGAGCACCAAAGACGACGATACGTGATTCTATCGCCTTATGCCTAGCTAAGGACGTTAAACAATAGCGCTTGTTGGGAGGCAACCCAATGAATTTATCTTTTTCTTTCTATTTTGTTGCGTCCACACCATCATAATTCTGTTGTGATTGTGTTTTTTGTGTTTCTTTTTGTGTTTGAGCCAAGCAAAACCTTTATGACTAGTCTTTGTGAGGGTTGTTTAATCTTGCTGGAAAAAAAAAGAAACTTTTCGCTCACGGGTTGATTTTTAATTTTTATTCAGAAAGAGATTTTGAGTTGATTCTTTTTGCTGCTGGTTGATATGCCTTTTGATTCTTTTTGCTGCTGGTTGATATGCCTTTTTCCCAGGCATTCGTAATGTTTCAGAATTTTTGAGGTACCAGAAGTATACGAAGTATACATATTGCTACATACTGGTCTGTTTTTTACAGATTCTGTTTTTGTTGAGTTGGTTGCTTGTTTTGATGAAACTATGGATAGTATCGGGGGGTACTAGCCATGGAAAAGTGAGAATATAGTATCCCAACACCAATATAGATAGAATTCAAGTTTCTACAGTACATAAAGTGGTGGTAGTTTGTTTTCTTATGCTAATGTTATCACGAGTTTCTGTTTAAGTTTTGTGTTGTGAAGTTTTCAAGTTTTGGGTGATGTTCTCATGGAAAAAGAGATAAGGAGTGGAAATAGCTCGAGCTTGGGGATGCCCAAGGCATCCCCATCCAAATTCAAGGACACCAAAAAGCCTAAGCTTGGGGATGCCCCGGGAAGGCATCCCCTCTTTCGTCTTCAATCCATCGGTAACGTTACTTGGAGCTATATTTTTATTCACCACATGATATGTGTTTTTCTTGGAGCGTCTTGTATCTTAGGAGTCTTTTCTTTTTGTTGTGTCACAATCATCCTTGCTGCACACCTTTTTGAGAGATACATGCACTCATCATGATTTTGCTAGAATGCTCATCGTGCTTCGCTTATATCTTTTGAGCTAGATAATTTTGCTCTATCTGCTTCACTTAGATCTTTTAGAGCACGGCGGTGCATGCCTTGGTAGTTGGCTTATGTTATGAAAGTAGTCCCAAAGGTGATAGGTACCCAAAGAGGATACAAAAACCTCCATATTCATGTGCACTGAGTAGAAAGAGAAGTCTTGATTCCTCTCAATTAGTTTTGAGACATAGATTTGGTAATATTAAGAGTTATGTTAGTAGGGTCTTGTGAATCTAGATGTACTTGTGTTGAAGTTAGTGGTTCCCGTAGCATGCACGTATGGTGAACCGCTATGTTAGGAAGTCGGAGCATAATTGATCTATTGATTGTCATCCTTTGTGTTGAGGTCGGGATCGCGCGATGGTTAACACCTACCAACCCTTCCCCTAGGAGTATGCGTTTAGGACTTTGTTTCGATTACTAATAAAAACTTTCGCAACAAGTATGTGAGTTCTTTATGAATAATGTGAGTCCATGGTATAGATGCACTTTCACCTTCCACCATTGCAATTCTCGCCGGTACACAAACCCACCATATGCCTTCCTCAAAACAGCCATCATACCTACCTACTATGGCATTTTCATAGCCATTCCGAGATATATTGCCATGCAACTCCCACCGTTCCGTCTCATGACTTGTGTTGTCATTCTCATATTGCCATTGCATGATCGTAAGATAACCAGCGAGATGTTTCAATGTCATACGCCAAGCTAGATCGTTGCACATCCCGGTACACTTTCGGAGGCATTTCCTATAGAGTCATCATCATTTTGAGCTTTGAGCTGTGAGTAAATAAAAGTGTGATGATCATCATTATTGGAGCATTGTCCCATGTGAGGAAATAAAAAAAAGAGGCCAAAGAGCCCAAATAATAATAATAAAAGAGGCCAATAGCTCAAATAAAAAAAAGAGAAAAAGAGAGAAGGGACAATGCTACTATCTTTTTCCACACTTGTGCTTCATAATAGTACCATGTTCTTCATGATTGAGAGTCTCTCGTTTCGTCACCACCATATGCTAGTTGGAATCTTTATTATTACACTTGGCTTGTATATTCCAATGATGGGCTTCCTCAAAATTGCCCTACGTCTTCGTGAGCAAGCAAGTTGGATGCACCCCACTAGTTCTCCTTTTGAGCTTTCTCACATACTTATAGCTCTAGTGCATCATTTGTATGGCAATCCCTACTAATTCACATTGATATATATTAATGGGCATCTCCATAGCCCTTTGATATGCCGAGTCAATGTGACCATCTCCTCCTTTTTGTCTCACAACCACCACCACACTCTATTCCACCTATAGTGCTATATCCATGGCTCACGCTCATGTATTGAGTGATAGTTATAAAAAGTTTGAGAAAGTAAGAGTGCGAAAACAATTACTTGGCCAATACCGGGGTTGTGCATGATTTACATTAGTTGTGTGAGGATGATGGAGCATAGCCAGACTATATGATTTTGTAGGGATAACTTTCTTTGGCCTTGTTATTTTGAAAGTTCATGATTACCTTGCTAGTTTGCTTGAAGTATAATTGTTTTCATGTCAATAGAAAACTATTGTTTTGAATCTTACGGATCTGAACATTCATGTCACATGAAAGAGGTTGCAAAGTACAACTATGCTAGGTAGCATTCCACGTCAAAAATTCAGTCTTTATCACTTCCCTACTCGAGGACGAGCAGGAGTTAAGCTTGCGGATGCTTGATACATCTCCAACGTATCTATAATTTTTGATGGTTTCATGCTATTATCTTATCAAACTTTGGATGTTTTGTATGCCTTTTATATATTTTTTGAGACTAACTTATTAACTCAGTGCCAAGTGCCAGTTCCTGTTTTTTCCGTGTTTTTGACCCTTTTTAGAGGAGAATTTTAAACGGAGTCCAAACGGAATAAAATCTGTGGAATGATTTTTTCCATAACAAAAGACACGCGGGAAACTTGAGAACCAAGGCAGGGGACGTCGGAGGAGGTCACAAGCCCACCAGGCCCGACCTAGGGGGGTGGGCCTAGCAGGCTTGTGAGCTCCCCGTGGCTCCCCGGCCCTAGGTCTTTCGCCTATATATTCCCTAAAATCCCAGAAAAAATCAAGAGATCATCGAAAATACTTTTCCGCCGCCGCAATCTTCTGTCTCCGCAAGATCCCATCAGGGGCACGTTCTGGTGCCCTGTCGGAGGGGGGATTCGGATACGGAGGGCTTCTTCATCAACACCATGACCTCTCCGATGTTGCGTGAGTAGTTCACCATAGACCTACGGGTCTATAGCTAGTAGCTAGATGGCTTCTTCTCTCTCTTGGATCTTCAATACCAAGTTCTCCATGATCTTCATGGAGATCTATCCGATGTAATCTTCTTTTGCGGTGTGTTTGTCGAGATCCGATGAATTGTGGATTTATGATCAGATTATCTATGAATCTTATTTGAGTTTCTTCTGATCTCTCTTATGCATGATTTCATATCCTTGTAATTCTCTTCGAGTTGTGGGTTTTGTTTGGCCAACTGGATCTATGGTTCTTGCAATGGGAGAAGTGCTTGGCTTTGGGTTCATACCGTGCGGTGACCTCACCCAGTGACAGAAGGGGTAGCGAGGCACGCATCGTGTTGTTGCCATCAAGGCTAAAAAGATGGGGTTTTCATCATTGGTTTGATATTATCCCTCTACATCATGTCATCTTGCTTAAGGCATTACTCTGTTCGTCATGAACTGAATACACTAGATGCATGTTGGATAGCGGTCGATGTGTGGAGTAATAGTAGTAGATGCAGAAAGTATCGGTCTACTTGTCTCGCACGTGATTCCTATATGTACGATCATTGCCTTAGATATCGTCATGACTTTGCGCGGTTCTATCAATTGCTCGACAGTAATTTGTTCACCCACCGTAATACTTCCTATTTTGAGAGAAGCCTCTAGTAAACACTATGGCCCCCGGGTCTACTCAACACCATATTTTCAGCCTTACACTTTTACTTCGTTGCACTTTCCGCCTTCAGATCTCACTTTGCAATCAATCTTGAAGGGATTGACAACCCTTTTATAGCGTTGGGTGCAAGCTCTTTGTGTTTGTGCAGGTACTTTGGACTTGACGAGATTCTCCTACTGGATTGATAGCTTGGTTCTCAACTGAGGGAAATACTTATTGCTCCTGTGCTGTATCGCCTTTCTTCTTCAAGGGAAAAACCAACGCAAGCTTAAGGGGTGACAGAAAGGTTTTTGTCACCGTAGCATCCACCATGCTGAAATTTGAGGAGCTTATGCACGTGCCAAACATTGTGGGGGCTGCCTCCGCCTCCATCCAGTTGATAGTCTGGCTGGTGGTGAGGCTCCTAGGACCTGCGTCCGTGGCACGGGGCATGGAGCTGCCGCCGCAATTCCGCCTTGAGGAGGGGAGGCAGCCGTCCTCAGCGTCGTCCATCGTTGACCCACCTCCCCCAGCCATCGTCGACCCGCCTGCACCGCACATCGTTTGAGACGATCGTGGCGCCGCACAACCCAGTCAGCTTGATCGCGTTCCAACTTCCATTCAGGACAGGGACAAACTATGTCATTGATCGCATGCATGTCATTCAGGGCAGAGACAAAACCCTATGATTCAGCTGGACTTGCTTAATTTTGTTGAATTCTGTCATTCTAGATAGAGGCAATCCGTGTGACTGAGCTAAACTTGCTTATTTTTGCGGAATTCCGCATGTTGAACATGTTTATTTTCCTAGTTTCTGAATGTTGAAATTGAATATTTTGAGAATTTATGGAATTTGACCTTGTTTCCACCATCATTTAAGGGTGTTGAGCTAGTTTCCATCACACATTTATCCTTCTGTTATGTTATGGCTTAGTGGGCCTTGAGACAAGGATAGTGATAATTCAAGCAAAATCTTGAAAACATGTGTCAAATAACACTATAACATGCAAACACACCCTGGATGCAAAAAACTGTGTGCACATACCCCCATCACGTAGTAGACGAGTCTTAACATGGTGCATATACACAAAACTCAAGCAAAGCTCCCAGTCACGGCGATCGCCCAAGCCTGATACCAATGTCGTTTCTTGATGGTGTGCACCTTATCAATGACATTAGTTCTACCGCTCCCACACTATGCACACAAACATTGCTGCAGTCTTGGCCTTGGTGCAGGCTGCGCTTCCCAAAATGTGCAGCCTCCAGCAAATCTCTTATTACCAGAGTCGGATCCACCGTTGGTGTAGTTTGCGATTCGTTCTCCCAGATGGCCCACCTTCCGTATAGCAATTTATTCCCATGACACATCTGTCGTATAGCACTGTAGTATGTACCGGTGCTCAAGAGTTGGTTCACTGGCATCGTCTTGCTGCCCTTTTTCCCATGCTCTCGGAGGCGGAGGACTCGGTGGTCTGGCCACACTCTGCTTCGGGTCGCTTCTCTGTTAAGTCCTTTTATTCCAAGCCTATTGTTGGCACACCTATGAATAAGTTTTGTCAGATTTAGCGTTCGCATATTCCTCCTATGATTAAAATCTTCACGTGGCAAGCTTTCAGGGGCCGCCTCCCGGCGGCTGATCAGATTCAGAAATGCAATGGCCCGGGTTCGAACCGTTGTGTCCTGTGTGATGCTTTTGAGGATACCAATCATATCTTTTTCAATTGTGTCTTGGCTAAACTGATCTGGTGCTGCTTTCGATCTTGGTTGCAAGTATCTTGGGCTTTGACTTTTTTTCTGAACTCCGGACCCTCGTCATCCCTCTGGTCGGTGTTACAAAACGGTTGTGTTTGGATTGGGCTGACGGCAGTGTGCTGGGCCTTGTGGACTACGAGAAATAAGTTTATCATTGAACACATTTTTCCTACTAAACTAGTTGATTGCTTATATAAAGCTTGCATGTTCCTGCGGCAGTGGAGATTGATGACTAAGCCTGAAGGCAAAGACTGCATCGACTTGCTACTATCTAAGATTCGGGCCTCGGCATCTTCCCTTTCGCGACAGGTGTCTGATGTCTGACCTCTTGATGGTCTACGGGCATGGCTGCTGATCTTCCTTCTCTCTCGGAGTTTTTGCTTGTCCGGCCTGTGTGCCGTGGGTATGAACTGCGTGCTTTGTATCTCATACTTTGCTTTTCGTTTGGCCTTGAGTGACTGTTGAACTTGTGGTGTTGTGATGGTTGTTACTGGTGGGGAACATCGAATGGGAAACAAAAAAAATTCCTACGCGCACGAAGACCTATCATGGTGATGTCCATCTACGAGAGGGGATGGTTGATCTACGTACCCTTGTAGACCGTACAGCAGAAGCGTTAGTGAACACGGTTGATGTAGTGGAACGTCCTCACGTCCCTCGATCCGCCCCGCGAACCGTCCCGCAATCAGTCCCACGATCTAGTGCCGAACGGACGGCACCTCCGCGTTCAGCACACGTACAGATCGACGATGATCTCGGCCTTCTTGATCCAGCAAGAGAGACGGGGAGGTAGAAGAGTTCTCCGGCAGCGTGATGGCGCTCCGGAGGTTGGTGATGATCTCGTCTCAGCAGGGCTCCGCCCGAGCTCCGCAGAAACGCGATCTAGAGGTAAAACCGTGGAGATATGTGGTCGGGCTGCCGTGGCAAAGTTGTGTCAAATCAGCCCTAAAACCTCCGTATATATAGGGGGAAGAGGGGGAGCCTTGCCTTGGGGTCCAAGGACCTCTAAGGACTTTGGCCGAGCCAAGGGGGGGAGTTCTCCCCTTCCAAACCGAGTCCAACTAGGTTTGGAAGGAGGAGTCCTTCCCCCTTTTCCCACCTCCTCTTTTTTTTCTTTTCTCTTTGATTTTTCTTCCTATGGCGCATAGGGCTCTTTTGGGCTGTCCCACCAGCCCACTAAGGGCTGGTGCGCCACCCCCAATGCCTATGGGCTTCCCCGCGGTGGGTTCCCCCCCCCCCCCCGGTGAACTACCAGAACACATTCGTCATTCCCGGTACATTCCCGGTAACTCCAAAAACCTTCCGGTAATCAAATGAGGTCATCCTATATATCAATCTTCCTTTCCGGACCATTCCGAAAACCCTCGTGACGTCCGTGATCTCATCCGGGACTCCGAACAACATTCGGTAACCAACCATATAACTCAAATACGCATAAAACAACGTCGAACCTTAAGTGTGCAGACCCTGCGGGTTCGAGAACTATGTAGACATGACCCGAGAGACTCCTCGGTTAATATCCAATAGCGGGACCTGGATGCCCATATTGGATCCTACATATTCTACGAAGATCTTATCGTTTGAACCTCAGTGCCAAGGATTCATATAATCCCGTATGTCATTCCCTTTTTCCTTCGGTATGTTACTTGCCCGAGATTCGATCGTCAGTATCCGTATACCTATTTAAATGTCGTTTACCGGCAAGTCTCTTTACTTGTTCCGTAATACAAGATCCCTCAACTTACACTAAGTCACATTGCTTGCAAGGCTTGTGTGTGATGTTGTATTACCGAGTGGGCCCCGAGATACCTCTCCGTCACACGGAGTGACAAATCCCAGTCTCGATCTATACTAACTCAACGAACACCTTCGGAGATACCTGTAGAGCATCTTTATAGTCACCCAGTTACGTTGCGACGTTTGATACACACAAATTATTCCTCCGGTGTTAGTGAGTTATATGATCTCATGGTCATAGGAACAAATACTTGACACGCAGAAAACAGTAGCAATAAAATGACACGATCAACATGCTACGTCTATTAGTTTAGGTCTAGTCCATCACGTGATTCTCCTAATGACGTGATCCAGTTATCAAGCAACAACACCTTGTTCATAATCAGAAGACACTGACTATCTTTGATCAACTGGCTAGCCAACTAGAGGCTTGCTAGGGACAGTGTTTTGTCTATGTATCCACACATGTATATAAGTCTTCATTCAATACAATTATAGCATGGATAATAAACGATTATCTTGATACAGGAATTATAATAATAACTATATTTATTATTGCCTCTAGGGCATAATTCCAACAGTTACCCTGCATGGTGGCTTTATTTATAAACTCAGACTCATACCTTCTCTCTAAAAAAAAGTAGGTGAGGTAATGGCCCGCCACTTTGTACCAGTACGAGAGCTACTACTTATGTAAGTCCAATGTACGCATGCATGCAACCTCTTTCCTCTCTCTCACTTCTTAAACAAATCCATCCTTTTTTGCTTATAATTTTAGATAGTCACCATCTTTCACATTAAAATTTCATTATTAATTTTTTATATATATTCGAATTCCTTGCAACATGATATTCAGAACAAGATCAATCTTGAATATTTTTAAATTAGACATTAAAATAACGTATTTCACAATCTCCAAAAAATATCAAATGTCATAGATTTCACTTAGTTCAAAAAATAAATTTCACTAAGTTCAATAGATATAAATTATTTTAAAGAACCGAAACATATTTTTTAAGTCAAGATGATTGAAACATATATTATTTTTGTGAAACTCTTTATTTCAGTGTGTATATTGTGAGTGTAAGATGTTTTCTAAAACTAGTGAAATGAGTGTAATATATCTTTTGTAACAAGTGAAATCACCTTTTGAAACAAGTGAAATATAGTATTTCAATTGAATGAGTGTAATATGTTTTCTGAAACTAGTGAAATGAGTGAAATCTATCTTTTGTAACGAGTAAAATCACCTTTTTGAAACAAGTGAAATATAGTATTTCAACTGAATGAGTGTAATATGTTTTCCGAAACTAGTGAATTGAATGAAAGGTCTTATCGTAATATTGAAATACAATAATATTGAAATATGATACATAAAATTCAAAGTAGTCAGAATGTATCCAACATTGGTCTTTATTGAAAGGTCTCAGCGTCCTGGATTAACATATATACAAATTTACAAAAACGTAAATATGGTTAACAAGTTATTGATCATTTAAATTGTGATCTTGAAATTAAATCCCAATTCTTTATGTGGGAGAGAGAGAGAATATTACATGCATACAGCCGTCGTACTCTCTTTTCTCTGAAAAGCTATCAGGTGTCACCCGTATTTACTCAGTATAATTATAAAAAATGATTCACATGCTTATACCAGAGGGGCCTCAACAATTTAGATGAAATTGATGGACGGCTGATTCCTAGCCGGTGCATACCGGCTCCGGTAAAAAAACTTATTCGGTGCAGCCTCCTCCTAGCTCCCCTGACACTGTAAACAGAAGCTCTAAACGATGTATACACACCTGCCATTTCAACGCTGGATACGGATGCTTAAAAATCACCACTTATAATGATCCGGTAGGAAGTGGTTTCTCAGCAACCTGCAGGGCAGCAAAATGTTTCAGTCAAGCAAATGTCATCTGTTATGTTGCTTGCCCATACCTCTGCATAACCCTTGTAGCACAAACTGCTGGTAATTGCGGTTGTCAAAAAAACTGCTAGTAACCCGAAAGGATTTGAAGCAAGAGCCACCCAAGACTCATAGCCATATTGAACTAATTGATGGTTATAACTTATATGTCAAATATGCAGCCAGACATCACAAATTTACATGTTTGAAACAATAATGTGAATAAGTGATAATAAAGTTGATAATAGTTGTTGCCTCTGGGTAACTGAATTGTGAACCAAGGTCAAAACCATGTGTTCCACTATGCAAATTAACAATCAAACAGTATCTAAAAGCTATCATATCAGTGAAAAAATAACACACTATAGCGCCGCTAATAACACGCTATAGCGTTCTGAGAAGTGTCTTATTAAACAAATCGGCGTATAATGTCTCGTTAATTGCATGATATAGCACGATATATCATGCTAATATCGTATTTTATGGGCCACCCTATTTTTTTCATTGTATCAGATACAAGTTATACTCAAAGAACGAACATGTAGTTTCCTTTTTATTCTAGTCAACACTGTCTATGTACGTATCATATAAATGTTCTATTGATCACATTATTGTTTATCTCGAATTGGATGAAGCACGAGCTCGAGACCGGATGTCGTGCCAGGTCGTGGTGTCGCTGACCAGCGCGAGTCGGGATCTCACCGGAGCCGGGGCCTTGCAGCCAGAGGCGAGGAAGAAACATAACTTGCGCGGGGAGAACCAGTGTTTGTTTGGGAAGGTCACATGAGGAAGAAAATGGGAAAAAGAAGACACTACGATGAGGGGAAATGAACTTAAACTTTGATTATTATTTTCATCAACTATTATGAATGAGCCCCTCCCACCCCCTGTAATTGTGCAGACCAGGTCATGGTGTTGCCGGCAAGGACGCGACGTTGTGACTTGTCGTTTGAGAAATAGAAAAACTTGTTAATTTTATGTAATATAACTCGTTAAAATGTTTATCAAATTACAAGAAAAAAAATCTGTTACGGTAAATCCGGGACCGAGGTCAGAGAAGTTCATCAAGAACTTAACGAGGCCATCATGAAGAATGAGACCCTTGAGCAGAAACAAGAGAAAAAACAACCGAACTAACGTCGGTCACCGCTGCCCTCCAAGAAGCGTGGAAGGAGGCACACGATCTCCAGAATGAGGTCCATCGGATCAAGCAAATCACGTCGGGTAAGCGATACTATAATGCACCTTTATTTTAGAAAAAAAAGGTATATGTAGTGTCTTTGTTTTGTTTTGATTGATATCCTTTTTAATCAAGCCTTTGTTTAAAAAGTGAGCCTTCATTGTAACCCGAGCCCCTCAAATCAATTTTAACACCGTCTTGGCACCAAGCGGCGCTATTTTAGGGTCTAGGGAGCGAACGACTAGAGATGCTCTAACGTACAACCCTGTCTCAAATGGCTCACACAGGTAGATCGCTTTTGATGCGTACAATGGCTAGCTGCCATTGTGAAGAAAAAGGGTTTCCTTCCGCTTTGTATTACAAAGTAACCAACCGATACATCCAGCTTGTTGGAGCCACACCACAAGAAAGCCCAAAAGAAAAATAAAAGAAATAAAAGAGAAACAAATGCCGACACCGGCAGATTGACAAAAAGAAGAAGAAGACCGGCAATTGTTGCACCCGCCGGAGAAGTACCACTGCGTCCCAGCAGTCTGAAATGTCGCGCACCAAAAAACACCTCTAAAAAGGAATGCGGCGATGTTGCGCTATTGCCTGGACAAGTCCTAGAGTTTCCCCCAGTAAACGGAGGGTAGTGAAGGAGGGAGTATCCCCGACGCCCTTTAGGAAGGCTGGCGGCGCCTGCACGCATCACCGCGTCAGTGTCAGGCAAGCCGGCAGGGATTTTTCCTAGTCCACAACCACCACCACCATCCCAGACACTTAGTCATGCAACACCCACTCAACCGCCTACCACTCTGTGCCATGACAATTACTGGACCACCCTCGTCGTGGCACTGGAGCTGCCAACACGAGGCTTGGAGGAGAAACGGAAATAACGGCCACGGAAGAGGCCACGACTCGATTGGATGAAGGGGACAACCTCCACCGCCAAGGTGGAGCCGACCGGACGCAACGATGAGGACTTGCGAGGCCCTACGGATAATACTTGTCCCCACGCCGCAGCTCGCTGACCGACGCTGTGAACACCGCCGCCTCACCCCACCAGGGAGCGGAACCGCCGAGCGCTGAGCTAGGCCCGCCCAAACTCAGATGGGTCCCAAACGGGCCCATATCTGGGCTCGACGGGCGCCGCCGGCCGCCAGCGCCATTGCGCCGCCCCACGACAAACGGATGTGCCGCCGCGTCGAGAGCCAACGTGGCACCGCCTCCAACGGGCCACACCGCCGCCGACCGAAGCGCACCGTTGGTAGCCACCACCTCTCGAGCCGGGGCACCGCGCGCGCGGGGAAGGACAGACTCGCCGCCGCCAGCACCACGCGGGCAGGGCCCGGCAGCGCGCACTGGCGGCGACCGGGGAGGGGAGGGAGAGAGGGGAGCGCTGGAAGGGGGATGAGGAGCCCTCGGCCGCCTCGCTCGGGGAGGCGATGCGGGGGAGGAGCCGGGAAAAACTGATTGTGACTAGCTAGCTGCCATTGTGACGCATGTACAACGCAGTAGCTAAGCTGTCTCGTCACGTTTTGTTTCAAAACACTCTAATCTTGTTTCTTTAGGGGAAACGTTGTGCTTCAACAGGCGGATCGCACGACGGACGTCCGCCGTCTCGTTCATGCGACACGTGTTTTATTTAAACTCATGTAGTTTGCCATTCTGCAACTTAATTTTGTTGCAGATTACGTACCGCAACACGTCCTATGTTACAGGATCTGAAATCTAAACACTTTGAGGGCAGACGCCTCTCGCTCGTGCAACGCTTGTCTTATGTACGTTCACCTAGCTTGCACTTGTGCAACTTAGCGTTTGTTGAAAATTTCTGCAACACGATCCTTGTTGCAGAAAATATTTTATAACAAATTCTATTGCAAAATATATATACGGACGTTTTCGCAACATGCTATTTTGTTGCAAAAAAAATTACAACATAATCTATGTTGCAAAAGACCCGTCAATCATTTTTTAACCCGTCAGTCGAACGACGTAGCAGCGTGCTTGTTTGTGTGGTGGACGAAGGCGACCGAGCTGGTGATCGGACGGTGCACGCGTATGCATCGAACGGCTAAAAAGGTGATGGATGGTTACTACAAATCCAGCAATGGATGCCTAGCGGTCCTCTTTCTTTAGACAAAAATATTTAAATCTTGTGAAATCCAGCTCCGACCAAAGGACGACGAGGAGCGCGTCAGGAGGCCCTCAACACCCAGCCTATTGCCTCTCATTTCTTTTAAACAAAAGAGTCAAGAAAACCAGAGAGTCCTGTACTACGACGATGGTATGCCTGTACGGACTCCAACAGGGTGCACTTTATGTTGAATAGATCTAAACAAACAAATAAACTCCATCGAGAATTCGTGATATACATGCGAGCACCCGGAAGCACCGAGATGTACATACTCCAGCCAATGAATTTCGAGAGCTGCCTAGCTATCTGTTTGTTGCATCCGGAAGTGTCTATCTCCTCGATTAATTAGTTTGCCTATACGAGGTACTCTTTGGTGCTGCTGATTAGAAGGGTTTGCGTCAGCGACGTCTTGGCCTTGGCATACACGGACGAGGGATTGTTGGGATTAGCTTCTCCGGTTTAAATTGAAGAGCTAGTATGAGATTACGGATGCCATTCTCCTGTTTAAATTAAAGACCGCTGCCTACTTTGTTCCTGTTTGCAAACGGAGGCATCGATTAGATCCGCTTGATTCGTTCGCCGTCAAGGTACGCTTCGTTGCCTACTGATGTATCGTGAAAGTCTGTGGTGCGCTGATCTCTCTCTAATCTCATCTCCTTCATCAGATCATCGAAACAGGATTTTCAATCAATCAAGCCACACCATGGACGGTATAGAGATGATCGATATTGAAAACCCTGATCATTCTGATGGCGGCAGCGTCAAAGCACAAGCACAACCCGGTGGGCGCCAATTTCTGATATGGATTGATAGGCTGGTTATGCCTCCTAGTGAAGATCCTAATCCAGATGTACTCGCTGTAGCAGCGGAGCCCAAGCAATGCAGCAGATATGTCTGCTTGTGCTATGCGATCCTCTTCGAGCTCGTTATCGCCACCGTTTTCATCACCGTGATGCTTCTCAGCATAGGGTACCACCCAACAACCTCTGGCGGTCAAGCGTTGCATGCCATAGGACATGTCGTTGGTATGATAGGCTTGTTCATTACGGTACTTGGATTTGTCCTTATCGTTAGTTCTACAATCGAGAAACTTGCTGGGAATGCTGAGGGGTATAGAATGGTAGATTTGTTATTCATGTAATAAATTGAAAAAGAATCACAAGAACTGGTTAATATTTTAGTTTCTTCATATGGAAGTGTTATGTACCTTTCCGATGAGCTATATATGTTTGATTAATTGACTCTCTTACACTGGTTTTGGATTGACTTAGTAGTTTTTACTCGACCCTTCTACACAACATTTTACACACTAGTTTGTGATTTCGTTTTTCTCACGGGACTTATTCTCAATCACACGATATCTCTTAGATTTCAATTCTCATACAACGCCAACAACGTTGATCCTCATTGTTATCCATGTAAGGTTTCACTCTTTGTTACTCTAAAGAACAAACAATAAACTTTTTGCACCACATGAAAAAATTATTATAGTGATATGGACACTTTTAGATTTACGTACGTGAACAATATTGAAACTTCTTAGGACGTGTTTAGTTTCTGTCACTCTAAGAATTGGTCAAGTACTTAGGCGCTCCTATTGTCTAGCTAGGGCTTCAATTGAAAGTTTTATTTAGCAATCATGGTTATTGGCAAGGACTCATTGAATCTATCGTTTAGGCTCGTAACATATTCAAAGTTGTTGCTATATCTATATAGCGGGGCGAAAACCTATTTCGAAAACATATTCAAAGTTGCATTTGCTACTCAGCCTAGAGCCTTGACCATTATACAAAGATGCATTGTAGGTGTATCCCAATACCTTCTGCATTGAATCAACAAGGGCATTTTCTTGCTCCTGGCTCCGCTAACTCTCTAAGTGGAGGTGGACCGAACACTACAGAGTAGAAAAAAGAGAAGCTGGCGAGAGTCGTAGTGCAAAATCTAAGGAGTTAAAGACATTGGCTTTGTGAGGATCTTAGAAAATAAAGTAGAGTGAGTTGAGTGATATTACATGCATATGTCATGGCCAAGTGAACTTTCAGCGTCCCGGTTCGCTAACTACTGTTCTCCTGAGCCCTGATTCAGCGACTACATTCCCTTCCTAAAGAGTAAACTCTAGAAGTCGCCATGCCTACGATCCGCATTGTGTATAGCCGTGAGGAGGCAACCGCGAGGCTATATTCGCCCTCCCCCACCCTGATTAGTACGAGCTTCCCAGTACTAACCTTCGTCTTCCCCTTGCCGGTGCGACCAAGTTGGCTACTTCTCCGCCTCACCAAGCATGATCCCCGACCCGAGGGCCACCACTAGCATGACCAAGTTGGCCAACTTCACTCGCTTACCAAGCATGACCTCCACTTCCGCCTCTTTGGCCTAGGGCTACAATGCACGTCCATGGGCTTCATGCTAGGGTAAGAGATCGGAAACAAAAGTTGTCGCGCCAATTGGATGGATCCGATGGCTCAGGTTTTTGTAATGACAAGCTGGAAGTTGATGGCTCAAGCATGGAGAACAGGGAGTGTGATGCCTTGCAACTCTGAACTTATTGACTTCACCACGACACAAGATGCACATTTTTTTGCTTAGCGGCATTTATCGAACTTACTATTAACACCATAGACATAACCCTTATGACGCTCCGAGAATACTTCGAGCCGACTCCATGTCTTTTGGTTTACAAAATAGGCTCTTGATAGACATCCAATGGGGACATCACATGATGGATTTATGCATGAAAAGCTATCACAATGCATGTTACCGTGTCATTTTTTGCATATCTAAAAGTGTATTTACTTTTTCAACGAGTTATGTGTGCATTCTAAATTTAATTTATGGTTTTACTACTTCTGAGATGACGGTTCATAGTGTTGTGCAGAGCCAAATTGATCGACCGACTTATGTATTACGCGAACACAGTGTGGCTCGCGGCCTGCCATTAGAAAGAGTGGCATTAACAATTGGTGGCTAGAGTTTCTCCCACACGACCATCTCAAACACTATCCTCTCTTTTGTTTGACGGTCGGGCCGGTGGCTAGAGGGGTGGGGACCCGTCCTCTTTGCTGCTTTTCTAGATTGTATTTTCCTTTGACTTTTTTCCATAGTGGCAACGTTAAGGTGGAGGCCGCGAAGACGCGTTGGAATAAGGCCTCTTTGGCCTCTCCGTACCTCGATGACATCCAACTCAATGTCAACGAAGGGCCTGTGATGATAGGTGCTGCAAAATTTGTGGTTCTCTTTGGATCATGGCCAGGGACGAAGTTCCCATTTAGGGACTGTTGTTAGTTGAAAGTTGTAGGTTTTCAAATTCCTTCATTAACTTTGCACTAACCACTTTTTTTCATAAATAACACACCGATATGGAGCTGACACCATCAGATTATTTGTGTAGCTTCGTCCCTTATCATGGCGGTTGGTGTGTCTATCAAGAGACGCAGTTGGCTAGTTATTGGTGTAGCGGATGACAAGCAAGCGAAGAAAAAAGATGGTCAATATGATTTCTGATGTAATTCTAATTTTTTATTTGTTGTTTTGTGTCTTTTTGTTCTCCAATTTAACTATCTAGTCTTTTCATTGGTGATTATTATCACACAGATATCGAGATACCTTTTAGAATGTCTTTTCTAACAAAAGAAGTGACAATATTTTTTATTAAGAAGCCTATCATCATTCCTCTCTTAATCCAAACAATAGTCTTTTTTTTGCGAAAACAATAGTCAAGTTTAAGCATCCTACATCACCAACTCAAATATCCATCCTACATCGCCATGCACAGCACATCAGCTGGTACACATGGTGTCATATCTGCATGTTTACTCTCTTTCTTCTCTCTTCTCTCTCCGAAACAAATCCATCCATTTTATTTCACCTTTCCTAACTTAAATCATTTATATCTTTTAAACCAATATTCTGATTCCAAAATAAATTAATTCACTATAATCATGACACAAAGACCTCTAGAATAAGACTAATATTGAATTATTATTTTGCGAAATATTACATTTACCGAGCCGGTACTTTGTATGTAAAGTTTGAAGAACTTTGTGGTATAATTCAATAAACTTATGGTTGCATATGGTGGTGATTTCTCCCAATTTTTTTTAAAAAAACATTACATTTACCTAGCTGGCACTTTGTATGAAAATTTTGAAGAACTTTCTAGTATAATTCAATAAACTTATGGTTGCATATGGTGGTGATTTCGCCCAATTTTTTTTTTAAACATTACATTTACCTAGCTGGCACTTTGTATGAAAATTTTGAAGAACTTTCTAGTATAATAAAGTAAACTCTATGGTTGCATGTGGTGGTGATCTTCCACCATTTTGCGAAATATTACATTTACCTAGCCAGTACTTTGTATGTAAAGTTTGAAGAACTTTGTGGTATGACTCAATAAACTTATGGTTGCATATGGTGGTGATTTCGCCCAATTTATTAAAAAAAACATTACATTTACCTAGCTGGCACTTTGTATGAAAATTTTGAAGAACTTTCTAGTATAATTCAATAAACTTATGGTTGCATATGGTGGTGATTTCGCCCAATTTTTTTTTAAACATTACATTTACCTAGCTGGCACTTTGTATGAAAATTTTGAAGAACTTTCTAGTATAATAAAGTAAACTCTATGGTTGCATGTGGTGGTGATCTTCCACCATTTTGCGAAATATGACATTTACCTAGCCGGTACTTTGTATGTAAAGTTTGAAGAACTTTGTGGTATGACTCAATAAACTTATGGTTGCATATGGTGGTGATTTCGCCCAATTTATTAAAAAAAACATTACATTTACCTAGCTGGCACTTTGTATGAAAATTTTGAAGAACTTTCTAGTATAATTCAATAAACTTATGGTTGCATATGGTGGTGATTTCGCCCAATTTTTTTTTTAAACATTACATTTACCTAGCTGGCACTTTGTATGAAAATTTTGAAGAACTTTCTAGTATAATAAAGTAAACTCTATGGTTGCATGTGGTGGTGATCTTCCACTCTATAGAGTTTCTTGTATTTTTAATTGGTCCTAATTTTTGGGAAAAGTCAAACTAGTGAGGAGAGTTAAAAACAGGGTGTTACAGACAATGGCAATTTTTCACTATGGCAATTTTAGTTTATGGTTCATGGCAAGTCTAGTTTCTTAATTCCCCGTTTTATAATATGTCAAAATTTAGTTTTAAATGTAGAAAAAAATAGCTGAAACATATCATGATAACTTCAGTGTAAACATCATGGTAACTACAGTGTAACATTATAGCAACTGTTGTTCAAAAAAAAAGGAAACATATTGATACGAGATAGTTTTGAAGATCTAGTCGTGATGGGTTTAATGATAAAAACGGATCTTCAATCGAATTTTTCATTTACAAGATAACATATTTTAAAAACTGAAAATTTAAAATGATACCTACATGCATGCATGCGGTGTGGACATTAACTATTTTACCCACATGCAGGCGCATGTGTTGTTTCACTTACACATCACACAGGATGTGTGGACAACACCCTTTAATGTCCACACATGTAGACATTATCAGGACCCATAATTATTTATGTACAAAGTGAATAGTAAATTTAGTCGTGAGTGAACAATTTGTTGACGGAAATCTGTGTGAGCATCTCCAATGAGAGGTCATCAAGTCCCTGAAGATGCCACCCCGGATTAGTCTATTTCATTTCAATTTGTTAGTTTATTCTTAAACATCATTCAGGCGTGGTGTAATAGTTCTAGCCTACTCAGCACAATGGAGCTAATTACGCTGCACCACAACTTGATTATATCGTACAAAAAATTACCAATTTTTAGCTTTACAACACAACGTCATACTACCTTTATCCTGGTTTATTAGCCCCCCTTATACTTTGGGGGCAAATCTTGACCTTTGATTTAAGTAACCAAAATAAGTCATATACAATAAAAATAGTATGATTGAAAACTTGTTTTGGTCGTGAATCCAGCAGTATGAATTTTTTGACATGTAAATTATATTTTGTTAATCAAGTCTACAGTGAAAAATTGACATAAAATACGAAAAAGACCAATAAATCCGGACGACGGTAGTAAGGGAAAACACAAATATCTACCCTCTTTAACAACAATGCTGACCATTCAAACCCACATGTAAGGCCTTACGGCACAAAACTCGACATGCAAACATACAACCCACCACAATCTCACTTAGCCTTGACTTAACTATTGCCTCCACTTGGAGGCCAAACCCGACCCCGACCGTTAGGTCTAAACCCTTGTGTGATGCACACGTCGCACCTTAAAGGCAGTCGGGTTGATCTACCTTTGCCTCTAATTAATAAGCTCAAAGTGAACCCAACCGCGCTGGCATGTGCATCCTCGGCATGATGCTCTCCCGGACCTTCTATGTCTACCATGGCCTGCACATCCGGGGCCATGTCCTAGGCATCTTTCTCGATGATGTCTCTGTGTCGCCCATAACACATGTCTTTAGCCACTAGAACCTTGTCAAGATCGATGTTAAACTTTTATTTTCAAAAACTTGTAAACATGTAGTCAAAAAATATATTAGATTTATAATAGAAACGTACAATATGTTTGGAAAACAAAAGGTAGACATAAAAAAAATATGGTTTTAAAGAAGTATAAAAAATGTGTATGGAAAAAATGTTAACCAAGTATTCAGAAAATTTTAAACTTGTATTTATAAAATGTTGAACATGTATTCAGAAAAATGAATTAGTTATATACCAAAAATATACTATATGTAAGGGGGAAAAGGTAGCCAGAAGAACATAAGATTACAGAAAATGTATTATCATGTATTAGAAAAAGGTTAAACGTGTATATAGAAAATGTTTCTTAAATATTCAAAAAATGTTTAATGTATACTGAAACCCAAGAAAAACAGAAAAATAGAAATGGAAATAAAGGAGCAAGAAAAACGAGAAATTAAAAAAATAAAAAACCAAGTGAAAACCAGGAGAAAATGTAAAAACCAATGAAAAGACAAAGAAAGGACAAAAATCCGAAGAGAACAATGAAGAAACAAAAAACAGTAAGAACCATGAAAAGGAAGAAAATAGATGAAAAGAAATAAAATCATAAAACGAAGAAAACAGTAAATAAAGTCTCATAAGAAAACAAAAAAGATAAGAAAAATAAACAGAGGAAATGAACCCAACAAACGAACAAACCGAAGGCAATTGAAATTGAGCGAACGAGAAAAACGAGCATTGAATATGGGCTGCCCAAGTACCCACAGGTTTTGGAATCCTTCAGCGAGACGGAAGCATATTTAGCGTTAAGCGAGACATAGTTGCCGCTTCAAAGAGGAGTTCGGACTCCGCTTGGCTCGCTAGATGGGCTTAGTTCGTTCAATAGTGGTAATTTATTCGAAAGGTTATATTCGTTTGCTAGTTTTTCGTATATGTATTTTTGAAGTATTCTAATACATATATGCGGAAAAATTACTACCTCCATCACGGTTTAGAAGGCACAGTTAAATTTACGTGCATTTTCACAATAGACAAGGTTTAAGACGCATTGCATTTACTCCTAACTTCTAATTAGTACTTCATTGTACTACTTTTATATGCATGTGCAGTGTAAATGCTATTTTTTAACTCATTTTAGAGCCAATCAATAACCACCTAGGTTCTAAAGAATTTTCATGCACGCCTTCTAAACCGTGACGGAGGGAGTATTTACATAAATTTGTGGAATGTCCCTGAGTGTAAATAAATGTACATGCAATGTGTTAAAAATATTGATAGCAAAAAAAACGTGGCATTTAAAAAACATTCACGTCTCTCTATAAATGTACATGACATTTAAAAGAACTCGTAAGATTGAAGAAAAAGGCTTGTGGCATTTAAAAAGATGTCCATGCATTTCAAGACTATGTTTGTGAAATTGTTAAAACATGTTTATACAATTTTCAAAAAATGTTGTGATGTAAAAAAATATGTTTCATTACTCAAGAAAAATATGTGAGGCATGAAAAACGTTCGTAATAATTTTTAGAAATGTTTATACAACGTACAAAAAATGTTCACCTAATTTACAGAATCCTTCGTACCATTCAAAGATCGTTCAACATGTATTTCGTAAATATTTATACACTATAAAAAAATCATGTAATTTTTAAAAATATTTCATAACCTTGAAATAGATGTTTGTGTTATTCAAAAAAAAATTGTACCATTCAAAAAAATGTTTCAATGTGTATTTGAACAATGTTCGAACATGTATTTGAAAATCGTTCAATGTGTATGAAAATGGTTCCACATGCATGCAAAAATGTATAACGTGCATTTAAAAAAGACCATGCGTATTTGGGAAAAGTGAAAAAGAGAAATAAAAACCCAATGAGAACCATAAAAAAACATATTAAAAACACCAATCAATCAATAAAGAAAAACAGACGAAAAATATACATAAAAAGAATGGAACCTTCCACATGGTTCCCAATACCGCTACCCTCTGGAGAGTGGACACTGGACAGTGAGGGGTCAGACAGATCATGGCAGCATTAAATGTTTCTTCTGAAAAAATATGAGCGCTGAACTTGTTCTGGTGATGAATTCTGAGCGTTGAACTTGTTTCAGTCAAGCACATGTTTCTATTATGTCAATTTCTCATATAACTCTATAACCTCAGAAAACAAACTGTTCTCCCCCCTTTTTAATGACTTTGCGCTCTAGGTGAGGCTCGACCATTCCCAATAGACAGCAGAGGCATTGCTAGGAGTGTCCCGAAGGATTCGAAGCAAATGCCACCAAACGCATGACCATATTGGATTGCCCAGATTACAAATTTGCAAGTTGAAAAGAACAATTTGATCAAGTGATAAATTGATCATAGAAGATGCTAGAGGATAAGTGAACTGTTAATTTCCGAACGAAAGGCTTCCGCCAGGTTCCATTCCATTCATGAAACCACCAGTTTCTTGCAAGATTCAGTGCATCACCCCTATGAGGTAAACTCTAAAACTACAACAGCAAAAGTAGAGGCTTTACAGAACCAGGAATAGCAGCCAAGATGCAGATATTATCAGCTTTAGTAAATTTGGCAAAACTGAGAATTTGGCAAAACTGACATGAGGTGTCTCTGGACAGAAGGCTTTAGTAAGAGCAAGTCTAGTAAAGCCCTCAAACCCTCAAACACTTAAAAATAACCGTTTTTTTACAGTTTTCGCTGAAAAAACGGCGTAGACTATAACCCTTAAACCCGTAAAAAAATAGAGGTCCAACCCTCAAACGCCTTCCCAGCCTGTAGAAGTGAGGGTTGGGAGGAAAAACTCCCCCCAACCCGCACTCCATTTCCACCTTCGCGCGGGAGGAAGTTGCTTCCCTGCGCTCGCCTCTTCTCCCGAATCCGCCGCCGCTGCCGCCAGTCCGCCGCCCCTCCGCGCCCCGCCCCTCCGCATCTCGGCCGGCCGCCGCCCCCCTGCCGCCCCTTCGCGCGCCCCGCCTCGGCCGCCCGCCGCCGTTCCTCCGCGCGCCCCGCCGCCCCTCCGCGCGCCCCACCCCGGCCTGAGCCGTCCGGCCGCCGCTCCTCCGCGCCCCGCCCCGGCCTGAGCCGCCCGGTCACGTCCCCGCCCTGCCCCGCACGCCGCCCGCCCGCGCCCCGGATGATCTAGTAGAGCACCACTGGCAGTTGGATGGGCAGCGCCATTGCCGGCCGCCCGAGCTCATCGCTAGCTCCACCCCGACCACCCCTCGCCTCCCTGAGGAGCTCCACTCCTCCGCCTCGACGAGCTGCACCCCCTCCATCATCTCCTCCGAGCACCCGAGCCCCCGTAGTGTCGCCATCGTCGCCGTTCTTCCTCCAGCCAGTGGATCTCGCCGTCGTCGAATCGCCGGCCAGAAAACCCCTCCAACCTCGCCGACGCCAGAAATGGAGCCCCCGTGAGCCGCTGATTCTTTCCCCCCTCTTCCCATGCTCTGCCGTGCCCCGTAGGTCATTTCCCCACCGTGGCCAAACTCCGGCGACCGCCCCGCTCGTCGCCGGCACCTCTCCCGGCCACCCTAGCCCCAGCCGATGCTCCCGTTAGATCGGGCGCATCGCCAGCGTCCCGCAGCCGTCAACCACGCTCGTTTTGGACCTCGGTAGCGCAAGATAGCACAGCTCCGGCGAGCCCTCCACCGCGGCTCAGTCGCCGGCGACCTCTCTCCGGTAGCCGTCGACGTGGCCAACCCTTAGCGCTAATTAATTCCTTCCCCAGTCGCTGACAGAGGGCCCCACGCCTGGTCAAACCTCAATTAGGGGCTGGTCAGCGCGGGGTTAGCCTCTTGGTCACTGACCAGTGGACCCCACTGGTCAGGCTGACCTGGACCCGGCTGGTTGACCTGCTGATGCAGGGATAACATCAGCCTGACGCAGTAATAGTTTTTGATTTAATTTAATTCCAGAAAATTGTTGAAACTTGTAAAATTCATAGAAATTAAAATATAACTCTGATGGAAATAATTTATATATGAAAAAGTATCAGAAAAATGCAAGGAATCCATTGGTGGCATTTATACACATGTTTTGACATCTTAACCTTGTTGAATATGAAAAATTCACAATAGGCTTATAAATGATATAATTGGATTTTGAAAATGACTTATATAGATCAAATAAACTTCTTTCAACCTGTGAACACTTGCATTAGATGAAATCAGCATCATGATAACTTGCCATGCTCATGCATCATTGTGAAGCATTTGCCGTGATTAATTTCTTTCGTTTGATCTGTCAATAGACCTTGCGAGATGTAGTTATCACCGGCATCGAAGAATAGTTGAGTTCTTCCGATCAACAGGCAAGCAAAACCCCTTTGAACATTCCGACAAAATCCTATTCTCTCGCTCATGCTCTCATTTCTATGCATTAGGACAAAATGATTCAATTGATAGTTGTATTATGATAGCTACACCTATTCCTTTGCATGACCTGATTTTGATCACAGTAAATAGCTAAACCAATGCAACCTAGCATACCTGGTAGATGTTTGAGCCATATGTGTTTTACCCTGTTACGCTTGCTATGCTTAGGTTGAGTTTGGTCCGAGCATCAGAATGATGTAATGGAATGATCATGTCCTATTGATGAGAGTTAAAGATGTGAAATTGTTCTGGTAAAGGTAGCGATGAGAGGCCATGTAGGAGTACATGGTGGGTTGTCTCATTACCGCCGCATTTAGGACCCGAGATCTTGTGTTGGTGTTCCAAGACTAGCTAGTACCGCACATTGGGTTCCGGTAACTCGACCCCTCTCGGCCTATTAACTACGCTGTTCTCAGTCTAGAAGTCGCAGTAGTTCGAAACGTTCATAGGTTGTGGCACGGCCTGCTAAGTGGATGAACGGCCCAGTCGGGACCGGCTTGGGGCCCTCCTCACATCGTTTGAGGCCATGTTGGATACCTCGGCCGGACTTCCATTATGGGTTCCAACTCAGATAGGCGATTATCTTGGGCGTGAGTCTTAGTAGGTTAACGTCCGTGGCCAACTCCCTCGCTGGGCTTCCGCTTGAAGGTTGCCGAGGTGCTGGTTTTTATGTGCACTTGGCGATAAGTGGTGGAAGCATGTGTGATGAAGTACACCCCTGCAGGGTATCTATCTATTCGAATAGCCGCGTCCTCGGTTATGGACTGCTTGGATACTTACATGGTTCATAGATAACTTTAATGGTTACTCTAAAATGGTCCAGATAAGTGTGAGTGCTATGGATGGCTTTCTCGTACGATGACGAGAGAGGATTCATGGTGGTGTATTGATGTGGTGGTTATGTGGACTCGTGTGCGCTCTCTCGTAAGGAGACAAGAGAGATAATAAAACTTTGTTGTAGAATATGTTAGCCAAAGGTCAAAGCTGGCTTCTCTGCAATGAACCCCACAAATTCCGTTCATTGATACTTGATGCATATATAGTTAGCACTGATGTAAGACTTGCTGAGTACCTTCTTACTCACTGTTGCTTATTTACATTTTTGCAGAATAGACGTCGCTCTTTCTACGTTATCTCTTGACGTTAACATCGATGGTTTAGCTTGGGAACCCAGACAGTGATCTGGCTCCTATGGTAGGGTCGTTGTAGCTTTTAGGCTCTTCCATCCGCTTTTAGTAGATGTCTGTACCCAGACATGTAACTTCCGCTTGATGCTTGTATGCTCTGAATGTTGGGTCATGTGACCCCTTCTGTTTGTAACATTAAACTATGTTGGCTCTTCGGAGTCTATTAAATAAATGATGTGTTGTAGAGTTATGTTGTGATGCCATGTTGTATCTACACATATCGTGCATATTGTGTGTATGCTTGCAATGCATTGATATGTGTGGGATTCGACACCTAGTTGTGTGCCTTGAGTAGTACTCCATACCAGGAAATGCCTCTTTGTGTTTCCACCGAGCCTTGGTAGCTTGCTACTGCTCCGGACACATTGATTGACCGGCATGTATCCTTCTTGGTTTCTGTGTCTGTCCCCATGGGGAAATGTCACGCGGTGTAATGGAGTCCCTGTAGCTTGCTACGACTCGTCTACACTCGCTGATGACCGACACCTGCCTTGCTGGGTTATGTATGTTGGAATTATGCCCTAGAGGCAATAATAAATGTATAGTTATTATTATAATTCTTGTATCAAGATAATAGTTTATTATCCATGCTATAATTGTATTGAATGAAGACTCATTTACATGTGTGGATACATAGACAAAACACCGTCCCTAGCATGCCTCTAGTTGGCTAGCCAGTTGATCGATGATAGTCAGTGTCTTCTGATTATGAACAAGGTGTTGTTGCTTGATAACTGGATCACGTCATTGGGAGAATCACGTGATGGACTAGACCCAAACTAATAGACGTAGCATGTTGATCGTGTCATTTTGTTGCTACTGTTTTCTGCGTGTCAAGTATTTATTCCTATGACCATGAGATCATATAACTCACTGACACCGGTGGAATGCTTTGTGTGTATCAAACGTCGCAACGTAACTGGGTGACTATAAAGATGCTCTACAGGTATCTCCGAAGGTGTTAGTTGAGTTAGTATGGATCAAGACTGGGATTTGTCACTCGTGTGACGGAGAGGTATCTCGGGGCCCACTCGGTAATACAACATCACACACAAGCCTTGCAAGCAATGTAACTTAGTGTAAGTTGCGGGATCTTGTATTACGGAACGAGTAAAGAGACTTGCCGGTAAACGAGATTGAAATAGGTATGCGGATTTGAGACAACTTTCTCATGGCTGCCCGACCACATACCTCCATAGTTTTTCCTCTAGATCGCGTTTCTGCGGAGCTCGGGCGGAGCCCTGCTGAGACAAGATCATCACCAACCTCCGGAGCGCCGTCACGCTGCCGGAGAACTCTTCTACCTCTCCGTCTCTCTTGCTGGATCAAGAAGGCCGAGATCATCGTCGAGCTGTACATGTGCTGAACGCGGAGGTGCCGTCCGTTTGGTACTAGATCGTGTGACTGATCGCGGGATTGTTCGCGGGGCGGATCGAGGGACGTGAGGACGTTCCACTACATCAACCGCGTTCTCTAACGCTTCTGCTGTACGATCTACAAGGGTACGTAGATCACTCATCCCCTCTCGTAGATGGACATCACCATGATAGGTCTTCGTGCGCGTAGGAAATTTTTTGTTTCCCATGCGACGTTCCCCATCAGTGGCATCATGAGCTAGGTTCATGCGTAGATGTCTTCTCGAGTAGAACACAAAATTTTTTGTGGGCGGTGATGTGCGTTTTGCTGCCCTCCTTAGTCTTTTCTTGATTCCGCGGTATTGTTGGATTGAAGCGGCTTGGACCGACATTACTCGTACGCTTACGAGAGACTGGTTTCATCGTTACGAGTAACCCCCTTTGCTCAAAGATGACTCGCAAGTGACGGTTTCTCCAACTTTAGTTGAATCGGATTTGACCGAGGAGGTCCTTGGATGAGGTTAAATAGCAACTCATATATCTCCGTTGTGGTGTTTGCGTAAGTAAGATGCGATCCTACTAGATACCCTTGGTCACCACGTAAAACATGCAACAACAAAATTAGAGGACGTCTAACTTGTTTTTGCAGGGTATGATTGTGATATGATATGGCCAATGATGTGATGTGATATATTGGATGTATGAGATGATCATGTTGTAATAGAAATATCGACTTGCACGTCGATGGTACGGCAACCGGCAGGAGCCATAGGGTTGTCTTTATACTAACGTTTGTGCTTGCAGATGCGTTTACTATTTTGCTAGGATGTAGCTTTAGTAGTAATAGCATAAGTAGCACGACAACCTCGATGGCAACACGTTGATGGATGATCATGGTGTGGCGCCGGTGACAAGAAGATCGTGCCGGTGCTTTGACGATGGAGATCAAGAAGCACGTGATGATGGCCATATCATGTCACTTATGAATTGCATGTGATGTTAATCCTTTTCTGCACCTTGTTTTGCTTAGAACGACGGTAGCATTATGAGGTGATCTCTCACTAAAATTTCAAGACGAAATTGTGTTCTCCCCGACTGTGCACCGTTGCTACAGTTCGTCGTTTCGAGACACCACGTGATGATCGGGTGTGATAGACTCAACGTTCACATACAACGGGTGCAAAACAGTTGCGCACGCGGAACACTCGGGTTAAGCTTGACGAGCCTAGCATGTGCAGACATGGCCTCGGAACACATGAGACCGAAAGGTCGATCATGAATCATATAGTTGATATGATTAGCATAGGGATGCTTACCACTGAAACTATACTCAACTCACGTGATGATCGGACTTGGGATAGTGTAAGTGGATCATGAACCACTCAAATGACTAGAGATATGTACTTTTTGAGTGGGAGTTTAGCATATAATTTGATTAAGTTGAACTCTAATTATCTTGAACATAGTCTAAGTCCACTTTGAATATATTTGTGTTGTAGATCATGGCTCACGCGACAGTCATCCTGAATTTTAATACGTTCCTAGAGAAAGCTAAGTTGAAAGATGATGGAAGCAACTTTGTAGACTGGGCTCGTAATCTTAAGCTAATCTTACAAGCTGGGAAGAAGGATTATGTCCTTAATGCTGCGCTAGGAGATGAACCACCCGCTACGGCTGATCAGGATGTTAAGAACGCTTGGTTAGCACGTAAGGAGGACTACTCAATAGTTCAATGTGCAGTCTTGTATGGCTTAGAACCGGGACTTCAACGTCGCTTTGAGCGTCATGGAGCATTTGAGATGTTCCAGGAGTTGGAGTTTATCTTTCAGAAGAACGCCCGGATCGAGAGGTATGAGACCTCCGATAAATTCTATGCTTGTAAGATGGAGGAAAACTCGTCTGTCAGTGAACATGTGCTCAAAATGTCTGGGTACTCAAACCGTCTAGCTGAACTGGGGATTGAACTCCCGCAAGAGGCTATCACTGACAGAATCCTTCAATCACTGCCGCCAAGCTATAAAGGCTTTGTGTTGAACTACAACATGCAAGGGATGAACAAGTCTCCCGGCGAGTTGTTTGCGATGCTGAAAGTCGCAGAGTCTGAACTCCGTAAAGAGCATCAAGTGTTGATGGTGAGCAAGACCACTAGTTTCAAGAGAAACGGCAAAGGCAAGAAGGGCAATTCGAAGAAGAGCGGCAAGCCTGTTGCCAATCCGCCGAAGAAACCCAAGGCTGGACCTAAGCCTGAAACAGAGTGCTTCTATTGCAAGGGTATGGGTCACTGGAAGCGCAATTGCCCCAAATATCTGGCAGATAAGAAGGGGGGCAAAGAAAAATCAGGTATATTTGATATACATGTTATTGATGTGTACTTAACCGGCTCTCGTAGTAGTGCCTGGGTATTCGATACCGGTTCTGTTGCTCACATTTGCAACTCGAAACAGGAACTGCGGAATAGACGAAGGCTGGCGAAAGACGAAGTGACGATGCGCGTAGGAAATGGTTCCAAGGTTGATGCAATCGCCGTCGGCACAGTGTCACTTCAGCTACCATCGGGATTAGTGATGAACTTAAATCATTGTTATTTAGTGCCTGCGTTGAGCATGAACATTATATCTGGATCTTGTTTATTGCGAGACGGTTACTCTTTTAAGTCTGAGAATAATGGTTGTTCTATTTCTATGAGTAACATCTTTTATGGTCATGCACCGAATGTGAGAGGATTGTTCATATTGAATCTTGATAGCGATACGCATATACATAACATTGAGACCAAAAGAGTTAGAGTAAACAATGATAGCGCCATATTTTTGTGGCACTGCCGCTTGGGTCATATTGGTGTAAATCGCATGAAGAAACTCCATGCTGATGGACTTTTGGAGTCACTTGACTTTGATTCACTTGACACGTGCGAACCATGCCTCATGGGCAAGATGACTAAGACTCCGTTCTCCGGAACAATGGAGCGTGCAAGTGACTTGTTGGAAATCATACATACCGATGTGTGTGGTCCAATGAGCGTGGAGGCACACGGCGGATATCGTTATTTCCTCACCTTCACTGACGATTTAAGTAGATATGGTTATGTCTACTTGATGAAGCAAAAGTATGAAACATTTGAAAAGTTCAAGCAATTTCAGAGTGAAGTGGAAAATCATCGTAACAAGAAGATCAAGTTCCTACGGTCTGATCGTGGGGGTGAATATCCGAGTTTCGAGTTTGGTGCTCACTTAAGACAACGTGGAATTGTTTCACAGTTAACACCGCCTGGAACACCACAGCGTAATGGTGTGTCCGAACGTCGTAATCGTACTTTGTTAGAGATGGTGCGATCTATGATGTCTCTTACTGATTTGCCGTTATCATTTTGGGGTTATGCATTAGAAACAGCTGCATTCACTTTAAATAGGGCACCATCAAAATCCGTTGAGACGACACCATATGAACTGTGGTATGGCAAAAGGCCAAATTTGTCGTTTCTTAAAGTTTGGGGATGTGATGCTTATGTCAAAAAGCTTCAGCCTGAAAAGCTGGAACCCAAAGCGGAAAAATGCGTCTTCATAGGTTACCCAAAAGAGACAGTTGGGTACACCTTCTATCTCAAATCCGAGGGCAAAGTGTTTGTTGCTAAGAACGGAACTTTTCTCGAGAAGGAGTTTCTCTCGAGAGAATTGAGTGGGAGGAAGATAGAACTTGACGAGGTTGTCGAACCTTGCATCCCTCTGGATGGTGGCGCAGGGCAAGGGGAAACCTCTGTCATTGCGAGGCCGGTTGAGGAGGAAGTTAATGATGATTATCATGAAACTCCAGTTCAAGTCTATGTTGAACCACGCAGGTCGACGAGATCACGCGCTGCTCCAGAGTGGTACGGTAATCCCGTCTTATCAATCATGTTGTTAGACAACAATGAACCTGCAAATTATGAAGAAGCAATGGTGGGCCCAGATTCCAGAAATTGGCTAGAAGCCATAAAATCCGAGATAGGATCCATGTATGAGAACAAAGTGTGGACTTTGGAGATACTGCCTGAGGGCCGCAAGGCTATTCAGAACAAATGGATCTTTAAGAAGAAGACGGACGCTGACAGTAATGTGACCGTTTATAAAGCTCGACTTGTGGCAAAGGGTTTTTTACAAGTTCCAGGAATTGACTACGATGAGACTTTCTCTCCCGTGGCAATGCTTAAGTCCGTCAGAATCATGTTAGCAATAGCTGCATTTTTCGATTATGAAATCTGGCAGATGGATGTCAAAACGGCGTTCCTTAACGGTTTCCTTAAGGAAGAGTTGTATATGATGCAACCCGAAGGTTTTGTCGATCCTAAAAATGCTGACAAGGTGTGCAAGCTCCAGCGATCCATTTATGGACTGGTGCAAGCATCTCGGAGTTGGAACAAACGCTTTGATGAGGTGATCAAAGCATTTGGGTTTATACAAGTGGTTGGAGAATCTTGTATTTACAAGAAAGTGAGTGGGAGCTCTGTGGCGTTTCTAATATTATATGTGGATGACATATTACTGATTGGAAACAACGTAGAGCTTTTGGAGAGCATAAAAGGTTACTTGAATAAAAGTTTCTCTATGAAGGACCTAGGAGAAGCTGCTTACATTCTAGGCATCAAGATCTATAGGGATAGATCAAAAAGCCTGATAGGACTTTCACAAAGCACATACCTTGATAAAGTTTTGAAGAGGTTCAAAATGGAACAGTCCAAGAAAGGGTTCTTGCCAGTTTTACAAGGTACGAGATTGAGTAAGACTCAGTGCCCAGCAACTGATGAAGATAGAGAGCATATGCGCTCCGTCCCCTATGCTTCAGCCATAGGTTCTATCATGTATGCAATGCTGTGCACTAGACCGGATGTTAGCCTGGCCATAAGTATGGCAGGTAGGTTCCAGAGTAATCCAGGAGTGGATCACTCGACAGCGGTCAAGAATATCCTGAAGTACCTGAAAAGGACTAAGGAGATGTTTCTCGTGTATGGACGTGACGAAGAGCTCGCCGTAAAAGGTTACGTCGATGCAAGCTTTGACACAGATCCGGACGACTCTAAGTCGCAAACCGGATACGTATTTATTCTTAATGGGGGTGCAGTAAGCTGGTGCAGTTCCAAGTAAAGCGTCGTAGCAGATTCTACATGTGAAGCGGAGTACATGGCTGCCTCGGAGGCGGCCAAGGAGGGTGTCTGGATGAAGCAGTTCATGACGGATCTTGGAGTGGTGCCAAGTGCACTGGATCCAATAACCTTGTTCTGTGACAACACTGGTGCCATTGCCCTGGCAAAGGAACCAAGGTTTCACAAGAAGACCAGACACATCAAACGACGCTTCAACCTCATCCGCGACTACGTCGAGGAGGAGGACGTAAATATATGCAAGGTGCACATGGATCTGAATGTAGCAGACCCGCTGACTAAACCTCTTCCACGACCAAAACATGATCGACACCAGAACTGTATGGGTGTTAGATTTATTACAATGTAAATTCACATGGTGATGTGAAGGCTAGATTATTGACTCTAGTGCAAGTGGGAGACTGTTGGAATTATGCCCTAGAGGCAATAATAAATGTATAGTTATTATTATAATTCTTGTATCAAGATAATAGTTTATTATCCATGCTATAATTGTATTGAATGAAGACTCATTTACATGTGTGGATACATAGACAAAACACCGTCCCTAGCATGTCTCTAGTTGGCTAGCCAGTTGATCGATGATAGTTAGTGTCTTCTGATTATGAACAAGGTGTTGTTGCTTGATAACTGGATCACGTCATTGGGAGAATCACGTGATGGACTAGACCCAAACTAATAGACGTAGCATGTTGATCGTGTCATTTTGTTGCTACTGTTTTCTGCGTGTCAAGTATTTATTCCTATGACCATGAAATCATATAACTCACTGACACCGGAGGAATGCTTTGTGTGTATCAAACGTCGCAACGTAACTGGGTGACTATAAAGATGCTCTACAGGTATCTCCGAAGGTGTTAGTTGAGTTAGTATGGATCAAGACTGGGATTTGTCACTCCGTGTGACGGAGAGGTATCTCGGGGCCCACTCGGTAATACAACATCACACACAAGCCTTGCAAGCAATGTAACTTAGTGTAAGTTGCGGGATCTTGTATTACGGAACGAGTAAAGAGACTTGCCGGTAAACGAGATTGAAATAGGTATGCGGATACTGACGATCGAATCTCGGGCAAGTAACATACCGAAGGACAAAGGTAATGACATACGGGATTATACGAATCCTTGGCACTGAGGTTCAAACGATAAGATCTTCGTAGAATATGTAGGATCCAATATGGGCATCCAGGTCTCGCTATTGGATATTGACCGAGGAGTCTCTCGGGTCATGTCTACATAGTTCTCGAACCTGCAGGGTCTGCACACTTAAGGTTCGACGTTGTTTTATGCGTATTTGAGTTATATGGTTGGCTACCGAATGTTGTTCGGAGTCCCGGATGAGATCACGGACGTCACGAGGGTTTCCGGAATGGTCCAGAAACGAAGATTGATATATAGGATGACCTCATTTGATTACCGGAAGGTTTTCGGAGTTACCGGGAATGTACCGGGAATGAGAATGGGTTCCGGGAGTTCACCGGGGGGGGGGGGGGGGCAACCCTACCCGGGGAAGCCCATAGGCTTTGGGGAGACACACCAGTCCTTAGTGGGCTGGTGGGACAGCCCCAAGGGGGCCTATGCGCCAAGAAAAAGAAATCAAAGGAAAAGAAAAAAAAAGAGGGAGGAAGTGGGAAGGGAGGGGGACTCCTCCCACCAAACCAAGTCCAACTCGGTTTGGGGGGGGAGTCCTTCCCCCCTTGGCTCGGCCGACCCCTTGAGGGTCCCTTGGACCCCAAGGCAAGGTCCCCCTCCCTCCTCCTATATATATGGAGCAATTAGGGCTGATTTGAGACGACTTTCTCACGGCTGCCCGACCACATACCTCCATAGTTTTTCCTCTAGATCGCGTTTCAGCGGAGCTCGGGCGGAGCCCTGCTGAGACAAGATCATCACCAACCTCCGGAGCGCCGTCATGCTGCCGGAGAACTCTTCTACCTCTCCGTCTCTCTTGCTGGATCAAGAAGGCCGAGATCATCGTCGAGCTGTACGTGTGCTGAACGCGGAGGTGCCGTCCGTTCGGTACTAGATCGTGGGACTGATCGCGGGATTGTTCGCGGGGCGGATCGAGGGATGTGAGGACGTTCCACTACATCAACCGCGTTCTCTAACGCTTCTGCTGTACGATCTACAAGGGTACGTAGATCACTCATCCCCTCTCGTAGATGGACATCACCATGATAGGTCTTCGTGCGCGTAGGAAATTTTTTGTTTCCCATGCGACATTCCCCAACAATGTATGCCTGTCCCTGTACGGATATGCCACTTAGGTTCATAACTAGCCATGTCGACCCAGGTTCTTTGACGTATGATTGCTGGCAACACAGTCGTATACGTGAGCCAAAAGACGCAAACGGTCCCGGCCAAGGTAAGGTGGCAACCGGGGTGATTACCGTGCGTGAGGCCACAAAGTGATATGACGTGTACATGCTGGAGTTGTATGGCTCAGGATCGGGGTCCCGACAATGCTCTTCATCGTTTGTGAGTAATCTCATTGTAGGCTTGCTGGACAGTGATGAGTTGGATGAGATCTATCATGTAATCGAGTTAGTTTTTGACGGGGATTGATCCCTAGTATCCACTATGTTCTAGATTGATGTTGCTACTACTTGGCTATGCTTAATGCTTGTCACTAGGGCCCGAGTGCCATGATTTCATATCTGAACCTATTATGTTGTGGCCAATATATGTGTGTTTTAGATCCTATCTTGAAAGTTATAGTCACCTACTATGTGTTATGACCCGGCAACCCTGGAGTGACAATAGCCGGAACCACTCCCGGAGATGACCATAGTATGAGGAGTTCATGTATTCACCACGTGTTAATGCGTTGGTCCGGTTCTTTATTAAAAGGAGAACCTTAATATCCCGTAGTTTCCATTAGGACCCCGCTGCCACGAGAGGTATGGACAATAGATGTCATGCAAGTTCTTTTCCCTAAGCACGTATGACTACATACGAAATACATCCTACATTAGATTGATGAACGGGAGCTAGTTACATATCTCTCCGTGTTATAGCTATTACATGATGAATCACATCCGTCATACTCATCCATCACTGATCCACTGCCTACGAGTCTTTTACTACTGGTCCTTGCTATGTTACATTGTCTAGGCTTGTCCCTTGCTACAAAAGTGATTGAGCCACTTTGGTGCTACTGTTGTTACTCTGTTACTACTGATGTTACTCTGCTGCTACTGTTGTTCCTTGCTACTTCGTTGTTACTTGTTGCAAGATCTTTTCCGACACTGCTGTCGGGGAAGAATAGTTACTCGCCCACGTGCAACCTACTGGCGCTATTGATACAACAGTTAGGAATAGTCTGCCGTCAACAGATCGTTTCTGGCACCGTTGCTATCATACTACTTTGCGACTGATACTTTGCTTGCAGACACTAATCTTTCAGGTGTGGTTGAATCTGACAAACTCAGCTGCTAATACTTGAGAATATTCTTTCGCTTCCCCTTTGGCAAACCAACAAATTTGGGTTGAATACTCTACCCTCGAACACTGTTGCGATCCCCTATACTTGAGGGTTATCAGCAACGGCGCCAGAAAAGAGCTTCGTTGACGGGATGTTAGTGCCGCTTACCTAGCCTCCCCGGCAACGGTGTCAGAAAAGAGCTTGATGTCTACTACGCAACCTTCTCCTTGTAGAGGTTTGTAGGACAGTAGCAATTTTCCCTCAAGTGGGTGACCTAAGGTTTATCAATCCGTGGGAGGCGTAGGATGAAGATGGTTTGTCTCAAGCAACCGTGCAACCAAATAACGAAGATTATCTTGTGTTCCCAACACACCCAATACAATGGTAAATTGTATAGGTGCACTAGTTCGGCGAAGAGATGGTGATACAAGTGCAATATGGATGGCAGATATAGGTTTTTGTAATCTGAAATTACAAAAACAGCAAGGTAACTAACAGTAAAAGTGAGCACGAACAGTATTGCAATGCGTGGAAACAAGGCCTAGGGTTCATACTTTCACTAGTGAAGTTCTGTCAACAATGATAACATAATTGGATCATAAAACTAGCCCTCAACATGCAACAAAGAGTCACTCCAAAGTCACTAATAGCGGAGAACAAACGAAGAGATTATTTTTGGGTACGAAACCACCACAAAGTTATTCTTTCTGATCAATCTATTCAAGAGTCCATATTAAAATAACGCGAAGTTATTCTTTCCGTTCGATCCATCATAGAGTTCGTACTAGAATAACACCTTAAGACACATATCAACCAAGACCCTAATCTCACCTAGATACTCCATTGTCACCTCAAGTATCCGTGGGCATGATTATACGATATGCATCACACAATCTTAGAATCATCTATTCAACCAACACATAGAACTTCAAAGAGTGCCCCAAAGTTTCTACCGGAGAGTCAAAACGTGTGCCAACCCATATGCATAGGTTCCCAATGTCACGAAACCCACAAGTTTATCACCAAAACATACATCAAGTACTCACATGAATATCCCATTGTCACCACAAATAGACACGTGCAAGACATACATCAGGTGTTCTTAAAGACTCAATCCGATAAGATAACTCCAAAGGGAAAACTCAATTCATTACAAGAAGGGAGAGGGGGAAGAACATCATAAGATCCAACTATAGTAGCAAAGCCCGCGGTACATCAAGATCAAGACATCTCAAGAACACGAGAGAGAGAGAGAGATCAACCACATAGCTACTGGTACATACCCTCATCCCACAGGGAGAACTACTCCTTCCTCGTCATGGAGATCGTTGGGATGATGAAGATGGTCACCGGAGATGGATTTCCCCTCCGGCAGGGTGCCGGAACGGGCTCCCGATTGGTTTTTGGTGGCTACAGAGACTTTGGGGTTTCTTTTTGGGGGTTTCTGAATTTATAGGAATTTATGGTGGTGTAATTACGTTGGTTGGGACCACGAGGAGGTCACAAGCCTGGTAGGTGTGGCCTAGGGGGTGGGGCGCCTCCTGGGCTTGTGACTCCCTCGTGGCTCTTCCGGCCTTCTTCCAAAGCTTCGGGGGTCTCTTTTGGTCCCAAAAAAATCATCGCGAAAGTTTTATTCCATTTGGACTCCGCCTGAAAAAGGGTCAAAAACACGAAAAAACAGAAACTAGCACTTGGCACTGAGTTAATAGGTTAGTCCCAAAAAAGATATAAAATAGCATATTCATGCATATAAAACATCCAAAGTTGACAAGATAATAGCATGGAACCATCAAAAATTATAGATACGTTGGAGACGTATCAGGCTGCCATGCTGTCGGGCATCGCCATGTATACCATCCCACTATGGAGGGCGGTGAGCCCATCTACCCTCTCTACTGCTTTCTCGTATTGTGATGTTGTTTCACACAGTTTGCACTTTGCAGAGACCGGTGGTACATCCTCCTTTAAAAAAAGGTTTGCCCTGACCCAGCAGCATGTTATTCCCTTTGCAGTACCAAGCTCTGAAGGAGAGGGAGGTGGGCCGCCTGTCATGGATGGAGAGACTTGCTTCTTTGGCAAATGGTGGAGTCTGGAAAGCCTACTCACTTACCGACCGGCACATACGAGTCTACATCATGGTAAGTGCCACATCCTTCGACTCATTCATCATACTGTATTTATGTTTGTGCCACGATTCCTTCCCTTGTGTGCTACCAACGAAGTGGCATAGTCCACTGATACGTCTTCAACGTATCTATAATTTTTGATGGTTTCATGCTATTATCTTGTCAAACTTTGGATGTTTTGTATGCCTTTTATATCTTTTTTGGGACTAACTTATTAACTCAGTGCCAAGTGCCAGTTCCTGTTTTTTCCGTGTTTTTGACCCTTTTCAGAGGAGAATTTTAAATGGAGTCCAAACGGAATAAAATCTGCGGAATGATTTTTTCCATAACAGAAGACACGCGGGAGACTTGAGAACTAAGGCAGGGGACGTCGGAGGGGCCTGGCCTAGGGGGGGCCTAGCAGGCTTGTGAGCTCCCCGTGGCTCTCCTGCCCTAGGTCTTTCGCCTATATATTCCCTAAAATCCCAGAAAAAAATCAAGAGATCATTGAAAGTACTTTTCCAACGCCGCAAGCTTCTGTCTCTGCAAGATCCCAACTGGGGCACGTTCTGGTGCCCTGTCGGAGGGGGGATTCGGATACGGAGGGCTTCTTCATCAACACCATGACCTCTCCGATGATGCGTGAGTAGTTCACCATAGACCTATGGGTCCATAGCTAGTAGCTAGATGGCTTCTTCTCTCTCTTGGATCTTCAATACAAAGTTCCCCATGATCTTCATGGAGATCTATCCGATGTAATCTTCTTTTGCGGTGTGTTTGTCGAGATCCGATGAATTGTGGATTTATGATCAAATTATCTATGAATCTTATTTGAGTTTCTTCTGATCTCTCTTATGCATGATTTCATATCCTTCTGTTTCTCTTTGAGTTGTGGGTTTTGTTTGGCCAACTAGATCTATGATTCTTGCAATGGGAGAAGTGCTCGGTTTTGGGTTCATACCGTGTGGTGACCTCACCCAGTGACAGAAGGGGTAGCGAGGCACGCATCATGTTGTTGCCATCAAGAATAAAAAGATGGGGTTTTCATCATTGGTTTGAGATTATCCCTCTACATCATGTCATCTTGCTTAAGGCGTTACTCTCTTCGTCATTGATGGGGTTATAGTCCCAGGGTAGGGTCATAGGCCTGCCCTATAGGTCCTACCCAAGGACTACCCTTCATAAGGGACAAGGCACCTAGTCAGTTCCGAGTGAATTAAGGACTTCCCATCATCCAGTCGGCGACGATCCCTCCATCATCCAGTCGGAGACGTGCATTCGGAGCGTATCAAACTTACACACTGGATTCCACTCTGTATATCGTAACCCCCCTGGAGGGCAACAGTCATACGTTTTCATGTACCTTTATTAGCATTTAAGGCATACGTTACCTGTAACGTCGGCATTTATTCGCCACTACTCCACCCCTGTGCACCGAACCGTTGTGAAGGGCAGCGCACTCTATATAAGCCGCCCTTCCCCACTGGTGCAGGGGTTAGCAATTCACTGTAATCCATACTCCACTCGACATCAAGCTGCCAAGAGCACTAAGATGTAGGGCTTTTACCTCCACCGTAGAGGGGCCTGAACTCATACAACCTCGCCGTAGCTAAGGCTCTGCCCATCCTTTCGTATCCTACACATCTACTGTAAGACTTATACCCACGACAGTTGGCGCCCACCGTGGGGCAGGCGTCTAAGCGACTTCCGACGAGTTTGCGACTACATCTTTTCATCATGTCATCCGGTGGAGATTTGTGCATGGGTCATGAGATCCTCTTCGGCGCTCTCTCCTTCATTGTCGACGATTCGGCATCGCTTCGGGATGCCCCTCTCGATGTCGAGGCGCTCCCCAGTCACGGGGCTACGCACTTCCGTGCCGGCGCCCGCGGCATCCTTCTTCTCCAACAGTCGGCTCCGGTGTCGATCTACGCCCCCGTTGCGCGCCGCAACAAGCGGTCCTGCCATCTGCGGCTCTAGCGTTGGGTGCAACACGCCCAGGCATGCCAGAACGCGTCTTCACAAGTGGCGGTCCTTGAGTCGGTTGTAGTTGCGCCGCCGTCCCAGCGCTCGGACTCAGTTCCGACTGAGTTTCCCTCTGAGTACTTGGGTCGCGGGCCTGCAGCCGAAGTGCACATGGCCAACTCCCATGAAAGTCCCCACCAAACCGGCCGGAACGAGCAAGAAGTCGGCGAAACATCTGGCGCTCGCCGTCAGCCCCGCCGATCTGCCAGTCGGCGCACTCGTCAAAGCAACATGGAGGTGTTCCGCACACCCGTCCTCAACCTGGCTGCCGCCGCCAAGATAGCCGATTCCCTCCAGCCGACTGATTCAGAGGCTGGCAGAGGGATCGAGCAGATCTGTGCCCTGTTGCACATGGTGCACCAGCAGAATTCGGCTGTCTCCGAGTCGCACAACAGGATCCACAACAGTTCTGTTCACGCGAACACGCATCGGTCAGTTTTCAGCCCCGATTCTCATCAGCGACACAGAGGAGGCAGCCGTTCCATGAATCCCGAAGATCGTTGCCGTTCATGCACCCCTCCGCGGGGTGGGCCCTACGGGCCCCGACATCATGATGATCGGCGTTCGGTCGGTGAAACTTATGATCCAAGGCCCGACGCAAGAGGATACATCGCCTAGAGGAGGGTCGACAGGATCCGGGCCCAACGTGATGGTCATGATAGAGACCGTCCGAGTGGAAGCAGGACCATCGTCTCTGGCCCCGAGTGTTTCAGTCGGGCCATCCGTTCGGCTGACATCCCTCCCAACTTCCGATTGGCGACAGGGATCAGCAAGTTAACAGGAGAATCCAAGCTAGAAACGTGGCTGGACGACTACCGAGTGGCAGTCCAGATCGGTGGTGGGGATGACCAGGTCGCCATGAAACATCTCCCCCTGATGCTCGACGGCTCGGCACGAGCGTGGCTGAACCAGTTGGCTCCTTCAAGCATCTACAGCTGGGCAGATCTGGCCTGAGTCTTCATCAGGACCTTTGAGGGCACGTGCAAACGCCCTGCTGGTCTCGTAGAGCTCCAGCACTGTGTCCAGAAGCAGAATGAGCCCCTGTGCGATTTCATCCAGCGTTGGACAACCCTCTACCACACGGTGGAGAACGTCACAGAGCACCAAGCAGTCTGCGCCTTCAAGGCAGGCGTGCGGTACAGAGATCTGTACCTGAAGTTCGGTCGGACATGCGACATCTCCATGAGCAAGATGGTGGAGATAGCGGCACGCTATGCAAATGGCGAAGAAGAGGATCGCATTCGTAGCGGCAAGCACAAGGCAGTCGCCAATGGAGATGGGAACGCAGGCAGAGGCCGCAGCCGTTGCCAATGCCAAGTTCAAGGGCAAGGGGAAGGCTCAGTTCACCCCCAAGAAGAAGCAGTTCGGAAACCACATCCTGGACCAGCCATGTCCAATCCACACGAAGCTAGATGAAGAAGGTAACGCCATATTTCCGAAGCATACCACTCGGCAATGTCGCCTCCTGATCCAGGGGTTCGGCGAAGGGCAGCCGAGTGAAAAGGATAATGAACAGGATGAGGAGGACAAAGAGGATCCGTTCCCCCAAGTCCATGCAACACTGATGATTTTTGCTGACGTGGAAAGCAAGAGTCGACTGAAGCTGGTGAACAGGGAGGTGAACATGGCCACCCCGACCAACCCCACGTTCCTCAAATGGTCTCAGACTGCGATCACCTTCGACCAGTTGGATCATCCAACACACGTACCCACCCCACGGAGGCAGGCCCTGGTCATCGACCCGGTGGTGGAAGGAATTCGACTGCGCAAAGTCCTCATGGACGGGGGCAACGGCTTGAACATCATGTACGCCGACACTCTCAAGGGGATGGGCATTCCGATGTCCAAACTTAGCGAGAGCAGCATGCAGTTCCACGGGGTCGTCCCTGGACGAAAGGCCAAGTCACTCGGCCAGATCGCGTTGGACGTCGTCTTCGGCTCCGACAAGAACTTCCGCAAGGAAAAGCTGACATTCGAGGTGGTGGACTTCCAGAGTGCATACCACGCGATTCTCGGCCGTTTGGCGTATGCGCGTTCCATGGCCCGTCCATGTTACATATACCTGAAGCTGAAGATGCCAGGTCCCAAAGGTGTGATCACTGCCACAGGCAATCGACAGCGAGCCGAGGAGTGTCTGCAGCAGGGATCGAGGATCGCCGATCAGCAGATGGCTGTCCTCGAGCTCGACGAGTACAAGAAGACAGCCGACCCCGCTGACTTGATGCGTTCGAAGAAGCCAGCTTTGGAGTCCGCATTCCAGTCGGCGGGAGAAACGAATAAGGTCAGCATCCACCCGACGGACGACACCGCTGCCCCGACGAACATCTCCACCACCCTCGATCCAAAATTTGAAGCCGAGCTCATCCAATTCCTCCGTAAGAACTGGGACATCTTCGCATGGAAGCCCGCTGACATGCCAGGTGTACCCAGGGAGTTGGCTGAGCACCGACTGCATGTGGATCCTGCTGCTCGGCCTGTCCGAGAATGCCTGCGTCGGTCCGCCGCGCACAAGAGGAAGGCAATCGGAGAAGAGGTGTCTAAGCTTTTGGAAGCCAACTTCATTCGCGAGGTTCACCACTCCGAGTGGCTCGCTAATGTTGTCATGGTGCCCAAGAAGGACAAGTCTCTCCGAATGTGCATCGACTTTAAACATCTCAATAAGGTCTGCCCGAAAGACCATTTCCCGCTCCCCCGCATCGATCAAATTGTCGATTCGACTGCGGGTTGCGAGCGTTTGTCATTCCTTGATGCCTACTCGGGCTATCATCAGATCCGTCTGTATGGCCCCGATGAATTAAAAACAGCCTTCATCACCCCATTCGGGTGCTTCTGCTACATCACTATGCCATCTGGTTTGAAGAATGCAGGAGCAACTTTTATGCGCATGATCCAAAAATGCCTCCTTGACCAGATCGGTCGAAATGTGGAGGCGTATATGGATGATATCGTACTCAAGTCACGCAAAGGTTCCAACCTGCTGACTGACTTGGCTAAAACATTCGCCAACCTTCGTAGGTACGATATCAAGCTCAACCCAGCCAAGTGTTCATTCGGTGTTCCCAGCGGAAAGTTACTCGGTTTCTTCGTTTCCGGACGAGGGATCGATGTCAACCCAGAAAAGATCGGGACCATCGTCCGAATGGAGCGGCCGGTCATAATACACGATGTTCAAAGGCTCACAGGTTGCCTAGCGGCTTTGAGCTGGTTTATCAGTCGACTTGGCGAGAAGGCACTACCTCTTTACCGACTCGTGAAGAAATCAGATACTTTCGAGTGGACAGACGAAGCCCAAGTCGCATTCGACGACCTCAAAGTCCTACTTTCCACCCAGTCGGTTCTTACTCCTCCACTCAGTAAAGAACCCCTTATTCTGTACATCGCGGCTACAAATCAAGTCGTCAGCATTGTTCTCACAGTCGAACGCGGAGAAGAAGGCAAAGCATACAAGGTTCAGCGGCCAGTGTATTATGTCTCCGAAGTCCTGACTCCTTCCAAGCAGAGGTATCCCCACTATCAAAAACTTATTTACGGGATTTACATGACTGCGAAGAAGGTGGCTCATTATTTCCAAGACCACTCGGTGTCTGTCATTTCTGATTCTCCGTTGTCGGAAATCCTCCACAATCGGGACGCATCGGGCCGAGTGGCGAAGTGGGCAATGGAGATGTTATACTGCGACATCAAGTTCGAGGCCAAGAAAGCTATAAAGTCTCAAGCTCTCGCTGACTTCATAGCAGAATGGGTAGAACAACAGCAACCAACTCACATCTACTTGGATCATTGGACAATGTTCTTCGATGGGTCCAAGATGTTGAATGGCTCCGGCGCTGGCGTTGTGATCATATCGCCAAAAGGTGACAAACTCAAGTATGTGTTGCAGATACACTTCAGTTCCTCCAACAACGAGGCAGAGTATGAATATCTCCTTTATGGATTGCGCATGGCCATCGCACTCGGTGTCCGTCGCCTGATGGTCTATGGCGATTCAGATTTGGTAGTTAATCAAGTGATGAAGGAGTGGGACGTAAGGAACCCCACCATGACCACATACTGCAATGCGGTGAGGAAGCTTGAGAAAAAGTTTGAAGGTCTGGAACTCCACCATGTTCCGCGACTGAAAAACCAAGCAGCTGATGAATTGGCGAAACTTGGATCCACTCAGAGACCAGTCCCGAGTGACGTCTGCCTCGAGCACCTTCACCTTCCCTGAGTTAAAGAAGATCCTTTCACAGAGGAACCAGTACAACCAAAGAGCTCGACAGATCCGACTGAAGTCGAAGTCCCTGCTGTGGTTGATTTGATCATGGAGATTCTTTATATCATCCCCGATTGGACTGTGTCGTTCATTGCGTACATCCTGAGGCAAGAATTACCAGAAGACGAAGTCCAAGCCAGGCAGATCGTCCGCAGGTCAAAGTTGTTCACTGTCATTGATGGCCAGTTGTACAAAGAAAGTGTTTCAGGCGTCCTTCAACGATGCATCTCCCCTGAGGAGGGACAGTTAATCCTGGAAGAAATTCACTCGGAAACCTGTGGTCATCATGCCTCCTCAAGAGCAATCGTCGCCAAAGCATTCAGAGCCAATTTCTTCTGGTTGCAGGCGAATGAAATGGCGAAGGAAATGGTCGACCGATGCGAAGGTTGTCAATTCTACTCGAACAAGTCTCACAAGCCAACATCCGCGCTGAAGGCAATCCCTCTTGTCTGGCCGTTTGTAGTGTGGGGATTAGATATAGTCGGTCCCTTCAGGACAGGCCAAGGGGGATTCACACATCTCTTGGTGGCAGTCGACAAGTTCACAAAGTGGATTGAGGCCAAGCCCATCAAGAAGCTCGACGCCCTTACGGCCATCAAGTTTGTCAGGGACATCATCTCCAGATTCGGAGTACCACATAGCATAATCACTGACAATGGCACAAACTTTGACTCGGACAGATTCAAAGGTTTCTGTACAGGCCAAGGTATCCGAGTGGATTTTGCATCTGTGGCGCATCCCCAAACAAACGGGCAAGCAAAGCGGGCGAATGGTCTTATTCTGCAAGGGTTGAAGCCTTGACTCTTGCGAGAAGTGGGACATGCTGCCGGCGCATGGGTCACCGAGCTGCCTTCGGTGCTTTGGGGTCTCCGCACAACACCAAATAGATCTACAGGGTGATCCCCGTTCTTCCTCGTTTACGGAGCAGAGGCAGTCCTTCCGAGTGACTTGCTTCACAATGGTCCACGAGTCGAACTCTTCTTCGAAGCCGAAGTAGAGCAAGCCAGGCAAGACGGAGTGGATCTTCTAGAAGAAGAGCGCGAGATGGCACTGACTCGCTCAACCATTTATCAACAAGATCTACGGCGTTTTCATGCGCGACACGTCAGGAGCCGTACATTCCAAGCAGGCGACCTGGTGCTCCGAGTGGATCAGCAGAGACCTCACAAGCTGGCTCCCGCCTGGGAAGGACCCTTCATCATCTCCAAGGTGCTGAACAACGGAGCATATTGACTCTACAACCTCGACAGGGAAATGGACGAGCCGCGAGCATGGAATGGAGATCTCCTGAAGCGCTTCTACACGTGACCGTCGACTGAAGCAATGTAAAGAACAAGTATCATTGAAGTAATACAAAGCAGGTTGAGTTTTTGCAGATTCAAAATTCTTCCGCGTTGGCAGACCCCGGTCTCAAAAAAGAAAACTTAACTGCGATCCAGAATCGTCAAAGTACTAACTTTCTCCGAGTGTGCACTAAACATCGCACTCGGGGACTTAGCTGCGATCCAGAATCATCTAAGTACTAACTTTCTCCGAGTCTGCACTAAACGTCGCACTCGGGGACTTAGCTGCGATCGAGAATCGCCTAAGTACAAACTTTTTCCAAGTGTGCACTAAACGTCACACTCGGGGACTTAGCTGCGATCCAGAATCGCCTAAGTACTAACTTTCTCCGAGTCTGCACTAAACGTCGCACTCGGGGACTTAGCTGCGATCCAGAATCGCCTAAGTACTAACTTTCTCCGAGTGTGCACTAAACGTCGCACTCGGGGACTTAGCTGCTATCCAGAATCGCCTAAGTACAAACTTTCTCCGAGTGTGCACTAAACGTCGCACTCGGAGACTTAGCTGCGATCCAGAATCGCCTAAGTACTAATTTTCTTTGACTGTGCACTAAACATTGCACTCGGGGACTTAGCTGCGATCAAGAATCGCCTAAGTACAAACTTTTTCCGAATGTGCACTAAACGTCGCACTCGGGGACTTAGCTGCGATCCAGAATCGCCTAAGCACTAACTTTCTCCGAGTGTGCTCAAAACGTCGCACTCGGGGACTTGGCTGCGATCAAGAATCGCCTAAGTAAAAAAGCTTCCTTCGAGTGTATCTTGGAGATCCACTCGGAGGCTTCGCAGACCCTCATTGAGGCTCATGTAGATGTCAAGACAACTGACAATTACATGAGTAGCAAAGACCCTCATTGAGGCTCATGTAGATGTCAGGACAACTGACAATTACATGAGTAGCAACTCGCTCCGAGTGCGACCTTACAGTCGCGCTCGAAGACTTAGCTGCGATAACGAATCGCCTAAGTAAAGAACTCCCTTCGAGTGTATCCTAGAGATCCACTCGGAGGCTTAGCAGACCCTCATTGAGGCTCATGCAGATGTCAAGACAACTGACAACTACATGCTCCGCCTGTTTGCCACTGGCTCCACCAAGAAAAGCCAAACAGAAACCATGAGCCAAAATCGTGTCAAGAATTTTTTGGCAAAGGAAGAGCAAAATATTTGATTCGAATTCAAAGTTGGTTTAAAGATAGTCGGTTCGGTGTAGATCAAGCTTATCCACACCGAACCACGAATGTGACGGCCAATAGCAGTGGCCAAAGTTTGATACAAGTACCACTCGGCATACCGAGGTAAAGTTTTTTAAGCGTCGTCAGGACTGGCACTGGGACTGGCAGGCTCCACGAAAGTGTCGAGGTCGATCCCGTCTGTGATGCGAGTGGTGCTCTCAATGAAGGTCTCCATGAAATCTTCGAATCGAAGCTTCTTGGTGTTGGCGACCTGCAGTGCCTTTAGCTTCTCCTCGCGAGCTTCCTTGCAGTGCACTCGGACCAGCGACAGCGCCACGTCTGCACCACAGCGAGCAGCAGACTTCTTCCACGCCTGCACTCGGTTCGGGACGTCCTCCAGCCGAGTCATCAACCCTTCCATCTCCCGCCGGGACTCGTCTTCGGGCCACAGCTCCTTGTCGATTTGGCCGACGACCTCTCTCAGGCGACCGATGAAAGGTCCCACTTTGCCCAGGCGAATGTGTGCTCGGAGCATGTCTCGATTGGCGTTGTCGCCAAGTGGAATGTTCGGAATAACCGACCGCTCAAAGTCAGCTGCTTCAGCCTCAGCGTCCATACAAAAATCTGCAAAGACAAGACGAGCAGAAAGTAAGCGCGGAATGAAATACACAGTCAAGAAGCACTCGGAATAAACTTACCACCGAGCAGCGCAATCATCTTCCTAGCCCAGTCACTGACGTACTTCTCCTGCGATATGCACCGACTGTTCATCAACTTCATCTGACCCATCAGCTCAGTTCTTTGTTTCCCCATTTTCTCAATTTCTGCCACCAATGCCTTGTTTGCCTCACGGGACTCCTCCAAGGACTTCTCTCGTTCAGCAAGAGCACCCTTCACGCCAGCCAAGTCATGCACAACTGCCTCTAGTTCTGCAGCAAGCTGAATCTTTTCAGCCTTCAGAGCATTGTACGATGATCCCATCTCGCAAGTCTTCTGCAAATCAGCGCGAAGAGAAGGTCAAACAAATTCAACAAGGAAAACAATAAAAGCTCAAAGTTCTTCAGACCCCTGCCGATGCAAGCAGTCGACAGCGATCTCGGGGACTACACCCAGTGGGTTCACTAAGAGTGACCCCACTGGCATGAAGCTCAAACAGGTCCGCCCTATTGAGCTACATAACAAAAAACAAGCCTATGAGGCTACTACTACCCGACCCGAGTAACATTACTCTCGGGGACTACTTCCCGTAGGTGCACTCGGGGTGCCCCCACTGGTAAAATTCGGACAGATTAGTTTTGATCTGATCAAGTTAAAGAAAATGTATATAAAGACAACTGCCGGTGCAAGCACTCGACAGAAGTCTCGGGGACTACACCCACTGGGTTCACTCAGAGTGAACCCACTGCAAAATAATCCTACTGTATCCGAGTATATCGCTTAAACACCCAGTGGGTTACAAGAGGAAAGCAAATACTTACTAGCGCACTTACTCGGATATCGTCCCGGAGTTCCAAACTTCACTTGTACAAAGATGCGATGGAGTCGTACGCACTCTTGGCATCACCCGCCATCAACTCCACCTGCACCATGGCTTCTTTGGCAGCTCCCACTTGATCTTCCGGGAGGCATTGGGCGGTGTACTGGACGGTCGACGGACCTGGCACGACAAGAGACTCCTTGGTCATCCCAAGTCCTGCTCTAGTCGGTTCAGCCGCGATGAGCACCGTCTCGATTGGCGGCACGTCCATGACGGTAGCGGTGGCAGATGGAACAACCTCAAGGACAGGCACCGAAGCTTGCTCGGACCTCTTCTAGTCGCCCTCCTCCAGATGAATCACCTCTGAAGGAAGCCTGACTGAACGACGTGAGATCACAGAAAAAAGGGCAAGATCAAAGAAAGAATTCGCGAAACAATAATGTAAGCTCTCGGAGTCGTCACGACGTAACTTGCTGGGAGGTGGCAACGTTGTCCATATCCATGGGATCGTCTTCCTGGCGTGGCAGAGAAGTGGCGGAGGTAGCAGCTCTGTCGAGTAATATCCACTCGACCAATAAGCATGAGTTCAATCAAATACTGGAAGAAGGTAGGAGAACAATACACTTACGTTGAGGCAACGGGAACGTCGATCCTCATCGGCGGCAAAGCCTTCTGAGGCTTGGATCCACTCGGTTTGGCCACCTTAGAAGGCTAGCCCGCGGGCTCAGCAGTAGAGTCCCTGGTCCTCTTTGTGCTCCGAGCACTCGGAACCACGGGAGTAGCTGGCAAGGCACTCGGAACCACAGGAGGAGCTGGCGGGGCACTCGGGGCCGCTGGAGGAGCCGACGGAATCACGGGTTCGTGACGGCGCTTAGTTCGAGGCTCTGGTGGTGGGGGTGGCGAGCTCTGCTCCTCATCTTCCCCCTCTTCCTCTTCGGACTCCTCCTCCGTCTCCCCAGTGTCGGAGACGTACTCGACGCTCTCCACGCTGCCCTCCTAGCTGCCTTCCTCTTCCTCAGCCGGATTCTCGTTCGAGACGGGAGAAAACCAGTTGGTCCATGCGTGCACGAGATACAGTCGACAACATCAGATGTCAGACAGTGATACAATAAAAAGTGATAAATCTAAGACAATTGTGAGCACTCGACAAGTTATACTCACCTCATTCCGAGGAGGGTTGTCCGCGCGGAAGGGCTTCACTCGCCGGGCTCCTCTGGGGTTATCGCAGACGCCTGTGATGCTGCGGACCCACGCCGTCACAACCTCTCCGGTCACGCACTCGGGGTGAGTCCGAGTGGAGTCCTCAGGCCCCGTGTAGTGCCACATGGCGTGGTGTCGAGCTTGCAAAGGCTGGATGCGCCGACCAAGAAAAATCTCCAGCAAATCTATGCCAGTGACTCCCTTGCGGACGACATCTACCAGCGCTTCGACCAGAGGCTGAATCTGGATCTTTTCCATCTTCGTGAGCGCAAGCTGCCTAGGCGGAGCCGGACGGTCTAGGCTAAAAGGTGGCAGTCCAGTTGCGGCATTCGGACAAGCGACGTCCTGGCAGTAGAATCAAGTCGACTACGAGTTCCTACGGACTTAGACAACTGAAGAGCGGGATAGCTACTTTTGTTTTTCTTCTGGAAGCCTAAGCCTCCGTAGAGCTGGAGGATATGAGTTTTGTCATCTGACTGGCTAAGTCTTTTGATGGTTTGGGATCTAGCGGAGAAGATGTGCTTAAAGAGCCCCCAATGGGGAGGACAACCAATAAAACACTCGCAAAGCACGATGAAGGCAGAAAGATGAGCTATGGCGTTGGGAGGAAAATGGTGGAGATGTGCCCCGAAGTGGTTCATGATACCTCTGAAGAAGGGATGAGGACGCACAGAGAAGCCTCGGTACACGTGACTGAGCAGCAAGACGCGCTCCCTCTCCTAGGGCACTGGCTCCGTCTCGCCCTCCTCCGGCAGCCTCCACGACTTGTTCTCGATCATACCTTGCTCCACCAGCTCCAGCATGTCGTCCGCCGTCACCGTGGAGGGGAGGAAATCCCCCTGGATCCAACCCGCCGGCAGTGCTCGCTGTCGTCGCTGAGCAGGAGCCGCCGCCTTCTTCTTCTTCCGCGCCTCGAGCTTGCTCGTCTGCCCCTTCGTCATGGTGGAGGTTGCCGATCCGCGGGGGAGGAGTGGAAGGAAGAAACTTGGGGTGCGCAGGAAGCCACGGGAGAAGCGGGACGAGTGCGAGTTATCAGGCGAGCGCAACGAGAAACCTTCGCTGGAGAGGTTTAAATAAGGTTCCGACTGGGTCACTAGCAGGTGGTCCCGAAATCTTATCCCCCGACCGGTTGCTACGATATTAGTGGAGGAGATGAAGGCGCGGTAATCGAGGCGACAGAAACTACTCAATGACGATGTCATCATCCCCGGTGAGCACGCGGCAACCGAAATTTGAGGATCCCAGAAAATCTGCCGCTGTCAGTTGACCGGTCACGTCAAAAGATTCCGCGGAAGCACTCGGTCTCTCACGGTTCGTTTCACAGATATATCCACTCGGATCACTGGTCAAGAGGATAAAATGGATCGAGGCAAACAACGCCAAAGTCGCATCCATACCAGTCGGATCCGTACTCCAAGCATCGCTTCGTCGTTCCAACCCCGATCCATTCGGGGACTACTGATGGGGTTATAGTCCCAGGGTAGGGTCATAGGCCTGCCCTATAGGTCCTACCCAAGGACTACCCTTCATAAGGGACAAGGCACCTAGTCAGTTCCGACTGAATTAAGGACTTCCCATCATCTAGTCGGCGACGATCCCTCCATCATCCAGTCGGAGACGTGCATTCGGAGCGTATCAAACTTACCGACTGGATTCCACTCTGTATATCGTAACCCCCCTGGAGGGCAACGGTCATACATTTTCATGTACCTCTATTAGTATTTAAGGCATACGTTACCTGTAACGTAGGCATTTATTCGCCACTACTCCACCCCTGTGCACCGAACCGTTGTGAAGGGCAACGCACTCTATATAAGCCGCCCTTCCCCACTGGTGCAAGGGTTAGCAATTCACTGTAATCCATATTCCACTCGACATCAAGCTCCCAAGAGCACTGAGACGTAGGGCTTTTACCTCCACCGTAGAGGGGCATGAACTCATACAACCTCGCCGTAGCTAAGGCTCTGCCCATCCTTTCGTACCCTACACATCTACTGTCAGACTTATACCCACGACAGTCATCAACTGAATACACCAGATGTATGCTGGATAGCGGTCGATGTGTGGAGTAATAGTAGTAGATGCAGAAAGTATCGGTCTACTTGTCTCGGATGTGATGCCTATATTTATGATCATTGCCTTAGATATCGTCATGACTTTGCGTGGTTCTATCAATTGCTCGACAGTAATTTGTTCACCCACCGTAATACTTGCTATTTTGAGAGAAGCCTCTAGTGAACACTATGGCCCCCGGGTCTACTCCACACCATATTTTTAGCCTTACACTTTTACTTCGTTGCACTTTCTGCCTTCAGATCTCACTTTGCAATCAATCTTGAAGGGATTGGCAACCCCTTTATAGCCTTGGGTGCAAGCTCTTTGTGTTTGTGCAGGTACTTTGGACTTGACGAGATTCTCCTACTGGATTGATACCTTGGTTTTCAACTGAGGGAAATACTTACTGCTCCTGTGCTGCATCGCCCTTTCCTCTTCAAGGGAAAAAACAACGCAAGCTCAAGGGGTGACAGAAAGGTTTTTGTCGCCGTAGCAGAAGGATTTCTGGCGCCGTTGCCGGGGAGGGTCAAGTCAAGAACTCATCCAAGTAAGTGTCGCAAACTCATCTCTTGCATTTACTTTTTTTCCTCTCGTTTTCCTCTCCCTCACTTCTGAAAAAAAAAATTTACAAAAAAATATTTGCCTTTTTATTTGCCTTTTTCGTTCGCCCATTTCTCTCGCGTGCTCTTTGCTTGCTTGTGTGCTTGCTTGCTTGCCGAAGTCACCATGAATGAAAACACCAAACTTTGTGACTTCTCGAATACTAATAATAAGGATTTTATTAGTACTCCGATTGCTCCCGCCACTAGTGCACAGTCATACGAAATCAATGCTGCTTTGCTGAATCTTGTTATGAAAGAGCAATTATCTGGCCTTCCTAGTGAAGATTCCGTATCCCATCTCAATACCTTCATTGAGCTTTGTGATATGCAAAAGAAGAAAGATGTGGATAATGATGTGATTAAATTGAAGCAAAAACTTGGTTTTCGTCTTTGCCCAAAAACAGTATCGATTCTTGGGATAAGTGCAAAGATGCTTATATATCCAAGTATTTTCTTCCCGCTAAGATTATCTCTCTCCATAATGATATCATGGATTTTAAGCAACTTGATCATGAACATGTTGCACAATCTTGGGAGAGAATGAAAATGATGATTAGAAATTGTCCCGCTCATGGCTTGAGCCTTTGGATGATTACACAAATCTTTTACGCTGGCTTGAATTTCGCTTCTAGAAATATCTTGGACTCTGCCTCAGGTGGAACATTCATGGAAATCACGTTAGGAGAAGCCACAAAACTCCTAGACAATATCATGACAAACTACTCTTAGTTGCACACTGAAAGGTCACCTACTAGTAAGAAAGTACACACTATAGAAGAAATTAACTCGCTGAGTGCTAAGATGGATGAGTTAATGAATTTGGTTGCAAATAGAAGTGCTCCTTTAGATCCTAATGATATGCCCTTGTCTTCCTTGATTGAGAGTAGCAATGCTAGCTTGGACGTTAATTTTGTTGGTAGGAATAATTTTGGCAACAACAATGCTTTTAGAGGAAACTATGTTCCTAGGCCTTTTCCAAGTAACTCCTCTAATAAATTTGGAAACTCTTACAAGAACACTCATGGAAATTACTATAGATTACCCTCTGATCAAGAGAGTAATATCAAAGAGTTTATCAACTCGCAAAAGATTTTCAATGCGTCCATAGAGGAAAAACTACTCAAAATTGACGATTTGGCTAAGAGCGTTGATAGAATATCTAGTGATATTGATGCGTAGGAAGTTAGATGTGCTCTTCCCAAGATCAATATGGATGAAACTTCGAAAGCTATGCGTGTTTCCATGATTGAGAGCAATGAAAGAACCGCCCAAATTCGTGCTAGATATGAATGGCTTAAAAAGGCGTGTTCTCGTGATAAGAATCACGAAGATCTTAAAGTGCTTGGTGTGACTCCCATTGAATCTTTGTTTTCTTGTGTCAAACCCAATGATGATGGGGCTGGATATGAATCCACTTTGGTTGAAAAGAGCCCCAATGATTCGGAGTCCATCTATCTTGATGCTAAAAGCATTGAAAGTGGAGTAGAAGATATTAAAACTTTGAGTAGTAATGAAATTACTACTTTGGATTTCAAGGAATTCAATTATGATAGTTGCTCCCTGATTGAATGCATTTCCTTGATGCAATCCATGCTAAACTCTCCACACACTTATAGCCAAAACAAGTCCTTTACCGATCATATCGACGAGGCTATGATAAAATCTCTTGAAGAGAAATTTGAATTGGAAGTCTCTATCCCTAGGAAGCTTCATGATGAGTGGGAACCTACTATCAAAATCAAAATAAAAAACTATGAATGCAATGCTTTGTGTGATTTGGGTGCTGGTGTTTCCGCGGTTCCAAAGTCTTTATGTGATGTTCTGGGTTTTAATGAGATTGAAGAGTGTTCTCTCAATTTGCATCTTCCGGATTCTACTGTCAAGAAACCCATGGGAAGGATCAATGATGTTCTTATTATTGCAAATAGGAACTATGTACCCATGGATTTCATTGTGCTTGACATTGATTGCAATCCTACTTGCCCTATTATTCTTGGTAGACCTTTCCTAAGGACTATCGGTGTTATCATCGATATGAAGGAAGGGAATATTAGATTTCAATTTACTTCAGAGAAGGGCATGAAGCACTTTCCTAGAAAGAAAATAAGATTGCCTTATGAATCCATGATGAGGGCTACTTAAGGTTTGAGCACCAAAGACGACGATACGTGATTCTATCGCCTTATGCCTAGCTAAGGACGTTAAACAATAGCGCTTGTTGGGAGGCAACCCAATGAATTTATCTTTTTCTTTCTGTTTTATTGCGTCCACACCATCATAATTCTGTTGTGATTGTGTTTTTTGTGCTTCTTTTTGTGTTTGAGCCAAGCAAAACCTTTATGACTAGTCTTTGTGAGGGTTGTTTAATCTTGCTGGAAAAAGACAGAAACTTTTCGCTCACGGGTTGATTTTTAATTTTTATTCAGAAAGAGATTTTGAGTTGATTCTTTTTGCTGCTGATTGATATGCCTTTTTCCCAGGCAGTCGTAATGTTTCAGAATTTTTGAGGTACCAGAAGTATACGAAGTATACATATTGCTACATACTGGTCTGTTTTTTACAGATTCTGTTTTTGTTGAGTTGGTTGCTTGTTTTGATGAAACTATGGATAGTGTCGGGGGGTACTAGCCATGGAAAAGTGAGAATACAGTAGCCCAACACCAATATAGATAGAATTCAAGTTTCTACAGTACCTAAAGTGGTGGTAGTTTGTTTTCTTTTGCCAATGTTATCACGAGTTTCTGTTTAAGTTTTGTGTTGTGAAGTTTTCAAGTTTTGGGTGATGTTCTCATGGACAAAGAGATAAGGAGTGGAAATAGCTCAAGCTTGGGGATGCCCAAGGCATCCCCATCCAAATTCAAGGACACCAAAAAGCCTAAGCTTGGGGATGCCCCGGGAAGGCATCCCCTCTTTCGTCTTCAATCCATCGGTAACGTTACTTGGAGCTATATTTTTATTCACCACATGATATGTGTTTTTCTTGGAGCGTCTTGTATCTTAGGAGTCTTTTCTTTTTTTTGTGTCACAATCATCCTTGCTGCACACCTTTTTGAGAGATACATGCACTCATCGTGATTTTGCTAGAATGCTCATCGTGCTTCACTTATATCTTTTGAGCTAGATAATTTTGCTCTATCTGCTTCACTTAGATCTTTTAGAGCACGGCGGTGCATGACTTGGTAGTTGGCTTATGTTATGAAAGTAGTCCCAAAGGTGATAGGTACCCAAAGAGGATACAAAAACCTCCATCTTCATGTGCATTGAGTAGAAAGAGAAGTCTTGATTCCTCTCAATTAGTTTTGAGACATAGATTTGGTAATATTAAGAGTTATGTTAGTAGGGTCTTGTGAATCTAGAAGTACTTGTGTTGAAGTTAGTGGTTCCCGTAGCATGCACGTATGGTGAACCGCTATGTTAGGAAGTCGGAGCATAATTGATCTATTGATTGTCATCCTTTGTGTTGAGGTCGGGATCGCGCGATGGTTAACACCTACCAACCCTTACCCTAGGAGTATGCGTTTAGCACTTTGTTTCTATTACTAATAAAAACTTTCGCAACAAGTATGTGAGTTCTTTATGACTAATGTGAGTCCATGGTATAGATGTACTTTCACCTTCCACCATTGCAATTCTCGCCGGTACACAAACCCACCATATGCCTTCCTCAAAACAGCCACCATACCTACCTACTATGGCATTTTCATAGCCATTCCGAGATATATTGCCATGCAACTCCCACCGTTCCGTCTCATGACTTGTGTCGTCACTCTCATATTGGCATTGCATGATCGTAAGATAACCAGCGAGATGTTTCAATGTCATACGCCAAGCTAGATCGTTGCACATCCCGGTACACTGCCGGAGGCATTTCCTATAGAGTCATCATCATTTTGAGCTTTGAGCTGTGAGTAAATAAAAGTGTGATGATCATCATTATTGGAGCATTGTCCCATGTGAGGAAATAAAAAAAAAGAGGCCAAAGTGCCCAAATAATAATAAAAAAAGAGGCCAATAGCCCAAATAAAAAAAAGAGAAAAAGAGAGAAGGACAATGCTACTATCCTTTTCCACACTTGTGCTTCATAATAGTACCATGTTCTTCATGATTGAGAGTCTCTCGTTTCGTCACCACCATATGCTAGTTGGAATCTTTATTATTAAACTTGGCTTGTATATTCCAATGATGGGCTTCCTCAAAATTGCCCTAGGTCTTCGTGAGCAAGCAAGTTGGATGCACCCCACTAGTTCTCCTTTTGAGCTTTCTCACATACTTATAGCTCTAGTGCATCATTTGTATGGCAATCCCTACTCATTCACATTGATATATATTAATGGGCATCTCCATAGCCCTTTGATATGCCGAGTCAATGTGACCATCTCCTCCTTTTTGTCTCACAACCACCACCACACTCTATTCCACCTATAGTGCTATATCCATGGCTCACGCTCATGTATTGAGTGATAGTTATAAAAAGTTTGAGAAAGTAAGAGTGCGAAAACAATTACTTGGCCAATACCGGGGTTGTGCATGATTTACATTAGTTGTGTGAGGATGGTGGAGCATAGCGAGACTATATGATTTTGTAGGGATAACTTTCTTTGTCCTTGTTATTTTGAAAGTTCATGATTACCTTGCTAGTTTGCTTGAAGTATAATTGTTTTCATGTCAATAGAAAACTATTGTTTTGAATCTTACGGATCTGAACATTCATGTCACATGAAAGAGGTTGCAAAGTACAACTATGCTAGGTAGCATTCCACATCAAAAATTCAGTCTTTATCACTTCCCTACTCGAGGACGAGCAGGAGTTAAGCTTGGGGATGCTTGATACATCTCCAACGTATCTATAATTTTTGATGGTTTCATGCTATTATCTTATCAAACTTTGGAGTTTTGTATGCCTTTTATATCTTTTTTGAGACTAACTTATTAACTCAGTGCCAAGTGCCAGTTCCTGTTTTTTCCGTGTTTTTGATCCTTTTTAGAGGAGAATTTTAGACGGAGTCCAAACGGAATAAAATCTGTGGAATGATTTTTTCCATAACAAAAGACACGCGGGAAACTTGAGAACCAAGGCAGGGGACGTCGGAGGAGGTCACAAGCCCACCAGGCCCGGCCTAGGGGGGTGGGCCTAGCAGGCTTGTGAGCTCCCCGTGGCTCCCCTACCCTAGGTCTTTCGCCTATATATTCCCTAAAATCCCAGAAAAAATCAAGAGATCATCGAAAATACTTTTCCGCCGCCGCAAGCTTCTGTCTCCGCAAGATCCCATCAGGGGCACATTCTGGTGCCTTGCCGGAGGGGGGATTCGGATACGGAGGGCTTCTTCATCAACACCATGACCTCTCCGATGATGCGTGAGTAGTTCACCATAGACCTACAGGTCTATAACTAGTAGCTAGATGGCTTCTTCTCTCTCTTGGCTCTTCAATACAAAGTTCTCCATGATCTTCACGGAGATCTATCCGATGTAATCTTCTTTTGCGGCGTGTTTGTCGAGATTCGATGAATTGGGGATTTATGATCAGATTATCTATGAATCTTATTTGAGTTTCTTCTGATCTCTCTTATGCATGATTTCATATTCTTCGAGTTGTGGGTTTTGTTTGGCCAACTAGATCTATGATTCTTGCAATGGGAGAAGTGCTTGGTTTTGGGTTCATACCGTGCGGTGACCTCACCCAGTGACAGAAGGGGTAGCGAGGCACGCATCGTGTTGTTGCCGTCAAGGCTAAAAAGATGGGGTTTTCATCATTGGTTTGATATTATCCCTCTACATCATGTCATCTTGCTTAAGACGTTAGTCTGTTCGTCATGAACTGAATACACTAGATGCATGTTGGATAGCGGTCGATGTGTGGAGTAATAGTAGTAGATGCAGAAAGTATCGGTCTACTTGTCTCGTACGTGATTCCTATATGTATGATCATTGCCTTAGATATCGTCATGACTTTGCGCGGTTCTATCAATTGCTCGACAGTAATTTGTTCACCCACCGTAATACTTCCTATTTTGAGAGAAGCCTCTAGTAAACACTATGGCCCCCGGGTCTACTCCACACCATATTTTCAGCCTTACACTTTTACTTCGTTGCACTTTCCGCCTTCAGATCTCACTTTGCAATCAATCTTGAAGGGATTGACAACCCTTTTATAGCGTTGGGTGCAAGCTCTTTGTGTTTGTGCAAGTACTTTGGACTTGACGAGATTCTCCTACTGGATTGATAGCTTGGTTCTCAACTGAGGGAAATACTTATTGCTCCTGTGCTGCATCGCCCTTTCTTCTTCAAGGGAAAAACCAACGCAAGCTTAAGGGGTGACAGAAAGGTTTTTGTCGCCGTAGCATCCACCATGCTGAAATGTGAGGAGCTTCTGCACGTGCCAAACATTGTGGGGGCTGCCTCCGCCTCCATCCAGTTGATAGTCTGGCTGGTGGTGAGGCTCCGAGGACCTGCGTCCGTGGCACGGGGTGTGGAGCTGCCGCCGCAAGTCCTCCTTGAGGAGGGGAGGCAGCCGTCCTCAGCGTCGTCCACCGTCGACCCACCTCCCCGAGCCATCGTCGAGCCGCCTGCACCGCACATCGTTTGAGACAATCGTGGCGCCGCACAACCCAGTCAGCTTGATCGCGTTCCAACTTCCATTCAGGACAGGGACAAACTATGTCATTGATCGCATGCATGTCATTCAGGGCAGAGACAAAACCCTATGATTCAGCTGGACTTGCTTAATTTTGTTGAATTCTGTCATTCTAGATAGAGGCAATCCGTGTGACTGAGCTAAACTTGCTTATTTTTGCTGAATTCCGCATGTTGAACATGTTTATTTTCCTAGTTTCTGAATGTTGAAATTGAATATTTTGAGAATTTATGGAATTTGACCTTGTTTCCACCACCATTTAAGGGTGTTGAGCTAGTTTCCATCACACATTTATCCTTCTGTTATGTTATGGCTTAGTGGGCCTTGAGACAAGGATAGTGATAATTCAAGCAAAATCTTGAAAACATCTGTCAAATAACACTATAACATGCAAACACACCCTGGATGCAAAAATCTGTGTGCACATACCCCCATCACGTAGTAGACGAGTCTTAACATGGTGCATATACACAAAACTGAAGCAAAGCTCCCGGTCACGGCGATCGCCCAAGCCTGATACCAATGTCGTTTCTTGATGGTGTGAACCTTATCAATGACATTAGTTCTACCGCTCCCACACTATGCACACAAACATTGCTGCAGTCTCGGCCTTGGTGCAGGCTGCGCTTCCCAAAATGTGCAGCCTCCAGCAAATCTCTTATTACCAGACTCGGATCCACCGTTGGTGTAGTTTGCGATTCGTTCTGCCAGATGGCCCACCTTCCGTATACCAATTTATTCCCATGACACATCTGTCGTATAGCACTGTAGTATGTACCGGTGCTCAAGAGTTGGTTCAGTGGCATCGTCTTGTTGCCCTTTTTCCCATACTCTCGGAGGCGGAGGACTCGGTGGTCTGGCCACACTCTGCTTCGGGTCGCTTCTCTGTTAAGTCCCTTTATTCCAAGCTTATTGTTGGCACACCTATGAATAAGTTTTGTCAGATTTAGCGTTCGCAAATTCCTCCTATGATTAAAATCTTCACGTGGCAAGCTTTCAGGGGCCGCTTCCCGGTGGCTGATCAGATTCAGAAATGCAATGGCCCGGGTTTGAACCGTTGTGTCCTGTGTGATGCTTTTGAGGATACCAATCATATCTTTTTCAATTGTGTCTTGGCTAAACTGATCTGGTGCTGCTTTCGATCTTGGTTGCAAGTATCTTGGGCTCTGAATTTTTTTCTGAACTCCGGACCGTCGTCATCCCTCTGGTCGGTGTTACAAAACGGTTGTGTTTGGATTGGGCTGACGGCAGTGTGTTGGGCCTTGTGGACTACGAGAAATAAGTCTGTCATTGAACACATTTTTCCTACTAAACCTGTTGATTGCTTATATAAAGCTTGCATGTTCCTGCGGCAGTGGAGATTATTGACTAAGCCTGAAGACAAAGACTGCATCGACTTGCTGCTATCTAAGATTCGGGCCTCGGCATCTTCCCTTTCGCGACAGGTGTCTGATGTCTGACCTCTTGATGGTCTACGGGCATGGCTGCTGATCTTCCTTCTCTCTCGGAGTTTTTGCTTGTCCGGCCTGCGTGCCGTGGGTATGACCTGCGTGCTTTGTATCTCATACTTTGCTTTTCGTTTGGCCTTGAGTGACTATTGAACCTGTGGTGTTGTGATGGTTGTTACTGGTGGGGGAACGTCGCATGGGAAACAAAAAATTTCCTACGCGCACGAAGACCTATCATGGTGATGTCCATCTACGAGAGGGGATGGTTGATCTACGTACCCTTGTAGACTGTACAGCAGAAGCGTTAGTGAACGCGGTTGATGTAGTGGAACGTCCTCACGTCCCTCGATCCGCCCCGCGAACCGTCCCGCGATCAGTCCCACGATCTAGTGCCGAACGGACGGCACCTCCGCGTTCAGCACACGTACAGCTCGACGATGATCTCGGCCTTCTTGATCCAGCAAGAGATACGGGGAGGTAGAAGAGTTCTCCGGCAGCGTGATGGCGCTCCGGAGGTTGGTGATGATCTCGTCTCAGCAGGGCTCCGCCCGAGCTCCGCAGAAACGCGATCTAGAGGTAAAACCGTGGAGATATGTGGTCGGGCTGCCGTGGCAAAGTTGTGTCAAATCAGCCCTAAAACCTCCGTATATATAGGGGGAAGAGGGGGAGCCTTGCCTTGGGGTCCAAGGACCCCTAAGGACTTCGGCCGAGCCAAGGGGGGGATTTCTCCCCTTCCAAACCGAGTCCAACTAGGTTTGGAAGGAGGAGTCCTTCCCCCTTTTCCCACCTCCTCTTTTTTTTTCTCTTTGATTTTTCTTCCTATGGCACATAGGGCTCTTTTGGGCTGTCCCACCAGCCCACTAAGGGCTGGTGCGCCACCCCCAATGCCTATGGGCTTCCCCGGGGTGGGTTGCCCCCCCCCCCCCCCCTGATGAACTCACGGAACACATTCGTCATTCCCGGTACATTCCCGGTAAGTCCGAAAACCTTCCGGTAATCAAATGAGGTCATCCTATATATCAATCTTCCTTTCCGGACCATTCCGGAAACCCTTGTGACTTCCGTGATCTCATCCGGGACTCCGAACAACATTCGGTAACCAACCATATAACTCAAATACGCATAAAACAACGTCGAACCTTAAGTGTGCAGACCCTGCGGGTTCGAGAACTATGTAGACATGACCCGAGAGACTCCTCGGTCAATATCCAATAGCGGGACCTGGATGCCCATATTGGATCCTACATATTCTACGAAGATCTTATCGTTTGAACCTCAGTGCCAAGGATTCATATAATCCCGTATGTCATTCCCTTTGTCCTTCGGTATGTTACTTGCCCGAGATTCGATCGTCAGTATCCGTATACCTATTTCAATCTCGCTTAGCGGCAAGTCTCTTTACTCGTTCCGTAATACAAGATCCCGCAACTTACACTAAGTCACATTGCTTGCAAGGCTTGTGTGTGATATTGTATTACCGAGTGGGCCCCGAGATACCTCTCCGTCACACAGAGTGACAAATCCCAGTCTTGATCCATACTAACTCAACGAACACCTCCGGAGATACCTGTGGAGCATCTTTATAGTCACCCAGTTACGTTGCGACGTTTGATACACACAAAGTATTCCTCCGGTGTTAGTGAGTTATATGAACTCATGGTCATAGGAACAAATACTTGACACGCAGAAAACAGTAGCAATAAAATGACACGATCAACATGCTACGTCTATTAGTTTGGGTCTAGTCCATCACGTGATTCTCCTAATGACGTGATCCAGTTATCAAGCAACAACACCTTGTTCATAATCAGAAGACACTGACTATCTTTGATCAATTGGCTAGCCAACTAGAGGCTTGCTAGGGACAGTGTTTTGTCTATGTATCCACACATGTATATAAGTATTCATTCAATACAATTATAGCATGGATAATAAACGTTTATCTTGATACAGGAATTATAATAATAACTATATTTATTATTGCCTCTAGGGCATAATTCCAACAGTCTCCCACTTGCACTAGAGTCAATAATCTAGCCCTCACATCATCATGCGAATTACATTGTAATAAATCTAACACCCATACAGTTCTGGTGTTGATCATGCTTTGCCCGTGGAAGAGGTTTAGTCAGCGGGTCTGCTACATTCAGATCCATGTGCACTTTGCATATATTTACGTCCTCCCCTTCGACGTAGTCGCGGATGAGGTTGAAGCGTCGTTCGATGTGTCTGGACTTCTTGTGAAACCGTGGTTCCTTTGCTAGGGCAATGGCACCCGTGTTGTCACAGAACAAGGTTATTGGATTCAGTGCGCTTGGCACCACTCCAAGATCCGTCATGAACTGCTTCATCCAAACACCCTCCTTAGCCGCCTCCGAGGCAGCCATGTACTCCGCTTCACATGTAGAATCTGCTACGACGTTCTGCTTGGAACTGCACCAGCTTACCGCACCCCCATTAAGAATAAATACGTATCCGGTTTGCGACTTAGAGTCGTCCGGATCTGTGTCAAACCTTGCATTGATGTAACCTTTTACGGCGAGCTCTTCGTCACCTGCATACACGAGAAACATCTCCTTAGTCCTTTTCAGGTACTTCAGGATATTCTTGACCGCCGTCCAGTGATCCACTCCTGGATTACTATGAACCTACCTGCCATACTTATGGCCAGGCTAACGTCCGGTCTAGTGCACAGCATTGCATACATGATAGAACCTATGGCTAAAGCATAGGGGACGGTGCGCATATGCTCTCTATCCTCATCAGTTGTTGAGCACTGAGTCCTACTCAATCTCGTACCTTGTAAAACTGGCAAGAACCCTTTCTTGGACTGTTCCATTTTGAACCTCTTCAAAACTTTATCAAGGTATGTGCTTTGTGAATGTCTTATCAGGCGTTTTGATCTATCCCTGTAGATCTTAATGCCTAGAATGTAAGCAGCTTCTCCTAGGTCCTTCATAGAGAAACTTTTATTCAAGTAATCCTTTATGCTCTCCAAAATCTCTACGTTGTTTCCAATCAGCAATATGTCATCCACATATAATATTAGAAACGCCACAGAGCTCCCACTCACTTTCTTGTAAATACAAGATTCTCCAACCACTTGTATAAACCCAAATGCTTTGATCACCTCATCAAAGCGTTTGTTCCAACTCCGAGATGCTTGCACCAGTCCATAAATGGATCGCTGGAGCTTGCACACCTTGTTAGCATTCTTAGGATCGACAAAACCTTCGGGTTGCATCATATACAACTCTTCCTTAAGGAATCTGTCAAGGAACGCCGTTTTGACATCCATCTGCCAGATTTCATAATTGAAAAATGCTGCTATTGCTAACATGATTCTGACGGACTTAAGCATCGCTACGGGTGAGAATGTCTCATCGTAGTCAACTCCTTCAACTTGTGAAAAACCCTTTGCCACAAGTCGAGCTTTATAAACGGTCACATTGCCGTCAGCGTCCGTCTTCCTCTTAAAGATCCATTTGTTCTGAATAGCCTTGCGGCCCTCAGGCAGTACTTCCAAGGTCCACACTTTGTTCTCATACATGGATCCTATCTCGGATTTTATGGCTTCTAGCCAATTTCTGGAATCTGGGCCCACCATTGCTTCTTCATAATTTGCAGGTTCATTGTTGTCTAACAACATGATTGATAAGACGGGATTACCGTACCACTCTGGAGCAGCACGTGGTCTCGTCGACCTGCGTGGTTCGACAGAAACTTGAACCGGAGTTTCATGATCATCATCATTAACTTCCTCCTCAACCGGCGTCGCAACGACAGAGGTTTCCCCTTGCCCTGCGCCACCATCTAGAGGGATGAGAGGTTCGACAACCTCGTCAAGTTCTATCTTCCTCCCACTCAATTCTCTCGAGAGAAACTCCTTCTCGAGAAAAGCTCCGTTTTTAGCAACAAACACTTTGCCCTCGGATTTGAGATAGAAGGTGTACCCAACTGTCTCTTTTGGGTAACCTATGAAGATGCACTTTTCCGCTTTGGGTTCCAGCTTTTCAGGCTGAAGCTTTTTGGCATAAGCATCACATCCCCAAACTTTAAGAAACGACAACTTTGGCCTTTTGCCATACGACAGTTCGTACGGTGTCGTCTCAACGGATTTTGATGGTGCCCTATTTAAAGTGAATGCAGCTGTTTCTAATGCATAACCCCAAAATGATAACGGCAAATCGGTAAGAGACATCATAGATCGCACCATCTCTAATAAAGTACGATTATGACGTTCGGACACACCATTACGCTGTGGTGTTCCAGGCGGTGTCAACTGTGAAACAATTCCACATTGTCTTAAGTGAGCACCAAACTCGAAACTCAGATATTCACCCCCACGATCAGACCGTAGGAACTTGATCTTCTTGTTACGATGATTTTCAACTTCACTCTAAAATTGTTTGAACTTTTCAAATGTTTCATACTTATGCTTCATTAAGTAGACATAACCATATCTACTCAAATCGTCAGTGAAGGTGAGAAATTAACGATATCCGCCGCGTGCCTCTACGCTCATCGGACCACACACATCGGTATGTATGATTTCCAACAAGTCACTTGCACGCTCCATTGTTCCGGAGAACGGAGTTTTAGTCATCTTGCCCATTAGGCATGGTTCGCACGTGTCAAGTGAATCAAAGTCAAGTGACTCCAAAATTCCATCGGCATGGAGTTTCTTCATGCGCTTTACACCAATATGACCTAAGCGGCAGTGCCACAAAAATATGGCGCTATCATTGTTAACTCTAACTCTTTTGGTCTCAATGTTATGTATGTGTGTATCACTATCAAGATTCAATATGAACAATCCTCTCACATTGGGTGCATGACCATAAAAGATGTTACTCATAGAAATAGAACAACCATTATTCTCTGATTTAAAAGAGTAACCGTCTCGCAATAAACAAGATCCAGATATAATGTTCATGCTCAACGCAGGCACTAAATAACAATGATTCAAGTTCATAACTAATCCTGATGGTAACTGAAGTGAAACTGTGCCGACGGCGATTGCATCAACCTTGGAACCATTTCCTACGCGCATCGTCACTTCATCTTTCGCCAGCCTTGGTCTATTCCGCAGTTCCTGTTTCAAGTTGCAAATATGAGCAACATAACCGGTATCGAATACCCAGGCACTACTATGAGAGCTGGTTAAGTACACATCAATAACATGTATATCAAATATACCTGATTTTTCTTTGGCCGCCTTCTTATCAGCCAGATACTTGGGGCAATTGCGCTTCCAGTGACCCATACCCTTGCAATAGTAACACTCTGTTTCAGGCTTAGGTCCAGCTTTGGGTTTCTTCGTCGGATTGGCAACAGGCTTGCCGCTCTTCTTTGAATTACCCTTCTTTCCTTTGCCGTTTCTCTTGAAACTAGTGGTCTTATTCACCATCAACACTTGATGCTCTTTACGGAGTTTAGACTCTGCGACTTTCAGCATCGCAAACAACTCGCCGAGAGACTTGTTCATCCCTTGCATGTTGTAGTTCAACACAAAGCCTTTATAGCTTGGCGGCAGTGATTGAAGGATTCTGTCAGTGATAGCTTCTTGCGGGAGTTCAATCCCCAGCTCAGCTAGACGGTTTGAGTACCCAGACATTTTGAGCACATGTTCACTGACAGATGATTTCTCCTCCATCTTGCAAGCATAGAATTTATCGGAGGTCTCATATCTCTCGATCCGGGCGTTCTTCTGAAAGATAAACTTCAACTCCTAGAACATCTCAAATGCTCCATGACACTCAAAGCGACGTTGAAGTCCCGGTTCTAAGCCATACAAGACTGCACATTGAACTACTGAGTAGTCCTCCTTACGTGCTAACCAAGCGTTCTTAACATCCTGATCGGCCGTAGCGGGTGGTTCATCTCCTAGCGCAGCATTAAGGACATAATCCTTCTTCCCAGCTTGTAATATTAGCTTAAGATTACGAGCCCAGTCTACAAAGTTGCTTCCATCATCTTTCAACTTAGCTTTCTCTAGGAACGTATTAAAATTCAGGGTGACTGTCGCGTGAGCCATGATCTACAACACAAATATATTCAAAGTGGACTTAGACTATGTTCAAGATAATTAGAGTTTAACTTAATCAAATTACTCGCTAAACTCCCACTCAAAAAGTACATCTCTCTAGTAATTTGAGTGGTTCATGATCCACTTACACTAGCTCAAGTCCGATCATCACGTGAGTTGAGCATAGTTTCAGTGGTAAGCATCCCCATGCTAATCATATCATCTATATGATTCATGATCGACCTTTCGGTCTCATGTGTTCCGAGGCCATGTCTGCACATGCTAGGCTCGTCAAGCTTAACCCGAGTGTTCCGCGTGCGCAACTGTTTTGCACTCGTTTATGTGAACGTTGAGTCTATCACACCCGATCATCACGTGGTGTCTCGAAACGACGAACTGTAGCAACGGTGCACAGTCGGGGAGAACACAATTTCGTCTTGAAATTTTAGTGAGCGATCACCTCATAATGCTACCGTCGTTCTAAGCAAAATAAGGTGCATAAAAGGATTAACATCACATGCAATTCATAAGTGACATGATATGGCCATCATCACGTGCTCCTTGATCTCCATCACCAAAGCACCGGCACGATCTTCTTGTCACCGGCGCCACACCATGATCTCCATCAACGTGTCGCCATCGGGGTTGTCGTGCTACTCATGCTATTACTACTAAAGCTACATCCTAGCAAAATAGTAAACGCATCTGCAAGCACAAACATTAGTATAATGACAACCATATGGCTCCTGCCAGTTGCCGTACCATCGACGTGCAAGTCGATATAATCTATTACAACATGATCATCTCATACATCCAATATATCACATCACATCGTTGGCCATATCACATCACAAGCATACCCTGCAAAAACAAGTTAGACGTCCTCTAATTTTGTTGTTGCATGTTTTACGTGGTGACCATGGGTATCTAGTAGGATCGCATCTTACTTACGCAAACACCACAACGGAGATATATGAGTTGCTATTTAACCTCATCCAAGGACCTCCTCGGTCAAATCCGATTCAACTAAAGTTGGAGAAACTGACACCCGCCAGTCATCTTTGAGCAACGGAGTTACTCGTAGCGATGAAACCAGTCTCTCGTAAGCGTACGAGTAATGTCAGTCCGAGCCGCTTCGATCCAACAATACCGCGGAATCAAGAAAAGACTAAGGAGGGCAGCAAAACGCACATCACCGCCCACAAAAACTTTTGTGTTCTACTCGAGAAGACATCTACGCATGAACCTAGCTCATGATGCCACCGGTGGGGAACGTCGCATGGGAAACAAAAACAATTCCAACGCGCACGAAGACCTATCATGGTGATGTCCATCTACGAGAGGGGATGGTAGATCTACGTACCCTTGTAGACCATACAGCAGAAGCGTTAGTGAACGCGATTGATGTAGTGGAACGTCCTCACGTCCCTCGATCCGCCCCGCGAACCGTCCTGCGATCAGTCCCACGATCTAGTGCCGAACGGACGGCACCTCCGCGTTCAGCACACGTACAGCTCGACGATGATCTCGGCCTTCTTGATCCAGCAAGAGAGACGGAGAGGTAGAAGAGTTCTCCGGCAGCGTGACGGCGCTCCGGAGGTTGGTGATGATCTCGTCTCAGCAGGGCTCCGCCCGAGCTCCGCCGAAACGCGATCTAGAGGTAAAACTGTGGAGATATGTGGTCGGGCTGCCGTGGCAAAGTTGTGTCAAATCAGCCCTAAAACCTCCATATATATAGGGGGAAGAGGGGGAGCCTTGCCTTGGGGTCCAAGGACCCCTAAGGACTTCGGCCGAGCCAAGGGGGGAGTTCTCCCCTTCGAAACCGAGTCCAACTAGGTTTGGAAGGAGGAGTCCTTCCCCCTTTTCCCACCTCCTCTTTTTTTCTTTTCTCTTTGATTTTTCTTCCTATGGCGCATAGGGCTCTTTTGGGCTGTCCCACCAGCCCACTAAGGGCTGGTGCGCCACCCCCAATGCCTATGGGCTTCCCCGGGGTGGGTTCCCCCCCCCCCCCCGGTGAACTCCCGGAACCCATTCGTTATTCCCGGTACATTCCCGGTAACTCCGAAAACCTTCCAGTAATCAAATGAGGTCATCCTATATATCAATCTTCGTTTCCGGAGTAAAATCACCTTTTTGAAACAAGTGAAATATAGTATTTCAACTGAATGAGTGTAATATGTTTTCTGAAACTAGTGAATTGAATGAAAGGTCTTATCGTAATATTGAAATACAATAATATTGAAATATGATACATAAAATTCAAAGTAGTCAGAATGTATCCAACATTGGTCTTTATTGAAAGGTCTCAGCGTCCTGGATTAACATATATACAAATTTACAAAAACGTAAATATGGTTAACAAGTTATTGATCATTTAAATTGTGATCTTGAAATTAAATCCCAAGTCTTTATGTGGGAGAGAGAGAATATTACATGCATGCAGCCGTCGTACTCTCTTTTCTCTGAAAAGCTATCAGGTGTCACCCGTATTTACTCAGTATAATTATAAAAAATGATTCACATGCTTATACCAGAGGGGCCTCAACAATTTAGATGAAATTGATGGACGGCTGATTCCTAGCCGGTGCATACCGGCTCCGGTAAAAAAACTTATTCGGTGCAGCCTCCTCCTAGCTCCCCTGACACTGTAAACAGAAGCTCTAAACGATGTATACACACCTGCCATTTCAACGCTGGATACGGATGCTTAAAAATCACCACTTATAATGATCCGGTAGGAAGTGGTTTCTCAGCAACCTGCAGGGCAGCAAAATGTTTCAGTCAAGCAAATGTCATCTGTTATGTTGCTTGCCCATACCTCTGCATAACCCTTGTAGCACAAACTGCTGGTAATTGCGGTTGTCAAAAAAACTGCTAGTAACCCGAAAGGATTTGAAGCAAGAGCCACCCAAGATTCATGGCCATATTGAACTAATTGATGGTTATAACTTATATGTCAAATATGCAGCCAGACATCACAAGTTTACATGTTTGAAACAATAATGTGAATAAGTGATAATAAAGTTGATAATAGTTGTTGCCTCTGGGTAACTGAATTGTGAACCAAGGTCAAAACCATGTGTTCCACTATGCAAATTAACAATCAAACAGTATCTAAAAGCTATCATATCACTGAAGAAATAACACACTATAGCGCCGCTAATAACACGCTATAGCGTTCTGAGAAGTGTCTTATTAAACAAATCGGCGTATAATGTCTCGTTAATTGCATGATATAGCACGATATATCATGCTAATATCGTATTTTAAGGGCCACCCTATTTTTTTCATTGTATCAGATACAAGTTATAGTCAAAGAACCAACATGTAGTTTCCTTTTTATTCTAGTCAACACTGTCTATGTACGTATCATATAAATGTTCTATTGATCACATTATTGTTTATCTCGGATTGGATGAAGCACGAGCTCGAGACCGGATGTCGTGCCAGGTCGTGGTGTCGCTGACCAGCGCGAGTCGGGATCTCACCGGAGCCGGGGCCTTCCAGCCGGAGGCGAGGAAGAAACATAACTTGGGCGGGGAGAACCGGTGTTTGTTTGGGAAGGTCACATGAGGAAGAAAATGGGAAAAAGAAGACACTACGATGAGGGGAATTGAACTTAAACTTTGATTATTATTTTCATCAACTATTATGAATGAGCCCCTCCCACCCCCTGTAATTGTGCAGACCAGGTCATGGTGTTGCCGGCAAGGACGCGACGTTGTGACTTGTCGGTTGAGAAATAGAAAAACTTGTTAATTTTATGTAATATAACTCGTTAAAATGTTTATCAAATTACAAGAAAAAAAATCTGTTGCGGTAAATCCGGGGCCGAGGTCAGAGAAGTTCATCAAGAACTTAACGAGGCCATCACGAAGAATGAGACCCTTGAACAGAAGCAAGAGAAAAAACAACCGAACTAACGTCGGTCACCGCTGCCCTCCAAGAAGCGTGGAAGGAGGCACACGATCTCCGGAAGGAGGTCCATCGGATCAAGCAAATCACGTCTGGTAAGCGATACTATAATGTACCTTTATTTTAGAAAAAAAGGTATATGTAGTGTCTTTGTTTTGTTTTGATTGATATCCTTTTTAATCAAGCCTTTGTTTAAAAAGTGAGCCTTCATTCTAACCCGAGCCCCTCAAATCAATTTTAACACCGTCTTGGCCCCAAGCGGCGCTATTTTAGGGTCTAGGGAGCGAACGACTAGAGATGCTCTAACGTACAACCCTGTCCCAAATAGCTCACACAAGTGGGCACACAGGTAGATCGCTTTTGATGTGTGCAATGGCTAGCTAGCTGCCATTGTGAAGAAAAAGGGTTTCCTTCCGCTTTGTATTACAAAGTAATCAACCGATACATCCAGCTTGTTGGAGCCACACCACAAGAAAGCCGAAAAGAAAAATAAAAGAAATAAAAGAGAAACAAATGCCGACACCGGCAGATTGATAAAAAGAAGAAGAAGACCGGCAATTGTTGCACCCGCCGGAGAAGTACCACCCCGTCCCAGCAGTCTGAAGCGTCGCGCACCAAAAAACAACTCTAAAAAGGAATGCGACGATGTTGCGCTGTTGCCTGGACAAGTCCTAGAGTTTCCCCCAGTACGCGGAGGGTAGTGGAGGAGGGAGTATCCCGACGCCCTTCAGGAAGGCTGGCGGCGCCCGCACGCATCACCGCGTCAGTGTCAGGCAAGCCGGCAGGGATTTCTCCCAGTCCACAACCATCACCACCATCCCAGACACTTAGTCGTGCACCACCCACTCAACCGCCCACCACTCTGTGCCATGACAATTACTGGACCACCCTCGTCGTGGCACTGGAGCTGCCAACACGAGGCTTGGCGGAGAAACGGAAACAACGGCCACGGAAGAGGCCACAACTCGATTGGATGAAGGGGACAACCTCCACCGCCAGGGTGGAGCCGACTGGACGCAACGACGAGGACTTGCGAGGGCCTACAGATAATACTTGTCCCCGCGCCGCAGCTCGCTGACCGACGCTGTGAACACCGCCGCCTCAACCCACCAGAAGCGGAACCGCCAAGCGCTGAGCTAGGCCCGCCCAAACTCAGATGGGTCCCAAACGGGCCCATATCTGGGCTCGGCAGGCGCCGCCGGCCGCCAGCGCCATTGTGCCGCCCCACGACAAACGGATGTGCCGCCGCGTCGAGAGCCACCGTGGCACCGCCTCCAACGGGCCACACCGCCGCCGACCGAAGCGCACCGCTGGTAGCCACCACCTCTCGAGCCGGGGCACCGCGCGCGCGGGGAAGGACAGACTCGCCGCCGCCAGCACCACGCGGGCAGGGCCCGGGAGCGCGCACTGGCGGCGACCGGGGGAGGGGAGGGGGAGAGGGGAGCGCTGGAAGGGGGATGAGGAGCCCTCGGCCGCCTCGCTCGGGGAGGCGATGCGGGGGAGGAGCCGGGAAAAACTAATTGTGACCAGCTAGATGACGCATGTACAACGCAGTAGCTAAGCTTTCTCGTTACGTTTTGTTTCAAAACACTCTAATCTTGTTTCTTTAGGGGAAACATTGTGCTTCAACAGGCGGATCGCACGCGGGCGTCCGCCGTCTCGTCCATGCGACGCGTGTTTTATTTAAACTCATGTAGTTTGCCATTCTGCAACTTAATTTTGTTGCAGATTACGTACCGCAACACGTCCTATGTTGCAGGATCTGAAATCTAAATACTTTGAGGGCAGACGCCTCTCGCTCGTGCAACGCTTGTCTTATGTACGTTCACCTAGCTTGCACTTGTGCATCTTAGCGTTTGTTGAAAATTTCTGCAACACGATCCTTGTTGCAGAAAATATTTTATAACAAATTCTATTGCAAAATATATATACGGATGTTTTCGCAACATGCTATTTTGTTGCAAAAAAAATTACAACATAATCTATGTTGCAAAAGACCCGTCAGTCGAACGACGTAGCAGCGTGCTTGTTTGTGTGGTGGACGAAGGCGACCGAGCTGGTGATCGGACGGTGCACGCGTATGCATCGAACGGCTAAAAAGGTGATGGATGGTTACTACAAATCCATCAATGGATGTCTGGCGGTCCTCTTTCTTTAGACAAAAATATTTAAATCTTGTGAAATCCAGCTCCGACCAAAGGACGACGAGGAGCGCGTCAGGAGGCCCTCAACACCCAGCCTATTGCCTCTCATTTTTTTTAAACAAAAGAGTCAAGAAAACCAGAGAGTCCTGTACTACGACGATGGTATGCCTGTACCGACTCCAACAGGGTGCACTTATATGTTGAATAGATCTAAACAAACAAACAAACTCCATCGAGAATTCGAGATATACATGCGAGCACCCGGAAGCACCGAGATGTACATACTCCAGCCATTGAATTTAGAGAGCTGCCTAGCTATCTGTTTGTTGCACCGGGAAGTGTCTATCTCCTCGATTAATTAGTTTGCCTATACGAGGTACTCTTTGGTGCTGCTGATTAGAAGGGTTTTGCGTCAGCCACGTCTTGGCCTTGGCATACACGGACGAGGGATTGTTGGGATTAGCTTCTCCGGTTTAAATTGAAGAGCAAGTATGAGATTACTGTTGGAATTATGCCCTAGAGGCAATAATAGATATAGTTATTATTATAATTCTTGTATCAAGATAATCGTTTATTGTCCATGCTATAATTGTATTGAATGAAGACTCATTTACATGTGTGGATACATAGACAAAACACCGTCCCTAGCAAGCCTCTAGTTGGCTAGCCAGTTGATCAAAGATAGTCAGTGTCTTCTGATTATGAACAAGGTGTTGTTGCTTGATAACTGGATCACGTCATTAGGAGAATCACGTGATGGACTAGGTCCAAACTAATAGATGTAGCATGTTGATCGTGTCATTTTGTTGCTACTGTTTTCTGCGTGTCAAGTATTTATTCCTATGACCATGAGATCATATAACTCACTGACACCGGAGGAATGCTTTGTGTGTATCAAACGTCGCAACGTAACTGGGTGACTATAAAGATGCTCTACAGGTATCTCCGCATGTGTTAGTTGAGTTAGTATGGATCAAGACTGGGATTTGTCACTCCGTGTGACGGAGAGGTATCTCGGGGCCCACTCGGTAATACAACATCATACACAAGCCTTGCAAGCAATGTAACTTATTGTAAGTTGCGGGATCTTGTATTACGGAACGAGTAAAGAGACTTGCCGGTAAACGAGATTGAAATAGGTATGCGGATACTGACGATCGAATCTCGGGCAAGTAACATACCGAAGGACAAAGGGAATGACATACGGGATTATATGAATCCTTGGCACTGAGGTTCAAACGATAAGATCTTCGTAGAATATGTAGGATCCAATATGGGCATCCAGGTCCCGCTGTTGGATATTGACCGAGGAGTCTCTCGGGTCATGTCTACATAGTTCTCGAACCCGCAGGGTCTGCACACTTAAGGTTCGACGTTGTTTTATGCGTATTTGAGTTATATGGTTGGTTGCCGAATGTTGTTGGGAGTCCCAGATGAGATCACGGACGTCACGAGGGTTTCCGGAATGGTTCGGAAACGAAGATTTATATATAGGATGACCTCATTTGATTACCGGAAGGTTTTCGGTGTTACCGGGAATGTACCGGGAATGACGAATGGGTTCCGGGAGTTCACCGGGGGGGGCAACCCACCCCGGGGAAGCCCATAGGCCATGAGGGTGGCGCACCAGCCCTTAGTGGGCTGGTGGGGCAGCCTAAAAGGGCCCTATGCGCCTAGGAAAGAAAATCAAAGAGAAAAAAAAAGAGGAGGTGGGAAGGGAAGGAAGGACTCCCACCCACCAAACCAAGTCCAACTCGGTTTGGGGGGGGAGCCTTCCCCCTTCGAATCGGCCGACCCCCTTGGGCTCCTTGAGCCCCAAGGCAAGGTCCCCTCCCTCCCACCTATATATACGGAGGTTTTAGGGCTGATTTGAGACGACTTTTCCACGGCAGCCCGACCACATACCTCCACGGTTTTTCCTCTAGATCGCGTTTCTGCGGAGCTCGGGCGGAGCCCTGCTGAGACAAGGTCATCACCAACCTCCGGAGCGCCGTCACGCTGCCGGAGAACTCTTCTACCTCTCCGTCTCTCTTGCTGGATCAAGAAGGCCGAGATCATCGTCGAGCTGTACGTGTGCTGAACGCGGAGGTGCCGTCTGTTCGGTACTAGATCGTGGGACTGATTGCGGGATTGTTCGCGGGGCGGATCGAGGGACGTGAGGACGTTCCACTACATCAACCGCGTTCACTAACGCTTCTGCTGTACGATCTACAAGGGTACGTAGATCACTCATCCCCTCTCGTAGATGGACATCACCATGATAGGTCTTCGTGCGCGTAGGAAAATTTTTGTTTCCCATGCGACATTCCCCAACAGTGGCATCATGAGCTAGGTTCATGCGTAGATGTCTTCTCGAGTAGAACACAAAAGTTTTTGTGGGCGGTGATGTGCGTTTTGCTGCCCTCCTTAGTCTTTTCTTGATTCGGTGGTATTGTTGGATTGAAGCGGCTTGGACCGACATTACTCGTACGCTTACGAGAGACTGGTTTCATCGCTACGAGTAACCCCGTTGCTCAAAGATGACTGGCAAGTGTCGGTTTCTCCAACTTTAGTTGAATCGGATTTGATCGAGGAGGTCCTTGGATGAGGTTAAATAGCAACTCATATATCTCCGTTGTGGTGTTTGCGTAAGTAAGATGCGATCCTACTAGATACCCATGGTCACCACGTAAAACATGCAACAACAAAATTAGAGGACGTCTAACTTGTTTTTGCAGGGTATGCTTGTGATGTGATATGACCAACGATGTGATGTGATATATTGGATGTATGAGATGATCATGTTGTAATAGAAAATATCGACTTGCACGTCGATGGTACGGCAACCGGCAGGAGTCATAGGGTTGTCTTTATACTAACATTTGTGCTTGCAGATGCGTTTACTATTTTTCTAGGATGTAGCTTTAGTAGTAATAGCATGAGTAGCACGACAACCCCGATGGCAACACGTTGATGGAGATCATGGTCTGGCGCCGGTGACAAGAAGAATGTGCCGGTGCTTTGGTGATGGAGATCAAGGAGCACGTGATGATGGCCATATCATGTCACTTATTAAATGCATGTGATGTTAATCCTTTTTTTGCACCTTATTCTGCTTAGAACGACGGTAGCATTATGAGGTGATCTCTCACTAAAATTTCAAGACGAAATTGTGTTCTCCCCGACTGTGCACCGTTGCTACAGTTCGTCGTTTCGAGACACCACGTGATGATCGGGTGTGATAGACTCAACGTTCACATACAACGGGTGCAAAACAGTTGCGCACGCGGAACACTCAGGTTAAGCTTGACGAGCCTAGCATGTGCAGACATGGCCTCGGAACACATGAGACCGAAAGGTTGATCATGAATCATATAGATGATATGATTAGCATAGGGATGCTTACCACTGAAACTATACTCAACACACGTGATGATCGGACTTGAGCTAGTGTAAGTGGATCATGAACCTCTCAAATGACTAGAGAGATGTACTTTTTGAGTGGGAGTTTAGCAAACAATTTGATTAAGTTAAACTCTAATTATCTTGAACATAGTCTAAGTCCACTTTGAATATATTTGTGTTGTAGATCATGGCTCACGCTACTGTCATCCTGAATTTTAATGCGTTCCTAGAGAAAGCTAAGTTGAAAGATGATGGAAGCAACTTTGTAGACTGGGCTCGTAATCTTAAGCTAATCTTACAAGCTGGGAAGAAGGATTATGTCCTTAATGCTGCGCTAGGAGATGAACCACCCGCTACGGCTGATCAGGATGTTAAGAACGCTTGGTTAGCACGTAAGGAGGACTACTCAATAGTTCAATGTGCAGTCTTGTATGGCTTAGAACTGGGACTTCAACGTCGCTTTGAGCGTCATGGAGCATTTGAGATGTTCCAGGAGTTGAAGTTTATCTTTCAGAAGAATGCCCGGATCGAGAGGTATGAGACCTCTGATAAATTCTATGCTTGCAAGATGGAGGAAACTCGTCTGTCAGTGAACATGTGCTCTAAATGTCTGGGTACTCAAACCGTCTAGCTGAGCTGGGGATTGAACTCCCGCAAAAGGCTATCACTGACAGAATCCTTCAATCACTGTCGCCAAGCTATAAAGGCTTTGTGTTGAACTACAACATGCAAGGGATGAACAAGTCTCCAAGCGAGTTGTTTGCGATGCTGAAAGTCGCAGAGTCTGAACTCCGTAAAGAGCATCAAGTGTTGATGGTGAATAAGACCACTAGTTTCAAGAGAAACGGCAAAGGCAAGAAGGGTAATTCGAAGAAGAGCGGCAAGCCTGTTGCCAATCCGACGAAGAAACCCAAAGCTGGACCTAAGCCTGAAACGGAGTGTTACTATTGCAAGGGTATGGGTCACTGGAAGCGCAATTGCCCCAAGTATCTGGCAGATAAGAAGGGGGCCAAAGAAAAATCAGGTATATTTGATATACATGTTATTGATGTGTACTTAACCGGCTCTCGTAGTAGTGCATGGGTATTCGATACCGGTTCTGTTGCTCATATTTGCAACTCGAAACAGGAACTGCGGAATAGACGAAGGCTGGCGAAAGATGAAGTGACGATGCGCGTAGGAAATGGTTCCAAGGTTGATGCAATCGCCGTCGGCACAGTTTCACTTCAGTTACCATCAGGATTAGTGATGAACTTGAATCATTGTTATTTAGTGCCTGCGTTGAGCATGAACATTATATCTGGATCTTGTTTATTGCGAGACGGTTACTCTTTTAAGTCAGAGAATAATGGTTGTTCTATTTCTATGAGTAACATCTTTTATGGTCATGCACCTAATGTGAGAGGATTGTTCATATTGAATCTTGATAGCGATACGCATATACATAACATTGAGACCAAAAGAGTTAGAGTTAACAATGATAGCGCCATATTTTTGTGGCACTGCCGCTTAGGTCATATTGGTGTAAAGCGCATGAAGAAACTCCATGCTAATGGACCTTTGGAGTCACTTGACTTTGATTCACTTGACACGTGCGAACCATGCCTCATGGGCAAGATGACTAAGACTCCGTTCTCCGGAACAATGGAGCGTGCAAGTGACTTATTGGAAATCATACATACCGATGTGTGTGGTCCAATGAGCGTGGAGGCATGCGGCGGATATCGTTATTTTCTCACCTTCACTAACGATTTAAGTAGATATGGTTATGTCTACTTGATGAAACACAAGTCTGAAACATTTGAAAAGTTCAAGCAATTTCAGAGTGAAGTGGAAAATCATCGTAACAAGAAGATCAAGTTCCTACGGTCTGATCGTGGGGGTGAATATCTGAGTTTCGAGTTTGGTACTCACTTAAGACAATGTGGAATTGTTTCACAGTTAACACCGCCTGGAATACCACAGCGTAATGGTGTGTCCGAACGTCGTAATCGTACTCTATTAGAGATGGTGCGATCTATGATGTCTCTTACCGATTTGCCGTTATCATTTTGGGGTTATGCATTAGAAACAGCTGCATTCACTTTAAATAGGGCACCATCAAAATCCGTTGAGACGACACCATACGAACTGTGGTATGGCAAAAGGCCAAAGTTGTCGTTTCTTAAAGTTTGGGGATGTGATGCTTATGTCAAAAAGCTTCAGCCTGAAAAGCTGGAACCCAAAGCGGAAAAGTGCGTCTTCATAGGTTACCCAAAAGAGACAGTTGGGTACACCTTCTATCTCAAATCCGAGGGCAAAGTGTTTGTTGCTAAAAACGGAGCTTTTCTCGAGAAGGAGTTTCTCTCGAGAGAATTGAGTGGGAGGAAGATAGAACTTGACGAGGTTGTCGAACCTCTCATCCCTCTGGATGGTGGCGCAGGGCAAGGGGAAACCTCTGTCATTGCGACGCCGGTTGAGGAGGAAGTTAATGATGATGATCATGAAACTCCGGTTCAAGTTTCTGTCGAACCACGCAGGTCGACGAGACCACGTGCTGCTCCAGAGTGGTACGGTAATCCCGTCTTATCAATCATGTTGTTAGACAACAATGAACCTGCAAATTATGAAGAAGCGATGGTGGGCCCAGATTCCAACAAATGGCTAGAAGCCATGAAGTCCGAGATAGGATCCATGTATGAGAACAAAGTGTGGACTTTGGAGGTACTACCTGAGGGCCGCAAGGCTATTCAGAACAAATGGATCTTTAATAGGAAGACGGACGCTGACGGCAATGTGACCGTTTATAAAGCTCGACTTGTGGCAAAGGGTTTTTCACAAGTTCAAGGAGTTGACTACGATGAGACATTCTCACCCGTAGCGATGCTTAAGTCCGTCAGAATCATGTTAGCAATAGCTGCATTTTTCGATTATGAAATCTGGCAGATGGATGTCAAAACGGCGTTCCTTAACGGTTTCCTTAAGGAAGAGTTGTATATGATACAACCCGAAGGTTTTGTCGATCCTAAGAATGCTAACAAGGTGTGCAAGCTCCAGCGATCCATTTATGGACTGGTGCAAGCATCTCAGAGTTGGAACAAACGTTTTGATGAGGTGATCAAAGCATTTGGGTTTATACAAGTGGTTGGAGAATCTTGTATTTACAAGAAAGTGAGTGGGAGCTCTGTGGCGTTTCTAATATTATATGTGGATGACATATTGCTGATTGGAAACAACGTGGAGTTCTTGGAGAGCATAAAGGATTACTTGAATAAAAGTTTCTCTATGAAGGACCTAGGAGAAGCTGCTTACATTCTAGGCATTAAGATCTATAGAGATAGATCAAAACGCCTGATAGGACTTTCACAAAGCACATACCTTGATAAAGTTTTGAAGAGGTTCAAAATGGAACAGTCCAAGAAAGGGTTCTTGCCAGCTTTACAAGGTACGAGATTAAGTAAGACTCAGTGCCCAGCAACTGATGAAGATAGAGAGCATATGCGCTCCGTCCCCTATGCTTCAGCCATAGGTTCTATCATGTATGCAATGCTGTGCACTAGACCGGATGTTAGCCTGGCCATAAGTATGGCAGGTAGGTTCCAGAGTAATCCATGAGTGGATCACTGGACAACGGTCAAGAATATCCTGAAATACCTGAAAAGGACTAAGGAGATGTTTCTCGTGTATGGAGGTGACGAAGATCTCGCCGTAAAAGGTTACGTCGATGCAAGCTTTGACACAGATCCGGACGACTCTAAGTCGCAAACCGGATACGTATTTATTCTTAATGGGGGTGCGGTAAGTTCGTGCAGTTCCAAGCAAAGCGTCGTAGCAGATTCTACATGTGAAGCGGAATACATGGCTGCCTCGGAGGCGGCTAAGGAGGGTGTCTGGATGAAGCAGTTCATGACGGATCTTGGAGTGATGCCAAGCGCACTGAATCCAATAACCTTGTTCTGTCACAACACGGGTGCCATTGCCTTAGCAAAGGAACCACGGTTTCACAAGAAGACCAGACACATCAAACGACGCTTCAACCTCATCCGCGACTACGTCGAGGGAGAGGACGTAAATATATGCAAAGTGCACACGGATCTGAATGTAGCAGACCCGCTGACTAAACCTCTTCCACGGCCAAAGCATGATCAACAGCAGAACTGTATGGGTGTTAGATTTATTACAATTTAATTCGCATGATGATGTGAGGGCTAGATTATTGACTCTAGTGCAACTGGGAGACTGTTGGAATTATGCCCTAGAGGCAATAATAAATATAGTTATTATTATAATTCCTGTATCAAGATAATCGTTTATTGTCCATGCTATAATTTTATTGAATGAAGACTCATTTACATGTGTGGATACATAGACAAAACACCGTCCCTAGCAAGCCTCTAGTTGGCTAGCCAGTTGATCAAAGATAGTCAGTGTCTTCTGATTATGAACAAGGTGTTGTTGCTTGATAACTGGATCACGTCATTAGGAGAACCACGTGATGGACTAGGCCCAAACTAATAGACGTAGCATGTTGATCGTGTCATTTTGTTGCTACTGTTTCCTGCGTGTCAAGTATTTATTCCTATGACCATGAGATCATATAACTCACTGACCCCAGAGGAATGCTTTTTGTGTATCAAACGTCGCAACGTAACTGGGTGACTATAAAGATGCTCTACAGGTATCTCCGAAGGTGTTAGTTGAGTTAGTATGGATCAAGACTGGGATTTGTCACTCCGTGTGACGGGGAGGTATCTCGGGGCCCACTCGGTAATACAACATCATACACAAGACTTGCAAGCAATGTAACTTATTGTAAGTTGCGGGATCTTGTATTACAGAACGAGTAAAGAGACTTGCCGGTAAACGAGATTGAAATAGGTATGCGGATACTGACGATCGAATCTCGGGCAAGTAACATACCGAAGGACAAAGGGAATGACATACGGGATTATATGAATCCTTGGCACTGAGGTTCAAATGATAAGATCTTCGTAGAATATAAAGGATCCAATATGGGCATCCAGGTCCCGCTGTTGGATATTGACCGAGGAGTCTCTCGGGTCATGTCTACATAGTTCTCGAACCCGCAGGGTCTGCACACTTAAGGTTCGACGTTGTTTTATGCGTATTTGAGTTATATGGTTGGTTACCGAATGTTGTTCGGAGTCCCGGATGAGATCACGGACGTCACGAGGGTTTCCGGAATGGTCCGGACACGAAGATTGATATATAGGATGACCTCATTTGATTACCGGAAGGTTTTCGGAGTTACCGGGAATGTACCGGGAATGACGAATGGGTTCCGGGAGTTCACCGGGGGGGCAACCCACCCCGGGGAAGCCCATAGGCCATGAGGGTGGCGCACCAGCCCTTAGTGGGGTGGTGGGGCAGCCCAAAAGGGCCCTATGCACCTAGGAAAGAAAATCAAAGAGAAAATAAAAAAAAGAGGAGGTGGGAAGGGAAGGAAGGACTCCCACCCACCAAACCAAGTCCAACTCGGTTTGGGGGGGAGCCTTCCCCCTTAGACTCGGACGACCCCCTTGGGGCTCCTTGAGCCCCAAGGCAAGGTCCCCTCCCTCCCACCTTTATATACGGAGGTTTTAGGGCTGATTTGAGACGACTTTTTCACGGCAGCCCGACCACATACCTCCACGTTTTTTCCTCTAGATCGCGTTTCTGCGGAGCTCGGGAGGAGCCCTGCTGAGACAAGGTCATCACCAACCTCCGCAGCGCCGTCACGCTGCCGGAGAACTCTTCTACCTCTCCGTCTCTCTTGCTGGATCAAGAAGGCCGAGATCATCGTCGAGCTGTACGTGTGCTGAACGCGGAGGTGCCGTCCGTTCGGTACTAGATCGTGGGACTGATCGCGGGATTGTTCGCGGGGCGGATCGAGGGACGTGAGGACGTTCCACTACATCAACCGCGTTCACTAACGCTTCTGCTTTACGATCTACAAGGGTACGTAGATCACTCATCCCCTCTCGTAGATGGACATCACCATGATAGGTCTTCGTGCGCGTAGAATTTTTTTTGTTTCCCATGCGACGTTCCCCAACAATTACGGATGCCATTCTCCGGTTTAAATTAAAGACCGCCGCCTACTTTGTTCCTGTTTGCAAACGGAGGCATCGATTAGATCCGCTTGATTCGTTCGCCGTCAAGGTACGCTTCGCTGCCTACTGATGTATCGTGAAAATCTGTGGTGCGCTGATCTCTCTCTAATCTCATCTCCTTCATCAGATCATCGAAACAGGATTTTCAATCAATCAAGCCACACCATGGACGGTATAGAGATGATCGATATTGAAAACCCTGATCATTCTGATGGCGGCAGCGTCAAAGCACAACCCGGTGGGCGCCAATTTCTGATATGGATTGATAGGCTAGTTATGCCTCCTAGTGAAGATCCTAATCCAGATGTACTCGTTGTAGCAGCGGAGCCCAAGCAATGCAGCAGATATGTCTGCTTGTGCTATGCGATCCTCTTCGAGCTCGTTATCGCCACCGTTTTCATCACCGTGATGCGTCTCAGCATAGGGTACCACCCAACAACCTCTGGCGGTCAAGCGTTGCATGCCATAGGACATGTCGTTGGTATGATAGGCTTGTTCATTACGGTACTTGGATTTGTCCTTATCGTTAGTGCTACAATCGAGACACTTGCTGGGAATGCTGAGGGGTATAGAATGGTAGATTTGCTATTCATGTAATAAATTGAAAAAGAATCACAAGAACTGGTTAATATTTTAGTTTCTTCATATGGAAGTGTTATGTACCTTTCCGATGAGCTATATATGTTTGATTAATTCACTCTCTTACACTGGTTTTGGATTGACTTAGTAGTTTTTACTCGACCCTTCTACACAACATTTTACACACTAGTTTGTGATTTCGTTTTTCTCATGCAACTTGTTCTCAATCCCACGATATCTCTTAGTTTTCAATTCTCATACAACGCCAACAACCCTTGATCCACATTGTTATCCATGTAAGGTTTCACTCTTTGTTACTCTAAAGAACAAACAATAAACTTTTTGCACCACATGAAAAAATTATTATAGTGATATGGACACTTTTAGATTTACGTACGTGAACAATATTGAAACTTCTTAGGACGTGTTTAGTTTCTATCACTCTAAGAATTGGTCAAGTACTTAGGCGCTCCTATTGTCTAGCTAGGGCTTCAATTGAAAGTTTTATTTAGCAATCATGGTTATTGGCAAGGACTCATTGAATCTATCGTTTAGGCTCGTAACATATTCAAAGTTGTTGCTATATCTATATAGTGGGGCGAAAACCTATTTCGAAAACATATTCAAAGTTGCGTTTGCTACTCAGCCTAGAGCCTTGACCATTATACAAAGATGCATTTTGGTGTATCCCAATACCTTCTGCATTGAATCAACAAGGGCATTTTCTTGCTCCTGGCTCCGCTAACTCTCTAAGTGGAGGTGGACCGAACACTACAGAGTAGAAAAAAGAGAAGCTGGCGAGAGTCGTAGTGCAAAATCTAAGGAGTTAAAGAAATTGGCTTTTTGAGGATCTTAGAAAATAAAGTAGAGTGAGTTGAGTGATATTACATGCATATGTCACGGCCAAGTGAACTTTCAGCGTCCCGGTTCGCTAACTACTGTTCTCCTGAGCCCTGATTCAGCGACTACATTCCCTTCCTAAAGAGTAAACTCTAGAAGTCGCCATGCCTACGATCCGCATTGTGTATAGCCTTGAGGAGGCAACCGCGAGGCTATCTTCGCCCTCCCCCACCCTGATTAGTACGAGCTTCCCAGTACTAACCTTCGTCTTCCCCTTGCTGGTGCGACCAAGTTGGCTACTTCTCCGCCTCACCAAGCATGATCCCCGACCCGAGGGCCACCACTAGCATGACCAAGTTGGCCAACTTCACTCGCTTACCAAGCATGACCTCCACTTCCGCCTCTTTGGCCTAGGGCTACAATGCACGTCCATGGGCTTCATGCCAGGGTAAGAGATCGGAAACAAAAGTTGTCGCGCCAATTGGATGGATCCGATGGCTCAGGTTTTTGTAATGAGAAGCTGGAAGTTGATGGCTCAAGCATGGAGAACAAGGAGAGTGATGCCTTGCAACTCTAAACTTATTGACTTCACCACGACACAAGATGCACATTTTTTTGCTTAGCGGCATTTATCGAACTTACTATTAACACCATAGACATAACCCTTATGACGCTCCGAGAATACTTCGAGCCGACTCCATGTCTTTTGGTTTACAAAATAGGCTCTTGATAGACATCCAATGGGGACATCACATGATGGATTTATGCATGAAAAGCTATCACAATGCATGTTACCGTGTCATTTTTTGCATATCTAAAAGTGTATTTACTTTTTCAACGAGTTATGTGTGCATTCTAAATTAAATTTATGGTTTTACTAGTTCTGATATGACGGTTCATAGTGTTGTGCAGAGCCAAATTTATCGACCGACTTATGTATTACGCGAACACAGTGTGGCTCGCGGCCTGCCATTAGAAAGAGTGGCACTAAACAATTGGTGGCTAGAGTTTCTCCCACACGACCATCTCAAACACTATCCTCTCTTTTGTTTGACGGTCGGGCCGGTGGCTAGAGGGGTGGGGACCCGTCCTCTTTGCTGCTTTTCTAGATTGTATTTTCCTTTGACTTTTTTCCATAGTGGCAACGTTAAGGTGGAGGCCGCGAAGACGCGTTGGAATAAGGCCTCTTTGGCCTCTCCGTACCTCGATGACATCCAACTCAATGTCAACGAAGGGCCTGCGATGATAGGTGCTGCAAAATTTGTGGTTCTCTTTGGATCATGGCGAGGGACGAAGTTCCCATTTAGGGACTGTTGTTAGTTGAAAGTTGTAGGTTTTCAAATTCCTTCATTAACTTTGCACTAACCACTTTTTTCATAAATAACACACCGATATGGAGCTGACACCATCAGATTATTTGTGTAGCTTCGTCCCTTATCATGGCGGTTGGTGTGTCTATCAAGAGACGCAGTTGGCTAGTTATTGGTGTAGCGGATGACAAGCAAGCGAAGAAAAAAGATGGTCAATATGATTTCTGATGTAATTCTAATTTTTTATTTGTTGTTTTGTGTCTTTTTGTTCTCCAATTTAACTATCTAGTCTTTTCATTGGTGATTATTATCACATAGAGATAGAGATACCTTTTAGAATGTCTTTTCTAACAAAAGAAGTGACAATATTTTTTATTAAGAAGCCTATCGTCATTCCTCTCTTAATCCAAACAATAGTCTTTTTTTTGTGAAAACAATAGTCAAGTTTAAGCATCCTACATCGCCAACTCAAATATCCATCCTACATCGCCATGCAGAGCACATCAGGTGATACACATGGTGTCATATCTGCATGTTTACTCTCTTTCTTCTCTCTTCTCTCTCCGAAACAAATCCATCCATTTTATTTCACCTTTATTAACTTAAATCATTTATATCTTTTAAACCAATATTCCGATTCCAAAATAAATTAATTCACTATAATCATGACACAACGACCTTTAGAATAAGACTAATATTAAATTATTATTTTGCGAAATATTACATTTACCTAGCCGGTACTTTGTATGTAAAGTTTGAAGAACTTTGTGGTATAATTCAATAAACTTATAGTTGCATATGGTGGTGATTTCTCCCAAAAAAATTTTTTTAAAAAACATCACATTTACCTAGCTGGCACTTTGTATGAAAATTTTGAAGAACTTTCTAGTATAAATAAAATAAACTCTATGGTTGCATGTGGTGGTGATCTTCCACCCCTTGAGGTTCGTGGTAATAAACCCGCAATATTGGTTTAAAATGAAAAAAAACGGTTCATCCGCATTTTACAGAAAAAACCTTGGCTTTTTCAATAATCAATCCGTGGTCCTTCTATGCAAAGGCACGCTGCCTAACCAAAGTCATCGGTTGAGGTCGAATATGGCTATGCCTAACTCATTGCCCGCACAACTCAAATCTCCACCCTACATCGCCATGCACATCACATCAGCTGGTACACATGGTGTCATGTCTCCATGTTTACTCTCTTTCTTCTCTCTTCTCTCTCCGAAACAAATCCATCCATTTTATTTCACCTTTCCTAACTTAAATCATTTATATCTTTTAAACCAATATTCCGATTCCAAAATAAATTAATTCACTATAATCATGACACAAAGACCTTTAGAATAAGACTAATATTGAATTATTATTTTACGAAATATTACATTTACCTAGCCGGTACTTTGTATGTAAAGTTTGAAGAACTTTGTGGTATGATTCAATAAACTTATGGTTGCATATGGTGGTGATTTCGCCCAATTTATTTAAAAAAAACATTACATTTACCTAGCTGGCACTTTGTATGAAAATTTTGAAGAACTTTCTAGTATAATTCAATAAACTTATGGTTGCATATGGTGGTGATTTCGCCCAAATTTTTTTTAAACATTACATTTACCTAGCTGGCACTTTGTATGATTCAATAAACTTATGGTTGCATATGGTTGCATATGGTTGCATATGTATGGTTGCATATAGTGGTGATCTTCTCAGGGTTCGCTTCGATGCCGCGGGCGGACACGAAGAACCCCAAGAGTTTGCCGCCTGGGACCCCGAAGTCGCACTTCTCAGGGTTGAGCCAGATCTTGTATTCGCGCAGATTGGCGAATGTCTCCCGCAGGTCGTCCAGGAGGCTGAAGTGCTGCTTCGTCTTGACGACGATGTCATCCACATAGACGTGGATGTTTCTGCCAATATGTGGCAGCAGGCACTGCTGCATGCAGCGTTGGAACGTCGCACATGCATTCTTCAGACCGAACGTCATGGTGGTGTAGCAGTAGGCCCCGAAGGGCGTGATGAAGGAGGTCTTCAGGCGATCAACTGGGTCCAGCTTGATTTGATGGTAGCCCGAATAAGCATCCAGAAATGACAGCAGTTCGCAGCCTGCAGTGGAGTCGATCACTTGATCTATCCTAGGCAACGCGACAGGGTCTTTCAGATAGGCCTTATTCAGGCTAGTGTAGTCGATACACATTCGCCATGTGTTGTTCTTCTTCAGCACAAGGACTGGGTTCGCCAGCCAGTCCAGGTGGAAAACCTCCATGATGAAGCCGGCTGCAAGGAGTCGGGTGATCTCATCTCCGACTGTGCGCCGCTTCCCCTCGGCGAAGCGGCGCAAAGGTTGTTTCACCGGCTTTGCATCCGGCCGCACGTGAAGTTTGTGCTCGGCGTACTTCCTCGGAACACCCGGCATGTCCTTGGGGGACCATGCAAAGATGTCCCGATTCTCACGGAGGAAGTCGACGAGCTCGCCTTCCTATTTGGGGCTGAGGCCAGCCCCGATGGTGATGCACTGCTTCGGGTTGGCAGGGTCGAGTGGGACCTGCTTGGTCTCTTTAGCCGGCTTGAAACAGCCCTCGCCGGCCGATTGGGACGGAGGAGAAGGAATCGCCGGTTGCTCGGTAGCCTGGGCCACGAGCCGGTCGATCTGCCGCTTCTCCTCGGCAATCACCAAGGCGTCGGCGAGGCAGCTCCTATCTTGGGCGCACTCGATGGTCCACCCGGGTTGGGCATCACCGCAGGATGGTCCATCCGGCTCCATGTGATTGGTTTGTCAGACCAATGCATGTACTGGGGAACCGGAGGGACGGTGGCATTTACCTCGCGCCGTCTTTGGCGCAGGCTGTGTTTGTCGTCGCCTTCGCTGGTGAAGACGACGAACGCTCCGTCGTGATGAGGATAGTCGTCAGGGTGAGGACCGTTATCGCGAGGCGGTGGTGGCGGAAGCGGAGCTTGATTGGGAGTCGGTGCACGGGGCGCCACCTGCGCACCCGGAGGAGCCGGCAAGCCCTCCCCTTGCGACAGTCGGCGTGCGACACTGCACTGTCGAAGGGTATGGGTAGACGACGTCGCCCCAGAATGTACCTTGCAGGGGGCGTCGAGCAGCTGCTCGAGAGACTGCTTGGGCAGCCAGTTCGGGTTGCCCTGATTGCGACGCTTTTGTGGAGGACCGGCTTGAGAAGCCGACGCCTCACCCTCCACATTGGCCACTAGCTTGTTGTTGGAGCGGGGATCCATCTGATCCGCCTTGCGCTTGTAGTTATGCTGGCTGCCTCGGTTGTCCCCAGCCGGCTTGGGAGTAGCCCGCACAGGCACAACCTTGTCCAAGGCGGTCACCTTGATGCGCATTGCGGAGTCAGCCGTGGCGTACTTGTCCGCCTTGGCCATGAGCACCGCCAAAGAGGTGGGCTCGGCGCACATGAGCTTGTGCTTGAGGAGGGTGCCGTCTGGGCATCCGTCGATGAAGTACTGGATGGCTAGTACCTCATGCACCTCCTCACAGGAGTTGCGGAGCTCAGTCCATCGGGTAACGTAGTCGCGGAGGGGTTCGTTGGCCTTCTGGACGCACATGGCCAGCTCGCGGGGCCGGCCAGGGCGCTTGTAGGTGTCGGTGAAGTTGCGGACGAACGCCTCCTCGAAGTCCACCCAGGAGTTGACACTGTCGGCCGGGAGGCTGTTAAGCCAAGTCCGGGCTGAGCCGGCCAGCATGAGTGGCACGTAGCGAACCCCTACGCGCTTGTTGCCCCTGGCGATGCCTACGGCCGTGGTGTAGTCGATCAGCCAGTCTTCTGGCTTGGCCGTGCCATTGTATTTCGGCGTATCCCAAGGCAAGGTGAAACCTCGGGGGAACAGCTCCATTGCACCAACCTCAAAAGAACTACAGATCAAAAGATACAAGCAAGACAAGACAGCAACAAAATATAACAGATCTCAGACCTAGAAATATTTGAGCTCCTTCAAATAAGCACTATTTCTAGCAACTTGAGGGCAATCAAACCACACCTAAACATGCATTTCTATTGCAACCAAAAATACCAGGGGCTAGACAAAACCCCAAGAACAACTCCCTAGTTGACAACTCCGTCAAACGAAGCATGGAATAAATCCTACGAAATAAACAAAAGGGCATTACGGAAAAATATCGCGCGAACTAACTTGCTCTAATGCCAAAACTAATTACAAAGAAAAATCCCATGGATTTTTCTACCCCGGAAACATATAAAATATGTGGGGTTGCAACAACAAAATAATGCCACATGAAAATGTGAGAGAATAACCTAGACACGGAAAAATAAACTACCTGCAATCCCTAGACCCAAAAATATCAATGACCGCTCTAAAATACATGGAATAATGGTTCCTAAAACATAGGCATTTTATCTAAGATACTCGAACAATCCGGACTTGCGCGAGAATTAAATATGGGACGTATCCTATTAAAACAGCATGTTATTCTAGGAATTCGGCACGCTAAACGACGTCAAACAATTATGCAAGTTTTATAAACGGATTTTACGCGCAAAACTACACGAAAAGCATATATTACTCGCTTCGATCCGACATACCGGTAAAAAGTTACGCACGTATTAACATCTATATATTTTCTGCAATTTAAATAATTCCGAAATTAATCCTAAAATAACTACTGGGTCGAATCTATTCCTAATGGGCTACACAGGGGCATGGCGCAGCATAGATTAAATCGCCACGGGCGGGGATTACTCAACTTGGGCCAAAGGTCGGCCTAGAGGTGGAGGACCAGCGGGGCAGACTGGGCCGGCCCGGCTGGCCGACTGGGCCGTGACGGTTGGTGGTGCTGGCGAGCAGCGGGACGCTCGTCGCCGATCCAGATTGGGGTCAAGGAAGCGGCGGCGGCGGCGGTTGCCCGGCAGGGCTCGAGGCAACGGGGGGGCTGGCCAGGAACGAACGGGCGGCGGCCGGATCTGACCCGCCATGGCCGAATACGGCCATCACCGGCGGCGGTGAGGGCTGGGCTGCGCGGGACACCGAGGGGGGGGGGTCGGCCTGGCCAGGAAAAGCTAGGGCGCCATTGCGGCCAGGACGGGCTCGAGGCGAGTTGGCGATGGAGACCTCGAGGGCGGCAACGCACCGGCGACTGGGATGGCCGGCGGAGAGGCGAGCTCCGGTGAACCTTCTCCGGCGAGGAGGCTCGGGCTGCTGCGGGGCTAGCTGGCTCGGGCAGGGGCGCCATGGGGAGGGAGAGAGGAGCTCGAGCGCAGGGAGAATGGGGCGGCGGCCGGATGGGCTTCGGGCGGGCCCGGCGGCTGGTGGGTGGAGAGAGGAGGTGGGAGAGAGCTGCGGGCACGAAAAACGATGGGGGGGTTAGGGTTTCCTAAAAATTAGGGGGAGGCCTATTTATAACAAATGGGGGGCTAGGTTTATCCGAATCCAGCCCCGTTTTCGCCTACGCGATTGTAAACGAACGAACTCGAACGCGGGGTCGGCTAAATGACCGCGTAGAGTAGGCTAGCCGGGGAAGAGAGGGAAACGGTGCGGCGCGGCAACGAATTTTAAAACACCGACAGACGTCCGTCGGTAGACCGAATACGGTGCCGCTACGGTCGACCATTCGGGTACCAGACAGACTCCGATCGCGACGAAATTCGACAGGCGGTCTAGCTATAACTAATTACGATCGCTTGCCAAGTTTTACCTCGATCAGAGAAAGTTTTACGCACACTTAAAAACAGGGTTTCGAACGATGCAGCGGGCGCGTGCGAGTGTGGTCTGGCACAGAACCGGCAACTAACAACGGATGCAAGTTTTGAAAACTGACGGCAACGGAGATGTCGATGCAATGCAGATGATGCGCGTGATGCAATGATGATGCGACAAAATAAAATAGACATACTACGAAAACAGAATAAAGGGGGGAATCTTCTCGAACGTCGGCATCGGGCTATCACAACCATCTCCTGCGTCGTGCACGACCAGCTCCATTGCTGGCCCACCAGATCCCGAGGGAACGCGGCCACCTCCTCCTCCTCCATCTGCTCGGGGATGGCGACGTCGCCGGCCGCAGAGAGGGCCATCGCGCGGTCTAAGCCCGGCCATTGGCGCTCATCATGTGCATCATGGAGTCCTCCATGACACGCTAAATGAGCAGGGCCTCCTCCTCCTCCGTCATGCGAGGAGGTGGAGGTGGTGACGGAGACGGGGAAGGCGACGTCGACGGCGTGGGCGTGAGGTCGCGCACCCGTGTACGCCCGCGCACCTCCCGTGTCCGCCGCGGCCCCGAGGCCGTGCCGGCGAAGCAGGAGGCGCGCCGCACTCGTGCTCGTCCCTGAGCCACGTGTCACGGAGGGTGGAGTTCGCGGCGTACCTGTTGTCGTAGTACAGGTCGTCGGGGAGGAGGCGGCGGCGGCGCTCGATCTCGTCGCAGCGCGCTCGACCGCTTGTCGGCACCGGCGGGATCGGGACCCGGTCGGCGGAGAGGTGCCACACGTTGGGGAGGTGAACGTCACTCCACGGGACCGGCGTCCTCGTCTCCCAGTAGCGCTGGCATACTGCCGGTCGCGCTGGCCAACGGGCCTAGGGCCGATGGTGAAGGGAGCCGCGGCGGAGGCACGGCGCGGTGGCGATGCGGCCTCCTCCTTCACGGAGCCGCGTCGGCGTCCCGACGAGGAGCCAGCCTCGCAGTCGTGCTTTCCCTTGCGGCCGTAGTTCCACAGGCCCATGGTTGCGAGGTGGGCGGCCGACGAGTTCGAGTAGGCTAGGGTTTGGCTGTCGGGTTTCGTGGAGGCCGCAGGGTGGCGATGGAACTCTGGCCGACCGGTCCACGGCTTCCCCATTTAAGAAGGACCGCGACCGTTTCCTGGACGGATGACAGGCGGGTCCGGCCGCTCGTGCGCATTGATGTGGACGGGTGGGAGGTAGGTGCCCGCCTGCCACGCGTCCCCGACACGGACGAGCGCGCGTCCGTTTGATGTCCGCCGCGACCCAAATCCCGCGCAAGTTTGCGTTCGAAAGGATCGTCCCGAACACAAAACGGACAAGATGGGTCCGGGCCGTCTGGCACTGGGCCGACAGGTTTGTCCCTTTTACCCAAACGGACGGGGCGGACAGGATGGGGTCTTGCGGTGGAGTTAACCTAACATTAGTCTTATTTCCGTTTGTTCATTTATTCTTAAAAACACTATTGCGTTGTTGATGTATTATCTTTTCTAGCGCACTAATTTTTAGAAGTATCGTCGACGTCCAATACCTCAAAAACAAAAACAAAAAAAAAGTATCGCGGAGCTAGCTGCTGCAACTTAAGTGCGTCACAATGGCAGCCAGCCATGCACGATCAAAAGCAAAAGCATATTTGGTGTTGGGGTCCGGTCGGTCTACCTAGGTAAGACACGGATCACAAGGGTTACACGGACATCGAGATTAACTAAAGAGTCGTTCTCAAAATAAATAAATTACAGTCCTATAGACAAACGACATCGGGCTATGCATGCGAGCACGTACGCCATTGAATTTCGACCGCAGCCTACGTTGTTCCTGTTTGCAGATGGAGACATCGATCGATTAGATCCGCTTGATTCTTTCGCCCACAAGGTACGCTTCGCTGCCTACTGATGTATCGCCAAAATCTGTGATGCGCTGATCTCTCTCTATTCTCATCTCCTTCATCAGATCATCCAAACAGGATTTTCAATCAATCAAGCCACACCATGGACGGGATAGAGATGATCGATATCGAAAACCCTGATCATTCTGGTGGCGGCGGCGTCAAAGCACAACCCGGTGGGCGCCAATTTCTGATATGGATTGATAGGCTGGTTATGCCTCCTAGTGAAGATCCTAATCCAGATGTACTCGCTGTAGCAGCGGAGCCCAAGCAATGTAGCAGATATGTCTGCTTGTGCTATGCGATCCTCTTCGAGCTCGTTATCGCCATCATTTTCATCACCGTGATGCGTCTCAGCATAGGGTACCACCCAACAACCTCTCGCGGTCAAGCGTTGCATGCCATAGGACATGTCGTTGGTATGATAGGCTTGTTCATTACGGTACTTGGATTTGTCCTTGTCGCCAGTGCTACAATCGAGACACTTGCTGGGAATGCTGAGGGGTATAGAATGGTAGATTTGTTATTCATGTAATAAATTGAAAAAGAATCACAAGAGCCGGTTAATATTTTAGTTTCTTTGTATGGAAGTGTTATCTACCTTTCCGATGAGCTATATATGTTTGATTAATTGACTCTATTCTGGTTTTGGATTGACTTAGTAGTTTTTACAACATTTTACACACTAGTTTGTGATTTCGTTTTTCTCATGCAACTTATTCTCAATCCCACGATATCTCTTAGTACTCAATTCTCATACAACGCCAACAACCCTTGATCCACATTGGGATCCATGTAAGGTTTCACTCTTTGTTATTCTAAAGAGCAAACAATAAACTTTTTACACCACATGAAAAAAATATTATAGTGATATGGACACTTTTAGATTTACGTACGTGAACAATATTGAAACTTCCTAGGGCGTGTTCAGTTTCAGTCACTCTAAGAATTGGTCAAGTACTTAGGTGCTCCTATTGTCTAGCTAGGGCTCCAATTGAAAGTTTTATTTAGCAATCATGGTTATTGGCAAGGACTCATTGTATCGTTTGGGCTCGTAACATATTCAAAGTTGCTCTTGCTACTCAGCCTAGAGCCTTGACCATTATACAAAGACGCATTGTAGGTGTATCCAATACCTTCTGCATTGAATCAACAAGGGCATTTTCTTGCTCCTGGCTCCGCCGAACACTACAGAGTAAAAAAAAAAGAAGAAGCTGGCGAGAGACGTAGTGCAAAATCTAAGGAGTCGAACAAATTGGCTTTTTGAGGATCTTAGAAAATAAAGTAGAGTGAGTTGAGTGATATTACATGCATATGTCACAGCCAAGTGAACTTTCAGCGTACCGGTTCGCTAATTACTGTTCTCCTCAGCCCTGATTCAGCGACCACATTCCCTTCCTGAAGAGTAAACTCTACAAGTCGCCATGCCTACGACCCGAATTGTGTATAGCCTAGAGGAGACAACCGCGAGGCTATCTTCGCCCTCCCCCACCCTGATTAGTACGAGCTTCCCTGTACTAACCTTCGTCTTCCCCTTTCCGACACGACCAGGTTGGCTACTTCTCCGCCTCACCAAGCATGATCCCCGACCCGAGCGCCACCACTAGCATGACCAAGTTGGCCAACTTCACTCGCTTACCAAGCACGACCTCCACTTCCGCCTCTTCGGCCTAGGGTTACAATGCATGTCCATGAGCTTCATGCCGGGATGAGAGATCGGAAACACAAGTTGTCACGCCAATTGGATGGATCCGATGGCTCAGGTTTTTGTAATGAGAAGCTGGAAGTTGATGGCTCAAGCATGGAGAAAAAGGAGTGCGATGCCTTGCAACTCTAACCTTATTGACTTCGCCATGACACAAGATGCACTTTTTTTCTTGACGGCATTTATGAACTTATTATTAACACCATAGACATAACCCTTATGACGCTGTGAGAATACTTCAAGCCGACTCCATGTCCTTCGGTTTACAAAATAGGCTCTTGATAGACATCCAATGGGGACATCACATGATGGATTTATTCATGATAAGCTATCACAATGCTTGTTACCGTGTCATTTTTTGCATATCTAAAAGTGTATTTACTTATCCAACGAGTTATGTATGCATTTTAAATTAAATTTATGGTTTTACTACTTCTGAGATGACAGTTCATAGTGTTGTGCAGAACCAAATTTATCGACCAACTTATGTATCACGCGAACACAGTGTGGCTTGAGGCCTGCCGTTAGAAAGAGTGGCACTAAACAGTTGGTGGCTGAGTTCCTCTCAAACACTCTCCTCTCTTTTGTTTGGCGGTTGGGTCGGTGGCTAGAGGGGTGGGGACCCGTCCTCTTTGCTGCTTTTCTAGATTGTATTTTCCTTTGACTTTTTTACATAGTGGCAACGTTAAGGTAGAGGCAGCGAAGACGAGTTGGAATAAGGCCTCTTTGGCCTCTCCGTACCTCGATGACATCCAACTCGATGTCAACGAAGGGCCTGTGATGATAGGTGCTGCAAAATCTGTGTTTCTCTTTGGATCATGCCCAGGGACGAAGTTCCCATTTAGGGACTATTGTTAGTTGAAAGTTCCCATTTAGGGACTATTTATTTTTGTGAAACTCTTTATTTCAGTGTGTATATTGTGAGTGTAAGATGTTTTCTAAAACTAGTGAAATGAGTGTAATATATCTTTTGTAACAAGTGAAATCACCTTTTGAAACAAGTGAAATATAGTATTTCAATTGAATGAGTGTAATATGTTTTCTGAAACTAGTGAAATGAGTGAAATTTATCTTTTGTAACGAGTAAAATCACCTTTTTGAAACAAGTGAAATATAGTATTTCAACTGAATGAGTGTAATATGTTTTCTGAAACTAGTGAATTGAGTGAAAGGTCTTATCGTAATATTGAAATACAATAATATTGAAATATGATACATAAAATTCAAAGTAGTCAGAATGTATCCAACATTGGTCTTTATTGAAAGGTCTCAGCGTCCTGGATTAACATATATACAAATTTACAAAAACGTAAATATGGTTAACGAGCTATTGATCATTTAAATTGTGATCTTGAAATTAAATCCCAAGTCTTTATGTGGGAGAGAGAGAGAATATTACATGCATGCAGCCGTCGTACTCTCTTTTCTCTGAAAAGCTATCAGGTGTCACCCGTATTTACTCAGTATAATTATAAAAATGATTCACATGCTTATACCAGAGGGGCCTCAACAATTTAGATGAAATTGATGGACGGCTGATTCCTAGCCGGTGCATACCGGCTCCGGTAAAAAAACTTATTCGGTGCAGCCTCCTCCTAGCTCCCCTGACACTGTAAACAGAAGCTCCAAACGATGTATACACACCTGCCATTTCAACGCTGGATACGGATGCTTAAAAATCACCACTTATAATGATCCGGTAGGAAGTGGTTTCTCAGCAACCTGCAGGGCAGCAAAATGTTTCAGTCAAGCAAATGTCATCTGTTATGTTGCTTGCCCATACCTCCGCATAACCCTTGTAGCACAAACTGCTGGTAATTGCGGTTGTCAAAAAAACTGCTAGTAACCCGAAAGGATTTGAAGCAAGAGCCACCCAAGACTCATGGCCATATTGAACTAATTGATGGTTATAACTTATATGTCAAATATGCAGCCAGACATCACAAATTTACATGTTTGAAACAATAATGTAAATAAGTGATAATAAAGTTGATAATAGCTGTTGCCTCTGGGTAACTGAATTGTGAACCAAGGTCAAAACCATGTGTTCCACTATGCAAATTAACAATCAAACAGTATCTAAAAGCTATCATATCAGTGAAAAAATAACACACTATAGCGCCGCTAATAACACGCTATAGCGTTCTGAGAAGTGTCTTATTAAACAAATCGGCGTATAATGTCTCGTTAATTGCATGATATAGCACGATATATCATGCTAATATCGTATTTTAAGGGCCACCCTATTTTTTTCATTGTATCAGATACAAGTTATACTCAAAGAACCAACATGTAGTTTCCTTTTTATTCTAGTCAACACTGTCTATGTACGTATCATATAAATGTTCTATTGATCACATTATTGTTTATCTCGGATTGGATGAAGCACCAGCTCGAGACCGGATGTCGTGCCAGGTCGTGGTGTCGCTGACTAGCGCGAGTCGGGATCTCACCGGAGCCGGGGCCTTGCAGCCGGAGGCGAGGAAGAAACATAACTTGGGCGGGGAGAACCAGTGTTTGTTTGGGAAGGTCACGTGAGGAAGAAAATGGGAAAAAGAAGACACTACGATGAGGGGAAATGAACTTAAACTTTGATTATTATTTTCATCAACTATTATGAATGAGCCCCTCCCACCCCCTGTAATTGTGCAGACCAGGTCATGGTGTTGCCGGCAAGGACGCGACGTTGTGACTTGTCGTTTGAGAAATAGAAAAACTTGTTAATTTTATGTAATATAACTCGTTAAAATGTTTATCAAATTACAAGAAAAAAATCTGTTACGGTAAATCCGAGGCCGAGATCAGAGAAGTTCATCAAGAACTTAACGAGGCCATCACGAAGAATGAGACCCTTGAGCAGAAACAAGAGAAAAAACAACCGAACTAACGTCGGTCACCGCTGCCCTCGAAGAAGCGTGGAAGGAGGCACACGATCTCCGGAATGAGGTCCATCGGATCAAGCAAATCACGTCTGGTAAGCGATACTATAATGCACCTTTATTTTAGAAAAAAAGGTATATGTAGTGTCTTTGTTTTGTTTTGATTGATATCCTTTTTAATCAAGCCTTTGTTTAAAAAGTGAGCCTTCATTGTAACCCGAGCCCCTCAAATCAATTTTAACACCGTCTTGGCCCCAAGCGGCGCTATTTTAGGGTCTAGGGAGCGAACGACTAGAGATGCTCTAACGTACAGCCCTGTCCCAAATGGCTCACACAGTTAGATCGCTTTTGATGCGTACAATGGCTAGCTGCCATTGTGAAGAAAAAGGGTTTCCTTCCACTTTGTATTACAAAGTAACCAACCGATACATCCAGCTTGTTGGAGCCACACCACAAGAAAGCCCAAAAGAAAAATAAAAGAAATAAAAGAGAAACAAATGCCGACACCGGCAGATTGACAAAAAGAAGAAGAAGACCGGCAATTGTTGCACCCGCCGGAGAAGTACCACTGCGTCCCAGCAGTCTGAAGCGTCGCGCACCAAAAAACACCTCTAAAAAGGAATGTGACGATGTTGCTCTGTTGCCTGGACAAGTCCTAGAGTTTCCCCCAGTACACGGAGGGTAGTCGAGGAGGGAGTATCCCCGACGCCCTTCAGGAAGGCTGGCGGCGACCGCACGCATCACCGTGTCAGTGTCAGGCAAGCCGGCAGGGATTTTTCCTAGTCCACAACCACCACCACCATCCCAGACACTTAGTCATGCAACACCCACTCAACCGCCTACCACTCTGTGCCATGACAATTACTGGACCACCCTCGTCGTGGCACTGGAGCTGCCAACACGAGGCTTGGAGGAGAAACGGAAACAACGGCCACGGAAGAGGCCACAACTCGATTGGATGAAGGGGACAACCTCCACCGCCAGGGTGGAGCCGACCGGACGCAACGACGAGGACTTGCGAGGCCCTACGGATAATACTTGTCCCCGCGCCGCAGCTCGCTGACCGACGCTGTGAACACCGCCGCCTCACCCCACCAGGGAGCGGAACCGCCGAGCGCTGAGCTAGGCCCGCCCAAACTCAGATGGGTCCCAAACGGGCCCATATCTGGGCTCGGCGGGCGCCGCCGGCCGCCAGCGCCATTGCGCCGCCCCACGACAAACGGATGTGCCGCCGCGTCGAGAGCCAACGTGGCACCGCCTCCAACGTTGTTTTATGCGTATTAGAGTTATATGGTTGGTTACCGAATGTTGTTCGGAGTCCCGGATGAGATCACGGACGTCACGAGGGTTTCCGGAATGGTTCGGAAACGAAGATTGATATATAGGATGACCTCATTTGATTACCGGAAGGTTTTCGGAGTTACCGGGAATGTACCGGGAATGACGAATGGGTTCCGGGAGTTTACCGGGGGAGGCAACCCACCCCGGGGAAGCCCATAGGCCTTGAGGGTGGCACACCAGCCCTTAGTGGGCTGGTGGGACAGTCCAAAGGGCTCTATGCGCCAAGGAGAAGAAAATCAAGAGAGAAAGAAAAAAAAAGGAGGAGGTGGGAAGGAAGGGGGACTCCCTCCCACCAAACCAAGTCCAACTCGGTTTGGGGGGGGGGGGAGAGTCCTCCCCCTTGGACTGGGCCGACCCAATGGGGCTCCTTGAGCCCCAAGGCAAGGTCCCCTCCCTCCCACCTATATATACGGAGGTTTTAGGGCTGATTTGAGACGACTTTTCCATGACAGCCCGACCACATACCTCCACGGTTTTTCCTCTAGATCGAGTTTATGCGGAGCTCGGGCGGAGCCCTGCTGAGACAAGGTCATCACCAACCTCCGGAGCGCCGTCACGCTGCCGGAGAACTCTTCTACCTCTCCGTCTCTCTTGCTGGATCAAGAAGGCCGAGATCATCGTCGAGCTGTACGTGTGCTGAACGCGGAGGTGCCGTCCGTTCGGTACTAGATCGTGGGACTGATCGCGGAATTGTTCGCGGGGCGGATCGAGGGACGTGAGGACGTTCCACTACATCAACCACGTTCTCTAACGCTTCTGTTGTACGGTCTACAAGGGTACGTAGATCACTCATCCCCTCTCGTAGATGGACATCACCATGATAGGTCTTCGTGCGCGTAGGAAAATTTTTGTTTCCCATGCGACGTTCCCCAACAGTGGCATCATGAGCTAGGTTCATGCGTAGATGTCTTCTCGAGTAGAACACAAAAGTTTTTGTGGGCGGTGATGTGCGTTTTGCTGCCCTCCTTAGTCTTTTCTTGATTCCGCGGTATTGTTGGATTGAAGCGGCTTGGACCGACATTACTCGTACGCTTACGAGAGACTGGTTTCATCGTTACGAGTAACCCCCTTTGCTCAAAGATGACTCGCAAGTGTCGGTTTCTCCAACTTTAGTTGAATCGGATTTGACTGAGGAGGTCCTTGGATGAGGTTAAATAGCAACTCATATATCTCCGTTGTGGTGTTTGCGTAAGTAAGATGCGATCCTACTAGATACCCTTGGTCACCACGTAAAACATGCAACAACAAAATTAGAGGACGTCTAACTTGTTTTTGCAGGGTATGCTTGTGATGTGATATGGCCAACGATGTGATGTGATATATTGGATGTATGAGATGATCATGTTGTAATAGAAATATCGACTTGCACGTCGATGGTACGGCAACCGGCAGGAGCCATAGGGTTGTCTTTATACTAACATTTGTGCTTGCAGATGCGTTTACTATTTTGCTAGGATGTAGCTTTAGTAGTAATAGCATGATTAGCACGACAACCCCGATGGCAACACGTTGATGGATGATCATGGTGTGGCGCCGGTGACAAGAAGATCGTGCCAGGTGCTTTGGTGATGGAGATCAAGAAGCACGTGATGATGGCCATATCATGTCACTTATGAATTGCATGTGATGTTAATCCTTTTATGCACCTTATTTTGCTTAGAACGACGGTAGCATTATGAGGTGATCTCTCACTAAAATTTCAAGAAGAAATTGTGTTCTCCCCGACTATGCACCGTTGCTACAGTTCGTCGTTTCGAGACACCACGTGATGATCGGGTGTGATAGACTCAACGTTCACATACAACGGGTGCAAAACAGTTGCGCACGCGGAACACTCGGGTTAAGCTTGACGAGCCTAGCACGTGCAGACATGACCTCGGAACACATGAGACCGAAAGGTCGATCATGAATCATATAGATGATATGATTAGCATAGGGATGCTTACCACTGAAACTATACTCAACTCACGTGATGATCAGACTTGGGATAGTGTAAGTGGATCATGAACCACTCAAATGACTAGAGATATGTACTTTTTGAGTGGGAGTTTAGCATATAATTTGATTAAGTTAAACTCTAATTATCTTGAACATAGTCTAAGTCCACTTTGAATATATTTGTGTTGTAGATCATGGCTCACGCGACAGTCATCCTGAATTTTAATACGTTCCTAGAGAAAGCTAAGTTGAAAGATGATGGAAGCAACTTTGTAGACTGGGCTCGTAATATTAAGCTAATCTTACAAGCTGGGAAGAAGGATTATGTCCTTAATGCTGCGCTACGAGATGAACCACCCGCTACGGCTGATCAGGATGTTAAGAACGCTTGGTTAGCACGTAAGGAGGACTACTCAATAGTTCAATGTGCAGTCTTGTATGGCTTAGAACCGGGACTTCAACGTCGCTTTGAGCGTCATGGAGCATTTGAGATGTTCCAGGAGTTGAAGTTTATCTTTCAGAAGAATGCCCGGATCGAGAGGTATGAGACCTCCGATAAATTCTATGCTTGCAAGATGGAGGAAAACTCGTTTGTCAGTGAACATGTGCTCAAAATGTCTGGGTACTCAAACCGTCTAGCTGAGCTGGGGATTGAACTTCCGCAAGAGGCTATCACTGATAGAATCCTTCAATCACTGCCGCCAAGCTATAAAGGCTTTGTGTTGAACTACAACATGCAAGGGATGAACAAGTCTCCCGGCGAGTTGTTTGCGATGCTGAAAGTCGCAGAGTCTGAACTCCGTAAAGAGCATCAAGTGTTGATGGTGAGTAAGACCACTAGTTTCAAGAGAAACGACAAAGGCAAGAAGGGCAATTCGAAGAAGAGCGGCAAGCCTGTTGCCAATCCGCCGAAGAAACCCAAAGCTGGACCTAAGCCTGAAACGGAGTGTTACTATTGCAAGGGTATGGGTCACTGGAAGCGTAATTGCCCCAAGTATGTGGCAGATAAGAAGGCGGGCAAAGAAAAATCAGGTATATTTGATATACATGTTATTGATGTGTACTTAACCGGCTCTCGTAGTAGTGCCTGGGTATTTGATACCGGTTCTGTTGCTCATATTTGCAACTCGAAACAGGAACTGCGGAATAGACGAAGGCTGGCGAAAGATGAAGTGACGATGCGCGTAGGAAATGGTTCCAAGGTTGATGCAATCGCCGTCGGCACAGTGTCACTTCAGCTACCGTCGGGATTAGTGATGAACTTAAATCATTGTTATTTGGTGCCTGCGTTGAGCATGAACATTATATCTGGATCTTGTTTATTGCGAGACGGTTACTCTTTTAAGTCAGCGAATAATGGTTGTTCTATTTCTATGAGTAACATCTTTTATGGTCATGCACCAAATGTGAGAGGATTGTTCATATTGAATCTTGATAGCTATACGCATATACATAACATTGAGACCAAAAGAGTTAGAGTAAACAATGATAGCACCATATTTTTGTGGCAGTGCCGCTTAGGTCATATTGGTGTAAAGCGCATGAAGAAACTCCATGCTGATGGACTTTTGGAGTCACTTGACTTTGATTCACTTGACACGTGCGAACCATGTCTCATGGGCAAGATGACTAAGACTCCGTTCTCCGAAACAATGGAGCGTGCAAGTGATTTATTGGAAATCATACATACCGATGTGTGTGGTCCGATGAGCGTGGAGGCACGCGGCGGATATCGTTATTTTCTCACCTTCACTGACGATTTGAGTAGATATGGTTATGTCTACTTGATGAAGCACAAGTCTGAAACATTTGAAAAGTTCAAGCAATTTCAGAGTGAAGTGGAAAATCATCGTAACAAGAAGATCAAGTTCCTACGGTCTGATCGTGGGGGTGAATATCTGAGTTTCGAGTTTGGTGATCACTTAAGGCAATGTGGCATTGTTTCGCAGTTGACACCGCCTGGAACACCATAGCGTAATGGTGTGTCCGAACGTCGTAATCGTACTCTATTAGAGATGGTGCAATCTATGATGTCTCTTACTGATTTGCCGTTATCATTTTGGGGTTATGCATTAGAAACAGCTGCATTCACTTTAAATAGGGCACCATCAAAATCCGTTGAGACGACACCATCCGAACTGTGGTATGGCAAAAGACCAAAGTTGTCGTTTCTTAAAGTTTGGGGATGTGATGCTTATGTCAAAAAGCTTCAGCCTAAAAAGCTGGAACCCAAAGCGGAAAAGTGCGTCTTCATAGATTACCCAAAAGAGACAGTTGGGTACACCTTCTATCTCAAATCCGAGGGCAAAGTGTTTGTTGCTAAAAACCGAGCTTTTCTCGAGAAGGAGTTTCTCTCGAGAGAATTGAGTGGGAGGAAGACAGAACTTGACGAGGTTGTCGAACCTCTCATCCCTCTGGATGGTGGCGCAGGGCAAGGGGAAACCTCTGTCATTGCGACGCCGGTTGAGGAGGAAGTTAATGATGATGATCATGAAACTCCAGTTCAAGTTTCTGTTGAACCACGCAGGTCGACGAGATCACGTGCTGCTCCAGAGTGGTACGGTAATCCCGTCTTGTCAATCATGTTGTTAGACAACAATGAACCTGCAAATTATGAAGAAGCAATGGTGGGCCCAGATTCCAACAAATGGCTAGAAGCCATGAAGTCCGAGATAGGATCCATGTATGAGAACAAAGTGTGGACTTTGGAGATACTACCTGAGGGCCGCAGGGCTATTCAGAAAAATGGATCTTTAAGAAAAAGACGGACGCTGATGGCAATGTAACCGTTTATAAAGCTCGACTTGTGGCAAAGGGTTTTTCACAAGTTCCAGGAGTTGACTACGATGAGACTTTCTCACCCGTAGCGATGCTTAAGTCCGTCAGAATCATGTTAGCAATAGCTGCATTTTTCGATTATGAAATCTGGCAGATGGATGACAAAACGGTGTTCCTTAATGGTTTCCTTAAGGAAGAGTTGTATATGATACAACCCGAAGGTTTTGTCGATCCTAAGAATGCTAACAAGGTGTGCAAGCTCCAGTGATCCATTTATGGACTGGTGCAAGCATCTCGGAGTTGGAACAAACGCTTTGATGAGGTGATCAAAGCATTTGGGTTTATACAAGTGGTTGGAGAATCTTGTATTTACAAGAAAGTGAGTGGGAGCTCTGTGGCGTTTCTAATATTATATGTGGATGACATATTACTGATTGGAAACAAGGTAGAGTTTTTGGAGAGCATAAAAGGTTACTTGAATAAAAGTTTCTCTATGAAGGACCTAGGAGAAGCTGCTTACATTCTAGGCATTAAGATCTATAGGGATAGATCAAAACGCCTGATAGGACTTTCACAAAGCACATACCTTGATAAAGTTTTGAAGAGGTTCAAAATGGAACAGTCCAAGAAAGGGTTCTTGCCAGTTCTACAAGGTACGAGATTGAGTAAGACTCAGGATTAGTGATGAACTTGAATCATTGTTATTTAGTGCCTGCGTTGAGCATGAACATTATATCTGGATCTTGTTTATTGCGAGACGGTTACTCTTTTAAGTCAGAGAATAATGGTTGTTCTATTTCTATGAGTAACATCTTTTATGGTCATGCACCTAATGTGAGAGGATTGTTCATATTGAATCTTGATAGCGATACGCATATACATAACATTGAGACCAAAAGAGTTAGAGTTAACAATGATAGCGCCATATTTTTGTGGCACTGCCGCTTAGGTCATATTGGTGTAAAGCGCATGAAGAAACTCCATGCTGATGGACCTTTGGAGTCACTTGACTTTGATTCACTTGACACGTGCGAACCATGCCTCATGGGCAAGATGACTAAGACTCCGTTCTCCGGAACAATGGAGCGTGCAAGTGACTTATTGGAAATCATACATACCGATGTGTGTGGTCCAATGAGCGTGGAGGCATGCGGCGGATATCGTTATTTTCTCACCTTCACTAACGATTTAAGTAGATATGGTTATGTCTACTTGATGAAACACAAGTCTGAAACATTTGAAAAGTTCAAGCAATTTCAGAGTGAAGTGGAAAATCATCGTAACAAGAAGATCAAGTTCCTACGGTCTGATCGTGGGGGTGAATATCTGAGTTTCGAGTTTGGTACTCACTTAAGACAATGTGGAATTGTTTCACAGTTAACACCGCCTGGAATACCACAGCGTAATGGTGTGTCCGAACATCGTAATCGTACTCTATTAGAGATGGTGCGATCTATGATGTCTCTTACCGATTTGCCGTTATCATTTTGGGGTTATGCATTAGAAACAGCTGCATTCACTTTAAATAGGGCACCATCAAAATCCGTTGAGACGACACCATACGAACTGTGGTATGGCAAAAGGCCAAAGTTGTCGTTTCTTAAAGTTTGGGGATGTGATGCTTATGTCAAAAAGCTTCAGCCTGAAAAGCTGGAACCCAAAGCGGAAAAGTGCGTCTTCATAGGTTACCCAAAAGAGACAGTTGGGTACACCTTCTATCTCAAATCCGAGGGCAAAGTGTTTGTTGCTAAAAACGGAGCTTTTCTCGAGAAGGAGTTTCTCTCGAGAGAATTGAGTGGGAGGAAGATAGAACTTGACGAGGTTGTCGAACCTCTCATCCCTCTGGATGGTGGCGCAGGGCAAGGGGAAACCTCTGTCATTGCGACGCCGGTTGAGGAGGAAGTTAATGATGATGATCATGAAACTCCGGTTCAAGTTTCTGTCGAACCACGCAGGTCGACGAGACCACGTGCTGCTCCAGAGTGGTACGGTAATCCCGTCTTATCAATCATGTTGTTAGACAACAATGAACCTGCAAATTATGAAGAAGCGATGGTGGGCCCAGATTCCAACAAATGGCTAGAAGCCATGAAGTCCGAGATAGGATCCATGTATGAGAACAAAGTGTGGACTTTGGAGGTACTACCTGAGGGCCGCAAGGCTATTCAGAACAAATGGATCTTTAATAGGAAGACGGACGCTGACGGCAATGTGACCGTTTATAAAGCTCGACTTGTGGCAAAGGGTTTTTCACAAGTTCAAGGAGTTGACTACGATGAGACATTCTCACCCGTAGCGATGCTTAAGTCCGTCAGAATCATGTTAGCAATAGCTGCATTTTTCGATTATGAAATCTGGCAGATGGATGTCAAAACGGCGTTCCTTAACGGTTTCCTTAAGGAAGAGTTGTATATGATACAACCCGAAGGTTTTGTCGATCCTAAGAATGCTAACAAGGTGTGCAAGCTCCAGCGATCCATTTATGGACTGGTGCAAGCATCTCAGAGTTGGAACAAACGTTTTGATGAGGTGATCAAAGCATTTGGGTTTATACAAGTGGTTGGAGAATCTTGTATTTACAAGAAAGTGAGTGGGAGCTCTGTGGCGTTTCTAATATTATATGTGGATGACATATTGCTGATTGGAAACAACGTGGAGTTCTTGGAGAGCATAAAGGATTACTTGAATAAAAGTTTCTCTATGAAGGACCTAGGAGAAGCTGCTTACATTCTAGGCATTAAGATCTATAGAGATAGATCAAAACGCCTGATAGGACTTTCACAAAGCACATACCTTGATAAAGTTTTGAAGAGGTTCAAAATGGAACAGTCCAAGAAAGGGTTCTTGCCAGCTTTACAAGGTACGAGATTAAGTAAGACTCAGTGCCCAGCAACTGATGAAGATAGAGAGCATATGCGCTCCGTCCCCTATGCTTCAGCCATAGGTTCTATCATGTATGCAATGCTGTGCACTAGACCGGATGTTAGCCTGGCCATAAGTATGGCAGGTAGGTTCCAGAGTAATCCATGAGTGGATCACTGGACAACGGTCAAGAATATCCTGAAATACCTGAAAAGGACTAAGGAGATGTTTCTCGTGTATGGAGGTGACGAAGATCTCGCCGTAAAAGGTTACGTCGATGCAAGCTTTGACACAGATCCGGACGACTCTAAGTCGCAAACCGGATACGTATTTATTCTTAATGGGGGTGCGGTAAGTTCGTGCAGTTCCAAGCAAAGCGTCGTAGCAGATTCTACATGTGAAGCGGAATACATGGCTGCCTCGGAGGCGGCTAAGGAGGGTGTCTGGATGAAGCAGTTCATGACGGATCTTGGAGTGATGCCAAGCGCACTGAATCCAATAACCTTGTTCTGTCACAACACGGGTGCCATTGCCTTAGCAAAGGAACCACGGTTTCACAAGAAGACCAGACACATCAAACGACGCTTCAACCTCATCCGCGACTACGTCGAGGGAGAGGACGTAAATATATGCAAAGTGCACACGGATCTGAATGTAGCAGACCCGCTGACTAAACCTCTTCCACGGCCAAAGCATGATCAACAGCAGAACTGTATGGGTGTTAGATTTATTACAATTTAATTCGCATGATGATGTGAGGGCTAGATTATTGACTCTAGTGCAACTGGGAGACTGTTGGAATTATGCCCTAGAGGCAATAATAAATATAGTTATTATTATAATTCCTGTATCAAGATAATCGTTTATTGTCCATGCTATAATTTTATTGAATGAAGACTCATTTACATGTGTGGATACATAGACAAAACACCGTCCCTAGCAAGCCTCTAGTTGGCTAGCCAGTTGATCAAAGATAGTCAGTGTCTTCTGATTATGAACAAGGTGTTGTTGCTTGATAACTGGATCACGTCATTAGGAGAACCACGTGATGGACTAGGCCCAAACTAATAGACGTAGCATGTTGATCGTGTCATTTTGTTGCTACTGTTTCCTGCGTGTCAAGTATTTATTCCTATGACCATGAGATCATATAACTCACTGACCCCAGAGGAATGCTTTTTGTGTATCAAACGTCGCAACGTAACTGGGTGACTATAAAGATGCTCTACAGGTATCTCCGAAGGTGTTAGTTGAGTTAGTATGGATCAAGACTGGGATTTGTCACTCCGTGTGACGGGGAGGTATCTCGGGGCCCACTCGGTAATACAACATCATACACAAGACTTGCAAGCAATGTAACTTATTGTAAGTTGCGGGATCTTGTATTACAGAACGAGTAAAGAGACTTGCCGGTAAACGAGATTGAAATAGGTATGCGGATACTGACGATCGAATCTCGGGCAAGTAACATACCGAAGGACAAAGGGAATGACATACGGGATTATATGAATCCTTGGCACTGAGGTTCAAATGATAAGATCTTCGTAGAATATAAAGGATCCAATATGGGCATCCAGGTCCCGCTGTTGGATATTGACCGAGGAGTCTCTCGGGTCATGTCTACATAGTTCTCGAACCCGCAGGGTCTGCACACTTAAGGTTCGACGTTGTTTTATGCGTATTTGAGTTATATGGTTGGTTACCGAATGTTGTTCGGAGTCCCGGATGAGATCACGGACGTCACGAGGGTTTCCGGAATGGTCCGGACACGAAGATTGATATATAGGATGACCTCATTTGATTACCGGAAGGTTTTCAGAGTTACCGGGAATGTACCGGGAATGACGAATGGGTTCCGGGAGTTCACCGGGGGGGCAACCCACCCCGGGGAAGCCCATAGGCCATGAGGGTGGCGCACCAGCCCTTAGTGGGGTGGTGGGGCAGCCCAAAAGGGCCCTATGCACCTAGGAAAGAAAATCAAAGAGAAAATAAAAAAAAGAGGAGGTGGGAAGGGAAGGAAGGACTCCCACCCACCAAACCAAGTCCAACTCGGTTTGGGGGGGAGCCTTCCCCCTTAGACTCGGACGACCCCCTTGGGGCTCCTTGAGCCCCAAGGCAAGGTCCCCTCCCTCCCACCTTTATATACGGAGGTTTTAGGGCTGATTTGAGACGACTTTTTCACGGCAGCCCGACCACATACCTCCACGTTTTTTCCTCTAGATCGCGTTTCTGCGGAGCTCGGGAGGAGCCCTGCTGAGACAAGGTCATCACCAACCTCCGCAGCGCCGTCACGCTGCCGGAGAACTCTTCTACCTCTCCGTCTCTCTTGCTGGATCAAGAAGGCCGAGATCATCGTCGAGCTGTACGTGTGCTGAACGCGGAGGTGCCGTCCGTTCGGTACTAGATCGTGGGACTGATCGCGGGATTGTTCGCGGGGCGGATCGAGGGACGTGAGGACGTTCCACTACATCAACCGCGTTCACTAACGCTTCTGCTTTACGATCTACAAGGGTACGTAGATCACTCATCCCCTCTCGTAGATGGACATCACCATGATAGGTCTTCGTGCGCGTAGAATTTTTTTTGTTTCCCATGCGACGTTCCCCAACAATTACGGATGCCATTCTCCGGTTTAAATTAAAGACCGCCGCCTACTTTGTTCCTGTTTGCAAACGGAGGCATCGATTAGATCCGCTTGATTCGTTCGCCGTCAAGGTACGCTTCGCTGCCTACTGATGTATCGTGAAAATCTGTGGTGCGCTGATCTCTCTCTAATCTCATCTCCTTCATCAGATCATCGAAACAGGATTTTCAATCAATCAAGCCACACCATGGACGGTATAGAGATGATCGATATTGAAAACCCTGATCATTCTGATGGCGGCAGCGTCAAAGCACAACCCGGTGGGCGCCAATTTCTGATATGGATTGATAGGCTAGTTATGCCTCCTAGTGAAGATCCTAATCCAGATGTACTCGTTGTAGCAGCGGAGCCCAAGCAATGCAGCAGATATGTCTGCTTGTGCTATGCGATCCTCTTCGAGCTCGTTATCGCCACCGTTTTCATCACCGTGATGCGTCTCAGCATAGGGTACCACCCAACAACCTCTGGCGGTCAAGCGTTGCATGCCATAGGACATGTCGTTGGTATGATAGGCTTGTTCATTACGGTACTTGGATTTGTCCTTATCGTTAGTGCTACAATCGAGACACTTGCTGGGAATGCTGAGGGGTATAGAATGGTAGATTTGCTATTCATGTAATAAATTGAAAAAGAATCACAAGAACTGGTTAATATTTTAGTTTCTTCATATGGAAGTGTTATGTACCTTTCCGATGAGCTATATATGTTTGATTAATTCACTCTCTTACACTGGTTTTGGATTGACTTAGTAGTTTTTACTCGACCCTTCTACACAACATTTTACACACTAGTTTGTGATTTCGTTTTTCTCATGCAACTTGTTCTCAATCCCACGATATCTCTTAGTTTTCAATTCTCATACAACGCCAACAACCCTTGATCCACATTGTTATCCATGTAAGGTTTCACTCTTTGTTACTCTAAAGAACAAACAATAAACTTTTTGCACCACATGAAAAAATTATTATAGTGATATGGACACTTTTAGATTTACGTACGTGAACAATATTGAAACTTCTTAGGACGTGTTTAGTTTCTATCACTCTAAGAATTGGTCAAGTACTTAGGCGCTCCTATTGTCTAGCTAGGGCTTCAATTGAAAGTTTTATTTAGCAATCATGGTTATTGGCAAGGACTCATTGAATCTATCGTTTAGGCTCGTAACATATTCAAAGTTGTTGCTATATCTATATAGTGGGGCGAAAACCTATTTCGAAAACATATTCAAAGTTGCGTTTGCTACTCAGCCTAGAGCCTTGACCATTATACAAAGATGCATTTTGGTGTATCCCAATACCTTCTGCATTGAATCAACAAGGGCATTTTCTTGCTCCTGGCTCCGCTAACTCTCTAAGTGGAGGTGGACCGAACACTACAGAGTAGAAAAAAGAGAAGCTGGCGAGAGTCGTAGTGCAAAATCTAAGGAGTTAAAGAAATTGGCTTTTTGAGGATCTTAGAAAATAAAGTAGAGTGAGTTGAGTGATATTACATGCATATGTCACGGCCAAGTGAACTTTCAGCGTCCCGGTTCGCTAACTACTGTTCTCCTGAGCCCTGATTCAGCGACTACATTCCCTTCCTAAAGAGTAAACTCTAGAAGTCGCCATGCCTACGATCCGCATTGTGTATAGCCTTGAGGAGGCAACCGCGAGGCTATCTTCGCCCTCCCCCACCCTGATTAGTACGAGCTTCCCAGTACTAACCTTCGTCTTCCCCTTGCTGGTGCGACCAAGTTGGCTACTTCTCCGCCTCACCAAGCATGATCCCCGACCCGAGGGCCACCACTAGCATGACCAAGTTGGCCAACTTCACTCGCTTACCAAGCATGACCTCCACTTCCGCCTCTTTGGCCTAGGGCTACAATGCACGTCCATGGGCTTCATGCCAGGGTAAGAGATCGGAAACAAAAGTTGTCGCGCCAATTGGATGGATCCGATGGCTCAGGTTTTTGTAATGAGAAGCTGGAAGTTGATGGCTCAAGCATGGAGAACAAGGAGAGTGATGCCTTGCAACTCTAAACTTATTGACTTCACCACGACACAAGATGCACATTTTTTTGCTTAGCGGCATTTATCGAACTTACTATTAACACCATAGACATAACCCTTATGACGCTCCGAGAATACTTCGAGCCGACTCCATGTCTTTTGGTTTACAAAATAGGCTCTTGATAGACATCCAATGGGGACATCACATGATGGATTTATGCATGAAAAGCTATCACAATGCATGTTACCGTGTCATTTTTTGCATATCTAAAAGTGTATTTACTTTTTCAACGAGTTATGTGTGCATTCTAAATTAAATTTATGGTTTTACTACTTCTGATATGACGGTTCATAGTGTTGTGCAGAGCCAAATTTATCGACCGACTTATGTATTACGCGAACACAGTGTGGCTCGCGGCCTGCCATTAGAAAGAGTGGCACTAAACAATTGGTGGCTAGAGTTTCTCCCACACGACCATCTCAAACACTATCCTCTCTTTTGTTTGACGGTCGGGCCGGTGGCTAGAGGGGTGGGGACCCGTCCTCTTTGCTGCTTTTCTAGATTGTATTTTCCTTTGACTTTTTTCCATAGTGGCAACGTTAAGGTGGAGGCCGCGAAGACGCGTTGGAATAAGGCCTCTTTGGCCTCTCCGTACCTCGATGACATCCAACTCAATGTCAACGAAGGGCCTGCGATGATAGGTGCTGCAAAATTTGTGGTTCTCTTTGGATCATGGCGAGGGACGAAGTTCCCATTTAGGGACTGTTGTTAGTTGAAAGTTGTAGGTTTTCAAATTCCTTCATTAACTTTGCACTAACCACTTTTTTCATAAATAACACACCGATATGGAGCTGACACCATCAGATTATTTGTGTAGCTTCGTCCCTTATCATGGCGGTTGGTGTGTCTATCAAGAGACGCAGTTGGCTAGTTATTGGTGTAGCGGATGACAAGCAAGCGAAGAAAAAAGATGGTCAATATGATTTCTGATGTAATTCTAATTTTTTATTTGTTGTTTTGTGTCTTTTTGTTCTCCAATTTAACTATCTAGTCTTTTCATTGGTGATTATTATCACATAGAGATAGAGATACCTTTTAGAATGTCTTTTCTAACAAAAGAAGTGACAATATTTTTTATTAAGAAGCCTATCGTCATTCCTCTCTTAATCCAAACAATAGTCTTTTTTTTGTGAAAACAATAGTCAAGTTTAAGCATCCTACATCGCCAACTCAAATATCCATCCTACATCGCCATGCAGAGCACATCAGCTGATACACATGGTGTCATATCTGCATGTTTACTCTCTTTCTTCTCTCTTCTCTCTCCGAAACAAATCCATCCATTTTATTTCACCTTTATTAACTTAAATCATTTATATCTTTTAAACCAATATTCCGATTCCAAAATAAATTAATTCACTATAATCATGACACAACGACCTTTAGAATAAGACTAATATTAAATTATTATTTTGCGAAATATTACATTTACCTAGCCGGTACTTTGTATGTAAAGTTTGAAGAACTTTGTGGTATAATTCAATAAACTTATAGTTGCATATGGTGGTGATTTCTCCCAAAAAAAAATTTTTAAAAAACATCACATTTACCTAGCTGGCACTTTGTATGAAAATTTTGAAGAACTTTCTAGTATAAATAAAATAAACTCTATGGTTGCATGTGGTGGTGATCTTCCACCCCTTGAGGTTCGTGGTAATAAACCCGCAATATTGGTTTAAAATGAAAAAAAACGGTTCATCCGCATTTTACAGAAAAAACCTTGGCTTTTTCAATAATCAATCCGTGGTCCTTCTATGCAAAGGCACGCTGCCTAACCAAAGTCATCGGTTGAGGTCGAATATGGCTATGCCTAACTCATTGCCCGCACAACTCAAATCTCCACCCTACATCGCCATGCACATCACATCAGCTGGTACACATGGTGTCATGTCTCCATGTTTACTCTCTTTCTTCTCTCTTCTCTCTCCGAAACAAATCCATCCATTTTATTTCACCTTTCCTAACTTAAATCATTTATATCTTTTAAACCAATATTCCGATTCCAAAATAAATTAATTCACTATAATCATGACACAAAGACCTTTAGAATAAGACTAATATTGAATTATTATTTTACGAAATATTACATTTACCTAGCCGGTACTTTGTATGTAAAGTTTGAAGAACTTTGTGGTATGATTCAATAAACTTATGGTTGCATATGGTGGTGATTTCGCCCAATTTATTTAAAAAAAACATTACATTTACCTAGCTGGCACTTTGTATGAAAATTTTGAAGAACTTTCTAGTATAATTCAATAAACTTATGGTTGCATATGGTGGTGATTTCGCCCAAATTTTTTTTAAACATTACATTTACCTAGCTGGCACTTTGTATGATTCAATAAACTTATGGTTGCATATGGTTGCATATGGTTGCATATGTATGGTTGCATATAGTGGTGATCTTCTCAGGGTTCGCTTCGATGCCGCGGGCGGACACGAAGAACCCCAAGAGTTTGCCGCCTGGGACCCCGAAGTCGCACTTCTCAGGGTTGAGCCAGATCTTGTATTCGCGCAGATTGGCGAATGTCTCCCGCAGGTCGTCCAGGAGGCTGAAGTGCTGCTTCGTCTTGACGACGATGTCATCCACATAGACGTGGATGTTTCTGCCAATATGTGGCAGCAGGCACTGCTGCATGCAGCGTTGGAACGTCGCACATGCATTCTTCAGACCGAACGTCATGGTGGTGTAGCAGTAGGCCCCGAAGGGCGTGATGAAGGAGGTCTTCAGGCGATCAACTGGGTCCAGCTTGATTTGATGGTAGCCCGAATAAGCATCCAGAAATGACAGCAGTTCGCAGCCTGCAGTGGAGTCGATCACTTGATCTATCCTAGGCAACGCGACAGGGTCTTTCAGATAGGCCTTATTCAGGCTAGTGTAGTCGATACACATTCGCCATGTGTTGTTCTTCTTCAGCACAAGGACTGGGTTCGCCAGCCAGTCCAGGTGGAAAACCTCCATGATGAAGCCGGCTGCAAGGAGTCGGGTGATCTCATCTCCGACTGTGCGCCGCTTCCCCTCGGCGAAGCGGCGCAAAGGTTGTTTCACCGGCTTTGCATCCGGCCGCACGTGAAGTTTGTGCTCGGCGTACTTCCTCGGAACACCCGGCATGTCCTTGGGGGACCATGCAAAGATGTCCCGATTCTCACGGAGGAAGTCGACGAGCTCGCCTTCCTATTTGGGGCTGAGGCCAGCCCCGATGGTGATGCACTGCTTCGGGTTGGCAGGGTCGAGTGGGACCTGCTTGGTCTCTTTAGCCGGCTTGAAACAGCCCTCGCCGGCCGATTGGGATGGAGGAGAAGGAATCGCCGGTTGCTCGGTAGCCTGGGCCACGAGCCGGTCGATCTGCCGCTTCTCCTCGGCAATCACCAAGGCGTCGGCGAGGCAGCTCCTATCTTGGGCGCACTCGATGGTCCACCCGGGTTGGGCATCACCGCAGGATGGTCCATCCGGCTCCATGTGATTGGTTTGTCAGACCAATGCATGTACTGGGGAACCGGAGGGACGGTGGCATTTACCTCGCGCCGTCTTTGGCGCAGGCTGTGTTTGTCGTCGCCTTCGCTGGTGAAGACGACGAACGCTCCGTCGTGATGAGGATAGTCGTCAGGGTGAGGACCGTTATCGCAAGGCGGTGGTGGCGGAAGCGGAGCTTGATTGGGAGCCGGTGCACGGGGCGCCACCTGCGCACCCGGAGGAGCCGGCAAGCCCTCCCCTTGCGACAGTCGGCGTGCGACACTGCACTGTCGAAGGGTATGGGTAGACGACGTCGCCCCAGAATGTACCTTGCAGGGGGCGTCGAGCAGCTGCTCGAGAGACTGCTTGGGCAGCCAGTTCGGGTTGCCCTGATTGCGACGCTTTTGTGGAGGACCGGCTTGAGAAGCCGACGCCTCGCCCTCCACATTGGCCACTAGCTTGTTGTTGGAGCGGGGATCCATCTGATCCGCCTTGCGCTTGTAGTTATGCTGGCCGCCTCGGTTGTCCCCAGCCGGCTTGGGAGTAGCCCGCACAGGCACAACCTTGTCCAAGGCGGTCACCTTGATGCGCATTGCGGAGTCAGCCGTGGCGTACTTGTCCGCCTTGGCCATGAGCACCGCCAAAGAGGTGGGCTCGGCGCACATGAGCTTGTGCTTGAGGAGGGTGCCGTCTGGGCATCCGTCGATGAAGTACTGGATGGCTAGTACCTCATGCACCTCCTCACAGGAGTTGCGGAGCTCAGTCCATCGGGTAACGTAGTCGCGGAGGGGTTCGTTGGCCTTCTGGACGCACATGGCCAGCTCGCGGGGCCGGCCAGGGCGCTTGTAGGTGTCGGTGAAGTTGCGGACGAACGCCTCCTCGAAGTCCACCCAGGAGTTGACACTGTCGGCCGGGAGGCTGTTAAGCCAAGTCCGGGCTGAGCCGGCCAGCATGAGTGGCACGTAGCGAACCCCTACGCGCTTGTTGCCCCTGGCGATGCCTACGGCCGTGGTGTAGTCGATCAGCCAGTCTTCTGGCTTGGCCGTGCCATTGTATTTCGGCGTATCCCAAGGCAAGGTGAAACCTCGGGGGAACAGCTCCATTGCACCAACCTCAAAAGAACTACAGATCAAAAGATACAAGCAAGACAAGACAGCAACAAAATATAACAGATCTCAGACCTAGAAATATTTGAGCTCCTTCAAATAAGCACTATTTCTAGCAACTTGAGGGCAATCAAACCACACCTAAACATGCATTTCTATTGCAACCAAAAATACCAGGGGCTAGACAAAACCCCAAGAACAACTCCCTAGTTGACAACTCCGTCAAACGAAGCATGGAATAAATCCTACGAAATAAACAAAAGGGCATTACGGCAAAATATCGCGCGAACTAACTTGCTCTAATGCCAAAACTAATTACAAAGAAAAATCCCATGGATTTTTCTACCCCGGAAACATATAAAATATGTGGGGTTGCAACAACAAAATAATGCCACATGAAAATGTGAGAGAATAACCTAGACACGGAAAAATAAACTACCTGCAATCCCTAGACCCAAAAATATCAATGACCGCTCTAAAATACATGGAATAATGGTTCCTAAAACATAGGCATTTTATCTAAGATACTCGAACAATCCGGACTTGCGCGAGAATTAAATATGGGACGTATCCTATTAAAACAGCATGTTATTCTAGGAATTCGGCACGCTAAACGACGTCAAACAATTATGCAAGTTTTATAAACGGATTTTACGCGCAAAACTACACGAAAAGCATATATTACTCGCTTCGATCCGACATACCGGTAAAAAGTTACGCACGTATTAACATCTATATATTTTCTGCAATTTAAATAATTCCGAAATTAATCCTAAAATAACTACTGGGTCGAATCTATTCCTAATGGGCTACACAGGGGCATGGCGCAGCATAGATTAAATCGCCACGGGCGGGGATTACTCAACTTGGGCCAAAGGTCGGCCTAGAGGTGGAGGACCAGCGGGGCAGACTGGGCCGGCCCGGCTGGCCGACTGGGCCGTGACGGTTGGTGGTGCTGGCGAGCAGCGGGACGCTCGTCGCCGATCCAGATTGGGGTCAAGGAAGCGGCGGCGGCGGCGGTTGCCCGGCAGGGCTCGAGGCAACGGGGGGGCTGGCCAGGAACGAACGGGCGGCGGCCGGATCTGACCCGCCATGGCCGAATACGGCCATCACCGGCGGCGGTGAGGGCTGGGCTGCGCGGGACACCGAGGGGGGGGGGGTCGGCCTGGCCAGGAAAAGCTAGGGCGCCATTGCGGCCAGGACGGGCTCGAGGTGAGTTGGCGATGGAGACCTCGAGGGCGGCAACGCACCGGCGACTGGGATGGCCGGCGGAGAGGCGAGCTCCGGTGAACCTTCTCCGGCGAGGAGGCTCGGGCTGCTGCGGGGCTAGCTGGCTCGGGCAGGGGCGCCATGGGGAGGGAGAGAGGAGCTCGAGCGCAGGGAGAATGGGGCGGCGGCCGGATGGGCTTCGGGCGGGCCCGGCGGCTGGTGGGTGGAGAGAGGAGGTGGGAGAGAGCTGCGGGCACGAAAAACGATGGGGGGTTAGGGTTTCCTAAAAATTAGGGGGAGGCCTATTTATAACAAATGGGGGGCTAGGTTTATCCGAATCCAGCCCCGTTTTCGCCTACGCGATTGTAAACGAACGAACTCGAACGCGGGGTCGGCTAAATGACCGCGTAGAGTAGGCTAGCCGGGGAAGAGAGGGAAACGGTGCGGCGCGGCAACGAATTTTAAAACACCGACAGACGTCCGTCGGTAGACCGAATACGGTGCCGCTACGGTCGACCATTCGGGTACCAGACAGACTCCGATCGCGACGAAATTCGACAGGCGGTCTAGCTATAACTAATTACGATCGCTTGCCAAGTTTTACCTCGATCAGAGAAAGTTTTACGCACACTTAAAAACAGGGTTTCGAACGATGCAGCGGGCGCGTGCGAGTGTGGTCTGGCACAGAACCGGCAACTAACAACGGATGCAAGTTTTGAAAACTGACGGCAACGGAGATGTCGATGCAATGCAGATGATGCGCGTGATGCAATGATGATGCGACAAAATAAAATAGACATACTACGAAAACAGAATAAAGGGGGGAATCTTCTCGAACGTCGGCATCGGGCTATCACAACCATCTCCTGCGTCGTGCACGACCAGCTCCATTGCTGGCCCACCAGATCCCGAGGGAACGCGGCCACCTCCTCCTCCTCCATCTGCTCGGGGATGGCGACGTCGCCGGCCGCAGAGAGGGCCATCGCGCGGTCTAAGCCCGGCCATTGGCGCTCATCATGTGCATCATGGAGTCCTCCATGACACGCTAAATGAGCAGGGCCTCCTCCTCCTCCGTCATGCGAGGAGGTGGAGGTGGTGACGGAGACGGGGAAGGCGACGTCGACGGCGTGGGCGTGAGGTCGCGCACCCGTGTACGCCCGCGCACCTCCCGTGTCCGCCGCGGCCCCGAGGCCGTGCCGGCGAAGCAGGAGGCGCGCCGCACTCGTGCTCGTCCCTGAGCCACGTGTCACGGAGGGTGGAGTTCGCGGCGTACCTGTTGTCGTAGTACAGGTCGTCGGGGAGGAGGCGGCGGCGGCGCTCGATCTCGTCGCAGCGCGCTCGACCGCTTGTCGGCACCGGCGGGATCGGGACCCGGTCGGCGGAGAGGTGCCACACGTTGGGGAGGTGAACGTCACTCCACGGGACCGGCGTCCTCGTCTCCCAGTAGCGCTGGCATACTGCCGGTCGCGCTGGCCAACGGGCCTAGGGCCGATGGTGAAGGGAGCCGCGGCGGAGGCACGGCGCGGTGGCGATGCGGCCTCCTCCTTCACGGAGCCGCGTCGGCGTCCCGACGAGGAGCCAGCCTCGCAGTCGTGCTTTCCCTTGCGGCCGTAGTTCCACAGGCCCATGGTTGCGAGGTGGGCGGCCGACGAGTTCGAGTAGGCTAGGGTTTGGCTGTCGGGTTTCGTGGAGGCCGCAGGGTGGCGATGGAACTCTGGCCGACCGGTCCACGGCTTCCCCATTTAAGAAGGACCGCGACCGTTTCCTGGACGGATGACAGGCGGGTCCGGCCGCTCGTGCGCATTGATGTGGACGGGTGGGAGGTAGGTGCCCGCCTGCCACGCGTCCCCGACACGGACGAGCGCGCGTCCGTTTGATGTCCGCCGCGACCCAAATCCCGCGCAAGTTTGCGTTCGAAAGGATCGTCCCGAACACAAAACGGACAAGATGAGTCCGGGCCGTCTGGCACTGGGCCGACAGGTTTGTCCCTTTTACCCAAACGGACGGGGCGGACAGGATGGGGTCTTGCGGTGGAGTTAACCTAACATTAGTCTTATTTCCGTTTGTTCATTTATTCTTAAAAACACTATTGCGTTGTTGATGTATTATCTTTTCTAGCGCACTAATTTTTAGAAGTATCGTCGACGTCCAATACCTCAAAAACAAAAACAAAAAAAAAGTATCGCGGAGCTAGCTGCTGCAACTTAAGTGCGTCACAATGGCAGCCAGCCATGCACGATCAAAAGCAAAAGCATATTTGGTGTTGGGGTCCGGTCGGTCTACCTAGGTAAGACACGGATCACAAGGGTTACACGGACATCGAGATTAACTAAAGAGTCGTTCTCAAAATAAATAAATTACAGTCCTATAGACAAACGACATCGGGCTATGCATGCGAGCACGTACGCCATTGAATTTCGACCGCAGCCTACGTTGTTCCTGTTTGCAGATGGAGACATCGATCGATTAGATCCGCTTGATTCTTTCGCCCACAAGGTACGCTTCGCTGCCTACTGATGTATCGCCAAAATCTGTGATGCGCTGATCTCTCTCTATTCTCATCTCCTTCATCAGATCATCCAAACAGGATTTTCAATCAATCAAGCCACACCATGGACGGGATAGAGATGATCGATATCGAAAACCCTGATCATTCTGGTGGCGGCGGCGTCAAAGCACAACCCGGTGGGCGCCAATTTCTGATATGGATTGATAGGCTGGTTATGCCTCCTAGTGAAGATCCTAATCCAGATGTACTCGCTGTAGCAGCGGAGCCCAAGCAATGTAGCAGATATGTCTGCTTGTGCTATGCGATCCTCTTCGAGCTCGTTATCGCCATCATTTTCATCACCGTGATGCGTCTCAGCATAGGGTACCACCCAACAACCTCTCGCGGTCAAGCGTTGCATGCCATAGGACATGTCGTTGGTATGATAGGCTTGTTCATTACGGTACTTGGATTTGTCCTTGTCGCCAGTGCTACAATCGAGACACTTGCTGGGAATGCTGAGGGGTATAGAATGGTAGATTTGTTATTCATGTAATAAATTGAAAAAGAATCACAAGAGCCGGTTAATATTTTAGTTTCTTTGTATGGAAGTGTTATCTACCTTTCCGATGAGCTATATATGTTTGATTAATTGACTCTATTCTGGTTTTGGATTGACTTAGTAGTTTTTACAACATTTTACACACTAGTTTGTGATTTCGTTTTTCTCATGCAACTTATTCTCAATCCCACGATATCTCTTAGTACTCAATTCTCATACAACGCCAACAACCCTTGATCCACATTGGGATCCATGTAAGGTTTCACTCTTTGTTATTCTAAAGAGCAAACAATAAACTTTTTACACCACATGAAAAAAATATTATAGTGATATGGACACTTTTAGATTTACGTACGTGAACAATATTGAAACTTCCTAGGGCGTGTTCAGTTTCAGTCACTCTAAGAATTGGTCAAGTACTTAGGTGCTCCTATTGTCTAGCTAGGGCTCCAATTAAAAGTTTTATTTAGCAATCATGGTTATTGGCAAGGACTCATTGTATCGTTTGGGCTGGTAACATATTCAAAGTTGCTCTTGCTACTCAGCCTAGAGCCTTGACCATTATACAAAGACGCATTGTAGGTGTATCCAATACCTTCTGCATTGAATCAACAAGGGCATTTTCTTGCTCCTGGCTCCGCCGAACACTACAGAGTAAAAAAAAAGAAGAAGCTGGCGAGAGACGTAGTGCAAAATCTAAGGAGTCGAACAAATTGGCTTTTTGAGGATCTTAGAAAATAAAGTAGAGTGAGTTGAGTGATATTACATGCATATGTCACAGCCAAGTGAACTTTCAGCGTACCGGTTCGCTAATTACTGTTCTCCTCAGCCCTGATTCAGCGACCACATTCCCTTCCTCAAGAGTAAACTCTAGAAGTCGCCATGCCTACGACCCGAATTGTGTATAGCCTAGAGGAGACAACCGCGAGGCTATCTTCGCCCTCCCCCACCCTGATTAGTACGAGCTTCCCTGTACTAACCTTCGTCTTCCCCTTTCCGACACGACCAGGTTGGCTACTTCTCCGCCTCACCAAGCATGATCCCCGACCCGAGCGCCACCACTAGCATGACCAAGTTGGCCAACTTCACTCGCTTACCAAGCACGACCTCCACTTCCGCCTCTTCGGCCTAGGGTTACAATGCATGTCCATGAGCTTCATGCCGGGATGAGAGATCGGAAACACAAGTTGTCACGCCAATTGGATGGATCCGATGGCTCAGGTTTTTGTAATGAGAAGCTGGAAGTTGATGGCTCAAGCATGGAGAAAAAGGAGTGCGATGCCTTGCAACTCTAACCTTATTGACTTCGCCATGACACAAGATGCACTTTTTTTCTTGACGGCATTTATGAACTTATTATTAACACCATAGACATAACCCTTATGACGCTGTGAGAATACTTCAAGCCGACTCCATGTCCTTCGGTTTACAAAATAGGCTCTTGATAGACATCCAATGGGGACATCACATGATGGATTTATTCATGATAAGCTATCACAATGCTTGTTACCGTGTCATTTTTTGCATATCTAAAAGTGTATTTACTTATCCAACGAGTTATGTATGCATTTTAAATTAAATTTATGGTTTTACTACTTCTGAGATGACAGTTCATAGTGTTGTGCAGAACCAAATTTATCGACCAACTTATGTATCACGCGAACACAGTGTGGCTTGAGGCCTGCCGTTAGAAAGAGTGGCACTAAACAGTTGGTGGCTGAGTTCCTCTCAAACACTCTCCTCTCTTTTGTTTGGCGGTTGGGTCGGTGGCTAGAGGGGTGGGGACCCGTCCTCTTTGCTGCTTTTCTAGATTGTATTTTCCTTTGACTTTTTTACATAGTGGCAACGTTAAGGTAGAGGCAGCGAAGACGAGTTGGAATAAGGCCTCTTTGGCCTCTCCGTACCTCGATGACATCCAACTCGATGTCAACGAAGGGCCTGTGATGATAGGTGCTGCAAAATCTGTGTTTCTCTTTGGATCATGCCCAGGGACGAAGTTCCCATTTAGGGACTATTGTTAGTTGAAAGTTCCCATTTAGGGACTATTTATTTTTGTGAAACTCTTTATTTCAGTGTGTATATTGTGAGTGTAAGATGTTTTCTAAAACTAGTGAAATGAGTGTAATATATCTTTTGTAACAAGTGAAATCACCTTTTGAAACAAGTGAAATATAGTATTTCAATTGAATGAGTGTAATATGTTTTCTGAAACTAGTGAAATGAGTGAAATCTATCTTTTGTAACGAGTAAAATCACCTTTTTGAAACAAGTGAAATATAGTATTTCAACTGAATGAGTGTAATATGTTTTCTGAAACTAGTGAATTGAGTGAAAGGTCTTATCGTAATATTGAAATACAATAATATTGAAATATGATACATAAAATTCAAAGTAGTCAGAATGTATCCAACATTGGTCTTTATTGAAAGGTCTCAGCGTCCTGGATTAACATATATACAAATTTACAAAAACGTAAATATGGTTAACGAGTTATTGATCATTTAAATTGTGATCTTGAAATTAAATCCCAAGTCTTTATGTGGGAGAGAGAGAGAATATTACATGCATGCAGCCGTCGTACTCTCTTTTCTCTGAAAAGCTATCAGGTGTCACCCGTATTTACTCAGTATAATTATAAAAATGATTCACATGCTTATACCAGAGGGGCCTCAACAATTTAGATGAAATTGATGGACGGCTGATTCCTAGCCGGTGCATACCGGCTCCGGTAAAAAAACTTATTCGGTGCAGCCTCCTCCTAGCTCCCCTGACACTGTAAACAGAAGCTCCAAACGATGTATACACACCTGCCATTTCAACGCTGGATACGGATGCTTAAAAATCACCACTTATAATGATCCGGTAGGAAGTGGTTTCTCAGCAACCTGCAGGGCAGCAAAATGTTTCAGTCAAGCAAATGTCATCTGTTATGTTGCTTGCCCATACCTCCGCATAACCCTTGTAGCACAAACTGCTGGTAATTGCGGTTGTCAAAAAAACTGCTAGTAACCCGAAAGGATTTGAAGCAAGAGCCACCCAAGACTCATGGCCATATTGAACTAATTGATGGTTATAACTTATATGTCAAATATGCAGCCAGACATCACAAATTTACATGTTTGAAACAATAATGTAAATAAGTGATAATAAAGTTGATAATAGCTGTTGCCTCTGGGTAACTGAATTGTGAACCAAGGTCAAAACCATGTGTTCCACTATGCAAATTAACAATCAAACAGTATCTAAAAGCTATCATATCAGTGAAAAAATAACACACTATAGCGCCGCTAATAACACGCTATAGCGTTCTGAGAAGTGTCTTATTAAACAAATCGGCGTATAATGTCTCGTTAATTGCATGATATAGCACGATATATCATGCTAATATCGTATTTTAAGGGCCACCCTATTTTTTTCATTGTATCAGATACAAGTTATACTCAAAGAACCAACATGTAGTTTCCTTTTTATTCTAGTCAACACTGTCTATGTACGTATCATATAAATGTTCTATTGATCACATTATTGTTTATCTCGGATTGGATGAAGCACCAGCTCGAGACCGGATGTCGTGCCAGGTCGTGGTGTCGCTGACTAGCGCGAGTCGGGATCTCACCGGAGCCGGGGCCTTGCAGCCGGAGGCGAGGAAGAAACATAACTTGGGCGGGGAGAACCAGTGTTTGTTTGGGAAGGTCACGTGAGGAAGAAAATGGGAAAAAGAAGACACTACGATGAGGGGAAATGAACTTAAACTTTGATTATTATTTTCATCAACTATTATGAATGAGCCCCTCCCACCCCCTGTAATTGTGCAGACCAGGTCATGGTGTTGCCGGCAAGGACGCGACGTTGTGACTTGTCGTTTGAGAAATAGAAAAACTTGTTAATTTTATGTAATATAACTCGTTAAAATGTTTATCAAATTACAAGAAAAAAATCTGTTACGGTAAATCCGAGGCCGAGATCAGAGAAGTTCATCAAGAACTTAACGAGGCCATCACGAAGAATGAGACCCTTGAGCAGAAACAAGAGAAAAAACAACCGAACTAACGTCGGTCACCGCTGCCCTCGAAGAAGCGTGGAAGGAGGCACACGATCTCCGGAATGAGGTCCATCGGATCAAGCAAATCACGTCTGGTAAGCGATACTATAATGCACCTTTATTTTAGAAAAAAAGGTATATGTAGTGTCTTTGTTTTGTTTTGATTGATATCCTTTTTAATCAAGCCTTTGTTTAAAAAGTGAGCCTTCATTGTAACCCGAGCCCCTCAAATCAATTTTAACACCGTCTTGGCCCCAAGCGGCGCTATTTTAGGGTCTAGGGAGCGAACGACTAGAGATGCTCTAACGTACAGCCCTGTCCCAAATGGCTCACACAGTTAGATCGCTTTTGATGCGTACAATGGCTAGCTGCCATTGTGAAGAAAAAGGGTTTCCTTCCACTTTGTATTACAAAGTAACCAACCGATACATCCAGCTTGTTGGAGCCACACCACAAGAAAGCCCAAAAGAAAAATAAAAGAAATAAAAGAGAAACAAATGCCGACACCGGCAGATTGACAAAAAGAAGAAGAAGACCGGCAATTGTTGCACCCGCCGGAGAAGTACCACTGCGTCCCAGCAGTCTGAAGCGTCGCGCACCAAAAAACACCTCTAAAAAGGAATGTGACGATGTTGCGCTGTTGCCTGGACAAGTCCTAGAGTTTCCCCCAGTACACGGAGGGTAGTCGAGGAGGGAGTATCCCCGACGCCCTTCAGGAAGGCTGGCGGCGACCGCACGCATCACCGCGTCAGTGTCAGGCAAGCCGGCAGGGATTTTTCCTAGTCCACAACCACCACCACCATCCCAGACACTTAGTCATGCAACACCCACTCAACCGCCTACCACTCTGTGCCATGACAATTACTGGACCACCCTCGTCGTGGCACTGGAGCTGCCAACACGAGGCTTGGAGGAGAAACGGAAACAACGGCCACGGAAGAGGCCACAACTCGATTGGATGAAGGGGACAACCTCCACCGCCAGGGTGGAGCCGACCGGACGCAACGACGAGGACTTGCGAGGCCCTACGGATAATACTTGTCCCCGCGCTGCAGCTCGCTGACCGACGCTGTGAACACCGCCGCCTCACCCCACCAGGGAGCGGAACCGCCGAGCGCTGAGCTAGGCCCGCCCAAACTCAGATGGGTCCCAAACGGGCCCATATCTGGGCTCGGCGGGCGCCGCCGGCCGCCAGCGCCATTGCGCCGCCCCACGACAAACGGATGTGCCGCCGCGTCGAGAGCCAACGTGGCACCGCCTCCAACGTTGTTTTATGCGTATTAGAGTTATATGGTTGGTTACCGAATGTTGTTCGGAGTCCCGGATGAGATCACGGACGTCACGAGGGTTTCCGGAATGGTCCGGAAACGAAGATTGATATATAGGATGACCTCATTTGATTACCGGAAGGTTTTCGGAGTTACCGGGAATGTACCGGGAATGACGAATGGGTTCCGGGAGTTTACCGGGGGAGGCAACCCACCCCGGGGAAGCCCATAGGCCTTGAGGGTGGCACACCAGCCCTTAGTGGGCTGGTGGGACAGTCCAAAGGGCTCTATGCGCCAAGGAGAAGAAAATCAAGAGAGAAAGAAAAAAAAAGGAGGAGGTGGGAAGGAAGGGGGACTCCCTCCCACCAAACCAAGTCCAACTCGGTTTGGGGGGGGGGGGAGAGTCCTCCCCCTTGGACTGGGCCGACCCAATGGGGCTCCTTGAGCCCCAAGGCAAGGTCCCCTCCCTCCCACCTATATATACGGAGGTTTTAGGGCTGATTTGAGACGACTTTTCCACGACAGCCCGACCACATACCTCCACGGTTTTTCCTCTAGATCGAGTTTATGCGGAGCTCGGGCGGAGCCCTGCTGAGACAAGGTCATCACCAACCTCCGGAGCGCCGTCACGCTGCCGGAGAACTCTTCTACCTCTCCGTCTCTCTTGCTGGATCAAGAAGGCCGAGATCATCGTCGAGCTGTACGTGTGCTGAACGCGGAGGTGCCGTCCGTTCGGTACTAGATCGTGGGACTGATCGCGGGATTGTTCGCGGGGCGGATCGAGGGACGTGAGGACGTTCCACTACATCAACCGCGTTCTCTAACGCTTCTGTTGTACGGTCTACAAGGGTACGTAGATCACTCATCCCCTCTCGTAGATGGACATCACCATGATAGGTCTTCGTGCGCGTAGGAAAATTTTTGTTTCCCATGCGACGTTCCCCAACAGTGGCATCATGAGCTAGGTTCATGCGTAGATGTCTTCTCGAGTAGAACACAAAAGTTTTTGTGGGCGGTGATGTGCGTTTTGCTGCCCTCCTTAGTCTTTTCTTGATTCCGCGGTATTGTTGGATTGAAGCGGCTTGGACCGACATTACTCGTACGCTTACGAGAGACTGGTTTCATCGTTACGAGTAACCCCCTTTGCTCAAAGATGACTCGCAAGTGTCGGTTTCTCCAACTTTAGTTGAATCGGATTTGACCGAGGAGGTCCTTGGATGAGGTTAAATAGCAACTCATATATCTCCGTTGTGGTGTTTGCGTAAGTAAGATGCGATCCTACTAGATACCCTTGGTCACCACGTAAAACATGCAACAACAAAATTAGAGGACGTCTAACTTGTTTTTGCAGGGTATGCTTGTGATGTGATATGGCCAACGATGTGATGTGATATATTGGATGTATGAGATGATCATGTTGTAATAGAAATATCGACTTGCACGTCGATGGTACGGCAACCGGCAGGAGCCATAGGGTTGTTTTTATACTAACATTTGTGCTTGCAGATGCGTTTACTATTTTGCTAGGATGTAGCTTTAGTAGTAATAGCATGATTAGCACGACAACCCCGATGGCAACACGTTGATGGATGATCATGGTGTGGCGCCGGTGACAAGAAGATCGTGCCAGGTGCTTTGGTGATGGAGATCAAGAAGCACGTGATGATGGCCATATCATGTCACTTATGAATTGCATGTGATGTTAATCCTTTTATGCACCTTATTTTGCTTAGAACGACGGTAGCATTATGAGGTGATCTCTCACTAAAATTTCAAGAAGAAATTGTGTTCTCCCCGACTGTGCACCGTTGCTACAGTTCGTCGTTTCGAGACACCACGTGATGATCGGGTGTGATAGACTCAACGTTCACATACAACGGGTGCAAAACAGTTGCGCACGCGGAACACTCGGGTTAAGCTTGACGAGCCTAGCACGTGCAGACATGACCTCGGAACACATGAGACCGAAAGGTCGATCATGAATCATATAGATGATATGATTAGCATAGGGATGCTTACCACTAAAACTATACTCAACTCACGTGATGATCAGACTTGGGATAGTGTAAGTGGATCATGAACCACTCAAATGACTAGAGATATGTACTTTTTGAGTGGGAGTTTAGCATATAATTTGATTAAGTTAAACTCTAATTATCTTGAACATAGTCTAAGTCCACTTTGAATATATTTGTGTTGTAGATCATGGCTCACGCGACAGTCATCCTGAATTTTAATACGTTCCTAGAGAAAGCTAAGTTGAAAGATGATGGAAGCAACTTTGTAGACTGGGCTCGTAATATTAAGCTAATCTTACAAGCTGGGAAGAAGGATTATGTCCTTAATGCTGCGCTACGAGATGAACCACCCGCTACGGCTGATCAGGATGTTAAGAACGCTTGGTTAGCACGTAAGGAGGACTACTCAATAGTTCAATGTGCAGTCTTGTATGGCTTAGAACCGGGACTTCAACGTCGCTTTGAGCGTCATGGAGCATTTGAGATGTTCCAGGAGTTGAAGTTTATCTTTCAGAAGAACGCCCGGATCGAGAGGTATGAGACCTCCGATAAATTCTATGCTTGCAAGATGGAGGAAAACTCGTTTGTCAGTGAACATGTGCTCAAAATGTCTGGGTACTCAAACCGTCTAGCTGAGCTGGGGATTGAACTTCCGCAAGAGGCTATCACTGATAGAATCCTTCAATCACTGCCGCCAAGCTATAAAGGCTTTGTGTTGAACTACAACATGCAAGGGATGAACAAGTCTCCCGGCGAGTTGTTTGCGATGCTGAAAGTCGCAGAGTCTGAACTCCGTAAAGAGCATCAAGTGTTGATGGTGAGTAAGACCACTAGTTTCAAGAGAAACGACAAAGGCAAGAAGGGCAATTCGAAGAAGAGCGGCAAGCCTGTTGCCAATCCGCCGAAGAAACCCAAAGCTGGACCTAAGCCTGAAACGGAGTGTTACTATTGCAAGGGTATGGGTCACTGGAAGCGTAATTGCCCCAAGTATGTGGCAGATAAGAAGGCGGGCAAAGAAAAATCAGGTATATTTGATATACATGTTATTGATGTGTACTTAACCGGCTCTCGTAGTAGTGCCTGGGTATTTGATACCGGTTCTGTTGCTCATATTTGCAACTCGAAACAGGAACTGCGGAATAGACGAAGGCTGGCGAAAGATGAAGTGACGATGCGCGTAGGAAATGGTTCCAAGGTTGATGCAATCGCCGTCGGCACAGTGTCACTTCAGCTACCGTCGGGATTAGTGATGAACTTAAATCATTGTTATTTGGTGCCTGCGTTGAGCATGAACATTATATCTGGATCTTGTTTATTGCGAGACGGTTACTCTTTTAAGTCAGAGAATAATGGTTGTTCTATTTCTATGAGTAACATCTTTTATGGTCATGCACCAAATGTGAGAGGATTGTTCATATTGAATCTTGATAGCTATACGCATATACATAACATTGAGACCAAAAGAGTTAGAGTAAACAATGATAGCACCATATTTTTGTGGCAGTGCCGCTTAGGTCATATTGGTGTAAAGCGCATGAAGAAACTCCATGCTGATGGACTTTTGGAGTCACTTGACTTTGATTCACTTGACACGTGCGAACCATGTCTCATGGGCAAGATGACTAAGACTCCGTTCTCCGGAACAATGGAGCGTGCAAGTGATTTATTGGAAATCATACATACCGATGTGTGTGGTCCGATGAGCGTGGAGGCACGCGGCGGATATCGTTATTTTCTCACCTTCACTGACGATTTGAGTAGATATGGTTATGTCTACTTGATGAAGCACAAGTCTGAAACATTTGAAAAGTTCAAGCAATTTCAGAGTGAAGTGGAAAATCATCGTAACAAGAAGATCAAGTTCCTACGGTCTGATCGTGGGGGTGAATATCTGAGTTTCGAGTTTGGTGATCACTTAAGGCAATGTGGCATTGTTTCGCAGTTGACACCGCCTGGAACACCATAGCGTAATGGTGTGTCCGAACGTCGTAATCGTACTCTATTAGAGATGGTGCAATCTATGATGTCTCTTACTGATTTGCCGTTATCATTTTGGGGTTATGCATTAGAAACAGCTGCATTCACTTTAAATAGGGCACCATCAAAATCCGTTGAGACGACACCATCCGAACTGTGGTATGGCAAAAGACCAAAGTTGTCGTTTCTTAAAGTTTGGGGATGTGATGCTTATGTCAAAAAGCTTCAGCCTAAAAAGCTGGAACCCAAAGCGGAAAAGTGCGTCTTCATAGATTACCCAAAAGAGACAGTTGGGTACACCTTCTATCTCAAATCCGAGGGCAAAGTGTTTGTTGCTAAAAACCGAGCTTTTCTCGAGAAGGAGTTTCTCTCGAGAGAATTGAGTGGGAGGAAGACAGAACTTGACGAGGTTGTCGAACCTCTCATCCCTCTGGATGGTGGCGCAGGGCAAGGGGAAACCTCTGTCATTGCGACGCCGGTTGAGGAGGAAGTTAATGATGATGATCATGAAACTCCAGTTCAAGTTTCTGTTGAACCACGCAGGTCGACGAGATCACGTGCTGCTCCAGAGTGGTACGGTAATCCCGTCTTGTCAATCATGTTGTTAGACAACAATGAACCTGCAAATTATGAAGAAGCAATGGTGGGCCCAGATTCCAACAAGTGGCTAGAAGCCATGAAGTCCGAGATAGGATCCATGTATGAGAACAAAGTGTGGACTTTGGAGATACTACCTGAGGGCCGCAGGGCTATTCAGAAAAATGGATCTTTAAGAAAAAGACGGACGCTGATGGCAATGTAACCGTTTATAAAGCTCGACTTGTGGCAAAGGGTTTTTCACAAGTTCCAGGAGTTGACTACGATGAGACTTTCTCACCCGTAGCGATGCTTAAGTCCGTCAGAATCATGTTAGCAATAGCTGCATTTTTCGATTATGAAATCTGGCAGATGGATGACAAAACGGTGTTCCTTAATGGTTTCCTTAAGGAAGAGTTGTATATGATACAACCCGAAGGTTTTGTCGATCCTAAGAATGCTAACAAGGTGTGCAAGCTCCAGTGATCCATTTATGGACTGGTGCAAGCATCTCGGAGTTGGAACAAACGCTTTGATGAGGTGATCAAAGCATTTGGGTTTATACAAGTGGTTGGAGAATCTTGTATTTACAAGAAAGTGAGTGGGAGCTCTGTGGCGTTTCTAATATTATATGTGGATGACATATTACTGATTGGAAACAAGGTAGAGTTTTTGGAGAGCATAAAAGGTTACTTGAATAAAAGTTTCTCTATGAAGGACCTAGGAGAAGCTGCTTACATTCTAGGCATTAAGATCTATAGGGATAGATCAAAACGCCTGATAGGACTTTCACAAAGCACATACCTTGATAAAGTTTTGAAGAGGTTCAAAATGGAACAGTCCAAGAAAGGGTTCTTGCCAGTTCTACAAGGTACGAGATTGAGTAAGACTTAGTGCCCAGCAACTGATGAAGATAGAGAGCATATGCGCTCCGTCCCCTACGCTTCAGCCATAGGTTCTATCATGTATGCGATGGTGTGCACTAGACCGGATGTTAGCCTGGTCATAAGTATGGCAGGTAGGTTCCAGAGTAATCCAGGAGTGGATCACTGGACAGCGGTCAAGAATATCCTAAAGTACCTGAAAAGGACTAAGGAGATGTTTCTCGTGTATGGAGGTGACGAAGAGCTCGCCGTAAAAGGTTACGTCGATGCAAGCTTTGACACAGATCCGGACGACTCTAAGTCGCAAACCGGATACGTATTTATTCTTAATGGGGGTGCAGTAAGCTGGTGCAGTTCCAAGCAAAGCGTCGTAGCAGATTCTACATGTGAAGCGGAGTACATGGCTGCCTCGGAGGCGGCTAAGGAGGGTGTCTGGATGAAGCAGTTCATGACGGATCTTGGAGTGGTGCCAAGCGCACTGAATCCAATAACCTTGTTCTGTGACAACACTGGTGCCATTGCCTTAGCAAAGGAACCACGGTTTCACAAGAAGACCAGACACATCAAACGACGCTTCAACCTCATCCGCGACTACGTCGAGGAAGAGGACATAAATATATGCAAAGTGCACACGGATCTGAATGTAGCAGACCCGCTGACTAAACCTCTTCCACGGCCAAAACATGATCAACACCAGAACTGTATGGGTGTTAGATTTATTACAATGTATTTCACATGGTGATGTGAGGGCTAGATTATTGACTCTAGTGCAAGTGGGAGACTGTTGGAATTATGCCCTAGAGGCAATAATAAATATAGTTATTATTATAATTCCTGTATCAAGATAATCGTTTATTATCCATGCTATAATTGTATTGAATGAAGACTCATTTACATGTGTGGATACATAGACAAAACACCGTCCCTAGCATGCCTCTAGTTGGCTAGCCAATTGATCAAAGATAGTCAGTGTCTTCTGATTATAAACAAGGTGTTGTTGCTTGATAACTGGATCACGTCATTAGGAGAATCACGTGATGGACTAGACCCAAACTAATAGACGTAGCATGTTGATCGTGTCATTTTGTTGCTACTGTTTTCTGCGTGTCAAGTATTTATTCCTATGACCATGAGATCATATAACTCACTGACACCGGAGGAATGCTTTGTGTGTATCAAATGTCGCAACGTAACTGGGTGACTATAAAGATGCTCTACAGGTATCTCCGAAGGTGTTAGTTGAGTTAGTATGGATCAAGACTGGGATTTGTCACTCCGTGTGACGGAGAGGTATCTCGGGGCCCACTCGATAATACAACATCACACACAAGCCTTGCAAGCAATGTAACTTAGTGTAAGTTGCGGGATCTTGTATTACGGAACGAGTAAAGAGACTTGCCGGTAAACGAGATTGAAATAGGTATGCGGATACTGACGATCGAATCTCGGGCAAGTAACATACCGAAGGACAAAGGGAATGACATACGGGATTATATGAATCCTTGGCACTGAGGTTCAAACAATAAGATCTTCGTAGAATATGTAGGATCCAATATGGGCATCCAGGTCCCGCTATTGGATATTGACCGAGGAGTCTCTCGGGTCATGTCTACATAGTTCTCGAACCCGCAGGGTCTGCACACTTAAGGTTCGACGTTGTTTTATGCGTATTAGAGTTATATGGTTGGTTACCGAATGTTGTTCGGAGTCCCGGATGATATCACGGACGTCACGAGGGTTTCCGGAATGGTCCAGAAACGAAGATTGATATATAGGATGACCTCATTTGATTACCGAAAGGTTTTCGGAGTTACCGGGAATGTACCGGGAATGACGAATGGGTTCCGGGAGTTCACCGGGGGGGCAACCCACCCCGGGGAAGCCCATAGGCCTTGAGGGTGGCACACCAGCCCTTAGTGGGCTGGTGGGACAGCCCAAAGGGCTCTATGCGCCAAGGAGAAGAAAATCAAGAGAGAAAGAAAAAAAAGGAGGAGGTGGGAAGGAAGGGGGACTCCCTCCCACCAAACCAAGTCCAACTCGGTTTGGGGGGGAGAGTCCTCCCCCTTGGACTCGGCCGACCCCCTTGGGGATCCTTGAGCCCCAACGCAAGGTCCCCTCCCTCCCACCTATATATACGGAGGTTTTAGGGCTGATTTGAGATGACTTTTCCACGACAGCCCGACCACATACCTCCACGGTTTTTCCTCTAGATCGCGTTTCTGCGGAGCTCGGGCGGAGCCCTGCTGAGACAAGGTCATCACCAACCTCCGGAGCGCCGTCATGCTGCCGGAGAACTCTTCTACCTCTCCGTCTCTCTTGCTGGATCAAGAAGGCCGAGATCATCGTCGAGTTGTACGTGTGCTGAACGCGGAGGTGCCGTCCGTTCGGTACTAGATCGTGGGACTGATCGCGGGATTGTTCGCGGGGCGGATCGAGGGACGTGAGGACGTTCCACTACATCAACCGCGTTCTCTAACGCTTCTGCTGTACGGTCTACAAGGGTACGTAGATCACTCATCCCCTCTAGTAGATGGACATCACCATGATAGGTCTTCGTGCGCGTAGGAAAATTTTTGTTTCCCATGCGACGTTCCCCAACAACAACCACCACCACCATCCCAGACACTTAGTCATGCAACACCCACTCAACCGCCTACCACTCTGTGCCATGACAATTACTGGACCACCCTCGTTGTGGCACTGGAGCTGCCAACACGAGGCTTGGAGGAGAAACGGAAACAACGGCCACGGAAGAGGCCACAACTCGATTGGATGAAGGGGACAACCTCCACCGCCAGGGTGGAGCCGACCGGATGCAACGACGAGGACTTGCGAGGCCCTACGGATAATACTTGTCCCCGCGCCGCAGCTCGCTGACCGACGCTGTGAACACCGCCGCCTCACCCCACCAGGGAGCGGAACCGCCGAGCGCTGAGCTAGGCCCGCCCAAACTCAGATGGGTCCCAAACGGGCCCATATCTGGGCTCGGCGGGCGCCGCCGGCCGCCAGCACCATTGCGCCGCCCCACGACAAATGGATGTGCCGCCGCGTCGAGAGCCAACGTGGCACCGCCTCCAACGGGCCACACCACCGCCGACCAAAGCGCACCGTTGGTAGCCACCACCTCTCGAGCCGGGGCACCGCGCGCGCGGGGAAGGACAGACTCGCCGCCGCCGCCACCACGCGGGCAGGGCCCGGCAGCGCGCACTGGCGGCGACCGAGGGAGGGGAGGGAGAGAGGGGAGCGCTGGAGGGGGGATGAGAAGCCCTCGGCCGCCTCGCTCGGGGAGGCGATGAGGGGGAGGAGCCGGGAAAAACTGATTGTGACCAGCTAGCTGCCATTGTGACGCATGTACAACGCAGTAGCTAAGCTGTCTCGTCACGTTTTGTTTCAAAACACTCTAATCTTGTTTCTTTAGGGGAAACGTTGTGCTTCAACAAGGGGATCGCACGCGGGCGTCCGCCGTCTCGTCCATGCGACGCGTGTTTTATTTAAACTCATGTAGTTTGCCATTCTGCAACTTAATTTTGTTGCAGATTACGTACCGCAACACGTCCTATGTTGCAGGATCTGAAATCTAAATACTTTGAGGGCAGACGCCTCTCGCTCGTGCAACGCTTGTCTTATGTACATTCACCTAGCTTGCACTTGTGCAACTTAGCGTTTGTTGAAAATTTCTGCAACACGATCCTTGTTGCAGAAAATATTTTATAACAAATTCTATTGCAAAATATATATACGGACGTTTTCGCAACATGCTATTTTGTTGCAAAAAAAATTACAACATAATCTATGTTGCAAAAGACCCGTCAGTCATTTTTTAACCCATCAGTCGAACGACGTAGCAGCGTGCTTGTTTATGTGGTGGACGAAGGCGACCGAGCTGGTGATCGGACGGTGCACGCGTATGCATCGAACGGCTAAAAAGGTGATGGATGGTTACTACAAATCCATCAATGGATGCCTAGCGGTCCTCTTTCTTTAGACAAAAATATTTAAATCTTGTGAAATCCAGCTCCGACCAAAGGACGACGAGGAGCTCGTCAGGAGGCCCTCAACACCCAGCCTATTGCCTCTCATTTTTTTTAAACAAAAGAGACAAGAAAACCAGAGAGTCCTGTACTACGACGATGGTATGCCTGTACCGACTCCAACAGGGTGCACTTTATGTTGAATAGATCTAAACAAACAAACAAACTCCATCGAGAATTTGAGATATACATGCGAGCACCCGGAAGCACCGAGATGTACATACTCCAGCCATTGAATTTAGAGAGCTGCCTAGCTATCTGTTTGTTGCACCCGGAAGTGTCTATCTCCTCGATTAATTAGTTTGCCTATACGAGGTACTCTTTGGTGCTGCTGATTAGAAGGGTTTTGCGTCAGCGACGTCTTGGCCTTGGCATACACGAACGAGGGATTGTTGGGATTAGCTTCTCCGGTTTAAATTGAAGAGCTAGTATGAGATTACGGATGCCATTCTCCGGTTTAAATTAAAGACTGCTGCCTACTTTGTTCCTGTTTGCAAACGGAGGCATCGATTAGATCCGCTTGATTCGTTCGCCGTCAAGGTACGCTTCGCTGCCTACTGATGTATCGTGAAAATCGGTGGTGCGTTGATCTCTCTCTAATCTTATCTCCTTCATCAGATCATCGAAACAGGATTTTCAATCAATCAAGCCACACCATGGACGGTATAGAGATGATCGATATTGAAAACCCTGATCATTCTGATGGCGGTAGCGTCAAAGCACAACCCGGTGGGCGCCAATTTCTGATATGGATTGATAGGCTGGTTATGCCTCCTAGTGAAAATCCTAATCCAGATGTACTCGCTGTAGCAGTGGAGCACAAGCAATGCAGCAGATATGTCTGCTTGTGCTATGCGATCCTCTTCGAGCTCGTTATCGCCACCGTTTTCATCACCGTGATGCGTCTCAGCATAGGGTACCACCCAACAACCTCTGGCGGTCAAGCGTTGCATGCCATAGGACATGTCGTTGGTATGATAGGCTTGTTCATTACGGTACTTGGATTTGTCCTTATCGTTAGTGCTACAATCGAGACACTTGCTGGGAATGCTGAGGGGTATAGAATGGTAGATTTGCTATTCATGTAATAAATTGAAAAAGAATCACAAGAACTGGTTAATATTTTAGTTTCTTCATATGGAAGTGTTATGTACCTTTCCGATGAGCTATATATGTTTGATTAATTGACTCTCTTACACTGGTTTTGGATTGACTTAGTAGTTTTTACTCGACCCTCCTACACAATATTTTACACACTAGTTTGTGATTTCGTTTTTCTCACGGGACTTATTCTCAATCACACGATATCTCTTAGTTTTCAATTCTCATACAACGCCAACAACCGTTGATCCACATTGTTATCCATGTAAGGTTTCACTCTTTGTTACTCTAAAGAACAAACAATAAACTTTTTGCACCTAATGAAAAAATTATTATAGTGATATGGACACTTTTAGATTTACGTACGTGAACAATATTGAAACTTCTTAGGACGTGTTTAGTTTCTGTCACTCTAAGAATTGGTCAAGTACTTAGGCGCTCCTATTGTCTAGCTAGGGCTTCAATTGAAAGTTTTATTTAGCAATCATGGTTATTGGCAAGGACTCATTGAATCTATCGTTTAGGCTCGTAACATATTCAAAGTTGTTGCTATATCTATATAGCGGGGCGAAAACCTATTTTGAAAACATATTCAAAGTTGCATTTGCTACTCAGCCTAGAGCCTTGACCATTATACAAAGATGCATTGTAGGTGTATCCCAATACCTTCTGCATTGAATCAACAAGGGCATTTTCTTGCTCCTGGCTCCGCTAACTCTCTAAGTGGAGGTGGACCGAACACTAAGTAAAAAAAAAGAAGAAGCTGGCGAGAGACGTAGTGCAAAATCTAAGGAGTCGAACAAATTGGCTTTTTGAGGATCTTAGAAAATAAAGTAGAGTGAGTTGAGTGATATTACATGCATATGTCACGGCCAAGTGAACTTTCAGCGTACCGGTTCGCTAATTACTGTTCTCCTCAGCCCTGATTCAGCGACCACATTCCCTTCCTGAAGAGTAAACTCTAGAAGTCTCCATGCCTACGACCCGAATTGTGTATAGCCTAGAGGAGACAACCACGAGGCTATCTTCGCCCTCCCCCACCCTGATTAGTACGAGCTTCCCTGTACTAACCTTCGTCTTCCCCTTTCCGACACGACCAGGTTGGCTACTTCTCCGCCTCACCAAGCATGATCCCCGACCCGAGCGCCACCACTAGCATGACCAAGTTGGCCAACTTCACTCGCTTACCAAGCACGACCTCCACTTCCGCCTCTTCGGCCTAGGGTTACAATGCATGTCCATGGGCTTCATGCCGGGATGAGAGATCGGAAACACAAGTTGTCGCGCCAATTGGATGGATCCGATGGCTCAGGTTTTTGTAATGAGAAGCTGGAAATTGATGGCTCAAGCATGGAGAAAAAGGAGTGTGATGCCTTGCAACTCTAACCTTATTGACTTCGCCATGACACAAGATGCACTTTTTTTCTTGACGGCATTTATGAACTTATTATTAACACCATAGACATAACCCTTATGAAGCTGTGAGAATACTTCGAGCCGACTCCATGTCCTTCGGTTTACAAAATAGGCTCTTGATAGACATCCAATGGGGACATCACATGATGGATTTATTCATGATAAGCTATCACAATGCTTGTTACCGTGTCATTTTTTGCATATCTAAAAGTGTATTTACTTATCCAACGAGTTATGTATGCATTTTAAATTAAATTTATGGTTTTACTACTTCTGAGATGACAGTTCATAGTGTTGTGCAGAACCAAATTTATCGACCAACTTATGTATCACGCGAACACAGTGTGGCTTGCGGCCTGCCGTTAGAAAGAGTGGCACTAAACAGTTGGTGGCTGAGTTCCTCTCAAACACTCTCCTCTCTTTTGTTTGGCGGTTGGGCCGGTGGCTAGAGGGGTCGGGACCCGTCCTCTTTGCTGCTTTTCTAGATTGTATTTTCCTTTGACTTTTTTACATAGTGGCAACGTTAAGGTAGAGGCAGCGAAGACGAGTTGGAATAAGGCTTCTTTGGCCTCTCCGTACCTCGATGACATCCAACTCGATGTCAACGAAGGGCCTGTGATGATAGGTGCTGCAAAATCTGTGTTTCTCTTTGGATCATGCCCAGGGACGAAGTTCCCATTTAGGGACTATTGTTAGTTGAAAGTTCCCATTTAGGGACTATTTATTTTTGTGAAACTCTTTATTTCAGTGTGTATATTGTGAGTGTAAGATGTTTTCTAAAACTAGTGAAATGAGTGTAATATATCTTTTGTAACAAGTGAAATCACCTTTTGAAACAAGTGAAATATAGTATTTCAATTGAATGAGTGTAATATGTTTTCTGAAACTAGTGAAATGAGTGAAATCTATCTTTTGTAACGAGTAAAATCACCTTTTTGAAACAAGTGAAATATAGTATTTCAACTGAATGAGTGTAATATGTTTTCTGAAACTAGTGAATTGAGTGAAAGGTCTTATCGTAATATTGAAATACAATAATATTGAAATATGATACATAAAATTCAAAGTAGTCAGAATGTATCCAACATTGGTCTTTATTGAAAGGTCTCAGCGTCCTGGATTAACATATATACAAATTTACAAAAACGTAAATATGGTTAACGAGTTATTGATCATTTAAATTGTGATCTTGAAATTAAATCCCAAGTCTTTATGTGGGAGAGAGAGAGAATATTACATGCATGCAGCCGTCGTACTCTCTTTTCTCTGAAAAGCTATCAGGTGTCACCCGTATTTACTCAGTATAATTATAAAAATGATTCACATGCTTATACCAGAGGGGCCTCAACAATTTAGATGAAATTGATGGACGGCTGATTCCTAGCCGGTGCATACCGGCTCCGGTAAAAAAACTTATTCGGTGCAGCCTCCTCCTAGCTCCCCTGACACTGTAAACAGAAGCTCCAAACGATGTATACACACCTGCCATTTCAACGCTGGATACGGATGCTTAAAAATCACCACTTATAATGATCCGGTAGGAAGTGGTTTCTCAGCAACCTGCAGGGCAGCAAAATGTTTCAGTCAAGCAAATGTCATCTGTTATGTTGCTTGCCCATACCTCCGCATAACCCTTGTAGCACAAACTGCTGGTAATTGCGGTTGTCAAAAAAACTGCTAGTAACCCGAAAGGATTTGAAGCAAGAGCCACCCAAGACTCATGGCCATATTGAACTAATTGATGGTTATAACTTATATGTCAAATATGCAGCCAGACATCACAAATTTACATGTTTGAAACAATAATGTAAATAAGTGATAATAAAGTTGATAATAGCTGTTGCCTCTGGGTAACTGAATTGTGAACCAAGGTCAAAACCATGTGTTCCACTATGCAAATTAACAATCAAACAGTATCTAAAAGCTATCATATCAGTGAAAAAATAACACACTATAGCGTCGCTAATAACACGCTATAGCGTTCTGAGAAGTGTCTTATTAAACAAATCGGCGTATAATGTCTCGTTAATTGCATGATATAGCACGATATATCATGCTAATATCGTATTTTAAGGGCCACCCTATTTTTTTCATTGTATCAGATACAAGTTATACTCAAAGAACCAACATGTAGTTTCCTTTTTATTCTAGTCAACACTGTCTATGTACGTATCATATAAATGTTCTATTGATCACATTATTGTTTATCTCGGATTGGATGAAGCACCAGCTCGAGACCGGATGTCGTGCCAGGTCGTGGTGTCGCTGACCAGCGCGAGTCGGGATCTCACCGGAGCCGGGGCCTTGCAGCCGGAGGCGAGGAAGAAACATAACTTGGGCGGGGAGAACCAGTGTTTGTTTGGGAAGGTCACATGAGGAAGAAAATGGGAAAAAGAAGACACTACGATGAGGGGAAATGAACTTAAACTTTGATTATTATTTTCATCAACTATTATGAATGAGCCCCTCCCACCCCCTGTAATTGTGCAGACCAGGTCATGGTGTTGCCGGCAAGGACGCGACGTTGTGACTTGTCGTTTGAGAAATAGAAAAACTTGTTAATTTTATGTAATATAACTCGTTAAAATGTTTATCAAATTACAAGAAAAAAAATCTGTTACGGTAAATCCGGGGCCGAGGTCAGAGAAGTTCATCAAGAACTTAACGAGGCCATCACGAAGAATGAGACCCTTGAGCAGAAACAAGAGAAAAAACAACCGAACTAACGTCGGTCACCGCTGCCCTCCAAGAAGCGTGGAAGGAGGCACACGATCTCCGGAATGAGGTCCATCGGATCAAGCAAATCACGTCTGGTAAGCGATACTATAATGCACCTTTATTTTAGAAAAAAAGGTATATGTAGTGTCTTTGTTTTGTTTTGATTGATATCCTTTTTAATCAAGCCTTTGTTTAAAAAGTGAGCCTTCATTGTAACCCGAGCCCCTCAAATCAATTTTAACACCGTCTTGGCCCCAAGCGGCGCTATTTTAGGGTCTAGGGAGCGAACGACTAGAGATGCTCTAACGTACAGCCCTGTCCCAAATGGCTCACACAGTTGGATCGCTTTTGATGCGTACAATGGCAGAGATGCTCTAACGTACAGCCCTGTCCCAAATGGCTCACACAGTTAGATCGCTTTTGATGCGTACAATGGCTAGCTGCCATTGTGAAGAAAAAGGGTTTCCTTCCACTTTGTATTACAAAGTAACCAACCGATACATCCAGCTTGTTGGAGCCACACCACAAGAAAGCCCAAAAGAAAAATAAAAGAAATAAAAGAGAAACAAATGCCGACACCGGCAGATTGACAAAAAGAAGAAGAAGACCGGCAATTGTTGCACCCGCCGGAGAAGTACCACCGCGTCCCAGCAGTCTGAAGCGTCGCGCACCAAAAAACACCTCTAAAAAGGAATGTGATGATGTTGCGCTGTTGCCTGGACAAGTCCTAGAGTTTCCCCCAGTACACGGAGGGTAGTCGAGGAGGGAGTATCCCCGACGCCCTTCAGGAAGGCTCGCGGCGACCGCACGCATCACCGCGTCAGTGTCAGGCAAGCAGGCAGGGATTTTTCCTAGTCCACAACCACCACCACCATCCCAGACACTTAGTCATGCAACACCCACTCAACCGCCTACCACTCTGTGCCATGACAATTACTGGACCACCCTCGTCGTGGCACTGGAGCTGCCAACACGAGGCTTGGAGGAGAAACGGAAACAACGGCCACGGAAGAGGCCACAACTCGATTGGATGAAGGGGACAACCTCCACCGCCAGGGTGGAGCCGACCGGACGCAACGACGAGGACTTGCGAGGCCCTACGGATAATACTTGTCCCCGCGCCGCAGCTCGCTGACCGACGCTGTGAACACCGCCGCCTCACCCCACCAGGGAGCGGAACCGCCGAGCGCTGAGCTAGGCCCGCCCAAACTCAGATGGGTCCCAAACGGGCCCATATCTGGGCTCGGCGGGCGCCGCCGGCCGCCAGCACCATTGCGCCGCCCCACGACAAACGGATGTGCCGCCGCGTCGAGAGCCAACGTGGCACCGCCTCCAACGTTGTTTTATGCGTATTAGAGTTATATGGTTGGTTACCGAATGTTGTTCGGAGTCCCGGATGAGATCACGGACGTCACGAGGGTTTCCGGAATGGTCCGGAAAGGAAGATTGATATATAGGATGACCTCATTTGATTACCGGAAGGTTTTTGGAGTTACCGGGAATGTACCGGGAATGACGAATGGGTTCCGGGAGTTTACCGGGGGAGGCAACCCACCCCGGGGAAGCCCATAGGCCTTGAGGGTGGCACACCAGCCCTTAGTGGGCTGGTGGGACAGCCCAAAGGGCTCTATGCGCCAAGGAGAAGAAAATCAAGAGAGAAAGAAAAAAAAAGGAGGAGGTGGGAAGGAAGGGGGACTCCCTCCCACCAAACCAAGTCCAACTCGGTTTGGGGGGGGGGGGGGAGAGTCCTCCCCCTTGGACTGGGCCGACCCAATGGGGCTCCTTGAGCCCCAACGCAAGGTCTCCTCCCTCCCACCTATATATACGGAGGTTTTAGGGCTGATTTGAGACGACTTTTCCACGACAGCCCGACCACATACCTCCACGGTTTTTCCTCTAGATCGAGTTTATGCGGAGCTCGGGCGGAGCCCTGCTGAGACAAGGTCATCACCAACCTCCGGAGCGCCGTCACGCTGCCGGAGAACTCTTCTACCTCTCCGTCTCTCTTGCTGGATCAAGAAGGCCGAGATCATCGTCGAGCTGTACGTGTGCTGAACGCGGAGGTGCCGTCCGTTCGGTACTAGATCGTGGGACTGATCGAGGGATTGTTCGCGGGGCGGATCGAGGGACGTGAGGACGTTCCACTACATCAACCGCGTTCTCTAACGCTTCTGTTGTACGGTCTACAAGGGTACGTAGATCACTCATCCCCTCTCGTAGATGGACATCACCATGATAGGTCTTCGTGCGCGTAGGAAAATTTTTGTTTCCCATGCGACATTCCCCAACAGTGGCATCATGAGCTAGGTTCATGCGTAGATGTCTTATCGAGTAGAACACAAAAGTTTTTGTGGGCGGTGATGTGCGTTTTGCTGCCCTCCTTAGTCTTTTCTTGATTCCGCGGTATTGTTGGATTGAAGCGGCTTGGACCGACATTACTCGTACGCTTACGAGAGACTGGTTTCATCGTTACGAGTAACCCCCTTTGCTCAAAGATGACTCGCAAGTGTCGGTTTCTCCAACTTTAGTTGAATCGGATTTGACCGAGGAGGTCCTTGGATGAGGTTAAATAGCAACTCATATATCTCCGTTGTGGTGTTTGCGTAAGTAAGATGCGATCCTACTAGATACCCTTGGTCACCACGTAAAACATGCAACAACAAAATTAGAGGACGTCTAACTTGTTTTTGCAGGGTATGCTTGTGATGTGATATGGCCAACGATGTGATGTGATATATTGGATGTATGAGATGATCATGTTGTAATAGAAATATCGACTTGCACGTCGATGGTACGGCAACCGGCATGAGCCATAGGGTTGTCTTTATACTAACATTTGTGCTTGCAGATGCGTTTACTATTTTGCTAGGATGTAGCTTTAGTAGTAATAGCATGATTAGCACGACAACCCCGATGGCAACACGTTGATGGATGATCATGGTGTGGCGCCGGTGACAAGAAGATCGTGCCAGGTGCTTTGGTGATGGAGATCAAGAAGCACGTGATGATGGCCATATCATGTCACTTATGAATTGCATGTGATGTTAATCCTTTTATGCACCTTATTTTGCTTAGAACGACGGTAGCATTATGAGGTGATCTCTCACTAAAATTTCAAGAAGAAATTGTGTTCTCCCCGACTGTGCACCGTTGCTACAGTTCGTCGTTTCGAGACACCACGTGATGATCGGGTGTGATAGACTCAACGTTCACATACAACGGGTGCAAAACAGTTGCGCACGCGGAACACTCGGGTTAAGCTTGACGAGCCTAGCACGTGCAGACATGACCTCGGAACACATGAGACCGAAAGGTCGATCATGAATCATATAGATGATATGATTAGCATAGGGATGCTTACCACTAAAACTATACTCAACTCACGTGATGATCAGACTTGGGATAGTGTAAGTGGATCATGAACCACTCAAATGACTAGAGATATGTACTTTTTGAGTGGGAGTTTAGCATATAATTTGATTAAGTTAAACTCTAATTATCTTGAACATAGTCTAAGTCCACTTTGAATATATTTGTGTTGTAGATCATGGCTCACGCGACAGTCATCCTGAATTTTAATACGTTCCTAGAGAAAGCTAAGTTGAAAGATGATGGAAGCAACTTTGTAGACTGGGCTCGTAATATTAAGCTAATCTTACAAGCTGGGAAGAAGGATTATGTCCTTAATGCTGCGCTAGGAGATGAACCACCCGCTACGGCTGATCAGGATGTTAAGAACGCTTGGTTAGCACGTAAGGAGGACTACTCAATAGTTCAATGTGCAGTCTTGTATGGCTTAGAACCGGGACTTCAACGTCGCTTTGAGCATCATGGAGCATTTGAGATGTTCCAGGAGTTGAAGTTTATCTTTCAGAAGAACGCCCGGATCGAGAGGTATGAGACCTCCGATAAATTCTATGCTTGCAAGATGGAGGAAAACTCGTTTGTCAGTGAACATGTGCTCAAAATGTCTGGGTACTCAAACCGTCTAGCTGAGCTGGGGATTGAACTTCCGCAAGAGGCTATCACTGATAGAATCCTTCAATCACTGCCGCCAAGCTATAAAGGCTTTGTGTTGAACTACAACATGCAAGGGATGAACAAGTCTCCCGGCGAGTTGTTTGCGATGCTGAAAGTCGCAGAGTCTGAACTCCGTAAAGAGCATCAAGTGTTGATGGTGAGTAAGACCACTAGTTTCAAGAGAAACGACAAAGGCAAGAAGGGCAATTCGAAGAAGAGCGGCAAGCCTGTTGCCAATCCGCCGAAGAAACCCAAAGCTGGACCTAAGCCTGAAACGGAGTGTTACTATTGCAAGGGTATGGGTCACTGGAAGCGCAATTGCCCCAAGTATGTAGCAGATAAGAAGGCGGGCAAAGAAAAATCAGGTATATTTGATATACATGTTATTGATGTGTACTTAACCGGCTCTCGTAGTAGTGCCTGGGTATTTGATACCGGTTCTGTTGCTCATATTTGCAACTCGAAACAGGAACTGCGGAATAGACGAAGGCTGGCGAAAGATGAAGTGACGATGCGCGTAGGAAATGGTTCCAAGGTTGATGCAATCGCCGTCGGCACAGTGTCACTTCAGCTACCGTCGGGATTAGTGATGAACTTAAATCATTGTTATTTGGTGCCTGCGTTGAGCATGAACATTATATCTGGATCTTGTTTATTGCGAGACGGTTACTCTTTTAAGTCAGAGAATAATGGTTGTTCTATTTCTATGAGTAACATCTTTTATGGTCATGCACCGAATGTGAGAGCATTGTTCATATTGAATCTTGATAGCTATACGCATATACATAACATTGAGACCAAAAGAGTTAGAGTAAACAATGATAGCACCATATTTTTGTGGCAGTGCCGCTTAGGTCATATTGGTGTAAAGCGCATGAAGAAACTCCATGCTGATGGACTTTTGGAGTCACTTGACTTTGATTCACTTGACACGTGCGAACCATGTCTCATGGGCAAGATGACTAAGACTCCGTTCTCCGGAACAATGGAGCGTGCAAGTGATTTATTGGAAATCATACATACCGATGTGTGTGGTCCGATGAGCGTGGAGGCACGCGGCGGATATCGTTATTTTCTCACCTTCACTGACGATTTGAGTAGATATGGTTATGTCTACTTGATGAAGCACAAGTCTGAAACATTTGAAAAGTTCAAGCAATTTCAGAGTGAAGTGGAAAATCATCGTAACAAGAAGATCAAGTTCCTACGGTCTGATCGTGGGGGTGAATATCTGAGTTTCGAGTTTGGTGATCACTTAAGGCAATGTGGCATTGTTTCGCAGTTGACACCGCCTGGAACACCATAGCGTAATGGTGTGTCCGAACGTCGTAATCGTACTCTATTAGAGATGGTGCAATCTATGATGTCTCTTACTGATTTGCCGTTATCATTTTGGGGTTATGCATTAGAAACAGCTGCATTCACTTTAAATAGGGCACCATCAAAATCCGTTGAGACGACACCATCCGAACTGTGGTATGGCAAAAGACCAAAGTTGTCGTTTCTTAAAGTTTGGGGATGTGATGCTTATGTCAAAAAGCTTCAGCCTGAAAAGCTGGAACCCAAAGCGGAAAAGTGCGTCTTCATAGGTTACCCAAAAGAGACAGTTGGGTACACCTTCTATCTCAAATCCGAGGGCAAAGTGTTTGTTGCTAAAAACCGAGCTTTTCTCGAAAAGGAGTTTCTCTCGAGAGAATTGAGTGGGAGGAAGACAGAACTTGACGAGGTTGTCGAACCTCTCATCCCTCTGGATGGTGGCGCAGGGCAAGGGGAAACCTCTGTCATTGCGACGCCGGTTGAGGAGGAAGTTAATGATGATGATCATGAAACTCCAGTTCAAGTTTCTGTTGAACCACGCAGGTCGACAAGATCACGTGCTGCTCCAGAGTGGTACGGTAATCCCGTCTTGTCAATCATGTTGTTAGACAACAATGAACCTGCAAATTATGAAAAAGCAATGGTGGGCCCAGATTCCAACAAATGGCTAGAAGCCATGAAGTCCGAGATAGGATCCATGTATGAGAACAAAGTGTGGACTTTGGAGATACTACCTGAGGGCCGCAGGGCTATTCAGAAAAATGGATCTTTAAGAAAAAGACGGACGCTGATGGCAATGTAACCGTTTATAAAGCTCGACTTGTGGCAAAGGGTTTTTCACAAGTTCCAGGAGTTGACTACGATGAGACTTTCTCACCCGTAGCGATGCTTAAGTCCGTCAGAATCATGTTAGCAATAGCTGCATTTTTCGATTATGAAATCTGGCAGATGGATGACAAAACGGTGTTCCTTAATGGTTTCCTTAAGGAAGAGTTGTATATGATACAACCCGAAGGTTTTGTCGATCCTAAGAATGCTAACAAGGTGTGCAAGCTCCAGTGATCCATTTATGGACTGGTGCAAGCATCTCGGAGTTGGAACAAACGCTTTGATGAGGTGATCAAAGCATTTGGGTTTATACAAGTGGTTGGAGAATCTTGTATTTACAAGAAAGTGAGTGGGAGCTCTGTGGCGTTTCTAATATTATATGTGGATGACATATTACTGATTGGAAACAAGGTAGAGTTTTTGGAGAGCATAAAAGGTTACTTGAATAAAAGTTTCTCTATGAAGGACCTAGGAGAAGCTGCTTACATTCTAGGCATTAAGATCTATAGGGATAGATCAAAACGCCTGATAGGACTTTCACAAAGCACATACCTTGATAAAGTTTTGAAGAGGTTCAAAATGGAACAGTCCAAGAAAGGGTTCTTGCCAGTTCTACAAGGTACGAGATTGAGTAAGACTTAGTGCCCAGCAACTGATGAAGATAGAGAGCATATGCGCTCCGTCCCCTACGCTTCAGCCATAGGTTCTATCATGTATGCGATGGTGTGCACTAGACCGGATGTTAGCCTGGCCATAAGTATGGCAGGTAGGTTCCAGAGTAATCCAGGAGTGGATCACTGGACAGCGGTCAAGAATATCCTAAAGTACCTGAAAAGGACTAAGGAGATGTTTCTCGTGTATGGAGGTGACGAAGAGCTCGCCGTAAAAGGTTACGTCGATGCAAGCTTTGACACAGATCCGGACGACTCTAAGTCGCAAACCGGATACGTATTTATTCTTAATGGGGGTGCAGTAAGCTGGTGCAGTTCCAAGCAAAGCGTCGTAGCAGATTCTACATGTGAAGCGGAGTACATGGCTGCCTCGGAGGCGGCTAAGGAGGGTGTCTGGATGAAGCAGTTCATGACGGATCTTGGAGTGGTGCCAAGCGCACTGAATCCAATAACCTTGTTCTGTGACAACACTGGTGCCATTGCCTTAGCAAAGGAACCACGGTTTCATAAGAAGACCAGACACATCAAACGACGCTTCAACCTCATCCGCGACTACGTCGAGGAAGAGGACATAAATATATGCAAAGTGCACACGGATCTGAATGTAGCAGACCCGCTGACTAAACCTCTTCCACGGCCAAAACATGATCAACACCAGAACTGTATGGGTGTTAGATTTATTACAATGTATTTCACATGGTGATGTGAGGGCTAGATTATTGACTCTAGTGCAAGTGGGAGACTGTTGGAATTATGCCCTAGAGGCAATAATAAATATAGTTATTATTATAATTCCTGTATCAAGATAATCGTTTATTATCCATGCTATAATTGTATTGAATGAAGACTCATTTACATGTGTGGATACATAGACAAAACACCGTCCCTAGCATGCCTCTAGTTGGCTAGCCAATTGATCAAAGATAGTCAGTGTCTTCTGATTATAAACAAGGTGTTGTTGCTTGATAACTGGATCACGTCATTAGGAGAATCACGTGATGGACTAGACCCAAACTAATAGACGTAGCATGTTGATCGTGTCATTTTGTTGCTACTGTTTTCTGCGTGTCAAGTATTTATTCCTATGACCATGAGATCATATAACTCACTGACACCGGAGGAATGCTTTGTGTGTATCAAATGTCGCAACGTAACTGGGTGACTATAAAGATGCTCTACAGGTATCTCCGAAGGTGTTAGTTGAGTTAGTATGGATCAAGACTGGGATTTGTCACTCCGTGTGACGGAGAGGTATCTCGGGGCCCACTCGATAATACAACATCACACACAAGCCTTGCAAGCAATGTAACTTAGTGTAAGTTGCGGGATCTTGTATTACGGAACGAGTAAAGAGACTTGCCGGTAAACGAGATTGAAATAGGTATGCGGATACTGACGATCGAATCTCGGGCAAGTAACATACCGAAGGACAAAGGGAATGACATACGGGATTATATGAATCCTTGGCACTGAGGTTCAAACAATAAGATATTCGTAGAATATGTAGGATCCAATATGGGCATCCAGGTCCCGCTATTGGATATTGACCGAGGAGTCTCTCGGGTCATGTCTACATAGTTCTCGAACCCGCAGGGTCTGCACACTTAAGGTTCGACGTTGTTTTATGCGTATTAGAGTTATATGGTTGGTTACCGAATGTTGTTCGGAGTCCCGGATGATATCACGGACGTCACGAGGGTTTCCGGAATGGTCCAGAAACGAAGATTGATATATAGGATGACCTCATTTGATTACCGAAAGGTTTTCGGAGTTACCGGGAATGTACCGGGAATGACGAATGGGTTCCGGGAGTTCACCGGGGGGGCAACCCACCCCGGGGAAGCCCATAGGCCTTGAGGGTGGCACACCAGCCCTTAGTGGGCTGGTGGGACAGCCCAAAGGGCTCTATGCGCCAAGGAGAAGAAAATCAAGAGAGAAAGAAAAAAAAGGAGGAGGTGGGAAGGAAGGGGGACTCCCTCCCACCAAACCAAGTCCAACTCGGTTTGGGGGGGAGAGTCCTCCCCCTTGGACTCGGCCGACCCCCTTGGGGATCCTTGAGCCCCAACGCAAGGTCCCCTCCCTCCCACCTATATATACGGAGGTTTTAGGGCTGATTTGAGATGACTTTTCCACGACAGCCCGACCACATACCTCCACGGTTTTTCCTCTAGATCGCGTTTCTGCGGAGCTCGGGCGGAGCCCTGCTGAGACAAGGTCATCACCAACCTCCGGAGCGCCGTCATGCTGCCGGAGAACTCTTCTACCTCTCCGTCTCTCTTGCTGGATCAAGAAGGCCGAGATCATCGTCGAGTTGTACGTGTGCTGAACGCGGAGGTGCCGTCCGTTCGGTACTAGATCGTGGGACTGATCGCGGGATTGTTCGCGGGGCGGATCGAGGGACGTGAGGACGTTCCACTACATCAACCGCGTTCTCTAACGCTTCTGCTGTACGGTCTACAAGGGTACGTAGATCACTCATCCCCTCTAGTAGATGGACATCACCATGATAGGTCTTCGTGCGCGTAGGAAAATTTTTGTTTCCCATGCGACGTTCCCCAACAACAACCACCACCACCATCCCAGACACTTAGTCATGCAACACCCACTCAACCGCCTACCACTCTGTGCCATGACAATTACTGGACCACCCTCGTTGTGGCACTGGAGCTGCCAACACGAGGCTTGGAGGAGAAACGGAAACAACGGCCACGGAAGAGGCCACAACTCGATTGGATGAAGGGGACAACCTCCACCGCCAGGGTGGAGCCGACCGGATGCAACGACGAGGACTTGCGAGGCCCTACGGATAATACTTGTCCCCGCGCCGCAGCTCGCTGACCGACGCTGTGAACACCGCCGCCTCACCCCACCAGGGAGCGGAACCGCCGAGCGCTGAGCTAGGCCCGCCCAAACTCAGATGGGTCCCAAACGGGCCCATATCTGGGCTCGGCGGGCGCCGCCGGCCGCCAGCGCCATTGCGCCGCCCCACGACAAATGGATGTGCCGCCGCGTCGAGAGCCAACGTGGCACCGCCTCCAACGGGCCACACCACCGCCGACCAAAGCGCACCGTTGGTAGCCACCACCTCTCGAGCCGGGGCACCGCGCGCGCGGGGAAGGACAGACTCGCCGCCGCCGCCACCACGCGGGCAGGGCCCGGCAGCGCGCACTGGCGGCGACCGAGGGAGGGGAGGAAGAGAGGGGAGCGCTGGAAGGGGGATGAGGAGCCCTCGGCCGCCTCGCTCGGGGAGGCGATGAGGGGGAGGAGCCGGGAAAAACTGATTGTGACCAGCTAGCTGCCATTGTGACGCATGTACAACGCAGTAGCTAAGCTGTCTCGTCACGTTTTGTTTCAAAACACTTTAATCTTGTTTCTTTAGGGGAAACGTTGTGCTTCAACAGGGGGATCGCACGCGGGCGTCCGCCGTCTCGTCCATGCGACGCGTGTTTTATTTAAACTCATGTAGTTTGCCATTCTGCAACTTAATTTTGTTGCAGATTACGTACCGCAACACGTCCTATGTTGCAGGATCTGAAATCTAAATACTTTGAGGGCAGACGCCTCTCGCTCGTGCAACGCTTGTCTTATGTACATTCACCTAGCTTGCACTTGTGCAACTTAGCGTTTGTTGAAAATTTCTGCAACACGATCCTTGTTGCAGAAAATATTTTATAACAAATTCTATTGCAAAATATATATACGGACGTTTTCGCAACATGCTATTTTGTTGCAAAAAAAATTACAACATAATCTATGTTGCAAAAGACCCGTCAGTCATTTTTTAACCCATCAGTCGAACGACGTAGCAGCGTGCTTGTTTATGTGGTGGACGAAGGCGACCGAGCTGGTGATCGGACGGTGCACGCGTATGCATCGAACGGCTAAAAAGGTGATGGATGGTTACTACAAATCCATCAATGGATGCCTAGCGGTCCTCTTTCTTTAGACAAAAATATTTAAATCTTGTGAAATCCAGCTCCGAACAAAGGACGACGAGGAGCTCGTCAGGAGGCCCTCAACACCCAGCCTATTGCCTCTCATTTTTTTTAAACAAAAGAGACAAGAAAACCAGAGAGTCCTGTACTACGACGATGGTATGCCTGTACCGACTCCAACAGGGTGCACTTTATGTTGAATAGATCTAAACAAACAAACAAACTCCATCGAGAATTCGAGATATACATGCGAGCACCCGGAAGCACCGAGATGTACATACTCCAGCCATTGAATTTAGAGAGCTGCCTAGCTATCTGTTTGTTGCACCCGGAAGTGTCTATCTCCTCGATTAATTAGTTTGCCTATACGAGGTACTCTTTGGTGCTGCTGATTAGAAGGGTTTTGCGTCAGCGACGTCTTGGCCTTGGCATACACGAACGAGGGATTGTTGGGATTAGCTTCTCCGGTTTAAATTGAAGAGCTAGTATGAGATTACGGATGCCATTCTCCGGTTTAAATTAAAGACTGCTGCCTACTTTGTTCCTGTTTGCAAACGGAGGCATCGATTAGATCCGCTTGATTCGTTCGCCGTCAAGGTACGCTTCGCTGCCTACTGATGTATCGTGAAAATCGGTGGTGCGCTGATCTCTCTCTAATCTTATCTCCTTCATCAGATCATCGAAACAGGATTTTCAATCAATCAAGCCACACCATGGACGGTATAGAGATGATCGATATTGAAAACCCTGATCATTCTGATGGCGGTAGCGTCAAAGCACAACCCGGTGGGCGCCAATTTCTGATATGGATTGATAGGCTGGTTATGCCTCCTAGTGAAGATCCTAATCCAGATGTACTCGATGTAGCAGTGGAGCACAAGCAATGCAGCAGATATGTCTGCTTGTGCTATGCGATCCTCTTCGAGCTCGTTATCGCCACCGTTTTCATCACCGTGATGCGTCTCAGCATAGGGTACCACCCAACAACCTCTGGCGGTCAAGCGTTGCATGCCATAGGACATGTCGTTGGTATGATAGGCTTGTTCATTACGGTACTTGGATTTGTCCTTATCGTTAGTGCTACAATCGAGACACTTGCTGGGAATGCTGAGGGGTATAGAATGGTAGATTTGCTATTCATGTAATAAATTGAAAAAGAATCACAAGAACTGGTTAATATTTTAGTTTCTTCATATGGAAGTGTTATGTACCTTTCCGATGAGCTATATATGTTTGATTAATTGACTCTCTTACACTGGTTTTGGATTGACTTAGTAGTTTTCACTCGACCCTCCTACACAACATTTTACACACTAGTTTGTGATTTCGTTTTTCTCACGGGACTTATTCTCAATCACACGATATCTCTTAGTTTTCAATTCTCATACAACGCCAACAACCGTTGATCCACATTGTTATCCATGTAAGGTTTCACTCTTTGTTACTCTAAAGAACAAACAATAAACTTTTTGCACCTAATGAAAAAATTATTATAGTGATATGGACACTTTTAGATTTACGTACGTGAACAATATTGAAACTTCTTAGGACGTGTTTAGTTTCTGTCACTCTAAGAATTGGTCAAGTACTTAGGCGCTCCTATTGTCTAGCTAGGGCTTCAATTGAAAGTTTTATTTAGCAATCATGGTTATTGGCAAGGACTCATTGAATCTATCGTTTAGGCTCGTAACATATTCAAAGTTGTTGCTATATCTATATAGCGGGGCGAAAACCTATTTTGAAAACATATTCAAAGTTGCATTTGCTACTCAGCCTAGAGCCTTGACCATTATACAAAGATGCATTGTAGGTGTATCCCAATACCTTCTGCATTGAATCAACAAGGGCATTTTCTTGCTCCTGGCTCCGCTAACTCTCTAAGTGGAGGTGGACCGAACACTACAGAGTAAAAAAAAAGAAGAAGCTGGCGAGAGACGTAGTGCAAAATCTAAGGAGTCGAACAAATTGGCTTTTTGAGGATCTTAGAAAATAAAGTAGAGTGAGTTGAGTGATATTACATGCATATGTCACGGCCAAGTGAACTTTCAGCGTACCGGTTCGCTAATTACTGTTCTCCTCAGCCCTGATTCAGCGACCACATTCCCTTCCTGAAGAGTAAACTCTAGAAGTCGCCATGCCTACGACCCGAATTGTGTATAGCCTAGAGGAGACAACCACGAGGCTATCTTCGCCCTCCCCCACCCTGATTAGTACGATCTTCCCTGTACTAACCTTCGTCTTCCCCTTTCCGACACGACCAGGTTGGCTACTTCTCCGCCTCACCAAGCATGATCCCCGACCCGAGCGCCACTACTAGCATGACCAAGTTGGCCAACTTCACTCGCTTACCAAGCACGACCTCCACTTCCGCCTCTTCGGCCTAGGGTTACAATGCATGTCCATGGGCTTCATGCCGGGATGAGAGATCGGAAACACAAGTTGTCGCGCCAATTGGATGGATCCGATGGCTCAGGTTTTTGTAATGAGAAGCTGGAAATTGATGGCTCAAGCATGGAGAAAAAGGAGTGTGATGCCTTGCAACTCTAACCTTATTGACTTCGCCATGACACAAGATGCACTTTTTTTCTTGACGGCATTTATGAACTTATTATTAACACCATAGACATAACCCTTATGAAGCTGTGAGAATACTTCGAGCCGACTCCATGTCCTTCGGTTTACAAAATAGGCTCTTGATAGACATCCAATGGGGACATCACATGATGGATTTATTCATGATAAGCTATCACAATGCTTGTTACCGTGTCATTTTTTGCATATCTAAAAGTGTATTTACTTATCCAACGAGTTATGTATGCATTTTAAATTAAATTTATGGTTTTACTACTTCTGAGATGACAGTTCATAGTGTTGTGCAGAACCAAATTTATCGACCAACTTATGTATCACGCGAACACAGTGTGGCTTGCGGCCTGCCGTTAGAAAGAGTGGCACTAAACAGTTGGTGGCTGAGTTCCTCTCAAACACTCTCCTCTCTTTTGTTTGGCGGTTGGGCCGGTGGCTAGAGGGGTCGGGACCCGTCCTCTTTGCTGCTTTTCTAGATTGTATTTTCCTTTGACTTTTTTACATAGTGGCAACGTTAAGGTAGAGGCAGCGAAGACGAGTTGGAATAAGGCCTCTTTGGCCTCTCCGTACCTCGATGACATCCAACTCGATGTCAACGAAGGGCCTGTGATGATAGGTGCTGCAAAATCTGTGTTTCTCTTTGGATCATGCCCAGGGACGAAGTTCCCATTTAGGGACTATTGTTAGTTGAAAGTTCCCATTTAGGGACTATTTATTTTTGTGAAACTCTTTATTTCAGTGTGTATATTGTGAGTGTAAGATGTTTTCTAAAACTAGTGAAATGAGTGTAATATATCTTTTGTAACAAGTGAAATCACCTTTTGAAACAAGTGAAATATAGTATTTCAATTGAATGAGTGTAATATGTTTTCTGAAACTAGTGAAATGAGTGAAATCTATCTTTTGTAACGAGTAAAATCACCTTTTTGAAACAAGTGAAATATAGTATTTCAACTGAATGAGTGTAATATGTTTTCTGAAACTAGTGAATTGAGTGAAAGGTCTTATCGTAATATTGAAATACAATAATATTGAAATATGATACATAAAATTCAAAGTAGTCAGAATGTATCCAACATTGGTCTTTATTGAAAGGTCTCAGCGTCCTGGATTAACATATATACAAATTTACAAAAACGTAAATATGGTTAACGAGTTATTGATCATTTAAATTGTGATCTTGAAATTAAATCCCAAGTCTTTATGTGGGAGAGAGAGAGAATATTACATGCATGCAGCCGTCGTACTCTCTTTTCTCTGAAAAGCTATCAGGTGTCACCCGTATTTACTCAGTATAATTATAAAAATGATTCACATGCTTATACCAGAGGGGCCTCAACAATTTAGATGAAATTGATGGACGGCTGATTCCTAGCCGGTGCATACCGGCTCCGGTAAAAAAACTTATTCGGTGCAGCCTCCTCCTAGCTCCCCTGACACTGTAAACAGAAGCTCCAAACGATGTATACACACCTGCCATTTCAACGCTGGATACGGATGCTTAAAAATCACCACTTATAATGATCCGGTAGGAAGTGGTTTCTCAGCAACCTGCAGGGCAGCAAAATGTTTCAGTCAAGCAAATGTCATCTGTTATGTTGCTTGCCCATACCTCCGCATAACCCTTGTAGCACAAACTGCTGGTAATTGCGGTTGTCAAAAAAACTGCTAGTAACCCGAAAGGATTTGAAGCAAGAGCCACCCAAGACTCATGGCCATATTGAACTAATTGATGGTTATAACTTATATGTCAAATATGCAGCCAGACATCACAAATTTACATGTTTGAAACAATAATGTAAATAAGTGATAATAAAGTTGATAATAGCTGTTGCCTCTGGGTAACTGAATTGTGAACCAAGGTCAAAACCATGTGTTCCACTATGCAAATTAACAATCAAACAGTATCTAAAAGCTATCATATCAGTGAAAAAATAACACACTATAGCGCCGCTAATAACACGCTATAGCGTTCTGAGAAGTGTCTTATTAAACAAATCGGCGTATAATGTCTCGTTAATTGCATGATATAGCACGATATATCATGCTAATATCGTATTTTAAGGGCCACCCTATTTTTTTCATTGTATCAGATACAAGTTATACTCAAAGAACCAACATGTAGTTTCCTTTTTATTCTAGTCAACACTGTCTATGTACGTATCATATAAATGTTCTATTGATCACATTATTGTTTATCTCGGATTGGATGAAGCACCAGCTCGAGACCGGATGTCGTGCCAGGTCGTGGTGTCGCTGACCAGCGCGAGTCGGGATCTCACCGGAGCCGGGGCCTTGCAGCCGAAGGCGAGGAAGAAACATAACTTGGGCGGGGAGAACCAGTGTTTGTTTGGGAAGGTCACATGAGGAAGAAAATGGGAAAAAGAAGACACTACGATGAGGGGAAATGAACTTAAACTTTGATTATTATTTTCATCAACTATTATGAATGAGCCCCTCCCACCCCCTGTAATTGTGCAGACCAGGTCATGGTGTTGCCGGCAAGGACGCGACGTTGTGACTTGTCGTTTGAGAAATAGAAAAACTTGTTAATTTTATGTAATATAACTCGTTAAAATGTTTATCAAATTACAAGAAAAAAAATCTGTTATGGTAAATCCGGGGCCGAGGTCAGAGAAGTTCATCAAGAACTTAACGAGGCCATCACGAAGAATGAGACCCTTGAGCAGAAACAAGAGAAAAAACAACCGAACTAACGTCGGTCACCGCTGCCTTCCAAGAAGCGTGGAAGGAGGCACACGATCTCCGGAATGAGGTCCATCGGATCAAGCAAATCACGTCTGGTAAGCGATACTATAATGCACCTTTATTTTAGAAAAAAAGGTATATGTAGTGTCTTTGTTTTGTTTTGATTGATATCCTTTTTAATCAAGCCTTTGTTTAAAAAGTGAGCCTTCATTGTAACCCGAGCCCCTCAAATCAATTTTAACACCGTCTTGGCCCCAAGCGGCGCTATTTTAGGGTCTAGGGAGCGAACGACTAGAGATGCTCTAACGTACAGCCCTGTCCCAAATGGCTCACACAGTTGAATCGCTTTTGATGCGTACAATGGCAGAGATGCTCTAACGTACAGCCCTGTCCCAAATGGCTCACACAGTTAGATCGCTTTTGATGCGTACAATGGCTAGCTGCCATTGTGAAGAAAAAGGGTTTCCTTCCACTTTGTATTACAAAGTAACCAACCGATACATCCAGCTTGTTGGAGCCACACGACAAGAAAGCCCAAAAGAAAAATAAAAGAAATAAAAGAGAAACAAATGCCGACACCGGCAGATTGACAAAAAGAAGAAGAAGACCGGCAATTGTTGCACCCGCCGGAGAAGTACCACCGCGTCCCAGCAGTCTGAAGCGTCGCGCACCAAAAAACACCTCTAAAAAGGAATGTGACGATGTTGCGCTGTTGCCTGGACAAGTCCTAGAGTTTCCCCCAGTACACGGAGGGTAGTCGAGGAGGGAGTATCCCCGACGCCCTTCAGGAAGGCTCGCGGCGACCGCACGCATCACCGCGTCAGTGTCAGGCAAGCCGGCAGGGATTTTTCCTAGTCCACAACCACCACCACCATCCCAGACACTTAGTCATGCAACACCCACTCAACCGCCTACCACTCTGTGCCATGACAATTACTGGACCACCCTCGTCGTGGCACTGGAGCTGCCAACACGAGGCTTGGAGGAGAAACGGAAACAACGGCCACGGAAGAGGCCACAACTCGATTGGATGAAGGGGACAACCTCCACCGCCAGGGTGGAGCCGACCGGACGCAACGACGAGGACTTGCGAGGCCCTACGGATAATACTTGTCCCCGCGCCGCAGCTCGCTGACCGACGCTGTGAACACCACCGCCTCACCCCACCAGGGAGCGGAACCACCGAGCGCTGAGCTAGGCCCGCCCAAACTCAGATGGGTCCCAAACGGGCCCATATCTGGGCTCGGCGGGCGCCGCCGGCCGCCAGCGCCATTGCGCCGCCCCACGACAAACGGATGTGCCGCCGCGTCGAGAGCTAACGTGGCACCGCCTCCAACGGGCCACACCGCCGCCGACCGAAGCGCACCGTTGGTAGCCACCACCTCTCGAGCCGGGGCACCGCGCGCGCGGGGAAGGACAGACTCGCTGCCGCCAGCACCACGCGGGCAGGGCCCGGCAGCGCGCACTGGCGGCGACCGGGGGAGGGGAGGGAGAGAGGGGAGCGCTGGAAGGAGGATGAGGAGCCCTCGGCCGCCTCGCTCGGGGAGGCGATGCGGGGGAGGAGCCGGGAAAAACTGATTGTGACCAGCTAGCTGCCATTGTGACGCATGTACAACGCAGTAGCTAAGCTGTCTCGTCACGTTTTGTTTCAAAACACTCTAATCTTGTTTCTTTAGGGGAAACGTTGTGCTTCAACAGGCGGATCGCACGCGGGCGTCCGCCGTCTCGTCCATGCGACGCGTGTTTTATTTAAACTCATGTAGTTTGCCATTCTGCAACTTAGTTTTGTTGCAGATTACGTACCGCAACACGTCCTATGTTGCAGGATCTGAAATCTAAATACTTTGAGGGCAGACGCCTCTCGCTCGTGCAACGCTTGTCTTATGTACGTTCACCTAGCTTGCACTTGTGCAACTTAGCGTTTGTTGAAAATTTCTGCAACACGATCCTTGTTGCAGAAAATATTTAATACTAAATTCTATTGCAAAATATATATACGGACGTTTTCGCAACATGCTATTTTGTTGCAAAAATAATTACAACATAATCTATGTTGCAAAAGAGCCGTCAGTCATTTTTTAACCCGTCAGTCGAACGACGTAGCAGCGTGCTTGTTTATGTGGTCGACGAAGGCGACCGAGCTGGTGATCGAACGGTGCACGATTATGCATCGAATGGCTAAAAAGGTGATGGATGGTTACTACAAATCCATCAATGGATGCTTAGCGGTCCTCTTTCTTTAGACAAAAATATTTAAATCTTATGAAATCCAGCTCCGACCAAAGGACGACGAGGAGCGCGTCAGGAGGCCCTCAACACCCAGCCTATTGCCTCTCATTTTTTTTTAAACAAAAGAGTCAAGAAAACCATAGAGTTCTGTACTACGACGATGGTATGCCTGTACCGACTCCAACAGGGTGCACTTTATGTTGAATAGATCTAAACAAACAAACAAACTCCATCGAGAATTCGAGATATACATGCGAGCACCCGGAAGCACCGAGATGTACATACTCCAGCCATTGAATTTCAAGAGCTGCCTAGCTATCTGTTTGTTGCACCCGGAAGTGTCTATCTCCTCGATTAATTAGTTTGCCTATACGAGGTACTCTTTGGTGCTGCTGATTAGAAGGGTTTTGCGTCAGCGACGTCTTGGCCTTGGCATACACGGACGAGGGATTGTTGGGATTAGCTTCTCCGGTTTAAATTGAAGAGCTAGTATGAGATTACGGATGCCATTCTCCGGTTTAAATTAAAGACTGCTGCCTACTTTGTTCCTGTTTGCAAACGGAGGCATCGATTAGATCCGCTTGATTCGTTCGCCGTCAAGGTACGCTTCGCTGCCTACTGATGTATCGTGAAAATCGGTGGTGCGCTGATCTCTCTCTAATCTTATCTCCTTCATCAGATCATCGAAACAGGATTTTCAATCAATCAAGCCACACCATGGACGGTATAGAGATGATCGATATTGAAAACCCTGATCATTCTGATGGCGGCAGCGTCAAAGCACAACCCGGTGGGCGCCAATTTCTGATATGGATTGATAGGCTGGTTATGCCTCCTAGTGAAGATCCTAATCCAGATGTACTCGCTGTAGCAGTGGAGCACAAGCAATGCAGCAGATATGTCTGCTTGTGCTATGCGATCCTCTTCGAGCTCGTTATCGCCACCGTTTTCATCACCGTGATGCGTCTCAGCATAGGGTACCACCCAACAACCTCTGGCGGTCAAGTGTTGAATGCCATAGGACATGTCGTTGGTATGATAGGCTTGTTCATTACGGTACTTGGATTTGTCCTTATCGTTAGTGCTACAATCGAGACACTTGCTGGGATGCTGAGGGGTATAGAATGGTAGATTTGCTATTCATGTAATAAATTGAAAAAGAATCACAAGAACTGGTTAATATTTTAATTTCTTCATATGGAAGTGTTATGTACCTTTCCGATGAGCTATATATGTTTGATTAATTGACTCTCTTACACTGGTTTTGGATTGACTTAGTAGTTTTTACTCGACCCTTCTACACAACATTTAACACACTAGTTTGTGATTTCGTTTTTCTCACGGGACTTATTCTCAATCACACGATATCTCTTAGTTTTCAATTCTCATACAACGCCAACAACCGTTGATCCACATTGTTATCCATGTAAGGTTTCACTCTTTGTTACTCTAAAGAACAAACAATAAACTTTTTGCACCTAATGAAAAAATTATTATAGTGATATGGACACTTTTAGATTTACGTACGTGAACAATATTGAAACTTCTTAGGACGTGTTTAGTTTCTGTCACTCTAAGAATTGTTCAAGTACTTAGGCGCTAGGGCTTCAATTGAAAGTTTTATTTAGCAATCATGGTTATTGGCAAGGACTCATTGAATCTATCGTTTAGGCTCGTAACATATTCAAAGTTGTTGCTATATCTATATAGCGGGACGAAAACCTATTTCGAAAACATATTCAAAGTTGCATTTGCTACTCAGCCTAGAGCCTTGACCATTATACAAAGATGCATTGTAGGTGTATCCCAATACCTTCTGCATTGAATCAACAAGGGCATTTTCTTGCTCCTGGCTCCGCTAACTCTCTAAGTGGAGGTGGACCGAACACTACAGAGTAAAAAAAAAAAGAAGCTGGCGAGAGACGTAGTGCAAAATCTAAGGAGTCGAACAAATTGGCTTTTTGAGGATCTTAGAAAATAAAGTAGAGTGAGTTGAGTGATATTACATGCATATGTCACGGCCAAGTGAACTTTCAGCGTACCAGTTCGCTAATTACTGTTCTCCTCAGCCCTGATTCAGCGACCACATTCCCTTCCTGAAGAGTAAACTCTAGAAGTCGCCATGCCTACGACCCGAATTGTGTATAGCCTAGAGGAGACAACCGTGAGGCTATCTTCGCCCTCCCCCACCCTGATTAGTACGAGCTTCCCTGTACTAACCTTCGTCTTCCCCTTTCCGACATGACCAGGTTGGCTACTTCTCCGCCTCACCAAGCATGATCCCCGACCCGAGCGCCACCACTAGCATGACCAAGTTGGCCAACTTCACTCGCTTACCAAGCATGACCTCCACTTCTGCCTCTTTGGCCTAGGGCTACAATGCACGTCCATGGGCTTCATGCCAGGGTAAGAGATCGGAAACAAAAGTTGTCGCGCCAATTGGATGGATCCGATGGCTCAGGTTTTTGTAATGAGAAGCTGGAAGTTGATGTCTCAAGGATGGAGAACAAGGAGTGTGATGCCTTGCAACTCTAAACTTATTGACTTCACCACGACACAAGATGCACATTTTTTTGCTTAGCGGCATTTATCGAACTTACTATTAACACCATAGACATAACCCTTATGACGCTCCGAGAATACTTCGAGCCGACTCCATGTCTTTTGGTTTACAAAATAGGCTCTTGATAGACATCCAATGGGGACATCACATGATGGATTTATGCATGAAAAGCTATCACAATGCATGTTACCGTGTCATTTTTTGCATATCTAAAAGTGTATTTACTTTTTCAACGAGTTATGTGTGCATTCTAAATTAAATTTATGGTTTTACTACTTCTAAGATGACGGTTCATAGTGTTGTGCAGAGCCAAATTGATCGACCGACTTATGTATTACGCGAACACAGTGTGGCTCGTGGCCTGCCATTAGAAAGAGTGGCACTAAACAATTGGTGGCTAGAGTTTCTCCCACACGACCATCTCAAACACTATCCTCTCTTTTGTTTGACGGTCGGGCCGGTGGCTAGAGGGGTGGGGACCCGTCCTCTTTGCTGCTTTTCTAGATTGTATTTTCCTTTGACTTTTTTCCATAGTGGCAACGTTAAGGTGGAGGCCGCGAAGACGCGTTGGAATAAGGCCTCTTTGGCCTCTCCGTACCTCGATGACATCCAACTCAATGTCAACGAAGGGCCTGCGATGATAGGTGCTGCAAAATTTGTGGTTCTCTTTGGATCATGGCGAGGGACGAAGTTCCCATTTAGGGACTGTTGTTAGTTGAAAGTTGTAGGTTTTCAAAGTCCTTCATTAACTTTGCACTAACCACTTTTTTCATAAATAACACACCGATATGGAGCTGACACCATCAGATTATTTGTGTAGCTTCGTCCCTTATCATGGCGGTTGGTGTGTCTATCAAGAGACACAGTTGGCTAGTTATTGGTGTAGCGGATGACAAGCAAGCAAAGAAAAAAGATGGTCAATATGATTTCTGATGTAATTCTAATTTTTTATTTGTTGTTTTGTGTCTTTTTGTTCTCCAATTTAACTATCTAGTCTTTTCATTGGTGATTATTATCACATAGAGATCGAGATACCTTTTAAAATGTGTTTTCTAACAAAAGAAGTGACAATATTTTTTATTAAGAAGCCTATCATCATTCCTCTCTTAATCCAAACAATAGTCTTTTTTTTGCTAAAACAATAGTCAAGTTTAAGCATCCTACATGGCCAACTCAAATATCCATCCTACATCGCCATGCACAGCACATCAGCTGGTACACATGGTGTCATATCTGCATGTTTACTCTCTTTCTTCTCTCTTCTCTCTCCAAAACAAATCCATCCATTTTATTTCACCTTTCCTAACTTAAATCATTTATATCTTTTAAACCAATATTCCGATTCCAAAATAAATTAATTCACTATAATCATGACACAAAGACCTTTAGAATAAGACTAATATTGAATTATTATTTTGCGAAATATTACATTTACCTAGCCGGTACTTTGTATGTAAAGTTTGAAGAACTTTGTGGTATAATTCAATAAACTTATGGTTGCATATGGTGGTGATTTCGCCCAATTTATTTAAAAAAAAATTACATTTACCTAGCTGGCACTTTGTATGAAAATTTTGAAGAACTTTCTAGTATAATTCAATAAACTTATGGTTGCATATGGTGGTGATTTCGCCCAAATTTTTTTTTAAACATTACATTTACCTAGCTGGCACTTTGTATGAAAATTTTGAAGAACTTTCTAGTATAATAAAGTAAACTCTATGGTTGCATGTGGTGGTGATCTTCCACCCCTTGAGGTTCGTGGTAATAAACCCGCAATATTGGTTTAAGATGAAAAAAAAGGTTCATCCGCATTTTACAAAAAAACCTTGGCTTTTTCAATAATCAATCTGTGGTCCTTTATTAATAAGTGATAGAATAGAAAGAGCGAGGCGGTCTCGAACTCACGACCTGCACATGCAAACCCCAAGCAAACAACCACCTGAGCTCGGTGCATATTCTGTTTGAACAAATAGAGTTTCTTGTATTTAAATTGCCATTCGTCCACTCTAAAGGGAGTCTTCAAATTGAGCCTATAGTAACGTTAGTAGACAAGCAGTATATTATGGAGTCTTACTTACACATTATACCAGGGACCGAATTATATATGAGATTGGTTTGCATCCAACATTATTTCCTTCCAACAAATATTCACGCTAGCAGTTATTTCTTAAGCATACATTTTTTGGTTTCTTTACACTTTTTGGTTTTGGTTGCATGATTTCTTTTTGTCAGGCCTTCTGTAACGTGATAGAGATGGATACACGTACGTCTTCACTTTTTTGTTTGAACTGCATGATATCCTTCTACAAACACGAATTAAATATTAAGATCGGAGCTCTAGGACGTTGCCTACGTTTTCTTTGTATATACGTACACACAGTGTGAATTCATCGACATAGTATGTTCTTCAAAACATTGACTCGACCTGGCCATGCAAACAATGATAACTTTTCAAAAATATTCAAGATCTGGTTGTCGTCGGGCAAGCCGACGTTGAACGACGACTTGCTCATCAGTGAGATTCTCATGCTACTGTCAGCACTATCGTTGTGCACCGTGTATCTCCATGTGCGTGGGCGACCTTGCCAGGGAGAATGGGCTACCTCACGAGGGAGCAGCTATCTGGAAAGCCATGATGCCACCCCCACAACAACATGTGATCCAGGCTTCAAGCGATGTCTGCACATGAGGTCTTGAGCCACATCACAACGTCCATGGATAAGTGAACAACAACCACAACTTCAGGAATCACATCGACACAGAATGTGCTTCTGCTCGTTGTACAACACTCTGAAGCCCCAAGAAGAGCTGCGGGGAGCATGGCAAAAGCTTCCTCTCCTTAGAGAAAATAAAGCAAGTTCTTTCACAAAATAGTACTACGTAACTGAGTTCGTTGAGCTTTTAATTCTGGTAATCCAATTCATAGTTTGGCACCATTGCTTTCTCCATAGTTAACTAGCAAGGACATTGCCATCTATGAATACAAGAACAAAACAATTGGTGCACAATGCTATTGTAATTTGGAAGTAGCTACCTACTAGGTCAAGCTACTGCCGCTGATGTATAGATGTGATATACATGTAAATGTCATGTTATTGTCCTGATGTATATATCTAGATGGTTAATGTGTATGCAGTAGCGTGAATGTGTTAAAAATTAAAAGAACTCTTAAATAGGTGAATGTGCATATATGTAGATGTGTTAAATTTCAATGTTTTTCGTTCTTTGTCCGTTGTCATCATCATGATAGTCTTTTAATCCTGGATCTTCCGTTGCAACGCACGGGTAATTTTTCTAGTATTTTTATGAAAAAAATTACATTTACGAGGCTCACACTTTGTATGAAAATTCTGAAGAACTTTTGCTTATTTTTTTTGATTGAATCAGCGGACTTTTTCGATTATTAGTAAAGTTTTCGTCTGTGTCATGTGCTTGATATATACAAATTCCCATTCCTAAATTTGAATATGTTGATATTAGGCTTGTTTTGAAGAGCTTACTATGAAAAAATATAATAACTAAATAAATTTGTTTTTTCACAAGGAAAATTAAAAGGATGGTGATATATTTGTTTGTGGTGCATTTGTTTTGGAAAGTTGATAACATATGCATGCTAGCTGTCATCATTTCAATAGTGGGTTCAAAGGAATCTGGCTCAATAGGAGAGAGAGAATGAAAGAGCAAAATGGGATAATACACGGACATGCACACGCATGTAACCCAGATTTTTCACCTCGTGGCTCGTATCCCCACGCTCGTTAACGGCAGAGATCAGGGCCGGTCCTGAGATTTTGAGGGTCCGGGGCAAACTAGAAAATGAGGCATTTAATATACATAGCATCAAGATTTATATTATTCTGAAGTTTTTCTATCGCATATGATAACATGATGTTATCCATCTAAAAAGACAGGGTGCAATCCAACAGATGAAAAATACGATGAGAGACGAAGCCTTCAAGAGTTTGTTAATAAAGCAATTTTGAAAATAATACATGCGAGATTACTGACCCAATGATGATTAAAGATGACATCAATAAGACCGAATTAAGCATTTGGCCCCTCACACATGGGTGTGAGATGAAGCAAATATTAAGTAGGATGGTATAGCTAGTGATTGAAATTTATGTTAATAAGAACATCCGTATGCTATCTTATGGCCTTTTCAAAAATAAAATCAGGTTAGACAGATAGGCAAACAATAATCTTATCTTGTGCCAAAATCGTTTCCGGCCCCTCAATTCTATAGTTTTATAGTTTTTCTACAAGCACAACACTATCAGATCTAGACTGATTTGACAAGATCAGGCCAGGTTAATGTGGGAAACCGAATTGAAAACAGGTCGAGGATTAACCCTCGAGTTTCAAGATGACATCAACACAAAATTAAATTCTGCTGGATTAAATTAACACGGTACGGATCTGAATCCTACAACCAATCAGGGGAAACGAACGTTCACCAAAACTCCATGTGTTGTGTTACCTGATGGTGAACCAACAGAAGGCCCAATCAGCCGATCAATCAAATGACCATAGCGTTGTGGTTGTCGCAGAACCCAGTTTGCCCAGCCCCTTGATCCCTAATGCGTGCCGCCACCGCTACTTAGACCAATGACCACGCCGCAGATCCATAGGAAACCACACACAAGAATCCCGGAGATTAAGCGTAATAGATGGAAGGAGTGATCGTTTTTCCTTCGGAAAGGCAAGGGCAATCTCAGCGTACGTGTTGTAGCGTTGTGGCTGCTACTTCTTTTCAGGCCAAGTACAGTACAGAGAAACACCTAGGCAGGGGCCCCCTTGCGTTCAGGGGCCCGGGGCGACCGCCCCTCCCCCCCCCCCCCCCCCCCCCCCCCCCCCCCCCCCGCGCCCTCAGGGTCGGGCCTGGCAGAGATTTAGGTTGCGCGCACAATGAGTTAGAAAAAAATCCACTCTCGGTTGAGGTAGCTTTTCATCATAGTGTTCGCCTCATCTAGTTGTGGTCCGTCTAGTCGATGTGGCTCGATGTGTGCATGCATGGTGCACGTCCACGCCCGGCTCCGATGACCGCCTCCACCGGCCGCCTGTCCAGCTGATTCAACCGGAGGTTGCGGTTGCTCCTCCACTTCGGCTTCACCACCTTTGCTCCATCCAGCCTCCCGAAGTGTCGGTGGTACCAGGGGGTTGCCTGCTCCTCCTCCGGCCAGCTAGCCTAACCCAGGTCCAGTGACAAGCAGCTGTGGGGACCCCGACTCACGAGTCGAGATCGCCGAATGAACGTGCTCAGTGATCCTAAAGATCAATGCTCGCCGTACACATAGAAACTGCATAACAAGAGTCTTACATCCATACATACCGTTTGATACAATAATTGACCTTTGCGGTCAAGTCTTACATATATAGGGCCTTGAAGACCAGCACACCAAACTTGACCAATAGCGGAAATATTGATCGAAAGCATGAACCCATGCCATCAGCCTTAACCTACAGGCATTCTGACTGGGAAAGTCCTAGCTCGCAGGAACGTCACCAAGTTACTGTTCACCATATCCTGTTCTCTCATACCTGGTCAATGAAATAACCAGTGGCAAGTCAATGAGTACTTTGAATGTACTCGCAAACAGCCCATGATATGGATAATGCAGTTGGTATGGTAACAAGTAATATGCAGTATTGATGGATAGCAGCTTAACTGTAAATAAACATGATCATGGATGGATGTGCAACATAATCTAGATGGTATTTAGAAGAACAGGTTACAGATATCAACATATCTGTTATGGTCTGAACCCTTCGGGTTCACCCAATATGCCAAGTCATCAAACTTGGTCATATCAATTCTTTCAAATAACACCATTAAACACACACACTTACTCACACTTGGTTTATGTGGAAACGACTGGACATAGTTTAAGCAGCACCACCCAATTGTCCTTGACCGTGGACACGGCTATTCGAATAGTTTTGCACTCTACAGAGGTTGTACAATGTACCCATGAGATCCGGGAAACTTCTGTGTCATCCACGACTCGCGGTATATAACATACCCGAGGTAAGTACCCGAACAATGCCTTTCCCCTGACGATACTAGACAAAGAGATCCACTCGATTGGTACCCAACCCACATGATGTACGTCTTACGAGCACCGACTCTGGACAGTATCATCCATGCGGGGACCAACGGTGTGCCCGGAACACGTAAAAACGGCATAGTCGCCCTACCTGGCACGACCCCATCACGAGAGTAACCACATATCACTCCCGCCACTAGTAATGTGGCTCTTTGCTAGCACCAACCAAAGTAATCAACAAAGCCCCGTCCCATAAAGGGGTAACGTGGTCACACATGTAAGGTTGGGACGGTCGACACATCATAAATCTAATCTCATTTCCGAAACCACTCACACCAAAATACCCGGTGCACCACTTCTCCAAAAGTGGCCACCTAACTCATCATCACCCTCGGGCATTAGTGGCACCCGACGGGGTTTTCATAAACCTTTGATTTTACCATCATCATGATCATGCTTCTACTATGCTTAGCTCTACTTGTCAACATGATATTAGCATGGCCCTCATAGGTGGTAGGATCATGCTCAAATGCAAGTGCTCCGGAGGAGCCATCAGTAACATTATATCGATGATTTACCAAAAACTCATGATCATATGCAACGGGAATAATTGCTCTACTAGCATGCAAATAATATTTTGCTCAAACATGGTCAAAGGGCTGCTTGCCTTCGCTCACATAAGTCCTCGGGGTCTTCGAGGTCTTCCGGTCCAACTTTGAGTACTCCGTCTACTTCATCCACTATCGTCGGAAACAAACACAGTAAGCCACACAGCAAGCAGAAACAAAAGCGCTACATAAATAGGAGTTATATTTTTCTTGTACCTCTCTGGTCATAAGAAAAATATATGAAGCTTGCTATAGGAGATTTGGACCATCAAGGATTTTTGAATGGATGAAAGGAGGAATGGTGATCTTAAAAGAAGTCTACAGAAAATATTCTGCTAAAAATGAGTGGAGGCTCTCATTTGACAAAGCATGAATTTAGGAATATTTAGGAAGTTGTTTCACTGGATTTGGAGTTGGTATGGACATTCTAGGGATTTTCTAATATTGGATAAATAGCAAAAGGAAGCTATTTATTTAAGGCAGCAGAAACATGCCAGATAAAAATGTTGACCAAGGCTTCAAAAATAGGACATGATATTAGAAGGCTCTGGAATTTGGAATCACTCTATTTAGAGTTGATTTGAATGCTATATGAGCTGCAACATATATTTGACACGCTCCCCTCCCTGGACCCGAACTGCAGCTAGAGCCCAAGGTGCAGAGCACCGTTTCTGCATGCCAGGGAGGTAGTCGCCACCCCTACTACGTGTCCAAAGCCACCCCTGGCTAGAGCAAGGTGTCAAACATGCAAGGCGTGTGTGCCACGACGCACTGGTGGAGTTTGGACCAAAGTGGAGCTGGTTAGACTGGGGTTTGACTGCCATTAAGTTTATACCAGAAAACTTAAGGCTGGAAATGAGGGTGCTTACTGGATAATTCTGGGCATGAAACTATGTCCAGAAGTGTTTGGTAGGAAAGGAGTACACTACTGCAAAGTTTCAGCTCAAGAGGAGGAGGGTAGCTAGTACTTGCTGTACAAAGCTACATTTCAGCCAAAAATCAACTTGTAGATGTGTTGCTCATTTTTCCTACATGAACATGTCATCTCTTGGTTTGGAATGATGCATTGACATAATAGAGATGCTCTGGAAGAATGTGGGGGCTTTGGATTAAGCAGAAGTGGGGCAAGAGGGGTAAAAATGGTGCTGCCATGGTGAAAATGGAGGGTGGTTACAAGGAGTCTTCCTCCAATAATTGTCCAGTGGTCGTGGAAAAGCTACTGGAGTAAAAAAGATAACTAAGGAAGACTGTGGTAAAAGTTTAAGCTCAAGGGTAATGGTGGAAGGGGCCAAAGTAGCCACTTAGGTGAGTGCACACAAGGTGTTTGATGAGTGTCAGGGCAATCAGATGGACTTCAATTGGTATGAAACTTAACAGGATCAAATAATAGATGAAAATAATCTTGGACAGCAAATTTGGGATTTGGTAGGGAAGGTTTCCAATGTAGACTTGAAAAACACATGAAATGGGCAGAAATGACCTTCTGCTTACAAAGCTATTCAAATAAATTCCCACAAATCCAATATTTCGTGTGGGGTCATTATTTGAGCATTAAGGCATTCCCAAAAAGTTTAGGGTCAATTGGAGAAACTTTATAATGTAAAAGTTTCCCAAAGTCAGAAATCAACAGAGAGGGTTTTGAGGGGTTTGAGACAAGTTCTTCTATTATACTTGATACACCACTTGGTGTGGATGCCTTATTGGAGTATCGTCCACAAAATTTGAGCACAATTGGAGACACTTGACGATGTAGAGTTGCTCAAATTTGAATCTGCACAGATAGGGTTTTAGAATAATTAGAAGAATCTAATCAACTTGGATTGAGATGAAACTTGGCAAGATCATCACATATATCATATGTGACATGCTAGAATTTTACAGAAAATTACTGAGAATATTTATTATAGAAATATTCCAAAAGCTTGAAATAGGCAGGAAGGGTTTTGGAGGGGTTTGTCCAATATTTTGAACATGACCATGTATTGAAACTCATATATATGAAATATATATGTCCATTGACTTTTCCTAAATTTTCTCAAATATATTGGAAGCAATAAAAATAACTTTCCTTCATAAGAGACCATTTCTGACCTCACAAGAAGGCATTTAAATAAACTAGTAAAATAACTTTTAAAATAATAATATTGTGGTTTTGGGAAGCCATTTTAATAATGGATTCTAAATAAAATAATTGGTGCAAAATAAATTCCATAATTCGAGGACTTGTAGTACAAATCCCATCTCAGGGGTTTTGAAAGCTTAATTCAAAGAAATGTTTTTTGATGAAAATAATATTTGGTTAGAATAATGTATGATCCTAAACACAGGCATGATCATTAGGCACGAGTTTTGGGCTAAGGAGGTGAGTTTGGAGAGTAACAGGAATTATTGAGAATCAAACACACGCATACAAGCAAGCAAGCAAGCAATAGTCACTTCAAGCATCACAAGCATGCATAAAAATTTTAATTGGTCCTAATTTTTGGGAAAAGTCAAACCAGTGAGGAGAGTTAAAAACAGGGTGTTACAGACAATGGCAATTTTTTCACTATGGCAATTTTAGTTTATGGTTCATGGCGAGTCTAGTTTCTTAATTCCCCGTTTTATAATATGTCAAAATTTAGTTTTAAATGTAGAAAAAAAATAGCTGAAACATATCATGATAACTTCAGTGTAAACACCATGGTAACTACAGTGTAACATTATAGCAACTGTTGTCCGAAAAAAAGGAAACATATTGATACGAGATCGTTTTGAAGATCTAGTCGTGATGGGTTTAATGATAAAAACGGATCTTCAACCGAATTTTTCATTTACAAGATAACATATTTTAAAAACTAAAAATTTAAAATGATACCTACATGCATGCATGCGGTGTGGACATTAATTATTTTACCCACATGCAGGCGTATGTGTTGTTTCACTTACACATCACACAGGATGTGTGGACAACACCCTTTAATGTCCACACATGTAGACGTTATCAGGACCCATAATTATTTATGTACAAAGTGAATAGTAAATTTAGTCGTGAGTGAACAATTTGTCGACGGAAATCTGTGTGAGCATCTCCAATGAGAGGTCATCAAGTCCCTGAAGATGCCACCCCGGATTAGTCTATTTCATTTCAATTTGTTAGTTTATTCTTAAACATCATTCAGGCGTGGTGTAATAGTTCTAGCCTACTCAGCACAATGGAGCTAATTACGCTGCACCACAACTTGATTATATCGTACAAAAAATTACCAATTTTTAGCTTTACAACACAACGTCATACTACCTTTATCCTGGTTTATTAGCCCCCCCTTATACTTTGGGGGCAAATCTTGACCTTTGATTTAAGTAACCAAAATAAGTTATATACAATAAAAATAGTATGATTGAAAACTTGTTTTGGTCGTGAATCCAGCAGTATGAATTTTTTGACATGTAAATTATATTTTGTTAATCAAGTCTACAGTGAAAAATTGACACAAAATACGAAAAAGACCAATAAATCCGGACGACGGTAGTAAGGGAAAACACAAATATCTACCCTCTTTAACAACAATGCTGACCATTCAAACCCACATGTAAGGCCTTACGGCACAAAACTCGACATGCAAGCATACAACCCACCACAATCTCACTTAGCCTTGACTTAACTATTGCCTCCACTTGGAGGCCAAACCCGACCCCGACCGTTAGATCTAAACCCTTGTGTGATGCACACGTGGCACCTTAAAGGCAGTCGGATTGATCTACCTTTGCCTCTAATTAATAAGCTCAAAATGAACCCAACCGCGCTGGCATGTGCATCCTCGGCATGATGCTCTCCCGGACCTTCTATGTCTACCATGGCCTGCACATCCGGGGCCATGTCCTAGGCATATTTCTCGATGATGTCTCTGTATCGCCCATAACACATGTCTTTAGCCACTAGAACCTTGTCAAGATCGATGTTAAACTTTTATTTTCAAAATCTTGTAAACATGCAGTCAAAAAATATATTAGATTTATAATAGAAACGTACAATATGTTTGGAAAACAAAAGGTAGACATAAAAAAATATATGGTTTTAAAGAAGTATAAAAAATGTGTATGGAAAAAATGTTAACCAAGTATTCAGAAAATTTTAAACTTGTATTTATAAAATGTTGAACATGTATTCAGAAAAATGAATTAGTTATATACCAAAAATATACTATATGTAAGGGGGAAAAGGTAGCCAGAAGAACATAAGATTACAGAAAATGTATTATCATGTATTAGAAAAAGGTTAAACGTGTATATAGAAAATGTTTCTTAAATATTCGAAAAATGTTTAATGTATACTGAAACCCAAGAAAAACAGAAAAATAGAAATGGAAATAAAGGAGCAAGAAAAACGAGAAATTAAAAAAATAAAAAAACCAAGTGAAAACCAGGAGAAAATGTAAAAACCAATGAAAAGACAAAGAAAGGACAAAAATCCGAAGAGAACAATGAAGAAACAAAAAACAGTAAGAACCATGAAAAGGAAGAAAATAGATGAAAAGAAATAAAATCATAAAACGAAGAAAACAGTAAATAAAGTCTTATAAGAAAACAAAAAAGAGAAGAAAAATAAACAGAGGAAATGAACCCAACAAACGAACAAACCCAAGGCAATTGAAATTGAGCGAACGAGAAAAACGAGCATTGAATATAGGCTGCCCAAGTACCCACAGGTTTTGGAATCCATCAGCGAGACGGAAGCATATTTAGCGTTAAGCGAGACATAGTTGCCGCTTCAAAGAGGAGTTCGGACTCCGCTTGGCTCGCTAGATGGGCTTAGTTCGTTCAATAGTGGTAATTTATTCGAAAGGTTATATTCGTTTGCTAGTTTTTCGTATATTCGAACATGTATTTGAAAAAATTGTACCATTCAAAAAAATGTTTCAATGTGTATTTGAACAATATTCGAACATGTATTTGAAAATCGTTCAATGTGTATGAAAATGGTTCCACATGCATGCAAAAAATGTATAACGTGCATTTAAAAAAGACCATGCGTATTTGGGAAAAGTGAAAAAGAGAAATAAAAACCCGATGAGAACCATAAAAAAACATATTAAAAACACCAATCAATCAATAAAGAAAAACAGACGAAAAAATATACATAAAAAGAATGGAACCTTCCACATGGTTCCCAATACCGCTACCCTCTGAAGAGTGGACACTGGACAGTGAGGGGTCAGACAGATCATGGCAGCATTGAATGTTTCTTCTGAAAAAATATGAGCGCTGAACTTGTTCTGGTGATGAATTCTGAGCGTTGAACTTGTTTCAGTCAAGCATATGTTTCTATTATGTCAATTTCTCATATAACTCTATAACCTCAGAAAACAAACTGTTCTTCCCCCTTTTTAATGACTTTGCGCTCTAGGTGAGGCTCGACCATTCCCAATAGACAGCAGAGGCATTGCTGGGAGTGTCCCGAAGGATTCGAAGCAAATGCCACCAAACGCATGACCATATTGGACTGCCCAGATTACAAATTTGCAAGTTGAAAAGAACAATTTGATCAAGTGATAAATTGATCATAGAAGATGCTAGAGGATAAGTGAACTGTTATTTTCCGAACGAAAGGCTCCCGCCACGTTCCATTCCATTCATGAAACCACCAGTTTCTTGCAAGATTCAGTGCATCACCCCTATGAGGTAAACTCTAAAACTACAACAGCAAAAGTAGAGGCTTTACAGAACCATGAATAGCAGCCAAGATGCAGATATTATCAGCTTTAGTAAATTTGGCAAAACTGAGAATTTAGCAAACTGACATGAGGTGTCTCTGGACAGAAGGCTTTAGTAAGAGAGGCACTTTCAGCCGCAACACCTGAAAACCAGATCGCATGCAGCGGCAAAAAGATGTTTTCAACCAACACCACGTAACAGCATAGGAAACAATATTAGTAAAGTCATATTTTCTTCAGATAACCACAGCCTAGAAACGTGCAAGAGATCAGCGCCAACCGAAATCCCCGGTAAACTGGAGATCTCAGACCACTGATTCGCTGTGCATGCGGTCTAAAGCTCTAATCGATCTACCGGAGGACCAACTTGGTACATGTGTTGACTTCCGGGTAGTTATATGCAATTTCCTCAACGGAAAATCGTGATCATATCCGTACTTTTTCTTCACACGGACTAAAAGCTAACTAAAAACTGACATGTGGCTAGAACGTTCCACCTTAATTACTCAGGCGACACTAACTAGTTTATGAGTTCATTTCAAATGGTACTATTGATCACCATCTTCGTTTTGAAGGCCTGTTACTGTCATGGGATGATCACACAAGGATTGTACTTGAAGTTGCTAGAGCCCTTCCTTATCTTCATTCATCTGCTTCCATGCCAAATTATCACAGGGATATTAAATCATCCAACATACTTCTTGATGATAATTTAACAGCAAAGGTATCAGATTTTGGAGCTTCGAGATACACCCCAATTGACAAAACAGGGTTGACTACAGCTGTGCGAGGAACAATAAGCTACTTAGAAGTTAGAACCAATGTACTATTATACTGGTCGCCTAACAGACAAGAGTGATGTTTTTAGTTTTGGTGTTCTCCTTATAGAACTCCTAACTAGAAAAAAAAACATGCCTCTACCGTAGTGGCGGTGATGGTGTTGGTCTTCTTTCATATTTCGTTTCGCTACTAGCAGAAGGCAATCTTGATGAGCTAATTGATCCCCAAGTCATGGAAGAGGGAGATGGAGAAGTCCAGGAAGTTGCTATCCTGGCAGCGATGTGCATTAAATCAAAGGGAGAAGAGCAACCTACAATGAGGGAAGTGGAGATGAAACTTGAGATTCGGAGAACTAACATGCATGTGGCACCTGATACTGTTGCACCAAGGAGATACGACAGGGATCAAACTGGGTCTCTATAGATGCCTACTGAAGCAGTTGTTGTGGAAGCTAGCAGGCAATACATTATGGAGGAAGAAATATTGTTGTCTGCAAGTTATCCTCGATGATCTTGCTGCAGTGTCCTTGACAACTAAATGGTCAATATATTTGTTTCTAAAGCATTGCAAGCGAACCGAAGAATAAGGCGGCAACGATACAAGTCGTCTGCTTCTTCGCCTTCTAAATTATTTCTGGAAACCAATTAGCAACTGCATCTTTCAACTCTTCTACATATGAAGTGTGTGCTGGTTACTCTTCCATGTCAAATGATTGGATATCAATAGTTTTGGTTTCAGGAAATAAAGTATAATCTTCAATACATTGATGTATTGACTATCAAACAGAAATTTGTGTTTATGTATGCTTGCCGTAATACAGCAAATTTTTCCTCCAATATTGATTGTTATATAGATTAAGATGAGCTCCCTCCGATCCAATATATTTGAAGTTCTAGGTTTGTCCAAGTCAAACTCCTTTAAGTTTGACTAGTTTTATAGAAAAAAATTGCTAATATCTGTAACATCAAATATATCTAGTATGATATACATATGTTATAATGAATTTAATGAAGCTAATTTGGAGTGCATGATCTCCAAGACAGTGCATGACTGGAGTTATAGAACCCAGAGATATGGAGCTTCCAAACTGCTCTATCATACTCTTCGGAAAGAGAGACATGGATCTGTCCGAACACAAACCATAATCTCATGAGCCTATCATCAAAGTCTCTCCAGAAATTCACTTTAACATCTATTCCGTTCCATCTCAGATTTGACCAACATTATCATTGTGTTCATTACAGATAAATTAAAGTTCCCATAAATGAATAGCAAGGAAAAAACATATGTTCCACTATGAAGCAAGGATAATTGAATTATGAACCAAGGCAAAACCATATATTCCACTATGGAGATAAACAATTAACATGAAAATTATCAGATCCAAGTTATTGACTTAAAGAACCATCATGTTGTTTGTTCTTTCTCACTGTCAACACTATCTATGTCCACATCATATACCAGCTTTATTGATCACATTATTGTTCTCCCTTACGTAATTATCTCGAAGGTAACCGTTCAACCCACAAAAAGGGAAATAATAGCCATGTGCAGGTAAGAAGTAAATGCAATAGGTCATACTGCTGTCCAAATGGAGTCAGATTCTTCGTACTGGAAACAGCAGAGAATCCACCTGCAGAATCTTCAGTATCTAGTTAAACATGCAAGCATGCATATGCACAAAAGTTAAATAAACTTAGTCAATCAGAAAAAAGCGTTGAATAATTATGAGACAGAACACTAATTTGGTTGAGCCTGAATGTGAGTATCACTGCATTGCTAAAAAAAATCACTAGCAAAAAATGTGCAGGCCGCACTCAAGCAAGGTTAGTGATGGATAAACGGTCGCCATTCCAACCATGGTGCAGGCCACACTTGCCAAAATGTGCAACACTCCTCCTAGGTCCCCTCAGACTGTAAACAGTTGCCATTTCAACTATGTATACACAGTTGCCATTTCAACTATGTATACACAGTTGCCATTTCAACTATGTATAAACAGGGCAAGGTAATGACTGGTTAAAAAAAATCACTCCTCCAAACGATGGATACACAGTTGCCATTTCAACTATGTATACGGATAATCAGTCTCTTGGATTCTCCCTTATAGGGATAAAAAAAGCATCCCCTTCAGGTGGCGCACAAGATTCTTCATCATCGGCAAAGAAGGGAACCTAGAGGAATAACAAAAAAAAAAGTTAGCATCACATTCAATGGTTACCTAAAGGAAGAAATAATAAAGCAAACTATATAACCAGTCATTACCTTGCCCTGTGACATAGGAACCACCATGGATAATGTTCCGCTAGGAAGAGGCTTCTCAGCAACCTGCAGGGCAGCAAAATGTTTTGGTCAAGCAAATGTTGTTCTGTTACGTTATTTGCTCATACCTCTACATAATCATAGTAGCACAAACTGCTAGCAATTACTGCTGTAAAAGAAATGCTAGTAAACCGAAAGGAATTGAGCAAGAGCCACCAGAGATACATGAGTACATGACCATATTGGACTGGTTAGTGGTTATATGTCAAACATGCAACCAGACATTGCAAATTCATAATTAAAAAGAATAATGTGATTAAGTGACAAGCTGATCATAGTTGTTGCCTCAGGATAACAGAATTATGAACCAAGTCAAAACCATGTGTTCCACTATACAGATAAGCGATGACTGATCTGGACATCTGGTTCAGCGTGAACATGATATGAGAGCAAGCTTGAAGTTTAACTAGGCAGATTGTTAAACGTTGGCTTAAACACATGGAGTAAATATCAATGTGTTACTTGCAAAGCAAAAGATGTATGAAAATATATTGAGGGCTGCGTCATAGGAATAATATGATATGTGCAACGAATTTATGAACAATAGAATAGAATGCTTACTATTAGAACAGAATAGGAAGATAATTGGATATGATGATTGCAGGGGAATAGAATGCTTACAGGTAAAAGAGGCTTTATGTGCTCCTAAACAACCTTCAAGTCATTCCAGGGTCAGATGAGTCGAATATACTACCAGCATACGGAGAAAGCTGGAGTTTGGTTGTGACTTGTGGTCCAGTCCATGAACAGACCAGCTCAACATTTCAGACCTAACAGCAACCAGCACAGAAAAATAAATTTGCTATATGTACCTGATTGTGCACTCCATGACTCCTTTCTTAGCTAATTAAGCTCTCCTAATTTCGTTGTGCAGTCATGTTCGATCATCTTCTTACAGTGAATGATAACAAGCACATAAAGAAAACTTTAGGCCATGATAAGTGAATTATATTATATCTAATTAAACACATTAACAACAGTTAAGAAAACTTCATATTTTGTTGTTCAGTGAAGTATCAATATCTCTGTGCCAAGGTTTTCCAGTTGCGACTCATGCGAGTCGCTCAGGGGTAGCGACTCGGAAAGAGTCGAGACTGTAGTTGCGACTAGTCGCAACTCGCTTTTCGAATCGACCTTCTTGTTGCGACTCATCGACTAGTCCACAACTAGTCGCGACTAGTCGAGCAACTCGAAATCCATGCTCTGTGCCTGTCTAAAATTTCACCAGCTACAAATCCTATAATACTGCAAGCATGTAACTCAAGAGTAGATGAGTTCTAAGAAATACAAGTGGCTAAAAATAGAAACACCATGCAAGAAGCATACGAAACTGAAGAAGATAAAAGCATGCACATGATAGCCAAACAATATGAACTTATGAAGTATTGTAGAAACCATTAGTACTAAATATTAGTTTCCAAATTAGTACTAAATATTAGTTTCCAATCATACAACAGAAAAGAGATACTGATGTCATTAGACATGGTAAGACAACAGTAAGAGGCATTGATCATCAACACGCATTAAGCATCTCTGAATGTTAAAGATGCATAGAAAGCAGTACTTCAGTTAAACAAAGTAAACATGACAGTCTCTTAATAATAAATGTTGCAAATGATCTTGAAACAATAAACTCTATCCATATCAGTGAGTTAAAAGTACACCATACATTTCGGGAATGTTAACCCCAAGTCCAAGGCGATGTCTCTGAATAGAGAACTATTCTACAAAACTGAGATAAAGGGTGAAAGACTATTTATATCACAAACCGTGTATGAATCAACCGAAACATGCCAAACAACACTACAACAAGGGCATCATGAACGCCAAAATTTGTGTGCCTATAACCCCATCATGCAGACGATGTGTCTTTAACATGGTACATGTATGCAAAACTCAAGCAAAGCTCCCGGTCACGCCGATCGCCCCAACCACCCCATCCTTTGAAACCAGCCTGATACCCCGGTTGTTTCCTAATGATGTGGACTGGCCAATCAGCTTTGATGTTAGGAACCTTGTCGATCGCATCTAGTTCTATGGCTCCTGCACCATTATCCACACAGACATTGCTGGAGTCCTGGCCTTGGTGCAGGCCGCACTTGCCAAAATGTGCAGCACTCCTCCTAGGGCCCCTGAGACTGTAAACGGGAGCTTCAAACGACGGATACACCGTCGCCCACATGGTTATATCCCAATTGTACTCATCGAAGTCACAGAACTGCTTAGCCTTGGCATGAATCTTCCTCCACACAGTCCTGTTGAAGGCATATCCAATGTTACCCATCTTCTCGGCAACCATGCTCTCCCAGCCTTCCCCTTTCGCCTTGACATCGGACGGCGCCAAATTGACGGCATAGCATTGGGGGCACTTCTTCGGCTTCAAATCCACAAGCAGCTGCGCGTTGCGGTATGCATTGGGGAAGATGTAGTGGTCCTCCTCGATGAAGAGGATGTGCCCATCGAAGTCCCTGGTCTCCTCCAGCCCATCCCACACGGTGTTCATCATCCACCACCAGTGGTGCTTGAGCGACACGATCCTCGGGGAGCGGTGGTTGCCGTACTGGTCCGGCTCGCCCCGGCACCGCTTCTCGGCCGCCCTGTCCTTGTCCCGGCAGTCCCCGGGCGCGACGCCGGGGAAGGAGTCCGGGAAGAGGTGCGGCGAGTAGGGCGCGAAGATCTGCTTGACCTGGCAGAAGGCGATGCCCTTGACGATCTCGTCCATCTCGGGGAAGTAGCCGTCGTGGCTGACGACGAGCAGCGCCTCGCCGATGCCGTCGACGCGGGAGAGGCTGTCGACGACGAGGCGGAGGTAGCGGGGGCGATTGTGGACGTAGAGGACGATCTTGAGGTGGCCGTCGGGGAGGCCGGGGAAGCGGCCCGCGTTGCGCGGCGGCAGCGCGTTGCGGGCGGCGAGGGAGAGGGACAGCGCGCCCTGGCGCGGCAGGCGCGGGGTGAAGGACGGGTCGAGCAGGATCTTGCGCTGCGCGGCCGTGCGGTTGCGGGCGGCCGCGCGCTCGGAGGCGGCGGCGGCGGCGGGCGGGGCCGGGCCGGCCCCGCCGTGGCTGGCGCGGAGGAGCGAGACGAGGGCGAGGACCGCGAGGACGACGGCGGCTAGGAGCGGCGCGGCGCGGGAGCGGAGGCGCGCGCGGTGGTGGAGGGCCATGGCGGCGGCGGCGGCGCCACCTCTCCGGGATCCTGGTGCGGCGGCCGGATCTCTGAGCTGGGCGGGGGGTGGAGTTTGTTGGCTGGTGGTCGATTGGGCGGAGGAGGGGGAGCTGCGGAAGGTGGACTGGGTATTCGTTGGCGGCTGCTGTTTGCCGTCCTTTTTCTTCTCCTTCTTTGGTTTTTTTCTTTTGAAAATTCTTCTCCGGCTTTTTTCTTCTCTGAGGGAAAAATAAAGTATTCCCCAACTTTGTTTGGTGAGAGGAAAGAATAGCTGAATCTGACTCCTCCCTGGGTGTAACTACAGAAATCCTGTTGTGCTCCTTGTAAATGGGATGTGTGATTATTATTATTATAATGTTGGTAATTATTATTGTATCCTTTTTAGTGGTTTTTCTTGGAGAAATATTATCTTGATCTCCAAAAATATTACACGACACGTCTACAAATATTACACCATAGATACGTCTACAAATATTACACGACACGTTTTACATAATTACTATGAAGATGAAATGTCATATTGAAGGTTGTGCTATACGTATGCCTTAGAAGTTATCTTGACAAATATGAAAAAGAAGCCTTAGAAGCTATCTTGACAAATATGGAAAAGGAGCCAACGGCATGCACATGCAGTCAAGCCTCCTGTATTCGTTCGTAACTCGCGTGTTTGGTAGCCCGCATATACCCAATCAAGTCGAATTGGGTCAAGAAAAATATGTTTGGTTGCATGTGGGATGGGTTGATTCGCATCGGCACGAAACTTAAAGCAGCCGAGAGCCTGCCTTGCTGGAACCCGAAAAAGGCAGTTTCCAACGAGCCAGGCTGCGTGCGACGCAAAGGGGATGCAACTCACACACTTGGGGCAAGCCGAAATCGAGTGAGGATGGCGGAGATGGAAATCGAGTGCGCTGGGAGGCACCAAATCTAGCCTCACCCCCCCCCCCTCATTTACCTAGTCATCACTACCTCCAGCACAAGCACTTCCTCTAGCCTCACCACCAATGACGGCGGTGACTCGGATATGCACAAGCGGCTGCAACACTCTCCTATAGTAGGAGTTGTTGCTCCCCTCCCTGTTGGCTACTGTATGGTCGTCCTTGACTCACCATGCCCCCCGGGTCGTCGTTGTCATCTCTGATGCTGGTAAATAACACCTCCTTTGATGAGGACATGGCTACCTTGGATACGACCAAAAATATTTCATATTTGCATATTTATGAGAATTGTTGAGCGCTTGCACGAACAATGAAGATAAAGAAAGAGGAAATTATTAGGTGTTGTTCAAGAAGTCCTATCACATCAGAGCAAATATTGCGTGTTGTTCAAGAAGTTTTTTCACATCACTTTTAGCCTGAGAGAAGATAAAGTCCAAATCTCTCACGTTGTCGACTCAGTTTCGGACTGCACAGACACACATGTCTTAAAACGTCAACAATGTTTGCATACGCACTCCGAATTGGGTGATTCTTTTTTCTTCGGAAGTAAATTTTACCTACGTTCCATCCTAATTGTAATCACTTTAAAATTCGTTCGGGGCATGGAAATAATGACAAATAATATGAGGTTGCATAAAAATCCAAGTCAAACTATAACTCCAAAGGTGTTGCATCACCTCCACTCGGGCCCATGGACCTTGTACGACCTATGGTTGGTTTTAGGCTGCCTTGGACATCCTCCCACCTCCTTGGCCTCCACCCCTTGCTCCTATATAAGTAGATCAACCTAGTAGCTTTTTGTTTAGGATTTGTTTAGTTAAAAGTTAGCCATTGCAACTTCGTGTACTTCGTTTGTGTCCGACGACCAGACCAATACCACTTTCGGATCCCCATCCTTATCAATATTTCACATATATATATTTGCAATATTTAGATTGCTTTTATCATATTCTTGCTTGTTCTTCAATTGCTTGCAGGAAGAGACCTTTGTGGTCAGGTTGATCGTGCTTCGGCGTGGTCAATAACCTTTTGGAGTTGGTTTAGCGATTGCTAAGGCGCAACGTCGTGCACGTTTGTAGTCGGATCGTCATATTCATCTCCAATAAATCGATAGCTACCATCTCATCAAAAGATCGAGACTCTCGCCTCTATCACCCTTCCCCTATGTTTGGTTGTTATGCATGCATCACACACAGTTTGATCGAAGGATCTCATATACATGTGTCGTCTTAGGGCCTCCCTGCATTAGTGATTATTCACGCATCAGAAGATAATAAGCAATAGTATTCACGTAGTACATTGCCATGAAAACCATGTCAGTAATATCATGAGGATCCATAATAAGATGAATGATTCAACAAGTCTCAGTCTCCACATGAGTATAGAGCTATACACCCTTATCTTACAACTTAGAATTCATCTTACAACATTGATAATGAAATGAATATGAAGGTGTAAGAACAAGAAAGATCTCTAACAGAACGATCTCTAAAAGTTCCTCTTCCCCGGATATTTCCTCTTTTGTTCTAGATGGAGTGGCAACGGTTAGGTCTCTCCGACGCTCGGTTGCCCTTCACAAAAGTTTTTCATGTAGATGAGGGGGAGCTAGTGGCACCTGGTAAACCTGCTGGTACAAGCACTTGCGCTCGTATCGTTGGTCGTCTTGCACTCTGTTACCGCTCATGCACATCTTCACTGACCAATGATATCTCAGAAGAGAGAAAGACTTCGCCGAGAGGTAATTAAGTAGGCCATTGAAGCCTTAATTAAGCCTGCATTCTTCTATCTATGATATTCTATCCATGAAAGGGAGAAGCTCAAGTCGAAGGCATTCGAATTATAGATTGAGTTGATCTCATTAACCAATTCTAGTGTCCAAAAACTACCATGAAATCTCTTGCGAAAACAAACCATTCATGAAACTCATGCAGGAGCATGCGGTGGTCACATTAATGGACATGCGCTAGCTAAGAGAACTTCTTAAGTTAGGGTACTATTGGCTGGCTTACTATGGGGAAGGGGGGAAGGCAAGCCGCGTATGGATTGATCCCTAATTCAGTTCATTTTTCATGGTTTTCTTTCCATCTCACAACTTCCATTTCTTGAGCCGACCTTGCCCGCTGGAGGTATGATTCCGATCTTTGAATCGAATTGGATTTTTTGTCTTAAAGTGAGGGCGATGAGTGGGGAAGGAAGCTGACGATTTTATTAGTGTGTAAGGTGGCCCCGAGAGCAGAACCAAGGCCGGCCGTTTCGAGTGCCTTGCGGCGGCAAAAGGATTAGGACGCCCCCCCCATGCTAAGGTTCCATGCGGTCCGGCCGCATTAGGTTAGGGAGCTGGGCGATAATAGCTCCTCCGCATCCCAAGCACGCTGCCCTCCGGCAGCCCTTTCGGGGGTTCCTTAGGGACCGATTCACTCTGCGTAGATTGACTGAACGCAGAAAGCCTTCCACTGGCAGGCGATCGTGTTTTTCACAGGATTTCTCGTTACTCATGTCAGCATTCGAAAAACCCCTAGTATATGAAAGAATGAAAAGGTGCTTTCGCTCTTGTGGAATAAGAAGCCCTCGTACCTTAATGAAAGGAAAATTGTAACTTTTCGTTAGGTATTTGACCAAATAGGAGGTTTGATCCTGGGAGCAGACTCCCCATACCCAGTATGGAGCCGGTGTCAACTTCGGCGTTTCCGAGGGCGAATCCACTTTGAATTTGATAAATGTATTGATTGTGAAGTATGTGTTCACGTATGTCCGATAGATCTACCCGTTGTGGAATGGTAATGAGGATAAGGGCCTCCAAAAAACTTCTTTTCGTTCTATGAACTTTAAGGTGTATGAAGTCTCATAGTTAACTCTTGCAGTGGAACGATAGAGACTCCATTTCACTTAGGTTGATTTAATTTAGACCAGAGGCAAACCTAAGTCAAGGTAATCCTCCTTTGAAACACTTTGGTATTGCTCCTAGATAGATCATAATACAAAAAATCAATCAGAGCACAGGGAGCCCCATAAATAGGCCTTGGTTCCGCGGCAAGTCCTTCTTAAGCATGTGATGGAGCTCAAAAACGGCGTTAGGCCATGAGGGCAACTGATGACCATTCGGTTCCAACATGGAAGTTGCTCTATATGACTTGATTTGGTGTAATTCGGTTGCTTTCCTTCCATAAATGTTATTTCCTGCCAAACAATGGAAAAGTGAGTTTTCTTCTCTCTTAGAGTATCAGCGTTAGAAATAATTGGGAAATAACGGAAACCAGATGAAAACCAAGCCAAAAGTCCTTATAAGAAGTCATATATTCTCTAGCCATCAAGTGTGTGGGAAGGGTTCTCCATAACACTCTCAAATTTTGACCACACCCTCCAGGGGCATGTGAAGACACCATGCTAGGTCCCGTAAATTACGGACCTTGTATGTTTTTCGTGGATTTAAATGACAACATAACGCAAGTGAGGGTCTAGCCTTGTTTCTCTCGTGCCCATACCTCCTCTACTTTGGTTGCGCGCCAGTTTTTTTGGTGGCTTAAAAAGTAAGCCGCCTTCTTCCCAGCTTTTCTCATAAGTCGGTTCCTTCATTTGTTGGGGCTTCTGAATTAGTTATGGGATACCATTGGCTGGGTGCATTCCAGTTATGCAGAGGCCGGGTGTAATGCTTAAGCCTTTTAAGTAATAAAACGTCCCTTATCGAAAAAAAAGTTATGGGATACCAAATTATAAGCCTCAACAAACTTAGAAAGCGGCTTATTTTTTAAGTTGGGAAGATGCACTTATTTTTTTAAGTTGTCCAAAAGAAATGGCCCTGCATATGTTCTAGGCTTCTAGGTTCGATTGATCATGCGGTCCAACAAAAAATCTGTTGAGGCACACAAAATATTGTCACTTGCATCTCGGTAAAAATCCTAACAATGCATTGCCTCCCATTCTTGCAAACACACCATTAATATTTATCTTTATGAATAGTTTCCGACTGTAGAATCATGTGCATCAGCGTACGGGAGGCAACTTAGAATTCATTTGATTCAACTCCTCAAGAAATCTTAATGTGAAGGAAAGAATGAATGACGGGATTTGACATTTATTCTCATGAATCCTCTTCCGACGAGGTTTAAAAAACATACATATGAGATTCATTACAAAATGATATTTTTTAGTGGGCCACACCAAATGCCGCCAAAGGAAACAAACTTCATATGTTCAACACGGACCGGGCCCGGTACGGACTAATCGTGCCCGGGCCAGGTATGTCCTTGAGGGGTACCCCTTGCCCTTGAGGGTCACTTTGGATGGACTAAGATCGCCATGTGTTTTTTTCCTGTACATGTACTTCAGCTTTTAGATAATTTATTTTCATATGTTTTCTCCGCTTTTCGGTTTTTGCCCGTTTTCATTAGGTTTTGGACGTTTTTTTTTTCAAAAACGATTTTTTTTCTTTCACGAGAGACAAAGATTTGCTTCTATTGATCATATTTGCTTCCTTGAGAGACATATATTTGCTTATTGTGAAGACAGATTTTACTTCCGCGAGAGGCACAACTGTATCTATCAAAAACAGGAAAAATGCATTTTTTCTTCTTCTTCAGTGAGAGCCGCAAGTTTGGTTACCGTGAAGACATGGATTTGCTTTCATGAGAGACACGAAAAAGGGAAAAAAGTGAGAAAAGCTGTGCCTAAGGCTCGATTTTTTCTTTTTTTCAATTTTCCTGTTTTTTCCGTGAAAAATAAGTTCACATAAATCTATTTACATGGATCTAGTTTCAAAGATCTCAAAGTGAGAAATTCAATGATAAAAACGGTTTACAATTTAAACGCATGGTTTAAGAGATAAACCATTTGAATAAATGAATCTACAAAGAAATAGAAAACTTTTAGGTTGAGTTGGCGCACATGCAGTGTGCCATTAACCCATTACTCACAACCTGTATTGGAAGTGGTCTTTGAAAGGGTATCCCTTAATTAGTGATTTTGTAGTTTTTACGTTTTTTTTAGGTACTGTGTTTTTGTGTCTGATAGGGACCTTGCGACGGGCCTCCATAGGCGAAATCCTCACGATCCACAAACCCGAAGGCCCGCACCACCGTCTAAACCCATCCGTCAACCGCCAGCCCATCCATTGGACGAGCTGCCTTCGGCTGAACCCAGCCGCCAGCCCGCGAGCTCGCACCACCGTCTCACCCGCCGCTCCGACCGACCCGAGCCGAGCGAGTAGGGTTTGCCTCGCCGCCGCCGCCGCTCGACGTGCACGCGATGGCGGCGCTCGTGGAGACGAGCATGGGGGTGGTGCGGGAGGTGCTGGGCGACTCCGTCGTCGACGAGGTGGACGAGCCCATCGTCTCCTACATCGCCAACGTCCTCGCCGACCAGGACTTCGACTTCGGCCCCCCCGACGGCCACGGCATCTTCGACGCCCTCGGCGACCTCCTCATCGACGCCCGCTGCGTCTACGACCGCGAGCACTGCCTCGAGGTCTCCCCCCACCCCCGCCCCCGCCCAATCCATCCGGTCGCCATTTCGGTTCCCCAATCTGGGTTGATTCGATAGAGCGTCGATTCTATGGCCCTAGGTTTCGGTTCTAGGTTAGATTCGGGGTATGCTGGCTATGCCATCCGTTTCCAGTCTTGGATGGCCAGAAAACCTAGCTTAATTCGCGCTCAGTCACAGTAAAATCATTCGGTCTTGGGATGCAGTCTAGCTCAACCATCCCCTGATGTGTTCTGTAATGGCTTTTAGCTGTTACTCCTGTGTATGCATTCGGAGTAGTAGTCACTGACCTTTACGACCCCGTGTATGCACATAATGGATTCTGGTGTGGAGAAGTAGATGAATAGTTTGATTTGATCCAACATGACACTGATGCTTTATATTTGGGTTCCTTGTCGATATAGGTCTGCACTAAGCTTTGTGAGAAGTTGGGGAGCCATGGCATCGTCAAACCTAAGGCAGCCGTGCGGAGCCTGGCCACGCCTCTGCGCATGAACGCGGGCATGGAGGAGCAGGTCGCTCCGAAGAAGCCAGAGAATATCTTCGATGCGCCCTTGCTGTCCTCGCGTGACAAGGCCAAGCTCGAACGGAACAAGAGAAAAGAAGACAGGCAAAGAGAGGTGAGCTGCTCGCTCATAGATTGCCAGATGACAAATCTCCATGTCATTGATTTGTTCAATAGGAATTTCAGTAGAAATGCAGTGCTTACCATGTTTCCCCACTTTGACAGAACCTTATATGCAATTTGAAAATGCCTTAACTCCTCATTAAACCTGATTTATATGGTACACCGTGTTGCTTGTTGGTGCAGGCCCAGTACCAAATGCATGTTGCCGAAATGGAGGCGCTCAGGGCTGGAATGCCTCCAGTTTATGTAAATCACAGTAATGTGGGTGGCACAACCATTAGGGATATCCATATGGAGAACTTCAGTGTTACTGTTGGAGGTCGTGATCTTATTCAAGATGTCACCTTAACGCTTGCTTTTGGAAGGCACTATGGTGAGTTACGACTTAGCTTACTATGTATGCCTCAAATTTTCACCTGTTGAGGAGGCTCTCTACCTTTTCAGGACACTTTGCCTGCTCAGGATGATCTCATTGCTTATTTTTCTATTATGGGAAACTATGTGGTGCATAGAAACCAATGTTCAGGTTATCGGTAACTGGTAACATATCGGTCAGGGGCTGAGAATGGATAAATTGACGAAGTGGCCATTTAACTGAATATACCGGTAACCCATTTATCGGTTAGGGGGAACTAGGGCCATATCTATATATACTTATAGGCAGTTAGGCTACTGAATGTGTAAATATGCAATCCTAGGGTACATAAGCAACAACATAAGGGGTCTCCTTTATATTCTGATGATGTTGCAGCCAATCTGGAAGTCCATAAACCTGCACATTGTAAACAGATGCATCAATGTGTGCTCTAAATTAGACATAGCTCACAATTTATCAAACAGGTAGTTCTCAGCTTTCAGATCAGGTTCACAGCATAACTCACAAGTAAACAAACAATCCATGTCACAGCTCACAACCCACAAAGGCATAACCGCACAAGAGATAATCTGATAATAATTATGACAAAGTTCAGGAATAGAAATAGATAGTTCTCAGCTCACATCACAAGTTGACAGCATAGTAGGGGCTAGTAGCAGCACAAGTCAGCAAACAACAAGAAGACGCTAACAGGCTAGCAGTAGTACTTGTGCTGTGTTACATCAGTAGTAATAGCAGCTAAGCAATAGCAAAGCAACAACATCAGATCTAGAATACAGCAGTAGCCAATTGGTAGTAGCACATCACTACATCTAATCTAATACGGCAGTACATCACTACATCTAATCTAATCTAGTACAACAGTAGCACAGCAGCAGAGGAATGATCAAAAGAGAGTAGCAGCAGTAGAACAACAATGATTTGGAATTTTAGATAGAGGAGAGGGAGCTGGATAGAGTATACCTTGCTGGCTGGGGACGCCATGGACAGGGAAGCTACCGGAGGCTGCTGCTCAGGGAAGGGATGGCTCCAATGGCTGCTGCTCGTTGAGGGGACAGGGAACCTGCTGCTGCTCGGGTAGGGTTGGTCAGGGCCGGTGGGGGCTGCTTGTGGAGGGGACACCGCCGGCGGATCTGCTCCTCCAGGAGCGGGAGAGCAGATAGATCGAGCGGGAGAGAGCAAATAGATCGAGCGGAGGAGAGAAGTGACCTAAACCTAATGCTGGCGGCTGTGAAAACTAGAAGTAGGGACGGAACGGGCCAGATTTGGGCCAAAACATGTGGCCCAGTTAATTGGCCCAGCCGATAGTTCGGCCTGACAACCAATAAATCGGCTTGTCAGACCAATTAACTGGACCTCCCAGTTAATGGGCCGAATAGTCCTTTCTCGTATCGGAGGGGGCCCGAACAGCAGTTAACTGCAGTTAATTGGCTGATATTTTTGACATTGGTAGAAACTCTCTAGAAATATCTTTGGAACAAGGGAGCACAAATATCAAAGTGTTACTTGGGCATACAAGCACCTGTACCCCTTGAAATATTGCCGTATCAGTTCCTATTCCTTTTTTCCTTCAATGATTTAGTTTATTTACATACCATTTCAGGTCTTGTTGGAAGAAATGGTACTGGAAAGACTTCTCTTCTCAGAGCTATGGCTCAACATGCAATTGATGGAATTCCTAAGAACTGCCAGATATTGCACGTTGAACAAGAGGTCACCGGTGATGACACAACAGCTTTGCAGTGTGTGCTGAATGCTGATGTTGAACGGGTCCAACTTTTGCAAGAAGAGGCCCAGCTGGGTCAATTACTGGTTAACTACTGCATTATCAACTTTCTACATGCGCTAATGTGTTTTTCTCTTTTGGGTCATTCACCCTTTTTTCAGTTTTGCTTGTCGATTTGCTTATAGTCTGCTACTTTTTATGCAGAAAGATCTAGAGTATGAGGCAGAGTCCAAACAGAGCCTAGACAAGAGCAAGGGTGATGTTGACAAAGATACTATCAGCAAGAGGCTTGAGGAGATATATAAGAGGCTTGAATTCATTGATGCAGATGCAGCAGAAGCTCGTGCGGCATCAATTCTGGCGGTATGTTTCTTTGTTGACATCCATTGCTTGGTGATTTGTTCTTGTTGTCTCATTTGTGCAGCATGTCATTGCTGTCATTTCTCTCCTAGTAGTTAGTGCTTACGATGCTTTAAAGAGTTATAGTTCTTCATACTAACATTGAACTATTCTGATTGGTTGAAATCTTTACAGGGTCTCAGTTTCACTCCAGAAATGCAATGCAAAAATACAAAATCATTTTCGGGAGGATGGCGGATGAGAATTGCACTAGCACGTGCTCTATTCATCGAGCCAGATTTACTGCTACTTGATGAGCCAACCGTGCGTTTTAAATATAGCGTTGCTTCTCTTCTCTTGCTGCCACATGCTAATGCTAACAAACCACCACTTTGCAGAATCATCTTGATCTGCATGCTGTGTTATGGTTAGAAACATATCTCCTGAAGTGGCCAAAGACATTCATTGTTGTGTCCCACGCTAGAGAGTTTCTGAATACGGTATGAACTCACGGTATCATTATGCAGTAGCTAATATCGACATAATTTGCTCGACTCATATTTTTAGTACACTTGCATGAGTACCATTATATTTCTATTTTTCATCTTAATAACTGAATAACTGAGGGAAAACATTTCTTAGGTTGTCACCGACGTTCTTCACCTACATGGTAAGAAGCTACATGCTTACAAAGGTGACTATGACACATTTGAGAGGACAAGGGAGGAGCACCTCAAGAATCAGATGAAAGCCTTCGAAACAAATGAGAAGGCCAGAGGACACATGCAGGTTGGTTTCTGCTTTTAGTGCGTATGGTTAGCCCTCAAAGTACGTTAATAAACCCTTTTCAAGAAAATTGTGCTGATAGTGTCGAAAAAAGGAAAGAGAGAGAGTTGAAAGGCGGTTTGCACCTCAATTTGAACAACCACATATGTTTTTAAGGTCTGATATAGTTTCCTTTTCAAGAGCATGCAGTAATTTCCCGTTGGCCTTCTGACTTTCTAGTGCACTGTATCTCTCTTCAAGATGTTACTCTGTTTAGCATATAAGCTTATCTATGCTGGTCTTATGCTATTGAATTATACAGTACCGAATATGTTCATCAGTTTGAAATGGTAATAGCAATAGCAATTGTAGGCAAGCAGAGCTTGTGTGACAGTCTGACCTAGGTCCTGCTTGCATTGTTTACGCTTGAACACGATACCAAATTTAGATTCAGAGACTTCTATCTGATCTTAGCTCAGAGGTGAAAGTAAAATTGAACTAGGTACAGTGCAGCTAGATCTTTTTGGAAAGATCAAGGATGAGGTTTGTTGATCTATTTTCTTTTGTAGGCATTCATTGACAAATTCCGATACAATGCAAAGAGAGCATCACTTGTTCAATCAAGAATCAAGGTACATTTTCTTGCTCCTGTTTCCATGACCTCATCGTACAATGCATAACTTTTGTTGTTGTTTCACTTTACAGATGATTTAGAGCACCCAACTAATATTTTTTTACATACTTGTTCAGTGAATAAATTGATATTTGTCTTCATCTTTTTTATTTGCATTATCTCAGGCATTGGAGCGAATGGAACATGTTGATGCTGTTGTTAGTGACCCAGAGTATGCTGGCTCCCTAAATCTGTTTTATTTGGTCTTTTGTCTACCATTGACTTAGCAATTGCCTGGTTAATCATTTGCAGCTATAAATTCGAATTTCCAACTCCAGATGACCGCCCTGGACCACCAATCATTAGCTTCAGGTTTCAGTTCTCATCCCTTGCCATTTACCATTTATGGATGCTTGTTCTGCTCTTCCCATGCGAACCTCATGGGTCATGGCTTCTTATTCTTTTACTCCCTTTTATTTTTTATCAACCACTCTACCATTTCTGTCAAGACATAGCAGTTAGTTGTATACACATTCTCTTTTGAGATAGCTATATGCCTATATCATATAGCGATGAATTTGTTTTACTCGATTTTATCTGTTGAAATGAATGTTTATATGTTTGATTTGTGCAGTGACGCTTCATTTGGTTACCCTGGAGGGCCTATTTTGTTTAAAAACTTGAATTTTGGTATCGACCTCGACAGCCGCATAGCAAGTAAGAATCATTTGTTCCAGTCATATTTTATTTACTGTAAAGAATAAAATCTAGCTTTTGCTTCAGTGGTTTGTCCATTTTTTCCTCACATTTGATTTACTATTTCAGTGGTTGGTTCAAACGGTATCGGGAAGTCCACTATACTGAAATTAATATCTGGAGACCTACAGCCAACTTCAGGAACAGTGTTTCGCTCCCCCAAGGTGCTTTAGCCTTCTAGAGCGACACTCTTGATATTTTACCGCTATATAATCGTACCCACACCATGTTAATTTGTTCTGCACAATTGTACTGCGTTCTCCTTGAGTGTTTAATAATTGTGTAACCAGCTGCCAGTGTCGGCATCTCCTGCTTCACTTTTCTACTCCCTCCGTTCTCAAATATAAGACCTTTTAGACATTCCACTATGAATTAGATACGGATGTACATAGACATATTTTAGAGTGTAGATTCAATCATTTTGTTTCGTATGTAGTCCATAGTGTAATCTCTGAAAGGTCTTATATTTAGGAACGGAGGGAGTAGGTGTTATGATGTTTGCATCCATGCCATTGTGATATTATACAGAAATTTTTGAAACATGCACATGTGAACTCTACTTGTATAATGAAACCACATGCAAGTGGTACAATCATTTTAATATCATTATTGATTGACATAATACTTTTTCTGCACCATCCCGCCTTTGGCTTGTTGATTTATTTGTTTCTTTTACAGGTTCGCATGGCTGTATTCAGTCAGCATCATGTTGATGGACTTGATTTGACGGTGAACCCCCTTTTGTACATGATGAGATGCTTCCCGGTAAGCCCAAGCATCATGATATTTTGCAGGGATGAAATGCTAGATTTAGTAGAGCATGTTGTTCACTTGGTGGGTTAGCGGGTAGTATGCTCTATTTGGTACTACCTCCGTCCCAAAATTCTTGTCTAAGATTGATATGGATGTATCTAACACTAAAACGGGACTAGATACATCCATATTTAGACAAACCTAAGACAAGGATTTTGGGACGGAGGGAGTATTTAACTTGAATATACATTTCAGCTCTGATATGAAGAAAGCGTATTATGGTCTGTCTGGTATTTTTTTAATTGCATATTTCAGCTGTAATATAGAAAAAGAAACATTACCATCCTTTTGGTATTTGACTTAACACAAATCTCAGCTCTAATGTAGAAAAAAAAATGTCTCTGCAGGGTGTACCTGAACAGAAACTGAGGTCACATTTGGGTTCCTTTGGTGTTACAGGAAATCTTGCCCTCCAATCTATGTACACTTTATCAGGTATGTAATAACACAACAGTCTCCTGGATGGATTTAGCTGATAGCTCATTGGCAGCTGCGACGAGTTGAAGCTTTCCTCAGCTTTGAGAGATTATATTACATTCGCTCAATGGTTGATCTACTTGTATAATTTTAGCAATGTCCTGATCCTAGTTAATGCACATTTGCAATGGCAGGTGGTCAGAAGAGTAGGGTTGCGTTCGCGAAGATCACCTTCAAGAAGCCGCACATTATCTTGCTTGACGAGCCTTCTAACCATCTTGTAAGCGAACCACCTCATCTTCCCTCCTTGCCCCATACCTCCTTGTATAAGCAGAGATGAGAAACCACGGTAACAAGCAGTTCCTGACATCGTGAAATTTTGTGTGTTGCAGGATCTCGACGCAGTGGAGGCGCTCATCCAGGGTCTGCTCATATTCCAGGGAGGAGTGCTGATGGTAAGGACACATTGCCACCACGTTGCATGTTGTTCCTTTTCGTGTGGTACAGCATCACCCTAACCAAATGGTACTCTTTTGCAGGTGAGTCACGACGAGCATCTGATCACGGGGAGTGTGGACGAGCTCTGGGCGGTGACGGACGGCAAGGTTGCCCCGTTCCCGGGCACGTTCAAGGAGTACAAGAAGATGCTCACGACATAAACCTGGAAAAAGGACAGGACATAAGGGAAGATGCCCACACAGACATACAGAGAGTATATGTATGATATGTACGCCCTGGCATGGGAAACTGATGTAATCTTATGCTTATTACCTACCTGAGGTTCGAAGGTTCGACCGGAACTAAGCTACTACATACAATTTTGTTTGATCCAACCTGCCCGACAATTTGTATCGAGCTTGTGCTTTTCTTGGACAAGCTTTGGAGTTGGAGGTGGTGAAAGTATGCAGTATGGGTACATACCTCTACTTGTTGTACAACACATGCCGCCAACACAGCAAGTAGATTTTTCATTTTTCTGACCAAACCGACGTTGCTGCTTGGCCCTATCAGACGTCCCTATTGGTTGAAAACTAGATTAGCCCAAAAATATGGAAAGTGATATCATGAACAGTCCGTTACTTACGGCCCAGTCAGCCCATCAGCTTATAAACGGAGTGAAACATTATCGAGAGTCACTAGTTAGCGAGCGCTCTTTTCGGAGCCTTCCAGAAAGCACTCCCGCGTGCTGTCGGCAGATAGAAGGCATATGGTAACACAACTAGACAAAAAGAGATCCGGAGGGAAAAAGGCGAATAAAATGGTAAATTGACGAAGTGGGGAAGAGAAAAATGAACGGCAAATAATGTAAATGCAATAGATGAGTTTGTGATGGGTACTTGGTAGGCTTAATCTTGCTATATATCCTCTCCAGCAACGGCGCCAAAAATCCTTCTTGCTACCTTTTGAGCTTGCGTTGATTTTTTCCTTAAAGATGAAAGGGTGACACAACAAAGTAGATAAGTATTTTCCTCGGTTTGTTAAGAACTAATGTATCAATCCAGTAGGAGGAACAAGCAATGCCCCTATTGTAGTACCTACACAAATAAACATACTCTTGCATCCAACGTTCAAAAGGGGTTGTCAATCCCTTCAGAGTTATTTGGAAGGATGAGATCTGATAGAGATAGATATAAAAGATCGCGAAAACAAAAGTAAATAAATTACAGTAAAATATTTTTGATATTTTTGGTTTATAGATCTAAAAGTATAATATGGAAAATAAATCCGGGGTCCATAGGTTTCACTAGAGATTTCTCTCATAAAGGAATATAATACGGTGGGTAAACAAATTACTGTCGAGCAATTGATAGAAAATCAAATAATTATGAAGATATCTAAGGCAATGATTATACATATATACATCACGTCCGTGTCAAGTAGACCGAAACGATTCTATATCTACTACTATTACTCCACACATCGACCGACTCCTGCCTGCATCTAGAATATTAAGTTCATGAAGAACAGAGTAACACGTTAAGTAAGATGGCATGATGTAGAGGGATAAACTCAAGCAATATGATGAAAACCCCATCTTTTTATACTCGATGATAAGAATACAATACGTGCCTCGCTGCATCGGTGTTGCGGCATCATCGGTTTCGTTGGTGGAGCTGCGCTGCAGTGGAGCACCATCGCGCCAACGTCGCTGTTGCAATGAATCTTGGCCGGAGTTTTGGCGGGCCACCAACGCTGCATTGGAGCACCGCGCGCTGGTGTCACGGTTGCAATGGAGGACCATCGAAGCTACGATGGTGCACTGCCGATGCTGCATCGAAGCACCATGCGTCGGTGTCGCGGCTGCAGTAGAGGACCATCGGAGCTACGATGGTGCATCGTCGACACTGCATATGAGCACCGTGCGCCGGTGTCGCGGCTGCAAAGGACACCATCGGAGGTGTGATGGAGCACCGTCGCGCCAAAGTTGACATTGTAGTGGACATCACCGCGCTATCGTTTCTGCCAAACACCCAACTCGGCTATCGTTTTCTTACAAACAGCTAGAGGAAGATGAGTTGAGATCGATGCGTTGACGGCGAGGACGAATCCAACGGCAGATGACCCAATTAATTTTTCTTATAAATCAACCGAATGATTCGTAGTGCATTACAAGGGATTCAAACCCCGCCAACATAGTTTAAGCGCACGGACGCAAACCAGCCCAACTAGCTAACCTGTAGTTTGATAAAGAAATGTAAAATACTTTTTATATTGGTTAATCAAAATCCCCTGTATGCCGCTCATTGCGACAGGTAGTCGCCGCTTCGCACAGGGGGCAACTTACACTGGACCGGCCCATTTGGGTGGTTTAGATTCGCGAGGTAAAACACCGCAAAAAGTGTTCGTGCTTGGTATCGAACCCGGCAACCTCCTGATGAGGTACAAGCTACGCTATCTACCCCGACTGAATCGTGTAAGTGAATGAATAACAACGCAAAATCTAAACAAAACTAACAGCGACAGCAAAACTTAAAACCAATTCGCACAAACTTTTTTTTTCGATTTTCTTCATTGTCTTATTCTATTTTTTTTTGTTTTTCTTTCAAAAATGTTCTGGCTTTTCAAAAAATGTTCTGGATTTTCAAAAAATGTTCTGTAAATTATTTTTTTCCGGAATATGAAAAAATCTTTCGGAATTTGAAAAATTGTATGGAATTTTAAAAATGTTCCGGAATTTTAAATTTGTTCCAGAATTTGGAATTGTTTTCCGGAATTTAAGAAAATGTTCCGAAATTTAAAAAAATGTTCCAGAAATGAAAAATTAATCTGGAATTGACAAAAATGTTCCGGAACTTGAAAAATGTTCTGGAATTTGAAAAAATGTTCCAGAATTTTTTAAAAATGTTATGGAATTTGAAAAAATATTCTGGAATTTGGGAAAAATGTTATGGAATATATACAAAATGTTTCGGATTTTTAGAAAAATATTCCAAAATTTGAAAAAATGTTCCGGGATTTGAAGAAAACAGAAAAACAATTATTTAATTTTATTGAAACAAGAAAATAATATGGATCGACCCAGTTGTCGGCGAGCCAAAGATGGCCTGGCCCAATACGAACGCTACAGCACGGACGTCTCACTACACCATGGGCCGGCCCAGTCTGGGTTCACTGCGTGCGTGAGGTGCCTATTTAACACGAAATTTTGCGTGAAATAGGAGCTCCACGTCATATCTATACCCGCATACAACTATTTGGGCCGTCGTTGCTTCACACAAGGCCACTCGGTGGCATAATTAAAGCCCAACGCATGAAAAAAAGTGAAAAGCCATGATTCAAACACATGACCTATGCCTCATAGCAACACGAGTTAACCAACCCATCAAATAATTGTTTCCGACAATATAGAGAGTGGGACTCACTAGCTCTCCCCGGGAGCCTCGCAACGAGTACTCTCACATAAAATTCCGGACCGGATTGGGTTTTACAAAGCCCAAACTGAAAATTCCAAGCCCGAGTCTGGCTCGGCCAGGCCAAAAAACGTAAATTTAGGCCCGAGCCCAGCCTGAATGAACTTAAAAGGTGAATACCAGTTCGGGCCGGGCCGGGCCTCCATGTAAATCGCCATTTTTTGTAAGCCCGAGCCCGGCCCGAACTGCTTTCCGAACCCGATTTTCAAGCCCAAGCTCGGCCCGAACACAAAGCCCGACCCGGCCTTGTCCGGGTTTTTCGGACCGGGCTGCTCATGCCCAGATGTACTCTCACGCGCTGCCATTTGGCGTGTACTCAGCCTCCGTCACGTGTCGCATTCTAAGCGTTTTCTTCGAATTTCATTTTTTCTCTGCACGCATTTTTCGCTTTTTATATATTTTGGTGTCTTGATTTTCGACCGGTCTTTGTTAGTTTTTTATTTAAGGCATGGTCGTGCCTTTCGAAAAAAAAAATATTTTTCATTTATTTATTTTTTATGGAAGACATATTTTTACTTTCGCAAAAGACATGATTTTGGCTCGTCAAACGCACGACCAATCAATTTATTGGTTGATATGATTGATTCGTTGCATGCGCGGTTTACTCGGTCGTTCGCTCGTTGGTAGCCTGCCGTTTTCTCCTCCGGGCTGGTTGAGTCGATGCGAACGACGGCGACGCCGGACCGGAGCACCCATCTGCTCCAAGCCAATCAATCAATTTATTCGTTGCCATGCCACCAACTTCTCCATCCAGAATCCGCTGTCGTGTCGACGAAGCTGCGATCGGTGCTGTTTTCCTAGTCGATCGATGGCGATGGCGATGGCATGTGCTGTAGCTGTACGTACGTGACAGATTACTCAAGATCGAGGACACGGCACAGCACAGCACAGCACAGGGTCCAATCGGGACGCTCGCGCGTGCCAGCCAAGGAGAGAGTTCACGAGGGAGAGAGAGGACGACAAATGGTTCGTTCGTCGGTTGGTTTTCTTATTCGAGTTGGTTAGCTTCATACTGGCAGAGATTGGTAGATGGTGATAATCCAGATCAAACGACAGGGTGGGACTCCAGTCCATGGCAGCCGATACTGGCAGAGATTGGTAGATGGTGATAATCTAGATCCAAAGACAGGGTGGGACTCCAGTCCATGGCAGCCGGTTGACGGCCATCAGCAGGCTTGTTTGACTCGACGGCTCTCCACTCCACCGGAAGAAAGTGACGTTTAGTCTAGATCTGATGAAAACGAGTGCTCCGTACGAAGCTGGCTGGCTGGTCGTGTGCCGTGGGCAGGTACAAGAATTTCAACGAACAAGACAAAATGGAAAACTTGTCCGACTTATTTAAACTCTGCGTTCGTTGGAACAGCATCAAAGATCAGATGGCCGAGTTGGTCTAAGGCGTCAGATTAAGGCTCTGGTCCGAAAGGGCGTGGGTTCAAATCCCACTCTGGTCAATTTCTTTTCTTTCTTTTTTATTTATTTCCGTTGTACTCTATGCATCATCGCTCTGGTCGATGTGTTTCTTTCTACTGGTCAATTTCTTTTCTTTTCTTTTTATTTATTTCCGTTGTACTCTATGCATCATTCGCTCTGGTCGATGTGTTTCTTTCTACATGCATGCATGCATACGCGAAATCAACGTGCTGTATCGTTTTGCAGCTGTTATGAAGTTTGGCTTTAGTTAAACCATGCTGGCTCTCCTTAGGCTTTGAGTTGATATGGTCATGCAGTTGTGTTAGTGTTATCAGGTTTCTGCCCATTGTGAATGTGCCCAGTGGAATTCTTGATAATAACGCATTAAACTCGCTCTTTCCATTTCCCTTCTCTTTTTTTTATCTTTCAATATGCATACAATGCATGCACACGCAAGATCAACGTGCTGTATTGTTTTGCAGCTGTTATGGAGTTTGGCTTTAGTTAAACCATGCTGGCTCTACTTAGGCTTTGAGTTGATATGGCCATGCAGTTGTGTCAGTGTGTTGTATCATTTTGCAGTTGTTATGAAGTTTGGCTTTAGTTAAACCATGCTGGCTCTGCTTAGGCTTTGAGTTGATATGGCCATGCAGTTGTGTTAGTGTTATCAGGTTTCTGCCCATTGTGAATGTGCCCAGGGGAATTCTTGATGATAATGCATTAAACTCGCTCTTTCCATTTCCCTCCTCTTTTTTTATCTTTCAATATGCATACAATGCATGCATACGCAAGATCAACATGCTGTATTGTTTTGCAGCTGTTATGGAGTTTGGCTTTAGTTAAACCATGCTGGCTCTGCTTAGGCTTTGAGTTGATATGGCCATGCAGTTGTGTTAGTGTTATCAGGTTTCTGCCCATTGTGAGTGTGCACAGTGGAATTCTTGATAATAATGCATTAAACTCGCTCTTTCCATTTCCCTCCTATTTTTTTTATCTTTCAATATGCATACAATGCATGCATACGCAAGATCAACGCAGGGCCGGTCCTGAGATTTCGAGGGCCCGGGACGAAAGTTAAACCTGAGGACACTTAATGTACCCATCAAGATAATAATTAACATATATGATATAAAATGATACCAAACAGAAAGTGCGAACAAAAGCCATGTTATGTCAAAGTAACTATATCCAAAATCACTGGTGGAAAAAACCTTAACCAAATGTTTCATTCACCATCAATAAACAAATAAACTACTCCTCTCACATAGGTTACTAAGGAAGTTTTTGACTGCTAAATAAAATAAATAACTGTACCAAACATCTAAAATGAAAGCAAGGCGATTATTTTTTGGTTTGGGAGGATGAAAAACAAGAGACTACATAAAGGATTCTTGTTGTCAGAAAAAAAAACTCGAGTACTCCCTTCATCCCAAATTAATTGTCGTGAAAATGGATAGAAATTGATGTATCCAGAATTAAAAAATACATCTAGATATATCCATTATCATGACAAATAATTTGAAAGGGAGTGAGTACTTAATTCGTTTCTTTATAGCATCTTTACCTGAATTGTACCGTAGTGTTTTTCTTGAAGGGAATTGTATCGTAGTGTTGTGCGCTAGATATCTATCTAGTGCTGTGTTTTTTTACTCTATAAACAATAGCTCTGCGCTTGTCATCTAGCCCACCTAATTCACCAAGTGAAAACATCAGGTAAAATATCCTTTCACGTCATGGGCCAAAGGAAAAGGCCTACAGCCCACGTGAGTACGAAACTGCCGTTCAGTATCTTTTTTGGTGCGGGCTCGCTCAACTCTCATGGCACCGCCGTCGCCGCCGGCAAAAAACACACTAGTAAGCAAGGCATCCTGGGGGCTGGGCCCCCTCTCGTTTGGGGGCCCGGGGCGGCCGCCCCGCTCGCCCTGCCCCAGGGCCGGGCCTAGATCAACGTGCTGTATTGTTTTGCAGCTGTTATGGAGTTTGGCTTTAGTTAAACCATGCTGGCTCTGCTTAGGCTTTGAGTTGATATGGCCATGCAATTGTGTTAGTGTTATCAGGTTTCTGCCCATTGTGAGTGTGTACAGTGGAATCTTGATAATAATGCATTAAACTCGCTCTTTCCATTTCCCTCCTCTTTTTTTATCTTTCAATATGCATAGAATGTATTTTCATCATCGCGTGTAATAGAAAGGAGGAAGGCCGGCTCATTCCCCCCCCCCCCCCCACCAAAACTATAGGAATGAGCCATTCTAGAGGTTTTACCTTGAAAGGTCTACGCGTTCGAAAGATACGAGATCTTTATGTGGCTTCTAATCCAGGAGAAGGTTCACATAGCTCGTAAATCAAAACTCCGGGAAATTCTGAATGATAGATGGTGGCATCCTTTCTACATATTTTTCACACTTGATTTTTTGAGATATTTGATTGTTTATTCTTGCAAGGTGTGCCAATGAGTTGTGTCCCCGTCCAATCTAAAATGCCATTCAAACCCCCCTCCCACCCTGCCACCTAGCGAGGGACAATGATTTCTCGCTGGTTGAAAGTGTGAATAAAGATGAAACCACTCGCTACTTTGCATTACATATGCTCCCTTTGCTAGACTATTTCGAGGGCATGAAAATGATACTTTTGTCAATGTCAATTTTACATAACTGCATGCGCCACATGACCTATCAACTTTGAACTAGCAAAGTGCTAGACCTAAAATAGGCTAATAATTGTTCAAAATATTGAAGAAGAAAACCCTTAGTTTTTGTATATATTACTAAAAACATGTTATGTTTCATCATTTTTTTTTTCTCTTTTGGATGAGTGAGTGAGAGATGGGACTGGTGTGCAGAGACCATTGGATTTTCTGCCAATATGAAGCAGCGTGGTTAGGCTGTTTGCAAGATGCCTTGCCTCGCCTGGAGGGCCGGTCCTGAGTTTTCAGGGGCTCGGGGCGAAACTATACTCTGGGGCCCTTCGGGTCTTTAGTATAAATGTCTAACTAGCAAGCATAATATATAAATATATTTTTATTAAATAAAACAACTAAGTATATTTCAGTATGCATATTCCATAACGTACATATTATCTTTAAAAATTTCTCCTAACATTTTTGGATGCAAAATCACTAATGATAGTATCAATATCAATTTCATCAAGCATTTTCTTCTCAATGCATAAAGTAGCCAAGCCATTTAACCTGTCTTGCGACATTGTAGATCTCAAGTAGTTCTTTAATAATTTTAAGTTTGAGAAACTTCTTTCAGCTGATGCCACAGTCACAGACATAGTAAAAAGAATCCGATATGCAATAGAAATATTGGGGTAACAATCTGCTTCTCGAACAAACTCAAAAATCTCCATAGCAGACATTGCTCTATCGGGCAAAGTTGACTGCATAACAGTTAACTCAGAAATCAGATCATATAAATCAACATCAGATGAACCAATTGAGGAGAATGAACTTGCAAATTTAGTGCAACTCTCTTAGAGTTCACAATGATCCAATGACTTCAAGGTTGTTGAACTCATTAAAACTCCAAAAATATTTTTGAATGATTCAAGTTCTTCAAATCTGATTTTTAGCGAAGTCGCCGCCTTATCAACCATGACCAAAAAATAATTTACTTTAAAGTCCTTCTCACCTTCGAACATTGCTTCATCATTGTCATCTTCATCAAATTGTTTCTTCCTAGAAACACGGCGCTTTACCGGAAATGATGGCTCGACACCCATTTCAGCTGCAATTTCTTTGGCAGTTATCAACTAAAATCAAACCCTTCCTCTCTATAAGTGTCGAAATAAGTCCTCATACCATCTATGTGCGTTAAGGCAGCCTCAATGCACATGGATGGTGATTGCAACTTCCTGCTCACTGTATCTACAACAAATAGAATTTCATGCCAAATGACCACGCCAAGTATGAACTCATAGCTGCCAAGCACATCAAACAATTTTTTTGCATCACTCCTATCCTTGGGTTCGGTACCACTATCTTCACTTAACCCAAGTAGGGCAGATCTTATGTTAGAAGCTTGAAATCTAATTGCTTTAACACTTTTGATCCGACTCTCCCAACGGGTATTGCTCAAAGATTTCACAGTTAAATCTTTCACATGGCTAACAAAAACTTTCCATCTTTTGGTAGAACCACTAAATAGTACATATATACGTTGCATAATTCCGAAGAAAGAAACAGCCTTACCGCAAGATTTAGCCATATCACAAAGAGTGAGATTGAGGCTGTGGCAAGCACATGGCATATACAAAGCTCTTGGATTTACCCCAAGCAATTGATTTTGCACCCCCTTGTATTTTCCTTTCATGTTGGATCCATTGTCATAACCTTGTCCCCTAATGTCGTCAATATTAAGATCGAATGACTTCATAGAATCAACCAATATATTGAAAATTCCCAAACCAGATGTGTCATCCACTACCAAGAAACCAAGAAAGTACTCCATAATTTGTATTTTTTTGTGAGACATATGAACACATCGAACCAATAAACTCATTTGTTCTTGATGACTCACATCCGGGGTACAATCTAGGATAACAATGAAATATTTGGCCACTTTGACAATCTTGATGATAGAATTTCTAATGTCAACAACCATAAGAGAAATCAACTCATTCTGAATTTTATGGCTAAGATAATGGTAATGAATATCTTTATTTTGAATACGCCTAAGATGATCTTGCATTACCAAATCAAATTATGCAACCATCTCCACACAAGCTAAGAAATTGCCATTGGAATCATCATAAAGTTGCTCGCTAGATCCTCTAAACACCAAATTACGCTTACCAAGAAATTTCACAATGGCAACTATTCTTAATAAAACTTGCCTTATGCGTTCCTTCTCCTTTGTGATTTGGAGCTGTATCTCTTTGTCAATTGTTTCATGCTTGCTTAGTCTGATTCTCAGTTCATTCCAAGAGTTCATGTTGGTAATGTGGTCGACACTAGCTTCACGTTCTTTCAGTCTTTCACTAATATGCCGCCAACCACAAAAACCATCATGCCCCAATGCACTCTTGCATTTATCGAAATTGAAAATTTTACAACAAAAAAACACTTTATTTGCTTGTTTTGAAAAACTAACCATCTCCTGTCACGCACCTCTCCATTGCTCATTTTTCTTGAGTAATGGTTGTACAAAAAATGTCGTGAAGTTTCATCCAAAGGATATTTAGTACTTTCCTCTTCCCTTTTAGGCCCCTTTTCCACTAATATATCCCTCACTTTGTCATCAAGACTACCCCAATTGATTGGATCATAAATATCGACAGTAATAACCGGTTCCTCATCAACACTAGCAGATTCTGCCGCTGATGAATTAAATATGGAATCATGATCATTCACATTGGTATCATCCATGTCGATGTCAACATCGTCTTCTCTAGGAGTATGGCCATCATCTTCCCGATTGACATTATTTTGGTCATCCGCAAGAACTATCGCCAACTCCTCTGGATTTCTTGAAGTGCTTGTCTTGCTCTTATAATATCTAAAAATTGATCCACTCAATGCCTCTTTCTCCTCATCTTGCTGCTGCTTCTTTTTTGTTTTAAAACTTCCGGATGGATACTTTCTACCCGAACCCGACATGACCTTGCTGAAATTGAAAGGAACAATTAGCTTTTACAATTAGCACAAATCTAATTAAAATATTAGACTAATTACGAATCTGACACGGCATAGTAAGATAGATGCGGTTTGAGGATTTCTGAAGTCTGTACCTCCAGACCTGCTTGGCGAGTCGGTGTGACCAGGCATGGGCGTAATGGTGTCTAAACCCGCGGACCTGCAAACCTGAACCTGCAGATTTCCTGATTTCTTGATTTGTAGACCTGCTTATATTTCTGATTTGGGAAGATGCAAATATTAGATGCGATTTCTAAACCAAGAAACCAATACAGACAATATAAGATTTCTGAACCTGCAGACCTGTTGCTGGACTAGTTCGTCAGGTAGACTCGTATTCTCATAGTCTCGTTCACTCGTTCGTCAAGACTCAAGACTCGGGAGACAGGGCCGGCAAAGGGCGCCGCGCAGGCCGCAGACGCCAGACGACAAGGACGAGACGGCCAGACAGGCATAGTCGAAGACGGCGAGTCGGCGAGACGGCGAATCAGCGTTTAGACGAAGAACAGAGGCACCTGGGGTCAGCTTATCAGTGATAGAAACGCATGACCTGCCAAACAGACGTCTAACGAAGATCCAAAAGAAAAGGAATCTGAAATCGAAAATCAAGAAATTTGTTTGACGTATTATGTCCTGAGTACTGACTTGCCTTTCACGTATTAGCTTGTTGACTTGTTTTCTTCTCGTGGTCGGACGCTCGGCCAGTCGGCCTGTTCCTATATGAGGAAACCGTGGCCTGTACCGCTGTACGTATGATCTACAAAGGCTACATACATACATATATATACCTGTACCTGATACCTAGCAGGGGGCCCTTGACTTTTGGGGGCCCGGGGCAGCCGCACCGTTCGCCCCCAAGGGACGGCCCTGCCTTTTAGGCCCCTTTTCCACTAATATATCCCTCGCTTTGTTATCAAGACTACCCAATTGATTGGATCATAAATATCCACAGTAATAACCGGTTCCTCATCAACACTAGCAGATTCTGCCGTTGATGAATTAAATATGGAATCATGATCACTCACATTGGTATCATCCATGTCGATGTCAACATCATCTTCTGTAGGAGTATGGCCATCATCTTCCGGCTGACATTATTTTGGTCATCCGCAAGAACTATCGCCAACTCCTCTGGATTTCTTGAAGTGCTCGTCTTGCTCTTATAATATCTAAAAATGGATCCACTCAATACCTCTTTCTCCTCATCTTGCTGCTGCTTCTTTTTTCTTTTAAAACTTCCGGATGGATACTTTCTACCCGAACCCGACATGACCTTGCTGAAATTGAAAGGAACAATTAACTTTTACAATTAGCACAAATCTAATTAAAATATTAGACTAATTATGAATCTGAGAGGGCATAGTAAGATAGATGCGGTTTGAGGATTTCTGAAGTCTGAACCTGCAAACCTGCTTGGCGAGTCGGCGTGATCAGGCCTAGGCGTGATGGTGTCTAAACATGCGGACTTGCAGACCTGAACCTGCAGATTTCTTGATTTCTTGATTTGCAGACCTGCTTATATTTCTGATTTGGGAAGATGCAAATATTAGATGCGATTTCTAAACCAAGAAACCAATACGGACAATATAAGATTTCTGAACCTGCAGACCTGTTGCTTGACTGGTTCGTCAGGTAGACTCGTATTCTCGTAGTCTTGTTCACTCGTTCGTCAAGAGTCAAGACTCGTGAGACAGGGCCGGCAAAGGGCGCCGCGCAGGCCGCAGACGCCAGACGGCAAGACGGGTAGAGTCGAAGACGGCGAGATGGCGAATCAGTGTTTAGACGAAGAACAGAGGCACCTGGGGTCAGCTTACCAGCGATAGAAACGCAGGACCTGCCAAACAGACGTTTGACGAAGATCCAAAAGAAAAGGAAACTGAAACTGAAAATCAAGCGATTTGTTTCACGTATTATGTCATGAGTCCTGACTTGCCTTTCACGTATTAGCTTGTTGACTTGTTTTCTTCTCGTGGTCAGACGCTGGGCCAGTTGGACCGTTCCTATATGAGGAAACCGTGGCATGTACCGCTGTACGTATGATCTACAAAGGCTACATACATACATACATACATACATACATATATATATATATATATATATATATATATATATATATATATACCTGTACGTGATACCTAGCAGGGGGCCCTTGACTTTTGGGGGCCCGGGGCAGCCGCACCGTTCGCCCCCCAAGGGCCGGCCCTGCCTTTTAGGCCTCTTTTCCACTAATATATCCCTCGCTTTGTTATCAAGACTACCCAATTGATTGGATCATAAATATCCACAGTAATAACCGGTTCCTCATCAACACTAGCAGATTCTGCCGCTGATGAATTAAATATGGAATCATGATCACTCACATTGGTATCATCCATGTCGATGTCAATATCGTCTTCTGTAGGAGTATGGCCATCATCTTCCCGATTGACATTATTTTGGTCATCCGCAAGAACTATCGCCAACTCCTCTGGATTTCTTGAAGTGCTTGTCTTGCTCTTATAATATCTAAAAAATGGATCCACTCAATGCCTCTTTCTCCTCATCTTGCTGGTGCTTCTTTTATCTTTTAAAACTTCCGGATGGATACTTTCTATCCGAACCCGACATGACCTTGCTGAAATTGAAAGGAACAATTAGCTTTTACAATGAGCACAAATCTAATTAAACTATTAGACTAATTACGAATCCGACAGGGCATAGTAAGATAGATGCGGTTTGAGGATTTCTGAAGTCTGAACCTGCAGACCTGCTTGGCGAGTCGGCGTGATCAGGCTTGGGCGTGATGGTGTCTAAACCTGCGGACCTGCAGACCTGAGTGATTTTGGGACCCGGAGTGATATGAATGTTTCGGGAACCCCGGGGTCCGGTTACGAGGAACTCGTCAAAACTTATAGTTTTGGTCTATTCTTGCTAGTTTTGTATGCTATTACTCACTGATTTTGGGTCCCGCTGCGATTCGAATGTTTCGGGAACCCATGGTCCGGTTACGTGGAACTCATCAATACTCGCAGTTTTGGCCTATTCCGGTTAGTTTTGTATGTTATTATTCTCTAATCTTGGGCCCAGTAGCGATCCGAACGTCTCGGGAACCCTGTGGTCCGGTTACGGGGAACTCGTAAAAAATCATAGTTTTGGCCTATTATGGCCAGTTTTGTATAATATTACTCACTAATTTTGGGCCCCGCTGCGATCCGAACATTTTGGGAACCCCGAGGTCCGGTTACGTGGAACTCGTCAAAACTCACAGTTTTTGCCAATTCCGGCCGGTTTTGTATGCTATTAGTTACTGATTTTGGGTCCCGCTGTGATCCGAATGTTTCGGGAACCCCGTGGTCCGGTTACGGGGAACTCATCAAAACTCGCAGTTTTGGCCTATTGTGGCGAGTTTTGTATGCTATTACTCACTGATTTTGGGTCCCGCTGCGATTCGAACGTTTCGGGAACCCCGGGGTCCGGTTTACGTGGAATTCATCAAAACTCATAGTTTAGGCCTAATCCAGCCGGTTTTGTATGCTATTATTCAGTAATATTGGGTCGCGCTGTGATCCGAACGTTTCGGGAACCCCGAGGTCCGGTTACGGGGAACTCATCAAAACTCGCAGTTTTGGCCTATTATGGCAATTTTTGTATGCTATTACTCACTGATTTTGGGTACTGTTGCGATCGGAACGTTTCGGGAGCCCGGAGGTCCGGTTACGTGGAACTCGTCAAAACTTGCAGTTTTGGCCTATTGCGGACGGTTTTGTATGCTATTAGTCACTGATTTTGGGTCCCGCCGTGGTCCGAACGTTTCGGGAACCCCGTTGTCCGGTTTCGGGGAACTCATCAAAATCGCTCTTTTGGCCTACTATGGCCAGTTTTGTATGCTATTACTCACTGATTTTGGGTCCCATTGCGATCCGAACGTTACGGGAACCCCGTGGTCCGGTTACGGGGACTCGTCAAAACTCGCAGTTTTTGTCTATTCTCGCCAGTTTTGTATGCTATTACTCACTGATTTTGGGTCCCGCTGCGATTCGAACGTTTCGGGAACCCCGGGGTCCGGTTACGTGGAACTCGTCAAAACTCGCAATTTTGGCCTATTCCAGCCGGTTTTGTATGCTATTAGTCACTAATCTTGGGTCCCGTTGTGATCCGAACGTTTCGGGAACCCCATGCTCTGATTACGGGGAACTCGTCAAAAATCGTAGTTTTTGCCTATTATGGCCAGTTTTGTATGCTATTACTGTTGGAATTATGCCCTAGAGGCAATAATAAATGTAGTTATTATTATAATTCCTGTATCAAGATAATAGTTTATTATCCATGCTATAATTGTATTGAATGAAGACTCATTTACCTGTGTGGATACATAGACAAAACACCGTCCCTAGCATGCCTCTAGTTGGCTAGCCAGTTGATCGATGATAGTCAGTGTCTTCTGATTATGAACAAGGTGTTGTTGCTTGATAACTTGATCACGTCATTGGGAGAATCACGTGATGGACTAGACCCAAACTAATAGACGTAGCATGTTGATCATGTCATTTTGTTGCTACTGTTTTCTGCGTGTCAAGTATTTATTCCTATGACCATGAGATCATATAACTCACTGACACCGGAGGAATGCTTTGTGTGTATCAAACGTCGCAACGTAACTGGGTGACTATAAAGATGCTCTACAAGTATCTCCGAAGGTGTTAGTTGAGTTAGTATGGATCAAGACTGGGATTTGTCACTCCGTGTGACGGAGAGGTATCTCGGGGCCCATCGGTAATACAACATCACACACAAGCCTTGCAAGCAATGTAACTTAGTGTAAGTTGCAGGATCTTGTATTATGGAACGAGTAAAGAGACTTGCCGGTAAACGAGATTGAAATAGGTATGCGGATACTGACGATCGAATCTCGGGCAAGTAACATACCGAAGGACAAAGGGAATGACATACGGGATTATACGAATCCTTGGCACTGAGGTTCAAATGATAAGATCTTCGTAGAATATGTAGGATCCAATATGGCCATCCAGGTCCCGCTATTGGATATTGACCGAGGAGTCTCTCGGGTCATGTCTACATAGTTCTCGAACCCGCAGGGTCTGCACACTTAAGGTTCGACGTTGTTTTATGCGTATTAGAGTTATATGGTTGGTTGCCGAATGTTGTTCGGAGTCCCGGATGAGATCACGGACGTCACGAGGGTTTCCGGAATGGTCTGAAAACGAAGATTGATATATAGGATGACCTCATTTGATTACCGGAAGGTTTTCGTAGTTACCGGGAATGTACCGGGAATGACGAATGGGTTCCGGGAGTTCACCGGGGGGGGGGGGGGCAACCCACCCCGGGGAAGTCCATAGGCCTTGGGGGAGACACACCAGCCCTTAGTGGGCTGGTGGGACAGCCCACAAGTGCCCTATGCGCCAAGGAGAAGAAAATCAAGAGAGAAAGAAAAAAAAAGGAGGAGGTGGGAAGGAAGGGGGACTCCCTCCCACCAAACCTAGTCCAACTCGGTTTGGGGGGGGGGGGAGAGTCCTCCCCCTTGGACTCGGCCGACCCCCTTGGGGCTCCTTGAGCCCCAAGGCAAGGCCCCCTCCGTCCCACCTATATATACGGAGGTTTTAGGGCTGATTTGAGACGACTTTTCCATGGCAGCCCGACCACATACCTCCACGGTTTTTCCTCTAGATCGCGTTTCTGCGGAGCTCGGGCGGAGCCCTGCTGAGACAAGGTCATCACCAACCTCCGGAGCGCCCTCACGCTGCCGGAGAACTCTTCTAACTCTTCGTCTCTCTTGCTGGATCAAGAAGGCCGAGATCATCGTCGAGCTGTACGTGTGCTGAACGCGGAGGTGCCGTCCGTTCGGTACTAGATCGTGGGACTGATCGCGGGATTGTTCGCGGGGCGGATCGAGGGACGTGAGGACGTTCCACTACATCAACCGCGTTCTCTAACGCTTCTGCTGTATGGTCTACAAGGGTACGTAGATCACTCATCCCCTCTCGTAGATGGACATCACCATGATAGGTCTTCGTGCGCGTAGGAATTTTTTTGTTTCCCATGCGACGTTCCCCAACAGTGGCATCATGGGCTAGGTTCATGCGTAGATGTCTTCTCGAGTAGAACACAAAAGTTTTTGTGGGCGGTGATGTGCGTTTTGCTGCCCTCCTTAGTCTTTTCTTGATTCCGCGGTATTGTTGGATTGAAGCGGCTTGGACCGACATTACTCGTACGCTTACGAGAGACTGGTTTCATCGTTACGAGTAACCCCCTTTGTTCAAAGATGACTGGCAAGTGACGGTTTCTCCAACTTTAGTTGAATCGGATTTGACCGAGGAGGTCCTTGGATGAGGTTAAATAGCAACTCATATATCTCCGTTGTGGTGTTTGCGTAAGTAAGATGCGATCCTACTAGATGCCCTTGGTCACCCCGTAAAACATGCAACAACAAAATTAGAGGACGTCTAACTTGTTTTTGCAGGGTATGCTTGTGATGTGATATGGCCAACGATGTGATGTGATATATTGGATGTATGAGATGATCATGTTGTAATAGAAATATCGACTTGCACGTCGATGGTACGGCAACCGGCAGGAGCCATAGGGTTGTCTTTATACTAACGTTTGTGCTTGCAGATGCGTTTACTATTTTGCTAGGATGTAGCTTTGGTAGTAATAGCATGAGTAGCACGACAACCCCGATGGCAACACGTTGATGCGTGATCATGGTGTGGCGCCGGTGACAAGAAGATCGTGCCGGTGCTTTGGTGATGGAGATCAAGAAGCACGTGATGATGGCCATATCATGTCACTTATGAATTGCATGTGATGTTAATCCTTTTATGCACCTTATTTTGCTTATAACGACGGTAGCATTCTGAGGTGATCTCTCACTAAAATTTCAAGATGAGACCTCCGATAAATTCTATGCTTGCAAGATGGAGGAAAACTCGTTTGTCAGTGAACATGTGCTCAAAATGTCTGGGTACTCAAACCGTCTAGCTGAGCTGGGGATTGAACTTCCGCAAGAGGCTATCACTGATAGAATCCTTCAATCACTGCCGCCAAGCTATAAAGGCTTTGTGTTGAACTACAACATGCAAGGGATGAACAAGTCTCCCGGCGAGTTGTTTGCGATGTTGAAAGTCGCAGAGTCTGAAATTCGTAAAGAGCATCAAGTGTTGATGGTGAATAAGACCACTAGTTTCAAGAGAAACGGCAAAGGCAAGAAGGGCAATTCGAAGAAGAGCGGCAAGCCTGTTGCCAATCCGCCGAAGAAACCCAAGGCTGGACCTAAGCCTGAAACGGAGTGCTACTATTGCAAGGGTATGGGTCACTGGAAGCGCAATTGCCCCAAGTATCTGGCAGATAAGAAGGCGGGCAAAGAAAAATCAGGTATATTTGATATACATGTTATTGATGTGTACTTAACCGGCTCTCGTAGTAGTGCCTGGGTATTCGATACCGGTTCTGTTGCTCATATTTGCAACTCAAAACAGTAACTGCGAAATAGACGATGGCTGGCGAAAGATGAAGTGACGATGCGCATAGGAAATGGTTCCAAGGTTGATGCAATCGCCGTCGGCACAGTGTCACTTCAGCTACCGTCGGGATTAGTGATGAACTTAAATCATTGTTATTTAGTGCCTGCGTTGAGCATGAACATTATATCTGGATCTTGTTTATTGCGAGACGGTTACTCTTTTAAGTCAGAGAATAATGGTTGTTCTATTTCTATGAGTAACATCTTTTATGGTCATGCACCGAATGTGAGAGGATTGTTCATATTGAATCTTGATAGCGATACGCATATACATAACGTTGAGACCAAAAGAGTTAGAGTAAACAATGATAGCGCCATATTTTTGTGGCACTGCCGCTTGGGTCATATTGGTGTAAAGCGCATGAAGAAACTCCATGCTGATGGACTTTTGGAGTCACTTGACTTTGATTCACTTGACACGTGCGAACCATGCCTCATGGGCAAGATGACTAAGACTCCGTTCTCCGAAACAATGGAGCGTGCAAGTGACTTATTGGAAATCATACATACCGATGTGTGTGGTCCAATGAGCGTGGAGGCACGCGGCGGATATCGTTATTTTCTCACCTTCATTGACGATTTGAGTAGGTATGGTTATGTCTACTTGATGAAGCACAAGTCTGAAACATTTGAAAAGTTCAAGCAATTTCAGAGTGAAGTGGAAAATCATCGTAACAAGAAGATCAAGTTCCTACGGTCTGATCGTGGGGGTGAATATCTGAGTTTCGAGTTTGGTGATCACTTAAGAAAATGTGGAATTGTTTCACAGTTGACACCGCCTGGAACACCACAGCGTAATGGTGTGTCCGAACGTCGTAATCGTACTTTGTTAGAGATGGTGCGATCTATGATGTCTCTTACTGATTTGCCGTTATTATTTTGGGGTTATGCATTAGAAACAGCTGCATTCACTTTAAATAGGGCACCATCAAAATCCGTTGAGACGACACCATACGAACTGTGGTATGGCAAAAGGCCAAAGTTGTCGTTTCTTAAAGTTTGGGGATGTGATGCTTATGTCAAAAAGCTTCAGCCTGAAAAGCTGGAACCCAAAGCGGAAAAATGTGTCTTCATAGGTTACCCAAAAGAGACAGTTGGGTACACCTTCTATCTCAAATCCGAGGGCAAAGTGTTTGTTGCTAAGAACGGAGCTTTTCTCGAGAAGGAGTTTCTCTCGAGAGAATTGAGTGGGAGGAAGATAGAACTTGACGAGGTTGTCGAACCTCTCATCCCTCTGGATGGTGGCGCAGGGCAAGGGGAAACCTCTGTCGTTGCGACGCCGGTTGAGGAGGAAGTTAATGATGATGATCATGAAACTCCAGTTCAAGTTTCTGTTGAACCACGCAGGTCGACGAGATCACGCGCTGCTCCAGAGTGGTACGGTAATCCCGTCTTATCAATCATGTTGTTAGACAACAATGAACCTACAAATTATGAAGAAGCAATGGTGGGCCCAGATTCCAACAAATGGCTAGAAGCCATGAAGTCCAAGATAGGATCCATGTATGAGAACAAAGTGTGGACTTTGGAGATACTACCTGAGGGCCGCAAGGCTATTCAGAACAAATGGATCTTTAAGAAGAAGACGGACGCTGACGGTAATGTGACCGTTTATAAAGCTCGACTTGTGGAAAAGGGTTTTTCACAAGTTCCAGGAGTTGACTACGATGATACTTTCTCACCTGTAGCGATGCTTAAGTCCGTCAGAATCATGTTAGCAATAGCTGCATTTTTCAATTATGAAATCTGGCAGATGGATGTCAAAACGGCGTTCCTTAACGGTTTCCTTAAGGAAGAGTTGTATATGATGCAACCCGAAGGTTTTGTCGATGCTAAGAATGCTAACAAGGTGTGCAAGCTCCAGCGATCCATTTATGGACTGGTGCAAGCATCTCGGAGTTGGAACAAACGCTTTGATGAGGTGATCAAAGCATTTGGGTTTATACAAGTGGTTGGAGAACCTTGTATTTACAAGTGAGTGGGAGCTCTGTGGCGTTTCTAATATTATATGTGGATGACATATTACTGATTGGAAACAACGTAGAGCTTTTGGAGAGCATAAAAGGTTACTTGAATAAAAGTTTCTCTATGAAGGACCTAGGAGAAGCTGCTTACATTCTAGGCATTAAGATCTATAGGGATAGATCAAAACGCCTGATAGGACTTTCACAAAGCACATACCTTGATAAAGTTTTGAAAAGGTTCAAAATGGAACAGTCCAAGAAAGGGTTCTTGCCAGTTCTACAAGGTACAAGATTGAGTAAGACTCACTGCCCATCAACTGATGAAGATAGAGAGCATATGCGCTCCGTCCCCTATGCTTCATCCATAGGTTCTATCATGTATGCGATGCTGTGCACTAGACCGGATGTTAGCCTGGCCATAAGTATGGCAGGTAGGTTCCAGAGTAATCTAGGAGTGGATCACTGGACAGCGGTCTAGAATATCCTGAAGTACCTGAAAAGGACTACGGAGATGTTTCTCGTGTATGGAGGTGACGAAGAGCTCGCCGTAAAAGGTTACGTCGATGCAAGCTTTGACACAGATCCGGACGACTCTAAGTCGCAAACCGGATACGTATTTATTCTTAATGGGGGTGCAGTAAGCTGGTGCAGTTCCAAGCAAAGCGTCGTAGCAGATTCTACATGTGAAGCGGAGTACATGGCTGCCTCGGAGGCGGCTAAGGAGGGTGTCTGGATGAAGCAGTTCATGACGGATCTTGGAGTGGTGCCAAGCGCACTGAATCTAATAACCTTGTTCTGTGACAACACTGGTGCCATTGCCTTAGCAAAGGAACCACGGTTTCACAAGAAGACCAGACACATCAAACGACGCTTCAACCTCATTCGCGACTACGTCGAGGAAGAGGACGTAAATATATGCAAAGTGCACACGGATCTGAATGTAGCAGACCCGCTGACTAAACCTCTTCCACGGCCAAACATGATCGACACCAGAACTGTATGGGTGTTAGATTTATTACAATGTAATTCACATGGTGATGTGAGGGCTAGATTATTGACTCTAGTGCAAGTGGGAGACTGTTGGAATTATGCCCTAGAGGCAATAATAAATGTAGTTATTATTATAATTCCTGTATCAAGATAATAGTTTATTATCCATGCTATAATTGTATTGAATGAAGACTCATTTACCTGTGTGGATACATAGACAAAACACCGTCCCTAGCATGCCTCTAGTTGGCTAACCAGTTGATCGATGATAGTCAGTGTCTTCTGATTATGAACAAGGTGTTGTTGCTTGATAACAGGATCACGTCATTGGGAGAATCACGTGATGGACTAGACCCAAACTAATAGACGTAGCATGTTGATCGTGTCATTTTGTTGCTACTGTTTTCTGCATGTCAAGTATTTATTCCTATGACCATGAGATCATATAACTCACTGACACCGGAGGAATGCTTTGTGTGTATCAAACGTCGCAATGTAACTGGGTGACTATAAAGATGCTCTACAGGTATCTCCGAAGGTGTTAGTTGAGTTAGTATGGATCAAGACTGGGATTTGTCACTCCGTGTGACGGAGAGGTATCTCGGGGCCCACTCGGTAATACAACATCACACACAAGCCTTGCAAGCAATGTAACTTAGTGTAAGTTGCGGGATCTTGTATTACGGAACGAGTAAAGAGACTTGCCGGTAAACAAGATTGAAATAGGTATGCGGATACTGACGATCGAATCTCGGGCAAGTAACATACCGAACGACAAAGGGAATGACATACGGGATTATACGAATCCTTGGCACTGAGGTTCAAACGATAAGATCTTCGTAGAATATGTAGGATCCAATATGGGCATCCAGGTCCCGCTATTGGATATTGACCGAGGAGTCTCTCGGGTCATGTCTACATAGTTCTCGAACCCGCAGGGTCTACACACTTAAGGTTCGACGTTGTTTTATGCGTATTTGAGTTATATGGTTGGTTACCGAATGTTCTTCGGAGTCCCGGATGAGATCACGGACGTCACGAGGGTTTCCGGAATGGTCCGGAAACGAAGATTGATATATAGGATGACCTCATTTGATTACCGGAAGGTTTTCGGAGTTACCGGGAATGTACCGGGAATGACGAATGGGTTCCGGGAGTTCACCGGGGGGGGGGGGGGCAACCCACCCCGGGGAAGTCCATAGGCCTTGGGGGAGACACACCAGCCCTTAGTGGGCTGGTGGGACAGCCCACAAGTGCCCTATGCGCCAAGGAGAAGAAAATCAAGAGAGAAAGAAAAAAAAAGGAGGAGGTGGGAAGGAAGGGGGACTCCCTCCCACCAAACCTAGTCCAACTCGGTTTGGGGGGGGGGGAGAGTCCTCCCCCTTGGACTCGGCCGACCCCCTTGGGGCTCCTTGAGCCCCAAGGCAAGGCCCCCTCCCTCCCACCTATATATACGGAGGTTTTAGGGGGCTGATTTGAGACGACTTTTCCACGGCAGCCCGACCACATACCTCCACGGTTTTTCCTCTAGATCGCGTTTCTGCGGAGCTCGGGCGGAGCCCTGCTGAGACAAGGTCATCACCAACCTCCGGAGCGCCGTCACACTGCCGGAGAACTCTTCTACCTCTCCGTCTCTCTTGCTGGATCAAGAAGGCCGAGATCATCGTCGAGCTGTACGTGTGCTGAACGCGGAGGTGCCGTCCGTTCGGTACTAGATCGTGGGACTGATCGCGGGATTGTTCGCGGGGCGGATCGAGGGACGTGAGGATGTTCCACTACATCAACCGCGTTCTCTAACGCTTCTGCTGTACGGTCTACAAGGGTACGTAGATCACTCATCCCCTCTCGTAGATGGACATCACCATGATAGGTCTTCGTGCGCGTAGGAAAATTTTTGTTTCCCATGCGACGTTCCCCAACAATTACTAATTGATTTTGGGTCCCGCTGCGATCCGAATGTTTTGGAAACCCCGAGGTCCAGTTACATGGAACTCGTCAAAACTAGCAGGTTTGGCCTATTCCGGCCGGTTTTGAATGCTATTAGTCACTGATTTTGGGTCCCGGTGTAATCGGAACATTTTGGGAACCACGTGTACCGGTTAGGGGGAACTCATCAAAAATTGCAGTTTTGGCCTATTCCGGCCAGTTATGTATGCTATTAGTCACTGATTTTGGGTCCCGTTGTGATCCAAAGGTTTCGGGAACCCCGGGGTCCGGTTATGGGGAACTCGTCAAAACTCGTAGTTTTGGTCTATTCTCGCTAGTTTTGTATGCTATTACTCACTGATTTTGGGTGCCGCTGCGATTCGAATGTTTCGGGAACCCGTGGTCTGGTTACGTGGAACTCATCAAAACTCGCAGTTTTGGCCTATTCCGGCCGGTTTTGTATGCTATTATTCACTGATCTTGGGCCCCGTAGCGATCCGAACGTCTCAGGAACCCTGTGGTCCGGTTACGGGGAACTCGTAAAAAATTGTAGTTTTGGCCTATTATGGCTAGTTTTGTATAATATTACTCACTGATTTTGGGTCCCGCTGCGATCCGAACATTTTGGGAACCACGAGGTCTGGTTACGTGGAACTCGTCAAAACTGAGAGTTTTTGCAAATTCCGGCCGGTTTTGTATGCTATTAGTTACTGATTTTGGGTCCCGCTCTGATCCGAACGTTTTGGGAACCCCGTGGTCCGGTTACGGGGAACTCATCAAAACTCGTAGTTTTGGCCTATTGTGGCGAGTTTTGTATGCTATTACTCACTGATTTTGGATCCCGCTGCGATCCGAACGTTTCGGGAACCCCAGGGTTCGTTTTACGTGGAATTCATCAACACTCGTAGTTTTGGCCTAATCCAGCCGATTTTGTATGCTATTATTCACTAATTTTGGGTCGCCCTGTGATCCGAACGTTTCGGGAACCCCGTGGTCCGGTTACGGAGAACTCATCAAAACTCGCAGTTTTGGCCTATTATGGCCATTTTTGTATGCTATTACTCACTGATTTTGGGTACTACTGCGATCGGAACGTTTCGGGAGCCCCGAGGTCTGCTTACGTGGAATTCGTCAAAAATCGCAGTTTTGGCCTATTGCGGCCGGTTTTGTATGCTATTAGTCACTGATTTTGGGTCCTGCTGTGGTCCGAACGTTTCGGGAACCCCGTTGTCCGGTTTCGGGGAACTCATCAAAATCGCAGTTTTGGCCTACTATGGCGAGTTTTGTATGCTATGACTCACTCATTTTGGGTCCCGTTGCGATCCGAACGTTACGGGAACCCCGGGGTTCGGTTACGGGGACTCGTCAAAACTCGCAGTTTTTGTCTGTTCTCGCCAGTTTTGTATGCTATTACTCACTGGGTCCCGCTGCGATTCGAACGTTTCGGGAACCCCGGGGTCCAGTTACGTGGAACTCATCAAAACTCGCAATTTTGGCCTATTCCGGCCGGTTTTGTATGCTATTAGTCACTAATCTTGGGTCCCGTTGTGATCCGAACGTTTCGGGAACCCCGTGGTCTGGTTACGGGGAACTCGTAAAAAATCATAGTTTTTGCCTATTATGGCCAGTTTTGTATGCTATTACTCATTGATTTTGGGTCCCGCTGCGATCCGAATGTTTTGGGAACCCCGAGGTCCAGTTACATGGAACTCGTCAAAACTAGCAGATTTGGCCTATTCCGGCCGGTTTTGAATGCTATTAGTCACTGATTTTGGGTCCCGGTGTAATCGGAACGTTTCGGGAACCACGTGTACCGGTTAGGGGGAACTCATCAAAAATCGCAGTTTTGGCCTATTCCGGCGAGTTATGTATGCTATTAGTCACTGATCTTGGGTCCCGTTGTGATCCAAAGGTTTCGGGAACCCCGGGGTCCGGTTACGGGGAACTCGTCAAAACTAGTAGTTTTGGTCTATTCTCGCGCAGTTTTGTATACTATTACTCACTGATTTTGGGTCCCGCTGCGATCCTACCGTTTCGGGAACCACGTTGTGCGGTTAAGGGGAACTCGTCAAAACTCGCAGTTTTGCCAATTCCGGCTAGTTTTGTATGCTATTACTCATTGATTTTGGGTCCCGCTGCGATCCGAACGTTTCGGGAACCCCGTGGACCGGTTCGTGGGAACTCATCAATAATTGTAGTTTTGGCCTATTCCGGCCAGTTTTGTATGTTATTAGACACTGATTTTGGGTCCCGCTGTGATATGAACGTTTCGGGAATCCCGTGGTCCGGTTACGGGGAACTCGTCAAAAATCGCAGTTTTGGCCTATTATGGCCAGTTTTGTATGCTATTACTCATTGATTTTGGGTCCCGCTACGATCCGAACGTTTTGGGAGCCCCGATGTCCAGTTACATGGAACTCGTCAAAACTCGCAATTTTGGCGTATTGCGTCCGGTTTTGTATAATATTACTCACTGATTTTGGGTCCCGCTGCGATCCGAACATTTTGGGAACCCCAAGGCTCGGTTACGTGGAACTCGTCAAAACTCGCAGTTTTTGCCTATTCCGGCCGGTTTTGTATGCTATTAGTCACTTATTTTGGGTCATGCTGTGATCCGAACGTTTCGGGAACCCCGTGGTCCGGTTACGGGGAACTCGACAAAACTCGCAGTTTTGGCCTATTATGGCCAGTTTTGTATGCTATTACTCACTGTTTTGGGTCCTGTTGCGATCGGAACGTTTCGGGAGCCCCGAGGTTCGGTTACGTGGAACTCATCAAAACCTGCAGTTTTGGCCTGTTGCGGCCGATTTTGTATGCTATTAGTCACTGATTTTGGGTCCCGCTATGGTCCGAACGTTTCAGGAACCCCGTTGCCCAGTTTAGAGGAACTCATCAAAATCGCAGTTTTGGCCTACTATTGCCAGTTTTGTATGCTATTACTCACTGATTTTGGGTCCCGCTGCGATCCGAATGTTATGGGAACCCCGGGGTCCGGTTACGGGGAACTCGTCAAAACTCGCAATTTTTGTCTATTCTCGCCAGTTTTGTATCCTGGATACTCACTGATTTTGGGTCCCGCTATGATTCGAACGTTTCGGGAACCCCGGGGTCCGGTTATGTGGAACTCGTCAAAACTCGCAATTTTGGCCTATTCCGACCGGTTTTGTATGCTATTAGTCACTAATCTTGGGTCCCGTTGTGATCCGAACGTTTCGGGAACCCCATGGTTTGGTTACGGAGAACTTGTCAAAAATCGTAGTTTTGGCTTATTATGGCTAGTTTTGCATGGTATTACTCATTGATTTTGGGTCCCTCTGCGATCCGAATGTTTTGGGAACCACGAGTTCCAGTTACATGGAACTCTTCAAAACTAGCAGGTTTGGCCTATTCCGGTTGGTTTTGTATGCTATTAGTCACTGGTTTTAGGTCCCGTTGTAATCCGAACGTTTCGGGAACCACGTGTACTGGTTAGGGGGAACTCATAAAAAATCACAGTTTTGGCCTATTCCGGACAGTTTTGTATGCTATTAGTCATTGATTTTAGGTCCCGCTGTGATGCGAAGGTTTCGGGAACCCCGGGGTCCGGTAACGGGGAACTCGTCAAAACTAGTAGTTTTGGTCTATTCTCGCGCAGTTTTGTATACTATTACTAACTGATTTTGGGTCCCGCTGCGATCCTAACGTTTCGGGAACCATGGTTTGCTGTTACGGGGAACTTGTCAAAACTCGCAGTTTTGCCTATTCCAGCTAATTTTGTATGCTATTACTCACTGATTCTGGGTACCGCTGCGATCCGAATGTTTCGGGAACCCCATGGACCGGTTAGGGGGAACTCATCAATAATTGTAGTTTTGGCTTATTCCGGCCAGTTTTGTATGCTATTAGACACTGATTTTGGGTCCCGATGTGATATGAACGTTTCGGGAACCCCGTGGTCCGATTACAAGGAACTCGTCAAAAATCGCAGTTTTGGCCTATTATGGCCAGTTTTGTATGCTATTACTCACTTATTTTGGGTCCCGCTGCGATCTGAACGTTTCGGGAGCCCCGAGGTCCGGTTACGTGGAACTCGTCAAAACTCGCAATTTTGGCCTATTGCGGCCGGTTTTCTATGCTATTATTCACTGATCTTGGGCCCCGTTGTGATCCGAATGTCTCGGGAACCCGTTGGTCCGGTTACGGGGAACTCGTCAAAAATCAAGTTTTGGCCTATTCCGGCCAGTTTTGTATGTTATTAGACACTAATTTTGGGTCCCGGTGTGATATGAACGTTTCGGGAATCCCGTGGTCCGGTTACGGGGAACTCGTAAAAAATCGCAGTTTTGGCCTATTATGGCCAGTTTTGTATGCTATTACTCACTGATTTTGGGTCCCGCTGCGATCCGAACGTTTCGGGAGCCCCGATGTCCAGTTATATGGAACTCGTCAAAACTCGCAATTTTGGCGTATTGCGTCCGGTTTTGTATTATATTACTCACTGATTTTGGGTCCCGCTGCGATCCGAACATTTTGGGAACCCCGAGGCCTGGTTACGTGGAACTCGTCAAAACTCGCAGTTTTTGCCTATTCCAGCCGGTTTTTTATGCTATTAGTCACTTATTTTGGGTCCCGCTGTGATCTGAACGTTTCGGGAACCCTGTGGTCCGGTTACGGGGAACTCGACAAAACTCGCAGTTTTGGCCTATTATGGCCAGTTTTGTATGCTATTACTCACTGTTTTGGGTCCTGTTGCGATCGGAACGTTTCGGGAGCCCCGAGGTCCGGTTACGTGGAACTCATCAAAACTTGCAGTTTTGGCCTGTTGCGGTCGATTTTGTATGCTATTAGTCACTGATTTTGGGTCCCGCTGTGGTCCGAACGTTTCGGGAACCACGTTGTCCGATTGCGACGAACTCATCAAAATCACAGTTTTGGCCTACTATGGCCAGTTTTGTATGCTATTACTCACTGATTTTGGGTCCCGCTGCGATCCGAACGTTACGGGAACCCCGGGTTCCGGTTATGGGGAACTCGTCAAAACTCGCAGTTTTTGTCTATTCTTGCTAGTTTTGTATACCATTACTCACTGATTTTGGGTCCCGCTGTGATTTGAATGTTTCGGGAACCCCAGGGTCCGGTTACGCGGAACTCATCAAAAATCAAAGTTTTGGCCTATTCCGGCCAGTTTTGTATAATGTTACTCACTGATTTTGGGTCCCGCCGCGATCCGAACATTTTGGGAACCCCGAGGTCTGGTTACGTGGTACTCGTCAAAACTCGCAGTTTTGGCATATTCCGGCCGGTTTTGTATGCTATTAGTCACTAATCTTGGGTCCCATTGTGATCCGAACGTTTCGGGAACCCCATGGTCCGTTACGGGGAAGTTGTAAAAACTCGTAGTTTTTGCCTATTATGGCCAGTTTTGTATGCTATTACTCATTGATTTTGGGCCCCGCTGCGATCCGAACGTTTTGGGAACCCCGAGGTCCAGTTACATGGAACTCGTCAAAACTAGCAGGTTTGGCCTATTCCGGCTGGTTTTGTATGCTATTAGTCACTGGTTTTGGGTCCCGCTGTAATCTGAACGTTTCGGGAACCACGTGTACTGGTTAGGGGGAACTCATCAAAAATGGCAGTTCTGGCCTATTTCTGACAGTTTTGTATGCTATTAGTCATTGATTTTGGGTCCCGCTGTGATGCGAAGGTTTCAGGATCCCCGGGGTCCGGTTACGGGGAACTCGTCAAAACTAGTAGTTTTCGTCTATTCTCGCGCAGTTATGATACTATTACTAACTGACTTTGGGTCCCGCTGCGATCCTAACGTTTCGGGAACCATGGTTTGCGGTTACGGGGAACTTGTCAAAACTCGCAGTTTTGCCTATTCCAGCTAGTTTTGTATGCTATTAATCACTGATTTTGGGTACCGCTGCGATCCGAATGTTTTGGGAACCCCGTGGACCGGTTAGGGGGAACTCATCAATAATTGTAGTTTTGGCCTATTCCGGCCAGTTTTGTATGCTATTAGACACTGATTTTGGGTCCCGGTGTGATATGAACGTTTCGGGAACCCCGCGGTCCGATTACAAGGAACTCGTAAAAAATCGCAGTTTTGGCCTATTATGGCCAGTTTTGTATGCTATTACTCACTTATTTTGGGTCCCGCTACGATCCGAACGTTTCGGGAGCCCCGAGGTCCGGTTACGTGGAACTCGTCAAAACTCGCAATTTTGGCCTATTGCGACCGGTTTTCTATGCTATTATTCAGTGATCTTGGGCCCCGTTGTGATCCGAATGTCTCGGGAACCCGTTGGTCCGGTTACGGGGAACTCGTCAAAAATCAAAGTTTTGGCCTATTCCGGCCAGTTTTGTATAATGTTACTCACTGATTTTGGGTCCCGCCGCGATCCGAACATTTTGGGAACCCCGAGGTCTGGTTACGTGGTACTCGCCAAAACTCGCAGTTTTTGCATATCCCGGTCGGTTTTGTATGCTATTAGTCACTGATTTTGGGTCCCTTGTGATCCGAACCTTTCGGGAACCCCGTGGTCCGGTTACGGGGAACTCGTCAAAACTCACAGATTTGGCCTATTATGGCCAGTTTTGTATGCTATTACTCACTTATTTTGGGTCCCGCTGCGATCCGAACGTTTCGGGAGCCCCGAGGTCCGGTTACGTGGAACTCGTCAAAACTCGTAGTTTTGGCCTATTCTGGCCGGTTTTCTATGCTATTATTCACCGATCTTGGGCCCCGTTGTGACCCGAACGTCTCGGGAACCCCGTGGGTAGGTTACAGGGAACTCGTCAAAAATCGTAGTTTTGGCCTATTGTGGCTAGTTTTGTATGCTATTAGTCACTCATTTTGGGTCCTGCTGCGATCGGAACGTTTCGGGAACCACGTGTACCGATTAGGTGGAACTCATAAAAAATCGCAATTTTGGCCTATTCCGGCCAGTTGTGTATGCTATTAGTCACTGATTTTGGGTCCCACTGTGATCCTAACGTTTCGGGGAACTCGTCAAAACTAGTAGTTTTGGTCTATTCTCGCGCAGTTTTGTATACTATTACTCACTGATTTTGGGTCCCGCTATGATCCTAACGTTTCGAGAACCACGGTGTGTGGTTACGGGGAACTCGTCAAAACTCGCAGTTTTGCCTATTCCGGCTAGTTTTGTATGCTATTACTCACTGATTTTGGGTCCCGCTGCGATCCGAACGTTTCAGGAACCCCGTGGACCGGTTAGGGGGAACTCATCAATAATTGTAGTTTTGGCCTATTCCGGCCATTTTTGTATGCTATTAGACACTGATTTTGGGTCCCGTTGTGATATGAATGTTTCGGGAACCCCGTGGTCTGGTTACGGGGAACTCGTCAAAAATAGCAGTTTTGGCCTATTATGGCCAGTTTTGTATGCCATTACTCACTAATTTTGGGTCCCGCTGCGATTCAAACATTTCGGGAGCCCCGAGGTCCGGTTACGTGGAACTCGTCAGAACTTGCAATTTTGGCCTATTGCGACTGTTTTTCTATGCTATTATTCACTGATCTTGGGCCGCGTTGTGATCCGAACGTCTCGGGAACCCCGTGGTGCGTTTACGGGGGACTCGGAAAAAATCATAGTTTTGGCCTATTATCGCCAATTTTGTATAACATTACTCACTGATTTTGGGTCCCGCTGCGATCCGAACATTTTGGAAACCCCGAGGTCCGGTTACGTGGAACTCGTCAAAACTAGCTGTTTTTGCCTATTCCGGCCGATTTTGTATGCTATTAGTCACTGATTTTGGGTCCCGCTGTGATCCAAACGTTTCGGGAACACCGTGGCCCGATTATGGGGAACTCATCAAAACTCACAGTTTTGGCCTATTGTGGCGAGTTTTGTATGCTATTACTCACTGATTTTGGGTCCCGCTGCGATCGGAACGTTTCGGGAACCCCGGGGTCCGGTTTACGTGGAATTCATCAAAACTCGTAGTTTTGGCCTATTGCGGCCGGTTTTGTATGCTATTATTCACTAATTTTGGGTCGCGCTGTGATCCGAACGTTTCGGGAAGCCCGTGGTCCGGTTACGGGGAACTCGTCAAAACTCGCAGTTTTGGCGTATTATGGCCAGTTTTGTATGCTATTACTCACTTATTTTGGGTCCCGCTGCGATCCGAACGTTTCGGGAGCCCCGAGGTCCGGTTACATGGAACTCGTCAAAACTCGCAATTTTGGCCTATTGCGGCCGGTTTTCTATGCTATAATTCACTGATCTTGGGCCCCGTTGTGATCGGAACGTCTCGGGAACCCCGTGGTCCGGTTACGGGGAATTCGTCAAAAATCGTAGTTTTGGCCTATTATGGCCAGTTTTGTTTAGTACTCACTCATTTTGGGTCTCGCTGCTATCTCAACATTTTGGGAACCCCGAGGTTCGGTTACGTGGAACTCGCCAAAACTCGCAGTTTTTGCCTATTCCGGCCGGTTTTTTATGCTATTACTCACTAATTTTGGGTCCTGCTGCGATCCGAACGTTTCGGGAGCCCCGAGGTCCGGTTAAGTGGAACTCGTCAAAACTCGCAATTTTATATGCTATTACTCACTAATTTTGGGTCCCGCTGCGATCCGAATGTTTCGGGAACCCCGTGGACCAGTTAGGGGAACTCATCAATAATTGTTGTTTTGGCCTATCCCGGCTAGTTTTGTATGCTATTAAACACTGATTTTGGGTCCCGCTGTGATATGAACGTTTCGGGAACCCAATGGTCCGGTTACGGGGAACTCGTCAAAAATCACAGTTTTGGCCTATTATGGCCAATTTTGTATGCTATTACTCACTTATTTTGGGTCCCGCTGCGATCCTAACGTTTCGGGAGCCCCGGGGTCCGGTTACGTGGAACTCGTCAAAACTCGCAATTTTGGCCTATTGCGGCCGGTTTTCTATGGTATTATTCACTAATCTTGGGCCCCGTTGTGATTGGAACGTCTCGGGAACCCCATGGTCCGGTTACGGGGATCTCGTCAAAAATCGTAGTTTTGGCCTATTTGGCCAGTTTTGTTTAATATTACTCACTGATTTTGGGTCCCGCTGTGATCCGAACATTTTGGGAACCCCGAGGTCCTGTTACGTGGAACTCATCAAAACTCGCATTTTTTGCCTATTCCGGCCGGTTTTGTATGCTATTAGTCACTTATTTTGGGTCCCGCTGTGATCCGAACGTTTTGGGAACACCACGGTCCGGTTACGGGGAACTCGTCAAAACTCGCAGTTTTGGCCTATTGTGGCGAGTTTTGTTTGCTATTACTCACTCCTTTTTGGTCCCGCTGCGATCCGAACGTTTCAGGAACCCCGGGGTCCGGTTTACGTGGAATTCATCAAAACTCGTAGTTTGGGCCAATTGCGGCCGGTTTTGTATGCTACTATTCACTAATTTTGGGTCACGCTGTGATTCGAACGTTTCGGGAACCCCGTGGTCCGTTTACAGGGAACTCATCAAAACTCGCAATTTTGGCCTATTATGGCCAGTTTTGTATACTATTACTCACTGATTTTGGGTCCCGCTGTGGTCCGAACGTTTCAGGAACCCCGAGGTCCGGTTACGTGGAACTCGTCAAAACTCGCAGTTTTCGCCTATTGCGGGAACCCCGTGGTCCGGTTACAGGGAACTCGTCAAAACTCGCAGTTTTAGCCTATTGTGGCGAGTTTTGTATGCTATTACTCACTGATTTTGGGCCCCGCTGCGATCCGAACGTTTTGGGAACCCCGAGGTCCGGTTACATGGAACTCGTCAAAACTAGCAGGTTTGGCCTATTCCGGCTGGTTTTGTATGCTATTAGTCACTGGTTTTGGGTCCCGCTGTAATCTGAACGTTTCGGGAACCACGTGTACTGGTTAGGGGGAACTCATCAAAAATGGCAGTTTTGGCCTATTTCGGATAGTTTTGTATGCTATTAGTCATTGATTTTGGGTCCCGCTGTGATGCGAAGGTTTCAGGATCCGCGGGGTCCGGTTACGGGGAACTCGTCAAAACTAGTAGTTTTCGTCTATTCTCGCGCAGTTTTGTATACTATTACTAACTGACTTTGGGTCCCGCTGCGATCCTAACGTTTCGGGAACCATGGTTTGCGGTTACGGGGAACTTGTCAAAACTCGCAGTTTTGCCTATTCCAGCTAGTTTTGTATGCTATTAATCACTGATTTTGGGTACCGCTGCGATCCGAATATTTTGGGAACCCCGTGGACCGGTTAGGGGGAACTCATCAATAATTGTAGTTTTGGCCTATTCCGGCCAGTTTTGTATGCTATTAGACACTGATTTTGGGTCCCGCTGTGATATGAACGTTTCGGGAACCCCGCGGTCCGATTACAAGGAACTCGTCAAAAATCGCAGTTTTGGCCTATTATGGCCAGTTTTGTATGCTATTACTCACTTATTTTGGGTCCCGCTACGATCCGAACGTTTCGGGAGCCCCGAGGTCCGGTTACGTGGAACTCGTCAAAACTCGCAATTTTGGCCTATTGCGACCGGTTTTCTATGCTATTATTCAGTGATCTTGGGCCCCGTTGTGATCCGAATGTCTCGGGAACCCGTTGGTCCGGTTACGGGGAACTCGTCAAAAATCAAAGTTTTGGCCTATTCCGGCCAGTTTTGTATAATGTTACTCACTGATTTTGGGTCCCGCCGCGATCCGAACATTTTGGGAACCCCGAGGTCTGGTTACGTGGTACTCGTCAAAACTTGCAGTTTTTGCATATCTCGGTCGGTTTTGTATGCTATTAGTCACTGATTTTGGGTCCCTTGTGATCCGAACCTTTCGGGAACCCCGTGGTCCGGTTACGGGGAACTCGTCAAAACTCACAGATTTGGCCTATTATGGCCAGTTTTGTATGCTATTACTCACTTATTTTGGGTCCCGCTGCGATCCGAACGTTTCGGGAGCCCCGAGGTCCGGTTACGTGGAACTCGTCAAAACTCGTAGTTTTGGCCTATTCTGGCCGGTTTTCTATGCTATTATTCACCGATCTTGGGCCCCGTTGTGACCCGAACGTCTCGGGAACCCCGTGGGTAGGTTACAGGGAACTCGTCAAAAATCGTAGTTTTGGCCTATTGTGGCTAGTTTTGTATGCTATTAGTCACTCATTTTGGGTCCTGCTTCGATCGGAACGTTTCGGGAACCACGTGTACCGATTAGGTGGAACTCATAAAAAATCGCAATTTTGGCCTATTCCGGCCAGTTGTGTATGCTATTAGTCACTGATTTTGGGTCCCACTGTGATCCTAACGTTTCGGGGAACTCGTCAAAACTAGTAGTTTTGGTCTATTCTCGCGCAGTTTTGTATACTATTACTCACTGATTTTGGGTCCCGCTATGATCCTAACGTTTCGAGAACCACGGTGTGTGGTTATGGGGAACTCGTCAAAACTCGCAGTTTTGCCTATTCCGGCTAGTTTTGTATGCTATTACTCACTGATTTTGGGTCCCGCTGCGATCCGAACGTTTCAGGAACCCCGTGGACCGGTTAGGGGGAACTCATCAATAATTGTAGTTTTGGCCTATTCCGGCCATTTTTGTATGCTATTAGACACTGATTTTGGGTCCCGTTGTGATATGAATGTTTCGGGAACCCCGTGGTCTGGTTACGGGGAACTCGTCAAAAATAGCAGTTTTGGCCTATTATGGCCAGTTTTGTATGCCATTACTCACTAATTTTGGGTCCCGCTGCGATTCAAACATTTCGGGAGCCCCGAGGTCCGGTTACGTGGAACTCGTCAGAACTTGCAATTTTGGCCTATTGCGACTGGTTTTCTATGCTATTATTCACTGATCTTGGGCCGCGTTGTGATCCGAACGTCTCGGGAACCCCGTGGTGCGTTTACGGGGGACTCGGAAAAAATCATAGTTTTGGCCTATTATCGCCAATTTTGTATAATATTACTCACTGATTTTGGGTCCCGCTGCGATCCGAACATTTTGGAAACCCCGAGGTCCGGTTACGTGGAACTCGTCAAAACTAGCTGTTTTTGCCTATTCCGGCCGATTTTGTATGCTATTAGTCACTGATTTTGGGTCCCGCTGTGATCCAAACATTTCGGGAACACCGTGGCCCGATTATGGGGAACTCATCAAAACTCACAGTTTTGGCCTATTGTGGCGAGTTTTGTATGCTATTACTCACTGATTTTGGGTCCCCCTGCGATCGGAACGTTTCGGGAACCCCGGGGTCCGGTTTACGTGGAATTCATCAAAACTCGTAGTTTTGGCCTATTGCGGCCGGTTTTGTATGCTATTATTCACTAATTTTGGGTCGCGCTGTGATCCGAACGTTTCGGGAAGCCCGTGGTCCGGTTACGGGGAACTCGTCAAAACTCGCAGTTTTGGCGTATTATGGCCAGTTTTGTATGCTATTACTCACTTATTTTGGGTCCCGCTGCGATCCGAACGTTTCGGGAGCCCCGAGGTCCGGTTACATGGAACTCGTCAAAACTCGCAATTTTGGCCTATTGCGGCCGGTTTTCTATGCTATAATTCACTGATCTTGGGCCCCGTTGTGATCGGAACGTCTCGGGAACCCCGTGGTCCGGTTACGGGGAATTCGTCAAAAATCGTAGTTTTGGCCTATTATGGCCAATTTTGTTTAGTACTCACTCATTTTGGGTCTCGCTGCTATCTCAACATTTTGGGAACCCCGAGGTTCGGTTACGTGGAACTCGCCAAAACTCGCAGTTTTTGCCTATTCCGGCCGGTTTTTTATGCTATTACTCACTAATTTTGGGTCCTGCTGCGATCCGAACGTTTCGGGAGCCCCGAGGTCCGGTTAAGTGGAACTCGTCAAAACTCGCAATTTTATATGCTATTACTCACTAATTTTGGGTCCCGCTGCGATCCGAATGTTTCGGGAACCCCGTGGACCAGTTAGGGGAACTCATCAATAATTGTTGTTTTGGCCTATCCCGGCTAGTTTTGTATGCTATTAAACACTAATTTTGGGTCCCGCTGTGATATGAACGTTTCGGGAACCCAATGGTCCGGTTACGGGGAACTCGTCAAAAATCACAGTTTTGGCCTATTATGGCCAATTTTGTATGCTATTACTCACTTATTTTGGGTCCCGCTGCGATCCTAACGTTTCGGGAGCCCCGGGGTCCGGTTACGTGGAACTCGTCAAAACTCGCAATTTTGGCCTATTGCGGCCGGTTTTCTATGGTATTATTCACTAATCTTGGGCCCCGTTGTGATTGGAACGTCTCGGGAACCCCATGGTCCGGTTACGGGGATCTCGTCAAAAATCGTAGTTTTGGCCTATTTGGCCAGTTTTGTTTAATATTACTCACTGATTTTGGGTCCCGCTGTGATCCGAACATTTTGGGAACCCCGAGGTCCTGTTACGTGGAACTCATCAAAACTCGCATTTTTTGCCTATTCCGGCCGGTTTTGTATGCTATTAGTCACTTATTTTGGGTCCCGCTGTGATCCGAACGTTTTGGGAACACCACGGTCCGGTTACGGGGAACTCGTCAAAACTCGCAGTTTTGGCCTATTGTGGCGAGTTTTGTTTGCTATTACTCACTCCTTTTTGGTCCCGCTGCGATCCGAACGTTTCAGGAACCCCGGGGTCCGGTTTACGTGGAATTCATCAAAACTCGTAGTTTGGGCCAATTGCGGCCGGTTTTGTATGCTACTATTCACTAATTTTGGGTCACGCTGTGATTCGAACGTTTCGGGAACCCCGTGGTCCGTTTACAGGGAACTCATCAAAACTCGCAATTTTGGCCTATTATGGCCAGTTTTGTATACTATTACTCACTGATTTTGGGTCCCGCTGTGGTCCGAACGTTTCAGGAACCCCGAGGTCCGGTTACGTGGAACTCGTCAAAACTCGCAGTTTTCGCCTATTGCGGGAACCCCGTGGTCCGGTTACAGGGAACTCGTCAAAACTCGCAGTTTTAGCCTATTGTGGCGAGTTTTGTATGCTATTACTCACTGATTTTGGGCCCCGCTGCGATCCGAACGTTTTGGGAACCCCGAGGTCCGGTTACATGGAACTCGTCAAAACTAGCAGGTTTGGCCTATTCCGGCTGGTTTTGTATGCTATTAGTCACTGGTTTTGGGTCCCGCTGTAATCTGAACGTTTCGGGAACCACGTGTACTGGTTAGGGGGAACTCATCAAAAATGGCAGTTTTGGCCTATTTCGGACAGTTTTGTATGCTATTAGTCATTGATTTTGGGTCCCGCTGTGATGCGAAGGTTTCAGGATCCGCGGGGTCCGGTTACGGGGAACTCGTCAAAACTAGTAGTTTTCGTCTATTCTCGCGCAGTTTTGTATACTATTACTAACTGACTTTGGGTCCCGCTGCGATCCTAACGTTTCGGGAACCATGGTTTGCGGTTACGGGGAACTTGTCAAAACTCGCAGTTTTGCCTATTCCAGCTAGTTTTGTATGCTATTAATCACTGATTTTGGGTACCGCTGCGATCCGAATGTTTTGGGAACCCCGTGGACCGGTTAGGGGGAACTCATCAATAATTGTAGTTTTGGCCTATTCCGGCCAGTTTTGTATGCTATTAGACACTGATTTTGGGTCCCGCTGTGATATGAACGTTTCGGGAACCCCGCGGTCCGATTACAAGGAACTCGTCAAAAATCGCAGTTTTGGCCTATTATGGCCAGTTTTGTATGCTATTACTCACTTATTTTGGGTCCCGCTACGATCCGAACGTTTCGGGAGCCCCGAGGTCCGGTTACGTGGAACTCGTCAAAACTCGCAATTTTGGCCTATTGCGACCGGTTTTCTATGCTATTATTCAGTGATCTTGGGCCCCGTTGTGATCCGAATGTCTCGGGAACCCGTTGGTCCGGTTACGGGGAACTCGTCAAAAATCAAAGTTTTGGCCTATTCCGGCCAGTTTTGTATAATGTTACTCACTGATTTTGGGTCCCGCCGCGATCCGAACATTTTGGGAACCCCGAGGTCTGGTTACGTGGTACTCGTCAAAACTTGCAGTTTTTGCATATCTCGGTCGGTTTTGTATGCTATTAGTCACTGATTTTGGGTCCCTTGTGATCCGAACCTTTCGGGAACCCCGTGGTCCGGTTACGGGGAACTCGTCAAAACTCACAGATTTGGCCTATTATGGCCAGTTTTGTATGCTATTACTCACTTATTTTGGGTCCCGCTGCGATCCGAACGTTTCGGGAGCCCCGAGGTCCGGTTACGTGGAACTCGTCAAAACTCGTAGTTTTGGCCTATTCTGGCCGGTTTTCTATGCTATTATTCACCGATCTTGGGCCCCGTTGTGACCCGAACGTCTCGGGAACCCCGTGGGTAGGTTACAGGGAACTCGTCAAAAATCGTAGTTTTGGCCTATTGTGGCTAGTTTTGTATGCTATTAGTCACTCATTTTGGGTCCTGCTGCGATCGGAACGTTTCGGGAACCACGTGTACCGATTAGGTGGAACTCATAAAAAATCGCAATTTTGGCCTATTCCGGCCAGTTGTGTATGCTATTAGTCACTGATTTTGGGTCCCACTGTGATCCTAACGTTTCGGGGAACTCGTCAAAACTAGTAGTTTTGGTCTATTCTCGCGCAGTTTTGTATACTATTACTCACTGATTTTGGGTCCCGCTATGATCCTAACGTTTCGAGAACCACGGTGTGTGGTTATGGGGAACTCGTCAAAACTCGCAGTTTTGCCTATTCCGGCTAGTTTTGTATGCTATTACTCACTGATTTTGGGTCCCGCTGCGATCCGAACGTTTCAGGAACCCCGTGGACCGGTTAGGGGGAACTCATCAATAATTGTAGTTTTGGCCTATTCCGGCCATTTTTGTATGCTATTAGACACTGATTTTGGGTCCCGTTGTGATATGAATGTTTCGGGAACCCCGTGGTCTGGTTACGGGGAACTCGTCAAAAATAGCAGTTTTGGCCTATTATGGCCAGTTTTGTATGCCATTACTCACTAATTTTGGGTCCCGCTGCGATTCAAACATTTCGGGAGCCCCGAGGTCCGGTTACGTGGAACTCGTCAGAACTTGCAATTTTGGCCTATTGCGACTGGTTTTCTATGCTATTATTCACTGATCTTGGGCCGCGTTGTGATCCGAACGTCTCGGGAACCCCGTGGTGCGTTTACGGGGGACTCGGAAAAAATCATAGTTTTGGCCTATTATCGCCAATTTTGTATAATATTACTCACTGATTTTGGGTCCCGCTGCGATCCGAACATTTTGGAAACCCCGAGGTCCGGTTACGTGAAACTCGTCAAAACTAGCTGTTTTTGCCTATTCCGGCCGATTTTGTATGCTATTAGTCACTGATTTTGGGTCCCGCTGTGATCCAAACGTTTCGGGAACACCGTGGCCCGATTATGGGGAACTCATCAAAACTCACAGTTTTGGCCTATTGTGGCGAGTTTTGTATGCTATTACTCACTGATTTTGGGTCCCGCTGCGATCGGAACGTTTCGGGAACCCCGGGGTCCGGTTTACGTGGAATTCATCAAAACTCGTAGTTTTGGCCTATTGCGGCCGGTTTTGTATGCTATTATTCACTAATTTTGGGTCGCGCTGTGATCCGAACGTTTCGGGAAGCCCGTGGTCCGGTTACGGGGAACTCGTCAAAACTCGCAGTTTTGGCGTATTATGGCCAGTTTTGTATGCTATTACTCACTTATTTTGGGTCCCGCTGCGATCCGAACGTTTCGGGAGCCCCGAGGTCCGGTTACATGGAACTCGTCAAAACTCGCAATTTTGGCCTATTGCGGCCGGTTTTCTATGCTATAATTCACTAATCTTGGGCCCCGTTGTGATCGGAACGTCTCGGGAACCCCGTGGTCCGGTTACGGGGAATTCGTCAAAAATCGTAGTTTTGGCCTATTATGGCCAGTTTTGTTTAGTACTCACTCATTTTGGGTCTCGCTGCTATCTCAACATTTTGGGAACCCCGAGGTTCGGTTACGTGGAACTCGCCAAAACTCGCAGTTTTTGCCTATTCCGGCCGGTTTTTTATGCTATTACTCACTAATTTTGGGTCCTGCTGCGATCCGAACGTTTCGGGAGCCCCGAGGTCCGGTTAAGTGGAACTCGTCAAAACTCGCAATTTTATATGCTAATACTCACTAATTTTGGGTCCCGCTGCGATCCGAATGTTTCGGGAACCCCGTGGACCAGTTAGGGGGAACTCATCAATAATTGTTGTTTTGGCCTATTCCGGCTAGTTTTGTATGCTATTAAACACTGATTTTGGGTCCCGCTGTGATATGAGCGTTTCGGGAACCCAATGGTCCGGTTACGGGGAACTCGTCAAAAATCACAGTTTTGGCCTATTATGGCCAATTTTGTATGCTATTACTCACTTATTTTGGGTCCCGCTGCGATCCTAACGTTTCGGGAGCCCCGGGGTCCGGTTACGTGGAACTCGTCAAAACTCGCAATTTTGGCCTATTGCGGCCGGTTTTCTATGCTATTATTCACTGATCTTGGGCCCCGTTGTGATTGGAACGTCTCGGGAACCCCATGGTCCGGTTACGGGGAACTCGTCAAAAATCGTTGTTTTGGCCTATTTGGCCAGTTTTGTTTAATATTACTCACTGATTTTGGGTCCCGCTGTGATCCGAACATTTTGGGAACCCCGAGGTCCTGTTACGTGGAACTCATCAAAACTCGCATTTTTTGCCTATTCCGGCCGGTTTTGTATGCTATTAGTCACTTATTTTGGGTCCCGCTGTGATCCGAACGTTTTGGGAACACCACGGTCCGGTTACGGGGAACTCGTCAAAACTCGCAGTTTTGGCCTATTGTGGCGAGTTTTGTTTGCTATTACTCACTCCTTTTTGGTCCCGCTGCGATCCGAACGTTTCAGGAACCCCGGGGTCCGGTTTACGTGGAATTCATCAAAACTCGTAGTTTGGGCCAATTGCGGCCGGTTTTGTATGCTAGTATTCACTAATTTTGGGTCACGCTGTGATTCGAACGTTTCGGGAACCCCGTGGTCCGTTTACACGGAACTCATCAAAACTCGCAATTTTGGCCTATTATGGCCAGTTTTGTATACTACTACTCACTGATTTTGGGTCCCGCTGTGGTTCGAACGTTTCGGGAACCCCGAGGTCCGGTTACGTGGAACTCGTCAAAACTCGCAGTTTTCGCCTATTGCGGGAACCCCGTGGTCCGGTTACAGGGAACTCGTCAAAACTCGCAGTTTTAGCCTATTGTGGCGAGTTTTGTATGCTATTACTCACTGATTTTTGGTCCCGCTGCGATCCGAACGTTTTGGGAGCCCCGAGGTCCGGTTACGTGGAACTCGTCAAAACTCGCAATTTGGCCTATTGCGATCGGTTTAGTATGCTATTAGTCACTGATTTTGGGTCCCGCTGTGGTCCGAACGTTTCGGGAACCCCGTGGTCCGGTTACGGGTAACTCATCAAAATCGCAGTTTTGGCCTACCATGGCGAGTTTTGTATGCTATTACTCACTGATTTTTGGTCCCGCTGCGATCCGAACGTTACGGGAACCCCGGGGTCCGGTTACGGGAACTCGTCAAAACTCGTAGTTTTTGTCTATTCTCGCCAATTTCGCATGCTATTACTCACTGATTTTGGGTCCTGTCATGGTTTTGTTACGGCAGATCTCCTAGTGAAAGGACTTAATGATGGAGCCATCGCACCTTGGTGGCGACTCAAAGGGGTTAAACGGGAGCGAGACTCGGATTTACCCAGGTTTGTTCCCTCGTGAGGAGGTAAAAGCCTACGTCCTGCTTTGTGTTGTATTGATGGTGTTTCGATTACAAGGAGGGCGTAACTCGCGTGACCTAGCTCTCGATGATTTTCTAACCTGCCCTATCCTCCCTAGGACTCGCCTTTAGATATAGGTCGAGGCCTTAGGGTTTACAAGAGTCCCAACCACGATACAGATCGTGGTTTCCTTTATCTCTAAGTCGTCGTACTTTCCAAGACTGGAACCTCCTCGATGGCCTATCATCCATGTAGATCTTGAACCGCCATCCGGCTCCTGGGCCCTCCGGGCCAAGGCTTGTATCGCAAGGATGAGTCGCCCATACGGTGATCCGACCCAACTATGGCGGGTCATGTCGCAAATAATATCCCCAACATTAGGCCCCAGATTGACTTGAACTTGTTCACGCCAATAAACCCTTTCCTAGTTTAGGGGCGACTTATTTCGCTCCTTTTATGCATCATACACTTAAGCCGCCATACTTCATAGAGATATCCAAGCCGCCAAATCATATCTTGATGACATCATCTTATCCCTTTAATCTCAGAAAAATGATGACGCAATCCCCAACGGATCTCGCGGCACAGATATCCCAAAGTATTGGCGCTATTATTGCAAATCTTTAACTTGTCTCTTTCGGTTCCCGCTCGAGGCGCCTTGATTCCAGTGCCCGTCCCATTAAATAGGCTCGGGAAAGGGAACGAAAAGCATCTCCACCTACTCACTTCGACTGCCTCTTCTTCCTTGCAACCGCACCAAGAACTCCGTCGCCGGCCACTGCGTCCGGCGCATCTCCGAGCCAACCAAGGACGAGGCTTTCACCGCGGATCTCCCACGGTCGCTTCCAAACACCATCATCAGGTCAGTCCTTCGCCATTATAAATAGATCTTAACTCCTCGATGTTCATCGTCTGCCGGTTTCTTAGAACACCTCGAACACCTCCGCATACACTGATTGATTCATAGTAGTAATAGGCACGGTAGCATCGACCGTATCCTCAATCGATTAGCTCCTATTTGAGGAACCAAAAAGGCTTCGGTCAGATCACCCTTATTGCATTTACCCTAGCCATGGTCCGTTTCTCCTTATCCAGGCCCTTTTCCGTTCATTTTAACTCGTTCGTAGATCTATATTTCACTGCCTGCTGTGTAGAAATCTGTTTATAGATCCGCACTTCATCATTTTACCACACGTCCTCAATGCCCTGGGATACCTTCTCTGAGTAAATAGGAAATTCCTAAGTTGCCCTTGTGCCCACATTTGGTCCCTTATTGGCGAGTTAACAGATTCCCTCAGCCACTCGACAAATGTTCGGCGGGTTAATAGATCCTCTTAGCCACTCAACAAGTGTTCGGCGAGTTAACTTACCCGTGATCTTTTCCTCTGTAGCTATGGGTACCGTTTTCAAGGCCGATTGGCTCCCGACCCGAAGGAAGTTATCGGATAACGATCCAGACTAGGCGAAGAAATCCCCAACCCGAAGGAAGGGGAGATAGTTGTTTTTGTTGAGAACCTCGAACGGGGGTTTAAACCGCCAGGATCAAAGTTCCTCAGAGATGCTATGGCCTTCATGAACGTCCGCCTCCAAGACCTGGGCCCCAACTCGATCAGCAACATATGCCAGTTCGAAGTATTCTGTGAAGCTTACTTGTGAATGGAACCATCGGTCCCTTTGTTTTGGTACTTCTTCCATTTGAATCGCCAGACCGAGTTTGCCAACGGCCCTAGCTTAGAACTTGGAGGGATCAACGTCCAATGGCACAGGGACAGCTCATTCCGTCACTCGCCATGCCTAGCCATCCCAAAGGCTGGGGCGAGTCTTTGTTTTATTGCCAGGACACTTCCCCTCCGGGTGAAAACAAACTCCTCGGATATAGGAAGGAACGTCTGCCCACAAACTTCAAACTTCCAGACAAGCTCACCGAAGGAGAGGAGTCGGATTTCATTCCAGTGCTATCCAAGTTACGATCTTTAACAAACAACGGTCTTACTGGAGTTAATCTGATCCGCTGCTGGGTGGAATGACACATCCTTCCCTTGAGTCGCCGAGATGGCTTGATGTGTGAATTTGATGGTACTTTGGACCACCCCAATGCTATTTCCGCACAACACTCACAGATGAAGATATTGTGACCATCATCAAGAAGCTAACCGATGAGCCCTTGGCCAAGTGTAGCCAGATAGGGCTTAAGCCATTCTGCAAGATTAACGTGGCTCCTAAGGTAAATAATTTAACCCGCCCTTGGTTCATTCTTCCCGACTTACTCGGATTCTGATTTGCATAATGAAAATTCCACTTCAGAAAGGTGACCGATTCTGGTCAAAAAGGCCGAAGAAAATGGCCCTGAAGCAGGCCAGACCGCCTCCAAAGAGGAAAACCAAGGGTAAAAACAAAGCCGCCATCAACGAATCGTCCGATGTGGACGAATCCCAAGTCGGCGATGCGTCTTGAGAGGTAAAATTTTATCTTCTTTGTCTTGACACCCGTTGGTCTAATTTGTGCTTATATCTCTGCATCTCTTATGTATAGAATGATGATAACAAAAGCCAAGATGACGCCGTAGAGGTAATTTCTATTTCTTCCGACTCATCTTCTCCTCCGCCTAAGCCGGCCAGGCGGGTTTGTGGGAAAGTTCCCATGTCTCACCCAAATGCTTGTCCGGATCCTAATTTGCTCTTGAAGAAGGCGCAACATGCTTCCTATCGGAAGACTAGGAGCCACTCAGGAGATTTGGTGTCCGGGTTGCTAGTGAAAACTCCTACCAAGAAACGGCAAAATGAGGTATCCTTTATCAATGTCCACCTTCGTTTTCTTTTGGATCATACTTGTAACTCGCTCATATTTTGAGATATTACTTTTGCAGACTTCTCCCCCTTCGTCAGGCGACTCAGTGATGTCGGCCCTTCCGCCAATGATTCGCGTACAAGGGTAAGTCCTTATAATACTTATGTTTTTCCTGATGATGATGATGCTTGCTTTAAGCATGTTCCTCTTTTCCTTAGAGCGCAAGCGAAGAAGAGAAAAACTGGCGGCTCAACTTCCACCCCGACTCCACAACTTAAAGAAATCCCAGCACCGGCTCGTGCTGACCCGGCAAAAGATATATCTGATGACCAAGTTGGCCTTCCAAGTTCTCCCAAGGAAGGCATGGAAGCGCCCAACCCGCCAAATCCGTTGAAGGCGACTCAAGATCCTGACGCTGTAATCATTACTGGTACTAGATTTTCTAAGCCGGCTTCGGCAATCTTATCGAAGCATGTATCAAGGCCAAACTCTCTTAATATGAAAATCTTGAGTTTAAAGAGCTCTGCTCCGGCTTCGCAAGTCGCTTGGAAACAAGTTATGAAATGGAGAAGAATCTGCTCCATATGATGAAGAATAAACATGAGGTAAGCCTTAATGCATACGCTCCTCATTAGCCCCCAAGGGATGGGTCATCTTTTTGAAAGATGAACCGGGTCATAATGTAGAAAAACTTTCGACCTATAACCGCCAAGGGTCGGTTCATCTTTTGAAAGATGAGCCGGGTCTTGATTGTAGAAAAAACTTTCGACCTGTAACCCCCAAGGGTCGGGTCATCTTTTGAAAGATGAGTCGGGTCTTGATTGTAGAAAAAACTTCCGACCTCTAACCCCCAAGGGCCGGGTCATCTTTTGAAAGATGAGCCGGGTCTTTATTGTAGAAAAAACTTTCGACCTATAACCGCCAAGGGCCGGGTCATCTTTTGAAAGCTGAGTCGGGTCTTTATTGTAGAAAAACTTTCGACCTGTAACCCCCAAGGTTCGGGTCATCTTTTGATAGATGAGCCGGGTCTTGATGTGGTAAAATTTTGTCTAAAAAATTATACATTAGCCCCCCAAGTGTCAGGGGTGTTGCTTGCAATAATTCTGAGACTTGTCCCTTGATAATATGTTGACAGGAATCTCTGGCCCAAGCCGAGTCGACGTTGGGCGACTTAAAGAAAAGTTTAGTCGACCAGCAAGACGCGCGGGCTAAAGCAGAAGAAAAATACCAGGTGATCTTAGTTGATATGGAAAAGCTGAAAGCTGCCAACAAGAAGTCTCAAGCTGACCAGGCCACCGCGCTAAAGCGAGCGGAAATGGCTGAAACAAAACTTGAAGCCGTGCAACAAGAGCTGGCCGGCTTAAAGAAACATATCTCCAACATGACACATGCCATCTTTGGTAAGAAAGAATCCCTGATTTTGTACTTTGTAAAAGAAAAAATTAGTGTGAAAAAAGCACTGACCATTATTGTTCCTTATGCATGCCCGAGAGCCGCCAACCTTCAGGACGACTGCATCTTGAGGTTAAATGCGATTTACACATTGACTGAGCAGCTGTATACTGGGAGCGTGCTGACCGTGAAGGCAGTGATGGGCACCAAGGAACCAATCACATCAATCAAAAAGATGCTTGGCTGCTTATCTACCCTTCCGCCTTAGATAGGTGAGATAACCCGATCCGCCGCTCGAAAAGGGGCGCTGACTACGTTGAGTCGGTGTTTGGCGTATGCTCCAGAACTGAAACCCGAAGAAGTAGCAGCAGGCTTCCCACAACTCAAGGACGACGAGTCAGAATTTACTCAAGATGATTATTAGCGTGTCGTCAGGGAATCACGCTCGGCGGTGACTCAGCTTGCAGCAAGCTTGGATTTGTCAAAGTACCAAGCTTCTTATGACGACAAGAACAAGAAACTAAACCCGCCAACCTTTGTGACAACCAGCTTGACTCCTCGTCGGCCCAAAAACCCTTTTGATTTGGAGGCGGATCTCTCGGCATTTTTGAATGATGAAGATGAATTTGCCGCTCTATCCAAGTGCAATTGGGTACTGGGCGATTTACAACTTGAAGTCGGCCAGAGCTCAGGGCAAGTTGACCCGGAGGCACCAACAGAATAGATCTTACTGGTTTGGCCATCCGAGCCATGTAATAGGTTATTGTAGAGAACAACCCCTTGCTTATGCCTGTTGCGGAACTCTTCTGTGATCCTTAAAAAACATTGTGTCGCCCTTGAGGCGCCTTATGATGCTTGACCCGCCATGTCAGTAAAGATTTAGATCACCAACCTGTTGCGCTAAAAACATGCATCAAACCATCTCAATGAGTAATGGATGATAATAAATAATAACCGACTCAAGGTGTTTTGGCGAATTATATGCAGAAAACCCGGTTCAAAAAGATTCGGCGAGTCGTATAAATCTGTGAAACCTTGTGGCAATGCCAGGAAGGTGAGAGTAAGAATTTCGTCGGCTCGTTCAAGTCGCGACAGCATAGGACGAGTTAGACAAACTCAAGTGCTACCCGAGGGAGACTTTTAGTGTAAAAAAGCTCAAGTATTTAGACCGGCTGATCAGGCGCGAGTCAAGCTTCAGTGAAGCAGGTTCAATGAACCAATGGTTTCTCTATTCTCCATGTGGGGCGCTAGCTGGTGTTGGGGCATAGTTTATGCCTAAGTAATTTTGGTGATTGATGACAGTACCGCAAAGGACTAACCGTGTGTATTAAGATTTCCGATAACACACGTCAACGGCACAAGACGACTCGCCCCCTCTTTCGTGGAACAGAAGCACGGTGTTCTCTATGATTCTCTTTATTTGAGTCATAGGAAAGCCGTACTATTAAGAGGGGAACCGTAGTGGAAAGGTTTGGGTGGAATCAATCTTGCACGCGCACACTTCACATATTTTCCCCCTTGCCGGCAACTTTGGAGTGGCTCTCGCCTTTGTGTTTCCTTCATCTTTGCAAATGGTCCCCCAGCGGTAGTACCGCTGGGCCTAGCGGTAGTACCGTTGGTCCTAGCGGTAGTACCGCTAGCCCTAGCGGTAGTACCGCTGGAGTGCTAGCGGTAGTACCGCTGCAGCCAGCGGTAGTACCGCTCCAGGAGCTTAGTACCGCCTGCCTAGCGGTTGTACGTGGACGGACCTTTTTGCGAAGACTTTCTTGGCGGTGGTAGTGCTTATGCACTACCAGGGGCCCAGCGGTAGTACCGCTGCAGCCAGCGGTAGTACCGCTGGAGTGCTAGCGGTAGTACCGCTGCATCCAGCGGTAGTACCTCTAGACACGGGCTGTGAGTGGGAAAACGGTTGGATTCCCCCCCCACTATATAAAGGGTTCTTCTAGCTGTGGAACCCTATCTCTTACCCTCCCAAGCTCCATTGTTGCTCCCTAAGCTCAAAAGTGCTCGATCTCTCTCCCTAGCCAATCAAACTTGTTGATTCTTTAGGGATTGGTTGAGAAGGCCTAGATCCACACTTCCACCAAGAGAAAAGTTGATTCCCCCACCAATCCCTTGCAGATCTTGTTACTCTTGGGTGTTTGAGCATCCTAGACGGTTGAGGTCACCTCGAAGCCACATTCCATTGTGGTGAAGCTTCGTGGTCTTGTTGGGAGCCTCCAAGCTTTGTGTGGAGTTTGCCCCAACCTCGTTTGTAAAGGTTCGGTCGCCGCCTTCAAGGGCACCTATAGTGGAATCACGGTACCTTGCATCGTGCAAGGGCGTGAGGAGAATACGGTGGCCTTAGTGGCTTATTGGGGAGCATTGTGCCTCCACACCGCTCCAACGGAGACGTACTTCCTGTCAAAGGGAAGGAACTTCGGTAACACATCCTCGTCTCCATTGGTTCCACTTGTGGTTATCTCTAACCTTTACTTTGTGTATGCTTATGTTGTTGTCTATCTCTTACTTGTCTTAGTAGCTCTCGTTGTTAGCTTCACTAGGGTTCACCCCATTGTTGTAATATTTTTGAACCCGTATGTTGTTTACCCTAACTTGCTAAGATTAATTAAAAAGTGGTCGTTGCCTATTCACCCCCCTCTAGTCAACCATATCGATCTTTTCAATTGGTATCAGAGCCACGTCTCTTTATTAAGGGTTTAACCACCCGAAGAGTATGGAAGGCGAAGAGGGAATTAACCATGGGCAACCCGAGGCCATGGACTTGACTTCGGTCACAAGGGACGACTTGAATACGGCTATGGCCGCCCTCAAGACGTCCTTGACGAACGAAGTCAATACCATGCTTAAAGAGTTAATTGAGGGATTTAAAAGTCCACCCAAACCGGCGATAGTGGTTAAACCCACCGTCACCGATTCGGAGGCCAATTATTCCAAGGAAGCGGCTAAAGGTATGCGACCTTCCTCATCTCACGAAAAGGATGGGACTGGAACATATGCCTCAGTTCCACCCCCATGGTCTATGGAGGATCCGTTCCCGCACCGCGTCTTAATCCTGTTGGTCGTCCTCCTAAGCTTGTGAAAGGTGACTTTGCTAACTGAGTATTTTCTATTAAGTATCATTTGAATCACAGCTCAACAAACTTGTGGAGAATCATCGAGCAAGGATATTATCCCCATGGTCCAAGCAACCTCACTCCAAGAGAAGATGCAGACAATCAATACAATATCTCCGCTTCGTTTATTCTCCTGTCCGCAGTGCCACCTGAAGATCTTCCTCACTTGCGTCCCTTCACTTTGGCCAAGGATTGTTGGGAGCATATTATGGTGTTGTACAAGGGAAGCTCAAGCATTCAACGATCCAACTATGAAGTGATACTTGATAAGGCTGATGAGTTTGTGATGAAGGAAGACGAGGACCCTCGTGATCTCTATCAGAGGGTGACTGCTATTGCTGTGGCACTCAAGGATCATGGGAGCAAGGATGTGGATGATACATGGGTCAAGCGCAAGTTTCTCAAAGCCATCATGCCTTTCAAGAAAGCCATGTCATCTGTCATTTGTCAGCGGCCAGACTTCCACTCCTTGTCTTCCAGTGAGGTGTTGGATGAATTCATTGCAATGTCAATCATGAACGAAACAGCCGACAATGCACTTGCTCGTGTTCGCTCAAAGACAACCTCACCCAACCTTGTGTTGAAAGAAAAAGAAATGTTTGAAGAAGAAGAAGAGGATGAGGAAGAGGAGAGCTGCCCTGAAGACACAAAGTATGCCTATCATGAGCACATGGCTCTTGCATCAAGGCAATTCTGGGGCAACAAGAGGAACTCAATACCCACCTTCACCAAGAACAACTCGAGTGGATTCAAACCCAAACAACGAGTGAGGGCATGTTATAACTGTGGTAACGTGAGCCACTTCGTGGCCGAATGTCCCTATGAGAAAAGGGAAGACAACGGGGGCAAGCTCATTCGCAAAGACAAAACCAAATCATTTCCAATCAAGAACAACTTTGTGAAGAAACCCCACCCAAAAGGGATGGTGGCCCTTGAAGAGTACCCTTCCGATGATGATGATGATGATACAGTGGCAACAACAACTGTTGCTATTGCTACTACCTCTCCCCAGAAGGTGTCCCTCTTCAACGCCCCCAACGAGAACCACATCACCTAGTGCCTCATGGCAAAAGGTATCAATCAGGTAACCCCCATCATTAAGACCAACATCGCTACTGCTCCTTCATTGTTAAATTGTGTTGATGATAGTGATGTTGGGGAACTTAATGAGCATGATCTTGACAAGTTTCTATGCACTATTAAGGGAGAATCCAAGAAGCACTTTTTTGCTCTCTTGGAACAACTGGGTGAGGCCACTGACCTCATTGAGTCTCATGAGGATACCATCTCCGAGCTTCAGGGACACAGTCGTGACTATGCCGATGAAATTGCTGAATTATCTATTGCTCTAGAAAAGGAGCGCACTCTTCGTTTGGCTCTTGAGGAGTCATATAACGATGACTGCGCTAAAATGCAAAAGAAACTAGATCATGATGTTGTTCTTACTCGTATGCTTAGTCTGAAAAGTATGCTCTTGGGGTTGGCCATGACAGACTCAAAGAGGAGTTTGACACACTTTACAAGGCCCACAAGGTCTTGAAAGGTGTTCATTTCTCTCTGAAAGAGTCTCATGATCAACTCCAAGAAAATCTTACCAAGGAGATCTCTACTTGTCCTCCCTTTGTGTTAATTGATAATGCTTGTGCAACTAATCCCTGTTGTGAGCATGTACATCTTGTGGAGGAAAATGCCAAGTTAAAGGAGAAACTTGAGAAGGGCCTTGTGGCATGCATACAAGGTGAGAAGAGCCTGAACGACCTCTTGAGCACTCAAAAAGGTGTTGTAGGAAAGGAGGGACTTGGACTTACCTCCAAGTCAAAAGGTAAAAGGAGGACAGGAACAAACGATCTCCTACCCTCATGGACATCTTTGTCAAAGAGGGTGAGGGGACTCAGAAGGTGAACAGGAAGAAGGTGGACTATGGAAACCTCAAGAAGGGCAAAACCATTCCTACTAACACAGCCGACAAACTCAATTCTTCTTATGTCTTATGTCGTGCTAGTGATGGGCATGTTTATGCCAGATTTGTTGGTTCCTACGATGAGTATATTGAATGGGCTATCTGGGTTCCTAAGACCCTTGTTTCTAACATGAAAGGACCCATTAAAAAATGGGTACCTAATGTTGGAATTATGCCCTAGAGGCAATAATAAATGTATAGTTATTATTATAATTCCTGTATCAAGATAATAGTTTATTATCCATGCTATAATTGTATTGAATGAAGACTCATTTACATGTGTGGATACATAGACAAAACACCGTCCCTAGCATGCCTCTAGTTGGCTAGCCAGTTGATCAATGATAGTCAGTGTCTTCTGATTATGAACAAGGTGTTGTTGCTTGATAACTGGATCACGTCATTGGGAGAATCACGTGATGGACTAGACCCAAACTAATAGACGTAGCATGTTGATCGTGTCATTTTGTTGCTACTGTTTTCTGCGTGTCAAGTATTTATTCCTATGACCATGAGATCATGTAACTCACTGACACCGGAGGAATGCTTTGTGTGTATCAAACGTCGCAACGTAACTGGGTGACTATAAATATGCTCTACAGGTATCTCCGAAGGTGTTAGTTGAGTTAGTATGGATCAAGACTGGGATTTGTCACTCCGTGTGACGGAGAGGTATCTCGGGGCCCACTCGGTAATACAACATCACACACAAGCCTTGCAAGCAATGTAACTTAGTGTAAGTTGCGGGATCTTGTATTACGGAACGAGTAAAGAGACTTGCCGGTAAAACGAGATTGAAATAGGTATGCGGATACTGACGATCAAATCTCGGGCAAGTAACATACCGAAGGACAAAGGGAATGACATACGGGATTATACGAATCCTTGGCACTGAGGTTCAAACGATAAGATCTTCGTAGAATATGTAGGATCCAATATGGGCATCCAGGTCCCGCTATTGGATATTGACCGAGGAGTCTCTCGGGTCATGTCTACATAGTTCTCGAACCCGCAGGGTCTGCACACTTAAGGTTCGACGTTGTTTTATGCGTATTAGAGTTATATGGTTGGTTACCGAATGTTCTTCGGAGTCCCGGATGAGATCACGGACGTCACGAGGGTTTCCGGAATGGTCCGGAAACGAAGATTGATATATAGGATGACCTCATTTGATTATCGGAAGGTTTTCGGAATTACCGGGAATGTACGGGGAATGACGAATGGGTTCCGGGAGTTCACCGGGGGGGGGGGGGGCAACCCACCCCGGGGAAGCCCATGGGCTTTGGGGAGACACACCAGCCCTTAGTGGGCTGGTGGGACAGCCCCAAGGGGGCCTATGCGCCAAGGATAAGAAATCAAAGGAAAAGAAAAAAAAAGAGGGAGGAAGTGGGAAGGGAGGGGGACTCCTCCCACCAAACCAAGTCCAACTCGGTTTGGGGGGGGGGAGTCCTTCCCCCCTTGGCTCGGCCGACTCCTTGGGGGTCCTTGGACCCCAAGGCAAGGCCCCCCTCCCTCCTCCTATATATATGGAGCAATTAGGGCTGATTTGAGACGACTTTCTCACGGCTGCCCGACCACATACATCCATAGTTTTTCCTCTAGATCGCGTTTCTGCGGAGCTCGGGCGGAGCCCTGCTGAGACAAGATCATCACCAACCTCCGGAGCACCGTCACGCTGCCGGAGAACTCTTCTACCTCTCCATCTCTCTTGCTGGATCAAGAAGGCCGAGATCATCGTCGAGCTGTACGTGTGCTGAACGCGGAGGTGCCATCCGTTCGGTACTAGATCGTGGGACTGATCGCGGGATTGTTCGCGGGGCAGATCGAGGGACGTGAGGACGTTCCACTACATCAACTGCGTTCTCTAACGCTTCTGCTGTACGATCTACAAGGGTACGTAGATCACTCATCCCCTCTCATAGATGGACATCACCATGATAGGTCTTCGTGCGCGTAGGAAATTTTTTGTTTCCCATGCGACGTTCCCCAACAGTGGCATCATGAGCTAGGTTCATGCGTAGATGTCTTCTCGAGTAGAACACAAAAGTTTTTGTGGGCGGTGATGTGCGTTTTGCTGCCCTCCTTAGTCTTTTCTTGATTCCGCGGTATTGTTGGATTGAAGCGGCTTGGACCGACATTACTCGTACGCTTACGAGAGACTGGTTTCATCGTTACGAGTAACCCCCTTGCTCAAAGATGACTGGCAAGTGACGGTTTCTCCAACTTTAGTTGAATCGGATTTGACCGAGGAGGTCCTTGGATGAGGTTAAATAGCAACTCATAGATCTCCGTTGTGGTGTTTGCGTAAGTAAGATGCGATCCTACTAGATACCCTTGGTCACCACGTAAAACATGCAACAACAAAATTAGAGGACGTCTAACTTGTTTTTGCAGGGTATGATTGTGATGTGATATGGCCAACGATGTGATGTGATATATTGGATGTATGAGATGATCATGTTGTAATAGAAATATCGACTTGCATGTCGATGGTACGACAACCGGCAGGAGCCATAGGGTTGTCTTTATACTAACGTTTGTGCTTGCAGATGCGTTTACTATTTTGCTAGGATGTAGCTTTAGTAGTAATAGCATAAGTAGCACGACAACCCCGATGGCAACACGTTGATGGATGATCATGGTGTGGCGCCGGTGACAAGAAGATCGTGCCGGTGCTTTGGTGATGGAGATCAAGAAGCACGTGATGATGGCCATATCATGTCACTTATGAATTGCATGTGATGTTAATCCTTTGCTGCACCTTATTTTGCTTAGAACGACGGTAGCATTATGAGGTGATCTCTCACTAAAATTTCAAGACGAAATTGTGTTCTCCCCGACTGTGCACCGTTGCTACAGTTTGTCGTTTTGAGACACCACGTGATGATCGGGTGTGATAGACTCAACGTTCACATACAACGGGTGCAAAACAGTTGCGCACGCGGAACACTCGGGTTAAGCTTGACGAGCCTAGCATGTGCAGACATGGCCTCGGAACACATGAGACCGAAAGGTCGATCATGAATCATATAGTTGATATGATTAGCATAGGGATGCTTACCACTGAAACTACTCTCGACTCACGTGATGATCGGACTTGGGATAGTGTAAGTGGATCATGAACCGCTCAAATGACTAGAGAGATGTACTTTTTGAGTGGGAGCTTAGCATATAATTTGATTAAGTTGGACTCTAATTATCTTGAACATAGTCTAAGTCCACTTTGAATATATTTGTGTTGTAGATCATGGCTCACGCAACAGTCATCCTGAATTTTAATACGTTCCTAGAGAAAGCTAAGTTGAAAGATGATGGAAGCAACTTTGTAGACTGGGCTCGTAATCTTAAGCTAATCTTACAAGCTGGGAAGAAGGATTATGTCCTTAATGCTGCGCTAGGAGATGAACCACCCGCTACGGCTGATCAGGATGTTAAGAACGCTTGGTTAGCACGTAAGGATGACTACTCAATAGTTCAATGTGCAGTCTTGTATGGCTTAGAACCGGGACTTCAACGTCGCTTTGAGCGTCATGGAGCATTTGAGATGTTCCAGGAGTTGGAGTTTATCTTTCAGAAGAACGCCCGGATCGAGAGGTATGAGACCTCCGATAAATTCTATGCTTGCAAGATGGAGGAAAACTCGTCTGTCAGTGAACATGTGCTCAAAATGTCTGGGTACTCAAACAGTCTAGCTGAACTGGGGATTGAACTCCCGCTGGAAGCTATCACTGACAGAATCCTTCAATCACTGCCGCCAAGCTATAAAGGCTTTGTGTTGAACTACAACATGCAAGGGATGAACAAGTCTCCCGGCGAGTTGTTTGCGATGCTGAAAGTCGCAGAGTCTGAACTCCGTAAAGAGCATCAAGTGTTGATGGTAAGCAAGACCACTAGTTTCAAGAGAAACGGCAAAGGAAGGAAGGGCAATTCGAAGAAGAGCGGCAAGCCTGTTGCCAATCCGCCGAAGAAACCCAAGGCTGGACCTAAGCCTGAAACAGAGTGCTTCTATTGCAAGGGTATGGGTCACTGGAAGCGCAATTGCCCCAAGTATCTGGCAGATAAGAAGGCGGGCAAAGAAAAATCAGGTATATTTGATATACATGTTATTGATGTGTACTTAACCGGCTCTCGTAGTAGTGCTTGGGTATTTGATACCGGTTCTGTTGCTCATATTTGCAACTCGAAACAGGAACTGCGGAATAGACGAAGGCTGGCGAAAGACGAAGTGACGATGCGCGTAGGAAACGGTTCCAAGGTTGATGCAATCGCCGTCGGCACAGTGTCACTTCAGCTACCATCGGGATTAGTGATGAACTTAAATCATTGTTATTTAGTGCCTGCGTTGAGCATGAACATTATATCTGGATCTTGTTTATTGCGAGACGGTTACTCTTTTAAGTCTGAGAATAATGGTTGTTCTATTTCTATGAGTAACATCTTTTATGGTCATGCACCGAATGTGAGAGGATTGTTCATATTGAATCTTGATAGCGATACGCATATACATAACATTGAGACCAAAAGAGTTAGAGTAAACAATGATAGCGCCATATTTTTGTGGCACTGCCGCTTAGGTCATATTGGTGTAAAGCGCATGAAGAAACTCCATGCTGATGGACTTTTGGAGTCACTTGACTTTGATTCACTTGACACGTGCGAACCATGCCTCATGGTCAAGATGACTAAGACTCCGTTCTCCGGAACAATGGAGCGTGCAAGTGACTTGTTGGAAATCATACATACCGATGTGTGTGGTCCAATGAGCGTGGAGGCACGCGGCGGATATCGTTATTTTCTCACCTTCACTGACGATTTAAGTAGATATGGTTATGTCTACTTAATGAAGCACAAGTCTGAAACATTTGAAAAGTTCAAGCAATTTCAGAGTGAAGTGGAAAATCATCGTAACAAGAAGATCAAGTTCCTACGATCTCTCTTGCTGGATCAAGAAGGCCGAGATCATCGTCGAGCTGTACGTGTGCTGAACGCGGAGGTGCCGTCCGTTCGGTACTAGATCGTGGGACTGATCACGGGATTGTTCGCGGGGCGGATCGAGGGACGTGAGGACGTTCCACTACATCAACCGCGTTCTCTAACGCTTCTGCTGTATGATCTACAAGGGTACGTAGATCACTCATCCCCTCTCGTAGATGGACATCACCATGATAGGTCTTCGTGCGCGTAGGAAAATTTTTGTTTCCCATGCGACGTTCCCCAACACCTAAATCCAAGCCTTGATCTATTGCAGGAGTTTTCTTCCGGTGGGGTGTCATCGTTGCTCGATAGTGGAGCAACAAATCATATGACCGGAAGCAAGGACTTAGTGGTGGATGTGCATCCTTCTCCATCTATGCCCACCCATGTCCAATTCCCCGATGCATCCTCGTCAAAGGTATTGGGATTTGGTAAGGTGGTCGTCTCTCAAGAGTTATCTATTGAGAAGGTCATGGTTGTTGAGTCACTTGCCTACAATTTACTTTCGGTTCGTCAACTTGCAATTATGGGTTTTTCCACATTCTTTAATCTTGATACTATGGTCCTCCTGAGGAGCAAGACTCTTAAAGTAGCCTATGTTGGATATGTCGAAAATGGTCTTTATGTGGTGAACTTCTCAAAGCGACCCACTAAGACCGCGACGTGTTTAATGGCTAAAGTTGATGTGGGCTGGCTTTGGCATCCCGTTTAGCTCATGTCAATATGAGATCTTTGCAAAGTCTTCTGACAGGGGACCATATTCGTGTACTAACAAATGTGAGTTTTGCTAAAGATCATGTTTGCAGTGCCTGCATTGAAGAAAAGATTCATGAAACTGCTCATCGTCCAACGACTCTTATCTACACTAAGAGGCCATTGGAGCTTCTCCATATGGATCTGTTTGTCCCTCCATCATTTGATAGTCTTGGAGGCAGAAAGTATTGCTTAGTGATCGTTGACGACTACTCAAGATACACCTGGGTATATTTCTTCAAAAAGAAGAGTGAAACTCAACAAACTGTCATCAACTTTGCTAATGAAGCCCAACGTCAACATGAAGCAAAGATCTTGATGATTAGAAGTGACAATGGCACCGAGTTCAAGAACTACACCTTGGATGAGTTTCTAGGTGATGATGGAATAAAACACCAATATTCAGCACCATATACCCCTCAACAAAACGGCGTGGCAGAAAGGAAGAACCGGACCTTGTTAGACGCTGCAAGGACAATGATGGCAGAATTCAAATCTCCATATAACTTCTGGGCAGAGGCCATCAACACAACATGTCATGCGTCCAATCGGCTCTATATCCACAAAGGCTTGAACAAGACTCCGTATGAGATTCTAATTGGAAACAAACCCAATCTCAAGTACTTCCGGGTATTCGATTGTAAGTGTTTCATTCTCAAGAAAGGTGCACGTTTAGCTAAATTTGATTCTAGAGCACATGAGGGCATCTTTGTTGGTTATGCTACAAACTCTCATTCTTACGGTGTCCTCAACAAGTCCACCAGACTCATTGAGGAGACGTGTAACGTGGAGTTTGATGAAAATAATGGCTCCCAAGTGGAGCAAAGTGGTCTTTGTGATGTAGGTAATGAAATTCCTCCCCAAGCCATAAGAAGAATGGGGATTGGTCAAATACTCCCCATTGAGGAACCCCTTGTGGCCGAAGGAGAAGGACAATGCTCTACTCAAGTGGAGCCATCACCTCCACAAGCCCCACACGCTTCCGATGAACAAAGAGAAGACTCTCAACAAAATGAACAAGCTCAAGGTCAAGATAAATTGCCCAACAATGATGATGTGTCTCATGATATTCAAGCACTCTCCCAAGACTCCGAACCTGCTCATGATCAAGATCAAGTGCAACCACGAGATCCAGACCAAGTAGAAGCACAAGATCAAGATCAAGAGCAACCAAAAATACAAGAACAAACTAGTGAACCTACTCAAGTCGAAGGACAAGATGATCAGGATACTGTCTCACAATTCCCTTCTACAGCACCAACAGCCGGTGCCAAGGGAGGCTCAAGACGCAAGGGCAAGCAAAGTAAACAAGTCGATGCTCCCCCGTTATCCAATGAAGAACTCTTGGAGCGTCGAGCAGCCAAGATTGCGAACAAGCTGAGAGTCAAGTCACATCTTATGAAGAATGTACTTGGCAGTTTAAAAAGGGGAGTATCCACCCGTCAACAGATTTGGAATTATTGTGAGCATCACGCGTTTGTTTCATATTGTGAACCTCAACAGGTACAGGAAGCGCTCGATGATGAGGATTGGCTTATGGCCATGCATGAAGAACTTAACAACTTCGAGCGCAACCAAGTCTGGGATTTAGTGCCAAGGCCGACAGAGGAACATAATGTCATCGGGACCAAATGGATATTCAAGAACAAGCAAGATGCCAATGGGATTTTGATTCAAAACAAGGCAAGATTGGTGGCTCAAGGCTACTCCCAAGTCGAGGGTATCGACTACGGTGAAACCTTTGCCCCTGTTGCTCATCTAGAATCTATTCGCATGTTGCTTGCATTTGCTTCTCATCATAACTTCAAATTACAACAAATGGATGTGAAAATTGCCTTTCTTAATGGTCCTTTAAATGAGTTGGTCTATGTCAAACAACCCCCGGGATTCGAACATCCCAAGCTCCCCAATCATGTGTACAAACTTAATAAGGCACTCTATGGCCTTAAACAAGCCCCACGTGCGTGGTATGAGTATCTTACTGAGTTGTTACAAGATCGTGGGTTTGAAATTGGGAAGATAGATCCCACTCTTTTTACTAAGAGGGTTAAAGGGGCTTTGTTCATATGCCAACTATATGTTGATGATATTATCTTTGGCTCTCCTAACATTTCCTTCAATGAAGAATTTGCTGCACTAATGACTGAGAAATTTGAGATGTCCATGATGGGAGAGTTGAAGTTATTCCTCGGGTTCGAGATTAAACAAGGCCTAGAAGGGACCTTCATCAAACAAGCCAAGTACACTCAAGACATGCTCAAACGGTTCGAGCTTGAAGATGTCAAACCGGTCAAGTTCCCCATGCCAACAAGATGCAAGCTTGACAGTGATCCCAATGGTAAAGCAGTGGATCAAAAGGTATATCGTTCCATGATTGGACCCCTCCTTTACCTTTGTGCATCTAGACCGGATATTATGTTGAGTGTAGGGATATGTGCACGGTTTCAATCCGCACCAAAAGAAAGTCATTATATGGCACTTAAGCGAATCTTTCGATATTTGGCTCATACCCCAAACTTTGGCCTTTGGTATCCCAAAGGAGCAAACTTAAATCTAGTTGGCTATTCTGACTCAGACTGGGCAGGAGATTGTGTGGAGAGGAAGTCAATTTCTGGAGGATGCCAATTCCTTGGTCGCTCATTGGTAAGTTGGTCTTCAAAGAAGCAGAATTGCGTCTCTCTATCATCCACCGAAGCTGAGTATGTGGCAGCTGCAAGTTGTTCTGCACAATTGCTATGGATGAGGCAAACTTTAAAGGATTACGGTGTCACTTGTGACAAAGTGCCTCTTCTATGTGACAATCAAAGTGCTATCAAGATTTCCCTCAACCCAGTGCAACATAGCAAAACCAAGCATATTGATATTCGCCATCACTTCATTTGTGAACATATCAAGCTAGGTGATATTGAGGTTCACTTCATCCACACTGAAGAGCAACTTGCAGATATTTTCACTAAGCCCCTAGATGAAGCAAGGTTCCGGGAGTTAAGGCATGAGCTAAATATCATTGATTCAAGTAATGTGGATTGAAGCTAGGCACGTTGCACCTCACTATGCATTCTATCTTGTTCTAGATGTAGGCATGGACATAGGGGGAGTGTTGTTCTCTCAATGAACTTTTCCTCCCCCCATTATGCATAAATCGATCTAGTCTTTCACTTTAGCCATTGTCAAATGGCACTTGTGCTTCAAAGACGAGCATTGGTCATGAACCCAAGGATAATTCTTCGCGGTGTCATACCTTTGTCTCAAACATAGGTGGCCTCGGCCACCGCCCCCACCTTTCTCTCATATAGAAGAAAGGATATAATATGACAAGTCAGTATATCTTTCTGGTGCTATCTTCTTTTTCCACTAACTTGTCATTTGCCCACGATCTTCTCTTCTCCTAGGTCCCGTTGTGACATTTGCAGCGGTACTACCGCCAGGGGTAGCGGTACTACCGCCAGGACCCCAGCGGTACTACCGCTAGGGGTAGCGGTACTACCGCCAGGATCCCAATCTACCACGACGTACCTAGGGCATTTTTTGGGCTGTCTCAGGGGGAGCGGTACTACCGCCAGGGGGAGCGGTACTACTGCCAGGACCCCAGCGGTACTACCGCTGCAGCCAGCAGTACTACCGCCAGGTAGCGGTACTACTGCCAGGACCACAGCGGTACTACCGCTGGCCCGTACCCCTTGGGCTATATAAAGGAGGGGGAGCCCGTTTTTTCATGCCTCTTCCTTCTTCCTCGCGGCTCCTCCCTCCCCAACCCCGAACTCCCCCTATTTCGATCTCTATTCGTGGAGCCACATCTCTCCATTGAGTTGGAGGGTTTGCTCCACTTCTCCTTCCTCCTCCAAGTGCCATGGACCCCGGTAAAGCTCCTCCCCTTCTTCTCTTGGTTGATGTTCTTGTTCTAGGGTTAGGAGCATTGGTGTTTTGGATGCATGTCTTTGATATTGTGCCTTGTTCTTGGATGGCATGAAGGAGATATTTGAGGGGAGTGTAGGTCCTATGAATCTTTGCTGTTTATTTTGCCATGCCCTAGGATTTACATGTTTTAGATCAAGCACTTAAACTATGACTGGATTAGATCTAAAACTTACACTCTCTTGACTAGGCATGTGCTTATTTAGATGATACTTGTGGTCCTCAGGTGGTTAGGGCTGTGGTGGAGTTCTTAGTGATCGTACACAGCCCATGGCCCTCGTAAAATCCATGTAGCCATCTCTATGTGTTCTATTTATATTTTCAGATCTGAAAAATCAAACCCCAGCGGTACTACCGCCAGGGGTAGCGGTACTACCGCTAGGACCCCGGCGGTACTACCGCCAGGGGTAGAGCTACTACCGCTAGGACCCCGGCGGTACTACCGCCAGGAGGATTCTCCGTGTACTCTTCTCATGTGCTTGGGAATGAGTGTTTACTTTTCTGCCTTTTCTTGTTCATTGCCTTGACTCCTTTTTGTCGCTCTTTTTCGGTGTGTGTTTTGTGTCACAGGTGGTACTCGCCGCTCGAACCCCCCACGGGACACACAGTCCAAGCATTTTCGCAATCCAGAGGCTCTAGAGGGCTCCGCCACTTTAGGTCTGCAACCCAAAAAGCAGGCCTTCAAGAAGACCGCTCACAAGGACAAGGGGATCAACGTCCGCACCATGCCCCCTAAGGACTTTCTGCGGTTCCGCACTCAAAACCACTATCTCCAAGAGCGGGCTGTGATCAAGAATGTCGAGCATGTTTGGGCAAGGGATCACTGCAGGATCTACCGTGATATCATCAACCATTTCAAGAAGAACTTTGTCCCCGTTCAGTGGATTGACCTGGCTCACCTTCAGCGGAACATGGACTATTTTGGTGATGTCTCTCTCTGATTGACAAACTGGGCATCAAGGAGATCATCTCTTTCAAGGCAGACTTTGACCCCAATGTTGTTGCCCAGTTCTATGTCACGTGTCACTTGTCTCCTGATGACGAGCGCTCCATGGTGTGGATGACTGGGACTCACAAGATGACCTGTACCTGGCGTGAATTCATGGCATTCCTCAAGGTTGATTTCCAGGGCGCTGAAACTCCACTTGGGTCGCGTCCTCATGCTGCAGCTTCCACTGATAGGACCTCCGCCAAGGACAAATTGCAGCAACTCTATGTGAAGAAAGGTGTGTTCCCCAGGCATCTGGACACCATGCATCGGATCTTCCGCAACACCCTATTTCCTTGCATTGGCAAATTCGACGAGGTACATGGCTCTCTGTCCGAGATGCTACTGCTCTATGAGGAGGCTATGACTAAGGAGTCTTCCCCTCTTGATATTTCTGATGTGATGTTCACTGAGCTCTGGAACTGCATCATGATGCGCAAGGTTCCCATCTACAGGCCCTACTTGTTTGCTTATATCCGTCAGAAGTGGCAAGACACCTATCCGCAGGAGGAGTTATATATTCAGGCTGACTACATTGTGCACGATCCTATCAAGCTTCGCGTCAAGGACAAATGGGCCAACCCATCAACTTCATCTCAGCACATGGACACTGACACAGAGACTGCTGCTGATAGAGGAACCGCCTCTCAGTCTCGCTCTTCTGCCATGCCATCTTGGGCCCTGAAACTGCAAGATAAGATGAAGACTCTCTTCTGTATGCAGGCTAAGGGCCAGTATCAGACACACGTGGCTCAGAAGGAGAACCGTCAGAGGCACAAGCGTGTCCTGAGGACACTTGATGTTGACATCTCCAGCGGATCAGAGGACGACATCACTCCAGAGGTTGCTTGGATGTGGGCTCAAGGTTACCAGTGATCTGGCGCTGAGGAGGAAGAGGACAATGAAGAGGAGCAGGACGATCCGGAGGCTACGGATGAGTCTGGCGATGCTGAGGATTAGGAGTAACCACCTGTGGCGTTAGGTGTGCCCCTTTTTAGTGTCTTGTGCCAAAGGGGGAGAGAGTCTAGGAGCTGGATTTGCTTTGAGAGTTGAACTTTGCTTAGCTTTGCTTATCTTTCGTGTTTTGCTTCGAACTTGGTTTGCTTCTATTTTGCTATCTTTCGTGAGACATGAACTTGTGTGAGATTTATTTCCATCATATGCTGTGAGTCATATGCTCCTTATTTTCATATATCTCTATCTTTTTGTTCTCATATTATTCTCTGTGCAAATCCGGTATTGTCATCAATCCACCAAAAAGGGGGAGAATGTTGGGGCATAGTTTAGGCCTAAGTAATTTTGGTGATTGATGACAGTACCGCAAAGGACTAACCGTGTGTATTAAGATTTCAGATAACACACGTCAACGTCACAAGACGACTCACCCCCTCTTTCGTCGAACAGAAGCACGGTGCTCTCTACGATTCTCTTTATTTGAGTCATAGGAAAGCCGTACTATTAAGAGGGGAACCGTAGTGGAAAGGTTTGGGTGGAGTCAATCTTGCACGCGCACACTTCACATATTTTCCCCCTTGCCGGCAACTTTGGAGTGGCTCCTGCCTTTGTGTTTCCTTCTTCTTTGCAAATGGTCCCCCAGCGGTAGTACCGCTGGGCCTAGCGGTAGTACCGCTGGTCCTAGCGGTAGTACCGCTGGAGTGCTAGCGGTAGTACTGCTGCAGCCAGCGGTAGTACCGCTAGCTGGCGGTAGTACCGCCCCTGGTTAGCGGTAGTACCGCTCCAGGAGCTTAGTACCGCCTGCCTAGCGGTTGTACGTGGACGAACCTTTTTGCGAAGACTTTCTTGGCGGTGGTAGTGCTTATGCACTACCAGGGGCCCAGCGGTAGTACCGCTGGAGCCAGCGATAGTACCGCTAGACACGGGCTGTGAGTGGGAAAACGGTTGGATTTCCCCCCCCCCCCCCCACTATATAAAGGGTTCTTCTAGCTGTGGAACCCTATCTCTTACCCTCCCAAGCTCCATTGTTGCTCCCTAAGCTCAAAAGTGCCCGATCTCTCTCCCTAGCCAATCAAACTTGTTGATTCTTTAGGGATTGGTTGAGAAGCCCTAGATCCACACTTCCACCAAGAGAAAAGTTGATTCCCCCACCAATCCCTTGCGGATCTTGTTACTCTTCGGTGTTTGAGCATCCTAGACGGTTGAGGTCACCTCGAAGCCACATTCCATTGTGGTGAAGCTTCGTGGTCTTGTTGGGAGCCTCCAAGCTTTGTGTGGAGTTTGCCCCAACCTCGTTTGTAAAGGTTCGGTCGCCGCCTGCAAGGGCACCTATAGTGGAATCATGGTACCTTGCATCATGCGAGGGCGTGAGGAGAATACGGTGGCCTTAGTGGCTTATTGGGGAGCATTGTGCCTCCACACCGCTCCAACGGAGACATACTTCCTGTCAAAGGGAAGGAACTTCGGTAACACATCCTCGTCTCCATTGGTTCCACTTGTGGTTATCTCTAACCTTTACTTTGTGTATGCTTATGTTGTTGTCTATCTCTTACTTGTATTAGTAGCTCTCATTGTTAGCTTCATTAGGGTTCACCCCATTGTTGTAATATTTGTGAACCCGTATGTTGTTTACCCTAACTTGCTAAGATTAATTAAAAAGTGGTCGTTGCCTATTCACCCCCCTCTAGTCAACCATATCGATCCTTTCAGCCGGTACCATGCATGTTTTAATCAAGGTGAGTTCAGGGTCCATAGAGCGGATTGACTCGCCAAGAGTTCATGGGTCCATATGGCGATTCGGCCAACACACAGTCCAGTATGACCATTTGTAGTGCGGTAATTTTTCGCTAGCCAAATGGGTAGTTAGGCTGATCTCAGTAAGAGGAAGCCCCCAAGTGACCTATGATTAGGGGAAAGACCGGTCATAGGATTGTAGAAGCGTATACGCTCTTACCGCAAAACGACTTGGGAGCCGATAGCCCCCAAGTAAGCCGACCTAATCCTCAGAATCATATAAGGCACCCATGTTTGAATCGTGCGCTTAGAGCGACTTGATCCTCTTTGGCTTATCGATACCCAATGTTGTAATAAGTGTAGCATGGCGACTTATGCTCTCTGGTATTGATAGCGTCCATGCTTGGGCGACTTATGGAAGAGCAATAAAGATCCATGCTTTCAAGAAGATGAAGTGGCAGGAAAGACCCAAAATTCATGGGTATCAACATTATTGCTTTATATAAATGAAAGACTTACAATCTTCCAAGATGAGAGAGAATAAAAAATGGAGCCAATAGCTCAAGTGTAGTAAGGCCGAAGGTGGGCTATGTTCCAGGGGCGAGTTGACTCAGCCTCCGTGGTTGGCCGATCAGGCCGAAGATCCGCCAAATAGTATGACCCGTTGCGAAGGTTTTTTGCTGACGCCGAACGGTCCTTCCCATGGTGGTGACAACTTATGCATGCCAGTGTGATCTTGGATCAAACGGAGCACTAAGTCGCCCTCCTGAAAAGCTGGGCTCTTGACCCGACGACTATGATAACGCCGCAAGTCTTGCTGACAGATAGCCGATCGGGAGGTAGCCAAATCGCTCGCTTCCTCCAAAGCATCCAAAGAATACTAACATGCCAACTCATTATCCTGTTCCACATAAGCGGCGACTCTGGGCGAGTAATGCCTAATGTCACTGGGAAGAACAGCTTCTACTCCGTACACGAGGAAAAAAGGAGTAAAACCCGTAGAACGATTCGGGGTGGTTCGGATGCTCCATCATACCGAAGGCAACTCCTCAACCCAACATCCTGGGGTGCGCTCCAGAGGAACCATAAGTCGGGGCTTGATTCCTCGTAGTACTTCCTGATTCGCCCGTTCCGCCTGCCCATTAGATTGTGGATGAGCGACTGCAGACACGTCAAGCCGGATGTGCTCCCGGTGGCAAAACTCCTGCATCGCCCCTTGTGATAAATTGGTACCATTATCAGTGATAATGCTGTGTGGGTATCCAAACCGGAATATCAACTTTTTCAAGAATTTGACGGCCGTTTCTGCATCACAGCTGCCAACAGGTTCTGCTTCGACCCACTTGGTGAATTTATCAACCGCCACGAGTAGATGAGTTTTTTTATTGGATGACATCTTAAAGGGGACAACCATATCTAACCCCCAGACCGCAAAAGGCTAAGTGATCAGGATCATCCTTAGTTCTTGAGCCGTCACATGAGCCTGTCGTCCATAACGTTGACAGCCATCACATCGACGAACTATCTCTTCCGCATCCGCATGAGCCGTCAACCAAAAGAATCCACGTCGGAACGCCTTTGAAACCAGGGAACGTGACCCGGCGTGGTGCCCACAATCTCCGGCTTGGATGTTGTTCAGAATTACGCACCGAGAAACCCAACAACTTCGATTTTGTCCAGGTTGGCCTCAATGCCGCGTACAAACACCAAGAAACCCAACAGCTTTCCTGCGGGAACGCCAAAGACACATTTGGTGGGATTAAGATTCATCTGATACACCCGCAGATTGTCAAAAGTTTCCTTGAGATCCTCCAAAAGCGTCTCCTTCTTACGAGATTTAACCACAATGTCATCAACGTAAGCGTGAACGTTGCGTCCGATTTGGCCGCGGAGACAGTTTTGGATACATCGCTGGTAATTCGCCCCAACGCTCTTGAGCCCAAGCGGCATGGATACATAGCAAAAAGCCCCAAACGGGGTTATGAAAGCTATCTTCTCCTGATCTTCCACAGCCATCTTGATTTGATGATATCCGGAGTAGGCGTCCAAGAAACACAAACGCTCGCAACCCGCCACCGAATCAATGATTTGATCAATGCGGGGAAGGGCAAAATGATCCTTTGGGCAAGCTCTGTTGAGGTCGGTGTAGTCGATGCATATGCGGAAAGTGCCGTTCTTTTTGAGCACCAGGACCGGGTTAGCCAACCATTTAGGGTGGTAGACCTCAATGATAAACCCGGCGGCTAAAAGACGGGCGACTTCTTCTCCGATCGCCTTGCATCGCTCCTCATTAAACCTGCGAAGATATTGCTGAATCGGCTTTGCATTAGGGTCAACATTAAAATGGTGCTCAGCGAATTCTCTCAGTACACCAGGCATGTTAGAAGGTTTCCATGCGAAGATGTCCCGATTCTCACGGATGAATTCGATGAGCGCGCTTTCCTATTTGGGGTCCAAACCCGCCCCGATGGTGAACTGCTTGGATGAATCGCCAGGAGTAAAGTCCACCATCTTAGTGTCATCCGTCGGCTTGAATTTGAGGAGCGGCTCGGCATCAGTCGTTGGCTTCTTGAGGGGCGACATATCCGCCGGGTCAACATTGGCTTGGTGATACTTGAGTTCTTCTGCGGCACACACAATTTCTGCGTAGGCCGCATCTGCTTCCTCACACTCTTTTGCTATCCTCCTGTCACCATCGACCGTGATGGGTCCCTTGGGGCCAGGCATCTTAACATTAAGGTAGACATAGAAGGGGCGAGCCATGAACCAGGCGTAAGCCGGCCGCCCGAACAGCGCATGATAAGGGCTCTTTAGCTTGACCACCTCAAATATAAGCGACTCACTCGTGTGATTGGATGCTGTACCAAAAGTCACATTAAGTTTGACCCACCCAATTGGATATGCCGACTTACCTGGGACGATACCATGGAATACTGTGGTTGACGGCATTAGGTCTTTCTCTAAGAGGTTCATCCTTCGGAAGGTGTCAAAATATAATATGTTGATGCTGCTGCCACCATCCATAAGAACCTTTGAAAGGGTGTATCCCCCAACTTGGGGGGCCACGACCAATGCCAAGTCATCGGGGTTGTCGATTCTGGGCGGGTGATCCTCCCTACTCCACGAGATAGTCTGCTCAGACCAGTAGAGGTACCTGGGGAGTGCCGGCTCGGACACGCTATACGTCCGGTGCTTCACCTTCTTGTCTCGCTTACAGGCACTGGTGGTGAACACGTGGTCTTGTCCGCTGCTTAATTGTTTGGGATTGCTGCGGAATCCACCATTATCATCTTGCCCCTGTGGAGCCCCCTGCGGGGGTGGCTGCTGAAATACTCCGGGCAGGTTATACCGCTGCTGGTTATGCATAGGGTACTTGCCACTGCTTGGTTGCGAGCCGCCCTGGGCCCCTGGTTCGGGAAAACCGCCGAACGGGTTTTGACGTTGATTAGGCGCACCGAACTGTTCCTGCCGTTGGCTCTGGTCACCGGTTTGGCCCTTCTTGAGTGCCTCCGCCCGAAATTCCTGCATTACGTAACAGTCTTCCCAAGAGTGAGTCGCCGGTCCATCCGCCATGGCGTGGTGCGGGCAGGGGCCCTTAAGTATCTCGTTATAGTTGCGCGGCTTCTTGCCGCTGTAACTCCTCTTCTTCTAGCGCTGATTGCCATTGTTAGCATTGGTGTTGGCGACGAAGTCCGTGGATCCTTCCTGCTGCCTTCTCTTGCCATTTCCACCATGATTATGGTGGGCGCGTCCATGAAACGGGGAGTGATTCTTGGATGACTCGCCTTTCCTCGGCGAGTTGGCTTTGCTGCCGTCCTCTCCTGGATCTTTAGTATCATCTGCTTTGGCGTACCGAGTGAGGGTGACCATCAATTCGCCCATATCCTGGACCTTGCGCTTGAGTTGCCCCAGCTTCTATACCAAGGGCTCATAGTGGCAGTTTTGCTCCAGGATTAGCACAGCTTGAGCCGCTGTGATGCCATCTGATGAGTGGATGATTTTTGCAACCCGCCGTGTCCAGTGGTGGGCCGACTCATCGGGGCGCTGAACGCAGTGTTGTAAGTCGACGATCGTCATCGGGCGTTTCCAAGTTCCCCGGAAGTTTTTGACGAAACGTTCCTTCTGTTCAGCCCAAGTCTGGATGGAGTTGGGTGGTAGGTTTTTCAACCAAGTACGCGCCGTCCCTTCGAGCATCATTGTAAAGTACCTGGCACCGACCGCTTCACTTACATCGAGCATGTCCATTGCGATTTCGTAATTCTCAACCCATGATGCCGGCTCAAGGTCCGGGGTGTAGTTGGGCACCTTCCTTGGTCCTTTAAAGTCTTTCGGCATCCGCTTGTTGTGTAGGGCAGGGGCCAAGCATGGCACCCCTACTTGCGTGCCGCCTCTGCTAAGCGGCGCTGGGCTGGTTTGGATGTCCTGGTGATCCTGGCCTGTCGCCCCAAAGGTGTTGCGGATGGGAGGGTCTCGATGGTAAGGCGGGTTACCCTGAGGTAGGCGTCGCGGTCCGCTGGTTATGGCGGGTTGGTCCTCCGGCCGGCTTCTGGTGCGGCTCGCCTGGGGGTGGAGTGCAGCCGATCGAGGCTGTGTGAGAATTGCGTGTTCTGAACCACCGCCATTTTTAACATCTCAATGGCGTTTCTTGCTTCTATTTCAGCCGGGGTGTTGCCATAAATCGGAAGGGATTCTAAGTGGCGAGTTGCATCGAGCACGTTGTCCACGGGGTTGGAAAAGTGGCCCTGAGGCGTCTGGAAACGGGGAACGCGATCATTTGCCGGCTGAAGCGGCGGGTTTGGTGGCTGAGCCGGCCCTCCTCCTGGAACGGTTCCTGCCCCGGGGGTGCGCGGAGTGTCGAGAAGGCGGGTAGGGTTCAGATCAGGGGGTAAACGCCCCTGGTGCCTCCTGTGATGGACAACGTCGGACGCGCGTTGATGCCTTTCAAGTCGCCAGTTCTCGGTGTTCAAGCGGGCCGTCTCAACGGTGATCTGAGCTTGCCGGGTCTCAATCCTGGCGGCTTCTGCCTCTACATCTCGCTGGGCCTTCGCCATCTCATCTCGCAGCTTTGGCAACTCGACATTTATTGTGCCCTGGTTTTTTGCCGTTACAGGGGTTGCCATGATCCTTGTTATCTCCGCCGACAGGTGCACCAGGATCGTAGCTGGGCTCTTGGATGTTTCGCCAGCCTCGTTGTTGCCTGCAGGGTTTTGCTAGGACTTTGTTGCCCCCGCCATGTATACGGCGATCTGACGGCGGGTCCGGTCGAGGACTTCGGGATCCATTGCCAGCGATAGATCTTCGAGGCGGCCTTCGTCCAAGGACTGGATTGAATCCGTGTCGCCCATGGATGACTCGTCATCAGTGTTGACCGGTGTAGTCTCCTGAGTCACCGATCGCTCTGGCTCATCAGATCCTTGCATGAAGCCGACGAAAACTGGGCGCGTCGGGCTTGGCAGTGCGACGGGACGGACATACCTGGCCGGCTCGATGGTGTCGGTGAAGATGTCCGGCTCAGGCATGGGTGCACCGACCATGCCGATGAAGATGTTGACCTTGCCGAAGGGGACTCTGTAGCCGGATTCGATTAAATCGGCCTCGGGTCCCCACAACGAGTTGTCGATGTAGTATTTTCCGCAGTGGCTCCGGGTCATGAGCCCGGCCGCGTAGCTCCCTGACCCTGGTAGGGCTCCCTTCGAGAAATCAACTCCACCGTGAGTATGCCCCATGGTGGGCGCCAACTGTCATGGTTTTGTCACGACAGATGTCCTAGTGAAAGGACTTAATGATGGAGCCGTCACACCTTGGTGGCGACTCAAAGGGGTTAAATGGGAGCGAGACTCGGATTTACCCAGGTTTGGCCCCTCGTGAGGAGGTAAAAGCCTACGTCCTACTCTGTGTTGTATTGATGGTGTTTCGATTACAAGGACAACATAACTCGCCTGACCTAGCTCTCGATGATTTTCTAACCTGCCCTATCCTCCCTGGGACTCGCCTTTATATATAGGTCGAGGCCTTAGGGTTTACAAGAGTCCCAACCATGATACAGATCGTGGTTTTCTTTATCTCTAAGTTGCCGTACATTCCAAGACTAGAAACCTCCTCGATGGCCTATCGTTCGTGTAGATCTTGAACCGCCATCCGGCTCCTGGGCCCTCCGGGCCAAGGCTTGTATCGCCAAAGGATGAGTCACCCATACGGTGACCCGGCCCAACTATGGCGGGTCATGTCGCAGATAATATCCCCAACAGGTCCAGTTGCGATTCGAACTTTTCGGGAACCCCGGGGTCCGGTTACGTGGAACTCGTTAAAACTCGCAGTTTTGGCCTATTCCAGCCGGTTTTGTATTGATCACTCATCTTTGGTCCCGTTGTGGTCTGATCGTTTTGGGAACCCTGTCGTCTGGTTATGGGGAACTCGTCAAAAATCGTAGTTTTGGCATATTTTGGGTCCCGCTGTGATCCGATCATTTTGGAAACCTCGAGGTCCAGTTACGTGGAACTCATCAAAACTAGCAGTTTTGGCCTATTCCGGCTGGTTTTGTATGCTATTAATCACTGATTTTGGGTCCCGTTGTGATTCGAACGTTTCGGGAACCCCGTGGAATCACAGTTTTGGCCTATTGTGGCCAGTTTTGTATGCTATTAGTCAGTGATTTTGGGTCCCGCTATGATCCGAAGGTTTCGAAAACCCCGGCGTCCGGTTACGGGTAACTTGTCAAAACTCGTAGTTTTGGTCTATTCTCGCTAGTTTTGGATGCTATTACTCACTGATTTGGGTCCCGCTGCGATCCGACCGTTTCGCGAACCACAGTGTGCGGTTACGGGGAACTCGTCAAAACTCGCAGTTTTTGCCTATTCCGACCAGTTTTGTATACTATTACTCACTGATTTTGGGTCCTGTTGTAATCCGAATGTTTCGGGAACCACATGGACCGGTTAGGGGGAACTCATCAAAAATCGCAGTTTTGGCCTATTCAGACCAGTTTTCTATGCTATTAGTCACTGATTTTGGGTCCCGCTGTTATCCGAACGTTTCCGGAACCCCGTGGTCCAGTTACGGGGAACTCGTCAAAACTCGCAGTTTTGGCCTATTGTGGCGAGATTTGAAAGCTATTACTCGCTGATTTTGGGTCCCGCTACGATCTGAATGTTTCGGGAACCCTAGGGTCCGGTTACGTGGAACTTGTCAAAACTCGTAGTTTTAGCCTATTTCGTCCGATTTTGTATGCTATTAGTCACTGATTTTGGGTCCCGCTGTGATCAGAATGTTTTGGGAACTCCGTGGTCTGGTTACGGGGAACTCGTCAAAACTCGCAGTTTTGGCCTATTTTGGCGAGTTTTGTATGCTATTACTCCCTAATTTTGGGTCCCGGTGCGATCCGAACGTTTCGGGAACCCCGGGGTCCGGTTTACGTGGAATTCATCAAAACTCGTAGTTTTGGCCTATTCCGGCCGATTTTGTATGCTGTTATTCACTAATTTTGGGTCGTGCTGTGATCCGAACGTTTCGGGAACCCCGTGGTCTGCTTACGGGGAACTCGTCAAAACTCACAGTTTTGGCCTATTCCGGCCGGTTTTGTATGCTATTACTCACTGATTTTGGGCCCGCTACGGTCGGAATGTTTCGGGAGCCCCGAGGTCCGGTTACATGGAACTCATCAAAACTCGCAGTTTTGGCCTATTGCGGCCGGTTTTGTATGCTATTAGTCACTGATTTTGGCTCCTGCTGTGGTCCAAACGTTTCGGGAACCCCGTTGTCCGGTTTCGTGGAACTCATCAAAATCGCAGTTTTGGCCTACTTTGGCCAGTTTTGTATGCTAGTACTAACTGATTTTGGGTCCCGCTGCGATCCGAACGTTACGGGAAGTCCGGGGTCCAGTTACAGGGAACTCGTCAAAACTCGCAGTTTTTGTCTATTCTCGCTAGTTTTGTATGCACTCACTGATTTTGGGTCCCGCTGCGATTCGAACGTTTTGGGAACCCGGGGTCCGGTTACGTGGAACTCGTCAAAACTCACAATTTTGGCCTATTCCAGCCGGTTTTGTATGCTATTAGTCACTAATCTTATGTCACGTTGTGATCCGAACGTTTCGGGAACCCCATGGTCCGGTTACATGGCACTCGTAAAAAATCGTAGTTTTTGCCTATTATGGCCAGTTTTGTATGCTATTACTCATTGATTTTGGGTCCCGCTACGATCTGAACGTTTTGGGAACCCCGAGGTCAAGTTACATGGAACTCGTCAAAACTAGCAGGTTTGGCCTATTCCGGTCGGTTTTGTATGCTATTAGTCACTGATTTTGGGTCCCGTTGTAATCCGAACATTTCGGGAACCACGTGTACCGGTTAGGGGGAACTCTTCAAAAATTGCAGTTTTGGCTTATTCCGGTCAGTTTTGTATGCTATTAGTCACCGATTTTTGGTCCCGCTGTGATGCAAAGGTTTCGGGAACCCTGGGGTCCGGTTACGGGGAAGTCGTCAAAACTAGTAGTTTTGGTCTATTCTCTCGCAGTTTTGTATACTTACTCACTGATTTTGGGTCCCGCTGCGATCCAAACGTTTCGGGAACCACGGTGTGCGGTTACGAGGAACTTGTCAAAATTCGCAGTTTTGCTTATTACGGCTAGTTTTGTATGCTATTACTCACTGATTTTGGGTCCCGGTGTAAGCCGAACGTTTGGGGAACCCCGTGGACCGGTTAGGGGAAACTCATCAATAATTGTAGTTTTGGCCTATTCCGGCTAGTTTTGTATGCTATTAGTCACAGATTTTGTGTCCCGCTGTGATCCGAACGTTTCGGGAACCCCGTGGTCCGGTTACTGGGAACTCGTCAAAACTCGCACTTTTGGCCTATTATGGCGAGTTTTGTATGCAATTAGTCACTGATTTTGGGTCCAGCTACGATATGAACGTTTCGGGAACCCCGGCGTCCGGTTACGTGGAACTCGTCAAAACTCTCAGTTTTGGCCTATTCCGGTCGGCCTTGTATGCTATTATTCATTGGTTTTGGGTCGCGCTATGATCCGAACGTTTCGGGAACCCCGTGGTCCGGTTACGGGGAACTTGTAAAAAATCGCAGTTTTGGCCTATTATGGCCAGTTTTGCATGCTATTACTCATTGATTTTGGGTCCCGCTGCGATCCAAACGTTTCGGGAACCTGAGGTCCGGTTACGTGGAACTCGTGAAAACTCGCAATTTTGGCCTATTGCGTCCGGTTTTCTATGCTATTAGTCACTGATTTTGGGTCCTGCTCTGCTCCGAACATTTCGGGAACCCCGTGGTCCAGTAAAGGGGAACTCATCAAAATCGTAGTTTTGGCCTATTATGGCCAATTTTGTATGCTACTCACTGATTTTGGGGCCCGCTACAATCCGAACGTTATGGGAACCCCGGGGTCCGGTTACGGGGAACTCGTCAAAACTCGTAGTTTTGGTCTATTCTCGCTAGTTTTGTATGTTATTACTCACTGATTTTGGTTCCCGCAGCGATTCAAATGTTTCGGGAACCCGTGGTCCGGTTACGTGGAACTCGTCAAAAATCATAGTTTTGGCCTATTCCGGCCGGTTTTGTATGCTATTATTCACTGATCTTGGGCCCCGTTGTGATCCGAACGTCTCGGGAACCCGTGGTCAGATTATGGGGAACTCGTCAAAAATCGTAGTATTGGCATATTATGGCCAATTTAGTATAATATTACTCACTGATGTTGGGTCCTGCTTCAATCCGAACATTTTTGGAACCCCGAGGTCCGGTTATGTGGAAGTCGTCAAAACTCGCAATTTTTGCCTATTCCGGCCGGTTTTGTATGCTATTAGTCACTGATTTTGGGTCCCACTGTGATCCAAACGTTTCGGGAACCCCGGCGTCCGGTTACGTGGAATTCGTCAAAACTCGCAGTTTTGGGCTATTCCGGCCGGTTTTGTATGCTATTATTCACTGAATTTGGGTCCCGCTGCGATCCGAATGTTTCGGGAGCCATGAGGTCTGCTTACGTGGAACTCGTTAAAACTCGCAATTTTGGCCTATTGCAGCCGGTTTTGTATGCTATTAGTCACTGATTTTGGGTCCCGCTGTGGTCCGAACGTTTCGGGAACCCCGTGGTCCGGTTACGGGTAACTCATCGAAATCGTAGTTTTGGACTACTATGGCCAGTTTTGTATGCTATTAGTCACTTATTTTGGGTCCCACTGCGACCCGAACGTTACGGGAACCCCGGGGTCCGGTTACGGGGAACTCGTCAAAACTCGCAGTTTTTGTCTATTCTCCCTAGTTTCGTATGCTATTACTCACTGATTTTGGGTCCTCTTGCGATTCGAACTTTTCGAGAACCCCGGGGTCCAGTTACGTGAAACTCGTCAAAACTCGCAGTTTTGGCCTATTCCGGCCGGTTTTGTATGCTATTAATCACTCATCTTGGCTCCCATTGTGGTCTGAACGTTTCGAGAACCCCGTGGTCCGGTTACGGGGAACTCGTCAAAAATCGTAGTTTTGGCCAATTTTGGGTCCCATTGCGATCCGAACGTTTTGGGAACCTCGAGGTCCAATTACGTGGAACTCGTCAAAACTAGCAGTTTTGACCTATTCCGGCCGGTTTTGTATGCAACTCACTGATTTTGGGCCCCGTTGTGATCCGAATGTTTCGGAACCCCATGGACCGGTTACGGGGAACTCATAAAAAGTCGGAGATTTGGCCTATTGTGGCCAGTTTTGTATGCTATTAGTCACTGATTTTGGGCCCCGCTGTGATCTGAAAGTTTCGGGAACCCCGGGGTCCGGTTACAGGGAACTTGTCAAAACTCATAGTTTTGGTCTTTTCTCGCTTGTTTTCTATGCAACTGATTTTAGGTCACGCTGCGATCCGAACATTTCGAGAACCACGGGTTGCGGTTACGGGGAACTCGTCCAAACTCGCAGTTTTTGCATATTCCGGCCAGTTTTGTATGCTATTACTCACTAAGTTTGGGTCCCGCAGTAATCCGAACGTTTCCGGAACCACGTAGACCGGTTAGGGGGAACTCATGAAAAATCGCAGTTTTGGCCTATTCTGGCCACTTTTGTATGCTATTAGTCACTGATTTTGGGTCCCGCTGTGATCCGAACGTTTCGGGAACCCCGTGGTCCAGTTATGGGAAACTCTTCAAAACTCACAATTTTTGCCTATTGTGGCGAGATTTGTATGCTATTAGTCACTTATTTCGGGTCCCGCTGTGGTCCGAACGTTTCGGGAACCACGGGGTGGGGAACTCGTCAAAACTCGCAGTTTTTGCCTATTCCGGTCGGTTATGTGTCCTATTATTCACTGATTTTGGGTCGCGTTGTGATCCGAACGTTTCGGGAACCCCGTGGTCCGGTTACGGGGAACTGGTCAAAAATCGTAGTTTTGGCCTATTATGGTAGGTTTGTATGCTATTACTCACTGATTTTGGGTCCCGCTGCGATCCGAGCGTTTTGGGAACCCCGAGGTCTGGTTACGTGGAACTCGTCAAAACTACAAGTTTTGGCCTATTCCGGTCGGTTTTGTATGCTATTAGTCACTGATTTTGGGTCCCGTTGTGATCCGAACGTTTCGGGAACCCCGTGGACCGGTTACGGGGAACTCATCAAAGTCACAGTTTTGGCCTATTATGGCAAGTTTTGTATGCTATTACTCACTGATTTTGGGTCCCGCTACGATCCGAACGTTTCGGGAGCCCCGAGGTCTCGGTACGTGGAACTCGTCAAAACTCGCAATTTTGGCCTATTCCGGCCGGTTTTGTATGCTATTAATCACTGAATTTGGGTCCCGTTGTAATCCGAACGTTTCGGGAACCCCGTGGACCGGTTAGGGGGGAACTCATCAAAAATCGAAGTTTTAGCCTATTTTGGCTAGTTTTGTATGCTATTAGTCACTGATTTTGGGTCCCGCTGCGATCCGAAGGTTTAGGGAACCATGGGGTCCGGTTACGGGTAACTCGTCAAAACACGCAGTTTTGGCCTATTCTGGATATGTTTTGTATGCTATTACTCACTGATTTTGGGTCCTACAGTAATCTGAATGTTTTGGGAACCCCGTGGACCGGTAAGGGGGAACTCATAAAAAATCGCAGGTTTGGCATATTCCGGCCAGTTTTGTATTCTATTAGTCACTTATTTTGGGTCCTGCTGTGATCCGAACGTTTCGGGAACCCCGTAGTCCGGTTAGGGGGAACTCGTCAAAACTCGTAGTTTTGGCCTATTGTGGCGAGTTTTGTATGCTATTGTGGGTCCGTGTAACATCCCAAATTTCCAATTTGGAATGTTATTGCATTAGAGCATCTTGCATATCATATGTTATTTGCATAACTGCTGATCCTAAAAATTCTAAGCAACTCAAGGACCCTTGGAGAGAGTTGGGAATTTATTTATTTTCATATTGGGATTTTCTCAAATAATGAAAAGAGGATCAATGGTTTTTAATTATTTTTCTCTTCAAATATTTCATATATAAAAATATGAGAGAGATAAAATGACTTTTCCAAAATTTAGAAATATTTGAGAGGAAATATTAAAGCTAAATAATAATTTTTATTTGGATTTTATTTGCTATTTTATAGGATTTACGAAAATACGTGTTTTCAAAATATTATTTCGGCCTTTTAAAAATGTCCACGTTGTAGAGCTCATTTTTAGGAGTCACGCAAAATTTGTTTCATCGAAATCGGAGTTTGTATGGACTTCCTTTTTAATTTTCTATCTCTTTCGATTTAAAAAAAACGAACCGACCCCGAAGGCCTATATAAGCCCCCCCCCGCGTGCGCGCAAACCCTAGCCGCCGCTCCTCGCCGGTCGGCGCCACTCGCCGGAGCACGCCGCCTGAGGTAGAAAAAATATATTTTATAGATTTTTTTGTTTATTTAACTAACGGACGTTCGCCCGTACGTTCGTTTTAACGAACACTGTTCGTTAATTAATTTCAGACGACGAACGTTCGTTCATCCGTCTGTTCGTCAGATTTATTTTCTGAGATTTTTTTCACGATTAATTTCGATCGCGATTCCTCATCCGAATTTCGTTTTAGTATAACTTTTCGCTCGTTTATCGGAATCAGGTGATTCAAACGCCCTGATTTTTGTCACGAAAATCTATTTCCTATTAATCCACTTGCACAATATGTTTATAAATAATATTTGGACTTTAGTCCAGATTAGTAAACGAATCTCGTTTCTTTCGCAGTTTGAGTTTTGTTGATCCGTTTGATTTGATTCTTTTTGCAAACCGGAGTTCTTTACTTGAACCTTCTGGTTAGATCTTATTCGATTTTACCCGTGCATCTATATTGGTTGCTTATGTGTGCTATTGTTTGTTGCGATAGAATACCCGGATTGTAAAGCGTGCTACTACGAGTCCCTAGGTTTTGCGGATCATCAGCAAGGCCAGTAACACTTTGATCATATCCCTTATTACCCAGTTTTATTGCATTAGATCCACCCTCACACATTGCATGGTTAGGATCTAATTAACATGTGGGTATTGGGAAGTAGATACTTAGTTAGAACCTATTACCTGGTTACTATCAAACTTTTGGGAGTTACTTCTATGTTATGCTATTATTGCTATGCTATGCTCGTAGACGATTATTTGGGTGAGTGATTTCCATGACAGATGTGAGTATTGTTAATTAAAGGATTAACTTAAGGTGGCTACTTAAATACACATCTGGGTGGATTGCTTGAGGCACCCTGGAATCCCCAGTGGCTGTCAGGATATCCCGGGGGAACCGTGTGATCATCCTAAGGTCTGCCACCCAGTTTCAAAGGGATCATAAGACGATTCATACCTAAAACTTACTGTGCAGCCGCAAGCTATTACGGGCTCTATCATAGTTGAGTAAGTTGTGTGAAGCTCTCGAAGTGGTAGACTAGCAGATGTAGAGGGTATAGGTGGTACGGTCTACCCAGAAGTAGAGAGTTAATGCTTCAGAAAGACTGTGTCTCAAATTCTCCGACCATGGATGTATTTCGAGTCTTGTGGGAAAAGTGCACAACCTCTGCAGAGTGTACAAACTAATCATGATTAGCCGTGTCCCCGGTTATGGACATCTTGAGTATCTGGTTCTTGGATTTTCATGTGTATCTCAACACTCTAAATTAATTTGCAGTTTAATGATGATTATTTCGGGTTTGAGTTGGAGGAACCTTCTCATTGTTTAATAACTAGCAACGTAGTTAAATAAAACTTTGTTCCACTGATATAGGAAGAAATTTGGCTTTATGCAAAACTGTTAACCATAGAGCTTTCCACCAGCCAAATATGCATGTAGATATAGCATTTATTTCTGTTCACTCTCTATGTGTTACCTTGCTGGCATATTCCATGTGCTGACCCGTTTCGGGCTGCAACATTCATGTTGTAGACTTTCAGATACCGAGTAAGCGCCATAGGTCGTTGTTTTGCACTCAGCTATGCCGTTGGAGTTGATGGACCTACTTTATCTTCCAAGCCTTCCGCTGTTATCATATTTAGATGGCCTTAGGCCATATTATTGTAGTAAGTTCTCTTTGAGACATTCGTTGTAATATGTGTGTGATTGCTACTCTGTTATAATACCCATCGAAGTACTGTGCGTGTCAGCATACTGATCCAGGGATGACACAGATGCATAAAGACTGGACTGATTGAGGTCTGGTCGCTACAGTCCCATTGCGATCCGAACGTTTTGGGAACCACGGGGTCTGGTTACGGGGAACTCGTCAAAACTTGCAGTTTTTGTGTATTCTTGCCAGTTTTGTATGCTATTACTCACTGATTTGGGGTCCCACTGTGATCCGAACGTTTCGGGAACCCCGTGGTCCGGTTACGAGGAACTCGTCAAAACTCGCAATTTTGTTCCAACCGGTTTTGTATGCTATTCTTCACTGATTTTGGGTCGCGCTCTAATCCGAACGTTCCGGGCACCCCATGGTCCGGTTACGAGGAACTCATCAAAAATCGCAGTTTTGGCCTATTATGGCAAGTTTGTATGCTATTAATCACTGATTTTGGGTCCCGTTGTGATCCGAACGTTTCGGGAACCCCGGGGCCCGGTTACGTGGAACTCGTCAAAACTCGCAGTTTTGGCCTATTCTCGCTTGTTTTGTATGCTATTACTGACTTATTTTGGATCCGCTGCGATCCGAATGTTTCGGGAACCCCGAGGTCCCGTTCCGGGGAACTCATCAAAACTCACAGTTTTTGGCCTATTCTGGATAGGTTTGTAAGCTATTAGTCACTGATTTCGGGTCCTCGTGTGATCCAAACGTTTCGGGATCCCCGGGATCCGGTTACTTGGAATTCGTCAAAACTCACAATTTTGGCCTATTCCGGCCGGTTTTGTATGCTATTAGTCACTGATTTTGGGTCCCGTTGTGATCCGAACGTTTCGGGAACCCCGTGGTCCCGTTACGGGGAACTCGTCAAAAATCGCAGTTTTGGCCTATTATGACCAATTTTGTATGCTATTACTCACTGATTCTGGGTCCCGCTGCGATCCGAACGTTATGGGAACCCCAGGGTCCGGTTACGGGGAACTCATAAAAACTCACAGGTTTTGTCTATTCTCGCCAGTTTTTTATGCTATTACTCACTGATTTTGGGTCCCGCTGCGATTCGAACATTTCGGGAACCCCGGGATCCGGTTACAGGGAACTTGTCCAAACTCGCAGTTTTCGCCTATTCTGGATAGGTTTGTATAGTATTAGTCACTGATTTTGGGTCCCGCTGCGATTCGAAGGTTCCGGGAACCACGGGATCCGGTTACGTGGAACTCGTCAAAACTCGCATAAAAAATCAGGAGTTCATTGGAAGTACTTTTCCGCAGCCGCAAGCTTCTGTCTCCGCAAGATCCCATCTGGAGCACGTTCTGGTGCCTTGCGGGATGGGGGATTCAGATAAGGAGGGCTTCTTCATCAACACCATGACCTCTCCGATGATGCGTGAGTAGTTCACCATAGACCTGTGGGTCCATAGCTAGTAACTAGATGGCTTCTTCTCTCTCTTGGATCTTCAACACAAAGTTCTCCATGATCTTCATGGAGATCTATCCGATGTAATCTTCTTTTGCGGTGTGTTTGTCGAGATCTGATGAATTTTGGATTTATGATCAGATTATCTTTGAATCTTATTTAAGTTTCTTCTAGTCTCTCTTATGCATGATATCATATCCTTGTAATTCTCTTCGAGTTGTGGGTTTTGTTTGGCCAACTACATCTATGATTCTTGCAATGGGAGAAGTGCTTGGTTTTGGGTTCATACCGTGCGGTGACCTCACCTAGTGACAGAAGGGGTAGCGAGGCACGCATCATGTTGTTGCCATCAAGGGTAAAAGATGGGGTTTTCATCATTGGTTTGAGTTTATCCCTCTACATCATGTCATCTTGCTTAAGGCGTTACTTTGTTCGTCATGAACTCAATACACTAGATGCATGCTGGATAGCGGTCGATGTGTGGAGTAATAGTAGTAGATGCATAAAGTATCAGTCTACTTGTCTCGGACGTGATGCCTATATGTATGATCATTGTCTTAGATATCGTCATGACTTTGCGCGGTTCTATCAATTGCTCGAGAGTAATTTGTTCACCCACCATGATATTTGCTATTTTGAGAGAAGCCTCTAGTGAACAGTTTTGGCCTATTGTGGCGAGTTTTGGATGCTATTACTTACTGATTTTGGGTCCCGCTGTGATCCGAACGTTTCGGGAACCACGGGGTCTGGTTACGTGGAGCACGTCAAAACTCGCAGTTTTGGCCTATTCCTACCGGTTTTGTATGTCATTATTCACTGATTTTGGGTCGCACTGTGATCCGAATGTTTCGGGAACCCCCTGGTCCGGTTACGGGGAACTCGTCAAAAATCGCAGTTTTGGCCTATTATTGCCAGTTTTGTATGCTACTCACTTATTTTGGGTCCCGCAGCGATCCGAACGTTACGGGAACCCCGGGGTCCGGTTACGGGGAACTCATCAAAGCTCGCAGTTTTTGCCTATTCTCGCCTGTTTTCTATGCTATTACTCACTGATTTTGGATCCCGTTACGATTCGAATGTTTCGGGAACCCCGAGGTCCGATTACGTGGAACTCGTCAAAACTCGCAGTTTTGGCCTATTTCGGCCGGTTTTGTATGCAATATCTTGGGTCCCGTTGTGATCCGAACATTTCGGGAACCCCATGGTCCGGTTGTGGGGAAGTCGCAAAAAATCGTAGTTTTGGCCTATTATGGCCAGTTTTGTATGCTATTACTCACTGATTTTGGGTCCCGTAGAGATCAGAACGTTTTGGGAACACCGAGGTCGAGTTACGTGGAACTCGTCAAAACTAGCAGTTTTGGCCTATTCCGGCCGGTTTTGTATGCCATTAGACCCTAATTTTGGTTCCCGTTGTGATCCGAATGTTTCGGGAACCCCGTGGACCGGTTACGCGGAACTCATCAAAAATCGCAGTTTTGGCTTATTATGGCCAGTTTTGTATGCTATTAGTGACTGATTTTGGGTCTCGCTGTGATCCCAAGGATTTGGGAACCTCGGGGTCCGCTTATGGGGAAATCGTCAAAACTCGTAGTTTTGGTCTATTCTCGCCAGTTTTGGATGCTATTACTTACTGATTTTAGGTCCCGTTGCGATTCGAATGTTTCGGGAACCCCGAGGTCCGGTTATGTGGAAATCGTCAAAACTCACAGTTTTGGTCTATTCCGGCCGGTTTTGTATGCTATTAGTCACTGATCTTGTGACCCGTTGTGATCCGAAGGTTTCGGGAACCCCGTCGTCCGGTTACGGGGAACTCGTCAAAAATCGTAGTTTTGGCCTATTATGGTCAGTTTTGTATGCTATTACTCATTGATTTTGGGTCCCACTGCGATCCGAACATTTTGGGAACCCCGAGGTCCAGTTACGTCCAACTCGTCAAAACTAGCAGTTTTGGCCTATTTCGACCGATTTTGTATACCATTAGTCACTGATTTTGGTTGCGGTTGTGATCCGAACGTTTCGGGAACCCCGTGGATCGGTTACGGGGAACTCATCAAAAATCGCAGTTTTGGCCTATTGTGGCCAGTTTTGTATGCTATTAGTCACTGATTTTGGGTCCCGCTGTGATCCGAAGGATTCGGGAACACCGGGGTCCGGTTACGGGGAACTCGTCAAAACTCGTAGTTTTGGTCTATCCTCACCTATTTTGTATGCTATTACTTACTGAGTTTAGGTCCCGCTGCGATCCGAACGTTTCGGGAACCACGGGGTCCGGTTACGGGGAACTTGTCAAAACTCACAGTTTTCGCCTATTCTGGATAGGTTTTGTATGCTATACTCACTGATTTTGGGTCCCGCTGTAATCTGAACGTTTTGGGAACCCCGTGGACCGGTTAGGGGGAACTCATCAAAAATCGCAGGTTTGGCCTATTCCGGCCAGTTTTGTATGCTATTAGTCACTAATTTTGGGTCCCGGTGTGATCCGAACGTTTCGGGGACCGTGTGGTGCAGTTACGTGGAACTCGTCAAAACTCGCAGGTTTTGTCTATTCTCGCCAGTTTTGTATGCTATTACTCATAGATTTTGGGTCCCGCTTCGATCCGAACGTTTCGGGAACCCTCGGGTCCGATTACGTGGAACTCGGCAAAACTCGTAGTTTTGGCCTATTCTGGCCGGTTTTCTATGCTATTAGTCACTGATTTTGGGTCCCACTGTGATACGAACAATTCGGGAACCCCGTGGTCCGGTTACGGGGAACTTGTCAAAACTCGTAGTTTTGGCCTATTGTGGCGAGATTTGTATGCTATTACTCACTGATTTTGGGTCCCGCTGCGATCCGAACGTTTCAGGAGCCCCGAGGTCCGGTTACGTGGAACTCGTCAGAACTCGTAATTTTGGCCTATTCCGGCCGATTTTGTATGCTATTTATCACTAATTTTGTGTCCCGCAGTGGTCCGAACGTTTCGTGATCCCCGTTGTCCAGTTACGGGGAATGATACGTCTCCAACGTATCTATAATTTTTGATGGTTTCATGTTATTATCTTGTCAAACTTTGGATGTTTTGTATGCCTTTTATATCTTTTTTGGGACTAACTTATTAACTCAGTGCCTAGTGCCAGTTCCTGTTTTTCCGTGTTTTTGACCCTTTTCAGAGGAGGATTTTAAACTGAGTCCAAACAGAATAAAACTTGCGGAAAGATTTTTTCCGGAATGGAAGATACGCAGAAAGCTTGGGAACCAAGGCAGGGAGTCCCGAGGGAGGCCACAAGCCCCCATGGCGCGGCCAGGGGGCCTGCGCCTCCCAGGCTTGTGGGCTCCCTGGGCCTCCCGTGCCAAAGCTCCTTTGCCTATAAATTGCCTAAAATCCCTAAAAAAATCAGGAGATCCACGAAAACACTTCTCCACCGCCGCAAGCTTCTGTCTCCGCAAGATCCCATCTGGGGCATGTTCTGGTGCCCTGCCGGAGGGGAGATTCGGATACTGAGGGCTTCTTCATCAACACCATGACCTCTCCGATGATGCGTGAGTAGTTCACCATAGACCTACGGGTCCATAGCTAGTAGCTAGATGGCTTCTTCTCTCTCTTGGATCTTCAATACAAAGTTCTCCATGATCTTCATGGAGATCTATCCGATGTTATCTTCTTTGCGGTGTGTTTGTCGAGATCCGATGAATTGTGGATTTATGATCAGATTATCTATGAACCTTGTTTGAGTTTCTTCTGATCTCGCTTATGCATGATTTCATATCCTTGTAATTCTCTTCGAGTTGTGGCTTTTGTTTGGCCAACTTGATCTATGATTCTTGCAATGGGAGAAGTGCTTGGTTTTGGGTTCATACCGTGCGGTGACCTTACCCAGTGACAGAAGGGGTAGCGAGGCACGCATCATGTTGTTGCCATCAAGGGTAAAAAGATGGGGTTTTCATCATTGGTTTGAGTTTATCCCTCTACATCATGTCATCTTGCTTAAGGCATTACTCTGTTCGTCATCAACTCAATACACTAGATGCATGCTGGATAGAGGTCGATGTATGGAGTAATAGTAGTAGATGCAGAAAGTATCGGTCTACTTGTCTCGGATGTGATGCCTATATGAATGATCATTGCCTTAGATATCGTCATGACTTTGCGCGGTTCTATCAATTGCTCGAAAGTAATTTATTCACCGACCATAATCTTTGCTATTTTGAGAGAAGCCTCTAGTGAACACTATGGCCCCAGGTCTACTTCACACCATATTTTTATCTTACTCTTTTACTTCGTTGCACTTTCCGCCTTCAGATCTCACTTTGCAATAAATCTTGAAGGGATTGACAACCCCTTTATAGCGTTGGGTGCAAGCTCTTTTGTGTTTGTGCAGGTACTTTGGACTTGACGAGATTCTCCTACTGGATTGATACCTTGATTCTCAAACTAAGGGAAATACTTACTGCTCCTGTGCTGCATCACCCTTTCCTCTTCATGGGAAAAACCAACGCAAGCCAAGTCTCCGTCAACGTGCCAATTTGTGGCGATGTTGTTTGAGAAGTAGTAGGGAACTCATCAAAATCACAGTTTTGGCCTATTATGGCCAGTTTTGTATGCTATTACTCACTGATTTTGGGTCCCGCTGCGATCCAATCGTTACGGTAACCCGGGGTCCGGTTACGGGGAACTCGTCAAAACTCGCAGTTTTTGTCTATTCTCGCCAGTTTTGTATGCTATTGCTCACTGATTTTGCGTCCCGCTTTGATTCGAATGTTTTGGGAACCCCGGGGTTCGGTTACGTGGAACTCATCAAAACTCGAAGTTTTGGCCTATTCCGGCCGGTTTTGTATGCTATTATTCACTGTTTTTGGGTCACGCTGTGATCCGAACGTTTCGGGAACCCCGTGGTCCGGTTAAGGGGAACTCGTCAAAAATAGCAGTTTTGGCCTATTATTGCCAGTTTTGTATGATATTACTCATAGATTTTGGGTCCCGCTACGATCCAAACGTTTCGGGAGCCCCGAGGTCCGCTTACGAGGAACTCGTCAAAACTAGCAGTTTTGGCCTATTCCGACCGGTTTTGTATGCTATTAGTCACAGGTTTTGGGTCCTGCTGTGGTCCAAACCTTTCGGGAACCCCGTGGTTCGGTTACGGGGAACTCATCAAAATCGCAGTTTTGGCCTATTATGGCCAGTTTTGTATGCTATTACTCACATATTTTGGGTCCCGCTGTGATCCGAATGTTACGGGAACCCCGGGGTCTGGCTATGGGGAACTCATATAAACTCGCAGTTTTTGCCTATTCTCGCTAGTTTTGTATGCTATTACTCACTCATTTTGGGTCCCGTTGCGATTCAAATGTTTCGGGGACCCCGGGGTCCGGTTACGTGGAACTCGTCAAAACTCGTAGTTTTGGCCCATTCCGATCGGTTTTGTATGCTATTAGTTACTGATCTTGGGTCCTGTTGTGATCCGAACGTTTCAGGAACCCCGTGGTCCGGTTACGGGGAACTCGTCAAAAGTCGTTGTTTTGGTCTATTCTCGTCAGTTTTGTATGCTATTACTCACTGATTTTAGGTCCTGGTGCGATCCGAACGTTTCGAGAACGACGGTGTCCGGTTATGGGAACTTGTCAAAACTCACAGTTTTCGCCTATTCTGGATAGGTTTTGTATGCTATTACTCACTGATTTTCGGTCCTGCTGTAATCAAAATATTTCGGGAACCCCGGGGACCGGTTACGGGGAACTCGTCAAAACACACAGTTTTTGTCTATTCTCGCCAGTTTTGTATGCTATTACTCACTGATTTTGGGTCCCGCTGCAATACGAATGTTTCGGGAACCCTGGGGTCTGGTTACGTGGAACTCGTCAAATTCGCAGTTTTGGCCTATTCTGGATAGGTTTGTATGCTATTAGTCACTGATTTTGGGTCCTCCTGCGATCAAACGTTTCGGGAACCCCGAGATCCGGTTACGTGGAACTCGTCAAAACTCACAGTTTTGGCCTATTCCGGATGGTTTTGTATGCTATTAGTCACTCATTTTGGGTCCCGTTGTGATCCGAACGTTTCGGGAACCACGTGGTCCGGTCACGAGGAACTCGTCAAAAATCGCATTTTTGGCATATTATGGCCACTTTTGTTTGCTATTACTCACTGATCTTGGATCCCGTTGTGATCCGAACGTTTCGGGAGCCCCGAGGTCCCGTTACGTAGAACTCGTCAAAAATCGTAGTTTTGGCCTATTATGGCCAGTTTTGTATGCTATTACTCACTGATTTTGGGTCCTCGTGCGATCCAAACGTTTCGGGATCCGGTTACGTGGAACTCGTCAAAACTCACAGTATTGGCCTATTCCGGCCGGTTTTGTATGCTATTAGTCACATATTTTGGGTCTCGTTGTGATCCGAACGTTTTGGGAACGTTTTGGGTCCGGTTACGGGGAACTCATCAAAAATTGCAATTTTGGCCTATTATGGTCAGTTTTGTATGCTATTACTCACTAATTTTGGGTCCCGCTGTGATCCGGACGTTACGGGAACCCGGGGTCCGGTTACGGAGAAGTCATAAAAACTCGCAGTTTTTGTCTATTCTTGCCATTTTTGTATGCTATTACTCACTGATTTTGGGTCTCGTTGCGATTCGAACGTCTTGGGAAACCCGAGGTCCGGTTACGTGGAACTCGTCAAAACTCGCAGTTTTGGCCTATCTTTGGTTCCTTTTCACGAACCCCGTGGTCCGGTTACGGGGAACTCGTCAAAATCGTAGTTTTGGCCTATTATTGCCAGTTTTGTATGCTATTACTCACTGATTTTGGGTCCCGCTACGATCCGAACGTTACGGGAACCCGAGGGTCCAGTTACAGGGAACTCGTCAAAACTCGCAGTTTTTGTTTATTCTCGCCAGTTTTGTATGCTATTACTCACTGATTTTGGGTCCGCCTGCGATTCGAAGGTTTCTAGAACCCCGGGGTCCGCTTACGTGGAACTCGTCAAAACTCGTAGTTTTGGCCTATTCTCGATAGGTTTGTATGCTATTAGTCACTAATTTTGGGTCATCCTGCGATCCAAATGTTTCGGGAACCCCGGGATCCGGTTACGTAGAACTCGTCAAAACTCGCAATTTGGGCCTATTCACGCCGGTTTTGTATGCAATTAGTCACTAATTCTGGGTCATGCTGTGATCCGAACGTTTCGGGAACCCCGTGGTCCGGTTACGGGGAACTCATAAAAAATGTAGTTTTGGCCTATTATGGTCAGTTTTGTGCGCTATTACTCACTGATTTTGGGTCCCGCTGCGATCCGAACGTTAGGGGAACCACAGGGTCCGGTTACGGGGAAGTCGTAAAAACTCGCAGTTTTTGTCTATTCTCGCTAGTTTTCTATGCTATTACTCACTGATTTTGGGTCCCGTTGTGATCCGAACGTTTTGTGAACCCCGTGGTCCGGCTATTCCAGCCGGTTTTGTATGCTATTATTCACTGATTTTGGGTCGTGCTGTGATCCGAACGTTTCGGGAACCCCGTGGTCCGGTTACGGGGAACTCGTCAAAAATCGCAGTTTTGGCCTATTATTGCCAGTTTTGTATGATATTACTCATTGATTTTGGGTCCCGTTCTGATCCAAACGTTTCGGGAACCACGTGGTCCGGTTACGGGGTACCTGTCAAAAATCACAGTTTTGGCCTATTATGGCCAGTTTTGTATGCTATTAGTCACTAATCTTGGGTCCCGTTGTAACCCGAACGTTTCGGGAACCCCGTGGTCCGGTTACGGGGAACTCGTCAAAAATCGTAGTTTTGGCCTATTATGGCCAGTTTTGTATGCTATTACTCACTGATTTTGGGTCCTCCTGCGATCGAAACGTTTCGGGAACCCCGGGATCCGCTTACGTGGAACTCGTCAATACTAGCATTTTTGGCCTATTGTGGCCGGTTTTGTATGCTATTAGTCACTAATTTTGGGTCCTCGTGCGATCCAAACGGTTCGGGAACCACGGGATCCGGTTACGTGGAACTCGTCAAAACTCACAGTTTTGGCCTATTCCGGCCGGTCTTGTATGCTATTAGTCACAGATTTTGGGTCTCGTTGTGATCCGAATGTTTTGGGAACCCCCGTGGTCCGGTTACGGGGAACTCGTCAAAAATTGCAGTTTTGGCCTATTATGGTCAGTTTTGTATATTATTACTCACTAATTTTGGGTCCCGCTGCGATCCGAACGTTACGGGAACCCCGGGGTCCGGTTACGGGGAACTCATCAAAACTCGCAGTTTTTGTCTATTCTCGCCATTTTTCTATGCTATTACTCACTGATTTTGGGTCTCGCTGCGATTCGAACGTCTCGGGAACCCCGAGGTCCGGTTACGTGGAACTCGTCAAAACTCGCAGTTTTGGCCTATTATGGCCAGTTTTGTATGCTATTACTCACATATTTTGGGTCCCGCTGTGATCCGAATGTTACGGGAACCCCGGGGTCTGGCTATGGGGAACTCATCAAAACTCTCAGTTTTTGCCTATTCTCGCTAGTTTTGTATGCTATTACTCACTCATTTTGGGTCCCGTTGCGATTCAAATGTTTCGGGCACCCCGGGGTCCGGTTACGTGGAACTCGTCAAAACTCGTAGTTTTGGCCTATTCCGATCGGTTTTGTATGCTATTAGTTACTGATCTTGGGTCCTGTTGTGATCCGAACGTTTCAGGAACCCCGTGGTCCGGTTACGGGGAACTCGTCAAAAGTCGTTGTTTTGGTCTATTCTCGTCAGTTTTGTATGCTATTACTCACTGATTTTAGGTCGCGCTGCGATCCGAATGTTTCGAGAACGACGATGTATGGTTACGGGGAACTTGTCAAAACTCACAGTTTTCGCCTATTCTGGTTAGTTTTTGTATGCTATTACTCACTGATTTTCGGTCCCGCTATAATCAAAATGTTTCGGGAACCCCGGGGACCGGTTACGGGGAACTCGTCAAAAATCGCAGTTTTGGCTTATTCTGGATAGGTTTGTATGCTATTAGTCACTGATTTTGGGTCCTCCTGCGACACAAACGTTTCGGGAACCCCCGGATCTGGTTACATGGAACTCGTCAAAACTCACAGTTTTGGCCGATTCCGGCCGGTTTTGTATGCTATTACTCATTGATTTTGGGTCCCGCTGCCATCCGAACGTTTCGGGAATCCCGGGATCCGGTTACGTGGAACTCGTCAAAACTAGCAGTTTTGGCCTATTCCGGCCGGTTTTGTAAGCTATTAGTAACTGATTTTGGGCCCTCCTGCGATCGAAACATTTCGGGAACCCCGGGATCCGGTTATGTGGAACTCGTCAAAACTGATAGTTTTGGCCTACTCCGGCTGGTTTTCTATGCTATTAGTCACTGATGTTGGGTCCCGTTGTGATCAGAACGTTTTGGAAACCCCGTGGTCCGGCTATTCCAGCTGGTTTTGTATGCTATTATTCAATGATTTTGGGTCGTGCTGTGATCCGAACGTTTCGGGAACCCCGTGGTCCGGTTACGGGGAACTCGTCAAAAATCGCAGTTTTGGCCTATTATTGCCAGTTTTGTATGATATTACTCATTGATTTTGGGTCCCGCTACAATCTGAACGTTCCGGGAGCCCCGAGGTCCGGTTACGGGGAACTCGTCAAAACTAGCACTTTTGGCCTATTCCGACCGGTTGTGTATGCTAATAGTCATTGATTTTGGGTCCTCCTGCGATCAAAAGTTTCGAGAACCCCGGGATCCGGCTACGTGGAACTCGTCAAAACTCACAGTTTTAGCCTATTCCGGACGGTTTTGTATGCTATTGGTCACTGATTTTGGGTCCCGTTGTGATCCAAACGTTTCGGGAACCACGTGGTCCGGTTACGGAGAACTCGTCAAAAATCGCAGTTTTGGCCTATTGTGGCCAGTTTTGTATGCTATTAGTCACTAATCTTGGGTCCCGTTGTAATCCGAACGTTTCGGGAACCCCGTGGTCCGGTTACGGGGAACTCGTCAAAAATCGTAGTTTTGGCCTATTATGGCCAGTTTTGTATGCTATTACTCACTGATTTTGGGTCCTCCAGCGATCGAAACGTTTCGGGAACCCCGTGATCCGCTTACGTGGAACTCGTCAATACTAGCATTTTTGGCCTATTGTGGCCGGTTTTGTATGCTATTAGTCACAATTTTGGGTCCTCCTGCGATCCAAACGTTCGGGAACCACGGGATCCAGTTACGTGGAACTTTTCAAAACTATAAGTTTTGGCCAATTCCGGTCGGTTTTGTATGCTATTAGTTACTAATTTTGGGTCCTCGTGCGATGCAAACGGTTCGGGATCCCCGGGATCCGGTTACGTGGAACTCGTCAAAACTCACAGTTTTGGCCTATTCCGGCCGGTCTTGTATGCTATTAGTCACAGATTTTGGGTCTCGTTGTGATCCGAATGTTTTGGGAACCCCCGTGGTCCGGTTACGGGGAACTCGTCAAAAATTGCAGTTTTGGCCTATTATGGTCAGTTTTGTATGCTATTACTCACTAATTTTGGGTCCCGCTGCGATCCGGACGTTACGGGAACCTCGGGGTCCGGTTACGGGGAACTCATCAAAACTCGCAGTTTTTGTCTATTCTCGCCATTTTTCTATGCTATTACTCACTGATTTTGGGTCTCGCTGCGATTCGAACGTCTCGGGAACCCCGAGGTCCGGTTACGTGGAACTCGTCAAAACTCGCAGTTTTGGCCTATTATGGCCAGTTTTGTATGCTATTACTCACATATTTTGGGTCCCGCTGTGATCCGAATGTTACGGGAACCCCGGGGTCTGGCTGTGGGGAACTCATCAAAACTCTTAGTTTTTGCCTATTCTCGCTAGTTTTGTATGCTATTACTCACTCATTTTGGGTCCCGTTGCGATTCAAATGTTTCGGGCACCCCGGGGTCCGGTTACGTGGAACTCGTCAAAACTCGTAGTTTTGGCCTATTCCGATCGGTTTTGTATGCTATTAGTTACTGATCTTGGGTCCTGTTGTGATCCGAACGTTTCAGGAACCCCGTGGTCCGGTTACGGGGAACTCGTCAAAAGTCGTTGTTTTGGTCTATTCTCGTCAGTTTTGTATGCTATTACTCACTGATTTTAGGTCGCGCTGCGATCTGAATGTTTCGAGAACGACGGTGTATGGTTACGGGGAACTTGTCAAAACTCACAGTTTTCGCCTATTCTGGATAGTTTTTGTATGCTATTACTCACTGATTTTCGGTCCCGCTGTAATCAAAATGTTTCGGGAACCCCGGGGACCGGTTACGGGGAACTCGTCAAAACACGCAGTTTTTGTCTATTCTCGCCAGTTTTGTATGCTATTACTCACTGATTTCGGGTCCCGCTGCAATCCGAATGTTTCGGGGACCCTGGGGTCTGGTTACGTGGAACTCGTCAAAAGTCGCGGTTTTGGCCTATTCTGGATAGGTTTGTATGCTATTAGTCACTGATTTTGGGTCCTCCTGCGATCAAACGTTTCGGGAACCCCGAGATCCGGTTACGTGGAACTCGTCAAAACTCACAGTTTTGGCCTATTCCGGACGGTTTTGTATGCTATTAGTCACTGATTTTGGGTCCCGTTGTGATCCGAACGTTTCGGGAACCACGTGGTCCGATCACGAGGAACTCGTAAAAAATCACATTTTTGGCCTATTATGGCCACTTTTGTTTGCTATTACTCACTGATCTTGGGTCCCGTTGTGATCCGAACGTTTCGGGAGCCCCGAGGTCCCGTTACGTAGAACTCGTCAAAAATCGTAGTTTTGGCCTATTATGGCCAGTTTTGTATGCTATTACTCACTGATTTTGGGTCCTCGTGCGATCCAAACGTTTCGGGATCCCCGGGATCCGGTTACGTGGAACTCGTCAAAACTCAGAGTTTTGGCCTATTCCTGCCGGTTTTGTATGCTATTAGTCACAGATTTTGGGTCTCGTTGTGATCCGAATGTTTTGGGAACGTTTTGAGTCCGGTTACGGCGAACTTATCAAAAATTGCAATTTTGGCCTATTATGGTCAGTTTTGTATGCTATTACTCACTAATTTTGGGTCCCGCTGTGATCCGGACGTTACCGGAACCCCGGGGTCCGGTTACGGAGAACTCATCAAAACTCGCAGTTTTTGTCTATTCTCGCCATTTTTGTATGCTATTACTCACCGATTTTGGGTCTCGCTGCGATTCGAACGTCTTGGGAACCCCGAGGTCCGGTTACGTGGAACTCGTCAAAACTCGCAGTTTTGGCCTATCTTTGGTTCCGTTTTGATCCGAACGTTTCAGGAACCCCGTGGTCCGGTTACGGGGAACTCGTCAAAATCGTAGTTTTGGCCTATTATTGCCAGTTTTGTATGCTATTACTCACTGATTTTGGGTCCCGCTACGATTCGAACGTTACGGGAACCCGAGGGTCCAGTTACAGGGAACTCGTCAAAACTCGCAGTTTTTGTTTATTCTCGCTAGTTTTGTATGCTATTACTCACTGATTTTGGGTCCGCCTGCGATTCGAAGGTTTCTAGAACCCCGGGGTCCGCTTACGTGGAACTCGTCAAAACTCGCAGTTTTGGCCTCTTCTCGATAGGTTTGTATGCTATTAGTCACTAATTTTGGGTCATCCTGCGATCCAAATGTTTCGGGAACGCCGGGATCCGGTTACGTAGAACTCGTCAAAACTCGCAATTTGGGCCTATTCACGCCGGTTTTGTATGCTATTAGTCACTAATTCTGGGTCATGCTGTGATCCGAACATTTCGGGAACTCCGTGGTCCGGTTACGGGGAACTCATCAAAAATGTAGTTTTGGCCTATTATGGTCAGTTTTGTACGCTATTACTCACTGATTTTGGGTCCCGCTGCGATCCGAACGTTAGGGGAACCACAGGGTCCGGTTACGGGGAAGTCGTAAAAACTCGCAGTTTTTGTCTATTCTCGCTAGTTTTCTATGCTATTACTCACTGATTTTGGGTCCCGCTGCGATTCGAATGTTTCGGGAACCCCGGGGTCCGATTACGTGGAACTCATCAAAAATCGCAGTTTTGGCTTATTCTGGATAGGTTTGTATGCTATTAGTCACTGATTTTGGGTCCTCCTGCGACACAAACGTTTCGGGAACCCCCGGATCTGGTTACATGGAACTCGTCAAAACTCACAGTTTTGGCCGATTCCGGCCGGTTTTGTATGCTATTACTCATTGATTTTGGGTCCCGCTGCCATCCGAACGTTTCGGGAATCCCGGGATCCGGTTAGGTGGAACTCGTCAAAACTAGCAGTTTTGGCCTATTCCGGCCGGTTTTGTAAGCTATTAGTAACTGATTTTGGGCCCTCCTGCGATCGAAACATTTCGGGAACCCCGGGATCCGGTTATGTGGAACTCGTCAAAACTCATAGTTTTGGCCTACTCCGGCTGGTTTTCTATGCTATTAGTCACTAATGTTGGGTCCCGTTGTGATCAGAACATTTTGGGAACCCCGTGGTCCGGCTATTCCAGCTGGTTTTGTATGCTATTATTCAATGATTTTGGGTCGTGCTGTGATCCGAACGTTTCGGGAACCCCGTGGTCCGGTTACGGGGAACTCGTTAAAAATCGTAGTTTTGGCCTATTATGGCCAGTTTTGTATGCTATTAGTCACTGATTTTGGGTCTCGCTGCGATTCGAACGTCTCGGGAACCCCGAGGTCCGGTTACGTGGAACTCGTCAAAAGTCGCAGTTTTGGCCTATTCCGGCCAGTTTTGTACGCTATTAGTAACAAATCTTTGGTTCCGTAGTGATCCGAACGTTTCAGGAACCCATGGTCCAGTTACGGGGAACTCGTCCGAATCGTAGTTTTGGCCTATTATTGCCGGTTTTGTATGCTATTACTCACTGATTATGGGTCCCGTTGTGATCCGAACGTTTTGGGAACCCCGTGGTCCGACTATTCCAGCCGGTTTTGTATGCTATTATTCACTGATTTTGGGTCGTGCTGTGATCCGAACGTTTCGGGAACCCCGTGGTCCGGTTACGGGGAACTCGTCAAAAATCGCAGTTTTGGCCTATTATTGCCAGTTTTGTATGATATTACTCATTGATTTTGGGTCCCGCTACAATCTGAACGTTCCGGGAGCCCCGAGGTCCGGTTACGGGGAACTCGTCAAAACTAGCAGTTTTGGCCTATTCCGACCGGTTGTGTATGCTAATAGTCATTGATTTTGGGTCCTCCTGTGATCAAAAGTTTCGAGAACCCCGGGATCCGGCTACGTGGAACTCGTCAAAACTCACAGTTTTAGCCTATTCCGGACGGTTTTGTATGCTATTGGTCACTGATTTTGGGTCCCGTTGTGATCCAAACGTTTCGGGAACCACGTTGTCCGGTTACGGAGAACTCGTCAAAAATCGCAGTTTTGGCCTATTATGGCCAGTTTTGTATGCTATTAGTCACTAATCTTGGGTCCCGTTGTAATCCGAACGTTTCGGGAACCCCGTGGTCCGGTTACGGGGAACTCGTCAAAAATCGTAGTTTTGGCCTATTATGGCCAGTTTTGTATGCTATTACTCACTGATTTTGGGTCCTCCAGCGATCGAAACGTTTCGGGAACCCCGTGATCCGCTTACGTGGAACTCGTCAATACTAGCATTTTTGGCCTATTGTGGCCGGTTGTGTATGCTATTAGTCACAATTTTGGGTCCTCCTGCGATCCAAACGTTCGGGAACCACGGGATCCAGTTACGTGGAACTTTTCAAAACTATAAGTTTTGGCCAATTCCGGTCGGTTTTGTATGCTATTAGTTACTAATTTTGGGTCCTCGTGCGATCCAAACGGTTCGGGATCCCCGGGATCCGGTTACGTGGAACTCGTCAAAACTCACAGTTTTGGCCTATTCCGGCCGGTCTTGTATGCTATTAGTCACAGATTTTGGGTCTCGTTGTGATCCGAATGTTTTGGGAACCCCCGTGGTCCGGTTACGGGGAACTCGTCAAAAATTGCAGTTTTGGCCTATTATGGTCAGTTTTGTGTGCTATTACTCACTAATTTTGGGTCCCGCTGCGATCCGGACGTTACGGGAACCTCGGGGTCCGGTTACGGGGAACTCATCAAAACTCGCAGTTTTTGTCTATTCTCGCCATTTTTCTATGCTATTACTCACTGATTTTGGGTCTCGCTGCGATTCGAACGTCTCGGGAACCCCGAGGTCCGGTTACGTGGAACTCGTCAAAACTCGTAGTTTTGGCCTATTATGGCCAGTTTTGTATGCTATTACTCACATATTTTGGGTCCCGCTGTGATCCGAATGTTACGGGAACCCCGGGGTCTGGCTATGGGGAACTCATCAAAACTCTTAGTTTTTGCCTATTCTCGCTAGTTTTGTATGCTATTACTCACTCATTTTGGGTCCCGTTGCGATTCAAATGTTTCGGGCACCCCGGGGTCCGGTTACGTGGAACTCGTCAAAACTCGTACTTTTGGCCTATTCCGATCGGTTTTGTATGCTATTAGTTACTGATCTTGGGTCCTGTTGTGATCCGAACGTTTCAGGAACCCCGTGGTCCGGTTACGGGGAACTCGTCAAAAGTCGTTGTTTTGGTCTATTCTCGTCAGTTTTGTATGCTATTACTCACTGATTTTAGGTCGCGCTGCGATCCGAATGTTTCGAGAACGACGGTGTATGGTTACGGGGAACTTGTCAAAACTCACAGTTTTCGCCTATTCTGGATAGTTTTTGTATGCTATTACTCACTGATTTTCGGTCCCGCTGTAATCAAAATGTTTCGGGAACCCCGGGGACCGGTTACGGGGAACTCGTCAAAACACGCAGTTTTTGTCTATTCTCGCCAGTTTTGTATGCTATTACTCACTGATTTCGGGTCCCGCTGCAATCCGAATGTTTCGGGAACCCTGGGGTCTGGTTACGTGGAACTCGTCAAAACTCGCAGTTTTGGCCTATTCTGGATAGGTTTGTATGCTAAAAGTCACTGATTTTGGGTCCTCCTGCGATCAAACGTTTCGTGAACCCCGAGATCCGGTTACGTGGAACTCGTCAAAACTCACAGTTTTGGCCTATTCCGGACGGTTTTGTATGCTATTAGTCACTGATTTTGGGTCCCGTTGTGATCCGAACGTTTCGGGAACCACGTGGTCCGGTCACGAGGAACTCGTAAAAAATCGCATTTTTGGCCTATTATGGCCACTTTTGTTTGCTATTACTCACTGATCTTGGGTCCCGTTGTGATCCGAACGTTTCGGGAGCCCCGAGGTCCCGTTACGTAGAACTCGTCAAAAATCGTAGTTTTGGCCTATTATGGCCAGTTTTGTATGCTATTACTCACTGATTTTGGGTCCTCGTGCGATCCAAACGTTTCGGGATCCCCGGGATCCGGTTACGTGGAACTCGTCAAAACTCACAGTTTTGGCCTATTCCGGCCGGTTTTGTATGCTATTAGTCACAGATTTTGGGTCTCGTTCTGATCCGAACGTTTTGGGAACGTTTTGGGTCCGGTTACGGGGAACTCATCAAAAATTGCAATTTTGGCCTATTATGGTCAGTTTTGTATGCTATTACTCACTAATTTTGGGTCCCGCTGTGATCCGGACGTTACGGGAACCCCGAGGTCCGGTTACGAAGAACTCATCAAAACTCGCAGTTTTTGTCTATTCTCGCCATTTTTGTATGCTATTACTCACCGATTTTGGGTCTCGCTGCGATTCGAACGTCTTGGGAACCCCGAGGTCTGGTTACGTGGAACTCGTCAAAACTCGCAGTTTTGGCCTATCTTTGGTTCCGTTTTGATCCGAACGTTTCAGGAACCCCGTGGTCCGGTTACGGGGAACTCGTCAAAATCGTAGTTATGGCCTATTATTGCCAGTTTTGTATGCTATTACTCACTGATTTTGGGTCCCGCTACGATTCGAACGTTACGGGAACCCGAGGGTCCGGTTACAGGGAACTCGTCAAAACTCACAGTTTTTGTTTATTCTCGCCAGTTTTGTATGCTATTACTCACTGATTTTGGGTCCGCTGGCGATTCGAAGGTTTCTAGAACCCCGGGGTCCGCTTACGTGGAACTCGTCAAAACTCGCAGTTTTGGCCTATTCTCGATAGGTTTGTATGCTATTAGTCACTAATTTTGGGTCATCCTGCGATCCAAATGTTTCGGGAACCCCGGGATCCGGTTACGTAGAACTCGTCAAAACTCGCAATTTGGGCCTATTCACGCCGGTTTTGTATGCTATTAGTCACTAATTCTGGGTCATGCTGTGATCCGAACGTTTCGGGAACCCCGTGGTCCGGTTACGGGGAACTCATCAAAAATGTAGTTTTGGCCTATTATGGTCAGTTTTGTACGCTATTACTCACTGATTTTGGGTCCCCCTGTGATCCGAACGTTAGGGGAACCACAGGGTCCGGTTACGGGGAAGTCGTAAAAACTCACAGTTTTTGTCTATTCTCGCTAGTTTTCTATGCTATTACTCACTGATTTTGGGTCCCGCTGCGATTCGAATGTTTCGGGAACCCCGGGGTCCGGTTACGTGGAACTCATCAAAAATCGCAGTTTTGGCTTATTCTGGATAGGTTTGTATGCTATTAGTCACTGATTTTGGGTCCTCCTGCGACACAAACGTTTCGGGAACCCCCGGATCTGGTTACATGGAACTCGTCAAAACTCACAGTTTTGGCCGATTCCGGCCGGTTTTGTATGCTATTACTCATTGATTTTGGGTCCCGCTGCCATCCGAACGTTTTGAGAACCCCAAGGTCCAGTTACCTGGATCTCGTGAAAACTAGCAGTTTTGGCCTATTCCGGCCGGTTCTGTATGCTATTACTCACTGATTTTGGATCCTCCTACGATCCAAACGTTTCGGGAACCCCGGGATCCGTTTACGTGGAACTCGTCAAAACTAGCAGTTTTGGCCTATTCCGACCGGTTTTGTATGCTATTAGTAACTGATTTTGGCCCCTCTTGCGATCAAAACATTTCGGGAACCCCGGGATCCGGTTATGTGGAACTCGTCAAAACTCATAGTTTTGGCCTACTCCGGCTGGTTTTGTATGCTATTAGTCCCTGATGTTGGGTCCCGTTGTGATCCGAACGTTTTGGGAACCCCGTGGTCCGGCTATTCCAGCCGGTTTTGTATGCTATTATTCACTGATTTTGGGTCGTGCTGTGATCCGAACGTTTCGGGAACCCCGTGGTCCGGTTACGGGGAACTCGTCAAAAATCGCAGTTTTGGCCTATTATGGCCAGTTTTGTATGCTATTAGTCACTGATTTTGGGTCTCGCTGCGATTCGAACGTCTCGGGAACCCCGAGGTCCGGTTACGTGGAACTCGTCAAAACTCGCAGTTTTGGCCTATTCCGGCCAGTTTTGTACGCTATTAGTAACAAATCTTTGGTTCCGTAGTGATCCGAACGTTTCAGGAACCCGTGGTCCGGTTACGGGGAACTCGTCAAAATCGTAGTTTTGGCCTAATATTGCCAGTTTCATATGCTATTACTCACTGATTTTGGGTCCCGTTGTGATCCGAACGTTTTGGGAACCCCGTGGTCCGGCTATTCCAGCTAGTTTTGTATGCTATTATTCACTGATTTTGGGTCGTGCTGTGATCCGAACGTTTCGGGAACCCCGTGGTCCGGTTACGGCGAACTCGTCAAAAATCGCGGTTTTGGCCTATTATTGCCAGTTTTGTATGATATTACTCATTGATTTTGGGTCCCGCTACAATCTGAACGTTCCGGGAGCCTCGAGGTCCGGTTACGGGGAACTCGTCAAAACTAGCAGTTTTGGCCTATTCCGACCGGTTTTGTATGCTAATAGTCATTGATTTTGGGTCCTCCTGCGATCAAACGTTTCGAGAACCCCGGGATCCGGCTACGTGGAACTCGTCAAAACTCACAGTTTTAGCCTATTCCGGACGGTTTTGTATGCTATTAGTCACTGATTTTGGGTGTCGTTGTGATCCAAACGTTTCGGGAACCACGTGGTCCGGTTACGGGGAACTCGTCAAAAATCGCAGTTTTGGCCTATTATGGCCAGTTTTGTATGCTATTAGTCACTAATCTTGGGTCCCGTTGTAATCCAAACGTTACGGGAACCCCGTGGTCCGGTTACGGGGAACTCGTCAAAAATCGTAGTTTTGGCCTATTATGGCCAGTTTTGTATGCTATTACTCACTGATTTTGGGTCCTCCTGCGATCGAAACGTTTCGGGAACCCCGTAATCCGCTTATGTGGAACTCGTCAATACTAGCATTTTTGGCCTATTGTGGCCGGTTTTGTATGCTATTAGTCACTAATTTTGGGTCCTCCTGCGATCCAAACGTTCGGGAACCACGGGATCCGGTTACGTGGAACTTTTCAAAACTATAAGTTTTGGCCAATTCCGGTCGGTTTTGTATGCTATTAGTCACTAATTTTGGGTCCTCGTGCGATCCAAACGGTTCGGGATCCCCGGGATCCGGTTACGTGGAACTCGTCAAAACTCACAGTTTTGGCCTATTCCGGCCGGTCTTGTATGCTATTAGTCACAGATTTTGGGTCTCGTTGTGATCCGAATGTTTTGGGAACCCCCGTGGTCCGGTTACGGGGAACTCGTCAAAAATTGCAGTTTTGGCCTATTATGGTCAGTTTTGTATATTATTACTCACTAATTTCGGGTCCCGCTGCGATCCGGACGTTACGGGAACCCCGGGGTCCGGTTACGGGGAACTCATCAAAACTCGCAGTTTTTATCTATTCTCGCCATTTTTGTATGCTATTACTCACTGATTTTGGGTCTCGCTGCGATTCGAACGTCTCGGGAACCCCGAGGTCCGGTTATGTGGAACTCATCAAAACTCGCAGTTTTGGCCTATTATGGCCAGTTTTGTATGCTATTACTCACATATTTTGGGTCCCGCTGTGATCCGAATGTTACGGGAACCTCGGGGTCTGGCTATGGGGAACTCATCAAAACTCGCAGTTTTTGCCTATTCTCGCTAGTTTTGTATGCTATTACTCACTCATTTTGTGTCCCTTTGCGATTCAAATGTTTCTGGGACCCCGGGGTCCGGTTACGTGGAACTCGTCAAAACTCGTAGTTTTGGCCTATTCCGATCGGTTTTGTATGCTATTAGTTACTGATATTGGGTCCTGTTGTGATCCGAACGTTTCAGGAACCCCGTGGTCCGGTTACGGGGAACTCGTCAAAAGTCGTTGTTTTGGTCTATTCTCGTCAGTTTTGTATGCTATTACTCACTGATTTTAGGTCGCGCTGCGATCCGAATGTTTCGAGAACGACGGTGTCCGGTTACGGGGAACTTGTCAAAACTCACGGTTTTCGCCTATTCTCGATAGGTTTTGTATGCTATTACTCACTGATTTTCGGTCCCGCTGTAATCGAAATGTTTCGGGAACCCCGGGGACCGGTTACGGGGAACTCGTCAAAACACGCAATTTTTGTCTATTCTCGCCAGTTTTGTATGCTATTACTCACTGATTTTGGGTCCCGCTGCAATCCGAATGTTTCGGGAACCCTAGGGTCTGGTTACCTGGAAGTCGTCAAAACTCGCAGTTTTGGCCTATTCTGGATAGGTTTATATGCTATTAGTCACTGATTTTGGGTCGTCCTGCGATCAAACGTTTCGGGAACCCCGAGATCCGGTTACGTGGAACTCGTCAAAACTCACAGTTTTGGCCTATTCCGGACGCTTTTGTATGCTATTAGTCACTGATTTTGGGTACCGTTGTGATCCGAACGTTTCGGGAACCACGTGGTCCGGTCACGAGGAACTCGTAAAAAATCGCATTTTTGGCCTATTATGGCCACTTTTGTTTGCTATTACTCACTGATGTTGGGTCCCGTTGTGATCCGAACGTTTCGGGAGCCCCGAGGTCCCGTTACGTAGAACTCGTCAAAAATCGTAGTTTTGGCCTATTATGGCCAGTTTTGTATGCTATTACTCACTAATTTTGGGTCCTCGTGCGATCCAAACGTTTCGGGATCCGGTTACGTGGAACTCGTAAAAACTCACAGTTTTGGCCTATTCCGGCCAGTTTTGTATGCTATTAGTCCCAGATTTTGGGTCTCGTTGTGATCCGAACGTTTTGGGAACGTTTTGGGTGAGGTTACGGGGAACTCATCAAAAATTGCAATTTTGGCCTATTATGGTCAGTTTTGTATGCTATTACTCACTAATTTTGGGTCCCGCTGTGATCCGGACGTTACGGGAACCCCGGGGTCCGGTTACGGAGAACTCATCAAAACTCGCAGTTTTTGTCTATTCTCGCCATTTTTGTATGCTATTACTCACTGATTTTGGGTCTCGCTGCGATTCGAACGTCTTGGGAACCCCGAGGTCCGGTTACGTGGAACTCGTCAAAACTCGCAGTTTTGGCCTATCTTTGGTTCCGGTTTGATCCGAGCGTTTCAGGAACCCCGTGGTCCGGTTACGGGGAACTCGTCAAAATCGTAGTTTTGGCCTATTATTGCCAGTTTTGTATGCTATTACTCACTGATTTTGGGTCCCGCTACGATCCGAACGTTACGGGAACCCGAGGGTTCGGTTACAGGGAACTCGTCAAAACTCGCAGTTTTTGTTTATTCTCGCCAGTTTTGTATGCTATTACTCACTGATTTTGGGTCCGCCTGCGATTCGAAGGTTTCTAGAACCCCGGGGTCCGCTTACGTGGAACTCGTCAAAACTCGCAGTTTTGGCCTATTCTCGATAGGTTTGTATGCTATTAGTCACTAATTTTGGGTCATCCTGCGATGCAAATGTTTCGGGAACCCCGGGATCCGGTTACATAGAACTCGTCAAAACTCGCAATTTGGGCCTATTCACGCCGCTTTTGTATGCTATTAGTCACTAATTCTGGGTCATGCTGTGATCCGAACGTTTCGGGAACCCCGTGGTCCGGTTACGGGGAACTCATCAAAAATGTAGTTTTGGCCTATTATGGTCAGTTTTGTACGCTATTACTCACTGATTTTGGGTCCCGCTGCGATCCGAACGTTAGGGGAACCACAGGGTCCGGTTACAGGGAAGTCGTAAAAACTCGCAGTTTTTGTCTATTCTCGCTAGTTTTCTATGCTATTACTCACTGATTTTGGGTCCCGCTGCGATTCGAATGTTTCGGGAACCCCGGGGTCCGGTTACGTGGAATTCGTCAAAAATCGCAGTTTTGGCTTATTCTGGATAGGTTTGTATGCTATTAGTCACTGATTTTGGGTCCTCCTGCGACACAAACGTTTCGGGAACCCCCGGATCTGGTTACATGGAACTCGTCAAAACTCACAGTTTTGGCCGATTCCGGCCGGTTTTGTATGCTATTACTCATTGATTTTGGGTCCCGTTGCCATCCGAACGTTTTGAGAATCCCAAGGTCCAGTTACCTGGAACTCGTGAAAACTAGCAGTTTTGGCCTATTCCGGCCGGTTTTGTATGCTATTACTCACTGATTTTGGATCCTCCTGCGATCCAAACGTTTCGGGAAACCCGGGATCCGGTTACGTGGAACTCGTCAAAACTAGCAGTTTTGGCCTATTCCGGCCGGTCTTATATGCTATTAGTAACTGATTTTGGGCCCTCCTGCGATCCAAACATTTCGGGAACCCCGGGATCCGGTTATGTGGAACTCGTCAAAACTCACAGTTTCGGCCTACTCCGGCTGGTTTTGTATGCTATTAGTCACTGATGTTGGGTCCTGTTGTGATCCGAACGTTTTGGGAACCCCGTGGTCCGGCTATTCCAGCCGGTTTTGTATGCTATTATTCACTGATTTTTGGTCGTGCTGTGATCCGAACGTTTCGGGAACCCCGTGGTCCGGTTACGGGGAACTCGTCAAAAATCGCAGTTTTGGCCTATTATGGCCAGTTTTGTATGCTATTAGTCACTGATTTTGGGTCTCGCTGCGATTCGAACGTCTCGGGATCCCCGAGGTCCGGTTACGTGGAACTCGTCAAAACTCGCAGTTTTGGCATATTCCGGCCAGTTTTGTACGCTATTAGTAACAAATCTTTGCTTCCGTAGTGATCCGAACGTTGCAGGAACCCGTGGTCCGGTTACGGGGAACTCGTCAAAATCGTTGTTTTGGCCTATTATTGCCAGTTTTGTATGCTATTACTCATTGATTTTGGGTCCCGCTGTGGTCCGAACGTTGCGGGAACCCCGTGGTCCGGTTATGGGGAACTCATCAAAATCGCAGTTTTGGCCTATTATGGCCAGTTTTGTATGCTATTACTCACTTATTTTGGGTCCCGCAGCGATCCGAACGTTACGGGAACCCCGGGGTCCGGTTACGGGGAACTCATCAAAACTCGCAGTTTTTGCCGATTCTTACTAGTTTTGTATGCTATTACTCACTGATTTTGGGTCCTGGTGCGATCCGAACGTTTTGGAAACCCCGAGGTCCAGTTACGTGGAACTCGTCAAAGCTAGCAGTTTTGGCCTATTCCAGCCGGTTTTGTATGCTATTACTCACTGATTTTCGGTCCCGCTGTAATCAAAATGTTTCGGGAACCCCGGGGACCGGTTACGGGGAACTCGTCAAAACACGCAGTTTTTGTCTATTCTCGCCAGTTTTGTATGCTATTACTCACTGATTTTGGGTCCCGCTGCAATCCGAATGTTTCGGGAACCCTGGGGTCTGGTTACGTGGAACTCGTCAAAACTCGCAGTTTTGGCCTATTCTGGATAGGTTTGTATGCTATTAGTCACTGATTTTGGGTCCTCCTGCGATCAAACGTTTCGGGAACCCCGAGATCCGGTTACGTGGAACTCGTCAAAACTCACAGTTTTGGCCTATTCCGGACGGTTTTGTATGCTATTAGTCACTGATTTTGGGTCCCGTTGTGATCCGAACGTTTCGGGAACCACGTGGTCCGGTCACGAGGAACTCGTCAAAAATCACATTTTTGGCCTATTATGGCCACTTTTGTTTGCTATTACTCACTGATCTTGGGTCCCGTTGTGATCGGAACGTTTCGGGAGCCCCGAGGTCCCGTTACGTAGAACTCGTCAAAAATCGTAGTTTTGGCCTATTATGGCCAGTTTTGTATGCTATTACTCACTGATTTTGGGTCCTCGTGTGATCCAAACGTTTCGGGATCCCCGGGATCCGGTTACGTGGAACTCGTCAAAACTCACAGTTTTGGCCTATTCCGGCCGGTTTTGTATGCTATTAGTCACAGATATTGGGTCTCGTTGTGATCCGAACGTTTTGGGAATGTTTTGGGTCCGGTTACGGGGAACTCATCAAAAATTCAATTTTGGCCTATTATGGTCAGTTTTGTATGCAATTACTCACTAATTTTGGGTCCCGCTGCGATCCGGACGTTATGGGAACCCCGGGGTCCGGTTACGGGGCACTCATCAAAACTCGCAGTTTTTGTCTATTCTCGCCATTTTTGTATGCTAGTACTCACTGATTTTGGGTCTCGCTGCGATTCGAACGTCTCGGGAACCCCGAGGTCCGGTTACGTGGAAGTCGTCAAAACTCGCAGTTTTTGGCTTATTCCGGCCAGTTTTGTACCCTATTAGTAACAAATCTTTGGTTCCGTTGTGACCAAACGTTTCAGGAACCCCGTGGTCCGGTTACGGGGAACTCGTCAAAATCGTAGTTTTGGCCTATTATTGCCAGTTTTGTATGCTATTACTCACTGATTTTGGATCCTCCTGCGATCCAAACGTTTCGGGAACCCCGGGATCCGGTTACGTGGAACTCGTCAGTTTTGTATGCTATTACTCACTAATTTTAGGTCGCGCTGCGATCCGAATGTTTCGAGAACGACGGTGTCCAGTTACGGGCAACTTGTCAAAACTAACAGTTTTCGCCTATTCTGGATAGGTTTTGTATGCTATTACTCACTGATTTTCGGTCCCGCTGTAATCAAAATGTTTCGGGAAGCCCGGGGACCGGTTACGGGGAACTCGTCAAAACACGCAGTTTTTGTCTATTCTCGCCAGTTTTGTATGCTATTACTCACTGATTTTGGGTCCCGCTGCAATCCGAATGTTTCGGGAACCCTGGGGTCTGGTTACGTGGAACTCGTCAAAACTCGCAGTTTTGGCCTATTCTGGATAGGTTTGTATGCTATTAGTCACTGATTTTGGGTCCTCCTGCGATCAAACGTTTCGGGAACCCCGAGATCCGATTACGTGGAACTCGTCAAAACTCACAGTTTTGGCCTATTCCGGACGGTTTTGTATGCTATTAGTCACTGATTTTGGGTCCCATTGTGATCTGAACGTTTTGGGAACGTTTTGGGTCCAGTTACGGGGAACTCAACAAAAATTGCAATTTTGGCCTATTATGGTCAGTTTTGTATGCTATTACTCACTAATTTTGGGTCCCGCTGTGATCCGGACGTTACGGGAACCCCGGGGTCCGGTTAGGGAGAACTCATCAAAACTCGCAGTTTTTGTCTATTCTCGCCATTTTTGTATGCTATTACTCAGTGATTTTGGGTCTCGCTGCGATTCGAACGTCTTGGGAACCCCGAGGTCCGGTTACGTGGAACTCGTCAAAACTTGCAGTTTTAGCCTATCTTTGGTTCCGGTTTGATCCGAGCGTTTCAGGAACCCCGTGGTCCGGTTACGGGGAACTCGTCAAAATCGTAGTTTTGGCCTATTATTGCCAGTTTTGTATGCTATTACTCACTGATTTTGGGTCCCGCTACGATCCGAACGTTAGAGGAACCCGAGGGTTCGGTTACAGGGAACTCGTCAAAACTCGCAATTTTTGTTTATCCTCGCCAGTTTTGTATGCTATTACTCACTGATTTTGGGTCCGCCTGCGATTTGAAGGTTTCTAGAACCCCGGGGTCCGCTTACGTGGAACTCGTCAAAACTCGCAGTTTGGCCTATTCTCGATAGGTTTGTATGCTATTAGTCACTAATTTTGGGTCATCCTGCGATCCAAATGTTTCGGGAACCCCGGGATCCGGTTACGTAGTACTCGTCAAAACTCGCAATTTGGGCCTATTCACGCCGGTTTTGTATGCTATTAGTCACTAATTCTGGGTCATGCTGTGATCCGAACGTTTCGGGAACCCCGTGGTCCGGTTACGGGGAACTCATCAAAAATGTCGTTTTGGCCTATTATGGTCTGTTTTGTACGCTATTACTCACTGATTTTGGGTCCCGCTGCGATCCGAACGTTAGGGGAACCACAGGGTCCGGTTACAGGGAAGTCGTAAAAACTCGCAGTCGTCAAAAATCGCAGTTTTGGCTTATTCTGGATAGGTTTGTATGCTATTAGTCACTGATTTTGGGTCCTCCTGCGACACAAACGTTTTGGGAACCCCCGGATCTGGTTACATGGAACTCGTCAAAACTCACAGTTTTGGCCGATTCCGGCCGGTTTTGTATGCTATTACTCATTGATTTTGGGTCCCGTTGCCATCCGAACGTTTTGAGAATCCCAAGGTCCAGTTACCTGGAACTCGTGAAAACTAGCAGTTTTGGCCTATTCCGGCCGGTTTTGTATGCTATTACTCACTGATTTTGGATCCTCCTGTGATCCAAACGTTTCGGGAACCCCGGGATCCGGTTACGTGGAACTCGTCAAAACTAGCAGTTTTGGCCTATTCCGGCCGGTTTTATATGCTATTAGTAACTGATTTTGGGCCCTCCTACGATCCAAACATTTCGGGAACCCCGGGATCCGGTTATGTGGAACTCGTCAAAACTCACAGTTTTGGCCTACTCCGGCTGGTTTGGTATGCTATTAGTCACTGATGTTGGGTCCCGTTGTGATCCGAACGTTTTGGGAACCCCGTGGTCCAGCTATTCCAGCCGGTTTTGTATGCTATTATTCACTGATTTTTGGCCGTGCTGTGATCCGAACGTTTCGGGAACCCCGTGGTCCGGTTACGGGGAACTCGTCAAAAATCACAGTTTTGGCCTATTATGGCCATTTTTGTATGCTATTAGTCACTGATTTTGGGTCTCGCTGCGATTCGAACGTCTCGGGATCCCCGAGGTCCGGTTACGTGGAACTCGTCAAAACTCGCAGTTTTGGCCTATTCCGGCCAGTTTTGTACGCTATTAGTAACAAATCTTTGGTTCCGTAGTGATCCGAACGTTTCAGGAACCCGTGGTCCGGTTACGGGGAACTCGTCAAAATCGTAGTTTTGGCCTATTATTGCCAGTTTTGTATGCTATTACTCATTGATTTTGGGTCCCGCTGTGGTCCGAACGTTTCGGGAACCCCGTGGTCCGGTTATGGGGAACTCATCAAAATCGCAGTTTTGGCCTATTATGGCCAGTTTTGTATGCTATTACTCACTTATTTTGGGTCCCGCGGCGATCCGAACGTTACGGGAACCCCGGGGTCCGGTTACGGGGAACTCATCAAAACTCGCAGTTTTTGCCGATTCTTACTAGTTTTGTGTGCTATTACTCACTGATTTTGGATCCTGGTGCGATCCGAACGTTTTGGAAACCCCGAGGTCCAGTTACGTGGAACTCGTCAAAGCTAGCAGTTTTGGCCTATTCCAGCCGGTTTTGTATGCTATTACTCACTGATTTTCGGTCCCGCTGTAATCAAAATGTTTCGGGAACCCCGGGGACCGGTTACGGGGAACTCGTCAAAACACGCAGTTTTTGTCTATTCTCGCCAGTTTTGTATGCTATTACTCACTGATTTTGGGTCCCGCTGCAATCCGAATGTTTCGGGAACCCTGGGGTCTCGTTACGTGGAACTCGTCAAAACTCGCAGTTTTGGCCTATTCTGGATAGGTTTGTATGCTATTAGTCACTGATTTTGGGTCCTCCTGCGATCAAACGTTTCGGGAACCCCGAGATCCGGTTACGTGGAACTCGTCAAAACTCACAGTTTTGGCCTATTCCGGACGGTTTTGTATGCTATTAGTCACTGATTTTGGGTCCCGTTGTGATCCGAACGTTTCGGGAACCACGTGGTCCGGTCACGAGGAACTCGTCAAAAATCGCATTTTTGGCCTATTATGGCCACTTTTGTTTGCTATTACTCACTGATCTTGGGTCCCGTTGTGATCCGAACGTTTCGGGAGCCCCGAGGTCCCGTTACGTAGAACTCGTCAAAAATCGTAGTTTTGGCCTATTATGGCCAGTTTTGTATGCTATTACTCACTGATTTTGGGTCCTCGTGTGATCCAAACGTTTCGGGATCCCCGGGATCCGGTTACGTGGAACTCGTCAAAACTCACAGTTTTGGCCTATTCCGGCCGGTTTTGTATGCTATTAGTCATAGCTTTTGGGTCTCGTTCTGATCCGAACGTTTTGGGAACGTTTTGGGTCCGGTTACGGGGAACTCATCAAAAATTGCAATTTTGGCCTATTATGGTCAGTTTTGTATGCTATTAGTCACAGATATTGGGTCTCGTTGTGATCCGAACGTTTTGGGAATGTTTTGGGTCCGGTTACGGGGAACTCATCAAAAATTCAATTTTGGCCTATTATGGTCAGTTTTGTATGCTATTACTCACTAATTTTGGGTCCCGCTGCGATCCGGACGTTACGGGAACCCCGGGGTCCGGTTACGGGGAACTCATCAAAACTCGCAATTTTTGTCTATTCTCGCCATTTTTGTATGCTAGTACTCACTGATTTTGGGTCTCGCTGCGATTCGAACGTCTCGGGAACCCCGAGGTCCGGTTACGTGGAACTCGTCAAAACTCGCAGTTTTTGGCTTATTCCGGCCAGTCTTGTACCCTATTAGTAACAAATCTTTGGTTCCGTTGTGACCAAACGTTTCAGGAACCCCGTGGTCCGGTTACGGGGAACTCGTCAAAATCGTAGTTTTGGCCTATTATTGCCAGTTTTGTATGCTATTACTCACTGATTTTGGATCCTCCTGCGATCCAAACGTTTCGGGAACCCCGGGATCCGGTTACGTGGAACTCGTCAGTTTTGTATGCTATTACTCACTGATTTTAGGTCGCGCTGCGATCCGAATGTTTCGAGAACGACGGTGTCCGGTTACGGGGAACTTGTCAAAACTCACAGTTTTCGCCTATTCTGGATAGGTTTTGTATGCTATTACTCACTGATTTTCGGTCCCGCTGTAATCAAAATGTTTCGGGAACCCCGGGGACCGGTTACGGGGAACTCGTCAAAACACGCAGTTTTTGTCTATTCTCGCCAGTTTTGTATGCTATTACTCACTGATTTTGGGTCCCGCTGCAATCCGAATGTTTCGGGAACCCTGGGGTCTGGTTACGTGGAACTCGTCAAAACTCGCAGTTTTGGCCTATTCTGGATAGGTTTGTATGTTATTAGTCACTGATTTTGGGTCCTCCTGCGATCAAACGTTTCGGGAACCCCGAGATCCGATTACGTGGAACTCGTCAAAACTCACAGTTTTGGCCTATTCCGGACGGTTTTGTATGCTATTAGTCACTGATTTTGGGTCCCCTTGTGATCTCAACGTTTCGGGAACCACGTGGTCTGGTCACGAGGAACTCGTCAAAAATCGCATTTTTGGCCTATTATGGCCACTTTTGTTTGCTATTACTCACTGATCTTGGGTCCCGTTGTGATCCGAACGTTTCGGGAGCCCCGAGGTCCCGTTACGTAGAACTCGTCAAAAATCGTAGTTTTTGCCTATTATGGCCAGTTTTGTATGCTATTACTCACTGATTTTGGGTCCTCGTGCGATCCAAACGTTTCGGGATCCCCGGGATCCGGTTACGTGGAACTCGTCAAAACTCACAGTTTTGGCCTATTCCGGCCGGTTTTGTATGCTATTAGTCACAAATTTTGGGTCTCGTTGTGATCCGAACGTTTTGGGAACGTTTTGGGTCCGGTTACGGGGAACTCATCAAAAATTGCAATTTTGGCCTATTATGGTCAGTTTTGTATGCTATTACTCACTAATTTTGGGTCCCGCTGTGATCCGGACGTTACAGGAACCCCGGGGTCCGGTTAGGGAGAACTCATCAAAACTCGCAGTTTTTGTCTATTCTCGCCATTTTTGTATGCTATTACTCACTGATTTTGGGTCTCGCTGCGATTCGAACGTCTTGGGAACCCCGAGGTCCGGTTACGTGGAACTCGTCAAAACTTGCAGTTTTAGCCTATCTTTGGTTCCGGTTTGATCCGAGCGTTTCAGGAACCCCGTGGTCCGGTTACGGGGAACTCGTCAAAATCGTAGTTTTGGCCTATTATTGCCAGTTTTGTATGCTATTACTCACTGATTTTGGGTCCCGCTACGATCCGAACGTTAGAGGAACCCGAGGGTTCGGTTACAGGGAACTCGTCAAAACTCGCAATTTTTGTTTATCCTCGCCAGTTTTGTATGCTATTACTCACTGATTTTGGGTCCGCCTGCGATTTGAAGGTTTCTAGAACCCCGGGGTCCGCTTACGTGGAACTCGTCAAAACTCGCAGTTTGGCCTATTCTCGATAGGTTTGTATGCTATTAGTCACTAATTTTGGGTCATCCTGCGATCCAAATATTTCGGTAACCCCGGGATCCGGTTACGTAGTACTCGTCAAAACTCGCAATTTGGGCCTATTCACGCCGGTTTTGTATGCTATTAGTCACTAATTCTGGGTCATGCTGTGATCCGAACGTTTGGGGAACCCCGTGGTCCGGTTACGGGGAACTCATCAAAAATGTAGTTTTGGCCTATTATGGTCAGTTTTGTACGCTATTACTCACTGATTTTGGGTCCCGCTGCGATCTGAACGTTAGGGGAGCCACAGGGTCCGGTTACAGGGAAGTCGTAAAAACTCACAGTTTTTGTCTATTCTCGCTAGTTTTCTATGCTATTACTCACTGATTTTGGGTCCCGCTGTGATTCGAATGTTTCGGGAACCCTGGGGTCCGGTTACGTGGAATTCGTCAAAAATCGCAGTTTTGGCTTATTCTGGATAGGTTTGTATGCTATTAGTCACTGATTTTGGGTCCTCCTGCGACACAAACGTTTTGGGAACCCCCGGATCTGGTTACATGGAACTCGTCAAAACTCACAGTTTTGGCCGATTCCGGCCGGTTTTGTATGCTATTACTCATTGATTTTGGGTCCCGTTGCCATCCGAACGTTTTGAGAATCCCAAGGTCCAGTTACCTGGAACTCGTGAAAACTAGCAGTTTTGGCCTATTCCGGCCGGTTTTCTATGCTATTACTCACTGATTTTGGATCCTCCTGCGATCCAAACGTTTCGGGAACCCCGGGATCCGGTTACGTGGAACTCGTCAAAACTAGCAGTTTTGGCCTATTCCGGCCGGTTTTATATGCTATTAGTAACTGATTTTGGGCCCTCCTGCGATCCAAACATTTTGGGAACCCCGGGATCCGGTTATGTGGAACTCGTCAAAACTCACAGTTTGGCCTACTCCAGCTGGTTTTGTATGCTATTAGTCACTAATGTTGGGTCCCGTTGTGATCCGAACGTTTTGGGAACCCGTGGTCCGGCTATTCCAGCCGGTTTTGTATGCTATTATTCACTGATTTTTGGTCGTGCTGTGATCCGAACGTTTAGGGAACCCCGTGGTCCGGTTACGGGGAACTCGTCAAACATCGCAGTTTTGGCCTATTATGGCCATTTTTGTATGCTATTAGTCACTGATTTTGGGTCTCGCTGCGATTCGAACGTCTCGGGAACCCCGAGGTCCGGTTACGTGGAACTCGTCAAAACTCGCAGTTTTGGCCTATTCCGGCCAGTTTTGTACGCTATTAGTAACAAATCTTTGGTTCCGTAGTGATCTGAACGTTTCAGGAACCCGTGGTCCGGTTACGGGGAACTCGTCAAAATCGTAGTTTTGGCCTATTTTTGCCAGTTTTGTATGCTATTACTCATTGATTTTGGGTCCCGCTGTGGTCCGAACGTTTCGGGAACCCCGTGTTCCGGTTATGGGGAACTCATCAAAATCGCAGTTTTGGCCTATTATGGCCAGTTTTGTATGCTATTACTCACTTATTTTGGGTCCCGCGGCGATCCGAACGTTACGGGAACCCCGGGGTCCGGTTACGGGGAACTCATCAAAACTCGCAGTTTTTGCCGATTCTTACTAGTTTTGTATGCTATTACTCACTGATTTTGGGTCCTGGTGCGATCCGAACGTTTTGGAAACCCCGAGGTCCAGTTACGTGGAACTCGTCAAAGCTAGCAGTTTTGGCCTATTCCAGCCGGTTTTGTATGCTATTACTCACTTATTTTCGGTCCCGCTGTAATCAAAATGTTTCGGGAACCCCGGGGACCGGTTACGGGGAACTCGTCAAAACACGCAGTTTTTGTCTATTCTCGCCAGTTTTGTATGGTATTACTCACTGATTTTGGGTCCCGCTGCAATCCGAATGTTTCGGGAACCCTGGGGTCTGGTTACGTGGAACTCGTCAAAACTCGCAGTTTTGGCCTATTCTGGATAGGTTTGTATGCTATTAGTCACTGATTTTGGGTCCTCCTGCGCTCAAATGTTTCGAGAACCCCGAGATCCGGTTACGTGGAACTCGTCAAAACTCACAGTTTTGGCCTATTCCGGACGGTTTTGTATGCTATTAGTCACTGATTTTGGGTCCCGTTGTGATCCGAATGTTTCGGGAACCACGTGGTCCGGTCACGAGGAACTCGTCAAAAATCGCATTTTTGGCCTATTATAGCCACTTTTGTTTGCTATTACTCACTGATCTTGGGTCCCGTTGTGATCCGAACGTTTCGGGAGCCCCGAGGTCCCGTTACGTAGAACTCGTCAAAAATCGTAGTTTTGGCCTATTATGGCCAGTTTTGTATGCTATTACTCACTGATTTTGGGTCCTCGTGTGATCCAAACGTTTCGGGATCCCCGGGATCCGGTTACGTGGAACTCGTCAAAACTCACAGTTTTGGCCTATTCCGGCCGGTTTTGTATGCTATTAGTCACAGATTTTGGGTCTCGTTGTGATCCGAACGTTTTGGGAATGTTTTGGGTCCGGTTACGGGGAACTCATCAAAAATTCAATTTTGGCATATTATGGTCAGTTTTGTATGCTATTACTCACTAATTTTGGGTCCCGCTGCGATCCGGACGTTACGGGAACCCCGGGGTCCGGTTACGGGGAACTCATCAAAACTCGCAGTTTTTGTCTATTCTCGCCATTTTTGTATGCTAGTACTCACTGATTTTGGGTCTCGCTGCGATTCGAACGTCTCGGGAACCCCGAGGTCCGGTTACGTGGAACTCGTCAAAACTCGCAGTTTTTGGCTTATTCCGGCCAGTTTTGTACCCTATTAGTAACAAATCTTTGGTTCCGTTGTGACCAAACGTTTCAGGAACCCCGTGGTCCGGTTACGGGGAACTCGTCAAAATCGTAGTTTTGGCCTATTATTGCCAGTTTTGTATGCTATTACTCACTGATTTTGGATCCTCCTGCGATCCAAACGTTTCGGGAACCCCGGGATCCGGTTACGTGGAACTCGTCAAAACTAGCAGTTTTGGCCTATTCCGACCGGTTTTGGATGCTAATAGTCACTGATTTTGGGTCCCCCTGTGGTCCGAACATTTCGGGAACCCCATAGTCCGGTTATGGGGAACTCATGAAAATCGCAGTTTTGGCCTATTATGGCCAGTTTTGTATGCTATTACTCACTTATTTTGGGTCGCGCGGCGATCCGAACGTTACGGGAACCCTGAGGTCCGGTTACGGGGAACTCATCAAAAGTCGCAGTTTTTGCCTATTCTCGCCAGTTTTGTATGCTATTACTCACTGATTTTGGGTCCCGGTGCGATCCGAACATTTTGGAAACCCCGTGATCCAGTTACGTGGAACTCGTCAAAGCTAGCAGTTTTGGCCTATTCCAGCCGGTTTTGTATGTTATTAGTCACTAATTTTGGTTCCCGTTGTGATCCGAACGTTTCGGGAACCCCGTGGACCGGTTACGGGGAGCCTATCTTGGCCAGTTTTGTTTGCTATTAGTCACTCATTTTGGGTTCCGCTGTGATCCGAAGGTTTCGGGAACCCCGGGGTCCGGTTACAGGGAACTCGTAGTTTTGGTCTATTCTCGCCAATATTTTATGCTATTACTCACTGATTTTAGGTCCCGTTGCGATCCAAACGTTTCGCGAACCACGGGGTCCGGTTACGGGGAACTTGTCAAAACTCACAGTTTTGGCCTATTATGGATAGGTTTTGTATGCTATTATTCACTGATTTTGGGTCCCGCTGTAATCCGAACGTTTCGGGAACCCCGTGCACCGGTTAGGTGGAACTCATCTACAATCGCAGTTTTGGCCTATTCCGGCCCATTTTTATGCTATTAGTCACTGATTTTGGGTCCCGCTGTGATCCGAATGTTTCGGGAACCCCGTGGTCTGGTTACGGGGAACTTGTCAAAACTCACAGTTTTTGTCTATTCTAGCCCGTTTTGTATTCTATTACTCTCTCACTTTGGGTCTCGCTGCAATCCAAACGTTTCGGGAACCCTGGGGTCTGTTTACGTGGAACTCGTCAAAACTCGCAGTTTTGGACTATTCTGGATAGGTCTGTATGCTATTAGTCACTCATTTTGGGTCCACCTGCGATCCAAACGTTTCGGGAACCCCGAGTCCAGTTACGTGGGACTATTCCAGCCGGTTTTGTATGCTATTAGTCATTGATTTTGGGTTCCGTTACGATCCGAACGTTTCGGAAACCCCGTGGACCGGTTACGAGGAACTCATCAAAAATCGTAGTTTTAGCCTATTGTGGCCAGTTTTGTATGCTATTAGTCACTGATTTTGGGTCCCGCTGTGATCCGAAGGTTTCGGGAACCCCGGCGTCCGGTTACGGGGAACTCGTCAAAACTCGTAGTTTTGGTCTATTCTCGTCAATTTTGTATGCTATTACTCACTGATTTTTGGTCCCGCTGCGATCCGACGTTTCGGGAACCACGGGATCTGGTTACGGGGAACTTGTCAAAACTCGCCATTTTGGCCTATTCTCGATAGGTCTTGTATGCCATTATTCACTGATTTTGGGTCCCGGTGTAATCCAAACGTTTCGGGAAACCCGCGGACCTGTTAGGGGGAACTCATAAAAATCGCAGTTTTGTCCTATTCCGGCCAGTTTTGTATGCTATTAGACACTGATTTTGGGTCCCGCTGTGATCCAAATGTTTTAGGAACCCCGTGCCCCGGTTACGGGGAACTCGTCAAAATCGTAGTTTTGGCCTATTATTGCCAGTTTTGTATGCTATTACTCACTGATTTTGGGTCCCGCTACGATCCGAACGTTACAGGAACCCGAGGGTTCGGTTACAGGGAACTCGTCAAAACTCGCAGTTTTTGTTTATTCTCGCCAGTTTTGTATGCTATTACTCACTGATTTTGGGTCAAGTTGTGATCCGAACGTTTCGGGAACCCCGTGGTCCGGTTACGGGGAACTCGTCAAAAATCGTAGTTTTGGCCTATTATGGCCAGTTTTGTATGCTATTAGTCACTGATTTTGGGTCCCGCTGTGGTCCGAACGTTTCGGGAACCCCGTGGTCTGGTTACGGGGAACTCATCAAAATCGCAGTTTTGGCCTATTATGGCCAGTATTGTATGCTATTACTCACTTATTTTGGGTCCCGCTGCGATCCGAACGTTATGGGAACTCCGGGGTCCGGTTACGGGGAACTCATCAAAACTCGCAGTTTTTGCCTATTCTCGCTAGTTTTGTATGCAATACTCACTGATTTTGGGTCCCGTTGCGATTCAAATGTTTCGGGAAACACCGGGGTCCGGTTACGTGGAGCTCGTCAAAACTCGTAGTTTTAGCCTATTCCGGTCGGTTTTGTACGCTATTACTTACTGATCTTGGGTCTTGTTGTGATCCAAACGTTTCGGAAACCCGATAGTCCGGTTGCGGGGAACTCGTAAAAAATCGTAGTTTTGGCCTATTATGGCCAGTTTTGTATGCTATTACTCACTGATTTTGGGTCCCGCTACGATCCGAACGGTTTGGGAACCCCGAGGTCCAGTTACGTGGAACTCGTCAAAACTAGTAGTTTTGGCCTATTTTGGTCGGTTTTGTATGCTATTAGTCACTGATTTTGGGTCCCGTTATGATCCGAACGTTTCGAGAACCCCGTGGTCCGGTTACGTGGAGCTCGTCCAAACTCGCAGTTTTTGCCTATTCCCGCCGGTTTTGTATGCTATTATTCACTGATTTTAGGTCGCGCTGTGATCCGAACGTTTCGGGAAGCCCGTGGTCCGGTTACGGGGAACTCATAAAAAATCGCGGTTTTGGCCTATTATTGCCAGTTTTGTATGATATTACTCATTGATTTTGGGTCCCGCTATGATCCGAACGTTTCGGGAGCCCCGAGGTCCGGTTACGGGGAACTCGTCAAAACTAGCAGTTTTGGCCTATTCCGACCTGTTTTGTATGCTAATAGTCACTGATTTTAGGTCCCGCGATGATCCGAACGTTTCAGGAACCCCGTGGTCCGGTTATGGGGAACTCATCAAAATCGCAGTTTTGGCCTATTATGGCCAGTTTTGTATGCTATTACTCACTTATTTTGGGTCCCGCGACGATCCGAACGTTACGGGAACCCCGGGGTCCGGTTACGGGGAACTCATCAAAACTCGCAGTTTTTGCCTATTCTCGCCTGTTTTGTATGATATTACTCACTGATTTTGTGTCCCGCTGCGGTCAAAACATTTTGGAAACCCCGAGGTCCAGTTAAGTGGAACTCGTCAAAGCTAGCAGTTTTGGCCTATACCAGCCGGTTTTGTATGCTATTAGTCACTGATTTTGGTTCCCGTTGTGATCCGAATGTTCCGAGAACCCCGTGGACCGGTTACAGGGAACTCATCAAAAAATCGCAGTTTTGGCCTATCTTGGCCAGTTTTGTTTGCTATTAGTCACTGATTTTTGTTTCCGCTGTGATCCGAAGGTTTCGGGAACCCCGGGGTCCGGTTATGGGGAACTCGTCAAAACTCGTAGTTTTGGTGTATTCTCGCCAGTTTTGTATGCTATTACTCACTGATTTTAGGTCCCGTTGCGATCCGAACGTTTCGAGAACCACGGGGTCCGGTTACGGGTGATACGTCTCAAACGTATCTATAATTTTTCATGGTTTCATGCTGTTATCTTGTCAACTTTGGATGTTTTGTTTACCTTTTATATCTTTTTTGGGACTAACTTATTAATTCAGTGCCACGCGCCAGTTCCTGTTTTTCTGTGTTTTTTGACTCTTTTCAGATATGATTTTGGAACGGAGTCCAAACGGAATAAAATCCCCGAAATAATTTTTTCTAGAACGGAAGAACATCGGGAGACTTCAGGGCCAAGCAAGTGGGCCCACAGGGGCCCACAAGCCCTGTTGCCGTGGCCAAGGGGGTAGGCCGCGGCAACCAAGCTTGTGGCCCCTAGCGCTCCCCTGCCCTAGGTCCTTGGCCTATATATTCCCTAAAAATCCAGAAAAAATCAGGGGATCCACGAAAACACTTTTCCGCCGCCGCAAGCTTCCGTTTCCACAAGATCCCATCTGGAGACCCTTCCCGGTGCCCTGTCGGAGGGGACTTTGGATTTTTGACTCGTGAGTAGTTCACTTCAGACCTACGGGTCCGTAGTTAGTAGCTAGATGGCTTCTTCTCTCTCTTCGATCTTCAATACAAAGTTCTCCATGATCTTCATGGAGATCTATCCGATGTAATCCTCTTTGGCGGTGTGTTTGTCGAGATCCTATGAATTGTGGATTTGTGATCAGATTATCTATGTTATATATTTGAGTCTTTCCTGATTTCTTATTTGCATGATTTGATATCCTTGTAAGTCTCTCTGAGTCTTGGGTTTTGTTTGGCCAACTAGATCTATGATTCTTGCAATGGGAGAAGTGCTTGGTTTTGGGTTCATACAGTGTGGTGACCTTTCCCAGTGACAGAAGGGGCAGCAAGGCACGCATCGTGTTGTTGCCATCAAGGGTAACAAGATGGGCTTTTATCGTAGATATGAGATTGTCCATCTACATCATCTCATCTTGCTTAAGGCGTTACTCTGTTCTCATGAACTTAATACACTAGATGCATGCTGGATAGCGGTCGACGTGTGGAGTAATAGTAGTAGATGCAGAAAGTATCGGTCTACTTGTTTTGGACGTGATGCCTATAGATATAATCATTGCCATAGATAACGTCACGACTTTGCGCGGTTCTATCAATTGCTCATAGGTAATTCGTTCACCCATCGTCTACTTGCTTTCATGAGAAATGCCACTAGTGAACACTACGGCCCCCGGGTCTATTCACACCTATCGTTTCCACTTTCGCTTTTACTTTGCTTTATTTCTTTGTTGCTTTCAGTTCTCACTTGGCAAACAATCTATAAGGGATTGACAACCCCTTCATAGCGTTGGGAGCAAGCTCTTTGTGTTTGTGCAGGTACTTGTGATATTCCTTCACTCGATCGATACCTTGGTTCTCAAAAGTGAGGGTAATACTTACCACCGCTGTGCTACATCACCCTTTCCGCTTCGAGAGAACACCAACACAAGGCTCCAAGGCCACGGGGAATCCTTTGCTAATTTGCCTAGGAAGTCCCTAAAGGCGAAGCCGTAGCAGAAGGATTCCTGGGGCCGTTGCTGAGGAGTATCAAGAATAGTCTCCCGTCAGCACGCTTGTTTCTGGCGCCGTTGGAAGGTCTTTTATTGCAGTAGCAACGGGGAACTCATCAAAATCACAGTCTTGGCCTATTCTGGATAGGTTTTGTATGCTATTACTCACTGATTATGGGTCCCGCTGTAATCCGAACGTTTCGGGAACCCCGTGGACCGGTTAGGGGGAACTCATAAAAAGTTGCTGTTTTGGCCTATTCTGGCCAGTTTTGTATGCTATTAGTCACTGATTTTGGGTCCCGGTGTGATCCGAACGTTTCGGGAACCCCGTGGTCCGGTTACGGGGAACTTGTCAAAACTCACATTTTTTTCTATTCTCGCCAGTTTTGTATGCTATTACTCACTGATTTTGGGTCCCGCTGCAATCCGAACGTTTCGGGAACCCTGTGGTCTGGTTACATGGAACTCGTCAAAACTCGCAATTTTGGCCTATTTTGGATAGGTTTGCATGCTATTAGTCACTGTTTTTGGGTCATCGTGCGATCCAAACGTTTCAGGAACCCCGGGATCCGGTTATGTGGAACTCGTCAAAACTCACAGTTTTGGCCTATTCCGGATGGTTTTGTATGCTATTAGTCACTGATTTTGGATCCCGTTATGATCCGAACGTTTCGGAACCACGTGGTCCGGTTACGGGGAACTCGTCAAAAATCACAGTTTTGGCCTATTATGGCCAGTTTTGTACGCTATTTATTACTCACTGATTTTGGGTCCCGCTGCGATCCGAACGTTTTGGGAGCTCCGAGGTCCGGTTACGTGGAACTCATCAAAACTCGCAATTTTAGCCTATTCCGGCCGTATTGTATGCTAGTAGTCACTAATCTTGGGTCCCGCTGTGATCCGAACGTTTCGGGAACCCCGTGGTCCCGTTACGGGGAACTCGTCCAAACTCGTAGTTTTGGCCTATTATGGCCAGTTTTGTATGCTCTCACTGATTTTGGGTCCTCCTGCGATCCAAACGTTTTGGGAACCCCGGGATCCTATTACGTGGAACTCGTCAAAACAAGCAGTTTTGGCCTATTCAGGCCGATTTTGTATGCTATTAGTCTCAGATTTTGGGTCGTCCTGCGATCTAAACATTTCGGGAACCCTGGGATCTGAATACGTGGAACTCGTCAAAACTAGTAGCTTTGGCCTATTCCGGTCGGTTTTGTATGCTATTAGTCACTGACTTTTGGTTCCTCGTGCGATCCAAACGTTTCGGGATCCCGGGGATCCGTTTACGTGGAACTCGTCAAAACTCACAGTGTTGGCCTATTCCGGCCGGTTTCTTATGCTATTAGTCACAAATTTTGGGTCCCGTTGTGATCCGAACGTTTCGGGAACCCCGTGGTCCGGTTACGGGGAACTCGTCAAAAATCGCAGTTTTGGCCTATTATGGTCAGTTTTTTATGCTATTACTCACTAATTTTGGGCCCCGCTGCGACCCGAACGTTACGGGAACCCCAGGGAACGGTTACGGGGAACTCATCAAAACTCGCAGTTTTTGTCTATTCTCGCGAGTTTTGTATGCTATTACTCACTGATTTGGGGTCCCTCTGCGATTCAAACGTTTCGGGAACCCCGAGGTCCGGTTACGTGGAACTCGTCAAAACTCGCAGTTTTGGCCTATTCCGGCCAGTTTTGTATGCTATTAGTAACTGATCTTTGGTTCCGTTGTGATCTGAACGTTTCAGGAACCCCGTGGTCCGGTTACGGGGAACTCGACAAAACTCGCAGTTTTTGTCTATTCTCGCCAGTTTTGTATGCTATTACTCACTGATTTTGGGTGCACCTGCGATTCGAAGGTTTCTGGAATCCCGGGGTCCGCTTACGTGGAACTCGTCAAAACTCGCAGTTTTGGCCTATTCTGGATAGGTTTGTATACTATTAGTCACTAATTTTGGGTCCTCCTGCGATCCAAACGTTTCGGGAACCCCGGGGTCCGGTTACGTAGAACTCGTCAAAACTCACAATTTTGGCCTATTCAGGTCGGTTATGTATGCTATTAGTCACTGATTCTGGGTCACGCTGTGATCCGAACGTTTCAGGAACCCCGTGGTCCGGTTTCGGGGAACTCATCAAAATCGCAGTTTTAGCCTATTATGGCCAGTTTGGTATGCTATTACTCACTGATTTTGGGTCCCGCTGCGATCCGAACGTTAAGGGAACCACAGGGTCCGGTTACGGGGAACTCATCAAAATCGCAATTTTTGTCTATTCTCGCCAGTTTTGTATGCTATTACTCAGTGATTTTGGGTCGCGGTGCAATTCAAATGTTTCGGGAACTCCGGGGTCCGGTTACGTGGAACTCGTCAAATATCGCAGTTTTGGCCTATTCTGAATAGGTTTGTGTGCTATTAGTCACTGATTTTGGGTCCTCGTGCGATGCAAACATTTTGGGAACCCCGGGATCCGGTTATGTGGAACTCGTCAAAACTCACAGTTTTGGCCGATTTCGGCCGGTTTTGTATGCTATTACTCACTGATTTTGGGTCCCGCTGCGATCCGAATGCGTTGGGAACCCCAAGGTCCAGTTACATGGAACTCGTGAAAACTAGAAGTTTTAGCCTATTCGGGCCGGTTTTGTATGCTATTAGTCACTAATTTTGGGTCCTCCTCGGATCCAAACGTTTCGGGAACCCCGGGATCCGGTTACGTGGAACCAGTCAAAACTAGCAATTTTGGTCTATTCCGGCTGGTTTTGTATGCTATTAGTCAGTGATTTTGGGTCCTCCTGCCATCGAAATGTTTCGGGAACCCCGGGATCCGGTTATGTGGAACTCGTCAAAACTCACAGTTTTCGCCTATTCCGGCCGGTTTTGTATGCTATTAGTCACTGATTTTGGGTCCCGTTGTGATCCGGACGTTTCGGGAACCCCGTTGTCCGGCTACGGGGAACTTGTCAAAAATCGCAATTTTGGCCTAGTATGGCCGGTTTTGTGTGCTATTAGTCACTGATTTTGGGTCCCGGTGCGATCCGAACGTTTTGGGAACCTTATAACCCTCAAGTATAGGGGATCGCAACAGTTTCGAGGGTAGAGTATTCAACCCAAATTTATTGATTCGACTCAAGGGGAAGCGAAAAAATATTCTCAAGTATTAGTAGTTGATTTGTCAATTCAACCATACCTGAAAGATTTAGTGTCTGCAACAAAGTATCAGTAGCAAGTTGGTATGATAGCAGTAGTAGCAACAGTAACAGCAGTAGCAGCATAGTAACAACAGTAGCAACAGAGTAACAGTAGTAGCAGCAAGGTAACGTAGCAAGGACTAGTAGTAAAAGACTCGTAGGCATTGGATCGGTGATGGATGATTATGTCGGATCTAATTCATCATGTAACAGCTATAACACGGAGAGATAAGTAACTAGCTCCAGTTCGTCAATCTAATGTAGGCATGTATTCCGTATGTAGTTATACGTGCTTAGGGAAAGAACTTGCATGACATCTATTGTCCATCCCTCTCGTGGCAGCGGGGTCCTAATGGAAATTACGGGATATTAAGGTTCTCCTTTTAATAAAGAACCGGACCAACGCATTAACACGTGGTGAATACATGAACTCCTCATACAATGGTCATCTCCGGCAGTGGTTCCGGCTATTGTCACTCCGGGGTTGCTGGGTCATAACACATAGTACGTGACTACAACTTGCAAGATAGGATCTAAAACACGCATATATTGGCGACAACATAATAGGTTCAGATCTGAAATCATGGCACTCATGCCCTAGTGACAAGCATTAAACATGGCAAAGTAGTAGCAACATCAGTCTCGGAACATAGTGGATACTAGGGCTCAATCCCCATCAAAACTAACTCGATTACATGATAGATCTCATCCAACTCATCACCGTCCAATAAGCCTACGATGAGATTACTCACGAACGGTGAAGAGCATCATGGAATTGGCGATGGAGGAAGGTTGATGATGACGATGGCGGCGATTTCCCCTCTCCGGAGCCGAGAACGGACTCCAGATCTGCCCTCCAGATGAAGAACGGGAGGTGGCGGCGCCTCCGTATCGTAAAACGCAATGAATCCTTCTCCCTGATTTTTTTTCCGGGTGAAACGAAATATATTGAGCTGAGATTGGAGGCGGTGGATCCTCGTGGGCCCCACAAGCCCTCACGGCACGGCCAGGGGGGTGGTCGTGCCACTTGGGCTTGTGGCCCACTGGCTCACCTTCTCCTGTGGATCTTTGTGGAGGTATTTTTCATTAATTCCAGAAAAATTCTCCATAAATTTTCAGGTCATTCCAAGAACTTTTATTTCCGCACAAAAACAACACCTTGGCAATTCTGCTGAAAACAGCATTAGTCCGGGTTAGTTCCATTCAAATCATGCAAATTAGAGTCCAAAACAAGGGCAAAAGAATTTGGAAAAGTAGATACGTTGGAGACGTATCAACTCCCCCAAGCTTCAAGCCTTGCTTGTCCTCAAGCAATTCAGTTGACAAACTGAAAGAGACAAAAGAAAAACTTTGACGAACTCTGTTTGATCTTGTTGCAACTATGTCTAACTCATAACCAGAATTTCAGCAAGATCACAAGCTAACCACATAAGCGAATAACATCTAGGTCTCACAGTAAACTCATATCAATGGCATAATCAGCTAGCGAGCAAATAATAATAAGTCTCAAACATCAACACTTCAATCAAAATAATCATGAAGCAGTACGAACAGATGGTATCTCGCTAGGTCTTTCTGAGACCGCAAAACATAAATGCAGAGCACCTTCAAAGACCAAGGGCTGACTAAACAATGTAATTCATGGCAAAGAAGATCCAGTCATAGTCATACTCAACAAAGTTAAAAGCAAAGCATAAAAATGACAGAGGTGCTCTCTAATTGGTGCTTTTATAAGAGGAGATTGACTCGACAGGAACATAAATAGACAGGCCCTTCGGAGAGGGAAGCATTGATTTGCAGAGGTGCCAGAGCTCAAGCTTTTAAAAGAGAGATAATAATTTTGGGTGGCATGCTCTCATTGTCAATGCAATGACTAATAGTTCTCAACATATTCCACGCTACACATGCTATAGGCGGTTCCCAAATAGAAAAGTAAAGTTTTGACTCCCCCACCACCAATCAATCACACTCCACGACTAGCCGAATCCTCGGTTACCGTCCATACCAACATCAATCGTGGGGGAGTTTTCGATTTGAGCATGGAACTGGGAATTCCAATTACCGGCCCCTTTCTCGTGAATGATAGTGAATAAACACATATCAAGGATAACACACCTAGCATGGAAGATACTGATAGCCCCCTATCACCACATGAGCGGTTCGGGCACGCAAAACAGATTATTTCTTGACGATTTAGAGAGTGGCACATGCAAATTTACTTGGAACGGCAGGCAGATACCACACATAGGTAGGTATGGTGGACTCATATGGAACAACTTTGTGTTTATGGAAGTGGATGCACAAGCCGTATTCCCGCTTAGTACAAGTGAAGGCAAGCAAAAGACTGGGAAGCGACCAACTAGAGAGCGACAACAGTCATCAAAATGCATTGAGATTAACTAACATTGAGTGCAAACATGAGTAGGACATAAATCACCATGAACATGAACATCATAGAGGCTATGTTGATTTTGTTTCAACTACATGCGTGAACATGCGCCAAGTCAAGGCACTTGAATCATTCAAAGGAGGATACCATCCTATCATACTACAACACAGTTATGTCAACATTCATGTGGGCATCGAAGACAAACCATTATAAGCTGCTAGCTAAGTAAGCATTGCATAAGCAACTATGATCTCTAAGTTGTTATTGCGAACATGTTTCTCTCACAACAAAGCTGAATCAGGCATGATGAGCTAGTCATATTTACAAAAACAAAATAGATCGAGTTCATACCAGCTTTTCCAGGCTTAGTCACTTCATCATATATTGTCAGTATTGCCTTTCACTTGCACGACCGAACGATGTGAACAATAATAAGAGTGCTCGTGCATAGGACTAAAGCTGGAATCTGCAAGCAAACACAAAGGAGAAGACAAAGTAATATGGCTCTTTAACAGCTAAACAGGTATGCATGCGAGAGCCACTAAACATTGTAACCAATGTCTTCTACCTTGACCCAAAGAAAAAGAAAACTATTTACATGGGAAAGCTCCCAACAAGCAAAAGAAGAAAACGAAAATATTTTTAGTTTTTTTTTTCAAACTAGACATACACACGAAAAGAAAACGAGAAAAATAAATAAACTAGCATGGATGATACAGTGGCAAAGTGTGAACACCGACGGACAAAGTGAAAGCATAAGCAAGAATGTAAAGTCGGTGAGAGCACGTACTCCCCCAAGCTTAGGCTTTTGGCCTAAGTTGGTCTACTCCCAAGGAGGGAAATAACCAGCTCCAGGATACTCCAGAGTGGACTGAGGATGCCACTGCTGTGTGAGATCCTCTGGCTCCCACTGATAAACCGACATCTGGTACTCGATTGGTGGCTCGGGCACGGGCACCTGTGGTTGGGCTAAGCCCCAATATGCGTAGATGTCCGAGGGCATAATAATGTACCTGCCTGCATGAAGATTGAACAAAGAAGGAGCAGGCAAAGTAATAGTCTCACGAGTACCCTCACTAAATACCAGGTTATAAATCATCCTTCTATTTATATCTCTATCAAGAAAGTCATGCGAACCATGCTATCGTGATCTAGATATCTCTCAGGAAGAATAATCTCTTCTTCCTCTTCCAGTCTAATAGGTATCTCAAAGTGTCTAGCAAGACGAGTAGCATAGATACCTCCATAGACAATGCCCTTAGAACGGTTCGTGTTCAACCGTTGAGCAACTATACCGCCCAAGCTATAAGTTTTATCATTGTAAAGGGCTTCGCGCAAGATCTAGGGAACTAAGTGACCCAACTTTCCCACGGCCAATCAAATATTTTCCCACAAAAAGTGAGAAGTACCGAAGCACGGGAATATGAATGCTAGCAGCTCTAGCACAAGACACTCCTCTCTCCTCTCCTACAGCAATTGTATCGATGAAAGCTTCCAAGTCGCGTGGACGAGGTTCATGAATACCCCCAACGTAAGGTAATTTGCAAACATTGCAAAAATCTTGGAGTGACATGCGATGGGGGATATCATAAAGTTTGAAATCAACCATAGGAGGATTCTAAAGTCCTCATAAATTCTAGCGGCGCGTAAGAACACGTCGCTTGGCCACTCACAAGCTCCAACTTCTGCGACTCGAGGGACCAGATACTTGGGCGTCTTCTCACTCCCATCATCCTTGCGGTCACGGCTTGAAGATCCTCTTAATAACCTCCTCATCTTTTGCCTTTTCTATCTCTCAAAATTTTTGAATTTTTTAGTGATTTTAAGGAAAAGTGAACAAGGCTCAAGAAAACTCGTAGCAACTACTCCCACAAGTGCCTAGAGGCAATATTACGCATCAAAACTACTTGGGACCAGCTAAAATCAGCATGCAAAGCTCAAGAACATGGTCACCAAGGCAGCAAAAATACGCGGAGTATAGGGCACTAGAGCAAAACCTAATTGGACCAATGGAGGAGTCACTTACCAAGGAGTAATTTCCCCAAAACAGTTCAGAGAATGGTGATTTGCGTAAAGAGCTCGAAAATCCCAGCAAGAGGAGTGATACGTCTTAAACGTATCTATAATTTTTGATGGTTTCACACTGTTATCTTGTCTTCTTTGTATGTTTTATGTACCTTTTTATATCTTTTTGGGGACAAACTTATTGATTCAGTGCCAAGTGTCAGTTCCTGTTTTTCCGTGTTTTTGACTCTTTTCAGATCTGATTTTGGAACGGAGTCCAAACGTAATAAAATCCCCGAAATGATTTTTTCCCGAACAAAAGAAGTCCAGGGAGACTTTGGGCCAGGCCAGGTGGGCCCCAGGGAGCCCACAAGGTCCCACTCTGCCACCAAGGGGGAGGTGGCGGTGGGCAAGCTTGTGGCTTCCCTGGCCGCCTCCTGACCTAGGTTTTGCGCCTATATATTCCCAAATATTCCGCAAAAAATGAGGGGAGCCTCGAAAATACTTTTCCGCCGCCGCAAGCTTCCGTTTCCGCGAGATCTCATTTGGAGACCCTTCCCGACGCCCTGCCGGAGGGGACTTTGGAGGTGGAGGGCTTCTTCATCATCATCATCGCCCCTCCAATGACTCGTGAGTAGTTCACTTCAGACCTACGGGTCCGTAGTTAGTAGCTAGATGGCTTCTTCTCTCTCTTGGATCTTCAATACAAAGTTCTCCATGATCTTCATGGAGATCTATCCGATGTAATCTTCTTTGGCGGTGTGTTTGTCGATATCCGATGAATTGTGGACTTGTGATCAGATTATCTATGATATATATTTGAGTCTTTGCTGATTTCTTATATGCATGATTTGATATCCTTGTAAGTCTCTCCGAGTCTTGGGTTTTGTTTGGCCAACTAGATCTATGATTCTTGCAATGGGAGAAGTGCTTGGTTTTGGGTTCTGCCATGTGGTGACCTTTCCCAGTGACAGTAGGGGCAGCAAGGCACACATCAAGCGGTTGCCATCAAGGGTAAAAAGATGGGGGTTTTATCATTGGTTTGAGATTATCCCTCTACATCATGTCATCTTGCTTAAGGCGTTACTCTGTTCTTATGGACTTAATACACTAGATGCATGCTGGATAGCGGTCGATGTGTGGAGTAATAGTAGTAGATGCAGAAAGTATCGGTCTACTTGTTTCGGACGTGATGCCTATAGAAATAATCATTGCATAGATATAGTCACGACTCTACACAATTCTATCAATTGCTCGGCAGTAATTTGTTCACCCACCGTCTACTTGCTTTCATGAGAGAAGCCACTAGTAAACACTACGGCCCCCGGGTCTATTCACATCCATCGTTTACAACTCCGCTTTTACTTTGCTTTGTTACTTTGTTACTTTCAGTTCTCACTTGGCAAACAATCTATAAGGGATTGACAACCCCTTCATAGCGTTGGGTGCAAACTTTTGTGTTTGTGCAGGTTGGTGAGATACTCTTCCGCTGGATTGATACCTTGGTTCTCAAACTGAGGGAAATACTTACCGTCCCTGTGCTACATCACCCTTTCCGCTTCGAGGGAATACCAATGTGTCATAGTAGGAGTATTTCTGGCACAATTGCCAAGGGTACACAGCAAACATCAAGGAGCAAGAACACGGGTTTGAGCTGCGAAACAATTTTTTCTGGAGGTAGGAGAACCAGATGAGAGCAAGAATGAGTGGAGGGGGTGCTTGTGGGCCCCACAAGCCTGGGTGGCGCGGTGAGGGGGGTGCCCGCGCCCCAAGGGCTTGTGTCCCACTAGTGCAGCCCCCAAACAAGCTCTTTATCTCAGGATTTTTCAAAAATTCCAGAAAAAATCATAATTGATTTTCAGGACGTTCAGAGAACTTTTATTTTCGGGGTACTTTCCCACGGGACGCTAAAACAGAAAATAGGGAAAACTAAACTAAATCTATCATTTTTATTCTAAGCAACCGAAGGAGAAATGTGGGAACAGAGGTTTGTGACTCCTCAATTCATCCATCTCATGGTCATCGAAAGAAATCCGTCAGTGAGGTTGATCAAGCCTCCTCGACAAACCTTTTCGAGTCGCAAAAGAGAATGGAGAATTTTCGAATAGCCACTAGGTCACCTCAATGGGGATGTGTATCTCCCCAACAAGCAAATCATACTTCATCTTGACACGAGGTATAGGGCATTCAAAGCTCCCAATAAGAATAGATGAAGTTTTTCCGATAGCTTTGTGCAATGTACTCGATATTGTTTCTTCGGATAGTGCACCGTATGCTCATTACCGTTGACATGGAAAGTGACATTGCCTTTGTTGCAATCTATAACAGCCCCTGCAGTGTTTAAAAAGGGTCTTCCGAGGATGACCGCCATCACATCGTCCTCGGGAATATCCAAGATAACAAAGTCTATTAAGATAGTGACATTGGCAACCACAACAGGCACATCCTCGCAAATGCTGATAGGGAAAGTAGTTGATTTGTTGGCCATTTGCAGACAGATTTCAGTGGGTGTCAACTTATCCAGTTCAAGTCTACGATAAAGAGAGAGAGGTATAACATTAACACCGGCTCCAAGGTCGCATAAAGCAGTTCTCACGTAGTTACCTTTAATGGAGCAAGGTATAGTGGGCACACCGGGATCACCTAGTTTCTTAGGAGTTCCACCCTTGAAGGTATAATTAGCAAGCATGGTGGAAATCTCAACCTTAGGTATCCTCCTCTTATTAGTCATAATATATTTCATGTACTTAGCATACGGAGACATTTTGAGCATATATGTCAAACGCATTTGCAGAAAGACAGGTCTAGTCATTTCAACGAATCGCTCAATATCCTCATCATCCTTTTTCTTGGATGGTTTGGGAGGAAACGGCATGGGTTTCTGAACGCATGGTTCCCTTTCTTTACCGTGCTTCCTAGCAGTGAAGGCATTCTTATCGTATCTCTTGTTCTTAGGTTGTGGGTTATCAAGATCAACATGTTGAATCTCCACATCCTTCTCATTGCTAGGTTGAGCATCAACATGAACATCACTATTGATATCATCATTAGGGTCATGTTCATCACCAGATTGTGTTTCAACATCAGAAACAGAGGCATCGTTTGGACTCTGAGGTGTAGCAGCAACAGGGTTGCTAGCGTGCAGGTTCCTATCATCTTTCTTCTTCTTTCTAGGATGACTAGGTGCATCAGTGCTAACTCCTTGAGAATCTTGTTCAATTCTCTTAGGATAACCCTCAGGATACAAAGGTTCCTGGGTCATTCTACCGCCTCTAGTAACGACTCTAACAGAATTGTCATTCAACTCATTGAGCAAGTCATTCTGAGCTTTGAGTACTTGTTCTACCTGAGTAGTAACCATAGAGGCATGCTTACTCAGAAGCTTAAGTTCATTGACATTTCTGTCCACACAAGCACTTAAATGACTCAGCATACGAGCATTCTGTTCCAATTGTCTGCTAACATAATCATTGAAACTTTGTTGTTTGGTAACAAAGTTATCAAATTTATCCACGCATAGGCTAGCAGGCTTATCAAAAGGAATATCACTCTCATCAAACATACGTAGATAATTTACTTCTACTACGTGTATCGGGTTATCAAGACCATGGATCTCTTCGATAGGTGGTAGATTTTTGACATCTGCAGATTTAATGCCTTTCTCTTGCATAGATTTCTTAGCTTCTTGCATATCTTCACGACTGAGGAATAGAATACCTCTTTTCTTCGGAGTTGGCTTAGGAGGTGGTTCGGGAATAGTCTAAGCATTCTCATTGCACAAGATGTTATTCAATAGAATCTCAACTTGTTCTGCAGTTCGTTCCCTAAAAACACAACCGACACAACTGTCTAGGTGGTCTGTGGAAGCATCGGTAAGTCCATTATAGAAGATATCAAGTATTTCATTCTTATCAAGAGGGTGATCAGGCAAAGCATTCAATAGCTCGATGAGCCTCCCCCAAGCCTGTGGGATACTCTCTTCTTCAGCTTGAGCAAAGTTGTATATTTCCTGCAAGGCAGCTTGCTTCTTATGGGCAGGGAAATATTTTTCAGAGAAGTAGTAGACCATATCCTGGGGGCTACGCACACATCCAGGATCAATAGAAGTGAACCAAGACTTAGCATCATCCTTTAGCGAGAAAGGAAACAACTTGAGAATGTAGTGGTGGCGAATCTTTTCCTCACTAGTGACTAGGGTGGCTATATCATGCAGTTTGGTAAGATGGGCTACAACCGTTTCAGACTCATAACCGTGAAAAGGATCAGATTCGACCAGAGTGATTAACTCAGGGTCGACAGAGAATTCATAATCCTTATCGGTCACAAAGATAGGCGAAGTAGCAAACTTCAGGTCGTATTTCATCCTAGCATTCAGAGATTTTTCTTTCCACTTGAGCAGCAGTTTCTCAACATCATAGCTATCCTTACACGCAAGAAAATCGGCACCTATCTCTCCCTCCATAACATAACGCTCAGGCATAACAGGCAATTCAGGCATAGTAGCAGGTTCTACTTCAATAGTATCAGTAGTTTTAGAAGTATCATCACATCTAGCAGCAACTCTAGAAATTTGTGCGTCAAGGAATGCACCTAGTGGCAAAGCAGTATCAGGCATGGCATCATCAGGCAAAGCAATTTCAAGCATAGCATCATCAGGCAAAGCAGTATCAAGCATAGCATTATCATAAGCATCATGGGCAGCAGAAGTAGCATCATCAAGCACAGGCGACATATCAAGATTTCTAGCAGGAGGTGATGTCGCAAACTTACTCATAACTGAAGGTGAATCAAGTGCAGAGCTAGATGGCAGTTCCTTACCTGTACTTGTAGTTGAGGGCAAGATTTCAGTTCTTGGATCTTTCGGCTTCCTCATAGTGACCAGCAGACGTCAATCCCAAGTGACTCAGAGAATATAGTTGTGCTTCCCCGGCAACGGCGCCAGAAAAATGTCTTGATAACCCTCAAGTATAGGGGATCGCAACAATTTTCGAGGGTAGAGTATTCAACCCAAATTTATTGATTCGACTCAAGGGGAAGCGAAAGAATATTCTCAAGTATTAGAAGTTGAGTTGTCAATTCAACCACACCTGAAAGATTTAGTGTCTGCAGCAAAGTATCAGTAGCAAGGTGGTATGATAGCAGCAGTAGCAACAGTAACAGCAGTAACAGCAGTAGCAACAGAGTAACAACAGTAGCAGCAAGGTAACATAGCAAGGACCAGTAGTAAAAGACTCGTAGGCATTGGATCGGTGATGGATGATTATGCCGGATATAATTCATCATGTAACAGCTATAACACGGAGAGATAAGTAACTAGCTCCCGTTCGTCAATCTAATGTAGGCATGTCTTCCGTATGTAGTCATACGTGCTTAGGGAAAGAACTTGCATGACATCTATTGTCCATCCCTCCCGTGGCAGCGGGGTCCTAATGGAAACTACGGGATATTAAGGTTCTCCTTTTAATAAAGAACCGGACCAACGCATTAACACGTGGTGAATACATGAACTCCTCTTACAATGGTCATCTCCGGGAGTGGTTCCGGCTATTGTTACTCTAGGGTTGCCGGGTCATAACACATAGTAGGTGACTACAACTTGCAAGATAGGATCTAAAACAAACATATATTGGCGACAACATAATAGGTTCAGATCTGAAATCATGGCACTCGGGCCCTAGTGACAAGCACTAAACATGGCAAAGTAGTAGCAACATCAATCTCAGAACATAGTGGATACTAGGGATCAATCCCCATCAAAACTAACTCGATTACATGATAGATCCCATCCAATTCATCACCGTCCAATAAGCCTACGATGAGATTACTCACGAATGGTGAAGAGCATCATGGAATTGGCGATGGAGAAAGGTTGATGATGACGACTGTGACGATTTCCCCTCTCCGGAGCCCTGAACGGACTCCAGATCTGCCCTCCAGATGAAGAATAGGAGGTGGCGGCGCCTCCGTATCGTAAAACACGATGAATCCATCTCCACGATTTTTTTTCCGGGCGAAACTAAATATATAGAGTTGAGATTGGAGGCGGTGGAGCCTCGTGGGCCCCACAAGCCCTCACGGCACGGCCAGGGGGGTGGCCGTGCCACTTGGGCTTGTGGCCCACTGGCTCACCTCCTCCGGTGGATCTTTGTGCACGTATTTTTCATTAATTCCAGAAAAATTCTCCGTAAATTTTCAGGTCATTCCGAGAACTTTTATTTCTGCACAAAAACAACACCATGGCAATTCTGCTGAAAACAACATTAGTCCGGGTTAGTTCCATTCAAATCATGCAAATTAGAGTCCAAAACAAGGGCAAAAGAGTTCGGAAAAGTAGATACGTTGGAGACGTATCAGAACCTCGGGGCCCGATTACGTGGAACGCGTCAAAACTCGCAGTTTTTGCCTATTCTTGCTTGTTTTGTATGCTATTACTCACTGATTTTGCATCCCGCTGTGATCCGAATGTTTTGGGACACCCGAGGTCCATTTACGGGGAACTCGTCAAAACTCGCAGTTTTGGCCTATTCTAGATAGGTTTGCATGCTATTAGTCACTGATTTTGGGACCTATGATCCAAACGTTTCGTGAACCCCGAGGTCTAGTTACGTGGAACTCGTCAAAACTAGCAGTTTCGGCCTATTCGAGCCGGTTTTGTATGTATTAGTCTGTGGACCGGTTACCGGGAACTCATCAAAAATCGCAGTTTTGTATGCTATTAGTCACTCATTTTGGGTCCCGCTGTGATCCGAAGGTTTCGGAAACCCCGACATCCGGTTACGGGGAACTCGTCAAAACTCCTAGTTTTGGTCTATTCTTGTTAATTTTCTATCCTATTACTCACTGATTTTGGGTCCCGCTGCGATCCGACGTTTCGGGAACGACGGGGTCCGGTTACGGGGAACTTGTCAGAACTCGCAGTTTTGGCCTATTCTGGATAGGTTTTGTATGCTATTACTCACTGATTTTGTGTCCCGGTGTCATCCAAACGTTTCGCGAAACACGTCGACCGGTCAGGGGGGAACTCATCAAAAATCGCAGTTTTGTCCTATTATGGCCAGTTTTCTATGTTATTAGTCACTCATTTTGGATCCCGTTGTGATCCGAACGTTTCGGGAACCCCGTGGTCCGGTTACGGGGACCTCGTCAAAACTCACAATTTTGGCCTATTTTGGCGAGTTTTGTATGCTATTACTCACTGATTTTGGGTCCCGCTGCGATCCGAACGTTTCGGGAACCCCTGGATCTGGTTACGTGGAACTCGTCAAAACTCGCAGTTTTGGCCTATTCAGGCCGGTTTTGTATGCTATTATTCACTGATTTTGGGTCTTGTTGTGATCCGAATGTTTTGGGAGCCCCGTGGTCCGGTTACAGGGAACTCGTCAAAAATCGCAGTTTTGGCCTATTATGGCCAGTTTTGTATGCTATTACTCATTGATTTTGGGTCCCGCTACGATCCAAACGTTTTGGGAGCCCCGAGGTCCGGTTACGTGGAACTCGTCAAAACTAGCAGTTTTGGCCTATTCCGGCCGATTTTGTATGGTATTAGTCACTGATTTTGGGTCCTCCTGCGATCCAAACGTTTCGGGAACCCCGGGATTCGGTTACGTGGAACTCGTCAAAACTAGCAGTTTTGGACTATTCCGGTCGGTTTTGTATGCTATTAGTCACTGATTTTGGGTTCTCGTGCGATTCAAATGTTTTGGGATCCCCGGGATCCGGTTACGTGGAACTCGTCAAAACTCACAGTTTTGCCCTATTCCGACCGGTCTTTTATGCTATTAGTCATAGATTTTGGGTCCCTTGTGATCTGAAAGTTTCGGGAACCCCGTTGTCCATTATGGGGAACTCGTCAAAAATCGCAGTTTTTGTCTATTCTCACCAGATTTGTATGCTATTACTCACTGATTTTGGGTCCCGCTACGATTCGAACGTTTCGGGAACCCCGAGGTCCGGTTATGTGGAACTCGTCAAAACTTGCAGTTTTGGCCTATTCCGACCAGTTTTGTATGCTATTAGTAATTGATCTTTGGTTCTGTTGTGATCCGAATGTTTCAGGAACCCCGTGGTCCGGTTACGGGGAACTCGTCAAAAATCGTTGTTTTGGCCTATTATTGCCAGTTTCGTATGCTATTATTCAATAATTTTGGGTCCCGCTGCGATCCAAACGTTACGGCAACCTGACGGTCCGGTTACAGGGAACTCGTCAAAACTCGCAGTTTTTGTCTTTTCTTGTCAGTTTTGTATGCTATTACTCACTGGTTTTGGGACCGCGTGCGATTCGAAGGTTTATGAAACCCCGGGGTCCGCTTACATGGAACACCAATTTTGGCCTATTCTGGATAGGTTTGTATGCTATTAGTCACTAATTTTGGGTCCTCCTACGATCCAAACGTTGCGGGAACCCTGGGATCCGGTTACGTACAACTCGTCAAAACTCGCAATTTTGGCCTATTCAGCCCGGTTTTGTATGCTATTAGTCACTCGTACTGGGTCACGCTGTGATCCAAATGTTTCGGGAACCCCTTGGTCCGGTTACGGGGAACTCATCAAAATCGCAGTTTTGGCCTATTATGGCCAGTTTTGTATGCTATTACTCGCTGATTTTGGGACCCGCTGCGATCCGAACGTTACGGGAACCACAGGGTCCGGTTACGGGGAACTCGTCAAAACTCGCAGTTTTTGTCTATTCTCGCTAGTTTCGTATGCTATTACTCACTGATTTTGCGTCTCGCTGCAATTCGAATGTTTCGGGAACCCTCGGGTCCGGTTACGTGGAACTAGTCAAAAATGCAGTTTTGGCCTATTCTCGATAGGTTTGTATGCTATTTGTCACTGATTTTCGGTCCTCCTGCGATCCAAATGTTTCGGGAACCCTGGTTTCCGGTTACGTGGAACTCACCAAAACTCATAGTTTTGGCTGATTCCGGGCGGTTTTGTATGCTATTAGTCACTGATTTTGGGTCAAGCTGTAATCCGAAAGTTTCGGGAACCCCGTGGAACGGGTAGGGTGGACTCATTAGAAAATCGCAGTTTTGGCCTATTCCGACAAGTTTTGTATGCTATTAGTCACTGATTTTGGGTTCCGTAGTGATCCGAACGTTTCGGGAACCCCGTGGTCCAGTTACGGGTAACTCGTCAAAACTTGTAGTTTTGGCCTATTGTGGCGAGTTTTATATACTATTACTCACTGATTTTGGGTCCCGCTGCGATCCGAACGTTTCGGGAACCCCGGGGTCAGGTTACGTGGAGCTCGTCAAAACTCGCAGTTTTGGCCTATTCCGACCGGTTTTGTATGCTAATAGTCACTGATTTTGGGTCCCGCTGTGGTCCGAACGTTTCAGGAACCCCGTGGTCCGGTTACGGGGAACTCATCAAAATCGCAGTTTTGGCCTATTATGGCCAGTTTTCTATGCTATTACTCACTTATTTTGGGTCCCTCGGCGATCCGAAAGTTACGGGAACCCAGGGGTCCGGTTACGGGGAACTCATCAAAACAGACAATTTTTGCCTATTCTTGCAGTTTTGTATGCTATTACTCACTGACTTTGGGTCCCGCTGCGATCCGAACATTTTGGGAACCCCGAGGTCCAGTTACGTGGAACTCGTCAAAGCTAGCAGTTTTGGCCTATTCCAGCCGGTTTTGTATGCTATTAGTCACTGATTTTGGTTCCCATAGTTATCCGGATGTTTCGGGAACCCCGTGGACCGGTTACGGGGAACTCATCAAAAATCGAAGTTTTGGCCAATCGTGGCCACTTTTGTATGCTCTTAGTCACTGATTTTGGGTCCCGCTGTGATCCGAAGGTTTCGGGAACCCCGGGGTCCGGTTAGGGGGAACTCGTCAAAACTCGTAGTTTTGTTCTATTCTCGCAAGTTTTGTTTGCTATTACTCACTGATTTTAGGTCCCACTGCGATCTGAACGTTTCGGGAACCATGGGGTCCGGTTACGGGGAACTAGTCAAAACTCACAGTTTTGGTCTATTCTGGAAAGGTTTTGTATGCTATTACTCACTGATTTTGGGTCCTGCTGGAATCCGTACGTTTCGGGAACCCCGTTGACCGGTTAGGGGGAACTCATCAAAAATCGTAGTTTTGAGCTATTTCGACCAGTTTTGTATGCTATGAGTCACTGATTTTGGGCACCGCTGTGATCCGAACGTTTCGGGAACCCCGTGGTCCGGTTACGGGGAACTCGTCAAAACTCGCAGTTTTTGTCTATTCTCACCAGTTTTGTATGCTATTACTCACTGATTTTGGGTCCCGCTGCAATCCGAACGTTTCGGGAACCCTGGTGTCTGGTTACGTGGAACTCGCTAAAACTCGCTATTTTGGCCTATTCTTGATAGGTTTGTATGCTATTAGTCACTAATTTTGGGTCCTCCTGCGATCCAAACATTTCGGGAACCCCGAGATCCGGTTACGTGCAACTCGTCAAAACTCACGGTTTTGGCCTACTTCAGACGGTTTTGTATGATATTAGTCACTGATATTGGGTCCCGTTGTGATGCAAACGTTTCGGGAACCACGTGGTCCGGTTACACGGAACTCGTCAAAAATCGCAGTTTTGGCCTATTATGGCCAGTTTTGTATGCTATTACTCAATGATTTTGGGTCCCGCTGCGATCCGAACGTTTTGGGAGCCCCGTGGTCCGGTTACGTGGAACTCATCAAAACTCGCAATTTTGGCCTATTTCGGCCGGTTTTGTATGCTATTAGTCACTTATTTTAGGTCCCGATGTGGTACGAACTTTTTGGGAACCCCGTGGTCCGGTTACGGTGAACTCATCAAAATCGCAGTTTTGGCCTATTATGGCCAGTTTTCTATGCTATTTCTCACTGATTTTGGGTCCCGCTGCGATCCGAACGTTACGGGAACCTGAGGGTCCGGTTACGGGGAACTCGTCAAAACTCGCAATTTTTGTCTATTCTCGCCAGTTTTGTATGCTATTAGTCACTGACTTTGGGTCCCACTGCGATTCGAAGGTTTCGGGAACCCTGGGGTCCGGTTATGTGGAACTCGTCAAAACTCGCAGTTTTGGCCTATTCCGGCCGGTTTTGTATGCTATTAGTCACTAATATTGGGTCCCGTTGTGATCCGAACGTTTCGGGAACCCCGTGGTCCGGTTACTGGGAACTCGTCAAAAATCGTAGTTTTGGCCTATCATGGCGAGTTTTGTATGCTATTACTCACTGATTTTGGGTCCTCCTGCGATCCAAACGTTTCGGGAACTCTTGATAACCAACAAGTATAGGGGATCAACTGTAGCCTTTCTCGATAAGTAAGAGTGTCGAACCCAACGAGGAGCTAAAGGTAGGACAAATATTTCCTCAAGTTCTATCGACCACCGATACAACTCTACGCACACTTTACGTTCGCTTTACCAAGAACAAGTATGAAACTAGAAGTACTTTGAAGGAGTGAAAGGATAGGTTACCAAGAAAACAAATAACACGTAAATAAAAACTAGGGGCTGTTTCGATGAAGAAACAATTACGTTAGTTTAACGAGTGTGGAAAAGTGGTGGTAGGAGTTGCGGAATTGTCCCTAAGCAATTGACTACGTTACTAGACCGATAGCAAGTTTTATGTGGGAGAGGCCACTGCTAGCATGTCATCCCTTACTTGGAATTCTATGCACTTATGATTGGAACTATTAGCAAGCATCCGCAACTACTAACGTTCATTAAGATAAAACCCAACCACAGCACTAAGATATATTGGTCCCCCTTCAATCCCGTATGCATCAATTTCTATGCTAGGCTGAAGCTTCTGTCACCATACTACTAACCCTATGGTGTGATCCACGTGAGTGCTCATATGATGGGCACCAAAGGACAGCAACATAACCACAAGCAAATTAAACCAATCATAGCAATTCATCAATCACCGATTGGAGAACGAAAATCTACTCAGACATCATAGGATGGCAACACATCATCGGATAACAATATGAAGCATAAAGCACCATGTTCAAGTAGAGGGTATAGCGGGTTGCGGGAGAGTGGACCGCTGGATATAGATGGGGTAAGATGATGGAGGTGTTGGTGAAGATGACGGAGGTGTTGGTGTAGATCGCCGTCACACGATGATGTCCCGGGCAGCGTTCCGGCGCCGCTGGGAGAGAGGGGGAGAGAGCCCCCTTCTTCTTCTTCTTCTTCCTTGACCTCCTCCCTAGATGGGAGAAAGGTTTCCCCTCTGGTCCATGGTCTCCATGGTGGCGGAGGGGCGAGAGCCCCTCCGAGATTGGATCTCTCTCTCTCTCTCTGTGTGTCCTCTGTTTCTGCGCTCCCAGATTCTGCCTTTCATCGTTTCTTAAATTTCTGGAGATCTGTAACTCCGATTGGGCTGAAATTGTAACACGATTTTCTTCTGGATATTATCTTTCTTGCAGCGAAATAAGGGCCCCAACCACCTTAGGGACTGGTCACAAGCCTGCGAGGCGCGGCCCCACCCCCAGGTCACGGCTAGAGGGCTTGTGACCCCCTCGGGCATCGTTTCGCGTTGATTCTTCTTCCCAAAAATCATAAATATTCCAAAAAAATCCCCGTAGGTTTTTTTATTGCATTTGGACTTCGTTTGGTATGGATAATCTACGAAACAAAAAATATGCAACAAACAGGAACTCGCACTGGGAACTGGATCAATATGTTAGTCCCAAAAATAGTATAAAAAGTTGCCAAAAGTATATGAAAGTTGTAGAATATTGGCATGAAACAATCAAAAATTATAGATACGACGGAGACGTATCACCATCCCCAAGCATAATTCCTGCTCGTCCTCGAGTAGGTAAATGATAAAAAAGATAATTTTTGATGTGGAATGCTACCTAGCATAATCTTGATCATATAATCTAATCATGGCATGAATACTAAAACACGAGTGATTCGAAGCAATAGTCTATCATTTGACATAAAGACAATAATATTTCAAGCATACTAACAAAGCAATCATGTCTTCTCAAAATATCATGGCCAAAGAAAGTTATCCCTACAAAATCATATAGTCTGGCTATGCTCCATCTTCCCCACACAATGTATTTAAATCATGCACAACCTTGGTTTTGGCCAAGCAATTGTTTCATACTTTAGTGTTCTCAAACTTCTTCAACTTTCACCCAATACATGAGCGTGAGCCATTGCCATAGCACTATAGGTGAATATGGTGGTTGTGTAAAAGACAAAAAGAAGGAGATAGTCTCACATCAACTAGGCGTATCAACGGGCTATGGACATGCCCATCAATAGATATCAATGTGAGTGAGTATGGATTGCCATGCAACGGATGCACAAGAGCTATAATTGTATGAAAGCTCAAAAGGGAACTCGTGGGTGTGCATGCAACTCGCTTGCTCACGAAGATCTAGGGCAATTTGAGGAAGCCCATCATTGGAATATACAAGCCAAGTTCTATAATGAAAATTTCCCACTAGTATATGAAAGTGACAACATAGGAGACTCTCTATCATGAAGATCATGGTGCTAGTTTGAAGCACAAGTGTGGTAAAGGATAGTAGCATTGTCCCTTCTCTCTTTTCTCTCATTTTTTTTGGTGGGCTTCTTTGGCCTCTTTTTTTGGGCTTCATTGGCCTCTTTTATTACTTCCTCACATGGGACAATGCTCTAATAATGATGATCATCACACTTTTATTTACTTACAACTCGATATTTAGAACAAAATATGACTCTATATGAAGGCCTCTGGCGGTGTACCGGGATGTGCAATCATCTAGAGTAGCAATGGCATCAAGCACAGGTGACATATCAAGATTTCTTGCAGGAGGTGAAGTCGCAAACTTACTCATAACTGAAGGTGAATCAAGTGCAGAGCAGATAGCAATTCCTTACCTCCCCTTGTAGTTGAGGGCAAGACTTTGGTCTTCGAATCCTTCAGATTCTTCATAGTGATCAGCAGATATAAATCCCAAGTGACTCAGAGAATATAGCAATACCTCCCCGACAACGGCGCCAGAAAAATTCATGACGTCAGCTGTGCTTCTTAATAAAGAACCGGACCAAAGCATTAGCACTTGGTGAACACATGAACTCCTCAAACTATGGTCATCACCGGGAGTGGTTCCGGTTATTGTCACTCCGGGGTTGCCGAATCATAACACATAGTAGGTAGCTACAGCTTGCAAGATCGGATCTAAACCACACATATATTGGTGACAACATAATAATTTCAGATCCGAAATCATGGCACTCGGGCCCTAGTGACAAGCATTAAACATGTCAAAGTAGTAGCAACATCAAATCTCACAACATAATTGTGACAGCCCAAGACCGACGCTCCAGAAGATTCCCCCTTCTATTCTGTTTCCGTCGTGTGTTATTTTTATTGATTGCATCGTCATTTAGTTTGCATCATCGCATCATGCATGGCATCATGTCAATTGTGTTTTGTCGGTGTTGCTTGTTGCTCCATGTTGTTGCTTGTGAGTGCTTGTAAGTGTGGCGTTGTTCGTTGGCATGACGAGAGTGGGTGCAACACAACCGCTTCAAACCCTGTTGCACCGAGGACGTAAACCTTCTCCCCTCCTCTCCTCTTTTATTTGTTTTTGTGGTTTGCTAAAGTTTCCGTTTAACAACCTTTTAAAAGTTCGTCTTCTTTTAAAATCCTTTTATTAAATGTGGGAGCAACCCCTTGGGTTTGCTTTATTTTTTCCTTTTGTTATTTTAAAACTAGGGACTCTTTTTTTAAAAAAAAGGGGGTTTGTTTATTATTTAAAAAGAAAGGGTATTATTTTATTCTTAAAAAAGGTTTCATTTTATTTGTTTCAAAATTCCCAAGCTATTTTATAGTTGGGGTATATTTTTTTTAAAGGGAGCCAAAAGCATTTTTCTATTTTGTTGAAAAAACTTTTTCATTTTTGTTGGAGTTTTCTGTTTTTTTTAAGGGAAAAAACCAAGAAAGAGGAGGAGGCCCACTTAGGCCAAGGCCGAGCCGACCGGCCCAAGTACCCCCTGCCCTAGCGCTCGACAGCCCCCTCGTCCCGTCATCCTTGTCCCGATCCCCATCGCGCAGCTTCCTCCTCTCGTCCTTCGAGCGTTCCTCCTGATCCCCTCTCCCCCTCTGTCAAGGAGCTCCTTCACCGCCCCGCCGTGTTGTGTCCCCGCGCGCCGCCCCCTCGGCCCCGCCTGCCCGCGCGCCGCCGCTCGCCTTGATCCCGTGCGCCGCCCTCGCCCCTCGCCTCGGCCTTGCTCCCGCCGCCAGCAGCCCTGCGTGCCCCGCTCGCCTCCCTGCGTCGCAGCCACCGGCGTCCCTCACCCCTCGCCCACGTGCTCCGCCTCCTGCCGGCTCAGGAGGTGGTGCGGACGTGCTTGCTCACCCGGCGCTGGCGCGGCGTCTGGAGGTCCATGCCCACCCTCCGATTCACCAGGGCCAAGGGGTCGGGCAGTGCTGACAGGTTCGCTCGGTTCGTCGACGCTTACTCCACCTCAGGTGCGGGGGTGACGACGCGCCTCTGGAGACGTGCGATTTTGACTTCGATTCCGATGGATTCATGATGTTCCCCGCAAAGGTGCGGCATGCGAGCATCTGGCTCTGGAAGGCCCTGCCTCATGTTCGGGCGCTCCGGATTTGTTTCATTGAGGAGCAGGGGGCCTCACCACTATCTGATTTGCATCTCTTCTCCCAGCACCTCACGAGATTAGAGCTTGTGGTGTCAGTGTCAACGAGTGTTGTTGATTTTTTTTTATCAGGCTGCCGACTTTGGTGGACCTGAGTATGGATTATTGCGTTGTTTTCGTCAGGCAGCTCTTGTCTCCATCCTTGAAGCATCTGCGTTGCTGCCAGCTGAAGCATGAGTCGATGTTGTTGCTGTTTGTTTGTGCTGCGTTGCCTGCCTGTAGTTGCTTGTGCTGCCGTTGTAGATGTTGCTGCTGTTGCTAAGCCTGTGTAGTTGCTAGCTGATGTTGCTGCTAGCTAGTAGTTTTTGAGCTTGCCGGATTCTGCTTGCTTGCCTGCTAGTTGCTGCTGTTAGGTTGTTGATGTTAGATGGCATGCTATTAGTTGTTGCTCTTGCTGCTGCCTAGTTGCTTGCTGCTGCTAGATGTTGCTCTTGCTTGCCGATGATGTAGCTGATGTAGTCGTGTTGCTGCTGTCGCTGGTTGCCGTCGCCGAAGACCGCGTGCGTCATTCCCTCCTTCTTGGAACCGACAAATTCGACGAGTTCAACGACGTCCTCGACGGCCTCTTCGGAAACGTGTTTGACAACCGATGCGAAGACCGTCTACCGACGCAAGAGAACGACTACCGTCGACGAGACAGAGTACCACGACTTCCACGACGTCCACGACGACATATGTTCACACCGCGACAAACCGATCCCCTCCGATTCGCACGCGTCGAAGGTATACCGTGGGAACGTGTCGTGTACCGAACGCATATGATGTATGAGATGTATTGTATGTTTGCGCTAGATATGTTTGCCCGTTGCATGTTGTCTTCTTTTCGTCATGCCCCGACACATGGGAACCCGGTAGCGGGATCACCCCATCATTATTTAACGTTCCCGGACACGCTCCCTATACGTTGGCACGATATCTCGATGAGTTATCGGGATAGGAACGTTGTCGTGGATTCGTTTCCATCTTGCCGCCATGGTTCCTCTCGCATGCCGTGGCGACACATGTTTCTTTTTCTTCTTGCCGTGGTGTATGAACTCGCATGCATGACGCGTTCATGGCATGATATCTTGTGTTGCATGTCTCTTGTGTCGTAGCGTCCGTTCTAAGCCCCTCGTGTTAACCGTCTAGGATGCCATGTAGATCACCGCTTCACCCCTTGCCATGTTAACAACACTTAATATTGTGTGTTAAATAATCGGGAGTGAATTAATTAATTAATCATGGAGTTTCGTCGATATGCAACCCGTTGCATATCGAGCTTCACTTAATGCGTAGAGTTTGCGTGAGGTGAATTGCCATGCCATCCCTTGCATCATTGAACCGATCATGCATCATATTAGGGTGTGCATCATATGTGTTGTGCATCGTGTGGTGAATATCGTGTGTTGATGCTTGATCCCGGTTTCCTTCGTCTCGATAGAGTTCCACAAGCGTGTCGGAAAGTGAGGACCCATTCAACTACATCGGTTCGTCTGCTTCACGGAGTCATTCTTCTTCCAAGCGGGATCTCAGGCAAGATGACCATTTCCCCAGATATCATTACTATCATTGGCATGCTAGTTTTATCGTTTCTGTCGCTATGTCTCGTTACCTACCACATGTTAAATATCAGCCTCTCAACAATGCCACGAAAACCTTCAACATGTTCAACCTAGCAAACCACTGATTGGCTATGTTACTGCTTGCCTAATGTTGTGTAGCGTTGCTAGTTGCAGGTGCTGTCGCTTCCATGTGATAACATGGGTACCTTGATATATCACCATAGTAAATGATATTTAATTTAATGCACCTATATATTTGGTAAAAGGTGGAAGGCTCGGCCTTTCTAGCCTGGTGTTTTGTTCCACCTTTGCCCCCTTAGTTTCGGCTACCGGTGTTATGTTCCATAATTGAGCGCTCCTAACACGATCGGGATAGTTATGGGGACCCCCTTGATAATTCGTTTTAGATTAAAGCTGATCTGGCAAGGCCCAACTTTGGTACTACATTTGCCTAATCACCTAATAAAATTGCATAGGGACTTTCCGGACCCGGAGGATAATTTAATCAACCCCCGGGCCAGTGCTCCTCATGAGTGTTTGTGACAGCCCGAGACCGACGTCCCATAAGATCCCCCCTTTATTCCGTTTCCGTCGTGTGGCTATTTTATTTTGTTCGTTGCATCGTCATGTAGTTTGCATCATCGCATCATGCATGGCATCATGTCAACTGTGTTTTGTCTTGTGTTGCATGTCTCTTGTAACGTAGCTCCGATCTATGTCTCGCGTGTTACCCTACTAGGATGCCACGTAGAACCGTCGCTTCACCCCTTGCCATGTTAAAACACATTTAACCTTGCCGGTAAATTAACGGGAGTGAACTAATAATTATACGTGGAGTTTCGTCGATATGCAACCCGTTGCATATCGAGCTTCACTTAATGTGTAGAGTTTGTGTGAGGTGAATTGCCATGCCATGCCTGCATCACTGAACTGATCATGCATCATATTAGGGTATGCATCATGTCGTGCATCGTGTGGTGAATATCTGTGTTGATGTTTGTTTCCGGTTTGCTCCGTCTTGATAGGGTTCCGCAAGCGTGTCGGAATGTGAGGACCCGTTCTACTACGTTGGTTTGCCGACTCCACCGAGTTGTTCTTCTTCAAAGCGGGATCTCAGGCAAGATGACCATTTCCCAAGAAACCATTACTATCATTGCCATGCTAGTTTTATCGCTTCTATCGATTATGTCTCGTTGCCTACCACATGTTAAATATCAGCCTCTCAACAATGCCATGAAAACCTTCAACCTGTTCAACCTAGCAAACCATTGATTGGCTATGTCACTGCTTGCTTAACCCTGTTGATAGCGTTGCTAGTTGCAGGTGCAGATGCTTCCATGTGAAAACATGGGTTCCTTGTTATATCACTCTATTAAATGCTATTTAATTTAATGCACCTATATACTTGGTAAAAGCTGGAAGGCTCGGCCTTTCTAGCCTGGTGTTTTGTTCCACCTTTGCCCCTTAGTTTCCGGCTACCGGTGTTATGTTCCATAAATGAGCGCTCCTAACACGATCGGGGTTGTTATGGGGACCCCCTTGATAATTCGTTTTAGATTAAAGCTGGTCTCGCAAGGCCCAACTTTGGTACTACATTTGCCTAAACACCTAATAAAATTGCATAGGGACTTTCCGGACCCCGAGGATAATTTAATCAACCCCCGGGCCAGTGCTCCTCATGAGTGTTGGCCCCACCTGAGCGATGTCCGGCGCCCCTCTGGTCACCCGGAGGTTTAGCGATCCCGACGTCTAGCTCATCCGTCGTGTCCTGAGAACGAGGTACGTGACTCCTATCGGGATCGTCGACACATCGGGCGGCCTTGCTGGATTAGTCTTACCTTTGACGAGATATCTTGTGCATCGGGATTCCGGTGATGCTTTGGGTAATCTCAGAGTTGAGGTTTTCCACTAGGGAATCCGACGAGATCGCGAGCTTCGTGATTGAGGATTTCTATGTGGCTTGTGGTAATTTGTGATGGACTAGTTGGCGCACCCTTGTAGGGTTAAATCTTTCGGAAAGCCTTGCCCGTGGTTACGTGGCAACGTGGAAGCTTTGTTTAAGACTGGTTCTAGATAACTTGAAGTTAACTTAATTAAAACCTGCCAACTGTGTGCGTAACCGTGACTGTCTCTTTCGTGAGTTCCTTCTCCGGCCGAGGACATGCTGGGGTTATGTCTGACGTAGGTAGGTGTTCAGGATCATTCATTTGATCATCCGTAGTTCCCGTCCGCTATGCGTAGATCTTCCCCCTCTTATTTTCTCGTACTCGTAAGTTAGCCACCATATATATATGCTTAGCCGCTGCTGCAGCCTCACCACTTAACCATACCTCACCCATTAAGCTTTGCTAGTCTTGATACCTTTGGAAATGAGATTGCTGAGTCCCCTGTGGCTCACAGATTACTACAACACCAGTTGCAGGTACAGGTAAAGTTTACTTGACGCGAGCACGTTGATTGTTCATTTGGAGTTGCTTCTTCTTCTTCTTCATCGATCTAGGATGGGTTCCAGGCCGGCAGCCTAGCATAGCAAGGATGGACGTCGTTCTTATTTTCTCGTTTGTTTTCGTCCGTAGTCGGACCCTGCTCTTACTCTTGATGATTATGTAATGTACTGATGTGACTCTGATGTAGCTTGTGGCGAGTGTAAGCCAATTCTATATATCTCTTCTTTTCAGTACATGTACTTGTAACGATATCCATTCTTGCGACACGACGAGATGCGCTTCTATCCCTGACGAGGCCCTCGTGCCAAATTGAGGATAGGGCCGCATCTTGGGCGTGACAGTGTTGGTCCAAAAAGAACAGACTGCGGGGCCACCACGAGGCAACTCGAGGTTTGGCACCTGTAGGCTTTTCCATCCGTCGTGTCCTGAGAACGAGATACGCGGCTCCTATCGGGTTCGTCGACACGTCGGGCGGCCTTGCTGGACTAGTTTTTCCTTTGACGAAATATCTTGTGCATCGGGATTCCGATGATGCTTTGGGTAATCTCAGAGTTGAGGTTTTCCACTAGGGAATCCGACGAGATCGCGAGCTTCGTGATTGAGGATTTCTATGCGGCTTGTGGTAATTTGTGATGGACTAGTTAGAGCACCCCTGCAGGGTTAAATCTTTTCGGAAAGCCGTGCCCGCGGTTATGTGGCAACATGGAAACTTTGGTTAACACTCGTTCTAGATGACTTGAAGTTCATTAATTAAAAATATGCCAACTGAGTGCGTAACCGTAACTGTCTCTTTCGTGAGTTCCTTCTCCGATCGAGGACACGGTGGGGTTATGTCTGACGTAGGTAGGTGTTCAGGATCATTCATTTGATCAACTGTAGTTCACGTCCGTTATGCCTAGATCTTCCCCCTCTTATTTCTTGTACTCGTAAGTTTAGCCACCAAATATATGCTTAGCCGCTGCTGCAACCTCACCACTTAACCATGCCTCACCCATTAAGCTTTGCTAGTCTTGATACCTTTGGAAATGAGATTATTTAGTCCCCTGTGGCTCACAGATTACTACTACACCAGTTACAGGTACAGGTAAAGGTTACTTGACGCGAGCGCGTTGATTGTTCATTTGGAGTTGCTTCTTCTTCTTCTTCATCGATCTAGGATGGGTTAAAGGCCGGCAGCCTGGGATACCAAGGATGGGCGTCGTTCTTCTTTTCTCGTTTGTTTTCGTCCGTAGTCGGACCCTTCTCTTACTGTTGATGATTATGTATTGTACTGTTGTGACTCTGATGTAGCTTGTGGCGAGTGTAAGCCAATTCTATATATATATCTCATCTTTTCAGTACATGTACTTGTAACGATATCCATTCTTGCGACACGACGAGATGCGCTTCTATCTCTGACGAGTCCTTCGTGCCAAATTGAGGATAGGGTCGCATCTTGGGTGTGACAAGTTGGTATCAGAGCAGTACCGACCTAGGACACCTTGATTGATCGAACTTGGCCGAGTCGAGTCTAGTGAAAAACTACGTTGAGTCTAGTTATATATCGGAGAGCATGATTCTTTTTTCTCCTCTTCTATGCTCTGGTGAGGAATCTTGACGTAATAATTTAATTCTACTCCTCTTCTCACTCAAAAAAATTAGGATCACGCGGATATTTTTGGAATCTATATGATGCCGATGTGATGGAGTTCTGTCTTGGTGCCTCCTATCTACTTTGAGTTTCACGGGAGTTGAGCTCCAGGGGATTCTTGAGCACATCGTTATCATTCAGATTTCTTAGTATCTCAGAACGAAGGATGTTCGTAATTGCTTCAATACTAGTAGTGGCGAGATAACCCCGATGTCCCCAGTACTGGTGCAGATTGTTCGGGAGTACTCCATACTTTGTATCGTTGTGATCACGAGAGTCTGTTGTAGATGAAGGTCCGAGATTATGGTTGTGTGTTGACGGATGTGATACAAGTGACGGGTTAGTATAGGAGTTGTGTGATATTACTCCTTGTATCCGCGTACCAGATTGCATGACCAGATATTTCGGGAATTCATAGGTGGGCATTCTAGTAGTTGCTTATAGGACAATCTTCCAACAAATGCATGATGTTAGGTTGGGGTTCGACATCTAGTGGATTCGTTTGTTCACGGTCGACTTACAGCGGTACACGTTGTGTCTTAAAGAGTCCTTATAGCTTGCCATGACTCGGGGATGCTTCGTATGTCGGGTGCACTGCCTTGCACTTGATGGCTACTGTAAAATCGAGCCCGTGCAATCCTGTCCACGAAAATATCGGACGAAATCTTTCTCATGAGTTTGTTCTGGCTTTTTTCATAAGCCTCTCCCTTTGTTTTGTTGAATATGGTAATTCAAGTTGCTTCGATGTCAAGGGATGATTTCAGATCTTTCCTAAGAGGTGTTCTCATATTTTTATGTGAATGCAAATTCTTTGCTCAATCAATCGTCTTATCAATTCTTGTCAACCGGAGTCGTCGTATCAAATTCTTTTCAACCGGTGTGTTTCTCTCCAAGTGGATTCAATCCACTCCAATTTTTGCAAGATCATTCTCTCGTTTTATTCCGGAGTTCATCTCATCTGTCTCAAGTTATTTTTGTTTTTCCCCGCCCTCGCACCCTTTTCTTCAGTGATTCAATTTTTATCCAGGAGTTTTCTTTTCGTTGTGCTTCCGATGTGTGTTCTTTTCTCTCTTACCCGGTGATTCGTTGTGAAGATTCTCAGGAGATTCGTGTCATATTTGTTCATTCTTGTCATCCTTACCGGTGAATTCAGTTCAGTTATCCATGGTCATCGTATCCTTTTCAACCATTAAATTATTTCCGATGTTGGAAATTCTTTCAGCCTATCTTGTTTATTAATTCCTCTCTCTTTCTATCCGGAGTGTTAAAGATATTTCAGAAGTTCTAGTTTTCAACCCTTCAGTTATTTCGAGGTACTAACATCATCTAGTTTTCTTGTACCGGTGCAATATCTCCCGTTCCAGTAATCTTTTCAACGGTGATTTCTTTGAGTGGGCCCATAACCCACAAGTTTTTCCCAGGATCTGTTATAGCTCTTGTAATCTTCCGGAGATCTTTAATTCTTTTCAACTATGACGTAAGTATGAATTTCATCAGTCATATTCTTTCTCCAAGTTCTATTTGAGTTAATTCTCATATTGGCTCAACCTTTCATTCTTCTTTATTCCGGAGTGTCTCAGCTATTCTTGGTGTTGTTCCTCGTCATCATTCTCAGCTTGCAGATTCGAAGGAGTGTTTCTCTCAATCTTGGTTCATTCTCTTGGAGATTCATCATTTCAGCTTGGTGCCATCTTCTTAATTGTTGTCAGTCATGAGCAATCTCTTTCTCGCTATCCGGTGCATTTCTGGGTTGTTTTCATTCTTGATCCTCCGAAGGCCATCATTTCAGAAGAATCTTCGTTCTCAGCTTTCAGCTTTCATCCTCAATTCTTCTCAATTGTTGTCTCTTCGTTCGTCTCTCAATTATTCTGGTGTCTTGTTTAAATTTCTCTCTCGGGTGGATCATGATCTCTTCATTCTCATGTGTCTCCATGCTTTCTTGGTATTCCCATTCAATTGTGAATTCTTACCGGTGCTTCCTTCAATTATGCATCAAGTGGTGCTTATCTCTCTCTCTCTCTTCAAGATTCTTTCAAGAGGAATAAGTTGTATGCTAAATCCGTTGCTTGTCATCAATTTAATTTGATGAAGGATGAGCATAAAATAATTCTTATTCTTGTTCTTCCTTCTTCCAAGAGATCTGAATTCTTCTTCCGTAGTGGCTCATGGTTTCAATTCTTTTCTCGTGTGCTTATGTTTCTTTTCCGGAGTTCCAAGTTCTTTTAAGTATCTCTTTGTGAGGCTTCATCTAAATCTTGGCAAGGTCATAATCTTATTCTTTTCTACCTTCATATTTGTTGCATCATTCAATTGTATACGGAGATCCTTCATGGTGGTGCATCAAGGTTTCAATCAATTATCAAGTGTTCTTCAAGATTCTTATTGGAGAACCTCAAGTTTTCTTATCTTGCATTTCCAAGTGCATTTGTTCTTCCTTTATCCTTTGAGGTGGTATTATAGCATTCTTGTTAGTGTAGGAGCCTCGAAGAGTTATTCCTTTCAAGTATGAGATAATTAAAGCCACCAATTCTTTGATCATGAGATATTTTCAACCCATGATTTCTTCATTGAGCTATCTTGGTTTGGACTTCACCTAAAGCTTGTCTAAGGATGTTGCTATTATGGTGATTATCATTTATCCAAGTTCTCAAGGTATCCTCTTAGTGTAAGAAGTTTTGATATCTTTGCTTTCAACTATCCTTGTTTCTTTTAGTGGTTGGTTGTCACCTCATAGATGTTGAGATGATTTTCATAAGCCCACTACTATCTTGTTCTTTTTCGTTGTTGGTTTTCCAACTACTACGTCAATTATCTATCCGGAGGCTCTTCAATTCTATTGTGATTATAGTTGGCATTCTTTCTTCATTCTCTTCTTCCGCTTGAGCAAGTTCCTATTCTCTTGTTCCGGAGGCTTTGTGTTGTTGCTCTTTTGGGTCTATTATCTTGTTCTGTCAAGATCTTGGTGTTCCCTTGCTCTATTTAGTTGTTTGTTATGTATATTGTCTAATTCTCTCTTCTTATCGAATTTTTTGTCCCATTTTCCTACCGAAGTGCTGCCGAAATTTTCAGTGAATTCTTGCTTCTTTCTCATATCATTCCTCATCTCTTTGCAACCTTCAAGGATCATTGGTTTCACTCTTTTGTCAAAGAAGCGATTAAGTTTTTACCTCGTGTTCTTTATCATCCTCTCCCCCTTTCATTCTTGGATCTCTGGGCAAGATCCTCTTGTAGTGTAGGAGAGTTGTGACAGCCCGAGACCGACGCTCCAGAAGATTCCCCCTTCTATTCCGTTTCCGTCAAGTGTTATTTTTATTGGTTGCATCGTCATTTAGTTTGCATCATCGCATCATGCATGGCATCATGTCAACTGTGTTTTGTCGGTGTTGCTTGTTGCGCCGTGTTGTTGCTTGTGAGTGTTTGTGAGTGTGGCGTTGTTCGTTGGCATGACGAGAGTGGGTGCAACAGAGCCGCTTCAAACCCTGTTGCACCGAGGACGTAAACCTTCTCCCCTCCTCTCCTCTTTTATTTGTTTTTGTGGTTTGCTAAAGTTTCCGTTTAACCCCCTTTTAAAAGTTCGTCTTCTTATAAAATCCTTTTATTAAATGTGGGGGCAACCCCTTGGGTTTGCTTTATTTTTTCCTTTTGTTATTTTAAAACTAGGAACTCTTTTATTTAAAAAAAGGGGGTTTGTTTATTATTTAAAAAGAAAGGGTATTATTTTATTCTTAAAAAAAGGTTTCATTTTATTTGTTTCAAAATGCCCAAGCTATTTAATAGTTGGGGTATATATTTTTTAAAGGGAGCCAAAATCATTTTTCTATTTTGTTAAAAAAAACTTTTTCATTTTTGTTGGAGTTTTCTGTTTTTTTAAAGGGAAAAACCAAGAAAGAGGAGGAGGCCCACTTGGGCCAAGGCCCAGCCGACCGGCCCAAGTACCCCCTGCCCTAGCGCTCGACAGCCCCCTCGTCCCGTCATCCTCGTCCCGATCCCCATCTCCTTCCCCATCGTGCACCTTCCTCCTCTCGTCCTTCCAGCGTTCCTCCCGATCCCCTCCCCCCATCTGCCAATGAGCTCCCTCACCACCCCGCCGTGTTGCGTCCCCGCGCGCCGCCCCCTCGGTCCCGCCTGCCCGCGCGTCGCCGCTGGCCTCGATCCCGCGTGTCGCCCTCGCCCCTCGCCTCGGCCTCGCTCCTGCCGCCAGCAGCCCTGCATGCCCCGCTCGCCTCTCTGCACCGCAGCCGCTCGCGTCCCTCGCCCCTCGCCCACGTGCTCCGCCTCCTGCCGGCTCAGGAGGTGGTGCGGACGTGCTTGCTCGCCCAGCGCTGGCGTGGCGTCTGGAGGTCCATGCCCACCCTCCGGTTCACCTGGGCCAAGGGGTCGGGCAGTGCTGACAGGTTCGCTCGATCCGTCGACGCTTGCTCCACGTCAGGTGCGGGGGTGACGACGCGCCTCTGTAGACGTGCGATTTTGACTTTGATTCCGATGGATTCATGTTGTTCCCGCAAAGGTGCGGCATGCGAGCATCTGGCTCTGGAAGGCCCTGCCTCGTGTCCGAGCGCTCCGGCTTTGTTTCATCGAGGAGTAGGGGGGCTCACCACTATCTGATTTGCATCTCTTCTCCCAGCACCTCACGAGATTAGAGCTTGTGGTGTCAGTATCAACGAGTGTTGTTGATTTTTTTATCAGGCTTCCCGACTTTGGTGGAGCTGAGTATGGATTATTGCCTTGTTTTCGTCAGGCAGCTCTTGTCTCCATCCTTGAAGCATCTGCGTTGCTGCCAGCTGAAGCCTGAGCCGATGTTGTTGATGTTTGTTTGTGCTGTGTTGCCTGCCTGTAGTTGCTTGTGTTGCCGCTGTAGATGTTGCTGCTGTTGCTAAGCCTCCGTAGTTGCTAGCTGCTATTGCTGCTAGCTAGTAGTTGCCGAGCTTGCCGGATTCTAATTGCTTGCCTGCTAGTTGCTGATGTTAGGTTGTTGTTGTTAGATGGCATGCTATTAGTTGTTGCTCTTGCTACTGCCTAGTTGCTTGCTGCTGCTAGATGTTGCTCTTGCTTGCCGATGATGTAGCTGTTGTAGTCGTGTTGCCGCTGTCGCTGGTTGCCATCGCCGAAGACCGCGTGCGTCATTCCCTCCTTCTTGGAATCGACAAATTCGACGAGTTCGACAACGTCCTCGACGGCCTCTTCGGAAACGTATTCGACAACCGATGTGAAGACCGTCTACTGACGCAAGAGAACGACTACCGTCGACGAGACAGAGTACCACGACTTCCACGACGTCCAGACATATGTTCACACCGCGACGAACCGATCCCCTCCGATTCGCACGCGTTGAAGGTATACCGTAGGAACGTGTCGTGTACCGAACGCATATTATGTATGAGATGTATTGTATGTTTGCACCAGATATGTTTGCCCGTTGCACGTTGTCTTCTTTTCGTCGTGCCGCGACACATGGGAACCCGGTAGCGGGATCACCCATCATTATTTAACGTTCCCGCACACGCTCCCTATACGTTGGCAGGATATCTCGATGAGTTATCGGGATAGGAATGTTGTCGTGGCTTCGTTTCCGAATTGCCGCCATTGTTCTCTCGCGCGCCGTGGCGACACATGTTTCTTTCTCTTCTTGCCGTGGTGTATGAACTCGCATGCATGACGCGTTCATGGCATGATATCTTGTGTTGCATGTCTCTTGTGCCGTAGTGTCCGTTCTAAGCCCCTCGTGTTAACCGTCTAGGATGCCATGTAGATCACCGCTTCACCCCTTGCCATGTTAACAACATTTAACATTGCATGTTAAATAATCGGGAGTGAATTAATAAATTAATCGTGGAGTTTCGTCGATATGCAACCCGTTGCATATCGAGCTTCACTTAATGTGTAGAGTTTGCGTGAGGTGAATTGCCATGCCATCCCTTGCATCATTGAACCGACCATGCATCATATTAGGGTGTGCACCATATGTGTTGTGCATCGTGTGGTGAATATCGTGTGTTGATGCTTGATCCCGGTTTCCTTCGTCTCGATAGAGTTCCACAAGCATGTCGGAAAGTGAGGACCCGGTCGACTACATCGGTTCGTCTGCTTCACGGAGTCATTCTTCTTCCAAGCGGGATCTCAGGCAAGATGACCATTTCCCCAGATACCATTACTATCATTGCCATGCTAGTTCTATCGTTTCTATCACAATGTCTCGTTACCTACCACATGTTAAATATCAGCCTCTCAACAATGCCATGAAAACCTTCAACCTGTTCAACCTAGCAAACCACTGATTGGCTATGTTACTGCTTGCCTAACCCTGTGTAGCGTTGCTAGTTGCAGGCGTTGTCGCTTCCATGTGATAACATGGGTACCTTGATATATCACCATATTAAATGCTATTTAATTTAATGCACCTATATACTTGGTAAAAGGTGGAAGGCTCGACCTTTCTGGCCTGGTGTTTTGTTCCACCTTTGCCCCCTTAGTTTCGGCTACCGGTGTTATGTTCCATAATTGAGCGCTCCTAACACGATCGGGGTTGTTATGGGGACCCCCTTGATAATTTGTTTTAGATTAAAGCTGGTCTGGCAAGGCCCAACTTTGGTACTACATTTGCCTAATCACCTAATAAAATTGCATAGGGACTTTCCGGACCCCAAGGATAATTTAATCAACCCCCATGTCAGTGCTCCTCATGAGTGTTGGTCCAAAAAGGACAGACTGCGGGGCCACCACGGTGCAACTTGAGGTTTGGCACATGTAGGCTTTTCTATCCGTCGTGTCCTGAGAATGAGATATGCTGCTCCTATCGGGTTTGTCGACACGTCGGGCGGCCTTGCTGGATTAGTTTTACCTTTCACGAGTTATCTTGTGCATCGGGATTCCGGTGATGCTTTGGGTAATCTCAGAGTTGAGGTTTTCCACTAGGGAATCCGACGAGATCGCGAGCTTCGTGATTGAGGATTTCTATGCGGCTTGTGGTAATTTGTGATGGACTAATTGGAGCACCCCTGCAGGGTTAAATATTTTCGGAAAGTCGTGCCCGCGGTTATGTGGCAACGTGGAAACTTTGTTTAACACTGGTTCTAGATAACTTGAAGTTAATTAATTAAAAATATGCCAACTGAGTGCATAACTGTGACTGTCTCTTTCGTGAGTTCCTTCTCCGATAGAGGACACGGTGGGGTTATGTCTGAAGTAGGTAGGTGTTCAGGATCATTCATTTGATCAACCGTGGTTCACGTCCGTTATACGTAGATCTTCCCCCTCTTATTTCTTGTACTCGTAAGTTTAGGCACCAAATATATGCTTAGCCGCTGCTGCAACCTCACCACTTAACCATGCCTCACCCATTAAGTTTTGCTAGTCTTGATACCTTTGGAAATGACATTGTTGAGTCCCCTGTGGCTCACAGATTACTACTACACCAGTTGCAGGTACAGGTAAAGGTTACTTGACGCGAGCGCGTTGATTGTTCATTTGGAGTTGCTTCTTCTTCTTCTTCATCATCAATCTAGGATGGGTTCCAGGCCGGCAGCCTAGGTTAGCAAGGATGGACGTCGTTCTTCTTTTCTCATTTGTTTTCGTCCGTAGTCGGACCCTGCTCTTACTCTTGATGATTATGTATTGTACTGTTGTGACTCTGATGTAGCTTGTGGTGAGTGTAAGCCAATTCTATATATATCTCATCTTTTCAGTACATGTACTTGTAACGATATCCATTCTTGCGACACAACGAGATGCGCTTCTATCCCTGACGAGGCCTTCGTGCCAAATTGAGGATAGGGTCGCATCTTGGGCGTGACAATAGTGGATACTAGGGATCAATCCCCATCAAAACTAACTCGATTACATGATAGATCTCATCCTACTCATCACCGTCCAGCGAGCCTACGAATAGATTACTCACAAACAACAAAGAGCTTCATGGAATTGGAGAGGGAAGAAGGTTGATGATGACGATGGCGACGATTTCCCCTCTCCGGAGCACAAGACGGACTCCAGATCTGCCATCCAGATGAAGAACAGGTGGTGGCGGCGCCTCCGTATCGAAATCGCGACGAAAACTTCTCTTTTTTGTTTTTTCTGGGACGAAAGATAACTTATAGAGCTGGAATTGGGGGCGGCAGGTGCCTGTGGGCCCCACAATCCTGCACACCGCCACCAGGGGGTGGTGGCGGAGCAGGGACCAGTGGCCCATTGTCCCACCCCCTCAGGTGGATTCTGGCGCAGGTATTTTTGATATTTTCCAAAACTGCTCCCCGTAAATTTTCAGGACGTTTGGAGAACTTTGATTTCTGCACAAAAATTACACCAAGGCAATTCTACTGAAAATAGCGTCAGTCCAGGTTAGTTCCATTCAAATCATGCAAATTATAGTCCAAAAAAAGGGCAAAAGAGTTTGGAAAAGTAGATACGTTGGAGACGTATCAGGTACTACACGCATGCTCCTAGGGGAAGGGTTGGTAGGAGTTAACCATCGTGCGATCCCGACTTCCACACAAAGGATGACAATCAATAAATAAATCATGCTCCGACTTCGTCACACAATGGTTCACCATGCGTGCATGCTACGGGAATCACAAACCATAACACAAGTATTTCTACGAATACACAATTACTCACTAGCTTGACTCTAATATCACATCTTCGTGACGCAAAACTATTGCAAGGAATCAAACATATCATATTAAGTGATCTACAAGTTTTACATAGGATTTTATGACTAACCATGTGAATGACCAACTCCTGTTAACTCTCTAAATAGGTATAAGTGAAGCATGAGAGTTTAATTATTTCTACAAAAGATATGCCCCGCTCTAACAAATAGAAGGGAAGCAAAAGAGCATTCTACAAATGGCGGTTTTCTAAGTGTAGGGAAGCAGGCAATCCAAACTTCAAATGATATAAGTGAAGCACATGAAGCATTCTATAAAGCCATACTCAAAAGATATAAGTGAAGTGCAAAGAGCATTCTATAAATCAACCAAGGACTATCTCATAGCAGCTTGGTGCATAAAAGAAAAAGGAAAAATAAACACAAAATACGCTCCAAGCATTTGCACATATCATGTGACGAATAAAAATATAGCTCTGAGTAAAATTACCGATAGATTGTAGACGAAAGAGGGGATGCCTTCCGGGGCATCCCCAAGCTTAGACGCTTGAGTCTTCCTTGAATATTACCTTGGGGTGCCTAGGGAATCCCCAAGCTTAGGCTCTTGCCTCTCCTTATTCCTTCATCCATCGTGGTCTCACCAAAACTTGAAAACTTCAATCACACAAAACTCAACAAAACCTTCGTGAGATCCGTTAGTATAATAAAGTAAATCACCACTTTAAGTACTATTGTGAACTCATTCCAAATTCATATTAGCATTATATCTACTGCAATCCAACTTCAACATGGTTCCTACCCCCGATACTACCCATAGATTCATCAAAAGAAGAGAACAATGCAAAGAAAACAGAATCTGTCAAAAACAGAACACTCTGTAGTAATCTGAATGTATACCATACTTATGATACTCCAAAAATTCTGAAAAATTAATACAACTAGTCGTCAACCCGTGCAGTTGCACGGGCTAGTTTAGTCAATTCCTATTTTCTATGAATATGAAATAATACATTTATACTTATTATCAAGGAAGTAGTTTAGCGCATTAGCTAGGTTTTCTGTGGGTGATTTTCTGTATACGTTAAGAATAACAGCATATTTCTTGATCACATTTGTTTATTAAAAAAAATCTATGATTTGCATTTCCATGAAAAGTAATTTTCATTCATAATAGCATGTACATAAGAAAATAAATGGCCCAAGATACATGTTTAAGATGACGTCGTTTTCTACATTTTTATTATTATTATTAGGATGCATATTTTATCCTTAACCAGCAATATTGAGTAATGTTGTTGTTGCTTTTGCATTCACAAACTTGTTCCTTGAATGATAATAAAACCTAATACATGAAAATATGTAGGATGAAATTACTCCCTCTAGTCCTTTTTAATCCATATATTAGATTTTTGTGAAGTCAAACTATGCAAAACTTTGACCAAATATATATTAAGAAAATATCAACACCTAGACTATGAAATGTATATTCCATGAAAGTACATTTTGTAATGAATCTATAAATATTGATTTGGCATGATAAATGTTGATACCTTTTTCTATAAGTTTGATCAAAGTAGAGATACTTTGACTTCGATCAAAACTTATATGCAGAGTAAATAGGACCAGAGGGAGTATTTAACTAAAGTAATAATAAGTGACTTGTTCAAATTTGTATGAGATTTCAGTACTGTAATCTTGTGCATGAAATGCGCTACACATTGTTTTTCCTCTAAAATTATCTTGGAAGAGAGATTCTTTCGGGAAAGTCACTCTACGTCTATCGAGTTCTATTGTATCTTAGAGATTCAAATCCGGGTAAACTATGGGATTATTTACGTAGACAACTAACATGTTTGCCAGTAACGACTACTGGATAATTACATAGGTTTTGCAATTCCATAAACACTGCAAACAACAATAGTCACACTCGAAAGAAAAGGTTGTCACCATAAATTTTGTAATATATATTTATCAAGTGATTCGGATGCCAAAAGAAGGGAATAACCAATTAAGCATATTACATATTGTTGTTTCCTTTACAAATCCAAATAGAAAAGGAATTATAGAAGTTCTAAAATAGGGAAAGAAAAGAGAAATCAATGGAAGCAATTGCTAATATAACCTATGTGGCAACAACAATGAAGATAGTAATGTCCATTCATACAACTTTTTTACCAAAGGTGTTAGAAAAAGAACTGATGGGATGTTGAATCTCTAAACTGCAAGTGACATTGCTCCCAATATCAAGAGACACTTCTCTCTGGTTTCTTAACAATATTTTTCTTAAATATGATTATCAGAATCTTAGGGAATCTTGTATCTAATCACCATCTGAAATATCAACAATAATCTCAAAGAATAAATCTTGTGTTTATGCAACAACTGATGCATGCATAATCAGAAAAGATGATTGATTCTTTCAGTGCGAATCATCTTTTGAACGTATGCAACAACTGATGCATGCATAATGAAAAATGTAGTAAACTGAAAAAAGAACCTGTACCGGATTCTAGCACAACAATCAACATGTATGTGGCGACTGGTGTAGCATGAATGGAGAACAAACACAGAGTTTGATCCATTCCAACTACTTTACCTTCTTTGAACTCAAGTCAAAGTAAGAAACAATAGGAAGGACACATGTCATATGGTGGCCAGCCAATCTCTTTTCCCATGTATGTGTCCTCATATGTTTATTCGCCTACAGCTGAGGAGAAGCCGATCTTGTTTCATAGGTGCGTGTGTGTGCATGCAGCCAAGGAGAACCCACCAAGCTAGCTTTGAGATCAATCAAGTGTTGTTATGTCTCGCCCGAAAGTAATCAGCGAATACATCAGGAGCACCGGTGACTGGGTGCATGGGATTATAGCGTGTAGTTGGAGAGATCGTGCACAGAGGGGAGGTTAAGAAGCATTATCTCTACGTAGGATTAGGGATACAACAGTTTCTTTTCATTTTAAAGAGCGATGGGGCTGGTTTAATGGTGTCAGGGTACTCAATTTATACGTTCTTCTTTGAGAAGATTACATGCTAATATCTTTAGGCCTTTCATTTATTTTTCCTTTTTTCTAAACAATTTGCTCGCTTTATTTTATTTTTGATAAACTGCTCACTTTAGTTTTTAATAAGCATATTAGGTACCTATCTCTTTTGAAAAGAGTATACATGCTAATACCTAAAAAAAAGAGTATACGTGCTAATTTCTTTAGGCCTTACGTTTCCTTTTTTTTGAACGACTTGATTGCTTTCACCTTTTTTCTGTAGGGATCGCTTTTACCTTTTAATAGGCATACTACGTATCTATCTCTTCCTTTTGGAAGATACAGTATAGTACCTAGCTAATCAAAACTGATTTCATGTGCGGTTGTTATAGCTGTCCGTGGTTTCTATACCTACAACCATACCTATAACTACTTTTTAGCAAGGATTATAAGGGCTAATAAAGATTGTGGGCCCTATAACTATTTTTTTGCCAACCATTATAAGGGTTAATCTACACCGTAATAATTCGGACCCATAAGATGAACGGTTGGTAAATTCTAATTAATGTGGGAATTTCTTAAGAGTCACTAATTAGTATAAGTATAGATAGATTAGGGAAATTTTCATATAAATCAGCAGCAAAAAGAATAAACTCGAAAGCTCTTTCTGGAAAGGAATTAAAAATAGTTGTGTGAGCACAAAGTTTCTGTCTTTTTCACCATGATCAAACAACTATCACCCAAACTAATCATAAAGGCTTTACTTGGCACATTATTTTTATAATACAATTGAATTGTACAAGGGGATAATTATTTTTGCGAGAAACTTCCATGAAAAATTCTACATTGTTTTCCATGAGCATGAACACAAGTGTTCAAGGTCGACCCTCACTTCCGCAATGCATCACCTTTCAATCGCTTCTCTTTTTGAAAAAGTTTTAAGTTCCCCACTATATTTTTTTTTTGTATTTAAACTAAATAAAAGCACTCAACAAAAATAAATAACTCTCTAAAACTTCCGGGTTGTCTCCCAGGCAACGCTTTCTTTAAAGCCATTAAGCTAGGCATAAAGTGCTCAAGTAATGGATCCACCCGGATCCCAAGGTATATCAAAGCCAATTTTAATTAACAATGATTTGTAATTTATTAGTGACCACAAGGTAACATATATCATGCAATGACGAAGTCTAACTCTCTTCCTATGCATTGGCATGTCATAAAAGAATCATTCATGCACATCAAGTAAAGGCCAATACATAGCATAAACAGTTTCTTGCAATTTTATCGTATTGGAAACATAGAGCGGTGGAGATGTAGTTCCTCTCTCATAATAATTGCAAGTAGGAGCAGCAAGCACATGCATATTATATTCATCAAAATCATCATGTGTAATAGTAGAAGGCAACCCATCTATGTAATCCCTAATAAGAGCAAACTTCTCCGATATAGTGTAGTTGGGAGAGTTCAAAAAGATAATAGGACTATCATAAGTGGGTGCGGTAGCAACAATTTCATGTTTAACATAAGGAACTATAGCAAGTTCATCTTCATAAGCATCATTCATATTGGCATCATGGCCACAAGCATAGCAAGCATCAAGTTCATCAAAAAGGGATATTTCAAACGAATCCAAGGGATCATAGCAATAAACATAGCATTCATCTTTCGGTAAGAACGAAGGTAAATTAAACAATGTATGAGTTGAAGAGTTACTCTCATTAGAAGGTGGGCACGAGTAGCTAGTCCGCTCTTCCTCATTTTGTTCTTCGCTCTCCTCGTCATCTTTTTCATCTAATGATCTCACAGTTTCAGCATTTTCTTCTTCCATAGTTTCCTGCAAAATATTAGTCTCTTCTTGGGCAGCGTAGAATTTCTCCATAAATCGATAAATATGGGCATTATATTCATAATTAGTATAACAATAACGAAGCATAACCAAATTTTCAGATCGGTAATAAGCATCATCATTATCATCACACCCTTTAAATAGAGCTTCAATTTCATAAGCACCCATAAAAGCAACAAACTCTTCTATTTGTTCCACATCATAGTAATCATATATACCATTAGCATAAGAAGCCAAGGTTTCATTAGCATTAAATTTACAAGAAAAGGGAAGGTGTTGAGCCTTCATCCTAGAGCAACAAGTAATATCATATCTCAAGCATAGCTCCCAAGCATACCATTTCAACAAATGAATTTGATCCCATAATAGTTTCCCTTTTTGAGTCAAGCGATAATCCCTAAAGTATTCACGTTGATCCAATGTGTATCCCATTATGTAATTTAATGGGGTTTTCTTAGGATTATTAAAGAAGTGCATAATATTTTCCACATAACGAGCATCGAGGGTTTTAGGAGGTTCCCCATCTCCATGAGTAGAAAGTACACCTAATTTTTTTTGGTATTTCGTGTTCCATATCCATAACTAAAGATAGACAACAACTTAGAACAGCAAATAAATCTACTTAGTGATAAAGCAAACAAGCACACACGAGAATATTCACCCCACGCTATTGCTCCCCGGCAAAGGCGCCAGAAAAAGGTCTTGATAACCCAAAATATAGGGGATCAATTGTAGCCTTTCTCGATAAGTAAGAGTGTCAAACCCAACGAGCAGCTAAAGGTAGGACAAATATTTCCTCAAGTTCTATCGACCACCGATACAACTCTACGCACACTTTACGTTCGCTTTACCTAGAACAAGTATGAAACTAGAAGTACTTTGTAGGAGTGAAAGGATAGGTTAGCAAGAAAACAAAGAACACGTAAATAAAAACTAGGGGTTGTTTTGATGAAGAAACAATTACGTTAGTTTAACGAGTGTGGAAAAGTGGTGCTAGGAGTTGCGGAATTATCCCTAAGCAATTGACTATGTTACTAGACCGATAGCAAGTTTTATGTGGGAGAGGCCACTGCTAGCATGTCATCCCTTACTTGGAATTCTATGCACTTATGATTGGAACTATTAGCAAGCATCCGCAACTACTAACATTCATTAAGGTAAAACCCAACCATAGCAATAAGATATATTGGTCACCCTTTAATCCCGTATGCATCAATTTCTATGCTAGGTTGAAGCTTCTGTCACCCTTGCCCTCCAATACATAGTCCTATCAACATACTACTAACCCTATGGTGTGATCCACGCGCGCGCTCATATGATGGCCACCAAAGGACAGCAACATAACCACAAGAAAATTAAACCAATCATAGCAATTCATCAATCACCGATAGGACAACGAAAATCTACTCAAACATCGTAGGATGGCAACACATCATTGGATAATAATATGAAGCATAAAGCACCATGTTCGAGTAGAGGGTACAGAGGGTTGCGGGAGAGTGGACCGCTGTATATATATGGGGTAAGATGATGGAGGTGTTGGTGAAGATGACAGAGGTGTTGGTGTAGATCGCCGTCACACGATGATGTCCCGGGCGGCGTTCCGGCGCCGCCGGGAGAGAGGGGGAGAGAGCCCCCCTTATTATTCTTCTTCATTGAACTCCTCCCTAGATGGGAGAAGGGTTTCCCCTCTGGTACATGGTCTCCAAGGCGGCGGAGGGGCGAGAGCCCCTCCCAGATTGGATCTCTCTCTCTCTCTGTGTCATGTGTTCCTGCGCTCCCAGATTCTGCCTTTCACCGTTTCTTAAATTCCCGGACATTCGTAACTTCGACTGGGCTGAAATTTTAACACGGTTTTCTTCCGAATATTATCTTTATTGCACCGAAAGAAGGGACCCAACCGCCTAAGGGATTGGTCACAAGCCTGCCAGGCGCGGCCCCACCACCAGGTCGCGTCTAGGGGGCTTGTCACCCCCTCGGGCATCATTTCGCGTTGATTCTTCTTCCCAAAAATCATAAATATTCCAAACAAATCGCTGTAAGTTTTTTATTGCATTTGGACTTTGCTTGGTATGGATAATCTGCGAAACAAAAAATATGCAACAAACTGGAACTTGCACTCGGAACTGGATCAATATGTTAGTCCCAAAAATAGTATAAAAAGTTGCCAAAAGTATATGAAAGTTGTAGAATATTGGCATGAAAGAATCAAAAATTATAGATATGACGGAGACGTATTAGGAACCCCGGGATCCGGTTACGTGGAACTCGTCAAAACTAGCAGTTTTGGCCTATTTTGGCCGGTTTTGTATGCTATTAGTCACTCATTTTGGGTCCTCCTGCGATCCAAAGGTTTCGGGAACCCCGGGATCCGGTTACGTGGAACTCGTCAAAACTAGCAGTTTTGGCCTATTCCGGCCGGTTTTGTATGCTATTAGTCACTGATTTTGGGTCCTCATGCGATCCAAACGTTTCGGGATCCCCGAGATCTGGTTACGTGGATCTCGTCAAAACTCACAGTTTTGGCCTATTCCGGCCGGTTTTGTATGCTATTGATCACAGATTTTGGGTCCCGTTGTGATCCGAACGTTTCGGGAACCCCCTGGTCCGGCTACGGGGAACTCGTCAAAAATTGCAGGTTTGGCCTATTATGGCCAATTTTGTATGCTATTACTCACTGATTTTGGGTCCCGCTGCGATCCGGACGTTACGGGAACCCCAGGGTCCGGTTACGGGGAACTCGTCAAAACTCGCAGTTTTTGTCTATTCTCGCTAGTTTTGTATGCTATTACTCACTGATTTTGGGTCCCGCTGCGATCCGAATGTTTTGGGAACCCCGGGGCCCGGTTACGTGGAACTCGTCAAAACTAGTAGTTTTGCCTATTCTCGCTTGTTTTGTATGCTATTAGTAACTGATCTTTGGTTCTGTTGTGATCCGAACGTTTCAGAACCCCGAGGTCCATTTACGGGGAACTCGTCAAAACTCGCAGTTTTGGCTTATTCTAGATAGGTTTGTATGCTATTAGTTATTGATTTTGGGTCCTCCTGCGATCCAAACGTTTCGGGAACCCCGAGGTCCAGTTACGTGGAACTCGTCAAAACTAGCAGTTTTGGCCTATTCCAGCCGGTTTTGTATGCTATTAGTCACTGATTTTGGGTCCCGTTATGATCCGAACATTTCGGGAACCCCGTGGACCGGTTATGGGAAACTCATCAAAAATCGCAGTTTTGGCCTATTGTGGCCAATTTCGTATGCTATTAGTCACTGATTTTTGGTCCCGCTGTGATCCGAAGGTTTCGGGAACCCCGGGGTCCGGTTATGGGGAACTCGTCAAAACTCGTAGTTTTGGTCTATTCTCACCAATTTTGTATGCTATTACTCACTGATTTAGGGTCCCGCTGCGATCCAATGTTTCGGGAACCATGGGGTCCGGTTACGGGGAACTTGTCAAAACTCGCAGTTTTGGCCTATTCTGGATAGGTTATGTATGCTATTACACACTGATTTTGGGTCCCGCTGTAATTCGAACGTTTTGGGAACCCCGTGGACCGGTTAGGGGGAACTCATCAAAAATCACAGTATTGGCATATTCCGGCCAGTTTCGTATGATATTAGTCACTGATTTTGGGTCCCGCTGTAATCCGAACGTTTCGGGAACCCTGTGGTCCGGTTACGAGGAACTCGTCAAAACTCGCAGTTTTTTGTCTATTCTCGCCAGTTTTGAATGCTACTACTCACTTATTTGGGTCCCGCTGCGATCCGAACGTTTCGGGAACCCCAGGGTTGGTTACGTGGAACTCGTCAAAACTCGCAGTTTTGGCCTATTTCGGCCGGTTTTGTGTGCTATTCTTCACTGATTTTGGGTCGCGCTGTGATCTGAACGTTTCGGGAACCCCGTGGTTTGATTATGGGGAACTCATCAAAAATCGCATTTTTGGCCTATTATGGCCAGTTTTGTATGCTATTACTCACTGATTTTGGGTCCCGCTGCGATCCGAACGTTTCGGGAACCCTCGGGCCCGGTTACGTGGAACTCGTCAAAACTCCCAGTTTCGGCCTATTCTCGCTTGTTTTGTATGCTATTACTCACTGATTTTGGATCCCGCTGCGATCCGAACGTTTCGGGAACCCCGAGGTCCATTTACGGGGAACTCGTCAAAACTCACAGTTTTGGCCTATTTTGGATAGGTTTGTATGCTATTAGTCACTGATTTTGGGTCCCGTTGTGATCTGAACGTTTCGGGAACCCCGAGGTCCAGTTACGGGGAACTCGTCAAAAATCGTAGTTTTGGCCTATTATGGTCAATTTTGTATGCTATTACTCATTGATGTTGGGTCCCACTCCGATGCGAACGTTTTGGGAACCCCGTGGTCCGTTTATGTGGAACTCGCCCAAACTCGCAGTTTTGGCCTATTCCGGTCGGTTTTGTATGCTATTAATCACTAATTTTGGGTCCCGTTGTGTTCCGAACGTTTCGCGAACCCCGTGGACCGGTTACGGGGAACTCATCAAAAATCGCAGTTTTGCCCTACTGTGGCCAGTTTTGTATGCTCTTACTCACTGATTTTTGGTCCCGCTACATTCCGAATGCTTCGGGAACCCCGAGGTCCAGTTATGGGGAACTCGTCAAAACTCGTAGTTTTTGTCTATTCTCGCCAGTTTTGTAATAACTCACTGATTTTGGGTCCCGGTGTGATTCGAATGTTTTGGGAACACGAGGTCCAGTTACGTGGAACTCGTCAAAACTCGTAGTTTTGGCCTATTCTGGATAGGTTTGTATGCTATTAGTCACTGATTTCGAGTCCTCCTGCGATCCAAACGTTTCGGGAACCCCGGGGTCCGGTTACGTGGAACTCGTCAAAACTTGTAGTTTTGGCCTATTCCTGTTGGTTTTGTATGCTTTTAGTCACCTATTTTGGGTCCCACTATGATCTGAATGTTTTGGGAACCCCGTGGTCCGATTACGGGGAACTTGCTGATACGTCTCCATCGTATCTACTTTTCCGAACTCTTTTGCCCTTGTTTTGGACTCTAACTTGCATGATTTGAATGGAACTGACCCGGACTAACGCTGTTTTCAGCAGAGTTACCATGGTGTTGTTTTTGTGCAGAAATAAAAGTTCTCGGAATGACGTGAAAATTTACGGAGAATTTTTCTGAAATTGATGAAAAATACCTGCGCAAAGATCCACCGGAGGAGGTGTGCTAGTGGGCCACAAGCCCCTGGGCCGCGGCCACCCCACCCCCCCCCCCAGGCCGCGCCGTGAGGGCTTGTGGGGCCCACGTGGCACCACTGCCGCCAAACTCAGCTCTATTTATTTCGTCTCGCCCAGAAAAAAATTAGGGAGAAGGATTCATCGCGTTTTACAATACGTAGGTGCCGCCACCTCCTGTTCTTCATCTGGAGGGCAGATCTGGAGTCCGTTCTGGGCTCCGGAGAGGGGAAATCGTCGCCATCGTCATCATCAACCTTCCTCCATCGACAATTCCATGATGCTCTTCACCGTTTGTGAGTAATCTCATCGTAGGCTTGTTGGTCGGTGATTAGTAGGATGAGATCTATCATGTAATCGAGTTAGTTTTGACGGGGATTGATCCCTAGTATCCACTATATTCTAGATTGATGTTGCTACTAATTAGCTATGCTTAATGCTTGTCACTAGGGCCTGAGTGCCATGATTTCAGATCTGAACCTATTACATTGTCGCCAATATATGTGTGTTTTAGATCCTATCTTACAAGTTGTAGTCACCTACTAGGTGTTATGACCCGACAACCCCGGAGTGACAATAGCCGGAACAACTCCCGGAGATGACCATAGTATGAGGAGTTCATGTATTCACCACGTGTTAATGCGTTGGTCTGATTCTTTATTAAAACGAGAACCTTAATATCCCATAGTTTCCATTAGGACCCCGCTGCCACGGGAGGGATGGACAATAGATGTCATGCAAGTTCTTTTCCCTAAGCACGTATGACTACATACGGAATACATGTCTGCATTAGATTGACGAACGGGAGCTAGCTACATATCTCTCCGTGTTATAGATGTTACATGACGAATCACATCCGACACACTCATCCATCACCGATCTACTGCCTACGAGTCTTTTACTACTGGTCCTTGCTATGTTACTATGCTGCTACTGATGTTACTCTGTTGCTACTGTTGTTACTCTCTTGTCGCTACTACTGTCACTACTGTTGTTCCTTGCTACTACTGTCACTACTGTTGTTACTTTGCTGCTACTTGTTGCAAGACTTTTCTGGAGCCGTTGTCGGGTAAGAATAGTCCCCCGTCCACGTGCTATTTACTAGCGCCATTGATACAACAAGTTAGGAATAGTCTGCTGTCAACACATCTTTTTCTGACACCGTTGCTATCATACCACTTTGCTACTGATACTTTGCTTGCAGACACTAATCTTTCAGGTGTGGTTGAAATTGACAAACTCAGCTCCTAATACTTGAGAATATTCTTTCGCTTCCCTTTGTGTCGAATCAATAAATTTAGGTTGAATACTCTACCCTCGAAAACTGTTGCGATCCCCTACACTTGTGGGTTATCAAGACTATTTTCTGGCGTCGTTGCCGGGGAAGCAGAGCTATATTCTCTGAGTCACTTGGGATTGACGTCTGATGGTCACTATGAGGAATCCCAAAGATCAAAGAACTGAAATCTTGCCCTCTACTACGAGGAGAGGTAAGGAACTGCCATCTAGCTCTGCACTTGATTCACCTTCAGTTTTGAGTAAGTTTGCGACTTCGCCTCCTGCTAGAAATCTTGATATGTCGCCTGTGCTTGATTCTAATGTGCTTGATGATGCTACTTCTTCTGCCCATGATGCTTATGATGATGCTATGCTTGATACTATGCCTGATCATGCTATGCTTGATACTATGCCTGATGATGCTATGCTTGATACTATGCCTGATGATGCTATGCTTGATACTATGTCTGATGATGCTATGCTTGATACTATGCCTGATGATGCTATGCTTTGCCACTAGGTGCATTCCTTGATGCACAACTTGCTAGAGTTGCTGCTAGACGTGATGATACTTCTGAAACTGCTGATACTATTGAAGTAGAACCTGCTACTATGCCTGAATTGCCTGTTATGCCTGAACGTTATGTTATGGAGGGAGAGATAGCTGAGGACTTTCTTGCGTGTAAGGATAGTTATGATGTTGAGAGACTACTGCGCAAGTGGAAAGAAAAATCTCTGAACGCTAGGATGAAATACGACCCGAAGTTTGCTACTTCACCTATCTTTGTGACCGATAAGGATTATGAATTCTCTGTCGACCCTGGGTTAATCACTCTAGTCTAAACTGATCCTTTTTACGGTTATGAGTCTGAAACGTTGTAGCCGATCTTACCAAACTGCACGATATAGCCACCCTATTCACTAGTGAGGAAAAGGTCCGCCACTACTATATCCTCAAGTTGTTTCCTTTCTCGCTAAAGGATGACGCTAAGACCTGGTTCACTTCTCTTGCTCCTGGTTGTGTGCGTAGCCCCCAGAATATGGTCTGTTACTTCTTTGAAAAATATTTCCCTGCCCATAAGAAGCAAGCTGCCTTGTAGGAAATATACAACTTTTCTCAAGCTGAGGAAGAGAATCTCCCACAAGCTTGGGGGAGGCTCATCCAGCTACTAAATGCTTTGCCTGATCACCCTCTTAAGGAGAATGAAATACTTGATATCTTCTATAATGGACTTACCGATGCTTCCAAAAACCACTTAGATAGTTGTGTCGGTTTTGTTTTTAGGGAACGAATTGTAAAACAAGCTGAGATTCTATTGAATAACATCTTGTGCAATGAGAATGCTTGGACTATTCCCGAACCACCTCCTAAGCCAACTCCGAAGAAAAGAGGTATTCTATTCCTCAGTCCTGAAGATATGCAAGAAGCCAAGAAATCTATGCGAGAGAAAGGCATTAAATCTGAAAATGTAAAAAATCTACCACCTATCGAAGAGATCCATGGTCTTGATAACCCGGTACAGGTAGTAGACTGTGTAGGTTTGATGAGAGTGATATTCCTTTTGATAAACCTGCTAGCTTATGCCTGGATGAATTTGATAACTTTGTTGCCAAACAACAAAGCTTCAATGATTATGTTAGCAGACAATTGGAATAGAATGCTCGTATGCTTAGTCATTTAAGTGCTTGTGTGGACAGAAATGTCAATGATCTAAAGCTTCTGAGTAAACATGCCTCTATGGTTACTACTCAAGTAGAACAAGTACTTAAAGCTCAGAATGACTTGCTCAATGAGTTGAATACAATTCTATCAGAGTCGTTACTAGAGGCGGTAGAATGACCCAGGAACCTTTGTGTCCTGAGGGTCATCCTAGAAAGAAGAAGAAAGATGATAGGGATTTGCATGCTAGCAACCCTGTTGCTGCTACCCCTGAGAGTCCAAACGATGCCTCTGTCTCTGATGCTAAAACACAATCTGGTGATGAACATGAGCCTAATGATGATATCAATAGTGATGTTCATGTTGATGCTCAACCTAGCAATGATAAGGATGTGGGGATTGAACCTGTTGATCTTGATAACCCACATCCTAAGAATAAGAGATACGATAAGAATGACTTCACTGCTAGGAAGCATGGTAAAGAAAGGGAACCATGGGTTCAGAAACCCATGCCCTTTCCTCCCAAACCATCCAAGAAAAAGGATGATGAGGATTTTGAGCGATTCGTTGAAATGATCAGACTTGTCTTTCTGCAAATGTGTTTGATAGATATGCTCAAAATGTCTCTGTATGCTAAGTACATGAAAGATATTGTGACTAATAATAGGAGGATACCTGAGGTTGAGATTTCCACCATGCTTGCTAACTATACCTTCAAGGGTGGAACTCCTAAGAAACTAGATGATCCTGGTGTGCCCACTATACCTTGCTCCATTAAAGGCAACTACGTTAGAACTGCTTTATGTGACCTTGGAGCCGGTGTTAGTGTTATGCCTATCTCTCTTTATCGTAGACTTGAACTGGATAAGTTGACACCCACTGAAATCTCCCTGCAAATGGCCGACAAATCAACTGCTTTCCCTATCGGCATTTGCCAGGATGTGCCTATTGTGGTTGCTAATGTCACTATCTTAACAAACTTTGTTATCTTGGATATTCCTGAGGACGATGCCATGGCGGTCATCCTCGGAAGACCCTTTTTAAACACTGCAGGGGCTGTTATAGAATGCAACAAAGCCAATGTCACTTTCCATGTCAACGGTAATGAGCATACGGTGCACTTTCCGAAGAAACAATATCGAGTACATTGCATCAATGCTATCGAAAAAACTTCATCGATACTTATTGGGAGCTTTGAATGCCCTATTCCTCGTGTCAAGATGAAGTACTACCTCCGTCCCGATGTATAAGTCATTCGCGTAGTTCTAGATCGATAATTTAACTATTTAAATATGAATCATATGTGACAAGAAATATATATTTAGAAACTACATTCGTGTAGAAATCTAGTGCTATATTTTTTATGACATATAAAACATATTTAATTCCTCAAATCGGTGACCTAGAACTACGCGAATGACTTATATACCGGGACGGAGGGAGTATGATTTGCTTGTTGGGGAGATACACATCCCCATTGAGGTGACCTAGTGACTATTCGAAAATTCTTCGTTCTCTTTCGCGATTGGAAAAGGTTTGTCAAAGAAGCTTGATCAACCTCACTAACGGATTTCTTTCGATGACCATGAGATGGATGAATCGAGGAGTCACAAACCTCTGTTCCAAGCTTTCACTTTAGGTTGCTTAGAAGAAAAATGATAGATTTAGTTTAGTTTTTCCTGTTTTCTGTTTTAGCATCCGGTAGAAAAGTACCCCAAAAATAAAAGTTCTCCGAACGTCCTGAAAATCAAGTATGATTTTTTCTGGAATTTTTGAAAAATTCTGAGACAAAGAGCTTGTCTGGGGGCTGCACTAGTGGGCCACAAGCCCTGACGGCGCAGGCCCCCCCTGGCCGCGCCACCCAGGCTTGTGGGGCCCACAGGCATCCCCTCCACTCATTCTTGCTCTCATCTGGTTCTCCTACCTCCAGAAAAAATCGTTTCGCAGCTCAAACCCGTGTTCTTGCTCCTCTTGCTGGGATTTTCGATCTCTTTGCTCAAATCACCGTTTTCCGAACTGTTTTGGGGAAATTACTCCTTGGTAAGTGACTCCTCCATTGGTCCAATTAGTTTTTGCTCTAGTGCCTTATACTCCGCGTATTTTTGCTGCCTTGGTGACGATGTTCTTGAGCTTTCCATGCTGATTTTAGCTGGTCCCAAGTAGTTTTGGTGCATAATATGGCCTCTAGCACTTGTGGGAGTAGTTGCTACGAGTTTCGTTGAGCCTTGTTCACTTTTCCTTAGAATCACTAAAAATTTCAGAAATTTTCAGATATAGAAAGGGAAAAAATGAGGAGGTTCTTCAGAGGCTCTTCAAGCCGTGACCCCAAGGATGATGGGAGTGAGAAGAAGCCCAAGTATGTGGTTCCTCGAGTCGCAGAAGTTCGAGCTTGCGAGTGGCCAAGCGACGTGTTCTTACGCGCCGCTGGAATTTATGGGGACTTTTATCACTTGGTGGAAAATGCAGGCCTTACCGCCTTCGTTGAAGATAAGTGTCTGCAATACCTCCTCCTCACTAATATCTTCGTACAAAGCTTTAACTTCTACCTGAGGAAGAATCCTCCTATGGTTGAGTTTAAACTTTACGATATCCCCCAGCGCATGTCACTCCAGGATTTTTGCAATGTTTGCAAATTACCTTACGTTGGGGATATTCATGAACCTCGTCCACGGGACTTGGAAGCTTTCATCGGTACAATTGTTGTAGGAGAGCAGAGAGGAGTGTCTTGCGCTAGAGCTGCTAGCATTCATTTTCCCGTGCTTCGGTACTTCTCACTATTTGTGGGAAAATGTTTGATTGGCCGTGGGAAAGCTGGGTCACTTAGTTCCCCAGATCTTGCGGTGTTGCACGAAGCCCTTTATAACGATAAAACTTATAGCTTGGGCGCCATAGTAGCTCAACGGTTGAACCTGAACTGTTCTAAAGGTGTTGTCTATAGAGGTATTTATGCTACCCGTCTTGCCAGACACTTTGAGATACCCATTAGGCTGGAGGAAGAAGAAGAGGTTCTTCTTCCCGAGAGATATCTAGATTACAATAGCATGGTTTGCCATGACTTTCTTGATAGAGATATAAGTAGAAGGATGATTTATAACCTGGTGTTTAGTCAGGGTACTCGTGAGACTATTACTTTGCCTCCTCCTTCTTTGTTCAACCTTCCTGCAGGCAGGTACATTATCATGCCCTCGGACATCTACGCATATTGGGGCTTAGCCCAACCACAGGTGTCCGTGCCCGAGCCACCAGTCGAGTACCAGACGCCAGTTTATCAGTGGGAGCCAGAGGAGCTCACACGGCAGTGGCATCCTCAGTCCACTCCGGTGTATCCCGGAGCTGGTTATTTCCCTCCATGGGAGTAGACCAACTTAGGCCAAAAGCCTAAGCTTGGGGGAGTACGTGTTCTCACCGACTTTACATTCTTGCTTATGCTTTCACTTTGTTAGCCGGTGTTCACACTTTGCCACTGTATCATCCATGCTAGTTTATTTTCTTTTTCTCCTTTTCTTTTCGTGTGTCTGTCTAGTTTGAGAAAACCCAAAAAGATTTTCTTTTTATTCTTTTGCTTGTTGGGAGCTTTCCCGTGTAAATAGTTTTCTTTTTCTTTGGGTCAAGGTAGAAGATATTGGTTACAATGTTTAGTGGCTCTTGCATGCATACTTGTTTAGCTTTCAAAGAGCCATATTACTTTGTCTTCTCCTTTGTGTCTGCCTGTAGATTCCAGCTTTAGTCCAATGCACGAGCACTCTTATTATTGTTCACATCGTTCGGTCGTGCAAGTGAAAGGCAATAATGATGATATATGATGAAGTGACTCAGCCTAAAAAAGCTCGTATGAACTCAATCTATTTTGTTTTTGTAAATATGACTATCTCATCATGCCTGATTTAGCTTGTTGTGAGAGAAACATGTTTGCAATGACAACTTAGAGATCATAGTTGCTTATGCCATGCTTACTTAGCTAGGATCTTATAATGGTTTGTCTTGGATGCCCACATGAATGTTGAGATGACTATGTTGTAGTATGATAGGATGGTATCCTCCTTTGAATGACTCAAGTGGCTTGACTTGGCGCATGTTTACGCATGTAGTTGAAACAAAATCAACGTAGCCTCTATGATATTCATGTTCATGGTGATTTATGTCCTACTCATGCTTGCACTCAATGTTAGTTAATCTCAATGCATTTTGATGACTGTTGTTGCTCTCTAGTTGGTCGCTTCCCAGTCTTTTGCTAGCCTTCACTTGTACTAAGCGGTAATACTGCTTGTGCATCCACTCCCATAAACCCAAAGTTGTTCCATATGAGTCCACAATACCTACCTACATGTGGTATCTACCTGCCGTTCCTAGTAAATTTGCATGTGCCACTCTCTAAACCTTCAAGAAATAATCTGTTTTGCATGCCCAAACCGCTCATGTGGTGACAGGGGGCTATCACTATCTTCCATGCTAGGCGTGTTATCCTCGATATGTGTTTATTCACTATCATTCACGAGAAAGGGGCCGGTAATTGGAATTCCTAGTTCCATGCTCAAATCGAAAAGATAATTGCAAACAAAACTCCCCCAGGATTGATGTTGATATGGATGGTACCCGAGAATTCGGCTAGCTGTGGAGTGTGATTGATTGGTGGTGGGGGAGTCAAAACTTTACTTTTCTGTTTGGGAGCCGCCTAGCATGTGTAGTGTGGAAGATGTTGAGAACTCTTAGTCATTGCGTTGACAATGAAAGCATGCCACCCAAAATTATTATCTGTGTTTTAAAAGCTTGAGCTCTGGCACCTCTACAAATCAATGCTTCCCTCTGCGAAGGGCATGTCTATTTATGTTCATGTTGAGTCATCCTCCTCTTATAAAAACACTAATTAGAGAGCACCTCTGTCATTTTTATGCTTTGCTTTTAATTGCGTTGAGTATGACTGTGACTGGATCTTCTTTGCCTTGAATTACAATGTTTAGTCAGCCCTTGGTCTTTGAAGGTGCTCTGCATTTAAGTTTTGTGGTCTCAGAAAGAGCTAGTGAGATATCATCTGTTTGTACTGCTTCATGTTGTTTTGATTGAAGTGTTGACATTTGAGGCTTATTATTATTTGCTCGCTAGTTGATTATGACATTGATATGAGTTTACCGTGAGACCTAGATGTTATTTGCTTATGTGGTTTGCTTGTGATCTTGCTGAAATTCTGGTTATGAGTTAGACATAGTTGCAACCACAAGATCAAACAGAGTTCATCAAAGTTTTTCTTTTGTCTCTTTCAGTTTGTGAACTGAATTGCTTGAGGACAAGAAAGGCTTTAAGCTTGGGGGAGTTGATACGTCTCCGTCGTATCTACTTTTCCGAACTCTTTTGCCCTTGTTTTGGACTCTAACTTGCATGATTTGAATGGAACTAACCCGGACTAACGTTGTTTTCAGCAGAATTGCCACGGTGTTATTTTTGTGCAGAAATAAAAGTTCTCGGAATGACCTGAAAATTTACGGAGAATTTTTCTGGAATTAATGAAAAATACATGCGCAAAGATCCACTTGAGGAGGTGTGCCAGTGGGCCACAAGCCCCTGGGCCGCGGCCACCCCCCCCCCCCCCCCCCCCAGGCCGCGCCGTGAGGGCTTGTGGGGCCCACGTGGCACCACCGCCCCCAAACTCAGCTCTATTTATTCCGTCTCGCTCGGAAAAAAAACAAGGAGAAGGATTCATCGCGTTTTACGATACGGAGGCGCCGCCACCTCCTGTTCTTCATCTGGAGGGCAGATCTGGAGTCCGTTCTGGGCTCTGGAGAGGGGAAATCGTCGTCATCGTCATCATCAACCTTCCTCCATCGACAATTCCATGATGCTCTTCACCGTTAGTGAGTAATCTCGTCGTAGGCTTGCTGGACGGTGATGAGTTGGATGAGATCTATCATGTAATCGAGTTAGTTTTGATGGGGATTGATCCCTAATATCCACTATGTTCTACATTGATGTTGCTACTACTTGGCTATGCTTAATGCTTGTCACTAGGGCCTGGGTGCCATGATTTCAGATCTGAACCTATTATGTTGTCGCCAATATATGTGTGTTTTAGATCCTATCTTGCAAGTTGTAGTCACCTACTATGTGTTATGACCCAGCAACCCCGGAGTGACAATAGCCGGAACCACTCCCGGAGATGACCATAGTATGAGGAGTTCATGTATTCACCACGTGTTAATGCGTTGGTCCGGTTCTTTATTAAAAGGAGAACCTTAATATCCCGTAGTTTCCATTAGGACCCCGCTGACATGGGAGGGATGGACAATAAATGTCATGCAAGTTCTTTTCCCTAAGCACGTATGACTACATACGGAATACATGCCTACATTAGATTGACGAACGGGAGCTAGCTACATATCTCTCCGTGTTATAGCTGTTACATGATGAATCACATCCGGCACACTCATCCATCACCGATCCACTACCTACGAGTCTTTTACTACTGGTCCTTGCTACGTTACTTTGCTACTACTATTGTCGCTACTGCTGTTACTCTGTTGCTACTGTTGTTACTCTATTGTCGCTACTGCTGTCACTACTGTTGTTCCTTGCTACTGCTGTCACTACTGTTGTTACTTTGCTGCTACTTGTTGCAAGACTTTTCTGGAGCCGTTGCCAGGGAAGAATAGTCCCCCGTCCACGTGCTATTTACTAGCACCATTGATACAACAAGTTAGGAATAGTCCGCTGTCAACAGATCTTTTTCTGACACCGTTGCTACCATACCACTTGGCTACTGATACTTTGCTTGCAGACACTAATCTTTCAGGTGTGGTTGAAATTGACAAACTCAGGTGCTAATACTTTAGAATATTCTTTCGCTTCCCTTTGTGTCGAATCAATAAATTTGGGTTGAATACTCTACCCTTGAAAACTGTTGCGATCCCCTACACTTGTGGGTTATCACTCGCCAAAAATCGTAGTTTTGGCCTATTGTGTCCAATTTTGTATGCTATTAGTCATTGATTTTGGGTCCCGCTGCGATCCGAAGGTTTCGGGAACCCCGGGTCCGGTTACGGGGAACTCGTCAAAACTCGTAGTTTTGGTCTATTCCAGCCAGTTCTCTATGCTATTACTCGCTGATTTTGGGTCTCGCTGTAATCCGAATGTTTCGGGAACCCCATGGACCGGTTAGGGGGGACTCGTCAAAACTCACAGTTTTGGCCTATTCTCACATGTTTTGTAAGCTATTAGTCACTGATTTTGGGTCCTCATGCGATCCAAATGTTTTGGGAACCCCGGGATCCGGTTACGTGAAACTCGTCAAAACTCGCGGTTTTGGCCTATTTCGACCAGTTTTTTATGCTATTCCTCACTGATTTTGGGTCCCGTTGTGATCCGAACGTTTCGGGAACCCCGTGGTCCGGTTACGGGGAACTCGTCAAAAATCGCAGTTTTGGCCTATTATGGACAATTTTGTATGCTATTACTCATAGATTTTGAGTCCCGCTGCGATCCGAACGTTACGGGAACCCCGGGGTTCGGTTACGGGGAACTCGTCAAAATAGTAGTTTTGGCCTAATCCGGCCGGTTTTGTATGCTATTTGTCACTGATTTCGGGTCCCGTTGTGATCCAAACGTTTTGGGACCCCGTGGACCGGTTACGGGGAACTCATCAAAAATCGCAGTTTTGGCCTATTTGTGGCCAGTTTTGTATGCTATTACTCACTGATTTTGGGTCCCGCTGCATTCCAAATGTTTCAGGAACCCCAAGGTCCGGTTACGGGGAACTCATAAAAACTCGCAGTTATTGTCTGTTCTCGAGAGTTTTGTATGCTATTACTCACTGATTTTGGGTCCCGCTGCGATTCGAATGTTTCGGGAACCCGAGGTCCGGTTACGTGGAACTCGTCAAAACTCCCAGCTTGGGCCTATTCTGGATAGGTTTGTATGCTATTAGTCACTGATTTTGGGTCCTCTAATGTCTACTACACAACTTTCTCCTTGTAGACGTTGTTGGGCCTCCAAGTGTAGAGGTTTGTAGGACAGTAGCAATTTTGCCTCAAGTGGGTGACCTAAGGTTTATCAATTCGAGGGATGCGTAGGATGAAGATGGTCTCTCTCAGGCAACCCTGCAACCAAATAACAAAGAATCTCTTGTGTCCCCAACACACCCAATACAATGGTAAATTATATGGATGCACTAGTTCGGCGAAGAGATCGTGATACAAGTGCAATATGGATAGTAGATATAGGTTTTTGTAATCTGCAATTATAAAGACAGCAAGGTAATTAATAATAAAAGTGAGCACGAACGGTATTGCAATGCGTCGAAACAAGGCCTAGGGTTCATACTTTCACTAGTAGAAGTTCTCTCAACAATGATAACATAATTGGATCATATAACTAGCCCTCAACATGCAATAAAGAGTCACTCCAAAGTCACTAATAGCGGAGAACAAACGGAGAGATTAATGTCGGGTACGAAACCACCACAAAGTTATTCTTTCTGATCGATCTATTCAAGAGTCCGTAGTAAAATAACACGAAGCTATTCTTTCCGTTCAATCTATCCTAGAGTTCGTACTAGAATAACACCTTAATACACACATCAACCAAGACCCTAATGTCACCTAGATACTCCATTGTCACCTCAAGTATCCGTGGGCATGATCATACGATATGCATCACACAATCTCGGAATCATCTATTCAACCAACACATAGAACTTCAAGGAGTGCCCCAAAGTTTCTACCGGAGAGTCAAAACGTGTGCCAACCCATATGCATAGGTTCCCGATGTCACGAAACCTGCAAGTTGATCACCAAAACATACATCAAGTACTCACATGAATATCCCATTGTCACCAAAGATAGACACGTGCAAGACATACATCAAGTGTTCTTAAAGACTCAATCCGCTAAGATGACTTCAAAGGGGAAACTTAATTCATTACAAGAAGGGAGAGGGGGAAGAACATCATAGGATCCAACTATAGTAGCAAAGATCGTGGTACATCGAGATCATGACATCTCAAGAACACGAGAGAGAGAGAGAGAGAGATCAAACACATAGCTACTGGTACATACCCTCGGCCCCGAGGGAGAACTACTCCCTCCTCATCATGGAGATCGCCGGAATGATGAAGATGGCCACTGGAAATGGATTCCCCCTCCGGTAGGGTGCTGGAACGGGCTCCCGATTGGTTTTTGGTGGCTACAAAGGCTTGCGGTGGAGGAACTCCCGATCTAGGTTTATTTCTGGAGGTTTCTGTATTTATAAGACTAGATGACATCGAGAACAAGTCAGGGGGACCGACGAGGGAGTCACGAGCCCCCCATGCGCGCCCGGGGGGGTGGGCGCGCCTCCCTGGCTCATGGCTTCCTCGGGACTCCTCTGCGGTATCTTTTTCTTCTAGTATTTTTGATATTTTCCATAAAAAATCACGGGGAAAGTTTTATTCCATTTGGACTCCTTTTGATATTCCTATCTCAAAAAGGTCAAAAACAAGGAAAAAACACGAACTGGCACTGGACTCTAGGTCAATAGGTTAGTCCCAAAAATAATATAAAATAGCATATTCATGCGTATAAAACATCCAAAGTTGATAATATAATAGCATGGAACGATCAAAAATTATAGATACGTAGATACGTTGGAGACGTATCAAGTATCCCCAAGCTTAATTCCTGCTCGTCCTCGAGTAGGTAAATTATAAAAACAGAATTTTTGATGTGGAATGCTACCTAACATATATTGTGGCATGAATATTCAGATCCATATGATTCAAGACAAGAAGTTTAATGTTGACATAAGAACAATAATACTTTAAGCATACTAACAAAGCAATCATGTCTTCTCAAAATAACATGGCCAAAGAGAGTTATCCCTACAATATCATATAGTTTGGCTATGCTCCATCTTCCCCACACAATGTATTTAAATCATGCACAACCCCGATATTAGTCAAGCAATTGTTTTCACACTTTTACTTTCTCAAACTTTTCAACTCTCATGCAATACATGAGCATGAGCCTTGGATATAGCACTATAAGTGGAATAGAATATGGTGGAGGTTGTGAGGCAAAAAGGAGGAGATGGTCTCACATCATCTAGGCGTATCAACGGGCTATGGAGATTCCCATCAATAGATATCAATGTGAGCGAGTAGGGATTGCCATGCAACAGATGCACTAGAGCTATAAGTGTATGAAAGCTCAAAAAGAAACTAAGTGGGTGTGCATCCAACTCGCTTGCTCACGAAGACCTAGGGCAATTGAGGATGCCCATCATTGGAATAAACAAGCCAAGTTCTATAACGAAAATTCCCACTAGTATATGAAAGTGACAATATATGAGACTCTCTATCATGAAGATCATGGTGATACTTTGAAGCACAAGTGTGGTAAAGGATAGTAGCATTGTCCCTTCTCTCTTTCTCTCTTTTTTTTGTTTGGGCTCTTTGGCCTCTCTTTTTTCATTTTTTTCATTCATTTTTTTGGGTGGGCTCTTTGGCCTCTTTTATTTTATTTTTATTTTAATTCCGGAGTCTCATCCCAACTTGTGAGGGAATCATAGCTTCCGTCCTTTCCTCACATGGGACAATGCTCTAATAATGATGATCATCACACTTTTATTTACTTACAACTCGAAACTTAGAACAAGATATGACTCCATATGAATGCCTCCGGCAGTGTACCGGGATGTGCAATGACTCATGAGTGACATGTATGAAAGATATGAACGGTGGCTTTGCCACAAATACAATGTCAACTACATGATCATGCAAAGCAATATGACAATGATGATGCGTGTCATAATGAGCGGAACGATTGAAGTTGCATGGCAATATATCTCAGAATGGCTATGAGAATGCCATGATGGGTAGGTATGGTGGCTGTTTTGAGGAAGGATATTGTCACATCCCTAACCCTTAAGCAAGTTAGCCTTGTGCTCATGTCTTCTTTGCATTTGCATCTAAGAATTTTCAACAAGAACAAGAAAGTGGCAAAGGAAAAACTCAAAACCCTAGCCACTACTTTAAATAAAGAAAATCTCAAACTAGTTAAAATCAATGAACCCAAAATGGCCTCAAGAAATGTTCAAACTTTCTGATAAATCATGAAAGTAAATGAGCATTGCAGAAAACTATTTTCTTGACACTTTAAGCATTTTAAATTAATGCAAAAGCCACTGGTTTCAAACTTTAAATTTGAAATCAGAAACTATAAATTTTCAAAAATGTTGAAAACTTTGGAAATGGTTGGGAATATTATAACAAATATTCAGGTGTGTTTAAAATAATTTTTACCACCCTTTTGGAGCTGAAATAAATAGCAAATCAATGTCAGAAATTAAAACAGAAACAAAAACTGAAAAAAAAAGGGAAAAGAGTTACGTGTCGCCTAGCCTGGCCCGGCCCATCCCAGCTCATGTCGTCTCCCTCGCGCCAGTAGGAGCAGGAGGTGGCCGCCGCCTTCTCCGGCGCGGCCACGCACCTGTGCGCCTGCCTGGCCGCCGCCTCGCGCTGGCAAGGCCGGGGATAAGCTCCCCGAGGCCACCGCTATCCATTCCCATCGTCGGCTCTCTCCCTCCTCCCGGATCTCTTCCTCCTTCCTGCTGCCGCCATTGGAGCCAAGCAAAGCTCGAGCTGCCCGTGCCCCTAGCCTTAGCCTCCTCTTGCTGAGCGTGCCATTAGCTCCGCCTCGTCGCGCCGGTCCTCTCTGCAGAAGCCGAAGCTTCCCCGAGCTCTGCATCACCCCCAACGCCATCGTCTTCCACGTCCGGCCGCCGGAACTCTCCCGTCGATTCGCTCCCTCCGGCGCACCCCCGAGCCCCTCAGCAGCACCATCGGAACCGCCGTGAGCTCGTCGTCGTTTCCCCTCTCGCCCCACGCTCTTCCGTGCATCGTAGCCCCGTTCCCCACCAAGGTCGAGAGCTTCTCGCCGCCGGTCATGTCGTCGCCGTCGCTGTGGTGTTTGATCCACGCGCTCGAGCTAGGGATCGAGCTCCTGGAGCCTCCAGGAGCGTGATGAGCCCTCCAGCTGCCCTCCCCATGCCCTAGAGCCATCTCTCATAGAAGGCCGAGCTTCGGCCGCCGCTTCGGCTCGTCGCCGGCGCCTCTTCCGGCGACCCTAGCCACCCCTGATGCCCCTGCCAGATCGGCCACTTCGCCAGCATTCCGTAGCTGCAAACCGCGTTCGAATTGGTGTTGTGCAGCGCCGTTTAGGTCGTCTCCGGCGAGCCCTCCGCCGCGGGCTTGGTCGCCGGCGACCACCCTCCGGTGGGCGTCGACGTGGCCGACCATTAGGGCGTAATTGCCCTCCCCTCAATCGCTGCCAGAGGGCCCCACGCCTGGTCAAACCCCAATTAGGGGCTGGTCAGCGCGGGATTAGTCCCAGAGAGGCTGACCAGTGGGGCCCCCCTGTCAGGTTTGACCTGAACAGGTCGGCTGACCTGCTGACGTCAGTCTGATGCAATAAAGAGAGTTATCAGTATAGAAATAATTCCAGGAAATTGCTAAAACTTGTAAAAATCATAGAAATTAATCTGTAACTCCAATGAAAATAATTTATATATGAAAAAGTATCAGAAAAATTCAAGGATTCTGATTATGCTATTTTCAACTATGTTTGAAAAAGTTACAGAACCCTAACATGAAGAATAAGGATTAATTCAACTCTTATAACTACTTTACAAATGGAATTTGGAAAATATTCAAATTTCATTATGAATGCCATGATCACACACTGTCCTAACTACAAATCAGTACATTAACATGACATTTCATGCATGCTAACATCAAGTTGATCGGAGCATCAGGTCGGATCAATTAAACCGGTATCCAAGAATACCCCGTTTGAATTGCTATTCGAATGTGATTCGAATCAACTCTAAACCTAATACATGTTGAAAATAATAACTTATCACTTTGCATTCTCATGCCATGCTCATGCATCATTTTGATTGCATATGATTGTTATTGAATGTTTCCATTCATTTTGGTAGGCTCCGCACCCCCGGATTCCACCGGATATCCGTTTGACGGATATCGTTCCTCCTCTGAGCAACAAGGCAAGCAACCCTTTTGATCATCCCGATAATTCCCATGTTCTTGCTCCTGCACTTATTTATTGCATTAGGATCAAATGCTACAACTGCTTTTGCCACGTTAGTTGAACCCACTTCCTTTGCATGACCTAACCTTGTCACAGTAAATAGCCGAACCTTGCAACCTAGCATACCAGATAGTTGATTGAGCTATAATGTGCCTTATCCTGCTATGCATGCTATGCTTAGAGTTGCGTATGGTCTGTCATCTGGGAGATGAACAGAATTGTGAGAATGTGTTCGGTGAGCAAAGGTTGTGTGTTGAACTTGATTTGGTAAAGGTACCGGTGAAAGGCTGTGTAGGAGTACATGGCGGGTTGTTTCATTGGAACCGTCCTTAGGAACTGAGTTCCGTGTATGTAATCCAAGACTAGATACTACCACATGCTGGGCCCTGAAATATGACCCCGCTCGGCCTATTAATCGCGTAGTACTCGGTCCAGGAGTTGCAAGTAGTTTCTGGTGTTTATAGTAATGCTGGAGGCCGTGCATGGTGCTGACCTGAGAGGTGGGCCGTGATGCGGTAGGCAGTGGCACGGTGTACCAAGTGGCACACGGATGGTGGGCTTGGGAACCCTGCGCACATCATTTGAGGCCGTGGCCGAAACCTCGGCCGGACTTCCGTACGGGTTACTCTCAGATAGGCGATAAACCTGGACTAGGTACTAGTGTGGTTAACAGTCGTGGCCGACTCCCTCGCTGGGCTTCCGCTTGAAGGTTGCCGAGGTGCGTGACGTGCACATGGCGATAAGTGGCGAGAGCGTGTGTGACGAAGTACACCCCTGCAGGGTTATGATCTATTCGAATAGCCGCGTCCGCGGATATGGACTACTTGGAGACATATGTTGTTCATAGATAACTTCAATGGCTACTCATAAAATTGCCAAGATAAGCGTGAGTGTCGTGGACGGCATTTCCGTAGGGAGACGGAATGATTCCACGATAGTGTATTGTTGTGGTGTTAGTGGACTCGTGTGCGAGAAATCAAGTTGTCAAATTATTTAAAAATGCAAGTTGTCTAGCCACAAGTCAAATGCTGGCTTTCCGCATGAAACCCCACAATACCTTTTGATACCTTGCATGAGTAGTTAGTTATCCTAAAGTCTTGCTGAGTACCTTCGTACTCATGTTTGCTTAATACATGTTGCAGAGGTTGCTAATGACCCTAATGGAGGGTTCTTCGTAGACATCGACGACGACGAGTAGCTGGTGTCCCAGCTACGATCTGGCCCTACGTTGGATCTGTAGTATAGTCAGGCCATGTGCCATCTAGTTGCCCTGTCTGTACTCGGACAGTTTAAACTCTTCCGCTGGCTTGTAACTGAATGACTTCTATTATGGGTCGTGAGACCCTTAATGTAATATTATGTGTGTGGCTCTTCCGAGCCTCTTAAATAAAGCTTGTATGTTTATGGTTATGTTGTGATGCCATCGATGTATCTATACATATCGGTATGCCATGCGTACGTGTGTCGTACTTGATATGTATGGGGTTCGATTACCTAGTCGTGAACTTTAGTAGCACTCCTTACAAGGAAATGCCCCTTTGTGATCCAACGAGCCTTGGTAGTTCGCTACTGCTCCGGACACATTGGTTGACCGGCATGTGTCCTTCTTAGCTGCTGTGTTTGTCCCCTTTGGGGAAATGTCACGCGATGTAAAGACGCAAACGGTCCCGGCTAAGGTAAGGCTGCAGCCGTGGAGTTAACTGTGCGTGAGACCACAAAGGGATGTGATGTGTTACAGGCTGGATACCTATGGCTTAGGATCGGGGTCACGACAGCGTTGGTATCAGAGCCTGACTGACTGTAGGATTACTAAGCCAAACTGGTCGAAGTTGAGTCTAGAATTGCTTTAGTTATATATAAGGGAATTGTTTGTGGAAGGGAACGTAAGACTCTTGTTCTCTTCTCAAGTTATTTCTATTCTGGTCATTCTCGTCTTTTCTGCGGGAATTAAGGACTAGGTTACTCATCTTCTCCTAGGCTCGTGTTTCTGATCGGTAGATTATAGGACTACGGGTCAAGAGACATTGGGTTTCTTTATTCCTAGGAAGCAGGAAGTAAGTTTGATGATCAGAGAGTTGAACTTGATAGTTGAGTGGTTACGCTATTCCATTTTGGGTTGTCTCAAAATTTGTTTTTGAGCATTTACGGCCGTTATGCTGCCCAATTTTGTATTCGGAGCTCTAATGCTTTTGCATTACTCTCTGTTTACAGATGCCTGACCGTCCTTCTCGTCAGGTGGTACGTCTGACCAGGTGCATTGATGTGCCGGGTCATACGGCCATGCTGGTCAGGGTGATGTCGGTGTGCGGTTACCGCTGGTACCCCGAGTACACAGTGGAGGAACAGTACCGAGACTTCAACCAGAGCCAGTACATCTGCACTGTTAGGGTATTTCCAGACTACCCTGGAGCTGAGAAGCCAATCCATTGGTCCTATGGGTTGGGGGTCACCGTTGACATGGCAGTGCAAGATGCTGCCTATTCAATGCTGACCATTATGAGAGCGAGACATGCACTGCTGCAGAATTCAGAGTTCTGCTATGTTCCGGCCTCTCAGCCTGGTGAAGAGGGATACCTCGCTGGAGTCTATTTTGATTCTTCTATGGAGGATCCACTACTGCAGTCCACTGTTGAGATGCTAGAGAACAGAGACAGGGATGCTCGTGCTCTCCGCATGGAGCTTTATGCTACCCGTGCCCGTCTGTGGACAGCTTTGACGCAGCTGGCACCGGTAGTCCAGACAGGGTATGGAGAGATGGAGATGCTGAACCCTGTTAGGACCCATCTTCCGGCCCACGTTGACTGGCCAGCTATAGGAGGAGTCACACCTCTTCGGGGACCCCTCTTACCACCAGTCAGGGGACCAAGGCCACATCCGTGTCCGTATGGATCCCAGGGATCTCAGGCTAGAGTGTTTCCTGATCCGCAGGTTGAGCTTCCAGGTCATGGAGGCAATCTCTATGAGGTGTTTTATGCGGATGCCTGAGCTGTGAGCGGAAGGATAGTATGGTAGTAGCCGTACGTTCACAGTCCTGCATGACTTGTGAAGTATGCATGTAATGTGAAATGAATTCCGGAGGCCTAGATAAATAATGTATAGGAAGCTTGTAAGCCTCTGATGAGTAGTTTCATAATTTCAGTAGTTTGCTCTTTGGTTAAGGTTGTACTGAACTATGTAAGGGTGTGTATGAACCATGGTGTATATATAGCAGTTGCTTGTTACCATGCTGTTCGGATATTCATTTCCGCATTCCGTGTGTTCAGTACATTCTTAATCCATAGCTAGTATTGATATGATGTTGGTCTAAGCTATGAGTTTGTTTGTCAGGATGGTGTTCACCAGGTTGAACCGTGCCCCTGCTCATGAGCAAGGTGAGGGTAGTCAAGCGTCGCAGGAAGACCTGCCTCACCCACCTTCTCTGGTGGAAGTGATGCTTGAGGCAGAGAGAAACAAAAGGGAAACCAACCGACTGCTAGAGCGTATTGAGCAGAATACGGCTCGACAGCCTAGGAATGCTGCAGTGTCCCTCAATGACTTTGTGAAGCTGAATCCTCCAAAGTTTCATCATTCTGTCGATCCCCTCGACGCTGATGACCGGCTGTGCAGCATCTCACGCAAGATTCGCTCTGCGAATGTGTCTGAGGCCGACAAGGTGACCTTTGCGGCGTATTTCCTGGAAGGACCCACCAATCTGTGGTGGGAGAATTTTGAAGCTATGCGTCCCGCTGAACCAGTGGCCACATGGGCAGACTTCAGTGCAGCTTTTCATCTGCACCATATTCCGGAGGGCCTGATGGACAGAAAGAGAGAGGAGTTCTGTGCCTTCACTCAGGGCAAGTTGTCTGTGGATGCCTATAGCCGCGAGTTCGGTAACCTCGCCCGCTATGCAACAGAGGAGGTGTCTACTGACGCCAAGAAGCAAGCAAGGTTTCGTAAGGGTCTGAGCCCTGAGCTCCGTCGTGATCTGCGCCTCCATGAGTGTGCAAGTTTTCAAGCCCTAGTCAACAAAGCGATCAGTGCCGAGACTGGTCATACTGACTTCGAAGCCACAAGGAAGCATTCCCGTGACTTTGGCTCGTCTTCTGGTTCCGCGTTCCCAAAACGCAGGCTATGGGTTCCAAACAGTTCTCTGCCACCAAGATACACTCCGAGGCCATCCTACGTGGCGCCTCAGACGAATCAGGCCAACCCTCCAGCAAAAGCTTATGGTGGTCCAGCTAGCAATGCTGCACCACGTGCCAACCAGGTGATATGCTACAAGTGTGGAGAACCATGGCACTATTCCCGTGAGTGTCCCCAGAATGTAGGTGCCAAGCAACCCGGAAAGTCCGTCGGGCAGGCCAAGTCGGGCAAAGCATACTATGTGACGCCAACTCCTGCACGTGGCCGTGTGAACTATGTGTCAGCAGAAGAAGCTGCAGAGGATCCCGACGTCATGCTAGGTACGCTTCTTGTTAATCATCACCCAGCGTCCGTTCTCTTTGACACTGGGTCTTCTCATTCCTTCATTTCAGAAAGTTATGCACAGTTGCATAACATGTCTTTTTGTGATATGTCAATCCCATTGGTTGTCCAAACCCCTGGTAGTAAATGGCAAACCTCTAGGATAATCTATGACAATGAAATCTTAGTAGACAGGCTAGTTTTTCTAGCCTCATTGATAGCATTGAAATCTTCGGATATTAATATCATCTTGGGCATGGACTGGATGTCAGCTCACTATGCCAAGATTGATACTCATTCTAGAAATGTCCAGCTTACCCATCCCTCGGGTGAGATAGTAAATGTCTCCACTCGAGTTGCCAAATGCCAACTCTATTCCCTAAATGCCAACCCTCTTCCGGAACTTGAAGACATTCCGGTAGTCCGTGACTTCCCGGATGTTTTTCCAGAGGAACTGCCAGGAATTCCACCTGACAGAGATGTAGAGTTTGTGATAGATCTTGTTCCGGGAACTGTCCCAATAGCCAGAAGACCATATAAGATGGCACCCCTGGAGCTAGCCGAACTTAAGAAGCAATTAGATGAGGCCTTGAACAAGGGTTTCATTCGTCCTAGCTCTTCTCATTGGGCTTGTCCCGTCCTCTTCGTAAAGAAGAAAGACGGAACGGATCGGATGGTTGTAGATTACCGACCAGTTAATCTGGTCACCATTAAGAACAAGTATCCGCTCCCCAGGATCAACGACCTGTACGATCAGCTCGCTGGATCCTCAGTCTTCTCCAAAATGGATTTGAGGTTGGGATACCATCAAATCAAGATTAAGAACGGGGACATTCCAAAAACGGCTTTTGTTACTCGTTATGGCCAATATGAGTACACCGTTATGTCCTTCGGTTTAACCAATGCCCCAACCACCTTCTCTCGGCTGATGAATTCAATCTTCATGGAGTATTTGGATAAATTCGTCATAGTATACCTCGATGATATTCTCATCTACTCGAAGAATGAACAAGAACATGCCGAGCATCTAAGGCTGGTATTGATGAAACTTCGAGAGCATCGCCTTTATGCCAAATTTTCAAAATGTGAATTCTGGTTACCAGAAGTGACCTATCTAGGCCACGTAATCTCTGGTAAGGGTATTGCTGTCAATCCCGAGAGAGTTCAAGCTGTCCTTGATTGGACTCAACCTGAATCGGTTAAGCAAGTTAGGAGTTTTCTTGGTCTAGCGAGCTATTGTCGCCGCTTTGTCGAGAATTTCTCCAAGGTTGCAAAGCCTCTAACTGAACTCCTCAAGAAAGATAAAAAGTTCGAGTGGACACCACAGTGTGAGCATAGTTTTCAGGAACTGAAAAGACGGCTGACTTCCGCACCTGTGTTGCTACCACCAGATTTTTCTAAGGACTTTGTTATCTATTGCGACGCCTCGCGACAAGGATTAGGTTGCATTCTCATGCAAGATCGTCATGTGATCGCATACGCATCTCGACAGTTGCGTCCACATGAGGATAATTATCCCACACATGACCTTGAGCTTGCAGCTGTGGTCCATGCACTAAAAACCTGGCGACATTACCTTCTGGGTAATCGTTGCGAAATATTCACTGATCACCAAAGTCTGAAATATATCTTCACCCAGCCGGATTTGAATCTCAGGCAAAGACGGTGGGTTGAGTTGATCTCGGATTACGACTTAGGGATAACTTACACCCCGGGGAAGGCCAATGTTATGGCCGATGCGCTAAGTCGTAAATCTTATTGTAACAATTTGATGCTACAACAAGGTCAACCACATCTCCATGAGGACTTTCAGAATTTAAATCTTCATATTGTTCCTCAAGGATTCCTTTCTACCCTGGTGGCGAAGCCTACTCTTAAGGATCAAATTATAGCTGGCCAAAAGCGTGACAAGGGTATATCCCGGATCAAGGAGAATATTTTTAGCGGAAACGCTAAAGAATTTTCCATGAACGATCAAGGTGTTGTGTTCTTCCAGAATCGTTTAGTGGTTCCTAAGAACCCACATCTAAGGCAGTTAATCCTTAAGGAGTCTCATGATTCTCCTCTCACCATTCATCCCGGTAGTACTAAGATGTATCAGGACCTACGCCAGAGGTTCTGGTGGACTAGGATGAAGAGAGAAATTGCTGAGTTCGTTGCTAACTGCGAAGTTTGTCGTCGAGTTAAGGCAGAACATCAAAGGCCTGCTGGCACCCTTCAACCTCTAGCTATTCCTGAATGGAAATGGGATAAAGTTAGCATGGATTTCGTTACCGGATTTCCCAAGACCAAGAAAGGGAATAATGCTATTTTTGTGGTCATTGACCGTCTTTCCAAAGTGGCTCATTTTCTCCCTGTTCGTGAGAGTATAACAGCTAGCCAGCTAGCAGAGTTATATATCTCTCGAATAGTGTCTCTTCATGGTGTTCCCCTGGAAATTAACTCGGATCGTGGAAGTATCTTTACTTCTCATTTCTGGGAAAGTTTTCAGAATGCCATGGGGACTCACCTGTCTTTTAGCACTGCTTTCCATCCCCAATCAAGTGGTCAAGTAGAAAGAGTGAATCAAATTCTAGAAGATATGCTCCGAGCTTGTGTTATATCGTTCGGTATGAATTGGGAGAAGTGTCTTCCATTCACCGAATTCGCTTATAACAATAGTTACCAATCGAGCTTGGGCAAAGCCCCTTTTGAAGTTCTCTATGGACAAAGATGTCGAACACCTCTTAATTGGTCAGAAACCGGAGAGAGGCAACTCTTTGGTCCGGATATGATCCAGGATGCAGAAGAGCAGGTTCGCATTATTCGTGAAAAGTTGAAAATAGCCCAGTCTCGTCAAAAGAGCCAATATGATCGTCATCATAAGGCTGTGACCTTTGAAGTTGACGAGAAGGCTTACCTTTGGGTTACACCTTTGAAGGGTACCCATCGTTTCGGTATCAAGGGCAAGTTGGCTCCTCGTTACATTGGTCCTTTTCGCATTCTTGCCAAACAAGGAGAAGTTGCCTACCAGTTAGAACTTCCTCCGCATCTTTCCAAGGTTCATGATGTTTTCCACGTCTCGCAACTCAGGCGTTGGTTTTCGGATCCTATCCGTGAAGTGGACCACGAAACGCTTGATCTACAAGATAACCTTTCATACCGAGAATACCCCGTGCGTATTCTTGATCAAGCTGAGCGTACCACTCAACGTCGAAACCTCAAGTTTCTTAAAGTTCAATGGTCAAATCATTCTGAAAAGGAGGCAACTTGGGAAAGAGAGGATCGTCTCCGACTTGAGTATCCTGCGTTATTCCCGACGACTTCTAAATCTCGGGACGAGATTCTTTTGAGTGGGGGTGAGTTGTCACATCCCTAACCCTTAAGCAAGTTAGCCTTGTGCTCATGTCTTCTTTGCATTTGCATCTAAGAATATTCAACAAGAACAAAAAAGTGGCAAAGGAAAAACTCAAAACCCTAGCCACTACTTTAAATAAAGAAAATCTCAAACTAGTTAAAATCAATGAACCCAAAATGGCCTCAAGAAATGTTCAAACTTTCTGATAAATCATGAAAGTAAATGAGCATTGGAGAAAACTATTTTCTTGACACTTTAAGCATTTTAAATTAATGCAAAAGCCACTGGTTTCAAACTTTAAATTTGAAATCAGAAACTATAAATTTTCAAAAATGTTGAAAACTTTGGAAATGGTTGGGAATATTGTAACAAATATTCAGGTGTGTTTAAAATAATTTTTACCACCCTTTTGGAGCTGAAATAAATAGCAAATCAATGTCAGAAATTAAAACAGAAACAAAAACTGAAAAAAAAGGGAAAAGAGTTACGTGTCGCCTAGCCTGGCCCGGCCCATCCCAGCTCCTCTCGTCTCCCTCGCGCCAGTAGGAGCAGGAGGTGGCCGCTGCCTTCTCCGGCGCGGCCACGCACCTGTGCGCCTACCTGGCCGCCGCCTCGCGCTGGCAAGGCCGGGGATAAGCTCCCCGAGGCCACCGCTATCCATTCCCATCGTCGGCTCTCTCCCTCCTCCCAGATCTCTTATTCCTTCCTGCTGCCGCCATTAGAGCCGAGCAAAGCTCGAGCTGCCCGTGCCCCTAGCCTTAGCCTCCTCTTGCTGAGCACGCCGTTAGCTCCGCCTCGTCGCGCCGGTCCTCTCTGCAGAAGCCGAAGCTTCCCCGAGCTCTGCATCGCCCCCAACGCCATCGTCTTCCACCTCCGGCCGCCGGAACTCTCCCGTCGATTCGCTCCCTCCGGCGCACCCCCGAGCCCCTCAGCAGCACCATCGGAACCGTCGTAAGCTCGTCGTCATTTCCCCTCTCGCCACACGCTCTTCCGTGCATCGTAGCCCCGTTCCCCACCAAGGCCGAGAGCTTCTCGCCGCCGGTCATGTCGTCGCCGTCGCTGTGGTGTTTGATCCACGCGCTCGAGCTAGGGATCGAGCTCCTGGAGCCTCCAGGAGCGTGATGAGCCCTCCAGCTGCCCTCCCCATGCCCTAGAGCCGTCTCTCATAGAAAGCCGAGCTTCGGCCGCCGCTTCGGCTCGTCGCCGGCGCCTCTTCCGGCGACCCTAGCCACCCCTGATTCCCCTGCCAGATCGGCCACTTCGCCAACGTTCCGTAGCTGCAAACCGCGTTCGAATTGGTGGTGTGCAGCGCCATTTAGGTCGTCTCCGGCGAGCCCTCCGCCGCGGGCTTGGTCGCCGGCGACCACCCTCCGGTGGGTGTCGACGTGGCCGACCATTAGGGCGTAATTGCCCTCCCCTCAGTCGCTGCCAGAGGGCCCCACGCCTGGTCAAACCCCAATTAGGGGCTGGTCAGCGCGGGATTAGTCCCAGAGAGGCTGACCAGTGGGGCCCCCCTGTCAAGTTTGACCTAAACAGGTCGGCTGACCTGCTGACGTCAGTCTGATGCAATAAAGAGAATTATCAGTATAGAAATAATTCCAGGAAATTGCTAAAACTTGTAAAAATCATAGAAATTAATCTGTAACTCCAATGAAAATAATTTATATATGAAAAAGTATCAGAAAAATTCAAGGATTATGATTATGCTATTTTCAACTATGTTTGAAAAAGTTACAGAACCCTAACATGAAGAATAAGGATTAATTCAACTCTTATAACTACTTTATAAATGGAATTAGGAAAATATTCAAATTTCATTATGAATGCCATGATCACACACTGTCCTAACTACAAATCAGTACATTAACATGACATTTCATGCATGCTAACATCAAGTTGATCGGAGCATCAGGTCGAATCAATTAAACCGGTATCCGAGAATACCCCGTTTGAATTGCTATTCGAATGTGATTCAAATCAACTCTAAACCTAATACATGTTGAAAATAATAACTTATCACTTTGCATTCTCATGCCATGCTCATGCATCATTTTGATTGCATATGATTGTTATTGAATGTTGCCATTCATTTCGGTAGGCTCCGCACCCCCGGATTCCACCGAATATCCGTCTGACGGATATCGTTCCTCCTCTGAGCAACAAGGCAAGCAACCCTTTTGATCATCCCGATAATTCCCATGTTCTTGCTCCTGCACTTATTTATTGCATTAGGATCAAATGCTACAACTGCTTTTGCCACGTTAGTTGAACCCACTTCCTTTGCATGACCTAACCTTGTCACAGTAAATAGCCGAACCTTGCAACCTAGCATACCTGATAGTTGATTGAGCTATAATGTGCCTTATCCTGCTATGCATGCTATGCTTAGAGTTGCGTATGGTCTGTCATCTGGGAGATGAACAGAATTGTGAGAATGTGTTCGGTGAGCAAAGGTTGTGTGTTGAACTTGATTTGGTAAAGGTACCGGTGAAAGGCTGTGTAGGAGTACATGGCGGGTTGTTTCATTGGAACCGTCCTTAGGAACTGAGTTCCGTGTATGTAATCCAAGACTAGATACTACCACATGCTGGGCCCTGAAATATGACCCCGCTCGGCCTATTAATCGCGTAGTACTCGGTCCAGGAGTTGCAAGTAGTTTCTGGTGTTTATAGTAATGCTGGAGGCCGTGCATGGTGCTGACCTGAGAGGTGGGTTGTGATGCGGTAGGCAGTGGCACGGTGTACCAAGTGGCACCTGGATGGTGGGCTTGGGAACCCTGCGCACATCATTTGAGGCCGTGGCGGAAACCTCGGCCGGACTTCCGTACGGGTTACTCTCAGATAGGCGATAAACCTGGACTAGGTACTAGTGTGGTTAACGGTCGTGGCCGACTCCCTCGCTGGGCTTCCGCTTGAAGGTTGCCGAGGTGCGTGACGTGCACATGGCCATAAGTGGCGAGAGCGTGTGTGATGAAGTACACCCCTGCAGGGTTATGATCTATTCGAATAGCCGCGTCCGCGGATATGGACTACTTGGAGACATATGTTGTTCATAGATAACTTCAATGGCTACTCATAAAATTGCCAAGATAAGCGTGAGTGTCGTGGACGGCATTTCCGTAGGGAGATGGAATGATTCCACGATAGTGTATTGTTGTGGTGTTAGTGGACTCGTGTGCAAGAAATCAAGTTGTCAAATTATTTAAAAATGCAAGTTGTCTAGCCACAAGTCAAATGCTGGCTTTCCGCATGAAACCCCACAATACCTTTTGATACCTTGCATGAGTAGTTAGTTATCCTAAAGTCTTGCTGAGTACCTTCGTACTCATGTTTGCTTAATACATGTTGCAGAGGTTGCTAATGACCCTAATGGAGGGTTCTTCGTAGACATCGACGACGACGAGTAGCTGGTGTCCCAGCTACGATCTGGCCCTACGTTGGATCTGTAGTATAGTCAGGCCATGTGCCATCTAGTTGCCCTGTCTGTACTCGGACAGTTTAAACTCTTCCGCTGGCTTGTAACTGAATGACTGCTATTATGGGTCGTGAGACCCTTAATGTGTAATATTATGTGTGTGGCTCTTCCGAGCCTCTTAAATAAAGCTTGTATGTTTATGGTTATGTTGTGATGCCATCGATGTATCTATACATATCGGTATGCCATGCGTACGTGTGTCGTACTTGATATGTATGGGGTTCGATTACCTAGTCGTGAACTTTAGTAGCACTCCTTACAAGGAAATGCCCCTTTGTGATCCAACGAGCCTTGGTAGTTCGCTACTGCTCCGGACACATTGGTTGACCGGCATGTGTCCTTCTTAGCTGCTATGTCTGTCCCCTTTGGGGAAATGTCACGCGATGTAATGGAGTCCTTGTAGCTTGCTACGACTCGTCTACATTCGCTGATGACCGACACCTGCTTTGTTGGGTCATGTATGCCTGTCCTTGTGCGGTACTGCCACTTTGGTTTATGACTAGACATGTCGATCCGGGTTCTTTGACATTGGATTGCTAGCGACACTATCGCATACATGAGTCAAAAGACGCAAACGGTCCCGGCTAAGGTAAGGCTGCAGCCGTGGAGTTAACTGTGCGTGAGACCACAAAGGGATGCGATGTGTTACAGGCTGGATTCCTATGGCTTAGGATCGGGGTCCCGACAGATATATGGTGGGTGTGTGCATCGACGAAAGTTGCACGGTACTAGAGAGGCTAGCAATGTTGGAAGGGTGGGAGTGCGTATCATCCATGGACTCAACATTAGTCATAAATAACTCACATACTTATTGCAAAAGTTTATTAGCTATCTAAGCAAAGTATTAGACGCATGCTCCTAGGGGAAGGGTTGGTAGGAGTTAACCATCGCGCGATCCCGACCTCCACACAAAGGATGACACTCAATAAAAACATCATGCTCGGACTTCCTAACCTAGCGGTTCACCATACGTGCATGCTACGGGAATCACAAACTTTAACACAAGTATTTCTACCAATACGTAATTACTCACTAGCATGACTCTAATATCACCATCCTTATATCTCAAAACTATATGCAAAGAATCAAACTTCTCATAGTGTTTGATGCACTCTATATGAAAGTTTTTATTATATCCCTCTTGGATGCCCATCATATTAGGACTAGATTCATAACCTAAGAAAATTACCATGCTGTTTAAGACTCTCAAAATGATCTAAGTGAAGCATGAGAGTTCAACTATTTCTATAAAATAAAACTATTGCAATGATCTACAAAGATATAAGTGAAGCACTAGAGCAAAAGACAAACTACTCCACAAGATATAAGTGAAGCTCAATGAGTAGTTGAATAATTATTTGGCTATGTGAAGACTCTCCCATCTAAGAATTTCAGATCCTAAATACCTTATTCAAACAAAATAAAAAAACTTCAAGTATAGCACGAAACATGTGAAGAAGCAAAAACTTAGGTTCAACCGATACTAACCGATATGTTTGAAGAAGAAAGGTGGGATACCATCCGGGGCATCCCCAAGCTTAGGTGCTTGAGACTTCTTGAAATATGAATTGGGGGTGCCTTGGGCATACCTAATCTTGAGCTTTTGTGTCTCCTTAATTCCTCTCATATGGTGGTTTCCAAAATCTTAAAAACTTCATCCACACAAAACTCAACAAGAACTCGTGAGATAGGTTAGTATAAATCAATGCAAAAGTTTATCATCCTATACTGTAGTAAATCACTAAAATTATTATTTTACATTGCATACTAAATGCCTCTGCATATTTAAAACTCCTATCCTCAAATAGGATCATTAAACAAGCAAACATATGCAAACAATGCAAACATAACAGCAATCTGCCTAAACAGAACAGTCTCTAAAGAATGCAGAAAGATCCATACTTAATTAACTCCAAAACATCTGAACAAATTCCTCCCTGTATAGAATTTATAATAGCATATTGTGTCCAAATTTCAAGTTATTCTGACATACAGAAAATTCTAGGGAATTTTTGCACTGCAAGCAAACTTTCTGTTTTGGAACAGCAACTCCTATACTTGCAAATTAAGCATGCTAAAGGCTATCCTTGACATTTTTATTGAACTAAATGATGCAAAAAAATAATATAAATAACAGCAAGCAAGTACTAATAAAATAAAATGACGCTCCAAGCAAAACACATATCATGTGGTGAATAAAAATATAGCCCCAAGTAAAGTTACCGATGGATTGAAGACAAAAGAGGGGATGCCTTCCCGGGGCATCCCCAAGCTTAGGCTCTTGCCACTCCTTGTTCCATAGTCCATCGAAACTCTACCCAAAACTTGAAAACTTCACAACACAAAACTTAACGGAACTTTGTGAGATGGGTTAGTATGATAACGAGCAAATCAATCACTTGGGTACTATCAAAACAAGACTCATAATTATTTTCACACATTGCCTACTGTATCTTACTATTTCCACAATTTATATTACTCAATATAATCTATGGAAACACCAAAACAAGCAAACTATGCATTGAAAACATAATCTGTCAAAAATAGAACAGTTTGTAATGATCTGAATGATAACCATACTTATGCACTTCCATAAATTCCGAAACAATTATGACAATTAAGGCAATTTGTATATCAATCAGCAGCAAAAAGAATCAACCTAAAATCACTCACTGGATAGAAATTAGAAATGATTTTGTGAGCATAAAGTTTCTGTTTTTTTCAGCATGATCAAACAACTATCACCCAAACTAATCATAAAGGCTTTACTTGGCACTTTATTGAAATAAAAGCTATAAAACATGATTAATACAGTAGCTTAATCATGTGAACACACAAAAACAGTAAGGATACATATTGGCTTGTCTCCCAACAAGCACTTTTCTTTAATGCCTTTCAAGCTAGGCATGATGATTTCAATGATGCTCACATAAAAGATAAGGATTGAAACATAATGGAAGCATCATGGAGCATATGACTAGCACATTTAAGTCTGACCCACTTCCTATGCATAGGGATTTTGTGATCAAACAATTTATTGGAGCAAGAATCAACTAGCATAGGAAGATAAAACAAGCATGACTTCAAAAGTTTCAACACATGAAGAGGAAGCTTGATATTATTGCAATATGTAGAAGCATATGATCCTCTCTCATAATAATTTTCAGTAGCATCATGAATGAATTCTGCAATATAACCAACAACTAAAGCATTCTCTTCATGATCTACAAGCATAGAAAGTTTACTACTCTCCACATAAGGAAATTTATTCTCATCAATAGTAGTGGGAGTATTGTAAAAGACTTGAACACTATGAATTGTTTCCACATTAAAAGAGTAATGTTCAGTAAGAGGGTACTCATAATTGTGAAAAGTTTTATTATCATTCTTCTTTATAGTATAAGTATCATCACAATAATCATCATAGATAGGGGCATGCTTTCATCATAATAATTTTGATCATTTAAAGTGGGGGAACTAAAAAGATCATCTTCATCAAACATAGCATCCCCAAGCTTGTGGCTTTGCATATCATTAGCATCATGGGTATTCAAAGAATTCATACTAACAATATTGCAATCATGCTCATCATTCACATATTTTATGCCAAGCATTCTATGTAATTCTTCTTCTAGCACTTGAGCACATCCTTCCCATCATTTTCACGAAAGACATTAAAAAGATGAAGCATATGAGGCAACCTTAATTACATTTTTTTGTAGATTTCTTTTATAGACTAAACTAGTGATAAAACAAGAAACTAAAAGATTTGATTGCAAGATCTAAAGATATACCTTCAAGTGCTAACCTCCCCGGCAACGGTGCCAGAAAAGAGCTTGATGTCTACTACGCAACCTTCTCCTTGTAGACGTTGTTGGGCCTCCAAGTGCAGAGGTTTATAGGATAGTAGCAATTTTCCCTCAATTCGGTGACCTAAGGTTTATCAATCCATGGGAGGCGTAGGACGAAGATGGTCTCTCTGAAGCAATCCTGCAACCAAATAACAAAGAGTCTCTTGTGTCCCCAACACACCCAATACAATGGTAAATTGTATGGATGCACTAGTTCGGCGAAGAGATGGTGATACAAGTGCAATATGGATAGTAGATATAGGTTTTTGTAATCTGAAATTATAAAAACAGCAAGGTAATTAATAATAAAAGTGAGCACGAATGGTATTGCAATGCGTGGAAACAAGGCCTAGGGTTCATACTTTCACTAGTAGAAGTTCTCTCAACAATGATAACATAATTGGATCATATAACTAGCCCTCAACATGCAACAAAGAGTCACTCCAAAGTCACTAATAGCGGAGAACAAACGAAGAGATTATTGTCGGGTAGGAAACCACCACAAAGTTATTCTTTCTTATCGGTCTATTCAAGAGTCCGCAGTAAAATAACACGAAGCTATTCTTTCCGTTCAATCTATCCTAGAGTTCATACTAGAATAACACCTTAAGACACACATCAACCAAGACCCTAATGTCACCTAGATACTCCATTGTCACCTCAAGTATCCGTGGGCATGATTATACGATATGCATCACACAATCTCAGAATCATCTATTCAACCAACACACAGAACTTCAAAGAGTGCCCCAAAGTTTCTATCGGAGAGTCAAAACGTGTGCCAACCCATATGCATAGGTTTCCGATGTCACGAAACCCGCAAGTTGATCACCAAAACATACATCAAGTACTCACATGAATATCCCATTGTCACCACAGATAGACACGTGCAAGACATACATCAAGTGTGCTTAAAGACTCAATCTGATAAGATAACTTCAAAGGGGAAACTCAATTCATTACAAGAAGGGAGAGGGGGAATAACATCATAGGATCCAACTATAGTAGCAAAGACCGCGGTACATCGAGATCATGACATCTCAAGAACACGAGAGAGAGAGAGAGAGAGAGAGAGAGATCAAACACATAGCTACTTGTACATACCCTCAGCCCCGAGGGAGAACTACTCCCTCCTCATCATGGAGATCGCCGCGATGATCAAGATGGCCACCGGAGATGGATTCCCCCTCCGGTAGGGTGCCGGAACGGGCTCCCGATTGTTTTTTGGTTGCTACAAAGGCTTGCGGCGGCGGAACTCCCGATATAGGTTTATTTCTGGAGGTTTCTGTATTTATAAGACCAGATGGCATCGAGAACAAGTCAGGGGGACCCATGAGGGAGTCACGAGCCCCCCATGCACGCCCAGGGGGGTGGGCGTGCCTCCCTGGCTCGTGGCTTACTCGTGACTCCTCTCCGGTATCTTTTTCTTCTCGTATTTTTGATATTTTCCATAAAAAATCACGGCGAAAGTTTTATTCCGTTTCGACTCCGTTTGATATTCCTCTGTGAAAAAGGTCAAAAACAAGGAAAAACAGGAACTGGCACTGGGCTCTAGGTCAATAGGTTAGTCCCAAAAATAATATAAAATATCATATCCATGCATATAAAACATCCAAAGTTCACAATATAATAGCATGGAACAATCAAAAATTATAGATACGTTGGAGACGTATCATCCTCCTGCGATCTAAACGTTTCGGGAACCCGGGAGTCCGGTTACGTGGAACTCGTCAAAACTCACAGTTTTGGCCTATTCCGACTGGTTTTGTATGCTATTAGTCACTGATTTTGGGTCCCGTTGTGAACCGAACATTTCGGGAAACCCACGGTTCGGTTACGGGGAACTCGTCAAAAATCGCAGTTTTGGCCTATTATGGCAAGTTTTGTATGCTATTAGTCACTGACTTTGGGTCCCGCTGCGATCCGAACGTTTTCGGAACCCCGACATCTGGTTACGTGGAACTCGTCAAAACATGCAGTTTTGGCCTATTCCGCTCGGTTTTGTATGCTATTAGTCACTGATTCTGGGTCCCGTTGTGATCCGAACATTTTGGGAACCCCGTCGTCCGGTTACGGGGAACTCATCAAAAATCGCAGTTTTGGCCTATTGTGGCCAGTTATGTATGCTATTAGGCACTGATTTTGGGTCCCACTGCGATGTGAAGGTTTTGGGAACCCCGAGGTCCGATTACGGGGAACTCGTCAAAACTCGCTGTTTTGGTCTATTCTTGCCAGTTTTGTATGCTATTACTCACTGATTTTGGGTCCCGCTGCGATCCGAATGTTTCGGGAACCACGGGGTCCGGTTACATGGAACTCATCAAAACTCGCAGTTTTGGCCTATTCCGGCCAGTTTTGGATGCTATTACTCACTGATTTTGGTTCCCGGTGTAATCCGAACGTTTCAGGAACCCCGTGGACCGGTTAGGGGGATCTCATCAAAAATCGCAGTTTTGGCCTATTCCAGCCAGTATTGTTTGCTATTAGTCACTGATTTTGGGTCCCGCTGTAATCCGAACGTTTCGAGAACCCCGAGGTCCGGTTACGGAGAACCCGTCAAAACTCGCAGTGTTAGCCTATTCCGGCCGGTTTTGTATGCTATTAGTCACTGATCTTGGGTCCCGTTGTGATCCAAACGTTTCGGGAACCCCGTGGTCCGGTTATGGAGAACCCGTCAAAAATCGTAGTTTTGTATGCTATTACTCACTAATTTTGGGTCCGCTGCGATCCAAACGTTTTGGGAACCCCGAGGTCCAGTTACCCGGAACTCGTCAAAACTCGCGGTTTTGGCCTATTCCGGTCGGTTTTGTATGCTACTAGTCACTGATTTTGGGTCCCGCTGTGATCCGAACGTTTCAGGAACCCCGTGGACCGGTTACGGGGAACTCGTCAAAAATCGTTGTTTTGGCCTAGTGTGGCCAGTTTCTTATGCTACTACTCACTGATTTTGGGTCCCGCTGCATTGCAAATGTTTCAGGAACCCCGAGGTTCTGTTATGGGGAACTCGTAAAAACTCGCAGTTTTGGCTTATTTCGGCCAGTTTTGAATGCTATTCGTCATTGATTTTGGATCCCAATGCGATCCGAACGTTTTCGGAACCTCGGTGTCCGCTTACGGGGAACTGGTCAAAAGTCATAGTTTTGGTCTATTGTGGCGAGTTTTGTATGCTATTACTCACTGATTTCGGGTCCCGCTTCAATCCGGACGTTACGGAAACCACGGGGTCCGGTTATGGGGAACTCGGTAAAACTCACGGTGTTGGCCTATTTTGGGTAGTTTTGTATGCTATTAGTCACTTCTTTTGGGTCCCGCTGTGATCCGAACATTTCGGGAACCCCGTGGACCGGTTAGGGGAACTCATCAAAAATCATAGTTTTGGCCTATTGTGGTCAGTTTTGTATGCTATTAGTCACTGATTTTGGGTCCCGCTGCATTCCGAATGTTTTGGGAACCCTGGGGTCCCGTTACGGGGAACTCGTCAAAACTCGCAGTTTTTGTCTATTCTCGCAAGTTTTTTTATGCTATTACTCACTGTTTTTGGGTCCCGCTGCGATCCGAACGTTTCGGGAACCTTGGGGACCGGTTAGAGGGAACTCATCAAAACTCACAGTTTTGGCCTATTCCGGCCTGTTTTGTATGCTATTACTCACTGATTTTGGGTCCCGCTGTAATCCGGATGTTTCGGGAACCCCGTGGACCGATTAGGGGGAACTCATCAAAAATCGCAGTTTTGGCCTATTCCAGCCAGTATTGTTTGCTATTAGTTACTGATTTTGGATCCCGCTGTAATCCGAACGTTTCGGGAACACCGAGGTCCGGTTATGTGGAACTCGTCAAAACTAGCAGTTTTGGCCTATTCCGACATGTTTTGTATGCTATTAGTCACTGATTTTGGGTACCGCTGTGATCCGAACGTTTCGGGAACCCCGTGGACCGGTTAGGGGGGACTCATCAAAAATCACAGTTTAGGCCTATTCCGGTCAGTATTGTTTGCTATTGGTCACTGATTTTGGATCCCGCTGTAATCTGAATGTTTCGGGAACCCCGAGGTTCGGTTACGTTGAACTCGTCAAAACTAGCAGTTTTGGCCTATTCCGGCATGTTTTGTATGCTATTACTCACTAATTTTGGGTCCCGCTGTGATCCGAACATTTCGGGAACCCCGGGGTTCGGTTACGTGCAACTCGTCAAAACTCGCAGTTTTGGTCTCTTCTCGTTTGTTTTGTATGCTATTACTCTCTAATTTTGGATCCCGTTGCGATCCGAACGTTTCGGGAACCCCGAGGTCCAATTACGAGGAACTTGTCAAAACTCGCAGTTTTAGCCTATTGTTGCTAGGTTTGTATGCTATTAGTCACTGATTTTGGGGCCTCCTACGATCCAAACGTTTTGAGAACCCGGGGTCCGGTTCGTAGAACTCATCAAAACTCGTAGTTTTGGTCTATTCTCGCCAGTTTTCTAAGCTATTACTCACTAATTTTGGGTCCCGCTGCGATCCGAATGTTTCGGGAACTCCGGGGTCTGGTTACGTGGAACTCGTCAAAACTCGCAGTTTTGGCCTATTCCAGCCAGTTTTTTTATGATATTAGTCACTCATTTTGGGTCCCGTTGTGATCCGAACGTTTCGGGAACCCTGTGGACCGATTATGGGGAACTCGTCAAAAATCGCATTTTTGGCCTAATCTGGCTAGTTTTGTATGCTATTAGTCACTCATTTTGGGTCCCGCAGCGATCCGAACGTTTCGGGAACCCCCAGGTCCGGTTACGGGGAACTCGTCAAAACTCACAATTTTTGTCTATTCTCGACAGTTTTTTATGCTATTACTCACAAATTTTGGGTCCCACTGCGATTCGAACATTTCGGGAACCCGGGGTGTGGTCACGTGGAACTCGCCAAAACTCGATATTTTGGCCTATTCCGGCCGGTTCTGTATGCTACTAGTCACTGATTTTGGTCCCGTTGTGATCCTAACGTTTCGGGAACCCCGTGGTACGGTTACGGGGAACTCTTCAAAAATCGCAGTTGTGGCCTATTATGGCCAGTTTTGTATGTTATTACTCACCAATTTTGGGTCCCGCTACGATCTGAAGGTTTCGGGAACCACGGGGTCCGGTTACGGGGAACTCGTCAAAACTCATAGTTTTGGCCTATTCCGACCAGTTTTGTATTCTATCTGTCACTGATTTTGGGTCCCGCTGTGATCCGAACGTTTTGGAAACCCCGTGGACCGGTTAGGGGGAACTCATCAAAAATCGTAGTTTTGGCATATTGTGGCTAGTATTGTATGCTATTACTCACTGATTTTGGGTCCCGCTGCATTCCGAATGTTTTGGGAACACCGGGGTCCGATTCCGGGGAACTCTTCAAAACTCGCAGTTTGTATCTATTCTCGCCAATTTTGTATGATGTTACTCACTGATTGTGGGTCCCATTGCGATCCAAACGTTTTAGGATCCCTGGGTCCGGTTACGTGGAACTCGTCAAAACTCACAGTTTTGGGCTATTCCAACCGGTTTTTATGCTATTTATCACTGATTTTGGGTCGTGTTGTGATCCGAACGTTTTGGGAACCCCGTGGTCCGGTTACGGGGAACTTTTCAAAATCGCAGTTTTGGCCTATTATGGCCAGTTTTGTATGCTATTACTCACTGATTTTGGGTCCCGCTCCGATCCGAACGTTTCGGGAACACCAAAGTCCGGTTATGTGGAACTCGTCAAAACTCGCACTTTTGGCTTATTCCGGCCAGTTTTTATGCTATTAGTCACTGATTTTGGGTCCCGCTATGATCCGAACGTTTCGGGAACGCCACGGTCCGGTTACGAGGAACTCATCAAAAATCGCAGTTTTGGCCTATTATGGCCAGTTTTGTATGCTATTACTCAGTGATTTTGGGTCCCGCTGCGATCCAAACATTTCGGGAACCCCGGGATCCGGTTACGTGGAACTCGTCATAACTCGTAGTTTTGGCCTATTCCGGCCGATTTTGTATGCTATTATTCACTAATTTTGGGTCCCGTTGTGATGCGAACGTTTCGGGAACTCCATGGTCCGGTTACGTGGAACTCGTCAAAAATCGTAGTTTTGCCCTATTATGGCCAGTTTTGTATGCTACTACTCATTGATTTTGGGTCCCACTTTGATCCTAACATTTTGGAAACCCCGAGGTCCGGTTACGTGGAACTCGTCAAAACTTGCAGTTTTGGCCTATTACGACCGGTTTTGTATGCTATTAGTCACTGATTTTGGGTCCTGCTGTGCTCCGAACGTTTCGGGAACCCCGTGGTCCGGTTACGGGGAACTCGTCAAAAATCACAGTTTTGGCCTATTACGGTCGGTTTTATATGCTATTACTCACCGACTTTGGGTCCCGCTGCGATCCGAATGTTTCGGGAAACCCGGGGTCCGGTTACGTGGAACTCATCAAAACTCATAGTTTTGGCCTATTATCGCTTGTTTTGTATGCTATTACTCTGTGATTTTGGATCCCGATGTGATCTGTCGTGGGTATAAGCCTGACAGTAGATGTGTAGGGTACGAATGAGATGGGCAGAGTCCTAGCTACGGCGAGGTTGTATGAGTTCAGGCCCCTCTGCGGTGGAGGTAACAGCCCTACGTCTCAGTGCTCTCGGAGCTTGTTGCCGAGTGTAATACGGAATACAATGATTTGCTAACCTTTTTACCAGTGGGGGAGGGCGGCTTATATAGAGTGCGCTGCCCTCCACAACGGTTCTGATTCAGGGGCGGAGTAGTGGCGATTGAATGCATACGTTACAGGTAACGTATGCTCTAAATGCTAATAAATGCACCCGGAAACGTACGGCAGTTTCCCTCCACGGAGGTTACGATGTACCGAGTGTATCCAGTCGGTTAGCCTGGTGTTCTCCGAATGCTAGTCTCCGACTGGATGATTCGAGGCCTGTTACCGACTGGATGATGGGGACTCCTTAGTTCAGTCGGGACAGACTTAGGGTCCTGTCCTTTGTGTGGGGTAGTCCTTGGGTAGGACCTGTACGGCAGGCCTATGACCCTACCCTAGGACTATGACCCCATCATTAGTCCCTGAATGGATTGGGGTTGAGACGACGAAGCGGTGCTTGAGGTTCAGATCCGACTGGACTAGATTCGGCTTGGGTGTTGCTTGCCTCTATCCATTTTATCTTTCCTGCCCAACGATCCGAGTGGAAGTGCTTGCGAAACAGACTGTCGGGAACCGAGTGTTTTTGCGGCATCTTTTGACGCGACCGGGCAACTGACAGCAGCGGATTTTCCGGGATCTAAAATTTTGGGTTCCGCGCGCTCAGCGGGGATGACGCCAGCGCGCTCGAGTAGCGCCTGACGCCTCAATTCTCGCGCCTTCAACTCCTCCACTGATATCGCCGCGGCCGGTCGGGCGGATAAGGCTTCGGGCCCATTCGCTAGTGATCCAGTCGGCACTCTATTTAACTCTGGGCGACGAGGCTCCTCCGTTACACTCGCCGAATCTTTCGCTCTCGCCTGCTCCGTCCTCCTCGCCACCCCTTGTGCTCCCACGCTCCTTCCTTCTCCTCCCTCTCGAGGGTTCGCCGTCGCCTCCATGACCAAGGGTCAGACCAGCAAGATGGAGGCGAGGAAGAAGAAGAACAAGGCGGCGGCGCCTGCTCAGCGGCGGCAGCGGCCGCTGCCGGCGGGGTGGATCCAAGGAGACTTCCTCCCCTCCACGGTGACGGAGGGAGATCTGCTGGAGCTGGTGGAGCATGGAATGCTCGTGCATCAGTCCTGGAGACTGCCGGCGGACGACGAGGTCGAGCCAGCGCCTCGGGAGGGGGAGTGCGTCCTGCTCCTCAGCCATGTTCACACAGGTTTTTCATTGCCCCCGCATCCCTTCTTTAAAGGCATCATGAATCACTTCGGGGCCCAACTTCACCACTTTCCTCCGAATGCCATCGCCCATCTTTCTGCCTTTATTGTTTTGTGCGAGTGTTTCATCGGTTGTCCCCCCCATTGGGGTTTGTTCAAACACATCTTCTCCGCCCGATCCCAGACTATCAAACGACTTAGCCAGTCGGATGATAAGACTCACCTCCTCCAGCTCTGCGGAGGTTTAGGATTCCAGAAGAAGAGTCGGAGTAGCTATCCTGCTCTCCAGTTGAGTGAGTCGGTTAGGAACTGGCAGTCGACGTGGTTCTACTGCCAGGACATCGCCTGTCCGAATGCGTCGACTGGGCTGCAGCCTTTTAGTCTAGACCGGCCCGCCCCGCCTAAGCAGATCGCGCTCTCGAAGGCCGAGAAGAACGACATCCAGCCTTTGCTTGAGGCACTCGTGGATGTCGTCAGGGGGGGTCACCGGTATAGACCTGTTGGAAGTCTTCCTTGGTCGGCGGATCCAGCCTCTGCAGGCTCGCGACCATGCTATGTGGCATTACACGGGGCCCGAAGATTCCACTCGGACCAACGTGGTGGGCGTGACCGAGGAAAGGGTGACCTCGTGGGTGCTCCAAATCACGGGTCCCTATGAGAATCCCAAAGGAGCTCGCCGAGTGAAGCCTTACAGCGCGGATCATCCTCCACCGAATCAGGTGAGTGGCACTAGTCGAGTGCATTGAACTGTCTTAATTCTAGTCGTTTGCTTATATCTCCGTGTGATGCCTAATGTTTCCGACTGAACTTTATGCAGGCGTGGACCAACTGGTTCTCCCCCGTCTCGAATGGGAATCCGAAGGAGGAAGAGGAGGAAGGCAGCCAGGAGGGCAGCGTGGAGAGCGCCGAATACGTCTCCGACAGCAGGGAATCGGAGGAGGAGGACAGCGACGAAGAGGAAGAAGACGAGGAGCAAGACTCGCCACCTCCACGAGCAGAGCATTGGACCAAGCGCCGCCACGAGCCTGCCGTCCCCTCAGCTCCTCCTGCATCGTCGAGTGCTCCGCCTACTGCTCCGGTGGTCCCGAGTGTTCGAGGCACCAAGAGGGCCAGGGACGCCGCCGCTGAACCCGCGGGCCAGTCTTCCAGGGTGCCCAAACCGAGTGGGCGTAAACCTCGGAAGGCTCTGCCGCGAATGAGGGTTGCTATCCCTGTCACCTCCACGTAAGTGTATCTAGCTTTCGGCTCTTTCTGTTATCCGAGTGAACTCTTGTTTACAGGTCGAATGGATTTCACTCGACAGGGTCGCTACCTCTGCCACCTCTCCGGCCCACCAAGGGGACGACCCCATGGACACGGACAACGTCGTTTCATCCCAGCCAGGTGTGTGGTAGGAGAGTCGGGTGTTTTATCCCATCGCGTTCCCAATTCTATCATAGGGCTTGTTTCTTCCTTTTTCTGAAACGTTATGTCACTCGGCCTGTCAGGGGCGATTTGCCTGGACGAGGACGACCAGGGGAGGGCCGACCCCGCTGTGGAGCCTGTTCCTGAGGCTGCTCTTCCTGCTGCTGCTCCCACCGCCGACATCCTGCCGACTGAGGCACCGCCGCCGACTGAACCAGTGCCGGTGGAGGAGGAGCCGACTGGGGCGGACCTTGGAATGCCCCAGGAAACTCCAACGATTCCAGGTTCGTCGAATGCTGAATTCAGCATCCGGCGTCTTCCGGAGGAGCAGGTGGGAGCAGCCAAGGGGGCTATGGTGCAGGCGAAGCTGATGGCTGGAGAGGCCAAGAGGGCTTATGACTCCGTTGTTGCCTTGTACCAGCGGAGCTTGGAGCTGCGCGATGATATCCGAGTAAGTGGTCTAGTAAGTATTTACTTTTCCCCTGTAACCCACTGGGTGTTCTTGAATAGCAGCTGTTTTTTGCAATGGGTTCACTCTGAGTGAACCCAGTGGGTGTAGTCTCCGAGACTTCTGTCGAGTGCTTGCACCGACAGTTGTCTTTATACATTTTTCCTTGAATTTGGTTGTGTCTGTAGATAGTATTACCGAGTGCGAGTACTTGTTGCAGTCGGATTGCACATACCGTAAAAGTTCCCGAGAGTAAGTTGTAATCAGGTCGGGTAGTATTGGCCGCGGAGGCGTAGGTGATAACATGCATCTCAATAGGGCAGGCCTGCTTGAGGTGCATGCCACTGGGGTCACTCTTAGTGAACCCACTGGGTGTAGTCCCCGAGACCGCTGTCGACTGCTTGCGTCGGCAGGGGTCTGAAGAACTTTGACTGTTAACTGTTGAACTTGTTGATTGTCTCTTGTTTGTTGGTGACAGAAAACTTGTGAAATGGGGACGGCCTATGAGGCTCTGAGAGCGGAGAGGAACTAGTTCGCTGGTGAACTTGACGCGGCTATGCTCGCCATGGCCGGCATGAAGGAAGCTCTGGAGGGACGAGAGAAGTCCTTGGAGGAGGCTCGGGAGGCGAACAAAGCTTTGACGGAGGAGGTGGAAAGGATGGGGAAATAGAGGACTGTTCTCATGAATCAGATGGTTGTCCAGAATAGACGATGCATAGCGCAGGAGAAGTATGTCAACGACTGGGCTGGGCAGATGATGACTCGTCTGGCTGCTAAGTCTTATGTGTTTCCGAGTGCTTGTACCGTGTGCGCTACACTCGGTTTTTATTGTATACTTGCCCGTTTGTTGCAGACTTTTGCGTTGATGCTGAAGCTGAAGCGGCGGCTGTGGAGCGGTCTATTCAGGACAACGTGCCACTCGGCGAGGACGCCAATCGGGATCTGCTCCGGGCGCATATCCGCGTAGGCAAAGTGAGTCCTTTCATCGGTTGACTGAGAGAAGTCGTTGGCCGAATTGAGAAGGAACTTTTGCCAGAAGACGAGTCGCAGCAGGAGATGGAGACCCTGATGGCGCGACTGGAGGAGATTCCAAGCCGAGTGCAATCTTGGAAGAAATCGGCAGCGCGATGCGGTGCTGATGTTGCCCTGTCCTTGGTCCGAGTCCATTGCAAGGAGGTGCGGGAAGATAAGCTGAAGAAACTGAAGGTCGCCAACACGAAGAAGCTTCGATTCGAAGACTTCATGGAGACGTTCCTTGAGACTGCTACCCGCATCGCCGACGGAATTGACTTGGACACTTTCGTGCAGCCCTCCAGTCCTGGCGCCGGCCCAGCTGACGCGTAATAAAACTTTATCCTCGGTATGCCGAGTGTTTATCTGTAAGGTACTCTTGCCACTTCTGTTGGCTGTCATACTTTTAAATCGGTGTGGGTAAGCTTGATCCGCACCGAGTCAGCTATCCTTTCTAGACTTTTGGAATCGGAATGAAAACATTTAGTCTTTTGTTTGAATGTTGTTTCGAGTGCAACGTTTAGTGCGTACTCGGAGAAGATTAATACTTAGGTGATTCTTGATCACAGCTAAGTCCCCGAGTGTGACGTGTAGTGCACACTCGGAGGAAGCTAATACTTAGGTGATTCTTGATCACGGCTAAGTCCCCGAGTGCGACGTGTAGTGCACACTCGGAAGAAGTTATTACTTAGGTGATTCTTGATCACAGATAAGTCCCCGAGTGCGACGTGTAGTGCACACTCGGAGGAAGTTATTACTTAGGTGATTCTTGATCACAGCTAAGTCCCCGAGTGCGACGTGTAGTGCACACTCGGAGGAAGTTATTACTTAGGTGATTCTTGATCACAGCTAAGTCCCCGAGTGCGACGTGTAGTGCACACTCGGAGGAAGTTATTACTTAGGTGATTCTTGATCACAGCTAAGTCCCCGAGTGCGACGTGTAGTGCACACTCGGAGGAAGTTATTACTTAGGTGATTCTTGATCACAGCTAACTCCCCGAGTGCGACGTGTAGTGCACACTCGGAAGAAGTTATTACTTAGGTGATTCTTGATCATAGCTAAGTCCCCGAGTGCGACGTGTAGTGCACACTCGGAGGAAGTTATTACTTAGGTGATTCTTGATCACAGCTAAGTCCCCGAGTGTGACGTGTAGTGCACACTCGGAGGAAGTTATTACTTAGGTGATTCTTGATCACAGCTAAGTCCCCGAGTGCGACGTGTAGTGCACACTCGGAGGAAGTTATTACTTAGGTGATTCTTGATCATAGCTAAGTCCCCGAGTGCGACGTGTAGTGCACACTCGGAGGAAGTTATTACTTAGGTGATTCTTGATCACAGCTAAGTCCCCGAGTGCGACGTGTAGTGCACACTCGGAGGAAGTTATTACTTAGGCGATTCAGGATCGCAGCTAAGTTTTTTTTTTGTGTGACCGGAGTCTGCGACCGTGGAAGAACTCTGAATCTGCAAAAAACTGAATCTGATGTATATTATTCCATCAAAACTTGTTTGTTACACTGCTTCAGTCGACGATCACGTATAAAAGCACTTGAGGAGATCCCCGTTCCATGCGTGCGGCTCGTCTGTCTCCCTCTGAATGTTGTAGAGTCTGTATGCTCCGTTGTTCAGCACCTTGGAGATGATGAAAGGCCCTTCCCAAGCCGGAGCCAACTTGTGTGGTCTTTGCTGATCCACTCGGAGCACTAAATCGCCTGCTTGGAATGTGCGACTCCTGACGTGACGCGCATGAAAGCGTCGCAGATCTTGCTGGTAAATTGTTGAGCGAGTAAGTGCCATCTCGCGCTCCTCCTCTAGAAGATCGACTCCATCTTGCCTTGCTTGTTCTGCTTCAGCTTCGGAGAAGAGTTCGACTCGTGGGGCATTGTGAAGCAGGTCACTCGGAAGGACCGCTTCTACTCCATAAACGAGGAAGAACGGTGATCTCCCCGTTGATCTGTTCAGAGTGGTGCGGAGGCCCCAAAGCACTGAAGGTAACTCGGTGACCCATGCGCCAGCAGCGTGTCCTACCTCTCGCAAGAGTCGGGGCTTCAAACCTTGAAGAATAAGTCCATTCGCCCGCTCAGCTTGTCCGTTGGATTGAGGATGTGCTACGGAAGCAAAATCCACTCGGATACCCTGACTCGCACAGAAGCCTTTGAATCTGTCCGAGTCGAAGTTTGTCCCGTTGTTCGTGATTATGTTGTGCGGTACCCCGAATCTGGAAATGATGTCCCTGACAAACTTGACAGCTGTTGAGGCATCGAGTTTCTTGATGGGCTTGGCTTCTATCCATTTTGTAAACTTGTCGACTGCCACCAACAGATGCGTGTAGCCTCCTTGGCCTGTCTTGAATGGTCCAACTGTATCTAATCCCCAAACTGCAAATGGCCACACGAGTGGGATCGTCTTTAATGCAGATGTTGGCTTGTGGGACTTGTTGGAGTAGAACTGACAGCCTTCACATCGGTCGACCATATCTTTAGCCATCTCGTTTGCCTGCAGCCAAAAGAAACTGGCTCTGAATGCCTTGGCGACAATTGCTCTCGAAGAAGCGTGATGACCGCAGGTTCCCGAGTGAATATCCTCTAGGATCAATTGTCCTTCCTCTGGGGAAATGCAATGTTGAAGAACGCCTGAAACACTCTCCTTGTACAATTGACCATCAATGACATTGAATGCCTTCGACCTGCGAACTATTTGCCTGGCTTGGACTTCATCTTCTGGAAGTTCTTCCCTTAGGATATATGCAATGATCGGCATAGTCCAATCGGGAATGACAGCCAGAATCTTTGTGAGCAGATCAACCACAGCAGGTACATCGACTTCAGTCGGATCTGTTGCGCTCTTGGGTTGTACTGGTTCTTCTGTGAAGGGATCTTCCTTGACTGAAGGAAGATGGAGGTGCTCGAGGCAGACATCACTCGGGACTGGTCTCCGAGTGGATCCGAGTTTTGCCAACTCGTCCGCTGCTTGGTTCTTCAGTCGCGGAACATGATGGAGCTCTAGACCTTCAAACTTCTTCTCCAGCTTCCTCACTGCATGGCAGTATGTTGTCATGGTGGGGTTCCTTACGTCCCATTCTTTCATCACTTGATTGACCACCAAATTCGAATCGCCGTAGACCATCAGGCGACGGACGCCGAGTGAGATGGCCATGCGCAATCCATAGAGGAGAGCTTCATACTCTGCCTCGTTGTTGGAGGAATCAAAGTGTATCTGAAGCACGTACTTGAGCTTGTCGCCTTTTGGTGATATGATCACAACGCCAGCGCCGGAGCCATTCAACATCTTAGACCCATCGAAGAACATTGTCCAATGAGCCGAGTAGATGTGGGTCGGTTGCTGTTGTTCTACCCATTCTGCTATAAAGTCAGCCAGGGCTTGAGACTTAATAGCTTTCTTGGCCTCGAACTTGATGTCACAGTACAGCATCTCCATTGCCCACTTCGCCACTCGGCCCGACGCGTCTCGATTGTGGAGAATTTCCGACAACGGAGCACCAGAAACGACAGATACCGAGTGGTCTTGGAAATAATGGGCCACCTTCTTCGCAGTCATATAGATCCCATAGATAAGTTTTTGATAATGGGGATACCTCTGCTTGGAAGGGGTCAGGACTTCGGAGACGTAGTACACTGGCCGCTGAACTTTGTATGCTTTGCCTTCTTCTTCTCGCTCGACTGTAAGAACAGTACTGACGACTTGATTTGTAGCCGCGATGTATAGAAGAAGGGGCTCTTTACCGAGCGGAGCAGTAAGAACCGGATGGGTGGAAAGTAGGACTTTGAGGTCGTCGAATGCGACTTGGGCTTCGTCTGTCCACTCGAAGGTATCTGATTTCTTCATGAGTCGGTACAGAGGAAGTGCTTTTTCGCCGAGTCGACTGATGAACCTTCTCAAAGCCGCTAGGCAACCTGTGAGCCGTTGAACATCGTGTATTCTAACCGGCCTCTCCATTCGGATGATGGTCCCGATCTTTTCGGGGTTGACATCGATCCCTCGTTCGGAAATGAAGAAACCGAGTAACTTTCCGCTGGGAACACCGAATGAACATTTGGCTGGGTTGAGCTTGATATCGTACCTACGAAGGTTGGCAAATGTTTCTGCCAAGTCAGTCAGCAGGTCGGAACCTTTGCGTGACTTGACTACGATATCATCCATGTATGCCTCCACATTGCGACCGATCTGGTCGAGGAGACATTTTTGGATCATGCGCATAAAGGTAGCTCCCGCATTCTTCAGACCGAAAGGCATAGTGATGTAGCAGAAGCACCCAAACGGGGTGATGAAGGCTGTTTTTAACTCATCGGGACCATACAGACGGATCTGATGATAGCCCGAATAGGCATCAAGAAATGACAAACGCTCGCATCCCGCAGTCGAATCGACAATTTGATCTATGCGGGGGAGCGGAAAATGGTCTTTCGGGCAGACCTTATTGAGATGCTTGAAGTCAATGCACATTCGGAGTGACTTGTCCTTCTTGGGCACCATGACGACATTGGCGAGACACTCGGAGTGGTGAACCTCGCGAATGAAGTTGGCAGCCAACAACTTGGCCACCTCTTCTCCGATTGCCTTCCTCTTGTGCGCGGCGGACCGGCGCAGGCGCTCCCGGACGGGCCGAGCGGCGGGATCCACATGCAGTCGGTGCTCAACCAACTCCCTGGGTACACCTGGCATGTCAGATGGTTTCCATGCGAAGATGTCCCAGTTCTCACGGAGGAATTGGGTGAGCTCGGCTTCCTATTTAGGATCGGGGGTGGTGGAGATGTTCGTCGGGGCGGCAGAGTCGTCCGTCGGGTGGATGCTGACCTTCTTCGTCTCCCCCGTCGACTGGAACGTGGACTCAGAAGCTGTCTTCTTTGAGCGCATCACGTCGGCAGGGTCGACTGCCTTTCTGTACTCGTCGAGCTCAAGTACAGCCATCTGCTGGTCGGCGATTCTTGACCCCTGCTGCAGACACTCTTCGGCTCGCTGACGGTTTCCCGTGATGGTGATCACGCCTTTCGGGCTTGGCATCTTCAACTTCAAGTATACATAGCACGGACGTGCCATGAAGCTCGCGTATGCCGGGCGGCCCAGAATTGCGTGGTAAGCGCTCTGGAAATCCACCACCTCAAATGTGAGCTTCTCCTTGCGAAAGTTCTTGTCGGAGCCGAAGATGACGTCCAACGCGATCTGGCCGAGTGACTTGGCCTTCCGTCCAGGGACGACTCCGTGGAACTGCATACTGCTCTTGCTGAGTCTGGACATCGGAATGCCCATTCCCTTGAGAGTGTCGGCGTACATGATGTTCAGTCCGCTACCGCCGTCCATGAGGACTTTGCGCAGTCGGACTCCTTCCACCACCGGGTCGACGACCAGAGCCTGTCTTCCTGGGGTGGGGACATGCGCTGGATGATCCGACTGGTCAAAGGTGATTGCAGTCTGAGACCATTTAAGGAACTTGGGGGCAGTCGGAACGGCCATGTTGACCTCTCTGTTCACCAACTTCAGTCGACTCTTGCTTTCGACGTCAGCAAAAATCATGAGGGTTGCATGGACTTGGGGGAACGGATCCTCCTTATCCTCCTCATCTTGTTCAGGATTCTTCTCACTCGGTTGCCCTTCGCTGAACCCCTGGATCAGGAGACGACACTGTCGAGTGGTGTGCTTCGCGTATAGGGGGTTGCCTTCTTCGTCCATCTTCGTGTGAACCGGACAAGGCTGGTCCAGGATGGGATTGTTGAACGGCTTCTTCTTGGGGGAAAACTGCGCTTTCCCTTTGCCCTTGAACTTGACGCTGGTCACAGCTGCAGCTTCTGCTTGCGGTGTGGGCGGAACTTTCTGTTTTTGCTTCCGAGTGTTACCTCCGTCGACATCACCGACTGTCTTGTGTTTGCCACTCCGGATGCGGTCCTCTTCCTCGCCATTTGCATAGCGAGCCGCTATCTCCATCATCTTGCTCATGGAGATGTCGCCTGTCCGGCCGAACTTTAGGTACAGCTCTCTGTACCGTACGCCTGCCTTGAATGCGCAGACCGCTTGATGCTCGGTGACGTTCTCCACTGTGTGGTAGAGAGTTGTCCATCGCTGGATGAAGTCTCGCAAGGGCTCATTCGGCTTCTGGACACAGTGTTGAAGCTCCACAAGGCCTGCAGGGCGTTTGCACGTCCCTTCGAAGGTCCTGATGAACACTCGGGCCAGATCTGCCCAATTGTAAATGCTTGAGGGGGCCAACTGGTTCAGCCAAGCTCACGCCGAGCCGTCGAGCATCAGAGGGAGGTGCTTCATAGCGACATGGTCGTCCCCTCCTCCGATCTGGACTGCTACTCGGTAGTCGTCTAGCCATGTTTCAGGCTTGGATTCCCCCTTAAATTTACCGATTCCCTCTGCCAATCGGAAGTTGGGAGGGATGTCAGCCGAGCGGATGGCTCGACTAAAACACTCGGGGCCGGACACGATGGTCCTGCTCCCACTCGGACGGTCCATATCGTGACCATCGCGGCGGGCTCGACCCCTGTCGACTCTTCGCTGGGCGATTCGCCCTCTTGCGTCGGGTCTTGGGTCGTAAGTGTCGTCGACTGAACGCCGATCATCATGATGCCGGGACCCATAGGGCCCACCCCACGGAGGGGTGCGTGAGCGGCAGCGATCTTCACGGATCATGGAATGGTTGCCTCCCCTGTGGTGCTGATGGGAACCAGGGCTGTGAACCGACCGATGCGTGTTTGCATGGACGGAACTATTGTAGATCCGATTGTGCGACTGGGAGACTGCCGAATTCTGCTGCTGCGCCGTGTGCAACAGAGCACGGATCTGCTCGATTCCCCTTCCTGCCTCTGAATCAGTCGGCTGGAGGGAATCGGCAATCTTGGCAGCCGCAGCCAAGTTGAGGAGAGGTGTGCGGAACAACTCCACGTTGCTCTGCCGAGTGTGCCGACTGGCAGAACGACGAGGCGGACGGCGTGCGCCGGATGCTTCACCGATTTTGCGCTCACTCCGGCCGGCTTGACGGGGATCTTCATGGGTGTTTGCCATGTGTACTTCTGCTGCAAGCCCGCGACCCGTGTACTCGGAAGGGAGCTCAGTCGGAACCGAGCCCGAGCACTGGGAGCGCGGGGCGACCACGACAGACTCCAGAACTGCCACTTGAGAGGACGCGATCTGACGCGCTCGGGCATGCTGCACCCAACGTTGGAGACGCGGACTGCGGGACCGCTTGTTGCGGCACATGACGGAGGTGCGAGCCGACAACGGAGCCGATTGTTGGAGAAGAAGAACGCCGCGAGCGCCGGCACGGAAGTGCGTGGCCCCGCGACGGGGAAGTGCCTCGACGTCGAGAGGTGCCTCCCGAAGCCACGCCGAATCGTCGACGGTGAAGGAGATAGCGCCGAAGAAGATCTGGTGACCCATGCTCGAATCTCCACCAGTCGACATGACGAAAGGAAAATAGTCGCAAACTCGCCGGAAGTCGCTTAGACGCTTGCCCCAAGGTGGGCGCCAACTGTCGTGGGTATAAGCCTGACAGTAGATGTGTAGGGTACGAATGAGATGGGCAGAGTCCTAGCTACGGCGAGGTTGTATGAGTTCAGGCCCCTCTGCGGTGGAGGTAACAGCCATACGTCTCAGTGCTCTCGGAGCTTGTTGCCGAGTGTAATACGGAATACAATGATTTGCTAACCCTTTTACCAGTGGGGGAGGGCGGCTTATATAGAGTGCGCTGCCCTCCACAACGGTTCTGATTCAGGGGCGGAGTAGTGGCGATTGAATGCATACGTTACAGGTAACGTATGCTCTAAATGCTAATAAATGCACCCGGAAACGTACGGCAGTTTCCCTCCAGGGAGGTTACGATGTACCGAGTGTATCCAGTCGGTTAGCCTGGTGTTCTCCGAATGCTAGTCTCCGACTGGATGATTCGAGGCCTGTTGCCGACTAGATGATGGGGACTCCTTAGTTCAGTCGGGACAGACTTAGGGTCCTGTCCTTTGTGTGGGGTAGTCCTTGGGTAGGACCTGTACGGCAGGCCTATGACCCTACCCTAGGACTATGACCCCATCATGATCCGAACGTTTCGGGAACCCCGAGATCCAGTTACGGGGAACTCGTCAAAACTCGCAGTGTTTGCCTATTCTGGCAAGGTTTGTATGCTATTAGTCAGTGATTTTGGGTCCTTGTGCGATCCAAACGTTTTGGTAACCCCGGAGTCCGATTACGGAGAACTCATCAAAACTCGTAGTTTTGGCCTATTCCGGCCAGTTTTCTATGATATTAGTCACTGATTTCGGATCCCGTTGGGATCCGAAGTTTTGGGACCCCGGGGTCCAGTTAAGGGGAACTCGTCAAAACTCGCAGTTTTGGCCTATTGTGGCTAGTTTTATATACTGTTAGTCATTGATTTTGGGTCTTGTAGCGATACGAACGTTTCGGGAACCCCGGGGTCCAGTTACGGGGAACTCGTCAAAACTCGCAGTTTTGGCCTATTTCGGCCAGTTTTGTATTTTATTAGTCACTGATTTTGGGTCCCGCTGTGATCTGAACATTTCGGGAACCCCGGGGTCCGGTTACGGGGAACTCGTCAAAATTCATAGTATTGGCCTATTTCGGCAAGTTTGTATGCTATCAGTCACTGATTTTGGGTCCCGATGTGATCCGAATGTTTTGGAAACCCTTGGGTCCGTTTATGGGGAACTCGTAAAACCTCGCAATTTTGCCCTATTCCGGCCAATTTTGTATGCTATTTGTCACTGATTTTGGGTCCCGTTATGATCCAAAAGTTTCGGGAACCTCAGGGCCCGGTTATGGGGAACTCGTCAAAACTCGCAGTTTGGGCATATTCCGTCAGTTTTGTATGATATTGGTAACTGATTTTGGGTCCCGATGTTATCCGAATGTTTCGGGAACCCATGGGTCCGGTTACGAGGAACTCGTCAAAACTCGCAGGTTTGGCCTATTCTGGCTAGTTTTGTATGTTATTAGTCACTGATTTCGGGTTCCGCTGTGATCTAAACGTTTCCGGAACCTCGGGGTCCGGTTACGGGGAACTCGTCAAAACTCGCAGTTTTGTCCTGTTCTGGCTAGTTTTGTATGCTATTAGTCACTGATATTGGGTCCTGCAGCGATCCGAACGTTTCGGGAACCCCGGGGTCCGGTTACGGAGAACTCTTCAAAACTCGCAATTTTGGCCTATTCCGGCCAATTTTGAATGCTATTAGTCCTTGATTTTGGGTCCCGATGCGATCCGAACGTTTCCGGAACCTCGGGATCCGGTTACGGGGAACTAGTCAAAACTCGCATTTTTGGTCTATTGTGGCGAGTTTTGTATGCTAACTCACTGATTTCGGGTCCCGCCGTGATCCAAACGTTTCGGAAATCACGGGGTCCGGTTACGGGGAACTCGTCAAAACTCGCAGTTTTGGCCTATTCCCGCCAGTTTTGTATGCTATTAGTTACTAATTTTGGGTCCCCCTGTGATCTGAACGTTTCGGGAACCCCGTCGACCGGTTAGGGGGAACTCATAAAAAAATAGAGTTTTTGCCCTATTGTGGCCAGTTTTGTATGATATTAGTCAGTGATTTTGGGTCCCGTGTTTCGGGAACCCCGGGGTCCGGTTACGGGGAACTCGCCAAAATCGCAGGTTTTGTCTATTCTCGCTAGTTTTGTATGTTATTACTCACTGATTTTGGGTTGTGGCTAGTTTTGTATGCTATTACTCACTGATATTGGCTGCCGCTGCGATCCGAACGTTTGGGGAACCCCGGGTTCCGGTTACGTGGAACTCGTCAAAACTTGCAGTTTAGGCCTATTCTCGCTTGTTTTGTATGCTATTACTCTCTAATTTTGGATCCCCTGCGATACGAACGTTTCGGGAACCCAAGTCGAGTTACGGGGAACACGTCAAAACTTGCAGTTTTTGGCTATTCTGGCTAGGTTTGTATGCTATTAGTTACTGATTTTGGGTCCTCCTGTGATTCAAACGTTTCGGGAACCCCGGGGTCGAGTTATGGAAAACTCATCAAAACTCGCAGTTTTGGTTTATTTGGGCCAGTTTTCTATGATATTACTCACTGATTTTGGGTCTCACTGTGATCCGAACATTTTGAGAACCCCGTGGACCGGTTACGCGGAACTCGTCAAAAATCTCAGTTTTAACCTATTTTACCTAACTATACATGTAAAAAAAAATAGAATACATCTTCCGTTTTTCCCGAATTAATATGGTACTTGGCGTTGGCCCATGTGATCTGATAGTAGAAATCCATTTGCAAACTGACTCAATTTGGTAGGAAAGGAGTCATATGTGTAAAATGCAAAAATCCTTGCGGATGCTCTCGCCTAAAGAGATATTGTTGAGGCCTTAAAACGCAATCAAAATAGCTCATAGCTTCATAAAAATACGCCATGGTTGTATGGCAACCATGCGGATGATTGTACCGTCATAGAATTACATTTCACCTATCTAAAAAACATAATCAAGTTTATCTAAAAGGTAGTAATTCATCAATTACCGTTACCATTGAATGCGGAGCTTGTGCGGTGGCTAATAGCTCCGAGTTGTTCCGTCCGACCATTTGTTTTGGCAAAAACATAAACTCCATGAACCGTGGTTTAATGGTTTCCAATCACGAGACCGACGATTCCACGATCAAGTTCTGCGAGCCGGTAGAACGACATAAATTCCATGAGCCGTGGTTTTACGGTTTTCAACGCGAGACCGACGATCCTCCGGTCAAGTTCGATGAGCCCGTCCAACGGCATAAACTCCATGAGCCGTGGTTTAACCGTTTCTCAGGATGTAAGTGGTCAGCTCCTTGGACGTTGTGGGACTTGCCCGCATTGGCCATCAGTTTTTACGTGGGATTACGTGGTTTTCCAATAAAATTTTATGTGGGACATGTGGCGTCCATATACGGCCGCATATTCTTTTATGAAGAGTCTTAAAATCAACTATGTAAAGATAGCATTCATACTTTGCAATCCACAAAATAGACTACATAGGAATACTCCGAATCTCTCCAGATTCAACATTTTTCTACAACTTAGATTGTCTTAGATAATAATTAAAATTCATAGTAGCATTCATACTTTCATAGTACATATTGATGGATAAAAACAAAGATCATCAGTAGTCTGAGAGACATAGCTAGTTATCCCCTTGATCGTTGCATGGCCAGTAGTGTATGCTCCAGCACAATTGAGGCCCACATTCAAATAATTGAACTTGGAAATACTTGATAAAACATTACTAGCCCGGTAAGAAAGTTCTGCCACAAGCTTGTTGATGGCAACTCCGCCATTACTGAACCCAGGATGATAATTTGATGCAGCAGGTTCTTGAATGCTTCCAAAATCCTTCATCGAACCCCTCGTGACTTTATGTTGCATCTGCAAACAAATAACGTGGATGGGAGGAATTAACAAGGAAACTAGGAAGGGCACAATGTTCTGGCTGTACTCTAGAATGTCTACAAGAAAGGAGAGTACGGTTCACACATTTAAACTACAGTTCATAGGAATTAATATACCAAACAAAATCTGCTGGACAGTGAAACTAAATTAACTGCTCTCAAAGACTTAAATAGTGTAGCCAAGCAAAGCAAATAGACTCAATCGTTCTCTTTTCACGTACTTTCTTAGAAGCATGGAAAGAAAATTCAAATTCGGTAACTATACTGCAAATTCCAGACATAATATGCTCTCAACAAGTATAAAATGTAAGAGAATCATGAGACATCAGCTTTATATCAGATTAAGGCACCAGGCTACAATATTCACACTAAATTACATGATGACATGATTTAAGTACATGCATAAATAAACGGATAGGAGGTCAGCAGAAACAATCCAGTATAATATTTGCAGATGGACAAGAAACTTGAAAGTAAATTCGTAGTGCACACATGCCTCAGTTAATAGTAGTGGTCTTCCTGAACAATGTCACACTGAACATCAGATTTATACCAATCTTGGTGGCAGATCAAGGCTTCGACAGTCTTGTTGCTCAGTCTGCTTCTATAGTCGCTTACCACACGATGTCCAGTACTAAAAGCTGATTCGGATGGTACCACGGAAGCTGGTACAGCAAGAACATCACGAGCTATACAAGAAAGGATGGGATACTTCAAAGAATGAATATACCACCATTGAAGAATGTTGAAATTGTCTCCGCGATCGAATGTTTCTTCCTCCAAGTATCTATCAAGCTCATTAGCAGATTGGCGTTGCTTCTGGTGCAAGTGTTGATCCCAATCTGCCAAAGGATCATTCTCTTCAATCATAACCTCATCATTTTTCTGTCCTTGAGTTGACTCACCCAGTGCATCTGCCATTTGTGAAGAATATTCTTCGAACAGGCTGTTAAGAGTATTTTTCACAGCATCCAAGTGTTTCTCTATATCAGAACAAAAGGCTTGTTTTAAACGAAACTCAAAGAAGCTTAGTTTGAATCGAGGATCAAGGATCACAGCTATACAATTTGGCAAATATGACTCGATCCAGTATTTGTCAAACTTTGCTTGCATCACAACAACCATTGCTCGAATAACATCATTCTCTGACGATGCTTCCTTCTGAAGTAACACTCTCACATTCCATATTTGATGGAAGTACATATTTGAGGTAGGATAACTTGAACCAGAAACTACTTCTGTGGCTGTGTGAAAGACTCTTAACATAGCACAAACAGTTTCAGCTCTTTTCCACTCTTCCGATGATGGACAGAATTTGTAATCCTTGTCCCGTCTAACCAAAGTACGAAATGCTCTTCGAAATGGGAGAGATGACTCTAACATAAGAAAGGTGAAATTCCAACGCGTTGGCACATCGACTGAGGGGAGTTTGCAAGAAATACCAACTTCTGCAATTACTGCTTTGAACTTATCCAACCGAGAGGGGAAACTCTTAACATACTTTGCACTCTCTCTTATATTATCTATCACACCTTTCATCACTGTCAACCCATCTTGGACAATCAAATTTAGCACATGGCATGCACAACGAATGTGAAATAATTGACCTTCAATAGGCAACATATGCTTGCTGTTCAAAAAAATTCTTAGATATTCAACCATTGTGCCATTAACAGCTGCATTGTCTAATGTTGTACTAAAGAGTTTGTCTTCAATATTCCAATCTTGCAAACTCTTTAACAATACATTAAACATTGATATTCCATTATGTGGAGTCTCTACCATAAAAAACCTTATGATCTGTTTTCTCAAAGCCCAATTTGAGACAAAATGGCAAGTTATGCATAGATATGATAAAGTTTGATTAGACGTCCACATATCAGCTGTTAAAGAGACTCTGCATCTATATTTCTTGAAACCTTCACAGAATTTTAATCTCTCTTGATTAAATTGTTCCATGCAATCATCTTTAATAGTACCTCTAGAAACCATGCTAAACAAGGGATTCAAGCTTTCCACAAAATCTCGAAAGCCACTATACTCAACAAATGAGAAAGGCAACTCATCCATTACTATCATTCTAGCCAGCAACTTTCTAGATGCAATCTGATCGAAACTCCATTGCTGAAGCATAGATCCATGAGGAGATGAAATTGAGGACTTCAACTTGTCAACAACAAGGGACAAATCTAACCTTTTCTCGCAAGCAGCCAAGTGCCTTTGTACACCATTAGTACCCACGCCACGTCCAGCTGGAAACACCTCAAGACAGTGGTTGCACTGAGCTTTGACAAGTATGTTACGATGATAAATAGGTTTGGCATCCCTCCAAACAGCAGAAGTTAATCTTCGTGTCTTGCGGACTATTAATTGGCAAGCATAAAAATAAAGTCAACTCACAAGAACATTTTTAAAGTTGTAACTATATACAAGAGTAATTTTGGAAGAGAAAAACGAAGCCAACTCACTACGTGGTACAAATGAAGTAGTCGCCGGAGAAGGGGGTCCTAATATAGATGGTGACATCGCGGACGACTTTTTTGAGGCCGCAACTCTTGCTAGAACCCCAAGGGAAGACCTCCATGTGTTAGCCACCGGTGATCCTACCAATGGGGATCTGGTCACTCTTTGGCCATGTGTCATAGATGGAGAGTCTCGACTCTAGATAACAAAACAAAGAAAATCAGAACATGCTATGAACTTAAAGTAAGGTACAGAAGTAGATTTGTGTTACGAAGTGAGGTTTAATATAGAAGCAGACCTGTAGCTCCTCTCTTGTAGATCCTTGGATAAATTCAGAACGAGCATGTTTCCTCTTCCCCTGCAACTCCTCCTTTTGGTTTTTCCTCTTCTTTTCTTGCTTCTTCCTCTTCTCTTCCCTTTTCTCTTCCCTCTTCCCTTCCAGCCTTTTCCTTTTCGCCTTCTGCCTTTGCTTTTTCTTCTGCCTCTCTGATCTGTAATGCAAACGTTGGGGGTCAAAATATATATCAAAAAATATAGTTAATGTCACAGGAAAACACATGAGGGCTAGGGACTTAATTTTGTCGCTCTTCAATAGCATTCCACACATGTTGGTCCTAGTCCATGGCTTCCCACTTTTCAGTTTGCTTGTCGATTGTCAACGCCACTTGGTCGTCACCCATGGTCACTTCAATGAAATCTGCATTGAAATGTCATATTAGATGTTTCAGTAGAACATAAGTTCAAATTTGGTTCATCTAACATTCTAGGCTGGAACATAATACATATTCACAAAACGCATGCTGGCAGCACATCTTTTTGCACACAGCCTCTCAATGCTAAATAAATCGGAAGTATGTCCAAGAAAACTCGAGTTGATCAGATTATACTACTACGTACTTTGCAGCACCTGTTAATTAATCAGCTAATAAACAAAGCTAATCGTGTTATGCCTGGAAAGGACAAATAAACTACAGTAGTAGTAAAGAAGAAGGATTACTAAACCGGGAGGGGTTTAGTCTGTCGCTAGATGATTGGTTTGACATACGGCTAACTACCCAAATTGTTGCTGCTGATCCACAGGCAAGATGCACCGCAACACACGCGGAAAAAAACTCTCACAAAGCACAAACAAGTGATAAAAACATGATAAATTAATGATTGCACATCTAAAACTGTACAAAGTCATGTATAATCACAATAGCATGCCCACCAGCAGCAGCAGCTTTCAGAAACTGGCTTGCTCTGCCTACAATACAATACAAATCAATATAAGCTCGCTTAACCTAGAGATGACAACACCTTACCGGATCTGAACAATAGTGGGCCAAGTTTCGGTTTCTCAATAGGGCATCTATCTATACTCATGTGTCAAAAGGGTGAACTGAGTCCACTGAGATGTCAGCAAGAGAAAATCTCACACAAACAACAACAGTTTCAGGTGTCACGGATTTCACTTGACAAGAGTGCTGCCCAAAAATAAACTACAAATAACCCCAACGACCACACACACACAAGACATTACTACTTACGAACTTACGGACCAAGATAGCAGTACTACTTACGAACTTACGGACCAGGTTGGCGAGGTTGGGGAGCCGTCGAAGCTGTTCATGTGGAAAGGGGAGGTGTAGAAGGGTTGTCCGGGCTGGGAGGAGAGGGAGAAGGAGGAGAGGCTGGCTGGCCCGAGGGATCCGCCGCCGTGGCTGGCTAGGGTTCGTCGCGGAGGAGAGGCTGGCTGTTGGGGAGGGGAGGGGAGGGGAAGGTGAGATATGTGCATACCTTGGAGCAGAGGAGGAGGCGGGGGAGCAGGTGCTGGGATTTCCCCAGCGATTTCCTCTGGCGACGGTGGGGGAGCCGAAGATGGCGTCGGAAGGATGAGGGACGGTGGTGGCGGCGGCGCCATGGATCGGCAGGATGAAGATGCATTCCCAGCGATTTCCCCAACGATTTCCTTGGACGATGGTGGCGGTGGCGGTGGCAGCGGTGCCATGGATCGGGTGCGGGATGGACCTGGGGATCGGGAGGCGACGGTGCGGTGGACTGCCGATGGGCTTTTCTGGGCTATCCATTTATCCCAGTTAATTTTTATGGGTGTCCACAAAAGCCATTTAAGAATTTTTTGGTGGATGGCATATGTGGGACTAGTGGGTCCCAGCGCCATTTACATCCCTAACCGTTTCCAACCACGGGACCGGCGATTCTCCGGTCAAGTTTGGTGAGCCGGTCCAGCGGCTTTCCGCGAGAAAGAAAAAAAAACGGGTTGAGGAGAAGAGGGGAAAAACCCAGCCAAGAGGCGCAGCACCGACACGCCGGCCGAATTCCTGCACGTTCTCTCCATCTCCATCTCCATCTCCATCCCCAAGCACCAACGCGCCGTCACGCTCACGCCGTATAAACCACCACCAAACCCCCGTCGCCTCGCGTGACTCGCGTCCCCCTCCATCTCCATCTCCACCCCCGCCGCCCCAGATCTGCCCCCTCCACCTCCACCGACGCCGCGACTGCCGTCCCACTCCCAGATCCAGATCCGGCGGCCATGGCCCGCCCCCGCTCCACGCGCGCGCTCCTGGCGCTCGCCCTGGCGGCGGCGGCGGCGGCGCTCCTCCTCGCCACCCCGCCCGCGGCCCACGCGTTCTACCTCCCGGGGAGCTACCCGCACAAGTACTCCCCCGGGGAGCCGCTGAGCGTCAAGGTGAACTCGCTCACCTCCATCGACACCGAGATCCCCTACAGCTACTACAGCCTGCCCTTCTGCGCCCCGCCGGAGGGGGTCAAGGACAGCGCCGAGAACCTCGGCGAGCTGCTCATGGGCGACCGCATCGAGAGCTCGCCCTACCGCTTCCGGATGCACGCCAACGAGTCGGACGTGCTGCTCTGCCGCTCCCCGCCGCTCGACCCCAAGACCTTCGCCCTCCTCAAGCGCCGCATCGACGAGATGTACCAGGTCAACCTCATCCTCGACAACCTCCCCGCCATCCGCTACACCCGCAAGGACGACTACTTCCTCCGCTGGACCGGCTACCCCGTCGGCATCCGCGTCGGCGTCGACTACTACGTCTTCAACCACCTCCAGTTCACCGTGCTCGTGCACCGCTACGAGGACCCCAACGTCGCCCGCGTCATGGGCGCCGCCGGCGACGCTTCCGACGGCGCCATCCCGGCCGCCACCGCCGGCAGGGACGCCTCTGCCTCCTCCGGGTGGATGGTCGTCGGCTTCGAGGTCGTGCCCTGCAGCATCAAGCACAACCCCGAGGACGCCAAGGCCGTCAAGATGTACGGCAGGTTCCCCAGCAAGATCAAGTGCGACCCCACCACCGTCTCCATGAGCATCAAGGAGAACGAGCCCATCGTCTACACCTACGAGGTCTCCTTCGTCGAGAGCGACATCAAGTGGCCCTCCAGGTGGGACGCATACCTCAAGATGGAGGGCGCCAAGGTGCACTGGTTCTCCATCCTCAACTCGCTCATGGTCATTGCCTTCCTCGCCGGCATCGTCTTCGTCATACTGCTCAGGACCGTCAGGCGTGACCTCACGAGGTACGAGGAGCTCGACAGCGAGGCTCAGGCCCAGATGAACGAGGAGCTCTCCGGGTGGAAGCTCGTCGTCAGCGATGTCTTCCGCGCGCCCAGCAACCCAATGCTGCTCTGCATGATGGTTGGGGATGGGGTTCAGATCCTTGGAATGGCCGTGGTCACCATCCTCTTTGCAGCGCTCGGGTTCATGTCGCCGGCCTCCCGTGGTACCCTCATCACAGGCATGCTCTTCTTTTACCTGGTCCTCGGGATCCTGGCTGGATACGCCAGTGTCCGCGTGTGGAAGACAATCAGGTGTGGAGATCACTCAGGTTGGGTGGGTGTTTCGTGGAGGACAGCCTGTTTCTTCCCCGGCATTGCTTTCCTGATCCTCACCACACTCAACTTCCTGCTGTGGGGAAGCCAGAGCACCGGGGCCATCCCCTTCTCGCTGTTCGTTGTGCTGATCCTGCTCTGGTTCTGCATCTCGGTGCCGCTTACACTCGTCGGTGGGTTCCTCGGAGCCAAGGCGCCGCACATTGAGTACCCTGTGCGCACAAACCAGATCCCGCGTGAGATCCCTGCTCAGAAGTACCCGTCCTGGCTGCTGGTTCTCGGTGCCGGCACACTGCCCTTCGGCACCCTGTTCATCGAGCTCTTCTTCATCATGTCAAGCATCTGGATGGGCCGCGTGTACTACGTCTTCGGGTTCCTCTTCATCGTGATGCTGCTCCTGGTCATCGTCTGCGCCGAGGTCTCCCTGGTCCTGACCTACATGCACCTCTGCGTCGAGGACTGGAAGTGGTGGTGGAAGTCATTCTTCTCGTCCGGATCCGTGGCCATCTACATCTTCCTCTACTCGATCAACTACCTGGTGTTCGACCTCAAGAGCCTAAGCGGGCCGGTGTCGGCGACCCTCTACCTCGGCTACTCGCTCTTCATGGTCATCGCCATCATGCTGGCCACCGGCACGGTTGGGTTCATCTCCTCGTTCTGCTTCGTGCACTATCTCTTCTCGTCTGTGAAGGCCGATTAAGTTTCTTCCTGGAAGGGGGTGATCATTGAATTGAGAGGTGAGTAAGCATAGAGGAGTGGGCATTGAAAAGTTTGTAGTCATCACATTCGGTAGTTCATCCCAACTTTTGGTATACATGTCCTGAATAACTATTTGTATGGTCTAGTAGGATTCGCCCGGTGGGCTTTATGATGAGGTGCATGCAGCTTGCACGGTGTAATAGAATGGATTGGTTTATTCACATTTTACTGTCATTTTAGCTAATCGTTCTGCCATTTAGTGCCTCCATATATCAGTATGGAAGCTTTGGTAGTTTTCTCTGCTGCGGCTTATGACGTTCAGTCAGTTGTCTGAAATATTAGATGACATCCAGTAGTTTGCATGATGCCAGGATTGTCTGTTAGTTATGGTGCCAATTATGATGATTATGATGAACTGTTATTGCAAATGTTTCTTTGCTCAGAACCATTAGTTAGGGCAGTAGTTGTTACAGTATGTCAAGAGTGTCTGACAGATTAGGGTTTGATGTTTCCCCCACTTCTGCTTTAGATGTCCATTCAAATACAAGAGGAGAACTCCAGTGTCCCCAGTACAAAATAGTTCAGTCATTAATCTGAAATGTTGGATCCAGTTGTTTCACATGCTGCCAGAGTCTTCTGCTAGTTAGTGCAATGTATGATGCTGATAAATTGATTATGCAAATGTTCTTTGTTCAGAAGTACTATTGGTTAGGACATGTTATGTCAGCACTACAGTTGTTATGTTAATGTGTCTGACAGATTAGGATTTGATATTTCCCCAACTTCTGCATTAGGCTCGATTCAGCTCATGTTTTTGCCGTTATTATTTTTGCGTGTAGAAGGAGAAGGCCTGCTGCCTTGTTTTCAGACGTGGTTGCACCGACAATGTGTTATTTTCTTTTGGGAGGTTGTTGTGTCAGGTAGTGAGTAGGATCATTATTTTTCGAGACTGGGTTTTGCATCTTCTTCTGCCAGAATCATATGATTGATTACTCAGCGCCTTGTTTATAGCCCGGTTGATATGATTTGAATATTACTCTACATACTACTGCAAAGTTGCTGGTTTTATACGGTTGTCTGTCAAGTGAATAGCAGCCTGATCATTTTATGCGAGCTGGCGACAAAGTTTGGTGCCTCGTACTGATCATGAATGCAACCCGGTGGAGGCGGAATCGTCAAACCTGCCCAACTTGACTATTATTCTGAATCAAAAGCGATGCCACCTGCTTGCTTCCTTCGTCCCGGCTGACGGTTCAACTTTCGACGGGATGCTTCCATCCTCCACGTCAAAGTCGACGCATCTCATCACCGTCAACAAAGCCATTATTTGTACTACCAAGATTGCTACCAATAACTGGATTAATCGTGCGTAGGATTAGGATTGACCATCAATCAATTCAAAATGTTTTCAAGCGAAAAGGATCCATCTTTTCTCATCTTTAAACGTACAAGTTGGGATAATAATCACCGGCAAACACACGGAGCTGTTGCATCCAACGCCCACGCAGCCAGTCCTGATTGACAACGAGACGCAGACGCCGCCATCCATCCGCCCCTGAGAGACGGCAACCACGCAAAGATGCCAAGCTTTTGCCGACATCTAGAAGATTCAAGTGGCGTCCAGCACACGGAGTTTCGGCTCACCAGACGCGTCACCACGTTCAGCAAATTCCTGGGTCAACCAGACTGAATGAATTCTTGTACACACACACCAGCTCGTAGTATCTTTTCTTATCTCCTGCCCGCAGCTAATATGGTTGTTGGGTGATGCATCAACAGCCAACCACCAAGTTAGGTGTGCAAAATCAGCTAACACGGCTGGTGGAGTATGATTTGGCCTTGCTTAGATAGGGAGAGATGTGCTGGTGGCATTCAATCACCGCCACCACCACCACCAAAGTGATCAAATCCTGCCAAACAGAGGAGAAAAGAGCACACAAAGTAGCCAGCACTCCACAGCAGCCCGAAACCAAACAAAAACGAATTGCCAACGACGACACAGCTTGGTTTGCGAATTACATAGTGAACGGAATCCAGAATTGTGCACTACTTATTTCATCAGCTCAGTGGACTCTTCATCAGACTGTTGCGGAGTTCAACAAAGTAGTTACGAACAAGAATCAAGAAGAGATGATCATCACAAACCATGTATGAAGGCAAGAGCTTATATAATCTACCACTGACATATTTATTTCACGAATTTATAACTCATAAGATCGACCGATACAGACACAGAATTCTACTTGATATATCTTACAAAGGACCATGAACAACTCTTCTTGTACCTAAGATAACTCAGTTGCTAAATCAAACTACACATATAGCCTAGCTGATGCAACTAGACACACTTCTCAGTTGCTACACCAACTACACATAGCTCAGCAGATGCAACTACACCATACTTCTCAGTATATATAACTCGTACCCTTAACCTTAATAACTCATACCTTAACCTTAATCTTGAACTCACCCACACACACACACACACGCATGAACTTCGATTATTACCACTGTAACCAAACCTGAGACCCACTCCTTACCTACCAGATCATCATCCCTACACCAGCAAGCGACCAACCCTTAACCGAAGAATTAACAACCTACCTAATGACATCAAGGCGAACCAAACAGCTGTGCAGAAGCAACGTGTGAACCTAAAGCAACCACCACCAAACCCTACCGCCGGATCTCCGCTCCCCCAACCCTTCCTCTGAAAAAATACCGGAAGGGTTTGATCGGAACGGAGCCGGGATCTGATCCGGACAAAGCTTGCCGCCGGATCCATCCACACACCTACCATCCACAGATAAAATCCTTCCATCCATCAGTCAGGGAGAGTTATTACCACCACCTCTTCTCGTTCTCCTTGTTGTTTCTTCCATGGAGAAGAGAGGAGACTTGGGAGATGAGGAAGCAGAACGGCGCGGCCGCAAAGGAGGCGGAGGCGCACACGCTGCTGTAGGGGGAGACGGTATCATGAGAGCTCGCCGATGCGGAGCAGGCACCGGAGGCCGCGGGTGGCCTCCTCCTCCGCGCGCCGGAAGAAGAAGCCCGGGAGGGGCAGGGAGCTCGGCTCTGGCGCCGCGGCGGAGAACGCCGGGCCGGCGTAGCTGGAAGCGACGGCGACCATCTTCTTGGTCGGCACGACAGCGGGTTGCTGCGGGCCGATCCGGCCGGTGGTCCTGAGGACCTTCTTGTCGGCCGGCGGGGCTTGCGCCCGGGCCGCGACTGGTGCTGAGGCTGGGGGAGGAGACCGCACGCGCCTGTCCGCTGGCGGGGCTTGAGGCCGGGCCTTGACGACGGGCGGCGAGGCTGGGGAGGGTGACCGCACCCTCCTGTCGGCCGGCGGGGCTTGCGCCCGGCCCTGGAGGGGCGCCGGCGCGGGTGAAGGAACAGCGGCCGGGGACGGGGCCGGCGGCTCCTCGCCGCGCTTGAGGATCCGGACAGCCTCCATCACGATGGGCTGCTGCTGCCTGGGCTTCTCCTTGGTCGGGGACGGCTGCTTGCGCGCAGGCTTCGCCGGAGGGGACCTACGACCGGCCGCTGGCGCCTGCTTCGGCGCAGGCGACGCCAAAAGAGCCGGCTTTGGCGGTGACGAAGCGGCCATCTTGGGCGGCGGCGAGGCCGGCTTGGGGTGGCGTTGCCGGCGGCGCTGCTTGGCGGCCTGGGGCGACGACGCGGCGAAGGCGTCGAGATGCATCCTGTTGTTGAGCGCGTCGTGGGATCTGAGCACCGCCGTCGCCATAGGCTCGCCGCAGGGCTACCCGTAGATCGACGACTGACTGGATCCCGCAGAGATCTGCTCGCTGGATTCGTGGATTGCGTCGCGGTTGCCGCCGCGCCGCGCTGCGAGACCTAACCCTAACGAGAGAGAGAGGGGGGGGGGGGGAGATTTGCGGGAGAGGAGAAGACAACCATGGGGGAGTTTATCCCGGTGCCGCCGGGCCGCGTTATATAGAAGAAGAAGAAAGAAAGGAACGGGCCGGGCCGGGCCCGGCCCGCAGACGGAAGCGTGCGCGCTGCGCTTACCCTCCTCTCCGACTCGTCCAAAAAAATAAGTTATAAATAAATAAATGAAACTGTTTTTTATTTTTTGCTTAGGGGAGAAGAGATCTTTCTTGGTCTGATGACGTGGTGGGGCCGGCTTTGCTGTGCGGGCCCGGGCTCGCGCTCGTGCCCGACGTGGGCGGCTGAATTGTTGGTCCGTGCGATGGCAGCTGGGTGTGAATAGTGGCTAATTTTGGGGGTAAATAAATAAAAGGCGTGCTGGAACGGAGAGACGTGCGCGAGAAATTCGTCGGAAATTGAGGGGTAAATATCGGGGAAGGGGATAGGCACAGGCGTACTACTCGCACAGTTGACGTGGGATCCGCCGCGGGACGCAAGTGGGGCGTGGGCACTGTTTGGATCCATGGGCTAGAGTTAGTTTGAGCTAGTTTGGATACAACTAGTCATAAAATATCGAAACATAAAGGTTAGATTAAAGCTAGTTGCATCTAACCCATCCAAAATAATTATCCCACCCAAGAGGTGTTAATTCGAGCTAGTTGTCATGAGGTTCATTAAAAAATATTTTTCTCTCTCTCTTCCACCAGCCAAGAGATGCTAATTGGAGCTAGTTCTCATGTGGCCCATTAAAAATCACTTTTCTCTTTTCATAAAATGCATCTATTGTCAATCTAATCCTTTCATCAAACACCTATTTGGTTAGAGTTAGTTTAGGATAAGTCATGAGTTAGAAACTAACTTTAACCACTAGCTATGCTAGAGTATCCAAACAGGGCCGTGGTTGTGGGCCCGGCGACAGCTGCGGGCTGCCGTGCCGTTCCAGCTGCGGCCCGCGAGGCGGTTTCGGCCCGGGGCCCACCCCGGCGCGTCCTTGTCGACTCCATTTATCGCCGCACCTACCGTGGTTGATGCCATAATTGATGGTCGATGATCGGTCGCCAAATAATGAAATGCGAAGCATCATTCCGTGGTGGTAGTACGAGTAGTACTACTATCTTTTGTGTTAGAAAAAGATTATTATTATTCGCGGATTATGTTGTGTGTGGCCACCTTCCGTGGACCTGGTTGGTTGGTCACAGAGGGGCAGCCGCGATAAAAAAAACAACTCGTCGTCCGTCCGGCTCGTCGCGGCCCGGCGGTCGGTACGGGGGACGCGGGGAGGACGAGGCGGAGCAGCGCACGTCGCGGTCAATCTTTTTCTCCTAATTTTCATCCTATATTTCCGGCCCGCCTTTCGCGTCCAGCTCGATCCAAAGCTTCGCGTCGTAGTGGAGTGCGGGGCCGGCTGAAGCATCCGGTGCGGCCCACCGGTCGGCGAGCAGAGGGTGGGCGCCATGGGCGTATGATTAAAGTGGCGTCTGCCTCTGGGAAAAAGCAGGGAAAGGGAGAGGCCGGGGAACACGTGGGGCTGAATGATTGGATGGATGGGGTCGGGTTACTCGGGTTGGGTGGAGTCAGTGCGAGGGCGATGCCGACATCGGCATGGCCTCGGCTCGGCTCGGCTCGAGGCTCACGTGCGCCGCGCGTGAGCAGTTGGGGGGGGGGAATATGCTGAACGCGTAGTAGTACGACGTACGGCGTCCGGCGTGCTGCACCGGCTGCTGCGGCGGTGGATCGGGCCTGGCCGCGGGATGTGAACGCTGACTTGGACCTGGCTGGGCCCTTTCGTCGAGGGTAGGAGTACTACCTTCCTGCCGGGTCCGTGATGCTCACTCGCTCGCTCACGTGGAACACGTCAAAGTCGTGGTGACGCTGCGTAGCCAGCTCGCGCACTGCCTCCTTGCCCACTTGCCTTCTTGCTTTCCGCGTGGAGCTCACCCTCCGTCCGATTAACAGGCAAAAAAAAATAGGTGGAGGATTACCGAACGGATAGAACGGAAATTGGGTGTTCTGTTTTCGAATGTGTTTTTTTAACACAGTACATACACAAGCGCTTGCACAAACATGTTGCCTAGAGCTCGTCACAAATGAGCGCTTACCTATAAATCCGTCAAATTTATACCTTGTCTTATATTACCTCAGTCATTTTTAACCACGAGCTCATGTCCAAAGAGGGGTTCATACGCAGCACTGGAAAGGCCGGGATGTGTGGATACTCTTCGCCCAGTTGAGCAATTCTGGACCGACGACGTGGCAAGCTGTTGCAGGCATTGAAGATGCCAGTCAGTCATGCAGGAGCGTGGTCAACGGCGGCGACGGGGCGGCGGAATCGAAGGAGAAACTTCATGTGGGGATCACGGAAATGAAATTAGCATTAACGTCGTACGATGGCGGAGCAGGAAACTCGTCGGGGGACCCTTGACGGTGGCTAGTATGAGGGGATTCAAGTGGCAAATGTCATGGATTTGAGCGGAGGGTGTCGTTGTTGTCCCGATGGTGTACCAATTGTGGGTTGGGGCTTCACGAGTTATAGAAGAAACATCTGCTGGTGCCAGCTCCGGCATCGGCTTGTGGTAGAAAAATTGCTATGGGTGTCGTCGTTTTCTCACGACAGATGCCATAAGTAGGCTTATCGAGGGTGGTTGGGACCGAAAGGACACCGACGGACTCTGGGAACGGGATTGGTAACTGCGAGCAAGACGCAAGATGAACCCAGGTTCGGGGCTCTCCGTGGGAGATAATACCCCTAGTCCTGCCGGAGTGGTTGATGAATCAGAGTGTTTACATGATGCTCCTTGAGCTGTTCGACGGAGGAGGAAGAAGGAGCTGTCGGCTCGCGTTCTACCTCTCCTATGTGGTGTGTGTGGGTGCCAGAATGGTCGACCCTCTGCATGAAGGGGGCGGGGGGTTTTATAGTCGAACCCACCGGCCTACAAAATGGATATAAGGTACATTATTGGGGACCCGACTGGCAGCCTCTCAGGCCGGCCAGGGGGGCCATTATGGTTTAGTCTTGTTGCTTGAGGGGCCCGCCGGCTGCCAGGTTGTTGGAAATATGCCCTAGAGGCAATGATAAATAGTTATTATATTCCCTGTTTAAAGATAATCGTTTATTATCCATGCTATAATTGTACTGAATGAAAACATAGATACATGTGTGGATACATAGACACAACAATGTCCCTAGCAAACCTCTAGTTGGCTATCGAGTTGATCAAGGATAGTCAAGGTTTTCTGACTATGTGCAAAGTGTTGTTGCTTGATAACTGGATCACATCATTAGGAGAATCATGTGATGGACTAGACCCAAACTATGAATGTAGCATATTGATTGTGTCATTTTATTGCTATAGTTTTCTGCGTGTCAAGTATTTATTCCTATGACCATGAGATCATATAACTCACTGGCACCGGAGGAATACCTTGTGTGTATCAAACGTCACAACGTAACTGGGTGACTATAAAGGTGCTCTACAGGTATCTCCGAAGTGTCCGTTGAGTTAGTATGAATCAAGACTGGGATTTGTCACTCCGTGTGACGGAGAGGTATCTCGGGGCCCACTCGGTAATACAACATCACACACAAGCCTTGCAAGCAATGTGACTAAGTGTAAGTCACGGAATCTTGTATTACAGAACGAGTAAAGAGACTTGCCGGTAACGAGATTGAAATAGGTATGCGGATACCGACGATCGAATCTCGGACAAGTAACATACCAAAGGACAAAGGGAATGACATACGGGATTATATGAATCCTTGACACTGAGGTTCAACCGATAAGATCTTCGGAGAATATGTAGGATCCAATATGGGCATCCAGGTCCCGCTATTTGATATTGATCGAGGAGTACCTCGGGGCATGTCTGCATAGTTCTCGAATCCGCACGGTCTGCACACTTAAGGTTCGACGATGTTTTAGTATAGTTGAGTTATATGTGTGGTTACCGAATGTTGTTAGGAGTCCCGGATGAGATCACGAACGTCACGAGGGTTTCCGGAATGGTCCGTAGAAGAAGATTGATATGTAGGATGACTTCATTTGGTTACCGGAAAGTTTTCGGGCATTACCGGAAATGTACCGGGAGTGACGAATGGGTTCCGAAAGTTCACTCGGAGGGGGGCAACCCTCCCGGGGGAAGCCCAAAGGCCCTAGGGATGGCGCACCAGCCCTTAGTGGGCTGGTAGGACAGCCCAAGAGGGCCTATGCGCTAAGGATAAAAAAAAGAAAAAAAAGAGAAAGGTGGGAAGGAAGGGAAGGACTCCACTTTCCAATCCTAGTTGGACTAGGATTGGAGTAGGACTCCTCCTCCTCCCTAGCCGACGCACCCTTGAGGGCTTGGCCCTCAAGGCAAGCCTCCTCCCCCTCCCTCCTATATATAGTGGTGATTTAGGGCTGATTTGAGACAAATTTTGCCACGTGCAACTCAGATCTAGACACCATAGTTTTACCTCATCTACTTCTCCGTCTTGCTTGCTGGATCAAGAAGGCCGAAATCATCGTCGAGGTGTACGTGTGCTGAACGTGGAGGTGTCGTCCGTTCGGCACTAGATCGGGGCGGATCGTGGGACGGATCGCGGGACGGTTCGCGGGGCGGATCGAGGGACGTGAGGACGTTCCACTATATCAATCGCGTTTCTTAACGCTTCCTGCTGTGCGGTCTACAAGGGTACATAGATCCAAATCTCCTCTCGTAGATGAACATCACCTTGATAGGTCTTCGTGTGCGTAGGAATTTTTTTGTTTTGCGGCATTCCCCAACAGAGGTCCCATCTGACCATGGGGCCCGTCGGCTAGCCTATGGGGTTGATGCATGCTCCCCACGCGGGACGCATGCGGTTCGATCGGCGTCGTCTAGCGGGATCCGACGCCGGTCAACGGTACGGTCGTGTCCACTGTAGCCACTCAGGGCCAGGTAATGGAGTGGGCTGTGGTGCGCTGGTATTGTGCATGGTTGACGGATCAAAGCTGGCGTCAGTCAGCAGTACGGCCGCTGATACGTCTCCATCGTATCTACTTTTCCAAACTCTTTTGCCCTTGTTTTGGACTCTAATTTGCATGGTTTTAATGGAACTAACCCGGATTGACGTTGTTTTCAGCAGAATTGCCATAGTGTTGTTTTTGTGCAGAAATGAAAGTTCTCAGAACGTCCTGAAAATTTACGCAGAATATTTCTGGAAATATGAAAAATACTTGCGCAAAGATCCACCGGAGGGGACAGGCCAGTGGGCCACAAGCCCTGTGGCCGCGGCCTCCCCCTGGCCGCGACCACCAAGCTTGTGGGGCCCATGTGGCTCTGCCACCCCCAATTCCAGCGCTATTTATTCCCTTTCGTCCCGGAAAAAATCAAGAGAGAAGATTTCATCGCGTCTCACGATCCAGAGGTGCCGCCACATCCCGTTCTTGCCCTGGAGGGCAGATCTGGAGTCCGTTTTGGGCTCCGGATCAAGGAGATCGTCGCCATCGTCATCATCAACCTTCTTCCCTCTCCAATTCCATGAAGCTCTTCATCGTTCGTGAGTAATCTATTCATAGGCTCGCTGGGCGGTGATGAGTAGGATGAGATCTATCATGTAATCGAGTTAGTTTTGACGGGGATTGATCCCTAGTATCCACTATGTTCTGAGATTGATGTTGCTACTACTTTGCCATGCTTAATGCTTGTCACTAGGGCCCGAGTGCCATGATTTCAGATCTTAAATTATTATGTTGTCACCAATATATGTGTGTTTTAGATCCGATCTTGCAAGTTGTAGTTACCTACTATGTGTTATGATCCGGCAACCCCGGAGTGACAATAACCGGAACCACTCCCGCTGATGACCATAGTTTGAGGAGTTCATGTGTTCACCAAGTGCTAATGCGTTGGTCCGGTTCTTTATTAAAAGGAGAACCTTAATATCCCATAGTATCCATTTGGACCCCGCTGCCATGGGAGGGATGGACAATAGATGTCATGCAAGTTCTTTTCCCTTAGCACGTATGACTACACACGGAATGCATGCCTACATCACATCGACGAACGGGAGCTGGTCACATATCTCTCCGTGTTATAACTATTGCATGATGAATGTCATCCAACAAATCACCGATCCATTTCCTACGAGTTTGTCCCACTGCTAATGTTACTTGCTCTACTGCTACTGTTGTTACTTGTTGCTGCTGTTACTTGCTTTGCTCTGCTACGGTTACTTGTTGCTGTTGTTACTTGCTTTGTCATGCTGCTGCTGCCACTACTGTTGCTACTGCTGTTACTTGCTACTGTTGCTACTTGCTACTGCTGTCACTACTGCTGTTCCTTGCCACTGTTGTTACTCGTTACACTGCTGCTACCTGCTACAATACTTTTCTGGCGCCATTGATACAACAATTAGGAATAGTATGCCTTGTCAACAGATCGTTTATGGCACCGTTGCTATCATACTACTTTGCTACTGATACTTTGCTTGCACACACTAATCTTTCAGGTGTGGTTGAATTTGACACATTCAGCTGCTAATACTTGAGAATATTCTTTCGCTTCCCGTCTTGGCGAATCAACAAATTGGGGTTGAATACTTGTGACAGCCCGATGCCGACGTTCCAGAAGATTACCCCTTATTTCCGTTTTCGTCATGTGTCTATTTTCTTTTGCCGCATCATCATCGCATCATTCGCATCATCTGCATTGCATCGGCATCTCCGTTGCCGCCAGTTTTCAAAACTTGCATCCGTTGTTAGTTGACGGTTCGCGTCGTTGTCTGTTCTGAGCCCGACCAAACACGCACGCGCCCGCGGCATCGTCAAAACCTTGTTTTAAAAGTGTGTTGAAAACTTTCTCTAATCGGGGTGAAACTTGTCATGCGGTCGTGATTAGTTATAGCCAGGCCGCCTGTCGAATTTCGTCGCGATCGGAGTCCGTTTGGTACCTGAACGGTCGACCGTAGCGGCACCGTCTCCGGTTATTCGTTGGACCTTTGCCGGTGTTTTAAAACTCGTTGCCGCGCCGCCCGTTCTCCCTCTCGTCTCCGGATATCCCCTCTACACGGACGCATACCCATACCCGCGTTCGAAATCGTCCGAATCCGACCGCACGGTTGGATCCGGAACGAAATTCTGGCTAACCTAGCCGCCTCATTTGTTATAAATAGACCTCCCCACTTATTTAGACACCAAACCCTAGCCTACCTTGTTGCCGCGCCAGGGCCCGCCGTGCCTCACGCCGGAGCGCCGCCGCCTCGGCCCCACCTTGGTCGCCTGAAGCCTCGTCGGACGGGCTCCCGTCGCTGCCGTCCGCTGGAGGCCCCGCCGCCGCCAGGTTCGTGCCCTCGGGCACGACGAGGGAGTCTGTCCCAGCGCCTCCAACCCCCCCCCCCCTCGGCTGGGCCCCGAGCCGGCCAAGTCCGCCTCGCATCACCTCGGCCCAGTCGCCCAGCACCGGCCTGCCTCCTCTCCTGGCCCGATGGCCCAAGGTGAGTTAGCCCGTGCCCTATCCAACGCCCTGGGCATCTTTTAGCTTTCATGCGCCTGCGCTTTCGACCCATTTAGGCTTCAGGTATTTATTCTATTTCTACAAAAATGCCATATTTTCAAACGTACGTATCTTATATTCTGTAAGTCGGATCGAGGTGATCTTTATATGGATTTGGTGTATAATTTCACATACTATCCGTTTTTGCAACTTGCATAAATGCTTGATGAGGTTTGACCAACTGTTTGCCTAGAGTAACGTGCTGTCCCATTAGATTAGTGTCCGTGACTATTTTTCGTGCGTGTCCGGACTGCCCGTATACCGTAGATTAATGTCCATGTTTTAGGAACCATTATTCCATGTATTTTAGAGCGGTCATTGGTATTTTTTACGTGTAGGGTTTGCCGGTAGTTTATTTTCCCGTATATAGGTTATTTTCCCGCATTTATGTGTGGCTTTATTTTGTTGTTCAACCCCACATATTTATATATGTTTTCGGGGTAGATTTTTCTGTGCAATTAGTTTTAGCTTTTGAGCAAGTTAGTTCGCGAGATATTTTGCTATGTTGCCCTCTTGTCTTTTTCGTAGGATTTATTCCTTGCGACGTTTGACGGAGTTGTCAACTAGAGAGTTGATCTTAGATGTTTTGTTTAGCCCCTGGTATTTTTGGTTGCAATAGAAATGCATGTTTAGGTGTGGTTTGCTTGCTCTAAAGTTGCTAGAAATAGTGCTATTTTAGAGGAGTTGAAATATTTCTAAGTCTGGAATCTGTTATATTTTGTTGCTGTCTTGTCTTGCTTGTATCTTGTGATCTGTAGCTCTTTTGAGGTTGGTCCAATGGAGTTATTTGTAACCCTTGTGTTTCTCTAGCATGCTGTAAATTTTCATGCCATTTGGAGACATTTAGCTTAGGATTTTGCTGCTGTCCATATGGCTTCAGATCGAAAACTGCACTTTCATGAGGTGTTATTTTCACTAAGTCTGAAATAGTGTGTGGGAAGCCATTTTGTGACTTCTTTCCCTAGTGTTACTTGCTGCCATGCTAGTTGTTGTTAGTTGTTCGTAGTAGTGCTTCTTGCCCTCTTCCGTGCCATGCCTTGCTTGAGCATATCGGAGTTGTGTAGCCCGTAGTTGTGGGGCGTAGGAAATGCTATGTGGCTGATTTTGGCAGCTTATAGTCATTTCTTGTTTTGCTCGTAGTTGTTGAACCGTAGCTCCGATTTGATCGTGTCCTACATGAAACTTGCTTAGAATCTTGTGTAGTTTCATTTTCTCTTTCTGGTTGTATGTCTTGAGGTGCTCGTGACTGCCGTTGCACACATATTGCATTCATGCCATCATATCTTGCGGTGCTTGTAACTTTTGATCCATAGCTCCGTTGGAGATGATCTCTATGTGTAGATTGCTTCAAATGACGCGTAGAATCACGTGAACCTATTTGTTTTGGTGTTTAACAACTAATTAAATGTGTTAGTTCAGATCTGGACAGAATCGTAAATTAACATGTGAGGTCATCTCGGAGGTGCTATATGTCATTTCCGACCTCATTTAAAATGCCTAGATAGGTAGTTTAATTTCCGCTTCACCTCTTGCCATGTTTAACCACATTTAATATTATCGTGTATCTAATCGGGATAGAACTAAATAATTAACGTGGAGTTTCGTCAATATGCAACTCGTTGCATATTGAACTTCACTTAATGTGTAGTATTTGGTTGTTGTGAATTGTCATGCCGTGACTTGCATATATTCAGATGCTCATGCATCATATGTGTTGTGCATCGTGTGGTGAATTCCGTGTGTTGATTTGTGTTTCCGGTTTCCTCCGTCTCGTTAGAGTTCCGCAAGCGTGTCGGATAGTGAGGACCCGTTCGACTACATCGGTTCGTCAGCTTCACGGAGGCATTCTTCTTCCAAGCGGGATCTCAGGCAAGATGACCATTTCATAGGGTTTGGCAAGGCCCCACTTTGGTACTACATTTGCCTAAACACCTAATAAAATTGCATACGGACTTTCCGGACCCCGAGGATAATTTAATCAACCCCCGGGCCAGTGCTCCTCATGAGTGTTGGTCCAAATTGGCAGACTACGGGGCCACCGCGGGGCAACCCGAGGTTTGGTTCTCCTAGTGTGACCCATCTGTCATGTCCTGAGAACGAGGTACGCGAGTCCTATCGGGATCGTTGACACGTCGGGCGGCCTTGCTGGATTAGTTTTACCTTTGACGAGATATCTTGTGCATCGGGATTCCAGTAATGCTTTGGGTAATCCCAGAGTTGAGGTTTTCCATTAGGGAATCCGACGAGATCGCGAGCTTCGTGGTTGAGGATTTCTGTGCGGCTTGTGGTAATTTGTGATGGACTAGTTGGAGCACCCCTGCAGGGTTAAATCTTTCCGAAAAGTGGTGCCCACGGTTATGTGGCAACGTGGAAACTTTGTTTAACACTGGTTCTAGATAACTTGAAGTTAACTTAATTAAAACTTGCCAACTATGTGCGTAACCGTGACTGTCTCTTTCGTGAGTTCTTTCTCCGATCGAGGACACGGTGGGGGTTATTTCTGACGTAGGTATGTGTTCAGGATCATTCATTTGATCATCAGTAGTCACGTCCGTTATGCGTAGATCTTCCCCCTCTAATTCTTGTACTCGTAAGTTTAGCCACCAAACAAATGCTTAGCCGCTGCTGCAACCTCACCACTTAACCATGTCTCACCCATTAAGCTTTGCTAGTCTTGATACCTTTGGAAATGAGATTGCTGAGTCCCCTGTGGCTCACAGATTACTACAATACAAGTTGCAGGTACAGGTAAAGGTTACTTGACGTGAGCGCGTTGATTGTTCATTTGGAGTTGCTTCTTATTCTTCTTCTTCATCGATCTAGGATGGGTTCCAGGCCGGCAGCCTGGGATAGCAAGGATGGACGTCGTTCTTATTTTCTCGTTTGTTTTCGTCCGTAGTCGGACCCTGCTCTTACTCTTGCTGAATATGTAATGTACTGGTGTGACACTGATGTAGCTTGTGGCGAGTGTAAGCCAACTCTGTATATATATCTCTTCTTTTCAGTACATGTACTTGTAACGATATCCAATTTTGCGACACGATGAGATGCGCTTCTATCCCTGACGAGGCCTTCGTGCCAAATTGAGGATAGGGTCGCATCTTGGGCATGACAAGTTGGTATCAGAGCAGTACCGACCTAGGAGCCCCCTTGATTGATCGAACTTGGCCGAGTCGAGTCTAGTGAAAAACTACTTTGACTCTAGTTATATATCGGAGAGTAGGATTCTTTTTTCTCCTCTTCAATGCTCTGGTGAGGAATCTTGACGTAATAATTTACTCTACTTCTTTTCCCACTCAGAATTTTTTAGGATCACGCGGATATTCTTGGGATCTATATGATGCCGATGTGACGGAGTTCTGTCTTGGTGCCTCCTATCTGCTTTGAGTTTCAGGGGAGTTGAGCTCCAGGGGATTCTTGAGCACAACGTTATCATTAAGATTTCTTAGTATCTCAGTACGAAGGATGTTCGTAATTGCTTCAATACTAGCAGTGGTGAGATAACCCCGATGTCCCCAGTACTGGTGCAGATTGTTCATGAGTACTGCCATACTTTGTATCGTTGTGATCACGAGGGTGTGTTGTAGATGAAGGTCCGAGATTCTGGTTGTGTGTTGACGGATGTGATACACGTGACGGGTTAGTATAGGAGTTGTGTGATATTACTCCTTGTATCCGTGTACCAGATTGCATGACCAGATATATCGGGAATTCATAGGTGGGAATTCAAGTAGTTACTTATAGGAAAATCTTCCAACAAATGCATGCCGTTAGGTTGGGGTTCGACATCTAGTGGATTCCCGTCCACGAAAATATCGGACGAAATCTTTCTCATGAGTTTGTTCTGGCTAATTGCAAGCCACACCCTTTGTTTTGTTGAATATGGTAATTCAAGTTGCTTCGATGTCAAGTGGTGATTTCAGGTCTTTTCTAAGCAGTGTTCTCATATTCATATGAGAGTGCTAATTCTTTTTCTCTATCAATTGTCTTATCAATTCCTTTCAACCGAAGTCATCGTATCAATTCCATTCAACCGGTGTGTTTCTCTTCAAGTGGATTCAATCCTCTCCAATTTTTGCAAGATCATTCTCTCATTTAATTCCGGAGTTCGTCTTATCTGTCCCAAGTTGTCTTTGTTTTTCCCCGCCCTCCCGCCCTTTTTCTTCAGTGATTCAATTTTCATCCAAGAGTTTTCTTTTCACTGTGCTTCCGCTGTGTGTTCTTTTCTCTCTTACCCGATAATTCGTAGGGAAGATTCTCAGGAGCTTAATGTTCATATTTATTCACTCTTTTCTTCCTTATCGGTGAATTCAGTTCAGTTATCCATGGTCATCATATCCTTTTCAACCATTAAATTCTTTCCTATGTTGGAGATTCGTTTCGGCCTATGTTGTTCATTTATTCCTTTCTTTTCGATCCGGAGCGTTGAGGTTATCTCAGTAATTCTTGTTTTTAATATTTTCATTTATTTCGAGGTTTTTCAACCTCATCAAGTTTTCTTTTTACCGGTGCTATATCAATCCTTCTAGTAATCGTTTCAACGTGGTTTCTTTGAGTGGGCCCATAACCCACAAGTTCTTCCCAGGATCTTTCCTGGCGCTTTTAATCTTTTCCCGGAGATCTTTAATTCTTTCAACTAGGACGTAAGTATGAATTTCATCAGTCATATCCCTTCTTCAAGTTCTATTTGAATTAATTCTCATATTTGGCTCAACCTTCCATTCTTCTTTATTCCGGAGTGTCTCATTAATTCTTGGTGGTGTTGTTCTCGTCATCATTCTCAGCTTGGAAATCTGAAGGAGTGTTTCACTCAAATCTTGGTCTATTCTCTTGGATATTCATCATTTCAGCTTCATGTTATCATCTTGAATTTGTTCCCAATCATGAGTGGTTCATTTCTTGCTATCTGGTGCATTTCTGAGTTGTCTTTATTTCTTGATCCTCCGAAGGCCATCATTTCAGAAGATTCTTCGTTCTCAGCTTTCAGCTTTCATCCTCAATTCTTCTCCATTGTTGTCTCTTCGTTCGTCTCTCGATTTTCCGGTGCTTTGTTCAAGTTTTGTGTTAGGTGGATTATGATCTCTTCATTCTCATGTATCTCCATTAATTCTTGCTTTTCCCATTCAAGTGTGAGTTCTTACCGGTGCCTCCTTCAATTTTGCCTCAAGTGGTGCTTATCTTTCTGCCTCTTCAAGATTCATTTCTAGAAGAATAAGTTGTATGCTAAATCCGGTGCTTGTCATCAATTTAATTTGATGAAGGACAAGCATAACATAATTCTTATTCTTGTCATAGTATTTTGAATTCTTCTTTCGGAGTGGCTCATGATATCAATTCTTTTCTCAAGTGTTCTTATCTTTCTTTTCCGAAGTTCCAAGTTCTATCAAGTTTCTCTCTGTGAGGCTTCATCTAAATCTTGGTAAGGTCATAATCTTATTCTTTTCTACCTTCATGTCGTTGGGTCATTCATTTTGATTCGGAGGCTCGTCATGCTGGTTCTTCAAGGATGTGATTCATTCTCATGTGTTCTTCAAGATTCCTGTTGGAGTACCTCAAGTATCCTTTCTCTTGCATTCATATGTGCAATTGTTCTTTCTTTATCCTTTGAGGTGGTATTATAGCATTCTTGTTAGTGTAGGAGCCTCGAAGAGATTTCCATTCAAGTATGAGATAATTAAAACCACCAATTCTATGATCATGAGATATTCTCAACTCATGATTTCTTCATTGAGTTATCTTGGTTTGGACTTCACCTAAAGCTTTTCCTATGGATTATGCTATCATGGTGCTTGTCATTAATCCCAGTTCTCAATGCACCCTCTTGGTGTAAGAAGTTTTGATATCTTTGCTTTCATCTATCCCTGGTTCTTGTAGTGGTTGGTTGTCACCTCATATTTGTTGAGATGATTTTCATAAGCCCACTACTATCTTGTTCTTTTGTTGTTGTTTTTCCAACAACTTCGTGCAATTCTTCTTGCAAGGGTGCTTGTCAAGTTCATTGGAGTTAGTAGTTGTCATTCTTTCTTCATTCTCTTCTTCCGTATGAGCTAGTTCATATTCTCTTCTTCCGGAGGCCTTGTGTTGTTGCTCTTTTGGGTCAATCTTGTTGTTCTATCAAGATCATGGTGTTCCCTTGCTCTATTTAGTTGTTTGTTATGTATATTGTCTAATTCTTCCACCTTGTTGAATTTTTTGTCCCATTTTCCTACCGAAGTGCTGCCGAAATTTTCCGTGAATTCTTGCTTCTTTCCCATATCACTCCTCATCTCGTTGCAACCTTCAAGGATCGTTGGTTTCACTCGTTTGTCAAAGAAGCGACTAAGTTTTTACCTCTTGTTCTTTCTCGTCCTCTTCCCCTTTCATTCTTGGATCTCGGGGCGAGATCCTCTTGTAGTGTAGGAGAGTTGTGACAGCCCGATGCCGGCGTTCCAGAAGATTCCCCCTTATTTCCGTTTTCGTCATGTGTCTATTTTCTTTTGTCGCATCATCATCGCATCATTCGCATCATCTGTATTGCATCGGCATCTCCGTTGCTGCCAGTTTTCAAAACTTGCATCCGTTGTTAGTTGCCGGTTCACGTCGTTGTCCGTTCTCACCCCGACCATACACGCACGCGCCCGCGGCATCATCAAAACCCTGTTTTAAAAGTATGTTGCAAACTTTCTATGATCGGGGTGAAACTTGTCATGCGGTCGTGATTAGTTATAGCCAGGCCGCCTGTCGAATTTCGTCGCGATCGGAGTCCCTCTAGTACCCGAACGGTCAACCGTAGCAGCACCGTCTCCGGTTATTCGTCGGACCTTTGCCGGTGTTTTAAAACTCATAGCTGCGCCGCCCGTTCTCCCTCTCGTCTCCGGATATCCCTCTACACGGCCGCATACCCATACCCGCGTTCAGAATCGTCCGAATCCGACTGCACGGTTGGATCCGGAACGAAATTCCGGCTAACCTAGCCCCCTCATTTGTTATAAATAGACCTCCCCACTTATTTAGACACCAAACCCTAGGCCTACCTCGTTTCCCGTGCCAAAACCTAACCCTAGCGCAGCCAAACCCCCTCCTCTCTCCTCCCTAGCGCCGCCGGCCCAAGGAGCCCATCGGAGGCCCGTCCCGGGCCCGAGCCGCCGCCGCCCGATCTGCCCGAGATCCCTGCCTCCCGAGCTCCTCTCCAGCCCCGCCGCCTGCAGGTCGCCGCCGGCCACCTCCCGATCTCCAGCCCCTTCGCCGGCGGTGCCCCAGCCCGGTCGCGCCGCCCCGTCCCCAGCGCCTCGCCGGAGGGCAGCAACTGTGCCCGGGAGGAGCTCCTCCTCCGCCGCCATTGCTTCCTCGTCGGCGCCTCCCTACATTCGCGCGTTGCCGCGCCAGGGCCCGCCGTGCCTCGCGCCGGAGCACCGCCGCCTCGGCCCCCCCTTGGTCGCCTGAAGCCTCGCCGGGCGGGCTCCCGTCGCCGCCGTCCGCTGGAGGCCCCGCCGCCGCCAGGTTCGTGCCCATGAGCACGACAAGGGAGTCTGTCCCAGCGCCTCCAACCCTCCCTCGGCTAGGCCCCGAGCCGGCCCAGTCCGCCTCGCAGCGCCTCGGCCCAGTCGCCCAGCACCGGCCTGCCTCCTCTCCTGGCCCGATGGCCCAAGGTGAGTTCGCCCGTGCCCTATCCAACGCCCTGGGCATCTTTTAGCTTTCATGCACGTGCGCTTTCTGTTGGAATTATGCCCTAGAGGCAATAATAAATATAGTTATTATTATAATTCCTGTATCAAGAAAATCGTTTATTATCCATGCTATAATTTTATTGAATGAAGACTCATTTACATGTGTGGATACATAGACAAAACACCGTCCCTAGCATGCCTCTAGTTGGCTAGTCAGTTGATCAAAGATAGTCAGTGTCTTCTGATTATGAACAAGGTGTTGTTGCTTGATAACTGGATCACGTCATTAGGAGAATCACGTGATGGACTAGACCCAAACTAAATAGACGTAGCATGTTGATCGTGTCATTTTGTTGCTACTGTTTTCTGCGTGTCAAGTATTTATTCCTATGACCAGGAGATCATATAACTCACTGACACCGGAGGAATGCTTTGTGTGTATCAAACGTCGCAACGTAACTGGGTGACTATAAAGGTGCTCTACAGGTATCTCCGAAGGTGTTAGTTGAGTTAGTATGGATCAAGACTGGGATTTGTCACTCCGTGTGACGGAGAGGTATCTCGGGGCCCACTCGGTAATACAACATCACACACAAGCCTTGCAAGCAATGTAACTTAGTGTAAGTTGCGGGATCTTGTATTACGGAACGAGTAAAGAGACTTGCCGGTAAACGAGATTGAAATAGGTATGCGGATACTGACGATCAAATCTCGGGCAAGTAACATACCGAAGGACAAAGGGAATAACATACGGGATTATATGAATCCTTGGCACTGAGGTTCAAACGATAAGATCTTCGTAGAATATGTAGGATCCAATATGGGCATCCAGGTCCCGCTATTGGATATTGACCGAGAAGTCTCTCGGGTCATGTCTACATAGTTCTCGAACCCGCAGGGTCTGCACACTTAAGGTTCGACGTTGTTTTATGCGTATTTGAGTTATATGGTTGGTTACCGAATGTTGTTCGGAGACCCGGATGAGATCACGGACGTCACGAGGGTTTCCGGAATGGTCCGGAAACGAAGATTGATATATAGGATGACCTCATTTGATTACCGGAAGGTTTTCGGAGTTACCGGGAATGTACCGGGAATGACGAATGGGTTCCGGGAGTTCACCGGGGGGGGGGGGGGTAACCCACCCCGGGGAGGCCCATAGGCCTTGAGGGAGGCACACCAGCCCTTAGTGGGCTGGTGGGACAGCCCACTAGTGCCCTATGCGCCATAGAGATAAAAATCAAAGAGAAAGAAAAAGAAAGGGAGGAGGTGGGAAGGAAGGGGGACTCCCTCCCACCAAACCAAGTCCAACTCGGTTTGGGGAGGGGAGTCCTCCCCCCTTGGACTCGGCCGACCCCCTTGGGGCTCCTTGAGCCCCAAGGCAAGGTCCCCTCCCTCCCAGCTATATATACGGAGGCTTTAGGGCTGATTTGAGACGACTTTTCCACGGCAGCCCGACCACATACCTCCACGGTTTTTCCTCTAGATCGCGTTTCTGCGGAGCTCGGACGGAGCCCTGCTGAGACAAGGTCATCACCAACCTCCGGACCGCCGTCACGCTGCCGGAGAACTCTTCTACCTCTCCGTCTCTCTTGCTGGATCAAGAAGACCGAGATCATCGTCGAGCTGTACGTGTGCTGAACGCGGAGGTGCCGTCCGTTCGGTACTAGATCGTGGGACTGATCGCGGGATTGTTCGCGGGGTGGATCGAGGGACGTGAGGACGTTCCACTACATCAACCGCGTTCTCTAACGCTTCTGCTGTACGGTCTACAAGGGTACGTAGATCACTCATCCCCTCTCGAAGATGGACATCACCATGATAGGTCTTCGTGCGCGTAGGAAAATTTTTGTTTCCCGTGCGACGTTCCCCAACAGTGGTATCAGAGACAGGTTCATGCGTAGATGTCTTCTCGAGTAGAACACAAAAGTTTTTGTGGGCGGTGATGTGCGCTTTGCTGCCCTCCTTAGTCTTTTCTTGATTCCGCGGTATTGTTGGATTGAAGAGGCTTGGACCGACATTACTCGTACGCTTACGAGAGACTGGTTTCATCGTTACGAGTAACCCCGTTGCTCAAAGATGACTGGCAAGTGTCGGTTTCTCCAACTTTAGTTGAATCGGATTTGACCAAGGAGGTCCTTGGATGAGGTTAAATAGCAACTCATATATCTCCGTTGTGGTGTTTGCGTAAGTAAGATGCGATCGTACTAGATACCCCGGTCACAACGTAAAACTTGCAACAACAAAATTAGAGGACGTCTAACTTGTTTTTGCAGGGTATGCTTGTGATGTGATATGGCCAACGATGTGATGTGATATATTGGATGTATGAGATGATCATGTTGTAATAGAAATATCGACTTGCACGTCGATGGTACGGCAACCGGCAGGAGCCATAGGGTTGTCTTTATACTAACGTTTGTGCTTGCAGATGCGTTTACTATTTTGCTAGGATGTAGCTTTAGTAGTAATAGCATGAGTAGCAAGACAACCCCGATGGCAACACGTTGATGGAGATCATGGCGTGGCGCCGGTGACAAGAAGATCGTGCCGGTGCTTTGGTGATGGAGATCAAGAAGCACGTGATGATGGCCATATCATGTCACTTATGAATTGCATGTGATGTTTATCCTTTTATGCACCTTATTTTGCTTAGAACAACGGTAGCATTATGAGGTGATCTCTCACTAAAATTTCAAGACGAAATTGTGTTCTCCCCGACTGTGCACCGTTGCTACACTTCGTCGTTTTGAGACACCACGTGATGATCGGGTGTGATAGACTCAACGTTCACATACAACGGGTGCAAAACAGTTGCGCACGCGGAACACTCGGGTTAAGCTTGACGAGCCTAGCATGTGCAGGCATGGCCTCGGAACACATGAGACCGAAAGGTCGATCATGAATCATATAGATGATATGATTAGCATAGGGATGCTTACCACTGAAACTATACTCAACTCACGTGATGATCGGACTTGAGCTAGTGTAAGTGGATCATGAACCACTCAAATGACTAGAGAGATGTATTTTTGAGTGGGAGTTTAGCGAATAATTTGATTAAGTTAAACTCTAACTATCTTGAACATAGTCTAAGTCCACTTTGAATATATTTGTGTTGTAGATCATGGCTCACGCGACAGTCATCCTGAATTTTAATACGTTCCTAGAGAAAGCTAAGTTGAAAGATGATGGAAGCAACTTTGTAGACTGGGCTCGTAATCTTAAGCTAATCTTACAAGCTGGGAAGAAGGATTATGTCCTTAATGCTGCGCTAGGAGATGAACCACCCCCTACGGCTGATCAGGATGTTAAGAATGCTTGGTTAGCACGTAAGGAGGACTACTCAATAGTTCAATGTGCAGTCTTGTATGGCTTAGAACCGGGACTTCAACGTCGCTTTGAGCGTCATGGTGCATTTGAGATGTTCCAGGAGTTGGAGTTTATCTTTCAGAAGAACACCCGGATCGAGAGGTATGAGACCTCCGATAAATTCTATGCTTGCAAGATGGAGGAAAACTCGTCTGTCAGTGAACATGTGCTCAAAATGTCTGGGTACTCAAACCGTCTAGCTGAGCTGGGGATTGAACTCCCACAAGAAGCTATCACTGACAGAATCCTTCAATCACTGCCGCCAAGCTATAAAGGCTTTGTGTTGAACTACAACATGCAAGGGATGAACAAGTCTCCCGGCGAGTTGTTTGCGATGTTGAAAGTCGCAGAGTCTGAACTCCGTAAAGAGCATCAAGTGTTGATGGTGAATAAGACCACTAGTTTCAAGAGAAACGGCAAAGGCAAGAAGGGAAATTCGAAGAAGAGCGGCAAGCCTGTTGCCAATCCGACGAAGAAACCCAAAGCTGGACCTAAGACGGAAACGGAGTGTTACTATTGCAAGGGTATGGGTCACTAGAAGCGCAATTGCCCCAAGTATCTGGCAGATAAGAAGGCGGGCAAAGAAAAATCAGGTATATTTGATATACATGTTATTGATGTGTACTTAACCGGCTCTCGTAGTAGTGCCTGGGTATTCGATACCGGTTCTGTTGCTCATATTTGCAACTCGAAACAGGAACTGCGGAATAGACGAAGGCTGGCGAAAGATGAAGTGACGATGCGCGTAGGAAATGGTTCCAAGGTTGATGCAATCGCCGTCGGCACAGTGTCACTTCAGCTACCGTCGGGATTAGTGATGAACTTAAATCATTGTTATTTAGTGCCTGCTTTGAGCATGAACATTATATCTGGATCTTGTTTATTGCGAGACGGTTACTCTTTTAAGTCAGAGAATAATGGTTGTTCTATTTCTATGAGTAACATCTTTTATGGTCATGCACCGAATGTGAGAGGATTGTTCACATTGAATCTTGATAGCGATACGCATATACATAACGTTGAGACCAAAAGAGTTAGAGTAAACAATGATAGCGCCATATTTTTGTGGCACTGCCGCTTGGGTCATATTGGTGTAAAGCGCATGAAGAAACTCCATGCTAATGGACTTTTGGAGTCACTTGACTTTGATTCACTTGACACGTGCGAACCATGCCTCATGGGCAAGATGACTAAGACTCCGTTCTCAGGAACAATGGAGCGTGCAAGTGACTTGTTGGAAATCATACATACCGATGTGTGTGGTCCGATGAGCGTGGAGGCACGTGGCGGATATCGTTATTTTCTCACCTTCACTGACGATTTAAGTAGATATGGTTATGTCTACTTGATGAAGCACAAGTCTGAAACATTTGAGAAGTTCAAGCAATTTCAGAGTGAAGTGGAAAATCATCGTAACAAAAGGATCAAATTCCTACGGTCTGATCGTGGGGGTGAATATCTGAGTTTCGAGTTTGGTGCTCACTTAAGACAGTGTGGAATTGTTTCACAGTTGACACCGCCTGGAACACCACAGCGTAATGGTGTGTCCGAACGTCGTAATCGCACTCTATTAGAGATGGTGCGGTCTATGCTGTCTCTTACTGATTTGCCGTTATCATTTTGGGGTTATGCATTAGAAACAACTGCATTCACTTTAAATAGGGCACCATCAAAATCCGTTGAGACGACACCATACGAACTGTGGTATGGCAAAAGGCCAAAGTTGTCGTTTCTTGATGTTTGGGGATGCGATGCTTATGTCAAAAAGCTTCAGCGTGAAAAGCTGGAACCCAAAGCGGAAAAGTGCGTCTTCATAGGTTACCCAAAAGAGACAGTTGGGTACACCTTCTATCTCAAATCCGAGGGCAAAGTGTTTGTTGCTAAAAACGGAGCTTTTCTCGAGAAGGGGTTTCTCTCGAGAGAATTGAGTGGGAGGAAGATAGAACTTGACGAGGTTGTCGAACCTCTCATCCCTCTGGATGGTGGCGCAGGGCAAGGGGAAACCTCTGTCATTGCGACGCCGGTTGAGGAGGAAGTTAATGATGATGATCATGAAACTCCAATTCAAGTTTCTGTTGAACCACGCAGGTCGACGAGATCACGTGCTGCTCCAGAGTGGTACGCTAATCCTGTCTTGTCAATCATGTTGTTAGACAACAATGAACCTGCAAATTATGAAGAAGCAATGGTGGGCCCAGATTCCAACAAATGGCTAGAAGCCATGAAGTCCGAGATAGGATCCATGTATGAGAACAAAGTGTGGACTTTGGAGATACTGCCTGAGGGCCGCAAGGCTATTCAGAACAAATGGATCTTTAAGAAAAAGACGGACGCTGACGACAATGTAACCGTTTATAAAGCTCGACTTGTGGCAAAGGATTTTTCACAAATTCCAGGAGTTGACTACGATGAGACTTTCTCACCCGTAGCGATGCTTAAGTCCGTCAGAATCATGTTAGCAATAGCTGCATTTTTCGATTATGAAATTTGGCAGATGGATGTCAAAACGGCGTTCCTTAACGGTTTCCTTAAGGAAGAGTTGTATATGATACAACCCAAAGGTTTTGTCGATCCTAAGAATGCTAACAAGGTGTGCAAGCTCCAACGATCCATTTATGGACTGGTGCAAGCATCTCGGAGTTGGAACAAACGCTTTGATGAGGTGATCAAAGCATTTGGGTTTATACAAGTGGTTGGAGCATCTTGTATTTACAAGAAAGTGAGTGGGAGCTCTGTGGCGTTTCTAATATTATATGTGGATGACATATTACTGATTGGAAACAACGTAGAGTTTTTGGAGAGCATAAAGGATTACTTGAATAAAAGTTTCTCTATGAAGGACCTAGGAGAAGCTGCTTACATTCTAGGCATTAAGATCTATAGGGATAGATCAAAACGCCTAATAGGACTTTCACAAAGCACATACCTTGATAAAGTTTTGAAGACGTTCAAAATGGAACAATCCAAGAAAGGGTTCTTGCCAGTTCTACAAGGTACGAGATTGAGTAAGACTCAGTGCCCAGCAACTGATGAAGATAGAGAGCATATGCGCTCCGTCCCCTATGCTTCAGCCATAGGTTCTATCATGTATGCAATGCTGTGCACTAGACCGGATGTTAGCCTGGCCATAAGTATGGCAGGTAGGTTCAAGAGTAATCCAGGAGTGGATCACTGGACAGCGGTCAAGAATATCATGAAGTACCTGAAAAGGACTAAGGAGATGTTTCTCGTGTATGGAGGTGACGAAGAGCTCGCCGTAAAAGGTTACGTCAATGCAAGCTTTGACACAGATCCGGACGACTCTAAGTCGCAAACCGGATACGTATTTATTCTTAATGGGGGTGCAGTAAGCTGGTGCAGTTCCAAGCAAAGCGTCGTAGCAGATTCTACATGTGAAGCGGAGTACATGGCTGCCTCGGAGGCGGCTAAGGAGGGTGTCTGGATGAAGCAGTTCATGACGGATCTTGGAGTGGTGCCAAGCGCACTGAATCCAATAACCTTGTTCTGTGACAACACTGGTGCCATTGCCTTAGCAAAGGAACCACGGTTTCACAAGAAGACCAGACACATCAAACGACGCTTCAACCTCATCCGCGACTACGTCGAGGAAGAGGACGTAAATATATGCAAAGTGCACACGGATCTGAATGTAGCAGACCCGCTGACTAAACCTCTTCCACGGCCAAAACATGATCAACACCAGAACTGTATGGGTGTTAGATTTATTACAATGTAATTCACATGGTGATGTGAGGGCTAGATTATTGACTCTAGTGCAAGTGGGAGACTGTTGGAATTATGCCCTAGAGTTGGAATTGACCCAGAATTATGCCGCATACCCATACCCGCGTTCAGAATCGTCCGAATCCGACTGCACGGTTGGATGCGGAACAAAATTCCGGCTAACCTAGCCCCCTCATTTGTTATAAATAGACCTCCCCACTTATTTAGACACCAAACCCTAGGCCTACCTCGTTTCCCATGCCAAAACCTAACCCTAGCGCAGCCAAACCCCCTCCTCTCTCCTCCCTAGCGCCGCCGGCCCAAGGAGCCCATCGGAGGCCCGTCCCGGGCCCGAGCCGCCGCCGCCCGATCTGCCCGAGCTCCCTGCCTCCCGAGCTCCTCTTGTAGTGTAGGAGAGTTGTGACAGCCCGATGCCGGCGTTCCAGAAGATTCCCCCTTATTTCCGTTTTCGTCATGTGTCTATTTTCTTTTGTCGCATCATCATCGCATCATTCGCATCATCTGTATTGCATCGGCATCTCCGTTGCTGCCAGTTTTCAAAACTTGCATCCGTTGTTAGTTGCCGGTTCACGTCGTTGTCCGTTCTCACCCCGACCATACACGCACGCGCCCGCGGCATCATCAAAACCCTGTTTTAAAAGTATGTTGCAAACTTTCTATGATCGGGGTGAAACTTGTCATGCGGTCGTGATTAGTTATAGCCAGGCCGCCTGTCGAATTTCGTCGCGATCGGAGTCCCTCTAGTACCCGAACGGTCAACCGTAGCAGCACCGTCTCCGGTTATTCGTCGGACCTTTGCCGGTGTTTTAAAACTCATAGCTGCGCCGCCCGTTCTCCCTCTCGTCTCCGGATATCCCTCTACACGGCCGCATACCCATACCCGCGTTCAGAATCGTCCGAATCCGACTGCACGGTTGGATCCGGAACGAAATTCCGGCTAACCTAGCCCCCTCATTTGTTATAAATAGACCTCCCCACTTATTTAGACACCAAACCCTAGGCCTACCTCGTTTCCCGTGCCAAAACCTAACCCTAGCGCAGCCAAACCCCCTCCTCTCTCCTCCCTAGCGCCGCCGGCCCAAGGAGCCCATCGGAGGCCCGTCCCGGGCCCGAGCCGCCGCCGCCCGATCTGCCCGAGCTCCCTGCCTCCCGAGCTCCTCTCCAGCCCCGCCGCCTGCAGGTCGCCGCCGGCCACCTCCCGATCTCCAGCCCCTTCGCCGGCGGTGCCCCAGCCCGGTCGCGCCGCCCCGTCCCCAGCGCCTCGCCGGAGGGCAGCAACTGTGCCCGGGAGGAGCTCCTCCGCCGCCGCCATTGCTTCCTCGTCGGCGCCTCCCTACATTCGCGCGTTGCCGCGCCAGGGCCCGCCGTGCCTCGCGCCGGAGCACCGCCGCCTCGGCCCCCCCTTGGTCGCCTGAAGCCTCGCCGGGCGGGCTCCCGTCGCCGCCGTCCGCTGGAGGCCCCGCCGCCGCCAGGTTCGTGCCCACGAGCACGACAAGGGAGTCTGTCCCAGCGCCTCCAACCCTCCCTCGGCTAGGCCCCGAGCCGGCCCAGTCCGCCTCGCAGCGCCTCGGCCCAGTCGCCCAGCACCGGCCTGCCTCCTCTCCTGGCCCGATGGCCCAAGGTGAGTTCGCCCGTGCCCTATCCAACGCCCTGGGCATCTTTTAGCTTTCATGCACGTGCGCTTTCTGTTGGAATTATGCCCTAGAGGCAATAATAAATATAGTTATTATTATAATTCCTGTATCAAGAAAATCGTTTATTATCCATGCTATAATTTTATTGAATGAAGACTCATTTACATGTGTGGATACATAGACAAAACACCGTCCCTAGCATGCCTCTAGTTGGCTAGTCAGTTGATCAAAGATAGTCAGTGTCTTCTGATTATGAACAAGGTGTTGTTGCTTGATAACTGGATCACGTCATTAGGAGAATCACGTGATGGACTAGACCCAAACTAAATAGACGTAGCATGTTGATCGTGTCATTTTGTTGCTACTGTTTTCTGCGTGTCAAGTATTTATTCCTATGACCATGAGATCATATAACTCACTGACACCGGAGGAATGCTTTGTGTGTATCAAACGTTGCAACGTAACTGGGTGACTATAAAGGTGCTCTACAGGTATCTCCGAAGGTGTTAGTTGAGTTAGTATGGATCAAGACTGGGATTTGTCACTCCGTGTGACGGAGAGGTATCTCGGGGCCCACTCGGTAATACAATATCACACACAAGCCTTGCAAGCAATGTAACTTAGTGTAAGTTGCGGGATCTTGTATTACGGAACGAGTAAAGAGACTTGCCGGTAAACGAGATTGAAATAGGTATGCGGATACTGACGATCAAATCTCGGGCAAGTAACATACCGAAGGACAAAGGGAATAACATACGGGATTATAGGAATCCTTGGCACTGAGGTTCAAACGATAAGATCTTCGTAGAATATGTAGGATCCAATATGGGCATCCAGGTCCCGCTATTGGATATTGACCGAGAAGTCTCTCGGGTCATGTCTACATAGTTCTCGAACCCGCAGGGTCTGCACACTTAAGGTTCGACGTTGTTTTATGCGTATTTGAGTTATATGGTTGGTTACCGAATGTTGTTCGGAGTCCCGGATGAGATCACGGACGTCACGAGGGTTTCCGGAATGGTCCGGAAACGAAGATTGATATATAGGATGACCTCATTTGATTACCAGAAGGTTTTCGGAGTTACCGGGAATGTACCGGGAATGACGAATGGGTTCCGGGAGTTCACCGGGGGGGTTGGGCAACCCACCCGGGGAGGCCCATAGGCCTTGAGGGAGGCACACCAGCCCTTAGTGGGCTGGTGGGACAGCCCACAAGTGCCCTATGCGCCTTAGAGATAAAAATCAAAGAGAAAGAAAAAAAAAGGGAGGAGGTGGGAAGGAAGGGGGACTCCCTCCCACCAAACCAAGTCCAACTCGGTTTGGGGGGGGGGAGTCCTCCCCCCTTGGACTCGGCCGACCCCCTTGGGGCTCCTTGAGCCCCAAGGCAAGGTCCCCTCCCTCCCCCCTATATATACGGAGGTTTTAGGGCTGATTTGAGACGACATTTCCACGGCAGCCCGACCACATACCTCCACGGTTTTTCCTCTAGATCGCGTTTCTGCGGAGCTCGGGCGGAGCCCTGCTGAGACAAGGTCATCACCAACCTCCGGAGCGCCGTCACGCTGCCGGAGAACTCTTCTACCTCTCCGTCTCTCTTGCTGGATCAAGAAGGCCGAGATCATCGTCGAGCTGTACGTGTGCTGAACGCGGAGGTGCCGTCCGTTCGGTACTAGATCGTGGGACTAATCGCGGGATTGTTCACGGGGCGGATCGAGGGACGTGAGGACGTTCCATTACATCAACCGCGTTCTCTAACGCTTCTGCTGTACGGTCTACAAGGGTACGTAGATCACTCATCCCCTCTCGTGCGCGTAGGAATTTTTTGTTTCCCGTGCGACGTTCCCCAACACTTTCGGCCCATTTAGGCTTCACGTATTTATTTGTTTTTCCTGCGATTTATTCTGTTTCCACAAAAATGCCATATTTTCAAACGTACGTATCTTATATTCCGTAAGTCGGATCGAGGTGATCTTTATATGGATTTGGTGTAGAATTTCGCGTATTATCCGTTTTTGCAACTTGCATAAATGCTTGATGAGGTTTGACCCACTGTTTGCCTAGAGTAACGTGCTGTCCCATTAGATTAGTGCCCGTGACTATTTTTCGCGCGTGTCCGGACTACCCGTATACCGTAGATTAATGTCCATGTTTTAGGGACCATTATTCCATGTATTTTAGAGCGGTCATTGGTATTTTTTACGTGTAGGGTTTGCCGGTAGTTTATTTTCCCGTATATAGGTTATTTTCCCGCATTTATGTGTGGCTTTATTTTTTTGTGCAATTAGTTTTAGCTTTTGAGCAAGTTAGTTCGCGAGATATTTTGCTATGTTGCCCTCTTGTCTTTTTCGTAGGATTTATTCCGTGCGACGTTTGACGGAGTTGTCAACTAGAGAGTTGATCTTGGATGTTTTGTTTAGCCCCTGGTATTTTTGGTTGCAATAGAAATGCATGTTTAGGTGTGGTTTGCTTGCTCTCAAGTTGCTAGAAATAGTGCTGTTTTAGAGGAGCTGAAATATTTCTAAGTCTGGAATCTGTTATATTTTGTTGCTGTCTTGTCTTGCTTGTATCTTGTGATCTGTAGCTCTTTTGAGGTTGGTCCAATGGAGTTATTTGTAACCCTTGTGTTTCTCTAGTAGGCTGTAAATTTTCATGCCATTTGGAGACATTTAGCTTAGGATTTTGCTGCTGTCAATATGGCTTCAGATCGAAAACTGCACTTTCATGAGGTGTTATTTTCACTAAGTCTGAAATAGTGTGTGGGAAGCCATTTTGTGACTTCTTTCCCTAGTGTTACTTGCTGCCATGCTAGTTGTTGTTAGTTGTTCGTAGTAGTGCTTCTTGCCCTCTTCCGGGCCATGCCTTGCTTGAGCATATCGGAGTTGTGTAGCCCGTAGTTGTGGGGCGTAGGAAATGCTATGTGGCTGATTTTGGCAGCTTATAGTCATTTCTTGTTTTGCTCGTAGTTGTTGAACCGTAGCTCCGATTTGATCGTGTCCTACATGAAACTTGCTTAGAATCTTGTTTAGTTTCATTTTCTCTTTCTGGTTGTATGTCTTGAGGTGCTCGTGACCGCCGTTGCACACATATTGCATTCATGCCATCATATCTTGCGGTGCTTGTAACTTTTGATCCGTAGCTCCGTTGGAGATGATCTCTATGTGTAGATTGCTTCAAATGACGCGTAGAATCACGTGAACCTATTTGTTTTGGTGTTTAACAACTAATTAAATGTGTTAGTTCAGATCTGGACAGAATCGTAAATTAACATGTGAGGTCGTCTCGGAGGTGCTATATGTCATTTCCGACCTCATTTAAAATGCCTAGATAGGTAGTTTAATTTCCGCTTCACCTCTTGCCATGTTTAACCACATTTAATATTGCCGTGTATCTAATCGGGATAGAACTAAATAATTAACGTGGAGTTTCGTCAATATGCAACTCGTTGCATATTGAACTTCACTTAATGTGTAGTATTTGGTTGTTGTGAATTGTCATGCCGTGACTTGCATATATTCAGATGCTCATGCATCATATGTGTTGTGCATCGTGTGGTGAATTCCGTGTGTTGATTTGTGTTTCCGGTTTCCTCCGTCTCGTTAGAGTTCCGCAAGCGTGTCGGATAGTGAGGACCCGTTCGACTACATCAGTTCGTCTTCTTCACGGAGGCATACTTCTTCCAAGCGGGATCTCAGGCAAGATGACCATTTCCCCAGATACCATTACTATCATTGCCATGCTAGTCTTATCGCTTCTATCGTTATGTCTCGTTGCCTACCACATGTTAAATACCAGCCTCTCAACAATGCCATGAAACCTTCAACCTGTTCAACCTAGCAAACCACTGAATGGCTATGTTATTGCTTGCTTAACCCTGTGTTAGCGTTGCTAGTTGCAGGTGCATTGCTTCCATGTGAAAGCATGGGTTCCTTGTTATATCACCATAATAAACGCTATTTAATTTAATGCACGTATATACTTGGTAAAAGGTGGAAGGTTTCGACCTTTCTAGCCTGGTGTTTTGTTCCACCTTTGCCCCCTTAGTTTCCGGCTACCGGTGTTATGTTCCATAATCGAGCGCTACGATCGGAGTTGTTATGGGGACCCCCTTTATAATTTGTTTTAGATTAAGACTGGTCTGGCAAGGCCCAACTTTGGTAATACATTTGCCTAAACACCTAATAAAATTGCATAGGGACTTTCCGGACCCCGAGGATAATTTAATCAACCCCCGGGCCAGTGCTCCTCATGAGTATTGGTCCAAATTGGCAGACTACGGGGCCACCGCGGGGCAACCCGAGGTTTGGTTCTCCTAGTGTGACCCATCCGTCGTGTCCTGAGAACAAGGTACGCGACTCCTATCGGGATCGTCGACACGTCGGGCGGCCTTGCTGGATTAGTTTTACCTTTGACGAGATATCTTGTGCATCGGGATTCCGGTGATGCTTTGGGTAATCCCAGAGTTGAGGTTTTCCATTAGGGAATCCGACGAGATCGCGAGCTTCGTGGTTGAGGATTTCTATGCGGCTTGTGGTAATTTGTGATGGACTAGTTGGAGCACCCCTGCAGGGTTAAATCTTTTCGAAAAGCCGTGCCCACGGTTATTGTTGGAAATATGCCCTAGAGGCAATAATAAATTAGTTATTATTATATTTCTTAGTTCATGATAATCGTTTATTATCCATGCTATAATTGTATTGATTGGAAACACAATACTTGTGTGGATACATAGACAAAACACTGTCCCTAGTAAGCCTCTAGTTGACTAGCTCGTTGATCAAAGATGGTCAAGGTTTCCTGGCCATAGGCAAGTGTTGTCACTTGATAACGGGATCACATCATTAGGAGAATCATGTGATGGACTAGACCCAAACTAATAGACGTAGCATGTTGATCGTGTCATTTTGTTGCTACTGTTTTCTGCGTGTCAAGTATTTATTCCTATGACCATGAGATCATATAACTCACTGACACCGGAGGAATACTTTGTGTGTATCAAACGTCGCAGCGTAACTGGGTGACTATAAAGATGCTCTACAGGTATCTCCGAAGGTGTTAGTTGAGTTAGTATGGATCGAGACTGGGATTTGTCACTCCGTGTGACGGAGAGGTATCTCGGGGCCCACTCGGTAATACAACATCACACACAAGCCTTGCAAGCAATGTAACTTAGTGTAAGTTGCGGGATCTTGTATTACGGAACGAGTAAAGAGACTTGCCGGTAAACGAGATTGAAATAGGTATGCGGATACTGACGATCGAATCTCGGGCAAGTAACATACCGAAGGACAAAGGGAATGACATACGGGATTATACGAATCCTTGGCACTGAGGTTCAAACGATAAGATCTTCGTAGAATATGTAGGATCCAATATGGGCATCCAGGTCCCGCTATTGGATATTGACCGAGGAGTCTCTCGGGTCATGTCTACATAGTTCTCGAACCCGCAGGGTCTGCACACTTAAGGTTCGACGTTGTTTTATGCGTATTTGAGTTATATGGTTGGTTACCGAATGTTGTTCGGAGTCCCGGATGAGATCACGGATGTCACGAGGGTTTCCGGAATGGTCCGGAAACGAAGATTGATATATAGGATGACCTCATTTGGTTACCGGAAGGTTTCCGTGCATTACCGGGAAAGTTTCGAGCTCATCGGTAGTGTACCGGGAGTGCCGGGAGGGGTGCCGGGGACCATCGGGAGGGGTGTCACGCCCCAAGGGGTCTCATGGGCTATGGGAAGAGATAAACCAGCCCCTAGTGGGCTGGAATAAGTTCCCACTAAGGCCCATAAGGTTTGAGAAGGAAAAAACACAAGGTGGAAAGAGTTTCCAAGTGGGAAGGTGGAATCCTACTCCAAGTAGGATTGGAGTAGGACTCCTCCACCTCCAATTTCGGCCAACCCTTGAGAGTTTGAGGCTGCCTCTTCCCTCCCCCTCCCACCTATATATACGGAGGTTTTAGGGCTGATTTGAGACGACTTTCTCACGGCTGCCCGACCACATACCTCCATAGTTTTTCCTCTAGATCGTGTTTCTGCGGAGCTCGGGCGGAGCCCTGCTGAGACAAGATCATCACCAACCTCCGGAGCGCCATCACGCTGCCGGAGAACTGTTCTACCTCTCCGTCTCTCTTGCTGGATCAAGAAGGCCGAGATCATCGTCGAGCTGTACGTGTGCTGAACGCGGAGGTGCCGTCCGTTCGGTACTAGATCGTGGGACTGATCGCGGGATTGTTCGCGGGGCGGATCGAGGGACGTGAGGACGTTCCACTACATCAACCGCGTTCTCTAACGCTTCTGCTGTACGATCTACAAGGGTACGTAGATCACTCATCCCCTCTCGTAGATGGACATCACCATGATAGGTCTTCGTGCGCGTAGGAAAATTTCTGTTTCCCATGCGACGTTCCCCAACAGTGGCATCATGAGCTAGGTTCATGCGTAGATGTCTTCTCGAGTAGAACACAAAATGTTTGTGGGCGGTGATGTGCGTTTTGCTGCCCTCCTTAGTCTTTTCTTGATTCCGCGGTATTGTTGGATTGAAGCGGCTTGGACCGACATTACTCGTACGCTTACGAGAGACTGGTTTCATCGTTACGAATAACCCCCTTTGCTCAAAGATGACTGGCAAGTGACGGTTTCTCCAACTTTAGTTGAATCGGATTTGACCGAGGAGGTCCTTGGATGAGGTTAAATAGCAACTCATATATCTCCGTTGTGGTGTTTGCGTAAGTAAGATGCGATCCTACTAGATACCCCCGGTCACCACGTAAAACTTGCAACAACAAAATTAGAGGACGTCTAACTTGTTTTTGCAGGGTATGCTTGTGATGTGATATGGCCAACGATGTGATGTGATATATTGGATGTATGAGATGATCATGTTGTAATAGAAATATCGACTTGCACGTCGATGGTACGGCAACCGGCAGGAGCCATAGGGTTGTCTTTATAACTAACGTTTGTGCTTGCAGATGCGTTTACTATTTTGCTAGGACGTAGCTTTAGTAGTAATGGCATGAGTAGCACGACAACCCCGATGGCGACACGTTGATGGAGATCATGATGATGGAGATCATGGTGTGACGCCGGTGACAAGAAGATCGTGCCGGTGCTTTGGTGATGGAGATCAAGAAGCACGTGATGATGGCCATATCATGTCACTTATGAATTGCATGTGATGTTAATCCTTTTATGCACCTTATTTTGCTTAGAACGACGGTAGCATTATGAGGTGATCTCTCACTAAAATTTCAAGACGAAATTGTGTTCTCCCCGACTGTGCACCGTTGCTACAGTTCGTCGTTTCGAGACACCACGTGATGATCGGGTGTGATAGACTCAACGTTCACATACAACGGGTGCAAAACAGTTGCGCACGCGGAACACTCGGGTTAAGCTTGACGAGCCTAGCATGTGCAGACATGGCCTGGGAACACATGAGACCGAAAGGTCGAGCATGAATCGTATAGTTGATATGATTAGCATAGAGATGCTTACCACTGAAACTATTCTCGACTCACGTGATGATCGGACTTGAGATAGTGGATTTGGATCATGTACCACTCAAATGACTAGAGAGATGTACTTTTTGAGTGGGAGTTCTTAAGTAATATGATTAGTTGAACTAATTGTCATGAACATAGTCTAATGGTCTTTGCGAATTACGATGTAGCTTGCGCTATAGCTTTACTGTTTTATATGTTCCTAGAGAAAATTTAGTTGAAAGTTGATAGTAGCAAACTTTGCAGAGTGAGTCTGTAAAACCGAGGATTGTCCTCGTTGCTGCACAGAAGGCTTATGTCCTTAATGCGCCACTCGGTGTGCTGCACCTCGAGCGTCGTCTGTGGATGCTGTGAACATCCGACATACACGTTTTTGATGACTACACAATAGTTCAGTGCAAGATACTTAATGGCTTAGAAGCAAGGCGCCGAAAACGTTGTAAAACGTCACGGAACATAAGTGATGTTCTAAAGAGATGAAATTGTGATTTCATGCTTGTGCCCTTGTTAAGAGGTACGAGACCTCCAACAAGATTCTTTGTCCACAAAGTAAAGGAGAAAAGCTCAATCGTTGAGCGTGTGCTCAGATTGTCTGAGTACGACAATCACTTGAATCAAGTGGGAGTTAATCTTCCAGATAAGATGGTGATGGTTCTCCAAAGACACTGCCACCAAGCTGTGAGAGCTTCGTGATGAACTATAACATATCAAGGATAGATACAATGATCCTTGAGCGATTCGCGATGTTTGACACTGCGAAAGTAGAAATCAAGAAGGAGCATCAATAGTTGATGGTTTGTAAAACCATTAAAGTTTCAAGAAAGGCAAGGGCTAGAAGGGATACTTCGTGAAACGGCAAAACAGTTGCTGCACTAATGAAGAGACCCAAGATTGAACCCAAACCCGAGACTAAGTGCTTCTGTAATGAGGGGAACAGTCACTGAGGCGGAGCAACTCTAGATACTTGGTAGATAAAGAAGGCTGGCAAAAGTCGAAAGAAGTATATTTTATATACATGATGTTGATGTGTACTTTACTAGTACTCCTAGTAGCATGAGGGTATTGGATACCGGTTCGGTTGCTAAGTGATTGGTAACACGAAATAAAAGCTACGGCATAAACGGAGACTAGCTAAAGGCGAGGTGACGATACGTGTTGGAAGTGTTTCCAAGGTTGATATGATCAAACGTCGCACGCTCGCTCTACCATCGGGATTGGTGTTAAACCTAACTAAATTGTTATTTGGTGCTTGCGTTAAGCATGAACATGATTGGATCGTGTTTATTGCAATACGATTATTCATTTAAAGAGAATAATGGTTACTCTATTTTCTTGAATATTCACCTTCAATGGTTTATTGAATCTCGATCGTAGTGTTACACATGTTCATAATATTAGTGCCAAAAGATACGAGTTAATGATGATAGTACCACTTACTTGTGGCACTGCCGCTTGAGTCATGTTAGTATAAATTGCATGAAGAAGCTCCATACTGATGGATCTTTGTACTCACCTGATTTCGAATCACTAGTGACATGCAAATCATGCCACATGAGCAAGGCCTTGTTTTCATTGAGATGAAACAAGATAGTAACTTATTGGAAGTGATACATTTTGATGTATGCAGTCCAATGGGTGCTGAGGCATGCAGTGGATATCATTGTGTTCTTACTTCGATGATGATTTGAGTAGATACTGGAGTATTTACTTAATGAATCAGAAGTCTGAAATATTGAAAAGTTCAATTCTGTTTCGGAGTGAAGTTCGTCGTAAACAAGAGGATAAACTGTCTACGATATGATCATGGAAATGAATATCTGAGTTACGAGTTTTGGTACACAGTTAAGGCAATGTGGAAATTGTTTCGCAGTTCATGCCACCTGGAACATCATAGTGTGATGATGTGTCTGAACGTCATAGCCACACACTATTTGGTATGGTGCATACTATGATGTCTCTTATCGAATTACCACTATCGTTTATGGGTTATGCATTAGAGACAACCGCACTCACTTTAAATAGGGCACCGCGTATTTCCGTTGAGATGACACAGTATAGACTGAGGTTTAGAGAAATCTAAACTGTTGTTTCTTGAAAGTTTGGGGTTTCGACACTTATGTGAAAAAGTTTCAGTCTGATAAGTTCGAACCCAAAGCGGATAAATGCATCTTCATAGGATATCCAAAACAGTTGGGTACATCTCCTATCTCAGATCCGAAAGCAAAGTGTTTGTTTATAGAAACGGATCCTTTCTCGAGGAAAGGTTTCTCTCGAAAGAATTGAGTGGGAAGGTAGTAGAACTTGATAAGGTTATTGAACCATCACTTCAACCAGTGTGTAGCAGGGCGCAGGAAGTTGTTCCTGTGGCGCCTACACCAATTGAAGTGGAAGCTGATGATGGTGATCATCAAGCATCGGATCAAGTTACTACAAGCCTCGTAGGTCGACAAGGTCGCGTACTGCTGCAGAGTAGTACGGTAACCCTGTCCTGGAGGTCATGTTGTTGAGCAACAGTGAACCTACGAGTTATGGAGAAAGCGATGGTTGGCCCAGATTCCGACAAATGGCTGGAAGCCATGAAATCCGAGAGAGGATCCATGTGTGAAAACAAAGTGTAGACTTTGGTAGAACTACTTGATGGTCATAGGACTATTGAGTAAAAATGGGTCTTTAAAAGAAGACAGACGATGATGGTGATAAGTCACTATTAAGAAAAGCTCGACTTGTCGCAAAGATGTTTTTGATAAGATCAAACAGTTGACTGTGATGAGACTTTCTCACTCGTAGCGATGCTAAAAGTCTGTTAGAATTATGTTAGTTGTTGATGCATTATTTATGAAATATTGCACGTAGGATGTCAAAACATTGTTTCCTCGACGGTTTCCTTGAGCAAACATTGTATGTGATACAACCAGAAGGTTTTGTCGATCCTAAAAGATACTAGCAAGTATGCAAACTCCAGTGATCCTTCAATGGACTGGTGCAAGCATCTCGGAGTTGGAATATACACTTTGATGAGATGATCAAGGATTTTGGGTTTGTACAAAGTTTATGAGAAACTTGTATTTCCAAAGAAGTGAGTGGGAGCACTATAGAATTTCTGATAAGTATATGTGGTTGACATATTGTGGATCAGAAGTAATGTAGAATTTCTGTAAAGCATACAAGGTTGTTTGAAAGGAGTTTTTCAAAGGAATACCTGGATTGAGCTACTTGAACGTTGAGCATCAAAGATCTATGGAGATAGATCGAAAGCGCTTAATGGAAGTTTCAACAAGATACATGCCTTGACAAGTTTTTGAAAGAGTTCAAAATAGACCAGCAAAGAAAGAGTTCTTGGTTGCGTTGTGAGGTGTGAATTTGAGTAAGACTCAAAACCCGACCACGGCAGAATAAAAGAGAATAGACGAAGGTCGTCTTCTATGCCTTAGCCGTAGAATCTAAAGTATGCCATGCTGTGTACCGCACCTGAAGTGTGCCTTGACTCAAAGTATGTTGAGAGGTACAGAGAGTGATCCATGATTGAATCACTAGCAGCGGTCGAAATTTATCCTTAGTAACTAATGGACTAAGGAATTTTTTCTCGATCATGGAGGTGGTTAAAGAGTTTGTCGTAAAGGGTTACGTCGATGCAAGCTTTGACACTAATCCGAATAACTATGAGTAGTGAAACGGATTCATATAGTAGAGTAGATATTTGGAGCATTTCCGAATAGCACGTAGTAGCAGCATCTATAAGATGACATAAAGATTTGTAAAGAACACACGGATCTGAAAGTTTCAGAACCGTTGACTAAAACCTCTCTCACGAGCAAGACGTGATCAGACCCCATAACTATATGGGTGTTGGATTCGTTGGAATCACATGGTGATGTGAACTAGATTATTGACTCTAGTGCAAGTGGGAGACTGTTGGAAATATGCCCTAGAGGCAATAATAAATTAGTTATTATTATATTTCTTAGTTCATGATAATCGTTTATTATCCATGCTATAATTGTATTGATTGGAAACACAATACTTGTGTGGATACATAGACAAAACACTGTCCCTAGTAAGCCTCTAGTTGACTAGCTCGTTGATCAAAGATGGTCAAGGTTTCCTGGCCATAGGCAAGTGTTGTCACTTGATAACGGGATCACATCATTAGGAGAATCATGTGATGGACTAGACCCAAACTAATAGACGTAGCATGTTGATCGTGTCATTTTGTTGCTACTGTTTTCTGCGTGTCAAGTATTTATTCCTATGACCATGAGATCATATAACTCACTGACACCGGAGGAATACTTTGTGTGTATCAAACGTCGCAACGTAACTGGGTGACTATAAAGATGCTCTACAGGTATCTCCGAAGGTGTTAGTTGAGTTAGTATGGATCGAGACTGGGATTTGTCACTCCGTGTGACGGAGAGGTATCTCGGGGCCCACTCGGTAATACAACATCACACACAAGCCTTGCAAGCAATGTAACTTAGTGTAAGTTGCGGGATCTTGTATTACGGAACGAGTAAAGAGACTTGCCGGTAAACGAGATTGAAATAGGTATGCGGATACTGACGATCGAATCTCGGGCAAGTAACATACCGAAGGACAAAGGGAATGACATACGGGATTATACGAATCCTTGGCACTGAGGTTCAAACGATAAGATCTTCGTAGAATATGTAGGATCCAATATGGGCATCCAGGTCCCGCTATTGGATATTGACCGAGGAGTCTCTCGGGTCATGTCTACATAGTTCTCGAACCCGCCGGGTCTGCACACTTAAGGTTCGACGTTGTTTTATGCGTATTTGAGTTATATGGTTGGTTACCGAATGTTGTTCGGAGTCCCGGATGAGATCACGGACGTCACGAGGGTTTCCGGAATGGTCCGGAAACGAAGATTGATATATAGGATGACCTCATTTGGTTACCGGAAGGTTTCCGTGCATTACCGGGAAAGTTTCGGGCTCATCGGTAGTGTACCGGGAGTGCCGGGAGGGGTGCCGGGGACCATCGGGAGGGGTGTCACGCCCCAAGGGGTCTCATGGGCTATGGGAAGAGATAAACCAGCCCCTAGTGGGCTGGAATAAGTTCCCACTAAGGCCCATAAGGTTTGAGAAGGAAAAAACACAAGGTGGAAAGAGTTTCCAAGTGGGAAGGTGGAATCCTACTCCAAGTAGGATTGGAGTAGGACTCCTCCACCTCCAATTTCGGCCAACCCTTGAGGGTTTGAGGCTGCCTCTTCCCTCCCCCTCCCACCTATATATACGGAGGTTTTAGGGCTGATTTGAGACGACTTTCTCACGGCTGCCCGACCACATACCTCCATAGTTTTTCCTCTAGATCGTGTTTCTGCGGAGCTCGGGCGGAGCCCTGCTGAGACAAGATCATCACCAACCTCCGGAGCGCCATCACGCTGCCGGAGAACTCTTCTACCTCTCCGTCTCTCTTGCTGGATCAAGAAGGCCGAGATCATCGTCGAGCTGTACGTGTGCTGAACGCGGAGGTGCCGTCCGTTCGGTACTAGATCGTGGGACTGATCGCGGGATTGTTCGCGGGGCGGATCGAGGGACGTGAGGACGTTCCACTACATCAACCGCGTTCTCTAACGCTTCTGTTGTACGATCTACAAGGGTACGTAGATCACTCATCCCCTCTCGTAGATGGACATCACCATGATAGGTCTTCGTGCGCGTAGGAAAATTTTTGTTTCCCATGCGACGTTCCCCAATAGTTATGTGGTAACGTGGAAACTTTGTTTAACACTGGTTCTAGATAACTTGAAGTTAACTTAATTAAAACTTGCCAACTGTGTGTGTAACTGTGACTGTCTCTTTCGTGAGTTCTTTCTCCGATCGAGGACACGGTGGGGGTTATGTCTGACGTAGGTATGTGTTCAGGATCATTCATTTGATCATCACTAGTCACGTCTGTTATGCGTAGATCTTCCCCCTCTTATTCTTGTACTCGTAAGTTTAGCCACCAAACAAATGCTTAGCCGTTGCTGCAACCTCACCACTTAACCATGTCTCACCCATTAAGCTTTGCTAGTCTTGATACCTTTGGAAATGAGATTGTTGAGTCCCTTGTGGCTCACAGATTACTACAATACCAGTTGCAGGTACATGTAAAGGTTACTTGATGCGAGCGCGTTGATTGTTCATTTGGAGTTGCTTATTCTTCTTATTCATCGATCTAGGATGGGTTCCAGGCTGGCAGCCTGGGATAGCAAGGATGGACGTCGTTCTTATTTTCTCATTTGTTTTCGTTCGTAGTCGGACCCTGCTCTTACTCTTGATGAATATGTAATGTACTGGTGTGACTGTGATGTAGCTTGTGGCGAGTGTAAGCCAACTCTGTATATATATCTCTTCTTTTCAGTACATGTACTTGTAACGATATCCATTCTTGCGACACGACGAGATGCGCTTCTATCCGTGATGAGGCCTTCGTGCCAAATTGAGGATATGGTCGCATCTTGGGCGTGACAATACTCTACCCTCGAAAACTGCCGCGATCCCACACGCTGGTGGGCCATTGCAAGACAATTGCTAATTGTTGAGCAACTGGAAGCAACTCTATTCTGGCGTTGTTGTCGGGGAGGCATCAAGTTAGGAATAGTTGCACGCCAACAACATTTTTCTGGCACCGTTGTCGGGGAAGGATAACTATATTCTCTGAGTCACTTAGGATTTATATCTGCTGATCACTATGAAGAATCTGAAAGATCCAAGAACCAAAGTCTTGCCCTCAAATACGAGGGGAGGTAAGGAACTTCCATCTAGCTCTGCACTTGATTCACCTTCAGTTATGAGTAAGTTTGCGACACCACCTCCTGCTAGAAATCTTGATATGTCGCATGTGCTTGATGATGCTTATGATGCTACTATGCTTGATACTGCTAGAGATGTTATGCCTGATACTGCTAGAGATGCTATGCCTTATACTGCTAGAGATGCTATGCCTGATACTCCTAGAGATGCTATGCCTGATACTGCTAGAGATGCTATGCGTGATACTGCTTTGCCTGATGATGCTAGAGATGCTATTTTGCGTGATGATGCTATGCTTGATACTGCTTTGCCTGATGATGATAGAGATGCTATTTTGCCTGATGATGCTATGCTTGATACTGCTAGAGATACTACTTTGCCTGATATACCACTAGGGGTATTCCTTGATAATCATATTGCTAGAGTTACTGCCAATGCTCGTGATGATTCTGAAACTGTCGATACTATTGAGATAGAACCTGTTTTTGCTCCTGCTAGATCTAGTTCTCCTAGATATGAATTGTCTGATATACCTGAGGGTTATGTTATGGAGGGAGAGATAGCTGAGGATTTTCTTGCATGTAAGGATGCCTATGACGCTGAGAAATTACTTCTCAAGTGGAAGGAAAAATCTCTGAAAGCTAGGATGAAATACGACCGGAAGTTTGCCACTTCACCTATCTTTATCACCGATGAGGATTATGAATTCTCTGTCGACCCTGAGATAACCTCTCTAGTCGAATCTGATCCTTTCCACGGTTATGAGTCTGAGACGATCGTAGCCCATCTTACCAAACTACACAATATAGCCACCCTTTTCACTAGTGAGGAGAAGATCCGCTACTACTATATCCTTAAGTTGTTTCCTTTCTCTCTAAAGGATGACGCTAAAGCCTCGTTCACTTCTCTTGCTCGTGGATGTGTGAGTACTCCCCAGGATATGGTCTATTACTTCTGTGAGAAATATTTCCCTGCCATAAGAAGCAAGCTCCCTTGCAGGAAATATACAACTTTGCTCAACTCAAAGAAGAGAGTCTCCCACAAGATTGGGGGAGGCTCATCCAGCTACAGAATGCTTTGCCTGATCACCCTCTTAAGAAGAACAAGATACTTGATATCTTCTATAACGGACTTAACGATGCTTCTAGAGACCACCTAGATAGTTGTGTCGGTTGTGTTTTTAGGGAACGAACTATAGAACAAGCTGAGATCCTACTGAATAGCATCTTGATCAACGATAATGCTTGGACTATTCCCGAACCACCTCCTAAGCCAACTCCTAAGAAAAGAGGTATTCTATTCCTCAGTCCCGAAGATATGCAAGAAGCCAAGAAATCTATGCAAGAGAAAGGCATTAGATCTGAAGAAGTCAAAAATCTACCGCCTATCGAAGAGATCCATTGTCTCGATAACCCGATACAAGTAGTAGAGGTGAATTATCTTCGTAGATTCAATGAGAGTGATATTCCTTTTGACAAACCTGCTAGCCTATGCTTTGATGAATTTGACAACTTTGTTGCCAAACAACAGAGTTTCAATGATTATGTTAGCAGACAATTGGAACAAAGTACTCGTATGCTTAGTCATTTAAGTGCTTGTGTAGACAGAAATGTCAATGATTTGAAGCTTCTGAGTAAACATGCCTCTATGATTACTACTCAGGTAGAACAAGTACTTAAAGCTCAGAATGACTTGATCAATGAATTAAATGACAACTCTGTCAGAGTCATTACTAGAGGAGGCAAAATGACTCAGGAACTTTTGTATCCTGAAGGCCATCCTAAGAGAATTGATCAAGATTCTCAAGGAATTAATGCTGATACACCCAGTCATCCTAAGAAGAAGAAGAAGGATGATAGAAACCTACATGTCAGTTCACCAAAACTGTCACACCTGAAGAACCAAATGATATTTCTGCGTCTGATGCAGAAACACAATCTGGTGATGAACATGAACCTGGTGACAATATGGACAGCGATGTTCATAATAATGCTCAACCTATCAATGATAAGGATGTGGAGATTGAACCTACGGTTAATCCTGATAACCCACAACCTAAGAGATACGATAAGAATGACTTCACTGCTAGGAAGCATGGTACAGAAAGGGAGCCATGGGTTCAGAGACCTATGCCCTTTCCTCCTAAGCCATCCAAGAAAAAGGATGATGAGGATTTTGAGCGCTTTATTGAAATGTTGAGACCCGTCTTTCTGCAGATGCGGTTAATTGATATGCTCAAAATGTCTCCATTTGCCAAGTACATGAAAGATATCGTGACTAATAAACGCAAGATACCAGATCTTGAGATCTCCACCATGCTCGCCAATTACACTTTCAAAGGTGGAACTCCTAAGAAACTTGGTGATCCCAGAGTGCCCACTATACCTTGCTCCATTAAAGGAAACTACGTAAGAACTGCCTTATGTGACCTTGGAGCTGGTGTTAGTGTTATGCCTCTCTCTCTTTATCATAGACTTGAACTCGATAAGTTGACACCTACTGAAATCTCTCTGCAAATGGCCGATAAATCAACTGATTTCCCTGTCGGCATTTGCGAGGATGTGTCTGTTATGGCTGCTAACGTTACTATCTTGACGGACTTTGTTATCCTGGATATTCCTGAGGATGATGCCATGGCGATCATTCTTGGAAGACCATTCTTAAACACCGCAAGGGCTGTTATAGATTGCAGCAAAGGCAATGTCACCTTCCATGTCAACGGTAATGAGCATACAGCGCACTTTCCAAAGAAACGATATCAAGTACATTGCATCAATGCTATCGAAAATTTTTACCGATTCTTATTGGGAGCTTTGAATGCCCTATTCTTCGTGTTAAGATGAAGTATGATTTGCTTGTTGGGGAGATTCATATCCCCATTGAGGTTACTTAGTGGCTATTCGACAATTCTGTGTTTCCTTTTGCGATTCGAAAAAGTTTTGCCATGAGGATTTGATCAACCCCATTAACGGATTTATTTCGATGACCATGAAATGGATGAATCAAGGTGTCACATACCTCTGTTTTAATCTTTCACTTTCTGTTGCTTAGAAGGAAAATGATACATTTAGTTTAGTTTTTCCTGTTTTCTGTTTTAGCGTCCCGGAGAAAAGTACCCCGAAAATAGAAGTTCTCCGATGGTCCTGAAAATCAAATATGATTTTTTCTGGATTTTTTTGAAAAATACTAGTACTGAGAGCTGGCCTGGGGGCCACACGAGTGGGCCACAAGCCCTGTAGCCGTGGCCTCCCCCCTGGTCGCGGCCACCAAGCTTGTGGGGCCCACAGGGACCCCCTCCACTCATTCCAGCTCCCATCCTCTTCTTCTACCTCCAGAAAAAATCGTTTCGCAGCTCAAACCCGTGTTCTTGCTCATTTGGCTGTGATTTTCGATCTCCTTGCTCAAAGCACCATTCTCCGAATCGTTTTGGGGAAATTACTCCTTGGTAAGTGACTCCTCCATTGGTCCAATTAGTTTCTACTCTAGTGCTTTATCCTTCACGTATTCTTGCTACCTTGGTGACCCTGTTCTTGAGCTTGAAATGTTGATTTTAGCTGGTCCCAAGTAGTTTTAGCGCGTGATACGGTCTCTAGGCACTAGTAGGAGTAGTTGCTACAATGTGTGGTTGGTCTTTATTCAATTTTCTCTTGAACTTCAAAAAATTTAGCAAAAAGAAATTATGTTCAGGAGGAAGTTTCATGGTTGTCCCTCAAGTAAGAAGGGTCCCCGTCTTTCTATTCGGGAGCCCGATCCTTATCAACTAAGGGACGCACGGGTACAACCATGTGAATGGCCTTTCGATGAGTTCATGATCGAAGCTGGCTTCAAGGATGAGTTTGATACACTTGTCCGCAATGCCGGGTTAGAAGAATTCCTCTCAGATAAATGTGAACAGTATGCTATGCTTACTGCCTCTTTCGTGCGTAGATTTAAATTTCCAGTTGGCCATGACTCATCCGTACTGTTTGATCTGTATGATAAATCCTACACCATGGATTTGGAGGATTTCAATAGGATTTGCAAGATACCCGATGGGGGTAGTCTTAATGATCCTGCTAAGTCTTTGGTTAGAGATTTTGTCTCTAGTATAACTGCTGGAGAAACTACAGACATCACGCAAGCTACCTCTGACAGCCCGAGACCGATGCCCCACAAGATCCCGCCCTTTATCTCCGTTTCCGTCGTGTGATTAGTTTTATTTGTTGCACCATCATGTAGATTGCATCGTCGCATCATGCATGGCATCTTGCATCGTCGGTTGCGTGTGGTGTTTTGAGTGTTGTGCTTTGAGTGATCACCGAGTCGTAGTGCGATAGTAGTTCCCCCTCTCTCTCCTCTTATTTCTTTCTTTGTTGTTTTGCTAAAGTTCCGTTTTAACACCTATTTTTTAAAAATAAAAATTCGTCTTCTTTTAAAGAAAATCATTTTATTAAATGTGGGGGCAACCCCTTGGGTTTTCTTTATTTTCTCCTTTTGTTTTATTTTAAAACCGTCCCATTTTCTTTTCTCTTTAAAAGCGCTTTTATTTTTATTCTTTAAATAAAAGAGGTTTTATTTTATCCTCTTGTCAAAAGGGGTTTAAATTTTATTATTTTGTAAAGGGGTTTAATTTTTAATTCTTCAAAACATTTTATTTTATTCGTTTGAAAAAAATGCCCAAGCTATTTTATAGTTGGGGTATATTATTTTTAAAAAAGGAGTCAAAAGGCATTTTTTTATTTTGTTAAAAACCTTTTTCTTTTGCGTTTATTTTCTGATTTAAAAAAAGGCAAAAGAGAGAGAGGGAGAGACCCCAGCCCCTGCCCGAGCTGGCCCAGGCCCAGCAGGCCCCTGTTGCCCTAGCGAGGAGGGATCCTCCCGATCCCTCTCGTCCTCCTAGCGCCGTCAGCTGCCGCGCTGCTCGTCCCGATTCCCTCCCCGATCCCCTCTAGGTCCCCTTGATCCCGCGCGCCGCCCTCGCCCCCGAGTTCCCCGCGTGCTCGCACTCGCCCTCGCAAACTCGCCGCCCCGGTCGCAGCCTCCCTGCCCGACCTCGCCGGCCTCCCGGGCGCCGCCTCGCCGCCAGCCCCGCGCGCCAGCAGGAGACCTGCCGTCGCCCGCGCCTCCTTGTCGCCGCGCCGGCCTCAGCTAGTCGCCTCCCTGCGCTGTGCTGCCCCTAGCTCGCTAGCGCGCCAGGGCCCCTCGGCCTCGTCCTCGCCATGGTCGCGCTGCCGCCTCCAGCAGTCCCCGTCGCCCTGGCCTCCCTCCTCCTCGCCATGGCCGCCCGATGCTCCGGTGCAAAGCCTGCACGGTCCCGACCTCCTCCATTCCCGTGCTCGCTTGGGGTGTTGCTGCGCATGCTCGCGTTGCCTGTGCTTGCTGGTTGTTGTGATGTTGTTGCTGCTGCAGGAGCCAAGCCGCCATTCCCCTGCCTCCTGCTTGCCGTGTGTTGCATTACGGCTTGCTCTTGCTGCTGCTGCCAATGCCTTGCCATTGCTATGCTGCTGATGCTAGCCGTTGTTGTGCTGCCCGTTGCTGGTTGCTTGTTGGCCGATGCTTGCTAGTGCTTTCTGTGCATGCTGCCTGTCCCTATTGTTGCCGAGTGTTGTACCATGCCTTGCTGCCGCTGTGGCTTGCCCGCTGTGCTGCTGCCTGACGTACTTGCTGCTGCCAGATGCTAGTTGCTTTGCTCGATTGTTAGCTTGATGTAGATGATGTTGCTGCCAGCTTGCCTGCTTGCCGTAGTGTGCCGATGTAGTTTGTTGTAGTTGTTGTTGTGTCGCGTGCCGTCGCCGCATGCACCATCCCCGCCGTCGTGGGTCATCGACAAGATCGCCGTGTTGAACTACGTCCTCGATGACCCCCGAAACGTGTTCGACTACCGACGCCGAAGACCCTGTGCCGACGCCAAGAGAACGACTACCGTCGACAAGACCGGAGTACCACGACTTCCACGACGACCGTTGGTCTCCTTCTCTGAATCGAACCGCTCCGATGTGCACGCTCCGAAGGTATAACGTTGAGACGTTGACGTGTACCGTGTACAAGTGATGTATGAATAGATGTATGTTTGCGCCGTATATTAGCCCGTTGCTCGTTGTCTTCTTTCCGTCGCGCCTCGACACATGGGAACCCGGTAACCGGGATCACCCCATCTTTATTTAACATTCCCACACACGCTCCCTATACGTTGGCACGATATCCCGACGAGTTATCGGGATAGGAACGTTGCCGTGGCATCGTTTCCGTTTTGCCGCCATGGTTCCCTCTCGCTCGTCGTGGCGACATATGCTTCTTTCCCTTCTTGCCGTGATGTGGTAACTCGCATGCATGACGCATTCATGGCATATACATCTTGTGTAGCGTGTTCTTGTGTCGTAGCTCGTTCTATGCTCCGCATGTTAACCGTCTAGGATGCCATGTAGGATCATCGCTCACCCCTTGCCATGTTAACTACAATTTAATATTGCCGAGTAAATAGTCGGGAGTGAATTAAATAATTAATCGTGGAGTTTCGTCGATATGTAACCCGTTGCATATCGAGCTTCATTTAATGTGTAGTGTTTGTGTGAGGTGAATTGCCATGCCATCCCTTGCATTTTGATCTGATCATGCATCATGGTAGGTTTTGCATCATGTTGTGCATCGTGTGGTGAATATTTTGTTGATGTTTGTTTCCGGTTTGCTCCGTCTCGTTAGAGTTCGGCAAGCATGTCGGAATGTGAGGACCCGTTCGACTACGTTCGCTCGCCGACCTCTCGGAATTGTTCTTCTTCCAAGCGGGATCTCAGGCAAGATGACCATTTCCCCAGATACCATTACTATCATTGCCATGCTAGTTTTACCGTTGCTATCGATTATGTCTCGTTGCCTACCACATGTTAAATATCAACCTCTCAACAATACCATGATTACCTTCAACCTGTTCGACCTAGGAAACCACTGATTGGCTATGTTACCGCTTGCTTAACCCTGTGTTAGCGTTGCTAGTTGCAGGTGCAGTTGCTTCCATGTGAAAACATGGGTTCCTTGTTATATCACCATATTAAATGCTATTTAATTTAATGCACCTATATACTTGGTAAAAGGTGGAAGGCTCGGCCTTTTCTAGCCTGGTGTTTTGTTCCACCTTTGCCCCCTTAGTTTCCGACTACCGGTGTTATGTTCCATAAATGAGTGCTCCTAACACGATCGGGGTTGTTATCGGGACCCCCTTGATAATTCATTTTAGATTAAAGCTGGTCTTGCAAGGCCCAACTTTGGTACTACATTTGCCTAAACACCTAATAAAATTGCATAGGGATTTTCCGGACCCCGAGGATAATTTAATCAACCCCCGGGCCAGTGCTCCTCATGAGTGTTGGTACCACCTGAGCGATGTCCGGCGCCCCTCTGGTCACCCGGAGGTTTAGCGATCCCGACGTCTAGCTCATCCGCCGTGTCCTGAGAACGAGGTACGCGACTCCTATCGGGATCGTCGACACGTCGGACGGCCTTGCTGGATTAGTTTTACCTTTGACGAGATATCTTGTGCATCGGGATTCCGGTGATGCTTTGGGTAATCTCAGAGTTGAAGTTTTCCACTAGGGAATCCGACGAGATCGCGAGCTTCGTGATTGAGGATTTCTATGCGGCTTGTGGTAATTTGTGATGGACTAGTTGGAGCACCCCTGCAGGGTTAAATATTTCGGAAAGCCGTGCCCACGGTGATGTGGCAACGTGGAAACTTTGTTTAACACTGGTTCTAGATAACGTGAAGTTCACTTAATTAAAATATGCCAACTGTGTGCGTAACCGTGATTGTCTCTTTCATGAGTTCTTTCTCCGATCGAGGACACGGTGGGGTTATGTCTTACATAGGTAGGTGTTCAGGATCATTCATTTGATCATCAGTAGTTGACGTCCGCTATGCGTAGATTTCCCCCCTCTTATTTCTTGTACTCGTAAGTTAGCCACCATATATATGCTTAGCCGCTGCTGCAACCTCACCACTTAACCATATCTCACCCGTTAAGCTTTGCTAGTCTTGATACCTTTGGAAATGAGATTGCTGAGTCCCCTGTGGCTCACAGATTACTACAACACGAGTTGCAGGTACATGTAAAGGTTACTCGACGCGAGCGCGTTGTTTATTCATTTGGAGTTGCTTCTCCTTCTTCTTCATCGATCTAGGATGGGTTCCGGGCCGACAGCCTGGGATAGCAAGGATGGACGTCGTTCTTCTTTTCTCGTTTGTTTTCGTCCGTAGTCGGACCCTGCTCTTACTCTTGATGATTACGTAATGTACTGATGTGACTCTGATGTAGCTTGTGGCGAGTGTAAGCCAACTATGTATATATAACTCTTCTTTTCAGTACATGTACTTGTAACGATATCCATTCTTGCGACACGACGAGATGTGCTTCTATCCCTGACGAGGCCTTCGTGCCAAATTGAAGATAGGGTCGCATTTTGGGCGTGACAAGTTGGTATCAGAGCAGTACCGACCTAGGAGCCCCCTTGCTTGATCGAACTTGGCCAAGTCGAGTCTAGTGAAAAACTGCTTTGAGTCTAGTTATATATCGGAGAGTAGGATTCTTTTTTCTCCTCTTCTATGCTCTGGTGAGGAATCTTGCCGTAATAATTTATTCTACTCCTCTTCTCACTCAATTTTTTTTAGGATCACGCGGATATTTTTGAAATCTATATGATGCCGATGTGACAGAGTTCTGTCTTGGTGCCTCCTATCTGCTCTAAGTCTCAGGGGAGTTGAGCTCCAGGGGATTCTTGAGCACATCGTTATCATTCGGATTTCTTAGTATCTCAGAACGAAGGATGTTCGTAATTGCTTCAATACTAGTAGTGGCGAGATAACCCCGATGTCCCCAGTACTGGTGCAGATTGTTCGGGAGTACTGCCATACTTTGTATCGTTGTGATCACGAGGGTCTGTTGTAGATGAAGGTCCGAGATTCTGGTTGTGTGTTGACGGATGTGATACAGGTGACGGGTTAGTATAGGAGTTGTGTGTTATTACTCCTTGTATCCGTGTACCAGATTGCATGACCAGATATTTCGGGAATTCATAGGTGGGAATTCAAGTAGCTACTTATAGGACATTCTTCCAACAAATGCATGATGTTAGGTTGGGGTTCGTTGTCTAGTGGATTCGTTTGTTCACGGTCGACTTACAGCGGTACACGTTGTGTCTTAAAGAGTCCTTGTAGCTTGCTACGACTCGGGGACGCTTCGTATGTCGGGTGCACTGCCTTGCACTTGATGGCTACTGTAAGGATCGAGCCCGTGCGATCCTGTCCACGTAAATATCGGACGTAATCTTTCTCATGAGTTTGTTCTGGCTTGTTTCATAAGCCGCATCCTTGTTTTGTTGAATATGGTAATTCAAGTTGCTTTGATGTCAAGTGGTGATTTCAGATCTTTCCTAAGCGGTGTTCTCATATTTTTGTGGGAATGCTAATTCTCTTTGCTCAAATCAATTGTCTTATCATTCTTGTCAACCGGAGTCATCATGTTAATTCTTTTCCAACCGGTGTGTTTCTCTCCAAGTGGATTCAATCCTCTCCAATTTTTGCAAGATCATTCTCTCGTTTTATTCCGGAGTTCATCTCATCTGTCCCTTGTTGTCTTTGTTTTTCCTGCCCTCCCGCCCTTTTTCTCAGTGATTCAATTTTTATCCAGGAGTTTTCTTTTCATTGTGCTTCCATTGTCTGTTCTTTTCTCTCTTACCCGATGATTCATTGTGAAGATTCTCAGGAGCTTCGTGTTCATATTTATTCAATCTTGTCAGCCTTACCGGTGAATTTAATTTAGTTGTTCGTGTCATCTTATCCATTCATCCTTGTAATTCTTTCCTACATCGAAAATTTTTATGAGCCTATCTTGGTATTTATTTCTCTCTTTTCGATCCGGAGCGTTGAAGTTATCTGTGTAGTTCTTCTTTCCAGTCTTTTCAATTATTTCAAGGTTCTCAACCTCATATAGTTTTCATTTCTACCGGTGCAATATCCCTCTTGCTAGCAATCTTTTCAACGGTGGTTTCTTTGAGTGGGCCCATAACCCACAGGTTCTTTCCCAGGATCTTTCCTGGCGCTTTTAATCTTTTCTCGGAGTTCATTAAATCTTTTCAACTATGACGTAAGTATGATTTTCATCAGTAATATTCCTTCTTCAAGATCAATTTGAATTAATTCTCTTATTTGTCTCAACCTTGCATCCTTCTTTATTCCGGAGTGTCTCATTAATTCTTGGTGGTGTTCTCCTCCTCATTCTCAGCTTGCTATCCGAAGGAGTGTTTCTCTCAAATCTTGGTCCATTCGCTTGGAGATTCATCATTTCAGCCTTGTGCCATCATCTTAATTGTTGTCAATCATGGGTAATCCCTTTTGTGCTATCCGGTGCTTTTCTGAGTTGTTTTCATTCTCGTTCCTCCGAAGGCCATCATTTCAGAAGACTTCTTCGTTCTCAGCTTTCACCTTTCGTTCTCTAATTCTTCTCAATTGTTGTATCTTCCTTCGTCTCTCGATTATCCTGTGCCTTATTCAAGTTTTCTCTCAGGTGGCTCATGATCTCATCATTCTCATGTATCTCCATTAATTCTTGGTTTTCCCATTCAATTGTGAATTCTTACCGGTGCTTCCTTCAATTATGCCTCAAGTGGTGCTTATCTCTCTGCCTCTTCAAGATTCATTTCTAGAGGAATAAGTGTTATGCTAAATCCGTTGCTTGTCATCATTTAAACTTGATGAAGGATAAGCATAACATAATTCTTATTCTTGTTCTTCCTTCTTCCAAGAGATTTCAATTCTTCTTCCGGAGTGGCTCATGATATCGATTCTTTTCTCAGGTGCTTATCTTTCTTTTCCGGAGTTCCAAGTTCTTTTAAGTATCTCTTTGTGAGGCTTCATCTTAATTTTGGCAAGGTCATAATCTTATTCTTTCATTCTTCATATCTTTGCATCATTTATTTGTATACGGAGGTCCTTCATGGTGATTCATCAAGGTTTCAATTCATTCTCAAGTGTTCTTAAAGATTCCTGTTGGAGAACCTCAAGTATCCTTTCTCTCGCATTTATATGTGCAATTGTTCTTCCTTTATCCTTTGAGGTGGTATTATAGCATTCTTGTTAGTGTAGGAGCCTCGAAGAGTTTTCCTTTCAAGAATGAAGTAATTAAATCCACCAATCCTTTGATCATGAGATTATTCTTAACTCATGGTTTCTTCATTGAGCTATCTTCGTTTGGATTCCACCAAAAGCTTTTCCTAGGGATTGTTGCTATTATGGTGCTTGTCTTTAATCCAAGTTCTCAATGTATCCTCGGTGTAAGAAGTTTTGATAAATTTGTTTACAACTATCCTTGTTTCTTTTAGTGGTTGGTTGTCACCTCATATATATTGAGATGATCTTCATAAGCCCACTACTGTCTTCTTCTTCGTTGTTGATTTTTCCATCTACTACGTCAATTCTATGACCGGAGGCTCTTCAATTCTATTGTAATGATAGTTGTCATTCTTTTCTTCTTTCTCTTCTTCCGCTTGAGCTAGTTCCTATTCTCTTGTTCCAGAGGCTTTGTGATATTGCTCTTTTGGTTCAATCTTGTTGTTCTACCAAGATCATGGTGTTCCCTTGCTCCATTTAGTTGTTTGTTATGTATATTGTCTAATTCTTCCACCTTGTCAATTTTTTTGTCCCATTTTCCTAACGAAGTGCTGCCGAAATTTCCGCGAATTCTTGCTTGTTTCTCATATCATTCCTCATCGCTTTGCAACCTTCAAAGATCATTGGTTTCACTAGTTTGTCAGAGAAGCGACTAATTTTTACCTCTTGTTCTTTCCCATCCTCTCCCCCTTTCATTCTTGGATCTTGGGGCGAGATCCTCTTGTAGTGTAGGAGAGTTGTCACAGCCCGAGACCGACGCCCCAGAAGATCCCGCCCTTTATCTCCGTTTCCGTCGTGTGATTAGTTGTATTTGCTGCATCATCATGTAGATTCATCGTCGCATCATGCATGGCATCTTGCATCATCGGTTGCGTGTGGTGTTTTGAGTGTTGTGCTTCGAGTGATCACCGAGTCGTAGTGCGATAGTCGTTCCCCCTCTCTCTCCTCTTATTTCTTTCTTTGTGGTTTTGCTAAAGTTCCGTTTTAACCCCTTTTTTTTTTAAATAAAGATTCGTCTTCTTTTAAAGAAAATCATTTTATTAAATGTGGGGGCAACCCCTTGGGTTTTCTTTATTTTCTCCTTTTGTTTTATTTTAAAACCGTCTCATTTTCTTTTCTCTTTAAAAGCGCTTTTATTTTTATTCTTTAAATAAAAGAGGTTTTATTTTATCCTCTTGTCAAAAGGGGTTTAAATTTTATTCTTTTGTAAAAGGGTTTAATTTTTAATTCTTCAAAAGATTTTATTTTATACTTTGAGAAAAATGCCCAAGCTATTTTATAGTTGGGGTATATTATTTTAAAAAAAAAGGAGTCAAAAGGCATTTTTTTATTTTGTTAAAACCCTTTTTCTTTTGTGTTTATTTTCTGATTTAAAAAAAGGCAAAAGAGAGAGAGGGAGAGACCCCAGCCCCTGCAGGCCCGTGTTGCCCTAGCGAGGAGGGATCCTCCCGATCCCTCTCGTCCTCCTAGCGTCGTCAACTGTCGCGCTGCTTGTCCCGATTCCTTCCCCGATCCCCTCCAGGTCCCCTTGGTCCCGCGCGCCGCCCTTGCCCCCGAGTTCCCCGCGTGCTCGCCCTCGCCCTCGCAAACTCGCCCCCAGGTCGCAGCCTCCCTGCCCGACCTCGCCGGCCTCCCGGGCGCCGCCTCGCCGCCAGCCCCGCGCGCTAGCAGGAGACCTGCCGTCGCCCGCGCCTCCCTATCGCCACGCCGGCCTCAGCTAGTCGCCTCCCTGCGCTGTGCCGCCCCCTAGCTCGCTGGCGCGCCCAGGCCCCTCGGCCTCGTCCTCGCCATGGCCGCGCTGCCGCCTCCAGCAGTCCCCGTCGCCCTGGCCTCCCTCCTCCTCGCCATGGCCGCCCGATGCTCCGCTGCAAAGCCTGCACGGTCCCGACCTCCTCCATTCCCGTGCTCGCTTGGGGTGTTACTACGCATTCTCGCGTTGCATGTGCTTGCTGGTTGCTGTGATGCTGTTGCTGCTGCAGGATCCAAGCCGCCGTTCCCCTGCCTCCTGCTTGTCGTGTGTTGCATTACGGCTTGCTCTTGCTGCTGCTGCCAATGCCTTGTCGTTGCTATGCTGCTGATGCTAGCCGTTGTTGTGCTGCCCGTTGCTGGTTGCTTGTTGGCCGATGCTTGCTAGTGCTTGATGTCCATGCTGCTTGTCCCTGTTGTTGCCGAGTGCTGTGCCATGCCTTGTTGCCGCTGTGGCTTGCCTGCTGTTCTTCTGCCTGACGTACTTGCTGCTGCCAGATGCTAGTTGCTTTGCTCGGCTGTTAGCTTGCTGTAGATGATGTTGCTGCCAGCTTGCCTGCTTGCCGTAGTGTGCCGATGTTGTTTGTTGTAGTTGTTGTTGTGTCGCGTGCTGTCGCCGCATGCACCATCCCCGCCGTCGTGGGTCGTCGACAAGATCGCCGTGTTGATCTACGTCCTCGATGACCCCCGGAACGTGTTCGACTACCGACGCCGAAGACCCTGTGCCGATGCCAAGAGAACGACTACCGTCGACAAGACCGGAGTACCACGACTTCCACGACGACCGTTGGTCTCCTTCTCCGAATCGAACCGCTCCGATGTGCACGCTCCGAAGGTATAACGTTGAGACGTTGACGTGTACCGTGTACAAGTGATGTATGAATATATGTATGTTTGCGCCGTATATTAGCCCGTTGCTCGTTGTCTTCTTTCCGTCGCGCCTCGACACATGGGAACCCGGTAACCGGGATCACCCCATCTTTATTTAACGTTCCCACACACGCTCCCTATACGTTGGCACGATATCCCGACGAGTTATCGGGATAGGAACGTTGCCGTGGCATCGTTTCCGTTTTGCCACCATGGTTCCCTCTCGCTCGTCGTGGCGACATATGCTTCTTTCCCTTCTTGCCGTGATGTGGTAACTCGCATGCATGACGCATTCATGGCATATACATCTTGTGTAGCGTGTTCTTGTGTCGTAGCTCGTTCTATGCTCCGCGTGTTAACCGTCTAGGATGCCATGTAGGATCATCGCTCACCCCTTGCCATGTTAACTACAATTTAATATTGCCGAGTAAATAGTCGGGAGTGAATTAAATAATTAATCGTGGAGTTTCGTCGACATGTAACCCGTTGCATATCGAGCTTCATTTAATGTGTAGTGTTTGCGTGAGGTGAATTGCCATGCCATCCCTTGCATTTTGATCTGATGATGCATCATGGTAGGTTTTGCATCATGTTGTGCATCGTGTGGTGAATATTGTGTTGATGTTTGTTTCCGGTTTGCTCCGTCTCGATAGAGTTCCGCAAGCGTGTCAGAATGTGAGGACCCGTTCGACTACGTTGGTTCGCCGACCTCTCGGAGTTGTTCTTCTTCCAAGCAGGATCCCAGGCAAGATGACCATTTCCCCAGATACCATTACTATCATTGCCATGCTAGTTTTACCGTTGCTATCGATTATGTCTCGTTGCCTACCACATGTTAAATATCAGCCTCTCAACAATGCCATGATTACCTTCAACCTGTTTGACCTAGCAAACCACTGATTGGCTATGTTACCGCTTGCTTAACCCTGTGTTAGCGTTGCTAGTTGCAGGTGCAGTTGCTTCCATGTGAAAACATGGGTTCCTTGTTATATCACCATATTAAATGCTATTTAATTTAATGCACCTATATACTTGGTAAATGGTGGAAGGCTCGGCCTTTTCTAGCCTGGTGTTTTGTTCCGCCTTTGCCCCCTTAGTTTCCGACTACTGGTGTTATGTTCCATAAATGAGCGCTCCTAACACGATCGGGGTTGTTATGGGGACCCCCTTGATAATTCATCTTAGATTAAAGCTGGTCTGGCAAGGCCCAACTTTGGTACTACATTTGCCTAAACACCTAATAAAATTGCATAGGGACTTTCCAGACCCCGAGGATAATTTAATCAACCCCCGGGCCAGTGCTGCTCATGAGTGTTGGTCCCACCTGAGCGATGTTCGGCGCCCCTCTGGTCACCCGGAGGTTTAGCTATCCCGACGTCTAGCTCATCCGCCGTGTCCTGAGAACGAGGTACGCGACTCCTATCGGGATCGTCGACACGTCGGGCGACCTTGCTGGATTAGTTTTACCTTTGACGAGATATCTTGTGCATCGGGATTCTCGTGATGCTTTGGGTAATCTCAGAGTTGAGGTTTTCCACTAGGGAATCCGACGAGATCGCGAGCTTCGTGATTGAGGATTTCTATGCGGCTTGTGGTAATTTGTGATGGACTAGTTCGAGCACCCCTGCAGGGTTAAATCTTTCGGAAAGCCGAGCCCGCGGTTATGTGGCAACGTGGAAACTTTGTTTAACACTGGTTCTAGATAAGTTGAAGTTAACTTAATTAAAATATGCCAACTGTGTGCGTAACCGTGACTGTCTCTTTCATGAGTTCTTTCTCCGATCGAGGACACGTTGGGGTTATGTCTGACGTAGGTAGGTGTTCAGGATCATTCATTTGATCATCACTAGTTCACGTCCGCTATGCGTAGATTCCCCCCCTCTTATTTCTTGTACTCGTAAGTTAGCCACCATATATATGCTTAGCCGTTGCTGCAACCTCACCACTTAACCATATCTCACCCGTTAAGCTTTGCTAGTCTTGATACCTTTGGAAATGAGATTGCTGAGTCCCCTGTGGCTCACAGATTACTACAACACCAGTTGCAGGTACAGGTAAAGGTTACTCGACGCGAGCGCGTTGTTTGTTCATTTGGAGTTGCTTTTCCTTCTTCTTCTTCATCGATCTAGGATGGGTTCCAGGCCGGCAGCCTGGGATAGAAAGGATGGACGTCGTTCTTCTTTTCTCGTTTGTTTTCGTCCGTAGTCAGACCCTGCTCTTACTCTTGATGATTATGTAATGTACTGTTGTGACTCTGATGTAGCTTGTGGCGAGTGTAAGCCAACTCTGTATATATAACTCTTCTTTTCAGTACATGTACTTGTAACGATATCCATTCTTGCGACACGACGAGATGCGCTTCTATCCCTGACGAGGCCTTCGTGCCAAATTGAGGATAGGGTCGCATCTTGGGCGTGACATTACCATAGGAAGCATTCATTTCCCTGCCTTGCAGTACTTTGCCCTCTTCATAGGTAGATGCATTAACGGCAAGGTTAAACATTGTCACCTATGCGCATCCGACCTTAGTATCCTTAAGAGCACAGTGACGGGTGAGAAAAGCTTAAACATGGGAGCTATTATAGCAAGGAGGCTAAATAAGAATGCTACTGATGGGGATTTCTTTGGCGGCATCTATGCCACTCGCATAGCAAATTCTCTTGGAGTACCCATCCGCGCAGGAGATCCCCCGCTCCATACAGCTTTCCTTGACCGCGGCGCTATGACACGCTACCAGTTCCTTGAGAGGTATTATGAATCCCTCCTATACCGATTGATATTTAACCGGCAACGTGTTTTCCATATTATCCTTCCTGCTCCTGCTTTCTTTGACTTTCAGGTAAAACGGAGATACTACATAACCAGAGGAGAGGCAGAGGAGTATGAGAGGGAGGCGACGGCTGCTCGTCTCCGTGAGGCAGCTATTCAGGCAGTGGCTGCAGCGCTCCCGTATAACCCCGATTATGATTTTGGGTTATTATTGTTCACATCATTCGATCGTGCAAGTGAAAGGCAATAATGATGATATATGATGAAGTGACTCAGACTAAAAAGCTGATATGAACTCTGTCTATTTTGTTTTTGTAAATATGACTAGCTTGTCGTCCCAGATTCAGCTTTGTTGAGAGAGAACCATGTTTGCAATGACAACTTAGAGGTCATAGTTTCTGATGCCATGCTTAATTAGCTAGGAGCTTATAATGGTTTGTCTTGAATGCCAACATAGATTTTGAGATGACTATGATGTAGTATGATAGGATGGTATTCTCCTTTGAATGATTCAAGTGGCTTGACTTGGCGCATGTTCATGCATGTAGTTGAAACAAAATCAACATAGCCTCTATGATGTTCGTGTTCATGGTGATTTATATCATGCTCATGCTTGCACTCAATGTTAGTCAAACTCATTGCATCTTGATGACTGTTGTCGCTCTCTAGTTGGTCGCTTCCCATTCTTTTGCTAGCCTTCACTTGTACTAAGCGGAATACTGCTTGTGCATTCACTTCCATAAACCCAAAAGTTTTTCCATGAGAGTCCACCATACCTACCTATTTGCGGTATCTACCTGCCGTTCCAAGTAAATTTGCATGTGCCATTCTCTGAACCTTCAAGAAATAATCTGTTTTGCTTGCCCGAACCGCTCATGTGGTGACAGGGGGCTATTGGTATCTTCCATGTTAGGCGTGTTATCCTCGACATGTGTTTATTCACTGTCATTCACGAGAAAGGGGCCGGTAATTGGAATGCCCAGTTCCACGCTTAAATCGAAAACATAACTGTAAAACAAGACTCTCCCCGGATTGATGTTAGTATGGACGGTACCCGAGGATTCGGCTAGCCGTGGAGTGTGATTGATTGGTGGTGGGGGAGTTAAAACTTTACTTTTCTATTTGGGAACCGCCTATAGCATGAATAGCATGGAAGATATTGAGAACTCTTGGTCATTGCGTTGACAATGAAAGCATGCCACCCAAAATTATTATCTCTGTTTTCAAAGCTTGAGCTCTGGCACCTCTGCAAATCAATGCTTCCCTCTGCGAAGGGCCTGTCTATTTATTTTCCTGTTGAGTCATCCTCTTCTTATATAAGCACCAATTAGAGAGCACCTCTGTCATTTTTATGCTTTGCTTTTGATTGATATTGAGTATGACCATGACTGGATCTTCGTTGCTATGAATTACAATCTTTAGTCAGCCCTTGATCTTTCAAAGTGCTCTGCATTTATGTTTTGTGGTCTCAGAAAGAGCTACCGAGATACCACCTATTCATATTGCTTCATGCTTGTTTTGATTGAATTGTTGGTATCTGAAACTCATTATTATTTGCTCGCTAGCTGATTATGCCATTGATATTAGTTTACCGTGAGACCTATGTGTCACTTGCTTATGTGGTTAACTTGTGATCTTGCTGAAATTTTGGTTATGAGTTAGACATAGTTGCAACAACAAGATCAAACAGAGTTTGTCAAAGTTTTTCTTTCTCTTTCAGTTTGTCAACTGAGTTGCTTGAAGACAAGCAAGGTTTTAAGCTTGGGGAGTTGATACGTCTCCATCGTATCTACTTTTCCAAACTCTTTTGCCCTTGCTTTGGACTCTAATTTGCATGATTTGAATGGAACTAACCCGGACTGACGCTATTTTCAGCAGAATTGCCATGGTGTTGTTTTTGTGCAGAAATGAAAGTTCTCGGAACGTCCTGAAAATTTACAGAGAATATTTATGGAAAATATTAAAAATACCTGCTTAAAGATCCACCGGAGGGGACGGGTCAGTGGGCCACAAGCCCTCTGGCCACGGCCTCCCCCTCCCTTGGCCGCGGCCACCAAGCTTGTGGGGCCCACGTGGCTCTGCCGACCCCAATTCCAGCGCTATTTATTCCCTTTCGTCCCGGAAAAAATCAAGAGAGAAGATTGCATCGCGTTTCACGATCCAGAGGCGCCGCCACATCCCGTTCTTGCCCTGGAGGGCAGATCTGGAGTCCGTTTTGGGCTCCAGATCAAGGAGATCGTCGCCATCGTCATCATCAACCTTCTTCTCTCTCCAATGCCATGAAGCTCTTCATCGTTCGTGAGTAATCTATTTGTAGGCTCGCTGGGCGGTGATGAGTAGGATGAGATCTATCATGTAATCGAGTTAGTTTTGACGAGGATTGATCCCTAGTATCCACTATGTTCTGAGATTGATGTTGCTACTACTTTGCCATGCTTAATGCTTGTCACTAGGGCCCGAGTGTCATGTTTTCAGATCTGAAATTATTATGTTGTCACCAATATATGTGTGTTTTAGATCCGATCTTGCAAGTTGTAGTTACCTACTATGTGTTATGATCCGGCAACCCCGGAGTGACAATAACCGGAACCACTCCCGGTGATGGCCATAGTTTAAGGAGTTCATGTGTTCACCAAGTGCTAATGCGTTGGTTCGGTTCTTTATTAAAAGGAGAACCTTAATATCCCGTAGTATCCATTTGGACCCCGCTGCCACGGGAGGGATGGACAATAGATGTCATGCAAGTTCTTTTCCCTAAGCACGTATGACTACACACAGAATGGATGCCTACATCACATCGACGAACGGGAGCTAGTCACATATTTCTCCGTGTTATAACTGTTGCATGATGAATGTCATCCAACAAATCATCGATCCATTGCCTACGAGTTTGTCCCACTGCTACTGTTACTTGCTCTGTTGCTACTGTTGTTACTTGCTTTGCTCTGCTGCTGTTACTCGTGTTGCTGCTACGGTTACTTGTTGCTACTGTTACTTGCTTTGTCCTGCTGCTGCTGCCACTACTGTTGCTACTACTGTTACTTGCTACTGTTGCTACTTGGTACTGCTGTCACTACTGCTGTTCCTTGCCACATCTGTTACTCGTTACACTGCTGCTACCTGCTACAATACTTTTCTGGCGCCATTGATACAACAGTTAGGAATAGTCTGCCTTGTCAACAGATCGTTTCTGGCACCGTTGCTATCATACTACTTTGCTACTGATACTTTGCTTGCAGACACTAATCTTTCAGGTGTGGTTGAATCTGACACATTCAGCTGCTAATACTTGAGAATATTCTTTCGCTTCCCGTCTTGGCGAATCAACAAATTTGGGTTGAATACTCTACCCTCGAAAACTGTCGCGATCCCACACGCTGGTGGACCATTGCAAGACAATTGCTAATTGTTGAGCAACTGGAAGCAACACTTTTCTGACGCTGTTGCCGGGGAGGCATCAAGTCAGGAATAGTTGCACGCCAACAGCCGCCGCCACTGTAGCCATGCGTGCACTTCTCCATCGTACCCGTACTGAGGTACCTTCACCTTTAATCGAAGGCCTCCGTCACATCCCGAGGATTGATGCGACATGTGCCCTTTAGCCGGCTGACGGCTTGGCCAGCCGACCAGAGAGTACACGGCTACGCTCCTAGTCGACAAGTACTTCGTAGCCGGCCAGGAGGAGCTGACGGTTGAAGATGTTTTTGCTCCTTTCTATACCAAAGTATAGAGGAGTAGGCTTGATGAGCCTACCTCGGGGTTATCCCATGATACGTCTCCAACGTATCTATAATTTTTTATTGTTCCATGCTATTATATTATCAACTTGGGATGTTTTATATGTATTTATATGCTATTTTATATCATTTTTGGTACTAACCTATTAACTCAATGCCCAGTGCCAGTTTCTGTTTTTTCCATGTTTTTGACCTTTTTCAGATAAAAATATTAAACGGAGTCCAAACGGAATAAAACCTTCGGGGTGATTTTCTCCATAACAGAAGGGATCCAGAAGACTTGAGAACCAAGATAGGGGGCCTCGTGGGAGGTCACGAGCCCCCTAGGCGCGCCCTCGTGCCCCCCCCCCCCCCCCCGTGCCTCCTTTTCCCTACCTCTTTCGCCTATAAATTCCCTAAAATGCTCAAACCAACAGAGAGAGCCACGAAAATACTTTTCCGCCGTCGCAAGCTTCTGTTTCCACGAGATCCCATCTGGGGACCGTTCTGGTGCCCTGTCGGAGGGGGATTCAGACACGGAGGGCTTCTTCATCAACACCATTGTCTCTCCGGTGATGCGTGAGTAGTTCACCACAGACCTTCGGGTCCATAGCTAGTAGGTAGATGGCTTCTTCTCTCTCTTGGATCTTCAATACAAAGTTCTCCATGATCTTCATAGAGATCTATCCGATGTAACTTTCTTTTGCGGTGTGTTTGTCGAGATCCGATGAATTGTGGATTTATGATCAGATTGTCTATGAATATTATTTGAGTCTCCTCTGATTTCTTATATGCATGATTTTGTATCCTTGTAATTCTCTTCGAGTTATGAGTTTCGTTTGGCCAACTTGATCTATAATTCTTGCAATGGGAGAAGTGCTTGGTTTTGGGTTCATACTGTGCGGTGTCCTCACCTAGTGATAGAAGGGGTAGCGAGGCATGCATCATGTTGTTGTCATCAAGGGTAAAAAGATGGGGTTTATATCATATTGCATGAATTTATCCCTCTACATCATGTCATCTTGCTTAATGCGTTACTCTGTTTGTTATGAACTTAATTGTAATGCCCCGGACACACCCGCCGATGGTCGTTACTCATGGCGGGATCTAGACTGGCCCCACATATCAATACTAGTCTTTTCTGCGCACTTTGTCCTCACTCATGCGCACCCAGGATCAATTCCCGGTCGGTCACCCATCCTAGAACTACTCCAAGCTAAGCATGATTAACCTGAGAGTTCTGTTCGAATGGGCTCCCGGAAAAGAAGGAATTCCTTATTGATATGAGTAGTCTATCATCCCTAATAAGCCAGGCTATCACATTAATACACTAGATGCATGTTGGATAGCGGTCGATGTGTGGAGTAATAGTAGTAGATGCAGAAAGTATCGGTCTACTTGTCTCGGACGTGATGCCTATATGTATGATCATTGCCTTAGATATCGTCATGACTTTGCGCGATTCTATCAATTGCTCAACACTAATTCGTTCACCCACCGTAATACTTGCTATCATGAGAGAAGCCTCTAGTGAACACTACGGCCCCCGGGTCTATTTTACACATTATATATTCAGATCTACATACAAAAATACCAAACATACCTTGCTGGACTTTTATTTATTTATTTATATTTACCTATTATCACTATTAGATCTCACCTTGCAAGTAATCGTAAAGGGATTGACAACCCCTTTATCGCATTGGGTGCAAGTTTGTTTGTTTTTGCGCAGGTGCCTTGGTGCCTCATCTTGATACTCCTACTGGATTGATACCTTGGTTCTCAAACTGAGGGAAATACTTATCTCTACTTTGCTGCATCACCCTTTCCTCTTCAAAGGAAAAAACCAACGCAAGCTCAAGAAGTAGCAGGAAGAATTTCTGGCGCCGTTGCCGGGGAGTATTCAAGTGAAGCATATTTACCAAGTACCTATCGCAAACTCATCTCTTGCATTTACACTATTTGCCATTTACCTCTCGTTTTCCTCTCCCCCACTTCTAAAACAAAATTTACAAAAATATTTGCCTTTCTTTATTTTGCCTTTTTCGTTTGCCCCTTTCTTTCGCTTACTTTCTGTTTGCTTGTGTGGGTTAGTCTACTTATCCTTATGGCTAGTCCTATCGCTATGATCATTACTCCCAAGAGCGGGGTTCTTAACTTTAAATAAAATGAGTGATAAACTTAAAATATGCTTGGTATAGAATTTGCAATGCTCTAAATAGATCTACTCGTAAGCAATCGACTACGGTTCTACTTTGCAATTTTTATGTGGGTATTTCCCCTTGGAATAGGTATGTTCTTGACACCATCGTAGGCGAAAATTTCTTGGGTTGCCATACTGTTGATTCTTATGGTGCTTTAATAAATTTGGTAGGCTCACCCCCACTCATGGTTAAAGGAACTACTTTAACTTTGGAACATGTGATGCGTAGGCTGGATATTATTGAAAATAAAGTTACTACGATAGAACTCATTGAAAATTTGGATAAAAAGATCCACAATCAAATCACTCAATATGGATCCAAGGTGGGAATGACTTTGAAAAATTTAAAGGAGAAGGAACCCATAGTTAACGAAAAACTAGATCATGATTCCACTAGAATTGGCAAACTAGAGGATGTTATAACTAACTTGGGTTCCGCTTTTGCTGCTGTTCAGAACAGTCCAAATTTTGCCCACAATAATGCCACTAAGCTTGTTTATGTTCCTAAAAACAATGGTGAACTATCTAGTAAGAGAGATGAAGATCTTAAAATGTTGAGTGTTCACCCTGCCTATCTTGATATCTTAAAAAACCTATCATCACTAATGATTATCTTTGTTGCCTATCTAGGAGTATAATTATTGATAAAATTAAAGAACTCCCTAATAATGATGATGGTATGAGTGGTTTGAGCACTAAAGATGACAATACTTGATTCTATTGCCTTACGCCTAGCTAAGGGCGTTAAACGATAGCGCTTGTTGGGAGGCAACTAAATGAATAAATTTATTTTTTCTCTTTACTTTCTGTTTTGTTGAGTCCACACCATCATGATTCTGTTGTGATTGTATTTTTTATGTTTTAGTTAGTGTTTGCGCCAAGTAGAACCTTTATGATTAGTTTTGGTGATAGTTGTTTAATCATGCTGAAAAAAGACAGAAACTTTGTGCTCACGAAATTATTTTTAATTCCTATCCAAAAAGAGTTTTTGAGTTGATTATTTTTTCTGCTGATTGATATGCAAATTTCCCTAATTTTCATAATTGTTTCAGAATTTTTGGGATAGCAGATGTATACGAAATATACAGATTGCTACAGACTGTTCTGTTTTTGACAGATTCTGTTTTTGTTGTGTTGATTGCTTATTTTGATGAAACTATGGTTAGTATCGGGGGGGGGGGGGGTACCAGCCATGGATAAGTGAGAATACAGTAATATAACATCAATCTAAATGGAAATTAAGTTTACTACAGTACCTAAAAACTTGGTGGTTTGTTTTCTTATGCTAATGATATCACGAGTTTCTGTTTAAGTTTTGTGTTGTGAAGTTTTCAAGTTTTGGGCGATGTTCTTATGGAAAATGGAATAAAGAGTGAAAAGAGCCTAAGCTTGTGGATGCCCAAGTCATCCCAAGCCAAATTCAAGGACACCAAAAAGCCTAAGCTTGGGGATGCCCCGGGAAGGCATCCCCTCTTTCGTCTTCAATCCATCGGTAACGTTACTTGGAGCTATATTTTTATTTACCACATGATATGTGTTTTTTTGGAGCATTGTGTATTATAGGAGTCTTTGCTTTTTGTTTTATCACAATCATCTTTGCTGCACACCTTTTGAGAGGGACGTGCACTCATCGTGAATTTGTTCGAATACTCAATGAGCTTCACTTATATCTTTTGAGTTAGGCAATTTAGCTCGCATGCGGTTCACTTATATCTTTTGAGCTAGATAATTTTGCTCCCATGAGCTTCACTTATATCTTTTGAGCTAGATAATTTTGATCTAGTGCTTCACTTAAATCTTTGTAGAGCACGACTATTAGAGCATATATCTCCATATGTGGTTTTTGGTAATTGATGACAATTCCTATGGACTAATGGTTGCCTTAAGTTATATTTATAAGATTTGTCCATAGGCACCTCTTGAAGTCCATCTGTTGGGTTCAATGAGTTTATATGATGACCAAGGTGGTATTCAAGGTATTATCCAAATAATGGTCATAGAGACACAAGGTTGACCAAGATCGTCAGACAAAGAGTAAATCAAGATGATCAACACACAAAGCGTACAAGATGTACCGAGAGGGATCAAGTGATCCCATGGTATGGTAAGCATTGTCCATTAGGTATTTGTGTACTAATCCATGGTCTTCATGAGAGTTCTATGTGGGGTTAGGTGTGTTTCCATGGGCTTGCGTCAAGAGGAAGATCTCATACAACCCATGGAGGATGACGTCAAGTGGTGGAGGATGGTGGCAATGAACTTGTGAAGATATGCTGAAGAGCGCCTCACCCATAGTGTGTATGGGGGAGGAATCAACTAGTCTTCATCAAGCCAACGCAATCAAGAAAGGTGGTCCATCTTGAGGAAGCCAAGATCATCGTCATCTAGCTCAAGAGGACGAGGTGCAAGGTATAGGTTTGCCCTTGATAGGTTTTCTGTTTTGGGATAGATTGTCGTACTGTCAAGGGGGGCTCTCAAATGAGTAGTTTGATCGTATCGTTCGTTGAGAGCTCAAACTATTTGCATCCTTGCATCATACTTCTTGGTTCTTGTTTGATGTTTCTCTTTGTGAGTTTTAGATCTTATGGTCATCTTCATGACAAGCTTGAGTTCATCGAAAACGGAGTCCATATGCATCTTCTATGATGTTTTCGATGTTGGGAGTTTTTACTGGTCTTATTCGAAGAAGGGTTCTCACCATTTTCTTATGGGACTTTTCTCACTTGCTTATTATTGATATTTCTATCAAGATTGTGTTAGCCCATGTCGTTAGCTTTCCAACAAACTTGGTTTCGTTGAATTCGGAGTCCGTATGCGAAAGTTAGAGCAGTTTCAGTATCGAGCGGTAGTACCGCTCCTGTAGCGGTAGTAATTTTTTACTACCGCTCCAAGAGCGGTAGTACCGCTCCGCCGAACTATTTTTCACATCCTTTTTGGCCTCATCATGGTTGGTGAACCTACCGAGCGGTAGTACCGCTCTGTGCGGGCTGTGAAGCATAACGGTTGGATTTTTCCCCACCTATAAAAGTGGGTCTTCTTCCCCATTGAACCTTATCTCTTTAGCTCGTGTTCTTCCCCCATTGTTGACCTTCTTCGAGCTTTCTAACTCTCAATCCCTCCAATGATTCTTGCTAGTTCTTGAGTAAAAAGAGAGAGGAGATCTAGATCCACATTTCCACCAATCACTTTCTCCTCTAAGTGAGGGGAACCCCTCGGGTCTAGATCTTGGAGTTCTTCGTGTTCTTCTTCGTTCTTCCTCTCATTTTCCTCCCTAGCATTAGTTGCTTTGGTGGGATTTGGGAAAGAAGGACTTGGGCACTCCGTGTGCCCTTGTCATTGCATTAGTTGCATCGGTTTGAGTTCTCCACGGTGATACGTGGAAGTGAAGTTTGAGAACCTTATTACCTTTGGTACTTAGTACCCTAGACATTGTTCTTCGTGGATGCTTTGGCGTCCTAGAAGCTCGGTGGTGTCTCGAAGCTCAATCATTGTGGTGTAAAGCTCTGGGCAAGCGTCAGGGTCTCCAATTAGGTTGTGGAGATTGCCCCGAGCAATTTGTACGGGTACCGGTGACCGCCCCCAAGGTTTGCTATTTGTATGGGTTCGGTGACCGCCCTCAAGGGTCCCTTAGTGGAATCACGGCATCTTGCATTGTGCGAGGGAGTGAGGAGATTACGGTGGCCTTAGTTGCATCTTGGGGAGCATTGTGCCTCCACACCGCTCCAACGGAGATTAGCATCCGCAAGGGTGTGAACTGATACGTCTCAAACGTATCTATAATTTTTGATGGTTTCATGTTGTTATCTTGTCAACTTTGGATGTTTTATGTGCCTTTTATATCTTTTTTGGGACTAACTTATTAATTCAGTGCCAAGTACCAGTTCCTGTTTTTTCTGTGTTTTTGAGTCTTTTCAGATCTGATTTTGGAACGGAGTCCAAACGGAATAAAATCCCCGAAATAAATTTTTCCATAACAGAATAAGATCGGGGGACTTGAGGGCCAAGGCAGGAGAGCCACAGGGGGCCCACAAGCCCGTAGCCGCCACCAGGGGGCGCCGGCTACCAGGCTTGTGGCCTCCCTGCCCCCCTGACCTAGCTCTTTCGCCTATATATTCCCTAAAATCTAGAAAAAAATCAGGGCATCCACGAAAACACTTTTCCGCCGCCGCAAGCTTCTGTTTCCGCGAGATCTCATCTGGAGACCCTTCCCGGTGCCCTGCCGAAGGGGACTTTGGAGTTGGGGGGCTTCTACATCGACATCATCGCCTCTCCAATGACTCGTGAGTAGTCCACTTCAGACCTACGGGTCCGTAGTTAGTAGCTAGATGGCTTCTTCTCTCTCTTGGATCTTTAATACAAAGTTCTCCATGATCTTCATGAAAATCTATCCGATGTAATCCTCTTTGGCGGTGTGTTTGTCGAGATCCAATGAATTGTGAATTTGTGATCAGATTATGTATGATTTATATTTGAGTCTTTGCTGATTTCTTATATGCATGATTTGATATCCTTGTAAGCCTCTCCGAGTCTTGGGTTTTGTTTGGCCAACTAGATCTATGATTCTTGCAATGGGAGAAGTGCTTGGTTTTGGGTTCATACCGTGTGTGACCTTTCCCAGTGACAGAAGGGGTAGCAAGGCACGCATCGTGTTGTTGCCACCAAGGGTAACAAGATGGGCTTTTATCGTAGATATGAGATTGTCCATCTACATCATGTCATCTTGCTTAAGGCGTTACTCTGTTCTTATGAACTTAATAAACTAGATGCATGCTGGATAGCGGTCGACGTGTGGAGTAATAGTAGTAGATGCAGAAAGTATCGGTCTACTTGTTTTGGACGTGATGCCTATAGATATAATCATTGCCATAGATGATGTCACGACTTTGCGCAGTTCTATCAATTTCTTGATAGTAATTCGTTCACCCACCGTCTACTTGCTTTCATGAGAGAATCCACTAGTGAACACTACGGCCCCCGGGTCTATTCACAACTATCGTCTCCACTTTCGCTTTTACTTTGCTTTGTTTACTTTTTGCTTTCAGTTCTCACTTTGCGCACAATCTATAAGGGATTGACAACCCCTTCATAGCGTTGGGTGCAAGCTCTTTGTGTTTGTGCAGGTACTTGTGATTCAACGAGCGCCTCCCACTGGATCGATACCTTGGTTCTCAAAATTGAGGGAAATACTTACTGCCGCTGTGCTACATCACCCTTTCCTCTTCAAGGGAACACCAACGCAAGGCTCCAAGGCCGCGGGGAAACCCTTTGCATATTTGCCAAGGAAGTCCCTATAGGCGTAGCCCGTGACAGAAGGATTCCTGGCGCCGTTGTCAGGGAAGGTTTGTTGTCGCAGTAGCATGAACTTCGGGATACATCATCGTCTCCGCGTGCCTCGGTTATCTCTTACCCGAACCCTTTACTTATGCACTTTACTTTGTGATAGCCATATTGTTTATTGTCATATATCTTGCTATCACTTAGTTGTTTATCTTGCTTAGCATAAGTTGTTGGTGCACATAGGTGAGCCTAGTTGTTGTAGGTTTTGTGCTTGACAAATTAAACGTTAGTTTTATTCCGCATTTGTTCAAGCCTAAACCGTAATTATTTTAAAGCGCCTATTCACCCCCCCCCCCTCTAGGCAACATCCACGTCCTTTCAACGACGATGTCATATTTTGTAGAAATAAAAACTCTCGATCTTCACTTATATCATTTTGAGAGTGGTCTCTCTAAGTAACTTGGTAATTAGCGTGTGTTATGAAATTAGTCCTAAATATGATAGGAAACCGAAGAGGATATAATAAAAACTTTTATATTCAAGTGCATCGATTAGTAAGAGAAGTTTCATTCCTCACAATTAGTTTTGAGATATGGATATGGTAAAATTATAGTTATGTTAGTAGGGTGTTGTGAATCTAGAAATACTTGTGTTAAGGTTAGTGATTCCCGTAGCATGCACGTATGGTGAACCGCTATGTTTGGAAGTCGGAGCATAATTGATTTATTGATTGTCATCCTTTGTGTGGTGGTCGGGATCGCGCGATGGTTAACTCCTACCAACCCTTCCCCTAGGAGTATGCATTTAGCACTTTGTTTCGATTACTAATAAAATTTTCGCAATAAGTATATGAGTTCTTCATGACTAATGTGAGTCCATGGTATAGATGTTGGGGAACGTCGCATGGGAAACAAAAAATTTCCTACGCGCACGAAGACCTATCATGGTGATGTCCATCTACGAGAGGGGATGTGTGATCTACGTACCCTTGTAGACCGTACAGCAGAAGCGTTAGTGAACGTGGTTGATGTAGTGGAACGTCCTCACGTCCCTCGATCCACCCCGCGAACTATCCCGCGATCAGTCCCACGATCTAGTGCCGAACGGACGGCACCTCCGCGTTCAGCACACGTACAGCTCGACGATGATCTCGGCCTTCTTGATCCAGCAAGAGAGACGGAGAGGTAAAAGAGTTCTCCGGCAGCGTGACGGCGCTCCGGAGGTTGGTGATGATCTCGTCTCAGCAGGGCTCCGCCCGAGCTCCGGAGAAACGCGATCTAGAGGTAAAACGGTGGAGATATGTGGTCGGGCTGCCATGGCAAAGTTGTCTCAAATCAGCCCTAAAACCCCACTATATATAGGAGAGAGAGGGGGGAGCCTTGCCTTGGGGTCCAAGAACCCCCAAGGGGTCGGCCGAGCCAAGGGGGGAAGGATTCCCCTCCCAAACCGAGTCCTACTTGGTTTGAAAGGTGGAGTCCTTCTTCCCTTTCCCACCTCCTCTTTTTTTTCCTTTTCTCTTTGATTTTCTTTCCAATGCGCATAGGCCTCTTTTGGGCTGTCCCACCATCCCACTAAGGGCTGGTGCGGCACCCCCAAAACCTATGGGCTTCCCCGGGGTGGGTGCCCCCCCCCCCCCGGTGAACTCCCGGAACCCATTCGTCATTCCCGGTACATTCCCGGTAACTCCTAAAACCTTACGGTAATCAAATGAGGTCATCCTATATATCAATCTTCGTTTCCGGACCATTCCGGAAACCCTCGTGAGGTCCGTGATCTCATCCGGGACTCCGAACAACATTCGGTAACCAACCATATAACTCAAATACGCATAAAATAACGTCGAACCTTAAGTGTGCAGACCCTGCGGGTTCGAGAACTATACAGACATGACCCGAGAGACTCCTCGGTCAATATCCAATAGCGGGACCTGGATGCCCATATTGGATCCTACATATTCTACGAAGATCTTATCGTTTGAACCTCAGTGCCAAGGATTCATATAATCCCGTATGTTATTCCCTTTGTCCTTCGGTATGTTACTTGCCCGAGATTCGATCGTCCGTATCCGTATACCTATTTCAATCTCGTTTACCGGCAAGTCTCTTTACTCGTTCCGTAATACAAGATCCCGCAACTTACACTAAGTCACATTGCTTGCAAGGCTTGTGTGTGATGTTGTATTACCGAGTGGGCCCCGAGATACCTCTCCGTCACACGGAGTGACAAATCCCAGTCTCAATCCATACTAACTTAACGAACACCTTCGGAGATACCTGTAGAGCATCTTTATAGTCACCCAGTTACGTTGCGACGTTTGATACACACAAAGTATTCCTCCGGTGTTAGTAAGTTATATGATCTCATGGTCATAGGAATAAATACTTGACACGCAGAAAACAGTAGCAATAAAATGACACGATCAACATGCTACGTCTATTAGTTTGGGTCTAGTCCATCACGTGATTCTCCTAATGACGTGATCCAGTTATCAAGCAACAACACCTTGTTCATAATCAGAAGACACTGACTATCGTTGATCAACTGGCTAGCCAACTAGAGGCTTGCTAGGGACAGTGTTTTGTCTATGTATCCACACATGTAAATGAGTCTTCATTCAATACAATTATAGCATGGATAATAAACGATTATCTTGATACAGGAATTATAATAATAACTATATTTATTATTGCCTCTAGGGCATAATTCCAACAGTCTCCCACTTGCACTAGAGTCAATAATCTAGTCCTCACATCATCATGCGAATTACATTGTAATAAATCTAACACCCATACAGTTCTGGTGTTGATCATGCTTTGCCCGTGGAAGAGGTTTAGTCAGCGGGTCTACTACATTCAGATCCGTGTGCACTTTGCATATATTTACGTCCTCCCCTTCGATGTAGTCGCGGATGAGGTTGAAGCGTCGTTTGATGTGTCTGGACTTCTTGTGAAACCGTGGTTCCTTTGCTAGGGCAATGGCACCCGTGTTGTCACAGAACAAGGTTATTGGATTCAGTGCATTTGGCACCACTCCAAGATCCGTCATGAATTGCTTCATCCAGACACCCTCCTTAGCTGCCTCCGAGGCAGCCATGTACTCCGCTTCACATGTAGAATCTGCTACGAAGCTCTGCTTGGAACTGCACCAGCTTACCGCACCCCCATTAAGAATAAATACGTATCCGGTTTGCGACTTAGAGTCGTCCGGATCTGTGTCAAAGCTTGCATCGACGTAACCTTTTACGGCGAGCTCTTCGTCACCTACATACACGAGAAACATCTCCTTAGTCCTTTTCAGGTACTTCAGGATATTCTTGACCGCCGTCCAGTGATCCACTCCTGGATTACTCTGGAACCTACCTGCCATACTTATGGCCAGGCTAACATCCGGTCTAGTGCACAGCATTGCATATATGATAGAACCTATGGCTGAAGCATAGGGGACGGAGCGCATATGCTCTCTATTTTCATCAGTTGCTGGGCACGGAGTCTTACTCAATCTCGTACCTTGTAAAACTGGCAAGAAGCCTTTCTTGGACTGTTCCATTTTGAACCTCTTCAAAACTTTATCAAGGTATGTGCTTTGTGAAAGTCCTATCAGGCGTTTTGATCTATCCCTGTAGATCTTAATGCCTAGAATGTAAGCAGCTTCTCCTAGGTCCTTCATAGAGAAACTTTTATTCAAGTAATCCTTTATGCTCTCCAAAAACTCTACGTTGTTTCCAATCAGCAATATGTCATCCACATATAATATTAGAAACGCCGCAGAGCTCCCACTCACTTTCTTGTAAATACAAGATTCTCCAACCACTTGTATAAACCCAAATGCTTTGATCACCTCATCAAAGCGTTTGTTCCAACTCCGAGATGCTTGCACCAGTCCATAAATGGATCGCTGGAGCTTGCACACCTTGTTAGCATTCTTAGGATCGACAAAACCTTCGGGTTGCATCATATACAACTCTTCCTTAAGGAAACCGTTAAGGAACGCCGTTTTGACATCCATCTGCCAGATTTCATAATCGAAAAATGCAGCTATTGCTAACATGATTCTGACGGACTTAAGCATCGCTACGGGTGAGAATGTCTCATCGTAGTCAACTCGTTGAACTTGTGAAAAACCCTTTGCCACAAGTCGAGCTTTATAAACGGTCACATTGTCGTTAGCGTCCGTCTTCCTCTTAAAGATCCATTTGTTCTGAATAGCCTTGCGGCCCTCAGGCAGTACTTCCAAAGCCCACACTTTGTTCTCATACATGGATCCTATCTCGGATTTCATGGCTTCTAGCCATTTGTTGGAATCTGGGCCCACCATTGCTTCTTCATAATTTGCAGGTTCATTGTTGTCCAACAACATGATCGATGAGACGAGATTGTCGTACCACTCTGGAGCAGCACATGGTCTCGTCGACCTGCGTGGTTCGACAGAAACTTGAACCGGAGTTTCATGATCATCATCATTAACTTCCTCCTCAACCAGCGTCGCAACGACAGAGGTTTCCCCTTGCCCTGCGCCACCATCCAGAGGGATGAGAGGTTCGACAACCTCGTCAAGTTCTATCTTCCTCCCACTCAATTCTCTCGAGATAAACTCCTTCTCGAGAAAAGCTCCGTTTTTAGCAACAAACACTTTGCCCTCGGATTTGAGATAGAAGGTGTACCCAACTGTCTCTTTTGGGTAACCTATGAAGATGCACTTTTCCGCTTTGGGTTCCAGCTTTTCAGGCTGAAGCTTTTAAACATAAGCATCACATCCCCAAACTTTAAGAGACGACAACTTTGGCCTTTTGCCATACCATAGTTCGTATGGTGTCGTCTCAACGGTTTTTGATGGTGCCCTATTTAAAGTGAATGCAGCTGTTTCTAATGCATAACCCCAAAATGATAATGGCAAATCGGTAAGAGACATCATAGATCGCACCATCTCTAATAAAGTACGATTACGACGTTCGGACACACCATTACGCTGTGGTGTTCCAGGCGGTGTCAACTGTGAAACAATTCCACATTGTCTTAAGTGAGCACCAAACTCGAAACTCAGATATTCACCCCCACGATCAGACCGTAGGAACTTGATCTTCTTGTTACGATGGTTTTCAACTTCACTCTGAAATTGCTTGAACTTTTCAAATGTTTCAGACTTGTGCTTCATTAAGTAGACATAACCATATCTACTCAAATCGTCAGTGAAGGTGAGAAAATAACAATATCCGCCGCGTGCCTCTACGCTCATCGGACCACACACATCGGTATGTATGATTTCCAACAAGTCACTTGCACGCTCCATTGTTCCGGAGAACGGAGTTTTAGTCATCTTGCCCATGAGGCATGGTTCGCACGTGTCAAGTGAATCAAAGTCAAGTGACTCCAAAATTCCATCGGCATGGAGTTTCTTCATGCGCTTTACACCAATATGACCTAAGCGGCAGTGCCACAAAAATATGGCGCTATCATTGTTAACTCTAACTCTTTTGGTCTCAATGTTATGTATGTGTGTATCACTATCAAGATTCAATATGAACAATCCTCTCACATTGGGTGCATGACCATAAAAGATGTTACTCATAGAAATAGAACAACCATTATTCTCTGACTTAAAAGAGTAACCATCTAGCAATATACAAGATCCAGATATAATGTTCATGCTCAACGCAGGCACTAAATAACAATGATTTAAGTTCATAACTAATCCTGATGGTAACTGAAGTGAGACTGTGCCGACGGCGATTGCATCAACCTTGGAACCATTTCCCACACGCATCGTCACTTCATCTTTCGCCAGCCTTCGTCTATTCCGCAGTTCCTGTTTCGAGTTGCAAATATGAGCAACAAAACCGGTATCGAATACCCAGGCACTACTACGAGAGCCGGTTAAGTACACATCAATAACATGTATATCAAATATACCTGATTTTTCTTTGCCCGCCTTCTTATCAGCCAGATACTTGGGGCAATTGCGCTTCCAGTGACCCATACCATTGCAATAGTAACACTCTGTTTCAGGCTTAGGTCCAGCTTTGGGTTTCTTCGTCGGATTGGCAACAGGCTTGCCGCTCTTCTTCGAATTACCCTTCTTGCCTTTGCCGTTTCTCTTGAAACTAGTGGTCTTATTCACCATCAACACTTGATGCTCTTTACGGAGTTCAGACTCTGCGACTTTCAGCATCGCAAACAACTCGCCGGGAGACTTGTTCATCCCTTGCATGTTGTAGTTCAACACAAAGCCTTTATAGCTTGGAGGCAGTGATTGAAGGATTCTGTCAGTGATAGCTTCTTGCGGGAGTTCAATCCCCAGCTCAGCTAGACTGTTTGAGTACCCAGACATTTTGAGCACATGTTCACTGACAGACGAGTTCTCCTCCATCTTGCAAGCATAGAATTTATCGGAGGTCTCATACCTCTCGATCCGGGCGTTCTTCTGAAAGATAAACTTCAACTCCTGGAACATCTCAAATCCTCCATGGCGCTCAAGGCAACGTTGAAGTCCCGGTTCTAAGCCATACAAGACTGCACATTGAACAATTGAGTAGTCCTCCTTACGTGCTAACCAAGCGTTCTTAACATCCTGATCAGCCGTAGCGGGTGGTTCATCTCCTAGCGCAGCATTAAGGACATAATCCTTCTTCCCAGCTTGTAAGATTAGCTTAAGATTACGAGCCCAGTCTACAAAGTTGCTTCCATCATCTTTCAACTTAGCTTTCTCTAGGAACGTATTAAAATTCAGGATGAATGTCGCGTGAGCCATGATCTACAACACAAATATATTCAAAGTGGACTTAGACTATGTTCAAGATAATTAGAGTTTAACTTAATCAAATTATTTGCTAAACTCCCACTCAAAAAGTACATCTCTCTAGTCATTTGAGTGGTTCATGATCCACTTACACTAGCTCAAGTCCGATCATCACGTGAGTTGAGTATAGTTTCAGTGGTAAGCATCCCTATGCTAATCATATCATCTATATGATTCATGATCGACCTTTCGGTCTCATGTGTTCCGAGGCCATGTCTGCACATGCTAGGCTCGTCAAGCTTAACCCGAGTGTTCCGCGTGCGCAACTGTTTTGCACCCGTTGTATGTGAACGTTGAGTCTATCACACCCGATCATCACGTGGTGTCTCGAAATGACGAACTGTAGCAACGGTGCACAGTCGGGGAGAACACAATTTCGTCTTGAGATTTTAGTGAGAGATCACCTCATAATGCTACCGTCGTTCTAAGCAAAATAAGGTGCATAAAAGGATAACATCACATGCAATTCATAAGTGACATGATATGGCCATCATCACGTGCTTCTTGATCTCCATCACCAAAGCACCGGCACGATCTTCTTGTCACCGGCGCCACACCATGATCTCCATCAACGTGTCGCCATCGGGGTTGTCGTGCTACTCATGCTATTACTACTAAAGCTACATCCTAGCAAAATAGTAAACGCATCTGCAAGCACAAACGTTAGTTATAAAGACAACCCTATGGCTCCTGCCGGTTGCCGTACCATCGACGTGCAAGTCGATATTATCTATTACAACATGATCATATCATACATCCAATATATCACATCACATCGTTTGGCCATATCACATCACAAGCATACCCTGCAAAAACAAGTTAGACGTCCTCTAATTTTGTTGTTGCATGTTTTACGTGGTGACCATGGGTATCTAGTAGGATCGCATCTTACTTACGCAAACACCACAACGGAGATATATGAGTTGCTATTTAACCTCATCCAAGGACCTCCTCGGTCAAATCCGATTCAACTAAAGTTGGAGAAACTAACACCTGCCAGTCATCTTTGAGCAATGGAGTTACTCGTAGCGATGAAACCAGTCTCTCGTAAGCGTACGAGTAATGTCGGTCCGAGCCGCTTCGATCCAACAATACCGCGGAATCAAGAAAAGACTAAGGAGGGCAGCAAAACGCACATCACCGCCCACAAAAACTTTTGTGTTCTACTCGAGAAGACATCTACGCATGAACCTAGCTCATGATGCCACTATTGGGGAACGTCGCATGGGAAACAAAAAAATTCCTATGCGCACGAAGACCTATCATGGTGATGTCCATCTACGAGAGGGGATGTGTGATCTACGTACCCTTGTAGACCGTACAGCAGAAGTGTTAGTGAACGTGGTTGATGTAGTGGAACGTCCTCACGTCCCTCGATCCACCCCGCGAACTATCCCGCGATCAGTCCCACGATCTAGTGCCGAACGGACGGCACCTCCGCGTTCAGCACACGTACAGCTCGACGATGATCTCGGCCTTCTTGATCCAGCAAGAGAGACGGAGAGGTAAAAGAGTTCTCCGGCAGCGTGACGGCGCTCCGGAGGTTGGTGATGATCTCGTCTCAGCAGGGCTCCGCCCGAGCTCCGCAGAAACGCGATCTAGAGGTAAAACCGTGGAGATATGTGGTCGGGCTGCCGTGGCAAAGTTGTCTCAAATCAGCCCTAAAACCCCACTATATATAGGAGAGAGAGGGGGGAGCCTTGCCTTGGGGTCCAAGAACCCCCAAGGGGTCGGCCGAGCCAAGGGGGGAAGGATTCCCCTCCCAAACCGAGTCCTACTTGGTTTGGAAGGTGGAGTCCTTCTTCCCTTTCCCACCTCCTCTTTTTTTCCTTTTCTCTTTGATTTTCTTCCCAATGCGCATAGGCCTCTTTTGGGCTGTCCCACCAGCCCACTAAGGGCTGGTGCGGCACCCCCAACACCTATGGGCTTCCCCGGGGTGGGTGCCCCCCCCCCCGGTGAACTCCCGGAACCCATTCGTCATTCCCGGTACATTCCCGGTAACTCCGAAAACCTTCCGGTAATCAAATGAGGTCATCCTATATATCAATCTTCGTTTCCGGACCATTCCGGAAACCCCCGTGACGTCCGTGATCTCATACGGGACTCCGAACAACATTCGGTAACCAACCATATAACTCAAATACGCATAAAATAACGTCGAACCTTAAGTGTGCAGACCCTGCGGGTTCGAGAACTATGCAGACATGACCCGAGAGACTCCTCGGTCAATATCCAATAGTGGGACGTGGATGCCCATATTGGATCCTACATATTCTACGAAGATCTTATCGTTTGAACCTCTTTGCCAAGGATTCATATAATCCCGTATGTTATTCCCTTTGTCCTTCGGTATGTTACTTGCCCGAGATTCGATCGTCAGTATCCGTATACCTATTTCAATCTCGTTTACCGGCAAGTCTCTTTACTCGTTCTGTAATACAAGATCCCACAACTTACACTAAGTCACATTGCTTGCAAGGCTTGTGTGTGATGTTGTATTACCGAGTGGGCCCCGAGATACCTCTCCGTCACACGGAGTGACAAATCCCAGTCTCAATCCATACTAACTTAACGAACACCTTCGGAGATACCTGTAGAGCATCTTTATAGTCACCCAGTTACGTTGCGACGTTTGATACACACAAAGTATTCCTCCGGTGTTAGTAAGTTATATGATCTCATGGTCATAGGAATAAATACTTGACACGCAGAAAACAATAGCAATAAAATGACACGATCAACATGCTACGTCTATTAGTTTGGGTCTAGTCCATCACGTGATTCTCCTAATGACGTGATCCAGTTATCAAGCAACAACACCTTGTTCATAATCAGAAGACACTGACTACCGTTGATCAACTGGCTAGCCAACTAGAGGCTTGCTAGGGACAGTGTTTTGTCTATGTATCCACAAATGTAAATGAGTCTTCATTCAATACAATTATAGCATGGATAATAAACGATTATCTTGATACAAGAATTATAATAATAACTATATTTATTATTGCCTCTAGGGCATAATTCCAACAATAGATGCACTCTCACCTTCCACCATTGCTAACCTCTCTAGTGCCGCGCAACTTTCGCCGGTGCACAAACCCACTATATACCTTCCTCAAAACAGCCACCATACATACCTATTATGGCATTTTCATAGCCATTCCGAGATATATTGCCATGCAACTTCCACCGTTCCGTCTCATGACATGTGCCATCACTTTAATATTGTCATTGCATGATCGTAAGATAGCTAGCGAGATGTTTCAACGTCATACGCTAAGCTAGATCATTGCACATCCCGGTACACTGCCGGAGGCATTTCATATAGAGTCATTATTGTTCTAAGCATCGAGTTGTAAGTAAATAAAAGTGTGATGATCGTCATTATTAGAGCATTGTCCCATGTGAGGAAATAATAAAAGAGGCCAGCGAAGCCCAAATAAAAAAAGAGGCCAAAGATGCCCACCCAAAAAAAAGAAAAAAATGAAATGAAAAAAGAGAGGCCAAAGAGCCCAAACAAAAAAAGAGAGAAAAAGAGAGAAGGGACAATGCTACTATCTTTTTCCGCACTTGTGCTTCAAAATAGCACCGTGTTCTTCATGATAGAGAGTCTCTTGTTTTGTCACTTTCATATACTAGTGGGAATTTTCATTATATAACTTGGCTTGTATATTCCAATGATGGGTTTCCTCAAAATTGCCCTAGGTCTTCGTGAGCAAGCAAGTTGGGTGCACACCCACTAGTTTTTATTTTTGAGCTTTCATACACTTATAGCTCTAGTGCATCCATTACATGGCAATCCCTACACATTCACATTGATATCTATTGATGGGCATCTCCATAGCCCGTTGATACGCCGAGTCGATGTGACCATCTCCTCCTTTTTGCCTCACAACCTCCACCACACTCTATTCCACCTATAGTGCTATGTCCATGGCTCACGCTCATGTATTGCGTGAGAGTTGAATTTTTTTGAGAAAGTAAGAGTGCGAAAACAATTACTTGGCCAATACCGGGGTTGTGCATGATTTAAATTCGTTGTGTGGGGATGATGGAGCATAGCCAGACTATATGATTTTGTAGGGATAACTTTCTTTGGCCTTGTTATTTCAAAAGTTCATGATTACTTTGCTAGTATGTTTGAAGTATTATTGTTTTCATGTCAATATTAAACTATTGTTTTGAATCTTATGGATCTGAACATTCATGTCACAATAAATAAGTTACAAAGAATAAATATGTTAGGTAGCATTCCACATCAAAAATTCGGTATTTATCACTTCCCTACTCGAGGACGAGGACGAGTTAAGCTTGGGGATGCTTGATACGTCTCCAACGTATCTATAATTTTTTATTGTTCCATGCTAGTATATTATCAACTTGGGATGTTTTATATGTATTTATATGTTATTTTATATCATTTTTGGTACTAACCTATTAACTCAGTGCCCAGTGCCAGTTTTTGTTTTTTCCGTGTTTTTGACCTTTTCCAGATAAGAATATTAAACGGAGTCCAAATGGAATAAAACCTTCGGGATGATTTTTTCCATAACAGAACGGATCCAGAAGACTTGAGAACCAAGGCAGGGGGCCTCGTGGGAGGTCACGAGCCCCCTAGGCGCGCCCCAGGTGGGGCGCCTAGCAGGCTCGTGGGCCCACCGTGCCTCCTTTGCCCTACCTCTTTCACCTATAAATTCCCTAAAATCCTCAAACCAACAGAGAGAGCCGCGAAAATACTTTTCCACCGCCGCAAGCTTCTGTTTCCGCGAGATCCCATCTGGGGACCATTCTGGTGCCTTGCCGGAGGGGGTTCGGACACGGAGGGCTTCTTCATCAACACCATTGCCTCTCCGATGATGGGTGAGTAGTTCACCATAGACCTTCGGTCCATATCTAGTAGCTAGATGGCTTCTTCTTTCTCTTGGATCTTCAATACAAAGTTCTCCATGATCTTTATAGAGATCTATCCGATGTAACTTTCTTTTGCGGTGTGTTTGTCGAGATCCTATGAATTGTGGATTTATGATCAGATTATCTATGAATATTATTTGAGTCTCCTCTGATTTCTTATATGCATGATTTCGTATCCTTGTAATTCTCTTCGAGTTATGGGTTTCGTTTGGCCAACTTGATCTATAATTCTTGCAACGGGAGAAGTGCTTGGTTTTGGGTTCATACCGTGCGGTGTCCTCACCTAGTGATAGAAGGGGTAGCGAGGCACGCATCATGTTGTTGCCATCAAGGGTAAAAAGATGGGGTTTATATCATATTGCATGAATTTATCCCTCTACATCATGTCATCTTGCTTAAGGTGTTACTCTGTTTGTTATGAACTTAATACACTAGATGCATGCTGGATAGCGGTCGATGTCTGGAGTAATAGTAGTAGATGCAGAAAGTATCGGTCTACTTGTCGCGGACGTGATGCCTATATGTATGATCATTGCCTTAGATATCGTCATGACTTTGCGCGATTCTATCAATTGCTCGACAGTAATTCGTTCACCCACCGTAATACTTGTTATCATGAGAGATGCCTGTAGTGAACACTATGGCCCCCCGGGTCTATTTTACACATTATATATTCAGATCTACATACAAAAATACCAAAAAAACCTTGCTGCACTTTTATTTATTTATTTATATTTACCTATTATCACTATCAGATCTCACCTTGCAAGTAATCGTAAAGGGATTGACAACCCCTTTATCGCGTTGGGTGCAAGTTTGTTTGTTCTTGCGCAGGTGCCTTGCTGCCTCATCTTGATACTCCTATTGGATTGATACCTTGATTCTCAAACTAAGGCAAATACTTATCTCTACTTTGATGCGTCACCCTTTCCTCTTCAAGGGAAAAACCAACGCAAGCTCAAGAAGTAGCATCCCCCCGTTAGTAGTCACCGAAGCAGGGGAGGTCCGTCGTCTCGAGGCGAAGGGCCTCACCGGCTTGAGTATCCGGCTTGCGGGCCTTCAAAGCCGTTGTATGGGAGGCGATTGGACCGGGAGCCGGCTGGCTTCCGGTGGACGCCTCGACTTCTTCGCACGCAGCAATGGTGCGTCACGTGTCGGGCTTTGGGCGTCGCGCCCTAACAAGCCACGCGCATGACGGGACTGGGCCTGCATCATGGGGCCCGCCATGCCGGGCCCTTGTCCCCCGCGCGGGGATCCTTTGTGGATGCGCCGCGACGGTTGGTATTTCGGAGCGCATTAAAGCTCCCTTGTGATCCGGAGGGGTGGGGATCGTGCGCACCGGATCCCCTCCCCACGATCTCCTCTGTGGTTTAAATGGAGGTGCGGGGGCGTCAAAGAGGCCATTTTCCCCCGTCCCGCTCCGTTCCAGCACCCCTCCCCATGAGATAAAGAGACGCCGCTTGCGCCTTCGCCGTCGTTCGTCGGCGGAGCTTCGCGCGTTCCGTAGAGCTTCTCGCCGCCGCTCCGCCATGTCCCAAGTTGCCGCCGATAAGGCGAAAGCCCGGGGCGCTTGGGAAGGCAGCGACGTTACCGAGGGGCATATTAAGGTGCTCCGCCACCGTCGTATGCTGCCCTCGGAGGAACTTGTTGACGTGCGCCTTCCTGATGCCGAAGGATCTCCGACCCCTCCTGTCGGCGAGGTGGTGGTCTTCAAAGAGCACGTCTTCCACGTGTTCGGGCTCCCCGCCAGCGACTTCTTCTCGCGCTTTCTGGTGCATTTCAGCCTGCAGCCGCACCACCTTGCGCCGAACGCCGTCCTCTAGTTGGCGGCCTTCGTCACCCTGTGCGAGGGGTTTGTGGGGATTGAACCCTGCTTGGATTTGTGGCACCAGTTGTGTTTCTTCAAGCAGCAGACAACGCCGACCGATGTTCTCGGCGTCATGAAGATGACCCCTTGCGGCGCCGCCCTCGTTCATCACCAGTCCGCCTTCGGCTTCCCGAAGCTTCCTCTCCAGGATTCGGTGAAGAAGTAGCACAAGAGATTCTTCTATGTGAAGAATGTGAATCCCCTGCTCGACTACATCAACCTGTCTCCTTTCGCCACCGCCCGCCCGGCTGCGAAGCTGAACTGGAAGAGTATGCTTTCGAAGCCCATCCCAGAGGTGAAGCAGATATGCGCCCACCTAAATCAAGTTTTCTATAAGTCTAGATCATAAATTAGGCCACTGGCCTAATGAATACTAAAGTTTACTTTGAACTACTTGCATTACTAAAACACTCACTATTGATTGATTTTCCCTATATGTAGTGCTACAATGAATCCGGGCAAGAATTTTTCCAAAAACTGTAACAACCTCCTGAAGCAATAATCACTGCCATAAACCAAAGATTCAACACAAAGGTTCAGCCAATCAACTGTCATAAACCAAAGATTCAACACAAAAATTCAGCCAATCATTCACACGATGAGCGAGGAAAAAGCGGTTCTCTCTTGGGAGCGGTGTCGGAGAGACCGGGCTTGGAGCCCGGTTTACCAAAAAAAAAACTTAAAAGTTTTAAAAAATATTAATTTTTCTATACAAATACATATACATAGTAATCAAGTACATAAAAAGTTTTATTAGGTAATTCGGTTATTTGCATGCTACACAAAAAAATAAATATCTGACTCAGATACAACAAAAATAAAGCCCATTTTAATCTCCGTATTTATCTTTTTTGTATACGTTACATGAGAGCATAAATGCTCATGAAAATTTATACGCGTGTACTACAAATACACATATATGTATACAGTTTTTTCTAGGTTTTTTCAATGTGTGAAAATAGTATTTTGGCTAAAAAAATACTGCTGTGCTTTTTCGTTCTCTCTTTCCCTGATCACTGGGAAGCCGTACAAGCATCCAGATGTGCAGATAAAGGAGATGTTCTTATCTTCTACAGTCAGATCTAATAATGGTAGGCAGCGATCTAAGAATTACAGTATGTATGAACAGGGGTTCTCTATATAAATGGTTGCAACTAGCTCGACCTAAAATCCATTGTCATTCTTTCTCTCATGTTAAAATAAAAAACAACATGCCTGCAAGCGCGGATTGAGCCAATTAGAATTATTACAAGCTTGTAAGGACCGTACAAGTAACTAGCATCCGTGAGTTTTGCCAGATTATTTATTACTGTACCTCTGAATTAACGGACACATCATCAGCATCCTGACTTACAACTCGAGCTGGAAGGACCCAAAAATCCCAGCAAACTATAGAAGGAACTACTCGCAATAGCGTGGCTGCGACGCAAATCGTAATCTAGTTGACATTGTGGAAGGAGTCGATGATGGCATCAGCAAGGTACTCGCATTTCGCCAGGTTCAGCCCTGCCAACGAAATCCTCCCGTCCTTGGTCATATATATGTGCCATTTATCGGTCATGTTATCGCTCTGCAAAATACAAGATGGAAACTTAGATCAGGATGTGTTCTGATAACATGTCATTCAGAGATAACATGCGAAAACAGTATCTGTGGAATTCAAAGGCAAAGTCACCTGGGTTCTGTTCAAGCCCGTGAAGGAGAACATGCCTATCTGGCTAAGAATGAAAGACCAGTCCTTGCCAGACTGGTCCTTTGCAGTCAAGCTATCGTAAAGCTTCTGCCGAACATTCTTGATCCGCCCTGCCATTTGTTCCATCTCTTCTTTCCACTCACCGAACATGGTAGGGTCTCCAACAACGTTGGCGACGATCTTGGCACCGTGAATAGGTGGGTTTGAGTACATGGGCCGCGCCAATCGCTTCAACTGGCTCTTCACCCTGCAAAAGCTTCCAGTGTCATAATACATAGACAATTCATACAGATTCTTACTTTGAAGACACTGCTGCAGCAATTTGTTTATTACTGTGCAGGATGAAGGTGCAGAAATAAAATAATCACATTTCATCCAACTGAATGTAAGGGGGAAATTTAGGCAGGTAGGCAGGCAGTCAACCATTTAAAACACAAGATTACCTATCTGCAACTTCCGGTGCTGTGCAAATGACATTTATCGCACCGATCCTTTCTGCATATAGACCAAGGTTCTTGCTGTAAGACTGTGCAACAAACACTTCCAGGCCACGCTTAACAAAAAGCCTGACGGAGGATGCATCTTCATCAAGGCTTCCACTGGCAAAACCCTACAAAGAAAATATAACAGACAGTAAGAGGCAAATTGTAAAAAAATAAATAGAAACACCTGCATGAAAACCACTCACTTGATAGGCAACATCAAAGAAAGGCATATGTTTTTTCTCTTCAATCAGATCTGCCAGTTTCTCCCACTGTTGAGGAGTTGGGTCTATTCCAGTTGGATTGTGAGCACAACCATGTAGCAGAACAAAAGACCCTTCTGGGGCAGCCTAGTTTGCAAAGAGTAAATACATTAGGTCAAACAATAACTGGTTCGTAAGTTAACAGTACTAAAAGGGAAAACTCACTTCATTCCCAGATTGCAAGTTTCATATGATGGGTGCAACCATTTCAGTTCAAAAAAATGAGTGCAGCCAGTGAGGGAGCACATGAAGGGGCTAGTTCAGCACAGAGTGGGCCATTTCTTGCTAGTGGGCCAAATTAATACTACTACCAAATCCTAAGAGAATGCTTGGAGAGAAGGATGGGACAGGACATGGCCCAACCCTGATGCTCCGCCACTGAGTGCAAGCCGCTAGAAAGAAAAAACTACTCTTAACGAAGTTCATCCAATTAATAAAGATAGCAATATAAAGAGCAATATTTGAATAATGGTTAATTTTCTTGGTACAGATATTTTAGGTACCTGTATGTCAGCTATCATTCCTTCAAAATCCAGCCCAACAGTCTTGGGATCATAATACCGGTATTCTGACCATGGCACCCTAGCATCATTGAATATGTTTTTGTGGTTTCCTGTTAACATATAAATTGGACGAATTTATGAGATTCGCCACAGAAAACAATGAAAAACAGACTTATGCACATGAAGTCATGAGCACTAGTTGCAGTTCCCGATTCGCCATACATACCCCATGTGGGAGATGATATAAGTACTTTTGCATCAGGGAAGTATCTCTGAATAAATGCTGCAGCAAGGCGTAATGATCCAGTCCCTGAGAGAGACTGAAGAGTAGCAACCTACAGTAGGAGTGGTTACTAGATAAGGTTAGCCAAACATAAGAGGAAACTCCTTAGGTGACAGCTTGTCAGGCAGTCATAATATAACAAGAGCGATGGCAAAGGCCACATAATCCATACCCGTCCTTGCTTGATGACAGGATTGTCAGCTCCAAGCAATAGATCTGCAGTTGCTTTGTTAAATGCAGCAAAGCCTTCAATAGGCAGATACTGCACCATAAAGAAAACATCCAGACTTTCATTCTCAGCAAAAGAAGAGAAGGAAAATATGATTCTTTATGACCAAGTCCAAATCATCCGAATTGCAAAATTCCATCATACCTCTTTGTTTTCTCCTTTCTCTAGCATAAGTTTTTCAGCCTGCCACATGTAACAATAGCACATCAAAATAGGAACCAGGATTATTCAGGAAATGCCAAGGACGATTAGGCTTACCTTCTTGACAACGTTGAGGACTGCGGGCTGTAGCTCTTCCGTTCTGTAGGCGCCAACACCAAGGTTGAGCTTCAGATCACTTGTATCTGCTTTAAACGCTTCCGAGACCCCAAGGATCGGGTCTGGAGGGGCCATCGACACTCCTTCAAAGCGAGAAGCGTGTACTGTAAGTGCCATCGCTATGTGGCCAGTATTCTGCATCCAAAACGGCAAAGTAAGAATTACATTTCAAAGCACAAACCATATCACAAGATGTCAAATATTGGCATGGCACCACAACCAGGCTTCACCGCTTCAGGACACAGCTGATGTCACATACAAAAGGATTATCCATGGAGAAACAGAAATGCTGGCTTAACCAGCTACACTACCAACTGCAATGTGCCTCAACTATGAAAAGAGCAACTCTAGCATGGTCCTATCAGTACCGTAAATATGTATAACTACTTCTATCAGAAGCTTGGACTAAGCACACCATGTTAGAGCAAGTACAATAACACCTAGTCAGCCGGCTGTAGCATGTTCCATGTCAGCGAAGTCGTACGTGGAGAAGTGATACGTGAAGAGAGAGACTTGAGCCAGCACTAGATGTACATCCCGGCTATATCACGGTAAACGAGAGCATAAAGCCTGCATGCAACCCGTGAGTGAGCTTGTAGGCGGCGTTTTACTCCCTACACCAATCCCGTGCGTTTTTCTGCATCCCCAATAGTAAATCATTTAATGCTATAGCCAAGATAATAACCATTCTATAGCCAGTCTATTATTAAGCCAACTATTTACAAAAGGCTTTAGATGACATGGCACAGCTATATAGCCAACAGAAGGCTCTTCTATTAACCATGCTCTTATAGCTGTGCAGAACTAAACGAGCAACTCTAGACTGCTTGTTCTCAAAAGAAGTCAGCATACTTTATGATTTATGATGAACAGAAGTTATTCATAAAGGACACTTGATCCTTCAAATCCTTAAGAGTGTTCCTTATTATTATTATTATTTCTACTTAGTACTCGGTCCTGAGTAGCAGAGCTGAAAGGTCACTGAAAAGTTGAATTAGGAAAGGTGCGTATCAGAGTCATGCTAAGTCTGAACCCCAGGAGACACCAGCAGCCTAGATAAGATTCAGTCATGAAAAGTTGAATTTGGAAAAATCAAAGTCCTGAATCGAGAACACCGCAAGCAAACCACCAGCAGTCCTGAATTGCCAGTCCAGGAAGCAAGTTACGAGGCCACACAAGAAATATAACAGAAAACGTGCATACATCAGAGCTTCGTGGAGGCTGAATCCCAGGAGGGACACCAACAGTCCAAAGCATGTTACTCCATGAACAGCTGCTGTTCTAAAGGCTTGTACTGGCATAGGAGTACTCGCTTAGTTGAATTTTTTATTTTAGAAAGAACAGGGAGCTCGCTTAGTCGATTCTGAACATTACTGTACGCGATAACACTAAACCACTAGCAGCCCTGGATCGGCAGTCCAGGAAGCGGGCTCCTATTTGAGTCGTGCACACCTGAACACCTATGACAGGGCCCGGAAGCATCTGGCACAGCCGCGTTACAGAACCGGCTCCATTCACAGATCAAATGCGGGATCTAAGTAAGCCGGAGCGAGCGGGGACACAGGGTCGGATCATTCACCTTCCTCGCGATCCCTACGCGGCACCCGGCCCTCCCGTCGTTCCTTCCTCCGCCGAACACCTGCGCCCACGACAAAACAGACAGAAAACAGCCTCAGAATCCACTGCCAGAAACAGACGCCGACGGGCAGGTGTGGAGAAGCGGGCCCGTGCCTTGCGCCGGGCGGCGGCGGCGGCGGCGACCGCGGAGGCCGCCGGCGCGGAGAGGGCGGAGGCCATCCGCTGGGGCGAGAGGTGCAGCGTTCGGAGCAGGAGGGGGCGAGGGTGATCTGGGATCAGAGCGGAGCGGGTGGATGGCGATGGCCTTGGAGTCTCCGTCCGAACCGCCGAGGGTCTCTGTTGGACGGATGGATTTATGCTGTCGACTTTTACAGCCGGAGGATTCGAACGGGGGAGGGAGACGTGGTTAAGCCCCGGCCGTCTGATTCTGAGCCACTCCGCTTCGTAAATAAAAACCCAGGTTCTGAGTTTCTCAAAACCGCGGTTTACACCCACGGTATTTCGTGGGTTGAGTTCGAAAAGAAAATTGCTTGTCGATCTTTTCTGTTTGTCAAAAGATAGTGCTAATCGGGTTAAGCCCCGGCCGTCTGATTCTGAGCCACTCCGCTTCGTAAATAAAAACCCAGGTTCTGAGTTTCTCAAAACCGCGGTTTACACCCACGGTATTTCGTGGGTTGAGTTCGAAAAGAAAATTGCTTGTCGATCTTTTCTGTTTGTCAAAAGATAGTGCTAATCGTTAAAGAACTACCTGCTCTGGCGCAACTTGATATTTTAAAACTGAGAAAACAGTATGACACACTGGTCTTTGAAATCTCGACAAGAGAAAATCAATTTGCCTTTTGCCGGTTACTTTGAGGACGACTGGACGAGCAACCATTTGTAATCCAATTCTTAGAACTAACCAACATTGAAAATGTATCGTTGTTTTAATAGAGTAGTGTACATGATATGATCACGTGAAAAGGTTTATTTCAACTCATACATTATCATCGGTTTCGTGTTCTCCTCCTCCTCTTTCCTCAGTTACTTCTAACTCCTCTCTTACTGTTTTCTCTGCCGCCACCCCTCGCATCATTATTTCAATAAACTTTCTTCGTTTCTTAATGTAAGTTATTATAGAGATTTCACTAGAACTACACACGAAGTAAAATGAGTGAATTTATATTTTAAAATATGTCTATATGCATCCATATATAGTTTGCTACCGAAGCCTCTATATTATTTGTATTTAAAAACGAAGGAAGTATTAATTAAGTGAAAGCAAAGGTAAAATGAACATGCTGGTTACTCCCTCTGTTCCTAAATATAAGTTTTTTAGAGGTTCCACAATAAATTACATACGGATGTATAGAGACATACTTTACAGTGTAGATTCATTCATTTTGCTCTGTATGTAGACACCTAGTGAAATTTTTTAAAAGACTTATATTTAGTAACGGAGGGAGTAGATGTTAAATTTTCGTAAGTAGCAAGCCTCCTGTTCGAAGCTACACAATTCTTGTCGATTATAGTATTATTTTGTAGCTGTAACAATGCGGTGTCTGAACTTACTCTACAATCTTCTAGGAAAATGACCAAAACTTTTAAGTTGGAAAATGCTATATTATTTTTTGTGAAAAGCAATGAAATGGAACTCAGGTCATCCGTGCGTAAAGAGGAAACAAAAAAAATTCATAAAGTAATATTATTGAGAAAAAAATATTCCAAGAAATTTTTTGTACAAGAAAAAAAATCAAATAGTATTTTCAGGCAAAAAAGTTTTTTTTTAGATGAACAAGAAAATACTTAGGACGCGCTAAACAACCCACTATCACTCCAGGCCCAAGCCCGCACACAAGTAGCCCAGCAAACGGCCCCGCCCTCGCCGCGCCCAGAACCAAACCCTAGACGGGCGCCGGAGCTCACCACAACAGCCTCCTCCCGCCAAAACGCGCACCGCTTTCCCGCCAAACCATCCTCTCTATTACCCTCTTCGCGCCACCCCACCCATCCCCACCCCCACCCCCCATCGCCGTCACCCCTCCCGTCCTCCTCCCCGCTCCGCGTCCGCACCCCGCCCCCCGCGCCCGCGCGTCCTCCTCCTCGCCGCCGCCGCCGCCATGTCGGGCTGGGACGAGGGCGCCGTCTTCTACAGCGACCAGGCGCAGTTCCCGCAGGGCGACCCCGCCGCCGCCGACATCACCCGCCACTCCGCCCTCCGCAAGTTCAAGGAGTTCCTCCGCGGCTTCACCGGCCCCACCGGCGACTTCCCCTACCGGTACCCCCCCGCCCCCCTCCTCCTCCCCTCTCCTCGCCAGATCTGGCGCCGTCGTCGAATCGGGCTAGGCTGACCCGTGTACGCGTTCCCCTGTCCCCAGCGAGAGCCTCGTGCACAACCGCGACCATGTCACCGTCGCCATCGAGGACCTCGACGCCTTCGACGCCGAGCTCGCCGACAGGATCCGCAAGGCGCCCGCGGACTACCTGCCGCTGGTGCGTTGCCCTCTCTGAACTGCCTTTTTTTTTGTCCGACGAACTATCTGAAACTACTTCATGTCTGTCTTTTATCTGTTGATTCAGAGTTGTCTCTAAGTATTCATGTGGTGGGTTTCTGCAGTTTGAGACGGCTGGGTCCGAGGTTCTCGCCAGCCTTAGGTCGAAGGTCGCCGGCGAGACTGGGGAAATGGAGGAGCCTGTCACCGGCGATGTGCAGATCTTCCTCTCCTCCAAGGAGAATTGCGTCTCCATGAGATCTATTGGGGTCAGTTCTGAACCCAATTCTACAAATTAGCCGATTTTCAGAGAGTTTTACGAACTCCATTTTGACTGCCAACAAAAAAAAATTACAGGCAGATTACATGTCGAAATTGGTGAAGATTGCGGGTATTGCAATTGCCGCTTCGAGGGTGAAAGCCAAGGCCACTCATGTGACTCTGCTCTGCAAGAACTGCAGGAGTGTGAGGACTGTGCCGTGCAGGCCAGGCCTAGGTGGTGCTATTGTCCCACGGTCCTGTGATCATGTTCCTCAGGTATATTTCTCAGTAATCATGTTCAAGCATTGCACTGCTGTTTAGTTTTTGTATTGTTAATGGTGGTGGTACTGATGTATCTGATTGTCTCATTTCCTTAGCCTGGAGAAGAGCCTTGCCCCCTGGACCCCTGGATTGCAGTCCCTGACAAGAGCAAGTATGTGGATCTACAGACTCTCAAATTGCAGGAAAATCCCGAGGTTAGTATTATGCTTCCTGCAGAAATGCTTAGTTGTGCAGTAATCCGTTTTTATAGGATGTTCACTTGCCAACTACTGTAACATGACAATAATCATCAATCTTTGTTAATACCATCTTCCAGGATGTTCCAACCGGTGAGCTTCCACGGAATGTGCTGCTTTCTGTAGACAGACATCTTGTTCAGACAATTGTTCCAGGAACTAGATTAACTGTGGTTGGCATCTACAGTGTATTCCAAGCATCTGGGACAAACAAGTATGTTTCAGAACCTAGTTTTTGTTGTTAGCTAGGCTGGTTACATGGCTGATGCTGTTGTATATACACTTTGCAGCCAGAAAGGTGCTGTTGGAGTTAAACAGCCCTACATTAGAATTGTGGGGTTAGAGCAGTCTCGAGATGACAACACAAATGGACCCTCACATTTCACACTCGATGAGGTAGTTCAATTTTCAGTGTCTTCATTAATCATGGAAGTTGCACTTCTTTCTGGGAATGTTAACTTTCTTGTTGGGTTGCAGGAAATGGAATTCAAAGAATTTGCGCAGAGGCCAGATGCATATTCCAAGATTTGTTCAATGATTGGCCCTTCAATTTATGGTCATGGTGATGTCAAGAAAGCTATTGCGTGCCTTTTGTTTGGGGGATCAAAGAAGGTATATGATCTTGCCAGCCTCTGATGTGTATTGCAAATTTAATTTTATTCTGTATCTAATTGGTAGTGCTCACATGCTGTTGAACTGTTGTCTACTACAGAGGCTACCAGATGGTGCCCGTTTGAGAGGGGACATTCATGCCTTGCTCTTGGGTGATCCATCCACAGCAAAATCCCAGGCAAGTGTTGTTTTAAGTTATCATAGCATATACTCCCTCTGATTGAAAAAAAATGAACCTTAGTTCAAAGCTGCGACACTTTTTTTTTGGATCAAAGGGAGTAGCATTTACTTTGTTGGCAAATAACATGATGATGTAGCTTATATTAATCTTGTGACCTCCCTAGAGCTGTTGAAATTTGTAAACTATTAGTGATTTCACTTGGAATCTTTAGAAGGAGGGAAACATAATATAGTTTGATACCTTGAACTTGCAAGTACTAGCTTTCAAGTTAGTCAACTTTCAGAAATTAGGCTCCTGTCCTCCTATTGCTCTCCTTTTGCTGTTGCATGGGTCAGTATGTTATACACAAGTAGTCAACCTTTTATTTGTTTGCATTAGGCAGCAGTGCCCTTTCACTCAATAATATCAAGGCTTGCACTATGAATTCATGTGACACTCTAATTTAGTTCATGTACTTTGCCAAATATAATTGTTACTGGTTCTTGCACTTATAAGGACCAATGATTGAGTGGCATGCATTTGTATATTTGGACAGTTTCTCAAGTTTGTAGAGAAGACGGCACCAATTGCAGTCTATACCTCTGGAAAAGGTTCATCTGCAGCTGGTCTTACAGCATCTGTAACCCGGGATAGTAACTCGGTATGTGTTTCTAAATTGAATCACATGTTCTGTTTACTCTTAAGTTTTTGTTCTGTGTGTAAAAGATTATTCTTTTCCTGCACAGCGTGAGTTTTATTTGGAAGGAGGGGCCATGGTATTGGCTGATGGTGGAGTGGTTTGTATTGATGAATTTGACAAAATGAGGCCTGAAGACAGGTAAAGTTTCACTAGCTCTTCGTCTAAACTAGAATACAACATTGTGTGCCTGTTTATTTTGTACCCTCTTATAATCATTTAAATCCATTTTGTTTTTCTTGTGTGGTTCCAGGGTTGCAATTCATGAGGCCATGGAGCAGCAGACCATATCTATTGCCAAGGCTGGCATTACAACAGTACTCAATTCGAGGACCTCAGTTCTTGCAGCTGCCAATCCAATTTCGGGCCGGTATGATGATCTGAAGGTTAGTCCATCTGTTTTGTTGTTGTCTTGCCTACTTCTTTGATTTTGAAATGAATATTACTATTCTAGTGCTACGTTTGATAAATTATCTTCTGCTGTTCATCAGACCGCACAAGATAATATAGATCTGCAGACAACAATCCTTTCTCGGTTTGATCTAATCTTCATAGTTAAAGATGTCAGAATGTATGAGCAAGATAAGGTATGTATCAAATTTCTTTCTTCAGATACTTGTAATCCTGTAAGCTATATAGACTAAATGAACTTCAAATGCAGCGAATAGCAAATCACATCATTAAGGTGCATGCCAGTGGTGCTGCAACTCAAGCAAACAAGAATGCAGATGTCAATGAAGGAGAGAATTGGCTGAAAAGGTGTGGTTGGTTTTTCATGTTATGTTTTACTCAGAATTTGTCAAGCTTCATCGTATTCATAATCTTACAAATATACAGGTATGTCGAGTACTGCCGCAACACATGTAGACCACGACTCTCAGAAAAAGCAGCAGAGATGCTGCAGAACAAATATGTTGAGATCAGACAGGTATATGTACTGCAGAATTCACCACATCACATAATGAGTCAGCTTAAAGTTCATGAGAACATATTGGTTATTTGGACTTGCTATTTCCTCTATTGAAATCATTTTCCCATCTGAAATGATGAAAGTTAGCCAAATCTTATTATAACATGCTCCTCTACATGCAAGCTTTATCTGTGCCTTTGGTGAAGATCTCTTCTTTGCCAGGCACAAGAGAAGACACGTAGAGTTGAAGTTTGCGTTAATGATGATAAAATAGAGATTGGGAACTTACTGATCAGAAACTTGCATGGACCTTATAAACTGTTGCTGTAAACTGAAATTTCATTCATTTTTTTCTAAGCTCATGAGGGCGTGTTGGTTATCTGGGCTTGTTATTGCCTTATTTGGAATCATTTTTCTATCTGAAATGATGAAAGTTAGCCAAATCTTATTATAACATGCTCCTCTACATGTAAGCTTTATCTGGCCTTTGGTGAAGATCTCTTCTTTGCCAGGCACAAGAGAAGACATGCAGAGTTGGAGTTTACGTTAATGATGATAAAATAGAGATTGGGAACTTACTGATCAGAATAAACTGTTGCTGTAAACTTAGATTACATTCATTTGTTTTTCTTGTCTCAGTGATTACTGTGTAGATGTGTTTTGCATTACGTGAGTCTTGAGCTTCTCCATGTTCATGTTTGCTGTTCTGATGGATGGTAATTTAGTTCTGGCTGGATTTCTCTGTGTCTCTGGGTCTGCTTTATGAAAAATTCAAGTCAATTTTTAGGATGGTTTTGTGGTGATTGTCGCAATCAATTTTTTATTTAGACAATAGTTACCGCTTTTACAGATATTTACCCAGTTTGTTTGATCATCATGCAGAAAATGAGACAACAATCCCACGAGACAGGAAGAGCTGCAGCCATACCCATCACTGTGAGGCAGCTTGAAGCTATTATACGGTTGAGCGAATCTCTTGCAAAGATGAGATTGTAAGTGCAATCTGATCACATGCTAATTATTCCACAAACATTGTTTTGACACTAGCTTGATTCTGGTACATTTAGAAGATCTTTATGTATTTAACATCATGACTTGTGGCTCTTAAGTTCTGACAAACAAGTATCATGGCGTTCCTTGCTGACATGTAAGTGGTTCTCAGGACTAGTGTGGCTACGCCAGAGCACATAGAAGAGGCATTTAGACTGTTCAATGTCTCCACCGTTGATGCCGCAAGATCTGGAATCAACGAGCATCTTAACTTGTCACCGGAGATTGCAAATGAAATCAAGGTGAGTCTTGCATCCAAAACTAGAATATAGCCTTTTCAACCTTTTGCATCTCTTGAGTTTCCCTTCCATTTCATCCCAACAGCAAGCCGAAGCGCAGATAAAAAGAAGGATGGGAATTGGGAGCCACATATCTGAGCGACGGCTGCTCGATGAACTGAATCGGATGGGGATGAACGAATCCATTGTAAGCAACCTGTCATCTCACACACAAAAGTTCTCTCAAACAAATATCATGCATAATAGTCTATAACTGCTAGATTTCTCACTCGCTCTTTATGTTCCTGCTTCAGGTGAGAAGAGCCCTTGTGATTATGCACCAGAGGGATGAAGTGGAGTACAAGAGGGAGCGCCATGTGATTGTCCGCAAGGCTTGAGCTGAACCGAACCATGGAACTATCTGATGTGTGTGTATAAGTAGTGCTGACACTGCAGCCTGTTTCATGAGGAAATTTGTTGCGTCGTTGAAATTGAGTTGTAGTTGTACTACTTTAAGCTGTAACTGTAGCCCTAAATTATCTTGTGTCGAACTGAAGATGTACCACAGTAAGTTCATTCATGAGTGCAACATTTGGGCGTTCTGCAGCTGAGCAGAGTCTATGCCTGGGAAACTCAAACTTGCTCTTTGCCCTGCATTGTTTTGCCGTCAGATTTCGCCTGTCTTTGTCCTGTGAATGTGATTTGCAGAAGGAAAGACATAAGTTAGCTGATTTTTTCAAAATCTTGCTTATGCTTGAATATAAACCACATCTTCAAGGGGGTTCTCAAGTGAGTAGCTTGATTGTATTGTTCGTTGAGAGTTCAAACCATTTGCGTTCTTGCATCATCTTTCTTGTTTATTGTTTCTTTTTGTGAGTTTTAGAGCTTTTGTTTTGGCCTGGAAAGAACCAAGCGGTAGCATCGCGCGTCAACATTTTTTGTGTCGGACTGAGCGGTTTCTAGACGGTAGTACCTCTCACGAGCAGTAGTACCGCAGCACTACCGCCATTTCCTTTGGGCCATGAACCCTCAGTGGACTAAGAGCGGTACTAGGAAGTGATACTACCTCTTATCTACAGTATTAGCGCTCTGGGTAGCGATAGTACCACTTAAGCGGAATTGCCTTTGTCCCTCCTTCCTCTCTACGTTCGTGAGATGTTGCACTGCAACCTCAACGGTAGTACCATTGGGGAGAGCAGTAGTAACGCTTCGGCGGCACTACCCCTCTTGGCCTCGTGCCATTCTACTATGTGGTTGGCTCTGTCGCCCAAGCGGTAGTACCATTCTCATGAGTGGTAGTACCGCTTGTGTGTGGGCTAAGGGGGTCACGGTTGGATTTTCCCTCTCCTATAAAAGGGGTTCTTCCCCATTGAACATTATCTCTTTAGCTCGTGTTCTTCCCCCATTGTTGACCTTCTTCGAGCTTGCTACCTCTCAATCCCTCCAATGATTGTTGCTAGTTCTTGAGGGAAAAGGGAGAGGAGATCTAGATCCACATTTTAACCAATCACTTTCTCCTATACGTGAGGGGAACCCCTTGGACCTAGATCGAGTTCTTTGTGAGCTCCTTGTTCTTCCTCTCATATTCTTCCATAGCTTTTGTTGTTGTGGTGAGATTTGAGTGTGAGGGACTTGACCACTTTATTTGTTCTTGTCATTGCATTAGTTGCATCGATTTGAGTTTTCCATGGTGATACGTGGAAGTGAAAAGTTGAGAAGCTTATTACTCTTGGGTGCTTGGTACCCTAGATCTTGTACCTCTTGGGTGCTTTGGCGCCCTAGACGGTTGATGGTGCCTCGGAGCTCAATCATCGTGGTGTAAATCTCCGGGCAAGCGTCGTGGTATTCAATTAGGTTATGAAGATTGCCCCGAGAAATTTGTACGGGTTCCTGTGACCGCCCCACACGTGTTTTTTTTTGCGGGTAAAACACTTCAATACTCACAGCACACCAGGGTTACAATCAGAGGCATTCAGTTCTAAAACCTCTGTAGGACCAGAGCCTAACCAAGTAATAGTCCTAGCTTCAGAACGAGCAAAGTTTGCTAAAGAATTGCTAACCCTATTTTGTTGCCTATATATATGAGTAATTGAAGTTTCACGGAGGCTCCTTAGATGCTTTATCTCGCGCACCAAGGAGCAGTAGAGGGATCTATCATCATCCCTAGATTGGATCATCTTGACGGCCAGCAGAGAGTCCATCTCAATTGCAATCGGGAGCTCAGTTCGTGATAATGCCAGCGAGAGTCCTTCCATACATGCCCCCAATTCAGCTTCTAACGGATCACGGCAGTTGAAGAGCTGGCGGCATGAAGAAAATATGATCAGCCCATCACTGTCCCTAAGGACCATACCACTGCCAGCAGCTGCCTTGTCATCAAAGGAGCCATCACAATTCAGTTTGGTCCATCCAGCCTGAGGTTTGGACCACGTCTTGCCTTGCCCAACATCTATGATTTCATGAGCATTTGTAGGACCAACCGGGGTTTTACCCTTCACTGAAACTGGAGGAACGTCCTGCTTGAGATTAGAGAGTGTCGAAATAACTCACCAGGAATTTGCACGAGATGCCAGTCGCAGGAGGGATCTTGTCATGAACAATCTCATTACGCACAAACCAAATCCTCCAAAGAACTAGGAGGAATTGTGGGCGGTTCTGGGGCCTCATATTTACCAGCGCATTCAGCAACCATTCAGGATCACTATGGATCACCTCATTATAGCTCGGGATGGGCCACACACTCGACATCTTCTTCCACAACTCAACCGATTTCGGGCACACTAAGAATGGATGGAAGTTATCTTCATCACCTCTCCCACAGATTGGGCAAGTAGGGCTGGATTCTAGTTGCCGGCGCCACTTATTATTCCATGTCGGAAGTGAATCAGTGGCAAGCCGCCAGGCAAAATGTTTCACAGTGGGCGGGACATCAATCTTCCAGAGCATTTTCCAAACAGGCCGACAGCCACCAGCTTGAAGGCTGGTTGATTGAACTTCCGATGTGACAAGATCCGCAGCGAAGGCATAAGCACTCCGCACCGAGAATTGACCTTGGATACCAGGACCCCAAGCAATGGTATCTTGACTCAACCTTGGGCAGGCTCTGATCTTTAAAATTTCAGCAACATCACAAGGCAAGAATATCTTATGGAGGATATTAGCGTTCCAAGATCCATCAGAGTTGAGCAGCCCTGAAGCAAGGCGAATTCTGCTTCTACCTTGCTGAGAAATCGGTTTGAAAGAATTCTTCCGAGGTATCCAATTATCCCTCCATATCTTGATACTTTTCCCATCTCCCACACGCCATATAATTCCTTTTTTAAGAAGATCCAATCCATGGCAAATAGCAGTCCAAGAGGATGAGGGATTGCCCGTAAATACTGTGTCCAGAAGGTTGCCATTGGGGAAATAGCGGGCCTTCAATAATCTTGCACATAAGCTGCTTGGCCTAGTGATCAATCGCCAGGCTTGACGGGACAGCAGAGCTTGGTTAAACAGGCGAAAATCCTTAAACCCCAGTCCTCCTTTACATTTCGGCTGTGTGATAGACTCCCAGGATTTCCAATGAGTTTTCCTTTTTTCCTTTAGCCGAGCCCCAATAAAAGCTCCGGACCATCCTAGTTAACTCATCACAAACAGAGAAAGGTAATTTGAAGACACCCATAATGTATGTGGGTAAAGCCTGAGCAACAGATTTAATAAGCACCTCCCGGCCTGGCATTGCAAGACAACCATCGCCCCATTGAACCAGCCTCTTGGTCATACTTGTTTGCAGGTTCTGGAATTTTCCTTTTGACATCCTCCCCTCAGGTGTTGGCAGACCTAGATACTTTTCCTCAAAGAAAGTAGTTGTGACCTTTAGCGCAGACCGAACACCTAGCTGATCATACAGGGGGCACGCTGAACCAAACAGAATAGAACACTTGTCATAATTGAGCGATTGACCCGTTGCACGTTCATAGGCATCCAACGCCCCTTTGATATTCATAGCATGCTGCTCAGTAGCTTTGAAGAATAAGAGAGTATCGTCTGCGAACAGAAGGTGCGATATAGCAGGGGCTGTTCTGCAGATTTTTATGGGGGCAATCTCATTTGCATCAACACCCTGCTTGAGTAGAGCGGATAGACCGTCAGCAACAAATAAGAATAGAAACGGTGATAAAGGGTCACCTTGCCGAAGTGTCACGCCCAAGATGCGACCCTATCCTCAATTTGGCACGAAGGCCTCGTCAGGGATAGAAGCGCATCTCGTCGTGTCGCAAGAATGGATATCGTTACAAGTACATGTACTGAAAAGAAGATATATATATACAGAGTTGGCTTACACTCGCCACAAGATACATCAGAGTCACATCAGTACATTACATAATCATCAAGAGTAAGAGCAGGGTCCGACTACGGACGAAAATAAACAACAAAAGAAAAACGACGTCCATCCTTGCTATCCCAGGCTGCCGGACTGGAACCCATCCTAGATCGATGAAGAAGAAGAAGAAGAAGCAACTCCAAATGAACAATCAACGCGCTCGCGTCAAGTAACCTTTACCTGTACCTGCAACTAGGGTTGTAGTAATCTGTGAGCCACAGGGGACTCAACAATCTCATTCCCAAAGGTATCAAGACTGGCAAAGCTTAATGGGTGAGGTATGGTTAAGTGGTGAGGTTGCAGCAGCGGCTAAGCGTATATTTGGTGGCTATAATTACGAGTACAAGAATAAAGAGGGGGATGATCTACGCATAACGGACGTGAACTAATGATGATCAAATGAATGATCCTGAACACCTACCTGCGTCAGACATAACCCCACCGTGTCCTCGATCGGAGAAGGAACTCACGAAAGAGACAGTCACGGTTACACACTCAGTTGGCCAATTTTAATTAAGTTAACTTCAAGTTATCTAGAACCAGTGTTAAACAAAGCTTCCACGTTGCCACATAACCGCGGGCACGGCTTTCCGAAAGATTTAACCCTGCAGGGGTGCTCCAACTAGTCCATCACAAATTACCACAAGCCGCATAGAAATCCTCAATCACGAAGCTCGCGATCTCGTCGGATTCCCTAGTGGAAAACCTCAACTCTGAGATTACCCAAAGCATCACCGGAATCCCGATGCACAAAATATCTCGTCAAAGGTAAAACTAATCCAGCAAGGCCGCCCGACGTGTCGACGATCCCGATAGGAGTCGCGTACCTCGTTCTCAGGACACGACGGATGAGCGATGGTTACCACGCCAAACGCCGAGTTGCCCCGGGTAGCGTTAATAAGCTGCTCTGTTTTGGACCAACACTCATGAGGAGCACTGGCCCGGGGGTTGATTAAATTATCCTCGGGGTCCGGAAAGTCCCTATGCAATTTTATTAGGTGTTTAGGCAAATGTAGTACCAATGTTGGGCCTTGCCAGACCAGCTTTAATCTAAAACGAATTATCAAGGGGGTCCCCATAACGACCCCGATCGTGTTAGGAGCGCTCATTTATGGAACATAACACCGGTAGCCGGTAACTAAAAGGGGCAAAGGTGGAACAAAACACCAGGCTAGAAAGGCCGAGCCTTCCACCTTTTACCAAGTATATAGGTGCATTAAATTAAATATCATTTAATATTGTGATATAACAAGGAACCCATGTTTTCACATGGAAGCAACTGCACCTGCAACTAGCAACGCTATCAACGGGGTTAAGCAAGCAGTAACATAGCCAATCAGTGGTTTGCTAGGTTGAACAGGTTGAAGGTTATCATGAATTTGTTGAGAGGCTGATATGGAAACATGTGGTAGGCAACGAGACATAAACAGGTTGAAGGTTGAAGGTTATCATGATCATCTTGCCTGAGATCCTGCTTGGAAGAGGAATGCCTCCGTGAAGCAGACGAACCGACGTAGTCGAACGGGTCCTCACAATCCGGCACGATGCGGAACTCTATCGAGACGAAGCAAACCGGAAACAAGAATCGACCCACGATATTCACCACACGATGCACAACACATATGATGCATGAGCTACTGAATACATGCAAGTCACGACATGACAGTTCCACACAATCAAAACTACACATTAAGTGAAGTTCAATATGCACGAGTTCCATATTGACGAAACTCCACGTTAATTATTTAGTTCACTCCCGGTTATTTACACGGCAATATTAATGTTGTTAAACATGCAAGAGGTGAAGCGGAAATTAAACTACCTATATAAGCATTTTAAGTGAGGTCGGAAATGACATATAGCACCTCCGAGACGACCTCACATGTTAATTTACAATTCTGTCCAGATCTGAACTAATGCATTTAATTGGTTGTTAAACAGCAAAACAAATAGGTTCACGTGATTCTACACGTCATTTCAAGCAATCTACACATAGAAAACATCTCCAACGGAGCTACGGATCAAAAGTTACGAGCACCGCAAGATATGATGGCATGAATGCAAAATGTGTGCAACGACGGCTACGAGCACTTCAAAACAAACAACCCACAAGAGAAAATGAAACTACACGAGATTCTAAGCAAGTTTCAAGTAGGACACGATCAAAACGGAGCTACGGTTCGAAAACTACGAGCAAAACAAGAACTCACTACAATCTGCCAAAATCAGCCCCATAGCACTTTCTACGCCCCACAACTATGGCTACACAACTCCGATAAGCTCAAGCAAGGCATGGCACGGAAGAGGGCAAGAAGCACTACTACAAACAACTAACAACAACTAGCATGACATCATGGATCACTAGGGAGAGAAGTCTCAAAAAGGCATCTCACACACTATTTCAGACTTAGTGAAAATAACACCTCGTCAAAGTGCAGTTTTCAGCCTGAAGCCATATTGACAGCAGCAAAACCTATAGCTACAGGACTTCAAATGGCATGAAACTTCACAGCAAGCTAGAGAAACATAAGGGGTACAACTAACTCCATTGGACCAACCCCAAAAGAGCTACAGATCACAAGATGCAAGCAAGACAAGACAGCAACAAAATATAACAGATTCCAGACTTAGAAATATTTCAGCTCCTCTAAAACAGCACTATTCAAGCGACTTGAGAGCAAGCAAACAACACCTAAACATGCATTTCTATTGCAAATAAAAATACTAGGGGCTAAACAAAACATCCAAGATCAACTCTCTAGTTGACAACTAATTCAAACGAGGCACGGAATAAATCCTACGAATTAAACAAAAGGGCATCACGGCAAAATATCTCGCGAACTAACTTCCTCAAAAGCTAAAACTAATTGCACAGGAAAATCCATGGGATTTTTCTACCCCGAAAACATATAAAATATGTGGGGTTTGCAACGCAAAATAAAGCCACCCAATAATGCGGGAGAAATAAACCTAGACACGAAAAATAATCTAACGGGCAATCCCTACACGCAAAAAAAATACAAATGACAGCTCTAACATACATGGAAAATAGCTCCCTAGAGCATGGACATTTATCCTACGTCATACGAACAACCCGGACACGTGTGAAAAATAACTACGGGTCGGAACCTATTGTAACAGCACGCAAAACAAAGCATTAGGCACCCCGAACGGCGTTAAACAAATATACAAGTCTCAAAATCACATTCTACGTAAAATTCTACACCAAAACGATATAAAGATCACCTCGATCCGACTAACGGAACAAAAGTTACGGGCGTTTGAAAAACGTCTATTTCTCTGAAATAGATTTAAATGCTAAAACCTTGGTGGGCTTCGGGGCCGGCCTGGCCGAGGCGAGGAGGCGGGCCGGCTCAGATCCGAGGTGGACTGGCTGCTGGGCCGAGCCGGTGAGGTGGCCGCTCCCCAGCTGGGCCGGCTCGGGCAGGTTGGCCCACGCGCCAGGAGGCCCCACGTCAACGCGGCGGTTGCCTGTCCTCCCGAGCAGGAGCCTGGCGGCGACGGCGAATACGCCGGCGACGGCGGGGGCGAGGGGGTCCCGACGAGGACGAGCGAGGAGTCATCGGCGAGGGGCACGGCGGCCGGATCCGGGCGGCTGCTCGCCGGATCTGGCGGGCGGCGGCGACGCAGCACTAGGGGCACCGGCCCGATCTGGGCTGCAGCAGCGGCGCGAGGCGACGAGGAGCTTCGGCCGGTGGGCGAGGCCAGCGGCGGCTGCTGGCCGACGGAGGCGGCCGGGGACGCGCGGGGAGATCCACTGCAGACCGGGGCGGCTGCGGCTCGGGCCCAGATGGGCTCGGGCGGGCCTGCCTCAGGCTCGCGGGCCCGACGGCGCCGGCAGGGGAGAGAGAGGCTATGGGGCGTCTAGGGTTTGGTAGGTGGGGCGCGGAAAACGATGCAGGGAAGAGGGGTTGTCTAATTAATGGCATGGGGGGTATTTATAGAGAAAAAGGGGGCTCGGTTAACCGGAATCGCGATCCGGATCCAACCGCGGGGTCGGATTCGGACGAATCCGAACGCGGGTAAGGGTACGCGGCCGTGTAGAGGGGTTTACCGGAGTCGAGAGGGAGAGCGGGCGGCGCGACAACGATATTTAAACCACCGTCAGCCGTCCGACGGTAGACCGAATACGGTGCCGCTATGGGCGACCGTTCGGGTACCAGACGGTCTCCGATCGCGACGAAATTCAACGGGCGGCCTCGCTATAACTAATCACGACCGCACGTCAAATCTCAACCCGATCAGAGAAAGTTTTAAACGCACTTTAAAAACAGGGTTCCGACGGTGCCGCGGGCGCGTGCGTGTGCGGTCGGACTCAGAACGGACAACGACGAGGACCGGCAACTACTAGCGGATGCAAGTTTGAAAACTGGCGGCAACGGAGATGCCGATGCAATGCAGATGATGCGAATGATGCGATGATGACGCGACAAATAAAAATAGACACACGACGAAAACGGAAAGAGAGGGGAATCTTCTGGAACGTCGGTCTCGGGCTGTCACAACTCTCCTACACTACAAGAGGATCTCGCCCCGAGATCCAAGAATGGAAGGGGGAGAGGATGATAAAGCAAGAGGTAAAAATTTAGTTGCTTCTTTGAAAAACGAGTGAAACCAACGATCCTTGAAGGTTGCAAGGCGATGATGAATGAAATGAGAAAGAAGCCAGAATTCACGGAAAATTTCGGCAGCACTTCGGTAGGAAAAAGGGACAACAAATTCGGAAAGGTGGAAGAAATAGACAATAATCACAACAAACAGGGAAATAGAACAAGGGAACACCATGATCTTGATAGAACAACAAGACAGACCCAAAAGAGCAACATCACAATGCCTCCGGAACAAGATAATAGAAACTAGCTCATACGGAAGAAGAGTATGAAGAAAAGAATGACAACTACTAACTCCAATGAACTTGACAAACATCCTTGCAAGAAGAATTGGACGAAGTTGTTGGAAAAACAACAATGAAAAGAACAAGATAGAAGTGGGCTTACGAAGACCAACCCAACATATATGAGGTGACAAACAACCACTAAAAGGAACAAGGATTAGCTGAAGGCAAAGATATCAAACTTCTTACACCAAGAGGGTGCATTGAGAACTGGTATTAATGACAAGCACCATGATGGCATAATCCGTAGGAAAAGCTTTAGGTGAAGTCCAAACCAAGATAGCCCAATGAAGAAATCATGGTTTGCAGATATCTCAAGATCAAGGAATTGGTGGGTTTAATCATCTCATTCTTGAAATAAAATCTCTTCGAGACTCCTACACTAACAAGAATGCTATAATACCACCTCAAAGGATAAAGGAAGAACAAATGCACTGAAATGCAAGGGAAAGAATGCTTGAGGTTCTCCAACAAGAGTCTTGAAGAACACTTTGAGAATGAATTGAAATCTTGATGAATCACCATGAAGGACCTCCGTATACGAATGAATGAAGCAACGATAACAAGGTAGAAAAGAATAAGATTATGACCTTGCCAAGATTTAGATGAAGCCTCACAAGGAGATACTTAAAAGAACTTGGAACTCCGGAAAAGAAAGATAAGCACCTGAGAAAAGAATTGAAACTATGAGCCACTCCGGACGAAGAAAACAGATTACTATGAACAAGAATAAGGTTTATGTTATGCTTATCCTTCATCAAGTTGAATTGATGACAAGCAACGGATTTAGCATACAACTTATTCCTCTTGAAAGAATCTTGAAGAGATAGAGAGATAAGCACCACTTGATGCATAATTGAAGGAAGCACCGGTAAGAATTCCAATTGAATGGGAACACCATGAATCAATGGAGATACATGAGAATGAAGAGATCATGAGCCACCTGAGAGAAAACTAGAACAAGGCACCGGATAATCGAGAGACGAACGAAGAGACAACAATGGAGAAGAATTGAGGATGAAAGCTGAAAGCTGAGAACGAAGAATCTTCTAAAATGATGGCCTTCGGAGGAACGAGAAATAAAAACCACTCAGAGAAGCACCGGATAGCACGAAAGGGATTACTCATGATTGACAACAAATGAGAGGATACACGAAGCTGAGATGACAGTCTTCACAAGAATGGAACAAGACTGAGAGAAACACTCATTCAAATTTCCAAGTTGAGAATGATGACGAGAACAACATCACGAAGAATTAATGAGACACTCCGGGATAAGAATATGCAAGGTTGAGAGAAATGAGAATTAATTCAAATATGTCTTGACGAAGGAATATGACTGATGAAAATCATACTTACGTCATAGTTGAAAAGAATTTAAAGATCTCCGGAAATGATTAAAAGAGTCAGGTAAGAACCTGGGAAAGAACCTGTGGGTTATGGGCCCACTCAAAGAAATCACCGTAGAAAAGATTACTAGAAAGATTGATATAGCACCGGTATGAAGAGAACTAGATGAGGTTGAGCACCTCGAAATAATTAAAGATCTGAAACAATAAACTCCGAGATATCTTCAACACTCCGGAAGAAAAGAGAGGAATGAATAACCAAGATAGGCTGAAAGAATCTCCAACATAGGAAAGAATTACAAGGATAAAAAGGATATGATGAACACGGATAGCTGAATTAAATTCACCGATAAGGGTGACAAAAATGAACAAATAAGACACGAAACTGTTGAGAATCTACACAATGAATCACTGGCTATGAAAGGAAGAAGAGATAGCGGAAGCACAATGAAATGAATGCGCTTGGATGAAGTCCAATCACCGAAGAAAGAGGGCGGGAGGGCGGGGAAAAACAAAGACGACTTGGGACAGAAGAGACGAACTCCGGATGAAAAGAGAACGATCTTGCAAAAATTGGAGAGGATTGAATCCACTTGGAGAGAAACACACCGGTTGAATGGAATTGATAGGATGATCTGATTGAGCAAAGAATTTTCATTCCCATAAAAATATGAGAACACAGATTAGGAAAGACCTGAAATCACCACTTGACATGGAAGCAACTTGAATTACCATATTTAAACAAAACAAAGGTTGAGGCTTATGAAACAAGCCAGAACAAACTCATGAGAAAGATTTCGTCCGATATTTTCGTGGACAGGATCGCACGGGCACGATTTACAGAAGTCATCAAGTGCAAGGCAGTGCACCTGACATACGAAGCGTCCCCGAGTCGTAGCAAGCTACAAGGACTCTTTAAGACACAACGTGTACCGCTGTAAGTCGACCGTGAACAAACGAATCCACTAGATATCGAACCCCAACCTAACATCATTTATTTGTTGGAAGAATGCCCTATAAGCAACTACTTGAATTCCCACCTATGAATTCCCGAAATATCTGGTCATGCAATCTGGTACACGGATACAAGGAGTAATATCAAACAACTCCTATACTAAACCGTCACTTGTATCACATCCGTCAACACACAACCAGAATCTCGGACCTTCATCCACAACAGACCCTCGTGATCACCACGATACAAAGTATGACAGTACTCCCGAACAATCTGCACCAGTACTGGGGACATCGGGGTTATCTCGCCACTACTAGTATTGAAGCAATTACAAACATCCTTCGTTCTGAGATACTAAGAAATCTGAATTATAACGATGTGCTCAAGAATCCCCTGGAGCTCAACTCCCCGGAAGAAGATCAAGTCAGACAGGAGGCACCAAGATAGAACTCCGTCACATCGGCATCATATAGATCCCAAGAATATCCGCGTGATCCTAAAAATTTTTGAGTGGGAAGAGGAGTAGATTAAATTATTACGTCGAGATTCCTCACCAGAGCATAGAAGAGGAGAAAAAAGAATCCTACTCTCCGATATATAACTAGACTCAAACAGTTTTTCACTAGACTCGACTCGGCCAAGTTCGATCAATCAAGGGGGCTCCTAGGTCGGTCCTTGCTCTGATACCAACTTGTCACGCCCAAGATGCGACCCTATCCTCAATTTGGCACGAAGGCCTCGTCAGGGATAGAAGCGCATCTCGTCGTGTCGCAAGAATGGATATCGTTACAAGTACATGTACTGAAAAGAAGAGATATATATACAGAGTTGGCTTACACTCGCCACAAGCTACATCAGAGTCACATCAGTACATTACATAATCATCAAGAGTAAGAGCAGGGTCCGACTACGGACGAAAATAAACAACAAAAGAAGAACGACGTCCATCCTTGCTATCCCAGGCTGCCGGACTGGAACCCATCCTAGATCGATGATGAAGAAGAAGAAGAAGCAACTCCAAATGAACAATCAACGCGCTCGCGTCAAGTAACCTTTACTTGTACCTGCAACTAGGGTTGTAGTAATCTGTGAGCCACAGGGGACTCAACAATCTCATTTCCAAAGGTATCAAGACTAGCAAAGCTTAATGGGTGAGGTATGGTTAAGTGGTGAGGTTGCAGCAGCGGCTAAGCGTATATTTGGTGGCTATACTTACGAGTACAAGAATAAAGAGGGGGATGATCTACGCATAACGGACGTGAACTAATGATGATCAAATGAATGATCCTGAACACCTACCTGCGTCAGACATAACCCCACCGTGTCCTCGATCGGAGAAGGAACTCACTAAAGAGACAGTCACGGTTACACACTCAGTTGGCCAATTTTAATTGAGTTAACTTCAAGTTATCTAGAACCAGTGTTAAACAAAGCTTCCACGTTGCCACATAACCGCGGGCACGGCTTTCCGAAAGATTTAACCCTGCAGGGGTGCTCCAACTAGTCCATCACAAATTACCACAAGCCGCATAGAAATCCTCAATCACGAAGCTCGCGATCTCGTCGGATTCCCTAGTGGAAAACCTCAACTCTGAGATTACCCAAAGCATCACCGGAATCCCGATGCACAAGATATCTCGTCAAAGGTAAAACTAATCCAGCAAGGACGCCCGACGTGTCGACGATCCCGATAAGAGTCGCGTACCTCGTTCTCAGGACACGACGGATGAGCGATGGTTACCACGCCAAACGCCGAGTTGCCCCGGGTAGCGTTAATAAGCTGCTCTGTTTTGGACCAACACTCATGAGGAGCACTGGCCCGGGGGTTGATTAAATTATCCTCGGGGTCCGGAAAGTCACTATGCAATTTTATTAGGTGTTTAGGCAAATGTAGTACCAATGTTGGGCCTTGCCAGACCAGCTTTAATCTAAAACGAATTATCAAGGGGGTCCCCATAACGAACCCGATCGTGTTAGGAGCGCTCATTTATGGAACATAACACCGGTAGCCGGTAACTAAAAGGGGCAAAGGTGGAACAAAACACCAGGCTAGAAAGGCCGAGCCTTCCACCTTTTACCAAGTATATAGGTGCATTAAATTAAATATCATTTAATATGGTGATATAACAAGGAACCCATGTTTTCACATGGAAGCAGCTGCACCTGCAACTAGCAAGGCTATCAACAGGGTTAAGCAAGCAGTAACATAGCCAATCAGTGGTTTGCTAGGTTGAACAGGTTGAAGGTTATCATGGCATTGTTGAGAGGCTGATATGGAAACATGTGGTAGGCAACGAGACATAAACGGTAGAAGCGATAACTAGCATGGCAATGATAGTAATGGTATCTGGGAAATGATCATCTTGCCTGAGATCCTGCTTGGAAGAGGAATGCCTCCGTGAAGCAGACGAACCGACGTAGTCGAACGGGTCCTCACAATCCGGCACGATGCGGAACTCTATCGAGACGAAGCAAACCGGAAACAAGAATCGACCCACGATATTCACCACACGATGCACAACACATATGATGCATGAGCTACTGAATACATGCAAGTCACGACATGACAGTTCCACACAATCAAAACTACACATTAAGTGAAGTTCAATATGCACGAGTTCCATATTGACGAAACTCCACGTTAATTATTTAGTTCACTCCCGGTTATTTACACGGCAATATTAATGTTGTTAAACATGCAAGAGGTGAAGCGGAAATTAAACTACCTATATAAGCATTTTAAGTGAGGTCGGAAATGACATATAGCACCTCCGAGACGACCTCACATGTTAATTTACAATTCTGTCCAGATCTGAACTAATGCATTTAATTGGTTGTTAAACAGCAAAACAAATAGGTTCACGTGATTCTACACGTCATTTCAAGCAATCTACACATAGAAAACATCTCCAACGGAGCTACGGATCAAAAGTTACGAGCACCGCAAGATATGATGGCATGAATGCAAAATGTGTGCAACGACGGCTACGAGCACTTCAAAACAAACAACCCACAAGAGAAAATGAAACTACACGAGATTCTAAGCAAGTTTCAAGTAGGACACGATCAAAACGGAGCTACGGTTCGAAAACTACGAGCAAAACAAGAACTCACTACAATCTGCCAAAATCAGCCCCATAGCACTTTCTACGCCCCACAACTATGGCTACACAACTCCGATAAGCTCAAGCAAGGCATGGCACGGAAGAGGGCAAGAAGCACTACTACAAACAACTAACAACAACTAGCATGACATCATGGATCACTAGGGAGAGAAGTCTCAAAAAGGCATCTCACACACTATTTCAGACTTAGTGAAAATAACACCTCGTCAAAGTGCAGTTTTCAGCCTGAAGCCATATTGACAGCAGCAAAACCTATAGCTACAGGACTTCAAATGGCATGAAACTTCACAGCAAGCTAGAGAAACATAAGGGGTACAACTAACTCCATTGGACCAACCCCAAAAGAGCTACAGATCACAAGATGCAAGCAAGACAAGACAGCAACAAAATATAACAGATTCCAGACTTAGAAATATTTCAGCTCCTCTAAAACAGCACTATTCAAGCGACTTGAGAGCAAGCAAACAACACCTAAACATGCATTTCTATTGCAAATAAAAATACTAGGGGCTAAACAAAACATCCAAGATCAACTCTCTAGTTGACAACTAATTCAAACGAGGCACGGAATAAATCCTACGAATTAAACAAAAGGGCATCACGGCAAAATATCTCGCGAACTAACTTCCTCAAAAGCTAAAACTAATTGCACAGGAAAATCCATGGGATTTTTCTACCCCGAAAACATATAAAATATGTGGGGTTTGCAACGCAAAATAAAGCCACCCAATAATGCGGGAGAAATAAACCTAGACACGAAAAATAATCTAACGGGCAATCCCTACACGCAAAAAAATACAAATGACAACTCTAACATACATGGAAAATAGCTCCCTAGAGCATGGACATTTATCCTACGTCATACGAACAACCCGGACACGCGCGAAAAATAACTACGGGTCGGAACCTATTGTAACAGCATGCAAAACAAAGCATTAGGCACCCCGAACGGCGTTAAACAAATATACAAGTCTCAAAATCACATTCTACGTAAAATTCTACACCAAAACGATATAAAGATCACCTCGATCCGACTAACGGAACAAAAGTTACGGGCTTTTGAAAAACGTCTATTTCTGTGAAATAGATTTAAATTCTAAAACCTTGGTGGGCTTCGGGGCCGGCCTGGCCGAGGCGAGGAGGCGGGCTAGCTCAGATCCGAGGTGGACTGGCTGCTGGGCCGAGCCGGTGAGGGGGCCGCTCCCCAGCTGGGCCGGCTCGGGCAGGTTGGCCCACGCGCCAGGAGGCCCCAGGTCAACGCGGCGGTTGCCTGTCCTCCCGAGCAGGAGCCTGGCGGCGACGGCGAATACGCCGGCGACGGGCGGGGGCGAGGGGGTCCCGGCGAGGACGAGCGAGGAGTCACCGGCGAGGGGCACGGCGGCCGGATCCGGGCGGCTGCTCGCCGGATCTGGCGGGCGGCGGCGACGCAGCACTAGGGGCACCGGCCCGATCTGGGCTGCAGCAGCGGCGCGAGGCGACGAGGAGCTTCGGCCGGTGGGCGAGGCCAGCGGCGGCTGCTGGCCGACGGAGGCGGCCGGGGACGCGCGGGGGCCGTGGGCGGCGCGGTCCGGCAGCGACGGCGGCGGCCGGGGACGCGCGGGGAGATCCACTCCAGATCGGGGCGGCGGCGGCTCGGGCCCAGATGGGCTCGGGCGGGCCTGCCTCGGGCTCGCGGGCCCGGCGGCGCCGGCAGGGGAGAGAGAGGCTATGGGGCGGCTAGGGTTTGGTAGGTGGGGCGCGGAAAACGAGGCAGGGAAGAGGGGTTGTCTAATTAATGGCATGGGGGGGTATTTGTTGGAAATATGCCCTAGAGGCAATAATAAATTAGTTATTATTATATTTCTTAGTTCATGATAATCGTTTATTATCCATGCTATAATTGTATTGATTGGAAACACAATACTTGTGTGGATACATAGACAAAACACTGTCCCTAGTAAGCCTCTAGTTGACTAGCTCGTTGATCAAAGATGGTCAAGGTTTCCTGGCCATAGGCAAGTGTTGTCACTTGATAACGGGATCACATCATTAGGAGAATCATGTGATGGACTAGACCCAAACTAATAGACGTAGCATGTTGATCGTGTCATTTTGTTGCTACTGTTTTCTGCGTGTCAAGTATTTGTTCCTATGACCATGAGATCATATAACTCACTGACACCAGAGGAATGCTTTGTGTGTATCAAACGTCGCAACGTAACTGGGTGACTATAAAGATGCTCTACAGGTATCTCCGAAGGTGTCCGTTGAGTTAGTATAGATCGAGACTGGGATTTGTCACTCCGTGTGACGGAGAGGTATCTCAGGGCCCACTCGGTAATACAACATCACACACAAGCCTTGCAAGCAATGTAACTTAGTGTAAGTTGCGGGATCTTGTATTACGAAACGAGTAAAGAGACTTGCCGGTAAACGAGATTGAAATAGGTATGCGGATACTGACGATCGAATCTCGGGCAAGTAACATATCAAAGGACAAAGGGAATGACATACGGGATTATACGAATCCTTGGCACTGAGGTTCAAACGATAAGATCTTCGTAGAATATGTAGGATCCAATATGGGCATCCAGGTCCCGCTATTGGATATTGACCGAGGAGTCTCTCGGGTCATGTCTACATAGTTCTCGAACCCGCAGGGTCTGCACACTTAAGGTTCGACGTTGTTTTATGCGTATTTGAGTTATATGGTTGGTTACCGAATGTTGTTCGGAGTCCCGGATGAGATCACGGACGTCACGAGGGTTTCCGGAATGGTCCGGAAACGAAGATTGATATATAGGATGACCTCATTTGATTACCGGAAGGTTTTCGGAGTTACCGGGAATGTACCGGGAATGACGAATGGGTTCCGGGAGTTCACCGGGGGGGGCAACCCACCCCGGGGAAGCCCATAGTCCTTGGGGGAGACACACCAGCCCTTAGTGGGCTGGTGGGACAGCCCACAAGTGCCCTATGCGCCAAGGAGAATAAAATCAAGAGAGAAAAAAAAGAGGAGGAGGTGGGAAGGAAAGGGGACTCCCTCCCACCAAACCTAGTCCAACTCGGTTTGGGGGGGGAGAGTCCTCCCCCTTGGACTCGGCCGACCCCCTTGGGGCTCCTTGAGCCCCAAGGCAAGGTCCCCTCCCTCCCACCTATATATACGGAGGTTTTAGGGCTGATTTGAGACGACTTTTCCACGGCAGCCCGACCACATACCTCCACGATTTTTCCTTTAGATCGCGTTTCTGCTGAGCTCGGGCGGAGCCCTGCTGAGACAAGGTCATCACCAACCTCCGGAGCGCCGTCACGCTGCCGGAGAACTCTTCTACCTCTCCGTCTCTCTTGCTGGATCAAGAAGGCCGAGATCATCGTCGAGCTGTACGTGTGCTGAACGCGGAGGTGCCGTCCGTTCGGTACTAGATCGTGGGACTGATCGTGGGATAGTTCGCGGGGCGGATCGAGGGACGTGAGGACGTTCCACTACATCAACCGCGTTCACTAACGCTTCAGCTGTACGGTCTACAAGGGTACGTAGATCACTCATCCCCTCTCGTAGATGGACATCACCATGATAGGTCTTCGTGCGCGTAGGAAATTTTTTGTTTCCCATGCGACGTTCCCCTACAGTGGCATCATGAGCTAGGTTCATGCGTAGATGTCTTCTCGAGTAGAACACAAAAGTTTTTGTGGGCGGTGATGTGTGTTTTGCTGCCCTCCTTAGTTGTTTCTTGATTCCGCGGTATTGTTGGATTGAAGCGGCTTGGACCGACATTACTCGTACGCTCATGAGAGACTGGTTTCATCGCTACGAGTAACTCCGTTGCTCAAAGATGACTGGCAAGTGTCGGTTTCTCCAACTTTAGTTGAATCGGATTTGACCGAGGAGGTCCTTGGATGAGGTTAAATAGCAACTCATATATCTCCGTTGTGGTGTTTGCGTAAGTAAGATGCGATCGTACTAGATACCCATGGTCACCACGTAAAACATGCAACAACAAAATTAGAGGACGTCTAACTTGTTTTTGCAGGGTATGCTTGTGATGTGATATGGCCAACGATGTGATGTGATATATTGGATGTATGAGATGATCATGTTGTAATAGAAATATCGACTTGCACGTCGATGGTACGGCAACCGGCAGGAGCCATAGGGTTGTCTTTATAACTAACGTTTGTGCTTGCAGATGCGTTTACTATTTTGCTAGGACGTAGCTTTAGTAGTAATAGCATGAGTAGCACGACAACCCCGATGGCGACACGTTGATGGAGATCATGGTGTGACGCCGGTGACAAGAAGATCGTGCCGGTGTTTTGGTGATGGAGATCAAGAAGCACGTGATGATGGCCATATCATGTCACTTATGAATTGCATGTGATGTTAATCCTTTTATGCACCCTATTTTGCTTAGAACGACGGTAGCATTATGAGGTGATCTCTCACTAAAATTTCAAGACGAAATTGTGTTCTCCCCGACTGTGCACCGTTGCTACAGTTCGTCGTTTCGAGACACCACGTGATGATCGGGTGTGATAGACTCAACGTTCACATACAACGGGTGCAAGACAGTTGCGCACGCGGAACACTCGGGTTAAGCTTGACGAGCCTAGCATGTGCAGACATGGCCTCGGAACACATGAGACCGAAAGGTCGAGCATGAATCGTATAGTTGATATGATTAGCATAGAGATGCTTACCACTGAAACTATTCTCGACTCACGTGATGATCGGACTTGAGATAGTGGATTTGGATCATGAACCACTCAAATGACTAGAGAGATGTACTTTTTGAGTGGGAGTTCTTAAGTAATGTGATTAATTGAACTAATTGTCATGAACATAGTCTAATGGTCTTTGCGAATTACGATGTAGCTTGCGCTATAGCTCTACTGTTTTATATGTTCCTAGAGAAAATTTAGTTGAAAATTGATAGTAGCAAAACTTTGCAGACTAGGTCTGTAAAACCGAGGATTGTCCTCGTTGCTGCGCAGAAGGATTATGTCCTTAATGCACCACTCGGTGTGCTGCACCTCGAGCGTCGTCTGTGGATGCTATGAATATCCGACATACACGTTTATGATGACTACACGATAGTTCAGTGCGAAATACTTAATGGCTTAGAAGCAAGGCGCCGAAAACGTTGTAAAACGTCACGGAACATAAGTGATGTTCTAAAGAGATGAAATTGTGATTTCATGCTTGTGCCCTTGTTAAGAGGTACGAGACCTCCGACAAGATTCTTTGTCCACAAAGTAAAGGAGAAAGGCTCAATCGTTGAGCGTGTGCTCATATTGTCTGAGTACGACAATCGCTTGAATCAAGTGGGAGTTAATCTTCCAGATGAGATAGTGATAGTTCTCCAAAGTCACTGCCACCAAGCTGTGAGAGCTTCGTGATGAAATATAACATATCAAGGATACATACAATGATCCTTGAGCGATTCACGATGTTTGACACTACGAAAGTAGAAATCAAGAAGGAGCATCAATAGTTGATGGTTTGTAAAACCACTAAGTTTCAAGAAAGGCAAGGGCTAGAAGGGATACTTCGTGAAACGGCAAAACAGTTGTTGCACTAATGAAGAGACCCAAGATTAAACCCAAACCCGAGACTAAGTGCTTCTGTAATGAGGGGAACAGTCACTGAGGCAGAGCAACTCTAGATACTTGGTAGATAAGAAGGCTGGCAAAAGTCAAGAGAAGTATATTAGATATACATGATGTTGATGTGTACTTTACTAGTACTCCTAGTAGCATGAGGGTATTGGATACCGGTTCGGTTGCTAAGTGATTAGTAACACGAAATGAAAGCTACGGCATAAACGGAGACTAGCTAAAGGCGAGGTGACGATACGTGTTGGAAGTGTTTCCAAGGTTGATATGATCAAACGTCGCACGCTCCCTCTACCATCGGGATTGGTGTTAAACCTAAATAATTGTTATTTGGTGCTTGCGTTAAGCATGAACATGATTGGATCGTGTTTATTGCAATACGATTATTCATTTAAAGAGAATAATGGTTACTCTATTTTCTTGAATAATCACCTTCAATGGTTTATTGAATCTCGATCGTAGTGTTACACATGTTCATAATATTGGTGCCAAAAAGATACGAGTTAATGATGATAGTACCACTTACTTGTGGCACTGCCGCTTGAGTCATGTTAGTATAAATTGCATGAAGAGGCTCCATGCTGATGGATCTTTGTACTCACCTGATTTCGAATCACTAGTGACATGCAAACCATACCACATGAGCAAGGCCTTGTTTTCATTGAGATGAAATAAGATAGTAACTTGTTGGAAGTGATACATTTTGATGTATGCAGTCCAATGGGTACTGAGTCACGCAGTGGATATCATTATGTTCTTACTTCAGTGACGATTTGAGTAGATACAGGAGTATTTACTTAATGAATCACAAGTCTGAAATGTTGAAAAGTTCAAATCCGTTTCAGAGTGAAGTTCGTCGTAACAAGAGGATAAACTGTCTACGATATGATCATAGAAATGAATATCTGAGTTACAAGTTTTGGTACGCAGTTAAGACAATGTGAAAATTGTTTCGCAGTTCATGCCACCTGGAACATCATAGTGTCATGATGTGTCTGAACGTCATAGCCACGCACTATTTGGTATGGTGCATACTATGATGTCTCTTATCGAATTACCACTATCGTTTATGGGTTATGCATTAGAGACAACCGCACTCACTTTAAATAGGGCACCGCGTATTTCCGTTGAGATGACACAGTATAGACTAAGGTTTAGAGAAATCTAAACTGTCGTTTCTTGAAAGTTTGGGGTTTCGACACTTATGTGAAAAAGTTTCAGTCTGATAAGCTCGAACACAAAGCGGATAAATGCTTCTTCATAGGGTATCCAAAACAGTTGGGTACATCTCCTATCTCAGATCCGAAAGCAAAGTGTTTGTTTCTAGAAACGGATCCTTTCTCGAGGAAAGGTTTCTCTCGAAAGAATTGAGTGGGAGGGTAGTAGAACTTGATGAGGTTATTGAACCATCACTTCAACCAGTGTGTAGCAGGGCGCAGGAAGTTGTTCCTGTGGCGCCTACACCAATTGAAGTGGAAGCTGATGATGGTGATCATTGAGCTTCGAATCAAGTTACTACAAACCTCGTAGGTCGACAAGGTCGCGTACTGCTGCACAGTAGTACGGTAACCCTGTCTTGGAGGTCATGTTGTTGAGCAACAGTGAACCTACGAGTTATGGAGAAAGCGATGGTGGGCCCGGATTCCTACAAATGGCTGGAAGCCATGAAAATCCGAGAGAGGATCCATGTATGAAAACAAAGTGTAGACTTTGGAAGAACTACTTGATGGTCATAAGACTATTGAGTAGAGGTGGATCTTTAAAAGAAGACAGACGATGATGGTGATTAGTCACTATTAAGAAAAGCTCGACTTGTCGCAAAGATGTTTCCGACAAGATCAAACTGTTGACTATGATGAGTCTTTCTCACTCGTAGCGATGCTAAAGGTCTGTCAGAATTATGTTAGTTGTTGATGCATTATTTATGAAATATTGCACATAGGATGTCAAAATATTGTTTTCTCAGCGGTTTCCTTGAGCAAACATTGTATGTGATACAACCAGAAGGTTTTGTCGATCCTAAAAGATACTAGCAAGTATGCAAGCTCCAGTGATCCTTCAATGAACTGGTGCAAGCATCTCGGAGTTGGAATATACACTTTGATGAGATGATCAAAGATTTTGGGTTTGTACAAGGTTTATGAGAAACTTGTATTTCCAAAGAAGTGAGTGGGAGCACTATAGAATTTCTGATAAGTATATGTGGTTGACATATTGTGGATCAGAAGTAATGTAGAATTTCTGTAAAGCATACAAGGTTGTTTGAGAGGAGTTTTCAAAGGAATACCTGGATTGAGCTACTTGAACGTTGAGCATCAAAGATCTATGGAGATAGATCGAAAGCGCTTAATGGAAGTTTCAACAAGATGCATGCCTTGACAAGTTTTTGAAGGAGTTCAAAATAGATCAGCAAAGAAGAAGTTCTTGGTTGCGTTGTGAGGTGTGAATTTGAGTAAGACTCAAAACTCGACCACGACAGAATAAAGAGAATAGACGAAGGTCGTCTTCTATGCCTTAGCCGTAGAATCTAAAGTATGCCATGCTGTGTACCGCACCTGATGTGTGCCTTGACTCAAAGTCTGTTGAGAGGTACAGAGAGTGATCCATGATTGAATCACTAGCAGCGGTCAAAATTTATCCTTAGTAACAAATGGACTAAGGAATTTTTCTCGATTATGGAGGTGGTTAAAGAGTTCGTCGTAAAGGGTTACGTCGATGCAAGCTTTGACACTAATCCGAATAACTATGAGTAGTGAAACGGATTCATATAGTAGAGTAGATGTTTGGAGCATTTCCGAATAGCACGTAGTAGCAGCATCTATAAGATGACATAAAGATTTGTAAAGAACACACGGATCTGAAAGTTTCAGAACCGTTGACTAAAACCTCTCTCACGAGCAAGACGTGATCAGACCCCAGAACTATATGGGTGTTGGATTCGTTGGAATCACATCGTGATGTGAACTAGATTATTGACTCTAGTGCAAGTGGGAGACTGTTGGAAATATGCCCTAGAGGCAATAATAAATTAGTTATTATTATATTTCTTAGTTCATGATAATCGTTTATTATCCATGCTATAATTGTATTGATTGGAAACACAATACTTGTGTGGATACATAGACAAAACACTGTCCCTAGTAAGCCTCTAGTTGACTAGCTCGTTGATCAAAGATGGTCAAGGTTTCCTGGCCATAGGCAAGTGTTGTCACTTGATAACGGGATCACATCATTAGGAGAATCATGTGATGGACTAGACCCAAACTAATAGACGTAGCATGTTGATCGTGTCATTTTGTTGCTACTGTTTTCTGCGTGTCAAGTATTTGTTCCTATGACCATGAGATCATATAACTCACTGACACCAGAGGAATGCTTTGTGTGTATCAAACGTCGCAACGTAACTGGGTGACTATAAAGATGCTCTACAGGTATCTCCGAAGGTGTTAGTTGAGTTAGTATGGATCAAGACTGGGATTTGTCACTCCGTGTGATGGAGAGGTATCTCAGGGCCCACTCGGTAATACAACATCACACACAAGCCTTGCAAGCAATGTAACTTAGTGTAAGTTGCGGGATCTTGTATTACGGAACGAGTAAAGAGACTTGCCGGTAAACGAGATTGAAATAGATATGCGGATACTGACGATCGAATCTCGGGCAAGTAACATATCGAAGGACAAAGGGAATGACATACGGGATTATACGAATCCTTGGCACTGAGGTTCAAACGATAAGATCTTCGTAGAATATGTAGGATCCAATATGGGCATCCAGGTCCCGCTATTGGATATTGACCGAGGAGTCTCTCGGGTCATGTCTACATAGTTCTCGAACCCGCAGGGTCTGCACACTTAAGGTTCGACGTTGTTTTATGCGTATTTGAGTTATATGGTTGGTTACCGAATGTTGTTCGGAGTCCCGGATGAGATCACAGACGTCACGAGGGTTTCCGGAATGGTCCGGAAACGAAGATTGATATATAGGATGACCTCATTTGATTACCGGAAGGTTTTCGGAGTTACCGGGAATGTACGAGGAATGACGAATGGGTTCCGGGAGTTCACCGGGTGGGGGCAACCCACCCTGGGGAAGCCCATAGGCCTTGGGGGAGACACACCAGCCCTTAGTGGGCTGGTGGGACAGCCCACAAGTTCCCTATGCGCCAAGGAGAATAAAATCAAGAGAGAAAGAAAAAAAAAGGAGGAGGTGGGAAGGAAAGGGGACTCCCTCCCACCAAACCTAGTCCAACTCGGTTTGGGGGGGGAGAGTCCTCCCCCTTGGACTCGGCCGACCCCCTTGGGGCTCCTTGAGCCCCAAGGCAAGGTCCCCTCCCTCCCACCTATATATACGGAGGTTTTAGGGCTGATTTGAGACGACTTTTCCACGGCAGCCCGACCACATACCTCCACGGTTTTTCCTCTAGATCGCGTTTCTGCGGAGCTCGGGCGGAGCCGTGCTGAGACAAGGTCATCACCAACCTCCGGAGCGCCGTCACGCTGCCGGAGAACTCTTCTACCTCTCCGTCTCTCTTGCTGGATCAAGAAGGTCGAGATCATCGTCGAGCTGTACGTGTGCTGAACGCGGAGGTGCCGTCCGTTCGGTACTAGATCGTGGGATAGTTCGCGGGGCGGATCGAGGGACGTGAGGACGTTCCACTACATCAACCGCGTTCACTAACGCTTCTGCTGTACGGTCTACAAGGGTACGTAGATCACTCATCCCCTCTCGTAGATGGACATCACCATGATAGGTCTTCGTGCGCGTAGGAAAATTTGTGTTTCCCATGCGACGTTCCCCTACAGTATTTATAGAGAAAAAGGGGGCTCGGTTAACCGGAATCGCGATCCGGATCCAACCGCGGGGTCGGATTCGGACGAGTCCGAACGCGGGTAAGGGTACGCGGCCGTGTAGAGGGGTTTACCGGAGACGAGAGGGATAGCGGGCGACGCGGCAACGATATTTAAACCACCGTCAGCCGTCCGACGGTAGACCAAATACGGTGCCGCTACGGGCGACCGTTCGGGTACCAGACGGTCTCCGATCGCAACGAAATTCAACGGGCGGCCTCGCTATAACTAATCACGACCGCACGTCAAATCTCAACCCGATCAGAGAAAGTTTTAAACGCACTTTAAAAACAGGGTTCTGACGGTGCCGCGGGCGCGTGCGTGTGCGGTCGGACTCAGAACGGACAACGACGAGGACCGGCAACTACTAGCGGATGCAAGTTTGAAAACTGGCGGCAACGGAGATGCCGATGCAATGCAGATGATGCGAATGATGCGATGATGACGTGACAAATAAAAATAGACACACGACGAAAACGGAAAGAGAGGGGAATCTTCTGGAACGTCGGTCTCGGGCTGTCACACGAAGCCCGCGCGTCGGTGCAAATGAATCCAAGATACTTCCATTGAATTTAACAGAGTACTTCACAGATGTGACACAAGTCATTATCCAGTCCACCCATCTGTGACAGAAGCCCAACTTTTGCATCATTTGCTTCAATAAAACCCAATCCACCCTATCATAGGCCTTCGATAGATCCAATTTATAGGCACAAAAACTCTTGGTGGGGTCTTTTTCCTGCTTTATATGGTGAAAGCATTCAAAGGCCACTTGCGCATTATCCGTGATCAGTCTACCTGGAACAAAGGCACTCTGCTCCGGAGAGATAATTTCGTCCAGGAGGGGGCGTAGCCTGTTAACAAGGCACTTTGAGATAACCTTATAAATAACATTACAAAGGCTTATAGGTCTATAGTGTGTCACCCGGGAAGGGTTAGCAATTTTCGGTATAAGAACAATAGTTGTAGAATTAACCCCATCCGGCATGACTCCAGTTGCAAAGAAATCTTTAATTGCTGCAGTAACACTAGATTTCATGGTATCCCAATTCCTCTGGAAAAACCTCGCAGGTAGCCCATCAGGACCAGGAGCTTTAATGGGACCTATTTGAAATAGGGCATCCGAAATTTCTTTGTCAGTGAAATCTGCCACCAGGCGAGCATTGTCCCCATCGGTTATTTTCCTCTCAAATAGGTCCAGAACTGCAGTAGGCTCTAAAGATGGATCGGCCGTAAAGATGCTGGTGAAGTATCCATTAATGAGAGACGCAATATCAATCGCATCCGTGGAAGCCCCACACGTGTTGCCAAAGTGTACGAGTTAGGTGACCGCCCCTAAGGGTTGCCATTTGTACGGGTTCCGGTGATCGCCCCAAGGTTGCCAAAGTGTACGGATTCGGTGACAACCCTCAAGGGTTGTCATTTGTACGGGTTCGGTGACCGCCTTCAAGGGTCCTTTAGTTGAATCATGACATATTTCATTGTGTGAGGGCGTAGGAAGATTACGGTGGCCCTAGTGGCTTTTTAGTGAGCATTGTGCCTCCACACCGCTCCCTTATCCGAGCTATCAGTTAGGGTGTGAACTTCGGGATACATCATCGTCTCCTCGTGCCTCGGTTATTTCTTAGCTGAGCCCTTTACTTATGCACTTTACTTTGTGATAGCCATATTGTTTCATGTTATATATCTTGCTATCAGTTAGTTGTTTATCTTGCTTAGCATAAGTTGTTGGTGCACATAGGTGAGTCTAGTTGTTTTAGGTTTTGTGCTTGATTAATTAAATGTTAGTTTTATTCCACATTTGTTCAAGCCTAAACCGTAATTATTTTAAAGCGTCTATTCACCCTCCCCCCTCCCTAGATGACATCTATGTCCTTTCACTAAGCAATGATTGAGATTATAGGAACTCAATCCTAATTGTCCAGGAAGGTCGACATCACTGTAGCAGTTGCATTACCATCGCATGCATAAATCTAGGTACATCGTTACCTCTTAAATCCTTGATGGAGTAGCCATATCACCTCATCTAGCACCCCACTTATATACCTAGTATTGCAAGATTATTGAGTGATATCGTCGATGAGCAGGATATTTCTTAGATAATTGCTATCTGTCATGCCTAAGCCAAGCCCCAAACCTTCTAGCTTGGACATCGCCAATGTAAAGGAAAGGGGTGGAAAAGAACATGATGACAAAAGAAAAGAAAGGGATTGTCTAGGACACATCTAAATCTGGGTTAGTTATTGCACATCTAATCTAATTGACTAAATCAAACATTAAAAAAAACTTCACCTAAAATCAGTGACATAGAACTTAGATGTGCAATACTTAGGGCACATCTAGATGATCTTCAGCAAAATTAAAAAAATCGATCAAAACACGTGTGTAAATAACTAAATATGCAATACTTATAGCACATCTAGATATGCTTTAGCACATCACTCCCCGGCTGTAGACCATGTTCAATAAGGGTGTGTGTTTCACATTAGGTGTGGCATGCGCTTCGTTGTACAAAAGTGTGTGTTTCATATATTTATCTCGGTTTTGATGATTTTTCTTGTATTTTTCCCAATGGAAGTGGTCGCGCGACCTCAATTTTCATTACGCCAACTTATAACCTTTTACACTTCGTTCATGCAACAAACAGCAACACCAAAAGTGGCAGCATATATCCTCCTCATATATCTGGCTATTTTATAGGACGTTCTCTCGAAAATTTGCACGAAACAACATATCAAGCAAATAACCTTCTACTGGTAAGCACCAAGACCCCCCCCCCCCCCCCCAACACCACTGAACAGAGAACAACAAAACACTAAATATAGACAAACTGAAAAGCCACGCTGACGAAGCAACCCCATTCTCCCCACAGTCGGCCCTAGCCACGAGCACCACCATAGACATCGCACACCACTTGGGCCAGCCTCTTAGGCACTTCCTACGAATGTTTAGCACTCCTCTTTTCGGTAGAACACTTCCGTAAGAATATTTAGAACTCCTCTTTTATGTGGAACAGCCCAAAAATCCATTAGAAAGCATAGAGTAGAGATTACAACAATGATATCTTTAAGTAAAATGCTTTGATTTATTTTTTATAAAGACCAAAGTAAAGCAGCGCACCAAGGGAAACAACGACACGGTCTTTATCGGTATAGGTTGAGATCCCATTCTCACAAGATTAAAAAAAATGAACATTGGTTTTTGGAATTACCCAAGGAACTCCCCACGACAACAATGTTTGCCCGGCTCCGGTGAGAGGGAAACAAAACGGTGACATACCATCGGTTCACTTTAGTGTTTGTAGTCGTCGCTAGGTGATCTACGGACCTGTATGCTCTCCCTCTGCAACTTAATATAAGACATTCTTTAACACCATCATAGACTCTAAAAATGTCTGATAAACGGTTAACGAGGTAGTAATTTTTTACTTCTAAAATAATGTCCTTTGAACTGCCTTAGAGAGTTGACTAATAGATTGGAAGTTTTCAAGAAAGATGAACATTTCAATTTTATTATTGTGTTAAATAAACAAACATGTTCATGTGAACGTGTGGGCTAGTGGAAGAAACGAAAAATGCTAGACGTACGGACGTTTTACAGGTTAATTACGGGCTCTTTCCATTTAATTAAACCAAACCCCCCTGATTTCAGGTGGGTGGGGCCTAAAGCTACCCCTTAGTTCAATCACTGCTTGACACATTGAGTCCACTCCGTGTTACCCTGTAAAAGTTCCGTCGATGTAGCATTGTTGTGGAAGAAACACCAGTGGTGTGCACTGAAGAGCAGGAAACGCAGCTAGGAGTAGGAGTAGGAGCAGGAAGAAGAAGAGCAGAGAGCGAAAGCAGGGGTGCGCCGCGCGGGTCGCGCGCGGCCGCTGCATGCGGCATAGACCAGTCGTGCGGCAGTGAGCTACCCCCGCCCGCGGCGAGCCCGGTGGCGCGGTATAAGGATCGTGGGGCGCCCGCACCCCCACCTCGTCGTCTTCAACCAGCAGAGGGACCGCGAGGGCCTCCCTCCATCCCTACCCTCCATCCCCCATCCATGAACTCCTAGCCCCCACTCGCTCCCAGCTCCTGAGCTCGGCGCGCCACCAGCACAGCTCAGCCCACCACCACCACCACCACCACTACCACCAGCAGCAGCAGCGCGCGCCTCCCCTCCCCGCGCGCGCGCGCGGCCACGCCCACGCACGCACACGCACACGCCAAGGTAGCAAAGCGACCGAGAAGGAGGGGGAGAGACCGGCGGAGGCAGCCGGCGCCATGGCGTCCATGACGCTGGAGGACGTGAAGAACGAGACGGTGGACCTGGAGACCATCCCGGTGCCGGAGGTCTTCAGCCACCTCAAGTGCAGCAAGCAGGGGCTGAGCGGCACCGAGGCGCAGAACCGGCTCGCCATCTTCGGGCCCAACAAGCTGGAGGAGAAGACGGAGAACAAGCTGCTCAAGTTCCTCGGCTTCATGTGGAACCCGCTGTCCTGGGTCATGGAGGCCGCCGCCATCATGGCCATCGTGCTCGCCAACGGCGGCGGCAAGCCCCCCGACTGGCAGGACTTCGTCGGCATCGTCACCCTGCTCTTCATCAACTCCACCATCAGCTTCATCGAGGAGAACAACGCCGGCAACGCCGCTGCCGCCCTCATGGCCGGCCTCGCCCCCAAAACCAAGTGTCTGAGGGACGGCAAGTGGAGCGAGATGGACGCCTCCTTCCTCGTACCCGGCGACATTATCAGCATCAAGCTCGGGGACATCATCCCCGCCGACGCCAGGCTGCTCGAGGGCGACCCGCTCAAGGTCGACCAGGCCGCGCTCACCGGCGAGTCCATGCCCGTGAACAAGCACTCCGGCCAGGGGGTTTTCTCCGGGTCGACGGTGAAGCAGGGCGAGATCGAGGCCGTCGTCATCGCCACCGGCGTGCACACCTTCTTCGGCAAGGCGGCGCACCTCGTCGACAGCACCAACAACGTCGGTCACTTCCAGCAGGTGCTCACCGCCATCGGCAACTTCTGCATCATCTCCATCGCCGCCGGGATGCTGGTGGAGGTTGTCGTCATGTACCCGATCCAGCACCGCGCCTACCGCGACGGCATCGACAACCTGCTCGTGCTCCTCATCGGCGGCATCCCCATCGCCATGCCCACCGTGCTCTCCGTCACCATGGCCATCGGCTCCCACCGGCTGTCCCAGCAGGGCGCCATCACCAAGCGCATGACCGCCATCGAGGAGATGGCCGGCATGGACGTGCTGTGCAGCGACAAGACGGGCACGCTCACGCTCAACAAGCTCACCGTCGACAAGACGCTCATCGAGGTGTACGGCAGAGGGATAGACAAGGACACGGTGCTCCTCTACGCCGCCAGGGCGTCCCGCGTGGAGAACCAGGACGCCATCGACACATGCATCGTCGGCATGCTGGCCGACCCCAAGGAGGCCCGCGCCGGCATCCAGGAGGTGCACTTCCTCCCCTTCAACCCCGTGGAGAAGCGCACGGCCATCACCTACATCGACGGCAACGGCGACTGGCACCGGATCAGCAAGGGCGCGCCGGAGCAGATCATCGAGCTGTGCAGGATGCCCAAGGAGGCCGAGAAGAGGGTCCACGGCCTGATCGACCAGTACGCCGACCGGGGGCTGCGGTCGCTGGGCGTGTCGTACCAGCCGGTGCCGGCCAAGAACAAGGACAGCCCCGGCGAGCCGTGGCAGTTCGTGGGGCTGCTGCCGCTGTTCGACCCGCCCCGGCACGACAGCGCGGAGACGATCCGGCGCGCGCTGCACCTGGGCGTGAACGTGAAGATGATCACCGGCGACCAGCTGGCCATCGGCAAGGAGACGGCGCGGCGGCTGGGCATGGGCACCAACATGTACCCTTCCACGACGCTGCTGGGCGACAAGAGCACGGAGATGAGCGGGCTCCCCATCGACGAGCTGATCGAGAAGGCGGACGGGTTCGCCGGGGTGTTCCCGGAGCACAAGTACGAGATCGTGAAGCGGCTGCAGGACCGGAAGCACATCTGCGGCATGACCGGGGACGGCGTGAACGACGCGCCGGCGCTGAAGAAGGCGGACATCGGGATCGCGGTGGACGACGCGACGGACGCGGCGCGGTCGGCGTCGGACATCGTGCTGACGGAGCCCGGGCTGAGCGTGATCGTGAGCGCGGTGCTCACCAGCCGCGCAATCTTCCAGCGGATGAAGAACTACACCATCTACGCCGTGTCCATCACCATCCGGATCGTGGTCGGGTTCATGCTGGTGGCGCTGCTGTGGAAGTTCGACTTTGCGCCCTTCATGGTGCTCATCATCGCCATCCTCAACGACGGCACCATCATGACCATCTCCAAGGACCGCGTCAAGCCGTCGCCCACCCCCGACTCGTGGAAGCTCAAGGAGATCTTCGCCACCGGCGTCGTCCTCGGCACCTACATGGCCCTCGTCACCGTGCTCTTCTTCTACCTCGCCCACGACACCGAGTTCTTCCCGGTACTTCTTCTTTCTCCTCTCCTTCCCTCCGGCGATCGATCGCCTCCCTCCTCCTTCCCTCCAGGCTACAGGGATCAACCGACATGATGGATCGATCGATTGTAAGATAATATAAATGGAATGGAATGCAGGAGACGTTCGGGGTGAGGTCGATCCGGGAGAACGAGAAGGAGATGATGGCGGCGCTGTACCTGCAGGTGAGCATCATCAGCCAGGCGCTCATCTTCGTGACGCGGTCGCGGAGCTGGTCGTTCGTGGAGCGGCCGGGGGCGCTGCTGGTGATCGCCTTCTTCGTGGCGCAGCTGCTGGCGACGTGCATCGCCGTGTACGCCAACTGGGAGTTCTGCAAGATGCAGGGGATCGGGTGGGGGTGGGGGCTCTCCATCTGGGCCTTCACCGTCGTCACCTACATCCCGCTCGACATCCTCAAGTTCATCATCCGCTACGCCCTCAGCGGCAGGGCCTGGAACAACATCAACAACAAGGCAAGCCGCCATTCCCATCCTCCATCCATTGCCCACCAACTCCATTACAAGCTCTCTTCTCATTGATTGACCGTCCATGGAATGGAAAATGTCGCAGACGGCCTTCACCAACAAGAACGACTACGGCAAGGTGGAGAGGGAGGCGCAGTGGGCGACGGCGCAGAGGACGCTGCACGGCCTCAACCAGGGCAGCAACAACTCCGACCTCTTCGCCGACAACAATGGCTACCGCGAGCTCTCGGAGATCGCCGAGCAGGCCGCCAAGCGGGCGGAGGTGGCCAGGCTCAGGGAGCTGCACACGCTCAAGGGCCACGTCGAGTCGGTCGTCAAGCTCAAGGGGCTCGACATTGAGACAATAAACCAGAGCTACACGGTATGATCATCGACGACGACCAACCTCGTCAACGGCGATAGACAGGACAGGCAGCAATATCTACACCTTAAGTTTTTTTTTTTGCCCCCCTCTGCCTCCCGCCGAGAGGCGGAAGGCTTGGAGCGGGGAAGATTGGTTCAGATTTTCTCAGGGTTGTTATTTTTCTAACCTAGATGTTAAGAAGTTGTTGGTTATATTTGTATTTTGCAGTGGGGAGGGGGAAGAAGAGTGCCCTCTCTTCAGTATGTATAGGAGTACGGTTTTGGGTTCTTCTTTTGCTTGTAATCTGTAAGCTCTTCGATCTTGTTGCACAGCCAATGTTAGCTTGTTATGTGAAATAAACACTCATTCATACAAAGAAAGCCAAACTTGTACACTAGCAATTTCATCAATAAATAATAAGGGATCGACCACGCTCCTGGGGCGATGTTCACCAGACCGCGGAGATGAAATTGCTTCGAAATTGCTAGTAAACAGACTAGCCACAGAGCTATCTAAAAGAACTCACAGAGGTCCAGAGAAAGCAAATTTGCAACTCGGCTAAGCATGCGCCGCTCACCGGACTGACAGTGAAACCAAGCAGCATATGCTGTACTAACACAGACATGGCCTGTCCACTAACCACACAAGAAGGCCAATGAAGTAATGATGACGGATGATTCTTAATAGAAGAGCTCAAGATGAAGGTTGGCATTCACTTAACAATCACAATTATGAACAGACAACAATCATGAACGAGCAAACCAAGGACACTTAAACAATGCAATACCATACATATAAGCAGATGAATGCTCAGTATAGGTAAGCAGGAACCCTAAACAAAATCAGTTCGCTCCACGAATGCTCAGAAATAAGCACACGAATTTGCAACAATCCTCCAGCACCATGAAGACCATATTTAAGATACTAGCTAATAACACTATAATTCATATTTTTGGTCACCAGCTGTAGGCACCAGGTTAGGATTTCAAAACAGAACATTCCACAAGGGAGGATGTAGTTTGTACTGACTAGAGAAAGGCACGGCACTACGGCACATTTGTCAATGTGACATTTCTCAGCAAAACAAAAACAAACCAACGTGACATTTTAGTGTACGAATTACTGGGCATAGTATTTATAGTGGGGGTAGGGAATTGAGTTGATAACATTCAAGTGAAAGCATGGATAAAACTAAAAGTTAACTCAAAACTGTATAGCACACTCTGTATCTACAGCATGGCTATACAGTACATTCAGACTTGACATGTAAACAGGATACAAGACCTGGCCCTACTCAAAATATACTCCTCCCTTCCTAAATATGTGTCTTTACTCCCTCCGTTCCTAAATATGAGTCTTTTAGACGATTCCACTAATGGACTACATGCGGAACAAAATGAATGAATCCACATTCTAAAGTATGTCTATATACATCTGCATTTAGTCCCCTAATGGAACCTCTAAAAAGACTTATATTTTGAAACGGAGGGAGTATAAGCTAACTACTGTAAACACATGCTGGTATGGTAACCAATCATGCCAAAACATGTAGGACATGAAATACTTGAGCCAGTTTCAGTACAAATCAATAAAACAATCATTAAATCCAATCTCTCTCACTCTCTAGGTAGGCTACCACAACATATCTCCAGAAAAAACACTACAACTACACAAACATCAACTACGTACTACAATTACTATGCCCTTTGACCACTACAATGGCACAATACAAACAGAGGAACACAGAAATAACCAGCATCAGCACAACATAGTTGACCACATGGACCAAAATTAAGTCATGGAGACAATTTAACAAGGGAGAGATATAGCAAAGGTTCTTTACTTGGCACAGCATGGTAACATCGGTACACCAGAGTACAAGCAAACCCTCTCAACATGACGAAATTCATAACAAAAACATCCTGGAATCCACTTCCTAGCTTAGCTTGCATGATAAACAGTGAAACGTCCATAAAACAAAATGCAGATAAATCTTGGAACCATGGCTCCCCCACGCGGCGGCCGGTCCGGATCTAGAACCCGAGCTTGGTGCGGCGCCAGTGCCTGCGCTTCGCGTTGTACCTGAGCACGGAAGAGAGCCAATGGTGGGTCAGCACGCGGACGCCGGGCTGGATCGAAGAGGAAGAAGGAGCGAGGGGGGAGGGGGAGGAGGCAGCCGTTACCTGATGGTGTTGTCGGTCCGCATGCGGATCCAGTAGGGGATGGGGCGGTTCTGGCGCTGCTTCTTGGCCAGCTTCTGCTTGATGCGGAAGGTCTTGTGGGACGGCTGCGGGGAGGAGACAAGAAACGAACGGGAAGCCGGGTTAGAGGGAGGATGAAACGCTAGAGGAGAGGGTGGGACTTCATGGAAGGAGAGGAAGAGAGCGTACCATCGTCGCGGCGGAGACGAAGACGCAGCGGCGGCTTCGGCGGCGGCGGCGGGAGCAAAACCCTAGGTCCGTGAAAGGGTGGAGTGGTGGGCAGTGGGAAATATATAGTACAGACGCGTAGCGATTAAGGGTGGGCTCGTTGGGCTAGGCCTTGTCTTTCAGGCCCGGTCTACGCTTTCGGGGATTACAGTCACATTTAAGGCCCGCGAGCAAATCCAACGGTGGACAATCTGTTCATTATCCAAATGGATTAGACAGCTTTCTTATAAAGTCACTTGCACACGCAGCTCAAACTTATTTGGCGTCTTGTTTTAAACTGCCTGGAAGTATATGTGAAAAAGTTAAATTCGATGATCAATTTTTTTCTTATGGGGAAGCAAGAATGGCCAGCAAGTATATGTGAAAAGTTAAATTCGATGATCAATTTTTTTTATGGGGAAGCAAGAATGGCCAACGGAAATCACTATGGGTCTCATGGGACACTATGACGATGCCAAAATATGGAGGGATTAGCTTCAAGGATTTTGAATTATTCAACTTGGCCCTGTTAGGACACCCAGCATGGCGCGTTCTCTAGGTTCCAGAGACACTGAGTGCACATATAGTTAAAGCAGTGCACTTGCCTTTGTGAGAAATCATGGAAACATCGTTAGGCTCCTCTCCATCTAAAACATAGAGAGCCATAGTTGAAGGGCGAGCCATGCTAAAGCTTAATTTGATCATGCGAATAGTTAATGGTGCAACAACGAAAATATGGGGAGACAATTGGATACCGAGGACCGAAAGGCTCTGGCTAGTGGCAACCTTAGTATTAGACACTCCATAACTGGTGGCCGAACTATTGACTCGACTTCTTGTGAGTGGGACATGACAGAGTTAGAGCGAGTTTTCTTGCCCATGGACATACAAGCAATTTGTGCCATTTTCATCAACACGTCTCCGCAGACCGATATCTGGGCATGGCATCGCGAAAAATATGATAACTTCATTGTCTGCTCAGCGTACAGAATGATGGTGACAAAGAAAAAAGTTAGGGAGGATTGGATTGAAGCATACCTGTTGGAAATATGCCCTAAAGACGATAATAATGTTATATTTTTCATATTCATAACTAAGAGTTGATATTCTATGTTATAACTACTATGATCCTGGAATATGCGATTCAGTGAAAAGGTAAAAAATAATATGTTTATCATAAAATATTAATACATAGAAATGGATTTTACTTGAAAAATGCAACATAATCTAAAATAGCCATGTCACAGAGGAGAAACATTTCCTAAATTGTTATGAATAAGGTAGAAAAATCCTAAAGCTTGCAAGGGATCACTAAAAAAGACATAAAATTTGCCATGTTTGGAAAGACAAAAAAAATATGAATTTGCCATCTGATTTATCACGTCTAGAATTGCCATGTCACGGTTTCAATCACAAATGTCACATATAACAATGAGAAGAGGCAAAAAAACATGCAAAAAACTAAATTTACAATCTGACTATTAGAAACATTTCCAAAAATTGCCAAGTATTATACATCAAATAATCCATAATTTACATTCTAATCAGGAAAAAAAATTGACATGCGGACATTACATGTCAGATATCAAATGTTTGAAAATCATAAATTGGCTAGGTGGACATTACGAAAAATGTGAACTAGCCATGATTAGAAAAAAAATATTATATGACTTTGCCATGTGCGAAGAGGAGAAATATTTCTAAATTTGCCATTTGTAGAAACAAATTTATTTTGAAAAAACAAACCAAATCAAAATCACTATTAGAAATATTTCAAAAAATATGACATCACTATACACCAATAATCCAAAATTTGGCATATAACCATGATTTGTTTGCCATGTGGGCAATACGAAAAATGTGTAAATTTTTCCATGCAAGTAGTTTGAAACTTCATTTTTGCCTTGTGGACATTACGAAAAATGTGTAAAATTTTCCATGCAAGTAGTTTGAAACTTTATTTTTGCCTTGTGGACATTACGAAAAATGTAAACTTGCCATGTTTAGAAAACAAATATGATATGAATTTGTCATGTGAAAAAATATAATTTTTTATATATTTTCATGTTCATAAAACAACTTTACTTAGAAAAAACAAAACAACAACTAAAATTTTCCATGTGACTATTACAAACATTTCTAAAAATCCTAATTCGTGTACACCCCAAGAAAGCAAAATCTGTCATATAACAATGATTTGTTTTCCCACGTGGACATTACAGAAATGCGTAAACTTTGCCATATGACATGTTTGAAAATTCATAAATTTGCCATGTGGACATTATGAAATTGTGTGAACTTGCCATGTTAAGAAAGCAAACATGACATGATTTTTACCAGTGTATATACTAGATTTTCCACACTTGCAAATTCTGAAATGGTACGTGAATGTAAAAAATTACCATGCAAATTCAATCAAAAAATTACCCTAGTGACCATTTTGATGTTGTTTTTTTAGAATTGTCATGTACCTAGTACAAAGTTTTGCATATTTTTGTCATGTGAGAGGTGATTTTCTATGCATGGTGGTAGCTACACATGCATGATGACAGTTACAAACCCTTTGGCATAAATGCCTTTTTAGATATATGAGGTGTCGGGTTTCTTATGGCATTGGAAGAAGTGCGTTTTTGTTGTATAGAAATGACTTTTTATCACTTATGCTTATCATTTTTATTACCTTTTCGACACAAGTGCCTTTTTATTGTGTAGAAAGCGGTTTTTCTCACTTCTGTCAGTCTTTTTGCATGCTTTTTTTTGGCATAATGGCACGTTTCCTTGCCTAGCTGCTCCAAAGTCGCGATATTTTTGTTATAGAGTTATTTTTCCTATTCCAAAATAATTAGAGATAAAAATAGGGTAGGTGCGTAGCTACCATCATGGGTAGCAACTTATTTCCTATTTAACAAAAATTGACACGTAAATATGGGTTGACAACAAATACATCACATCTTAAAAAGATACAAAAAAGGAAAAACAATCTTTAAAAGGTTTCATAGTTTTGAAATTGCCATGACATGTATAACATTTCATATGAATTTACACATGATAGGAGGTTCAACTTCGTAGCTTTATATCGAGACATCCAGGATACAAACCAGGAGTAGAGAGTAGCAAGCACACCTTCTCGCTTGATAGGTCTCCAATATATCAATAATTTATGAAGTATGCATATCATATTTACCCATGTTTACAATACCTTTGATGCACTTTTATATAATTTAATGGAAATAACCTGGACTGATGCTATTTTCAGTAGAATTATAGTGATATTGTTTTTGTGCAGAAAATAAAAGTTTGAGAAATCATCCGAAACTTTTTGACGATTTTTTCTGGAATGAAAGGGACCGATGAAGCTTCGAAGGAATGTCAAAAGACCCACAAGGCATCTAGGCGCGCCTAGGAGGGATGGTCGCGCTAGATACCTTGTGGGACCCCTATGGCACCTCCTGGCTAAAGTCCAACGCTGAAAATCCCTATGTATTCAAAAGACCCCAAAAGTTAACCTATAACTTACGCTCCGCCGCCGCAAGCCTCTATTCCAAAATGATCTCATTCAAAGCCATGTTCCGGCACACTATGAGAGGGGTAAATCAACACCGGAGTCCATCTTCATCATCCCGGCGGTCTCCATGACAAGGAGGGAATAGTTCACCATCGGGGCTGAGGGTATGTACCAGTAGTTATGTGTTTGTTCGATCTCTCTCTCTCTCTCTCTCTCTCATTCTTGACATGGCACATTCTTGATGTATCATGTGCTTTGTTAATATAGTTGAATCATACGGTGTTCTTCCCTTGCTATCTTAATGTGATGAATTGAGTCTCTCCCTTTAAGGTTTTGTTATGTCGGGTTGAATATTGGATTTTAGATCACTTGATGTATGTCTTGCATGTGGATACCCGTGGTGACAACTAGGAGTTCTATTGATTCACTTGATATATGTTTTGGTAATCAACTTGCAGGAATCTGTGGTGGTATTGGGGTAATCAATGCATATGGTTTGATACACGTTCTTGTCCTACTTTCTCCGATAGAAATCTTGGGATACTCTTTGAAGTTCTTTGTGTGGATTGAATATGATGAATCTGAAATTGTTTGATGCATGTTGAATAATTAACTCATAGATACTTGTGGTGACATTAGAGTATCTAGGTGATATTAGTGTTGGTTGACGCATATCATAGGTGTTATTCTCGTACGGACTCTAGGGCTGTTTGTGGCACTTATAGTGTTGGAATTATGCCCTAGAGGCAATAATAAATATAGTTATTATTATAATTCCTGTATCAAGATAATCGTTTATTATCCATGCTATAATTGTATTGAATGAAGACTCATTTACATGTGTGGATACATAGACAAAACACCGTCCCTAGCAAGCCTCTAGTTGGCTAGCCAGTTGATCAAAGATAGTCAGTGTCTTCTGATTATGAACAAGGTGTTGTTGCTTGATAACTGGATCACGTCATTAGGAGAATCACGTGATGGACTAGACCCAAACTAATAGACATAGCATGTTGATCGTGTCATTTTGTTGCTACTGTTTTCTGCGTGTCAAGTATTTATTCCTATGACCATGAGATCATATAACTCACTGACACCGGAGGAATGCTTTGTGTGTATCAAACGTCGCAACGTAACTGGGTGACTATAAAGATGCTCTACAGGTATCTCCGAAGGTGTTAGTTGAGTTAGTATGGATCAAGACTGGGATTTGTCACTCCGTGTGACGGAGAGGTATCTCGGAGCCCACTCGGTAATACAACATCACACACAAGCCTTGCAAGCAATGTAACTTATTGTAAGTTGCGGGATCTTGTATTACGGAACGAGTAAAGAGACTTGCCGGTAAACGAGATTGAAATAGGTATACGGATACTGACGATCGAATCTCGGGCAAGTAACATACCGAAGGACAAAGGGAATGACATACGGGATTATATGAATCCTTGGCAGTGAGGTTCAAACGATAAGATCTTCGTAGAATATGTAGGATCCAATATGGGCATCCAGGTCCCGCTATTGGATATTGACCGAGGAGTCTCTCGGGTCATGTCTACATAGTTCTCCAACCCGCAGGGTCTTCACACTTAAGGTTCGACGTTGTTTTATGCGTATTTGAGTTATATGGTTGGTTACCGAATGTTGTTCGGAGTCCCGAATGAGATCACGGACGTCACGAGGGTTTCCGGAATGGTCCGGAAACGAAGATTGATATATAGGATGACCTCATTTGATTACCGGAAGGTTTTCGGAGTTACCGGGAATGTACCGGGAATGACGAATGGGTTCCGGGAGTTCATCGGGGGGGGGGCAACCCACCCCGGGGAAGCCCATAGGACTTGAGGGTGGCACACCAGCCCTTAGTGGGCTGGTGGGGCAGCCCAAAAGGGCCCTATGCGCCTAGGAAAGAAAATCAAAGAGAAGAAAAAAAGGAGGTGGGAAGGGAAGGAAGGACTCCCACCCACCAAACCAAGTCCAACTCGGTTTGGGGGGGGGAAGCCTTCCCCCTTGGACTCGGCCGACCCCCTTGGGGCTCCTTGAGCCCCAAGGCAAGGTCCCCTCCCTCCCACCTATATATACGGAGGTTTTAGGGCTGATTTGAGACGACTTTTCCACGGCAGCCCGACCACATACCTCCACGGTTTTTCCTCTAGATCGCGTTTCTGCGGAGCTCGGGCGGAGCCGTGCTGAGACAAGGTCATCACCAACCTCCGGAGCGCCGTCACGCTGCCGGTGAACTCTTCTACCTCTCCGTCTCTCTTGCTAGATCAAGAAGGCCGAGATCATCGTCGAGCTGTACGTGTGCTGAACGCGGAGGTGCCGTCCGTTCGGTACTAGATCGTGGGACTGATCGCGGGATTGTTCGCGGGGCGGATCGAGGGACGTGAGGACGTTCCACTACATCAACCGCGTTCACTAACGCTTCTGCTGTACGGTCTACAAGGGTACGTAGATCACTCATCCCCTCTCGTAGATGGACATCACCATGATAGGTCTTCGTGCGCGTAGGAAATTTTTTGTTTCCTATGCGACGTTCCCCAACAGTGGCATCATGAGCTAGGTTCATGCGTAGATGTCTTATCGAGTAGAAACACAAAAGTTTTTGTGGGCGGTGATGTGCGTTTTGCTGCCCTCCTTAGTCTTTTCTTGATTCTGCGGTATTGTTGGATTGAAGCGGCTTGGACCGACATTACTCGTACGCTTACGAGAGACTGGTTTCATCGCTACGAGTAACCCCGTTGCTCAAAGATGACTGGCAAGTGTCGGTTTCTCCAACTTTAGTTGAATCGGATTTGACCGAGGAGGTCCTTGGATGAGGTTAAATAGCAACTCATATATCTCCGTTGTGGTGTTTGCGTAAGTAAGATGCGATCCTACTAGATACCCATGGTCACCACGTAAAACATGCAACAACAAAATTAGAGGACGTCTAACTTGTTTTTGCAGGGTATGCTTGTGATGTGATATGGCCAACGATGTGATGTGATATATTGGATGTATGAGATGATCATGTTGTAATAGTAAATATCGACTTGCACGTCGACGGTACGGCAACCGGCAGGAGCCATAGGGTTGTCTTTATACTAACGTTTGTGCTTGCAGATGCGTTTACTATTTTGCTAGGGTGTAGCTTTAGTAGTAATAGCATGATTAGCACGACAACCCCGATGGCAACACGTTGATGGAGATCATGGTGTGGCGCCGGTGACAAGAAGATCGTGCCGGTGCTTTGGTGATGGAGATCAAGAAGCACGTGATGATGGCCATATCATGTCACTTATGAATTGCATGTGATGTTAATCCTTTTATGCACCTTATTTTGCTTAGAACGACGGTAGCATTATGAGGTGATCTCTCACTAAAATTTCAAGACGAAATTGTGTTCTCCCCGACTGTGCACCGTTGCTACAGTTCGTCGTTTCGAGACACCACGTGATGATCGGGTGTGATAGACTCAACGTTCACATACAACGGGTGCAAAACAGTTGCGCACGCGGAACACTCGGGTTAAGCTTGACGAGCCTAGCATGTGCAGACATGGCCTCGGAACACATGAGACCGAAAGGTCGATCATGAATCATATAGATGATATGATTGGCATAGGGATGCTTACCACTGAAACTATACTCAACTCACGTGATGATCGGACTTGAGCTAGTATAAGTGGATCATGAACCACTCAAATGACTAGAGAGATGTACTTTTTGAGTGGGAGTTTAGCGAATAATTTGATTAAGTTAAACTCTAATTATCTTGAACATAGTCTAAAGTCCACTTTGAATATATTTGTGTTGTAGATCATGGCTCACGCTACAGTCATCCTGTATTTTAATACGTTCCTAGAGAAAGCTAAGTTGAAAGATGATGGAAGCAACTTTGTAGACTGGGCTCGTAATCTTAAGCTAATCTTACAAGCTGGGAAGAAGGATTATGTCCTTAATGCTGCGCTAGGAGATGAACCACCCGCTACGGCTGATCAGGATGTTAAGAACGCTTGGTTAGCACGTAAGGAGGACTACTCAATAGTTCAATGTGCAGTCTTGTATGGCTTAGAACCGGGACTTCAATGTCGCTTTGAGCGTCATGGAGCATTTGAGATGTTCCAGGAGTTGGAGTTTATCTTTCAGAAGAACGCCCGGATCGAGAGGTATGAGACCTCTGATAAATTCTATGCTTGCAAGATGGAGGAAAACTCGTCTGTCAGTGAACATGTGCTCAAAATGTCTGGGTACTCAAACCGTCTAGCTGAGCTGGGGATTGAACTCCCGCAAGAGGCTATCACTGACAGAATCCTTCAATCACTGCCGCCAAGCTATAAAGGCTTTGTGTTGAACTACAACATGCAAGGGATGAACAAGTCTCCCGGCGAGTTGTTTGCGATGCTGAAAGTCGCAGAGTCTGAACTCCGTAAAGAACATCAAGTGTTGATGGTGAATAAGACCACTAGTTTCAAGAGAAACGGCAAAGGCAAGAAGGGTAATTCAAAGAAGAGTGGCAAGCCTGTTGCCAATCCGATGAAGAAACCCAAAGCTGGACCTAAGCCTGAAACGGAGTGTTACTATTGCAAGGGTATGGGTCACTGGAAGCGCAATTGCCCCAAGTATCTGGCAGATAAGAAGGCGGCCAAAGAAAAATCAGGTATATTTGATATACATGTTATTGATGTGTACTTAACCGGCTCTCGTAGTAGTGCCTGGGTATTCGATACCGGTTCTGTTGCTCATATTTGCAACTCGAAACAGGAACTGCGGAAAAGACGAAGGCTGGCGAAAGATAAAGTGACGATGCGCGTAGGAAATGGTTCCAAGGTTGATGCAATCGCCGTCGGCACAGTTTCACTTCAGTTACCATCAGGATTAGTGATGAACTTAAATCATTGTTATTTAGTGCCTGCGTTGAGCATGAACATTATATCTGGATCTTGTTTATTGCGAGACGGTTACTCTTTTAAGTCAGAGAATAATGGTTGTTCTATTTCTATGAGTAACATCTTTTATGGTCATGCACCTAATGTGAGAGGATTGTTCATATTGAATCTTGATAGTGATACGCATATACATAACATTGAGACCAAAAGAGTTAGAGTTAACAATGATAGCGCCATACTTTTGTGGCACTGCCGCTTAGGTCATATTGGTGTAAAGCGCATGAAGAAACTCCATGCTGATGGACTTTTGGAGTCACTTGACTTTGATTCACTTGACACGTGCGAACCATGCCTCATGGGCAAGATGACTAAGACTCCGTTCTCCGGAACAATGGAGCGTGCAAGTGACTTGTTGGAAATCATACATACCGATGTGTGTGGTCCAATGAGCGTGGAGGCACGCGGCGGACATCGTTATTTTCTCACCTTCACTGACGATTTGAGCAGATATGGTTATGTCTACTTGATGAAGCACAAGTCTGAAACATTTGAAAAGTTCAAGCAATTTCAGAGTGAAGTGGAAAATCATCGTAACAAGAAGATCAAGTTCCTACGGTCTGATCGTGGGGGTGAATATCTGAGTTTCGAGTTTGGTACTCACTTAAGACAATGTGAAATGGTTTCACAGTTAACACCGCCTCGAACACCACAGCGTAATGGTGTGTCCGAACGTCGTAATCGTACTCTATTAGAGATGGTGCGATCTATGATGTCTCTTACTGATTTGCCGTTATCGTTTTGGGGTTATGCATTAGAAACAGCTGCATTCACTTTAAATAGGGCACCATCAAAATCTGTTGAGACGACACCATACGAACTGTGGTATGGCAAAAGGCCAAAGTTGTCGTTTCTTAAAGTTTGGGGATGTGATGCTTATGTCAAAAAGCTTCAGCCTGAAAAGCTGGAACCCAAAGCGGAAAAGTGTGTCTTCATAGGTTACCCAAAAGAGACAGTTGGGTAAACCTTCTATCTCAAATCCGAGGGCAAAGTGTTTGTTGCTAAAAACGGAGCTTTTCTCGAGAAGGAGTTTCTCTCGAGAGAATTGAGTGGGAGGAAGATAGAACTTGACGAGGTTGTCGAACCTCTCATCCCTCTGGATGGTGGCGCAGGGCAAGGGGAAACCTCTGTCGTTGCGACGCCGGTTGAGGAGGAAGTTAATGATGATGATCATGAAACTCCAGTTCAAGTTTCTGTCGAACCACGCAGGTCGACGAGACCACGTGCTGCTCCAGAGTGGTACGGTAATCCCGTCTTATCAATCATGTTGTTAGACAACAATGAACCTGCAAATTATGAAGAAGCAATGGTGGGCCCAGATTCCAACAAATGGCTAGAAGCCATGAAGTCCGAGATAGGATCCATGTATGAGAACAAAGTGTGGACTTTGGAGGTACTACCTGAGGGCCGCAAGGCTATTCAGAACAAATGGATCTTTAAGAGGAAGACGGACGCTGACGGCAATGTGACCGTTTATAAAGCTCGACTTGTGGCAAAGGGTTTTTCACAAGTTCAAGGAGTTGACTACGATGAGACATTCTCACCCGTAGCGATGCTTAAGTCCGTCAGAATCATGTTAGCAATAGCTGCATTTTTCGATTATGAAATCTGGCAGATGGATGTCAAAACGGCGTTCCTTAACGGTTTCCTTAAGGAAGAGTTGTATATGATACAACCCGAAGGTTTTGTCGATCCTAAGAATGCTAACAAGGTGTGCAAGCTCAAGCGATCCATTTATGGACTGGTGCAAGCATCTCGGAGTTGGAACAAACGCTTTGATGAGGTGATCAAAGCATTTGGGTTTATACAAGTGGTTGGAGAATCTTGTATTTACAAGAAAGTGAGTGGGAGCTCTGTGGCGTTTCTAATATTATATGTGGATGACATATTGCTGATTGGAAACAACGTGGAGTTTTTAGAGAGCATAAAGGATTACTTGAATAAGAGTTTCTCTATGAAGGACCTGGGAGAAGCTGCTTACATTCTAGGCATTAAGATCTATAGGGATAGATCAAAACGCCTGATAGGACTTTCACAAAGCACATACCTTGATAAAGTTTTGAAGAGGTTCAAAATGGAACAGTCCAAGAAAGGGTTCTTGCCAGTTTTACAAGGTACGAGATTGAGTAAGACTCAGTGCCCAGCAACTGATGAAGATAGAGAGCATATGCGCTCCGTCCCCTATGCTTCAGCCATAGGTTCTATCATGTATGCAATGTTGTGCACTAGACCGGATGTTAGCCTGGCCATAAGTATGGCAGGTAGGTTCCAGAGTAATCCAGGAGTGGATCACTGGACAGCGGTCAAGAATATCCTAAAGTACCTGAAAAGGACTAAGGAGATGTTTCTCGTGTATGGAGGTGACGAAGAGCTCGCCGTAAAAGGTTACGTCGATGCAAGCTTTGACACAGATCCGGATGACTCTAAGTCGCAAACCGGATACGTATTTATTCTTAATGGGGGTGCGGTAAGCTGGTGCAGTTCCAAGCAAAGCGTCGTAGCAGATTCTACATGTGAAGCAGAGTACATGGCTGCCTCGGAGGCGGCTAAGGAGGGTGTCTGGATGAAGCAGTTCATGACGGATCTTGGAGTGGTGCCAAGCGCACTGAATCCAATAACCTTGTTATGTGACAACACGGGTGCCATTGCCTTAGCGAAGGAACCACGGTTTCACAAGAAGACCAGACACATCAAACGACGCTTCAACCTCATCCGCGACTACGTCGAGGGAGAGGACGTAAATATATGCAAAGTGCACACGGATCTGAATGTAGCAGACCCACTGACTAAACCTCTTCCACGGCCAAAGCATGATCAACACCAGAACTGCATGGGTGTTAGATTTATTACAGTATAATTCACATGATGATGTGAGGGCTAGATTATTGACTCTAGTGCAAGTGGGAGACTGTTGGAATTATGCCCTAGAGGCAATAATAAATATAGTTATTATTATAATTCCTGTATCAAGATAATCGTTTATTATCCATGCTATAATTGTATTGAATGAAGACTCATTTACATGTGTGGATACATAGACAAAACACCGTCCCTAGCAAGCCTCTAGTTGGCTAGCCAGTTGATCAAAGATAGTCAGTGTCTTCTGATTATGAACAAGGTGTTGTTGCTTGATAACTGGATCACGTCATTAGGAGAATCACGTGATGGACTAGACCCAAACTAATAGACGTAGCATGTTGATCGTGTCATTTTGTTGCTACTGTTTTCTGCATGTAAAGTATTTATTCCTATGACCATGAGATCATATAACTCACTGACACCGGAGGAATGCTTTGTGTGTATCAAACGTCGCAACGTAACTGGGTGACTATAAAGATGCTCTACAGGTATCTCCGAAGGTGTTAGTTGAGTTAGTATGGATCAAGACTGGGATTTGTCACTCCGTGTGACGGAGAGGTATCTCGGGGCCCACTCGGTAATACAACATCACACACAAGCCTTGCAAGCAATGTAACTTATTGTAAGTTGCGGGATCTTGTATTAGGGAACGAGTAAAGAGACTTGCCGGTAAACGAGATTGAAATAGGTATACGGATACTGACGATCGAATCTCGGGCAAGTAACATACCGAAGGACAAAGGGAATGACATACGGGATTATATGCATCCTTGGCACTGAGGTTCAAACGATAAGATCTTCGTAGAATATGTAGGATCCAATATGGGCATCCAGGTCCCGGTATTGGATATTGACCGAGGAGTCTCTCGGGTCATGTCTACATAGTTCTCCAACCCGCAGGGTCTGCACACTTAAGGTTCAACGTTGTTTTATGCGTATTTGAGTTATATGGTTGGTTACCGAATGTTGTTCGGAGTCCCGTATGAGATCACGGACGTCACGAGGGTTTCCGGAATGGTCCGTAAACGAAGATTGATATATAGAATGACCTCATTTGATTACCGGAAGGTTTTCGGAGTTACCGGGAATGTACCGGGAATGACGAATGGGTTCCGGGAGTTCACCGGGGGGGGGGCAACCTACCCCGGGGAAGCCCATAGGCCTTGAGGGTGGCACACTAGCCCTTAGTGGGCTGGTGGGGCAGCCCAAAAGGGCCCTATGCGCCTAGGAAAGAAAATCAAAGAGAAAAAAAAGAGGAGGTGGGAAGGGAAGGAAGGACTCCCACCCACCAAACCAAGTCCAACTCGGTTTGGGGGGGGGAGCCTTCCCCCTTGGACTCGGCCGACCCCCTTGGGGCTCCTTGAGCCCCAAGGCAAGGTCCCCTCCCTCCCACCTATATATACGGAGGTTTTAGGGCTGATTTGAGACGACTTTTCCACGGCAGCCCGACCACATACCTCCACGGTTTTTCCTCTAGATCGCGTTTCTGCGGAGCTCGGGCGGAGCCGTGCTGAGACAAGGTCATCACCAACCTCCGGAGCGCCGTCACGCTGCCGGTGAACTCTTCTACCTCTCCGTCTCTCTTGCTGGATCAAGAAGGCCGAGATCATCGTCGAGCTGTACGTGTGCTAAACGCGGAGGTGCCGTCCGTTCGGTACTAGATCGTGGGACTGATCGCGGGATTGTTCGCGGGGCGGATCGAGGGACGTGAGGACGTTCCACTACATCAACCGCGTTCACTAACGCTTCTGCTGTACGGTCTACAAGGGTACGTAGATCACTCATCCCCTCTCGTAGATGGACATCACCATGATAGGTCTTCGTGCGCGTAGGAAATTTTTTGTTTCCCATGCGACGTTCCCCAACATATAGGGATGACTCAATAGATTGATCGGAAAGGATAACTTTGAGGTGGTTTTGCTACCTACAACAATTTCATCTTATGTTCTCCTCTAGATATGAATTTTGGAGTGATTCTTTATTGCACATTGAGGGCTAGTTATATGATTCAATTATGTTAGCAATGTTGAGAGATTGCACTAGTGAAAGTGTGAACCCTAGGCCTTGTTTCCAAGCATTGATATATCATTTTGCTCATTGTTTACTACTTGTTCCCTCACCATTTTTTATATTTTCAGATTACACAAACCTATTTCTACCACGCATGTTGCACTTGTATCACCATCTCTTCGTCGAACTATTGCAATTATACAATTTACCATTGTACTGGGAAGAGATTACTTGTATTTGATTGTAGGGTTGTTTGAGAGAGACCATCTTCATCCTACATCTCCCACGGATTGATAAACCTTAGGTCATCCACTTGAGGGAAATTTGTTGTTGTCCTACAAAAATCTACACTTGGAGGCCCAACAACGTCTATAAGAATGAAGTTGTGTAGTACACATCAAGATCTTTTCTAGCGTTGTTGTCACGAAGATGAGTGCTTGAAGATATCTATTTAGATCTTGCAATTAAATATTTTAATTTCTTATTTTTACTAGTTTGGTTTATAAAAAGAAAAGTACAAAAAATGGAATTGAAGTTACATCAAGTTCTTTATCTTTACGATGTATTTCTTGAAAATGATGGATCGAATATTTGTGCCAAAGTGTTAGGAGAAGAGTTCAATAAAATGTTTGGCATAAAATCTGTGAACGATAAGCAAGATTAAAATGTTGTTAGTATGCTTTCCCGAGTATACATGATGCTAATGATATGCAATGCCACAAGCTTGGGGATTCTATGTTTGATGAAGATGATATGATATTTTTAGTCCCCCAAGTTTTGATGAAAAATTTTATTATGATGATAGCATGTCTCCTATTTATGATAATTATATTGATGAAAGTGGGTTTGGGAGAGTGTTAACTCTAGGTATTAGTGATCCCACTACTTTGGAGCGTGTTAAATCTTTTCATAATGACAAAATTGGGTTTGGAGAGGTCATGACTTTATTTAGTAATGATTCCACTATTTAGGAAGACGTTCTAATTTATTATGACAACGAAGTTGCTAACTGTGGTGATTATGGTGATGACATGTATGCTATAAAAGAGTAATAATAACCATGAAACGTGTCATCATGATTTTAATGCAAAATTTGGTTATGTCAATCAAGTATCTCATAATAGTTATTTTGTTGAGTTTGCTCCTACTATCTATACCTACTAATAAAACAAATATGTATTCTTGGTCCATCATATTATTTTACAAATAAAGTCCCTCACATTTATAAAAATTAACCAACTATCCATATAATAAGAAAAAGTGTCCACGTTGTTCTGAGGCATGAACATTTTGCAATGAATTCCAGCCCTATTAGGAAAACCTCTCCATATGCCCCGATCAAACACGCATGAGAGATCGATATATTGATTGCATCGCACAGCTCGACCGAATCAAAAAGAAAGAAGGCGTCAATCCCAAACGAAGTTACCCGCACCTGCGCCATTCGCCTTCTTTAATTCCTCACGCCCTCGCATAATGCAAGATGACGTGATTCCACTAAGGGACCTTTGAGGACGGTCGCCGAACCCGTACAAATGGCAACCCTTGGGGGCGGTCACCGAATTCGTACACTTTGGCAACCCCTGGGGCGGTCACCAGAACTCGTACAAATTGCTCGGGGCAATGTCCACAACCTAATTGGACACCCGAACGCTTGCCCGGAGCTCCACACCACAATGATTGAGCTCTGAGGCACCACCAACCGTTTGGGGCGCCAAAGCACCCAAGAGATACAAGCTTTAGGGTACCAAACATCAAAGAGTAATAAGCTTCTCAACTTTTCACTTCCACGTATCACCGCAGAGAACTCAAACTGATCCAACTAATGCAATGGCAAGAACACATGAAGTGGTCAAGTCCCTCACTCCCAAATTCCACCACAACAACAAAAGCTATGGAGGAATATGAGAGGAAGAACAAGGAGCTCACAAAGAACTCCAAGATATAGATCCAAGGGGTTCCCCTCGCATAGAGAAGAAGTGATTGGTGGAAATGTAGATTTAGATCTCCTCTCTCTTTTCCCTCAAGAACTAGCAAGAATCATTGGAGGGATTAAGAGTTAGCAAGCTCTAGAAAGGTCGATAATGGGGGCAAACACGAGCTCAAAAGATAAGGTTGAATGAGGAGAGGGGGGAAATCCAACCGTTACCCCCTCAACCCGCACAAAAGTGGTACTACCGCTCAAGAGAGCGGTACTACCATTCGGGCGGTAAAGCCATGTCACGCCCAAGATGCGACCCTATCCTCAGTTTGGCACGAAGGCCTCGTCAGGGATAGAAGCGCATCTCGTCGTGTCGCAAGAATGGATATCGTTACAAGTACATGTACTGAAAAGATGAGATATATAGAGAATTGGCTTACACTCGCCACAAGCTACATCAGAGTCACATCAGTACATTACATAAAAATCAAGAGTAAGAGCAGGGTCCGACTACAGACGAAAACAAACGACAAAAGAAGAACGACGTCCATCCTTGCTATCCCAGGCTGCCGGCCTGGAACCCATCCTAGATCGATGAAGAAGAAGAAGAAGAAGAAGAAGCAACTCCAAATGAACAATCAACGCGCTCGCGTCAAATAACCTTTACCTGTACCTGCAACTAGTGTTGTAGTAATCTGTGAGCCACAGGGGACTCAGCAATCTCATTTCCAAAGGTATCAAGACTAGCAAAGCTTAATGGGTGAGGTATGGTTAAGTGGTGAGGTTGCAGCAGCGGCTAAGCATATATTTGGTGGCTAACTTACGAGTACAAGAAAATAAGAGGGGGAAGATCTACGCATAACGGACGTGTCTACTGATGATCAAATGAATGATCCTGAACACCTACCTACGTCAGACATAACCCCACCGTGTCCTCGATCGGAGCAGGGGCTCACGAAAGAGACAGTCACGGTTACGCACACAGTTGGCAAGTTTTAATTAAATTAACTTCAAGTTATCTAGAACCAGTGTTAAACAAAGTTTCCACGTTGCCACATAACCGCGGGCACGGCTTTCCGAAAGATTGAACCCTGCAAGGGTGCTCCAACTAGTCCATCAAAAATTACCACAAGCCGCATAGAAACCCTCAATCACGAAGCTCGCGATCTCGTCGGATTCCCTAGTGGAAAACCTCAACTCTGAGATTACCCAAAGGATCACCGGAATCCCGATGCACAAGATATCTCGTCAAAGGTAAAACTAATCCAGCAAGGCCGCCCGGCGTGTTGACGATCCCGATAGGAGCCGCGTATCTCGTTCTCAGGACACGACGGATAAGCTACGCGTACGAGTGCCAAACCTCGAGTGCTCTGTTTTGGGCCAGCACCATCAGCACCGACCCTCCCTGTATTATGTGAAATTACTCCTCGGGTTCATGACGCCCTATGCTTTCAGTATTAACAAATTATTATGTTGGGAAAATGTAGTACCAATGTTGGGCCTTGCCAGACCAGCTTTAATCTAAAACGAATTATCAAGGGGGTCCCCATAACAACCCCGATCGTGTTAGGAGTGCTCGTTTATGGAACATAACACCGGTAGCCGAAACTAAGGGGGCAAAGGTGGAACAAAACACCAGGCTAGAAAGGCCGAGCCTTCCACCTTTTACCAAGTATATAGGTGCATTAAATTAAATAGCGTTTAATATGGTGGTATAACAAGGAACCCATGCTTTCACATGGAAGCAACTGCACCTGCAACTAGCAACGCTAACACAAGGTTAAGCAAGCGGTAACATAGCCAATCAGTGGTTTGCTAGGTCGAACAGGTCGAAGGTTGTCATGGCATTATTGAGAGGCTGATATTTAACATGTGGTAGGCAACGAGACATAATCGATAGAAGCGATAAAACTAGCATGGCAATGATAGTAATGGTATCTGGGGAAATGGTCATCTTGCCTGAGATCCCGCTTGGAAGAAGAATGCCTCCGTGAAGCAGACGAGCCAACGTAGTCAAACGGTCCTCACATCCGACACGCTTGTGGAACTCTATCGAGACGGAGGAAACCGGAAACTAGCATCAACACATGATATACACCACACGATGCAAGACACACATGATGCATGAACGGTCTAATGCAAAGCATGACAATCACAACAATCAAACACTACACATTAAGTGAAGCTCGATATGCACCGGGTTGCATATCGACGGAACTCCACATTTAATTTTTTAGTTCACTCCCGTTAATTTACACGACAATTTTTAAAATGTTGTTAACATGGCAAGGGGTGAAGCACAAATTAAACTACCTATCTAGGCATTTTAAATGAGACCGGAAACGACATATAGCATCTCCGAAATGACCCCACATGTTAAATCTTAATTCTGTCCAGATTTGTCCTAATCACATTTTAGGTTTGTTAAACGGCAAAACAAAGTAGTTCACGTGATTCTACTCGTCGTTCTGATCCATTTACATATATGGCACATCTCTAACGGAGCAACGGACAAATAGTTACGACCTAAACCGTTTTTAACACGTCGACACGCAAACCGACACAAACAACACGTTAACAGCCTTAAACATGCATGAGAGTTGGAAAATATTACTCTGCGCAAAATTCTAGTCAAAAACCATATATAACTCACTCCGATCGGATGCACGGTTTATAAACTACGCTCCTTTGAAAATCAATACCATTTTCTGAAAATAAATAAGATCGCAGGTTAAAATAAAATAAAATAAAACGTATGGGCCGAATCTATGCACTGGGCTGCAGCCAGTGGGAGCTTTGTGCCCACGCGCTTGGGCGTGCAAAACAAAAATCAAACATGGCACAGAAGCAAAAATAATAGGGGCAGTCCAGGTTTCGAACCCAAGACCTCCTTCGGTGTCCTAGCATGTGTCACCAGTGGGCTAGATATGTCCTTGTGCTACATAAAGCATTCGCCTAGTTATACCTAATACACATAGCTGGTGAATGACAACGCAAAACGCTGAAAAGTATATTGGACCCACTAGGATTCGATCCCTAGTCTAGGGGGTGTAGGTGCAACGCTGTGACCAGCTGAGCTACAATGGGTTCGTGATAAAAGTGGGTTCCTTCTGTAGATGAGCACACAACCATGCTGAATGTAAACCTGAACAAAACTGCATCTGAAACCGGGTATGTCTCTGTACCTTGCTGAAAGTAGCACGTACAGGGGCGACTTTGGCTGCTCTCCACGGGGAACTAGGGGCCAGCGGCGCGATGCTCCGGCGAAGACGACGAGCTGGGAGGCCGGGAATGGAAGGAAGACATCATCGGCATGATCTCGTGCAGGTGGAGGAGTCGCGGGGCTTGGGGATGACGCGGATCCGGGCAAGGGCGGCTCGAGCTCCATGGCCTGCGTTGGCTGCACCTGAAGATGCAGAGAAGAGAGAGATGCAGGGGCCGGCGCTGGCTCGGTGCTTCTCCCGCAACAAGACATACATGGGCGCGGTCGGCAGTCTCCCGTTCTTCTCCTGGTAGAAGAAACGAGCACATGGAGAGATGAGAAAAAGAGATGGGGGAACAGGGACAAAGGGCAAGGGAGGCGATCTCTGGCCTGCGTCCGGCGGCCGGCTCCGACACTGGTCGACGTTGGTGCACTACGCGCGACGGCGTCCTGGCGTTGCTCCGGATCCTCTTTGGATCGAGGCACGGGATGCGGGGACGAGGCGTTCCGTCCCGCAGCTGCTGGTATCCATTGGATCTCTAGATCCGACGGGCATAGATGGTCAACGGGCTCGCTTTGGGGATTGGCTGGATCAGATCGAGGGAGAGATGGAGGTTTGCCTGAGATGGATCCCGAGGGATTCCTTGAAGTGGCGGCGGCCTCAACGGGATAGATCCCTAGATTTTAGGGTTTGTCCAAAATAGGCTAGGAGTGGGGTATTTATAGGGAATAGGGTAGGTTTAGCTATTTTTAGCCTGCTCCGAGCCGTTCGATCACGATCGGACGGCTCTGATCATCGGGTTAGGTTCGTTGGGTTGTGTAGGGTGGTTATCCGGAGACGAGAGGGAAAACAGGCGGCGCGGCAACGCAATTTAAAACATCGGGACACGTCCGACGATAGACTGAATACGGTGCCGCTACGGTCGACCGTTCGGGTACCAGACGGTCTCCGATCGCGACAAAATTTGACAGGCGGCCTAGCTATATTAAAATAAGACCGCACGTCAAATCTCAACACGATCAGAGAAAGTTTTACGCACACTTTTAAAACAGGGTTTCGAACGATGCCGCAGGCGCTTGCGAGTGCGGTCGGGCTCAGAACGGACAACTACGAGAACCGGCAACTAACAACGGATGCAACTTTTGAAAACTGGCGGCAACGGAGATGCCGATGCAATGCAGATGATGCGCATGATGCGATGAAGATGCGACAAAAGAAAATAGACACACGACGAAAACGGAATAGAAGGGGAATCTTCTGGAACGTCGGCATCGGGTTGTCACAAGCCAGCCACATAGTGCAATGGCAAAGGACAAGAGGCGGTAGTTCCGCCGGAGCGGTACTACCGCTCTCTCCAATGGTACTATCGCTAGGGTTGCAATGCAACAACCCACGAACGCAAAGAGGAAGGAGGGACGAAGGCAGTTCTGCCTAAGCGGTACTAGCGCTGCCCAAATCGATACTACTGTAGATAAGAGGTAGTACCGCTTCCCAATTCTGCTCTTAGTACGCTGAGGGTTCCAGGCCTAGAAGGAAAGGTAGTACTCGTGCGGTAGTAACACGCGGTACTACTACTCGGGAGCGGTACCACCGTCTCATACTATCGGCCAGAAACCACTCAGTCCGACATGAAAAATGTCGAGACACAGAAGCCAGCGGTAGAGTGCGTGACACTGGGCAAGGGCACTATCGTTCTTAAGCGATACTGCCGCTGCCCAGAGCGGTACTACCACAGATAATAGGTAGTACCGTTGCCTTGCGCGGTACTACCGCTTGGTTCCTTCTGGACTAGAACAAAAGCAACAAATGAGTGCAGGAACACCAGAGTGGTACTACCACTTATAGAGATAGGTGGTACTAATGCTATACAACATGGTACAACCGCTTGGTACCTTTAGAACCAGAACAAAAGGATACTAATGAGCAGGAACACGAGAACTGCCATAATTTGTGCAAATGAGCTCCGAATTGAGCAAACTCAAGCTTGTTATAATAAGAAGAGGCGGTATAAAAATGCCAATGATATAGATATGTGAAACCACTATGAATGAAGAACAGGCAAAAATTCCAACATAAAAAACATCATAGAAGATGCATATGGACTCCGTTTTTTATGAACTCGAACTTGTCATGAAGATGACCATAAGCTCTAAAACTCACAAAGAGAAACACCAAAACAAGAACCAAGAAAGATGATCAAGGATACAAATGGTTTGAGCTCTCAACGAACGATACGATCAAGATACTCACTTGAGAGACCTCCTTGATAGTACGACAATCGATCCTATAACCCGGTCTCCCAACTATCACCATGAGACCATTAAAATTGAAAACCTATCAAGGGCAAACATATACCTTGCACACGGTCCACCTCACGTAGATGATAACGATCTTGACTTCCTCAATACAGACCACCTTTCTTGATTGTGTTGGCCTAATGAAGATTAGTTGATTGCTCCCCCATACTCCACTACGGGTGAGCCACTCTTCGACACATCTTCACATGTCCATTATCACCACAATGGATGAAAAGCTTTGAGAATGATCTCTTCGTGATGCTCCACTTGAACTTGGACACCGCAATCTTGATGACGATTACCACCTGATGTCATACTCCATGGGTTGTATGAGATCTTCCTCTTGACACAATCCCATGGAAACATACCTAACCCTACATAGAACTCTCAGTAGACCATGGGTTAGTACACAAAGCGTACTGGACAATGCTTACCATACAATGGGATCACTTGATCCCTCTCGGTACATCTTATACGCTTTGTGTATTGATCAGCTTGATTCACTCTTTGACTCAGTCTTGATCAACCCTGTATCTCATCTTCTCTCTTCATGAACATGATGTCTTGAAGGTAAACATGAATGTTCACACAATCTTCTTCTTCAAGACATGCTTGCAATAAGCTCAACTCTCACATGACAAATCTTTGGATAAAACCTTGAATGCCACCTTGGTCACCATATAAACTCTTTGTATAAAACTCAAGAAGTGTCTATGGACAAATCCTTCGAATATAACTCAAGGCAACCATTAGTCAATAGGGATTGTCATCAATTAACAAAACCACACATGGAGAAATATGCTCTAATAGGTATGCCAAAGGCTCCCAAAGCCAATATTACAAGAAGTCTCAAGAATCTAAGCTTGGGGATGCTACGCATCCCACCTCTCTTCGTCAACAACTACCGGTTAGCCTATGGCGATCCTAGATTCTATTTCTGTTGGAAATATGCCCTAGAGGCAATAATAAATTAGTTATTATTATATTTCTTAGTTCATGATAATCGTTTATTATCCATGCTATAATTGTATTGATTGGAAACACAATACTTGTGTGGCTACATAGACAAAACACTGACCCTAGTAAGCCTCTAGTTGACTAGCTCGTTGATGAAAGATGGTCAAGATTTCCTGGCCATAGGCAAGTGTTGTTACTTGATAACGGGATCACATCATTAGGAGAATCATGTGATGGACTAGACCCAAAACTAATAGACGTAGCAGGTTGATCGTGTCATTTGTTGCTACTGTTTTCTGCGTGTCAAGTATTTGTTCCTATGACCATGAGATCATATAACTCACTGACACCGTAGGAATGCTTTGTGTGTATCAAACGTCGCAACATAACTGGGTGACTATAAAGATGCTCTACATGTATCTCCGAAGGTGTTCGTTGAGTTAGTATGGATCGAGACTGGGATTTGTCACTCCGTGTGACGGAGAGGTATCTCGGGGCCCACTCGGTAATACAACATCACACACAAGCCTTGCAAGCAATGTGACTTAGTGTAAGTTGCGGGATCTTGTATTACGGAACGAGTAAAGAGACTTGCCGGTAAACGAGATTGAAATAGGTATGCGAATACTGACGATCGAATCTCGGGCAAGTAACATACCGAAGGACAAAGGGAATGACATACGAGATTATATGAATCCTTGGCACTGAGGTTCAAACGATAAGATCTTCGTAGAATATGTGGGATCCAATATGGGCATCCAGGTCCCGCTATTGGATATTGACCGAGGAGTCACTCGGGTCATGTCTGCATAGTTCTCGAACCCGCAGGGTCTGCACACTTAAGGTTCGACGTTGTTTTATGCGTATTTGAGTTATATGGTTGGTTACAGAATGTTGTTCAGAATCCCGGATGAGATCACGGACGTCACGAGGGTTTACGGAATGGCCCGGAAACGAAGATTGATATATAGGATGACCTCATTTGATTACCGGAAGGTTTTCGGAGTTACCGGGAATGTACCGGGAATGACGAATGGGTTCCGGGTGTTCACCGTGGGGGGGGGGGGACCCACCCCGGGGAAGCCCATAGGCCTTGGGGGTGGCGCACCAGCCCTTGGTGGGCTGGTGGGACAGCCCAAGAAGGCCCTATGCGCCAAGGATAGAAAATCAAAGAGGAAAAAAAAAGAGGTGGGAAAGGAGAGAAGGACTCCACTTTCCAATCCTAGTTGGACTAGGATTGGAGGAGGACTCCTCCTCCCTTGGTGGCGCAGCCCTTGGGGCTCCTTGAGCCTCAAGGCAAGCCTCCCCTCCCTCCTCCTATATATATGGAGCAATTAGCGCTGATTTGAGACAACTTTTAAGTTAGTCCGACCACATACCTCCACGGTTTTACCTCTAGATCGCGTTTCTGCGGAGCTCGGGCGGAGCCCTGCTGATATTAGATCACCACCAACCTCCGGAGCACCATCACACTGCCGGAGAACTCATCTACCTCTCCGTCTCTCTTGCTGGATCAAGAAGGCCGAGATCATCGTCGAGCTGTACGTGTGCTGAACGCGGAGGTGCCGTCCGTTCGGCACTAGATCGTGGGACGGATCGTGGGACGGTTCGTGGGACGGTTCGCAGGGCGGATCGAGGGACGTGAGGACGTTCCACTACATCAACCGCGTTCACTAACGCTTTTGCTGTGCGATCTACAAGGGTACGTAGATCGGAAATCCCCTCTCGTAGATGGACATCACCATGATAGGACTTCGTGCGCGTAGGAAATTTTTTGTTTCCCATGGGACGTTCCCAACAATTTCTTCACTTGATATGTGCTATTCTTGGAGTGCCTTTTGTCTTCTTTGACGTTTGAAATAAAACTCAGACCTGACAACGTTTATTGAGAGAGAGTCCTCACGTAGCTACTTAATCGTTTGACTACTCATTGATCTTCACTTTTATCTTTTGAGAGTAGTTTGATGTTTACTCTTGTGCTTCACTTATATCCTAAGAGTAAATTTTGAAAGAACGAAATATCATAAATATGAAATTATCAATGTGCTTTATGCTTAGTAGTAGTTTCACGTTTGGTTTAGAAAGTAAAATCTATTGAAGTTTGACAATTCCAATATTGGTCGTACAAGCAATTCATTAATGACTAGTATAAGGAAGAGAACTTTCACATACAAATACATTATCTTGGACATTTTTTATGATTGTGAATACGCATTAATTATTTTCAACCTTGATCAAATTGTTGAAGTTGGACAAGGAAGACAAAGTAATGAGTTATGTTTGGTATATTTGCATAAAAGTTATATTGTTATGGATCATCCAACATGTGGTGCATGTTTAGAACCTTTTGCTAGCGAGAACTTCGTACTAAGTAGAGATATTAATTGTGCATCCCAATCCTTGAGCCAAGTTTCTTCCATTAGAGTACACTATACCTACCTATATATGGTGTTTCACTTCCATTCCAAGTAAATTTGCACGTGCCACCTCTAAAACCTTCAAATAAACATCCGTTTTGTGTGTTTGTACCACTCATGGAGCGATCGATGTGATCAGTATCTTTCATGCTAAGCGGGTTACTATCATGATGAGTTAATTCCCTTGTCATTGCATGAGAGAGGCTAGTAAAAAGGATGCCGAGTCCTGCATAATACAAAAATAAATAAACAAGAACTCCCCCTGGAAAGTTGATTCTTTGGAGGGCACCCGTGGATACGACTAGCCATTAATGTGTTTGAATGGTTTAGGGGGGGTAAAATTACAATTCTATTTGTGAACCGTCAATAATGTGATTAGCATGGAAGATATTGAAATACCTTGTCGTAGTGTTGACAGGAAAGGCACACCAGCCAAAATATATTGATCTCTGTTTTAAGCAATGAGGACTCGCACGTGTGCAAATCACTACTTCCCTATGCGAAGAGACAATCTATTTACTTTTATGTTTTATTATTTTTTATGTTGAGCGAACTTCTTATTCCAACCTCAATCTATTAGTTGGCAAACATGATGTGGTGGGGAAAGATCCACACATATATATCCAGTCAAATATATTTGATCAGGACTCATTATTGTTGATAATTTTCTTTATGATAAGTGCCTTGGGAGTTGAAACATTAAGCCCCTATCTTTATATGTGTTCGATGGATGTTGTTTGTTCTAAAAATATGCTTTGAGTATTAACATTCATAGGAAGACAATATGATAATTGAATATGTGGAGCTCCTACTTAGACTTTGCTGGAAATAAGATGCATTGAAATTGTTTGATGACTAAGAACATAGGTTGTTAAGTTTCAAGAGAATGTATTGTTTAAACCATGACATGTGAATTGATTGTGACTTTATCATGATGAGTTTTATGAGAAATAGTTGTTGGTTATGATGCTAGAAAAGTGACTGAAATTATCATTGATCAAAAGTATTCTCTATGATAGCATTCACACTTCATAAATTACTTATTTTATCATTTACCTACTCGAGGATGAGTAGGAATTAAGCTTGCGGATGCTGATACATCTCAAACACATCGATAATTTATGAAGTATTCATGCCATATTTACCCATGTTTATAATGCTATTGATGCACTTTTATATGGTTTAATGAAACTAACCCGGACTGATGCTATTTTCGGAAGAATTACTGTGGTGTTGATTTTGTGCAAAAAATAAAAGTTCGAGGAATCCCCCGAAACTTTTTGACAATTTTTCTCGAAGGAAAGGGATCGAGGAAGCTTCAAGGGAGTACCAAAAGACCCACAAGGGCCCCACAAGGCATCTCGGTGCGCCTAAGAGGGGTGGTCGCACAAATACCTTGTGGAACCCCTCTGGCACCTGTTGGCTTGATTCTAATGCTGAAAAATCCTATATATTCAGAAACCCCCAAAAGTTAACCTATAACTTCCGCTCCGCCGCCGCAAGCCTCAGTTCCGAACCGATCTCATCCGGAGCCCTGTTCTGGCACCCTGTCGGAGGAGGAAATCATCACCGGAGGTCATCTTCATCAACCCGGCGGTCTCCATGATGAGTAGGAAGTAGTTTACCCTCAGGGCTTAGGGTATGTACGAGTAGTTATGTGTTTGACCTCTCTCTCTCTTTTTCACCCCCCTCCCTCCCTCTCTCTCTCTCTCTCTCGCACAATCTTGATGTATCACGGGCTTTGTTAGTATAGTTGAATCATATGGTGTTCTTCCCTTGCTATCATGATGTGATGAACTGAGTCTCTCCCTTTGAGGTTTTGTTATGTCAGATTGGATATTGGATTTTAAATCACTTGGTGTATGTCTTGCATGCGGATACCTGTGGTGACAATGGGGTGTTCTATTGATTCACTTGATATATCTTTTGATAATCAACTTGCAGGTTTCCATGGTGACATTGGGTAATATGTGCATATGGGTTGTTACACGTTCTTGTCCTAGTTTCTCTGATAAAAATCTTGGAGGGTACTCTTTGAAGTTCTTTGCGTGGATTGGATAAGATGATTCCAAAATTGTTTGATGCATGTCAAATAATAAACTCACGGATACTTGTGGTGGCATTGGAGTATCTAGATGACATTAGAGTTGGTAGATGTGTATGATAGGGGTTATTCTAGTACGAGCTCTAGGGTTGTTGGTTACACTTATAGGGATATCTCAATAGATTAATTGGAAAGGATAACTTTCAGGTGGTTTTGCTACCTACAACAATTTCATCTTATGTTCCCCGCTAGATATGAACTTTGGAGTGATTCTGTATCGCACGTTTATATGATTCAACTATGTTAGCAAAATTGAGAGATTGCACTATTCAAGTCGTGATAATGTATACAAAACATGATCATCTCCATCACATATATCACATCATACCTTTGGCCATATCACATCACAACATGCCCTGTAAAAGCAAGTTAGACGTCCTCTACTTTTTTGTTGCAAGTTTTACGTGGTCACTATGGGCAACTAGCAAGAACCGTTTGTCGGGGGGATAACCCCGGGGTAGGCTCATCAAGCCTGCTCCTTCATTTCCGGCCCAATAGACATGAAGATATGGAGATTCCCAAGGCCCAAGTCTTCTAACCGGCTAGGCCTCGCCTGCCGGCTGGACGACGAGGCGGCCACCTTTCTGGCCGGTCAGGCATCCCCTGTCGGCTAGAATGCAGTCGGCCTCCCCTTCAGAGCCGGCCTGGTCCCGCCACCCGGACTAGGGAGGAGGCGGCCACCCGCGAGCCTGCTACCGACCGAGGATCACGAGTCACATCAGATCGTAGGTCAGGAAAAGACCTCACGATTAAAGGTAGCTACGCGTTAGCAAAGGTACTAGATCGGGGCGCCCGGTAGGTACGAGCGTCGGCGGCCACGCCGCTGACCTACCCCGGCTTTGATCCATCACCTAGCCTGATGTCGGACCGTCACACTCCCACTCCATTACTGCACTCGGCGTGGGGAACAATGGAGGCGGTCATACTGCCTGCCCATGAAGAATCTTTCGGGGCGACGCTTGACGTACAACACGTGCTCAGCGTCAACCTTACGCGGGAGCCCCATTGGCCAGCCGGCGGGTCCCACAGGTAAACGAGACCATGCAGCCGGCGAGCCCCTCATCGACAAGACAAGACCCTTGTGCCCCCCTGGCCAGCCGGCGAAGCAGCCAGCCGGGTCCCACGCTTGTACCCTTTATCCATATTGTAGGCCGGCGGGTTCGTCTATAAACCCCCCCGGTCGCCCCCCATGCAGAGGGGCCGATCACTTACCAGTCATTCAACACTACACTCCCACCAACCAACACAGAGCGAGGTAGAGACGAGCCGACTGCTCCCCTCTTCCTCCTCCCAACACAGCTCCAGGAGCAACATTGTACTCTGTTCCCATACATCAAACACACAAGCAGGATTAGGGGTATTATCTCTATGGAGAGCCCTGAACCTGGGTACATCGTGCGTCCCATGCGTGTACCAACCTCATTCCCAGCGCCCACCTTTGTACCTTCGGTTCTCACCGACTTTAGCCTACCTATGGCATATGTTGTGAGTATTCACCGGCACCTTTCTTACCCACACAAAGTCACAATGGTGATATTAAAGTTGCTATTTAACTTTTTACAAGGACCGCCTCTGTCAAATCCGATTCAACTAAAGTGGGAGAGAAAAACACCCGCCGACCATCTTTATGCAACCAAGCTACATGTCAGTCGATGGAATCGGTCTCTCATACGTGAACGAGTAAGGTTGGTCCGGGCCACTTCATCCCACAATACCGCCGAATCAAAAAAAGACTAAGGAAGTGTGCAATATGAGCATCAACGCCCACAAACACTTTGTGTTCTACTTGTGCATGTTATCTACGCATAGATCTAGCTCGTGATGCCACTGTTGAGGAATGTTGCATGGGAAACAAAAAATTCCTAGGAATACCCAAGATCAATCTATGGAGATCAACAACTATGAGAGGGGAGTGCATCCACATACCCTTGTATATCACTAAGCGGAAGCGTTAAGAAATGCGATTGATGTTGTTGAACGTCTTTGCGATCGAATCACGATCCATCCCGCTATCCAATCACAGTTCACCCCAATCTAGCGCTGAACGGACGACACCTCCGCGTTTAGCACACGTAGATATCGATGGCGCCTTCACCACCTTGATTCAGCAAGCAAAGGTGAAGTAGAAGCTGAGTTCTCTGGCAGCACGATGGTGTGGTGGTGGCGGTGGTGGTGTGATCTCGGCAGGGCTTCGCCAAGCACTACCATGATCATGACGGTGGAGAAGTACTACGATAGATAGATGAGGGTTGCGTCATGGCCTTCAGGTGCACCTGCCCTCCCTCTCCTCTAGTATATATAGGGATGAGGGAGAAGGGGTAGAGCCCTAGGGTTTCCTCTATGGTGGGGCGGCGACCAAGGTGCCTTGCCCCCCCAAGGAGAGTCGACGGTGGCCACCTCTGGGCCAGCCCCAGCCCTTGGTTAGATGGGCCTTAGGTGAGAGGGGCGCCCAACCTACCAGGGGTTGGTGCACACCCGTCTCAGCCCATGTGGCCTCCGCGGGCGGGTGGACCCCGGATCCCTTCGGCACTCCCGATACATTACCGGCGAAGCCCAAACTCTTTCCACTGACCAAAACGGAACTTCATATATATCATTCTTTACCTATGAACCATTACGGAGCTCCTCGTCATGTCCGGGATCTCATACGGGACTACGAACAACCTTCGATCACCAACATAATAACTCAACAATACTATATCGTCATCGAATGTTAAGCGTGCGAACCCTGCGGGTTCGAGAACTTTGTAGACATGACCAAGACACCTCTACGGTCAATAACCAACAGTGGGACCTATATGCCCATATTGGTTCCAACATATTCTATGAAGACCTATATCGGTCAAACCACAATGGCAAGGATTCAGTCAATCCCGTATGCAGTTCCCTTTGTCCATCGTTGTGTTACTTGCCCAAGATTCCATCGTCGGTATCTCCATACCTAGTTCAATCTCGTTACCGGCAAATCTCTTTACTCGTTCCGTAATACAAGACCCCGCAACTAACTCCTTAGTCACATTGCTTGCAAGCTTATTTTGATGTTGTATTACCGAGTGGGCCAGAGATACCTCTCTGTCATACGGAGTGACAAATCCCAATCTCGATCCATGCCAACCCAACACACACCCTCGGACATACGTGTAGATCATCTTTATAATCACCCAGTTATGTTGTGACGTCTGATACACACAAGGCATTCCTCCGGTGTCAGTGAGTTGCATGATCTCATGGTCTTAGGAACAGATACATTGATATGCAGAAAGCAATAGTAGTAAACTTAGTGATACGACCAAATGATATGCTTATAGTTTGGGTGTTGTCCATCACATGGTTCTCCTAATGATGTGATCCTGTTATCAAATGACAACTCATGTCTATGTCTAGGAAACCTTAACCATCTGTTATCAACGAGCTACTCAAGTAGAGGCTTACAAGGGACGTTGTGTTGTCTATGTATCCACACATGTATTTGTGTCTCCAATCAATAAAATTATCATGAACAAGGAAATATAATAATAATCACTTTATTATTGCCTCTAGAGCATATTTCCAACAGTCTCCCACTTGCACTAGAGTCAACAATCTAGTATTACATGGTATTGAATCTAACACCCATAGAGTTCTCGTGCTCATCATGTTTTGCTTGTGGAAGAGGTTTAGTCAATGGATCTGCAACATTCAGATCCGTATGTACTTTGCAAATGTTTATATCCTCCTCCTTAATATAATCGCGGATGGAATTGAAGCGGCACTATATGTGTCTTGTCCTTTTGTGAAACCTTGGTTCCTTGGCTAGAGAAATGGCATGAGTGTTGTCACAAAACAGGGTCATTGGATCCAGTGCAATCGGCACAACTCCAAGATTCGTCATGAACTACTTCATCTAGACACCTTCCTGCAATGCTTCCGAAGCAACTATGTATTCCGCTTCACATGTAGAATAATCTACAATACTTTGCTAGGAACTGCACTAGCTTACCGCTCCACCATTCGGAATAAATATGTATCCGGTTTGAGACCTAAAGTCACCCGGATCTGTGTCAAAGCTAGCATCGATGTAACTCTTTATGACAAGCTCTTGATCACCTTCATAAACGAGAAACATCTTCTTAGTCCTTTTCAGGTACTTAAGGATATTCTTGACTGATGTCCACTGTTCCACTCCTGGATCACTTTGAAACTTTTTGGTCATACTTATGGCAAGGCTAACATCTAATCTTATGCACACCATCACATGCATGATAGAGCATATGGCTGAGGCATAGGGGATGACACTCATCTTCTCTCTATCCTCTGTAGTCGCTCGGCATTGAGTCTTAGGACCTTTTCGGTAATCACCCACTCCTGAAATCTGCGGAGTGGGGAAACTGCAACTCCGCCATTTTGAACTGCAGCTCCGCCAACTCTTCACCCGGAGTTGTGGAGCGGAGCCATACCTAACAGTGCCTTACTCAACTTCACACCTTGCAGGACATGCAAGAACCCCTTCTTGGATTGATCCATTTTGAACTTCTTCAAAACCTTATCAAGGTATGTGCTTTGTGAAAGTCCTATTAAGCGTCTCGATCTATCTCTATAGATCTTGATGCCTAATATGTAAGCAACTTCTTCGAGGTCTTTCATTGAAAAACTCTTGTTCAAATATATCTTCATGCTTTCCAAAAGTTTATTTTTTCCATTCAGCAATATGTCATCCACATATAATATTAGAAATGCTATAGAGCTCCCACTCACTTTCTTGTAGATACAAGCTTCTCCATAAACTTGTGTAAACCCAAACACTTTGATAACCTCATCAAAGCAAAGATACCAACTCTGAAATGCTTGCACCAGTCCATAAATGGATCGCTGGAGCTTGCATAATATGTGAGCATTCTCTGGACTGACAAAACTCGCCGGGTGCATCATATACAACCCTTCCTTAAGGAAACCATTAAGGAACGTTGTTTTGACATCCATCTACCAGATTTCATAATTGAAAAATGCAACTATTGCTAACATGATTCTGAAGGACTTAAGCATCGATACGGGTTAGAAAGTCTCATCGTAGTCAACTCCTTGAACTTGTGAAAACCCCTTTGCAACAAGTCGAGCTTTATAGACGGTGACATTATCGTCCGCGTCAATCTTCCTCTTAAAGATCCATTTGTTCTGAATGGCCTTTCGACCCTCACGTAATACTTCCAAAGTCCACATTTTTTTCATACATGGACCCTATCTCAAATTTCATGGTCTCTAGCCATTTGTTGGAATTTGGGCTCATCATCGCTTCTCCATAGCTTGTAGGTTCATCGTTGTCCAACAACATGACCTGTAAGATAGGATTACCGTACCACTCAGGAGCAGTAAGCGTCCTTGTCGACCTATGAGGTTTGGTAGTAACTTGATCTGAAGCTCCATGATCACCATCATTAGCTTCCTCTTCAACTGGTGTAGGCGCCACATGAACATCTTCGTGCACCCTCCTACTCTCTCGTTGAAGTGACGGTTCAATAACCTCATCAAGTTCCACCACCCTCCCACTCAATTCTTTCGAGATAAACTATTTCTCGAGAAAGGACCCGTTCTTAGCAACAAACACTTTGCCTTCGGATCTGAGATAGAAGGTATACCCAACTATTTCCTTTGGGATCCTATGAAGACACACCTATCCACTTTGGGTTCAAGCTTATGAGGCTGAAGCCTTTTGACATAAGCGTCGCAACCCCAAACTTTAAGAAACGACATCTTAGGTTTCTTGCCAAACCATAATTCATACAATGTAGTCTCAACATATTTAGATGGATCCATATTAAAAGTGCATGCAACTGTCTCTAATGCATAACCCCAAAATGATAGTGGCAAATCGGTAAGAGACATCATAGAACGCGCCATATCTAATAAGGTACGATTACGATGTTCGGACACACCGTTACAATATGGTGTTCCAGGTGGCATGGGCTATGAAAAATTGCACATTGTCTTAGGTGCATGCCAAACTCATAACTCAGGTATTCTCCTCCTCGACGAGATCGCACGAACTTAATCTTCTTATTACAATGATTCTCAACTTCACTCTAAAATTGTTTGAACTTTTCTCATGTTTCAGACTTGTGCTTCATCAATTAAATATATCTATATCTACTCAAATCATTGGTAAAGGTGAGAAAGTAACGATATCCACCGCGCGCCTCAACACTCATTGGACCGCACACGTTACTATGTATGATCTCCAACAAGTCACTTGCCCGTTCCATTGTACTGGAAAACAGGATTTTCGTCATGTTGCCCATGAGGCATGGGCCACATGTATCAAGTGACTCCAAAAGTCCATCAACATGGAGCTTCTTCATGTGTTTTACACCAATATGACCTAAGCGACAGTGCCACAAGAAAGTGGTACTATCATTATTAACTCTACATCTTTTGGCACCAATGTTATAAATATGTGTACCATCACTATCGAGATTCAAAAATAATAAACCATTCACATTGGGTGCATGACCATAAAAGATATTACTCATATAAATAGAACAACCATTATCCTCTAATTTAAATGAGTAACCATCTCGCATTAACCCAGATCCACATATAATGTTCATGCTCAACGTAGGCACCAAATAACAATTATTTAGGTTCATAACTAATCCCGATGGTGATCAAAGAGCGAGCGTACCGACGTCGATCACATCAACCTTGGAACCATTTCCCACACGCATCGACACTTCGTCCTTTGCTAGCCTTTGTTTATTCCGTAATTCATGCTTCGAGATACAAATATGAGCAACCGAACCGGTATCAAATACCCAGGCACTACTACGAGAGCTAGTAAGGTACACATCAATAACATGTATATCAAATATACCTTTGTTGACGTTGCCAGCCTTCTTATCAGACATATACTTGGGGGCAATTCCAATTCTAGTGGCCAGTTCCCTTGCAATAGAAGCACTAACTCTCAGGCTTGGGTCCAGGCTTGGGTTTCTTCACGGGAGCGGCAACTCGCTTGCCGTTCTTCTTTAAGTTACCCTTCTTTCCCTTGCCCTTCTTGAAACTAGTAGTTTTATTCACCATCAACACTTGATGCTCCTTCTTGATTTCTACTACTGTGACTTTTAGCATGACGAATAGCCCGGAGATGGACTTGTTCATCCCTTGCATATTATAGTTCATCACAAAGCTCTTGTAGCTAGGTGGCAGTGACTGGAGAACTCTGTCAGTGACCGTCTCAGGCGGAAGCTCAACTCCGAGCTGTGTCAATTGGTTGTAGTACCCAGACATTCTAAGTATGTGCTCACTGACATAACTGTTCTCCTCCATCTTGCATGCAAATAATTTGTCGAAGGTCTCATACCTCCCGATCCGGGAATTTTCTTAAAAAACAAAGTTCGACTCGTGGAACATCTCATATACTCCATGGCGTTCAAAACGCCTCCAATTCTAAGTCGTACATCATGGCGGACTGAAGTATCGAGTAGTCATCAGCACATGCGCGTCAGATGTTCACAACATCCACATGCGACATTGGAGGGGGAGCCGCACCAAGCAACGCACCAAGGACATAATCCTTTTGCGAAGTCGTGAGGATAATCCTCACATTACGGACCTAGTCCGCAAAGTTACTTCCATCATCTTCTAGCTTAGCTTTCTCTAGGAACGCATTAAAATTCAGGGGAGCTACTGCGCGAGCCACTGATCTACAACATAATTTGCAAAGACAACTTAGACCATGTTCATGATAATGAGTTCAATTAATCATATTACTTAAGAACTCCCACTCAAATCAACATCCCTTTGGTTGTTCGAGTGTAACATGATCCAAATTCACCAACCCAAAGTCCGATCATCACGTGAGATGAGGTGGTTTCAATGGTGAACATCTCCATGTTGATCATATCTACTATATGACTCATGTTTGACCTTTCGGTCTCTTGTGTTCCGAGGACATGTATGTACATTCTAGGCTCGTCAAGTTTAACCCAAGTGTTCTGCATGTGCAAAACTGGCTTACACCCGTTGCATGCGAACATAGAGTCTATCCCACCCGATCAGCATGAGGTGCTTCGAAACGACGAAGCTTTGCAACGGTGCACACTTGGGGAGAACATAATTTTATCTTGAAATTTTAGTGAGGGATCATCTTATAATGTTACCGTCATCCTAAGCAAAATAAGATGCATAAAAGGATTAACATCACATGCAAATCATATAAGTGACATGATATGGCCATCATCATCTTGTGCTTTTGATCTCCATCTCCAAAGCACCGGCATGATCTCCATCGTCACCGGCATGACACCATGATCTCCATCATCATGATCTCCATTATCGTTGTTGGAGAACGTTGCATGGGAAACAAAAAATTTCCTACGCACCGACATGATCTCCATCATCTTGTCACTCGGGTTGTCACGCCAACTATGCTTCTACGACTATTGCAAACTCATAGCGATAAAGTAAAGCAAAAAGGCACAAATGAATTAAAGACAACTCTATGGCTCCTGCCGGTTGTCGTACTCATCGACATGCAAGTCATGATAATCTATACAAAAAATGATCATCTCATACATCACATATATCACATCATGTCTTTGGCCATATCACATCACAACATGCCCTGCAAAAATAAGTTAAACGTCCTCTACTTTTTTGTTGCAAGTTTTACGTGGCTTCTATGGGCAACTATCAAGAACCGCCCTTACATACACAAATACACAACAATGATATTCAAGTTGCTATTTTACCTTTTACAAGGGCCACCTCTATCAAATCCAATTCAACTAAAGTCGGAGAGACAGGCACCCGCCATCCATCTTTATGCAACAAGGTTATATGTCAATCAATGGAACCGATCTCTCGTACGTGGACGAGTAAGGTTGGCCCGGACCGCTTCATCCCACAATGCCGCTGAATCAAAAAAAGACTAAGGAAGTAAGCAATCTGAACATCAATGCCCACAAACACTATGTGTTCTGCTCGTGCATGTTATCTACGCATAGACCTAGCTCATGATGCCACTGTTGGGGAACGTTGCATGGGAAACAAAACATTTCCTACGAACACCCAGGATCAGTCTATAGGGATCAAAAGCTACGAGAGGGGAGTGCACCTACATACCCTTGTAGATCGCTAAGCGGAAGCGTTAAGAAACTTGGTTGATATAGTCGAACGTATTCGCGATCCAATCACGATCCGTCCCGCGATCCAATCACGGTCCATCCCGATCTAGCGCCGAACAAACGACATCTCCTCGTTCAGCACACGTACATCTCGATGACGCCTTCACCACCTCGATCCAGCGAGCGAAACTGAAGTAGTAGCTCAGTTCTCCGGCAACATGACGACATGGTGGCAGCGGTGGTGGTGTGATCGCAGGGCTTTGCCAAGCACTACTACGATCATGACGGTGGCGAAGTACTATGGGAGAGAGAGGAGGGCTGCATCGTGGCTTTCAGGTGCGGCTGCCTCCCTCTTCCCTATTATATATAGGGGAAGGGAGAAGGGTGGCGCCCTAGGGTTTCTCCTAGGGAGGGGCGGCGGCCAAGGTGCCTTGGCCCCCAAGGTGAGTGTGGCGGTGGCCACCTCTGGGCCAGCCCCAGCCCTTGGCCGCATGGGCTTTAGGTGGGAAGGGCGCCCAACCCACCAGGGGCTGGTGCACACCTCTCTTAGCCGATGTGGCCTCCCGGGCGGGTGGACCCCTTCCGGTGGACCATCCGAACCCTTCGGCATTCCCGATACATTACCGTCGATGCCCGAACTCTTTTCGATGACCAAAACGGAACTTCCTATATATCATTATTTACCTCCGGACCATTCCGAAGCTCCTCGTCATGTGCGGGATCTCATCCGGGACTGCGAACAACCTTCAATCACCAACATAATAACTCAGCAATACAATATCGTCATCGAACGTTAAGCGTGCGGACCCTGCGGGTTCAAGAACTACGCAGACATGACCGAGACACGTCTACGGTCAATAACCAATAGCGGGACTTGGATGCCCATATTGGTTGCTACATATTGTACGAAGATCTGTATCATTCGAACTATGATGTCAAGGATTGAGTCAATCCCGTATGCAGTTCCCTTTGTCCATCGGTGTGTTACTTGCCCGAGATTCGATCACGTGTATCTCCATACCTAGTTCAATCTCGGTACCGACAAGTTTCTTTACTTGTTCCGTAATACAAGATGACGTGACTAATTCCTTAGTCACATTGCTTGCAAGCTTATTATGATGTTGTATTACCGAGTGGGCCCACAAATACCTCTTTGTCTTAAGGGGTGACAAATTCCAGTCTCGATCCATGCCAACCCAACACACACCCTTGGAGATACGTGTAGAACATCTTTATAATCACCCAATTACGTTGTGACGTTTGATACACACAAAGGCATTCCTCTGGTGTCAAGGAGTTGCATGATCTCATTGTCTTAGGAACACATACATTGATATGCAAAAAGCAACAGTAGTAAACTTAGTGATATGATAAAATGCTATGCTTATAGTTTGGGTTTTGTCCATAAGATGATTCTCCTAATGATGTGATTTCGTCATCAAATGACAACTTGTGTCTTTGGCTAGGAAATCTTAATCATTTTTATTAACGAGCTAGTCGACTAGAGGCTTACTAGGAATAATGTGTTGTCTATGTATCCACACATGTATTTGAGTTTCTAGTCAATACAATTATAGCATGAATAATAAATAATTATCATGAATAAGGAAATATAATTACAATCACTTTATTATTGCCTCTAGGGAATATTTGTTGGAATTATGCCCTAGAGGCAATAATAAATATAGTTATTATTATAATTCCTATATCAAGATAATCGTTTATTATCCATGCTATAATTGTATTGAATGAAGACTCATTTACATGTGCGGATACATAGACAAAACACCATCCCTAGCAAGCCTCTAGTTGGCTAGCCAGTTGATCAAAGATAGTCAGTGTCTTCTGATTATGAACAAGGTGTTGTTGCTTGATAACTCGATCACGTCATTAGGAGAATCACGTGATGGACTAGACCCAAACTAATAGACGTAGCATGTTGATCGTGTCATTTTGTTGCTACTGTTTTATGCGTGTCAAGTATTTATTCCTATGACCATAAGATCATATAACTCACTGACACCGGAGGAATGCTTTGTGTGTATCAAACGTCGCAACGTAACTGGGTGACTATAAAGATGCTCTACAGGTATCTCCGAAGGTGTTAGTTGAGTTAGTATGGATCAAGACTGGGATTTGTCACTCCGTGTGACGGAGAGGTATCTCGGGGCCCACTCGGTAATACAACATCACACACAAGCCTTGCAAGCAATGTAACTTAGTGTAAGTTGCGGGATCTTGTATTACGGAACGAGTAAAGAGACTTGCCGGTAAACGAGATTGAAATAGGTATACGGATACTGACGATCGAATCTCGGGCAAGTAACATACCGAAGGACAAAGGGAATGACATACGGGATTATATGAATCCTTGGCACTGAGGTTCAAACGATAAGATCTTCGTAGAATATGTAGGATCCAATATAGGCATCCAGGTCCCGCTATTGGATATTGACCGAGGAGTCTCTCGGATCATGTCTACATAGTTCTCGAACCCGCAGGGTCTGCACACTTAAGGTTCGACGTTGTTTTATGCGTATTTGAGTTATATGGTTGGTTACCGAATGTTGTTCGGAGTCCCGGATGAGATCACGGACGTCAAGAGGGTTTCCGGAATGGTCCGGAAACGAAGATTGATATATAGGATGACCTCATTTGATTACCGGAAGGTTTTCGGAGTTACCGGGAATGTACCGGGAATGACTAATGGGTTCCGGGAGTTCACCGGGGGGGGGGGGCAACCCACCCCGGGGAAGCCCATAGGCCTTGGGGGTGACACACCAGCCCTTAGTGGGCTGGTGGGACAGCCCAAAAGGCTCTATGCGCCAAGGAGAAGAAAATCAAGAGAGAAAGAAAAAAAAGGAGGAGGTGGGAAGGAAGGGGGACTCCCTCCCACCAAACCAAGTCCAACTCGGTTTGGGGGGGGGGGAGAGTCCTCCCCCTTGGACTCGGCCGACCCCCTTGGGGCTCCTTGAGCCCCAAGGCAAGGTCCCCTCCCTCCCACCTATATATACGGAGGTTTTAGGGCTGATTTGAGACGACTTTTCCACGGCAGCCCGACCACATACCTCCACGGTTTTTCCTCTAGATCGCGTTTCTGGCGGAGCTCGGGCGGAGCCCTGCTGAGACAAGGTCATCACCAACCTCCGGAGCGCCGTCACGCTGCCGGAGAACTCTTCTACCTCTCCGTCTCTCTTGCTGGATCAAGAAGGCCGAGATCATCGTCGAGCTGTACGTGTGCTGAACGCGGAGGTGCCGTCCGTTCGGTACTATATCGTGGGACTGATCGCGGGATTGTTCGCGGGGCGGATCGAGGGACGTGAGGACGTTCCACTACATCAACCGCGTTCTCTAACGCTTCTGTTGTATGGTCTACGAGGGTACGTAGATCACTCATCCCCTCTCGTAGATGGACATCACCATGATAGGTTTTCGTGCGCGTAGGAAATTTTTTGTTTCCCATGCGGCGTTCCCCAACAATATTTTCAAGACAACCACACTAATTAAGTTTCCCACATAATCACTAATATTTACGATAGAATAACGAGTACAATATTAGCATGTTCATGTACCCACGTCTTGCTTTGTCAAATTGACAGTTGAGGCATGGCACACCGCCACCACACATCCCTACGCAGCTCTGTCGTCAACCATCTTGCCAGTGAAGTGCGATCTTTGATGGGTCACCATACGAGCGACTCCGAGTGCTGCGAATTGGGATGCATCGGTGCGTCGCGACGATTCATGTGACCGCTTGTGATTCATGGGCATGCCTATCTCTCTGAACGTATAGTTACGCGTCAATTAGTTGAGGCTTCACACAAAGCACCTGATTCGCGGGCTTCCTCGGCCGCGCGTGATTCCCCAAAAGATACATTTGTGCTCACGCTGCAACTCAAGACTTTATATCACTTGGGGCGTTGTACTAGCCAGTGCGACTCAGAACTTCAAGTGTTAGATTTGCACCACGACCATTAAAGAAACATATGAAAGTGGCAAACCTTAAACAACAATTCGCGAAAAAATACAAAAACTATAGGATTTTCAGACAATCGAAAAAGTATTGTTCGTGTAAGGGCTTGAAACGTGCACCTCATGCCACCGAGTTCTCCGAAATTACGACATTTTCTTCAAAACTCAAAGAGTTTTTGAATTTACGAACATATTTTGACAAACATGAACATTTTATAAATTTGTGAACAAATTTTGTAACCTAGAACATTTTTTGAAATTACTATTTTTTTTGAATTTACAAGAAAATTTTGAAAACGTGAACAATTTTGAATATGGGAACAAAAACTAAAATTTGCATTTTTTTTCAAAACTTGAACAATTTTTAAATTTGTGATTTTTTCTAAACGGGAACAATTTTTAAATTTGTAAGACAGATCTGAATTATTGTTGGCTTTTCGAAAGCATGGTGTTTTAGAAAGAAAACACGGTATTCTGTCAAACATAAACACTTTCCAAATTTGCAAACAATTTCTTTATAAAACTGAAACATTTCGAAAAGCATGAACTATTTTTCCAAACAATGACCATTGTTTTGAAACGGGAACGTTTTTTGAATTTCCACAATAAAAGTTGGAAACGCAAACATATTTTGAAACTTTCAAACAAAATTTTTAAACAAGAATACTTTCATTTGTTTTGAACAAATTTGAAACTAGAACATTTTTTGAAACATCTAAAGAATACAAAAAATAACTTTTTCATAATTTTTGAACAAGTTTTCAATTCGTTAAATATTTTCTAAAAAACAAAAACATTTTCAGAAAGAAGTCAGAAATTTCTGGAAACGTGAACATTTTTTGAAAATTTAAACAATTTTGGAAAATCTTGAACAAATATCAATACTTGTAAAGTTTTTAGAAATATGAACATTTTTTTAAATCACGCAGAAACTTTAAAACACAAACACTTTTGAAAAATTGCGAACAATTTGGAAAGCTGACAAGCATTTTTTAGAAAATTTGAAAATGAAAAATAAGAGCAAAAAGGAAATAAAAAATAGAAAAAAGGATAGAAAAAGAAAAAAAAATAGAAACAGAATAAACCCGCTTTAGAAACTTCCTAGAAGGTTCCCGAAATAAAAAAATCCAGCTGGGAATATCCAATAAGGCTCTTACAACCGGGATCAATTTCTGTGCGATTCCTCGACGACTTGACGCAGCGTGCGTCATATAGGGTTTTCCATTTCTCACTCTTACAGCGAGACGTAGGGCAGCCTAGCGTGAAGTTAGAACTATACTGGACCCGCCCAGCGCGAGGGAGGAAGGCCACAACCTCATTTTTATTTCAATTTCATATTTTTTGTATTTTATTATTTCTTTATTATTTACTTTTATTTTTTTATTTTAAATATACTAAATATATATATTACAAAAAACGCTCTCACATAAAACATTGAAAAATGTGAATCAAGCACTTGAATTTTTGAAATGTGTATAGAAAATGTTTCTTGTGGATACAACAAATAAACTATGTGTATGAAAAGCTGATAAAAGTTGATCATGTATTTGAAAAATGTTAATCAAGTATTTGAGAAAAGATAAATGTGTATATAAAATATTTTTATGTAAAAATGTACACACAAAATATTCAATGTGTATGACAAAGGTTCATCTTGTTTTATTAACATTTGAAAAATATTTCTCATGTGTACTAATAAAGTATACACAAAATATATAATGTGTATGAAAAAAGTCGATCAAATATGGGAAAGTATCGGGTTCTCCCAGCCTTGGGGTACTCATGGTGCTCTAATGTAAAAAACATTTTAAATTATTTCAAAAAAAAATTGGCAAAAAATTGTGAATGTTCACAAGTATGTGACTACTACCCCCAAAACTTTTGGTTCCAAACCTTAAACACACATTGAGAAACAAAAGTGTAAAATCTAGCATGAATAGTGTAAAAAGGACAAAAGCAACATTGACACTTTTCACATCTGAATTTTATCTTTTTCTTTCTCAATGTGCATTTAGACTTTGGAGCTGAAAATTTTAGGGGTTGTAGTAACATTCCTTGTGAATAATCCCATTTTTCCATAATTGTTTGAAACATTTGAAAATATATTTTTGACAATGGAGCACCGGGACCACCCCAAGGCTCGGAGCACCCGATACTTTCCCAATCAAATATTTAAAAACTATTAATCAAGCATTTGAAGAATGTTAATCAAGTATTTGAAAATGTGATCAAACATTTGAAAAATGTTAAATGTGTACGGAAAATATGTTTCTCATATATACGATTAATGTATACAAAAATTTACAATGTGAATGAAAAAAATATTAACCAAGAATTTGAGAAATGTTGATTATGTATACAAAAAATGTATATAAAAAATAATGTGTATAAAAAATGTTAAAAATGTCTATAAAAATTGTTGCTGATGTTTCTACAACATACCTTAAATAAAAGTAGACATGCAAAACATATATTATTTTAGATGTTAGTTTTTTTATTAACAAAATATATTCCTAATGTGTACGAAAAATCTACATTGTGTGTGAAAAGCGTTCATTGTCATTAGAAAATGTTCGTCATGTGTTTAAAATAATGTTAACTATGCATTTAAAAAGTGTTCAAAAATTGTATTCAAGAAAATTATACATCCTATATTCAAAAAATGTTCAAAGTGTACCAACAAAAACGTTTCAAGTGTAAACCAAAAAATATATGTTACATACTGAGAAAAGTAGTCATGTGTTAAATAAATAGTAACCAATGAAAACTAACAAAGAGACAAAGAAAACAAAGAAAGCCAAGAAAATACTAATAATAATGAAATAAAAACATAAAATAACCAATGCAAAAAAGTGTGGAAACAATGAAACAAATAAAGAAACAAAGAAAGCCGATTAAAACCAAAAAAACATTAAAACCAGGAGAACTAATGCAAAATAATGGAAATAGTAAAAACCCACAAAGAAAGAACGAAAAACATTGGAAAAAAGAAATAAACAGACAAAATCGAAGAATTAAAAGGAAAATCCAATGAAAACCAATAAAGAAGCAAAAGAACACAAACAGAAAGGAAATAAACAAGTACCCCTCTGAAAAAAGAAAGAAAAACAGAAGAAAAAAACTAAAAACTCGTTGAAGATACAAGGAAAGCCGTAAGAAAAAAACAAAAGAAAACATCAGACCCCCTAAATTTGGACCATCGAACGACGACCAAACGCAACAACAATGGAAAGAAAGGAAAACAACGTGACAACGGCAACCGAATGAAGGCGCCAAGTGAGCGAGCTAAAATGAAAAAATGGACGGTCCCATAACTGCGAACACCTCACGCGAAGAGCTTCTTATGTCTCGCTATAAGCGAGGTATAGCTCTCGCGCTGATCGATTGAGTTCACAATATCGTGCGATGAAGGTGCATCTATTTTGGATTGGGTTGGGAGTACGATATTGGGCTACTAGGTAATGTCTTGGCGGATGGGTAGGGAGAGATTCAGGTGGGTCATTCCTTATTTTCGGGCAGAATTCGTGTATAGTCTTAATCCCCATACACATACATTTTATTTAGTGTATATACATACCTATTTTGTTCGCAAGTGGGCCCGTCCCTTCCCTATCCATCCATGTCCAGCCAACCAAGTCGGGCTCGCCCAACAGCTTGCCGTACATTTCGCCCACCATTACGGCTCCTCATTTTCTTCAACCTTGTTGTGAGAGACAATGGTCCTCACGTGATGAGAGACATGAGAGAGGTGGGGGTGGGTGGATCATAGGTAAACACGCAATTATTAGGGAACGACGCATGGAAAAAACAAAAAGAACTTAAGAACACCCAAGATCTACCTATGGATATGCATAACAACAAGAGGGGAGAGTGTGTCTACGTACCCTCTCGTAGACCGTTAAGTGGAAGCGTATATATGCGGTTGATGTAGTCGTACTCTTCACGATACAATCGTGATCCAATCCGATCAAGCGTTGAATGGACGACACCTCCCCATTCAGCACACATGCAGCTCGGTGACGTCTCCGCTTCCTTGATCTAGTAAGCAAGGACGGAGAAGTAAATGCGATCTCGACCAGCATGACGGTGTGGTGGAGATGATGGTGGTGCAGTGCCAGCAGGGCTTTGCCAAGCACCTGTGGAACGACGAACGAGGAAGAACTCGGGAAGATAGGAGAGGGGTTTCCCAAGGGAGGGGAAGGGATTGGTGTGCTGTTGTCCTCCCCATCCCTCCTCTATTTATAGGAGCAAGGGGGATGGGTGCAGCCCTCTTTACCCCTCCTTCAAGGAGGGGGCGGCGGCCAAAGGTGGGAGGAGTGCCCTCCAAGCCAAGTGGAGGGCCCTCCTGTTGAAAATATACCCTAGACGCAATAATAAAATAGTTATTATTATATTTTTTTGTTCAATATAATCATTTATTATCCATGCTAGAATTGTATTGAATGGAAACTCAGATACATGTGTGGATACATAGACAACACAGTGTCCCTCGTAAGCCTCTAGTTGACTAGCAGTTGATCAAAGATGGTTAAGGTTTCCTAGCCATAGACAAGCATCATTAGGAGAATGATGTGATGGACAAGACCCAAACTATGAACGTAGCATGTGATCGTGTTGTTTTATTGTTATTGTTTTTCTGCATGTCAAGTATATGTTCCTATGACCATGAGATCATGTAACTCACTGACACCAAAAGAATACCTTGTGTGTATCAAACGTCGCAACGTAACTGAGTGACTATAAAGGTGCTCTACAGGTATCTCCGAAGGTGTCCGTTGAGTTAGCATGGATCAAGACTGGGATTTGTCACTCTGTATGACGGAGAGGTATCTCGGGGCCCTCTCGGTAATACCACATCACAACAAGCCTTGCAGGCAATGTGACTAAAGAGTTAGCCACAGGATTTTGTATTACAAAACGAGTAAAGAGACTTGCCGGTAACGAGATTCAAATAGGTATAGAGATATCGACGACTGAATCTCAGGCAGGTAAGATACCGAAGGACAAAGGGAATGTTATACAGGATTAACTGAATCCTTGACATAGAAGTTCAACCGATTAAGATCTTCGTAGAATATGTAGGATCCAATATGGACATCCAGGTCCCACTATTGGATATTGACGGAGAGTGTCTTGGTCATGTGTACATAGTTCTCGAACCCGTAGGTCTGCACACTTAATGTTCAGTTACGTTTCAGTATAGTTGTATTATTGATGTTGGTAACCTAATGTTGTTAGGATTCCCGGGTGAGATATCGGGCGTCACGAGGGTTTCCGGAATAGTCTGGAGACGAAGATTGATATATAGGAAGTATCCAGTTGGCTTCCGGAAGGATTTTGGGCATTACCTGTTAAGTACCGAGAGTGAAGAATGGGTTCTGGAGTTCCACCGGGAGGGGCCACCCACCCGTGTGGGGAGCAAACCAGCCCAAGGGTGGTGCACCAGCCCCTGGTGGGCTGGGTGGCCATCCCAAGAGGGCCTATTCGGCCGAAGTGGAGAAGGAAAGAGAGGTGGGGCCAAACCGAATAGGAGAGGAGTTCTCCTCCTCCAAATTGACTTGGAGGATGACTCCTCCCTCCTCCTTGCGCCGGCCTAACCCTAGGGAAGTTCCTATTGCGCCACCCCTCCCCCCTCCTATATATAGTGGAGGGTAGAGAGGTTTTTGCACCACAAGACACGGTGCAACCCTCTCTCCATCCACCACCTCGTGACACCGCGTAGTTATTTCGGTACGGCACGGAGAAGCCCTGACGGAGTAGCTCCACCATCATCACCGTCACATCGTCGTGCTGGATGAATTCAGCTACCTCTTCGTCTTTCTTGCTGGATCAAGAAGGCAGAGATCGTCATCGAGCTGTACGTGTGCTGAACACGGAGGTGTCGTCCATTCGGCGCTAGATCGTGATTGGATCGCGGGATGGCTTGCGATTTGGATCGCGAAGACGTTCGACTACATCAACCGCGTTTCTTAACGCTTCTCGCTTAGCGATCTACAAGGGTATGTGGATGTTGGAAATATGCCCTAGAGGCAATAATAAAATGGTTATTATCATATTTTCTTGTTCATGATAATCGTCTATTGTTCATGCCATAATTGTATTAACAGGAAATAGTAATAAATGTGTGAATGAATAGATCACAATGTGTCCCTAGCAAGCCTCTAGTGGGCTAGCTCGTTACTCAATAGATGATCATGGTTTCCTGGTCATGGGCATTAGATGTCATTGATAACGGGATCACATCATTGGGAGAATGATGTGATGGACAAGACCCAATCCTAAGCATAGCACTAGATCGTATTGTTCGTATGATAAAGCTTTTCTAATGTCAAGTGTATTTTCATTCGACCGTGAGATTGTGCAACTCCTGGATACCGTACGAGTGCTTTGTGGGTATCAAACGTCACAACGTAACTGGGTGACTATAAAGGTGCACTACGGGTACCTCTGGAAGTGTCTGTTGGGTTGGTACGAATCGAGATCGGGATTTGTCACTCCGCGTGACGGAGAGGTATCTCTGGGCCCATGTAGTGCCCCAGATGTAACCCTTCCATATTTGGAACCTATCTCATGTGGGTCCACCTTGTCATGCTATGAGAGAGCCCATGCTCATTATTTCATGTGATGTCACATTATTATTTTCTCTTCCTTTGCATGCATGCATTCCATATCATGCCATGTGTTCTTGTTGTTGCATTGTGTTATTGTGATTTCATGTCTTGTCCTTGTGTTGTTGTGCATGTGATAGTATATGCTTAGGTTTCAAAACCATCTCCACCCCTCCTCTCAATTTCTCCTATGTCAAGATTCTCTTCTCCCTTCCCTCTTTTAAAAATGCTCATGTGTTAGCTTAGAATTTTGGTGGATGAGATGTGTGATTGGCTGGTTTGAATGGGTGTTTAAAAGGTGTAAGCAATTACAAAACAGTCCCTGCCATGGCTGTTTTGTAAAATAATTACTCGCGCCTAAATTCTTGTTCTCATTTTTATTAATTAGGTTTTGTTTTTACATGTCCAATGCAAGTGCCATTTTTATTTTAGCACTTGTATTTTTCCTTGTGCTTTTCTTTCACTCCCTGTTATTTCTGTAAACAGAAAGGTCCCAGAGTTTTGCTGTAGTTTATGTGGCGCTCAGGATGGGCCTCCTCCCCCTGGCAGCCCAGTACCTTCCTCCCTCGCGCCAGGAGCCCACGCCCACGACACCTCCTTCCTCCTGTGACGCCGTTGTTTTCCTCCCTCGCTTTCCGTCAGTGTGCAAGAGAGAGAGGGCAGTAACGCCGTCGCACAAACGTCGAGGGGCCCTTATTACCTGGGCGTCCGTGACCCCCCTCGTCCTAGGGTTCCTCCCTTTCCTCTCCTGCCGCCGCCACCTCTCCTCTCCCCCTCCATATCTCCTTCTCCTTCCCAGGTAGGCTCTGTAAAGATCCAGTAACACAGAGAGATAGATAGCTCCGCCGCGTCTACCCCCGCCTTCTCCATCGAACTTCGCCGGCGACCATGTCCGGGGGCTCTGCGCTCCATTCCCGGCGCTAGGAGCTCCGGGGGACGACTGCACCGACGAGCTCGACCTCGTCCACAGCAAGGTCCCGGTGATCTTCGGCTTCTTCCTCGGTTCCACGTCAGGGTTGCAGCAACTCTTCTTCCCCTCCGATCTGACTCCTTCTCCTTCGGGTCGACGCCTTTCCTTCCTTCCCAAGGTGAGAAAGACTCTCCTTCCCCCTTCTCCGTCGATTGTTGCGCAGTAGGAGGCCCGGCGGCGATCTTGCGTCTCTGTGCGTAGCAGGAATCGACAGTTGGTGTGTGTGGTGCAGAGCTGGTGTAGGTGTGATGTGCTCATTAGTTTCAGTAGCAGAAGGGGTTACCTCCTCGAAGCCTGAGAGTTTCCTCCTTTGTAGCGCAGTAGCAGTAGCTGCAGCAGAGAATGCCGGCGACCTCCTTGTCGCGAGCTCTCTGACGAGCAGAGCAGCAGCAGGTGCTCGTGTTGTGAAGTGTGCTTGGGGTGCAGTGTGTGTATGTTGTGTGGTGCGTGCAGGAATCGGCAGCAGGAGGTGTGCCTTCCTCGTAGCCCTAGTGCACCCCTTCGTAGCGCGGCAGCAGCAACAGAGCAGCGCTGGCGAGATTCCTTCCCTGCTCCGGCAAGCCATCGGAGCAGAGCAACAGAGAAGGATCCCTTTTCTTCTTTCCTGCTCCTTCCGGTTCAGACTTCGAGCCATAGCCCAGTGGTAGCTGCGGGTGTGTGCCTGTTGTGAGGTCGTGGGCTCGATCCCCCCTCGGCACATTTTTTTTGGCTTTCTATTTTCCCTTCAGCGCAGTAGCTACAGAGAGAGGATACCTTGTTTGGCCTCCTTGTTCTGTCGAGCAAAGCAGAGCAGCGCAGTGGTGCAGTGGGTTGCTGTGCACCAGGGGCACAGGGGTTCGAATCCCAGTGTGCCCCTTTTATTTTTGTCCCTTCTTGCTATATGTTTTTCTCCCTTCTATGCTCGTTGCTGTTCCTGTGCCACAATCCATAGATGTCTTGGTATGGATTTTTACCCTTTGCTGCTATATGAAGTGCCATGTGATGTGTGCATGTGTGTGTTCATGTGAGAAGATCATGTGTGTGTGTGTGTGTGCGTGTGTGTGTAAGTAGATGTGTGTGTGTGTGATCTAGAGGGAGTGCATGTAGGTGCATATACTAGAATAATCTTGAGCTTGCAAGCATAGCATTTTGTTGTGTGTGATGCATTAGTGTTTCATGTGTAAGTGCATCTTATGGGGGTTATGATGTGTGGATGGTTGCCATGTGATGCAAGCTATGTTTAGCATGTGTAGGTATGTGTGTTGATCTAGAGCATGATGTGCTTGTGGGTGATGTGGAGTAGTTGTGTGTGTGAGTAGCATTCCACCTTCGCAAGCAAGCTTTGCACCTTCACATGATCATATGTGAGAGGGCATGGTATGTTGTTTGTGGGGGTATCTTGGTAGTAGTGGTTATGAAGTTGATGTGCATGACACAAACATGGGGTTCAAACCCCCATGTAACTTTGTCATTGTGCACATGAGCTCAATCATGTAGTAGTTGATATAGAGGAACTACATGAAATGATGCACTATTTACTAGTCATGATTTGGAGTAGTTTCCTCTTCCTTAATTTGTGGTCACTTGTTCGAAGTAAGTGCCCACATATTATATATGATTTTGTGGTAGAATTTCCCAAGGAATCCAGTGGTGAAGTTAGTTTTGCCATTAGGATACTTTATGGAGTTGACATATTCAGATTTGTTGCAAGTTTGCTCTTTGTTTCCATGGAATAGGTGGAGCCCAAGGGCATGATCGCTTTTGTGTGGTAGTAGTAGGGGTTTTGCTTTACATCATGATGGTGTCACTTATCACTTGGTGTTAATTGTGTGCAAGCTATGCCTAGACAAAGTGGGCATGTGGCTGAAAATTCCAGCTTAGTGAAATCTGGAATTTCACTAAGTCTGGGAATCTGGAAACATTTTCTTCTCCTGTAGATGAGGTTGTACTGGTCATTGAGTTGTGATCTAGCCTTAGTTCAGTGCTAGGAATTTGGACCTGATATGCTTGTGAAGATCCCTGTCAAATTGCATCCCATTTGGACTCCTGTAGGTTATGTTTTGTCTGCTGTGAAAAAGCTTCAGAACAAAGACAGAAAGTCAGGTGCAGGAATTTTCACTAAGTCCCTGAGATCTGATGGTTTTGGGAAAGTTTGTAGCCTTGTATCTTCCTGCGTTTAATTCCTTTTTGTGTGATTATTGCTGGTTATGGTAGTATTCTTGGCTAGCTACATCCACATATATTATTTGTCATATTTGGAGGGCTGTAGCTATGTTGCATGTAGCTCACAAAGTGCTAAGATGCAGATCATGGTAGATTATGTAGTTTTGTCATTTTGATGATTGTGGGTGCTTAGTTGATGTTGTGGTGTTCTTCCTTGCTCCAATCCATTCATGTTGGGTTGTTATATGTCTTGGCAACCTGGGAATACCAGATTTGTGCCATTGGAGTGTGTGGTGTTGATCTTGACACGTAGGGCTTCATATCTTGTTTCGTGGATTCCCGTTGAACCGTAGCTCCGTTGGTAATGTTATTTATATGGTTTTGCATCATTTTCACGAGACGCATCTGATCATGTCATTCTCATGTATGTCAAAATAGCTTAGTGTACAGTTCTGTCCATAAACTTGTAGTAGATTCTTTTGCTTGTGCTAGTGATAGAAATAGTGATGCATGCTCATTTTTCATCTCATGCATCATGTGCTTGTTGCATCTTGAGGTGCTGTTGTTCAATGGATGTTATTCTTATGTTGGGTAGCACCGGGACCGGAGAACGAGTACGTGGATTCGGGAGAGTACGTGCAGGACGAACAAGAATCATTCCAAGCCGAGGATATCACAGGCAAGATGATATGACCTTGATTCCATCTCTAGACTTGTTATGCTAGTTTGCGTTTCCATGTCATATTGCTTGCTGCCTACCACTGAATTAAATTGCCTCTTGATATGCCATGAACCCATACACTGATCCCTTCCTAGCAAAACTTGAATGGCTAAGTAGGCTTTGCTCAGCTACTAATGTTAGCGTTGCTAGATGCAGGTGCTTTGTCTCATGTGACAACATGAGCTTGATATCATTATCTTATATGCTGTTATTTAATTAATGCACCTATATACTTGGTAAATGACGGAAGGCCTAGCCTTTTGCCGGGTGCTTTGTTCCGTTATTGCCGCCTTAGTTACCGGTTATCGGTGTTTGATTCCATAATGATCACTCCTAACACGTTTGGGTTTGTTATGGGGACCCCCTCGATAAATCGCGTAGTGCTAAGACTTGTCCGACAGGACCCAACATTGGTGTTAATTTGCTAATCACTTAATAATTAACTGCATAGGGAATAGCTACCCCAAGGATTTTAATCAACAACCCGGGCCAGTGCTCCTCATGAGTGTTGGTCCAAATTAGAGTCGTGTGCGGGGCCAACCCGGGGCAACTCGGGAGATGTCTATCAGGCCACTATACGCTGTGCTCATCCGGCGTGTTCTGAGACTCAGATACGCGGCTCTTATCTGGGTCGTCGACACGTCGGGAGGTCCTGCTAGCCTTGTCTTACCTTAGCGGTATATCTTGCGTATAGGAATCCCAGTGAAGCTTTGGTTTCCCCCAGAGTTGAGGTTTTCCTCTAAGGAATCCGACAGATCACGAGATTCATGATAGAGGATGACTTTGCGGCATGTGTACGTTTGTGATGGACTAGTTGGAGCACCCCTGCAGGGTCTAATCTTTCGGAAATCCGTGCCCGCGGTTATGTGGCAACTTGGAATATTTTGTTAACATCCGGTTTTAGATAACTCAAACATAAGCTAATAAAATTGCCAACTGTGTGCGTAACCGAGACTGTCCCTCGAAGATCTCTCTTCGATCGGGAACACGGTGGGGGTTATGAATGCCGTAGGTAGGTGTTCAGGATCACTTAGTGATCAAGTAATCACGACCGCTAGTGTAGACCACCTTAATAAATGCTACGTAGGATAGCCACCAAACCAAGCTTAGGATGCTGCAACCTTAAACACTTCACCTTATCCTACCTAATAACTTGACTAGTTTTGGCACCAAGGTCTTAGATTGCTGAGTCCCCGTGGCTCACGGATTCCTCCAAAATCCCAACAGGTTCAGGTACCCCAGAGACAGATGATCCCGACAGCACCCAGCTGGCGTGGCAGTACGACGAGGAGACAGACCGCCTTTATGTGAACTATCCAGAAGATTGAGGCGTGGTCGTGATCGTGGGCCTGCAGGCAGGGTAGCATAGCATTTCTATGTTTTGTAGTCCGTAGCAGAACTACCTTGGTTGTATGTGTGATGTACTCTGAGATATTTATGAGAAGACAATTGAATCCCGGATTGTCTACCTTTATTATTATTTGTGCTGTGTTACCCGTTTGCGAAACGCTTAGATGCGCTTCTTTCCTATTCGGGGCCTCGATCCCCAGATCGGAAAGGACCGCATCTTGGTCCTTACAAGTTGGTATCAGAGCCTTACGACCATAGGATCCTTTGTGTGATCGTACTTGGCCGAGTCGAGTCTAGAAAATGTTTTGAGTCTTAGTTATATCGGAGAGTAGGATTCTTTTTTCTCCTCTTGTATGCTCTGGTGAGGTTCCCGTCTTAGGAAATCTTTAACTCTACTCCTTTTCTCACTCAATTTTTTTAGGATCACGCGGGTATTTGTGAAATCTATATGATTTCAATGTGACGGAATCCTGTCCTGGTGCCTCCTATCTGCTCTAAGTCTCAGGGGAGTTGAGCTCTGGGGGATTCTTGCGCACATCGCCATCATTCAGATTTCTAAGTATCTAAGAATGAAGGGTGTTCGTTATTGCTTCAATACTGGTAGTGGTGAGATAACCCCGATGTCCCCAGTACTGGTGTAGATTGTTCGGGGGTACTACCACACTTGGCATCGTTGTGATCACGAGGATCTGTTGTAGATGAAGGTCCGAGATGCTGGCTGTGTGTTGAAGGATGTGATACAGGTGACGGGTTAGTTTAGGAGTTGTGTGAAATACTCCTTGTATCCGTGTACCAGATTGCATGACCAGTTATTTCGGGAATTCATAGGTGGGATATCTAGTAGTATCTTATAGGACTATCTTCCTATAGACGCCTCATTGAGGTTTGGGAAATCGCGGTCATATGTTTGATCCGAGCAGTTCTAGCTCACACTTCTTTGCAGTGGTCCTTATCGGAATTTTGTCGTCCATCACTTTGAGGATGCATTCTTGCTATGTTGTTAAAGTGCAATTGCTAAATTATGTTCAAATATTTTGTCTTTTGATTCAGCAATATCTTCAATTATTCTGTGGACTAATATGTCGTCCGTCTTCAGGATGGCTCCACCAAATCGTCAGACCCAGGGCGTGAGGATATGCCGCCTCCACCTCCTCCTCCTCCGCCGCCGCCGCCTCCTCCTGCAGAGGCCTGGCAGGCGATGATGGCAGCTACTAATGCAAACACTCAGATGCTGTTACAGTTGATCCAGGAGAGGCCAATCAACAACAGGGCAATTTCCAGCAGGGTGGCAATCATTTCGCCAATCTGAGTCAGTTCCTCTGAAACCAGCCTAAGACGTTCACTTCTTGCGACGAGCCATTTGATGCAGAAGATTTGATTCGTGATATGAACAAACATTTCGAGTGTAGCAATGTGCGTCTGGAGGACTATGTCAAGTTTGCGACGTTTCAGTTGACGGGACAGGCTTCTATATGGTGGCAGCAGCTCAAGGACTCCAGAGGCGACAGGGTGATGTCTTGGGACGAGTTTTGTCGTGACTTCAGGTCCCACTACATCCCTTCCAGCTTTGTAGAGGAGATGCGAAGTTCAGGCGTTTGAAGCAGGGCAGCAATTCTGTGCACAAGTACAATGTTGAGTTCCACGAGCTGGCCCGTTACGCGCTGTAGGATATCCCAGATCAGAAGAGCAAGATCTATCAGTTCAGGGGTGGCTTGAAAGAAGACTTGCAGTTAGCTCTTGCCTTGCACGATCCTGAGGAGTTCGACAAGTTCTACAACCTAGCTCTCAGAGCAGAGACAACCTTGCTCAGGGTGGAAAATTCGAAGAAGCGCTTCAGAGATTCCAGCTCTTCCTCGACTCAGGTGGTTCAGAAGCAACATAGGTTTTGGGTTTCTCCTCCTCCTCCTCGGCACTCACAGCAGCTGAAGCACTCAGGTGGTCGTGGTTCTTCCCACCCACCCAACCTTGGCTTCCAGCAGAGATACCAGCATCAGAAGCAAGTGCCTCCTCAGACTCAGTTCCGGCAGCCAGTAGATGTCACTTGTCACAAATGTGGGCAGAATGGTCACTATGCCAACAAATGTACTTCTCAGCTCCGTCTGCCGCCTCCTACTCCAGGAAAACCTCCAAGCAATGCTCTTGTCAAATTCAACCCCAGATCAGCTCGAGTCAACATGGTGAACGCAGCTGAAGCAGACAACTCCTGATGTGATCATGGGTAACCTCCTCGTCAATGATATTCCTCCTAAAGTGTTATTTGATTCTGGTGCATCACACTGCTTCATGTCCCGTCCATTCTTTGCAAAGCATGAGTTTGTTTGTCAAGATTTGTTTAAGCCTATGTCAATAGTGTCTCCTCGTAGATTGATGAATTCTAATTGTCTGGTTCCGGATGTTTCTGTCAAGATGGGCGCTTATGCTTTTCTGGCATCTCCTATTGTCTTGGGAAATTCCGACATCGACTTGATTCTTGGTATGGACTGGTTGGCCATGAACAAGGCGTCAATTGATTGTGAAGCGAAAGAAGTCAAGCTTACCCACTCTTCGGAGGATGTGATTATATTCGCGGCGCGCGATGATACAATCCGTCTGTTCTCCTTGAATGAAAAGGGTGAGATCAATCCTATTGAGCAAGTCCCAATGGCCTGCGAATATCAAGATGTGTTTCCTGAAGAGCTGCCAGGCATGCCTCCGCACTGTGAAGTTGAGTTTGTCATTGAGCTTGAGCCAGGCACAAAGCCAGTGTGCAAACGGCCGTACAAGCTGGGTCCAGAAGAATTGAAGGAACTTAAGAGGCAACTCGATGAGCAGGAGCGTTTGGGTTTGATCAGACCGAGCTCGTCTCCGTGGGGATGTGGTGTTCTGTTTGTCAAGAAGAAGGATGGCTCGGACCGGCTGTGTGTCGATTACCGCCCATTGAACAAGAAGACAATCAAGAACAAATATCCACTTCCAAACATAACTGAGTTGTTCGAACAGTTGAAAGGTGCTAAAGTATTCTCCAAGCTTGATCTCAGAAAGGGCTATCAACAAATTCGCATTCGCGAGGAAGACATTCCGAAGACGGCATTCAGGACTAGTTTTGGCTCGTATGAGTATACGGTCATGTCTTTTGGTCTGGCTAATGCTCCTCCGACATTTTGTCGATTGATGAACTATATTTTCTCCCCATACAAGAATGAATTTGTTTTGCTCTATCTCGACGACATTCTGGTCTTTTCTGAGACTGAGGAAGAACATGAAAAACATCTCAGATTGGTGCTTGATAAACTGAGAGAGTACAAGCTGTATGCCAAGTTTTCCAAGTGCGAGTTCTGGCTGAAAGAAGTGGTTTATCTTGGACATATTATCTCTGCCGAGGGCATTAAGGTTGATCCGTCCAAGGTTCAAGCCATTGTTGAATGGGAGCCTCCGCAGAACGTGAAGAAGCTTCGAAGCTTTCTCGGGCTTGCTGGATATTGCAGAAGGTTCGTTGAGAACTTCTCCAAGATCGCCAAGCCGCTCTCTAGTCTTCTTCATAAGGGTGTTAAGTATGCTTGGTCTCTAGAGTGTCAACTGGCTTTCAATACACTCAAAGAGAAGCTTATCTATACTCCGGTCTTGGCCCCTCCGGATGATTCCAAGCCGTACCAGGTCTTTTGCAACGCTTCTCTTCAGGGTCTTGGTGCAGTCTTGATGCAAGATAAGAAGGTGGTTGTTTATACCTCCAGGCAGTTGAAGCCTGCGGAGAAGAACTATCATGTGCATGATCTCGAGCTAGCAGCTGTGGTACACGCCTTGATGACTTGGAGACATCTCTTGTTGGAACGTAAGGTTGAAGTTTCCACCGATCACAAGAGCCTCAAGTACATCTTCACTCAGCCTAACTTGAATCTTCGGCAAACACGTTGGGTGGAAATGCTCCAGGATTTTAATCCGAGTGTTGAGTACACGCCAGGCAAGGCAAATGTTGTGGCAGATGCATTGAGAAGGAAGGCATATTGCAACAGTCTGATTCTGCAACCTCTCCAGCCGGGTCTTTCTGAGTCTTTCAGGAAGCTCAACCTTCAGCTAGTACCTCACGGATTTCTTGCGAACCTTCAAATCTCTCCTACCTTGGAAGATCAGGTCAGAGCAGCTCAACTTCTTGACGCTATGGTGAAGAAGGTCAAGATTGGCGTGGGAAAGAGTCTCCCCAAGTATAAGTGCTTCACTGTTGATGCCAGGGACACATTGTTTTTCGAGGATCGCCTTGTCGTCCCGAAAGGTGATCTCAAAAAGGTGATCATGGACGAAGCTCATAACTCTCTGCTCTCTATTCATCCTGGAAGCTCCAAAATGTACCATGACTTGAAGCAGACATTTTGGTGGACTCGTATGAAACGTGAAATTGCTCAGTTCGTAAACGAGTGTGATGTATGTCGAAGAGTGAAAGTAGAACATCAACGCCCAGCAGGCCTCTTGCAGCCTTTGCCGATTCCCGAGTGGAAGTTTGATCACATTGAGATGGATTTCATCACCGGGTTTCCGAAGTCCAAGAAGGGCAATGATGCCATCTTCGTCGTCATCGACAAGTTGAGTAAAGTGGCTCATTTTCTTCCAGTCAAGGAGTCCATTTCAGCAGCTCAGCTGGCAGAGTTGTACACCTCCAGGATTGTCTCTTTGCACGTCGTGCCTATGATGATCTCTTCAGATCGCGGAAGTATCTTCACTTCCAAGTTCTGGGACTCCTTTCAGTCTGCTATGGGCACGAAGATCCGCTTCAGCACATCGTTCCATCCTCAGACTAGTGGTCAAGTGGAGAGAGTGAATCAAGTTCTTGAGGATATGCTGAGAGCCTATGTTATGTCTTTTGGCATGAAGTGGGAAGATTGTCTGCCTTTCGCGGAGTTCTCGTATAAAAACAGTTATCAAGCTAGTTCTGGCAAGGCTCCGTTTGAAATTCTCTATGGCAGGAAGTGCCGTACTCCGCTCAAGTGGTCCGAGATAGGCGAGCGTCAGATCATTGGCAATGATATGATAGAAGAAGCTGAGGAGATGTGCCGGATCATTCGCGACAACCTCAGAGCAGCTCAGTCCCGTCAGAAGAGCTATTACGATAGCAAGCACCGTGACATGTCTTATGACCTTGATGACTTTGTCTATCTCAAGGTGTCGCCTATGAAGGGTATGCAGCGCTTTGGCATCAAAGGCAAGCTTGCGCCTCGTTTCGTTGGTCCGTTCAGAGTGGTTGGCAAGAGGGGCGACCTTGCGTACCAGCTCGAGCTTCCGTCAACCTTTGCAAATGTCCATGATGTGTTCCATGTTTCTCAGCTTCGGAGGTGTTTCAAGACCCCCGAGCACACTGTGCATCTTCAAGATATCGACCTTCAGCCTGACCTTTCTTATCTTGAGCATCCAGTTGCGGTTCTCGAGGCGACTGAGCGCAAGACCCGTAACAAGACTGTCAAATTTCTCAAAGTGCAGTGGTCTCACCATTCCGATAAAGAGGCTACGTGGGAACGCGAGGATCACCTCCGTTCCGAATTTCCCGATTTCTTTCAGTCTTAGATCTCGAGGGCGAGATCTTCTTTGTAGTGTGGAAGAGTTTGTAGTGCCCCAGATGTAATCCTTCCATATTTGGAACCTATCTCATGTGGGTCCACCTTGTCATGCTATGAGAGAGCCCATGCTCATTATTTCATGTGATGTCACCTTATTATTTTCTCTTCCTTTGCATGCATGCATTCCATATCATGCCATGTGTTCTTGTTGTTGCATTGTGTTATTGTGATTTCATGTCTTGTCCTTGTGTTGTTGTGCATGTGATAGTATATGCTTAGGTTTCAAAACCATCTCCACCCCTCCTCTCAATTTCTCCTATGTCAAGATTCTCTTCTCCCTTCCCTCTTTTAAAAATGCTCATGTGTTAGCTTAGAATTTTGGTGGATGAGATGTGTGATTGGATGGTTTGAATGGGTGTTTAAAAGGTGTAAGCAATTACAAAACAGTCCCTACCATGGCTGTTTTGTAAAATAATTACTCGCGCCTAAATTCTTGTTCTCATTTTTATTAATTAGGTTTTGTTTTTACATGTCCAATGCAAGTGCCATTTTTATTTTAGCACTTGTATTTTTCCTTGTGCTTTTCTTTCACTCCCTGTTATTTCTGTAAACAGAAAGGTCCCAGAGTTTTGCTGTAGTTTATGTGGCGCTCAGGATGGGCCTCCTCCCCCTGGCAGCCCAGTACCTTCCTCCCTCGCGCCAGGAGCCCACGCCCACGACACCTCCTTCCTCCTGTGACGCCGTTGTTTTCCTCCCTCGCTTTCCGTCAGTGTGCAAGAGAGAGAGGGCAGTAACGCCGTCGCACAAATGTCGTGGGGCCCTTATTACTTGGGCGTCCGTGACCCCCCTCGTCCTAGGGTTCCTCCCTTTCCTCTCCTGCCGCCGCCATCTATCCTCTCCCCCTCCATCTCTCCTTCTCCTTCCCAGGTAGGCTCTGTAAAGATCCAGTAACACAGAGAGATAGATAGCTCCGCCGCGTCTACCCCCGCCTTCTCCATCGAACTTCGCCGGCGACCATGTCCGGGGGCTCGGGCAGGGTGCCCGCGCTCCATTCCCGGCGCTAGGAGCTCCGGGGGACGACTGCACCGACGAGCTCGACCTCGTCCACAGCAAGGTCCCGGTGATCTTCGGCTTCTTCCTCGGTTCCACGTCAGGGTTGCAGCAACTCTTCTTCCCCTCCGATATGAATCCTTCTCCTTCGGGTCGACGCCTTTCCTTCCTTCCCAAGGTGATCAAGACTCTCCTTCCCCCTTCTCCGTCGATTGTTGCGCAGTAGGAGGCCTGGCGGCGATCTTGCGTCTCTGTGCGTAGCAGGAAGCGACAGTTGGTGTGTGTGGTGCAGAGCTGGTGTAGGTGTGATGTGCTCATTAGTTTCAGTAGCAGAAGGGGTTACCTCCTCGAAGCCTGAGAGTTTCCTCCTTTGTAGCGCAGTAGCAGTAGCTGCAGCAGAGAACGCCGGCGACCTCCTTGTCGCGAGCTCTCTGACGAGCAGAGCAGCAGCAGGTGCTCGTGTTGTGAAGTGTGCTTGGGGTGCAGTGTGTGTATGTTGTGTGGTGCGTGCAGGAATCGGCAGCAGGAGGTGTGCCTTCCTCGTAGCCCTAGTGCACCCCGTCGTAGCGGGGCAGCAGCAACAGAGCAGCGCTGGCGAGATTCCTTCCCTGTTCCGGCAAGCCATCGGAGCAGAGCAACAGAGAAGGATCCCTTTTCTTCTTTCCTGCTCCTTCCGGTTCAGACTTCGAGCCATAGCCCAGTGGTAGCTGTGGGTGTGTGCCTGTTGTGAGGTCATGGGCTCGACCCCCCTCGGCACATTTTTTTTGGCTTTCTATTTTCCCTTCAGCGCAGTAGCTACAGAGAGAGGATACCTTGTTTGGCCTCCTTGTTCTGTCGAGCAAAGCAGAGCAGCGCAGTGGTGCAGTGCGTTGCTGTGCACCAGGGGCACAGGGGTTCGAATCCTAGTGTGCCCCTTTTATTTTTTTCCCTTCTTGCTATATGTTTTTCTCCCTTCTATGCTCGTTGCTGTTCCTGTGCCACAATCCATAGATGTCTTGGTATGGATTTTTACCCTTTGCTGCTATATGAAGTGCCATGTGATGTGTGCATGTGTGTGTAGGTGTGATGTGCGTGATCTCATCCGGGACTCTGAACAACATTCGGTGACCAACCATATAACTCAAATACGCATAAAACAACGTCGAACCTTAAGGGTGCAGACCCTGCGGGTTCGAGAACTATGTAGACATGACCCGAGTGACTCCTCGGTCAATATCCAATAGCGGGACCTGGATGCCCATATTGGATCCCACATATTCTACGAAGATCTTATCGTTTGAACCTCAGTGCCAAGGATTCATATAATCCCGTATGTCGATCGTCAGTATCCGCATACCTATTTCAATCTCATTTACCGGCAAGTCTCTTTACTCGTTCCGTAATACAAGATCCCGCAACTTACACTAAGTCACATTTCTTGCAAGGCTTGTGTGTGATGTTGTATTACCGAGTGGGTCCCGAGATACCTCTCCGTCACACGGAGTGACAAATCCCAGTCTTGATCCATACTAACTCAACGAACACCTTCGGAGATACCTGTAGAGCATCTTTATAGTCACCCAGTTACGTTGCGACGTTTGATACACACAAAGCATTCCTCCGGTGTCAGTGAGTTATATGATCTCATGGTCATAGGAATAAATACTTGACACGCATAAAACAGTAGCAACAAAATGACACGATCAACATGCTACGTCTATTAGTTTGGGTCTAGTACATCACATGATTCTCCTAATGATGTGATCCCGTTATCAAGTGACAACACTTGCCTTGTTGGGGAACGTCGCATGGGAAACAAAAATTTTCCTACGCGCACGAAGACCTATCATGGTGATGTCCATCTACGAGAGGGGATGAGTGATCTACGTACCCTTGTAGACCGTACAGGAGAAGCGTTAGTGAACGCGGTTGATGTAGTGGAACGTCCTCACGTCCCTCGATCCGCCCCGCGAACAATCCCGCGATCAGTCCCACGATCTAGTACCGAACGGACGGCACCTTCGCGTTCAGCACATGTACAGCTCGACGATGATCTCGGCCTTCTTGATCCAGCAAGAGAGAGAGAGAGGTAGAAGAGTTCTCCGGCAGCGTGACGGCGCTCCGGAGTTTGGTGATGACCTTGTCTCAGCAGGGCTCCGCCCGAGCTCCACAGAAACGCGATCTAGAGGAAAAACCGTGGAGGTATGTGGTCGGGCTGCCGTGGAAAAGTCGTCTCAAATCATCCCTAAAACCTCCGTATATATAGGTGGGAGAGGGGGGGCCTTGCCTTGGGGCTCAAGGAGCCCCAAGGGGGTCGGCCGAGCCAAGGGGGGAAGGTCTCCCCCCCCCAAACCGAGTTGGACTTAGTTTGGTGGGTGGGAGTCCTTCCTTCCCTTCCCACCTCCTCCTTTTTTTTCTTTCTCTTTGATTTTTCTTCCAATGCGCATAGGGCCCTTTTGGGCTGTCCCACCAGCCCACTAAGGGCTGGTGCGCCACCCTCAAGGCCTATGGGCTTCCCCGGGGTGGGTTCCCCCCCGGTGAACTCCCGGAACCCATTCGTCATTCCCGGTAACTCCGAAAACCTTCCGGTAATCAAATGATGTCATCCTATATATCAATCTTCGTTTCCGGACCATTTCGGAAACCCTCGTGACGTCCGTGATCTCATCCGGGACTCCGAACAACATTCGGTAACCAACCATATAACTCAAATACGCATAAAACAACGTCGAACCTTAAGTGTGCAGACCCTGCGGGTTCGAGAACTATGTAGACATGACCCGAGAGACTCCTCGGTCAATATCCAATAGCGGGACCTGGATGCCCATATTGGATCCTACATATTCTACGAAGAACTTATCGTTTGAACCTCAGTGTCAAGGATTCATATAATCCCATATGTCATTCCCTTTGTCCTTTGGTATGTTACTTGTCCGAGATTCGATCGTCAGTATCCGTATACCTATTTCAATCTCGTTTACCGGCAAGTCTCTTTACTCGTTCCGTAGTACAAGATCCCGCAACTTACACTAAGTCACATTGCTTGCAAGGCTTGTGTGTGATGTTGTATTACCGAGTGGCCCCGAGATACCTCTCCGTCACACGGAGTGACAAATCCCAGTCTTGATCCATACTAACTCAACTAACACCTTCGGAGATACTTGTAGAGCATCTTTATAGTCACCCAGTTACGTTGCGACGTTTGATACACACAAAGTATTCCTCCGGTGTCAGTGATTTATATGATCTCATGGTCATAGGAACAAATACTTGACACGCAGAAAACAGTAGCAACAAAATGACACGATCAATATGCTACGTCTATTAGTTTGGGTCTAGTCCATCACGTGATTCTCCTAATGACGTGATCTAGTTATCAAGCAACAACACCTTGTTCATAATCAGAAGACACTGACTATCTTTGATCAACTGGCTAGCCAACTAGAGGCTTGCTAGGGACAGTGTTTTGTCTATGTATCCACACATGTAAATGAGTCTTCATTCAATACAATTATAGCATGGATAATAAACGATTATCTTGATACAGGAATTATAATAATAACTATATTTATTATTGCCTCTAGGGCATAATTCCAACAGTCTCCCACTTGCACTAGAGTCAATAATCTAGCCCTCACATCATCATGTGAATTACATTGTAATAAATCTAACACCCATATAGTTCTGGTGTTGATCATGCTTTGGCCGTGGAAGAGGTTTAGTCAGCGGGTCTGCTACATTCAGATCCGTGTGCACTTTGCATATATTTACGTCCTCTCCTTCGACGTAGTCGCGGATGAGGTTGAAGCGTCGTTTGATGTGTCTGGACTTCTTGTGAAACCGTGGTTCCTTTGCTAAGGCAATGGCACCCGTGTTGTCACAGAACAAGGTTATTGGATTCAGTGCGCTTGGCACCACTCCAAGATCCGTCATGAACTGCTTCATCCAGACACCCTCCTTAGCCGCCTCCGAGGCAGCCATGTACTCCGCTTCACATGTAGAATCTGCTACGACGCTTTGCTTGGAACTGCACCAGCTTACCGCACCCCCATTAAGAATAAATACGTATCCGGTTTGCGACTTAGAGTCGTCCGGATCTGTGTCAAAGCTTGCATCGACGTAACCTTTTACGGCGAGCTCTTCGTCACCTCCATATACGAGAAACATCTCCTTAGTCCTTTTCAGGTACTTCAGGATATTCTTGACCGCCGTCCAGTGATCCACTCCTGGATTACTCTGGAACCTACCTGCCATACTTATGGCCAGGCTAACGTCCGGTCTAGTGCACAACATTGCATACATGATAGAACCTATGGCTGAAGCATAGGGGACGGAGCGCATATGCTCTCTATCTTCATCAGTTGCTGGGCACTGAGTCTTACTCAATCTCGTACCTTGTAAAACTGGCAAGAACCCTTTCTTGGACTGTTCCATTTTGACCCTCTTCAAAACTTTATCAAGGTATGTTCTTTGTGAAAGTCCTATCACGCGTTTTGATCTATCCCTATAGATCTTAATGCCTAGAATGTAAGCAGCTTCTCCTAGGTCCTTCATAGAGAAACTTTTATTCAAGTAATCTTTTATGCTCTCTAAAAAATCCACCTTGTTTCCAATCAGCAATATGTCATCCACATATAATATTAGAAACGCCACAGAGCTCCCACTCACTTTCTTGTAAATACAAGATTCTCCAACCACTTGTATAAACCCAAATGCTTTGATCACCTCATCAAAGCGTTTGTTCCAACTCCGAGATGCTTGCACCAGTCCATAAATGGATCGCTGGAGCTTGCACACCTTGTTAGCATTCTTAGGATCGACAAAACCTTCGGGTTGCATCATATACAATTCTTCCTTAAGGAAACCGTTAGGGAACGCCGTTTTGACATCCATCTGCCAGATTTCATAATCGAAAAATGCAGCTATTGCTAACATGATTCTGACGGACTTAAGCATCGCTACGGGTGAGAATGTCTCATCGTAGTCAACTCCTTGAACTTGTGAAAAACCCTTTGCCACAAGTCGAGCTTTATAAACGGTCACATTGCCGTCAGCGTCCGTCTTCTTCTTAAAGATCCATTTGTTCTGAATAGCCTTGCGACCCTCAGGCAGTACCTCCAAAGTCCACACTTTGTTCTGATACATGGATCCTATCTCGGACTTCATGGCTTCTAGCCATTTGTTGGAATCTGGGCCCACCATTGCTTCTTCATAATTTGCAGGTTCATTGTTGTCCAACAACATGATTGACAAGACGGGATTACCGTACCACTCTGGAGCAGCACGTGGTCTCGTCGACCTACGTGGTTCAACAGAAACTTGAACCGGAGTTTCATGATCATCATCATTAACTTCCTCCTCAACCGGCGTCGCAACGACAGAGGTTTCCCCTTGCCCTGCGCCACCATCCAGAGGGATGAGAGGTTCGACAACCTCGTCAAGTTCTATCTTCCTCCCACTCAATTCTCTCGAGAGAAACTCCTTCTCGAGAAAAGCTCCGTTTTTAGCAACAAACACTTTGCCCTCGGATTTGAGATAGAAGGTGTACCCAACTGTCTCTTTTGGGTGACCTATGAAGACGCACTTTTCCGCTTTGGGTTCCAGCTTTTCAGGCTAAAGCTTTTTGACATAAGCATCACATCCCCAAACTTTAAGAAACGACAACTTTGGCCTTTTGCCATACCACAGTTCGTATGGTGTCGTCTCAACGGATTTTGATGGTGCCCTATTTAAAGTGAATGCAGCTGTTTCTAATGCATAACCCCGATAACGGCAAATCGGTAAGAGACATCATAGATCGCACCATCTCAAATAAAGTACGATTACGACGTTCGGACACACCATTACGCTGTGGTGTTCCAGGCGGTGTCAACTGTGAAACAATTCCACATTGTCTTAAGTGAGCAACAAACTCGAAACTCAGATATTCACCCCCACGATCAGACCGTAGGAACTTGATCTTCTTGTTACGATGATTTTCAACTTCACTCTGAAATTGCTTGAACTTTTCAAATGTTTCAGACTTGTGCTTCATCAAGTAGACATAACCATATCTACTCAAATCGTCAGTGAAGGTGAGAAAATAACGATATCCGCCGCGTGCCTCCACGCTCATCGGACCACACACATCGGTGTGTATGATTTCCAACAAGTCACTTGCACGCTCCATTGTTCCGGAGAACGGAGTCTTATTCATCTTGCCCATGAGGCATGGTTCGCACGTGTCAAGTGAATCAAAGTCAAGTGACTCCAAAAGTCCATCAGCATGGAGTTTTTCATGCGCTTTACACCAATATGACCTAAGCGGCAGTGCCACAAAAATATGGCGCTATCATTGTTAACTCTAACTCTTTTGGTCTCAATGTTATGTATGTGTGTATCGCTATCAAGATTCAAGATGAACAATCCTCTCACATTGGGTGCATGACCATAAAAGATGTTACTCATAGAAATAGAACAACCATTATTCTCTGACTTAAAAGAGTAACCGTCTCGCAATAAACAAGATCCAGATATAATGTTCATGCTCAACGCAGGCACTAAATAACAATGATTTAGGTTCATAACTAATCCCGATGGTAACTAAAGTGAAACTGTGCCGACGGCGATTGCATCAACCTTGGAACCATTTCCTACGCGCATTGTCACTTCATCTTTCACCAGCCTTCGTCTATTCCGCAGTTCCTGTTTCGAGTTGCAAATATGAGCAACAAAACCGGTATCGAATACCCAGGCACTACTATGAGAGCCGGTTAAGTACACATCAATAACTTGTATCTCAAATATACCTGATTTTTCTTTGGCCGCCTTCTTATCTGCCAGATACTTGGGGCAATTGCGCTTCCAGTGACCCATACCCTTGCAATAGTAACACTCTATTTCAGGCTTAGGTCCAGCTTTGGGTTTCTTCGTCGGATTGGCAACAGACTTGCCGCTCTTCTTTGAATTACCCTTCCTGCCTTTGCCGTTTCTCTTGAAACTAGTGGTCTTATTCACCATCAACACATGATGCTCTTTACGGAGTTTAGACTCTGCGACTTTCAGCATCGCAAACAACTCGCCGGGAGACCTGTTCATCCCTTGCATGTTGTAGTTCAACACAAAGCCTTTATAGCTTGGCGGCAGTGATTGAAGGATTCTGTCAGTGATAGCCTCTTGCGGGAGTTCAATCCCCAGCTCAGCTAGACGGTTTGAGTACCCAGACATTTTGAGCACATGTTCACTGATAGACGTGTTTTCCTCCATCTTGCAAGCATAGAATTTATCGGAGGTCTCATACCTCTCGATCCGGGCGTTCTTCTGAAAGATAAACTTCAACTCCTGGAACATCTCAAATGCTCCATGACGCTCAAAGCGACGTTGAAGTCCCGGTTCTAAGCCATACAAGACTGCACATTGAACTACTAAGTAGTCCTCCTTACGTGCTAACCAAGCGTTCTTAACATCCTGATCAGCCGTAGCGGGTAGTTCATCTCCTAGCACAGCATTAAGGACATAATCCTTCTTCCCAGCTTGTAAGATTAGCTTAAGATTACGAGCCCAGTCTACAAAGTTGCTTCCATCATCTTTCAACTTAGCTTTCTCTAGGAACGTATTAAAATTTAGGGTGACTGTCGCGTGAGCCATGATCTACAACACAAATATATTCAAAGTGGACTTAGACTATGTTCAAGATAATTAGAGTTTAACTTAATCAAAATTATACGCTAAACTCCCACTCAAAAAGTACATCTCTCTAGTCATTTGAGTGGTCCATGATCCACTTACACTAGCTCAAGTCTGATCATCACGTGAGTTGAGTATAGTTTCAGTGGTAAGCATCCCTATGCTAATCATATCATCTATAGGATTCATGATCGACCTTTCGGTCTCATGTGTTCCGAGGCCATGTCTGCACATGCTAGGCTCGTCAAGCTTAACCCGAGTGTTCCGCGTGCGCAACTGTTTTGCACCCGTTGTATGTGAACGTTGAGTCTATCACACCCGATCATCACGTGGTGTCTCGAAACGACGAACTGTAGCAACGGTGCACAGTCGGGGAGAACACAATTTCGTCTTGAAATTTTAGTGAGAGATCACCTCATAATGCTACCGTCGTTCTAAGAAAAATAAGGTGCATAAAAGGATTAACATCACATGCAATTCATAAGTGACATGATATGGCCATCATCATGTGCTTCTTGATCTCCATCACCAAAAGCACCGGCACGATCTTCTTGTCACCGGCGCCACACCATGATCTCCATCAACGTGTTGCCGTCGAGGTTGTCGTGCTACTCATGCTATTACTACTAAAGCTACATCCTAGCAAAATAGTAAACGCATCTGCAAGCACAAACATTAGTATAAAGACAACCCTATGGCTCCTGCCGGTTGCTGTACCATCGACGTGCAAGTCGATATCATCTATTACAACATGATCATCTCATACTTCCAATATATCACATCACATCGTTGGCCATATCATATCACAAGCATACCCTGCAAAAACAAGTTAGACGTCCTCTAATTTTGTTGTTGCATGTTTTACGTGGTGACCACGGGTATCTAGTAGGATCGCATCTTACTTACGCAAACACCACAACGGAGATATATGAGTTCTATTTAACCTCATCCAAGGACCTCCTCGGTCAAATCCGATTCAACTAAAGTTGGAGAAACTGACACTTGCCAGTCATCTTTGAGCAACGGGGTTACTCGAAGCGATGAAACCAGTCTCTCGTAAGCGTACGAGTAATGTCGGTCCAAGCCGCTTCAATCCAACAATACCGCGGAATCAAGAAAATACTAAGGAGGGCAGCAAAACGCACATCACCGCCCACAAAAACTTTTGTGTTCTACTCGAGAAGACATCTACGCATGAACCTAGCTCATGATGCCACTGTTGGGGAACGTCGCATGGGAAACAAAAATTTTCCTACGCGCACGAAGACCTATCATGGTGATGTCCATCTACGAGAGGGGATGAGTGATCTACGTACCCTTGTAGACCATACAGAAGAAGTGTTAGTGAACACGGTTGATGTAGTGGAACGTCCTCACGTCCCTCGATCCGCCCCGCGAACAATCCCGTGATCAGTCCCACGATCTATTATCGAACGGGCGGCACCTCCGCGTTCAGCACACGTACAGCCCGATGATGATCTCGGCCTTCTTGATCCAGCAAGAGAGACGGAGAGGTAGAAGAGTTCTCCGGCATCGTGATGGCGCTCCGGAGGTTGGTGATGACCTTGTCTCAGCAGGGCTCCGCCCGAGCTCCGCAGAAACGCGATCTAGAGGAAAAACCGTGGAGGTATGTGGTCGGGCTGCCGTGGAAAAGTCGTCTCAAATCAGCCCTAAAACCTCCGTATATATAGGTGGGAGAGGGGGGGCCTTGCCTTGGGGCTCAAGGAGCCCCAAGGGGGTCGGCCGAGCCAAGGGGGGAAGGTCTCCCCCCCAAACCGAGTTGGACTTGGTTTGGTGGGTGGGAGTCCTTCCTTCCCTTCCCACCTCCTCCTTTTTTTTCTTTCTCTTTGATTTTTCTTCCAATGCGCATAGGGCCCTTTTGGGCTGTCCAACCAGCCCACTAAGGGCTGGTGCGCCACCCTCAAGGCCTATGGGCTTCCCTGGGGTGGGTTGCCCCCCCCCCCCCGGTGAACTCCCGGAACCCATTCGTCATTCCCGGTACATTCCCGGTAACTCCGAAAACCTTCCGGTAATCAAATGATGTCATCCTATATATCAATCTTCGTTTCCGGACCATTCCGGAAACCCTCATGACGTCCGTGATCTCATCCGGGACTCCGAACAACATTCGGTAACCAACCATATAACTCAAATACGCATAAAACAACGTCGAACCTTAAGTGTGCAGACCCTGCGGGTTCGAGAACTATGTAGACATGACCCGAGAGACTCCTCGGTCAATATCCAATAGCGGGACCTGGATGCCCATATTGGATCCTACATATTCTACGAAGAACTTATCGTTTGAACCTCAGTGTCAAGGATTCATATAATCCCGTATGTCATTCCCTTTGTCCTTCGGTATGTTACTTGTCCGAGATTCGATCGTCAGTATCCGTATACCTATTTCAATCTCGTTTACCGGCAAGTCTCTTTACTCGTTCCGTAATACAAGATCCCGCAACTTACACTAAGTCACATTGCTTGCAAGGCTTGTGTGTGATGTTGTATTACCGAGTGGCCCCGAGATACCTCTCCGTCACACGGAGTGACAAATCCCAGTAGCAACAAATACTTGACACGCAGAAAACAGTAGCAACAAAATGACACGATCAATATGCTACGTCTATTAGTTTGGGTCTAGTCCATCACGTGATTCTCCTAATGACGTGATCTAGTTATCAAGCAACAACACCTTGTTCATAATCAGAAGACACCGACTATCTTTGATCAACTGGCTAGCCAACTAGAGGCTTGCTAGGGACAGTGTTTTGTCTATGTATCCACACATGTAAATGAGTCTTCATTCAATACAATTATAGCATGGATAATAAACGATTATCTTGATACAGGAATTATAATAATAACTATATTTATTATTGCCTCTAGGGCATAATTCCAACATGCCTATGGTCAGGAAACCTTGACCATCTTTGATCAACGAGCTAGTCAACTAGAGGCTTACTAGGGACAGTGTTTTGTCTATGTATCCACACATGCACTGTGTTTCCAATCAATACAATTATAGCATGGATAATAAACGATTATCATGAACAAAGAAATATAATAATAACTAATTATTATTGCCTCTATGGCATATTTCCAACAGTCTCCCACTTGCACTAGAGTCAATAATCTAGTTCACATCACCATGTGATTTCAACGAATCCAACACCCATATAGTTCTGGGGTTTGGTCACGTCTTGCTCGTGAGAGAGATTTTAGTCAACGGTTCTGAAACTTTCAGATCCATGCATTCTTTACAAATATTTATGTCATCTTATAGATGCTGCTACTACGTGCTATTCGGAAATGCTCCAAATATCTACTCTACTATACGAATTTGTTTCACTACTCATAGTTATTCGGATTAGTGTCAAAGCTTGCACCGACGTAACCCTTTACGACGAACTCTTTAACCACCTCCATAATCGAGAACAATTCCTTAGTCCATCAGTTACTAAGGATAAATTTTGACCGCTGCTAGTGATTCAATCATGGATCACTCTCTGTACCTCTCAACAGACTTTGAGTCAAGGCACACATCAGGTGCAGTACCCAGCATGGCATACTTCAGATTCTACGGCCAAGGCATAGAAGACGACCTTCGTCTATTCTCTTTATTCTGCCGTCGTCGGGTTTTGAGTCTTACTCAAATTCACACCTTACAACGCAACCAAGAACTCCTTCTTTGCTGATCTATTTTGAACTCCTTCAAAACTTGTCAAGGCATGCATCTTGTTGAAACTTCCATTAAGCGCTTTGGATCTATCTCCATAGATCTTTGATGCTCAACGTTCAAGTAGCTCAATCCATGTATTCCTTTGAAAACTCCTTTTTCAAACAACCTTGTATGCTTTACAGAAATTCTACATTACTTCTAATCCACAATATGTCAACCACATATACTTATCAGAAATTCTATAGTGCTCCCACTCACTTGTTTGGAAATACAAGTTTCTCATAAACCTTGTACAAACCCAAAATATTTGATCATCTCATCAAAGTGTATATTCCAACTCCGAGATGCTTGCACCAGTCCATTGAAGGATCGCTGGAGCTTGCATACTTGCTAGTATCTTTAGGATCGACAAAACCTCATGGTTGTATCACATACAATGTTTGCTCAAGGAAACTGTTGAGGAAACAATGTTTTGACATCCTATGTGCAATATTTCATAAATAATGCAGCAACTACTAACATAATTCTAACAGACTTTTAGCATCGCTACGAGTGAGAAAGTCTCATCATAGTCAACTGTTTGATCTTGTCAGAAACATCTTTGCGACAAATCGAGCTTTTCTTAATAGTGACTTATCACCATCATCGTCTGTCTTCCTTTTAAAGATCCATCTTTACTCAATAGTCCTATGACCACCAAGTAGTTCTTCAAAATTCTACACTTTGTTTTCATACATGGATCCTCTCTCGGATTTCATGGCCTCCAGCCATTTGTCGGAATCCGGGCCCACCATTGCTTTCTCCATAACTCGTAGGTTCACAGTTGCTCAACAACATGACCTCCAAGACAGGGTTACCGTACCACTCTGCAGTAGCACGCGACCTTGTCGACCTACAAGGTTTGTAGTAACTTGATCCGATGCTCGATGATCACCATTATCAGCTTTCACTTCAATTGGTGTAGGCGCCACAGGAACAACTTCCTGCGCCCTCCTACACACTGGTTGAAGTGATGGTTCATTAACCTCATCAACTTCTACCACCCTCCCACTCAATTCTTTCGAGAGAAACCTTTCCTTGAGAAAGGACCCGTTTTTAGAAACAAACACTTTGCTTCCGGATCTGAGATAGGAGATGTACCCAACTGTTTTGGATATCCTATGAAGATGCATTTATCCGCTTTGGGTTCGAGCTTATCAGGCTGAAACTTTTTCACATAAGTGTCGAAGTCCCAAACTTTCAAGAAACGACAGTTTAGATTTCTCTAAACCTCAGTCTATACTGTGTCATCTCAACGGTAATATGCGGTGCCCTATTTAAAGTGAATGCGGTTGTCTCTAATGCATAACCCATAAACGATAGTGGTAATTCGATAAGAGACATCACAGCATGCACCATTGCAAATAGTACATGACTATGATGTTCAGACACATCATCACACTATGACGTTCCAGGTGGCATGAACTGCGAAACAATTTCCACATTGTCTTAACTGCGTACCAAAACTCGTAACTCAGATATTCATTTCTATGATCATACCATAGACAGTTTATCCTCTTGTTACGACGAACTTCACTCTGAAACAGAATTGAACTTTTCAATATTTCAGACTTGTGATTCATTAAGTAAATACTCTTGTATCTACTCAAATCGTCGTTGAAGTAAGAACATAATGATATCCACTGCGTGCCTTAGCACCCATTGGATTGCATACATCAAAATGTATCACTTCCAACAAGTTACTATCTTGTTTCATCTCAATGAAAACAAGGCCTTGCTCATGTGGTATGATTTGCATGTCACTTGTGATTCAAAATCAAGTGAGTATAAAGATCCATCATCATGGAGCCTCTTCATGCAATTTATACCAACATGACTCAAGCGGCAGTGCCACAAGTAAGTGGTACTATCATCATTACCTCGTATCTTTTGGCACCAATACCATGAACATGTGTAACACTACGATCGAGATTCAATAAACCATTGAAGGTGATTATTCAAGCAAATAGAGTAACCATTATTCTATTTAAATGAATAATCGTATTGCAATGAACACGATCCAATCATGTTCATGCTTAACGCAAGCACCAAATAACAATTATTTAGGTTTAACACCAATCCTGATGGTAGAGGGAGCGTGCGACGTTTGATCATATCAACCTTGGAAACACTTCCAACACGTATCGTCACCTCGCCTTTAGCTAGTCTCCGTTTATGCCGTAGCTTTCATTTCGTGTTACTAATCACTTAGCAACCGAACCGGTATCCAATACCCTCATGCTACTAGGAGTACTAGTAAAGTACACATCAACATCATGTATATCAAATATACTTCTTTCGACTTTTGCCAGCCTTCTTATCTACCAAGTATCTAGAGTTGCTCCGCCTCAGTGACTGTTCCCCTCATTACAAAAGCACTTAGTCTCGGGTTTGGGTTTAATCTTGGGTCTCTTCATCAGTGCAACAACTGTTTTGCCGTTTCACGAAGTATCCCTTCTAGCCCTTGCCTTTCTTGAAACTTAGTGGTTTTACAAACCATCAACTATTGATGCTCCTTCTTGATTTCTACTTTCGCAGTGTCAAACATCGCGAATAGCTCAAGGATCATTGTATCTATCCTTGATATGTTATAGTTCATCACGAATCTCTCACGGCTTGGTGGCAGTGACTTTGGAGAACCATCACTATCTCATCTGGAAGATTAACTCCCACTTGGTTCAAGTGATTGTCGTACTCAGACAATCTGAGCACACGCTCAACGTTTGAGCTTTTCTCCTTTACTTTGTGGACAAAGAATCTTGTCGGAGGTCTCGTAACTCTCAATAAGGGCACGAGCATGAAATCACAATTTCATCTCTTTAGAACATCACTTATGTTCCGTGACGTTTCAAAACGTCTTTGGTGCCTTGCTTCTAAGCCATTAAGTATTTTGCACTGAACTATCGTGTAGTCACCAGAAACGTGTATGTCGGATGTTCACAGCATCCATAGACGACGCTCGAGGTGCAGCACACCGAGTGGTGCATTAAGGACATAAGCCTTCTGCGCAGCAACGAGGACAATCCTCTTCAAAGTTTGCTACTATCAACTTTCAACTAAATTTTCTCTAGGAACATATAAAAACAGTAGAGCTATAGCGCAAGCTACATCATAATTCGCCAAGACCATTACACTATGTTCATGACAATTAGTTCAATTAATCATATTACTTAAGAACTCCCACTCAAAAAGTACATCTCTCTAGTCATTTGAGTGGTACATGATCCAAATCCACTATCTCAAGTCCGATCATCACGTGAGTCGAGAATAGTTTCAGTGGTAAGAATCTCTATGCTAATCATATCAACTATACGATTCATGCTCGACCTTTCGGTCTCATGTGTTCCGAGGCCATGTCTGCACATGCTAGGCTCGTCAAGCTTAACCCGAGTGTTCTGCGTGTGCAACTGTTTTGCACCCGTTGTATGTGAACGTTGAGTCTATCACACCCGATCATCACGTGGTGTCTCGAAACGAAGAATTGTCGCAACGGTGCACAGTCGGGGAGAACACAATTTCGTCTTGAAATTTTAGTGAGAGATCACCTCATAATGCTACCGTCGTTCTAAGCAAGATAAGGTGCAAAAAGGATTAACATCACATGCAATTCATAAGTGACATGATATGGCCATCATCACGTGCTCCTTGATCTCCATCACCAAAGCACCGGCACGATCTTCTTGTCACCGGCGTCACACCATGATCTCCATCATCATGATCTCCATCAACGTGTCGCCATCGGGGTTGTCGTGCTACTCATGCTATTACTACTAAAGCTACATCCTAGCAAAATAGTAAACGCATCTGCAAGCACAAACGTTAGTTTAAAGACAACCCTATGGCTCCTGCCGGTTGCCGTACCATCGACGTGCAAGTCGATATTAACTATTACAACATGATCATATCATACATCCAATATATCACATCACATCATTGGCCATATCACATCATAAGCATACCCTGCAAAAACAAGTTAGACGTCCTCTAATTTTGTTGTTGCATGTTTTATGTGGTGACCATGGGTATCTAGTAGGATCGCATCTTACTTACGCAAACACCACAATGGAGATATATGAATTGCTATTTAACCTCATCCAAGGACCTCCTCGGTCAAATCCGATTCAACAAAAGTTGGAGAAACTGACACTTGCCAGTCATCTTTGAGCAACGGGGTTACTCGTAGCGATGAAACCAGTCTCTCGTAAGCGTACGAGTAATGTCGGTCCAAGCCGCTTCAATCCAACAATACCGCGGAATCAAGAAAATACTAAGGAGGGCAGCAAAACGCACATCACCACCCACAAAAACTTTTGTGTTCTACTCGAGAAGACATCTACGCATGAACCTAGCTCACGATGCCACTGTTGGGCAATGTCGCATGGGAAACAAAAATTTTCCTACGCGCACGAAAACCTATCATGGTGATGTCCATCTACGAGAGGGGATGTTCGATCTACGTACCCTTGTAGACCGCACAGCAGAAGCGTTAGTGAATGCGGTTGATGTAGTGGAACGTCCTCACGTCCCTTAATCCGCCCCGCGAACCGTCCCGCGATCAGTCCCACGATCTAGTGCCGAACGGACGACACCTCCGCGTTCAACACATGTACAACTCGACGATGATCTCGTCCTTCTTGATCCAGCAAGAGAGACGGAGAGGTAGATGAGTTCTCCGGCAGCGTGACGGCGCTCCGGAGGTTGGTGGTGATATTATCTCAGCAGGGCTCCGCCCGAGCTCCGCAGAAACGCGATCTAGAGGTAAAACTGTGGAGATATGTGGTCGGGCTGCCGTGGCAAAGTTGTCTCAAATCAGCCCTAAAACCTCCGTATATATAGGGGGAAGAGGGGGAGCCTTGCCTTGGGGTCCAGGGACCCCCAAGGAGTTCGGCCGAGCCAAGGGGGGCAACCCTCCCCTTCCAAACCGAGTCCAACTAGGTTTGGAAGGAGGAGTCCTTCTCCCTTTTCCCACCTCCTCTTTTTTTTTTCTTTTCTCTTTGATTTTCTTCCTATGGCGCATAGGACCTTCTTGGGCTGTCCCACCAGCCCACTAAGGGTTGGTGCGCCACCCCCCAAGGCCTATGGGCTTCCCCGGGGTGGGTTGCCCCCCGGTGAACACCCGGAACCCATTCGTCATTCCCGGTACATTCCCGGTAACTCCGAAAACCTTCCGGTAATCAAATGAGGTCATCCTATATATCAATCTTCGTTTCCGGACCATTCTGGAAACCCTCGTGACGTCCGTGATCTCATCCGGGACTCCGAACAACATTCGGTAACCAACCATATAACTCAAATACGCATAAAACAACGTCGAACCTTAAGTGTGCCTTCCTGCTCCTTCCGGTTCAGACTTCGAGCCGTAGCCCAGTGGTAGCTGTGGGTGTGTGCCTGTTGTGAGGTCGTGGGCTCGATCCCCCCTTGGCACATTTTTTTGGCTTTCTATTTTCCCTTCAGCGCAGTAGCTACAGAGAGGGGATACCTTGTTTGGCCTCCTTGTTCTGTCGAGCAAAGCAGAGCATCGCAGTGGTGCAGTGGGTTGCTGTGCACCAGGGGCACAGGGGTTCGAATCCCAGTGTGCCCCCTTTTATTTTTTCCCTTCTTGCTATATGTTTTTCTCCCTTCTATGCTCGTTGTTGTTCCTGTGCCACAATCCATAGATGTCTTGGTATGGATTTTTACCCTTTGCTGCTATATGAAGTGCCATGTGATGTGTGCATGTGTGTGTTCATGTGAGAAGATCATGTGTGTGTGTGTGTGTGTGTGATCTAGAGGGAGTGCATGTAGGTGCATATACAAGAATAATCTTGAGCTTGCAAGCATAGCATTTTGTTGTGTGTGATGCATTAGTGTTTCATGTGTAAGTGCATCTTATGGGGGTTATGATGTGTGGATGGTTGCCATGTGATGCAAGCTATGTTTAGCATGTGTAGGTATGTGTGTTGATCTAGAGCATGATGTGCTTGTGGGTGATGTGGAGTAGTTGTGTGTGTGAGTAGCATTCCACCTTTGCAAGCAAGCTTTGCACCTTCACATGACCATATGTGAGAGGGCATGGTATGTTGTTTGTGGGGGTATCTTGGTAGTAGTGGTTATGTAGTTGATGTGCATGACACAAACATGGGGTTCAAACCCCCATGTCACTTTGTCATTGTGCACATGAGCTCAACCATGTAGTAGTTGATATAGAGGAACTACATGAAATGATGCACTATTTACTAGTCATGATTTGGAGTAGTTTCCTCTTCCTTAATTTGTGGTCACTTGTTACAAGTAAGTGCCCACATATTATATATGATTTTGTGGTAGAATTTCCCAAGGAATCCAGTGGTGAAGTTAGTTTTTCCATTAGGATACTTTATGGAGTTTACATATTCAGATTTATTGCAAGTTTGCTCTTTGTTTCCATGGAATAGGTGGAGCCCAAGGGCATGAGCTTTTGTGTGGTAGTAGTAGGGGTTTTGCTTTACACCATGGTGGTGTCACTTATCACTTGGTGTTAATTGTGTGCAAGCTATGCCTAGACAAAGTGGGCATGTGGCTGAAAATTCCAGCTTAGTGAAATCTGGAATTTCACCAAGTCTGGGAATCTGGAAACATTTTCTTCTCCTATAGATGAGGTTGTGCTGGTCATTGAGTTGTGATCTAGCCTTAGTTCAGTGATAGGAATTTGGACCTGATATGTTTTTTAAGCTCCCTGTCAAGTTTCATCCCATTTGGACTCCTGTAAGTTGTGTTTTGGCTGCTGTCAAAAAGCTTCAGAACAAACACAGAAAGTCAGGTGCAGGAATTTTCACTAAGTCCCTGAGATCTGATGGTTTTGGGAAAGTTTGTAGCCTTGTATCTTCCTGTGTTTAATTCCTTTTTGTGTGATTATTGCTGGTTCTGGTAGTATTCTTGGCTAGCTACAGCCACATATATTATTTTTCATATTTGGAGGGTTGTAGCTATGTTGCATGTAGCTCACAAAGTGCTAAGATGCAGATCATGGCAAATTATGTAGTTTTGTCATTTTGATGATTGTGGGTGCTTAGTTGATGTTGTGGTGTTCTTCCTTGCTCCAATCCATTCATGTTGGGTTGTTATATGTCTTGGAAACCTGGGAATATCAGATTTGTGCCATTGGAGTGTGTGGTGTTGATCTTGACACGTAGGGCTTCATATCTTGTTTCGTGGATTCCCGTTGAACCGTAGCTCCGTTGGTAATGTTCTTTATATGGTTTTGCATCGTTTTCACTAGACGCATCTGATCATGTCATTCTCATGCATGTAAAAATAGATTAGTGTACAGTTCTGTCCAGAAACTTGTAGTAGATTCTTTTGCTTGTGCTAGTGATAGAAATAGTGATGCATGCTCATTTTTCATCTCATGCATCATGTGCTTGTTGCATCTTGAGATGCTGTTGTTCATTGGATGTTATTCTTATGTTGGGTAGCACCGGGACCGGAGAACGAGTACGTGGATTCGGGAGAGTACGTGCAGGACGAACAAGAACCATTCCAAGCTGAGGATATCACAGGCAAGATGATATGACCTTGATTCCATCTCTAGACTTGTTATGCTATTTTCGTTTCCATGTCATATTGCTCGCTTCCTACCACTGAATTAAATTTCCTCTTGATATGCCATGAACCCATACACTGATCCCTTCCTAGCAAAACTTGAATGGCTAAGTAGGCTTTGCTCAGCTACTAATGTTAGCGTTGCTAGATGCAGGTGCTTTGTATCATGTGACAACATGAGCTTGATATCATTATCTTATATGCTGTTATTTAATTAATGCACCTATATACTTGGTAAATGACGGAAGGCCTAGCCTTTTGCCGGGTGCTTTGTTCCGTTATTGTCGCCTTAGTTACCGGTTACCGGTGTTTGATTCCATAATGATCGCTCCTAACACGTTCGGGGTTGTTATGGGGACCCCCTTGATAAATCGCGTAGTGCTAAGACTTGTCCGGCAGGACCCAACATTGGTGTTAATTTGCTAATCACTTAATAATTAACTGCATAGGGAATTGCTACCCCGAGGATTTTAATCAACAACCCGGGCCAGTGCTCCTCATGAGTGTTGGTCCAAACTAGAGTCGTGTGCGGGGCCAACCCGGGGCAACTCGGGAGATGTCTATCAGGCCACTGTATGCTGTGCTCATCCGGCGTGTCCTGAGACTCAGATACGCGGCTCTTATCAGGGTCGTCGACACGTCGGGAGGTTCTGCTAGCCTTGTCTTACCTTAGCGGTATATCTTGCGTATAGGAATCCCAGTGAAGCTTTGGTTTCCCCCAGAGTTGAGGTTTTCCTCTAAGGAATCCGACAGATCACGAGATTCATGATAGAGGATGACTTTGCGGCATGTGTACGTTTGTGATGGACTAGTTGGAGCACCCCTGCAGGGTCTAATCTTTCGGAAATCCGTGCCCGCGGTTATGTGGCAACTTGGAATATTTTGTTAACATCCGGTTTTAGATAACTCAAACATAAGCTAATAAAATTGCCAACTGTGTGCGTAACCGAGACTGTACCTCGAAGATCTCTCTTCGATCGGGAACACGGTGGGGGTTATGAATGCCGTAGGTAGGTGTTCAGGATCACTTAGTGATCAAGTAATCACGACCGCTAGTGTAGACCACCTTAATAAATGCTACGTAGGATAGCCACCAAACCAAGCTTAGGATGCTGCAACCTTAAACACTTCACCTTATCCTACCTAATAACTTGACTAGTTTTGGCACCAAGGTCTTAGATTGCTGAGTCCCCGTGGCTCACGGATTCCTCCAAAATCCCAACAGGTTCAGGTACCCGAGAGACAGATGATCCCGACGGCACCCAGCTGGCGTGGAAGTACGACGAGGAGACAGACCGCCTTTACGTGAACTATCCAGAAGATTGAGGCGTGATCGTGATCGTGGGCCTGCACGCAGGGTAGCATAGCATTTCTATGTTTTGTAGTCCGTAGCAGAACTACCTTGGTTGTATGTGTGATGTACTCTGAGATATTTATGAGAAGACAATTGAATCCCGGATTGTCTACCTTTATTATTATTTGTGTTGTGTTACCCGTTTGCGAAACGCTTAGATGCGCTTCTTTCCTATTCGGGGCCTCGATCCCCAGATCGGAAAGGACCGCATCTTGGTCGTTACAGCCCACTCGGCAGAACATCATCATAAGGTCAATGTGACTAAGGAGTTAGTCACACGATGACGTGCTACAGAACGAGTAAGGAGACTTATCGGTAACGAGATTGAACAAGGTATAGGTATACCGACGATCGAATCTCGGGCAAGTTCTATACCGACACATAAAGGGAATCGTATAAGGGATTGATTGAATCCTTGACATCGTGGTTCATCCGATGAGATCATCGTGGAGCAAGTGGGAACCACCATGGGTATCCAGACCCCGGTGATGGTTATTGGTCGGAGAGGTGTCTCGGTCATGTCTGCCTGTCTCCCAAACCCGTAGGGTTTACACACTTAAGGTTCGATGACGCTAGGGTTATAGGGAATTGTTATACGAGGTTACCGAAAGTTGTTCGGAGTCCCGGATGAGATCCCTAAGGTCACGAGGAGCTTCGGAATGGTCCGGAGGTAAAGATTGATATATAGGATGGATGGTTTTGGACACTGGAAATGTTTCGGGTGTCACCGGTAATGTACCGGGACCACCCGAAATGGTCCCGTGGTCCACCGGGAGGGGCCACCAGCCCCAAGAGGTAGCATGGGCCAAAAGAGGGAGGGCAACCAGCCCAAAGTGGGCTGGTGCGCCTCCCACAAGGAGGCCCATGGCGCAGGAGGTGGAGAGGGGGGAAACCCTAGGCGCTTGTGGGCCTAAGGCCCACCTAGGGGTGCGCCACCCCCTCCCCCTGCCCTGGCCGCCGCACCTCCCATCTGGGGGGGCTTCCGCACCATCTAGGGTGGGAACCCTATGGGTGGCACACCCCTCCTCTCCTCCTATATATAGTGGGGGTTTTGGGGCTGTTTCACACACAGTTATCCATCTCCCTCGGCGCAGCCCTGCCCCCCTCCTTCCTCCTCTCCCACGGTGCTTGGCGAAGCCCTGCCGGGGGACCTAGTCTCTCCATCGACACCATGCCATCGTTTTGCCGGAGATCTTCCCCAACCTCTCTCTCCTCCTTGCTGGATCAAGGTGGAGGAGACGTCACCGGGCAACATGTGTGTTGAACGCGGAGGTGCCGTGGTTCGGCACTAGATCGGAATCACACCGCGATCTGAATCGCCGCGAGTACGACTCCATCAACCGCGTTCTAGCAACGCTTCCGATTAGCGATCTTCAAAGGTATGAAGATGCACTCACCCCACTCTCGTTGCTGGTCTCTCCATAGGAAGATCTGAATATGCGTAGGAATTTTTTTGAATTTATGCTACGTTACCCAACAGTGGATCCGATCTCCCCTCTCGTAGATGGTCATCACCATGGATAGATCTTACGTGTGCGTAGGATTTTTTTTGTTTCCCATGCAACGTTCCCCAATAGGGGTATCAAAGCTAGGTCTATGCGTAGATGACATCTCGAGTAGAACACAAAGGAGTTCGTGGGCTTTGATATTCAGATTGTTGCCCTCCTTAGTCTTTTCTTGATTCCGCGGTATTGTTGGATGAAGCGGCCCGGACCAACATTACCTGTACGCTTACGAGAGACCGGTTCCATCGACTAACATGCAACTTGTTGCATAAAGATGGCTGGCGGGTGTCTGTTTCTCCAACTTTAGTTGAATCGGATTTGACTGAGGTGGTCCTTGGAGAAGGTTAAATAACAACTTGAGTATCAGGTTTTGCGTAAGTAAGATACGACATGCTAGATACCCATAGCATACACGTAAAAATGCAACAACAAATTAGAGGACGTCTAACTTGTTTTTGCAGGGTATGATGTTATATGATATGGCCAAATATATGGTATGATATATTTGATGTATGAGATGATCATGTTGTAATAGTTAAATATCGACTTGCATGTCGATGCTACAGCAACCGGCAGGAGCCATAGGGTTATCTTTAATTATTTTGCGCTTGGTGATGCTTTGCTTTATCGCTAGATCAGTAGCTTTAGTAGCAATAGCATAGTTAGAGCGACAACCTCAATGGAAGCATAATGATGGAGATCATGGTGTGGTGCCGGTGACGATGGAGATCATGCCGGTGCTTTCAAGATGGAGACCAAAAGCAGAAGTTCATACCCATATCATGTCACTTATGATTTGCATGTGATGTTAATCCTTTTATGCACCTTATTTTGCATAGGACGCTGATACGTCTCCGTTGTATCTACTTTTTCGAACTCTTTTGCCCTTGTTTTGGACTCTAATTTGCATGATTTGGATGGAACTAACCCGGATTGACGCTATTTTCAGCAGAATTGCCATGGTGTTGTTTTTGCGCAGAAATAGAAGTTCTCGGAATGACCTGGAAATCTACGAGGAATTTTTCTGGAATATATAAAAAATACTGGCGCAAGAATCAACTGGAGGGACGGAGCCAGGAGCTCACAAGCCCACCAGGCCCGCCCCCCTGGCCGGGGCTGGCAGGCTTGTGAGCCCCTCGAAGCTTCGCCGCCCCCAATTCCAGCTCTATATAACCTCTTTCGTCCGGAAAAAAATCAGAGAGAAGAGTTCATCGCGTTTTACGATACGGAGGCGCCGCCACCTCCCGTTCTTCATCTAGAGGGCAGATCTGGAGTCCGTTTTGGGCTCCGGAGAGGGCAGATCGTTGCCATCGTCATCATCAACCTTCCTTCATCGCCAATTCCATGATGCTCTTCACCGTTCGTGAGTAATCTCATCGTAGGCTTGCTGGACGGTGATGGGTTGGATGAGATCTATCATGTAATCGAGTTAGTTTTGACGGGGATTGATCCCTAGTATCCACTATGTTCTGAGATTGATGTTGCTACTACTTTGCCATGCTTAATGTTTGTCACTAGGGCCCGAGTGCCATGATTTCAGATCTGAACCTATTATGTTGCCGCCAATATATGTGTGTTTTAGATCATATCTTGCAAGTTGTAGTCACCTACTATGTGTTATGACCCGGCAACCCCAGAGTGACAATAGCCGGAACCACTCCCAGATATGACCATATCATGAGGAGTTCATGTATTCACCAAGTGTTAAAGCGTTGGTCCGGTTCTTTATTCAAAGGAGAACCTTAATATCCTGTAGTTTCCATTAGGACCCCGCTGCCACGGGAGGGATGGACAATAGATGTCATGCAAGTTCTTTTCCCTAAGCACGTATGACTACATACGGAATACGTGCCTACATTAGATTGACGAAAGGGAGCTAGTTACTTATCTCTCCGTGGTATAATTGTTACATGATGAATCACATCCGGCATAATCATCCATCACCGATCCAATGCCTACAAGTTTTTCCTACTGGTCCTTGCTACGTTACTTTGCCGCTACTGCTATTACTCTGCTGCTACTGTTGTTACTTGGTTGTTACTGTTTACTGCTGCTACTGCTGCTATCATACTACCTTGCTACTGATACTTTGCTGCAGACACTAAATCTTTCAGGTGTGGTTGAATTGACAACTCAACTGCTAATACTTTAGAATATTCTATCGCTTCCCCATGAGTCGAATCAATAAATTTGGGTTGAATACTCTACCCTCGAAAACTGTTGCGACCCCCTATACTTGTGGGTTATCAAGACCTTTTTCTAGCACCGTTGCCGGGGAGGCACATCTATATTCTCTTAGTCACTTGGGATTTACGTCTATTGATCACTATGAGGAATCCGATAGAGACAAGAAGTAAAGTCTTGCCCTCAACTACGAGGACGGGTAAGGAACTTCCATCTAGCTCTACACTTGATCACCTTCAGTTATGAGTAAGTTTGCGACACCACCTCCTGCTAGAAATCTTGATATGTCGCCTGTGCTTGATGATGCTACCTCTGCTGGCCATGATGCTTATGATGATGCTATGCTTGATACTGCTTTGCCTGATGATGCTATTCCTGATACTGCTTTGCCACTAGGTGCATTCCTTGGTGCACAAATTGCTAGAGTTGCTCCTAGATGTGATGATACTTCTGAAACTGCTGATACTATTGAAGTAGAACCTGCTACATTTTGCCTGCTAGAACTAGCTCTCCTATGCCTGATATGCCTGATATGCCTGAATGTTACGTTATGGAGGGAGAGATAGCTGGGGATTTTCTTGCGTGTAAGGATAGCTATGATGTTGAGAAACTACTGCTCAAGTGGAAAGAAAAATCTCTGAACGCTAGGATGAAATACGACCCGAAGTTTGCTACTTTGCCTATCTTTGTGACCAACAAGGATTATGAATTCTCCGTCGACCCTGAGTTAATCACTCTGGTCGAATCTGATCCTTTTCACGGTTGTGAGTCTGAAACGGTTGTAGACCATCTTACCAAACTACACGATATAGCCACCCTATTCACTAGTGAGGAAAAGATCCGCCACTATTGTATCCTCAAGTTGTTTCCTTTCTCGCTAAAGGATGATGCTAAGACTTGGTTCACTTCTCTTTCTCATGGTTGTGTGCGTAGCCCCCAAGATATGGTCTACTATTTCTCTGAAAAATGTTTCCCTGCCCATAAGAAGCAAGCTGCCTTGCAAGAAATATACAACTTTGCTCAAGCTGGAGAAGAGAGTCTACCACAAGCTTGGGGGATGCTCGTCCAGCTACTGAATGCTTTGCCTGATCACCCTCTTGAGAAGAATGAAATACTTGATATCTTCTATAATGGACTTACCGATGCTTCTAGATACCACCTAGATAGTTGTGCCGGTTGTGTTTTTAGGGAACGAACCGTAGAACAAGCTGAGATCCTATTGAATAACATCTTGTGCAATGAGAATGCTTGGACTATTCCCGTACCACCTCCTAAGCCAACTCTGAAGAAAATAGGTATCCTATTCCTCAGTCATGAAAATATGCAAGAAGCTAAGAAATCTATGCGAGAGAAAGGCATTAAATCTGAAGATGTCAAAAATCTACCACCTATCGAAGAGATCCATGGTCTCGATAACCCTATACAGGTAGTAGAAGTAAATTCTCTGCGTAGGTTTGATGAGAGTGATATTCCTTTTGATAAACCTGCTAGCTTATGCCTGGATGAATTTGATAACTTTGTTGCCAAACAACAGAGTTTTAATGATTATGTTAGCAGACAATTGGAACACAATGCTCGTATCCTTAGTCATTTAAGTGCTTGTGTGGACAGAAACGTCAATGATCTTAAGCTTGTGAGTAAACATGCCTCTGAGGTTACTACTCAAGTAGAACAAGTACTTAAAGCTCATAATGACTTGCTCAATGAGTTGAATGACAATTCTGTCAGAGTCGTCACTAGAGGCGGTAGAATGACTCAGGAACCTTTGTATCCTGAGGGTCATCCAAAGAGAATTGAACAAGATTCTCAAGGAGTTAGCACTGATGCACCTAGTCATCCTAGAAATAAGAAGAAAGATGATAGGAACCTGCATGCTAGCAACCCTGTTGCTGCTACACCTGAGAGTCCAAACGATGCCTCTATTTCTGATGCTGAAACACAATCTGGTGATGAACATGAGCCTAATGATAATATCAATAGTGATGGTCATGTTGATGCTCAACCTAGTAGTGATAAGGATGTGGAGATTGAACCTGTTGATCTTGATAACCCACAGCCTAAGGCTAGGAGATACGATAAGAATGACTTCGCTGCTAGTAATCATGGTAAAGAAAGGGAACCATGGGTTCAGAAACCTATGCCCTTTCCTCCCAAACCATCCAAGAAAAAGGATGATGAGGATTTTGAGCGCTTTGTTGAAATGATTAGACCTGTCTTTCTGCAAATGCGTTTGACGGATATGCTCAAAATGTCTCCGTATGCTAAGTACATGAAAGATATTGTGAATAATAAGAGGAGGATACCTGAGGTTGAGATTTCCACCATGCTTGCTAACTATACCTTCAAGGGTGGAACTCCTAAGAAACTAGGTGATCCCGGTGTGCCCATTATACCTTGCTCCATTAAAGGAAACTACGTTAGAACTGCTTTATGCGACCTTGGAGCCGGTGTTAGTGTTATGCCTATCTCTCTTTATCGTAGACTTGAACTGGATAAGTTGACACCCACTGAAATCTCTCTGAAAATGGCCGACAAATCAACTACTTTCCCTATCGGCATTTGCGAGGATGTGCTTGTCGTGGTTGCCAATGTCACTATCTTAACAGACTTTGTTATCTTGGATATTCCCGAGGACGATGCCATGGCGGTCATCCTCGGAAGACCCTTTTTAAACACTGCAGGGGCTGTTATAGATTGCAACAAAGGCAATGTCACTTTCCATGTCAACGGTAATGAGCATACGGTGCACTTTCCGAAGAAACAATATCGAGTACATTGCATCAATGCTATCAAAAAAACTTCATCGATTCTTATAGGGAGCTTTGAATGCCCTATACCTCCTGTTAAGATGAAGTATGATTTGCTTGTTGGGGAGATACACATCCCCATTGAGGTGACCTAGTGACTATTCGAAAATTCTTCATTCTCTTTTGCGATTCGGAAAGGTTTGTCGAGGAGACTTGATCAACCTAATTGACGGATTTCTTTCGATGACCATGAGACGGATGAATCGAGGAGTCACAAACCTCTGTTTCGAGCTTTCACCTTCGGTTGCTTAGAAGAAAAATGATAGATTTAGTTTAGTTTTCCCTGTTTTCTGTTTTAGCGTCCCGTAGAAAAGTACCCCGAAAATAAAAGTTCTCCGAACGTCCTGAAAATCAAGTATGATTTTTTCTGGAATTTTTGAACAATACTGAGACGAATAGCTAGTCTGGGGGATGCGCCAGTGGGCCACAAGCCCAGGAGGCCCGGCCACCCCCCTGGTCGGGGCTGGCAGGCTTGTAGGTCCCACATGCACCCCCTCCACTCATTCTAGATCTCATCCACTTCTCCTATCTCCAGGAAAAATCATTTCGCAGTTCAAACCCGTGTTCTTGCTCCTCTTGCTGGGATTTTCGATCTCCTTGCTCAAAGCACCATTCTCCGAACTGTTTTGGGGAAATTACTCCTTGGTAAGTGACTCCTCCATTGGTCCAATTAGTTTTTGCTCTAGTGCCTTATACTCCGCGTATTTTTGCTGCATTGGTGACCATGTTCTTGAGCTTTGTATGCTAATTTTAGCTGGTCCCAAGTACTTTTGATGTGTAATATGGCCTCTAGGCACTTGTGGGAGTAGTCTCTACGAGTTTAGTTGAGCCTTGTTCACTTTTTCTTTGGGTCACTGAAAATTTCAGAAAAGGAAGATGTTTAGGAGAAACTATCATGGTGGTTCATCAAGCAAGAGAGGTCCCCGTCTTGTGATTCGGGAGCCCGATCCTTACCAACCAAGGAACGCACCGCTACAACCATGTGAATGGCCTTCTGATGAATTCATGATTGAGGCAGGTTTCAAAGACGAGTTTGATACGTTCACAACGTCGGACTCGAAGAATTCATCTTTGATAAATGTGAACAGTATGTTACGCTCACTGCCTCTTTTGTTCGTAGATTCAAATTTTCAGTTGGACGTGATACATATGTACTGTTTGATCTCTATGACAAATCGTATATCATGGATTTAGAGGATTTCAATAGAATTTGCAAGATACCTATTAGACTGGAAGAGGAAGAAGAGATTCTTCTTCCCGAGAGATATCTAGATTACGATAGCATGGTTCGCCATGACTTTCTTGATAGAGATACAAATAGAAGGATGATTTATAACCTGGTATTTAGTCAGGGTACTCATGAGACTATTACTTTGTCTGCTCCTTCTTTGTTCAATCTTCATGCAGGCATGTACATTATTATGACCTCGGACATCTACACATATTCGGGCCTAGCCCAACCACAGGTGCCCGTGCCCGAGCCACCAGTCGAGTACCAGACGCCGGTTTATCAGTGGGAGCCAGAGGAGCTCACACAGCAGTGGCATCCTCAGTCAACTCCTGAGTACCCCGGAGCTGGTTATTTCCCTCCATGGGAGTAGACCAACTTAGGCCAAAAGCCTAAGCATGGGGGAGTACGTGTTTCTCACTGACTTTACATTCTTGCTTATGCTTTCACTTTGTTCGTCGATGTTCACACTTTGCCACTGTGTCATCCATGCTAGTTTATTTCTTTTTCTCGTTTTCTTTTTGTGTGTCTGTCTAGTTTGAGAAAACCCAAAAATATTTTTTTGTTCTTCTTTTGCTTGTTGGGAGCTTTCCCGTGTAAATAGTTTTCTTTTTCTTTGGGTCAAGGTAGAAGATCATGGTTGCAATGTTTAGTGGCTCTCACATGCATATCTGTTTATCTGTTAAAGAGCCCTATCATTTTGTCTTCTCCTTTGTGTTTGCGTGCAGATTCCAGCTTTAGTCCAATGCATGAGCACTCTTATTATTGTTCACATCGTTCGATCGTGCAAGTGAAAGGCAATAATGACGATATATGATGAAGTGACTGAGCCTGGAAAAGCTGGTATGAACTCGATCTATTTTGTTTTTGTAAATATGACTAGCTCGTCGTTCCTGATTCAGCTTTGTTGTGAGAGAAACATGTTTGCAATGACAACTTAGAGATCATAGTTTCGGATGACATGCTTACTTAGCTAGGAGCTTATAATGGTTTGTCTTGGATGCCCACATGAATTTTGAGATGACTATGATGTAGTATGATAGGATGGTATCCTCCTTTGAATGATTCAAGTGGCTTGACTTGGCGCATGTTCACGCATGTAGGTGAAACAAAATCAACATAGCCTCTATGATATTCATGTTCATGGTGATTTATATCCTACTCATGCTTGCACTCAATGTTGGTTAATCTCAATGCATTTTGATGACTGTTGTCGCTCTCTAGTTGGTCGCTTCCCAGTCTTTTGCTAGCCTTCACTTGTACTAAGCGGGAATACTGCTTGTGCATCCACTTCCCTAAACCCAAAGTTGTTCCATATGAGTCCACCATACCTACCTATATGCGGTATCTACCTGCCGTTCCAAGTAAATTTGCATGTGCCACTCTCTAAACCTTCAAGAAATAATTGGTTTTGCATGCCCGAACCGCTCATGTGGTGACAGGGGGCTATCAGTATCTTCCATGCTAGGCGTGTTATCCTTGATATGTGTTTATTCACTATCATTCACGAGAAAGGGGCCGGTAATTGGAATGCCCAGTTCCATGCTCAAATTGAAAAGATAATTGCAAACAAAACTCCCCCTGGATTGATGTTGGTATGGACGGCACCCGAGTATTCGGCTTGTCGTGGAGTGTGATTGATTGGTGGTGGGGGAGTCAAAACTTTACTTTTCTGTTTGGGAACCGCCTATAGCATGTGTAGCGTGGAAGATGGTGAGAACTCTTAGTCATTGCGTTGACAATGAAAGCATGCCACCCATAATTATTATCTCTGTTTTCAAAGCTTGAGCTCTGGCACCTCTGCAAATCAATGCTTCCCTCTGCGAAGGGCCTGTCTATTTATTTTCCTGTTGAGTCATCCTCCTATTTAAAAAGCACCAATTAGAGAGCACCTCTGTCATTCTTATGCTTTGCTTTTAACTGTGTTGAGTATGACTGTGACTGGATCTTCTTTGCCATGAATTACAATGTTTAGTCAACCCTTGGTCTTTGAAGGTGCTCTGCATTTATGTTTTGCGGTCTCACAAAGAGCTAGCGAGATACCATCTATTCATGTTGCTTCATGATTGTTTTGATTGAAGTGTTGACGTTTGAGACTTATTATTATTTGCTCGCTAGTTGATTATGCCATTGATATGAGTTTACCGTAAGACCTAGATGTCATTTGCTTATGTGGTTAGCTTGTGATCTTGCTGAAATTCTGGATATGAGTTAGACATAGTTGCAACAACAAGATCAAACAGAGTTCGTCAAAGTTTTTCTTTTGTCTCTTTCAGTTTGTCAACTGAATTGCTTGAGGACAAGCAAGGCTTTAAGCTTGGGGGAGTTGATACGTCTCCGTCGTATCTACTTTTCCGAACTCCTTTGCCCTTGTTTTGGACTCTAATTTGCAAGATTTGGATGGAAAACCCGAACTCACGCTGTTTTCAGCAGAATTGCCATGGTGTTGTTTTTGTGCAAAAATAAAAGTTCTCGAAATAACCTGGAAATCCACGAGGAATTTTCTGGAATATATAAAAAATACTGGCGCAAGAATCAAGTGGAGGGACGGAGCCAGGAGCTCACAAGCCCACGAGCCCCCCCCCCTCCCCCGTGGCCGGGGCTGGCAGGCTTGTGAGCCCCTCGGAGCTCCGCCGCCCCCAATTCCAGCTCTATATAACCTCTTTCGTCTGGAAAAAATCAGAGAGAAGAGTTCATCGCATTTTACGATACGGAGGCGCCGCCACGTCCTGTTCTTCATCAGGAGGGCTGATCTGGAGTCCGTTTTGGGCTCCAGAGAGGGGAGATCGTCGCCATCGTCATCATCAACCTTCCTTCATCGCCAATTCCATGATGCTCTTCACCGTTCGTGAGTAATCTCATCGTAGGCTTGCTGGATGGTGATGGGTTGGATGAGATCTATCATGTAATCGAGTTAGTTTTGACGGGGATTGATCCCTAGTATCCACTATGTTCTGAGATTGATGTTGCTACTACTTTGCCATGCTTAATGCTTGTCACTAGGGCCCGAGTGCCATGATTTCGGATCTGAACCTATTATGTTGCCGCTAATATATGTGAGTTTTAGATCCTATCTTGCAAGTTGTAGTCACCTACTATGTGTTATGACCCGGCAACCCCGAAGTGATAATAGCCGGAACCACTCCCGGATATGACCATAGTATGAGGAGTTCATGTATTCACCAAGTGTTAATGCGTTGGTCCGGTTCTTTATTAAAAGGAGAACCTTAATATCCCGTAGTTTCCATTAGGACCCCGCTGCCACGGGAGGGATGGACAATAGATGTCATGCAAGTTCTTTTTCCTAAGCACGTATAACTACATACGGAATACATGCCTACATTAGATTGACAAACGGGAGCTAGTTACTTATCTCTCCGTGTTATAACTGTTACATGATGAATCATATCCGACATAATCATCCATCACCGACCCAATGCATACGAGTTTTTTCTACTGGTCCTTGCTACGTTACTTTGCCGCTACTGTTGTCACTGCTGCTGATGTTACTCTGTTGCTACTGTTGTTACTTTGTTGTTACTGGTTACTGTTGCTACTACTGCTATCATACTACCTTGCTACTGATACTTTGCTGCAGACACTAAATCTTTCAGGTGTGGTTGAATTGACAACTCAACTACTAATACTTGAGAATATTCTTTCACTTCCCCTTGATTCGAATCAATAAATTTGGGTTGAATACTTTACCCTCGAAAACTGTTGCGACCCCCTATACTTGTGGGTTATCAGACGCCGGTATCATTATAAGGTGACCCCTCACTAAAATTTCAAGATAAAATTGTGTTCTCCCCTAGTGTGCACCGTTGCTACAGTTCGTCGTTTCGAGACACTACGTAATGATCGGGTGTGATAGCCTCTACGTCACATACAACGGGTGCAAAATAGTTGCACACGTGGAATACTCAGGTTAAACTTGACGAGCCTAGCATCTACATACATGGCCTCGGAACACAAGACACCGAAAGGTCGAACACGAGTCATATAGTAAATATGATCAACATAGAGATGTTCACCATTGAAGCTAAATCAACTCACATGATGATCGGACTAGAGTTAGTGAATTTGGATCATGTGTCACTCGAATGACTAGAGGGTTATCAATTTGAGTGGGAGTTTATTAGTAATATGATTAACTAAACTCAATTATCGTTAACATAGTCTAAGTAATGTTTGCAAATTTATGTTATAGATCGATGGCTCGCGCAGTAGCAACCTTGAATTTTAATGCGTTCCTAGAGAAAGCTAAGCTGAAAGACGATGGAAGCAACTTTGTTGACTCGACCCATAATCTGAGGCTTATCCTCATGGCTGCCCAAAAACAATATGTCCTCGATGCACCACTAGGTGAAGCACCACCCCAACCGGCGATCCCAGACGTTATGAACGTGTGGCAATCGCGTCAGGATGACTACTCATTAGTTTAACGTGCAGTTTTGTATGGCTTAGAACTAGGACTTCAAAGACATTTTGAACGTCATGGAGCATATGAGATGTTCCAGGAGTAGAAGTTTATCTTTGAGAAGAATGCCCGGATCGAGAGGTATGAAACCTCCAATAAATCCTATACAACAAAATGGAGGAGAATAGGTCTGTTAGTGAACATTTGCTCAAAATGTCTGGGTACTCTAACCGTCTAGCTAAGCTGGGCTCTCCCGCAAGAGGCTATCACCGATAGAGTTCTTCAGTCACTGCCACCTAGCTATAAGAGCTTTGTGTTGAACTATAACATGCCAGGGATTAATAAGTCACTCATCGAGCTGTTTGCGATGCTAAAAGTCGCTGAGTCAGAAATCCAGAAAGAATGTCAAGTGTTAATGGTCAATAAGACCACCAGTTTCAAGAAAAATGACAAGAGTAAGAAGGGTAACTCCAAGAAGAGTGCCAAAGCTATTTCCCCTCCTACAAAGAAACCCAAGGCTGGAACCAAGCCGAAAACTTAGTGTTATCATTGCAAGGGGACTGGTCACTCGAAGCGAAACTGCCCCAAGTATCTTGCCGATAAGAAGGCGACCAACGCCAAACAAGGTATATCTGATATACATGTTATTCATGTGTACCTCACCAACTCTCATTGTAGTGCCTCGTCATACGTCTCCAATATATCTATAATTTATGAAGTATTCATGCCATGTTTACAATAATTCTATATGATTTTGGTATGATTTTATTAGAACTAACCCGGACTGACGTTGTTTTTAGCAGAACTACCATGGTGTCATTTTTTGTGTAGAAATAAAAGTTCTCGGAGTGGGCTGGAAATTTACGGTGTTTTTTATGGACCAAAGAGACCCTCGAAGCACTAGAGCTAGGCCAGGAAGTGGCTGAGGAAGCCACAAGCCTGCTGGGCACAACCACCCCTAGGTCGCGCCCTTGTGGCTTGTGACGTCCTCAGGACCCTTCCTCACGTGAGACCCACGCCAAAAATTCCTATAAATACCAAAACCCCCCAAAATAAACCTAGATCGGGAGTTCCGCCGCCGCAAGCCTCCATAGGCACGAAAAACCAACCGGGAGCCCGTTCCGGCACCCTGCCAGAGGGGGAAACCATCACCGGAGGCCATCTTTATCATCCCAGCAGTCTCCATGACAATGAGGGAGTAGTTCACCCTCGAGGCTGCGGGTATGTACCAGTAGCTATGTGTTTGATCTCTCTCTCTCTCTCTCTCTTGTGTTCTTGATATGGCACGATCTTGATGTATCGCGAGCTTTATTAATATAGATGAATCACATGGAGTTTTCCCCTCTCTATCTTCTTTGATGAATTGAGTTTTCCCAAGTTTTCTTGTTAGATTGAGTCTTTAAGGATTTGAGAACACTTGATGTATGTCTTGCGATGGGATATCTGTGGTGACAATGTGATGTTCTATTGATCCACTTGATGTATGTTTTGGTGATCAACTTGCGGGTTCCGTGACCTTGGGAATCTATGCATAGGGGTTGACACATGTTTTCATCTTGACTTTCCAGTAGAAACTTTGCGGCACTCTTTGAAGTTCTTTGTGTTGGATTGAACATGATGAATCTGAAATTATGTGATGCATATCGTATAATCATGCCCATGGGTACTTGTGGTGACATTGGAGTATCTAGGTGACATTAGGGTTTTGGTTTATGTGTATCTTAAGGTGTTATTTTAGTACAACTCTAGGGCTTTTCGTGACACTTATAGGGATAGCTCATAAGATTGATCAGAAAAGATAACTCTGAGGTGGTTTCGTACCCTACAATAATTACTTCGTTTGTTCCTCGTTATTTGTGACTTTGGAGTGAACTCTTCGTCGCACGTGAGGGATTTATATATGATTCAACTATGTTAGTATTGTTGAGAGAACTTGCACTAGTGAAAGTATGAACCCTAGGCCTGATTTCCAAGCATTTATACAATATTTTGCTCGTTGTTTACTATATATTACCTTGCTGTTTTTATGTTTTAAGATTACAAAAGCCTATTTCTACCATCCATATTACACTTGTATCACCATCTCTTTGCCGAACTAGTGCACCTATACAATTTACCATTGTATTGGGTGTGTTGGGGACACAAGAGACTCTTTGTTATTTGATTGCAGGGTTGCTTGAGAGAGACCATCTTCATCCTATGCCTCCCACGCATTGATAAATCTTATGTCATCCACTTGAGAGAAATTTGCTACTGTCCTACAAAACTCTGCGCTTGGAGGCCCAACACGAGTCTACAAGAAGAAGGTTTTGTAGTAGACATCAAGCTCTTTTCTCGCACCGTTGCTGGGGAGGTTAGTTAAGCGGCACTCACATCCCTTCAACGAAGCTCTTTTCTTGAGCCGTTGCGGGGGAGGTGAGTTCTTGAAGGTATATCTTTAGATCTTGCATTTAAATCTTTTAGTTTCTTGTTTTACCACTAGTTTGGTTTATAAAATAGAACTACAAAAAATGGAATTGAGGTTGCCTCATATGCTTCATATTTTCAATTTCTTTCGTGAAAATGATGGACAGGAAAATTGTACTCAAGTGTTAGAAGAAGAAGTTATTAAAATGTTCAGCACTAAATCTTTGAGTGATGAGCATGATTGCAATGTCGTTAGTATGAATTCTTTGAATATCCATAGTACTAATGATGATGGCACTAGTCATGATAAAAAGATTTCTTATAAACATGTAAATTTTTGTGGAGTGCATAGATGTCACGCCCAAGATGCGACCCTATCCTCAATTTGGCTCGGGGGCCTCGTCAGGGATAGAAGCGCATCTCGTCGTGTCGTAAGAATGGATATCGTCACAAGTGCATGTACTGAAAAGAAGAGATATATAATAGAATTGGCTTACACTCGCCACAAGCTACATCAGAGTCACATCAGTACAGTAAATAATCATCAAGAGTAAGAGCAGGGTCCGACTACGGACGAAAACAAACGACAAAAGAAGAACGACGTCCATCCTTGTTATCCCAGGCTGCCGACCTCGAACCCATCCTAGATCGATGAAGAAGAAGAAGAAGAAGCAACTCCAAATGAACAATCAACGCGCTCGCGTCGAGTAACCTTTACCTGTACCTGCAACTGGTGTTGTAGTAATCTGTGAGCCACAGGGGACTCAGCAATCTCATTTCCAAAGGTATCAAGACTAGCAAAGCTTAATGGGTGAGGCATGGTTAAGTGGTGAGGTTGCAGCAGCGGATAAGCATATATTTGGTGGCTAACTTACGAGTACAAGAAATAAGAGGGGGGTGATCTACGCATATCGGACGTGAACTACTGATGATCAAATGAATGACCCTGAACACCTACCTACGTCAGACATAACCCCATCGTGTCCTCGATCGGAGAAGGAACTCACGAAAGAGACAGTCACGGTTACGCACACAGTTGGCATATTTTAATTAATTAACTTCAAGTTATCTAGAACTAGTGTTAAACAAAGTTTCCACGTTGCCACATAACCGCGGGCACGGCTTTCCGAAAAGATTTAACCCTGCAGGGGTGCTCCAACTAATCCATCACAAATTACCACAAGCCGCATAGAAATCCTCAATCACGAAGCTCGCGATCTCGTCGGATTCCCTAGTGGAAAACCTCAGCTCTGAGTTTATCCAAAGCATCACCAGAATCCTGATGCACAAGATATCTCGTCAAATGTAAAACTAATCCAGCAAGGCCACCCGGTGTGTCGACGAACCCGATAGGAGCCGCGTATCTCGTTCTCAGGACACACCGTCTATGCAAAGTGGACGGGAACCAAACCTCGAGTTGCCCCGTGGTGGCACCGCCGACTGCTAGGTGGGTGGACCAACACTCATGAGGAGCACTGGCCCGGGGGTTGATTAAATTTCCTCGGGTTAATTACTCCCTATGTAGTTCATTAGTTCTTAGGCAAATGTAGTACCAAAGTTGGGCCTTGCCATACCAGCTTTAATCTAAAACGAATTATCAAGGGGATCCCCATAACAACCCCGATCGTGTTAGGAGCGCTCGTTTATGGAACATAACACCGGTAGCCGAAAACTAAGGGGGCAAAGGTGGAACAAAACACCAGGCTAGAAAGGCCGAGCCTTCCACCTTTTACCAAGTATATAGGTCCATTAAATTAAATAGCATTTAAATATGGTGATATGACAAGGAACCCATGTTATCACATGGAAGCAACTACTCCTGCAACTAGCAACGCTAACAACAGGGTTAAGCAAGCAGTAACATAGCCAATCAGTGGTTTGCTAGGTCGAACAGGTTGAAGGTAATCATGGCATTGTTTAGAGGCTGATATTTAACATGTGGTAGGCATCGAGACATAAACAATAGAAGCGATAAAACTAGCATGGCAATGATAGTAATGGTATCTGGGGAAATGGTCATCTTGCCTGAGATCCCGCTCGGAAGAAGAACAACTCCGAGAAGCAGTCGAAACAACGTAGTCGAACGGGTCCTCACATTCCGACACGCTTGCGGAAGTCTATCGAGACGGAGCAAACCGGAAACAAACATCAACACAAATATTCACCACACGATGCACAACATGATGCACAACCTAGTATGATGCATGAACAGATCAAAGATGCAAGGGATGGCATGGCAAATCACCTCACGCAAACACTACACATTAAATGAAGCTCGATATGCAACGAGTTACATATCGACGTAACTCCACGTTTAATTATTTAATTCACTCCCGTTTATTTACACGGCAATATTAAATATTATTAGACATGGCAAGGGGTCAAGCACGAATTAAACTACCTAACTAGGCATTTTAAATGAGGTCGGAAATGACTTATAGCACCTCCGAAACGACCTCATATGTTAATTTACAATTCTGTCCAGATCTGAACTAATGCATTTAATTAGTTGTTAAACAGCAAAAAAAATAGGTTCACGTGATTATACGTATTGACACAAGCAATTTACACATAGAGATCATCTCCAACGGAGCTACGGTTCAAAAGACACAAGCATCGCAAGATATGATGGCATGAATGCAATATGTGTGCAACGGCGGCTACGAGCACTTCAAAACATACAAACAGCAAGAGAAAACGAAAGTACACGAGATTCTAAGCAAGTTTCATATAGGACACGATCAAAACGGAGCTACGGTTCAACATCTACGAGCAAAACAAGAAATGACTACAATCTGCCAAAATCAGCCACATAGCATCTTCTACACCCCACAACTACGGGCTACACAACTCCGATAAACTCAAGCAAGGAATGACACGAAAGAGGGCAAGAAGCACTACTACAAACAACTAACAACAACTAGCATGGCATCATGGATCACTAGGAAAAGAAGACACAAAATGGCATCTCACACACTATTTCAGACTTGGTGAAAATTACACCTCATGAAAGTGCAGTTTTTGATGTGAAGCTATATTGACAGCAGCAAAACCATAAGCTACAGGACTCCAAATGGCATGAAAAATTACAGAATGCAAGAGAAACACAAGGGGTACAACTAACTCCATTGGACCAACCTCAAAAGAGCTACAGATCACAAGATAGAAGCAAAACAAAACAGCAACAAAATATAACAGATTCCAGACTTAGAAATATTTCAGCACCTCCAAATCAGCACTATTTCTAGCAACTTGAGAGCAATCAAGCCACACCTAAACATGCATTTCTATTGCATCCAAAAATACCGGGGGCTAGACAAAACATCAAAGAAGAACTCCCTAGTTGACATCTCCATCAAACGAGGCACGGAATAAATCCTACGAAATAAACAACAGGGCAACACGACAAAATATCTCGCGAACTAACTTACTCAAAAGCTAAAACTAATTGCACAGAAAAATCCCATGGATTTTTCTACCCCGAAAACATATAAAATATGTGGGGTTGCACAACAAAATTAATGCCACACGTAAATGCGAGATATTGGCCTAGACACGGAAAATAATCTAGCGGCAAATACCTACACGCAAAAATACAAATGACCGCTCTAAAATACATGGAAAATAGGTTCCTAAAACATGGGCATTTAATCTACGTTATACGGGCAATCCGGACACGCACGAGAAATAACTACGGAACGGTTCCTATTGAAACAGCACGCAAAATGATGCATTAGGCACTTCAAACTGCCTCAACTAATTACGCAAGTTAGAAATTCAAAATCTACGCGGAATTCTACACAAAATCCATATGCTACACATTCCGATCCGACACATGGAATAAAAGTTACGACGTTTTTAATATCTAGCAAAAACCTGAAATTTAACTAATTCACAGAAAAAAAACCAAAATACTTCTATGGGCCAAAACTGGTGGGCGCATCTTACTATACCGCGCCTGGTGCAAGAAATAGGCCGGCAAGGAGGGTCCTCACCTCGGGCTGGCCCGGTTGAGGAAGGCAGAGGAGGCATGGGCCGCGGGGAGGGAAGCTGGGCCTCGGGGCGCCTGCTGCAGGCGGTAGCCGGCCCAGGCGGGAGGGTGCTTGGGCCACGGGAGCGCTGGCCACGGCCCACAGCACGCGGTCAACGCCTGGAGGAGGGCTGCTCTTCGCCCCTCCCGTCGTCTCCTGGTCGCGAGGCCACGAGGCCATGGCGGCTGCTCGCGTGAGGCTGCACACCAACGGGAAGAAGATCCCGCAGGCAGGCCGGCGAGGCCTCCGCGGCGGTGGGGAAGGCCGGATCCGGCTAGAGCAGACCCAGGACGAGGCTCGCCGGCGGCTACGCGAAGTTGGGGGCCGACGGCCACGGATTCTCTGCGGGAAGGAGAGAGGAAGAAGAAGTGAGAGAGAGAGGAGAGGGAAGGGAGAAGGAGCCGAGAGGAGGAGGTCCGTCGGGGCACCGCTCCGGCGAGCTCCGGCCGGCTACGAGGAGGAGCCGCGGGAGGCGTCCTTGGCGCTGCCATGGAGGGCTCGGGGCAGCTCAGGGAGGAGTTGCGGGTATGGGAGAGCTCGTGTGGTCGCCCGGACATTGTCCACTTGGGTGGACATTGTCCGGTAGGTGAGCTTTTGGGAAAATGTGAGCCATTAGATGTGAATCCAATGGCCAGATTTGTTCAGATGGTTTGGGCTGCGGGATTTAGAAGGGTGAGGGCTAGCAGGTGGAGTTTTTGAGGGGGGTGGCTGCAAAAATGGCTAGGGGAAACCCTAGTGAAGTGAGAGGGGTCTCTCTAGGGGGGTGTTACTTATATAGGGTTGGTCTCTGGTGGGGTGGACCTCGTCCGTCCGATCGCGATCCGATGACCACGAACGAAGGAAGTGGCTAGGTGGAAGTAGTGGGCTGTGTGGAGCGGTTATCCGGGGACGAGAGGGAAAACGGGCGGCGCGGCAACGCATTTTTAAACACCGACAGACGTCCGACGGTAGACCGAATACGGTGTCGCTATGGTCGACCGTTCGGGTACCAGACGGACTCCGATCGCGACGAAATTCGACATGCGGCCTAGCTATAACTAATCATGACCGCATGCCATGTTTCACCTCGATCAGAGAAAGTTTAACGCACACTTTTGAAAACAAGATTTAAACGATGCCGCGGGCGCGTGCGAGTGCGGTCGGGCTTAGAACGAACAACGACGAGAACCGGCAACTAACAACGGATGCAAGTTTTTGAAAACGGGCGGCAACGGGATGTCGTAGCAATGCTCATGATACGCATGATACGATGATGATGCGACAAAAGAAAATACACACACGACGAAAACGGAAAGAAACGGGGAATCTTCTGGAATGTCGGTCTCGGGCTGTCACAACTCTCCTAGAGTACAAGAGGATCTCGCCCCGAGATCCAAGAATGAAAGGGGGAGAGGATGAGAAAGAACAAGAGGTAAAAATTTAGTCGCTTCTTTGACAAACGAGTGAAACCAACGATCCTTGAAGGTTGCAAAGAGATGAGGAATGATATGAGAAAGAAGCAGGAATTCACGGAAAATTTCGGCAGCACTTCGGTAGGAAAATGGGACAAAAAATTTGATAAGATGGAAGAAATAGACAATATTCACAACCAACAACTAAATACAACAAGGGAACACCATGATCTTGATAGAACAACATAATAGACCCAAAAGAGCAACATCACAATGCCTCCGGAACAATAGAATAGGAACTAGCTCATAAGGAAGAAGAGAATGAAGAGAAAAATGACAACTACTATCTCCAATGAACTTGGCAAGCATCCTTGCAAGAAGAACTGAACGGAGTTGTTGGAAAAACAACAACGAAAAGAACAAGATAGAAGTGGGCTTATGGAAACCTTATCAAACTAATGAAGTGACAACCCGCCACTAACAGAAACAATGATTGTTTGGGAGAAACAAGATATGAACAATCTCTTACACCAAGAGGATGCATTGAGAACTTGGATTAATGACAAGCACCATGATAGCAACAATCCAAAGGAAAAGCTTTAGGTGAAATCCAAACCAAGATAGCTCAATGAAGAAATCATGGGTTGAAAATATCTCATGATCATAGAATTGGTGGATTTAATTATCTCGTACTTGAAAGGAAATATCTTCGAGGCTCCTACACTAACAAGATGCTATAATACCACCTCAAATGATAAAGGAAGAACAATGCACTTGGAAAAGCAAGAGAATAAAACTTGAGCTACTCCAACAAGAATCTTGAAGAACACTTGAGAATGAATTAAAATCTTGATGAACCAGCATGAAGGACCTCCGTATACGAATGAATGATGCAAAGATAACAAGGTAGAAAATAATAAGATTATGAACTTGCCAGGATTTAGAAGAAGCCTCACAAAGAGATACTTAAAAGAACTTAGAACTCCGGAAAAGAAAGATAAGCACCTGAGAAAAGGATCGATATCATGAGTCATTCCGGAAGAAGAATTGAAATCTCTTGGAAGAAGGAAGAACAAGAATAAGAATTATGTGGTTCTCATCCTTCATCAAATTAAATTGATGACAAGCAACGGATTTAACATACAGCTTATACCTCTTGAAAGAATCTTGAAGAGAGAGAGAGAGATAAGCACCACTTGATGCATAATTGAAGGAAGCACCGGTAAGAATTCACAATTGAATGGGAACACCATGAATTAATGGAGATACATGAGAATGAAGAGAACATAAGCCACCTGAGAGAAAACTTGAACAAGGCACCGGATAAACGAGAGACGAACGAAGAGACAACAATTGAGAAGAGTTAGAGAACGAAAGCTGAAAGCTGAGAACGAAGAAGTCTTCTAAAAATGATGGCCTTCGGAGGAACGAGAACAAAAATACAGAAATGCACCGTATAGCAAGAAAGGGATTACTCATGACTGAGAACAATTAAGAAGATGGCACCAAGCTGAAATGATGAATCTCCAAGAGAATGAACCAAGATTGAGAGAAACACTCCTTCGAATCTTCAATGGAGAAAATGACGAGAAGAACCTCACCAAGAATAAGTGAGACACTCCGGAATAAAGAAGAATGCAAGTTTGAGCCAAATATGAGAATTAATTCAAATTGCTCTTGAAGAAGGAATATGACTGATGAAAATCATACTTACGTCATAGTTGAAAATAATTAAGGATCTCCGGAAAGATTAAAAGAGCCAGGAAAGATTCTCGGAAAAACCTGTGGGTTATGGGCCCACTCAAAGAAATCACCGTTAGAAAAGATCGCTGGAAAGATTGATATTGCCCCGGTATGAAGAGAACTAGATGAGGTTAGCATTCTCAAAATAATTACAGAATTGAGAACAAGAAACTTCTGGGATAACTTCAACGCTCCGGGTAGAATAGAGAGAAATGACAACAAGAAAGGCTAATAAGAATCTCCAAAGTGGGGAAGAATTACAAGGATAAATAGGATATGATGAACACGGATATCTGAATTCAATTCACCGGAAAAGATGACAAAAATGAACACATATGACACGAATCTCCTGAGAATCTTCACGATGAATCACCGGATACGAAAGGAAGAAGAGATAGCGGAAGCACAATGAAATGTATGCGCTTGGATGAAGTCCAATCACCGAAGAAAAAGGGCGGGAGGGCGGGGAAAAACAAAGACGACTTGGGACAAATGAGATGAACTCCGGATGAAAGGAATTGATAAGACAATTGATAGAGCAAAAGAATTAATACTCTCATAAAAATATGAGAACACCTCTTAGAAAAGATCTGAAATCACCACTTGACATCGAAGCAACTTGAAATACCCTATTCAACAAAACAAAGGTGCGGCTTGCAATTGGCCAGAACAAACTCATGAGAAAGATTTCGTCTGATATTTTCGTGGACACGAATCCACTAGATGTCGAACCCCAACCTAACATCATGCATTTGTTGGAAGATTGTCCTATAAGAAACTACTTGAATTCCCACCTATGAATTCCCAAAATATCTGGTCATGCAATCTGGTACACGGGTACAAGGAGTAATATCACACAACTCCTATACTAACCCGTCACCTGTATCACATCCGTCAACACACAACCAGAATCTCGGACCTTCCTCTACAACATACCCTCGTGATCACAACGATAGAAAGTATGGCAGTACTCCCGAACAATCTGCACCAGTACTGGGGACATCGAGGTTATCTCGCCACTACTAGTATTGAAGCAATTACGAACATCCTTCATTCTTAGATACTCAGAAACCTGAATGATAACGATATGCTCAAGAATCCCCTGGAGCTCAACTCCCCTGAAACTTAAAGCAGATAGGAGGCACCAAGACAGAAATCCGTCACATCGGCATCATATAGATTCCAAGAATATCCGCGTGATCCTAAAAAAATTTGAGTGAGAAGAGGAGTAGAATTAAAATATTACGTCAAGATTCCTCACCACAGCATAGAAGAGGAGAAAAAAGAATCCTACTCTCCGATATATAACTAGACTCAAGGCAGTTTTTTCACTAGACTCGGCTTGGCCAAGTTCGATCAATCAAGGGGGCTCCTAGGTCGGTACTGCTCTCATACCAACTTGTCACGCCCACGCTGCGACCCTATCCTCAATTTGCCACAGTGGCCTCGTCAGGGATAGAAGCGCATCTCGTCATGTCACAAGAATGGATATTGTCACAAGTACATGTATTGAAAAGAAGAGATATATAATAGAATTGGCTTACACTCGCCACAAGATACATCAGAGTCACATCAGTACATTACATAATCATCAAGAGTAAGAGCAGGGTCCGACTACGGACGAAAACAAACGACAAAAGAAGAACGACGTCCATCCTTGCTATCCCAGGCTGCCGGCCTGGAACCCATCCTAGATCGATGAAGAAGAAGAAGAAGCAACTCCAAATGAACAATCAACGCGCTCGCGTCGAGTAACCTTTACCTGTACCTGCAACTGGTGTTGTAGTAATCTGTGAGCCACAGGGGACTCAGCAATCTCATTTCCAAAGGTATCAAGACTAGCAAAGCTTAATGGGTGAGGCATGGTTAAGTGGTGAGGTTGCAGCAGTGGATAAGCATATCTTTGGTGGCTAACTTACGAGTACAAGAAATAAGAGGGGGGTGATCTACGTATATCGGACGTGAACTACTGATGATCAAATGAATGACCGTGAACACCTACCTACGTCAGACATAACCCCACCGTGTCCTCGATCGGAGAAGCAGCTCACGAAAGAGACAGTCACGGTTACGCGCAAAGTTGGCATATTTTAATTAATTAACTTCAAGTTATCTAGAACTAGTGTTAAACAAAGTTTCCACGTTGCCACATAACCGCGGGCACGGCTTTCTGAAAAGATTTAACCCTGCAGGGGTGCTCCAACTAGTCCATCACAAATTACCACAAGCCGCATAGAAATCCTCAATCACGAAGCTCGCGATCTCGTCGGATTCCCTAGTGGAAAACCTCAGCTCTGAGTTTACCCAAAGCATCACCGGAATCCCGATGCACAAGATATCTCGTCAAAGGTAAAACTAATCCAGCAAGGCCACCCGATGTGCCGACGAACCCGATAGGATCCGCGTATCTCGTTCTCACGACACACCGTCAATGCAAAGCGGACGGGAACCAAACCTCGAGTTGCCCCGTGGTGGCACCGCCGACTGCTAGGTGGGTGGACCAACACTCATGAGGAGCACTGGCCCGGGGGTTGATTAAATTTCCTCGGGTTAATTACTCCCTATGCAGTTCATTAGTTATTAGGCAAATGTAGTACCAAAGTTGGGCCTTGCCACACCAGCTTTAATCTAAAACGAATTATCAAGGGGGTCCCCATAACAACCCCGATCGTGTTAGGAGCGCTCGTTTATGGAACATAACACTGGTAGCCGAAAACTAAGGGGGCAAAGGTGGAACAAAACACCAGGCTAGAAAGGTCGAGCCTTCCACCTTTTACCAAGTATATAGGTCCATTAAATAAAATAGCATTTAAATATGGTGATATGACAAGGAACCCATGTTATCACATGGAAGCAACTACTCCTGCAACTAGCAACACTAACAACAGGGTTAAGCAAGTAGTAACATAGCCAATCAGTGGTTTGCTAGGTCGAACAGGTTGAAGGTAATCATGGCATTGTTGAGAGCCTGATATTTCACATGTGGTAGGCATCGAGACATAAACGATAGAAGCGATAAAACTAGCATGGCAATGATAGTAATGGTATCTGGGGAAATGGTCATCTTGCCTGAGATCCCACTCGGAAGAAGAACAACTCCGAGAAGCAGTCGAACCAACATAGTCGAACGGGTCCTCACATTCCAACACGCTTGCGGAACTCTATCGAGACGGAGCAAACCGGAAACAAACATCAACACAAATATTCACCACACGATGCACAACATGATGCACAACCTAGTATGATGCATGAACAGATCAAAGATGCAAGGGATGGCATGGCAAATCACCTCACGCAAACACTACACATTAAATGAAGCTCGATATGCAACGAGTTACATATCGACGTAACTCCACGTTTAATTATTTAATTCACTCCCGTTTATTTACACGGCAATATTAAATATTATTAGACAGGGCAAGGGGTGAAGCACGAATTGAACTACCTAACTAGGCATTTTAAATGAGGTCGGAAATGACTTATAGCACCTCCGAAACGACCTCATATGTTAATTTACAATTCTGTCCAGATCTGAACTAATGCATTTAATTAGTTGTTAAACAGCAAAACAAATAGGTTCACGTGATTCTACGCGTCGAGACAAGCAATTTACACATAGAGATCATCTCCAACGGAGCTACGGTTCAAAAGATACAAGCATCGCAAGATATGATGGCATGAATGCAATATGTGTGCAACAGCGGCTACGAGCACTCCAAAAATACAAACAACAAGAGAAAATAAAACTACACGAGATTCTAAGCAAGTTTCATATAGGACACGATCAAAACGGAGCTACGGTTCAACATCTACGAGCAAAACAAGAAATGACTACAATCTGCCAAAATCAGCCACATAGCATCTTCTACACCCCACAACTACGGGCTACACAACTCCGATAAACTCAAGCAAGGAATGACACGAAAGAGGGCAAGAAGCACTACTACAAACAACTAACAACAACTAGCATGGCATCATGGATCACTAGGAAAAGAAGTCACAAAATGGCATCTCACACACTATTTCAGACTTAGTGAAAATTACACCTCATGAAAGTGCAGTTTTCGATCTGAAGCTATATTGACAGCAGCAAAACCATAAGCTACAGGACTCCAAATGGCATGAAAATTAACAGCATGCAAGAGAAACACAAGGGGTACAACTAACTCCATTGGACCAACCTCAAAAGAGCTACAGATCACAAGATAGAAGCAAAACAAAACAGCAACAAAATATAACAGATTCCAGACTTAGAAATATTTCAGCACCTCCAAATCAGCACTATTTCTAGCAACTTGAGAGCAATCAAGCCACACCTAAACATGCATTTCTATTGCATCCAAAAATACCGGGGGCTAGACAAAACATCAAAGAAGAACTCCCTAGTTGACATCTCCGTCAAACGAGGCACGGAATAAATCCTACGAAATAAACAAGAGGGCAACACGGCAAAATATCTCGCGAACTAACTCAATACCTAAAACTAATTGCACAGAAAAATCCCATGGATTTTTCTACCACGAAAACATATAAAATATGTGGGGTTGCACAACAAAATTAATGCCACACGTAAATGTGAGATATTGGCCTAGACACGGAAAATAATCTAGCTTCAAATACCTACACGCAAAAATACAAATGACCGCTCTAAAATACGTGGAAAATAGGTTCCTAAAACATGGGCATTTAATCTACGGTATACGGGCAATCCGGACACGCACGAGAAATAACTACGGAACGGTTCCTATTGAAACAGCACGCAAAACGATGCATTAGGCACTTCAAACTGCCTCAAATAATTATGCACGTTAGAAATTCGAAATCTACGCGGAATTCTACACAAAATCCATATGCTACACATTCCGATCCGACACAGGGAATAAAAGTTACGGCGTTTTTAATATCTAGCAAAAACCTGGAATTGAACTAATTCGCAGAAAAAAAATACTTCTATGGGCCAAAACTGGTGGGCGCATCTTACTATACCGCGCCTGGTGCAAGAAATAGGCCGGCAAGGAGGGTCCTCACCTCGGGCTGGCCCGGTTGAGGAAGGCAGAGGAGGCCTGGGCCGCGGGGAGGGAAGATGGGCCTCGGGGCGCGTGCTGCACGCAGTAGCCGGACCAGGTGGGAGGGCGCTTGGGCCACGGGAGCGCTGGCCACGGCCCACAGCGCACGGTCAACGCCTGGCGGAGGGCTGCTCGTCGCCCCTCCCGTCGTCTCCTGGTCGCGAGGCCACGAGGCCATGGCGGCTGCTCGCGTGAGGCTGCACACCGACGGGAAGAAGATCCCGCAGGCAGGCCGGCGAGGCCTCCGCAGCGGTGGGGAAGGCCGGATCCGGCTGGAGCGGACCCGGGACGAGGCTCGCCGGTGGCTACGCGAAGTTGGGGGCCAACGGCCATGGATTCTCTACGGGAAGGAGAGAGGAAGAAGAAGTGAGAGAGAGAGAGGAGAGGGAAGGGAGAAGGAGCCGGGAGGAGGAGGTCCGGCGGGGCACCGCTCCGGCGAGCTCCGGCCGGCGACGAGGAGGAGCCGTGGGAGGCGTCCTTGGCGCTGCCATGGAGGGCTCGGGGCAGCTCGGGGAGGATTTGCGGGCATGGGAGAGCTCATGTGGTCGCCCGGACATTGTCCAGTTGGGTGGACATTGTCCGGTAGGTGAGATTTTGGGCAAATCTGAGCCATTAGATGTGAATCCAATGGCCAAATTTGTTCAGAGGGTTTGGGCTGCGGGATTTAGAAGGGTGAGGGCTTGCAGGTGGTGTTTTTGAGGGGGTGGCTGCAAAAATGGCTAGGGGAAACCCTAGTGAAGTGAGAGGGGTCTCTCTAGGGGGGTGTTACTTATATAGGGTTGGTCTGTGGTGGGGTGGACCTCGTCCGTCCGATCGCGATCCGATGACCACGAACGGAGGAAGTGGCTAGGTGGAACTAGTGGGCTGTGTGGAGCGGTTATCCGGGGACGAGAGGGAAAACTGGCGGCGCGACAACGAATTTTTAAACACCGACACACGTCCCGAATACGGTGCCGCTACGATCGATCGTTCGGGTACCAGACGGACTCCGATCGCGACGAAATTCGACAGGTGGCCTAGCTATAACTAATCATGACCGCATGCCAAGTTTCACCTCGATCAGAGAAAGTTTAACGCACACTTTTGAAAACAAGATTTAAACGATGCCGCGGACGCGTGCGAGTGTGGTCGGGCTCAGAACGAACAACGACGAGAACCGACAACTAACAACGGATGCAAGTTTTTGAAAACGGGCGGCAACGGGATGCCGTAGCAATGCTGATGATGCTCATGATGCGATGATGATGCGACAAAAGAAAATACACACACGACGAAAACGGAAAGAAACGGGGAATCTTCTGGAACGTCGGTCTCGGGCTGTCACAATAGAGTTTGTTAAGGCATGCCTAAAAGGGAAGATAGATTTTGTAAGAGGCATAAGTATTTAGAAACTAAATGGTTGCAAGAGAGGCTATATGTTTTGTGTGATTGAAGTTTTCATGTTTTGGGTGAGACACCGATATGAGGAGAATAAGGAGCGACAAGAACCTAAGATTGGGGATGCCCAAGGCACCCCCAAGGTAATATCCAAGGAAGACTCAAGCGCCTAAGCTTGGGGATGCCCCGGAAGGCCCGAAGGCATCCCTTCTTTCGTCTTCAACATTATCGGTATATCTTACTTGGAGCTATATTTTTATTCGTCACATAATATGAGTTTTGCTTGGAGTGTCATTTTATTTTGTTGTTCTATGTTATGTGTTGTTTATAATTTTGTTTTTCAATAAAAAGTTCCAAGAATTGCATTAGGATGCTTGCATTCCATGCTTCGATTGGTGCTGTGTAAAAACAGAAACCGGTGCTGTAGTGTTTGAATTTTCATATTTTACTGGAACATGGAAAATTTCTGAAATGTTTAGGCAAGGTTTTCATATAAATTTTACAGCATGTCGTAAAGTTCCATAACTTTTGTAGTTACAGAAGTACACTATTTTCATAAATTTCTACAGACTGTTCTGTTTGGACAGATTATTGTCATAGTTTTGTTATCTACTTATCCTATAGTTCCATAGCCTATATTGGTAGATATAAATTGTGGAAATGATAGTATAAAATACCTAATGTTTTAAAATTATTGTGCAACTTCTGTTTGCAGTACATAAAGAGTTGATTTATTATTATGTGTACTAACCTATCTCACGAGTTCTTTCCGAGTTTTCTGTGGATGAAGTTTTTGAGAATAGGTGAAACCATGATATGAGAGGATTGAACGAGATTCAAAAGTTCAAGATTGGGGATGCCCAAGGCACCCCAAGTAAATATTTCAAGAAGTATCAAGCATCTAATCTTGGGGATGCGACGCATCCCACCTCTCTTCGTCAACTATCGGTTAGCCTATGTTGAGCCTAAATTTTTATTCGTTCACATGATGCGTCCTATTCTTGGAGTGATTTTGCTTGATGTTTAAATAAAATACTCGGATCTGAAAAAAATTATTAAGAGAGAGAGAGAGAGATAAAGTCCTCACATAGCTGCTTAATTGTTTGACTACTCATTGATCTTCACTTATATGTTTTGGAGTAGTTTTGTCATTTACTCTCGTGCTTCACTTATATCCTATGAGTAAATGGTTGAATGAATTGAATATCATAATCTGAAATTATATATGTTTTATTTGCTTATCCCATGGGGAGTAATGACTTTACATATGAGAAGTATAGGTGGTAAAATTTATTGAAAGTTAGCAAACACCGCATTGGTCACTTGAACAATTCATGAAAGAATATTGAAGGAAGAGAGATTTGACATATAAATATACTATCTTGGAAATCTTCTATGATTGTGAATACCCGTTAATTATTTTCAAACTTAAGCAAATTAGTTGAAGTTGGACAAGGAAGACAACGTAATGAGTTATGCTTGGGTATATTTGTTGGGGAACGTCGCATGGGAAACAAATATTTTCCTACGCGCACGAAGACCTATCATGGTGATGTCCATCTACGAGAGGGGATGAGTGATCTACGTACCCTCGTAGATCGTACAGCAGAAGCGTTAGAGAACGCGGTTGATGTAGTGGAACGTCCTCACGTCCCTCGATCCGCCCCGCGAACAATCCCGCGATCAGTCCCACGATCTAGTACCGAACGGACGGCACCTCCGCGTTCAGCACACGTACAGCTCGACGATGATCTCGGCCTTCTTGATCCAGCAAGAGAGACGGAGAGGTAGAAGAGTTCTCCGGCAGCGTGACGGCGCTCCGGAGGTTGGTGATGATCTTGTCTCAGCAGGGCTCCGCCCGAGCTCCGCAGAAACGCGATCTAGAGGAAAAACTATGGAGGTATGTGGTCGGGCAGCCGTGAGAAAGTCGTCTCAAATCAGCCCTAAAACCTCCGTATATATAGGTGGGAGGGAGGGGAGGAGGCAGCCTCAAAACCTAAAGGTTTGGCCGAAATTGGAGGTGGAGGAGTCCTACTCCAATCCTACTTGGAGTAGGATTCCACCTTCCCACTTGGAAACTCTTTCCACCTTGTGTTTTTTCCTTCTCAAACCTTATGGGCCTTAGTGGGAACTTATTCCAGCCCACTAGGGGCTGGTTTATCTCTTCCCATAGCCCATGAGACCCCTTGGGGCGTGACACCCCTCCCGATGGTCCCCGGCACCCCTCCCGGCACTCCCGGTACACTACCGATGAGCCCGAAACCTTTCCGGTAATGCACGAAAACCTTCCGGTAACCAAATGAGGTCATCCTATATATCAATCTTCGTTTCCGGACCATTCCGGAAACCCTCGTGACGTCCGTGATCTCATCCGGGACTCCGAACAACATTCGGTAACCAACCATATAACTCAAATACGCATAAAACAACGTCGAACCTTAAGTGTGCAGACCCTGCGGGTTCGAGAACTATGTAGACATGACCCGAGAGACTCCTCGGTCAATATCCAACAGCGGGACCTGGATGCCCATATTGGATCCTACATATTCTACGAAGATCTTATCGTTTGAACCTCAGTGCCAAGGATTCGTATAATCCCGTATGTCATTCCCTTTGTCCTTCGGTATGTTACTTGCCCGAGATTCGATCGTCAGTATCCGCATACCTATTTCAATCTCGTTTACCGGCAAGTCTCTTTACTCGTTCCATAATACAAGATCCCGCAACTTACACTAAGTTACATTGCTTGCAAGGCTTGTGTGTGATGTTGTATTACCGAGTGGGCCCCGAGATACCTCTCCGTCACACGGAGTGACAAATCCCAGTCTTGATCCATACTAACTCAACTAACACCTTCGGAGATACCTGTAGAGCATCTTTATAGTCACCCAGTTACGTTGCGACGTTTGATACACACAAAGCATTCCTCCGGTGTCAGTGAGTTATATGATCTCATGGTCATAGGAATAAATACTTGACACGCAGAAAACAGTAGCAACAAAATGACACGATCAACATGCTACGTCTATTAGTTTGGGTCTAGTCCATCACATGATTCTCCTAATGATGTGATCCCGTTATCAAGTGACAACACTTGCCTATGGCCAGGAAACCTTGACCATCTTTGATCAACGAGCTAGTCAACTAGAGGCTTACTAGGGACAGTGTTTTGTCTATGTATCCACACAAGTATTGTGTTTCCAATCAATACAATTATAGCATGGATAATAAACGATTATCATGAACTAAGAAATATAATAATAACTAATTTATTATTGCCTCTAGGGCATATTTCCAACAGTCTCCCACTTGCACTAGAGTCAATAATCTAGTTCACATCACCATGTGATTCCAACGAATCCAACACCCATATAGTTATGGGGTCTGATCATGTCTTGCTTGTGAGAGAGGTTTTAGTCAACGGTTCTGAAACTTTCAGATCCGTGCGTTCTTTACAAATCTTTATGTCATCTTATAGATGCTGCTACTACGTGCTATTCGGAAATGCTCCAAATATCCACTCTACTATATGAATCCGTTTCACTACTCATAGTTATTCAGATTAGTGTCAAAGCTTGCATCGACGTAACCCTTTACGACGAACTCTTTAACCACCTCCATAATCAAGAAAAATTCCTTAGTCCATTTGTTACTAAGGATAAATTTTGACCGCTGCTAGTGATTCAATCATGGATCACTCTCTGTACCCTCAACAGACTTTGAGTCAAGGCACACATCAGGTGCGGTACACAGCATGGCATACTTTAGATTCTACGGCTAAGGCATAGAAGACGACCTTCGTCTATTCTCTTTATTCTGCCGTGGTCGGGTTTTGAGTCTTACTCAAATTCACACCTCACAACGCAACCAAGAACTCCTTCTTTGCTGGTCTATTTTGAACTCTTTCAAAAAACTTGTCAAGGCATGCATCTTGTTGAAACTTCTATTAAGCGCTTTCGATCTATCTCCATAGATCTTTGATGCTCAACGTTCAAGTAGCGTAATCCAGGTACTCCTTTGAAAACTTCTTTCAAACAACCTTGTATGCTTTACAGAAATTCTACATTACTTCTGATCCACAATATGTCAACCATATATACCTATCAGAAATTCTATAGTGCTCCCACTCACTTCTTTGGAAATACAAGTTTCTCATAAACCTTGTACACACCCAAAATCTTTGATCATCTCATCAAAGTGCTTATTCCAACTCCGAGATGCTTGCACCAGTCCATTGAAGGATCACTGGAGCTTGCATACTTGCTAGTATCTTTAGGATCGACAAAACCTTCTGGTTGTATCACATACAATGTTTGCTCAAGGAAACCGTCGAGGAAACAACGTTTTGACATCCTACGTGCAATATTTCATAAATAATGCAGCAACTACTAACACAATTCTAACAGACCTTTAGCATCGCTACGAGTGAGAAAGACTCATCATAGTCAACTGTTTGATCTTGTCGAAAACATCTTTGCGACAAGTCGAGCTTTTCTTAATAGTGACTTATCACCATCATCGTCTGTCTTCTTTTAAAGATCCATTTTACCCAATAGTCCCATGACCATCAAGTAGTTCTACCAAAGTCTACACTTTGTTTTCACACATGGATCCTCTCTCGGATTTCATGGCTTCCAGCCATTTGTCGGAATCTGGGCCCACCATCGCTTTCTCCATAACTCGTAGGTTCACTGTTGCTCAACAACATGACCTCCAAGACAGGGTTACCGTACTACTCTGCAGCAGTACGCGACCTTGTCGACCTACGAGGTTTGTAGTAACTTGATTCGAAGCTCAATGATCACCATCATCAGCTTCCACTTCAATTAGTGTAGGCGCCACAGGAACAACTTCCTATGCCCTGCTACACACTGGTTGAAGTGATGGTTTTAATAACCTCATCAAGTTCTACTACCCTCCCACTCAATTCTTTCGAGAGAAACCTTTTCTCGAGAAAGGATCCGTTTCTAGAAGCAAACACTTTGCTTTTGGATCTGAGATAGGAGATGTACCCAACTGTTTTGGATATCCTATGAAGATGCATTTATCCGCTTTGGGTTCGAGCTTATCAGACTGAAACTTTTTCACATAAGTTTCGAAGCCCCAAACTTTCAAGAAACGACAGTTTAGATTTCTCTAAACCTCAGTCTATACTGTGTCATCTCAACGGAAATACGCGGTGCCCTATTTAAAGTGAATGTGGTTGTCTCGAATGCATAACCCATAAACGATAGTGGTAATTCGATAAGAGACATCACAGCATGCACCATACTAAATAGTGCGTGGCTATGACGTTCAGACACATCATCACACCATGATGTTCCAGGTGGCACGAACTGTGAAACAATTTCCACATTGTCTTAACTGTGTACCAAAAACTCGCAACTCAGATATTCATTTCTATGATCATATCGTAGACAGTTTATCCTCTTGTTACGACGAACTTCACTCTGAAACAGAATTGAACTTTTCAATATTTCAGACTTGTGATTCATTAAGTAAATACTCCTGTATCTACTCATGTCGTCAGTGAAGTAAGAACATAATGATATCCACTGCGTGCCTCAGCACTCACTAGACTGCATACATCAAAATGTATCACTTCCAACAAGTTACTATCTTGTTTCATCTCAATGAAAACAAGGCCTTGCTCATGTGGTATGATTTGCATGTCACTAGTGATTCGAAATCAGGTGAGTAAAGATCCATCAGCATGGAGCCTCTTCATGCAATTTATATACTAACATGACTCAAGCGGCAGTGCCACAAGTAAGTGGTACTATCATCATTTAACTCGTATCTTTTGGCACCAATGTGTAACACTACAATCGAGATTCAATAAACCATTGAAGGTGATTATTCAAGCAAATAGAGTAACCATTATTCTCCTTGAATGAATGATCGTATTGCAATAAACACGATCCAATCATGTTCATGCTTAACGCAAGCACCAAATAACAATTATTTAGGTTCAACACCAATCCCGATGGTAGAGGGGGCGTGTGACGTTTGATCATATCAACCTTGGAAACACTTCCAACACGTATCGTCACCTCGCCTTTAGCTAGTCTCCGCTTATGCCGTAGCTTTCATTTCGCGTTACTAATCACTTAGCAACCGAACCGGTATCCAATACCCTCGTGCTACTAGGAGTACTAGTAAAGTACACATCAACATTATGTATATCAAATATACTTCTCTCGACTTTTGCCAGCCTTCTTATCTCCCAAGTATCTAGAGTTGCTCCGCCTCAGTGACTGTTCCCCTTATTACAGAAGCACTTAGTCTCGGGTTTGGGTTCAATTTTGGGTCTCTTCATTAGCGCAGCGACTGTTTTGCCGTTTCACGAAGTATCCCTTCTAGCCCTCCCCTTTCTTGAAACTTAGTGGTTTTTCAAACCATCAACTATTGATGCTCCTTCTTGATTTCTACTTTCGCAGTGTCAAACGTCGCGAATCGTTCAAGGATCATTGTATCTATCCTTGATATTTTATAGTTCATCACGAAGCTCTCAAAGCTTGGTGGCAGTGATTTTGGAGAACCATCACTATCTCATCTGGAAGATTAGCTCCCACTCGATTCGAGTGATTGTCGTACTCAGATAATCTGAGCACACGCTCAACGATTGAGCTTTTCTCCTTTACTTTGTGGTCAAAGAATCTTGTTGGAGGTCTCGTACCTCTTAACAAGGGCACAAGCATGAAATCACAATTTCATCTCTTTAGAACATCACTTATGTTCCGTGACGTTTTAAAACGTTTTCGGTGCCTTGCTTCTAAGCCATTAAGTACTTTGCACTGAACTATCGTGTAGTCATCAGAAACGTGTATGTCGGATGTTCACAGCATCCACAGACGACGCTCGAGGTGCAGCACACCGAGTGGTGCATTAAGGACATAAGCCTTCTGCGCAGCAACGAGGACAATCCTCGGTTTTACAGACTCAGTCTGCAAAGGTTGCTACTATCAATTTTCAACTAAATTTTCTCTAGGAACATAAAAAAACAGTAGAGCTATAGCGCAAGCTACATCGTAATTCGCAAAGACCATTAGACTATGTTCATGACAATTAGTTCAATTAATCATATGACTTAAGAACTCCCACTCAAAAAGTACATCTCTCTAGTCATTTGAGTGGTACATGATCCAAATCCACTATCTCAAGTCCGATCATCACGTGAGTCGAGAATAGTTTCAGTGGTAAGCATCCCTATGCTAATCATATCAACTATACGATTCATGCTCGACCTTTCGGTCTCACGTGTTCCGAGGCCATGTCTGCACATGCTAGGCTCGTCAAGCTTAACCCGAGTGTTCTGCGTGTGCAACTGTTTTGCACCCGTTGTATGTGAACGTTGAGTCTATCACACCCGATCATCACGTGGTGTCTCGAAACGAAGAACTGTCGCAACGGTGCACAGTCGGGGAGAACACAATTTCGTCTTGAAATTTTAGTGAGAGATCACCTCATAATGCTACCGTCGTTCTAAGCAAAACAAGGTGCATAAAAGGATTAACATCACATGCAATTCATAAGTGACATGATATGGCCATCATCACGTGCTTCTTGATCTCCATCACCAAAGCACCGGCACGATCTTCTTGTCACCGGCGCCACACCATGATCATCCATCAACGTGTTGCCATCGGGGTTGTCGTGCTACTTATGCTATTACTACTAAAGCTACATCCTAGCAAAATAGTAAACGCATCTGCAAGCACATATGTTAGTATAAAGACAACCCTATGGCTCCTGCCGGTTGCCGTACCATCGACGTGCAAGTCGATATTTCTATTACAACATGATCATCTCATACATCCAATATATCACATCACATCGTTGGCCATATCACATCACAATCATACCCTGCAAAAACAAGTTAGACGTCCTCTAATTTTGTTGTTGCATGTTTTACGTGGTGACCAAGGGTATCTAGTAGGATCGCATCTTACTTACGCAAACACCACAACGGAGATATATGAGTTGCTATTTAACCTCATCCAAGGACCTCCTCGGTCAAATCCGATTCAACTAAAGTTGGAGAAACCGTCACTTGCCAGTCATCTTTGAGCAAAGGGGGTTACTCGTAACGATGAAACCAGTCTCTCGTAAGCGTACGAGTAATGTCGGTCCAAGCCGCTTCAATCCAACAATACCGCGGAATCAAGAAAAGACTAAGGAGGGCAGCAAAACGCACATCACCGCCCACAAAAACTTTTGTGTTCTACTCGAGAAGACATCTACGCATGAACCTAGCTCATGATGCCACTGTTGGGGAACGTCGCATGGGAAACAAATATTTTCCTACGCGCACGAAGACCTATCATGGTGATGTCCATCTACGAGAGGGGATGAGTGATCTACGTACCCTCGTAGATCGTACAGCAGAAGCGTTAGAGAACGCGGTTGATGTAGTGGAACGTCCTCACGTCCCTCGATCCGCCCCGCGAACAATCCCGCGATCAGTCCCACGATCTAGTACCGAACGGACGGCACCTCCGCGTTCAGCACACGTACAGCTCGACGATGATCTCGGCCTTCTTGATCCAGCAAGAGAGACGGAGAGGTAGAAGAGTTCTCCGGCAGCGTGACGGCGCTCCGGAGGTTGGTGATGATCTTGTCTCAGCAGGGCTCCGCCCGAGCTCCGCAGAAACGCGATCTAGAGGAAAAACTATGGAGGTATGTGGTCGGGCAGCCGTGAGAAAGTCGTCTCAAATCAGCCCTAAAACCTCCGTATATATAGGTGGGAGGGAGGGGAGGAGGCAGCCTCAAAACCTAAAGGTTTGGCCGAAATTGGAGGTGGAGGAGTCCTACTCCAATCCTACTTGGAGTAGGATTCCACCTTCCCACTTGGAAACTCTTTCCACCTTGTGTTTTTTCCTTCTCAAACCTTATGGGCCTTAGTGGGAACTTATTCCAGCCCACTAGGGGCTGGTTTATCTCTTCCCATAGCCCATGAGACCCCTTGGGGCGTGACACCCCTCCCGATGGTCCCCGGCACCCCTCCCGGCACTCCCGGTACACTACCGATGAGCCCGAAACCTTTCCGGTAATGCACGAAAACCTTCCGGTAACCAAATGAGGTCATCCTATATATCAATCTTCGTTTCCGGACCATTCCGGAAACCCTCGTGACGTCCGTGATCTCATCCGGGACTCCGAACAACATTCGGTAACCAACCATATAACTCAAATACGCATAAAACAACGTCGAACCTTAAGTGTGCAGACCCTGCGGGTTCGAGAACTATGTAGACATGACCCGAGAGACTCCTCGGTCAATATCCAACAGCGGGACCTGGATGCCCATATTGGATCCTACATATTCTACGAAGATCTTATCGTTTGAACCTCAGTGCCAAGGATTCGTATAATCCCGTATGTCATTCCCTTTGTCCTTCGGTATGTTACTTGCCCGAGATTCGATCGTCAGTATCCGCATACCTATTTCAATCTCGTTTACCGGCAAGTCTCTTTACTCGTTCCATAATACAAGATCCCGCAACTTACACTAAGTTACATTGCTTGCAAGGCTTGTGTGTGATGTTGTATTACCGAGTGGGCCCCGAGATACCTCTCCGTCACACGGAGTGACAAATCCCAGTCTTGATCCATACTAACTCAACTAACACCTTCGGAGATACCTGTAGAGCATCTTTATAGTCACCCAGTTACGTTGCGACGTTTGATACACACAAAGCATTCCTCCGGTGTCAGTGAGTTATATGATCTCATGGTCATAGGAATAAATACTTGACACGCAGAAAACAGTAGCAACAAAATGACACGATCAACATGCTACGTCTATTAGTTTGGGTCTAGTCCATCACATGATTCTCCTAATGATGTGATCCCGTTATCAAGTGACAACACTTGCCTATGGCCAGGAAACCTTGACCATCTTTGATCAACGAGCTAGTCAACTAGAGGCTTACTAGGGACAGTGTTTTGTCTATGTATCCACACAAGTATTGTGTTTCCAATCAATACAATTATAGCATGGATAATAAACGATTATCATGAACTAAGAAATATAATAATAACTAATTTATTATTGCCTCTAGGGCATATTTCCAACAATATTTGTATAGAAGTTATATTGTTATGGATCCTCCAACATGTGGTGCTTGCTTCCATCTCATACTAGCCAAAACTTCCGCACGAAGTAGAAATACTACTTGTGCATCCAAACACGCTTAAACCCAAAGTTGTTCCATATGAGTCCACGATACCTACCTATATGCGGTATTTATCTGTCGTTCCAAGTAAATTTGCATGTGCCAAACTCTAAACCTTCAAATAATATTCTATTTTGTATGCCCGAATCGCTCATATAGTGACTAGGGGCTGTCAGTATCTTCCATGCTAGGTGGGTTATTCTCACGATATGTGTTGATTCACTATCATTCACGAGAAAGTGGCTGGTATTTGGGATGCCCATTTCCATGCTCAAAAATCAAATCAAAATATAATGAAACAAAACTCCCCCATGATTTTTGTTTGTATGGACGGTATCCATGGATTCGGCTCGCCTGGAGTGTGATTGATTGGTGGAGGGGGAGTAAAAACTTTACCATTCTGTTTGAGAATCGCCTATAATGTATCTAGCATGGAAGATATCGAGATCTCTTGCTTGTTATGTTGACAATGAAAGCATACCGCTCAAAATTATTATTCATCTCTGTTTTAAAAGCTTGAGCTCTGGCACCTCTGCAAATCAATGCTTCCCTCTGCTAAGGGCCTATCTTTTACTTTCTAGTACTTGCCTATATACAAAAGTCATGGTGATCTTCACCACTTCCTATATTTCTCCTTTTTCTCTTGGCAAGCATCATGTGGTGGGGAAAGATCCAAGCATATATGGCCATTCAAATATATTTGATCATGAATTATTATTGTTGACAATTATCTATATGATAAATAAGTTGGGAGGCAAAACTTTAAGCCCTATCTTTCTCTCTGTTCGACGAATGTCATTTGCTCTAAAAATATGCTTTGAGTGTTAGCAATCATGAAAGACTATATGATAGTTGAGTATGTGGAATTTGCTAAATCAAAAGCTCTTACATAGACCCTTCCTGAAAATAAGATGAATTGCAATTGTTCGATGACTAGGATTATGGTTTTTTAGTTTTCAAGAAAGTTTTTGGTCTATACTTTAACATGTGAATAGCTTGTTCCTTGATCATGAGAAGTTTTATGAGATGAGCTAATGTTTATGGTTTATATCGATGCTAGAAAAAGTGATTGGAAGTATCATTTGTCAAACTTGTACACTTGCTAACATTCACACTTCATAAATTATTTCTTTTATCATTTACCTACTCGAGGACGAGCAGGAATTAAACTTGCGGATGCTAATACATCTCCAACGTATCTATAATTTATGAAGTATTCATGCCATGTTTACAATAATCCTATATGATTTTGGCATGATTTTATTAGAACTAACCCAGACTTACGTTGTTTTTCATAAGAACTACCATGGTGTCGTTTTTTGTGCAAAAATAAAAGTTCTCGGAATGGGCTGAAAATTTATGGTGATTTTTATGGACCAAAAGAGACCCCCGAAGCACTAGAGCTGGGCGAGGAAGTGGATGAGGAAGCCACAAGCCCGCTGGGCACGACCACCCCCTAGCTCGTGCCCTTGGGGCTCGTGACCTCCTCGGGAACCTTCCTGACGTGAGACCCACGCCAAAAATTCCAATAAATACCAAAACCCCCAAAAAGAAACCTAGATCGGGAGTTCCACAGACGCAAGACTCCAGAGCCATGAAAAACCAATCGGGAGCCCGTTACGATACCCTGCCGAAGGGGGAAACCATCACTGGAGGCCATCTTCATCATCTCGGCGGTCTCCATGACAAGGAGGGAGTAGTTCACACTCGGGGCTGAGCGTATGTACGAGTAGTTATGTGTTTGATCTCTCTCTCTCTCTCTCTCTCTCTCTCGTGTTCTAGAGATGGCACGATCTTGATGTATCGCGAGCTTTATTAATATAGATGAATCATATGGAGTTTTCTTGTCTCTATCTTCTTGTGATGAATTGAGTTTTCCCTTTGAAGTTTTCTTATCGGATTGAGTCTTTAAGGATTTGAGAACACTTGATGTATGTCTTGCGATGAGATATCTGTGGTGACGATGGGATGTTCTATTGATCCACTTGATGTATGTTTTGGTGATCAACTTGCGGGTTCCGTGACCTTGGGAATCTATGCATAGGGGTTGACACATGTTTTCATCTTGACTTTTCGGTAGAAACTTTGGGGCACTCTTTGAAGTTCTTTGTGTTGGATTGAACATGATGAATCTGAAATTATGTGATGCATATCGTATAATCATGCCCATGGGTACTGATACGTCTCCGACGTATCTATAATTTTTTATGGTTTCATGTTATTATCTTGTCAAACTTTGGATGTTTTGCATGCCTTTTATATATTTTTTGGGACTAACTTATTAACTCAGTGCCAAGTGCCAGTTCCTGTTTTTTTCCATGTTTTTGACCCCTTTCAGAGGAGATTTTGAAACAAAGTCCAAACGGAAGAAAATCCCCGAAAAGATTTTTTTGTAACGGAAGAAGATCGGGAAGCTTGAGAGCCAAGGCAGGGGAGCCTCAGGGGCCCCACAAGCCCCCACCCTGCGGCCAGGGCGGAGGCCGCGGCACACAGGCTTGTGGGCCCCCTGGGCGCCCTCTGGCCTAGGGGTTGCGCCTATATAATCCCTTAAAATCCCAAAAAAACAGGAGATCATCGAAATTACTTTTCCGCCGCCGCAAGCTTCTGTCTCCGCAAGATCCCATCTGGGGCACGTTCTGGTGCCCTGCCGAAGAGGGGATTCGGACACGGAGGGCTTCTTCATCAACACCATGACCTCTCCGATGATGCGTGAGTAGTTCACCATAGACCTACGGGTCCATAGCTAGTAGCTAGATGGCTTCTTCTCTCTCTTGGATCTTCAATACAAAGTTATCCATGATATTCATGGAGATCTATCCGATGTAATCTTCTTTTACGGTGTGTTTGTCGAGATCCGATGAATTGTGGATTTATGATCAGATTATCTATGAATCTTATTTGAGTTTCTTCTGATCTCTCTTATGCATGATTTCATATCCTTGTAATTCTCTTCGAGTTGTGGGTTTTGTTTGGCCAACTAGATCTATGATTCTTGCAATGGGAGAAGTGCTTGGTTTTGGGTTCATACCGTGGGGTGACCTCACCCAGTGACAGAAGGGGTAGCGAGGCACGCATCGTGTTGTTGCCATCAAGGGTAAAAAGATGGGGTTTTCATCATTGGTTTGAGATTATCCCTCTACATCATGTCATCTTGCTTAAGGCGTTACTCTGTTCGTCATGAACTCAATACACTAGATGCATGCTCGATAGCGGTCGATGTGTGGATTAATAGTAGTAGATGCAGAAAGTATCGGTCTACTTGTCTCGAACGTGATGCCTATATGTATGATCGTTGCCTTAGATATCGTCATAACTTTGCACGGTTTTATCAATTGCTCGACAGTAATTTGTTCACCCACCGTGATATTTTCTATTTTGATAGAAGCCTCTAGTGAACACAATGGCCCCCGGGTCTACTCCACACCATATTTTCAGCCTAACACTTTTTACTTCGTTGCACTTTCCGCCTTCAGATCTCACTTTGCAAACAATCTTGAAGGGATTGACAACCCCTTTGAAGCGTTGGGTGCAAGCTTGTTTGTGTTTGCGCAGGTACTCTGGACTTGACGAGACCCTCCTTCTGTATCAATACCTTGGTTCTCAAACTAAGGGAAATACTTACTGCTCTTGTGCTGCATCACCCTTTCCTCTTCAAGGGAAAATCCGACGCGAATCAAGAGAAGTAGCAAGAAGAATTCCTAGCGTCAAGGAAGGACTTTTGTTAGCGTAGCAGAAGAATTTCTGGCGCCGTTGCCGGGGAGGAAGATCAAGTCAAGAACTCATCCAAGTAGGTGTCGCAAACTCATCTCTTACCTTTACTTTGTTTGCCAGTTGCCTCTCGTTTTCCTGCCCCCCCCCCCACTTCACCAATTTGCCTTTTTTGTTTGCCTTTTTCGTTCGCCTTTTTCGTTCTCCCTTTTTCTCACCTGCTCTTTGTTTGCTTGTGTGCTTGCTTGCTTGTTGAAGTCACCATGAATGAAAACACCAAACTTTGTGACTTCTCGAATACTAATAATAATGATTTTATTCGTACTCCGATTGCTCCCGTCACTAGTGCGGAGTCATACAAAATCAATGCCGCTTTGCTGAATCTTGTTATGAAAGAGCAATTCTCTGGCCTTCCGGGTGAAGATGCCGCATCCCATATCAATACCTTCATTGAGCTTTGCGATATGCAAAAGAAAAAAGATGTGGATAATGACGTGATTAAATTGAATCTTTTTCCTTTCTCGTTGCGAGATCGCGCAAAAACTTGGTTTTCTTCTTTGCCCAAAAATAGTATCGGTTCTTGGGATAAGTGCAAAGATACTTATATATCCAAGTATTTTCCGCCGTCTAAGATCATATCTCTCCGTAATGATATCATGAATTTCAAGCAACTTGATCATGGACATGTTGCACAATCTTGGGAGAGAATGAAATTGATGATTAGAAATTGTCCCGATCATGGCTTGAGTCTTTGGATGATTATTCAAATCTTTTATGCTGGCTTGAATTTTGCTTCTAGAAATATCTTGGACTCCGCCTCAGGTGGAACGTTCATGGAAATCACATTAGGAGAAGCCACAAAGCTCTTAGACAACATCATGACGAACTACTCTCAGTGGCACACTGAAAGGTCACCTACTAGTAAGAAGGTACACGCTATAGAAGAAATTAATTCGTTGAGTGCTAAGATGGACGAGTTAATGAATTTGGTTGCTAGTAGAAGTGCTCCTTTGGATCCTAATGATATGCCCTTGTCTTCTTTGATTGAGAGTAGCAACGCTAGCTTGGACGTTAATTTTGTTGGTAGGAATAACTTTGGCAACAACAATGCTTTTAGAGGAAACTATGTTCCTAGGCCTTTTCCTAGTAACTCCTCTAATAATTTTGGCAACTCCTACAACAATACTCATGGAAATTACAATAGATTACCCTCTGATCTAGAGAGTAATATCAAAGAGTTCGTCAACTCTCAAAAGATTTTCAATGCGTCCATAGAGGAAAAGCTACTCAAAATTGACGACTTGGCTAAGAGCGTTGATAGAATGTCTAGTGATGTTGATGCTTTGAAAGTTAGATGTGCTCCTCCAAAAATCAACATGGATGAAACTTTGAAATCTATGCGTGTTTCCATCATTGAGAGCCAAGAAAGAACCGCCCAAATTCGTGCTAGACATGAATGGCTTAAAAAGGCGTGTTCTCGTGATGAGAATCACGAAGATCTTAAAGTGCTTGGTGTGACTCCCATTGAATCTTTGTTTTCTTGTGTCAAACCTAATGATTTTGGGGCTAGATATGAATCCACTTTGGTTGAAAAGTGCCCGAATGATTCGAAGTCCATCTATCTTGATGCTAAAAGCATTGAAAGTGGAGTAGAAGATGTTAAAACTTTGAGTAGTAATGAAATTACTACCGTGGATTTCATGGAATTCAATTATGATAGTTGCTCCTTGATTGAATGCATTTCTTTGATGCAATCCATGTTAAACTCTCCACACGCTTATAGCCAAAACAATGCCTTTACCGATCATATCGTCGAAGCTATGATAAAATTTCTTGAAGAGAAACTTGAATTGGAAGTCTCTATCCCTAGAAAGCTTCATGATGAGTGGGAACCTACCATCAAAATCAAAATCAAAAACTATGGATGCAATGCTTTGTGTGATTTGGGTGCTAGTGTTTCTGCGATTCCAAAGTCTTTATGTGATGTTCTGGGTTTTAATGAGATTGAAGAGTGTTCTCTTAATTTGCATCTCGCTGATTCTATTGTCAAGAAACCCATGGAAAGGATCAATGATGTTCTTATTATTGCAAATAGGAACTACGTACCCGTGGATTTCATTGTGCTTGACATTGAATGCAATCCTACATGCCCTATCATTCTTGGTAGACCTTTCCTAAGGACTATCGGTGCTATCATCGATATGAAGGAAGGAAATATTAGATTTCAATTTCCTTTAAGGAAGGGCATGGAACACTTTCCTAGAAATAAAATAAGATTGCCTTATGGATCCATGATGAGGGCCACTTATGATTTGAGCACCAAAGACGATGATACGTGATTCTATCGGTTTTATGCCTAGCTAAGGGCGTTAAACAATAGCGCTTGTTGGGAGGCAACCCAATGAATTTATCTTTTTCTTTCTGTTTTGTTGCGTCCAACCATCAAAATTCTGTTTTGATTGTGTTTTTTGTGTTTCTTTTTGTGTTTGAGCCAAGCAAAACCTTTATGACTAGTCTTGGTAATGGTTGTTTGAACCTGCTGGAAAAAGACAGAAACTTTTCGCTCACGAGATGATTTTTCATTTTTATTCAGAAAGAGATTTTGAGTTGATTATTTTTGCTGCTAGTTTATATGTTATTTTCCCAGGCCTTCCTTATTTTTCAGATTTTTTGAGGTATCAGAAGTATACGAAGTATACAAATTTCTACAGACTAGTCTGTTTTTGACAGATTCTGTTTTTGTTGAGTTGGTTGCCTGTTTTGATGAAACTATGGTTAGTATCGGGGGGTACTAGCCATGGCAAAGTGAGAATACAGTATACCAACAGCAATATAGATGGAAATCAAGTTTGCTACAGTACCGAAAAGGTGGTAGCTTGTTTTCTTGTGCTAATGTTATCACGAGTTTCTGTTTAAGTTTTGTGTTGTGAAGTTTTCAAGTTTTGGGTGATGTTCTCATGGACAAAGATATAAGGAGTGGAAAGAGCTCAAGCTTGGGGATTCCCAAGGCATCCCAAGCCAAATTCAAGGACACCAAAAAGCCTAAGCTTGGGGATGCCCCGGGAAGGCATCCCCTCTTTCGTCTTCAATACATCGATAACATTACTTGGAGCTATATTTTTATTCACCACATGATATGTGTTTTGCTTGGAGCGTCTTGTATCTTAGGAGTCTTTTATTTTTGTTGTGTCACAATCATCCTTGCTGCACACCTTTTTGAGAGAGAGAGACATGCACTCATCGTGATTTTGCTAGAATGCTCATAGTGCTTCACTTATATCTTTTAGAGCACGGCAGTGTGTGATTTGGTAGTTAGCTTATGCTTTGAAAGTAGTCCCAAATGTGATAGGTACCCAAAGAGGATGCAAAAACCTCCATCTTCATGTGCATTGAGTAGAAAGAGAAGTTTTGATTCCTCTCAATTAGTTTTGAGACGTGGATTTAGTAATATTAAGAGCTATGTTAGTAGGGTGTTGTGAATCTAGAAATACTTGTGTTGAAGTTAGTGATTCCCATAGCATGCACGCATGGTGAACCGCTATGTTAGGAAGTCGGAGCATAATTGATCTATTGATTGTCATCCTTTGTGTTGAGGTCGAGATCGCGCGATGGTTAACACCTACCAACCCTTCCCCTCGGAGTATGCGTTTAGCACTTTGTTTCGATTACTAATAAAAACTTTCGCAACAAGTATGTGAGTTCTTCATGACTAATGTGAGTCCATGGTATAGATGCACTTTCACCTTCCACCATTGCTAGCTTCTCTAGTGTCGCGCAATTCTCGCCGGTGCACAAACCCACCAAATTACTTCCTCAAAACAGCCACCATACCTACCTACTATGGCATTTTCATAGCCATTCAGAGATATATTGCCATGCAACTCCCACCGTTCCGTCTCATGACTTGTGTCGTCACTCTCATATTGCCATTGCATGGTCGTAAGATAGCTAGCGAGATGTTTCAACATCATACGCCATGCTAGATCGTTGCACATCCCGGTACACTGCCGGAGGCATTTCCTATGGAGTCATCATCATTGTGATCTTTGAGCTGTGAGTAAATAAAAGTGTGATGATCATCATTATTAGAGCATTGTCCCATGTGAGGAAATAAAAAAAGAGGCCAAAGAGCCCAAAAAAAAGAGGCCTAAGAGCCCAAATGAAAAAAAGAGAAAAGGAGAGAAGGGACAATGCTACTATCTTTATCCACACTTGTGCTTCATGATAGCACCATGTTCTTCATGATTGAGAGCTTCTTTCATTGTCACTACCATATGCTAGTGGGAATCTTCATTATATAACTTGGCTTGTATATTCCAATGATGGGCTTCCTCAAAATTGCCCTAGGTCTTCGTGAGCAAGCAAGTTGGATGCACACCCACTAGTTTTCCTTTTGAGATTTCACATACTTATAGCTCTAGTGCATCTCTTGTATGGCAATCCCTACTCATTCACATTGATATCTATTATTGGGCATCTCCATAGCCTATTGATAAGCCGAGTCAATGTGACCATCTCCTCCTTTTTTGCCTCACAACCACCACCACACTCTATTCCACCAATAGTGCTATATCCATGGCTCGCGCTCATGTATTGCGTGATAGTTATAAAAAGTTTGAGAAAGTAAGAGTGCGAAAACAATTACTTGGCCAATACCGGGGTTGTGCATGATTTACATTAGTTGTGTGAGGATGATGGAGCATAGCCTGACTATATGATTTTGTAGGGATAACTTTCATTGGCCTTGTTATTTTGAAAGTTCATGATTACCTTGCTAGTTTGCTTGAAGTATTACTGTTTTCATGTCAATAGTAAACTATTGTTTCGAATCTTACGGATCTGAACATTCATGTCACGTGAAAGAACTTGCAAAGGACAACTATTCTAGGTAACATTCCACATCAAAAATTCATTCTTTATCACTTCCCTACTCGAGGACGAGCGGGAGTTAAGCTTGGGGATGCTTGATACGTCTCCAACGTATCTATAATTTTTGATGGTTTCATGATATTATCTTGTCAAACTTTGGATGTTTTGCATGCCTTTTATATATTTTTTGGGACTAACTTATTAACTCAGTGCCAAGTGTCAGTTCCTGTTTTTTTCATGTTTTTTACCCCTTTCAGAGGAGATTTTGAAACAAAGTCCAAACGGAAGAAAATCCCCGAAAAGATTTTTTCCGTAACGGAAGAAGATCGCGAAGCTTGAGAGCCAAGGCAGGGCAGCCTCAGGGGCCCAACAAGCCCCCACCCTGCGGCCAGGGGGGAGGCCGCGGCCCACAGGCTTGTGGGCCCCCTGGGAGCCCTCTAACCTAGGGATTGCGCCTATATATTCCCTAAAAATCCCAAAAAAAACAAGGAGATCATCGAAATTACTTTTCCGCCGCTGCAAGCTTCTGTAACCGCAAGATCCCATCTGGGGCATGTTCTGGTGCCCTGCCGGAGGGGGGATTCGGACACGGAGGGCTTCTTCATCAACATCATGACCTCTCCGATGATGCGTGAGTAGTTCACCATAGACCTACGGGTCCATAGCTAGTAGCTAGATGGCTTCTTCTCTCTCTTGGATCTTCAATACAAAGTTCTCCATGATCTTCATGGAGATCTATCCGATGTAATCTTCTTTTGCGGTGTGTTTGTCGAGATCCGATGAATTGTGGATTTGTGATCAGATTATCTATGAATCTTATTTGAGTTTCTTCTGATCTCTCTTATGCATGATTTCATATCCTTGTAATTCTCTTTGAGTTGTGGGTTTTGTTTGGCCAACTAGATCTATAATTCTTGCAATGGGAGAAGTGCTTGGTTTTGGGTTCATACCGTGTGGTGACCTCACCCAGTGACAGAAGGGGTAGCGAGGCCCGCATCGTGTTGTTGCCATCAAGGGTAAAAAGATGGGGTTTTCATCATTGGTTTGAGATCATCCCTCTACATCATGTCATCTTGCTTAAGGCGTTACTCTGTTCGTAATGAACTCAATACACTATATGCATGCTGGATAGCGGTCGATGTGTGGATTAATAGTAGTAGATGCAGAAAGTATCGGTCTACTTGTCTCGGACGTGATGCCTATATGTATGATCATTGCCTTAGATATCGTCATAACTTTGCGCGGTTCTACCAATTGCTCGACAGTAATTTGTTCACCCACCGTGATATTTGCTATTTTGAGAGAAGCCTCTAGTGAACATATGGCCCCCGGGACTACTCCACACCATATTTTCAGCCTTACACTTTTTACTTCGTTGCACTTTCCGCCTTCAGATCTCACTTTGCAAACAATCTTGAAGGGATTGACAACCCCTTTGAAGCGTTGGGTCCAAGCTTGTTTGTGTTTCGCAGGTACTCTGGACTTGACGAGACCCTCCTTTTGGATCGATACCTTGGTTCTCAAACTTAGGGAAATACTTACTGCTCCTGTGTTGCATCACCCTTTCCTCTTCAAGGGAAAAATCGACGCGAATCAAGAGAAATAGGAAGAAGAATTCCTAGCGCCAAGGAAGGACTTTTGTTACCGTAGCAGGTACTTGCGGTGACATTGGAGTATCTCGGTGACATTAGGGTTTTGGTTTATGTGTATCTTAAGGTGTTATTTTAGTACAAACTCTAGGGATTTTCGTGACACTTATAGGGATAGCTCATAAGATTGATCAGAAAAGATAACTTTGAGGTGGTTTCGTACCCTACAATAATTACTTCGTTTGTTCTCCGCTATTTGTGACTTTGGAGTGAACTCTTCGCCGCACGTGAGGGATTTATATATGATTCAACTATGTTAGTATTGTTGAGAGAACTTGCACTAGTGAAAGTATGGACCCTAGGCCTTGCTTCCAAGCATTTATACAATGTTTTGCTCGTTGTTTACTATTTGTTACCTTGCTGTTTTTATATTTTAAGATTACAAAAACCTATATCTACCATCCATATTACACTTCTATCACCATCTCTTCGCCAAACTAGTGCACCTATACAATTTACCATTGTATTGGGTGTCTTGGGGACACAAGAGACTCTTTGTTATTTGATTGCAGGGTTGCTTGAGAGAGACCATATTCATCCTACGCCTCCCACGCATTGATAAATATTAGGTCGTCCACTTGAGAGACATTTGCTACTGTCCTACAAAACTCTGCGCTTGGAGGCCCAACACGAGTCTACAAGAAGAAGGTTGTGTAGTAGACATCAAGCTCTTTTCTGGCGCCGTTGTCAGGGAGGTTAGGTAAGCGGCACTCACATCCCGTCAATGAAGCTCTTTTCTCACGCCGTTGCCGAGGAGGTGAGTTCTTGAAGGTATATCTTTAGATCTTGCAATTAAATCATTTAGTTTCTTGTTTTAGCACTAGTTTGGTTTATAAAAGAAACTACAAAAAATGGAATTGAGGTTGCCTCATATGCTTCATCTTTTCAATTTTTTCGTGAAAATGATGGAAGGTAAACTGTGCTCAAGTGTTAGAGGAAGAAGTTATTAAAATGTTGGGCACTAAATCTTTGAGTGATGAGCATGATTGCAATGTCGTTAGTATGCATTCATTGAATATCCATAATACTAATGATGATGGCACTAGTCATGATAAAAAGATTTCTTATAAGCATGTAAATTTTTGTGGAGTGCATAGAGTTTGTGAAGGCATGCCCAAAAGAGAAGATAGATTTTGTAAGAGGCATAAGTATTTAGAAACTAAATGGTTGCAAGAGAGGCTATATGTTTGTGCTGAAAGACTTAATATTTCTCGTCGTCTTGTGAACTTTGCAATGAAAGTGGTCATTTTAATTTCCAATGTGAATTATTTCATGATCGAATTGTGTCCAAAAATTGTGATAACCTCATTACCCTTGAGCATCATAATGAACTTAGTCTATTTTTGAGGTATGAAGAAATGAAACATAAAACTAAGGATGTTCCAGCTTGGGTTCTGATGAAAATGATTGATTTTGATCTAAATGAAATCTATATGTATTGCGTGGTAAATTGTATTGAGAATCCTTATATTACCAATTACTTAAAGACAAGAAAACAAATAGAAGATGAAGAGAATACTAATAAAGGGGAAGAGGTTTCCCAATATCCTCCTATTTTTTCTTATGATGAATCAGGTAACGAGGAGGAGCTTTTTATTCAACAATCTCTTCAAAAAGAAGCTTCGAGGAATCGAATAAACCCAGACATAATGCGGTGAAGAAGAAGAAAAGAAGGAAAATTAAAGGTAAAGAGGTATCTCTCCCAAATAATGTTGCTCCCGTCATTGATAGGCCTCATGAGAATGAATCAAAAATTGTTGAGGAAGATGATACACTTGAGGATGATTTTGTTATGCCTATTGCTTGTTGTGATAATTATAATTGGGAAGATAATGATACTTCTTATAATCTTGAAAATATTTATGGCACCAACTTGGAGGATGATGATAATAATTGCTATACTAATGATGAGAGTGATTATGCTAATGATATGCAAACCCACAAGCTTGAGGATGCTATGCTTGATGAGAATGAAATATTTGAGAATATATTTGCTGAAATTGTTGTGTATTCCAAGCTTGGGGATTCTATGCATAATTAAGATGATCTTTTTAGTCCCCCTACTTCGAATGATCAAATTTGTTATGATGATTGCTTGCCTCCCATTTATGATGAGAACTAAGTTCCTACATATGATTATTATTGTGATGATACTTATGATATACAAAATAGTGATGATTATTATTATAAAATTTGTCACAATTATGAACACCCTTTTTATGAACATTATTCTTTTAACGTGGAAATAATTTATAGCATTCAAGTCTCCTATGATACTCCCATTATTAATCATGAGAAGAAATTTTCTTTTGTGGAGAGTAGCAAAATTTCTATGCTTGTAGATTGTGAAAAGAATTCTTTATGTGCTGGTTATATTGTGGAATTCCTTCATAATGATACTGAAAATTATTATGAGGGAGGAACATATGCTTGTAGGAATTGCAATAATATCAAGTTTCATCTCTATGTGTTCAAAGTTTTGAAGTTATGCTTGTTTTGCCTTCCTATGCTAGTAAATTCTTGCTACCATAAATTGTTTGTTCACAAAATCCCTATCCACAGGAAGTGGGTTAGACTTAAATGTGCTTGTCATGAGATTCAGGATGCTCTTTTGCATGTTATAATTATTATTCCTGTGTGAGCATCATTGAAATCATCATGCCTAGCTAAAAGGCTTTAAAGAAAACGCTTGTTGGGAGACAACCCAACACTTTTACTTTCTGTTTATTGGTTTTCACATGATTAAGCTACTGTAGTAATCATGTTTTATGCCTTTTATTTCAATAAAGTGCCAAGTAAAGCCTTTGGGATAGTCTGGATGATAGTTGACTTGATTCTGTGCAAAAACTGAAACATTTGCTCTTAGTCCAGGAATTTTGTAAATTCACTGGAACATGATTTTGATATGAAGCTTTTAGACATGATTTATATGCAAATTTCCTGGATTTTCCTATTTTTCAGAATTTTTAGAAACATGGAAGTATGGTTAAACTACAGATCTTGACACTCTGTTCTGTTTTTGACAAATTCTGTTTTGCATGCATAGTTTGCTTGTTTTAGTGTTTCCATAGCTTATATTCAGTGATCTAAATTACGGGAATAGTATAATACAGTATGTATCATATGGGTACAATTATGAATCTGCTCTTGACAGTAACTAAGTGAATGATCATTATTTATTATACTAACCCATCTCACGAAGTTTCGTTAAGTTTTGTGTGATTGAAGTTTTCAAGTTTTGGGTGAGACACCGATATGAGGAGAATAAGGAGTAAGAACCTAAGATTGGGGATTCCCAAGTCACCCCTAAGGTAATATACAAGGAAAACTCAAGCGCCTAAGCTTGGGGATGCCCCGGAAGGCCCGAAGGCATCCCTTCTTTCGTCTTCAACATTATCGGTATATCTTACTTGGAGCTATATTTTTATTCGTCACATAATATGAGTTTTGCTTGGAGAGTCATTTTATTTTGTTTTTTTATGTTATGAGTTATCTATAATCTTGTTTTTCAAAAAAAATCCAAGAATTGCATTAGGATGCTTGCATTGCATGCTTTGATTGGTGCTATGTAAAAACAGAAACCGGTGTTGTAGTGTTTGAATTTTCATATTTTACTGGAACGTGTAAAATTTCTGAAAGTTTTAGGCAAGGTTTTCATACAAATTTAATAGCATGTCGTAAAGTTTCATAATTTTTTGAGTTACAGAAGTACACTGTTTTCATAAATTTCTACAGATTGTTCTGTTTAGACAGATTGTTGTCATAGTTTTGTTATCTACTTATCCTATAGTTTCCATAGCCTATATTGGTAGATATAAATTGTGGAAATGATAGTATACAATAACTAATGTTTTAAAATTATTGCGCAACTTGTCTTTGCAGTACATAAAGAGTTGATTTATTATTATGTGTACTAACCTATCTCACGAGTTCTTTCCGAGTTTTGTGTGGATGAAGTTTTTGAGAATAGGTGAAACCATGATATGAGAGGATTGAACGAGATTCAAAAAGTTCAAGATTGAGATGTTGGGGAATGTTGCATGGGAAACAAAAAATTCCTACGCACACGAAGACCTATCATGGTGATGTTCATCTACGAGAGGCAGATCAGATCCACATACCCTTGTAGATCGCTAAGTGTAAGCGTTAATAAACACGGTTGATGTAGTGGTATGTCTTCACGATCCGTCCCACGAACCGTCCCACGATCCGTCCCACGAACCGTCTCGTGATCCGTCCCGATCAAGTGCCAAACGGACGGCACCTCCGCGTCCCGCACACGTACAGCTCGATGACGATCTCCGCCTTCTTGATCCAGCAAGAGAGACGGGGAAGTAGATGAGTTCTCCGGCAGCGTGACGGCGCGCCGGTGATGGTGATGATCTATTCCTGCAGGGCTCCGCCCGAGCTCCGTAGAAAACCGATCTAGAGGAAGAACTACGAAGTAGAGGTTTAGGGTTGCACGTGGCAAAGTTGTGTCTCAAAAGCCCTAAACCTCTAGTATATATAGGAGGAGGGGGGGGGGCAGCCTTGGCGCGCCAAGGAAGGCCTCCTTGGGTCGGCCAAAGTGGGGAAGGGAGGAGTCCTCCTCCAATCCCACTTGGATAAGGACTCCTTCCTTATTTTCCCACCTCTTTTGGATTTTCCACTTTTTCCTCATGGGCTTTCCTTGGATGACTTTGTCAGCCCATTATACCTTATTGCGCATCCAATAAACCCATGTGGACCCCTTGGGGCGTGGTGGGCCCACCCAGTGGGCCCTCGGAACCTATTCGTCACACCCGGTACACTGCTCGCAATGCCCGAAAACCTTCCGGAATCCAAACACCAACTTCCTATATATCAATCTTTGTTTCTGGACCATTCCGGAACTCCTCGTGACGTCCAGGATCTCATCCGGGACTCCGAAAAAAACTTTGGTCACCAACACATATAACTCAACTATACTGAAACATCACCGAACCTTAAGTGTGCAGACCCTACGGGTTCGAGAACTATGCAGACATGACCTGAGACACTCTTTAATAACCCACAAGGTATTCCTCCAGTGTCCGGGAGTTGCATGATCTCATGGTCATAGGAACAAATACATTGACATGCAGAAAATAGTAGCAATAAACTGACACGATCATATGCTACGTTTATAGTTTGGGTCTTGTCCATCACATCATTCTCCTAATGATGTGATCCCGTTATCAAGTGACAACACTTGTCTATGGTTAGGAAATCTTAACCATCTTTAATCAACGAGCCAGTCAACTAGAGGCTTACTAGGGACAATGTTTTTTCTATGTATCCACACATGTATTTGTGTTTCCAATCAATACAATTATAGCATGGATAATAAACGATTATAATGAACAAATAAATATAACAATAACTAATTTATTATTGCCTCTAGGGCATATTTCCAACAATGATATGGCCATGACCTTGTGCTTCTTGATCTCCATCACTAAAGCACCAGCATGATCTCCATCGTCACCAGCGCCACACCATGATCTCCATCATCATTATCTCCATCATTGTGCTGCCATCAAGGTTGTCGTGCTAACTATGGTGTTACTACTAAAGCTACTACTAGCGATAAAGAAAAGCATCACCAAGCGCAAAATAATTAAAGTCAACCCTATGGCTCCTGTCGGTTGCCGTAGCATCGACGTGCAAGTCGATTTAACTATTACAACATGATCATCTCATACATCCAATATATCATATCATGTCTTTGGCCATATCACATCACATGCATTCCCTGCAAAAACAAGTTAGACGTCCTCTAATTTGTTGTTGCATGTTTTACATGGCTGCTATGGGTATCTAGTATGATCGCATCTTACTTACGCAAAACCACAACGGTGATACACAAGTTGCTATTTAACCTTCTCCAAGGACCGCCTCGGTCAAATTCAATTCAACTAAAGTTGAAGAAACGGTCAAGTTCGATTCAACTAAAGTTGAAGAAACAGACACCCGCCAGTCATCTTTATGCAACAAGTTGCATGTTAGTCGAGGAAATAGGTCTCTCGTAAGCGTATGAGTAATGTTGGTTCGGGCCGCTTCAATCTAACAATACCGTCGAATTAAGAAAAGACTAAGGAGGGCAGCAAATTGAACATCAATTCCTAGAAACTCTTTTGTGTTCTACTCGAGATATCATCTACGCATGAACCTAGCTCATGATGCCACTGTTGGGGAACATTGCATGGGAAAGAAAATTTTCCTACGCACACGAAAGACCTATCATAGTAATGATCATCTACGAGAGGGGAAATCGGATCCACACACCCTTGTAGATCATAAGCGGGAAGCGTTAAGAAACACGGTTGATGTAGTGGAACGTCTTCGCGATCCAAATCGCAGCCGTCCCACGATCTGTCTCGATCTAGCGCCGAACAGATGGCACCTTCGCGTTCAGCACACGTACAGCTCGACGACGATCTCCGCCTTCTTGATCCAGCAAGAGGGGGCGGAGAGGTAGATGAGTTCTCCGGCAGCACGACGGCGTGACGATGATAGTGGTGGAGCTATTCCAGCAGGGCTTCGCCTAAGCACCATTGAAACTAGACTAGAGGAGAAACAGATCTATAGAGAGGGCAACACGTGGCTGATTTCTATATCTCAAAACCCTCAAAACCTCTAGTATATATAGGAGGAGGGGAGAGGAGGCAGCCTTGGCCCCTACTCCAAGGAGAAGGGGTCGGCCGAACCCTACAAGGAAGAGTCCACCTTCCCACAAGGGAGGTGGACTACTTTGGGAGGACTCCTCCTTCCTTTCCTTTTAAAGGACTTTTGCCTTTTATCTCCACTCCTAGTCGCATGGGCTTTTGAGAGAGGCTTCGGACAGTCCACCAGGGCTGGTTCACCTCCTCTCACAGCCCATAAGGCTCTTGGGTCGTCACACCCCTCCCGATGGTCCCCCGGTACCCTCCCGACACTCCCGGTACACTATCGATGAGCCCAAAACCTTTCTAGTGACCAAAACAGGACTTCCTATATATCAATCTTTACCTCCGGACCATTGCGGAGCTCCTCCTAACGTCCAGGATCTCATCCGGGACTCCGAACAACCTTCGGTCGCCAACACTTTAAGTGTGCAGACCCTGCGGGTTTGAGAACTATGCGGACATGACCTGAGACACTCCCCGGTCAATAACCAATAGCGGGACCTCGATGCCCATATTGGCTCCTACATATTCTACGAAGATCTCTATCGGTTGAACCTCTATGTCAAGGATTCAGTTAATCCCGTATGTTGTTCCCTTTGTCCTTCGGTATATTACTTGCCCAAGATTCGATCGCCGGTATCTACATACCTAGTTCAATCTCATTGCACGCAAGTCTCTTTACTCGTTCCGTAATACAAGATCCCGTGACTAACTCCTTAGTCACATTGCTTGCAAGGCTTGTTGTGATGTTGTATTACCGAGTGGGCCCCGAGATACCTCTCCATCACACGGAGTGACAAATCCCAGTCTTGATACATGCCAACCCAACAGACACCTTCGGAGATACCTGTAGAGCACCTTTATAGTCACCTAGTTACGTTGCGATGTTTGATACACACAAGGTATTCCTCTGGTGTTCGGGAGTTGCATGATCTCATGGTGATAGAAACAAATACATTGACATGCACAAAACAGTAGCAATAAACAGACATGATCATATGCTATGTTCATAGTTTGGGTCTTGTCCATCACATCATTCTTCTAATGATGTGATCCCGTTATCATGTGACAACACTTGTCTATGACCAGAAAACCTTGACCATCTTTGATCAACGAGCTAGTCAACTAGAGGCTCACTAGGGACAATGTGTTATCTATGTATCCACACATGTATTTGAGTTTCCAATCAATACAATTCTAGCATGGATAATAAATTATTATCATGAACAAGGAAATATAATAATAACCAATTTATTATTACCTGTAGGGCATATTTCCAACAGGGCGGACCAAGCAAAGGTGTCATCGAGAGAACACCGAAGATGACGTACATTGTGCCAAGGAGGCCCACGCTCAAAGAGCTGTCGACCTTGACTCAAGCCGCACCGTTGATGTTCCTCGAGCAACAAGACAAAGCCTTCAAGAAGGTAACAACGTCTTGGCGCCGCCGCCGTCCGGTTTAAAGGATGGAGCAAGGGTTCCCCCAAGCTCGAGGAAGGTAGTCCGATCGGGTCCAAGACAACGCCTTTAAGAAGGGAACGGCACCCACGGGCGTCGCCGTTGTCAGCCTCATCGAACCAGGGATTTCTCCGAACCCATCGCACACAAGAGCGGCAAGAGCAGATCAACCACCGCATCCGGGAGAGTCACAGTTCTCATCACGGTAGCTCCACCAGTACGTCGGTGAGATCCTTCCACACGGGCGCACCACCACCATCATGGCGCCACCGCGCCACCATCCAAAGCTGCAGCTCGCCACCACCACCACAGCTCTCCCGACCGAGGGAGGGGACCCAGGCACCCCAACACACACACCAGGGCGCCTACACCGTGAGATCAGGGCACCGGGCGCCCGATCGACGAAGTCAACCCCAACGCTGCCCCACACACCCCCAAGCACCAGGAGGGGAGAGGCAGCGCCGCCGTCGAGTCTGGGACCGCCGCCCCGGCTTCCACCACCGACGAGAGCCGCCGCGCCGCCTGCAGCCCCGGAAGCCAGATCGAGCCAGACCAGTGGCCACATGCCTCCGCGCAGCCCACCGTGCCCACAGGAGCGACCAGCCCCCGCGCCATCACGCCCCGCTGCCAGCGCCGTCGCGTCCAGTCACCGCCCGTTGCCGACAGCCGCGCCTCGCAACCTCGCGCACGAGGGGAGGATGCCCCGCGTCGCCGACGCCGACCGGGCTTTGCCCATATCCGAGGGGATATTATATTGTCTTGTGTTTTTTATCCAAACATATGTTCTATGGTTCTTGGGAGAGCACACTGAAGTAAAGCGAAATACTCTAGCGTGTGGTATGCCCATACTTTGGTAAATTCCTAGCTCCGTCGCTGCTTCACTCGACGTTGTGTGAGTGTGTACATATAGCTGCTTACGTTTGTTTACACGTCTATATTGTACAGTTGAAAAATAATGAGAGCATATATAGGAGCGACTTACAAATCCGGTTTTTGAAACGCCAGCGAACAGTAACGAACCACATTTTAAATCTATTCGTTCACATTCAACTCTCTCATATTTCATACCTAGATCCATACAAAAATATACAAAATGAATAAGCTACTCTTCTTCGTCGTCGGAGATGACTTGAACCGTCGGAGCCTCAGCCACCTGCGCCGCTTCTTCCACACCCCGCGCCGCCTTCATGTGCTGTGCCGACGAAAACATCTGGCCTCCGCAACCGACTTCGAGCGGATGGAGTTCAAGATGATCAGCTGCTCCGGCCACAGGTCCACGTTCTCCATCGCCGGCGCCTCCACCTCCCCCACATCCGGCGGCGATGCCTCCTCCGCCAACTCCTGTTGGTCCTCCCCCACGGCTAGCGGTGGCGCCTCCGCCGGCTTCTGCTCCTCGTCCTCCTCCCCCCCCCCCCCCTCCCCCAGCTCCTTCTCCTCTTCCTCCTCCACCTCCTCGTCCTCCTCGAAATCCTCCTCCGGATCCAAAGGTAGCCTGCTGCCCTCCGGATCCGGACCTGCTCAAGGAACCAGAGACGATGCTGGATCGTGTAGTGACGGCGGTGTGGGGACATAGCTAACGGGCTCGGGTGACGACGATAGAAGGGAGAAGGGAGAAGGGAAATATGGTAGGGTTGGGGAACGCCGGCCGGCTTAAATAGCCGACTATGGATAAGGGCGGGGGAGCCGGCGCGGTGCTCACACCGCGTCGACGGTAGAGGCGTCCGTCATACCGTCGGGTTTTCGGGCGAGTCCGCGTGAAGCCATGTAGTCGTCAGATCAACGTGGCGGATGTGTCCGAGCTCTTCCATATTCATCCCATGTTTTGACTAAATATGAGGAATGTCGGTCAGTCCATACATTTAAGGTCCGTTTGAGAAGCCCGGCTAAGTCAATTTTTTATAACCAGTAACCTAATAATCTATCGGACGATTTGAGACGGATTCGAAGGACTCGCTCTAACAACGAAAATTCCACTCCAATCGGTTCAACGCGGCAAAACTCTTGCAACGCAATTCCCGGGACCGCCCGGACTCACCTGAGAGCCTAAACAAGAGGAACGAAACACGCGCGTCCCTCTCGCGCCACCGCGCCTGCATGCACACCGCGTCGACGACCGCAGGGAAGAGGCACAGGACCACGTATAGCCCGATCCATCGTGATCGAGCCCACGTAGTACGATCAGCCCGAGGCCGACGCGTGCATGCACCTGGGCGATCGCGAGGCCGTACGTCGTCGTCGCGACATACATCGTCTTCCCCGGCCCCGTCGCCGTCGTATGGACTGGTCGCCCGCCGGCGCGCGGCCACATGCATGGCGATCTATCCGATCTATTATCTGCTCTCCCCTGAACCGAACCGCAGGAGAGGGAGCGAGCTGGCGGCATTTCGCATGTGCGCGCGGATGAGGTGCAGAGCAGGAGCTTAACTTTCCCAATGATTGGCTAGCGATCCGGACGGATGGATGGATCGATCTGGAGAGGCGGGGCTAGCGCTGATCGTTAGTTCGGTTTGCCGGTCGCCGTCGCGGCCAGCTTGCGCGGGCGTTCTGGTTCCACGAACGTAGGACGTGCCGCTGTCTCCGCCATGTTCGGCGATCCACGACCACGACCCAGATATGCATGCACGGTGCACTGCACCCCATGCACGCCCATCGGTACACAGTGCGTGCTCTCGGTCTGGGTGGACGCAACAGGTAAAAAGAAGAAGGCGAGGGAACCCCAGAAATGGGAAGGTAAACTAATCTCCCAAGACTTGCAGCTTTGCAGTGGCGGAGCAACGCGTCGTGTCACTGTCACGATGGGCCGCGTACGTAGGGTCCGCTGGATTGAACTCCGGTTACGTTCTACTTGGCCACAAGCTAGCTAGTGCAGCTGAAAACAGGGGTGGCATCGGTAATATTTTGACCATGGTTTTCTAAACCACGGCGTTGCTATGGCTCGTCGGACGCAAGTGTAGTGGAGCACAGGAGTAGTTCCAGGCCGACATCGTGACGGTGTGACCCGGCCCAATCATTGGACAGAGACCCCATTCGATCGATCCATCTGGTCAAGTAAAGATCCCGCGAAACCAGGGTCCAGGAGTGTATGCATACATAGGCCGGCGTTAATGGCGGCAATAATTTGACCATTGCAAAACTTAAGTAACTTTTTTTTTTGCGAGAAAAACTTAAGTAACTTGGCTACGAAGATTAGCAATCATCGATCCGTCTGGTCAAGATAAACTGGCCGGCGTGCTTAAGCAATCTAACAAGCATTCCTACCAGACAATGACGGGTGAGCTAATTAATTAGTGGCGGTAGGGGTACAAAACTAGCTAATCAGCAGGCTGTTCCGCACAGTCCTCGTACGTAGACATTCGTTTTACGCGCAACCCTCCGAAGTCCGAACCTACTACATGTCCACCCGTTATACTAGTTGGGAATCGCATATTGTAACTGATGAGTTTGCTTGCGCCATTGCCCGTTCACGATCGTGGTAGAATGTTAGCTGGCAGCACACATAACATGGCTAGCTAGCTAGCTCGAAACATGGCTAGTTTACATATAGAGCATATGCATGTCACTGTCAGGCTGATCACCTGCACCAATCAAGTCGATCGATCTGACGCTGGCCGGTTACGCGCGCAACTGGACTCAAGCCCTTCGACCAACGTGTGCACCCATGCATCCACACATCAACGATGCGTAACAGCCGATCGTGGTTAGTTTAAGTGCCATCCAGACTGGTGCATCGTAAACTGTTCTGTCTTGCATGCAACTTGGCGACTGCATAGATATATATAGATTTAAGGTTTATAACATTGCATGGCAGAACAGTCATGGTATGTAATACGATGGCGTAGTAGCTAGCGAGGAAAGAAGCGGCGTACATGCACACTGCAGCTGCCTAACACGACAAGGTCGCATGTATGTATGCATATGCAGCCGGGCCGGGGGCTGCATGCAGCTACGATCGATCGAACACTTATACTATATACTCTATCTACTAAAAAAACACTTATACTATATATGTACGGTACGGTAGGCTGTAGCTGCGAGTTTCAAAATCTATTTCTATGTCCCATCAGCATACGCCGTGTTGATGAAATCACTTGTAAGCTAGTGCTCCCGGCAGGCAGCAAGCGCTTGAAAAATCAGTGGCCTTGATCTAGCGGACTAGCTAGCTAGCTCCCTGGAACCATACGTGACCAGTGGTGGTGGTGCACATGAGCTGAGCTACTCCTACCGTCCTACACTCCTACTACGTTGCAACTTGCAACTGCTGATCAGTGCCTAGCTAGAGAAGTGCCTGGAGCCGCCCGTGTGTCCCGTTCCCGGCCATGCGCAATCAGCTCGGCTTGCTTGACCTTTTCCCAGTACGCGACGTGCATGCATGCATAGAGGAAGGCGCGCATGTGGAGGGCCAGCAGCAGGCCAAGCCTATACCCATGCATGTGGAGGGCCAGTAGCTATCGATCCATGCATGCATGCAATCCCGCGCCGTCTATCTGCGTAGGCCAGTGGCCATCCGATCGAGTGGACTCCATGTTCTTCCTCTCATCCCTGCGTGTTTCGGCTTACCAACCAACCATGCATGATCGACCTACGCATCGAGGGGTACTTTGCAGTGATTAATTAGGCCCAGATCGAGATTTACTACCAATGATTAACAATTAGATTTTCTTAGTTCCTCCTCCTTGATTGCCCCTGCCCACTGGTTTCCTCTCATTTCTAGGAAAACCCTAGCAACAGCACGGCGGTAATTCGATCATTATTCCCTTTGTATCAGAATATCTGTAATTATAGTATATATGCTAAGTTAGCTTATTACAACTACAAATATTTTGATACGTAGGGAATAGATGTAGTAGTTCTTTTGACCGATTCTTTCAGAATCTTGAGAATCTACCCTTCATCTAGCTTCTCCCAAAATCGTGTATCCCTATTTTTTTTTATAATCATAGCTTTTACATGTTAATTAGATAGAATTGTAAAAAATATATGAATTCAAGATTCTAAAAGAAGCTGGATGATTCTTAAGATTATGAGAGAATCAGTCAAAAGAACTGGGCCATGAGTACGAGTCTAGAGGGCGTGGGAGCTCGACCACATGTGCCGCGTCATGTGATGCACTATTCAGTAGCTAGGCCTGTATAGCTATCTCCATCGTATGCGGTTTCTGGATAGCACGAGCACGCCGGATTCCGAATGCATGCATGGTGTTGCACCTGCATGTGAGCTTGCTTGTCCGGCGTGCACGTTCCTAGACCTAGCTATGGGCGCAGAAAACGCCATGCCCGGTCTGTAGCAGTAGCAGGGCGTGTATAGACATGAACAGGGGAAGGAAACCCGTGCGCTGATATTTATCTATCTACATGTGAGTGATTATTTATTTGTATTTGTATTTGTGATAGGATAAAGTCTAGCTGGTCCCACATAACAGTTGTCTCGGCTCATTTTCCTTTTTGCATGTGACATGACAGAGAAAAGAAAAGAAAAAGAGCTAACTTAGTACAGTGGTTTGGAAAAGGTTGACGTTTTTTTCTCCTTCCAAAAGGACTCAAGTCTATTTGAAGACTCGTCAGAGATACAAAACACCTCAAACACCATATAAATTACATTAAGGTCTTCGGACCACCGAACAATCAGTGCCGCCGTCGCGTAGTTGTCGCCGCTCTCATGTCGAATCCACCGTTGTTGTCGCCAGAGCTCTGTCTAATCTGTACTAATGGATGAATTCGAGGAGGTTCGGAGCCCGGAAAGACCGACTTAAGGATGAATCGTCGTCATTTGCCCAAGCGCCGCCCCCGCGAGGACTATATCCCTCTACTAAGCGGAATTGAGACATCGGGATTGTCCTCCTGGCCACTGAAGCTGCAACCACAGAGGAGACGAATCCATGGCCACGTCGATGGAGATCGATGTGTGGAAGATTCTGCCTTAATCGCCCCACAAGAGGGGAAGAAGAGGTAACGGATTTCGTTATTCTCTCGACATTTTCTTTCTGCATGTGAAAATTTAGTTAGGTGGAGTTAGCGCGCAATATGTAATACTAACTTAACCTCACCATTTTCTTTATGATATATTTCCTCCATTTTTTAATATAAGTCGCTTAAAATATTTTACTAGAGACAACATATAAATGTATATGAACATATTTTAAAGTGTAAATTCATTCATTTTAATTCGTATATAGTCCGTAGTGAAATCTCTAAAAAGACTTATATTTAAAAATAGATGGAGTAATACGCATACCCGTGCGTATTCGAGAGGAAAAGAATCACACGATAGTAACACAGTAATAGTAGGAGCAGGGGGGGCATTTGGAATTTCGGATTCCAAACCCAAGCCACTTTTGCATGGCATAAAGAAACCAAAAAGCCACATGCACGGGGATTGGAGAGTCGCCGCAGGAAGAACAGTCAAGCCAAAACGGGCTAAACAAAGATGTCGGGTGGGACCCACGGCATCCTCTGCGGGCCCGGCGAACATGCGCCCAACGCCGTCGGAAGCGCTCGGTCGCTCGCGTGGGCCCCGCCGAGCAGCCATCCAAGCATCCCACCTCCGCAGCTCCGCTGCACTTTAATTTCCCTCCTTATTTATACCTCCCGCGCCATGGCTCACGCACCGCCGCCGCAACCCACTGTCCCACTCCCCTCCTGCTCCGGCCTCTCCGCACACCCACACACATCAGCAGGAGCACGAAGACGAAGGCGGAGGCCTGCGCGGATCCGTTCCCCGTGGCGGCGGTCAGCGGAGGCAGCAGCGGAGCCGCCGGACGAATGGCCCGGCCGCAGCAGCGGTACCGCGGCGTGCGGCAGCGCCACTGGGGCTCCTGGGTCTCCGAGATCCGCCACCCGCTCCTGTGCGTACCTACCTGTCTACCCACCTAGCCCATGGCCCATGCACGCGTGCACCCCTCGTCGACCTGTCTGGCGCGCTTAGGGTGATTCTTGGTCGCTCGCTCGTGGCTCACGGTGATGACGGTGGTTGCAGGAAGACGCGGATATGGCTGGGCACCTTCGAGACGGCGGAGGACGCGGCGCGGGCGTACGACGAGGCGGCCAGGATCATGTGCGGCCAGCGCGCGCGCACCAACTTCCCCGCCGCCGGCAGCGTCTCCTCCTCCGCGGCCGTGGCGTCCTCCTTCCTCTCCGCCGCCCTCGTCGCGAAGCTGCACCGGTTCAACATGGCGTCCGTGCAGGCGGCGCAGCGGCAGAGGGAGGCCGCCGCCGCCGCGGCCTCCTCGGCGGCGATCGCAGCAGCCGCAATGCCGCCGGGTGGCGCGACGCTTCCGTCGTCGGCGCCGGCGTTGGGATGGGGCGGGACGCTCCTGGAAGAGCAGCACGTGGAGCAGATGATCGCGGAGCTGCTAGACTCGGACTTCTCCATGGAGATCTGCCATTAGCCAAGTGTGCTGCCCTGCTTCCTCTGCCTCTGCTCTCCTTACTCCCTCTCTGTTTTTTGGCGCGAACGATCGATCGCCGGCCCGGCCGTGAATACTGTACGTACGTAGTGTAGCGTAGTAGCTGCGTATTACAGTCAGTGAGCTATGTACACGAGTGATTGTACAGAATAACTGTGCCTCGTATTAGCATCTACTCCTATATATATCCACAGCTAGCCTATCCTAGTAACAAATTTGATCCTTTCAGACATTTTTACAGTGCTGGACTTACCTCTCTGTGCAACTACGGTTTCAGTCTGCGTGCTTGTGTAGTGTAGAGTTTGTTTTAGGCGTGATTGTGAAAGCAACAGACCTGGCCAGTGGCCAGCCATCTGCAACCCTCGACTCAAGATATCAAGATAAAATAGCACAGGGTAACATGCGATGCTTAGCTGAAACGAAACCAATCAATGGCGTGCTCCTGGATTTGCTAGCCGAATATATTAACAGACACGCCTGGTCAAAGAACCATCTCCTCGGAAATCAGTGCACACGCACATGGCTCGATCGTCGACAGAGTTTTCCCCCATACCATACATATGCCATGGACTGAATTTCCCTGTGTCGTTCGTTGGCTCTCCATTGCGGTGGTGCCATCAGATCGTGGGAGCGGCATTACTTTGTGGTGTGTTTGTGACATGATTGTGCCGAGCCTGCATATCTAGAGAGGATTAGCCGCATCATGGCCGGCCACATGACCCTTCCAATCCTGGGCTGCGTCCCCCCTTGAAGGCTGAAGGGGACATCAGGCGCCGTGTGTCCGTCGAAACCCCACCGCCACCAGCTTCAGCTTGGATGTGTTCAGGTCCACAGAGGAATGGCTGATTGGTTGGCGGGCCAACGGAGACCGGAGGAGATGAACTGGTTGATTGTCATGCTGCCATTTCGGTGGACCTAGTTGGTGGTCTGGTCATGCGAAGGTGGTATCCCTCTGTTGATCGACATGGTCATGCATGGCAGGGGCCGGGGGCAAGAATCCGAAGGGACCAAAGGGGGATCCTACCACCTGGGCTAGCTAGTTAGTGATGATCGTCTTCCTTGGTACTGAATTTCTTTCCACGGACGTGCGAGTGATTGATGGGGGGATAGAAGCATCACGCATGGTGTGTTTGTGAGGCAGAAGCATCCCGTGTGGTGTGTTCCTGTCCTGCATGCATGCTCTCGTTGACTCTCTGGACAATGGGCATTCCTTGTTGTTCTCAACGGGAAGACGCACGGTTTTTCTTTTCGATCAAGGTCCCGCGAAGGAATATTTCTCCGACTTGTCTAAACGTGCGATACTATAAAATGCGTGTATGCTGATGTGGATTGTACTACTTAATATATGTTCTTGTTTGTCACGTGAATGTGATCAAATTATATCTCATCTAGATGACTTTTTTAGAGCATCTTCAACAGCCGCGCTTCGCGCCGCGCCTAAAAAACATGTTTGCCGCGCGCTGGTCGCCTGGTTTGGCGCGTCGCGCAGCGCTGGCTACAGCAGCAGCTTTAAAATGCAGCGCGCGCTCCGCTCCAGCAGCGCCCAAATATATGTCATTTGAACAAAAAATAGTTTGAAACATTCATCAAAATGCAATGAACATGTGAAATTTAACACAAACAAGTTGATGAATAAAAGTCATGCCCACAAGTTCATCCAACCAAGTTCAAAATGCAAACCAAGTTCAAAATACAAGTTCATACACCAAAGTTGAAGACATATAACACATCAACCATCTTCCTCGTCTTCTTCCTCTTCTTCCGAAGACGATTCTTCCGCCTTCGAAGATGAATCATCCTCCCTAACCTCATCACGCACCGCATCACGTGTAGCTCCGACGGTCTTGGCAAGATCTTCAACGGCATTTTCATGGGTATGTGTGTGAGGCACATCGAAAGACATTCCACACATGGCCGGAGGTGCACCCATGTCTCCCATGGCGGCCGGAGGTGCACCCATGCCTCCCATGAGAGAAGCAAAACTCATGCCACCCATGCCTCCCATAGCGTTGGAGGATGCTCCAAAGCCACCCATGCCTCCCATAGCGTTGGAGGGTGCTCCGAAGCCACCCATGCCTCCCATGGCGGCCGGAGGTGCACCCATGGCTCCGAAGCCACCCAAGCCTCCCATGGCGCCGAGGCCCATGCCTCTCATGACGTCGTGGCCACCGCCACCCATGCCGCCAAGGCCACCGCCACCCATTGTGCGGATCATGGCTCTTTTTTGAATCAACACTTCTTCACGGGCAAGGTTGACATATTCCTTTTGCGCATCATTGAACAAATATGTGTCCAAGAAGAACAAGTGCTTTTCCCATTCCAACAACTTAGCTCGCTCCTCCATGCCCACCTTCCTCTCCTCCAATGCCACTTTCCTCTCCTCGGCGGCCACCCTCCTCTCCTCGGCCGCCAACCTCCTCTCCTCGGCCGCGGCATATTGGTTCCTTGCCATTTTCCTCACCTCGTTCGCTTCTTTTCTTGCCTTCACAATAGCTTCCATAGCATTTGTGAGCTCATCATCTCCTTTCCTCTTCTTCTTTTCGGTTTTGTCCTTCTTGCACCCATCCGGTCGTTTTGGTTTCGAGTATGAAACCGAGTTGGGTGTGGGGCTTCTCTTGTCGTCATCACTTGATGCATCATCCTCCTCCTCATCATCATTCAACTCAATTGTGCGCTTGCGTTTGTTGCTCAAATGCAAATCATCCAAATCTTCACGCTTCTTCCATTTCTCATCATCCTTCAACACTTCATAGCAATGAGGCAAGGTAAAGATCTTTCCTTTCTTGATCTTCCCCTTCTTGGTTGTCCTCGTCTCTTCTTTGAACAAGTTTTGTGCAATGTTGTACTACAAGAAAAACAAAACAAGTTAGCACTTCGGACACCAAAAACAAGTACGATGAACATGTATGAGATGCCACTTACTCTATCATCCTCATTTGTGCCACTTGGGTTAAGCTTGTCAACTGCCTTTTGTGCGGCCGTCCACTTTTGACAATCCGAGTTGATTGTCGACCATCGGGGCCGAAGTGATCTCTCGGAACGGTCAATTCCACTCACGTTCTGAGCATCAAAGTGTTCTTTCATTCGCCCCCAATAAGCATCTCTACTTTGATCACCTCCAACGGATGGATCCCTCGACACTTGCAACCAAGTATTGCATAGTAATTTGTCATCGTTGGTGGTGTAATTGCCCGCTCTTCCTTTCAGCGCCTCGACAATGCCCTCACCCTCCTCGTCCACCTCAAACTCATGGTCGTCCAAATGGATGTCATTGGTTTGAGACCAATGCGAATTGTTGGACCCAACACCCATAGTTGACATGTATGCATCATCGTTGAGACTATAAAGTTTTTTGAACAATGCAAATATAAGCTATCTATATGATGGTGCATTGAAAAAATAACAAGAAAATAAAAGTTGGAATTTTTTTCACCTTGGGGGCATTTCGTCAAACACGTGGTGCGCGTCGGCCGCCGGCTCAACGAGTGAGCTCGTCGGCGCTTCGGTAGACGCCGCGCCTGTCCGCCGCCCTGCAAGCTTCTTCTTCGCCTTCGAGCTGCCGGAGCCGTCCGTCGCCTTCTTCTTCGCGGATGTTTTTCCTTTCTTCGGCTCCGACGCATTGGGGAGCTTTGACGGTGCGGCGGCGGCACGGGACGGCGCCGGCGCGACGCCACCCGTTGGCGTGGTCATCCGCGGCGGCAAGAAGAGGCTGCGCGCGAGGCCGACGGTCGGCGGAGCTCCGGCGGCGGCGGCGGCGCGCTAGGGTTTTCGGCGGCGGCGGCGGGGGGGGGGGGGGGGGTCGCGGCTGTACAACGGGGTCAGCGGGGTGCCGGTGTGCGCGTCCATGGTGGCAGGGGCGCTGGCGCCGGCGCGCGCGGGTGCAAAGGAGGAAGAAAAGGGCGAGTTCGCGCGCGCGCTCGAGTCTACTGCGCGCGGAAGTGGACGCCCGAAATACACAGCGCGGGATGAGGCTATGGCCAGCGCGCCCAACTCGTTTTAGCGCGCGCGTGGTTTTTGCGCGCCCGCTGGAGCTGTCCGCCGCGTTGCGCGCGCGCTATAATTGCCTTTTTTGCGGCGTGGCTGTTGGAGATGCTCTTAGGTACTTCCACAATTTTTTGAATTATTACTAGGGCTAGTCCCATCTTTTACCGTAAGGTCCCGTTTGGATTGACGTAATAGCTTCGTAAGCGATACAGACCTCCGGTGATTGTTTTTATTTTACACGTAAATTACACTATGGCCTATGATTTACACATGTAAATAAATTCCAGGTGTATAAATTTACACGGCATCTAAGCAGGACCTAAGTTTCACGTTTGTGACGCATGACTCTGAGACCTTTCCAAATAAAAGTGGCCGGGATGATGGATCCTGAAGCTCCTCACACTGACAAGCTCACTCTCAAGCCATGTCTCTGCGCTCGCCGTTGATGCTGCTTAGTCATCACCGCTGCCGGCTTGATCTAAAGATTAGGGAATGTTGCTTGGTTGGTGCTTGTCTTGAAAATGTTGTCTAAGTGAGGATGTTGATCCTCTTCATTTAGCCTTTTCCCCATGAAACATATCTTTTCATTTATAAAAAATATAGAATATCGAGTATATATTTAGGTTACATCACACCACAAGTACGCTAGAGGCATGAGGGTAATGTCCCAAGCACACAGAAGAGGGTTGCTCAACCCTAGAACCCAGAGTTTATCTCCCAGGTATAATATGGCCCATCTTGGTAGCGTCAACTCTAACCTAGCAGCGCACATCTTCTTAGATAGTTTGCACCAGATGAGTGATGGAGGGTCGAGCAGCGTCGAAGATACAGTTGTTACGGTGCTTTTAGATCTGCCATGAAAGAGAGCGAGGTAGCACGAGACTTGGCGGAGTAGAGACCAGAGTCGGTCCTACACGAACGTGATATTTGTAATCTGCGTTGAGTTTTTCCTCCGAAGATGTGGGAATGATGCAACACAGTATAGATGAAAATTTCATTAAGTGAGAACCAAGGTTATCGATGCATTAGGAGGACCACCCGATTTCTTGTTTTTAACGTCTACACACAAAAGAGCACACCATTACACTCAACGCAGGCAAGAGGATTGTCAATCCCCTTTAACTCGTTACTTGCAAGCGATAAGTAGTGATGGACGTACAAATAGTTGAAAGATATTAAATATAAAAAGTAAATACAAATAATAAAAAACAGTGGGGTATTTTGTATTTTTGTGATATTTGTGAATAGATCCGGAGGGTCATAGTTTTCGCTAGAAGCTTCTCCCTCATAGAAAACATATGATGGGTAAATAAATTACTGTTGGACAATTGACAGAAAAACGCATAGTTATGCAATATTTATTCATGGCAATAATCATTACATATAGGCATCACGTTCGTAAGCAAGTAGACCGACTCCTTCCTGCGGCTATTAATATTGCTCCATCCATTGACCGTTATCCAGCATGCATCTAGAGTATTAAATGAAATAGAGTAACGTTTGGAGAACAATGACATGATGTAGATAGAGTAAATCCAGTTAATATGAATCAACCCCATGGTTTTACCCTTAGTGGCAGCAATACAATATGTGTCATGTTATTTTTCTGTCACTCGGATTAAACACCACAAGATTAAACCAAGTACAATGCACCTCGCCCGCTGAAAATAAATTAATCTAGTTGACCAAACCAAATCAATAGTTCAGAAAGAATTAGAGTGAATTCCGGATTTTACTCCACGTTTTGACATTTTTTACAGCAATTACACCACTTAGCGGGATTTTATCCGTTTTACCCCATTTAGCAAAAATTCTACCACAATTTATCCTGTTTAATTTTTTTTGAGCGTCTTGGTGGAAAAGTCTCAATTGTCAGGTTCAGCTTGCATGCCAAATCGACGGGTTTTTTGCGTCTATTTTGCTGCATGTTGAACCGGTCCATGCAGCTTGTCTCGACCCGATATGATTGCACCAATACAAGTAGTTCGCGTCACCGGCCAATGCATAACCCGATTTTAGAAGGGTGACATGTATACACGCGATCTTCTAATAAGCTCAAACGCCTCATCGGCCAATGCACATGAGTCACATAAATTTTAGAATATACAAATTGCTATGATAGTGATGGTCAAGATAGAGAAGGCTCGCAAGGAGATGGTTGGGTGAGGTGCTTGGTGTGGATGGATTGTGCGTTTTGCGATGGGGTGCGGGAGGAGAGAGGGATGCGATGTTATAATTTTATTAATGGTGTGGACAAAAAAATGCACAAATTTTATTATTAATGGTGTGTCACCATTCACCCACACCACCGGTAACCCGTTAAAAAAATTAACTTTTAAACGGTCCGGACTGATTACTAGGCGTGGCAGTATGCACTCACGCGATCATTATTTGTATTATCATTGGCATGACATATTTTCACACGCCACCAATTACTTGCATCGGACCATATTGTTGGATCCCAAATACCGTTGGCATGGATTTTAACAAGCACGCCACCAGTAACCTATTACTAGTGACGTTTCAAATATACCAACGCCGTCACTATTTTAAAAATAGTAATGACGTGAATTGAAAATAAGATGTCATCAATTAAAGTTATGGTTAGCCATTTTTTTTACTAGTAGAAGGGACTAAAATTGGTGGTGGAGCCATGTAAAGCCAAAGAAGTAGCGACGGAGCTTATGATCAATGGTTCAACTCCAATGTGCACAGAGATTCTTGCATGTTGGCTTCAAGATGAGGAAGTCATACGTGGTACGTATTTGCCAAGATGAAGTGTTCAAAAATGTGCGTCCAATATTTGAACATCACTGGTCTTTCCTTGCTCATGTAAAACTCGACCTTATTGTATTAACCCTGATTTACTGAAATGTTAGACACTATACTTGCCATGGAGGTTGAATTTTACTAGATTTATTTCAGGTATTCCGATTTTATTATTTTAACGGTACGTCCGTCAGGCTTCTCTGGTGATCTTTTCAATCTTAAGACAAGCCGCCTCAATCTTTCGAAGACGCTTTAAGCACTTTCTCTGTTTCAAAATAACAGACTCAATTTTGTACTATCTTTAGTATAAATTTATATTAAATTTAAAATATTTATTTTGAAACGGAGGGAGTATAAGGCAAGCGTACATGCATTTATTTATATAAATGGGTGTATGCATGTGAGTGTGTGCGTTTGCATGATGTTTACAGAAAAATAATTTCTAGAAAGGAAAAAAAACAATTCTGCGGCAACATGGGCTATCACGTGGGAATCATGGGCCTCCTAGCAAGCAATACAATTACCCAAACATACCCCCTCATTCTTTTCCCCACAGATCCCATCCCACTCTCTCCCATTCAAATCGAGCTCCCGGACGTTTCAAAAAAAAAAAACCCTCCGGAGCCCCCCAAATCCCCCTTCCCCTTCCCGTCAAGCAGGCGACGATGCCGCCGAGGAAGAAGCGGGGGGCTCGCCCCGCCGCCAAGAAGCCGCCGCCGCCGTCTCCGCCGCCGCCGCCGCCGGGGCCTCCCGGCCCCGACGCGCCGGTGGAGGAGCAGCTGCTGTGGACCTCCGACCAAGAGTGTACGTGCCTCCGAGCCCTAATTTCCGTCCCCCAATCCACCCCGCCCGAAATCGGTTTTAGGTGTCAGATCTGTGGCTAGCTATGCCAAGCAGTAGACGCGGGGGGGATAAGAATAATAGATGGAGGGAGGAGGAACAGCGCCGTCCTGCTCGTGCCGCCGCTAGCCGTCGTGGGTCGTCTCGTCCCTCGCCGCCGCACTGCAGTGCTTGGTGCCCGCGGCTGCCGTACGAACTTTCCTTTCCTTTTTTGGTCGCCGCTGGAAGAAGCTAAAGCATAGGAGCTATGGGATTGGCCCCCCAGGCGTTCGTTGTTGTGGATGCAGCACAAACCGATTTTACTGCTCTAGTATTCTTGTCTGCATGAAGCGTCCGTAAAGCTATGTAAAGCGACGGCTTAAATTATCTTGAGGGAGCAACAAGCCTTCTTCAGTGTTGTGGAGCTTTGGTTCAAGCCTGCTTTAGAGGATTCACCATCCCCAGTTTGTCCTGGCAGTCAGTAGGAATGTAGGACACAGTCCACTTTTTAGGCTGAACTTTGAAATCTAATGTCAATGGGAAGGTTGTAATCTAGTGCAGATATACTGACATCTTATTCTCTGGGAAGTTGGCTCTAGCATGCCTGATCAAACCCTCACTACGGTTCTTTTGAAGGGAACTCCTTCTGCTGCTATGTCAAAACCTGAACTGTTGTGATATCTTCCTCTGTATTTATTACTTACAGTATAAGAACGCATATGATAGAGGCACTGTCTTTTAATTTAATGTAATGATCAGGGTTCAATTGCTAATCTACTGCCCTCAATAAATAGACGAACGTCGGAAAGCTGCCATCGGAGCTATTCAAGCAGCAGAGACTGAGAGCGTAGTCTCCCGGCTGCGTCTGGTGCGATCCTACATTTCTGAGGAGCAACTAGATACAGGCGCCTTGCAATTTTTTCAGGAGAACTTGCCCAACGTGTCAGTTGGACGAAACGGAGAGCAGGGTGAGCTTGAGTTGAAATGGAAAGAATGGCATGATCTCATAACTGGATACCAGAGGGGTGACAAGGTTTCGCGAGCTTCGATCACGTCGTTGGCAACTGCTCCTGGTTTTCATTTCTTAGGAGAGTCAGGTTCAAATGCTATCTACTTGTTATGATGTACTTTTATATGCACCAAATGAGCTGGCTTGAATGATCTTCTCACCTTATATGATGTGTGCAGCGCAGAAGAACTTCATTGAGAGCACTTTTGATTTTAACAACTTTGTAAGTATTTCTTTTGTACAGTGATGATATCGGATGATTTTGCTGTACCCTTGACAACTCTTGATTTTTCTCTGTTCCTTTGAAGAATTGGAGTGAGCTGCCCGAAAGCCAAACGATAGGAGCACCAGATTCTCTACAGACACCCGGGGTTTGTGTTTAACCCTCGTGTGTACATATTGTGCAGCTCACTCTTTATTTTCCTCTGTTCCTTTTAAGCTCACATATTGTGCTGTAACATAACCCTGAACAGGCCACGAGTAGTCGACTCTCTTTTGGCATGACTCCGAAATCAGTAAGACAACCCAAGAATGGTGAGATGCTCTTATCCGTGCACGGGTCACCTCTTGGAATGTATAAAGAAGAAAATCTGGCAGCTATCACTGGTACGTGCTTGCTCCTGACACCACAACCATCTCTTATTGCTGTTTTTTTTTCCTTTCTGACCAATGAGAAAACATCTTGCAGAATCTGGTAACGGAAGTGAAGAGCCGCCTCAAGATGCCAGTGGCAACCAATAGCAGTAGTAAGAACTAGAAGAAAAGACGCTTGTTGGTGCGGCTGGGAATACATAACTTAAACAAGCATGCAGAAATCTTTAACTCCGTAGAGATTGTCAACTCATACTGAACATTGGGATATTTATTTTTCTGTGTTGATTTCTTGACTTGTATTGCTGGACGACACCAGTTTCTCAGTAATTCCCTGTTCGGCCGGATGCATCAATTAATATGGTAATGTGCAACAAAAGCAATCTAATGGCATGCACATTTCAAAATGCAAACTTTCTTTGTGAGTAAAAACACATGTATCTGCATCACTCATATCATACAACATTACTCAGATACTGCCATCATCATTTGTTGTTAGTAAAAACCATTTAAATAATCATTTAACCCTAGCAGCGAAATAATGAAATTGTCAGGCAAAAACAATATCCATCATTATTTAAAGTACAATATACACTACACACCAACCGCATCATATAAGAACACAAATCTTTTGTTTTCCCATGTACGCAAGTATATAAAATATGTGCAGCAACTCATTAGCTTAGGATGGTGAATCTGTATAGAAGTTTAGAGTCAGGTTATTGTTGACCCAATCCCCAAGCCCCAGCAAGATTGTTCATTAGAGGATTGCCTTCCCACTGCATCTCGCTTAAGTTAACCTTCCTATCAACATCACTGTAGGATTTATTATAGCAAGATCGACACTTGTTCCTACATCAGTAAAGGTAAAAATGAAACTATATGTGGCTGCAACAAATGTAGTGAAGTTACACTGCTTTTACAGAAGGTTACAGATTTTAACTGACAAGCATTAATCAATTAATTATTCTAAGATCGTTGATTAATTAGCAACCAAAAGAATTGCGTTATCTCTTTCTTGGTCTCTTGCTCATGATAATCTGAAACAGGAGTCTCATCCATTTTCTGTTTGCCATAGTTATACTTAATAGCATATATATCTAGAGGGGGCATATCTAATACAAAAAACAACAACAAGATGCAAAGAATGCAAACCTTCCTAAACTACATGATGAATAATTAACCTTTCTGGCGTGGCAATCAATTATGAAATGCATGATTAAACTTAGCTGAATATGTACACATATTGAGATTGGGAACCATCCGAAAGAAAAGAAATACAGTAAAGGGTATGGAAATTAAAGTATTCTCCTGAGTCCTCAACTAAGCTTCTCCCTAAATAACAGAGTATGCATTCATTGTTAGAAATAAGCACAGGAAAGGAAAATACATCTGGAAAATGATTATTGCTTGATAAATATTATCAGATATGAGCATGAAGTGTACAAAAAAGATTCAGCAACTTACATCTGCAGGCTAACTCTTTATTTCTAACTCATTTGGCATAGGTCAAAATGATTGTGCACATACAGTATTCCCAGCCAGCGACCATGGCAATGTGAATTCTAGCAACTCAGTTCACAATATTACACTTCATTCATGCTTATACCAATCTGGTGGTATCATCGGAGCGGAAAAAGTTCTAACAATGTGATCCCCCTCTACTCCCAGTTCTTCATGTACATCATAGAGAGGTGATGAACTCCACAACAACACATGCTGCCTTACTGTTGCTTCCCATTGAGCCTAATAATAAGGATCTGGTCTAACCCAAGCATGATCTGAAGAAAAATTCTGTGGTATGGATTATGCAAACCCAAAATCGAGCACAACAATGAACACAGTAATCATCAATCCAAGAAACCTGATGCACATAAAGTAAGTATCATTTACTCATGGAGTTGAACGACGGCCAATAGATCAGGGAACATGGTCAGAAGACATGCGGAAATAGCGAGCACGAGGCGGGGGAGGCAAAGATGTCGTTGGTGCGGGCACCATTGGCAAGGACTGAGGGCGAGGGAAGCCATGCCGCCGAAGGCGATCCTGGCGGCGTTGCTGCTTGCGGCGTTGGCGCTGCTGCTTCTCCTGCCATTCATCGTGCTCCGTCTGCTCGGGCCACAGCGCCGGCTTTCGGACTCCCGCAACTACGCTTCACCCATCAGAGTGACCAACATGTGGAGGCCGTAAAAAAAGCATAAGCATAAGAGCAACTTCAATAGGAGGACCCATTTCATCCGCCGTCGTTCGTTTGGGTCGGCGCGAATACAAAAGGCGGTCCAACGCGCCGACCTAAACGGACGCGTGTCCGGTTTTCATTCACGGACGACCCATTTTCGGTCCATTTTTGAGCCGGATTTGCGTCGGCGCGGACACGCGACGGACGCGCGCACGCTCGCCTTTTCTTCCTCCGGGCCACAACGCCCGCTGGTCGGAGGCACATTGGCCTTCCCACATCCAACCCTCGCCCGCCTCCTTCGTCACCGACGCCGCCGTCCATTTTTCCGGCGACTGTGCCAGCTGCCGGCGCCTCCACATCCGTCCAGCAACCCTGCCCACTCCCACGTCGCCCGCCGCCGCCGCCGTCTTGCCGCCGGGGAGCCAACTGCTTCCCGCTACCGCGCCGCCCCACCACACAACCCTGTCGAAGAGAACAGGAAAATATTTGCCCAAGAGCAAGAGGATGCTATGAAGGATGTCCAGCGTGCCTTTGGTGTTTTGCAATCTTGATGGGGCATCGTTCGGTATCCTGCTAATACCTGGAGCACGCAGAAACTGTGGGAGGTGAGGACTGCTTGTGTGATCATGCATAATATGATTGTAGAAGACGAGCGCCCGGAACGCATGTACGATCAAGGGTTTCAATTTCAGGGTGAGACTGTTGTGCCTGAGCATGGAGGAGCGGTAAAGTTTGAATAGTTTATCCAATTTCATCAAGACATGCGTGATTGGGAAACTCACGTGTAACTGTAAAATGATTTAATTGAGCATATGTGGGCTCATGTTGACAACCAATATATTTATCTTCTTTTATTCGTTTGCAAAACTATGTGCGAACTATGTGATACATTTTTTACTTTTATAACTATGCTATTTTCGGTCCAAATTATGTTATTTGATTCAAACTATGAAAATCACGCTAAATAGGACGGCCAGCCGGCTACGCCGTCACATATGGATCGGCGCGTTGTACGCGCTGCCGACCCATATCTAAAACAGGATGGACGACCGACCCAAACGAACAAAAAACGGACGAAATCGCTGTCCGTTTGGGTCAGCCCGTTGGAGTTGCTCTAAGGACCAACATGATAACACTTAAAAAAAATAACAGATCATCAACGCCCATTACTAGCATCCGGCATCACCACAACAGCCATCGAAGGAAAGAATAATGAATCACCTCCTTATCCGACCTTCAAGATGACTCACGAAAAGTAAAACCCTTGCCGTTGAATGAATTAGATCGGGCAACAGCATGAACACGTCATCGAACTCCAGATCTGACACCCCACGACGACTAAGATGCCACAGTAGAAAAACATATTTGTTATCCACGAAGCACGAACCCAACACATGTTTCGTCTACGAGATGTCGTCGATGCACACCATAATCTGCATCCGTTCATGAACCACCTCCCAAACTCCGCGCCGACACTGGAGCAAACCTCGTCGCAACGACGGAGCTCGAGGACACAGGTTCATCACAAGTATGCCTCCGCCACGCCACGTTTGCTTGAATAGTCTGATTTCCAAATCCCCACCCAAACCATTGGACCGATGGTCTCGTCAGCGAAGGACTTGAAGAATCTTTATTCAACACCGTCATCGTCACTGTCGGAATCTAGACGACGAAGAACCTAATAAACTAAACTACAATGACTAAAACGATCCACACACACCTCTGCATCGACGATCGAAGCCGGCGGCGGAGGGGAGCAGCCGAAACAATGCTGGAAGACTGTCGTCCCTTGGCGGCGGCTAGGGTTCTGTTGGAATTATGCCCTAGAGGCAATAATAAATGTATAGTTATTATTATAATTCCTGTATCAAGATAATAGTTTATTATCCATGCTATAATTGTATTGAATGAAGACTCATTTACATGTGTGGATACATAGACAAAACACCGTCCCTAGCATGCCTCTAGTTGGCTAGCCAGTTGATCGATGATAGTCAGTGTCTTCTGATTATGAACAAAGTGTTGTTGCTTGATAACTGGATCACGTCATTAGGAGAATCACGTGATGGACTAGACCCAAACTGATAGACGTAGCATGTTGATCGTGTCATTTTGTTGCTACTGTTTTCTGTGTGTCAAGTATTTATTCCTATGACCATGAGATCATATAACTCACTGACACCGGAGGAATACTTTGTGTGTATCAAACGTCGCAACGTAACTGGGTGACTATAAAGATGCTCTACAGGTATCTCCGAAGGTGTTAGTTGAGTTAGTATGGATCAAGACTGGGATTTGTCACTCCGTATGACGGAGAGGTATCTCGGGGCCCACTCGGTAATACAACATCACACACAAGCCTTGCAAGCAATGTAACTTAGTGTAAGTTGCGGGATCTTGTATTACGGAACGAGTAAAGAGACTTGCCGGTAAACGAGATTGAAATAGGTATGCGGATACCGACGATCGAATCTCGGGCAAGTAACATACCGAAGGACAAAGGGAATGACATACGAGATTATACAAATCCTTGGCACTGAGGTTCAAACGATAAGATCTTCGTAGAATATGTAGGATCCAATATGGGCATCCAGGTCCCGCTGTTGGATATTGACCGAGGAGTCTCTCGGGTCATGTCTACATAGTTCTCGAACCCGCAGGGTCTGCACACTTAAGGTTCGACGTTGTTTTATGCGTATTTGAGTTATATGGTTGGTTACCGAATGTTGTTTGGAGTCCCGGATGAGATCACAGACGTCACAAGGGTTTCCGGAATGGTCCAGAAACGAATATTGATATATAGGATGACCTCATTTGATTACCGGAAGGTTTTCGGAGTTACCGGGAATGTACCGGGAATGACGAATGGGTTCCGGGAGTTCACCGGGGGGGGGGGGGGGCAACCCACCCCGGGGAAGCCCATAGGCATTGGGGGTGGCGCACCAGCCCTTAGTGGGCTGGTGGGACAGCCCAAAAGAGCCCTATGCGCCATAGGAAGAAAAATCAAAGAGAAAAAAAAGAGGAGGTGGGAAAAGGGGGAAGGACTCCTCCTTCCAAACCTAGTTGGACTCGGTTTGGAAGGGGAGGGCTGCCCCCCTTGGCTCGGCCGAAGCCCTTAGGGGTCCTTGGACCCCAAGGCAAGGCTCCCCCTCTTCCCCCTATATTTACGGAGGTTTTAGGGCTGATTTGACACAACGTTGCCACGGCAGCTCGACCACATATCTCCACGGTTTTACCTCTAGATCGCGTTTCTGTAGAGCTCGGGCGGAGCCCTGCTGAGACAAGATCATCACCAAACCTCCGGAGCGCCGTCACGCTGCCGGAGAACTCTTCTACCTCTCCGTCTCTCTTGCTGGATCAAGAAGGCCGAGATCATCGTCGAGCTGTACGTGTGCTGAACGCGGAGGTGCCGTCCGTTCGGTACTAGATCGTGGGACTGATCGCGGGATTGTTCGCGGGGCGGATCGAGGGACGTGAGGACGTTCCACTACATCAACCGCGTTCTCTAACGCTTCTGCTGTACGATCTACAAGGGTACGTAGATCACTCATCCCCTCTCGTAGATGGACATCACCATGATAGGTCTTCGTGCGCGTAGGAAATTTTTTGTTTCCCATGCGACGTTCCCCAACAGTGGCATCATGAGCTAGGTTCATGCGTAGATGTCTTCTCGAGTAGAACACAAAAGGTTTTGTGGGCGGTGATGTGCATTTTGCTGCCCTCCTTAGTCTTTTCTTGATTCCGCGGTATTGTTGGATTGAAGCGGCTTGGACCGACATTACTCGTACGCTTACGAGAGACTGGTTTCATCGTTACGAGTAACCCCCTTTGCTCAAAGATGACTGGCAAGTGACGGTTTCTCCAACTTTAGTTGAATCGGATTTGACCGAGGAGGTCCTTGGATGAGGTTAAATAGCAACTCATATATCTCCGTTGTGGTGTTTGCGAAAGTAAGATGCGATCCTACTAGATACCCTTGGTCACCACGTAAAACTTGCAACAACAAAATTAGAGGACGTCTAACTTGTTTTTGCAGGGTATGATTGTGATGTGATATGGCCAATGATGTGATGTGATATATTGGATGTATAAGATGATCATGTTGTAATAGAAATATCGACTTGCACGTCGATGGTACGGCAACCGGCAGGAGCCATAGGGTTGTCTTTATACTAACATATTTGTGCTTGCAGATGCGTTTACTATTTTGCTAGGATGTAGCTTTAGTAGTAATAGCATAAGTAGCACGACAACCCCGATGGCAACACGTTGATGGATGATCATGGTGTGGCGCCGGTGACAAGAAGATCGTGCCGGTGCTTTGGTGATGGCGATCAAGAAGCACGTGATGATGGCCATATCATGTCACTTATGAATTGCATGTGATGTTAATCCTTTTTGCACCTTATTTTGCTTAGAACGACGGTAGCATTATGAGGTGATCTCTCACTAAAATTTCAAGACGAAATTGTGTTCTCCCCGACTGTGCACCGTTGCTACAGTTCGTCGTTTCGAGACACCACGTGATGATCGGGTGTGATAGACTCAACGTTCACATACAACGGGTGCAAAACAGTTGCGCATGCGGAACACTCGGGTTAAGCTTGACGAGCCTAGCATGTGCAGACATGGCCTCGAAACACATGAGACCGAAAGGTCGATCATGAATCATATAGTTGATATGATTAGCATAGGGATGCTTACCACTGAAACTACTCTCGACTCACGTGATGATCGGACTTGGGATAGTGTAAGTGGATCATGAACCACTCAAATGACTAGAGAGATGTACTTTTTGAGTGGGAGTTTAGCATATAATTTGATTAAGTTGAACTCTAATTATCTTGAACATAGTCTAAGTCCACTTTGAATATATTTGTGTTGTAGATCATGGCTCACGCAAGTGTCATCCTGAATTTTAATACGTTCCTAGAGAAAGCTAAGTTGAAAGATGATGGAAGCAACTTTGTAAACTGGGCTCGTAATCTTAAGCTAATCTTACAAGCTGGAAAGAAGGATTATGTCCTTAATGCTGCGCTAGGAGATGAACCACCCGCTACGGCTGATCAGGATGTTAAGAACGCTTGGTTAGCACGTAAGGAAGACTACTCAATAGTTCAATGTGCAGTCTTGTATGGCTTAGAGCCGGGACTTCAACGTCGCTTTGAGCGTCATGGAGCATTTGAGATGTTCCAGGAGTTGGAGTTTATCTTTCAGAAGAACGCCCGGATCGAGAGGTATGAGACCTCCGATAAATTCTATGCTTGCAAGATGGAGGAAAACTCGTCTGTCAGTGAACATGTGCTCAAAATGTCTGGGTACTCAAACCGTCTAGCTGAACTGGGGATTGAACTCCCGCAAGAAGCTATCACTGACAGAATCCTCCAATCATTGCCGCCAAGCTATAAAGGCTTTGTGTTGAACTACAACATGCAAGGGATGAACAAGTCTCCCGGCGAGTTGTTTGCGATGCTGAAAGTCGCAGAGTCTGAACTCCGTAAAGAGCATCAAGTGTTGATGGTGAGCAAGACCACTAGTTTCAAGAGAAACGGCAAAGGCAAGAAGGGAAATTCGTAGAAGAGCGGCAAACCTGTTGCCAATCCGCCGAAGAAACCCAAGGCTGGACCTAAGCCTGAAACAGAGTGCTTCTATTGCAAGGGTATGGGTCACTGGAAGCGCAATTGCCCCAAGTATCTGGCAGATAAGAAGGCGGGCAAAGAAAAATCAGGTATATTTGATATACATGTTATTGATGTGTACTTAACCGGCTCTCGTAGTAGTGCCTGGGTATTCGATACCGGTTCTGTTGCTCACATTTGCAACTCGAAACAGGAACTACGGAATAAACGGAGGCTGGCGAAAGACGAAGTGACGATGCGCGTAGGAAACGGTTCCAAGGTTGATGCAATCGCCGTCGGCACCGTGTCACTTCAACTACCATCGGGATTAGTGATGAACTTAAATCATTGTTATTTAGTGCCTGCGTTGAGCATGAACATTATATCTGGATCTTGTTTATTGCGAGACGGTTACTCTTTTAGGTCTGAGAATAATGGTTGTTCTATTTCTATGAGTAACATCTTTTATGGTCATGCACCGAATGTGAGAGGATTGTTCATATTGAATCTCGATAGCGATACGCATATACATAACATTGAGACCAAAAGAGTTAGAGTGAACAATGATAGCGCCATATTTTTGTGGCACTGCCGCTTGGGTCATATTGGTGTAAAGCGCATGAAGAAACTCCATGCTGATGGACTTTTGGAGTCACTTGACTTTGATTTACTTGACACGTGCGAACCATGCCTCATGGGCAAGATGACTAAGACTCCGTTCTCCGGAACAATGGAGCGTGCAAGTGACTTGTTGGAAATCATACATACCGATGTGTGTGGTCCGATGAGCGTGGAGGCACGCGGCGGATATCGTTATTTTCTCACCTTCACTGACGATTTAAGTAGATATGGTTATGTCTACTTGATGAAGCACAAGTCTGAAACATTTGAAAAGTTCAAGCAATTTCAGAGTGAAGTAGAAAATCATCGTAACAAGAAGATCAAGTTCCTACGGTCTGATCGTGGGGGTGAATATCTGAGTTTCGAGTTTGGTACTCACTTAAGACAATGTGGAATTGTTTCGCAGTTAACACCGCCTGGAACACCACAGCGTAATGATGTGTCCGAACGTCGTAATCGTACTTTGTTAGAGATGGTGCGATCTATGATGTCTCTTACTGATTTACCGTTATCACTTTGGGGTTATGCATTAGAAACAGCTGCATTCACTTTAAATAGGGCACCATCTAAATCCGTTGAGACGACACCGTACGAACTGTGGTATGGCAAAAGACCAAAGTTGTCGTTTCTTAAAGTTTGGGGATGTGATGCTTATGTCAAAAAGCTTCAACCTGAAAAGCTGGAACCCAAAGCGGAAAAGTGCGTCTTCATAGGTTACCCAAAGGAGACAGTTGGGTACACCTTCTATCTCAAATCCGAGGGCAAAGTGTTTGTTGCTAAAAACGGAACTTTTCTCGAGAAGGAGTTTCTCTCGAGAGAATTGAGTGGGAGGAAGATAGAACTTGACGAGGTTGTCGAACCTCTCATCCCTCTGGATGGTGGCGCAGGGCAAGGGGAAACCTCTGTCGTTGCGACGCCGGTTGAGGAGGAAGTTAATGATGATGATCATGAAACTCCAGTTCAAGTTTCTGTTGAACCACGCAGGTCGACGAGATCACGCACTGCTCCAGAGTGGTACGGTAATCCCGTCTTGTCAATCATGTTGTTAGACAACAATGAACCTGCAAATTATGAAGAAGCAATGGTGGGCCCAGATTCCAACAAATGGCTAGAAGCCATGAAATCCGAGATAGGATCCATGTATGAGAACAAAGTGTGGACTTTGGAGATACTACCTGAAGGCCGCAAGGCTATTCAGAACAAATGGATCTTTAAGAAGAAGACGGACGCTGACGGTAATGTGACCGTTTATAAAGCTCGACTTGTGGCAAAGGGTTTTTCACAAGTTCCAGGAGTTGACTACGATGAGACCTTCTCACCCGTAGCGATGCTTAAGTCCGTCAGAATCATGTTAGCAACAACTGCATTTTTCGATTATGAAATCTGGCAGATGGATGTCAAAACGGCGTTCCTTAACGGTTTCCTTAAGGAAGAGTTGTATATGATGCAACCCGAAGGTTTTGTCGATCCTAAAAATGCTGACAAGGTATGCAAGCTCCAGCGATCCATTTATGGACTGGTGCAAGCATCTCGGAGTTGGAACAAGCGCTTTGATGAGGTGATCAACGCATTTGGGTTTATACAAGTGGTTGGAGAATCTTGTATTTACAAGAAAGTGAGTGGGAGCTCTGTGGTGTTTCTAATATTGTATGTGGATGACATATTACTGATTGGAAACAACGTAGAGCTTTTGGAGAGCATAAAAGGTTACTTGAATAAAAGTTTCTCTATGAAGGACCTAGGAGAAGCTGCTTACATTCTAGGCATTAAGATCTATAGGGATAGATCAAAACGCCTGATAGGACTTTCACAAAGCACATACCTTGATAAAGTTTTGAAGAGGTTCAAAATGGAACAGTCCAAGAAAGGGTTCTTGCCAGTGTTACAAGGTACGAGATTGAGTAAGACTCAGTGCCCAGCAACTGATGAAGATAGAGAGCATATGCGCTCCGTCCCCTATGCTTCAGCCATAGGCTCTATCATGTATGCGATGCTGTGCACTAGACCGGATGTTAGCCTGGCCATAAGTATGGCAGGTAGGTTCCAGAGTAATCCAGGAGTGGATCACTGGACGGCGGTCAAGAATATCCTGAAGTACCTGAAAAGGACTAAGGAGATGTTTCTCGTGTATGGAGGTGACGAAGAGCTCGCCGTAAAAGGTTACGTCGATGCAAGCTTTGACACAGATCCGGACGACTCTAAGTCGCAAACCGGATACGTATTTATTCTTAATGGGGGTGCAGTAAGCTGGTGCAGTTCCAAGCAAAGCGTCGTAGCAGATTCTACATGTGAAGCGGAGTACATGGCTGCCTCGGAGGCGGCTAAGGAGGGTGTCTGGATGAAGCAGTTCATGACGGATCTTGGAGTAGTGCCAAGTGCACTGGATCCAATAACCTTGTTCTGTGACAACACTGGTGCCATTGCCTTAGCAAAGGAACCAAGGTTTCACAAGAAGACCAGACACATCAAACGACGCTTCAACCTCATCCGCGACTACGTCGAGGAGGAGGACGTAAATATATGCAAAGTGCACACGGATCTGAATGTAGCAGACCCGCTGACTAAACCTCTTCCACGGCCAAAACATGATCGACACCAGAACTGTATGGGTGTTAGATTTATTACAATGTAATTCACATGGTGATGTGAGGGCTAGATTATTGACTCTAGTGCAAGTGGGAGACTGTTGGAATTATGCCCTAGAGGCAATAATAAATGTATAGTTATTATTATAATTCCTATATCAAGATAATAGTTTATTATCCATGCTATAATTGTATTGAATGAAGACTCATTTACATGTGTGGATACATAGACAAAACACCGTCCCTAGCATGCCTCTAGTTGGCTAGCCAGTTGATCGATGATAGTCAGTGTCTTCTGATTATGAACAAAGTGTTGTTGCTTGATAACTGGATCACGTCATTAGGAGAATCACGTGATGGACTAGACCCAAACTGATAGACGTAGCATGTTGATCGTGTCATTTTGTTGCTACTGTTTTCTGCGTGTCAAGTATTTATTCCTATGACCATGAGATCATATAACTCACTGACACCGGAGGAATACTTTGTGTGTATCAAACGTCGCAACGTAACTGGGTGACTATAAAGATGCTCTACAGGTATCTCCGAAGGTGTTAGTTGAGTTAGTATGGATCAAGACTGGGATTTGTCACTCCGTATGACGGAGAGGTATCTCGGGGCCCACTCGGTAATACAACATCACACACAAGCCTTGCAAGCAATGTAACTTAGTGTAAGTTGCGGGATCTTGTATTACGGAACGAGTAAAGAGACTTGCCGGTAAACGAGATTGAAATAGGTATGCGGATACCGACAATCGAATCTCGGGCAAGTAACATACCGAAGGACAAAGGGAATGACATACGAGATTATACGAATCCTTGGCACTGAGGTTCAAACGATAAGATCTTCGTAGAATATGTAGGATCCAATATGGGCATCCAGGTCCCGCTGTTGGATATTGACCGAGGAGTCTCTCGGGTCATGTCTACATAGTTCTCGAACCCGCAGGGTCTGCACACTTAAGGTTCGACGTTGTTTTATGCGTATTTGAGTTATATGGTTGGTTACCGAATGTTGTTCGGAGTCCCGGATGATATCACGGACGTCACGAGGGTTTTCGGAATGGTCCGGAAACGAAGATTGATATATAGGATGACCTCATTTGATTACCGGAAGGTTTTCGGAGTTACCGGGAATGTACCGGGAATGACGAATGGGTTCCGGGAGTTCACCGGAGGGGGGCAACCCACTCCGGGGAAGCCCATAGGCTTTTGGGGGACACACCAGCCCTTAGTGGGCTGGTGGGACAGCCCCAAAGAGGCCTATGCGCCAAGATAAGAAAATGAAAGGAAAAGAAAAAAAAAGAGGGAAGAAGCGGGAAGGGAGGGGGACTCCTCCCACCAAACCAAGTCCAACTCGGTTTGGGGGGGGGGGGAGTCCTCCCCCCCTTGGCTCGGCCGACCCCTTGGGGATCCCTTGGACCCCAAGGCAAGGTCCCCCTCCCTCCTCCTATATATATGGGGCTTTTAGGGCAGATTTGAGACGACTTTCTCACGGCTGCTCGACCACATATCTCCACGGTTTTACCTCTAGATCGCGTTTCTGCGGAGCTCGGGCGGAGCCCTGCTGAGACAAGATCATCACCAAACCTCCGGAGCGCCGTCACGCTGCCGGAGAACTCTTCTACCTCTCCGTCTCTCTTGCTGGATCAAGAAGGCCGAGATCATCGTCGAGCTGTACGTGTGCTGAACGCGGAGGTGCCGTCCGTTCGGTACTAGATCGTGGGACTGATCGCGGGATTGTTCGCGGGGCGGATCGAGGGACGTGAGGACGTTCCACTACATCAACCGCGTTCTCTAACGCTTCTGTTGTACGATCTACAAGGGTACGTAGATCACTCATCCCCTCTCGTAGATGGACATCACCATGATAGGTCTTCGTGCGCGTAGGAAATTTTTTGTTTCCCATGCGACGTTCCCCAACAGGTTCCACCCGTCAGGAACGAGAGGAAAACGATCCGTGCGTTGATCGATGCGATGAGTTTGGTTCCCTTTGGTGTGATCGGTTCGGTAAATTGGAATACTTCAACAGGCCATAATACTCCTTGTGTAATGAAATATAAGACGTTTATTTTATGGGGGCTGCTACGCATCCACCGACGGATGTTTTAGTAAACATCTCCTACGTGGAAGGCCGTCCGATCTACGCGCAGCCGTCCGATCCGCTCTGGCCTGGCACCCCATAATTCTTGAAACGACGGTTGAGTTTGCAGAAACTTTCGCTTTGTTGCAAGAAATATTTTTTTTTTGAAACAAACACCACTACAAGAAATAAACTTTGGACCCGTTAATTCCTGAAACAACGGCCGAGTCTCAGAAACAATTTGCTTGTTACAGGATTTTTTTCTTCATCTTTCTGCAACATAGGTACTTTTGCGGAAGAATTTTTTGTAACAAAGATCATGTTTCAGGAATTTTTGCAACAAAGGTTAGGTTGCAGAAATTTTTGCAATGTTCATGATGCGGCTGGCGGCGACCGGATGGCCGGACGGCGTCGGGGCCGAGCGGCTGGCGTGATGAGAGGGTGTGGGGGGGGGGGGGGGAGGGCCCCGGTATCAAGGGCGGCGGCACGGCTGGCAGGGCCGAGCGGCTGGCGGCGCGAGAGGGTGGGGTGGGGGGAGGGCCCCGACATCGGGGGCGGCGGCGCGGCTGTCAGCGACTGCGGAAGGTCATCGGCGTCGGGTCGAGCGGCTGTTGGCGCGGAGGCAGGGGACGGCCGGCGGCGCCGCCTGCCACCGCCGGGAGGCTACTGCTCTAAGGGATCCAGATTCAGATCATGCAACATAAAGCTGTTGCGGTGCGTGAACCGCAACAAGTGATAAGTTACAGAAATCATAAGCAGATGAGTCCGTATATAACACGTGTCGTACGGACGAGGCGGCACATGCCTACATGCGATCCGTCGGCTGGAGGATAGAGTTTTCCTTATTTTATACTAGAAACATGTTATATTTTGATACAGAGGGGGTACGTTGCATTTGAAAAAATGATGATAAAAAAAATCTAAAAAGAAAGTCGGTAATTGTTTTGTAAACCGAACCGGGTTCCCAGTTCCCACCGGGTCAGACCGGCAGGAGTAGGGAGGGAGGGGGGTTTGGTTTCCGATCGAGAGCCCAACACGACACACCTCCGCGGCGGTCCAGCCTTCCCTCTTCTCTTCCCTTCTCCCCCAATTCAACCGGCGTCTCATCGATCGCCTCCGCCACACGCCACGCACCTCCCCCTCCCCTCCCCTCCCCTCCGCGGAACCCGCCCCCAGAAGCAAAACCCCCGCGCCGGCGAGCGGCGGAGCCCCTCCCCCGCGGCGACGGCGCGGGCGGGGAGGAGAGGGGGCTGACTCTTATGGGGAACAAGATCGCGCGGACGACGCAGGCGTCGGCGACGGAGTACTACCTGCACGACCTGCCCTCCACCTACAACCTCGTGCTGCTCGACCTCGTCGGCCGCGGCCGCTTCCTCAAGTCCGTCCTCTGCAAGCACGACGAGGGCCTCCTCCTCGTCAAGGTCTACTTCAAGCGCGCCGGGGAGCCCCTCGACCTCAAGGTAAGCGCTGGCCGCCGCATCCACATCCCCTTCCCCCCTTCGCTTTGGGCGGACCATGAGGAGATCTGCCCGTCGCCTCGCAGGACCATGAGCGGAGGCTGGAGCGGATCCGCAGGGCGTTCCAGGGGCTCGAGGGCTCCCACGTCTGGCCCTTCCAGGTCAGCCCCTCGCTCTTCTGCTTGTTTCGCATGTACATTACCAACGGTTACTACTCGGAACGATTACTCCCTGTTTATTTGCGCCTTATTCGGTGACATTTAGTGAGGTTTAGCGAATTTCGATGCCATGTGTGTTTTTATCTCTGTTTGTTGCTTTTGGTTGCAATTTCAGTGTGTTTCATTCAGCTGAGGCGGCAAGGTTGGGTGTATAGTTAATTGCTTGTACGCTTTGCTTCCTTGGTGTACTGTCATTTTAAGGGGTTTCTATGCCATGTGTACTAATGCTATCTCTCTTTGTTTTTGCTTGGAGTTTTAGTTTGTTCATCCTGCCGAGGCAGAAAGGTTAGATTTAGAGTAAATTGGCTTGCTTGTTATACTATCTTTGTTAGGGGCTTCTGCCTTCTGGATTATTATGAATCTACTATGGTGTCAGGTTGAATTCTCATGGGCTCTTACCTGAGTACGCTCACTTGCTTGGATGTTTCCTCACGACACGATACATGGATGAATGAACATTGAAATATTGCATTGCCTTTCAATGTGTAGAGAGTTCCTTTGTTGCGGAGACGTGTTTTCTCTCTCCCTTGGTTCACATGCTGACAGGACTTGTCATGTTTTCTCAGGTTTGGTTTCAGACGGACAAGGCAGCATATCTGCTGAGGCAGTACTCCTACAGCAATCTGCATGATAGACTTAGTACACGCCCTTTCCTCAGTCAAATTGAGAAGAAATGGCTTGCTTTTCAGGTGCGGCCCTTCTTTCTTTTCTGTCGCTGCTGTCAGATGGTCATTAGCAGTTACAAAGGTGAAAGAGTCGATCATGTTGGGGACTTCTGTAGGAAGTTGTACAGCCCCTTTGCTAAGTGTAGCCTTAAACTAGTGGCACATGTAAGAGTCATTCTTCATTCCTTTCCTTTCCAGATATGGTTGTTGACTTAGCTCATTTGGTTGTGCAGTTAATCCATGCCGTGGAGCAGAGCCATAGTAAGGGAGTTTGCCATGGTGAGAAGGTTTTCTCTTAAGTTATATGAGCAGTAGTGTTTTTCTTTCATTAATACGTACACTGTTGTTCTCTTTAAAATATGTATTTACGCTGCTGTTTATGTTAGGTGACATAAAATGTGAGAATGTACTGGTCACCTCATGGAACTGGCTATACCTCACGGACTTTGCGTCTTTTAAACCAACATACATCCCGGATGATGATCCATCTGATTTTTCGTTCTTCTTCGACACTGGAGGAAGGCGAAGATGCTATCTCGCACCTGAAGTTAGTTCCTTCACCTAAATTATATTCGAAACTTCTATGCTCTTTTACCCACTTAATCTCAGACTCTCAGTTTGCTTACTCTCATTGGTGTAATTGTTACATGCTACTAATAATTTGTTAATAGATGCTCTTCATTGAAATGCTTGCTCTCACTGCATCTCCATCATTCAAAATAAGGGAGGGTACAATAGGAAAAGCCTGCAATTAATAGATGTTTTAGATAAGAGCATAAGCCGTGTAATGAGAAACTGAACCAAAACAATGGGACCTCTAATATGAAATGGAGGGAGTACAAGAATATATTTGTAGAAAAGCCTTTATAATACTCCCTCCTTTCCAAAATATAAGACGCTTGTTGACTTCTTTGGTCTTCATCGCACAACTTTGACTATGATTTTCACTTACTATATGCCTACAAAATTATTATAAAGACATATGAAATAGAATTGTTTTGCAACACAAGTACGATGATACTATTGATACATGTTCAATCCATGTATTTTGATATATATTAATGGTCAAAGTCATTCATCAAAGACCGTGCAAAGTCAAGCGCGCCTTATATTTTGGGAAGGAGGGAGTACTTCCACAGCCCAATCCAGAGCAATTGGGTTCACAAAAGCATCATAAAAAATCACTTCTGATTGATAAACTAGATGATCCAAAAACATTTATACCGGGCCAATTCAGATAGTTTAGCAAATCTATAGTGCATACTCCCTCTGTTCCTAAATATAAGTCTTTTTAGAGATTCTACTAGAGGCTACATACGGAGCAAAATGAGTGAATCTACACTCTAAAGTATGTCTATATACATCTGTATGTACTCCACAGTGAAGCCTCTAAAAACACTTATATTTAGGAACGAAGGGAGTACAAAATAGCAGCAGCAGACATAAACTTACAACTTCTGCTGAACACCAAGAATAAGAAAGAAGCATACCACAGCATCCATTCACAATGGTATCCAGCTGTAATGTGATGTACTTTTATGCTATATCTTTGTTAGCTTATAACTTCTATTTGATGATACATTTTTATTTGTATTGTGAAATAAACTAAACTTCATTTTTTCTCCAGAGATTCCACGAACATGGTGCTGAGTCCCAAGTTTCATCAGATGCACCTCTGAAACCATCTATGGACATATTCTCTCTCGGGTATGCAGTGTTGTCTCGTTGAAGATCTTTGTTAATTTGGTCTGGAGTTGTGTTCTTCCATTGTGATATGTGCGCTTTCCATTTGCATGTTAATAATAGATTACTGATCAATCTTCTTATTTGCTTGAACATGTTAATTTGATCATATGTGATGTATTGTCATTTGACCTCTTTATGTGACAAAAGGGGAATTTTCTAATCAGACGAAATCTGATGGTTATTGGAAGATTACAATCGACATGTTGTGTCAGCCATACAAGATGGTTGCTGCAATGCATTGTAGCTTCACCTTGAGACATTGTACCCACCAGTGAAGTACTGAGTTTTACTATATACTGGGGAAGAATTTGGAGCTATTTTGGATTCATTTGAGGCTGCATGCATTTTTCACAAATATCGCATCACATTTTTCTTTCTCGAGATTGAGGAGTGCTGTGCAGTTAGAAATAAGAAGAGTTGTTACTTAAATGAAGATGTTGATTTTCCTGTATTTCTTCACTAACTACTTATATTTTCTTCAGTACTCTACTGTGCTAACATTATAAACTGAGCTGATGGATTTTTATTTCCTTGTTACCTATTGGCAAACTATTTGCCTTCTTTCCAGGTGCGTTCTTGCTGAACTTTTCCTGGAGGGTCAGCCGCTCTTTGAGCTTTCACAACTGCTTGCTTATCGCCGTGGCCAGTATGACCCAACACATACCCTAGAAAAGGTTTTTCTGTTCTTTTCTTGCTCTTTGAAATAGCTTCTTTTTTAACATCAGAATAGTTTCCGTATTTGTTCTCAGTTATTTCGTTGTTGTTTCTCTAACATAGAACTTGAGGTTGGCATGTCTGTTATTCATTCTGTGCAACTGTAACATCCTGGTCACTCCATGGGTGCCTGCAGAATTACTTCTTGCTATGGGGCCAGTAATACTTGTTCCTTGGGAAGTAGGACCAACAATTCATTCAGCCATGTTCTTTATTCGTACTGTGATCTTGTTTGATGTTGGAATTCTTATGACCAACACATACAAAATTGATTTTACTTGGGTATTCTGTTCTAAACTTGGTGGTTGCACCTTCATAGTTCATAAGTTTGGGTATGTGCCCAAATATTTGTCCTAAACTGAACTTTTCATACCTCTTTTGGACTATGCCTTAGAGTAGTACCCACCGCCTATCAGAGGATGATTTGTTTTTCCCAGGCCCTAAGAGGATACATATGGACAATTTTAAGTGGATGATCCATTGCTGAATTTAGTGCAATTGTAGAACTTTAACCGGTGATAAAATTTCCATATCTGAATCTTCATTGACTGAGTTAGCAATGGGGTAAGGGTTAATGGTCTTTCGTGCAAAAAGATATTTTCTGTGTGAATCTAAATCAATTAATATGAATTTGACCAGTCCGCAGGTATACATTCCTTCTTATTTGCAATTCGTTTGTGAAGCATATGTACTAAAAATGCATGGTGTAGGGAGTAAGTATGAACATGCTTCCATTTGCGCGCAATCTCCTACTGATTCTGCTGGTGTTTGCTGATGTTATCTAACAGGGTTGCAATATTCCTTCTGAGATATACCACCCATTCATTATGCCCATTGTACCATCTATCACAAGACAAGGTGCTCACTGTTAATTTGTGCTTTCAGATACAAGATGCTGGTATCCAAGATATGGTACTTCACATGATTCAGTTGGACCCCAAAGAAAGGCTATCATGTAAAAGCTATCTGCAAAAATATGCAACTGTTGTTTTTCCAACCTATTTTTCAAGATTTCTGCACAAGTTTTTCTCGGATATTGTTCCACTTGGCTCAGATGCTAGGGTAAGGATTGTTGAAGTTTGTGTTAATTTTCTGATCCATCCACTACTCTTCATCATGAGCATCCTAACATACTTTACTTCTACACAGGTTGAGAAGACACAGGAAAATTTTGAAAGGATACATGACATGATGATAAGTGGCTTAGCATGTGAACAAATTCAAGTATCTGGGGAGAAAAACATTAGAGGTCAAGCTGCAAATTCACCGAGAGAATCTGCCCAAAGCGCATCTTTGGTTAAGATAAACATTCCTGGAGACCATCGGCAGATTGTTGGAGACCTCAATCTCCTTCTCAAGGAAGTTGAGCAAAGGAACAACCATGGAGGCACAATGGTCTCAGGTGCAAATGGTATTGGGCCCTTGCAGCAGCCTAATGTAACGCAAAGTCAAACTACAAGTGTCTTGGCAGCCCAAAACGACGACGTATCACATGTGCACAAGATCTCCAAGAGCAACTTACTTGCTTTAGTGTCTGGTTATGATGCCCAATCGGATACCTATAGTTTTGACATTTTCCAACAGACACACTCCAAGGTGAGCTGTGAAGGCATGGTCTTGCTTGCCTCATTAATATGCTCATCCATACGAAGTGTAAAAAAACCAGAACTGAGAAGGGCCAGTCTCATTCTTCTGAAGATCTCCTCCACATACATAGATGATGATAGTCGCTTACAGCTGGTTGTTCCCTATGTTATTGCAATGCTCTCAGATCCAGCTGCCATTGTTCGCTGTGCTGCTCTGGAAACCTTGTCTGATGTTCTATGTCTTGTTCAAGACTTCCCTATCAGTGATGCAATGATATTCCCTGAGTATATCCTCCCGATGCTTTCTTTGCTCCCAGATGATGCAGAGGAGAGTGTTAGAGTTTGCTATGCTAGTAACATTTATAAGCTGGCTTTAACAGCTTATAGGTTCCTGCTTCGTTCTCGGAGCATAGCTGATACTGGGCCTCTAGACAAATCAGTGGCGGCTGCTGCATCACAGTCTGCAGATGCACCAGTAAAGAAGAAGCATGATAAAATTGATCGCCAACTTGCACGCCTGAGGAGAAGTATTTATGACATAGTGCAAGAGTTGGTAATGGGACCAAAGCAGACACCTAATGTCCGCAGAGCTCTCCTGCAAGATATAGGTTATCTATGTTACTTTTTTGGGCACAGACAAAGTAATGATTTTCTTCTTCCTATACTCCCAGCATTTCTAAATGACCATGATGAGCAACTCCGTACAGTTTACTTTGGTCAAATTGTCGTTGTTTGCTACTTCATTGGTTCAAGAAGTGTTGAGGAATATCTCTTGCCCTATCTTGAACAGGCACTAAGTGATGATATGGAGGCTGTGGTTGTAAACGTACTTGATTGCTTAACCATGATGTGCGAAAGCAGTTATCTGAGGAAAAGGGTAATCGTTGGCTTATTTGGGAAGACCCTTCCCTTACTATGTCATCCAATTCAATGGGTTAAACGGTCTGCTGTAAGGCTTATTGCTGCCTGTAGTGAGAGCTTAGGTCCTGTTGATACTTATGTGTACCTTTCTCCACATTTAAGGCAATTTCTACACAGGGAGCCACCTTCATTGTCTGAAACTGCTCTTCTTGCATGTCTTAAGCCTCCAGTCTCGAAATCAGTCCTATATCAAGCTTTAGAGGTTGCCAAGGACACAGGAGAGGTTTTACTCAAGGGTGATGTTAAAAAGGAACAGATGGTACGTGGTGGAAGATATCCTGCTACAACACAAAGTATGTCGTCTGCGGCTCTGGAAGATGCTGTAAGGTTGAGAACATCTACTTTGGACATCAAAGATTCAATTTCTTCGGATAAATCGTTATATTATGGCTATGCGCCACATACATCTGCTGGGAGTATTTCATTTTATGATGGATTGTCTAAAGGAATACCATCATATTCTGTTAATACTGATAAGCGTGGTTTAGGAGAAATATATATGCCCTGGGAATCCAACCGGCATCCAGGTTTATCAAGTTCAGTTCAAGGCTTCCAGACTAGAGAGAATTATTTCAGTAGCAAGCATGGTGATTTAAGCATCAGTGACCCAAGGAAGAGCACCTCCCCTGTGCCAGGTGATGGCGGTTCCAACTCTGAGACAGCGGTATCGCCCTCCTTCACCAGATCATCGGTGGCTCTGGAGACAGGTTGGAAGCCTCGTGGAGTTCTAGTGGCACATCTCCAGGAACATCGCTTGTCTGTCAATGATATTGCCGTGTCAGACGACAATTCCTTTTTTGTGACAGCTTCGGATGACTCGAGTATTAAGATATGGGATACAAGAAAGTTGGAAAAGGACATCGCCTTCAGATCTAGGTTGACCTATAGCTTGGGTAGTAGCCGAGCTCTATGTACTACAATGCTTTGCGGCAGTTCTCAGGTCGTTGCTGGTGCTAGCGATGGCACATTGCACTTGTTCTCTGTTGACTGTGCACGTGGAGCTGGGAGTTCTACAGAGAGGTATTCTGGCATCGTTAATGTAAAAAGGAAAGATCTGAAAGAAGGTGCAATTCTCAGTGTTGTAAACTGTTCATCAGATAGCTTTAGCTCAACCATCCTTTTCAGCACTGAACATTGTGGCATCCATAAATGGGATACAAGGTCCAACTCAGAATCTTGGTCATTTAAATCGTCACCAGAGGAGGGCTATATCTCGGCACTTGTGATGGGCCAGTGTGGGAATTGGTTCATCTCAGGGTCTTCAAGAGGTGTTCTTACATTGTGGGATCATAGGTTTATGCTGCCTGTCAACTCATGGAACTATTCCACAGTAAGCCCTATAGAGAAACTGTGCTTGCTTATACCACCGCACAACTCAATCTCTTCTAGTGGAAGACCACTCGTTTTTGTGGCCGCGGGCTGCAATGAAGTTTCCTTGTGGAACGCAGAGAATGGTAGCTGCCACCAGGTAATTGAATAGTTTTATATTCTCGTATTCTGGTGATAGCATAGCATTTTCTGTGCTATGATTTTGTACAAGTAGCAACACCTTTTACTATGGTCGGTATCTAAAAAAACTGAACACACTATACAGATGTTTAGGACAGCAGGCACAGAAAATGAGGCTGTCACGCCAAAAACACCATCAAAACCTCTTAGCAAGACAACGGTCAAAGATGTGAGGCGAGCAGGGAACTACAAGTACAGAATTGAGGAACTGGCCGATCCGCCTCCACGCCTCCCAGGCATCCGGTGCTTGCTTCCTTTGCCAGGGGGAGATCTGCTGACTGGAGGGACAGATTTGAAGATACGCTACTGGGACCAGGCCAGGTTGAATATTACTACTATAGGCTCTTGCTTCTGCATTTTTTTCTCCTTCACCGCTTGTAATCTAAAATGTATTATTTTGTTTGATGATTTTGAAGGCCTGAGCAAAGCTTTTGTATTGCTGGTCCTTCAGCGAAAGGTATTGGAAACGACGAGTGTTATGATATACGGTCGAGCTACGGAGTACAGGTTGTGCAGGTATGTCCGCCAAAACAGTATCACTGTTTTGTTTCTGTTTCTTATCTGAAGTTACACTGTAGTGTATCAACTCAAGAACCTTGTGAATTTACTGGTCCATCACTTTAACCTTCAACCTGTTGCACTCAAGAACCTTATGAATTTACTGGTCCATCACTTTAGCCTTCAACCTGATGCTGGTGCATTCCTGCATGATTAATTTATCGCGTCAGTTTTGTGGTGATGCTTGAAGCAGCGTGGCTGTCTCTGTGAATCTCTCTTGACGGACGCTAACAGAGTATAACTTTGTGCGCAGGAATCGTGCAAACCGCCCACACCAGCGTCCAGGTTGACGCACAAGACGCAGCTCGCCATGGCCGCTGCCGATTCCGCCGGCTGCCACCGGGACGCGATCCTCGCCCTAGCGTCCGTCAACTTGTCGAGCCAGCGGTTGATATCGGCCAGCAGAGACGGTGCAGTCAAGGTGTGGAAATAGCTTCTCCGGCTCGGTTAGGGAGGGGTAAGCTGTCGCCGTCCCACGATGGCAAGCAGAGGCCCCTTGGTGTACATAGGCCTTATTATGACACAGTATATATCACGACTCACTGTTGTACAGATGACGATGATGTTAATCAATACAAAACTGGAGGTTGCCATGTATCTATCCTGTGGTAATTTGGGTTAAGCGTAGTAACCAGTTGTTTGTTGATAGCATATCTTACAAGATCACCATTCATTTAGGATTTGGCATCAGATTAACATAACATGAAAAGAAGGATGATTCCTGATGGAGCTAGTACTTGTCAAATATTACCTCTTTTCTTCTCAATATGAACTACATACTGAGATGTAAATAGGCTATTTTAGAGTATACATTCACTCATTCTCCTCCAAGGAGTGTATTAAAAATCCAAGGACAGGTGGTATTGCTTAATTTGCATGTTTGCCCTTGGCGCTTTTGAGGTTAAAATTCCAGATGCATGGTACTACTAGTTTTGTTTGAGAATTTACCAGCATCCAAAATTCGCAGCTTGCTGTGGGGTTTTGCATGTTGGTTGGTGACAAGTTGGACGTAGCAGTGATGGACTATGATTGCGCATCATGCAGTTTGCCTTGGTTTTCACCAAACCCAGATGGATGGATGCCATCTTTCTTTGTTTCCAAGATGGAGGTGGAGATGGAGATGGAGATGGAGATGGAGATGGAGAAAGGAGCAGCCCAGTATGCGCGCGCAGGCAGATCCGAGGGGCATCGTTATTCGCCGCTGCGATTGCGAGGAAAGCAAGGAAAGCAAAAGCAGCCGAGCCCGAGGGATCCGATGCGACGAGACGCGGCCAACGCCAGCAGCAGTAAGTTGCAGCACAGTAGTGGTTGCTTGGACGCAGCAGCTCTTCACCACCTGACTGACGCAGTCGAGTCGACAAGCCCCGGCCTCTGGGCGCGTTGCGTCCATGGACCCAGGTGAGGTTTGCGTGCCACGCCACCTCCCTATCCCTTGGGCAGAGTCCTCGCTCGCCCTCCGTCCATGCAGATGCAGTGCGTGCCATCGGGAACCCAGACGCTTTGAGGGTGGCACTGCCAGGCAGGCTGGATGAGGAATCACGTCCCCGTCGAAACCCCCAAGCAAACGCTGCAGATTACCGCCAGTTACTCCTCCTACGGTAAGCCATTTTTCTACGGCCACGGGCCTCAGCGGTAGGTTGTTATACCCTACCGTCAATAGCTCTAATGATAACAAAAGGATCAAATCCAAAGAAAAAAAATTCACAACCAAGGTCAGATCCGGCTTAACTTTCGATAAAAGATCAAAACATTCAATTTATGCACGCCCGCCGCATACCCCAGATCATCAAAGTAGTAATCGAGAGCATGCATCGTGGTCCCGGGCTGGCAAACAAAGAAAGGAAAAAAGAAGGGGGGAAAGGGGATGATGAGCTTTGCCGATGGTCCCTTTGCTTGACCGTCATAGACTCATCAACAGTACCACTACCAATCCAGTGGTATTAATGCTCAGATCCATCCGGCCAGTGGTAGTACGAGCGAACGACCATCCATCCAGTGATCCAGGAGCATCCACGGGCGGCTCCCAAGGATTTTAGAGCGACGTCCATGCTTCCGTTTCTTTCTGCCGCTCCATGCCGTACCGTACAAGCAGCAACTTGGTGCATGCGGATGCAAGTGTGGAACGCCCCGGGATTCATGCACACTTGGAACCACCCCTGCAACGTGTTTTTAGCAGCGGTGGCACGGAGTAATGTGCACATCAAAGTTACTGTTCTAGCAGCCGTAAGAGCATCTACAGCTAGACTCTTTAAATCCGCCTCAAATGCCCTATCAGTCCGTCCGGTCACTAATTAATAAAAAAACCAATTCAGTCAGACCCGTCATATCCATCTCAAACATCCGTCGGTCCGTCACATAGGACGTGACCCCATCCTGGATTATTTTTTATTCATCTTTTTCACTTTTTTTCCGTCAGTCACATGTAAATAATCGGACATATGAAAAAAAATATAAAAAATATGACTAAGTAGATGAAAAAGTAAGGATTCAAAATGGACACATCCGATCACTAACCGGACGTGTTCGTAAACGTTTGAGGGGGTCGGTTGTAAGTTTCGAGTTCGTGTTACGGCAGCGGGATCGGTCGACCGACCCTGTGGCCTGTGCTCCATCTTTTCTTTTCCCGTTGGCGAGGCAACCGATGGATGGATGGATGGCCACCCACATGACACGCGCTCCTTTTTATTGCCCTCTTTTCCATCCAATCATTTCTATTCATCCCGCTGCATTCTTTCAAAAGACGAGCGCGGAGAATGTTCTTGCCATGCACAGCGGTGTTCTTTCAGCTCGGCGACACGGAGGAGTGTTTCTTCTCTTCTAGTAGTATCACCGTGTGCCGAGCAATTTCTCCAACAGGCTTGTCTTTCTCAACAATACACGTACGTACTACTAGGAGGAGTTATATGGCAGTGCGATCAAGTGACCATGCATGGAGCAAACGTCCGTCCACGCTATCTAGAGCTTGCATGCATGCAGATGCATGCATGACCGTCGTGTCTCGTGTGCGTGCATGACAACACGTACGCTTCATCTTTGTTGCAACGCTAGCCAGGCTGCTAGTAGAGTAGTAATAATAATAAGGAATAAAGACTACGTAGTTAAAGACGTCGTCGATGGCTACCTAATCACTGCTTTCTACGCCTCGCCATCTATCGTCATCGAGTCTCGGCCCATCGATGCCGCCTATCCATGCATCCTCCTACCCTTTCGCACCTACGGAGTAGTAGTCTTTTCTAGCAGTAGTCGCGGCGCACAAACTCACCTACTACTACGGGTGATGACAGACATAGACAGGGGTGCATCGTCGATGCCTCTGAGCCGGGACTAAAGCCCCGGCCACGTCGCCCCAATTCTCAATGCCTCCTTCGAGGCTTTAGTCCCGGTCCGTAAGGAGCCTTTAGTCCCGGTTCGTGTCCCAAACCGGGACTAAAGGCTACGCGGCGCCGCCTTTAGTCCTGGTTTGTGTCTCAAACCGGGACTAAAGTCCTCTGCCTATATATATTGGCCACAACCCCCCTCTCCCCTCTTCCTTGCATTTTTCTTGGATGGAAGAGTGTGGGTGTGTGCTAGCTCTCCATTTTTCTTGGATGCACTAGAGGTGTTTGTTGAAATGTGTGTTAGAGCGATGCCGTTTCAGTTCACCGAACACAACTACGATATGAGATGCCTGAGCCACGCTTAAACCTCTTCCTCTTTATTTCTACTTATTCTAAAAGGTTAGCAACTATATTTCCTCGTTTAGACCGTGCGGTACTAATTTTTAGGATCGTGATTGTATTTGATATACTGTCGTATAACACAGATGAGTCATCCATGGATGTACGGTGATCGACGCACAGCCGCTTACAGAGAAGGCGTGCATTCTTTTCGAGATGCAGCCGATGCGAACAAGCATGGTGGTGGCTATATGTTTTGTCCATGTGTTGAATGTCGGAATGAGAAGGATTACACTTCCTCAAGAGTCATTCAGAGCCACCTGCTTCGGTCTGGTTTTATGTCGGGCTATAATGTTTGGACCAAGCACGGAGAAAGAGGGGTTATGATGGAAGACGACGATGAAGAAGAAGAGAACGATGATGACAACTACCGATCTATGTTCACTGAGTATGCTGATACCGCAATGGAAGACAATGAAGAAGAAGATCAGGATGAAGAACGGGAACCATATGAGCCCGCTGATGATCTTGGCCGGGTCATTTCTGATGCACGGCGAGGTTGCGACACAGAAAAGGAGAGGTTGCAGTTCTAGCAGATGTTACAGGACCACAACAAATTGTTGTACCCAACTTGTGAAGATGGCCAGAAGAAGCTGGGTAGCACACTGGAATTGCTGAAGTGGAAGGCAGAGACCGGTGTGACTGACTCGTCATTCGAAAAGTTGCTGGTACTGATGAAGAAGATGCTTCCAAGAAAGAACGAATTGCCCGCCAACACGTAGGAAGCAAAGAAGCTTGTCTGCCCTCTAGGATTAGACGTGCAGAAGATACATGCATGCCCTAATGACTGCATCCTCTACCGCGGTGAGAAGTACGAGAATATGGATAAATGCCCGGTATGCACTGCATTGCGGTATAAGATCAGAAAAGATGACCCTGGTGATATTGAGGGCGAGCCACCCAGGAAGAGGGTTCCTGCCAAGGTGATGTGGTATGCTCCTATAATACCACGGTTGAAACGTTTGTTCAGAAATAAAGATCATGCGAAGTTGTTGCGATGGCACATGGAAGATCGTATGAAAGACGATAAGTTGAGGCACACCGCTGATGGTCGGCAGTGGAGAAAAATCGAGAGAGAGTTCCCGAGATTTGCAGCTGACGCAAGGAACTTATGGTTAGGTCTGAGTACAGATGGCATGAATCCTTTTGGGGAGCAGAGTTGCAGTCACAACACCTGGCCCGTTACTCTAAGGCCATTAGTTCATTATGATGCCAGTGCTTATACAAGGTCCAAAGCAACCCGGCAACGATATTGATGTGTACCTAAGGCCATTAGTTGATGAACTTTTACAGCTGTGGGCCGAACCAGGTGTACGTGTGTGGGACGAGCACAAACAAGAGGAATTTGACCTTCGAGCGTTGCTTTTCGTAACCATCAATGATTGGCCTGCTCTTAGTAACATTTCAAGACAGTCAAACAAGGGATACAATGCATGCACACACTCTTTGGATCAGACATAAAGTATATATCTCGACAACTGTAGGAAGAATGTGTATCCGTACAATCGTCGTTTTCTTCCGCCCAAGCATCCCTTAAAGAAAAAAGGCAAGCATTTCAATGGCAAGGCAGAACCCCGGGGGAAGCCTGTCATCCGTACTGGTGCTGTAGTATTTGATATGGTCAAAGATTTAAAAGTAATCTTTGGAAAGGGTCCTGGCAGCCAACCTGTTCCTAACGGCCCTGATAAGCGCGTACCCATGTGGAAGAAAAAATCTATATTTTGGGAGCTACCCTACTGGGAAGTCCATAAGGTCCGCTCGGCAATCGACGTGATGCACCTGACGAAGAATCTCTGCATGAATATTCTAGGCTTCCTGGGCTTGTATGGGAAGTCAAAAGATACACCGGAAGCACGGGAGGACCAGGAACGTCATAAAGGAAGAGATGGCATGCATCCAGGGCAGTTTCAAGGGCGTGCCAGCTACGCTCTTACTAAGGAAGAGAAGGAAATCTTCTTTGAAGTCCTTTTCAGTATCAAGGTCCCAACTGGCTTCTCGTCGAATATAAAGGGAATCGTAAATATGAAAGACAAAAAATTCCAAAACCTAAAGTCTCATGACTGCCACGTGCTTATGACGCAATTGCTTCCGGTTGCATTGAGGGGAATTCTACCGGAAAATGTTCGCCTGGCAATTGTGAAGGTATGTGCATTCCTCAATGCAATTTCTCAGAAGGTAATCGATCGAGAAAGTCTATCAGGGTTACAGATTGATGTGGTCCAATGTCTGGTCAGCTTTGAGTTGTTGTTCCCGCCATCCTTCTTCAATATAATGACACACCTCCTAGTTCACCTAGTCGAAGAGATTAGAATTCTCGGTCCTGTGTTTCTACACAATATGTTCCCCTTCGACAGGTTCATCGGAGTCTTAAAGAAATATGTTCGTAACCGTGCTAGGCCAGAAGGAAGCATCTCCAAGGGCTATGGAAGAGAGGAGGTCATTGAGTTTTGTGTGGACTTTCTTCCTGACCTTAAGCCGATTGGTGTTCCTGAATCTCGGTATGAGGGTAGGCTGACAGGAAAAAGGCACACTAGGAAGGAAAGCAAAAGTACGTATGGACGGGCATTCTTTCTCTCAAGCACACTACACAGTTCTACACAATTCTACCGTGGTGGCTCCGTATATCGTGAGACACAAGAATATTCTACGCTCCGAAAACCCGGGGAAGGCTGACTCTTGGATTAAAGGGGAACACGAGAAGACTTTCGGCAGTTGGTTGCAGACACATCTCATGAATGACGACACCGTTGGAGATGAGCTGTACTGTTTGGCCAGGCCACCATCTTCGACTATATGTACTTTCCAAGGGTATGAGATAAATGAGAATACATTTTACACGGTTGCCCAAGATAAAAAGAGCACCAACCAAAATAGTGGTGTCCGCTTTGATGCAACAGATAAGAATGGGCACTGTTTGGAAACATATTACGGGTACATAGAGGAGATATGGGAACTTGACTATGGACCTACTTTTAAGATCCCTTTATTTCGGTGCAAATGGGTGAAGCTGACAGGAGGCGGGGTAGTTGTAGACCAAAAGTACGGCATGACAATAGTGGATCTCAATAATCTTGCATACATGGACGAACCATTTGTCCTAGCCAATGATGTCGCTCAGGTTTTCTATGTGAAGGACACGTCTACATTAACGAGAAAAAGAAATCAGCAAAAGAAGATATCGTCCGATGAGCCAAAACTCCACATAGTTCTTTCAGGGAAAAGAAACATTGTGGGAGTAGATGACAAGACAGACATGTCAGAAGATTATAATAAGTTTCATGAAATTCCGCCCTTCAAAGTGAAAACTGACCCAAGCATCCTACTGAATGATGAAGATTCTCCATGGCTACGACCCAGAAGAAAACAAAAATAATAGATAGGAATATTGGTGCAATAATGTAATAATGTATTAAACCTTTTATGTAATGCATGTATGGAATGTACTAAATTTCACACACTTTTCATTTTCATAGTATCCATGTAAGAGATGAGTTCTCGTTTGAAACCCTGATACTTCGAGAGAGATTGTCTGTTTTGTACACGAAGTGCATCCAGTTTTTGTCGTAGCCCTATCAACTTTTTAACACATGCTATGTGGGTGAAATAATGATAGCATGCCAACTTTCAACATTTTCAGAGTTCATTTGTAGTGCTTTTCAATTTCAGGGTGAACTAGCTCAAAAAAATAAGTAAATGCACGAAATATACCAAATGAAGTCAGAAATTGTTGAAATTTTGTGATGTGCCTTTGAATGGTGCATTTTGCACACTCAAAAAGTATGGAGTTCAAATAAGTTCAAAAAAATGAAATCCCTTTGTAAGAGATGAGTTCTCGTTCGAAACCCTGATACTTCGAGAGAGATTGTCCGTTTTGTACACGAAGTGCATCCAGTTTTTGTCGTAGCCCTCTCAACTTTTTAACACATGCTATGTGGGTGAAATGATGATAACATGCCAACTTTTAACATTTTCAGAGTTTATTTGTAGTGCTTTTCAATTTCAGGGTGAACTAGCTCAAAAAAATAAGTAAATGCACGAAATATACCAAATGAAGTCAGAAATTTTTGAAATTTTGTGATGTGCCTTTGAATGGTGCATTTTACACACACAAAAAGTATGGAGTTCAAATAAGTTCAAAAAAATGAAATCCCTTTGTAAGAGATGAGTTCTCGTTCGAAACCCTAATACTTCGAGAGAGATTGTCCGTTTTGTACACGAAGTGCATCCAGTTTTTGTCGTAGCCCTCTCAACTTTTTAACACATGCTATGTGGGTGAAATGATGATAGCATGCCAACTTTCAACATTTTCAGAGTTCATTTGTAGTGCTTTTCAATTTCAGGGTCAACTAGCTCAAAAAAATAAGTAAATGCACGAAATATACCAAATAAAGTCAGAAATTGTTGAAATTTTGTGATGTGCCTTTGAATGGTGCATTTTGAACACACAAAAAGTATGGAGTTCAAATAAGTTCAAAAAATGAAATCCCTTTGTAAGAGATGAGTTCTCGTTCGAAACCCTGATACTTCGAGAGGGATTGACTGTTTTGTACACGAAGTGCATCCAGTTTTTGTCGTAGCCCTCTCAACTTTTTAACACATGCTATGTGGGTGAAATGATGATAGCATGCCAACTTTCAACATTTTCAGATTTCATTTGTAGTGCTTTTCAATTTCAGGGTCAACTAGCTCAAAAAAAATAAGTAGATGCACGAAATATACCAAATGAAGTCAGAAATTGTTGAAAATTTGTGATGTGCCTTTGAATGGTGCATTTTGCACACACAAAAAGTATGGAGTTCAAATAAGTTCAAAAAAATGAAATCCCTTTGTAAGAGATGAGTTCTCGTTCGAAACCCTGATACTTCGAGAGAGATTGTCCGTTTTGTACACGAAGTGCATCCAGTTTTTGTCGTAGCCCTCTCAACTTTTTAACACATGCTATGTGGGTGAAATGATGATAGCATGCCAAATTTCAACATTTTCAGAGTTCATTTGTAGTGCTTTTCAATTTCAGGGTCAACTAGCTCAAAAAAAAAAGTAAATGCACGAAATATACCAAATGAAGTCCGAAATTGTTGAACACACAAAAAGTATGGAGTTCAAAAAACCATATTATGAAATTAAATATTATCATTGGCGATTCATCTCTATTATGAAATTAAATATATCAAAAAACCATTGCAGAACATATGACCAAATTAATACAAGTTCATCATCACATTAAAGCCAAAGAACAGTAGTGATCAAATGTTATTTTTGCAAAAAATAAATACATAAAGTTCTCTCATAAAACAACATACAACTATGTAAAACATTTAAATGCAACAACAAACGCGATCAAAATCGCAACTAAGGTAACAATTGACCCAACATCATAATGATACCAAGCCTCTTTATCAATGGCATATTTTCTAATATTCCTAATCTTCAAGCGCATTTCATCCATCTTCAAGCGCATTGCATCCATCTTCAACCGCATCGCATCGATCTTAATCTTGCGATCATCGATGACATCGGCGACATGCAACTCCAGTTCCATATTCTTATCCTCAATTATTTTCAATTATTTCTTCAAGTATTTGTTTTCTTTTTCAACCAAATTTAACTTCTCGACAAGAATTTTTATGTGGGTTGGAATTTCCGGTTCACATACCTCCTAGATTAAAAAAAATATATGTCACATTGGTCGTCATAATTGTCATAAACACTAAATAAAACAAATAGTTATAAAAGATAATATATACCACATCCGAATCATAGACAGGACGAGGGCCGACGGAGGCGGATACCAAAACCATCGCACTATATAATAACAAAAAATAATGAAAGTGAGTAATTTATACAAGTATATATCTAAATCATACAAGTAAGATTTTTTTGATTTTAAAAAGAAGATAAGAACAAGAGGCTCACCACGGTGGTGCTCGCAGTTGGTGCACGGCCAAACCTAGACAAATATTAAGGAAAATGGAGCTTGGAGGTCGAGCTTGGAGAGGAGAAAGCTTAAGTAGAGTGGCTCGGGCATTTCATCGAACACGTCATGTGCATGAACTAGAGTGGCAAGAGCATGGCATGGTCACACTTCAACAACCAAAAAACAAGGGATATGGTGGGCAGGGGTGAGGGTCTATATAGGCAACACTTTAGTCCCGGTTCTTGCCACGCCCCGGGACTAAAGGCCCGTGCTTCCCGCCTTCTGGTCTGCCGAAAAAGGGCCTTTAGTCCCGGGGCATGGCTCCACCCGGGACTAAAGGCCCCTGCTTCCCGCCTTTTGGTCTGCCCGAAAAAGGGCCTTTAGTCCCGGGTCGTGGCTCCACCCGGGACTAAAGGGGTCTTTAGTCCCGGATCGAGCCCCAAACCGGGACTAAAGATCCACCTGTATAAGCGGGAGTTAGAAAATTTTGAACCCAAATCGTCCATTTCTCTTCTTCTTCCTCTCGTTCTCCTGCCCGGCGCGGCAAGCGACGAACTCGACGACGCCGTCAGGCTGCCCGCCGTCCTGCTTGCTGCCGCCTGCCGTCCTCCTCGCCGTCGCCGTCATCCTGCTCACCGCCGCCGTCCTCCTCACCGCGCGCCGCCCTCCTCGCCGCGCGCCGCCCCGTCCTCCTCGCCGCGCGCCGTCGTCCTCCTCGCCGCGCGCCATCGACACCTCCGGCCGGTAAGCCCCACGCCCCCTCCTCCCCAACACTCCGGCCAGCACAAGCAAAGAAGAAAAAGGAGAAGAAAGGAATAAAAAGGAGAAGAAAGGAAGAAAAAGGAGAAGAAAGGAAGAAAAAGGAGAAGAAAGGAAAAAAGGAGAAGAAAAGGAGAAAAAGGAGAAGAAAGGAAGAAAAAGGGAAGGATAAGAAAGGAAGAAAAAGGAGAAGAAAAGAAGAAAAAGGAGAAGAAAAGAAGAAAAAGGGAAGAAAGGAAGAAAAAGGAGAAGAAAGGAAGAAAAAGGAGAATAAGAAGAGGAGGAGAAGAAAAGAAGAAAAAGGAGAATAAGAAGAGGAGGAGAGGAGAATAAGAGGAAAAATAGAAGAAGAGGAGAGGAGAAGTAGTAGAAGAAGAGGAGAAGTAGAAGTAGAACAAGAAGTAGAAGAAGAGGAGAAATAGAAGAAGATGAAAAATTAGTTTAGGGTTACAAGAAGAAGAAATATTTTTTTGTCATTTAATTTTGCTATTGTATAGTATATATGCTTAAGTGTTAATAGTGTTTCTTAGATTATTGCTTAATTTTGCTATTGTATATGCTTAAGTGTTAATAGTTTAATTTTTCTATTGTATATGCTTAAGTGTTAATAGTTTATTTTTAGCAAGAAAATTAATAGAACTAGTTTAATTTTGCTATTGTATATGCTTAAGTGTCCGGGACTGGGCTCCGCCCGGCTCGTATTTTAGAGTTTAGGTTCTAGCCAAGACCCGGGACTAAAGGTCCTCCTATATAAAACGAGCCTTCGAAGTTTCCAACCCCTCTTATATAGTTTGTTAGTTTATTAGTTAATCAAATGTCCGTTTTTGCAGAACTATGGATCCACATATCAGGAACCTCGAAGAGGAAGAACTTCCCGAAGATATAATCAAAGACGGCCCCGACGTTGAACCAGCTGAATCTCCGACGTCATATCTAAACGACTCCGGATATGGAATGGAGGTCGAGCGACACGAAGATGAAGCCGATGGGGCAGGAGATAGGTCCAATGACGGAGAAGGTGATAGCTCCACTGATGGAGAAACCGGTGGAGAAGCCGGTGAAGAAATAATAAAGTCCTGCGAGGTATACATATGAAGTTCGACAATCACTTGTAATATGTGAAAAATATTGGAGATAGCTCTATATTGTATACATATACATTCATTTGACGAATGTTTCTCCCTCTTAGGCCTCCACATCGAGCAAATCTACGAAACGAGGCCCGACTAGAAAGTTGGATGCACGGACGCATTACACCTTTGAGGTGATAATGCCTACGGGCGAACCCAAGCTTCCTAAGAATGCTGCTGACACATTCAAGAAGCAATGCGGAGTTCTCGCTAGGGATCACGTCCCGATCAGCGTTCGGGAGTGGAACAAGCGCAAAGGGGCAGCCGATAGTGACTATGTCGCCGAAAGGTACAAAGATAATCTTTGGAATGATCTCATGTCACATTTCAACCTGCCAGAATGTGAGAATGAAGACGCCGCAGACAAACTGAGGGCCAAAGTCAAGCAGTGGACTCTAAAGAAGATGGCCAAACTGTTCCGTAGCTGGAAGAAGAAGCTATGGAAAAACTATCTGAAGACAAAGAAAGTGCCAATATTCGAGGGGTATCTAGCCAAGCAGGCGAATCACTGGAAGGAATTTCAAGAGTACAAGGAGTCACAAGATGCCCAGGCATTATTAGAAAAGAACAAGGTAAATGCCGACAAGAAGAAATATCACCACAAGCTGGGGCCAGGGGGCTATGAGACTGCCATCCCAAAGTGGGAAAAGAAAGAGCAAGATCTGATAGATAAAGGCATCGTACCTGAACCACTCAGTGATGAGTGGGAATTGAGAGCAAGAAATTGGTTCCTTGCGCATGGTGGGTCGTATGACGAAACAACAGGGGACCTCATCTGCAATGACAATCTTAGGATACCCAGGGAGAATTGGAAAATGATAGTGAAAGAAATTAAGGAGGGACAAAGAAAGTTCATTGCAGATAGAGATAAAGATTTGCTCACACTGGTCCTCGGCAATGACGAACATGGAGGACGAACGCGAGGCTTCGGTCCATCTTACCCGTGGTGGCTTGGGTTTGCCAGAGACCAAGACACTTACAGAAGCCGAGACAGAGCAAAGAAGCGGCAACAGGATGAGGAGAATGACAAGTTCAACCAGTTGCTTGCCAGGATTAACGAGCAACAGTAGCAGATTGATGAGCTTAGAGGAGTACCGCGCCAGGAAGATCCTGCACTTGATATTACCGGCACCCCATCTAAGCGGAAAAGCAGCGTGGCTGAATCTGAGGCCCCGCCCGACGATGAACGAAGAATGATAGAGGGCGGTCCCGGCTACCCCGTGGATGGAATCAAGGAGTCAACATCATGTGAACTCCATCAGAAATTCAAGAACATATCCATGAAGGTGGCCATCGGACAAGCTTTACGTTCTGGCCCTGATGCACGCTGGCATGGCCGTGAGATTCCAGCTGGCTTTGCTAAAGTCGGGGTGGATGAAATCATGACGGGGTTTAATGATATGGAGCTCGACATAGCTGGACCCGAAGATGAGAGGACACTCGGAGAAGTACTGGGTGGAGTCATCCTATGGGACAAGAACTACATCAAGCTTCCAGGCTCGGCCCCAAGGACAACACCGCCTCCGAGTCGTCGCAGGTCACCTACACCTCCATTACCTCCAAGCCCTCCACATGACGTCGGCCAGCACAACACGAGTCCATCTCGATCACCGCCGCCGGACTTGGGTCGTCCGTCTCCGCCGCCGCCCGCTCCGGATACAAAGCCTGAGCCTGCCACGGATACAAAGCGGGAGCGTGCCACCAAGAACGCTCTGCCGCCGCCCGCTCCGGATACAAAGCCTGAGCCTGCCACGGATACAAAGCGGGAGCGTGCCACCAAGAACGCTCCGCCGCCGCCCGCTCCGGATATAAAGCCTGAGCCTGCCACGGATACAAAGCGGGAGCGTGCAACCAAGAACGCTCCACCGCCGCCCGCTCCGGATACAAAGCCTGAGCCTGCCACGGATACAAAGCGGGAGCGTGCCACCAAGAACGCTCCGCCGCCGCCCGCTCCGGATACAAAGCCTGAGCCTGCCACGGATACAAAGCGGGAGCGTGCCACCAAGAACGCTCCGCCGACGATTCCTAAGCCACAGAGCACCCCAAAGCGCAAACGGTCGTCCCTCACAAAGGTACGTCATGCTAATCTTCCTATCGGACCTTATGATCGTACCCCCGAGGAAAACACCAGGATAGCAAAGGAACATCATGATGCGCAGATGAAAAAGAAGGAACCCGAGCCCCGCCCGGAATACACCTAGAAGCAAATAGCATTTGCAAAATACTTCATGACCCTTCCATCACAATATGACTTACACCATAAGCCTGATGACTATACACGCACATTGCAGAAGGAAGTGAAAAAGAGCAGATCACGTGCAAGCCCTCCACATGACGTCGGCCAGCACAACACGAGTCCATCTCGATCACCGTCGCCGGACTTGGGTCGTCCGTCTCCGCCGCCGTCCGCTCCGGATACTAAGCGGGAGCGTGCCACCAAGAACGCTCCGCCGACGATTCCTAAGCCATAGAGCACCCCAAAGCGCAAACGGTCGCCCCTCCCAAAGGTACGTCATGCTAATCTTCCTATCAGACCTTATGACTTACACCATAAGCCTGATGACTATACACGCACATTGCAGAAGGAAGTGAAAAAGAGCAGATCACGTGCAAGTGCAAGTGGGAGCAAATCAAGTTCAACTACAAGCAAGAAAAAATCAGACGTTCCTCACCTTGGACAACAGGCCAAACAGTCGATCCCACCCCTCAAGGTGTTAACCGAGAATGTTCCCCCTCCGGTGCAGGGGCTAGCTTTAGAAAGAGCAAAGGAGTTGGCGGCTGCATGTGGTGTCTCGGTTGAAGAATTGCTGTCTTCCCAAGACGACAAGATACCCAAGGCTGTGGTAGCCCCTAAGCCACAGTTTGTCATGGGTGAGCCTTTGGTCAGCAAAGATGATCTCCCAACAAATATGCGTTACTTGCATCAATGGTACTTAAGTGAATCAAAGAATGGGAGAACGATGATCGTGCTGAGTGTCCCACAGGAGTACTACGGCCGCCCCGAACAAATCCATATCGACTTTGATGAACTCTTGCAGATGTACAATGGCGACGCCCTCGACAAATCGCTTATGAGTTGCTATTGTCTGTAAGTTTTTCAATTCGTTGTCTACATATAACTTGTTTAGTTATTTCAATTCATTGTCTATATATAACTTGTACTCTATTATGCAGAATGAAGATTCTGGATTGTAAAAATAAGAGCATCCTAAATATTGGGTTTATTGACCCAGATAAAATACATATAGCGACGCTAATTAATTATCCCAAGGAGACGGAGGAAAACCTTCTAAGGTTTCTAACAGATCAAAATTTCTGTGACCACATACTGTTTCCATACAACTTCAGGTGAGGGTCTTTACTCTGTTGTGTTCATTCACATATAAGTGTAATTGATAAGTTACTCACACACACACACACACACACACACACACACACACACACACACACACACACACACACACATATATATATATATATATATATATACATGTGCAGCTTTCATTGGATTCTGTTGGACATTCAAATTGATAAGGGAAGAGTTGATGCCTTCGACCCATTATCGAGACCCTTGGAACAGTTCCAAAGCCTGCAGGAAATGCTCCAAGGGTAATTTCAATCATTCTTGCGCTCTATCGGTCTCTTTCGATGATTTTCTGATATATCAATTAATGAAAAACTTAGCAAATCATTATCCTTGTCGGGCAGGGTTTGGAAGCGGTTCAAGTGCGTGACTCCCGGTATCGAGCATGAGAAGTTGACCTTTAGAGCGGCTCAGGTAAGTAGTAGTATGATATACTTCTATTTTCAATACATTTATGATGCTAGATTATTATTTTGATTATATATATTATATTCTCGTAAAGTGCGACCAGCAGCCACGGGGAACGCATCTATGCGGATACTATGTTTGCGAGACCATTCGCACGTTTACCTCTGAGCACAAGGATCACAGATTCGACGTAAGCAATGAACATTCACACCTCTATTTTTATCCGTCATACTTTGTTATCATGATTGATATTCATATTCATCTCCTCTTCTTATATAGCACACGGCCATGACGACGAAGGTCCTACCAGAGCAAGGCGTGATTGCTGTTGCAGAGGAGCTTGCGACCTTTCTGAGGACGGAAGCTATAGATGACAAAGGACGATTTAGTGTAGCTAGGGGCCATTACTGATGTTCGTCCATGTAATCAAATAGACGGGCTCTAGTCCCGATAATTCAGATCTCCATATAATTGTATATATATGCTCGTTTGTAAGATAAGTTAACCTTATATATATATGCATAATTATTTCTATTTAAATTATATGAAAACTAATTCCCGAACACCAAACGAGGCATCACGTTAATCTCTCGAACACCTAAACCCTAAAACCCTAAAAACCAAAAATAATTTCATTAAAAAAAACCCAAAAATAAGCAAAATCTGAAAATCTTTAGTCCCGGCCCGTGTAACGAACCGGGACTAAAGGTCCTGCCCGTGGGGCGCTACGAGGCGCCCACGTGGAGCACCTTTAGACCCGGCTTGTAAAAGGGTCGGGACTAAAGGTTAGGCCTTTAGTCCCGCCCCTTTAGTCCCGGTTGGTGAACCGGGACTAAAGCCCCTTACGGGCCGGGGCTAAAGGCCCCGTCCCCACTAGTGCCAATTCCTGCTTCCGGTGGATGATCATGTTTTGTTTGGAGGTAATAGCATCCCAAGTCCTTCAACTTGCATGGCATGTGATGGTTTGGTTCTAGAACTTGCAAAGTGCATCTATTTGGTCCTAGAACTTGCAAGTGTGGTGCATTTTTAGTCCACAGCCATTCACAGCGCGTCAAGTGGACACGGTGGGTCAAGTTTGGTCATTTTGCGCCCAGGCCCTTGCATTTACCAGTTATTAATCGGGTGTTGTCGGCAGCACACCTGAGAAAACACCTGCATTTAATAACCCTGTGCTTACTTACTCCTCCTCCTCCTCTCTGCTTACCCCCGAGCTGGAGACAGAAGCTCAGCACCTCCCGTCGCCCTGCCCCTCTCTGTTTATCTTCTCCCCCAGCCTCTCTGTGTTGTTCTTCAACAAGGTCCACGCGTGCAACAATGGTGTCCTGGAGCGAGGGATCCTACTCCTCCTCCTCCTCTGACAGCGACGTCAGCAGCCCGGTTAGCTTATCTTCTTTTTCTTTTCCTCCTCCTTCATTTAGGGTTTGCACATTTGGGATTTCCTCATCAGTTATTCTTTTAGGCTCCTCCAACCATTTTGTGCGTGGAATGGAGAGGTCTAGGTGCAGATCTAAGTGCTAGATGTGAACATGAAGCCATATGTGAAAAATATGTTGCCTTTCAGTCAGTGGATAGTGGGAGAAGATTCTTAGGTTGTGCACAAAAGGTTAGTGGATTATCAGATCTACACATTTTCTATATTATGGTTTATGTAGCTCTGATGTACAGGTTTTGCACAAAGTGTTTTTGTCAGTCTTAGTAATGTTCAAAAGATGTTATTTCTAAATATGTGTTGTTTACATACCAAAATGGGTAGTTATTGAGATAACAAAATTGGTAGTTATTCAGATAACATAATGTTTATTATTCAGATAACATAATGTTTATTATTCATATAACAGAATGTTTATTATTCAGATAACAGAATGTTTAATTCAGATAAGCACTTATTAAAATAACTGAAATGTCTTTCTTTTTTGTATTTCTAGGAAGGACCTAAATGTGGCTATGTGGAGTGGGTTGACCCAGAGTGGCCTCCTCAGTTGAAGACTACACTGGGTAGGCTGTGGGAGATGTATGAAGATGAGAACAAGCTTAGGCTTTCTGATAATATTGCTAATGCAGAAGGAAATTTTAAGGTGCTGAAAGAGAAGGAGAAGATGGAAAAGGATCTAAGGTTTTTCAAGCTTGATTTTGCTAAGATGGTAGCTGACAAAGAGCAGGCATTGGCTGAGCTAGGAAACACAAAAATTGCTCTTACTGACCTAAAGGAAGAGTTACAGAAGAAGAGCATTTCAAACAAATCTGCCACAAATATTCATCAGGTATTTAGGGCTAAGGCAGAGAAAGACCTTGAGCTCATGAAGAAAGAGCTTAAGCTCATGAAGCAGGAGAGGGAAAAACAATGAAAGATAGTGATGAGGTTATGCAAGAGATGGAGAAAGTGATGAAAGAGAGGGATGAGTTGAGAAAAGACAAAAAGAAATTAGAGTACATGATTGGTGACCTATTCAAGCATAAGGAAGAGACAAAATCAAAGATAAGGAAGGTCAGGGAGATATTAGATGGATTTGAGTGATGAATGGATGTATTATTTGTTGAGACCTTAGTAATGTTGGCTTATTTGGTGAACTTATATATTGCAACATGTCTCATTTGCTGAATTCTTAGGCTTTATGTTTATCCAGAAGACTGATTTGTCATTTGCAGTGAACTGAATCTGCTTTTGCTTAACTACAAATGTTGTTAGTGATTTAGTTTTGAACCTAACTCCACATCTCTGGTGGACCACATTTTGCTCATTCTAGTAAGTGGACCACATTTCTACTTGAGGCATGTTGCTACTTAGCCAACCAATATTTCTAGCTTATATGCTTTGATATACCAGCATACCTTAATAGCAAGAACAAGCAATGCATTGCTACTTATATCCATAGCAACAACAAGTAATGCATACACATAGACAATGAAACAAGAGTAGCCAACCATTGCTACTTATATCCATAGCAATAACCTTAACAGTGAGTCCAAAAGATTTCTAACTTATATGCTGTCATATATATCAGCATACCTAAACTAGAGATCACCCAATATTTGTAACTTATGTGTTGTCATATATATCAGCACACCTAAGCTACAGATAACTCCATATTTCTAACTTATATGCTTTGATATACCAGCATACCTAACATCCAAAGCATCTTCTTCTTCAGTCTTGGGCATCTTCTTCTTCACTCCTGCATCTTCTTGAGACGCTCGGAGCGGCGCACTTTGACAGGGATGGGGATCTTGCACTTCTTCTCTGACAGTTCTTCCTCTTCATCCTGAAGTTCTTTCTTCACAGTGACACCAACTGCTTCCAGATCTCCAACATCCGGCAGCTTCTCCACATCAATAGGGATCTCTTTGTCCCCCTCGACTGCGGCGACCACCGCCCCGACCATCTCCACCTCTACCTCTTCCTCATCGTCAGAGAGGTCGACGAAGTCCTCAGATGACTCGTCATCCGAGACGTGCTCGTCGTCAGAGTCATCTGACGGCCCCAACAGGATTTCGGGATGCAGGCGCTCCCAGTAGGTGTTGTTGACGGGCGCTGTGAGAGCAACGACGACGTCGGAGATGTGCTCTGCCCTGGAAGCAACACGATGAATATCCGGCAGCGGCGACATGGTGGATGAGCGGTACATCCACCAGCGGGCCCGCTGGAGGGGGTCGTTCGAGGTCGTCGCCTCCCGCATTGCCTAGAGGAGGACGGCAGCGGCTGGGATGCTCTGGCCGCCGGGGAATGCACGGAGCTTCTCAGCCTCCGTCATCACCTTCACAAGGCCGCGGGCATGATTCCTCATCATCTGCACAGATGGGAACCAGCGCGCGATCTCCCGATACTGCTCACGTATCTGCACGTGGTTGCCGACAAGGTCTTCGATTGCCTTCTGCCAGCCAAGACTTTGCTCCATGGCGACGGCGGCGATGGCTGGCGGTGGTGGCGGTGCTTTCGGTGCTGGATAGGATAGGAGGGTAATGGGGATTGGACAGTGTTAGCTGTGGTAGTAAATACAGGAGGGTGTTAGTGGTAGTTTGGATTCGACAGACGAAACAGCCACACACGGCTTGATAACTACAACATAAAGCAGTATCCTAACAAATCACTACTCCTATTCTACTCGCACTGCACACTCTCTTGCAAACTCCAGGTCCTGGGTTCAAGCCCCAGGCAACACATTTTTTTCTTTCACTTTTTTCAATTACACAAATCAGTACTCCTATTCTACTGGCATTGCACACTCTCAATTCTATTTGTTCCTATTTTTTGCAGCACACTAAGACCAGCATTCCAACTTTTTCTCAACACATTAAAACCATCATTCCAACTTTTTCTCAACACATTAAAACCATCATTCCAACTTTTTCAACCACACTAACATGTTTCTGGTTACATCATACTAGGGCATCCAAAAGACATGTCTTAAATCCATTAGGTTACATCATACTGGTTACATCTTACACTAGGGCTTGCATTAAGGAACAACATTAAGATCAGGGACAACATTAAGATCAGGGATGCTGCTATCATCTCCAAAGAGGAGCCAGTATGCCCCTCTTCCCCTTCCAGTTGTTGTTCCTGATGAAAATGCTCCCCTTCCTCCGCTTCCCATTGGATTAACTGGCCTGCACCAGCTCCTCTTGCCCTGCCTGAACCTGCACCTGCACCAACTCCTCTTGCCCTGCCTGCTACTGCACCACCTCGTCTTGCTCTACCTCCACCTGCAGCAGTTCCTCTTGCTCTACCTCCACCTGCAGCAGCTCCTCTTGCCCTTCTCCTTGCTCTTGCAGTAGGTTGAGATGTTTGACCTATATCAAATGATGTGGTTGCCCTGGTCAGCCTGGCAGTACTCATTTCCGTAGTCACCCTAGGCTGGGGTATTGCAGCCCTAGCAGAAGCAACAAAAGATGATTGCTCTGGTAGTGGACCATGAACCCTATTAGGAGGCCTTCTAGCAAGCTCCCTCTGAGCCATGTTGTACACCATACTTGTTGGTGATTCAATTGGATCCAAAAGAGGATCTGCCTGGTTGGGGTAGATGTTCTGTAAATATGAAGTGCAAGTTACATGTTCAGTTTCAGTCCAGTATGAAGTGCAAGTTACATGTTCAGTTTAAGTTTAATATACCTGTAGGAATGATGGGTCGTCATAATGTTCATCAACAACCTCCACTCCCTCTTCAATGAGAGCTTCTTGCCATTTATAGTGCCCCTTACTCTTATGATCTGCTCTGCCACAAATTGAGCAGTGCATTGAAACACCCTTCCTGTTCAACACTTTTACACCATGTTTAATCTTCTCCTCTGGTGTCTTCTTCCTATTCTTCTTGGGCCTTCCCAACTGTTTAGTAAACACTGGTGGATGCACTTTGTAAGCATTCTGTATTTGCCAATCCTTTGGGTCTGCAAGAGGGAAAAGAGTGTATCCATATGCCTTCAGATATGTTTGAACTGTATAGCAATCATGAACCATTGTCTCTGGGTCAATCCTCTCCTCTCTGCAACAAGCTATGGAATGGCCACATGGTACCCCAGACAACTCTCATCTCATGCATTCACATGTGTGCTTGCAAAGATCAACTGTGTAGCTAGAGTTACCAGACTGAACTCTGAAGATTTGTTGGCCAGCTTCTGATACATGACATTTTGCAGCAAACTCCGTATTTTTCCCTAATTTCTTCCTTATCTTTGGGCATATTCTATGCCCTGTCCACTTTTCTATAGCTTCTCTTTGTTTAGTCACTATCCTATGCATGATCTTGTAGAAGATATATTCAAGCATACTAAGAACTGCCATCTCTCTGTCATCAAGCATGTAACTGTTAAACACTTCAGAGTTATTGTTCAACAGAATATCACATTTGGGAAATGTAATGCAAAATGCCTTGCACTAGGTCTTTGCCTCAAGTCTTTCAGTCCAATGGAAGGCAGTTGAGGAGTGATCATCCATTTTCTGACAGTTCTCTCTCCACTTCACCTTGTTTGGTGATCTTGCAATGGCCCACAAATCTTGCTTGAGTACCTCTCCTTTGTGCTTCTCATTAAAATTTTGATAAATATGCCTCACACAAAACCTGTGTTCTGAATCTGGCCAAACTTTGTGCACTGCATTGATTAATCCTTTCTGCTTATCACTCATTACTGTGAAAGGAGCAGTGTTGGTGATGTTCAGATCATCTCTTAGAGTTGTCAGGAACCACTCCCAAGAACCAATGCATTCTACTTCCACCCAACCCATTGCAATGGGGAAAATGCAGTCATTTGGATCAATTCCAACAGCACTAAGAAGCACTCCTTTGAATCTTGTTTTCATGTGACAACCATCAATAAATACAATGGGTCTACAACCTTTTAGCCACCCTCTCTTACATGCATCATATGACCAGTACAATGTTTTCAAACATTTCCTACCCAATGGGAATTTTGTATCTTTTACCAGTGTAGCTGTTAGCAGGAATGTAGAGCCAGGGTTTTTGCTCCTTAACTCATGGCCATAATCCCATAGCCTACTAAACTGTTCTTCCTCATCACCATGAATCTGCTTAAGTGCTTCTGTTCTAACCCTAGCTAACTTCCATCTGTTAGGACTAACATTAAACTCCTTAGTTATTTTCCTTGCAAATGTTCCAAGTGACATCTTCTGGTCATCTCCGAATTCTTCAATGAATGTCTTGCACAGCAATTTAGCTATCAAATCCTTTAACTTCCATTTCTTTTGACACAAATGCAATGGATTGAATGCCTTGATCACAAACCCTCCAGTCCTGTTATCATTTCCTGCCTTGAGCATCCATGGGCACCCTGCGTGACAAATTGCCTCTAACCTTATCTTGTCATTCTTCACCTTCTTAATTTGCACTCTGTTTCTTATTGCATAGGCAGTTAGAGCTTTCCTCATCTCAACCACATCAGCAAATACCATGCCCAAAGTGAAAATAGGGCATTTCATGTCCACCTTTGAATTGAAAGCTGTGAACCTGTACTTAAGTTTTTGTTGTTGTTCAATGGAGAGGTTCAGATCTTCATCTTCAAGTAAATACTCGGGCTCAACATCTTCCACCTCTGGCTCAGCTTCTTCATCAACACCATAGTCAATGTTGTCTTCATACAGATCATCATCTCCATCATGAATGTCATAATCACTATCACTGATATCTGATTCTTCCAACAACACAACATCAGTGAGCAAGTTAGGCTGGGCAGCATCATTCAGAAAGTTTGACTCTGCACCATAATTCTGCAAATTTGAGTCTGCAACAACATCATTCTGCAAGTTTGAGTCTGCAGCACCATCATTCAGCAAATTTGGCTCTGCACCATCAGTAAGCACATGTGTGTGTACAACATCAGTAAAAAGATTTGCAGCATCACTAAGCAAATTGTCTGGTTCTGTGCTATCTTCTGCAACCTCTGAAGTTGGTTTCTCAACATTCAAGCAGATGATGTTGCATGAATTGCTTGCACCAACAGAACAGTTGGCCTCTCTAACAGGGCTTTGAAATGATGTCCCCTTCAATATAAAATCTCCCCTGAAATTACTCATGAAGTCTGAATGGTCAACCATTATTAGAAGCACTTTATGATTAACACTAGCTCTGATCACTTGCTGCAGATCCTCATCATCTTTAATTCTCACCAGGCCATCAAATATTGTCTTGTCAGGCAAACACCAGTAGATGATGTGCTGATTCTTAGGATATCCCAACCAGTTTAGGTGCTGTTCTAATACTTCATAACTAAATGTGGCGGGATCTAAATAGTCCAGCACCTCCACATAAGAGTTGTAATACTCCAGCTCACTGACTGCTCCTAGGAAAATGCCACCATGCTCAATTTCCAGTGTGAAAAAAAGGAGTGCACACACTTTTTCCCATTAATGAATCACACACTGCATCCAAACAGTGCAAAATTCAGTTAAAACTAAGCACCAGATGCAAAATCTCTTCTTCTCACAAGATCTAACAAGAAAATGTAACTTGCACACACACAAAAACACAACAACTTCTACAATACTAAATACCAAAACCTAAATCCATAGCTTAAGCATTTAAAACTACATCAACCATAAATTAGCACCAACCCTTCTTCTCTCTTCTTCTCACTAGAGCAAGAGCAAACCATTAAATCAGCAGCAGCAGCATATGTAATACTAAGCAGCACTCTTATTCTCACCACAGCAAATCATGGATCAGCAAACCAGAGAGGAGATCACGGGGGACAAGAGAGAGCAACGAGAACTACCGTAGTCTCATGGGTAAACAGAGTGCGGTCGGACGAGGTGGGTCGACGCAGGCGGTTCCCGGTCGCCGTAGAACTCCGACGACGCCATCAGGAGAAGACAAGGTGACGCGCACGAGGGAGAAGAAGAAAGAAGAAAGAGGAAAAACGGCGCACGAGGCAGAAGGAAAGAACAGAACAAAAGCTGCCGTCGTCGTGGAACGGAGGAGTTATTAGGGTTATTAAATGCAGGTGTTTTCTCAGGTGTGTGCTGCCGACAGCACCCGATTAATAACTGGTAAATGCAAGGGCCTGGGCGCAAAATGACCAAACCTGACCCACCGTGTCCACTTGGCGCGCTGTGAACGGCTGTGGACTAAAAATGCACCACACTTGCAAGTTCTAGGACCAAATAGGTGCACTTTGCAAGTTCTAGGACCAAACCATCACATGCCATGCAAGTTGTAGGACTTGGGGTGCTATTACCTCTTTTGTTTGCTTCGTATACACTGAAATTTTGCAGGGAAAAGATGTACGTACTACTCAATTCGACTCGATGGGCGTCTTTGCCTTTGTTGGGGCGGAGACGGCCCTAGCCGGTGGTCCTTTGAAGCATCATATATAAGTTGAAGAAGAGCCGGAGGCACGGGTTGATCGCCTCCTTCAAAGTTGGGGCGGCACATTTTCACCTCCTCCCGTTTGCGACGGTGGTGTTTGCGACATGGTTGTGTCGTGTTTTTGGGGTGGTGCTTCTTTGCGAGCCCGTTGGTCTTTTCTTGCAATCCTTTCGTGGGTAGGCCACAACCGGGCTTGGTCATCAAATGAGAGGGGGGCGGGGGAGGGGGAGGGGGTTTATGGCAAGAAGAAGGAGAGCAATAACCGTAGAGCATTGGAGGTGGCCAGGAGGGCTGTGGCTGCGGTATCGGTTACGAAGCACCGATACTTCAGAAATTTGTGTATCACCGTTCAGTACTTCGCCGATACTCCGATACTTCAGATACGCTTTCGATACGGGTATCTCCGAAGTATCGCAATTGTCGTTGTGTATTGCACATGCCTTGATGTATCGTTGATCTGTTTATATAGGTAGTGGACGTGGACTCTACTAATGTAGTAGTTGGATAAAAGTGCTTGTTAAGGATGCTGCTTGTGCAATCCATTATTTGGCCCACTCGTGCAATCCAAGGTTGCTCTTTATATATGTTTGTCATTTGACAATCTCAACTATTTAATTTTAAAAGGTTTGTTAATTTTATGTTATCATGTTAATAGGTATTACAGTCTAAATTGTATTGTGATAGACTATGGCCGATTGGCCTTGATATTCATTGATGATAGTGAGATTTTAAAATGAAAAACAAGAAGATATGGAAGCAATTAGGCAATCAGTGGGTTGGTATTTTTTTATCATCTCATACATTTATTATGTTAGTTTTTATTGCATGTTATTTTATTATTATTTATATATACTTGCCATATCGCCAAGTTGCTGTTTTTAGAAATTGCCGTATCCCATATCACCGTACCCGTATCGCTGTATCAGTGTCATCGTATCGGTGCTTAGTAGGGTATCGGAGTAGGCGGCCAGGATGGAGGCGGTGATCGTTGTCGGGATGCCGGCGGAGGAGTCAGCCCAGATGCAAACGAAGTTGGATGCCCACGCAAAGCAGGACGCATGGACGAACTCGTCGGGTGAGTGATCCCACAACACTTGTCGGTCAGACATTGGTTTCATTTTGGTATGTCCGTTTGGTTGAACTATGCTATCGTTTACTTTTATTTAAAACTGTTGAATTCGAACAATTTGTATTAAATGATCGGCGTAAATGGCTTTGTATGATTTTAAGAGTCCGGATAAGAGGTATGTGGATGCACGAAGCGAAATATAAGAGACCGTTCGGATGCGTCCGTGAGTGTGTCCGGACGCGTCTGCGGACGTATGAGGGACCGGATTTATAAGACCCAGCTGTAGATGCTCTTTATCCTTCTTGGGGAGGACCAACCGACTAGATTATACTATTTCAACAACCAACAATCATCTATTTACATGCATATTAGACATAACTCGGTGTTGTTAGAGCAAGTACAATAGAGCTGAGTCAGCTGGCTATAAGGAATAAACTAATATATTTTTTGTTTAGTTAGAAGAAAGAGAAGATGAGAGAGAAGGTAAGCGGGCTCTTAGCTAAGAACCAGCTCTAGCACGCGCTGCTAGGCATTTTGTAAGTATGAAAGGTGGACCTTATAATAAAGAAGTAGTACACTTTTGCAATGAACTATTATACATGTTGAGTATAAGGTGAGCTATAGATGATATGACAATGACTTATAGCCAGCAGCTGGCTATACTATTGTACTTGCTCTTAGGAAGGCAGGGCGGCGGGGTGAGGCTTTGGTGCCAATTGTATCTGGTTTTCGCGCGGTTCCTTCTATTTAACCGAGCATCGATCTTCCTTCTTCCACAATGAAATACATGAACTCATGGAGATGGAGGTGTCCTCCAGACCAAAATGAAAACCGGCACAGTCCGTAGGCCAAAGGTGGCACTCTCAACCGGCAGCACGACGGCATATGCGAAAAAGAAAGAAGGAAAACTTGTGGGAGATGGCATCAGCGAGGGTGTGGATCTCGAGGCGCGGCAGCTGGCGTGGGGCCAGGGTGACAGCGGGCTCTTCCCACACGCACTCGGCTCGAGCAGAGCAGTCAGCCAGCAGCCGCCATCACTCCCGTCAGCCAGCTAGTCATTCGCCCAACGCAAACGCCCAAAGAACTATCCATCCTCTGCTGCTCTTCGCTTCCCTTTTGACCGAATCTTGACCGCGTTACCAAGGCCGCTGGCACGAGCTCAATTACCTTTTTTTTTTTCCCTTCTTCTGTCCGGAACTTGTTTAAGTTAAACGCACTCGCAGATAGGAACGATGGACCTATATTCGTCGCATTACTTTGTCAGCACTAGCCTCTGAAATAGAGAAACTGTCAGTCATTTTATTTTGTGGAAAACTTCCGATCTATTCATCTTTGTTTTACGGCGTGAACAGTGTTTTATTCCATAGTAAGAGGGTTACAATCGGAAGAGGATTTATGGCTCCCGGATATCACACTCCCCTATATAAATTTAGCATTAAAAACATATTAGGAAATTTCATTTTTAAAAGAAATTTGGATATGAAATCTGGGTGTCCGTTGCACACCCGTGTTCATTTTCATGAAAAATGGGTGCCCCATGGTAATGTCAGGCAAAAAAGAAAAAAATTATATGTGTAGAAAAAATAATTGGATGTAACGTTTTTCAGACAGTAATTCTTGTACCAACGATACCACGAGCACTCATTCCCCACGAAATAAACACGGGTGTATAATGGACACTCAGGTTCGAAAATCCTACTCTAAACTCGGGCTCAGCTGCTCCCGCCGACGAAAAACGTATTAGCCATATATACTCCATCCTTTTTGATTTATAGGGTTCATCTCAAAAATTTCAGATTTCCAGTATATTAGTCTCATTTTGAGTCTAAATGATTTAAAATGATTTAAGTCTCATGCCATATTTAATTTATAGAGATAAGAGAAAGAAAATAAGTGGCTACGCATGCACCTTTTTCAACATGCATCATGCAAGTCCAATGAAAGGGAAGATGCTACATTTATTGCTTCAGTATTAAATATGTGAAAAATATTTTATTGGCTAATTAAAACCAGTGCCTTCCACTCACAATTCACCTTGGTTAATGAGATTTTAGATTTAAGTCCTATAAACCGGAAAGGAGGGAGTATGTGTATACAAGGAGTACGAATCAAAGATGCCCCGTAATTTATGTTTCTTATTGTGTTTCGGTGAAATACAATCATTCAACTATATCCATCGTGAAAATAATTAACTGAGCGAAACTCCAACTGGCCGATCCATTTTGTTCGCGCGTGTTTGTTTGGGTTGCCGCGGACAGAAAACACGACCCAACGCGCCGATTCAAACGGACGTGCATTTATTTTTTGTCCGCCCGCGACCCATTCCAGAATCATATTTGGGTCGGATTTGCATCGGCGCGGACACGATACGAATGCCCACCCTTCTTTTCCCTTGGCCCGCCAGTCGAGGGCATGTATGTCATTCTCCTCTTCCCCTTCCCCTCCAACTCTCCCATTCGCCCTGCCTCCCACTACCGACGTTCACTACCGTCGTTGTCGCCAGTCAACCGCCTGTAGACTCACCCTCCCGGCAACCTCATGTCCTGTCATCGCCTTCACCGCTGCCCAGCTCCATTACTTTGTCTCGATGGGGGCACGAGGCTCCTCACCGGTTGGATTCTTCCATGACACCCACAAGCTGTTCGATGCTTTGCCCGAAGGTACAAATGGATTCCGACCACGAGTTTTTTTTACAACGTTCTTTGTGATTCAGATGGTTCTTCAACCGACGACGAAGAGATCATGGCAGCTGCGTTAGTCGTCCATGACCATCTTAGTATGGAGCGACCGCATTTTAGGGGCTCCATACAGGCACTAGCGGAGCCTCTTGGAGGCCAAAGGAGGTCATGACCCCCCTTCCAAGAGTGAATATATTTTTTATTTTTATATATTAATCATTTTATAAATTTTATCAGTGAAGTATGCTGATTCTAGAGCATTAAATCGATTAACAGGAGGATATATATATACGTGCATACTGGTACCTAAAACAGCTTGTTGATTTTTCTTTGTGTGAGTCGGACCTGTTTTCAAGCACATTTTTCTTTTGGTTCAAATTTTGCCCCCCCCCTTAATTGTGTGTCACGCTCCGTCACTGCATACGTGGGCACATACTGACACTGAATCACAACCGAGAGAGTGGTCATTTCCTACTCTGAAAGGACTACTTTGAGACCATAAACGCACTCTTCAAACATCACATGTTCCGACGCGCATTTTTGTATGGGTAGGCATGTGTTCAACCGTATTCGGGAGGGGATGGTCGAGTACGATAACTATTTCGAGTGTAGGAGAGATGCCCTTGGAAATATTGACTTTTCTTCTTATCAGAAATGCAATATTGTTATTCAGATGCTTGCATTCGGAGTTCCGAGTGATCTCATTGACGAGTATGTCAGAATGAGTGAGTCCACATGTCTTGAGTCCATATATAGGTTTTGCAAAGCTGTCATAGTTGTGTTTGGATCGGAGTACTTGAGAGAGCCAACTGCTGCTGGTACAACACGGTTGTTGGTGATGAATGCTAGCAGGGGGTTCCTGGGGATGCTTGATAGCATTGACTGTATGCACTGGAAGTGAAAAAACTGTCCCTCTGCTTGGCAGGGCCAATATAAAGACCATGTCCAAGCTTGCATTCTCATACTTGAGGCTGTGGCTTCCCAAGATATATGGATTTGGTACTCTTTCTTCGGCATGGCCGGAGCTCACAACGATATCAATGTGCTCGAGCGCTCTTCGGTATTTGTTAGGATGGCAGAAGGCAATTGCTCGAAGGTCAATGTTGAGATCAATGACCACCATTACACCAATGGATACTATCTAGCTGACGGTATTTATCTGTAGTGGTCTACTCTTGTGAAGACAATCTCCAACCTCGTATGAGAGAAGAAAAAGAGATTTGCCCAAGAGCAAGAGAGTGTTCGCAAAGATGTAGAGCGTGCCTTTGGCGTCCTTCAATCTCGATGGGGTATCGTTCGATATCCTGCTAGAACTTAAAGCATCAAAAAGTTGTGGAAGGTATTGACAACTCGTATGATCACACACAACATGATCCTAGAGGATGAACGTCGAGAACGTCTCTCTGATCAATAGTTTCAGTTTCGGGGGGACACTGTTTTGCATGAGCATGTAGAAGGGGCAACGTTCGCATAGTTTGTCGAGTTTCATCGTAAGATGCATGATTGAAAAACTCACATACAAATGGACAAAACGTAAATAAATTCCGTGTCCGTTTGAATCGTGCAGTTGAAGATGCTCTGAAATACTGAGTACATGGTATTTCTTCCAAGTCGCAAAAGAAAGATGGTATTTCGACCGTACTGTACACGTGGATCCCCGTACATGCCGGAGAGTACGATCTCTCGTTGTCTCCCACCGGCATGCCCCCCAAGCATTTGCATTTACGCGCGCCCGTCCAAGAGAAAGAATGAGAACGAGAAACGGAAGCGGAGGAGGGAGTAGAAAGCAGGAAGCAGCGTCCAAACCCAACCTTCCCATCCCATCCCATCCCATCCATCGTCTTCCCCTCCCTCCCTCCCTCGACACGCCACACAACCAAAACAAAACAAACCAAACCAAACCGAACGGAACCGAACCGAAAAGCAGAGCGAGCCCAGCCAAAAGGAGAGGGGCAGGGGCGCCTCCCTCATAAGCGGAGGGGCGGAACCCCCCACCCACCAGGAATAGCCGGCCGGGCGGGCGGAGGAGGAGGAGGGGTGGCAGGGGGATGGGGAACGTGACGTCGTCGGTGGCGGCGCGGCTGGCCTTCTTCCCGCCGGAGCCGGCGACGTACGAGGTGGCGGCGGCGGAGGGCGGGGGCGGGGCGCTGCGGATGACGGGGGTGCTGCCCGACGCCGACGTCGACGTGCACGCGCTGCCCACCAGGGCCGGCACGCGCGTCGTCGCCGCCTTCTGGCGGTACCCCTCCGCCCGCCTCACGCTGCTCTACTCCCACGGCAACGCCGCCGACCTCGGCCAGATGCTCGGCCTCTTCATGGAGCTCCGCTCCCACCTCCGCGTCAACATCATGTGGTCAGCCTCACCCACCCCACCCCCTCTCTCCCCCTCTCCCGCCTCTAGTTTCCCTCACACGGCCGCGTCATGCTCCTGCATTCACCTGCCGCCTTCAGGATCAACATCCTTAAAAAAAATCACCAGTCAAACAAACATTCGTCGATATCCGGCAGCTCCTCTGCACAGCTCCCTTCCGATTGGATTTGGCAGGCTGTTGGCGGTCGTATTCCTCGCAATATTCCGTATCTGGAATTTTTTCTGGTTCGGTTCCAGGAGGATTTAATCGGAGCTTCACCTTTGTCTGCTGGTCACCCAACCGTGAATAAACAATGAATTAGGTGGCGTTTGGAATTTTTTCATTGACCAGGAGAAGATCTGCTGGATCGCTCCCCTGCTTCCATTTTATTTTTAGTTTGATTCAGAGACAATTTGGGTTTTGCTTCTTGGTGAACATAGTCTGCTCCAACCATATCCTATCCTAGTCACAATTCCGAGGTAATAGAAAGAAGAAAGAAACATTTAGTCACCTGCCTTTGATTAGTACCAAGTCTGATGTTAATTAATCTGAAGAGCAGGTCCCAGGTTTTTCAACGGCTTCAATTATTGTACAACGCCTGTACTAGATCATCAGGTTCTGCACTGATGCTGACGATTGCTCCTATGGGCGTTATTCTGCTGTTGTTGCTTTCAGCAATGGCAGTCAGTTAGTCTTGTTATTAGTGGCCATCGATCTGCCAATGACTATGAGCGTTCAGACGTCACCGTGTATGTGGCATAGATGCATTGTAAGGCCATTTGGTGCTGTGTTCTATAAGGAATCGAAGATTTGAGAGTGCCGAGTATTATAGTAGTATGCCATTGTTCCCTTGTGGTGGTTGCACTGCAGATGACAACCTGCATGTTCCCTTTGGTGGGCACTCCAATAAATCTTGGAAATTCGCGGTTTCTATGGGATATTGTGAGATCTCATATTCATGAGATTTCTTGTCTGGTGGATCTTGTTGAGGCCTACTGCTTGACTTTTGAGGCTTTTGAGTATTTTACACCAACTGAAAAGTAGTTTCTAGCCGAATCTGATGGGACTGTTATTTTTCTTTACACCAATGAATGTAGGAAAGCTGGACCGTTATGTTAAAAGTCCTATCCTGGGATTTTACTCGGATGAATCTACTAAATCTGTTTACTTGTTTTTTTCGTGTAGCTATGACTATTCAGGATATGGGGCCTCTACAGGAAAAGTAAGAACCCGAATTCCCAAGTAATTATAAGAACTCGAACGCGATTCTCTTGTTGCTTAAATCTGCAGTTAAACTGTCTTTTTTGTAAGGTCGCATTCCTGCATACATTCTGAAAATTTTGTGATCATGATGTTTCCTGTATATGATAGTGCCACATTTTCATCAATTACTGACAACTATTGGATTGCATTGGGCCCTATCCTTTTCTCATAATCAACTTTGTGTTCTTCGATAGGTGTGTGGACACCCTTTCTTAAAAGCAAATAATAATTATTAGGCACTCCTATCTTTGTTGGCCTCATCTATAAAAGGACATCGGCAAATGGTTGGTCATGCTTTTTCATTCATATGCACTACAAACACCCCAAAAGTCATACTCGCTTTCTGCTATTCTAGTCCATGATGTTACCTTTGTTCTGGTTGTCATCCTTTTCACAAAGTTGCTAAAGTAAGGGACCAACAGCCCCAACTTATCGGTAATCGGTCCCTACTCAAAACCTTCCTTTGGCCAATCAGATAATGACCTAGCATGTGTGCTTGTTCCCATATGCAATACATAGCTTTGTGAACTGTTGTGCATTTACATGGGAGACAATTGGAGTTATATAACAGAATAAATGATAGTAGACACGTTCATGTGTATGCACTTAGATTAGGTAGCTGAGTGGTACTTACATTTTTCCTTGTGTGGAATACATAACCTAACTACACTCCTTTTTTCGCTCTTGTTTTCCGCTTCAAAAGCCATCGGAGTATAACACGTACTACGACATAGAGGCTGTCTATGACTGTTTGAAAAAGGAGTATGGAATAGGGCCAGAGGAGCTGATCCTGTATGGGCAATCAGTTGGAAGCGGACCGACGTTGCACTTGGCCTCACGTTTGGAGAAACTAAGAGGGGTCGTCCTTCACAGCGGTATTCTGTCAGGCATACGCGTTTTGTATCCAGTGAAAGTGACACTTTGGTTTGATATCTTCAAGGTAGGTCTGGGTTATACGCTTTTTCACTTTGGTTCTGAAATACCGGTCGTTTATTCTCCTAATCATCACCTTACTGCCAATGTCTGCAGAACATCGACAAAATAAAGCAGGTCGAATGTCCAGTGCTGGTTATACATGTGAGTAGGCACTCACTTACTACCTTTTGCATTAATGTACAGTCATCTTTTTCTCATAGCAAGTCTATGTCATTGATTTGTGTATTTTGATGGAACTCCTATGATTTTGTGCCTTCCAATAAAAGAAGCTTATGTTCTCAGCCTTTGAAACTACAAAAATAGATTAAAAAAACATATGATAGTTCCCACCACAAGGACTTGTTGGTGGTGTCCTGAACTACTGATGCATATGGACAGTCTGTGTTTATTGGTGTCCCCTATGAAGCCTGTTCAGAATGCAGACTCAAATATTGTATTTAAATGCCTAATTAACTGAAGTTCAAAATGTTTGTAGTTTCATTATCTTTGTGCCAATACTCAAGATTATGATATGCTTTATGGTCACTCCCAGCTGGGTCTTTGCTTGATCTGGACTTTGCTGAAACACATTTCAGGGCACGGCGGACGACATTGTCGACTTCTCCCACGGCAAGCGCCTATGGGAGCTAGCGAAGGAGAAGTACGAGCCGCTGTGGGTGAAAGGCGGCGGCCACTGCAACCTGGAGACGTACCCCGAGTACATCCGGCACCTGCGGAAGTTCGTGAACGCGATGGAGAAGCTGGCGAAGGAGCGAGCGGCAAAGGCGCCCCAGGTACCGCCGTCGTCCTCGTCGAGCATGGCCGAAGCGAAACACAACAAGTGCTTGAGATTCGGGAAGTGACCGTATGACCCTTGACCATGTATGTCAGCTCTCGCTAACTGTGCCGTTGCTCGCGTATAGACACTGATGATCTGACGGAGGAACCGGAGAAGCCTGTCGCGGCGGACGGCGGTCTCCCCGTCAGGCTCCGATGACATGACACCGTGGGGGTGGTGGGGGGAAGTGCAACGGCCGGCGTCGCTGCCTGTCGCGGGTTCAGGATTTTAGACAGGCTCCATGGCTGGAATGCGCTGGAGATGACTGAAGAGAAGTGATGCAGCCTAGTGGAGGAAGCACGCAGGAGATCATATATAGCCTGTTGTTGTTGGGTAGTGTTCAGTTGGGGCTCTCTCCTTTTTCCTTTTTATTCAGCCTGTGTATTAGTTGATGTGCAAAGAAGTATCCGTCACTCCTAATTGATTGCAAAGTGCGTTGCGTGCTGTCAGGCAGTGGCATTTAGGTGTCCCAGTTCATAGTTTCAGTTCCATTTTGGGATGCTTCTTGGTTGGGTCGCTGTGCTCATATAACAGCAGAGCCAACACGACGCAGAGGCCTGCCTGCACGGCCAATTCTGAGAACAAAAACAAAGCGAACTTTGATTCGGTGCACACTCCCATTAGAAAAGTTTACAGATTTTGATGTAGATTAAAGGTGGATATTACTCACTCCATTTCTAAATAATTTTTTTAAAGGTTTTATTAAAAGACTATATACGAATGTATATAGACATACTTTAAAGTGTTGATTCATTAATATGATTTGATAGAAGGTAGAGCATCTCCAGCCGCGCCCCAACAGGCCCTCTTCAGGTCATTTTTTTTGTCAGCGAGTGGAAAACGGCCCAACCGTGTTCCCATGAGCCTTTTTGCCGGTTAGGGTCGAAATTGGCCCCGGCGGTCTCAGCCCGAACCCAACGCGCTCGGGGGGGGGGGGGGGGGGGGGGGGGAGACGTCGACGGAAGGAAAAACGACGCGCCGGGCCCCTGTCAGGCGGGAAAAGGCCTTCTCTTCTCTGGAACCGCCCCTCGCGCACAACACCTTTCGCCACCGTGCCAATTCCGGCGTCGCCCCCCTCCCCCCCGCTTCTTTGCGAGTTTTCCCGGCGCTCCGGACACGCGTCCGCCACACCCGCCAAGTGTTCGGCGATTTGCCTGGCCGATGGACTTCGACGACGAGGAGTCGTTCGCAGCGCTAGTGGAGGAGGAAGTCGATGCCGACGCCCAGGATGAAGAGCACCTCATGGTCCTCGCCTCTCTGGCCGGCCTGTTCGCGAGCAATGCAGGGCCACGACGAGGTGGCTCGGTGCCGGGCAGGCCGAAGGCAAAGCAGAGGCATTGAATGGAAATCTATTGCTTGCTCTATGCCGACTACTTCGCACACACTCCTCTGCACGACGACAAAGTATTCCGGCGCCGTTATCGTATGAGCCGAAAACTCTTCCTCAGGATTGTGAATTCCATCAGGGAGTTCGACAACTACTTCAAGTGCAAAAAGGATTGCATCGGCACACTTGAATTCACCTCGCTCCAGAAGTGCACGACAACTATGAGGATGCTTGCGTAAGGAGCTCCCGTTGATATTTTGGAAGACTATGGACGCATGGCCGAGTCCACCACCATTGAGTATTTCTACAAGTTCTGCAGGGTAGTGGTGACAGTTTTTGGTCCTCAATTTTTGCGATGACCCAATGCTGAAGACACTACTCGGATATTAGCATAAAATGTAGAAAGAGGATTTCCTAGGATGCTTGGAAGTATCGACCGCATGCATTGGAAATGGAAAAACTATCCATTTGCTTGGCAAGGGATGTACAAAGGCACCAAAGAAGGTTGAAGTGTGGTACTTAAGGGAGTGGGCACACATGACCTTTGAATTTGGCACTCCTTCTTTAGTCTGCCAGGAACTCACAATGACATCAACGTACTGCGGTGCGCAAATGTCCTTGCCAAGCTTGTTGAAGGTCATGCTCCTTCGGTTAACTATGAGGTCAATGGACATCACTACAACAAGGGATAATACCTAGCAGATGGCACCTATCCGAGATGGTCGACATTCATGAAGGCTATCTCAAATCCTACACCAGGAGGCAAGCACTCCTATTTTGCCAAGCGTCAAGAAGCTTGCAGGAAGGACATCGAGCGGGCATTTGGTGTGCTTCAATCTCGTTTTGCTGTTGTCCGGTATCCCGCTCAGACTTGGTCGAAAGATCAAATGTGAAAAGTCATGACTTGCTGTGTTGTCTTGTAAAACATGATCATTGAGAGCGAGCAGGAGGACCCAGTGTTTGACACTGAACCATATTACATGCAAGGTCCTCTTGCCCAAGTTGATCACCAGCTACCGCCAACCTGAACTGCCTTCCTCAACATGCATCAGGAGATCCGAGACCCACAGTGCATCAACAACTGTAGCAAGATTTGATGGAGCACCTATGGAGGCTGAAGGCAAACGCCTAGCTCAATTTTTGATTTGTATTAAGTTGTTAAACTATTTTTGATTTGTATTGATTTCTGTGATGAACTATGTGATAAATTTTTTATTGTTATTCAATTTATGCTGAAGAATGCAGAACATGGATCAAAAGTGGTCCAAATTTGCGTCGAAACTGGGCCGAAAGCGAACGGCTGGGAAGAATTTCAGTCGATCAACCTCTGGGGGCGAATGGTTGGAGATGTTCTTATCCATTTCGATAAAAAAAAGGATATTTTGCATCCAAATCAATCTATTCGATACGATTTGATCTCCAGGCTAATATGGCGATAGCATAAGTAACTTTAAGGTTTGTGGTTCGTGTAAACTTTTAGGTAGTGTACAATAAACTTTGTCACTTGAGAAGCTTGGTGAGTAAAACAATTTTCTATTCTTGTAGGAACAATGAATCATCCATTGGTATATCACATATTCACATGAGAAGTGGTAGCTGGTTTACAGCAGAGTATTCAACAGAGAAGAATTTCCGTCGATCAACCTCTCTGATCAGCCGATTGCAACTAACTAGCTGTAGGAGGTGCCCTGGCACTGGCAGTCTTCTTCCCCTGGAGAAAAACAGGTCAAAACGCACTACATCAATCTGAACTCCGTGCTGTTCACAAGCAAGTATATGTTGTCCAGATAGGTTTACTCTGCCTGCATACCTGGCGCTGGTTCCTTCTGCCCGGGGTGGCGATGTGTACTGGGCGGCCGTGCTCGTCGTAGAGTAGGAGGCCGCTGAACCGCGGCAGCTCGCACCGCATCCCCATCAGTATCCTCCTCTGCCACACCGGCCGCCCCGGCGTCATCGCCGCCGACGCCGGCGTCCCGGGCACTATCAGCGGCGACGCCGTTGTCGTCTGCGCCGTCGGCAGCGTCCCGTACCGCCCCGGCGCCATCGGGGCCCCTCGGCTGATCGCCGTCTTGAGCGTGGACGATGGTGCACCCGGCTCGACCCCAGCGCTGCTTCTGGCACCCAGCCGAGGAGCCTGAGCGCAGGAGACCATCCTGTCCGGCGCGTCCGCGCCTTGCTGCCGGCACCTGTCGTCGTGCCTCCCGCTCGCCGCCGCCTTGGCGGGCGGTTTCTGGGGCTGCGATCGGCCGGAGTCCCGCACCCGGAGCACCAGCGGCTCCGGCCGGCGGTCGCCCTCGCCTCTGACGACGAACAGCGCCGTCGGGGTGCTGCGCCTCGGCTCCGGGTGCCGGTTCCTCGCCCTCCGCCGCAGCACCGACGCGCACAGCCCCATGGTGTCTCCGGCCACTCCGGTAGCTTCGGGTCAGGGGTTTTAGTTAGATTAGATAGACGGGCCGGTGCCTGACCATCCGCTTATCCATCTGCATTTGCGTTGGTTGCTTTCTTTAAGGTGGCAAGCAAAGCAAGCGGGTGGAGTGAGCTCGGCCGGGAAGTAAACGGAGGGAAGGGATCGAAGGAAGGTTTCGTCGCCGGTGATCTTTTTTAGCGAGTTGCTTTGCCAGCGGAGCAAGCCAAAGCATTGCCCGTTGCTTGTCTAGGCGAGGGCCTACGCGTGTGGCGTGGTCGGCCGGTGTTTCGCGGGCTCGCGGCCGCCGGTCGGCCCGCCGCCGTCCTTCCGAGAGTGGCTTTGGTTGCATTCCTTCATTTCCTTCCTCGTGCCTTTCTTGCATGTGCCGCCCAAGTTTGGTAGCGTTTTGCATGTAAGTCGTACGTACGGTGGTCGGCGTTTCCTGGTCTTGTACAACCTCAAACTAGAAACTACCACCAAAAAGTCTAAAACACAACCTTGAACTATGATACCCTCTACTCCCTTCATTCCTAAATATAAGTTTTTTTTACAGATTTCATTATAAGACTAACTGAGTGAATCTATACTCTAAAATATATCTATATACATTTGTATATAGTCTCTTGATAAAATCTCTAAAAAAGACTTATATTTAAGAACGGAGGAAGTAGTTTATAGCCCTCGACTTTTAAAACCAGACAAAAATCGACCCTGGGTGGTTCTTGACTGGTTTTGACCAGTCAATCTCCTAGTCAGCGCCAACTCATGCGCCACGTCACCATGCTCCTGAATTGAAAATATGCTTGTTTTTTTATCCATTTGGCAAAACTTCTTGAAATTTTCGCAGATTGAATACAGAGGGGTTTTCTGGTTTTTCGAGACTTTTTTCCTGTTTTTTCTGAAAACCTTTTTTAAAGGGTTGTGTGAAAACATTCTGGGCACCTAGAAATCATCCAGAAAACTTTAAATGTTTTCTAACAAACCCACACAACCCTTATCTTCAATTTGGGAAAGTTTCAATAATTCTGCCAAGTATGAAAAATAGAGAGAAAAAAAATCAAATTTGAGTCATTTTGGGTCAATTTGGACCGAAAACAAAAACTTTCCAGAAAAATCTAAAACAATTCTGAAAAATTCTCACAACACTTATATTATATCTGGGAAATTTTCAACGAGATTTTTGAAGTACAAAAACACAAGAGAGAAATTCAAATTCAGAGCCAAAACCCTAAAAATTCTCTCTTAATATTCACAACCCTTATATTCAATCTGCGAAAGTGTCTAAGAACTTGTGCTCAATGAGTAACAAAATACAAACTTATTTCAAATTCAGGAGCATGTTGAATTGGTGTATGAATTGGTGTTGGCTGGGAAGTTGACTGGTCAAAACCGGTAAAAAACAATCAAAAACCAGCCAAGAGTTGTTTTTTCGTCCGGTTTTGAAAACTGAGGGTTGTAAACTAGACGGTTCCGCAGTTCAGTGTTGTGTTTTAGACTTTAGTGTTAGTTTGAGGTTGTCATATGAACTTCTCTCTTAATATTAAAATCCTTTGGAAGCTATGGATTATTTTTTGTGGGGCTAAGCTATGGGTTAATTTGATAGAACTACATTACATTATCTTGAAAGGAAGTTGAGAGAATATCTATGATCAAAGAAACTTTGGGCAGGGGAAGAAGCAATGACACCTTTTTGAGCTTGAGTACCAGTGATCCTGTTTTCTCAAAAAAGGAAAAAGAAAAACAGAAGTCATATTTCAAAGTTACAAAAAAATCTGAAAAAAAATCACGCCTGTTCAAATGTATGTATACTAAACGCGTATAAATTTTCATGATGAAACATACCGACACGCACGCTAAAAAAGGGCAAAAATCATGTTTAAAACAGTGAACAGTGTGTGGTCAGCAATTTAATCTTTTTTGTGCAGCTCACATGCTAATATATCCCATGAAAATTATAAACATATACTAGTATATATCCATATGAACATGTAGAATTGTTTTCAAATTTCTTTAAAACTTCTAAATGTGCCTTTTGATTTTTTAACAAAAAGATGAGTTTATTGGAGCTCGAGCATACAAATGCCGCACTCCAGGGAAAGCAGAAACCAAAGAAACATATGAATGGCTTGACACTCGGTTTCGGCAACGTCCCAATGACAATGGAGAAGCTACGGTTAAGTCCTTGATAGAAAAGATTTTCAGTTTAAAACTTCATCATATCATGGTAAGTGTAGAGATGCACTAGTTTTATTTACAGTTTTCTTTCTGGAAATGCACGAGTGTACCATGTTCTTAAGAACCAGTTGCTCTTGCATGCCTTCTATTCTTTCGATTTCGAGCTCTCCGTAGATCCATCACTATCGTTCTTGTCCTCTACCCTTGTTTCAACTTCCACCTCCGCATCGACTGCAACAGCTTCACCGTTGTCCACCACATTCTCGGTGACATGCTCCTCCACCTCGATGTCGGGTTTCTTCTTGTCCCCTGGTTTCAGCGACACGTGATGAAAGGTCTCCTGGATCTTCCCAACGCCTTTCTCCACGGGCTCCATCGCCTGCGAGATGGTTAGGGCCACATCCTTGACAACCTACGCAAGAAGAAGCAAGTAACCAGTCAGAAAACCCAGATAATTCAGGCTCTGCAACCTACCGAAATTCTGACACATGTCAAGCACTTTACATGGTGTCCACCACCGAGGACGACATCCTCGACGCTCTCTCTAATGCTTGTTCCTGGAGTCTTGACATTTGTCTCTTTCTGCTCCATGGTGGCCGGCACCGCATTGCTGTTGTTATCGACATCCACCTTCACCTCCATTTTACTTTCCTCACGGGTCACCTCCCCGTGCTCGCTGTCCTGGACTGGGATGTGCTGGTACGGCTCCACGCCGAAGACAAATGCATGTGCGATGGCTGCGATAGCCATCTAAGACAAAGCAATTTCGCTTTACTGCATAAAAGATTAACATGGCTCTCAATCAACTCAAAAGATTTACCTATTTACCTCAATACAAATCAGGAAGTCTTGAATCCCATTTTGCACCTTGCCCTCCTTTGGCACGAGCCCCGTATGGCAGATGATGGTGATTCCGATTCCCTGCCACCAAGTGGCGAATACAATGGCCTTAAAACTTATGAACTTGGCTAGCGGCCTTATTGCCTGTAGCCTTTCATGTGTTGCATTGTAAAATTTCACCAGACAGTACAGTGCCCATGTCTGGCTGAAATTTATGACAAGAGCGATGTAAGGGTATCTGCGTATTACAACATGACATGCTTTTAGCGAAAACGAATTGAACTTCTCTCCCATTTCATAAATTCAGACATCTCACCATTTTAGATATCAAAACGAGAAAGAAAAAAAATGAGATAGTTACCCATAGTTCCACTTGAATTCACCATCTCCATATGCTCCAAAAAGCTCCAAGACGAATGCCAGGAAAGCACATAATGTCTTTAGAATCATCTGAAATGGTGTTGAGGAAGGATATATCATCCACGTCGTCAACTCGTCATTGACCAGTTTCAGGTGAGAACATTCCAAAATGTACTACTTACATATTGCACAAGGCCGAATTTTATAATTGTGTATAAGCTCTGCCCCAGTGCATTAGGATCGCAAAAGAAGTCACGCAGTCTACTGTGATTACGATATTTTGCCTTCTCTTGACTCTCAAGCAACTGTTCACTTAGCTCTTCCATTCTTTCCTTTTCAAGCAGGCCAACAACCTGCCGTTCTCCCCCTAAAAGAGTTAAGATTTCAACTTCCCAAATTCTTAATACAGTAAGGTATCATGAATTTTGACAACAGGATCAGAGAGGTGATGGAGTTAATTTTGAATATATTTAATTAGCCAAAATTTGCTCCATAAGACTGTAAACATGTATAAATATGAAAATAGGACGCAATGTCCATGCAATTTACCGCTGTTAATTATGGAAAATTTAATTCTCACATATTATTGGGTCCATTCCTGTGGTCATATAGAAGAAAATAAGATTACCCAGGCATGCAACCAAGTATCGTCCAAAGGCATACAAAGCAAATGCTTCATAACAATTCCGCAATATATCACAGGCCAAGGAGAATTCCGAATGGTACAGCGATATTATCTGGGGAAAAGAAATCAAATATCAAAAATGGGATAACCATACAGGTCAACATTTCAATAAAAAATGGAACAAAATCTTCAGGCAGGCAAAAATAAAATGCTCAAAGAAACCATGATAGTACGGTGTTTCTTCTTACAAGTTCATGATTCTATTATATAACTGATCGTTTTTAACACTTCCAACATTTTGATATGAAAATGATAGTAGCTATTTTTCTGAAGCCAGCAATTCCATAGCACATTCAGCATTCCAGCATTCACATTTTGCTTGCTTTTACACATCTACTGGTTGCTGCATTGTACCCCAACAGTTATTCAACCAATTCCAACAAGTCTGGGCTCAAACTTACAGATTCAGACGCGTATACAGGCACCATAAAAAGGACAGCTATGATCCACTTCTGCTCCTGCAGAACCCTCGTCGAGATAAATTTGTTCAGTCAGGAGAACAATGCCAAAGTTATAAACATTGACTACGCTGGAGATATTTGGTCCACCAACAGAAAGAGGGGACACTGCGACATGAACCCGCCACTCACCGCAGGGTTTCTGTACGATCTAAGGTGCTGCAGTATAAGCCAGAGCGAGATGAGCAGCGCGACGAGCACGAACCCGGCTCCGATGAGCACCGCGGGTGTGTGGAGGTTCCTGTAGAACCCCTGGAAGCTAGAGGATTCATTCGATGTCATCAGCTCATCCCACGTTCACTGATCCCTGAAAGAAAATTCAACTTGATCGGACACTCTGCTCTCAGATAAAGAATTTGTTATCTGAAAAATGCACGAGGAGAGAAACTTATAAACTGATTCTGACTGCCCCATTGCTGCCCAGGTTTATGTTATATCTGATTTGCTGAACGAATGGATAGGTGGATTTGTGCCAAATTGCAGTGAATCAGTCATCAACAGGCATGTATGTATAACGATATGATATGAGGTTTCGGTCCAGAAGAAATGAGGACTTTTTCACTGTTCTGATCTTAATCTGAAACTACAGCACAAAATGAACTCTGTACGAAACTATTTCATGATTTGACCCTTTTAGAAACGTCATAACCCGTGGCGTTGCTGCTGCACGTAGAAACGCCGGCGTTTCTGCTCCACATTTACACGCCTAACTAGCTCGCGTTGCAGCCCACATAGAAACGCCAGTGGCTCTGGCGTTGCTACCCAGGCGGCAAACGCCATGAACCATGGCGTTTTAGTGGTGGACCCCACTTGCTCGGTGAGAGTGGAACCAGCTGCCTCCCTGCTGTCCGCTAGCGTGTCTCGGGGCTCGGAGAAGACAATGGCGACACGAAGGCCCTGTTTGGATACTCTAACTCGGTTAGAGTTTAGAGTTAGATTCTAACCCTGGACTAACCCTAAACTAACTCTAACCAAAGAGGTGTTTGGATGGAAGGGTTAGATTGACAATAAATGCACCTTTTCCAATCATTTGGCTCCTTTATCAAGGATTTGGTGTGGTGGAGGTAAAGAGAAAAGTAACTTTTTGTGGGCCCAACCCAACTCTAACCCAAATAAGCACCTCTTGGATGAGTTAGTTTTTTGGGTGGGTTAGATGCATCTAACCAACTCTAACCCTCCCTGTTTGGATGTTTTAGGGTTAGATTGGTCCAATCTAACCAACTCTAACTCTAACTCATGCATCCAAACAGGGCCGAAGAATATATCGGGTTTGGTGGCGACTGCTAGCCCAGGTGAGCAAGCATGGTAACCACGTGCTGTGTAGTCGAGTCCAGCTAGGACCCCAAACAATTCCCACGCCTATCTACCTCTATAAAAACTAGTGCTAGATCCGGCAGACCTTGACACAAATAACAGCACACACAAGGCATAAGCAGTGAGTGAGTGCATCCACCTTCGATCAGCTATATTCTGCATCGATCTGGTCATGGCAGTGAGTGAGTGAGCGACTCGTACGGGTGGTAGGTGGTGGGGGCGAGTAGGAGAGAATGGTTTTAATATTTCTGCCCGCGTGAGCATTTAATGGACGGGTGGATGGATGGCTGGTCTTCGTCTCTCTCCTCTCGGCAGAGGGTGGAGTGTTGAAGTCGCCTCGCAGACTCGCATGATATCAATGAAGCTCCCTCTTCTTCTCTCCTCTCGGGCAATGCGCAAAAGACTGTCAAGCCCATCAAATCGCAATTGCTCCGATGGACAAAAGACGTGCTATATCTTGGCATCCTACCAGCTCACGAATGAATGGGAGGAAGCGGTTGCGCAAGGCTCGAAAGAAAAGAGGAGCCATATTTGCGGTGAAATTAGAAGCAATCAAGCGACCCAGGATCCAGGTTTGTTCCCCTTGTCTTCCTCTCCCTCCCTGCGGTTTTGGCGTGTTTGATTTTGAGGGATCGTGTATCGTGAGTTTGGATCTGGCTGGGGATAATGGAGGGGGAGAGGGTGCGGTTTGGGTGTGCCGGGTGCAGTGGCGGAGCTAGCTCCCGTCGACCCCGGTCAGCTGCCCGGGCAGAGCCAAGGATACACTGAAAACAAGCAGTTCGTGAAAGATTTAGGCCCCCTTGTTTGGGCTACAAATTTCTGGCAATCAGCTATGGCTTGGATTCTAGAGAATCAACTGTGGCTGTGGATTTTGGGAATAAAAAACTGACTGTTTGTTTACTCAGCTGTAGAAAAATCATATTAGTTCACACACTTTATAATACTGGTTTCGCCTGCCAAACGTCTATACTCGTTCCGTTTCCAACTCTTTTAATAATGGCTTGCTTTAGCAGCTCAATCCCTTTGAGTACACTACGACAAGCATATGAAATTCCATTATGGTACTCAACTTGTAAAACAAATGAATTAGGATAGTATCTTGCCTTTATAGTAAAACAGCTTTGAGTTTGCATTTGTAAGCAGTCGCCATCCTTGTTTCGCCAGCATAGCAAGATTGAAGGTATATAGGTATTTATTAGTTTTTCCCAGCTGACCCAATGTATCTTGCTTTCTTTGTCTTGTTGTGCCCATCAATATTTACTTATCATAGTATTTATTTCCTCGCACTCCTTCTACTACATGCATTGTATATGTGTCCCCTTCTGGCATGATGAACAATTCTTTCCAACCGTAATTGGTATTTGCTTGTTCATATTAATGAAGATATGTCCTTGACACAGCTGAAGCAACAGATTCAGCCAAGGAGCCTGAGCGATTCATGTTCTTCCAGTCGCCTCCGATAGCTGATGATGAACCGTTGGGTTTGTTCCTTTTTTCAACATTACTGTTTTTCTGCTAAAATAAAAAACAACTGTATGCATTGCCTCCAAATGAGTGGTTCTGATACGTATAGGTGTATAGGTGTCTAGCAAATATGGACAGAAATCTTAGGACTCTGGTATAGAATCATTAAGCTGATATTAACTCCCAACTTCTTTACTTTTTTTTCTGTTAAAAGAAAACAAACTTAGTGCATTGCCTTTAATATTGCCTCTGTTTTATATATATAGGGTTCTACATCAACAAGTATGGGGGGAAAGGGTAAGCAGGAAGACAATATTTGGCATGCGAAACCAGTATAAAAAGTAAAGCATTATAAAAAGAGTTGGAAACGGAACGAGTATAGACATTTGGCATGCGAAACCAGTATTATAAAGTTTGCGAACTAATATAATTCTTCTACAGTTGAGTAAACAAACAGTCAGTTTTTGATTCCAAAAATCCACAACCATAGCTGATTCTCTAGAATCCAAGCCATAGCTGACTGTCAGGAATTTATAGTCCAAACAAAGGGGGCCTAAATCTATCACGAACTGCTTGTTTTCAGTGTATCCTTGGCTCAGCCCCGGCAGCTGACCGGGGTCGACGGAAGCTAGCTCCGTCACTGCATCCGGCACATCCAAACCGCACCCTCTCCCCCTCCATTATCCCCAGCCAGATCCAAATTCACGATACACAATCCCTTAAAATCAAACACGCCAAAACCGCAGAGAGGGAGAGGAAGACAAGGGAAACAAACCTGGATCCTGGGTCGCTTGATTGCTTCTAATTTCACCGCGAATCTGGCTCATTTTTTCTTTCGAACCTTGCGTAGCCGCTTCCTTCCATTCATTCATGAGCTGGTAGGATGTCAAGATATAGCATGCCTTTTATGCATCGGAGCAATTGCAATTTGACGGGCTTGACAGCCTTTTGCGCACTGCCCAGAGAAGAAGAAATGATAACACAATGAGATGCAGAGTATTGACATCTGTAGAAGGAAAAACAGAGCACATCGAGAAAGGGAAGTAAAGTTTTACCTAGGAAGAACCTGACAGACAGCTCCGGGGAGCTCACCGCGGCCACGATGGGATCAGTAAGGAACCGGTGGCACCGCCGCAGGAACTGCTCCGGTTTGCCGTCAAAGTCACCCCTCAGGCCGCCGCAGCTCGGCCGCCGTTCGACGAGAGACCACCGAGAGGAGAGAGGCGCTGCAGGCTCGGGGACGGAGATGAAATGGGCACCTCACGTCCGGCGCCCGCCGCCTGATCTGCCGCCGCCGCCGCCGCCGCGAGAGGAGAGTCGAGATAGGAAGTTTGCTGAAGAGGTCAGCGAGGGACCCCCTGTCCCCGGCTGGAGATGCAGCCATGCATGCAGCGCGCGGCGTCGCCCGCCTTCCACGTGTCCGGGGCGCAGCGCACGCGGCGGCTTCGCGTGGGCTCCAGGCAACGGGAGAACGATGTGATTCATCCGTCCGGCTGATCCGGCTCCCGGCGTCGTCGGACGCTTCCGCCTCCAACCACGTGTCCCCCCGGCTCCATGTGCTTCCGCTTCTACCCTTGTTCGTGCACGACTCATCGTCCGTGCTTCTCTCTTCTCTTCGCGAGTAATCGAATGAATTTCTTGTAACTAGCACAAATGTTCGTGCGTTGCAACTGCAACGTGAGAAAAATAAAAAATAAAAAAGTGTAGTCCATTAGTAAAAGCGCGTGGATACTGTCAAAAAAGACACGTACGTAAGGTCTTAGATTATAAAATATGTACAAAGAAAGAACTTAATGCAAGTATATCATGTCCAAAGATTATAACATTTCTCAAATATTGATGCTTAAGTTAACATGTTACAATACAAATAGTCGGTACGAAATAAAGACAAATATTAATTAGCATTGTATCCTAAATTGTATTTTATAAAATATTTAATATGTAAAATAACAACATATTCAAACTCTACACATTTCTCTAATCAAGTTTCATATATAATATGTTTAAATTGGATTTACGGTTTAAAAGATATTGTTATTTGAAAATACATATTTATTCTGAATGCACTTCGAGGTTATTAACGCAATGTGAGGGGTGTACGTATTTTTTTAAAAAAGATTCACTCTGAATATAATTTGGACCGCGGGTTATTTAGCACGAAAGTAAGGGGGTTTTGTGTAAAATGCGAAAAAAACGGTTCGGCCTCACTTAAAAACGTACCACGGGTTAATTAGTGGAAACTACAAGGGTGTTTTCGCAAAAATACCGCGACGAATGCCAGAAGAAGTGTGTGTGCTTTATTATTATAGCAAAAGGACCCGTCCGTTGCAACGAGAGAAAAACAATTATAATCTCCAATGGTGCTGATCATATTATGTCTTTAAAATTTTAGGACATTTCTTGAAATGCATGAACATTTTTTGAATTAGCAAACATTTTTTTCAATTGCACTCAAAAAATAGAACACAAACTTTTTTTCAAAATGCTGGACTTTTATTGTTTTCACCAACCTTGTTCTCAAAATTATGAACATTTTACTGAATATGCGAATATTTTTACAAAAATCCTAAGCATTTTTTGAATTCACAAACATTCTATTTTTTCTTCAAACTTTTATTTCAAAATTCCCAGTTTTATAAATTGCCAATGTTTTTCAAAATTCTAACTTATTTAAACTAAAAAATGGAACAGAAAAATGAAAAAAAAAATAAGACTAAAAACAGAGGCACGAACTGTTTTTAAGATTTTCACAAAATTCCCAAATTTATAAATTGCCAATGTTTTTCAAAGTTCTAAATTATTTAAACTAAAAAATGGAACAGAAAAATGAAAATAAAAAATGAGACTAAAAACAGAGGCACGAACTGTTTTTAAGATTTTTACACGGACTTTTGTTTAAAATCGTTGACTTTTTTATTTTATGGATATTTTCTCAAATTTTAAACATGTTTTTATATGCAAACATTTTTCAAAACTCCTGAATAGTTTTTGAATTCTCAAAAATATGTTTTTTAATATTTTATTTCGAAATTCTCTGTTTCTTAAAATTAAGAAAAGTTGCTTGAAGTTCTAAATTATTGAAAGGAGAAAACAAAATGTAACTGAAAAGAAAAATAAAAAACTAAACTAAAAAAACAGGCGGCCACGCATGGGCCGGCCCAAATAGGTGTGCTGCATCTTTTTCCAACGCCCAGAGCGTAATATAGGAGGTGCCTACATGGGTCGGCCCAGTCTGAAGATTTTCCAGATTGAAACGTTTTTATGACTTATAGGTGGTATTGGTGGGTAATTTTTGTCAACTTTAAGGGTAATTTGGATGACGTACGGAAGAAGCACTATTTGCTTTATTAGTAGGTAAAGATCAGTTAATATGAGATAAAAACAATGAATATGTTTAAAATCATATTGTATGCAAATCAATTTATGATTGGATGGTGGACAGTGATATCCTTAGCCCAACAGGGTTCAAGTCTTGATGTTTGCATTACTAGCAAAATGGCCCGTGCGGTTGCCATGGGAGAAAAAAAAACATAATCTTCAATGATGATGACCACATTATGTTCACATATCATCGCTTGATTTAGATATTTTATGCACAAACGCAAGAAAATGTTTCTTCTTTTAAATTTATTCAAAAGTTGAAGCAATCTTTACATTTTCAAAAAATATATATCATGATTGTCAAAAATCTTGGTAACTCAAAGATTTATTCTGAATTTCAAGATTTCTTTTTAGAAAACATACAATAATATTCCGATCCATCCAACAGTTAATTCTTCAAAATTCACATAGGTATATTGTCACAAAGACTTAGAAACATTAATGTTTAACTACATACATTAGATCTTTCGTGAACAATTTTACAAATATGGGCACGATTTTAAAATCGAGAACATTTTTTATAATTTACAAACATTTACTAAAACTTGTGAATATTTTTTATATTTCGAACGGGTTTAAATATTTTCTTTTGAATTGGCCACCTATTCAAGAAAAGACGAACATAATTTTTTATGTTGGAGGATTTTATTTTAAATTCACAAACATTTTTTGAAATGCATGAAGTTTTTCTGAATAAACAAACATTTTTATAAATTAGTAATATATTTATTAAATTCATGGACATTGTTTTGGAATTTGCAAAAAAATATAAAAATCCGGCGTTTTTTTTGAATCCTATTTTTAGTTCAAAATAAAAATTCGTCAGCATTTTAATCCAAATTCCTATTTTTTAATATGCAAAAGATTTTGTAATTCTAAATTATTTAAATTATAAAAAAATGGAACGAAAAATTTTAAATAAAAAAAGAAACTATCAAAACAGGCATTAGCTATTTTTAAAATTTTAGGACATATTTTGAATTAGAAAGCATTTTGTTAAATGCATTTAATAGTTTTTAATACATGGAATTGTATTTGAGATCATGGACTATTCTTATTGTACAAACATTTTTATAAAATTGCAAACATTTTATTGTATATGCGAGCATTTTTACAAAACTCCGAGCAGTTTTTGAAGTCACAAACATTTTAATTTTTTAAATATGTTGATTTATAATTTTCAGTTTATTAGAATTATAAAGATTATTTAAAGTTCTAAATTATTTAAAAGAAAAAAATAATACGGAACTGAAAATAAATAAATAAACGGACCTAAAAGCAGGCGCCTGTGCATGGGCCGGCCCATACGGTGTGCTGGATATTCTCCCAGCGTGTAGAGCGTAATATAGGAGGTTTTTACATGGGCCGGCCCAGTCCAAGATTTTTCGCTTTGTGAAACGTTTTCTATTACTTACCGGTGGCATGGTGGGTAATTTATGCAAACTTTAGGAGTAATTTTCAAAACGGACGACCGAAAACTGAATTTGCTTTATTATTAGGGAGATTTTGAAATTTATTTCAGGATTTCCGACATTATTTTTGAATTTATTTCAGGATTTTTCGCGACATGTTTTCAGTGAAAGGAGACGTTCCTCTCGATGATGAGGCGCTTACAGTGACTTCGTAAATCTTAAGATGAAATGTCGGTTCAGTGTGTCGAAGGTGTCCATAGGGATAAGGTGTGCGTACGTGCGTTCATAAGGGTGAGTGTATGCGCATTTATATCAACGCTTGCGTGTGTACTGTGTTGAAAAAATAAAACCATATTGTATGACACATTAATGTGCTCATTCTTGATTGAGGCAATCATCTTCATTTACGCATATTTCAACATATAACCCATTGATACTTGTACATTATTGACATTACGCACTTCATGAAAAAAGATTTCTCTCGCTTTATATTACAAAGCAAACAACTGATACAACCAACGATAGGTGTTGGGGCGAAAGCAGCACAATCACAACCAAAAGAAGAAAAAAAAATGTCGTCAACGGCGCGAAGTGAGGCTTGCACAACGACGAATAGGAGCCGGGACTAAGGGCAGCCGCAACATCCGCACGCGGGAGGGCTCAACCTCCACCGTCAAGACGATAACCGATCGGGCACAATAGCAGGAGCACACCAAGCCCGTGGGCCCACAGGCTCGTCCAGGCCCTCAACGCCCGTAAAGCTCCCGCCATCACGCTACAGCAGGCACGCCATCGACGTCGCAGCCCCCTTCCCCCGGTCCGAGCTACTCCTCCTTACCACACAGACAACAACGAAGCCACATCGGGGGCCGACCCGCTAGGACCAAGATGGGCCCCGTATGGCCCAGATCTGGGTTAGGGGCGTGCCGTCGGCCATCCCGCCGCCAAGGGGCACACCACCACCTCGCGCGTTGCTAGCCACTGTCGCCGGGCCACCGCCTAGCCGAGGAACACCACCGCCGCCCCATGCCCCGGGCAGGGGAGCTACACGCGCGGGGACAGAAGGTCTCGCCGACGCTAACACCACCCGGGTCTGTGTCGAGGGCGTCCGCCGATGGCGTCAGGGTGGAAAGGGGGAAGGGGCGGCCGAAGGAGTGGGGGCGTGCGCCGCCCCGGGCAGGGGAGCTACACGCGCAGGGACAGAAGGTCTCGCCGACGCTAACATCACCCTGGTCTGTGTCGAGGGCGTCCGCCGACGGCGACTTGGTGGAAAGGGGGAAGGGGCGGTCGAAGGGGTGGGGGCGTGCGCCGCCCCGGCCACCTCCCGGGGAGGCGGCGCAGGGGTAGATCTGGGATGAGGAGAGGGGTGGGGGTGACGGGGGCGACTGGCGGCCGGCGACGGTCGGGAGGCCCTAGGGAGGCCGGCGGCAACGGGAGAGGAACCCCCCACACAAACTAACACTAGCTAGTACAAATTCGACATTACTCACTTAGAAGCAGCATAACACATAAAACTTACATCTATAGTGTTAGCAACATGTATATATAAAACCTCATGAACTACCCAACATAGTATGTTCACACCAAAAAATATGCTAAGCCTAGTTAGAAATAAGATCGAAAAAGATGAAAATCATGAAACCCATGACATGCTCAGAGAATAGAAAAACAAAGATGAACCAGTCATGGTAGCTAGAAGGGCAGCATGAGGATGGATTACTAGATGATGTTGCACTTGATATAATAATCTCTCTGCATCGTGAAAAGCAATAGTTCGAGTAGTAAGAAGTTGTGTTTCCAAATGCTCTATATCACCTCAAATAAAAAATAAGATAATGAAAATGCCGTTTGGAGCTCGGCCTCCATGAAGGTCGGTTTTTGAAAAACCAAAAATTCATCAAAATTATTTTTTTATATTTCCATTTTGTTGAAAAAAATTAAAGATATACATGAAGGTATAAAATAAGTGTATGCAAATTTTTAGAACAAAATACGTTAAAACGAGAGCTGTGTAAAAAAGACAAATCTGTGATTTTTAACACATTATACTATTCATCTCAAAAGTCTATGAATTTGCTGAATTTGCTTTTGCATAGATCGCATGTCAAGATATTTCATGATGAATTTTCACACGCATATATATATTTCATCCTTACATACTTGCATATTTTCTTCAAAAAAATTTAAACCTAGAAGTTTGAATTTTAATATTTTCAAAAATAAAGCGTTGCATGGAGGCTGAGCTCTAAAAGGCCATACTCATAAGATAAGAGGAACTTTTTAAACGTGTAGGTGTGATGTTAATTTAAAATATACTAGAAGGGCAGTGCGGGATTTGCCGCGCCGCTTATATTCTCGTTGTTATACATGTTTTATGTAACTTTTTTGAAGTTGCGAAAAATATTTACGTATTATTTGGTTTGGCGTGCGGGGATACAAGAAAGTGCATTTTTATCAGATATGCTACTTCTATGGACAAACTTTACAAAATCATGCTTATATATTGATGTGTCAATTTATGATCAGACATTAAGAAAAAAGTGGCCAACGTTGCAAATCAGGAAAGTGATTTATGGGAAAGTGTTTGATATGAACAATTCATAGCGAATCATTCGTGAGCTTATTATCATTTTATTATTATTATTGTGGTGTTTGGGTGGATTTTTTTGACCATGTGATTGGTGGACGTATTTTAATTAGTACAAAAACATGAGAAAGTTACTTACATTGTTGGACACGTGTGTTACGCTGGTGCTAAACGTGTCATGGGCGACACTTTCATTTTGTCATCAATTCACCGAGAGATCCCACGAGAAAGCCACGGCGAATGACCCAATCAATTGTGTATCCAATCCAAATTGAAGAGTTGAATGAGGGGTTTTAAAACAGAATAGCTTAACGAAGTTAGAGATTTGATTGCCACAATAAAGAATTAACGGAGTCAAAATCTTGAATTGATGGGAGAAGCTTTAAAATTAGGGAGCATAGTGCATTAAAAATGAATGTGAGAGATCATTGTAAAATTGTTGACTCGGTCAAAATTGAATGACCCAATTCCAAATTGTGACCTCAATTGATTGTGAGGCATAAAAAAATAGGGAGGTTAGTGTTATAGGGAATTAAAATAATTGAGTGAAAAATTGTTAACCCGGTCAAAATCAATGACCCAATTTTAAATTGATGACCTCAATTGAATGAGGCCTCCAATTCTAAGGGGATTAGTGATATACTCCCGCCGTCTCAAAATAAGTGTCTTAAGCTTAGTACAACTTTTTACTAGAGCTAGTACAAAGTAGAGACAGTTATTTTGGGATAGAGAGAGTAGTATATTAGACCGGGAAGCACAAAGAGTGTTGGAAGTCAACATAACAGAGTGGACAATAGGGTCACATTAGTATAAAAGAACAATAAAATTTTCCTAAGTCAAGACTTTAACACTGATATGCACTAAAGGGCTACCCAAATATGTCCCATGTCTTGAATTTTATGTTATAAGGTCTTGTAATTATGTAACAAGCAAAATATTGATGTATAAATAATTTAAGTCGTATGCCCGTCCGTTGCCACGGAGTACGAAATGTGTCATGAAAAAAATAAAGTCATAATTTAAATTTCTAAAGATTATATTTAAATTCCACATCTCTCACGATGAACTATGCCCTCACAACCCATATTATCCACCAGCCTCATAATTTCTTGAATTTCTACGTTATCTCGTAAGGGACCAACAAAATATATCTAACTTTCCCGAATGTTACTAGCAACAATAGTGAAGCCGAGCATCTATCCTACCAGGAGAAAAATGGAAGAGTTAAATTGGATGGATGAAACAAGAAGCATTATTTCTACTGCCGTTGCCCTTCTTTGCATAAGACACATTTTTTTGAAACAGAGGCAAAAGTTGTGCCTCATCTCATTAATAAAGGAGAGGCGAACATGGTTCATGAGGTCCATTACACTTCAATGATGATTCACAAGTATAGGGAATCAATTGTTGTTCTTTCGATAAGTAAGAGTGTCGAACCGAGCGAGGAGCAGAAGGAAATGATAAGCAGTTTTCAACAAGGTATTCTCTGCAAGTGCTATAAGTAACAGTGATAGATAGTTTTGTAGCAAGATAATTTGTAACAAGTAACAAGTAACAATAGTAACAAGTATGTAACAAGATAGCCCAATCCTTTTTGTAGCAAAGGATATGTCAGAAATTACTCTTATATGAGGCAAATGCTTCCAAGGACACATGGAAATTTTTGTCTAGTCATGTTCATCATGTTGAGTTGATTCACGTTCGTTACTTTGATAATTTGATATGTGGGTGGACCGGTGCTAAGGTGTTATTCTTACTTGAACAAGCAACCCACTTATGATTACCCCCTCTCACAAGCATCCGCAACTACGAAAGAAGAATTAAGATAAATCTAAGCATAGCATGAAACATCTGGATCCAAATCAGCCCCTCATGAAGCGGTGCATAAACTGGGGTTTAAGCTTCTGTGAGTCTTGCAACCCATCATCTACTTGTTACTCCAAAATGCCTTACCTTAGGTCCATAACATGGTGAACTGTCGTGTAGTCGACGTTCACACGACACCACTAAGAGAAGCAACAACATACACATCATCAAAATATTAAATGAATACCAACTTAACATGATTACTTATAACAAGACTTCTCCCATGTCCTCAGGAACAATATTAACTACTCACACCTCATCAACATGTTCAAAATCAGAGATGTAATAATGGTGATTAAGGATCCGCACCTAATATCTTGCAGCAAGTAAATCAACAAGCATCACGTACGAGATGTAATGAACATTAGTAACCCACATGTACCAATCTAAGATTTTAAGACAAAGATTGAATACAAGAGATGAACTAGGGTTGGAGATGTGATGGTGCTCGCGAAGATGTTGATGAAGATTGGTCCTCCCACGAAGGAGGAAGTGTTGGTGACGATGATGGCTTCGATCTCCCCCTTCCCGAGAGGAATTCCCCCGACAGAATCTCTCTGCCGGAGAGCAAAAGGGTCTCTACCCAGGTTTCCGCCTCGTGACGGTGGCGCTTCGTCCCAAAAGTATCCTTATGATTTTTTTATAGGTCAAAATACACCATATAGGAGAAGAGGGGGTCGGGAGACCTGTTGGGCCCCCATGAGGCAACAGGGCGTGCCCTATTGGCTCGTGGCCAGCAAGTGCCCCCTCCCCTGCTGCTATATTTTTTGTCCCAATAATTCTTAAATATTCCATAAAAATTCTCCTTGAAGTTTTAGGTCATTTGGAGTCGAGTGATTTTCATCCTTTTTCTTGGGTTTGAGGTCGAGAATTCCAGTTTCCAATAATTTCCCTCTTTGTGATGTACCTTGCATATTCAAAAAGAAAAGGCATAAGAATTGTATCATAATGAGGAATAATGAACAATATTATCATAAATATCAATAATAATTCATAATGCAAAACAGACGTATCAGGGTGGTGGCGCTGCTGCCTTGGGTCCATGATAGATGTGAAGTTGTCCCTGTCTTTCGATGAGATGATGGCTATCGTTTTTGTTGGAGTAGACTTTGACGATCCGACTACGAGCCTGCAAAGACGCCGTGCCTTAGCAATCGCTAAACCAACTCCGAGAGGTTATTGACCATGCCGGAGCACGACCAACCTGACCATGAGGGTTTGTTTCCTGCACGCAAATGAAGAACAAGCAAGAAACTGAAATTGCAATCTGGATATTGTGAATATAAGAGGAAAGCTTTATTTATGAAAGTGGGGTTCTGTGACGTCTTGGTCCGGTCGTATAACACAAACAAAGAACGCGAAGTTGCAGCTATGGCCAACTTGTAATGTAAACAAAACCCAAGTCTAAACGGTGCCCTAAGGCCTATATATATGAGCGAATAGAGAGGGATTTTCGTGACCCTTGGAGGAGGGGGTCCAAAAACGACCCTAAACTCAGTTTCCCCACATATACGAACTCTAAAAATAGCCTATGTGGTAGTATTTCGAAATTACATGGGCATGGCCCAAAAATAAGGTGACGCAACACCTATAATAGCCTATGGACGACATTTTTGAAGTGACATCTTGTATATTTCATCCAAGCCTTGATGCTTTCCTTATGGTGGCTTCAAAGTTTGAAAATCACAACTCGAAGTTCCCTTGGTATTTCCCGCACGTGCACCTTCCCCTCCATGTCTGATCCCGCTCCAATGGCCAACCTCCTTGTCCATGCTAGGTCCTTCATTCATAAGCAAAATAAAAGAATCTAATTTAGGCAGCATCATATGTTCATGAACATTAGAAGGATTTCCAAGAAACGAAAGTACCTGGTAATTCAATTGGCGTGCGCGAGCTCTAGTAACTGGTCGAGTAGGTATAGCAGGTGCAACAATGGTATTGATGTCCTCATCAGCCTCCCCTTCTTGAATTAAATTCGTCCTCGACGGAAGCTCATCGTCCTCACCCAAATAAGGCTCCAAATTTGCAACGTTAAAAGTGGGACTAAACCCAAACTCTACAGGCAGCTCAAGTTTATATGCATTATCATTTATTTTCTCTAACACCTTAAACGGACCATCAACATGTGGCATTACCTTTGACTTGCGCAAATAAGGAAATCTATCCTTACGCAAATGCAACCAAACAAGATCTCGACGTGAAAAGACAACATGTTTTCTACCCTTATCCCCAACAAGTTTGTATTTAGCATTCATACGCTCAGTGTTTTCCTTAGTTACCTCATGCATTTTTTATATCAATTCAGCACGTTGTTTAGCATCAAAATTAACCTTCTCCGAAGATGGAAGAGGCAACAAATCAATAGGTGCATGAGGTATGAAACCATACACAATTTTAAAAGGGCACATCTTAGTAGTAGAATGCAATGACCAATTATAAGCAAATTCAATATGAGGCAAGCATTCTTCCCACATTTTCAAGTTATTCTTCAAAATAGCCCTAAGCATAGTATACAATGATCTATTGACTACTTCAGTTTATCCATCACTTTGGGGGTGACATGTAGTACTATACAGTAATTTAGTCCCCAACTTAACACATAAACATCTCCAAAAGTGGCTAAGAAATTTAACATCACGATCTGAAACAATTGTATTTGGCACACCATGCTTGCGAATAATTTCATGAAAGAACAAATCAGCAATATTAGCAGCAACATCACTTTTATGACATGGTATGAAGTGTGCCATTTTTGAAAATCTATCCACAACAACAAATATGATACCCCTCCCCTTGTTTGTTCGAGGTAAACTTAAAACAAATTCCATAGATATATCCTCCCAAGGAACACTAGGTACAGGCAAAGGCATACATAAACCATGAGGATTGAGTCGTGACTTAGCTTTTTGACATGTAGTGCAGCGAGCAACAAAATGCTCAACATCACGTCTCATCTTTGGCCAAAAGAAATGCATAGCAAGTACGTTCTCTGTCTTCTTCATGCCAAAGTGTCCCATTAATCCTCCTCCATGTGCCTCCTGCAACAACAAAAGACGAACGGAGCTAGCTGATGCATAGCTTGTTAGCACGGAACAAAGATCCATCACTAATGACAAACTTGTTCCATGTTCTCCCTTCTTTACAATTATGCAACACATCTTTAAATTCACCATCATGCACATATTGATCTTTGATGGTCTCCAAACCAAATATTTTAAAGTCAAGTTGTGAAAGCATCGTATAACGATGAGACAATGCATCGACAGTAACATTTTCTTTACCCTTCTTGTGTTTAATGACACAAGGGAAAGTTTCAATGAATTCAACCCATTTAGCATGTCGACGATTCAGTTTTGCTTGACTTATAATATGTTTCAAAGATTCATGATCAGAATGTATAACAAATTGTTTGGGCCATAAATAATGTTGCCATGTTTCCAAAGTCTGGACAAGAGCATATAATTCCTTATCATAAGTAGAATAATTCAGACTAGGCCCACTCAATATTTAAGAAAAGTATGCAACGGGTTTACCATCTTGTAATAACACACCTCTTAATCCAATTCCACTAGCATCACATTCAAGCTCGAAAGTCTTATTAAAATCAGGAAGTTGGAGTGAAGGACCCTGTGTTAACTTATCTTTCAATACCGTGAAGGTTTCTTCCTGTGCGGTACCCCAAGCAAAAGGGACATCCTTCTTTGTAAGCTCATTGAGAGGTGCAGCAATGGTGCTGAAATCTCTCACAAAACGCCTCTAAAAAACCAGGAAGGCCAAGAAAACTCCTCACTTGTGTGACCATTTTGGGCTGCAGCCAACTCTGAGTAGCTTCAATCTTGGCTTTATCAACTTCAATTCCCCGTGGAGTAATAACATAGCCAAGAAAAGATACTCGGTCGGTGAAAAAGGTGCACTTCCCAAGTTTACCAAACAAACGTGCATCACGTAGAGCAAGAAAAACAACACGCAAATGTTCCTCCAAAGATCTACTATAAATTAGTATATCATCAAAATAGACTACCAGAAATCGTCCAATGAAAGCACATAGAACCTCGTTCATTAATCTCATGAAAGTGCTAGGTGCATTAGTTAACCCAAAAGGCATGACTAACCACTCATATAATACAAACTTAGTTTTAAATGCTGTTTTCCATTCATCTCCCAATTTCATACGAATTTTATGGTATCCACTACGCAAATCAACTTTGGAGAAAATGGAGAGCCTTTTAATTCATGAAACATATTATCTAACCTAGGAATAGGATGACGAGAATGAATAGTAATATTATTGATGCCTCTACAATCAACATACATTCACGATGTACCATCCTTTTTTAGCACTAGAATAATAGGAATAATACAAGGACTAAGGGACCCGCGTATATAACCTTTGTCGAGTAGCTCCTGTACTTGACGTATAATCTCCTTCGTCTCCTCTGGATTGGTACGGTATGGAGCACGATTGGGTAGCGATGCACCAGGAATTAAGTCATTCTGATGCTCAATCCCTCCAATAGGTGGTAATCCCGGTGGCACGTCTTGTGGAAAGATGTCAGCAAACTCCTACAAAATGTTAGTGATAGCAGGAGGCAAAAAGGGAGGCACATCATCGAAAGAAAATAATACCTCTTTGCACACAAAAGCATAGCAAACAGATGTTGTAAAATCCAGATCTGTAATATCAGATTTAGTAGCAAGTAATATCTACTCTTTAATTTTATTTCAGATGCAGCGCTAGATGATGGTTTATTAGGATTATTGTGTTGCTCAAATTCCTTTGCTACAATCTAATTTTCACTCTTATTTAGCTCCTGTTTTTCTTTACTAGCTCTAGCAACATCATCTTTCATAATATGTCCAGGAGACATAAAAAGCAATGTTATGTTGTGATCCTTATGAACAAGAGTATATTGATTTGTCCTACCATGGTGTACAGAATTTTTATCAAATTTGCCATGGTCTACCAAGTAAAACAGAGCATGCTTACATGGCTATCACATCACAATCAACATAATCAAAATATGCACACGAATTGTACGTGTTACCTTAACCTTGCCACTGTTGTTGAACCATTGAATGTAATAAGGATGAGGATGTGGCCTGGTGGTGAGAGACAACTTCTCCACCATCTCCATGCTAGCCAAGTTATTGCAACTCCCTCCATCGATGATGACGTGAACATAACATTCCTTCACAACTCCCATTATATGGAACAATCTGTGCCGCTGATTTAATTTGCTCAACATGTGTTACATGCACACTCAAAACACGTTGAGCAATTAAAATTTCATACCTGTCGGCGTAGTTAATGGACATGTATTGTGTTTCCTCTTCAGTATCCTCGACACCCTGTTCTTCATTGGCAAGAAGAGCCAAAGTATCCTCATCATAATCACCAGCGGAGTCATATCCACCATCCTCAGTAACAATCATCACACGCTTGGATGGAAAGTCTCTCTCATAGTGACCTCCACGCTGGCAGCGATGACATATAACCTCATGTGTTCCCCCTGTGGACGCAACGAATGAAGACGCGCTCCGTGCAAGCCGGAAGATGTGCTCTTGGCGGAAGGTGGGGCGGGTGCTTGTTTCCTACTATCGCCGCTGGAGTTAGTGGCTGAAATAGGTGGTGCCACAGCAGGACTTGTGGAAGCAGATGAGGTTCGTGGCGTCCATGATGAAGTGCAACCGATAGAAAAATTATTTCTGACCAATGTGTGTTGATCATGCACTTCACGTTCAGCTTTGCCATTAAGATGGAATAAACGAGTGATAATGTTATACTCCTTATACTCTAAAATAGTCTGAATATCTCTATTTAATCCACCCATAAAACGCGCAAGCATAGCTTCATTGTCCTCAACAATACCACATCTAATCATGTCAGTTTGTAACTCCTGATAATATTCTTCTACTAAATATTTTCCTTGTCTTAAACGCTGCAATTTTTTAAGTAATTCACGTTGATAATATGTTGGAACGCAAGGAGTACGCATAGCAGTTTTCAAAGCAGCCCAAGTAGTTGGAATATTAGCATGATGTATTCAAAAATGGTCAGATCATCAAACTGTTGGGGAACGTTGCATGGGAAACACAAAATTTCCTACGCGCACGTAGTACCTATCCATGGTGATGATCATCTACGAGAGGGGAGAGTGTATCTACATACCCTTGTAGATTGCTAAGAGGAATCATATATAATGCGGTTGATGTAGTGGAACATCTTCGCGATCCAAATCGCACCCCGTCCCGCGATCCCATCACGATCTATCCCGATCTAGTGACGAACGGATGACACCTCCGTGTTCAGCACACATACATCTCGATGATGATCATCGCCTTCTTGATCCAGCAAGAGGGGCAGAGAGGTAGATGAGTTCTCCAGCACGACGGCGTGGTGGTGGTGGTGGTGAAGTAATTCAGCATGGCTTCGTCAAGCTCCGCACAACTAATCTAGAGGAGAAAACAATCTAGAGGAAGAGAGGGCAACACGTGGCTAATTAGGGCCGTGGCTGCCCTCAAATACTCTAGTATATATAGGAGGGAGGGAGGGGAGGAGGCAGACTCAAAACCCTCATGGGTTCGGCCGAAGTGGAGGAGGTGGAAGAGTCCACCTCCAATCCTACTCCTAGTAGGATTCTTCCCTTCCCCACTTGGGTTTCTTTCCTTCCCACCTCCTAGTCACATTGGGCTTTAGTGGGGACTTCGGACAGCCCACTAGGGGCTGGTCCACATCCTCCCACAACCCATGAGACCCTTTGGGGTGGGTGGGCCCACCTGGTGGACCCCCGGATCCCATTCGTCACTCCCGGTACACTGTCGGAAATGCATGAAACTTTTCCGGAGTTCAAAACCCACTTTCCTATATATCAATCTTTACCCCCGGACCATTCCGGAGCTGATGGTGACGCCCGAGATCTCATTCGGGACTCCGAACAACTTTCGGTTACTAAACACACATAACTCAATAATACCGAAATGTCACCGAACCTGAAGTGTGCAGACCCTACGGGTTCGAGAACTATGTAGACATGACCTGAGACACTCTCCGGTCAATAACCAATAGCGGGACCTGGATGACCATATTGGCTTCTACATATTCTACGAAGATCTCTATCGGTTGAACCTCTATGTCAAGGATTCAGTTAATCTCGTATGCTGTTCCATTTGTTCTTCGGTATGTTACTTGCCCGAGATTCGATCGTCGTTATCTCCACACCTAGTTCAATCTCGTTACCGACAAGTCTCTTTACTCGTTCCATAATACAAGATCCCGTGACTAACTCTTTAGCCACATTTCTTGCAAGGCTTGTTGTGATGTTGTATTACCGAGTGGGCCCTGAGATACCTCTGCTACTTCTTGAGCTTGCGTTGGTTTTTCCCTTGAAGAGGAAAGGGTGATGCAGCAAAGTAGAGATAAGTATTTCCCTCAGTTTGAGAACCAAGGTATCAATCCAGTAGGAGTATCAAGATGAGGCACCAAGGCACCTGCGCAAAGACAAACAAACTTGCACCCAACGCGATAAAGGGGTTGTCAATCCCTTTACGGTTACTTGCAAAGTGAGATATGATAGTGATAATAGGTAAATATAAATAAATAAATAAAAGTGCAGCAAGGTATTTTTGGTATTTTTTTATGTAGATCTGAATATATAATGTGTAGAATAGACCCGGGGGCCATAGTGTTCACTAGAGGCTTCTCTCATGATAGCAAGTATTACGGTGGGTGAACGAATTACTGTCGAGCAATTAATAGAATCACGCAAAGTCATGACGATATCTAAGGCAATGATCATACATATAGGCATCACGTTCGAGATATGTAGACCGATACTTTCTGCATCTACTACTATTACTCCACACATCGACCGCTATCCAGCATGCATCTAGTGTATTAAGTTCATAACAAACAGAGTAACGCCTTAAGCAAGATGACATGATGTAGAGGGATAAATTCATGCAATATGATATAAACCCCATATTTTTACCCTTGATGGCAACAACATGATGCGTGCCTCGCTACCCCTTCTGTCACTAGGTGAGGACACCGCACGGTATGAACCCAAAACCAAGCACTTCTCCCATTGCAAGAATTATAGATCAAGTTGGCCAAACGAAACCCATAACTCGAAGAGAATTACAAGGATACGAAATCATGCATATAAGAAATCAGAGGAGACTCAAATAATATTCATAGATAATCTGATCATAAATCCACAATTCATCGGATCTCGACAAACACACCGCAAAAGAAAGTTACATCGGATAGATCTCCATGAAGATCATGGAGAACTTTGTATCGAAGATCCAAGAGAGAGAAGAAGCCATCTAGCTACTAGCTATGGACCCGAAGGTTTGTGATGAACTACTCACGCAACACCGGAGAGGCAATGGTGTTGATGAAGAAGCCCTCCGTGTCCGAATCCCCCTCCGGCAGGGCACCAGAATAGTCCCCAGATGGGATCTCGTGGAAACAGAAGCTTGCGGTGGCGGAAAAGTATTTTCGTGGCTCTCTCCATTGGTTTGGGGATTTTAGGGAATTTATTGGTGAAAGAGGTAGGGCAAAGGATGCACGGGGGGGGGGGGGGCACGAGCCTCCTAGGCGCGCCCCCGCCTAGGGGGCTCGTGGCCTCCTCCGTGGCCCTGTGCCTTGGTTCTCAAGTCTTCTGGATCCCTTTTGTTATGGAAAAAAAAATCATCCCGAAGGTTTTATTCCATTTGGATTCCGTTTAATATTCTTATCTGAAAAAGGTCAAAAACACGGAAAAAACAGAAACTGGCACTCGGCACCGAGTTAATAGGTTAGTCCCAACAATGATATAAAATAGCATATAAATGCATATAAAACATCCCAAGTTGATAATATAATAGCATGGAACAATAAAAAATTATAGATACGTTGGAGACGTATCAAGCATCCCCAAGCTTAACTCCTGCTCGTCCTCGAGTAGGGAAGTGATAAAGACCGAATTTTTGATGTGGAATGCTACCTAACATATTTGTTCTTTGTAACTTCTTTATTGTGGCAATGAATGTTCAGATCCATAAGGTTCAAAAGAATAGTTTAATATTGACATGAAAAGAATAATACTTCAAGCATACTAGCAAAGTAATCATGAACTTTTGAAATAACAAGGCCAAAGAAAGTTATCCCTACAAAATCATATAGTCTGGCTATGCTCCATCATCCCCACACAACGAATTTAAATCATGCACAACCCCAGTATTGGCCAAGTAATTGTTTTCGCACTCTTACTTTCTCAAACCTTTTCAACTCTCACGCAATACATGAGCGTGAGCCATGGATATAGCACTATAGGTGGAATAGAGTGTGGTGGAGGTTGTGAGGCAAAAAGGAGGAGATTGTCACATCGACCCGGCGTATCAATGGGTTATGGAGATGCCCATTGATACGTCTCCATCATATCTACTTTTCCGAACTCTTTTGCCCTTGTTTTGGACTCTAATTTGCATGATTTGAATGGAACTAACCCGGACTAATGCTGTTTTCAGCAGAATTGCCATGGTGTTGTTTTTGCGCAGAAATAAAAGTTCTCGGAATGACCTGAAAATTTACGGAGAATTTTTCTGGAATTAATGAAAAATACTAGCACAAGAATCAGCGGAGGGCGTGGAGCGTGGAGCCCACAAGCCCACCAGGCGTGGCCCCCCTGGCCGCGCCTCGCAGGCTTGTGGAGCCCACGACGCTCCACCGCCTCCAACCTCAGCTCTATATAGTCCGTTTCGTCCGGAAAAAATTAGAGAGAAGGATTCATCATGTTTTACGATACGGAGGCGCCGCCACCTCCTGTTCTTCATCTCGAGGGCAGATCTGGAGTCCGTTCTGGGCTCCGGAGAGGGGAGATCGTCGCCATCGTCATCATCAACCTTCCTTCATCGCCAATTCCATGATGCTCTTCACCGTTCGTGAGTAATCTCATCGTAGGATTGCTGGACGGTGATGGGTTAGATGAGATCTATCATGTAATCGAGTTAGTTTTGACGGGGATTGATCCCTAGTATCCACTATGTTCTGAGATTGATGTTTCTACTACTTTGCCATGCTTAATGCTTGTCACTAGGGCCCGAGTGCCATGATTTCAGATCTGAACCTATTATGTTGTCGCCAATATATGTGTGTTTTAGATCCTATCTTGCAAGTTGTAGTCACCTACTATGTGTTATGATCCGGAAACCCCGGAGTGACAATAGCCGGAACCACTCCCGGAGATGACCATAGTATGAGGAGTTCATGTATTCACCAAGTGTTAATGCGTTGGTCCAGTTCTTTATTAAAAGGAGAACCTTAATATCCCGTAGTTTCCATTAGGACCCCGCTGCCACGGGAGGGATGGACAATAGATGTCATGCAAGTTCTTTTCCCTAAGCACGTATGACTACATACGGAATACATGCCTACATTAGATTGACGAAAGGGAGCTAGTTACATATCTCTCCGTGTTATAACTGTTACATGATGAATAGCATCCGGCATAATCATCCATCACCGATCCAATGCCTACGAGTCTTTTACTACTGGTCCTTGCTATGTTACTTTGCCGCTACTGCTGTCGCAGCTGCTGCTGTTACTCTGTTGCTACTGCTGTTACTTTGCTGCTACTGGTTACTATTGCTACTGATGCTATCATACTACCTTGCTAATGATACTTTGCTGCAGACACTAAATGTTTCAGGTGTGGTTGAATTGACAACTCAACTGCTAATACTTGAGAATATTCTTTCGCTTCCCCTTGAGTCGAATCAATAAATTTGGGTTGAATACTCTAACCTCGAAAACTGTTGCGATCCCCTATACTTGTGGGTTACCAAGACCATTTTCTGGCGCCGTTGCCGGGGAAGCCAAAGTCAGGAATAGTCTCCCGTCAACGTGCCTTCTCCTGGCGCCGTTGCCGGGGAAGCACAGCTATATTCTCTGAGTCACTTGGGATTGACGTTTGCTGGTCACTATGAGGAATCCGAAAGATCCAAGAACTGAATCTTGCCCACAACTACGAGGACAGGTAAGGAACTTCCATCTAGCTCTGCACTTGATTCATCTTCAGTTATGAGTAAGTTTGCGACACCGCCTCCTGCTAGAAATCTTCATATGTCGCCTGTGCTTGATAATGCTACTTCTCCTGCCCATGATGCTTATGATGATGCTATATATGCTTGATACTGCTTAGCCTGATGATTCTATGCTTGATACTGCTTTGCCACTAGGTGCATTCCTTGATGCACACATTGCTAGAATTGCTGCTAGATGTGATGATACTTCTGAAACTGCTGATACTATTGAAGTAGAGCCTGCTATTTTGCCTGCTAGAACTAGCTCTCCTAGACCTGAATTGCCTGATAAGCCTGAGCGTTATGTTATGGAGGGAGAGATGACTGAGGACTTTCTTGCGTGTAAGGATAGCTATGATGTTGAGAAATTGTTGCTCAAGTGGAAAGAAAAATCTCTGAACGCTAGGATGAAATACGACCCGAAGTTTGCTACTTCGCCTATCTTTGTGACCGATAAGGATTATGAATTCTCTGTCGACCCTGAGTTAATCACTCTGGTCGAATCAGATCCTTTTCACGGTTATATGTCTGAAATGGTTGTAGCCCATCTTACCAAACTGCATGATATAGCCACCCTATTCACTAGTGAGGAAAAGATCCGCCACTACTATATCCTCAAGCTGTTTCCTTTCTCGCTAAAGGATGAAGCTAAGACTTGGTTCACTTCTCTTGCTCCTGGTTGTGTGCGTATTCCCCAGGATATGGTCTACTACTTCTCTGAAAAATATTTTCCTTCCCATCAGAAGCAAGCTGCCTTGCAGGAAATATACAACTTTGCTCAAGTTGAGGAAGAGAGTCTCCCACAAGCTTAGGGGAGGCTCGTCCAGCTACTGAATGCTTTGCCTGATCGCCCTCTTGAGAAGAATGAAATACTTGATATCTTCTATAATGAACTTACCGATGCTTCTAGAGACCACCTAGATAGTTGTGCTGGTTGTGTTTTTAGGGAACGAACCATAGAACAAGCTGAGATCCTATTGAATAACATCTTGTGCAATGAGAATGCTTGGACTATTCCCGAACCACCTCCCAAGCCAACTCCGAAGAAAACAGGTATTCTATTCCTCAGTCCTGAAGATATGCAGGAAGCTAAGAAATCTATGCGAGAGAAAGGCATTAAATCTGAAGATGTCAAAAATCTACCACCTATCGAAGAGATCCACGGTCTTGATAACCCGATACAAGTAGTAGAAGTAAATTCTCTGCGTAGGTTTGATGAGAGTGATATTACTTTTGATAAACCTGCTAGCTTTTGCCTGGATGAATTCGATAACTTTGTTGCCAAACAACAGAGTTTCAATGATTATGTTAGCAGACAATTGGACAGAATGCTCGTATGCTTACTCATTTAAGTGCTTGTGTGGACAGAAATGTCAATGATCTTAAGCTCTTGAGTAAACATGCCTCTATGGTTACTACTCAGGTAGAACAAGTACTTAAAGCTCAAAATGACTTGCTCAATGAGTTGAATGACAATTTTGTCAAGGTCGTCACTAGAGGTGGTAGAATGACCCAGGAGCCTTTGTATCCTGAGGGTCATCCGAAGAGTATTGAACAAGATTCTCAAGGAGTAAGCACTGATGCACCTAGTCATCCTAGAAAGAAGAAGAAAGGTGATAGGAACCTGCATGCTAGAAACCCTGTTGCTGCTACACCTGAGAGTCCAAATGATGCCTCTGTTTCTGATGCTGAAACGCAATCTGGTGATGAACAAGATCCTAATGATAATATCAATAGTGATGTTCATGAAGATGCTCAACCTAGAAATGAAAAGGATGTGGAGATTGAACCTGTTGATCTTGATAACCCACAACCTAAGAATAGAAGATATGATAAGAACGACTTCGCTGCTAGGAAGCATGGTAAAGAAAGGGAACCATGGGTTCAGAAACCCATGCCCTTTCCTCCTAAACCATCCAAGAAAAAGGATGATGAGGATTTTGAGCGATGTGTTGAAATGATTAGACCTGTCTTTCTGCAAATGCGTTTGACAGATATGCTCAAAATGTCTCCGTATGCTAAGTACATGAAGGATATTGTTAGTAATAAGAGGAGGATATCTGAGGTTGACATTTCCACCATGCTTGCTAACTATACCTTCAAGGGTGGAACTCCTAAGAAACTAGGTGATCCCGGTGTGCCCAATATACCTTGCTCCATTAAGGGAAACTACGTTAGAACTGCTTTATGCGACCTTGGAGCCGGTGTTAGTGTTATGCCTCTCTCTCTTTATCGTAGACTTGAACTGAATAAGTTGACACCCACTGAAATCTCTCTGCAAATGGTCGACAAATCAACTGCTTTCCCTATCGGCATTTGCGAGGATGTGCCTGTTGTGGTTGCCAATGTCACTATCTTGACAGACTTTGTTATCTTGGATATTCCTGAGGACGATGCCATGGGGGTCATCCTCGGAAGACCCTTTTTAAACACTGCAGGGGCTGTTATAGATTGCAAGAAAGGCAATGTCACTTTCCATGTTAACGGTAATGAGCATACGGTGCACTTTCCGAAGAAACAATATCGAGTACATTGCGTCAATGCTATCGAAAAAACTTCATCGATTCTTATTGGGAGCTTTGAATGCCCTATACCTTGTGTCAAGATGAAGTATGATTTGCTTGTTGGGAAGATACATATCCCCATTGAGGTAACTTAGTGACTATTCGAAAATTCTCCATTCTCTTTTGCAATTCGAAAAAGTTTGTCAAGGAGACTTGATCAACCTCATCGACGGATTTTTTTCGATGACCATGAGATGGATGAATCGAGGAGTCACAAACCTCTGTTCCAAGCTTTCACCTTCGGTTGCTTAGAAGAAAAATGATAGGTTTAGTTTAGTTTTCCCTGTTTTCTGTTTTAGCGTCCCAGAGAAAAGTAACTCGAAAATAAAAGTTCTACGAACATCCTGAAAATCAAGTATGATTTTTTCTGGATTTTTTGAAAAATACTGAGACAAAGAGCTTGTCTGGGGGCTGCACCAGTGGGCCACAAGCCCTGGAGGCGCGGGCACCCCCTGGCCATGCCTACCTGGCTTGTGGGGCCCACGTGCACCCCCTCCACTCATTCTTGCTCTTATGTGCTTCTCCTACCTCCAGAAAAAATCGTTTCGCAGCTCAAACCCGTGTTCTTGCTCCTTTTGCTGGGATTTTCGATCTCTTTGCTCCAAGCACCATTCTCCGAACTGTTTTGGGGAAATTACTCCTTGGTAAGAGACTCCTCCATTGGTCCAATTAGTTTTTGCTCTAGTGCCTTATACTTCGCGTATTTTTGCTGCCTTGGTGACCATGTTCTTGAGCTTTGCATGCTAATTCTAGTTGGTCGTAAGTGGTTTTGATGCGTAATATGGCCTCTAGGCACTTGTGGGAGTAGTTGCTACGAGTTTAGTTGAGCCTTGTTCACTTTTCCTTTGGGTCACTGAAAATTTCAGAAAAGGAAGATGTTCAGGAGAAACTATCATGGTGGTTCCTCAAGCAAGAGAGGTCCCCGTCTTGCGATTCGGGAGCCCGATCCTTACCAACCAAGGGACGCACACGTACAACCATGTGAATGGCCTTCTGATGAATTCATGATTGAGGCAGGTTTCAAAGACGAGTTTGATGCACTTGTTCACAATGTCGGACTCGAAGAATTCATCTCCAATAAATGTGAACAGTATGTTGCTCTCACTGCCTCTTTTGTTCATAGATTCAAATTTTCAGCTGGCCGTGACACATCGGTACTGTTTGATCTCTATGACAAATCGTATACCATGGATTTAGAGGATTTCAATAGAATTTGCAAGATACCTATTTGGGGTAGCCTCAATGATCCTCCTAAATCTTCGGTTAGAGATTTTTTCTCTGGTATAACTGTTGGAGAAACTAGAGATATTACACAGGCTACCACGGGGAGCATTCGTTTTCCTGCCTTGCATTACTTTGCCCTCTTCATAGGCAGATGCATTAATGGCAATATTGAGCATTGTCACCTCTGCGCACCCGACCTTAGTATCCTTAAGAGCACAGTAACAGGTGATAAGAGTTTCAACATGGGAGCTATAGTAGCAAGGAGGCTGAATAATAATGCTAATGAAGGGGATTTCTTTGGTGGGATCTATGCCACCCGCATAGCAAATTTTCTTGGAGTACCTATCCGCGAAGGAGATCCCCTGCTCCATACAGCTTTCCTTGACCGCGTCGCTTTGACACGCTACCAGTTCCTTGAGAGGGATGATGAATCCCTCCTATACCGTTTGATATTTAACCGGCAGAGTGTTTTCCATATTACCCTTCCTGCTCCTGCCTTCTTTGACTTTCACGTAAAACGGAGACATCACATAACCAGAGGAGAGGCAGACGAGTATGAGAGGGAGGCTAAGGCTGCTCGTCTCCGTGAGGCAGCTATTCAGGCAGTGGCTGCAGCACTCCCGTATAACCCCATTATGATTTTGGGTGTCGCCAGGACCATCCTTGGGAGTAGACCAACTTAGGCCAAAAGCCTAAGCTTGGGGGAGTACGTGTTTCTCACCGACCTTATATTCTTGCTTATGCTTCCACTTTGTTTGTCGGTGTTCACACTTTGCCACTGTATCATCCATGCTAGTTTATTTTTCTTTTTCTCGTTTTATTTTCGTGTGTCTGTCTAGTTTGAGAAAACCAAAAAATATTTTCTTTTTCTTCTTTTGCTTGTTGGGAGCTTTCCCGTGTAAATAGTTTTCTTTTTTCTTTGGGTCAAGGTAGAAGACCATGGTTACAATGTTTAGTGGCTCTCGCATGCATATCTGTTTATCTGTTAAAGAGCCATATTACTTTGTCTTCTCCTTTGTGTTTGCCTGCAGATTCAACTTAGTCCAATGACCGAGCACGCTTATTATTGTTCACATCATTCGGTCGTGCAAGTGAAAGGCATTAATGACGATATATGATGAAGTGACTGAGCCTGGAAAAGCTGGTATGAACTCGATCTATTTTGTTTTTGTAAATATGACTAGCTCATCGTTCCTGATTCAGCTTTGTTGTGAGAGAAACATGTTTGCAATGACAACTTAGAGATCATAGTTGCTGATGCCATGCTTACTTAGCTAGGATCTTATAATGGTTTGTCTTGGATGCCCACATGAATGATGATATGACTGTGTTGTAGTATGATAGGATGGTATCCTCCTTTGAATGATTCAAGTGGCTTGACTTGGCGTATGTTCACGCATGTAGTTGAAACAAAATCAACATAGCCTCTATGATGTTCATGTTCATGGTGATTTATGTCCTACTCATGCTTTCACTCAATGTTAGTTAATCTCAATGCATTTTGATGACTGCTATCGCTCTCTAGTTGGTCGCTTCCCAGTCTTTTGCTAGCCTTCACTTGTACTAAGCGGGAATACTGCTTGTGCATCCACTTCCATAAACCCAAAGTTGTTCCATATGAGTCCACCATACCTACCTATATGCGGTATCAACATGTCGTTCCAAGTAAATTTGCATGTTCCACTCTCTAAATCTTCAAGAAATAATCTGTTTTGCATGTCCGAACCGCTCATGTGGTGACAGGGGCTATCAGTATCTTCCATGCTAGGCGTGTTATCCTCGATATATGTTTATTCACTATCATTCACGAGAAAGGGGCCTGTAATTGGAATTCCCAGTTCCATGCTCAAATCAAAAAGATAATTGCAAACAAAACTCCCCCTGGATTGATGTTGGTATGGACAGCACCCGAGCATTCGGCTAGTCGTGGAGTGTGATTGATCGGTGGTGGGGAGTCAAAACTTTACTTTTCTGTTTGGGAACCGCCTATAGCATGTGTAGTGTGGAAGATGGTGAGAACTCTTAGTCATTGCGTTGACAATGAAAGCATGCCACCCAAAATTATTATCTTTGTTTTCAAAGCTTGAGCTCTCGCACCTTTGCAAATCAATGCTTCCCTCTGCGAAGGGCCTGTCTATTTATGTTCCTGTTGAGTCATCCTCCTCTTATAAAAGCACCAATTAGAGAGCACCTCTATCATTTTTATGCTTTGCTTTTAACTGTGTTGAGTATGACTGTGACTGGATCTTCTTTGCCTTGAATTATAATGTTTAGTCAGCCCTTGGTCTTTGAAGGTGCTCTGCATTTATGTTTTGCGGTCTCAAAAAGAGCTAGCGAGATACCATCTGTTCATACTGCTTCCTGATTGTTTTGATTGAAGTGTTGACGTTTGAGACTTATTATTATTTGCTCGCTAATTGATTATGCCATTGATATGAGTTTACCGTGAGACCTAGATGTCATATGCTTATGTGGTTAGCTTGTGATCTTGCTGAAATTCTGGTTATGAGTTAGACATAGTTACAACAACAAGATCAAACAGAGTTCGTCAAAGTTTTTCTTTTGTCTCTTTCAGTTTGTCAACTGAATTGCTTGAGGACAAGTGATACGTCTCAAACGTATCTATAATTTTTGATGGTTTCATGCTGTTATCTTGTCATCTTTGGATGTTTTATGTACCTTTTATATATTTTTTGGGACTAACTTATTAATTCAGTGCCAAGTGCCAGTTCCTGTTTTTTCTGTGTTTTTGACTCTTTTCAGATCTGATTTTGGAACGGAGTCCAAACGGAATAAAATCCCCGAAATAAATTTTTCCAGAACGGAAGAAGATCAGGGGACTTGAGGGCCAAGGCAGGAGAGCCACATGGGGCCCTCAAGCCCTGTAGCCGCCACCAGGGGGGCGGCGGCTACCAGGCTTGTGGCCTCCCTGGCACCCCCCTGACCTAGCTGCTTCGCCTATATATTCCCTAAAATACAGAAAAATAGGGGAATCCACGAAAACACTTTTCCGCCGCCGCAAGCTTCCGTTTCCGCGAGATCTCATCTGGAGACCCTTCCCGGTGCCCTGTCGGAGGGGACTTTGGAGTTGGAGGGCTTCTACATCAACATCATCACCCCTCCAATGACTCGTGAGTAGTTCACTTCAGACCTACGGGTCCGTAGTTAGTAGCTAGATGGCTTCTTCTCTCTCTTGGATCTTCAATACAAAGTTCTCCATGATCTTCATGGAGATCTATCCGATGTAATCCTCTTTGGCGGTGTGTTTGTCGAGATCCGATGAGTTGTGGATTTGTGATCAGATTATCTATGATATATGTTTGAGTCTTTGCTGATTTCTTATATGCATGATTTGATATCCTTGTAAGCCTCTCCGAGTCTTGTGTTTTGTTTGGCCAACTAGATCTATGATTCTTGCAATGGGAGAAGTGCTTGGTTTTGGGTTCATACCATGTGGTGACCTTTCCCAGTGACAGAAGGGGCAGCAAGGCACGCATCGTGTTGTTGCCATCAAGGGTAACAAGATGGGATTTTATCGTAGATATGAGATTGTCCATCTACATCATGTCATCTTGCTTAAGGCGTTACTCTGTTCTCATGAACTTAATATACTAGATGCATGCTGGATAGCGGTCGACGTGTGGAGTAATAGTAGTAGATGCAGAAAGTATCGGTCTACTTGTTTTGGACGTGATGCCTACAGATATAATCATTGCCTTAGATAACGTCACGACTTTGCGCGGTTCTATCAATTGCTCGACAGTAATTCGTTCACCCACCGTCTACTTGCTTTCATGAGAGAAGCCACTAGTGAACACTACGACCCCCGGGTCTATTCACACTATCGTTTCCACTTTCGCTTTTACTTTGCTTTGTTTCTTTTTGCTTTCAGTTCTCACTTGGCAAACAATCTATAAGGGATTGACAACCCCTTCATAGCGTTGGGTGCAAGCTCTTTGTGTTTGTGTAGGTACTTGTGACAATCCTTCACTGGATCGATACCTTGGTTCTCAAAACTGAGGGAAATACTTACCGCGGCTGTGCTACATCACCCTTTCTGCTTCGTGGGAACACCAACGCAAGGCTCCAAGGCCACGGGGGAATCCTTTGCATATTTGCCAAGGAAGTCCCTAAAGGCGTAGCCGTAGCAGAAAGATTCCTGGTGCCGTTGCTGAGGAGTATCAAGACAAGAATAGTCTCCCGTCACCACGCTTGTTTCTGGTGCCGTTGGAAGGTCTTTTGTTGCAGTAGCAACAAGCAAGGCTTTAAGCTTGGGGGAGTTGATACGTCTCCGTTGTATCTACTTTTCCGAACTCTTTTGCCCTTGTTTTGGACTCTAATTTGCATGATTTGAATGGAACTAACCCGGACTAACGCTGTTCTCAGCAGAATTGCCATGGTGTTGTTTTTGCGCAGAAAAAAAGTTCTCGGAATGACCTGAAACTTTACGAAGAATTTCTCTGGAATTAATGAAAAATACTGGCGCAAGAATCACTGGAGGGCGTGGAGCATGGAGCCCACAAGACCACCAGGGCGGCCCCCCTGGCCACGCGTGGCAGGCTTGTGGAGCCCACGACGCTCCACCGCCTCCAACCTCAGCTCTATATAGTCTGTTTTGTCCGGAAAAAAAATCAGAGAGAAGGATTCATCGCGTTTTACGATACGGAGGTGCCGCCACCTCCTGTTCTTCATCTGGAGGCCAGATATTGAGTCCGTTCTGGGCTCCGGAGAGGGGAGATCGTCGCCATCGTCATCATCAACCTTCCTTCATTGCCAATTCCATGATGCTCTACACCGTTCGTGAGTAATCTCATCGTAGGCTTGCTGGACGGTGATGGGTTGGATGAGATCTATCATGTAATCGAGTTAGTTTTGACGGGGATTGATCCCTAGTATCCACTATGTTATGAGATTGATGTTGCTACTACTTTGCCATGCTTAATGCTTGTCACTAGGGCCCAAGTGCCATGATTTCAGATCTGAACCTATTATGTTGTCGCCAATATATGTGTGTTTTAGATCCTATCTTGCAAGTTGTAGTCACCTACTATGTGTTATGACCCGGCAACCCCAGAGTGACAATAGCCGGAACCACTCCCGGAGATGACCATAGTATGAGGAGTTCATGTATTCACCAAGTGTTAATGCGTTGGTCCGGTTCTTTATTAAAAGGAGAACTTTAATATCCCGTAGTTTCCATTAGGACCCCACTGCCATGGGAGGGATGGACAATACATGTCATGCAAGTTCTTTTCCCTAAGCACGTATGACTACATAGAGAATACATGCCTACATTAGATCGACGAATGGGAGCTAGTTACATATCTCTCTGTGTTATAACTGTTACATGATGAATAGCATCCGGCATAATCATCCATCACTGATCCAATGCCTACGAGTCTTTTACTACTGGTCCTTGATACGTTACTTTGCCGCTACTTCTGTCACTGCTGCTGCTGTTACTCTGTTGCTACTGCTGTTACTTTGCTGATACTGGTTACTGTTGCTACTGCTGCTATCATACTACCTTGCTACTGATACTTTGCTGCAGACACTAAATCTTTCAGGTGTGGTTGAATTGACAACTCAACTGCTAATACTTGAGAATATTCTTTCGCTTCCCCTTGAGTCGAATCAATACATTTGGGTTGAATACTCTACGCTCGAAAACTGTTGCGATCCCCTATACTTGTGGGTTATCACCCATCAATAGGTATCAATGTGAATGAGTAGGGATTGCCATGCAACGGATGCACTAGATCTATAAGTGTATGAAAGCTCAAAAACAAAAACTAGTGGGTGTGCACCCAACTTGCTTGCTCACGAAGACCTATGGCAATTTTGAGGAAGCCCATCATTGGAATATACAAGCCAAGTTATATAATGAAAATTCCCACTAGTATATGGAAGTGAAAAAACAAGAGACTCTCTATCATGAAGAACATGGTGCTATTTTGAAGCACAAGTGTGGAAAAAGATAGTAGCATTGTCCCTTCTCTCTTTTTCTCTCATTTTTTTTGTTTGGGCTCTTTGGCCTCTTTTTTTTTTCATTTCATTTTTTCCTTTTTTTTGGTGGGCATCTTTGGCCTTTTTTTATTTGGGCTTTGCTAGCCTCTTTTATTATTTCCTCACATGGTACAATGCTCTAATAATGATGATCATCACACTTTTATTTACTTACAACTCGATACTGAGAACAATAATGACTCTATATGAAATGCCTCCGGCAGTGTACCGGGATGTGCAACGATCTAGCTTAACGTATGACGTTGAAACATATCGCTAGCTATCTTACGATCATGCAATGGCAATATGAAAGTGATGGCACATGTCATGAGACGGAACGGTGGAAGTTTGATGACCCACAAGCGTATGGGATCGCAGTAGTTTTCGAGGGTAGAGTATTCAACTCAAATTGGTTTATTCGCCAAGACAGGAAGCGAAAGAATATTCTCAAGTATTAGTAGCTGAATGTGTCAGATTCAACCACACCTGAAAGATTAGTGTCTGCAAGCAAAGTATCAGTAGCAAAGTTGTATGATAGCAATGGTGCCAGAAACGATCTGTTGACGGCAGACTATTCCTAACCGTTGTATCAATGGCGCCAGTAGGTTGCACGTGAGCGAGTAACAATTCTTCCCCGACAACAGTGTCAGAAAATATCTTGCAACAAGTAACAACGAAGTAGCAAGGAACAACAGTAGCAGCAGCAGCAGAGTAACAGCAGTAGCAACAGTAGCAACAAAGTGGCCCAATCCCTTTTGTAGCAAGGGACAAGCCTAGGCAAAGTAACTAGCGAGGACCAGTAGTAAAAGACTCGTAGGCAGTGGATCGGTGATGGATGAGTGTGACGGATGTGATTCATCATGTAACAGCTATAACACGGAGAGATAAGTAACTAGCTCCCGTTCATCAATCTAATGTAGGCATGTATTCCGTATGTAGTCATACGTGCTTAGGGAAAGAACTTGCATGACATCTATTGTCCATCCCTCCCGTGGTAGCGGGGTCCTAATGGAAACTACGGGATATTAAGGTTCTCCTTTTAATAAAGAACCGGACCAACGCATTAACACGCGGTGAATACATGAACTCCTCATACTATGGTCATCTCCGGGAGTGGTTCCGGCTATTGTCACTCCAGGGTTGCCGGGTCATAACACATAGTAGGTGACTACAACTTGCAAGATAGGATCTAAAACACACATATATTGGTGACAACATAATAGGTGCATATCTGAAATCATGGCACTCGGGACCTAGTGACAATCATTAAGCATAGCCAAGTAGTAGCAACATCAATCTAGAACATAGTGGATACTAGGGATCAATCCCCGTCAAGAACTAACTCGATTACATGATAGATCTCATCCAACTCATCACCGTCCAACAAGCCTACAATGAGATTACTCACTAATGATGAAGAGCATCATGGAATTGTCGATGGAGGAAGGTTGTTGATGACGATTGCGACGATTTCCCCTCTCTGGAGCCCAAAACAGACTCTAGATCTCCCCTCCAGATGAAGAACACGATGTGGCGGCGCCTCCGCATCGCAAAACGCGATGAAACCTTCTCTCTGATTTTTTTCCGGGCGAGACGAAACATATATAGAGCTGAGTTTGGGGGCGGTGGTGCCACGTGGGCCCTACAAGCCTGCACGACGCGGCCTAGGGAGGTGGCCGCGGCCTGTGGGCTTGTGGCCCACTGGCACGCCCCCTCCGGTGGATCTTTTTGCAGGTATTTTTCTTTTATTCCAGAAAAAATCTGTGTAAATTTTCAGGACATTCCGAGAACTTTCATTTCTGCACAAAAACAACACCATTGCAATTCTGCTGAAAACAACGTCAGTCCGGGTTAGTTCCATTCAAATCATGCAAATTAGAGTCCAAAACAAGGGCAAAAGAGTTCGGAAAAGTAGATACGACGGAGACGTATCAACTCCCCCAAGCTTAAAGCCTTGCTTGTCCTCAAGAAAATCAGTTGACAAACTGAGAGAGACAAAAGACAAACTTTGACGAACTCTGTTTGATCTTGTTGTTGCAAGTATGTCTAACTCACAACTAGAATTTCAGCAACATCACAAGCAAACCACATAAGCAAATGGCATCTAGGTCTCACGGTAAACTCATATCAATGGCATAATCAACTAGCGAGCAAATAAGAATAAGTCTCAAACGTCAACACTTTAATAAAAACAACATGAAGCAGTACGAACAGATGGTATATCTCTAGCTCTTTCTGAGACCGCAAAACATAAATGCAGAGCACCTTCAAAGACCAAGGGCAAATGCAGAGCACCTTCAAAGACCAAGGGCTGACTAAACAGTGTAATTCAAGGCAATGAAGATCCAGTCATAGTCACACTCAACACAGTTAAAAGCAAAGCATAAAAATGACAGAGGTGCTCTCTAATTGGTGCTTTTATAAGAGGAGGATGACTCAACAGGAACATAAATAGACAGTTCTGTCACAGAGGGAAGCATTGATTTGCAGAGGTGCCAGAGCTCAAGCTTTGAAAACAGATATAATAATTTTGGGTGGCATGCTTTCATTGTCAACGCAATGACTAAGAGTTCTCAACATCTTCCACACTAAACATGCTATAGGCGGTTCCCAAACAGAAAAGTAAAGTTTTGACTCCCCCACCACCAATCAATCACACTCCATGGTTGATACATCTCCAACGTATCTATAATTTTTGATGGTTTCATGCTATTATCTTGTCAAACTTTGGATGTTTTGCATGCTTTTTATTTATTTTCTGGTACTAACTTATTAACTCAGTGCCAAGTGCAAGTTCTTATTTTTCCATGTTTTTGACCCCTTTAAGAGGAGATTTTGAAACGGAGTCCAAACGGAAAAAAATCCCCGAAAAGATTTTTTTTGGAACGAAAGAAGATCGGGGAACTTGGGAGCCAAGCCAGAGGAGCACCAGGGGCCCCACAAGCCCCCACCCCGTGGCCAGGGGGCCGCGCCATCCAGGCTTGTGGCCCCCCTGGAGGTCCCCTGACCTAGATCTTGCGCCTATATATTCCCAAATGTTCCCAAAAAAATCAAGAGACGATCGCAATTACTTTTCCGCCGCCGCAAGCTTCTGTCTCCGCGAGATCCCATCTAGGGCACGTCCTGGTGCCCTGCCGGAGGGGGGATTCGGACATGGAGGGCTTCTTCATCAACACCATGACCTCTCCGATGATGCGTGAGTAGTTCACCATAGACCTACGGGTCCATAGCTAGTAACTAGATGGCTTCTTCTCTCTCTTGGATCTTCAATACAAAGTTCTCCATGATCTTCATGGAGATCTATCCAATGTAATCTTCTTTTGCGGTGTGTTTGTCGAGATCCGATGAATTGTGGATTTATGATCAGATTATCTATGAATCTTATTTGAGTTTCTTCCGATCTCTCTTATGCATGATTTCATATCCTTGTAATTCTCTTTGAGTTGTGGGTTTTGTGTGGCCAACTAGATCTATGATTTTTGCAATGGGAGAATTGCTTGGTTTTGGGTTCATACCGTGCGGTGACCTCACCCAGTGAAAAAAGGGGTAGCGAGGCACGTATCATGCTGTTGCCATAAAGGGTAAAAAGATGGGGTTTTTATCATTGGTTTGATATTATCCCTCTACATCATGTCATCTTGCTTAAAGTGTTACTCTGTTCGTCATGAACTCAATACACTAGATGCCTTCTGGATAGCGGTCGATGTGTGGAGTAATAGTAGTAGATGCAGAAAGTATCGGTCTACTTGTCTCGGACGTGATGCCTATATGCATGTTCATTGCCTTAGATATCGTCATGACTTTGCGCGGTTCTATCAATTGCTCGACAGCAATTTGTTCACCCACCGTGATACTTGCTATTTTGAGAGAAGCCTCTAGTGAACACTATGTCCCCCAGGGTCTACTCCACACCATATTTTCAGCCTTACACTTTTTACTTTGTTGCACTTTCCGCCTTCAGATCTCACTTTGCAAACAATCTTGAAGGGATTGACAACCCCTTTTGTTGGGGCATAGTTTATGCCTGAGTAATTTTGGTGATTGATGATAGTACCGTACAGGACTAACCGTGTGTGTCAAGGTTTCAGATAACACACGTCAACGGCACAAGACGACACGTCTCCTCTATCCTGGAACGGAAGCACGGCGCTCTCTACGATTCTCTTTATTTGAGTCTTAGGAAAGCCGTACTATTAAGAGGGGTTCCGTAGTGGAAAGGTTTGGGTGGAATCTATCTTTACACACGCACACTTCACATTCTCCCTTTCCTTATCTTTTGGAGCGGCCTCGCCTATTCATTTTGAGTATCTCTGCAAAATGGTCCCCAGCGGTAGTACCGCTGGACTGCTAGCGGTAGTACCGCTGCAGCCAGCGGTAGTACCGCTAGCTGGCGGTAGTACCGCCCCTGGTCAGCGGTAGTACCGCTCCAGGTGCTTTGTTCCACCTACCTAGCGGTAGTTCGTGGACGGACCCTTTTGCGAAGACTTTCCCGGCGGTAGTAGTGCTTGTGCACTACCAAGGGGCCAGCGGTAGTACCGCTGGTGTCAGCGGTAGTACCGCTGGAGACCCAGCGGTAGTACCGCCAGGCAGCGGTAGTACCGCTCCTGCTCAGCGGTAGTACCGCTGGAACTCGGGCACAGAGTGGGAAAACGGTCTGAATTTTCCCCCCACTATATAAAGGGTTCTTCTAGCTGAGGAACCCTATCTCTTACCTCTCTAAGCTCCATTGTTGTTCCACAAGCTCAAAAGTGCCCGATCTCTCTCCCTAGCCAATCAAACTTGTTGATTCTTTAGGGATTGGTTGAGAAGGCCTAGATCCACACTTCCACCAAGAGAAAAGTTGATTCCCCACCAATCCCTTGCGGATCTTGTTACTCTTGGGTGTTTGAGCATCCTAGACGGTTGAGGTCACCTCGAAGCCATATTCCATTGTGGTGAAGCTTCGTGGTTTAGTTGGGAGCCTCCAAGCTTTGTGTGGAGTTGCCCCAACCTTGTTTGTAAAGGTTCGGTCGCCGCCTTCAGGGAAGGAACTTCGGTAACACATCCTCGTCTCCATCGGTTCCACTTGTGGTTATCTCTATCCTTTACTTTGTATTTGCTTTTGCTTGTGACTATATCTTAGTTGTCTTAATAGCTCTCGTTGTTAAATTCTATAGGGTTCACCTCATTGTCATATTAATTGTGAACCCGCATAGTGTTTACCTTAACTTGCTAAGATTAATTAAAAAGTGGTCGTTGTCTATTCACCCCCCCTCGAGCCAACCATATCGATCCTTTCAATTGGTATCAGAGCCACGTCTCTTTATTAAGGGTTTAACCACCCGAAGAGTATGGAAGGCGGAGAGGAAGTTAACCATGGGCAACCCGAGGACATGGACTTGACTTCGGTCACAAGGGACGACTTGAATACGACTATGGCAGCCCTCAAGACGTCCTTGACGAGCGAAGTCAAAACCATGCTTAAAGAATTAATTGAGGGTCTTAAAAGTTCACCCGAACCGGCTTTAGTGGTTAAACCCACCATTTCCGATTCGGAGGCCAACTCCTCTAAGGAAGCGGCTAAAGGTATGCGACCGGCTTCCCCTCACGAAAAGGATGGGACTAGAACATATGCCTTAGTTCCACCTCCCATGGCCTATGGAGGACCCGTTCTCGCACCTCGTCTTAATCCTATTGGTCCTCCTCCTAAACGTGTGAAAGGTGACTTTGCTAACTGGGTATTTTCTATTAAGTCTCATTTGAATCACAGCTCAACAAATTTGTGGAGAATTATCAAGCAAGGATATTATCCCCATGACCCAAGCAACCTCACTCCAAGAGAAGATGCAGACAATCAATATAATCACTCTGCGTTGTTTATTCTCCAGTCTGCTGTGCCACCTGAAGATCTTCCCCACTTACGTCCCTTCACATTGGCCAAGGATTGTTGGGAGCATATTATGGTGCTGTACAAGGGAAGCTCAAGTATTCAACGATCCAACTATGAAGTGATACTTGATAAGGCCAATGAGTTTGTGATGAAGGAAGACGAGGACCCTCGTGATCTCTATCGGAGGGTGACTGCTATTGCTGTGGCACTAAAGGATCATGGGAGTAAGGATGTGGATGATACATGGGTCAAGCGCAAGTTTCTCAAAGCCATCATGCCTTTCAATAAAGCCATGTCATTTGTCATTCGTCAGCGGCCAGACTTCCACTCCTTGTCTTCCAGTGAAGTGTTGGATGAGTTCATTGCAATGTCAATCATGAACGAGACAACCGATAATGCACTTGCTCGTGTCCGATCAAAAACCACTTCACCCAACCTTGCATTGAAAGCAAGAGCAGTGCTTGAAGAGGAAGAAGAAGATGAGGAAGAAGAGAGCTGTCCTGAAGACACAAAGTATGCTTATCATGAGCACATGGCTCTTGCATCAAGGCAATTCTGGGGAAATAAAAGGAACTCAAGACCCACCTTCACCAAGAACAACTCAAGTGGATTCAAACCCAAACAACGAGTAAGGACATGTTATAACTGTGGCAACGTGAGTCACTTCGTGGCAGAATGTCCCTATGAGAAAAGGGAAGACAACGGAGGCAAGCTCATTCGCAAAGACAAAACCAAATCATTTCCAATCAAGAACAACTTTGTGAAGAAACCTCACCCAAAAGGGATGGTGGCCCTGGAGGAGTATCCTTCTGATGATGATGGTGATGATGATGATACAGTGGCAACGACAACTGTTGCTATTTCCACTACCTCTTCCCAGAAGGTGTCTCTCCTCAACGCCCCCAACGAGAACCACATCACCAAGTGCCTCATGCCAAAAGGTACCAATCAGGTAACTTCCGTCATTAAGACCAACATTGCTTCTGCTCCTTCATTGTTAAATTGTGTAGAAGATAGTGATGTTGGAGAACTTAATGAGCATGATCTTGATAAGTTTCTATGCACTATTAAGGGAGAACCCAAGAAGCACTTTGTTGCTCTCTTGGAACAACTGGGTGAGGCCACTGACCTCATTTAGTCTCATGAGGAGACCATCTCCGAGCTTCAGGGACATAGCCGTGACTATGCCGATGAAATTGCCGAATTATCTAGTGCTCTAGAAGAAGAGCGCACTCTTCGTTTGGCTCTTGAGGAGTCATATAACGATGACTGCGCTAAAATGCAAAAGAAACTAGATCATGATGTTGTTCTTACTCGCATGCTGAAATCTGAAAAGTATGCTCTTGAGGTTGGCCATGACAGACTCAAAGAAGAGTTTGACGTACTTGACAAGGCCCACAAAGCCTTGAAAGGTGTTCATTTCTCTCTGAAAGAGTCTCATGATCAACTCCAAGCAAAGCTTACCAAGGAGATCTCTACTTGTCCTCCCTTTGTGTTAATTAATGATACTTGTGCAACTAACCCCTGTTGTGAGCATGTTCATCTTGTGGAGGAAAATGCCAAGTTAAAGGAGAAACTTGAGAAGGGCCTTGTGGCATGCAAACAAGGTGAGAAGAGTCTGAACGATCTCTTGAGCACTCAAAAGGGTGTTGTAGGAAAGGAAGGACTTGGACTTACCTCCAAGTCAAAAGGTAAAAGGAAGAACAAGGACAACCGATCTCTCACCCTCATGGACATCTTTGTCAAAGAGGGTGAGGGGACTCAGAAGGTGAACAGGAACAAGGTGGACTATGGGAACCCCAAGAAGGGCAAAACCGCTCCTACTAACACAGCCGGCAAACTCAATTCCTCTTATGTGTTATGTTGTGCTAGTAATGGGCATGTTTATGCCAGATTTGTTGGTTCCTACGATGAAGATATTGAATGAGCTATCTGGGTTCCTAAGACCCTTGTCTCTAACATGAAAGGACCCATTAAAAAATGGGTACCTAAAACCAAGCCTTGATCTATTGCAGGAGTTTGCTTCCGGTGGGGTGTCATGGTTGCTCAATAGTGGAGCAACAAATCATATGACCGGAAGCAAGGACTTAGTGGTGGATGTGCATCCTTCTCCATCTATGCCCACCCATGTCCAATTCGCCGATGCATCCTCGTCAAAGGTATTGGGATTTGGTAAGGTGGTCGTCTCTCAAGATTTATCTATTGAGAAGGTCATGCTTGTTGAGTCACTTGCCTACAATTTACTTTCGGTTCGTCAACTTGCAATCATGGGTTTTTCCACATTCTTTAATATTGACACTGTGGTCCTCCTAAGGAGCAAGACTCTTAAAGTATCCTATGTTGGACATGTCGAAAATGGTCTCTATGTGGTGAACTTCTCAAAGCGACCCACTAAGACTGCGACATGTTTAATGGCTAAAGTTGACGTGGGCTGGCTTTGGCATCACCGTTTAGCTCATGTCAATATGAGATCTTTGCAAAGTCTTCTGACAGGGGACCATGTTCGTGGACTAACAAATGTGAGCTTTGCTAAAGATCGTGTTTGCAGTGCTTGCATTGAAGGAAAGATTCATGAAACTGCTCATCGTCCAACGACTCTTATCTGCACTAAGAGGCCATTGGAACTTCTCCATATGGATCTGTTTGGTCCTCCAACATTTGATAGTCTTGGAGGCAGAAAATATTGCTTGGTGATTGTTGACGACTACTCAAGATATACCTGGGTATATTTCTTCAAAAGGAAGAGTGAAAAGCAACAAACGGTCATCAACTTTGCTAATGAAGCGCAACGTCAACATGAAGCAAAGATCTTGATGACTAGGAGTGACAACGGCACCGAGTTCAAGAACTACACACTAGATGAGTTTCTAGGTGATGAGGGAATAAAGCACCAATATTCTGCACCATATACCCCTCAGCAAAACGGTGTGGCAGAAAGGAAGAACCGACCTTGATAGACGCTGCAAGAACAATGATGGCAGAATTCAAATCTCCATACAACTTTTGGGCAGAGGCCATCAACACAGCATGTCATGCGTCCAATCGGCTCTACCTCCGCAAAGGCTTGAACAAGACTCCGTATGAGATTCTAACTGGAAACAAACCCAATCTCAAGTACTTCCGGGTATTCGGTTGTAAGTGTTTCATTCTTAAAAAGGGAGCTCGGTTAGCTAAATTTGATTCTAGAGCACATGAGGGTATCTTTGTTGGTTATGCTACAAACTCTCATGCTTACTGTGTCCTCAACAAGTCCACCGGACTAATTGAGGAGACGTGTAACGTAGAGTTTGACGAAAATAATGGCTCCCAAGTGGAGCAAAGTGGTCTTTGTGATATAGGTGATGAAATTCCTCCCGAAGCCATAAGAAGAATGGGGATAGGTCAAATAATCCCCATTGAGGAACCCCTTGTGGCCGAAGGAGAAGGACAATGCTCTACTCAAGTGGAGCCATCACCCCCACAAGCCCCACACGCTTCCGATGAACAAAGAGAAGACTCTCAACAAGTTGATCAAGCTCACGGTCAAGGTCAATTGCCTAACAATGGTGATATGCCCCATGATATTCAAGCACTACTCAATAAGGCACTCTATGGCCTTAAACGAGCCCCACGCGCGTGGTATGAGTACCTTACTGAGTTGTTACAAGATCGTGGATTTGAAATTGGGAAGATTGATCCCACTCTTTTTACTAAGAGGGTTAAAGGGGATCTGTTCATATGCCAACTATATGTTGATGATATTATCTTTGGCTCTCCTAACATTTCATTCAATGAAGAATTTGCTGCACTAATGACTGAGAAGTTTGAGATGTCCATGATGGGAGAGTTGAAGTTTTTCCTCAGGTTCGAGATTAAACAAGGTCTAGAAGGGACATTCATCAAACAATCCAAGTACACTCAAGACATGCTCAAACGGTTCGAGCTCGAAGATGTCAAACCGGTCAAGTTCCCCATGCCAACCAGATGCAAACTTGACAGTGATCCCAATGGTAAAGCAGTGGATCAAAAGGTATACCGCTCCATGATTGGATCCCTCCTTTACCTCTGTGCATCTAGACCGGATATTATGTTGAGTGTAGGGATATGTGCACAGTTTCAATCCGCACCAAAAGAAAGTCATTACATGGCTGTCAAACGAATCTTTCGATATTTGGCTCATACCCCAAACTTTGGCCTCTGGTATCCCAAAGGAGCAAACTTCAATCTAGTTGGCTATTCTGACTCAGATTGGGCTGGAAATTGTGTGGAGAGGAAGTCAACGTCTGGAGGATGCCAATTCCTTGGTCGCTCTTTGGTAAGTTGGTCTTCAAAGAAGCAGAACTGTGTCTCCTTATCATCCACCGAAGCTGAGTATGTGGCAGCTGCAAGTTGTTGTGCACAATTGCTATGGATGAGGCAAACTTTAAAGGATTATGGTGTCACTTGTGACAAAGTGCCTCTTCTATGTGACAACCAACGCGCCATCAAGATTTCCCTCAACCCAGTGCAACATAGCAAAACCAAACATATTGATATTCGTCATCACTTCATTCGTGAACATATCAAGCTAGGTGATATTGAGGTTCACTTCATCCACACTGAAGAGCAACTTGCAGATATTTTCACTAAGCCTCTAGATGAAGCAAGGTTCCGGGAGTTAAGGCATGAGCATATCATTGATTCAAGTAATGTGGATCGAAACTAGGCATATTGCACCTCACTTTACATTCCATCTTGGTCTAGATGTAGGCATGGACATAGGGGGAGTGTTGTTCTCTCAATGAACTCTCCCTCCCCCCATTATGCGTAAATCAAATCTAGTCTTTCACTTTAGCCATTGTCAAATGGCACTTGTGCTTCAAAGACGAGCATTGGTCATGAACCCAAGGATAATTCATCGCGGTGTCATACCATTGTCTCAAACATAGGTGGCCTCGGCCACCGCCCCTCCATCCTCTCTTGCGTATAAAGGAGATGATATACAATGACAAGTCAGTACATTCTCTTGGATACTATCTCTTTTTACTCACTTGTCATGTGCCCAAGTTCACCCTTCTTTCCTTAGCCATGTTGAAACATGTACAGCGGTACTACCGCCAGGGGTAGCGGTACTACCGCCAGGATTCAAAATCTAACACGACCGGCTAGGAAATTTTTAGGGCTGCCTCAAGGGGGAGCGGTACTACCGCCAGGACCCCAGCGGTACTACCGCTGCATCTGGCGGTACTACCGCCAGCTAGCGGTACTACCGCCAGGGCCACAGCGGTACTACCGCTGGCCCGTACCCCTTGGGCTATATAAAGGGAGGGGGAGCCCGATTTTCTCATCTGTTTCTTCTTCCTCGCGGCTCCTCCCTCCCCTAGCCCGAAAACTCCCTGATTGGATCTCACTTCGTGGAGCTCCTTCTCCCCGTTGGTGTGGAAGGGTTGCGTCATCTCTTCTTTCTCCTCCAAGAGCCATGAATCCCGGTAAAGCTCCTCCCTTCTTATATTTGGTTGTTGCTCGTGTTCTAGGGTTAGGAGCATTGGGGATTGGATTCATATTTTTGATCCTATGGCTAGTTCTTGGACGGCATGAAGGAAATATTTGAGGGGAGTATAGGTCTGATGGTTTGTTGTTGAGTTTGCTGCCATGCCCTAGGATTTACTCGTCTTAGATCGAACACTTGAACTTTTGGATTAGATCTAAAACGTGCTCTCTCTTGCCTAGGCATGTATGTATCTCTTGTTACTTAGTGTTCCTCATGACAGTAGGGCTGGGGTGTACGTCTTAGTGTTCATATTCAGCCCATGCCCTCGAAAACGAGTTTTATATGTCAGATCTGAAAGTCAAACCCCCAGCGGTACTACCGCCAGGGGGTAGCGGTACTACCGCTATGACCCCAGCCGTACTACCGCCAGGGCTGGCGGTACTACCGTCATGAGCGTTCACTATGTATTTTTCTGGTTGTTTTTGCTTAAGCAATGCGTGTTTACTTGTTTTGCGTTTTCAAGATTCATTGCCTTGACTCTTCTTGTCGCCTCTTTTTCACTGTGTGGTGTGTCACAGGTGGCTCTTCTCGCCGTTCGAACCCCCCACAGGACACGCAGTCCAAACAGTATCGCAATCCAGAGGCGCCTGAGGGGTCTGCCACCTCTGGTCTGCCTCCCAAGAAGAAGTCCTTCAAGAAGGTCGCTCACAAGGACAAGAGGGTCAATATCCGTACAATGTCCCCCAAGGACTTTCTGCAATTTCGCACCAAGAACCACTATCTCAAGGAGAGGGATGTGATCGAGGGTGTTGACCATGTCTGGGCAAGGGACCAGTGCAGGATCTATCGGGATGTTATTGCTCATTTTAAGAAGAACTATGTCTCTGTTCAGTGGATTGATCTGGCACATCTTCAGCGGAACATGGACTACTTTGGTGATGCCCTCTCTCTGGTTGACAAACTGGGCATCAAAGACATCATCAGCTTCAAGATGGACTTTGATCCCACTACAGTTGCTCAGTTTTATGTCACAGTCCATTTCTCTCCTGATGAACAGCGTTCCATGGTGTGGTTGACTGGGTCAAAGAAGATGACCGGTTCCTGGACTGAGTTCATGCAGTTCCTTCACATTGACTTTCAGGGTGCTGACACTCCTCTTGGGCTGCGTCCTCATGCTGCAGCCCCCACCGATAGGGCCCCCGCAAAGGACAGACTGCAGACACTGTATCTAAGGAAGGGGTGCTTCCCAAGCACCTGGGCATCATGCATCGGATCTTTCGCAACACCCTCTTCCCTCGGAGTGGTAACTTCGATGAGGTCCATGGCTCCTTGGCTGAGATGCTGTTACTTTGTGAGGAGGCTATGTCTCAGGAGTCTGCTCATCTGGATATTTCTGATGTGATGTTCACAGAGCTCTGGAACTGCATCATCATGCGTAAGGTTCCTATCTACGGGCCTTACCTGTTCGCATACATTAGCCATAAGTGGCAAGAGGCTTTTCCAGAGGAGCTGCTCTACGCTCAGTCTGATTACATTGTGCATGACCCGATCAGGCTTCGCGTCAAGGACAAGTGGGCCAACCCATCTACATCCTCTTAGCACATGGATACTGATACAGAGACTGCTGCTGACAGAGGAACCGCCTCTCAGTCCCGCTCGTCTGCCATGCCGTCTTGGGCTATCAAACTGCAGGACAAGATGAAGACACTTTTCTGTATGCAAGCCAAGGGTCAGTACCAGACACACGTGGCTCAGAAGCAGAGCCGCCAGAGGCATAAGCGTGTTCTCAGGACCTTGAATGTGGACATATCTAGCGGCTCACAGGACGACATCACTCCTGAGGCCACTTGGATGCAGGCTCAGGGGTACCAGTGGTCTGGCGATGAGGCGGAAGAGGAGGAGCAGACCGACCAGGAGGGGATAGACGAGTCTAGTGATCCTGAAGATGAGGAGTAGTTACCTGTGGCATTAGGTGTGCCCCTTTTTGGTGTCTTGTGCCAAAGGGGGAGAGAGTCTAGGATTTGCTTTCATTTTCGAACTTTGCATTGCTTTGCTTTATTTTCGTATGGTTTGCTTCGAACTTGGTTTGATTCTCGTTTGCTATCTTTTGTGAGACATGATCTTATGTGAGATTTATTTCCATCATATGCTGTGAGTCATATGCCCCGTATTGTCATATATCTCTATCTTTTTGTTCTCATATTATTCTCTGTGCAAATCCGGTATTGTCATCAATCCACCAAAAAGGGGTAGATTGTTGGGGCATAGTTTATGCCTGAGTAATTTTGGTGATTGATGACAGTACCGTACAGGACTAACCGTGTGTGTCAAGGTTTCAGATAACACACGTCAACGGCACAAGACGACACGTCTCCTCTCTCCTGGAACGGAAGCACGGCGCTCTCTACGATTCTCTTTATTTGAGTCTTAGGAAAGCCGTACTATTAAGAGGGGATCCGTAGTGGAAAGGTTTGGGTGGAATCTATCTTTACACACGCACACTTCACATTCTCCCTTTCCTTATCTTTTGGAGCGGCCCTCGCCTATTCATTTTGAGTATCTCTGCAAAATGGTCCCCAGCGGTAGTACCGCTGGTTCCAGCGGTAGTACCGCTGGACTGCTAGCGGTAGTACCGCTGCAGCCAGCGGTAGTACCGCTAGCTGGCGGTAGTACCGCCCCTGGTCAGCGGTAGTACCGCTCCAGGTGCTTTGTTCCACCTACCTAGCGGTAGTTCGTGGACGGACCCTTTTGCGAAGACTTTCCCGGCGGTAGTAGTGCTTGTGCACTACCAAGGGGCCAGCGGTAGTACCGCTGGTGTCAGCGGTAGTACCGCTGGAGACCCAGCGGTAGTACCGCCAGGCAGCGGTAGTACCGCTCCTGCTCAGCGGTAGTACCGCTGGAACTCGGGCACAGAGTGGGAAAACGGTCTGAATTTTCCCCCCACTATATAAAGGGTTCTTCTAGCTGAGGAACCCTATCTCTTACCTCTCTAAGCTCCATTGTTGTTCCACAAGCTCAAAAGTGCCCGATCTCTCTCCCTAGCCAATCAAACTTGTTGATTCTTTAGGGATTGGTTGAGAAGGCCTAGATCCACACTTCCACCAAGAGAAAAGTTGATTCCCCCACCAATCCCTTGCGGATCTTGTTACTCTTGAGTGTTTGAGTATCCTAGACGGTTGAGGTCACCTCGAAGCCATATTCCATTGTGGTGAAGCTTCGTGGTTTAGTTGGGAGCCTCCAAGCTTTGTGTGGAGTTGCCCCAACCTTGTTTGTAAAGGTTCGGTCGCCGCCTTGAAGGGCACCTATAGTGGAATCACGGTACCTTGCATCGTGCGAGGGCGTGAGGAGAATATGGTGGCCTTAGTGGCTTTTTGGGGAGCATTGTGCCTCCACACCGCTCCAACGGAGACGAACTTCCTGTCAAAGGGAAGGAACTTCGGTAACACATCCTCGTCTCCATCGGTTCCACTTGTGGTTATCTCTATCCTTTACTTTGTATTCGCTTTTGCTTGTGACTATATCTTAGTTGTCTTAATAGCTCCCGTTGTTAAATTCTATAGGGTTCACCTCATTGTCATATTAATTGTGAACCCGCATAGTGTTTACCTTAACTTGCTAAGATTAATTAAAAAGTGGTCGTTGTCTATTCACCCCCCCTCGAGCCAACCATATCGATCCTTTCACCTTTGAAGCGTCGGGTGCAAGCTTGTTTGTGTTTGCGCAGGTACTTTGGACTTGACGAGGCCCTCCTTCTGGATCGATACCTTGGTTCTCAAACTGAGGGAAATACTTACTGCTCCTGTGCTGCATCACCCTTTCCTCTTCAAGGGAAAAACCGACGCAAACCAGAGAAGTAACAAGAAGAATTCCTAAGCGCCAGGGAAGGACTTTTGTTGCCGCAGCAGAAGAATTTCTGGCGCCGTTGCTGGGGAGGAAGATCAAGTCAAGAACTCATGCAAGTAGGTGTCGCAAACTCATCTCTTGCATTTACTTTGTTTGCCAGTTGCCTCTCGTTTTCCTCTCCCCCCACTTCACTAATTTGCCTTTTTCGTTTGCCTTTTTCGTTCGCCTTTTCATTCGCCCTTTTTCTCGCCTGCTCTTTGTTTGCTCGTGTGCTTGCTTGCTTGCTGAAGTCACCATGAACGAAAACACCAAACTTTGTGACTTCTCGAATACTAATAATAATGATTTTAGTACTCCGATTGCTCCCGCCACTAGTGCGGAGTCATACAAAATCAATGCCGCTTTGCTGAATCTTGTTATGAAAGAGCAATTATGTGGCCTTCCTAGTGAAGATGCTGCATCCCATCTCAATACCTTCATTGAGCTTTGCGATATGCAAAAGAAAAAAGATGTGGATACTGACGTGATTAAATTGAAGCTTCTTCCTTTCTCGTTGCGAGATCGCGCAAAAACTTGGTTTTCTTCTTTGCCCAAAAATAGTATCGATTCTTGGGATAAGTGAAAAGATGCTTATATATCCAAGTATTTTCCGCCGGCTAAGATCATCTCCCTCCGTAATGATATCATGAATTTCAAGCAACTTGATCATGAACATGTTGCACAAGCTTGGGAGAGAATGAAATTAATGATTAGAAATTGTCCCGCTCATGCCTTGTGCCTTTGGATGATTATTCAAATCTTTTACGCTGGCTTGAATTTCGCTTCTAGAAATATCTTGGACTCCGCCTTAGGTGGAACGTTCATGGAAATCACGTTAGGAGAAGCCACAAAGCTCTTAGACAACATCATGACGAACTACTCTCAGTGGCACACTGAAAGGTCACCTACTAGTAAGAAGGTACACACTATAGAGGAAATTAACTCGTTGAGTGCTAAGATGGACGAGTTAATGAATTTGGTTGCTAGTAGAAGTGCTCCTTTGGATCCTAATGATATGCCTTTGTCTTCTTTGATTGAGAGTAGCAAGGCTAGCTTGGACGTTAATTTTGTTGGTAGGAATAACTTTGGCAACAACAACGCTTTTAGAGGAAACTATGTTCCTAGGACTTTTCCTAGTAACTCCTCTAATAACTTTGGCAAATCCTACAACAATACTCATGGAAATTACTATAGATTACCCTCTGATCTAGGGAGTAATATCAAAGAGTTCCTCAACTCTCAAAAGATTTTCAATGCGTCCATAAAGGAAAAACTACTCAAAATTGACGATTTGGCCAAGACCGTTGATAGGATTTCTTGTGATGTTGATGCTTTGAAAGTTAGATGTGCTCCTCCCAAAATCAACATGGATGAAACTTTTAAAGCTATGCGTGTTTCCATGATTGAGAGCCAAGAAAGAACCGCCCAAATTCATGCTAGACATGAATGCCTTAAAAAGGCGTGTTCTCGTGATGAGAATCACGAAGAACTTAAAGTGCTTGGTATGACTCCCATTGAATCTTTGTTTTCTTGTGTCAAACCTAATGATTATGGGGCTGGATATGAATCCACGTTGGTTGAAAAATGCCCCAAGGATTCGGAGTCCATCTATCTTGATGCTAATAGCATTAAAAGTGGAGTAGAAGACGTTAAAACTTTGAGTAGTAATGAAATTACTACCGTGGATTTCAAGGAATTCAATTATGATAGTTGCTCCTTGATTGAATGCATTTCTTTGATGCAATCCATGTTGAACTCTCCACACGCTTATAGCCAAAACAAAGCCTTTACCGATCATATCGTCGAAGCTATGATAAAATCTCTTGAAGAGAAACTTGAGTAGGAAGTCTCTATCCCTAGAAAGCTTCATGTTGAGTGGGAACCTACCATCAAAATCAAAATCAAAAACTATGAGTGCAATGCTTTGTGTGATTTGGGTGCTAGTGTTTCTGCGATTCCAAAGTCTTTATGTGATGTTCTGGGTTTTAATGAGATTGAAGAGTGTTCTCTTAATTTGCATCTTGCTGATTCTACTATCAAGAAACCCATGGGAAGGATCAATGATGTTCTTATTATTGCAAATAGGAACTATGTAACTATGGATTTCATTGTGCCTGATATTGATTGCAATCCTACATGCCCTATTATTCTTGGCAGACCTTTCCTAAGGATTATTGGTGCTATCATCGATATGAAGGGAATATTAGATTTCAATTTCCTTTAAGGAAGGGCATGGAACACTTTCCTAGAAAGAAAATAAGATTGCCTTATGAATCCATGATGAGGGCCACTTATGGTTTGAGCACCAAAGACGACGATATGTGATTCTATCGCTCCTATGCCTAGCTAAGGGCGTTAAACAATAGCGCTTGTTGGGAGGCAACCCAATGAATTTATATTTTTCTTTCTGTTTTGTTGCGTCCACACTTTCATAATTCTGTTGTGATTGTGTTTTTTGTGTCTCTTTTTATGTTTGAGCCAAGCAAAACCTTTACGACTAGTCTTGGTAATGGTTGTTTGATCTTGCTGGAAAAAGACAAAAACTTTTCGCTCACGAGATGATTTTCATTTTTATTCAGAAAGAGCTTTTGAGTTTATTCTTTTTGCTTCTGATTGATATGCTTTTCCCCAGACCATCGTAATTGTTCAGATTTTTTGAGATACCAGAAGTATACGAAGTATACAGATTGCTACAGACTGGTCTGTTTTTGTTGAGTTGGTTGCTTGTTTTGATGAAACTATGGTTAGTATCGGGGGGGGGGGGGGGTACTAGCCATGGAAAAGTGATAATACAGTAGACCATCATCAATATAGATGGAATTCAAATTTTCTACAGTACCAAAAGAAGTGGTAGTTTGTTTTCTTGTACTAATGTTATCACAAGTTTCTGTTTAAGTTTTGTGTTGTGAAGTTTTCAAGTTTTGGGTGACGTTCTTATGGACAAAGAGATAAGGAGTGGAAAGAGCTCAAGCTTGGGGATGCCCAAGGCATCCCAAGCCAAATTCAAGGACACCAAAAAGCCTAAGCTTGGGGATGCCCCGGGAAGGCATCCCCTCTTTCGTCTTCAATCCATCCGTAACATTACTTGGAGCTATATTTTTATTCACCACATGATATGTGTTTTTCTTGGAGCATCTTGTATCTTAGGAGTCTTTTCTTTTTGTTGTATCACAATCATCCTTGTTGCACACCTTTTTGAGAGAGAGATAGTCATGCACTCATCGTGATTTTGAGCTAGATACTTTTGCTCATAGTGCTTCACTTATATCTTTTGAGCTAGATACTTTTGCTCTTGTGCTTCACTTATATCTTTAGAGCACGGCGGTGCGTGATTTGGTAGTTGGCTTATGCTATGAAAGTAGTCCCTAATGTGCTAGGTACCCAAAGAGGATGCAAAAACCTCCATCTTCATGTGCATTGAATAGAAAGAGAAGTTTTGATTCCTCTCAATTAGTTTTGAGATGTGGATTCGGTAATATTGAGAGTTATGTTAGTAGGGTGTTGTGAATCTAGAGATACTTGGGTTGGAGTTAGTGATTCCCATAGCATGCACGTATGGTGAACCGCTATGTTAGGAAGTCGGAGCATAATTGATCTATTGATTGTCATCCTTTGTGTTGAGGTCGGGATCGCGCGATGGTTTACACCTACCAACCCTTCCCCTCGGAGTATGTGTTTAGCACTTTGTTTCAATTACTAATAAAAACTTCTGCAATAAGTTTGTGAGTTCTTCATGACTAATGTGAGCCCATGGTATAGATGCACTTTCACCTTCCACCATTGCTAGCCTCTCTAGTGCCGCGCAATTCTCGCCGGTGCACAAACCCACCAAATTCCTTCCTCAAAACAGCCACCATACCTACCTACTATGGCATTTTCATAGCCATTCTGAGATATATTGCCATGTAACTCCCACTGTTCCGTCTCATGACTTGTGGCGTCACTCTCATATTGCCATTGCATGATCGTACTAGATCGTTGCACATCCCGGTACACTGCCGGAGGCATTTCCTATGGAGTCATCATCATTGTGATCTTTGAGCTGTGAGTAAATAAAAGTGTGATGGTCATCATTATTAGAGCATTGTCCCATGTGAGGAAAAAAAAGAGGCCAAAGAGCCCAAAAAAAAGAGAAAAGAAAAGAAAATAAAAAAAGAGAGGCCTAAGAGCCCAAATAAAAAAAGGGAGAGAAAAAGAGAGAAGGGACAATGCTACTATCTTTTTCCACACTTGTGCTTCATGTTAGCACCATGTTCTTCATGATTGAGAGCTTCTTGCTTTGTCACTACCATATGCTAGTGGGAATCTTCGTTTTATAACTTGGCTTGTATATTCCAATGATGGCCTTCCTCAAAATTGCCCTAGGTCTTCATGAGCAAGCAAGTTGGATGCACACCCACTAGTTTTCCTCTTGAGCTTTCACATACTTATAGCTCTAGTGCATCTCTTGTCTGACAATCCCTACTCATTCACATTGATATCTATTAATGGGCATCTTCATAGCCTATTGATACGTCGAGTCAATGTGACCATCTCCTCCTTTTTGTCTCACAACCACCACCACACTCTATTCCACCTATAGTGTTATATCCATGGCTCGCGCTCATGTATTGCGTGATAGTTATAATTTTTTTGAGAAAGTAAGAGTGCGAAAACAATTACTTGGCCAATTCCGGGGTTGTGCATGATTTACATTAGTTGTGTGAGGATGATGGAGCATAGCCAGACTATATGATTTTGTAGGGATAACTTTCTTTGGCCTTGTTATTTTGAAGTTCATGATTACCTTGCTAGTTTGCTTGAAGTATTATTGTTTTCATGTCAATAGCAAACTATTGTTTTGAATCTTACGGATCTGAACATTCATGCCACGTGAAAGAAGTTGCAAAGGACAACTATGCTAGGTAGCATTCCACATCAAAAATTCATTCTTTATCACTTCCCTACTCGAGGACGAGCAGGAGTTAAGCTTGGGGATGCTTAATACGTCTCCAACGTATCTATAATTTTTTATGGTTTCATGCTATTATCTTGTCAAACTTTGGATGTTTTGCATGCTTTTTATTTATTTTCTGGGACTAACTTATTAACTCAGTGCCAAGTGTCAGTTCCTGTTTTTTCCATGTTTTTGACCCCTTTCAGAGGAGATTTTGAAACGGAGTCCAAACGGAAGAAAAGCCCTGAAAAGATTTTTTTTGGAACGGAAGAAGATCGGAGAACTTGGGAGCTAAGCCAGAGGAGCACCAAGGGCCCCACAAGCCCCCACCCCGCGGCCAGGGGGCCGCGCCATCAAGGCTTGTGGGGCCCCTGGAGGTCCCCTGACCTAGATCTTGCGCCTATATATTCCCAAATGTTCCCAAAAAAATCAAGAGACGATCGCAATTACTTTTCCGCCACCGCAAGCTTCTGTCTCCGTGAGATCCCATCTGGGGCACGTCATGGTGCCCTGCCGGAGGGGGGATTCGGACACGGAGGGCTTCTTCATCAACACCATGACCTCTCCGATGATGCGTGAGTAGTTCACCATAGACCTACGGGTCCATAGCTAGTAACTAGATGGCTTCTTCTCTCTCTTGGATCTTCAATACAAAGTTCTCCATGATCTTCATGGAGATCTATCCGATGTAATATTCTTTTGCGGTGTGTTTGTCGAGATCCGATGAATTGTGGATTTATGATCAGATTATCTATGAATCTTATTTGAGTTTCTTCCGATCTCTCTTATGCATGATTTCATATCCTTGTAATTCTCTTCGAGTTGTGGGTTTTGTCTGGCCAACTAGATCTATGATTCTTGCAATGGGAGAAGTGCTTGGTTTTGGGTTCATACCGTGCGGTGACCTCACCCACTGACAGAAGGGGCAGCGAGGCGCGTATTGTGTTGTTGCCATAAAGGGTAAAAAGATGGGGTTTTTATCATTGGTTTGAGAGTATCCTCTACATCATGTCATCTTGCTTAAAGCATTACTCTGTTCGTCATGAACTCAATACACTAGATGCATGCTGGATAGCGGTCGATGTGTGGAGTAGTAGTAGTAGATGCAGAAAGTATCACTCTGCTTGTCTCGGACGTCATGCCTATATGCATGATCATTGCCTTAGATATCGTCATGACTTTGCGCGGTTCTATCAATTGCTCGACAGTAATTTGTTCACCCACCGTGATACTTGCTATTTTGAGAGAAGCCTCTACTGAACACTATGGCCCCCAGGGTCTACTCCACGCCGTATTTTCAGCCTTACACTTTTTACTTTGTTGCACTTTCCGCCTTCAGATCTCACTTTGCAAACAATCTTGAAGGGATTGACAACCCCTTTGAATCGTTGGGTGCAAGCTTGTTTGTGTTTGCACAAGTACTTTGGACTTGACGAGGCCCTCCTTCTGGATCGATACCTTAGTTCTCAAACTGAGGGAAATACTTACTGCTCCTATGCTGCATCACCCTTTCCTCTTCAAGGGAAAAACCTACGCAAACCAGAGAAGTAACAAGAAGAATTCCTAAGCGCCAGGGAAGGACTTTTGTTGCCGCAGCAACGGCTAGCCGAATCCTCGGGTACCGTCCATACCAACATCAATCCTGGGGGAGTTTTGTTTGCAATTATCTTTTCGATTTGAGCATGGAACTGGGAATTCCAATTACCGGCCCCTTTCTCGTGAATGATAGTGAATAAACACATATCGAGGATAACACGCCTATCATGGAAGATACCAAGAGCCCCCTGTCACTACATGAGAGGTTCGGTCATGTAGAACAGATTATTTCTTGAAGATTTAGAGAGTGGCACATGCAAATTTACTTGGAACGGCAGGTAGATACCGCACATAGGTAGGTATGCTGGACTCATATGGCACAACTTTGGGTTTATGGGAGGTGGATGCACAAGCAGTATTCCCGCTTAGTACAAGTGAAGGCTAGCAAAAGACTGGGAAGCGACCAACTAGAGAGCGAAAACAGTCATCAAAATGCATTGAGATTAACTAACATTGAGTACAAGCATGAGTAGGACATAAATCGCCATGAACATGAACATCATAGAGGCTATGTTGATTTTGTTTCAACTACATGCGTGAACGTGCGCCAAGTCAAGCCACTTGAATCATTCAAAGGAGGATACCATCATATCATACTACAACACAATCATCTCAACATTCATGTGGGCATCCAAGACAAACCATTATAAGCTCCTAGCTAAGTAAGCATGGCATAAGCAACTATGATCTCTAAGTTGTCATTGCAAACATGTTTCTCTCATAACAAAGCTGAATCAGGCATGATGAGCTAGTCATATTTACAAAAACAAAATAGATCGAGTTCATACCAGCTTTTCCAGGCTCAGTCACTTCATCATATATCGTCATTATTGCCTTTCACTTTCATGACCGAATGATGTGAACAATAATAAGCGTGCTCGTGCATTGGACTAAGCTGGAATCTGCAGGCAAACGCAAAGGAGAACACAAGGTAATATGGCTCTTTGAAAACTAAACAGGTATGCATGCAAGAGCCACTAAACATTGTAACCAATATCTTCTACCTCGACCCAAAGAAAAAGAAAACTATTTACACGGGAAAGCTCCCAACAAGCAAAAGAAGAAAAGAAAATCTTTTTGGGTTTTCTCAAACTAGACAGACACACGAAAAGAAAACGAGAAAAAGAAAATAAACCGACATGGATGATACAGTGGCAAAGTGTGAACACCGGCTAACAAAGTGAAAGCATAAGCAAGAATGTAAAGTCGGTGAGAACACGTACTCCCCCAAGCTTAGGCTTTTGGCCTAACTTGGTCTACTCCCAAGGATGGTCCTGGCGAAACCCAAAATCATAATCGGGGTTATACGGGAGCGCCGCAGCCACTGCCTGAATAGCTGCCTCACGGAGACGAGCAACCTTTGCCTCCCTCTCATACTCCTCTGCCTCTCCTCTGGTTATGTAATATCTCTGTTTTACCTAAAAGTCAAAGAAGGCAGGAGCAGGAAGGGTGATATGGAAAACACGATGTCGGTTAAATATCAAACGGTATAGGAGGGTTCATCATCCCTCTCAAGGAACTGGTAGCGTGTCAAAGCGACACGGTCAAGGAAAGCTGTATGGAGCGGGGGATCTCCTTCGCGGATGGGTACTCCAAGAAAATTTGCTATGCGAGTGGCATAGATCCCACCAAAGAAATCCCCTTCAATAGCATTCTTATTCAGCCTCCTTGCTATAATAGCTCCCATGTTGAAGCTTTTGTTACCCGTCACTGCGCTCTTAAGAATACTAAGGTCGGGTGCGCAGCGGTGATAATGCTCAATCTTGCCATTAATGCATCTGCCTATGAAGAGGGCAAAGTAATGCAAGGCAGGAAAATGAATACTCCCCATGGTAGCTTGCGTAATGTCTCTAGTTTCTCCAACAGTAATACTAGAGCAAAAATATCTAGCCGAAGATTTAGGAGGATCATTGAGGCTACCCCAAATAGGTATGTTGCAAATTCTACTGAAATCCTCTAAATCCATGGTATAAGATTTATCATAGAGATCAAACAGTACCGATGTCTCACGGCCAGCTGAAAATTTGAATCTACGAACAAAAGAGGCAGTGAGAGCAATATACTGTTCACATTTATCGGAGATGAATTCTTCGAGTCCGACGTTGTGAACAAGTGCATCAAACTCATCTTCGAAACCTGCCTCAATCATAAATTCATCAGAAGGCCATTCACATGGTTGTACCTGCGCGTCCCTTGGTTGGTAAGGATCAGGCTCCCGAATCACGAAAGGGGGACCTCTCTTGCTTGAGGAACCACCATGAAAGTTTCTCCTGAACATCTTCCTTTTGTGAAATTTTCAGTGACCCAAAGGAAAAATGAACGAGGCTCAACTAAACTCGTAGCAACTACTCCCACAAGTGCCTAGAGACCATATTACGCATCAAAACTACTTGGGACCAGCTAGAATCAGCATGCAAAGCTCAAGAACATGGTCACCAAGGCATGAAAAATACGCAGAGCATAAGGCACTAGAGCAAAAACTAATTGGACCAACGGAGGAGTCACTTACCAAGGAGTAATTTCCCCAAAACAGTTCGGAGAACGGTGATTTGAGCAAAGAGATCGAAAATCCCAGCAAGAGGAGCAAGAACACGGGTTGAGCTGTGAAACGATTTTTTCTGGAGGTAGGAGAAGTGAATGAGAGCAAGAATGAGTGGAGGGGCTGCCTTTGGGCCCCACAAGCCTGGGTGGCGCGGCCAGGGGGGTGCCCGCGCCCCTAGGGCTTATGGCCCACTGGTGTGGCCCCCAGACAGACTCTTTGTCCCAGTATTTTTCAAAAAATCCAGAAAAAATCATACTAGATTTTCAAGACGTTCGGAGAACTTTTATTTTCGGGGTACTTTTCTACCGGACGCTAAAACAGAAAACAGGGAAAACTAAACTACATCTATCATTTTTCTTCTAAGCAACCTAAAGTGAAAGCTTGGAACAGAGGTTTGTGACTCCTCAATTCATCCATCTCATGGTCATCGAAAGAAATCCGTCAGTGAGGTTGATCAAGCCTCCTCGACAAAACCCTTTCGAATCGCAAAATAGAACGGAGAATTTTCAAATAGCCACTAGGTCACCTCAATGGGGATATGTATCTCCCCAACAAGCAAATCATACTTCATCTTGCCACGAGGTATAGGGCATTCAAAGCTCCCAATAAGAATCGATGAAGTTTTTTGATAGCATTGATGCAATGTACTCGATATTGTTTCTTCAGAAAGTGCACCATATGCTCATTACCGTTGACATGGAAAGTGACATTGCCTTTGTTGCAATCTATAACAGCCCCTGCAGTGTTTAAAAAGGGTCTTCCGAGGATGACAACCATGGCATCATCCTCGGGAATATACAAGATAACAAAGTATGTTAAGATAGTGGTGTTAGCAACCACAACAGGCACATCCTCTTAAATGCCGATAGGGAAAGCAGTTGACTTGTCGGCCATTTGCAGAGAGATTTCAGTGGGTGTCAACTTATCCAGTTCAAGTCTACGATAAAGAGAGAGAGGCATAACACTAACACCGGCTCCAAGGTCGCATAAAGCAGTTCTAACGTAGTTACCTTTAATGGAGCAAGGTATAGTGGGCACACTGGGATCACCTAGTTTCTTAGGAGTTCCACCCTTGAACGTATAGTTAGCAAGCATGGCGGAGATCTCAAGATCAGGTATCCTCCTCTTATTAGTCACAATATCTTTCATTTACTTAGCATACAGAGATATTTTGAGCATATCCGTCAAACGCATCTGCAGAAAGACATGTCTGATCATCTCAACGAAGCGCTCAAAATCCTCATCATCCTTTTTATTGGACGGTTTGGGAGGAAAGGGCATGGGTTTCTGAACCCATGGTTCCCTTTCTTTACCATGCTTCCTAGCAGTGAAGTTATTCTTATCATATCTTCTAGTCTTAGGCTGTGGGTTATCAAGATCAACAGGTTCAATCTCCACATCCTTTTCATTGCTAGGTTGAGCATCAACATGAACATCACTATTGATATTATCATTAGGCTCATGTTCATCACCAGATTGTGTCTCAGCATCAGAGACAGAGGCATCGTTTGGACTCTCAGGTGTAGTAGCAACAGGGTTGCTAGCGTGCAGGTTCCTATCATCTTTCTTCTTCTTTCTAGGATGACTAGGTGCATCAGTGCTAACTCCTTCAGACTCTTGTTCTACTCTCTTCGGATGACCCTCACGATACAAAGGTTCCTAGGTCATTTTACCGCCCCTAGTAACGACTCTGACAAAATTGTCATTCAACTCGTTGAGCAAGTCATTCTAAGCCTTAAGTACTTGTCCTACCTGAGTAGTAACCATAGAGGCATGTTTACTCAGAAGCTTAAGATCATTGACATTTCTGTCCACACAAGCACTTAAATGACTAAGCATACGAGCATTCTTTTCCAATTGTCTGCTAAAATAATCGTTGAAACTCTGTTGTTTGGCAACAAAGTTATCAAATTCATCCAGGCGTAAGCTAGCAGGTTTATCAAAAGGAATATCACTCTCATCAAACCTACGCAGAGAATTTACTTCTACTACCTGTATCGGGTTATCGAGACCATGGATCTCTTCATTGGTGGTAGATTTTTGACATCTTCAGATTTAATGCCTTTCTCTCGCATAGATTTCTTGGCTTCTTGCATATCTTCAGGACTCAGGAATATAATACCTCTTTTCTTCGGAGTTGGCTTAGGAGGTGGTTCGGGAATAGTCCAAGCATTCTCATTGCACAAGATGTTATTCAGCAGAATCTTAGCTTGTCCTACGGTTCGTTCCCTAAAAACACAACCAGAGCAACTATCTAGGTGGTCTTTGGAAGCGTCGGTAAGTCCATTATAGAAGATATCAAGTATTTCATTCTTCTCAAGAGGGTGATCAGGCAAAACATTCAGCAGCTGGATGAGCCTCCCCCAAGCTTGTGGGAGACTCTCTTCCTCAGTTTGAGCAAAATTGTATATTTCCTGCAAGGCAGCTTGCTTCTTATGGGCAGGGAAATATTTTTCAGAGAAGTAGTAGACCATATCATGGGGGCTACGCACACAACCAGGAGCAAGAGAAGTGAACCAGGTCTTAGTATCATCCTTTAGCGAGAAAGGAAACAACTTGAGCATATAGTAGTGATGGATCTTTTCCTCACTAGTGAATATGGTGGCTATATCGTGCAGTTTGGCAAGATGGGCTACAACCGTTTCAGTCTGGTAACCGTGAAAAGGATCAGATTTGACCAGAGTGATTAACTCACGGTCGACAGAGAATTCATAATCCTTATCGGTCACAAAGATAGGCGAAGTGGCAAACTTCGGGTCGTATTTCATCCTAGCGTTCAGAGATTTTTCTTTCCACTTGCGCAAAAGTTTCTCAACATCATAGCTATCCTTACACGCAAGAAAATCCTCAACTATCTCTTCCTCCATAACATAGCGCGTGTCAGGCATAACAGGAAATTCAGGCATATAGCAGGTTCTACTTCAATAGTATCAGCAGTTTCAAAAGTATCATCACATCTAGCAGCAACTCTAGCAATATGTGCATCAAGGAATGCACCAAGTGGCAAAGCAGTATCAGGCATAGCAGGCATAGTATCAAGCATAGCATCATCAGACATAGTATCAAGCATAGCATCATCAGGCATAGTATCAAGCATAGCATCATCAGGCATAGTATCAAGCATAGCATCATGGACAACAGAAGTAGCATCATCAAGCACAGGCGACATATCAAGATTTCTAGCAGGAGGCGAAGTCGCAAACTTACTCAAAGCCGAAGGTGAATCAAGTGTAGAGCTAGATGGCAGTTCCTTACCTCTCCTCGTAGTGGAAGGCAAGATTTTAGTTCTTGGATCTTTCGGATTCCTCATAGTGACCAGCAGACGAAAATCAAAAGTGACTCAGAGAATATAGTTGTGCTTCCCCGACAACGGCGCCAAAAAAGAGCCTTGATGACCCACAAGCTTATGGGATCGCAACAGTTTTCGAGGGTAGAGTATTCACCCAAATTTGTTGATTCGCCAAGACAGGAAGCGAAAGAATATTCTCAAGTATTAGCAGCTGAATGTGTCAGATTCAACCACACCTGAAAGATTAGTATATGAAAGCAAAGTATTAGTAGCAAAGTAGTATGATAGCAATGGTGCCAGAAACGATCTGTTGACGGCAGACTATTCCTAACTGTTGTATCAATGGCGCCAGTAGGTTGCACGTGAGCGAGTAACTATCTTCCCCGACAACAGTGTCGGAAAAGATCTTGCAACAAGTAACAGCGAAGTAGCAAGGAACAACAGTAGCAGCAGCAGCTAATAGCAGTAGCAACAGTAGCAACAAAGTCGCCCAATCCCTTTTGTAGCAAGGGACAAGCCTAGGCAAAGTAACGTAGCGAGGACCAGTAGTAAAAGACTCGTAGGCAGTGGATCGGTGATGGATGAGTGTGACGGATGTGACTCATCATGTAACAGCTATAACACGGGGAGATAAGTAACTAGCTCCCGTTCATCAATCTAATGTAGGCACGTATTCCGTATGTAGTCATACGTGTTTAGGGAAAAGAACTTGCATGACATCTATTGTCCATCCCTCCTGTGGCAGCGGGGTTCTAATGGAAACTACGGGATATTAAGGTTCTCCTTTTAATAAAGAACCGGACCAACACATTAACACGCGGTGAATACATGAACTCCTCATACTATGGTCATCTCCGGGAGTGGTTCCGACTATTGTCACTCCGGGGTTGCCGGGTCATAACACATAGTAGGTGACTACAACTTGCAAGATAGGATCTAAAACACACATATATTCGTGACAACATAATAGGTTTAGATCTGAAATCATGGCACTCGGGCCCTAGTGACAAGCATTAAGCATAGCCAAGTACTAGCAACATCAATCTAGAACATAGTGGATACTAGGGATCAATCCCCGTCAAGAATTAACTCGATTACATGATAGTTCTCATCCAACTCATCACCGTCCAGCAAGCCTATGATGAGATTACTCACGAACGATGCAGATCATCATGGAATTGTCGATGGAGGAAGGTTGATGATGATGATGATGGCGACGATTTCCCCTCTCCGGAGCCCGAAACGGACTCCACATCTGCCCTCCAGATGAAGAACAGGATGTGGCGGCTCCTCCGTATCGTAAAACGCGATGAAACCTTCTCTGTGATTTTTTCTGGGCGAGACAGAAGATATAGAGCTGAGTTTGGGGGCGGTGGTGCCACGTGGGCCCCACAATCCTGCACGGCGCGGCCTAGGGGGTGGCTGCGGCCTGTGGGCTTGTGGCCCACTAGCACGCCCCCTCCGGTGGATCTTTGCGCAGGTATTTTTCTTTTATTCCAGAAAAAATCTCCATAAATTTTCAGGACATTCCGAGAACTTTCATTTCTGCACAAAAACAACACCATGGCAATTCTGCTGAAAAAAGCGTCAGTCCGGGTTAGTTCCATTCAAATCATGCAAATTAGAGTCCAAAACAAGGGCAAAAGAGTTCAGAAAAGTAGATACGACAGAGACGTATCAAAGTTGCATGGCAATATATCTCGGAATGGCTATGAAAATGCCATAATAGGTAGGTATGGTTGCTGTTTTGAGGAAGGTATATGGTGGTTTTGTGCACCGGCGAAAGTTGCGCGACACTAGAGAGGCTAGCAATGGTGGAAGTGTTGGAATTATGCCCTAGAGGCAATAATAAATATAGTTATTATTATAATTCCTGTATCAAGATAATCTTTCATTATCCATGCTATAATTGTATTGAATGAATACTCATTTACATGTGTGGATACATAGACAAAACACCGTCCCTAGCAAGCCTCTAGTTGGCTAGCCAGTTGATCAAAGATAGTCAGTGTCTTTTGATTATGAACAAGGTGTTGTTGCTTGATAACTGGATCACGTCATTAGGAGAATCACGTGATGGACTAGACCCAAACTAATAGACGTAGCATGTTGATCGTGTCATTTTGTTGCTACTGTTTTCTGCGTGTCAAGTATTTATTCCTATGACCATGAGATCATATAACTCACTGACACCGGAGGAATACTTTGTGTGTATCAAACGTCACAACGTAACTGGGTGACTATAAAGATACTCTATAGGTATCTCCGAAGGTGTTAGTTGAGTTAGTATGGATCAAGACTGGGATTTGTCACTCCGTATGACGGAGAGGTATCTCGGGGCCCACTCGGTAATACAACATCACACACAAGCCTTGCAAGCAATGTGACTTAGTGTAAGTTGCGGGATCTTGTATTACGGAACGAGTAAAGAGACTTGCCGGTAAACGAGATTGAAATAGGTATACGGATACTGACGATCGAATCTCGGGCAAGTAACATACCGAAGGACAAAGGGAATGACATACGGGATTATATGAATCCTTGGCACTGAGGTTCAAACGATAAGATCTTCGTAGAATATGTAGGATCCAATATGGGCATCCAGGTCCCGCTATTGGATATTGGCGAAGGAGTCTCTCGGGTCATGTCTACATAGTTCTCGAACCCGCAGGGTCTGCACACTTAAGGTTCGACGTTGTTTTATGCGTATTTGGGTTATATGGTTGGTTACCGAATGTTGTTCGGAGTCCTGGATGAGATCACGGACGTCACGAGGGTTTCCAGAATGGTCCGAAAACAAAGATTGATATATAGGATGACCTCATTTGATTACCGGAAGGTTTTCGGAGTTACCGGGAATGTACCGGGAATGACGAATGGGTTCCGGGAGTTCACCGGGGGGGCAACCCACCCCGGGGAAGCCCATAGGCCATAAGGGTGGTGCATCAGCCCTTAGTGGGCTGGTGGGACAGCCCAAAAGGGCCCTATGCTCCATACAAAGGAAAATCAAAGAGAAAGAAAAAAAAAGGAGGTGGGAAGGAAGGGAAGGACTCCCACCCACCAAACCAAGTCCAACCCCCCTTGGACTTGGCTGACCCCCTTGGGGCTCCTTGAGCCCCAAGGCAAGGTCCCCTCCCTCCCACCTATATATACGGAGGTATTGGGGCTGATTTGAGATGACTTTTCCACGGCAGCCCGACCACATACCTCCACGGTTTTTCCTCTAGATCGCGTTTCTGCGGAGCTCGGGCGGAGCCCTGCTGAGACAAGGTCATCACCAACCTCCGGAGCGTCGTCACACTGCCGGAGAACTCTTCTACCTCTCCATCTCTCTTGCTGGATCAAGAAGGCCGAGATCATCGTCGAGCTGTACGTGTGCTGAACGCGGAGGTGCCGTCCGTTCGGTACTAGATCGTGGGACTGATCGCGGGATTGTTCGCGGGGCGGATCGAGGGACGTGAAGACGTTCCACTACATCAACCGCGTTCACTAACGCTTCTGCTGTACGATCTACAAGGGTACGTAGATCACTCATCCCCTCTCGTAGATGGACATCACCATGATAGGTCTTCGTGCGCGTAGGAATTTTTTTTGTTTCCCATGCGACGTTCCCCAACAGTGGCATCATGAGCTAGGTTCATGCGTAGATGTCTTCTCGAGTAGAACACAAAAGTTTTTGTGGGCGGTGATGTGCGTTTTGCTGCCCTCCTTAGTCATTTCTTGATTCCGCGGTATTGTTGGGTTGAAGCGGCTTGGACCGACATTACTCGTACGCTTACGAGAGACTGGTTTCATCGTTATGAGTAACCCCGTTGCTCAAAGATGACTGGCAAGTGTCGGTTTCTCCAACTTTAGTTGAATCGGATTTGACCGAGGAGGTCCTTGGATGAGGTTAAATAGCAACTCATATATCTCCGTTGTGGTGTTTGCGTAAGTAAGATGCGATCCTACTAGATACCCATGGTCACCACGTACAACATGCAACAACAAAATTAGAGGACGTCTAACTTGTTTTTGCAGGGTATGCTTGTGATGTGATATGGCCTACGATGTGATGTGATATATTGGATGTATGAGATGATCATGTTGTAATAGAAAATATCAACTTGCACGTCGATGGTACGGCAACCAGCAGGAGCCATAGGGTTGTCTTTATACTAACATTTGTGCTTGCAGATGCGTTTACTATTTTGCTAGGATGTAGCTTTAGTAGTAATAGCATGAGTAGCACGACAACCCCGATGGCAACACGTTGATGGAGATCATGGTGTGGCGCCGTTGACAAGAAGATCGTGCCGGTGCTTTGGTGATGGAGATCAAGAAGCACGTGATGATGGCCATATCATGTCACTTATGAATTGCATGTGATGTTAATCCTTTTATGCACCTTATTTTGCTTAGAACGACGGTGGCATTATGAGGTGATCTCTCACTAAAATTTCAAGACGAAATTGTGTTCTCCCCGACTGTGCACCGTTGCTACAGTTCGTCGTTTCAAGACACCACGTGATGATCGGGTGTGATAGACTCAACGTTCACATACAACGGGTGCAAAACAGTTGCGCACGCGGAACACTCGGGTTAAGCTTGACGAGCCTAGCATATGCAGAGATGGCCTCGGAACACATGAGACCGAAAGGTCGATCATGAATCATATAGATGATATGATTAGCATAGGGATGCTTACCACTGAAACTACACTCAACTCACGTGATGATCGGACTTGAGCTAGTGTAAGTGGATCATGAACCACTCAAATGACTAGAGATATGTACTTTTTGAGTGGGAGTTTAGCGAATAATTTGATTAAGTTAAACTCTAATTATCTTGAACATAGTCTAAGTCCACCTTGAATATATTTGTGTTGTAGATCATGGCTCATGCGACAGTCATCCTGAATTTTAATACGTTCCTAGAGAAAGCTAAGTTGAAAGATGATGGAAGCAACTTTGTAGACTGGGCTCGTAATCTTAAGCTAATCTTACAAGCTGGGAAGAAGGATTATGTCCTTAATGCTGCGCTCGGAGATGAACCACCCGTTACGGCTGATCAGGATGTTAAGAACGCTTGGTTAGCACGTAAGGAGGACTACTCAATAGTTCAATGTGCAGTCTTGTATGGCTTAGAACCGGGACTTCAATGTCGCTTTGAGCGTCATGGAGCATTTGAGATGTTCCAGGAGTTGAAGTTTATCTTTCAAAAGAACGCCCGGATCGAGAGGTATGAGACCTCCGATAAATTCTATGCTTGCAAGATGGAGGAAAACTCGTCTGTCAGTGAACATGTGCTCAAAATGTCTGGGTACTCAAACCGTCTAGCTGAGCTGGGGATTGAACTCCCGCAAGAAGCTATCACTGACAGAATCCTTCAGTCACTGCCGCCAAGCTATAAAGGCTTTGTGTTGAACTACAACATGCAAGGGATGAACAAGTCCCCCGGCGAGTTGTTTGCGATGCTGAAAGTCGCAGAGTCTGAACTCCGTAAAGAGCATCAAGTGTTGATGGTGAATGAGACCACTAGTTTCAAGAGAAACGGCAAAGGCAAGACGGGCAATTCGAAGAAGAGCGGCAAGCCTGTTGCCAATCTGACGAAGAAACCCAAAGCTGGACCTAAGCCTGAAACGGAGTGTTACTATTGCAAGGGTATGGGTCACTAGAAGCGCAATTGCCCCAAGTATCTGGCAGATAAGAAGGCGGCCAAAGAAAAATCAGGTATATTTGATATACATGTTATTGATGTGTACTTAACTGGCTCTCGTAGTAGTGCTTGGGTATTCGATACCGGTTCTGTTGCTCATATTTGCAACTCGAAACAGGAACTGCGGAATAGACGAAGGCTGGCGAAAGATGAAGTGACGATGCGCGTAGGAAATGGTTCCAAGGTTGATGCAATCGCCGTCGGCACAGTGTCACTTCAGTTACCGTCAGGATTAGTGATGAACTTAAATCATTGTTATTTAGTGCCTGCGTTGAGCATGAACATTATATCTGGATCTTGTTTATTGCGAGACGGTTACTCTTTTAAGTCAGAGAATAATGGTTGTTCTATTTCTATGAGTAACATCTTTTATGGTCATGCACCGAATGTGAGAGGATTGTTCATATTGAATCTTGATAGCGATACGCATATACATAACATTGAGACCAAAAGAGTTAGAGTTAACAATGATAGCGCCATATTTTTGTGGCACTGCCGCTTAGGTCATATTGGTGTAAAGCGCATGAAGAAACTCCATGCTGATGGACTTTTGGAGTCACTTGACTTTGATTCACTTGACACGTGCGAACCATGTCTCATGGGCAAGATGACTAAGACTCCGTTCTCCGGAACAATGGAGCGTGCAAGTGACTTGTTGGAAATCATACATACCGATGTGTGTGGTCCGATGAGTGTGGAGGCACGCGGCGGATATCGTTATTTTCTCACTTTCACTGATGATTTGAGTAGATATGGTTATGACTACTTGATGAAGCACAAGTCTGAAACATTTGAAAAGTTCAAGCAATTTCAGAGTGAAGTGGAAAATCATCATAACAAGAAGATCAAGTTCCTACGGTCTGATCATGGGGGTGAATATCTGAGTTTCGAGTTTGGTGCTCACTTAAGACAATGTGGAATTGTTTCACAGTTAACACCGCCTGGAACACCACAGCGTAATGGTGTGTCCGAACGTCGTAATCGTACTTTATTAGAGATGATGCGATCTATGATGTCTCTTACCTATTTGCCGTTATCTTTTTGGGGTTATGCATTAGAAACAGCTGCATTCACTTTAAATAGGGCACCATCAAAATCCGTTGAGACGACACCATACGAACTGTGGTATGGCAAAAGGCCAAAGTTGTCGTTTCTTAAAGTTTGGGGATGTGATGCTTATGTCAAAAAGCTTCAGCCTGAAAAGCTGGAACCCAAAGCGGAAAAGTGCATCTTCATAGGTTACCCAAAAGAGACAGTTGGGTACACCTTCTATCTCAAATCCGAGGGCAAAGTGTTTGTTGCTAAAAGCGGAGCTTTTCTCGAGAAGGAGTTTCTCTCGAGAGAATTGAGTGGGAGGAAGATAGAACTTGACGAGGTTATCGAACCTCTCATCCCTCTGGATGGTGGCGCAGGGCAAGGGGAAACCTCTGTCATTGCAACGCCGGTTGAGGAGGAAGTTAATGATGATGATCATGAAACTCCAGTTCAAGTTTCTGTCGAACCACGCAGGTCGACGAGACCACGTGCTGCTCCAGAGTGGTACGGTAATCCCGTCTTATCAATCATGTTGTTAGACAACAATGAACCTGCAAATTATGAAGAAGCAATGGTGGGCCCAGATTCCAACAAATGGCTAGAGACCATGAAATCCGAGATAGGATCCATGTATGAGAGCAAACTGTGGACTTTGGAGGTACTACCTGAGGGCCGCAAGGCCATTCAGAACAAATGGATCTTTAAGAGGAAGACGGACGCTGACGGCAATGTGACCGTTTATAAAGCTTGACTTGTGGCAAAGGTTTTTTCACAAGTTCAAGGAGTTGACTACGATGAGACTTTCTCACCCGTAGCGATGCTTAAGTCCATCAGAATCATGTTAGCAATAGCTGCATTTTTCGATTATGAAATCTGGCAGATGGATGTCAAAACGGCGTTCCTTAACGGTTTCCTTAAGGAAGAGTTGTATATGATACAACCCGAAGGTTTTGTCAATCCTAAGAATGCTAACAAGGTGTGCAAGCTCCAGCGATCCATTTATGGACTGGTGCAAGCATCTCGGAGTTGGAACAAACGCTTTGATGAGGTGATCAAAGCATTTGGGTTTATACAAGTGGTTGGAGAATCTTGTATTTACAAGAAAGTGAGTGGGAGCTCTGTGGCGTTTCTAATATTATATGTGGATGACATATTGCTGATTGGAAACAACGTGGAGTTTTTAGAGAGCATAAAGGATTACTTGAATAAGAGTTTCTCTATGAAGGACCTAGGAGAAGCTGCTTACATTCTAGGCATTAAGATCTATAGGGATAGATCAAAACGCCTGATAGGACTTTCACAAAGCACATACCTTGATAAAGTTTTGAAGAGGTTCAAAATGGAACAGTCCGAGAAAGGGTTCTTGCCAGTTTTACAAGGTACGAGATTGAGTAAGACTCAGTGCCCAGCAACTGATGAAGATAGAGAGCATATGCACTCCGTCCCCTATGCTTCTGCCATAGGTTCTATCATGTATGCAATGTTGTGCACTAGACCGGATGTTAGCCTGGCCATAAGTATGGAAGGTAGGTTCCAGAGTAATCCAGGAGTGGATCACTGGACAGCGGTCAAGAACATCCTGAAGTACCTGAAAAGGACTAAGGAGATGTTTCTCGTGTATGGAGGTGACGAAGAGCTCGCCATAAAAGGTTACGTCGATGCAAGCTTTGACACAGATCCGGACGACTCTAAGTCGCAAACCGGATACGTATTTATTCTTAATGGGGGTGCGGTAAGCTGGTGCAGTTCCAAGAAAAGCGTCGTAGCAGATTCTACATGTGAAGCGGAGTACATGGCTGCCTCGGAGGCGGCTAAGGAGGGTGTCTGGATGAAGTAATTCATGACAGATCTTGGAGTGGTGCCAAGCGCACTGAATCCAATAACCCTGTTCTGTGACAACACGGGTGCCATTGCCTTAGCAAAGGAACCACGGTTTCACAAGAAGACCAGACACATCAAACGACGCTTCAACCTCATCCGCGACTACGTCGAGGGAGAGGACGTAAATATATGCAAAGTGCACACGGATCTGAATGTAGCAGACCCGCTGACTAAACCTCTTCCACGGCCAAAACATGATCAACACCAGAACTGTATGGGTGTTAGATTTATTACAATGTAATTCAAATGATGATGTGAGGGCTAGATTATTGACTCTAGTGCAAGTGGGAGACTGTTGGAATTATGCCCTAGAGGCAATAATAAATATAGTTATTATTATAATTCCTGTATCAAGATAATCGTTTATTATCCATGTTATAATTGTATTGAATGAAGACTCATTTACATGTGTGGATACATAGACAAAACACCGTCCCTAGGAAGCCTCTAGTTGGCTAGCCAGTTGATCAAAGATAGTCAGTGTCTTCTGATTATGAACAAGGTGTTGTTGCTTGATAACTGGATCACGTCATTAGGAGAATCACGTGATGGACTAGACCCAAACTAATAGACGTAGCATGTTGATCGTGTCATTTTGTTGCTACTGTTTTCTGCGTGTCAAGTATTTATTCCTATGACCATGAGATCATATAACTCACTGACACCGGAGGAATACTTTGTGTGTATCAAACGTCACAACGTAACTGGGTGACTATAAAGATGCTCTACAGGTATCTTTGAAGGTGTTAGTTGAGTTAGTATGGATCAAGACTGGGATTTGTCACTCCGTATGACGGAGAGGTATCTCGGGGCCCACTCGGTAATACAACATCACACACAAGCCTTGCAAGCAATGTGACTTAGTGTAAGTTGCGGGATCTTGTATTATGGAACGAGTAAAGAGACTTTCCGGTAAACGAGATTGAAATAGGTATACGGATACTGACGATCGAATCTCGGGCAAGTAACATACCGAAGGACAAAGGGAATGACATACGGGATTATATGAATCCTTGGCACTGAGGTTCAAACGATAAGATCTTCGTAGAATATGTAGGATCCAATATGGGCATCCAGGTCCCGCTATTGGATATTGACCAAGGAGTCTCTCGGGTCATGTCTACATAGTTCTCGAACCCGCAGGGTCTGCACACTTAAGGTTCGACGTTGTTTTATGCGTATTTGGGTTATATGGTTGGTTACCGAATGTTGTTCGGAGTCCCGATGAGATCACAGACGTCACGAGGGTTTCCGGAATGGTCCAGAAACGAAGATTAATATATAGGATGACCTCATTTGATTACCGGAAGGTTTTCGGAGTTACCGGGAATGTTCCGGGAATGACGAATGGGTTCCGGGAGTTCACCGGGGGGGGCAACCCACCCCGGGGAAGCCCATAGGCCATAAGGGTGGCGCATCAGCCCTTAGTGGGCTGGTGGGACAGCCCAAAAGGGCCCTATGCGCCATACAAAGGAAAATCAAAGAGAAAAAAAAGGGAGGTGGGAAGGAAGGGAAGGACTCCCACCCACCAAACCAAGTCCAACTCGGTTTGGGGGGGGGAGCCTTCCCCCCTTCGACTCGGCTGACCCCCTTGGGGCTCCTTGAGCCCCAAGGCAAGGTCCCCTCCCTCCCACCTATATATACGGAGGTATTGGGGCTGATTTGAGACGACTTTTCCACGGCAGCCCGACCACATACCTCCACGGTTTTTCCTCTAGATCGCGTTTCTGCGGAGCTCGGGCGGAGCCCTGCTGAGACAAGGTCATCACCAACCTCCGGAGTGCCGTCAAGCTGCCGGAGAACTCTTCTACCTCTCCGTCTCTCTTGCTGGATCAAGAAGGCCGAGATCATCGTCGAGCTGTACGTGTGCTGAACGCGGAGGTGCCGTCCGTTCGGTACTAGATCGTGGGACTGATCGCGGGATTGTTCGCGGGGCGGATCGAGGGACGTGAAGACGTTCCACTACATCAACCGCGTTCACTAACGCTTCTGCTGTACGATCTACAAGGGTACGTAGATCACTCGTCCCCTCTCGTAGATGGACATCACCATGATAGGTCTTCGTGCGCGTAGGAAATTTTTTTGTTTCCCATGCGACGTTCCCCAACAGGAAGGTGAGAGTGCATCTATACCATGGACTCACATTAGTCATGAAGAACTCATATACTTATTGCGGAATTTTTATTAGTAATCGAAACAAAGTGGTCAATGCTTACTCCTAGGGGAAGGGTTGGTAGGAGTTAACCACCGTGCGATCCCGACCGCCACACAAAGGATGACAATCAATAAATCAATTATGCTCCAACTTCATAACATAGCGGTTCACCATACCTGCATGCTACGAGAATCACCAACCTCAACATAAGTATTTCTAGATTCACAACACCCTACTATCATCACTCTAATATTACCATATCCATATCTCAAAACTAATTGTGAGGAATCAAACTTCTCTTACTAATCAATGCACTTGAATATGAAAGTTTTTATTATATCCTCTTCGGATGCCTATCATATTTACGACTAATTTCATAACACACGCTAATTACCAAGTTACTTAGAGAGAGCGCTCTCAAAATGATATAAGTGAAGATCGAGAGTTTTTATTTCTACAAAATATGACACCGCCGTGCTCTACATAGATTTAAGTGAAGCACTAGAGCAAAATTATCTAGCTCAAAAGATATAAGTGAAGCTCATGGGAGAAAAATTATCTAGCTCAAAAGATACAAGTGAAGCACATGTGAGCTAAATTGTCTAGCTCAAAAGATATAAGTGAAGCACATGGGAGCTAAATTGCCTAACTCAAACGATATAAGTGAAGCTCATTGAGTATTCTAACAAATTCACGATGAGTGCATGTCCCTCTCAAAAAGTGTGCAGCAAGGATGATTGTGATAAAACAAAAAGCAAAGACTCCTATAATACATGACGCTCCAAGCAAAACACATATCATGTGGTAAATAAAAATATAGCTCCAAGTAACGTTATCGATGGATTGAAGACGAAAGAGGGGATGCCTTCCCGGGGCATCCCCAAGCTTAGGCTTTTTTGTGTCCTTAAATTTCGCTTGGGATGACTTGGGCATCCCCAAGCTTAGGCTCTTTCCACTCTTTATTCCATTGTCCATAAGAACATCACCCAAAACTTGAAAACTTCACAACACAAAACTTAAACACAAACTCGTGATATCATTAGCATAAGAAAACAAACCACCAACTTTTTAGGTACTGTAGTAAACTTAATTTCCATTTAGATTGATGTTATATTACTGTATTCTCACTTCTCCATGGCTCGGACCCCCCGATACTAACCATAGTTTCATCAAAATAAGCAATCAACACAACAAAAAAACAGAATCTGTCAAAAACAGAACAGTCTGTAGCAATCTGTATATTTCGTATACCTCTGCTATCCCAAAAATTCTGAAACAATTATGAAAATTAGGTAAATTTGCATATGAATCAGCATAACAAAGAATCAACGCAAAATCTCTTTATGGATAGGAATTAAAAATAATTTCGTGAGCACAAAGTTTTTGTCTTTTTTTAGCATGATTAAATAACTATAACCAAAACTAATCATAAAGGTTCTACTTGGCACAAACACTAATTAAAACATCAAAAACACAATCATAACAGAATCATGATGGTGTGGACTCAACAAAACAGAAAGTAAAAAGCAAAAATAAATTTATTCATTGGGTTGCCTCCCAACAAGCCCTATTGTTTAACGCCCTTAGCTAGGCGTAAGGCAATAGATTCAAGTGTTGTCATCTTTAGTGCTCAAACCATAAGTAGCTTTCATAATGGATTCATAAGGCAATTTTATTTTATTTCTAGGAAAGTGTTCCATGCCCTTCTTTAATGGAAATTGAAATTTAATATTCCCTTCCTTCATATCAATAACAACACCAATAGTCCTAAGGAAAGGTCTACCAAGAATAATGGGACATGTCGGATTGCAATCAATATCAAGCACAATGAAATCTACGGGCACATAGTTCCTATTTGCAATAATAAGAACATCATTGATCTGTCCCATAGGTTTCTTAATAGTAGAATCCGCAAGATGAAATTAAGAGAGCACTCATCAATCTTATTGAAACCTAGAACATCACATAAAGATTTTGGAATTGTGGAAACACTAGCACCCAAATCACACAAAGCATGGCATTCATAATTTTTTTATCTGAATTTTTATAGTAGGTTCCCACTCATCATGAAATTTTCTAGGAATAGATATTTCCAACTCAAGTTTCTCTTCAAGAGATTTCATCATAGCATCAACGATATGTTTGGTAAAAGCCTTATTTTGGCTATAAGCACGTGGAGAGTTTAGCATAGATTACATCAAGGAAATACATTCAATCAAAGAGCAACCATCATAATTAAATTCCTTGAAATCCAAAGTAGTAATTTCATCACTATTCAAAGTTTTGATATCCTCTACTCCACTTTTAGTATTTTTAGCATCAAGATAAATAGACTCCGAATCATTGGGGCGTTTCTCAACCAAAGTGGATTTACATCCAGCCCCATCAGCATTAAGATTGACATTAGCAAACAAGGATTCAATAGGAGTCACGCCAAGCACTTTAAGATCTTCGTGATTCTCATCACGAGAACACGCCTTTTTAAGCCATTCATGTCTAGCACGAATTTGGGCGGTTCTTTCTTTACTCTCATTCATGGAAACATGCATAGCTTTCAAAGTTTCATCCATATTAATATTGGGAGGAACACATCTCAATTTCAAAGCATCAATATCAAGAGACATTCTATCAACAGTCCTAGCCAAGTCATCAATTTTAAGCAGTTTTTCTTCTATGGAAGCATTGCAAATCTTTTGCGAATTAATAAACTCTTTAATATTACTCTCAAGATCAGAGGGTATTTTATTATAATTTCCGTGAGCATTGTTGTAGAATTTGCCAAAATTATTAGAGGGATTACTAGGAAAAGGCCTAGGATTAAAGTTACCTCTATAAGCATTGTTGTTACCAAAATTATTCCTACCAACAAAATTAACATCCAAATTTTCATTGCTATTCTCAATCAAGGAAGATAAAGGCATACAATTTGGATCTAAAGTAACACTTTTACTAGCAAACAACTTCATTAACTCATCCATCTTAGCACTCAAAGAATTAATTTCTTCTATAGCATGCACTTTTTTACTAGTAGGTGACCTTTCAGTGTGCCATTGAGAATAATTTGTCATGATATTATCTAGGAGTTTTGTAGCTTCTCCTAGTGTGATTTCCATAAAAGTTCCACTAGAGGCGGAATCCAAGATATTTCTAGAAGCAAAATTCAAACCACCATAGAAAATTTGTATAATCATCCAAAGACTTAGGCCATGAGCAGGACAATTTCTAATCATCAATTTCATTCTCTCCCAAGATTGTGCAACATGTTCATGATCTAGTTTCTTAAAATTCATGATATCATTACGGAGAGAGATAATCTTAGCAGGTGGAAAATACTTGGAAATAAAGGCATCTTTACACTTGTTCCATGAATCAATACTATTTTTGGGTAAAGATGGAAACCAAGTTTTTGCTCGATCTCGTAATGAGAATGGAAATAACTTCAATTTAATCATATAATCATCCACATCTTTCTTCTTTTGCATATCGCATAACTCAATAAAGGTATTAAGATGGGATGCGACATCTTCACTAGAAAGGCCGAAAAATTGCTCTTTCATAACAAGATTCAACAAGGCAGCATTAATTTCATATGAATCCGCACTAGTGGCGGGAGCAATTGGAGTACTAATAAAATCATTGTTATTAGTATTAGAGAAGTCACACAATTTAGTGTTTTCAGACATGGTGACTTAGCAAGAAGACAAGCACACAAGCAAACATAAAGCAAGCGAAAGAAAGGGCGAATGAAAAAGGCAAATAAAGAAAGGCAAATATTTTTGTAAATTTGTTTTAGAAGTGGGGGAGAGAAAAACGAGAGGCAAATGGAAAATAATGTAAATGCAAGAGATGATTTTGCGATAGGTACTTGGTAGATATGCTTCACTTGAATACTCCCCGGCAACGGCGCCAGAAATTCTTCCCGCTACTTCTTGAGCTTGCGTTTATTTTTCCCTTGAAGAGGAAAGGGTGATGTAGCAAAGTAGAGATAAGTATTTCCCTCAGTTTGAGAACCAAGGTATCAATCCAGTAGGAGTATCAAGATGAGGCACCAAGGCACCTGCGCAAAGACAAACAAACTTGCACCCAACGCGATAAAGGGGTTGTCAATCCCTTTACGATTACTTGCAAAGTGAGATATGATAGTGATAATAGGTAAATATAAATAAATAAATAAAAGTGCAGCAAGATATTTTTGGTATTTTTGTATGTAGATCTGAATATATAATGTGTAAAATAGACCCGGGGGCCATAGTGTTCACTAGAGACTTCTCTCATGATAGCAAGTATTACGGTGGGTGAACGAATTACTGTCGAGCAATTGATAGAATCGCGCAAAGTCATGATGATATCTAAGGCAATGATCATACATATAGGCATCACGTCCGAGACAAGTAGACCGATACTTTCTGCATCTACTACTAACTCCACACATCGACCGCTATCCAACATGCATCTAGTGTATTAAGTTCATAACAAACAGAGTAACGCCTTAAGCAAGATGACATGATGTAGAGGGATAAATTCATGCAATATGATATAAAACCATATTTTTAACCTTGATGGCAACAACACGATACGTGCCTCGCTACCCCTTCTGTCACTAGGTGAGGACACCGCACGGTATGAACCCAAAACCAAGCACTTCTCCCTTTGCAAGAATTATAGATCAAGTTGGCCAAACGAAACCCATAACTCGAAGAGAATTACAAGGATACGAAATCATGCATATAAGAAATCAGAGGAGGCTCAAATAATATTCATAGATAATCTGATCATAAATCCACAATTCATCGGATCTCGACAAACACACCGCAAAAGAAAGTTACATCGGATAGATCTCCATGAAGATCATGGAGAACTTTGTATTGAAGATCCAAGAGAGAGAAGAAGCCATCTAGCTACTAGCTATGGCCCCGAAGGTCTGTGGTGAACTACTCACGCATCATCAGAGAGGCAATGGTGTTGATAAAGAACCCCTCCGTGTCCGAATCCCCCTCCGGCAAGGCACCAGAACGGTCCCCAGATGGGATCTCGCGGAAACAAAAGCTTGCGGCGGCGGAAAAGTATTTTCTTGGCTCTCTCCGTTGGTTTGGAGATTTTAGGGAATTTATAGGCGAAAGAGGTAGGGAAAAGGAGGCACGGGGGGCCCACGAACCTGCTAGGCGCGCCCCCTGGGGCGCGCCTAGGGGGCTCGTGGCCTCCTTCGTGGCCCTCTGCCTTGGTTCTCAAGTATTCTGGATCCCTTCTGTTATGAAAAAAATCATCCCGAAGGTTTTATTCCGTTTGGATTCCGTTTAATATTCTTATCTGAAAAAGGTCAAAAAACACGGAAAAAACAGAAACTAGCACTGGTCACTGAGTTAATAGGTTTTTCCCAACAATGATATAAAATAGCATATAAATGCACATAAAACATCCCAAGTTGATAATATAATAGCATGGAACAATCAATAATTATAGATACGTCGTAGACGTATAAACCTCTCCGTCACATGGAGTGACAAATCCGAGTCTTGATTCACGCCAACCCAACAGACACCTTTGGAGATACCTGTAGAGCACATTTATAGTCAACCAGTTACGTTGCGACGTTTGATACACACAAGGTATTCCTCCGGTGTCCGGTAGTTGCATGATCTCATGGTCATAGAAAGAGATACATTGACATGCAGAAAACGTAGCAATAAACTGACACGATCATATGCTATGTTCATAGTTTGGGTGTTGTCCATCACATCATTCTCCTAATGATGTGATCCCATTATCAAGTGACAACACTTGTCTATGGCCAGGAAACCTTGACCATCTTTGATCAACGAGCTAGTCAACTAGAGGCTCACTACGGACAGTGTGTTGTCTATGTATCCACACATGCATTTGAGTTACTAATCAATACAATTCTAACATGGATAATAGACGATTATCATGAACAAGGAAATATAATAATAACCAATTTATTATTGCCTCTAGGGCATATTTCCAACACAAACACAAGCAAAACTACTGAATGAACAAACAACATCAGCAACACGTCTATCCTCAGGAAATTGTACGCGTGTAAAACATTGCTCTGTTTCTAACTCGCAAGTAAGATGTATATCAGGAACATGTCGACCATCAAATGTAGGAATATTCAATTTAAGTTTAGGGAGATGGTCATGATCCCGTACCTGAGGGGGTGGTGCAGTCCTACCACTGCGATTGTAACCATGTGGACGAGCCGCTTCTTGTGGTGGTGGTTGTTGTCCGTGGTGCTGATTTGGAGCAACCTCTCCCTCACATCATAATCACCATCATAATCCTCATTCTGCTCAGCCACAAAAACCTGAGTAGTAGTATGATACGTCTCCAACGTATCTACTTTTCCAAACTCTTTTGCCCTTGTTTTGGACTATAATTTGAATGATTTGAATGGAACTAACCTGGACTCACGCTGTTTTCAGCAGAATTGCCTTGGTGTTATTTTTGTGCAGAAATCAAAGTTCTCCAAACGTCCTAAAAATTTACGGGGAGCAGTTTTGGAAAATATCAAAAATATCTGCGCCAAGTTCCACCTCAGGGGGTGGGCCAGTCGGCCACAAGCCCCTGCTCCGCCACCACCCCCTGGTGGCGGTGGGCAGGCTTGTGGGGCCCACAGGCACCTGCCGCCCCAACTCCAGCTCTATAAGTTGCCTTTCGTCCCAGAAAAAATAAAAAAAGAGAAGTTTTCATCGCGCTTTCGATACGGAGGCGCCGCCACCTCCTGTTCTTCATCTGGAGGGCAGATCTGGAGTCTGTCTTGGGCTCCGGAGAGGGGAAATCGTCGCCATCGTCATCATCAACCTTCTTCCCTCTCCAATTCCATGAAGCTCTTCGTCGTTCGTGAGTAATCTATTCGTAGGCTCGCTGGGCGCTGATGAGTAGGATGAGATCTATCATGTAATAGAGTTAGTTTTGATGGGGATTGATCCCTAGTATCCGCTATGTTCTGATATTGATGTTGCTACTACTTTGCCATGCTTAATTCTTGTCACTAGGGCCTGAGTGCCATGATTTCAGATCCGAAATTATTATGTTGTCACCAATATATGTGTGTTTTAGATCCGATCTTGCAAGTTGTAGTTACCTACTATGGTGTATGATCCGGCAACCCCAGAGTGACAATAACCGGAACCACTCCCGGTGATGACCATAGTTTGAGGAGTTCATGTGTTCACCAAGTGCTAATGCGTTGGTCCGGATCTTTATTAAAAGGAAAACATTAATATCCCGTAGTTTCCTTATGGACCCCGCTGCCACGGGAGGGATGGATAATAGATGTCATGCAAGTTCTTTTCCCTAAGCATGTATGACGACACACGGAATGCATGCGTACATCACATTGACGAACGGGAGCTAGCCACATATCTCTCCATGTTATAGCTGTTGCATGATGAATATCATCCAAACCAATCACCGACCCATTGCCTACGAGCTTGTCTTGCTCTGCTGCTGCTGCTACTACTGTTGCTACTACTGTCGCTTGCTATTATTGCTACTTGCTACTGCTGTCACTACTGTTGTTCCTTGCCACTGCTATTGCTCGTTACACTGCTGCTACCTGTTACACTGTTGGTTCGCTGGCCGTTGACGGGAATTGACAACTTTCGTCAACGCGGCAACGGAGGCGCCATTGATACAATCGTTAGGAATAGTCTGTTGTCAACAAATCGTTTCTGACACCGTTGTTATCATATTACTTTGTTGTTACTACTGTGCTTGCAGATACTAATCTTTCAGATGTGGTTGAATCTGACAAATTCAGCTCCTAATACTCGAGAGTATTCTCTCACCTCCTTTAGGCGATGAACAAATTGGGTCGAATAGTCTACCCTCGAAAACTGCTGCGAACCCATGCGCTGGTGGGCCGTCAACAACATTCTTCTAGTCTCATTGCTGGGGAGTGCTTCTGGGCCGTCAACAACATTCTTCTAGTCTCATTGCTGGGGAGTGCTTTCAGCATTCTTCTGGTGTCGTTCCAGGAGAAGGTTTGATGTCATAAGCATTCGTCTAGCTAACGCTAGAGATTGCACGATCAGCATTTTTCTGGCGTCGTTGCCGGGGAGGTATTGCTATATTCTCTGAGTCACTTGGGATTTATATCTACTGATCACTATGAAGAATCTGAAGGATTCGAAGACCAAAGTCTTGCCCTCAACAACGAGGGGAGGTAAGGAATTGCCATCTAGCTCTGCACTTGATTCACCTTCAGTTATGAGTAAGTTTGCGACATCACCTCCTGCTAGAAATCTTGATATGTCGCCTGTGCTTGATGATGCTTGTGATACTACTGCTAGAGATGGTATACTTGATACTATGCCTGATACTGCCAGAGATGCTATGCTTGATACTGCTTTGCTTTGCCTGATGATGCTAGAGATGCTATTTTGCCTGATGATGCTATGCTTGATACTGCTAGAGATACTCCTTTGCCCGATGTTCCACTAGGAGTGTTCCTTGATGCTCATATTGCTAGAGTTACTACCAATGCTTGTGATGCTTCTGAAACTACTGATACTATTGAGATAGAACCTGCTTTTGCTCCTGCTAGATCTAGCTCTCCTAGATATGAATTGCCTGATATACCTGAGGGTTACGTTATGGAGGGAGAGATAGCTGAGGATTTTCTTGCGTGTAAGGATGCCTATGACGCTGAGAAATTACTTCTCAAGTGGAAGGAAAAATCTCGGGAAGCTAGGATGAAAAATGACCCAAAGTTTGCCACTTCGCCTATCTTTGTCACCGATAAGGATTATGAATTCTCTGTCGACCCTGAGATAATCTCTCTAGTCGAATCTGATCCTTTTCACGGTTATGAGTCTAAGACGGTCATAGCCCATCTTGCCAAACTATCTGAAATAGCCAACCTTTTCACTAATGAGGAGAAGATCCGCCACTACTATATCCTTAAGTTGTTTCCTTTCTCTCTAAAGGATGACGCTAAAGCCTGGTTCACCTCTCTTGATCCTGGATGTGTGCGTAGTCCCCAGGAGATGGTCTATTACTTCTGTGAGAAATATTCACTACAAGAAATATGCTCATATGTGATGTTTTTTAAAATGTCGTTGACGAATTCGTCATAAATCTATGACGATTTCATCCGAGATCGTCGTAAACCGTTTGAGGGGATCAAATCTACATATAAATTACGACGATGTGAGTCAAAACGTCGTAACCGCATAAGATGAGATCGTCATAACTTTTACGACGATTGTAAAAATGTCGTAACATGTTCTAACTATGTTGACATGTCACACGTGGGTCCATTCTATCCCACCCGATCCTAGTTTGTGAAGCAACCTACTATTCTATCATTTCAAAAATTCTCGAAAAATTCTCATAAATACTTTGGACTATATATTTCTCAAATATGTGAAAACCCTCCCTTCCATAGTTCAAAAATAATTCAAAAATATTCATTTTCCTATTCTGTTCAGAATAGCACTTTGTGAAGGAAGTACTATTTCTATTTCTTTGATTACCCTCATATTGTTTGGGCCCTCTTTCCTATCCAAATCATTGCCTCATGAAAACTTTCGTAATGATTTGCCTACTAAATCTTTCTCAGCAAATTTTCAAAGTTTGTGTTCAGCTAACAGCTTTGTGAAGGAAGTACTAGATAGGAATATCCTGATGAGTTGAATTTTTTCCACATCATCTATGTGCCCAAAACGTAGCTCTTCATAAAATTTTAGCCACATCTAAAAATTCATGTGAGCTCATCATCCAATCTTTGTTTTTGGTAATATTTTCATTTTGTGAAGCAACTATGTTTTATATTGCTTTATAGTTGATGAAAAATTTACCACGGGATGATACTGACCATATAACCTCACTGCACCAAATTTTAGCTCATTTAATTCAGCCAATTTCTCTCAATATTTTTCCCAATATTCTGTTTAGTAGAGAGCATTGTGAAGGAAGTACAATTTTTGTTTATCCAAATTTTATGAATTTTTTAGAGTACCTTAATGTGCCCAAATTATCATCCTCCTCCAAATTTAAGCTCAATCCAATCATCTATGTGAGCCCAGTTTTAATTACCATTTTCTGTCGAGATTGGCACATTGTGAAGGAAGTGTCACTTTGGCATGTCCAAATGGTATAATTTTAATACAGTGCCTTCATATGCCCAAATTAATATCATACACCAAATTTCAGCTCAATCCATTCATCCATTTGATCCTAGCTTCAACATCCATATTTCTGCACAATGTGTTACTTTGCAAAGCAAGTGCCACCTAGATTCATCCATTTGAGATAAAAATTTGCCAAGGGAGTCTCCTTAGTAGATGATCATCCTCAGCCAAAATTTAGGCCCATTGTCTATGTGAATTACCCGCACCGCTAATCAAACACTTGGCTGCTAATTCATGTTTGTGCTTAGTTCAGTCTCCTCATGAGATTATTCTATTGTATTATTCTTGCCAACACCTATCGAGGGATTTTCCAACCCACCAGACATGACTATTCCACCTAGAACGCGTGGCAATGCAACGGTTAGGCGGTGACCATGCGACTGGCATGCAAGTTCACGCGCTCTGGAGTTGGGGCCCTCGACCACCATCCAAACCTCGACGTCAAGGCACCACACCATGTATTTCTGATTAGATAGATACTTATATACCTATAAATGATTTTTAGGAAAAATAAAGAGCAAACTATAATGCAGCTGCAGTTCAAATTTAACCCGCTTCCACCTTAATCAACATAAATTTGTCTTTTTCACGAGAGATGGATAAAATATTTTAACACCCAACCATTTTGTCAATTGTACATTAAATATGGACTAGTATTTTATAAAAATGATTTGATCCAATTTTGAAACAAATATATGGTAGATCCTTCACAAAAAAACTCATTTTGGTCACTTGAAAAATGGAAAATGAATTTTTCATACGAGGAAAATGAAAACTTCCTTAATCAACATTGTTTGCCATTCCAATATGCACCCTTGTGCATAATATTACATCATTTCAACAAACTATGTCATGAATGTGGCCATAAGATTGATCATTTGGCTTGAAAGCCATGAATCTTCACACATGATAGCCCATTTCTAAGAACACTTATTTAAAATAATTGTCGTATTACTAGTTTATTATTTTTACTGGTAACTTTGTCACATATAATGACACAATGCAAAGCTTTTCCATTTTTTTTAATTTGTTTTGAATTTTTCATGGCCATTTCAAAACGCGGTCAAAACAAAGGGTATGACCGTTCCTACCTAGTGGTTGAATCTTGAAATTTTTTGGTGTTTCTATGATTAAATAGATTCTTATGTACCTATAAATGATTTTTCGGGAAAATAAAGATCAAACTATAATGCAGCTGCAGTTCAAATTTGACCCGCTTCCAGCTGATTCGATGAAAATTTGTCTTTTTCATGAGAGGTGGATAAAAGCTTTTAACACCAAACCATTTTGTCAATTGTAAATTAAACGTGTCCTAGTATTTTCTAAAAATGATTTGGTACAATTTTGAAACAAATATATGATAGGTCCTTCACAAAAAAACTCATTTTGGACACTTAAAAAATGGGAAATGATTTTTACATACAAGGAAAATGAAAACTTCCTTAATCAACGTTGTTTGCCATTCTAATACGCACCCTTGTGCATAATATTAGATCATTTGAACAAACTATGCAATGAATGTGGCCATAAGATTGATCATTTGGCTTGAAAGCCATGAATCTTCACACACGATAGCCCATTCATGAGAACACTTTTTTTAAATAATTGTCATATTACAACTTTATTATTTTTCCTGGTAAGTTGGTCACATATAATGACACAATGCGAAGGTTTTTCAATTTTTTGATTTTGTTTAAAATTTTCATGCCTGTTTCAAAATGCGGTTCAAACGGTGGGTATGACCATTCGTAGCTAGGGCTTGATTCTTTCAAATATTTTGGTGTTTCTATGATTAAATAGATAATTATGTACCTAGAAATGATTTTTGGGAAAAATATAAAGCAAACTATGAGGCATCTGCAGTTCAAATTTGACCCGCTTCCAACTGATTCCATGAAAATTTGTCTTTTTCACGAGAGATGGATCAAAGCTTTTGACACCCAACCATTTGATCAATTGTACATTAAATGTGGCCTAGTATTTTATAAAAATGATTTGGCCCAATTTTGCATCAAATATATGGTACATCGTTCACAAAAATACTCAGTTTGGGCACTGGAAAAATGGAAAATGAAATTTCTGTGTAAAGAAAATGGAAACTCCATTTAACAACATTGTTTGCCATCCCAAGATGCACACTTATGCAAAATGTGAGATCATTTGTACAAGCTTTGCCATGAATTTTGACATCACATTGACTATTTGTCTTATAAGTGAAAAAACAAAAAAAAACTCAACTCTGATTGGTGTGATCACTTGTGCCTTGGATTGGTGACATGGCAAACATCAGTCCATCCATCCTTCCATCCAATTTTGATCCAACCCACCACACAACACCGCACCAAACCCCTCTCTTTCTCTCTGAACCCTAGAGCTTCTCTCCTCCCTTACCGCTGCCACCACTCCCGTGCATGACCCCCTTTCTCCCCCACGAGCCCTCTCTCTGTCCCCCCTCACCAGATCCACGCCGACCTGCTCATCCCCTCCTCCACGTCCAAGTGCTCGTGGATCTCGCCGTCGGGGCTCCTTCCCGGACCAGCAGGAGCGTGCTGGTGACGGGCGGCACGAGCTTCATCGGCACGCACACGGTGCTGCAGCTGCTGGAGAAGGGCTACGCCGTCACCGCCGTCGACAACTTCCGCAACTCCGTCCCCGAGGCGCTCGACCGCGTCCGCCACATCGTCGGCCCCGTACCCGATCCACCCGCTCTCACCTTTGGCTGGATCGAAGAAGATGCTCTTGTGCTGGTGCTGCTCCTCCACCGCTTCTCCTTCTCCCCCGTCTCTGGCATGGTATTCTTCTTCTCCGCCATTGGCGTGGTGGGCGCCGTTGCCATTGCTGCTGCCGTGGTCGTGGGCGAGGTCCAGCCGCTTCCTGATCTCCCTGGTCAGCAGCTCCTCCACCGCATCAGCGCCGCCGCCGCCGCCGCTGTGTTCCTCCTCCATGATCTCCACCTCCTCCTTGAACTGGCCCCACTGCTTCTGCGCATGCGCGCCGGCCCCGGCCATGGATCCCTACAAGGTACTACCTCCCTCCCCTTCTTCCCCCCAGCGATCCGGTTCCGCTAGCCGGACCAGATCGCCGATTCGCACCATCCGCTCATCTCACCACTCGCTTTTCTTGCTTTCTTCTTGTTCGCAGCACCGGCCCACGAGCGGGGCCAACTCCGCCTACTGGACCACCAACTCCGGCGCCCCCGTCTGTAACAACAACAACGCCCTCACCGTCGGACACCGAGGTCCGTAACCCCCACCCCCACCCCCATCTCCTCTTCTTGCCGATCCCCTCCGCCCTATGCTCACCTTAGCTTACCTTAGATCGCTTCTCTCTGGTCTGATAGCGAAATTGAAATCCAGCCTGTGCTCGCCTCGATTCTCTCTGGATCTGCGTTGTCAATTCATCCTCCTGCTACTGCTAGCATATTCGATACGACCGCCTATTTTCATCCTCTTGCTCTGTCTTGCTCCACCGTTTGTACCCATCCATTACATTCACCTACCGGCCTAGCTTTGGTTCCTGCAAGCGCTTGAATGAATTTGTACTAGCTTCCTTCACAACGTGCCCTTCTCCGCGGTCCAGCCTCACAAAAACTTTTCTAGCAAACATACAAGAAGGATTCATATTTTTCACCCGTCGCCGTCGTGCCATAGGGTTGCTCAACGGGGAAGATAACAAGCAACACCTTTTTCACACAGCATGTAGATATCTCTGCTCTATAAAATTATAGCTCAAAATTCTGCTAGTGATCACAGATATACTGAAACAGAATCAAACACACATATTAATGCAAGAGACAGCATAGCATCGGCTCAAACTTCGAGTCCCTTTTCATAAGCAGACTGGTCAATCCAGTGCTTCGTATGTACCTAGTCTCTGGCCGAACCAAACATAAGTCAGACTTATGCTTCAGTTACTGCTTCACGTGGAATTTTATATCAAGTCAAGCTGTCTTACATGTGCTGCACAAAACCGGAAATGTTCTGTAAATGCTGCCATTCATGTTTCTTAGCGAGTTATCTGACAACAATATTTGTTTGTTGTTGCAGTCTTCGAAGAGGAAGACCAGGGAGCCCAAGGAGGAGAACGTCACCCTTGGACCGTCAGTCCGTGAGGGAGAGCATGTGGCGTTACTCACATATTTGCATCCTTCAATGACACCTTCATCGTAAGTGTTTACCTCTTTGCGCCTATGCAATGGACACTGTTGTTTCATGTGTGTTGACTCTGTATCTCATTATGCAGCATGTGACTGACTTGTCTTGGAGGGAAACGCTGGTGCACATCAGTGGTATGTATCTTTGCCTATGTGATTACTTGTGTTGAAACTGTTAGATATGGTACTTGATAAGTTGATATGCACTGTTATTCCTATAAACCATCCAGGTGGCATGAAGGTCAAGGCTGATCGTGATGAATCTTCACCCTATGCTGCTATGCTTGCATCTCAGGATGTCGCTACCCGTTGCAAGGTAAGCATCCTGAAATTTCTAGGAATCACTTTCAACTTGATCCTATCACCAGCTGTCTTCTGTAGTATATCATTAGACTGATGTTTGCCAAGCTATGACGGAATGTCGGTACACGACTGGGATGTAATCCTGCATTGCTCTTTTGAGATGTCTTGTCTTAGAGTTGTTTTTAGATTAGTCTCACTCTCGCATGTTGGTGTCGCATTCTTCCACCAGGGAGCATTTTTCCACGAGGTGTCATGTCAGGGCGTGTATGGGTTGCTGTTTCTGGAGTAGATAGCTGGAGTTCGACGATTTGGTGCGTCGTGCTGAGCTTCTTCTCTGATCTGCACTGATTTCTTGGTGGAAAGGGAGGCAGTCCTTGTTTGTTTGATCCATAGGTTTAGAAGTTGGCTACACTCCAGAGAAGCATCTAATTTGTTATGTGTTGTTTTTGTTATGTCTGGCTAATCTGGGGACCCATTTCTGTTGTCTTCTACGGTAGCAAATAATGCCTAACTTCTGGTCTTCACCCTAGCTAGACCTTTTCTAGATAATTCCATATTGTAAAACACTGGGAGAGCAAGAACAACATCATCCTTTTTCTACATAATTCCACGCAGTTCTGTTGCTTAAATATTCATAGTCATAGTGAGTGTCCTCCATTACAGCATCAGTCTCTAACAATCTACTTACTGGAGCCAGGAAATTGGATTAATAGCTCTCAGTTTCTTGCTTCCATATGGGGGTTGATTTCCCTCTTACCTCATTCGTCTCGGTTCTGTTGTGTAATGCGGCCTGGTTAGCTAAGTGTGTTGGTTTCCCTCTTACTTCAGAATACAGTATTAATATCTTGTCCTGACTAATTAACTGAATTTCGGCCAGTCTGAATACAGTATGTTAGTATGGGCGAGCGTAGCATTTTGTGTTGAACTGAAGAAACATTAGCGGCTGGCGTAACCCATGCACTGAAACCTGAAGTTCAACAAAATATTATGTACTAGTACAAATTAACTCTGATGGCCATTACATTGACTTTCCAATACTTATTATATTGTCTTCTCAGTACTTCTATATTTGTTTATCTTTTGTTTCTAACTCTTTTGGTTTATTGTTAGATGCCTTCATTGAGCCTGTACGAACATATCCAGAAATGGTGTTTCCTCTCATTGAAGGAGCTTCGGCCTGAAAGTGAAGAAGTGGAGTATATTTGTAGTAGTAGTTATATGTTGTGATAATATCACATGTAATGGTGAAATGAATTATGTAAAGATTGTGCTATTAGCCAAAATTGGCATGTGGTTTGATAATTTTCATTTATTCGTTGTTTTGACTAAAATAATTGTGTGGAAATTGAAACCTTGGCTGTCTTTATTTAGAACCTGACAAGTGGGACCTAATAGTATTTGGCATCTAGAAAGGCCATTTTTCAAATAATATTCACAGGATAAAAACCAATAATTAAGGAAATGGAATTCAAATTTTGTGGTGTGGGCTGCCGTTTAGAGATGCTTCAGATTTATGTGTATGAGCTTCAAATTTGTATGAGCTGTTACTTATAGATCCATTAATAACATAAAAGAAAAAAATGGTGAATTCAAAAATGAAAAAGACCAAAACTGAACTGGATCAAATGTATTTGGGCACTAAAAGGCCAGGGCCCAAATTATAATGATGATTTTTTTTTTGAAAAAAATACTAGATGTGGCTGTAAATAGGCTAAGGCCCCATAAGAAGCCCAAAAAAAATAAAACCAGCCCATATGATCAAATGAAATGGGCTGGGCTGATTTCAGTCATGACGTTTTGATTTCATCGTAATTTTGCCACGTAGGACTGCCACGTAGGATTGGGTTAGATTGCCAACGACGATTTAGGATCGTCGTAAAGGTTACGACGATCCAGGAATTGTCGTAAAGGTTACGACGATTTTGATCAAAACATCGCTGCTGTTCATTTCTGACGCTCCGTTTTTTACGCTTGGTTTTTCGTCGTGAGATCGTCGTAAACTAAAAACCGTGACGATGTAGCGACGAAAATATAGCGTCGTGTATTAGCATATTCCTTGTAGTGATTTCCCTGCCCATAAGAAGCAAGCTGCCTTGCAGGAAATATACAACTTTGCTCAACTCCAAGAAGAGAGTCTTCCACAAACTTGGGGGAGGCTCGTCCAGCTACAGAATGCTTTGCCTGATCACCCTCTTAAGAAGAACGAGATACTTGATATCCTCTATAACGGACTTACCAATGCCTCTAGAGGCCACCTAGATAGTTGTGCCGGTTGTGTTTTTAGGGAACGAACTATAGAACAAACTGAGACCCTACTGAAAAACCTCTTGATCAACGATAATGCTTGGACTATTCCCGAACCACCTCCTAGGCCAACTCCTAAGAAAAGAGGTATTCTATTCCTTAGTCCCGAAGATATGCAAGAAGCCAAGAAATCTATGCAAGATAAAGACATTAGATCTGAAGATGTCAAAAATCTACCACCTATCGAAGAGATCCACGGTCTCGACAACCCAACATAGGTAGTAGAAGTGAATTCTCTGCGTAGGTTTGACGAGAGTGATATTTCTTTTGATAAACCTGCTACCTATGCTTTGATGAATTTGACAACTTTGTTGCCAAACAACAGAGTTTCATGATTATGTTAGCAGACATTTGGAACAAAGTACTCGTATTCTTAGCCATTTAAGTGCTTGTGTAGAAAGAAATGTCAATGCTCTGAAGCTCTTGAGTAAACATGCCTCTATGATTACTACTCAGGTAGAACAAGTACTTAAAGCTCAAAATGACTTGCTCAATGAATTAAATGGCAACTTTGTCAGAGTCATTACTAGAGGAGGCAAAATGACTCGGGAACCTTTGTATCCTGAAGGTCATCCTAAGAGAATTGATCAAGATTCTCAAGGAATCAATGCTGATACGCCTAGTCATCCTAAGGAGAAGAAGAAGGATGATAGAGACATGCACGCCAGTTCACCAAATATTGTCACGCCTGAAGAACCTAATGATATCTCCGCGTCTGATGTAGAAACACAATCTGGTGATGAACATGAACCTGGTGACAATATGGACAGTGATGTTCATAATAATGCTCAACCTAGCAATGATGAGGATGTGGAGATTGAACCTACGGTTAATCTTGATAACCCACAACCTAAGAAATACGACAAGAATGACTTCACTGCTAGGAAGCATAGTAAAGAAAGAGAGCCATGGGTTCATAGGCCTATGCCCTTTCCCCCTAAGCCATCCAAGAAAAATGATGATGAGGATTTTGAACGCTTCGTGGAGATGATAAGACCCGTCTTTCTGCAGATGCGGTTAACTGATATGCTCAAGATGTCTCCATATGCCAAATACATTAAAGATATCGTGACTAATAAACGGAAGATACCAGATCTTGAGATCTCCACCATGCTTTCCAACTACACTTTCAAAGGTGGAACTCCTAAGAAACTTGGTGATCCCGGAGTGCCCACTATACCTTGCTCCATTAAAGGGAACTACGTAAGAACTGCCTTATGTGACCTTGGAGCCGGTGTTAGTGTTATGCTGCTTTCTGTTTATCGTAGACTTGAATTGGATAAGTTGACACCCACTGAAATTTCTCTGCAAATGGCCGACAAATCAACTGCTTTCCCTATCGGCATTTGCGAGGATGTGCCTGTTGTGGTTGCTAACACCACTATCTTAACAGACTTTCTTATCTTGGATATTCCCGAGGACGATGCCATGGCTATCATCCTCGGAAGACCCTTTTTAAACACTGCAGGGGCTGTTATAGATTGCAACAAAGTCAATGTCACTTTCCACGTCAACGGTAATGAGCACATAGTGCACTTTCCGAAGAAACGATATCCAGTACATTGCATCAATGCTATCGAAAAGACTTCATCGATTCTCATTGGGAGCTTTGAATGCCCTATTCCTCGTGTCAAGATGAAGTATGATTTGCTTGTTGGGGAGATTCATATCCCCATTGAGGTGAGTTAGTGGCTATTCAAAAATTCTCCGTTCTCTTTTGCGACTCGAGAAGGTTTTGTCATAAGGACTTGATCAATCCCATTGATGGATTTCTTTCGATGACCATGAGACGGATGAATCAAAGAGTCACATACCTATGTTTTGAGTCTTCATTTTCTTTTTCTTAGAAGAAAAATGATGGAATTAGTTTAGTTTTTCCTGTTTTCTGTTTTAGCGTCCCGGAGAAAAATACCTCAGAAATAAAAGTTCTCCGATGGTCCTGAAAATTTAGTATGATTTTTTCTGGAATTTTTGAAAATTTCTGGGCCTGACAGCTGGCCTAGGGGCCAGACTAGTGGGCCACAAGCTCCCCCACCGCCACCTACCCCTTGGTGGCGGGGTGCAAGCTTGTGGGGCCCACAGGCAGCCCCTCCACTCATTCCAGCTCTCAGCCTCTTCTTCCACCTCCAGAAAAAATTGTTTCGCAGCTCAAACCCGTGTTCTTGCTCATTTGGCTGTGATTTTCGATCTCCTTGCTCAAAGCACTATTCTCCGAACTGTTTTGGGGAAATTACTCCTTGGTAAGTGACTCCTCCATTGGTCCAATTAGTTTTTGCTCCAGTGCTTTATCCTTCACGTATTCTTGCTACCTTGGTGACCCTGTTCTTGAGCTAGAAAAGTTGATTTTAATTGGTCCCAAGTAGTTTTAGCGCGTGATACGGTCTCTAGGCAATAGTAGGAGTAGTTGCTACAAGGTATGGTTGGTCCTCATTCACTTTTCTCTTGAGCTTCAAAAATTTCAGCAAAAGGAAATTATGTTCAGGAGGAAGTTTCATGGTGGTTCCTCGAGTAAGAAGGGTCCCCGTCTCTCTTTCCGGGAGCCCGAACCTTTTCAACTAAGGGACGCGCCGGTGCAACCATGTGAATGGCCTTCCGATGAGTTCATGATCGAAGCAGGTTTCAAGGATGAGTTTCATACACTTGTCCGCAATGCCGGGTTAGAAGAATTCCTCTCAGATAAATGTGAACAGTATGCTATGCTCACTGCCTCTTTCGTGCATAGATTTAAATTTTTAGCTGGCCATGAATCATCCATACTGTTTGACATGTACGATAAATCCTATACCGTGGATCTAGAGGATTTCAATAGGATTTGCAAGATACTCGATTGGGGTAGTGTTAATGATCCTCCTAAGTCTTCGGTCAGAGACTTTGTCTCCAGTATAACTGTTGGGGAAACCAGAGATATCACGCAAGCCACCATAGGAAGCATCCATTTCCCTGCCTTGCACTACCTTGCCCTCTTCATAGGTAGGTGCATTAACGGCAAGGGTGCACATTGTCATCTATGCGCTTCTGACCTTAGTATCCTTCAGAGCGCAGTAACATGTGACAGGAGCTTCAATATGGGAGCTATTATAGCAAGGAGGCTGAATAAAACTGCTAGTGAGGGGGATTTCTTTGGTGGAGTTTATGCTACACGCTTAGCAAATTTTCTTGGGGTATCCATCCGTCTAGAAGACCCTCCTCTCCGTACAGCCTACCTTGATCATGTCGCTCTAACACGCTACCAGTTCCTTGAGAGAGATCATGGATCCCTCCTATACCGCTTGATATTTAACCGGCAGCGTGTTTTCCATATTACCCTTCCTGCTCCTGCTTTCTTTGACTTTCAGGTTAAACGAAGATACTACATAACCATAGGTGAGGCAGCTATTCAGGCAGTGGCGCAGCACTCCCGTATAACACCCATTATGACTTTGGATTTCGCCAGGATCATCCATGGGAGTAGACCAAGCTAGGCCAAAAGCCTAAGCTTGGGGGAGTACGTGTTCTCACCGACTTTACATTCATGCTTATGCTTACACTTTGCCACTGTATTATCCATGCTAGTTTATTTTCGTTTTCTTGTTTTCTTGTTTTGTGTCCTTTTGAGAAAACCCAAAAAGATTTTTATTTCTTCTTTTGCTTGTTGCGAGCTTTCCCATGTAAATAGTTTTCTTTTTATTTGTGTCAAGGTAGAAGATATTGGTTACAATTTTATTGGTTCTTGCATGCCTACCTGTTTAGCTTTCAAAGAGCCATATTATTTTGTCTTCTCCTTTGTCTTTGCCTGTAGATTCAGCTTAGTCCAATGCGCTTATTATCGTTTTCATCGTTCGATCGTGCAAATGAAAGGCAACAATGATGATATATGATGAAGTGACTGAGACTGAAAAGCTGGTATGAACTCTATCTATTTTGTTTTTGTAAATATGACTAGCTTGTCGACCCAGATTTAGCTTTGTTGTGAGAGAACCATGTTTGCAATGACAACTTAGAGATCATAGTTTCTGATGCCATGCTTATTTAGCTGAGAGCTTATAATGGTTTGTCTTGAATGCCAACATAGATTTTGAGATGACTATGATGTAGTATGATAGGATGGTATTCTCCTTTGAATGTTTCAAGTGGCTTGACTTGGCGCATGTTCATGCATGTAGTTGAAACAAAATCAACATAGCCTCTATGATGTTCGTGTTCATGGTGATTTATATCATGTTCATGCTTGCATTCAATGTTAGTCAAACTCATTGCATCTTGATGATTGTTGTCGCTCTCTAGTTGGTCGCTTCCCAGTCTTTTGCTAGCCTTCACTTGTACTAAGCGTAATACTGCTTGTGCATCCACCTCCATAAACCCAAAATCTTTTCCATGAGAGTCCACCATACGTACCTATTTGCGGTATCTACCTATCGTTCCAAGTAAATTTGCATGTGCCACTCTCTAAACCTTCAAGAAACAATCTGTTTTGCATGCCTCAACCGCTCATGTGGTGACAGAGGGCTATTGGTATCTTCCATGCTAGGAGTGTTATCCTCGACATGTGTTTATTCACAGTCATTCACGAGAAAGGGGCCGGTATTTGGGATGCCTAGTTCCACGCTTAAATCGAAAACATAACTGTAAAACAAGACTCCCCCGGATTGATGTTAGTATGGACGGTACCCGAGGATTCGGCTAGCCGTGGAGTGTGATTGATTGGTGGTGGGGGAGTTAAAACTTTACTTTTCTGTTTGGGAACCGCCTATAGCATGAGTAGCATGGAAGATATTGAGAACTCTTGGTCATTGCGTTGACAATCAAAGCATGCCACCCAAAATTATTATCTCTGTTTTCAAAACTTGAGCTCTGGCACCTCTGCAAATCAATGCTTCCCTCTGCGAAGGGCCTGTCTATTTATTTTCCTGTTGCGTCATCCTCCTCTTATATAAGCACCAATTAGAGAGCACCTCTATCATTTTTATGCTTTGCTTTTGATTGATATTGAGTATGACTATGACTGGATCTTCGTTGCTATGAATTACAATATTTAGTCAGCCCTTGATCTTTGAAAGTGCTTTGCATTTATATTTTGCGGTCTCAGAAAGAGCTAGCGAGATACCACCTATTCATATTGCTTCATGCTTGTTTTGATTGAAGTGTTGGTATTTGAAACTCATTATTATTTGCTCGTTAGCTGATTATGCCATTGATATTAGTTTACTGTGAGACCTTTGTGTCATTTGCTTATGTGGTTAACTTGTGATCTTGCTGAAATTCTGGTTATGAGTTAGACATAGTTGCAACATCAAGATCAAACAGAGTTTGTCAAAGTTTTTCTTTCTCTCTCAGTTTGTCAACTGAGTTGCTTGAGGACAAGCAAGGTTTTAAGCTTGGGGGAGTTGATACGTCTCCAACGTATCTACTTTTCCAAACTCTTTTGCCCTTGTTTTGGACTATAATTTGCATGATTTGAATGGAACTAACCTGGACTCACGTTGTTTTCAGCAGAATTGCCTTAGTGTTATTTTTGTGCAGAAATCAAAGTTCTCCAAATGTCCTGAAAATTTACGGGGAGCAGTTTTGGAAAATATCAAAAATATCTGCGCCAAGTTCCACCTTAGGGGGTGGGCCAGTGGGCCACAAGCCCCTGCTCCGCCACCACCCCCTGGTGGCGGTGGGCAGGCTTGTGGGGCCCACAGGCACCTGCCGCCCCCAACTCTAGCTCTATAAGTTGCCTTTCGTCCCAGAAAAAATAAAAAAAGAGAAGTTTTCATCGCGCTTTCGATACGGAGGTGCCGCCACCTCCTGTTCTTCATCTGGAGGGCAGATCTGGAGTCTGTCTTGGGCTCCGGAGAGGGGAAATCGTCGCCATCGTCATCATCAACCTTCTTCCCTCTCCAATTCCATGAATCTCTTCGTCGTTCGTGAGTAATCTATTCGTAGGCTCGCTGGGCGGTGATGAGTAGGATGAGATCTATCATGTAATCGAGTTAGTTTTGATGGGGATTGATCCCTAGTATCCACTATGTTCTGAGATTTATGTTGCTACTACTTTGCCATGCTTAATGCTTGTCACTAGGGCCCGAGTGCCATGATTTCAGATCTGAAATTATTATGTTGTCACCAATATATGTGTGTTTTAGATCCGATCTTGCAAGTTGTAGTTACCTACTATGTGTTATGATCCGGCAACCCCGGAGTGATAATAACCGAAACCACTCCCGGTGATGACCATAGTTTGAGGAGTTCATGTGTTCACCAAGTGCTAATGCGTTGGTCCGGTTCTTTATTAAAAGGAGAACCTTAATATCCCGTAGTTTCCTTATGGACCCCGCTGCCACGGGAGGGATGGATAATAGATGTCATGCAAGTTCTTTTCCCTAAGCACGTATGACGACACACGGAATGCATGCCTACATCACATTGACGAACGGGAGCTAGCCACATATCTGTCCATGTTATAGTTGTTGCATGATGAATATCATCCAAACAAATCACCGACCCATTGCCTACGAGCTTGTCTTGCTCTGCTGCTGCTGCTACTACTGTCGCTTGCTACCGTTGCTACTTGCTACTGCTGTCACTACTGCTGTTCCTTGCCACTGCTATTGCTCGTTACACTGCTGCTACCTTTTACACTGTTGGTTCGCTGGCCGTTGACGGGAATTGTCAACTTCCGTCAACGCGGCAACGAAGGCGCCATTGATACAATCGTTAGGAATAGTCTGTTGTCAACAGATCGTTTTGACACCGTTGTTATCATATTACTTTGATATTACTACTGTGCTTGCAGATACTAATCTTTCAGATGTGGTTGAATCTGACAAATTCAGCTGCTAATACTCGAGAGTATTCTCTCACCTCCTTTAGGCGATCAACAAATTGGGTCGAATACTCTACCCTCGAAAACTGCTGCGCACCCACGCGCTGGTGGGCCGTCAACAACATTCTTCTAGTCTCATTGCTGGGGAGTGCTTTCAGCATTCTTCTGGTGCCGTTACAGGAGAAGGTTTGCTGTCATAAGCATTCGTCTAGCTAACGCCAGAGATTGCACGATCATAGTAGCAGGAGCAACAACACCAGAATTCTGTCCTTGGCCGGAAGGCACACGTCACGCTCGTCCCACAAAATCCGGGCCTCGTTGTTGTCGTCGTCGTTGTTGTTGGAGAGGGACGGAAGCTGCAACTAGTGGTGGTAGACGGGTAAGCACCTCAATGAACTTGGCGCCCATCTTGATGTCGAATGTATTCTCCAAACCGTCTAGCTTCTCCATGGCTCTCCAAGGCTGGTCACGAAGTCTTGTACCTGGTTAGCCATCATTCGATGAAACTTATCACGGAGCTCGAGGTTGGTCAGGCTCTCCCAGTCGATCTCGTCGGCTTGTGATCCTGGCATGGTTAGCAGCAATAGGAACACAGAATAATATGAACCTACAAACTACTAGGAAGTGGTGGTGGTGGTGGTGATTGTGGTGTGTCACAAATCCTTCAAGCAAATCTCAAATTCTTACCAGTTCTTACCCTGCAGCAGGTGGTGATCGGCAACCGGTGTAGTCAAAACACTCAAAGCTTGGATAGACCGATTGTCAGGTGGTGTCAAACACACTATGTAGATGTATATGGAGTTGGGAAGGCTTATAATATGGTAGCAAAAAGTGTCAGCAATAATCAGTTCCGAGATGCAAAGTTGAAAGGACGCTCAATAACGGTACTGTGCTGGTCCTACACTAGACCGTACTAGAGACGCGAGCCTAGAACACCAACAAAATCATGACGCTACACGTAATCAAGGGAAGAGCCACTCTGATTTTTTAACTTGTTTTACGCTTTTTTCAGAAAAACACTATAACGGCGAGTGTGTGAAAACTCTTTCGAAGGACAAAAAACAGGATAGGCACGGAATTTTCTTGACTATTTTTTTTGGAGTGATTCGGGGCTGCGACGATCAAAATTGTGACAAAAAATTGCTATGATGGAGAGTGTCTCAAAATGCTCTAGACATCCTAAACTCTTTACTTACAAAATCTAGAGATAAACTAGCCCAAGACGCGCACAAACACACACATCATAACCTACCCTTGTGGAGCATGCACAACACACCAGAGCAGAGAAAACAAGCCAACACCCAGGGGCGGACCTAGGAAAAAAGTTGAGGGGGGGAGGCAAAAAATTACAACCATATTCATGAACTAACAAGGCAAAAAGTTCGATATAAGCTAAGCATGGGCATAATCACTACATTCTAGACATGGTATTAGAAGTCATTGAAAAGTGAAAGAAAACTAACCATGAGACAAAATGAATTACATCAATATGACAATATCTTGTTCTGAAGTTGCATAAGAGAACACTGAAATTCAACCTAAAAGAAAGAAAAAACATTATTAAATCAAGGGAGAAATAAAACATAGAATTAAGGTCGATACTAAAAAAAGGAGCTTTAGCGTATTAACTCTTGTTTGATTCCACGAGGATCTGTCATTATCATCGCATGGAAGCCACTTCATTACGAGTTTTGTTCACCAAATCTTTTTCAATAAATTGAATAATGCTATGGTTCATAAAATTGACAAGGACTTTCATATATCCTCATGCTGATTGCAATTGTAATCTGCAATCTTCTTTTTTTAAAATATATCCCTAAGAAGCTTGTCCAAATGAACTATTTCATGCATTTGGGAAGTTAATGCTTTTTTTAAACACCTCTCCATTAGCTTCCCTGCAACTTTAAGTACCAAAAATTAAAAAGGTAGATGAAATAACAGATTGGTATCCTTGTTACATGAAAATGAAGTGTGCTAGGAAGTACTCCCTCCATTTCAAAATAAGTGTCTTAAACTTAGTACAATTTTGTACTAGAGCTAGTACAAAGTTGAGACAGTTATTTTGAAACGGAGGGAGTATGAAGTAGTAATAGATGATCCAAATAAAGTTTGAGTTGTTAGTCTGGACTAGCCATTGACTATAAGTACAAAGTTGCATACTAAGTTTATATGTTACCGAAAATAATGATTGAACCGACTAACCAACCAAATTGATAGATTTTACAGATAAGTTCATGAGACTAACATGATTTCTAACAGAAATTACAAACAACAGAAACTTTGGAAAAGGAAAATCCTAGATGATTTATACGGCCGACTTACCTTAACGTCCATTAGAATTAGGGAATTGGGTCCCTATTTGGCGATGGAGTTGTGCTGCTGCTGCGGCAGTGTCGGGCAAGGCCAGGACGACGCGAGGGACATGCGAAGACAGCCTTCCGTCTCATGTGTGGCTGCACGCGTCATGTTTTTTTAGGTGTGCATCTAGGTTTAATATCGCGATTGAGTTTTTCTTTACGGTAATCTGGCGATCGAGTTAGGCTACGTGTGTAATGTGTACTTGCGTAGGGCTGTAGAGTGCAGTCCATGAGACAACAACGCGCATGCATGCAATATTAATTTATAATAGGGTTGCTTCTCTATAGTTGGGCGTTCAGAAATACGCAAACAAATTTAGCTGAGTGGGGACACGACATTCGGATTAGTGGGGGCACATTGCATAGCCCGTTGATCAACTATGAGCCGTTGAGAAAATCAAGTGGGGGCAGCTGCCCCACAACCATCAATGTAGGTCCGCCCCTGCCAACATCAACTAACATGGCACAAGCCAGCTGCCCCCACTGTCATCAATGTAGGTCCGCCCCTGCCAACACCAACTAACATGGCACAAGCCAGAAACAACTTGCACACTCGGCCCATGCCCAGGCTATGCCACCCACACGCGCACCGACAAGAGAGAGCAGTCTCTATCTATAGGGCATCGACAGCTGCACCCGACACTCACCTTTGTGCTGCCACGCCATGACATTTGTCTCCTTGAAGGTCGGACGGGAGAGAGATAAGAAAGGAAGGAGAGAGGTCACACGAAGAGGAAGATATAAGGAAGGAAAGGGAGCCATGTCACCTCCGCTGCCACACTTTGATACGTAGCATCCGCCACATGAAATAAAAGGAAGGAGATGGAAAGAGGGGAAATATATAAGGTTGGGTTGTGTGAGAGGAAAACAAGAGGGGACGTGAAAGATGTTTTGCTGCGGGCGGGGGAATATCTAGGTCCGTGATTTCCTCGCAGACGTTGGCGCCTGATTCGAGAGAATATCTGAAGCATTTGGCTAGTCTCATCCCTACTCGCCCAACAACCAAACAGGTGCTAGCCATCCAAAAAACAGTTATCCCTGTCCCATAGAGGGATAGCCTAGCAATCAAACACACCCATAGCTTTATAGTTAAGGCAATTCGATATGAGTCGTTATATTCAAAAGATCTAACGGTCAATATACTTCCCTACTGATACACTATATAGTAGTTTAGTATACAGATGTACACCAAAATTAATATTTATATTCTACAATAAAGGAAGAGCAGCCAACTGGGGTAACATTATGCCCATGGGATTTAATAGCGAATATTTTTCCATCTGTACATAAATCAGATATTTTTTTGGGCATTAATATACCTCAGTATTTGCTAATAGAAATACCAAGCAGTGAAATTAATGTGTCTTATGCAATTATTCCCAATATTTTTTATATATTAGATCTTGCACACATCAATGCAATTTATTGCTCTTCATCTTGAATGACAACCATTCATTTCATGGCAGATTCAAAACCTTATAAATACGATGGTATGCCCATAAGCATTTCATATTTCCACCATGAAAGGAAAGGCATCTATTAGAGTGGTCATTCTATTGGCTTATATCATTCTAGCCATTGGAGGAAAAGAAGTTAAGGGTGTAAAACGAGAAGAGGGTACTAGTGGGATCAATGTGCATCGACAAGTTAACATGACAATTCTGGTATGTATGTATTTTCCATCTTACTTTGTATATGTATTATCATCTTTTGTAACTATGATGTTACGGAGATGCCAAAATAGGTTGAAGGAGATGTTTATGACTGCGTCGATGTGAATCTACAACCAGCCTTTAACCACCAAAGACCACAAAATCCAGGCAAGTTTTCACCGTAAAGATGTGATTACATTCATTTAGCGGTAAATCAAATGCCATCATTCATGTTTGAATACAAAATGGTAGGAAGGTACCAAATATAAGCAATCATGGTATAAATTCTCAAACTTTAGTTTATATACCATTATGTCATAAATTAGCTTTTACTACACATGTAGTGCTCATAAATCATTCTTTGTATTCTCTTTATATTTTGATTTGCACTAGAAAAGAATAAAAGATCTTTTGTTGTGCATGGACAATGATGGTTTTTCTTCTGGTGATTATTTATGACTGGATCTAGCTTATACATATACCTATATAATAATTTTCTCCAAATCAAGGTAGGGCGAGCGCCACACCTTGCCCTACCGGGAGCTCCGCCTGTGCACCAAACAACGTGAATGCAAATTCTACTCGTTTCATTGATATATTGCACATTAGAATATGTACATTTATTTACGTATTTATGTGATTACATGTTTATTGTGTTTTACTTGTTAAATAGATGGAACCAAGCTCTTTCCCATTGGGTATGTATACTGAATCTCCATTGGTGCATGACAATCGACAAGCACAATTGTCTACAATTGACTGCCCTATTGGAATGATTCCGATACTACGCAAGAACATAAGGGACCATGTGGCAGTAGAAACTAACGAAGTCATTAGGAAGGATGAACAACAAGAGGTAAGATTTCTGAGTGAAGTTTTAGAGTGATCTAGTTATCATGATAGATTATAATATTATATAATTTTCCTTCTAGTTGTTGAATGTAGAACAATTGTTAGTACATAACTACCTCACAAACCACATGTGCCAACATTGTACCTTTAATGCAATTTTTTCACATTCGCATTCCTATTATCATTAGGGTGGAAGAACATTTACTCAAAGGGCCTCGTTTATATTGACATCAGTGGCACCATTAAGTGATATTCATCGAATTTCATTGTGACATAATGCCATTTTTTATATTTAAAACAACTAGTATTTTTATTGTAAATATGTCATTTCCTTATTTGGCTTGCAGGTGGTTGGAATGCGGTATCTAGACGTGCTATATGGAACACGTGCAAAAATAAACGTATTTAATCCTAAGGTGAAGAATAGTAAGGATCTAAGTGCTTCTTCAATACAGATTAATGGACTACAAGAAGTAGGTCCTTCGGATGTGATAGCTGTCGGTTCTTATTGTAAATCCGAACTACAGCGGCGATCACTTTCCTAGGTTTCATGTTACTTGGGTAATCCATAACTATTTATTTGAGCATACCTTTAAATCTTTATGAATTACTTAGTTTTTTTACTGACAATCGAACACATTTTGTAAAGGTTGATGGCTTGCGAAAAACAACTTGCATAGATCACGATTGTGGCGCTTTTGTCCAAGTAAGCTCAAGTGTTGGCCTCGGAGGAAGAATTAAACATGTTTCTGTCTACAATGGCACACAATATGAAATAGATGTCCATATTTTCAAGGTATTCCAATGTTAAGATTTCTATTGTTTCTTGTATTTTTTGTCATATGAAATACACAAATGGTCTTCATGTGAATTTGATGATCCAAAGGCTTAAGCAAAACTTACCGTTGGACAAACTATTAAATAACACAATCTTAACAAGATCCTTCGATCATAGAACATTATAATATAAGGGGACATCGTCTCTCAATTTACATTCATACTCATATGGCATACGATGATAAGATTAATTCCACCCCGCCACAAAATTTTGATCGATAACTATTCATGTCAACTCTAATTGAGCATCCGTGAAACCTTGATTTATTTTAGGACTCGGTGACAAAAAATTGGTGGGTGGCGTATGGTAAACAAGACACACCTATTGGTTACTGGCCGAGCAATATTTTCCATTTCATGAAGGATCATTGTGGTTTTGCATTATGGGGTGGATTTGTTCGGGGTCCGACGGCCTCCTGAGACTCCCCACAAATGGGTAGTGGCCACTTTTCTTATGAAGGATTCTGAAGAGCTGCTTTTGTGAGAAATATCCAAATCATTGACAGTAACAACAAGCTTGTCACTCCAAATAAACATAAATGTCGGTTGACCAACACTAGAGTCCACAAATATGGCGTGGATGTTTATGATGACGAAGCCTATGGCTTGCATATTTACTATGGTGGACCCGGTGATTTTGTTTGAGTAAATATTGTACAAGTTTTAATAAAGTTGTCATAATGTAATAATATTCATATTTGGACATGCCATTTTTGCGAGTCTTCCAACTTTGCAGGTTGGGTTTGATTTTCTAAGCTATACTCCGTGCGAGTCCTACAAACATCAAATTAGATACTTTCCAAATAAATTATTAACCTTTTTTAAACACGTGTTTTTGAAAACCAAATCCATATACGTGTTAAAAAATCAAGTGCGTGTTGGACATTTTTTAAATGCTACAAACATTTTTTAAAGTTGCAACAACATTTTGTAACACTACCTGAAATTATTATTTGTGTATCTTCAAAAACAAAAGAGTAAAAGATGAAAAACAAACGACACGAATCGAACAAACAACATTACTGAGCCGGCCCATGACCACGCCCTTAAGGCGAGGTTAAGGTCTATTTTCCCAACCGGCGCACTCACCCCTCCGAGCTATGCCAGCCTATTTACCATTTTTTCTTTATTTTATTAAACTTCAAAAAAGGTGCATGGACTACTGGAATCAAACTGAGGACCTATAACTTTACAGAGAAACGCCCCAACCACTAGGACATCACAACACCTGTGGTACCTTACTTCTTTTTTGCGTTTTATACCTTCCTCAGTTGTACTTATTCAGTCTTTTCTTTTCTTTCCTCTTTTTCTTGTTCCTTTTCATTTTAATTTTTTTGTATTGCTCTATATTTTTTATTTTCTTAAATTTTATAATTCACACAGTTTTTAGAAAAATTATGAACTTTTTTACAAAAGCAATACGGGTTCTGTATTTTGATTTTTTTCAACATTGATGTTTGGTTTAAAAAATAGAGGATTCAAAATTTTCAAAACATGATTTCATTTTAATTTGTGAACTTTTTTAAATAATTAGTAATATTGTTCTAATTTATGTGTTTTACAAAATTGATGACTTTTTTTTCAATTCAGTCAGTTTTTTCAAAATTGATGAACTTTTTCGAAATCAATGAACTTTTATACTTGTTCGCAAAAAAAATTGACCTATTTTCCTACAATCTATCCATTATTTAAAAATACGATGACATTTTTTAAAAGTTGTCAACTTTTTTGGATGTGTTAACTTTTTTCAAATTCGATGAACTGTATTAAAAATGGATGGACTTTCGTGAAAATTAATGAACTTTGTTTTAAATATGTTGACTTTCTGAGGTTATTGTTTTAAAACAAATCATGAATATTTTTTTATTTTTTTACTTTTGGAGTGTTTTTTTTCAGATTTGCAATACATGAAAACATGTAGTAATCTTGTATGAAGATGGCGTACAAAAAAAAAAGAACCTCGTAAATGAGGAGACCGTGTGAACGCTAGGAACGGGAGATGGAACTGTTCGGCCGCAGCCCAAAAACAAAGTTAGTGAGTGCCAGGGAACCCTTTCAGCGCTTCAAGCGCGGAATAAGAGGTACCCGAAGCTATTATTTGAAAGATCATTTCTATCTCCCAGGTTGCGATAAGTTATGCGTTGTCACTTGTCACAACCTTGGACTTTTCCCTTTTTTTATATCTGCTTACTTCAAATATTTTATGTTTTAAATCATGTGTTCAAATTCTAAACTGCTTTCCTCGTTGGATTCTTTGCATAGAGATGTTTAAAAAATAGATCCCATATTAAGAAGTATTGACGATTTTTTATTATAATAAAGAATAACAGATAAAAAACCCAAAATAAAAAACCGAACCAAAAGTGAGTTTTTATTTTTTATTTTTTGAAAGAGGCACGATCGCACCTCTCGCGGAATCAAATTTGTGCCTCTCATGAAAAGAAAGAATATTATCTTTTTTCTGTTTTAGAGAGGCATGGCCGTGCCTCTCGCGATTTTTTTTAAAACACGTCTTTTTTTTCTGAGAGTCACGACCATGTCTCTTGCGAAAGCAAATCCAGGCCTCTCGTGAAAGAAAGAAAATATATGTTTTTCCTATTTCCGAGAGGCACAACCATGTCTCTCGCGAAAACAAATCCGTGCCTCTCGTGAAAGAACATGTTTTTTTTGTTTACGAGAGATACATCCGTGACTCTTGTGGAAGCAAATTTGTGCCTCTCGCGGAAGCAAATCCGTACTTGTCGTGAAAAAAAGAAAACATGTGTTTTTATTTTTCGACCGTGCCTCTTGCGAAAGCAATGTCTTTCCACTCGAGGAAGCAGATAAATGCATTTTTTTTGTTTGTGCAAAGACTGGTACAAACCCTAAAAGCCAAAAAATATATGGAAAAAACACCTAAAAACCACGAAAACATGTCGAAGGGAGTGTCCAGAACATGACACCTGGCAGAAACTGAGAGCGCATCAGTGACCTTTGGGAGGATCCCAAAGAGGTGCTCCTCCACTAATTGCTCGCACTATACACACACCCTTGGTATAAGCACTTCCTATTAGGGGCGCGGGTCGTGGGTTTGCAACCACTCGTGCAGCACGTACTTTCACATAAATTTTCGTCCAGCTGAACTAGGCTTTTTCTGGATTTAAAAAGATTCTCGAAGCTGTAACTTTCCCAGACTGATTTGCTTTTTCATTTTAGAACTTTCTTCTGCCTTTTCATTTCAATCTTTCCTTTATTTTTGGAACTTTTGAATTTTTTTTATCTTTTTTCCTTTTTATATTTCCTTTCCAAATATATCTTTCCTTTTATTTTCTAATTTTAATCACGGACATTTTTATGTAATGGGTAACAATTTTCAAATTAATGGATATTTTGCACAAATTTGTTAGCAATTTTTAAATTACTAACATTTTAGTTTTTCTTAAATTCGGAAAACCCATTTTTTGATAATATGAATGTTTTTTACAAAACTTGTGAAAAACATATTGAAACAACAAATTTTTTTGAATCAGTAATTATTTTTTGGGACCAAGTTCTTAAAATCATGATCATTTTTAATTCGATGACCATTTTTTTTGTAGTGCCTGAACATTTTTAGAAATCATGAAGATCTTTTGAATCAGCGAATATGGTTTTAGTCGATGACGTTTTTGTAACTCATGAACAATTTCCTATATCTATGGACATTTATTAAAAAAAATCATGAACATTTTTAATCCCTTAATGAGTGTTTGAAATCATTTACATTTTTTTTGAATTCATGGACATTTGTCCAAATGCCAAACAATTTTAGTATGGGAAAATCTAATTAGCACCGTCGCACCCAATCTTTCCCGTGCATTCATGTCCAAGCATTAAAAAAAACACCCGTCGCTTTCAAACTGCTCCACAACATGCATGTGAGTTGAAAAAATGATTTATCTCATAGATTAATAATTTGATTGAAGATTCGTCTTTATCATTAGGTTTGTCTCGACGAGACCTTCAAAATAAGATCCCATGTTGACATGTTTCGTCGATTTTTTTTCCGTCGTTCCTAGTTGCCACATTTATGTCATCATAGTTGTCATCTTACGGGTGTGCAGTTGTCATAAAAATTATACATAGTTACCGGGGCAATAATTTTATACTTTTTAAGTATTGCAGTGTTATGTGGAGCTAAAAAGTGGTTATTAATGCACTAACAATAAGCAAGTAAATGCATGAACCAGCACAAGCACAATGGATCAAGTTTTTTAGTGGGGTATATCGACATTCATAAACCTGATAACCAAGTTAATTTAATATGAGAACTGTGTGACAAATAATGTGACAAGTAAATAATAGTATTCTGGCAACTATCGACGAAAAAAAAATTGTCAAAACATATCAACATGGGATCTAGTTTCGAAAATCTCAATGCGAGAAATCTAACGGTGAAAATGGATCGTCAATTGAATTTATAGTTTAAGAGATAAAACTTTTTTAAAGTTTAACATTAGAGGAATCTTTGCTGATGTCATGCAGGTGTATTAGTTTGCATGTGCGTGAAGGAAACCGCAGCACGGGAAGACCCATGTGCTGTGCCGCTATGTAGTGGATCCCTTTTAGTATTCATGAACATTGTTCAATTCCGAGAACACAGTTTAAATTCGAGAACATTTTTTGAATTCGTGAGCATTTTTAAATTTAAGATTAATTTTCAAACTCATGAACATTTTCTTGAAATTCATTTTTGTTTTAAAATATGACCATTATTTGAAAATCAGAAACATTTTTAAATCCCGAACAATTTTATGTCTATAGTATACTACTTACAATGAATGTAGAGTCGGTGGTACGAAGATGATGACGACTTCTAAAACGTGTGCATGTGGTATGCGTTTTAGGTCTGCTGCACCGGTTGTTGGTCCCGATATGTTATGTGGATGGATTGACGACGACACCGGTTTTAGATATGGGGAGTGAGAGCACTCCACGTTATCGAATTTATAGGTGTGATTGGTGGCTTCGGATGAATTGATGTATGTTCTTGTCAGACATTTGTGTAATAATTAATAAAGATGGCCGCATGCATCGATTGATGGAGAGGCCGAGGGTTTAACCTCCTTTTCTAAAAAAACTGCTTATATATGTGCTCCCTCTTTCCTCCTCGTATTTGATTTTTTCCGCCCGTCTATGGTTTTCTCACATCGATTTTCCCTAAAATGAAATCAATTGTCCCACATTTATTAACTTTCCAAAGTAAAAATATATTTTCTTTTGAAAGTGCTTGACAATAATATGGCATACTACTTAAAAAGAACTAAGATTCCCATGTCACCTCTCCTTCGTCCAACCTACTTATATACGTCCTCTTCCTCTTTCCTTCTCCTCTTCGATAATTTTCTCTGAGCTCTAACTTTTCTTCCATCCATTTTTCTAAAATAGAATCAAATGTCCACGTTTATTAACTTACCAAAATAAAACAAATATTTTTTTGGTAAGTGCTTAACAATAATATGTTGGAAATATGTCTTAAAGGCAATAATAAATTAATTATTATTATATTTTCTTATTCATGATAATCGTTTATTATCCATGCTAGAATTGTATTGATTGGAAACTCAAATACATGTGTGGATATATAGACAACACATTGTCCGTAGTGAGCCTCTAGTTGACTAGCTCGTTGATCAAAGATGGTCAAGGTTTCCTGGCCATAGAAAAGTGTTGTCACTTGATAACGGGATCACATCATTAGGAGAATGATGTGATGGACAAGACCCAAACTATAAACGTAGCATATGATCGTGTCAGTTTATTGCTACTGTTTTCTCCATGTCAATGTATCTCTTTCTATGACCATGAGATCATGCAACTCCCGGACACCGGAGGAATACCTTATGTGTATCAAACGTCGCAATGTTACTGTGTGACTATAAAGATGCTCTCCAGGTATCTTCAAAGGTGTCTGTTGGGTTGGCATGGATCAAGACTGGGATTTGTCACTCCGTGTGATGGAGAGGTATCTCGGAGTCCATTCGGTAATACAACATCACAAACAAGCATTGCAAGCAATGGGACTAAAGAGTTAGCCAAGGATCTTGTATTACGGAACGAGTAAAGAGACTTGCGAGTAACAAGACTGAACTAGGTATGGAGATATCGACGATCGAATCTCGGGCAAGTAACATACCGAAGGACAAAGGGAAGAACATACGGGATTAATTGAATCCTTGACATAAGAGGTTCGACCGATAGAGATCTTCGTAGAATATGTAGGAGCCAATATGGACATCCAGGTCCCGCTATTGGTTATTGACCGGGAGTGTCTCAGGTCATGTCTGCATAGTTCTCGAACCCGCAGGGTCTGCACACTTAAGGTTCGGTGACGTTTCGGTATAGTTGAGTTATAGGTGTTGGTGACGGAAGGTTGTTCGGAGTCCCGGATGAGATCCTGGACGTCACGAGGAGCTCCGGAATGATCTGGAGGTAAATATTGATATATAGAAAGTCCTGTTTTGGTCACCAGAAAGGTTTCGGGCTCATCAGTAGTGTATCGAGAGTGCGGGGAGGATACCGGGGGGCCATCGGGAGGGGTGTCTCGATCTAAGAGGCCACATGGGCTGTGGGAGGAGTCAAACCAGCCCCTAGTGGGCTGGCTGAACCAACCACTAAGGCCCATGCGGCTAGAGGTGGGAAAAACCCCAAGGAAAGGAAGGGAAGGAGTACAGGTAGGAAAGGAATCCTACTTGGAGTAGTATTGGAGGTGGACTCTTCCACCTCCTCCTATTTCGGCCGAACCCCTAGAGGGTTTTGTGGCTGCCTCCTCCCCTCCCTCCCTCCCTCCTATATATACTAGAGGAATTAGAAGGAAAATCTAACCATAATTGCCACGTGCTCCCTCTACTTCTCTCGAGACTTGTTCTTCCTCTAGATCAGTTTTCGGCGGTGCTTAGGCGAAGCCCTGCTGGATTAGTTCACCACCACCACAACCATGTCGCTGTGCTGGAGAACTCATCTACCTATCCGCCCCTCTTGCTGGATCAAGAAGGCGGGGATCGTCATCGAGCTGTACGTGTGATGAACGCGAAGGTGTCATCCGTTCGGCACTAGATCGGGATGGATCCTAATGAGATCACGGGACGGATCGTGATGAGATCGCGGGACAGGCTGCGATTTGGATCGCGTAGATGTTCCACTACATCAACCGCGTTATACGCTTCCGCTTAGCGATCTATAAGGGTATGTAGATTCACTATCCCCTCTCGTAGATGATCATCATCATGGATAGGTATTGGATGCGCGTAGGATTTTTTTTGTTTTCTATGCAACGTTCTCCAACATAATATGTCAGGTGAATCTTGATGATTGCATACTAAACTTGCTAAAAATTTAGCGCATCAAGGTAATCATAGATATGCAGTCACGAGCTAATTAACTAGAAAGTTTATACCCGGTTGAAGCGCACTGACAGTTATTTGAAGAATAGTAAAATAGAAAAATCAGAACAATGGATTTTTTGACTTCCCTATGTGGGCCAGTCCCCACTCACTGGGCGCCTCTATGTTTCGCTTGTAGCGAGATCTAGGAACCCTTGCGTGAGGGTAGCGCAGTATGAGTTTGGCCATCTGCGCTGGAGGCCACATCTAGTTTTTTTCATTTTTGTTTTTTGATTTTCTTTTTTACAATTGTTTACCCTTCCAAAAATTCTCAACATATATATTACAACAATAATAACATAATGTTTTGAAAAATGTTAATCATGCATTTGAAACAAACCAAAATAAAACAAATAAAAAGAAAAGCAAAGCAACAAACCTATGAAAACTGAGATAGAAATAAGTAAAAGTGAAGAAAAATTAAGAAAACGATACAAATGTGAAAACAAAGAAAAACGATGAAAAAGGAAAGAAAAAACCCCGACAAAACCTATGGAAACCCCGCTCTGTTACCCTTAAGTAGATCGCACCCTAGTATTATCGATGAATCGGGCTGTGACTCAGTGGCTAGCAGCATTGCCCTTCATCCAGGAGACGTTGGTTTGAATCCCGAGTGCAACCCCCCCTTTTCACCTCCTTTTCTTCTTTTAGAGGTGCGCTAATGGGTCAGCCCTGTTGCTTGCGCGAAGAGCTATTTCATCTCGCCTATGGCAAGATATACCTGTCGTGCTACCAAACTACCCGTGTCGGAAATAGGAGTGCTCGCGATCGATCCTGAAATTTGGCCCATCGGTTCTTTAGTTCTGTATAAAAAGAAACAAGCTAAGCCCACGACGAAAATAGGAGTGCCTATGGCAAGACACTCCCCCCCCTCCTTCATCTTTTTCTTCTTCTTTTAGAGGTGCGCTAATGGGTCGGCATGTTGCTTGCGCGAAGAGCTATTCCATGTCACCTATGGAAAGACATAGTTGCCCCGCTACCCAACTACCCGCGTCAGAAATAGAAGTGCTCGTGGTCCATCTTGAAATTTGGCCCATCAGTTTTTTTATTTTTGTATAAACAGAAACCAGCTAAGCCCGCACCGAACGAGGTCCAAACCCAAGAATAAATCGTTTGGGCACGGCTACGTTTCACCTATTAATCTCACTAGCCTAAAAAAACAAAAGCCTATTAATCTTATAGATGCTCGTACGTGGGCAGACGTAGTGCTGATACGTTATTTTTTTAATTTAATTGCCTTCATTTTTATCTTATGTTGAACTTATTTTTCTATATTCTGGAAATACTCTAAATATATATATTCCAGAATTTAATTCATTTCATATTCAAAAGCATATATTACACATTTAAAAGCTATTCATCAATGGTAAAATCTCTTTGCGCAACTTTTATAAAATGTCCATAGCACTACCAAAATGTTCGTGACATTTAAAAAGAGATTCATGCTTTTTTTGTAAAATAATGTACAATGTAAAAATTTCCACATAATTTAGAAAACATAATTTTCGCATTTTTCATAAATAAATGTTTGTGAAATTTATAAAAAAAAGCATTTCAAAAATATATTTGTGAATTTTTTATAAAATATTATACACTGTAAAAATTGATATTTTGATTTTATAAAAATGTTAAATACCACCTAAATATATTTGTGACATTTTAAGAAACAATCTAAACATTTAATAAATGTTTTGCATTTTTAAATATCTTCATGGTATTATGAAAAATTGTTCATTGTGTACTAAAATAATGTTCACAGAATGTCCGACATGTGTTCGGAGAATGTTGAACATGTAACTGATTTTTTTAACACAAATGTGTTTGAAAAATGTTCAGTGTGTACTAAAATTATTCAATGTGTATCTGAAAATATTCAGTTTGTATCTAAATAAAAGTTGACATGTATTTGAGAAAAAAGCCAAAAATAAAACAGAGAAAAGTGGAAGAAAAACAGAAAAAAAGTAAAAGAGAACACTAGAAACCGATAGATAAACACACGAAAAGATAAAGGAAAAAAAGGTGCAAAAGGTTTTAAAACCAGGTCGCCCAGTTAACATAATATTTCCAAAACCATGTGATTGGGTGACACAGCGGGCCAACCCCCCCACCCCCACCCCTCCCGCGCACGTGGAAAGTGTAAATACTATAAAACTTCGCGATATGTTTGCTAACCTCTATTATTTTTTTTGTCCTTCCTGATCGCACCCCAGGGACACACCACAAGGGACACATAATAGATTACATCATGCACTTGTGTGCAGCGTGCTCCCAACGCCTCCTCGTGTGTGTCACTGTGTGGGTGGTATAGGAAAACAGTCCATTTAAGACTTGTTTGGTTGTGTGGGTAGCATACCCAGGACAACAAAGCCCCATCGGGTTGAATTTTTCTGGCAAGTGCGATCCCCTCCAACACACCGGGGGAGATTCCTCTCTTATCCATGCAGTCATTTGGTAGCAGGGAGGCGACTGAGTTTGCGCAGCGGATGCAGAAAGGAGGCAAGGGACGAGGCGGATAAGCGAAAGCAGCGCCTGAGCTTTTTCGCGTCGTGGATGGGGAGAATTCTCCCGACGTGAGGAGGCCGTGAAAAGGAGAGGCGTCGGGGATAGAAAAGCCTCTACCCGATGGCACCAAATGGACCCTCCAGAAAAACCGGACCGTGAGTTACTAGTTGTTTTCAAGCCCAGGGAAAGGACGGGGATTCCCCCGTATCCCTTGCTACCAAATGGCGCCTACTTTAATGTCCATACTTGTATAGTAACTCAACCCATGCAAATAACAAATTTTCCTGGATTCTCCCCTGGATTACCCTCACTATTTCTAAGCCGGTGCTCTCATTTGGCCCCCCTCTTGAATATGGTTCAGGCTCCGCCACTAGGTGAGACTATCTTCCATCTTGAAGTAGGGGAGATAAAATATTTCCATTCTAGATTCTTGATTAGGCGATTGTTTCGCATTGAGGCTTTCAAGATTCAGCCCTAGCGAACGAAGCAACCTACGGCCATCCAATGTGCACAGTTGGCAGGTGGAATGCCATACAACCTGTACTAGGGTTGAGGAAGCCACAATGAGGCAGAGCGCCCAAGGGAGTCCGCGGCTAGCCACCCGCATAATCCATAGACTAAGACTAGAGCTGCACCATTTTTTATCTTCTCTTATTCATAGTATGATATTCATCTTCTTTAATTCCAAGTATATTTTTAAGGTTTGAACGAGTTCAACCGGAGTGCAGTATTGTTTAACTAAGAACTGAGAAATTGAATTGACTTATTATTATGGGTCTCTTCCACAATCGATAAGAGTGAAACATTTTTATTATAGAAATTCCAAATGAAGAGGACCGAAGACATTGCATCTCCTTTTCTGTCTTTGTTCATCTTCTTCTCGGGCGCCGGTAGCAACTATGGCGGAAGAGCAAACTCTAGAACCAACACAAAGAGATTAATGGAAGAAATTTTTAGTCCACCTCCATCAGCACCACCATCGTCTCAACCACCACCACCATAGCCACCGCCTCCGCCACCACCTATACCACTGCCTTCCCCACCATCAACAAATAAGTTGTGCTATCATCTTTTATGCAACTTCGTAACCATGCATAAATTTTAATATACTTTTAGCGATCTTATTAATATATTTTTATGACATCCCCCGCAATGCTCCCTCCTAGAGCGACACGGGTGATGGCACCACAACTCCACCACTTACCCCTCCTCCTCACCCTTTCCATCGCCATCATTGACAACCTCCGCTAGGTGAAGACGGGTATAGTCAGCGGCCGAGGGGCTCGCTAGATTCTTGATTATAGAAAACTTGGCGGGGATATTAGCAGTGTCAGATCGATGGAGGAGTGGGCTGCTTGAAATGTGCTATCGTTGGTCTCTGCAGCAATTGTCGTGACTTGATTGGGTTGCGCCTAATGTTCTCCTTCCAACTGTTGTGGATGGTGCGAGGTATCATGGTGCGGGTGGCACAGTGCATGCACACATAATGGTGGTGGTGGCACTGGGGGCATGTTGTGGGGGTGGCGCTACATGGTCTGATCTAGGCCTGCACGGGCATGTGGTCGCCACTCCGACGGAGTGAGGTATGGCTCACTCGTCCTTCATAGTTGATGACTTGTGCAGTTTGTTACCGCTCCACGATGGTGATGCTTGTGCGGCACGCGCGATGGTGTTGCACACTCATTCTAGCTCAATTTGTGCCGACATCAACTCGGGCAATCCTCTATGGTGACATGTGGCCTCGCTGCCCTTCTACTCAATCCCGTGTGGTTGAATAGTGAAGAGTACAAATGAAGTTGTGGCTCACTTCGGAGGTTCGTAGCGGCTAGCCCCCCTACCTAGGATTTGTTGAGATGGAGAAGAATAAGGTTGTGGATAAAAGCTTTGATTCTCCTAGGATGATCATGAATGAATATGGCACTCAAGGGCGTCCTTCACCTCCTTGGTTGCATTGTTGAAGCGTACTTTCTCAACACTAGGGTATGCCAGCTCTTAGTTGAAGCGATGGTGGTGGTTGTTTGCCTGGCCGGACCATTATCCAAGGTTTGGTGGGGCGATCGCGCATGGGTATGGGTGAAAGCTTTGTAGTTGAGGGAGGGGGGGGGGGGGTAGATGGCAACGGCGATGGCATCCAGAGACGTCGTTTCCATCTTAAAAGGCATTTCCTAAGGCCTATCTCTTGGTCTCTCTAGGTGGTGGTAGGGTTAGGTGGTAGTGGCTTGTTTGGGTTAACTACATATTCTTGTGCCTATTATCTCACAATAAAATCATGACTAGTCATAATCTAGAAAAAAGGAAGATCAATAAACTGTTAGATCGGTAAACTCATGACTAGAGAGCATAAGACGATAATACATATTTTGTTTGAATGCGTGGTTCCAAAACAAATTAGGAGTCGTTTTTAACATTTTTGGGAAAAATTAAGTGCGACATTAAGCGAGGCCGATGTTTCATACTGGATTCTCTAAAGAAATGGTAGATTCTACCAAAGGAGGAACATCCAGAAAAAGCAAAAGCTCTTTCCGAGATGATTTCCCACTAGATAGATCTCCCTCATCTCTGCTGGTGGGGTGATAGAGTTTGATTTGAGCACTAAAGGTGCTCTCTGCTCTCAATAAGACCTCACCTCCTAGATGTTTATGTTTGGTAAAAGCCCCTGGTTCTTGCATCATGCAAACAATGACAATATCTCCCCTCCAAGGCCCCGACAACCTGTGGACCAAAAGATATCATCCCTGAGCCCCGTCACTCCACTTGAGATGTGAATTCACCGAGTCAATCTCCTCTAAAGAAAATAAAGATGGTGTCTACACCTCCATTGGTTGTTATCCTGAATAGCTTAAGTGGCGCGGATGCTGTCTAATGATGGCACTGAGTGGCATCACTTTTGGGTTCTAATAAAATGTTATTTGTTTGCTATGTATGGAATGATCAACTCTATCATGTAGACTTTATTTTTCTGTTTTCCTTTAATAGATGCGGGAGCGCTTTGCACCCTCCCGATGAGCTTTTCATAGGAGATAAGAACAATAAACTATCCATAAATTGAGCTACAAAATAATTGCTGAAGTAAATAATTCCTTTTTTGACAATACACAAAAGTCTTGTGCCTCACCGCATTAATAGAAAGAAAAGTTTGACAAGTCCTGATGCTCTCCATCACCATAGCCTAGTCTCAGCCTCGATCATGTCAAGGAGGTGAGTAAAGTTGAGTTGAGTGTTATTGAAGATGACTACATTGCGATGATTCCGGATGCACCATGCCACCAACATGATGGCCGAGAACGTTCCCTTCTGAGCTCACGTCTAGACGAAACGACATGTTTAATGCCACCAATCAATGTATTGAGATTTGGTAAAAGGAGCCAACTAGAATCTTGTAATGTAGAATGACTACATAAGTCAATGTAACCGGCAAATCAATGATAGGTAGCACATTTTTTACCAGGAAGTGCACAAGGTAATACTACTGATTGGCAGTAGTTGAATTCATTCTTCATGTGAATCACAATGCCCACATAAAGGGGTATCTGAGGTTAATTAGATCGTTTATTCTAGATTGATTGATTGATGGAGGCAAATGAACAGACAAATAAATCATAGGCATCGTGCTCACTATGTATTTCTCGAGTGGCTAGAATGATGTGTGAGGGGTTATCTGCTTTTTTCATGGCCTCTAGTTAATGCCTAACATACGACCCTTTCGTCATTCAAGATTAAAATCACATGCAAAAATAATGTAGTGAGCGGAGTGATGGCATATTTCACACAATTGTTGACGATCGTTGCAAGGAAAGGAAATGGATGAAACAAGCATACGGAATACAAATTTTAGCTGGTGACATGAGGAGAAGGTGATTAGGGTTGGTCCTGCAAGTGGTTTGTCATCTTTGGTTGGCCTTTGATATTCAACCTAGATAGTTGGCCTTTGATATTCAACCTCGTTCTCTTCTATACTCAAAATTTGAAAAATCCACTAGTTATTCTGCAGTCTTTTCCCATACTTTTATGAATTTTTTTATCGTAACCGCTCTAGGAACATATGGGGGATCGAAACTATTTAAATTAATTTTTAGTGGCTTATAAAACTCGCCATACATATTTTTTCAATTACCGGTCATTCGTAGTGACTAGAATCATAGTTTTAACTAGTTCCTATTACACTATTAGAACAGGGACCCTCATTACACACGTAATTTTTAAAGGTAAATGTATAACTATTGTAGGGTTGCACTAGTTAAATTAGTTAGGCTATGTGCCATGTGACATACACAATCAAAAGGTTTGGTCAATCTCTTCTAGATGGGAAGCAAATACTGCTTTGCGGGTACATAAATCTGTGTTTTTTTACAATTTGTTTAACTGTGTTAGTGAATACAAGTAACACGAACCGCTGGGTCATCAAGCAACAATAGTCAGCCTTCGATATATATGGAACCACATTCAGCTAACGTAATTCAAAATTTGGCAGAACTTTAGTAATTTCAATTCATCCTGCATTATAAGAAAAATTTGTGTATGTTATGTATTGTTATTTCTCAGGGAACTGATATCTGGGGAACGTTCTCTGGTTAGGAGTTCCCAGGGAATGCTCCCACAGCCATTGGATCCAGATCACACGGATGACAAACTTTTTTTAAAAATCGTTGTGATTTTTTCAATGCTATATAACAATCCTCACTTTCGACCACGAGCTTTCTCTAAGAACAATTCCCATATACCGCGGCCCATTTCTTAACATGGTAACAAATTAATAGATGATTAATGGGATGATGCACACTTTTTCCAACTTTGGAACGAAATAAACTACAAAATTATTTTTCGCAATACATAGCTAAAATAAGCATATCCGGATAAGATGCATTTGCCTTTTCCTCGGTCCATTATAAGCACTTTTTAATTAAAATAAAATACTTGATTTAATGATGCATTTATGAAAATAGTGCACGTCCTTATTTTGTGAGTGCGGAGTTAGGAGTTAAAAGTTTCTCGATATAGCCCCCCATCTTGGTCGTTCCTCCACTATAAATAACCTCCCCACCTAGCCAAAAGCCAGCAACCTATTTTCCTTTGCTAAAACCCTTTGTTGGCAATGGGTCGCAAGAAGATTCCCCTCAAGTGCATCAACAATGAGTCGAGCCGACACCGTACCTTGGAGACGCGCCGCAAGAACTTGGCAAGTAAGGCAGGTGAGCTTTCTATCCTGTGCAATGCGAAGGCTTGCGTGTTGGTGTACGACGAGGGCGATGCGGCACCAAAGGTGTACTCATCCCATTCCGAGGCGGTGGATATGCTCAATCGATACAAAACCATGCCAGAGGGGTGGTTCAAGACGGCGGTGAACCAAGAAGACTTCCTCAACAAGCAGCTCAACAAGCTCCAGGTCGAGGAAAACAAGGTCCGAGACCCCGAGATCAGGATCCTGCTACACAAAGCCATGGTAGGCAGCGACCTCCCCGACCTCAAGGTCGATGAGCTCGCCAGCGTCAGTAGTAGGCTGGAAGAGATCCTTAAGAGCATGGGTGAAAGCATCATGAAAATTAGGGGACAACCACGTGTCTTGCAGCCCCAGGCACCATATGTCCCCGACAACATGGACATGGGGTCATCGGCGATGCATCACACGTCGCTGCCAGCTCCATACGTCACTGACAACGTGGACATGGGGTCTCCGGCGATGTATCCACCGTCGCCCATTCCATACGCCATCGGCGGCAATCACATGGGGTTTCCAAGGATGTATCACGCACCGTCGCCCACTCCATACGCCATCGACAACATGGAGATCGGATCTCCGGTGATGAATGGGGCGTCGTCGCCCACTCCACAAGTCACTGGTAGCATGCACATGGGGTCTCCAGCGCTGTATCAGGTGCTGCCGCAGCAGGTGGGTTGGTTCGACACGGTGAGATTTGGAAGGGACCTCGATGTACTGGCCCACAATGGCTATAACACCAATGGGCAAGACGGTGTTGGCACCAGCGCCAGCGCCAGCGCCGGCTATAGCTCCAATGGGCATGATGGCGCTGGTACCAGCGCCAACACCGGCTCTTCCGATGGGATAAAGTCCTGGGATGTGGGGTTTAATTGGCAATCGGGCGGCGTCGATCCTGAAGAATCATCTTGGAATCTTTTCCCTCCAATTTAAGGTAGAATGGAGAGGACTCTCTTCCTGTAGTGTGTAGCACAGGTCCGGCTAGGTGCGTCTTGTTTAGTTTGATTTAGCTTGGCATAGCTAAGATGCAGGAAAGACTGCCTTAATAAGTTGAGACATTTTGTCTCTCGATGGTGCTCTCTGAGCCAAGAAATTTTTATTTTAGTAGTTGAAAGTGTTGTTATGGATCTCTTCCATGGTCCATTCTGCCATCTCTTTTTATTTTAGTCGTTGAAATTGTTATTTGGGATCGTTTCTATGATATGTCTGTTTGATCTTCGTTATTGAGTTGTTCATAACTTGTAAGTTGCACTTGCTCTTTTGTCAACGTGTTTTTGTGAGGCATACTATTTTTTTATAAGAAAGGTTTTATCGGTCTTTAATGCCGTGACGAGCGATACAAGAAAGAAAAGTCTACTCTGATTTTGAAGTAACTAGATGCACACAACATGCGCTCAGCCATAATATTCTGGAAAGCAGAAATACATAACGTTATTTGACGGAGAAAGACGAACAATAGCAAGCAATCTAAGACAGATTCAAAGAAAACACCTTATGATTTACGAGCAACCCTCCCCTCCGCGCACTAGCGAAAGCCGAAAGGGGTTGTAAGAAGAATAAGAAGACCGATTTGAGGCGGATGGCACGTCTCGCACGATACGCTGCGGCGGGCGACACGTCTCCACCTACCGCCATTAATGGCATTGACTGCCCTCCACCGCTCGGCATCGAGCCGCTCCCCCGAGCTTCCCACCCACCACTCGGCATTTGCATCGGGTTCTCTCGAAGCCCGTCCACCTCCGCAGTCTCTCCTCATCCCCAACCACAACGCAACCTAGATGACAGGCGAGAGGCGAGGAGTTCGGGTGCGGCGACTCCGCTTGGCGATGGTGTCGCCGCCGAGGACGTAGGCGGCTCGCACACCAGTGGCGCTGCTCCCGCCTGCAGTGCTTCACTCACCGGAGGCGCGTGAGGAGATGTTGCGGATTGTTCGAGGGAGATTCCCAGATCGGATGCGGTGGCCAGGGGTTATGGTGGAGATAGTCCGCATGGCGTCGTTTGCGGAGAGGGCTCGCTTCTGCGGGGACGAAGGAGGTATGGACCACGAACTCATCTACTGGGCGATGAGGGAGGCGGAGTCGACGGATCCGACGCTGGCGGCGAAGTGGAGCCGGTTCAAGATGGCTACGCCATTCCGCCTCAACATCAACTCGCCGCCGATACTGGAGCTGTCGCAGATCCCGTCTGCGGCGCTGCCGGGGGGGGGGGGGTCGACCCTCCCCAAGCCTGTTGAACCCTCTCTTAACCATCCGTATTGTTCTCGTTTTGTGCCTGGATCACAGGAAAGGGAATTTTCCCTTGTGGTGCTAGTTTATGTGTGAATAAGGAGAATGATCATCTGATCAGTGCGCGGGATTCGGCCGTGGAAAGGGATGGAGTTTCTACTCCTCCTGTAGTACTGCAGTATAGGATTGGGGGATTAGTAGAAGACCCTTTGGTCTGTAGTAGTAATAGTAGAGATTCTACGCATAATGTCGATTTTACTGGTGAGAAAGGTCGACTAGAAGGTGATGGAGTTGACCTGGGTCTGTCAGATGATCTTGACATGGTGGTAAAGTGTAATATGGACAGTACTGCTACTGTTCATATATACTCAGTTCAGACAGATAATGAAATGGAGAAGGACCTGGTTTCTAAAATAGAGAATGTGCCTCTGTATGCTGGAGTAGGGGTTGAGAGGAAGGTAATTAGGGCTCCTGTTTCTATGTCAGAGAAGGATGAGATGGTGGAATATTATGGCAGAGATGAGTTACAGAGAAGAGGTGGTTGTAGTACCCCAGATGTGGAATCCAATAAAATTAGGAATGCTATTATGCAGGTTCAGGGGTTTCCCCCAGGTGATGGGAATACAGTTCAGGAAGGAAACAAATTGATTATGGTTCATGTGGGTTATTTATCAGAAGCTGTTCCTACTAAAGCCAGTGTGTGTTTTGATGAGAAGGGAGAGGGATCTTCTGATCGTCTATCAGAACATAATAGAAGAATTAGGTATTATGATCAAGGATTCCCTCCTTTGGAGAAGTTACTTCCCCAGAACAAAATGAGGTTGGGTCAAGGAGATTCTGGAAGTAAGAGAAAAGGAGATATACTATGCCCAACTTTAGGAAAAATGGATGGAGTATCTGTTCCTGTGTCTAACTTTTTTGTAGATAAAGTAGAGATGATTCCCTCTCGGGAAATTCCAAACATACCCTCAGGCCCAGGGTACTTTGGGCATTCCATAGTCCCTACCCCCTTTATTAATGGGCATGTGGTCAGGAAGAGACCTTATGGGAAGGCATATTCTCTTTTGAGAAACGACTCTGAGGAGGTGGCTGAGGACTTTTTTGGCCAACTATGGGTTATCCCTTCCACTGGCCGTGAATATAAAAAGCCTCCCCTCCTCCTCCCCCACCGAACCCTAATACTTTTCCTTCCCTCTTCTGGATCAAGAAGGATCTCTTCAGATCCAGGAAATTTTCCAGAGAGGATTGCTTCCCTGTGGAGTTCCCTGGTCGATTTGACCCTATCCCCACCTCATTTAGGGTAGCTGTGGAAGGGATCGGGCAAGGATCCTTGTCCTTTGCTGAAGTGGTCAAGGGGAAGATGGAGATCGGCCGACCACAGCAAAGACCCCCTCGTCGGCAACCTCCCAAGAAGTCTGTTCCTGTGCAAGGAGGGCAGGTTCCCAATCGGCCTCCTCCCCCTGGTGATGTGAAGACCCAATCCACAAACAAGGGGGGAGGAGGAGGGAGTGCTGGATCTGGAGGGAGACAGATCCCTGTACCTGCTCCTGCTCCTGCTGCAGTTCCTCAGATCCCTGTTGTTCAACCTGTGGATCCCAGGTATAAAGAGATGATCTGTTTCAACTGTAGTTGGCCAGGGCACTATGTGGGGAACTGCATTGAGGCCAAAAAATGTTTCATATGTGCTGGTGGGCATAATGTTAATAATTGTGCTGCCTGGGCCAAACCCCAACCCACTGCCACTTATTTTGGTAGTGCTGCTGCTGGTTTAGGATTTTATCATATTGATATTCCAGTTGCTACTGAATCAAGCTCGTTGAATTACAAAAATTGTGCTATGCTTAAGGTGATCAAAGGAGAGGTTTCTACCTCAGAGCTGTTGACTCAGTTAAATGGTATATTCTGCAAGAACAAAGAATGGCCATGGCAGATCAGGGAATTAGAGGAGAAGAAGTTTCTTTTAAGATTCCCTCCTTGGAAAAATGTTAATGATTTGATTGAGTTCCCTGCTTTTGAGCTGCCCATAGATGGAGTGTCTGTAAAAATCTGTGAATGGCAAGGTATGTTAGATCCATTTGGAGAGTTGACAGAGGCTTGGGTACAAATAGAAGGGATTCCCCCCAAGTGGTGTGCATGGAAGGTGTTTGCTCAAGTGGCTGCCTGCTTTGGGATTCTGGTAGATGTTGATTGGAATGGGATATTCAAAAGTTTCTATGAGGTGGTAAGGATCAAAGTAGCCTGTAGAGATCCCAAGAAAATCCCTTTTGAGAGATTAGTGGAGATGAAAAAGAAGCTGTACATCCTGTTTTTTACTGTAGAAGGTTTTGATCAGATTGGGGAAGAGACTGATGGTGATGATGTAGACCCTGATGAGGATAATCAAGAGATTGAGGATGAGGAACCGAAAAAGAGAGATAATGGAGATGATCTGGAAGATGAAGGGGATGAGGAAGCTATTGATGAGATTGACAAAGCTAACTTCTCTTCCAAGCATATGGAAACTGGGAGCAGTAGCAAAAATCAGATGATGGCTGTTTCTGCAGCAGATATCCACCCTCACAGTCTGATGGATGAAGTTCATGAGGAGTTTGTGGATGAAGTCAAAGATAAAACTACAGAAGATAAAAGGTGGGATATGGTGACTGATGGGGAAAAGGAAATGGAGTTGGAAATGGAATCTCGCAAAAGTAACATGATGATGGATATGTCAGCTCACCTGGATTACTGTTCTGAGCAGTTGCAGAAAATAGAGATGTTGGAATCTAATGAAGAAGAGGAAGGGGTCCTACCTTAGATGCAGTGCTTGCCTAAGGAAATGACTACTATATTGGGATCAACTAAAAGGTCTCTGCTGGACACACTTGAAAAAGAGGCCGGATTGAAGAAAAAGAACAACTCTACCAAGGAAGGGAAATGGGGTCGTGTTCTCAACAATAAACCAAACACTAGGGGGCATGGAGGGATTAAAATCATGGACAAAGCTGCTGCTTACATGCTGAAAAAGAATTTGGAGGTGCCCAAGACTTTTAAAAGTAAAACTTTTGCTACTTTATCTCCAAGAACTTTAATTGCTGATATTAATAAAGTAGATATATGCATTGGTAAGCATGAGGATGACCAGTCTGATATTATTCTTGAGATGATGAATGAGGAAAGAATTAAAAGTATGCAATTTGCAGAAAGTAACATTGAAATTGTTGTCCCTGAAACTTTGGATTTGGGTGAAAAATTAGAGATTAACGTCGAGGGACAGAATTCACTTACCACATCAGATGGCACTGCTGATGTAGAATTGAATAGTCCTAAAATTAGAACCAAAATTAAGCCTTGTGGCTTGTCCCGTCCTTTTAAGATCAAATGATTGGGGCCTTTTGGAATTTTCGTGGTCTAGGTAAACCTAGGAAAATTCAGTGCCTGTGTGATTTTTTGAGAAATAATAAAATTCATTTTGTGGGTTTCTTTGAAACCAAAAAAGAGCTGATTGATGTAAACATCCTTAATAAAATTGCTGGTAATAGAGAGTATGCTTGGCACTCATTGCCTGCAGTTAACATAGCAGGGGGGATCCTTGTGGGTCTTAATAAGAATCTTTTTGATATCATTGGTTTTATAGATAAATTTTGTTGTTGTATTACTACTGTTAAGGACAAGAAAGATGGCTTTATTTGGCAGTTTGTGGCAGTTTATGGTACAACATACATGGAGCTGAAGTTGGAATTTATAGCCGAGCTCCTGTTATATGTGGGGGTGATTTTAATCTGGTTAGGTCTATGGCTGATAAGAATAATGGGGTGGTTAACCATCAGTTAGTTTATTTGTTTAATGACTGGATTAATAAGTGGGCCTTAATGGAGATTAATGTGGCAAATAGGTGTTATACTTGGAATAATAATCAGGAAGATCCTATTTTTGCAGCTATTGACAGGGTGTTGATTTCTGCCACCTGGGATGGTCATTTCCCCATGTTTGTACTTTCTGCCTTACCAAGAGTAGGTAGTGACCACACTCCTCTCATTCTAGATACTGGGGGGAGGAGAGTTACCTCTCCTAAACCTTTTAGGTTTGAGAAGAGGTGGATTAACCAACCTGGGTTCAAAGAGTTAGTGACAGGTATTTGGAATACCCCTGTTCAGGGGAGGAATCCAATAGATAGATGGATGTACAAAGTTAGAATCGTGCGTAAAAAGATTAAAGGCTGGAGTATTAATATGGAGGCTAGTTTTAAGAAGAAGAAGAGAGAGCTTTTGCTCGAATATGATATCTTAGATGTGTTTTCGGAAAAGAACCAGTTAAGTGCAGGAGACAGAGATAGACTTAATGCTATCAAAGCTGAACTGTATCTTATCTGGAAACAGGAGGAAACAACCTTGTGGCAGAGAGCGAGGGATCGGAATATTATAGATGGGGACCGAAACAATGCATATTTTCATGCAGTGGTTAATCATAGACATCGTAAGAATCATCTTTCGGTGCTGGTTGGAGATAATGGCCCAGTTCATTCTACTAAAGGGATGTTAGATGTAGCGACCTCTTTTTATAAAAAGCTTTTTAGCTTCGAACCAAAACGTAACATTAATCTGGGGGCTTCCTTTTGGGAGGAGGAAGATCTGGTCACTGAGGAGGAAAATGCTTCACTGCCATTTTTGGCAGTTATGCCAACGGTGCCCCGGGCCCAGATGGGTTTTCTTTTCTGTTTTATCAGACTTTCTGGGAGGTGATTAAACAAGATTTTATGGAGTTAGTTAAAGATTTTGAGAGGGGTGATCTGGACATTCATAGGCTTAGTTTTGCTTTGATTGTCCTCATCCCCAAAGAGCAGGATGCTCGGGATATGAAAAAGTTTAGACCTATTAGTCTAAGTAATTGTTGTGTTAAGATTTTCTCTAAAGCTATGGCCAATAGATTGGCCCCTATTGGACATAGACTTATCTCTCCCAATCAAACTGCGTTTATCAAAGGCAGATATATTTTGGAGAGTGTGGTGATGGCCCATGAAGTGATCCATGAAGTTCAGAAATCTGGGTCTCAGGGCCTGGTTCTTAAGCTAGATTATGAAAAAGCTTATGATAGAGTTAATTGGGAGTTTCTTTTTGATATGCTGCAATCCAGGGGCTTTGGGAATAGATGGATTTCCTGGATCAAAAGCATTATGAGCAATAGCACTTTTAGTGTTAAAGTTAATGATACTGTGGGTCCCCATTTCCTGGGGGGGAGGGCTTAAGCAGGGGGATCCCTCCTCCCCAATGCTTTTTAATCTAGTGGCTGATGTTTTTACCAATATGTTACAAAAAGCTGCTGATCAGAATTTAATTGCGGGGCTTCTGCCTCATATTATACTTGGGGGTGATTAGTTTACAATATGCAGACGATACTATTATCTTTTTAGAGAATTCTGCAAATAAAGCTAGACACTTTAAATGGCTGCTGGCTTGCTTTGAGAACCTTTCAGGCCTAAAAATCAACTTCCACAAGAGTGATCTTATGACCATTAATGTGGAAGAAACCCTTGCTAAGGATTTTGCTCAAATTTGTTGTTGCAAGCTTGGGAAATATCCCATTAAATATCTTGGAGTTCCTCTTCATTATGATAATCTTAGGAGGGAGGATATCCAACCTATAATTGATAGGATCATTAAAAACCTATCTGGTTGGATGGGGAGATTTGTGACCTATATAGGGAAAATTGTTTTGTTGTGTGCCTGCATTATTAGCATTCCTGCTTATCTCATGTCTATGATTAAATTTCCTCAATGGGCTATTAATTCCATTAATACCCAGATGGCTCATTTCTTCTGGGGGGATCTTAATGATCAACACAAGTATCATTTAGCTAAGTGGTGACAGATTACTAGGAAGAAAGAATATGGGGGTTTAGGTATTCCTAATCTGAAAGAGTTCAACATGGCACTATTAGCCTCTTGGGGGAAACGTTTTCTTGATGATTCCGAGAGAGATTGGAAAAAGATTATCAAATATAAATATATGCAAAATTCCAACAACATCTTGTGGTGTGGAAATAATAATGGTTCTTCCTTCTGGAAGAGTATTACCTGGGCCCTTAGTGGAGCAAAAGTGTTTTATAGGTGGAATTTAGGGAATGGTGAATCTATTAGATTTGGGGAAGATGTGTGGGCTGGGGAATGTTCCCTTAGAACACAATTTTGGCCCCTGTATGATATCTGTAATCAGATTGACTGTACAGTTGCCCAGGTATGGGATGGTCATACACTTAGGTTGTCATTCAGACGTTGTGTTGATCAGGCAGGACCCTCTCTGGAACCAGCTGTTAGAAGTGGTTAAACAGGAGAGGTTGTCTGATAACCCTGATAAGCCTATTTGGAGACTTGAACCAAAAGGTGCATACACAGTTAAGTCTTTTTATCACCAGATTAACTTTGGGGGTGTGGTTTCTACCACAGGGATGAGCTTGTGGAAAGTGATTTGCCCTCAGAAAATTCATGTTTTTCTGTGGCTGTGTGTTCATAATAAGGTTTTAACGAGAGACAATTTGGAAAAACGTAGACCTGTTGAAAATACTTCTTGCCTTTTCTGTAGCTGTAAATAAACTGTGCAACATCTTTTATTTGATTGTATTGTTGCTAGACAGGTGTGGGGTTTCCTTATGGAGACGCTTAATATCAAAGATATCCTAGGTTTTGATGATGTTGTTGTATTGTGGAAGGATCCTAAAAAGAATTGTGTGCTTAACATGATTATTGCTGCCTCCCTTTGGAGTGTCTGGAAACTTAGAAACAAAATGTGCTTTCAGGGGCGTATTTGGAGAAATTTCAATTGCATTCTTGCAAAGCTGGGGGTTCATCTCGATGAATGGAAGATCTTGCTCTCTGGTGCTCAGGCGGAGCTACTCCGAGGCTTCATCAGGCAGTTGGACAAGCGGCACGGGGATCTCCTTCGTATTGCTTGGAGATGAACATGGAGGGGCAGGATTAGGATTTTATCTAGCCTTTCTCAAGAGGAGTGCTTTTAAAAAACCCAGAATTGTTGGTCATTTTGGCCTGTAATAATTTCTAGCGTACTTATGTTGCTTACGGAGGTTTTAGGCTGCTGGTAGTTTGATCTTCTTTTGCTTTTGTTCCGGATCTATGCTTGCTTCATATCTAATAAAATGGAGCAGGGGGGAAATCCCTTTCGTTCAAAAAAAAGACAACACCTTCCTTATTTAGAAAAAAAACACCCTTAATTGCCCTCTCTGTCTTAGTACATACCATCGGAGCCAATGTGCACACAAGCAAATAACTGTACGAGTGAAAAAATATCTTATATTTGTCAAAACCACATCATTCTTGCATAATCATAATGCCCAAACCAAGGCTGTTGCGTCTAATAAGATAAAAGATTTCTTATATTTATGTATACCCACAACCAGTTACCAAACAAGTTTGGGATGCTCCGGGGAGAATACAAATTTTGTGCGACATGTACTATAGGCCATACAACATGTGTACTTGGAGTCAAATAATATGTGCTTAATTATCTCTTCATGAAACTACATTGTGTAGTCCCCCACCAGGTTTTCTTTCCAAAATTTCCCCTCGTTAAGATGACCCTTCTACTTAAATACCATAAGGAAATATCAATCCATAGAGGAATCTTAAGCTTCTAGATCACCTTATTGCTAATAGGTGCATCAGTACACACAAGCATATGCAGGGCCGGGCCAGTAAAATCGAAGGCCCTGTGCCAAACTCTAAAATGGGGTCTGCCTTACAATAAAGAGAAGTAAAATAGTAATAATAATTTATGTGTCCTAATGCATTGCCGAAATCTCAAGAATCGTACATATTCAATGTTTGGGTGCATATTTTTTACTTAAATAACATCATTTTTTCGTGTTATTCGGAATTAAATCTTGGAACTTGTAATTGATTATTGAAGAACACTTGCGAATCCAGATAGTGATTGTCTATTGGAAGATAATTGAAACCTTTAATACTAAACATACCCATAGTTCATCTCAGATATTGATTAAGGTCTCTAATTCCTTGCGTTTTTATGATCAAATTCATACTTTCTAGATCAAGACATGACTTCGATCAAGGAACACTAGACGTCCAGTACACAAAATTCATACTAAAAAATAGTAGTAACAAGTATTGGCAAAGCTCAAAAGTGAAACTGTTAGATGGAGGACGGAACTCACATACTCATGGTCAAAGCTTCACGGGTCAGCAGTCTTTGAGCGATCGCCAATGCATGTAGTCTCTAATGACTCCTGGTCTTGCCATCATGGGTGAAGGATTGATTTGTGATTATTGCGGATGAAGAGACGCTGACGTTGCCAAGTGGCCCTCGCGTTGGAACCTTAGATTTTGGAGAACTCGTGCGTCAGCTGAAAGGTAAGTTTTTTTCTTTGTTTTTTAGGCATTTTCTGCGTTCTATCATGCGTTGCAAGCGCTTGTGGTCCACATGTGGAGGACCTGGTTCACTGCATGCAAGATCAGCTGGCCTGATCTGCTGCTCTCCACAATGGGCTACACTTAGTGGCACTCGTGTTTGGAAAATCGGGCCCCCACAAAAACTGAGGGCCGTGTGCAAGCGCACAGGCAGCACTCCCCTTGGCCCGGGCCTGAGCACATGGTACAATGAATTCAGATAATTTCCCATCTTGATGTAAAGTCCGTCAATATTCATATGTCCCATGCTATAAATTAAGAACATCCATCCGCCCCAATCGATCATTCCAAGCTACTAAGTTCTATTTGTGTCATGTTAGAAGCCACAAATGGATGCAAGTTACCCACCACCTATGCTATTATGACATGCTTATGACGCGGTACATGGAAAGGCCATGTATACTAGGCAATAAGGTGAGGCATTTACCAACCATGGCATGTGATAAAACTTAACATGTGAGTTGCCATTGGTAGTGGACGTTCCGAACCATAAAATGTGTTGCCTCCTCGTCATCAAACCAACCCTAAATTGGTAGCCCCTTAGATTTACCATGGATTTGTCTTACATCCCATATATTTATTGTGGAGTATATTATGCCTCAACTCACCTCATTAGGAAGCTTGAACAAACCATTCACTGATAATGATGATATTTCGCCAATATATATTGGATGCCTACATCGCCTTGATTTTTTGGGCAACGGGATAGGCATTGGATTCTCCCGAGGGGGTTCACATGTCTAAAGAGAACCAACATTTGTAATAAACATTTCATAAAAACTAGGTTAGCAACAAAGATCACTTTAGCTTGGTGCCAAAGCAATCCGCGAGGCAGTTGGAGTAGTGGCAGAGCTTGGGTCAAACCATAGGAGGGGCAAATAGGCTGGGGGACCTAAAGCAAGCTTGGGACAGATTTAACCAGTTCTGTTGCAATTTACCGAGGATTAGTATGAGAAAATTTCATGGGCTGGGGCGGTGGCTCAGGTTGGTCTCCACTAAGATCCGCCACTGATTCAGAGACCACTGGATTTGAATGACAAGAAATGCTAATGCAAATGAGGTGCTCAACGACATTAGTTGTGGGGAGAGGGTGCAAGAATAATTGATACAAACATTGAAGTTTTCCGTTTGAACATATTTGATATATTAGACCTATAAAAAATAAGTAGCCACATGAATAATTTCAACTTAATTTAGCCACTAGGAAGAAAGACATCATGTAAATAATGAAATTAGAACCCATAGAGGTGTTAAGAGGCACTCATCTCTAGAGGAAAAATGTGTCTCTTTCCCACTATATAGACACTTTCATGTTCTTCACTCAACGTGTTTCCTTTCCTAGTAATCTAGCATAAGTAGGTACAATTCTATTATATGGCACAAATTACCATTGCTTGTTGACCTCTGACATTGTACATTTAAAATTATCTTATTATGGAATATAGATAAATGGCTATGCAAAGGAGACTCGAAGAGGTGCATAATTTGTGGATTAGCACCACCAGAATAACCTGGCACATGGATTGATACAATACAAGTGTTTAGGGGATAACATGAATGTACAGAACGGAAGGAAAGTGGTATACTAGAGATGAGTTATTGTTGGAGTTGCACATAAGAAGGATAGAAGGTTAATATAATTTTTTTTATGACCTACCTCTATGTTTTTGCGTTGGATAAATTATGTGATCTAAAGAAGGAATGTGTTTATAGGTTGCATTCAATGCTAAACACACAATCCTTCCATGTTCTACAAATTTAAAATGGGTCTACCTAAGATGAGCAGAAGGTAAGTGCAATGGTTCATATGTTTTTGGAGGAGTATGACAAGAATCGGAGCGGGAAAATGAAGTATTGTGTTTCAAGGAATGATTTATAAAGTCAAGGCAAGTGTAAAATCAAGGATAGACATGACGTCTAGGATTTCGTGACACAAGAGCAAGAAAATTATGAGTGGCTGCCAACATGCTAGTAGATCTTGTGAAAATAAAAAGATGTTGGTAAATGGGTAACATGGATTCGACTATTAAAAGTATAAACATAAATTAGTGATATGTCTATACAGACTATATAGATAGCATCTCAATATTGCATGGCCATACTGACCTCGGTTATTTTTTGTTCTTACCTTGTTTTCAACTAATGTCTAACTTTCATGCTTGGACATTAAAATGGTTTGTGAAAATAATATGTGACGGGAGTGAAGTCCTCATCCCTTGTAAGGCACTTGAACACCATTTACTAAGGAGCGTGGCATTTTCAATCACGTGATCTTGGATGCCTAAGCCACCTTGATCCTTGGGGAAACATGATAACCACTCATCAGAGGGTTGGCACTCCTAAAGGAGAAAAATAACAATAAAATGAAGCGGGTTAAAGGGAGTCTATGGTGTATGCAATATAATAAATAAGGTTTTTTTAGAATTCGAATTTAAGGATTAGTATATTAGATTTACTCCCTTTTTATCAAACCCATCGTGAAGGCCTCATACCTGTGAACCTTCCAAATATGCCAAGTTGTTGTTATAGCAAATTACATGTTAGCTTGGTACCAAAGCAATCCACGAGGCATCTGTAGACCATTAGGTTTGAAGATGTGTCAAAAAATAAATGGGGAATGAAAAATGACGTGCTCAATGCTCACTTCAGCCATACCAGTAAAATGACACAATAATATTTGTTACCACAAGTGTCTATGCTTCAGTATATTTCATGTATTTAACCTATTAGAAAGAAGAAGCCATGGAAATATTTTCAATTTCAACATGGCCCTTGGTAGAAAGACTCAAGGACAAGGTTAGAAAGTGTGTAGATAAGTACCAGCCATCCTACAAAGGGCAAATGCATGCCTTTCTGACTATTGAGATGATTTTATATTCAATCCTCCATGTGTTTCCATCTCTCGTGATCTAGAAAAAGTAGACAAATTTCCATTTTGTAGAAGAAATACCATTTATTATTGTCCTTTGATATTATTGTCTTCTTATGTAATACATGTAAATAGAGGTGCAAAATAAACTGAAAAGGTGTAGGGTTTGTCCAATGTTTGTGGTCAAGCACCATGATAATAGGGTGATAAATGGAGTGTGAAAATACCACCGATAATGGGGTATGATGAATGTGTACATAAGGAAAGAAAAGTGCCATGGACGTGTTGAGTTATGGCTAGAGCTGCATGTTGGAAATATGCCCTAGAGGCAATAATAAATTGGTTATTATTATATTTCTTTGTTCGTGATAATCGTTTATTATCCATGCTATAATTGTATTGATTGGAAACTCAAATACATGTGTGGATATATAGACAAAACACTGTACCTAGTAAGCCTCTAGTTGACTAGCTCGTTGATCAAAGATGGTCAAGGTTTCCTAACCATAGACAAGTGTTGTCACTGGATAACGGGATCACATCATTAGGAGAATCGTGTGATGGACAAGACCCAAACTATGAACGTAGCATATTGATCATGTCATTTTATTGCTATTGTTTTCTGCGTGTCAAGTATTTATTCCTATGACCATGAGATCATATAACTCACTGGCACCGGAGGAATACCTTGTGTGTATCAAACGTCGCAACGTAACTGGGTGACTATAAAGGTGCTCTACAGATATCTCCGAAGGTGTCCATTGAGTTAGTATGGATCAAGACTAGGATTTGTCACTCCTTGTAACGGAGAGGTATCTCGGGGCCCACTCGATAATACAACATCACACACAAGCCTTGCAAGCAATGTGACTAAGTGTAATTCACGGGATCTTGTATTACGGAACGAGTAAAGAGACTTGCCGGTAATGAGATTGAAATAGGTATGCGGATACCGACGATCAAATCTCGGGCAAGTAACATACCGAAGGACAAAGGGAATGACATACGGGATTATATGAATCCTTGGCACTGAGGTTCAATCGATAAGATCTTCGGAGAATACGTAGGATCCAATATGGGCATCCAGGTCCCGCTATTGGATATTGACAGAGGAGTACCTCGGGGCATGTCTACATAGTTCTCGAACCCGGAGGGTTTGCACACTTAAGGTTCGATGATGTTTTAGTATAGTTGAGTTACATGTGTGGTTACCGAATGTTGTTCGGAGTCCCGGATGAGATCACGGACGTCACGAGGGTTTCCGGAATGGTCCGGAAACGAATATTGATATATAGGACGGTTTCATTTGGTTACTGGAGAGTTTCGAGCAATTCTGGGAGTGTACAGGGAGTGACGAATGGGTTCCGAAAGTTCACCGGGAGGGGCCTACCCACCCGGGAGGGAGCTCAATGGCTTTAGGGTGGCGCACCAGCCCTTAGTGGGCTGGTGAAACAGCCCAAGAAGGCCTTGGCGCCAAGAAGAGAAAAACCAAAGAGAAAAAAAGGGGGGAGGTGGGAAGGAAGAGGAGGACTCCTCCTTCCCAAACCTAATTGGAGTAGGAATCCTCCTCTCCTCCTTGGCCGGAGCACCCCTTGAGGGCTTGGCCCTCAGGGCAAGCCTCCTCCCCCTCCCTCCTATATATAGTGGTGTTTTAGGGCGGATTTGAGACAACTTTTGCCACATGCAACTCAACCCTAGACCACATAGTTCTACATCTAGATCGGATTTCTGCAGAGCTCGGGCAGAGCCCTGCAGGAGTAGATCATCACCACCACCCGAGCGCCGTCACGCTGCCGTAGAACTCATCTACTTCTCCGTCTTGCTTGCTGGATCAAGAAGGCCGAGATCATCGTCAAGCTATACGTGTGCTGAACGCGGAGGTGCCGTCCGTTCGGCACTAGATCGAAACGGATCGTGGGACGGATCGCGGGACGGTTCGTGGGGCGGATCGAGGGACGTGAAGACGTTACACTACATCAACCACGTTTCTTAACGCTTCCTGCTGTGCGATCTACAAGGGTACGTAGATCCAAATCTTCTCTCGTAGATGGACATCACCATGATAGGTCTTCGTGTGCGTAGGAAATTTTTTGTTTCCCATGCAACGTTCCCCAACACTGCAAGCAACAAGGAGACAAGGTGGATCCTATACTTGTAGGTTACCAAGTAGATCTATGTTTTCGCATTAATAAATGGTGTTGTCTGAAGAATGAGATCTTTACATGTTTTACAAATTTCGCATGGACCGGCTTAAAATGTGGATAAGGTAACGGTGGTTCACATGTTTTTTGAGGAGCGTTACAAGAATGAGAGTAGGTAGATGACATGGATAAATAATGTTCGTGGAAAGGAGTCAACAGGGTTAGACATTTAATGTGAATTGGCCTCTAGAGGCAACATGACAAACAAATCAAGCAACACAGGCTTTGCGCTCCCTAAATGTTTGAGCTGCAAAAATTACGTGCCAAAGATGAATTATGTATTATTTCTATCCAGAATCTAATTAATGTCTATCGTGCAATCCTTTCATATTTTCAAGTTGAAATGGGATGTAACAATGATGTGGTCAGGGGAGTGAGACCAAGTCTCAAGGTAATGGTAAATTAATGTTAGGCAACATGACTTCTTGGTAACGATACAGGGACAACGTGAATACACCTAGTTAATTTGATATTTTCTAATTTTTTGTTGTCGGTCCATAATGATGCATAGAAATGGTTCAATGGGCTACGCTTAAAATTAGACTAGCAATTGAAGTCAAGGGAATGGATAAATTAATCATGAACAATGCAAGTTTTGGTTGGTGAAAAGGGGGGAGGTGATATGGTTTGTTCTTTGGTTCGGTTGCTCGGGGTGGGGGTGCATGCGCCGGAGCAGAACTGGAGGTCGGGGTTAAAAGGATGCGTGATCATTTAGGGGACAGTTGGGAGGCGAGGCGCGTGTGGTAGCGCCGGCGGCACAAGGAAGGGGAGCATGCAGTTCAGGCGGCGTTGTTCGGCAGTTGATTACGTGCATTTGATCTTTTCATGGGTGTGTTTGTGTGTGTCTGTGTGTGTTATGGGGGAGGTTAAAGAACATCACCCAACCGTCTATTTCACATCTAACGGTTCAGATATTCCACTCACATAGTTGAACAAATTTAGGTACCCGTTAAATAGGTGCTCCCTTTCATTCAATTTATTGTAACCATAGTCATCCCATGGTCCAAAGAAGGGATAACAAAGGAGATGTCTGGTAGGAAGTGAGAGGTCATGGTATGGTCTGGAAGGCTTTATGGTGGCCAACGGGAGGCGAGGTGACCCTTTCTAAGCCAGACTATGCACGCCCTCGGCGTACCCTGCGTCAAGGCATAGAGGAAGAAAGGAGGGGTGTAGTTCGGGAGGGGGGCACATCGCGGAATTGTGAAGGTGAGGCTAGCGCGATGGGTGGCCGACTTTGTTGAAACGGGATAGAGCATGTAGGCTAGTGCACTAGAGGCTAAGGAACATGCAGGGGAAGACAATGCATATGCCACTACCAACCAGCAGCCACTGATCTCACCAAATATGACTGTCAGGTTGGTTCTTGAGGACTATAATCACAACCAATATTCATGCTAAGCTAGAAATGATAAATGTTTATTGCTTCGTTGTTTGGCAATGTACTTGTAAATGGAATCACTCTATTGTATAGAAATAAAGAGAAACATGTTTTAAAGAAACCAACGGTTTTACAACATTTTGAAAGCAACTAACCAACAATTATATTCATTAGATCTCCTGCGATAGTCATATGCACACAAAAAATACTTTCAACGTCATTAGAAAAACAAGGTATGCTAATAAGCCAAATACAGAATCATTCGTGAAAAAGAAAGAAAATAAAAGAATCACATGACAGTAATTGACTGCTTGCATGTCAAATAAAGACTTGAAGCAGTCCAAGCATTTAGCTACACAAATCACCATCAGAAGAAAGAATCATGCAACACAATTAACTACTTGTATAAGAAATAATGCATATGTTTCAATTGTTTTCAACAAAGGGCTTGTTATTTTGAGCTCCTTCAGAAGATTTGGAGAATTAACCACGAAAGAACTCAATTTGGCATGGGAAATGTTTAAGGGTCTTGGAGAATTCTTGTGTAATCCGAGGAAAAAAAAATCTAATTCTCTAGGTTCTCGACATCCCCTAAAAATAAAATATTTCTATTTAAGTGAATACCCCTATTTGTGTAGCCATTTACATACAAATTGCCACTAGTCGCCCTTGGCGTCTGCCTCAGAAGTAAACTCTTCAGGCCAATGTTGTCTCTCGCCCGCGCCTCGATCGCCGACAGCTTCCTTTCCATTTATGCATTTGCATAGGTACCATGGATTCTGCAGACTGTGATGCATTTGCATGATAGAATTAGCAAGTGTCATGCTCTAAAGAAAGGGATTATTCATTAATGACTACTCATGCTTTCTTTGTGAAGAAACTTTGGTGCATTTGCTCTGGGATTGCAACTTTCCTATTAGCTGCTAGGACACCCACATACCAAACAAAAATAAAGGAACTACGGTATATTCAAGTACTATGCTTGCAATGGAAATGATTCCCAAAACTATAAGAGGAACTCTAACCGATCCCTTATAACCGGTTAGAGGAGGATAAATTCTCTATTTTCCTCCTCTAACCGGGACCTAACCGACCCCTTATAATAGTTAGAGGGGGATAATTTATCCTCTGTGGTCTCCTCGACTAGAAATACTCACGCTCCCACATAGAGAGTAAAATATGTTTACCTCCATTCACACCCACCGATCTGCCTCGCTCGACCACCTCCAATCCCGCGCCGCCCTTCTTGCCTCCGTCAACACATTGTAGCCCGCCAGCCAAGGTGATCTTTTTTTTATTTTTTTGTTAGTTTCATCGTCTCCGGCCACGGAGGCGCTCCTCCTCGTCGTACCTTGCCCGATGGCACTCCTACCATAGTCAGAGCTGGCGAGTCCAAGTTGGAGGAGGCACTGATACGTCCATTTTGCATCATGCTTTCATGTTGATATTTATTGCTTTATAGGCTGTTATATTACTTTGTGGTACCATATTTATGCCTTTTCTCTCTTATTTTGCAAGGTTTATTTGAAGAGGGAGAATTCAGGTAGCTGGAATTCTGGACTGGAAAAGGAGCAAATCTGAGTCCTCTATTCTGCACAACTCCAAATGCCCTGAAAATTTACGTGGAATTTTTTGGGAATATATAAAAAATACTGGGCGAAAGAAGTACCAGAGGGGAGCTACCAGGGCCCCACAAGCCTGCTAGCCGCCACCCCCTGGTGGCGGCTACACGGCTTGTGGGCTCCCTGACGGCCCACTGGCCCCCCTCTTTTTCTACTAGCACATGGGCACGTGCCATGCACGTTTAGATTCAATGATTATATTGATGGAAAGAATGGAAAAACCTGAATCATATTTTAAAACGAAATTATAAGAGAAAATAATGGCTATTTAATTATAATACTTATTAAGCTTTTACTTTACTTATGACTGTCGACAATTGTAAGCGTAGCAAGTGCTGTCATCGACTCAAAATACTTGTGTTCATAATCTGATAAGCAGACGGACCAATCAATACTGGTATTAAGCATCTGATTATTCATAGTAAATAAAATACCTTCAAGCCAACATTGCACCCTTTACCAATGCTGCACTGCTGCATGCGCTTTTTCCACTCTCTCTCTCTCACACACACACATCGTGTGTACCAGTGCTTGTCTGGTGAAATAGCTTGTACGGTAGCATCGGGAGCCGACCGGAAATTTCTATGTGGCAGTGGCCAGCGGGAGAATCGTGAACCTTCATGTACTCTCTGTCACGGCTGCAGTCTCACATCAAAGGGTTTGCCGCAACGCGAATCCCTGCACCACGAGCCATTAGATTATTTTATCCAACGGTCTATAAGTGGTCATATAGTCTTCTATCTAAAGCACTTGAATGTGAACCGTCGGATTACAAAGATCCAACGGTACATATTCCTCAAAACTCGTACACTATACTCGAGTATTAGTATGTATACACGTGCAATGCATGATTTTTTAATACAATACAGACACAAATGCTCATATATACGTCCATACACTTACCTCTATAAACGCACAGACACACACTCTATCCCTATGAGCACGTTTGAAAGACAGAGCTGACATATCATCTTGAAATTTACAAAATCACCGTATTAACAATATTGTTCCGATGATGATTCTGATAAAATAAAAAAGACGTATAGTAATTTGCAATGGATTTCATAGAAAAAGAACATTGTCATGTATGCATGCCTAAATGAAGAGATTTTTTATTTATTTATAAATGAAGAGATTTTTTTTATAATTGGTATGATATAATTCGCCTCTGGCATAGGGACATCCAGAATTTTTCATAGGAAAAATATAAGGATGTACGTGATGGAACCCATAAATTATTTAGTTTTCTTTCTCCTACAATACTTCTCCCGTAGCTGTTTGCCCTGGCACATGGAACATGCGGAGAAGACATGAGGTGTGATGCAAACACACGATGGTTCTAGAAACATGCAGATGCAGCTGCTTTCTACTGTTCATTGTGAATCCTTCAAGCATCAACCGTTAGATTTACGGGACCAACGGCTAGGATTGATGTTGTAGCAACAATTCAAAACTCATACACTATATAGTAGTATTGATATGAAGGGTTTCGTTCCAGAAAAAATCAAGAGGGAGCTTTTTTGTGGTTTCGCCGCCGCCACGAGGCGAGACTTGAGCAAATCCAATCTAGAGCTCCGGCAGGACGATCCTGCTGGGGAAACTTCCCTCTCGGAGGGGGAAATCGTCGCCATCGTCACCACCAACACTCCTCTCGTCGGAGGGGAGGCATCTTCATCAGCACCAGCTCCTCTCCAATCCCTAGTTCATCTCTTGTAACCAATATCCGTCTCTCGACTCCGATTGGTACTTGTAAGGTTGCTAGTAGTGTTGATTACTCTTTGTAGTTGATGCTAGTTGGATTACTTGGTGGAAGAGTTTATGTTCAGATCCTTGATGCTATTCATTACACCTCTGATCATGATTATGCTTTCTGAGTAGTTACTTTTGTTCCTGAGGACATGGGATAAGTCATGCTAATAATAGTCATGTGAATTTGGTATTCGTTCGGTATTTTGATATGTTGTATGTTGTCTTTTCCTCTAGTGGTGTTATGTGAACGTCGACTACATAACACTTCACCATACTTGGGCCTAGAGGAAGGCATTGGGGAGTAGTAAGTAGATGATGGGTTGCTGGAGTGACAGAAGCTTAAACCCCAGTCTATGCGTTGCTTCGTAAGGGGCTGATTTGGATCCACTAGTTTAATGCTATGGTTAGACGTTGTCTTAATTCTTCTTTCGTAGTTGCGGATGCTTGCGAGAGGGGTTAATCATAAGTGGGATGCTTGTCCAAGTAAGGGCAGCACCCATGCGCCGGTCCACCCACATATCAAACTATCAAAGTAACGAACGCGAATCACATGAACATTATGAAACTAGCATGACAGAAATTCCCGTGTGTCCTCGGGAGCGTTTTTCCTCCTATAAGACTTTGTCCAGGCTTGTCCCTTGCTACAAAAGGGATTGGGCCACTTTCTGCACCATTTCTACTACTTGTTACTTGCTACGTTTCACCTCGCTACATCATCACTTGTTACCGCTACTTTCAGTGCTTGCAGTTATTACCTTGCTGAAAACGTTTATCGGAGCCTTCCGCTCCTCGTTGGGTTCGACACTCTTACTTATCGAAAGGACTACGATTGATACCCTATACTTGTGGGTCATCAAGACTCTTTTCTGGCGCCGTTGCCGGGGAGTGAAGTGCCTTTGGGAAGTGGAATTTGGTAAGGAAACATTTATATACTGTGCTGAAATTTATTGTCACTTGTCACTATGGAAACTGTTCCTTTGAGGAGTTTGTTCGGGGTATCTTCACCACGAACAGAAGCACGAAGGGTTGTTCCTCAACCTGAGGTACCTACTGAAAATATATTTTATGAAATTCCTTCGGGTATGCTTGAGAAACTGCTGGCTAATCCTTTTACAGGAGATGGATCTTCACATCCAGACTTGCATCTGATCTATGTAGATGAAGTTTGTGGTTTATTTAAGCTTGCAGGTTTGCCCGAGGATGAGGTAAAGAAGAAAGTCTTTCCTTTATCTTTGAAGGATAAGGCGTTGACATGGTATAGGCTATGTGATGATACTGGATCATGGGACTACAATCGGTTGAAATTGGAATTTCATCAAAAGTTTTATCCTATGCATTTAGTACATTGTGATCGGAAGTTTATTTATAACTTTTGGCCTCGTGACAGGGAAAGCATAGCTCAATCTTGGGGGAGGCTTAAATCAATGCTATATTCATGCCCCAATCATGAGCTCTCGAGAAAAATTATCACTCAAAACTTTTATGCTCGGCTTTCTCATGAAGATCGTACCATGCTTGACACTTCTTGCACCGGTTCTTTTATGAAGAAGGATATTGAACACAAGTGGAATTTATTGGAAAGAATCAAACGTAACTCTGAAGATTGGGAGCTGGAAGAAGGTAAGGAGTCAGGTATGAATTTCCAGTTTGGTTGCGTTAAATCTTTTGTTGAGACAAACACTTCTAGAGATTTTAGCGCTAAGTATGGACTTGACTCTGAGATAGTAGCTTCTTGAATCTTTTGCTGCTCATGTTGATCTTCCCAAAGAGAAGTGGTTTAAGTATCATCCTCCTGTAGAAAGCAACATAGTCAAAACCAATTTAGTTGAGGACAAAGTCATTGCTTTTAGTGATCCTGTTGTTCCTTGTGCCTACGCTGAGAAACCACCTTACCCTGTTAGGAAAAAGGATTATTCTAAAGCTCCAACTGTGATACGTAGGGGTTACATTAGACCACTTGCACCCCCTGAGGAGATTAGAGTTGAACCTAGTGTTGCTATTATCAAAGATCTCTTAGCCGAAGACATAGACGGGCATGTTATCAAATTTTGTGAGGACTCCGCTAGAATTGCTAAACCTCACGCGAAAGACAAATACGGACCTGTAGTTGGCCTGCCCGTTGTTTCTGTCAAGATAGGAGATCACTGTTACCATGGTTTATGTGATATGGGAGCTAGTGTTAGTGCAATACCCCGTTCCCTATATGATGAAATCAAAGATGAGATTGCATCTGCTGAGCTAGAACCGATTGATGTCACTATTACGCTAGCTAATAGAGACACTATCTGCCCTCTGGGAATTGTGAGAGACGTAGAAGTCCTGTGTGGTAAGACGAAGTTTCCTACTGATTTCCTCGTCCTTGGTACTGCACAAGATAGCTTTTGTCCCATCATATTCGGTAGACCCTTTCTCAACACTGTCAATGCTCACATTGATTGCATTAAGCAGACTGTCACTGTTAGTTTCGAGGGTGTGTCTCATGAATTTAACTTCTCCAAGTTTGGAAGACAACCCCATGAAAAAGGGTCGTCTGGTAGGGATGAAATCACTGCTCTTGCCTCTATTGCCGTACCTCCTACGGATCCTTTAGAGCAATATCTGCTTGAGCATGAAAATGATATGCATATGGATGAAAGAGATGAGATAGATAAAATTGTTTTAGAACAATATCCTATTCTCAAGAATAATCTGCCTGTTGAACTGCTTGGGGATCCTCCCCCACCAAAGGGTGATCCTGTGTTCGAGCTTAAACAGTTGCCTGATACTCTTAAGTATGCCTATCTTGATGAGAAGGAGATATATCCTGTTATTATTAGTGCTCTCCTCTCAGAGCACGAAGAGAAGAAGTTACTAAAAACTCCGAGGAAGCACCGTGCTGCTATTGGATATACTCTGGATGATCTTAAGGGTATTAGTCCCACTCTATGTTAGCACAAGATTAAAACCGATCCTGATTCTAAACCTGTTGGTGATCATCAAAGGAGATTAAATCCTAAGATGAAAGAGGTCGTTAGAAAAGAAATATTAAAGCTTCTGGAAGCAGGAATCATTTATCCTGTTGCTCATAGTGATTGGGTAAGTCCAGTACATTGCGTACCTAAGAAGGGAGGTATCATCGTCGTTCCTAATGATAAGAATGAATTAATCCCACAAAGGATTATTACTGGCTATAGGATGGTAATAGACTTCCGAAAACTGAACAAGTGATACGTCTCAAATGTATCTATAATTTTTGATGGTTTCATGCTGTTATCTTGTCATTTTGGATGTTTTATGTACCTTTTATATCTTTTTGGGGACTAACTTATTAATTCAGTGCCAAGTGCCAGTTCCTGTTTTTTGGCTCTTTTCAGATCTGATTTTGGAACGGAGTCCAAACGGAATAAAATCCCCGAAATGATTTTTTCCCGAACGAAAGAAGATCAGGGGGCTTGTGGGCCAAGCCAGGAGGGCTACAGGGAGCCCACAAGCCCCCACTCCGCCACCAGGGGGCGGCGGTGGGCAGGCTTGTGGCCTCCCTGGCGCCCCCTTGACCAAGATCTTGCACCTATATATTCCCTAAAAATCAGAAAAAAAATCAAGGTAGCCATGAAAATACTTTTCCGCCGCCGCAAGCTTCCGTTTCCGTGAGATCTCATCTGGAGACCCTTCCCAGCGCCTTGATGGAGGGGACTTTGGAGTTGGAGGGCTTCTTCATCATCATCATCGCCCCTCCAATGACTCGTGAGTAGTTCACTTCAGACCTACGGGTCTGTAGTTAGTAGCTAGATGGATTCTTCTCTCTCTTGGATCTTCAATACAAAGTTCTCCATGATCTTCATGGAGATCTATCCGATGTAATCTTCTTTGGCGGTGTGTTTGTCGAGATCCGATGAATTGTGGATTTGTGATCCGATTATCTATGATATATATTTGAGTCTTTGCTGATTTCTTATATGCATGATTTGATATCCTTGTAAGTCTCTCCGAGTCTTGGGTTTTATTTGGCCAACTAGATCTATGATTCTTGCAATGGGAGAAGTGCTTGGTTTTGGGTTCTTACCGTGTGGTAACCTTTCCAAGTGACAGTAGGGGCAGCAAGGCACACATTGTGTAGTTGCCATCAAGGGTAACAAGGTGGGCTCTATCGTAGATATGAGATTGTCCATCTACATCATGCCATCTTGCTTAAGGCGTTACTCTGTTCTTTTGGACTTAATGCACTAGATGCATGCTGGATAGCGGTCGACGTGTGGAGTAATAGTAGTAGATGCACAAAGTATCGGTCTACTTGTTTTGGATGTGATGCCTATAGATATAATCATTGCCATAGATATCGTCACGACTTTGCGCGGTTCTATCAATTGCTCGACAGTAATTTGTCCACCCACCGTCTACTTGCTTTCATGAGAGAAGCCACTAGTAAACACTACGGCCCCCGGCTCTATTCACATCTATCGTTTCCACTTTCGCTTTTACTTTGCTTTGTTACTTTGATGCTTTCAGTTCTCACTTAGCGAACAATCTATAAGGGATTGACAACCCCTTCATAGCGTTGGGAGCAAGCTTTTTGTGTTTGTGCAGGCTCTTGTGATACTCCTTCACTGGATCGATACCTTGGTTCTCAAACTGAGGGAAATACTTACCACCAATGTGCTACATCATACTTTCCGCTTCGAGGGAACACCAACGCAAGGCTCCAAGGCCACGGGGGAAATCCTTAGCATATTTTCCTAGGAAGTCCCTTAAGGCGTAGCCGTAGCAGAAGGATTCCTGGTATCGTTGCTGAGGAGTATCAAGCAACACTCCTATTTCTGGCGCCGTTGGAAGGTCTTTTGTTGCAGTAGCAGAAGAATTTATGGCACCGTTGCCGGGGAGGAGAGATCTATCCAAGTAGGTCTCACAAACTCATCTCTTGCATTTAAATTTTTTGCGAGTTGCCTCTCGTATTCCTCTCCCCCACTTCACATTTTCCTTTTTCATTTGCCTTTCTCCTTTGTCGTTTTCTTTTGCTCGTTGCACTCTCTCTTCCTGCTCGTTTTTGTGTGAGATAGTCTATCAATGGAAAGACCCACCACTCCATACGACACCCCTGAGAATGAAGTTCTCAATTTCAGGCAGAATGAGGAAGAAAATTTAAAGGACGCTTGGTACAGGATTTGCAATGCTCAAAGTAGATCTACTCGTAAGCAATCCACTACCGTCCTTCTTCGCAGTTTCTCTGTTGGTATTTCTCCTTGGAATAGGTATATCCTTGACACCATTGTAGGCGCGAATTTTCTGGGGAGCCATACTGTTGACTCCTATAGATCTATCATGAATTTGGTAGGCTCACCCCCACTCATGGTTAATGGAACTACCTTGACCTTGGAACACGCGATGCAAAGGCTTGACGCTATTGAAAACAAAATTGCCACAGTTGAACTTATTGAGGGTTTGGATAGAAAGATCCACAATCAAATTACTCAGTACGGATCCAAAGTGGGAAATTTTTTGAAAAATTTGAGGGAGAAGGAACTTATAGTTAATGATTCTTCTAGAATTGGCAAATTAGAAGATGTCATAACCAACTTGGGTTCCGCTTTTGCCGCTGTGCAAAATACTCCAGTTCTCACTCTCAAAAAGACCATCAAGTCTGTTTTTGTTCCTAAAGCTAGTGGTGAGTCATACAATAAAAATGAGGATCTTAAGATGATAAATGATCACACTACTTATGGTTTGAGCACCAAAGATGACTATACGTGATTCCATCACCTTTCGCCTAGCTAAGGGCGCTAAACAAAAGCGCTTGTTGGGAGGCAACCCAACGAATCTATCCTTTTTCTTTCTGTTTTGTGTTTTCCACACTTTCATAATTCTGTTATGATTTTGTTTTTTGTGTTTCTTTTTGCGTTTGTGCCAAGCAAAACCGTTATGATTAGTCTTGGGGATGATCGTTTGGTCATGCTGGAAAAGATATAAATTTTCTGCTCACAAAAAGAATTTTCATTTTTTTCCTGTGAGAGATTTTGAGTTGATTCTTTTCGCTGCTGATTGCTACGCAAATTCTTCAGACTGTCGTAATTTTTCAGAATTTTTGAGGAAACAGAAGTATACGAAATATACAGATTTCTACAGATTGGTCTACTGTTAACAGATTCTGTTTTTGTTGTGTTGGTTGCTTATTTTGATGAAACTATGGATAGTATCGGGGGGTATTAGCCATGGAAGATTGAAAATACAGTAACCCAACATCATCGCAAGTAGAATTTAAGTTTGCTATAGTACCTAAGGAAGTGGTGGTTTGCTTTCTCATACTAATGTTATCACGAGTTTCTGTTTAAGTTTCGTGTTGTGAAGTTTTCAAGTTTTGGGTGAAGTTCTGATGGACAAAGAGATAAAGAGTGGAAAGAGCTCAAGCTTGGGGATGCCCAAGGCACCCCAAGAGATTCAAGGATGCCGTAAAATCCTAAGCTTGGGGATGCCCCGGGAACGCATCGCCTCTCTCGTCTTCAATCCATCGGTAACGTTACTTGGGGCTATATTTTTATTCACCACATGTTATGTGTTTTTGCTTGGAGCGTTTTGTATCGTAGGAGTCTTTTGTTTTTTTGTGTCACAATCATCCTTTCTGCACACCTAGAGAGAGAGACATGCACTCACCGTGATTTTGTCGAGCTTCACTTATATCTTTTGGTAGACAATTCAGCTCACATGTGCTTCACTTATATCTTTTGAGCTAGATACTTTTGCTCTATGTGTTTCACATATATCATTTAGAGCACAGCGGTGCGTGGCTTGGTAGTTGATCTATGCTTTGAAAGTAGTCTCAAAAGGGGTAGTTATCCAAAGGGATACGAAAACTTCCACCTTCATGTGCATTGAATAGTTAGAGAAGTTTGATTCATCTCAATTAGTTTTGAGTTGTGGTTATGGTAATATTGAAGTTATGCTAATAAGGTGTTGTGGATCTAGAAATACTTGTGTTGAAGTTAGTGATTCCCGTAGCATGCACGTATGGTGAACCGCTATGTGATGAAATCTGAGCATGATTAGTCTATTGATTGTCATCCTTTGCGTGGCGGTTGGGATCGCGCGATGGTTTATACCTACCAACCCTTCCCATAGGAGTATGCGTTGAATGCTTTGTTTCGATTACTAATAAAACTTTTGCAACAAGTATGTGAGTTCTTCATGACTAATGTTGAGTCCATGGTTTAGATGCACTTTCACCTTCCACCATCACTATCTTCTTAGTGCCGTGCAACTTTCATCGGTGCACAAAACCCACCATTAGCCTCCCTCAAAACAGTCACCATACATACCTACTATGGTTTTTTCAAAGTCATTCCGAGATATATTGCCATGCAACTACCACCATGACATGTGCCACCACGTCTACATTGCTATTGCATGATCGTAAGATAGCTAGCATGATGTTTCCATTAATGTCTATGCCATGCTAGATCATTGTCACGGTACACTACCGAAGGCATTCCATATAGAGTCATCGTTGGTCTAAGTTTTGAGTTGAAAGTGTGATGATCATCATTAATGGAGCATTGTCTCATGTGAGGAAATAAAAGAGGCCAAAGATGCCTGATCTGCAATCTCTGACGTTAGCTAGACGAATTCTTATGACAACAAACCTTCTCCTGCAACGGCACCAGAAGAATGCCGATAGCACTCCCCAGTAATGAAACTAGAAGAATGTTGTTGACGGCCCACCAGCGCGTGTGTTCCTAGCAGTTTTTGAGGGTAGAGTATTCGACCCAAATTTGTTGATTCGCACGACGGGAGGTGAGATAATACTCTCAAGTATTAGCAGTTGAATTGTCAAATTCAACCACACCTGGAAGATTAGTATCTGCAAGCACAATAGTAACAGCAAAGTAGCGAGTAACGACAGTGTAACGAGCAATAGCAGTGGCAAGGAACAACAGTAGTGAAAACAAGTAGCAACAACAGCAAGCGACAACAGTAGCAACTGTAGTAGCACCAGCAGAGCAAGACAAGTAACAGCAATAGCAACAGCAGTAGAGCAAGACAAGTAACAACAGTAGCAACAGTAGTAGCAGCAGCAGAGCAAAACAAGTAACATCAGTAGTAGGACAAACTCATAGGCAATGGGTCGGTGATTTGTTTGGATGATATTCATCATGCAACAGCTATAACACGGAGAGATATGTGGCTAGCTCCCATTCGTCAATGTGATGTAGGCATGCATTCCGTGTGTCGTCATACGTGCTTAGGGAAAAGAACTTGCATGACATCTATTGTCCATCCCACCCGTGGCAGCGGGGTCCAAAAGGAAACTACGGGATATTAAGGTTCTCCTTTTAATAAAGAACCGGACCAACGCATTAGCACTTGGTGAGCACATGAACTCCTCAAACTATGTCATCACCGGGAGTGGTTCCGGTTATTGTCACTTTGGGGTTGCCGGATCATAAAACATAGTAGGTAACTACAACTTGCAAGATCGGATCTAAAACACACATATATTGGTGACAACATAATAATTTCAGATCTGAAATCATGGCACTCGGGCCCTAGAGACAAGCATTAAGCATGGAAAAGTAGTAGCAACATCAAATCTCAGAACATAGTGGATACTAGGGATCAATCCCCATCAAAACTAACTCGATTACATGATAGATCTCATCCTACTCATCACCGCCCAACGAGCCTACGAATAGATTACTCACGAACGACGAAGAGCTTCATGGAACTGGAGAGGGAAGAAGGTTGATGATGACGATGGCGACGATTTCCCCTCTCCGGAGCCCAAGAAGGACTCCAGATCTGCCCTCCAGATGAAGAACAGGTGGTGGCAGCGCCTCCGTATCAAAAACGCGACGAAAACTTCTCTTTTTTATTTTTTCTGGGACGAAAGGCAACTTATAGAGCTGGAGTTGGGGGCGGCAGGGCCCTGTGGGCCCCACAAGCCTGCCCACCGCCATCAAGGGGGGTGGTGGCGGAGCAGGGGCTTGTGGCCCACTGGCCCACCCCCTGAGGTGGAGCTTGGCGCAGATATTTTTGATATTTTCCAAAACTGCTCCCCGTAAATTTTTAGGACGTTCGGTGAACTTTGATTTCTGCACAAAAATAACACCAAGGCAATTCTGCTGAAAACAGCGTCAGTCGAGGTTAGTTCTATTCAAATCATGCAAATTAGAGTCCAAAACAAGGGCACACGAGTTTGGAAAAGTAGATACGATGGAGACGTATCAACTCCCCCAAGCTTAAAACCTTGCTTGTCCTCAAGCAACTCAGTTGACAAACTGAGAGAGAAAGAAAAACTTTGACAAACTCTGTTTGATCTTGTTGTTGCAACTATGTCTAACTCATAACCAAAATTTCAGAAAGATCACAAGTTAACCACATAAGCATGTGACACAAAGGTTTCACGGTAAACTAATATCAATGGCATAATCAGCTAACGAGCAAATAATAATGAGTTTCAAATACCAACACTTCAATCAAAACAAGCATTAAGCAATATGAATAGGTGGTATCTCGCTAGCTCTTTCTGAGACCGCAAAACATAAATGCAGAGCACTTTCAAAGATCAAGGGGTAACTAAACATTGTAATTCATAGCAACGAAGATCCAGTCATAGTCATACTCAATATCAATCAAAAGCAAAGCATAAAAATGACAGAGGTGCTCTCCAATTGGTGCTTATATAAGAGGAGGATGACTCAACAGGAAAATAAATAGACAAGCCCTTCGCAGAGGGAAGCATTGATTTGCAGAGGTGCCAGAGCTCAAGCTTTGAAAACAAAGATAATAATTTTGGGTGGCATGCTTTCAATGTCAACGCAATGACCAAGAGTTCTCAATATCTTCCATGCTACTCATGCTATAGGCGGTTCCCAAACAGAAAAGTAAAGTTTTAACTCCCCCACCACCAATCAATCACACTCCACGGCTTGCCGAATCCTCGGGTACCGTCCATACTAACATCAATCCGGGGGGAGTCTTGTTTTACAGTTATGTTTTCGATTTAAGCATGGAACTGGGCATCCCAAATACCGGCCCCTTTCTTGTGAATGACTGTGAATAAACACATGTCGAGGATAACACTCCTAGCATGGAAGATACCAATAGCCCTCTGTCACCACATGAGCGGTTCGGGCATGCAAAACAAATTTATTTCTTGAAGGTTTAGAGAATGGCACATGAAAATTTACTTGGAACGGCAGGTAGATACCGCAAATAGGTAGGTATGGTGGACTCTCATGGAAAAACTTTTGGGTTCATGGAGGTGGATGCACAAGCAGTATTCTGCTTAGTACAAGTGAAGGCTAACAAAAGACTGGGAAGCGACCAACTAGAGAGCGACATCAGTCATCAAGATGCAATGAGTTTGACTAACATTGAATGCAAGCATGAACATGATATAAATCACCATGAACACGAACATCATAGAGGCTATGTTGATTTTGTTTCAACTACATGCATGAACATGCACCAAGTCAAGCCACTTGAATCATTCAAAGGAGAATACCATCCTATCATACTACATCATAGTCATCTCAAAATCTATGTTGGCATTCAAAGACAAACCATTATAAGCTCTCAACTAAATAAGCATGTCATCAGAAACTATGATCTCTAAGTTGTCATTGCAAACATGGTTCTCTCACAACAAAACTAAATCTGGGTCGACAAGCTAGTCATATTTACAAAAACAAAATAGATAGAGTTCATACCAGCTTTTCAGTCTCAGTCACTTCATCATATATCATCATTGTTGCCTTTCATTTGCACGATCGAACGATGTGAACAATAATAAGCGCATTTGACTAAGCTGAATCTGCAGGCAAACACAAAGGAGAAGACAAAGTAATATGGCTCTTTGAAAGCTAAACAGGTAAGCATACAAGAACCAATAAGCATTGTAATCAATATCTTCTACCTTGACACAAAGAAAAAGAAAACTATTTACACGGGAAAGCTCCCAACAAGCAAAAGAAGAAAGAAAAATCTTTTTGGGATTTATCAAAAGGACACAAAACAAGAAAATGAAAATAAACTAGCATGGATAATAAAGTGGCAAAGTGTTAACACCGGCTAACAAAGTGAAAGCATAAGGATGAATGTAAAGTCGGTGAGAACACGTACTCCCCCAAGCTTAGGCTTTTGGCCTAGCTTGGTCTACTCCCATGGATGATCCTGGCGAAACCCAAAGTCATAATGGGTGTTATATGGGAGTGTTGCAGCCACTGCCTGAATAGCTGCCTCACGAAGTCGAGCAGCAGTCACCTCCCTCTCATACTCCTCTGCCTCTCCTATGGTTATGTAGTATCTTCGTTTTACCTGAAAGTCAAAGAAAGCAGGAGCAGGAAGGGTAATATGGAAAACACGTTGCCGGTTAAATATCAAGCGATATAGGAGGGATCCATGATCTCTCTCAAGGAACTGGTAGCGTGTTAGAGCGACACGATCAAGGTAGGATGTACGGAGAGGAGGGTCTTCTGGACGGATGGATACTCCCAGAAAATTTGCTAAGCGTGTAGCATAAACTCCACCAAAGAAATCCCCCTCACTGGCATTTTTATTCAGCCTCCTTGCTATTATAGCTCCCATATTGAAGCTCCTCTCACCTGTCACTACGCTCTTAAGGATACTAAGGCCGGAAGCGCATAGGTGACAATGTGCACCCTTTCCGTTAATGGACCTACCTATGAAGAGGGCAAGGTAGTGCAAGGCAGGGAAATGGATGCTTCCTATGGTGGCTAGCGTGATATCTCTGGTTTCTCCCACAGTTATACTGGAGACAAAGTCTCTGACCAAAGACTTAGGAGGATCATTAACACTACCCCCATTGGGTATCTTGCAAATCCTATTGAAATCCTCCAGATCCACGGTATATGATTTATCGTACAGGTCAAACAGTATGGATGATTCACGGCCAGCTAAAAAATCAAATCTACGCACGAAAGAGGCAGTGAGCATAGCAAACTGTTCACATTTATCTGAGAGGAATTCTTCTAACCCGGCATTGCGGACAAGTGCATCGAACTCATCCTTGAAGGCTGCTTCGATCATGAACTCATCGGAAGGCCATTCACATGGTTGTACCGGTGTGTCCCTTAGTTGAAAAGGTTCGGGCACCCGAAAAGAGAGACGAGGACCCTTCTTACTTAAGGAATCACCATGAAACTTCCTCCTGAACATAATTTCCTTATGCTGAAATTTTTGAAGTTCAAGAGAAAAGTGAATAAAGACCTACCACACCTTGTATCAACTACTCCTACTAGTGCCTGGAAACCGTATCACGCGCTAAAACTACTTGGGACCAACTAAAATCAACCTTTCTAGCTCAAGAACAGGGTCACCAAGGTAGCAAGAATACGCGAAGGATAAAGCACTAGAGCAAAAACTAATTGGACCAATGGAGGAGTCACTTACCAAGGAGTAATTTCCCCAAAACGGTTCGGAGAATGGTGCTTTGAGCAAGGAGATCGAAAATCACAGCCAAATGAGCAAGAACACGGGTTTGAGCTATGAAACAATTTTTTCTTGAGGTGGAAGAAGAGGCTGGGAGCTGGAATGAGTGGAGGGGGTGCCTGTGAGCCCCACAAGCTTGCACCATGCCACCAAGTGGGTGGCGGCGGAGCAAGGTCTTGTGGACCACTGGTCAGGCCCCCTGGCCAGCTCTCAGGCCTAGAAATTTTCAAAAATTCCAGAAAAAATCATACTAAATTTTCAAGACCATCGGAGAACTTTTATTTTCGAGGTATTTTTCTCCGGGACGCTAAAACAGAAAATAGAAAAACCTAAACTAATTCCATCATTTTTCTTCTAAGCAACAGAAAAGGAAAACTCAAAACAGAGGTATGTGACTCTTTGATTCATTCGTCTCATGGTCATCGAAAGAAATCCGTCAACGGGATTGATCAAGTCCTTATGACAAAACCTTCTCGAATCGCAAGAGAGAATGGAGAATTTTTGAATAGCCACTAAGTCACCTCAATGAGGATATGTATCTCCCCAACAAGAAAATCATACTTCATCTTGACACGAGGAATAGGGCATTCAAAGTTCCCAATGAGAATCGATGAAGTCTTTTCGATAGCATTGATGCAATGTACTGGATATCGTTTCTTCGGAAAGTGCATGGTGTGCTCATTACCGTTGACATGGAAAGTGACATTGCCTTTGTTGCAATCTATAACAGCCCCTGCAGTGTTTAAAAAGGGTCTTCCAAGGATGATAGCCATGGCATCGTCCTCAGGAATATCCAAGGTAACAAAGTCTGTTAAGATAGTGGTATTAGCAACCACAACAGGCACATCCTCGCAAATGCCGATAGGGAAAGCAGTTGATTTGTCGGCCATTTGCAGAGAAATTTTAGTGGGTGTCAACTTATCCAACTCAAGTCTACGATAAAGAGAGAGTGACATAACACTAACACCGGCTCCAAGGTCACATAAGATAGTTCTTACGTAGTTTCCTTTAATGGAGCAAGGTATAGTGGGCACTCCGGGATCACCAAGTTTCTTAGGAGTTCCACCTTTGAAAGTATAATTGGCAAGCATACTGGAGATCTCAAGATCTGGTATCTTCCATTTATTAGTCACGATATCTTTAATGTACTTGGCATATGGAGACATCTTGAGCATATTAGTTAACCGCATCTGCAGAAAGACGGGTATTATCATATCAACGAAGCGTTCAAAATCCTCATCATCCTTTTTCTTGGATGTCTTAGGAGGAAAGGGCATAGGTCTCTGAACCCATGGCTCTCTTTCTTTACCATGCTTCCTAGCAGTGAAGTCATTCTTATCGTATCTCTTAGGTTGTGGATTATCAGGATTAACTGTAGGTTCAATCTCCACATCCTCATCATGGCTACATTGAGCATTATTATGAACATCACTGTCCATGTTGTCACCAGGTTCATGTTCATCACCAGATTGTGTTTCTGCATCAGACGCAGAAATGTGATTAGGTTCTTCAGGTGTGACAGTATTTGGTGAACTGGCGTGTAGGTTTCTATCATCCTTCTTCTTCTCCTTAGGATGACTAGGTGTATCAGCATTGATTCCTTGAGAATCTTGATCAATTCTCTTAGGATGACCTTCAGAATACAAAGGTTCCTGAGTCGTTTTGCCTCCTCTAGTAATGACTCTGACAGAGTTGTCATTTAATTCATTGAGCAGGTCATTCTGAGCTTTAAGTACTTGTTCTACCTGAGTAGTAATCATAGAGGCATGTTTACTCAGAAGCTTCAGAGCATTGACATTTCTGTCTACACAAGCACTTAGATGGCTAAGCATACGAGCACTTTGTTCCAAATGTCTGCTAACATAATCATTGAAACTCTGTTGTTTGGCAACAAAGTTGTCAAATTCATCAAAGCATAGGCTAGCAGGTTTATCAAAAGGAATATCACTCTCATCAAACCTACGCAGAGAATTCACTTCTACTACCTGTATTGGGTTATCGAGACCATGGATCTCTTCGAAAGGTGGTAGATTTTTGACATCTTCAGATCTAATGCCTTTCTCTTGCATAGATTTCTTGGCTTCTTGCATATCTTCGGGACTGAGGAATAGAATACCTATTTTCTTAGGAGTTGGCTTAGGAGGTGGTTCGGGAATAGTCAAGCATTATCGTTGATCAAGAGATTATTCAGTAGGGTCTCAACTTGTTCTACAGTTCGTTCCCTAAAAACACAACTGACACAACTATCTAGGTGGTCTCTAGAGGCATCGGTAAGTCTGTTATAGAGGATATCAAGCATCTCGTTCTTCTTAAGAGGGTGATCAGGCAAAACATTCTGTAGCTGGACGAGCCTCCCCCAAGCTTGTGGAAGACTCTCTTCTTGGAGTTGACCAAAGTTGTATATTTCCTGCAAGGCAACTTACTTCTTATGGGCAGAGAAATATTTCTCACAGAAGTAATAGACCATCTCCTGGGGACTACGCACACATCCAGGAGCAAGAGAGGTGAACCAGGCTTTAGCGTCATCCTTTAGAGAGAAAGGAAACAGCTGAAGGATATAGTAGTGGCGGATCTTCTCCTCATTAGTGAAAAGGTTGGCTATTTCGGATAGTTTGGCAAGATGGGCTATGACCGTCTCAGACTCATAACCGTGAAAAGGATCAGATTCGACTAGAGAGATTATCTCAGGGTCGACAAATAATTCATAATCCTTATCAGTGACAAAGATAGGCGAAGTGGCAAACTTCGGGTCATTTTTCATCCTAGCTTCCCGAGATTTTTCCTTCCACTTGAGAAGTAATTTCTCAGCGTCATAGGCATCCTTGCACGCAAGAAAATCCTCAGCTATCTCTCCTTCCATAACGTAACCCTCAGGTATATCAGGCAATTCATATCTAGGAGAGCTAGATCTAGGAGGAGCAAAAGCAGGTTCTATCTCAATAGTGTCGGCAGTTTCAGAAGCATCACGAGCATTGGCAGTAACTCTAGCAATATGAGCATCAAGGAACACTCCTAGTGGAACATCAGGCAAAGGAGTATCTCTAGCAGCATCAAGCATAGCATCATCAGGCAAAATAGCTGTGACATCCTCGACTTTTGCTACATTAATGATTGTAATTAAGCGACACTGATCCCGCGCTAATGATGCCACGTCATCGCAAGTGATATCAATGATCTCGTGTTGGTTGAAACCGAATCAAATTCGAAGCTTTAAAATAAAGTCAGACGAGAAAAGATTTTATGTTGTTGAAATAAAAACGTCGGGGAGTTATCAAAAATTCCCTAACGGATTATAATATCGAATCGGGCACTTTTAGAATTATTGATAATCCCAATATATTTGAAAGTGGAGCTTTAAATCAAATAAATAAAAGAAAGATAATAAATGAAAATAAATATATAAAAGAAAGAATTAAAAGTATATATAGTAAATTATAAAAGAATGTAATAGAATTGAATAACAAAAAGAATTAGATTTAATAATAAAAAGGACGTAATTAAAAAAATAAAAAAAATAAAAAAGGAAAGAGAACCCCCCTGGCCCAAGTGGGCCTAGTGGCCCAGCCGGCCACGCCAACAACCGCCCGCAGGGGCCAAACCCTAGCCAGCGAGGCCCCTGCCCTCGCTCCCCCCTGGCAGCCGCCGCCACCCCACCCTGTGCACCCCCCTCGAGGGCCCCCTCCCACGAGATGTCTCCCTCTCGGTCACGAGCCTCCCACCCCCACCGACACCTCCCGTCCCACCTACCCCTCCCCACCGAGAGGCTCCCTCCCTCTCCTCTCGGTAGCATCCACTCACCCCCACACACAGACCCCCGTCGCCCCCCCATGATCCCAACTCTCCCTCTCGTCCCTAGATCGGCACCGACCCCCTGCTAATCCCCACCGAGCTCGCCCCTCCCCTGCACTCCTCCCGCCGGCACCCCCCCTCCGGCTCCCTCTCGAGCCCCAACCCCAGGAGCCTCGTCGGCCTGCCCTGCACCGTCCTCCCCGTCGCCCCTCTCTCCTACCGAACCCCCTCCCCCTCGTCGGTCTCCCCCAGGAGACCGAGCCAGGCCCCCATCTCGCCGCCTCCTACACCTCACGCCTCACGGGCCACGGCGACGCCTCCCACCCGCCGGCCGGAGCTCACCGCCCCTCCAGATCCGGCGGCCGAGGCCCTCCCCATCTCGTCGGCCGGCCCCTTCCGGGAGGCCCATCTCCGGCGGCCCTCACCTCTCCGGTGGCCGCCCCTCCCCGTCGACGCATCGGCCGGGGTCCCCACCGACCACGGCGGCCCCGTCATCGGGCCCCTCCCCGCCGGTTCTCCTCCGATCCACCGCGACCCCCGCGCCGGCCGGAGCCCTCTCGGCGGCTCCATCCCGGGGCCCCTCCTCACCGGGTCCATCTCGGTACGACCTCGCCGGCTCCGTCACCACCGTCATCACCGCGCCATCACCACCGTCACCTCCGCCTTCCCGCGAACTCCGGCTTCACCGGGCCGTCTCATCAACGTTGGCGAGCCCCTCCTCGGGCTCCTCCCACCATCGCGTTCCCCTCACCGTCCCGGTTCCGTTCCGGCAAACTGGGCTCCGATCCGTCGACGTTTGACTCCGGTAGGAGGAGTTGAAGTTGGCTTTCTTCAATGTTGAGGAAGTTAACACGGACTCTGTGTTGTGTTCTTTGTTGTCTGTTAACAGAGAGAGATGAGAGTGTTAAGAGTTAAAAGAAAATAAAATAAAAGATGTATTAGAAGCCGTATGTATGTATGTATGTATGTATGTATGTATGAGATGCGATGTATGTATTTGCGTATATAGATATTTGGAGGAATACGATATTTATGTGATTATGTATCTGTGAATAAAATCGAGTATTTGGCCTAAGGTCACTTACCGGTGGGGCCAACGCACCCGCTGTCTATGACAGGGAGGCCCCACGCGATAATTAAAAAAAGAAAGATAATGTTAATGTTTTTATTAAATAAATAAATAGATATATTAGTTATATTAGTTAAATTAATTAATTAGAATAATTAGAGTATGACACGTGGGTCCCCCATTAAATTAATCTGATTAATTAATATTTAATCTTAATTAAAACTTGTGCCCATGACGTTCGGGACCCGCTGGTCAGTTGACGAGTCAACTGTTGATGTCAGCATGCCATCATGCTGATGTCATAATAGTTTTTTATTAAATTATTCAAATCTGTTTTTAATTCCTAATTATTGAATAAAACTTTAAAAATTAATATTAAATAATCCGTAAGTCAGATCGAAATATTTTCAACATGAAAGTTGATCAGCAGAACGAGACGAACCCGGATACACGGCCCGTTCGTCTGTCACGCGTCCCTAGCATAGCAAACATGGAACTTTTCCATCGTTTCCAGTATGACCGGTAGTAGCCCGAGACCCAGAAAATATCGTCAGATATTCTTCCGACCCGTCTATGACGGATGTTGCTGCATTAGCTCATGTCTAACCTGCATCTTGCCATGTCATGCTTTGTGTTGCACCGTTGCTATTATTTATTGTTTCTTCCCCCTCTTCTTACCGGTAGACCCCGAGGCTGACGCTGCTGCCGGGTACATCTACGACCCTGCCGATCAGTCCTTTGCCGCAGAGCAGCAAGGAAGCAAACCCCCCCTTGATCATTCCTATATTGCCTATGTCTTTCTTCCTACTGCTTGCATTAGTATTTTGCTACTGTTGTAGTTAGCTCCTATATCTGATGCATAGCCTATTTGTGATGAACTGCTACTTTCAGTCCTGTACCTTTAAATCTGCTTAGTATAGGTGGACCAGTCATCCCCTCTGACCCCGTAGTTCAGTAGCCCCGCTTGTTTTCAATCTCGATACCTGACCGACGAGCCAGACCCGACACAGCACATACACCCACTTCGTTGTACGACGCTACAGAGATACTATCGGGTACCGAGGGTGACACCTCGCTAAGTACTCCTGAGGATATCTCTGCAGTATAGCTAGTCGGTCATGGTTATCGAGGGTGATTCCTCTTTCACCATTCCCGATGACGCCTCTGTCGTGCAACCCCTCAAGTGTGGGACCCCCGAGGGTGATTCCTCTAAGCCCACCTTGAGGGTACATCGTTCGGAATCCAACGAGGGTGATACCTCGAATTCCCCCCCCCCCCCCGATGTTACAACCACACAGTTACTCGACCATGTTACTGGGATCATTGGTGATTAGTTGTAAGACGGGTGGATTCCCGTGAGACTCTGTTGATGGCCTAATTAAAATGTTAATGGATTTGGGTATTTGATCTGGGTTGGTCGGAGACCTTTTCGCACTAACCGGCTACGCGGGAAGAATTATGGGTACTCGGCGTCGCGGTATCAGCCGAAGCTTTTCAGATGCCAGCAATGTAGCGGCGCGCGCCCGAGTGGTCCCGAGATGCATCGTTCTTGTGATTAAGGGATGCTAGGACTGACGTCGGCCGCCCACGCCACGTGCAGGAGCGCGAAGGGGAACTGGGCCCACGAACCCTTTGTGCTTAGGAGTTAGACCGGCGGGCTGGCCTCTCTGATTAGTCTTAGGTGGGGCTGTGACGTGTCGATATTCCGAGGCCGGGCAGGACCCAGAAAAGTATGTCCGGCCAGAGTGTTATCGAGCGTGACGGGACATGTGGTACACCCCTGCAGGGATGAAAATTAACTATTCGGATAGCCGTGTCTACGGTTACAGGACGACTTGGAGTTGTGACCCGATCTTATACAACTACAATTGTTACTTAACTGGAATTAGTTTTCCTCGGGATTACTTCCTCGCAGGGAGTCGAGGGAGGATCTTTAGGCGTGACCTCACTTTAATATTGCTGCAACAATATGACTATTATTGTTTTACCCCTGTTCTACTCTCGTCTATTGCTGCAAGACCTTGAAGATGCTAGTCTTCGATAGGACTGGGCCTTCTCTCTCTATTCTCGCATTGCTGCAGTCAGTCCACATATAACCCCCCCTTCTTTGATACTGATGCATACTTAGAATAGTTCTGATGTAAGACTTGCGAGTACTTTGGATGAGTACTCACTTCTGCTTTAATCCCCCTTGTTCCCTTGATCCGTTGCTGCGACCAGATGTTGGAGCCCAGAAGATGGAGTTTCCTGCCGACGCCTGCCGCCCCGATGTTGTCTTCTTCATGGAGGCTGCTGAAGCCCAGGAGTAGTTTAGGAGGTTCCCAGGCAGGAGGCCTCGCCTCGTTCGATCGTTGTATCTTTTGTGTTAGCCTTCTCTAAGGCACCCCATGTTTTATGTTTGTACTCAGATATTGCTGCTTTCGCTGACTCGTGTGTTTGTCGAGCTTCCGTATTCTAGCCCTCGAGGCCCCTGGCTTGTAATATGAAGCTAATATTCTTTTATTTGTGTCTAGAGTTGTGTTGTGATATCTTCTCGTGAGTCCTTGAGTTTGATCGTACGCATTTGCGTGTATGGTTAGCGTACGATTAAATCGAGGGCATCACAATAGCGTCTCTAGCATCATCAGGCAAAGCAGTATCAAGCATAGCATCTCTAGCAGTATCAAGCATAGCATCTCTAGCAGTATCAAGCATAGTATCATCAGGCATAGTATCCAGCATAGCATCTCTAGCAGTAGTATCACAAGCATCATCAAGCACAGGCGACGAATCAAGATTTCTAGCAGGAGGTGTAGTCGCATACTTCATAACTGAAGGTGAATCAAGTGCAGAGCTAGATGACAATTCCTTACCTCCCCTCGTAGTTGAAGGCAAGACTTTGGTCTTCGGATCCTTCAGATTCTTCATAGTGATCAGCAGATATAAATCCCAAGTGACTCAGAGAATATAGCAATACCTCCCGGCAATGGCGCCAGAAAAATACTGATCTGCAATCTCTCGCATTAGCTAGACGAATGCTTATGACAACAAACCTTCTCCTGCAACGGCACCAGAAGAATGCTGATAGCACTCCCCAGTAATGAAACTAGAAGAATGTTGCTGACGGCCCACCAGCGCGTGGGTTCGCAACAGTTTTCGAGGGTAGAGTATTCGACCCAAATTTGTTGATTCGCACGACGGGAGGTGAGAGAGTACTCTCAAGTATTAGCAGTTGAATTGTCAGATTCAACCACACCTGAAAGATTAGTATCTTCAAGCACAGTAGTAACAAAAAAGTAGCGAGTAACGGCAGTGTAACTAGCAATAGCAGTGGCAAGGAACAGCAGTAGTGACAACAAGTAGCAACAGTAGCAAGCGACAGTAGTAGCAACAGTAGTAGCAGCAGCAGAGCAAGACAAGTAACAACAGTAGCAACAGTAGTAGCAGAAGCAGCAGAGCAAGACAAGTAACAACAGTAGCAACAGTAGCAGCAGCAACAGAGCAAAACAAGTAACAACAGTAGTAGGACAAACCCTGGCGCCCCGCTGACCTAGATCTTGCGCCTATATATTCCCTAAAACCTACAAAAAAAATCAAGGGAGCCACCAAAATACTTTTCCGCCGCCGCAAGCTTCCGTTTCCGCGAGATCTCATCTGGAGACCCTTCCCGGCGCCCTGCCGGAGGGGACTTTGGAGTTGGAGGGCTTCTTCATCCTCATCATCGCCCCTCCAATGACTCGTGAGTAGTTCACTTCAGACCTACGGGTCCGTAGTTAGTAGCTAGATGGCTTCTTCTCTCTCTTGGATCTTCAATACAAAGTTCTCCATGATCTTCATGGAGATCTATCCGATGTAATCTTCTTTGGTGGTGTGTCTGTCGAGATCCAATGAATTGTGGATTTGTGATTAGATTATCTATGTATATATTTGAGTCTTTGCTGATTTCTTATATGCATGATTTGATATCCTTGTAAGTCTCTCCGAGTCATGGGTTTTGTTTGGCCAACTAGATCTATGATTCTTGCAATGGGAGAAGTGCTTGGTTTTGGGTTCTTACCGTGTGGTGACCTTTCCCAGTGACAGTAGGGGCAGCAAGGCACACATTGTGTAGTTGCCATCAAGGGTAACAAGGTGGGCCCTGTCGTAGATATGAGATTGTCCATCTACATCATGTCATCTTGCTTAAGGCGTTACTCTGTTCTTTTGGACTTAATACACTAGATGCATGCTGGATAGTGGTTGATGTGTGGAGTAATAGTAGTAGATGAAGAAAGTATCGGTCTAATTGTTTTGGACGTGATGCCTATAGATATAATCATTGCCATAGATATCGTCACGACTTTGCGCGGTTCTATTAATTGCTCGACAGTAATTTGTTCACCCACCGTCTACTTGCTTTCATGAGAGAAGCCACTAGTAAACACTACGGCCCCCGGGTCTATTCACATCTATCATTTCCACTTTTGCTTTTACTTTGCTTTGTGACTTTGCTACTTTTAGTTCTCACTTGGCGAACAATCTATAAGGGATTGACAACCCCTTCATAGCGTTGGGAGCAAGATTTTTGTGTTTGTGCAGGCTCTTGTGATACTCCTTCACTGGATCGATACCTTGTTTCTCAAACTGAGGTAAATACTTACCACCGCTGTGCTACGTCATCCTTTCCGCTTCGAGGGACACCTACGCAAGGCTCCAAGGCCACGGGGGAAATCCTTTGCATATTTCCCTACGAAGTCCCTTGAGGCGTAGCCGTAGCAGAAGGATTCCTGGTGCCGTTGCTGAGGAGTATCAAGCAACACTCCTATTTGTGGCGCCGTTGGAAGGTCTTTTGTTGCAGTAGCAACAAGGCAACCAGGAAAGACCATTATCCTTTGTCGTTTATCGACCAAATGCTAGAAAGTCTATCCAAACACACACACTTCTGCTTTCTAGACGGTTATTCAGGTTTCTCGCAAATACCCGTTGCACAATCTGATCAGGAGAAAACCACTTTCACTTGCCCCTTCGATACCTTTGCTTATAGACGTATGTCTTTTGGCTTATGCAATGCACCTGCCACCTTTCAAAGATGTATGATGGCATATTTCTCTGACTTTTGTGAAAAGATTGTTGAGGCTTTCATGGATGATTTCTCCGTTTACGGTTCCTCCTTTAACGATTGCCTCAACAACCTTGATCGAGTCTTACAGAGATGCAAAGATACCAACCTCGTCTTGAATTGGGAGAAGTGCCACTTCATGGTTAATGAAGGCATCGTCTTAGGACACAAAATCTCTGAGAGAGGCATTGAAGTTGATAAGGCTAAGGTTCATGCAATTAAGAAAATGCCTTGCCCCACAGATATCAGAGGTATACAGAGTTTTCTAGGTCATGCTGGTTTCTATAGAAGGTTCATTAAAGACTTCTCTAAGATTTCTAGGCCTCTTACCAACCTCTTGCAGAAGGATGTTCCTTTTGTTTTTGATGAGGATTGTGAGGAAGCTTTCGAAATACTTAAGAAGGCCTTGATAACCGCACCTAGTGTTCAACCACCTGACTGGAACTTTCCCTTTGAAATCATGTGCGACGCTAGTGATTATGCTGTCGGTGCTGTTCTAGGACAAAGAGTTGACAAGAAGTTGAATGTTATTCACTACGCTAGTAAAACTCTAGACAGTGCCCAAAAAAACTATGCCACTACGGAAAAGGAGTTTTTAGCAGTTGTGTTTGCATGTGAAAAGTTCAGATCTTCTATAGTTGACTCCAATGTCATTATTCACTCTGATCATGCTGCTATTAAGTACCTTATGGAGAAGAAGGACGCTAAGCCTTGGCTAATCAGATGGGTTCTCCTGCTACAGGAATTTGATTTGCACGTTGTTGACCAAAATGTGCTGATAACCCTGTAGCAGATAACTTGTCCAGGCTAGAGAATGTCCTTGATGACCCATGACCTATTGATGACAGCTTTCCTGATGAGCAATTAAATGTCATCCGCACTTCACATAGTGCACCGTGGTATGTTGATTACGCAAATTATATCGTAGCCAAATACATACCACCCAGTTTCACCTATCAGCAAAAGAAGAAATTCTTCTTTGATTTGAGACACTACTTTTGGGATGATCCTCACCTTTATAAGGAAGGAGTAGATGGTGTTATTAGACGTTGTGTGCCTGAACATGAACAGGGGTAGATCCTGCAGAAGTGTCATTCCGAAGCCTACGGAGGACACCATGCTGGAGATAGAACTGCTCATAAGGTATTGCAATCAGGTTTCTATTGGCCCACTCTCTTCAAGGATGCATGTAAGTTTGTCTTGTCTTGTCACGAATGTCAAAGAATAGGGAACATCAGTAAGCGTCAGAAAATGCCTATGAACTATTCACTTGTCATTGAACTGTTCGATGTCTGGGGCTTTGATTATATGGGACCCTTCCCGAGTTCCAATGGGTACACTCACATCTTAGTTGATGTGGATTACGTCACTAAGTGGGTAGAAGCTATCCCCACTAAAAATGTTGATCACCATGATACGTCTCAAACGTATCTATAATTTTTGATGGTTTCACGTTGTTATCTTGCCTTCTTTTATGTTTTATGTACCTTTTTATATCTTTTTGGGACTAACTTATTAATTCAGTGCCAAGTGTGAGTTCCTGTTTTTCCGTGTTTTTGACTCTTTTCAGATCTGATTTTGGAACGGAGTCCAAACGGAAGAAAAACCCCGAAATGATTTTTTCCCGAACAGAAGAAGTCCAGGGGTCTTTTGGGCCAAGCCAGGTGGGCTCCAGGGAGCCCACAAGCCCCCACTCCGTCACCAGGGGGAGGCGGCGGTCGGCAGGCTTGTGGCCTCCCTGGCCACCCCCTGACCTAGATCTTTGGCCTATAAATTCCCAAATATTCCGCAAAAAATCAGGGGAGTCTCGAAAATACTTCTCCGCCGCCGCAAGCTTCCGTTTCCGCGAGATCTCATCTGTAGACCCTTCCCGGCGCCCTATCGGAGGGGACTTTGGAGGTGGAGGGCTTCTTCTTCATCATCATATCCCCTCCAATGACTCGTGAGTAGTTCACTTCAGACCTACGGGTCCGTAGTTAGTAGCTAGATGGCTTCTTCTCTCTCTTGGATCTTCAATACAAAGTTCTCCATGATCTTCATGGAGATCTATCCGATGTAATCTTCTTTAGCGGTGTGTTTGTTGAGATCCGATGAATTGTGGACTTGTGATCAGATTATCTATGATATATATTTGAGTCTTTGCTAATTTCTTATATGCATGATTTGATATCCTTGTAAGTCTCTCCGAGTCTTGGGTTTTGTTTGGCCAACTAGATCTATGATTCTTGCAATGGGAGAAGTGCTTGGTTTTGGGTTCTGCCATGTGGTGACCTTTCCCAGTGACAGTAGGGGCAGCAAGGCACACATCAAGCAGTTGCCATCAAGGGTAAAAAGATGGGGGTTTTATCATTGGTTTGATATTATCCCTCTACATCATGTCATCTTGCTTAAGGCGTTACTCTGTTCATATGGACTTAATACACTAGATGCATGCTGGATAGCGGTCGACGTGTGGAGTAATAGTAGTAGATGCAGAAAGTATCGGTCTACTTGTTTTGGACGTGATGCCTATAGAAATAATCATTGCATACATATCGTCACGACTCTGCACAGTTCTATCAATTGCTCGACAGTAGTTTGTTCACCCACCGTCTACTTGCTTTCATGAGAGAAGCCACTAGTAAACACTACGGCCCGTGGGTCTATTCACATCCATCGTTTAAATCTCTGCTTTTACTTTGCTTTGTTACTTTGTTGCTTTCAGTTCTCACTTGAAAATCAATCTATAAGGGATTGACAAACCCTTCATAGCGTTGGATGCAAGCTTTTGTGTTTGTGCAGGATCTTGAGATACTCTTCCGCCGGATTGATACCTTGGTTCTCAAACTGAGGGAAATACTTACCGTCGCTGTGCTACATCACCCTTTCCGCTTTGAGGGAACACCAACGCAAGGCTCCAAGGCCACGGGGGAAATCCTTTGCATACTTGCCTAGGAAGTCCCTTAAGGTGTAGCCGTATTTGAAGGATTCCTGGTGCCGTCGACACAACTATTTCTGGCGCCATTGCAAGGGATACACAGCAACCATCAGAAGTATTTCTGGCGCCGTTGCCGGGGAAGAGAAATCAAGATCTATCCAAGTAGGTCCCACAAACTCTTCTCTTCCATTTACTTTTGTTGCCAGTTGCCTCTCGTTTTCCTCTCCCCCACTTCAGATTTGCCGTATTCATTTGCATTTCTCCTTCGCCGTTTTCTTTTGCCTTTTTGCTGTTTTCTTTTGCCCGTTTCACTCTCTCTTCCTCCTCGTTTGTGTGTGAGATAGTCTATCAATGGCTAGGCCCACCACTCCAAACGACACCCCTGAAAATGAAGTTCTCAATTTCAGGCAGAATGAGGAAGAAAATTTGAAGGACGCTTGGTACAGGATTTGCAATGCTCAAAGTAGATCTACTCGTAAGCAATCCACTACTGTCCTCCTTCGCAGTTTCTATGTTGGAATTTCTCCTTGGAATAGGTATATCCTTGATACCAATGTAGACGGGAACTTTTTGGGGAGCCATACTGTTGACTACTATAGAGCTATCATTAATTTGGTAGGCTCACCCCCGCTCATGGTTAATGGAACTATCTTGACCTTGGAACACGTGATGCAAAGGCTTGACGCTATTGAAAACAAAATTGCCACAGTTGAACTTATTGAGGGTTTGGATAGAAAGATCCACAATCAAATTACTCAGTACAGATCCAAAGTGGGAAACTTTTTGAAAAATTTGAAGGAGAAGGAACTTATAGTTAATGATTCTTCTAGAATTGGCAAATTAGAAGATGTGATAACCAACTTGGGTTCCGCTTTTGCCGTTGTGCAAAATACTCGAATTCTTACTCTCAAAAAGACCGTCAAGCCTGTTTTTGTTCCTAGAGCTAGTGGTGAGTCATCTAATAAAGATGAAAATCTTAAGATGATAATGTTGGAAATATGCCCTAGAGGCAATAATAAATTAGTTATTATTATATTTCTTAGTTCATGATAATCGTTTATTATCCATGCTATAATTGTATTGATTGGAAACACAATACTTGTGTGGATACATAGACAAAACACTGTCCCTAGTAAGCCTCTAGTTGACTAGCTCGTTAATCAAAGATGGTCAAGGTTTCCTGGCCATAGGCAAGTGTTGTCACTTGATAACGGGATCACATCATTAGGAGAATCATGTGATGGACTAGACCCAAACTAATAGACGTAGCATGTTGATCGTGTCATTTTGTTGCTACTGTTTTCTGCGTGTCAAGTATTTATTCCTATGACCATGAGATCATATAACTCACTGACACCGAAGGAATGCTTTGTGTGTATCAAACGTCGCAACGTAACTGGGTGACTATAAAGATGCTCTACAGGTATCTCCGAAGGTGTTAGTTGAGTTAGTATGGATCAAGACTGGGATTTGTCACTCCGTGTGAACGGAGAGGTATCTTGGGGCCCACTCGGTAATACAACATCACACACAAGCCTTGCAAGCAATGTAACTTAGTGTAAGTTGCGGGATCTTGTATTACGGAACGAGTAAAGAGACTTGCCAGTAAACGAGATTGAAATAGGTATACGGATACTGACGATCGAATCTCGGGCAAGTGACATACCGAAGGACAAAGGGAATGACATACGGGATTATATGAATCCTTGGCACTGAGGTTCAAACGATAAGATCTTCGTAGAATATGTAGGATACAATATGGGCATCCAGGTCCCGCTATTGTATATTGACCGAGGAGTCTCTCGGGTCATGTCTACATAGTTCTCGAACCCGCAGGGTCTGCACACTTAAGGTTCGACGTTGTTTTATGCGTATTTGAGTTATATGGTTGGTTACCGAATGTTGTTCGGAGTCCCGGATGAGATCACGGACGTCACGAGGGTTTCCGGAATGGTCCGGAAACGAAGATTGATATATAGGATGACCTCATTTGGTTACCGGAAGGTTTTCGTGCATTACCGGAAAAGTTTCGGGCTCATCGGTAGTGTACCGGGAGTGCCGGGAGGGGTGCCGGGGACCATCGGGAGGGGTGTCACGCCCCAAGGGGTCTCATGGGCTATGGGAAGAGATAAACCAGCCCCTAGTGGGCTGGAATAAGTTCCCACTAAGGCCCATAAGGTTTGAGAAGGAAAAAACACAAGGTGGAAAGAGTTTCCAAGTGGGAAGGTGGAATCCTACTCCAAGTAGGATTGGAGTAGGACTCCTCCACCTCCAATTTTGGCCAAACCTTTAGGTTTTGAGGCTGCCTCCTCCCTCCCTCCCACCTATATATACGGAGGTTTTAGGGCTGATTTGAGACGACTTTCTCACGGCTGCCCGACCACATACCTCCATAGTTTTTCCTCTAGATCGCGTTTCTGCGGAGCTCGGGCGGAGCCCTGCTGAGACAAGATCATCACCAACCTCCGGAGCGCCGTCACGCTGCCAGAGAACTCTTCTACCTCTCCGTCTCTCTTGCTGGATCAAGAAGGCCGAGATCATCGTCGAGTTGTACGTGTGCTGAACGCGGAGGTGCCGTCCGTTCGGTACTAGATCGTGGGACTGATCGCGGGATTGTTCGCGGGGCGGATCGAGGGACGTGAGGACGTTCCACTACATCAACCGCGTTCACTAACGCTTCTGCTGTACGATCTACAAGGGTACGTAGATCACTCATCCCCTCTCGTAGATGGACTTCACCATGATAGGTCTTCGTGCGCGTAGGAAAATTTTTGTGTCCCTTGCGACGTTCCCTAACAGTGGCATCATGAGCTAGGTTCATGCGTAGATGTCTTCTCGAGTAGAACACAAAAGTTTTTGTGGGCGGTGATGTGCGTTTTGCTGCCCTCCTTAGTCTTTTCTTGATTCCGCGGTATTGTTGGATTGAAGCGGCTTGGACCGACATTACTCGTACGCTTACGAGAGACTGGTTTCATCGTTACGAGTAACCCCCTTTGCTCAAAGATGACTGGCAAGTGACTGTTTCTCCAACTTTAGTTGAATCGGATTTGACCGAGGAGGTCCTTGGATGAGGTTAAATAGCAACTCATATATCTCCGTTGTGGTGTTTGCGTAAGTAAGATGCGATCCTACTAGATACCCTCGGTCACCACGTAAAACATGCAACAACAAAATTAGAGGACGTCTAACTTGTTTTTGCAGGGTATGATTGTGATGTGATATGGCCAACGATGTGATGTGATATATTGGATGTATGAGATGATCATGTTGTAATAGAAATATCGACTTGCACGTCGATGGTACGGCAACCGGCAGGAGCCATAGGGTTGTTTTTATACTAACGTTTGTGCTTGCAGATGCGTTTACTATTTTGCTAGGATGTAGCTTTAGTAGTAATAGCATAAGTAGCACGACAACCCCGATGGCAACACGTTGATGGATGATCATGGTGTGGCGCCGGTGACAAAAAGATCGTGCCGGTGCTTTGGTGATGGAGATCAAGAAGCACGTGATGATGGCCATATCATGTCACTTATGAATTGCATGTGATGTTAATCCTTTTATGCACCTTATTTTGCTTAGAACGACGGTAGCATTATGAGGTGATCTCTCACTAAAATTTCAAGACGAAGTTGTGTTCTCCCCGACTGTGCACCGTTGCGACAGTTCTTCGTTTCGAGACACCACGTGATGATCGGGTGTGATAGACTCAACGTTCACATACAACGGGTGCAAAACAGTTGCACACGCAGAACACTCGGGTTAAGCTTGACGAGCCTAGCATGTGCAGACATGGCCTCGGAACACATGAGACCGAAAGGTCGAGCATGAATCGTATAGTTGATATGATTAGCATAGGGATGCTTACCACTGAAACTATTCTCGACTCACGTGATGATCGGACTTGAGATAGTGGATTTGGATCATGTACCACTCAAATGACTAGAGAGATGTACTTTTTGAGTGGGAGTTCTTAAGTAATATGATTAATTGAACTAATTGTCATGAACATAGTCTAATGGTCTTTGCGAATTACGATGTAGCTTGCGCTATAGCTCTACTGTTTTTTTATGTTCCTAGAGAAAATTTAGTTGAAAATTGATAGTAGCAAACTTTGCAGACTGAGTCTGTAAAACCGAGGATTGTCCTCGTTGCTGCGCAGAAGGCTTGTGTCCTTAATGCACCACTCGGTGTGCTGCACCTCGAGCGTCGTCTGTGGATGCTGTGAACATCCGACATACACGTTTCTGATGACTACACGATAGTTCAGTGCAAAGTACTTAATGGCTTAGAAGCAAGGCACCGAAAACGTTTTAAACGTCACGGAACATAAGTGATGTTCTAAAGAGATGAAATTGTGATTTCATGCTTGTGCCCTTGTTAAGAGGTACGAGACCTCCAACAAAATTCTTTGACCACAAAGTAAAGGAGAAAAGCTCAATCGTTGAGCGTGTGCTCAGATTGTCTGAGTACGACAATCACTTGAATCAAGTGGGAGCTAATCTTCCAGATGAGATAGTGATGGTTCTCCAAAAGTCACTGCCACCAAGCTTTGAGAGCTTCGTGATGAACTATAACATATCAAGGATAGATACAATGATCTTTGAGAGATTCGCGACGTTTGACACTGCGAAAGTAGAAATCAAGAAGGAGCATCAATAGTTGATGGTTTGAAAAACCACTAAGTTTCAAGAAAGGCGAGGGCTAGAAGGGATACTTCGTGAAACGGCAAAACAGTTGCTGCACAAATGAAGAGACCCAAGATTAAACCCAAACCCGAGACTAAGTGCTTCTGTAATAAGGGGAACAGTCACTGAGGCGGAGCAACTCTAGATACTTGGTAGATAAGAAGGCTGGCAAAAGTCGAGAGAAGTATATTTGATATACATAATGTTGATGTGTACTTTACTAGTACTCCTAGTAGCACGAGGGTATTGGATACTGGTTCGGTTGCTAAGTGATTAGTAACGCGAAATGAAAGCTACGGCATAAACGGAGACTAGCTAAAGGCGAGGTGAAGATACGTGTTGGAAGTGTTTCCAAGGTTGATATGATCAAACGTCACACGCCCCCTTTACCATCGGGATTGGTGTTGAACCTAAATAATTGTTATTTGGTGCTTGCGTTAAGCATGAACATGATTGGATCGTGTTTATTGCAATACGATTATTCATTCAAAAGGAATAATGGTTACTCTATTTGCTTGAATAATCACCTTCAATGGTTTATTGAATCTCGATTGTAGTGTTACACATTGGTGCCAAAAGATACGAGTTAAATGATGATAGTACCACTTACTTGTGGCACTGCCGCTTGAGTCATGTTAGTATAAATTGCATGAAGAGGCTCCATGCTGATGGATCTTTACTCACCTGATTTCGAATCACTAGTGACATGCAAATCATACCACATGAGCAAGGCCTTGTTTTCATTGAGATGAAACAAGATAGTAACTTGTTGGAAGTGATACATTTTGATGTATGCAGTCCAGTGAGTGTTGAGGCACGCAGTGGATATCATTATGTTCTTACTTCACTGACGACTTGAGTAGATACAGGAGTATTTACTTAATGAATCACAAGTCTGAAATATTGAAAAGTTCAATTCTGTTTCAGAGTGAAGTTCGTCGTAACAAGAGGATGAACTGTCTATGATATGATCATAGAAATGAATATCTGAGTTACGAGTTTTTGGTACACAGTTAAGACAATGTGGAAATTGTTTCACAGTTCATGCCACCTGGAACATCATGGTGTGATGATGTGTCTGAACGTCATAGCCACGCACTATTTAGTATGGTGCATGCTGGGATGTCTCTTATCGAATTACCACTATCGTTTATGGGTTATGCATTAGAGACAACCACATTCACTTTAAATGGGGCACCACGTATTTCCGTTGAGATGACACAGTATAGACTGAGGTTTAGAGAAATCTAAACTGTCGTTTCTTGAAAGTTTGGGGCTTCGAAACTTATGTGAAAAAGTTTCAGTCTGATAAGCTCGAACCCAAAGCGGATAAATGCATCTTCACAGGATATCCAAAACAGTTGGGTACATCTCCTATCTCAGATCCGAAAGCAAAGTGTTTGTTTCTAGAAACGGATCCTTTCTCGAGAAAAGGTTTCTCTCGAAAGAATTGAGTGGGAGGGTAGTAGAACTTGATGAGGTTATTGAACCATCACTTCAACCAGTGTGTAGCAGGGCGTAGGAAGTTGTTCCTGTGGCGCCTACACCAATTGAAGTGGAAGCTGATGATGGTGATCATTAAGCTTCGAATCAAGTTACTACAAACCTCGTAGGTCGACAAGGTCGCGTACTGCTGCAGAGTAGTACGGTAACCCTGTCTTGGAGGTCATGTTGTTGAGCAACAGTGAACCTACGAGTTATGGAGAAAGCGATGGTGGGCCCAGATTCCGACAAATGGCTGGAAGCCATAAAATCCGAGAGAGGATCCATGTGTGAAAACAAAGTGTAGACTTTGGTAGAACTACTTGATGGTCATGGGACTATTGGGTAAAATGGATCTTTAAAAGAAGACAGACGATGATGGTGATAAGTCACTATTAAGAAAAGCTCGACTTGTCGCAAAGATGTTTTCGACAAGATCAAACAGTTGACTATGATGAGTCTTTCTCACTCGTAGCGATGCTAAAGGTCTGTTAGAATTATGTTAGTAGTTGCTGCATTATTTATGAAATATTGCACGTAGGATGTCAAAACATTGTTTCCTCGACGGTTTCCTTGAGCAAACATTGTATGTGATACAACCAGAAGGTTTTGTCGATCCTAAAGATACTAGCAAGTATGCAAGCTCCAGTGATCCTTCAATGGACTGGTGCAAGCATCTCGGAGTTGGAATAAGCACTTTGATGAGATGATCAAAGATTTTGGGTGTGTACAAGGTTTATGAGAAACTTGTATTTCCAAAGAAGTGAGTGGGAGCACTATAGAATTTCTGATAGGTATATGTGGTTGACATATCGTGGATCAGAAGTAATGTAGAATTTCTGTAGAGCATACAAGGTTGTTTGAAAGAAGTTTTCAAAGGAGTACCTGGATTATGCTACTTGAAGGTTGAGCATCAAAGATCTATGGAGATAGATCGAAAGCGCTTAATAGAAGTTTCAACAAGATGCATGCCTTGACAAGTTTTTGAAAGAGTTCAAAATAGACCAGCAAAGAAGGAGTTCTTGGTTGCGTTGTGAGGTGTGAATTTGAGTAAGACTCAAAACCCGACCACGGCAGAATAAAGAGAATAGATGAAGGTCGTCTTCTATGCCTTAGCCGTAGAATCTAAAGTATGCCATGCTGTGTACCGCACCTGAAGTGTGCCTTGACTCAAAGTATGTTGAGAGGTACAGAGAGTGATCCATGTTTGAATCACTAGCAGCGGTCAAAATTTATCCTTAGTAACAAATGGACTAAGGAATTTTTCTCGATTATGGAGGTGGTTAAAGAGTTCGTCGTAAAGGGTAACGTCGATGCAAGCTTTGACACTAATCTGAATAACTATGAGTAGTGAAACGGATTCATATAGTAGAGTGGATATTTGGAGCATTTCCGAATAGCACGTAGTAGCAACATCTATAAGATGACATAAAGATTTGTAAAGAACGCACGGATCTGAAAGTTTCAGAACCGTTGACTAAAACCTCTCTCACAAGCAAGACATGATCAGACCCCATAACTATATGGGTGTTGGATTCGTTGGAATCACATGGTGATGTGAACTAGATTATTGACTCTAGTGCAAGTGGGAGACTGTTGGAAATATGCCCTAGTGGCAATAATAAATTAGTTATTATTATATTTCTTAGTTCACGATAATCGTTTATTATCCATGCTATAATTGTATTGATTGGAAACACAATACTTGTGTGGATACATAGACAAAACACTGTCCCTAGTAAGCCTCTAGTTGACTAGCTCGTTAATCAAAGATGGTCAAGGTTTCCTGGCCATAGGCAAGTGTTGTCACTTGATAACGGGATCACATCATTAGGAGAATCATGTGATGGACTAGACCCAAACTAATAGACGTAGCATGTTGATCGTGTCATTTTGTTGCTACTGTTTTCTGCGTGTCAAGTATTTATTCCTATGACCATGAGATCATATAACTCACTGACACCGGAGGAATGCTTTGTGTGTATCAAACGTCGCAACGTAACTGGGTGACTATAAAGATGCTCTACAGGTATCTCCGAAGGTGTTAGTTGAGTTAGTATGGATCAAGACTGGGATTTGTCACTCCGTGTGAACGGAGAGGTATCTCGGGGCCCACTCGGTAATACAACATCACACACAAGCCTTGCAAGCAATGTAACTTAGTGTAAGTTGCGGGATCTTGTATTACGGAACGAGTAAAGAGACTTGCCAGTAAACGAGATTGAAATAGGTATACGGATACTGACGATCGAATCTCGGGCAAGTAACATACCGAAGGACAAAGGGAATGACATACGGGATTATATGAATCCTTGGCACTGAGGTTCAAACGATAAGATCTTCGTAGAATATGTAGGATCCAATATGGGCATCCAGGTCCCGCTATTGGATATTGACCGAGGAGTCTCTCGGGTCATGTCTACATAGTTCTCGAACCCGCAGGGTCTGCACACTTAAGGTTCGACGTTGTTTTATGCGTATTTGAGTTATATGGTTGGTTACCGAATGTTGTTCGGAGTCCCGGATGAGATCACGGACGTCACGAGGGTTTCCGGAATGGTCCGGAAACGAAGATTGATATATAGGATGACCTCATTTGGTTACCGGAAGGTTTTCGTGCATTACCGGAAAAGTTTCGGGCTCATCGGTAGTGTACCGGGAGTGCCGGGAGGGGTGCCGGGGACCATCGGGAGGGGTGTCACGCCCCAAGGGGTCTCATGGGCTATGGGAAGAGATAAACCAGCCCCTAGTGGGCTGGAATAAGTTCCCACTAAGGCCCATAAGGTTTGAGAAGGAAAAAACACAAGGTGGAAAGAGTTTCCAAGTGGGAAGGTGGAATCCTACTCCAAGTAGGATTGGAGTAGGACTCCTCCACCTCCAATTTCGGCCAAACCTTTAGGTTTTGAGGCTGCCTCCTCCCCTCCCTCCCACCTATATATACGGAGGTTTTAGGGCTGATTTGAGACGACTTTCTCACGGCTGCCCGACCACATACCTCCATAGTTTTTCCTCTAGATCGCGTTTCTGCGGAGCTCGGGCGGAGCCCTGCTGAGACAAGATCATCACCAACCTCCGGAGCGCCGTCACGCTGCCGGAGAACTCTTCTACCTCTCCGTCTCTCTTGCTGGATCAAGAAGGCCGAGATCATCGTTGAGTTGTACGTGTGCTGAACACGGAGGTGCCGTCCGTTCGGTACTAGATCGTGGGACTGATCGCGGGATTGTTCGCGGGGCGGATCGAGGGACGTGAGGACGTTCCACTACATCAACCGCGTTCACTAACGCTTCTGCTGTACGATCTACAAGGGTACGTAGATCACTCATCCCCTCTAGTAGATGGACATCACCATGATAGGTCTTCGTGCGCGTAGGAAAATTTTTGTTTCCCTTGCGACGTTCCCTAACAGATAAATGATCACGCTACCTATGGTTTGACCACCAAAGATGACTATACATGATTCCATCACTTTCGCCTAGCTAAGGGCGTTAAACAAAAGAGCTTGTTGGGAGGCAACCCAACAAATCTATCCTCTATCTTTCTGTTTTGTGTTTTCCACACTTCCATAATTCTGTTATTGTGTTTTTTGTGTTTCTTTTTGCGTTTGTGCCAAGCAAATCCATTATGATTAGTCTTGGGGATGATCGTTTGGTCATTCTGGAAAAGGCAGAAACTTTCTGCTCACGAAAAGAATTTTCATTTTTTCTGTAAGAGATTTTGAGTTGATTCTTTTTGTTGCTTATTGCTACGCTAATTCTTCAGACTGTCGTAATTGTTCAGAACTTTTAAAATGCCATAGGTATACAAAACATATAGATTGCTACAGACTGGTCTGCTGTTAACAGATTCTGTTTTTGTTGTGTTGGTTGCTTATTTTGATGAAACTATGGATAGTATCGGGGGGTATTAGCCATGGAAGATTGAAAGTACAGTAACCCAACATCAGGACAAGTAGAATTTAAGTTTGCTACAGTACCTAAGGAAGTGGTGGTTTGCTTTTTTGTACTAATGTTATCACGAGTTTCTGTTTAAGTTTCGTGTTGTGAAGTTTTCAAGTTTTGGGTGAAGTTCTTATGGACAAAAGGATAAAGAGTGGCAAGAGCTCAAGCTTGTGGATGCCCAAGGCACCCCAAGATATTCAAGAATGCCGTAAAAGCCTAAGCTTGGGGATGCCCCGGGAAGGCATCCCCTCTCTGGTCTTCAATCCATCGGTAACGTTACTTGGGGCTATATTTTTATTCACCACATGTTATGTGTTTTTGCTTGGAGCGTCTTGTATCGTAGGAGTATTTTATTTTTTGTTGTTGTGTCACAATCATCCTTGCTGCACACCTAGAGTGAAATACATGCACACACCATGATTTTGTCGGGCTTCACTTATATCTTTTGGTAGACAATTCAGCTCACATGTGCTTCACTTATATATTTTGAGCTACATACTTTTGCTCTATGTGCTTCACTTATATCTTTTAGAGCACAGCGGTGCGTGGCTTGGTAGTTGATCTATGATTTGAAAGTAGTCTCAAAAGGGGTAGTTGTCCAAAGGGATACGGAAACTTCCACCTTCATGTGCATTGAATAGTTAGAGAAGTTTGATTCATCTCAATTAGTTTTGAGTTGTGGTTATGGTAATATTGAAGTCATGCTAGTAAGGTGTTGTGGATCTAGAAATACTTGTGTTGAAGTTAGTGATTCCCGTAGCATGCACGTATGGTGAACCGCTATGTGATGAAATCTGAGCATGATTAGTCTATTGATTGTCATCCTTTGCATGGCGGTCGGGGTCGCGTGATGGTTTATACCTACCAACCCTCCCCCTAGGAGTATGCGTTGAATGCTTTGTTTCGATTACTAAATTTTTTTTGCAACAAGTATATGAGTTCTTCATGACTAATGTTGAGTCCATGGTTTATATGCACTTTCACCTTCCACCATCACTATCTTCTTAGTGACGTGCAACTCTCGCCGGTGCACAAAACCCACCATTAGCCTCCCTCAAAACAGCCACCATACCTACCTACTATGGCTTTTTCAAAGCCATTCCAAGATATATTGCCATGCAACTACCACCATGTTATGTGCCACCACGTCTACATTGCCTTTGCGCGATCGTAAGATAGCTAGCATGATGTTTCCATTGATGTCTATGCCATGCTAGACCATTGCCACGGTACACTGCCGAAGGCATTCCATATAGAGTCATAATTGCTCTAAGTTTTGAGTTGAAAGTGTGATGATCATCATTATTGGAGCATTGTCCCATGTGAGGAAATAAAAGAGGCCAAAGAAGCCCATAAAAAAGAGGCCAAAGATCCCACCAAAATAAAATAAAAATGAGAGAAAAAGAGAGAAGGGACAATGCTACCACTTTTTCCACACTTGTGCATTTTGAGCACCATGATCTTCATGATTGAGAGTCTCTCGTTTTGTCACCACCATATAGCTAGTGGGAAATTCTCATTATATAACTTGGCTTGTATATGCCAATGATATGCTTCCTCAAAATTGCCTTAGGTCTTCGTGAGCAAGCAAGTTGGATGCACACCCACTAGTTTTCTTTAAGAGCTTTCACATACTTGTAGCTCTAGCGCATCATTCGTATGGCAATCCCTACTCATTCACATTGATATCTATTGATGAGCATCTCCACAGCTCATTGATATGCCTAGTTAATGTGACTATCTTCTCCTTTTTGTCTTGCAACCTCCACCACATTCCACACCATCTATAGTGCTATAACCATGGCCCACGCTCATGTATTGCATGAGAGTTGAACATGTTTGAGAAAGTAAAGGTGTGAACCAATTACTTGGCCAATACCGGGGTTGTGCATGATTTAAATTCATTGTGCAATGATGATAGAGCATAGCCAGACTATATGCTTTTGTAGGGATAACTTTCTTTTGGCCTTGTTATTTTGAAAGTTCATGATTACTTTGCTAGTTTGCTTGAATTATTATTGTTTCCACGTCAATAGCAAACTATTGTTTTGAATCTAATGGATCTGAACATTCACGTCACATAAGAGGAATTACAAAGGACACCTATGCTAGGTAGCATGAAAGCATCAAAAATTCATTCTTATCACTTCCCTACTCGAGGACGAGCAGGAGTTAAGCTTGGGGATGCTTGATACGTCTCAAACGTATCTATAATTTTTGATGGTTCCACGCTGTTATCTTGCCTTCTTTGTATGTTTTATGTACCTTTTTATATCTTTTTGGCACTAACTTATTAATTCAGTGCCAAGTGTGAGTTCCTGTTTTTTCTGTGTTTTTGACTCTTTTCATATCTGATTTTGGAACGGAGTCCAAACGGAAGAAAAACCCCGAAATGATTTTTTCCCGAATGGAAGAAGTCCACGGGGCTTTTGGGCCAAGCCAGGTGGGCTCCAGGGAGCCCCAAGCCCCCACTCCGCCACCAGGGGGGAGGCGGCGGTGGGCAGGCTTGTGGCCTCCCTGGCCGCCCCCTGACCTAGATCTTTGGCCTATAAATTCCCAAATATTCTGCAAAAAAATCAGGGGAGCCTCAAAAATACTTTTCCGCCACCGCAAGTTTCCGTTTCCGCGAGATCTCATCTGGAGACCCTTCCCGGCGCCCTGCCGGAGGGTACTTTGGAGGTGGAGGGCTTCTTCATCATCATCATCGCCCCTCCAATGACTCGTGAGTAGTTCACTTTAGACCTACGGGTCCGTAGTTAGTAGCTAGATGGCTTCTTCTCTCTCTTGGATCTTCAATACAAAGTTCTCCATGATCTTCATGGAGATCTATCTGATGTAATCTTCTTTGGCAATGGGTTTGTCGAGATCCGATGAATTGTGGACTTGTGATCAGATTATCTATGATATATATTTGAGTCTTTGCTGATTTCTTATATGCATGATTTGATATCCTTGTAAGTCTCTCCAAGTCTTGGGTTTTGTTTGGCCAACTAGATCTATGATTCTTGCAATGGGAGAAGTGCTTGGTTTTGGGTTCTGCCATGTGGTGACCTTTCCCAGTGACAGTAGGGGAAGCAAGGCACACATCAAGCAGTTGCCATCAAGGGTAAAAAAATGGGGTTTTTATCGTTGGTTTGAGATTTTCCCTCTACATCATGTCATCTTGCTTAAGGCGTTACTCTGTTCTTATGGACTTAATACACTAGATGCATGCTGGATAGCGGTCGACGTGTGGAGTAATAGTAGTAGATGCAGAAAGTATCGGTCTACTTGTTTCGGACGTGATGCCTATAGAAATAATCATTGCATAGATATCGTCACGACTCTGCACAGTTCTATCAATTGCTCGACAGTAATTTGTTCTCCCACCGTCTACTTGCTTTCATGAGAGAAGCCACCCATTGGGTCTATTCACATCCATCGTTTACATCTCTGCTTTTACTTTGCTTTGTTACTTTGTTGCTTTCAGTTCTCACTTGGCAAACAATATATAAGGGATTGACAACCCCTTCATAGCGTTGGTTGCAAGCTTTTGTGTTTGTGCAGGATCTTGAGATACTCTTCCGCCGGATTGATACCTTGGTTCTCAAACTGAGGGAAATACTTACCGTCGCTGTGCTACATCACCCTTTCCGGTTCGAGGGAACACCAACGCAAGGCTCCCAGGCCACGGGGGAAATCCTTTGCATACTTGCCTAGGAAGTCCCTTAAGGCGTAGCCGTAGCTGAAGGATTCCTGGTGCCGTCGACACAACATTTTCTGGCGCCATTGCAAGGGATACACATCAACCATCACACCACACCTCTATTAAGATGCTTAAAGAAGTCATTTTCCCAAGATTTGGAGTCCCTAGATATTTGATGACTGATGGCGGTTCACACTTCATTCATGGTGTTTTCCGCAAGATGCTCGCTAAGTATGATGTCAACCATAGAGTTGCATCTCCTTATCATCCCTAGTCTAGTGGTCATGTGGAGTTGAGTAATAGGGAGATCAAATTGATCCTACAAAAGAATGTCAATAGATCTCGAAAGAATTGGTCTAGCAAACTTGACGATGTACTATGGGCTTATAGGACTGCTTATAAGAATCCCATGGGCATGTCGCCGTATAAAATGGTTTACGGTAAGGCCTGTCATTTACCTCTTGAGCTGGAACACAAAGCTTATTGGGCAATCAAAGAGCTCAACTTTGATTTCAAACTTGCCGGTGAGAAGCGGTTGTTTGATATCAGCTCATTAGATGAATGGAGGGCCCAGGCATATGAGAATGCCAAGTTGTTCAAGGAAAAGGTTAAGAGATGGCACGATAAACGAATACAGAAACGAGAGTTCAATGTAGGTGATTATGTCCTGTTATACAATTCTCGCTTAAGATTCTTCGCAGGCAAGCTTCTCTCTAAATGGGAAGGTCCTTACGTTATCGAGGAAGTATATCGTTCCGGTGCCATCAAAATCAATAACACGGAAGGAAGTAAATGGGCAAAGAATCAAGCATTATATTGATACGTCTACATCGTATCTACTTTTCCAAACTCTTTTGCCCTTGTTTTGGACTCTAATTTGCATGATTTGAATGGAACTAACCTGAACTGACGCTGTTTTCAGCAGAATTGCCTTGGTGTTATTTTTGTGCATAAATCAAAGTTCTCCAAACGTCCTGAAAATTTACGGGGAGCAGTTTTGGAAAATGTCAAAAATATGTGCGCCAAGTTCCACCTCAGGGGGTGGGCCAGTGGGCCACAAGCCCCTGCTCCGCCACCACCCCCTGGTGGCGGTGGGCAGGCTTGTGGGGCCCACAGGCACTTGCCGCCCCCAACTCCAGCTCTATAAGTTGCCTTTCGTCCCAGAAAAAATAAAGAGAGAAGTTTTTGTCGCGTTTCCGATACGGAGGCGCCGCCACCACCTGTTCTTCATCTGGAGGGCAGATCTGGTGTCTGTCTTGGGCTCCGGAGAGGGGAAATCGTCGCCATCGTCATCATCAACCTTCTTCCCTCTCCAATTCCATGAAGCTCTTCGTCGTTCCTGAGTAATCTATTCGTAGGCTCGCTGGGCAGTGATGAGTAGGATGAGATCTATAATGTAATCGAGTTAGTTTTGATGGGGATTGATCCCTAGTATCCACTATGTTCTGAGATTTGATGTTGCTACTACTTTGCCATGCTTAATGCTTGTCACTAGGGCCCCAGTGCCATGATTTCAGATATGAAATTATTATGTTGTCACCAATATATGTGTGTTTTAGATTCGATCTTGCAAGTTGTAGTTACCTACTATGTGCTATGATCCGGCAACCCCGGAGTGACAATAACCGGAACCACTCCCGGTGATGACCATAGTTTGAGGAGTTCATGTGTTCACCAAATGCTAATGCGTTGGTCCGGTTCTTTATTAAAAGGAGAACCTTAATATCCCGTAGTTTCCTTTTGGACCCCGCTGCTACGGGAGGGATGGACAATAGATGTCATGCAAGTTCTTTTCCCTAAGCACGTATGACGACACACGGAATGCATGCCTACATCACATTGACAATCGGGAGCTAGCCATATATCTCTCCGTGTTATAGTTGTTGCATGATGAATATCATCCAAACAAATCACCGACCCATTGCCTACGAGTTTGTCCTACTACTGTTGTTACTTGTCTTGCTCTGCTGCTGCTACTACTGTTGCTACTTGCTACTGCTGTCACTACTGCTGTTCCTTGCCACTGCTATTGCTCGTTACACTGCTGCTACCTGCTACACTTTTGGTTCGCTGACCGTTGACGGGAACTGACAACTTCCGTCAACGCGGCAACGGAGGCGCCATTGATACAATTGTTAGGAATAGTCTACCGTCAACAGATCGTTTCTGACACCGTTGTTATCATACTACTTTGTTGTTACTACTGTGCTTGCAGATACTAATCTTTCAGGTGTGGTTGAATCCGACAAATTCAGCTGCTAATACTCGAGAGTATTCTCTCACCTCCTGTGGATTATCAACAAATTGGGTCGAATACTCTACCCTCGAAAACTGTTGCGAACCCACGCGCTGGTGGGCCATCAACAACATTCTTCCAGTTTCATTGCCGGGGAGTGCTAGCAGCATTCTTCTGGTGCCATTGCAGGAGAAGGTTTGTTGTCATAAGCATTCGTCTAGCTAACGCCAGAGATTGCAGATCATATATCTCCGGTACTCCCATAAATGTTGACACCAATATCATCAATATCATAACTCCAGAGGAGTACATAAGGGATGTTTATCAACCTGTTTCACACCCTGAAAACGAAGAGGTATCTGTTTCGTTAAGTACTTGGACTCCGAAGCTTTTCCAATAGGAAATTTCCTCCATTTTAGAACTTTTGGAAAATTAGAAAAACAAAACGCAGTACGGAGAGCGCACGAGGCGGCCACAAGCTTGGTAACCGCCACCCCCTGGCGGCGGCTATAGGGCTTGTGGGCACCTCGTGTGCCTCCCGGACTCCGTTTTCTTGTGGAGCACTCCTTCTGGTCCAGAAAAAATCATTATATATACGCCCGAAGGTTTTGATCTCCGTATCACGCAGTTTTCCTCTGTTTGCGTTTCGAGCCTGTTTCTGTTGCAGATCTAGATCATCATGACTTCCCCAAACGCTCCTAAGGACAAGATCTTCGAGAACGTCATCAATCCCTACCTCACGGAAGTGCTGAAACACCCTCAATCTATCAAGATGAGCGAGGGGATGTTGCACATCCGTGATGTTGAGGGGCCTAAGAAGACCGGAAGCGTGGAGACGAGGCTTGAAGCAATGGAGCAACAAGTCTTCAAGTGCCAAGGGATGGTGGAGTGTGGACTCAACGCCAACTACATGATGATCACGGAGTTCACCAGCAATCACAATATGGATGCCATTGACATTGGAAAACACCTCTCCAGGCTCTATGACAGGGTTGACCAACTTCAGGGCCAGATCTATGACCTGCAGAACGAAAACTGTGAGTATGAGTATAGATTTAAATCAATAAGGTTGGCTGCAGATTTGAGGATTTCGGCGACTCGTTCATCTTGCTATGATGGAGCACCTATGCCTTGGAAGACGGAGGATCAGACGGCTTCAACAACTCCACCACCATCACCACCAAAGGAAGACAACTAAGCATTGGCATGGGCAATCCCCTTGGCTTGTGCCAAGCTTGGGGGAGTTGCCCTGGTGTCGTATCACCTTTATATCTTTTGCTTTTACCTTTGTTTTAGTTCTTTCCTTTTCAGTTTTTATTTCTTCTCTTAGTGGAATAAGTCTTTAGTGTTTAGTTTGAGTCTTTTGTCTTGTGTCTCCCCCGATGTATTCGAGCTTGCGAGCTATATAATAAAGAGTATCTTAGTCAAGGGCTTTTCTTTGTGTCGTGATCAAAAGTATGAAAAGAACGATAGCATGAAAGATCATGAGATGATATTACGGGAAGTGATAGCTTCACATATGACACGTATGATGATTGAAACTTGTTGAGAATAAATCAACATAGACCTCAATCATTGTTGCAACTAGATGATGCCCCGCACGTTGCTGCGGAAACATTGCTAAAATATGGAAAAATAGTTGTTATAAAAATTCTAAAAGTAATAAAAGCCAATGTAAGCTTAGAAACAATAAAATACGAAGCACATAAAAATAGAGTGAAAATTATAGTTAAAATGTAATTTCTAACACAATATGAAGGATGAACTCTAATGTAAAAAACTACTCATGACTAATATGCATGAATTGATTATGTGACACCATTGCATATGTAGAGTAATACAAAAAATGTTATTTATGTCTTGCATGCATACTTGCTTATGTGTCATGGTTGCATGGCTAGGAAAATTATGTAGTGGGTGAATTGATTATGTGGCACCATTGCATGTGTATAGTAATACAAAAGATGTTATTTATGTCTTGCATGCATATTTGCTTATGTGTCATGGTTGCATGGCTAGGAAAATTATGTAGTGGGTGAATTGATTATGTGGCATCATTGCATGTATATAGTAATACAAAATATGTTATTTATGTCTTGCATGCATATTTGCTTATGTGTCATGGTTGCATGGTTAGGAAAATTATATAGTGGGTTATAACTATTTAGTAATAGAGGATTAATAAGAAGTAATAAGGAAAGAGAGGTTCACATATAAATATATCATCTTAGACACTTTTTACAATTGTGAGCACTCACCAAACTATTACATGCTTAGGAGTAGATGTTGGACAAGGAAGACAACATAATGAATTGTGTTTGCTTGATTCCAAACAATGTTATATGATTAGAGATCCCTTGGTATGTGACGATTGCTTCCACCTCATTTTAGCCAAAACTCCCGCACCAAGTAGAGATACTACTTGTGCATCCATAAACCCTCAACCCAGTTTTGCCATGAGAGTCCACCATGCTCGGGCACTCATTGGCAAGGAAATGGATTCTGAAGAAGAATCTGAGTAATGTGATGAAGAGGAAGGTTCTGAAGTGGAGTCAGGGTCTGGTGTGGCAAGTCTTGCACTGGCTACCACATTCGTCAGCAAGTCAATCTTCAACCGTGGAGAAAATGACAACGCTATCTACACTGATGAATATGCTGATGACTTCGCTCCAACCTATTGCTTCATGGCAAAAGGTTCAAAGGTACCAAACCATATTTCCTCCTCTAATTCTAGCGATTGTGAACTTGATGGTTATCAAAAACCCAGTTACTATAAACTTGCCAACATAGCCACTAAGCAACAAAGTGCCATGGAAAAGCTTCAGAAACTGCTAGACAGAAGCGATGATCTGTTGAACGATGAAATAAATCGTATTCAAGTCCTCACTGAAGATGTAAAAAGTCTTCAGTCTAGATTTTATAGTCTTCAAGATCGTTATGGCACACTCTTGGCTGATCATGAGCAACTTTCCTATGAATTTATTCAAAGGAAGTTTGATCTTGAGAAGTTGAGGATGTCTCATGACGATCTTCGAATGGAAAATGATTCATTGCTTGCTCTACAGATCAGTATTGCTCAGGTTGAATTCATTCCACCATGTCTAAAATGCATCGAGCGTGAAACTGCTAATTCTTCACCAGAATCATCAAATGCTTCTATTGCTACAAATTCTTCAACTCTTCATGTGGTATCCAATTCTTCACTTGAGGAAACCAAAAATGCTACTCATGAAAATGCAGGGTTGAAGAAATTGTATGTGACAGGTATATACAAAAGTCTCAAAGGGCATCAAACCCTTTGGAAAGTGCTCAAAAAGCAGATTCTGAACAGGAACCCTAGGAAAGAAGGCATTGCCTTCGAGGGGAAATTGAATGCCGATGGATCATACTGGAAACCTGAGCAGTACCCCAAAACCTCATGGGTTGATGCTAAAGGCCCTCCTATTGATCCATCCACTCTACTAGGCTTTGCATGTGAAATGTCCTATTCCTCTGATGAGTCATTTGACTCCAACTATAAACTGTTCAAAAATCAATCTGGTAAAGAATTTGCTCGATATGTTGGAACTAACTACAGGAATGGACCACCCCTGAGGAAAATCTGGGTCCCCAAAAGTTGCTTGGAAATCCTTCACGTGAATGTCCTCATGACACCACCAGTGAAGAACCAGAATCCCAGATCAAATTCCTCAGGTGGACCAAAGTCTTCATGAGGATCAAATTCCTCAAATGGTCAATATTATGCTCGTACTCGCACTAATGCTTCTGATATGTAGGGAAACTTCAAGTGACATGAATATGAGCGTTATTCCTCAAATCATTATGTTCATAAGTCCTCCAAAAATTCCTCGGCCTATTCATTTGAGTACTCTAACCCCCCTACTGTGAAAAGAAGTGCATTAGATTCAATGCATCCATTCTCATATGGTGCTCATAGGATAATGAACTCTTTGCCACCCCTTTGAGATGTGGGTGGTGAAGAAATTGAACAAATCACTTCTGCAGGTCAGATCTCCATATGAAAGTCATCATCTGAAGAATTTGCTGGAGACCTGAGGAAATTTATTGATTGGACGCAAGCTAAAAATGATGAAATTATAACATTTCACATGTCCTCAAATTTACTGTTTATAATGAAATTCTTATCTGATGAAACTGGTATCATATACTTCAAGTCTGAAGCATATGAGATGGTAAGTTGTACTAATTCATCTGCAGGATGACAAACCCAAGAATACAGAATGGGTTCTTGACAGTGGTTGCACAAATCACATGGCTGGTGAGAAAAGCTTGTTGATGAATATGCCGTTGACTCCATCACCACTGAAGCAAATCACTTACACTTATAAAGGTAAAAACAAGGTATTGGGACTTATAAAGTGGCTATCTCCAAGGACCGGCACATGGACAAAGTCATGCTTGTCGAATCCCTTGGGTTTAACCTCATGTCAGTCTCAATGCTTTGTGATATTGATATGATTGTCATCCTTGGAAAATATAGATGTGTAGTCATCATGGAATCTGACAAATCCAAAGTCTTCGAAGGCTTTAGGAGAGGAGATTTGTATATTGTTGATTTTTCCACAGGTCCTCAACCAGCCAAATGATTACTAGCAAAAACCTCAGAAGGCTCGCTATGGCATCGACGACTTGGTCATGCAGGCATGAGGAATTTGCACACACTGGCGAAGAAGAAGGATGTCATTGGCATTGAATCCGTCAAATTCCTCACGACCATCTCTGTGGTGCTTGTGAGTCTGGAAAAATAACTAGATCCAAACACCCCTCAAAGACTATCATGACTACTACTCGTCCGTTTGAATTGCTTCACATGGATTTGTTTGGACCCACTCATTATGGTACTATAACCAATGCAGCATCTTTATATGGCTTTGTGATCGCTGATGACTATTCTCGCTATACTTGGGTACACATCATTCTATATAAAACTGAAGTGCACGAAGTCTTCAAACGATTTTCCTCAAGGATATCGATGAACTTCGGCGTCAAGATCAAACACATCAGGAGCGATAATGGGACATAATTCAAAAATACTAGTCTTGATGATTATCTTGATGAACTTGGTATTACTCATGAATTGTCTGCTCCTTATACTCCTCAACAGAATGGCGTCGATGAACGCAAGAACAGGACTCTGGTTAAAATGACATGGACTATGCTTGAAGAATATCAGACTCCTCACCGCTTCTGGCCTGAAGCAATCAACACTGCTTGCCACATCATCAACCGGGTATATCTTCACAAATTCCTCAAGAAAACCTCATATGAACTCCTCATTGACAAGAAACCCAATGTAAGTTATTTCAAAGTCTCCGGTGCAAGATGTTGGATTAGAGATCCTCACCATAGCTCAAAGTTTGCACCTAAAGCACATCAGGGTTTTATGCTTGGTTACGAGAAGGACTCGCACACCTACAGAGTGTTCAACACCTATCACAAGGTTGTTGAAACTGTAGATGAGTGGTTCGATGAAACTAATGGATCGCAAAGAGAGCAACTGCCTCCTATGCCAAATAAATTGCATCCTGAGGAAGCCATCAAGCTCAAAGCTACTGAAGATATCATTCCTACTGAGGACAACCCCTTGTTGGAGAAGTCGTACCCAATACTGAGGAAACTCAAGCAGGTGCACCTGAGGAAAATGCTACAGATCAAATTCCTCAGCCCAACGAAAGTCTTCAACCAGCTATCCAAGGATTGCAAATGAAGTCGAACTTGACAAAATCCTCGATGACATCAATGCGCCAGGTTCTCTCACTTGCTCAAAAGCTTCACATTTAATTAACTTTTGTGGGCATTCCTCGATTGTGTCTATCATAGAACCCTCAAAAGTTGTTGAAGCCTTCATGGAACCTGAGTGGATTCAAGCCATGCGAGATTAACTTCTTCAGTTCAAGCTAAATGATGTATGTGAACTCATCAAACGACCAGATCCTCGCAAGCGCAATATCATCGGCACCAAGTGGATCTACCAAAACAAGCAAGATGAGGATGGTCAGGTTGTGAGGAACAAGGCACGACTGGTAGCCCAAGGCTACACACAGGTTGAAGGAATTGACCTTGATGAAACTTTTGCACCCGTTGCTAGACTTGAAGCTATTAGAATATTACTTGCTTATGCTAACCATCACAATATTACTCTATATCAAATGGATGTGAAAAGTGCATTCCTCAATGGTAAGCTTGAGGAAGAAGTATATGTTGCTCAACCCCCAGGTTTTGAAGACCCGAAGCATCCGGACAAAGTCTCCAGACTCAAAAAGGCAATCTATGGCCTCAAGCAAGCCCCTCAGGCGTGGTATAATACATTGAAGGAATTCCTCATGAAGAAAGGCTTTAAACCCGATTCACTTGATCCTACTCTTTTCAAAAAATCCTATGACAATGAACTATTTGTGTGCCAAATATATGTCGACGACATTATTTTTGGTTGTACTGACAAACGTTAAAGTGATCAATTTGCCTACATGATGGGTGAAGAATATCAAATGTCTATGATGGGGGAGCTGAAATTCTTCTTAGGTCTGCACGTTCCTCAACAACGCAATGGCATATTCATATCTCAGGAGAAATACCTCAAGGACATTCTGAGGAAATTCGGCATGCATGAATGCAAAGGCATCAAGATTACTATGCCAACCAACGGCCACCTCTGCACTAACGAAAATGGTAAAGATTTCGATCAGCAGGTATATCATTCTATGATTGGCTCTTTATTTTATCTATGTGTATCTAGGACAGATATTATGCTTAGTGTTTGCATATGTGCTCGTTTTCAAGCAAAACCGAAGGAATCACACCATAAGGTTGTGAAACATATTCTTTGATATCTAACTCACACACCAACACTAGGATTATGGTACCCCAAGGGCTCAAATCTTCACCTCGTTGGATATTCTGATTCTGATTATGATGGTGACCGTGTGGATCGCAAGTCAACATCAGACACATACCATTTCCTAGGAAGATCATTAGTCTGCTGGTCCTCAAAGAAGCAGAACTGTGTATCACTCTCCACTGCCGAAGCTGAATACATTGTTGCTGGATCTTGTTGTGCTCAACTGCTATGGATGAAGCAAACCCTCAGAGACTACGACATTAACATGAAGAATGTGCCCCTCTACTGCAACAATGAGAGTGCAATCAAGATCGCCTACAACCCAGTACAACACTCGAAGACCAAGCACATCCAGATTCGTCATCATTTTCATCGAGACCATGTCCTCAAGGGCAATATCATCATCGACCATGTGAAGACTGATGATCAACTAGCAGATATCTTCACAAAGCACTTGGATGAGAGAAGGTTTTGCAAGTAGCGGTGTGAGCTAAGTATCCTAGAATCTTCGAATGACTTGTAAACATGCACACATCCTGACACTTATGCAAAATTGATGATTTAGATGTGCAACACACAAAGTAACGATTTTCTTCAATCAATGAAGAATATCACTCTAAGTGTGAAGAAATCAATGAAGAATTTGGTTCACACGGCCCTACGACAATCGTATGCAGCGCGTGAAATCATCATTCTTATACGGTGGGTCACGCCACCACCCAACTTTGAAATACTTCAAGTCGGAAATTCTTCAAAACTGAAATTCTTCACATTGATACATTGTCACAAAAATCCTCAAAATTTTCAAAGTCTTCAAATTCTTCAAAACTTTTTGTGATGATCTTCATTTGACTATATATATATATATATATATATATATATATATATATATATATATATACACATATTATATTGAGCTTTCAATGTCCACAACATCATTCACTTATTGCTCAGTCTTCAATTTGGAATTTCTTCTAAGTGAATGTGATCGGACCCGACTCCCCTCTATGCTAAGCTCAACTCAATCTATTCTCAATTCTTCATATGCGTTCTGTTTCACACTTGTTCAAATCCTCACTGAGTCCTTGTCAGCTGAGTACTTTGTAACAAAATCCTCAAAATTCAGAAAATTATTTTTAACGTAACCACGGTAACCGCACCCACTACTCATGAATGGATAACCATGATCTCCACCGCTTCGATCATGGGTAGCATGTGTCATGCAGAGACGAAAGGGCAAGGGCAGTTTGGTCCGAAAGTTTCGTCCCGGACCGTTTTCACCTGAGCTATAAATAGCCCCTTACCCCCCCCCCTCAGTCAAAACTCTTCTCTTCCTCTCGATTCTCCGCTCGAGACCTTAGCGCCGCCGCTAGCATCTTTGTCGCCGGTGAGGAAAAGCTTCACTGCCTCGCCCTCGCTGTCGCCGGACTCACGCCGACTACGGAACATCTTCCTCCGTCGCCGCCGTAGCTGTCTTTAGTCGCCAAGTTAGGGCACTGAAGATCTGGACCGAAGACCTTCTTCTTTTACTGCTTCAGTTCATCGTGTTCTTCACACAGGGTAAATAAAACCCTATTTTACTACCCATGTTGATCTATTTATTCTCTTTAGATTCGTGAAATCAGTTTTTCCTCAGAATTTCTATCAGCTGTGCAAACCCATGTCTAGAACACTTGATGAATTTCACTAAGTCACTAAATTCTTCACGAGATTCCTCAATTGTGTAAATTTTCGAATCTGCACAACTCTGGAACCCAAGATCAGAATGCTTGGTAAAATTCCTCAACTTAAGTAATTTTTCAATTTCCTCAAATCTAAGAACGCATATGACCTCTCCAAATTCTTCGCACCTATACTCTGTTCACACGTACAAAATGTCAGCGGATGAATCACTAGGTTCTCATCAACATAACTCATTTGCAGCATTTCTAGAAGAAACTTTACCTGTGTCCTCAGAATCATCAAGAATACAAATTCCTCAGCAAAAGCCTTGGCTGAAGAAAATGGAGGAAGACCGAAAACAGAAAGGTGGCAAGAAGCTGGAATAGAACACTGCCTTTGAGATCCCTGATGAGATCTATGCTGAATAGTGCACGCCTGGTGAGGAAATTCATGGTAAAGAGACCATGGCAAAGCGCAAGATAAGGCTTCAAAATGTTGAACGCACATGGGCAAAGGAGTGGAAGGAGTATAGGTATGTCACTCCAAAATATGCCAAGAAATTTGCCCTCAAGCCTCCCTGCAAAAGGTTGTCACAGGGAGATCAACAAGCTGCACATCCCTCAAGCGTAGCCACAATTGAGGATTACCCTGATGAAAAAGATAAATATTTGTCTAAGTTGTAGAAAAAGGCTAAAGTTGCGGTCACAAAATTCAATGAGGACTCTGCAGCTGCAGCTACTGCTGTCACATCTTCTGTTGCTGAGGCTTCTGCCACAGAAAATCCTCAGAAGAAGGCTATGTTGAAGAAACCAAGTCTCAAGCCAAAAGCCTCAACAGCAGTATCAAAAGAGAAACTTCCTCAGAAAGTAGCAACAACTGCAAAATCCTCAACTACAACAAAGTCTTCACCTCCTCCGCAGAAGCAACTCAGTAAGCTTCAATCAGAAAACCCAAGTTTCTTTGTACATTAGCCTCAGGCTCAGCTTCAAAATCTTCACCAAGTCTGTTGAAGACTAAAATGACTGCTGGTGGAGGTACCAGGCCAAGTCCAGGCAAAGTTGTCAACATTCCTTCTGCATTAGAAGGAAGTGAAGAATATGATGATGAAACTCTTCAAGCCTTCATCAGAAACAAGCAAGAAATAAGAGTTGCACAAGCCACTGGTAGCACCATTCCCCTCGCACTGGATCCGAAGGAATTGCTAAACTTCATCGATATTTGGCATGAGGATCCAAACACTCCAATTGATGATTTGAAGCTTCCTCCTGGAGTAAGACATATGGTTGCTACTTTAATTAATGAAGCAAAATGGAAGGATCAGCAAGCCAAACAAGTTAGGCTTGCAAGGATCAAAAAGGAGAAGTTCTTAAAGCAGAACCTCCTCAACCTATCCCGCGAGAAACTTGTTTCTACTCAGGCAGAGTTGAAGACCCTCACTGATAGATATACAAGTCTTCATGCTAACCAAAAAGGTGCCAAAGTGCAATTCGACAAAGCTGCAACTGCTACAGTTGATGAATACAACAGCAGGATTGCCGCTCCAAAGCAGCCAACAAAACCTCAACCAAGCTATACTGTGCAAATGGCTGAGGATGATGAAAATGAAGAACCAGCTGCTGAAGAAATTCCTCAGAATATTTCAGCTGAAGAATATGCCAGGCCAGACACTGATAAAGCAGTTCCTGATGAGTCTGCACCTTCACCCAAGTCTTCAAAGGTGAAGAAGGTATCTACTCCGTTTGCAGCAGACGTGAAGAAAACCAAACGTGCTGAAAAATAAAGCTAAGAAGAGAAAACCTTCAATTACTCCAGAATCTTTAGAGGCAAAACGCCTGAAGACTATGCCTTCAGAGTCTTCATCAGCCCTAGTGGATGCTACTCCCCTCAATGTAGCACCATCGTATATGATTGTTCCATTCGGTGAAGAATACGTAATTCCAGAAGAGGATGAAGAAATGGAAGACAATCGCTCTCGTGCATCCACACCGATGAATGAGGAAATTCAAGCAGATGATATTCCTCAAGTCACAACACCTCCAATGACTACTAAAGAAAAGGAGGGTGATGAAGAAATTGGATGCAGCACACCTGTTATCCATGATTAGTTCTGGGAAGAGGCTTACCCAAAATCACCAAGAACAACTCCAATTCCTCAAACTCCTGCAGCCACGGAGATTCTGACTGGCTCTGATGAAAAGAGCTCACATGAGGAATCAACACAAGACCGACAATCAGCTGCATCAGCTGAAGAAAATGCAGCACCAAAAATTGCATCTCCTTCCTCGGATCAGCAAATTCTTCAAGCTAAAGAAAATGCTCCTGTCCAAAACGCTGAAACTGCAATTGTCGTGGTAAATCCTGAAACTGCAATTGTGGTGGCCACAACTCCTCAAGAACATAATCTTCAACCAAAGCCTCACCAGCCCTTCTCCAAGAGGCCGAAGTTTCAGAAGGAAGCATTTTATGATGAACGTCATTACTTCACAGGAGAAAATACCTATGATAGGCTTCGCATCAGGCAGAGAAAGTTCTGAACCAAAACTCAACTCAACTACTATGCATTTGTGCTATGTGGAAGAAAGAAGATATTTCTTCACACTCACATTCCTCACTCTGACATGGAGGAAATACCTTGCTTCACCCCAATCCTGGATGTTCTTCACGAAGCAGGGATACTGCCATTCTTTACAGATATCGGTGACTGGAATACTGACATATATCTTCAATTCTATGCCACACTTCATATCTGAGGTGACCCCAAAGACGTCAACATATGGGTCTTGGACTAGATGACTCAGCACACACATTATAAAGCTCGAGCCATAGAACTGCTTCGAGCTCTTCCAATATCAATTCCTTCAGAAGATGCAGTCAAAATGTATGATGAAAGAGAACTACCAAACAAGCTCATGGACATCCTCATGAAGCCTTTGGCTCAGGGCCAACCTCTAGGGACTAGATTCCTAGTGAAGGACTTGAAGTATGAGCCCAGAACTGTCTATAGAATCTTGTCATATTCCTTCGCACCTATCAAAGGGCATGACAATGAACAAGATGTTGTAGGCATCATGAAGAATATCTTGTTCAACGTCATTCATGGCATCCCTATGAACCTTCATGATTTCTTCTTGAGGACTTTGGCTGACAATGCTTTGTCACCATTTGAGCTGAAGATTTATGCGACATGGATCATGAGATTCATCAGGAACAGATCCGCCATCAACTACCAAGCTGACTTCCAGAATCATCTTGGCTATCTACCGCCTATCAAAGTCATCAAGAAATCGTTTGAACCAGTTGAAGGCAAAGGCAAGTATGTGATTGCTGAAAGAAATTGGCCCCTGGATGGTCATTTTCGCAAGGTTGACTCTTATTCCTCATATGATGACACTGCCACTCAAGACCCTTCAAGCCCAACTGCCCCAAGGGTGATGACTAACACAGAGCTTCTCCTCAGTCTTCACCAGAAAGTCGATTGCAATCACAAGTGGGTGAAAAGCCCGTTTGGTGCCATTGTGAAAACCCTCATCGAAACTCAAAATGCAGTGAAGAAAAATCACTATTATCTTCGTGAGGTATTTGATCGCACTTGGGCCACCTTGTCTCACTTGAAGACTCCGGCGGAACTTGAAGAAATGGAATTTACTCAAGCCTTTGACTGGTCGTGGCCTCCAAAGAAAAAATTCAAGCCTATTCCAGTTCCTGACTTGGAGGACAGTTCATTTTCTTCATTTCGCACTTCAGAATCAGATGAAGAACCAGAGGATACCGCAACTGGTCCAAGAAAGAAGCATGCCTCCAAGGATGCTGCGCCTCTACATCAACACAACAGTGAAATTCTTCAAGGCCGTTAGTCCTCGGTTTTGTCTCTTTTCGTCACTTGATGACAAAGGGGGAGAAATCTAAGAGTTAGTCTTCAAGCGGGATTCATTATGGGCTTATATATTTTATTAAGTTACAAACTCTTGGCTCTTCTGAAGTTTTTGATGTAATGAGTTGTAACTTAAGCCCGATGGTGTTCTGACTCTTTTGAACGTTTTTCCTCGCATGCTTATTCCTCAAAGTTTATTAATGCAGGCATGCTGAAATTCGTCACCCACTATTTTTCATCATGCATTTCAAATTCCTCATACTATATGTCAAATGCATGCATAATTTGCAAGATACAGGGGGATCTCCATGATATAAATCATCAATGTGCATCTGCTATACAAAGCTAATTCCTCGAAATATGCACATCTTCAGGGGCAGTTTCTGTGTATCTTGATTTCAAATCCCTCAAACTCTATACTTACATTCCATATTATTATCCCCGTTGAAACCTTAACCTAATTGTCATAAACCACCAAAAAGGGGGAGATTGTAAGTGCATCTAGTGTCCCTTAGTGATTTTGGTGGTTTGAAGACTTATAGGTTAAGAGACTGACATGTTTGTGAGTGCAAAACTGTCACTCGAGATGCAAATACTGATGTGATACCTTGGCGTAGAAGTTGGTAAGAAGCTCAAGTATCATGCCCCTCATATCAAGTGTCAGATGGTAACACGCTTGTCTCCTGGAGGTACTGTACAGCACGAATTCAAAGCTTTACTTGTTACATGGTAGAATAGATGGAGAACGGTGTGGAAAATGCGTGTGCTCTGCATCAATTCACCAATCTTGCAAATCCTGATGCCCAATTCATATGGACTGGTAACACAATTTCTTTGAACTAATTTGGATGCAATAGAAGTTGGAGCAGCCTTACATTCTTTTGTTGTAAGGCCCAAAATTAAACCAGCTGAAGACTATGGACTGAATAACTTCAAATGTTGAACTAAATTGCTCGATGATGCGCATTTTTTTGATAAAGAGTATATATTAATATCATGAAGATACCAATTACACCCAGCCTTTGCAACAACGCAATGTCCTAATGGCAGGACGGATGCACACAACCTAAAAACGAAGAAGAAGCTAAAATGGAAAAGTCCCGCTACAAAGATTCAGTACTTGCAGCAGCAGCACAACCACCACCAAGACAACACGTGACGTTCAAGTACTCCAAAAACAGCGCCCCCAAGAAGAAAACAGTGCACTAGCACTGTCGTCGCCCGATCGTAAATCTTGGTTTTTCACCCTGGAGATAATCCCCACTATCAAAACAATGTCTTCAACAAGACCATTGCCAGGCACAACCAATTAAGGTGGGACCTTGGATTTTCACCCTGAAAGGTAGAACTTAAACTTCACTGGTGATGTCGCCCCCACTTACATACCACTGCTACAAATCCCGAAACTCCAAGCAAATTCCTCAAGAGCGTAGGCTACAATCACCATTACTAATCCTTCAATCTTGGCTTTCATGACATTCTCTGCCTTTGACTTCACCATAGAGGAAATTATATCTTGATGGAAACAAATAGCAGAGCTTCGCGCCTCTCCCTCCTTAATGGAGAACCAATGGGCCCGACCGAATTCCACCCGATCCGGCAATCTCCAGGCATAACACGCACATAGGAGTTCGCCGATGGAGACTTCCGGAACCCGCCACTCCAGCCAGATCACGAGTAGGGGCATCTGGCAGATCTTCATCTTGGCGCAAGTGGAATCCTAGGACCACCACCTTTATTCAATCACCCTAGCAAGACCCGCCATTGCCGTAGGTTTCACCGTCGTCTTCAGCCAACACCGTACGTCCGCCCCCCTCAGCCCATTGATGCCACCCTGCAGCGTGCCGACAGTCGCCGCCATGGGCGAGCACTGCCGCCTCGCTACCAGACCATCCCCACACGAAGCGAATCCGGAAGACTGCAGCAGCCCAGTCGTCCGTCTTCAACAACCATGACGTGGCCACCACCACTGCCACCTTTGGCGGCAGCGGGCAGTGAAAGGAGGCAACCATGCCGGGCCAGAGGGACATGTTGATGCAGTAGCCGGACGAAGAGAGGGGGCATCGCCAGATCGAATCTGGTCCGGTCAGGCCACGCGTAGGGAGGCACCGGAGCACCTCCGTCATGGATCCGACCGATAGGTGATGAGCTCTATCCCCGGAGACGAAGAAGGTCGCGCGAGAGGAACGGGGACGATGGTGGAGGGGCTCCCGGCTAGATCCAGGAATGGCGGGAGGGGGCTCCCGCGTGAGGGAAATGAACCACCCCGTCGCCGCCATATGTCCATAGCTTCTTCAGTAGTTACTGTTACAATTTCATCTAGTTGGGATCTATTCACTATTTATGGGGGGGAAACCTGGGCCTATTCCTAGGATGTTGTGGAAGGCTGGCTCGCCGCCTACATCCTTTGTAGGCGATGAGCCAGCCTTCCACAACATCCTAGGAATAGGCCAGGGTCTTTTTCCCCATAAATGGACATATGGCTAGAAGGTCGGCAAGGGAAGAAGGATTGCCTGCTTGTTGCCATACCTTCAGGGGCAAATGCAGCTGCCTGCTTAAAGGCAAGCTATCTTTTTTCCAACGTTTATAAATCCGTTTATTTATCCAGTCATCTGATTCATGTACTTCCTTCCTGATAGGTTGCATCAAGAGAGGAGAACAGGGGAAAGATGATTGTGACAATGTTTTCCAGTAGTGCAGAGAGGTGTTGCATGAACGAGTGCGGTAACGACGCGGTCATTATGACGGTGTCTATCCAAACTTTGAGCTTCAAGTCTACATTTTGCTGACAATTCTTAGCATGTGAAAAGGAATAATCACATGGCTGATCATAACAAATTGGACAATACATACCAGGGTAATGATCCGCCATGTGTCTCGTATCTTTGCATATAGCACAAACATTAAGTCTTTTGTAAATATAATTCATTGGATAAACCACGGAAATCCATAATATGTCATAGCATGAAATTCAGGATAGATTGCCAATAGTTCTTCTTAAACTAACAACCTTCAAATCTCCATTTATGTGCTCAAATGTTCTCATAATTCCTTGATTGGAAGCTACCAAAAATGAGACAAGTGAGCATTGAATGCTTTTGAAATTCCAACGATGGCTCCTTACCAAAAGTGGTCATCGTCCGCGATGAGGATACTGGAGAGATTTCCATTGAGCTTGAAGGGACATAGGACTGAAAAAACTCAAAATTTGCCATTTCACATTGAGATGATGCGTGCTTGCATGATCCATTCTCCAAGAACCTATGATTTGGTTTAATATACATAGGAGAACGGGCTGCCACTTCAGGGGTCTGAGCATCCGAATGCCAAACAGAATCATTTTCAAAGAGACCTAAACGACGAGGGTGTTAGAGATGAAAGTGACAAACGAAGTCCGGGCAAACATGATCCTTTAGACCATAGATGAAATGCCCAACACGATTAGAAGCCAGAGAAAATCTATAGCGATGTCACTCAAGATGACAAACATTGAGACCAAATGGAAGACCACCAATATAACATTGAAGCGCAGTTTCAACGATCCCACCAATATAGGAAATATGTTGACCATGTATTAAAAAATGCTAATCTTGTATCTGAAAAATGTTAAATGTGAGTAGAAAAATGTTGACCATTCATTCAAATAATTTTAAACTTGTATTTGATAGATGTTAAGTGAAGAAAATGTTAAATGTGTATATAAAAAATATTGACAACATATTAAAAAATGTTAATTTGCTATATAAAAATGTTTACAACCATGTGAAAAATATTAAACGTATATGAAAAAGTATTTTATATATATATACCAAAATGTATATTAAAAATCAGCGGAACCCGAGAGAAAATAAAGAAAACTAGTGAAAAAATGGAAAAAAAACAAAACTGAAATAAAACTAATAAAAGAAAAGCAAAGCAAAAAACAATGAAAATGTGATAGATATAAATAAAACTGGAGAATAATTAAGAAAAGGAGAAAAAACTGAAAACAAAGAAAAATGGTGAAAAAGGAAAGGAAAAAAATCCGGTAAAACCTATGGAAAACCCCCTCTTTTACCCTTAATATGCTCCTTCCGGCTGTTGTGGATGGTGTGAGGTATCAATGTATCATGGTGCGGGTAGCACAGTGCATACACGCATAGTGCTGCTGGTGGCACCGGGGGCATGTTGTGGGGGGTGGCGCTATATGGGCTGATCTAGGCCCGCACGGGCATGTGGTCGCCACTCCATGGGAGCAAGGTATGGCTCACTCAGACGGCGTGGTCGATGACGTGTGTAGTTTGTTACCGATCCACGATGGTGATGCTTGTGCGGCACGCGCGGTGGTGTTGCACACTCGTTCTGGCTCAATTTGTGTCGACATCGACTCACGCAATCCTCTATGGTGACATACGGCCCCGCTGCCCTTCTACTCAATCGAGTGTGGTCCAATAGTGAAGAGTACAAATGAAGTTGTGGCTCATTTTGGAGGTTCGTAGCGGCTTGCCCTTCTACCCGGGGTTTGTTGAGACGGAGAAGAATAAGGTTCTGGGTGAAAGCGTTGATTCTCCTAGGATCATTATGAATGAAGATGGCACTTAAATGTGTCCTTCACCTCCTTGGCAGGATTATTGAAGCGTACTTTCTCAACACTGGGTACGCCAGCTCTTAGCCAGAGCGGTGGTGGTGGTTGTTAGCCTGGTCGGACCATTATCCAAGGTCTGGTGGGGCGATCGCGCATGGGTATGGGCGAAAGCTTTGTGGTTGAGGAGGATAGATGGCAACGCGATGTGGCGTCCATAGACGTCGTTTCCATCTAAAAAGGTATTTTCTAAGACCTCTCTCTTGGTCTCTCTAGGTGGTGGTCGCATTAGGTGGTAGTGTCTTGTTTGGGTTAACTACATATTCTTGTGGTCACTATCTCACAATAAACTCATGACTAGAGATAATCTGGAAGAAAGGAAGATCGATAAACTATTAGATCGGTAAACTCATGACTAGAGAGCATAAGACCATAATACATCTTCTGTTAAAATGTGTGGTTCCAAAACAAATTGGGAGTTGCTTTTAACATTTTTTGGAAAAACTTTAGGCACACATTTCCTATCCATTGCCAAATACTGGCTTGCTAATAAAAACCATGTAGTTCATAGTTATGCATGTGCTTGTGCTATGTGGTGCATTTGGAAGACTATAAGTGCTCACATTTTAAAAATGCAATTCAGTCTAAAATTAAGCGAGGCCGATGTTTGATATTAGATTCTCTAAATAAATGGTAGATTCTACCAAAGGAAGAACATACAGAAAAAGCAAAAGCTCTTTCCAAGATGATTTCCCACTAGATAGATCGCCCTCATTTGCTGTTGGTGGGGTGACAGAGTTTGATTTGAGCACTAAAGGTGCTCTATGCTCTCAATCAGACCCTCAACTCCTAGATGTTCATGTTTGGTAAAAGCCCCCGGTTCCTGCATCATGCAAACAGTGGCAATATCCACCCTCCAACACCGTGACAACTCGTGGACCAAAAGATGGCATCCCTGAGCCCCATCATTCCACTTGAGATGGTGAATTCACTGGGTCAATCTCCTCTAAAGAAAACCAATATGGTGTCTAGACCTCCATTCGTTGTGATCCTGAATAGCTTAAGTGGCACAGATGCTGTCTAATGATGGCATTGAGTGGTATCTCTTTCGCGTTCTAATAAAATGTTGTTTTGTCGCTGTGTATGGAATGATCAACTCTATCATGTAGCCTTTATTTTGCTATTTTTACTTTAAAAAATACTAACTTACAATAATTACTGAACATGGTGGGTTCATTTTTAATAGAAGCGGGATGGTCTTGCACCCTCCCAATGAGCTTTCCATAGGAGAAAAGAACAATAAATGATCCACAAATTTAGCTACACTTATAATTGCTAAAGTAAATAATCCTTATTCTTTTGACAAAACACATTAATAGAAAGAAGAGTTGGACAAGTCTTGATCCTCGCCATCGCCCAAAGCCTGGTTTCAGCGTCGATCATGTCAAGGAGGTGAGTAAAGTTGGGTTGAGTGTTATTGAAGATGACTGCAGTGCGATGATTCCGGAAGCACCATGCTACCAACATATGGCCAAGAATGTGCCATTTTGAGCTGACATCTAGACGAAACGACATGTTTAATGCCACAAATCAATGTATTGAGATTTGGTAAGAGGAATCAACTAGAATCTTGTAACGTAGAATGACTACATAAGTCAAGGTAACCGACAAATCAATGATAGGTAGCACATTTTTTGTTACCAGGAAGTGCACAAGGCAATACTACTGATTGGCGGTGGGTTAATTCATTCTTCTTGTGAATCACAATGCCCACATAAAGGGGTCTCTGAGGTTAATTAGATCATTTATCGTAGATTGATTGATTGATGGAGGCAAAGGAATAGGCAAATAAATCATAGGTATCATGCTCACTATGTCTTTCTCGAGTGGCTAGAATGACGTGTCAGGGGTTATCTGCTTTTTTTTGGCCTCTCGTTAATGCCTAATATACGACGCTTTCGTCGTTCAAGATTGAAATCACATGCAAAAATAATGTAGTGAGCGGAGTGATGGCATGTTTCACACAATTGTTGAGGATCATTGCAAGGGAAGGAATTAATGAAACAAGCACATGGAATACAAATTTTAGCTGGTGATATCAGGAGAATGTGATTAGGGTTGGTCTTGCAAGTGGTTTGTCATCTTTGCTTGCCCTTTGATATTCAACAGATAGTTGGCCTTCGATATTCAACCTCGTTTTCCTATTCTATACACAAAATGTGAAAAATCCACTAGCAATTATGTAGTCTTTTCCCATACATTTACGATTTTTTATCATAACCGCTCTATTTTTTCTACTAATATAACATAATAGTAGGAACATATGGGGGGATAGAAACTCTTTAAGTACTCAAGAATGCCATTTGGAGCTCGGCCTTCACGGAGGCCGATTTTTGGAAAACCCAAAGTTCATCAAAATACATATTTTTACAATTCAAAAAATCTGAAAAAATACAGATATACATAGAGGCATAACACACATGTGTGTAATTTTTAGGACAAATACGTTGAAATGGGGGATGTGCAAAAAAGATAAATTTGAGGTTTTTTAACAGATGATACTATTCATGATCAAAGTCCAGAAATTTGTCTTTTTTACACAGGGCGCATTTAAAGGTATTTCATTCTAAATTTTTACACACATACAATTCATCCTTGTAAAATTGCATATTTTTCAGAATTTTTTGAAGTTGAAAAGTTTGATTTTTTTTATTTTAAATAAAGGGTTTTATGGAGCTCGATCACCAAAATGCACTACTCGTTTTTAGTGGCTTATAAAACGTGCCATACATTTTTTTTCAATTACCGATCATTCGTAGTGACTAGAATCATATTTTTAACTAGTTCCTATTATATTATTAGAACAGTGACCCTGATTACACGTAGTTCTTAAAGGTAAATGTATAACTATTGCATGGCTGCACTAGTTAAGTTAGTTAGGCTATGTGCCATCTGACACACACATTTAAAAGGTTTGATCAATCTCTTCTAGAGGAAAGCAAATAATGCTTTGGGGTACATAAATCTGTGTTCTTTTTTACAATTTGTTAGAACGTATTAGTGAATACAACTAACAAGAACCACTGGGTCATCAAGCAACAATAATCAGTCCGAGAGCAACTAGTTAACGAGTACTCTTTTGGGAGCCTTCAGTGAGCACTCCCACGCATCGTCACTTGACACGTTTTTAATGGCCGCCATGTGTCACCTCTGAGCCTTTCCTTCGGATTTCATTTTTTATTTTTTCGCACGCGTTTTTTGTTTTTTAGATTGGTTTTTTCCATTTTTTGTTTTTCGGTTTTTCACCAGTCTTTCTTAGCTATTCGACGAAAAAAAAAACTTGCAAGAAAAAATTGTGTTTTCCAATTTTTTTAACGAGAGACACGATTTTGATTTCGCGAGAGGCGTGCCTCTCAAAAACGAAAAAATATGTTTTTTTGCGAGAGGCACGGTTTTGCTTCCACGAGAGGCATGGCCGTGCCTCCCACAAACAGAAAAAAAAAATATGTTTTCTGTTTTTTTTGCGAGAGGCGCAATTTTGCTTTCCCAAAAGGCACGGTTTTATTTTCGTGAGACGCACGACCGTGCCTCTAGGAAATGGAAAAATAGACGCGTTTTTTTGCGGGAGGCACAATTTTGCTTTTGCGAGAGGCATGACCGTGACTCTCGGGAACGAAAAAACACGTTTTCTGTTTTTTCGCGAGAGGCACGGTCGTGCCTCTCGAAAACGAAAAAAGAGAGGCACAGTCATGTTTTTGTTTTTTTTCTATTGCGAGAGGCACAATTTTTTCATTTGGTTTTTTCGTCTGGTTTTTTAGCAAAAAAAAGTTCATCAAAACCAATCAACGTCGGATCTAGTTTTGAAGATCTCAGCGTCAGAAACACAAGGTGAAAATGGTTTGAGATTTGAACGCATGATTTAAGAGATAAAACGTTTTTAAAATACAAATCGATGAAAAAAGAGTAAACTTTCAGGTTACGACAAGTAGCACACATGCAGTGCACCACTTGTCCTAACCTAAGATTACGGGAGTGATCTTTGAAAGGAGTACTCCTTAATTAATGATTTCGGTCAACCATGAATATATATGGAACCACATTCACCTAACGTATTGGAAAATTTGGCAGAACTTTATTAATTTCAGTTCACCCAGCATTATAGGAAAAATTTGTGTATGTTATTTATTGTTATTTCTCAGGAAACTGATATCCGTAGAGTTCTCTGGTTATGATGTCCCAGGGAACACTCCCACAGCCATTGGATCCAGATCACACGGATAACAAACTTTTTTAAAAATCATTGTGATTTTTCTAATGCTATATGACAATTTTCACTTTCGACCACGAGCTTTTGCTGGGAACGTTCCCCATATATTGTGGCCCGTTTCTTAACGTGTAACAAATTAATAGATGATTAATGGGATGATGCACACTTTTTTCAACTATGGAACCAAATAAACTACAAAATTAATTTTGCAATACATAGCTAAAATAAGCATATCCGGATAAGATGCACGGGCCTCTTGAGAGAAACCAAATTTCCTGGATATTTGTTCCCTCGGTCCATTATAAGCACTTTTTTAATGAAAACAAATACTTGATCTGATGATGCATTTATGAAGATAGCGCACGTCCTTATTTTGTGAGTGCATAGTTAAAAGTTTCTCGATATAGCATCCCCATCTTTCCCATCTTAGTCGTTCCTCCACTATAAATCAAACCTCCCCACCTAGCAAAAAATCAGCAACCTAATTTCCTTTGCTGGTTTTATCACTTTGTTGGCAATGGGTCGCAAGAAGATTGCCCTCAAGTACATCGACAATGAGTCGAGACGGCGCCGTACCTTGGAGACGCGCCGCAAGAACCTGGCAAGTAAGGCGGGTAAGCTTTCTATCATGTGCAACGCCAAGGCATGTGTGTTGGTGTACGGCGAGGAAGATGCGGCACCAAACGTGTACTCGTCCCATCCCGGGGCGGTGGATCTGCTAAATCGGTACAAAACCATGCCGGAGGGGTGGTTCAAGACGGCGGTGAACCAGGAAGACTTCCTCTGCAAGCAGCTCAACAAGCTCCAGCTCGAGGAAAACAAGGTCCGAGACCCCGAGATCAGGATCCTGCTACACAAGGCCATGCTAGGCAGCGACCTCTCCGGCCTCAAGGTCGATGAGCATGCCAGCGTAAGTAGTAGGCTGGACGAGATCCTCAAGAGCATGGGTGAAAGCATCGCGAAAATTAGTGGGCAACCCCCTATCATGCAGCCCCACGCACCATATGTCCCCGACAACATGAACATGGGGTCATCGGCGATGCATCAGGCATCGTTGCCAGCTCCATACGTCACCGACAACATGGACATGGGGTCTCCGACGATGAATCATGCACCGTCGTCCACTCCATACGTCATTGAAAACGTGGACGTGGGGTCTCCGGTGATGAATCAGGAACCATCGCCCATTCCATACGCCATCGGCAGCATGCACATGGGGTTTCCAGCGATGTATCAGGTGCAGCCGCAGCAGGTGGGTTGGCTCGACGCCCTCGACACGGTGAGATCTGGAAGGGACCTCGACGTCGTGGCCCACAATGGCTATAGCACCAATGGGCAAGACGGTGCCGGCACCAGCACCAGTGCCGGCTATAGCGCCAATGGGCACGACGGTGCTGGTACCAGCGCCAACACCGGCTCTTCCGGTGGGATGAAGCCCTGGGTTGTGGGGTTTAATTGGCAATCGGGGGGCGTCGATCCTGAAGAATCATCTTGGAATCTTTTCCCTCCAATGTAAGGTAGAATGGAGAGGACTCTTTTCCTGTAGTGTGCAGCACAGGGCCAGCTATGTGCGTCTTGTTTAGTTTGATTTAGCTTGGCATAGCTAAGATGCAGGAAAGGCAACCTTAATAAGTTGAGACATTCTGTCTCTGGATGGTGCTCTCTGAGCCAAGAAATTTTTAATTTAGTAGTTGAAATTGTTGTTATGGATCTCTTCCATGGTCCATTCTACAATCTATTTTTATTTTAGTCATTCAAATTGTTATTTGGGATCGCTTCCATGATATGTCTGTTTGATCTTCGTTGTTCAGTTGTTCATAAGTTGTAAGTTGCACTTGCTCTTTTCTAAACGTGTTTTTGTGAGGCATACTATTTTTATATAAGAAAGTTGGACTTAACTAGGGAGCGGGCGCCGTACATAAGTTTTCCCATGCGGCGGCTTCCTTCCATCAATTATTTGCATGCATGCAACATTACACAAGCATGACATCATTAAATATTCTTTTCTTATAATGCACTTAAAAAGATTTATCTTTCAAACCGTTATCTCAATTAATGATCCGCTTTCACCATTGACTTTTTCACGACGAGATCTTCAAAACTAGATCCCATGTCGCTATGTTTCGATAACTTTTATTTTCAGCGGTACTTGCCAGATTATTATCTCTTACTTGTCGCATTATTTGTCACATAGTTCTCACATTAAATCAACTTGATTATCAGGCTTATGAATGTCGATATACCCCACTAAAAAACTTGATTCATTGTACTTGTGCTAGTTCATGCATTTACTTGTTTATTGTTAGTGCTATAATACCCACTTTTAGCTTCACATAACATTGCAATGCTTAACAAGTATAAAATTATTGCCCTAATAATTATGTATAATTTTTGTGACACTATACACTCGTAAGATAACAATTATGATGACATAAATGTGGCAACTAGGAACGACGAAAAAAAATCAATAAAACATGTCAACATGAGATCTTATTTTGAAGGTCTCGTCGAGACGAACCTAACAGTGAAGACGGATCTCCAATCAAATTATTAATTTGTGAGATAAATCATTTCTAAAATTCAAAAAGGCATTTAATTCGATGATGTAAGCATGTAATGAAAGATTTTTGCATGCGTATGGAGCCGCTGCATGAGAAAGCTATGGTGCGGCGCTTCTCTTTATAATTTCCCAAGAAAGTTTTTATTGGCCCTTAATGCCGCGACGAGCGGTACAAAAAAGAAGAGTTCACTCTGATTTTGAAGTAACTAGATGCACACAACATGTACTAAGCCATAATATTCTGGGAAGCGGAAATACATAACGTTATTTGACGCAAAAAGAAGAACATAAGCAAGCAATCTAAGACAGATTCAAAGACAACACCTTCCTTATTTAGAAAAAAAAACACCCTTAATCGCCCTCTCCATCTTAGTACATGCCATCACAAAAGAGCTCCCTCTACTCCAGACACCGTAGTACGTACACGGCATGTACGGAGCCATTGTGCACACAAGTAAATAACTACGTGTCAGTGAAAAAATATCTTCTATTTGTCAAAACTACATCATTCTTGCAAAACCATAATGCCCAAACCAAAGCCGCCACGTCTACTAAGATAAAAGATCTCGTATATTTATGCATACCCCATAGCCAATTACCAACCAAGTTTGGGATGCTCCGGGAGAATACAAATTATGTGCGACATGTATTATGGGCCATACAACATGTGTACTTGCAGTCAAATAATATGTGCTTAATTATCTCATCATGAAACTACATTGTGTAGTCCCCTACCAGGTTTTCTTTGCAAGATTTCCCCTTGTTAAGATGACCCTTCTACGTAAATAACATAAGGAAATATTAATCTATAGAGGAATTTTAAGATTATAGATCACCTTATTGCTAATAGGTGCATCAGTACACACAAGCACATGGTACAGTGAATTCAGATAATTTTCCATCTTGATGTAAAGTCCATCAAGATTCATATGTCCCATGCTCTAAATTAAGAACATTCATCCACCCCAGTCGATCCTTGCAGGCTACTAAGTTCTAATTGTGTCATGTTAGAAGCCGCAAATGGCTGCAAGTTACCCACCACCTCTACTATTATGACATGCTTATGACGCGGTACATGAAAAGGCCATGTATACTATGCACTAAGGTGAGGCATTTCCCAACCATGACCTGTGATAAAACTTAACATGTGAGTTGTCATTGGTAGTGAAGGTTCCAAACCAGAAAAGGTGTTGCCTCCTCATCATCAAACTAACCCTAAATTGGTAGCCCCTTAGATTTACCATGGATTTGTCTTACATCCCATATATTTATTGTGGAGTATATTATGCCTCAACTCACCTCATTAGGAAGCTTGAACAAACCATTCACTGAGAATGATGATATTTCGCCAATATATATATTGGATGCCTACGTCGCCTTGATTTTTTGGGCAACGGGGTTGGCATTGGCTGCTCCCGAGGGGGTTCACATGTCTAGATAGAACAAACGTTGTTGTAATAAACATTTCCAAAAAACTAGGTTACCAACAAAGCAATCAGCGAGGCATTCGGAGTAGTGGCGGAGCTTGGGTCGAACCATAGGAGGGACAAATAGGATGGGGGGACCTAAAGCAAGGTTGGGCTAGATTTAACTAGTTTTGTTGCAATTTACTGAGGATTAGTATGAGAAAATTTGATGGAAGGGGGGTGGTGGCCCAGGTTGGTCTCCGCTAAGATCCGCCACTGATTCGAAGACCACTGGATTTGAATGACAAGAAATGCTTATGCAAATGAGGTGCTAAATGGCCTCTTCAACATTAGTTGTGGGCAGAGGGTGCAAGAATAATTAATACCAACATTGAAGTTTTCTACTTCAACATATTTGACATATTAAACCTATCAAAAATAAGTATCCACACAAATTATTTCAACTTAATTTAATCACTAGGAAGAAAGACATCATGTAAATAATGAAATTAGAACCCCATAGAGGTGTTACGAAGCACCCATCTCTAGAGGACAAATGTGTCTCTTTCCCACTATGTAGACACTTTCATGTTCTCCCCTCAACGTGTTTCCTTTCCTAGTAATCTAGCACAAGTAGGTACAATTCTGTTATAGCGCACAAATTACCAGTGCTTGTTGACCTTTGACATTTTACATTTGTAATTCTCTTATCGTGGAATCTACTATATCTAAATAGGAGCACCCCACTACCTTATTTCTCTTGCCATGCAGCCTATCCACCTCATCACCTCATCACAATTGCCACATCTGCTTTATCTTTTTCCAATTAGCTTTCTGCGTTTTTATTTCGGCGCTTTGTTTCTTAACCATGCATCGTTTGAGTTACTTCCCAAGGCCCACTACACTGGGGCCGATCACACCGCTTCTCCACTTCAGTTTCTTTCCACAATCAATTCTCCTCGCCACCGTCCAGGGGGCGCGGCGTAGATTCCACACTCACGGGAGCCAATAGTCCCATGGCAAGGAGGATAGACTAGGACTGAATCTGATTCTATCAGAAGTATTATCCCTCTCTCTGGACTGTTATGATGCCCTCTAAGTACTCATCTCAATCAATCTGTTTGCAACTTCCTGTGTTTGACTGATGAGCTCGCGAACTAGACAAGGGCTAACAAGAATAAGATCAACCAGTTGATCCCAAGAGCGAGGGAGCGAGATTAAAGACGTTTTAGGCTTTGTGGTCTGTTGCCTGACTACAGTTCGTATGTCGATTACTTTTGAGTTACACCCTGTACGTACTAGCCCTTCTTGATGAATGAAAAGCCAGTCTTGAATTTTCGTCACAAATAAATCAAATTTGTTTGGAGGATTAAATCTTCTTTGCAGAGAGAGATTACCTCGGAACATCACCGAAACTAAAATGAAATGAAACTAATGTTTATAATGTGTAGAACAAGGTATTCAAACGTCACCTATTCACCTATTGTGCCCTGATCGGCCCAATGTTTATACCAATCTGAAAACCATAAACCCCGCAAGAACATAGACACTACACCTAATACTTGATATACTTGATAGTGTTGACAAACTAGAATTTACTCAGACCAACCTCTTTCTATTCTAACTAATGTTCTATGCATATTCTGTAGGTGAAATTCGTCATTAATGCTATTGGATGACATGGAGATAGTTAAAGACATATTAAAAATTTAGACCCGGACTGGTCATACATGTTTAAAATTTACCTCTTGCAAGGAACACATCTAATTCAACGTATAAAGGTAACTGTGGTCATTGTTTCACTTGCACCCAACATTATGCATCGTTCAATTATATTATCATTATTTATCATTTCTTTATGCATGGAATATTCTGTATGGTCAAGCTTTTTTGGTCTATGCTTTATGGTTGAAGTTATTGCCAATATAATCCTCACACTAGACATTAGTTGTGCTATAGGAGGAATAGGCGGAGATGTCTCTTCACTCTATTGAGGTGGAGCATATGAGACTATCAAGTGGGAACTGTCCATGAGTGTCTGCAAAGGACAATATTCTGTATTTTGCTACCATAGTCTCGGTATGTTTTTGCTCTCTTCTTTTGTAGGATTCCTTTAGATTAACTATAATGCACATCGATATGTAGGAAACACTTCAGCTATCTATTATATCGCTATGTTTCTAATGATATCTAATTTATACTTTTCTTACTTGCCAGCTTACTATTCACATTCTATATTCACGGTCATGATATTCGTGTGTTCTCTTTCTTTTGCAATACTACATGAAGATAGCATATTTAAGTTCAGATATGCATATGGCGAAAACATTTACTTCTTAGTTTTCTGCGGTAATTATTGTGATGAAACATGCCATGTTTCTTCTCTTATGTCTGGATCAAAATCAATTGTGGACGGGCCAGTTTCATAATTATCATGTACCATAATAGAAGGATCAAACATATGCTTCTGCCCAGAATTTGAAATCATTGGCTCAGTGAACTGCAGTCCTTTCAATAACTATTTATGATTGTATGATACCTATTATCATTTTTTATGTACTACTTTCGGAGTGAAATTCAAGTTAATTTCTGGACAAGGATTTGTTTTTATTAGTAGGCGGGGTGTATCTTCACTCTCTTGAGGTGGAGCATCTAAGGTTATCCTGTCACCGGAATTGCTATGTGTTTGCTTGCTTCTTCTATATGATTCCTTTAGATGAACTGATAGTTCACACCAATGCATAGAACAAATTCCATTTATTAATTATATCGCTATGTTTCATCGGTTATCTAATTAATGATATTCTCCATGCAAGCTTATCCTTTTCCTAAATTTCTACAAATTATTTTCCTAAATTTCTACAAATTCCCGCAGCAACGTGTGGGGTATCAACTAGTATAGCTAAATGGCTATGCAAAGGAGACTGGAAGAGATGCATAATTGCTTCAATGTTCATGGATTAGCACCACGAGAATAACCTCGCACATGGAGTGATGCAATACAAGTGTTTAGGGGATAACATGAATGTACAAAAGGAAAGGAAAGTGATATATAGAGACGAGTTATGGTTCAAGTTGCACATAAGAAGGATAGAAGGTTAATATAATTTTTGTTTACGACCTACCTCTATGTTTTTGCATTGGCTAAATTATGTGAACAAAATAAGGTATGTGTTTTTAGGTTGCATTCAATGCTAAGCACACAATTCTTCCATGTTCTACAAATTTCAAATGGGTCTACCTAATATGTGGAGAAGGTAAGTGCAATGGTTCATATGTTCTTGGAGGAGCATGACAAGAATCGGAGTGGGAAAATGAAGTATTATGTTGCACAGAATGATTTCTAAAGTCAAGGCAAGTGGAAAATAAAGGATGGACATGGCGTCTAGGATTTCGTGACACAAGAGCAAGAAAAGTATGATTGGCTGCCAACATGCTAGTAGATCTTGCGAAAATAGAAAGATGTTGGTAAACAGGTAACGTGGGTTTGACTACTAAATGTATAAACATAAACTAGTGATATGTCTATACATAGTATATAGTGTTGGAAATATGCCCTAGAGGCAATAATAAATTACTTATTATATTTATTTGTTCATGATAATCGTTTATTATCCATGCTATAATTGTATTGATTGGAAACACAATACTTGTGTGGATACATAGACAAAACACTGTCCCTAGTAAGCCTCTAATTGACTATCTCGTTGATCAAAGATGGTCAAGGTTTCCTGACCATAGGCAAGTGTTGTTACTTGATAGCGGGATCACATCATTAGGATAAGCATGTGATGGACAAGACCCAAACTATAAACGTAGCATATTGATCGTGTCGTTTTATTGCTATAGTTTTCTGCGTGTCAAGTATTTGTTCCTATGACCATGAGATCATATAACTCACTGGCACCGGAGGAATCCTTGTGTGTATCAAACGTCACAATGTAACTAGGTGACTATAAAGATGCTCTACAGGTATCTCCAAAGGTGTTCGTTGAGTTAGTATGGATCAAGACTGGGATTTGTCACTCCGTGTGACGGAGAGGTATCTCGGGGCCCACTCGGTAATACAACATCACGCACAAGCCTTGCAAGCAATGTGACTTAGTGTAAGTCACGGGATCTTGTATTACGGAACGAGTAAAGAGACTTGTCGGTAAACGAGATTGAAATAGGTATGCGGATACTAACGATCGAATCTCGGGCAAGTAACATACCGAAGGACAAAGGGAATGACATACGGGATTATATAAATCCTTAACACTGAGGTTCAACCGATAAGATCTTCGGAGAATATGTAGGATCCAATATGGGCATCCAGGTCCCGTTATTGGATATTGACCGAGGAGTCTCTCGGGTCATGTCTACATAGTTCTCGAACCCGCAGGGTCTGCACACTTAAGGTTCGACGATGTTTTCGGTATAGTTGAGTTATAGGTGTTGGTAACCGAAAGTTGTTCAGAGTCCTGGATGATATCCAGGACGTCACGAGGAGCTCCGGAATGGTTCGGAGGTAAAGATTGATATATAGGAAGTCCTGTTTTGGTCACCAGAAAAGTTTCGGGCTTATCGGTAATGTACCGGGAGTGCCGGGAGGGGTGCCGGGGACCATCGGGAGGGGCGTCACGCCCCAAGGGGTCTCATGGGCTATGGGAAGAGATAAACCAGCCCCTGGTGGGCTGGAATAAGTTCCCACTAAGGCCCATAAGGTTTGAGAAGGAAAAAAACACAAGGTGGAAAGAGTTTCCAAGTGGGAAGGTGGAATCCTACTCCAAGTAGGATTGGAGTAGGACTCCTCCACCTCCAATTTCGGAAAAACCTTGAGGGTTTGAGGCTGCCTCCTCCCCTCCATCCCTCCTATATATACTAGAGGTATTGGGGGTTTTTGAGACACAACTTTGCCACGGCAGCCCGACCACATACCTCCACGGTTTTTCCTCTAGATCGTATTTCTGTGGAGCTCGGGCGGAGCCCTGCTGGGATAGATCACCACCAACCTCCGGAGCGCCGTCACGCTGCCGGAGAACTCATCTACCTCTCCATCTCTCTTGCTGGATCAAGAAGGCCGAGATCATCGTCGAGTTGTACGTGTGCTGAACGCGGAGGTGCCGTCCATTTGGTACTAGATCGGAACGGATCGTGAGATGGATCGCAAGACAGTTCGTGCAACGGATCGCGAGACGGTTCGTGGCACGGATCGCGGACGGATCGTGGGACGGATCACGAGACGGTTCGTGGGACGGTTCGCGGGGAGGATCGAGGGACGTGAGGACGTTCCACTACATCAACCGCGTTTCTTAACGCTTCCTGTTGTGCGATCTACAAGAGTACGTAGATCCAAATTACCTCTCGTAGATGGACATCACCATGATAGATCTTCGTGCGCGTAGGAAAATTTTTGTTTCCCATGCGACGTTCCCCAACATATAGATAGTAGATCTATATTGCATGGATAGAGTGACCTCGGTTATGTTTGTTTATTACCTTGTTTTTAATTAATGCCTAACTTTCATGCTTGGATATTAAAATGGTTTGTAAAAATAATATGTGACGGGAGCGAGGGTTTCATCCCCTGTAAGACGCTTGAACACCATTTACTGAGAAGTGTGGCATTTTCAACCACCTCATCTTGGATGCCTAAGGCACCTTGATCCTTGGGAAAACATGATAACCACTCATCATGGGGTTGGTACTCCTAAAATAGAAAAACAACAATAAAATGAAGCGGGTTAAAGGGGGTCTATGCTATACACAATATAATGAGTAAGGTCTTGTGAGAAATCGAATTTGAGGATTAGTATATTAGATTTAGTCCCTTTTATCGCACCGACCCTGAAGGCTTGATACCTTTGAAAATGAAAATATTGCGCACCTTCCAAATATGCCAAGTTGTTGTTATAGAAAATATTGCGCACCGACCCTGAAGGCTTGTTTGAAGATATGTCAAACAAGAAATGGGGAATGAAAAATGACGTGCTCAATGCTCACTTCAGCCATACCAGGAAGATGACAGAAGAATATTTGTTACCACAAGTTTCTATGCTTTAGTATATTTCATGTATTTAACCTATTAGAAAGAAGGAGCCATGGAAATATTTTCAACTTCAACATGGCCCTTGGAAGAAAGACTCAAGGACAAGGTTAGAAAGCGCGCAAATAAGTACCCGTCATTCTACAAAGGGCAAATGCATCCCTTTCTGACTATTGAGATGATTTTTTAGTCAATCCTCCATGTGTTTCCATCTCTAGTGGTCAAGCAAAGGTAGACACATTTCCATTATGTAGAAGAAATACCATTTATTATTGTCCTTTGATATTTTCTCTTCTTATGGAATACATGTAAATAGAGGTGCAACATAAAATGAAAAGGTGTAGGGTTTCTTAAATGTTCGTGGTCGTGCACCATGATATAATAGGATGATAAATGGAGTGTGAATATATCACCGATAAGGGGGTAGGGTGAATGTGTACAAAAGGAAAGAAAAGTGGCATGCACGTGTTGAGTTATGGCTAGAGCTGCAAGCAACAAGGAGACAAGGTGGATCCTATACTTTTAGTTTACCAAGTAGATCTATGTTTTCACATTAATAAATGGTGTTGTCCGAAGAATCCATGCATTAGGTTGCTTAAAAACTAAGCATGAGATATGTACATGCTTTACAAATTTCACATGGGTCAGCTTAAAATGTGGATAAGGTAACGGTGGTTCACATGTTTTTTGAGAAGCGTTACTAGAATGAGAGTAGGTAGATGACATGGATCAATAACATTCGTGGAAAGGGCTCAATAGGGTTAGACATTTAATGTGGATTGGCCGCTAGAGGTAACATGACAGACAAATCAAGCAACACAAGATTTGCGCTCCCTAAATGTTTGAGCTGCCAAAATGATGTGCCAAAGATGAATTATGTATTGTTTCTATCCAGAATTTAATTAATGTCTATCGTGCAATCCTTTCATATTTTCAAATTGAAATGGGATGTAACAATAATGTGGTGAGGGGAGTGATACCAAGTTTCTAGGTAATGGCAAATTAATGTTAGGCAACATGACTTCTTGGTGACGCTAAAGGGACAAGGTGAATACACCTAGTTAATTTGATATTTTCTTATTTGTTGTTGTTGGTCCATAATGATGCATAGAAATGAGTCAATGGGCTACGCTTAAAATTATACTAACAACTAAAGTCAAGGGAATGGATAAATTAATCATAAACAATACAAGTTTTGGTTGGTGAAAAGGAGGGGAGGTGATATGGTTTGTTCTTTGGTTCGGTTGTTGGGGGTGGGGGTGCATGCGTCGGAGCAGAACTGGAGGTGGGGGTTAGAGGGATGTGTGATCATTTAGGGGATAGCGGGGAGGCGAGGCGCGTGTTGCAGCGCTGGCGGCACAAGGAAGGGGAGCATGCAATCAGCCGGTGTTGTTCGGCAGTTGATCACGTGCATTAAATCTTTTCATGGGTGTGTTTGTGTGTGGGGGAGGGGGGAGGGGGAGGTTGAAGAAGATCACCCAGCCGTCTATTTCACATCTAATGGTTCTGATATTCGACTCACACAGTTGGACAAATTTAGGTACCCGTTAAATAGGTGCTCCCTTTCATTCAATTTAATGTAACCATAGCCATGACATGGTCCATCAGAGGGATAGCAAAGGAGATGTCGGGTAGGAAGTGAGAGGTCATGGTATGGTCTGGCAGGCTATATGGTGGCCAGCGGGCGGCCAGGTGACGCTTTCTAAGCCGGATTGTGCATGCCTATGGCGTACCATGCGTCAAGTCATAGAGGAAGAAAGGATGGGTGTAGTTCGGGAGGGGGGCACATCGTGGAATTGTGAAGGTGAGGCTAACGCGACGGGTGGCCGACTTTGTTGAAACATGATAGATCATGTCGGCTAGTGCACTGGAGGCGAAGGAACATGCAGGGGAAGGCAATGCATATGCCAGTAGCAGCCAACACCCAGTGATCTCACCAGGTATGACTGTCAGGTTGGTTCTTGATGACTATAATCATAACCAATATTCATGCTAAGCTAGAAATGATAAATGTTTATTGCTTCGTTGTATGGCAATGTACTTGTAAACGAAATCACTGTATTGTATAGAAAAGAAGAGAAACATGTTTTAAAGAAACCAACAATTTTACAACATTTTTTAAAGCAACTAACCACCAATTATATTTATTAGATCTTCTGCGGCAGTCGTCTGCACACAAAAAATACTTTCAACGTCATTAGATAAACAAGGTATGTCAATAAGCCAAATACATAATCACTCGCGAAAAAGAAAGCAAATAAAATAATCACATGATAATAATTGACTACTTGCATGAAATAAAGACTTGAAGCAATCCAAGCATTTAGCTACACAAATCACCATCAGAAGAAAGAATCATGCAACACAATTAACTACTTGTATAAGAAATAATGCGTATGTTTCAATTGTTTTCAAGAGAGGGCCGGTTCTTTTGAGCTGCTTCAGAAGGTTTGGATAATTAACCACGAAAGAAATCGATTTGGCATGGGAAATGTTTTGAGGGTCTTGGAGAATTCTAGTGTAATCCAAAATCATGGAGAAAAAAAATAGATTCTCTCGGTTCTGGACACCCCCTCAAAATAAAATATTTCGCTTTAGGTGAATACCCCTATTTGTGTAGCCATTTATATGCAAATTGCCAATGGCCGCCCTTGCATATGCCTCAGAAGAAAAAGCTTCACGCCAATATTGTCTCTCGCCCGCGCCTCGATCACCGACAGCTTCCTTTTCATTTATCCATTTGCATAGTTAACATGAATTCTGCACACTGTGATGCATTTGCATGATAGAATTAGCAAGAGCCATGCTAAAAAGAAAGGGATTGTTCATTGATGACTACTCATGCTTTCTTTGCGAAGAAACTTTGTTGTATCTGCTCTGGATTGCAACTTTCCTATTAGCTGCTAGAACACACACATCCCAAACAAAAAGAAAGGAACTCCGGTCTATTCAAATACTATGCTTGCAATGGAAATGATTCGCAAACCTATAAGAGAAACTCTTGTTGGGGAACGTTGCATGGGAAACAAAAAAATTCCTACGCACACGAAGACCTATCATGGTGATGTTCATCTATTAGAGGAAGATCGGATCCACATACCCTTGTAGATCGCTAAGCGGGAAGCGTTAAGAAACGTGGTTGATGTAGTGGAACAACTTCGTGATTCAAATCACCGTCGCCCCACGATCCATTCCGATCTAGCGCCGAATGGACGGCACCTCCGCATTCAGCACACGTACATCTCGATGACGATCTCCGCCTTCTTGATCCAGCAAGAGAGACGGGGAAGTAGATGAGTTTTCCGGCAGCGTGACGGCATGCCGGTGATGGTGATGATCTATTCTTGCACGGCTCTGCCCGAGCTCCGCAGAAAACCGATCTAGAGGAAGAACTACGAAGTAGAGGTTTAGGGTTGCACGTGGAAAAGTTGTGTCTCAAAAGAGCCCTAAACCTGAAGTATATATAGGAGGAGCCAAGGGGTGGTGTGATAGCCTGGCTTATTAGGGATGATAAACTACTCATATCAATAAGGAATTCCTTCTTTTCCGGGAGCCTATTCAGACAGAACTCCCAGGTTAAGCGTGCTCGACTTGGAGTAGTTCTAGGATGGGTGACCGACCGGAAAGTTGTTCTTGTTGGAAATATGCCCTAGAGGCAATAATAAATTAGTTATTATTATATTTCTTAGTTCATGATAATCGTTTATTATCCATGCTATAATTGTATTGATTGGAAACACAATACTTGTGTGGATACATAGACAAAACATTGTCCCTAGTAAGCCTCTAGTTGACTAGCTCGTTGATCAAAGATGGTCAAGGTTTCCTGGCCATAGGCAAGTGTTGTTACTTGATAACGGGATCACATCATTAGGAGAATCATGTGATGGACTAGACCCAAACTAATAGACGTAGCATGTTGATCGTGTCATTTTGTTGCTACTGTTTTCTGCGTGTCAAGTATTTGTTCCTATGACCATGAGATCATATAACTCACTGACACCGGAGGAATGCTTTGTGTGTATCAAACGTCGCAACGTAACTGGGTGACTATAAAGATGCTCTACAGGTATCTCCGAAGGTGTTAGTTGAGTTAGTATGGATCAAGACTGGGATTTGTCACTCCGTGTGACGGAGAGGTATCTCGGGGCCCACTCGGTAATACAACATCACACACAAGCCTTGCAAGCAATGTGACTTAGTGTAAGTTGCGGGATCTTGTATTACGGAACGAGTAAAGAGACTTGCCGGTAAACGAGATTGAAATAGGTATGCGGATACTGACGATCGAATCTTGGGCAAGTAACATACCGAAGGACAAAGGGAATGACATACGGGATTAAATGAATCCTTGGCACTGAGGTTCAAACGATAAGATCTTCGTAGAATATGTAGGATCCAATATGGGCATCCAGGTCCCGCTATTGGATATTGACCGAGGAGTCTCTCGGGTCATGTCTACATAGTTCTCGAACCCGCAGGGTCTGCACACTTAAGGTTCGACGTTGTTTTATGCGTATTTGAGTTATATGGTTGGTTACCGAATGTTGTTCGGAGTCCCGGATGAGATCACGGACGTCACGAGGGTTTCCGGAATGGTCCGGAAACGAAGATTGATATATAGGATGACCTCATTTGGTTACCGGAAGGTTTTCGTGCATTACCGGAAAAGTTTCGGGCTCATCGGTAGTGTACCGGGAGTGCCGGGAGGGGTGCCAGGGACCATCGGGAGGGGTGTCACGCCCCAAGGGGTCTCATGGGCTATGGGAAGAGATAAACCAGCCCCTAGTGGGCTGGAATAAGTTCCCACTAAGGCCCATAAGGTTTGAGAAGGAAAAAACACAAGGTGGAAAGAGTTTCCAAGTGGGAAGGTGGAATCCTACTCCAAGTAGGATTGGAGTAGGACTCCTCCACCTCCAATTTCGGCCAAACCTTTAGGTTTTGAGGCTGCCTCCTCCCCTCCCTCCCACCTATATATACGGAGGTTTTAGGGCTGATTTGAGACGACTTTTCTCACGGCTGCCCGACCACATACCTCCATAGTTTTTCCTCTAGATCGCGTTTCTGCGGAGCTCGGGCGGAGCCCTGCTGAGACAAGATCATCACCAACCTCCGGAGCGCCATCACGCTGCCGGAGAACTCTTCTACCTCTCCGTCTCTCTTGCTGGATCAAGAAGGCCGAGATCATCGTCGAGCTGTATGTGTGCTGAACGCGGAGGTGCCGTCCGTTCGGTACTAGATCGTGGGACTGATCGCGGGATTGTTCGCGGGGCGGATCGAGGGACGTGAGGACGTTCCACTACATCAACCGCGTTCACTAACGCTTCTGCTGTACGATCTACAAGGGTACGTAGATCACTCATCCCCTCTCGTAGATGGACATCACCATGATAGGTCTTCGTGCGCGTAGGAAAATTTTTGTTTCCCATGCGACGTTCCCCAACAGTGGCATCATGAGCTAGGTTCATGCGTAGATGTCTTCTCGAGTAGAACACAAAAGTTTTTGTGGGCGGTGATGTGCGTTTTGCTGCCCTCCTTAGTCTTTTCTTGATTCCGCGGTATTGTTGGATTGAAGCGGCTTGGACCGACATTACTCGTACGCTTACGAGAGACTGGTTTCATCGCTACGAGTAACCCCGTTGCTCAAAGATGACTGGCAAGTGTCGGTTTCTCCAACTTTAGTTGAATCGGATTTGACCGAGGAGGTCCTTGGATGAGGTTAAATAGCAACTCATATATCTCCGTTGTGGTGTTTGCGTAAGTAAGATGCGATCCTACTAGATACCCATGGTCACCACGTAAAACATGCAACAACAAAATTAGAGGACGTCTAACTTGTTTTTGCAGGGTATGCTTGTGATGTGATATGGCCAACGATGTGATGTGATATATTGGATGTATGAGATGATCATGTTGTAATAGTAAATATCGACTTGCACGTCGATGGTACGGCAACCGGCAGGAGCCATAGGGTTGTCTTTATACTAACGTTTGTGCTTGCAGATGCGTTTACTATTTTGCTAGGATGTAGCTTTAGTAGTAATAGCATGAGTAGCACGACAACCCCGATGGCAACACGTTGATGGAGATCATGGTGTGGCGCCGGTGACAAGAAGATCGTGTCGGTGCTTTGATGATGGAGATCAAGAAGCACGTGATGATGGCCATATCATGTCACTTATGAATTGCATGTGATGTTAATCCTTTTATGCACCTTATTTTGCTTAGAACGACGGTAGCATTATGAGGTGATCTCTCACTAAAATTTCAAGACGAAATTGTGTTCTCCCCGACTGTGCACCGTTGCTACAGTTCGTCGTTTCGAGATACCACGTGATCGGGTGTGATAGACTCAACGTTCACATACAATGGGTGCAAAATAGTTGCGCACGCGGAACACTCGGGTTAAGCTTGACGAGCCTAGCATGTGCAGACATGGCCTCGGAAGACATGAGACCGAAAGGTCGAGCATGAATCGTATAGTTGATATGATTAGCATAGAGATGCTTACCACTGAAACTATTCTCGACTCACGTGATGATCGGACTTGAGATAGTGGATTTGGATCATGTACCACTCAAATGACTAGAGAGATGTACTTTTGAGTGGGAGTTCTTAAGTAATATGATTAATTGAACTAATTGTCATGAACATAGTCTAATGGTCTTTGCGAATTACGATGTAGCTTGCGCTATAGCTCTACTGTTTTTATATGTTCCTAGAGAAAATTTAGTTGAAAATTGATAGTAGCAAAACTTTGCAGACTGGGTCTGTAAAACCGAGGATTGTCCTCGTTGCTGCGCAGAAGGATTATGTCCTTAATGCACCACTCGGTGTGCTGCACCTCGAGCGTCGTCTGTGGATGCTATGAACATCCGACATACACGTTTCTGATGACTACACGATAGTTCAGTGCAAAATACTTAATGTCTTAGAAGCAAGGCGCCGAAAACGTTGTAAAACGTCACGGAACATAAGTGATGTTCTAAACAGATGAAATTGTGATTTCATGCTTGTGCCCTTGTTAAGAGGTACGAGACCTCCGACAAGATTCTTTGTCCACAAAGTAAAGGAGAAAGGCTCAATCGTTGAGCGTGTGCTCAGATTGTCTGAGTACGACAATCGCTTGAATCAAGTGGGAGTTAATCTTCCAGATGAGATAGTGATAGTTCTCCAAAGTCACTGCCACCAAGCTGTGAGAGCTTCGTGATGAACTATAACATATCAAGGATACATACAATGATCCTTGAGCGATTCGCGATGTTTGACACTACGAAAGTAGAAATCTAGAAGGAGCATCAATAGTTGATGGTTTGTAAAACCACTAAGTTTCAAGAAAGGCAAGGGCTAGAAGGGATACTTCGTGAAACGGCAAAACAGTTGCTGCACTAATGAAGAGACCCAAGATTAAACCCAAACCCGAGACTAAGTGCTTCTGTAATGAGGGGAACAGTCACTGAGGCGGAGCAACTCTAGATACTTGGTTTATAAGAAGGCTGGCAAAAGTCAAGAGAAGTATATTAGATATACATGATGTTGATGTGTACTTTACTAGTACTCCTAGTAGCATGAGGGTATTGGATACCGGTTCGGTTGCTAAGTGATTAGTAACACGAAATGAAAGCTACGGCATAAACGTAGACTAGCTAAAGGCGACGTGACGATACGTGTTGGAAGTGTTTCCAAGGTTGATATGATCAAACGTCGCACGCTCCCTCTACCATCGGGATTGGTGTTAAACCTAAATAATTGTTATTTGGTGCTTGCGTTAAACATGAACATGATTGGATCGTGTTTATTGCAATACGATCATTCATTTAAAGAGAATAATGGTTACTCTATTTTCTTGAATAATCACCTTCAATGGTTTATTGAATCTCGATCGTAGTGTTACACATGTTCATAATATTGGTGCCAAAAAGATACGAGTTAATGATGATAGTACTACTTACTTGTGGCACTGCCGCTTGAGTCATGTTAGTATAAATTGCATAAAGAGGCTCCATGCTGATGGATCTTTGTACTCACCTGATTTTGAATCACTAGTGACATGCAAATCATACCACATGAGCAAGGCCTTGTTTTCATTGAGATGAAATAAGATAGTAACTTGTTGGAAGTGATACATTTTGATGTATGCAGTCCAATGGGTGCTGAGGCACGCAGTGGATATCATTATGTTCTTACTTCACTGACGATTTGAGTAGATACAGGAGTATTTACTTAATGAATCACAAGTCTGAAATGTTGAAAAGTTCAATTCCGTTTCAGAGTGAAGTTCGTCGTAACAAGAGGATAAACTGTCTACGGTATGATCATGGAAATGAATATCTGAGTTACGAGTTTTGGTACGCAGTTAAGACAATGTGGAAATTGTTTCGCAGTTCATGCCACTTGGAACATCATAGTGTGATGATGTGTCTGAACGTCATAGCCACGCACTATTTGGTATGGTGCATACTATGATGTCTCTTATCGAATTACCACTATCGTTTATGGGTCATGCATTAGAGACAACCGCACTCACTTTAAATAGGGCACCGCGTATTTCCGTTGAGATGACACGGTATAGACTGAGGTTTAGAGAAATCTAAACTGTCGTTTCTTAAAAGTTTGGGGCTTCGACACTTATGTGAAAAAGTTTCAGTCTGATAAGCTCGAACCCAAAGCGGATAAATACATCTTCATAGGATATCCAAAACAGTTGGGTACATCTCCTATCTCAGATCCGAAAGCAAAGTGTTTGTTTCTAGAAACGGATCCTTTCTCGAGGAAAGGTTTCTCTCGAAAGAATTGAGTGGGAGGGTGGTAGAACTTGATGAGGTTATTGAACCATCACTTCAACCAGTGTGTAGCAGGGCGCAGGAAGTTGTTCCTGTGGCGCCTACACCAATTGAAGTGGAAGCTGATGATGGTGATCATCGAGCATCGGATCAAGTTACTACAAGCCTCGTAGGTTGACAAGGTCGCGCACTACTACAGAGTGGTACGGTAACCCTGTCTTGGAGGTTATGTTGTTGAGCAACAGTGAACCTACGAGTTATGGAGAAAGCGATGGTGGGCCCAGATTCCGACAAATGGCTGGAAGCCATGAAATCCGAGAGAGGATCCATGTATGAAAACAAAGTGTAGACTTTGGAAGAACTACTTGATGGTCAGAGGACTATTGAGTAAATATGGGTCTTTAAAAGGAAGACAGACGATGATGGTGATAAGTCATTATTAAGAAAAGCTCGACTTGTCGCAAAGATGTTTCCGACAAGATCAAACTGTTGACTATGATGAGTCTTTCTCACTCGTAGCGATGCTAAAGGTCTGTTAGAATTATGTTAGTTGTTGATGCATTATTTATGAAATATTGCACATGGATGTCAAAACATTGTTTTCTCAACGGTTTCCTTGAGCAAACATTGTATGTGATACAACGAGAAGGTTTTGTCGATCCTAAAGATACTAGCAAGGATGCAAGCTCCAGTGATCCTTCAATGGACTGGTGCAAGCATCTCGGAGTTGGAATATACACTTTGATGAGATGATCAAAGATTTTGGGTTTGTACAAGGTTTATGAGAAACTTGTATTTCCAAAGAAGTGAGTGGGAGCACTATAGAATTTCTGATAGGTATATGTGGTTGACATATTGTGGATCAGAAGTAATGTAGAATTTCTGTAAAGCATACAAGGTTGTTTGAAAGGAGTTTTCAAAGGAATACCTGGATTGCGCTACTTGAACGTTGAGCACCAAAGATCTATGGAGATAGATCAAAAGCGCTTAATGAAAGTTTCAATAAGATGCATGCCTTGACAAGTTTTTGAATGAGTTCAAAATAGATCAGCAAAGAAGGAGTTCTTGGTTGCGTTGTGAGGTGTGAATTTGAGTAAGACTCAAAACCCGACCACGGCAGAATAAAAGGAATAGACGAAGGTCGTCTTCTATGCCTTAGTCGTAGAATCTAAATTATGCCATGCTGTGTACCGCACCTGATGTGTGCCTTGACTCAAAGTATGTTGAAAGGTACAGAGAGTGATCCATGATTGAATCACTAGCAGCGGTCGAAATTTATCCTTAGTAACTAATGGACTAAGGAACTTTTCTCGATTATGGAGGTGGTTAAAGAGTTTGTCGTAAAGGGTTACGTCAATGCAAGCTTTGACACTAATGCGAATAACTATGAGTAGTGAAACGGATTCGTATAGTAGAGTAGATATTTGGAGCTTTTCCGAATAGCACGTAGTAGCAGCATCTATAAAATGACATAAAGATTTGTAAAGAACGCACGGATCTGAAAGTTTCAGAACCGTTGACTAAAACCTCTCTCACGAGCAAGACGTGATCAGACCCCATAACTATATGGGTGTTGGATTCGTTGGAATCACATGGTGATGTGAACTAGATTATTGACTCTAGTGCAAGTGGGAGACTGTTGGAAATATGCCCTAGAGGCAATAATAAATTAGTTATTATTATATTTCTTAGTTCATGATAATCGTTTATTATCCATGCTATAATTGTATTGATTGGAAACACAATACTTGTGTGGATACATAGACAAAACATTGTCCCTAGTAAGCCTCTAGTTGACTAGCTCGTTGATCAAAGATGGTCAAGGTTTCCTGGCCATAGGCAAGTGTTGTTACTTGATAACGGGATCACATCATTAGGAGAATCATGTGATGGACTAGACCCAAACTAATAGACGTAGCATGTTGATCGTGTCATTTTGTTGCTACTGTTTTCTGCGTGTCAAGTATTTGTTCCTATGACCATGAGATCATATAACTCACTGACACCGGAGGAATGCTTTGTGTGTATCAAACGTCGCAACGTAACTGGGTGACTATAAAGATGCTCTACAGGTATCTCCGAAGGTGTTAGTTGAGTTAGTATGGATCAAGACTGGGATTTGTCACTCCGTGTGACGGAGAGGTATCTCGGGGCCCACTCGGTAATACAACATCACACACAAGCCTTGCAAGCAATGTGACTTAGTGTAAGTTGCGGGATCTTGTATTACGGAACGAGTAAAGAGACTTGCCGGTAAACGAGATTGAAATAGGTATGCGGATACTGACGATCGAATCTTGGGCAAGTAACATACCGAAGGACAAAGGGAATGACATACGGGATTAAATGAATCCTTGGCACTGAGGTTCAAACGATAAGATCTTCGTAGAATATGTAGGATCCAATATGGGCATCCAGGTCCCGCTATTGGATATTGACCGAGGAGTCTCTCGGGTCATGTCTACATAGTTCTCGAACCCGCAGGGTCTGCACACTTAAGGTTCGACGTTGTTTTATGCGTATTTGAGTTATATGGTTGGTTACCGAATGTTGTTCGGAGTCCCGGATGAGATCACGGACGTCACGAGGGTTTCCGGAATGGTCCGGAAACGAAGATTGATATATAGGATGACCTCATTTGGTTACCGGAAGGTTTTCGTGCATTACCGGAAAAGTTTCGGGCTCATCGGTAGTGTACCGGGAGTGCCGGGAGGGGTGCCAGGGACCATCGGGAGGGGTGTCACGCCCCAAGGGGTCTCATGGGCTATGGGAAGAGATAAACCAGCCCCTAGTGGGCTGGAATAAGTTCCCACTAAGGCCCATAAGGTTTGAGAAGGAAAAAACACAAGGTGGAAAGAGTTTCCAAGTGGGAAGGTGGAATCCTACTCCAAGTAGGATTGGAGTAGGACTCCTCCACCTCCAATTTCGGCCAAACCTTTAGGTTTTGAGGCTGCCTCCTCCCCTCCCTCCCACCTATATATATGGAGGTTTTAGGGCTGATTTGAGACGACTTTTCTCACGGCTGCCCGACCACATACCTCCATAGTTTTTCCTCTAGATCGCGTTTCTGCGGAGCTCGGGCGGAGCCCTGCTGAGACAAGATCATCACCAACCTCCGGAGCGCCGTCACGCTGCCGGAGAACTCTTCTACCTCTCCGTCTCTCTTGCTGGATCAAGAAGGCCGAGATCATCGTCGAGCTGTATGTGTGCTGAACGCGGAGGTGCCGTCCGTTCGGTACTAGATCGTGGGACTGATCGCGGGATTGTTCGCGGGGCGGATCGAGGGACGTGAGGACGTTCCACTACATCAACCGCGTTCACTAACGCTTCTGCTGTACGATCTACAAGGGTACGTAGATCACTCATCCCCTCTCGTAGATGGACATCACCATGATAGGTCTTCGTGCGCGTAGGAAAATTTTTGTTTCCCATGCGACGTTCCCCAACAGTTCTCGGGTGCGCATGAGTGAGGACAAAGTGCGTAGAAAAGACTAGTATTGATATGTGGGGACAGTCTAGATCCCCGGGTGGGCCCCTCCCGGTAAAAACCCGGAACCCATTCGTCACTCCCGGTACACTGCCGGTAATGCCCGAAATCTTTCCGGAGGCCAAATGAAACAATCCTATATATCAATCTTTGTTTTCGGACCATTCCAGAAACCCTCGTGACGTCCGTGATCTCATCCGGGACTCCGAACAACCTTCGGTCACCAACACCTATAACTCAACTATATCGAAACGTCACCGAACCTTAAGTGTGCAAACCCTGCGGGTTCGAGAACTATGAAAACATGACCTGAGACACTCACCGGTCAATATCCAACAGCGGGACCTGGATGTCCATATTGGATCCTACATATTCTATGAAGATCTTATCGGTTGAACCTCTGTGCCAAGGCCAAAATCTTTCCGGAGGCCAAATGAAACAATCCTGTATATCAATCTTTGTTTTCGGACCATTCCAGAAACCCTCGTGACGTCCGTGATCTCATCCGGGACTCCGAACAACCTTCGGTCACCAACACCTATAACTCAACTATATCGAAACGTCACCGACCCTTAAGTGTGCAAACCCTGCGGGTTCGAGAACTATGAAAACATGACCTGAGACACTCACCGGTCAATATCCAACAGCGGGACCTGGATGTCCATATTGGATCCTACATATTCTATGAAGATCTTATCGGTTGAACCTCTGTGCCAAGGATTCATATAATCACGTATACCATTCCTTTTGTCCTTTGGTATGTTACTTGCCCGAGATTTGATCGTCGATATCCCTATACCTATTTCAATCTCGTTACCGGCAAGTCTCTTTACTCGTTCCGTAATACAAGATCCCATGACTAACACATTAGCCAATTGCTTGCAAGGCTTATGTGTGATGTTGTATTACCGAGTGGGCCCCGAGATACCTCTCCGTAACACGGAGTGACAAATCTCAGTCTTGATCCATGCTAACTCAACGGACACCTTCAGAGATACCTGTAGAGCACCTTTATAGTCACCTAGTAACGTTACGACGTTTGATACACACAAGGTATTCCTCCTGTGTCAGTGAGTTACATGATCTCATGGTCATAGGAATGAATACTTAACACGCAGAAAACAATAGCAACAAAATGACACGATCACATGCTACGTTCATAGTTTGGGTCTTGTCCATCACATCATTCTCCTAATGATGTGATCTAGTCATCAAGTGACAACACTTGCATATGGTCAGAAAACCTTAATCATTCTTGATCAACTGGCTAGTCAACTAGAGGCTTACTAGGGACATTGTTTTGTCTATATATCCACACATGTATCTATGCTTTCATTCAATACAATTATAGCATGGATAATAAACAATTATCTTAAAACAGAAAATATAATAATAACTATTTTATTATTGCCTCTAGGGCATATTTCCCTTATAACCGGTTAGAGGAGGATAAATTCTCTATTTTCCTCCGCTAACCACACCTAACCGGACCTAACCGATCCCTTATAATGGTTAGCAGAGGATAATTTATCCTTTGTGGTCTCCTCGAGTAAAAATGCTCACTCCTAACCGATCCCTTATAATGGTTAGAGGAGTATAATTTATCCTTTGTGGTCTCCTCGAGTAAAAATACTCACCCCTAACCGATCCCTTATAATGGTTAGAGGAGAATAATTTATCCTTTGTGGTCTCGTCGAGTAAAAATACTAGCCCTCCCACACGGAGAGTAAAATATGTTCGCCCCCATTCTCACCCGCCATTATGCCTCGCTCGACCACCTCCAATCCGGCACCGCCCTCCTTGCCTCCGTCGACACCTTGTAGCCCGTCGGCCAAGGTGATCTTTTTTTCTTTATTTTCCGTCTGTTCCATCGTCTCCGACCACGGAGGCGCTCCTCCTCGTCGTACCTTGCCCGGTGGCGCTCCTGCCATACTCAGAGCTGGTGAGTCCAAGTTGGAGGAGGTACTCCCACCGGCTCTTGAGCCATGCGAAGGTGCCCACAGCCACCTGCCGGACACGCTGGAGGTGGCCTCAAAGTTGGCCTTGACGGCAACGGCTGCGATAGATTCAAGGTCTGGCCACCAAAGGAAGTGCGACATGAGGATGGAGCCTCCGGGTACCCCGATATGCTTCGTAGCTCCCACCACTCGGGTGGCTCGGCATCCACCCCCGGAGTACGAGCAGCACATGCAGCAATGAGCAACAACAAGATGAGGCAGGAGACATGTGATGTGTGTGACGCATTCGAAAGCGGGCGAGGACTCATGACTCCATGTGGTCACCATTGTGGCCTCTCCCCAAGAAGGTGCATCACAAATATTCGGCAAAAGGTATGAGCCAAATTTAAGTTTTACTCAATTAAGTTTATGAGGAATCGATTAGAAGCGACACTTTTTTAAGGAGGAAATGTACTCCTCTAAAGGATACTCACCGTTTACTCCTCTAAAATATAGGGGGTCGGTTAGAGTTGCTCTAAGTACATACATCATCACCTTTGGATGGTTGAAGAGAAACGGGCAAAATTTTAGGCATGCTAATCCTTCAACTCGGTCTTGGAGCCACTCACTCAATGAAGATCTAAAACTGCTCACATCCAACACGTTGCTTGCTTCCAAGATTGGTATGCTTTAAGCTTCCGATTCTTTAGATCTGTTCCCAATAGATGGTTGGTTAGGAGATTTTTATATATACCTAAATAGAATGTTTCTTTTCTTTTCTTTGTGCTATATTTGTTTATATTAATGAAAATTACCATACAACGGTTTCTCTACGGCTAGGGGCTTCGAGAAAAGAATAGCAGAGTGTGTTGCTTCTGTTGTTGTGTGTGTGTTCAATGCCTATAGTGCCCTCCGCCCGATATTACTTATCGCACAAATGGATAAAAATGGATGTATGTAAAACTAAAATACATCTAGATACGTTCATTCCTATGACAAATATTTCCGGACAGAGGGAGTAGTAGTGAAGGATGTTACAGTATATGTGGATTGCACTAGCCCTTTCCGTCAGCTAGGACTTTTGATTGCGTTGGCTAGTGCATGAAGCTTAACATGGTATCAGAGCTAGGATCTTCTTGCTCGTGCTGCTCTTACTGACGAGCCCATTGTTGAGACTCCCATGAAGCTCAATGTTCACCTCCGTGATACTGATGGTGACCCCCTGCCTGACCCGACGCGTTATCGTCATCTTGTTGGGAGTCTTGTCTATCTAGCTGTCACTCGTCCGGATATCTCTTATCCGGTTCATATTCTGAGTCAATTTGTCTCTGCTCCCACCTCGGTTCACTATAGTCACCTCCTTAGTGTTCTCCGATATCTTCGGGGCACGATCTCTCATCGTTTATTCTTTCCTCACTCCAGTTCTTTACAGCTTCAGGCCTATTCGGATGCTACGTGGACTAGTGATCCTTCAGATCGCCGCTCACTTTCTGCTTACTGTGTTTTTCTTGGTGGTTCTCTCATTGCCTGGAAGACGAAGAAACAGACCACGGTTTCCCGTTCGAGTGCGGAGGCTAAGTTGCGAGCTATGGCTCTTTTGACGACAGAGGTGCCTTGGTTACGGTGGTTACTTCGGGATTTTGGTGTTTCTGTCACTACACCTACTCTGCTCTTATCGGACAGTATAGATGTTATTAGCATTGTGCGCGATCCTGTGAAGCATGAGCTCACCAAGCATATTAGGTGTTGATGTTTTCTATGTGCGCGCTGGTGTGCAGGATCAGGTTATTGCTCTTCAGTATGTGCCTTCCGAGTTACAGTTGACAGATTTTCTGACGAAGGACCAGACTAGAACACAGCATTGTTTCCATCTCTCCAAATTCAGTGTTGTTAATCCACCATGAGTTTGAGGGGGGGTGCTAGAGTACTATAAATGTAGCCATGTAACCTTTCGTATTTACCCTATTATATAAGAGGTTTTCTACATATTACACACTTGTGCGTATATATATATATATACTAGCCTATGGCCTCCTGAAAATACAAGTTGTTTTTCTAACATGGTATCAGAGCTAAGATCTTGAGTTCGAGTCCTAATTTTCGCAATTTATTTAAAAAATTGCTGGTAGCCCCCTTTATGTCCACGTAGAGGCCTCTTGAGTCATACGTGAGTTTCACACGATGTCGCTCTTTTTCGGTTGCACGTGTTGACTTATCTTCCCCGTCACACGTGAGAGGGAGTATTAAAGTATATGTGGATTGCACTAGTCCTTTCCATCAGTTTGAATTTTTGGTTGTGTTGACTAGTGCATGAAGCTTAACAAAAGACGGGGAAAATGCATGGATGAACCGGATACATATTAATCCACTTGGAGAAACTCATTTTCAAACGCTGAAAAAATCTAAAAATAGTACGCCTCCATGTTCTATTCTCATGCATAAAGTTTCACGGAAAAATAAGTTTCTTATGGCCTGTACAGAGAAGACAAAATATTGTGTCCGTGAAACGCTATTTAGAAAAACCAAAATTGTCTTTTCTGCCGAGACAAAATAAAAAGATACTCCCTCCGTTCGGAAATACTTGTCTTAGAAATGTACAAAATGGATGTATCTATAACTAAAATAAGTCTAGATACATCTATTTCTAGGACAAGTATTTCCAGACAAAGGGAGTATTTTTTAACAAAACTTTGTGCCGTGCACCTATATTTGCAAACATGTATACGTGGAATTTTTATTTGAATTTTTTGACATTTTAAAACATGCTTAAAATGCATTTTAAAAAAAGGGGGTTCATATGCCCATTGGTTCAGAACGTGTCGGGTGAGATTCAAGATATAAATACTTGGCTCGGTCAGAGTCTATTGACACAGGCTGTACATAAAAATCTGTAGGGGGCGAACCTTCAGGGCAAATGCAGCTGCCTGCTTAAAGGGAAGCTGTCTTTTTTTCCAAAGTTCATAAATCCGCTTATTTATCCAGTCATCTGATTCATGTACTCCCTTCCTGATAGGTTGCTTATTTATCCAGTCATCTGATTCATGTACTCCCTTCCTGATAGGTTGCTTATTTATCCAGTCATCTGATTCATGTACTCCCTTCCTGATAGGTTGCATCAAGAGAGGAGAACATGGGAAAGATGATCGTGACAATGTTTTCCAGTGTTGCATGAACGAGTGCGTTAACGACGAGGTGATTGTGACAATGCCTATCTGAACTCGGAGCTCTTTGCGCAGGTGAAGGAAGAGTGTGTCAAGCAGGTTAACATGACCTTCTGATGTTCAGCTCTGAATCAATGACACCGTAGGGGCCATCCAGAAGTCTGGTTTTATCTTACTCTAGCTTATAAGAAGTGGCTCTTTCAGTCACTCAAATACCACTGTGTTTTATTAGAAGATGAAACAGAATGCACTAGCGTGATAAGTGAGGATCTTATAATATCATCAGGCCACAGAGCCAGAGGGTATTGATCGTGTGATTGTTTGAGGAATTAGCTCACCACAGGATGGGCTAATCCATCATTGGATGACCCAACCCCTGATTTAGTAGTAGGCTTATGATTTTACAAAGGATGAGAAAATGGTGATGTTGAGCAACCCATTCCATTCCTCAGAGTGAGCGAGTTTAGTCGAGAGCTGGAACCGGATGGTCGATCCTTTCACTGACCAGTTCCTCAAACCAAACACCCCATACTTATCCATCACCATAATGCTTTTACGAAATAAAACATAGCAAAATAAATCAAATGAAAGTTGTAGAAAACAAAACCAACTTTGCCAGGACATCTGATTAACTGTCTTGGGATATTTTTTTTCCATGGTATGAAAGCAAAATGAAAACGAAATCAAATAACAGGGAGGATGGGGAGTGATATTACGTGGCGTAGGATGATATCATATTTCCAGTGCTGGGAAATATTGGCTAGCTCTTTTTTATTTAATTTTGTGGAGGAGGACGTCTTGACCAGCAGGCAGCAGGCGTCAAGAGGGTAGTACTGCAAAAGGTGTGTCCAGCACGCATTGGACCTCTCCACCCAAAGCTGGCAAGAGATTTTTCAACCCAAAAGCTTCTGCGGACATGGCTGATAATTACTGTGTTAGCTTCTTGCTGTTCTTCGCGGCACTGATTTCTCTACTACCCAAATCTTACCCAGAGTCCACAAATCAGTACAGTGATGAACACCAAATCCTTCTGGGACTCAAGAGATACTGGGGGAACTCACCTGTGCTTGGCAGATGGAACTCCATTTCCTCTGACCACTGTAGCTGGGGAGGACTTGCATGCACAAAAGGTGAGGTCACTGCCATCTCCCTTCCACGGCAAACCCTTAGGAAACCAATCCCACCGTCCCTTTGCCACCTCAAGAATCTTGCCTACTTGGACCTCTCTTACAACAACTTCTCCACTTCATTCCCCACCGTACTCTACAATTGCTCTAATCTCAAGTGCCTGGACCTTTCCAACAACGCCTTTGGCGGGAAACTCACAGCTGACATAAACCGTTTATCAGCAAAGCTAGAGCATCTCAACTTATCAGCCAATCGTATCATGGGCGAAATCCCACCATCCATTGGATGGTTTCCAAAGCTCAAGTCACTGATCCTCGACAACAATCAGTTTGATGGAAGTTATCCAGTGCAGGACATCAGCAATCTAGCCAGCCTCGAGATGCTGACTCTAGCGGACAATCCATTTCTGCCAGCTCCGTTCCCAGTTGAGTTTGGCAAGTTGGCACGCCTTACATACTTGTGGCTGTCGGGTATGAACATGACAGGTGAGATACCTGAGAGCCTATCAAGCCTCACAGAGCTCAGCCTCTTGGCTGTGTCAAATAATATGCTGCAAGGCACAATTCCGACATGGATATGGCAGCATAAGAAGCTTCAGCGCTTGTACATGTTTACCAACAGTTTCACAGGCGAGATTTCACCCAATGTCACAGCCGTAAACTTGGTGGAGCTTGATGTGTCCTCAAACAATTTAGCAGGGACAATACCAGATGACTTTGGTAGGCTCATCAACCTTAACCTGTTGTTTCTCTACATGAACCAACTTCATGGGTCAATACCGCCAAGCATTGGGTTGCTGCCGAATCTCAGAGACATCCGGCTATTTGACAACAAGTTATCTGGTTCCCTTCCACCAGAGCTCGGAAGGCACTCGCCACTAGGAAATCTTGAAGTCTGCAACAATAACCTTTCTGGTGAGCTGCCAGCTGATCTTTGCTTCAACAGAAAATTATATGACATCGTTGTGTTCAATAATAACTTTTCTGGAAAACTTCCAGAATCGGTAGACGGCTGCTATCTGTTAAACAATTTAATGTTGTACAACAATCATTTTACTGGAGAGTTCCCCAAGAGCCTCTGGTCAGTGGTGACAAATCAGCTAAGCACAGTTATGATCCAAAACAACAATTTCTCTGGGACCTTTCCTACCCAGCTACCATGGAACTTTACACATCTTGAGATAAGCAACAACAGATTCTCTGGTCCCATTCCAACTTTAGCAGGCAAAATGAAAGTATTCAAGGCAGCAAATAACTTGCTTTCTGGCCAAATTCCCTGGGATTTGACGGGCATTTCACAGGTAGAAGACCTTGACCTTTCTGGAAATCAAATTACTGGATCAATACCCATGGCAATTGGAGTGCTGAAGCTCAACGCACTTAATCTAAGTGGAAATCAGATATCTGGTACTATACCTGCAGCATTTGGGTTTCTGTCAGAGCTAACCATCCTTGACCTCTCCTCGAATGCGCTATCTGGCGAGATCCCAAAAGAGATCAATAAGTTGAGATTGAACTTTGTAAACCTCTCCGTGAATCACCTCACAGGGGAAATTCCAACATCATTGCAAAGCGAAGCATATGAGCAAAGCTTCCTCTTCAACCCAGGCCTCTGTGTCTCATCGAACAATTCCATCCCAAATGTCCCAATTTGCAGGGCAAGAGCAAACACCAAGTATGATATTTTCAGGACGCTTATAGCCCTCTTTTTTGTTCTTGCAAGTGTCATGCTTGTGGGTTCGGCAGTTGGTGGTTTCTTGCTATTAAAGAGGCAAAAGAATAGCCAAGATCCTCTATCATGGAAACTGAACCAGTTTCACGCACTGCATTTCACAGAGTATGATGTTCTTTCTGGGCTCTGTGAGCAGAACTGGATTGGAAGTGGCAGGTCTGGCAAGGTGTACAGAATGTGTGTTGTGGATGGAGAAGGTGGTAGTAGAATGGTGGCTGTTAAAAAGATATGGAACACGCAGAACCTTGACAACAAGCTCGAGAAGGACTTCCTTGCAGAGGTCCAGATATTGGGTGAGATCCGGCACACGAACATTGTCAAGTTGCTCTGCTGCATCTCAAGCTCAGAGGCAAAGCTTCTTGTCTACGAGTACATGGAAAATGGTAGCTTAGACAGGTGGCTGCATCAGAGAGATAGAGTTGGTTCACTGGTGCCTTTGGATTGGCCCACTAGATTGCAAATTGCCATCGACTCAGCAAGAGGTCTCTGCTATATGCACCATGATATTTCACCAGCAATAGTGCACTGTGATGTCAAGTCTGCTAATATCCTTCTGGGCCCCGAGTTCAGAGCAAAGATAGCCGACTTCGGTCTTGCTCAGATTCTTCTCAAAACCGGAGATCCTGCGTCAATTTCTGTCATAGGTGGTACCTTTGGCTACATGGCACCAGGTAAGATATAAAAATGCAAACTCAAACTAGTATATATTTAGGGTGTACCATGTGCTAACTGGAGACTGGCTTTTTTGCAGAGTACGGATACCGGCTTAAAGTGAATGAGAAGGTCGACATCTACAGCTTCGGAGTAGTTCTGTTGGAGCTCACAACGGGGAGGGTGGCAAATGATGGAGGCTTGGAGTATTGCTTGGCAGATTGGGCATGGAGACAGTATCAAGAGTATGGCCTGTCAATTGATCTTCTTGATGAAGACATTCGAGATCCAGCCAACATTGAAGATGCTTTTGCAGTGTTTACGCTAGGTGTGATCTGTACGGTTGGGCAACCTTCAGTACGGCCATCAATGAAGGATGTGTTGTATGCTCTTCTCCGTTTTGAACATAAATCAAGGGAAAGAAGCCTGCAGCATGCTGTCTCCGAAGAAACATCACTTCTAGAATCCTAGAATAACTGAAGACGTAGAGGAATAACGATATTCCAGTTGATGGAGTATAATCTATCATGAGAATTTGTGGGTGGAAATTGTGTAGGTGATTTTCTGTTTCATTCTCTTTCACATGCTAGTTTACTCTTTCCTTATTCTATCGACATTGAGCTTGTGGAGTGTACAAGTATTGCAGCCACAAACTCAATAAAATTCCAGGCTAAATGGACACGCAGTTATTTTCTAATATGCAGACCAAATATTTGCTGAAAGAGTAGATAAACGACTATGAAATTACTGGCTTTTTGGCCAGTGTGTATGTGCAACATTTAGCTTCTTAGCAGGCTAATCAAAGTGGGTGAGATATTTGCATATTATCATGAGAAAAAAGTGATAATTATTATAGATCGGTTACTCCAATCTAGTTGCTAAACCTGAAGGGGGGATGGGGTGGCGCTATGCTTTGATGTGCTAAAGGAACACTTTACATTTACAGGTTAATATTTAGGCCATGAGGCTTGCTTACACAGAACTACTGCTAAAACACACACACACACAAATCTGAAATTCTAGCTGCCTCTTGAAAAAATATCTAAATTCACAAGGTAAACATAAATTGAAACTCTTTCCTCAACAGATAAAAATAATTGGACAAGAGCATGTATGGAAGAGTCTAGAATAGAGTAGAGGTGTGTGAATGTAGTACAGATGATAATTATATTCTCCATTAGAATAGGTGCACTAAGTTTAATCATGAAAACTTTCAGATACTACACATGGCAGGATTTGATGTAACGAATGGTAAATCAAACAGCCAGATTTGCCGCATCCTGACCATTGGATCAATTCCATCCAATGCTCTATGTTCAAAGCTATTAATACACTATATAGTGGTATACTTCCTCCGTTCCTAAATATAAGTCTTTCTAGATGTTTCACTAATGGATTACATACGAATGTATATAGACATACTTTAGAGTATAGATTCACTCATTTTGTTTTGTATGTAGACACCCAGTGAAATATCTTAAAAGACTTATATTTAGGTACGGAGGGAGTAGATGTTTACATGTATGAAAGAACTTCCAGTCAAAAAATGCATGCAAGAACTAATTGATACATCAAGGATACATACAATTTACAAATGGATTGGCAGGCGTATTGAAGAATGGAACAAGATTCAAACTGCACTGAGCAATGAGTGACACAAAATTAGTGATATGAAGTTATGAACTAGCCAATGACTACCAAACCTAGTCCAGAGAACAAAAGGGAGCCTATTATGCAAGAGGACAGAACCAAATAGCCATGTTGTCACAGGAGTTTACAGGTCAATAGTTTCAGAACAAATTTTCTGAAAATTCATTACTGAAAATATATGGGTTCACTTTTCACATTGCAGATGACAATTGAACTCCATCACTAACTTATCTTTGAATATATAATGTTTAAGATGAAGAAACTGATACAACAAATATTAAACATACATGCATGGAGGCATACTCTCTTGCTGCATTCTAGGCCCTTCCTTGAGAAGATTATGAGACAGTAAATGGTGAAGAAAAAAGGATAAAGTTCTTTCACAAAATCTGAACATACCAAATTCCACGATGTAACACTCCGCCTGTTGGATAGCTTGGAGACTTGGAAAAAATCTTGGAAATATTAACACTTCCTAAAACATCCCTTATCGGCAGGGTCTCAGGATCCAGTGCCATCGATCTAGTTCTGAATCCAAGAATTTTGGGCACACTGTCCACATTTCGATGCTTATGCTGCCGCTAGCATTGTCGTATTATTACCTTCTATTAGAACGCCTGAGGGACCTGTCACTGCCATCAAACTCACTACTTCTATCCCTGTTTCTTCTTTCATTTCTTTGCGGACCTCTTGAGCCATGATCTTGCTGATTACCCCTCCCTCTGCGATCAAACTCACTACTATTATCCCAATTTCTTCCTGCATTTCTTTGTGAACCTCTTGAGCCATGATCTCGCTGATTACTCCTTCCTCTGTGATTCCTATCAAAGGGCGACCCACCATCATGCACATCAACACTCCTGAACTGTTCGTTTCCTCTTGTCATACCATAACGGTCCCCGCTAGCGCTTCTACTATTCAAGTTAGAGCTTCTGGCAGGGAAGTTTCCTCTGAAATTTGCGGAGGACCTGTTCCTCCTATCATCTGACTGTAACTCATCATCCATGTCAGAGTCCATATCAGGAACTGTTTCACGGCCTCCCAGTTTACGCCTTTGTTTAGATCTAAAGCCGTTGTCAACATCCTCATCAAAATCAGAAATAACCCCATCATTACTCTCTGAGCCAAAGGATGCGCTTCTGCGGTTGCTCGAACCGCTCCAACCTCTGGTTTTCTGCCAAGAATCGGCAATATGACTAGATCTTAGGGAGGGTTGATCATCAAATTCATCATCATCAGCTGAACCTGTTGCTCCATCCTTTGCCCCGTAATTGGAATTTCTACTTTGAGCAAATTCACTGAAGTCTTCTGCATCAGAAGAAGCATTCTCAAGGTCAGAATAACTCACCCTCGACACACCACCTGTCTGACCACCTTTTGACAAATCGAGCTCGTAACTGTCAATATCGTCCTCTTCATCATCAAAATCATCAAAACCAACTCGAGATGAGTTCAAACTGTCTCTTTCATTGAACTTCCTCTCTCTTCCCTCGCTCCTTGGTTCATCCATTCCAAAGAATTTCTCGGCCTCAGAACCCTTTGCATTATCTCTATATGAGTTGTCCACAGATGAACTTTCCCTGACTTTGGATGAATCAGCAAACTCAAATGCTGCAACATCAGCACCATCGGATTCATTATCATCAAAGTCAAAGTTCCACGCATTAGAAACATCAGGCTTGCGAGCTGGTCTTTCCAATCGTTTCCGCGGTGCAGATTGGTATTCTTCCATTTGGCTGTTGGTGTATTCATCTGGAGGGCGGTTATGTTCACAATGGAAACATGACATGTTCCGTCTGTAGTTCAAAAAATTGCACCTACAAATTGATAGAAAAAATGTGTAAGGATGACAAAAATTATCACAATTATGTTCATGAACGGTTAAATGTGCACTGTTTCATTTATTGTTCCTTGTTTGTAAATTATTAACTAATTGCCTCTTGAGAGACAGATGATGGCACCAAGAAATGTATTCAACATAAATTATGAAGAAAAATAATCAGATACAAAGCTATTCTTATTCACAGGCATGTTCTTAGACAGATAGTAAACATGAGTGGGATGAATATGTTGAGGCATACTAGGAAACTACTGTGGTGCAAGGTCAAAAATAGACCAAATAAATCTGTGGCAAGTGAGCTAACCGAGGACATTCCCACTCTCCAGGGAGAAGTTGCCTTTTGGGACGCTTAGCATCACACTGCAAGCAAATTGTATTTTTCGCGAAGTTCATGAAGTCGCACCTGCAACCACATACTTCAGAAAATAAGAATAGCTCCTGAAGTCAATATTCTATAAATTACAGGTGAGAGAGGTTAAAGTACTTTGGGCAGAGCCAGTCTCCTTTCTTCATTTCTACGTCATCACGTCCAACTCGTCTCTTTGGTGGTGGAGGCGGTTGCTTCACCTTAGGTGGCAACTTCCTGATTACAGGGGGTGGAAGATTGGGGTCAATAGGAACAGCACTCAGCTTGGCAATATCATGTATTAATTTCCGAACGACGGTCTTCACGGATTTCAGTTTGAGAAGTGGTTTGTTCTCCACAGTCCCCTTTATATGATCAAAACCATAGATCAATAAAATACGCATAACGTCAAGAGTCCGAGCTTCATCTTCTTTACGTGTAAGGATATAGCCTCTTGAGCATGAATTTCGCAAATTACACGAACTGCACACCTGCAAATCAGGAGCAAAATAAACAAATGAGAAGATTACACCTTGCCTGGTCTTACTAGTGTATTTTCATCTTTCATGTTTATTTAGCCGTCAGTAGGGGAGGGCATACAAAATGAGGAACTGAATGCCGAACCGAACAGTTGAGAGATGCTTTGGGAATTATTTGTGGGTATGTAACAGTCACCTCTGTTATGCAAATAGATATTAACAAGAAAATTAAGAGGCATGTTTCTAATATGTGAACATAAGTGGAAAAAATCCAAATACATATACAATTGCAGCTAATTACTCTTATTGCTATAAAATGCAGAGTCCTGTCGTGCCAGTGAATGTTGTGTTAATCTTTCATAAAATCAAGAGAGGAAATAAACTGTGCTAACAATAGCAGCAACCATTTACATAAACGTAGTCTCAAATAAGGAGTTGGAAATAGATGATAACCCAGAACGCACGTTGTGGTCTGGTAAGTAAATAATTTGCAAATTAATAAATTGATGTACCCGAAGTATTACCATTACAGCGCATGTCACTGTTCAAAATGAGAAACTACACATCCAAGATTCAAAAATGCGCTAGGCGAGCGTTTTGCGACCGCCTAGGGACAGCAACAGCTTGAAGCACACGTGTAAATGTAAAATATACATAAGGGAAAAGAAAAATTGGGCACTATGGGCTAACCCAGCACATTAAACCACTAGAAAGGCACATATATGCTTATTAAAGCAGAGATCTGGGAAAGAACACCAGAAACTGTGGTTTCTATTCCATCTCTCTCCTTCCCTATAGCAACAGTGATGGGCTTGGCAGAGCTCGATTCATCACAGAAGACAGTGATTTTCCTTCAGAGAAGCTGGGTGATTTTTTTTCTAACCAGAGAAGGTTGATCCCTCGCCGGAGAGACCGCGACTTGTCATCCGATAGGCCAATTCCTTGCCTGTGGCCTAAACCTTCCCTTAATACCAAGATGCAGCATTCCGATGCCTCTCAGAATATGCACGCCTAGGCGAGCACAGAAATACACCTTTTATAACCTTGCAAATATTTTTAGACCACTGTCACTCAAATATTAACTACATACAATCAAGAAAGGGCGTGATCCTCACCCATTTTGTCTTTCTGTTTTCCATCCCCCATCTAGAACATAACGTGTTGAAACAAAAACATGTGGACTGCAGAGAATAAACTTGAGTTTAGCTGCAACTTACATCACCCTCATCAAGGTGGACCAGTTTCCTTATCAGCTTTGCAGAAAACACAACTTTTGGATCCATGCTGGGGCACCCATGGCCAACCAATACTTGAAGATCCTTCCTAGGCAACGACCTGCATCATTAAGGAACTGTTAACATAATTGCTATAGCATAAATATTTGTTGGAGTACACTATATACCTTTTGGTATGGATACCAGTTTGCCTGTAGTTTTTCAAATGAGCCGTAATGACAAAATCTGTATGCATAGTATTCACTGTTTTCGAATATATTATGATTGCCCTCTGTTATAATGTGCTTTAGGTTAGTAGTTTATATCCTAGTTTCTGATAGTGCTGGTTATTTCTTCGCATCCAGAAAGATGTGTTGCAGGAGGGCAGGCCTGGAGCAGCTCCCCGCTTGTGCCAACAGGTCCTGGGTTCGAACCAGACTCTCTGCGTTGCATTTCGCAGGGGTAAGACTAGGTTCCTATAATCCCTCCCTAGACCCCACCTTGTGTGGGAGCGTCTATGCACTGGGTCTGTCCAGAAAGATGTGTTGCAATGATCAGAAGTATGCTAGTGTGCATAGCATCCATGAATTTCTGACTTTATGTATATTGTGTAATGTTTTTTTTTTTGCAATGTAATGTGTATGACAAAAGAATTATAGAAGGAATAATTGATCATTCTAAACTTACGCAATCACAACTTTACTGGTGTAAACCTTTGTGGAAGTATTCAGCTATTATTCCTTGGTATCAATAGGTTGTATAGACTTCAGGCTGTATCAAATTATACCAAACAGTAGCAAGAACCCCTGATGCCTATCATCCTCTGAATCTGCCTAGGCATTTAGGCAACACGCGCTTTACAAGTCTACGAGATATTCAATTTCTCTCACTCGTGCCAAAAGCCTCATGCCAAACAATCCGCAATTAGCACAGGCGTTGAATTTGTCCAGCATATCTTGTGTACAAGGGGAACCATAATCTCTGTGCAGGAAATGCCGATTAAACAAGCAGCGAGCGTACTTGAGGATGTCGAACCGGTCGCGGCCGAAGTTCATGCAGGCGTTCTTGACAGTGGTCCAGTCTCTGGAGAAATCGAAGCCGGACTCCTCTGCGACCTCCGAGAGATCCATGGGCACCGCGGCGGCGAGACGGGACTCCTGGTCGGCGCCGCCGGACCCTCCTCCGAGGTCGAAGTACCTCTGCTGCGCGAGCCGCTCCATGAGCTCGATCCACTCGGGCCAGGGGTGGACCAGCTCCACCTCCCTCCGCAGCACATCCGCGACGCTCATGCTCTCCAGCCCCTCCGCCGCCACCACCTCCTGCCCGACCGTCGCCGCCGCCGCATCGACATGCCTCTCCGGCTCGCCAGGCTCAGGCCTGGGCGGCGGCCGCGGCGGGGGCGCGTCGGGCGGGGGAGGGGGCGGGGGCGGGCGGCGCCAGGACTGGATGCGGCGCAGGGCGGCGTCGCGGGCGGAGAGGTCGGAGGAGCGGTTGCGGTCGAGTGCGTCGAGCTGGTCGAAGACGAAGGAGAGGCGGGCGGACAGGGAGGGGGGCTTCGAGGAGGAGGGGGCGGAGGGGCTCTCCGGTGAGGGGGGCGGGGGAGAGGAGGAGAAGGGGAGGCGGCGGTGGAGGAGGGATGGGTTGGGGATGGCGGAGCGGCGGCGGAGGAGCGCTAGGAAGCGGGAAGCCGCCATTTTTGCCGGGGTTTGGCGGCGGCTCTGTTTCTGCGTGTGGGAGGGGAGGCCTAAACCCTCGCCGCCGTCTCGGAGCCTTCGGAGTTTGCAGCCCTGATATAGATGTACGGCAAATTACCACAAAATTAGTGTATTTCTTTACAATTACCACTAAATTATTCCCTCCGTTTTAAATATTTATCTTTTTTACAAATTCAACTACGGACTACTGTACATACAAAATAAAATAAATGAATATATATTTTAAATTATGCCTATATACATCCGTATGTAATTGTAGTAATTTATGAATATTTAGAAACGGAGGGAGTACATTCAAAGTTTATGTTCAAAGTCTATCTTTTAAACATACAAACTACTGCTCCGTTCCATGATATAAAAACATTTTTAACACTACACTAATATTAAAAAAGCTCTTATATTATGAAATGGATAAAGTTGTTTGAAATTATAAAAGCAACACACAAAGTTCTCAAACAACTGTTACACAAACCACAACTAGCTCGATGACAACTCCCAACCGTCAATCAAACTGAAAGCAAAATGCGCATCTCATGTTACCTGCCGAAGCACCCAAAATCAACAGCTACCCTTCTATGAATAACCATAAAAAACAAAATAGGTAGCAACTACTCGCTTCCTTTCTAGATATAGGCCTTCTTACAGATTTCATTACGAACTAAATACAGAGCAAGATAAATGAATTTACACTTTTAAAACATGTTTGTATACATTCATATATAATTTACAGTAAAATCTTTAGAAAGACTTGTATTTAGAAACAGAGAGAGTAACACATACTCCATGACTAAAATCACTATGTTGACCTTCTTGAGAAGGGATGATTGCGTTATTGTTGTGAGTTGTGTCAGTCGCGGATTTTGCCCTTAATTTTTGGCTTTCCTTGGTTTCGCCCTTACATCCCGTTTGGATGTATGTATTGGGGCCTCGAAATGGATTTGGCAATACCAATTAGGTGCTTGGGATGCAAACGGAAACACCAGTATGAAACAGATCAAATACAAGCACGAAATCAACTACACGTTCGGAGGCTTCCACGAAACAAAATGATTAGATATGTTATCCTCCCCCCCCCCCCCCCCCGCTCGACCAATGGCGTGACCTAGAAAACAGAGAAATGGCAGAAACCACACAATGATGACGGCCAGGTAGGCAAGTACCTCCCCCGGCCCGTCCTTCTCCTTCTTCTTCCACTCCGCCCCCCTTACCAGTCGCCGCCGCAGACCCTCCCCTCCTCCCATGGCCTTCGTATCTCCTCTACAAGCACATCTCCTTCTCCCATGGTGCCACGGCCTAGCCCTGTCGTTGGTCGTCGCTCATTCTCCTCTACCACTACTCTCCGTCCCCCCCCCCATCATCCTATGGTTACCGACCCCTCCTCCTTGGTCCTCGCACTCCCTCCTCCTTAGACGTTGGATCCTCTCCTCACATCTTCTCTTCGCTTTCGTTCTTCCCCTTCCTGGGTTCACTGATTGTTTTTTGCTCTTTTGTCGAAATTATCAAGTTTTAGGCATGTTTATAGTTTCATCCGATCAAAATGCTACTGATAGTGTTTTAGCTTTCATTTACAGCCCATTTATTTAATTATTTTGCATAAATATCACCTTCCAGGGTTGGATAATGTCTATTTCCTTCGGTTATAATAATGCACCCTTCTAAATTTATCAGGTGTGATGGAATGATTTTTTTTCAGTTTTGTATCAAGAGGTGTTTGAGATTCTTGCTTTGTTTGTGGCAAAAGGTTTTTTCTTCAGTTCTTGTTTGTCTATTGTGGAAGAGTGAACATTGTTCAGATTAGCATAGATTAAATGCAAAGAAAAAAGCATATGTAATACGAATGAATTGATGGTATAATATTTGTTAATTGGTATTGTTGTATAACCATTTAAATATAGGCCCACATTGTATAAATTTTGATTTGATACATAAAAAACAAAGCACTATGCAATTACATAGTTTGGCATCCAAACAAAATTTGGCATTAAAACCTCACTAGGATTCCATGAGCATCCAAACACGTGAATTCATACTCACGTCCATTACAGTTTCCTTGCCGAAGTGGTACTGGAACCAATTCAATATAGGGGCCTCCAATACGGACAACCAAACGCAACGTAAGGTTTTTTCCACTAGTGAGATCTCAAAGGATTGATGGATGGTTGGAGTGGATTGTTCATTGAAATCAGCACAAGTGGATGGAGTTCTCTCTCAAAGAAAATGGTAGGAGTGGAGTTTGCTTCGAAATGAAGCGATGGGATACGTGGGGTATAAATAAGTTGGACCAGAAATCTGTCCGTGACACACTTTATGCACATCAAGGAGACTCTAACATGAATGGTTCGGTGGGTCCAAATTGAACAAAAGTGAAAAAATTGGATTCAATCGATTGGCCCGAAAAATTTCAGTCGGTGGCTCGGATTGTTGGAGAACGTTGCATGGGAAACAAAAAAATTCCTACGAACACTCAAGATCTATGATAATCAATTAATTCACAATTTTAGATTTATGGTATTCAATTCATTCACAATTTACTCTTAGGGTATAAGTGAAGTACAAGAGTAAACATCAAACTACTCTCGAAACATATAAGTGAAGATCAATGAGTAGTTAAACAATCAAGTAGCTATGTGAGGACTCTCTCTCAATAAATATTTTCATATATAATATTTTATTTCAAACAGAAAGGAAAACAAAAATGCACTCCAAAAATAGCACATATCATGTGGTTAAATAAAAACTTAGGATCAACATAGGTTAACCTTTATTTGTTGACGAAAAGAGGTGGGATGCGTTCATGCGTAGCACCCCCAAGCTTAGATGCTTGAGAATTATTTCAATATTTAATTGGGACGCCTTGGGCATCCTCAAGCTTGAGATTTGGTATCTCGTTCAATCCTCTCATACCCCGGTTTCACCTAAATCTCAAAAACTTCATCCACACAAAACTTGAAAATAACTCGTGAGATAGGTTAATACACATAAGACTAAATCAACACTTCATATACTGCCAAGGCAAGTTTCATAATAATTTTTAAAAATTATGACATAAATTTACTATCATTTCCACAATTTATATCTACCAATATAAGTCATGAAAACTCTAGAATAAGTAGATAACAAAACCATGACATCAATTTGTCCAAACAGAACGGTTTGTAGCAATCTATTTAAACAACATACTTCTGTAACTCCAAAAATTCTGAAAATTTAGGAAATAGTAGATAATTTGTATGGCAGTATTGTGTTCAAATGTCAGGAACTTTCCATATTCGAGTAAAATATCATAATTAAAATACCGCAAAACAATTTTCTGTTTTTGTACAGCACACATCACACATGCAATTCAAGCATTTTAAAGGCAATTCTTGGAACATTTTATTGAAAAACAAGATTATAAATAATATATAACATCGAACAACAAAATAAAATGATGCTCCAATAAAAACACATATCATGTGATGAATAAAAATATAGCTCGAAGTAAGATATAGTGATAGTGTTGGAGACGAAAGAGGGGGTGCCTTTCGGGGCATCCCCAAGCTTAGACGGTTGAGTCTTCCTTGGATATTACCCTCGGGGTGCCTTGGGCATACCCAAGCTTAGGGTATTGCCACTCCATATTCTCCTCATATCGATATCTTCCCCAAAACTTGAAAACTTCAATCACACAAAACTTAACGGAACTTCATGAGACGGGTTAGTGTAAAAAAAATAGATCATTCACTTAGGTACTATCAAGACAAGATACACGATTGTTCTCACATAATACCTATTGTATTATATCATTCCCATAATTTATATCACTAAATACAAGCTATATAAACACTAAAACAAGCAAACTATGAACGCACAACAGAATTTATCAAAAACAGAACAGTCTCTCAAGATCTCAATGACCACCATATTTCCCTGACTCTAACATTTCTGAAAAATTAGCATAACACGGAGAATTTGCATGGAAATGTTTTGTAAAAAATTCAGAATTGTTTGACTCTACAGCAAAATCACATAATTCATATACTGTACACAAAGTTTCTATTTTTGCACAGAATCAAACAAACAAGTATCCACACTATCCCAAAGGCTTTACTTGGCACATTATTGAAATAAAAGACATAAAACATGATTATTATAGTAGCGTAATAATGTGTACAAACACAGACATAAAGGAAAAGTGTTGGGTTCTCTCCCAACAAGCGCTTTTCTTTAATGCCTTTTAGCTAGGCATGATGATTTCGATGATGCTCATATAAAAAGTAGCAATCTTAGCATGCAAGAGAGCACCATGAATCACATGACAAGCACATTTAATTCTAACACACTTCCTATGCATAGGGATTTTTTGAGCAAACAATCTAAGGGAGCAAAAACCAACTAGCGTAGGAAGGCAAAACAAGCATATCTTCAAAAAATTCAACACACACGGAGGAAACTTGATATTATTGCAATTCCTACAAGCACATGTTCCCCCATCATAATAATTTTCAGTAGCATAATGAAGGAATTCAACAATATAAGTATCACATATAACATTCTTTTCATTTTACATAAGCATAGAAAATTTATGACTCTCCCCACAAGCAAACTTTTCATACATAGTAGTCGGAGCAAACCTAACAAAATAACTATCATGAGAAACTTGATTGATATAATACAAATTAAAATTAAAATCATGAGAACAAGTTTCATGGTTATCATTATTCTTTCTAGCATACATGTCATCACAATAATCATCAGAGATAGCAACTTTGTTGTCGTAGTCAATTGAAACCTCTTCCAAATTAGTGGACTCGTCACTAAATAAAGTCACGACCTCTCCACATCCACTTTTATCAGTATAATCATCATAAATAGGAGGCATGCTTTCATCATAATAAATTTGCTCATCAAAACTTGGGGGAGTAAAAATATCATCTTCATCAAACATAGTATCCCCAAGCTTGTGGCCTTGCATATCATTAGCATCATGGATATTCATAGTATTCATACTAACAACTATCATGGTCATCGTTCAAGGAATTCTCATTAAGTATTTTTTATAAATTCTTCGTCTAACAATTGAGCACAATTTTCTGAACCATTATTTTCGCGAAAGACATTATAAAGGCGAAACAATTGAGGCAACCTAAATTCCTTTTTTTGTAATTTTCTTTTTATAAACCAAACTAGTGAAAAAGAAGAAACTAAAAGATTTAATTGCAAGATCTAAAGATATACCTTCAAGCACTCACCTCCCCGGCAACGGCACCAAAAAAGAGCTTGATGTCTACTATGCAACTTTATTCTTGTAGATGTTGTTGGGCCTTCAAGTGCAAAGTTTTGTAGGACAACAACAAATTTCCCTCAAGTGGATGACCTAAGGTTTATCAACCCGTGGGAGGTGTAGGATTAAGATGGTCTCTCTCAAGCAACCTTGCAATCAAATACAAGACATCTCTTGTGTCCCCAACACACCCAATACAATGGAAAATTGTATAGATGCACTAGTTCAGCGAAGAGACGGTGATACAAGTGTAGTATGAATAGTAGATATATGTTTTGTATTTTGAAAATATAAAAACAACAAGGTAGCAAGTGGAAAACTGCGAGCAAAATAGTATATTAATGCTTTGCCTAGGGTTCATACATTTAGTAGTGCAATCTCTCAACAATGCTAACATAGTAGAATCATATGATCATCCCTCAAAGTCAACAAAGAATCACTCCAAAGTTCATAAGTAGCGGAGAACATAAGATGAAATTGGCCTAGGTAGTAGAACCACCTCAAAGTTATTCTTTCTTATCAATCTTTTGAGCTATTCCTATAAGTGTCACAAACATCCCTAGAGTTCTTACTAGAATAACACCGATGATACATATCAATCAACCCTAATGTCACCTAGGTACTCCAATGTAACCTCAAGTATCCATGGTTTAATTATGCGACATGCATCAAACAATTTCAGATTCATCACATTCAATCCAACATAAAGAACTTCAAAGAGTACCCCAAGATTTCTATTGGAGAAGTAGTATGAAAACATGCAATAAAACCCTATGCATAGATCCCCAAGGTCACCAGAATCCGCAAGTTAATGCCATAACATATATCAAGTGAATCAATAGAATACCACATTGTCACCACAGGTATCCACATGCAAGACATACATCAAGTGTTCTCAAATCCAATATTCAATCCAACATAATGAGATCTCAAAGGGAAGGATTCAATTCATCACAACAAGGTAGCAAGGGAATAACATCATATGATCCAACTAGATTAACAGATCCTGTGATACATCAAGATCGTGCCATCTCAAGAACACGAGAGAGAGAGAGAGAGAAAGAAAGAGATCGAACACATAGCTACTAGTACATACGCTTAGCCCCGAGGATGAACTACTTCCTCCCCGTCATGGCCATCTCCCGATGATGAAGATGGCCACCGACAATGATTTCCCCCTTCCGGCAGGGTATTGGAAAGGCTCCAAATAGTTTTTTCGTCGACGCGGATAGTGCGGCGGTGAAGCGGACGTTCGATGTTTATTTCTGAGGGTTTATGTATATATAGGATTTTTTTGGCATTGGGTCATGCTAAACTAAGCCACGTGGGCCCCACAAGCCATCAGGGCGTGCCCAAGGGGGTGGGCGCGCCCTGTTGGCTTGTGGCCCACAGGTGGCTTGATACGTCTCCAACGTATCTATAATTTTTGATGGTTTCATGCTATTATCTTGTCAAACTTTGGATGTTTTGCATGCCTTTTATTTATTTTCTCGGACTAACTTATTAACTCAGTGCCAAGTGCCAGTTCCTGTTTTTTCCATGTTTTTGACCCCTTTCATAGGAGATTTTGAAACAGAGTCCAAACGGAAGAAAATCCCCGAAAAGATTTTTTCTGGAACGGAAGAAGATCGGAGGACTTGGGGGCCAAGCCAGAGGAGCACCAGGGGCCCCACAAGCCCCCACCCCGCGGCCAGGGGGTCGCGCCATCGAAGCTTGTGGGCCCCCTGGAGGTCCCCTGACCTAGATCTTGCGCCTATAAATTCCCAAATATTCCCAAAATAATCAGGGGAGCATCGTAATCACTTTTCCACCGCCGCAAGCTTTTGTCTCCGCAAGATCCGATCTGGGGCACATCCTGGTGCCCTGCCGGAGGGTTGATTCAGACACGGAAGGCTTTTCCATCAACACCATGACCTCTCCGATGATGCGTGAGTAGTTCACCATAGACCTACGGGTCCATAGCTAGTAACTAGATGGCTTCTTCTCTCTCTTGGATCTTCAATACAAAGTTCTCCATGATCTTCATGGAGATCTATCCGATGTAATCTTCTTTTGCGGTGTGTTTGTCGAGATCCGATGAATTGTGGATTTATGATCAGATTATCTATGAATCTTATTTGAGTTTCTTCTGATCTCTCTTATGCATGATTTCATATCCTTGTAATTCTCTTCGAGTTGTGGGTTTTGTTTGGCCAACTAGATCTATGATTCTTGCAATGGGAGAAGTGCTTGGTTTTGGGTTCATACCATGCGGTGACCTCACCCAGTGACAGAAGGGGTAGCGAGGCACGTATCGTGTTGTTGCCATCAAGGGTAAAAAAATGGGGTTTTCATCATTGGTTTGAGATTATCCCTCTACATCATGTCATCTTGCTTAAAGCGTTACTCTGTTCGTCATGAACTCAATACACTAGATGCATGCTGGATAGCGGTCGATGTGTGGAGTAATAGTAGTAGATGCAGAAAGTATCAGTCTACTTGTCTCGGACGTGATGCCTATATGCTAGATCATTGCCTTAGATATCGTCAGGACTTTGCGCGGTTCTATCAATTGCTCGACAATAATTTGTTCACCCACCGTAATACTTGCTATTTTGAGAGAAGCTTATAGTGAACACTATGGGCCCCAGGGTCTACTCCACACCATATTTTCAGCCTTACACTTTTTACTTCATTGCACTTTCCGCCTTCAGATCTCACCTTGCAAACAATCTTGAAGGGATTGACAACCCCTTTGAAGTGTTGAGTGCAAGCTTGTTTGTGTTTGCGCAGGTACTCTAGACTTGACGAGACCCTCCTTCTGGATCGATACCTTGGTTCTCAAACTGAGGGAAATACTTACTGCTCCTGTGCTGCATCACCCTTTCCTCTTCAAGGGAAAAACCAACGCAAGCCCAATCTCCGTCAACGTGTCAATTTCTGGCGGTGTTGTTTGAGAAGTAGCAAAAGGATTTCTGGTGCCGTTGCCGGGGAGGAAGATCAAGTCAAGAACTCATCCAAGTAAGTGTCGCAAATTCATCTCTTGCATTTACTTTGTTTGCCAGATGCCTGTGACAGCCCGAGACCGACGTTCCAGAAGATTCCTTTTTTTTCCGTTTCCGTCGTGTGATTATTTTTATTTGTTGCATCATCATTTAGTTTACATCATCGCATCATGCATGGCATCATGTCAACTGTGTTTTGTCGATGTTGCTTGTTGCTCCGTGTTGTTGGGTGTTAATGCTTGTGAGTGCTTTGTGAGTGTGGCGTTCTTCGTTGGCATGATGAGAGTGGGTGCAACAGAACCGCTTCAAAGCCTAATACACCGTGGACCTAAAACCCTTCCCTCCTCTCTTGTTTTATTTCATGGTTGTTTAAAGATTTCAATTTTAACCCCCTTTTAAAAGTTCGTCTTCTTTTAAAATCCTTTTATTTAATGTGGAGGCAACCCCTTGGGTTTTTCTTTTATTTCTCCTTTTGTTTTATTTTAAAACTAGAGTCTCATTTTATTTATAAAAGAGGTTTTATTTTATTCTTTTGTAAAAAAGGATTTTCTTTTATTCTTCAAAAAAAAGTTTTATTTTTTATTCGTTTAAAAGATGCCCAAGCTATTTTTATAGTTGGGGTTTATTTTTCAAAGAGCCCAAAAGCACTTTATTATTATTATTTTAATTTTGTTTAATTCTTTTCGCTTTGTGAGTTTTTCTGTTTTAAAAAAAAGAAGAAGGGAGAGGAGCCCAGCCTAGTGCTGCCGAGTTGGCCCAAGGCCCGCGTGGCCCCTGCCTGCGTGCCCTAGCGCAACCCGATCCCGATCCCCTCAGCGTCTTCCTCCCTTGCGCCGTTGCTCCCTCAGCCCCGATCCCATCTGTTCTTCCCCCGTTCCTTCCCCCTTCTTCCACCCCGCAGCGCACCTCCCCCTCTCGACCTCCAGCTGTCGCACCCCGCCGCGCTCAGCCCTTCCCTCGTGGCTCCCTCTCCGCCGTGAGCAGCCTAGCCTCGGCCTCGACGTCTCCCTCGCGTCGCCGCCCTCGTCCCGTGCCGCGGCCGCCCTCAACCTCGCTGGCCGTTGTCCGCTCGCCGGTACCGCGCCGCCTCGAGCTCGCTTGCCTGCCGCTAGCTCTTGTTGTTGCCTGATGCCAGGCCGTGGTCGGCTTGCTGCGCTGCCGAAGTTGTGCCTGCCTCCCTCGCCCCGTCGTAGCTCGCCCCCAACCTCCTTCGCCGTCATGCTCCCCATGGCGTCGCCCTGGTCGCCCGTTCCTCGCCAGCTCGCCTCGCCTCGACCCGGTGCGCCGCCCGCCGCCGGCTTGCCCGTGCTGCTGTTGCCGCGCCTTGCTGTCGAATGTGTTAGTTGTTGTTGATGTTCATGCTGCTTGTGCCGATGCTCTTGCCGCTTGCGTGCCTGCCCTGCTGATGCATGTTGCTGCCGCTGTTGCTTGCCCGCTACGCTGCTGCTTGCTGCCCATGCCGCTGCTTGCTAGCTGCTGCATTTTGCTGTTGCTGGCCTTAGCTGCAGGTTGATGTTGCTTTGATGCCAACTAGCCGCTGCTGCATGTCGTAGCTGCTTGCTGTAGCTAGTGGTGCTAGTTGTGTTGCTTGCCTTGTTGTACTGCTCCTTTGTTAGATGCTGCTTTCTTGCCTTGTTGTTAGCTGCTGTCGATGCCCCGTTGCCGTTGCCTAGTGCTGTTGTTGCTGCTTGTGGTTGCCTGTCGACTTGCCGTTAGTTGTTAGTTGCTGGCCGTTGCTGCTGTCACTGGTTGACATCGCCGAAGACCGCGCGCTCCATCCCCGCCACCGTGGATCATCGACAAGGTCGCCGAGTACCACAACGTCATCGACGACCCCCGGAACCGTGTTCGACTACCGACGCCGAAGACCCGTGTACCGACGTGAGGAGTACGACTACCGTCGACGAGATCCGAGTACCACGATGACAACGACTTCCACGACGTCCGCTACGAACCGAACCGGTCCGATACACACGCTTCGAAGGTATGCCGATGGGACGTGTCGTGAACCAAATGCAACTGTTGTATGAGATGTATCGTATGTTTGCACCGTACGTTTGCCCGTTGCCCGTTGTGTTCCTCTTTCGTTGTGCCCTCGACACATGGGAACCCGGTAGCGGGATCACCCCATCTTTATTTAGCGTTCCCGCACGCGCTCCCTATTCGTTGGCACCGATATCTCATTGAGTTATCGGGATAGGAACGTTGCCGTGGCTTCGTTTTCGTCTTGCCGCCATGGTTCCCTCTCGCTCGCTGTGGCGACATATGCTCCTTTCTCTTCTTGCCCGTGTTGCTGCAAGCCTGCATGCATGACGCATTCATGGCATGATATCATGTGTGCATGTTTCTTGTGTCGTAGCTCTGTTCTAAGTCCCGTGTGTTAACCGACTAGGATGACATGTAGGATCACCGCTTCACCCCTTGCCATGTTAACCACATTTAATATTGCCGTGTAAATAACCGGGAGTGAACTAAATAATTAATCGTGGAGTCTCGTCGATATGCAACTCGATGCATATCGAGCTTCACTTAATGTGTAGTATTGTGTGAGGTGAATTGCCATGCCACCCCTTGCATTTTGATCTGTTCATGCATCATATTAGGGTATGCATTATGTCTTGCTTTTGCCGTGGTGAACATCTGTGTTGATGCTTGTTTTCGGTTTGCCCCGTCTCGATAGAGTTCCACAAGCGTGTCGGAATGTGAGGACCCGTTCGACTATGTTGGTTCACCGACTCCATGGAGTTGTTCTTCTACCAAGCGGGATCTCAGGCAAGATGACCATTTCCACAGATACCATTACTATCATTGCCATGCTAGTTTTACCGTTTCTACCGTATACGTCTCGTTGCCTACCACATGTTAAATATCAACCTCTCTACAATGCCATGATAACCTTTAACCTGTTCAACCTAGAAAATCACTGATTGTCTATGTTACCGCTCGCTTAACCCTGTGTTAGCGTTGCTAGTTGCAGGTGCAGTTGCTTCCATGTGATAGCATGGGTTCCTTGTTATATCACCCTATTAAATGCTATTTAATTTTAATGAACCTATATACTTGGTAAAAGGTGGAAGGCCCGGCCTTTCTAGCCTGGTGTTTTGTTCCACCTTTGCCCCCTTAGTTTCGGCTACCGGTGTTATGTTCCATAATTGAGCGCTCCTAATACGATCGGGGTTGTTATGGGGACCCCCTTGATAATTCGTTTTAGATTAAAGCTGGTCTGGCAAGGCCCAACTTTGGTACTACATTTGCCTAATAACTAATGAAGTGCATAGGGAGTAATTAACCCGAAGATAATTTAATCAACCCCCAGGCCAGTGCTCCTCATGAGTGTTGGTCCAAAACAGAGCAGCTTATTAACGCTACCCGGGGCAACTCGGCGTTTGGCATGGTCATCGCTCATCCATCGTGTCCTGAGAACGACATACGCGACTCCTATCGGGATCGTTGACACGTCGGGCGGCCTTGCTGGATTAGTTTTACCTTTGACGAAATATCTTGTGCATCAGGATTCCGGTGATGCTTTGGGTAATCTCAAAGTTGAGGTTTTCCACTAGGGAATCCGACGAGATCGTGAGCTTCGTGATTGAGGATTTCTATGCGGCTTGTGGTAATTTGTGATGGACTAGTTGGAGCACCCCTGCAGGGTTTAATCTTTTTGGAAAGCCATGCCCGCGGTTATGTGGCAACGTGGAAACTTTGTTTAACACTGGTTCTAGATAACTTGAAGTTAACTTAATTAAAATATGCCAACTGTGTGCGTAACCGTGACTGTCTCTTTCGTGAGTTCCTTCTCCGATCGAGGACAAGGTGGGGTTATGTCTGACGTAGGTAGGTGTTCAGGATCATTCATTTGGTCATCAGTATTTCACGTCCGTTATGCGTAGTTCTTCCCCCTCTTATTTATTGTACTTGTAAGTTTAGCACCAGATAAATATGCTTAGTCGTTGCTGCAACCTCACCACTTTACCATGCCTCACCCATTAAGCTTTGCTAGTCTTGATACCTTTGGAAATGAGATTGCTGAGTCCCTTGTGGCTCACAGATTACTACAACGCCAGTTGTAGGTACAGGTAAAGGTTACTTGACGCAAGCGCGTTGATTTTTCATTTGGAGTTGCTTCTTCTTCTTCATCATCATCGATCTAGGATGGGTTCCAGACCGGCAGCCTGGGATAGCAAGGATGGACGTCGTTCTTATTTTCTCGTTTGTTTTCGTCCGTAGTCAGACCCTGCTCTTACTCTGGATGAATATGTAATGTATTGGTGTGACTCTGATGTAGCTGGTGGCGAGTGTAAGCCAATTCTATTATATACCTCTTCTTTTCAGTACATGTACTTGTAACGATATCCATTCTTGCGACACGACGAGATGTGCTTCTATCCCTGACGAGGCCCTCGTGCCAAATTGAGGATAGGGTCGCATCTTGGGCGTGAAAAGTTGGTATCAGAGCAGTACTGTGACGCCCTCGGCTTAATCGTACGCTAATCATACACGCAAATGCGTACGATCAAACCCAAGGACTCACGGGGAGATATCACAACACAACTCTAGACACAAATAAAATAACATCAGCTTCATATTACAAGCCAGGGGCCTCGAGGGCTAGAATACGAAAGCTCGATAAACACACGAGTCAGCGGAAGCAACAAATATCTGAGTACAGACATAAAACATGGGGTGCCTTAGAGAAGGCTAGCACAAAAGATACAACGATCGAACGAGGCGAGGCCTCCTGCCTGGGAGCCTCCTAACTACTCCTGATCATCAGCGGCCTCCACGTAGTAGTAGGCACCGTCGGGGTAGCAGTCGTCGGCGGCGGGGACCTCCACCTCCTGGGCTTCATCATCTGGTCGCAGCAAGCGGATCAAGGGGACAAGGGGGGAGCAAAGCAGCGGTGAGTACTCATCCAAAGTACTCGCAAGTCTTACATCAGAACTATTCTAATTATGCATCAGTATCAAAGAAGGGGGGGGTTATATGTGGACTGACTGCAGCAATGCGAGAATAGAGAGAGAAGGCCTAGTCCTATCGAAGACTAGCATCTTCAGGGTCTTGCAGCAATAGACGAGAGTAGAACAGGGGGGGGGGGTAACACATTAATAGTCATATTGTTGCAGCAATATTAAAGTGAGGTCACGCCTAAAGATCCTCCCTCGACTCCCTGCGAGGAAGCAATCCCGAGGCAAACTAATTCCAGTTAAGTAACAATTGTAGTTGTATAAGATCGGGGCACAACTCCAAGTCGTCCTGTAACCGTGGACACGGCTATCCGAATAGTTAATTTTCATCCCTGCAGGGGTACACCACATGTCCCGTCACGCTCGATAACACTCTGGCCGGACATACTTTTCTGGGTCCTGCCCGGCCTCGGAATATCGACACGTCGCAGCCCCACCTAAGACTAATCAGAGAGGCCAGCCCGCCGGTCTAAATCCTAAGCACAAAGGGTTCATGGGCCCAGTTCCCCTTCACGCTCCTGCACGTGGCGTGGGCGGCCGACGTCAGTCCTAGCATCCCTTAATCACAAGCGCGATGCATCTCGGGACCACTCGGGCGCGCGCCGCTACACTGCTGGCATCTGAAAAGCTTCGGCTGATACCGCGACGTCGAGTACCCATAATTCTTCCCGCGTAGCCGGTTAGTGCGAAAAGGTCTCCGACCAACCCAGATCAAATACCCAAAGCCATTAGCATTTTAATTAGGCCAACAACACAGTCTCACGGGAATCCACCCGGCTTACAACTAATCACCAATGATCCCAGTAACATGGTCGAGTAACTGTGTGGTTGTATCATCGGGGGAATCCGAGGTATCACCCTCGTTGGATTCCGAACGATGTACCCGTCAAGGTGGGCTTAGAGGAATCACCCTCGGAGGTCCCACACTCGCGGGGTGGCACGACAGAGACGTCATCGGGAATGGTGAAAGAGGAATCACCCTCGATAACCACGACCGACTAGCTATACTACAGAAATATCATCAGGAGTACTTAGCGAGGTGTCACCCTCGGTACCCGATAGTATCTCTGTAGCGTCGTACAACGAACGGGGGTGAAAGTGCTGTGTCGGGTCTGGCTCGTCGATCAGAGATCGAGATTTGAAAACAAGCGGGGCAACTGATCTACGGGGTCAGAGGGGATGACTGCTCCACCTATACTAAGCAGGTTAAAGGTACATGACTGAAAGTAGCAGTTCATCAAAAACAGGCTATGCATCAGATATAGGAGCTAACTACAACAATAGCAAAATACTAATGCAAGCAGTAGAAAGAAAGACATAGGCGATATAGGAATGATCAAGGGGGGTTTGCTTGCCTTGCTGCTCTGCGGCAAAGGATTGATCGGCAGGGTCGTAGATGTACCCGGCAGCAGCGTCAGTCTCGAGGTCTATCGGTAAGAAGAGGGGGAAGAAACAATAAATAATAGCACCGATGCAACACAAAGCATGACATGGAAATATGCAGGCTAGACATGAGCTAACGCAGCAACATCCGTCATAGACGGGTCGGAAGAATATCTGACGATACTTTCCGGGTCTCGGGCTACTACCGGTTACACTGGAAACGATGGAAAAGTTCCATGTTTGCTATGCTAGGGACGCGTGACAGACGAACGGGCCGTGCATCCGGGTTCGTCTCGCTTTGCTGATCAACTTTCATGTTGAAATTATTTTGATCTGACTTACGGATTATTTAATATTAATTTTCAAAGTTTTATTAATTATTTAGGAGTTAAAAACAGATTTAAAAGATTTAATAAAATTCCAATATGACATCATCGCGATGTCAGGCTGACATCACATTTGACTGGTCAACTGACCAGCGGGTCCTGAACGTCATAGGCACAAGTTTTATTTAAGATTAAATATTTATTAATCAGATTAATTCAACGAGGGACCCACGTGTCATACTCTAATTATGTTAATTAATTATTTTAACTAAATATCTATTTATTTATTTATTTTAAGAAAAACATTATTCTTATATTTTTATTTCAACTAACGCGTGGGGCCTCCCTGTCATAGACCCGGGTGCAATGGCCCCACCGGTAAGTGACCTAAGACCAAATACACATTTTAAATTACAAATAAATAAACATACAAATGTCGTATCTCTCCACATGCCTATATACGCAAATACATACATAATACGGGTATCGAATACATACATACATACATACGGAATACAACCTTTGTTTTTATTTCTTTTTCTTTTCTCTCAACACTCATCTCTCTCTCTCTCTGTTAACAGAGACAAAGAACAACTTTCTCTAACACCACCTAGAAGAACCTAAACTTTAATCCCTCCTACCGGAGTCTACCCTCGACGGATCGAGGCCCCGTTTGCCGGAACGGAACCGGGGCGGCGAGGAGATCGACACGGTGGGAGGAGCCCGAGGAGGGGCTCACCGACGGTGACGTGACGGCCCGGTGAAGCCGGAGTTCGCACGTAGATGACGGTGGAGACGGACGTGGAGGCGGTGACGGTGACGGTGACGATGGTGGTGACGGGTGTGTCGGCGAGGAGGAGCCGGTGAGGAGGGCCCCCCGGAGATGGAGCCGCCGACGGTGAGGGGCGGCCACCGTAGAGAGGGCCGCCGGAGAGGGACCCCCCGGAAGGGGCCGGCCGCCGAGATGGGGGGGGCCGAGGTGGCCGGCGCCCCTGCCGGCGGGGTGGAGGCCGAGAGGTGGGGGGGCCGCCGGGAGAGGATGGTCGGTGGAGGGAGGCGGCCGTGGGGAGAGGAGGCCGCCGGCGGGAGGAGAGGAGCCGCGGGGGGGGGGGGGGGGCTCGCCGGCGTGGTGAGGGGGGACCGAGGGGAGCCGCCGGTGGGAGGAGGAGTCGCCGCCGGGGGGGGCTGCCGGCGGGAGGAGTGGCCGCCGGCGGTGGAGGATCTAGGAGGGGAGGCGAGGTGGAGTGGAGGGGGGCGACGGGGTGTGGAGGGGCTCGGTCGTGGGAGGGAGCCACGGGAGGTGAGGATCTGGCGAGGAGGGGGGGCCGAGAGTCACGGGAGGGAGGGAGTTACGGGAGGGAGCCACGGGACGGGGTGGGGCCCTCGTGGGGGAGGGCTGGCGACGTGGGGTGGGGCCCCCCACGAGGGGGGGGGGGGGGGGCTGGCGGCGGCGGCGCACAGGGGAGGGGAGGGAGCAGCGAGGGGAGGGTGGCGCCCAGGAGGGCGCTAGGGTTTGGGGGGGGCGGCTGGGCCACATGGCCCAGTTTGGGCCGGCTGGGAGGGGGGCTTTCTTCTTGTTTTTTTTTTGTTTGTTTTGTTTTGTTTTTATTTTGTTTTACCTTTTCCCTTTTCTTTTTATTAATCCTTTCTTTCAGTTTTCTTTTCTTTCTTTTATTATTATTTCTTTAATACTTTCCCCTTACATATATATCCCTTTAACACTTGTAATGAACCGATAAAGTGCTTCCCTTCGCTTTCAAATCATCGATCCGGACAGACGCGAATCCACGCGGGTCTGAGATGGGAATTCGATGACGTGGCATCATCAGCGGTTGATCACTGTAGCTTAATTACAATCACTACTGTAGCAAAAGTCGAGGATGTCACAATTCTCCCCTACTAACAAGAATTCTCGTCCCGAGAATTAAGAGGTAGAGGGAAAGAGCCCGGGGTATTCATCACGAAGATGATCCTCGCGTTCCCAAGTGGCTTCATCTTCAAAGTGATTTGACCACTGCACTTTAAGGAACTTAGTGACCTTGCGACGAGTCTTACGTTCAGCTTGGTCGAGAATGCGGACCGGATGCTCTTTATAAGAGAGGTCTTGTTGTAGCTCTAGCATATCGTGATCCACTGCTCGAATAGGGTCCTTGAAGCAGCAACGGAGCTGAGAAACATGGAAGACATCGTGAACCTGAGAAAGGTTCGCCGGCAGTTCCAATTGGTAAGCCACTCTTCCACGCCTTTCGAGAACAGTGAAAGGACCAATATAACGAGGAGCTAACTTGCCCTTGATTCCGAAACGGTGTGCACCTCTCATTGGTGTAACACGAAGATAAGCCTTTTCGCCAGGTTGATAGACCATATCTTGATGATGACGGTCATACTGACTCTTCTGACGAGACTGAGCAGCCTTCAGATTCTCATGAATAATGCGGACTTGATCTTCGGCACGTTGAATAATATCCGGACCGAAGAGTGATCTTTCCCCAGTTTCTGACCAATTCAGAGGAGTCCGACACCTTCGCCCATACAATACTTCGAAAGGGGCCATCTTCAGGCTAGCTTGATAGCTATTGTTGTAAGAGAACTCGGCATACGGGAGAGATTCCTCCCATTTCTTACCGAAAGAAATGACACAAGCTCGAAGCATGTCCTCAAGAATTTGGTTGACTCGTTCAACTTGTCCCTGGGATTGAGGATGAAATGCAGTGCTGAAGGATAGATGAGTCCCCATAGCCTTCTGAAAACTTTCCCAGAATTTTGAAGTAAACAAGCTGCCACGGTCCGAACTGATCACCAACGGAATACCGTGAAGTGAAACAACTCTTGACATATAAAGATCTGCCAGTTGACTAGCATTAATCGTTTCTTTGACGGCTAGGAAATGTGCAACTTTGGACAGTCGATCAATGACGACAAGGATAGCATCATTACCTTTCTGAGATCTGGGAAAACCAGTGACAAAGTCCATTTCAACGTGATCCCATTTCCACTCGGGAATAGAGATAGGTTGCAGAGTTCCCGCAGGCTTTTGGTGTTCTGCTTTGATACGCCGGCATATATCACATTCTGCCACATAGCGTGCAATGTCTTGTTTCATATTGGGCCACCAGAATCTTTGCCGGATGTCTTGGTACATCTTGGTACTACCCGGGTGAATAGACAATGGTGTGTCATGAGCTTCTTCCATCACCTTCCCAGTCATCCTGAGATTTTCCTTCTTGTTTGGGACGAATAGGCGACCCTTGAAATACAAGGCGCCACCTTCATCAATGGTGAAAAAGGAGGGTTTACCCTTTACAATATAGCTCTTAATCCTGTCGACATCATCGTCAAAGTTTTGTATATTCTTTATGGAGCTCACAAGATCTGGTTCAACCACTAGGTTACTGAGGGAACCCTGATTAACAACACGAAGGTTCATCTTTTGATACTCTTCAGGAGGGGGAACAAGGTAACCCTGAGGAACAATGTGGAGGTTCAGCTTACGGAATTCCTCTTGCAGACGATCGTGAACCTGATGAACCTGGAGGTGGTTGCAGTATGACTTGCGACTTAAGGCATCAGCCATTACATTAGCCTTGCCAGGGGTATATGATATACTACAGTCAAAATCTGCTATACGCTCCATCCATCTTTGTTGACGCAGGTTCAGCTCCGGTTGAGTGAACAAGTACTTCAGACTTTGATGTTCGGTGTAGATTTCACAGCGATTACCGACAAGGTATTGTCGCCATTCCTTCAATGCTTGAATGACTGCGGCAAGCTCGAGATCATGAACTGGGTAGTTCTCTTCATGAGCACGCAGTTGACGTGAAGCATAAGCGATCACCTTGCGATCCTGCATTAGGACACAACCTATTCCTTGACGAGAAGCATCACAGTATATGACGAAATCCCTTTTCGTATCTGGAGGAGCAAGTACTGGAGCGGACGTTAGTTTGTCCTTGAGTGCCTGGAAACTTTCCTGACATTTATCAGTCCATTCATACTTAACACCTTTGTGAAGCAGGTTGGTTAAGGGCTTCGCAATCTTGGAGAAGTTCTCGACGAATCGACGGCAATAGCTGGCGAGTCCGAGAAAACTTCTGACTTGCTTGACATTCTTCGGGGGAGTCCAGTCAAGAATAGCTTGAATTCGTTCGGGGTTGACCGCAATACCATCCTTGGAAATCACATGACCAAGGTAAGTCACTTCGTCTAGCCAGAACTCACATTTGGAATACTTCGCATAGAGTTTATGCTCCCGAAGCTTATCCAGCACAAGACGAAGATGTTCAGCATGCTCTTCTTTGTTCTTTGAAAACACCAGAATATCATCCAGATATACCACGACAAATTTGTCGAGGTAGTCCATGAATATATAATTCATCAATCGAGAGAAGGTTGCCGGTGCATTGGTTAAGCCGAAGGACATGACGGTGTACTCGTATGATCCATATCGAGTAACAAAGGCGGTCTTTGGAATATCCTCCTTGCGAACACGGATCTGGTGATATCCCAATCTCAAGTCGAGCTTAGAGAAAACGGTGGAACCAGCAAGTTGATCATACAAATCATTTATCCGAGGGAGAGGATATTTGTTTTGAATAGTGGCCTGGTTGATAGGACGATAGTCTTGAACCAATCGATTTGTCCCATCCTTCTTCTTAACAAAGAGAGAAGGTGCTCCCCAAGCAGAGGAACTCGGACGGATGAAACCCAGACGGAGCGAGTTGTCAATTTCTTGCTTAAGTTCAAGGAGTTCATGTGGTGGCATTTTATAAGGACGCTTGGCAATAGGAGTGGTACCGGGTACCAAGTCAATGACAAACTCGACAGCTCGAGCAGGGGGAATCCCCGGAAGTTCTTCTGGAAAGACATCTTGGAACTCTCGGACCACTGGAATGTTTTCAATCCCTTCAAGAGGCGACGCATTTAATGCATTCAAGGCATACAGCCGTGCCTCAGCATTACGGACGAGATGAGCATGGTAGCTTACGAGTTCATCTTAAGGGTGTAGGAGGTGGACGGTTTTGGTGGCACAAACGATCGATGCCGTATGAGCCTTCAACCAGTCCATCCCCAATATGAGATCGATGTTGGATGACTTTAGTAGGATGGGGTTGGCAAGGAATTCTAATCCTTCAATTTCAACTGGAACATGGGGGCAAACCACAGAGGTTCGGCATTCGCCCCCAGGGGTGTTTACCACTATCGGGAGGTTCATCTCTTCGCTCCTAATGTCATGCATGTATGCAAAATTTTCCGACATAAAGGAATGCGATGCTCCTGTATCAAACAATACAGAAGCAGGTACTGAGTTAACGAGAAGTGTACCCATCACGGTAGCAGGCTGGTCTTGAGCTTGACCCATATCAATGTTGTTGGCCTGACCACGAACATAAGCAGGCTTAGTGTTGAAGTTGCGGTTCTGGTTGTTGCCACGGCCAGTTGCGGGAAGTGCCAGCTGATTCTGATTCTGCCTGCAGTCTCTAGCACGGTGACCTGGACGGCCACACTTGAAGCACAGCCCGTCCTCAGGACGGGAAGGAGGAACTCGAGGCGGTGGAGCTGGGAGCCTCGGCTGCCTAGGTGGTGGAGGAGGCAGGCGAGGTGCAGCATAGGACGGCCTCGGAGTAGGAGCAGGTGCATGGTACATGTTGTTGGGGATCCAAATCTTCCGCTTCTGTGCAGATGAGCCCGAAGATGAGCCCATGTCACGGTTGCGCTTGCTGCTATCTTTGTATTCCTGCAGACCAGTCTCAACCTGAATAGCCTTGTTCACGAGGGTGGCGAAATCAGCATAGTCCTGAACGAGGAGTGTCAGCTTGATATCAGGGTGGAGGCCTTCACGGAACTTCTCCTGCCTGCGTGCATCAGTCGCAATGTCTTCTTCAGCATAGCGAGATAATTCCAGAAATTCCCGCTGATAAGCATCCACAGTCTTGTTGCCCTGGACTAAGTTGCGGAACTCACGCTTCTTCCGGTCCATGATTCCCTGGGGAATGTATCGAGCACGGAAAGCAGCCTTGAACTCTGCCCAAGTGATGATAGTTCCATCGGGCTGAGAGCGCCTGTGGCTGTCCCACCATTGAGCAGCGGGACCCTTCAGAAAGTAGGCGGCAAAGTTGACATAGCTCGCCAGGGGCACATTGGCAGACTCTAGCTCATAAGAAATGTCACGGAGCCAGTCATCAGCATCAAGAGGCTGAGTTGAGCTGCGGTAGATCGCAGGGTTGAGACGGCAGAAGTCTTGCAGTGTCACGCCTTGTGGTTGATTCATGTTCGGCCTTTGGAACTGATCCATGAGCCCTTGCATAAACTGGCGGTTCAGCTCAAACTGTTGGATCATCCCCGCCATATACTCAGGAGGCGGGGGTGGTGCATCGTTGGCACGGCCACGCGGGCGGCCAGCTGGTCTAACCATCCTGTTAAATATTTAGCAGGGGTAGTTTAGCTTAAAGTAATTGAAAGGCATCGCACGCATTCATGAAGTAATCAAGCATAATGAAAGGGAAAAGCGATAGATACTCCATAGTAGTTGAGTTCGACATACAGACCCATACATAAGTTCGATTACAGACTAACGATTAAAAACTCGAAATTTGGCGATAGCCCGGACGCATTTGACGATACCCTGGACTCACTAGGCGGCGCGCAGGCACGCGGTGGAAGAGTACCACAACGAGATGTAGCGATAAGGCTACATCAACGTCGGAGAGGACGAACGAATCCTGGTAGCTGGCGGTGATAGAAGGTAGGGACAGGACCCTGTGTCCCGTTGTGACTCTGGTGACGGTACCGCATCCAGTCGAGGAGCTGAGGTCCAAGTGCAGGGGTTCTACCCCCAACATCTGTCCACTCGAGAGCTGATGGTAGCTCTGTCCTGCTCGGCTCGCGGATGCGCAAAGGGGGAACCCTCGGACAGTGTGATGGCTGCAGCTCTGTCAATGCGTCGTAAAGACGAGTGCGCGTAGCATACAGCTCCACAGTCAGAGCTCGGAAAGCACGATCCATTGCCTCAGTGTACTGCACCAGAATCCGCGCGTCGTAGCGACGCGTCACGTAGGGGGCGCAGACAGCGACGTAGGAACGGTCGTTGCGCTCCCGAACGTCAGAAGCGTAGGCAGTGAGATCAGACCCAGTCTCATCCCCAGCAGGAGCATGCGGGATGTATCTGAAAGGGCTCTCCTCCAGGTGAGGGTACGCTCCATGGAGACGGGTGATGGCGATGTAGGCCGCATCATGGACGGCCATCTCGACCGACACTCCAATACCACAGAACACGTGGCGCTCGAGGGTCTCACCGCCCCTCTGGTCGAAGATGCGAACCTCAGCCTGGTACTGGTACTGGTTGTACTCGCGGAAATCCTCGAACACAGTGTACTCGGGGTACCAGCGATATCCCAGCCTGGTCAGGAGATCGACCAAAACGGCCGGGAACCCAGTCGTCTCGGTGGCCTGTGTCAGGCGCACGTGCTGTCTTGCGGGACGCATCTGAAAATAAGATTGACGGATGTCAATGACAGTGTGTGTAATACATATTCAGGAGAAAAAGAGTAGATAGTCCAGCGCTCCAGATTGATGTGATTCGAGAACCTAATGTTAGAGTTAGTAAAATCTTTGACCCGAAAGAGAAGAGAAAGTAGAGCCTAGAGTATAGGAAAGGAGTAAAAGATACTAATACCACCCAATTTGAGATGTGGGCCCGTAACCCACAACATCAGTGTTAATAAGTTTTTCAAACACTAGACTCAACTTCGGCCAAGGAGTTGGAAAGGGGGCTACCTACAGGCAGTTGGCTCTGATACCAACTTGTGACGCCCTCGGCTTAATCGTACGCTAATCATACACGCAAATGCGTACGATCAAACCCAAGGACTCACGGGGAGATATCACAACACAACTCTAGACACAAATAAAATAACATCAGCTTCATATTACAAGCCAGGGGCCTCGAGGGCTAGAATACGAAAGCTCGATAAACACACGAGTCAGCGGAAGCAACAAATATCTGAGTACAGACATAAAACATGGGGTGCCTTAGAGAAGGCTAGCACAAAAGATACAACGATCGAACGAGGCGAGGCCTCCTGCCTGGGAGCCTCCTAACTACTCCTGATCATCAGCGGCCTCCACGTAGTAGTAGGCACCGTCGGGGTAGCAGTCGGCGGCGGCGGGGACCTCCACCTCCTGGGCTTCATCATCTGGTCGCAGCAAGCGGATCAAGGGGACAAGGGGGGAGCAAAGCAGCGGTGAGTACTCATCCAAAGTACTCGCAAGTCTTACATCAGAACTATTCTAATTATGCATCAGTATCAAAGAAGGGGGGGGTTATATGTGGACTGACTGCAGCAATGCGAGAATAGAGAGAGAAGGCCTAGTCCTATCGAAGACTAGCATCTTCAGGGTCTTGCAGCAATAGACGAGAGTAGAACAGGGGGGGGGGGGTAACACATTAATAGTCATATTGTTGCAGCAATATTAAAGTGAGGTCACGCCTAAAGATCCTCCCTCGACTCCCTGCGAGGAAGCAATCCCGAGGCAAACTAATTCCAGTTAAGTAACAATTGTAGTTGTATAAGATCGGGGCACAACTCCAAGTCGTCCTGTAACCGTGGACACGGCTATCCGAATAGTTAATTTTCATCCCTGCAGGGGTGCACCACATGTCCCGTCACGCTCGATAACACTCTGGCCGGACATACTTTTCTGGGTCCTGCCCGGCCTCGGAATATCGACACGTCGCAGCCCCACCTAAGACTAATCAGAGAGGCCAGCCCGCCGGTCTAAATCCTAAGCACAAAGGGTTCATGGGCCCAGTTCCCCTTCACGCTCCTGCACGTGGCGTGGGCGGCCGACGTCAGTCCTAGCATCCCTTAATCACAAGCGCGATGCATCTCGGGACCACTCGGGCGCGCGCCGCTACACTGCTGGCATCTGAAAAGCTTCGGCTGATACCGCGACGTCGAGTACCCATAATTCTTCCCGCGTAGCCGGTTAGTGCGAAAAGGTCTCCGACCAACCCAGATCAAATACCCAAAGCCATTAGCATTTTAATTAGGCCAACAACACAGTCTCACGAGAATCCACCCGGCTTACAACTAATCACCAATGATCCCAGTAACATGGTCGAGTAACTGTGTGGTTGTATCATCGGGGGAATCCGAGGTATCACCCTCGTTGGATTCCGAACGATGTACCCGTCAAGGTGGGCTTAGAGGAATCACCCTCGGAGGTCCCACACTCGCGGGGTGGCACGACAGAGACGTCATCGGGAATGGTGAAAGAGGAATCACCCTCGATAACCACGACCGACTAGCTATACTACAGAAATATCATCAGGAGTACTTAGCGAGGTGTCACCCTCGGTACCCGATAGTATCTCTGTAGCGTCGTACAACGAACGGGGGTGAAAGTGCTGTGTCGGGTCTGGCTCGTCGATCAGAGATCGAGATTTGAAAACAAGCGGGGCAACTGATCTACGGGGTCAGAGGGGATGACTGCTCCACCTATACTAAGCAGGTTAAAGGTACATGACTGAAAGTAGCAGTTCATCAAAAACAGGCTATGCATCAGATATAGGAGCTAACTACAACAATAGCAAAATACTAATGCAAGCAGTAGAAAGAAAGACATAGGCGATATAGGAATGATCAAGGGGGGTTTGCTTGCCTTGCTGCTCTGCGGCAAAGGACTGATCGGCAGGGTCGTAGATGTACCCGGCAGCAGCGTCAGTCTCGGGGTCTACCGGTAAGAAGAGGGGGAAGAAACAATAAATAATAGCACCGATGCAACACAAAGCATGACATGGAAATATGCAGGCTAGACATGAGCTAACGCAGCAACATCCGTCATAGACGGGTCGGAAGAATATCTGACGATATTTTCCGGGTCTCGGGCTAATACCGGTTACACTGGAAACGATGGAAAAGTTCCATGTTTGCTATGCTAGGGACGCGTGACAGACGAACGGGCCGTGCATCCGGGTTCGTCTCGCTTTGCTGATCAACTTTCATGTTGAAATTATTTTGATCTGACTTACGGATTATTTAATATTAATTTTCAAAGTTTTATTAATTATTTAGGAGTTAAAAACATATTTAAAAGATTTAATAAAATTCCAATATGACATCATCGCGATGTTAGGCTGACATCACATTTGACTGGTCAACTGACCAGCGGGTCCCGAACGTCATAGGCACAAGTTTTATTTAAGATTAAATATTTATTAATCAGATTAATTCAACGAGGGACCCACGTGTCATACTCTAATTATGTTAATTAATTATTTTAACTAAATATCTATTTATTTATTTATTTTAAGAAAAACATTATTCTTATATTTTTATTTCAACTAACGCGTGGGGCCTCCCTGTCATAGACCCGGGTGCAATGGCCCCACCGGTAAGTGACCTAAGACCAAATACACATTTTAAATTACAAATAAATAAACATACAAATGTCGTATCTCTCCACATGCCTATATACGCAAATACATACATAATACGGGTATCGAATACATACATACATACATACGGAATACAACCTTTGTTTTTATTTCTTTTTCTTTTCTCTCAACACTCATCTCTCTCTCTCTGTTAACAGAGACAAAGAACAACTTTCTCTAACACCACCTAGAAGAACCTAAACTTTAATCCCTCCTACCGGAGTCTACCCTCGACGGATCGAGGCCCCGTTTGCCGGAACGGAACCGGGGCGGCGAGGAGATCGACACGGTGGGAGGAGCCCAAGGAGGGGCTCACCGACGGTGACGTGACGGCCCGGTGAAGCCGGAGTTCGCACGTAGATGACGGTGGAGACGGACGTGGAGGCGGTGACGGTGACGGTGACGATGGTGGTGACGGGTGTGTCGGCGAGGAGGAGCCGGTGAGGAGGGCCCCCCGGAGATGGAGCCGCCGACGGTGAGGGGCGGCCACCGTAGAGAGGGCCGCCGGAGAGGGACCCCCCGGAAGGGGCCGGCCGCCGAGATGGGGGGGGCCGAGGTGGCCGGCGCCCCTGCCGGCGGGGTGGAGGCCGAGAGGTGGGGGGGCCGCCGGGAGAGGATGGTCGGTGGAGGGAGGCGGCCGTGGGGAGAGGAGGCCGCCGGCGGGAGGAGAGGAGCCGCGGGGGGGGGGGGGGGCTCGCCGGCGTGGTGAGGGGGGACCGAGGGGAGCCGCCGGTGGGAGGAGGAGTGGCCGCCGGGGGGGGGGGGGGCTGCCGGCGGGAGGAGTAGCCGCCGGCGGTGGAGGATCTAGGAGGGGAGGCGAGGTGGAGTGGAGGGGGGGCGACGGGGTGTGGAGGGGCTCGGTCGTGGGAGGGAGCCACGGGAGGTGGGGATCTGGCGAGGAGGGGGGGCCGAGAGTCACGGGAGGGAGGGAGTTACGGGAGGGAGCCACGGGACGGGGTGGGGCCCTCGTGGGGGAGGGCTGGCGACGTGGGGTGGGGCCCCCCACGAGGGGAGGGGGGCTGGCGGCGGCGGCGCACAGGGGAGGGGAGGGAGCAGCGAGGGGAGGGTGGCGCCCAGGAGGGCGCTAGGGTTTGGGGGGGGGCCGGCTGGGCCACTTGGCCTAGTTTGGGCCGGCTGGGAGGGGGGCTTTCTTCCTGTTTTTGTTTGTTTGTTTTGTTTTGTTTTTATTTTGTTTTACCTTTTCCCTTTTCTTTTTATTAATCCTTTCTTTCAGTTTTCTTTTCTTTCTTTTATTATTATTTCTTTAATACTTTCCCCTTACATATATATCCCTTTAACACTTGTAATGAACCGATAAAGTGCTTCCCTTCGCTTTCAAATCATCGATCCGGACAGACGCGAATCCACGTGGGTCTGAGATGGGAATTCGATGACGTGGCATCATCAGCGGTTGATCACTGTAGCTTAATTACAATCACTACTGTAGCAAAAGTCGAGGATGTCACAAGTACCGACCTAGGAGGCTCCTTGATTGATTGAACTTGGCCGAGTCGAGTCTAGTGAAAAACTACTTTGAGTATAGTTATATATCGGAGAGTAGGATCCTTTTTTCTCCTCTTCTATGCTCTGGTGAGGAATCTTGATGTAATATTTTCATTCTACTTCTCTGCTCACTCAAATTTTTTTAGGATCACGCGGATATTTTTGGAATCTATATGATGCCGGTGTGATGGAGTTCTGTCTTGGTGCCTCCTGTCTGAGTTGATTTCTTCCGGGGAGTTGAGCTCCAGGGGATTCTCGAGCACATCGTTATGATTCAGGTTTCTTAGTATCTCAGGACGAAGGATGTTCGTAATTGCTTCAATACTAGTACTGGCGAGATAACCCCGATGTCCCCAGTACTGGTGCAGATTGTTCGGGTGTACTGCCATACCTTGTATCGTTGTGATCACGAGGGTCTGTTGTAGATGAAGGTCCGAGATTCTGGTTGTGTGTTGACGGATGTGATACAGGTGACGGGTTAGTATAGGAGTTGTGTGATATTACTCCTTGTATCCGTGTACCACATTGCATGACCAGACATTTCAGGAATTCTTAGGTGGGAATTCAAGTAGTTGCTTATAGGACAATCTTCCAACAAATGCATGATGTTAGGTTGGGATTCGACATCTAGTGTATTCGTTTGTTGACGGTCGACTTACAACGGTTCTCATTGTGTCTTAAAGAGTCCTTGTAGCTTGCTACGACTTGGGGACGCTTTGTATGTCGGGTGCACTGCCTTGCACTTGATGGCTACTGTAAGGTTCAAGCCCGTGCGATCCTGTCCACGAAAATATCGGACGAAATCTTTCTCATGAGTTTGTTCTGGCTAATTGCAAGCCGCATTCTTTATTTTTTGGAATATGGTAAATCGAGTTGCTTCGATGTCAAGTGGTGATTTCAGATCTTTCCTAAGTGGTGTTCTCATATTTTTATGAGAGTACTAACCCTTTTGCTCAAATCAGATTGTTATGTCAATTCTTGTCAACCAGAGTCGTCATGTTAATTCTTTTCCAACCGGTGTGCTTCTCTTCAACTGAATTCAATCCTCTTCAATTCATTACAGATCATTCTCTCAATTCTTTCAAAGTTTGTCTCATTTGTCCCAAGTTGTCTTTGCCCTCCCACCCTTTTCTTCAGTGATTCAATTTTCATCCAATAGTTTTCTTTTCATTGTGCTTCCGCTGTCTGTTCTTTTTTCTCTTACTCGGCGATTCATTGTGTAGATTTTCAGGAGTTCTAGTTCATCATTCCTTCAACCTGGTTATCTTTTTCCGGTGAATTTAATTTAGTTGTCTATGTTCATCATATCCTTGTCATCCTTGTAAATTCTTTCCATCGTTGGAGATTCTTATCAGCCTATCTTGTTATTCATTCATCTCTTTCCTATCCGGAGTGCTGAAGTTATCTCTGAGTTTCGTGTTTTCAATTCTTTTAATCATTTCGAGGTGCTAACCTCACCTAGTCTTCATTTGTACTCGTGCAATATCAATCTTTCTAGCAATCCTTTCAACGGTGGTTTCTTTGAGTGGGCCCATAACCCACAGGTTCTTTCCTAGGATCTTTCGTGGATCTTTTATTCTTTTCTCGGAGATCATTAATTCTTTTTAACTATGACGTAAGTATGATTTCCATCAGTCATATTACTTCTTCAAGATCTACTTGAATTAATTCTCATATTTGTCTCAACATTTCATTCTTCTTTATTCTGGAGTGTCTCATTAATTCTTGGTGGTGTTCTTCTCATCATTCTCTTCTTTGAAGACCGAAGGGGTGTTTCTCTTGAATCTTGGTTCATTCTCTTGCAGATTCATCATTTCAGCTTTGTACCATCATCTTAATTGTTGTCAATCATGAGTAATCCCTTTCATGCTATCCAGTGCTTCTCTGAGTTGTCTTTATTTCTCGTTCCTCCGAAGGCCATCATTTTAGAAGATTCTTCGTTCTGAGCTTTCAGCTTTCATCCTCAATTCTTCTCCATTGTTGTCTCTTCTTCTGTCTCTCGATTATCCGGTGCCTTGTTCAAGTTTTCTCTCAGGGGTTTATGATCTCTTCAGTCTCATGTATCTCCATTAATTCGTGGTGTTCCCATTCAATTGTGATTTCTTACCGGTGCTTCCTTCAATTATGCTTCAAGTGGTGTTTTTCTCTCTGTCTCTCCAAGATTCTTTCAAGAAGAATAAGTGGTATGTTAAATCCGTTGCTTGTCATCAATTAAACTTGATGAAGGATAAGCATAACATAATTCTTATTCTTGTTTCATCAAATGATGTCAATTCTTCTTCCAGAGTGGCTCATGATATCAATTCTTTTCTCAAGTATTCTTATCTTTTCTTTTCCGAAGTTCCAAGTTTTCTCAAGTATCTCTTCGTGAAGCTTCATCGAAGATGTTGCAATGCTTCAATCTTATTCTTTCATCCTTCATATCTTGCATCATCCTTTTGATACGGAGACTCGTCATGGTGGTTCTTCAAGGATGTGATTTTTCTCAAAGTGGTCTTCAAGATTCCTGTTGGAGTACCTCAAGTATTCTTTCTTTTGCATCTCCAGTGCATTTGTTCTTCCTTTATCCTTTGAGGTGGTATTATAGCCTTCTTGTTAGTGTAGGAGCCTCGAAGAGATTTCCTTTCAAGAATGAGATAATTAAATCCACCAATTCTTTGATCATGAGATATTTTCAACTCATGATTTCTTCATTGAGCTATCTTGGTTTGGACTGCACCTAAAGCTTGTCCAAGGATGTTGCTATTATGGTGTTTATCATTAATCCAAGTTCTCAAGGTATCCTCTTGGTGTAAGAAATTGTTCATATCTTGTTTCTCCCAATCTATCCTTGTTTCTTCTAGTGGTTGGTTGTCACCTCATATATGTTGAGATGATCTTCATAAGCCCACTACTATCTTGTTCTTCGTTGTTGGTTTTCCAACTATTACGTCAATTCTCTGTCCGGAGGCTCTTCAACTCTATTATGATGATAGTTGCCATTCCTTTCTTCATTCTCTTCTTCCGCTTGAGCTAGTCCCTATTCTATTGTTCCGGAGGCATTGTGATATTGCTCTTTTGGGTCAATTATGTTGTTCTACCAAGATCATGGTGTTCCCTTGCTCTATTTAGTTGTTTGTTATGAATATCGTCTAATTCTCTCTTCTTATCGAATTTTTTGTCCCATTTTCCTACCGAAGTGCTGCCGAAATTTTCCGTGAATTCTTGCTTCTTTCTCATATCATTCCTCATCTCTTTGCAACCTTCAAGGGTCGTTGGTTTCACTCGTTTGTCAAAGAAGCGACTAAGTTTTTACCTCTTGTTCTTTCTGATCCTCTCCCCCCTTTCATTTTTGGATCTCGGGGCGAGATCCTCTTGTAGTGTAGGAGAGTTGTGACAGCCCGAGATGGACGTTCCAGAACATTCCTCCTTTATTTACGTTTCCGTCGTGTGATTATTTGTATTTGTTGCATCATCATTTAGTTTGCATCGTCGCATCATGCATGGCATCATGTCAACTGTGTTTTGTCGGTGTTGCTTGTTGCTCCGTGTTGTTGGGTGTTAATGCTTGTCAGTGTGGCGTTGATCATTGGCGTGATGAGAGTGGGTGCAACAGAGCCGCTTCAAACCCTATTACACCGTGGACCTAAAACCCTTCTCCCCTCTCTTGTTTTATTTCGTGGCTGATTAAAAGATTTCAATTTTAACCCCCTTTTAGAAGTTCGTCTTCTTTTAAATCCTTTTATTTAATGTGGAGGCAACCCCTTGGGTTTTTCTTTTATTTCTCCTTTTGTTTTATTTTAAAACTAGAGTCTCATTTTATTTATAAAAGAGGTTTTATTTTATTCTTTTGTAAAAAGGATTTTATTTTATTCTTCAAAAAAAAGGTTTTATTTTTTATTCGTTTAAAAGATGCCCAAGCTATTTTTATAGTTGGGGTTTATTTTTCAAAGAGCCCAAAAGAAGTTTCTATAATTATTTTAATTTTGTTTAATTCTTTTCGCTTTGTGAGTTTTTCTGTTTGAAAAAAAGAAAACCGAAGAAGGGAGAGGAGCCCAGGCTAGTGCTGTCGAGCTGGCCCAAGGCCCGCGTGGCCCGTGCATGCCTGCCCTAGCGCAGCCCGATCCCGATCCCCTCAGCGTCTTCCTCCCCTGCGTCGTTGCTCCCTCAGCCCTGATCCCCTGTGTTCTTCCCCCGTTCCTTCCCCCTTCTTCCACCCCACAACGCACCTCCCCCTCTCGACCTCCAGCTGTCGCACCCCGCCGCGCTCAGCCCTTCCCTCATGGCTCCCTCTCCGTCGCCAGCAGCCTAGCCTCGGCCTCGCCGTCTCCCTTGCGTCGCCGCCCTCGTCCCGTGCCGCGGCCGCCCTCAACCTCGCTGGCCGTTGTCCGCTCGCCTGTACCGCGCCGCCTCGAGCTCGCCTGCCTGCCTCTAGCTCTTGTTGTTGCCTGATGCCAGGCCGTGGTCGGCTTGCTGCGCTGCCGAAGCTGTGCCTGCCTCCCTCACCCCGCCGTGGCTCGCCCACGACCACCTTTGCCGTCGTGCTCCTCATGGCGTCGCCCTGGTCGCCCGTTCGTCGCCAGCTCGCCTCGCCTCGATCCGGTGCGCCGCCAGCCGCCGGCTTGCCCGTGCTGCTGTTGTCGCGCCTTTCTGCCGGATGTGTTAGTTGTTGTTGCTGTTCATGCTGCTTGTGCCGATGCTCTTGCCGCTTGCGTGCCTGTTGTTGGAATTATGCCCTAGAGGCAATAATAAATGTATAGTTATTATTATAATTCCTGTATCAAGATAATAGTTTATTATCCATGCTATAATTGTATTGAATGAAGACTCATTTACATGTGTGGATACATAGACAAAACACCGTCCCTAGCATGCCTCTAGTTGGCTAGCCAGTTGATCGATGATAGTCAGTGTCTTCTGATTATGAACAAGGTGTTGTTGCTTGATAATTGGATCACGTCATTAGGAGAATCACGTGATGGACTAGACCCAAACTAATAGACGTAGCATGTTGATCGTGTCATTTTGTTGCTACTGTTTTCTGCGTGTCAAGTATTTATTCCTATGACCATGAGATCATATAACTCACTGACACCGGAGGAATGCTTTGTGTGTATCAAACGTCGCAACGTAACTGGGTGACTATAAAGATGCTCTACAGGTATCTCCGAAGGTGTTAGTTGAGTTAGTATGGATCAAGACTGGGATTTGTCACTCCGTATGACGGAGAGGTATCTCGGGGCCCACTCGGTAATACAACATCACACACAAGCCTTGCAAGCAATGTAACTTAGTGTAAGTTGCGGGATCTTGTATTACGGAACGAGTAAAGAGACTTGCCGGTAAACGAGATTGAAATAGGTATGTGGATACCGACGATCGAATCTCGGGCAAGTAACATACCGAAGGACAAAGGGAATGACATACGGGATTATACGAATCCTTGGCACTGAGGTTCAAACGATAAGATCTTCGTAGAATATGTAGGATCCAATATGGGCATCCAGGTCCCGCTATTGGATATTGACCGAGGAGTCTCTCGGGTCATGTCTACATAGTTCTCGAACCCGCAGGGTCTGCACACTTAAGGTTCGACGTTGTTTTATGCGTATTTGAGTTATATGGTTGGTTACCGAATGTTGTTCGGAGTCCCGGATGAGATCACGGACGTCACGAGGGTTTCCGGAATGGTCCGGAAACGAATATTGATATATAGGATGACCTCATTTGATTACCGGAAGGTTTTCGGAGTTACCGGGAATGTACCGGGAATGACGAATGGGTTCCGGGAGTTCACCGGGGGGGGGGGGGGGCAACCCACCCCGGGGAAGCCCATAGGCTTTGGGGAGACACACCAGCCCTTAGTGGGCTGGTGGGACAGCCCCAAAGGGGCCTATGCGCCAAGAGAAGGAAATCAAAGGAAAAGAAAAAAAAAGAGGGAAGAAGTGGGAAGGGAGGGGGACTCCTCCCACCAAACCAAGTCCAACTCGGTTTGGGGGGGGGGAGTCCTCCCCCCCTTGGCTCGGCCGACCCCTTGGGAGTCCCTTGGACCCCAAGGCAACGTCCCCTCCCTCCTCCTATATATATGGGGCTTTTAGGGCAGATTTGAGACGATTTTTCTCACGGCTGCCCGAACACATACCTCCATAGTTTTTCCACTAGATCGCGTTTCTGCGGAGCTTGGGCGGAGCCCTGCTGATACGAGATCATCACCAACCTCCAGAGCGCCGTCACGCTGCCGGAGAACTCTTCTACCTCTCCGTCTCTCTTGCTGGATCAAGAAGGCCGAGATCATCGTCGAGCTGTACGTGTGCTGAACGCGGAGGTGCCGTCCGTTCGGTACTAGATCGTGGGACTGATCGCGGGATTGTTCGCGGGGCGGATCGAGGGACGTGAGGACGTTCCACTACATCAACCGCGTTCTCTAACGCTTCTGCTGTACGATCTACAAGGGTACGTAGATCACTCATCCCCTCTCGTAGATGGACATCACCATGATAGGTCTTCGTGCGCGTAGGAAATTTTTTGTTTCCCATGCGACGTTCCCCAACAGTGGCATCATGAGCTAGGTTCATGCGTAGATGTCTTCTCGAGTAGAACACAAAAGGTTTTGTGGGCGGTGATGTGAGTTTTGCTGCCCTCCTTAGTCTTTTCTTGATTCTGCGGTATTGTTGGATTGAAGCGGCTTGGACCGACATTACTCGTACGCTTACGAGAGACTGGTTTCATCGTTACGAGTAACCCCCTTTGCTCAAAGATGACTGGCAAGTGTCGGTTTCTCCAACTTTAGTTGAATCGGATTTGACCGAGGAGGTCCTTGGATGAGGTTAAATAGCAACTCATATATCTCCGTTGTGGTGTTTGCGTAAGTAAGATGCGATCCTACTAGATACCCTTGGTCACCACGTAAAACATGCAACAACAAAATTAGAGGACGTCTAACTTGTTTTTGCAGGGTATGATTGTGATGTGATATGGCCAACGATGTGATGTGATATATTGGATGTATGAGATGATCATGTTGTAATAGAAATATCGACTTGCACGTCGATGGTACGGCAACCGGTAGGAGCCATAGGGTTGTCTTTATACTAACATATGTGCTTGCAGATGCGTTTACTATTTTGCTAGGATGTAGATTTAGTAGTGATAGCATAAGTAGCACGACAACCACGATGGCAACACGTTGATGGATGATCATGGTGTGGGGCCGGTGACAAGAAGATCGTGCCGGTGCTTTGGTGATGGAGATCAAGAAGCACGTGATGATGGCCATATCATGTCACTTATGAATTGCATGTGATGTTAATCCTTTTTTGCACCTTATTTTGCTTAGAACGACGGTAGCATTATGAGGTGATCTCTCACTAAAATTTCAAGACGAAATTGTGTTCTCCCCGACTGTGCAACGTTGCTACAGTTCGTCGTTTCGAGACACCACGTGATGATCGGGTGTGATAGACTCAACGTTCACATACAACGGGTGCAAAACAGTTGCGCACGCGGAACACTCGGGTTAAGCTTGACGAGCCTAGCATGTGCAGACATGGCCTCGGAACACATGAGACCGAAAGGTCGATCATGAATCATATAGTTGATATGATTAGCATAGGGATGCTTACCACTGGAACTATTCTCAACTCACGTGATGATCGGACTTGGGATAGTGTAAGTGGATCATGAACCACTCAAATGACTAGAGAGATGTACTTTTTGAGTGGGAGTTTAGCAGATAATTTGATTAAGTTGAACTCTAATTATCTTGAACATAGTCTAAGTCCACTTTGAATATATTTGTGTTGTAGATCATGGCTCACGCAAGTGTCATCCTGAATTTTAATACGTTCCTAGAGAAAGCAACTTTGTAGACTGGGCTCGTAATCTTAAGCTAATCTTACAAGCTGGAAAGAAGGATTATGTCCTTAATGCTGCGCTAGGAGATGAACCACCCGCTACGGCTGATCAGGATGTTAAGAACGCTTGGTTAGCGCGTAAGGAGGACTACTCAATAGTTCAATGTGCATTCTTGTATGGCTTAGAACCGGGACTTCAACGTTGCTTTGAGCGTCATGGAGCATTTGAGATGTTCCAGGAGTTGAAGTTTATCTTTCAGAAGAACGCCCGGATCGAGAGGAATGAGACCTCCGATAAATTCTATGCTTGCAAGATGGAGGAAAACTCGTCTGTCAGTGAACATGTGCTCAAAATGTCTGGGTACTCAAACCGTCTAGCTGAACTGGGGATTGAACTCCCGCAAGAAGCTATCACTGACAAAATCCTTCAATCACTGCCGCCAAGCTACAAAGGCTTTGTGTTGAACTACAACATGCAAGGGATGAACAAGTCTCCCGGCGAGTTGTTTGCGATGCTGAAAGTCGCAGAGTCTGAACTCCGTAAAGGGCATCAAGTGTTGATGGTGAGCAAGACCACTAGTTTCAAGAGAAACGACAAAGGCAAGAAGGGCAATTCGAAGAAGAGCGGCAAGCCTGTTGCCAATCCGCCGAAGAAACCCAAGGCTGGACCTAAGCCTGAAACAGAGTGCTTCTATTGCAAGGGTATGGGTCACTGGAAGCGCAATTGCCCCAAGTATCTGGCAGATAAGAAGGCGGGCAAAAAAAAAATCAGGTATATTTGATATACATGTTATTGATGTGTACTTAACCGGCTCTCGTAGTAGTGCCTGGGTATTTGATACCGGTTCTGTTGCTCACATTTGCAACTCGAAGCAGGAACTGCGGAATAGACGAAGGCTGGCGAAAGACGAAGTGACGATGCGCGTAGGAAACGGTTCCAAGGTTGATGCAATCGCCGTCGGCAGGGTGTCACTTCAACTACCATCGGGTTTAGTGATGAACTTAAATCATTGTTATTTAGTGCCTGCGTTGAGCATGAACATTATATCTGGATCTTGTTTATTGCGAGATGGTTACTCTTTTAAGTCTGAGAATAATGGTTGTTCTATTTCTATGAGTAACATCTTTTATGGTCATGCACCGAATGTGAGAGGATTGTTCATATTGAATCTCGATAGCGATACGCATATACATAACATTGAGACCAAAAGAGTTAGAGTAAACAATGATAGCGCCATATTTTTGTGGCACTGCCGCTTGGGTCATATTGGTGTAAAGCACATGAAGAAACTCCATGCTGATGGACTTTTGGAGTCACTTGACTTTGATTCACTTGACACGTGCGAACCATGCCTCATGGGCAAGATGACTAAGACTCCGTTCTCCGGAACAATGGAGCGTGCAAGTGACTTGTTGGAAATCATACATACCGATGTGTGTGGTCCAATGAGCGTGGAGGCACGCGGCGGATATCGTTATTTTCTCACCTTCACTGACGATTTAAGTAGATATGGTTATGTCTACTTAATGAAGCACAAGTCTGAAACATTTGAAAAGTTCAAGCAATTTCAGAGTGAAGTGGAAAATCATCGTAACAAGAAGATCAAGTTCCTACGGTCTGATCGTGGGGGTGAATATCTGAGTTTCGAGTTTGGTACTCACTTAAGACAATGTGGAATTGTTTCACAGTTAACACCGCCTGGAACACCACAGCGTAATGGTGTGTCCGAACGTCGTAATCGTACTTTGTTAGAGATGGTGCGATCTATGATGTCTCTTACTGATTTGCCATTATCTTTTTGGGGTTGTGCATTAGAAACAGCTGCATTCACTTTAAATAGGGCACCATCGAAATCCGTTGAGACGACACCATACGAACTGTGGTATGGCAAAAGGCCAAAGTTGTCGTTTCTTAAAGTTTGGGGATGTGATGCTTATGTCAAAAAGTTTCAGCCTGAAAAGCTGGAACCCAAAGCGGAAAAGTGCGTCTTCATAGGTTACCCAAAAGAGACGGTTGGGTACACCTTCTATCTCAAATCCGAGGGCAAAGTGTTTGTTGCTAAGAACGGAACTTTTCTCGAGAAGGAGTTTCTCTCGAGAGAATTGAGTGGGAGGCAGATAGAACTTGACGAGGTTGTCGAACCTCTCATCCCTCTGGATGGTGGCGCAGGGCAAGGGGAGACCTCTGTCATTGCGACGCCGGTTGAGGAGGAAGTTAATGATGATGATCATGAAACTTCAGTTCAAGTTTCTGTTGAACCACGCAGGTCGATGAGATCACGTGCTGCTCCAGAGTGGTACGGTAATCCCGTCTTATCGATCATGTTGTTAGACAACAATGAACCTGCGAATTATGGAGAGGCAATGGTGGGCCCAGATTCCAACAAATGGCTAGAAGCCATGAAATCCGAGATAGGATCCATGTATGAGAACAAAGTGTGGACTTTGGAGATACTACCTGAGGGCCGCAAGGCTATTCAGAACAAATGGATTTTTAAGAAGAAGACGGACGCTGACGGTAATGTGACCGTTTATAAAGCTCGACTTGTGGCAAAGGGTTTTTCACGAGTTCCATGAGTTGACTACGATGAGACCTTCTCACCCGTAGCGATGCTTAAGTCCGTCAGAATCATGTTAGCAATAGCTGCATTTTTCGATTATGAAATCTGGCAGATGGATGTCAAAACGGCGTTCCTTAACGGTTTCCTTAAGGAAGAGTTGTATATGATGCAACCCGAAGGTTTTGTCGATCCTAAAAATGCTGACAAGGTGTGCAAGCTCCAGCGATCCATTTATGGACTGGTGCAAGCATCTCGGAGTTGGAACAAACGCTTTGATGAGGTGATCAAAGCATTTGGGTTTATACAAGTGGTTGGAGAATCTTGTATTTACAAGAAAGTGAGTGGGAGCTCTGTGGCGTTTCTAATATTATATGTGGATGACATATTACTGATTGGAAACAATATAGAGCTTTTGGAGAGCATAAAAGGTTACTTGAATAAAAGTTTCTCTATGAAGGACCTAGGAGAAGCTGCTTACATACTAGGCATTAAGATCTATAGGGATAGATCAAAACGCCTGATAGGACTTTCACAAAGCACATACCTTGATAAAGTTTTGAAGAGGTTCAAAATGGAACAGTCCAAGAAAGGGTTCTTGTCAGTGTTACAAGGTACGAGATTGAGTAAGACTCAGTGCCCAGCAACTGATGAAGATAGAGAGCATATGCGCTCCGTCCCCTATGCTTCAGCCATAGGCTCTATCATGTATGCAATGTTGTGCACTAGACCGGATGTTAGCCTGGCCATAAGTATGGCAGGTAGGTTCCAGAGTAATCCAGGAGTGGATCACTGGACGGCGGTCAAGAATATCCTGAAGTACCTGAAAAGGACTAAGGAGATGTTTCTCGTGTATGGAGGTTACGTCGATGCAAGCTTTGACACAGATCCGGACGACTCTAAGTCGCAAACCGGATACGTATTTATTCTTAATGGGGGTGCCGTAAGCTGGTGCAGTTCCAAGCAAAGCGTCGTAGCAGATTCTACATGTGAAGCAAAGTACATGGCTGCCTCGGAGGCGGCAAAGGAGGGTGTCTGGATGAAGCAGTTCATGACGGATCTTGGAGTGGTGCCAAGTGCACTGGATCCAATAACCTTGTTCTGTGATAACACTGGTGCCATTGCCTTAGCAAAGGAACCAAGGTTTCACAAGAAGACCAGACACATCAAACGACGCTTCAACCTCATCCGTGACTACGTCGAGGAGGAGGACGTAAATATATGCAAAGTGCACACGGATCTGAATGTAGCAGACCCGCTGACTAAACCTCTTCCACGGCCAAAACATGATCGACACCAGAACTGTATGGGTGTTAGATTTATTACAATGTAATTCACATAGTGATGTGAGGGCTAGATTATTGACTCTAGTGCAAGTGGGAGACTGTTGGAATTATGCCCTAGAGGCAATAATAAATGTATAGTTATTATTATAATTCCTGTATCAAGATAATAGTTTATTATCCATGCTATAATTGTATTGAATGAAGACTCATTTACATGTGTGGATACATAGACAAAACACCGTCCCTAGCATGCCTCTAGTTGGCTAGCCAGTTGATCGATGATAGTCAGTGTCTTCTGATTATGAACAAGGTGTTGTTGCTTGATAACTGGATCACGTCATTAGGAGAATCGCGTGATGGACTAGACCCAAACTAATAGACGTAGCATGTTGATCGTGTCATTTTGTTGCTACTGTTTTCTGCGTGTCAAGTATTTATTCCTATGACCATGAGATCATATAACTCACTGACATCGGAGGAATGCTTTGTGTGTATCAAACGTCGCAACGTAACTGGGTGACTATAAAGATGCTCTACAGGTATCTCCGAAGGTGTTAGTTGAGTTACTATGGATCAAGACTGGGATTTGTCACTCCGTATGACGGAGAGGTATCTCGGGGCCCACTCGGTAATACAACATCACACACAAGCCTTGCAAGCAATGTAACTTAGTGTAAGTTGCGGGATCTTGTATTACGGAACGAGTAAAGAGACTTGCCGGTAAACGAGATTGAAATAGGTATGCGGATACCGACGATCGAATCTCGGGCAAGTAACATACAGAAGGACAAAGGGAATGACATACGGGATTATACGAATCCTTGGCACTGAGGTTCAAACGATAAGATCTTCGTAGAATATGTAGGATCCAATATGGGCATCCAGGTCCCGCTATTGGATATTGACCGAGGAGTCTCTCGGGTCATGTCTACATAGTTCTCGAACCCGCAGGGTCTGCACACTTAAGGTTCGACGTTGTTTTATGCGTATTTGAGTCATATGGTTGGTTACCGAATGTTGTTCGGAGTCCCGGATGAGATCACGGACGTCACGAGGGTTTCTGGAATGGTCCGGAAACGAAGATTGATATATAGGATGACCTCATTTGATTACCGGAAGGTTTTCGGAGTTACCGGGAATGTACTGGGAATGACGAATGGGTTCCGGGAGTTCACCGGGGGGGGGGGGGCAACCCACCCCGGGGAAGCCCATAGGCTTTGGGGAGACACACCAGCCCTTAGTGGGCTGGTGGGACAGCCCCAAAGGGGCCTATGCGCCAAGAGAAGGAAATCAAAGGAAAAGAAAAAAAAAGAGGGAAGAAGTGGGAAGGGAGGGGGACTCCTCCCACCAAACCAAGTCCAACTCGGTTTGGGGGGGGGGGAGTCCTCCCCCCTTGGCTCGGCCGACCCCTTGGGAGTCCCTTGGACCCCAAGGCAAGGTCCCCCTCCCTCCTCCTATATATATGGGGCTTTTAGGGCAGATTTGAGACGATTTTTCTCACGGCTGCCCGAACACATACCTCCATAGTTTTTCCTCTAGATCGCGTTTCTGTGGAGCTCGGGCGGAGCCCTGCTGAGACGAGATCATCACCAACCTCCGGAGCGCCGTCACGCTGCCGGAGAACTCTTCTACCTCTCCGTCTCTCTTGCTGGATCAAGAAGGCCGAGATCATCGTCGAGCTGTACGTGTGCTGAACGCGGAGGTGCCGTCCGTTCGATACTAGATCGTGGGACTGATCGCGGGATTGTTCGCGGGGCGGATCGAGGGACGTGAGGACGTTCCACTACATCAACCGCGTTCTCTAACGCTTCTGCTGTACGATCTACAAGGGTACATAGATCACTCATCCCCTCTCGTAGATGGACATCACCATGATAGGTCTTCGTGCGCGTAGGAAAATTTTTGTTTCCCATGCGACGTTCCCCAACACCTGCCCTGCTGATGCATGTTGCTGCCGTTGTTGCTTGCTCGCTGCGCTGCTGCTTGCCGCCCATGCTGCTGCTTGCTAGCTGCTGCATTTTGCTATTGCTGGCCGTAGCTGTAGGTTGTTGTTGATGTTGCTTTGATGCTAGCTAGCCGCTGCTGCATGCCATAGCTGCTTGCTGTAGCTAGTGCTACTAGTTGTGTTGCTTGCCTTGCTGTATTGCTCCTTTGTTAGCTGCTGCTTGCTTGCCTTGTTGTTAGCTGTTGCCGATGCCCTGTTGCCATTGCCTAGTGCTGTTGTTGCTGCTTGTGGTTGCCTGCTGACTTGCCGTTAGTTGTTAGTTGTTAGCCGTTGCTGCTGTCGTGGGTTGACGTCGCCAAAGACCGCGCGCTCCATCCCCGCCACTGTGGATCATCGACAAGGTCGCCGAGTACCACGACGTCCTCGACGACCCCCGGAACCGTGTTCGACTACCTACGCCGAAGACCCATGTACCGATGCCAGGAGTACGGCTAGCGTCGACGAGACCCGAGTACCACGATGACAACGACTTCCACGACGTCCGCTACGAACCGAACCGCTCCAATACGCACGCTTTGAAGGTATGCCGATGGGACGTGTCGCAAACCGAATGCAACTGTTGTATGAGATGTATCGTATGTTTGCGCCGTATGTTTGCCCGTTGCACGTTGTGTTCCTCTTTCGTTGTGCCCTCGACACATGGGAACCCGGTAGCGGGATCACCCCATCTTTATTTAGCGTTCCCGCACGCGCTCCCTATTCGTTGGCACCTACCTCGTTGAGTTATCGGGATAGGAACTTTGCCGTGGCTTCGTTTCTGTCTTGCCGCCATGGTTCCCTCTCGCTCGCCGTGGCGACATATGCTCCTTTCTCTTCTTGCCCGTGTTGTTGCAAGCTTGCATGCATGACGCATTCATGGCATGATATCATGTGTTGCATGTTTCTTGTGTCGTAGCTCCGTTCTAAGTCCCGCGTGTTAACCGACTAGGATGACATGTAGGATCACCGCTTCACCCCTTGCCATGTTAACCACATTTAATATTGCCGTGTAAATAACCAGGAGTGAACTAAATAATTAATCGTGGAGTTTCGTCGATATGCAACTCGTTGTATATCGAGCTTCACTTAATGTGTAGTGTTGTGCGAGGTGAATTGCCATGCCATCCCTTGCATTTTGATCTGTTCATGCATCATATTAGGGTATGCATCATGTCTTGCTTTTGCCGTGGTGAACATCTGTGTTGATGCTTGTTTTCGGTTTGCCCCGTCTCGATAGAGTTCCGCAAGCGTGTCGGAATGTGAGGACCCGTTCGACTACGTTGGTTCACCGACTCCACGGAGTTGTTCTTCTACCAAGCGGGATCTCAGGCAAGATGACCATTTCCCCAGATACCATTACTATCATTGCCATGCTAGTTTTACCGTTTCTACCGTATACGTCTCGTTGCCTACCACATGTTAAATATCAGCCTCTCTACAATGCCATGATAACCTTTAACCTGTTCGACCTAGCAAACCATTGATTGGCTATGTTACCGCTCGCTTAACCCTGTGTAAGCGTTGCTAGTTGCAGGTGAAGTTGCTTCCATGTGATAACATGGGTTCCTTGTTATATCACCCTATTAAATGCCATTTAATTTTAATGCACCTATATACTTGGTAAAAGGTGGAAGGCTCGGCCTTTCTAGCCTCGTGTTTTGTTCCACCTTTGCCCCCTTAGTTTTGGCTACCGGTGTTATGTTCCATAACTGAGCGCTCCTAACACGATCGGGGTTGTTATGGGGACCCCCTTGATAATTCGTTTTAGATTAAAGCTGGTCTGGCAAGCCCAACTTTGGTACTACATTTGCCTAATAACTAATGAACTGCATAGGGAGTAATTAACCCGAGGATAATTTAATCAACCCCCGGGCCAGTGCTCCTCATGAGTGTTGGTCCAAAACAGAGCAGCATATTAACGCTACCCGGGGCAACTCAGCGTTTGGCGTGGTAACCATCGCTCATCTGTCGTGTCCTGAGAACGAGATACGTGGCTCCCATCGGGATCGTCGACACGTCGGGCGGCCTTGATGGATTAGTTTTACCTTTGACGAAATATCTTGTGCATCGGGATCCCGGTGATGCTTTGGGTAATCTCAGAGTTGAGGTTTTCAACTAGGGAATCCGACGAGATCGTGAGCTTCGTGATTGAGGATTTCTATGCGGCTTGTGGTAATTTGTGATGGACTAGTTGGAGCACCCCTGTCGGGTTAAATCTTTTCGGAAAGCCGTGCCCGCGGTTATGTGGCAACGTGGAAACTTTGTTTAACACTGGTTCTAGATAACTTGAAGTTAACTTAATTAAAATATGCCAACTGTGTGCGTAACCGTGACTGTCTCTTTCATGAGTTCCTTCTCCGATCGAGGACACGGTGGGGTTATGTCTGACGTAGGTAGGTGTTCAGGATCATTCATTTGGTCATCAGTAGTTCACGTCCATTATGCGTAGTTCTTCCCCCTCTTATTTATTGTACTCGTAAGTTTAGCCACCAGATAAATATGCTTACCCGTTGCTGCAACCTCACCACTTTACCATGCCTCACCCATTAAGCTTTGCTAGTCTTGATACCTTTGGAAATGAGATTGCTGAGTCCCTTGTGGCTCACAGATTACTACAACACCAGTTGCAGGTACATGTAAAGGTTACTTGACGCGAGCGCATTGATTGTTCATTTGGAGTTGCTTCTTCTTCTTCTTCATCGATCTAGGATGGGTTCCAGGCCGGTAGCCTGGGATAGCAAGGATGGACGTCGTTCTTATTTTCTCATTTGTTTTCGTCCGTAGTCAGACCCTGCTCTTACTCTGGATGAATATGTAATGTACTGATGTGACTCTGATGTAGCTTGTGGCGAGTGTAAGCCAATTCTATTATATACCTCTTCTTTTCAGTACATGTACTTGTAACGATATCCATTCTTGTGACACGACGAGATGCGCTTCTATCCCTGACGAGGCCGTCGTGCCAAATTGAGGATAGGGTCGCATCTTGGGCGTGACATTGCCTCTCGTTTTCCTCTCCCCCACTTCACCAATTTGCCTTTTTCGTTCGCCTTTTCGTTTGCCCTTTTTCTCTCGCTTGCTTTCTGCTCGTCTATGTGGGATAGTCTATCCTGATGGATAGATCCACCACTTCGAACGATACTCCCGAGAGCGAAGTTCTCAATTTCAAACAAATTGAGGGAGAAAACTTAAAGGACGCTTGGTATAGGATTTGCAATGCTCAGAGTAGATCTACTCATAAGCAATCCACTACCGTCTTGCTTCGCAATTTTTATGTGGGTATTTCTCCTTGGAATAGGTATATTCTTGACACCATCGTAGCTGGAAATTTCTTGGGTAGCCATACCGTTGTTTCTTACGGAGCTGTGATAAATTTGGTAGGCTCACCCCCACTCATGGTTAATGGAACTACCTTAACTCTGGAACATGTGATGCGTAGGTTGGACGCTATTGAAAATAAAGTTGCTACGATTGAACTCATTGAGAATTTGGATAAAAAGATCCACAATCAAATCACTCAGTACAGATCCAAGATGGGAATGGTTTTGAAAAATTTAAAGGAGAAGGAACCCATAGTTAGCGAAAAGCTAGGTCATGATTCCGCTAGGATTGGCAAACTAGATGATGTTATAACCAACTTGGGTTTCGCTTTTGCCGCTATGCAGAGTACTCCCAATTTTGCCCAAAATAAAATCACCAAGCCTGTCTTTGTTCCTAAAAGTAGTGGTGAATCATCTAGCAAGAAAGATGAAAACCTCAAGATGATAAGTGATCACGCTACTTATGGTTTGAGCACCAAAGACGACGATACGTGATTCTACCGCTTCTATGCCTAGCTAAGGGCGTTAAACAATAGCGCTTGTTGGGAGGCAACTCAATGAATTTATCTTTTTTCCTTCTGTTTTATTGCGTCCATACTTTCACAATTCAGTTGTGATTGTGTTTTTTGTGTTTCTTTTTGTGTTTGAGCCAAGCAAAACGTTTATGATTGGTCTTGGTAATGGTTGTTTGATCCTGCTGGAAAAAGACAGAAACTTTTCCCTCACAAGATGATTTTGCATTTTTATTCAGAAAGAGCTTTTGAGTTGATTCTTTTTTCTGCTGATTGATATGATTTTTCCCGAGACCATCTTAATTTTTCAGATTTTTTGAGGTACCAGAAGTATACGAAGTATACAAATTGCTACAGACTAGTCTGTTTTTGACAGATTTTGTTTTTGTTGAGTTGGTTGCTTGTTTTGATGAAACTATGGTTAGTATCGGGGGTGCTAGCCATGGGAAAGTGAGAATACAGTAGCCCATCATCACTATAGATGGAATTCTAGTTTGCTAGAGTACCAAAAGAAGTGGTAGTTTATTTTCTTGTACTCATGTTATCACAAGTTTCTGTTTAAGTTTTGTGTTGTGAAGTTTTCAAGTTTTGGGTGACGTTCTAATGGACAAAGAGATAATGAGTGGAAAGAGCTCAAGCTTGGGGATGCCCAAGGCCCCCCAAGCCAAATTCAAGGACACCAAAAATCCTAAGCTTGGGGATGCCCCGGGAAGGCATCCCCTCTTTCGTCTTCAATCCATCGGTAACATTACTTGGAGCTATATTTATATTCACCACATGATATGTGTTTTGCTTGGAGCGTCTTGTATCTTAGGAGTCTTTTATTTTTGTTGTGTCACAGTCATCCTTGCTGCACACCTTTTTGAGAGAGAGAGACATGCACTCATCGTGATTTTGCTAGAATGCTCATTGTGCTTCACTTATATCTTTTGAGCTAGATACTTTTGCTCTTGTGCTTCACTTATATCTTTTGAGCTAGAGACTTTTGCTCTTGTGCTTCACTTATATATTTAGAGCACGGCGGTGCGTGATTTGGTAGTTGGCTTATGCTATGAAAGTAGTCCCATGTGCTAGGTACCCAAAGAGGATGCAAAAACCTCCATCTTAATGTGCATTGAGTAGAAAGAGAAGTTTTGATTCCTCTCAATTAGTTTTGAGATGTGGATTCGGTAATATTAAAAGTTATGTTAGGAGGGTGTTGTGAATCTAGAGATACTTGTGTTGGAGTTAGTGATTCCTGTAGCATGCACGCATGGTGAACCGCTATGTTAGGAAGTCGGAGCATAATTGATCTATTGATTGTCATCCTTTGTGTTGAGGTCGGGATCGCGCGATGGTTTACACCTACCAACCCTTCCCCTCGGAGTATGCGTTTAGCACTTTGTTTTGATTACTAATAAAAACTTCCGCAATAAGTATGCGAGTTCTTTATGACTAATGTTGAGTCCATGGATTATACGCACTTTCACCCTTCCACCATTGCTAGCTTCTCTAGTGCCGCGCAATTCTTGCCGGTGCACAAAACCACCAAATTCCTTCCTCAAAACAGCCACCATACCTACCTACTATGGCATTTTCATAGCCATTCCGAGATATATTGCCATGCAACTCCCACCGTTCCGTCTCATGACTTGTGTCGTCACACTCATATTGCCATTGCATGATCATACTAGATCGTTGCACATCCCGGTACACTGCCGGAGGCATTTCCTATGGACTCATCATCATTGTGATCTTTGAGCTTTGAGTAACTAAAAAGTGTGATGATCATCATTATTAGAGCATTGTCCCATGTGAGGAAAAAAAGAGGCCAAAGAGCCCAAAAACAAAAAAAAGAGAGAAAAGAATAAAAAGAGGCCTAAGAACCCAAATAAAAAAATGAGAGAAAAAGAGAGAAGGGACAATGCTACTATCTTTTTCCACACTTGTGCTTCATGTTAGCACCATGTTCTTCATGATTGAGAGCTTCTTGCTTTGTCACTACCATATGCTAGTGGGAATCTTCGTTTTATAACTTGGCTTGTATATTCCAATGATGGGCTTCCTCAAAATTGCCCTAGGTCTTCGTGAGCAAGCAAGTTGGATGCACACCCACTAGTTTCCCTTGAACTTTCACATACTTATAGCTCTAGTGCATCTCTTGTATGGCAATCCCTACTCATTCACATTGATATCTATTAATGGGCAACTCCATGGCCTATTGATACGCCGAGTCAATGTGACCATCTCCTCCTTTTTGTCTCACAACCACCACCACACTCTATTCCACTTATAGTGCTATATCCATGGCTCGCGCTCATGTATTGCGTGATAGTTATAAAAGGTTTGACAAAGTAAGAGTGCAAAAACAATTACTTGGCCAATTCCGGGGTTGTGCCTTATTTACATTAGTTGTGTGAGGATGATGGAGCATAGCCAGACTATATGATTTTGTAGGGATAACTTTCTTTGGCCTTGTTATTTTGAAAGTTCATGATTACTTTGCTAGTTTGCTTGAAGTATTATTGTTTTCATGTCAATAGCAAACTATTGTTTTGAATCGTACGGATCTAAACATTCATGTCACGTGAAAGAAGTTGCAAAGGACAACTATGCTAGGTAGCATTCCACAACAAAAAATCATTCTTTTTCACTTCCCTACTCGAGGACGAGCAGGAGTTAAGCTTGGGGATGCTTGATACGTCTCCAACGTATCTATAATTTTTGATGGTTTCATGCTATTATCTTGTCAAACTTTGGATGTTCTGCATGCCTTTTATTTATTTTCTGGGACTAACTTATTAACTTAGTGCCAAGTGCCAGTTCCTGTTTTTTCCATGTTTTTGACCCCTTTCAGGGGAGATTTTGAAACGGAGTCCAAATGGAAGAAAATCCCCGAAAAGATTTTTTCTGGAACGGAAGAAGATCGGAGGACTTGGGGGCCAAGCCAGAGGAGCACCAGGGGCCCCACAAGCCCCCACCCCGCGGCCAGGGGGTCGCGCCATCGAAGCTTGTGGGCCCCCTGGAGGTCCCCTGACCTAGATCTTGCGCCTATAAATTCCCAAATATTCCCAAAAAAATCAGGGGAGCATCGTAATCACTTTTCCGCTGCCGCAAGCTTCTGTCTCTACAAGATCCCATCTGGGGCACGTCCTGGTGCCCTGCCGGAGGGTTGATTCAGACACGGAAGGCTTCTCCATCAACACCATGACCTCTCCGATGATGCGTGAGTAGTTCACCATAGACCTACGGGTCCATAGCTAGTACCTAGATGGCTTCTTCTCTCTCTTGGATCTTCAATACAAAGTTCTCCATGATCTTCATGGAGATCTATCCGATGTAATCTTCTTTTGCGGTGTGTTTGTCGAGATCCGATGAATTGTGGATTTATGATCAGATTATCTATGAATCTTATTTGAGTTTCTTCTGATCTCTCTTATGCATGATTTCATATCCTTGTAATTCTCTTCGAGTTGTGGGTTTTGTTTGGCCAACTAGATCTATGATTCTTGCAATGGGAGAAGTGCTTGGTTTTGGGTTCATACCGTGCGGTGACCTCACCCAGTGACAGAAGGGGTAGTGAGGCACGTATCGTGTTGTTGCCATCAAGGGTAAAAAGATGGGGTTTTCATCATTGGTTTGAGATTATCCCTCTACATCATGTCATCTTGCTTAAAGCGTTACTCTGTTCGTCATGAACTCAATACACTAGATGCATGCTGGATAGCGGTCAATGTGTGGAGTAAAAATAGTAGATGCAGAAAGTATCGGTCTACTTGTCTCGGACGTGATGCCTATATGCTAGATCATTGCCTTAGATATCGTCATGACTTTGCGTTGTTCTATCAATTGCTCGACAGTAATTTGTTCACCCATCGTAATACTTGCTATTTTGAGAGAAGCCTCTAGTGAAAACTATGGCCCCCAGGGTCTACTCCACACCATATTTTCAGCCTTACACTTTTTACTTCGTTGCACTTTCCGCCTTCAGATCTCACTTTGCAAACAATCTTGAAGGGATTGACAACCCCTTTGAAGCGTTGGGTGCAAGCTTGTTTGTGTTTGCGCAGGTACTCTGGACTTGACGAGACCCTCCTTCTGGATCGATACCTTGGTTCTCAAACTGAGGGAAATACTTATTGCTCCTGTGCTGCCTCACCCTTTCCTCTTCAAGGGAAAAACCAACGCAATCCCAATCTCCGTCAACGTGTCAATTTCTGGCGCTGTTGTTTGAGAAATAGCATGGCTCCCTTCCGGTGATTCTTCACTCAAGTGTGTCTTATTTTCTCCAGAAAATAAATATAAAAAAAGGTTTGGGTGATTTTGAGAACTTTTATTTTTTGCCCAAAAACAACACCATGGTAATTCTGCTGAAAACAACGTTAGTCCGGGTTATTTCTAAATAAATCATATAAAGTGCATCAAAACCATATAAAAGTATTGTAAACATAGACAAATATGGCATGAATACTTCATAAATTATCGATACGTTGGAGATGTATCAGCTGCTCGATGATGTATCCGCCTCCTCGATCCAGCGAGCAAGGGCGGAGTAGTAGATGAGTTCTCTCGCAGCACGACAACGTGGTGGTAGTGGTGGCGGAGCAATCTCAGCAGGGCTTCGCCAAGCGTTGTCTCAGATGCGATCAGAGGAGAAAACGGGATATGAAGAGAGGGAGGGCTACGCCTATGGCTTGGGTGCGGCTTCCCTCCCTGTTCCTCTCTGTTTATAGGAGGAAGGGGTAGGTAGGACGGTAGCCCTAGCCCCTCCTCCAAGGGAGGGCTGGCCAGCCAAGGTGGAGGGGTCGTCCTTCCACAAGGGAGGTGGGCGCCCTATGGGAGGAGTCCCACCTCCCCAAGGCACCTCCCCACCTACCACTTTGGGCGCATGGGCCCTTAAGGGTTTGGCGCCCAGCCCATCATGGGTTGGTGTGCCTCCCTCTTTAGCCCATGTGCCCCCGGGGTGGGTGGACTCCCCGGGGGAACCCCAAAACCCTTTCGGCACTCTTGGTACACTACTAAAAATACCCGAAACTTTTTCGAAACTTGAATACCACTTTCCCATATATAAACCTTTACATCCGGGCCATTCCAGAACTCCTCGTGACGTCCACGATCTCATCTAGGACAAATAACACATTTGGTCACCAACATATATAACTCAACAATACTATATCGTCATTAAATGTTAAGCGTGTGGACCGTACAGGTTCAAGAATCATGTAGACATGACCGAGACACGTCTCTGATCAATAACCAATAGCACGACTTGGATGCTCATATTGGTTCCTACATATTGCACAAAGATCTTTATCGGTCGAACCACGATGTGAAGGATTCAATCAATCCCGACTGCAGTTCCCTTTGTCCATTGGTATGTTACTTGTCCAAGATTCGATCATCAATATCTCCATACCTATTTCAATCATGTTACCAACAAGTCTCTTTACTCATTACTTAATACAAGATCACGTGACTAACTCCTTAGTCACATTGCTTACAATCTTCTCGTGATGTTGTATTATCGAGAGGGCCCATAGATACCTCTTCAGTCCATGCGCCACCGGATCAGAAGGGAGAGAGCCCTCCTCCTCCTTCTTCTTCCTTGGCCTCCTCCCAAGGTGGGAGGAGGGTTTCTCCTCTGGTCCATGGCCGCCATGGCACCCGGAGGGCAGTAGCCCCTCCGGGATTGGATCTCTCTTTGTTTCTCTCCTGTTTCCGTGACTTGATTTCTGGCCTTTCATTGTTTCTTAAATATCCGGAGATCCGTAACTCCGATCGGGCTGAAATTTGAGGGGATTTTATCAGAAAATTATCTTTCTTGTGGCCAAAGGAGAGCTCCAATCGACTTAAGGGATGGCCACAATCCATGAGGGTGCGACCCCGCCCCCTCGTCGCGCCGTGTTGGCTTGTGGGGCCCTCGGGCCTGTCTTGCGTTGATTCCGACACCCAAAATGCACATGTATTCCAAAAAAATCCGTAAATTTTTATCGCGTTTGGAGTCTATCTGATATGGATTTTCTACGAAACAAAAAACACACAAAAAACAAGAACTAGCACTGGGCAATGGGTCACTAGGTTAGTGCTCAAAATAATATAAAATGGTAAATAATTACTCAAAAAGTATCCTAGAATGATAATATAATACTCCCTCCGTCCCAAAATAAGTGTCAACGATCTAGTACAAAATTTGTACTAGTTTAGTACAAAATCCGCGACACTTATTTTGGGACGGAGGGAGTAGCATGGAACAATAAAAAATTATAGATACGTTGGAGACGTATCAAGCATCCCCAAGCTTAATTCCTGCTCGTCCTCGAGTAGGTAAATGATGAAAACAGATTTTTTGATGTGATATGCTACCCAATATGTAATCTTTTGCATGTATGCTCACTGAGAAACGATGAAATAACAAACATTGACATAGTAATACTTATAAGCACAAGCAACAAAATCATCAATCTTTCAAAGTATACGATCCTCAAAGAATGTTTACCCCCATTCATCTTATTATATTTGCAAGGCATGGCTCCATCTTCACCATATTAATACAAATGTCAAGCACCACGGTGCCCAAGTCAGGCAATGGGATTGTACTTTTTCAACATTCATCAACTTTTTATTCTTCACGTAATACATGAGCGTGAACCATGGACATAGCATATAGGAGGAATAGACTGTGGTGGTAGGTTTCAAAGGGGTAATAGTGGACAAGAAAGTCTCGCATCGACTCGACGTATCAACGGGCTATGGAGATGCCCATCAATTGATATTAATGCGAGGAGTAGGGATTGCATGCAACGAAAGCACTAAAGCTATAAGTGTATGAAAGCTCGATTGAAGTTAAGTGGGTGTGCATCCATCTTGCTTGATCATGAAGACCTCGGGCATTTGAGGACGCCCGTCATCGAAATATACAAGCCAAATTATATAATGAAAAATTCCCACTAGCATATGGAAGTGACAAAACAAGAGACTCTCTATAGGAAGAACATGGTGCCCCTTTGAGGTACAAGTGTGGTAAAGGATAGTAGCAAAGTCCCTTCTCTATTTTTCTCCCATTTATTTGTTTTTTTCATGGTGGGCTTCTGCTACCTCTTGAGCTTGCGTTGGTTTTTCCCTTGAAGAGGAAAGGGTGATGCAGCACAGTAGCAGTAAGTATTTCCCTCAGTTTGAGAACCAAGGTATCAATCCAGTAGGAGTATCAAGACAAGTCACCAATGTACCTGCGCAAAAACAAACAAACTTGCACCCAACGCTATAAAGGGGTTGTCAATCCCTTCACGATTAATTGCAAGGTGAGATCTGATGGTGGAAAGCACAACAAAGTAAAAGTGTAGAGCTGAAAATATGATGTGAAGTAGACCTGGGGGCCATAGTGTTCACTAGAGGCTTCTCTCATGATAGCAAGTATTACAGTGGGTGAACGAATTACTGTCGAGCAATTGATAGAACCACGCAAAGTCATGATGATATCTAAGGAAATGATCATACATATAGGCATCACGTCCGAGACAAGTAGACCGATACTGTCTGCATCTACTACTATTACTCCACACATCGACCGCTATCCAGCATGCATCTAGTGTATTGAGTTCACAACAAACAGAGCAACGCCTTAAGCAAGATGACATGATGTAGAGGGATAAATTCATGCAATAGATATAAACCCCATCTTTTTACCCTTGATGGCAACAACACGATGCATGCGTCGCTACCCCTTCTGTCACTGGGTGAGGACACCGCACGTTATGAACCCAAAACCAAGCACTTCTCCCATTGCAAGAATTATAGATCAAGTTGGCCAAACGAAACCCACAACTCGAAGAGAATTACAAGGATATGAAATCATGCACATAAGAGATCAGACGAAACTCAAATAATATTCATAGATAATCTGATCATAAATCCACAATTCATCCGATCTTGACAAACACACTGCAAAAGAAGATTACATCGGATAGATCTCCATGAAGATCATGGAGAACTTTGTATTGAAGATCCAAGAGAGAGAAGAAGCCATCTAGCTACTAGCTATGGACCCGAAGGTCTGTGGTGAACTACTCACAAATCTTTCCAAAGGTTTTATTCCGTTTGGACTCCGTTTAATATTCTTCTCTGAAAAGGGTCAAAAACACGGAAAAAATAGGAACTGGCACTTGGCACTGAGTTTATAAGTTATTCCCCAAAAAGATATAAAATAGCATAATCATGCAAACAAAACATCCAAAGTTGATAAGATAATAGCATGGAACCATAAAAAATTATAGATACGTTGGAGACGTATCAACTTCTGTTTTTTTGCCTCCCTCATTTTTTTATGGTAGGCACATTTGGCATCCCCCATTTTTACTTCCTCACTGGGACAATACTCTAATAATCATGATCATCACACTTTTTTACTTACAACTCGATATGAAAAACTGGTAGGAAGATATGACTCTATATGAATGCCTTTGATAGTGTACGAGGATGTGCAATGATCTAGTGTAGCAAAAGATATAAAAACGTACAAGCCATGGAAATATCATGCTAGTTATCTTACGATCATGCAAAGCAATATGACAATGGAAGTACAAGTCATATGAAGTGACGATGGAAGTTGCATGGCAATATATCTCGGAATGGCTATGGAAATGCCATGATAGGTAAGTATGGTGGCTGTTTTGAGGAACATATAATGAGGCTTATGTGCAACAGAGTGTATCATGTCATGGGGTTTTGATGCACCGGTGAAAGTTGCACCAATCCTCGAGGTGAGAATGGGCAATGCACGATACCAAAGAGGCTAGCAAATACGAGGAGGTGATATTGCATATGTCCATGGTGTCACATTAGTCATAACGAACTCATATACTTACTGCAAAGTTTTATTAGTTTTATCACAAATAAAAGTACTACTCGCATGCCCCAAGGTAGAGGGTTGCAAGGATTTAACCATCGCGCGATTCCGACTCGAAACAACACTAGGATTTCAACGAGGAATAGAAATGCTCCGACATCATCACCATCCCTTTAATTTTTAGATGAACAAGAAGTTAACACCTATTAATACCGACACTTCTACAAATCAACAACGATGCACTCACACCCTTTTACATTACCACATCAATATCATTAACCCATAATTTCTCTTTAATGTGCTAAATGAAGGTTTTGATTATCACTCCTTGAATACCTATTATTTTTGGACTAGTCCTTTAACCCATGCAAATTACTGTCACTGTTTATTAACTCTAAAACAAATATAAGTAAGTGAACAATGAGAGTTTAATTATTACTACAAAATACCTAGACATTCTGTGATAAATATATGTGAAGCAAAAGAGCATTTGAAAAATAACAGTTTTCTATATTTAGAGAAACAGGCATCCAACTTCAAATGATATAAGTGAAGCACATGAAGCATTCTATAAAGCCATACTCAAAAGATATAAGTTAAGTGCAAAGAGCATTCTATAAATCAACCATGTAATTTCCCATACCAGAATGTTGAATTGCTAAAAGCAAAATAAAAGGCACATGCCGCTCCAAGAATTTAGACATATCATGTGAACAAAACAAAAGTCGAGACATATCGATAGTTGTTGAAGAAGAAAGATGGGATGCCTTCCAGGGCATCCCCAATCTTAGATGCTTTATTCTCCTTGAATAATTACTTGAGGTGCCTTGGTCATACCCAATCTTGAGATATTGTTTCTCCTTATTCTTCTCATATCAATACCTCCTCGATCTTTGAACATTCCATCCACATAAAACTTGACATAACTTTTATTAGAGAGGTTATTTCATATAACATAAAATCTGATCATGTCCTGCCATAACATTATTTTATTATTATAATCTAACATTACCACTCTATTCTATCACAGTTCTATGGCTCCCAAGTCAATGGGGCACAACAAGAATTCATACAGAAGCACACAAAGCAACTATAACTGCAATATGTGGAAAATAGGAGAGTTTGTAAAGATGCAGATGAAACGTATACTTATATAACTCAGAAAATCCTGAAAATTTAGGAAGTGTTAAATAATTTGTATAAAAAAAATATGTAAGAATTTCAGATTTTTTTGTCATTCGAGTAAAATATGAAAAATCAAACGCTACGGCCAAAGTTTCTGTTTTTACACAATACATATCAAACAAGCAATTTAAACATCCTAAAGGCAATTCTTGGAACTTTTTATTGAAAAACAAGATTATAAATGACATATAGTAGATAATAACAAAATAAAATGATGCTCCAAGTAAAACACATATTATATGATGAATACAAATATAGCTCCAAATAAGATATACCAATAGTGTTGAAAATGAAAGAGGGGATGCTTTCTCGGGCACCCCAAGCTTAGACGCTTGAGTATTTCTTGGATATTACCTTGGGGATGCCTTGGGAATCCACAAGCTTAGTTTCTTTCTGCTCCTTATTCTCCACATATCGGTGTCTCACCCAAAACTTGAAAACTTCAATCACATAAAACTCAACAAAACTTCGCGAGATCCGTTAGTATAAGCCACATATCAAATACTTTAGGTACTGTTATAAGTTGTTTATTATTTTATTTTAGCATAAAGTAATGTATTCTAACTTTTCCATGGCTTATACTCTCCGATACAATCCATAGCATCATCAAAACAAGCAAACTATGCAAGCACAAATAGAATCTGTCTAAAACAGAACAATCTTTGATGATACATTTAATTTCCATAATTCTGTAACTCAAACAGTTCTGAAAAAAATAGATGACATGAATAATTTGTATATAATTACTTTGTAAAAAGTAAGCTTCAAAATACATTGTAGTAAATTAGAGAAATTCTACACTGGACGTCAAAGTTTTTGTTTTTGCACCGTATCATTTCTACTCATCATACAAATCATACCAAAGGATTTACTTGGCACATTATTTTTATAATAAAAGGATTTATACAAGGGTATAATTATATTTGTTGAAAAGTTTCTGTAATCAAGATTCACAAAGTTTCCATGGGCATGAACAAAGTTCAAGGCTAGCCCCTACTTCAATGGTGCTCGTCCTTCTCACTTTCACTTTTCTTTTTGAAAAAGCTTTAGGTTGCCCAATTTATTTTTTTGTTTTTAATCATTTTGAAAGGATGCAACAGAAATAAATGACTCTCTAAAACTTCTGGGTTGTCTCCCTACAAGCGCTTTCTTTAAATCCATTAAGCTAGGCCTATAGTGCTCAAATAATTGATCCACCCGGATCCCAAGGTATATCAAAGCCAATTTTAATTAACAATGATTTGTAGTTTAGTAGTGAGCACAAAGTGATATATATCATGTAGCAAATAAGTCTAACTCTCTTCCTATGCATTGGCATGTCATAAAAGAACAATTCATTCACACAAAGTAAAGGCCAATACATAGCATAAGTAGCTTCTTGCAATTTTATCGTGTTGGAAACATTAAGAGGTGAAGATTTGGTTCCTCTCTCATAATAATTGCAAGTATGAGCAGCAAGCACATGCATATTATATCCATCAAAATCATCATGTGTAGTGGTAAAATGCAACCCATCAATATAATCCGTAACATGTGCAAACTTCTCCGATATGGTGTAGTTTGGAGAATTCAAAAATATAATAGGACTATCATGTGTGGGTGCAATAGCAACAATTTCATGCTTAACATAAGGAACTTTACCAAGTTAATCTTCATAAGCATAATTCATACTGGCATCATGGCCACAAGCATAACAAGCATTAAGTTCATCATCAAGGAATATTTCAAATGAATCCAAGGGATCATACCAATCATCATAGCATTCATCCTTCGGTATGTGTGAAGGTAAATTAAACAATGTATGAGTTGAAGAGTTACGATCATTAGAAGGCGGGCATGGGTAGCTAATCCGCTCTTCCTCCTTTTATTCTTCGCTCTTCTCCTCATATTTTTCATCTAATGAGCTCACAATTTCAACAATTTCTTCTTCCATAGATTCATGCAAAATATTATTCTCTTCCAAGGCAACGGTCATTATTTCAATAAATTCTTTAACATAAGCTTTAGAAGCATAGTTTTCATAGCAATATTTAAGTATGGAAAATTTATCAGATTTGTAAAGAGTCGCATCATACTTTTAAATCAAAGTAGAAATTTCATAAGCACCCATAAAAGCAACAAATTCTTCAATTTGTTCAACATCATAATAACAATAGGCCTCCTTGTTATAAGAAGATAATATTTCATTATCATTAAACACACATTGGTAAGGAAGGTGTTTTTTAGTTTCTTCAAAATAACAAGTAAAATAATCTATTTCGCATAAATTTCAAGCATAGCAACACAAAGTATTAATTTGTTGCCACAAGAGTTTTCCTCTTTGAGATAAGCGATGTCGCACATAATAAGCATGCTCATTTAATGATTTTCCCTCAACTAAGCTAGTTGGGTTTTCCGCACGAGCACAAGGCGATCGAAGATGATCCAGGTAATAAGCTTCAATATAAGGATACATTTTGGGTCTTTCCTCAACTTTTGGAGCAGCAAGTACATATTTTTTTGGTGTTTTGCGCATGCTACCCATAACTAAAGATAGAAAACAACTATTAACATATTTTTTTTACTTAGTGATAAAGCAAACAAGCACACATGATTATATCAATCACTACGCTATTGCTCCCCGGCAAAAACGCCAGAAAAAGGTCTTGATAACCCACAAGTATAGGGGATTGTTTGTAGCCTTTTTCGATAAGTAAGGGTGTCGAACCCAACGAGGAGCTAAAGGTAGAATTAATATTTTCTCAAGTTCTATCGACCACCGATACAACCCTACGCACGCTAACGCTTACTTTACCTAGAACAAGTATGAAACTATCTTGCAGGAAAGAAACTCGAAGTACTCAGTAGGTGTGATAGATAGTTTTGCAAGGTAATGAAGAGCAAGTAAATAAAAGTTAGGTGCTGTTTTGCAAGAAAATAAAGAGCATGGAAATAAAATTTAGGGGTTGTTTAGTAGAAAGCTTTTTGTGTAACGCACGAGAAAGATTGTCCATAGGCAATTGAATATAACATGATAGATACTTCTCATATGCAATGAGGGAGAGGCATACGCTAACACACTTTCGTACTTGTATCATATGCACTTATGATTGGACATATAGCAAGCACCCGCAACTACTATAAATCATTAAGGTAAACCCAACCATAGAATCAAACATCAAGTCCAATTTACTCCCATACACACACAACTCCCTTACTCGGCTGTAAGTTTTTGTCACTCTCATCACCCACTATAAGCGAATCATGAACATATCACAAACCCTCCAGCGTGTATCCTTTATGTGTGCGCCTCATGGAAGGCACCTTAGGACAACACCATATCAACACACAACTCATATCAATAACATCGTATCACAATTAACCCGTAGGACAAAAGAAATCTACTCAAACATCATAGGATAGGCACACAACACTGGATAATAATGTATATCATTAAGCACCATGTTCAAGTAGATATTATAGTAGGGAAGAGAGGTTTTGCACCGCTGCATAGAGGAGGAGAGAGTTGGTGGTGACAACGGCGAAGTTGTTGGTGTAGATCGTCGTCACGATGGTTGCCCCGGCGGCACTCCGGCGCCACAGTGAGAGAGGGGGAGAAAGCCACACTACTTATTATTATTCCTTGTCATCCTCCCTAGGTGGGAGGAGGGTTTCTCTTGTGGTCCATGGCCACCATGGCACCCGGAGGGGAGCAGCCCCTCCGGGATTGGATCTCTCTCTCTCTGTTTCTCCCTGCTTTCGCGACTTGTTTTCAGACACTTCATTGTTTCTTAAATATCCGTAGATCTGAAATTTTGAGGGGATTTTTATCATAAAATTATCTTTCTTGCAGCCAAAGGAGAGCTCCAACCGACTTAAGGGCTGGCCATAAGCCATCAGAGCACGACCCCACCCCTTGGCCGTGCCCTATTGGCTTGTGGAGTCCCCGGGCACTGCTACGGCAACAAAAGTCCTTTCCGGACAATGGTGCCAGAAATCCTTCTGTCGTCTCTTGAGCTTGCGTTGTTTTTTCCCTTGAAGAGGAAAGGATGATGCAGCACAGGAGTAGTAAGTATTTCCCTCAGTTTGAGAACCAAGGTATCAATCCAGTAGGAGAATCTTGTCAAGTCCAAAGTATCTGCTCAAACACAAACGAGCTTGTGCCCAACGCTATAAAGGGGTTGTCAATCCCTTCAAGATTGATTGCAAAGTGAGATCTGAAGGCGGAAAGTGCAACGAAGAAAAAGTGTAAGGCTGAAAATATGGTGTGGAGTAGACCCCGGGGCCATAGTGTTCACTAGAGGCTTCTCTCAAAATAGCAAATATTACGGTGGGTGAACAAATTACTGTCGAGCAATTGATAGAACCGCGCAAAGTCATGATGATATCTAAGGCAATGATCATACATACATGCATCACGTCCGAGACAAGTAGACCGATACTTTCTGCATCTACTACTATTACTCCACACATCGACCGCTATCCAGCATGCATCTAGTGTATTGAGTTCATAACAAACAGAGTAACGCCTTAAGCAAGATGATATGATGTAGAGGGATAATCTCAAACCAATGATGAAAACCCCATCTTTTTACCCTTGATGGCAACAACATGATGCGTGCCTTGCTACCCCTTCTGTCACTGGGTGAGGTCACCGCATGATATGAACCCAAAACCAAGCACTTCTCCCATTGCAAGAACCATAGATCTAGTTGGCCAAACAAAACCCACAACTCGAAGAGAATTACAAGGATATGAAATCATGCATAAGAGAGATTAGAAGAAACTCAAATAAGATTCATAGATAATCTGATCATAAATCCACAATTCATCGGATCTCGACAAACACACCGCAAAAGAAGATTACATCGGATAGATCTCCATGAAGATCTTGGAGAACTTAGTATTGAAGATCCAAGAGAGAGAAGAAGCCATCTAGCTACTAGCTATGGACCCGTAGGTCTATGGTGAACTGCTCACGCATCATTGGAGAGGTCATGGTGTTGATGAAGAAGCCCTCCGTATCCGACCCCCCCTCCGGCAGGGCACCAGAACGTGCCCCAGATGGGATCTTGCGGTGACAGAAGCTTGCGGCGGCGGAAAAGTACTTTCGATGATCTCTTGATTTTTTCTGGGATTTTAGGGAATTTATAGTCGAAAGTCCTAGGGCAGAGGTGGCCCAGGGAGCCCACAAACCAGGGAGGCGCGCCCCCCTGGCCGCGGGTAGGGGGCTTGTGGGGTCCCTACAGGCCCCCTGCCCTGATTCTCAGGCTTCCCGATCTTTTTTTGTTTCGGGAAAAAATCTTTTTGGCAGTTTCGTTCTGTTTGGACTCCGTTCAAAATCCTCCTTTGAAAGGGGTCAAAAACATGGAAAAAACAGGAACTCGCACTTGACACTGAGTTAATAAGTTAGGCCCAAAAAATATAAAAAAGGCATACAAAACATCCAAAGTTTGACAAGATAATAGCATGAAACCATAAAAAATTATAGATACGTTGGAGACGTATCAAGCATCCCCAAGCTTAACTCCTGCTCGTCCTCGAGTAGGGAAGTGATAAAGACTGAATTTTTGATGTGGAATGCTACCTAGCATAGTTGTCCTTTGCAACTTCTTTCACGTGACATGAATGTCCAGATCCGTAAGATTCAAAACAATAGTTTTCTATTGACATGAAAACAATAATACTTCAAGCAAACTAGCAAGGTAATCATGAACTTTCAAAATAACAAGGCCAAGGAAAGTTATCCCTACAAAATCATATAGTCTGGCTATGCTCCATCTTCCTCACACAACTAATGTAAATCATGCACAACTCCGGTATTGGCCAAGTAATTGTTTTCGCACTCTTACTTTCTCAAACTTTTTATAACTATCACGTAATACATGAGCGTGAGCCATGGATATAGCACTATAGGTGAAATAGAGCATGGTGGTGGTTGTGAGACAAAAAGGAGGAGATGGTCACATTGACTCGGCGTATCAAAGGGCTATGGAGATGCCCATTGATAGAATCAATGTGAATGAGTAGGGATTGCCATACAAAGGATGCACTAGAGCTATAAGTATGTGAAAGCTCAAAAGGAGAACTAGTCGGTGTGCATCCAACTTGCTTGCTCACGAAGACCTAGGGCAATTTTGAGGAAGCCCATCATTGGAATGTACAAGCCAAGTTATATAATGAAGATTCCCACTAGCATATCGTAGTGACAAAGCAAGAAGCTCTCAATCATGAAGAACATGGTGCTATTATGAAGCACAAGTGTGGAAAAAGATAGTAGCATTGTGCCTTCTCTCTTTTTCTCTTTTTTTATTTGGGCTCTTAGGCCTCTTTTTTTCTCTTTTCTCTCCTTTTTTTATTTGGGCTCTTTGGCCTCTTTTTTTTTTAATTTCCTCACATGGGACAATGCTCTAATAATGATGATCATCACACTTTTATTTACTCACAGCTCAAAGCTTAGAACGATGATGACTCTATAGGAAATGCCTCCGGCAGTGTACCGGGATGTGCAACGATCTAGCTTGGCGTATGACGTTGAAACATCTCGCTACCTATCTTACGATCATGCAATGGCAATATGAGAGTGACGGCACAAGTCATGAGACGGAACGGTGGGAGTTGCATGGCAATATATCTCGGAATGGCTATGAAAATGCCATAGTAGGTAGGTATGGTGGCTATTTTGAGGAAGGCATATGGTGGGTTTTTGCACCGGCGAAAATTGCGCGACACTAGAGTGGCTAGCAATGGTGGAAGGTGAAAGTGCATCTATACCATGGACTCACATTAGTCATGAAGAACTCACATACTTGTTGCGAAAGTTTTTATTAGTGATTGAAACAAAGTGCTAAACGCATACTCCTAGGGGAAGGGTTGGTAGGTGTTAACCATCGCGCGATCCCGACCTCAACACAAAGGATGACAATCAATAGATCAATTATGCTCCGACTTCCTAACATAGCGGTTCACCATACATGCATGCTATGGGAATCACTACCTTCAACACAAGTATTTCTAGATTCACAACACCCTACTAACATAACTCTTAATATTACCAAATCCACGTCTCAAAACTAATTGAGATGGATCAAAACTTCTCTTTCTACTCAATGCACATGAAGATGGAGGTTTTTGTATCCTCTATGGGTACCTATCACCTTTGGGACTACTTTCATAGCATAAGCCAACTACCAAGTCACGTACCACTGTGCTCTAAAAGATATAAGTGAAGCACATAGAGCAAAATTATCTAGCTTAAAAGATATAAGTGAAGCACTATGGGCATTCTAGTAAAATCACGACGAGTGCATGTCTCTCTCTAAAGGTGTGCAACAAGGATGATTGTGACACAACAAAAAGAAAAGACTCCTACGATACAAGATGCTCCAAGCAAAACACATATCATGTGGTGAATAAAAATATAGCTCCAAGTAATGTTACCGATGGATTGAAGACGAAAGAGGGGATGCCTTCCCGGGGCATCCCCAAGCTTAGCCTTTTTGGTGTCCTTGAATTTGGCTTGGGATGCCTTAGGCATCCCCAAGCTTGAGCTCTTTCCACTCCTTATCTCTTTGTCCATGAAAACATCACCCAAAACTTGAAAACTTCACAACACAAAACTTAAACAGAAACTCGTGATAACATTAGCACAGGAAAACAAACTACCACCTCTTTTGGTACTGTAGCAAACTTGAATTCTATCTATATTGGTGTTGGGCTACTGTATTATCACTTTTCCATGGCTAGTACCCCCCGATACTATCCATAGTTTCATCAAAACAAGCAACCAACTCAACAAAAACAGAATCTGTCAAAAACAGACCAGTCTGTAGCAATCTGTATACTTCATATACTTCTGGTACCTCAAAAATTCTGACAAATTATGACTGCCTGGGCAAAAGGCATATCAACCAGCAACAAAAATAATCAACTCAAAAGATCTTTCTGAATAAAAATGAAAAATCAGTTCGTGAGCAAAAAGTTTCTGTCTTTTTCCAGCAGGATCAAACAACCATCGCCAAGACTAGTCATAAAGGTTTTGCTTGGCTCAAACAAAAAAACACAAAATACACAATCATAACAGAATTATGATGGTGTGGACGCAACAAAACAGAAAGGAAAAGATAAATTCATTGGGTTGCCTCCCAAAAAGCGCTATTGTTTAACGCCCTTAGCTAGGCATTGATAATTCAATGATGCTCACATAAAAGATAGCAATCGGACACGAAGAGAGCATCATGAAACATGTGAAAAACATATCTAAGTCTAACATACTTCCTATGCATAGGCATTTTATAGGAAAACAAATTGGCAAGACAACCAATAGTTACCAAATGCGACGAAGAAGAAAGAGACAATAGCAATCTCAACATAACGATAGGTAATTTGGTAACATGAAAGTTTCTACCACAATATTTTCTTCTCTCAAAGCAATTACATGTGGGATCATAATCAAATTCAACAATATAGCTATCACATAGGATATTCTTTTCATGATCCACATGCATGCAAAGTTGACGCTCTTAAAAAATATTGGGATTATCATCAAATAAAGTCATGACTTCTCCAAACCCACTTTCAATATTATTGCAAATATCATATTCATCGTGAGGCTTAAATTTTTTTTCAAGATCACAAGAAAAATTGTCACCCCAATCACGATCATTGCAACAAGTAGTGGACAAAGCAAAACTAGCATCCCCAATCATGATCACAAGAAAAATTGTCACCCCAATCAACGGTGGGTGAACAAATTACTGTCGAGCAATTGATAGAACCACGCAAAGTCATGACTATATCTAAGGCAATGATCATACATATAGGCATCATGTCCGAGATAAGTAGACCGATACTTTCTGCATCTACTACTATTACTCCACACATCGACCACTATCTAGCATGCATCTAGTGTATTGAGTTCATAACGAACAGAGTAACGCCTTAAGCAAGATGGCATAATGTAGAGGGATAATCTCAAAGCAATGATGAAAACCCCATCTTTTTACCCTTGATGGCAACAACACGATGCGTGCCTCGCTACCCCTTCTATCGTTGGGTGAGGTCACCGCACGGTATGAACCCAAAACCAAGCACTTCTCCCATTGCAAGAATCATAGATCTAGTTGGCAAAACAAAACCGAGAACTCAAAGAGAATTACAAGGATATGAAATCATGCATAAGAGAGATCAGAAGAAACTCAAATAAGATTCATAGATAATCTGATCATAAATCCATAATTCATCGGATCTCGACAAACACACCGCAAAAGAAGATTACATCAGATAGATATCCATGAAGATCATGGAGAACTTTGTATTGAAGATCCAAGAGAGAGAAGAAGCCATCTAGCTACTAGTTATGGACCCGTAGGTCTATGGTGAACTACTCACGCATCATCGGAGAGGTCATGGTGTTGATGAAGAAGCCCTCCGTATCCGAATCCCCCCTCCGACAGGGCACCAGAACGTGCCCGAGATGGGATCTTGCGGAGACAGAAGCTTGCGGCGGCGGAAAAGTACTTTCGATGATCTCTTGATTTTTTCTGGGATTTTAGGGAATTTATAGGCGAAAGTCCTAGAGCCGAGGTGGCCCAGGCCGCGGCTAGGGGGCTCGTGGGGTCCCTGCAGGCCCCGTGCCCTGATTCTCAGGCTTCCCGATCTTTTTCTGTTTCAGAAAAAAAATCTTTTTGGCAGTTTCGTTCCGTTTGGACTCCGTTCAAAATCCTCCTCCGAAAGGGGTCAAAAACATGGAAAAAACAGGAACTCGCACTTGGCACTAAGTTAATAAGTTAGTCCCAAATAATATAAAAAAGGCATACAAAACATCCAAAGTTTGACAAGATAATAGCATGAAACCATAAAAAATTATAGATACGTTGGAGACGTATCAGGCACCATCTCGTGTTGATTCCGGCTCCCAAAATTCACATGTATTCCAAAAAATACTCCATAAATTTTTATTGCATTTGGGGTCCGCTTGATACGGATTTTCTGCAAAACAAAAAAAACACAAAAAACAAGAACTGACACTAGGCATTGGGTCAATAGGTTAGTGCTCAAAAATAATATGAATTGGTAAATAATTACTCAAAAAGTATCCTAGAATGATAATATAATAGCATGTAAAATAAAAAATTAAAGATATGTTGGAGACGCATCAGATATACACAAGGCATTCCTCCAATGTCATGGAGTTGCATGATCTCATGGTCTTAGGAACAGAAGAACATCCAACTTAGATTCTCTGACAAAATCGGTACCTTCATGCATATAAATCAAAGTATCCCAAATTTCCTTTGCATTCTCAAGGCAAGTGATTTTGTTGAATTCTTCGAGACACAATCAGTTAAACATGATGTCACTAGCTTGAGCACTGAATTACAACATCTTCATTTCTTCCACTATGGCATCACGATCCGGTTCTTTTCCTTCTCCGAAGAAATCACCTTGCACACTAACACGGACAACAACCCAAACAACACGATTATGACCAAGAATATGCATTTTCATTTTATGCTTCCAACTAGCAAAATTAGTGCCATCGAAATATGGACCTCTACGGTGATAATTTCCCTCACTAGACGCAATACTCTCATAGGTTGTGAAACTAATGCAATGGAGACCAAAGCTCTAATACCACTTGTAGGATCAAAAGTATGTCCAGAGGGGGGGGGGGGTGATTAGACTACTTGACAAGATAAAAACTTAGCCTTTTCCAATTTTTAGTGTGGGCCAGTTTTAGCAACTATGACTAATCAAGTACACCCTACACATGCATAGCTAAGAGTATTGTAGCGGAAAGTAAAACATGCAAGTGTAAATAAAGGGTAAGGTAGGGAGATCGAACGCAAAGGTTGACACGACGATTTTTGGCATGGTTCCGATAAGTGGTGCTATCGTACGACCATGTTAGGGGAGACTTCAACCCATGGAGGGTAACGGCTGAGAGAGACCACAGATGGCTCCACCCACAAGGGGTCCATGATACGTCTCCAACGTATCTACTTTTCTAAATTCTTTTGCCCTTGTTTTGGACTCTAATTTGCAAGATTTGAATGGAACTAACCCGGATGGACACTGTTTTCTGTAGAATTACGTTGGTGTTATTTTTGTGCAGAAATAGAACTTCTCAAATTGACCTAAAAATTTACAGGGAATATTTTTGGATTTAACGAAAAATACCGGTGAAAGAATCTACAGGAGAGGGGCCACCCCGAGGCCACAAGCTCCCAGGGCGCCCCCTAGGCTGTGCCCCGTGGGCTTGTGGGGCCCCTGAAGCTCCACCGACCTATTTTCCACTCCTATATATTCCCATCCGTGGAGAAAAAATCAAGAAGAATAATTCATCGCGTTTTATGATAGAGAGTCACCACCACGTCCCGTTCTTCCCCGGGAGGGCAGATCTGGAGTCTAATTTGGGCTCCGAAGAGGGGAAATCGACGCCGTCTTCATCACCAAGCATCCTTCATCACCAATTTCATGATGCTCTCCATCGTTCGTGAGTAATTCCATCGTAGGCTTGCTGGACATGTGATGGGTTGGATGAGATCTATCATGTAATCAAGTTAGTTTTGTTAGGGTTTGATCCTTAGTATCCACTATGTTCTGAGATTGATGTTGCTATGACTTTGCTATGCTTAATGCTTGTCACTAGGGCCTGAGTGCCATGATTTCACATCTGAACCTATTATGTTTTCATGAATATGTATGTGTTCTTGATCCTATCTTGCAAGTTGTAGACACCTATTATGAGTTATGATCAGCATCCCCCAGGGTGACAATAACCGGGATTCTTTCTGGTGGTTACCGTAATTTGAGTAGTTCATGTATTCACTAAGTGTTAATGCTTCGGTTCGGTTCTGTATTAAAAGGAGACCTTAATATCCCTTAGTTTTCATTAGGACCCCTCTGCCACTGGAGGGTAGGACAAAAGATGTCATGCAAGTTCTTTTCCATAAGCACGTATGACTATATATGGAATACATGCCTACAGTACATTGATGAATTGGAGCTAGTTCTGTATCACCCTATGTTACGACTGTTGCATGATGAATGCCATCCAACATAATTATCCATCACCGATCCATTGCCTACGACCTTTCCACTTATTGGTCTTTGCTAAGTTACTTTTCCGTTGCTATTGTTATGATCACTACAAAACTGCTACTGTTACGTTTGCCACCGTTATCGTTAATTCCATACTACTTTGCTGCAGATATTAAGTCTTCCAGGTGTGGTTGAATTGACAACTCAACTGCTAATACTCGATAATATTCTTTGGCTCCCCTTGTGTCGGATCAATAAATTTGGGTTGAATACTCTACCCTCGAATACTGTTGCGACCCCCTATACTTGTGGGTTATCAAGACCTTTTTCTAGCGCCGTTGTCGGGGAGCATAGCTATATTCTCCGAGTCACTTGTAATTTATATATATTGATCACTATGAAGAATCTGAAAGAAGCTAAAACCAAGATCTACCCCTCAACTACGAGGGTAGGTAAGGAACTGCCATCTAGCTCTGCACTTGATTCACCGTGTGTTATGAGTAAATTTGTGACACCACCACCTACTACTTATCTGATATGTCGCAATTAATTGATGATGCTACTTCTGCTATGCATGTTGCTTATGATGATATTTTGCTTGATACTACTGTGCCACTTGGTGAATTTCTTGATGAACAATTGCTAGAGTGAATGCTGAAACTGATAATATTGCTGAATCTCATGAAATTGAACACAATGATTCACCTGCTAGACCTAGATCTCCTAGATATGAATTGCCTAATATACCTGAGGGTTATGTTATGCAAGGAGAAGTAGCTAGGGAGTTTCTTGCTTGTAAGGACATAAATGATCTTAAAAATTGCAATGCAAGTGGAAGGAAAAATCTTCGAATGCTGGAATGCAATATGATCCCAAGTTTGCTACTTCACCTATATGTGTCACTGATAAGGATTGTGAATTCTATGTCAATCCTTAGTTAATTACTTTGGTAGAATCTGATACTTTTGACGGTTGTGAATCTGAAACTATTGTGGCACACCTTACTAAATTGAATGTTATAGCCACCCTATTTACTCATGAGGAAAAAATTTGTTACTATTATATTCTTAAGCTGTTTCCGTTCTCATTAAAGGGCGATGCTAAGATATGGTTTAATTCTCTTGCTCATCATTGTGTGCGTAGTCCCCAGGATATGATTTACTACTTCTCTGAAAAATATTTTCCTGCCCATAAGAAACAAGCTGCCTTGCAGGAAATATTGAACTTTGTGCAAATTGAAGAAGAGAGTCTCCCACAAGCTTGGGGAGGCTTCTCCAGTTACTTAATGCTTTGCCTAATCACCCTCTCAATAAAAATGAAATGCTTCATATCTTTTATAATGGACTAACCGATGCTTCTAGGGACCACCTAGATAGTTGTGTTGGTTGTGTTTTCAAGGAATGAACTGTTGAACACGCTGAACTACCATTGAATAATATATTGAGCAATGATAATGATTGGACTATTCCCGAACCACCTCCAAAACCAACTTCGAAGAAAAGAGGTATTCTGTTCCTCAGTCCTGAAGATATGCAAGCGGCAAAGAAATCTATGAAAGAAAAAGGTATTAAAGCTGAAAATGTTAAGAATCTACCACCTATTGAAGAAATACATGGTCTTGATAACACAACACAGGTAGTAGAGGTAAATTCTCTTCGTAGATCTGATGAAGGTGATATTCCTTATAATAAGTCTGCTAGCCAATGCTTGGATGAATTTGATAATTTTGTTGTTAAACAAGAAAATTTCAATGCTTACGTTAGTAGACAATTAAAACATAATGCTTACATGCTTGATCGCTTGGGTGAATATATGAGTAGAACTGTTAATGACCTTAGGCTTATTAGTAAACATGCTTCCATGGTAACTACCCAAGTAGAATAGGTACTTAAGGCACAAAATGATTTGCTCAATGAGATGATTAGTAAAAAAAATGATCATGCTGTTAGAGTTGTGACTAGATGTGGTAGAATGACTCAGGAACCCTTCTATCCTGAGGGCCATCCTAAGAGAATTGAGCAAGAATCTCAGAGAGATAATATTAATGCACCTCGTCCTTCTAATAAAAAGAAAAAGAACGATGATAGGACTTTGCATGCTGCTAGTGAACCTGTTATAGAGTCACATGAAAACCCAAATGATACCTGTATTTCTAATGCTGAGAGACAATCTCGTAATGAACATGAACCTAGTGATAACATTAATGATGGTGTTCATGTTGATGCTCAACCTAGTAATGACAATGATGTGGAGATTGAACCTGTTGTTGATCTTGATAACCCACAAACTAAGAATAAGAGATTTGATAAAAGAGATTTTGTTGCTAGGAAGCATGGTAGAGAAAGAGAACCATGGGTTCAGAAACCCATGGCCTTTCCTCCTAAACCATCCAAAAAGAAGGATGATGAGGATTTTGAGTGCTTTGCTGAAATGTTGAGACCTGTTTTCTTACGTATGCGCTTAACTGATATTGTGAAAATGTCTCCCCATGCTAAGTAAATGAGAGATATTGTTACTAATAAAAAGAAAGATACCTGAAGCTAAGCTTTCCACCATGCTTGCTAATTATACTTTTAAGGGTGGAATACCAAAGAAATTAGGAGATCCCAGAGTACCTACTATACCATGCTCCATTAAAGGAAATTATGTTAAAACTGCTTTATGTGACCTTGGAGCTGGTGTTAGTGTTATGTCGTTCTCTTTATATCGTCGACTTGACTTGAATAAGTTGACACCTATTGAAATCTCTCTTCAAATGGCTGATAAATCAATGGCTTTACCCATCGGTATTTGTGAGGATGTGCCTGTTGTGGTTGCAAACGTTACTATCTTAACGGGCTTTGTTATTCTTGATATTCCCGAGGACGACAGTTTGTCGATCATCCTTGGTAGACCCTTTCTGAATACTGCAGGGGCTGTTACTGATTGCAACAAAGGCAATGTCACTTTTCATGTCAATGGTAATGAGCATACGGTACATTTTCCAAAGAAACAATCTCAAGTTCATAGCATCAACTCCATTGAAAAAATTTCAGTGTTCATTATTGGAGACTTTGAATTCCCTCTTCCCTCTTCCAACTTCTAAGAAGAAATATGATATACTTATTGTTGGGGACATGCACATCCCCATTGAGGTAACCTAGTGCTATTCGAAAGTTTTCCTGTTCCATGTCATTCAAAAAAAGTTTGCCAATAAGACTTAATCAACCTTATTGATGGATTCTTTTTGACGAGCATGAGATGGATGAATTTAGAAAGCACAACCTTATGTACCTAACTTTTTATTTCCTGTTCCTTAGTTTCATTTTTTAGTAAAAAAGTTATTATTTCCCCGTTTTCCATTTTACACGTGCAATAGAAAATATCTTGGAAAGTAGAAGTTTTCAAAACTCCCTAAAAATTTAGTATGTTTTTTTTTCTGGAATATATTAGAATTTCCGGTACTAAGAACACCTCAGGGGGCTGCACCAGTGGGCCACAAGCCTGCAAGGCACGGCCACCCCCTGGGCGCGCCCCTGGCTTGTGGGTCCCACGTGGGGCCCCTTCACTTATCCTAGTACCCATCCACTCCTTCTTCCTCTAGAAAAATTTCCACCATTGCTCAAACCCGTGTTTTAGCTCATCTTGCTCCCATTTTCGATCTCCTTGCTCAAACCTTCATTTGCAAAACTATTTTAGGGGATTGTTCATCGGTATGTGACTCCTCCAATGGTCCAATTAGTTTTTGTTCTAGTGCTTTATATATTTCATAATCTTGCTGCTGTGGTGACCTTGTTCTTGAGCTTGCATGTCAAATTTGTAGGGCCCCAAGTAGTTTTGATGCATGATATAGTTTATAGGCACTTGTGGGAGTAGTTGCTATAAGTTTTGATTGAGTTTGTTCATTATTATGTGGAGTTACTAAAAACTTCAGATTATTTTTCATAAAAAGAAAAAAATGTTAAGGAAAATATAACAAGGTGGTTCCTCGAGCAAGAAGACCCTGAGACCCGCGATACGCGAGCCCGACCTTGAACACCCAAGGGAAGCTCAAGTGTGGCCGTGTGAATGGCCATCGGAATCATTCATGGTCCAGGCTGGATTCAAGGAAGAATTTTATGTGTATATACGAAATGCTGGCCTTGAAGATTTTGTTTTAGACCAATGCAAGCAATATTATCAACTCATTGATTCCTTCGTGCGAGGTTTAATTCTCGTCCACGCGTACCACACATTCCGTTTTATTTAATCTTTATGATGAATCTTATACTATGGACCTAGAAGATTTTAACCATGCATGCAAGATTCCACAATGGGGTAGCTTTAGTGATCCTCACAAAGCTGAATATAATTTTCTTGCTAGCATCACTAGGGGAGAAACTAGAAATATTACACAGGCCACCGTGGGGAGCATTCACTTTCCTTCCATACATTATCTTTCTCTCTTCATACGTAGATGTTATTAACGGTAAACATGAGCATAACCACCTTTGTGTACCTGACCTTAGCATTCTTAAGAGTGCGGTCATGGGTGATAGACGATATAACTTAGGAGCTATTATTGCTAGGAGGCTACACAAAAATGCTAAGGATGGAGATCTCTTTGGTGGAATTTACGCCACCCGTGTAGCCAATTATCTTAGGATACCTATAAAGGAGAACGATATTGAGCTACCACCTGTTTTTCTTGATTATGATGCTATGGTATGCTACCTGTTTCTCAAGAGAATGAACAACATCTCCTATATCGACTAATTTTTGATAGACAACATGCTGTCCATATTACCCTTCCTGCTGCTACCTTCTTTAACTTTCAGGAAAAACAAAGGTACTTCATAACCAGAGAGGAGGCAGACGAGTACGAGAGACAGGTGACAACTGCTCGCCTCCACGCTGAAGCCGTTCAGGCAGAAGCTGCCGCAACACTGTACAACCCCAACTATGACTTTGGATATTATCCCGGCCAACCATCGCCTTAGACCAACTTAGGCCAAAAGCCTAAGCTTGGGGGAGTATGTATTTCTCACTGACATTACATTCATATTCACACACACATTCCAGTTGTCGGTGTTCATACTTTTTCATTGTACTATCCATGGTAGTTTATTTCTTATTTTTGTTTTCTTCTTTCGTGTTTCATTAACCTTGAGAAAATCCAAAAATATATATTTTAGCTTCACATTCTAGTTGCTTAGTCATAGTGTTAAAAGAAAACCCAAAAATATTTTTCGTTCTTCTTTTGCTTGTTTGGGGCTTCCAAGCGTAAATAGTTTTTCTTCCTTCTTTGGGTCAAAAGGAGAAGACCACGATGACAATTTGAGTGGATCTCATATTTATTATCATTTATCTATGAGAGAGTATATATTACCTTGTCTTCTCCTTTGAGTTATTGCTTGTAGATTCCAGCTTAGTCCAATGCACGTGCACTCTTATTATTATTTTTTCACACCGTTCGGTCGTTCAAGTGAAAGGCAATAATGACGATATATGATGAAGTGACCGAGATGGAGAAAATCTGGTATGAACTCTACCTATTTTGTTTTTGTAAATATGATTAGCTCATCGTTCTGAATTCAGTTCGTTATGGATTGAACATGTTTGCAATGACAATTAGAGATTATAGTTACTTATGCCATGCTTAATTAGCTAGGAGTGAATAATGGTTTGTCTCGAGTGCAACATACATATTAAAATGGTTGTGATGTAGTATGATAGAATGGTATCCTCCTTCAAATGATTTGAGTGGCTTTACTTGGCACATGTTCACGCATGTAGTTGAAACAAAATCAACATAGCCTCTACGATGTTTATGTTCATAGTAATTTATATCCTACTCATGCTTGCATTCAATGTTGGTTAATCTCAAAGCATGTCTATGACTGTTGTCGCTCTCTAGTTGGTCAATTCCCAGTCTTTTGCTAGCGTTCACTTGTACTAAGCGGGAATACTACTTGTGCATCCATCCTCATAAGCCCAAAGTTATTCCATATGAGTCCACCGTACCTACCTATATGCGGTATTCACCTGCCGTCCTAAGTAAATTTGCATGAGCCATACTCTAAACCTTCAAATAAATATTTTGTTTTGTATGCCCGAATCGCTCATGTGGTGGCTAGGGGCTATTAATATCTTCCATGCTAGGTGGGTTGTTCTCAAGATATGTGTTGATTCACTATCATTCATGAGAAAGTGGCTGGTAATCGGGATGCCCAGTTCCATGCTCAAAAGTCAAATCAAATATAACGAAACAAAACTCCCCCATGATTGTTGTTTGTATGGACGGTACCCGTGGATGCGGCCCGCCATGGAATGGGATTGATTGGTTGAGGGGGAGTAAAAACTTTAATATTCTCTGTGGGAACCGCCTATAATGTATTTAGCATGGAAGATATTGAGGACTCTTAGTTGTTATGTTGACAATGAAAGCATAGCACCCAAAATTTTGATTCATCTATGTTTTAAAAGCTCGAGCTCTGGCACCTCTGCAAATCAATGCTTCACTCTGCGAAGGGCCTATCTATTTTACTTTATTGTTTAGTCATCCTCTTCTTATAGAAGGCACTAGTTAGAGAGCACCCCCGTCATCTATATGCTTTGCTATTAATTGATATTGAGTGTGACTATGATTGGATCTCTTTTACCATGAGTTACAATGTCTAGTCAGTCCTTGCTCTTTGGAGATGCTCTGCATTTATGTTTTGTGGTCTCAGAAAGGGCTAGCGAGATATCATATTGTATTATGATTGTTTTCATAAAATGTTGTCATCCGAGACTTATTATTATTGCTCACTAGTTGATTATGCCATTGATATAAGTAAACATGAGACCTAATTATTATTGTGAATGTGGTTAGTCCATAATTTGAGCTGAAAATCTGAACATAAGTTAAATATATTTACAAAAACAAGATCAAACAGAGCTGTTAGAAGTTTTTCTTTATCAGTTTGAGTTTATGAACTGAATAGCATGAGGACAAGCAAAGGTTTAAGCTTGAGCGATTTGATACGTCTCCAACGTATCTACTTTTCCAAACTCTTTTGCCCTTGTTTTGGACTCTAATTTGCATTATTTCAATGGAACTAACCCAGACTAACGCAGTTTTCAGTAGAATTACCTTGGTGTTATTTTGTGCAGAAATAAAAGTTCTCCGATTACCCTACAAATGTAAGGTGAATATTAAGGAATATAATAAAAAATACCGGCGAAAGATTCTACCGGAGAGGGGCCACCCTCAAGCCACAAGCCTGCAGGGCGCCCCTTAGGCCACACCCATGGGCTTGTGGGGCCCCCGAAGCTCCACCGCCCTATTTTCCACTCTTATATATTCCCATATGGGGAGAAAAAATCAAGAAGAAAAATTCATTGTTGGGGATTGTAGTAATTTCAAAAAAAATCCTACGCCATGCAAGGATCTATCTATGGAGAAACCAGCGATGAGAGAGGTTGTAGAGCATCTTCATACCTTTGAAGATCACTAAGCGGAAGCGTTACTATGAACGCAGTTGATGGAGTCGTACTCGCAGCGATTCAGATCGCGGTGGATTCCGATCTATGTGCTGAAACACGGCACCTTCGAGCTCAACACACGTACAACCCGGTGGCGTCTCCTCCTTCTTGATCCAGCAACGAGAGAGGAGAAGTTGATGGAGAGCTCCGGTAGCATGACGACGTGTTGGCAGTGGAGCTATGTGGTTCTCCAGCAGGGCTTCGCCAAGCTATGCGGAGGACGACGAGAGAGAGGGGTAGGGCTGCTCCGAGAGAGAGAGTTTTCGTGTCTCAAATCAGCCCCAAGCCTTGAGTATATATAGGAGGGAGGGAGAGAGGGTGCACACCACTAGGGTTCCCTCCCTAGGGGTGGCGGCAGCCCTAGATGGGGCAGGGAGGGCCGGCGGCCAAGGTAGAGAGGGGGGTGGCGCCCTAGGTGGGCCTTGGGCCCCTCTACGCCTAGGGTTTGCCCCCTCCACCTCTCCTTGCGCCTTGGGATGAGAGGGGAGGGTGCACCAGCCCACTTTGAGCTGGCCCCCTTCCACCTTTTGGCCCATGAAGCCTCTTGGGGCTGGTGGCCCCTCCTGGTGGACCCCCGGAACCCTTCCGGTGGTCCCGGTACGTTACCGGTGACGCCCGAAACACTTCCGTGTCCGAAACCTCACATCCTATATATCAATCTTTACCTCTGGACCATTCCAGAGCTCCTCGTGACATCCGGGATCTCATCCGGGACTCCGAACAACCTTCAGTAACCACGTACACTATCTCCCTATAACCCTAGCGTCATCGAACCTTAAGAGTGTAGACCCTACGGGTTCGGGAAGCATGCAGACATGACCAAGACACCTCTCCAATCAATAACCAACAGTGGGATCTGGATATCCATGTTGGCTCCCACATGTTCCATGATGATCTCATCAGATGAACCACGATGTCAAGGATTCAATCAATCTAGTATACAACTCCATTTGTCTACCGGTACCGAGATTCGATCGTCAGTATCCCCATACCTTTTTCAGTCTAGCTACCGGCAAGTCTCTTTACTCGTTTCGTAGCACTTCATCCTGTGGCTAACTCCTTAGTCACATTGAGCTCAATATGATGATGGATTACCGAGTGGGCCCAGAGATACGTCTCTGTCACATGGAGTGACAATCCCAGTCTCGGTTCGTACAACCCAATAGACACTTTCGGAGATACCCGTAGTGCACCTTTATAATTACCCAGTTACGTTGTGATGTTTGGTACACCCAAAGCACTCCTATGGTATCCGGGAGTTGCACAATCTCATGGTCTAATGAAATGATACTTGACATTAGAAAAGCTTTTGCAGACGAACAAAACGATCTAGTGCTATGCTTAGGATTGGGTCTTGTCCATCACATCATTCTCCTAATGATGTGATCCCGTTATCAATGACATCCAATGTCCATGATCAGGAAACCATGATTCTCTATTGGGTTTAGTCAACGGGTCTGCGACATTCAGATCCGTATGTACTTTACAAATATCTATATCTCCATCCTGGATGTATCCACGAATGGAGTTGAAGCAACGCTTGATGTGCTTGGTCTTCTTGTGAAACCTGGGCTCCTTTGCAATGGAAATAGCTCCATTGTTGTCATAGAACAGATTCATCGGGCTCGACGTACTTGGAATCACTCCTAGGTCGGTGATGAACTCCTTCATCCAGACTCCTTCCTGTGTGATACGTCTCCAACGTATCTATAATTTTTGATTATTCCATGCTATTATATTATAAACTTGGGATGTCTTATATGCATTTATATGCCATTTTATATCATTTTTGGGACTAACCTATTAACTCAGTGCCTAGTGCCAGTTTCTGTTTTTTCCGTGTTTTTGACCTTTTTTAGAAAAGAATATTAAACGGAGTCCAAACGGAATAAAACCTGCGGGATGATTTTTTCCCTAACAGAAGATACCCAGAAGACTTGAGAACCAAGGCAGGGAGTCTCGTGGGAGGTCACGAGCACCCTAGGCGCGCTAGGGGGGGGGGCGTGCCTAGCAGGCTCATGGGCCCCCCTTGCCTCCTTTGCCCTACCTCTTTCGCCTATAAATTCCCTAAAATTCTGAAACCAACAGACAGAGCCACGAAAATACTTTTCCGCCGCCTGAAGCTTCTGTCTCCACGAGAGCCCATCTGGGGACCGTTCTGGTGCCCTGCCGGAGGGGGATTCGTACACGGGGGGCTTCTTCATCAACACCATTGCCTCTCCGATGATGCGTGAGTAGTTCACCACAGACCTTCGGTTCCATACCTAGTAGCTAGGTGGCTTCTTCTCTCTCTTGGATCTTTAATACAAAGTTCTCCATGATCTTCATGGAGATCTATCCGATGTAACTTTCTTTTGCGGTGTGTTTGGCGAGATCCGATGAATTGTGGATTTATGATCAGATTATTTATGAATATTATTTTAGTCTCCTCTAATTTCTTATATGCATGATTTCGTATCCTTGTAATTCTCTTCAAGTTATGGGTTTCGTTTGGCCAACTTGATATATAATTCTTGCAATGGGAGAAGTGCTTGGTTTTGGGTTCATACCATGCGGTGTCCTCACCTAGTGACAGAAGGTGTAGCGACGCACGCATCATGTTGTTGCCATCAAGGGTAAAAAGATGGGGTTTATATCATATTGCATGAATTTATCCCTCTACATCATGTCATCTTGCTTAAGGCGTTACTCTGTTTGTTATGAACTTAATACACTAGATGCATGCTGGATAGCGGTCGATGTGTGGAGTAATAGTAGTAGATGCAGAAAGTATCGGTCTACTTGTCTCGGACGTGATGCCTATATGTATGATCACTGCCTTAGATATCGTCATGACTTTGCGCGATTCTACCAATTGCTCGACAGTAATTCGTTCACCCATCGTAATACTTGCTATCATGAGAGAAGCATCTACTAAACACTATGGCCCCCGGGTCTATTTTACACATTATGTATTTAGATCTGCATACAAAAATACCAAATATACCTTGCTGCACTTTTTTTTATATTTAGCTTCTATCACTATCAGATCTCACCTTGCAAGTAATCGTGAAGGGATTAACAACCCCTTTACCGCGTTGGGTGCAAGTTTGTTTGTCTTTGCGAGGTTCATTGGTGCCTCATCTTGATACTCCTACTGGATTGATACATTGGTTCTCAAACTGAGGGAAATACTTATCTCTACTTTGCTGCATTACCCTTTCCTCTTCAAGGGAAAAACCAACACAAGCTCAAGAAGTAGCAAGAAGAATTTCTGGCGCCGTTGCCGGGGATAATTCCACTGAAGCATATCTACCAAGTACCTATCGCAGACTCATCTCTTGCATTTACATTATTTGCCATTTGCCTCTCGTTTTCCTCTCCCCCACTTCTAAAACGATTTTCCAAAAATACCAAAAAGATTTAACTTTTTATTCGCTCTTGTTCCGTTCACCATTTTGTTGCTATGTTTGCTTGTGTTGCCATGTGCCTTCTATTTGGTTGCATCTTCGCTTGCTAAAAATCTATTGATATGGATCCTCATCCACTTGCTAATCTTTTCAAAAGACCAAATTATGATGAACAATTTGCTAGTGAGTTGAGTGCACTTGACTATCTGTATGGAGTTTTGTTTGAAAATCATGTATCTAATTTTTTTGATGAAGTCTTGAAAGAAGAAAATTATAAAGTGGTTCATGATATCTGCTTGAATGAAAAACATGATTGCCATGTTGTTAGTATGAATTCTCTGAATATCTATGATGATAATGATATGCAAAACCACAAGATTGGGGATGCTATGCTTGATGAAGATGATATTTTTTGTTTCCCAAGTTTTGGTGATGACCCTTATGCTATAATTGATCATGAAAAGAATGCTTTGTGGGATAGTTATATTGTAAGATTCCTTCATGATGTTACTGAAAATTACTATGAGACAGGAACATATGCTTTTACATATTGCAATAATATCAAGCTTCCTCTCTATGTGTTCAACGTTTTGAAGTTATGCTTGTTTTGCCTTCATATGCTAGTTAATTTTTGTTCCCATAAATTTTTTGCTCACAGAAACCCTATGCATAGGAATTGGGTTAGACTTAAACATGTTTTTTTGCCATTCATGATCCTCTTTTGCATATCTCAACTACTACTTTTTATGTGAGCATCATTGAAATCGTTAAGCCTAGCTAGGGGCGGTAAACGATAGCACTTGTTGGGAGGCAACCCAATGAATATATTTATTTTTTGCTTTTCACTTTCTGTTTTGTTGAGTCCACACCATCATGATTGTGTTTTTATGTTTTAATTAGTGTTTGTGCCAAGTAGAACCTTTATGATTAGTTTTGGTGATAGTTGTTTAATCATGCTGAAAAAGACAGAAACTTTTTGCTCACAAAATTATTTTTAATTCCTATACATAAAGAGCTTTTGAGTTGATTCTTTTTGCCGCTGATTGATATGCAAATTTCCCTAATTGTCATAATTTTTAGAATTTTCGGGATAGCAGAGGTATACGAAATGTACAGATTGCTACAGACTGTTCTGTTTTTGATAGATTTTGTTTTTGTTGTGTTGATTACTTATTTTGATGAAACTATGGTTAGTATCAGGGGGTACGAGCCATGGAGAAGTGAGAATACAGTAATATAACATCAATCTAAATGGAAATTAAGTTTACTATAGTACCTAAAAAGTTGGTGGTTTGTTTTCCTATGCTAATGATATCACAAGTTTCTCTTTAAGTTTTGTGTTGTGAAGTTTTCAAGTTTTGGGTGATGTTCTTATGGACAATGGAATAAAGAGTGGAAAGAGCCTAAGCTTGGGGATTCCCAAGTCATCCTAAGCAAAATTCAAGGACACCAAAAAGCCTAAGCTTGGGGATGCCCCGGGAAGGCATCCCCTCTTTCGTCTTCAATCCATTGGTAATGTTACTTGGAGCTATATTTTTATTTACCACATGATATGTGTTTTGCTTGGGGCGTCGTGTATTATAGGAGTCTTTGCTTTTTTGTTTTATCACAATCATCCTTGCTGCACACCTTTTTTAGAGGGACATGCACTCATCGTGAATTTGTTAGAATACTCAATGAGCTTCACTTATATCTTTTGAGCTAGGCAATTTAGCTGCCATGAGCTTCACTTATATCTTTTGAGCTAGGCAATTTAGCACCCATGAGCTTCACTTATATCTTTTGAGCTAGGTAATTTAGCTCCCATGAGCTTCACTTATATCTTTTGAGCTAGATAATTTTGCTCTAGTGCTTCACTTAAATCTTTTTATAGCACGGCGGTGTCATATTTTGTAAAAATAAAAACTCTCGATCTTCACTTATATCATTTTGAGAGTGTTCTCTCTAAGTAACTTGGTAATTGGCGTGTGCTACGAAATTAGTCCTAAATATGATAGGCATCCAAAGAGGATATAATAAAAACTTTCATATTCAAGTGCATTGATTAGTAAGAGAAGTTTGATTCCTCCCAATTAGTTGTGAGATATGGATATGGTAATATTAGAGTTATGTTAGTAGGGTGTTGTGAATCTAGAAATACTTGTGTTGAGGTTAGTGATTCCCGCAGCATGCACGTATGGTGAACCGCTATCTTAGGAAGTCGGAGCATAATTGATTTATTGATTGTCATCCTTTGTGTGGCGATCGGAATCGCGCGATGGTTAACACCTACCAACCCTTCCCCTAGGAGTATGAGTTTAGCACTCTGTTTCGATTATTAATAAAACTTTCACAATAAGTATATGAGTTTTTAATGACTAATGTGAGTCCATGGTATATATGCACTCTCACCTTCCACCATTGCTAGCCTCTCTAGTGCCGCGTAACTTTCGCCGGTGCACAAACCCACCATATACCATCCTCAAAACGGCCACCATACCTACCTATTATGGCATTTTCATAGACATTCCGAGATATATTGCCATGCAACTTCCACCCTTCCGTCTCATGACATGTGCCGTCATTTTCATTTTTCCATTGCATGATCGTAAGATAGCTAGCGAGATGTTTCAACGTCATACGCTAAGCTAGATCGTTGCACATCCCGGTACACTGCCGGAGGATTTCATATAGAGTCATTATCGTTCTAAGTATTGAGTTGTAAGTAAATAAAAGTGTGATGATCATTATTATTGGAGCATTGTCCCATGTGAGGAAATAAAAAAAGAGGCCAAAGATTCCCACCAAAAGAGAGAGAGAAAAAATGAAATGAAAAAAAGGAGGCCAAAGAGCCCAAGCAAAAAAATGATTAGAGAAAAAGAGAGAAGGGACAATGCTACTATCTTTTTCCACACTTGTGCTTCAAAGTAGCACCGTGTTCTTCATGATAGAGAGTCTCTTATTTTGTCACTTTAATATACTAGTGGGAATTTTCATTATATAACTTCGCTTGTATATTCCAATGATGGGCTTCCTCAAAATTGCCCTAGGTCTTCGTGAGCAAGCAAGTTGGGTGCACACCCACTAGTTTTCTTTTTGAGCTTCCATACACTTTTAGCTGTAGTGCATCCGTTGCATGGCAATCCCTACTCATTCACATTGACATCTATTGATGGGCATCTCCATAGCCCCTTGATACGACGAGTCGATTTGACCATCTCCTCCTTTTTGTTGGAATTATGCCCTAGAGGCAATAATAAATATAGTTATTATTATAATTCCTGTATCAAGATAATCGTTTATTATCCATGCTATAATTGTATTGAATGAAGACTCATTTACATGTGTGGATACATAGACAAAACACTGTCCCTAGCAAGCCTCTAGTTGGCTAGCCAGTTGATCAAAGATAGTCAGTGTCTTCTGATTATGAACAAGGTGTTGTTGCTTGATAACTGGATCACATCATTAGGAGAATCACGTGATGGACTAGACCCAAACTAATAGACGTAGCATGTTGATCGTGTCATTTTGTTGCTACTGTTTTCTGCGTGTCAAGTATTTGTTCCTATGACCATGAGATCATATAACTCACTAACACCGGAGGAATACTTTGTGTGTATCAAACGTCGCAACGTAACTGGGTGACTATAAAGATGCTCTATAGGTATCTCCGAAGGTGTTCGTTGAGTTAGTATGGATCAAGACTGGGATTTGTCACTCCGTGTGACGGAGAGGTATCTCAGGGCCCACTCGGTAATACAACATCACACACAAGCCTTGCAAGCAATGTGACTTAGTGTAAGTTGCGGGATCTTGTATTACGGAACGAGTAAAGAGACTTGCCGGTAAACGAGATTGAAATAGGTATACGGATACTGACGATCGAATCTCGGGCAAGTAACATACCGAAGGACAAAGGGAATGACATACGGGATTATATGAATCCTTGGCACTGAGGTTCAAACGATAAGATCTTCGTAGAATATGTAGGATCCAATATGGGCATCCAGGTCCTGCTATTGGATATTGACCGATGAGTCTCTCGGGTCATGTCTACATAGTTCTCGAACCCGCAGGGTCTGCACACTTAAGGTTCGACGTTGTTTTATGCGTATTTGAGTTATATGGTTGGTTACCGAATGTTGTCCGGAGTCCCGGATGAGATCACGGACGTCACGAGGGTTTCCGGAATGGTCCGGAAACGAAGATTGATATATAGGATGACCTCATTTGATTACCGGAAGGTTTTCGGAGTTACCGGGAATGTACCGGGAATGACGAATGGGTTCCGGGAGTTCACCGGGGGGGGGGGGGGCAACCCACCCCGGGGAAGACCATAGGCCTTGTGGGTGGCACACCAGCCCTTAGTGGGCTGGTGGGACAGACCAAGAAGGCCCTATGCGCCATAGGAAGAAAATCAAAGAGAAAAGGAAAAAAAAGGAGGAGGTGGGAAAGGGAAGAAGGACTCCACCTTCCAAACCAAGTGGGACTCGGTTTGGGGGGGGGGAGACCTTCCCCCTTGGCTCGGCCGAAACCCTTAGGGGTCCTTGGACCCCAAGGAAAGGCTCCCCCTCTTCCCCTTATATATACAGAGGTTTTAGGGCTGATTTGAGACGACTTTTTCATGGCAGCCCGACCACATACCTCCACGGTTTTTCCTCTAGATCGCGTTTCTGCGGAGCTCGGGCGGAGCCCTGCTGAGACAAGATCATCACCAACCTCCGGAGCGCCGTCACGCTGCCGGAGAACTCTTCTACCTCTCTGTCTCTCTTGCTGGATCAAGAAGGCCGAGATCATCGTCGAGCTGTACGTGTACTGAACGCGGAGGTGCCGTCCGTTCGGCACTAGATCGTGGGACTGATCGCGGGGCGGATCGAGGGACGTGAGGACGTTCCACTACATCAACCGCGTTCACTAACACTTCTGCTGTACGGTTTACAAGGGTACGTAGATCACACATCCCCTCTCGTAGATGGACATCACCATGATAGGTCTTCGTGCGCGTAGGAAATTTTTTCTTTCCCATGCGACGTTCAACAACAGTGGCATCATGAGCTAGGTTCATGCGTAGATGTCTTCTCGAGTAGAACACAAAAGTTTTTGTGGGCGGTGATGTGCGTTTTGCTGCCCTCCTTAGTCTTTTCTTGACTCCGCGGTATTGTTGGATCGAAGCGGCTCGTACCGACATTACTCGTACGCTTACGAGAGACTGGTTTCATCGCTACGAGTAACTCCGTTGCTCAAAGATGACTGGCGGGTGTCAGTTTCTCCAACTTTAGTTGAATTGGATTTGACCGAGGAGGTCCTTGGATGAGGTTAAATAGCAACTCATATATCTCCGTTGTGGTGTTTGCGTAAGTAAGATGCGATCCTACTAGATACCCATGGTCACCACATAAAACATTCAACAACAAAATTAGAAGACGTCTAACTTGTTTTTGCAGGGTATGCTTGTGATGTGATATGGCCAACGATGTGATGTGATATATTGGATGTATGAGATGATCATGTTGTAATAGATAATATCGACTTGCACGTCGATGGTAGAGCAACCGACAGGAGCCATAGGGTTGTCTTTATACTAATGTTTGTGCTTGCAGATGCGTTTACTATTTTGCTAGGATGTAGCTTTAGTAGTAATAGCATGAGTAGCACGACAACCCCGATGGCGAAACATTGATGGAGATCATGGTGTGGCGCCGGTGACAAGAAGATTGTGCCGGTGCTTTGGTGATGGAGATCAAGGAGCACGTGATGATGGCCATATCATGTCACTTATGAATTGCATGTGATGTTAATCCTTTTATGCACCTTATTTTGCTTAGAACGACGGTAGCATTATGAGGTGATCTCTCACTAAAATTTCAAGACGAAATTGTGTTCTCCCCGACTGTGCACCGTTGCTACAGTTCGTCGTTTCGAGACATCACGTGATGATCGGGTGTGATAGACTCAACGTTCACATACAACGGGTGCAAAACAGTTGCGCACAGCGGAACACTCGGGTTAAGCTTGACGAGCCTAGCATGTGCAGACATGGCCTCGGAACACATGAGACCGAAAGGTCGATCATGAATCATATAGATGATATGATTAGCATAGGGATGCTTACCACTGAAACTATACTCAACTCACGTGATGATCGGACTTGAGCTAGTGTAAGTGGATCATGAACCACTCAAATGACTAGAGAGATGTACTTTTTGAGTGGGAGTTTAGCGAATAATTGGATTAAGTTAAACTCTAATTATCTTGAACATAGTCTAAGTCCACTTTGAATATATTTGTGTTGTAGATCATGGTTCACGCGACAGTCACCCTGAATTTTAATACGTTCCTAGAGAAAGCTAAGTTGAAAGATGATGGAAGCAACTTTGTAGACTGGGCTCATAATCTTAAGCTAATCTTACAAGCTGGGAAGAAGGATTATGTCCTTAATGCTGCGCTAGGAGATGAACCACCCGCTACGGCTGATCAGGATGTTAAGAACGCTTGGTTAGCACGTAAGGAGGACTACTCAGTAGTTTAATGTGCAGTCTTGTATGGCTTAGAACCGGGACTTGAACGTCGCTTTGAGCGTCATGGAGCATTTGAGATGTTCCAGGAGTTGAAGTTTATCTTTCAGAAGAATGCCCGGATCGAGAGGTATGAGACCTCCGATAAATTCTATGCTTGCAAGATGGAGGAGAACTCGTGTGTCAGTGAACATGTGCTCAAAATGTCTGGGTACTCAAACCGTCTAGGTGAGCTGGGGATTGAACTCCCGCAAGAGGCTATTACTGATAGAATCCTTCAATCACTGCCGCCAAGCTATAAAGGCTTTGTGTTGAACTACAACATACAAGGGATGATCAAATCACCCGGCGAGTTGTTTGCGATGCTGAAAGTCGCAGAGTCTGAACTCCGTAAAGAGCATCAAGTGTTGATGGTGAATAAGACCACTAGTTTCAAGAGAAACAGCAAAGGCAAGAAGGGTAATTCAAAGAAGAGCGCCAAGCCTATTGCCAATCCGACGAAGAAACCCAAAGCTGGACCTAAGCCTGAAATAGAGTGTTACTATTGCAAGGGTATGGGTCACTGGAAGCGCAATTGCCCCAAGTATCTGGCAGATAAGAAGGCGGCCAAAGAAAAATCAGGTATATTTGATATACATGTTATTGATGTGTACTTAACCGGCTCTCGTAGTAGTGCCTGGGTATTCGATACCGGTTCTGTTGCTCATATTTCCAACTCGAAACAGGAACTGCGGAATAGACGAAGGCTGGCGAAAGATGAAGTGACAATGCGCGTAGGAAATGGTTCCAAGGTTGATGCAATCACCGTCGGCACAGTTTCACTTCAGTTACCATCAGGATTAGTTATGAGCTTGAATCATTGTTATTTAGTGCCTGCGTTGAGCATGAACATTATATCTGGATCTTGTTTATTGCGAGACGGTTACTCTTTTAAGTCAGAGAATAATGGTTGTTCTATTTCTATGAGTAACATCTTTTATGGTCATGCACCCAATGTGAGAGGATTGTTCATATTGAATCTTGATAGTGATACACACATACATAACATTGAGACCAAAAGAGTTAGAGTTAACAATGATAGCGCCATATTTTTGTGGCACTGCCGCTTAGGTCATATTGGTGTAAAGCGCATGAAGAAACTCCATGCCGATGGACTTTTGGAGTCACTTGACTTTGATTCACTTGACACGTGCGAACCATGCCTCATGGGCAAGATGACTAAAACTCCGTTCTCCGGAACAATGGAGCGTGCAAGTGACTTGTTGGAAATCATACATACCGATGTGTGTGGTCCGATGAGCGTAGAGGCACGCGGCGAATATCGTTATTTTCTCACCTTCACTGACGATTTGAGTAGATATGGTTATGTCTACTTAATGAAGCACAAGTCTGAAACATTTGAAAAGTTCAAGCAATTTCAGAGTGAAGTTGAAAATCATCATAACAATAAGATCAAGTTCCTACGGTCTGATCGTGGGGGTGAATATCTGAGTTTCGAGTTTGGTGCTCACTTAAGACAATGTGGAATTGTTTCACAGTTGACACCGCTTGGAACACCACAGCGTAATGGTGTGTCCGAACGTCGTAATCGTACTTTGTTAGAGATAGTGCGATCTATGATGTCTCTAACTGATTTGCCGTTATCGTTTTGGGGTTATGCATTAGAAACAGCTGCATTCACTTTAAATAGGGCACCATCAAAATCCGTTGAGACGACACCATACGAACTGTGGTATGGCAAAAGGCCAAAGTTGTCGTTTCTTAAAGTTTGGGGACGTGATGCTTATGTCAAAAAGCTTCAGCCTGAAAAGCTACAACCCAAAGTGGAAAAGTGCATCTTCATAAGTTACCCAAAAGAGACAGTTGGGTACACCTTCTATCTCAAATCCGAGGGCAAAGTGTTTGTTGCTAAAAACTGAGCTTTTCTCGAGAAGGAGTTTCTCTCGAGAGAATTGAGTGGGAGGAAGATAGAACTTGACGAGGTTGTCGAACCTCTCATCCCTCTGGATGGTGGCGCAGGGCAAGGGGAAACCTCTATCGTTGCGACGCCGGTTGAGGAGGAAGTTAATGATGATGATCATGAAACTCCGATTCAAGTTTCTGTCGAACCACGCAGGTCGACGAGACCACGTGCTGCTCCAGAGTGGTACGGTAATCCCGTCTTATCAATCATGTTGTTGGACAACAATGAACCTGCAAATTATGAAGAAGCAATGGTGGGCCCAGATTCCAACAAATGGCTAGAAGCCATGAAGTCCGAGATAGGATCCATGTATGAGAACAAAGTGTGGACATTGGAGGTACTGCCTAAGGGCCGCAAGGCTATTCAGAACAAATGGATCTTTAAGAGGAAGACGGACGCTGACGGCAATGTGACCGTTTATAAAGCTCGACTTGTGGCAAAGGGTTTTTCACAAGTTCAAGGAGTTGACTACGATGAGACATTCTCACCCGTAGTGATGCTTAAGTCCGTCAGAATCATATTAGCAATAGCTGCATTTTTCGATTATAAAATCTGGCAGATGGATGTCAAAACGGCGTTCCTTAACGGTTTCCTTAAGGAAGAATTGTATATGATGCAACCCGAAGGTTTTGTCGATCCTAAGAATGCTAACAAGGTGTGTAAGCTCCAGCGATCCATTTATGGACTGGTGCAAGCATCTCGGAGTTGGAACAAACGTTTTGATGAGGTGATCAAAGCATTTGGGTTTATACAAGTGGTTGGAGAATCTTGTATTTACAAGAAAGTGAGTGGGAGCTCTGTGGCGTTTCTAATATTATATGTGGATGACATATTGTTGATTGGAAACAACGTAGAGTTTTTGAAGAGCATAAAGGATTACTTGAATAAAAGTTTCTCTATAAAGGACCTAGGAGAAGCTGCTTACATTCTAGGCATTAAGATCTATAGGGATAGATCAAAACGCCTGATAGGACTGTCACAAAGCACATACCTTGATAAAGTTTTGAAGAGGTTCAAACTGGAACAGTCCAAGAAAGGGTTCTTGCCAGTTTTACAAGGTACGAGATTTAGTAAGACTCAGTGCCCAGCAACTGATGAGGATAGAGAGCATATGCGCTCCGTCCCCTATGCTTCAGCCATAGGTTCTATCATGTATGCAATGCTGTGCACTAGACCGGACGTTAGCCTGGCCATAAGTATGGCAGGTAGGTTCCAGAGTAATCCAGGAGTGGATCACTGGACAGCGGTCAAGAATATCCTGAAGTACCTAAAAAGGACTAAGGAGATGTGTCTCGTGTATGGAGGTGATGAAGAGCTCGCCGTAAAAGGTTACGTCGATGCAAGCTTTGACACAGATCCGGACGACTCTAAGTAACCGGATACGTATTTATTCTTAATGGGGGTGCGGTAAGCTGGTGCAATTCCAAGCAAAGCATCGTAGCAGATTCTACATGTGAAGCGGAGTACATGGCTGCCTCGGAGGCGGCTAAGGAGGGTGTCTGGATGAAGCAATTCATGACGGATCTTGGAGTGGTGCCAAGCGCACTGAATGCAATAACCTTGTTCTGTGACAACACGGGTGCCATTGCCTTAGCAAAGGAACCACGGTTTCACAAGAAGTCCAGACACATCAAACGACGCTTCAACCTCATCCGCGACTACGTCGAAGGGGAGGACGTAAATATATGCAAAATGCACACGGATCTGAATGTAGCAGACCTGCTGACTAAACCTCTTCCACGGCCAAAGCATGATCAACACCAGAACTGTATGGGTGTTAGATTTATTACAATGTAATTCGCATGATGATGTGAGGGCTAGATTATTGACTCTAGTGCAAGTGGGAGACTGTTGGAATTATTCCCTAGAGGCAATAATAAACATAGTTATTATTATAATTCCTGTATCAAGATAATCGTTTATTATCCATGCTATAATTGTATTGAATGAAGACTCATTTACATGTGTGGATACATAGACAAAACACTGTCCCTAGAAAGCCTCTAGTTGGCTAGCCAGTTGATCAAAGATAGTCAGTGTCTTCTGATTATGAACAAGGTGTTGTTGCTTGATAACTGGATCACGTCATTAGGAGAATCACGTGATGGACTAGACCCAAACTAATAGACGTAGCATGTTGATCGTGTCATTTTGTTGCTACTGTTTTCTGCGTGTCAAGTATTTGTTCCTATGACCATGAGATCATATAACTCACTAACACCGGAGGAATACTTTGTGTGTATCAAACGTCGCAACGTAACTGGGTGACTATAAAGATGCTCTACAGGTATCTCCGAAGGTGTTCGTTCAGTTAGTATGGATCAAGACTGGGATTTGTCACTCCGTGTGACGGAGATGTATCTCAGGGCCCACTCGGTAATACAACATCACACACAAGCCTTGCAAGCAATGTGACTTAGTGTAAGTTGCGGGGTCTTGTATTACGGAACGAGTAAAGAGACTTGCCGGTAAACGAGATTGAAATAGGTATGCGGATACTGACGATCGAATCTCGGGCAAGTAACATACCGAAGGACAAAGGGAATGACATACGGGATTATATGAATCCTTGGCACTGCGGTTCAAACGATAAGATCTTCGCAGAATATGTAGGATCCAATATGGGCATCCAGGTCCCGCTATTGGATATTGACCGAGGAGTCTCTCGGGTCATGTCTACATAGTTCTCGAACCCGCAGGGTCTGCACACTTAAGGTTCGACGTTGTTTTATGCGTATTTGAGTTATATGGTTGGTTACCGAATGCGCCATAGGAAGAAAATCAAAGAGAAAAGGAAAAAAAAGGAGGAGGTGGGAAAGGGAAGAAGGACTCCACCTTCCAAACCAAGTGGGACTCGGTTTGGGGGGGGGGGGGAGACCTTCCCCCTTGGCTCGGCCGAAACCCTTAGGGGTCCTTGGACCCCAAGGCAAGGATCCCCCTCTTCCCCCTATATATACGGAGCTTTCAGGGCTGATTTGAGATGACTTTTTCACGGCAGCCCGACCACATACCTCCACGGTTTTTCCTCTAGATCGCGTTTCTGCGGAGCTCGGGCGGAGCCCTGCTGAGACAAGATCATCACGAACCTCCGGAGCACCGTCACGCTGCGGGAGAACTCTTCTACCTCTTCGTCTCTTTTGCTGGATCAAGAAGGCCGAGATCATCGTCGAGCTGTACGTGTGCTGAACGCGGAGGTGCCGTCTGTTCGGCACTAGATCGTGGGACTGATCGCGGGACGGTTCGCGGGGCGGATCGAGGGACGTGAGGACGTTCCACTACATCAACCGCGTTCACTAACGCTTCTACTGTATGGTCTACAAGGGTACGTAGATCACACATCCCCTCTCGTAGATGGACATCACCATGATAGGTCTTCGTGCGCGTAGGAAATTTTTTGTTTCCCATGCGACGTTCAACAACACTTTTTGCCTCACAACCTCCACCACACTCTATTCCACCTATATTGCTATATCCATGGCTCACGCTCATGTATTGTGTGAGAGTTGAAAAAGTTTGAGAAAGTAAGAGTGGAAACCAATTACTTGGCCAATACCGGGGTTGTGCATGATTTAAATTCATTGTGTGGGGATGATGGAGCATAGCTAGACTATATGATTTTGTAGGGATAACTTTTTTGGCCTTGTTATTTCAAAAGTTCAGGATTACTTTGCTAGTATGCTTGAAGTATTATTGTTTTCATGGTAATATCAAACTATTGTTTTGAATCTTATGGATCTGAACATTCATGCCACAATAAAGAAGTTATAGAGAACAAATATGTTAGGTAGCATTCCACATCAAAAATTTAGTCTTTATCACTTCCCTACTCGAGGACGAGCAGGAGTTAAGCTTGGGGATGCTTGATACGTCTCCAACGTATCTATAATTTTTGATTGTTCCACGCTATTATATTATCAAGTTGGGATGTCTTATATGCATTTATATGCCATTTTATATCATTTTTGGGACTAACCTATTAACTCAGTGCCTAGTGCCAGTTTCTGTTTTTTTTCGTGTTTTTGACCTTTTTCAGAAAAGAATATTAACGGAGTCCAAACAGAATAAAACATGCGGGATGATTTTTTCCATAACAGAAGATACCAAGAAGACTTGAGAACCAAGGCAGGGAGTCTCGTGGGAGGTCACGAGCCCCCTAGGCGCGCCCTAGGGGGCGCCTAGCCCGCTCGTGTGCCCCCTTGCCTCCTTTGCCGTTCCTCTTTCGCCTATAAATTCCCTAAAATCCCGAGCCAACAGAGAGAGCCACGCAAATATTTTTTCGCCGCCCCAAGCTTCTGTCTCCGAAAGATCCCTTCTAGGGACCGTTTTGGTGCCCTGCTGGAGGGGGATTCGGACACGGAGGGCTTCTTCATCAACACCGTTGCCTCTCCGATTATCCATGAGTAGTTCACCACAAACCTTCGGGTCCATAGCTAATAGCTAGATGGCTTCTTCTATCTCTTGGATCTTCAATACAAAGTTCTCCATGATCTTCATGGAGATCTATCCGATATAACTTTCTTTTGTGGTGTGTTTGTCGAGATCCGATGAATTGTGGATTTATGATCAGATTATCGATGAATATTATTTGAGTCTCCTCTGATTTCTTATATGCATGATTTTGTATCCTTGTAATTCTCTCCGAGTTATGGGTTTTGTTTGGCAAACTTGATCTATAATTCTTGCAATGTGAGAAGTGCTTGGTTTTGGGTTCATACCGTGCCGTGTCCTCACCAAGTGACAGAAGGGGTAGCGAGGCACGCATTGTGTTGTTGCCTTTGGATCTAAGATAGAAGGTGTACCCAATAGTTTCCTTAGGGTATCCTATGAAGACATATTTTTCTACTTTGGGTTCGAGCTTCTCTGGTTAAAGTTTCTTCACATAAGCATCGCAGACCCAAACTTTAAGAAATGACAGCTTAGGTTTCTTGCCAAACCATAATTCATACGGTGTCGTCTCAACAAATTTGGACAATGCCCTATTTAAAGTGAATGTGGTAGTTTCCAATGCATATCCCCAAAATGATAGCGGTAAATCGGTAAGAGACATCATAGATCGCACCATATCCAATAAAGTACGATTACGATGTTCAGACACACCGTTACGCTGCGGTGTGCCAGGTGGCGTGAGTTGTGAAACAATTCGACATTTCCTTAGGTGCGTGCCAAACTCGTGACTCAAATATTCTCCTCCACGATCAGATCGTAGTAACTTTATTTTCTTGTCACGTTGATTCTCCACCTCATTCTGAAATTCCTTGAACTTTTCAAAGGTTTCAGACTTGTGCTTCATTAAGTAGGCATACCCATATCTACTCAAATCATTAGTGAGGGTGAGAACATAACGATAGCCTCTGCGAGCTTCAACACTCATTGGACTGCATACATCGGTATGTATTATTTCCAATAAATTGGTTTCTCGCTCCATTATTCCGGAGAATGGTGTCTTGGTCATCTTGCCCATGAGGCACGGCTCGCACATGTCAAATGATTCAAAATCAAGAGACTCCAAAAGTCCATCAGTATGGAGTTTCTTCATGCGCTTTACGCCGATATGACCAAGGTGGCAGTGCCACAAGTATGTGGGACTATCATTATCAACCTTACATCTTTTAGCACTCATACTATGAATATGTGTATCATCACGATCGAGATTCATTAGGAATAAACCATTTACCAGCGGAGCATGACCATAAAACATACCCCTCGTATAAATAGAACAACCATTATTCTCTGATTTAAATGAGTAGCCATCTTGCATCAAGCGAGATCCCGATACAACGTTCATGCTTAAAGCTGGTACTAAATAAAAACTATTAAGGTTTATAACTAATCTCGAAGGTAGATGTAGAGTTAGCGTGCCGACGACGATCACATCGACCTTGGAACCATTCCCGACGAGCGTCATCACCTCGTCCTTAGCCAGCCTACACTTGTTCCGTAGTTCCTGCTTAGAGTTGCAAATGTGAGCAACAACACCAGTATCAAATACCCAGGAGCTACTACGAGCGCTGGTAAGGTACACATCAATAACAAGTATATCACATATACCTTTGACGTTGTCGGCCTGCTTGTCCGCTATGTACTTGGGGCAATTCCGCTTCTAGTGACCGGTTCCCTTGCAGTAGTAGTACTCGGTCTCATGCTTAGGTCCTTTCTTTGACTTCTTCCCGGCAACTGGCTTACCAGGCGTGGCAACAACTTTGCCATATTTCTTGAAGCTTTTCTTACCCTTGCCATTCTTAAAACTGGTGGTCTTATTGACCATCAACACTTGATGCTCTTTCTTGATTTCTACTTCCGCTGATTTCAGCATTGAATACAACTCGGGAATAGTCTTTTCTATCCCTTGCATGTTGTAATTCATCACAAAGCCTTTATAGCTAGGTGGAAGTGACTGGAGGATTCTGTCAATGGCCGTATCATCCGGAAGTTAAACTCCCAGCTGAGTCAAGCGGTTGTGCAACCCAGACATTCTGAGTATGTGCTCATTGACAGAACTATTCTCCTCCATCTTATTGCTAAAGAACTTGTTGGAGACTTCATATCTCTTGACCCGGGTATGAGTTTGAAAAACAAGTTTCAGCTCCTCGAACATCTCATATGCTCCGTGTTGCTCAAAACACCTTTGGAGCCCCGGTTCTAAACTATAAAGCATGCCGCACTCAACAAGAGAGTAGTCATCACTCCGCGACTGCCAGGCGTTCCTAGCGTCCTGGTCTGCCGCGAGAACGGGTGGATCACCTAGCGGTGCATAAAGGACATATGCTTTCTTGGAAGCCATGAGGATGAGCTTTAAGTTACGAGCCCAGTCCGCATAGTTGCTCCCATCGTCTTTCAGCTTGGTTTTCTCTAGGAACGTGTTGAAGTTGAATGTTACATTTGCGTTGGCCATTGGATCTACAATATTTGTAAAGACGCTTTTAGACTAAGTTCATGACAATTAAGTTCATCTAATCAAATTACTAATATAATCCCACTTAGATCGACATCCCTCTAGTCATCCAAGTGACACATGATCCACGTCGACTAGCCCGTGTTCGATCATCATGTGAGACGGACTAGTCATCAATGGTGAGCATCTCTATGCTGTTCGTATCAACCATACGACTCATGTTTGACCTTTTGGTATTCGAGGCCATGTCTGTACATGCTAGGATCGTCGAGTCAACCTAAGTGTTCTGCGTGTGTAAACTGGCTTACACCCGTTGTATGCGAATGTTAGAATCTATCACACCCGATCAACACATGGTGCTTCAAAACAATGAACCTTCGCAACGGTGCACACTTAGGGGAACACATATCTCGAAATTTCATGAGGGATCATCTTATCATTGCTACCGTTGTTCTAAGCAATAAGATGTAAAACATGATGAACATCACATGCAATCATATAGTGGCATGTTATGGCCAATATCATCTTGCTCCTTGGATTACCATCTTCGGGGCACCATGATCATCATCATTACCGGCATGACACCATGATTTCCATCATTGTGTCGTCGCTAAGTCGTCACGCCAATCTATTACTTCTACTACTACAGCTAAGGTTTAGCAATAAAGTAAAGTAATCACATGGCGTTGCATCTCATACAATAAATTAATACAACTCCTATGGCTCCTATCGGTTGTCATACTCATCGACATGCAAGTCGTGAATCCTATTACAAGAACATGATCAATCTCATACATCACATCCTTTTGGTCATATCACATCACATAGCATACCCTACAAAAACAAGTTAGACGTCCTCTGATTGTTGTTGCAAGTTTTACATGGCTGATTTGGGTTTCTAGCAAGAACGTTTCTTACCTACGTGATAGCCAAACGTTGATATGCCAATGCTATTTACCCATCGTAAGGACCCTCTTCATCGAATCCGATCCGACTGAAGTGGGAGAGACAAACACCCGCTAGCCACCTTATGCACCAAGTGCATGTCAGGCGGTGGAACCGGTCTCACGTAAGCGTACTAAAAAGTCAGTCCGGGCTGCTTCGTCCCATGATGCCACCGAATCAAGATAAAACTAGTAACGGCAAGCAAATTGACAAATCAACACCCACAACTTTTGTGTTCTACTCGTGCATAGAATCTACGCACAGAACCTTGGCTCTGATACCACTGTTGGGGATCGTAGTAATTTCAAAAAAAATTCCTACGCCATGCAAGGATCTATCTATGGAGAAACCAGCAACAAGAGAGGTTGTATAGCATCTTCATACCTTTGAAGATCGCTAAGAGGAAGCATTGGCCTATCTATTTTACTTTCCTGTTGAGTCTTCCTCTTCTTTTAAAAAGCACCAACTATAAAGAGCATAATTGTCATTCTGAGTGTAATGTGCATTGTCCCAAAGTATCACATTGTCTTCTGTATGATTGTGATACTACTCTAGTATGTCCAAGTCATGGGCATTGTGATCTGGTTATGATTATGAGTTACATATTATTCATTCTTATTTGTTTGAAACTCTTCACATGATCGAAGGATTGCTTCGTGCATTGTCTTTGTAGCATTACTGCAATACTTGTCGGACTTATTCGTAGTGCATGCTTATATACATCTGATGAAACAAAAGAGTTTGTCAAAGTTTTCTTTGTCATGTTCAGTTCGTCAAACTGAATTGCTTGAGGACAAGCAATATGCTAAGCTTGGGGGAGTTGATACGTCTCAAACGTATCGACTTTTCCAAACACTTTTGCTATTGTTTTGGCCTCATTCTTGCATGATTTGAATGAAACTAACCCGGACTGACGCTGTTTTCAGAATAGCTGCTTGTATAGTTTTCTTGTGCGCAAAAAATGGATATTTAGACGTCCTGAAAAATTCCCATAAAAAATAGAGAAAATCCACGCACCGGGAGGAACCATGGGCCAGAAGATGGGCAGAGGGGAGCCACATGGCCCCCCAGGCGACCTGCTGGCGCGACCTGCCCCCTCGCCGCGCCGGGAGGACACTTGGGTGGGTTCCACCCCCTCTGGTGCCCTACTTTGGATCCTATTTTTACCCATGACGGATAAATCCCAGAACATAAGTCCTTTTGCAAGTTCTCTACGCGGAGCCACCGACACCCTCGGTTCTTCTTGGGGGAGCTAATCTGGAGGCTCTTTTGGCCTCTGGAGAGGGGTAATCGTCGCCATCGTCATCACCATCACCACTCCATCATCCTCCCATGGCTTCTCCCATCATGTGTGAGTAATTCCCTACTGTAGGTGAAGATGATGGGAGAGATTGGATGATTTAGATCATGTAATAGTTCGTCAGATTGTTGGGGGCATGTTGCCTATCATCTACTATGGTGTTTATCATCTTTGCTACTACTTGTTACTCTTAATGCTTGTCACTTTGGGCCCGAGTGCCATGATTTCAGATCTGAATACCTTATGTTTTGATGAACATATTTGTGTTCTAGATCCTACCTATGAGTAGTATGCACCTATTATAGTCCGGAACCGGCGATCCCAATGGTGACAGCTTGGGACACCAAAGGCGATAGATTATAATTTGAGGATTCCATGTATCCATTGACTGTTAATGCTTTGTTCCGGTGCTATTTGACAGGAGCACCTTAATCTCCATAACTTCCCTTTGGCCCTGTTGATAGCGGGATGGTAGGACAAAAGATGTTGTGCAAGTTCTTATTGCAAGCACGCATGACTACCTTGGGATACATGCCTAATGTTTGATATATGCCTAGATGATCATTACTTTTCTATGTGCCTTGCCCCAAGTGAAATACAAGATATATCTCATCCATGACCAACCATCCATCTCCCTAGCCTACACTGTTATAATACTGCTAGTTACAAGTTGCTTTACTTTCGCCGTTTTACTTTCGTTGCTTTGCCACTATTATTTTCGTAGCCAGCATCACTTTCATATCACCGTTGCTACTAATATTTTGTTGCCAAGCAAGTATCTTTCAGGTGCGGTTGATTTGACAACTCAACTGTTAAAGCTTATAAATATTCTTTGGCTCCCCTTGTGTCGAATCAATAAATTGGGTTAACTTACCCGCGAAAACTGTTGCGGCCCCCTACACTTGTGGGTTATCAACTGCTAATAATTGAGAATACTCTTTGGCTCCCCTTGTGTCTGTAAGTGCATCTAGTGCCCCTTAGTGATTTTGGTGGTTTGAAGACTTATAGGTTAAGTATCTAATGTGTTTTTGAGTGTACACAGGATCTATAAGTCATTGAGGAGTTTGAGATATTTGAAGAATATCGACCCCTAAAAATATATGCCTTCAGTTGAAGAAATAGGTCTGAAGCTGAAGAAATGAATCGCGAAGAATTTGCGATGAAATTGATATTCCTCATGAAGATATTGATATTGAGAAGATCGGTGGTTCCTGAAGAAAATCGTTTTGAAGAAATTGAAGCGTGAAGATTTTCGTTTTCTGTTTTACTTTCTTCGCATTTGATGAATAGGAACACCGTACTGTTAAAGGGGGTCAAAGTAACACTATGGAATGGATTTCCTCATGATGCTCAACCCAAGCCATATCCTACCAAAAGCCTCAAGTGAGGAATATGAGTGACATGAGGACTCTCACAGTTGAGGGTCCCGACCGTTTCGATAAGCCACGCCAAGTCACTGATCTTATCCACTCCAACGGTCATATTATTTAAGGGCATTAATGTCAAATCATGTCGGGATGCTCCCAGGCTATAAATAGCCGCCCCCCACAACCACTAGCTGGTTGGCTGCTCCGTTAGAAACTGACACTTGTCATAAGAGCAACCCAATTCCTCAGAGCTTTCGAGAGTAAATCATCAGTGAGGAAATACACCACCCACCGAAACCACAAACCAAACCTAGTGATTGAGCATCACTGAAGAAGTTGTTCCTGTGTGGGACTGAAGCCTTTTACCTTTGAGGACTGTGCATCCTCCAGACGGTTAGGCGTCAAGGTCTAGATCAATCCAGCAGTCAATTGTGGATCGCCGGGTGACCGAGTTTGTGAGGGTTTGGAAGTCTGCCCTGAAGACTTACCACGAGTGTTGGGCGAGGACTGTGTGTCCTTAGCTCAAGGAGAATACGGTAGGGACTGTGTGTCCCGGGACTGGGTGTCCTTTGGTTTAAATACCAAGCCGCTCCAAACCAGATGTACAACTGTCACAGCAGTTGGAACTGGGTCATCAACAACAGTCTTCACCAAGAATCGGGTTTTAATTCCTCAACTCTTTACATTCTCTGTATTATGTGTTGATGACTTTCACTGTGACTGTTTGAAGAATTTGCTGAAGACTTTCTCTGAATTTCCTCAACCCCAAATTCTTCACTTGAGTAAATCATCATCTGTATTCTGTGTGCCTGCTTGTTGTGCAATTTGTTTTCATAATCTTCACTCTGTAATATTGCTGTTGTGAACAATTGCTCAACTGATCCTTAACTGTTTTCGCTGTAAGTTAGTCATCAGTGAGGAATTTCCTCAAAAGGAATTTCCTCAGTGATGAAATTCTAAAAATCTCCTATTTACCCCCCTCTAGTCGATATAACGCACTTTCAATTGGTATCAGAGCAAGGTACTCCCTTGTTCTGTGTGATTTTGGTTTAACCACCTAGAGTTTTAGTTATGTCGACTGCAGGCATGTTCAAGGTGACTGCACCATGTCACACCTACGAAGGGAAGAACTTTCCTTTCTGGAAGAACAAAATGCAACTGCATCTGCAAGCAATTGACAATGATCTCTGGTATATTGTGGAAAATGACGTTCCCCTCGTTTCTGCCAGTGTCACTTCAGCTGATGTGAAGAGATTTAAGCAACTCGATTCTCAAGCGAAGAACATCATGTGAGGCTATTTGAGCCCAGGTCAGTTTGGAAGAGTAAGTGCTTTGGGATCTGCAACACTGATCTGGGAGAGATTGTGCAAGGTAAATGAAGGAGTATCAACCCAGCGTGACTCTCGTGTTGATATTCTTCGAAATCTCTTCAATCGCTTCAAGAGACATGACAATGAATGCTGCCAAGACACCTTTGATCGCCTCACTGATATATCCAATCAACTGCAAGCACTGGGAGCTCGAGACATCACTGATCACGAAGTTGTGAAGAAACTGCTGAGATCCTTGGATTCCTCATTTGACACTCTAGTTCTGATGATTCAAGAAAGACCAGACTACAAGATGCTAGATCCAGCTGATATTCTTGAAAGGCTAAATACTCATGAATTCCAGCAAGAAGAAAAGAGAGATCTATATGGACCAAGCTATTCCAGACCACGAGCACTGAAGGCTAGAGCAATTTCCTCAGAAGAAGAAACAGATGACAGCAGTTGTGACCCTGAAGAATTTGGACAGGAGCTTGCAATGCTTGTGAGGAAATTCCAGAGATTTACACGACGAGGACAGTTCGGTAAATCATCAAGAAGAGACATGAGGAAATCAGAATCTGCATCTGAGGACTACAAGAAACGGACCTGTCACAAGTGCAAGAAATCAGGCCATTACATTGCTGATTGTCCTCGCTGGGGAAAGGAATCAAAGAAAAAGAAATACCAGGATGACAGTTCTGATGACTCAAGGAAAAAGAAGAAATCTTCAAAATCCTCATCATCAAAGTCCTCTTCACACAAGAAGACTAGCTTCAGAAAGGCTCGGGCACTTATTGGCAAGGAAATGGATTCCGAGGCAGAATCAGAAGAATGTGATGAAGAAGGCTCTGGAGAAGATTCAGAATCCGGACAGGCTAGTCTTGCACTAGCAACCAATTTCGTCAGCAAGTCAATCTTCAATCTTGAAGAAAATGAGCGCACCATCCATACTGATGACTATGCTGATGACTTTGCTCCAACCTATTGCTTCATGGCAAAAGGTTCAAAGGTATCACATAATGCCTCCTCCTCTGATTCAAGTGACTGTGAACATAATGATTACAAAAAACCCAGTTACAGTAAACTTGCCATCATTGCCACTAAACAACAAACTGCTCTGGAAAAGCTTCAAAAACTGCTAGACAAAAGTGATGATCTGTTGAATGAAGAAATGAATCTTAATCAAATCCTTGCTGATGACATGAAAAATCTTCAGTCTAGATTTGATATTCTTCAGGATCGTTATGATACACTCCTCACTGATCATGAGAAGCTTTCCTACGAATTTCTTCAAAGGAAGCTTGATCTTGAGAAGCTGAGGATGTCTTATGATGATCTTCGTATTGAAAATGATTCATTACTAGCTCAACAGATTAGCGCTAGTCAAGTTGAATTTATTCCTCCATGTCTTAAATGCATTGATCGTGAAACTGCTAATTCTTCACCAGAATCTTCAAATGCTACCACTGCTACAGATTCTTCAACTGCACCTGTTGTGTCAATTTCCTCACTTGAGGAAAACACAAATGTCACTGATGAAAATGCAGGGTTGAAGGAATTGTACGTGACAGGCATGTACAAAAGCCTCAAAGGACATCAAATTCTTTGTGATGTGCTCAAAAAGCAGATCCTGAACAGGAACCCGAGGAAAGAAGGAATTGCCTTTGAGAGGAAATTGAATGTTGATGGATCTTATTGGAAACCTGAGCAGTATTCCAAAACCTCATGGGTTGCTGCTACTGGGCCTCTTTTTGATCCATCTAATCTAACTGGCTTCTCATGTGAATTATCCTATTCCTCAGATGAGTCATTTGATTCCAACTATAAACTGTTCAAAGATCAATCTGGTAAAGTATTTGCTCGATATGTTGGAACTAACTGCAGGAATGGCCCTCCTCTGAGGAAAATCTGGGTTCCCAAAAGTTGTCTTGAAAATCTTCAAGTGAATGTCCTCATGACATCACCTCTGAAGAATCTGAACCCCAGATCAAATTCCTCAGGAGGACCAAAGTCTTCAAGAGGATCAAAATCCTCAACTGGTCAAAACTATGCTCGTACCCATGCTTCTGCGTCTAACATGCAGGGAAACTACAAGGAATATGATTATGAGCGCTACTCCTCAAATCACTATGTCTGTAAATCCTCAAACCAGTTCTCTGCATACTCATAGAGTACTTTAACCCCCCTACTGTTAAGAGAAGTGCATTAGCTTCAATGCAACCTTTCTCATATGGTGCTCGCAGGATGTTGAACGCTTTGCCACCCCTTCAGATGTGGGTGGTGAAGAAATCAAACTAATCACTTCTGCAGGTCAGGTCTCCAGATGAAAATCATCATCTGAAGAATTTGCTGGAGACCTGAGGAAATGCTTGATAGGACGCAAGTTAATGATTGATGAAATAGAAATATTTCACACGTCCTTACATTTCTGTTGTGATGAAATCACTAAACTGATGAAATTAGTATCATATTCTTCAAACTTGAAGCATATGAGATGGTACGCTGTACTAATTCATCTGCAGGATGACAAACCCAAAAACACTGAGTGGGTTCTCGATAGTGGCTGCACACATCACATGACTGGTGATAAAAGCCTACTGATGAATATGCCACTAACTCCATCACCTCTGAAGCAAATCACATATGCTGATAAAGGTAAAAGCAAGGTATTGGGACGTGGCAAAGTAGCTATTTCCAAGGATAGGCATATGGACAAAGTGATGCTTGTTGAATGCCTTGGTTTTAACCTCATGTCAGTCTCGATGCTTTGTGATCTTGATATGATTGTTATCTTTGGTAGATATAGATGTGTAGTCATCATGGAATCTGACAGATCCAAAGTCTTCGAAGGTGTAAGAAGAGGGGATTTGTACATTGTTGACTTCTCTACAGGTCCTCAACCAGCCACTTGCTTACTAGCAAAAACCTCGGAAGGATGGCTGTGGCACAGAAGACTAGGTCATGCTGGCATGAGGAATTTGCACACACTTGCAAAGAAGAAGCATGTCATTGGCATCGAATCAGTCAAATTCCTCGAGGATCATCTCTGCGGTGCTTGTGAATCTGGGAAAATGACCAGATCCAAGCATCCCTCCAAAACCCTCATGACCACTACATGTCCATTTGAATTGCTTCATATGGATTTGTTTGGACCTACTCACTATGCAACACTAACCAATGCAGCATCTCTATATGGCTTTGTCATAGTTGATGATTATTCCAGATACACTTGGGTGCATATCATAGTGTATAAAACTGAAGTGCAGGAAATCTTCAAACAATTTTCTTCAAGGGCCTCGACGAACTTCGGCATCAAGATCAAACATATTAGGAGTGATAATGGAACCGAGTTCAAAAACACTGGTCTTGATGATTATCTTGATGAACTTGGTATTACTCACGAATTATCTGCTCCTTATACTCCTCAGCAGAATGGTGTTGTCGAAAGAAAGAACAGGACTCTGGTTGAAATGGCAAGAACTATGCTTGAAGAATATCAGACTCCTCGTCGCTTCTGGCCTGAAGCAATCAACACTGCATGCCATATCATCAACAGGGTATATCTTCACAAATTCTTCAAGAAAACCTCATATGAACTCCTCACTGAGAAGAAACCCAATGTAAGTTATTTCAAAGTCTTCGGTGCAAAATGCTGGATTAGAGATCCTCACCATAGCTCAAAATTTGCACCTAAGGCACATGAAGGTTTTATGCTCGGTTATGGAAAGGACTCGCACACCTACAAAGTCTTCAACAACTATCACAACAAAGTTGTTGAGACTGTAGATGTGCGGTTCGATGAAACTAATGGCTCGCAAAGAGAGCAATTGCCTTCTGATCCAGATAAACTGTCCCCTGAGGAAGTGATAAAGCTTAAGCCTACTGAAGACATTGTTCCCACTGAGGAAATTGAAGAAGAAATAATCCCTATCGCTGACAGAAACCAAGAAGATGCTCCTGAGGAAATTGCAACAACACCACTTCCTCAGCTCAGACAAAATCCTCAACCAGCTCATCCAAGGATTGCAAATGAAGTAGAACTTGACAAAATCCTCAACGACATCAACGCGCCAGGTCCTCTCACTCGCTCAAAAGCTTCACACTTAGTTAACTTTTGTGGGCATTTCTCTTTTGTATCTATAACAGAACCCTCAAAAGTAGTTGAGGCTTTTCTAGAACCGGAGTGGATCCAAGCCATGCAAGACGAACTTCTTCAATTCAAGCTGAATGACGTATGGGAGCTCGTCAAACGACCCGATCCTCGCAAGCATAACATCATCGGCACCAAGTGGATTTTCTGAAACAAGCAAGATGAGGACGGTCAAGTGGTGAGGAACAAGGCACGACTTGTAGCCCAAGGCTACACCCAGGTTGAAGGAATAGATTTCGATGAAACTTTTGCACCTGTTGCTAGACTTGAAGCTATTCGAATTCTACTTGCTTATGCTAATCATCATAACATCATCTTATATCAAATGGATGTGAAAAGTGCATTCCTCAATGGTAAGCTTGAGGAAGAAGTATATGTTGCTCAGCCCCCAGGTTTTGAGGATCCAAAGAATCCAGACAAAGTCTTCAGACTCAAAAAGGCTCTGTATGGCCTCAAGCAAGCCCCTCGGGCATGGTATGATACATTGAAGGAATTCCTCATGAAGAAAGGCTTCAAACCTGGTTCACTCGATCCAACTCTTTTCACAAAATCTTATGATAATGAACTGTTTGTATGTCAAATTTATGTTGATGATATCATATTTGGCTGTACTGACAAAAGATACAGTGATGAATTTGCCTATATGATGAGTGAAGAATATCAGATGTCTATGATGGGGGAGCTGAAATTCTTCTTAGGTCTTCAAATTCGTCAACAAAACAATGGAATCTTCATATCACAGGAGAAATACCTCAAGGATGTTCTGAGGAAATTCGACATGCATGAATGCAAAGGTACCAAGACTCCAATGCCTACCAACGGTCACCTCGGCACTGATGAAAATGGTAAAGATTTCGATCAGCAGGTATACCGTTCTATGATTGGCTCTTTATTGTATCTATGTGCATCTAGGCCAGACATAATGCTTAGTGTTTGCATGTGTGCACGTTTTCAAGCAAAACCGAAGGAACCACACCATAAGGCTGTGAAACATATTCTTCGTTACTTAGCTCACACACCAACACTAGGATTATGGTATCCCAAGGGCTCCAATCTTCATCTGGTAGGGTATTCTGATTTAGACTATGCTGGTGACCGTGTGGATCGCAAGTCAACATCTGGCACATGCCATTTCCTCGGAAGATCACTTGTTTGCTGGTCCTCAAAGAAGCAGAACTGCGTATCACTCTCCACTGCCGAAGCTGAGTACATTGCTGCTGGTTCTTGCTGTGCTCAATTACTATGGATGAAGCAAACCCTCAAGGACTACGGCATCAACATGAAGAATGTGCCTCTCTACTGTGACAATGAGAGTGCTATCAAGATTGCCTACAACCTAGTACAGCACTCGAAGACCAAGCACATCCAGATTCGTCATCATTTTCTTCGGGACCATGTCCTCAAGGGCAATATCCTCATCGACCATGTGAAGACTGATGATCAACTGGCTGATATCTTCACTAAGCCCTTGGATGAGAAAAGGTTTTGCAAGTTGCGGTGTGAGCTAAATATCTTAGAGTCTTCAAATGTTTTGTAAAAACATGCACACATCCTAACACTTATGCAAAGTTGATGACTTAGATGTGCAACACATGATGAAACGATTTTCTTCAACCAATGAAGAAAATCACTCTGAATGTGAAGAAATTAACGAAGAAATTGATTCTCAGGGCCCTACGACAATGGTACGCGGCATCTGTAATCAACATTCTTATATGGTGGGCAACGCCACCGCCCAATGTGAAATTCCTCAAGTTGATTTTCTTCAAATGATAAAATTCCTCACAATACATTTTTCATCAAAACAGTTGTTCTTAATTGTGATGATCTATTGCAAAATCTTCAAAAACACTTGATGACTTTCATTTGCCTAGGTAGACTATGATTTCAAGTCCTCAACATCATTCACTTATTGCTATTTCTTCAAGTTGATGTTTCTGCTAAGTGAATGTGATCGGACCCTATTTCCCCTCTATGTTATACTTATCCAGTCTATTCAATTCTTCATATGCGTTCTACTTGAAACTTTGTTCAAAATCCTCACTGCATCCTTGTCAGCTGATGATTTTGTAACAAAAATCCTCAAATCTTCGAAAAATTGTTTTCTTCAAAAGAACAGTAACGGAAACCCCACTTCCCACGATTGGATAGCCACGATCTCCACTATCTCCACCGCATCGTACGGGAGCTACACGTGTCCTGCGGAGACGTAGAGGCAAGGGCTATTCGGTCCGAAACTTCCGCGCCAAACAGTAACTTTCGGGCTATAAATATGTCCTTAACCCCCTCGGTATCATCTTCTTCGCCTCATCGCTCTCCTGCCACAGCACACCGAACCCTAGCGCCACCGCTGGTAGTCTTGTCGCCGGCAAGGAAGAGCTTCACTGCCTCAACCTTCTCGCCGCCAGGATCACGCCGGAGACGGAACATCTACGTCCGCCGCCGCCGTAGACGTCCTCTGCTGCCAAGTTAGGGTGCATTGGACACTTGACCGAAGAACCTCTCCAACACCACCTTTTTCTGTTCTTCGTTCGCACCTTCCAGGGTAATTATATCCCATTTTTTACAACAGATTGGATCTAAAATTTTACCTCTCCCTTGTGAAATCTGTTTTTCCTCAAGACACGATGGGCACATGATTCCTCAAACACTATCCATCACCACAATCATTGATGAACTAGCTAAGCATCTAAGATTTTCACGAGATTCCTCAATTGTGCGAATTTTCGGATCTGTACAACTCTGGAACCCAAGATCAGAATGCTTAAGCAAATTCCTCAACCACTGGTTATATTCCTCAAACTGTCAAACTTTTCCATTTTCCTCAAATCTGAGAACGCATATGACCTCTTCAAATTCCTCGCAACTATACTCTGTTCACAGGTACACACATGTCAGCTGATGAATCTCTCGGTTCTCATCACATTAACTCATTTGCAGCGTTTCTGGAAGAAACTCTTCAAGGCTCATCAGAATCCTCAAGAGTTCAAAATCCTCAGATAGTTCCTCGTCTCAATAAAATGGAGGAAGAAAGGAAACAGAGGGGAGGAAAGAAACTGGAGCAGAACACAGCTGTGGACATTCCTGATGACATATACCTGGACTATTGCACGCCTGATGATGAACCTGAGACAATGCCTAAAAGAAAGATTAGGCTGCAAAAAATTGAACGCAGATGGGCAAAGGAGTGGAAGGAGTACAGGTTTGTGACTCCAAAGTATGCGAAGAAATTCGCCTTGAAGCCTCCTGGCAAAAGGGCCCCACTTGAGGATCATCAAGTTGCTCATCCCTCAAGTCTCATGACACTTGATGACTACCCTGAGGAAAAAGAAAGGCATCTGGCCAAGCTCAAGAAGCAAGCAGAAACATCAGTAAAGAAATTCCATGAATCTTCAGCTACTGCCTCCGGTGCTGCTCATTCCTCAGCAGCAGAAACCTCAGGCTCCGAGATTCCTCAACCAAAGTCTGTGCCAGCAAAGCCAAAAGCTTCAAAACCCCAAGAAAAGTTTGCACAGGCTTCAGTCACCAAACCCTCAGCTCCAAAACCCTCGGTTCCAAAACCGTCCACACCAAAACCATCAGCGCCAAAACCCTCAGCACCAATCGCATCTACACCAAAGTCCTCAGCTCCACCTCCAAAGCAAGTACAGAAGAAAGTCGTGAAGACTACGACTGCCAGCTCCAGCTCCTCACTCCCAGCTGCAACTAGCTCGGAGACAAAGTCTTCCACTCCCCATGTGAAGACTTTGGCTACTACTGAACCTGCACCTCTGCCAAGTCCAAGCAAAATCATCACAGTCCCATCTGCATCAGAGGGAAGTGAAGAATATGATGATGAAACTCTGGAAGCCATCATCAGGAACAAACAAGAATGGGTAGCACAAGCATCAGGCAGTGCTATTCCTCTGGCGATGGACCCCAAGGTCCTCCTCGATTTCATCAACGTGTGGTATGAAGACCCAAACACACCCATTGATGATTTTAAACTTCCTCCTGGTGTAATCCACATGGTGGCTACTTTCATAAATGAAGCCAAGTGGAAGGAACAGAAGGCCAAGCAGGCAAAGATTGCAAAGGCCAGAAAGGAGAAATTCCTCAGGCAGAATGTTCTCAAACTGACGCCTGAAGCATTGGTGTCCACCCAGGCAGAACTGCAAGTCTTGACTGACAAGTGTGAGAAACTGTCAGATCGAACAAGCATCAAAAGCAATTTCATCAAGCTAGCCACTAGTGCTGTTGATGACTACAACAGACGTCACCCCCCACCAGCACCAACTCCTCAGCCCCTGGTTGAACAGCCAAAAGATGCATCTCCTGTTGAGGAGGAAATTCCTCAAGCTGAGGAACATTACCAAGAGCGCCGTGCTGATGAGCCGGCCATTGAAGAAATCATCACTGAGACTGCTCCTGATGAAACTGCTACCGATCCAGCTGCTTCACCAAAGCAGGCTGATGACTATGTTCCAGCTGGTTCCTCACTGCCAGCTGAAGAATCTGTTAAGAATACACCTTCCCCAAAAACATCAAAGGTGAAGAAGTTAATCCCGTCTGCATCAGACGTGAAAAAGACAAGGGCTGCTGAGAAGGAAGCGAAGAAGAGAAAAGCTTCCTCAGCAGAAGAAAAGATTGAGGCAAAACACCTCAAGGAAATTGAAGAATCTGCCCCACTGGACCCGGTGCCTCTTAATGTTGCACCCTCATTTGAAATGGTCGTCGTTGTTGACCACACTACGAGGGCAGATGAGGAAATGAAGGATGCTGCCTCTGAGGAGCATACCGATGAGGAAATACAGATTGATGACAGTCCTCAACCTCATATTCCTCTGAAAGAGACTACTGAAGCCTCAGCTGCAGCAGCTGATGAATCTGCTTCTGCCACAAAGTCAGCTGATGAAAATCAAGCTGAAGAAAATGTCCAGTCTGAGCAGGCTCCTCCCACTCCTCAAGCTGAGAAGGATGAAGAAATTCCTCAGCCTGATGATCAGCTAGAACAAGAAATTCCTCATCCTGAGGAAACTGCTGAAGAAAATGTTCCCACCCCTGACAATGAATTCATTGTCCTCAACCCAGAATCTGCCATGGTTGTTTCCCCTCCCATTCCTCAGCACAATCTCAATCCAGTTCAGCGCCTGCCATTCTCGAAGAGGCCAAAGTTTCAGAAAGAGAATTTCTTTGAGGAACGTATGTATTTCATCGGAGAGAATCCTTATGACAAGCCTCAAATGAGGCATCTGAAGTTTTGGACAAGGACGCAGATGAACTACTATGCTTCTATGCTCTGTGGCCGCAACAAGATATTCCAGCACAGGCACATTCCTCATGCTGACCTTGAAGAAATTCCCTGCATGGAACCAGTCCTCAGTGTACTACATGATGCAGGTTTGCTCCCTATGTGCTCCGACATATCAGATTGGAATAGTGAGCTAATTCTTCAGTTCTATTCAACTCTGCACATCTCAGGCAATGCTGATGACATCAACACTTGGGTGTTCGACTGGATGACCCAAAATACTCACTACAAGGCTCCAGCGTCTGAACTCCTCAGAGAACTGCCCGTACCAATTCCTTCAGAAGGGGCAGTGAAGCTTTATGGTGAGCGTGAGCTGCCAAATGGAATGATGGAAGTCCTCATGAAGCCTTTGGCTGCAGGAAAACCCTCAAGAACCACATTCCTCGTCCATGAGCTAAAGTACACACCACGGTCTGTCTACCGCATTCTCTGCAGTGTGCTAGCGCCAATCAAAGGCCATGATGATGACGAAGATGTCGTCGGCCTCATGAAGAACATCCTCTTCAACATCATTCACGGTATCCCCATGAATATCCATGATTTCTTCTTGAGGACTTTGGCTGACAATGCAATGTGCCCCTATGATCACAAAATCTATGCACCTTGGATCATGAGATTCCTCAGGACAAGGACAGGCATCAACTTTCACGCAGATTTCCAGAACCATGTTGGTTATATGCCTCCTATCCGGGTCAACAAGAAGACTTTCGATCCCATTGAGGGAAAAGGAAAGTCTGTGATTGATGAAGGAAGCAGGCCCCTTGATGGCCAGTTCAAAGAACCAGATGCATATTCCTCATGGGACGACACTGAGACTCGTCCGCCAAGCCCAGTTCCTCCTCGCGTGCTAACCACCAGAGAATTTCTTCTCAGTCTTCATCAGAAGGTGGATCACAACCACAAATGGGTCAAACGCCAGTTTGGTGCCATTGTGAAAACCCTCACTGAGACACAGAACAGTGTGAAGCTTAATCATCACTATCTGCATGAGGTTTTTGATCGCACCTGGGCTACCCTTGCACATCTGAAGACCCAGACTGAACTTGAAGAGTTGATCTTTGAGCAGGACTTTGACTGGTCGTGGCCTCCCAAGAAGAAGTTCAGGCCCATTCCAGTGCCAGATCTTGAAGACAGCTCCTTCTCGTCCTTCCGCACCGCCGAATCTGATGAGGAACAACTTTACACCGCGACAGGCCCAAGGAAGAAGACTACACCAAAGAAGCGCCAAGGATCTTCATCAACTGCCAAGCAATGACGTCTTCACGGGCGTTAGTCCTCAGTTTGTCCCTTTTTGTCCCTTGATGACAAAGGGGGAGAAACTTGAGAGTTAGTCTTCAAACGGGAATTATTTTTGGGGCTTATGAACTATATTTAAGTTACAAACTCTTGGCTCTTCTGAAGTTTTTATGTAATGAGTTGTAACTTAAGCCCGATGGTACTCTGACGCTTTTTGAACGTTTTTTTTCGCATGCTTATTCCTCAAGTTTTAATGCACGCATGCTGAAATTCGTTAGATACCATTTACCATCATGCATCTTCATTTTCTTCATATAATATGTTATATGTATGCATGATTTACAAGATTCAGGGGGAGATCTCCATGATATAAATCATCAATGTGCATATGCTATAAAAGCAAAATCCTCAAGGTATGCACATCTTCAGGGGGAGTCTCTGTGAATCTTGTTTTCAAATTCCTCAAATGAGTATTTACACTTCATATTTTTGATCCCTGTTGAAGACTTAACCTAATTGTCATCAACCACCAAAAAGGGGGAGATTGTAAGTGCATCTAGTGCCCCTTAGTGATTTTGGTGGTTTGAAGACTTATAGGTTAAGTATCTAATGTGTTTTTGAGTGTACACAGGATCTATAAGTCATTGAGGAGTTTGAGATATTTGAAGAATATCGACCCCTAAAAATATATGTCTTGAGTTGAAGAAATAGGTCTGAAGCTGAAGAAATGAATCGCGAAGAATTTGCGATGAAATTGATATTCCTCATGAAGATATTGATATTGTGAAGATCGGTGGTTCCTGAAGAAAATCGTTCTGAAGAAATTGAAGCGTGAAGATTTTTGTTTTCTGTTTTACTTTCTTCGCATTTGATGAATAGGAACACCGTACTGTTAAAGGGGGTCAAAGTAACACTATGGAATGGATTTCCTCATGATGCTCAACCCAAGCCATATCCTACCAAAAGCCTCAAGTGAGGAATATGAGTGAAATGAGGACTCTCACAGTTGAGGGTCCCGACCGTTTCGATAAGCCACGCCAAGTCACTGATCTTATCCACTCCAACGGTCATATTATTTAAGGGCATTAATGTCAAATCATGTCAGGATGCTCCCAGGCTATAAATAGCCGCCCCCACAACCACTAGCTAGTTGGCTGCTCCGTTAGAAACTGACACTTGTCATAAGAGCAACCCAATTCCTCAGAGCTTTCGAGAGTAAATCATCAGTGAGGAAATACACCACCCACCGAAACCACAAACCAAACCTAGTGATTGAGCATCACTGAAGAAGTTGTTCCTGTGTGGGACTGAAGCCTTTTACCTTTGAGGACTGTGCATCCTCCAGACGGTTAGGCGTCAAGGTCTAGATCAATCCAGCAGTCAATTGTGGATCGCCGGGTGACCGAGTTTGTGAGGGTTTGGAAGTCTGCCCTGAAGACTTACCACGAGTGTTGGGCGAGGACTGTGTGTCCTTAGCTCAAGGAGAATACGGTAGGGACTGTGTGTCCCGGGACTGGGTGTCCTTTGGTTTAAATACCAAGCCGCTCCAAACCAGATGTACAACTGTCACATCAGTTGGAACTGGGTCATCAACAACAGTCTTCACCAAGAATCGGGTTTTAATTCCTCAACTCTTTACATTCTCTGTATTATGTGTTGATGACTTTCACTGTGACTGTTTGAAGAATTTGCTGAAGACTTTCTCTGAATTTCCTCAACCCCAAATTCTTCACTTGAGTAAATCATCATCTGTATTCTGCGTGCCTGCTTGTTGTGCAATCTGTTTTCATAATCTTCACTCTGTAATACTGCTGTTGTGAACAATTGCTCAACTGATCCTTAACTGTTTCCGCTGTAAGTTAGTCATCAGTGAGGAATTTCCTCAAAAGGAATTTCCTCAGTGATGAAATTCTAAAAATCTCCTATTCACCCCCCCTCTAGTCGATATAACGCACTTTCAGTGTCGAATCAATAAATTTGGGTTGAATACTCTACCCTCGAAAACTATTGTGATCCCCTATACTTGTGGGTCATGAGTCCATGAAGAAGCGGCCTTTTCTATTCCACCACGGCTTTCGTCCACACAGGACTAGCCTCACCACGATAGATATTCATGAAGTAGGCGATATCCTTGCCCTTACAAACATCTTGGTTCAACTCCACAACACAAAGTAGGAGGATCCCAAGCGACACCTAACCAATCTAGGAGGCACCACCCTCCACAAGGTAATAGATGTGGTAGAATGATGAACTCCTTGCTCTTGTGCTTCTCTAGATAGTCTCCTCAACACTCAATCACTCTCTCTTAGATTTGGCAGGGGTAGGAGAGATTGATCTTGTGGAAAGCAACTTGGGGAGACTAGAAATCAAGGTTCAAATGGTTGGAATGGAATATCTTGATCTCAACACATGAGTAGGTGGCTCTCTCTCAGAAAAATGGATTTGGCAAGTGTAAGTGTGTTCCGAGTGCTTCCTGTGTGAATGAGTGGTAGTTGGAGGGGTATATATAGGCAACCACCAAAATCAAACCGTTACACCATAATTGACCAACTCGTTGACACAGAAGTTACAAACTCGATGGTACCGACTTGATCAAAAGGTAGCAACTTTTGAATCTCAGTGGAACCGATATACGAATCTCGGTGGTACCGATACGATGACCTAGACTGGATTTCCAAACCGGTGAGACCGACTTCAAACTCGAAATTTCCGAAACTTGAACTTACCATACCCGAAAATTGGTTACCCAATCTCGGTGGCACCGATAGGAATATTGGTTGTACAGAGATGGTGGGATTAGCATAGGACCTGTCTAAGTGTAAAATTGCTATGGCCGAGTGAGAAACGTTGGTGGCACCGATTTTCCATATTTGGCTTGGGACAGATATATTTTGTGGAAGAGTGGCTGAATATTTTTGGTGGCTATTTCTAAGCACATGAGGAACCAATTCATCATAATGTCTCATCCCCTTTTAATAGTATTGGCTTTCCTATGGACTGAAATGTGATTTCTTACAAAGTGTAAAATGAAGAGTCTTCTTGCTTGAAGCTTTAACCAATGCTATATCTTCCTTGCATCAAAGGGGCACTCCACACAATCCTATAGCCAAAGCATCTTTGAAATTTTATGAAATGTACTTGGATAAATTCATTAGTCTAATGATGCATATGTTGTGATTAATTACCAAACCACCTTAGGGAGGCATTGTGCTTTCAATAGGCAAGATCTATCCATGGAGATGTATAGCTACGAGAGGGGAGTAATTATACATACCCTTGTAGATCGCTAAAAGGAAGCGTATATAACGCGGTTGATGTAGTCGTACGTATTCATGATCCAATCGCGATCCATCATGATCTAGCGCCGAAAGGACGACACCCCTGCGTTTAACACACGTGTGGCTCGATGACATCTGCTCCTCCTCGATCCAACGAGGAAGGATGGAGTAGTAGATGAGTTTTCCGGCATCATGATGGTGTGGTCGCGGCGGTGGTGGAGCAATCTCAGCAGGGCTTCGCCAAGCGCTGTCGCAGATGTGACCGGAGGAGTAAACAATATAGGGAGAGAGGGAGGGATGCGCCTATGGCCTGGGTGCAGCTTCCCTCCCTCTCCCACTCTATTTATAGGAGGAAGGAGTAGATAGGGAGTCGACCCTAGCCTCTCCTCGAAGGGATGGATGGCTAGCCAAGGGGGAGGAGTCGTCCTCCCACAAGGGAGGTGGGTTGTCGGGACCCTGATCCTAAGCCATAGGAATCCAACCTGTAACACATCACATCCCTTTGCGGTCTCACGCACAGTTATCCCCATGGTTGTAGCATTAGCTTAGACGGGACCATTTGCGCCTTTTGACTCGCGTATGCAATTGTGTCGCTAGCATTCCAATGTCAAAAAACCCGGATCGACATGCCTAGTCATAAACTCAAGCGGTAGTTCCGTACAGGGACAGACATACATGACCTAGCAAAGCAGGTGTCGATCGTCCGCGAGTGTAGACGAGTCGTAGCAAGCTACAAGGACTCCATTACACTGCGAGACATTTCCCCAAAGGGACAGACACAACAGCTAAGAAGGACACATGCCGGTCAACCAATGTGTCCGGAGCAGTAGCGAACTACCATGGCTCGGTGGAAACACAAAGGGGCATTTCCCTGTAAGGAGTGCTACTAAGGCATACGACTAGGTATTCGAACCGCATACATATCAAGTACAACACACGTACGCATGGCATATCGATATGCATAGATACATCGATGGCATCACAACATAACCATAAACATACAAACTTTATTTAGAGAGCTCAGATGAGCCACACACATAATATTACACAGATAGGGGTCTCACGACCCATCATCACAAGTCATACAAACAAATCTTACAAGCCAGCGCAAGATTAAAACTGTGTGAGTACAGACAGATGGAAAGGTAAAAGGCACATGGCCTGACTATGTACAGACCCAACCTAGGGCCAGATCGTAGCTGGGACACCAACTACTCATCGTCGTCAACGTCTAGATAGAACCCTCCATTAGGGTCATTAACAACCTCTGCAACAATTTATTAAGCAAACGTGAGTACAAAAGTACTCAGCAAGACTTTAGGATATACTATCTACTCATGCAATGTATCAACAAGGAGTTGTGGGGTTTCATGCGGAAAGCCAACATTTGACTCTTGACTAGACAACTTACATTTTCAAATAACTTTGACAACTTTGATTTCTCGCACACGAGTCCACTAACACCACAACAATACTCCATCATGGAATCATTCCGTCACCCTACGGAAATGCCATCCATGACACTCACACTTACCTTGACAATTTTATGAGTAGCCATTATAGTTATCTATGAACAACATATGTTTCCAAGTAGTCCATATCCGCGGACGCGGCTATTCGAATAGTTCATAACCCTGCAGGGGTGTACTCCTTCACACACGCTCTCGCCACTTATCGCTATGCGCACGTCATGCACCTCGGCAACCTTCAAGCGGAAGCCCAGCGAGGGAGTCGGCCACGACCGTTAACCACTCTAATACCTAGTCCATGTTTATCGCCTATCTGAGGGTAACCCGCACGGAAGTCCGACCGAGGTTTCCGCCACGACCCCAAATGATGTGCGCAGGGTTCCCAAGCGCACCATCCGGGTGCCACTTGGTACACCGTGCCACTGCCTACCGCATCATAGTCCACCTCTAAGGTCAGCACTACACACGACCTCCAGCATGACTATGAACACCAGAAACTACTTGCAACTCCTGGATCGAGTACTAAGCGATTAATAAGTCGAGAGGGTCAATTAAGTATCCCAATGTGTGGTAGTATCTAGTCTTGGATTACATACACGGAACTCAGTTCCTAAGGACGGTTCCAATGAAACAACCCGCCATGTACTCCTACATAGCCTTTCACCAGTACCTTTACCAAATCAGGTTCAACACACAACCTATAGTAACTGAACACATTCTCACGATCCTGTTCATCACCCAGATGACAGACCATACAAAACTCTAAGCATAGCATGCATAGCAGGATAAGGCACATCATGGCTCAAGCATCTACCAGGTATGCTAGGTTGCAAGGTTCAGCTATTTACTATGACAAGGACAGGTCATGCAAAGGATGTGGGTTCAACTAACGTGGTAAAAGCATTGAAAGCATTTTGATATAATGCAATAAGTAAGAGCCGGAGCGAGAACATGGGATTTATCTGGATGATCAAAATGGTTGCTTGCCTTGTTGCTCAGCAGAGGGGTGATATCCGTCAGTCGGATAATCAGATGTATCCGGAGGGGTGGAGCCTACCGGAATAACAACAATCAATCAATATCAAACATATGCAACAAAATTATGCATGAAATGCAATGTAGCATGGTTTAAGATGACTAGCAGAACCCTTTGGTGATCTTGATTTGAAATCATAATTCAAATATCATTTGAATTATAATTTATCAAATTCTTTTAATCGATTTGACCTGATGCTGTTTCATAACTTTGTTTTTCACGCAAAAAATAGCACCATTGGATTCCTTGAATTTTTCTGATCATTTTACATATATTATTTGTCAAATTTGGAGTTATATTCAATTTTCTATGAATTTCCAAAGTTTTGGACTTATTCTGGAATTGTTTTTAAACAGAAAAGGTTTTATTGCATCAGCAGGTCAATCTGGCCGTTGAAAGTCAAACCTGACCAGTGGGACCCACTGGTCAGTGACTCTGGCCAGGTTTTAGTTAAATTTTAAACTTAATTAGGTATTTAACAGGGCTGGACCCACATGTCACTCACTGTTTAGGTTTTTAATTAATTAATTATTTTATTAACCTAAGCTTAATTAGCCAGGGGCTGGCCCCACATGTCAGCTCCGCACAGAGGCTCAGATCCACCGGCAGCGAGGTGGAACTCGCCGGCGGTGAGCTCTGGCGACCACAAGGACGGCGGAGAGCTTCGGGAATTCGATTCCGGCGACCATTTGCACGGCAGAGAGCACCAAACAAACCAGTACTCAGCCGCAGTTCCATTTTTGCAAAGAACCGAGGCTAAGATGGCCGGAGATGACACCGGCGATGAGCTCGACGGCTGCCGGAGCTCGGGCTATGTCGGGATCGATGAAACCGAAGGCAAATCGAGCGGGGCTTAGCTCCTAGAGCACCTATGCAACGTGCTGAAGCTTTTGGTGGCCTCAGAACGACTAGCCGTTCACCGGAGAGCTACCGGCGACGAGCTCCCGCGACGGATCTCGTAGGACTCCGGTGGGATCGGGTGAAAGAGGAAGGAATCGAGGGGGAAAACTTGGGGGAAAGATTCCTGAGCTCAGGAGGAGTGCAGAGGCGACGAAAGTGGGCTCGAGGATGGCCTGAGGAGGGAGAACGACGGCGGCGAGCTCTGGTGACCCGAGGAGGAAGATGACGGTGTCATGGCGTTTCAGAGCTTCTCGGCGTCGAGCGATTGGCTTAGGAGCTTCAGGGAGCTTCGGCGGAGCTGTTGCGCAGATCAGGAGAGAGGAAGAGAGGCTGGAGCGACTGCTAGCTCGAGCTCGAGCTCGCGGTCATGGCGGCCGAGAGGGGAAGAGAGCAGGGGGAAAATGGAGAGGGGGAGAGCTCAGGGATGGAGTGCGGGGATCTTATCCCACCCCTCCAGCGCATCAGGGCGAGGCAGGCGAGCACACAGCTGCGTGGACGCGCCGGGAGGAGCGGCGGCCACCTCCTACTCCGACTGGCAGGAGGTAGCCGACAGGGGAAGGTGGGCTGGGCCAAGGTGAGCACTAGATAGTGTTTTTGCATTTTTTTTTCTTCCTCTAGTTTCTATTTATTCTTTCTGAAATTTGTTTTTATTCATTTTTGGCTCTAAAACCAATTCAAAAATAGTTTGAAATATACTGGGGTGTTAGTTGGAATATTCCCAACTACACATAAAGTTTTCAGCATTTTTGAAAACTTTAATATTTTTGAAACCAAATATAAAGTTGAATTCAGTGATTTTCTGATTTAAAATAAAATGCCAAAAGTAGTTTGAATATAAGTTTCACCACTGATATCTTGTTTTCTACATTTATCAGAAAAGGTGAACTTTTATAATGGCCATTTTGGGTTCATTGATTTTGGCAATAGTTGGATTTCTTTTGAATAAAGAGTGGCTAGTGTTTTGCTTTGGGTTTCACCACTTCTTTTGAGTTTATTTCCATTTCTTGAATGCAATGAAAGAAGACATGAGCACAAGTTGCTAAACCCTAAGTAGGGAATTCCAGGGATGTGACATGGGTGCCCTAGGGGAGGAGTCTCCCCCCAAGGCAGCTCCTCACCTACCACTTTGGGCGCATGGGCCCTTAGGGGTGGGGCGCCCAACCCACGAGGGGCTAGTATGCCTCCCTCTTCAGCCCATGTGCCCCCTAGGTGGGTGGCCCCCGGAACCCTTTCGACACTCCCGGTATGCTACTGTAAATACCCGGAACTTTTCCGAAATCCGAATTCCACTTTCCCATATATAATATTTACCTCCATATCATTCTGGAACTCCTCGCGACGTCTAAGATCTCATCCGGGTCTTCGAACAACATTTAGTCAGCAACATATATAACTCAACAATACTATATCATCTTCGAACGTTAAGCGTGCGGACCTTATGGGTTCAAGAATCATGTACACATGACCGAGACGCCTCTCCGATCAATAACCAATAGCAGGACCTGGATGCCCATATTGGTTCCTACATACTCCACAAAGATATTTATCGGTCAAACCATGATGTCAAGGATTCAATCAATCACGTATGCATTTCAAACCACAAAGATATTTATTGGTATGTTACTTGTCCGAGATTCGATAGTCGGTATCTCCATACCTAGTTCAATCTAGTTACCCGCAAGTCTCTTTACTCATTTTGTAATACAAGATCCCAGTCTCGATCCATGCCAACCCAACACACACCATCCGAGTGTTGGAAAGATGCCCTAGAGGAAATAATAAATTAGTTATTATTATATTTATTTGTTTGTGATAATCGTTTATTATCCATGCTATAATTGTATTGATTGGAAACCGAAATACATGTGTGGATACATAGACAAAACATTGTCCCTAGTAAGCCTCTAGTTGACTAGCTCGTTGATCAAAGATGGTCAAGGTTTACTCACCATAGACAAGTGTTGTCACTTGATAACGGGATCACATCATTAGGAGAATCATGTGATGGACAAGACCCAAACTATGAACGTAGCATATTGATCGTGTCGTCTTATTGCTATTGTTTTCTGCCTGTCAAGTATTTGTTCCTATGACCATGAGATCATATAACTCACTGGCACTGGAGGAATTCCTTGTGTGCATCAAACGTCACAACGTAACTGGGTGACTATAAAGGTGCTCTACAGGTATCTCCGAAGGTGTCCTTTGAGTTAGTAGGGATCAAGACTAGGATTTGTCACTCCGTGTGACGGAGAGGTATCTCGGGGCCCACTCGGTAATACAACATCACACACAAGCCTTGCAAGCAATGTGACTAAGTGTAAGTCACGGTATCTTGTATTATGGAACGAGTAAAGAGACTTGCTGGTAACGATATTGAAATAGGTATAAGGATACCGACGATCGAATCTTGGGGAAGTAACATACCGAAGGACAAAGGGAATGACATACGGGATTATATGAATCCTTGGCACTGAGGTTCAACCGATAAGATCTTCGGAGAATATGTAGGATCCAATATGGGCATCCAGGTCCCGCTATTGGATGTTGACCGAGGAGTACCGCGGGGCATGTCTACATAGTTCTCGAACCCGCACGGTCTGCACACTTAAGGTTCGATGATGTTTTAGTATAGTTGAGTTATATGTGTGGTTACCGAATGTTGTTTGCAGTCCCGGATGAGATCACGGACGTCATGAGGGTTTCCGGAATGATCCGGAAACGAAGATTGATATATAGGATGGTTTCATTTGGTTACCGGAAAGTTTCGGGCAATTCCGGCAGTGTACCGGGAGTGACGAATGGGTTCTCGAAGTTCACCGGGAGGGGGGAAACCCACCCGGAGGAAGCCCAATGGCTTGAGGGTGGCGCATCAGCCCTTAGTGGGCTGGTGGGACAGCCCAAGAGGGCCTTGGCGCCAAGAGAAGAAAAACCAAAGAGAAAAAAAGGGGAGGTGGGAAGGAAGAGAAGGACTCCACTTTCCAATCCTAATTGGAGTAGGATTCCTCCTCTCCTCATGGCCGACGCACCCTTGAGGGCTTGGACCTCAAGGCAAGCCTCCTCCCCCTCCCTCCTATATATAGTGGTGATCTAGGGCTGATTTGAGACAACTTTTGCCACGTGCAACTCAGATCTAGACACCATAGTTCTTCCTCTAGATCATATTTCTGAAGAGCTCGGGCGGAGCCGTGCAGGAGTAGATCGTGACCACCATCGGAGCCCCGTCACGCTGCCGGAGAACTCATCTACTTCTCCGTCTTGCTTGCTGGATCAATAAGGCCGAGTTCATCGTCGAGCTGTACGTGTGCTGAACGCGGAGGTGCCGTCCGTTCGGCACTAGATCAGAATGGATCATGGGACGGATTGCAGGGACGGTTCGTGGGGCTGATCGAGGGATGTGAAGACGTTCCACTACATCAACCGCGTTTCTTTATGCTTCGTGCTGTGCGATCTACAAGGGTACGTAGATCCAAATCTCCTCTCGTAGATGAACATCACCATGATAGGTCTTCGTGTGCGTAGGAAAATTTTTGTTTCCCATGCAACGTTCCCAACAGTGGCATCATGAGCTAGGTTCATGCGTAGATGTTATCTCGAGTAGAACACAAAAGGTTTTGTGGACGGTGATGTTCGATTTGCTGCCCTCCTTAGTCTTTTCTCGATTCAGCGGTATTGTTGGATTGAAGCGGCCCGGACCGACATAACTCGTACGCTTAAGAGAGACTGGTTTCATCGATTGACATGCAACCTCGTTGCATAAAGATGACTGGCGGGTGTCGGTTTCTTCAACTTTAGTTGAATTGGTTTTGACCGAGGCGGTTCTTGAACAGGTTAAATAGCAATTTGCACATCTCCGTTGTGGTTTTTGCGTAAGTAAGATGCGATCATACTAGATACCCATAGCAGCCACGTAAAACATGCAACAACAAATTAGAGGACGTCTAACTTGTTTTTGCAGGGTATGCTTGTGATATGATATGGCCAATGACGTGATGTGATATATTGGATGTATGAGATGATCATGTTATAATAGTTAATATCGACTTGCACGTCGATGCTATGGTAACCGACAGGAGCCATAGGGTTGTCTTTAAACTAATGTTTGTGTTTGCACATGCGTTTACTATATTGCTAGGTCGTAGCTTTAGTAGTAATAGCATAGATAGCACGACAACCTCGATGGCGGCACGATGATGGAGATCATGGTGTGGCGCCGGTGATAAGAAGATCATGCCGGTGCTTAAGTGACGGAGATCAAGAAGCACAAGATGATATCCATATCGTGTCACTTATGAATTGCATGTGATGTTAATCCTTTTATGCACCTTATTTTGCTTAGAACGATGGTAGCATTATAACGTGATCTCTCACTAAAATTTCAAGATGAAATTGTGTTCTCCCCGACTGTGCACCGTTGTGACAGTTCGTCGTTTCGAGACACCACGTGATGATCAGGTGTGATAGACTCAACGTTCACATACAACGGGTGCAAAACAGTTGCACACGCGGAACACTCGGGTTAAACTTGACGAGCCTAGCATGTGCAGACATGGCCTCGGAACACAAGAAACCGAAAGGTCGAGCATGAATCATATAGTTGATATGATTAGCATAGAGATGCTTACCACTGAAACTATTCTCAACTCACGTGATGATCAGACTTGGGTTAGTGAATTTGGATCATGTACCACTCAAATGACTAGAGAGATGTACTTTTTGAGTGGGAGTTCTTAAGTAATATGATTAATTTCACTAATTATCATGAACATAGTCAAAAGGCCTTATGAATTATGATGTAGCTTGCGCTATAGCTCTACTTTTTTTACATGTTCCTAGAGAAAATTTAGTAGAAAGATGATAGTAGCAACTTTGCAGACTGAGTCCGTAAAACTGAGGATTGTCCTCATTGTTGCGCAGAAGGATTATGTCCTTAATGCACCACTCGGTGTGCTGCACCTCGAGCGTCGTCTGTGGATGTTGTGAACATCTGACATACACGTTTCTGATGACTACACGATAGTTCAGTGTGTAATACTTAATAGCTTAGAAGCAAGGCGTCGAAGACGTTTCGAAACGTCACGGAACATGAGAGATGTTCTAAGAGAAGAAATTGAGATTTCATGCTCGTGCCCTTGTTGAGAGGTATGAGACCTCCGACAAGATTCTTTGTCTACAAATTAAAGGAGAAAATCTCAATCCTTGAGCGTGTGCTTAGATTCACTGAGTACAACAATCGCTTGAATCAAGTTGGAGTTAATATTCTAGATGAGATAGTGATGGTTCTCCAAAGTCACTGCCACCAAGCTGCTAGAGCTTCATGATGAACTATAACATATCAAGGATAGATATGATGATCCTTGAGCAATTCAGAATGTTTGACACTGCGAAAGTAGAAATCAAGAAGGAGCATCAATTGTTGATGGTTAGTAAAACCACTAGTTTCAAGAAGGGCAAGGTCTAGAAGGGATACTTCATGAAACGGCACACCAGTTGCTACTCTAATAAGAAACCCAAGATTGAACCAAACCCGAGACTAAGTGCTTCTGTTATGAGGGGAACGGTCACTGATGCGGAGCTACCCTAGATACCTGGTAGATAAGAAGGCTGGCAAATTCGACAAAAGTATGTTTGATATACATGATATTGATGTGTACATTACTAGTACTCCTATTAGCACGAGGGTATTGGATACCGGTTTGGATGCTAAGTGATTAGTAACTCGAAATGAAAGCTACGGAATAAACGGAGACTAGCTAAAGGCAAGGTGACGATAAGTGTTGGAAGTGTTTCCAAGGTTGATGTGATCAAAACATCGCACGCTCCCTCTACCATCGGGATTAGTGTCAAACCTAAATAATTGTTATTTGGTGTTTGCGTTGAGCATGAACATGATTGGATCGTGTTTATTGCAATACGATTATTCATTTAAAGAGAATAATAGTTATTCTATTTGCTTGAATGATTACCTTCAATGGTTTATTGAATCTCGATCGTAGTGTTACACATGTTCAAAATATTGGTGCCAAAAGATACAAAGTAATAATGATAGTACCACTTACTTGTGGCACTACCACTTGAGTCATGTTGGTATAAAATGCATGAAGAAGCTCCATGCTGATGGATCTTTGTACTCACTCATTTTTGAAATGTTTGAGACAACTTTGGCCACGTGCAACTCAGATCTAGACACCATAGTTCTTCCTCTAGACTGTATTCCTGCGGAGCTCGGGCGGAGCGCTCTAGGAGTAGATCGTCACCACCATCGGAGCGCCGTCATGCTGCCGGAGAAATCATCTACTTCTCCGTCTTGCTTGCTGGATCAAGAAGGCCGAGATCATCGTCGAGCGGTACGTGTGCTGAACGCGGAGGTGCCGTCCGTTTGGCACTAGATCAAAACGGATCGTTGGACGGATCGCGGGATGGTTCGTGGGACAGTTCATGGGGCTGATCGAGGGACGTGAAGATGTTCCACTACATCAACTGCTGTGCGATCTACAAGGGTACGTAGATCCAAATCTCCTCTCGTAGATGGACATCACCATGATAGGTCTTCATGTGTGTAGGAAATTTTTTGTTTCCCATGCAACGTTACCAACACCGAGATACTTGCAGAGTGCCTTTATGATCACCCAGTAACGAGGTGACATTTGATACACACTAGGCATTTCTCTGGTGTCACGGAGTTACATGATCTCATGGTCTTAGGAACAGATACTTAACATGTAGAAAGCAGTAGCAATAAGCTTAGCGATACGATCGAATTCTATGCTTATGGTTGGATGTTGTCCATCACATCATTCTCCTAATGATGTGATCCTGTTATCAAATGACAACCCTTGTCTAAAGTTAGGAAACCTTAACAATCTTTGATCAACGAGATAGTCTAGTACAGACTCACTAGGGACACAATGTTGTTTATATATCCACACATGTATTTAAGTTTCCGGTCAACACAATCCTAGCATGGATAATAAACGATTATCATGAAAAGGGAAATATGATAATAACCAATTTATTATTGCCTCTAGGGCATATTTATAACACCAAGGTAAGTACCTTGGCACATGTCACACTATCTATAGTCTCTTCAGAAGTTCCGACCACTTTTGCTCATAATTTCTGACGACATCGCAAAAAGTTTACCACACCGCTTCAATGACTCTGAGTCGTATGTTGGAGGCTCTGAACGAAGTAGGGTTCGGAACGAAAGTCAATATGAGTGTATCGATGTCTCCCAACGGAAGTATTTTGATGGCACCGAGGTGAAAATTAATAGGTAGATATATTATAATTTCTTGAGGTGGTTTGGGGAGTTTGATCTTTAAGCACCTAGATCAAATAGCTCATTGTCACATGCTCATCCCCTTTTGATAGTATCAACATGCCTAATGATTCAATCTAATCTTGGATCACTAAATTTAAAATGAAAAATGACATGACTTGTCCAACACTTGTCTTAAAGATTTTTAGGTGTCACCTTCCATTCCAATGTTGTTCCAATGAAGAACTCTGTTTGAAATAAACTTGTATCATAGTTCTTGCAGATATGTTGGCATGAAGTACCAGAATGCACATTGGGGATTGGATGCGCTTTCACAGTCATTTTATCACTAAATGGTCAATAGCCTACACCACGTGTTCCCATTGGGACCACACTACAACACCACAACCCCCGCCACAAATACACACACACACACACACACATAAAGACACACACACACACACACACATAAAGACACACACACACATGCCATCTTTTACTTCACTTACAACTTTACTTTTCAAAGACTACACCTTTTATTTTTATTTTATTTTAAACTTCATCAACCACACTTGCAACCTATCTTAATTAGATATTTTCAGTAAAGTAATCACTGATTTCATAGAAAGTTTTATCAATGGTAGATAGAGTCTCATAAAATAGGAAACCTACCTTTAACTGATACGGGGTCTCAAGACTCAATTCTTGCACATTCATATTGGAAGGTCAACAACAATGCCCTACACTTTGGGGTTATCACGCGAATAGTGGGCATGGTGTGAGGAGAGAGTGATACATCTTGTACATGCATGCTATATGGTGAGCAATCTAATATGGTGAACCTTATCCATATGGGACATTAATTGTGATGTTATTTTCATTTATTACATAACTCAATTTTTTAGGTATTCATACTTTAAGATTTTTATCATAATATACCAAGAGGTCGTACATATATCTTATCTTATCTTATCTAATATAGGGATGACTAATCACCTAGGGTTAACATTATGAGTATGGGACAATAATTGTGAAGATCTTTCCATTTAATACATAAATATTTTTTGACATTAATACCTCAAGATTTTGTTAATAAAAAACTACGAGGTAGTACAATTATTGTATATTATGCAATTAATACCATTATTTTTGATATATTGTATCTTCACCCCAGTAATGCAATTTATTGCTTCTTAAATAACAACCATTCATTTCAGGATAGTTGTAGAACCTTATAAATATATGATTTTAGACACATTAACAAAATGAACATTTCATATTTCCAACATGATAGAAAATCCATCTATTAGTGTGACCATTCTCTTAGCATGTATTATTCTAGCACTAGGAGGAAATGAAGTGAAGTGTACAAGACGAGACGAAAATGCTAGTGGGGTTCCTTGGAATCAAAAGGTCAATAATACTATTCAGGTATGCATGAATTCATCTTAGTTTGTATAACTATCATCAATTTTGAGTTTATTGAGTTGAGGAGATACAAAAATAGGTTGATGTAGGAGATGTCTATGACTGCATCGATGTGAACCTACAACCAGCCTTTAGCCATCCACTACTGAAACACCACAAAATCCAGGCAAGTTTTTAAATCAACATATTATAACATTCATATAGTGGCTAAGTGAATTTTATATGTTCTTGTTTCAATCCATAAAGGAATAGCAAGTTATTTGAAATAAATAGTGGCATGTAGGTAGGTAATATATGTAACCATGGTAGCAACATTTTGGAATTTTGATGTTTATACTAATACTTATAAACAAGATTTCACTACACATCTAGCATTGTTAAATTGTTCTTCATGCTCACTTCATAATTAAGAACGTAAATATGCAACATCTTGATACGATCACCAAGCAATCAAAAATGTAAATTCCACTAATTATGGGGATGTATTTAGTTGTGAATTATAACTCAAACGCGCACAAGCACAATTTGGATCAACTTTTTTCTTAAATTGTATGTTTATTAATATTTTCCGATTAAATAGATGGAACCAAGCTCTTTGCCACTGAGTATTTCAACCAAATTCCCATCGATACATGCCATGCCACCAACCCAATTGTCTTTGATTGAGTGCCCTACGGGAACTATTCCAATAGTGCGCAACAACAAAAGGGTCCACAAGCTAGCACAAGCTATTGACAAAGTGATTAGAAAGGATGAACAACAAGAGGTGAGTATCAATATAATTTTGGAGTGGTCCATTTATCATGGTATATTATATCAATATATACTTCTACTTAGAATTCTTGAATGCACGACAATTTTATTTTCTTGCAAACCACATGTGACACTGATAATTATCTGAATGCATTTTAGGATTTGTATCACATTAAATTCATCCTTTCAATGAAAAAGATGTCCCAAGGTAGTCCAATAAGTAAATGGAAATAATTATTTTTTTAAAGTATAACACAATTTAATTTGTACACTTGGTATTTGTGTTGCCATTAGAGTGGATGAAATTTCACAAAGTGTTTCGTCACTATTCACATTGTGGCGCCATTAAGTGATGTTCATCAAAATTTTGTTTTGATACAATGAAAATATTTGTTATTTTTACTAATAATCTATATTTTCATTGCAAACAAAACAATATCTTATTTGGGCTTGCAGGTTGCAGGATTCGAGTATCTAGATGTGCTATACGGAACGCGGGCTAAAATAAATATCTATGAACCTAAGGTGAAGAATAATAGTAAGGATCTAAGTGCATCATGGATACAAATTAAAGGGACACAAAAAGTAGGTCGTGCAGATGGGATAGGTGCCGGTTCTTGGGTATATCCAAGCTACAGTGGCGACAACCTTGCTAGGTTTCACGTTGCTTGGGTAATTCATAACTATTTCCTTGGATGTGCATTCTTTAATTTAGTGTGAATGACTTAGAATGATATAGTTAGTATTGACCTTGGAATACATTTTTATAAAGGTTGATGGCTTAAAGAACACAATCTGCCCTGATCATGATTGTGGCGCTTTCATACAAGTCAGCTCAAGTGTTGGTCTAGGAGGAAGACTTAAACCGGTTTCTATCTATAATGGTCCACAATATATCATAGATGTTACCATTTTCAAGGTATTATCATGTTAATATTTTTGTTAATACCTGTATTTTGTTTTATCGTATGAAATACAAGAGTTATATTTTTAAGGAAACCATAAGACATTGCCTAAACCATACTTATAGATGGCCAAACCATTAGATAACACAATCTTATGAAAAACTTTCAATTTAAGCAAATATTTTAAAATAGAGTGGAGATTACCAGATAACTTCTTTATCTTATATTCATGTTAATATTATACACTTACAAGGATAATTCTACATCAAGACAAACATTTGATCGACTATTATTCATTTCAAGTATATTAAAGTGTTTACTGTGAACCTTGATTTATTATAGGACCCGTTGACTAAAAATTGGTGGGTGTCTTACGGAGAACAAAACATACACATTGGATATTGGCCACGGGAAATATTCCATTTCATGAAGGATCAATGTAATTACGCATTCTGGGGTGGGTATGTTCAAGGTCCAACGGCCTCATCACACTCTCCGCAGATGGGTAGTGGTCATTTTGCTTCCGAAGAACGTGGAAAAGCAGCAGTTATAAGAAATATCCTAGTTGTAGATAAGGAGAACATGTATGCTACTCCAGATGCCCGAAAAGCTCGTCTTGTCACCACCAGTTCATCAAAATATACTGCGAAGGCTTATGGTGATGGATACAATGACTATGGTGTGCATACTTACTATGGTGGACCTGGTGCCTTTGTTTAAGCATATATTGTACAATTATGACTAAAGTTTCCATAATCTAATAAATTTGACAACTCTGACAAGTGGTTGTCTAATTTCATCATGCTAGAATGTATTTAGTAGTGGATAATATGAGTCATAATAACCCACAAGTGCAGGGAATATATTTTACCCCTTTTCGATAAGTACAGAGTGTAAAAATAACCATGGAGGAGAAGGAATTGATTGATGGGAACTAAAAGGTAATCACTGTAAAAGTTCCAAACATTGATTGATAGTTGGTTTGATCACAAGAACGTACCTCACAACAGAAGTGCAATTGGGCAAAAATTGACCTAGTCCTTAATAATGCTTAAAGACAAGTCGGTTGAAGCACTTATATTGATCAAGCAAATATCGAGGATGTCACATCCTAGATTTTTCCCAAACCTGGAATGTTTAAATATTCATAGGGAATAATTTTTTCCCAAAATTGCTTGATACTGATTGCTCCCAAGATGAGATTTCTTGATTGTTTGACTCCCATTATTTCTGTGAGAAGGTTGAAAACCCTATGCAACTAGGAAAAATCTAGTTAGCATTTGGTTCAAGCCAAAACACAAACACAAAATGGGAAGTTAAAAAAACACTAAAAAGGTTAAATGGGGAATAGTTTGCCAAACGGAAATGACTAAATAAATATTCAAAAAGAATTGAAGATGGGTTAGAGGACATCATACGAGAGAGAAAAAAGAAAATCATTGTGGGGACCCCGACTTACTAGTCGAGAATCGCCGTGCTCAGTGATCCCACAGATCAATGCTCACCGAACACAGATACTGAATAAAGAGTCTTACATCCAAGTACCGAATTATTACATCACGTGACCGAAGGGTCAAGTTCACACGACAGGGCCTAAGGCCAAATCACACGAGTGCACTAATAGCGGAAAACAAAGGGGCTAAGCGGGTGCCCATGCCATCAAGCCTACACCGACATGCATTCTGACTCAGAAGCGTCCTAGTTCGCAGGGGTGTCTCCGAAGACGTACTCATCTCCAAACTCCGGTGCTTCCATGTCTGGTCAATAACATAACCAGTGGCAAGCCAATGAGTACTTTGAATGTACTCGCAAACAGCCCATGATATAATCAACGAAAGTGAAGGATAACAATATCATGCATCTCTAGTGTAACTCATCTGGGTGGAATGATCATGAATATGCATCAAGTTAAAGAATTACTCTTGAAGAACAGGTTACAGATATCGATATATCTGTCGAGGGCTGAACCATCCGGGTTCACCCTATATGCCAAGTCACCAAACTTGGTCATATTATTGCTATCAAAGCAACACCTTCTCACCCCATACACACACACACACTCACGCACACTTGGTTTATGTGGAAATATCAGGACGTAGTTTAAGCAGGATTACCCAACTATCCTTGACCATGGACACGGCTATTCCAATAGTTTACACTCTGCAGAGGTAGTACGCTGGACCCACGAGATCCGGGAAACTTCCGTGTCATCCACGACTCGCGGTATATCACATACCCGAGGTAAGTACCCGATAAATGCCTTTCCCCTAACGATACTAGACAAAGAGGTCCACTCGATTGGTACCCAGCCCACATGTTGTACGTCTTACGAGCACCAACTCTGTACAGTACCAACCATGCGGGGACCAACGGTGTGACTGGAACTCATAAAACTGGCATAGTCGTCCTACCCGGCACGACCCCATCACGAGAGTGACCACATATCACTCCCGCCACTAGTAATGTGGCTCTTTGCTAGCACCGACCAGAGTAATTAACATAGCCCCATCCCATAAGGGGTAACGTGGTCGTACTGGTAAGGTTGGGACGGTCGACACATCATAAATCTAATCCCATTTCCGTAACCTTACTCACACAAATACCGGGTGCATCACTTCACCAAAAGTGACCACCTAACTCATCAGCACCCTCGGGCATTAGTGGCACCCGACGGGGTTTTCATAAACTCTTGCTTTATGTCAACATAATGCTCATGATAATACTACTGCTATCTTTACTTGTCAACATGGTATTAGCATGACTCTAAGGGGTAGAGTCAAGCTCACTGCAAAAATACTCCGGAGGAGCCTTCAGTAAAAATCATGTCAAATGATTACCGACACTTATGATCATATGCAACGGGAATACTTTCTATTTAACATGCAAGGTAACATCTGCTCAGTCATGGTCAAAGGGCTGCTTGCCTTGGTCAGCTAAGTATCCGGGGTCTTCGAGGTCTTCCGCTCCGATTCCCTCGTCACACGGATTTTCTATCATCGATAAAACAATAAATAAGAAATAGCTCACACAGAAACAGTCCACCAAGTTATTTTAAAAATGTTCCCTATTATTGATAAATCTAAGATATCATTTAAAAAATATTTGCCCTAGTTTTCCCTCAAGGAATATTTTTGAAAACAACCAAGCAGAAGCAAAACTATTTCATTTTAGCACTTTTTATTATTATAAAATAGAATAGTTGCTGGAAAAGTTTATCTAAGCATATCATTAAATACTAAACATTTTTAGAAAAATAACAGTGGAAGAATTATATTTTTACACTGGTTAAATGTTTTTATGAAAATCTTAGAAATCTAGGTTTAAAATAAAAAGAAAAACAGGCTAGCTCTGGCCTGGCTCGGCCGAGAGATGGGCTGGCCCATGGCCAGCCGACGGCCTGCCCAGGCACGTGCGCCATGAGGTTTGAACCTGACGCGCGGGGCCCTGCGGTCATTGGCCGAGGCCAGCGCGGGGGAGGAGGCTGGGCCACCGACAGGTGGGGCACACGTGTCGGGGTCGTCTCCTACCTCCGGCAGAGAGGACGAGGAGGACGCCGACGAGGTTGCCGACGCGCTCATGCCCCAATGAACACGGGAATGGGTTTGCCTGACCGTCGCCTACCTGCTGGTGGTCGAAACAACAACGGGGCGGCAGGGGTTCGCCGGCGACGAGGAGGCCGTGGCGGAGGAGTTTTGGGAAGTGGTCGAGAGGGTGGCTAGACACACGGAAAAGCTCGGGCGAGTTGGGGGAAAGCTTCCTGCGATCAAGGGGGTCAGTTTGGTGGGTCGAGGGGCGTAGGAGCCGTCGTGTAGCCGGAGATTGACCGGAGCTCCGAGGCGGAGGGGCCTCGGTCGATCTCGAGCACCGGGGCTTTGCTGGTTTGCTGGGGTGGCTAGGGAGGTACTAGTGATCGTGGCGAAGCTATCTGAGGGGTGCCGGAGTGAGGGGGAGGGCTATTTATAGGCTCGCGACGGTGAGCAAATTCGGGAGCGCCGGTGACTCACCGTGGCGCGCATGGGGGTGCAGAGAGAGGTTGGGGTTGAAACCACGGTCTCAGGACGTGGTATTGGACCGCCCGAACCATCTACTGCAGAGAGAGAGAGAGGAGAGTCGTGCATTCGTGGCCGCGCAACCTTGGCCGGTTCTGGAGCGCGTGGGCACGCGTCGCGCGAGCTCTAGCGGAAGAGAGGAGGGGCCTTGAGGCTTGCCCGACGTAGAGGGGTTGTCGGGGAAGAGGTTGGACACCTCGGTGACTCCCTGTAGCGCGCCCAGAGCACAGTTTTGGCATGCCACAGCATGCTGGTGCGCTCTGAGGCACTTTGGACATGTCTAGCATGTCCAGGCACTTGCTGGGGGTGTGTCTAGCCGTTTGATTTTAGTGGGAGCTTCGGCTGGTCAAAGGAGGCAAGAAATACTGGTGCTGTTAGTCATGAACTGAGGTCTAAATTGGGGTTTTTGGCCTTTCCACTTTAAACCAGTGAGGGGCCAGTTGACTGGGGTTAGATACAGGTACTAGCCACTTAATCTACGAGTTTGAAGCAAAGGAGTTTGGTTTAGCTGTGGCTAAGGTGGCTTTTTCCTATATGTCAGAAGGTGTTCGACAGTGGGTTTATGGGGTTGCACCCCACCACTGGTGCTGAGACTTAACAGGTTTGGGTTTGGTGGTAAACCATGGAGTTCCACCAAATTGGAGCTCCAAATGATAATTTTAGCTTTGTAAACTTGAAATCACTCCAATATGACCAGATCTGTTCCTTCCAAAGGGAGTGTGGGCAAACTAAGTCCCACAAATCCCATTTTTGGCGTAGAACCCTCATTTGAGGTATTAGGCACTCCTGCAAATTTTTAGCCTCATTGGACAAACTTTGCTATGTAGAGTTGCTCTAACTTGATTCTGGACAAACATGGTTTTTGGTTTATTTGGGATCCTTATCCACCTTTGATCAAGGTGAAACTTTATGTGGACAGCAAACAAGGCTTAGGGATACCACTAGAATTTTCTAGGAATTTATTGAGAATATTTCCTTTGGAAATATTTCAAAATGCCAAAACAGACAAAAATAGCTTTTATAGTTTTAATCAATAAATATAATATAAAATGGGGTTTAAAATCCTATGTATGGAAAAATTATGTCCTTCTGATCATCTCTAAATTTAATCAGATTTTTCCAAGGCAGAAAAGTATTTTCCCATGTTGGAATACCAATTCTGGCCTCAGAAATGGACACGTTATTTAATTAGAAAAATAATCACAAAGAATAATTATTTTTGTGGTTTTGAAATATAAATATAGGTAAAAAACAGATTACCAAATGTGAGTAGAAGCACTGCTTGCTATCAAGGACATGTAGTGCAACTCAAGGTGGTTTTACTTTGGTCAGCAAAGGTTTTTGGAAATCAGTATAATACCAAAGGAATTTAGGGTTTAAAACCTCACATGATCAATCATACAAGCATTCAATGTCAATTATGGCACTCACAACATTAGTTTTGAAAAAGTTTTAACAAGCTCAGAATTTTACAACACACACACACATGATAGCAAAAACAGGGTGTGACACTCATTTTGGAAAATTAATATAATAAAAATAATATTTAAACAAAGCTTAAAAATAAAGTGTGAAAAATATTTATACAAAGGGGCCAAATAAAATATTCATCTAGATATAAATATTCAACAAATAATTCAAAGCAAGTTTATTTAAAAAAATGAATTCAAACAAATGAAAATAACACGAGAAAACAGAAAGAAAAATAAGAAATATAGAAAATATAAAGGAATTGGGCGAGCCAGCCATGCCACCGCCTCTCTCTATAAACGAAGTGCATCAAGTTTTTGTCGTAACCCTCCCAACTTTTTAGCACATACTATTTGGGTGAAATGATGATACCATGCCAAGTTTCACCCTTTTGAGAGTTCATTTTTAGCGCTTTTCAATTTCAGGATCATTTAGCTCAAAAAACCATTAAATGCATGAAAAATAGCAAATGATGTGAGAAAGGGTTGAAAATTGATGATGTGGCTTTGAATGATGCATATTGAGCGCACAAAAAGTTTGGAGTTGAAATAAGTTAAAAAATGAAATGCCTTTGTAAGAGATGAGTATTCGTGCGGAACCGTGATACTTCAAAGTGCACATAATTGCACTGTCTAACTCCTAGGTACATAATGTTTCTTCGCGTTTCAAATTCCAAAACACACACACACACACACACAGACATATATATGTATGTACGTATATATATATATATATATATATATATATATATATATATATATATATATATATATATATATATATATATCCTAACTCTTATACAAAGATTCCCTCCAGTTTGTCCGAAGTGGGACTTTCCACATAAGCCGAGAAACTCACTTAGAAGAAAGTGATGACGGTGAAAGTCGGTCACATCCGAGATTGGGATGTTGGGGTACAAAACATTTTCTTCGCGCGTGTCCCTTTGCGCCGTAACCATGGACAATCTTCATCATTTAACACGATGCATGGGTCAGTCTTCACTCTGAAGGGAGGAATTTCGTGAAATTTTTCATAATCTTGTGACATGTCTATCTTGTCCTCCACTCCTACGATGTTTCTATTCCGTGAAAGAACTATGTGGCGCTTTGACTCATCGTATGGTGTATTCACTTCCTTATCTTTTCTTTTTCTCGGCTTGGTAGACATGTCCTTCACATAGAAAACCTGTGCGAGATCATTGGCTAGGACGAATGGTTCATCTGTGTACTCAAGATTGTTGAGATCAACTGTTGTCATTCCGTACCACGGGTTTTCCTTTACCCCGCCTCCATTCAGATTGACCCATTTGCACCGAAACAAAGGGACCTTCAAATTGTTTCCATAATCAAGTTCCCATATCTCCGCTATGTAACCATAATATGTGTCCTTTGGCCTACTATTGGTATTTTCTGCATCAAAGCTGACACCACTATTTTGGTTGGTGCTCTTTTTATCTTGGGCAGTCGTGTAAAATGTATTCCCATTTATCTCGTACCCTTTGAAAGTCAATATAGTCGAAGATGGTGACTTGGCCAGCAAGTACATGTCATGTCAAACTTCAGGGTCATGCATGAGAGGTGCTTGCAACCAACCGCTGAATGACGCCTTGTGTGTACATTTGATCTAGGGATCATACCGCTCCGGGTTCTTGGAGCATACAATATCCATGTGTTCCTCGATATACGGAGCCACCAAGGTGGAATTTTGTAGAACTGTCTAGTGTGGTTGCGCCCAAGAATGCCCGTCCCTACATATTACTGAATCCTCTCCTAGCGTGCCTTTACCACCCAGTCTGCCTCATGCCGCTATTCAGGAAGACCAACCGGCTTAAGACCAGGAATAAAATCAACACAAAACTCAATGACCTCATGTGTTTCATGGCCCTTGGAGATGCTTCCTTCTGGCCTAGCACGGTTGTGAACATATTTCTTTAAGACTCCCATGAACCTCTCGAAGGTGAACATATTGTGTAGAAATACAGGGCCGAGAATGGCAATCTCTTCAACTAGGTGAACTAGGACGTGCATCATGATATTGAATAAGGATGGTGGGAATACCAACTCGAAACTGACAAGACAATGCACCAAATCATTCTATAACCTTGGTAGGATTTCTGGATCGATTACCTTCTCAGAGACTACCTTGTGGATTGCACATAGCTTCACAATGGTTGATCGGACGTTTTCCAGTAGAAGCCCCCTCAATGCAACCGGAAGCAATTGCGTCATAATCACGTGGCATTCATGAGACTTTAGGTTCTGGAATTTTTTCTCTACCATATTTATTATTCCCTTTATATTCGATGAGTATCCAGACGGGACATTCATATTGAGCACACATTCAAAGAAGATTTCCTTCTCTTCTTTGGTAATAGCGTAGGTGGCAGGACCTTCATACTGCTTTAGATGTTTGCCATCTTTTTCGTGCATACATTGCTAGTCCTCCCATACTTCCGGTGTATCTTTTGTCTTCCCATACACGCCCAAGAATCCTAGCAGGTTCACGCAAAGATTCTTCGTCACGTGCATCACGTCTATTGTAGAGCGGACCTCTAGGACTTTCCAATAAGGTAGGTCCCAAAATATAGATTTCTTCTTCCACATGGGTGCGTGTCCGTCAGCGTCATTCGGAATAGATTGTCCGTCAGGACCCTTTCCAAAAATTACTTTTAAAACCTTGACCATATGAAGTATATGATCGCCAGTACTATTGTCTAGCTTCTTCCGGTGATCTGCCTCACCTTTGAAATGCTTTCCTTCTTTTCTTAAGAGATGCTTGATCAGAAGAAATCGACGATGTCTTAGGTACACATTATTCTTACATTTATCCAAGCATATACTTTCGGTATCATCTAAATAGTGTGTGGATGTGTGGTATCCCTTGTTTTTCTCTCCTAAAAGGTTACTAAGAGCAGGCCAATCATTGATGGTTACAAACTGTTGGAAATATGCCCTAGAGGCAATAATAAAATGGTTATTACAATATTTCCTTGTTCATGATAATCGTCTATCGTTCATGCTAAAATTGTATTAACAGGAAACAGTAATACATGTGTGAATGAATAGATCACAATGTGTCCCTAGCAAGCCTCTAGTTGGCTAGCTCATTAGTCAATAGATGATCATGGTTTCCTGATCATGGGCATTAGATGTCATTGATAACGGGATCACATCATTGGGAGAATGATGTGATGGACAAGACCCAATCCTAAGCCTAGCACTAGATCGTATTGTTCGTATGCTAATGCTTTTCTAAATGTCAAGTATCTTTTCCTTCGACCATGAGATTGTGCAACTCCCAGATACCGTAGGAGTGCTTTGGGTGTATCAAACGTCACAAGGTAACTGGGTGACTATAAAGGTGCACTACGGGTACCTCCGAAAGTGTCTGTTGGGTTGGTACGAATCGAGATCAGGATTTGACACTCCGTGTGACGGAGAGGTATCTCTGGGCCCACTTGGTAGAACATCATCATGAGCTCAATGTGACTAAGGAGTTAGTCACACGATGACGTGCTACGGAACGAGTAAAGAGACTTACCGGTAACGAGATTGAACAAGGTATAGGTATACCGACGATCGAATCTCGGGCAAGTTCTATACCGACAGACAAAGGGAATCGTATACGGGATTGATTGAATCCTTGACATCGTGGTTCATCCTATGAGATCATCGTGGAGCTAGTGGGAGCCACCATGGGTATCCAGACCCCGCTGATGGTTATTGGCCAGAGAGGTGTCTCGGTCATGTCTGCCTGTCTCCCGAACCCGTAGGGTCTACACACTTAAGGTTCGATGACGCTAGGGTTATAGGGAATTGTTGTACAAGGTTACCAAAAGTTGTTCGGAGTCCCGGATGAGATCCCGGACGTCACGAGGAGCTCCGGAATGGTCCGGAGGTAAAGATTGATATATAGGACGGATGGTTTTGGACACCGGAAGTGTTTCGGGCGTCACCGGTAACGTCCCGGGACCACCTCCGGTGGTCCCGGGGGACCACCGAAGGGGGGCAACGACCCCGGGAGGCTAGATGGGCTAAGTGGGGAAGGGAACCAGCCCCTAAGTGGGCTGGTGCACCCCCCACCCAGCCCATGCGCACCAGAGAAAGGGGGGAAGGAGGAACCCTAACATAGGTGGGCCTAAGGCCCACCAGAGGGGTGCGCCACCCCTCCTCCCTGCCCTGGCCGCCGCCCCCTCTCCCATCTGGGGCTGCCGCACCCCTTGGGGGTGGGAAGCCTAAGGGCTGCGCCCCCTCCCTCTCCCCCTATATATAGATGAGGGTTCGGGGCTGTTTGACACACGGTTTCATCTCTCTCTCTCGGCGCAGCCCTGCTCCTCTCCCTCCTCCTCTCTGCCGGCGCTTGGCGATGCCCTGCCGGGAGACCTCGTCTCTCCACCGACACCATGACGTCGTGTTGCTGGACTTCTTCCCCAACCTCTCCCTCCTCCTTGCTGGATCAAGGTGCGGGAGACGTCACCGGGCTGCACGTGTGTTGAACGCGGAGGTGCCGTTGTTCGGCACTAGATCGGAATCGCTGCGAGTACGACTCCATAAACCGCGTTCTAGCAACGCTTCCGCTTAGCGATCTTCAAAGGTAGGAAGATGCTCTTACCCCTCTCTCGTTGCTGGTCTCTCCATAGGAATATCTGAACATGCGTAGGAATTTTTTTTTAATTTATGCTACGTTACCCAACACAAACACCAACGCTTGTAGCACAAATTCCTGCTGTTTGTGCTCATCCCTAACACGTACACCTTTGATATCCCACAACTGTAAAAGTTCTTCAACTAATGGCCTTAGGTACACATGAATGTCGTTGCCGGGTTGCTTGGGGCCTTGCATGAGCACTGGCATCATAACGAACTTTTGCTTCATGCACAACCAAGGAGGAAGGTTATAGATACATAGAGTCATGGGCCAGGTGTTCTGGTTGCTGCTCTGCTCCCCAAAAGGATTAATGCCATCTGCACTTAGACCAGACCAATAGTTCCTTGTGTCATGTGCAAAGTCAGGCCACTCTCTCTCGATTTTCCTCCAATGCGACCCATCAACGGGTACTCTCAACTTCTCGTCTTTTTTAAGCTCGTCTTTGTGCCATCACATCAACTTGGCATGCTCTTTGTTTCAGAACAAACGTTTCAACCGTGGTATTATAGGAGCATACCACATGACTTTGGCAGGAATCCTCTTCCTGGGATGCTATCCTTAACATCGTCACCATGGTCATCACGACCGATCTTATAGCGCAACACACCGCATACCGGGCATGATTTCAAATTCTCGTACTCCTCATCACGGTAGAGGATGCAGTCATTAGGGCATGCATGTATCTTATGCACCTTAATCCTAGAGGGTAGATAGCCTTCTTTGCTTCGTACTGTCGGGCAATTTGTCGTCCTTTGGAAGCAACTTCTTTAATATTTTCAGCAACTTTTCAAAACCCTTGTCACACACACCATGTTGTTCCTTCCATTGTAGCAATTCCAGTGTGGTACCCAGCTTCTTCTTGTCATCTTCGCAATTTGGGTACAAGAATTTCTTGTGATCCTCTAATATGCGCTGCAACTTCAACTTCTCCTTTTCACTTGTGCAGTTTCTCTTTGCATCAGCAATGGCCTCACCAAGATCATCAGGGGGCCCATCTGGTGCCTCTATGATACGTCTCCACCGTATCTACTTTTCCGAACTCTTTTGCCCTTGGTTTGGACTCTAATTTGCATGATTTGAATGGAACTAACCCGGACTAACGCTGTTTTCAGCAGAATTGCCCTGGTGTTGTTTTTGTGCAGAAATAAAAGATCTCGGAATGTCCTGAAAATTTACGGAGATTTTTTCTGGAATATAAAAAATGGCTGCGCAGAGATCCACCGGAGGGGGCGTGCCAGTGGGCCACAAGCCCACAGGCCGCGGCCACCCCGCTAGGCCGTGTCGTGAGGGCTTGTGGGGGCCCACGTGGCACCACCACCCCCAAACTCAGCTCTATATCTTTCGTCTCGCCTGGAAAAAATCAGAGAGAAGGTTTCATCGTGTTTTGCGATATGGAGGCGCCGCCACATCCTGTTCTTCATCCATAGGGCAGATCTGGAGTCCGTTTCGGGCTACGGAGAGGGGAAATCGTCGCCATCGTCATCATCAACCTTTCTCCATCGACAATTCCATGATGCTCTTCATCGTTCATGAGTAATCTCATCGTAGGCTTGCTGGACGGTGATGAGTTGGATGAGATCTATCATGTAATCGAGTTAGTTCTTGACGGGGATTGATCCCTAGTATCAACTATGTTCTAGATTGATGTTGCTACTACTTGGCTATGCTTAATGCTTGTCACTAGGGCCCGAGTGCCATGATTTCAGATCTAAACCTATTATGTTGTCGCCAATATATGTGTGTTTTAGATCCTATCTTGCAAGTTGTAGTCACCTACTAACTGTTATGACCCGGCAACCCTGGAGTGACAATAGCCGGAACCACTCCCGGAGATGACCATAGTATGAGGAGTTCATGTATTCACCGAGTGTTAATGCGTTGCTCTGGTTCTTTATTAAAAGGAGAACCTTAATATCTCGTAGTTTCCATTAAGACCCCACTGCCATGGGAGGGATGGACAATAGATGTCATGCAGGTTCTTTTCCCTAAGCACGTATGACTACATACGGAATACATGCCTACATTAGATTGACGAACGGGAGCTAGTTACATATCTCTCCGTGTTATAGCTATTACATGATGAATCACATCCGTCATACTCATCCATCACCGATCCACTGCCTACGAGTCTTTTACTACTGGTTCTCGCTACGTTACTTTGTCTTGGCTTTTCCCTTGCTACAAAAGGGATGGGGCCACTTTGCTGCTACTGCTGTCACTTTGCTGCTACTGCGACTTTGCTGCTACTGTTGCTACTGCTGTTACTTTGCTGCTGCTGCTACTACTGTTCCTACTGCTCCGCTGTTACTTGTTGCAATACTTTGTTGGCGCCGTTGCCGAGGCTAGGTAAGCGGCACTAACATCCCGTCAATAAGGCTTTTTCTGGCACCTTTACTATCATACCACCTTGGTACTGATACTTTGCTTGCAGACACTAATCTTTCAGGTGTGGTTGAATTGACAACTCAACTGCTAATACTTGAGAATATTCTTTCGCTTCCCCTTGAGTCGAATCAATAAATTTGGGTTGAATACTCTACCCTCGAAAACTGATGCGATCCCATACGCTTGTGGGACATCAAGGCTTTTTCTAGCTCTGTTGCAGGGGAAGCACAACTATATTCTCTCAGTCACTTGGGATTGACGTCTGCTGGTCACTATGAGGAATCCGAAAGATCTAAGAACTAAAATCCTGCCTTCCACTATGAGGAGAGGTAAGGAACTGCCATCTAGCTCTGCACTTAATTCACCTTCAGTTCTGAGTAAGTCTGCGACTTCGCCTCCTGCTACAAATCTTGATATGTCGCCTGTGCTTGATGATGCTACTTATGCTGCCCATGATGCTATGCTTGATACTATGCCTGATGATGCTATGCCTAATACTGCTTTGCCACTTGGTGCATTCCTTGATGCACATATTGCTAGAGTTGCTGCTAGATGTGATGATACTTCTGAAACTGCTGATACTATTGAAGTAGAACCTGCTACTATGGCTGAATTGTGTGTTATGCCTGATACGCGCTATGTTATGGAGGGAGAGATAGCTGAGGATTTTCTTGCGTGTAAGGATAGCTATGATGTTGAGAAACTTTTGAGCAAGTGGAAAGAAAAATCTCTGAACGCTAGGATGAAATACGACCCGAAGTTTGCCACTTCGCCTATCTTTGTGACCGATAAGGATTATGAATTCTCTGTCGACCCTGAGTTAATCACTCTGGTCGAATCTGATCCTTTTCATGGTTATGAGTCTGAAACAGTTGTAGCCCATCTTATCAAACTACACGATATTGCCACCCTATTCACTAGTGAGGAAAAGATCCGCCACTACTATATGCTCAAGTTGTTTCCTTTCTCGCTAAAGGATGATGCTAAGTCCTGGTTCACTTCTCTTGCTCCTGGATGTGTGCGTAGCCCCCAGGATATGGTCTACTACTTCTTTGGAAAATATTTCCCTGCCCATAAGAAGCAAGCTGCCTTGCGGGAAATATACAACTTTTCTCAAGCTGAAGAACAGAGTCTCCCACAAGCTTGGGGGAGGCTTATCCAGCTATTGAATGCTTTGCCTCATCACCCTCTTGAGAAGAATGAAATACTTGATATCTTCTATAATGGACTTACCGATGCTTCAACAGACCACCTAGATAGTTGTGCTGGTAGTGTTTTTAGGGAACGAACCGTAGAACAAGCTGAGATTCTGTTGAATAACATCTTGTGCAATGAGAATGCTTGGACTATTCCCGAACCACCTCCTAAGCCAACTCCAAAGAAAAGAGGTATTATGTTCCTCAGTCTTGAAGATATGCAAGAAGCAAAGAAATCTATGCGAGAGAAAGGCATTAAATCTGAAGATGTCAAGAATCTACCACCTATCGAAGAGATCCATGGTCTCGATAACCCGATACCGGTAGTAGAAGTAAATTCTCTACGTAGGTTTGATGAGAGTGATATTCCTTTTGATAATCTGCTAGCCTATGCATGGATGAAATTGATAACTTTGTCGCGAAACAACAGAGTTTCAATGATTATGTTAGCAGAAAATTGGAAAAGAATGCTCGTATGCTTAGTCATTTAAGTGCTTGTGTGGACAGAAATGTCAATGATCTTAAACTTCTGAGTAAACATGCCTCTATGGTTACTACTCGGGTAGAACTAGTACTTAAAGCTCAAAATGACTTGCTCAATGAGTTGAATGACAATTCTGTTAGAGTCTTTACTAGAGGCGGTAGAATGACCCAGGAACCTCTGTATCGTGAGGATCATCCGAAGAGAATTGAACAAGATTCTCAAGGAGTTAGCACTGATGCACCTAGTCATCATAGAAAGAAGAAGAAAGATGATAGGAACCTGCACGCTAGCAATCCTATTGCTGCTACACCTGAGAGTCCAAACGATGCCTCTATCTCTGATGCTGAAACACAATCTGGTGATGAACATGAGCCTAATGATGATATCAACAGTGATGTTCATGAAGATGCTCAACTTAGCAGCAATAAGGATGTGGAGATTGAACCTAGTGTTGATCTTGATAACCCACAGCCTAAGAATCAGAGATACGACAAGAATGACTTCACTGCTAGGAAGCATGGTAAAATAACGGAGCCATGGGTTCAGAAACCCATGCCCTTTCCTCCCAAACCATCCAAGAAAAAGGATGATCAGGATTTTGAGCGATTCGTTGAAATGATCAGACCTGTCTTTCTGCAAATGCGTTTGACGGATATGCTCAAGATGTCTCTGTATGCTAAGTACATGAAAGATATTGTGACTAATAAGAGGAGGATACCTGATCTTGAGATCTCTGCCATGCTTGCCAATTAAACTTTCAAGGGTGGAATTCCTAAGAAACTAGGTGATCTCGGTGTGCCCACTATACCTTGCTCCATTAAAGGCAACTATGTTAGGACTGCGTTATGCGACCTTGGAGCCGCTGTTAGTGTTATGCCTCTCTCTCTTTATCGTAGGCTTGAACTAGATAAGTTGACACCCACTGAAATATCTCTGCAAATGGCCGACAAATCAACTGCTTTCCCTATCGGCATTTGCGAGGATGTGCCTGTGGTGGTTGCTAACACCACTATCTTAACAGACTTTGTTATCTTGGATATTCCCGAGGACGATGTCATGGCTGTCATCCTCGGAAGACCCTTTTTAAACACTGCAGGGGCTATTATAGATTGCAACAAAGGCAATGTCACTTTCCATGTCAACGGTAATGGGCATACGGTGCACTTTCCGAAGAAACAATATTGAGTACATTGCGTCAATGCTATCGAAAAGACTTCATCATTCTTATTGGGAGCTTTGAATGCCCTATTCCTCGTGTCAAGATGAAGTATGATTTGCTTGTTGGGGAGATACACATCCCCATTGAGGTGACCTAGTGACTATTCGAAAATTCTCCGTTCTCTTTTGTGATTCGAGAAAGTTTTGTCGAGGGGATTTGATCAACCCCGTTGACGGATTTCTTTCGATGACCATGAGATGGATGAATCGAGGAGTCACAAACCTCTGTTCCAAGCTTTCACCTTCGGTTGCTTAGAAGAAAAATGATAGATTTAATTTAGTTTTCCCTGTTTTCTATTTTAGCGTCCGGTAGAAAAGTACCCCGAAAATAAAAGTTCTCCAAACGCTGTGAAAATCTAGTATGATTTTTTCTGGAATATTTGAAAAATACTGGGACAAAGAGTCTATCTGGGGGCCACACCAGTGGGCCACAAGCCCTAGGGCGCGGGCACCCCCCTGGCCGCGCCACCCAGGCTTGTGGGGCCCACAGGCACCCCCTCCACTCATTCTTGCTCTCACCCAATTCTCCTACCTCCAGAAACAATCGTTTCGCAGCTCAAACCCGTGTTCTTGCTCCCTTGCTGGGATTTTCGATCTCTTTGCTCAAATCACCGTTCTCCGAACTATTTTGGGGTAATTACTCCTTGGTAAGTGACTCCTCCATTGGTCCAATTAGTTTTTGCTCTAGTGCCTTATACTCCGTGTATTTTTGCTGCCTTGGTGACTATGTTCTTGATATTTGCATGCTGATTCTAGCTGGTCCCAAGTAGTTTTGATGCGTAATATGGTCTCTAGGCACTTGTGGGAGTAGTTGCTACAAGTTTAGTTGAACCTTATTCACCTTTCCTTTGGGTCACTGAAAATTTCAGAAAAGGAAGATGTTCAGGAGAAACTTTCATGGTGGTTCCTCAAGCAAGAGAGGTCCCCGTCTTGCGATTCGGGAGCCTGATCCTTACCAACCTAGGGACGCGCAGGTACAACCATGTGAATGGGCTTCTGATGAATTTATGATTGAGGCAGGTTTCAAAGATGAGTTTGATGCATTTGTTCGCAACGTCGGACTCGAAGAATTCATCTCCAATAAATGTGAACAGTATGTTGCTCTCACTGCCTCTTTTGTTCGTAGATTCAAATTTTTGGCTGGCCGTGAGCCATCGGAACTATTTGATCTCTATGATAAATCTTATACCATGGATTTAGAGGATTTCAGTAGAATTTGCAAAATACCTATTTGGGGTAGCTGTAGGGGAACGTCGCATGGGAAACAAAAAATTTCCTACGCGCACGAAGACCTGTCATGGTGATGTCCATCTACGAGAGGGGATGAGTGATCTACGTACCCTTGTAGATCGTACAGCAGAACCTTTTAGAGAACGCGGTTGATGTAGTGGAACGTCCTCACGTCCCTCGATCCGCCCCGCGAACAATCCCGCGATCCGTCCCACGATCTAGTACCGAACGGACGGCACCTCCGCGTTCAGCACACGTACAGCTCGACGATGATCTCGGCCTTCTTGATCCAGCAAGAGAGACGGAGAGGTAGAAGAGTTCTCCGGCAGCGTGACGGCGCTCCGGAGGTTGGTGATGATCTCGTCTCAGCAGGGCTCCGCCCGAGCTCCGCAGAAACGCGATCTAGAGGAAAAACTATGGAGGTATGTGGTCGGGCAGCCGTGAGAAAGTCGTCTCAAATCTGCCCTAAAAGCCCCATATATATAGGAGGAGGGAGGGGGACCTTGCCTTGGGGTCCAAGGGACTCCCAAGGGGTCGGCCGAGCCAAGGGGGGGAGGACTCCCCCCCCCAAACTGAGTTGGACTTGGTTTGGTGGGAGGAGTCCCCCTCCCTTCCCACTTCTTCCCTCTTTTTTTTTCTTTTCCTTTGATTTTCTTTATCTTGGCGCATAGGCCCCTTTGGGGCTGTCCCACCAGCCCACTAAGGGCTGGTGTGTCTCCCCAAAGCCTATGGGCTTCCCCGGGGTGGGTTGCCCCCCCCCCCCCCCCGGTGAACTCCCGGAACCCATTCGTCATTCCCGGTACATTCCCGGTAACTCCGAAAACCTTCCGGTAATCAAATGAGGTCATCCTATATATCAATCTTCGTTTCCGGACCATTCCGGAAACCGTCGTGACGTCCATGATCTCATCCGGGACTCCGAACAACATTCGGTAACCAACCATATAACTCAAATACGCATAAAACAACGTCGAACCTTAAGTGTGCAGACCCTGCGGGTTCGAGAACTATGTAGACATGACCCGAGTGACTCCTCGGCCAATATCCAATAGCGGGACCTGGATGCCCATATTGGATCCTACATATTCTACGAAGATCTTATCGTTTGAACCTCAGTGCCAAGGATTCGTATAATCCCGTATGTCATTCCCTTTGTCCTTCGGTATGTTACTTGCCCGAGATTCGATCGTTAGTATCCGTATACCTATTTCAATCTCGTTTACCGGCAAGTCTCTTTACTCGTTCCGTAATACAAGATCCCGCAACTTACACTAAGTTACATTGCTTGCAAGGCTTGTGTGTGATGTTGTATTACCGAGTGGGCCCCGAGATACCTCTCCATCACACGGAGTGACAAATCCCAGTCTTGATCCATACTAACTCAACTAACACCTTCGGAGATACCTGTAGAGCATCTTTATAGTCACCCAGTTACGTTGCGACGTTTGATACACACAAAGCATTCCTTCGGTGTCAGTGAGTTATATGATCTCATGGTCATAGGAATAAATACTTGACACGCAGAAAACAGTAGCAACAAAATGACACGATCAACATGCTACGTCTATTAGTTTGGGTCTAGTCCATCACATGATTCTCCTAATGTTGTGATCCCGTTATCAAGTAACAACACTTGCCTATGGCCAGGAAACCTTGGCCATCTTTGATCAACGAGCTAGTCAACTAGAGGCTTACTAGGGACAGTGTTTTGTCTATGTACCCACACAAGTATTGTGTTTCCAATCAATACAATTATAGCATGGATAATAAACGATGTGATTCCACCAGTCTCCCACTTGCACTAGAGTCAATAATCTAGTTCACATCACCATGTGATTCCAACGAATCCAACACCCATATAGTTATGGGGTCTGATCACGTCTTGCTCGTGAGAGAGGTTTTAGTCAACGGTTCTGAAACTTTCAGATCCGTGCGTTCTTTACAAATCTTTATGTCATCTTATAGATGCTGCTACTACGTGCTATTCGGAAATGCTCCAAATATCTACTCTACTATATGAATCCGTTTCACTACTCATAGTTATTCGGATCAGTGTCAAGGCTTGCATCGACGTAACCCTTTACGGCGAACTCTTTAACCACCTCCATAATCGAGAAAAATTCCTTAGTCCATTTGTTACTAAGGATAAATTTTGACCACTGCTAGTGATTCAATCATGGATCACTCTCTGTACCTCTCAACAGACTTTGAGTCAAGGCACACATCAGGTGCGGTACACAGCATGGCATACTTTAGATTCTACGGCTAAGGCATAGAAGACGACCTTCGTCTATTTTCTTTATTCTGCCGTGGTCGGGTTTTGAGTCTTACTCAAATTCACACCTTACAACGCAACCAAGAACTCCTTCTTTACTGATCTATTTTGAACTCCTTCAAAAACTTGTCAAGGCATGCATCTTGTTGAAACTTCTATTAAGCGCTTTCAATCTATCTCCATAGATTTTTGATGCTCAACGTTCAAGTAGCGCAATCTAGGTATTCCTTTGAAAAACTCCTTCAAACAACCTTGTATGCTTTACAGAAATTCTACATTACTTCTGATCCACAATATGTCAACCACATATACTTATCAGAAATTCTATAGTGCTCCCACTCACTTCTTTGGAAATACAAGTTTCTCATAAACCTTGCACAAACCCAAAATCTTTGATCATCTCATCAAAGTATATATATTCCAACTCCGAGATGCTTGCACCAGTCCATTGAAGGATCGCTGGAGCTTGCATACTTGCTAGTATCTTTAGGATCGACAAAACCTTCTGGTTGTATCACATACAATGTTTGCTCAAGGAAACCGTCGAGAAAACAATGTTTTGACATCCTACGTGCAATATTTCATAAATAATGCATCAACAACTAACATAATTCTAACAGAATTTTAGCATCGCTACGAGTGAGAAAGTCTCATCATAGTCAACTGTTTGATCTTATCGAAAACATCTTTGCGACAAGTTGAGCTTTTCTTAATAGTGACTTATCACCATCATCGTCTGTCTTCTTTTAAAGATCCATTTTACCTAATAGTCCCATGACCATCAAGTAGTTCTACAAAAGTCTACACTTTGTTTTCACACATGGATCCTCTCTCGGATTTCATGGCTTCCAGCCATTTGTCGGAATCTGGGCCCACCATCGCTTTCTCCATAACTCGTAGGTTCACTGTTGCTCAACAACATGACCTCCAAGACAGGGTTACTGTACTACTCTGCAGCAGTACGCGACCTTGTCGACCTACGAGGTTTGTAGTAACTTGATTCGAAGCTCAATGATCACCATCATCAGCTTCCACTTCAATTGGTGTAGGCGCCACAGGAACAACTTCCTACACCCTGCTACACACTGGTTGAAGTGATGGTTCAATAACCTCATCAAGTTCTACTACCCTCCCACTCAATTCTTTGGAGAGAAACCTTTTCTCGAGAAAGGATCCGTTTCTAGAAACAAACACTTTGCTTTCGGATCTGAGATAGGAGATGTACCCAACTGTTTTGGATATCCTATGAAGATGCATTTATCCGCTTTGGGTTCGAGCTTATCAGACTGAAACTTTTTCACATAAGTTTCGAAGCCCCAAACTTTCAAGAAACGACAGTTTAGATTTCTCTAAACCTCGGTCTATACTGTGTCATCTCAACGGAAATACGCGGTGCCCTATTTAAAGTGAACGTGGTTGTCTGTAATGCATAACCCATAAACGATAGTGGTAATTCGATAAGAGACATCATAGTATGCACCATACCAAATAGTGCGTGGCTATGATGTTCAGACACATCATCACACCATGATGTTCCAGGTGGCATGAACTGTGAAACAATTTCCACATTGTCTTAACTGTGTACCAAAAACTTGTAACTCAGATATTCATTTCTATGATCATATCGTAGACAGTTCATCCTCTTGTTACGACGAACTTCACTCTGAAACAGAATTGAACTTTTCAATATTTCAGACTTGTGATTCATTAAGTAAATACTCCTGTATCTACTCAAGTCGTCAGTGAAGTAAGAACATAATGATATCCACTGCGTGCCTCAGCACTCACTGGACTGCATACATCAAAATGTATCACTTCCAACAAGTTACTATCTTGTTTCATCTCAATGAAAACTAGGCCTTGCTCATGTGGTATGATTTGCATGTCACTAGTGATTCGAAATCAGGTGAGTAAAGATCCATCAGCATGGAGCCTCTTCATGCAATTTATACTAACATGACTCAAGCGGCAGTGCCACAAGTAAGTGGTACTATCATCATTTAACTCGTATCTTTTGGCACCAATGTGTAACACTACAATCGAGATTCAATAAACCATTGAAGGTGATTATTCAAGCAAATAGAGTAACCATTATTCTCTTTGAATGAATAATCGTATTGCAATAAACACGATCCAATCATGTTCATGCTTAACGCAAGCACCAAATAACAATTATCTAGGTTCAACACCAATCCCGATGGTAGAGGGGGCGTGTGACGTTTGATCATATCAACCTTGGAAACACTTCCAACACGTATCGTCACCTTGCCTTTAGCTAGTCTCCGTTTATGCCGTAGCTTTCATTTCGCGTTACTAATCACTTAGCAACCGAACCGGTATCCAATACCCTCGTGCTACTAGGAGTACTAGTAAAGTACACATCAACATTACGTATATCAAATATACTTCTCTCGACTTTTGCCAGCCTTCTTATCTACCAAGTATCTAGAGTTGCTCCGCCTCAGTGACTGTTCCCCTTATTACAGAAGCACTTAGTCTCGGGTTTGGGTTTAATCTTGGGTCTCTTCATTAGTGCAGCAACTGTTTTGCCGTTTCACGAAGTATCCCTTCTAGCCCTCGCCTTTCTTGAAACTTAGTGGTTTTTCAAACCATCAACTATTGATGCTCCTTCTTGATTTCTACTTTCGCAGTGTCAAACGTCGCGAATCGCTCAAGGATCATTGTATCTATCCTTGATATGTTATAGTTCATCACGAAGCTCTCAAAGCTTGGTGGCAGTGACTTTTGGAGAACCATCACTATCTCATCTGGAAGATTAGCTCCCACTTGATTCAAGTGGTTGTCGTACTCAGACAATCTGAGCATACGCTCAACGATTGAGCTTTTATCCTTTACTTTGTGGTCAAAGAATCTTGTTGGAGGTCTCGTACCTCTTAACAAGGGCACAAGCACGAAATCACAATTTCATCTCTTTAGAACATCACTTATGTTCCGTGACGTTTTAAAACGTTTTCGGTGCCTTGCTTCTAAGCCATTAAGTACTTTGCACTGAACTATCGTGTAGTCATCAGAAACGTGTATGTCGGATGTTCACAGCATCCACAGACGACGCTCGAGGTGCAGCACACCGAGTGGTGCATTAAGGACATAAGCCTTCTGCGCAGCAACGAGGACAATCCTCGGTTTTACAGACTCAGTCTGCAAAGTTTGCTACTATCAATTTTCAACTAAATTTTCTCTAGGAACATATAAAAAAACAGTAGAGCTATAGCGCAAGCTACATCGTAATTTGCAAAGACCATTAGACTATGTTCATGACAATTAGTTCAATTAATCATATTACTTAAGAACTCCCACTCAAAAAGTACATCTCTCTAGTCATTTGAGTGGTACATGATCCAAATCCACTATCTCAAGTCCGATCATCACGTGAGTCGAGAATAGTTTCAGTGGTAAGCATCCCTATGCTAATCATATCAACTATACGATTCATGCTCGACCTTTCGGTCTCATGTGTTCCGAGGCCATGTCTGCACATGCTAGGCTCGTCAAGCTTAACCCGAGTGTTCTACGTGTGCAACTGTTTTGCACCCGTTGTATGTGAACGTTGAGTCTATCACACCCGATCATCACGTGGTGTCTCCAAACGAAGAACTGTAGCAACGGTGCACAGTCGGGGAGAACACAATTTCGTCTTGAAATTTTAGTGAGAGATCACCTCATAATGCTACCGTCGTTCTAAGCAAAATAAGGTGCAAAAAGGATTAACATCACATGCAATTCATAAGTGACATGATATGGCCATCATCACGTGCTTCTTGATCTCCATCACCAAAGCACCGGCACGATCTTCTTGTCACCGGCGCCACACCATGATCATCCATCAACGTGTTGCCATCGTGGTTGTCGTGCTACTTATGCTATCACTACTAAAGCGACATCCTAGCAAAATAGTAAACGCATCTGCAAGCACATATGTTAGTATAAAGACAACCCTATGGCTCCTGCCGGTTGCCGTACCATCGACGTGCAAGTCGATATTTCTATTACAACATGATCATCTCATACATCCAATATATCACATCACATCGTTGGCCATATCACATCACAATCATACCCTGCAAAAACAAGTTAGACGTCCTCTAATGTTGTTGTTGCAGGTTTTACGTGGTGACCAAGGGTATCTAGTAGGATCGCATCTTACTTACGCAAACACCACAACGGAGATATATGAGTTGCTATTTAACCTCATCCAAGGACCTCCTCGGTCAAATCTGATTCAACTAAAGTTGGAGAAACCGACACTTGCCAGTCATCTTTGAGCAAAGGGGGTTACTCGTAACGATGAAACCAGTCTCTCGTAAGCGTACGAGTAATGTCGGTCCAAGCCGCTTCAATCCAACAATACCGTGGAATCAAGAAAAGACTAAGGAGGGCAGCAAAACGCACATCACCGCCCACAAAACCTTTTTTGTTCTACTCGAGAAGACATCTACGCATGAACCTAGCTCATGATGCCACTGTAGGGGAACGTCGCATGGGAAACAAAAAATTTCCTACGCGCACGAAGACCTATCATGGTGATGTCCATCTACGAGAGGGGATGAGTGATCTACGTACCCTTGTAGATCGTATAGCAGAAGCGTTTAGAGAACGCGGTTGATGTAGTGGAACGTCCTCACGTCCCTCGATCCGCCCCGCGAACAATCCCGCGATCAGTCCCACGATCTAGTACCGAACGGACGGCACCTCCGCGTTCAGCACACGTACAGCTCGACGATGATCTCGGCCTTCTTGATCCAGCAAGAGAGACGGAGAGGTAGAAGAGTTCTCCGGCAGCGTGACGGCGCTCCGGAGGTTGGTGATGATCTCGTCTCAGCAGGGCTCCGCCCGAGCTCCGCAGAAACGCGATCTAGAGGAAAAACTATGGAGGTATGTGGTCGGGCAGTCGTGAGAAAGTCGTCTCAAATCTGCCCTAAAAGCCCCATATATATAGGTGGAGGGAGGGGGACCTTGCCTTGGGGTCCAAGGGACTCCCAAGGGGTCGGCCGAGCCAAGGGGGGGAGGACTCCCCCCCAAACCGAGTTGGACTTGGTTTGGTGGGAGGAGTCCCCCTCCCTTCCCACTTCTTCCCTCTTTTTTTTTCTTTTCCTTTGATTTTCTTTCTCTTGGCGCATAGGCCCCTTTGGGGCTGTCCCACCAGCCCACTAAGGGCTGGTGTGTCTCCCCAAAGCCTATGGGCTTCCCCGGGGTGGGTTGCCCCCCCCCCCCCCCCGGTGAACTCCCGGAACCCATTCGTCATTCCCGGTACATTCCCGGTAACTCCGAAAACCTTCCGGTAATCAAATGAGGTCATCCTATATATCAATCTTCGTTTCCGGACCATTCCGGAAACCCTCATGACGTCCGTGATCTCATCCGGGACTCCGAACAACATTCGGTAACCAACCATATAACTCAAATACGCATAAAACAACGTCGAACCTTAAGTGTGCAGACCCTGCGGGTTCGAGAACTATGTAGACATGACCCGAGAGACTCCTCGGCCAATATCCAATAGCGGGACCTGGATGCCCATATTGGATCCTACATATTCTACGAAGATCTTATCGTTTGAACCTCAGTGCCAAGGATTCGTATAATCCCGTATGTCATTCCCTTTGTCCTTCGGTATGTTACTTGCCCGAGATTCGATCGTCAGTATCCGTATACCTATTTCAATCTCGTTTACCGGCAAGTCTCTTTACTCGTTCCGTAATACAAGATCCCGCAACTTACACTAAGTTACATTGCTTGCAAGGCTTGTGTGTGATGTTGTATTACCGAGTGGGCCCCGAAATACCTCTCCGTCACACGGAGTGACAAATCCCAGTCTTGATCCATACTAACTCAACTAACACCTTCGGAGATACCTGTAGAGCATCTTTATAGTCACCCAGTTACGTTGCGACGTTTGATACACACAAAGCATTCCTCCGGTGTCAGTGAGTTATATGATCTCATGGTCATAGGAATAAATACTTGACACACAGAAAACAGTAGCAACAAAATGACACGATCAACATGCTACGTCTATTAGTTTGGGTCTAGTCCATCACATGATTCTCCTAATGATGTGATCCTGTTATCAAGTAACAACACTTGCCTATGGCCAGGAAACCTTGGCCATCTTTGATCAACGAGCTAGTCAACTAGAGGCTTACTAGGGACAGTGTTTTGTCTATGTACCCACACAAGTATTGTGTTTCCAATCAATACAATTATAGCATGGATAATAAACGATTATCATGAACTAAGAAATATAATAATAACTAATTTATTATTGCCTCTAGGGCATATTTCCATTAGTAGCCTCAGTGATCCTCCTAAATCTTCGGTAAGAGATTTTTGCGCTGGTATTACGGTTGGAGAAACTAGAGACATTACGCAAGCTACCATGGGGAGTATTCATTTTCCTGCCTTGTATTACTTTGCCCTCTTCATAGGCAGATGCATTAATGGCAAGATTGAGCATTGTCACCTCTGCACACCCGACCTTAGTATCCTTAAGAGCGCAGTGACGGGTGACAAAAGCTTCAATATGGGAGCTATTATAGCAAGGAGGCTGAATAAGAATGCTATTGACGGGGATTTCTTTGGTGGGATCTATGCCACCCGCATAGCAATTTATCTTGGAGTACCCATCCGCGAAGGAGATCCCCCCTCCATACAGCTTTCCTTGACCGCGTCGCTATGACACGCTACCAGTACCTTGAGAGGGATGATGAATCCCTCCTATACCGATTGATATTTAACCGGCATCGTGTTTTCCATATTACCCTTCCTGCTCCTGCCTTCTTTTACTTTCAGGTAAAACGGAGATATTACATAACCAGAGGAGAGGTAGAGAAGTATGAGAGGGAGTCGAAGGCTGCTCGTCTCCGTGAGGCAGCTATTCAGGCAGTGGCTGCAGCACTCCCGTATAACCCCGATTTTGATTTTGGGTTTCGCCAGGACTGTCCTTGGGAGTAGACCAAGTTAGGCCAAAAGCCTAAGCTTGGGAGAGTACGTGTTCTCCTCGACTTTACATACTTGCTTATGCTTTCACTTTGTTATCCGGTATTCACACTTTGCCACTGTATCATCCATGCTAGTTTATTTTCTTTTTCTCGTTTTCTTTTCGTGTGTCTGTCTAGTTTGAGAAAACCCAAAAATATTTTATTTTTCTTCTTTTGCTTGTTGGGAGCTTTCCTGTGTAATTTTTTTTCTTTTTTCCTTGGGTCAAGGTAGAAGATATTGGTTACAATGTTTAGTGGCTCTTGCATGCATACCTGTTTAGCTTTCAAAGAGCCATATTACTTTGTCTTCTCCTTTGTGTTTGCCTGCATATTCTAGCTTTAGTCCAATGCACGAGCACGCTTATTATTGTTCACATCGTTCGGTCGTGCGAGTGAAAGGCAATAATGACGATATATGATGAAGTGACTGAGCCTGGAAAAGCTGGTATGAACTCGATCTATTTTGTTTTTGTAAATATGACTAGCTCATCATGCCTGATTTAGCTTTGTTGCGAGAGACACATGTTTGCAATGACAACATAGAGATCATAGTTGCTTATGCCATGCTTACTTAGCTAGGAGCTTATAATGGTTTGTCTTGGTTGCCCACATGAATGTTGAGATGGCTATGATGTAGTATGATAGGATGGTATCCTCCTTTGAATGTTTCAAGTGGCTTGACTTGGCGCATGTTCACACATGTAGTTGAAACAAAATCAACATAGCCTCTATGATGTTCATGTTCATGGTGATTTATGTCCTACTCATGCTTGCACTCAATGCTAGTTAATCTCAATGCATTTTGGTGACTGTTGTCGCTCTCAAGTTGGTCGCTTCCCAGTCTTTTGCTAGCCTTCACTTGTACTAAGCGGGAATACCGCGTGTGCATCCACCTCCATAAACCCAAAGTTGTGCCTTATGAGTCCACCATACCTACCTAGGTGCGGTATCTACCTGCCGTTCCAAGTAAATTTGCATGTTCCACTCTCTAAAACCTTCAAGGAATAATTTGTTTTGCATGCCCGAACCGCTCATGTGGTGACAGGGGGCTATTGGTATCTTCCATGCTAGGCGTGTTATCCTCGATATGTGTTTATTCACTATCATTCACGAGAAAGGGGCCGGTAATTGGAATTCCCAGTTCCATGCTCAAATCGAAAAGGTAATTGCAAACAAAACTCCCTCAGGATTGATGTTGGTATGGACGGTACCCGAGGATTCGGCTAGCCGTGGAGTGTGATTGATTGGTGGTGGGGGAGTCAAAACTTTACTTTTCTGTTTGGGAACCGCATGTAACATGTGTAGCGTGGAAGATGTTGAGAACTCTTAGTCATTGCGTTGACAATGAAAGCATGCCACCCAAAATTATTATGTCTGTTTTAAAAGCTTGAGCTCTAGCACCTCTGCAAATCAATGCTTCCCTCTGCGAAGGGCCTGTCTATTTATGTTCCTGTTGAGTCATCCTCCTCTTACAAAAGCACCAATTAGAGAGCACCTCTGTCGTTTTTATGCTTTGCTTTTTAACTGTGTTGAGTATGACTGTGACTGGATCTTCATTGCCTTGAATTACATTGTTTAGTCACCCCTTGGTCTTTGAAGGTGCTCTGCATTTATGTTTTGCGGTCTCAGACTTATTATTCGTACTGCTTCATGTTGTTTTGATTGAAGTGTTGACGTTTGAGACTTATTATTATTTGCTCACTAGTTGATTATGCCATTGATATGAGTTTACCGTGAGACCTAGATGTTATTTGCTTATGTGGTTTGCTTGTGATGTTGCTGAAATTCTGGTTATGAGTTAGACATAGTTGCAACCATGATACATGTCCATCGTATCTACTTTTCCGAACTCTTTTGCCCTTGTTTTGGACTCTAATTTGCATGATTTGAATGGAACTAACCCGGACTGACGTTGTTTTCAACAGAATTGCCATGGTGTTGTTTTTGTGCAGAAATGAAAGTTCTCGGAACATCCTGAAAATTTACGGAGATTTTTTCTCGAATAAAAGAAAAATACCTGCGCAAAGATCCACCGGAGGGGGCGTGCCAGTTGGCCACAAGCCCTTGGGCCGCGGCCACCCCCTATGGTCGCGCCATGAGGGCTTGCGGGGCCCACGTGGCACCACCGCCCCCAATCTTAGCTCTATATCTTCCGTTTCGCCACGAAAAAAATCAGAGAAAAGGTTTCATCGCGTTTTGCGATACGGAGGCGCCGCCACATCGCATTCTTCATCTGGAGGGCACATCTGGAGTCCGTTTCGGGCTCCGGAGAGGGGAAATCGCCGCCATCGTCATCATCAACCTTTCTTCATCGACAATTCCATGATGCTCTTCATCGTTCGTGAGTAATCTCATTGTAGGCTTGCTCGAGGTGATGAGTTGGATGAGATCTATCATGTAATCGAGTTAGTTCTTGACGGGGATTGATCCCTAGTATCCACTATGTTCTAGATTGATGTTGCTACTACTTGGCTATGCTTAATGCTTGTCACTAGGGCCCGAGTGCCATGATTTCAGATCTGAACATATTATGTTGTCGCCAATATATGTGTGTTTTAGATCCTATCTTGCAAGTTGTAGTCACCTACTATGTGTTATGACCCGGCAACCCCGGAGTGACAATAGCCGGAACCACTCTCGGAGATGACCATAGTATGAGGAGTTCATGTATTCAACGCGTGTTAATGCGTTGGTCCGGTTCTTTATTAAAAGGAGAACCTTAATATCCCGTAGTTTCCATTAGGACCCCGCTGCCACGGGAGGGATGGACAATAGATGTCATACAAGTTCTTTTCCCTAAGCACGTATGACTACATACGGAATACATGCTAGCCACATATCTCTCTGTGTTATAGCTGTTACATGATGAATCACATCCGTCACACTCATCCATCACCGATCCACTGCCTACGAGTCTTTTACTATTGGTCCAAGCTACGTTACTTTGCCTAGGCTTGTCCCTTGCTACAAGAGGGATTGGGCCACTTTGCTGCTGCTACTACTACTGTTCCTTGCTACCCAGCTGTTACTTGTTGCAAGACTTTGTTGTCGCCGTTGCCGAGGCTAGGTAAGCGTTACTGACAATCCCGTCAACAAGGCTTTTTCTGGCGCCATTGATACAACAGTTAGGAATAGTCTGTCGTCAACAGATCGTTTCTGGCACCGTTGCTATCATACTACTTTGCTACTGATACTTTGCTTGCAGACACTAATCTTTCAGGTGTGGTTGAATCTGACACATTCAGCTGCTAATACTTGAGAATATTCTTTCGCTTCCCTTCGTGCGAACCAACAAATTTGGGTTGAATACTCTACCCTCGAAAACTGCTGCCATCCCATACGCTTGTGGGACATGAAGGCTTTTTCTGGCGCCGTTGCCGGGGAAGCACAGCTATATTCTCTGATTCACTTGGGATTGACGTCTGCTGATCACTATGAGGAATCTGAAAGATCCAAGAACTAAAATCTTGCCTTCCACTACGAGGAGAGGTAAGGAACTGCCATCTAGCTCTGCACTTGCTTCACCTTCAGTTTTGAGTAAGTTCGCGACTTCGCCTCCTGCTAGAAATCTTGATATGTCGCCTGTGCTTGATGATGCTACTTCTGCTGCCCATGATGCTTATGATGCTATGCTTGATACTATGCCTGATGATGCTATGCTTGATACTATGCCTGCTATGCCTGATACTGCTTTGCCACTAGGTGCATTCCTTGATGCACAACTTGCTAGATCTGCTCCTAGATGTGATGGTACTTCTGAAACTACTGATACTATTGAAGTAGACCCTGCTACTATGCCTGAATTGCCTGTTATGCCTGATACACGCAATGTTATGGAGGGAGAGATAGCTGAGGATTTTCTTGCGTGTAAGGATAGCTATGATGTTGAGAAACTTCTACGCAAGTGGAAAGAAAAATCTCGGAACGCTAGGATGAAATACGACCCGAAGTTTGCTACTTCGCCTATCTTTGTGACCGATAAGGATTATGAATTCTCTATCGACCCTGAGCTAATCACTCTGGTCGAATTTGATCCTTTCCACGGTTATGAGTCTAAAACGGTTGTAGCCCATCTTACCAAACTGCACGATATAGCCACCCTATTCACTAGTGAGGAAAAGATCTGCCACTACTATATGCTCAAGATGTTTCCTTTCTCGCTAAAGGATGATGCTAAGACCTGGTTCACTTCTCTTGCTCCTGGATGTGTGCGTAGCCCCCAAGATATGGTCTACTACTTCTCTAAAAAATATTTCCCTGCCCATAAGAAGCAAGCTGCCTTGCAGGAAATATACAACTTTGTTCAAGCTGAAGAAGAGAGTCTCCCACAAGCTTGGGGGAGGCTTATCCATCTACTGAATGCTTTGCCTGATCACCCTCTTGAGAATAATGAAACACTTGATATCTTCTATAATGTACTTACCGATGCTTCTAAAGACCACCTACATAGTTGTGCTGGTAGTGTTTTTAGGGAACGAACCGTAGAACAAGCTGAGATTCTACTGAATAACATCTTGTGCAATGAGAATGCTTGGACTATTCCCGAACCACCTCCTAAGCCAACTCCGAAGAAAATAGGTATTCTATTCCTCAGTCCTGAAGATATGCAAGAACCAATAAATCTATGCAAGAGAAAGGCATTAAATTTGAAGATGTCAGAAATCTACCACCTATCGAAGAGATCCATGGTCTCGATAACCCGATATAGGTAGTAGAAGTAAACTCTCTGCGTAGGTTTGATGAGAGTGATATTCCTTTTGATAAACCTGCTAGCTTATGCCTGGATGAATTTTATAACTTCGTTGCTAAACAACAGAGTTTCAATGATTATGTTAGCAGACAATTGGAAAAGAATGCTCGTATGCTTAGTCATTTAAGTGCTTGTGTGGACAGAAATGTCAATGATCTTAAACTTCTGAGTAAACATGCCTCTATGGTTACTACTCGGGTAGAACAAGTACTTAAAGCTCAAAATGACTTGCTCAATGAGTTGAATGACAATTCTGTCAGAGTCGTTACTAGAGGCGGTAGAATGACCCAGGAACCTCTGTATCCTGAGGGTCATCCGAAGAGAGTTGAACAAGAGTCTCAAGGAGTTAGCACTGATGCACCTATTCATCCTAGAAAGATGAAGAAAGATGATAGGAACCTGCACGCTAGCAACCCTGTTGCTGCTACCCCTGAGAGTCCAAACGATGCCTCTGTCTCTGATGCTGAAACACAATCTGGTGATGAACATGAGCCTAATGATAATATCAATAGTGATGTTCATGTTGATGCTCAACCTAGCAATGAAAAGGATGTGGAGATTGAACCTGTTGATCTTGATAACCCACATCCTAAGACTAAGAGATATGATAAGAATGACTTCACTGCTAGGAAGCACGGTAAAGAAAGGGAACCATGGGTTCAGAAACCTATGCCCTTTCCTCCCAAACCATCCAAGAAAAAGGATGATGAGGATTTTGAGCGATTCGTTGAGATGATCAGACCTGTCTTTCTGGAGATGCGTTTGACAGATATGCTCAAGATGTCTCCATATGCTAAGTACATGAAAGATATTGTGAGTAATAAGAGGAGGATACCTGAGGTTGAGATTTCCACCATGCTTGCCAATTACACTTTCAAGGGTGGAACTCCTAAGAAACTAGGTGATCCCGGTGTGCCCACTATACCTTGCTCCATTAAAGGCAATTACGTTAAAACTGTGTTATGCGATCTTGGAGCCGATGTTAGTGTTATGCCTCTTTCTCTTTATCATAGACTTGAACTGGATAAGTTGACACCCACTAAAATCTCTGTGCAAATGGCCGACAAATCAAATGCTTTCCCTATCGGCATTTGCGAGGATGTGCCTGTTGTGGTTGCTAACACCACTATCTTAACCGACTTTGTTATCTTGGATATTCCCGAGGACGTTGCCATGGTTGTCATCCTCAGATGACCCTTTTTAAACAGTGCAGGGGCTGTTATAGATTGCAACAAAGGCAATGTCACTTTCCATGTCAACGGTAATGAGCATACGGTGCACTTTCCGAAGAAACAATATCGAGTACATTGCATCAATGCTATCGAAAAAACTTCATCAATGCTTATTGGGAGCTTTGAATGCCCTATTCCTCGTGTCAAGATGAAGTATGATTTGCTTGTTGGGGAGATACACATCCCCATTGAGGTGACCTAGTGGCTATTTGAAAATTCTCCGTTCGCTTTTGCGATTCGAGAAAGTTTTGTCGAGGGGATTTGATCAACCCCATTGACGAATTTCTTTCGATGACCATGAGATGGATGAATCAAGGAGTCACAAACCTCTGTTCCAAGCTTTCACTTTAGGTTGCTTAGAAGAAAAATGATAGGTTTAGTTTAGTTTTCCCTGTTTTCTATTTTAGTGTCCGGTAGAAAAGTACCCCGAAAATAAAAGTTCTCCAAACGCTGTGAAAATCTAGTATGATTTTTTCTGGAATATTTGAAAAATACTGGAACAAAGAGTCTGTCTGGGGGGCCACACCAGTGGGCCACAAGCCCTACGGGCGCGGGCACCCCCCTGGCCACGCCACCCAGGCTTGTGGGGCCCACAGGCACCCCCTCCACTCATTCTTGCTCCCATCTCCTTCTCCTACCTCCAGAAAAAATTGTTTCGCAGCTCAAACCCGTGTTCTTGCTCCTCTTGCTGGGATTTTCTATCTCTTTGCTCAAATCACCGTTGTCCGAACTTTTTGGGGAAATTACTCCTTAGTAAGTGACTCCTCCATTGGTCCAATTAGTTTTTGCTCTAGTGCCTTATACTCCGCATATTTTTGCTGCCTTGGTGACCATGTTCTTGAGCTTTGTATGCTGATTCTAGCTGGTCCCAAGTAGTTTTGATGCGTAATATGGTCTCTAGGCACTTGTGGGAGTAGTTGCTACGAGTTTCGTTGAGCCTTGTTCACTTTTCCTTAGAATCACTAAAAAATTCAGAATTTTCAGAGATAGAAAAGGGAAAAGATGAGGAGGTTCTTAAGAGGTTCGTCAAGCCGTGACCCCAAGGATGATGGGAGTGAGAAGAAACCCAAGTACTTGGTCCCTCGAGTCGCAGAAGTTCAATCGTGCGAGTGGCCAAGCGATGCGTTCTTATGTGCCGCTGGAATTTATGAGGACTTTTATCACTTGGTGTAGAACGCATGCCTTACCGCCTTCGTTGAAGATAAGTGTTCGCAATACCTCCTTCTCATTAATATCTTCGTACAAAGCTTTAACTTCTATCCGAGGAAGAATCCTCATGTGGTTGAGTTCAAACTTTATGATATCCCCCAGCGCATGTCACTCCAGGATTTTTGCAATGTTTGCAAATTATCTTACATTGGGGATATTCATGAACCTCGTCCACGGGACTTGGAAGCTTTTATCGGTACAATTGCTGTAGGAGAGGAGAGAGGAGTGTCTTGCGCTAGAACTGCTAGCAATCATTTTCCCGTGCTTCGGTACTTCTCACTATTCATGGGAAAATGTTTGATTGGCCGTGGGAAAGCTGGGTCACTTAGTTCCCCAGATCTTGCGGTATTGCGCGAAGCCCTTTATGACGATAAAACTTATAGCTTGGGCGCTATAGGAGCTCAACGGTTGAACCTGAACCGTTCTAAAGGTGTTGTCTATGGAGGTATCTATGCTACCCGTCTTGCTAGACACTTTGAGATACCCATTAGACTGGAGGAAGAAGAAGAGGTTCTTCTCCCCGAGAGATATCTAGATTACGATAGCATGGTTCGCCATGACTTTCTTGATAGAGATATAGGTGGAAGGATGATTTATAACCTGGTATTTAGTCAGGGTACTCGTGAGACTATTAATTTGCCTGCTCCTTCGTTGTTCAATCTTCATGCAGGCAGGTACACTATTATGCCCTCAGACATCTACGCGTATTGGGGCTTGGCCCAACCACAGGTGCCCGTGCCCGAGCCACCAGTCGAGTACCAGTCGCCGGTTTAGCAATGGGAGTCGGAGGAGCTCACACAGCAGTGGCATCCTTAGTCCACTCCGGAGTACCCCGGAGCTGGTTATTTCCCTCCTTGGGAGTATACCAAGTTAGGCCAAAAGCCTAAGCTTGGGGGAGTACGTGTTCTCACCGACTTTACATTCTTGCTTATGCTTTCATTTTGTTAGCCGGTGTTCACACTTTGCCACTGTATCATCCATGCTAGTTTTATTTTCTTTTTCTCGTTTTCTTTTCGTGTGTCTGTCTAGTTTGAGAAAACCCAAAAAGAATTTCTTTTCTTTGGGTCAAGGTAGAAGATATTGGTTACAATGTTTAGTGGCTCTTGCATGCATACCTGTTTAGCTTTCAAAGAGCCATATTACTTTGTCTTCTCCTTTGTGTTTGCCTGCAGATTCCAGCTTTAGTCCAATGCATGAGCACGCTTATTATTGTTCACATCATTTGGTCGTGCAAGTGAAAGGCAATAATGACGATATATGATGAAGTGACTGAGCCTCGAAAAGATGGTATGAACTCGATCTATTTTGTTTTTGTAAATATGGCTAGCCTGTCGCTCTCTAGTTGGCCGCTTCCCAGTCTTTTGCTAGCCTTCACTTGTACTAAGCGGGAATACTGCTTGTGCATCCACCTCCATAAACCCAAAGTTGTGCCATATGAGTCCACCATACCTATCTATGTGCAATATCTACCTGCCTTTCCAAGTAAATTTGCATGTGCCACTCTCCAAATCTTCAAGAAATAATCTGTTTTGCATGCCCGAACCGCTCATGTGGTGACAGGGAGCTATTGGTATCTTCCATGCTAGGCGTGTTATCCTCGATATGTGTTTATTCACTATTATTCACTAGAATGGGGCCGGTAATTGGAATTCCCAGTTCCATGCTCAAACGAAAAGATAACTGGAAACAAAACTCCCCCAGGATTGATGTTGGTATGGACGGTACCCGAGGATTCAACTAGCCGTGGAGTGTGATTGATTGGTGGGGGGAGTCAAAACTTTACTTTTCTGTTTAGGAACCGCCTATAGCATGTGTAGCGTGGAAGATGTTGAGAACTCTTAGTCATTGAGTTGACAATGAAAGCATGCCACCCAAAATTATTATCTCTGTTTTCAAAGCTTGAGCTCTGGCACCTATGAAAATCAATGCTTCCCTCTACGAAGGGCCTGTCTATTTATGTTCCTGTTGAGTCATCCTCCTCTTACAAAAGCACCAATTAGAGAGCAGCTCTGTCATTTTTTAATTGTGTTGAGTATGACTATGACTGGTTCTTCATTGCCTTGAATTACAATGTTTAGTCAGCCCTTGGTCTTTTAAGGTGCTGTGCATTTATGTTTTGCGGTCTCAGAAAGAGCTAGCGAGATACCATCTATTCGTACTGCTTCATGTTGTTTTGATTGAAGTGTTGAGATTTGAGGCTTATTATTATTTGCTCACTAGTTGATTATGCCATTGATATGAGTTTACCGTGAGACCTAGATGTCATTTCCTTATGTGGTTTGATTGTGATGTTGCTGAAATTCTGGTTGTGAGTTAGACATAGTTGCAACAACAAGATCAAATAGAGTTCATCAAAGTTTTTCTTTGGTCTCTCTCAGTTTGTCAATTGAGTGTCTTGAGGACAAGCAAGGCTTTAAGCTTGGGTGAGTTGATATGTCTCCATCGTATCTCCTTTTCCGAACTCTTTTGCCCTTGTTTTGGACTCTAATTTGCATGATTTGAATGGAACTAACCCAGACAAACGTTGTTTTCAGCAGAATTGCCATGGTGTTGTTTTTGTGCAGAAATGAAAGTTCTTGGAACGTCTTGAAAATTTACGGAGATTTTTTCTGGAATAAAAGAAAAATACCCGCGCAAAGATCCACCGGAGGGGCGTGCCAGTGGGCCACAAGCCCCTGGGCCGCGACCACCCCCTATGGCCGCGCCATGAGGGCTTGTGGGGCCCACGTGGCACCACCGCCCCCAATCTCAGCTATATATCTTCCGTTTCGCCTGGTAAAAAATCAGAGAGAAGGTTTCATCGCGTTTTGTGATACGAAGGCGCCACCACATCCTGTTCTACATACGGAGGGCAGATCTGCAGTCCGTTTCGGGCTCCGGAGAGGGGAAATCCTCGCCATCGTCATCATCAACCTTTCTTCGTCGACAATTCCATGATGCTCTTCATCGTTCGTGAGTAATCTCATTGTAGGCTTGCTGGACGGTGATGAGTTGGATGGGATCTATAATGTAATCGAGTTAGTTCTTGACGGGGATTGATCCCTAGTATCCACTATGTTCAAGATTGATGTTGCTACTACTTGGCTATGCTTAATGCTTGTCACTAGGGCCCGAGTGCCATGATTTCTGATTTGAACCTATTATGTTGTCGCCGATATATGTGTGTTTTAGATCCTATCTTGCAAGTTGTAGTCACCTACTATGTGTTATGACCCGGCAACCCCGAAGTGACAATAGCCGGAACCACTCCCGGAGATGACCATAGTATGAGGATTTCATGTATTCACCGCGTGTTAATGCGTTGGTCCGATTCTTTATTAAAAGGAGAACCTTAATATCCCGTAGTTTCCATTAGGACCCCGCTGCCACGGGAGGGATGGACAATAGATGGCAAGCAAGTTCTTTTCCCTAAGCACGTATGACTACATACGGAATACATGCCTACATTAGATTGATGAACGGGAGCTAGCCACGTATCTCTCCGTGTTATAGCTGTTACATGATGAATCACATCCGTCACACTCATCCATCACCGATCCACTGCCTACGAATCTTTTACTTCTGGTCCTCGCTACGTTACTTTGCCTAGGCTTGTCCCTTGCTACAAGAGGGATAGGGCCACTTTGCTGCTTCTACTACTACTGTTCCTTGCTACCCTGTTGTTACTTGTTGCAAGACTTTGATGTCGCCGTTGCCGAGGCTAGGTAAGCTGTACTGGCAATCCCGTCTACAAGGCTTTTTCTGGCACCATTGATACAACAGTTAGGAACAGTCTGCCGTCAAAAGATCGTTTCTGGCACCGTTGCTATCATACTACTTTGCTATTGATACTTTGCTTGCAGACACTAATCTTTAAGGTGTGGTTGAATCTGACACATTCAACTGCTAATACTTGAGAATATTCTTTCGCTTCCCGTCGTGCGAACCAACAAATTTGGGTTGAATACTCTACCCTCGAAAACTGCTGCGATCCCATACGCTTGTGGAACATCAAACCACAAGATCAAACAGAGTTCGTCAAAGTTTTCCTTTTGTCTCTCTCAGTTTGTCAACTGAGTTGCTTGAGGACAAGCAAGGGTTTAAGCTTGGGGGAGTTGATACGTCTTCGTCGTATCTACTTTTCCTAACTCTTTTGCCCTTGTTTTGGACTCTAATTTGCATGATTTGAATGGAACTAACCCGCACTAACGTTGTTTTCAGCAGAATTGCCCTGGTGTTGTTTTTGTGCAGAAATAAAAGTTCTCGGAATGTCCTGAAAATTTACGAAGATTTTTTCTGGAATAAAACAAAAATACGTGCACAAAGATCCACCGGAGGGGGCGTGCCAGTGGGCCACAAGCCCACAGGCCACAGCCTCCCCCCTAGGCCGCGCCGTGAGGGCTTGTGGGGCCCACGTGGCACCACCGCCCCCAAACTCAGCTCTATATCTTCCGTCTCACCCGGAAAAAAAATCAGAGAAAAGGTTTCATCGTGTTTTGCGATACGGAGGCGCCGCCACATCCTGTTCTTCATCTGGAGGGCAGATCTGGAGGCCATTTCGGGCTCCGGAGAGGGGACATCGTCGCCATCGTCATCATCCACCTTTCTCCATCGATAATTCTATCATGATCTTCATGGTTCGTGAGTAATCTCATTGTAGGCTTGCTGGACGGTGATGAGTTGGATGAGATCTATCATGTAATCAAGTTAGTTCTTGACGGTGATTGATCCCTAGTATCCACTATGTTCTAGATTGATGTTGCTACTACTTGGCTATGCTTAATGCTTGTCACTAGGGCCCGAGTGCCATGATTTCAGATCTGAACCTATTATGTTGTCGCTAATATATGTGTGTTTTAGATCCTATCTTGCAAGTTGTAGTCACCTACTATGTGTTATGACCCGGCAACCCCGGAGTGACAATAGCCGGAACCACTCCCGGAGATGACCATAGTATGAGGAGTTCATGTATTCACCACGTGTTAATGTGTTGTTCCGGTTCTTTATTAAAAGGAGAACCTTAATATCCTGTAGTTTCCATTAGGACCCCGCTGCCACGGGAGGGATGGACAATAGATGTCATGCAAGTTCTTTTCCCTAAGCATGTATGACTACATACGGAATACATGCCTACATTAGATTGACGAACGGGAGCTAGTTACATATCTCTGTGTGTTATAGCTGTTACATGATGAATCACATCCGTCATACTCATCCATCACCGATCCACTGCCTACGAGTCTTTTACTACTGGTTCTCTCTACGGTACTTTGTCTTGGCTTGTCCCTTGCTACAAAAGGGATTGGGCCACTTTGCTGCTACTGCTGTCACTTTGCTGCTGCTGCCACTTTGCTGCTGCTGCCACTATGCTGCTATTGTTGCTACTGTTGTTACTTTGCTGCTGCTGCTACTACTGTTCCTACTGCTCCGCTGTTACTTGTTGCAAGACTTTGTTGGCGCCGTTGCCGAGGCTAGGTAAGCAGCACTAACATCCCGTCAACAAGGCTTTTTCTGGCACCGTTGCTATCATACCACCTTGCTACTGATACTTTCCTTGCAAACACTAATCTTTCAGGTGTGGTTGAATTGACAACTCAGCTGCTAATACTTGAGAATATTCTTTCGCTTCCGCTTGAGTCGAATCAATAAATTTGGGTTGAATACTCTACCCTCAAAAACTGTTGCGATCCCATACGCTTGTGGGACATCACTCTACTTCAGCTTCTTCCCCCATTTTAGTACCATCGTATTCACGGAACAAAGGATAGCCATCATCATCCTCTTCTTCCTCATTATCTTCTACTAGAACCCCTCTTTCTCCGTGCTTGGTCCAACAGTTATAGCCGGACATGAAACTGGACGTAAACAGGTGGACGTGAATGACTCTTGACTTAGAGTAAGTTTTATCATTCTTACAGATATCACATGGACAACACATAAAACGATCCCGGTCGTTTGCCTGAGCCGCACACAGAAAACTCTACAAGTCATCAATGAACTCGGGAGAGTGTCGGTCATCGTACATCCATTATCGGTTCATCTTCATTACACAAGACCAAAAAGATCAAATTAATACAGGTTTAAACAAAAAGTTCATACACACTTATTCTCATAAAACAAAATACAAGAGTTTCTAGCTAAAGCATTTAAATGCAACAACAAATGCAATCCAGATCGCAACGAAGGTAACAATTGATCCAAGAGCAAAGTGATACCAAGCCTCTTTATTAAGGGCATATTTTTTAATCTTTCTAATCTTCAAGAGCATTGCATCCATCTTGATCTTGTGATCATCGATGACATTGGCAACATAAAACCCCAATTTCATCTCTTCTTCTTCAATTTTTCGCAATTTTTCTTTAAAATACTCATTTTCTATTTCAACTAAATTTAACTTTTTGACAAGAGGGTCGGTTACAATTTCCGTTTCACATACCTCCTAGATAAAAATATCTATGTCAACTTGATGGGCATAATTGTGATATAAACGAGAAATGCAACAAATAGTTATAAAAGATAATATACCATATCCGAATCATAAACCGGACGAGGGCCAACGAGGACGGATATCAATACCATGGCACTATGTATAACAAACAATCATACAGGTAAGAAAACTATCTAAATCATACAAATAAGAATTTTTTTGGAATAAAAAGGATAAGAACAAGAGGATCACCAAGGTGGTGCCGACAACAAGACGGTGCGGGCGGTCGATGGTGGTTAGGACGGGGACGGGAAGGCACTACGTAAACCACACCTACATATATGCACACTAAGAAGTTAATTTGAGCTCAAATTGCATATAAATCAAATAAACTCCCACATAATTCCTCCCAAACTAAAACCCGCAAATCATTATAATTATAGAGCATTGCATGACTTAATCTAGCAATGAGAGATGAAAGGACAAAGTTGCTAATCTTTGTGAACACTTGGATGGATGGGGTGCCTCAAATCTTTACAAATCTGAGAAGAAATGAAGGATGAACTCGAGCAAGGGAAGAGAACCGAGGAGAGAAAGGAGAAAATAGAGAGCTTGGGCTCGGATTGAACGAAGCACTATTATAGTGATACTTTTAGTCCCGGTTGGTGACACAAACCTGGACTAAAGATCTATATAGTCCCAGTTTGTGTTACCAACCGGGACTAATTGCCCTCGCGGGGGCACCAGCCTGACGCAACCCTGCCACCACACCCTTTAGTCCCGGTTGGTAACACAAACCGAGACTAGAGGTTCCTAATAAACTGGGACTAAAGCCTAGCATCATGAGCCGGGACTAGTTGCAGCATTAGTCCTGGTTCAAAAACCAACCGGGACTAATGCTTTGAACCAAAGGCCTATTTTATACTAGTGGAAGGTCGTGTACATCGACACTGTTACCTCCATGATGATGTATGAATAGTCCACCAGAGTCCTACGAGTCCATAACTAGTACCTATATGGCTTTCTCTCTCTCTTTGATCTTCAATACCATGTTCACCACGATTCCGACATTGGTCTATCCGATGTAATCCTCTTTTGTGGTGTGTTTGTTGGGATCTGAATTGTGGGTTTATGATCAGATTATTCAATGAAAGTAACGGAATCTTTTCTGAATTCTATTATGCATCATTATTATAGCTTTGTATTTCTCTACGATCTTTCACTTTGGTTTGGACAACTAGATTGATTTATCTTCAATGGGAGTGGTGCATTGTAATGGGTTCAATCTTGCAATGCTTTATATCTAGTGACAGAAAGGGACACGACACATGTTTGTATTCTTGTCATTAAGGATAAAACAATGGGGTTCGAACATATTGCGTGTCTTACTTTGTCTACATGATGTCACCTTGCTCCAAGCATTACTTTGTTTTTCATGAACGTAATACCTAGAGAGGCAAGCATAGAAGAGCTCTTGAAGTGGTGTAATAGTAGTAGATGCAGTATCATTTCGTTTTACTTGTTCATGGACGTGATGCCTATATGCATGATCATTGCCATTATTAACAGGAAATAACTACTCCCTAACTTCCTAAATATAAGTATTTTTAGAGATTTCACTAGGGGACTACATACAGAGCAAAATGAGTGAATCTACATTCTAAAGTATGCCTATATACATCTGTATGTAGTCTTCTAGTGAAACCTCTTAAAAGACTTATATTTAGGAACGAAGGGAGTATGTGTTATTCTGTCAATTGCCCAATAGTAATTTGTTTACCCACTGTATGCTATGTTCAAGAGAGAAACCTCTAGCGAAAACTATGGCCCCCGGGTCTACCTAAGCATATTTACTAAAACCAGAAAAATACAATGTTGCCTTTCATTATTTGCATTTACTTTTTATATTTGTATTATATATCTCTATCAAGATTTAATCCTTGCAAGTAATGAGTTCAAGGGGCTTGACAACACTCTTGCACACGTTGAGTGCAAGTCTTTGGTTTTGTGCATGTAGGTGTTGAAGGGAGTTTGCGTGAGTATCGTATTGGCTTGATAACCTCGGTTCTCACTAAGAGAAATACTTATCTTTACTATACCACATCACCCCTCCTCTTTGGAGAAAAAACCAACGCAGTTTTCAAGTAGCATGCAGTCATTTCCCTCCCCACAAGCTTCATATTTTATATTCTCTCCCCCATGCATCATGTGCTAGCTCCGCCACTGAACAATCATACTTTGAATCAGACCTATTTTTGTCCTACTGTAAGCATACTTCCCATTCAGAGTTTTGGATTATCAAGGAACACTTCATGATTTTGTTCTAGCATTTTTAACTATTAACTACTTATACTATAGGACTAAGAAAGAAAGAGATTCTAATGCAAAATATAGAGAACTAATAAAACAAAGAAATAATATTGTAACACTTCTCACATTGCCTTTTTTCTATAGAAATCAGTGTAGTGAAGTTAGCAGGTGTGTCATCTAAAGTTCGTCTTTTGGTCCCTAGAACTTCTATTTGTTCATTGATATACTCCCATGGTTGGAACCAGAAACCTCCTTTTCATTTAGAAGTTTCTCCCATCTCTCTTCAACATATTAATAGCCTCTAGACAGTCGGACTCAATATCGATGGGAAGGTTACTCCATTGTAAAACCAACGAGATCCCTTCATGAATAGAAAGCTCTTCAGATTCCTAGAAATCATCATAGTCTGCTAGGTGTCTACAAGGGTAGAAAATTATCTTACCAAGGTGGTCTCCCAGAACCATACCCGTCCCTGCAACTCCATCAAGGATCGAGCCATTTGTGTTGAGTTTCACATGACGTTGGCTTGGAGGCAGCCAAGCGACGCCACCAGGCGCAGTGTTATCACGTGCTTGTTGAATCAACAGAAAGATAGGGGTTGCAATCATCTTCCCTTTAACAAAATATGTGTTGGGGTGTAGCTTCAAAGTTGTTAGTGAGTCCAAGTAGCTCAACAAGAATTGAATTAAAACATTAATGGCTGGATCTGGCTTTGCATGCACTATTTCATTTTTCACATGGCAAACTCTCAAACATGTTCTAAAGCATCTCACAACTGTTGCAGTAAATAGTCATCATGATCTTCTATGTTTGATAGAGGTGGAAACTCCCAAACATGTGACATCGCCATTCAAAGACGCTTGGAGTAACACAAGAATAGAGAACGTGTAATACGTCTTCCTCCTCTGTGCCACACACCAGGCATAGGGCATGTACCTCCAGAGCTCTATGCTTCTTGTTAGACCACGTAGCTAGTGAGTTTGTCGCGACTCTCCATGCGTAGGAGAGAAACTTCAACGGACTTCGACATGACCATATTTTCTTCCATACATCCCATCTGCCATCCGGTGCACTCCTAGATGATGGTATCAATGAAATATTATCCGCTATAGCTAGCTAGTAGCCACTCCAAACTGAAAGAGACCATTTTTATCTGGACCCCATGCTAGAAAATCTTCACCAATGCAAGGTGATGAGTGAATATTAAGAATAGAACGAAAATCTACAGGCAGAAAATGTTGGTTCACATGTGCCACGTCCTAATTGCCACTGTGATCAAGAAGCTCAAACACCCATTTGTAGCGACATCTAGATTGCTTGGATAACATAGTGCCCGTCGTGTCACAAACAATCCAACGTCATGTCAGATCCATACCTTTTTCCATTAGCAATTCGGCATATCAACCATTTCTTCATAAGCTCATGGCCATGACAAACAACTTGCAAGGTAGATGAGGGGTTTCCTACAAATATTGTATCCTCAAGCCTCTCGCTCGGATAATACTTGGCTTTGAGTAATGTTGCACACAAACTCTATGGATATACAAGGACTCTCCAAGTTTGTCTCACCAATAATGCTTGATTAAACACACGAAAATCTCTAAACCCGAGCCCTCCTTGTGATTCTTGCATCTTCATTTTTCCCAAGCATATCAATGAGTTTTACTCTTACCTTTTCTGTTGGAAATATGCCCTAGAGGCAATAATAAAGTGGTTATTATTATATTTCCTAGTTCATGATAATTGTCTATTATTCATGCTATAATTGTATTAACCGGAAACCATAATACATGTGTCAATACATAGACCACAACATGTCCCTAGTGAGCCACTAGTTGGCTAGCTCGTTGATCAATAGATTGTCATGGTTTCGTGATCATGGACATTGTATGTCATTGGTAACGGGATCACATCATTAGGAGAATGATGTGGTGGACAAGACCCAATCCTAAGCATAGCATTAGATTGTATTGTTCGTCTAAGAAATCCTTCATAATGTCAAGTATCATTTCCTTAGACCATGAGATTGTGCAACTCCCGGATACCGTAGGAGTGCTTTGGGTGTATCAAACGCCGCAACATAACTGGGTGATTATAAAGGTGATTACAGGTATCTCTGAAAGTGTGTGTTGGGTTGGCACGAATCGAGGCTGGGATTTGTCGCTCCATGTGACAGAGAGGTATCTCTGGGCCCACATGGTAATGCATGATCGTAATGAGCTCAATGTGACTAAGGAGTTAGCCACGGGATGATGTGTTACGAAACGAGTAAACAGACTTGCGGGTAACGAGATTGAACAAGGTATAGGGTTACCGACGATCGAATCTCGGGCAAGTGTCATACCGGTAGACAAAGGGAATTGCATACGGGATTGATTGAATCCCCAACATCGTGGTTCATTCGATGAGATCATTGTGGAACATGCGGGAACCAACATGGATATCCAGACCCCATTGTTGGTTATTGATCGGAGAGGTGTCTCGGTCAAGTCTCCATGGTTCCCGAACCCATAGGGTCTACACACTTAAGGTTCGATGATGCTTGAGTTGTAATGGGAATAGCATGTGGTTACCAAAGGTTGTCCGGAGTCCCGGATGAGACCCCGGATGTCACGAGGAGCTCCGGAATGGCCCGAAGGTAAAGATTCATATATAGGAAGTGGAGCTTGATCGCCGGAAATGTTTTGGGAATCGTCGGTATTGTACCGGGACCACCGGCAGGGTCCCGGGGGTCCACCGGGTGGGGCTACCAGCCCCGAAGGGCCACGTGGGCCAAAAGTGGATGGGAACCAGCCCCTAGGTGGGCTGGTGCGCCGCCCATCTTGGCCCAAGGCGCACAAGGGGGCTAAGGGGGTCAACCCATCTCCCACTTCTTGCACGCAAACACCATTTGGAGACATTCAAATCACGGACAGCGAGAGCTCTTGCACCTTTATGTTCTTACTTTGCTAAACTCAATACTAGATATTAACTCTTGCTTGTTATTGTCTTGACTTGAATTGCATATCTTACTTGCTTTACTTTGAAGTTCTTATATGTGTGTTAGCATGTCACCACAGAAATTATTGTGTTATCATTTATCTAATCGAGGACGAGCAGAAATTAAGCTTGGGGATGTTTATACGTCCGAAACGTATCTATAATTTCTACTTGTTCCATGATCTTTTGGGTGCAGTGTTATATGTTTTGCTACACTTTTATATCATTTTACACATATTTGGACTAACCTACTAACTCACTGCACCCAGTGCCAGTTTCTCTCTGCTGATGTCTATTTTGCAGGGGATTTTACCCAATTTTCCGAAGCCCGAAAAATTTCAGGAAAAATATATAAAAAATCAGCGTAACAGAAGCTTCGAGATCACCAAAGATGGGACAGATGGGGCCAGGGGCCGCCCAGGTGATCTGTTGGCGCCGCCTAACCCCTCGCTGCGCCACGAGGCCGCCTGGGTGGGCCCCACCTCCTCCGGTGCCCTCCTTTGGCCTATATTTAGAGTCCCTAGAGGAAACCCTTCCACAACTTCCAGAATCGCGAATTTCTCCATCGTTCCGCCGTCGCAGTGCTTCCGAGATCGGGAGCGTCAGGAGACCTCTTCCCGGCACCCTATCGGAGGGAGGATTGATCTCCGGGAGCTTCTCCACCGCCATGGACACTTCCCTTACCTGTCGTGAGTACTCCTCCTTGGACCATGGGTCCATGACTAGTAGCTATGTAATGTCTTCTCTCCAATCTTGTGCTTCAATGGTTAGTCCTTGTGGGCTGCCCTACATGATCAAGGCATCTATGTAATTCTCTTGCTATTGCTATGCTCGGTTTGTTGGGATCCAATGGATTATGAGATTATGTTCACATTGTTATGATTTATATATTTGATTATCCTTTTATATTATGTTCCTTAGTGATTCATGCATGTTCTCCGTTGCTATTTATTGCTTTGGACGAGTAGTAGATTGTAACTCCAAGAGGGAGCGTTATGCATGATTGTGGGTTCATGCCCCTCGATGTCTAGCTTGAGACAGAAACATGAGACTAGGGGATGTGATGTTGCCACCAGGGAGAAAATAACGGTGCTTGTGACCACGGTTGCAAGGATTGTTTACCTTACGCATAGTTTGTTAATGTAGTTGTCCGTTGCTTTGAGTTTACACTTTGGGTGGAGCTCACAACTTAATACCGGCGAGATGTTCTAGATAGATATCTCAAGGCGAATGATTAGTAAGTAGATGCTAATGAATAAACGATCTACTTGTCTTGGCGTACTGCCCATTACTATTGAACCTCTAAATATCAAGTAGCATAATTAGCATTGCGGTGTGTTCATAATTCTGTCAATTGCCCAACTGTAATTTGTTTACCCAAGCATAGTTGTTTATCATCTTTTGGGAGAGAGTTATCACTAGTGAACATCATGTGACTCCGGTCCATATCATCATCATTGTTTACACCTCCATCATTTACCGTTTTCATTTACTTTTCCGTTGCAATCACTATTACTTTCCCGCTTGTGTTTTGATACTTTGCAAACTACAAGGCCGGAGAGATTGACAACCTCTCTGTACTCGTTGGGAGCAAAGTTATTTGTTGTGTGTGCAGGTCCACGTCTTCTGCTAGCGCCAGGGTGGAAGACACCTACTTGTTGATCCTAGGAGTCCTCCTGGTTCGATAAACCTTACAGTTCCCGTGTGAGGGAAAACTTGCTGCTGACTACATCTCAACCTTCCACTTGGGGTAACCAACGAGGTGCGAGAAGTATATACATCATCTCGTCATCAAGCAAAGTTTTCTGGCGCCGTTGCCGGGGACTCCAGTCTTCAAGATAGGGGAGTTGCATGATATCCTTTACCTTTGCTTTTTAGTCTTGTTAGTTTGCTTTTTAGTTTTTGTTTTTGAGTCTTATACCAAAAACCACCAAAAAATTAGTTACTTTGCTTTTTGTTGTCAAGCATGTTAAGGTTTGATGCTTGGAAGAAATCTGAGGTCCTAGACTTCCATCAAAGGAATGGAGAAAATATGAAGGAAGCATGGGATAGAATTTCTGAAGCACACAACAGAATTATGCCTTGGATACCTATCAAAATTGTGCTTAGAAATTTTTATCACGGTCTCTTTATATGGTGCATAGACTCTCTTGATATTATATCCAAAGGAGATTTTTTAGAGTGTGATGAGTCAAGAGCTCTTGATATTATACATGGTCTATCTAATAATCTTGTTTACAATCATGGTTATGACACTATTATAGATAGACTTGCTACCATTGAAAAGAAAATAGATGCTCTTGACTTAAGAGAAAGAGAGAAACCCATGGTTGATAAGGAACAGATTTTGAAAATAGATGATGAATGGGAACCTTTTGTTACAATTAGCATCTCTAACCAAGACTTCCTTGCTTATTGTGATATTGGATCCATGGTTTCTACAATGTCAAAATTTGTTTATGATTCTCTCTGGTTAGACATGGAAAAATTTTCATCTTATCATGAACATGCTAATGGTGATATTTCTGAAATCCAGGGAAAGGTAAAAGATGTCCAGGTTACATTCTCTAAAAGGAATGCAACGGTTGATGTCTTCATCATGCACCCCAACAAAGGGAATATAGTGTTTGGAAGGGACTTCCTCCGAGCCATGAGAGGCTTCATTGATATAGGTAAAGGACACATACGCTTACGTGGGAAAGCGAAAGGTACGTACCCATTCCCTAGGAAAAATAAGTATGAACTTGTTGAGGATCCGTTTGAAGGTTTTTATAATTTCGATGACCTCGGAGAATCTTGATCCTCATTCTTGCATTATGCCTAGCTCAAAGGCATAAAAGAAGGCGCTTGTTGGGAGGCAACCCAATTTGTTTTTACTTTCAGTTTTAGAGGTCTTGATTCTTTTTACTACTGTAGAAACATCATTGTATCTTTATTTTTAAGCTTTCTGCCAAGTTATAGCCTCCGATTGCAAGAAAGTTCAAAATTTGTGACATGTTGTCCACAAACAGATTCTGTCTGCCTGACGGAAAAATTCGCCAAACATCACCAGATGATATTTTTGATCTGAATATTTTGGCAGCATGTTATATATAATTTCATTTCCGTCATCTATTCTGAGTTTTTTTATTTGAGTTGCAGAAGTGCCCCAAAAAAATTATTTATTACCTGTTGTTCTGTTTTTCATAGATTCTGCCATGTTTTGTGTTTCCATTGTTTTGCAAATCCTAAGCTTACTTTTTATTTGCAGAAACCTTTTGGAAATCATAACAAGTAGTAGATTTTCATTAAAATCTTTATTTCCAACAGGTAATGAATTCTTTTATTAAGGTACTACCCACTCTAATCAGCTTATGATGAGTTTCGTATGAAGGGAGTTTTGAAGTCTGCGATGGGAGATGATGAAAGAAGATACATGAGTGTCAAGCGCTCAAGCTTGGGGATGCCCCCATGCACCCCAAAAAATATTCAAGGAGACTCAAGCGTCTAAGCTTGGGGATGCCCCTGTGCATCCCCTTCTCTATCAACAATCATCAGTTCGTCCATCTCCATGCTATATTTTTATCACTTCATATGTTATGTGCTATGCTTGGAGCGTCCCGCTCTTTAATTTTTAGTTTGTTTTAGTTTTTCTTGCTGTTCATAACAAGTCGGAACCTAGCCTACCTTGTTTGGGAGAGAGACACGCTCCATTTCACTCTAGAACACAACATAGGTTTTCATGCTTATTCTTTTTGTGTGTTCTTCATCTTTCCATAGCTACTATCATGCTTAGCTCTTAGTTTTCATGCTTATCTTTTAAGAGCTTTTATTTAGGTTTCTTTTGGAACTTTCTTGAGTTATCATGCTTATCTTGTTTAGAGAGTTGGCTCGTTGCACTGAGTTGTGTGTCTTGCATGAGTAGGTAATTAAGATTGCTATTTAAGTATAGTAGTAACCTGCAATAGTTTTGAGGTATTGATTTGAGTAATGTTCGGACTATTGGTGCCAAGAGCTTGAGCCTATTAGTGATAGGTGTCGTATTTTGGGAAATCCGTGTGTTTTTCAAAAACTAAAATTAATTGAGAACTCTAGCTACTAAATTGATAGCTAACCTCTCGAGGGGTTGGAATATATAGAGTACCCTCACGTTACCATGAGTCCAGGATGCGCAAGGATAACCAAACCCCCGAACACTCCTCCTCGGCGGTACTTGTCTCTTTGTGAATTTCCTAACTAGATAGAGAGTTACCAATAATAAATGTATGAGTTCTTCGGACTAATGTGAGTATTTGAATGTTGGCACTTCCAGCATCCATATTTTGCTAGCCTGTTCGGTACCGTGCATTGCCCTTTCTCACATTGAGAGTTGGTGCAAACTCCGCCGGTGCATCCAAACCCATGACATGATACGCTCTGTCATACATAAGCCTCATTATATCTTTCCTCAAAACAGCCACCATACCTACCTATTAAGGCATTTCCATAGCCTTTCCGAGATACATTGCCATGCAACATCCACCATCTCATGACTTGATCTTCATGTCATACATGATTTTGCTTGATCGTAGAGCCGCATGATAGTTGGGCCTTGCCCCAATTATTGCTACATGATGCCCTAGTATCATTGCATATCCTGCTACACTGGCAGAGGCATACATTTGCATACATCATGATAGTTTTCACTTGTCTTTATGTTGAGTACTTCTTATAAAGTGTGATGATCTTCTTTTTATTCATGTAAAACATAGAGTGTTGTCCTTAAGTGAGGAAAAGATCCCAAAGAGGACAAACAAAAGATCCCAAAGAGGACAAATGAGAGATAAAAAGAAAGAGCCAAAGAAGCCACAAAAAATAAAATAAAGTAAAAAAAGCGAGAAGGGGGCAACACTACTATTCCTTTGAAAGATCCACACTCGTACTCCATTGCTATATTTCTACTACATAGAAATTATCATTCATGCATAACTATGTGGGGACCCTTACACTATAGAACTTGGTTTGCACATTCCAATGATGAGCCTCCTCAAATGAGCTCTAGGTCTTCATGAGCAAACAAGTTGGATGCACCCCCACTAGTTCCATTGGAGAGCTTACCATAGCTCATATGTGCATCCGTTACATGGCAATCCCTACTCCTCACATCATATCTATCATTTGGCTTTCTCTCGCCTATGATTTTCCTCATTGATGTGAGCCTATCACACCTTTTTGTCTTCCTTCCCCATCATTATTCTATTTTTCATCCTAAGTGCCAACATATCTTGCTTACGCTCATCCATTGCATGAGTGCTCAAAGTCGAAAGGGAGAGGATCATTTTGACTTGTGCCTAACTAGTGGTCTGGGGATGAGTCAAAATAAGATTCCGAAGGAGACCAAGTGTGAAATTTTAGTAGATTGAGTTCTCAATTAAAAAATATTTTATGATCTCAACCCAACTCCCACTTCTTGCGCGCAAACACCATTTGGAGACATGCGAGTCACGGACAGCGAGAGCTCTTGCACCTTTATGTTCTTACTTTGCTAAACTCAATACTAGATATAAACTCTTTCTTGTTATTGTCTTGACTTGAATTGCATATATTACTTGCTTTACTTTGAAGTTCTTATATGTGTGTTAGCATGTCACCACATAAATTATTGTGTTATCATTTATCTACTCGAGGACGAGCAGAAATTAAGCTTGGGGATGTTGATATGTCCGAAACGTATCTATAATTTCTGCTTGTTCCATGATCTTTTGGGTGCATTGTTATATGTTTTGCTACACTTTTATATCATTTTACACATATTTGGACTAACCTAGTAACTCACTGCACCCAGTGCCATTTTCTCTCTGCTGATGTCTATTTTGCACGGGATTTTACCCAATTTTCCGAAGCCCAAAAAATTCCAGGAAAAATATATAAAAAATCAGCGTAACGGAAGTTTCGAGATCACCAAAGATGGGACACAGGGGGCCAGGGGCCACCCAGGGGACCTGTTGGCGCCGCCTACCCCCTCGCCGCACCACGAGGCCGCCTGGGTGGGCCCCACCTCCTCCGGTGCCCTCCTTTGGCCTATATTTAGAATCCCTAGACCAAACCCTTCCACAACTTCCAGAATCGCGAATTTCTCCATCGCTCCGCCGTCGCAGTGCTTCCGAGATCGGGAGCGTCAGGAGACCTCTTCCCGGCACCCTGTCGGAGGGAGGATTGACCTCCGGGAGCTTCTCCTCTCCCATGGACGCTTCCCGGACCTGCCGTCAGTAGCTATGTGATGTCTTCTCTCCAATCTTGTGCTTCAATGGTTAGTCCTTGTGAGCTGCCCTACATGATCAAGGCATCTATGTAATTCTCTTGCTATTTCTATGCTCGGATAGTTGGGATCCGATGGATTATGAGATTATGTTTAGATTGTTATGAGTTATATACTGGATTATCCTTTTATATTATGTTCCTTAGTGATTCATGCATGTTCTCTGTTGCTATTTATTGCTTTGGCCGAGTAGTAGATTGTAACTCCAAGAGGGAGCGTTATGCATGACTCTGGGTTCATGCCCCTCGATGTCTAGCTTGAGTGACAGAAACATGAGACTAGGGATGTGTTGTTGCCACCAGGGAGAAAACAACGGTGCTTGTGACCACGGTTGCAAGGATTGTTTACCTTACGCATAGTTCGTTAATGCAGTTGTTCGTTGCTTCGAGTTTACACTTTGGGTGGCGCTCGCAACTTAATACCGGCGATATGTTCTGGATAGATATCTTAAGGTGGATGATTAGTAAGTAGATGTTGATGAATAAACAGTCTACTTGTCTTGGTGTACTGCCCATTACTATTGAACACTCTAACTATCAAGTAGCATAATTAGCATTGTGGTGCGTTCATAGTTCTGTCAATTGCCCAACTATAATTTGTTTACCCAAGCATAGTTGTTTATCGTCTTTTGGGAGAGAGACATCACTAGTGAACATCATGTGACCCCTGTCCATATCATCATCATTGTTTACACCTCCATCATTTACCGTTTTCATTTACTTTTCCTTTGCAATCACTATTACTTTCCCGCTTGTGTTTTGATCCTTTGAAAACTACAAGGCCGGAGAGATTGGCAACCTCTCTGTACTCGTTGGGAGCAAAGTTATTTGTTGTGTGTGTAGGTCCACGTGTTCTGCTAGCGGCAGGGTGGAATACACCTACTTGTTGATCCTAAAAGTCCTCCTGCTTCGATAAACCTTACAGTTCCCGTGTGAGGGAAAACTTGCTACTAACTACATCTCAACCTTCCACTTGGGGTAACCAACGAGGTGCAAGAAGTATATAAATCATCTCGTCATCACCTCTCCTCTCTCCTTGCTGGATCAAGGTGAAGGAGACGTCACCGGGCTGCACGTGTATTGAACGCGGAGGCACCGTTGTTCGGCGCTTAGATTGGAATCTTCCGCGATTTGAATTGCTATGAGTACGACTCCATGAACCGCGCTCATAGTAACGCTTCCGCTTAGCGATCTTCAAATGTATGAAGATGCTATACCCCATTGATCGTTGCTAGTTTCACCTAGATAGATCCTTGTGTGACGTAGGAATTTTTTTGAATTACTACTACGTTCCCCAACAGTGGCATCTGAGCCAGGTTCTATGCGTAGATTCTATGCACGAGTAGAACACAAAAGTTGTGGGCGATGATTTTGGCAATTGCTTGCTGATACATCTCCAACTTATCTATAATTTTTTATGGTTCCATGCTAATATCTTGTCAAACTTTGGATGTTTTGTATGCCTTTTATATCTTTTTTGGGACTAACTTATTAACTCAGTGCCAAGTGCCAGTTCCTGTTTTTTCCATGTTTTTGACCCTTTTCACAGGAGGATTTTAAACAGAGTCCAAACGGAACAAAACTTCCAAAAAGATTTTTTCCGAAACAGAAGAAGATCGGGAAGCTTGAGAACCAAGGCAAGGCGTCTCCAGGGACCCCACAAGCCACCTAGCTGCGGCCAGGGGGGCCGCGCCTCCTAGGCTTGTGGGCTCCCTGGGCCTCCCCTGCCCTAGGTCTTTCTCCTATATATTCTCATAAATTCCAGAAAAAAACTCAGGAGATCATGGAAAGTACTTTTCCGCCGCCGCAAGCTTCTGTCTCGACAAGATCCCATCTGGGGCACGTTCTGGTGCGCTGCCGGAGGGGGAATTCAGATACGGAAGGCTTCTTCATCAACACCATGACCTCTCCGATGATGCGTGAGTAGTTCACCATAGACCTACGGGTCCATAGCAAGTAGCTAGATGACTTCTTCTCTCTCTTGGATCTTCAATACAAAGTTCTCCATGATCTTCATGGAGATCTATCCGATGTAATCTTCTTTTGTGGTGTGTTTGTCGAGATCCGATTAGTTGTGGATTTATGATCAGATTATTATGAATCTTATTTGATTTTCTTCTGATCTCTCTTATGCATGATTTCATATCCTTGTAATTCTCTTCGAGTTGTGGGTTTTGTTTGGCCAACTAGATCTATGATTCTTGCAATGGAAAAGTGCTTGGTTTTGGGTTCATACCGTGCGGTGACCTCACCCAGTGATAGAAGGGGCAGCGAGGCACGCACCGTGTTGTTGCCATCAAGGGTAAAAAGATGGGGTTTTCATCATTGGTTTGAGATTATCCCTCTACATCATGCCACCTTTCTTAAAGCGTTACTCTGTTCGTCATGAACTCAATACACTAGATGCATGCTGGATAGCGGTCGATGTGTGGAGTAATAGTAGTAGATGCAGAAAGTATCGGTCTACTTGTCTCGGACGTGATGCCTATATGTATGATCATTGCCTTAGATATCGTCATGAATTTGCGCGGTTCTATCAATTGCTCAACAGTAATTTGTTCACCCACCGTAATATTTGCTATTTTGAGAGAAGCCTCTAGTGAACACTATGGCCCCCGGGTCTACTTCACACCATATTTTCAGCCTTACTCTTTTACTTCGTTGCACTTTCCGCCTTTAGATCTCACTTTGCAATCAATCTTGAAGGGATTGACAACCCCTTTATAGCGTTGGGTGCAAGCTCGTTTGTGTTTGCGCAGTTACTCTGGACTTGACGAGATTATCCTACCGGATTGATACCTTGGTTCTCAAACTGAAGGAAATACTTACTCCTCCTATGCTGCACCACCCTTTCCTCTTCAAGGGAAAAACCAACGCAAGCCCAGCCTCCGTCAACTTGTCAATCTCCGGCACTGTTGTCTGTTGCCGCAGCAAAAGAATTTCTGGCGCCGTTGCCGGGGAGGATCAAGTCAAGAACTCATCCAAGTAAGTGTCGCAAACTCATCTCTTGCATTTACTTTCTTTTGACTCTCGTTTTCCTCTCCCCCACTTCTGAAAAAACAAAAGTGTACAAAAAAATATTTGCCTTTTTGTTCGCCCTTTTCTCTCGCTTGCTCTTTGTTCGCTTGTGTGCTTGCTTGCTTGTTGAAGTCACCATGGCTGAAAACACCAAACTTTGTGACTTCTTGAATACTAATAATTATGATTTTATTAGTACTCCGATTGCTCCCTCCACTAGTGCGGAGTCATACGAAATCAATGCAGCTTTGCTGAATCTTGTTATGAAAGAGCAATTCTCCGGCCTTCCAAGTGAAGATGTCGCATCCCATCTTAATACCTTCATTGAGCTTTGTGATATGCAAAAGAAGAAAGATGTGGATAATGATGTGATTAAATTGAAGGTTTTTCCTTTCTTGTTGCGAGATCGAGCAAAAACTTGGTTTTCGTCTTTGCCCAAATATAGTATCGATTCTTGCGATAAGTGCAAAGATGCTTATATATCCAAGTATTTTCCGCTGGCTAGTGTTATCTCTCTCCGTAATGATATCATGAATCTTAAGAAACTTGATCATGAACATGTTGCACAATCTTGGGAGACAATGAAATTGATGATTAGAAATTGTCCCGCTCATGGCTTGAGTCTTTGGATGATTATACAAATCTTCTACGCTGGCTTGAATTTTGCTTCTAGAAATATCTTGGACTCTGCCTCAGGTGGAACGTTCATGGAAATCACGTTAGGAGAAGCCACAAAACTACTAGACAATATTATGACGAACTACTCTCAGTGGCACACTGAAAGGTCACCCACTAGTAAGAAGGTACACGCTATAGAAGAAATTAAGTCGTTGAGTGCTAAGATGGATGAGTTAATGAATTTGGTTGCTAGTAGAATGCTCCTTTAGATCCTAATGATATGCCCTTGTCTTCCTTGATTGAGAGTAGCAACGCTAGCTTCGACGTTAATTTTGTTGGTAGGAATAATTTTGGCAACAACAATGCTTTTAGATGAAACTATGTTCCTAGGCCTTTTCCTAGTAACTCCTCTAATAACTTTGGCAACTCCTACAACAATACTCATGGAAATTACAATAGATTACCCTCTGATCTAGAGAGTAATATTAAAGAGTTTATTAACTCGCAAAAGATTTTCAATGCGTCCATAGAGGAAAAACTACTCAAAATTGACGATTTGGCTAAGAGCGTTGATAGAATGTCTAGTGATATTGATGCTTTGAAAGTTAGATGTGCTCCTCCCAAGATCAATATGGATGAAACTTTGAAAGTTATGCGTGTTTCCATGAGTGAGAGAAAAGAAAGAACCGTCCAAATTCGTGCTAGACATGAATGGCTTAAAAAGGCGTGTTCTCGTGATAAGAATCACGAAGATCTTAAAGTGCTTGGTGTGACTCCCATTGAATCTTTGTTTTCTTGTGTCAAACCTAATGATGATGGGGCTGCATATGAATCCACTTTGGTTGAAAAACACCCTAACGATTCGGAGTCCATCTAGCTTGATGCTAAAAGCATTGAAAGTGGAGTCGAAGATATTAAAACTTTGAGTAGTAATGAAATTACTACTACGGATTTCAAGGAATTCAATTACGATAGTTGCTCCTTGATTGAATGCATTTCCTTGATGCAATCCAAGTTAAACTCTCCACATGCTTATAGCCAAAACAAGGCCTTTACCAATCATATCGTCGAAGCTATGATAAAATCTCTTGAAGAGAAACTTGGATTGGAAGTCTCTATCCCTAGAAATCTTCATGATGAGTGGGAACCTACTATCAAGATCAAAATCAAAAACTATGAATGCAATGCTTTGTGTGATTTCGGTGCTAGTGTTTCCGCGATTCCAAAATCTTTATGTGATGTTCTGGGTTTTAATGAGATTGAAGAGTGTTCTCTTAATTTGCGTCTTGCAGATTCTACTGTCAAGAAACCCATGGGAAGGATCAACGATGTTCTTATTATTGCAAATAGGAACAATGTACCCGTGGATTTCATTGTGCTTGACATTGATTGCAATCCTACATGCCCTATTATTCTTGGTAGACCTTTCCTAAGGACTATCGGTGCTATCATCGATATGACGGAAGGGAATATTAGCTTTCAATTTCCTTTAAAGAAGTGCATGGGGCACTTTCCTAAAAAGAAAATAAGATTACCTTATGAATCCATGATGAGGGCCACTTATGGTTTGAGCACCAAAGACGACGATACGTGATTCTATCGCTTTTTGCCTAGCTAACGGCGTTAAAAAAGAGCGCTTGTTGGGAGGCAACCCAATGAATTTATCTTTTTCTTTCTATTTTGTTGCGTCCACATCATCATAATTCTGTTATGATTGTGCCTTTTGTGTTTCTTTTTGTGTTTGAGCCAAGCAAAACCTTTATGACTAGTCTTGGTGATGGTTGTTTGATCCAGCTGGAAAAAGACAGAAACTTTTCGCTCACGAGATGATTTTTCATTTTTACTCAAAAAGAGATTTTGAGTTGATTCTTTTTGCTTCTGGTTGATATGCCTTTTTCCCAGGACTCGTGATGTTTCTGAATTTTTGAGGTACCAGAAGTATACGAAGTATACAGATTCCTACAGATTGGTCTGTTTTTGACAGATTCTGTTTTTGTTGAGTTGGTTGCTTGTTTTGATGAAACTATGGATAGTATCGGGGGGTACTAACCATGGAAAATTGAGAATACAGTAGCCCAACACCAATATAAATAGAAATCAAGATTTCTATAGTACCTAAAGGGGTGGTAGTTTGTTTTCTTGTGCTAATGATATCACGAGTTTCTGTTTAAATTTTGTGTTGTGAAGTTTTCAAGTTTTGGGTGATGTTCTCATGGACAAAGAGATAAGGAGTGGAAAGAGCTCAAGCTTGGGGATGCCCAAGTCATCCCAAGCCAAATTCAAGGACACCAAAAAGCCTAAGCTTGGGGATGCCCCGGGAAGGCATTCCCTCTTTCGTCTTCAATCCATCGGTAACATTACTTGGAGCTATATTTTTATTCACCACATGACATGTGTTTTGCTTGGAGCGTCTTGTATCGTAGGAGTCTATTCTTTTTGTTGTGTCACAATCATCCTTGATGCACACCTTTTTGAGAGAGAGAGACATGCACTCATCGTGAATTTGCTAGAATGCTCATCGTGCTTCACTTATATCTTTTGAGCTAGATAATTTTGCTCTTTGTTCTTCACTTAGATCTTTTAGAGCACAGCGGTGCGTGACTTGGTAGTTGTCTTATGCTATGAAAGTAGTCCCAAAGGTGATAGGTACCCAAAGAGGATACAAAAACCTCCATCTTCATGTGCATTGAGTAGAAAGAGAAGTCTTGATTCCTCTCAATTAGTTTTGAGACTTGGATTTGGTAATATCAAGAGTTATGTTAGTAGGGTGTTGTGAATCTAGAAATACTTGTGTTGAAGTTAGTGATTCCTGTAGCATGCACATATGGTGAACCGCTATGTTAGGAAGTCAGAGCATAATTTATCTATTGATTGTCATCCTTTGTGTTGAGGTCGAGATCGCGCAATGGTTAACACCTACCAACCCTTCCCCTAGGAGTATGCGTTTAGCACTTTGTTTCGATTACTAATAAAAACTTTCGCAACAAGTATGTGAGTTCTTCATGACTAATGTGAGTCCATTGTATAGATGCACTTTTACCTTCCACCATTTCTAGCCTCTCTAGTGCCGCGCAATTTTCGTCGGTATACAAACCCACCATATGCCTTCCTCAAAACAGCCACCATACCTACCTACTATGGCATTTTCATAGCCATTCCGAGATATATTTCCATGCAACTCCCACCGTTCCGTCTCATGACTTGTGTCGTCACTATCATATTGCCATTGCATGATCGTAAGATAGCTAGCGAGATGTTTCAACGTCTTATGCCAAGCTAGACCGTTGCACATCTTGTTACACTGCCGGAGGCATTTCCTATAGAGTCGTCATCGTTCTAAGCTTTGAGCTGTGAGTAAATAAAAGTGTGATGATCATCATTATTACAACATTGTCCCATGTGAGTAAATGAAAAAAAGAGGCCAAAGAGCCCAAATAAAAAAATAAAAAAAGAGGCCAAAGAGCCCAAATAAAAAAAAGAGAAGAGAGAAAAAGAGAGAAGGTACAATGCTACTATCTTTTTCCACACTTGTGCTTCATAATAGCACCATGTTCTTCATGATTGAGAGTCTCTCGTTTTGTCACCACCATATACTAGTGGGAATCTTTATTATAACTTGGCTTGTATATTCCAATGATGGGCTTCCTCAAAATTGCCCTAGGTCTTCGTGAGCAAGCAAGTTGGATGCACACCCACTAGTTTCCCTTGAACTTTCACATACTTATAGCTCTAGTGCATCTCTTGTATGGCAATCCCTACTCATTCACATTGATATCTATTAATGGGCAACTCCATGGCCTATTGATACGCCGAGTCAATGTGACCATCTCCTCCTTTTTGTCTCACAACCACCACCACACTCTATTCCACTTTTAGTGCTATATCCATGGCTCGCGCTCATGTATTGCGTGATAGTTATAAAAGGTTTGAGAAAGTAAGAGTGCAAAAACAATTACCTGGCCAATTCCGGGGTTGTGCCTTATTTACATTAGTTGTGTGAGGATGATGGAGCAAAGCCAGACTATATGATTTTGTAGGGATAACTTTCCTTGGCCTTATTATTTTGAAAGTTCATGATTACCTTGCTAGTTTGCTTGAAGTTTTATTGTTTTCATGTCAATAGCAAACTATTGTTTTGAATCTTACGGATCTGAACATTCATATCACATGAAACAAGTTGCAAAGGACAACTATGCTAGGTACCATTCCACATCAAAAATTAAGTCTTTATCACTTCCCTACTCGAGGACGAGCATGAGTTAAGCTTGGGGATGCTTGACACGTCTCCAACGTATCTATAATTTTTGATGGTTCCATGCTAATATCTTGTCAAACTTTGGATGTTTTGTATGCCTTTTATATCTTTTTTTGGACTAACTTATTAACTCAGTGCCAAATGTCAGTTCCTGTTTTTTCCATGTTTTTGACCCTTTTCAGAGGAGGACTTTAAATGGAGTCCAAACGGAACAAAACTTCCAAAAAGATTTTTTCTGAAACAGAAGAAGATCGGGAAGCTTGAGAACCAAGTCAAGGGGTCTCCAGGGACCCCCACAAGCCCCCTAGCCGCGGCCAGGGGAACCGCGCCTCCCAGGCTTATGGGCTCCCAAGGCCTCGCCTGCCCTAGGTCTTTCGCCTATATATTCTCATAAATTCCAAAAAAAATCAGGAGAACATCGAAAGTACTTTTCTGCCGCCACAAGCTTCTTTCTCCGCAAGATCCCATCTGGGGCACGTTCTCGTGCCCTGCCGGAGGGGGATTCGGATACGGAGGGCTTCTTCATCAACACCATGACCTCTCAGATGATGTGTGAGTAGTTCACCATAGACCTACGGGTCCATAGCTAGTAGCTAGATGGCTTCTTCTCTCTCTTGGATCTTCAATACAAAGTTCTCCATGATCTTCATGGAGATCTATCCGATGTAATCTTCTTTTGTGATGTGTTTGTCGAGATCCGATGAATTGTGGATTTATGATCAGATTATTTATGAATCTTATTTGAGTTTCTTCTGATCTGTCTTATGCATGATTTCATATCCCTGTAATTCTCTTTGAGTTGCGGGTTTTGTTTGGCCAACTAGATCTATGATTCTTGCAATGAGAGAAGTGCTTGGTTTTGGGTTCATATCGTGCGGTGACCTCACCCAGTGACAGAAGGGGTAGCGAGGCACGCATCGTGTTGTTGTCATCAAGGGTAAAAAGATGGGGTTTTCATCATTGGTTTGAGATTATCCCTCTACATCATGTCATCTTGCTTAAAGCAATACTCTGTTCATCATGAACTCAATACACTAGATGCATGCTCGATAGCGGTCGATGTGTGGAGTAATAGTAGTAGATGCAAAAAGTATCGGTCTACTTGTCTCGGACGTGATGCCTATATGTATGATCATTGCCTTAGATATCATCATGACTTTGCGCGGTTCTATCAATTGCTCGACAGTAATTTGTTCACCCACCATAGTATTTGCTATTTTGAGAGAAGCCTCTAGTGAACACTATGGCCCCCAGGTCTACTCCACACCATATTTTCAGCCTTACTCTTTTACTTCGTTGCACTTTCCGCCTTCAGATCTCACTTTGCAATCAATCTTGAAGGGATTGACAACCCCTTTATAGCATTGGGTGCAAGCTCGTTTGTGTTTGAGCAGGTACTCTGGACTTGACGAGATTCTCTTACTCGATTGATACCTTGGTTCTCAAACTGAGGGAAATACTTACTGCTACTTTGCTGCACCACCCTTTCCTCTTCAAGGGAAAAACCAACGCAAGCCCATCCTCCGTCAACGTGTCAATCTCTGGCACTGTTGTCTGTTGTCGCAGCACTTGTCGTTACTAGTCCTATCTTTTTTTGGCGGTATTGTGGGATGAAGCGGCCCGAACCGACTTTACACGTACGCTTACGTGAGACTGGTTCCACCACCTGACATGCACTTAGTGCATATGGTGTCTAGCAGGTGTCTGTCTCTCCCACTTTAGTCGAATTGGATTCGATGAAAAGGGTCCTTATGAAGGGTAAATAGCATTGGCATATCAACATTGTGACTATCAATTAGGTAAGAAGCGTTCTTGCTAGAAACCCAAATCAGCCACGTAAAACTTGCGATAACAATTAGAGGACGTCAAACTTGTTTTTGCAGGGTATGCTATGTGATGTGATATGGCCAAAAGGATGTGATGTTACATATGTGATGTATGAGATTGATGATGTTCTTGTAATAGGATTCACGACTTGCATGTCGATGAGTATGACAACCGGCAAGAGCCATAGGAGTTGTCTTAATTTATTGTATGAGATGCAACACCATGTGATTACTTTAATTTATTGCTAACCGTTAGCCAGAGTAGTAGAAGTAATAGTTGGCGAGACGACTTCACGGAGACACAATGATGGAGATCATGATGATGGAGATCATGGTTTCATGCCAGTGACAATGATGATCATGTCATGCCCCGAAGATGGAGATCAAAGGAGCAAGATGATAATGGCCATATCATGTCACTATATGATTGCATGTGATGTTTATCATGTTTTTCATCTTATTGCTTAGAACGACGATAGCAAAGATAAGATGACCCCTCATTAAAATTTTGAGATAAGTATTCCCCTAAGTGTGCACCGTTGTGAAGGATCGTTGTCTCGAAGCACCACGTGATGATCGAGTATGATAGATTCTAACATTCGAATACAACGGGTGTAAGCCAGATTTACACACGCAAAACACTTAGGTTTACTCGACGAGCCTAGCATGTACAGACATGGCCTCCGAATACAAGAGACCGAAAGGTCGAACATGAGTCGTATGGATGATATGATCAGCATGGATATGCTGACCATTGATGACTAGTCCGCCTCACGTGATGATCGGACATAAGCTAGTCGACGTGGATCATGTATCACTTGGATGACTAGAGGGATGTCTATCTAAGTGGGAGTTCATTATGTAATTTGATTCGATGAACTTAATTATCATGAACTTAGTCTAAAATTGTCTTTAATCTATATTATAGATCCAATGGCCAACGCAAATGTCCCATTCAATTTCAACGCGTTCCTAGAGAAAACCAAGTTGAAAAACGATTGTAGCAACTATGCGTACTGTGATCATAATCTAAAGCACATCCTCATGGCTTCCAAGAAGGCATATGTCCTTGATGCGCCTCTAGGTAACCCTCCCGTTCCCGCGGCAGCCCAGGACGTTCAGAACGCCATGCAGTCGCGAAGGTATGACTACTCTCTGGTTCAGTGCGGCGTGATTTACAGTTTAGAGCCGGGGCTTCAAAAGCGTTTTGAGCAACATGGAGCATATGAGATGTTCGAGGAGCTGAAACTAGTTTTCCAAGCTCATGCCCGGGTCGAGAGATATGAAGTCTCCCACAAGTTCTTCAGTTGTAAAATGGAGGAAAATAGTTCTGTCAGTGAGCACATACTCAGAATATCTGGATTGCACAACCGCTTGTCTCAACTGGGAGTTGAACTTCCGGATGACGCGGTTATTGACAGAATCCTCGAGTCGCTTCCACCTAGCTATAAGGGCTTTGTGATGAACTACAACATGCAAGGGATGGAGAAGACCATTCCCGAGTTGTATTTGATGCTGAAATCAACGGAGGTAGATATCAAGAAAGAACATCAAGTGTTGATGGTGAATAAGACCACCAGTTTCAAGAAAGGAAACGGTAAAAAGAACTTCAAGAAGAACGGCAAGGAAGTTGCCATGCCCGGTAAACCAGTTGCCGAGAAGAAGCCAAAGAAAGGACCCAAGCCTGAGATGGAGTGCTATTATTGCAAGGGAACCGATCACTGGAAGCGAAACTGCCCCAGGTATATATGATATAAATGTTATTTATGTGTACCTTACCAGCGCTCGTAGTAGCTCCTGGGTATTTGATACCGGTGTTGTTTCTCACATTTGCAACTCAAAACAAGAACTGCGGAATAAGCGGAGGCTGGCAAAGGACGAGGTGACGATGCGCATCGGGAATGGTTCCAAGGTCGATGTGATCACCGTCGGCACGCTACCTCTACATCCACCTTCGGGATTAGTTTTAAACCTTAATAATTGTTATTTAGTACCAACTTTGTGCATGAACATTGTATCGAGATCTTGCTTGATGCAAGATGGCTACTCATTTAAACCTCAGAATAATGGTTGTTCCATTTATATGAGTGATATGTTTTATGATCATGCCCCGCTCGTCAATGGTTTATTCTTAATAAATCTCGAACGTGATGTTACACATATTCATAGTATGGGTACCAAAAGATGCAAGGTTGATAATGATAGTCCCACATACTTTTGGCACTGCCGCCTTGGTCATATCGGTGTCAAGCGCATGAAGAAACTCCATACAGATGGACTTTTGGAGTCACTTGATTTTGAATCATTTGACACATGCAAACCGTGCGTCATGGGTAAGATGACCAAGACTCCGTTCTCCGGAATAATGGAGCGAGCAACCAACTTGTTGGAAATAATACATACCGATGTATGCGGTCCAATGAGCATTGAGGCTCGCGGTGGCTATTATGTTCTCACCCTCACTGATGACTTAAGTAGATATGGGTATGTCTACTTAATGAAACACAAGTCTGAAACCTTTGAAAGGTTCAATGAATTTCATAGTGAGGTAGACAATCAATGTGACAAGAAAATAAAGTTCCTATGATCTGATCGTGGAGGAGAATATTTGAGTCACTAGTTTGGCACGCACTTAAGGAAATGTGGAATTGTTTCGCAACTCACGATGCTTGGCACACCACAGCGTAACGGTGCGTCTGAACGTCATAATCGCACTTTATTTGATATGGTGCGATCTATGATATCTCTTACTGATTTACCGCTATCATTTTGGGGATATGCATTGGAAACCTCCGCATTCACTTTAAATAGGGCACCGTCTAAATCCATTGAGACAACACCATATGAATTATGGTTTGGAAAGAAACCTAATCTGTCGTTTCTGAAAGTTTGGGGTTGTGATGCTTATGTGAATAAACTTCAACCAGAGAAGCTCGAACCCAAAGCGGAAAAATGTGTCTTCATAGGATACCCTAAGGAAACTATTGGGTATACCTTCTATCTTAGGTCCGAAGGCAAAATCATTGTTGCCAAGAACGGATCCTTTCTAGAGAAAGAGTTTCTCTCGAAAGAAGTAAGTGGGAGGAAAGTAGAACTTGATCAGGTAATCGCACCCTCTCTCGAACCGGAGAGTAGTACAGCACAAGAAAATGTTTCTGAGGTGCCTCCACCGGCTAGAGAAGAAGTTAATGATGATGATCATGAAACTTCACATCAAGTTGCTACTGAACCTCGAAGGTCCACAAGGACACGTTCCGCACTAGAGTGATATGACAACCCTGTCATGGAAATCATGTTGTTGGACAACAGTGAACCTTCAAACTATGAAGAAGCGATGGCGGGCCCGAATTCCAAAAAAGGGCTTGAAGCCATGAAATCCGGGATAGGATCCATGTATGAGAACAAAGTATGGACTTTGGTGGACTTGCCTGATGATCGACGAGCCATAGAAAATAAATGGATCTTTAAGAAGAAGACGGACGTGGATGGTAATGTGACCATCTATAAGGCTCGACTTGTCGCTAAGGATTATCGACAAGTTCAAGGAATTGACTACGATCATACCTTCTCACCAGTAGCGATGTTGAAGTCGGTCCGAATCATGTTAGCAGTTGCCGCATTTTATGATTATGGAATTTGGCAAATGGACGTCAAAACGGCATTCCTAAACGGCTTTCTTAAGGAAGAATTGTATATGATGCAGCCAGAAGGTTATGTCCATCCTAATAATGCTCACAGGGTATGCAAGCTCCAGCGCTCCATCTATGGGCCGGTGCAAGCATCTCAGAGTTGGAACATTCTCTTTGATGAGGTGATCAAAGCGTTTGGGTTTGTACAGACTTATGGAGAAGACTATATTTACAAGAAAGTGAGTGGGGGCTCTATAGCATTTCTCATATTATATGTGGATGACATATTGTTGATGGGAAATGATATAGACTTTTGGAAAGCATAAAGGCCTATTTGAATGATATTTTTTCAATGAAGTACCTTGGAGAATCTGCTTACATATTAGGCATCAAGATCTATGGAGATAGATCGAGACGCCTCATAGGTCTTTCACAAAGCACATACCTTGACAAGATATTGAAGAAGTTCAATATGGATAAGGCCAAGAAGGGGTTGTTGCCTGTATTAAAAGGTGTGAGGTTGAGCATAGCTCAACGCCCGACCATGACAGACGGTAGAGAAAAGATGAGTAATGTACCCTATGCTTCAACCATAGGCTCTATTATGTTTGCCATGTTGTGTACCAGACCTGATGTGAACCTTGCCATAAGTTTGGTAGGGAGGTGCCAGAGTGAACCAGGAGTGGATCACTAGACAACGGTCAAGAACATCCTTAAGTACCTGAAAAGGACTAAAGATATTGTAACATCCCAAATTTTGGTATGTTATAATATTTACTAGATTGATTGTTTGTTTGTTTGAGAGATTGCAACTTGAGTTAAATTTGAAACATTTTAAAACTTTTGAATGAGAGGGAATAAAATGCCCATGTAGTGGGAAATTATTTTCTGAGAATTTTGATATATAATACCTAATTTATTTAAAAGGATATAATTCCTTTTCGGGGTTTTCTTTCCTGTTTTTAATAAATAGGAAACAAGCCTTTTATTATTAGGAAACCAATCCGGCCCATGAATCCCGTCATCCCCTACCTCACGTTCCTTCCTTCCCTGGCCATGGCACGCACCTCACAGGAAGGTTCCTCTCCTGGATTCGCGGGATATCTTGTCTCCCCGCACATCCCACCACCCCTATAAGAATCCCCTCGGCCTCCTCTTTCTATTCCCCTAGAAAAATCTCTGTTTCCTCGCCCGACACCTCGCCGCCCCTCCCCGTCGTTTCCTTGCCTGGACCGAGCTCCTAGGAGTTCCTGGAGCAAGTGCCACGTTGCCAGGAGCCTCCCCGTCGCCCCTGGGAACGCGGCCCCTCCCCGCCGATGCCTTCCCCCGCCGGCTGCTCCCTTCCTCGCCGCCGTTCCTCCACCAGAGCGCTGCCACCCCGCCTCCTTTCATGCCGGCTACAAGAACTCGCCGTTCTTCCTTCTCTAGAACAGTAAGCCTCCTCTCCTCTATTCTTCTATCTTCCTTCCACCCTTAGATCTAATATAGATGGTTCAGATTAGATCCAACATACCCCTTCGGGTAATTACAATAAACCATCGGTTTTCCGGTTAGACAGATTAGAAAACCGAAAGGTTTTCTTATATTGCAGCCGACCTCTAGATAGCCTAAAACGTGCACACCTCTCCGCCAATAGGAATCTGCCACGTCAACTATACTGTTTATTGTTTTTCTGTTTTTAATTCTGAAAACTGATTGGAACCTGATTTTAGAATGCCTATAATTTTTAATCTATAACTCCAACTGAGGTGATTCTTTTTGCATTGGATCACAAATTTTATGTAGTTTCTGTAGATATACAATTTGTCCATGTTTGAAAATGTAAAATTTGAATTGAAACAGATTTGGTTTAAATCTTATTTTTCTTAAATCTGGAGTTTAAAAATAGATTTTTAATTGAATCTTTTTGCTACTGATCTCTAGTGATCTTATTTATTAGTGGGTAAAATTTCAGAATTTTTGGAATATCTTAACTCATTATTTCATGTGAAACAAATTCTATTTTATTTCTTTCTAGGACTGTTGCTATTTCTTTAGCTATAATTGTTTTTAATTATTTTCTTTTATACTAGTGAAAGGTTATATTTTTGTTTTCTATTAGTTAACAGTAGGTTTTCAACAACAACAAAATTTTATTTTATTTGATAGCAAGAAATCAATTCTAGTTCGGTAATAACTTGCAAATTGATTTCATTGCTAGTTTGATGTCCTATTTGAAAATACTTTCAAAATAATATAGTTTTATGAAATACTTTCTGTTAGCTTAGTTAACTTTATATTTTCTTTTCTGTTATTTTACTATTTTAGTGTTTTATTTTCTGTTCAGTTTAATTAGAACAAAAAATATTTAGTGATTGTTGTAGTAGAAGACTTCATAGTTTTCTTTGAAGTTTTCCTTTGGATTTCTACTTAATCTTTCTTATTGATTTTATTGCATCAATTTTATTGTTGTTTGTTATATTGATTGCTAGGATGATTGCTAGTATGATTGCTTATATGAATACTATGTTTGATTATATAGATTTCATCGGAGAGTGACGAATAGTTCTATCAAGTTATTTCTTGAGAGCGATATCTATCTCCATCAACCTTACCAGGCAAGTTCACATTGATCATATTTTACCTATGGTTTTATTGCATTAGTTTCAACCTTCTTCACCCATTGCATGCAAGTAGGTACTTGGAAACTTTGATCACGGAGTAGTATGTTATGATAGGCACCCATAAACCCTTGTTACTTTGGCCGGGACGTTATTTTGCTATGCTCCTAGTAGACGGGGTTTGGTTGAGTGTTTATCATGAGTGTTGTGAGAAACTTAATAATCAAGACCTGATGACTCCAAGACTTGCAAGACCTCAGAATGAAATATACCTTTGGGTGAAGGGTGGTTCAGATGGGCTCCCTGGGAAAACCAGTGGAGGACCCGGGATGCATGGAGAAGCGCCATGACATCTTGCGGAAAGCTTAACCGAGGCTCAAAGAGATGGGTGGATATTTTCAAGACCCAAGGCTTACCTGCACAGCCACAAGTTATTATGGTCTCTGGCTTGGTTGGACAACATGGTGACTCTGGACGGGTGATGCTACGAGATGTAGAAGAACGGTAGGATTGGATGGGCACCGACAAAGGCTCAGAGGAACCCGTTGAAAGACCATGTTTTGATCATCTCGTTCTCAAACATCCTAAAGTGCGAGGACTTCAACGGAGGCGATTAAATCTTGTGGGGAACGTGTGCAAAACTCTGCACAGTACTCAAACCTAATCGATTAGCCGTGTCCACGGTCATGGTCAACTTGAGCCGAAGGAACTGAAGTTATCACGAATTCTCAACACCATTGACTTATTGATGTGGGTAATATTAATAACTTGGGTATGAGAAATGGTTGGTGGAACCTTCTCATTAACTACCAACAATGTAGTAAATTTTGCTTTAACCATCTCCCTTGTTGTAGGAAAATTTGCTTTACACAAAACTTAAACTACAGCCCCACCTGCCATATATGCATATAGTATAGATGATGTTTTCACCCCTTTTTTGTGACTTGCTGACATATTCAATATGTTGACCTACACTGCTGCAACGTCTTATGTTGCAAGTACTTTCTTCGACGAGTAAGAGTATGATTCAGGGTTACGGCCTGCACTCAACCTGCCGTTGGTGTTTATTGGGACTCCACTCCCTTTGATTGTTTCCGCTGAGATTTTGACGTATATATCATTTTTACGCTATTTACATGTGATTGCACTTTGATATATACATTGATGTACTGTGTCTACCAGCATACTGATCCAGGGATGGCACAGATACACAGAGGCTTGACTTGTTTTGAGTCGGGTCGCTACAGATATGGTATCAGAGCACATGTTGAGTGTAGGACGTGACCCTAGAAACTGGAAATCCCTTATGAAAGTATCTCTCTAAAATTTTGTTCCCAAGTACATCATTTACTTCTCATCTCTTCTGATTTCATCAAATGTTCTCTCTCACCTCAAATAGTTAGACAATGCCCTTTCCCCTTTGACCACATGAAGGATCAACCGAGTCCCACTTCAAAGTAAAGAGGATTTCACCATGCATTTTAAGAATTGAAGCTGCACCAATTGAAAACTCTGAAGACCCGAAGAATTCGAAGACCCTGAAGCGTTCCAATATTTATATGGCCATTAGAATTCCAAACCCGTGTTATATACCCACGTTAGATACGATGATTTGTGAGCCGTCATTTGTGTGTGTTTTCCGACAGCCACAAATAAAATCTATTCTCAAAAATATTGTTTGTATTGTGTGTATCTCCCTCGTTTCCTCTCTATCTTACCCATCTCATCCCCAAAACCTTGGACCCAATAGATGGCGTATGAAGCTGGACTTGTAATCTCTGGACCAATGACCTAGTTGGAGGCTGAAATATGGATTCAGAACATGGAGAACCACTTCGGGAGCAATTTGATTTCAAGGAAATATGAAGTGGCACACACTCTTCAATACTTTACCCAAAGTGCTGCTATCTGGTGGAAAATGCATCATGCCATATAAGGATTTAGTGGAGCAAGAACTTGGGACGAATTCAAGAAGACTCTCTTGAGATCCCATCCGATTCAAAAGTGTTATGATAATACGATGAAGAAACCTTGTGTATGCAAGATCTATGGAGAAATAGGCACACCCAGGAAGAACATTATGACGGATGCCCTCATTGTGAACAAAACCACTCATCAGAGGAATGCCCAACTAGTCATGTGACTTGCTTCTTGTGTGAAGGAACCACCCACTACCCAACTCAGTGTCACATTTACCCCAAGGTGCAACAAGTTGTCAAGCAGCAGAAAGAAGTCATCAAGGAAACCCTCAAGAACAAGATTTTAGAAGAACATGTGATGAAGGAAAATCTGGAAGACCCTAATGGACAAGGCCAAACCAGATTTTTCTCTATTGCCGGCTACTTATGTGGAGAAGAAGGACATTTTTCAAAGGATTGCACGAAGGAAAGCCATAAATATCTGGGAAACTTCCCGACGGAAAAAGTAGAGTTTGATCCACATGAAATGGAAGTACTAACCAGAATGAAGCAGTCCGGAAGAAGAGAAAGTACACCAGCCAGAGTCAAATCCCGACACATAAAGACCTGAGTCATATCAGATGTTTCAAGTGTAAGGAATTGGGCCACTCCAACGATATGTGCCCAAGAAGGAAGCAGGAAAACCAAGGAGCAATGGCAAACACCAAGAAGCCCCGAGACTTGCCGGAACTCATTTGTTTTCATTGCAAGGAAGCGGGACATTATGCTAGTAATTGTCCACAGGGGGAGAAAGCTAAAGATGGAGTAGTTAAGTTTTGAGAATTGCAATAAGTGTAACATGAAGCCCCCTTGTTATCCTGAGTTTATGGAGTTAATTTTTGTAACGGAAGTCTCTAAGATTGTAATAACTTCATGAATCAATAAAATTTATTGTGTCATGATTGCCTATGTTGAAACTGTATGCGTTGTTTCTCTACAAACAAAGATCTCTGAAAAATTATGAGGATATGAGAAAATATGGTCTATGCAGGCATGAGTATATTTCATTTTGAAGTGTGGTAGTAATCGGTAAACCCACAGGATCCAATGAGTAGGAATGTACCATGCATACCAAGGAAACGCATACATTCCTCTGAGTATCCATTTTCTGACACCTGCAGATGACAACCCTTTATGAGTCCTTCCTTAAGGGCCCAGAAACGATCATGACCCTGATTAGTGATCATGATTACCCAAAAATCCTGAAGGACATGATGAAGCACATTCATCTTGAAGGAGATGCAGTCTTCAAAGGCTACCCATTCATGGAAAATGGAGTGGAACTTTGGTATGTGGAAGTACACCTCCACCATGTGAAAGGAGTTTGTCTAAAGACTATGGGGCAATACTTTTTCATTTTACGTGTACCACGAGCAATCTTCTTTGATTCTGTCTGTGAAGCTGCCATGGAAGCCATACGTCAGATTGGAGAAATACTTGAAGCACGACTCCGTCATACCCAGGAATACCTGAGTGAAGTGCATGCAGAGATGATGGAGATGAAGCTCATGGCCGGCATGATAAAGCAAAAGATGGATGATTTCAAGGAGCACCTCGAAAAGTTCTAGTGGGACTAAAGTATCTCCAAGGGAGACGAATGAATAAAGTTGGAAGAAATGCTTGACCATACCGAACAATGTGGATGGCAGCATTTGTAATAAAGTACTTTTGAATTGGAGTTTGAGAAGAAATAAAGGATGTAATAAAGGATTGAATATGAAATGAATATGATTTATGGATGAACCAATACCTTTTAATGGTAAACACACCAATGGAAAAAAAAAGTATCCCATAGAGTGGAGTGTGTACCAAAAATAAGTCTGAGGATTATTATTATATGATGGTTACCCCAAGAGTATGATGGAATGAAACACTATAGGATTTAAAGGTGGAATAATTCCAAGTATGAGTTAAAGTGGGCCTGCAACCCACAGACCGCGGGACTAATAAGGATCAATTACTACCTTTATGAAGAAAGAAACTTGGAAGAAGCTATGATGGATCGGCAAACGTTTTCTTAGGAGCATGCGTAAAACCTGAGAGTGGTAAAGAATGCGATAGATGTTTTGTTCAGCTTGAAGAACCAATGGATTCATACGAACTTCGTTCGTGTACAAGAGAAATTCTGCAATGCTTGTGAGGACGCCCAAGTGTTAGAATACGAGATTCACTAAGCCTTATACAAGGTAATGATTTCAGTGCGACATGGCTTGGCCACCATGACGACTTACTCTTATCATTCTCTTGCTATTCGAAATGATAAATCTGAGAGACTTACCCTTAGTGAGAGAAGACATTCTTTGAAGCTTTTGTTTAAGCCTTAGAATGGTATGATCAAAGTCCATGTACATGGCACTTGTTGTCACGTGTAGGAAATTTTACGGTGAGGATGAAGCCAAGACCCTTCTCACTATAGGATAACCACAAATGGTAGACCACCATGAGAATCATCGATATGTTATTTAGAATGATCACGAGACTTGTCAGCTAAGAAGACCGAGTGCCGAAAGAAGCTTATATCAACGAAAGAGCACTCGATTTTGATGGAAAACATTATGAATATAACGGAAGAGCATCACCGAAGGAGTTAGTATGAAGAATGTGAGTAATCAGATGCCAAGACCCCAGAGGATTGTTAAAATTTTGAGGGACCAGAAATCCTCATTTTAAGTGTGGTAGCATCCCACTTTGGAGGAGATTGGATTTGTTAGAAGACCCCCAAAACCCTAACCTTTTCTTTCTAGCCTCTTCGAATCTCGAGGACGAGATTCATTTTAAGTGTGGTAGGTTTGTAACATCCCAAATTTTGGTATGTTATAATATTTACTAGATTGTTTGTTTGTTTGAGTGATTGCAACTTGAGTGAAATTGGAAACATTTTAAAACTTTTGGATGAGAGGGAATAAAATGACTTTCCCCTTTCTCCTGTATATTCAAATTCATCCTTTTAAAATCAGTGAGAGAAGATAGCATGACTTCTTCAACTATAAAGAATTTGAATCATGGTGGCACTTGAATTTCTTTAGGTATTTGATTCGAATTTATTTTTGGCACAAGATTTCATCCACAAATTTTTTTCCTGACAAATACTTGCCAAGCAAGAAATGAGAGGAGGTGACATGACACCCCAAGAAAATAAAAGACACAAGAAAATAGTGCCAAAAACTTTTAAAGAAAAAATTTGGATTTTTATTGGATTTTTAAAAAAATAATTTTTTATTATTTTTATTTTGTGAAACATAAAATGCCCACGTGGTGGGAAATTATTTTCTAAGAATTTTGATATATAATACCTAACTTTTTTAAAAGGATTTAATTCTTTCTCAGGGTTTTCTTTCCTATTTTTAATAAATAGGAAACAAGCCTTTTATTAGGAAAGTTATCTGGGCCATATTAGGAAACCAATCCGGCCCATGTATCCCGTCATCCCGTACCTCACGTTTCTTCCTTCCCTCGCCCTGGTAGGCACCTCACAGGAAGGTTCCTCTCCCGGATTCACGGGATATCTTGCCTCCCCGCAACTCCCACTACCCCTATAAGAATCCCCTCGGCCTCCTCTTTCCATTCCCCTAGAAAAATCTCCGTTTCCTCGCCCGACACCACGCCGCCCCTCCCCGCCGTTTCCCTGCCTGGACCGAGCTCCCAGGAGTTCCTGGAGCGAGCACCCCGTCGCGAGGAGCCTCCCCGTCGCCCCTGGAAACACCACCCCTCCCCGTCGAGGCCTTCCCCCGCCGGCCGCTCCCTTCCTCGTCGTCGTTCCTCCACCAGAGCGCCGCCACCCCGCCTCCTTTCACGCCGGCTACGGGAACTCGCCTTTCTTCCTTCTCTGGAACGGCAAGCCTCCTCTCCTCTTTTGTTTTATCTTCCTTCCACCCTTAGATCTAATATAGATGGTTTAGATTAGATCCACCATACCCCTTCAGGTAATTACAAAAAACCATCGGTTTTCCAGTTAGACAGATTATAAAACCGAAAGGTTTCCTTATATTGCAGCCGACCTCTAGATAGCCTAAAACGTGCACACCTCTCCGCCAATAGGAATCTGCCACATCACCTATACTGTTTATTCTTTTTCTGTTTTTAATTCTGAAAACTGATTGGAACCTGATTTTAGAATACCTATAACTTTTAATCTATAACTCCAATTGAGGTGATTCGTTTTGCATTGGATCACAAATTTTATGTGGTTTCTGTAGATATAAAATTCGTCCATGTTTGAAAAAGTAAAATTTGAATTTAAACAGATTTGGTTTAAATCTTGTTTTGATTATATCCGGAGTTTAAAAATAGATTTTTAATTGATTCTTTTTGCTACTGATGACTAGTGATCTTATTTATCGGTGGGTAAAATTTCAGAATTTTTGGAATACTTAACTCATTATTTCATGTGAAACAAATTCTGTTTTAGTTCTTTCTAGGACTGTTACTATTTCTTTAGCTATAATCGTTTTTAATTAATTTCTTTTATACTATTCAAAGGTTATTTTGTTTCTGTTAGTTAACATTAGGTTTTCAACAAAAACAAGATTTTATTTTATTTGATAGCAAGAAATCAATTCTAGTTCGGTAATAACTTGCAAATTGATTTCGTTGCTAGTTTGATGTCCTATTTGAAAATACTTTCAAAATAATATAGTCTTATGAAATACTTTCTGTTATCTTAGTTAATTTTATATTTTATTGTCTGTTATTTTACTATTTTAGTGTTTTATTTTCTGTTCAGTTTAATTAGAACAAAAACTATTTAGTGATTGTTGTAGTAGAAGACTTCATAGTTTTCTTTGAAGTTTTCCTTTGGATTTCTACTTGATCTTTCTTATTGATTTTATTGCATCAATTTTGTTGTTGTTTGTTATATTGATTGCTAGGATGATTATTAGTATGATTGCTTATATGAATACTATGTTTGATTATATAGATTTCATCGGAGAGTGACGAATAGTTCTATCAAGTTATTTCTTGAGAGCGATATCTAGCTCCATTAACCTTACTAGGCAAGTGCACATTGATCATATTTTACCTATGGTTTTATTGCATTAGTTTCAACCTTCTTCACCCATTGCATGCAAGTAGGTAATTGGAAACTTTGATTATTGAGTAGTATGTTATGAGAGGCACCCCTAAACCCTTGTTACTTTGGTCGGGACGTTATTTTGCTATGCTCCTAGTAGACGGGGTTTGGTTGAGTGTTTATCATGAGTGTTGTGAGAAACTTATTAATCAAGATGTGATGACTCCAAGACTTGCAAGACCTCAAAACAAAATATACCTCTGGGTGAAGGACGGTTCAGATGGGCTCCCTGGGAAAACCAGCGGAGGACCCGGGATGCATGGAGAAGCGCCATGACATCTTGCGGAAAGCTTCACCCAGGCTCAAAGAGATGTATGGATATTTTCAAGACCCAAGGCTTACCTGCACAACCACAAGTTATTATGGGCTCTGGCTTGGTTGGACAACGTGGTGGCTCTAGACGGGCGGTGCTACGAGATGTAGAAGAACGGTAGGATTGGATGGGCACCGACAGAGGCTCAGAGGAACCCGTTGAAAGACCATGTTTTGATCATCCGGTTCTCAAACACCCTGAAGTGTGAGGACTTCAATGGAGGCGATCAAATCTTGTGGGGAACGTGTGCAAAACTCTGTAGAGTACTCAAACCTAATCGATTAGACATGTCCACGGTCATGGACAACTTGAGCCGAAGGAACTGAAGTTATCAGGAATTCTCAACACCATTGACTTATTGATGTGGGTAACATTAATAACTTGGGTATGAGAAATGGTTGGTGGAACCTTCTCATTAACAACCAACAATGTAGTAAATTTTGTTTTAACCCTCTCCCTTGTTGTAGGAAAATTTTCTTTACGCAAAACTTAAACTACAGCCCCACCTGCCATATATGCATGTAGTATAGATGATGTTTTCGCCTCTTTTTTGTGACTTGCCGGCATATTCAATATGCTGACCTACACAGTTGCATCGTCTTATGTTGCGGATACTTTCTTCGACGAGTAAGAGTACGATTCAGGGTTACGGTCTGCACTCAACCTGTTGTTGGTGTTTATTGGGACTCCACTCCCTTTGACTGTTTCCGCTGAGATTTTGAGGTATATATCAGTTTAACGTTATTTACATGTGATTGCACTTCGATATATACATTGATGTACTGTGTGTGCCAGCATACTGATCCAGGGATGGCACAGATATGTTTCTCTTTTATGAGGTGTGAAGAGCTCGTCGTAAAGGGTTACGTCGATGCTAGCTTCGACACAGATCCAGATGACTCCAAGTCACAAACCGGATACGTGTATATTTTGAATGGTGGGGCAGTCAGCTGGTGTAGTTGCAAGCAAAGCATCATGGCGCCATCTACATGTGAAGCGGAGTACATAGCTGCTTCGGAAGCAGCACAAGAAGGAGTCTAGATGAAGGAGTTCATGACCGACCTAGGAGTGATTCCCAATGCGTCGGGCCCGATGACTCTCCTTTGTGACAACACTGGTGCTATTGCCATTGCCAAGGAGCCCAGGTTTCACAAGAAGACCAAGCACATTAAGCGTCGCTTCAACTCCATTCGTGGATACATCCAGGATGGAGATATAGATATTTGTAAAGTACATACGGATCTGAATGTCACAGATCCATTGACTAAATCTCTTCCACGAGCGAAACATGATCAGCATCAGAACTCTATGGGTATTCGATTCATCACAATATAACTAGATTATTGACTCTAGTGCAAGTGGGAGACTGTTGAAAATATGCCTTAGAGGCAATAATAAAGTGGTTATTATTATATTTCCTAGTTCATGATAATTGTGTATTATTCATGCTATAATTGTATTAACCGGAAACCGTAATACATGTGTGAATACATAGACCACAACATGTCGCTAGTGAGCCTCTAATTGGATAGCTCGCTAATCAATAGATGGTCATGGTTTCCTGATCATGGACACTGGATGTCATTGATAACGGGATCACATCATTAGGAGAATGATGTGGTGGATGATACGTCTCCAACGTATCTACAATTTTTGATGGTTCCATGCTATTATCTTGTCAAACTTTGGATGTTTTGCATGCCTTTTATATCTTTTTTGGCACTAACTTATTAACTCAGTGCCAAGTGCCAGTTCCTATTTTTCCGTGTTTTTGACCTTTTCCAGAGGAGAATATTAAACGGAGTCCAAACGGAATAATACCTCCGAAAAGTTTTTTTCCCGGAACAGAAGATATGCAGGGAGCGTGAGAACCAAGGCAGAGGGCACCAGGGGAGGCCACAAGCCCCCTAGGCGCGTCCAAGGGGGGGCGCGCCTAGCAGGCTTGTGGGCCCACTGTGGATCCTCTGCCCTACTTCTTCCGCCTATAAATCCCCGAAAAATCCAAAAACACGGGAGAGATCCACGAAAATACTTTTCCGCCGCCGCAAGCTTCTGTCTCCGCAAGATCCCATCTGGGGCACGTTGTGGTGCCCTGCCGGAGGGAGGATTCTGATACGGTGGGCTTCTTCATCAACACCATTGCCTCTCCGATGATGCGTGAGTAGTTCACCATAGACCTTCGGGTCCATAGCTAGTAGCTAGATGGCTTCTTCTCTCTCTTGGATCTTCAATACAAAGTTCTCCATGATCTTCATGGAGATCTATCCGATGTAATCTTATTTTGCGGTGTGTTTGTCGAGATCCGATGAATTGTGGATTTATGATCAGATTATCTATGAATCTTATTTGAGTTTCTTCTGATCTCTTATATGCATGATTTCATATCCTTGTAATTCTCTTCGAGTTGTGGGTTTTGTTTGGCCAACTTGATCTATGATTCTTGCAATGGGAGAAGTGCTTGGTTTTGGGTTCATACCGTGTGGTGACCTCACCCAGTGACAGAAGGGGTAGCAAGGCACGCATCATGTTGTTGCCATCATGTCATCTTGCTTAAGGCGTTACTCTGTTTGTCATGAACTCAATACACTAGATGCATGCTGGATAGTGGTCGATGTGTGGAGTAATAGTAGTAGATGCAGAAAGTATTGGTCTACTTGTCTCCGACGTGATACCTATATGTATGATCATTGCCTTAGATATCGTCATGACTTTGCGCGGTTCTATCAATTGCTCGACAGTAATTTGTTCACCCACCGTAATATTTGGTACTTTGAGAGAAGCCTCTAGTGAACACTATGGCCCCCGGGTCTACTTCACATCATATTTTCAGCCCTACACTTTTACTTTGTTGCACTTTCCGCCTTCAGATCTCACCTTGCAATCAATCGTGAAGGGATTGACAACTCCTTTGTAGCGTTGGGTGCAAGTTTGCTGTTTTTGAGTAGGTACATCGGTGCTTCATCTTGATACTCCTACTGGATTGATACCTTGGTTCTCAAACTAAGGGAAATACTTGCTGCTACTGTGCTGCATCACCCTTTCCTCTTCAAGGGAAAAAACCAACTCAAGCTCAAGAGGTAGCAAGAAGAATTTCTGGCGCCGTTGCCGGGGAGCATCAAGTGAAGCTTATTCAAGTAAGTGTCGCAAACTCATCTCTTGCATCTACTTTTTTTGCCTCTCGTTTTCCTCTCCCCCACTTCTGAAAAACATAAATTTACAACAATATTTGCCTTTTTCGATCGCCCTTTTCTTTCGCTTGCTTTCTGTTCGCTTGTGTGCTTGTTTGCTTGCTGAAGTCGCCCTGACTGAAAACACCAAACTTTGTGACTTCTCGAATACTAATAATAATGATTCTATTAGTACTCCGATTTCTCCCGCCACTAGTGCGGAATAATATGAAATCAATGCTGCTTTGCTGAATCTTGTTATGAAAGAGCAATTCTCCGGTCTTCCTAGTGAAGATGTCGCATCCCATCTTAATACCTTCGCTGAGTTATGTGATATGCAAAAGAAGAAAGATGTGGATAATTATGTGATTAAATTGAAGCTATTTCCGTTCTCATTGTGAGATCGAGCAAAGACTTGGTTTTCATCTTTGCCCAAAAATAGTATTGATTCTTGGAACAAGTGCAAAGATGCTTATATATCCAAGTATTTTCCACCGGCTAAGATTATCTCTCTCCGTAATGATATCATGAATTTTAAGCAAATTGATCATGAACATGTTGCACAATCTTGGGAGAGAATGAAATTGATGATTAGAAATTGTCCCGCTCATGGCTTGAGTCTTTGGATGATTATGCAAATCTCCTACGCTGGTTTGAATTTTGCTTCTAGAAATATATTGGACTCCGCCTCTGGTGGAACCTTCATGGAAATCACATTAGGAGAAGCCACAAAACTTCTAGACAATATCATGACAAACTATTCTCATTGGCACAGTGAAAGGTCACCTACTAGTAAAAATGTGCACGCTATAGAAGAAATTAACTCGTTGAGTGCTAAGATGGATGAGTTAATGAAATTGTTTGCTAGTAAGGATGCTCCTTTAGATACAAATGATATGCCCTTGTCTTCCTTGATTGAGAGTAGCAATGAAAGCTTGGATGTTAATTTTGTTGGTAGGAATAATTTTGGCAACAACAATGCTTTTAGAGGAAACCATCTTCCTAGGCCTTTTCCTAGTAATCCCTCTAATAACTTTGGCAACTCCTACAAAAATGTTCATGGAAATTACAATAAATTACCCTCTGATATAGAGAGTAATATTAAAGAGTTTATCAACTCGCAAAAGATTTTCAATGCGTCCATACAAGAAAAACTACTCAAAATTGATGATTTGGCTAGGAGCATTGATAGAATGTCTCTTCATATTGATGCTTTGAAAGTTATATGTGCTCCTACCAAGATCAATATGGATGAACCTTTGAAAGCTATGCGTGTTTCCATGAATGAGAGTAAAGAAAGAACCGCCCAAATTCGTGCTAGACATGAATGGCTTAAAAAGGCGTGTTCTCGTGATGAGAATCACGAAGATCTTAAAGTGCTTGGTGTGACTCCCATTGAATCCTTGTTTTCTAGTGTCAAACCTAATGATGATGGGGCTGGATATGAATCCACCTTGGTTGAAAAACTCCCCAATGATTCGGAGTCTATCTATCTTGATTCTAAAAGCATTGAAAGTGGAGTAGAGGATATCAAAACATTGAGTAGGAATGAAACTACTACTTTGGATTTCAAGGAATTCAATTATGATAGTTTCTCTTTGATTGAATGTATTTCCTTGATGCAATCCATGCTAAACTCTCCACACGCTTATAGCCAAAACAAGGCCTTTACCGATCATATCGTCGATGCTATGATGAAATCTCTTGAAGAGAAACTTGAATTGGAAGTTTCTATTCCTAGAAAACTTCATGATGAGTGGGAACCTACTATCAAAATCAAGATCAAAAACTATGAATGCAATGCTATGTGTGATTTGGGTGCTAGTGTTTCCGCGATTCCAAAGTCTTTTTGTGATGTTCTAGGCTTTAGTGAGATTGATGAGTGCTCTCTTAATTTGCATCTTGCGGATTCTACTGTTAATAAACCTATGGGAAGGATCAATGATGTTCTTATTATTGCAGATAGGAACTATGTACCCGTAGATTTCATTGTGCTTGATATTGATTGCAATCCTACATGTCATATCATTCTTGGTAGACCTTTCCTAAGGACTATTGGTGGTGTCATCGATATGAAGGAAGGGAATATTAGATTTCAATTTCCATTAAAGAAGGGCATGGAACATTTTCCTAGAAAGAAAATAAGATTGCCTTATGAATCCATGACGAGGGCTACTTGTGGTTTGAGTACCAAAGACGACGATACGTGATTCTATCGCGTTATGCCTAGCTAAGGGCGTTAAACAATAGCGCTTGTTGGGAAGCAACCCAATGAATTTATCTTTGCTTTTGGCTTTCTGTTTTGTTGTGTCCACACCATCATCATTCTGTTATGATTGTGTATTTTGTGTTTCTTTTTGTGTTTGAGCCAAGTAAAACCTTTATGACTAGTTTGGTGATGGTTGTTTGATGCTGCTGGAAAAAGACAGAAACTTTTTGCTCACGAAATTATTTTTCATTTTTATCCAGAAAGAGGTTTTGAGTTGATTTTTTTTGCTGCTGGTTTCTATGCCAATTGCCCAATAATTGTTCAGAATTTGTGAGATATCATAAGTATACTAAGTATACATATTGCTACAGACTGGTCTGTTTTTGGTAGATTCTGTTTTTGTTGTGTTGATTGCTTATTTTGATGAAATTATGGATAGTATCGGGGGGGGGTACTATCCATGGAAAAGTGAGAATACAGTAATCTAACACCAATATAAATAGAAATCAAGTTTGCTACAGTACCTAAAGAGGTGGTAGTTTTTTTTTCTTGTGCTAATGATATCATGAGTTTCTGTTTAAGTTTTGTGTTGTGAAGTTTTTAAGTATTGTGTGATGTTCTCAGGGACAAAGGGATAAAGAGTGGAAAGAGCTCAAGCTTGGGGATGACCAAGGCATCCCAAACCAAATTCAAGGACACCAAAAAGCCTAAGCTTGGGAATGCCCCGGGAAGGCATCCCCTCTTTCGTATTCAATCCATCGGTAACATTACTTGGAGCTATATTTTTATTCACCACATGATATGTGTTTTGCTTGGAGAGTCGTGTATTATATGAGTCTTTTCTTTTTGTTGTGTCGCAATCATCCTTGTTGCACACCTTTTGAGAGAGACATGCACTCGTCGTGAATTTGCTAGAATACTCATTGAGCATCGCTTATATCTTTTGAGTTAGGCAATTTAGCTCACATGTGCTTCACTTATATCTTTTGAGCTAGATAACTTTGCTCTAAGTTCTTCACTTAGATCTTTCAGAGCACGGCAGTGTCATATTCTGGAGAAATAAGAACTCTCGATCTTCACTTATATCTTTTTGAGAGTGCTCTCTCCGAGTAACTTGGTAGTTGGCTTGTGCTATGAAAGTAGTCCCAAAGGTGATAGGCACCCAAAGAGGATACAATAAAACTTCCAATTTCTTGTGCATTGATTAGAAAGAGAAGTTTGATTCCTCTCAAATAGTTTTGAGACTTGGATTTGGTAATATTAAGAGTTATGTTAGTAGGGTGTTGTGAATCTAAAAATACTTGTGTTGAAGTTAGTGATTCCCGTAACATGCACGTATGGTGAACCGCTATGTTAGGAAGTCGGAGCATAATTGATTTATTGATTGTCATCCTTTGTGCTGCGGTCGGGATCGCGCGATGGTTAACACCTACCAACCCTTCCCCTAGGAGTATGTGTTTAGCACTTTGTTTCGATTACTAATAAAAACTTTCGCAATAGGTATGTGAGTTCTTCATGTCTAATGTGAGTCCATGGTATAGATGTACTTTCACCTTCCACCATTGCTAGCCTCTCTAGTGTCGCGCAACTTTCGCCGGTACACAAAACCACCATAGATCTTCCTCAAAACAGCCACCATACCTACCTATTATGGTATTTTCATAGCCATTCCGGTACACTGCCGGAAGCATTTCCTATAGAGTCATCATCATTCTAAGCATTGAGCTTTGAGTAAATTAACGTGTGATGATCATCATTATTAGAGCATTGTCCATGTGAGGAAATAAATAAAAAAGAGGCCAAAGTTGCCCACACACAAAAAAAATGGAAAGAGGCCAAAGTGCCCAAACAAAACAAAAGGAGAAAAAGAGAGAAGGGACAATGCTACTATCTTTTTCCACACTTGTGCTTCATAATAGCACCCTGTTCTTCATGATTGAGAGTCTCTTGTTTTGTCACCACCATATGCTAGTGGGAATCTTCATTATATAACTTGGCTTGTATATTCCAATGATGGGCTTCCTCAAAATTGCCCTAGGTCTTCGTGAGCAAGCAAGTTGGATGCACACCCACTAGTACCTTTTGAGCTTTCACATACTTATAGCTCTAAGTGCATCCATTGCATGGTAATCCCTACTCTTTCACATTGATATCTATTGATGGGCATCTCCATAGCCCTTTGATACGCCGAGTCGATGTGACCATCTCCTCCTTTTTGTCTCACAACCTCCACCACACTCTATTCCACCTATAGTGTTATATCCATGGCTCACGCTCATGTACTGCGTGAGAGTTGAAAAAGGTTTGAGAAAGTAAGAGTGCGAAAACAATTACTTGGACAATACCGAGGTTGTGCATGATTTAAATTAGTTCTGTGGGGATGATGGAGCATAGCCAGACTATATGATTTTGTAGGGATAATTTTCTTTGGCCTTGTTATTTCGAAAGTTCATGATTACCTTGCTAGTTTGCTTGAAGTATTATTGTTTTCATGTCAATAGCAAATTATTTTTTTGCATCTTACGGATCTGAACATTCATGTCATATGAAAGAAGTTACAAACGACAAATATGCTAGGTAGCATTCCACATCAAAAATTCAGTCTTTATCACTTCCCTACTCGAGGACGAGCAGGAGTTAAGCTTGGGGATGCTTGATACGTCTCCAACGTACCTATAATTTTTTATGGTTCCATGCTATTATCTTGTCAAACTTTGGATGTTTTGTATGCCTTTTATATCTTTTTTGGGACTAACTTATTAACTCAGTGCCAAGTGCCAGTTCCTGTTTTTTCCGTGTTTTTGACCCTTTTCACAGGAGAATATTAAACGGAGTCCAAACGGAATAAAACCTCCGAAAAGAATTTTTTTCCGGAACAGAAGATACGCAGGGAGCGTGAGAACCAAGGCAGAGGGCACCACGGGAGGCCACAAGCCCCCTAGGCGCGGCCAGGGGGGCCCGCGCCTAGCAGGCTTGTGGCCCCCCTGTGGCTTCTCTGCCCTACTTCTTCCGCCTATAAATCCCCGAAAAATCCAAAACCACGGGAGATATCCACGAAAATACTTTTCCGCCGCCGCAAGCTTCTGTCTCCGCAAGATCCCATCTGGGGCACATTCTGGTGCCCTGCCGGAGGGGGGATTCGGATGCGGAGGGCTTCTTCATCAACACCATTGCCTCTCCGATGATGCGCGAGTAGTTCACCATAGACCTTCGGGTCCATAGCTAGTAGCTAGATGGCTTCTTCTATCTCTTGGATCTTCACTACAAAGTTCTTCATGATCTTCATGGAGATCTATCCGATGTAATCTTATTTTGCGGTGTGTTTGTCGAGATCCGATGAGTTGTGGATTTATGATCAGATTATCTATGAATCTTATTTGAGTTTCTTCTGATCTCTTATATGCATGAATTCATATCCTTGTAATTCTCTTCGAGTTGTGGGTTTTGTTTGGCCAACTTGATCTATGATGCTTGCAATGGGAGAAGTGCTTGGTTTTGGGTTCATACCATGCGGTGACCTCACCCAATGATAGAAGGGGTAGCGAGGCACGCATCATGTTGTTGCCATCAAGGGTAAAAAGATAGGGTTTATATCTATTGTATGAATTTATCCCTCTACATCATGTCATTTTTCTTAAGGCGTTACTCTGTTTGTCATGAACTCAATACACTAGATGCATGCTGGATAGCGGTCGATGTGTGGAGTAATAGTAGTAGATGCAGAAAGTATCGGTCTACTTGTCTAGGACGTGATGCCTACATGTATGATCATTGCCTTAGATATCGTCATGATTTTGTGCGGTTCTATCAATTGCTCGACAGTAATTCGTTCACCCACCGTAATATTTGCTACCTTGAGAGAAGCCTCTAGTGAACACTATGGCCCCCGGGTCTACTTCACATCATATTTTTAGCCCTACACTTTTACGTTATTGCCCTTTCCGCCTTCAGATCTCACCTTGCAATCAATCGTGAAGGGATTGACAACCCCTTTGTAGCGTTGGGTGCAAGTTTGTTGTTTTTGAGCAGGTACATCAGTGCTTCATCTTGATACTCCTACTGGATTGATACCTTGGTTCTCAAACTAAGGGAAATACTTACTGCTACTATGCTACATCACCCTTTCCTCTTCAAGGGAAAAAACCAACGCAAGCTCAAGAGGTAGCAGTGGACAAGACCCAATCCTAAGCATAGCATTAGATCTTATTGTTCGTCTCATAAAGCTTTTCTAATGCTAAGTATCATTTCCTTAGACCATGACATTGTGCAACTCCCGGATACCGTAGGAGTGCTTTGGGTGTATCAAACGTCTCAACATAACTGGGTGATTATAAAGCTGCACTACAGGTATCTCCGAAAGTGTTTGTTGGGTTGGCACGAATCGAGACCCGGATTGGTCGCTACGTGTGATGGAGAGGTAACTCTGGGCCCATTCGTTAATGCATCATCATAATGAGCTCAATGTGGATAGGGATTTAGCCACTGGATGATGTGATACGGAATGAGTAAAGAGACTTGTTGGTAACGAGAGTGAACAAGGTATAGGGTTACCGACGATCGAATCTCGGGCAATTGTCATACAGGTAGACAAAGGGAATTGCATACGGGATTGATTGAATCCCCGACATCGTGGTACATCCAATGAGATCATCATGGAACATGCAGGAACCACCATGGATATCCAGACCCCACTGTTCGTTATTGACCGGAGAGGTGTCTCAGTCATGTATGCATGGTTCCCGAACCCGTAGGGTCTACAAACTTCAGGTTTGATGACGCTAGAGTTGTAATGGGAGTAGTATGTGGTTACCGACGGATGTTCGGAGTCCCGGATGAGATCCCGGACATCATGAGGAGCTCCGGAATGGTCCGGAGGTAAATATGCATATATAGGAAGTGGAGATTTGATCGCCGAAAATGTTTTGGGAATCGTCGGTATTGTACCGGGACCACTGGAAGGGTTCGGGGGGTCCACTGGGAGGGTCCACCAGCCCCGAAGGTCCAGGTGGTCCAAAGTGCATCGTAACCAGCCCCTAGGTGGGCTGGTGTGCCACCCACCTTGGCCCAAGGCGCACAAGGGGGCTAAGGGGGCCAACCCTAGGGTGTGGGGGCTGCCTTGGGCGGCAAGCCCACCCCTAGGGCGCCGACCCTCCTCCTCTTGGCCGCCGCACCACCTAGGGGAAACCCTAGGGTGGCCGGACCTCCTCCTCCTCCTCCTATATATATGCAAGGTTTTGGGGCTGCTAGACACACAAGTTCATCTCTCCCTCCTCTCCTCCTCCTCGTCCTCCATGGCGCTTGGTGAAGCCCTGTCGGAGTACCACGCAGCTCCACCGTCACCATGCTGTCGTGCAACCAGAGCTCACCCTCAACTTCTTATCTCTCCTTGATGGATCAAGGTGAAGGATACGTCACCGGGCTGCACGTGTGTTGAACGCGGAGGCGCCGTTGTTCAGTGCTTAGATCGGAATCTTCCGCGATCTGAATAGCTATGATTACGACTACATCAACCGCGTTCATAGTAACGCTTCCGCTTAGCGATATTGAAAGGTATGAAGATGATCTACCCCCTTGATCATTGTTGGTTTCTCCTAGATAGATCCTTGTATGATGTAGGAAATTTTTCGAATTACTACTACGTTCCCCACCATTTTCTGCACCACAAAAGTAATTACAGACCAAAAAGTAATTACCGACCATACGGTTCGGATCATCGCAAATGCCCAAAGGAATTTTGAATACACTCATAATAAAGGTAGGGATAGACCGTGCAATGGATTTGTTTAAGACTTTCTCACCCGCTTGAGTAAGATACCCATCAAAAGCGAACATGCACTTAGTTAACTTTACTTGGAGATTTTGAAACTTGTCCTTCATCCTCCTCCCATCCGGAGTGGGTAATCACAAGTTTCTTTCTTCGACACTAGAAGTAGTGACAACCAATTCTGATTTGATTCCAACAATTAAGGTGTCCGGGCATGATCTACCAAAGAGAATGGATGATTTTGAACGATTCACAAGCTGACCAGTTGCTTGCCCATACACTTGTAAAATCTACTTTACATAGCTTGCTTGCTGCACATTTGGTTTGAAGAACAAAAGAGTGACATCCGCAAACAAAAGGTGAGAGATCTGGGGGGGCTCATAATTTTTAGCGAGGACAAAACATGCTGGAATTTTGTCTATTTTGGGCCAGCCCAATAACAATTTCAGTAATTCCTAGTAAATTCTAGAGGCCCATGCAGCCCATTAGGGCAAGGCAAGAGGGGGAACCAAAGTTTAGTCCCACATTGCTAGTTTGGTGGGAGTTGGACCTTCTAATAAGGGAGGATGTTTCCCCACATGTATGAGCATGAGAACAAGAGGGACATTCACGCGCGCTCCTCCTCCGTCGTCTGCCTCGCCACGCCACGCCTGGTGAGAGCCGTTCTATGGTTTCAAACCATGAGTTGCTATGACGCCACTCTTGGAAAACCTGAAGGAGATTATGATTCTCAACAAGAACAAGCTTTTCAAAAAATGGATACCATGTTTAAGGCTGCTCTCTTGAGTGTTCTTGGTGAGAACATAGTTGATGCTTATTGCTACGTCGACAGAAACCTTCTATCGTCTCTTGAGCTTGTGTTGGTTTTTCCCCTGAAGAGGAAAGGGTGATGCAGCACAGGACCAGTACGTATTTCCCTCAGTTTGAGAACCAAGGTATCAATCCAGTAGGAGAATCTCGTCAAGTCCAGAGTACCTGCACAAACACAAAGAGCTTGCACCCAATCCTATAAAGGGGTTGTCAATCCCTTCAAGATTGATTGCAAAGTGAGATCTGAAGGAGGAAAGTGCAACGAAGAAAAAGAGTAAGGCTGAAAATATGGTGTGGAGTAGACCCGAGGGCCATAGTGTTCACTAGAGACTTCTCTCAAAATAGCAAATATTACGGTGGGTGAACAAATTAGTGTCGAGCAATTGATAGAACCTCGCAAAGTCATGACGATAACTAAGGCAATGATCATACATCTAGGCATCACGTCTGAAACAAGTAGACCGATACTTTCTGCATCTACTACTATTACTCCACACATCGACCGCTATCCAGCATGCATCTAGTGTATTGAGTTCATGACGAACAGAGTAACGCCTTAAGCAAGATGACATGATGTAGAGGGATAATCTCAAACCAATGATGAAAACCCCATCTTTTTACCCTTGATGGCAACAACATGATGCGTGCCTCGCTACCCCTTATGTCACTGGGTGAGGTCACCGCATGGTATGAACCCAAAACCAAGCACTTCTCCCATTGCAAGAATCATAGATCAAGCTGGCCAAACAAAACCCACAACTCGAAGAGAATTACAAGGATATGAAATCATGCATATAAGAGATCAGAAGAAACTCAAATAAGATTCATAGATAATCTGATCATAAATCCACAATTCATCGGATCTCGACAAACACACCGCAAAAGAAGATTACATCGGATAGATCTCCATGAAGATCATGGAAAACTTTGTATTGAAGATCCAAGAGAGAGAAGAAGCCATATAGCTACTAGCTATGGACCCATAGGTCTATGGTGAACTACTCACGCATCATCGACGAGGTCATGGTGTTGATGAAGAAGCCCTCAGTATCAGTATCCCCACTTCGGCAGGGCACCAGAACGTGCCCCAGATGGGATCTTGCGTAGACAGAAGTTTGCGGCGACGGAAAAGTACTTTCAATGATCTCCTTATTTTTTCTGGAATTTTTGGGAATATATAGGCGAAAGACCTAGGGCAGAGGTGGCCCAGGGAGCCCACAAGCCTGGGAGGCGCAGCCCCCCTGGCCGTGGCTAGGGGGCTTGTGGGGTCCCTGGTGACCCCATGCCTTGGTTCTCAAGTTCCCGGATCTTCTTCTATTTCCGAAAAACTCTTTTTGGAAGTTTCGTTCCGTTTGGACTCCGTTTAAAATCCTCCTCTAAAAAGGGTCAAAAACACGGAAAAAATAGGAACTGGCACTTTGCACTGAGTTAATAAGTTAGTCCCAAAAAAGATATAAAAGGCATACAAAACATCCAAAGTTTGACAAGATAATAGCATGAAACCATCAAAAAGTATAGATACGTTGGAGATGTATCAAGCATCCCCAAGCTTAACTCATGCTCGTCCTCGAGTAGGGAAGTGATAAAGACTCCATTTTTGATGTGGAATGCTACCTAGCATATTTGTCCTTTGTAACTTCTTTCATGTGACATGAATGTTCAGATCCGTAAGATTCAAAACAATAGTTTGCTATTGACATGAAAACAACGATACTTCAAGCAAACTAGCAAGGTAATCATGAACTTTCGAAATAAGAAGGCCAAAGAAAGTTGTCCCTACAAAATCATATAGTCTGGCTATGCTCCATCATCCTCACACAACTAATTTAAATCATGCACAACCCCGATATTGGCCAAGTAATTGTTTTTGCACTCTTACTTTCTCAAACCTTTTATAACTACCACGCAATACATGAGCGTGAGCCATGAATATAGCACTATAGGTGGAATAGAGTGTGGTGCTGGTTGTGAGACAAAAAGGAGGAGATGGTCACATTGACTCGACGTATCAAAGGGCTATGGAGATGCCCATTAATAGATATCAATGTGAATGAGTAGGGATTGCCATACAAAGGATGCACTAGAGCTATAAGTATGTGAAAGCTCAAAAGGAGAACTAGTGGGTGTGCATCCAACTTGCTTGCTCACGAAGACCTAGGGCAATTTTGAGGAAACCCGTCATTGGAATATACAAGCCAAGTTATATAATAAAGATCCCCACTAGTATATGGTGGTGACGAAACAAGAGGCTCTCAATCATGAAGAACATGGTGCTATTATGAAGCACAAGTGTGGAAAAGATAGTAGCATTGTCCCTTCTCTCTTTTTCTCTCTTTTTTTATTTGGGCTCTTGGGGCTCTCTTTTTTTTTGGGCTCTTTGGCCTCTTTGTTTATTATTATTTCCTCACACGGGACAATGCTCTAATAATGATGATCATCACACTTTTATTTACTCACAGCTCCAAGCTTAGAACGATGATGACTCTATAGGAAATGCCTCCGGCAGTGTACCGGGATGTGCAACGATCTAGCTTGGCGTATGATGTTGAAACATCTCGCTAGCTATCTTACGATCATGCAATGGCAATTTGAGAGGGACGGCACAAGTCATGAGACGGAACGGTGGGAGTTGCATGGCAATATATCTCGGAATGGCTATGAAAATGCCATAGTATGTAGGTATGGTGGCTGTTTTGAGGAAGGCATATGGTGGGTTTGTGTACCGGCGAAAGTTGCGCGGCACTAGAGTGGCTAGCAATGGTGGAAGGTGAAAGTGCATCTATACCATGGACTCACATTAGTCATGAAGAACTCACATACTTGTTGCGAAAGTTTTTATTAGTAATCGAAACAAAGTGCTAAACGCATACTCCTAGGGGAAGGGTTGGTAGGTGTTAACCATCGCGCTATCCCGACCTCAACACAAAGGATGACAATCAATAGATCAATTATGCTCCAACTTCCTAACATAGCGGTTCACCATACGTGCATGCTACGGGAATCACTAACTTCAACACAAGTATTTCTAGATTCACAACACCCTACTAACATAACTCTTAATATTACCGAATCCACGTCTCAAAACTAATTGAGAGGAATCGAGACTTCTCTTTCTACTCAATGCAAATGAAGATGGAGGTTTTTGTATCCTCTTTGGGTACCTATCACCTTTGGGACTACTTTCATGGCATAAGCCAACTACCAAGTCACGCACCGCCGTGCTCTAAAAGATCTAAGTGAAGCACATAGAGCAAAATTATCTAGCTCAAAAGATATAAGTGAAGCACGATGAGCATTCTAGCAAAATCATGATGAGTGCATGTCTCTCTCAAAAGGTGTACGGCAAGGATGATTGTGACACAACAAAAAGAAAATACTCCTAAGATACAAGAGCTCCAAGCAAAACACATATCATGTGGTGAATAAAAATATAGCTCCAAGTAATGTTACCGACGGATTGAAGACGAAAGAGGGGATGCCTTCCCGGGGCATCCCCAAGCTTAGGCTTTTTGGTGTCCTTGAATTTGGATTGGGATGCCTTGGGAATCCCCAAGCTTGAGCTCTTTCCACTCCTTATCTCTTTGTCCATGAGAACATCACCAAAAACATGAAAACTTCACAACACAAAACTTAAACAGAAACTCGTGATATCATTAGCACAAGAAAACAAACTACCACCTCTTTAGTTACTGTAGAAAACTTGATTTCTATTTATATTGGTGTTAGATTACTGTATTATCACTTTTCCATGCCTAGTACCCCCCCCCCCCCCGATACTATCCATAGTTTCATCAAACCAAGCAACCAACTCAACAAAAAACAGAATCTGTCAAAAACAGACCAGTCTGTAGCAATCTGTATACTTCGTATACTTCTGGTATCTCAAAAATTCTGAACAATTACGACTGCCTGGGAAAAAGGCATATCAACCAGCAGCAAAAAGAATCAACTCAAAATCTCTTTCTGAATAAAAATGAAAAATAATGTCGTGAGCGAAAAGTTTCTTTCTTTTTCCAGCAGGATCAAACAACCATCACCAAGACTAGTCATAAAGGTTTTGCTTGGCTCAAACACAAAAAGAAACACAAAAGACACAATCATAACAGAATTATGATGGTGTGGATGCAACAAAATAGAAAGAAACAGATAAATTCATTTGGTTGCCTCTCAACAAGCGCTATTGTTTAACGCCCTTAGCTAGGCATAAGGTGATGGAATCACGTATCGTCGTCTTTGGTGCTCAAACCATAAGTGGCCCTCATCATGGATTCATAAGGCAATCTTATTTTCTTTATAGCAAAGTTCTCCATGCCCTTCTTTAAAGGAAATTTAAATCTAATATTCCCTTCCTTCATATCGATGATAGCACTGATAGTCCTTAGGAAAGGGCTACCAAGAATGATAGGGCAAGTAGGATTGCAATCAATATCAAGCACAATGAAATCCACAGGTACATAGTTCCTATTTGTAATAATAAGAACATCATTGATCCTTCCCATGGGTTTCTTGACAGTAGAATCCGCAAGATGCAAATTAAGAGAACACTCTTCAATCTCATTAAAACCTAGAACATCACATAAAGACTTTGGAATCGCGGAAACACTAGCACCCAAATCACACAAAGCATTGCATTCATAGTTTTTTATTTTGATTTTGATAGTAGGTTCCCACTCATCATGAAGCTTTCTAGGGATAGAGACTTCCAATTCAAGTTTCTCTTCAAGAGATTTTATCATAGCTTCGACGATATGATCGGTAAAGGCCTTGTTTTGGCTATAAGCGTGTGGAGAGTTTAGCATGGATTGCATCAAGGAAATGCATTCAATCAAGGAGCAACTATCATAATTGAATTCCTTGAAATCCAAAGTAGTAATTTCATTACTACTCAAGGTTTAAATATCTTCTACTCCACTTTCAATGCTTTTAGCATCAGGATTGATGGACTCCGAATCATTGGGCCGTTTTTCAACCAAAGTGGATTCATATCCAGCCCCATCATCATTAGGTTTGACACAAGAAAACAAAGATTCAATGGGAGTCACACCAAGCACTTTAAGATCTTCATGATTCTCATCACAAATTTCAGGTTTAGCAGCCATTTTATTGACTAAAGTAGCCTGTTTATCAGAAATCTGGCCTACCAATTTTTCAAGACGAGAAAACTGAGAATCTAGTGCAAGGAATTCTTTGGCCATATCATCAACTTCTTTATTCATAAAAGACAAAAAAGAATTTTGCTCCTTCAGTTCTCTACGAAAGTAACTGTTGTATTCAAACTATGTAGACATGAAGCCTTTAACACTAGTTTCTATCTCTCCCAACCTTGCATAGTGAGCATCAAAACCCCTTGGTTGGGCCATATAGGTCTTAGAAGGCACACAAGTGAACAGAAAGCAAAGGAGAGAAAAGGATGAACGAAAAAGTCAAATGAAAAAGAGGCAAATGAAGAAAAGGGCAAATCTTTTTTAAAAATTTTGTTTTTCAGAAGTGGGGGAGAGGAAAACGAGAAGCAAAAAAAGTAAATGCAAGAGATGAGTTTGCGACACTTACTTGGATAAGTTCTTGACTTGATCCTCCCCGGAACGGCGACAGAAATCCTTCTGCTACGTCGACAGAAACCTTCTGTCGTGTCTTGAGCTTGCGTTGGTTTTTCCCTTGAAGAGGAAAGGGTGATGCAGCACAAGAGCAGTAAGTATTTCCCTCAGTTTGAGAACCAAGGTATCAATCCAGTAGGAGAATCTCGTCAAGTCCAGAGTACCTGCACAAACACAAAGAGCTTGCACCCAATGCTATAAAGGGGTTGTCAATCCCTTCAAGATTGATTGCAAAGTGAGATCTGAAGGCGGAAAGTGCAACGAAGAAAAAGAGTAAGGCTGAAAATATGGTGTGGAGTAGACCCGGGGGCCATAGTGTTCACTAGAGGCTTCTCTCAAAATAGAAAATATTACGGTGGGTGAACAAATTACTATCGAGCAATTTATAGAACCGCGCAAAGTCATGACGATATCTAAGGCAATGATCATACATATAAGCATCACGTCCGAAACAAGTAGACCGATACTTTCTGCATCTGCTACTATTACTCCACCCATCGACCGCTATCCAGCATGCATCTAGTGTATTGAGTTCATGACGAACAGAGTAACGCCTTAAGCAAGATGACATTATGTAGAGGGATAATCTCAAACCAATGATGAAAACCCCATCTTTTTACCCTTGATGGCAACAACACGATGCGTGCCTCGCTACCCCTTCTGTCATTGGGTGAGGTCACCGCATGGTATGAACCCAAAACCAAGCACTTCTCCCATTGCAAGAATCATAGATCAAGCTGGCCAAACAAAACCCACAACTCAAAGAGAATTACAAGGATATGAAATCATGCATATAAGAGATCAGAAGAAACTCAAATAAGATTCATAGATAATCTGATCATAAATCCACAATTCATCGGATCTCGACAAACACACCACAAAAGAAGATTACATCGGATAGATCTTCATGAAGATCATGGAAAACTTTGTATTGAAGATCCAAGAGAGAGAAGAAGCCATCTAGCTACTAGCTATGGACCCATAGGTCTATGGTGAACTACTCACGTATCATCGGAGAGGTCATGGTGTTGATGAAGAAGCCCTCCGTATCCAAATCCCCCCTCTGTCAGGGCACCAGAACGTGCCCCAGATGGGATCTTGCGGAGACAGAAGCTTGCGGCGGCGGAAAAGTACTTTCGATGATATCCTTATTTTTTCTGGAATTTTTGGGAATATATAGGCGAAAGACCTAGGGAAGAGGTGGCCCAGGGAGCCCACAAGCCTCGGAGGCGCCCCCCCCTGGCCACGGCTAGGGGGCTTGTGGGGTCCCTGGTGACCCCCTGCCTTGGTTCTCAAGTTCCCCGATCTTCTTCTGTTTCGGAAAAAAACTTTTTGGAAGTTTCGTTCCATTTGGACTCCATTTAAAATCCTCCTCTGAAAAGGGTCAAAAACACAGAAAAAACAGGAACTGGCACTTGGCATTGAGTTAATAAATTAGTCCCAAAAAAGAAATAAAAGGCATACAAAACATCCAAAGTTTGACAAGATAATAGCATGAAACCATCAAAAATTATAGATACGTTGGAGACGTATCACTTATGCGTCAATTGATAATGGAAAAGATATGTGGGATGCACTCGAGGCCAAGTTTGGGGTCTTGGATGCTGGCACTGAGCCATACATCATGGAACAATTCTATGACTACAGTATGGCTGAAGAGCGCTTCATGGTTGAGCAAGCTCACGAGATACAGTCATTTGCTAGAGAACTTTAGCACTTCAATTGTATGTTACCGGACAAGTTTGTTGCCGGAGGCATCATCACTAAGCTTCATGCTTCGTGGAGGAACTTTGCTACCTTACTGAAGCATAAGAGGCAGGAGTTTTCCGTTCCGTATCTCATTGGTACTCTTGATGTGGAAGAAAAGGCGAGAGCAAAAGACACACGTGCTTGAGGTATTGAGGGAGGATCTAGTGTCAAACTGGTACAGAAGAAAAACTTCGAGCCCCACAAGTTCAAGACCAAGGGCAAGTTTGATGGTAAAGCAAAGTTTGATGGGAAAAACAAGGTTGTACAACACACAAACTTCAAAAAGAATAATGACAAGAAGAAAGGTGTTTGTCATGTGTGCGGAGATCCTGACCATTGGGCTCCTAGTTTCCCTAATCATTATGACAAGCGTCATCTTGGGAAAGGCAGCAAGACCGCTAATGTTTTCATTGGTGACACTCAAATGAAGGATGTTGGGTATGGTATATTTCCCCAGTATTCTTTCAGTATGTCATTCTCCCGATTAGTTTATTGTCATGGTGCTAATGTGCATGCATGCGGTGATATTTCCATCATGCTGGTGGGAAGCGATTCAAGTGCTTCTATTCGTGGTGTTGCCATGGTCGATCTGAAGTTTACTTCAGGAAAGATCGTGCAGCTGAAAAAACATGCATTATGTCCCCTCCGTCAATAAAAGTCTTGTTAGCGGATCTCTTCTGTGTAGAGATGGCTACAAGCTTGTCTTTCAGTCGAAGAAATTTGTAATATCCAAGTATGGAACATTTGTTGGTAAAGGCTATGAGTCAGGAGGCCTGTTCCGTTTATCCTTGTCAGATGTTTGCAATAAAGTTGTTAATCATGTTTGCAACAATAGTGAATCGAATGTGTCGCATTCGCGTCTGCGTCACGTTAATTTTGGTTGCATGTCACGACTAGCCAAATTAAACTTAATCCCTAGTTTCACCAATGTCAAGGGATCTAAGTGTCAAGTTTGTATGCAAGCTAAGCAACCTCTTAAGTCTCACACGACTGCGGAAACAAGAAATCTTGCACCACTAGAGCTCATACATTCAGATCTATGTGAAATGAATGGTATTTTGACAAAAGGTGGAAAGAAATATTTCATGATGTTAATTGGTGACTCCACTAGATACTGCCATGTGTATCTTCTGAAATCTAAGGATGAGGCTTTGAACTATTTCAAGATCTATAAAGGTGAAGCAGAAAACCAACTTGATCGAAAGATCAAGAGGCTTAGGTCCAATCGTGGTGGAGAGTATTTCTCAAATGAATTTGATTCTTTCTGTGCGGATAATGGTATAATCCATGAGAGGACGCATCCCTATTCACCTCAGTCAAAAAGGGTAGCCGAAAGAAAGAACCGTACTCAAACTGATTTGGTTAACGCCATGTTAGACACATCGGGTCTCTCCAAGGCATGGTGGGGGGAGGTGATATTAATTGCATGTCATGTCCTAAACCGAGTTCCCACGAAAAACAAAGAGATAACTCCATTCGAGGAATGGGAGCAGAAAAGGTTATAACTCTCTTATCTATGAACCTGGGGTTGTTTGGCGAAAGTCAATGTGCCAATTCCGAAGAAGCACAAGCTGGGACCAAAAACTCTGGACTGTGTTTTCCTGGAATATGCTTTTCATAGCATTGGCTATAGATTCTTGGTTGTAAAGGTATCTGACATGCATGTTGGTACAACCATGGAGTCGAATGATGCGACTTTCTTCGAAGATATCTTTCCCATGAAGGATAAGGCTACCTCATCTAATCAGGAGATGCCTAGTTCATCGAATCATGAATTAGTTACAATTACTGAACCTACCATTTAGATGGAATGCTTTGAAAATAATGTGGAGGAGAACAATGAAGTTCCTACCAGGAGCAAGAGAGAGAGGACTGCAAAGTCCTTTAGTGATGATTTTCCTGTGTATCTCATTGATGACGGTCCCAGTTCTATTTTAGAGGTCTATGCATCTGAAGATGTTGACTGTTAGAAGGAAGCGGTCTGTAGTGAGCTGGATTCCATCTTGGCAAATGAAACTTGGGAGAACACTGATCGTCCTTATGGATGCAAACCTATAGGATGCAAATGGGTATTCAAGAAGAAGCTTAGGCCTGATGGTACTATCGAGAAGTACAAGGCACGGCTCGTGGCTAAGGGTTATACCCAAAAGGAAGGTGAATACTTCTTTGATACTTACTCACCTGTGGCTCGACTGACCACTATTTGAGTACTACTTTGACTAGCCACCTCACATGGTCTTCTCGTTCATCAATTGGATGTTAAGATTGCTTCCTAAGTGGAGAGTTGGATGAGGAAATTTACATGGAACAACCAGATGGGTTTGTAGTAGATGGTCAGGAAGGAAAAGTGTCCAAGTTGTTGAAGTCTTTGTATGGACTTAAGCAAGCACCCAAGCAGTGGCATGAGAAGTTTGAAAGAACTTTAACAGCTGCAAGATTTGTTGTAAACGAAGCTGATAAATGTGTGTACTATCGCCATGGTGGGGGCGAGGGAGTTATCCTTTGCTTGTATGTTGATGACATACTGATTTTCGGAACAAATCTGAATGTTATTAAGGAGGTCAAGGATTTCCTATCTCACTATTTTGAGATGAAGGATTTAGGAGTGGCTAATGTCATTCTGAACATCAAGTTGTTGAGAGACGATGATGGTGGGATTACTTTGCTTCAATCTCACTATGTGGAAAAGATCTTGAGTCTCTTTGGTTATAGTGACTGCAAGCCCCCTCCAACACCATATGATGCGAGCGTGCTGCTTCGAAAGAATTGAAGAATTGCTAGAGATCAATTGAAATACTCTCAGATTACTGGATCTCTTATGTACTTAGCCAATTCTACAAGACCTCACATCTGTTTTGCTTTTAGCAAACTGAGTCAGGTTGTCTCAAAACTAGGAGATGTGCATTGGAAATCTCTAGAGAGAGTTTTGCGTTATTTGAAAGGCACTGCGAATTATGGAATTCACAACACTGGACACCCAAAGGTGCTTGAAGGGTATAGTGACCCAAACAGGATCTCAGATGCTGATGAGATAAAGACCATCAGCGGATATGTATTCACTCATGGAGATGGCGCTGTTTCTTGGAAGTCTTGCAAGCAGACCATCTTAACAAGGTCAACAATGGAAGCAGAACTCACAGTACTAGATACAGCTATGGTTGAAGCAGATTGGCTTAGCCAGCTCTTGAATGACTTGTCGGTTGTTGAGAAACATGTACCGGGTATCCTTATGAACTGTGACAATCAAACTGTGATAACAAAAGTGAGCAGCTCAAAGGATAACATGAAGTCATCAAGACACGTTCAGAGAAGGTTAAAATCTATTAGAAAAATGAAAAACTCCGGAGTTATTGCATTGGATTATATCCAAACGTCTACAAATTTGGCAGATCCTTTTACTAAGGGTCTATGACGTAATGCGATAGACAATGCATCAAAGGAGATGGGTATGAGACCCAAAACATGAGTTGTTCACAGTGGTAACCTAGTCTATGTGATCGGAGATCCCGTGAATTAGATGTGGAAGACAAGTTGTTGATCAACTCAGAGGAGAGTATCCTTACTATTAACAATACCACTCCATGAAGATGAAATACTCTCCTAATCTACATGGCAGGTTGATGTATATCTTAATGTGTTCTATGTGGCTCATATAAAGCATAGATGTTGTCATGCAGAACATCTTTTAAAGAACACACCTATATGAGTCTAATTGTCAAACGTCACAATCTATGAGAGTATGGTTCTCTCTAGTAAACTCGTGAAAGGTCGCGGAGTATGACGCATAAGCTCCACCCGCTGTGAAGACCCATTGTAGCCAAGTATCGGTCAAGGCTTTGCGTGAAGCTAGATTCGTAGAAAACTTGTAGTTCAAGGCCTAGTCCACTGTTCAAGTTGCTTACTAGTGTAGCATAGAGTTCTAGGTGGAAGTTCAACTTAACAGTTGATACGTCTCTAATGTATCTATAATTTATGAAGTATTAATGCCATGTTTACAATAATTTTATATGATTTTGGTCTGATTTGATTAGAACTAACCATGTCTCATGTTGTTTTCAGAAGAACTACCGTGGTGTTGTTTTTGTGCAGAAATAGAAGTTCTCAGAATGAGTTGAAAATTACAAAGAATATTGTTGGAAAATATAAAAAATACTGGCGAAAGAATCAACTGGAGGGGGTCTATGTGACACCCCGAGACCGATGTTCCAGAAGATTCCCCTTTTATTCCGTTTTCGTCGTGTTATTATTTTTATTTGTCGCATCATCATCGCATCATGTGCATGATCCGCATTGCATTGGTATCCCATTGCCGCCAATTTTCAAAGTTGCATCCGTTATTAGTTGATGGTTCTCGTCGTTGCCCGTTCTAAGCCCAACCATACACGCACGCGCCCGCGGCATGTCAAAACCCTGTTTTTAAAAGTGTGTTTAAAACTTTCTCTCATTGGGTTGAAACTTGGTGTGCAGTCTTATTTCGTTGTACGTAGGACGCCTGCCAATTTTCGTCGCAATCGGAGTCCGTCTGGTACCCAAACGAGCGTTCGTAGCGGCACCCTATTCGGTCTATCGTCGGTCGTTTTTCGATGTTTTAAAATTACTTTGCCGGGTGCCATTTCCCTCTCATCTCCGGCTAGCCTACTCTTCACAGCCACTTACCCGTCCCCGCGTGCGAAACCGTTCAATTTAGATTGCGCGGTTGAAACCGGGGCAAAATTCTTCTAACCCTAGCCCCGTTTGCCTATAAATATATGCCTCCCTACCTAATCTAAACCCTCCTTCCACCTCTGCCTTGGAATCCGCGCCACCAAACCCTAGACGCACTAGCGCTCTCTCTCTTCTCTCTCTCCCAGCCGCCAGGCCCGCTCGAGCCCAAGGCAGGCCCGCCCGAGCCCATCTGTGCCCGAGGCAACCGCCGCCGCCTGCTCGTGGCCGGTGCGCCACCGCAGGCAGAGCCGCCCGCTCGCCCGTGCGCCCTGCCTCCCACGCGCCTCCCCATCTCCCCGAGTTCCTCCCCGCCTCGCCGGAGGACCTTCTTCGCCGGACGTCGTGCCACTCCGGCCGCCTCCCGCCGTCAACAGCCGATCTTCCTCCCGAGCAGCCGGAGCTGCTGCTCGTCGCCTCGCCGCCCCCCTCGAACCTGCGCCATCCCCGGCCGCCGTCGGTCGCTGCTGCCGGTGAGCCACGGATCCCGGTGCACTTGCCGCCCCCTGTCGGAGGTGCTGCACCAGCAGCCTGGGATAGCAAGGATGGACGTCGTTTTCTTTTCTCGTTTGTTTTCGTTCGTAGTCGGACCCTGCTCTTCTTCATGATATTATGTATTGTACTGATGTGACTCTGATGTAGCATGTGGCGAGTGAAAGCCAATTCCATATACTCTTCTCTTCAGTACATGTACTTGTAACGATATCCATTCTTGCGAAACGACGAGATGCGCTTCTATCCCTGTCGAGGCCCTCATGCCAAAATAAGGATAGGATAGCATCTTGGGCGTTACAAGTTAGTATCAGAGCAATACCGACCTAGGAGCCCCCTTAATTGATCGAACTTGGCCGAGTCGAGTCTAGTGAAAAATTGGTTTGAGTCTAGTTATATATCGGAGAGTAGGATTCTTTTTTCTCCTCTTCTATGCTCTGGTGAGGAATCTTGGTGTAAGATTTTAATTCTACTCCTCTTCTCACTCAATTTTTTTAGGATCACGTGGATATTTTTGGAACCTATATGATGTCGATGTGACGGAGTTCTGTCTTGGTGCCTCCTGTCTGACTTGATTTCTTCCGGGGAGTTGAGCTCCAGGGGATTCTCGAGCACATCGCTATTATTCAGATTTCTTAGTATCTCAAGACGAAGGATGTTCGAAATTGCTTCAATACTAGTAGTGGCGGGAGGAGTCCGGCTTCCCCAGTACTGGTGTAGAGAGTTCCGGATGTATCGTCGTACTTAGTATCGTTGTGATTACGAGTGTCTGAAATAGATGAGGTTCCAAGATTCTGGTTATGTGTTGACAGATGTGATACACTGGACGGGTTAGTATAGGAGTTGAGTGATATATTACTCCTTGTATCCGTGGACCAGATTGCATGACCAGAAATTAAGGGAGTTCTTAGGTGGGACTTCAAGTAGTTACTTATAGGACAATCTTCCAACAAATGCATGATGTTAGGTTGGGTTTCTACATCTAGTGGATTCGTTTGTTCACGGTCGACTTACAGCGGTTCTCGTTGTCTCTTAAAGAGTCCTTGTAGCTTGCTACGACTCGGGGACGCTTCGTATGTCGTGTGCACTGCCTTGCACAGGATGGCTACTGTAAGGATCAAGCCCGTGCGATCCTGTCCACGAAAATATCAGACGAAATCTCTCTCATGAATTTGTTCTAGCTTGTTTCGTAAGCCTCATCATTTGTTTTGTTGAAATATGGTAATTCGAGTTGCTTCGATGTCAAGTGGTAAACTCGTATCCTTCCAAGAGGTGTTCTCGTGTTTTATGGGAATGTTGATTCTTTCGCTCAATCAATTGTCTTATCAATTCTTCTTAACCAGAGTCGTCATGTCAATTCTTTTCAATGGTGTGCTTCTCTTTAAGTGAATTCAATCCTCTCCAATTTTGCAAGATCATTCTCTCATTTCTTCCGGAGATCATCTCATCTGTCCCAAGTTGTCTTTGTTTTCCCCTCCCTCCCACCCTTTTCTTTAGTGATTCAATTCTCATCAAAGTGTCTTTCTTTTCATCAATGCTTCCGCTATCTTTTCTTCCGTGTCTTATCCGGTGATTTGTTGTGAAGATTCTCAAGAGTTCTGAATTCATCATTTCTTCATTTTGTTCTCTTTTCCCGATGGATTCAATTTAAGACCTAGGTGTTCATCATATCCTTTTCTTCCTATATGATTTCTGTGTTGAAAATTCTTATTCAAGCCTCTCTGTTATTATTCCATATTTTTTCTAACCGGAGTGTTAAAGATATCTCAGAAGTTTCTTGTTTTGAATCCTTTCAATTATTTCGAGGGTCTCACCTCATCTAGTTTTCTTTATACCGGTGCAATCTCTCTCTTTTTGAGCAATCTTTTCAACGGTGGTTTCTTTGTGTGGGCCCATAACCCACAGGTTCTTTCCCGGGATCTTTCCTGGCTCTTCTAATCTTTTCCCAGAGATCCTTAGTTCTTTTCAATTATGACGTAAGTATGAATTTCATCAGTCATATTCCTTCTTCAAGATCAATTTGAATTAATTCTCATGTTTGGCTCAACCTTGCATTCTTCTTTATTCCGGAGTGTCTCAGTTATTCTTGGTGGTGTTCTCCTCATCATTTCCAGCTTGGAAGACCGAAGGAGTGTTTCTCTCAAATCTTGTTCCATTCTCTTGGAGATTCATCATTTCAGCTTTGTGCCATCATCTTAATTGTTCCAAATCATGAGAATCCCTTTTTGGCTATCCGGTGCATTTCGGAGTTGTTTTCATTCTTGATCCTCCGAAGGCCATCATTTTAGAAGATTTCTTCGTTCTCAGCTTCCAGCTTTCATCCTCAATTCTTCTCAATTGTTGTTCCTTCATTCGTCTCTCAATTATTCTTGTGCCTTGTTCAGTTTTATGTTAGGTGGCTCATGATCTTTTCGTTCTCGTGTATCTCCATTCATTCTTGTTATATTCCCATTCAATCAAATTCTTACCGGTGACTCCTTTAAGACTTCTTCAAGTTTGTGCTCATATATCTCCTCAATCTTTTCTAAAAGAATAAGTGGTACGCTAAATCCGTTGCTTGTCATTAATTAAACTTGATGAAGGATAAGCATAACATAATTCTTATTCTTGTTCATAGTGTTCTGAATTCTTCTTCCGGAGTGGCTCGTGATATCAATTCTTTGTCTCAAGATGTTCTTCAAGATTCTTGTGGTAGTAGTTCTCTTGTTCTTCTTCATTCTTTATTCCAAGATCTAATTTCTATTCTTTGTAATGGAGGCTTTGTGATGTTGCTCTCTTCAATCTATCATCTTGTTCTGACAAGATCATGTTGGTCCCTTATTCAATTTAGTTGTTTGTTGTGAATCTTCCCTAGTTCTCCTATCTTATCGAATTTTTGTTCCCATTTTCCTACCGAAGTGCTGCCGAAATTTTCTATGAATTCTTGCTTCTTTCTCATATCATTCCTCATCTCTTTGCAACCTTCAAGGATCGTTGGTTTCACTCGTCTGTCAAAGAAGCGACTAAGTTTTACCTCTTGCATTCTCATCCTCTCCCCCTTTTCATTCTTGGATTTCGGGTCGAGATCTTCTTGTAGTGTAGGAGAGTTGTGATAGCCCGAGACTGACGTTCCAGAAGATTCCCCTTTTATTCCATTTTCGTCGTGTGATTATTTTTATTTGTCGCATCATCATTGCATCATGCGCATCATCCGCATTGCATCAGCATCCCGTTGCCGCCATTTTTCAAAGTTGCATCCGTTATTAGTTGCCGGTTCTCGTCGTTGCCCGTTCTGAGCCCAACCATACACGCACGCACCCGCGGCATCATCAAAACCCTGTTTTTAAAAGTGTGTTTAAAACTTTCTCTGATTGGGTTGAAACTTGGCGTGCGGTCTTATTTAGTTGTCGTAGGCCGCCTGCCAATTTTTGTCGCAATCGGAGTCCGTCTGGTACCCGAACGGTCGTCCGTAGCGGCACCGTATTCGGTCTATCGTCGGTCGTTTTTCGATGTTTTGAAATTACGTTGTCGGGTGCCGTTTCCCTCTCATCTCCGGCTAGCCTACTCTTCACAGCCACTTACCTGTCCCCGCGTGCGAAACCGTTCGATTTAGATCGCGTGGTTGAAACCAGGGCAAAATTCTGCTAACCCTAGCCGCGTTTGCCTATAAATATATGCCTCCCTACCTAATCTAAACCCTCCTCCCACCTCTGCCTTGGAACCCGCGCCACCAAATCCTAGCCGCACTAGCGCTCTCTCTCTCCTCTCTCTCCGAGCCGCCAGGCCCGCTCGAGCCCGAGGCAGGTCCACCCGAGCCCATCTGGGCCCTGGGCAACCGTCGCCGCCTGCCCCTGGCCGGTGCGCCAACGCAGGCCGAGCCACCCGCTCGCCCGTGCGCCCTGCCTCCCGCGCGCCTCCCCATCTCCCCGAGTTCCTCGCTGCCTCGCCGGAGGACCTTCCTCACCGGCCGTCGTGCCACTCCGGCCGCCTCCCGCCGTCAACAGCCGCTCTTCCTCCCGAGCAGCCGGAGCTGTTCCTTGTCGCCTCGCCGCCCCCTCGGACCCGTGCCGTCCCCGGCCGCTGCCAGTCGCTGCCGCCGGTGAGCCACGGCTCCCGGTGCACTTGTCGCCCCCCCCCCCTACCGGAGGTGCTCCACCAGCAGCCTGGGATAGCAAGGATGGACGTCGTTTTCTTTTCTCGTTTGTTTTCGTCCGTAGTCGGACCCTGCTCTTCTTCATGTAATTATGTATTGTACTGATGTGACTCTGATGTAGCATGTGGCGAGTGTAAGCCAATTCCATATACTCTTCTCTTCAGTACATGTACTTGTAACGATATCCATTCTTGCGAAACGACGAGATGCGCTTCTATCCCTGTCGAGGCCCTCGTGCCAAAATAAGGATAGGATCGCATCTTGGGCGTTACAGTCCACCACCTGGCCACAATCTAGGGGTGCCCCCTAGGGCACGCCCCCCATCTTGTGGGCCCCTCGGGAACCGCCTTGACGTGAGACCGACGCCAAAAATTCCTATAAATCAAGCAACCTCCAAAAAGAAACCTTGATCGGGAGTTCCACCGCCGCAAGCCTCCAGAGCCACGAAAAAACAACCGGGATCCTGTTCCGGCACCCTGGCGGAAGGGGAAACCATCACCGGAGGCCATCTTCATCATCCCGGCTGTCTCCATGACGAGGAGCGAGTAGTTCACCCTCGGGGCTGAGGGTATGTACCAGTAGCTATATGTTTGATCTCTCTCACTCTCTCGTGTTCTTGAGATGGCACGATCTTGATGTATCGCGAGCTCTATTAATATAGATGAATCATATGGAGTTTTCGGTTGTCTATGTTCTTGTGATGAATTGAGTTTTCCCCTTGAAGTTTTCTTATCGGATTGAGTCTTTAAGGATTTGAGAACACTTGATGTATGTCTTGTGATGGGATATCCGTGGTGACAATGGGATGTTCTATTGATCCACTTGATGTATGTTTTGGTGATCAACTTGCGGGTTCCGTGACCTTGGGAATCTATGCATAGGGGTTGGCACATGTTTTCGTCTTGACTCTCCGGTAGAAACTTTGGGGCACTCTTTGAAGTTCTTTGTGTTGGATTGAACATGATGAATCTGGAATTGTGTGATGCATATCGTATAATCAAGCCCATGGTACTTGTCGTGACATTGGAGTATCTAGGTGACATTAGGGTTTTGGTTGATGTATATCTTAAGGTGTTATTTTAGTGCGAACTCTAGGGCTGTCCGTGACACTTTATAGGGATAGCTCATACGATTGATCGAAAAAGATAACTTTGAGGTGGTTTCCTACCCTACAATAATTTCTTCGTTTGTTCTCCGCTATTTGTGACTTTGGAGTAATCTCTTTATCACACGTGAGGGATTTACATATGATTCAACTATGTTAGTAATGTTGAGAGAACTTGCACTAGTGAAAGTATGAACCCTATGCCTTGTTTCTAAGCATTACAATACCGTTTGTGCTCACTTTTATCATTAGTTACCTTGTTGTTTTTATATTTTCAGATTACAAAAACCTATATCTACCATCCATATTGCACTTGTATCACCGTCTCTTCGCCGAACTAGTGCACATATACAATTTACCATTGTATTGGGTGTGTTGGGGACACAAGAGACTCTTTGTTATTTGGTTGCAGGGTTGCTTGAGAGAGATCATCTTCATTCTACGCCTCCCACGGATTGATAAACCTTAGGTCATCCACTTGAGGGAAACTTGCTATTGTCCTACAGAACTCTGCGCTTGGAAGCCCAACACGAGTCTACAAGAAAAAGGTTGTGTAGTAGACATCAACAGTCTCCTCTGCACTACCGGTATATTAAACAGTGTTTTGGAACCAAAGACAAATTTTGTGTGCCTCTGGGATCTCGTGTGGAATTGCTGGAATTTTGTCTATTTTGGGCCAGCCCAATAACAATTTCAGAAATTCTGTATAAATCCTAGAGGCCCATGCAACCCATCCGTGCAAGGCAAGAGGGGGAACCAAAGTTTAGTCCCACATTGCTAGTTTTGTGAGAGTTGGACCTCCTTATAAGGGAGGATGTTTCCCCACATGTATGAGCATGAGAACAAGAGGGACATTCACGCGCGCTCCTCCACCGCCCTCCTCTCCACGCCACGCCACGCCTCGTCACGACGTGCCACGGGTTGCGGAAACGAGCCGATGTCTAATTTTTTGCCACGCACAATTGGTATAGGAAAGGTCACTCGGAAGATGAAAGTTCTTGGCGTAGTGGACATTGAATACGACCTGTTCGTTTCGTCTCCCTCATTCCCTTTAGCTCCCGTCGCTGGCCTCTTGCCTCCTTCTCTTGCGCCTATAAAAGGGAGGTCGCTCCTCTCCAGAGACACGCATCAGAACTTCCTCTTCTCACCACCGCTTCCAATCTCTGTGCTGCTGTTGTCTTCCTCATCCCGGCTTGCGGCGTGCACCGTAGGTCGGGACAGTAGTCCTTCGAAACTCCACCTCTTCAAGTCATGTACGGGAGAAGGGTCATAAGGGTTTTTAGGAGCGCTCCGCGCGACTACTGACTTCTTCATCACGGACGCCCCAGATACCGACGACAACTTCTTCCCCGACGTCGACAACCTCTTTGACGACATGGCTGGCGAGAACACCGACCCCAAGACTAGTGCTTCTGCCGTTGTTCCGTGTGTCTTCGTGTTCTCTCTGTTTAATATCTTACCTCAGTTTCTTGCTCTACTGTTTCTGGTTCTAGCCTTTGTTCTACATATGTTCTCTCCAAGTTCATATATGCACATGCCATTTGTTGTCTTATCTTTATATTACATGACTTGTTTCATCTCTATTATGATAGTCATATTTTATCTATCTTTTCTGTTAATAAAATCCTATAGTAAATTGCTCATATTTCCAACAAAACACCCGTAGCAATACCCTTGTCGAAAAGAGTAGAGACACCATCGTCCACAAATAGAAATAAGTATGGGATAATGGATCACCTTGCTGAAGACAATGTGACCGTGCAAAAGAATCCAAGTTATCCTTGTTATTATACGCTAACCAAAAAGATAAGAATGATTTGATAATTTGTTTATAGTGTTTTATCAACCTCCAAAAAATAGAAAGAACAAATACTTTTGGAGGACAAGAGTGGAGGCAGTCCTATTAGCCCTAAACATTGAAGGATTTTAGGTTGTAGGATCTGCTGTATAGACGCACATGATGGATTTTGATCTTCGCACTTCGTGCTTTTGTAGGTTATAGTAGCCTCTTTAATTTTATATATTCTTTGAAAATTCTCTTAAAAATATATTTTTTCTTATTAGTGTTGTAACAAATATCCTCAGTGTATTAAAAAATTAGCATGCATCTTAAACAAATGTCTGTACGTTCTTTTGTAAATTTCACGGCATTTTAAAATATGTAACATGTTTATAATGTTGACATTGAAAATAAAGTTGATACCATTCAACAACAAAAAAATCAAACGTTTAAACATTAGGTCACGACCTTTAAAAATAATAATCATGAAATGTAAAACTTTATTCACCCTTTTTTAAGAAATTTTCATTGCATAGATAAAATGTTTATAACTACCTACAACAATACCACAACATTTACAAAAACAATGGTCACACGAATCTAAAAAAAAGTTTATGAAATCGTAAATATTCTTTTTGCGTGATTTTTTAGCTGCTCTTTTTCGTAGTTTTAACACACTGTTCATGACCTACAAAAACTGTACGAAACCATTCAAAAGCAAATGTTTAGAGCAATTAAGTGGCAAAATAATTTCACAATTTAAAAAATGTTCATGACGTATATAAAAAACTAAAGTCCTGTTTTCACAATAAAATGTTAGGAAATAAGAAAAAAACAGTTCAAAAAAATAAAAACCGGACAAACCTGCCAAAAGGTTCTCCAAACCACTTTAAACCTGATCACCAATGGTTCATAACCAGCCCACCGAAGGATTCAAAAACTGTTGTTGAATGCTATTGGGCCAGCCCACTATGCAAGAATCTACGCGAGCGCTTCTTCTCCCACCGGTGCACCACTAGCACAAAATACACTCCACAAATATTTCGAAAATCTAAAAAAAAGCATGTACATAAAACATACGTCTACCGACATTACAAAATTCGGATTCAAATAAAACGTACAACTCTGGTGACAGAAATGTCAAATCTTATTATGAATGCTACTTTTTTTTAGATTAGGCCATAAATTTGGCTCATTAACACAATCAGTGCTAAATGTGTTTCTTATCATCATCAAAGGGGTGCCATTAGTGCAGGTGTGTCGGGATCACACATGTCAATACGTAGAATCTTCAGCGTCAATATGGAATGACCGGCCCAGCAACACTTGAAGCGCTAGCCTGTCGTGAAGCTTTGGCCCTAGCCAAAGACCTCCTGTTACAAAGAATATTGATGGCATGATATTGCAAATCGGTGGTGGACGAAATTGAAAAGGACACATCTGGACAAATGCTGAATCTTGTCCTTATTTCCATGAGAAACGGACTCTCTCAGTAAAAAAATATAAAAGCATTGAGATCATTAAATTAATAATCTAAACAATTTTAAATTTTTTAACGAAGGCAGTACCTCTAATATGAAGGCATATCATTTAGCTAAACATGCTTTACTTTTATCTAAGGGCTGTTATTGCATGTTTACCCTCAAAAAGAATCTCTAACTATGATTCAAATTTGCTTCTGATTTTTTGCGACATGGTAGATACACTAGAAGGATTAAGTGTGCATTGTTGCGTCGTTGGTGTTGTGTTTTTATAAAATAAATTAGCCTGTTTGTTTTTCAAATATAGGTGTGTTAGATTTAAAAAAAAGTCAAAGATCTTCAAATTTGTAGAGAACTAATATTACTCCCTCCGTATCGGTACATTAGGCACATTAGGAGAAGCAGCACAATCTAATCTACTCCCTCCGTTCCTAAATATAAGTCTTTCTAAGAGTTTCATTAATGAACTACATACGGATGTATATAGACATATTTTAGGGTATAGATTCACTCATTTTGCTTCGTATGTAGATACCTAGTAAAATATCTTAAAAGACTTATATTTAGATACGGAGGGAGTAGGTGACTAAAGATTGGGCGAGGAGGAGCAGCAAGACCAGGGATTCAACCAATCACGGTGCAGTTTTAAAACGGAAGAAAAATCAGAATTGAATCACTACTTTTTTTTTAGGGGTGAACTGAATCACTACTTTTTTTCTTCTTCTTTTTTGCGACGATTGAATCACTACTTAATAGGATGCCCTTTGAGTGGACCGTGGAGGCTCAGATACGTGATTGCGTGCAATCGTATTTAACTTTTGGCTAATCAACGCCTGTCTGCACTGCATGCACAAGCTATTTCTTCTGCGCGCGTCATAGCTATTTTGTGCAGGAGGCGAACATGGGCAGGGAACGAGGCTGGGAGGGGCATGAGGAGGGAAGTAAATAAATCTCATCTAAGAGTTTTGAGAATATCTGATTTTTATAAGATGACTAATGCACTGCTGCGGAGGAAATACTATTCACAATACTCCATGAAATTATTTTTTATATTTTATTTGTTTAGTATTGTGGAGGTTGATATTTTCTACTCCGAAGTTAATTAAAGTTAAGTAAATTTAACTTTTCAAGAAAAAAATACACGTTATAACTTAGAACCGAGGATGAATTTCATTTGAATAGTGTGAGAGACGATGGCCTATGTTTTTTATTTTATTTATAATGCGGTGTTTTGATGTGTTTTTTATTGTGTGGTTCTGTGTTATGTGTTAAACAACCGATATTTATGTTAACTTTTTTCGCATCACTATCTGCATGTACTGTTTTGGTGTTTCAATAATATATTTCTAGGTGGCGAGAGGTGCACTGAATTGATGTATGATTATAAATCGGTTGCTATCGATTAATTTTAAAAAATCGTTGACCAAGTCAAAATCATTAACCCAATCCTAAATTAAATACTTCGGCCGAATCAAAGCTTCAAAATTAAGAAGAATAGTGAATTGAATAGAAGAGCTTGTTAAGAAATTATTAATCTGGTCAAAATTGGATGATCAAATTTTAATTTGAAGCCTCAATTGATTGTGAGGCCTTCAATCCTAGAAAGATTAGCGATATACTCCCTTCGTATCTAAATAATTGTAGTTGAGAAAAACTAGTCTAGTTTTCTTCAATTATAGTTATTTAGGTATAGAGGGCGTAGTACATGCTTAACTAGTTTCCGAAAGTTTAAACGCTTGTAAAATAACTTTTGAGTAACATCACAAGGCAGGCAGCGTTGTACGCTCGATGCATTGTTAACTTTGTTCCAGTGGGGTCGATCACTGTCAACGTTCCGATCATGGCGACTGACCAACTGCGTGCAACATCATCCACGTACGACAATCGATCATGACCGAGAGGGTTTGTTCACCTGTAATTAATAGCTTCCGGTACTAATCGTCTTCCCTTCTTGAGAGACAAAATGGCATCTTCATCCTCCAATGTGCAAGCACGTACGACGGCACCATTGCCGGAGCTTAGTGCATGGCTGGAGGGGCCACCGCCCCAGGTTTGGATACATTTGTGAAGAAAAATATTTTTAAGAAAGATTAGTTTAGGAAAAATAGCATGGTTGCCCCCCCCCTCCCCCCCCCCCCCTCCCTCCTCTTTCCCGTGCTGAGGCCTCCTTTGGTTCATAGGATAGGGTTATGATAAGAATAATAAAGTTGTAGGAAATGAGATGACATGCATCTCAAATCTTATGAATAGGATTATGAAAAGAGATGTCATTCGGTTCACATCATACAAATAATTTCATTGAGTCCAGTTTTTTTTCCTTTAAAATACGGAGGATAGAAATCAATCATATGTAAGAATACATATGCATTCCTGCGAATCAAAGGGTTTTAAAGAAAAAATCTTACAAAAATCATATCTCTCCCTAATAATAAAGCAAATACGGTTTCTGATCGTCCGTCTTGAAAATTACCCCTAAAGTTTGCATAAATTACCCACCATGCCACCAGTAAGTAATAGAAAACGTTTCACAAAGTGAAAAATCTTGGACTGGGCCAGCCCATGTAAAAACCTCCTATATTACACTCTGCATGCTGGGAGAATATCCAGCACACCATATGGGCCAGCCCATGCACAGACGCCTGCTTTTAGTTCCATTTATTTATTTATTTTCAGTTCCGTTTTATTTTTTTATTTAAATAATTTAGAACTTCAAATAATCTTTAATATTTTAATAAACTGAAAATTATAAATCAACATAATTAAAAAATTAAAATGTTTTTGACTTCAAAAACTGCTCGGAGTTTTGTGAAAAATGCTCGCATACACAATAAAATGTTTGCAATTTTAGAAAAATGTTTGTACAATAAGAAAAGCCCATGATCTCAAATACAATTCCATGTATTAAAATTATTAAAGGCATTTAACAAACAGCTTTCTAATTCAACATATGTTAATGCATTTTAAAAATAGCTCATGCCTGTTTTGATAGCTTCTTTTATATTTAAAATTTTCCGTTCCATTTTTTTTATTTATAATTTAAATAATTTAGAATTACAAAAACTTTTGCATATTAAAAAATAGGAATTTTGAATTAAAACGCTGACGAATTTTTATTTTGAATTAAAAATAGGGTTCAAAAAAAGCGCTGGATTTTTATATTTTTTTTGCACATTCCAAAACAATGTTCATGAATTTAATAAATATATTACTGATTTATAAAAATGTTTGTTTATTCAGAAAAACTTCATGTGTTTCAAAAAATGTTTGTGAATTTAAAATAAAATCCTCCAACATAAAAAATTATGTTCGTCTATTCAAAAGAAAATATTTAAACCCGTTCGAAATATAAAAAATATTCATGATTTTTACTAAATGTTTGTAAATTGTAAAAAATGTTTTTGATTTTAAAATTGTTCTCATATTTGTAAAATTGTTCACGAAAGATCTAATGTATGTAGTTAAACATTAATGCTTCTAAGTCTTTGTGACAATATACCTGTGTGAACTTTGAATAATTAACTGTTGGATGGATCGGATTATTATTGTATGTTTTCTAAAAAAAATATTGAAATTTAGAATAAATCTTTGAGTTACCAAGATTTTTGACAACCATGATATATATTTTTTGAAAATGTAAAGATTACTTCAACTTGTGAATAAATTTAAAAAAAGAAACATTTTTTTCATTTATGCACAAAATTTCTAAATCAAGTGATGATATGTGAACATAATGTGGTCACCATCATTGAATATTATGTTTTTTTTTCTTCCGTGGCAACGCATTGGTCATTTTGCTAGTACAATATAATTTATGTAAAATTCCTCTAAATCAAAGGAGGCCTGAACTTTGCCAAACTCCACCACTGAATGGCGCAAGAGATGAACGAGCAACTGCACGTCACCATCAACTGATCGAGTCAAATTTAACTTGCGATCCGTCACAGGGACGTGCGTGCGTACTACAGTACGTCGCAGTAATTAGGTAGGACACGTACGTACCGGCCGGTGCAAGCTAATGATGTAAATCGATCCAGTGGGCACACATCATCGTCCATCCATTCCATGGAGACAATGGAAGGTTTTCACACGGTTACCCGTTACTCTAGCTAGGTAGCTATAGCTAGGTAGGCACGCATGCATGTAACTTTTGATTAGTGCGGCACCACACAGGATTTACCTGCGCCAGTGCGCCCAAGTAATCTTGTACGGTTGTACTGGAACCATGCATGGCACATAGCATGCCATGTAATTAACCATGTAGCCATGTACTCCTTCCGTTCTTAAATATAAGTTTTTTTTAAAGATTTTATTAGAGGGGTACATACGGATGTATGTAGACATACTTTAAAGTGTATATTCACTTATTTTATTTTGTATTTAGTCACCTAATGAAATATCTTAAAAGACTTATACTCCCTCCGTCCGGAAATACTTGTCCTAGAAATAGATATAATGGATGTATTTATTACTAAAATAAATCTAGATACATTCATCTTTAGGACAAGTATTTTCGGATGGAGGGAGTATTTAGGAACGGATGGAGTAGCTTGCTAGACCCCATGTAGCTTAGAGGGTGCTTGGATACGTTTTAGTCCCATGACTAAAAGTAGTGAGACTAAAACTTGCTAGCCTCACCCATGCTTGGATCCAAGTACTAGAGAGACTAAAATCAAGTTAATGAGCATTTATTATCCTCCAAACCCTCCAATCCAGAACTTGCATGAGGAGTTAAATGAGGAGAGAGAGGACTAATGCACATTTTAGTAGGGGTACCCTTGACTAAAAGATTTTAGCCTCAAGACTAGTTTTAGCCTCTCTTTAGTCAGGGGTGCTTTGAACTTTAGCCTCTTAAAGAGACTAGTTTTAGTCAGACTAGTTTTAGTCTCTTGGATCCAAGCACCCTCTTAATTTGTCACGTACGTTCATGTAGTGAGAACCAAGCACTCCACCGACGTCGGAGCTCGATCAGATCGGATGAGATCGTCTCCGTGTCAACGGATTCTTATGCCATGCCATGTCATGCCATGCCGGTGTGTGCAGCTCTACGCAGCTGCAGTGTACGTACGCTAGTCGCCTGCTGGAGCGAACCGGCGTGCGTTGGCGCCGGCGCGACGTGCTCGCAAAGAGTCAAATGCGAGCCTCATCTGTGGCCGGACCGCGACGCCAATCGCCGGTCGACACTGCATCCAGCCCGTAACACACCGCGAAAAGGCGAAGCAGCTACCGACCGATCGATCAATCAATGGCAAAATTGACAAAAATGACCCCTGGGACGAAAGAACTCACGGATTGACCACTCGGGAGAAATAATTCACCGGCCTGACCCTTTTGTGTGGCGCCCGACACCTAGGCGCCACACTGTACTGTGTGACGCCTAGAGGTTAGGCGCCACACCCCCGACCACGTGGCAGGGAGGGCCCCACCCCCAGGCAGTGTGACGCCTAAGCCTCAGGCGTCACACATTGTAATGTGTGGCGCCTGACCCTTAGGCGCCACACACTGACTTACAGAGCCACGGGCCAGCCCCCTCCCCACCCCCCTCCCCACCCCCTCCCTCATTCAAACAGAAACTTCCATTGCGGCGGCTGGCTCTCATCCCCTCCCTAATCCCCTCCCCCATCTCCTTCAGATCTGAGGATTTCTTCCTTGGATTGATCCCCCAAGGTAATGTCCTCCCCCATCCCTTCCCTTTCCCATCCTTCTATCCAATTTTATTATGTTTTGGTTGAGTAGATTGATTTTAGTAGATTGATTTGAGTAGGTTCTTAGGATTTGACTAGTAGGATTTGGTTCAGTATATGAGTAGTTAGTAGTTAGTAGTAGTAGTAGGTATAGGAATTGCATTAGGTTTTGGTTTTGGTTGAGTATATGAATAGTGAGTAGTAGTAGTAGTTAGTAGTAGTAGTAGTTAGTAGTAGAGGTAGGTATAGGAATTGTATTAGGTTTTGACTAGTTAGGATATGAGTTAGGATTTGACTAGTTAGTATATGAGTTAGGATTTGACTAGTTAGTATATGAGTTAGGATTTGCATTAGGTTTTAACTAGTTAGGATATGAGTTAGGTTTTGACTAGTTAGGATATGAGTTAGGATTTGACTAGTTAGTATATGACTAGTTAGTTGAGTATATGACTAGTTAGTAGTTAGTAGTAGTAGTAGTTAGTAGTAGTAGGTATAGGAATTGCATTAGGTTTTGGTTTGTAGTTAGTGGTAGTAGTTAGTATTAGTAGTAGTTCATATGAGTATATGAGTCTTATTTGAATATTAGTAAATGAGTAATTTTTTGTGATTTGTAGGATGGTGTGGCTTCTGAATGATGTTTATGACGCTGAACACTGGGCCTATTTCATGTCGGGGAAGAAGATGGTAAGTAGAAAATGATTAGTAGATTAGTAATATTTTGAAAATGTAATAAGCACTTGATATCTTCTTCTCCTATATGTTTGCAGGAGCTTACGTCCCTGAAGATCCGGTCTCATGGGGCATCCTCTGTAATGCATTACGATGAGCGGTACACCCCGTACATGGAGATGACGGGACTCCTTCCATTCGTGCAGCTTGTGAGTCGGTCAACTCCAAATCTGAACGCTGCGGCAGTCACAGCACTCATTGATCGTTGGAGGCCGGAGACACATAGTTTTCACCTCCGGACCGGAGAGATGACGGTTACTCTTCAAGATGTTTCCATGATCACCGCTCTTCCCATCGAGGGGAAGCCACTATGTATGAGCACTGATTCTGAGGGATGGCGGCATCAAATGGAGGCTCTTATTGGTATGTCGCCGCAGGAGCCGGAGGTGGAAGATGGAGGGAAGAAAGATAGAGTCCCTGCCGGCGCCACTTTCACTTGGATTGCCGCCAACTTTGCTCATTGTCCTGAGGACGCAGATGACGAGGTCATCCAGAGGTATGCTCGCGTCTACATGTGGTATGTCATCTCTAGGACTATCTTTGCGGACGGCACAGGCAAGAATGCTCCTTGGATGTGGCTGAAGGCGTTGACTGTTTTCGACAACAAGTTCAGCTGGGGCTCGGCCGCACTGGCTTACTTGTATCGGCAGGTAATAAATTGTTAATATTAAGTACTCTCTGTTATCTTTTTCTGCTAAACTGATGCATGTTTGTTGTTACTTGTAGTTGGACGATGCTTGTCGCAGGACGACAAAGGACGGTGGAGTTGGTGGTTGTATGCTCCTACTTTCAGTATGGAGCTGGGAACGCCTACCTGTTGGACGCCCTAAAAGCTCAAAGTGGAATGCCTGGGATGACCACGACAACCCTGTACGACAACCTACATGGGCTTACAAGTGGGACTTGGTATCGGAGGTGGCAAGCGAAGTGAACCTATTGTACAAGCAATACACCAACGAGATGGATTCACTTACCCCCGAGCAGGTAAGATGGTTTCAGAGTTGACTTCCAGCTTCTATGTTGTGAGTGAAATGAATTGTGGTATTCATCTTGTGTTGTAGGTTGAATGGGAGCCATATGGTGTTGGGACAAACTTTGGTGATGCACACACGTTCGAGCTGAATGCACTATGCGTGCAGGAAAGACATCTTTGGCTAATGCGTTGTCCCCTAATATGCAATTGGGCGGTTGAGTGGCATCTCCCGCATCGTGTGCTGCATCAATTTGGTTACTTTCAGCCACACCCGCCGGAGTGGGTGGACACGGACACACAGCTTCACAGGTAACAAAAAATAATTAGTGATTAGTTTTGTTCTTAGTGTTGAGCGAGCTACTGATGTGTTTTGTTCAAAGCAGGTTGGATAGGAGGAGGCAGCGAAAAATCAAGGACTGGCAGAAGCATCATAAGAGCTACGTCCTTATGTTCGAGCAAAGTGTGCAGGCAACTTCGAGCATACAACGAACCCAGTACTGTCAGCATTGTGCTCTTGCGTTCAGCAACTACCTAAGATGGTTTCAGGAGAGTACTCGTGTCGAGATTTGTCCGCCGGCTTACGAGGAGGACATATTGGAAGAACCCACTGAGTACGATGAACTTGCCCAAGGCGGTTACAGCAAGTTGATTCGCGAAGGGTACCAAACTTCCTTCGCCCCTGTCCTAAACTTTGTGGTAAGTGTGCTCCCCTATGTAAATTATGAATTCTAGCGGACCTATTCACTTGCACTTATTTTTTTTCATTGTCTTGTGATCATAGCGCAAAGAGGTCAAGAAACAAGCTGACGAGTCCGAAGATATTCTAGATAACACACCTGGAGGAAAAAAGGGAGAATCTGTACTTCGTCTATTCATAAAGGTGTTGTGTCATTATTATTATTTTGCCCACGAATGCAACATTATAGGTTACCTAATATATGTCATTTATATTTGAATCTAACAGGAACAGGGCAAAAAGTTACGGCGCCTATCCAACATTTTAGGTTGCCGTGACCCTGAATATGTTTCACCTTCGAGATCCGGTTCATTCGAAAGAAATACTCTTGACGATTCAGCTTCTTCGGGCGCTCGTATGGATGATGGTGACATTACCCAAAGAAATACTCAGGAGGATGATGTTGACACTCCTCAGGTATGACATAGCCATACAGTTTGCACTTTCAACCTTCAGCCTTGAACCTTCAAATTTGAACTTTCAACCTTCATATGTATTAGGTTGCGGACGACATGACGTTGAAGGCTTTCCAACGCTCCGCTTACATGTTGAAGCCCAGGAAGGAATTTAAGCGCTACTCACCGGATGATTATGCGAAAGGGAAGAATCCGGTGGCCGGGAGCTCTCGTTTGTCAAGGATGAGAAGCAGGGAGGATGAGGTTGAGGATGACGACGACGATGAGTCCGATGACCCGGATCAATTTGTGGTTGCGAGAAGGAAGAAGCTAGTATCCAAGAGGGGACGAGGCCCCAAGTGATTTGGAGTTGGTGTTGCACTTGTCGATCTGAACTATTTACTGTAGTCTTGAACTATTTCGAGTTGTGAACCATTTAGTTGTTGTGAACCATTTAGTGCTGTCAAAAGATCCTTATTGCTGGAAATATATTGCTTTATTGCTGTCAAAAGATCCTTATTGCTGTCAATATATTGATTTATTGCTGTTATAAGATCTTTATTGCTGTCAAAAATTGCTTTATTGCTGTCCAAATTCAGTTCTAGCAGGTTTTCACATGTGTGGCGCCTAAGGCTTAGGCGCCACACATGGACTTATACTGGGGGAGGGGGTGGGGAGGGGCTGCGCTGAGGCTGTATAAGTCCATGTGTGGCGCCTAAGCCTTAGGCGCCACACTGCACATGTGTGGCGCCTAAGGCTTAGGCGCCACACACTCTGTCATGCCTAAAACTGCATCTTAATGGAGGAGGAGTTCAAAAATAGTGGTGGAGGAGTTCAGATACATACGTTAAAACATACAACACAAAGCACATAGTAGTGGTGGTGGAGTTCAAGCTCCTCACTCGGTGCATCCTTCTCCTCCCCCACTCCGCTTTTGCCTTGTTCGGCTGAGAAGCGGCCATACATACAAAACAGGCATCATAGCTCATAGTTAGTAAAATAACACACAAAGGAGCATCAAAAACAACATGATAAAGATAAGTGAAATATGTGACATACGGAAATGGTCCTTGTAGGTATCCACGCATACCAATCCTAGTAAGTCCACCACCTATCCCACCACTGCCTCTAGCACCACCACGACCTATCCCACCCCTGCCTCTAGCACCACCACGACCTATCCCACCACTGCCTCTACCACCACCACTTCCTCTAGTACAACGTCCTCTAGTAAGCCCAAGTCGGCTAGGAACATGTTGAGTAGGAACTTGTTGGCTCGTGCTTCCTTGACCCGTCCCTTGTTGGCTCGTGCTTCCTTGACCCGTCCCTTGTTGGCTTGAACTTGGTTGGCTAGGACTTGGTTGGCTTGACCTGGAATCATTGTTTTTGGACTTCTTCTTTCGCGCCGTACACCTTCTTCTGTTGTGCCCTGTTACACCGCAATCTCCACATTGTGATCTCTCAGTAGGCTCTTGGAATTGGTTGTTCCCCATTTCTCTGCCACCACCATGGCCCCATCCATCCATGTCTCCTCTAAAACGCTTTGTCTTTCGTCTTCCCAGTTTCACAACCTTCCACTCTGGGTCGGGCCATAGTTGTACTCCATTATACTCCGGCCATTGTGATTGGTCAAAGTATGGTTCAAATCTAGGAGCCCATGTATGCTTCGTGGTCATGATCGAGAACTCGGACTCCCTCACGGTTAGTGGATGGTTGACGTCCACATTCCTACTGCGAGCTGCCGTGTACAAATGCGAGCATGCGAGATGAAGCAACCTTGGTCTCCCACAAGAGCAATCACACAAGGATAAAGAAACCTTGAACGCCCTGTTTCCGTGTTGCTGGCCATCGTTTGTCGTTCCTCCGGGCTCATTCACTTCGTATGTCCAATCCTCGTTGTTGTACAGGGTAGCCGTTTGGGAGTCAGCCTTCCGTGATTGAAATACCATCCATTTGTCAACCTTTGGTGGAAACTGGTACTTATACTTTTTCTTGTTCTCTCCCGCAATCTGATCATCTGTTTCTTGTGAGTACTTTAGAAAGTATGCTCTCAACTTGTCGAATGTGTATTGAACTATTGCCGTCACCGGCAACGCACGGACACCCTTCAACACCCGGTTGAAGCATTCTGCCATGTTACTGGTCATTTGACCATATCTTCGGCCATCTTCGTCATGAGCTCGTGCCCACTTGGCCCGAAGTTCAATGTGCCTGTTAAGAAACTCAAGCCCACCTGCATCAAGTTTTTTGTTTACAAGCAAAGCATTGTACAATCTTGCAAATCGTTTGTCAGAAAATGCTTGACAACAATCCTCAAGATCATCCGCCAACTCCTTGCTACCACATGCCCGGTAGAAGTTTGCACAGAAATGCCTCATGCACCATCGATGATGCAAAGGAGCATGGCCGGGAATGACAATGTCAACCGCGTTAAGTATGCCTTGATGACGATCCGATATGACACATATTTCCCTCTCAAACGCTAATACTTTGGTTCTCAAAATATGCAAGAACCATTCCCAGTTAACATTGTTCTCTGCCTCAACCAAAGCAAAAGCCAAAGGCATCAACCGGTTATTGGCATCACTTGCTATTGCAACCAACAAAGTGCCCTTGAATTGTCCGGTCAAAAACGTGCCATCGATGGAGATGACAGGACGACAGTGCTGGAAAGCCCTCACACATTGCTCAAATGCCCAAAATGCACGGCCAAATACGTGAACCCTATTTCCATTCTTAATCCTTGTTTTCTCCCCATACGGCTCGACCACATGAACCATGCCCGGGTTAGTGTGGGCAATAGCTCCCAACAACCTAGGTATGCGGTTGTATGCTTCCTCCCAATCACCATACAACATCTTGAATGCGGCTTGCTTTGCTTTCCATGCCTTACCATATTTCACCTCGTAGTGAAAGAGGGCTTTCACAAGGTCTTGTACGCTTTTTATGCTCATTGTAGGAAGAGAGGAGATGGAGTTGGAAAGCCTATAAGCGATGAACTCGGAAGTTAGTTGTCTATGGCTTTGCGACGATAGGGCACCATCAACCCTCTTGCCTTGACACATGTGAGGCATACAACTGACAATGTTCCATCCTGGCCCTCCTTTCCATGGTCTTGCACGGACAATCCAAGGACAACCTCTATCCTCACATGCAACCGTGTAACGCGGCTTCATGTTTGAATGAACAACTTTGTGTGGCCTGTAATGCGTAACAGAATATTCATCCAACCACATCTTCAGTTCAAAGAATGTTTCGAACTTTGACCCCGGCAAAATAATATTCTTCCCATGTGTGTCCCGATGAGAAGGTGGCCTAACTCCAAACAATATGCCTTCGCCTCCGTCAACCACGGCTTCATCCGCAAGGCTAAGATCCTCGAACAATGGTGTCCGGTGATCACGCTTTAATACCTTCGTGAAAGCTTCAGCCTCCTTTGCCGTGAACCCTTCCTCATCAACTTCTTCATCGGGACCCTCATCGTCAGACTCAGAGGCATACCCACGTGAGTACGGAATGGAATGGTCCATTGTCTCTTGCAAATTATATTTGTCCAAATCACCAAGATTGTTGTCATGAAGAACATTACCATCATCATAGTGCTCATAATTAGCCTCTACCAATGGTTCATGTTCAATGTTGACCTCTTCGTTAGCCTCATACACACAAGAAAGAGGTTCAATGCTGGCCTCTTCGTTGATGGTTGCGGGAATAGCTTCAACAATCGAAGAGGAAACCCGGTTCAAATCCAACAAGTTAGGAACATTTATTTTCATGGCAAATAACTCTAGAGCCTTGTCTAGTGATTCGGCCACCGTATCCTTGTATGCAAGCCAACGTTGCTCGGAGTTGACACGCATGGTCTTCCAACGAATGTGCATTCCGAATCCCACATTATGCCTACCAGCAAACTCAACTACATCAGTAGGGTCCATCCAATTCAAATCCGTTCGGACTTGTTCCAACAATTCAGCATAGCTAGGACACAAATCGAACACCATGTCAAGCTCATCCGGGTTCGGATCAATATTGCCTTTTAAAAAGGCATCCTTGTCCACGTGATGAACATAAACACATGTTCTTCCCATACCTAAACAACAAAACATAGAACCTTTTTATGGGCAATCATACAATTACAATAACCATAGCCTAACTTCCAAATAACCCTAACCCCCTCATAACCCTAACACAACCAAACATCCCTAACCCTAGCCTAACCATGGCCTAACCCTAGCCTAACCCTAAAACAACCATAATGCACACATCCAAACAACCCTAATCCTAACCCCATCATACCCCTTATCCTAACTTACAAACAAATAAAACAATATGATATACATCCCACATTTCATGAAAAACTAGGGTTTCCTCAAATTTGCAAAAAAAAGAACACAAAAGATTTTCCTTTGGATGAGAATGAGGGGAGAGGTGGGGATTACCTTAGGGGAGTAATTGGACAACAAATGCCCGCTCCAAACCTTCAGATTTGGTGATGTAGAGAAGGATTTGAGGGAGGGGGCAGTGGCTGGGAGAGGGGCTGGGGGAGGGGAATGAGGGAGGGGGTGGGGAGGGGGGTGGGGAGGGGGCTGGCCCGTGGCTCTGTAAGTCAGTGTGTGGCGCCTGAGGGTCAGGCGCCACACATTACAATGTGTGACGCCTGAGGCTTAGACGTCACACTGTCTGAGGGGTGGGGCCCTCCCTGCCACGTGGTCGGGGGTGTGGCGCCTAACCTCTATGCGTCACACAGTACAGTGTGGCGCCTAGGTGTCGGGCGCCACACAAAAGGGTCAGGCCGGTGAATTATTTCTCCCGAGGGGTCAATGCGTGAGTTCTTTCGTTTCAGGGGTCATTTTTGTCAATTTTGCCTCAATCAATGGTGATGTCGATCAAAGGCTAGCCTGCTGGCGCATCGTCTTCGAGCCTGTACGTGTGTGCCGTGTATTTGTACAGCCGAACGTCGCCGTATTGTCGGCGTGAATTCGACCAGGTGCCAGCAGCGTGTCTTCATTAATTCCGCATCCGCGTACAAATATACGTATGCGTACGTGCGCACGCATGTACGAACGGAGAATGCATGCATACGAGATACGACCATATGAGCGGCGGACGTGTACTGTGAACCGATCAATCAGCTCCCAACGTCGCCGTCCTTCGTAGTTTCCTGGTCCCATCACGTCCAGAAATTAAACTGTACGTGCATGTATGGTGCGTGTGGACGTTGGTTCACTTTTCCACCGGCCGACGTCGGTTATTGGTCGGCCCATTGCTGCGTGTCAACGGATGGTGTCATGCCGTGTGATTGTGTGTGTGCGCAGCCGGTTGGCTTCCGCTACGCCCGGTGATAGTCTTTTTAGTGTTTTGTCGGTGCTATTTTTGGCCTGTGAATGAACGAGTTTGCAGCCACGCCCCCACGTTTCCGCCACCACGCGCCAACATTTTGAAATTTCTTTTTTCCGCTGTCCAAAACACGCCGCAAGTTCGGCGATCAAACACATCAACAGTTCGACGATCAAAAGGAAAGGATAAAAAGGATCACACGGCCGACTCGGCGGGGTGCCGCTCCTCTACCGCGGAACTGGTTAGGGTCGTCGTCGGCGTTGTCGGGGTCATCATCGGCGTCGGCGGGTTGTTGGTCGTCGGCGTAGTCGCGCTCGTGGTCGGCATGCGCTCTGCGTGGCTCGGCGCCGTTGTGGTCGCCGTGGTCACCATTGTGGTCGCCGTCGGCGCTCGCATTTGGCTTAAGATGAGGTCGCTTTGTACTATGTATCACGCTTTCACCTTCTCGTCCATCGTTGACGTGTGTCCCCATCAAAATATCCAAATCGGTGTTCCTCTTCTTCGCGGCGACGTTGATCATCAACGCCGACCACCGCGCGTCGGATTTCTCCTCCCTCCTGGCAGCACTGGTCTTCACGTCGGCGATACATTGCTCGATCGAAGCCTGCAACCATTGGGCAGCGGGAGCCGTGTCCCTCGCTGCCCTGACTTTTTTGTGCCATCTGGGCGCCTTTCTGTCGTAGCCGGGGCAGGCGCGTCTGGACTGTAGGTCTCCTTGGCCTTGTCGAGAGCGAGCCGAACTTCCCTCCACTTCTCGCACGAGCCGATCTTGAAGAACACGTGAAGGAACCTGAACTCTTGGTCCTTGTTGTCGGCGCGGTACATGGCGAACATCCGAAACATCTGCACAAAATGGCGGACGAAACATGTCGGCAAAGCACATGGCGACGCGACGAACTGTGGGCATACCTGACCCTCGATGTTGGCGCCGCTTTCCGAGCGAGCTGCGACCTCCTCGACGATGCCATGCCACTTGTTGCAGGCCGTCTGGATCATCGACGAGCGGTTTTCCATGGCCTTGTCGCCGCGGTCTACGTGGATGCTAGCGAAATCGGGGTCGACCACCTTGCGCTCATCGAACACCGTTTTGATTCTCCCCCAATACGTGTTGCTTTCTGATTCGTGTCGGTGATCGGGTCGATGCCGATAGTCTTCCATGCTTCGCCAAGGCACTCGTCTTCCTTGGACGCCCACTTGACACGGGGTTCGGCCAGCTTGCCATTCGTCGCCCGCTTTCTCTTCCCCCCTTCTTTTGTGGCACTGGTTTCGGTTCCATCTCCATCGGCTCATCGTCCCCCTCCTCCTCCTCGGTGTCGTCGAGCTCGTTATCAATGTCGCCGGTGGTGTCCAATGTTTCATCTTGCGCGGCGAACTCCGGGTGCGATGCGGCGGCAATGGAGCCGCTCGTGACGATCTCGCCCATGTCAGCGACGTCGGCGTAGTTAAACTGTAGTGACAAAGTGGGCGCGAACGGAAGGACGCCACGGTACAGAGATGGCGCAGGCGAGACTGTTCACGAGTACGCCGACGACGAGTAGCTGTACCGGGTGTTGAGGTCGACGCTGAACGCGGGCGAGGGAGTGCGCGGGTCATGGCCGAAATCGAGGGGGGGGGCGCTGCGGCGTGCCATGTGGGAAGGTAGTGTTGGGATTGAAGCCGCCATGCGCGTCGCCGTCGGAGTAGCCAGGTGAGTGCTCGTACCCCCAGGGCGACATCGTCGATGAGTGGGTGACCGGCGAAACGCCGTGGAGACCCCTCCATGCGACCTGCGGGTTGTGGCCGGGCGGGTTCATCATCCCCGCGCGGGACACCTTCTGCTTGATCGACCGTGGCCGCCGCCGTCGCTGCATCCCTGATCTTCTTGGCGTCGAGCCTCCTCCGCCGCTTTGTTGTGACCGCCTCCCGGCCCTGGACGTCCGCCCTCCATTCGGCGTCTGAAACGCCCGCCGGTCTGGGCATCGGCTTCCTCTGCTTCGGCTGGATGGAGTCGACAGTGGTGACGGGGCGTGGGAAGCTGTAGTTCTTCTTTGACAGCATGGCGATCGGATGACGGGAGCGGGAGAAGAATGGCGAGAGGGACGAGGAAATGGAGGGAAAGGAAGGAGGAAAGGGAAGAAAAATGAAGAAAGACTCACCTGCGGCCAACAAAGCGGATCCACTTGGCTTTTAGCAAGTTTGCTCCTACAGTCTCGTCGAAGCAACGTGCTTCTACGTATACAATATTCAATCTCCAAAAGAAAAGAGAGGACAAATACGACGATTGGAGATTCAAAGATTGGAGGAATTAATTATTAGTAATTAGAATGACCCGGTGAATTGTATGGCGCATATGCATATATACATCCTTTGGTTCTGTTTCTCTTTAAGACGTCACTAGACAGCGGCGCCGCATCCACGGCTTTCCGTGCGGCGGCCTTACTACTGTCAAAAGCCACAAGAGCCGGGTCTAAAAAGGTGGCTCCATCCCTGAATAAAGAGCATTTCCCACGGTCCTAACCACTTCCCTTCATCCTGTTAACGAAGACTAGAGTGCTTGCATGCACCGAATTGTAAAAGTACAAAAAATGAATCCACCGCATGCATGCAAAAGCCTGATACGAAAAAACTTTTATCTCTTAAATCGTTAATTCGATCGATGATCTGTTTTCGCCGTTAACTTTGTTTTGATGAAATCTTCAAAACTAGATCCCATGTCGATATGTTTTGATAACTTTTTTTTTATACTTACCACATTTGTTGTACTTGCTTGTCATATTAGTAAGTCCTTACTTGTCTGATAAAAAATAATTTAATCACCATATTTTCAGAAATTGTGAATAAATATGACATCTCGACATAATCAAACTAGTAACCACAAACAACTTTTTTAGGCGATTACGCGTAAAAATATGACAACTCAATATATTTAAAACCGTAACCATAAAAAATATTTTTTGGTCATCGTTTGTAAATATGACAACTCAGCATAGTTAAACTAACAAGCACACGAAATAGTTTTCTGGCAAAGTTGTATGTAAATATGACAAGTTTGTATATTTTAAATTGGCAAACACAACCAATGACATGCTTTTATATCATGTATAATGAAATCTGTTACAAGGCTTTTGTACGAAACAACATTAAAAAGTGACAATCAAGTTATTTTTTTGAGTCAAGTAAGTGGTTAATAATATGGCAAGTGGGTCAAAAAATATGACAAGTATGAACGAAAAAAATTGTTGACGAAACATATCGACATGGGATCTAGTTTTGAAGAACTCGTCGTGAGAAAGCTAATGGTGAAAACGGATCATCGATTGAATTAACGGTTTTATAGATAAAACTTTTTAAATTTCAAACAACAAAAGAAATCGTAGTTGTCTGTAGCATGCAAAATTCTTACAGGCCGGTCTGACCGCCGCACGGCAACGCAGCCGTGCGCACGCTGCCAATTAGATTTTCTCTTTATTGGCGTCACTAGGCAGCGGCGCCGCATCCACGGCTTTCCGTGCGGCGGCCTTACTACTGTCAAAAGCCATAAGAGCCGGGTCTAAAAAGGTGCCTCCATCACTGAATAGAGAGCATTTCCCACGGTCCTAACTGTTGGGGAACGTCACACGGGAAACAAAAATTTTCCTACGCGCACGAAGACCTATCATGGTGATGTCCATCTACGAGAGAGGATGAGTGATCTACGTACCCTTGTAGATCGTACAGCAGAAGCGTTAGTGAACGCGGTTGATGTAGTGGAACGTACTCACGTCCCTCGATCCGCCCCGCGAACAATCCCGCGATCAGTCCCACGATCTAGTACCGAACGGACGGCACCTCCGCGTTCAGCACACGTACAGCTCGACGATGATCTCGGCCTTCTTGATCCAGCAAGAGAGACGGAGAGGTAGAAGAGTTCTCCGGCGGCGTGACGGCGCTCCGGAGGTTGGTGATGACCTTGTCTCAGCAGGGCTCCGCCCGAGCTCCGCAGAAACGCGATCTAGAGGAAAAACCGTGGAGGTATGTGGTCGGGCTGCCGTGGGAAAGTCGTCTCAAATCAGCCCTAAAACCTCCGTATATATAGGTGGGAGGGAGGGGACCTTGCCTTGGGGCTCAAGGAGCCCCAAGGGGGTCGGCCGAGTCCAAGGGGGGAGGACTCCCCCCCCCCCCCAAACCGAGTTGGACTTGGTTTGGTGGGAGGGAGTCCCCCTTCCTTCCCACCTCCTCCCTTTTTTTTTCTTTCTCTTTGATTTTTATCTCTATGGCGCATAGGGCACTTGTGGGCTGTCCCACCAGCCCACTAAGGGCTGGTGTGCCTCCCTCAAGGCCTATGGGCTTCCCCGGGGTGGGTTGCCCCCCCGGTGAACTCCCGGAACCCATTCGTCATTCCCGGTACATTCCCGGTAACTCCGAAAACCTTCCGGTAATCAAATGAGGTCATCCTATCTATCAATCTTCGTTTCCGGACCATTCCGGAAACCCTCGTGACGTCCGTGATCTCATCCGGGACTCCGAACAACATTCGGTAACCAACCATATAACTCAAATACGCATAAAACAACGTCGAACCTTAAGTGTGCAGACCCTGCGGGTTCAAGAACTATGTAGACATGACCCGAGAGACTCATCGGTCAATATCCAATAGCGGGACCTGGATGCCCATATTGGATCCTACATATTTTACGAAGATCTTATCGTTTGAACCTCAGTGCCAAGGATTCATATAATCCCGTATGTCATTCCCTTTGTCCTTCGGTATGTTACTTGCCCGAGATTCGATCGTCACTATCCATATACCTATTTCAATCTCGTTTACCGGCAAGTCTCTTTACTCGTTCCGTAATACAAGATCCCGCAACTTACACTAAGTTACATTGCTTGCAAGGCTTGTGTGTGATGTTGTATTACCGAGTGGGCCCCGAGATACCTCTCCGTCACACGGAGTGACAAATCCCAGTCTTGATCCATACTAACTCAACTAACACCTTCGGAGATACCTGTAGAGCATCTTTATAGTCACCCAGTTACGTTGCGACGTTTGATACACACAAAGCATTCCTCCGGTGTCAGTGAGTTATATGATCTCATGGTCATAGAAATAAATATTTGACACGCAGAAAACAGTAGCAACAAAATGACACGATCAACATGCTACGTCTATTAGTTTGTGTCTAGTCCATCACGTGATTCTCCTAATGACGTGATCCAGTTATCAAGCAACAACACCTTGTTCATAATCAGAAGACACTGACTGTCATTGATCAACTGGCTAGCCAACTAGAGGCTTGCTAGGGACGATGTTTTGTCTATGTATCCACACATGTAAATGAGTCTTCATTCAATACAATTATAGCATGGATAATAAACGATTATCTTGATACAGGAATTATAATAATAACTATATTTATTATTGCCTCTAGGGCATAATTCCAACACTAACCACTTCCCTTCATCCTGTTAACGAAGACTAGAGTGCTTGCATGCACCGAATTGTAAAAGTACAAAAAATGAATCCACCGCATGCATGCAAAAGCCTGATACGAAAAAACTTTTATCTCTTAAACCGTTAATTCGATCGATGATCCGTTTTCCACGTTAACTTTGTTTTGATGAAATCTTCAAAACTAGATCCCATGTCGATAGGTTTCGACAACTTTTTTTTTATACTTACCACATTTGTTGTACTTGCTTGTCATATTAGTAAGTCCTTCCTTGTCTGATAAAAAATAATTTAATCACCATATTTTCAGAAATTATGAATAAATATGACATCTCGACATAATCAAACTAGCAAGCACAAACAACTTTTTTAGGCGATTACGCGTAAAAATATAACAACTCAATATATTTAAAACCGTAACCATAAAAAATACTTTTTGGTCATCGTTTGTAAATATGACAACTCGGCATAGTTAAACTAACAAGCACACGAAACAGTTTTCTCGCAAAGTTGTATGGAAATATGACAAGTTTGTATATTTTAAATTGGCAAACACAACCAATGACATGCTTTTATATCATGTATAATGAAATCTGTTACAAGGCTTTTGTACGAAACAACATTAAAAAGTGACAATCAAGTTTTTTTTTTGAGTCAAGTAAGTGGTTAATAATATGACAAGTGGGTCAAAAAATGTGGCAGGTATGAATGGAAAAAATGTTGACGAAACATATCGACATGAGATCTAGTTTTGAAGAACTCGTCGTAAGAAAGACAATGATAAAAACGGATCATCGATTGAATTAACGGTTTTATAAATAAAACTTTTTAAATTTCAAACAACAAAAGAAATCGCAGTTGTCTGTAGCATGCAAAAATTTTACGGGCCGGTCTGACCACCGCACTGCAACGCAGCGTGCGCACGCTGCCAATTAGATTTTTCCTTTATTTTATATGTTGTTGCGTGCGAGAGCAAGTAAGGTTACGACGTGTCATATAGATTGACCGGTGGACGATGACTCACTGTTTGCTCAGCAGTGACCTATGTATGCGATCAATTATTGCCGGTCATCCCACGTAAAATGGAGGCATCCGTATTTCTCTGGTAATGTCACATCACATGCAGCATGGAGCCAAAATAATTGAGATAAGAGTATTTAGTCGAACACCTCAGTTTAGTAAGTATAGTACGGGCGTTCGGAACAGTGTACGTGCATGGGAGCTGAGATTTTATTTTTTTTACAACGGATGGGAGCTGAAATTGATGTATCCCATGCTGTACTTGATCATTTGATTTTTTGTAGGGTGTACTTAACTGATTAAGTAACATGTACGAGTAATCGTACTCAAACTCGTTCACTTTATTTCAGTATTGCACGAGTAGTTGGCCTGCATTACTGCACATGAACTACTAGAAGGGTAAAACACTCGATTTCGACCCTACTTAGGGAAAATGATGTACATATATTTTACTAGCCAGTAACAGTTTTTAAGATCTACACCATGTGTCCCGGCGAGCTTTGCTAGACTTACATAAAGTTTTCTACGAAAGTTTACGTAGGTGCTGATGTGGGCTTTTTTGATTGGCTTGCACAGGGCCGCATCCTGAAAATCAGAGGGGTGATTAGTGGTAGTTAGAAAAAGAAATCTGCTTTTGTATGTGATTTATGTAAAAATTTGTAGGTGTAGCATTTTTGTGTCCCGACAAAGGAAAAATATCTAAACTATTTCTTCTCATGAGTCACATGAACCACTCGACTGTAATTTGTACTTCCTTCGTTCCTAAATATAAGACTTTTTAGAATTTTCAATATGAAGTACATATGGATGTATATTGACATATTTTATAATATACATTCATTCATTTTACTTCATATGTAGTCTATGTTAAAATCTCTAAAATATCTTATATTTAGGAACGGATAGAGTATCGAATAGTGCGTGCACGCGGGAAACAATGCATATCCCTAGTTTTCGGTCATGCACACGGCGGCCATTGGTTATTTTGCATCTGAGATTCTGAAGAAAACAAGCAGGGACCTACGACGGGACGTGGAGCAAGGTCATCTCCAATGATGGTAAGATAGTTGTTGATAAATTTAACACATCGAATTTTTTATGATGTGTCATGAAATAAATGAGGAAAGAGAGCAAGATTATATGTAAATTAACCAACACCTTTGCACAAGCTTCAATGTAGAATGAAAGAGCACCCTATTTATTACCTCACATTTTATTGTGAAAACTAGATACAACCCATTGGAGTAGTGGTATGTTAAGGTATTGGTTAATGACATGTCATATTTTACCAACAAACTGTTGGAGATGCCCTAATATCACTATTATTACGAGGCTTAAACATGAATTCGTAATAACGCGCGCGACTCGGCAGGCTCGTACGACGACACAAGATATCGACAAGCAGATTTGGTTTTTTTCTAAAATGGAGGTTACAATTCTCGGCATCAATTGATGCATATGGTCATCTTTATTCATTACTCAACAAAGATCTGTCAAAAATATAGATCAATCCATCTGAAGTCATCACTCATACCTACAATCTCGATAATGGGGAGTGTTCTCACTCCTTATATCTACACCCGTTGTTGTCTTTGATCCATCCGTATAACGTATCGAAACCTACAACCGAAGCAACAAACCTAAAACGGACACCACATGTACACGTTCTAGAAGTCACCATCATCATTGAGCCCCTGATCCATCTTCAAAGACGATATCCGAATCATTCTTGCCAGTCCGACCATCCGTCGACCTCACCACGGCGCCCAACGATGCCACTGCCCCGCGCTCGTCCATACAAATACATCTGTCGCCGATGCTTAGTTGCACCATGTCGCCAAGAGTCACCGTTATCAATGCGGTAGATAAAACGTCGCTCCTCCTTCCAGCCTCCACACCATTGCCGCTACTGGATCTGACACACGGAGCCCATCACCCACAACAACTCTCCCCCGAACACCTAGACCTCCCAAGATGGCGCCTCCATGGAGGTTACGACGTGCAGGGCGCCGCCACCATCCAATCCAAGGCGGATTTTGGACTTTCATCCGGGAAGGGGTCGGAGGTGGATAGGATAGACCTCAGCTTCGCCTCCAAGGAGGGTAACGATGATCGATGTCGTCGTCGATGCCGGGTCGAACTAGCCGACTAAAGTTTCCTTCGGTCTTGATCATGTTCTATCAACCTCTGTTTGCTCTATATCCGGCGGCGAGCCGAGACACACCACCTACAAAGAGGAAAATACCATAGGGCTCAACCCGCCAACAAGGAACACCAAGGTGAGCCTCTCGGGTAGATACATCCGCGCGTCGGATCCATGAAGATCCGATCTGGTCAGCAACGAGAACCACCACCCTATGCTGGTCGACGGCATCCGGGCGCCAGATCCAGAAGGGTCTGACCCAAACTCGGGGACGCACGCGGCCACCGTGTCTTGCACCTCCCGTAGCCGCCACACTGCGCCACAAGAACGAACCCCAGCCATCGACGCGCTTCAAACGCCGCCGCCAGGATACGGATGCAGCACCGCCGCACTCCGCGCTTGTCCGATGCCCCCTCACGACTGGCCGTCTCGCACCAGCCATGTCGCGTGAAGGGGAGAGGAGACCCGCCGCTGCCCCTGCCGGCCAGGCTTCGCCCCCACGACGCTGCTCGCAACATCGAGGATGAAGGAGAGGCGAGGGAGTACGCCCGGCGGCGGCTAGGATTACCCTTGTCGCCGAGGGAGCGACACGAGGGGGTTAAGGGGGTTCAAAAAATTATAATACTTGGAAAATTAATCATATGGAAGGAAAAATTATCAAAACTGGGAAGAGGGAGAAAGAAGGATATCCACAAGCAGATGCACCTCACCGTCACACGACCGAGTCAAATTTATCATGCGATCGGTCAGAAGGACATATACGTACATAGACACGTAGTAGTGCGTGGCAATAACTAAGTAGGACACGAGTACATGTGCAAGTAAATAAACGGTACTAGGTTGGCACGCATCGTCGCCCATCCATGGAGACATGCATGTATTTTAGGACGGTTAGTCATTACTCTAGCTATGCAGGTGGTGTTTGTACTATTCCTGAATTTTGTTTGCCTTTTTTTTTATGGTGATACTATTTTAATGGATGTAATTGTTCTCGTTGATGACGACGCGGCTACCATGATATCGTAAATATCAAGATGATACGATGCTTCAGTCTTTTAGAGGTGTTCTTACGGATGGGTATGCGTGTGTACATTTATAAAGATAAATATATACGTGTATATATAAATGCTTCTGTGTATACTGTGTTAAAAAAAAGATAAAAACATTTCTAACAGACCCCGTATAAGGGATTAAATCCGTAAAAAAAATTGGTTTACAGTTTCGGTCGCAAAAAAATATGCAGAACAGAATCCGTAAGAGTGGTCCAACTTGTAAATTTTTGAAGGGGGGCCATTAAGCCACACCCGAAACCCTTATTTTTGAAGATTGGAAGGCCGATTCTAGAAGGCCGCGTATACTATTGAAACCTCGTCGGAGCAAACACGCCGTCGCGAAATTTGCCAGAATCCGTTCTAAACTTGACGAAATTCATCACCGAACGCCGGAAAAGGCCGCTGGACGTCGTAATCGATCGACGCCGGTTTAAATTGGACGAGCTCGACCTCGCCATGGCCTCCCATCACCTCAGACTGACCGTCGGAATCCTCCCAGCGCGGCACGCAAAGGACACGGCTCGACCGACACGGCTGGCAACAGAGCAAGTCGCTGACGACGGAGGCGACAAGGTGTGACCGACGAGGCTCGGCGCGACCGACGTGGTGATTGGGCGCGGCCAACGGGGACTGGCCACGCCCGACGGGCGAAGTGGCGCGTCCGACGGGGTTGGACGCGGCCGGCGTAACCGACACGGTCGGTTGAACGAAGGGGCGATGACCGCCGGACCGGAGGAAGGAGCTCTTTACCGCATCTTTACAGTTTCTGTTCGGACATAGCTAAAATGAACACTTAAAATGTTTTTTTCGACTAGTATCTCGCTTTTACAGTTTGGGTTTTTAGAGAGTGTGCTAGAAATGCTCTAAGCATGGATGCGAAGGTGTTCTTTTGCTCGTGAACGTAAATGCACACCTAAGAGCATCTCTAGTGGATGGTGTATATGGAGGTGGATGGTAAATATACACGATGCAAATTGAAAAACGCTTCCGAGTGGATCGTGTATACGGGCGTGCAAGTTTTACACGTCCATCCACGAGGCTACTCCTGTGGAAATAAACACGCCTCGGCCACGCTCGTGGAAGATGGAAATGAGCTGCTCCCGCCATCCTCCCGCCTCCGTCCAGAGGCCATCGAAGCTCGCCGGCGACCACTCCCCTCTGGTAAGCTCTCTCCCTCCCTTCTATTTTCTATTCCCGTCGGTAGAGAGGAGGCGCGGGACGTCGGGCGGCCGCCGCACCGCTGGCAAGATCTGACGGCGGCGGCGCGCACCATGGAGAGGCGAGGGCGGGGAGAGAGGGGTTGGGGCCGCTGCTGAAGTACGGCGGCGGCGGCGCACGCCATGGAGAGGGGAGGGCGGTGAGAGAGGGGCTGGGGCTGCTGCTGAAGTGCGGCGGCGGCGGCGGCGCGCGCCATGGAGATGGGAGGGCGGGGAGAGAGGGGTTGGGGCCGCAGCGTGAAGGGAGAGGGGCTGGGGTGGGGCGGCGGCGGCCTGGAGGCTCGGCTCGGCGGGGAGAGAGGGGCTGGAGGGAGAGAGCTCGGTGGGGCGGGAGCTGCTGCGTTTTGCTGTGTTTCCCATTGTAGATGAACACATACAGAGAATAATTCATTTGCTGAACTTCGTTGTAATCTTACACATAGACTACTACCAAAATTCTGTTGATTTGCTAACATATTTGTTGATTCATGTGTGTATTTGTTGATTGTTTGCAGATGGATGGTGATGAAAGCTTCTTGGACACCGTGGGTTTTGGTTACACACAAACACAACTAGAAAGTCCAATTGGAGAGCAACCAACCCCATCAACTCAGCATCAAGCAACACCAATAACAGGGAAAGAAAAATCCAACAAAGGAAAAAATTGGTGTAGTGAGGAGGACAAGATTTTGATAGCAGCATGGGGAAATACAAGTTTGGATAGTGTCGGGACAGATCAAAACAGAGATGCTCATTGGGCTAGAATTTCAGAGTACTACAACTCACACAAGACGTCATCATGGCCGGAGCGTAATGCTAATGCAATCAATTGTCGTTACACATTGATTAACAAAGAGACCGCTAGATTTTGTGGTTGCCTTCAGCAGATTTTAAATAGGGAAGAAAGCGGAAGGACTATAGAAGAAAAGGTATGTGTCTATCTTGTACTTCTATATGTGTTGTGCAATATTCTATATGTGATGTGCAGATTTTCACAATACATTTGTATGTGTAGACAAACGATGCACACATTATGTTCAAGTAAATGGATCTTAAAAAGAAGAAGCCTTTCACATTGATGCATTGCTATGTCGAGCTTTCGAAGTATCCAAAGTGGCAGACAAAAGAACTTGAAACTTCTCGTAAGAAACAAAAGAAGACAGTTGGTGCAAGTCCGGGCACATCCACCAATGATCTAGCTGATGCATCCTCGGTACGCACTGATGCTACCTCGATACACAGGGATGCTCTTGAACGTGAGCAAAGACCTGATGGTGTGAACAAGGACAAATTGCGGAAAGGTAAAGGTGATGACAGTGCTTGCAAGTTGTCATTAGAAACTGTGTGGGCAGCAAAGCAAGAGAAGGATGACATCAAAGAGGCGGCAAAAAATGCTCGCTATGCACAGCAATTTGAATTGCGAAAAGAGGAGTTGTTGTAAGAACTATTTGATGCTTTGTCCTAGTTGTTGTAAGAACTATCTGATGCTTTATCCTAGTTGTTGTAAGAACTATTTGATGCTTTTATCCTAGTTGTTGTAAAAACTATTTGATGCTTTATCCTAGTTGTTGTAAGAACTATTTTATTGATAGCACTGCATTACAAAGACATGGATTACATCACTCATTGCATAAATTTAAACTAGATGAAAAGAAATGGATTACATCACTCGTTACAAAGACATGGATTACATCACTCGTTTCCAAACTTTTGCCACACATGCTCAATTAGATCAAGTTTAAGCTGAGAATGTTCATGGGCATTTCTAATCCGGTGAGTCATCTGAACAAAAGAGCTCAGTTGTTCAGCATGAGTATGAGAGACTGAGACTCTTTCTCCCATTGCATCAAAAGTGCAGCTTTGCCGACCAGTTTCTCGCTCCTCTTCAACTATCATATTGTGCATTATGACACAAGCTTTCATGACATCACCGATTTCATTACGTTTCCATCCTTTAGCAGGTCCACGAATAATGGCAAAACGGGATTGCAAAACTCCAAAGGCTCGTTCCACATCTTTCCTAGCTCCCTCTTGCTTCTTGGCAAAAGTTTTATTCTTTCTGGTATCTGGAGCTGGTATGCTCTTCACAAATGTTGCCCACTTTGGATAGATATCATCTGCAAGATAATACCCCATTGTGTACTGATGGTCATTGATGCTATAATTCACTTCAGGAGTTTCACCTTCGGCTAGCTTTGCAAAAACAGGAGAACGTTGAAGAACATTTATATCATTGAGAGACCCTGGTAAACCAAAATAAGCATGCCAAATCCAAAGATCATGTGAAGCAACTGCTTCCAAGATCATAGTGGGCTCGTTCAGATGGCCTTTAAACATGCCATGCCATTTTTTGGAGCAATTATTCCAACCCCAGTGCATGCAATCTATGCTCCCTAACATACCAGGAAATCCTCTTTCCTCCCCTATTGCAAGTAACCTAGCAATGTCTTGTTCATTTGGAGATCTCAGGTACCTTTCCCAAAAAAGTTCACAAACTTTGATCACAAATTTCTTGCAGGACTCTAAATTAGTAGCCTCAGCGGACCGGATGTACTCATCAGCACCATCAGCTGCTATTCCATATGTTAGCATCCGCATTGCCGCGGGCATCTTTTGTAGAGGATGTAACCCAAGAGCTCCAGAAGCACTTCTTTTTTGCATAAAATAACCATGAGAGTCATGCTCAAGTATACCATCAGCTATCCGGTTGAACAAATTACGGGACATCCTAAATTTGTGCATAAAAAGTAAATGAGATAGGGAAATGAAAAAATGGGCTAAAGCACAGAAGTGTACTAATTACGAACCTTCGTCGAAACAAATATTCGGGATAGCGAGGAACTTCTTTGAAGTAGTCGTACCACAGAAGAACAAATCTGGCATCTCTTCCTCGATCGATTGTCTGACGTCCATGCTTGGAACCGCCATGGCATCGAGTGTTCATCCTCTCTTCCTCCTCGCGATCGGCTAATGCCGCAAGTATGAGTTCATCGTCGCCCGATGAAGATGACGAAGAACTGATGTCCCAAGAGGATGTGTTCACTGTGTTGTATGAGAGACGACAGAGAAATCTAGAAGTGAGAAGATGAGGCACAACTACAAATGCTGGAAGAGAGGTGATTGGGGCGGTTTATATAGACCAGAAATATAGCCGTTGAAAATATAGCCGCTTGAAAATATAGCCGTTGGAATATACACGTCCTGATTTCCACGTCCTGTATACACGTTCCACTGAAAAACTAAGAGGTGTAAAATTTAGCAAGGTGTATATGGACGTGTATATGAAGATATACACGTACAAATTTACACGTTCCACTAGAGATGCTCTAATGAACTGTTAGACCAAAAAAATTAGTAGAAAAAATCCTAACAATCTTATTTCTTTTGGCAACGAACATTGCCGAGTTGTCTACATACGTGCAAATATTCATGAAGAAAAAACATTCCTCAATGCTCTAAAAGTTATTTCTTCACGAAAATTAATATGTATGTTAACTATTGGTCATTGTTTCCTGTTAAAAATATGTTTTTCTTTACTAGTTTGTTCTGTTTTACTGTTTATAAGAGATGATTTGAGCTCCCGAGCTGTGCATGCAGCAACAAAGCTATATGTAGTTCTGCAGGGTCCATGCCCCCCCAACTTTGGAAAAATGCTTGAAGGATTGTTTTTAATTGGCGTGCTTATAATTAGAAAAAGTACAGACTTTCCCCCTTTAGAAATTGCTGTATTTGTTTTTCGCCCCTTCAACAATACCTGTCTAGCTCTGCCATTGAGCGCATGTAACTTTCACAACATGATCCAACTTCACTGCAAAGCCATGAAGTAGTCTTGTACTCCCTCGGTTATAAAATACTTGAAGTTTTAGGTTTGTCTTAAGTCATACTTTTCAAAATTTGATCAAGTTTGTATAAAATTATATCTACATCCGAAACACGAAATTGGCCTCGCTACATTCACCATAAGGCCTCGTTTGGTTAAAGGGGATTGGGGAGGTTGTATGAGGAAAATCCCCGGGAGGGCCAGAAACCTCACACATCCTCGGACGCCCATTTGATAGGAGGGTTTGCTTAGCCCAATCTCCTTCGTTCCCCTTCAATCCATTCCTATCCATGTGTTTCAAAACCGTCATCGGGGGACTAGTGGAAGCAAAGCCTCGGGGATTTAAGAGGATTGGGTGGAACAAAGGGATTCACCCAATCCCCTGAAATCCCTCCCTCTTAAAATCTCCCCAATCCTCCTTAACCAAATGAGGCCTAACAGATATTTTCATACTACTTCCACGGTTACAACCTCATAACATCATATATTTCCATAAACATGGGAGATTCACCACTTCCTCGCTTACAACCTCATAACATCTGAAACCCCCAATTAGCTTCACTACAGTCACCATAACAAATCTCCGCCTTTTCGTCATTAACTTATAGTTATTTAGTACTTTCTTCGTTCTAAATTTTTTTGTTTTACATTTATCTAGATATGAATGTATCTAGTGACGATTTAGTATGTAGATACATTCATTTTTAGATAAATCTAAGATTAAAAAATTGGGACGGAGGGAGTGCTCTAGATAGAACATGTCCATTGTATGCCGATTATGTGAATTTTGAGTCGCTTATGGAGATCCATCTGTAATCTCAATGTGCATATCTAGCGCATATCTTGCACCGTTTCATACTCTGTACGACGATCTACATAATTTATTTTCATGTTACATGGCTAGTATGGATATAAGTTGTTCGATATGAGAATTGAGGGTATGAATAACTCAATTTAAAACGCGCCCGATCAATGCCCGTGTATGTGTCCGCGGATGTTGATGGACCGGATTTACCAACCATGTCCGTAAATGCTCCAAATAAGGAGTGTCTAGATTGCACCCTCTGTCACAGTTTAGAAGGCATAATTAAATTACGTGTGTTTTTATAGTATACAAGGTTTAGGACGCATTGTATTAACTCCTATTAACTAATTAATACTTCGTTGTACTCATCTCACAGCTAATCAATAAACACATATTTTTATATGCATGTGTAGTGTGAATGTTAGGGTCTGTTTGGTTCATGCCTAACTTTGCCATAACTAACCTTAGGCAAAGTGTGGCTGCCACAAAAAATATGGCTAACAAAATGGACACCACAAGTGTGACAAGATTTGGCAAAAAATTGAGTGTATGACATGTGGACCATATAACTAGAAAAGTGTGGCATGCCACAAGTGTGGCAATGAACCAAACACATGCCTAAGGTATTGTGGCATGACTAAGGTTAGGCGTGGCAACCTTTAGACTGGAAACCAAACAGCCCCTTAGTATTTTTAACTCATCTCACAGCTAATCAATAAACACCTAGGTTTTAAATAATTTTCAAACACGCCTTCTAAACTGTGACGTATGGAGTACCATGTTTTTCCTCCAACCGTTTCCTCAGTTGCAAAAAAAAAAAAAAAAAAAAACGGCCTTCGCTGCTCATCTCCTTCCTCTTTCTCTCACCCAACCTTCCCCGCCCTACCTTCCTCCTCCCCTCGCGCCCGGCATTGAAAATCCCATTAAGGCTTTGTTCGGTTCCACTTAAAATGAGAGGGCTTGATATGGATTGACAAGGATTACATCCCATCTAGTATAAATTACATCCCATTTCCCTCCAATCCACCTCAATCCACTTATATAGTGGATTAACCGAACAAGGCCTAAAGTAGTCTTGTGGTGGTACTGTACGTGTACCATGTAACCATAAAGCTTGTCAGACCCCACGCGCGCGCGTGTGAATAGTGTACATGCATGCGTGCCCTGCTCGCTTGATCGATCGATCAACCGCTCGGGGGGTTTCCCTAGGTGCAAAGCATTCCGCGTACTGCACTGGCGTCGGTCGTTGATTTTTCCTACCTGGTCCATGCAGCAATGCGGGCTCGTGCAACCTAGCCATTGCGCTGACGTCGGAGATCGTCGCTGCATGTGTCAACGGATGCCGTCACGCCATGCCACCGGACGCCGGTGCCCGCGCAGCCCTACTACAGCTGTAGTGTGTGCACCTGCCGGAGCCGGCGCCGGCGCGACGGGAGCTCGGTTGCGAGGAGTCAAAAGCGGGCGTCAGTGGCGTGCGCCCACCCCGAGCCAGCTGCCAACCCCCTAATAATGTGTCAATGGGGACCCTGTGCGCGTACATGTACTGCGCCGTACGGCGGCCGACACTACCCTACCCCCGCCCCGTACGGCCCGCAGGTCCGGCCCCGCCGCGCCGCCAATCGCCGGTGGTCACCGCGCCCCGCCCCTGTACGGCCGTACCGCCCGAAAGGCGAAACAGCTGGCGACCGATCAATCAATGGCGATGGACATCGGCGACGGAGGCCGTACCCGCGGGCGACCGATGCTCTCGATCACTGGCTCGGCTCGCTCCACGTGAGCTAGTCTTCCCAACTTGTAGTTCCTATACGTATACCTATGTACCGCGTATTTGTACTGCCGAGCGTCGCCGTGTCGGCGTGAATTCAGTTTTATTTTGCATCGGTGTCGCGTGATTAGCAAAGTTGACTCTTATATAGTGCGATTTTTTCTCACGATATAGTACAAGTACATGTCGACTGTTAATAAATAGAGTGAATTCCGTTTTTTATCCTACTAGCAAAAGGGCCCGTGCGTTGCAACGGGAGAAAAAAATACCACACGTTTTTAATTTTTTTATAATTATTTTGATTTATTAAAATAATAAGCTAACTAACTAATTTAGTCGGTCCTACCCTATTTTGTTGAGAAATCAACCCGTCCATTGTTAATTCCATCAAATTATAAATCATGCTTAGTCGAAGAAAACGGGGTTACATTGCTAAGAAGTAATAGAGGCACATGGCAGATTGACAATACGAACCACAACTAAGATCAACTGAGTGTGAGCTTCGAGAGAGAGCTGCGTAGGTGGTTAGTGAAAGGAATTGGCTGGCGTGTGCATGTAAGGCAATAAGGGCAGCCACAATCACAAACCCATCGCTTCATCAAAAGTATGACAGTCGTGACGCTTCCTCGGGTCGCCATGGCTGTCCTCCACCGGCACGCCCTCCTCCTTGCTCCGGTGCTTCTCGTCGGCGCTGCTTCCGGTGTCGTGGCGAAGGGGGGCGGCGCGGCTCCTCGCCGGCGGCAGCGGGTGGTGGACGTGGGGGTGATCCTGGACAGGACAACATGGGTGGGGAACATGAGTTGGACGTGCATCGAGCTGGCTCTTGAGGAATTCTACGCCGATGCTAGCCACGCCGGCTACCTCACCAGGCTGAAGCTCCACCTCTGAGACACCGGACCCGACGCCGTCGAGGCCGCGTCCGCAGGTACGTAATGTAACCCACTGCACAGCCTCCCCGTTCAAACTGAGCATGCATTACTCGCTAGGAAGACGAGCGCATGGGCCAAATGATCTTCTAAAACTATATCGGCCTAATCTTTTGGGTGGGCAGGTCATGGGCCTTGAGCAACTTAAGATCAAACCTAGTTTGCCCCCGGCCCATGAGTTTGACACGGCGAGTCCATGGCGTCCGGCGGGGCTGGCGCGGTTGCCCCTTTTAATTACAGGGGCTTTTTTATAAAAATGTCGCGGTGGGTTTTCCGACGGAAGCAATAGCCGCTTTATTATTAGGTATAGATTTGTTTATGTTAGATAGGATTAGCAAGTTGCGCTAGTGATTTATAAAAAAATTTGGAATGAACGGAAGGTATCATGACGATCATGTGTAGACTTTTGTTGTCCATCTATTTCATTTCTTGTCGTCGTCCAAGTTTTTTTAGACCCCCGTCGTCATCTTACACCTTATCCAATGGACACGCACAAAGAAAAAGGGTCAAAAGCTTCTAAAAGGGATGTTGTAGAGCATGGTTAATAGTATAGCCAACTGCTGACTATAAGTCATCATATAGCTCATCTTATAGCTAACTTGTACAATAGTTAGTTCTAAAAGAGTACTGCTTTTGTCATATATGACCCACCTTTCATTCTTACAAATCATCTAGGAGCACGTGTTAGAGCTAGCTCTTCACGACGAGTCCGCTTCTATTCTCTCTTCCCTTCTCTCCCATGCAATTCAACAAAAATATATTATTTTAATTCTTACAGCCTGACTGTACCTTATTATACTTTCTCGTAGACGAATTTCTACTCGATGGAGTAATTAATGTCACAAATACATAACTAGGGGGTAAAATATAAAATTCTCTCTAATAATTATAATAGTAGCTGAGCATGTGTCATGTCGTTCACGTTTTCTCCCCGCCTAGCTAACCCTAGCCGCCCCTCCAAAAAAACTAGGGCTATACCGCCTTCCGCCGACGTCGCCGTTGGTTCGCTTCATCTCTGGTGGCCTTAGAGCCATGAGGCGAAGTGGTTATCGGCCCTTGTCAGCGGGAGGGCTCCGTTGTTAGATTTTTTTTCAAATTTTGTTAGGGTTTGTGTTCTGTTCAAGAAGACGAGACGGTGACGGTTCCCTAAAGAAGGAATAAAGGTCTCCCCGTACAGCCCCCGTTCGAGTGATGCTTCTAGCATTGTTGGTGGGCACGTCGAGGTGTGTCTCCGAGGGATCTATCTTTGGTGGATTTGCTAGGATCTGTTCGCTGTTCGTCTTTGTTCGTATGTTTTTAGGTTGGATAATTTCGATCTACACTCTTCATCTGCGACGTTTGATGTTCTGGTGCGTTGGTCCTATAGGGCCTTAGCACGACAACTTTCCGATTTTCTACTACAACAACGTTTGCCCGACTCCAACAAAGGAGGGACGATTACAGCGACACGCCTTCTGTTCGCTTCAGTGCTTGTAGTCGTCGCTAGCTGGTTTTCGAATCTAGATATAATTTTACTTTTTACGTTTTGTTGTACTATCGTGATTGAAGATGAAAAGATTAAAAGTTTTCTTACAGAAAAAAAGGATTGACCACTAAACGAGAAGTCTTTATTTATGAAGCATTTTCATCCCACATGCACACCCAACTTTCTTATTATGCATGCAACCTATTACTACTCCTAATTAAGCAAACAATAAATTTCACATGCCTTAATTCTCTTTTGTTTTATAATAAAAGAACGTAAACGGAACCGCGTCTTGTAAACTATCACGGAGGATCATTTTTTCCTTCTCTTTTGGCTAATCACTGAGCAAACGCGTCCTCGATCGTACGAGGATCATTGACGCGTCCGGCTATAGATGTTTTTAGTTGACCTTTTATATGCTTGACGTCGGAGATCGGTCGATTCGTATCAATCGTCGCTGTGTCAACGAATGGCGTCATGCACAGCGTCTGTACGCGAGCGAGCGGCGAGCGCACTGCCCACGCGAAGAGTCAAAGGCGCGCGTCAGCGTGCGGCGTGCCGCAAACCTGAGCCAGCCACCACACGTCCACACGAACGACGCCGGCGGGGACGGCATGGGAAGCCATGCGTTCTCTCCCCCGCGCGTCGGTCCGCACCATGCAGCAGCACAAGGAACACGTCACACGGAGAGCCCTCGCGCCGTCGCACGTCTGCACAGTGCATCGTACGGCGCGGCGCCCATGCCCATCACGACGTCGATGACCCACCCTCCACGGGGCCGGCCACGCCGCGCCGCCTATCCCCGGCCACCGAACCCAACCACGGCGTCGGCGACACTATACTACTCCCATATAATTTTTTTAAAGATTTTATTAGAGGACTACATACGGATGCATATAGACATATTTTAGAGTGTAGATTCATTCATTTTGCTCCGTATGTAGTCCCTTAGTGAAATCGTTTAAAAGACTTATATTTAGGAACGGAGGGAGTAGTCGACATGCGAGACACACACGGCGTCGCTGTATACACCCTTCTGCGGTGTAGATACGTGTAGGGTACCTGGAGAGTGGTGTAAATTAGACCGTGATGTGAACTGTACACGTATAGCCGGGGCCGGCTAGCTAGGTACGTACGTAGCTGCAGCTGGTAGTGGCATCGTGTGCATGTATTACACTGTACCTATGCGTATGCATGTGGTGTGCCGCCTTTCGGTTTCCCGTTAAACCGTACCGGGCCAGCTAAATAGCTAATCCCACGAGCAAACGTGCATCAATGGCGTGGTGCATTCATGCTAACGCTGGGACGACGCACATGCATGAGAACCAGCACTACAGTATCTACGTACTCGCATACATACGCACACATACATAATACACGTACGTACGCTCCCTTGCCGTCCCCGAGGCCGGCCATGCATTTCGTAGTGCACTCGAATAAAGGTGATCAGTTTTGCTAAGTCTCACACCATTAAGATTTTGTTATACATGTCTCAGACAATGCTATATCCCATTTATTATACAAATGAAGATTCGTACAGTATATGATATTCTTTTAAATTTTTTACTTTATACTTTTTGTATGCTATTTTATTTGACTAAGCCTTGGCTAAATTTCAATCGATTGAGACCTAGCCATAACCAAAGGTGATTAAGCCAAACCGGATTGATTAATCGGCACCGCAATAAAATATCGCTGGCTGTTCCTGCAGTCTCGTGGAAGCAACGTGCTCCTACGTACGCACCCAAGATACAATATTCAATCTCCAAAAGACAACAGAGTACAAATACGATGATTGGGGATGCAAAGATTGCCCCGACGAATCATATGGAGCACGTTCTTTGATTCTTTTTCATATTTTGTTGCGTGAGGGAGTAAATGGTACGACGTGTCATGTTCCCATGTGCTTCACGGGTGCATGAACAGTCGATGATGACGTGATGTTTTTTCTCAACAGTGATTTATGCAATTAACTGCCATCATCTTAATTTTCTCTGAGTAAAAGGTGGCCGTATCTCTTTGGTAAGGTCACATCACATGCAGCATGAAGCAAAAGTAAGCGTGGTAATATTATGGAGCAAAAGTAGTAATAATACTAATAAAAGTACTTAATCGAACACCTTACTTTAGTCGTACGCGCCTCCGGAGCAGTATACGCACTTGATTAATCAAATAGAGACTGTACTTGATTAATCAATATTTTTGTCGGGTGTACTTAATTAGTTAAGTAACATGCACGAGTACTTTAAATCGTTTGCTTAATTGGCGTTACTGAACATGATCTGCTACAGTATATCATAACAGCAGCTTAAGAGTACGGTTTAACCAATCTAGACCTGGGGAGAATGATGTACATTTCTAGCCAGTAACAGTTTTTAACATCTACACTATGTGTACTCACGAGTCTCATGAGCCACTTGATTTATCTGTAATTTACGATTGACTACGTACGAATGAGAAACATTGCATTTATTTGCTGATGAATGGTGAACCCTACTTTTCAGTCACGCAATGATGCTCACGCCGGCCATTGGCTATTTTGCATCTGAGATTTCTGAGGCATGTACCGTACCTAGTCATAGAAAGCAAGCAAGCAGGGAGCTAGATGGGACGTGGAGTAAAATCGCCACTCCTTTATATACTAGGCTAGTAGGCTTAAACATGGACCGCTCATAACGCGACGTGACACGACAACCACTTTTACAACGGCGCGGCGCAAGATTCGAACGAGCAAATGCACGTCAACATCATCCGCTCGAATCAAATTTATCTTGCGATCGGCCCCAAGGAGATATGTACGTGGCAGTTACTTTTTTTTCAACACTCTACGTATCCCTGTGATCATTTTCTATAACCGACATAACATCTCCATAAAGTTAGCATAGATGACCCGTAGTCGTTTACGAGGGTGTTTGTTTACAGAGACTTTTTGGTGTGCGGACTAAAAAAGTCTCAAAAAGTCTCATGTGAAACAAATAGGATGGACTTTTAGAGACTAAAAGGAAGTATTTGAGACTATTTGGAGAAGTCCCTATGAAAGGGTCTTTTGGAAACTTTTTTGGCACTTTTTCCAACAATGTCTCTACTTTTAGCATGTCATTTAATAACTACTACTACATTACTAAGGATAACATGGTCTTTTTACATGTCATTTAATAACTTCTGGTCCCTATTTAGTCTATGAAAACAAACAAGTAAGGACTAGAGACTTTTAAGTTAAGTTTAAAAAAAGCCCAGGACTTCTCAAACAAACAAGGCCTACTCTCCTTTCTCTAAACAAGCATCGTCCGGAAGCCTAAACTCTGATAGGTTGGTTCCACCATAAGAAAACTAAACATGTGAGCAACGCTCAGTCCGTGTACATGGCAGTAACTAAGTGGGGCACGCACAGTACCGGTGCAAGTTAATGCATGATACCAGGTTGTGGGCACGCATATCGTCGTCCATCCGTGGTCCATGGGGACAATGTGTTTCAAGACCGTTACGCATTACTCTACCACGACACAGGGTACGTATACCTGCGCGTAGGGATACTGGAATTACGGGGCGTAGCGTACCATCTACCATAAAGCTTGCTATACGTATGAACATTCATGCATGCATGCATGTGGCCGGTTGGTCGGTAGAGGATTCATCGTGGATGGATTGATCGGGGTTTTGGAGGGGCTTGGAGCTCAACTCGTGGCATGCACGTCGTCAGTTTTTCCTCGCTCGTTGTTACGTACCGAACCGAACCGTGAAAACCAACCAACCACTGCATGCACCGACCGACGTCGGAGTTCGAGAGATCGTCGGCGTGTCAACGGATGCATGCCGTCACGCCATGCGCCATGCGCCATGCAAGTGCCTGCACTGTGCAGCCATAGAGCTGCAGCTAGCGCAAGGAGCTCGCCGGCGTGCGCTGGCGCCGGCGCCACGGGCTCGCAAGGAGTCAAATGCGGGCTTCGTCCTCGGCGTGGCCCCGCCCTGAGCCAGCTGCCAACCGGTGCCATTTTCTCCCCGTGACCCAGCGCGCGTACGTACGTCTGCGGTACGGCGGCCGACACCGGCCTACCAAGACAGCAGCCGGCCGGTGCGGTGCCCACGTCGATCGATCCCGGCCGTCGGCGCCTGCGCGCGCAACGCCGGAGCCCCGCGCGCGGGAAACACGTTTCCTCTGTTGCTCACAAGCAGTAGCCGGCCCCGCCGCGCCGCCAATCGCCGGCCATCACTGCACCCACCCACCCCGTACCGCCGCGACCGATGAATCAATGGCGATGGCGACCGAAGCCCGGCTGGCTGGCGCGTCGACGGTGGAGGCCACACGCGCGCGTGGCGTCACTGGCGATGCTCTTGATCATTTTGTTCGACTCGTTCGACGTCTCTCTCTAATCCCCCGAACCTGCTGTAGTGCATGTACGCATGTCCCGCGTATTTTGTAGGAGTACATCGGAGCGTGGCCGTACGTACCAGGAGCCAGATGCATGCATGCCTTGATCGATTCCGGATCCGCGTACATATATACGCATATAACTACGCCTATACGTACGGGGGGAGACATGCATGCATACGAGATACGACTGTAGTATACGAGCATGGCAGTACTCCACTGATGGTAGTTGATTTTTCCCATCCGATGCGTAAAAGCGCGGTCGTACTCCGTGAAGAAGCCCACCGGCGGCGTCGGTGGGAGCCCATCGCCGTGTGTCAACGGATGGCGTCCGTCATGGCGTGCGCGCGCGCGCCTGCGTAACCGGCCCGCTCGCCAAGAGTCAAAACTCAAAAGCGCTCGCGCCGCCGGTGCCGCTGGAAGCCCCCACCCCACCCACCCGCCCACCCCAGAGCGTCCGTCCGTGCCATGCATGGCAGCACAAGGAACACGTTACCTACGCGGCGAACCCTCTCGCGTCCGATCACCGATCCCCACCCACCGTCGGCTGAAAACAGCCACCCCGCCGCGCCGCCGCGCTGCGATCAATAGCGACCATGCGGGTGCTCTCGAGGAACACGTTACCTACGCGGCGAACCCTCTCGCGTACGTACAGCATGCCGTACGGCGCGGCGCCCGCCACCACGACGTCGACCGATCATCGACCCCCGCCCACCGACCGTCGGCCGAAAGCAGCCACCCCGCGCCGCCGCGCGCGACCATGTGCGTGCTCTGGGGTCGGGCGTGCATGGTACGAGTACCGTAGTCTGTACAGCCGCCGGGCGGCGTCCGTCGGCGTGAATTCGACCACGCACGCATGCGTTCATTTCGCGTACGTGCGTTCGCACAGCCGTCGTGTACTCGTGCCGGCGTGAATTCGATCGGGTGCGCGTAGGTACGTGCACCTGTACCCTGCCCTGCCTGTACGCGCCTACGGCCGGGGACATGCATTCGGATACGATCGGTGGACGTGTACTGGGTCGAAGCCGATCGATCAGCTAGCTAAACTCTGCTGATCCGTCACGTCGAGGAAGTCGTACGTACGTGCATGCTGGGCTCTGCTGCCCTTGGATGATGGATGGATGTCCTTTTTTTTCCGGGGCGGTATTTTATTTCAAGAGCTTTATGGGAGTAGAACCATTCCTTCAATAATTCAATAGGCTACTCATCAGCTAGTACAACCAGTTTTATCGAACCAACTTTTTGTCGCGTCAACTTTTATGACAGTAGAGCCATTCCTCCAATAATTCAATAGGCTGATCATGTCGGGCTCGCAGGAAAACTTGGAAAAACAAGATGGAGAGATTGGATCCACAAGCAATCTGCTGGAGAGATTAACGTTGCAAGAGGATGAGGCTGATGTTCTGATCTCGGAGGAAGAACTAGACGCGGAGGAAATTAAGCCTAAGTGGTTAGCCCTAGGGCATTTGCTCACAACAAAAACCTACAGTCACAGCGCCCTAATTGCAGATATGATGGCCGCATGGAACCCAGCCCTCAGGGTGACTTGGAAAAGGATTGATGCAAACTTATTCTCAGTCCAGTTTAATTGCCTTGGACATTGGAATAAGGCTATACACCACGGGCCGTGGGATTTCAAAGGTAATGCAGTGATCTTGGCTGAGTATGATGGGTTTACCAACCCAGAGAAAGTTAGGCTAGATAAGCTTGAGAGATGGGCTCAAATTCATAAGTTACCTGATGGTGTGCTAAAAAGCGAAAAGGCTCTGGGGAACCTGGCTCAACGGGTTGGCAAGGTTCAAGAGGTCCAAGTCACACTCCCTAATGGCTTCGTGGATGAGTTCATCCGAGTTAGAGTCAAGCTGGATGTGAATAAAAAGCTTACCCGGGTGGTTGGCATCACGAAGGGGGGGGTGCAACGGAGAAATATTTGGTGAAGTTTGAGAAGCTCCCCACCTTCTGCCATGCTTGCGGCCTGATGGGGCATTGGTATGAGGAGTGTGGCACGCGAGAGCATGACACAAGCAAATTTGAATGGGGGAATTTCATTCTGGCCCCGAGAAGGGGTAGGGGAGGTGGTCGTGGAGGCCGAAGTAATGGTGGTCGAGGGAAAGATGATCGTCCCTTTGGTCCCACCAATGGTAGAGGGCATGGTGATGAGGAGGATTACGGGCCTGGTGCTTTTGGAAGAGGACGAGGACACGGTTTGCATGAGTTCGCAAATTGGCGATATAATAACACATATAATAGGCAAGCTGCGAATGAACCGGGGAACAATATGAACACACAACAACCTGATCTGGCGGGGGAGGAAACCACCATGACGGAGAATGCTGAAAGCCTGGGCCTGGATGTAACCAGATCAAAGTTGATGGAGGCAATGGATACCAATGTCTTAGGAAAGCGTTATGCAACGGACTCGGGTGTGGCAGCTAGTTGTAACAGGGAAGATATCCCACAAGGGGCAACAAGAGTTATGGTGCCGGTGGGCAATACATCAACCAAAGTGGACATCTTTGTGGGGGAGAAAATGGAAGCTTTGATCCAAATAATATGCCCAAATAATATTCTATATCAACCAAAGTGGACATCTTTGTCGGGACACCTCAGACTCAAGATGCCTGAGAAGAAAAATGAAGATGCAAGATTCGCATGATACGAGCTACACAAGCAATTCTTGAATCATGAGTTCGACTGTAAGACATATGAACACAATGTCAAGACATTCGTGCCCACATAGAATTCTTACGCCAAAATGCAACTGAGTTCTCATTTGGGAACCATCATCGAGGATAACAAGGTTCCATGTGTAAGTCTGGATTAGCTCTTATGAAGGAACTTCTTTTCCCTTGATCGAATCAGTTAGTGGCTTGGGGTGCTAAGAGGAATTATATGGAGTAAAGACATCAAATCTTCAAAACATATAACACTTCGCACATGCGTGCATGACTTGGGATAACCCGAGAAAAAGCGAAACAAAAGCTTTCTCATATTCACGACGGCAAGAATGCATGTGAACCATGGGAAAACATTGTTGTTATCAAACATATTCTTCGTGAGCTAGGCACAAAGATAATGTTTTCAAGAGCTTCATTATCGAACAAGGAGAAGGTTGACGGTGTGGCTGATGGGCTCAACAACAATCCCACAAGATTTTGATAGGGATGAATTTCCTATATGCAAAAGAACAAGGGGATAGCATTTGTCAAGTCAAATGGTATAGTGTCGTATGCTCAAGGGAACAATAACAATTAAACATTGGTCGAAGGGTGCACTCGGGAATACAGATTGAGTAGCACGACCAATGCTAAAATAATGAGTCAACAACCAACACACCAAGAATGAAACAATTAGTTGTTATCCTCAAGGCAATAGGGTTGCTAGAAGCATTAGAATCACACATCAAGGTTCACTTGTTGGTATTCCGGTTTGGAACAACACGGGACCAAGAAATGAGTGATGATGGCGAGAAGTATTACTATATCAAGAATTCTTAAGACGTGTGCAATTTTCATGACATTCTTGACATACCAGATAGTAATACTCCAAGGTAGAAGATAACATAAGCTGAATTAGCAAGGAACTCAAAGGACAACAGAAACATGATCAAGTTTGTGTTGGAGGGAAGGCAAAAAGGTTGTTGATGAAAACACAAATCATCCAGGGGCAAGGATGGCATTTCTCATCATGCATTCGATTGATACCCTGCAAGAGCTCGGCATGCTGATGATGATCACGACACATTTGTCGAGAAGGTTCACAAAGATGTAATCGTTCAGCGACGACATCAAGCAAGGGAATGATGAAGCAAGAGGTTGTCGAAATCACATATAAGACTGCTAGCTTAGAATTGAGATTGCCTTTCAGGATAAACAACATGATGTGGAAAGCTCGATGCAAGCTTAACACATAGTTGGAATTGTGTTCCAGAGATGAAGGGTATAGATAGCATGGTCGAGCTCCAACATGACAATGATGATGTAGCTTAACAACTTGGAATGACATGATCGAGTACAAACTTGTAAACAAGGAAGATTACTAAAAGTTGTTGAATCACAATGCGTACTCGATTCAGTTATCGATGTACTCGCGTGTCCAACAACTCAGACACGAGGAAACTGGAATTAATGAAAATATCATAGTTGATGAGGAGCTCACAAGAAGTTATATAGCTCCGTGATATCCTCGAGCTACAAGGGACAATACTCGGAGGTAGATCAACATTAAGGCTTGGACCGATGTATCGATCTGAAGAAGACAAGTACTTTAACTCGTGTGAGAATGAAATCAAGGTAGGACAACATGGTCGGAACCACGATTGCAAAGGACAAGAGCACAAATACCAGATTAAACCACAGAATGAATGATTATTGATACGAGAAGTTTCTATGATAGGATCAACGTCGTTTCCATGGGCATGAACACAAAGTTCAAGGTCGACTCCCACTTCATCAATGCATCACCTCCATTTACTTCTCGCCTTTGATGAGGTTGTATCTTGGGAAGATTATCTGGCAAAACACCAGAAGAGTAAGACTCATGAAAACTTTTCGAGTCATATTGATTTAGGAAGGCATAGGTTCAACTCGTCGGGGCATCTTAGGAACATATACCATACACTCCAAGAGTAATTAATACATGCTTGAAGGGCATGGCTGACAAAAGTGGAGGGTACAACTTATCAGAGGGAGAAGACACAATTTACCAATAGCATCATGTGTCAGGGGAAGCAATCACAAGAATTTTCGAAAACAAAGGATGCCGTCGATTAATAACCCAGAATGAGTCTGGCAGTCCACAAAAGATCTGGTGTGAGTATAGGTACTCATTCAGAGGGGGGTAAAACGCAAGGCATCGGATTATAGAACATCAGCAAAATATCGATACTTAATTACCAAAGGAATTAGGATTTCGAGGCTGGTGTATCATAATCAGATGCTCCAATAAAATACAAGTAAGTTGAATGGACTTAGATGGACAACCAACCAAAGTTGATTTGTCGAGAACCAGCTCTGAGGACGTTTGAGCCGGAAAGATAATTTATGAGTATCCACAGATGATTGTGTTCATTCACACAGAGGTTGAATCAATAAGATCAGATAAGATTATTCATTGCATCTCGTAAAACAAGAGCAATTGGAAAGAAAATATGAATGACATTTGTATGTAGTCATCCATAGTGGTTGACGGAGGAAGGGAAATCACAATAGCGATGAGCACTAGTTCTTGACAGAACATCAGAGAGTACCTTCGGGGTCTTCTGAGGAATCAAGCCATCGTCTGGAATTGCGGGATTCTCCGGGAGGAAATATTTACGAGAACCTTATGTTAGAGTTAGCAAAATCTTTATCCCGAAAGAGAAGAGAGAGTAGAGACTAGAGTATAGGAAAGGAGTAAAAGATACTAATACCACCTAATTGAGATGTGGGCCTGTAAGCCACAACATCAGTGTTAGTAAAGTTTTTCAAACACTAGACTCAATTTTGGCCAAGGAGTTGGAAAGGGGGCTAACTACAGGCAGTCGGCTTTGATACCAAGTTGTGACGCCCTCGATTTAATCGTACGCTAATCATACACGCAAATGCGTACGATCAAACTCAAGGACTCACTGGAAGATATCACAACAAAACTCTAGACACAAAATAAAACATACAAGCTTCATATTACAAGCGAGGGGCCTCGAGGGCTAGAATACAGAAGCTCGAGAAACACACGAGTCAGCGGAAGCAACAATATCTGAGTACAGACATAAAACATGGGGTGCCTTAGAGAAGGTTAGCACAAAAGATACAACGATCAAACGAGGCGAGGCCTCCTACTTGGGAACCTCCTAACTTCTCCCGGTCTTCAGCGGCCTCCATGTAGAAGTAGGTACCGTCGGGGTAGCACACGTCGGCAGGAAACTCCATCTCCTGGGCTCCATCATCTGGTCGCAGCAACGGATCAAGGGGGCAAAGGGGGAGCAAAGCAACGGTGAGTACTCATCTAAAGTACTCGCAAGACTTATATCAGAACTATGCTAAGTATGCACCAGTATCAAAGAAGGGGGTTTATATGTGGACTGACTACAGCAATGCGAGAATAGAGAGAGAAAGGCCTAGTACTATGAAGACTAGCATCTTCAGGGGGTCTTGCAGCAATAGATGAGAGTAGAACAAGATAACACAAAATAATAGTCATATTGTTGCAGCAATATTAATATGAGGTCACGCCCACAGATCCTCCCTCGACTCCCTACGAGGAAGCAATCCCAGGGCAACAAATCCAGTTAAGTAACAATTGTAGTTGTATAAGATCAGGGCACAATTCCAAGTCGTCCTATAACCGTGAACACGGCTATCCGAATAGTTAATTTTTATCCCTGCACGGGTACACCAAGTTTGCCGTCACGCTCGATAACACTCTGACCGGACACACTTTTCTCGGTCATGCCCGGCCTCGGAGCATCGACATGTCGCAGCCCCACCTAAGCTTAGCAGAGAGGCCACCCCGCCGGTCTAATTCCTAAGCACAAAGGGTTCGTGGGCCCACTTGCCCTCTGCGCTCCTGCACGATGCGTGGGTGGCCGATGTCAGTCCTAGCACCCCTTAATACAAGAGCTATGCATCTCGGGACTACTCGGACGCGCACCGCTCCATCGCTGACGTCTGAAGAACTTCGGCTGATACCGCGACGTCGAGTACCCATAATTCTCCCCACGTAGCCGGTTAGTGCGAAAAGGTCTCCGACCAACCCAGATCAAATACCCAAATCCATTATCATTTTAATTAATTCATCAAAATAAACACGCGGGAATCCACCCCGCCTAACATCTATTCATCAAAGAACCTAGTAACATGGTCAGGTAACAGTGTGGTAGAAACATCAGGGGGAATCCGAGGTATCACCCTCGTTGGATTCCGAACGATGTATCCGTCAAGGTGGACCTAGAGGAATCACCCTCGAGGGTCCCACACTTGAGGGGTTGCACGACAAAGGCATCGTCGGGAATGGTGAAAAAGGAATCACCCTTGATAACCACGACCGACTAGTTGTACTATAGAGATATCATCAGGAGTACTTCGCGAGGTGTCACCCTCGGTACCCGATAGTATCTGTGTATCGTCGCACAACTAAGGGGGGGGTGCAAGTGTTGTGCCGAGCCTGGCTCGTCGATCAGGGATCAAGACTTGAAAACAAAGGGGGGCAACTAAACTACGGGGTCACAGGGGATGACTGCTCCACCTATACTAAACAGTTTAAAGTGCGGTTCTGAAAGTAGCAGTTCATCAAAATTAGGCTATGCATCAGATATAGGAGCTAACTACAACAGTAGCAAAATTCTAATGCAAGCATGAGGAAGAAAGAATAGGCGATATAGGGATGATCAAGGGGGGTTTGCTTGCCTTGGTGCTCTGCGGCAAAGGGCTGGTCGGCAGGGTCGTAGATGTAGCCGGCAGCAGCGTCAGTCTCGGGGTCTACCGGTAAGAAGAGGAGGAAGAAACAATAAATAACAACAACAGGTGCAACGCTAAGCATGACAGGCAAATGCAGGTCTAGGCATGAGCTAACGCAGCAACACATGCCACGGACGGGTCGGAAGAATATCTGATGATATTTTCCGGGGTCTTTGGCTACTACCGGTCAGACTGAAAATGATGGAAAAGTTCCATGTTTGCTATGCTAGGGACGCGTGAAAGACGAATGGACCACGTATCCGGGTTTGTCTCGTTCTGCCGATCAATTTTCATGTTGAAAATATTTTCATCTGAGCTATGGATTATTTTATACTAGCAAAAGGGCCTGTGCGTTGCAACAGGAGAAAAAAATACCACACGCTTTTAATCTTTTTATAATCATTTTGATTTATTAAAATAATAAGCTAACTAACTAATGTAGTCAGTCCTATCCTATTTTGTTGAGAAATCAACCCGTCCATTGTTAATTCCACCATGATGAGAAATTGAGCGGAACAAGCAAAGCAAAACAAAGAGGCTACGTGAATTGATCAATGGACTGTTATCTTATTTCACTCATGGGGTAGAGAATGTGGGATCAGATGACAAACTGAAGGTGGTGTTCCATTCTCTGTCTCTACAACAATGCAATCCTACATTCAATACATTCATTCATCAACAAACAAATTCCCACAAAACAAAAATTATTGCCGGTGCTTGGCACACAGTTGGAGGCATGTGGAGGGGATCTCACCAGATGATGAGTTCCTGCCGGAGGAGGGGATACCATGAGGGGAGCAAGGGTTAGGCGCCTCTATCTGGTCATAAGGAGTCGCCGTTGCCGCTTCATAACCTCGGAGTTCCCCGTGTGAGCCATGGAGGCCCGCCTCCACCTGCAAGTACTTCGCTCCGCCGCGCCTTATCCGCACGCCGCCGCCGTTCTGCATCGAGCAGACGCATCATCCCCAGTCACTGTAGCTGTCGCGTTGATTTGATCCAGAAGCTGTGCTTGAGCGCCAAAACGGGCGCAACAAGCGGGCATAGGTACGGCCACGGAGACGGGTGGGTTGAAATTGACAGCAGTGGTGGTTGAGGTCGGCCGCGGCGGCGAGTGGTGTGGCAGCGGCCTGGGCATAGGCCAGGGTGGACCAGGGTCGACGCGATGCGCTCGAGCGCCGCAACGGGGGCAGTGAGCGGGGAGAGGTACGGCCGCGAAGGCGGGTGGGTTGAGATCGACAGAGGTGGCGGTTGAGGTCGGCCGCGACGGCGAGTGGTGTGGCGGCGGCGTGGGCACAGGCCAGGGTGGCCCAGGGTCAACGGGAGGAGGCGATGCGTACGGGTATAATTTTTGCAGCGAATCATTTTTTTCTTTTGCGTTGCAGATAAATGATGGATCACGGGTTGAATAATAAAAATTACAGGGTTTTTTTAATAAAAATACCGCGGTGGGTTTTCTGACGGAAGCAATAGCCGCTTTATTATTAGGTATAGATTAATTTTTAAATTTTTATTAATATTTAGGAATTTTTAAAAAAGATTTAATTAATTATTAAATGCTATTATGACATCAGCATGATGCCATGGTGACATTAGCGGTTGACTGGTCAACTGACCAGTGAGTCCTACTTGTCATTGACACAATTTATTAGTTAAGGTTAAATATTAACTAATTAGATTAATTTAGTGGGGTACCCACGTCATATTCTAATAGGATAATTTAATTATCCTAATTAACGCATTATCTAATTAATCTATTTATCCATAATCATTATTACTAATATTAAATTATCTAATTAATTAATTCACAAATTAATTAATTAATTAATTAACTAATTACTTATTTTATTAATAAAATCATATACATATTTTTATATTTATTTTATTATTTATAGGGGGGTTTCCTGGGCGCCCCTTGCTAGTGGGAGTGAGGGGTTGGCCCCACATGGAAGTGAGCCAACAGTCTCACCACAGCACAACACACATATACATATCCATACATATACATAATGTATTTTCTTCTACATACATGCATACATACCCAAATACATACATACATACATACATGCATCTAATATATCCATTTTCCTTTGTATTTTCTTTATTTTCCTAACAGCTCGTTTCTCTCTCAGTGTCATCTCTCAACTCACACGCATCTCTCTCAACAGAGAGGGAGAGGAGGCAACATCCACCTCCTCATACAGGAGCTCAACGACACCGGAATGAGGTGGTGTTCGCCGAAACGGAACCGGAACGGGGGGAAAGGAGGAGAGGGTGGACGGGGCCCGAAGCTCACCGGCGTTCCCGGGGATCGGGGTGGCTAGGTTCGGGGAAGCCGGTTGAGGAAGAGGTGAGGAAGCCAGTTGAGGAGGCCGGCGACGGGGAGGCGGCGCGGTTCCGGCGAGGAGGAGCGACGAGGGCGGTCACCTGCTGGAGCCGGCGAGGGGAAGGCCTCCCTCGCCAGGATCGAGTGGGGGGGGGGGGCTCGGTCCACGGGATGGGGCGACGGGGAGAGGAGAGGCGCGGCGCGGGGGAGCTCGCGACGGGGGGAGGGCTCGGCAGAAGGAGGAGGCCAGGGAGGGCGCGACGGAGTGGTGGTGCTCCTGGCGGCGGTGGGTAAGGTGGGGCGAGGGAGAGGGGCTTGGCGAGACGACGAGAGGAGGTGCTCGCGAGGGAAGATAAGGGCTGTAGCGACGGGATCTGGGGATGGGGCGCGGTGACGGGGGTAGGTGGCGAGGGTGACGAGGGGGTTTCCCTCGTCGCTTGGCGGTGCGATAGGGACTGGGAGGAGGGCCGACGCTAGGGTTCCCCCTGGGGGTCTTATACCCCCAGGTGGGTGGTCCAAATGGGGGTGTGGCCGGCTGGGCCACTTTGGCCTAGTTGGGCCAGGACCTTTTTTTTAGTTATTTTTTTTATAGTTTATGTTTTAAATATATAGAGATTATAAATAATTTCAAAAATGCCCGATTCATTTTCATAACTTATTAGAGATTTTTTTATAATTCATCCAACCACATTATTTTTGCATTCAAAACTTTATCGCTTGACTTTAATTTTAAATTTAAATCCAAATTATTTTAAACTAACGCGAGATCAACGATAGGAAACACGGTGACGTGGCATTCATTGCATATGTCTATTGTAGCTTAATTATATCCAACACTGTAGCAAAAGCTGAGGATGTCACACCCACCTAACCGTCAAGGAAGAATCCTTTCGGTTGGCATCCGAGTCGTGTGTTATGTTCTCCACATGTTTCCTCTAGTCTACAATTCTCAAGGGGTGAGAATTCCAACTGAAACTAGAATCTTTTCATGACAACTTATTAGAGGTCGGTGCCTAGTGGAGATCAAGTCTCCAAGCCCCATGGCCCGAGGGACGGGAGAATGCGATATGTGGGGAAGATGAGAACATGGATCGCATCTTCTTGAGATGCATTTTAGCCCAGTTTATGCGGAGTTGCATTTGGACGTTGTTGGGTGCATGTGGTCCCATCGTCGTTTGAGAACTCTCACAACTTAATGCAAGAGATTGCTGGTCCTACCCACAAGGTATCATGGCTTGGCTTCTCGACTCTTTGCCTGAACACCGTGAAATCATAGGAATAAAGTTCTCATCAAGGATACCTTTATCAAGCAAATCGTCGATAGCTTTTGTAAGTTGGTCATCTTTCTCTAGGTTTGAAGGCCTTTGAGCATGCGCAAGACTCGTTGTGCATTAACTATTGGAAATATGCCCCAGAGGCAATAATAAATTAGTTATTATTATATTTCTTTGTTCATGATAATCGTTTATTATCCATGCTATAATTGTATTGATTGGAAACACAATGCATGTGTGGATACATAGACAAAACACTGTCCCTAGTAAGCCTCTAGTTGACTAGCTCGTTGATCAAAGATGGTCAAGGTTTCCTGACCATAGGCAAGTGTTGTCACTTGATAACGGGATCACATCATTAGGAGAATCATGTGATAGACTAGACCCAAACTAATAGACGTAGCATGTTGATCGTGTCATTTTGTTGCTACTGTTTTCTGCGTGTCAAGTATTTGTTCCTATGACCATGAGATCATATAACTCACTGACACCGGAGGAGTGCTTTGTGTGTATCAAACGTCGCAACGTAACTTGGTGACTATAAAGATGCTCTACAGGTATCTCCGAAGGTGTTCGTTGAGTTAGTATGGATCAAGACTGGGATTTGTCACTCCGTGTGACGGAGAGGTATCTCGGGGCCCACTCGGTAATACAACATCACACACGAGCCTTGCAAGCAATGTGACTTAGTGTAAGTTGCGGGATCTTGTATTACGGAACGAGTAAAGAGACTTGCCCGTAAACGAGATTGAAATAGGTATGCGGATACTGACGATCAAATCTCGCGCAAGTAACATACCGAAGGACAAACGGAATGACATACACGATTATATGAATCCTTGGCACTGAGGTTCAAACGATAAGATCTTCGTAGAATATGTGGGATCCAATATGGGCATCCAGGTCCCGCTATTGGATATTGACCGAGGAGTCACTCGGGTCATGTCTGCATAGTTCTCGAACCCGCAGGGTCTGCACACTTAAGGTTCGACGTTGTTTTATGCGTATTTGAGTTATATGGTTGGTTACCGAATGTTGTTCGGAGTCCTGGATGAGATCACAAACGTCACGAGGGTTTCCGGAATGGTCCGGAAACGAAGATTGATATATAGGATGACCTCATTTGATTGCCGGAAGGTTTTCGGAGTTACCAGGAATGTGCAGGGAATGACGAATGGGTTCCGGGTGTTCACCGGGGGGGGGGGGGCAACCCACCCCGGGGAAGCCCATAGGCCTTGGGGGTGGCGCACCAGCCCTTGGTGGGCTGGTGGGATAGCCCAAGAAGGCCCTATGCGCCAAAGGATAAGAAATCAAAGAGAAATAAAAAAAGGGGAGGTGGGAAAGGAGAGAAGGACTCCACCTTCCAATCCAAGTTGGATTCGGTTTGGAAGGGGAGGACTTCCCTCCTTGGCTCGGCCGACCCCCTTGGGGCTCCTTGAGCCTCAAGGCAAGGCCCCTCCCCTCCCACCTATATATACAGAGGTATTAGGGCTGATTTGAGACAACTTTTGCCACGGCAGCCCGACCACATACCTCCACGGTTTTTCCTCTAGATCGCGTTTCTGCGGAGCTCGTGCGGAGCCCTGCCGAGATCAGATCACCACCAACCTCCGGAGCGCCGTCACGCTGCCGGAGAACTCATCTACCTCTCCGTCTCTCTTGCTGGATCAAGAAGGCCGAGATCATCGTCGAGTTGTACGTGTGCTGAACGCGGAGGTGCCGTCCGTTCGCCACTAGATCGTGGGACGGATCGCGGGACGGTTCGCGGGGCGGATCGAGGGACGTGAGGACGTTCCACTACATCAACCGCGTTCACTAACGCTTCTGCTGTGCGATCTTCAAGGGTACGTAGATCGGAAATTCCCTCTCGTAGATGGACATCACCATGATAGGTCTTCGTGCGCGTAGGAAATTTTTTGTTTCCCATGCAACGTTCCCCAACAGTGGCATCATGAGCTAGGTTCATGCGTCGATGTCTTCTCGAGTAGAACACAAAAGTTTTTGTGGGCGGTGATGTGCGTTTTGCTGCCCTCCTTAGTCTTTTCTTGATTCCGCGGTATTGTTGAATTGAAGCGGCTTGGACCGACATTACTCGTACGCTTACGAGAGACTGGTTTCATCGCTACGAGTAACCCCGTTGCTCGAAGATGACTGGCAAGTGTCGGTTTCTCCAACTTTAGTTGAATCGGATTTGACCGAGGAGGTCCTTGTATAAGGTTAAATAGCAATTCATATATCTCCGTTGTGGTGTTTGCGTAAGTAAGATGCGATCCTACTAGATACCCATGGTCACCACGTAAAACATGCAACAACAAAATTAGAGGACGTCTAACTTGTTTTTGGAGGGTATGCTTGTGATGTGATATGGCCAACGATGTGATGTGATATATTGGATGTATGAGATGATCATGTTGTAATAGATAATATCGACTTGCACGTCGATGGTACGGCAACCGGCAGGAGCCATAGGGTTGTCTTTAAACTAACGTTTGTGCTTGCAGATGCGTTTACTATTTTGCTAGGATGTAGCTTTAGTAGTAATAGCATGAGTAGCACGACAACCCCGATGGCGACACGTTGATGGCGATCATGGTGTGGCGCCGGTGACAAGAAGATCGTGCCGGTGCTTTGGTGATGGAGATCAAGGATCACGTGATGATGGCCATATCATGTCACTTATGAATTGCATGTGATGTTAATCCTTTTATGCACCTTATTTTGCTTAGAACGACGGTAGCATTATGAGGTGGTCTCTCACTAAAATTTCAAGACGAAATTGTGTTCTCCCCGACTGTGCACCGTTGCTACAGTTCGTCGTTTCGAGACACCACGTGATGATCAGGTGTGATAGACTCAACGTTCACATACAACGGGTGCAAAACAGTTGCACACGCGGAACACTCGGGTTAAGCTTGACGAGCCTAGCATGTGCAGACATGGCCTCGGAACACATGAGACCGAAAGGTCGAGGATGAATCGTATAGTTGATATGATTAGCATAGAGATGCTTACCGCTGAAACTATCCTCGACTCACGTGATGATCGGACTTGAGATAGTGGATTTGGATCATGTACCACTCAAATGACTAGAGAGATGTACTTTTTGAGTGGGAGTTCTTAAGTAATATGATTAATTGAACTAATTGTCATGAACATGGTCTAATGGTCTTTGCGAATTACGATGTATCTTGCGCTATAGCTCTACTATTTTTATATGTTCCTAGAGAAAATTTAGTTGAAAGTTGATAGTAGCAAACTTTGCAGAGGATTGTCCTCGTTGCTGCGCAGAAGGCTTATGTCCTTAATGCACCACTCGGTGCGCTGCACCTTGAGCGTCGTCTGTGGATGCTGTGAACATCCGACATACACGTTTCTGATGACTACACGATAGTTCAGTGCAAAATACTTAATGGCTTAGAAGCAAGGCGCCGAAGACGTTTTGAAACGTCACAGAACATAAGTGATGTTCTAAAGAGATGAAATTGTGATTTCATGCTTGTGCCCTTGTTAAGAGGTACGAGACCTCCGACAAGATTCTTTGTCCACAAAGTAAAGGAGAAAAGCTCAATCGTTGAGCGTGTGCTCAGATTGTCGAAGTACGACAATCGCTTGAATCACGTGGGAGTTAATCTTCCAGATGAGTTAGTGATGGTTCTCCAAAGTCACTGCCACCAAGCTGTGAGAGCTTCGTGATGAACTATAACATATCAAGGATAGATACAATGATCCTTGAGCGATTCGCGATGTTTGACACTGCGAAAGTAGAAATCAAGAAGGAGCATCAATAGTTGATGGTTAGTAAAACCACTAAGTTTCAAGAAAGGCAAGGGCTAGAAGGGATACTTCGTGAAACGGCAAAACAGTTGCTGCACTAATGAAGAGACCCAAGATTAAACCCAAACCCCAGACTAAGTGCTTCTGTAATGAGGGGAACAGTCACTGAGGCGGAGCAACCCTAGATACTTGGTAGATAAGAAGGCTGGCAAAAGTCGAAAGAAGTATATTTGATATACATGATGTTGATGTGTACTTTACTAGTACTCCTAGTAGCACGAGGGTATTGGATACCGGTTCGGTTGCTAAGTGATTAGTAACACGAAATGATAGCTATGGCATAAACGGAGACTAGCTAAAGGCGAGGTGATGATACGTGTTGGAAGTGTTTCCAAGGTTGATATGATCAAAATGTCGCACGCTCCCTCTACCATCGGGATTGGTGTTAAACCGAAATAATTGTTATTTGGTGCTTGCGTTAAGCATGAACATGATTGGATCGTGTTTATTGCAATACGATTATTCATTTAAAAGAATAATGGTTACTCTATTTGCTTGAATAATCACCTTCAATGGTTTATTGAATCTCGATCGTAGTGTTACACATGTTCATGATATTGGTGCCAAAAGATACGAGGTAATGATGATAGTACCACTTACTTGTGGCACTGCCGCTTGAGTCATGTTGGTATAAATTGCATGAAGAGGCTCCATGATGATGGATCTTTATACTCACCTGATTTTGAATAACTAGTGACATGCAAATCATACCACATGAGCAAGGCCTTGTTTTCATTGAGATGAAACAAGATAGTAACTTGTTGGAAGTGATACATTTTGATGTATGCCGTCCAATGGGTGCTGAGGCACGCAGTGGATATCATTATGTTCTTACTTCAATGACTATTTGAGTGGATACAAGAGTATTTACTTAATGAATCACAAGTCTGAAATATTGAAAAGTTCAATTCTGTTTCGGAGTGAAGTTCGTCGTAACAAGAGGATAAACTGTCTACGATATGATCATAGAAATGAATATCTGAGTTATGAGTTTTGGTACGCAGTTAAGACAATGTGGAAATTGTTTCGCAGTTCATGCCACCTGGAACATCATAGTGTGATGATGTGTCTGAACATCATAGCCACGCACTATTTGGTATGGTGCATGCTATGATGTCTCTTATCGAATTACCACTATCATTTATGGGTTATGCATTAGAGACAACCGCATTCACTTTAAATAGGGCACCGCGTATTTCCGTTGAGATGACACAGTATATACTAAGGTTTAGAGAAATCTAAACTATCGTTTCTTGAAAGTTTGGGGCTTCGACACTTATGTGAAAAAGTTTCAGTCTGATAAGCTCGAACCCAAAGCGGATAAATGCATCTTCATAGGATATCCAAAACAGTTGGGTACATCTCCTATCTCAGATCCGAAAGCAAAGTGTTTGTTTCTAGAAACGGATCCTTTCTCGAGGAAAGGTTTCTCTCGAAAGAATTGAGTGGGAGGGTGGTAGAAATTGATGAGGTTATTGAACCATCACTTCAACCAGTGTGTAGCAGGGCGCAGGAAGTTGTTCCTGTGGCGCCTACACCAATTGAAGTGAAAGCTGATGATGGTGATCATCGAGCATCGGATCAAGTTACTACAAGCCTCGTAGGTTGACAAGGTCGTGTACTACTGCAGAGTGGTACGATAACCCTGTCTTGGAGGTCATGTTGTTGAGCAACAATGAACCTACGAGTTATGGAGAAAGCAATGGTGGGCCCGGATTCCGACAAATGGCTGGAGGCCATGAAATCCGAGAGAGGATCCATGTATGAAAACAAAGTGTAGACTTTGGAAGAACTACTTGATGGTCATAGGACTATTGAGTAAAGATGGATCTTTAAAAGGAAGACAGACGATGATGGTGATAAGTCACTATTAAGAAAAGCTCGACCTGTCGCAAAGATGTTTCCGACAAGATCAAACAGTTGACTATGATGAGAGTTTCTCACTCGTAGCGATGCTAAAAGTCTGTTAGAATTATGTTAGTAGTTGCTGCATTATTTATGAAATATTGCACATAGGATGTCAAAACATTGTTTCCTCGATGGTTTCCTTGAGCAATCATTGTATGTGATACAACCAGGAGGTTTTGTCGATCCTAAAGATACTAGCAAGTATGCAAGCTCCAGCGATCTTTCAATGGACTAGTGCAAGCATCTCGGAGTTGGAATATACACTTTGATGAGATGATCAAAGATTTTGGGTTTGTACAAGGTTTATGAGAAACTTGTATTTCCAAAGAAGTGTGTGGGAGCACTATAGAATTTCTGATAAGTATATGTGGTTGACATATTGTGGATCAGAAGTAATGTAGAATTTCTGTAAAGCATACAAGGTTGTTTGAAAGGAGTTTTTCAAAGGAATGCCTGGATTGCGCTACTTGAACGTTGAGCATCAAAGATCTATGGAGATAGATCGAAAGTGCTTAATAGAAGTTTCAACAAGATGCATGCCTTGACAAGTTTTTGAAGGAGTTCAAAATAGATCAACAAAGAAGGAGTTCTTGGTTGCGTTGTAAGGTGTGAATTTGAGTAAGACTCAAAACCCGACCCCGGCAGAATAAATAGAATAGACGAAGGTCGTCTTCTATGCCTTGGCCGTAGAATCTGAAGTATGCCATGCTGGGTACCGCACCTGATGTGTGCCTTGACTCAAAGTCTGTTGAGAGGTACAGAGAGTGATCCATGATTGACACTAGCAGTGGTCAAAATTTATCCTTAGTAACTGATGGACTAAGGAATTTTTCTCGATTATGGAGGTGGTTAAAGAGTTCGTCGTAAAGGGTTACGTCGATGCAAGCTTTGACACTAATCCGAATAACTATGAGTAGTGAAACGGATTCGTATAGTAGAGTAGATATTTGGAGTATTTCTGAATAGCACATAGTAGCTGCATCTATAAGATGACATAAATATTTGTAAAGAACACACGGATCTGAAAGTTTCAGAACCGTTGACTAAAACCTCTCTCACGAGCAAGACGTGATCAAACCCCATAACTATATGGGTGTTGGATTCGTTGGAATCACATGGTGATGTGAACTAGATTATTGACTCCAGTGCAAGTGGGAGACTGTTGGAAATATGCCCTAGAGGCAATAATAAATTAGTTATTATTATATTTCTTTGTTCATGATAATCGTTTATTATCCATGCTATAATTGTATTGATTGGAAACACAGTGCATGTGTGGATACATAGACAAAACACTGTCCCTAGTAAGCCTCTAGTTGACTAGCTCGTTGATCAAAGATGGTCAAGGTTTCCTGACCATAGGCAAGTGTTGTCACTTGATAACGGGATCACATCATTAGGAGAATCATGTGATGGACTAGACCCAAACTAATAGACGTAGCATGTTGATCGTGTCATTTTGTTGCTACTGTTTTCTGCGTGTCAAGTATTTGTTCCTATGACCATGAGATCATATAACTCACTGACACCGGAGGAGTGCTTTGTGTGTATCAAATGTCGCAACGTAACTGGGTGACTATAAAGATGCTCTACAGGTATCTACGAAGGTGTTCGTTGAGTTAGTATGGATCAAGACTGAGATTTGTCACTCCGTGTGACGGAGAGGTATCTCGGGGCCCACTCGGTAATACAACATCACACACAAGCCTTGCAAGCAATGTGACTTAGTGTAAGTTGCGGGATCTTGTATTACGGAACGAGTAAAGAGACTTGCCGGTAAACGAGATTGAAATAGGTATGCGGATACTGACGATCAAATCTCAGGCAAGTAACATACCGAAGGACAAAGGGAATGACATACGAGATTATATGAATCCTTGGCACTGAGGTTCAAACGATAAGATCTTCGTAGAATATGTGGGATCCAATATGAGCATCCAGGTCCCGCTATTGGATATTGACCGAGGAGTCACTCGGGTCATGTCTGCATAGTTCTCGAACCCGCAGGGTCTGCACACTTAAGGTTCGACGTTGTTTTATGCGTATTTGAGTTATATGGTTGGTTACCGAATGTTGTTCGGAGTCCCGGATGAGATCACGGACGTCACGAGGGTTTCCGGAATGGTCCGGAAACGAAGATTGATATATAGGATGACCTCAGTTGATTGCCGGAAGGTTTTCGGAGTTACCGGGAATGACGAGTGGGTTCCGGGTGTTCACCGGGGGGGGGGGGGGGCAACCCACCCCGGGGAAGCCCATAGGCCTTGGGGGTGGCGCACCAGCCCTTGGTGGGCTGGTGGGACAGCCCAAGAAGGCCCTATGCGCCAAAGGATAAGAAATCAAAGAGAGAAAAAAGGGAGGTGGGAAAGGAGAGAAGGACTCCACCTTCCAATCCAAGTTGGATTCGGTTTGAAAGGGGAGGACTTCCCCCCTTGGCTCGGCCGACCCGCTTGGGGCTCTTTGAGCCTCAAGGCAAGGCCCCTCCCCTCCCACCTATATATACAGAGGTATTAGGGCTGATTTGAGACAACTTTTGCCACGGCAGCCCGACCACATACCTCCACGGTTTTTCCTCTAGATCGCGTTTCTGCGGAGCTCGGGCGGAGCCCTGCCGAGATCAGATCACCACCAACCTCCGGAGCGCCGTCACGCTGCCGGAGAACTCATCTACCTCTCCGTCTCTCTTGCTGGATCAAGAAGGCCGAGATCATCGTCGAGCTGTGCGTGTGCTGAACGTGGAGGTGTCGTCCGTTCGGCACTATATTGTGGGACGGATCGCGGGACGGTTCGCGGGGCGGATCGAGGGACGTGAGGACGTTCCACTACATCAACCGCGTTCACTAACGCTTCTGCTGTGCGATCTTTAAGGGTACGTAGATCGGAAATTCCCTCTCGTAGATGGACATCACCAGGATATGTCTTCATGCGCGTAGGAAATTTTTTGTTTTTCATGCAACGTCCCCCAACATTAAGAAGCTCATCTCAAGTCTTCATTGGCACACGACGACACTCGGTGGCGTTTCGTGGCATGCCGAATAGTTAGTGGAGTTATCTGATCTTCAACGGCGATGTCTTATTTGTCGACCTTCCCCCTTGACATAGCTATGTACTTGCTTTCGAGCATATTTGTCCCTTCATGAACCAATACCACACCTCGTGGCGGACCCGTAAACCAAGGGCTTCACAGTAAAGCTGCGCGATCCTTCGCTTAAATAAATAAAAACTTGCTCAAAAAGATGAAAAAAGATACACTCAAAGTCAAGAACCAAAGTCTCCTCAAACAAATCACAAGAATCACCTCTTTGTTGTGTAGCCACAAAGAATCGCATCCCTGCACTAGTACTCCAGTAATTATCAGTTGGAGTAGGCTCGTGGACGGGACGGAGCCCCACCTTCTGTTGTATCCTGGCTTTGATGACAGGGCCTTCTTTTGATCCTAGCTCCCTCCTCCCTATATCCATGCCGCCCGTGCCTCCCTTCCCTCTCTCACATTCACTTCCTCCCCAGCTCCAAAGCCAAGAACCATCACTCCTCCAACCAAGCCACCATATCCTCCGATCTATTCTTTCCCGGTGCGAGCCGAGCGAGAGATCAGCCGAGCCGAGAGAGAGGGGGCGCAGTGCGGTATTGGTTGCGCGGTCACCTCCGGCGGTCGCCATCGGCGCGCTTTTCCGCCCATCACTTTTGGCGTCCAACTCGCGGCCCGGCCCTGCCTCTTGCTTTCCCACATCCTTGCTTCAATGATGATGGGGCGGTGGCGGTGGTGCTGGTGGGTTTGGTCCTGAAGCCCCATCCATCCCCAGGTCCCGATCCACCAGCTGCTCCTTTTCCTCCCTCCCTCCGTCCCCGCTTCTCTTTTCAGCTAAGGTTGGACGGCAGGCTCTCTCTCCTTGTCAGCCGTCAGGAGCGACCTGCCTCTGCCGGTGCTTCTGCTGGGTCGAGAGTTCTTGGGTTTTCTTCCCGCGAGTTGGTTGGCTTCGAGCGAGGGAGGGGGATTTTTTCTGGAGGTCGTCGTTCTCATGATGAGGAGGGATGAGAGGAGGGGTGCGGCGGCTGCGGCGACGTGCAGGGACCAGTTCCCCGTCGGCATGCGGGTCCTCGCCGTCGACGACGACCCGGTCTGCCTCAAGGTGCTCGAGACCCTCCTGCGGCGCTGTCAGTATCACGGTGAGAGCTTTTTTCTTGCTGTTTGACAGTTCAGGGTTGTAATTTCGTTTTGCACCCGGCTACCGCGCCAGCCACAGTCAATTTTAGTTGCTCTGTTTCAGAAAATCTGCCTGTTCCTTAGTGTGCAGGATGACCACTATAAAAATTGCTGCTGTTGTTGTTACAGCTCACAAGTAGATTTGGTGTACTGCACATCATATATAAATGCTGCCTGCGGTCAAAGATTGAGTACCTCTAGATGGATAGATTCATTAGATTGCGTGATCTGAATTTATGATTCCCTTTTCATAGTAGTACTGATGCACGAGGCATCTGGTTTTTGTCATGAAAATTGCATAGGACCATTTCCCTTTTCTTGTATTGTTGCCCGCTTTGGAAGAGTAACCTGTTGTTGTGTTTCCAGTGACGGCGACAAATCAGGCTATTATCGCGCTGAGGATGCTGCGGGAAAACAGGGACATGTTTGATTTGGTTATCAGTGATGTGCACATGCCAGACATGGATGGCTTTAAACTTCTTGAGCTTGTGGGGCTTGAAATGGACCTCCCTGTCATCAGTAAGTTCCAAAATTTTATTCATCTTGCAGTTGCCCAATTTTTTTACTGGTCTTGGTAATAGGAGCCTAGGAGGTATATAAAGTTGTTGGATATATACTCCCTCCATTCCAAAATAAGTGTCTCAACTTTGTACTAGCTCTAGTATAAATTTGTACTAAGTTTGAGACAGTTATTTTGGGACGGAGGGAGTATTTTTTTATATGCAAAATATCAATTCAGCACAGCGAATCTTACGATTTTTACTTCTGATTGAGGAGGGAAAACTGTCAGTGCTAACCAAATTATTTCCATGCAGTGTTATCTGTGAATGGAGAAACAAAAACTGTAATGAAGGGGATAACTCATGGCGCCTGTGACTATCTCCTAAAACCTGTTCGCATCGAGGAACTTAAGAATATCTGGCAGCATGTTGTTAGGAGAAAATTCAGTACCCGTGACTCTCTTAATGCCGATATGTATGAAGAGTGCAATAAGCCACCAAGTTCGGACTCTGACTATTTGTACGACCAAGTTAAATGTGGGTCGTCTGTCCAAAGTGGAAGGCCCAACAAGAAGAGGAAGGAATACCATAGCGAGGAGGAAGATGAAGACGGGGATAGCAGCGGTCAAGACAACGATGACCCTTCCGCTCCAAAGAGGCCAAGAGTTGTTTGGTCTGTTGAACTGCATAGAAAATTTGTCACTGCTGTCAACCATCTTGGAATTGACAGTAAGAACTTACCAGTCCTCCCTTCTCTGGTACTACTTTTTTCTGAAGTCATTCGTGTTGCTCACTATTCTTTCATATTGATGCAGAAGCTGTGCCAAAAAGAATACTCGAGCTTATGAATGTTGAGAAACTCACTAGGGAAAATGTTGCAAGTCACCTACAGGCAAACCACTTAATTCACTTTCTTTTAGTTATCAGTACATTAGTACCATGTGCATTTCATACTTGCCGACCGTTATCTGTACTGCAGCCAGCAGCTAGGCATTTAGAGATAGTAGTGCATACAAAAAGTTATAACTTAGAGGGATTTTTTTTGCTGTGTGTGGCTCTTGGCATTGTATATTCTGCAACTTTTAGTGCATAGAAAAAGTTATAGCTTAGAGGGATTTTTTTGCTGTGTGTGGCTCTAGGAATTGTATATTCTGCAACTTTTAGTGCATAGAAAAAGTTATAACTAAGATTTTGTTGCTGTTGTGTGTGGCTCTAGGCACTGTATATTCTGCAACTTTTATTATGTTTTTCAATGCAAATGATACATGTTACTAGCATATATTATATGGTGACCAATTAGCAGTATTAAAGTTGATCTGAAAGAAAGCATTGCTTCCTGATTAACCTGGGAACAAATATACTTTCAATATCCATAGTAAGGCTGGAGTTTGAAAAAACAATACTATGTTTTCAGTGTCAAACACTGCAGTTTCATGGACAAATCCTGAAACAAGTAAACGAGTAATCTGGTAAGAACTGGATAAAAGGGGCACTTTTCTGTAGCACTTTCTACACCTTTCAGCTCTACAATGATTCTGTATATATCATTTTGGAACATACTAAATGCTGGATGTGCATAAATAGTTAACTACTCATTATAACCTGCTTCACAAGTCTGAACATTTGCTTTGGTGTATTTGCAGAAATACAGGGTTTATCTCCGACGGTTAAGTGCTGTGGCATCACAACAAGCTGGCATCGTTGCCGCCTTGGGAGGTAGAGACCCCTTTCTCCGCATGGATGCATTTGAAGGACTCCAGGGTTATCAAGCTTTCACCTCTCCTGCAGCGCTATCAACTTTCGGTGCACATGGATTGCTAAATAGTCCTAGAAACAACCAAACAGCGGTTGTGATTCAGGGGGTGGCCACTTCCAGGTCAATTCCAACTGGAAGTAGTAGTTGCACAACAAATCCTTTGATTGGTGATGCAGCTAACTATCATCTTAGCCCACCAGGAAACCGCCATGGGAACTTGGCACAAGGTTTAGTGACATCGCTTGGGCAGACCCAATTGGAACAGAAGTGGATGAATGAAGGCAGCGGTGACCTGTCCAGCATCCTTTCCGGGAGCAGCCGGGCTAATGGCATGCCTCGCATGCTCCCAAGTGTCACAAGCAGCCCATTATTGCCTTCAGATCTTGTGGAGTGCACACAAGCCCAAGTAGCCATCCAACCACCAGTTACAGCTCCCTCTGCAAGTTTAGAACAACTTGAAGGCGCCATTGGAGCTTCTTCCGGTACATTGGTGTCTCGTGTATCCCAGCAGAACGCTCTTTCTCCATCTGGATTTTCTGCAAACGGGTTGCTAGTGCATGGTTCGCTCAACAATTACGGTGCTTCATTCAGCAGTAACGGTGCAACCAGATTGGGTGATGCATTCTCAGCCAGTTTTCGTCAAACAAATGACTTCACCGTCCCAAGAGGTATGAAAGTGGGATCTAGCTCCTTTGGTGGCGCGATACATTTGTCTCCAGATACCACCGAGCAAAAGTACTTGAGCTTTGGAAGTTCAGACAGTCTACTTGATCCGAAGCTTGTATGGAGTTCCTCTCAGTTGCCAAGCAACATTGGTGCTCATCATTTCATGAGCCAGAGGTCGAACAACTGCAGCATTGGCAGCAGCCATGGTGCCAGAATGTTTGGACAGACAAGCGCAGGTGCCTCGACAGCTGTTCCACAAGCAAAGTTCGACATCCTCTTCTCAGGAGATGCTTCGATGGCAAGGAATGCATCCGAATCAAGCGCTCGAAGGTCCGAATCAAGCGCTCAAAGGTTGCAGAGCGAGCTCAGCTCCAGCACCTGCAGCTTTGACGGTCTTCTCAATTCCATGATCAAAGTGGTAAGGCGACTTTTGTAACCTCTTGCATACTTTTAGCTGTATGGTCCGCCGCAAAGAACATAACCAGTAGCTTCAGCCTAATAGAACGATGCATCATAATCATTTATATTCATTATATTAATCATAATCAGCCTAGGAACATAACCAGTAGCTCCAGCATAACTGATACATATACTCTTAGTGCCACCGGATTGATCTGACGATGGTTTCGCCTATGCATACGCAGGAGAAGGACGATGTTGCCTTCAGCGACGATCTGGGGTGCGACTTCTACTCGTTCGGGGCTTGCATATGACTAAGAGGCCGCCGGCCGTTCATCCTCGTCACCCTGCATCCTGTGTATACGCATGTTCCCCCACCCTTTTGTTTATGGTATGCCGTGTAGTGTAGCTAGTGTTGCTGATCTTTAGTAGGCCTAGTGCTGGGCTGTATGTGTATGTATTGTAGTAGCAGTAGCAGCTGTTGGAGAAGGGTTCATTGCTAACTTGAGCAGCTAGAGTCGTCGATCATGGTTTGATTGTAAGCTTTATGCAGGTGAGTAATCTATTCCGGTTTGGCTGCAACTCAGCTAGCTGAGTTTTTGTTTTTCTGTCATCCACTTTTCTGGGCATTTGGATATTGCCACATCACGGTTTGCGTTCTCTTCCGATGAGCGATGCAGTCACGTGGTGGTATACGAGCGATGCAGTCATGTGCTGGTATCCCGCTTTAATGTCTTTGCTTGTTTTGTTTTTTCTCGTGGCCCATCGTAGCAGTGAGGTGGTGATATATTTTGTGTTTGACAAGAAGACTATTGCAGCCTAAATTATGTGCAGTGGATGCAATTTCTTGTAGCATGTTTTTGTTGTCTGTCAAACCTTTTTATATTTTTTTAACTAACAGGGAGGTTTTTATTATACTTTTCCTTTTTTCTTTTTAGTTTTGTAGGCTCATTTGTATTTGTATTTTTTGTATTTGTCAGTGTTTATATTCAGATATAAATGTCTATAATAAGACGGGGGCGGCCTTTTGCCTCTAAGGCCCTGTTTGGAACCACCCAGATTATATAATCCAATTTTTATAATCTATTCTGTTTTCAAACAGGATAACTTATAGTGTAGATTATAAAAAAACTAGATGGATAGATTATTAAAAACTCATAATCTACTCTATACCAGCTAAAATCAGATTGTGGATTGCTAATAACCTATTACCCTTGTAAAGTTGGAGATAATTACATTTCTACCACCGCTACCCTCCTCTTTTTTTTAAAAAAAAACAGAGGATAGACAGGTCATTATGCAATGTAAAATCTGGATTACAGTTTATATAATCTGGCCTTCAAACATGTCCACCTAAATTATTTTTATAAACCAGATTATATAATTTATCTTCATAATCCAGATTATCATAATCTATTATGATTCCAAACAGGGCCTAAATAGTGTCTCTGAGGAGCTAAAAAATAAGTTTTTTTTTTCTGAGGAGAAGCTTTTGGATGCATGTTTTTTTTTTCATTTTGTACTTTTCCTTTTTTAAATTAAAATGAGAATTATTTAATTATTTATTTTGAAATTTTTCATCCATGTGCAGTTCAAAAAAAAAATTATCTAGATTTTTTCCAAAGGTGAACACACTATAATTTCTAAGGAAGTGTCACAACTACAATTTGTTTTCCTATACTGACAAAAGAGGTCGCAATTTTTCACGTGTTTTTTGAGGAACTAGTCGCAATTGCACATTTTTCATAGCCGGGACACAATCACGCTTCTCGGGAGGTCACAATTACATTTGTCTATAGGGGTAATCACTCAGCTAGCTGAGAAACAACAATGGTCCATTCACCTGCTAGTTTATCCAAGACATGCAAAGATTCGTGCAAACTGCCGGACAGCCTATGCAGCGACGCAACTGGTGCCTGTTTTGTTTTTTATTTCGTGGTTGTTTGGTAGCTATGGACTTTGTTAAACTGGGTTATGATGCATGCAAACTCTCACTGACTTAAGTGTATTTATTTCATTTAACTTAATGTTCATTTGTTACCATATATTATGAAATTGTCTATTTAGGCTTTCATTATTTATTTATTTTTACTTTCTAGTGTTTTTATTTTTTAGTCCTTGTTTTATTTACTGTTTTGGTGTCTTTGTTTTGTTTTTCTTTTTATATTAATGACATTAATATTTAAAATCAGGTCGCAAGATTTGAAATGTGGCTGCAACTGCAAATATCACTAGTAGGGAAAACCTTATAGGTAGGAGACTAGTAGTAGCGCTGAAAAATACCACGCGCTAGTTAGCAGTAGCGCTGGAAATAGTAAGCGCTACTGATAACTACCGTAGTAGTAGCGATGTCTGTTGTTCCAGCGCTACTGCTAAATGGAGCCCAGCGAGGCCATCCGCGGTATATGTAGTAGTAGCGCTTTACTGGAGCGAGCGCTGCCGCTAATTTCCATAGTAGTAGCGTTGGACACGAACCAGCGCTACTGCTAAACGGGGCCAACGAGGCCACCGACAGTATTTGTAGCAGTAGCGCTGGACTGTAAAAAGCGCTACTGCTAATTTTCGTAACAGTAGCGCTTAGCGCTACTGCTACACATGGACAGCTTTATTTACACCCACACACACTCTCCCCCTTCTTCCCCCTTTGCCCTACTTTCTCCTTTCCTCCTCCATTGTTACTTCTCCACCATTCTTGTCCTTCTTCTCTCTTTCTTCTACCTATCACCCACACACACACCCTCCCTTCCTCCCCCATTTGCCCTATCTCCTAGCCTCCACCATTGTTGCTGTTTCACCCACACACACCCCCTCTCCCCCTCCCCCCTTTGCCCTATCCCCTCCTTTCTCCTTTCCTCCACCATTGTTGCCCTCATTTCACCCACCCACACACACACACACACCCTCTCCCCCTCCCCCCTTTTCCCTATCCCCTCCTTTCTCCTTTCCTCCACCATTGTTGCCCTCATTTCACCCCCCCACACACACACCCTCTCCCTCTTCCTCCCCCCTTTATGGTATCCCCTCCTTTTTCCTTTCCTCTCTCTAACTTCTCCACCATTGTTACCTCTCCATTATTTAGCCGTGCACAATCTCTCTCGGGATATATATAGGTGAGTAAAAAGTTGTGCATTTCAATAATGAGAACATGTGTGTATGCGATATGAAGGGATATTGTGTGAGTGACATGACCCGTGAGTTGCTTATGTTTTGCCAAAATGTCGATTTATTCCTGTTTCGGCGAATTACGAGCAAACTCGATATGTCCTATTTTTAGGCAAGGTCATGCCAAATTTTTATATGCATGCATTTTATTTATGACCCTTTTGCTTGTTATACCTTGCAGTCATGAAGGTGAGTGGTAGGAAGGTGGAGCGATACTTGCAATCCACGATTATGGACATGTATGAAAATAAAAGGACTCGGATTAGATGTCCGTGTACAAGATGCAAAGGAGGAGTAATTTTGGAACCTTTTGATCATGGCAGTTTGAAGGCTCACTTGCTGGATAAGTGAAGATGATGATGAGGACGTCCACATGGCAGGGAATAACGACATGGGTCTCGACGAAGAGATGACTGATACGTCTCCAACGTATCTATAATTTTTGATGGTTTCATGCTATTATCTTGTCAAACTTTGGATGTTTTGTACGCCTTTTATATCTTTTTGGGACTAACTTATTAACTCAGTGCCAAGTGCCAGTTCCTGTTTTTTCCGTGTTTTTGACCCCTTTCAGAGGAGGATTTTAAACGGAGTCCAAACGGAATAAAACTTCCGAAAAGATTTTTTCTGAAATAGAAGAAGATATGGAAGGTTGAGAACCAAGGCATGGGGCACCAGGGACCCCACAAGCCCCCTAGCCGCGGCCAGGGGGGCCCGCGCCTCCCAGGCTTGTGGGATCCCTGGGCCACCTCTGCCCTAGGTCTTTCGCCTATATATTCCCAATAATTCTAGAAAAAATCAGGAGATCATCGAAAGTACTTTTTCGCCGCCGCAAGCATCTGTCTCCGCAAGATCCATCTGGGACACGTTCTGGTGCCCTGCCGGAGGGGGATTCGGATACGGAGGACTTCTTCATCAACACCATGACCTCTCCGATGATGCGTGAGTAGTTCACCATAGACCTACGGGTCCATAGCTAGTAACTAGATGGCTTCTTCTCTCTCTTGGATCTTCAATACAAAGTTCTCCGTGCTCTTCATGGAGATCTATCCGATGTAATCTTCTTTTGCGGTGTGTTTGTCAAGATCCGATGAATTGTGGATTTATGATCAGATTATCTATGAATCTTATTTGAGTTTTTTCTCATCTCTCTTATACATGATTTCATATCCTTGTAATTCTCTTCGAGTTGTGGGTTTTGTTTGGCCAACTTGATCTATGATTCTTGCAATGGGAGAAGTGCTTGGTTTTGGGTTCATACCGTGCGGTGACCTCACCCAATGACAGAAGGGGTAGCGAGGCACACATCGTGTTGTTGCCATCAAGGGTAAAAAGATGGGGTTTTCATCATTGGTTTGAGATTATCCCTCTACATCATGTCATCTTGCTTAAGGCGTGATACGTCTCCAACGTATCTACAATTTTTGATGATTTCATGCTATTATCCTGTCAAACTTTGGATGTTTTGTATGCCTTTTATATCTGTTTTTGGACTAACCTATTAACTGAGTGCCAAGTGCCAGTTCCTGTTTTTTCCGTGTTTTTGACCCTTTTGAGAGGAAGATTTTAAAGGGAGTCCAAATGGAATAAAACTTCCAAAAAGATTTTTTCCGAAACAGAAGAAGATCGGGAAGCTTGAGAACCAAGACAAGGGGCCACCAGGGACCCCACAAGCCCCCTAGCCGCGGCCAGGGGGGCCCGCGCGTCCCAGGCTTGTGGGCTCCCTCGGCCACCTCTGTCCTAGGTCTTTCGCCTATAAATTCCCATAAATTCCAGAAAAAATCAGGAGATCATCGAAAGTACTTTTCCGCCGCCGCAAGCTTCTGTCTCCGCAAGATCTCATCTGGGCACGTTCTGGTGCCTTGTCGGGGGGGGGGGGATTCGGATACGGAGGGCTTCTTCATCAACACCATGACTTCTCCGATGATGCGTGAGTAGTTCACCATAGACCTATGGGTCCTTAGCTAGTAGCTAGATGGCTTCTTCTCTCTCTTGGATCTTCGATACAAAGTTCTCCATGATCTTCATGGAGATCTATCCGATGTAATCTTCTTTTGCGGTGTGTTTGTCGAGATACGATGAATTGTGGATTTATGATCAGATTATCTATGAATCTTATTTGTGTTTCTTCTGATCTCTCTTATGCATGATTTCATATCCTTGTAATTCTCTTCGAGTTGTGGGTTTTGTTTGGCCAGCTTGATCTATGATTTTTTGCAATAGGAGAAGTGCTTGGTTTTGGATTCATACCGTGCGGTGACCTCACCCAGTGACAGAAGGGGTAGCGAGGCACGCATCGTGTTGTTGCCATCAAGGGTAAAAGATGGGGTTTTCATCATTGGTTTGAGTTTATCCCTCTACATCATGTCATCTTGCTTAAGGCGTTACTCTGTTCGTCATGAACTCAATACACTAGATGCATGCTGGATAGCGGTCGATGTGTGGAGTAATAGTAGTAGATGCAGGAAGTATCGGTCTACTTCTCTCGGATGTGATGCCTATATGTATGATCATTGCCTTAGATATCGTCATGACTTTGCGCGGTTCTATCAATTGCTCGACAGTAATTTGTTCACCCATCGTAATATTTGCTATTTTGAAAGAAACCTCTAGTGAACACTATGGCCCCCGGGTCTACTTCACACCATATTTTCAGCCTTACACTTTTTCTTTGTTGCACTTTCCGCCTTCAGATCTCACTTTGCAATCAATATTGAAGGGATTGACAACCCCTTTATAGCGTTGGGTGCAAGCTCTTTTGTGTTTGTGCAGGTACTCTGGACTTGACGAGATTCTCCTACTGGATTGATACCTTGGTTCTCAAACTGAGGGAAATACTTACTGCTCCTATGTTGCATCGCCCTTTCCTCTTCAAGGGAAAAACCAATGCAAGCTCAAGAGACGACAGAAGATTTCTGCCGCCGTAGCAATGACCGATCGACAAGAAGACGATGGCGCCGGACACGACGGTTGTGAAGAGTCCGGACACAGTGGCGGGGAAGAGTCTGGACATGGTGTCAGAGAAGATTCTGGACACGGCGAAGTAGCAGAGTCCGTACATGGCGGAGAAGAGTCGATGGACATGCCGCAAACTTCGACGCTACTAAGTTCAGTCGTGCAGGACCCTCATGTTCAAGACCTCCTTCGCAAGAGTACGAATAGCGACACAATTGATTATAGAGAGGAGGCCAAGCTGGCGCAACTTGAAGTAGACTCGAAGACTCCATTATATGACGGTTGCGATCCCGAGGTTACCCACTTGAGTTTCACGCTCGAACTTCTAAAGACGAAGGCCAAAAACAAATGGACAAACAAAAGCTTTGATGAGCACTTGAAGTACCTACAAAATAAAGTTCTTCCCGCAGGGAACCTGTGTCCTACTAGTGTCGATGAGGCCAAGAAAATCGTTTGCCCTTTGGATCTCCCCCACATTAGATACCACGCATGCACCAACGATTGCATCATTTATCGGGGTGAGCACGTGGAAAAAACCAGGTGTCCAGTGCGCAATGCTTCTCGATACAAGAAGGTAGGAAAGAAAACTCCTCAGAAAGTTGTACGGTACTTCCCGATCACTCCCCGTCTGCAGCGGTATTTCGTAGATCCTAAGGAAGCAAAGCTCATGCGCTGGCATGCGGAGAGGAAGAAGCCTGATGATGGAGATGATCCGAAGCTGAGACACCTCGCAGATGGTAGCCAATGGAGAGCACTCAATGCCGGATATCGTTTTTCGGAGAAGATGCAAGGAACATCGTGCTTGGTGTGTGTACCGATGGCATGAATCCGTTCGGAAACCAGAGCATCAACCACAACACATGGCCCATCTTTGTATGGATGTACAACCTCCCCCCATGGAAGTGCATGAAGATAAAAGTACATACACATTCAAGGGCCGAAACAACCGGGAAATAATATTAACCGGGAAATAATATTAACATACATATGGCTCGAAAATGATTACCCGTGGAGAAAACGTGGAGATCTATTCAATGATTTGGATGAGCATCGAGGACCTCCACGTAATAGGAGCGGCGCCGAAATCAACGAGCTGCTGAATAACTCGCAACAGTGCCCCACGTCGGGTAAGATGGAAAAGGCGCCGGATCCGCTGTTGAAGGTATGGAAAACGAGGTCTGCTTTCTCGGACTTGGAGTACTGGCCCAATCACGACACACCTCATTGCCTTGATCAAATGCATATAATGAAGAATGTCCTCGAGAGCTTGATTGGCACACTCATGAACATGCTGGAGAAGACCAAGGATGGGCGGAAGGCAAGGAAAGACTTGGAGGATTTGGAGATCATGGGGGATCTCCACATTCCCCGTAAAATGTCGACGGAGGAGACGGAGACGGAGACGGCGACGGGGCCAAGGGGAAGAAAAGTCAACAAGAAGGAGCAGCATTGTTGCCCCCCTTCTTGCTTCACCTTAAGTCCGAAGGAGATCGATCAATTTGTCAAGTGCCTTAAGGGAATCAAATTTAGTTCCGATTACTGTGGGAAGATAAGCAGAGTTCTAGACACCAAGAAGAAAAGGTTCGACGGGATGAATTCTCATGACTGTCACGTGATGATGACACATATACTCCCGGTTGCCATTAGAGGGATAATGAACAAGCACGCCCATGAGACACTTACTGGTTTGTGCAACTTCTTTGACGTTATCTCTCGAAAGTCCATCAGTGTGAAGCAGCTGCAAATGCTACAGGAAGAGATCGTTGTCATAATATGTGAGCTTGAGATGTACTTCCTGCCCACATTCTTTGGCATCATGGTGCATTGATACGTCTCCGTCGTATCTATAATTTTTGATTGTTTCATGCCAATATTCTACAACTTTCATATACTTTTGGCAACTTTTATACTATTTTTGGGACTAACATATTGATTCAATGCCCAGTGCCAGTTCCTGTTTGTTGCATGTTTTTTGTTTCGCAGAATATCCATACCAAACGAAGTCCAAATGTAATAAAAACTTACGGGGATTTTTTTTGGAATATTTATGATTTTTGGGAAGAAGAATCAACGCGAGGCGATGCACGGAGTGCCCACAAGCCGTGTCGCCGCGGCCAGGGGGTGGGCCCGAGGCAGGCAGGCTAGTGGCCACTCCTTAAGGCGGTTGGAGCCCTTCTTTTGCCACAAGAAAGATAATATCCGGAAGAAAATCGTGTTAATTTTTTAACCCAATCGGAGTTACGGATCTCCGGGAATTTAAGAAACGGTGAAACGTAGAATCTGGGAGCGCGGAAACAGAAGGACACACAGAGAGAGAGATCCAATCTCGGAGGGGCTCTCGCCTCTCCGCCGCCATGGAGACCATGGACCAGAGGGGAAAACCTTCTCCCATCTAGGGAGGAGGTCAAGGAAGAAGAATAAGGAGGGGGGGGGGGGTTCTCTCCCCCTCTCTCCTGGTGGCGCCGGAACGCCGCCCGAGACATCATCGTGTGACGGCGATCTACACAAACACCTCCGTCATCTTCACCAACATATCCATCATATTCCCCCATCTATATTCAGTGGTTCACTCTCCCGCAACCCGCTGTACCCTCTACTTGAACATGGTGCTTTATGCTATATATTATTATCCAATGATGCGTTGCTATCCTATGATGTCTGAGTAGATTATCGTTGTCCTATGGGTGATTGATGAATTGCTATGATTGGTTTAATTTGCTTGTGGTTATGTTGTTGTCCTTTGGTTCTCATCATATGATCGCGCGCGTGGATCACACCATAGGGTTAGTTGTATGTTAATAGGACTATGTATTGGCAGGCTAGAGTGACAGAAGCTTCAAACCTAGCATAGAAATTGATGCATATGGGATTGAAGGGGGACCAATATATCTTATTGCTATGGTTGGGTTTTACCTTAATGAACGTTAGTAGTTGCGGACGCTTGCTAATAGTTCCAATCATAAGTGCATAGAATTCCAAGTAAGGGATGACATGCTAGCAGAGGCCTCTCCCACATGATACTTGCTATCGATCTAGTAACGTAGTCAATTGCTTAGGGACAATTCTGCAACTCCTACAACCACTTTTCCACACTCGTTAGACACTCATAGTTGTTTCTTTATCTAACCTGCCCCTAGTTTTATTTACGTGTTATTTACTTTCTTGCAAGCCTATCCTATCACTCCTAAAAAGTACTTCTAGTTTCATACTTGTTCTAGGTAAAGCGAACGTTAAGTGTGCGTAGAGTTGTATCAGTGGTCGATAAAACTTGAGGGAATATTTGTCCTACCTTTAGCTCCTCATTGGGTTCGACACTCTTACTTATCGAGAAAGGCCATAATTGATCCCCTATACTTGTGGGTTATCATGCATCTGTGTGTCCACATCGTGGACGACATCATCGACCTCGGGTCGACATTCCTTCACAGCATGATGCCGTTTGAGAGGATGAATGGGGTGATCAAAGGATTCGTTCGTAACATGGCCCGTCTCGAGGGGAGCATCGTCCAGGGGTATGTGACCCAAGAGTGCATCTCCTTTCGCGAGAATTATATGGGCAAAGAAGACCCTGTTGTTGGTTTGCCCGTCAACAAGCACCATGGGAGGCTCGGAGGAGAAGGTCACAACAACGGTCGGAGGGAATTGCATGTGGACTACTTGGATCAATCGGACGACTTTGACAGGGCTAACTTAGTAGTGCTACAACACCTAGATGTGGTAGATGATTATGTAACACTGCACAAAGAAATCATCGGATAGAAGTACCGTGATCAGGGGATGCGCAAGACGGACGGCAAAGTTACTATAGAGCACAACACCACTTTCTTGTGTTGGTTCAAAGAGCAGGTTCGAGCTAATCCCCCCGAAGAGGGCAGTGCAGACGAGTTTCTCATACACGTCTTAGCACAGGGCCCCGCGCCCAAACTCTTGTCCTATGAGGCATACGATATCAATAGGTACACGCTCTACATGGAGGCCAAAGACATGGACAGTGGTCACCAGAACTCAGGGGTGACGACTGGATGCGTGATCGACTCCAACGACATACACTACTGGAAAACAGTTTTTTGCCATCTACCAAATCTTTGTCGTCTGCTAGCTGACGGCAAAGAGTGTCTTTGCCGTCAGCTTCCACAAAGCGGACGGCAAAGCACTCGCTGATGGCATAGAGTGTTTTTGCCATCTGCCAAATCTTTGCCGTCAGCTAGCACACAACAAAGAGTCTCACAGCAGACGGCAAACATGTAGATGGGCCCACCTGACCGCGGGGACGTTAGGGCAAACTGAAGTCCCTTCTTTGTCATCTGCTAGCGGGCGACAAAGAATCCGGAGGCAGACGACAAAGAGCTAACTCCGTTAACGACTCTTTGCCCCCACCCGCCCCTCTCTCTCTCACCCACGGCTCACCCCGCCCCTCTCTCTCTCTCTCTCTCTCTCCCACTCCTCTCCCCGACGCCCACCGCCGCCACCACCGTCGTGCCACCGCCCCCGTCGCGCCGCCGCCCCTGTCGCCCCCCCCCGCCGCCGCCCACCGCCCTCCTCGCCACCCCGGTGTCCCACAGCCCCCTGGCACCGCTGCCCCACCTCTCCCCGACGCCCACCTGAGCCACCACCACCGTCACGCCGCTGCCCCACCTCACCCCCGCCGCCGCTGCCCCACCACTGTCGCGTCGCCGCCACAGCCGCCCCCGGCCCCGCCACAGCCGCCCCTCCCGGTGAGCCCCCACCCCCACCCCCCCCGACCCACATGATTTTTGTTCTTGTTAGTAGTTTTAGTGGTAGTAGTTTTAGTAGTTGTTCTTGTTAGTAGTTTTAGTAGTTTTTCTTGTTAGTAGTTTTTGTAGTTGTTCTTGTTAGTAGTTTTAGTGGTAGATTTAGTAGGTAGTTTAGTGGTAGATTTTGTTTTGTTAATTAGTGGTAGCTTGTTAAATTAGTTAGGTTAGTTAGTTAGCTTGGTTAGTTAGGTGGAGGAGGAGAAGAGGAGAAGAGGAGGAGGAGGAGGACGAGAAGAGGAGGAGAAGAAGAAGAGGAGTAGGAGGAGGAGGAGGAGGAGAAGAAAAGGAAGAAGAAGAAGAAGAAGAAGAAGAGAAAAAAAAGAAGGAGAAGAAGAAGAAGAAGAAGAAGGGAAGAAAAAAATAAGAAGGAGAAGAAGTAAAGAAGAAGAGAAGAAGAGAAGAAGAGAATAATAAAAAAATAAGAAGGAGAAGAAGAGAAAAAAGAAGAAGAAGTTGATTTTTTATTGTTTGGTATTTAGTGGTAGCTAGATTCTTTTTTAGTTACTTAGTGGTAGATTCTGTTTTTGTTATTTTTTTTGCTGTTTAGTGCTATATAGGTTTAGTTAGCTTGGTTAGTTAGGTTAGTTAGTTAGTTTGCTTAATAGAAAGAATAGGAAGAATGAGATAATTAGCCCATTTAGCTACAATGAGATAATTAGCCCATTTAGCTACAAAATGGCATAAAAACCTTGGTTAGCTCATGAATATTATATTCTTAACTTGTTTTCCTCTAAAATGACATAATTAGAATATTTGTGTTGATCGGGTGGATTTACATGTGATAGTTGTCTCGTCGCTGTGAGGTGTGCTGTGCGAAGACCTCCCCGTGCGTTGTATGAGCTCCGCCCCTGCATTCATGGGTTAGTACAAATTTCATCTCCTCCTCGCCCCTTCATTTACCGTCGCTCGGTTTCCAGATGAAACTTTCTAGATTTAGGTAATTAAATTAATTTATCAGTATGCGTGACCAGTATGCGTATCCCATTCGAAAGGGCGACATCTACAAATATGCATGTCTTTGCATATTTATAACCGCCATCCTTTCGAATTGTCCAACATTATCCATGGACAGCCCGAGTATGTGTAGATTGGGTTCGTTTTCCCGTATGTTGTGCTCTGGATCCGATGTGGAATTTCGTCACTGCCTCCCTGTTGTTCTCCGGATGCACATCCTCTTTGTTTATTGCGGAGACGTGTATCAGGAGAACAGCGGGGAGGTGCTGCCGAAATTTTGCGTTGGATCCGGAGCAGAGCATGGGAAAACGAACCCAATCTACACATACTCGGGTTGGATTAGGACCTATCTTTACCTATTAGCGTGTAGGTTGCCTGGACGTAATAAAAATGGCAAACCTGATTAACCGATGAATATAAATGCTAAATTATATGTAAATATATTTCTTCTGTCTTTAGTAGCTAGGCAAGATGAGTGATCGTGCGTGGATGTATACCGGTCACCCTAGTCAGAAAGAGATGACGAAAGAATGGTTTGTAAAAACAAAGGAATTTGTGAAAGCCGCATTCGCAAATGGACAGGAAAGAAACTATTGCCCCTGTCCTGGATGCGACAACTATAAAAAGACGACAGAGGCTGTAATGATTAAACACCTGCAGAGGAGGGGTTTTAAGCCTAATTATACGGTGTGGACATTTCATGGTGAGTCTATACAACGCACAAGAGCTGAGGTGGTCCGTCGTCGCACGGACGAGCATGGTACCGGGATCGAAGACATGGTGCAAGACTTTGATGATGCTCGGGATTCGGAAGATGAGATGGAGGAATCTGCAAAGGCCTTTCTTGAAATGTTGGAGTCTTCAAAACGTCCTATCCATGAGCACACTGAGCTCTGTCAGCTAGATGCAATTGCACAAGTAATGGCTCTGAAGGCTCAGTTCAACTTGGGAAGAGAATGCTACGACGCGATGATGACACTATTTGGACGCTTCCTACCCAAAGGCCATGTCATGCCTGCAAACCTGTACCAGTCGGACAAAATACTTCGTGTACTTAAGATGCCCTATGAGAAGATAGATGCATGTGAGAAAGGATGTGTCTTATTTAGGAAGGAGTATGCACACTTGGATTATTGTCCCAATTGCGAGTCTTGCAGGTATCTTGTGGTAGACAACGGTATGGGTGAGAAGAGGCAGACCAAAATCGCAGTTAGTGTTCTTCGGTATATGCCAATCGTACCAAGACTTCAACGTCTTTTCATGGTCGAAGAGACAGCTAGACAGATGACATGGCACAAATTGGGCAAAAGAACCGAACTAGATGCGGATGGGAATAAGATGGTGGTACACACATCGGATGGGGAAGCGTGGAAACATTTTGATGGATTGCATCAGGATAAAGCGGCAGATCCAAGGAATCCTTGAGTCTGCATCGCCATGGATGGTTTTAATCCCTTCGGCATGATGGCAACCAAATATAGTTGTTGGCCTGTATTTGTCATTCCACTCAATCTCCCCCCGGACAGATTATGCAAAGAAAGAACATATTTCTCACGTTGATAATTCCAGGGCCCAATTATCCGGGGAAGAATATGAATGTGTACCTGCAGCCGCTTAAGGATGAATTGGAAGACGCTTGGGATAATGGGGTCAAGACATACGATGCCGCTAGAAAACAAAACTTCAAAATGCATGTGTGGTACATGTACTCTATGCATGACTTGCCGGCGTATGCACTATTCTCTGGATGGTGTGTGCATGGAAGGTCCCGTGCCCCCAATTCAAGGCAGCTCTTCATTTTCATTGGTTGCAGGAAGGTCGGAAGTATTCTTGCTTTGACTTGCATAGACAGTTCCTGGATCCTGACCATCAGTTCAGAAAAGACAAGAAGAACTTTACCAAAGGTAAACTTGTCAAAAACTTGGCACCACCTACGTTGACAGGCCAACAGATCCTGGATCAGTTGAACGCCCTTGAGCCTGATCCAGAGCGTCCAGGGTATTTCAAGGGGTATAATTCAAAACACGCCTGGACTCACAAGCCATGCTTCTGGGATCTGCCTTACTTCAAAGACCCCCCTTCTTCCACACAATATCGATAAATTGTGGTGTCTCTTCTATCTGCGAAGGTGTTATCGAGTATTATGGAAGAGTTGAAGCAATTTATGAACTTTAATTCTATGGTGAAAACCCACCGAACGTCGTAGTCTTCAAATGTTATTGGTTCTAGCCGAAGGAGACTAGATGGACTCATGAACACATAGGACTAGTCAAAATCAATCCAAACACCCATTTAGATGTTCCCGATGTCTATATTACGGCTCAACAGGCGACCCAAGTTTTCTATCTACCGTGGGCATGCCAAACGGATAAGAATCTGGAAGGTTGGTATGTTGTTTATGAAGTGCCGCCACATGTCAGACCACCTCTCCCAAATGAACAGGATTATGAACCTCACATTAACCCAGACACATATGATGGAGAATTCTTCCAAGAAACACTTCTTTCCAAGAAATATTTCAAGAACCGCCTGCTTCACCCAAGAACATGGAAGTAGACAGCTACAATGAATCCGACTCCACACCTGAGCTGGAACCAGAAGACCTGGAACTCGTAGAGGTTACTGATGCGGATGACTTGTCAATGCTTCAATGATTAAAGAAAGGCCTTTCACAACTTCACGCCGTTGAACCCGACGAGCACGTCATTCATGAAGACATGCGTGATAGTGATGATGATGATGCATTTATTGATGATGATTATTAGTTTCTAAGATTCACAACTTAAATTATATATATTTTAATCTTTATTATTAATGTACATATTATTATTCATGTCAGTTATTCAATTTTTTTATGTTGTACTAATTTATTTTAATCTTTATCATGGCAGGTCACCAGGTGTTGAAAGATGGTGGGCGCTAGTCCAGAGCGCTCGACGGGTTCTTCCCAGCCGCCCCGCACGAGGGGTGGTACTTCCCTTCCACCCCTATGTCTCCGTAGAGCCTTGGCAGACAGTCTGTCGACACCACCCGTGGGTTCTTCTTTGTCGGCGGCATTGCCCACAGGGAGAGGTGCTGGTCGGGTAGGGAAGAAGGGGAAGGGTACGGGGAGAGGTGGTGGCCGCGGAAGATCCAGGAGGACTGTTGAGCCGTCCTCGCCACCACCACCAACTCATTCACCCGAGCATAGGACTACTATGGTCGACCCGTTTGCGGAGGAGGCTACGGGAACTCCGGTCCAGGAGCCTGGTGTTGACGGGCATTCGTCCCATGAGACTCCGGTCCAGGATCAGCCTCGGGTCGAGGTGCATTCGTCCCACGAGACTACGGTTCCGGAGGCTTCACCCGACGTGGAGAGGCCCGGATGGGATACCTGGCCGGATCGGACCGAGTTGCCGGATTGGACCGAGGGTCCGGGTGGCTCAGGGGGCGGGGATGGCGGGGATGAGTTTACGGATAGTGAGGGCGATGTGCAGGTGGACGGGGCCACCGTGTACAAGCGTGGTAGTACACGTCTCCCGGTCGTGCGGGCTACCCGCGAGCAGAGGCCGGTGATTAAACCTGAAGGAGATATGTAAGTACATTTACTCTTTTTTTTTAGCTTTTGCCTTCAAGTTTGTTCAAATATCTAATGCGTTGACCTTATCATACTGCAGGGGATGGGTACAACCTCTTGGAGTCCGCAGACCCAACTCCGTCCTTGGTGTGCTTTGCCGGACAAATTTCCCAGGGTTTGTCACGTTGCCTGGTGAGGGCCAGGTTCCTACACTAGGATTTTCCTGGGAGCACTACCAGGCTGCGCAGGCCCCGTCGGAGGAGATTATAGATGGTGTCTTGTGCGACACGAGGGCCGAGATGGTGATCAAGAGCTTTTGGGTAAATTATCCATTTACACAATCGAAAATTAACAATATAGCTAATTATTGTACTAATCGGTGTTTTCACGTTTGATTGCAGACCTTCTATAGGTGTGAGGATGGATATGAGGAAGAGGCAGCCAAGGTTCTCGAGGCCGAGTGTAGGCGCTTACTACAGAACTTATGCCACGATGCTCGGACGCACGCTATTCGAGACTACTACGGCACACGTGGTATTAAGAAGCAGAAGAAGGATTGCTGCGGAAAGTTTCTGAAGAAGGAGCAATACATGAAGGTAATTACCTATTATTAAGTCCTTCTACGTAGTTTTCTTGATTTCATTCATAGGCATAGCGCTCAAAATTCTTTCTAATAACTTACAGGTGCCCCCGAGATGGTGTGCAGATAAGATGGATTGTTGGGAGGCGTTGGTTGATGAGTGGTGCACAGGCAGCTGGCGAGCCATCCACGAGAATGCGAAGGATCGGCGCAGCCAAATGGTTGGTGTGCCACACCATCAAGGCAGCGCCAACTTACTTCAGTTCGGACGAAACTGGGTATGTGATTTGCTTCATGATTCATGCAATTCATTCTTCATGCTAATATTTTGTTCCTCTCTTTTAGGGGCATCACAATAAGACGGAGATGCCACACTTGTACGACCTTTATGGCATGGCCCATACTGCCTCGTACAAGAAGGCGAAGGCATTCTCTCAGTCTGACCTGGATGATCCCAATAACTTCACCAACATATCATCCCACCACAAGCTCGTGGCATACAGGGACGCGGGGAAGGCTACGAAAGGGGATGACTTTAACCCTAGCCAGGAACCTTTGGATCCAGAGCTGGTGATGATATCTGGTGGCGGGAGGCCCCATGGCTCGATAGCCATTGGAATGGGATAATACGTTGTCCACTCACTCTCCCAGAGATCAAGGCGCGCCAGTCGAGCAGCTGTCCTGAGATAACGCGTCGTCCACGGCCAGTCGATCTTGCCATCGAGGTTAGTTGTACGGACTAAGAATACTTTCATCCATTTCATTATGTTTGTCACCATAGATCATTAGTGTGGTAACGAGGAATGGTGTTTCAGGCTGCTCTTCAGAAAGAGAGATTGGCAAACCAGGCTGCTCTTGAGAAAGAGAGATTGGCAAACCAGGCTGCTTTTGAGAAAGAGAGATTGGCAAGCCAGGCTTCTCTTCAGGCTACTCTTGATGAGAGGGACCAGACCACGGCACGATTGATTGAGGAGGAGAGGTCCCGGAATGAGGCGGGTCAATGGGCCCTGTACGAGCTTTTTGTTGTATGTTTTTTTTCACATTAGCTAAATCATGTGTGTAATGTCTGTTTCATTACTAACTAATACAACCCACTCTTCAGGGTCTGTGCGAGAAGAGCGGTCAAGTCCCTCCGCCGATGCCTGTCTTCTCTTCGATTGGCACGGTGAGTTTCATTATAAACTAGTATTAATAATTGAGTGTCATCATGCTAACTGAGACATTGCAAAATATCTATTCTGCAGAATAACTCCCGAGCGGCATCGCACGACCCTTCTCCACGTGTTTCTCCTCCTTGATGACCACTACGGTAAGTTTCTCTTCTCCTCTTTCATATTCTCCTTGCCTTAATTTCCCCAACAATGACGTAATTAGCCCATTTAGCTCCACAAAGACATAGTTAGCTAATTTAGCTCCAAGAAGAGGAGAAGAGGAGAAATGAAAAGGAAGAACAAAAAGAAGAAGAGAAAGAGAAGAGGAGGAGAAGGAGAAGAAGGAGGAGGACAAGAAGGAGAAGGAGGGCAGACGACAAAGAAGAGGGCACAGAGGAGGGGGGAGGAGGAGGTGGAGGCAGACGACAAAGAAGAGGGGGAGGCAGACAGCAAAGAAGAGCGGGGAGGCAGACGGCAAAGAAGAGGGGGAGGCAGACGGCAAAGAAGAGGGGGAGGCAGACGACAAAGAAGAGGGCACAGAGGAGGGGGGAGGAGGAGGTGGAGGCAGACGACAAAGAAGAGGGGGAGGCAGACAGCAAAGAAGAGCGGGGAGGCAGACGGCAAAGAAGAGGGGGAGGCAGACGGCAAAGAAGAGGGGGAGGCAGACGGCAAAGACTCTGTTAGCCCCTAACGGAGGCAACGCCTGCCGACTGCCGTCTCGACATATTTGCCGACTGCTCTTATGAAAAGCGGATGGCAAAGCTCTTTGCCGTCCGCTTCGGTGAGGCAGACGGCAAAGAAGCTACAATGCCGTCGTAGGCTGACGCAGAAATTTTGCCGATAGTGGGATTCTTTGCTGTGTGTGATATACTCTTTGCCGTCTGTGATGGCAGATGGCAAAGAAGCTAATTCCTGTAGTGATAACTGAACTATGAGCTAGGAGCTTAACTATGCTGGAAAGCACGATGCGACAATGTTCCATGTCAGGTGGGCTAAGGCTGTCATAAGAGAAAACAAGTATTTCACTACCATGTCTATACCCAACGCAAAGAGCGCTACCGTCAATGTTAACGTCATCGCCAAAACTGAGCCATGGATACACGCTAAGCACGTGACACAATGCTTCTTCATAACCGACCCGACCAATCCCAACCGTGTTGTCGTGACGAGAGGCAAAAGGAACATCGTCGGAATGGATGGAGTCGCCAACAAGGAAGACTACGACCAATACGACAACCCGACGATGGAAGATGACGATGATGATGAAGCATACATGAAAGAAGAATCAAGACTACATTACCTAAGAAAGATCGTACTCCATGGTGCCGAAAAAGAAAAATCAAGACAAGTGAAAGGAAAGGGAAGAAGCTCAACGTGGAACATCTTCGAAGCAGCTGAGAAACAATCATCCATATATATATGTATGTATTTTTTGTACGCAACAACACATGGTTCCGGTAATATTCGCGTACTGTGGGAGGGATATGTTGTCGTCATCGACTCCATGCGTGCGAGAGGTCGTCGGGAGAAAAACAAAAAAGACAAAAAGGGAGAAAGCAATAAAAAGAAAAAGAAAAGGAAAGCAAAATAATAAAATGGAAAGAAAGGTAATAAAATAAAAATAATAAAGAAAAATAACTAAAAGAAATTAATAAAGAAAAGTAATAAAGAAAATAAAGTTATCACTAGCGCTGGTTTGGCGGTAGCGCTATTGATAACTTAGCAGTAGCGGTGTAACCAAACCAGCGCTACTGTTATATAACGTAGGTCATTTACCAGTAGCGCTGGGTTAGCTCCAGCGCTACTGCTAACTAGCAGTAGCGCTGGAGCTAACCGAGCGCTACTGCTACCTACGGTTAACCCTACCCAAAATCCCCTAACTCCCTGTGTCCCTCCACTCCTTCCCTCTCCCCCACTCCCAATCGCGCTCAACTCCCTCTGTCGTCATTGCCGCCGCCGGAGCCCTCCCCCGCCGCCGTCGTCGGAGCCCTCCCCACCCTGGTAAGCCCCCCTCTCCCTGCCGCCGCCACCGCAGCCCTCCCCCGGAGCCCTCCCACGCCTCCGCCCCCTGAGCCCTCCCCCGCCGCCCTCACCGGAGCCCTCCCCACCTCCCCACAGCCCTCCCCACCTCCCACGGAGCCCTCCCCCAACGGAGCCCTCCCCACCCTCACCGGAGCCAATCCCCGCCGAAGCCCTCCCCCATCGCCCCCACCGGAGCCCTCCCTCACCAGAGCCGTCCCCACCTCCACCGGAGCCCTCCCCACCTCCCTCGGAGCCCTCCCCCACCGGAGCCTGATACGTCTCTGACAACCCACAAGTATAGGGGATCAATTGTAGCCTTTCTCGATAAGTAAGAGTGTCGAACCCAACGAGGAGCTAAAGGTAGGACAAATATTCCCTCAAGTTCTATCGACCACTGATACAACTGTACGCACACTTTACGTTCGCTTTACCTAGAACAAGTATGAAACTAGAAGTACTTTGTAGGAGTGGTAGAATAGGCTTGCAAGAAAGTAAAGAACAGGTAAATAAAACTAGGGGCTGGTTAGAAAAATAAACAAATACGTTAGTCTAACGAGTGTGGAAAAGTGGTGGTAGGAGTTGTGGAATTGTCCCTAAGCAATTGACTATGCTACTAGATCGATAGCAACTATCATGTGGGAGAGGCCTCTGCTAGCATGTCATCCCTTACTTGGAATTCTATGCACTTATGATTGGAACTATTAGCAAGCGTCCGCAACTACTAACGTTCATTAAGGTAAAACCGAATCATAGCAATAAGATATATTGCCCCCCCTTCAATCCCATATGCATCAATTTCTATGCTAGGTTTGAAGCTTCTGTCACTCTAGCCTGCCAATACATAGTCCTATCAACATACAACTAACCCTATGGTGTAATCCATGCGCGTGATCATATGATGGGCACCAAAGGACAACAACATAACCACAAGCAAATTAAACCAATCATAGCAATTCATCAATCACCGATAGGACAACGATAATCTACTCAGACATCATAGGATAACAACACATCATTGGATAATAATATGTAGCATAAAGCACCATGTTCAAGTAGAGGTTACAACGGGTTGCGGGAGAGTGAACCGCTGAATATAGATGGGGGAAGATGATGGAGATGTTGGTGAAGATGACGGAGGTGTTGGTGAAGATGACGGAGGTGTGGGTGTAGATCGCCATCACACGATGATGTCCCGGGCGGCGTTCCGGCGCCGCCGGGAAAGAGCCCCCTCCTTCTTCTTCTTCCTTGACCTCCTCCCTAGATGGGAGAAGGGTTTCCCCTCTGGTCCATGGTCTCCATGGCGGCGGAGGGGCGAGAGCCCCTTCGAGATTGGATCTCTCTCTCTGTGTCCTTCTGTTTCTGTGCTCTCAGATTCTGTGTTTCACCATTTCTTAAATTCCCAGAGATCCGTAACTCCGATTGGGCTGAAATTTTAACACGATTTTCTTCCGGATATTATCTTTCTCGCGGCGACAGAAGGGCACCAACCGCCTTATGGAGTGGCCACAAGCCTGCCAGCCGCCGTCGTACCTCCTGGTGGCGGCTACACGGCTTGTGGGCCCTCCGTGCATCGCCTAGCATTGATTCTACTTCCCAAAAATCATAAATATTCCAAAAAAATCCTCGTAAGTTATTATTACGTTTGGACTTTGTTTGGTATGGATATTCTGCGAAACAAAAAACATGCAACAAACAGGAACTGGCACTGGGCACTGGATCAATATGTTAGTCCCAAAAATAGTATAAAAAGTTGCAAAAAGTATATGAAAGTTGTAGAATATTGGCATGAAACAATCAATAATTATAGATACGAGAGAGACGTATCAGCATCCCCAAGCTTAATTCCTGCTCGTCCTCGAGTAGGTAAATGATAAAAAAGATAATATTTGATGTGCAATGCTACCTAGCATAATCTTGATCATATAATCTAATCATGGCATGAATACTAAAACACGAGTGATTCGAAGCAATAGTCTATCATTTGACATAAAGACAATAATATTTCAAGCATACTAACAAAGCAATCATGTCTTCAAAATATCATGGCCAAAGAAAGTTATCCCTACAAAATCATATAGTCTGGATATGCTCCATCTTCCCCACACAACGTATTTAAATCATGCAGAACCCTGGTTTTAGCCAAGCAATTGTTTCATACTTTAGTGTTCTCAAACTTTTTCAACTTTCACGCAATGCATGAGCGTGAGCCATGGACATAGCACTATAGGTGGAATAGAATATGGTGGTTGTGGAGAAGACAAAAAAGGAGGAGATAGTCTCACATCAACTAGGCGTATCAACGGGCTATGGAGATGCCCATCAATAGATATCAATGTGAGTGAGTAGGGATTGCCACGCAACGGATGCACTAAAGCTTATAAGTGTATGAAAGCTCACAAAAGAAACTAGTGGGTGTGCACCGAACTTTCTTGCTCACGAAGACCTAGGGAAATTTTGAGGAAGCCCATCATTGGAATATACAAGCCAAGTTATATAATGAAAATTTCCCACTAGTATATGAAGTGACAACATAGGAGACTCTCTGTCATGAAGATCATAGTGCTATTTGAATCACAAGTGTGGAAAGAGGATAGTAGCAATTGTCCCTTCTCTCTTTTCTCTCATTTTTTTGTGGGCTCTTTGGCCTCTTTTTTTATAGAAATTTTATTTTGGTGGGCATCTTTGGCCTCTTTTTTGTAAATGGGCTTCGCTGACCTCTTTTATTTCCTCACATGGGAAAATGCTCTATTAATAATGATCATCACACTTACAACTCAATACTTAGATCAATGATGACTCTATATGAAATGCCTTCGGTAGTGTACCGTGACAATGATCTAGCATAGCAGTGACATCAAAAAACGGACAAGCCATGGAAACATCATGCTAGCTATCTTACGATCATGCAATGGCAATATGGAAGTGGTGGCACATGTCATGAGACGGAACAGTGGTAGTTGCATGGTAATATATCTCGGAATGGCTATGAAAATGCCATAATAGGTAGGTATGGTGGCTGTTTTGAGGGAGGCTATATGGTGGGTGTAATGCACCGGAGAAAGTTGTGCGGTACTAGAGAGGCTAGCAATGTTGGAAGGGTGAGAGTGTGTATAATCCATGGACTCATCATTAGTCATAAAGAACTCACATACTTATTGCAAAAGTCTATTAGTCATCAAAACAAGGTACTACACGCATGCTCCTAGGGGAAAGGTTGGTAGGAGTTAACATCGCGCGATCCCGACCTCCACACAAAGGATGACAATCCATAAATAAATCATGCTCCGACTTCATCACATAACGGTTCACCATACGTGCATGCTACAGGAATCACAAATCTTAACACGAGTATTTCTAAAAATACACAACTACTCAGTAGCATGGCTCTAATATCATATATTCATGTCGCAAAACTGTTGCAAGGAATCAAACATATCATATTCAGTGATCTACAAGTTTTATGTAGGATTTTATGACTAACTATGTGAATGACCAACTCCTGTTAACTCTCTGAATAGGTATAAGTGAAGCATGAGAGTTTAATTCTTTCTACAAAAGATATGCCCCGCTCTAACAAATGTAAGTGAAGCAAAAGAGCATTCTACAAATGGCTGTTTTCTATGTGTAGGGAGACAGGCAATCCAAACTTCAAAAGATATAAGTGAAGTACAAGAAGCATTCTATAAAGCCAACCAAGGACTATCTCATACCAGCATGGTGCATAAAAGAAAAAGGAAAAAAACACAAAAGACGCTTCAAGCATTTGCACATATCATGTGACGAATTAAAATATAGCTCATAGTAAAATTACCGATAGATTGTAGACGAAAGAGGGGATGCCTTCCGGGGCATCCCCAAGCTTAGACGCTTGAGTCTTCCTTGAATATTACCTTGGGGTGCCTCGGGCATCCCCAAGCTTAGGCTCTTGCCTCTCCTTATTCCTTCATCCATCGTGCTCTCACCCAAAACTTGAAAACTTCAATTACACAAAACTCAACAAAACTTCATGAGATCCGTTAGTATAATAAAATAAATCACCACTTCAAGTAATGTTGTGAACTCATTCTAAATTCATATTAGCATTATATCTACTGTAATACAACTTCACCATGGTTCATACCCCCCGATACTACCCATAGATTCATCAGAATAAGAGAGCAATGCATAGAAAACAGAATCTGTCAAAACTGAACAGTCTGTAGCAATCTGTATATTCCGTATACCTCTGATATCTCAAAAAATCTGAACATTTACGAACGTCTCGAAAACTTGCATATCAATCAGCAGAAAAAATAATCAACTCAAAATCTCTTCCAAAATAATAATGAAAATTAATTTCGTGAGCAGAAAGTTTCTGTCTTTTCTCAGCGTGATCAAACAACTATCACCGAAACTAATCGTAAAGGCTTTACTTGGCACATTATTTTTAAAAACACAAAGGAATTGTACAAGGGGATAATTATTTTTGTGAGAAACTTCCATGAAAAATTCTACACTGTTTCCATGAGCATGAACACAAGTGTTCAAGGTCGACCCTCACTTCTGCAATGCATCACCTTTCAATCGCTTCTCTTTTTGAAAAAGTTTTAAGTTCCCCTCTATATTTTTTTTGTTTTTAAACTAAATAAAAGCACTCAACAGAAATAAATGACTCTCTAAAACTTCTGGGTTGTCCCCCACGCAACGCTTTCTTTAAAGCCATTAAGCTAGGCATAAAGTGCTCAAGTAATAGATCCACCCGGATCCCAAGGTATATCAAAGCCAATTTTAATTAGCAATGATTTGAAATTTAGTAGTGAGCACAAGGTAACATATATCAAGCAATGACGAAGTCTAACTCTCTTCCTATGCATTGGCATGTCATAAAAGAACAATTCATGCACATCAAGTAAAGGCCAATACATAGCATAAGCAGTTTCTTGCAATTTTATCGTATTGGAAACATAGAGAGGTGGAGATGTAGTTCCTCTCTCATAATAATTGCAAGTAGGAGCAGCGAGCACATGCATATTATATTCATCAAAATCATCATGTGTAACATAAGGAACTATAGCTAGCTCATCTTCATAAGCATCATTCATATTGGCATCATGGCCACAAGCGTAGCAAGCATCAAGTTCATCAAAAAGGGATATTTCAAACGAATCCAAGGGAGCATAGCATTCATCCTTCGATAAGAACGAAGGGAAATTAAATAATGTATGAGTAGAAGAGTTACTCTCATTAGAAGGTGGACACGGGTAGCTAGTCCGTTCTTCTTCCTTTTGTTCTTTGCTCTCCTCGTCATCTTTTTCATCTAATGAGCTCAGAGTTTCAGCATTTTCTTCTTCCATAGTTTCCTGCAAAATAATAGTCTCTTCTTGGGCGGCATAGGATTTCTCCTTAAATAGTTCAATATGGGCATTATATTCATAATTAGTATAACAATAACGAAGCATAGCCAAATTTTCAGATCGGTAAGGAGCATCATCATTATCATCATACCCTTTAAACAAAGCCTCAATTTCATAAGCACCCATAAAAGCAACAAACTCTTCTATTTGATCCACATCATAGTAATCATATATACCATTAGCATAAGAAGCCAAGGTTCTATGATCATTAAACTCACAAGAAAAGGGAAGGTGTGGAGCCTTCATCCTAGAGCAACAAGTAACACCATGTCTCTTGCATAGTTCCCAAGCATACCATTTCAACAAATGGATTTGATCCCATAAAAGTTTCCCTTTTTGAGTCAACCAATAATCCCTAAAGTATTTACGTTGATCCAACGTGTATCCCATTATATAATTGAATGGGGCTTTCTCAGGATTATTAAAGAAGTATATAATTTTTTAGGAGGTTCCCCATCTCCATGAGTAGCAAGTACACCTAATTTTTTTCGTATTTCGTGTTCCATATCCATAACTAAAGATAGAGAACAACTTAGAACAGCAAATAAATCTACTTAGTGATAAAGCAAAAAAGCACACACGAGGATATTCACCCCACGCTATTGCACCCCGGCAACGGCGCCAGAAAAAGGTCTTGATGACCCACAAGTATAGGGGATCAATTGTAGCCTTTCTCGATAAGTAAGAGTGTCTAACCCAACGAGGAGCTAAAGGTAGGACAAATATTCCCTTAAGTTCTATCGACCACCGATACAACTCTACGCACACTTTACGTTCGCTTTACCTAGAACAAGTATGAAACTAGAAGTACTTTGTAGGAGTGGTAGGATAGGCTTGCAAGAAAGTAAAGAACACGTAAATAAAACTAGGGGCTGGTTATAAAAATAAACAAATACGTTAGTCTAACAAGTCTGGAAAAGTGGTGGTAGGAGTTGCAGAATTGTCCCTAAGCAATTGACTACGTTACTAGATCGATAGCAAGTATCATGTGGGAGAGGCCTCTGCTAGCATGTCATCCCTTACTTGGAATTCTATGCACTTATGATTGGAACTATTAGCAAGCGTCTGCAACTACTAACGTTCATTAAGGTAAAACCCAACCATAGCAATAAGATATATTGGTCCCCCTTCAATCCCACATGCATCAATTTCTATGCTAGGTTTGAAGCTTCTGTCACTCTAGCCTGCCAATACATAGTCCTATCAACATACAACTAACCCTATGGTGTGATCCACGTGCGTGATCATATCATGGGCACCAAAGGACAGTAACATAACCACAAGCAAATTAAACCAATCATAGCAATTCACCAATCACCGATAGGACAACGATAATCTACTCAGACATTATAGGATAGCAACACATCATTGGATAATAATATGTAGCATAAAGCACCATGTTCAAGTAGAGGGTACAGCGGGTTGCGAGAGAGTGAACCGCTGAATATAGATGGGGGAAGATGATGGAGATGTTGGTGAAGATGACGGAGGTGTTGGTGTAGATCGCCGTCACACGATGATGTCCCGGGCGGCGTTCCGGCCCCGCCGGGAGAGAGCCCCCCTCCTTCTTCTTCTTCTTCCATGACCTCCTCCCTAGATGAGAGAAGGGTTTCCGCTCTGGTCCATGGTCTCCATGGCGGCGGAGGGGCGAGAGCCCCTCCGAGATTGGATCTCTCTCTCTGTGTCCTTCTGTTTCTGCGCTCTTAGATTCTGCGTTTCACCGTTTCTTAAATTCCCGGAGATCCAAAACTCCGATAGGGCTGAAATTTTAACACGATTTTCTACCGGATATTATATTTCTTGCGGAGAAAGAAGGGCACCAACCGCCTTAAGGGGTAGCACAAGCCTGCCAGCCGCCGCCGTACCTCCTGGTGGCTGCTACAGGGCTTGTTGGCCCTCCGTGCATCGCCTAGCGTTGATTCTTCTTCCCAAAAATCATAAATATTCCAAAAAAAATCCCCGTAAGTTTTTATTACGTTTGGACTTCGTTTGGTATGGATATTCTGCGAAACAAAAAACATGCAACAAACAGGAACTAGCACTGGGCACTGGATCAATATGTTAGTCCCAAAAATAGTATAAAAAGTTGCCAAAAGTATATGAAAGTTGTAGAATACTGGCATGAAAAAATCAATAATTATAGATACGACGGAGACTTATCAGTTTCCAACGTATCTATAATTTTTGATGTTTTCATGCTATTATCTTATCAAACTCTGGATGTTTTGCATGCCTTTTATATTTTTTTGGCACTAACTTATTAACTCAGTGCCAAGAGTCGGTTCCTGTTTTTCCATGTTTTTTACCCCTTTCATAGGAGGATTTCGAACGGAGTCCAAACGGAATAAAATTGTCAAAAAGATTTTTTCCGGAACAGAAAAAGATCGGGGAGCCGGAGAATCAGGGCAGGGGGCCACCAGGGACCCCACAAGCCCTCATGGCACGGCCGGGGGGGGGCTGGCTTGTGGGTTCCCTAAGGCTCCGTTGCCCTAGGTTTTGCGCCTATATATTCCCTAAAAATCCAAAAAAAATCAAGAGATCATCGAGAGTACTTTTCCGCCGCCGCAAGTTTCTGTCTCCGCGAGATCCCATCTGGGGCACATTCTGGTGCCCTGCAGGAGGGGGGATTCGGATGCGAAGGGCATCTTCATCAACACCATGACCTCTCCGATGATTCGTGAGTAGTTTACCATAGACCTATGGGTCCATAGCCAGTAACTAGATGGCTTCTTCTCTCTCTTGGATCTTCAATACAAAGTTCTCCATGATCTTCATGGAGATCTATCCGATGTAATCTTCTTTTGCGGTGTGTTTGTTGAGATCCGATGAATTGTGGATTTATGATCAGATTATCTATGAATCTTATTTGAGTTTCTTCTGATCTCTCTTATGCATGATTTCATAATACTTGCTATTTTGAGAGAAGCCTCTAATGAACACTATGGCCCCCGGGTCTACTCCACACCATATTTTCAGCCTTACACTTTTTACTTCGTTGCACTTTCCGCCTTCATATCTCACTTTGCAATCAATCTTGAAGGGATTGAAAACCCCATTAAAGCGTTGGGTGCAAGCTCTTTGTGTTTGCTCGGGTACTCTGGACTTGACGAGATTCTCCTACTGGATTGGTACCTTGGTTCTCAAAGTGAGGGAAATACTTACTGCTCTTGTGCTGCATCACCCTTTCCTCTTCAAGGGAAAAACCAACGCAAGCCCAGTCTCTGTCAACGTGTCAATTTCTGGCGCTATTGTCTGTTGCCGTAGCAGAGCCCTCCCCACCTCCCCACCGGATACATACAATTTGTTTTAGAAAAAAATCTACAATATGTATGTCTAGGGAAAATTTGTAGCTAAATCTACAATATGTATGCCTAGGGAAAGTTTTGGTTTTAGTATGTCTAGGGAAAGTTTTGGTTTTAGTGTTGATGATGATGATGTTCGTCACTTGTAAATCAATTATGGGTGAATAAAAATGGCATGGATGCAACAAAATATAAGCAAACATTTCAAGTTAAAGTTCTTACTCATTTTATATGCAATCTTTGTATTTTGTATTTTCAGGGAAAACCATCACGTGTATTTTAAATGCCAGTGATATGATTTATAAGCAATCTTTGAATATTGAAACCAGAACTTTTATATATGGAATTTTTAATATTGAAAGTAGAGACCAGAATTTTATATGCAATCTTGAATATTGAAAGTAAAAACCAACGCAATCCCAGTCTCCGTCAACGTGTCAATTTCTGACGCTCTTGTCTATTGCCGTAGCAGAAGAATTTCTAGTGCCGTTGCCGGGGAGGATCAAGTCAAGAACTCATCCAAGTAGGTGTCGCAAACACATATCTTGCATTTACTTTGTTTGCCAGTTGCCTCTTGTTTTCCTCTCCCCCACTTCACCAATTTGTCTTTTTCGTTTGCCTTTTTTTCATTTGCCTTTTTCGTTCGCCCTTTTCTTTCGCTTTCTTTCTATTCGCTTGTGTGCTATGTGCCGTCAATATGCTTGCATCTTCGCTTGCTGAAAATCTATTGACATGGATCCTCATCCACTTGCTAATCTCTTTAAGAGATCCAATTATGTTGAACCAATTGCTAGTGAGTTGAGTGCACTTGACTTTCTCTATGGAGTTTTGCTTGAGATGCGTGAATCTGAAAATCGTGATGAGGAAATTTATGAAATGATTCACGAGGGCTCCTTGAATGAAAAGCATGATTGCAATGGTTTCACTATAAATCCTATTAGTGTGAATCATGCTAAAAATATGGAAAACCCTAAGCTTGGGGATTCTAGTGTTGCTATGTCCACTACTTGTTGCAATGATCATGATTGGGGTAATGATTTTTCTTATGATCTTGAAAATTTGTTTAAGCCTCATGATTAATATGATATTTGCAATATTATTGAAAGTGGGTTTGGAGAAGTCATGACTATAGTTGATGATAATCCCACTATTTTTGAAGAGTGTTGCTATCCCACAAACAACAGCGCCAGAAGTTGTCACGCTGACAGAGGCTGGGCTTGCGTTGGTTCTTCCCTTGAAGAGTAAAGGGTGATGCAGCACAGGAGCCCTAAGTATTTCCCTCAGTTTGAGAACCAAGGTATCGATCCAGAAGGAGGGTCTCATCAAGTCCAGAGTACCTGCACAAACACAAACAAGCTTGCAACCAACGCTTCAAAGGGGTTGTCAATCCCTTCAAGATTGTTTGCAAAGTGAGATCGGAAGGCGAAAAGTGCAACGAAGTAAAAAGTGTAAGGCTGAAAATATGGTGTGGAGTAGACCCTGGGGGCCATAGTGTTCACTAGAGGCTTCTCTCAAAATAGCAAGTATTACGGTGGGTGAACAAATTACCGTCGAGCAATTGATAGAACCGCGCAAAGTCATGACGATATCTAAGGCAATGATCAAGCATATAGGCATCACGTCCGAGACAAGTAGACCGATACTTTCTTCATCTACTACTATTACTCCACACATCGACCGCTATCCAGCATGCATCTAGTGTATTGAGTTCATGACGAACAGAGTAACGCTTTAAGCAAGATGACATGATGTAGAGGGATAATCTCAAACCAATGATGAAAACTCCATCTTTTTACCCTTGATGGCAACAACATGATGCGTGCCTCGCTACCCCTTCTGTCACTGGGTGAGGTCACCGCACGGTATGAACCCAAAACCAAGCACTTCTCCCATTGCAAGAATCATAGATCTAGTTGGCCAGACAAAACCCACAACTCGAAGAGAATTACAAGGATCTGAAATCATGCATAAGAGAGATCAGAAGAAACTCAAATAAGATTCATAGATAATCTGATCATAAATTCACAATTCATCGGATCTCGACAAACACACGACAAAAGAAGATTACATCGGATAGATCTCCATGAAGATCATGGAGAACTTTGTATTGAAGATCCAAGTGAGAGAAGAAGCCATCTAGTTACTAGCTATGGACCCGTAGGTTTATGGTGAACTACTCACGCATCATCGGAGAGGTCATGGTGTTGATGGAGAAGCCCTCCGTGTCCGAATCCCCCCTCCGTCAGGGCACCAAGACGTGCCCCATATGGGATCTTGCGGAGACAGAAGCTTGCGGCGGCGGAAAAGCGATTGCAACGATCTCCTGATTTTTTCTGGAATTTATGGGAATATATAGGCGAAAGACCTAGGTCAGGGGACGTCCAGGGGGCCCACAAGCCTGGATGGCGCGCACCCTGGCCGCGGGGTGGGGGCTTGTGGGCCCCCTGGGGCTCCCCTGCCTTGGCTCCCAAGTTCCCCGATCTTCTTCCGTTCCAAAAAAAAATCTTTTCGGGGATTTGCTTCTGTTTGGACTCCGTTTCAAAATCTCCTCTGAAAGGGGTAAAAAACATGGAAAAAACAGGAACTGGCACTTGGTACTGAGTTAATAAGTTAGTCCCAAAAAATATATAAAAGTCATGCAAAACATCCAAAGTTTGACAACATAATAGCATGAAACCATCAAAAATTATAGATACGTTGGAGACGTATCAAGCATCCCCAAGCTTAACTCCTGCTCGTCCTCGAGTAGGGAAGTGATAAAGAATGAATTTTTGATGTGGAATGCTACCTAGCATAGTTGCCCTTTGCAACTTCTTTCACGTGACATGAATGTTCAGATCCGTAAGATTCAAAACAATAGTTTGCTATTGACATGAAAACAGTAATACTTCAAGCAAACTAGCAAAGTAATCATGAACTTTCAAAATAACAAGGCCAAAGAAAGTTATCCCTACAAAATCATATAGTCTGGCTATGCTCCATCATCCTCACACAACTAATGTAAATCATGCACAACCCCGGAATTGGCCAAGTAATAGTTTTCGCACTCTTACTTTCTCACACTTTTTATAACTATCACGCAGTACATGAGCGCGAGCCATGGATATAGCACTATAGGTGGAATAGAGTGTGGTGGTGGTTGTGAGACAAAAAGGAGGAGATGGTCACATTGACTCGGCGTATCAATAGGCTATGGAGATGCCCATTAATAGATATCAATGTGAATGAGTAGGGATTGCCATACAAGAGATGCACTAGAGCTATAACTATGTGAAAGCTCAAGAGGAAAACTTGTGGGTGTGCATCCAACTTGCTTGCTCACGAAGACCTAGGGCAATTTTGAGGAAGCCCATCATTGGAATATACAAGCCAAGTTATATAATGAAGATTCCCACTAGCATATGGTAGTGACAAAGCAAGAAGCTCTCAATCATGAAGAACGTGGTGCTAACTGATACGTCTCCGTCGTATCTATAATGTTTGATTGTTTCATGCCAATCTTCTACAACTTTCATATACTTTTGGCAACTTTTTATACTATTTTTGGGACTAATATATTGATCCAGTGCCCAGTGCCAGTTCCTGTTTGTTGCATTTTTTTGTTTCGCAGAATATCCATACCAAACGAAGTTCAAACGTAATAAAAACTTACGCGGATTTTTTTGGAATATTTATGATTTTTGGGATGAAGAATCAACGCGAGGCGATGCACAGAGGGCCCACAAGCCATATAGCCGCCACGAGGAGGTACGGCGGCGGCTGGCAGACTTCTGGCCACCCCTTAAGGCGGTTGGAGCCCTTCTTTGGCCGCAAGAAATATAATATCCGGAACAAAATCATGTTAAAATTTCAGCCTAATCGGAGTTACGGATCTCCGGGAATTTAAGAAACGGTGAAACACGGAATCTGGGAGCGCAGAAACAAAAGGACACACAGAGAGAGAGATCCAATCTATGAGGGGCTCTCGCCCCTCCGCCGCCATGGAGACCATGGACCATAGGGGATACCCTTCTCCCATCTAGGGAGGAGGTCAAGGAATAAGAATAAGGAGGGGGCTCTCTCCCCCTCTCTCCCGGCGGCGCCGGAACGCCGCCCCGGACATCATCGTGTGTCGGCGATCTACACCAACACCTCCGTCATCTTCACCAACATCTCCATCATCTTTCCCCATCTATATTCAGCGGTTCACTCTCCAGCAACCCACTGTACCCTCTACTTGAACATGTTGATTTATGCTACATATTCTTATCCAATGATGTGTTGCTATCCTATGATGTCTGAGTAGATTATCGTTGTCCTATCGGTGATTGATGAATTGCTATGATTGGTTTAATTTGCTTGTGGTTATGTTGCTGTCCTTTGGTACCCATCATATGATCGCGCGCGTGGATCACACCATAGGGTTAGTTGTATGTTGATAGGACTATGTATTGGCAGGCTAGAGTGACAGAAGCTTCAAACCTAGCATAGAAATTGATGCATATGGGATTGAAGGGGGACCAATATATCTTATTGCTATGGTTGGGTTTTACCTTAATGAACGTTAGTAGTTGCGGACTCTTGCTAATAGTTCCAATCATAAGTGCATAGAATTCCAAGTAAGGGATGACATGCTAACAGAGGCCTCTCCCACATGATACTTGCTATCGATCTACTAACATAGTCAATTGCTTAGGGACAATTCCACAACTCCTACCACCACTTTTCCACACTCGTTAGACACTCGTAGTTGTTTCTTTATCTAACGAGCCCCTAGTTTTATTTACGTGTTCTTTCTTTTCTTGCAAGCCTTTCCTATCACTCCTTCAAAGTACTTCTAGTTTCATACTTGTTCTAGGTAAAGCGAACGTAAAGTGTGCGTAGAGTTGTATCGGTGGTCGATAGAACTTGAGGGAATATTTGTCTTGCCTTTAGCTCCTCGTTGGGTTCGACACTCTTACTTATCGAGAAAGTCTACAATTGATCCCCTATACTTGTGGGTTATCAAGACCTTTTTCTGGTGCCGTTGCCGGGGAGCAATAGCGTGGGGTGAATATTCTCGTGTGTGCTTGTTTGCTTTATCACTAAGTAGATTTATTTGCTGTTCTAAGTTGTTCTCTATCCATAGTTATGGATATGGAACATGAAATACAAAAAAAGGTGTACTTGCTACTCATGGAGATGGGGAACCTCCTAAGACCCTCGAGGCTCATTATGTGGAAAATATTATGTACATCTTTAATAATCCTGAGAAAGCCCCATTCAATTATATAATGGGATACACTTTAGATCAATGTGAATACTCTAGGGATTATCGCTTGACTCAAAAGGGAAACTTTTATGGGATCAAATCCATTTGTTGAAATGGTATGCTTGGGAACTATGCAACAGATATGGTGTTACTTGTTGCTCTAGGATGAAGGCTCCACACCTTCCCTTTTCTTGTGAATTTAATGATCATAGAACCTTGGCTTCTTATGCTAATGGTGTATATGATTACTATGATGTGGAGCAAATAGAAGAGTTTGTTGCTTTTATGGGTGCTTATGAAATTGAGGCTCTGTTTAAAAGGTATGATGATAATGATGATGCTCCTTACCGATCTGAAAATTTGGCTATGCTTCGTTATTGTTATACTAATTATGAATATAATGCCCATATTGAACGATTTAAGGAGAAATCCTATGCTGCCCAAGAAGATTCTATTATTTTGCAGGAAACTATGGAAGAAGAAAATGCTGAAATTGTGGGCTCATTAGATGAAAAAGATGACGAGGAGAGTGAAGAACAAAAGGAGGAAGAACGGACTAGCTACCCGTGTCCACCTTCTAGTGAGAGTAACTCTTCTACTCATACATTATTTAATTTCCCTTCGTTCTTACCGAAAGATGAATGCTATGATCCCTTGGATTCGTTTGACATATCCTTTTTTGATGAACCTGATGCTTGCTACGCTTATGGCCATGATGCCAATATGAATGATGCTTATGAAGATGACCTAGCTATAGTTCCTTATGTTACACATGATGATTTTGATGAATATAATATGTATGTGCTTGCTGCTCCTACTTGCAATTATTATGAGAGAGGAATACATCTCCACCTCTCTATGTTTCTAATACGATAAAATTGCAAGAAACTGCTTATGCTATGTATTGGCCTTTAGTTGGTGTGCATGAATTGTTCTTTTATGACATGCCAATGCATAGGAAGAGAGTTAGACTTCGTCATTGCTTGATATATGTTACCTTGTGCTCACTACTAAATTTCAAATCATTGCTAATTAAAATTGGCTTTGATATACCTTGGGATCCGGGTGGGTCCATTACTTGAGCACTTTATGCCTAGCTTAATGGCTTTAAAGAAAGCGCTGACCGGGAGACAACCCGGAAGTTTTAGAGAGTCATTTATTTCTGTTGATTGCTTTTATTTAGTTTAAAAACAAAAAATATAGAGGGGAACTTAAAACTTTTTCAAAAAGAGAAGCGATTGAAAGGTGATGCATTACGGAAGTGAGGGTCGACCTTGAACACTTGTGTTCATGCTCATGGAAACAATGTAGAATTTTTCATGGAAGTTTCTCACAAAAATAATTATCCCCTTGTACAATTCTTTTGTGTTTCTAAAAATAATGTGCCAAGTAAAGCCTTTATGATTAGTTTGGGTGATAGTGGTTTGATCATGCTGAAAAAGAAAAAAACTCTATGCTCACGAAATTATTTTTAATTCCTGTCCAGAAAGAGCTTTTGAGTTGATTCTTTTTGCTGCTGATTGATATGCAAATTTTCCAGACGTTCGTAATTTTTCAGATTTTTTGAGATATCAGAAGTATACAGATTGCTACAGACTGTTCTGTTTTGACAGATTTTGTTTTCTATGCATTGTTCTCTTATTTTGATGAATCTATGGGTAGTATCGGGGGGTATAAACCATGGTGAAGTTGGATTACCGTAGATATAATTCTAATATGAATTTAGAATGAGTTCACAACAGTACTTGAAGTGGTGATTTATTTTATTATACGAACGGATCTCACGAAGTTTTGTTGAGTTTTGTGTGATTGAAGTTTTCAAGTTTTGGGTGAGAGCACGATGGATGAAGGAATAAGGAGAGGCAAGAGCCAAAGCTTGGGGATGCCCGAGACACACCAAGGTAATATTCAAGGAAGACTCAAGCGTCTAAGCTTGGGGATGCCCCGGAAGGCATCCCCTCTTTCGTCTACAATCTATCGGTAATTTTACTCGGAGCTATATTTTAATTCGTCACATGATATGTGCAAATGCTTGGAGCGTCTTTTGTGTTTATTTTTCCTTTTTATTTTATGCACCATGCTGGTATGAGATAGTCCTTGGTTGGCTTTATAGAATGCTTCATGTGCTTCACTTATATCATTTGAAGTTTGGATTGCCTGTTTCCCTACACATAGAAAACCGCCATTTGTAAAATGCTCTTTTGCTTCACTTATATTTGTTTGAGCGGGGCATATATTTTGTAGAAAGAATTAAACTCTCATGCTTCACTTATACCTATTTAGAGCGGGGCAACTTTTTATACTATTTTTGGGACTAACATATTGATCCAGTGCCCAGTGCGAGTTCCTGTTTGTTGCATGTTTTTTGTTTCGCAGAATATCCATACCAAACGAAGTCCAAACGTAATAAAAACTTACGGGTATTCTTTTGGAATATTTATGATTTTTGGCAAGTAGAATCAACGCGAGGCAATGCACGGAGGGCCCACAAGCCCTGTAACCGCCACCAGGTGGTACGGCGGCGGATGGCAGGCTTGTGGCCACCCCTTAAGGCGGTTGGAGCCCTTCTTTCGCCACAAGAAAGATAATATCTGGAAGAAAATCGTGTAAACATTTCAGCCCAATCGGAGTTACGGATCTCCGGGAATTTAAGAAACGGTGAAACGCAGAATCTGGGAGCACAGAAACAGAAGGACACAGAGAGAGAGATCCAATCTAGGAGGGGCTCTCGCCCCTCCGCCGCCATGGAGACCATGGATCAGAGGGGATACCCTTCTCCCATCTAGTGAGGAGGTCAAGGAAGAAGAAGAAGGAGGGGGGCTCTCTCCCCCTCTCTCCCGGCGGCGCCGGAACGTCGCTCGGGACATCATCGTGTCACGACGATCTACACCAACACCTCCGTCATCTTCACCAACATCTCCATCATCTTCCCCCATCTATATTCAGCGGTTCACTCTCCCGCAACCCGCTGTACCCTCTACTTGAACATGGTGCTTTATGCTACATATTATTATCCAATGATGTGTTGCTATCCTATGATGTCTGAGTAGATTATCGTTGTCCTATTGGTGATTGATGAATTGCTATGATTGGTTTAATTTGCTTGTGGTTATGTTGTTGTCCTTTGGTGCCCATCATATGATCGCGCGAGTGGATCACACCATAGGGTTAGTTGTATGTTGATAGGACTATGTATTGGCAGGCTAGAGTGACAGAAGCTTCAAACCTAGCATAGAAATTGATGCATATGGGATTGAAGGGGGACCAATATATCTTATTGCTATGGTTGGGTTTTACCTTAATGAACGTTAGTAGTTGCGGACGCTTGCTAATAGTTCCAATCATAAGTGCATGGAATTCCAAGTAAGGGATGACATGCTAGCAGAGGCCTCTCCCACATGATACTTGCTATCGATCTACTAACGTAGTCAATTGCTTAGGGACAATTCCACAACTCCTACCACCACTTTTACACACTCGTTAGACACTCGTAGTTGTTTCTTTATCTAACGAGCCCCTAGTTTTATTTACGTGTTCTTTCTTTTCTTGCAAGCCTTTCCTATCACTCTTTCAAAGTACTTCTAGTTTCATGCTTGTTATAGGTAAAGCGAACGTAAAGTGTGCGTAGAGTTGTATCGGTGGTCGATAGAACTTGAGGGAATATTTGTCCTGTCTTTAGCTCCTCGTTGGGTTCGACACTCTTACTTATCGAGAAAGGCTGCAATTGATCCCCTATACTTGTGGGTTATCACTGACATGAAGCACAAGTATGGAAAAAGATAGTAGCATTGTCCCTTCTCTCTTTTTCTCTTTTTTTTCATTTGGGCTCTTAGGCCTCTTTTTTCTTTTCTTTTCTTTTCTCTTTTTTTTTGTTTTTGGGCTCTTTGGGCTCTTTTTTTTATTTCCTCACATGGGACAATGCTCTAATAATGATGATCATCACACTTTTATTTACTCACAGCTCAAAGATCACAATGATGATGACTCCATAGGAAATGCCTCCGGCAGTGTACCGGGATGTGAAATGATCTAGCATGGCGTATGACGTTGAAACATCTCTCTAGCTATCTTACGATCATGCAATGGAAATATGAGAGTGACGTCACAAGTCATGAGACGGAACGGTGGGAGTTGCATGGTAATATATCTCGGAATGGCTATGAAAATACCATAGTAGGTAGGTATGGTGGCTGTTTTGAGGAAGGAATTTGGTGGGTTTGTGCACCGGCGGGAATTGCGCGGCACTAGAGAGGCTAGCAATGGTGGAAGGTGAAAGTGCATCTATACCATGGGCTCACATTAGTCATGAAGAACCACATACTTATTGCGAAAGCTTTTATTAGTAATCGAAACAAAGTGCTAAACGCATACTCCGAGGGGAAGGGTTGGTAGGTGTAAACCATTGCGCGATCCCAACCTCAACACAAAGGATGACAATCAATAGATCAATTATGCTCCGACTTCCTAACATAGCGGTTCACCATACGTGCATGCTACGGGAATCAGTAACTTCAACACAAGTATCTCTAGATTCACAACACCCTACTAACATAACTCTCAATATTACCGAATCCACGTCTCAAAACTAATTGAGAGGAATCGAAACTTCTCTTTCTACTCAATGCACATGAAGATGGAGGTTTTTGCATCCCCTTTGGGTACCTAGCACATTTGGGACTGCTTTCATAGCATAAGCCAACTACCAAGTCAAGCACCGCCGTGCTCTAAAGATATAAGTGAAGCACAAGAGCAAAAGTATCTAGCTCAAAGGATATAAGTGAAGCACTAGAGCAAAAGTATCTAGCTCAAAAGATATAAGTGAAGCACTATGAGCATTCTAGCAAAATCACGATGAGTGCATGTCTCTCTCTCAAAAAGGTGTGCAACAAGGATGATTGTGACACAACAAAAATAGAAGACTCCTAAGATACAAGACGCTCCAAGCAAAACACATATCATGTGGTGAATAAAAATATAGCTCCAAGTAATGTTACCGATGGATTGAAGACGAAAGAGGGGATGCCTTCACGGGCATCCCCAAGCTTAGGCTTTTTGGTGTCCTTGAATTTGGCTTGCAATGCCTTGGGCATCCCCAAGCTTGATCTCTTTCCACTCCTTATCACTTTGTCCATGAGAACATCACCCAAAACTTGAAAACTTCACAACACAAAACTTAAACAGAAACTTGTGATAACATTAGTACAAGAAAACAAACTACCACTTCTTTTGGTACTCTAGAAAACTTGAATTACATCTATATTGATGATGGGCTACTGTGTTCTCACTTTTCCAGTGCTAGTACCCCCCCCCCCCCCCGCCCCGATACTAACCATAGTTTTATCAAAACAAGCAACCAACTCAACAAAAACAGAATCTGTCAAAAACAGACCAGTCTGTAGCAATCTGTATACTTCGTATACTTATGGTACCTCAAAAAATCTGAAACATTACGAAGGCCTGGGGGAAAAGCATATAAATCAGTATAAAAAAGAATCAACTCAAAATCTCTTTCTGAATAAAAATGAAAAATCATCTCGTGAGCAAAAAGTTTCTATCTTTTTCCAGCAGGATCAAGCAACCATTACCAAGACTAGTCATAAAGGTTTTGCTTGGCTCAAACACAAAAAGAAACATAAAAAACACAATAACAACAGTATTATGGAAGTGTGGACGCAACAAAACAAGAAAGAAAATGATAAATTCATTGGGTTGCCTCCCAACAAGCGCTATTGTTCAACGCCCTTAGCTAGGCATATAAGCGATAGAATCACGTATCGTCGTCTTTGGTGCTCAAACCATAAGTGGCCCTCATCATGGATTCATAAGGCAATCTTATTTTCTTTCTAGGAAAGTGTTCCATGCCCTTCCTTAAAGGAAATTCAAATCTAATATTCCCTTCCTTCATATCGATGATAGCACCGATAGTCCTTAGGAAAGGTCTACCAAGAATAATAGGGCAAGTAGGATTGCAATCAATGTCAAGCACAATGAAATCCACGGGTACATAGTTCCTATTTGCAATAATAAGAACATCATTGATCCTTCCCATGGGTTTCTTGACAGTAGAATCAGCAAGATGAAAATTAAGAGAACACTCTTCAATCTCATTAAAACCCAGAACATCACATAAAGACTTTGGAATCGCAGAAACACTAGCACCCAAATCACACAAAGCATTTCACTCATAGTTTTTGATTTTGATTTTGATGGTAGGTTCCCACTCATCATGAAGCTTTCTAGGGATAGAGACTACCAATTCAAGTTTCTCTCAAGAGATTTTATCATAGCTTCGACGATATGATCGGTAAAGGCCTTGTTTTGGCTATAAGCGTGTGGAGAGTTCAACATGGATTGCATCAAAGAAATGCATTCAATCAAGGAGCAACTATCATAATTGAATTCCTTGAAATCCATGGTAGTAATTTCATTACTACTCAAAGTTTTAACATCTTCTACTCCACTTTTAATGCTTTTAGCATCAAGATAGATGGACTCCGAATCATTGGGGCACTTTTCAACCAAAGTGGATTCATATCCAGCCCCATAATCATTAGGTTTGACACAAGAAAACAAAGATTCAATGGGAGTCACACCAAGCACTTTAAGATCTTCGTGATTCTCATCACGAGAACACGCCTTTTTAAGCCATTCATGTCTAGCACGAATTTGGGCGGTTCTTTCTTGGCTCTCAATCATGGAAACACGCATGGCTTTCAAAGTTTCATCCATGTTGATTTTGGGAGGAGCACATCTAACTTTCAAAGCATCAACATCACAAGAAATCCTATCCACGCTCTTAGCCAAATCGTCAATTTTCAGTAGTTTTTTCCTCTATGGACGCATTGAAAATCTTTTGAGAGTTGATGAACTCTTTGATATTACTCTCTAGATCAGAGGGTAATCTATTGTAATTTCCATGAGTATTGTTGTAGGAGTTGCCAAATTTATTTAGAGGACTTAGTAGGAAAAGGTCTAGGAACATAGTTTCCTCTAAAGGCATTGTTGTTGCCAAAGTTATTCCTACCAACAAAATTAACGTCCAAGCTAGCGTTGCTACTCTCAATCAAGGAAGACAAGGGCATATCATTAGGATCTAAAGGAGCACTTCTACTAGCAACCAAATTCATTAACTCGTCCATCTTAGCACTCAACGAGTTAATTTCTTCTATAGCGAGTACCTTCTTACTAGTAGGTGACCTTTTAGTGTGCCACTGAGAGTAGTTCATCATGATGTTGTCTAAGAGCTTTGTGGCTTCTCCTAACATGATTTCCATGAACGTTCCACCTGAGGTGGAGTCCAAGATATTTCTAGAAGCGAAATTCAAGCCAGCGTAAAACATTTGAATAATCATCCAAAGATTCAAGCCATGAGCGGGACAATTTCTAATCATTAATTCCATTCTCTCCCAACCTTGTGCAACATGTTCATGATCAAGTTGCTTGAAATTCATGATATCATTACGTAGAGAGATGATCTTAGCCGGCAGAAAATACCTGGATATATAAGCATCTTTGCACTTATCCCAAGAATCGATACTATTTTTGGGCAAAGAAGAAAACCAAGTTTTTGCGCGATCTCGCAACAAGAAAGGAAAAAAGCTTCAATTTAATCACGTCATTATCCACATCTTTTTTCTTTTGCATATTGCAAAGCTCAATGAAGGTATTGAGATGGGATGCGGCATCTTCACTAGGAAGGCCAGAGAATTGCTCTTTCATAACAAGATTCAGCAAAGCGGCATTGATTTCGTATGACTCCGCACTAGTGGCGGGAGCAATCGGAGTACTAATAAAATCATTATTATTAGTATTCGAGAAGTCACAAAGTTTGGTGTTTTCGTTCATGGTGACTTCAGCAGGCAAGCAAGCACACAAAGCAAACAAAAATCAGGCGAGAAAAAGGGCGAAAGAAAAGGCGAATGAAAAAGGCAAATTGGTCAAGTGGGGGAGAGGAAAACGAGACGCACTAGCAAACAAAGTAAATGCAAGAGATGAGTTTGCGACACCTACTTGGATGAGTTCTTGACTTGATCTTCCTCCCCGGCAACGGCGCCAGAAATTCTTCTACTATCCCACAGACAACAGTGCCAGAAGTTGACACGTTGACACAGGCTGGGCTTGCGTTGGTTCTTCCCTTGAAGAGGAAAGGGTGATGGAAAACAGGAGCAGTAAGTATTTCCCTCAGTTTGAGAACCAAGGTATCGATCCAGAAGGAGGGTCTCGTCAAGTCCAGAGTACCTGCGCAAACACAAACAAGCTTGCACCCAACGCTTCAAAGGGGTTGTCAATCCCTTCAAGATTGTTTGCAAAGTAAGATCTGAAGGCGGAAGGTGCAACGAAGTAAAACAGTGTAAGGCTGAAAATATGGTGTGGAGTAGACCCTGGGGGCCATAGTGTTCACTAGAGGCTTCTCTCAAAATAGCAAGTATTACGGTGGGTGAACAAATTACTGTTGAGCAATTGATATAACCGCGCAAAGTCATGACGATATCTAAGGCAATGATCATGCATATAGGCATCACGTCCGAGACAAGTAGACCGATATTTTCTGCATCTACTACTATTACTCCACACATCGACCGCTATCCAGCATGCATCTAGTGTATTGAGTTCATGACGAACAGAGTAACGCTTTAAGCAAATGACATGATGTAGAGGGATAATCTCAAACCAATGATGAAACCCCCATCTTTTTACCCTTGATGGCAACAACACGATGCGTGCCTCGCTACCCCTTCTGCCACTGGGTGAGGTCACCGCATGGTATGAACCCAAAACCAAGCACTTCTCCCATTGCAATAATCATAGATCTAGTTGGCCAGACAAAACTCACAACTCGAAGAGAATTACAAGGATATGAAATCATGCATAAGAGAGATCAGAAGAAACTCAAATAAGATTCATCGATAATCTGATCATAGATCCACAATTCATCGGATCTCGACGAACACACCGCAAAAGAAGATTGCATCGGATAGATCTCCATGAAGATCATGGAGAACTTTGTATTGAAGATCCAAGAGAGAGAAGAAGCCATCTAGTTACTAGCTATGGACCCGTAGGTCTATGGTGAACTACTCACGCATCATCGGAGAGGTCATGGTGTTGATGGAGAAGCCCTCCATGTCTGAATCCCCCCTCCGGCAGGGCACCAGGACGTGCCCCAGATGGGATCTTGCGAAGACATAAGCTTGCGGCGGCGGAAAAGCGATTGCGATGATCTCATGATTTTTTTTGGAATTTATGGGAATATATAGGCGAAAGACCTAGGTCAGGGGACGTCCAGGGGGGCCCACAAGCCTGGATGGCGCGACCCCCTTGGCCGCGAGGTGGGGGCATGTGGGCCCCCTGGGGCTCCCCTGCCTTAGCTCCCAAATTCCCCGATCTTCTTCCGTTCCAAAAAAACTTTTCGGGGATTTTCTTCCGTTTGGACTCCGTTTCAAAATCTCCTATGAAAGGGGTCAAAAACATGGAAAAAACAGGAACTGGCACTTGGCACTGAGTTAATAAGTTAGTCCCAAAAAATATATAAAAGGCACGCAAAACATCCAAAGTTTGACAAGATAATAGCATGAAACCATCAAAAATTATAGATATGTTGGAGACGTTTCAAGCGTCAACTTTGCATGCATGTGGATCATGAAAAGAATATCCTATGTGATAGTTAAATTGTTGAATTCAAATATGATCCCACATGTAATTATTATGAGAGAGGAAAATATGGTGGTAGAAACTTTCATATCACTAAATCACCTCTCGTTATGTTGAGATTGCTATTGTCTCTTTCTTCTTCCTTGCATATTTTAACTATTGGTTGTCTTGCCAATTTGTTTTCTTATAAAATGCCTATGCATAGGAAGTATGTTAGACTTAGATGTGATTTTCACACGCTTTATGATGCTCTTGTTGTGCTTCAATTCTTGTTCTTTGTGTGAGCATCATTGAATTATCAATGCCTAGCTAAGGGCGTTAAACAATAGCGCTTGTTGGGAAGCAACCCAATGAATTTATCTTTTTCTTTATGTTTTGTTGCGTCCACACCATCATAATTCTGTTGTGATTGTGTTTTTTGTGTTTCTTTTTGTGTTTGAGCCAAGCAAAACCTTTATGACTAGTCTTGGTGATGGTTGTTTGATCCTGCTGGAAAAAGACAGAAACTTTTCGCTCACGAGATGATTTTTCATTTTTATTCACAAAGATATTTTGAGTTGATTCTTATTGCTGCTGGTTTATATGCCTTTTGCCCACGAAGTCGTAATTTTTCAGAATTTTTGAGGTAACAGAAGTATACAAAGTATACAGATTGCTACAGAGTGGTCTGTTTTTGACAGATTCTGTTTTTGTTGAGTTGGTTGCTTGTTTTGATGAAACTATGGTTAGTATCGGGGGGTACTAGCCATGCAAAAGTGAGAATACAGTAGCCCAACACCAATATAGATAGAATTCAAGTTTGCTACAGTACCAAAAGAGGTGGTAGTTTGTTTTCTTGTGCTAATGTTATCACGAGTTTCTGTTTAAAGTTTTGTGTTGTGAAGTTTTCAAGTTTTGGGTGATGTTCTCATGGAGAAAGAGATAAGGAGTGGAAAGAGCTCAAGCTTGGGGATGCCCAATTCATCCCAAGCGAAATTCAAGGACACCAAAAAGCCTAAGCTTGGGGATGCCCCGGGAAGGCATCCCCTCTTTCGTCTTCAATCCATCGGTAACATTACTTGGAGCTATATTTTTATTCACCACATGATATTTGTTTTGTTTGGAGAGTCTTGTATCTTAGGAGTCTTTTTTTGTGTGTCACAATCATCCTTGCTGCACACCTTTTTGAGAAAGAGAGACATGCACTCGTCGTGGTTTTGCTACAATGCTCATAGTGCTTCACTTATATCTTTTGAGCTAGATACTTTTGCTCTATGTGCTTCACTTATATGTTTTAGAGCACGGTGGTGCGTGACTTGGCAGTTGGCTTATGCTATGAAAGTAGTCCCAAAGGTGATAGGTACCCAAAGAGGATACAAAAACCTCCATCTTCATGTGCATTGAGTAGAAAGAGAAGTTTTGATTCCTCTCAATTAGTTTTTAGATGTGGATTCGGTAATATTAAGAGCTATGTTAGTAGGGTGTTGTGAATCTAGAAATACTTGTGTTGAAGTTAGTGATTCCCGTAGCATGCACGTATGGTGAACCGCTATGTTAGGAAGTTGGAGCATAATTGATCTATTGATTGTCATCCTTTGTGTTGAGGTCGGGATCGCGCGATGGTTAACACCTACCAACCCTTCTCCTCGGAGTATGCGTTTAGCACTTTGTTTTGATTACTAATAAAAACTTTCACAATAAGTATGTGAGTTCTTCATGACTACTGCGAGTCCATGGTATAGATGCACTTTCACCTTCCACCATTGCTAGCCTCTCTAGTGCCGCGCAATTCTCGCCGGTGCACAAACCCATCATATGCCTTCCTCAAAACAGCCACCATACCTACCTACTATGGAATTTTCATAGCCATTCCGAGATATATTGCCATGCAACTCCCACCATTCTGTCTCATGACTTGTGTCGTCACTCTCATATTGCCATCGCATGATCGTAAGATAGCTAGCGAGATGTTTCAACGTCATACGCCATGCTAGATCGTTGCACATCCCGGTACACTGCCGGAGGCATTTCCTATAGAGTCATCATCATTTTGAGCTTTGAGCTGTGAGTAAATAAAAGTGTGATGATCATCATTATTAGAGCATTGTCCTATGTGAGGAAATAAAAAAAAGAGGCCAAAGAGCCCAAATTAAAAAAAAGAGAAAAGAGAAAAAAGAGGCCCAAGTGCCCAAATAAAAAAATAAAAAAAAAGAGAGAAAAAGAGAGAAGGGACAATGCTACTATCTTTTTCAACACTTGTGCTTCGTAATAGCACCATGTTCTTCATGATTGAGAGCTTCTTGCTTTTTCACTACCTAGTGGTAATCTTCATTATATAACATGGCTTGTATATTCCAATGATGGGCTTCCTCAAATTGCCCTAGGTCTTCGTGAGCAAGCAAGTTGGATGCACACCCACTAGTTTTCCTTTTGAGCTTTCACATACTTATAGCTCTAGTGCATTTCTTGTATGGCAATCCCTACTCATTCACATTGATATTATTAATGGTCATCTCCATAGCCCTTTGATACGCCGAGTCAATGTGACCATCTCCTCCTTTTTTGTCTCACAACCACCACCGCACTCTATTCCACCTATAGTGCTATATCCATGGCTCGCACTCATGTATTGCATGATAGTTATAAAAAGTTTGAGAAAGTAAGAGTGCGAAAACAATTACTTGGCCAATACCGGGGTTGTGCCTCATTTACATTAGTTGTGTGAGGATGATGGAACATAGCCAGACTATATGATTTTGTAGGGATAACTTTCCTTGGCCTTGTTATTTTGAAAGTTCATGATTACTTTGCTAGTTTGCTTGAAGTATTATTGTTTTCATGTCAATAGAAAACTATTGTTTCGAATCTTACGGATCTGAACATTCATGTCACTCAAAAGAAGTTGCAAAGGACAACTATGCTAGGTAGCATTCCACATCAAAAATTCATTCTTTATCACTTCCCTACTTGAGGACGAGCAGGAGTTAAGCTTGGGGATGCTTGATACGTCTCCAACGTATCTATAATTTTTGATGGTTTTTAATGCTATTATCTTGTCGAACTTTGGATGTTATGCATGCCTTTTATATTTTTTTGGGACTAACTTATTAACTCAGTGCCAGGAGCCAGTTCCTGTTTTTCCATGTTTTTGACCCCTTTCAGAGGAGGATTTTGAACGGAGTCCAAACGGAATAAAACTGCCAAAAAGATTTTTTCCGGAACAGAAAAAGCTCGGGGAGCCGGAGAATCAGGGCAGGGGGCCACCAGGGACCCCACAAGCCCTCATGGCGCGGCCAGGGGGGCCCGTGACCCCCTGGCTTGTGGGCTCCCTGAGGCTCCGTTGACGTAGGTTTTGCGCCTATATATTCCCTAAAAATCCATAAAAAATCAGGAGATCATCGAAAGTACTTTTCCGCCGCCGCAAGTTTGTGTTTCCGCAAGATCCCATCTGGGGCATGTTCTGGTGCCCTGCCGGAGGGGGGATTCGGATACGGAGGGCTTCTTCATCAACACCATGACCTCTCCTATGATGCGTGAGTAGTTCACCATAGACCTACGGGTCCATAGCTAGTAACTAGATGGCTTCTTCTCTCTCTTGGATCTTCAATACAAAGTTCTCCTTGATCTTCATGGAGATCTATCCAATGTAATCTTCTTTTGCGGTGTGTTTGTCGAGATCCGATGAAATGTGGATTTATGATTAGATTATCTATGAATCTTATTTGAGTTTCTTCTGATCTCTCTTATGCATGATTTCATATCCTTGTAATTCTCTTCGAGTTGTGGGTTTTGTTTAGGCAACTAGATCTATGATTCTTGCAATGGGAGAAGTGATTGGTTTTGGGTTCATACCGTGTGGTGACCTCACCCAGTGACACAAGGGGTAGTGAGGCACGCATCATGTTGTTGCCATCAAGGGTAAAAAGATGGGGTTTTCAACATTGGTTTGAGATTACCCCCCCCCCCCTACATCATGTCATCTTGCTTAAGGCGTTACTATGTTCATCATGAACTCAATACACTAGATGCATGCTGGATACCGGTCGATGTGTGGAGTAATAGTAGTAGATGCAGAAAGTATAGGTCTACTTGTCTCGGACGTGATGCCTATATGTATGATCATTGCCTTAGATATCGTCATGACTTTGCGCGGTTCTATCAATTGCTCGACAGTAATTTGTTGACCCACCGTAATACTTGCTATTTTGAGAGAAGCCTCTAGTGAACACTATGGCCCCCGGGTCTACTCCACACCATATTTTCAGCCTTACACTTTTTACTTCGTTGCACTTTCCGCCTTCAGATCTCACTTTGCAATCAATCTTGAAGGGATTGACAACCCCTTTAAAGCGTTGGGTGCAAGCTCTTTGTGTTTGCGCATGTACTCTCGACTTGACGAGATTCTCCTACTCGATTGATACCTTGGTTCTCAAACTGAGGGAAATACTTACTGCTCTTGTGCTGCATCACCCTTTCCGCTTCAAGGGAAAAACCAACGCAAGCCCAGTCTCCGTCAACGTGTCAATTTCTGGCGTTGTTGTTTGTTGCCATAGCAGAGCCCTCCCCACCTCCCCACCGGATACATACAATTTGTTTTAGAAAAAAAACTACAATATGTATGTCTAGGGAAAATTTGTAGCTAAATCTACAATATGTATGCCTAGGGAAAGTTTTGGTTTTAGTATGTCTAGGGAAAGTTTTGGTTTTAGTGTTGATGATGATGATGTTTGTCACTTGTAAATCAATTATGGGTGAATAAAAAGGGCATGGATGCAACAAAATATAAGGAAACATTTCAAGTTAAAGTTCTTACTCATTTTATATGCAATCTTTGTATTTTGTATTTTCAGGGAAAACCATCACGTGTATTTTAAATGCGAGTGATATGATTTATATGCAATCTTTGAATATTGAAACCAGATTTTTTTTATATGCAATTTTGAATATTGAAAGTAGAAACCAGAATTTTATATGCAATCTTTGAATATATGCAATCTTACTCATTTTATATGCAATCTTTGAATATTGAAAGTAGAAACCAGAATATTTTTGTATGGACATTTATGCATCTTCATGATAAGAATATAGCCCATCTGTTGTACTTGTTCACTCTTGTTATATCCGAGTGGCCTATGTTTTGCCGGAATGTTGATTCATTTCCGTTCCGGCAAACTTCAGACGCTCCATATGTTCACTTTTTAGCAAAGGTCATGCCAAAAAATTCCGTGAATTTCGGCATGACTAGTGCTAGAAACTAAGTGATGCATGCTCGGAAAAAATCGACGATGTCCAGGTACACATTCTTCTTACATTTGTCCAAATATATACTTTCAGTCTCATTTGAACAGTGCGTGTATGTGTGGTATCCCTTGTTTGTCTGTCCTGAAAGGTTACTAAGAGCAGGGCAATCATTGATGGTTACAAACAACAACGCTCGTAGGTCAAATTCTTGTTGTTTGTGCTCATGCTACACACGTACACCTTTTTTATACTACAACTGTAAAAGTTCTTCAACTAATGGCCTTAGGTACACATCAATGTCGTTGCCGGGTTGCTTAGGGCCTTGGCCGACATCATAATGAACTTCTGCTTCATGCACATCATGCTCTTCTTCTTCATTGTCTTTCATCATAACCCCTCTTTCTCTGTGATTGATCCAAACATTATAGTGTGGCATGAAACCCTTCTCAAGCGGGTGCAAGTGAAGGATTTTCGAGGAAGAGTAATCCTTCATATTCCCACAGATAGTACATGGACAATAAGTAAGACCATTTTGCTTGTTTGCCTCAGTCACCTCGAGAAAATTATGCAGGCCATCAATGAAATCGAAGGTGTGTCGGTCACCAAACATCCATTGTCGGTTCATTTGCTTGCATTATATAATTAATTATATAAACAACATACACATAAAATTGTGCATCTTCAGCAAATAAACTCACACATACATCCCTCCACTAAAACCCGCAAACCGCACTACTTCTAGAGCATTTGAAATGAACTAAATTAGTAGTGGGAGATGAGGATGAAGTTGCTAACCTTTTTAGAACACTTGTGTAGTTGGTGCACCGCCAAACCAAGACAAATCTTGGGGAAACTGAAGCTTGGAGGTCGAGCTTGGAGAGGAAAGAAAGCTTAAGTGTGGCTCAGGCATTTTATAAAACACCTCATGTGCATAGGAGGTGAGAACAGAATAGCACACACCTGCACACATTGTCGACCAAAAATGAGAGGAGTGAGCGGGCACGAACGGGCATATATATAAGCATCCTTTAAGTCCCGGTTGGTGTCTAGGTACGAGACTGAAGACAAACATGTAGTCTCGGTTCCAGACTCGAACCGGGACTAAAGGGGTTGCGCCAGGAGCCTGGACCTTTAGTCCTGATTAATGGTTGGAACTGGGACTGAAGTTCCCAGACGAACCGAGACTGGTGCCCGTCGAGGCCCGACCAGCGTCGTGGCCGCTCGAACTGGGACTGATGCATGCATTAGTCCCGGTTCATAAGTCAACTGGGATTGTTGCTCTAAGATGCCAAAAACCAAAGCCCTGTTTTATACTAGTGTATCCACACATGTATTTAAGGTTCCAATCAATACAATTCTAGCATTAATAATAAACTATTATCATGAACAAGTAAATATAACAATAACCACTTTATTATTGCCTCTAGGGCATATTTCCAAGAGCTGCTGCAAGGAAAGTTGTTGTATTTGGTTAATGTTCAGTTCAAGGTCATGAATGTCCTATTGGATGGGCTTCTTCCTTTTACACCACTTTTTAAGTGACCCTGCTAAAGAGGAAGTTTTGGCTGCAAAAGATTGAGCTGAGCAATTAGTCCAAGCAGATTTAGCAAAAGCTGAAAAATCCTTTTCTAAGAGCCACCAATTTTAAAATTTGAAGGCCTCCTTCGGTTTGACAAAGGTACCCTCGGTAGATACAAGGATGGGAGCATCATCACTCAAAATAATAGGAAAAATTAAGAACTTTAGTATTAGGAAAGTGCATGCACCAGTCTGAGTTCACCAAACAACAATCAAGGCACCTATAGATAGGATTAGACTACGCCAAGTATAAGTAGGACCGCTAAAACCAATATAAAAAAATCATTGTTCTTAACAAGAGAGTGAAAATCATTCATACGATAGTAGTTAACATTACCATTAGAACCATCCAGATCATACAAAATATCATTAAGGTATCCCATACACATCATGGGCATACCCAGGTTATCATACACAAACGATGAAACCTGCTCCCAAATGACACTAATCTGCCTATGATAGGGGTCACCATATATACATATCAAACAAAATTGGACACCCGAGGCCTGATGAACTACATTAGCTAATATGTAGTGGAAGGAAGTGATATGAACAATGAGTTTGAGATCATCGTTCCACATTAGCCAAGGTCCTCCCGAGTCACCTCTAGAGAGAACAACAAAGTGATTACTAACATCAAACCTATTGACAAGATCAACCGAACGTACTTTGGAGGATTTGATTTTAGAAAGGAAAGTTACCTGAGCTTTCGTGAAACAAATTAGGTTGGCGAGAAAGAGCATGCGATCATTGCCGAGGTCCCGACCCATACCTCAGCAATTCCAAGCAATGGCCTTCATGGCGCGCGAGGCACGTTAGGGCCATGCGTCGCTGCCCACGAAGAGAGAACCACTCTCGAGTCTGCCTGACCATCGATGTCCACATTCTATGTGCCCTGACTGTTCCGAAGATGCATTGTATCCCCATCGTGAGTGGTGCTAGTGTTATCCTGATTTTCCACTTGTGCCTGAGCTCCTCTGCCAAACAAGCCACTATCAGCATCCATATCCAAGTCGTTGAAGCGATCAAGGAGGAGAGAAAGGACCTTAGTGAGAGCTAACTGAAACTGCACTATGAGACGCTGAAGGTGTTCGGAGTGGCCAAAGATCATAGCAGGCTGCTGCCTCTCGTGCTTGTTCGCCTGACACCACAAACGGTGTGCCCAAACTAAGATTGGACCTGAAATCCACCTTTGACATAGTTTGGCTCGTGTGTGTGCCCACAACAGTGCTAGTACTCATTTGAGTGCCACCCTGGTCGCGGTTCCAAGAGGTAGCACTAGAGTGATGGCAAGGAAACCTGTAGAAATGGGAACTCATACTTCCAGGTCACCCGGGCGGAGGTATATCCCATTTGCTAGATCTAAGTCGACGGTGCCCCCCATGAGCACCGATGGATCCAAGAACCACGACATATGCTCCTTTATTGGCATCATGGGCACCAGAGCAGGGCGGATTGACAAGTTCAGCCCGAGATCCTGCAGCGCTCTAGGATGACCACCTGGAGGTGGTTGTCTTAAAGAAATCGCCCCAACGGGTGATACTTGTGATGTGCGTTGGGTTTTCCGTGAAGAGGAACGGGTTATCGCAGCACAATGTGGGTAAGTATTTCCCTCAGTTAGGAAACCAAGGTTTATCAAACCAATAGTAATATCAACCACAAGTGTCTTGAGCGGCTGCACACAAAAGAAAAAATAACTTGCACCCAATGTGGGTAAGAGGGTTGTCAATCCCCTTGTACTTGTTATTTGCAAGCGAGTGAGGTGTGTAGATAATTTTAGATAGCAAGAAAAATAAATAAAAACAAGTAAATGGTAGCAATGTATTGAAGCTTATATATATGTCGTGAATAGACTCGGGGGCCATAGTTTTCCCTAATGGCATCTCTCATGAAAAATAGCATACGGTGGGTAAACAAATTATTGTTGGGCAATTGACAGAAAAGCAGATAGTTATGCGATATTCATGCCAATGATCATGTGTATATAGGCATGACATCCATAAACAAATTGGTCGACTCCTGCATGCACCTATCACTATTACTCCACTAATCGACCGCTATCAAGCATGCATCTAGAGTATTAAGTAAAACAAAGTAATGCATGGATAACAATGACATGATGTAGACAAAGCAAACTCAACAATATCAATAAACCCCATCATTTTATCCTTAGTAGCAGGAACACAAAGACGCATCTTGTCCCCTTCTGTCATTTGGATATAGAAATTCGCCAGGTTGAACCTACTACAACGCAGCTCTCTCACCGAAGAAATATCAATCTAGTTGGCCAAACTATTTCAATAGATCGAAGAGAATTATGAAGCTATCATAATCATGCACATAATAATCATATAAGTATTAGAGGAGACTCAAATATTTATCAATTATCATGAATAATCTAAACATAAAAACCCAAAATTCATCGGATCCCAACAAACGCACCGCACAAAAGGAATTACATCATGTGGATCAAAGCGAAGATGTGATGATCATTGTATTGAAGATCAAGAGAGAGAGAGAGATATTGCCATCTAGGTACTGGCTATGAACCCATAGGGTCTGCAGTGAACTACTCACACATCATCGTGAGGCAGCAAGGTTGATGAAGAGGCCCTCCATGATCGATCCCCCTTCGGCAGGTTGCCGAAATGGAGCTCCAGATGGCCTCCCATCTGAACAGAGACTTGCGACGGCGTAAAAAGTGTTTCGGGACTGCTTCTAGTGTTTCTAGGGTATATGAGAATTTATAAGCCAAAGAACGGAGTCGGCAGGGCCTTGAGGGGCCCATAAGCCAACAGGGCGCCCCCCAAGCTGTGCCAGGTTGGCTTGTGGGACCTCGTGTGGCCCTAGCCTTCCTCCTATGCTTGATGCTCTTCTTTTGGTTGAGAAAAAATCACCAAAAAGTTTCAGGTCAATTGGACTTCGTTTGGTATGGAAAACCTGAAAAGTGAAAAACATGCAGAAAACAACAACTAGCACTTGGCACTGGGTCAATAAGTTAGTGCTAAAAAATAATATAAATTGGTCAATAAATACCCCAAAAGTATTCTAGAATGATAATATATTAGCATGAAACAATAAAAAAATTATGAATACGTTGGAGACGTATCAACGGACAAAGCTCCAAGAGGCTCGCGCCACCGCCTCACGGGATCCTCACACAAGGCATGGCTCCGATAGCACCCGCTTCAGCCGAGTTCTCCCCAACCTCCATCACAAATGAGCACCACCCTCTTCGCCGAAGGAAGTGACAAGCCAAGCAACGACCCCGACGATCTCTTTGGCCTGGATCTGAGAGTAGGAGAATGGTGATGACTTGCAGGAGAAGGAGGAGAGATGTGAGCGGAGATGGGATTAAAAGGAACCCCTCCAGTAGGATTTTTGTCGTCCATAACAGTCTGACCCTGGAGGGACCTGGTTTTGTTGGGCAGCGTGCTAGCCCAAATCTGTCCCATATCTGTGTCTCAGAATATTCACCTCTTCCCCAGGTGTGTACAGTGGATCGAGCAACAACTGTAAAAATGGGCTAGGGTGAATTGCATCCCCCATTTGAGCATGAACTAACTGTTGTCTAGAAGCACTAATTTGTTGAACTGTTTCCCATCCTGCTCTACTGCACCGCTCACCCTCTGCACTGTCATTAATAGAAGTAGCTAGGTGGGAAATAACTCCCGTGGATTGCATACTTGCACAACTTTGACTCTCACATGGATGTTGGAGAAGCAAATTTTGGATTGACCTTCTCTGATTTTCTTTGTGCTGAACTTGAGCACTCTTGTGACAGCCCGAGACCGATGTTCCAGAAGATTCCCCTTTTCTTTCTGTTTTCGTCGTGTGTCTATTTTATTTTGTCGCATCATCATCACATCATGCGCATCATCAGCGTCGCATCGGCATTCCGTTGCCGCCAGTTTACAAAACTTGCATCCGTTGTTAGTTGTCGGTTCTCGTCGTTGTCCGTTCCGAGCCCGACCGCACTCGCACGCGCCCGCGGCATCATAAAACCTTGTTTTCAAAAGTGTGTGTAAAACTTTCTCTGATCGGGGTGAAACTTGGCATGCGGTCGTAATTAGTTATAGCTAGGCCGCTTGTCGAATTTCGTCGCAATCGGAGTCCGTCTGGTACCCGAACGGTCGACCGTAGCGGCACCGTCTCCGGTCTATCGTCGGACGTTTTTGGTATTTTAATTCGCATTGTCATGGGCCGCACCATTTCCCTCTCATCCCTATGTAGCCCAACTACACAGCCCACTAGCCCCACCTTAGCCCAACCCTATATAAAACCACCCCATGGAGAGACCCCTCTCACTCTCTAGGTTTTCCCCATGTAAAAATTGCAGCCACCCCCCTACCAAACTCCAACTTCAAGTCCCACCTCCTCCAATCCCGAAATACACTCCTCCCCTTCATTTTCAGCCCTCAGATCCGCAATTAGAGGCCTAGATTTTTGTCTCCTAGCCCTGCCGGACATTGTCCATGGCCGCCGGACATTGTCCGGGCGACCAACGTGCAAACACAGGCCCGAGCTCCAGATCGGGGAGGAGCCCCGATCCAGAGCCCTCGCCCGAGGCGCCCATGGCCGCCCCTCCCGCCTTGCCTCTCCGCCGCCGGCAGGCCGCCAGATCAGGCCGCCGCCGGCAGGCCATCGCCTCGCGCCTCCCGTCGGCCCCGCCCCGCTTACTCGCGTTCCTCGCCGCCCCGCTCCGGTGTCCAGCGTGCCGCTGCTGCCAGACCGAGCGGTGGCTCGATCCCAGTGCCCCCCCCCCTGCGTGACCGAAGGCTCCCCATGCTCGCGTCGTCCAACGAGGCCACGCGCGAGGCCAGCGCTAGCTGCAGATCGAGGAGCCAGGCCGAGCCGCCGGCCCACTCCGCCTCTGTTGGTTCCTCCCGCCTGGGCCCCGCAGCCAGGCCGAGCAACCAGCGCCCGAGTCCCAGCTCGAAGCCCAACTCCAACACCTCTTCTCCAGGGCCCAAGGTGAGCTGCTCCCCTTTTTGGCTATATGATGCCCGTGGTGTGTATTAGTTGTCCTGCGCCCGTGCACTATTCGGCCCGGTAGACTAATTAGGCCCGTTAGTAATTTAGGGATTTTTTGGAATTAATATAAATTCCACAAAAATAGCTGATTTTATAACGCGCGTAACTTTTAAACCGTTAGTCGGAACGGAACGTGTTGTATATGGTTTTGGTGTAAAATTTCACGTAGAATCTGAATCTGCAACTTGTATATTTGTTTGACGTTGTTTGTCGTGCCAAATGTGTAGATTAACATGCTGTTTCTATAGGATAGACACATGTATTTATTTTTTCGCGCAAGACCGGATTGCTCGAATGCCGTAGTAGAAATGCCCATGTTTTAGGAACCACTTTCCCATGTATTTTAGAGCGGTCGTTGGTATTTTTGCGTATAGGAATTTGCCGCTAGTTTATATTCCGTGTTTAGGATATTGTCTCGCATTTACGTGTGGCGATATTTTTGTGTTGCAACCCCACATGTTTTATATGTTTTCGGGGAAGAAAAATCCATAGTATTTTTCTGTGCAATTAGTTTTAGGTTTTGAGCAAGTTAGTTCGCGCGATATTTTGCCGTGTTGCCCTCTTGTCTATTTCGTACGATTTATTCCGTGCTTCGTTTGATTAAGTTGTCAACTAGAGAGTTGCCCTTTGATGTTTAGTCTAGCCCCTGGTATTTTTGATTGCAATAAAATGCATGTTCAGGTGTGGTTTGCTTGCTCTCAAGTTGCTAGAAATATTGCTGTTTTAGAGATGCTGAAATATTTCGAAGTCTAGGATTTGTTATGTTTTGTTGCTGTCTTGTCTTGCTTCTATCTTGTGATCTGTAGCTCTTTTGAGGTTGGTCCAATGGAGTTAGTTGTAGACCTTATGATTCTCTTGCATGTTGTAAATTTTCATGCCATTTGGAGGCCTGTAGCTTATGGTTTTGCTGCTGTCAATATGCTTTCAGATCAAAAACTGCACTTTCATGAAGTGTTATTTTCACTAAGTCTGAGATAGTGTGTGTGATGCCATTTTGTGACTTCTTTTTCTAGTGTTCCATGATGTCATGCTAGTTGTTGTTAGTTGTTTGTTGTAGTGCTTCTAGCCCTCTTTCGTGTCATGCCTTGGTTGAGCATGTTGAGATTTTTTAGCTCATAGTTGTGGGGTGTAGAAAATGCTATGTGGCTGATTTTGGCAGATTGTAGTGATTTCTTGTTTTGCTCATAGTTGTTGAACCGTAGCTTCGATTTGATCGTGTCCTATATGAAACTTGCTTAGAATCTCGTGTAGTTTCATTTTCCCTTGCTGGTTGTATGTTTTGAAGAGCTCGTGACCGCCGTTGCACACATATTGCATTCATGCCATCATATCTTGTGGTGCTTGCAACTTTTGATCCGTATCTCCGTTGGAGATGTTCTCTGTGTGTAAGTTGCTTGTCTCGACGCGTAGAATCACGTGAACCTATTTGTTTTGCTGTTTAACAACTAATTAAATGTGTTAGTTCATATCTGGACAGAATTGTAAATTAACATGGGAGGTCGTTTCGGAGGTGCTATATGTCATTTCCAGCTTCATTTAAAATGCCTAGATAGGTAGTTTAATTACTCTTCACCTCTTGCCATGTGTAACCACATTTAATATTGTCGTGTATCTAATCGAGATAGAACTAAATAATTAAATGTGGAGCTTCGTCGATATACAACTCGTTGCATATCGAGCTTCACTTAATTTGTAATGTTTGATTGTTGTGATTGTCATGTCGTGTCTTGCATGTGTTCAGCTGCTCATGCATCATATGTGTTGTGCATTGTGTGGTGTATATCGTGTGTTGATGCTTGTTTCCGGTTTCCTCCGTCTCGATAGAGTTTCGCAAGCGTGTCGGATGTGAGGACCATTCGACTACGTCGGTTCGTCTGCTTCACGGAGTCATTCTTCTTCCAAGCGGGATCTCAGGCAAGATGACAATTCCCCAGATACCATTACTATCATTGCCATGCTAGTTTTACCGTTTCTATCGATTATGTCTCGTTGCCTACCACATGTTAAATATCAGCCTCTCAACAATGCCATGAAACCTCCAACATGTTCGACCTAGCAAACCACTGATTGGCTATGTACAACTTGCTTAACCCTGTGGTAGCGTTGCTAGTTGCAGGTGCAGTTGCTTCCATCTGATAACATGGGTTCCTTGTTATATCACCCTATTAAATGCTATTTAATTTAATGCACCTATATACTTGGTAAAAGGTGGAAGGCTCGGCCTTTCTAGCCTGGTGTTTTGTTCCACCTTTGCCCCCTTAGTTTTCAGCTACCCGTGTTATGTTCCATAAATGAGCGCTCCTAACACGATCGGGGTTGTTATGGGGACCCCCTTGATAATTCGTTTTAGATTAAAGCTAGTCTGGCAAGGCCCAACATTGGTACTACATTTGCCTAAACACCTAATAAAATTGCATAGGGACTTTCCGGACCCCGAGGATAATTTAATCAACCCCCGGGCCAGTGCTCCTCATGAGTGTTGGTCCAAAACGGAGCAGCTTATTAACGCTACCCGGGGCAACTCGGCGTTTGGCGTGGTAACCATCGCTCATCCGTCGTGTCCTGAGAACGAGATACGCGGCTCCTATGGGGATCGTCGACACGTCGGGCGGCCTTGCTGGATTAGTTTTACCTTTGACGAAATATCTTGTGCATCGGGATTCCGGTGATGCTTTGGGTAATCTCAGAGTTGAGGTTTTCCACTAGGGAATCCGACGAGGTCGCGAGCTTCGTGATTGAGGATTTCTATGCGGCTTGTGGTAATTTGTGATGGACTAGTTGGAGCACCCCTGCAGGGTTAAATCTTTTCGGAAAAGCCGTGCCCACGGTTATGTGGCAACGTGGAAACTTTGTTTAACACTGGTTCTAGATAACTTGAAGTTAACTTAATTAAAATATGCCAACCGTGTGCGTAACCGTGACTGTCTCTTTCGTGAGTTCCTTCTCCGATCAAGGACACGGTGGGTTATGTCTAACGTAGGTAGGTGTTCAGGATCATTCATTTGATCATCAGTAGTTCACGTCCGTTATGCGTAGATCATCCCCCTCTTATTTCTTCTACTCGTAAGTTTAGCCACCAAATATATGCTTAGCCGCTGCTGCAACCTCATCACTTAACCATACCTCACCCATTAAGCTTTGCTAGTCTTGATTCCTTTGGAAATGAGATTGCTGAGTCCTCTGTGGCTCACAGATTACTACAACACCAGTTGCAGGTACAGGTAAAGGTTACTTGACGCGAGCGCATTGATTGTTCATTTGGAGTTGTTTCTTCTTCTTCTTCTTCTTCATCGATCTAGGATGGGTTCCAGGCCGGCAGCCTGGGATAGCAAGGATGGATGTCGTTCTTCTTTTCTCGTTTGTTTTCGTCCGTAGTCGGACCCTGCTCTTCTTCATGATGATTATGTATTGTACTGATGTGACTCTGATGTAGCTTGTGGCGAGTGTAAGCCAACTCTATTTATATATCTCTTCTTTTCAGTACATGTGCTTGTAACAATATCCATTCTTGCGACACGACGAGATGCGCTTCTATCCCTGATGAGGCCCTCATGCCAAATTAAGGATAGGGTCGCAACTTGGGTGTGATAACTCTGCAATGCACTTCCCCTCTCCATTCTGTGAATTTGTTGATTGATTTTTCTGAGGGATAACTCCTTCTCAACAGTGGCCTTAGAACTTGTTTCTTCCTGAACCTTAGATTTTCCTTTGGAATCTACCAAGAACTGCTGCTGCAATCTGACTAATTGAGGATTCTGAAAAGATGAAAAGAAACTTTCTTTTCCTTGAGTGGTGGATCTTTGCTGGTCAGGAATGGATTCCACACTAGTCATCCAAGAACTAAACTTAATTGGAGAGACTTGTTCAAGAGAAAGTTTAAGTCTCTCCCTGTATACAAGCAGACTCTTCTCTTTGGACAGTGTTGAACATTATGAAACATAACACCATAGAAAGTGCAGATTTGGCCAATTCTTTCATAAAACAAGTAAGCCCAGGCAACTGAATCTTGAGCAAGAGTAAGCCAAACTTTGTCTTTAAGCGTTGCATTCACCTGCAATCTAACTGTTCCCCACATATACTCCTTTCTAGCAGATATACCTTGAGAACTGAGAGATTCCATGATACTTATCTCTCCATGCCCGAGACATAGATTGCTGAACAACTTGGAGAGAAAGAATCCTCGCTGTCCCTCCTGTTACTGCAATCTTCATGAGAATATTAAAAGCCTCATCCCGCACTTGTTCTTCCCTCTTCTGCTCAGCCTAAATATGAACCACCACTTGATCTTATATTGATAAACTCTGCAAGGTGAGCTCAATCCACAAATATGGTCTCACTGGTCTAGGAGGGACTGAAGAAACTCTATTTTACTCTTGGCCAGGAAGATGCTGGTTCTCCATCTCACAAGGGAACAAGAAAACCATGCAAGACAGGAGAACATGAAAGCCAAATAAGAGAAAGGACAACCAAGGGAGAGTAGAAGAAAGAAACAAAGAAGCAGAGTAGAGGGAGAAAGATCTAGGCCACAAGAGAAGCTTACTAAGAAAGAGAGAAGAAGAAGTTAGCTCAGAAAAAGAGGAGGAGAGACAAGAGCTAGAGCGACATGACGCCAGTCCCAAAATTCCTCGCTTCCCGTGGCAACTACAACATCCGGTACACAGCAAGAATGCATGCAAACATCAATAATTGGAAACGAAAATGAAGGAGAAGGAACTGTATACCATGTTTTTGATCTCCTGAGGTTGCTTCCTTTGTGTCCTGGTGGACCACCCGCGGGCCATATGTGTGGTATTGAGGTCGATGACCGTCTACTACACAACCTTTTTCTTGTAGACTCGTGTTGGGCCTCCAAGCGTAGAGTTTTGTAGGATAATAGGAAGTTTCCCTCAAGTGGATGACCTAAAGTTTATCAATCCATGGAAGGCGTAGGATGAAGATGGTATCTCTGAATCAACCCTGCAATCAAATAACAGAGAGTCTCTTGTGTCCCCAACACACCCAATACAATGGTAAATTGTATAGCTGCACTAGTTGAGCGAAGAGATGGTGATGCAAGTGTAATAGTAGATATAGGTTTTTGTAATCCGAAAATATAAAAACAGCAAGGTAACTAGTGATAAAAGTGAGCACAAACGGTATTGCAATGCTTAGAAATAAAGCCTAGGGTTCATACTTCACTAGTGCAAGTTCTGTCAACAATTCTAACATAGTTGAATCATATATAAATCCCTCACGTGCGACAAAGAGTTCACTCCAAAGTCACAGATAGCGGAGAACAAATGAAGAAATTATTATAGGGTACGAAACCACGTCAAAGTTATCTTTTCTGATCAATCTTATGAGCTATCTCTATAAGTGTCACGAACAACCCTAGAGTTCGTACTAAAATAACACCTTAAGATACACATCAACCAAAACCCTAATGTCACCTAGATAGTCCAATGTCACCACAAGTACCCATGGGTATGATTATACGATATGCATCAGATAATTTCAGATTCATCACGTTCAATCCAACACAAAGAACTTCACAGAGTGCCCCAAAGTTTCTACCGGAAAGTCAAGATGAAAACATGTGCCAACCCCTATGCATAGATTCCCAAGGTCACGGAACCCGCAAGTTGATCATCAAAACATACATCAAGTGGATCAATAGAACATCCAATTATCACCACAAATATCCCATCGTAAGACATACATCAAGTGTTCTCAAATCCTTAAAGACTCAATCCGATAAGAAAACTTCAAAGGGAAAACTCAATTCGTCATAAGAAGATAGAGAGGGGAAAACTCCATATGATTCATCTATATTAATAAAGCTCGAGATACATCAAGATCGTGTCATCTCAAGAACACGAGAGAGAGAGAGAGAGAGAGAGAGAGATCAAACACATAGCTACTGGTACATACCCTCAGCCCCGAGGGTGAACTACTCCCTCCTCGTCATGGAGACCGCCGGATGATGAAGATGGCCTCCGGTGATGGTTCCCCCTCTGGAAGGGTGCCGAAACGGGCTCCCGATTGGTTTTTCGTGGCTCTGGAGGCTTGCAGCGGCGGAACTCCCGATCTAGGTTTCTTTCTGGGTTTTTTGGTATTTATAGGAATTTTTGGCGTCGGTCTCACGTTAGGAAGGTTCCCGAGGAGGTCACAAGCCACAGGGACGCGACCTAGGGGGTGGCCGCGCCCAGCAGGCTTGTGGCTTCCTCATCCACTTCCTGGCCCAGCTCTGGTGCTTCGGGGGTCTCTTTTGGTCCACAAAAAATCACCGTAAAATTTCAGCCCATTCTGAGAACTTTTATTTCTGCACAAAAAAGACACCATGGTACTTCTGCCAAAAACAGCGTCAGTCCGGATTAGTTCTAATAAAATTATACCAAAGTCATATAGAATTATTGTAAACATGGCATGAATACTTCATAAATTATAGATACGTTGGAGACGTATCAATGGCTGGCGTGATCGCACCCCTTCTAGTGAGATGTCTCCATGAGACGTGGAGAAGCGGTACACGCCCGCTTCGTGATGGGGAGGGAAGCCGTGCGTGTGCTTCATGGTGGAGGTGCACGACGACTCCGACCTTGGCTGATGGGCAGCCGACGAGCCCGCACTGGCCACGGTGGCGGCGACAAGAATGGCCGTCTCACAATAATGGAACCCTAGCATGGCAAGGGCCCGCTGCATGGCCTTGTTGATGAGGGCCGCATTCTCCTTGATGGCGGCCTCCTGTTGAGCGGCCGCAACAACCTTCTCTCTTTTCTCGGCCCTGACCTTCCTCCCATCTGCCCCCTTCGATGACCGGATGACCTTTTGTTTCGATGTTAGCTCCTCTTGGGATGCTTCTTGTGCACGGGTCGGACGACCATGTTGTTGACCGAGACGGCGAGGACAGCAGTGACAGCGGGATATGGCGCGTCGACCATGGCGAGTGAGCGGGATGGCAGAAATGAGGTGGGTGTGCGACCGGTGATAGGCCAGGGAAAGGACAAGGTCGGGTGTCGCACGCGTCCGTGCCATGTTGACACCAAAGCAATTTTGGTCCACTTTTGACATTGGGCCGTTGTTTTTATTTGTTTCAACCCAAACAAACACACGTGAACAAATTGCATGGGTGCTTTGGTCTTTTTTTTTTGAATTGAGGTGTCGGCGTTGGAGTCTCTTAAAAAACAGAGAAATGATGGACGAATCGACCGTTGTTTACGAGTGAGTGTAATGTTCGGTTGACCCGTGGGCCCCTCGTCCGGCTGTGCCGCAAGCCCACGACGGGGGCAAGAGAGAAGAAGAAGGGAGGAAAGGAAACGCTTTTCCCTTATCCCCTCCCGCACTTCCGAGACCCCCACCGCCTCCCCCTCTGCGCGCCATGAACGTGACGCCATCACCAGACCCCACCGCCACCACTGACAACGACGGCTGCCAACGCCGCCCAGGTAATCTACTCCCCACCCTTCTTCCCCATCCAGGCGAGCCGACGCGGTAGACGGGCGCAGCGGACGGACACAACCACGACCAGGTGCGACCGCGAGGCCACAACGCGGGCGCGCGTGACGAGGCCCCGGCATGGGCGCGGGCGTGACGCACAACCGGGTGCGAGTGCGGCGCTGCCGGGCGGTGGCCACTTGAGGCCTGGCGACCACGGATGGGGAGCGCCCATAGGCATAGGGCGCGACGAAGGGAGGCAGCCGGGCGGACGGATGCTGGGCGCGCGGAGGTGGCCGCGTCCTGCGGCGTGAAGGCCGCATCCAGTGTCATCGGTAGCCACACCGCAAGGGTGGCTTCGTCTGGCAAGGAGGGGCTTCTGCGGGACGCCAGGGTTCGAGAAGTTTGGTCGTGCCGCTTCCATCGGCCATCGTGCCACTGGAGGAGTGGCCACGCGGAGGCGAGGACCGTGATCGTGATGCGGCAGAGGGAGGCCTTGATCCAGACGCAACGATCCCTCGAAGCCATGGGCTTGCTCGTGCATCAGCGACTGGTTATCTTTTTACCTTTTGCCTGTTCTTTTCCTCGTCTTCTTCTCGATCTCGAAATCGCTCAGATGAAGAGCGTGTTGATAACGTTTTATAATGTAAAATCGAACGAAAGAGCAAGCGAGAGCAAATGGTTCAGTCGGGTTGTTTGTTCCATTGAAGATCAGAATATATATACAAGTCAACAGACGCGAATGAAGAGGTGCGTCCATTCGTAGGGGTGTGAGGGAGCGTCGTGACGGCTGGCGAAGCAAGCACACGAGATATTACACAGAGAGGATTATCCCTTTAGTTAGTAGTTCAAAAAAGGTAAAACTCTGGACACCAAAGACAGACAACAGGAAATTGAGGCCCTGACAGTGCTGTCCCGAACACACGACATTGAACTATGAGGCATGTAGCTGTGCTTCCCTAATTAACTGCCGTAATGCACACAGAGCCATGTAAGTAAAAAACATGTTGACAAAAAAAAAACCAGACACATCTTAAGATTTACCATGAATTGAAAGCAAAGATCAAACAAACAGCTAGATAGTTGCCGTAAAAACAACACACATGTGAACAAATTGCGTGTACGCGTTGGTCTTTTTCTTTGAATTGAGGTGTCGGCGTTGGAGTCTCTTCAAAAGAAAAGAAAAAAGAGAGAAATGGTGGACGAATCGACCGTTGGTCACGGGTGAGTGTCTACAATGTACGGCTGACCCGTGGGCCCCGTCCGGCTGTGCAGCAAGAGAGAAAGGGAGGAAAGGAAAAGCTCCTCCTCGCTCGCTGGCCTGCTTTTCCCTTCCCTTATCCCCTCCTCCCCTTCCGAGACCCCCCACCGCCGCCCCCCTCCGCGCGCCATGGATGCGGCGCCGTCGCCAGACCCCACCGCCTCCAACGCCGCCCAGGTAATCTACTCCCCACCCTTCTTCCCCATCCAGACCTCGTCCGCGTCGTCGAGCAGCATCCGCGTCTCGGTTCCTCATTCCGATACGTTTCCTCCGATTTCTCCCCCAGCTCGTTCGCCTTCGCCCGGCACGGAGCAGGGAGACGGCAGCGGCGGGGAGGGCAAGCAAGCAGCCGACGCGCGCTGAGGCGGGCCGCGTCGCCGCCGTCGCCGGGATCCACGGTCTCCTCCTCCTCCCACGACGACGACGACGACGACGGCCGCCACCAAGGTATTTACCCAGCCGCATCCTGCTCCCTCCCCGCCTCCTCGTGTTCAGTTCAGTTCATCCCCTCCTCCGGATCTGACCCGTGCTCCGGTTCGATTCGATTTGGCAGCACTCCTCTCCCCTCCGCTCGGCACGCCCGCCCCGGGGCCACAAGACGGCGGCAGCAACAGTCTGACGCGCGCCGTGCTCTCGCTGTCGCTCTCAGAGGCGGGGCGCACCACCGCCAAGGCCAGGTCCTCCGCCCCCCGTGCCGCCATATCCTCCGACAACCAAGGTAATTTCTCCCGCTGGTTCCCCATTCCCCTCCCTCCGGAGCACCTTTTGAGCACCTACCTTTCAGCATCCCTGCCCAATACAGCAAAAACCTCTCAGATCCGGAGGTAGTGATCTTGTTACGAACATTCCAAATCCCCCAAATAACCGCAGCGATTCCATCATATAAAACCTCTCAGTTCTCACCCCAGGCAGGAAAGCATACATCCAAGTTAAAAGCCTGCCAACCATTTCTAGGACAACAGGCAGCCCCCACAATATTGCCAATTCATCCCAAACCTACTTTGCAACGCTACGAGAGAAGAACAGGTGTTGAGCAGTTTCAATGTTATTGCAGAAGGAGTCCAGTCCGCTTTCTTTTTATCAAATTATCATCTCTAGTCAAAATAGAGTCCTGCATTGGTTCTTTTAAGCCATTTTTAAACTGACTGATCTAGTGTTAAAGATGTTAAGCCATTTTTATATGTTCTCTCGGAGGCGGGGCGCACCTCCGTTATCTGTACTGCAGCCAGCAGCTAGGCGGGGCGCGTTGCCACCATTACCATGGGCCTGCCACTTTGGTGAAACAATCCACATGTAACTTGGCCATACAGATAACCAGAGTCAGAGTCCATATTTGGTGGCTTATTGCACTCTTCATACGTATTCACATTAACAGAGTCACGGGTACTGAATTTTATTCTAACAACATGCTGCCAGATATTTCTAAGCTGCTCAATTTGAACGGGTTTTAGGAAATAGTCGCAGGCGTTATGAGTTATTCCCTTCATTATAGTTTTCGTCTCTCCATTCACAGATAACATTGCATGGAAAATAATCTGTGATTGGAGAGACAAAAACTATAATAAAGGGGATAACTCATGGCGCCTACGATTATCTCCTAAAACCCGTTTGCATCGAGGAGCTTAGAATATTTGGCAGTATGTTATTAGGAGGAAATTAAGTATCCGAAACTCTGTTAATGTCGATACGTATAAAGAGTGCAATAAACCATCAAGTGCGGACTCTGCCTATCTGTACGACTAAGTTAGATGTGGGTTATCTGACCAAAGTGGGAGGCCCAGCAAGAAGAAGAAGGAATACCATAGCGAGGAGGAAGATGAAGACGTAGATAGTGGTGGTCAAGACAATGATGACCCTTCGGCTCCAAAGAGGCCAAGAGTTGTTTGGTCAGTTGAACTGCATCGGAAATTTGTCGCTGCTGTCAACCATCTTGGAATTGACAGTAAGAACTTACAATACCTTCCTTCTCTGTTGCTACTTTTTTCTGCAGTCACTCGTGTTGCTCACTATTCTTTCTCATTGATGCAGAAGCTGTGCCGAAAAGGATACTCGAGCTTATGAATGTTGAGAAACTCACTAGGGAAAATGTTGCATTCACCTACAGGCAAGCCACTTAATTTCCTTTCTTGTAGTTATCAGTAGATCAGTACCATGTGCGTTCCATACTTGCCGAGCGTTATCTGTACTGAAACCAGCAGCTAGGCATTCAGAGATAGTAGTGCATAGAAAAAAAATATTATAACTAAGATATTTTGTTTGGCTGCATGTGGCTCTAGGCATTGTATATTCTGCAACTTTTATTAAGTTTTTCAATGCAAATGATACATGTTAGTAGCATATATTATATGTTGTCCGATTAACTGTATTAAAGTTGATCTGAAAGAAAGCATTTTGTCGCAGCTACTGACAAGGAGGATCCACGGTCTCCTCCCACGACGACGACGGCCGCCACCAAGGTATTTACCCAACCCAACCGCATTCTGACCGTCTTGGACTTTTGTCCGTCTCCGTCATGCCTCCGGGCAAGCCCGATCTTATACAGTTTGATCTGCTAGAACGGAATTTCGGTAGCTCCTCCTTCCAGCTGAATGCAAATGCCTGTCTTAGTCGATTGTAGCTCTGTAATTCTAGGCTAATGTAATGAACTTTGGTGACAGATAGATCGGAATCAACCCTCACTTTAATATTACTAATCTAGTCCAACACACATAATGGTAAAATCCAGAGCCATTCGCTTCTTCATCCTGCAACCCTTCACCGTGGATATCCTATCCAGTCCGTCGAAAGAGGTAGAGTTACCGTGGCCGCCTGTGCCACAATGTCGTTGCGTTGAAAGGGGTAGACTATCGAGCAGAATACTCACTGCTGAGTGGTTGCCGCTACTGCTGTACCTTGCCGGGAGGTAGCTGCCGGCGTCAAAGGCCACCGGAGTGTTGCCGTCGCCTGCCACTAGAACATCGCCGTTGGACTGCCACCGGAGCGCCGCCATCTCCCATGTGTGCGACCGCGAAAGAGAGAGAGGAACTGTGAACGGGAGATGGGGATCAAGACCTCCCGTGCGTGGTCAATTGGGTGCAAAGGGCAATTTAGGAATTTCCTCGTGGGGTCCTACCTGACAGGTCATTAACTTCTTGTTACTATTTATAGGTCATTAACTGAAGTATCTGAAGCCAGAGTTCAGGTGTCACCCCAGGATACATGTTATGGTTTGAATGATAGTCTGGTATCAATCACAGGATCTTTGGACAAGCAGCTGCAAGCAATATTTCTGATACTGTTCATGTTGCTAGAAAATGTCAACTACACGTTTACATAGACAGTTGCTCTGGTTCGTGCCTCTCCCTTAATCTGAGTTTTTTTTTGCATGCATAGCTGGCCCGTTTAACAAATCTTCTTAATATATAATTGGCTTGTTCAACGCTGACTTTGTCTCTTTTTGCTTAATATATCATCATCATCATTTAGGGACCTTACTATTTATTTTTCATATATAATACTGGATGCAAACCATGTCCTGTTGATGCCCAGTTAACCAACTGAACCATTTTCTCCTTGGATTTCTCCAGCCTGACACGTCCATGCAATCACCTGATGAAGATAGCTGCGGTGTACAAGGGATTCTCACCATTGGTGTCGCGGACGAGCACGTGGGCGCTGTCATCAGCCGTGCTGGGAGGACCATCAAGGAGATCAAACAGGTGTGCATATCTGAATATATTGCCCATATCATCGAAACGCAACCTTGCGTAGATGAGTCGCTTAAATGAGACGCGATTCTCGTTGAGTCAGTCATTTTTAGATCAAAGGAGCTTCCAGGCCCCCATTTTCATTAAGAAAATAGTGTTTTTAGAAGAAGAAGCAATAACAGCCATACACCCTCAAGACATAGAACCAGCCTACATCAGGGGTGCTAAACTAGAAGAAAATGAAACTTAACTAGGGGAGATACAAGTCCTCTCACACCCAGTAACCACACGCTACAGGACCATCACACACTGCTGGACTCAACTCAGAAAAGAGACTTCTTATATACTCCCTCCGTCCCAAAATAAGCGTCTCAACTTTGTACTAGCTCTAGTACAAAGTTGAACTAAGCTTGAGACACTTATTTTGGGACGGAGGGAGTATTACAGAACATGTAAAGAGAAAACAGTGAAACCATGTAGCAAAACCCAAAATCACTTCACTGGTGGTGGCAGGCCTTGTATCCTTTTGACCGTAGGCCCCAGCCATGCTCTGTCTTGAAGATTTCACTCGTAAGTCTTCTAGACACCATGAGAGCAGCATTTTTTGCAATCATCTTTTCTGCAGCGAAGTCCACAAATCAAGCAGAGAGCATAAAGATAATACAAATTTAGTGGGGTCATTTGGAAATACACTTTGAAAGTAAGATTTGTTTCTTGTTCTCAATATAGTCCATATAAAGTCCAGCAACACCAATAGAGATTATAGCCCTATTGTTGTCAGTATAGCTAGGCAGCCAATTTTCGTCGAGTCACTGCCATTAATTAATCTAGCTCCTAGATGGTTTAATTATTGTGGAGGCCTTTTTTTTGGCTTTCCTCTTGTGAAACTTATGCATATGTATGTATGACATTGGATATATTGCCTGCTTATGGGAAGTTCTTTTGAGTTCAGGTTAGCGGTGCCTGGATCACGATTTCACCCGAGGGAGAGTTCATGCCCGGAACTTGCTACAGGTAACTTCTCGCTGTGCTTAGTTCCTGTTCTTGCATGCGGGGAAATAATGCTGTGCTTAGCTCCTGTTCTTTGCATGCGGGGAAATAATGGTGTGATTCCAGTTTGTGAAACTGTGTGTGATGCATGGTACACAGGGAGGTGTTCATCACTGGGACATCAGAGGCGATCCGCGCAGCTGAGGCGATGATCATGCGCTGTCTCGGTCGCCAGTGGCAACGGTGATGATGAGCTCACATGGCGGAGGGTGGAGGGATTATGCGTCGTCTGCAGTTGAGTGATGGTAGTGATACAGAGTAGAGTGGTAGTAGGTAGTCACGCACAGACAACACAGAACAAGGTTTTTGCGTTGCTAGGGTCGATTAATCGGTAGTAAACAAGCATTAGGAAATGGATGAAACGCTCAGCTCACTGCTGAGAGGATGGCTAGGTTCTGCTGGTCAATGTTGCTTTGACCAATTTGCTTGCTTCCTTCCTTCCATGTTCCACTGAAGTTGATGAGTGGATCGGATGAGATGAGTGGCTTATTGTCATGTTTTGGTTGGGAGGATAGACAGATGAATGATTTGGGATTAAACTCAACAGTTCGAAACGAAGCTTATCTCCCATGAATGTTGGCTTGCCTTGGCTTGATTTTTTGCTTATTGTTGATTCAACCAAATTTGCAAATTACTCCCTCCGTCCCATAATATAAGAGACACTCTTATATTACAGGATGGAGGAAGCAGTTTAGATGATTTTTTTTTAATGTGGGGGGATTTGATTTCATCTTTTGTTCTGTGTGGAATGTTTTGAAATTCCTATGCCCCTTTCCACACTAGAATTTTATGAGCCCAGCTAGCAGTTTTTTTGCGTGTGTGGGCAAAGAATGTTGTGATTTCAGTATAACTGCGTGTGTTGCATGGTTCACAAGGGAGGAGGGGTGGCGAGATCATATTGGTAGATTTGGCTTTTATATTTCCACCTTCAAGCTTGTTTTTTTTTTTGCGAGGCACCTTCGATCTAGTAAAACTCTCTTAATTAATAAATGTACCAAGAAAAATTGCGCATAACAACATTTTTATGAAGAACGCACAAAAGATGATTGTATTCTGTCTTGTCCTATCTTTGTTTTAAACCGCTCTTCAAAAATTTGATTTCGGTTGAAGAAAAAATCAACCCACAATGTTTGTCGTCCTGTCTTTTTTTTTTTCAGGAGACTCTTCTTTCAAGTGTTTCTTCACACGTCCTACCTGTTCTTTGAAAGCGATTCTCCACAAATCTGATTTCAGTCAAATTAATAAAAAAAGCAACCCATGGTAGTCGTGCCATGTATTTTCTTACAAGTGTTTCTTCACACGTCGCCCCACCGTGACTTTTTGTGGACAAGGTAATAACGCGACGATGTCCATTCAATTACCTGACAATGTCTACAAAGAGAATGCATCTTCCACTGTAACGCCTACAGCCTTGGTCACCATTTCTGCCTCGGCCGTTGAAGCAGAGGTGGCGGCAAAGCTAGCAAGGGTGCAGGGGTGGTTGGAGGTGGGAGGCTGTTCCGCATGGGGTCAATCAGTTTCTCGTTATCATTTCCGTCTATATGGATGACCTGAACCGGGTTGCTGATGTTGAGTTCCGCATCAAATCGCATGGGGGTTACTATCTCCTTCGGTGAGTGGAAAGATGATGATATACCATCCTACTTCGGTCTTGACTCTGTATGGGTTCACGTCTATGGTAAGTGTTCCACATGGCCTCAGGCATTTTATTTTATGGGGCTATGGGCTGTTGGTTCTGTCATTGGCTTAACTCAAGACGTTGATCTGACTTGTTTGCGCCGCAAAGGAATCATTCGCATCCAATTTGCAGTGGTGAACAAGAATGAACCTTTAGATGCAGACATTTATGTGACCTTAAAAGGGTTTGCTCTTCGGTTTGAGCTCGAGAAGGACGACTTTGTTCCGGAGCCAGACTTCGTTCCTCTCATTTGGAGAAACCACGATGATAGCCCTGATCCTGGTTATGATGACGATGAGGACTTGCTCCATGAGGATAAAACTAAGAGACCAAAAAAAATAATGCTAGTGCAGTAACTCGTCCGGTGCAAACTTTGGGTTCAGACACTCCGATGCATAATGGCACCACAGTTCACCCCACGATGGTCGGTCAGCTCGCGTCGGCTTCTACAACACCATCGGCCGCTCCTGGTGGCCGAACGCATGCAGCTACATTGCAGTCGTCGCCGTCGTCCGGGGAGAATTCTATGCACGCCTCCTCAATTCTTGAGTGCATGGTGCCCAAACCAACGGTTGCCTCGTGTGGCATGGCAGCCAGCCAAGAGGTGCAAGTGCAATGCACGCACAAAGTGGACAGCACCACGAACTCCATGCATGCAGCCGACGATGTGATCACGTACCCCCCCCCCCCCCCCCCTGTTTGGCGCGCTGCGCCACTCTTACCGAAACTGTTGCTGCTGAACAATGCCTCAGAAGAAACTGTTGATAGCATTTCAGTTTTTGTCAATTTCATCCCTGAAATTAAGGTTTCCATGTTTCTTTCCTATATCCAATCATCCTAAAACATCAACAAGTAGCATTTTAGGTGTGGTGATGTGTCTATAGACTGGGCTGCTTTGCTTTCTTGAAACGCAAACTTTGATCATTGGCATCTCTCAATCTCATGGACAGAGAGCATGCTTTTTTTTTGCGGGAGGACAGAGAGCATGCTGTCTCGTCGTATCAGAGTACTTACTAGATGTGGGTCCTACTGTTTTCCCTGTGAGCTAGATAGTTGATTGATGGTTTAATCTGGGTGGATCCGTGAGCGAGCTTGCACCACCTTTCGAAATACTTGCAGTGCGTCGTCCAGTTCTTACAGTTCCATCCATCCATGACACAGCTTTAGATGCAGCAACTGCTTAGTAGGAGTAGTAGGAGTAGTACCCTGATCACATGGCACAACTTTATTCTTGGTAGATACTGTGCATTCACATGAAAGCAAGCTTTGCTGCATGCACGTCCATGACTTGACACTCTCTTTCGGGTTGCCACCCACCCAACCCATCCACAATGGCAAAGCTACTTGCACCAGCAGGCAGCAGTACTTCCAGTAAGCTGTAGCCAGTAGCTGCGCGTGGGCTCGCTCGCTCTCTGGCTGGCTGCGCGCACTGGAGCGGCACAGGGGGGTATGGCGCTTAGCGTGACACTTTCGTAAGTGTAACTTCTGAGACTTATCCGTCACACTGTTGGGGTGGGGCTTGCAGCGCCAGCGTGATCAGGAGTATGACGCCTACGATTAAGGCGTCATCGAGTGTAGTGTGACGTCTAAGCGTCGGGCGCCATATAAAAGGATCAACCGAGCGAAATCTTTTCGAACGCAGTCTAGTTTGTAAGTATTTTGGACCCAGGGGTCAAATTTGTCGATTTTGCCTAGAGGTTGTACTGCCTAAGATGGACGCGTGGCCCCACCACGCGACAAACGCATTTACATATGCGTCACCTAACCCTGGAGATATTCCTCTTATGGGTGTGATGTGCTCAGCGTTACTACCGTCGCACCTATGGCCGTTGGTGCCACATGTACCACATGCTACATCGACTTCGACTACCTCCACTATGGTGGCCGTCGCCGCACAGTCGCCCCCACGTGGTTCGCCGCCCCTGCGGACTCCGTCTTCACCAGCACCGACCATTAGGCGGAGACACCTTTGGCTCATACTTCCTCCGTCCCAAAATAACTGTTTCAACTTTATACTAGCTTTAATATAAAGGTGTACTAAGCTTAAGACACTTATTTTGGAACAAAGGGAGTATGTCTGAAGGGTTGGGCACTCCCCTTCGACGTAGCGGCCGCCACATTGTCTCTGGTGACGGTTTTTCTTCGACTGACGAGCACTCAATGGCTAAGGCCATGCGCCGACAAGGTGCACACAATTTGTACCCCACCAGGTACTTCAGCCAATAAATCGTTTGTTTCATTTTTAGATTTCGCATTTCATCTAGCTTAACGGATATTGGAGTCGCTACGGGAAATAATTTAGATGATGTGTGTGTTTCGGTGGGAGCGCTAAAACACATGGAGATCGACTATTTAAAGGTTTCTTCTAAATTTATGAGCTCTCCACCAATCCCCGACACCGAGGAGGAGGATGAGATGGTTGCCACATATGTTGGTCCGCTTATCTCCCACTTGGTTGGTGGGTTACCGAGATTGGATTGGATGATGCAAGACCAGGGTCCATGTTTTGCGACTTCACAACGTCTTTGTGTAAATCTAAATCCCATTCCTCCAAAAAGAAACAAAAACCGTCAAAGAAGGCGAAGGTTTGCACCCGACCCGAGTTCCACATGACACGCATGTTTTGGAATAGCAGAGGTCTTAGAGACTTGGCTAAACATAAACACGTCAATGATTGTGTAAGAGAACATGGGCTAGATTTTGTGGCAATTTCCGAGGCTGGTAAGTGTGACTTCTGTGCAAATGTCTTCAACCATCTATCAGGTGGTTTTGACTACACATGGCATACCCTACCATCATGTGAAAGGTCAGTAGGAATCCTTCTTGAGATACATACCACAACCATGGATTTGTTGGCCTTTTCGACTGGTGAGTTTCACATCAAGTTTTACCTAGGTAACAGGGCTGATAATTTCACATGGAGCCTGGTAGCGCTCTATGGGGCTGCCTAAGATGAGCATAAATCCGCTTTCTTTTGGGAATTGGTGAACCTGGCTAAGGATAACCCTCATCCAATGCTTATTGGAGGGGACTTTAGTATCCTTAGATGTAAGGAAGAGAAAAATAATGACCGGTTTGACAACCACTAGCCTTTTCTGTCGTGATTGACAGTTTGAATCTTCAGGAAGCCAGTATGTCGGGGCGGCAATTCACTTGGGCCAATAACCGACCAGTGCCAACATACGAGAAACTCAATAGGGTACTCATGGATACCGAATGGGAGTTAAAATATCCTCTGGTAACTGTGCGGGCCCTAGAGCGAATTGAGGCATTATGGGATCATGCACCGATCATTCTTGATACTAACTCTATGAGTACAACTACGCGCCGCCCTTTCAAGTTTGAATTGGGATGGTTGCACCGGGATGGCTTTGGTGACATAATCAAGAATGTATGGGAGTGGCCCGCCATTGGTCGCACGCCAATTGAGAGATGAAACTTTAAAATAAAGGCCACACAATAGTACGTCTCTGGATGGGCAAACACACCAATGGTTTGTACAAAAAAGAAAAACGTCTCTCCACCATCATTGATGACCTCTACAAAATCGCTGAGACTCGCATTTTGTCGCAACAAGGGATTGAACAAAAAAACAATCCAATGAGAAGATTGCAAGCCTTTTGCGAGAAGAGGAGATCAAATATTACCAACGATCCAAAGCCGACTTCATTTTAAAGGGAGATGATAATACACGACACTTTCAATTGGTTGCCAATGTGCGACATAGAAAGACGTGTATTTTCTCTCTCCAACAAGATGAGGGGCGGATCGAAGGTCAAGCGAAGCTCAAAATTTATATCACTAAATACTACAAGTCTCTGTTCGGGGCACAAGAAGAAGGGAATCTTACCCTCGATGAGACTCGAGGAGATGATATTCCACAAGTCTCGACAGAAGAGAACAATATCCTCACGACACCTTTCTCGGAGGAGGAGGTCAAAGCTGCGGTGTTCCAAATGGAACATAACAAAGCTCCGAACCCTGATGGCTTCCCTGCAGAATTCTATCAAAATTTCTGGGAAGTTATCAAGACTGACCTCGTGGAATTGTTCAATTGTCTTCATGCCGGCTAACTTGAGCTATTTACGCTTAATTTTGGCGAGATCGTGTTGTTGCTGAAAATTAAGGAGGCAGAGCGGATTCAACAATTCCAACCCATATGTCTCCTTAATGCCAGCTTCAAGATTTTCACCAAAGTGGCCACTAATCGACTCAACACGGTTGCGGACCATGTCGTTCAACCATCTCAAACTGCTTTCAAGCAAGGAAGAAATATACTCGATGGAGTAGTGATCCTACATAAGACCGTTCACGAGATGCACCGAAAAAACATGAGTGTAGTAGTTTTCAAGATTGATTTTGAAAAAACCTATGATAAGGTCAAACGGCGCTTGCTTCAACAGACCCTAAAAATGAAAGGATTCTCCGATAAATGGCGCGAGTGGATCCAAAATTTTGTTGCGGGAGGTAGTGTGGCCATCAAAGTAAATGATGATGCATGCCTTTACTTTCAAACAAAAAAAGGATTTCGTCAGGGTGACCCCATGTCCCCAATGTTATTTAACATTGTTGCTGATATGTTAGGTGTTCTGATTGAGCGTGCTAAGCAGGATGGCCAGATTGCAGGAGTAGTGCCACACCTCATGGATGGTGTCCTCTTCATTTTGCAATATGCCGATGATACAATTATTTTAAAGGAACATGAAACTGTTGCTTTCAGCGTTTAAGCAAATGTCGGGCCTTAAAATTAACTTCCATAAAGTGAATTGTTCTGCTTTGGAGAAGCCAGTGAGGCGGCGACCGATTATGCTGATATGTTTGGTTGTACGCAAGGCCAATTCCCCATTAAATATTTGGGAATTCCAATTCATTATCGGCGTCTCACTAATGCGGAGTGGAAACGTGTAGAGGAATGCTTAGAGAAATGATTAAGGAGTTGAAAAGGCAAGTTACTCTTTGTTGGAGGACGGCTGGTCCTGATCAATTCGGTTCTCACAAATATGATGCTCTATATGCTTTATTTTTTGCAACTCCCAAGAGGGGTCTTGCAAAGGCTGGATTACTTTAGATTCAGAATCTTTTGGCAGGGAGACAATGAAAAGAAAAAATACAGACTAGCAAAATGAAGCATGCTATGCAGGCCTAAAGACCAAGGCGGTCTTGGCATTCATGATCTATAGGTCAAGAATTATTCCTTACTTAGTAAATGGTTGTTCAGACTTCTTATCGAGGATGGCGTTTGGCAAACCGTGCCGCACAACAAATATCTATCCCAAAAGTTGTGTCTCAGGTCTACTGGAAACCTGGTGATTCACACTTTTGGGCAGGTCTAATGGCGGCAAAGAAGCATCTTTTTCGCTTTGGATCCTTCGCGATTAAAGATGGGTCTGAGATTCATTTTTGGAAAGACACCTCGCTAGGTAATGTCAGTCTCCAAAAAGAATATCCATCTTTGTATCGGATTGCTCGCGATAAGAATGAAACTGTTGCGCAGGTTTCCAGTTCTTTTCCACCGGATATCTCTTTCACGTGGGATTTGATTGGTCCTCTTGTGTTATGGCAACATCTTTTGTCCCGATTGGATACGATTAACCTGACACAAGGACGAGATGTGTTTCATTGGAACCTCACTACGTCTGGGTCCTTCATAGTCGACTCTATGTACCGTGCGCTCACACATTCTGAGGTGTTAGTGAATAATAATAAAAAAAATTAGAAGTCGAAGATTCCACTAAAAGTTAAGATCTTCATGTGGTATCTTCGTAGGGGAGTGGTTCTCACCAAAGATAACCTCGCTTACCGCAACTCGCAAGGAGGTAAGAAATGTAGCTTTTGTACTCATGACGAGACAACGAGACATCTTTTTTTCCACTGCAAGTTTGCACGTTCTACATGGTCAATCATCCAAATGGCGTATAATATTTATCCGCCCACAGGTGTTGCCAATATTTTTGGTCATTGGTTGGACGGTATTCCTTATAGGTTCAAAACACTAATAAGGGTGGGAGCGTATGCCTTATTATGATCGCTTTGACTATGTAGAAATGATCTGGTTTTTAATGACAAAAACTCTTCTCCTTTGCAGGTTATTTTCCGTTGTACGCAATCGCTCCGTACGTGGTCTATGCTTCACCGTACGAAGTTCCAACCGCTATTCAAGACGGTGTGTACGCAGTTGGAGCGAGTGGCCATTGAGGGTTTTTTTTCCAACATGGGTGGTAGCATAACCTTTGTATCGGCCCATCACCTCCTTCGACATAGGCATAGTGACGGTCTTATTGGACTCTACAAGTGTCGATATGTTAACTTTTTTATCTTCTTTTAGACTGTTTGTGTTGGCCGTGTGCATCCTAGCTATGAAGAGGTCGGTTGCTACTCATCATGATTTGTATCCTCTTGATGCTACGTTATGAGTTAATAAAAATGCTCTTTATCAAAAAGTTAATACTCCAAAAAAGGTAAAGCTGATCATGATTTGTATTTTCTTGATGCTACGTCATGAGTTTATAAAAATGCCCTTTATCTAAAAGTTAATACTCTAAAAAAGGTAATGCTCTGGATACCAAAGACAAACAGCAGCAAATTGAGGCCCTGACAGTGCTGTCGCAAACACAGGACACTGAAGCAACTATCAGGCGTTTAGCTGTGTTTCCTTAATTAACTGCCGTAATGCACACAAAGCCATGTAAGTAAAAAACATGTTGACAAAAAACAAAACAAACAAACAGATGCATCTTACGATTTACCACGAAGTCAAAGCAGAGATCAAACAAGCAGCCAGAGATCGATGAACTGAGCAACAATTTCAATGGCTAAATTACAATTATAAATGACACTTGGCTCAAAGAGCATGATGAATAAAATATACATAGACGACCTCATATAACAATTTCAGGACATGAGCTGAATGTCTCATCTTAACGATGCATGCCACTGTGCATCTTGACCAATACGTACGGCAATATATTACCAAAACTAAAAATAAGAACGTGACCGAGATCGACGGACGTATAGGTAGGTGCTGGCCATGCATTGATGCATGCATGCCATGCACGGCGACCGGCTGGAGATGATCCTCACCATCATGCATCATCCTAGGTAGTAGGTAGCTTACATGGGTGGGAAATGGCTTAGACCGAAGCCCAGATCGAAGGGCTGCATCATCATCATATTCATATTCGTATCACCGCCGGAGGAGGAGGAGAAGCTGGAGCCGTCGTGGCCACCGGTGGTATAGCCACCGTAGAGCAGCTGGGTACCGAGGTCTTGTCCGGGCCGGGGCACCATGTCAAGCCATTCCTCGTCCTGCTGCTGCTGCGGCGCCTGGACCTGGTACAGAGACGGAGACTCCATGTCCTCCATGCTGCCGGTGGTGAGCTGGTATGCCGCTGGCGGCGTCGCCAGCTGGGAGAGGGAATGGATTTTGGCGATGCGTTCGCCGATGGTCCTGAGGAGGACGTCGACCTTCCATCCGACGCTGGTGAGGTCCTCGATGGTGAGTCCGGCGAGGCCCGGGAGGGTGCCGAGCATGGCCCTGTGCAGGAGGACCTTGATCTCGCGGTCGCGGCACTCGCGGCGGGACTTGTCGACCTGGTCGCGGAGCTTGTCGATGCGCTGCGTGAGGAAGCCCGCCTGGTTCATCTTGTTCTTGCACTGGCCCAGCTCCGGCATGCTGCGGAAGCGGGTGAGGATGGCGGCCGCCTTGGCGTGGGAGGGGAAGACCTCCGGCGCGGCCGGCTCGCCCTCGCCGTAGACGAGCACGCAGGTCCTGACGTCGCAGAGGATGGCCAGCTCGTCCGCCTTCTTCATGAGCCCCCTGAGGCGCTTCTTGAAGGTGCCGCGCCGGGTGGAGTCGTTGGCGATGTACTGCAGGGTCACCTTCTTGCGAGCCATCGCCGTACGTCCACGGGATGGATGAGATCACCGGCGGCCGGCCAAGGGAAGGATCGAGATAAGATGGTGGTTTGGATCGGCGAGGGAGGAGGGGTGGATTTATAGTGGAGGATCACCCAGGGATTAATCCCATGATATGGTAGGAGATTACTGTGACAGTCTGACATATATGGAGGAGATCGCATGATTTAGTGCTCGTTAACGTGATCGAATAGCTAGCTAGCACATCTCCAACCCGGCCTTCATTGTGCCTGTCTGTAACTTTGGCGTCCATTTACAAATTTTTACTTTGCCTAGCTAGCTAACTTGATGAATGCATCATCACACCACATATTTTTTCTAATTAATTGACACAAGAATGCTCGCCCATCGAGGGAGATAATCGTCCAGAAAACTCAGCAATGGAAGGTTTCTCTTCAAGAGGGCCATGCATCTTTATTAACACAATGTGCTTTGTTTTAGCTACATCATATCCCCAAGTTAATTATCCAGTTAATTTGTTCCAAAATTGGACGATCATTCAAATGTACATCGTCCTATCGGCCATTTGTTCATTCGTAAGTATGCAAAAATATATCGATAAAGAGGGTACGTAAATTACCCCGGAATGCAGTGGTGGATTGAAATTACTAATTTACAAAGTTATATAGTACTAAATTAAAACAGTTGATTATGCACATTGTGTGAGTAAAGTTTGACCAATTTTTCCTATATGTGAATTAAATGTGGTTCCACATATCCAGGGTTGAACATTTTTGTTGTTGCTGTCAGCACTAAGTAATCACTATAAACGGGCGGCCCGAGAACCCATCAACGGTGTTTGTAACAAACAACCAATTAAACAATTTTTCTCATCATCAACGGGCCAAAAATAGGGTCCACCAGTAGTCATACCTTCATCGCTAGCGTGTCAATTGCATTAGCGGATCCGTCATTGGTACAATAGGCACCGCTTATGGGACAAAGCGGTGACCCTTGGGGGCTACTTTTGCCTGACCTCACAATCCTAAAGTTTAGTCCCGACCCAACACAACCACGTACTGCATACCACCATTGGAACCTCCTATACAAGAGAATCTCTCTTCCCTCTCCGCCCCTCCCATCCTCTCCTCTCTTCTGATATGATGCACTCATGCCCTCACTCACACTCTTGATACCGCCATTGGAACCTCTTATGCCTCGTTGTACATGAGCCATCTCATCCTCTCTGTAACACTCCCTGATTATCAGCTACACTGATGCATGTAATTAAGCTACAATAAATCATAAGGTTGAGCTAATGCTTTTGCTAAACAGTGACTGATAACTTTTGAATAATATCTCATTTCAAATTCCACCACTAAAACCAAGTCAGAATTTTAATGTAATAAAATAATTCCTCAAACAGAGTGGAGAAATTGTTAAACACTTGTATAAAATTCAAAAACAAATACTGTTAAGGAAAACAACATCACCATCATGTCGGTCTGGACCCCATATTTTAAAACAGAGTCATAATGCATATTTAATTGCCTATAAATCTATTGAAAATACAAACTTGTGCAAATAAGTCCCAAATTATTTGTGGCAGATATGAATTATTCGTATTATTTAATGGAATAGGTACCACAATTTACAAAAGTATTTTTATGCTGTAAGTAAAAATAAGCAGAAAAGAATAAATGAAACAGAAAGAAACAAGGAAAAGAAAAGAAGCTGACCTAACTACTGTGCTGTCAGGCCTCATGCGTCAACAGAAAGGCCCAGCCCACCACGGCCGGCCTTTACCCAAACCTATCGCCACAGGCAGGGAGGCCATGGCGGGAAAACCCTATTTACCGCTCTTTGCGGCAGCTAGTCGGGCAAACAGGGTTTACATATGCAGCGCCTTCAGCACCGCAAATGGGAACTGGCGCTTACAGCAGTCCTCGTGGGCCGGCCCACGAATTTGACACAGACGCGAATTCTATTTTGTAGCAAAAAAATTAGCAAAAAAATAGCCATTTTACTGAAGAGACCAAGAGAGCTCCATTTGATTAGTACCACAAAAATAATTGGGCCCATTGAAATATGTTTGGATTTTTCCATGGAATTTAAGAGCACTTTTAAATGCAAAAATGACTCTGTTTTGATGGTTGGGTCCACACGAACATCGAGGTTGATGTTGGTTTCCTTAATATTTATTGTTTTGGATTATTCCACAATTGGCCAACATTTTTCCGATGTTGTTTGGGGAATTATTTTATTTCCATATAATTCAGAGTCATTTTGCGTGGAATTTGAAAAGAGATATGAATTTCAACTTGATCATATCCAATTTAGCAAAATGATTAGTTGTTGATCATGGTCATCACTGTAGCTTAATTACAATGCTCACTGTAGCAAAAGCTGAGGATGTCACAAGACCGGCATACCCCATTAATAAGACACAATTCTTCACCTGTGAGGTAGCTCTAGAAGCTTTATTTTCACGTCAACCGATTATTATGATTTGTGCTCAGCAAAGGACCTACCTATTATTTTGATTTTACACTACCGTTTTCGTTCACTGGTTATATATGTTGGGACTGTTGATATTTTTTGTGATTTGCAGTTACTCACAACGGATTTCTGTTTAATTTTTTGGAGTTTTTGCAGGTGATACCTCAACCTTTATATGCAAGTGCCAAAACATCTCAGGTTGTATATATTTTCTTTGAAATACCAGGTTGTGTCCTGTTCTAATGCCAGATTATCTGTATTTTAAGCCTTTTTCAGACATCGAAGCTAGATATGATGCATCAAGTGAATAAGTTAGGATTCGTTGCAGCTTGCTGCAACCTTCAAGTGAGCCCAATATTTTTCCTTGTCTTATGTTACTCCAAACATTTTTTTCATTATTCCATTGAATACATTTGTTTTCAATTTTTCAATGAAGTGCAAGTAATGTGTATATTGTGTGTGTTTCAATATTTTTGCAGCTATATATATATACTAAAAATTTAATATAAAAACAATTTATAAATTATTCGGTTAGTCGTGCGTTGCACGTGCATGCTAACTAGTTACACTAGTGAATGTGTTAGGCTAACCACCACACCTACTTAGCACTAGTCATTGAATTCATTGCGGGTAACATAGAACGATTGTAGCCGCACTATTTATTGCGCAAAATAATGTACGATTTACTTTATAGCTTAGATTTTCGAATTTCTTGTATTCAGTTTCAGAAAACGTGACTGTTTTTGAAAAAATGTGAACAACAGTTGAAAATTCTCAGATTAAAAAAAAAGTTGCAAGCATGTACAGAAAAAAATCAAGTATTAAAAAAAAGTTCACGAAATCAAAAGAAGTTCATGTATTAAAAAAATCATGAGTTAAAAAAACATGAATTTTAAAAACAAGTTCACAGATTTGAAAATCAATATTAAAAAAAGTTCTTACAATTTGAAAAAAGTTCATCGAAGTTAAAAATAAGTTCATCAAATTTTAAAAACATTCATCACATTTGGAAAAAGTTTATCGATTTTTAAAAAAGCTTCACCAAACTTGAAAAAATTAATCAAATTTGATAAGAAATCATCAAACTTGAAAAAAAGTTCACAAAATTTGAAAATTTCAACAAATTAGAAAAAAACATCAACAAATTAGCAAAAAGTTCATCAATGTTTTTAAAAAATTAATCAAGTTTGAAAAAAGTTCACTGAACTTGAAAAATGTTAACTGAATTTGAAAAAACTTCACCGAATGATAAAAAAAGTTCATCAAATTAGAAAAAGTTCATCTATCTTTTAGAAAAATCATCGAATTTTAGAATAGTTCATAAAATTTGGAAAAACGTTAATTAAATTTGAATTTTTTTTCATCCAATTTGAAAAAAGTTCATCTAACCTGAAAACTATTCAACGAAATTGAAAAATAAGAATTTATTTTTGGATAAAAATCATGCAATTTGAAAATAGTTCATCAAAGTTTTAAAAATATACATTGAATTTGAAAAAATGTACAACTAATTTGAATAAAATCGTCGATTTGGAGAAAAAAATTTATGAATTTAAAACAAAATCATCGCATGAGAAAGAAGAACGAAAAAAGAAAACAGGAAAAATAGAAACGAAAAAAAAGAAAAAAGAACAAAGGAAAAAACCGAAGGAACAAAGATAAACTGAAGAAAACCAGTCCTGAAGAAACCTAAATGAAAAAACACATCTAGAAAGCTTCCGGAAGCTTCACAAAACCGGAACCCTCCTCCCTCCCTGATGGGCTGGCCCATCACCTAAAGTTGCAGGCGTCGCTTAAGGAAAATGCACTTTAACCAGCGCCTGCAGCTCCAAATAGGAAAACGCGGGCAAACACACCTGATTTCGGAACGAGCGACCGGTTTTGGGCCGGCTCACTAATTTCGGTCTTGGGAACTTTTTCAATCGTTTATTTTGGTTTTGGAATTTCTAGAATGTTTCTGAACCATTTTTTTCTTTTATGTTTGTCTTTCAAGAAATGCTTTGTATTTTTGTAAAATGTTCTGGATTGTTCTTGATTTTCGAAAAAATGTTTTTGGATTTCTATAAAATGTTCTTGAAACGAAATATGCTTTTGCTTTTCGAAAACAATGTTCAGGAATTTAAGAAAATGTTCTGGATTTTCAAATAATGATCTGTATTTTGGAAAAAGGGTCGCAATTTTCAAAATGTTTCGCCAAATTATTAAATGTTTTTGTTTTTTTAAAAATGTTCTGGATTTTTTAAAAATATTCGGGATTTTCAATTTTTGCTGCAAATATAAAAAATACTAGCGATTTCCAATTTTTTTGTGGATTTTCAAAAAAATGGTTGAAATATCAAAATTTTCTTCAATTCCTCACCTATGTTTGTGTTCGAAAATTGTTGTTAAATGTCTTTTTTTCTTAAATCATAAAAAAATTTCTTGCTTTCAAACAATGTTCCAAATCTAAAAATTTTACCGCTTTTCAAACTTCGTTCATAAATTCCAAAGATGTTCTGTATTTTCATAAAATGTTCTTTTCATTCGGAAAATGTTTTTGTTTGAAATACAAAAAAGAAAGGAACAAGGAAAGAAAAAACAAACCAAAAAAAGGAAATAAGCACAAAAGGAAAAAAAGTAAGAGAAAAAAAAGAAAAAAAGGAATCAAAGCTTGGGCCAGCCTAGTCGCCCCCTGCCGTGTGTGGCTCGGGACTTCCTCCTGCAACGAGTGGGAGGTATGAGCTCCCGCCATGGCGCGCGCTGTCCGCCCGACAATTGGCTCCGCTCTCGAGCATCCCACGACTCCCCTCGTGGATAAGAGCACCCCCACGACTTTCTCTCCCCTTCCAGGAACCCCCGTGTACTCACCTCTCCCCCTCTTTCCCAAGATCCCCGAGCGCCTATGCCGGCTCGCTCTCGCAGTTGATGTGGCAATCAGCCCTCCCGCTCCTCGCCGACGCATCACGCGCTCGACCTCGCTCCATCATTTCTTCCTTGCCCACGGGATTGAGCCCGGGGCCCTACATCACCGCCCCGCTTCCTTCTTCCTCCTCGGGTCGCCCGACCTTCGCCACCTCGATTCACTCCGGCAATCCCTCCCTGAGCCGACCTACGCACATGTGTAGGTCCCAGTGAGCTCCTGCTCCTCACTCTCCCTCATTTAGCTCGCACCCGCTCCTCCTAGCTAGCCCTCCACCATCGCCCGAACACGTGGCCGCTGGGGAGCTCGCTTCTACCGCATTGTGCGGCTAGAGCTCGCATGTGTCAAAGGCAAGCATAAGCAGCCTCCTCGTGCCCTGTAGTGCTGCCGCCTTAGTTGTCCGAGCAGCGCCGTTGCAGAACCCATCGCCGACACGACTCCGACCGAACCAGTCGCTTGCATCGCCATAGATCGACGCGACGCTCTGCGCCCGACCCCATGCCAAATTGCCGCTCCTAGCCGAATCGCGACGCGGGCCCGAGCCCTCCTTCGTGTTTTGGCATCGCCGACGGCAAGCCGCCGGCCACATCCGACGTGGACTAGCCGGGGGCACACCCACGTTCACTAACCAGTGGCCCCCTAGCCCCTATTGACCGTTGACCTCGGTCAAGTGCTGACTGGGCAGCCACAACAGCTGACCGGTGGGCCACACCCCCTAGGCCACTCACCTATGGCCCCAAGGTCATTAGGCCCCTAACAGCCAATCACATGTGAGCCCCCCTCCCCTAATTAACTCATAATTAATTGTATAATTAATTTAAACTAATAAGTTAGTGACCTGAATAATTAACTTAGTTAGGTTAAAAATAAACCTCTCTTTAGCCCTTTGTCTATGACAGGTGGGGCCCAACTGTCAGTTTGTCCAGTCAAACTAACTACTCATGGCTGATGTCATCATGATGTCATGCTGATGCAATAAAATGATTTTCTAAATTAAAGTAAATCTTTAAATTTCATAATATTTATAGAACTTTGAAAAATCATATAAATTAAACTATAAGTTAGATGAAAATAATTTATGTATGAAAGTTGCTCAGAAAAATTGCACGAATCCGAATACGTTGTCCGTTCATCTCTCACATGCTCCTAGCATGATGAACATTAATTGACATTTGGCGTTAGGATCATATGTTTGTTAGAGGTAAAGGCTCGGGAAATATCATCAAATATTCTCCCACTCCGTCTATGACGTGTAGTACTGCGTTAGCTCATACCTAGCGCTGCTTTTGCCATGTCATGCATCGTGTTGCATCTGCTTGCTTTTATTTCTTATTTCTTCATCCTCTTCTCTCTAGTAGACACCGATTCTGATGCTGCTGCCGGGTACGACTACACCACTGATGATCAACCTTTTGCAACACAGCAACAAGGCAAGCAAAACCCCCTTGATCATCTCTATATTGCCCATTCTTTCTCCCTCATGCTTGCATAAGATTTTGCTACTTTTGTAGATGGCTTCTATTCTGATGCATAACCTGTTTTTGTTAAACTGCTTTTGTACCCTACTGCATTTAAATGATTAGTATTGGTTGAGTACTAATCCGAGTGACCCCACTTAGCCCCAGTTTCCCTTGCCTCGTCATCGAAGACTCGATACTTGAAAACTCGGAGACTCCATCAACTAATCAAGAAGCCATGACCCGTCACATCACCTCACACCCCTTAGTTGTACGACCCTGCATAGGTACTATCTTGTATCGAGGGTGATACCTCGTAATATACACCAGATGTTAACTCTGTAGTGTAGTTATCTGGAGGTGGATTACGGAGGGTGATTCCTCCTTCACCATTTTCGATAACGACTCTGTCGTGCAACCCCTCAGGCATGAACCATCGAGGGTGATTCCTCCCTGGTCACCTTGACAGTTACATCGTATGGAATGAGTCGAGGGGATACCTCAGATTCCTTTGATGTTATAGACACACGGTTATTTTCACTTTACTACTAGAACATGATGAGCTGTGTGGTGCGGGTGGATTCCCGCGTGATTGTGACGAGACGTGGCCGGGCATTCTTGGCCCTTGCCACACATCATTGACAAGGGGCGACGGGACCACATATCAAGGATCATTGATAGTCACCGTAGTTAAGAAAACATTAATGGGTTTTGATATGTGACCTGAGAAGGCCTCTCGCCTGTTGCTCACTAACCACCACACGAGAATAAATATGGGCACTCTGCATCGTACATTCTTGTGAAAGGTTTTCAGAGGTCAAAGTTGAGCGGCATGCGCCTGGGTGGCCCATGTAAACATCGTCTTTGTATAAAGAGGTGTGAGGACTAACACCATCCGTCCTCGCACCGTGCAGGATTGTGAAGGGAGATGGCCCATGACCCCTTTGTGATTAGGATGTAGACGACGTGTGACCTATCTGTTGAGCCAAGGTAGGACTACGACGTGTCGATCGGCCGAGGCTGGACATGACCAAGGAAAGTGTGTCCGACCAGAGTTAATTGAGTGTGTTGGGTAAGTTTGTGCACCCCTATAGGGAAGTATATCTATTTGAATAGCCGTATCCACGATAACGGACGCTCATAGTGTATCCTGATCTTCTATAACTGGAACTGGATACTCATGATGTTAAATTGAAATACTGGCTCCGAGATTGCTTTCTCGCAGGGAGTCCAGGAAGGATCCGTTGGAATTTTTAAATGAATTTGCTGTAACATAATTATTACATATGTGCTACTGAGCTACACTCTTCTAATGCTGCAAGACACTGAAGACACTAGTCTTCGATAGGACTAGGCCTTCTCACTATTTTGGCATTTCTGCAATCAGTACAAAGATATAGCCCCATTCCTTTCATAGTGATGTATAGTTAGCATAGTTCTGGTGTCAGTCTTGCGAGTACTTTGAATGAGTACTCGTCATTGCTTTGCGCCCCCTTTTCCTCTTGATACAATTGTCGCGACCAGATGACGGAGCCGAGGAGATGGCTGATCCTGCCGACGACTCCTACTACCCCAACATAGCCTACTATTACGTGGAGGCCGCTAACGACCAGGAGTAGTTAGGAGGTTCCCACACAGGAGGTCTTGCCTTTTCGATCTGTTGTTTATGTTTGTGCTAGACTTCTTAAGGGAGAACTTGTTGACTTATATGTGTACTCAGATATTATTTGCTTCCGCTGACTCGTGTGTATTCAAGCTTATATATTTGAGCCCTCGAGGCCCCTGCACTACCAGGGAAAATCCTACCAGTAGTGCGGGATATTTAGCTACCAGTAGCGCCGACAGGCACGCTATTGGTATGACTCTATAGCTAATTTTTAGCAGTAGCGTGCTTCATGATGAACACTACTCGTAAAGTCACATATCAATAGCGCCGTGAACCCACACGTGCTACTGATATGTGACTTTACTAGTAGCGCTATTCTTTAACCCGCGCCACTACTAATCCCGCATATTAATTTTTTTGTATTTATTTTGTATTTTCATATGGTTATACATATTAATATACAACAACAATAATAATTTTGAAAAAAACAAAATATAGATTAAGTGTATGGGTGCAAGTGATTAAGTTGGGTTACACAGAAAATATGATGTTACAAATTGCAACATAATATTTTCCTCTAATTCAAATTGCATCCATTCACTTTAATCTAATTTATGTCATATAACTTATCATCCTCTTAATCATCTACCAACTCATCATCCTCTTAATCATATAAGAACTCATCATCCTCTTGATCATCTAACATCTAATTATCATCTTAATCATACCAAGTTAAAATGACATAAAACAGAAAAACACCAGAATAATCATAAACTAGAAAAGGTCATCTCTCTTGGCTAGCACATATTATTCTCTCCTAGGTAGAATCTACTACTCTCTACTGGGTAAACTAGCGTAAAAGGGGTACGCTCCACTCTCTCCATTGTGAAGAATAGATATCCACCTATCTCTGACATGTGGCATGTGCAAATCCTTTGCATCTGCGCCAAGTAGTTGTTGGTGGCTTTTCATTAAATTGTCAAATCCTTTAAGTTTCAGGCTTCCATCTCTTCTAGAAAGCGAGTATGCATTATTAAAACATATATGCCACCGTGGTCGTAAGTTGATAACATTCAAATGATGACCTTCTTTAGTCATTAGTTCAGGCACAACCTCTGGCGGGAATTTCTGTGGAAGAACATAATATTAACATAGTTAGCAATCTAGTTTTTCTTAATAATCTTAGCATGCTATCTACATGAAAATTATGAGGGTTCAACTCATGCACTAGTGGCACATATTCATAATAAATTTCGCCAATATCTTCATAATTGTTCTTATAAACATCAACATCATCAATAAATGGGATCAAATGTTTTTTCTCCAACCAAGTTAGATCGGAGCTAGGATTGTTGTAGATTCTGTCTACTGTCTTTTAGTTTTTTTGAAGAAGAGAAATAAGATGTCAATTAAAAATAAACAAGTTAAGTAGGGATGAACAAGATTTTTTTAAATAAACAATGCAAATTACTGAAAAAATATGGTTGCCAAACTCACATTGAGGTAAAACTGGAAGCATATCGACATCCACCCAAATGTCGATATTACCTTCAATATCGTCTTCATGATGAATATCGAAGGGTATTTCCATATCCTCCTGAAATCCATATGCCTTGCCTAGAGCTTCCCAAGTTGAGCAACCAAAATGCGAGTGATTAATTGCATTTTATAGTGTAACCAGAAATGTGAAACCATGTTTAGTCCTTAGATAATCTCTCCTCGTCACCATATTCTCCATTTCGTGGAAACCTAGGTTCTCCAAGAAATACGGTCTTGCATGGTAGGGGATGCACTAGTCGAATTGTAAAAACAGAAATCACACGTTGAAGCAAAGAAACACAAAGAAAAGAGGCAAAAATAGTGGTCATCATTGTGTACCGTAAAAACATCAAAAGCCTCGTCAAGCTTGGTGGTGAAGAACCTGCCGTTTCACAGGTGAGGCTGTTGGTCACACATATCCTGATCTTCGCCGCAATAATCACACACAGGGATCCCCTCGTCGTCAGACGACATTTCATGTGTTCATAATTCAAACATTAAATATCGACGACAACTATTGATGTATATGAAAAATTAGCATGGGTTGAGTTTCAATGTGTCGAGGCTTTCTTGAAAAACTCTCGTATCTCATGGTGTATATGGTGCACACTCTCTCACACTGATATGATGGTGTATGTTGGTGAACACTCCCTCACACTATTATTTCAACCGTCAGCAATGGCCGCTCCTCCCTTCGTTCCCGTGTGCATTACCGAAATATCTAGCACACGGGAACGAAGGAGGAAGCGGCGACCACATCAATAGTTGGTATTCCTCCATCAAGAACATACTGAAAGTCACACAAGGAGCTTCGATAGACTGGAAGTCAACCCTATAAGCACTACTCATCCCAATGGGAAATGATAATAAAAATGTGAAAATGATAATGAAAACCTCTGAATGGCCTATGTTTTGCCAAATCACGGACACTCAATATTTCCTACTTTATAACACAAGTTATGCCAAAACTTTAGCATGACCTTTTCTAAAAAGAAGACATATCGAGTGCTTGAAATTTGCCGGAATGGAAATGAATCAACATTCCGTTAAAACATAGGTCACTCGGAGGTGTTCCGTGCAATAACATACACACATGTCCAAATAGACCTAATTTTTTACTAAAAATTTCTAGACCTATTTTTACTAAAATTTTCTAGGCCTAATATTTTTACTACAAATTTATATTAGTGAAGTCCTAGGAAATTCAATACCTAAAAATTTCTCATCTACAAGCAACTCTATACAAAAAAACTACATTCTACGAGCAAAAAATGTACGTTCTACAAGCAAAACAACTCGGGGCTACCTGTGGCTGATGGGAGGCAACCTGCGGTGGTGGTGGACGACCGGGATGGGGAAGCACGTGAGGAGGGCCGTGATGTGGGAAGGGCGGCCATGTGGGGAGGGCCGGGATGTGTGGGAGGGCGGCCGTGGGAGAAGGACGAGGATGTGGGGGAGGGTGGCCGCGCGTGGGAGGGAGGCCGTGCGTGCAGGGGAGGGCCAACGAGCATGGGTGCAGGGAGTGCGAGCGAGAGTGGAGAGGGAGAGAGTGAGGAGAGAGTGAAAGGGGCGTGGGGAAGAAGAAGAAGACATGGTACGACTTAGCAGCAGCGCGTGTTGGGGACATGCGCTACTGCTAAGTTGGGCAAGGGAGTGGTGGGCCTAGGCTACCAGAGTAGCAGCGCTGGCCAAAAGCAAGCACTACTACTAATACGATTAGCAGTAGCGTCGGTCGTGTGCGAGTGTTGCTATTGTGTCTAGCCCCTCGGCATACGGTGTGCCTTCAATATTAGTAGCGCTGGGTATGGTGCAACACGCTACAACTACAATTTACCCGTAGCGCTTGTCGTCCCCCACTGTCACTACTAATTAATAGTAGCTCCGACCATATTAAAACCGCTACAGGTAATATTCTACCTATAAGCTTTTTCCTAGTAGTGCTGGCTTGTGATATGAAGCTTGTATGACTTTAATTTGTGTCTAGAGTTGTGTTGTGATATCTTCCCATGAGTCCCTAATCTTGGTCGTACGCATTTACGTGTATAATTAGCGTACGTTAAAATAGGGGCGTCACAAGTTGGTATCTGAGCCGACTGCCTGTAGGTAGCCCCCTTTCCAACTCCTTGGCCGAAATTGAGTCTAGTACTTGAAAAACTTTTTCTAACATTGTTGTGTGGATTATGGGCCCACATCTCAATTGGGTGGTATTAGGATCTTTTACTCATCTTCTATACTCTGGCTCCGATCTCTCTTCTCTTTCGGGTTAAAGTTTTTCCTAACTCTAACTTAGGTTCTTGTAACTACTTCCTCTTGGAGAGCCCCTCATTCCATACGATGGCTTGATTCATCAAAATACTCTGAAGATACTCTGTGATGTTCTCCCGAGAACTTGTACTCATCGTTTTTGCGATTTCCTTCCACCACCAACCCCTACAGATAACTCCTCTCCCCTTATCGAGGATTCATTCATCCCTAGTTGTTCATGTCTTTCACAAAATTCTTTGAAACACTATTCGATCTTCCGAAATCCTTAGTAGCCTATTGCTCTTGACCTTGCTCACCTCTTTGCATTATGGTTGATTCCATATGTCTAACAATTTTCATTAAAATCCTTTGTGATTATCCTTTGATCTTATTGATTCAAACTGTGTGTGAATGCACACAATCATCAATTGATACTCATAAATTATCTGTCCGACTGAGACGTCTTTCCAAACAGGAGTTGGTTCTCGGAAAATCAACCTTGATAGATTGTTGATCTAAGTCCATTCAATTTGCTTGTATTTGATCGGAGCATTTGATTCTGATACACCAACCTGGAAATCATAATTCGTTTGGTATGTATGTATCGATATTACTCAGACGATCTCTAATACGATGCCTTGCATTCTGCTGCTGGCTATGCCTATAGGGATTTCCTTGGCAAATATGCAAAGGATTCCCCCGCGGCCTTGGAGCCTTGCGTTTGTGTTCCTTTGAAGAGGAAATGGTGATGTAGCACAGCGGCAATAAGTATTTCCCTCAATTTGAGAACTAAGGTATCAATCCAGTAGGAGAATCGCGTAAAGTCACAAGTACCTGCACAAACACCAAGAGCTTGCACCCAATGCTATGAAGGGGTTGTCAATCCCTTATAGATTGTTTGCAAAGTGAGAACTGAAAGCAAAAAGTAAACAAAGCAAAGTAAAAGTAAAAGCGGAGATGATAATTGTGAATAGACCCGGGGGCCGTAGTGTTCACTAGTGGCTTCTCTCATGACAACAAGTAGACGGTGGGTGAACGAATTACTGTCGAGCAATTGATAGAACCGCGCAAAGTCATGACGTTATCTATGGCAATGATCATACATATAGGCACCACGTTGAAAACAAGTAGACCGATACTTTCTGCATCTACTACTATTACTCCACACGTCGACCCCTATCCAGCATGCATCTAGTGTATTGAGTTCATAAGAACAGAGTAACGCCTTAAGCAAGATGACATGATGTAGATGGACAATCTCAAATCTATGATGAAAGCCCATCTTGTTACCCTTGATGGCAACAACTTGATGCGTGCCTTGTTGCCCCTTCTGTCACTGGGAAAGGTTATCGCATGGTATGAACCCAAAACCAAGCACTTCTCCCATTGCAAGAATCATAGATCTAGTTGGCCAAACAAAACCCAAGACTCAGAGAGACTTACAAGGATATCAAATCATGCATATAAGAAATCAACAAAGACTCAAATATAATTCATAGAGAATATGATCACAAATCCACAATTCATCGGATCTCGACAAACACACCGCCAAAGAGGATTACATCGGATAGATCTCCATGAAGATCACGGAGAACTTGGTATTGAAGATCCAAGAGAGAGAAGAAGCCATCTAGCTACTAACTATGGACCCGTAGGTCTGAAGTAGACTACTCACGAGTCATTGGAGAGGAAATGATGTTGATGTAGAAGCCCTCCAGCTCCAAAGTCCCCTCCGGCAGGGCACCTGGAAGGGTCTCCAGATGATCTCGCGGAAACGAAAGCTTGCGGCGACGGAAAAGTGGTTTCGTGGACGCCCTGATTTTTTCTGGATTTTAGGGAATAAATAAGCCAAAGAGCTAGGACATGGGAGCTCTAGGGGGGCCACAAGCTTGGTAGCTGCGAGCCCCCTGGCCACGGCTACAGGGCTTGTGGGCCCCCTGTGTGCCTCCTGCCTTGGCCCTCAAGTCCCCCGATCTTCTTCTGTTCTGGAAAAATTCATTTCGGGGATTTTATTCCGTTTGGACTCCGTTCCAAAATCAGATCTGAAAAGAGTCAAAAACACAGAAAAAACAGGAACTAGCACTTGGCACTGAATTAATAAGTTAGTTCCAAAAAAGATATAAAAGGTATATAAAACATCCAAAGTTGACAAGATAACAACATGAAACCATAAAAAATTGTAGATACGTTTGAGACGTATCACATTCCTTCTTTCTCTGATTGGGTACCGATACTCACATCAGGTTCTTTGTGGACCGTGAGACCCATGGTTAAATCAATATGTCTAGCAGCATTCATTAAAATCCTTTGTGATTGTCCTTTGATCTTATTGATTCAACCTGTGTGTGAATGCAGGCAATCATGAGTTGATCCTCATAAATTATCTGTTCTTGACAAATCAACCTGGATTGATTGTCCATCTAATTCTATTCAGCTTACTCATCCTTGATCAGAGCATTTGAATTTGATACACCGATCCATAATTCCTTTGTGTTAAAGCATCATTTTATTCTAATGTTCTATAATCCGATGCCCTTGCATTCTTCCTTCCTATGATTGAGTGCCGATACCCACATCAGGTCCTTTGTGGACCGCGAGACACATTCTTGGGTTATTATCCATTAGCATCCTTCACATTCAAAATTCTTGTGATATTCTCCCCCTAATACATGATGCCATTGGTAAATTATGTCTTCTCCCTCTGATAAGTTGTATCCTATACTTTTGTCAGCCATGCTCTTCAAGCATTTGCTAATTACTCTTGAAGTTTGTGGTATATGTTCCTAAGATGCCCTGAGGGTTTGAACCTATGCCTTCCCTAATCCTTGTGAACCCAAGAGTTTTCACGAGTCTCACTCTTCTAGTGTTTTTCCAGATATTCTTTCAAAGCTACAACTTCATCAAAGGCGATGAGTAAATGGCAGGTGATGCACTGATGAAGTGGGAGTCGACCATGAACTTTGTGTTCATGCCCATGGACCTGATGTATATCTTATCATGGAGGCTTCTCGTAACAATAAAATTCCCTTGGTATAATTTGATCTTGTATCTGTGATGTTGTCCGTTGCATTCGTGGTTCCGACCATGTTGTTCTACTTTGATTTCATTCTCAAACAAGTTAAAGTGCTAGTCTTCCATAGATCAATACACTACTCTAACCTCTATCTGGATCTACCTCTGAGTATTATCCCTGGTATCTCGAGAATATCATGGAGCTATATACTTCTTATGATCTCGTCATCAACTATGATATTTTGTTATTTCCAGTTTCCTCATGTTCTGAGCTGTTGGACACTCAAGGTCACCGATAACTGAATCGAGTATGCATTGCGATTCAACAACTCTTAGTACTCTTCTTTGCTTATGAGTTTGCACTCGATCATGTCATTCCAGGCTGTTAGGCTACATCATCATTGCCATGCTAGAGCTTGACCATGCTAGCTGTGTTCTTCATCCCCGGAACACATTTCGAACTGTGCGTTAATCTTACATCGAGCTTGCAACATCTTGTTGGTTGTCTTGAAAGGCAATTTTGATTCTGAGCTAGCAATCTTATCTATGGTTCTGACAACCTTTCGCTTCACCATTCCTTTGCTTGATGTTGTCGCTGAACGATTACATCTTCAAGAGACTTCTCGACAAATGTGTTGTGATCATCGTCAGCATTCTCAGCTCTTACAGGGTATCAATCGAATTCATGATGAGAAATACCATCCTTGCCCTCGATGATCCGTGTTATCACCGACAACCTTATTGCCTTCCCCCAACACAAACTTTTTCACGTTTTGTGTTGTCCTTGAGTTCCTTGCTATCCATCGTTGGAAATATGCCCTAGAGGATAATAAAGTGGTTATTAATATATTTCTTGGTTCATGATAATTCTCTATTATTCATGCTATAATTGTATTAACTGGAAACCGTAATACATGTGTGAATATATAGATCACAATGTGTCCCTAGTGAGCCTCTAGTTGGCTAGCTCGTTGATCAATAGATGATCATGGTTTCCTGATCATGGACATTGTATCTCATTGATAACGGGATCACATAATTGGGGAATGATGTGATGGACAACACCCAATCTTAAGCATAGCACTAGATTGTGTTGTTTGTCTGCTAAAGCTTTTCTAATGTCAAGTATAATTTCCTTAGACCATGAGATTGTGCAACTCCCGGATACCGTAGGAGTGCTTTGGGTGTATCAAACGTCACAACGTGACTGGGTGATTATAAAGGTGCACTACAGGTATCTCCAAAAGTATCTGTTGGGTTGTACGAATCGAGATTGGGATTTGTCACTCCGTGTGACGAGAGGTATCTCTGGGCCCACTCGGTAATCCATTATCATATTGAGCTCAGTGTGACTAAGGAGTTAGCCACGGGATGATGTTTTACGGAACGAGTAAAGAGACTTGCCAGTAATGAGATTGAACAAGTTATAGGGATACCGACGATCGAATCTCGGGCAAGTATCATACCGGTAGACAAAGGGAATTGCATATAGGATTGATAGAATCCCCGACATCGTGGTTCATCCGATGAGATCATCAACGAACATGCGGGAACCAACATGGATATCCAGACCCTGTTGTTGGTTATTGACCGGAGAGGTGTCTCGGTCATGTGTGCATGTCTCCCGAACTCGTAGGATCTACGCACTTAAGGTTCGATGATGCTAGGGTTATAGGGAAATAGTGTACGGGGTTACTGAAGGTTGTTTGGAGTCCCTGATGAGATCCCGGACGTCATGAGGAGTTCCGGAATGGTCCGGAGGTAAAGAATTGTATATAAGAAGTGAGGATTTGGTCACCAGAACTGTTTCGGACGACACTGGTAATGTTTCGGGACCACCGAAAGGGTTCCGGGGTCCACCGAGAAGGGCCTACAGCCACGAAAGGGTATTTTGTCCAAAAGGTGGATGAGAACTAGCCCATATGTGGGCTGGTGCGCCACCACCATCAGCCCAAGGTGCAAGAGAGAGGGTGGTGGCCTAACCCTAGGCGTGGTGGGCAAGCCCACCCTAGGGCGCCACCACCTCTCCACCCTTGGCCACCGCCCCTTGCCCTAGATGGGCTGCCGCAACCCTTAGGGTGGGAAACCCTAAGGGTTGGCACCCTCCTCCCTCTCCTCCTATAAATAGTGGAGGGTTTGTGGTTGATTTGAGACAACTTCTCTCTCTCTCTCTCTCTCGGCGCAACCCTACACCTCCTCCTCCTCGTCCTCTGTAGTGCTTGGCGAAGCCCTGTCGGAGTTACCATGCAGCTCCACCGTCACCATGCCGTCGTGCTGCCGGAGCTCTCCCTCAACCTCTCCTCCCTCCTTGCTGGATCAAGGCGTTGGAGACGTCATCGGGCTGCCCGTGTGTTGAACGCGGAGGCGCCGACGTTCGGCGGATAGATCGAAATCCACCGCGATCTGAATTGCTGCGAGTACGACTCCATCAACTGCATTCTAGCAATGCTTCCGCTTAGCGATCTTCAAAGGTATGAAGATGATCTACAACCTCTCTTGTTGCTGGTTTCTCCATAGATAGATCCTTGCATGATGTAGGAAAGTTTTTGAAATTACTACGATCCCCAACATCTATGTTATGTTATCTTCTACCTTGGAGTATCACCATATTTTGTCGAGAATGTCATGAGAATTGTTCACGCCTTAGGAATTCTTGATATAGTGATACTTCTCTCCATCACCATTCATTTATTGGTCCCCATGTTGTTTCTAAGCGGAATACCGACAAGTCAACTCTGATGTGTGATTCCAATACTTCTGGCAACCCTATTGCTTTGAAGTTAATGACTGATAGTTTCATTCTTCGTGTGTTGGTTGTTGACTCACCATTTTAGCATTGGTCGTGCTACTCACTCCGTATTTATGAGTGCATCATTCAATCAATGTTTAATTGTTGATGTTTCCTCAAGCATACATCAATATATCATTTGATCCGACAAATGTTATCTCCTTGTTCTTATAATTTTGGAAATTCATCCCTATCAAAATCTCGAGGGATTGTTGCTAAGCCCATCGGCCACACCCTCAACTTCTCCTTGTTTCATGGTGAAGCTTTTGAAAGCATTTTCTTTGTGCCTAGCTCATGAAGAATAACTTTGATAGAATAAGTGTTTTCCCAAAGTTCACGTGCATTCTTGCCGCCGTGAATATGAGAAAGTTTTATTTCGATTCCTCTGGGATCATCCCAAATCATTAACGCATGTGCTAAGTGTTACATGTTTTGAAGATTTACTATCTTCGCTTCATATAACTTTCTTAGCACCCAAAGCACCGACTGATTTGGTCAAGGAAAAGAAGTTCCTTCATAAGAGCTATTCCAGGCTTACACTGGGACCTTGATATCCTCGTTGATGGTTCCCAAATCAGGAATCAATTGCTTTTCATTGTAAGAATTCCATGTGGGCACGGATGTCTTGACATTGTCTTCATGGGTCTTACAATCCAACTGATGATTCAAGACTTGCTTCCGTAGTTCATATCCCGAGAATCCTGCATCATCATCTCATCAATTTTTGTTGCCCCCTTTTTCTTCTCAGGCATCCTGAGTTTGAGGTATCATGACACCAATCAGATCTGAATCTCGGGCCAATATGATGGTTGGAACATTTCCCAACAACTATAACTTTGGTCTTTAAGTAACCCGGTACGATGATGTCTTGTCTAGCACACTTGGCCGGAGGACCTATTGTTATATTACCTTCCTTAGTAAGGTTAGCCATTCACCCCCGATAAAATTGTATGACTTATTTATAAGTTGTTCCTTATGGATACTTTGTGTACCCAAAGTCCGATGTTTACCTGATGACATGTCAATGCTACCCTCGAAGCACGAATGTGGTACTTCAAATGTCAACAGGAACATTGGAAGCACAATGCTTAGTTGTTCTTGATCAATTATCCAAATAGTGTTGTATTGTTAAACATCATGATTCTCCTTTCCCTTTTATCAAAATGTTTTTTTACCTGATGACCTATCATGTATACCATGCTCTGTTTTCCTTGGGAATGTTATACTCTAATACTTGTGTGTGAACACATTTTCCTTCCCATTGATTTGTTTAACCTTTCTTGTAATATAACTTATCTAAGAAGTGGTAATTCCCTTCTTAGGTAAAAACCCGAGTGCACAACTCTATCAGGAAGACCCTATTACTATTCTGGATAACATTCCGGTAGCCGTCGATGGACGAGAACTTTTCCTATTGGTATGCCTCATTTTAACAAGCAGGAAAATGATTCTATTCATCCCCTGCCCTTGGTACCGACGTTGTTGCCAACATAACTGACATGCTATCCTCTCACATGTCTTGGTACCAAGACCATGCAAGATGTCACCGCTGGGTCTACTCTTGAACCACATGGTGGGCCTATAACCCACAGTTCCACACGATCGAAACCTGACTCTCATGCACATCTTTGATTCCTAAGTATCCTTTGCTCTTGGCTTTGTATGTAATCCTGACCCACCGTCCAAGGGATGATCTATTCTGTTATCACGCGCAATATTTAATTTTTGTTGCCATGAACCCCTTTCCCCTTCTGATCAGGCATCGAATGATTGCCTACCCATTTGAAACTTTTGTACCATCGCCTTTTTGCTCCCAATGAATTCCCCGAGTTACAACTCGAGAAATAATTCATGTCTTCTTCCTTTACTTCGCTGTTAGATGCCCAACTTTGTGGAGCTACATTCTTCTATAGTTTTCCCTTTAACCGCATTCGTAGGACGATGAAGATCCCGAAGGGAGGATGACGACTCCATCAGGTTAACCTGAATCAGACTAATGAGTACACCAACGAGAAGGACCAACTTCTTCGATGAGAGCAACAAAGACAAGAAGACTCATTAGAATTTCATAAGCAAACATTTCCTTTCTACCTCTTAATTCTCGGGACGAGAATTTCTTTTAGTGGGGGAGAGTTGTAACACCCCGTGATTATCAGTTACACTGATGCATGTAATTAAGCTACAGTAAACCGTGAGGTTAAGCTAATGCTTTTGCTAGAGAGTGATTGATCCCTTTTGAATAATATCTCATTTGAAATTCCACCACTAAAACAAAGTCAAAATTTTAATGTGATAAAATAAATCTCAAGTAGAGAGGGAAAATTGTTGAACAGATGCCAAAAATTCCAAAACAAATACTTTTAAGGAAAACATCACCATTATGTTGGTGTGGACCCGCATCTTTTAGAACGGAGCCATAATGCATATTTAATTGCCTTTTAAATCTGCTGAAAATGCAAACTTGTGCAAATAAGTCCCAAATTATTTGTGGGAGAGCTGAATATTGCTTATTATTTAATGGATTAGGTCCCACAATTTACAAAAGTATTTTGGTGTTCTAGATAAAAATAAACACAAAATAATGAATAAAACACAAAGGAAAAAGGAAAAGAAAATAAGGTGAGCTAACTACTATGCAGTCGGGCCTTATGTGTCAATAGGAAGGACCAGCTCACCACGACCGGCCTTCTCCCTAAACTCCCGCCACAGGCAGGGAGGCCATGGCGCGCGTGTCGTTTGCCCGCTGGTTGGCTCACTGTCGAGCATTGATGACCCACAAGTGTAGGGGATCCATCGTAGTCCTTTCCATAAGTAAGAGTGTCGAACCCAATGAGGAGCAGAAGGAAATGACAAGTGGTTTTCAGCAAGGTATTCTGAGCAGGTACTGAAATTATCGGTAATAGATAGTTGTGTGATAAGATAATTCGTAATGGGTAGCAAGTAACAATAGTAACAAATGTGCAGCAAGATGGCCCAATCCCTTTTGTAGCAAGGAACAAGCCTGGACGAACTCTTATATAAGGTAAAGCGCTCCCGAGGACACATGGGAATTTCTGTCAAGCTAGTTTTCATCATGTTCATATGATTCGCGTTCGCTACTTTGATAGTTTGATATGTGGGTGGACCGGTGCTTGGGTGCTGTCCTTACTTGGACAAACATCCCACTTATGATTAACCCCTCTCGCAAGCATCCGCAACTACGAAAGAAGAATTAAGACAAAGTCTAACCATAACATTAAAATGGTGGATCCAAATCAGCCCCTTGCTAAGCAACGCATAAACTAGGGTTTATGCTTCTGTCACTCTAGCAACCCATCATATACTTATTACTTCCCAATGCCTTCCTCTAGGCCCAAGTAATGGTGAAGTTTCATGTAGTCGATGTTCACATAACTCCACTAGAGGAAAGACAACATACAACACATCAAAATCAAATTCACATGACTACTTATAGCAAGACTTATCCCATGTCCTCAGGAACAAACATAACTACTCACAAATCATAATTATGTTCATGATCAGAGAGGTATTGAATAGCATTAAGGATCTGAACATATGATCTTCCACCGAGTAAACCAACTAGCATCAACTACAATGAGTAATTAACACTACTAGCAACCTTACAAGTACCAATCGGAGTCGCCAGACGGAGATCGGGTACAAGAGATGAACTAAGGTTTGGAGATGAGATGGTGCTGATGAAGATGTTGATGGAGATGAGTCCCCTCCGATGGGAGGAGTGTTGGTGATGACGATGGCGATGATTTCCCCCTCCAGGAGGGAAGTTTCCCCGGCAGGACGGCCCTGCCGGAGCTCTAGATTGGTTCTGCTCAAGTTCCGCCTCGTGGCAGCGGCGATTCTTCCCTAAAGCTCTCTCTTGATTGTTTTGGGACAAAACCGTCCTTATAGAAGAAGATGGGAGCCGGAGGGGTAACAGGGGGCCCACAAGCCCCCCAGGCACGCCCAGGGGGGTGGGGCGCGCCTGGCAGGCTCGTGACCTCCTGGTGGCTCCCCTCTAGTATTTATTCCGCCGAGTATTTTTATATATTCCAAAATAATTCCTCGCTGATTTTCACGGCTTTTGGAGTTGTGCAGAATAGGTATCTCAAACTTGCTCCTTTTCCAGTTGAGAATTCCAGCTGCCGGCATTCTCCCTCTACATGTAAACCTTATAAAATAAGAGAGAAAAGGCATAAGTATTGTACCATAATGTGTATTAACAGCCCATAATGCGATAAATATCAATATAAAAGCATGATGCAAAATGGAAGTATCAACTCCCCCAAGCTTAGACCTCGCTTGTCCTCAAGTGGAAGCCGAGATCAATAAATATGCCCACATGTTTAGAGATAGAGGTGTCGATAAAATAAAATACAGACATGCAGACATCATGATCATATTTAGAACAAAAATATCGTCATATAATCACTTATGCTAAAGTGACAATTCCTTCACAATGTAAAGTATGGATCAAGAACCTTATTGAGAATTAACAACCAATAGTCTTTAGTCATTGAAGCAATTGCAATTTATCATAACATCGGAAAGAGTCAAATAAGAGCTTGTAAAGAAAATCCACATACTCAATCATCTTTTAGTCTTCTACAATTGCTAAAACTCATGCGGTACTGATGAGATCAAAGTTTATGTTGGACACAGAGAAAGATAGGGCTTATAGTTTCGCCTCCCAACTATTTACCTCAAGGGTAATGTCAACAATAATAATTCATGATTACTTACTTCCAAGTTGATATATTAATATAGATCTTTCCCTAGCACATGACGCTTGCCGAGATACTGGCGAAATAAGGAATTGGTGTCGATCACCATGACTCTTTTAAAGATAAAAACTAGAGGTACAAGATAGGTCCTTTGCAGAGGGAAGCAACGGTTGTCATGCGCTTTTGAGGTTAGGATGTGTGATCTCTTAGTGTGAAGGAACGTCACTTTATATTGCCTCCTGTGATAAAGAACTTTATTATGCAGTTTGTCGCTTTTATGTATTCCTCATCACATGTTTGTACAAAGCTTATTTTCCACACACTAATAGATCATACATATTTAGGGAGCAATTTTTATTGCTTGCACCGATGACAACTTACTTGAGGGATCTTATTCAATCCATAGGTAGGTATGATGGACTCTCATGGCAAAACTGGGTTGAGGGTTTATGGATGCACAAGTAGTATCTCTACTTAGTGCAGAAGTTTTGGCTGATATGAGGTGGAAGCAAGCGTCACATGCTAAGGCATCTCTAGTCATATAACATTGATCAGAACCAAGGAAACATAATTCATTATGTTGTCTTCCTTGTCCAACATCTACTTCTCAGCATGTAATACTTTAATGAGTGTTCACAATCATAGACAGTGTCAAAGATGATATACTTATATGTGAACCTCTCTTTATTACTTCCTATTAATTGCAACAATGACCAAGGTCTACGTTTGTCCACCCACAACAAGTTTCAATCAACATTCTTTTTATATGTGAATCCATCGCTTCCCATAAGATCATCACATGATCTTTCATGCTTTTGTTCTTTTATCATTCTTTTCTTCAGATCATGGCATGAAGCAAGGCCCTTAACTAAAACACTCTTTATTATATAACTCACGAACTCGATTACATTGGGGGTAACATAAAGCAAAACTCAAGCCTAGGTCATACTAAGAACTTTATTCTACTAGATAAAGATATTACCAAAAAGGATCGAACTAAGATAAAGGTAAAGACAAAAGATGTGATGGTGATACGATACCGGGGAAACTCCCCCAAGCTTGGCACAAGACAAGGGGAGTGCCCATACCCATGTTTAATTGTCTTCCTTCAGAGGTGATCTGGGCTTGGAGGTGATCGATTCTGTCATAGAGCTTGAAGAGGTGCTCCCCGATGTCCTTGGCATCGATATTGTGCTTGTTGGTGAACTCCGTGATCATCATGTGGTTGGTGTTGAGTCCGCGTTCCACCATCCCTTGGCACTTGAAGACTTGCTGCTCCATTGCTTCGAGACTCGCCTCTACGCTTTCGGCCCTCTTGGGCCCCTCAACATCACGGATGTGCAGCACCCCCTTATGCATCTCGATAGATTGAGGGTGTTGCAGCACCTCCGCGAGGTAGGGATTGATGACCTTCTCGAAGAACTTGTCCTTCAAGGCCTTTGGGGACGTCATAGCAATCTGAATCTGTCTACACAGTAGCTCGAAACGAAAACAGAGGATATTTGCGTGATACGAGGGTCAGACCTTTTGAAAGATTATATAATGAATTTTTACCGACTATAAGGAGTATTCCACAACAAAACAGAGTACGGGAGACATACGAGGTGCTCACGAGCCCCCCAGGCGCGCCTGGCAGGCTCGTCGCCTCCTCGTGCGCTTTCCGGACTACTTTAAATTATTATATTTTTCTAAATATTCCAAAACGGAGAAAAAATGTTATTGGAGAAGTTTTGGAGTCGGTTTACTTACTGTATCACATACCTCTTCGCTTTCGGAGTCTGAAACAGGCTCGTAAACATCCCTTATGTACATTTATGGGAGTACCTGAGATATAATGCTTGATTCTTTGCCCATTCACAACTCTCGGAAAAGTGCCTTCCGAGTTGTTGATTTTGATGGCACCGGAATGATATACTTCTTCGACAATGTAAGGACCTTCCCATTTAGAGAGAAGCTTGCCTGCAAAATATCTTAAACGAGAATTGTATAGCAAGACATAATCACCTACATTGAACTCACGTTTTTGTATCCTTTTATCATGCCACCTCTTATCCTTTTCTTTAAACAACTTGGTATTTTCATATGCCTGAGTTCTCCATTCATTAAGTGAGCTAATGTCAAATAACCTCTTCTCACCAACAAGTTTGAAATCAAAGTTGAGCTCTTTGATTGCCCAATAAGCCTTATGCTCTAGCTCAAGAGGTAAATGACATGCTTAACCGCAAACCATTTTATACGGAGACATGCCCATGGGATTCTTATAAGCAGTTCTATAAGCCCACAATGCATCATCAAGTTTCTTAGACCAATTCTTTCTAGATCTATTAACAGTCTTTTGCAAAATTAATTTAATTTCTCTATTACTTAACTCTACTTGACCACTAGACTGAGGATGATAAGGGGATGCAATCCTATGGTTGACATCATACTTAGCAAGCATTTTACGGAAAGCACCATGAACAAAATGTGAACCACCATCAGTCACTAAATATCTAGGGACTCCAAATCTAGGAAAAATAACTTCTTTAAGCATCTTAATAGAGGTGTTATGATCAACACTACTAGTTGGAATAGCTTCTACCCACTTAGTAACGTAATCAACATCAACTAGAATATGAGTATACCCGTTGGACTTTGGAAAAGGTCCCATATAGTAAAAACCCCAAACATCAAATGGTTCAATAACAAGTGAATAATTCATAGGCATTTCCTGATGTTTACTGATATTACCTATTCTTTGACATTCATCACAAGACAAGACAAACTTATGAGCATCCTTGAAGAGAGTAGGCCAATAAAAACCGGATTGCAATACTTTGTATGCAGTTCTATCTCCCGCATGGTGTCCTTCGTAAGCCTGGAGTGACATGTTGGCAATCCCCAGCAACGGTGCCAGAAAAGAGCCTTGATGACCGACAAGCGTATGGGATCGCAATAGTTTTCGAGGGTAGAGTATTCGACCCAAATTTATTGATTCGCTCACAAGGGGAAGCTAAAGGATATTCTCAAGTATTAGCAGCTGAATGTGTCAGATTCAGCCACACCTGAAAGATTAGTGTCTGCAAGCAAAGTATCAGTAGCAAGGAACAACAGCAGCAACAACAACAAAGTAACAAGTAACAACAGTAGCAACAGAAGCAGCAAAAGTGGCCCAATCCCTTTTGTAGCAAGGGACAAGCCTAGAGAAAGTAACATAGCGAGAACCAGTAGTAAAAGACTCGTAGGCAATGGATCGGTGATGGATGAGTGTGACGGATGTGATTCATCATGTAACAGCTATAACACGGAGAGATATGTAACTAGCTCCCGTTCGTCAATCTAATGTAGGCATGTATTTCGTATGTAGTCATACATGCTTAGGGAAAAGAACTTGCATGACATCTATTGTCCATCCCTCCCGTGGCAGGGGGGTCCTAATGGAAACTACGGGATATTAAGGTTCTCCTTTTAATAAAGAACCGGACCAACGCATTAACACGCGGTGAATACATGAACTCCTCATACTATGGTCATCTCCGGGAGTGGTTCCGACTATTGTCACTCCGGGGTTGCCGGGTCATAACACATAGTAGGTGACTACAACTTGCAAGATAGGATCTAAAACACACATATATTGGCGACAACATAATAGGTTCAGATCTGAAATCATGCACTCGGGCCCTAGTGACAAGTATTAAGCATTGCCAAGTAGCAGCAACATCAATCTAGAACATAGTGGATACTAGGGATAAATCCCCGTCAAGAACTAACTCGATTACATGATAGATCTCATCCAACTCATCACCGTCCAGCGAGACTACGATGAGATTACTCACGAACGATGAAGAGCATCATGGAATTATCGATGGAGAAAGGTTGATGATGACGACGGCGACGATTTCTCCTCTTCGGAGCCCGAAACGGACTCCAGATCTGCCCTCCAGATGGAGAACAGGATGTGGCGGCGCCTCCGTATCGCAAAACGCGATGAAACCTTCTCTCTGATTTTTTTCCAGGCGAAACGGAAGATATAGAGCTGAGTTTGGGGGCGGTGGTGCCACGTGGGCCCCACAAGCCCTCACGGCGCGACCATAGGGGGTGGCCGCGGCCTGTGGGCTTGTGGCCCACTGGCACGCCCCCTCCGGTGGATCTTTGCGCATGTATTTTTCTTTTATTCCAGAAAATATCTTCGTAAATTTTCAGGACGTTCCGAGAACTTTCATTTATGCACAAAAACAACACCATGGCAATTCTGCTGAAAACAGCGTCAGTCCGGGTTAGTTCCATTCAAATCATGCAAGTTAGAGTCCAAAACAAGGGCAAAAGAGTTCGGAATAGTAGATACGACAGAGACGTATCAACTCCCCCAAGCTTAAAGCCTTGCTTGTCCTCAAGCAACTCAGTTGACAAACTAAGAGAGACAAAAGAAAAACTTTGACGAACTCTGTTTGATCTTGTTGTTGCAACTATGTCTAACTCACAACTAGAATTTCAGCAACATCACAAGCAAACCACATAAGCAAATGACATCTAGGTCTCACGGTAAACTCATATCAATGGCATAATCAACTAGCGAGCAAACAATAAGAAGTCTCAAACGTCAACACTTCAATCAAAACAACATGAAGCAGTACAAATAGATGGTATCTCGCTAGCTCTCTCTGAGACCGGAAAACATAAATGCAGAGCACCTTCAAAGACCAAGGGTTGACTAAACATTGTAATTCAAGGCAATGAAGATCCAGTCATAGACACACTCAACACAGTTAAAAGCAAAGCATAAAAATGACAGAGGTGCTCTGTAATTGGTGCTTTTGTAAGAGGAGGATGACTCAACAGGAACATAAATAGACAGTCCCTTCGCAGAGGGAAGCATTGATTTGCAGAGGTGCCGGAGCTCAAGCTTTTAAAATAGAGATAATAATTTTGGGTGGCATGCTTTCATTGTCAACGCAATGACTAAGAGTTCTCAACATCTTCCACGCTACACATGTTACATGCGGTTCCCAAACAAAAAAGTAAAGTTTTGACTCCCCCACCACCAATCAATCACATTCCACGGCTAGCCGAATCCTCGGGTACCGTCCATACCAACATCAATCCTGGGGGAGTTCTGTTTGCAATTATCTTTTTGATTTGAGCATGGAACTAGGAATTCCAATTACCAGCCCCTTTCTCGTCAATGATAGTGAATAAACACATATCGAGGATAACACGCCTAGCATGGAAGATACCAATAGCCCCCTGTCACCACATGAGCGGTTGGGGCATGCAAAACAGATTATTTCTTGAAGATTTAGAGATTGGCACATGCAAATTTACTTGGAACGGCAGGTAGATACCGCACATAGGTAGGTATGGTGGACTCATATGGAACAACTTTGGGTTTATGGAAGTGGATGCACAAGCAGTATTCCCGCTTAGTACAAGTGAAGGCTAGCAAAAGACTGGGAAGCGACCAACTAGAGAGCGACAACAGTCATCAGAATGCATTGAGATTAACTAACATTGAGTGCAAGCATGAGTAGGACATAAATCACCATGAACATGAACATCATAGAGGCTATGTTGATTTTGTTTCAACTACATGCGTGAACATGCACCAAGTCAAGCCACTTGAAACATTCAAAGGAGGATACCATCCTATCATACTACAACACAGTCATCTCAAAATCCATGTGGGCATCCAAGACAAACCATTATAAGCTCCTAGCTAAGTAAGCATGGCATAAGCAACTATGATCTCTAAGTTGTCATTGCAAACATGTTTTTCTCACAACAAAGCTGAATCAGGAAACATGAGCTAGTCATATTTACAAAACCAAAATACATCGAGTTCATACCAGCTTTTCCAGGCTCAGTCACTTCATCATATATCGTCATTATTGCCTTTCACTTGCACGACCAAACGATGTGAACAATAATAAGAGTGCTCGTGCATTGGACTAAAGCTGGAATCTGCAGGCAAACACAAAGGAGAATACAAAGTAATATGGCTCTTTGAAAGCTAAACAGGTATGCATGCAAGAGCCACTAAACATTGTAACCAATATCTTCTACCTTGACCCAAAGAAAAAGAAAACTATTTACACGGGAAAGCTCCCAACAAGCAAAAGAAGAAAAGAAAATCTTTTTGGTTTTTTTTCAAACTAGACAGACACACGAAAAGAAAACAAGAAAAAGAAAATAAACTAACATGGATGATACAATGGCGAAGTGTGAACACCGGCTAACAAAGTGAAAGCATAAGCAAGAATGTAAAGTCGGTGAGAACACGTCCCCCAAGCTTAGGCTTTTGGCCTAACTTGGTCTACTCCCAAGGATGGTCCTGGCGAAACCCAAAATCATAATCGGGGTTATATGAGAGCGCTGCAGCCACTGCCCGAATAGCTGCCTCACGGAGACGAGCAGCCGTCGCCTCCCTCTCATACTCCTCTGCCTCTCCTCTGGTTATGTAAAATCTCTGTTTTACCTGAAAGTCAAAGAAAGCAGGAGCAGGAAGGGTAATATGGAAAACATGTTGCCGGTTAAATATCAATCGATATAGGAGGGATTCATCATCCCTCTCAAGAAACTGGTAGCGTGTCATGGCGACGCGGTCAAGGAAAGCTGTATGGAGTGGGGGATCTCCTTCGCGGATGGGTACTCCAAGAAAATTTGCTATGCGAGTGGCATAGATCCCACCAAAGAAATCCCCTTTAATAGCATTCTTATTCAGCCCCTCGCTATAATAGCTCCCTTGTTGAAGCTTTTGTCACCTGTCACTGCGCTCTTAAGGATACTAAGGTCGGGTGCGCAGAGATGACAATGCTCAATCTTGCCCTTAATGCATCTGCCAATGAAGAGGGCAAAGTAATGCAAGGCAGGAAAATGAATACTCCCCATGGTAGCTTGCGTAATGTCTCTAGTTTCTCCAACCGTAATACCAGCGCAAAAATCTCTAACCGAAGATTTAGGAGGATCACTGAGATTACCCCAAATAGGTATTTTGCAAATTCTACTGAAATCCTCTAATCCATGGTATACGATTTATCATAGAGATCAAACAGTACTGACTACTCACGGCCAGCTGAAAATTTGAATCTACGAACAAAAGAGGCAGTGAGAGCAACATACTATTCATATTTATCAGAGATGAATTCTTCGAGTCTGACGTTGCGAACAAATGCATCAAACTCATCCTTGAAACCCGCCTCAATCATAAATTCATCAGAAGGCCATTCACATGGTTGTACCTGCGCGTCCCTAGGTTGGTAAGGACCAGGCTCCCAAATCGCAAGACGGGGACCTCTCTTGCTTGAGGAACCACCATGAAAGTTTCTCCTGAACATCTTCCTTTTCTGAAATTTTCAGTGACCCAAAGGAAGGGTGAACAAGGTTCAACTAAAATCGTAGCAACTACTCCCACAAGTGCCTAGAGGCCATATTACGCATCAAAACCACTTGGGACCAGCTAAAATCAGCATGCAAAGCTCAAGAACATGGCCACCAAGGCAGCAAAAATACGCGGAGTATAAGGCACTAGAGCAAAAACTAATTGGACCAATGGAGTTGTCACTTACCAAGGAGCAATTTCCCCAAAACAGTTCGGAGAACGGTGATTTGAGCAAAGAGATCAAAACTCCCAGCAAGAGGAGCAATAACACGGGTTTGAGCCGCGAAACGATTTTTTTGGAGGTAGGAGAAGTGGATGGGAGCAAGAATGAGTGGAGGGGGTGCCTGTGGGCCCCACAAGCCTGGGTGGCGCGGCCAGGGGGGTGCCCGCGCCCCTAGGGCTTGTGGCCCACTGGTGTGGCCCCCAAGACAGACTCTTTGTCCCAGTATTTTTCAAATATTCCAGAAAAAATCATACTAGATTTTCACAGCGTTCGGAGAACTTTTATTTTTGGGTTATTTTCTACCGGACGCTAAGACAGGAAACAGGGAAAACTAAACTAAATCTATCATTTTTCTTCTAAGCAACCTAAAGTGAAAGCTTGGAACAGAGGTTTGTGACTCCTTGATTCATCCATCTCATGTTCATCGAAAGAAATCCGTCAATGGGGTTGATCAAATCCCCTTGACAAAACTTTCTCGAATCGCAAAAGAGAACGGAGAATTTTTGAATAGTCACTAGGTCACCTTAATGGGGATGCGTATCTCCCCTACAAGAAAATCATACTTCATCTTGACACAAGGAATAGGGCATTCAGAGCTCCCAATAAGTATCGATGAAGTTTTTTCGATAGCATTGATGCAATGTACTCGATATTGTTTCTTCGGAAAGTGGACTGTATGCTCATTACCGTTGACATGGAAAGTGACATTGCCTTTGTTGCAATCTATAACAGCCCCTGCGGTGTTTAAAAAGGGTCTTCCGAGGATGACAACCATGGCATCGTCCTCGGGATTATCCAAGATTACAAAGTCTGTTAAGATAGTGGTGTTAGCAACCACAACAGGCACATCCTCACAAATGCCGATAGGGAAAGTAGTTGATTTGTCGGCCATTTGCAGAGAGATTTTAGCGGTTGTCAACTTATCCAGTTCAAGTCTACGATAAAGAGAGAGAGAGGGATAACACTAACACCGGCTCCAAGGTCGCATAAAGCAGTTCTAACGTAGTTACCGTTAATGGAGCAAGGTATAGTGGGTACACCGGGATCACCTAGTTTCTTAGGAGTTCCACCCTTGAAGGTATAATTGGCAAGCATGGCGGAGATCTCAAGATCAGGTATCCTCCTCTTATTAGTCACAATATCTTTCATTTACTTAGCATACAGAGACATCTTGAGCATATCTGTCAAACGCATTTGCAGAAAGACAGGTCTGATCATCTCAACGAAGCGCTCAAAATCCTCATCATCCTTTTTCTTGGATGGTTTAGGAGGAAAGGGCATGGGTTTCTGAACCCATGGTTCCCTTTCTTTACCATTCTTCCTAGCAGCAAAGTCATTCTTATCGTATCTCTTAGTCTTAGGCTGTGGGTTATCAAGATCAACAGGTTCAATCTCCACATCCTTATCACTTCTAGGTTGAGCATCGACATGAACATCACTATTGATATTATCATTAGGCTCATGTTCACCACCAGATTGTGTCTCAGCATCAGAAATAGAGGCATCGTTTGGACTCTCAGGTGTAGCAGCAACAGGGTTGCTAGCGTGCAGGTCCCTATCATCTTTCTTCTTCTTTCTAGGATGACTAGGTGCATCAGTGCTAACTCCTTGAGAATCTTGTTCAGCTCTGTTCGGATGACCCTCAGGATACAGAGGTTCCTGGGTCATTCTACCGCCTCTAGTAACGACTCTGTCAGAATTGTCATTCAACTTGTTGAGCAAGTCATTCTGAGCTTTAAGTACTTGTTCTACCTGAGCAGTAACCATGGAAGCATGTTTACTCAGAAGCTTAAGATCATTGACATTTCTGTCCACACAAGCACTTAAATGACTAAGCATACAAGCATTCTGTTCCAGTTGTCTGCTAATATAATCATTGAAACTCTGTTGTTTGGCAACGAAGTTATCAAATTCATCCAGGCATAAGCTAGCAGGTTTATCAAAAGGAATATCACTCTCATCAAACCTACGCAGAGAATTTACTTCTACTACCTGTATTGGGTTATCGAGACCATGGATCTCTTCAATAGGTGGTAGATTTTTGACATCTTCAAATTTAATGCCTTTCTCTCGCATAGATTTCTTGGCTTCTTGCATATCTTCAGGAATGAGGAATAGAATACCTCTTTTCTTTGGAGTTGTCTTAGGAGGTGGTTCGGGAATAGTCCAAGCATTCTCATTGCACAAGATGTTATTCAGCAGATTCTCAGCTTGTTCTACGGTTCATTCCCTAAAAACACAACCAACGCAACTATCTAGATGGTCTTTAGAAGCGTCGGTAAGTCCATTATAGAAGATATCAAGTATTTCATTCTTCTCAAGAGGGTGATCATGCAAATCATTCAGTAGCTAGATGAGCCTTCCCAAGCTTGTGGGAGACTCTCTTCCTCAGCTTGAGCAAAGTTGTATATTTCCTACAAGGCAGCTTGCTTCTTATGGGTAGGGAAATATTTTTCAGAGAAGTAGTAGACCATATCCTGGGGGCTACGCACACAACCAGGAGCAAGAGAAGTGAACTAGGTCTTAGCATCATCCTTTAGCGAAAAAGGAAACAGCTTGAGCATATAGTAGTGGCGGATCTTTTCCTCACTAGTGAATAGGGTGGCTATATCGTGCAGTTTGGTAAGATGAGCTACAACCGTTTCAGACTCATAACCGTGAAAAGGATCAGATTCTACAAGAGTGATTAACTCAGGGTCGACAGAGAATTCATAATCCTTATCAGTCACAAAGATAGGCGAAGTGGCAAACTTCGGGTCGTATTTCATCCTAGCGTTCAGAGGTTTTTCTTTCCACTTGCGCAGAAGTTTCTCAACATCATAGCTATCCTTACACGCAAGAAAATCCTCAGCTATCTCTCCCTCCATAACATAGCGCGTATCAGGCATAATAGGTTCTACTTCAATAGTATCAGCAGTTTCAGAAGTATCATCCCATCTAGCAGCAGCTCTAGCAATATGTGCATCAAGGAATGCACCAAGTGGCAAAGCAGTATCAGGCATAGCAGGCATAGTATCAAGCATAAAATCATCAGGCATAGTATCAAGCATAGCATCATGGACAGCAGAAGTAGCATCATCAAGCACAGGCGACATATCAAGATTTCTAGAAGGAGGCGAGGTTGCAAACTTACTCAAAACTGAAGGTGAATCAAGTACAGAGCTAGATGGCAATTCCTTACCTCTCCTCGTAGTGGAAGGCAAGATTTTAGTTCTTCGATCTTTCAGATTCCTCATAGTGATCAGCAGACGTCAATCCCAAGTGACTCAGAGAATATAGCTGTGCTTCCCTGGCAACGGCGCCAGAAAAAAGCTGTTGGCAATCCCCGGCAACGGTGCCAGAAAAGAGCCTTGATGACCCACAAGCGTATGGGATCGCAACAGTTTTTGAGGGTAGAGTATTCGACCCAAATTTATTGATTCGCTCACAAGGGGAAGCTAAAGGATATTCTCAAGTATTAGCAGCTGAATGTGTAAGATTAAACCACACCTGAAAGATTAGTGTCTGCAAGCAAAGTATCAGTAGCAAGGAACAACAGTAGCAGCATCAACAAAGTAAAAAGTAACAGCAGTAGCAACAGAAGCAGCAAAAGTGGCCCAATCCCTTTTGTAGCAAGGGACAAGCCTAGACAAAGTAACGTAGCGAGAACCAGTAGTAAAAGACTCGTAGGCAGTGGATCGGTGATGGATGAGTGTGACGGATGTGATTCATCATGTAACAGCTATAACACGGAGAGATATGTAACTAGCTCCCGTTCGTCAATCTAATGTAGGCATGTATTCCGTATGTAGTCATACGTGCGTAGGGAAAAGAACTTGCATGACATCTATTGTCCATCCCTCCCATGGCAGAGGTGTCCTAATGGAAACTACGGGATATTAAGGTTCCCCTTTTAATAAAGAACCGGACCAACGCATTAACACGTGGTGAATACATGAACTCCTCATACTATGGTCATCTCCGGGAGTGGTTTCGGCTATTGTCACTCCGGGGTTGCCGGGTTATAACACATAGTAGGTGACTACAACTTGCAAGATAGGATCTAAGACACACATATATTGGCGACTACATAATAGGTTCAGATCTGAAATCATGGCACTCGGTCCCTAGTGACAAGCATTAAGCATAGCCAAGTAGTAGCAACATCAATCTAGAACATAGTGGATACTAGGGATCAATCCCCGTCAAGAACTAACTCGATTACATGATAGATCTCATCCAACTCATCACCATCCAGCAAGCCTATGATGAGATTACTCACGAACGATGAAGAGCATCATGGGATTGTCGATGGAGAAAGGTTGATGATGATGGTGGCGACGATTTCCCCTCTCCGGAGCTCGAAACGGACTCCAGATATGCCCTCCAGATGAAGAACAGGATGTGGCGGCGCCTCCGTATCGCAAAGCGCTATGAAACCTTCTCTCTGATTTTTTTCCAGGCGAAATGGAAGATATAGAGCTGAGTGTGGGGGCGGTGGTGCCACATGGGCCCCACAAGCCCTCACGGCGCGACCATAGGGGGTGGCCGTGGCCTGTGGGCTTGTGGCCCACTGGCACGCCCCCTTCGGTGGATCTTTGCGCAAGTATTTTTCTTTTATTCCAAAAAAAATCTCCGTAAATTTTCATGACGTTCCGAGAACTTTCATTTATGCACAAAAACAACACCATGGCAATTCTGCTGAAAACAGTGTTAGTCCGGGTTAGTTCCATTCAAATCATGCAAGTTAGAGTCCAAAACAAGGGCAAAAGAGTTAGGAAAAGTAGATACGACGGAGATGTATCATGACACTTCTGTAGGATCTGTCCTTGTTCATGCTCAGGTACACAACGTCTAATAACACCATCTACTCCTTCTTTATAAAGGTGAGGATCATCCCAAAAGTAATGTCTCAAATCGTAAAAGAACCTTTTCTTTTGTTGGTATGTGAAACTAGGTGGTATATATTTAGCAACAATATAATTAGCATAATCAGCATACCATGGTGTACTACGTGAAGCATTGATGACATTCAATTGTTCATCAGGAAAGCTATAATCAATAGGTTGTGGGTCATCAAGAACATTCTCTAACCTAGACAAGTTATCTGCTACAGGGTTCTCTGCACCCTTCCTATCAACAATATGCAAATGAAATTCTTGTAGCAAGAGAACCCTTCTAATAAGTCTAGGTTTAGCATCTTTCTTTTCCATGAGATATTTAATAGCTGCATGATCAGTGTGAATAGTAACTTTGGAATCAACAATATAAGATTTGAACTTTTCACATGCAAACACAACTGCTAAAAAATTCTTTTTCAGTAGTAGCATAGTTTCTTTGGGCACTGTCTAGAGTTTTACTAGCATAATGAATAACATTTAATTTCTTATCAACTCTTTGTCCTAGAACAACACCAACAACATAATCACTAGCATCACGCATAATTTCAAAAGGTAGGTTCCAATCAGGTGGTTGAACAATAGGTGCAGTTATCAAGGCCTTCTTAAGTATTTCAAATGCTTCTTCACAATCATCATAAAAAATGAATGGAATATATTTTTGCAAGAGATTGGTGAGAGGCCTAGAAATCTTAGAGAAGTCTTTAATAAACCTTCTATAGAAACCAGCATGACCAAGGAAACTTCTTATACCTTTAATGTCTGTAGGGCATGACATTTTCTCGATCGCATCAACTTTAGCCTTATCGACTTCAATACCTCTTTCAGAAATTTGATGTCCTAAGACAATGCCTTCATTAACCATAAAGTGGCACTTCTCCCAATTCAAGACAAGGTTAGTATCTTTACATCTCTACAAAACTCGATCAAGGTTGCTCAAGCAATCATCAAAATAAGATCCGTAAATGGAGAAATCATCCATGAAAACCTCAACAATCTTTTCACAAAAGTCAAAGAATATAGCCATCATACATCTTTGAAAGGTAGCAGGTGCATTACATAAACCAAAAGGCATACGTCTATAAGCAAAGGTACCAAAAGGGCAAGTAAAAGTGGTTTTCTCCTGATCAGATTGTGCAACAGGTATTTGGGAGAAACCAGAATAATCATCCAGAAAGCAAAAGTGTGTATGTTTGTACAATCTTTCTAGCATTTGATCAATAAAAGGTAAAGGGTAATGATCTTTCTTAGTAGCTTTATTTAATTTCCTAAAATCAATTACCATCCTATAGCCGGTAACAATTCTTTGTGGGATCAATTCATCTTTATCAATAGGGACAACGGTAATACCTCCCTTCTTAGGGACACAATGCACCGGACTTACCCAATCACTATGAGCAACATGATAAATAATACCTGCTTCCAGGAGCTTTAGTATTTCTTTTCTTACCACCTCTTTCATCTTAGGATTTAATCTTCGTTGATGATCGGCAACTGGTTTGGAATCAGGATCAGTTTTAGTTTGATGCTGGCATAGAGTGGGACTAATGCCCTTAAGATCATCAAGAGTATATCCAATAGCAGCACGGTGCTTCCTCAGAGTTTTCAATAATTTCTTTTCTTCATGTCCTGAAAGGTTAGCACTAATAATAACATGACATATCTCTTTTTTCTTACTTAAGAGTATCAGGTAATTGTTTAAGCTCAAACACAACATCACCCTTTGGTGGAGGTGGATCTCCAAGTAATTCAACAGGCAAATTATTCTTAAGGATAGGACGTTGTTCAAAGATAACTCTATCTATCTCATTCCTTTCATCCATATGCATATCATTTTCATGTTCAAGCAGGTATTGCTCCAAAGAGTCAGTAGGAGGCATAACAATAGAAGCAAGAGAAATAATTTCATCCTTATTAGACAATTCTTTTTCATGAGGTTGTCTACCAAACTTAGAAAAATTAAATTCATGTGACACACCTTCAAAGCCAACAGTAACAGTTTGTTTCTCACAATCAATATGAGCATTAACAATATTGAGGAAAGGTCTACCAAATATGATGGGACAAAAGCTATCTTGTGTGGTAGCAAGAACGAGAAAATCAGTAGGATACTTAGTTTTACCACACAAGACTTGAACATCTCTAATAATTCCCACATGGCAGATAGTATCTCTATTAGCAAGTTTAATAGTAACATCAATAAATTCCATCTCAACAAGTGCAATCTCATCTTTAATTTCATTATATAAAGATTGAGGTATTGCAATAACACTAGCACCCATGTCACATAAACCATGATAACAATGATCTCCTATCTTAACAGAAACAAAAGGCATGCCAACAAGAGGTTTATGTTTGTCTCTAGCATGAGGTTTAGCAATTCTAGCAGCAGCTTCACAGAATTGAATAACATGCCCATCAATATTATCGGCCAAGAGATCTTTAAGAATATCAATACTAGGTTCAACTTTAATTTGCTCAGGGGGTGTAGGTGTTCTAATGTAGCCCTTACGTATCACAGTTGAAGCTTTAGCATGATCCTTTATTCTAACAGGGAAAGGTGGTTTCTCAATGTAAGCACTAGGAACAATAGAATCATTATAAGCAATAACTTTCTCTTCAACTGGATTGGGTTTTACTACATTGACTTCTATGGGAGGATGATATTTAAACCACTTCTCTTTAGGGAGAATAATATGAGCAGCAAATGATTCACATAAAGAAACTACTATCTCAGAGTCAAGGCCATGTTTAGCGCTAAAATCACGAAAAGTATTTGTTTGAACGAAGGATTTAACGCAATCAAACTTAAGATTCATACCTGACTCCTTACCTTCATCAAACTCCCAATCTTCAGAGTTGCGTTTAATTCTTTCCAATAAATCCCATTTGAAGTCAATATCTCTCTTCATAAAAGAACCGATACAAGAAGTGTCAAGCATGGTGTGATTATCATGAGAAAGCCGAGCATAGAAGTTTTGAATAATAATTTCTCTCGAGAGCTCATGGTTGGGGCATGAATATAACATTGACTTAAGCCTCCCCCAAGCTTGAGAGATACTTTCTCTATCACGAGGCCAAAAATTATAGATATAATTCCGACCATGATGTACCAAATGCATAGGATAAAACTTGTGATGAAATTCCAATTTCAATCGGTTGTAGTTCCATGATCCAGTATCATCACATAGCCTATACCATGTCAATGCTTTATCCCTCAAAGATAAGGGAAAGACCTTCTTCTTGACCTCATCCTCGGGCAAACCTGCAAGCTTAAATAAACCACAAACTTCATCTACATAGATTAGATGCAAGTCAGGATGTGATGTTCCATCTCCTGTAAAAGGATTAGCCAAAGTTTCTCTAGCATACCCAAATGAATTTCATAATAAATATTTTTAGTAGGTGCAGTAGGTTGAGGAGCAATTCTTTGTGTTTCCAGTCGATGTGAAGATACCACGAACAAGCCCCTCAAAGGATTAGTTTCCATAGTGACAAGTGACAATAAGTTTCAGCACACTATATAAATGTTTCCTTACCAAATTCCACTCACCAAAGGCGCTTCACTCCCCGACAACGGCGCCAGAAAAGAGTCTTGATGACCCACAAGTGTAGGGGATCTATCGTAGTCCTTTTGATAAGTAAGAGTGTCGAACTCAACGAGGAGCAGAAGGAAATGACAAGTGGTTTTCAGCAAGGTATTCTCTGCAGGCACTGAAATCATCGTAACAAATAGTTGTGTGATAAGATAATTCGTAACGGGTAGCAAGTAACAATAGTAACAAAGGTGCAGAAAGATGGCCCAATCCCTTTTGTAGCAAGGGACACGCCTGGACGAACTCTTATATAAGGTAAAGCGCTCCCGAGGACACATGGGAATTTCTGTGAAGCTAGTTTTCATCATGTTCATATGATTCGCGTTCGCTACTTTGATAGTTTGATATGTGGGTGGACCGGTGCTTGGGTGCTGTCCTTACTTGGACAAACATCCCACTTATGATTAACCCCTCTCGCAAGCATCCGCAACTACGAAAGAAAAATTAAGACAAAGTCTAACCATAGTATTAAACTAGTGGATCCAAATCAGCCCCTTGCTAAGCAATGTATAAACTAGGGTTTAAGCTTCTGTCACTCTAGCAACCCATCATCTACTTATTACTTCCCAATGCCTTCCTCTAGGCCCAAATAATGGTTAAGTGTCATGTTTTTGACGTTCACATAACACCACTAGAGGAAAGACAACATACAACGCATCAAAATATCGAATGAATACCAAATTCACATGACTACTGCTATGGCGACAGAAATCCTTCTATAGTCTCTTGAGCTTGCGTTGGTTTTTCCCTTGAAGAGGAAAGGGCGATGCAGCATAGGAGCAGTAAGTATTTCCCTCAGTTTGAGAACCAAGGTATCAATCCAGTAGGATAATCGCGTCAAGTCCAAAGTACCCGCACAAACACAAACGAGCTTGCACCTAACGCTATAAAGGGGTTGTCAATCCCTTCAAGATTGATTGCAAAGTGAGATCTGAAGGCGGAAAGTGCAACGAAGAAAAAGTGTAAGGCTGAAAATATGGTGTGGAGTAGACCCGGGGGCCATAGTGTTCACTAGAGGCTTCTATCAAAATAGAAATATTACGGTGGGTGAACAAATTACTGTCGAGCAATTGATAGAACCATGCAAAGTCATGACGATATCTAAGGCAATGATCATACATATAGGCATCACGTCCGAGACAAGTAGACCGATACTTTCTGCATCTACTACTATTCCTCTGCACATCGACCGCTATCCAGCATGCATCTAGTGTATTGAGTTCATGACGAACAGAGTAACGCTTTAAGCAAGATGGCATGATGTAGAGGGATAAACTCAAACCAATGATGAAAACCCCATCTTTTTACCCTTGATGGCAACAACATGATGCGTGCCTCGCTATCCCTTCTGTCACTGGGTGAGGTCACCGCATGGTATGAACCCAAAACCAACCACTTCTCCCATTGAAAGAATCATAGATCAAGTTGGCCAAACAAAACCCACAACTCGACGAGAATTACAAGGATATGAAATCATGCATAAGAGAGATCAGAAGAAACTCAAATAAGATTCATAGATAATCTGATCATAAATCCACAATTCATCGGATCTCGACAAACACACCGCAAAAGAAGATTACATCGGATAGATCTCCATGAAGATCATGAAGAACTTTGTATTGAAGATCTAAGAGAGAGAAGAAGCCATCTAGCTACTAGCTATGGACGTGTAGGTCTACAGTGAACTACTCACGCATCATCGGAGAGGTCATGGTGTTGATGAAGAAGGCCTCCGTATCCGAATCCCCCCTCCGGCAGGGCACCAGAATGTGCCCTCGATGGGATCTTGCGGAGACAGAAGCTTGCGGCGGCGGAAAAGTACTTTCGATGATCTCCTGATTTTTTCTGGGATTTTAGGGAATTTATAGGCGAAAGACCTAGGGCAGAGGTGACTGAGGGAGCCCACAAGCCTGGGAGGCGCGGGCCCCCTGGCCGCTGCTAGGGGGCTTGTGGGGTCCTTGGTGCCCCCCTGTCCTGATTCTCAGGCTTCCCGATCTTCTTCTGTTTCGGAAAAAATCTTTTGGCAGTTTCATTCCGTTTGGACTCCGTTTAAAATCCTCCTCTGAAAGGGGTAAAAAACATGGAAAAAACAGGAACTGGCACTTGGCACTGAGTTAATAAGGTAGTCGCAAAAAAGATATAAAAGGCATACAAAACATCCAAAGTTTGACAAGATAATAGCATGAAACTATGAAAAATTATAGATATGTTGGAGACCTAGCAACTACTTATAGCAAGACTTATCCCATGTCCTCATGAACAAACATAACTACTCACAAAGCATAATCATGTTCATGATAAGAGGGGTATTGAATAGCATTATGGATCTGAACATATGATCTTCCACCGAGTAAACCAACTAGCATGAACTACAAGGAGTAATTAACACTACTAGCAACTTTACAAGTACCAATCCGAGTCGCGAGAAGGAGATCGGGTACACGAGATGAACTAGGGTTTGGAGAAGAGATGGTGCTGATGAAGATGTTGATGTAGATGAGTCTCCTCCGATGAGAGGAGTGTTGGTGATGACGATGGTGACGATTTCCCCCTCCGGGAGGGAAGTTTCTCCGGCAGGATGGCCGTGCCGGAGCTCTAGATTGGTTCTGCTCAAGTTCTGCCTCGTGGCGGCGGCGATTCTTCCCGAAAGCTCTCTCTTGATTTTTTCTGGGACGAAACCCTCCTTATAGCAGAAGATGGGAGCCGAAGGGGTAACAGGGGGCCCACGAGCCCCCGGACGCGCCCTGGGGGGTGGGGCGCGCCTAGCACGCTCGTGACCTCCTGGTGGCTCCCCTCTAGTATTTCTTCTGCCGAGTATTTTTTATACATTCTAAAATAATTCCTCGCTGATTTTCACGGCTTTTGGAGTTTTGCACAATAGGTATCTCAAACTTGCTCCTTTTCTAGCCCAGAATTCCAGCTGCCGGCATTCTCCCTCTTCATGGAAATCTTATAAAATAAGAGAGAAAATTCATAAGTATTGTTACATAATGTGTAATAACAGCCCATAATGCGATAAATATCAATATAAAAGCATGATGCAAAATGGACGTATCAAGCATCACACGCCCCCCTCGTGGATAAGAGCATCCCCATGGCTCTCTCTCCCCTCCCCGGAACCCTAGCACGACGAGTCCCCCCGTAATCACCTCTCCGCCAAGATCCCCGAGCACCTATGCTGGCTCGCTCTTGCCATTGACGTGGCCACCGGCCCTCCCACTCCCCACTGACGCATCCATGCGCTCCGCCTCGCTCCGTCGTTTCTTCCTCGCCCACGGGATCGAGCCTGGGGCCCTTACTTAGCCACCCCGCCTCCTTCTCCCTCCTCGGGTCGCCAGACCTTCACCACCTCGATTCAACCTGGCAAGCCCTCCCCGAGCCCACATACGCACATCTGCAGGTCCCGGTGAGCTCCTCCTCCTCCCTCTCCCTCGTTTAGCTCACACCCGCCCCTCCTAGATAGTTCCCACCATCGCCCGAACGCGCTGCCACCACTGAGCTCGCTGCCATGGCCACATCTGCCGTAGCTCGTAGCTGAGCATCGCATCATGCACCTAGAGCTTGCAGGCGTCAAAGGCATGCACGCGCAACCTCCGTGTGTCGTGTAGTGCTGCCGCTGTAGTTGTCCGAGCGGCGCCACCGCAGATCCCATCACCGACGACGACTTTGACCGAACTAGCCGCTCCCACTGCCACAGATCAACGTGGTGCTCTACGCCCATTCAAACGTGCCCGGCCCCGTGCCAAATGGACGCTCCTAGCCGAATCCCAACGCTGACCCGAGCCCTCCGCCGCTTTTTTGCGTCGTCGGCGGCAACCCGCCGGCCACAGCCGATGTGTCCTGGCTGAGGCCATACCCATGGTCACTAACTAGGGCCCCCTAGCCCTTGTTGACCATTGACCCCAGTCAGGTGCTGACTTGGTAGCCCCAGCAGCTGACCGGTGGGCCACACCACCCTCGGCCACTTACCTGTGGGCCCAGGGTCATTCTACCCCTAACAACCACTCATATGTGAGCCCCCCTCCCCTAATTAACGCATAAATAATTTTTATAATTAAATTAAACTAATAAGCCACTCACATATTGGGACTAGTGACCAATTAACTTAGTTAGGTTAAAAATAAACCTCTGTTTAGCCCTCTGTCTGTGACAGGTGGGGCGTAGCTGTGAGTTTAACTAGTCAAACTGACTGCTCACTTCTGATGTTATCATGATGACAAGCTGATGCTATAAAAATATTTTCTTACGTAAAATAAATATGTTAATTTCAAAATATTAATTAAACTTTGAGAAATCATATAAATTAATCTATAAGTCAGACGGATATAATTTATATATGAAAGTTGCTAAAAAAAATCCCTCGAATGCGAATATGTTGTCCGTTCATATGCCACATGCTCCTAGCATGATGAACATCGACATTTGGCAATAGGAAAATGTGTCCGTTAGAAGAAAAAGGCTCGGGAAATATCATGAGATATTCTCTTGCTCCGTTTGTGACGTGTAGTACTCGTTAGCTCATCCCTAACACTGCATTTTGCCATGTCATGCATGGTGTTGCGTCTGCTTGCTTTTATTTACTATTTCTTCCCCCTCTTCTTGCTGGTGGACACCGAGACTAACGTTGCTGCCGGGTACGACTACACTACTGACGATCAGCCTTTTACAATAGAGAAACAAAGCAAGCAAAACCCCCTTGATCTCCCATATATTGCCCATTCTTTCTCCCTAATGCTTGCATTAGATTTTTCTACTGTTGTAGATAGCTCCTATTCAGATGTATAACCTGTTTTTGTTAAACTGCTTTTGTATCCTACCGCATCTAAATACTTAGCATAGGTTTGTTAGTGATCCCGAGTGACCCCACTTAGCCCCATTTGCCCCTGTTTCATCAAAGAAGACTCGACGACTTGAAGACTCTAAGACTCAATTAACTCATCGACAAGCCATGACCCGTCACATCACCTCACACCCCTCAGTTGTACGACTCTATAGAGCTACCATCGAGCATCGAGGGTGATACCTCATAATATACTCTAGATGTTAACTTTGTAGTGTAGTTATCCAGAGGTGGATTACGGAGGGTGATTCCTCCTTCACCACTTACGATAACGACTCTTTCATGCAACCTCTCAAGAATGAACCATCGAGGGTGATTCCACCCTGGTCACCTTGAGGATTACATCGTATGGAATCCACCGAGGGTGATACCTTAGATTCCTCTGATGTTATAGACACACAGTTACTTTCACTTTACTACTGGAATATTCTTGGTATGATTGTGATGAGGCGTGGCCAGGCATTCTTGGCCCTTACCACACATCCTCGAGATGGGGCGACGGGACCACATATCATGGATCATTGATCGTCATCGTAGTTAATAAAACATTAATGGGTTTGGATATGTGATTTGAGAAGGCCTCTGGCCTGTTTTGCACTAACCACCACACGAGAATAAGTATGGGCACTCTGCTCGTGCATTCGCCCGGAGTTTTGAAGATGTCACAGTTGAGAGGCAGACGCCCAGGTGGCCCGCGTAAGCATCGTCTTTGTATAAAGAGCTGCCAAAAGTGACACGAACCGTCCTCGCAATGCGCAGGGTTGTGAAGGGAGATGGCCCATGACCCCTTTGTGATTAGGATGTAGACCGACGTGTGACCTCTCTGTTGAGTCTAGGTAAGACTGCAACGTGTTGATTGACCGAGGCCGAGCATGACCCAGGAAAGTGTGTTCGGCCAGAGTTAATAGAGCTTGTTGGGTAAGTTTGTGCACCCCTGCAGGGAAGTTTATCTATTCAAATAGCCGTGTCCATGGTAACGGATGCTCCAAGAGTATTGCTACTGCAACAAAAGACCTTCCAACGGCGCCAGAAATAGGTGTTTTGACGGCACCAGGAATCCTTCTGCTACGGCTACGCCTTAAGGGACTTCCTAGGCAAATATGCAAAGGATTTCCCCCATGGCCTTGGAGCCTTGCGTTGGTGTTCCCTCGAAGCGGAAAGGGTGATGTAGCGCAACGGTGGTAAGTATTTCCCTCAGTTTGAGAACCAAGGTATCGATCTAGTGAAGGAGTATCACAAGAGCCTGCACAAACACAAAAACTTGCTCCCAACGCTATAAAGGGGTTGTCAATCCCTTATAGATTGTTTGCCAAGTGAGAACTGAAAGCAACAAAGCAACAAAGCAAAGTAAAAGCGAAAGTGGAAACGATAGGTGTGAATAGACCCGGGGGCCGTAGTGTTTACTAGTGGCTTCTCTCATGAAAGGAAGTAGACAGTGGGTGAACAAATTACTGTCGAGCAATTGATAAAACCACGCAAAGTCATGACGTCATCTATGGCAATGATTTTATATTTAGGCATCATGTCCAAAACAAGTAGACCGATACTTTCTGCATCTACTACTATTACTCCACACGTCGACCACTATCCAGCATGCATCTAGTGTATTAAGTCCAAAAGAACAGAATAACGCCTTAAGCAAGATGACATGATGTAGATGGACAATCTCATATCTACGACAGAGCCCACCTTGTTACACTTGATGGAAACTACACGATGTGTGCCTCGCTGCCCCTACTGTCACTGGGAAAGGTCACCACACGGTAAGAACCCAAAACCAAGCACTTCTCCCATTGCAAGAATCATAGATCTAGTTGGCCAAGCAAAACCCAAGATTCGGAGAGACTTACAAGGATATCAAATCATGCATATAAGAAATCAGCAAAGACTCAAATATATATCATAGATAATCTGATCACAAATCCACAATTCGTCGGATCTCGACAAACACACCGCCAAAGAAGATTACATCGGATAGATCTCCATGAAGATCATGGAGAACTTGTATTGAAGATCCAAGAGAGAGAAGAAGCCATGTAGCTACTAACTACGGACCCGTAGGTCTGAAGTGAACTACTCACGAGTCATTGGAGGGGTGATGATGATGATGAAGAAGCCCTCCAACTCCAAAGTCCCCTCCGGAGGGCACCGGGAAGGGTCTCCAGATGAGATCTCGCGGAAACGGAAGCTTGCGGTGGCGGAAAAGTATTTTCATGGATCCCTTGATTTTTGCTGTATTTTAGGGAATATATAGGCGCAAGATCTAGGTCAGGGGGCGCCAGGGAGGCCACAAGCCTGCCCACCGCCGCCCCCTGGTGGCGGAGTGGGGGCTTGTGGGCTCCCTCTAGCCCTCGTCGCTTGGCCCACAAGCCCCCTGATCTTCTTTCGTTCGGGAAAAAATCATTTCGGGGATTTTATTCCGTTTGGACTCCATTCCAAAATCAGATCTGAAAAGAGCCAAAAACACAAAAAAACAGGAACTGGCACTTGGCACTGAATTACTAAGTTAGTCCCAAAAAAGATATAAAAGGTACATAAAACATCCACAGATGACAAGATAACAACATGAAACCATCAAAAAATATAGATACGGTTGGGACGTATCAAGCATCCCCAAGCTTAACTCCTGCTCGTCCTCGAGTAGGCAAGTGATAAAGAATAAATTTTTGATGCTTTCATGCTACCTAGCATAGATGTCCTTTGTAACTCCTCTTATGTGACGTGAATGTTCAGATCCATTAGATTCAAAACAATAGTTTGCTATTGACGTGGAAACAATAATAATTCAAGCAAACTAGCAAGGTAATCATGAACTTTCAAAATAACAAGGCCAAAAGAAAGTTATCCCTACAAAAGCATATAGTCTGACTATGCTCTATCATCATTGCACAATGAATTTAAATCATGCACAACCCCGGTATTGGCCAAGTAATTGTTTCACACCTTTACTTTCTCAAACCTTTTCAACTCTCACGCATTATATGAGCGTGAGCCATGGTTTTAGCACTATAGATGGTGTGGAGTGTGGTGGAGGTTGCAAGACAAAAATAAGGAGAAGATGGTCACATTAACTAGGCATATCAATGAGCTGTGGAGATGCTCATCAATAGATATCAATGTGAATGAGTAGGGATTGCCATACAAATGATGCACTAGAGCTAAGAGTATGTGAAAGCTCTTAAAGAAAATTAGTTGGTGTGCATCCAACTTGCTTGCTCACGAAGACCTAAGGCAATTTTGAGGAAGCCTATCATTGGAATATACAAGCCAAGTTATATAATGAAAATTTCCCACTAGCTATATGGTGGTGACAAAGCGAGAGACTCTCAATCATGAAGATCATGGTGCTTAATATGCACAAGTGTGGAAAAGTGGTAACATTGTCCCTTCTCTCTTTTTCTCTCATTTTTTATTTTTTTGGTGGGCTCTTTGGCCTCTTTTTTTTTGGTGGGCTTCTTTGGCCTCTTTTATTTCCTCACATGGGACAATAATCCATCAATGATGATCATCACACTTTCAACTCAAAACTTAGAGCAACGATGACTCTATATGGAATGCCTTCGGTAGTGTACCGTGACAATGATCTAGCATGGCATAGACATTAATGGAAACATCATGCTAGCTATCTTATGATCATGCAATGGCAATGTAGACGTGATGGCACATGTCATGGTGGTAGTTGCATGGAAATATATCTCGGAATGACTTTGAAAAAGCCATAGTAGGTAGGTATGGTGGCTGTTTTGAGGGAGGCTAATGGTGGGTTTTGTGCACCGGCGAAAGTTGCACGACACTAAGAAGATAGTGATGGTGGAAGGTAAAAGTTCATCTAAACCATGGACTCAACATTAGTCATGAAGAACTTATATACTTGTTGCAAAAGTTTTATTAGTAATCGAAACAAAGCATTCAATGCATACTCCTAGGGGAAGGGTTGGTAGGTATAAACCATCGCGCGATCCCGACCGCCACGCAAAGGATGACAATCAATAGACTAATAATGCTCAGATTTCATGACATAGCGGTTCACCATACGTGCATGCTACTGGAATCACTAACTTCAACACAAGTATTTCTAGATCCACAACACCTTACTAGCATGACTTCAATATTACCATAACCCCCAACTCAAAACTAATTGAGATGAATCAAACTTCTCTAACTATTCAATGCACATGAAGATGGAAGTTTTTGTATCCCTTTGGATAACTACCCCTTTTGAGACTACTTTCAAAGCATAGATCAACTACCAAGCCACGCACCGCTGTGCTCTGAAAGATATAAGTGAAGCACACAGAGCAAAAGTATCTAGCTCAAAAGATATAAGTGAAGCACATGTGAGCTGAATTGTCTACCAAAAGATATAAGTGAAGCTCGACAAAATCACGGTGAGTGCATGTCTCTCTCTCTAGGTGTGCAGCAAGGATGATTGTGACACAACAAAAATAAAACACTCCTACGATACAAGACGCTGCAAGCAAAAACACATAACATGTGGTGAATAAAAATATAGCCCCAAGTAACGTTACTGATGGATTGAAGACGAGAGAGGGGTTGCCTTCCCGGGGCATCCCCAAGCTTAGGCTTTTACGACATCCTTGAATCTCTTGGGGTGCCTTGGGCATCCCCAAGCTTGAGCTCTTGCCAGTCTTTATATCTTTGTCCATAAGAACTTCACCCAAAACTTGAAAACTTCACAACACGAAACTTAAACAGAAACTCGTGATAATATTAGTATGAGAAAGACAACCACCACTTCCTTAGGTACTGTAGCAAACTTAAATTCTACTTATGCTGATGTTGGGTTACTGTATTTTCAATCATCCATGGCAAATACCCCCCGATACTATCCATAGTTTCATCAAAATAAGCAACCAACACAACAAAAAAAGCAGAATCTGTTAACAGCAGACCAGCTTGTACCAATCTGTATATTTCGTATACTTCTGTTACTTCAAAACTTCTGAAAAATTAAGACAATCTGAAGAATTTGCGTAGCAATCAGCAGCAAAAATAATCAACTCAAAATCTCTTACAGAAAAAAAATTGAAAATTCTTTTCGTGAGCAGAAAGTTTCTGTCTTTTCCAGCATGACCAAATGATCATCCCCAAGGCTAATCATAACGGTTTTGCTTGACACAAACGCAAAAAGAAACAAAAAAACACAATCATAACAGAATTATGAAAGTGTGGAAAACACAAAACAGAAATAAAAAGGATAGGTTCGTTGGGTTTCCTCCCAACAAGCTCTTTTGTTTAACGCCCTTAGCTAGGCAAAAGATGATGGAATCACGTATAGTCATCTTTGGTGCTCAAACCATAAGTAGCCCTCATCATAGATTCATAAGGCAATCTTATTTTCTTTCTAGGAAAGTGCTCCATGCCCTTCTTTAAAGGAAATTGAAATCTAATATTCCCTTCCTTCATATCGATGATAGCACCAATAGTCCTTAGGAAAGGTCTACCAGGAATAATGGGACATGAAGTGTCGTGGGTATAAGCCTGAAAGTAGATGTGTAGGGTACGAATGAAATGGGCAGAGTCCTAGCTACGGCGAGGTTGTATGAGTTGAGGCCCCTCTGCGGTGGAGGTAACAACCCTACGTCTCAGTGCTCTCGGAGCTTGTTGTCGAGTGGAATATGGAATACAATGATTTGCTAACCCCTTTACCAGTGGGGGAGGGTGGCTTATATAGAGTGCGCTGCCCTCCACAACGGTTCTGATTCAGGGGCGGAGTAGTGGCGATTGAATGTGTACATTACAGGTAACGGACGACCTAAATGTTAATAAATGCACCTAGAAACGTATGACTGTTTCCCCCCACAGGGGTCATGGTGTACCGAGTGGTATCCAGTCGGTCAGCTAGATACGCTCCGAATGTTACTCTCCGACTCGACATCATCGAGGATCTGCTACCGACTGGATGATGGGGATTCCTTAATTCAGTCGGAACTGACTAAGGCCCTTGTCCTTTGGGAGGGGTAGTCCTTGGGTAGGACCTATAGGGTAGGCCTATGACCCTACCCTAGGACTATAACCCCATCATTAGTCCCCGAATGGATTGGGGTTGGAACGACGAAGCGATGTTTGAAGTTGGATCCGACTGGAACGGAATCGGCTTGGGCGTTGCTTGCCTCGGTCCATTTTGACTTTTCTGATCGACGATCCGAGTGGAAGTACTCGCGAAACAGACTGTCGGGAACCGAGTGCTTCGGCGGCATCTTCTGATGCGACCGGTCAACTGACAGCGCCGGATTTTCCGGGATCCTCAAATTCGGTTTCCGCGCGCTCAGCGGGGATGACCCCAGCGCGTTCGAGGAGCGCCTGACGCCTCGATTCTCGCGCCTTCAACCTCTCCACTAATATCGCCGTGGTGGGTCGGGGGGATAAGGTTTCGGGGCCACTTGCTAGCGACCCAGTCGGAACCCTATATAAATCTCGGCGGCGAGGCTTCTCTGTTACGCTCGCCGAATCCCTTGCTCTCGGCTGCCCCGCCCTTCTCGCCACCTCCAGCGCTCCTATACTCCTCCCTTCTCCTTCCTGCCGAGGGCTCGCAGCCGCCTCCATGACCAAGGGCCAGATCAGCAAGATGGAGACGAGGAAGAAGAAGGGGAAGACGGCGGCACCTGCTCAACGGCGGCAGCGGCCGCTGCCGGCGGGATGGATCCAGGGCGACTTCCTCCCCTCCACGGTGACGGAGGGGGATCTATTGCAGCTGGTGGAGCACGGGATGATCGTGCACAAGTCCTGGAGGCTGCCGGCGGAGGACGAGGTCGAGCCAGCGCCTCGAGAGGGGGAGCGCGTCTGCTGCTCAGCCACGTCTACCGAGGTTTTTCTTTGCCCCCGCACCCTTTCTTTAAGGGCATCATGAACCACTTCGGGGCCCAACTCCACCATTTTCCTCCGAATGCCATCGCCCATCTTTCTTCCTTCATAGCTTTATGCGAGTGTTTCATCGGTTGCCCTCCCCATTGGGGTTTGTTCAAGCACATCTTTTCCGCCAGATCCCAAACCATCAAACGACTTAGTCAGTCGGATGATAAGACGCATCTCCTCTGGCTCTGCGGGGGTTTAGGGTTCCAGAAAAAGAGTCGGAGTAGCTATCCTGCTCTTCAGTTAAGCGAATCGGTCAGGAACTGGCAGTCGACATGGTTCTACTGCCAGGATATCGCCTGTCCGAATGCGTCGACTGGGCTGCCTCCTTTTAGTTTAGATCGGCCTGCCCCACCTAAGCAACTCGCGCTCTCGAAGGCGGAGAAGAACGACATTCAGCCCTTGGTTGAGGCACTCGTGGACGTCGTCAGGAGGGGGGTCACCGGCATAGACTTGCTGGAGGTCTTTCTTGGTCGACGGATCCAGCCTCTGCAGGCTCGCGACCATGCCATGTGGCATTACATAGGCCCCGAGGAATCCACTCGGACCAACGTGGTGGCCGTGACTGAGGAGAGGGTGACCTCGTGGGTGCTCCAAATCACGGGCCCCTGCGAGAATCCCAAAGGATCTCGGCGAGTGAGGCCTTACAGCGCGGATCATCCTCCACCAAATCAGGTGAGCGACATTGGCCGAGTGCACTGAACTGTCTCACTTCCTGTCGTCTGTCTATATCTCTGTGTGATGTCCGATGTTGCCGACTGAAATTTATGCAGGAGTGGACCAACTGGTTCTCCCCCGTCTCGAACGGGAATCCGGTGGAGGAAGAGGAGGAAGGCAGCCAAGAGGGCAGCGTGGAGAGCGCCGAATACGTCTCCGACAGCGGGGAATCGGAGGAGGAGACCAGTGAGGAAGAGGAAGAAGATGAAGAGCAAGACTCGCCACCTCCAAACCCAGAGCATCGGACCAAGCGCCGACACGAGCCTGCCGTCCCCTCGGCTCCTCCGTGTCTTCAAGTGCTCCACCTGCTGCTCCAGCGGTCCCGAGTGTTCGAAGCACTAAGAGGACCAGGGATGCCGCCGCCGAGCCTGCGGGTCAGTCTTCTAAGGCGGCCAAGCCGAGTGGGCCTAAGCCTTGGAAGGCTCTGCCGCGAATGAGGGTCGCTGTCCCCGTCACCTCCACGTAAGTGTACTCAGCTTTTAATTCTTTCTGATATCCGAGTGAACTTCTGTTTACTGGCCGAATGGATTTCACTCGACAGGGTCGCTACTTCTGCCACCTCTCTGCCGCGTCAGGAAGACGACCCCATGGACACGGACAACGTCGTCTCGTCTCAGCCAGGTGCGTTGTAGGGACGTCGAGTGTTTTATACTATCGCGTCCCAGCCAGGTGCTTCTTTCTTTTTGTGAGACCTCGTGTCATTCGGCCTGTCAGGGGCGATCTGCCTGGATGAGGGCGACCAGGGGAGAGCCAACCCAGCTGTGGAGCCTGTTCTTGAGGCTGCGCCTCCCGCTGCCGCTCTCGCCGCCGACGTGCTGCCGACAGAGGCGCCGCCACCGAGTGAACCAGTGCCGGTGAAGGAGGAGCCGACTGGGGCGGACCTTGGGATGCCTCAGGAACCTCCGACGATTCCAGGTTCGTCGAATGCTGAATTCAGCATCCAGCGTCTTCCGGAGGAGCAGGTGGGAGCGGCCAAGGGGGCTATGGTGCAGGCGGAGCTGATGGCTGGAGAAGCCAAGAGGGCCTATGACTCCATTGCGGCCTTGTACCAGCGGAGCTTGGAGCTGCGCGATGATATCCGAGTAAGTGGTCTAGTAAGTATTTACTTTTCCCCTGAACCCACTGGGTGTTCTTGAATAGCAGATGTTGTTTGCAATGGGTTCACTCTGAGTGAACCCGGTGGGTGTAGTCCCCGAGACTTCTGTCGAGTGCTTGCACCGACAGTTGTCTTTATACATTTTGCCTTGAGTTTGGTTGTGTCTGTAGATAGGATTACCGAGTGCGAGTAGTTGTTGCAGTCGGAGTGCACTTACGGTAAGAGTCCCCGAGAGTAAGTTGTACTCAGGTCGGGTAGTATTGTCCTCGGAGGCGTAGGTGATAACATGCATCTCAATAGGGTAGGCCTGCTTGAGCTGCATGCCAGTGGGGTCACTCTTAGTGAACTCACTGGGTGTAGTCCCCGAGACCGCTGTCGACTGCTTGCGTCGGCAGGGGTCTGAAGAACTTAGACTGTTAACTGTTGAACTTTCTGATTGTCCCTTGTTTCTTGGTGGCAGAAAACTTGTGAAATGGGGACGACCTATGAGGCTCTGAGAGCGGAGAGGAACCAGTTCGCTGGTGAGCTTGATGCGGCTATGCTCGCAATGGCCGGCATGAAGGATGCTCTGGAGGGGCGAGAGAAGTCTTTGGAGGAGGCTCGTGAAGCTAATAAGGTGTTGACTGAGGAAGTGGAAAGAATGAGGAAACAGAGGACTGCTCTCACGAATCAGATGGCCGTCCTGAATAGACGATGCATAGCTCACGAGAAGTATGTCAACGACTGGGCTGGGCAGATGATGACTCGTCTGGCTGGTAAGTCTTATGTTTTGCCGAGTTCTTGTACTGTGTGCGTGACACTCGACCTTTATTGTATGCTTGTCCTTTTGTTGCAGATTTTTGCGTAGATGCTGAAGCTGAAGCAGCGGCTGTGGAGCGGTCCATTCAGGACAACGTGTCACTCGGCGAGGACGCCAATCGGGATCTGCTCCGGGCGCATATCCGTGTAGGCAAAGTGGGTCCTTTCATCGGTCGACTGAGAGAGGTCGTTGGCCGAATTGACAAGGAACTTTGGCCAGAAGACGAGTCGCGGCAGGAGATGGAGAACCTGATGGCGCGACTGGAGGAGATTCCGAGCCGAGTGCAATCGTGGAAGAAATCGGCAGCGCGTTGCGGTGCAGATGTAGCTCTGTCCTTGGTCCGAGTCCATTGCAAGGAGGTGCGTGAGGAAAAACTGAAGACACTGAAGGTCGCCAACACGAAGAAGCTTCGATTTGAAGACTTCATGGAGACGTTCCTTGAGAGTGCTACCCGCATCGCCGACGGAATCGACTTGGACACTTTCGTGGAGCCCTCCAGTCCTGGCGCCGGCCCAGCTGACGCGTAAGAAAACTTTATCCTCGGTATGCCGAGTGTTCATCTCTAAAGTTCTTTGGCAACTTCTGTTGGCTATCACACTTTTAAATCGGTGTGGGTAAGCTTGATCCGCACCGAGTTAGCTATCTTTTCGAGAATTTTGGAATCTGAATGAAAGCGTTTACTCTTGTGTTTGAATGTTGTTTCGAGTGCGACGTTTAGTGCATACTCGGAGAAGATTAGTACTTAGGTGATTCTTGATCACAGCTAAGCCCCCGAGTGCGACGTTTAGAGCACACTCGGAGGAAGTTAGAACTTAGGCGATTAAGGATCGCAGCTAAGTCCTCGAGTGCGACGTTTAGTGCACACTCGGAGGAAGTCAGTACTTAGGTGATTCTTGATCACAGCTAAGTCCCCGAGCGCGACGTGTAGTGCACACTCGGAGGAAGTTATTACTTAGGCGATTTGGGATCGCAGCTAAGTCCCCGAGTGCAACGTTTAGAGCACACTCGGAGGAAGTTAGAACTTAGGCGATTCAGGGTCGCAGCTAAGTCCCCGAGTGCGACGTGTAGTGCACACTCAGAGGAAGTTATTACTTAGGCGATTGGGGATCGCAGCTAAGTCCTCGAGTGCGACGTTTAGAGCACACTCGGAGGAAGTTAGAACTTAGGTGATTCAGGGTCGCAGCTAAGTCCCCGAGCGCGACGTGTAGTGCACACTCGGAGGAAGTTATTACTTAGGCGATTTGGGATCGCAGCTAAGTCCCCGAGTGCGACGTTTAGAGCACACTCGGAGGAAGTTAGAACTTAGGCAATTCAGGGTCGCAGCTAAGTCCCCGAGTGCGACGTGTAGTGCACACTCGGAGGAAGTTATTACTTAGGCGATTGGGGATCGCAGCTAAGTCCCCGAGTGCGACGTTTAGAGCACACTCGGAGGAAGTTAGAACTTAGGTGATTCAGGGTCGCAGCTAAGTCCCCGAGTGCGACGTTTAGTGCACACTCGGAGGAATTTAGTACTTAGGTGATTCTTGATCACAGCTAAGTCTCCGAGTGCGACGTTTAGAGCACACTCGGAGGAAGTTAGAACTTAGGTGATTCAGGATCGCAGCTAAGTCCCCGAGTGCGACGTTTAGTGCACACTCGGAGGAAGTTAGTACTTAGGTGATTCTTGATCACAGCTAAGTCCCCGAGTGCGACGTTTAGAGCACACTCGGAGGAAGTTAGAACTTAGGCGATTCAGGATCGCAGCTAAGTCCCCGAGTGCGACGTTTAGTGCACACTCGGAGGAAGTTAGTACTTAGGCGATTCAGGATCGCAGCTAAGTCTCCGAGTGCGACGTTTAGTGCACAATCGGAGAAAGTTAAAACTTAGGCAATTCAGGATCGCAACTAAGTTTTTTTTGTGTGTGTGACCGGAGTCTGCGACCGTGGAAAAACTCTGAATCTGCAAAAAACTGAATCTGCTGTATATTATTTCATCGATACTTGTTCGTTACACTGCTTCAGTCGACGATCACGTATAGAAGCGCTTGAGGAGGTCTCCGTTCCATGCACGCGGCTCGTCTGTCTCCCTCTGAATGTTGTAGAGTCTGTATGCTCCGTTGTTCAGCAGCTTGGAGATGATGAAAGGCCCTTCCCAGGCCGGAGCCAACTTGTGGGGTCTTTGCTGATCCACTCGGAGCACTAAGTCGCCTGCTTGGAATGTGCGACTCCTGACATGACGCGCATGAAAGCGTCGCAGATCTTGCTGGTAAATTGTTGAGCGAGTTAGTGCCATCTCGCGTTCCTCGTCTAGAAGATCTACTCCATCTTGCCTTGCTTGTTCTGCTTCAGCTTCGGAGAAGAGTTCGACTCGTGGGGCATTATGAAGCAGGTCACTCGGAAGGACCGCTTCTGCTCCATAAACGAGGAAGAACGGTGATCGCCCCGTTGATCTGTTCGGAGTGGTGCAGAGGCCCCAAAGCACTGAAGGTAACTCGGTGACCCATGCGCCAGCAGCGTGTCCTACCTCTCGCAGGAGTTGGGGCTTCAAACCTTGAAGAATAAGCCCATTCGCCCGCTCAGCTTGTCCGTTGGATTGAGGATGTGCTACGGAAGCAAAATCCACTCGGATACCCTGACTCGCACAGAAACCTTTGAATCTGTCCGAGTCGAAGTTTGTCCCGTTGTCCGTGATTATGCTCTGAGGTACCCCGAATCTGGAAACGATGTCCCTGACAAACTTGACAGCTGTTGAGGCGTCGAGTTTCTTGATGGGCTTGGCTTCTATCCATTTTGTGAACTTGTCGACTGCCACCAACAGATGTGTGTAGCCTCCTTGGCCTGTCTTGAATGGTCCGACTGTATCTAATCCCCAAACTGCAAATGGCCACACAAGAGGGATTGTCTTCAATGCAGATGTTGGCTTGTGGGACTTGTTGGAGTAGAACTGACAACCTTCACATCGGTCGACCATATCTTTAGCCATCTCGTTTGCCTGCAGCCAAAAGAACCGGCTCTGAATGCCTTGGCGACGATTGCTCTCGAAGAAGCGTGATGACCGCAGGTTCCCGAGTGAATATCCTCTAGGATCAACTGCCCTTCCTCTAGGGAAATGCAACGTTGAAGAACGCCTGAAACACTCTCCTTGTACAATTGGCCATCAATGACAGTGAATGCCTTCGACCTGCGGACTATTTGCCTGGCTTGGACTTCGTCTTCTGGAAGTTCTTGCCTCAGGATATATGCAATGATCGGCACAGTCCAATCGGGAATGACGGCCAGAATCTCCATGACCAGATCAACCACATCAGGTACATCAACTTCTATCGGATCTGTTGTGCTCTTGGGTTGTACCGATTCCTCTGTGAAGGGATCTTCTTTGACTGAGGGAAGGTGGAGGTGCTCGAGGCAGACATCACTCGGGACTGGTCTCCGAGTGGATCCGAGTTTTGCCAACTCATCAGCTGCTTGGTTCTTCAGTCTCGGAACATGGTGGAGCTCTAGACCTTCAAACTTCTTCTCCAGCTTCCTCACTGCATTGCAGTATGTGGTCATGGTGGGGTTCCTGACGTCCCACTCTTTCATCACTTGATTGACCACCAAATCCGAATCGCCGTAGACCATCAAGCGACGGACGCCGAGTGAGATGGCTATGCGCAATACGTAGAGGAGAGGTTCATACTCTGCCTCGTTGTTGGAGGAATCAAAGTGTATCTGCACATGTACTTGAGCTTGTCGCCCTTTGGTGATATGATCACAACACCAGCGCTGGAGCCATTCAACATCTTAGACCCATCGAAGAACATTGTCCAATGAGCCGAGTAGATGTGGGTCGGGTGCTGTTGTTCTACCCATTCTGCTATAAAGTCAGTCAGGGCTTGAGACTTAATAGCTTTCTTGGCCTCGAACTTGATGTCACAGTACAACATCTCCATTGCCCACTTCGCCACTCGGCCTGATGCGTCTCGATTGTGGAGAATTTCCGACAACGGAGCATCAGAAACGACAGATACCGAGTGGTCTTGGAAATAATGAGCCACCTTCTTCGCAGTCATATAGATCCCATAGATAAGTTTTTGATAATGGGGATACCTCTGCTTGGAAGGAGTCAGGACTTCGGAGACGTAGTACACTGGCCGCTGAACTTTGTATGCTTTGCCTTCTTCTTCTCGCTCGACTGTAAGAACAGTACCGACGACTTGATTTGTAGCCGTGATATATAGAAGAAGGGGCTCTTTACTGAGCGGAGCAGTAAGAACCGGCTGGGTGGAAAGTAGGACTTTGAGGTCGTCGAATGCGACTTGGGCTTCATCTGTCCACTCGAAGGTATCTGATTTCTTCATGAGTCGGTACAGAGGAAGTGGTTTTTTGCCGAGTTGACTGATGAACCTGCTCAAAGCCGCTAGGCAACCTGTGAGCCGTTGAACATCGTGTATTCTGACCGGACTCTCCATTCGGACGATGGTACCGATCTTTTCGGGGTTGACGTCGATCCCTCGTTCGGAAATGAAGAAACCGAGTAACTTTCCGCTGGGAACACCGAATGAACATTTGGCTGGGTTGAGCTTGATATCGTACCTACGAAGGTTGGCGAATGTTTCTGCCAAGTCAGTCAGCAGGTCGGAACCTTTGCGTGACTTGACTACGATATCATCCATATATGCCTCCACATTGCGACCGATCTGGTCGAGGAGACATTTTTGGATCATGCGCATAAAGGTAGCTCCTGCATTCTTCAGACCGAAAGGCATAGTGATGTAGCAGAAGCACCCGAATGGGGTGATGAAGGCTGTTTTTAACTCATCGGGACCATACAGACGGATCTGATGATAGCCCGAGTAGGCATCAAGAAATGACAAACGCTCGCATCCCGCAGTCGAATCGACAATTTGGTCTATGCGGGGGAGCGGAAAATGGTCTTTCGGGCATACCTTATTGAGATGCTTGAAGTCGATGCACATTCGGAGCGACTTGTCCTTCTTGGGTACCATGACAACATTGGCGAGCCACTCGGAGTGGTGAACCTCGCGAATGAAGTTGGCGGCCAGCAGCTTGGCCACCTCTTCCCCGATTGCCTTCCTCTTGTGCGCGGCAGATCGGCGCAGGCGCTCTCGGACGGGCCGAGCGATGGGATCCACGTGCAGTCGGTGCTCAGCCAACTCCCTGGGTACACCTGGTATGTCAGAGGGTTTCCATGCGAAGATTTCCCAGTTCTCACGGAGAAATTGGGTGAGCTCGGCTTCCTATTTAGGATCGAGGGTGGTGGAGATGTTCGTCGGGGCAGCAGAGTCGTCCGTCGGGTGGATGCTGACCTTCTTCGTCTCTCCTGCCGACTGGAATGCGGACTCAGAAGCTGGTTTCTTTGAGCGCATCAGGTCGACGGGGTTGACTGTCTTCTTGTACTCGTCGAGCTCGAGAACAACCATCTGCTGGTCGGCGAATCTTGATCCCTGCTGCAGACACTCTTCGGCTCGCCGACGATTGCTCGTGATGGTGATCACGCCTTTCGGGCCTGGCATCTTCAGCTTCAAGTAGATGTAACACGGACGGGCCATGAAACGAGCATACGCCGGGCGGCCCAGGATTGCGTGGTAAGCACTCTGGAAGTCTACCACTTTGAATGTCAGCTTCTCCTTGCGGAAGTTCTTGTCGGAGCCGAAAACAACGTCCAACGTGATCTGACCGAGTGACTTGGCCTTCCGTCCAGGGACGACTCCGTGAAATTGCATGCTGCTCTCGCTGAGTTTGGACATCGGAATGCCCATCCCCTTGAGTGTGTCAGCGTACATGATGTTCAAGCCGCTGCCGCCATCCATGAGGACTTTGCGCAGTCGGACTCCTTCCACCACCGGGTCGACGACCAGAGCCTGTCTCCCCGGAGTGGGTACATGTGCGGAATGATCCGACTGGTCGAAAGTGATCGCAGTCTGAGACCATTTCAGGAACTTGGGACTGGTTGGAGTGGCCATGTTAACCTCTCTGTTCATCAGTTTCAGTCGACTCTTGCTTTCGATGTCAGCAAAAAACATGAGGGTTGCATGGACTTGGGGGAACGGATCCTCCTTATCCTCCTCATCTTGTTCAGGATCCTTCTCACTCGGTTGTCCCTCGCTGAACCCCTGGATCAGGAGACGGCACTGTCGAGTGGTATGCTTCGCGTATATGGGGTTGCCTTCTTCGTCCATCTTTGTGTGAACCGGACAAGGCTGGTCCAGGATGGGATTGTTGAACGGCTTCTTCTTGGGGGTAAACTGCGCCTTCGCTTTGCCCTTGAACTTGCCATTGGTCACGGCTGCAGCTTCTGCTTGCGGTGTGGGCGGAGCTTTCTGTTTCTGCTTCCGAGTGTTACCTCCGTCAATATCGCCAACTGTCTTGTGCTTGCCGCTTCGAATGCGGTCCTCTTCCTCGCCATTTTCATAGCGAGCCGCTATCTCCATCATCTTGCTCATGGAGATGTCGCCTGTTCGACCGAACTTTAGGTACATCTCTCTGTACCGCACACCTGCCTTGAAGGCGCAGACTGCTTGATGCTCGGTGACGTTCTCCACCTGTGGTAGAGAGTTGTCCAACGCTGGATGAAGTCGCGCAGGGGCTCATTCGGCTTCTGGGCACAGTGCTGGAGCTCCACAAGGCCTGCAGGGCGTTTGCACGTCCCTTCGAAGGTCCTGATGAACACTCGGGCCAGATCCGCCCAACTGTAAATGCTCGAGGGGGCCAACTGGTTCAGCCACGCTCGTGCCGAGCCGTCGAGCATCAGAGGGAGGTGCTTCATAGCGACATGGTCGTCCCCTCCTCCGATCTGGACTGCCACTCGGTAGTCATCCAGCCATGTTTCCGGCTTGGACTCTCCTGTAAACTTACTGATTCCCGCTGCCAATCGGAAGTTGGGCGGGATGTCAGCCGAGCGGATGGCTCGACTAAAACAGTCGGGACCAGACACGATGGCCCTGCTTCCACTCGGACGGTCCATATCATGACCATCACGGTGGGCTCGACCCCTGTCGACTCTTCGCTGGGCGATACGTCCTCTTGCGTCGGGTCTTGGGTCGTAAGTGTCGCCGACTGAACGCCGATCATCATGATGTCGGGATCCATAGGGCCCACCCTGCGGAGGGGTGCGTGAGTGGCGGCGATCTTCATGAATCATGGAACGGCTTCCTCCCCTGTGGCGCTGATGGGATCCAGGACTGTGAACCGACCGAAGCGTGTTTGCGTGGACGGAACTATTGTAGATCCGGTTGTGCGACTGGGAGATTGCCGAATTCTGCTCCTCGCCGTGTGCAACAGGGCTCGGATCTGCTCAATCCCCCTTCCTACCTCCGAATCAGTCGGCTGGAGGGAATCGGCTATCTTGGCAGCCGCAGCCAAGTTGAGGAGGGGCGTGCGGAACAACTCCACGTTGCTCCGCCGAGTGTGTCGACTGGCAGAACGGCAAGGTGGACGGCGCGCACCGAATGCTTCACCGACCTCGCGCTCGCTTCGACCAACTTGACGGGGATCTTCATGGGAGTTGGCCATGTGTACTTCTGCTGCAGGCCCGCGACCCACGTACTCGGAAGGAAACTCAGTCGGAACTGAGCCTGAGCGCTGGGAACGCGGGGCAACCACAACAGACTCCAAAACTGCCACTTGAGAAGACGCGATCTGACGCGCTCGGGCATGCTGCACCCAACGTTGGAGACGCGGACGGCGGGACCGCTTGTTGCGGCGCATGACGGAGGTGCAGGTCGACAACGGAGCCGATTGTTGGAGAAGAAGAACGCCACGGGCGCCGGCACAGAAGTGCGTGGCCCCACGACGGGGAAGCGCCTTGACGTCGAGAGGTGCCTCCCGAAGCCACGCCGAATCGTCGACGGTGAAGGAGAGAGTGCCGAAGAAGATCTGGTGACCCATGCTCGAATCTCCACCGGTCGACATGACGAAAGGAAGTAGTCGCAAACTCGCCGGAAGTCGCTTAGACGCCTGCCCCAAGGAGGGCGCCAACTGTCGTGGGTATAAGCCTGACAGTAGATGTGTAGGGTACAAATGAGATGGGCAGAGTCCTAGCTACGGCGAGGTTGTATGAGTTCAGGCCCCTCTGCGGTGGAGGTAACAACCCTACGTCTCAGTGCTCTCGGAGCTTGTTGTCGAGTGGAATATGGAATACAATGATTTGCTAACCCCTTTACCAGTGGGGGAGGGTGGCTTATATAGAGTGCGCTGCCCTCCACAATGGTTCTGATTCAGGGGCGGAGTAGTGGCGACTGAATGTGTACGTTACAGGTAACGGACGACCTAAATGCTAATAAATGCACCTGGAAACGTACAACCGTTTCCCCCCACAGGGGTCATGGTGTACCGAGTGGTATCCAGTCGGTCAGCTAGATACGCTCCGAATTCTACTCTCCGACTGGACGTCATCGAGGATCTGCTACCGACTGGATGATGGGGATTCCTTAATTTAGTCGGAACTGACTAAGGCCCTTGTCCTTTGGGAGGGGTAGTCCTTGGGTAGGACCTATAGGGCAGGCCTATGACCCTACCCTAGGACTATAACCCCATCATGAAGGATTGCAATCTATGTGAAGTACAATGAAATCCACGGTACATAGTTCTTATTTGCAATAATAAGAACATCACCGTTCCTTCCCATGGGTTTCTTGACAGTAGAATCCGCAAGATGCAAATTAAGAGAACACTCTTCAATCTCATGAACACCAAGAATACCACATAAAGACTTTGGAATCGCGGAAACACTAGCACCCAAATCACACAAAGCATTGCACTCATAGTTTTTGATCTTGATTTTGATAGTAGGCTCCCACTCATCATGAAGTTTTCTAGGTATAGAGACTTCTAGTTCGAGCTTCTCTTCAAGAGATTTCATCATAGCATCTACGATATGCGCGATAAAGGCTTTGCTTTGGCTATAAGCACGTGGAGAGTTTGCAATGGATTGCATCAAAGAAATGCATTCAAACAAGGAGCAATTATCATAATTGAATTCCTTGAAATCCAAAGTGGGTGTTTCATTACTACCCAAAATTTTGATTTCTTCTACTCCACTCTCCACACCTTTATCATCAAGATGGGTGGACTCCGAATCATTGGGGCGTTTTTCAACCAAAGTGGATTCATATCCAGCCCCTCCATAAATAGGTTTGACACGCGAAAACAAAGATTCAAGAGGAGACACACCAAGCACTTTAAGATCTTCGTGATTTGCATCACTAGAACACACCCTTTTAAACCATTCATGCCTAGCGCGAATTTGGGCGGTTCTTTCTTTGCTCTCATTCATGGAGAAACGCATAGCTTTCAAAGTTTCATCCAAGTTGACCTTGGGAGGAGCACATCTAACTTTCAAAGCATCAATATCACAAGACATCCTATCAACACTCTTAGCCAAATCATCAATTTTGAGTAGTTTTTCCTCTATGGACGCATTGAAAATATTTTGAGAGTTGATGAACTCTTTGATATTACTCTCTAAATCAGAGGGTAATTTGTTGTGATTTCCATAAGTGTTGTTGTAGGAATTGCCATAATTCTTAGAGGAGTTACTAGGAAAAGGCCTAGGAACATAGTTTCCTCTAAAAGCATTGTTGTTGCCAAAATTGTTCCTACCAACAAAATTCACGTCCAAACTAGGGTTGCTACTCTCAATCAAGGAAGATAGTGGCATGTCATTAGGATCTACAGTAGTGTTTCTACTAGCAAACAAATTCATCAACTCGTCCATCTTAGCACTAAGCAAGTTAATCTCTTCTATAGCGTGTACCTTTTTGCTAGAAGGCGACCTTTCAGTGTGCCACTGAGAGTAGTTGGTCATGATATTGTCTAGGAGTTTTGTAGCGTCTCCTAACGTGATTTCCATGAAAGTTCCACCTGAGGCGGAGTCCAAGATATTGCGAGAAGCGAAATTCAAGCGAGCGTAAAATATTTGTATAATCATCCAGAAACTCAAGCCATGAGCGGGACAAATTTCTAATCATAAGCTTCATCCTCTCCCAAGATTGTGCAACGTGTTCATGATCAAGTTGCTTGAAATTCATGATATCGTTACGTAAGGAGATAATCTTAGCCGATGGAAAATACTTGGATATGTAAGCATCTTTGCACTTATCCCAAGAATCAATACTATTTTTAGGCAAATAAGAAAACCAAGTTTTTGCGGGATCTTGCAACGAGAAAGGAAAAAGTTTCAACTTAATCACGTCATTATCAACATCTCTTTTCTTTTGCATATCACAAAGCTCAATGAAGGTATTGAGATGGGATGCGACATCTTCACTAGGAAGGCTAGAGAGTTTCTCTTTCATAACAAGATTCAGCAAAGCTGCGTTGATTTCATACGATTCCGCACTAGTGGCGGGAGCAATCGGAGTACTAATAAAATCATTATTGTTGGTACTCGAGAAGTCGCAAAGTTTGGTGTTTTCAGCCATGATGACTTCAACAAACAAACAAGCACACAAGCAAGCAAGAAAACCGGCAAAGGAAAACGGCAAAGGCAAAAGAAAATGGCAAAGGAAAAAGGCAAATGAAAACGGCAAATGTGAAGTGGGGGAGAGGAAAACGAGAGGCAACTCACAAAAAAGTAAATGGAGGAGATGAGTTTGTGAGACCTACTTGGATAGATCTCTCCTTCCCCGACAACGGTGCCAGAAATACTTCTGCTACTGCAACAAAAGACCTTCCAACGGCGCCATAAATAGGTGTGTTGACGGCACCAGGAATCCTTCTGCTACGGCTACGCCTTAAGTGACTTCCTAGGCAAATATGCAAAGGATTTCCCCCGTGGCCTTGGAGCCTTGCGTTGGTGTTCCCTCGAATCGGAAAGGGTGATGTAGCGCAGCGGTGGTAAGTATTTCCATCAGTTTGAGAACCAAGGTATTGATCCAGTGAAGGAGTATCACAAGAGCCTGCCTAAACACAAAAACTTGCTCCCAACGCTATGAAGGGGTTGTCAATCCCTTATAGATTGTTTGCCAAGTGAGAACTGAAAGCAACAAAGTAACAAAGCAAAGTAAAAGCCAAAGTGGAAACGATAGGTGTGAATAGACCCAGGGGCCGTAGTGTTTACTAGTGGCTTCTCTCATGAAAGCAAGTAGACGGTGGGTGAACAAATTAGTGTCGAGCAATGGATAGAACCGCGCAAAGTCGTGACATCATCTATGGCAATAATTATATCTATAGGCATCACGTCCAAAACAAGTAGACCGATACTTTCTGCATCTACTACTATTACTCCACACGTCGACCGCTATCCAGCATGCATCTAGTGTACTAAGTGCAAAAGAACAGAATAACGCCTTAAGCAAGATGACATGATGTAGATGGACAATCTCATATCTATGACATAGCCGACCTTGTTACCCTTGATGGAAACTACACGATGTGTGCCTTGCTGCCCCTACTGTCACTGGGAAAGGTCACCACACGGTAAGAACCCAAAACCAAGCACTTCTCCCATTGCAAGAATCATAGATCTAGTTGGCCAAACAAAACCCAAGACTCGGAGAGACTTACAAGGATATCAAATCATGCATATAAGAAATCAGCAAAGACTCAAATATATATCATAGATAATCTGATCACAAATCCACAATTCATCGAATCTCGACAAACACACCACCAAAGAAGATTACATCGGATAGATCTCCATGAAGGTCATGGAGAACTTTGTATTGAAGATCCAAGAGGGAGAAGAAGCCATCTAGCTACTAAGTACAGACCCGTAGGTCTGAAGTGAACTACTCACGAGTCATTGGAGGGGCGATGATGATGATGAAGAAGCCCTCCAATTCCACAGTCCCCTTAGGCAGGGCATCGGGAAGGGTCTCCAGATGAGATCTCACGGATATGGAAGCTTGCGGCGGCGGAAAAGTATTTTCGTGGATCCCTTGATTTTTTGCTGTATTTTAGGGAATATATAGGCGCAAGATCTAGGTTAGGGGGGCGCCAGGGAGGCCACAAGCCTGCCCACCGCCGCCCCCCTGGTGGCGGAGTGGGGGCTTGTGGGCTCCCTGTAGCCCTCCTGGCTTGGCCCACAAGCCCCCTGATCTTCTTTCGTTCGGGAAAAAATCATTTCGGGGATTTTATTCCGTTTGGACTCCGTTCCAAAATCAGATCTGAAAAGAGCCAAAAACATAGAAAAAACAGGAACTGGCACTTGGCACTGAATTAATAAGTTAGTCCCCAAAAATATACAAAAGGTACATAAAACATCCAAAGATGACAAGATAACAGCATGAAACCATCAAAAATTATCGATACGTTTGAGACGTATCAAGTATTCCTATATTCTATAACTGGAATTGGATACTTGTGATGTTAAATTGAAATATTTACTCCGAGATTGCTTTCTCGTAGGGAGTCGAGGAAGGATCTCTAGCCATTTTTAAATGAATTTGCCGCAACATAATTATTACATATGTGCTACTGATCTACACTCTTCTAATGATGCAAGACACTGAAGACACGAGTCTTTGATAGGACTAGGCCTTCTCTCTATTCTGGCATTTCTACAACCAGTCTAAAGATATAGCCCCATTCCTTTGATACTGATGCATACTTAGCATAGTCTTGATGTCGGTCTTGTGAGTACTTTGGATGAGTACTCACCGTTGGTTTACTCCCCTTTTTTACTCTTGATACGATTGTCGCGGCCACATGACGGAGCCAAGGAGATGGCTGATCCCGCCGACGACTCCTACTACCCCGATGGAGCCTACTACTATGTGGGGGACGCTCACGACCAGGAGTAGTTAGGAGGCTCCCAGGCAGGAGGCCTTTCCTTTTCGATCTATTGTTTATGTTTGTGCTTGCCTTCTTAAGGCAAAACTTGTTGACTTATGTGTGTACTTAAATATTATTTTCTTCCGCCAACTCGTGTGTATTCGAGCTTATGTATTCGAGCCCTCGAGGACCCCGACTTGTGATATGAATCTTGTATGACCTTAATTTGTGTCTAGAGTTTGTTGTGATATCTTCCTGTGAGTCCCTAATCTCTGCTACTCGAGCCACTTTTCCTCTAGAGTCCCTAATCTTCCCGTGAGTCCCTGTAGAGTTTAAAGCCCGTACACATTTGCGGGTATGATTAGCGTATGATTTAAGTGGGGTATTCACACTCTCTCCTACTGGAGCAACTTTTCCTCTATCTGCTGTAGTGACCCTGGGTCTCGGATTGAGGCGACAGATGGTGCCTACCCCTAGAGTACTGACAGTCCCTCTCATTCTCCATTCCTCTACAGATAGTGACTTGGTATTTGGAGCGGCGAGCAATGAGAGTAGCATCTCAGGTGCCAAAAACTTGTGGCAGGAGCAGTTGCAACAATATGTAGCTGCTGTAGCATGCAAATACTATGACTCGAGTTGCAACAACATGTAGCAGAACCTCCCGAGACTAGATCCAGTGGTTGCTGCCGTGTGTGACCGACTATGCTGCATATGGCCACCACTAATAAATCTGCCTCCCTCATCGTCTCCGCACTAGATTTCCATGCCTCAATGGCGGGAGCAAAGTAAGCTGCAACGCTGAGCGACTATGAGACATACTTGTGAGGGAGCTCCACCTACCCATGGCATTACATCACTAACAAGGCAAAGTGACAACCCATCATTGGTACAATACACACCATTGATGTGCCAAATTGACGAACTTAGTGGCGATTCCGTAACAAGAAAATTAGCATAAAAACAAGACTCTAACCCTTATAAAACCTCTCCACCTTGTCTGAACCTGGTAGCACCCCAACACCCTAGACACACATACACACACACACACACTTTTTACGCACACATGTGTGTGTGTGTGCGCGCACGTGTGTGAGATCTTCCTGAGTCCCCTGCCTTCTGCACTAGTACCCCTTAGCTTCTCGCCCACAGAGCCTCTCAAGATCTCTCTCAAATGCAAACACTAGTGCAGGAACCCCTTATAGAATTTTTGCACTAGCAGCGTTCAACAATGCCGCAAGTACATAGGCTAGATACCAGCAACATCCAAAAAATTAACGAACACCCGTCTGATCTCATACTTGCGGCATGCAAGAAATTCATGCTTTACTAGATTTATAGACCCACAAAGCCGTCCAGCCAGAACAAGTTGGAGTTGTTTGGACGGTTGAAAGAACATATGCTCCCTTGATGGTTTTGATAATTCAGGACAACATACATTATCTCTTGTACTAATGGTTCTACCTAGTGTTTCAGATTCAGTCTAAAAGACTGCTGGCTGGGAATGTGAGGAGAAACCCCAAGGAAGGAGAAGAATATGATTGACAATGCATCAAGCTTCAAGACTCTACATTTTCCATTTTGTGAGAAATCACATTTGAGTTCATATGAAAGTCAATGCTATTAAAAGGGGATGAGGGTACCTATGATGATCTGGTTGCTCATGTTCTTAGAGTCAACCACTAAATACCCTCATGAATTCTCGCACAAAATATTATGTCAAAACCCTAACACTCAAATTCGGTGGCATCAACTATTCCAAATCGGCCATCCGAGTTTTTCTTAGACAGAATCCTAAAGCTAAACCCTAGCCACTCGATGACACCAAGTTCCAGTTTCGTACAACCGAAATCTAGTCACCAACTTCTTGGTATCCATTTTCTAACATTTAGAATCTCCAAGTTTTACAAATCAGCGCCACCGAGTCTGTGAAACTGCCTTGGCCAGCCAAAAGCGGAATCATCGAGTTTTAAATATCGGTCTCACCGAAACACCGAAAGTTGCCATATTTTTCACTAGTCGGTGTAACCAAGTTTTTACTTTGCTTCCACCAAGTTGGACAATAATGTTGTAACGGTTGGATTTCTGGAAATGCCTATATATACCCATCCACCTCCTTCTCATTCATAGAGAGAGAACTCAGAACAAGCCAACACTTGCCCCATCCATTTTCTTAGAGAGAACCACCTACTCGTGTGTTGAGATCAAGATCTTCCACTCCAACCATATGAATCTTGATTTCTAGCTTCCCCAAGTTGCTTTCCACCCAATCAATCTCTTCTAACAAGCCAAATCAGTGAGAGAGTGATTGAGTGTTGAGGAGACTATCTTTTCATAGAACACTTGATAAGGCTTGGAATCATTAGGAGGAGTCAATACTGGAGTATAAGTGAGCTTCTCTTTGAGTGTGTTGAAGGCCAACTGACACTCTGGAGACTAGACAAACTTCACACTCTTTTGAAGAAGGCTTGACAAAGGCTTATCAATCTTGGAGAAGTTCTGAACAAACCTTCTGCAATAGCTTGTGATGTTTGCTGTGTATCCCTTGCAACGACGCCAGAAATAGTTGTGTCGACGGCACCAGGAATCCTTCAGCTACGGCTACGCCTTAAGGGACTTCCTAGGCAAGTATGCAAAGGATTTCCCCCGTGGCCTTGGAGCCTTCCATTGGTGTTCCCTCAAAGCGGAAAGGGTGATGTAGCACAACGACGGTAAGTATTTCCCTCAGTTTGAGAACCAAGGTATCAATCCGGCGGGAGAGTATCTCAAGATCCTGCACAAACACAAAAGCTTGCACCCAACGCTATAAAGGGGTTGTCAATCCCTTATAGATTGTTTGCCAAGTGAGAACTGAAAGCAACAAAGTAACAAAGCAAAGTAAAAGTGGAGATGTAAATGATGGATGTGAATAGACCCGGGGGCCGTAGTGTTCACTAGTGGCTTCTCTCATGAAAGCAAGTAGACGGTGGGTGAACAAATTACCGTCGAGCAATTGATAGAACTGTGCAGAGTCGTGACGATATCTATGCAATGATCATTACTATAGGCATCACGTCCGAAACAAGTAGACCGCTACTTTCTGTATCTATTACTATTACTTCACACGTCGACCGCTATCCAGCATGCATCTAGTGTATTAAGTCCATAAGAACAGAGTAACACCTTAAGCAAGATGACATGATGTAGAGGGATAATCTCAAACCAATGATAAAACCCCCATCTTTTTACCCTTGATGGCAACTGCTTGATGTGTGCCTTGCTGCCCCTACTGTCACTCGAAAAGGTCACCACATGGCAGAACCCAAAACCAAGCACTTCTCCCATTACAAGAATCATAGATCTAGTTGGCCAAACAAAACCCAAGACTCGGAGAGACTTACAAGGATATCAAATCATGCATATAAGAAATCAACAAAGACTCAAATATATATCATAGATAATCTGATCACAAGTCCACAATTCATCGGATCTCGACAAACACACCGCCAAACAAGATTACATCGGATAGATCTCCATGAAGATCATGGAGAACTTTTATTACAGATCCAAGAGAGAGAAGAAGCCATCTAGCTACTAACCACGGACCCGTAGGTCTGAAGTGAACTACTCACGAGTCATTGGAGGGGCGATGATGATGATGAAGAAGCCCTCCAACTCCAAAGTCCCCTCCGACAGGGTGCCGGGAAGGGTCTCCAGATGAGATATCGCGGAAACAGAAGCTTGCGGCGGCCCAAAAGTATTTTCGAGGCTCCCCTGATTTTTTTGCAGAGTATTTGGAAATTTATAGGCCAAAGACCTAGGTCAGGGGGCGGCCAGGGAGGCCACAAGCCTGCCCACCGCCGCCTCCCCCTGGTGGCGGAGTGGGGGCTTCTGGGCTCCCTGGAGCCCACCTGGCTTGGCCCAAAAGCCCCGTGGACTTCTTCTGTTCGGGAAAAAATCATTTCGGGTTTTTTCTTCCGTTTGGACTTCGTTCCAAAATCAGATCTGAAAAGAGTCAAAAACACGAAAAAAAACAAGAACTGGCACTTGGCACTGAATTAATAAGTTAGTCCCAAAAAGATATAAAACGGTACATAAAACATACAAAGAAGACAAGATAACAGTGTGAAAACATAAAAAATTATAGATACGTTTGAGACGTATCAAGCATCCCCAAGCTTAACTCCTGCTCGTCCTCGAGTAGGGAAGTGATAAGAATGAAGTTTTGATGCTTTCATGCTACCTAGAATAGGTGTCCTTTAATTCCTCTTATGTGACGTGAATGTTTAGATCCATTAGATTCAAAACAATAGTTTGCTGTTGACGTGGAAACAATAATAATTCAAGCAAACTAGCAAAGTAATAATGAACTTTGAAAATAACAAGGCCAAAAGAAAGTTATCCCGACAAAAGCATATAGTCTGGCTATGCTCTATCATCATTGCACAACGAGTTTAAATCATGCATGTCGTGGGTATAAGCCTGACAGTAGATGTGTAGGGTATGAAAGGATGGGCAAAGCCTTAGCTACGGCGAGGTTGTATGAGTTCAGGCCCCTCTACGGTGGAGGTAAAATCCCTACGTCTCAGTGCTCTTGGGAGCTTGTTGTCGAGTGGAATATGGATTAAAGTGAGTTGCTAACCCCTGCACCAGTGGGGAAGGGCGGCTTATATAGAGTGCGCTACCCTTCACAACGGTTCGGTGCACAGGGGTGGAGTAGTGGTGAATAACTGCATACGTTACAGGTAACGTATGTCTTAAATGCTAATAAAGGTATATGGAAACGTATGACCGTTGCCCTCCAGGGGGGTTACGATGTACAGAGTGGAATCCAGTCAGTAAGTTTGATACGCTCCTAATGCTCATCTCCGACTGGATGATGGAGGGATCGTCACCGACTGGATGATGGGAAGTCCTTAATTCAGTAGGAACTGACTAAGGGCCTTGTCCTTTATGAAGGGTAGTCCTTGGGTAGGCCCCACAGGGCAGGCCTATGACCCTACCCTAGGACTATAACCCCATCATTAGTCCCCGAATGGATTGGGGTTGGAACGACGAAGCGATGCTTGGAGTACGGATCCGACTGGTATGGATGTGACTTTGGCGTTGTTTGCCTCGATCCATTTTATCTTCTTGACTAGTGATTCGAGTGGATGTATTTGTGAAACAGACCGTCAGGGACCGAGTGCTTCCATGGTATCTTTTGACGTGACCAGTCAACTGACAGCGGCGGATTTTCCGGGATCCTCAAATTTCGGTTGCCGCACGCTCGGCGGGGGTGACGACATCGTAATCGAGTAGTATCTGCTGCCTCGATTTCCGCGCCTTCATCTCCTCCACTAATATCGCAGCGACCGGTCGGGGGATAAGATTTCGGGGCCACCTGCTAGTGACCCAGTCGGAACCTGATTTAAACCTCTACAGCGAGGGTTTTTCGTTGCACTCGCCTGATAGCTCGCACCTGCCCCGCTTCTCTCGCCACCTCCTGTGCATCTCAAGCTCCTTCCTTCTCCTTCTCCCCCGCGGGTCTGCAGCCTCCACCATGACAAAGGGGCAGACGAGCAAGCTCGAGGCGCGGAAGAAGAAGGGGAAGGCGGCGGCTCCTGCTCAGCGGCGGCAGTGAGCACTGCCGGCGGGTTGGATCCAGGGGGATTTCCTCCCCTCCACGGTGACGGAGGAGGACATGTTGGAGCTGGTGGAGCACGGCATGATCGAGCACAAGACGTGGAGGTTTCCAGCGGAGGGCGAGACCGAGCCGGCGCCCCAGGAGGGGGAGCGCGTCTTGCTGCTTAGTCACGTGCACCGAGGCTTCTCTCTGCCTCCTCATCCCTTCTTCAGAGGTATATTGAACCACTTCGGGGCGCAGCTCCACCATTTTCCTCCCAACGCAATAGCTCATCTCTCTGCCTTCGTCGTGCTGTGCGAGTGTTTTATCGGCTGTCCTCCCCATTGGGGGCTTTTTAAGCACATCTTCTCTGCTAGATCTCAAACCATCAAAAGGCTGAGCCAGTCGGATGACAAAACTCACCTCCTCCAGCTCTGCGAAGGCTTAGGCTTCCAAAAGAAAAGTAAAAGTAGCTATCCTGCTCTTCAGTTGTCTGAATCCGTTACGAACTGGCAGTCGACTTGGTTTTACTGTGAGGACGTTGCCGGCCCGAATGCCGCCACTGGACTACCACCTTTTAGCTTAGACCGACTGGCTCCACCTAGGCAGCTCGCGCTCACGAAGATGGAGAAGATCCAGATCCAGCCTCTGGTCGATGCGCTTGTAGAGGTCGTCCGAAAGGGAGTTATTGGCATAGATTTGCTGGAGGTTTTTCTGGGTCGGCGTATCCAGCCTTTGCAAGCTCGACACCACGCCATGTGGCACTACACGGGGCCTGAGGACTCCACTCGGACTAACCCCGAGTGCGTGACCGGGGAGCTGGTGGCGTCGTGGGTCCTCAACATCACAGGCGCCTGCGATAATCCCAGAGGAGCCCGGCGAGTGAAGCCCTTCCACGCGGACAACCCTCCTCCAAATGAGGTGAGTATAACTTGTCGAGTGCACACAATTGTCTTAGATTTATCGCTTTTTCTTGTATCACTGTCTGACGTCTGATGTTGTCGACTGTATCTCGTGCAGGCGTGGACCAACTGGTTTTCTCCTGTCTCGAACGGGAATCCGGCCGAGGAGGAGGAAGGCAGCTAGGAGGGCAGCGTGGAGAGCATCGAGTACGTCTCCGACAGTGGGGAGACGGAGGAGGAGTCCGAAGAAGAAGAGGGGGAAGATGAGGAGCAGAACTCGCCACACCCACCTCCAGAGCCTCAAACCAAACGTCGCCACGAACCCATGGCTCCGTCGGCTCCTCCAACGACCTCGTGTGCCCCGCGAGCTCCTCATGTGGTTCCGAGTGCCTTGCCAGCTTCTCCCGTGGTTTCGAGTGCTCGGAGCACCAAGAGGACCAGGGACTCTGCTGCCGAGCCCGTGGGACAGCCCTCTAAGGTGGCCAAACCGAGTGGATCCAAACCTCGGAAGGCTTTGCCGTGGATGAGGATCGCCGTTCTCGTCGCCTCAGCGTAAGTGCATTGTTTTTCTATCTTCTTCCAGTATTTGATTGAACTCATGCTTATCGGTTGAATGAATTTAACTTGACAGAGCTGCCACCTCCGCCACTTCTGTGCCGCGCCAGGAACACGATCCCATGGATACAGACAATGTTGTCACGTCCTAGCAAGGTACGTCGTGGCGACTCCGAGAGCTTACATTATTGTTTCGTGAATTCCGTGCTTGGTCTTGCCCTTTTTCCTGTGGTCTCACGTCGTTTGGTCGGGCTTCCTTCAGAGGTGATCCATGTGGAGGACGACGACCAGAAGAGGTCCGAGCAAGCTGCGGCGCCTGTCCTTGAGGTTGTTCCGTCTATTACTACCCCCGCCATGGACGCGCCGCCAACCGAGACGATGCCGTCGACTGAAACGGCGCTTATCGCTGCTGAACCGACTGGAGAAGGACTTGGGATGCCCAAGGAATCTCTTGTGATGCCAGGTCCGTCGACTGTCTAGTACGACACCCGGCGCCTCCCGAAGATCAGGTGGGAGCTGCCAAGGAGGCCATGGTGCAGGCGGAGTTGATGGCGGGTGATGCCAAGAGAGCGTACGACTCCATCGCGTCTGTGTACAAGCGAAGCTTGGAAATCCGGGACGATATCCGAGTAAGTGGGCTAGTAAGTATTTGCTTTCCCCTTGTAACCCACTGGGTGTTTAAGCCAGATATTCGGATACAGAATGATTAGTTTGCGGTGGGTTCACTCTCAGTGAACCCAGTGGGTGTAGTCCCCGAGACTTCTGTCGAGTGCTTGCACCGGCAGTTGTCTTTATATAAATTTTCTTTTAACTTGATCAGATCAAAACTAATCTGTTCGAATGTTACCGGTGGGGGCATTCCGAATGCACCTACTGGATTAGTCCCCGAGAGTAATTTTACTCAGGTCGGGTAGTAGTAGCCTCATAGGCTTGTTTTTTGTTATGTATCTCAATAGGGCTGACCTGTTTGAGCGTCGTGCCAGTGGGGTCACTCTTAGTGAACCCACTGGGTGTAGTCCCCGAGACCGCTGTCGACTGCTTGCGTCGGCAGGGGTCTGAAGAACTTCGAGTTTGTATTGTTGTCTTTGTTGGATTTGTCTGATCGTCTCTTCGCGCTGACTTGCAGAAGAGTTGCAAGGTGGGATCAGCGTACGAAACTCTGAGAGCTGAAAAGATTCAGTTTGCTGCGGAACTGGATGCAGCAATGCTTGCCTTGGCTGGTATGAAGGGTGTTCTGGCCGAACGAGAGAAGTCCTTGGAGGAGTCCCGTGAGGCAAACAAGGAATTGGTGGCCGAAGTGGAGAAAATGGGTAAACAAAGAACTGAGCTGATGGGACACATGCAGGTGATGAACAGGCGGTGCATAGCACAGGAGAAGTACGTCAGTGACTGGGCAAGGCAGATGATTGCGCTTCTCGGTGGTAAGTTATGTTTTTCCGAGTGTTTGTTGACTGTGTAGTTCATTCTGCACTTACTTGCTGCTCGTCTTGTCTTTGCAGATTTTTGTATGGACGCTGAAGCTGAAGGAGCTGACGTTGAGCGGTCGGTTATTTCGAACGTTCCACTCGGCGACGACGCCAATCGAGACATGCTCTGAGCGCACATTCGCCTGGGTAAAGTGGGACCTTTCATCGATCGACTGAGAGAGGTCGTCGGCCGAATCGACAAGGAGCTGTGGCCCAAAGACGAGTCTCGGCAAGAGATGGAAGGGTTGATGACTCGACTGGAGGAGGTCCCGAACCGAGTGCAGGCGTGGAAAAAGTCCGCGGCTCGCTGTGGTGCGGACGTGGCGCTGTCGCTGGTCCGAGTGCACTGCAAGGAGGCTCGCGAAGAGAAGTTGAAGGCGTTGCAGGTCGCAAACACGAAGAAGATTTGATTTGAAGATTTCATGGAGACCTTCCTTGAGAGCGCCACTCGCATCGCAGACGGGATCGATCTCGACACTTTCCTGGAGCCTTCCAGTCCCAGTGCTAGTCCTGATGACTCTTGAGAAAACTTTTACCTCGGTATGCCGAGTGTTAGCTGTATGAAACTTTGGCCACTGCTGTTGGCCGTCACATTCGTGGTTCGGTGTGGATCAGCTTGATCTACACCGAACGAACTATCTTTAGACGAACTTTGAATTTGAATCGAATCTTTTGCTCTTCCTTTGCCAAAGAGTTGTTGACACGACTTTGGCTTGTGGTTTTTGTTTGGCGTTTCTTGGTGAAGCCAATGGCAAACATGCGGAGCATGTAATTGTCAGTTCTCTTGACATCTGCATGAGCCTCACTGAGGGTCTGCTCGGTCTCCGAGTGGATCTGTAGGATACACTCGAAGGCAATTGTGTACTTAGGCGATTCGTGATCGCGACTAAGTCTTCGAGTGCGACTGTAAAGTCGTACTCGGAGCGAGTTGTTACACATGTAATTGTCAGTTGTCTTGACATCTACATGAGCCTCAATGAGGTTCTGCTACTCATGTAATTGTCAGTTGTCTTGACATCTACATGAGCTTCAATGAGGGTCTGCTGGGTCTCCGAGTGGATCTGTAGGATACACTCGAAGGAAGCTTAGGCGATTCTGGATATACAAGTCCCCGAGTGTGACGTTTAGTACACATTTGGAGAAAGTTAGTACTTAGGCGATTCTCGATCGCGTCTAAGTCCCCGAGTGCGACGTTTAGTGCACACTCGGAGAAAGTTTGTACTTAGGCGATTCTTGATCGCAGCTAAGTCTCCGAGTGCGACGTTTAGTGCACACTCGGAGAAAGTTTGTACTTAGGCGATTCTTGATCGCAGCTAAGTCTCCGAGTGCGAACTTTAGTGCACACTCGGAGAAAGTTAGTACTTAAGCGATTCATGATCGCAGCTAAGTCCCCGAGTGCGACGTTTAGTGCACACTCGGAGAAAGTTTGTACTTAGGCGATTCTTGATCGCAGCTAAGTCTCCGAGTGCGATGTTTAGTGCACACTCGGAGAAAGTTTGTACTTAGGCGATTCTTGATCGCAGCTAAGTCTCCGAGTGCGATGTTTAGTGCACACTCGGTGAAAGTTTGTACTTAGGCGATTCGTGATCGCTGCTAAGTCCTCGAGTGCGACGTTTAGTGCACACTCAGAGAAAGTTTGTACTTAGGCGATTCGTGATCGCAGCTAAGTCCTCGAGTGCGACGTTTAGTGCACACTCGGAGAAAGTTTGTACTTAGGCGATTCGTGATCGCAGCTAAGTCCCCGAGTGCGACGTTTAGTGCACACTTGGAGAAATTTTGTACTTAGGCAATTCGTGATCGCAGCTAAGTCCTCGAGTGCGACGTTTAGTGCACACTCGGAGAAAGTTTGTACTTAGGCAATTCGTGATCGTAGCTAAGTCCCCGAGTGCGACGTTTAGTGCACACTCGGAGAAAGTTTGTACTTAGGCGATTCGTGATCGCAACTAAGTCCCCGAGTGCGACGTTTAGTGCACACTCGGAGAATTTTTTTTTTGAGACCGGAGTCTGCGACCGCGGAAGAATTTTGAATCTGCAAAAACGCAATCTGCTTTGTATTACTTCAATGATACTTGTTCTTTACATTGCTTCAGTCGACGGTCACGTGTAGAAGCGCTTCAGGAGATCTCCATTCCATGCTCGCGGCTCGTCCGTTTCCCTGTCGGGGTTGTAGAGTCGATATGTTCCGTTGTTCAGCACCTTGGAGATGATGAAGGATCCTTCCCAGGCGGGAGCCAACTTGTGAGGTCTCTGCTGATCCACTCGGAGCACCAGGTCGCCTGCTTGGAATGTACGACTCCTGACGTGTCGCGCGTGAAAACGCCGCAGGTCCTGTTGATAAATGGTTGAGCGAGTCAGTGCCATCTCGCGCTCCTCCTTTAGAAGATCCACCCCGTCTTGCCTTGCTTGCTCTGCTTCAGCTTTGGAGAAGAGTTCAACTCATGGAGCATTGTGAAGCAAGTCACTCAGAAGGACTGCCTCTGCTCCGTAAACGAGGAAGAATGGGGATCGCCCTGTAGATCTATTGGGGGTTGTGCGGAGACCCCAAAGCACCGAAGGCAGCTCGGTGAACCATGCGCCGGCGGCATGCCCCACTTCTCGCAGGAGTCGAGGCTTCAAACCTTGTAGAGTAAGTCCATTCACCCGCTCTGCTTGCCGTTTGTTTGGGGATGTGCCACAGATGCAAAATCCACTCGGATACCTTGGCCTGTACAAAAACATTTGAATCTGTCCGAGTCAAAGTTTGTTCCATTGTCAGTGATTATGCTGTGGGGTACCCCGAATCTGGAGATGATGTCCCTCACAAACTTGATGGCCGTAAGGGCGTCGAGCTTTTTGATGGGCTTGGCTTCAATCCACTTTGTGAACTTGTCGACTACCACCAACAGATGTGTGAATCCCCCTTGGCATGTCTTGAATGGACCGACTGTATCTAATCCCCATACTGCAAACGGCCAAACAAGAGGGATTGTCTTCAACGCAGATGTTGGTTTGTGGGACTTGTTAGAGTAGAACTGACAGCCTTCACATCGTTCGACCATATCTTTCGCAATTTCATTCGCCTGCAGCCAAAAGAAGCCAGCTCTGAATGCTTTGGCGACGATTGCCCTTGAGGAGGCATGATGACCACAGGTTCCCGAGTGAATTTCTTCCAGGATTAACTGTCCCTCCTCAGGGGAGATGCACCGTTGAAGGACGCCTGGAACGCTTTCTTTGTATAACTGGCCATCAATGACAGTGAACGACTTTGACCTACAGACGATCTGTCTTGCTTGGACTTCGTCTTCTGGTAATTCTTGCCTCAGGATGTATGCAATAAACGACACAGTCCAATCGGGGATGATAGCAAGAACCTCCATGATCAAATCAACCATAGGAGGGACTTCGACTTCAGTCGGATCTGTCGAGCTCTTTGGTTGTACCAGTTCCTGTGTGAAAGGATCTTCTTTAACCGAGGGAAGGTGGAGGTGCTCGAGGCAGACGTCACTCGGGACTGGTCTCCGAGTGGTCTTGAAAATAATGAGCCACCTTCTTCGCAGTCATGTAAATCCCGTAGATAAGTTTTTGATAATGGGGATACCTCTGCTTGGAAGGAGTCAGGACTTCGGAGACATAATACACTGGCCGCTGAACCTTGTATGCTTTGCCTTCTTCTTCCCGTTCGACCGTGAGAACAATGCTGACGACTTGATTTGTAGCCGCGATGTACATAAGAAGGGGTTCTTTACTGAGTGGAGCAGTAAGAACCGGCTGGGTGGAAAGTAGGACTTTGAGGTCGTCGAATGCGATTTGGGCTTCGTCTGTCCACTCGAAAGTATCTGATTTCTTCATGAGTCGGTACAGAGGAAGTGCCTTCTCGCCGAGTCGACTGATAAACCTGCTCAAAGCCGCTAGGCAACCTGTGAGTCTTTGAACATCGTGTATTCTAACCTGCCGCTCCTTTCGGACGATGGTCCCGATCTTCTTGGGGTTGACATCGATCCCTCGTTCGGAAACAAAGAAACCGAGTAACTTTCCGCTGGGAACGCCGAATGAACACTTGGCTGGGTTGAGCTTGATACCGTACCTACGAAGGTTGGCGAATGTTTCTGCCAAGTCAGTCAGCAGGTCGGAACCTTTACGTGACTTGACTACGATATCATCCATATATGCCTCCATATTGTGACCGATCTGGTCGAGGAGACATTTTTGGATCATGCGCATAAAGGTAGCTCCTGCATTCTTCAGACCGAAAGGCATAGTGATGTAGCAGAAGCACCCGAATGGGGTGATGAAGGCTGTTTTTAACTCATCGGGACCATACAGACGGATCTGATGATAGCCCGAGTAGGCATCAAGAAATGACAAACGCTCGCATCCCGCAGTCGAATCGACAATTTGGTCTATGCAGGGGAGCGGAAAATGGTCTTTCGGGCAGACCTTATTGAGATGCTTGAAGTCGATGCACATTCGGAGCGACTTGTCTTTCTTGGGCACCATGACAACATTGGCGAGCCACTCGGAGTGGTGTACCTCGCGAATGAAGTTGGCTGCCAAAAGTTTAGCCACCTCTTCTCCGATTGCCTTCCTCTTGTGCGCGGCGGACCGACGCAAGCGTTCTTGGACAGGCCGAGCGGCGGGATCCACATGCAGTCGGTGCTCAGCCAACTCCTTGGGTACACCTGGCATGTCAGCGGGCTTCCATGCAAAGATGTCCCAGTTCTCACGGAGGAACTGGGTGAGCTCGGCTTCCTACTTAGGATCGAGGGTGGTGGAGATGTTCGTCGGGGCAGCGGTGTCGCCCGTCGGGTGGATGCTGACTTTCTTCGTCTCTCCCGCCGACTGATATGCGGACTCCGAAGCTGGCTTCTTCGAACGCATCAAGTCAGCGGGGTCGACTATTTTCTTGTACTCGTCAAGCTCGAGGACAGCCATCTACTGATCGGTGATCCTCGATCCCTGCTGCAGACACTCCTCGGCCCGCTGCCGATTGCCTGTGATAGTGATCACACCTTTTGGGCCTGTCATCTTCAGCTTCAGGTACACGTAACATGGACGAGACATGAAACAAGCATACGCCGGGCGGCCCAGAATTGCGTGGTACGCACTCTGGAAGTCCACCACCTCGAACGTCAGCTTTTCCTTGCGGAAGTTCTTGTCAGAGCCGAAGACGACGTCCAACGTGATCTGGCCGAGTGACTTGGCCTTTCGTCCAGGGACGACTCCATGGAACTGCGTGCTGCTCTCGCTAAGTTTGGACATCGGAATGCCCATCCCCTTGAGAGTGTCAGCGTGCATGATATTCAAGCCACTACCGCCGTCCATGAGGACTTTACGCAGTCGGACTCCTTCCACCATCGGGTCGACGACCAGAGCCTGCCTCCCTGGGGTGCGTACGTGTGCTGGATGATCCGACTGGTCAAAGGTGATCGCAGTCTGAGACCATTTGAGGAACGTGGGGTTGGTCGGCGTGGCCATGTTCACCTCCCTGTTCACCAGCTTCAGTCGACTCTTGCTCTCAACGTCAGCAAAAATCATCAGTGTTGCATGGACTTGGGGGAACGGATCCTCCTTGTCCTCCTCATCCTGTTCATTGTCCTTTTCACTCGGCTGCCCTTCGCCGAACCCCTGGATCAGGAGAAGACATTGCCGAGTGGTATGCTTCGGATATATAGCGTTGCCCTCTTCATCCATCTTCGTGTGAATTGGACATGGCTGGTCCAGGATGGGGTTTCCGAACTGCTTCTTTTTGGGGGTGAACTGAGCCTTCCCTTTGCCCTTGAACTTGGCATTGGTAACGGCTGCGGCCTCTGCCTGCGGAATGGACGGAGCTTTCTGCTTCTGCTTCCGAGTGCCGTTCCCATCTCGATCAGTGACTGCTTTGTGCTTGCCGCTACGAATGCGGTCCTCTTCTTCGCCATTTGCATAGCGTGCCGCTATCTCCATCATCTTACTCATGGAGATGTCGCCTGTTCGACCGAACTTTAGGTACAAATCTCTGTACCGCACGCCTGCCTTGAAGGCGCAGACTGCTTGGTGCTCCGTGACGTTCTCCACCGTGTGGTAGAGGGTCGTCCAACGCTGAATGAAATCGCGCAGGGGCTCATTCTGCTTCTGGACAAAGTGCTCGAGCTCCACAAGGCCAGCAGGGCGTTTGCACGTCCCTTCGAAGGTCCTGATGAAGACTCGGGCCAGATCTGCCCAACTGTAGATGCTTGAGGGAGCCAACTGGTTCAGCCATGCTCGTGCCGAGCCGTCGAGCATCAGAGGGAGGTGTTTCATGGCGACATGGTCGTCCCCTCCTCCGATCTGGACTGCCACTCGGTAGTCATCCAGCCATGTTTCTGGTTTGGATTCTCCTGTAAACTTGCTGATCCCTGTCGCCAATCGGAAGTTGGGAGGGATGCCGGCCGAACGGATGGCTCGACTGAAACACTCGGGACCAGAGGACGATGGTCGTGCTTCCACTCGGACGGTCCATATCGTGACCATCGCGGTGGGCTCGGCCCCTGTCGACCCTCCTCTGGGCGATATGCCCTCTCGCGTCGGGCCTTGGATCATAAGTGTCATCGACTGAACGCCGATCATCATGATGTCGGGGCCCGTAGGGCCCACCCCGCGGAGGGGTGCGTGAGCAGCAACGATCTTCGGGATTCATGGAACGGCTGCCTCTCCTGTGTCGCTGATGAGAACCGGGGCTGTGAACGGACCGATGCGTGTTCGCGTGAACAGAACTATTGTGAATCCTGTTGTGCGACTGGGAGACCGCTGAATTTTGCTGCTGCACCGTGTGCAGCAAGGCACGGATTTTCTTGATCCCTCTGCCAGCCTCTGAATCAGTCGGCTGGAGAGAATCGGCTATCATGGCAGCGGCAGCCAGGTTGAGGACGGGTGTGCGGAACACCTCCATGTTGCTCCGCCGAGTGTGCCGACTGGCAGAACGACAGGGCTGACGGCGAGCGCCGGATGTTTCGCCGACCTCGTGCTCGTTCCGGCCAGTTTGGCGGGGACTTTCGTGGGAGTTGGCCATGTGCACTTCAGCTACAGGCCCACGACCCAAGTACTCGGAAGGAAACTTAGTCGGAACTGAGTCCGAGCGCTGGGACGGCGGTGCAACCACAACCGACTCTAGGACCGCCACTTGTGAGGATGCGTTCTGGCGCACCTGGGCGTGTTGCACCCAACGCTGGATCCGCGGACGGCGGGACCGCTTGTTGCGGCTCGTGATGGCGGCGTAGGTCGACACCGGAGCCGGCTGCTGGAGAACAAGAATACCGCGGGCGCCGGCATGGAAGTGCGTAGCCCCGTGACTGGGGAGCGCCTCGACGTCGAGAGGGGCATCCTGAAGCCATGCCGAATCATCGACGATGAAGGAGAGAGCACCGAAGAGGATCTCGTGACCCATGCTCAGATCTCCATCGGATGACATGATGAAAAGATGTAGTTGCAAACTCGCCGGAAGTCGCTTAGACGCCTGCCCCATGATGGGCGCCAACTGTCATGGGTATAAGCCTGATAGTAGATGTGTAGGGTACGAAAGGATAGACCGAGCCTTAGCTACGGCGAGGTTGTATGAGTTCAGGCCCCTCTACGATGGAGGTAAAAGCCCTACGTCTCAGTGCTCTTGGGAGCTTGTTGTCGAGTGGAATATGGATTACAGTGAGTTGCTAACCCCTCCACCAGTGGGGAAGGGTGGCTTATATAGAGTGCGCTACTCTTCTCAACGGTTCGGTGCACATGGGTGGAGTAGTGGTGAATAACTGCATACGTTACAGGTAACGTATGTCTTAAATGCTAATAAAGGTATATGGAAACGTATGACCGTTGCCCTCCAGGGGGGTTACGATGTACAGAGTGGAATCCAGTCGGTAAGTTTGATACGCTCCGAATGCTCATCTCCGACTGGATGATGGAGGGATCGTCACCGACTGGATGATGGGAAGTCCTTAATTCAGTCGGAACTGACTAAGGGCCTTGTCCTTTATGAAGGGTAGTCCTTGGGTAGGCCCCACAGGGCAGGCCTATGACCCTACCCTAGGACTATAGCCCCATCAATGCACAACCCTGGTATTGGCCAAGTAATTGTTTCACACCTTTACTTTCTCAAACATTTTCATCTCTCACGCAATACATGAGCGTGAGCCATGGTTATAGCACTATAGATGGTGTGGAATGTGGTGGGGGTTGCAAGATAAAAAGGAGAAGATAGTCACATTAACTAGGCGTATCAATGAGTTGTGGAGATGCTCATCAATAGATATCAATGTGAATGAGTAGGGATTGCCATACAAATGATGCACTAGAGCTACAAGTATGTGAAAGCTCTTAAAGAAAACTAGTGGGTGTGCATCCAACTTGCTTGCTCACGAAGACCTAAGGCAATTTTGAGGAAGCCTATCATTGGAATATAAAAGCCAAGTTATATAATGAGAATTTTCCACTAGCTATATGGTGGTGACAAAACGAGAGACTCTCAATCATGAAGATCATGCTGCTCAAAATGCACAAGTGTGGAAAAAGTGGTAGCATTGTCCCTTCTCTCTTTTTCTCTCATTTTATTTATTTATTTTGGTGGGCTCTTTGGCCTCTTTTTTATGGGCTTCTTTGGCCTCTTTTATTTCCTCACATGGGACAATGCTCCAATAATGATGATCATCACACTTTCAACTCAAAACTTAGAGCAACTATGACTCTATATGGAATGCCTTCAGTAGTGTACCGTGGCAATGATCTAGCATGGCATAGACATCAATGGAAACATCATGCTAGCTATATTACAATCATGCAATGGCAATGTAGACGTGGTGGCACATATCATGGTGGTAGTTGCATGGCAATATATCTCGGAATGACTTTGAAAAAGCCATAGTAGGTAGGTATGGTGGCTGTTTTGAGGGAGGCTAGTGGTAGGTTTTGTGCACCGGTGAAAGTTGCACGGCACTAAGAAGATAGTGATGGTGGAAGGTGAAAGTGCATCTAAACCATGGACTCAACATTAGTCATGAAGAACTCATATACTTGTTGCAAAAGTTTTATTAGTAATCGAAACAAAGCATTCAACGCATACTCCTAGGGGAAGGGTTGGTAGGTATAAACCATCGTGTGATCCCGACCACCACGCAAAGGATGACAATAAATATACTAATCATGCTCAGATTTCATCACATAGCGGTTCACCATACGTGCATGCTACGGGAATCACTAACTTCAACACAAGTATTTCTAGATCCACAACACCTTACTAGCATAACTTCAATATTACCACAACCATATATCAAAACTAATTGAGAGGAATCAAACTTCTCTAACTATTCAATGCACATGAAGGTGGAAGTTTTCGTATCCCTTTGGATAACTACCCCTTTTGAGAATACTTTCAAAGCATAGATCAACTACCAAGGCACGGACCGCTCTGCTCTAAAAGATATAAGTGAAGCACATAGAGCAAAAGTATCTAGCTCAAAAGATATAAGTGAAGCACATGTGAGCTGAATTGTCTACCAAAAGATATAAGTGAAGCTTGACAAAATCATGGTAAGTGCATGTCTCTCTCTCTAGGTGTGCAGCAAGGATGATTGTGACACAAAAAAAAAATAAAAGACTCCTACGATACAAGACACTCCAAGCAAAAACACATAACATGTGGTGAATAAAAATATAGCCCCAAGTAACGTTACCGATGGATTGAAGACGAGAGAGGGGATGCCTTCCCAGGGCATCCCCAAGCTTAGGCTTTTACGACATCCTTGAATCTCTTGGGGTGCCTTGGGAATCCCCAAGCTTGAGCTCGTGCCACTCTTTATCTTTTTGTCCATAAGAACTTCACCCAAAACTTGAAAACTTCACAACACGAAACTTAAACAGAAACTCGTGATAACATTAGTACAAGAAAGCAAAACCACCACTTCCTTAGGTACTGTAGCAAACTTAAATTCTACTTGTGCTAATGTTGGGTTACTGTAATTTCAATCTTCCATGGCTAATACCCCCCGATACTATCCATAGTTTCATCAAAATAAGCAACCAACACAACAAAAAACAGAATCTGTTAACAGCAGACCAGTCTGTACTAATATGTATGTTTCGTATACCTCTGGTACTTCAAAAATTCTGAAAAATTACGACAGTCTGAAGAATTTGTGTAGCAATCAGAAGCAAAAAGAATCAACTCAAAAGCTCTTACAGAAAAAATTGAAAATTCTTTTCGCGAGCAGAAAGTTTCTGTCTTTTCCAGCGTGACCAAACGATCATCCTCAAGACAAATCATAACGGTTTTGCTTAGCACAAACTCAAAAAGAAACACAAAAAACACAATCATAACAGAATTATGAAAGTGTGGAAAACAAAAAACAGAAAGAAAAATGATAGATTTGTTGGGTTGCCTTCCAACAAGCGCTTTTGTTTAATGCCCTTAGCTAGGCGAAAGTGATGGAATCACGTATAGTCATCTTTGGTGCTCAAACCATAGGTAGCCCTCATCATAGATTCATAAGGCAATCTTATTTTATTTCTAGGAAAGTGATCCATGCCCTTATTTAAGGGAAATTGAAATCTAATATTCCCTTCCTTCATATCGATGATAGCACCAATAGTCCTTAGGAAAGGTCTACCAAGAATAATGGGACATGAAGGATTGCAATCTATGTCAAGTACAATTAAATCCATGGGTACGTAGTTCTTATTTGCAACAATAAGAACATCATGGATCCTCCCCATGGGCTTCTTGACGGTAGAATCCGCAAGATGCAAATTAAGAGAACACTCTTCAATCTCATGAAAACCAAGAATATCACATAAAGACTTTGGAATCGCGGAAACACTAGCACCCAAATCACACAAAGCATTGCACTCATAGTTTTTGATCTTGATTTTGATAGTAGGTTCCCACTCATCATGAAGTTTTCTAGGTATAGAGACTTCTAGTTTGAGCTTTTCTTCAAGAAATTTCATCATAGCATCTACGATATGCGCGGTAAAGGCTTTGCTTTGGCTATAAGCATGTGGAGAGTTTGCAGTGGATTGCATCAAAGAAATGCATTCAAACAAGGAGCAATTATCATAATTGAATTCCTTGAAATCCAAAGTGGGAGTTTCATTACTACCCAAAATTTTGACTTCTTCTACTCCACTCTCCACACCTTTATCATCAAGATAGGTGGACTCCGAATGATTGGGGCGTTTTTCAACCAAAGTGGATTCATATCCAGCCCCTCCATAAGTAGGTTTGACACGCGAAAACAAAGATTCAAGAGGAGACACACCAAGCACTTTAAGATCTTCGTGATTTGCATCACTAGAACGCACCCTTTTAAATCATTCATGTCTAGCGCGAATTTGGGCGGTTCTTTCTTTGCTCTGATTCATGGAGACACGCATAGCTTTCAAAGTTTCATCCAAGTTGATCTTGGGAGGAGCGCATCTAACTTTCAAAGCATCAATATCACAAGACATCCTATCAACGCTCTTAGCCAAATCGTCTATTTTGAGTAGTTTTTCCTCTATGGACGCATTGAAAATCTTTTGAGAGTTGACGAACTCCTTGATATTACTCTCTATATTAGAGGGTAATTTGTTATGATTTCCATAAGTGTTTCCGTAGGAATTGCGATAATTGTTAGAGGAGTTACTAGGAAAAGGCCTAGGAACATAGTTTCCTCTTAAAGCATTGTTGTTGCCAAAATTGTTCCTACCAACAAAATTCACGTCCAAACTAGCGTGGCTACTCTCAATCAAAGAAGATAGTGACATGTCATTAGGATCTACGGTTGCGTTTCTACTAGCCACCAAATTCATCAACTCGTCCATCTTAGCACTAAACGAGTTACTCTCTTCTATAGCGTGCACCTTTTTGCTAGCAGGCGACCTTTCAGTGTGCCACTTAGAGTAGTTGGTCATCATATTGTCTAGGAGTTTTGTAGCGTCTCCTAACATGATTTCCATGAACGTTCCACCTGAGGCGGAGTCCAAGATGTTGCAAGAAGCGAAATTCAAGCGAGCGTAAAAGATTTGTATAATCATCCACAAACTCAATCCATGAGCAGGGCAATTTCTAATCATAAGCTTCATCCTCTCCCAAGATTGTGCAACATGTTCATGATCAAGTTGCTTGAAATTCATGATATCGTTACGTAAGGAGATGATCTTAGCCGGCGGAAAATACTTGGATATGTAAGCATCTTTGCACCTATCCCAAAAATCGATACTATTTTTAGGCAAAGAAGAAAACCAAGTTTTTGCGCGATCTCGCAACGAGAAAGGAAAAAGTTTCAACTTAATCACGTCATTATCCACATCTCTTTTCTTTTGCATATAAGAAAGCTCAATGAATGTATTGAGATGGGATGCGGCATCTTCACTAGGAAGGCCAGAGAATTGCTCTTTCATAACAAGATTCAGCAGAGCTGCGTTGATTTCTACGATTCCGCACTAGTGGCAGGAACAATCGGAGTACTAATAAAATCATTATTATTAGTGCTCGAGAAGTCGCAAAGTTTCGTGTTTTCAGACATGATGCCTTCAACAAACAAACAAGCACACAAGCAAGCAAGAAACCGGCAAGGGCAAAAGAAAACGGCGAAGGAGAAAGGCGAATGAAAACGGTAAATGTGAAGTGGGGGAGAGGAAAACGAGAGGCAACTGGCAACAAAAGTAAATGCAAGATAAGAGTTTGTGAGACCTACTTGGATAGATCTTGATTTCTCCTCCCCGGCAACGGCACCAGAAATACTTCTGATGTTTGCTGTGTATCCCTTGCAACGGCGTCAGAAATAGTTGTGTCGACGGCACCAGGAATCCTTCAGCTACGGCTACGCCTTAAGGGACTTCCTAGGCAAGTATGCAAAGGATTCCCCCCGTGGCCTTGGAGCCTTGCGTTGGTGTTCCCTCGAAGCGGAAAGGGTGATGTAGCACAACGACGGTAAGTATTTCCCTCAGTTTGAGAACCAAGGTATCAATCCGGCGGAAGAGTATCTCAAGATCCTGCACAAACAAAAAAGCTTGCACCCAACGCTATAAAGGGGTTGTCAATCCCTTATAGATTGTTTCCCAAGTGAGAACTGAAAGCAACAAAGTAACAAAGCAAAGTTAAAGCGGAGATGTAAACGATGGATGTGAATAGACCCGGGGCCCGTAGTGTTTACTAGTGGCTTCTCTCATGAAAGCAAGTAGACGGTGGGTGAACAAATTACTGTCGAGCAATTGATAGAACTGTGCAGAGTCGTGACGATATCTATGCAATGATTATTTCTATAGGCATCACGTCCGAAACAAGTAGACCGATACTTTCTGCATCCAACATGCATCTAGTGTATTAAGTCCATAAGAACAGAGTAACGCCTTAAGCAAGATGACATGATGTAGAGGGATAATCTCAAACCACCATCTTTTTACCCTTGATGGCAACTGCTTGATGTGTGCCTTGCTGCCCCTACTGTCACTGGGAAAGGTCACCACATGGCAGAACCCAAAACCAAGCACTTCTCCCATTGCAAGAATCATATATCTAGTTGGCCAAACAAAACCCAAGACTCGGAGAGACTTACAAGGATATCAAATCATGCATATAAGAAATCAGCAAATACTCAAATATATATCATAGATAATCTGATCACACGTCCACAATTCATCGGATCTCGACAAACACACCGCCAAAGAAGATTACACCGGATAGATCTCCATGAAGATCATGGAGAACTTTGTATTGAAGATCCAAGAGAGAGAAGAAGCCATCTAGCTACTAACTACGGACCCGTAGGTCTGAAGTGAACTACTCACGAGTCATTGGAGGGGCGATGATGATGATGAGGAAGCCCTCCAACTCCAAAGTCCCCTCCGGCAGGGTGCCGGGAAGGGTCTCCAGATGAGATCTCACGGAAACGGAAGCTTGCGGCAGCGGAAAAGTATTTTCGAGCCTCCCCTGATTTTTGTGTGGAATATTTGGGAATTCATAGGCCAAAGACCTAGGTCAGGGGGCGGCCAGGGAGGCCACAAGCCTGCCCACCGCCGCCTCCCCCTGGTGGCGGAGTGGGGGCTTGTGGGCTCCCTGGAGCCCACCTGGCTTGGCCCAAATGCCCCCTGGAGTTCTTCCGTTCGGGAAAAAATCATTTTGGGGTTTTTCTTCCGTTTGGACTCCGTTCCAAAATAAGATCTGAAAAGAGTCAAAAACACGAAAAAAACAGGAACTGGCACTTGGCTCTGAATTAATAAGTTAGTCCCAAAAAGATATAAAAAAGTACATAAAACATACAAAGAAGACAAGATAACAGCGTGAAAACATCAAAAATTATAGATACGTTTGCGACGTATCAGCTTGCAAGCCCGAGAAAGCTTTGAAGCTGCTTCACATTCCGCGGAGGTTCCCACTCGACAACGGCCTACACGTTTGACGGATCAACTTTAATGCCCTCGGCAGACATAATGTGCCCAAGGTACACAACTTCCTTCAACCATAACTCACATTTGGAAAACTTGGTATAGAACTTATGCTCTCTTAGCTTATCAAGCACAAGCCGAAGATGTTCTTCATGCTCTTCCTCAGTTTTAGAAAATAACACAATGTCATCGAGATACAGCAAGACAAATTCATTCTTGAATGGGGAGAAGATATAATTCATTATCCGACAGAAGGTCGGTGGAGCATTGGCGAAAATAAAAGACATCACTGTGTACTCATAAGAGCCAAAGCTTGTCCTGAAAGAAGTCTTGGGAATGTCTTCTTCACGAATGCGAATCTGATGACAGCCCATCCTGAGATCAAGCTTAGAGAAAATCTTGGACCCTTTCAGTTGCTCAAACAATTCATTGATGTTGGGAAGTGGATACTTGTTTCTGATCGTCTTCTTATTCAATGGACGGTAATCGACACAGAGTCGGTCCGTGCCATCCTTCTTCTTGACAAAGAGAACTCCACAACCCCAAGGAGGTGAGCTTGGTATGATCAGACCCACACGCTCTTGCTCATCAAGCTGCTTCTTCAACTCTTTCAGTTCTTCTCGACCCAATTTATACGGCCGCTTGCATACTGGTTCAGTTCCCGGTTCAAGCTCAATTACGAACTCCACAGCTCGATGCGGAGGCATTCCCTGGCAGTTATTCTGGAAAGACATCTTCATACTCACAGACCACTGGGACTTGAAAAATTGGAGAGATCTCACCCTTCTCATTCAAGGAAAACATACGGATCGTGTCATCACGCGCAGTGAAGATAATCACGTCCTCCGAAGGATGAGTTAGCTTGACTTCTTTAGCTTGACAATCAAGAAATGCCTTGTTAATCGCGAGACAATCCATCCCAAGGATTAGATCAATATCAGACTTGCCAAGGACAATTGGATAAGATGAAAAGGAATAGTTGCCCATCTTGACAGAGACATCCGGAATCACCACATTTGAAGTCATCAACATACTTGGCGAAACCACATGAAAAGGTTTCTCCAAAGTTTTTGAAAGAAAATCATGTTCCCATGCAAACGGACTAGACAAGAATGAATGAGAAGCACCCGAATCAAATAAAACCTTTGCAGGAATATCATTAACCAAGAGATTACCCATGATCACATCAGAGGAGTTTTCTGCTTCACCTGCATTCACCATATTGCCCCTCGCAGACTCAGGATTGAACTTCACCATTGCATTGCGTGGAGGATTGACTGGTGGAGGAGGCTGAAGACGCTGATGAGTGGTGCACTTGTTAGAGTAGTGACCCCTGTGCCCATACTTGGACAAATTACCTCTGACAGCGGACGAAATTGCACTTGAGGATTCCCTTGCTTCTGCTGCTGAAACCTCTGCTGGAAGGCTGGGTTGGGTGGGTGGGAAGAACCACGACCACCTGACTGCTTGAACTGTTGATTCTGCCAAGGAGGAGGAGACACCCAATATTTTTGCTGCTTCTAAACCACCTGAGTTGAGGACGAGGAACTGGAATCTGAACAAGAATACTTAGTAATTAGTAAGAATGCTTCCTCAAAGTAACTGCCGACAACATCTGATTCAAAGCCACTCGAAAACCAAGTATGAGCTAGGATTGCTGGAAAAAAATGTATGACAGAGATTCCATCCGATATTTTTGTGGACATGATCGCATGGGATTGATACGTCTCCAACGTATCTATAATTTTTGATGGTTCCATGCTATTATCTTGTCAAACTTTCGATGTTTTGTATGCCTTTTATATCTTTTTTGGGACTAACTTATTAACTCAGTGCCAAGTGCGAGTTCCTGTTTTTTCCGTGTTTTTGACCCATTTCACAGGAGGATTTTAAACGGTTTCCAAACGGAATAAAACTTCCGAAAATATTTTTTCCGGAACAGAAGATACGCGCCAGACTTGAGAACCAAGGCAGGGGCCAGCAGGGGACCCCACAAGCCCCCTAGGTGCGGCCAGGGGGCCCACGCCTAGCAAGCTTGTGGGCCCCCTGTGGCACGTCTGCCCTACCTCTTCCGCCTATAAATCCAGAAAAATTCCAAAACTGAAAGAGGGAACCACGAAAATACTTTTCCGCCCCCGCAAGGTTCTGTCTCCGCAAGATCCCATATGGGGCACGTCTGGTGCCTTGCCAGAGGGGAGATTCGGATACGGAGGGCTTCTTCATCAACACCATGACCTCTCCGATGATGCGTGAGTAGTTCACCATAGACCTACGGGTCCATAGCTAGTAGCTAGATGGCTTCTTCTCTCTCTTGGATCTTCAATACAAAGTTCTCCATTATCTTCATGGAGATCTATCCGATGTAATCTTCTTTTGCGGTGTGTTTGTCTAGATCCGATGAATTGTGGATTTATGATCAGATTATCTATGAATCTTATTTGAGTTTCTTCTGATCTCTCTTATGCATGATTTCATATCCTTGTAATTCTCGTCGAGTTGTGGGTTTTGTTTGGCCAACTTGATCTATGATTCTTTCAATGGGAGAAGTGGTTGGTTTTGGGTTCATACCATGCGGTGACCTCACCCAGTGACAGAAGGGATAGCGAGGCACGCATCATGTTGTTGCCATCAAGGGTAAAAAGATGGGGTTTTCATCATTGGTTTGAGTTTATCCCTCTACATCATGCCATCTTGCTTAAAGCGTTACTCTGTTCGTCATGAACTCAATACACTAGATGCATGCTGGATAGCGGTCGATGTGCAGAGTAATAGTAGTAGATGCAGAAAGTATCGGTCTACTTGTCTCGGACGTGATGCCTATATGTATGATCATTGCCTTAGATATCGTCATGACTTTGCGCGGTTCTATCAATTGCTCGACAGTAATTTATTCGCCCACCGTAATATTTGCTATTTTGAGAGAAGCCTCTAGCGAACACTATGGCCCCCGGGTCTACTTCACACCATATTTTCAGCCTTACTCTTTTACTTCGTTGCACTTTCCGCCTTCAGATCTCACTTTGCAATCAATCTTGAAGGGATTGACAACCCATTTATAGCGTTGGCTGCAAGCTCTTTTGTGTTTGCGCTTGTACTCTGGACTTGATGAGATTCTCCTACTGGATTGATACCTTGGTTCTCAAACTGAGGGAAATACTTACTTCTCCTGTGCTGCATCACCCTTTCCTCTTAAAGGGAAAAACCAACGCAAGCCAAGTCTCCGTCAACGTGCCAATTTCTGGCGCTGTTGTTTGAGAAGTAGCAGAAGGATTTCTGGCGCCGTTGCTGGGGAGGATCAAGTCAAGAACTCATCCAAGTAAGTGTCGCAAACTCATCTCTTGCATTTACTTTTTTGCCTCTCGTTTTCCTTTACCCCACTTCTGAAAAACAAAAATTTACAAAAATATTTGCCTTTTTCGTTCGCCTTTTTCTTTCGCTTGATTTCTGTTTGCTTGTCTGTTATGTGCCTTCAATATGCTTGCATCTTCGCTTGCTGAAAATCCAGTGATATGGATCCTCATCCACTTGCTAATCTCCTTAAGAGATCCAATTATGTTGATCCAATTGCTAGTGAGTTGAGTGCACTTGACTATCTTTATGGAGTTTTGCTTGAGATGCGTGAATCCGAAAATCATGATGAAGAAATTTATGAAGTGATTCACGAGGGCTCCTTGAATGAAAAGCATGATTGCAATGGTTTCACTATGAATTCTATTAATGGCAATCATGCTAAAAATATTCAAAACCCTAATCTTGGGGATGCTAGTTTTGCTATGTCCACTACTTGTTGCAATGATCGTGATTGAGGTGACAATTTTTCTTATGATCTTGAAAATTTGTTTAAGCCTCATGATGATTATGATATTTGCAATAATATTGAAAGTGGGATTGGAGAAGTCATGACTTTAGTTGATGATAATCCCACTATTTTTGAAGAGCGACAACTTTGCATGCATGTGGATCATGAAAAGAATATCCTTTGTGATAGCTATATTGTTGAATTTGAATATGATCCCACATTTAATTGTTATGAGAGAGGGAAATATTGTGGTAGAAACTTTCATATCACTAAATCACCTCTCGTTATGTTGAGATTGCTCTTGTATCTTTCTTCTTCCTTGCATTTGGAAGTTATTGCTTGTCTTGATAATTTGTTTTCCTATAAAATGACTACGCATAGGAAGTATGTTAGACTTAGATGTGATTTTCACATGCTTCATGATGCTCTCTTCGTGTCCGATTGCTATCTTTTATGTGAGCATCATTGAATTATGAATGCCGAGCTAAGGGCGTTAAACAATAGCGCTTGTTGGGAGGCAACCCAATGAATTTATCTTTGCTTTTTTTGCTTTCTGTTTTGTTGCGTCCACACCATCATAATTCTGTTATGATTGTGTCTTTTGTGTTTCTTTTTGTGTTTGAGCCAAGTAAAACCTTTATGACTAGTTTTGGTGATGGTTGTTTGATCATGCTGGAAAAAGACAGAAACTTTTCGCACACGAAATTATTTTTCATTTTATCCAGAAAGAGATTTTGAGTTGATTCTTTTTGCTGCTGGTTGATACGCCAATTTCCCAAACTGTCGTAATTGTTCAGAATTTTTGAGGTACCATAAGTATACGAAGTATACAGATTACTATGGACTGGTCTGTTTTTGACAGATTCTGTTTTTGTTGTGTTGGTTGCTTGTTTTGATGAAACCATGGATAGTAACGGGGGCGGGGGGTACTATCCATGGAAAAGTGAGAATACAATAATCTAACACCAATATAAATAGAAATCAAGATTGCTACAGTAACTAAACATGTGGTAGTTTGTTTTCTTGTGCTAATGATATCACGAGTTTCTATTTAAGTTTTGTGTTGTGAAGTTTTCAAGTTTTGGGTGATGTTCTCATGGACAAAGGGATAAAGAGTGGAAAGATCTCAAGCTTGGGGATGCCCAAGGCATCCCAAGACAAATTCAAGGACACCAAAAAGCCTAAGCTTGGGGATGCCCCGGGAAGGCATCCCCTCTTTCGTCTTCAATCCATCGGTAACATTGCTTGGAGATATATTTTTATTCACCACATGATATGTGTTTTGCTTGGAGAGTCTTGTATCGTAATAGTCTTTTATTTTTGTTGTGTCACAATCATCCTTGTTGCACACCTTTTGAGAGAGACATGCACTCATCATGAATTTGCTAGAATGCTCATCGTGCTTCACTTCTATCTTTTGAGCTAGATAATTTTGCGCTTTGTGCTTCACTTAGATCTTTTAGAGCACGGCGGTGCGTGACTTGGTAGTTGGTTTGTGCTATGAAAGTAGTCCCAAAGGTGATAGGTTCCCAAAGAGGATACAAAAACCTCCATCTTCATGTGCATTGAGTAGAAAGAGAAGTTCTGATTCCTCTCAATTAGTTTTGAGACGTGGATTTGGTAATATTAAGAGTTATGTTAGTAGGGTGTTGTGAATATATAAATACTTGTGTTGAAGTTAGTGATTCCCGTAACATGCACGTATGGTGAACTTCTATGTTAGGAAGTCGGAGCATAATTGATCTATTGATTGTCATCCTTTGTGTTGCGGTCGGGATCGCGCGATGGTTTACACCTACCAACCCTTCCCCTAGGAGTATGCGTTTAGAACTTTGTTTCGATTACTAATAAAAACTTTTGCAATAAGTATGTGAGTTCTTCATGACTAATGTGAGTCCATGGTATAGATGCACTTTCACCTTACACCATTGCTAGCCTCTCTAGTGCCGTGCAATTTTCGCCGGTGCACAAACCCACCATATGCCTTCCTCAAAACAGCCACCATACCTACCTACTATGGCATTTTCATAGCCATTCTGAGATATATTCCCATGCAACTCCCACCGTTCCATCTCATGACTTGTGCCGTCACTCTCATATTGCCATTGCATGATCGTAAGATAGCTAGCGAGATGTTTCAACGTCATACGCCAAGCTAGATCGTTGCACATCCCGGTACACTGCCAGAGGCATTTCCTATAGAGTCATCATTGTTCTAAGCTTTGAGCTGTGAGTAAATAAAAGAGTGATGATCATCATTATTAGAGCATTGTCCCATGTGAGGAAAAAAAGAGAGGCCAAAGTTGCCCACATAAAAAAGAGAGGCCAAAGAGCCCAAATAAAAAAAGAGAGAAGGGACAATGCTACTATCTTTTTCCACAATTGTGCTTCATAATAGCACCATGTTCTTCATGATTGAGAGCTTCTTGCTTTGTCACCACCATATACTAGTGGGAATCTTTATTATATAACTTGGCTTGTATATTCCAAGGATGGGCTTCCTCAAATTGCCCTAGGTCTTCGTGAGCAAGCAAGTTGGATGCACACCCACTAGCTCTCCTTTTGAGCTTTCACATACTTATAGCTCTCGTGCATCCTTTGTATGGAAATCCCTACTCATTCACATTTATATCTATTAATGGGCATCTCCATAACCCTTTGATATGCCGAGTCAATGTGACCATCTCCTCCCTTCTTATCTCACAACCACCACCACACTCTATTCCACCTATAGTGCTATATCCATGGCTCATGCTCATGTATTGAGTGATAGTTGAAAAAGGTTTAAGAAAGTAAGAGAGCGAAAACAATTACTTGGCCAATACTATATCCATCTGCATGATTTAAATTAGTTGTGTGGGGATGATGGAGCATAGCCAGAATATGATTTTGTAGGGATAACTTTCTTTGGCCTTGTTATTTCGAAAGTTCATGATTACCTTGCTAGTTTGCTTGAAGTATTATTGTTTTCATGTCAATAGCAAACTATTGTTTTGAATCTTACGGATCTGAACATTCATGTCACATGAAAGAAGTTACAAAGGACAACTATGCTAGGTAGCATTCCACATCAAAAATTCAGTCTTTATCACTTCCCTACTCGAGGACGAGCAGGAGTTAAGCTTGGGGATGCTTGATACGTCTCCAACGTATCTATAATTTTTGATGGTTCCATGCTATTATCTTGTCAAACTTTGGATGTTTTGTATGCCTTTTATATTTTTTTTCGGACTAACTTATTAACTCAGTGCCAAGTGCCAGTTCCTGTTTTTTCCATGTTTTTGACCGTTTTTAGAGGAGGATTTTAAACGGTGTCCAAACGGAATAAAACTTCCGAAAAGATTTTTTCCGGAACAAAAGATACACGCCACACTTGAGAACCAAGGTAGCGGCCAGTAGGGGACCCCACAAGCCTCCTATGCGCGGCGAGGGGGGCGCCTAGCAGGCTTGTGGGTCCCCTGTGGCACGTCTGCCCTACCTCTTCCGCCTATAAATCCAGAAAAATTCCAAAACTGAAAGAGGGAACCATGAAAATACTTTTCCGCCACCGCAAGCTTCTGTCTCCGCAAGATCCCATCCGGGGCACGTTCTGGTGCCCTGTCGGAGGGGAGATTCTGATACGAAGGGCTTCTTCATCAACACCATGACCTCTCCGATGATGCGTGAGTAGTTCACCATAGACCTACGGGTCCATAGCTAGTAGCTAGATGGCTTCTTCTCTCTCTTGGATCTTCAATACAAAGTTCTCCATGATCTTCATGCAGATCTATCCGATGTAATCTTCTTTTGCGTTGTGTTTGTCTAGATCCGATGAATTGTGGATTTATGATCAAATTAGCTATGAATCTTATTTGAGTTTCTTCCGATCTCTCTTATGCATGATTTCATATCCTTGTAATTCTCTTTGAGTTGTGGGTTTTGTTTGGCCAACTTGATATACGATTCTTGCAATGGGAGAAGTGCTTGGTTTTGGGTTCATACCGTGTGGTGACCTCACCCAGTGACAGAAGGGGTAGCAAGGCACGCATCGTGTTGTTGCCATCAAGGGTAAAAAGATGGGGTTTTCATCATTGGTTTGAGTTTATCCCTCTACATCATATCATCTTGCTTAAAGCGTTACTCTGTTCGTCATGAAATCAATACACTAGATGCATGCTGGATAGCGGTCGATGTGTGGAGTAATAGTAGTAGATGCAGAAAGTATCGGTCTACTTGTCTCGGACGTAATGCCTATATGTATGATCATTGCCTTAGATATCGCCATGACTTTGCGCGGTTCTATCAATTGCTCGACAGTAATTTGTTCACCCACCGTAATATTTGCTATTTTGAGAGAAGCCTCTAGTGAACACTATGGCCCCGGGTCTACTTCACACCATATTTTCAGCCTTACTCTTTTACTTTGTTTTACTTTCCGCCTTCAGATCTCACTTTGCAATCAATCTTGAAGGGATTGACAACTCCTTTATAGCGTTGGGTGCAAGCTATTTTGTGTTCGCGCAGGTACTCTGGACTTGACGAGATTCTCCTACTGGATTGATACCTTGGTTCTCGAACTGAGGGAAATACTTACTGCTCCTGTGCTGCATCACCCTTTCCTCTTCAAGGGAAAAACCAACGCAAGCCAAGTCTCCGTCAACGTGCCAATTTCTGGCGCTGTTGTTTGAGAAGTAGCAGGGCTCGATCCTAGAGTAGCCATCATGTACAAAGTATCCGCGTGATCCTAATTTTTTTTGAGCAAGAAGAGGAGTAGAATTAAAATTTCCTAATGCGTGAACCTCACCACAGCATAGAAGAGGAGAAAAAAGAAACCTGCTCTTCGATATAACTAAGACTCAAAATGGTTTTTGCTAGACTCGACTCGGCCAAGTTCGATCACACAAAGGCTCCTATGGTCGTAAGACTGTGATACCAACTTGTAACGACCAAGATGCGACTCTTTCCTTATTCGGGGGCGAGGCTTCAAAAGGGGAAAGGGTTGCATCTAGGCGTATCGCAAGTAGGATAACAATGCCATTACATAAATAGGGAGATGAGTATAAGATTAGGCTTACACTCTCCACATGCTAAATTACAATCCACACAAGTATTCATTATTCATACATAAAACAGGGTCTGACTACGGACAAGATAAACGGAAAAATCATGTTATCCCATCTTGCTAGTCCCACGATCATGACCATGCGCCTCTAGTCCTCGGGATATGTCACATACAGCCTGCCACTGTCTTCGTCGAACTCCCACCTGAGCTGGCTGTCCTCGGGAACATCTGCGCCAGGGGTACCTGTACCTGTGGGGGTTTGTAGTAAACTATGAGCCACGAGGACTCAACAATCTCATGACCTTGGTATCGAGTGCAACTAAGTTAAATAGGTGAGGTAGGGTTGAGTGTTTGAGTTTGCAGCATCCTAAGCATATATGGTGGCTAACTTATGAAGAACAGAAATAACATGTGGTGGTCTACATAAGACGGTCGAAGACTAGAATGATCACTAAGTGATTGTGAACACCTACTTCCATCATTCATAACCCCACCATGTTCTCGATCACAAAAGGAGCTCTGAAAGAAACGGTCATGGTTACGCACTCGGTTGGCAAGTTTTATTTGAATTACTTTAAATTATCTAGAATCGGATGTTAACAAAATATCCTAGTTTGCCACATAACCGCGGGCATGGCTTTCCGAAAAGATTAAACCCTGCAGGGGTGCTCCAACTAGTCTATCACAAATTACCACATGCCGCATAACAATCCTCTACCAGGAAACTCGTGATCTCATCAGATTCCTTAGAGGAAAACCTCAACTCTGAGAAGACCCAAAGTATCACCGGAATCCCAATATGCAAGATATATCTCTAAGGTAAGACAAGTCCGGCAAGACCTCCGGACGTGTCGACGATCCCGATAAGATCCGTTTATCTCGTTCTCAGGACACGACAGATAAGCTACGCGTACGGTGGCCTGATAGAAATCACCCAAGTTGCCCTGCGTTGGCCCCGCACAGTGCTCTAGGTTGGACCAAGACTCATGAGGAGCACTGGCCCGTGGGTTGATTAGATTCCTCGGGGTAGTTATTCCCTATGCTTTTTATTATTAAGTTGTTAGCAAATTAACACCAAAGTTGGGTCCTGCCAGACAAGTCTTAACACTATACGATTTATCGAGGGGGTCCCCATAACAACCCCGAACGTGTTAGGAGCGCTCAGTTATGGAATAAAACACTGGTAGCCAAAACTAAGGCGGAAACAATGGAACAAATCACCCGAAAAAAGGCTAGGCCTTTCGTTATTTACCAAGTATATAGGTGCGTTAATTAAATAGCAATTAAGTATGATGATATCAAATGCCCATGTTATCACATGGACCAGCTGGCACCTGCAACTAGCAACACTAACAATTAGTGGTTGAGCAAGCCTAACTTAGCCAAACAATATTTGCTAGGAGGGGAAGTGTTTGAGGTTTCATGGCAATGTTTGATGGACTATATATCAAGTGGTAGGCATCGGAGATGTTACGAAAGAAATGTAGCGCTAAGCAAAACAAAGCTAGAAACGGTGTCATGGTCACGGTCATCTTGCCTGTGATTTCTTCAGAGTGGAACTGATCCTGATCTTCCTGCACGAACTCACCGGACTCTTCAAACTGTTTTCCGGTCCCACTATCTACAAAAAGAAACAATCAGGAAATAAATGCCAGCAAGTAGATGATGCCACAAACATTATGATGCATGCATGCACTATCTCTAACCGTGCACATGAACCACCCTACACAGATAAAACTATTGCCACCTCACCACAAGGATACTTCTACAGAAATGCTCAAAACCAGAATCTAGTAAAACCATTGGATTCCATGGGATTTTCTACCCCAAAAGCATATATCACACTCCTATATACGTGTGGCAGCCCGATGCCGATGCCCCAGAAGATTTCCCTTTATTTCCGTTTCTGTCGTGTGGTTATTTTTGTTTGTTGCATTCATCTTGCGCATCATGGCATCATGCATGGCATCTTGCATCATCTGTTGCATGGTGTGATTTGAGTTGTGGGTGCTCTCACAGTCTTTAGTGCAATAGGAAACTCCCTTCTCTCCTCTCTTATTCTGTTTTGTGGCTGCGTTAGAGTTTCAGTTTTAACCCCAATAAAAAAAGGTTCGTCTTCTTTTAAAAATCATTTTATTAAAGGTGGAGGAAACCCCTCTGGTTTTTCTTTATTTATTCCTTTGTTTTATTTCAAAAATAAAGTCTCATTTTTATTTATAAAAAGGGGTTTTATTTTATTCTTCAAAAAAGGTTTCATTTTTATTCTTAAAAAAATGCCCAATCTATTTTTATAGTTGGGGTATGTTTTAAGGAGCCAAAAGTATTTTTTTTATTTTTATTTTTGTTAAATTATTTTCTTGGTGTTGGTTTTCTGTTTTAATTTAAAACTAGGGAAAGGGGAGAGAGAGAGTTCCCAACTTGGGCCAAGCCTGCCAAGGCCCTAGGCCAATCTGCCCCAACCATAACGCAGGACCCCCTCGTCCTGATCCATCCTCCCCTTCTCCCAGTGCGTCGTCCTCCCGACCCCCCTCCTCCTCTCGATCGCCTTCTCTCCCCGTTTCTCCCGTGTGCAGCCCCGTCCCGATTCCTCCTCCCCTCGGGACCCTAGCCCGATTCCTCCTGCTTTACCCGGTCGCTGCCCCGCCCGCCGTTGGCCTCTGCGCGCTCCCGTCCTGCCGCAGCCCGCCTCCAGCTCCCTACGCCTGCCTGCGCGCCCCGTGCCACAGCCTCGCCTGCCGCAGGAGCTCGTCGGCCCTGTGCCGCCGCCCCGCCTGTAGGTCCCCTGCGCCGCCGTTCCTCACCGCGCCCGCCGTGCTTCCCTCGGCCTCCCTAGTCCTCACCCTCGCCTTGGTGCGCCGCCGCCAAGCCCTCCAGGCACCGCCGGAGGTCCCCCTCGCCTTGAGCCTGCCATGGCCCGGCCTCCTCCTTCCTTTTTCCCGCCCTGCCGCCATTCCCCATGCTGATGTGTTGCCTGCCTGCGTTGCTTGCCTACCGTTGCCTATGCTGTTGCTGCCATGTTTGCTGCTAGGATGCTAGCCGCTGCTGCCGAGTTGCTGCTGCTGGCGTACCCCGTGCTTGCCTGCCGTTCCCTAGTGCTGTTGCCGGTTGATGCTTGTGCTTGCATGTTGTTTGCTGCCGGCTGTAGTTGCTGCTGCTGCAGATTGTTGCGTGCAGCTGCTTGCTGTAGCTGCTGCTTGTATTATTTGCTAGTTGATGTCTAGTTGTTTGCCTGTTGTCGCGCTGCTAGCTGATGCTAGTTGTTGCTATTGCCGCGTGCTGCTGCCGCCATTTGCTATTGCTTGCTAGTTGCTGTTGCTTATCACGTAGACTACTAGATTTTGCTGCTGTCGCGGGTTGCCGTCGCCGAAGACCCATCTACCGATGTCAAATGTATGACCACCGCCGACAAGACCACCGTGATCGACTACCGACGCCAAGAGTACGACTACCGTCGACGAGACCCGAGTACCACGAAGTCCACGACGATCTTTGTTCTCCTTCACCGAATCGAACCACTCCGATATGCACGCTTCGAAGGTATATCGATGGGACGTGTCGTGAACCAAGTGCTTATGATGTATGAGATGTACCCGTATGTTTGCGCCAGATATGTTACCCGTTGCACGTTGTCCCTCTTTCGTTATGCCCCAACACATGGGAACCCGGTAACCGGGATCACCCCATCATAATTTGGCTTGACATGCACGCGCTCCCTATTTGTTGGCACATATATCTCACTGAGTTATCGGGATAGGAACGTTGTCGTGGCTTCGTTTCTGACTTGCCACCATGGTTCCCTTTCGCTCGCCCGTGTTGTTGTAACTTGCATGTCTGACGCATTCATGGCATGATACCTTGTGTTGCATGTCTCTTGTGACCGTAGCTCCATTCTAAGTCCCGCGTGTTAACCGACTAGGATGACTTGTAGAATCACCGCTTCACCCCTTGCCATGTTAACAACAATTTAATATTACCGTGTAAATAAACGGGAGTGAACTAAATAATTAAACATGGAGTTTCGTGATATGTAACTCGTTGCATATTGAGCTTCACTTAATGTGTAGTGTTTGAGTGAGGTGAATTGCCATGCCAAGCCTTGCATCATTGATCTGTTCATGCAGCATATTAGGTTGTGCATCATGTTGTGCATCGTGTGGTGAATATCTGTGTTAATGTTTGTTTCCGGTTTGCTCCGCCTCGATAGAGTTCCGCAAGCGTGTCGGAATGTGAGGACCCGTTCGACTACGTTGGTTCGCCGACTTCATGGAGTTGTTCTTCTTCCAAGCGGGATCTCAGGCAAGATGACCATTTCCCCAGATACCATTACTATCATTGCCATGCTAGTTTTACCGTTTCTGTCGTTTATGTCTCGTTGCCTACCACATGTTAAATATCAGCCTCTCAGCAATGCCATGAAACCTTCACTTGTTCAACCTAGCAAACCACTGATTGGCTATGTTACTGCTTGCTTTACCATGTGTTAGCGTTGCTAGTTGCAGGTGTAGTTGGTTCCATGTGATAACATGGGTTCCTTGTTATAGCACCCTATTAATTGCTATTTAACTTAATGCACCTATATACTTGGCAAAAGGTGGAAGGCTCGGCCTTTCTAGCCTGGAGTTTTGTTCCACCTTTGCCCCCTTAGTTTCGGCTACTGGTGTTATGTTCCATATTTGAGCGCTCCTAATACGACCGGGGTTGTTATGGGGACCCCCTTGATAATTCGTTTTAGACTAAAGCTGGTCTGGCAAGACCGACATTGGTACTACATTTGCCCAACATAATAATTTTGTTAATACTGAAAGCATAGGGCGTCATGAACCCGAGGAGTAATTTTACATAATACAGGGGGCCAGTACTGATGGTGTTGGTCCAAAAACTAGAGCCGTTTGCGGGGCCAACCCGGGGCAACTCGGGAGATTTCTATCAGGCCACCGTACGCTGTGCTTATCCGTCGTGTCCTGAGAACAAGATACGTGGCTCCTATCGGGATCGTCGACACGTCGGGTGGCCTTGCTGGATTAGTTTTACCTTTGGCGAGATATCTTGTGCATCGGGATTCCAGTGATGCTTTGGGTAATCTCAGAGTTGAGGTTTTCCACTAAGGAATCCAACGAGATCGCGAGCTTCGTGATCGAGGATTTCTATATGGCCTGTGGTAATTTGTGATGGACTAGTTGGAGCACCCCTGCCGGGTTAAATCTTTTCGGAAAGCCGTGCCCGCGGTTATGTGGTAACGTGGAAACTTTGTTTAACACTAGTTCTAGATAACTTGAATTAACTTAATTAAAACTACTGTGTGTGTAACTGTGACTGTCTCTTTCGTGAGTTCCTTGTCCGATCGAGGACACAGTGGGGTTATGTCTGACGTAGGTAGGTGTTCAGGATCATTCATTTGATCAACAGTAGTTCACGTCCGCTGTGCGTAGATCTTCCCCCCTCTTATTTCTTGTACTCGTAAGTTAGGCACCAAATATATGCTTAGCCGCGGCTGCAACCTCACCACTTAACCTTACCTCACCCATTAAGCTTTGCTAGTCTTGATACCTTTGGAAATGAGATTGCTGAGTCCCCTATGGCCCACAGATTACTACAACACCAGTTGCAGGTACATGTAAAGGTTATTTGACGCGAGGGCGTTGATTGTTCATTTGGAGTTGCTTCTTCTTCTTCTTCTTCAATGATCTAGGATGGGTTCCAGGTCGGCAGCCTGGGATAGCAAGGACGGACGTCGTTCTTCTTTTCTCGCTAGTATTCCTCCGTAGTCGGACCCTGCTCTTCTTCATGATGATTATGTATTGTACTGATGTGACTCTGATGTAGCTTGTGGCGAGTGTAAGCCAATTCTATATATATCTCTTCTTTTCGTTACATGTACTTGTAACAATATTCATTCTTGCGACACGACGAGATGCGCTTCTATCCCTGACGAGGCCCTCGTGCCAAATTGAGGATAGGGCCGCATCTTGGGCGTGACAAGTTGGTATTAGAGCAGTACCGACCTAGGAGCCCCCTTGATTGATCAAACTTGGCCGAGTCGAGTCTAGTGAAAAACTGCTTTGGGTCTAGTTATATATCGAAGAATAGGATTCTTTTTTGTCCTCTTCTATGCTCTGGTGAGGAATCTTGACATAATATTTTAATTCTACTCGTCTTCTCACTCAATTTTTTTAGGATAACGCGGATATTTTGGAATCTATATGATGTCGCTGTGACGGAGTTCTGTCTTGGTGCCTCCTGTCTGACTTGATTTCTTCCGGGGAGTTGAGATCCAGGGGATTCTTGAGCACATCGTTATCATTCAGGTTTCTTAGTATCACAGTACGAAGGATGTTCGTAATTGCTTCAATACTAGTAGTGGCGAGATAACCCCGATCTCCCACTACTGGTGCAGATTGTTCGGGAGTACTGCCATACTTTGTATCGTTGTGATCACGAGGGTCTGTTGTAGATGAAGGTCCAAGGTTTTGGTTGTGTGTTGACGGATGTGATACAGGTGACGGGTTAGTATAGGAGTTGTGTGAAATATTACTCCTTGTATCCGTGTACCAGATTGCATGACCAGATATTTCGGGAATTCTTAGGTGGGAATTCAAGTTGTTGCTCATAGGACAATCTTCCAACAAATGCATGATGTTAGGTTGGGGTTCGACATCTAGTGGATTCGCTTGTTGACGGTCGACTTACAGCGGTTCTCGTAGTGTCTTAAAGAGTCCTTCTAGCTTTCTACGACTCGGGGACACTTCGTATGTTGGGTGCACTGCCTTGCACTTGATGTCTACTATAAGGTTCGAGCCCGTGCGATCCTGTCCACGAAAATATCGAACGAAATCTTTCTCATGAGTTTGTTCTGGCTAATTGTAAGCCTCATCTCTTTGTTTTGTTGGAGTTTGGTAATTCAAGTTGCTTCAATGTCAAGTGGTGATTTCATATCTTTCCTAAGAGGTGTTCTCATATTTTTATGTGAGAATGCAAATTCTTTTGTTCATTCAAATTGTCATATCAATTCTTGTCAATCGGAGTTGTGGTGTCAATTCCATTCAACCGGTGTGTTTCTCTTCAGTGAATTCCATCCTCTTCTATTTTGCAAGATCAATCTTTCAATTCTTTCCGGAGTTTGTCTCATCTGTCTCAAGTTGTCTTTGTTTTCCCCGCCCTCCCACCCTTTTCTTTAGTGATTCAATTTTCGTCCAAGAGTTTTCTTTTCATTATGCTTCCGCTGTCTGTTCTTTTCTCTCTTACCCGGTGATTCATTGTGAAGGTTCTCAAGAGTTCTAGTGCATCATTCCTTCAATCTGGTTATCTTTTTCCGGTGAATTTAATTCAGTTGTACGTGTTCATCATATCCTTTTCATCCTTGTAAATTCTTTCCCATGTTGCAGATTCTTATCAGCCTATCCTGTTATTCATTCATCTCTTTTCTATCCGGTGTGTTGAAGATATCTTAGAGTTTCTTGTTTCAGATCGTTCATTATTTCAAGGTTCTCAACCTCATCTAGTTTTCCTTATACCGGTGCAATATCTCTCTAAGCAATCTTTTCTAACGGTGGTTTCTTTGAGTGGGCCCATAACCCATAGGTTCTTTCCCAGGATCTTACCTGGCTCTTTTAATCTTTTTCCAGAGATCTCTAATTCTTTTCAACTATGACGTAAGTATGAAGTTCATCAATCATATCCCTTCTTCAAGATCTATCTGTATTAATTCTCATATTTGACTCAACCTTTCATTATTCTTTATTCTGGAGTGTCTCATTAATTCTTGGTGGTGTTCTCCTCTTCATTCTCAGCTTGGAAGTCTGAAGGAGTGTTTCTCTCAAATCTTGGTCCATTCTCTTGGAGAGTCATCATTTCAGCTTTGTGCCATCATCTTAATTGTTTTCAATCATGAGTATCCCTTTCATGCTATTCGGTGCTTCTCTAAGTTGTTTTCATTCTCGATCCTCCGAAGGCCATCATTTCAGAAGAATCTTCGTTCTCAGCTTTCAGCTTCCATCCTCAATTCTTCTCAATTGTTGTCTCTTCGTTCGTCTCTCGATTATCCGGTGCCTTGTTCTAGTTTTCTCTCAGGTGGCTTATGATCTCTTCATTCTCATGTATCTCCATTAATTCGTGGTGTTCCCATTCAATTGTAAATTCTTACCGGTGTGTCCTTCAATTATGCTTGAAGTGGTTCTTATCTCTCTATCTCTTCAAGTTTCTTTCAAGAAGAATAAGTTGTATGCTAAATCCGTTGCTTGTCATCAATTAAACTTGATGAAGGATAAGCTTAACATAATTCTTATTCTTGTTCGCAGTATTTTGAATTCTTCTTCCGGAGTGACTCACGGTATCAATTCCTTTTTCTCAAGTGTTCTTATCTTTTCTTTTCCGGAGTTCCAAGTTTTTCTCAAGTATCTCTTTGTGAAGCTTCATCTAAATCTTGGCAAGGTCATAATCTTATTCTTTTCTACCTTCATATCTTTGCATCATTCATTTGTATACGGAGGTCCTTCATGGTGGTTCGTCAAGATTTCATTCATTCTGAAGTGTTCTTCAAGATTCCTGGTGGAGTTCCTCAAGTATTCCTTCTCCTGCATTTCCAGTGCGTTTGTTCTTCCTTCATCCTATGAGGTGGTATTATAGCACTCTTGTTACTGTAGGAGCCTCAAAGAGTTTCCTTTCAAGAATGAGTTAATTAAACCCACCAATTCTATGATCATGAGATATTGTCAACCCATGATTTCTTCATTGAGCTATCTTGGTTTGGGTTTCACCTAAAGCTTTTCCTATGGATTGTTGCTATCATGGTGTTTGTCATTAATCCAAGTGCTCAATGTACCCTCTTGGTGTAAGAAGTTTTGATATCTTTGCTTTCAACTATCCTTGTTTCTTTTAGTGGTTGGTTGTCACCTCATATATGTTGAGATGATTTTCATACGCCCACTACTATCTTGTTCTTTTCGTTGTTGGTTTTCCAACTACTACGTCAATTCTTCTGTCCGGAGGCTCTTCAATTCTATTGTGATGATAGTTGTCATTCTTTTCTTCATTCTCTTCTTTCGCTTGAGCTAGTTCATATTCTCTTGTTCCGGAGGCATGGTGATGTTGCTATTTTGGGTCTATTATGTTGTTCTATCAAGATCATGGTGTTCCCTTGTTCTATTAGTTGTTTGTTTTGAATATTGTCTAATTCTCTCTTCTTATCGAAATTTTTTGTCCCATTTTCCTACCGAAGTGCTGCCGAAATTTTCCGTGAATTCTTGCTTGTTTCTCATATCATTCCTCATCTCTTTGCAACTTTCAAGGATTGTTGGTGTCACTCGTTTGTCAAAGAAGCGACTATAAGTTTTTACCTCTTGTTCTTTCTCATCCTGTCCCCCTTTCATTCTTGGATCTCGGGGCGAGATCCTCTTGTAGTGTAGGAGAGTTGTGACAGCCCGATGCCGACGCCCCAGAAGATTCCCCTTTATTTCCGTTTCCGTCGTGTGGTTATTTTTGTTTGTTGCATTCATCTTGCGCATCATGGCATCATGCATGGCATCTTGCATCATCTGTTGCGTGGTGTGATTTGAGTTGTGGGTGCTCTCACAGTCTTTAGTGCAATAGGAAACTCCCTTCTCTCCTCTCTTATTCTCTTTTGTGGCTGTGTTAGAGTTTCAGTTTTAACCCTAATAAAAAAAGGTTCGTCTTCTTTTAAAAATCATTTTATTAAAGGTGGAGGCAACCCCTCTGGTTTTTCTTTATTTATTTTTTGTTTTATTTCAAAAATAGAGTCTCATTTTTATTTATAAAAAGGGGTTTTATTTTATTCTTCAAAAAATGATTATTTTTATTCTTAAAAAAATGCACAATCTATTTTTATAGTTGGGGTATGTTTTAAGGAGCCAAAAGATTTTTTTTTATTTTTATTTTCGTTAAATTCTTTTCTTGGTGTTGGATTTCTGTTTTAATTTAAAACTAGGAAAAGGGGAGAGAGAGTGTTCCCAACTTGGGCCAAGCCTCCCAAGGCCCAAGGCCAACCGGCCCCAACCCTAGCGCAGGACCCCCTCGTCCCAATCCATCCTCCCCCTTCTCCCAGCGCGTCGTCCTCCCGATCCCCCTCCTCCTCTCGATCCCCTTCTCTCCCCGTTTCTCCCCTGTGCAGCCACATCCCGATTCCTCCTCCCCTCGGGACCCTAGCCCGATTCCTCCTGCTCTACCCGGTCGCCACCCCGCCTGCCGTTGCCCTTAGCGCGCCGCCGCCGTCCTGCCGCACCTCGCCTCCAGCTCCCTGCGCCTGCCCGCGCGCCCCGCGCCGTAGCCTCGCCTGCCGCAGGAGCTCGTCGGCCCTGTGCCGCCGCCCCGCCTGCAGGTCCCATGCGCTGCCGTTCCTCGCCGCTCCGCCTCGCTGCACCATCCCCCGCGCGCCGCCCGCCGTGCTCCCCTCGGCCTCCTTAGCCCTCACCCTCGCCCCTGTGCACCGCCGCCAAGTGCTCCAGGAATCGCCGGAGGTCCCCCTCACCTCGAGCCTGCCATGGCCCGGCCTCCTCCTTCCTTTTGCTTGCCCTGCCGCCGTTCCCCATGCCGATGTGTTGCCTGCCTGTGTTGCGTGCCTGCCGTTGCCTATGCTGTTGCTCTCACGTTTGCTGCTAGGCTGCTAGCCGCTGCTGCCGAGTTGCTGCTGCTGGCGTACCCTGTGCTTGCCTGCCGTTGCCTAGTGCTGTTGCCGGCCGATGCTTTTGCTTGCATGTTGTTTGCTGCCGGCTGTAGTTGCTGCTGCTACAGATTGTTGCATGCAGCTGCTTGCTGTAGCTGCTGCTTGTATTATTCGCTAGTTGCTGCCTAGTTGTTTGCGTGTTGTCGCGCTGCTAGCTGATGCTAGTTGTTGTTGTTGCCGCGTGCTGCTACCGCCATTTGCTATTGCTTGCTAGTTGCTGTTGCTTATCGCGTAGGCTGCTAGATGTTGGTGCTGTCACGGGTTGCCGTCGCTGAAGACCCGTCCACCGAAGTCAAATGTACGACCACCGCCGACAAGATCACCGTGTTCGACTACTGATGCCAAGAGTATGACTACCGTCGATGAGACCCGAGTACCACAAAGTCCACGACGATCTTTGTTCTCCTTCACCGAACCGAACCGCTCCGATATGCACGCTTCGATGGTTTACCGATGGGACGTGTCGTGAACCGAGTGCTTATGATGTATGAGATGTACCCGTATGTTTGCGCCAGATATGTTACCCGTTGCACGTTGTCCCTATTTCGTTATGCCCCAACACATGGGAACCTGGTAACCGGGATCACCCCATCATTATTTGGCTTGACAAGCACGCGCTCCCTATTCATTGGCACCGATATCTCCTTGAGTTATCGGGATAGGAATGTTGCCGTGGCTTCGTTTCCGACTTGCCGCCATGGTTCCCTTCCGCTCGCCGTGGCGACACATGCTTCTTCCTCTTCTTGCCCGTGTTGTTGTAACTTGCATGCATGACACATTCATGGAATGATACCTTGTGTTGCATGTCTCTTGTGACCGTAGCTCAGTTCTAAGTCCCGCGTGTTAACCGACTAGGATGACTTGTAGAATCACCGCTTCACCCCTTGCCATGTTAACAACAATTTAATATTGCCGTGTAAATAAATGGGAGTGAACTAAATAATTAAACGTGGAGTTTCGTCAATATGTAACTCGTTGCATATCGAGCTTCACTTAATGTGTAGTGTTTGAGTGAGGTGAATTGCCATGCCATGCCTTGCACGTTGTTGTGTTCATGCATCATATTAGGTTGTGCATCATGTTGTGCATCATATTAGGTTGTGCATCATGCATCATATTAGGTTGTGCATCATATTAGGTTGTGCATCATGTTGTGCATCGTGTGGCGAATATCTGTGTTGATGTTTGTTTCCGGTTTGCTCCTCCTTGATAGATTCCGCAAGCGTGTCAGAATGTGAGGACCCGTTCGACTACGTTGGTTCGCCAACTTCACGGAGTTGTTCTTCTTCCAAGCGGGATCTCAGGCAAGATGACCATTTCCCCAGATACCATTACTATCATTGCCATGCTAGTTTTACCGTTTCTATCGTTTATGTCTCGTTGCCTACCACATGTTAAATATGAGCCCCTCAGCAATGCCATGAAACCTTCACCTGTTCAACCTAGCAAACCACTGATTGGCTATGTTACTGCTTGCTTTAGCATGTGTTAGCGTTGCTAGTTGCAGGTGTAATTTCTTCCATGTGATAACATGGGTTCCTTGTTATAGCACCCTATTAATTGCTATTTAACTTAATGCACCTATATACTTGGAAAACGGTGGAAGGCTCGGCCTTTCTAGCCTGATGTTTTGTTCCACCTTTGCCCCCTTAGTTTCGGCTACTGGTGTTATGTTCCATATTTCAGCGCTCCTAACACGACCGGGGTTGTTATGGGGACCCCCTTGATAATTCGTTTTAGACTAAAGCTGGTCTGGCAAGGCCCGACATTGGTACTACATTTGCCCAACATAACAATTTTGTTAATACTGAAAGCATAGGGCGTCATGAACCCGAGGAGTAATTTTACATAATACAGGGGGCCAGTACTGATGGTGCTGGTCCAAAAACTAGAGCCGTTTGTGACGGACTAGTCGGGTGGCCTTGCTGGATTAGTTTTACCTTTGGCGAGATATCTTGTGCATCGGGATTCCAGTGATGCTTTGGGTAATCTCAGAGTTGAGGTTTTCCACTAAGAAATCCGACGAGATCGCGAGCTTCGTGATCGAGGATTTCTATGCGGCTTGTGGTAATTTGTGACGGACTAGTTGGAGCAGCCCTGCAGGGTTAAATCTTTTTGGAAAGCCGTGCCCGCGGTTATGTGGGAACGTGGAAACTTTGTTTAACACTTGTTCTAGATAACTTGAATTAACTTAATTAAAACTTGTCAACTGTGTGCGTAACAGTGACTGTCTCTTTCGTGTGTTCCTTCTCCGATCGAGGACACGATGGGGTTATGTCTGACGTAGGTAGGTGTTCAGGATCATTCATTTAATCAACAGTAGTTCACGTCCGCTATGCGTAGATCTTCCCCCCTCTTATTTCTTGTACTCGTAAGTTAGCCACCAAATATATGCTTAGCCGCTGCTGCAACCTCACCACTTAACCTTACCGCACCCATTAAGCTTTGCTAGTTTTGATACCTTTGGAAATGAGATTGCTGAGTCCCCTGTGGCTCACAGTTTACTACAACACCAGTTGCAGGTACATGTAAAGGTTATTTGACGCGAGCGCGTTGATTGTTCATTTGGAGTTGCTTCTTCTTCTTCTTCTTCTTCTTCAACGATCTAGGATGGGTTCCAGGTCGGCAGCCTGGGATAGCAAGGATGGACGTCGTTCTTCTTTTCTCGTTTGCTTTCGTCCGTAGTCGGACCCTGCTCTTCTTCATGATGATTATGTATTGTACTGATGTGACTCTGATGTAGCTTGTGGCGAGTGTAAGCCAATTATATATATATCTCTTCTTTTCAGTACATGTACTTGTAACGATATCCATTCTTGCGACACGACGAGATGCGCTTCTATCCCTGACGAGGCCCTCGTGCCAAATTGAGGATAGGGTCGCATCTTGGGCGTGACAATACCTATGGATAAAATGCCCCCAATTCTGAAAAGAAAAATCTCCCAATTCCTACAACAAACTATAAGTCAAAACTTGCCTATCATGGTTTATGCCAGATCTAGCTATTTCCCCAAATAGACTAATGCCTAAAATGGAATAAGCTCAACAATACCACAACACAAAAAAATAACAATAGTTGGCATGGGGCCCCACTGGTTATAGGCACCAGGGGCCCCCTAGTGAGTGTGACAAGTGGGCCCTGCCCCACTACATACACACACACACAAAGGAAAATACACTCAACAAAAATAGGTGCAGGGTGATTCGAACCTTGCACCTCACACACACACACTCAGACACCCAGCAGATGGCAAAGGCCCTGAAGGCCAGGACTATTTGCCATCTTTGTCCTCCGTCCACAGACGGCAAAGGGGGCCATGGGAGACGACAAAGGGGCCATGGCAGACGACAAAGGCTGCCATTACCACTTGATGACCCTAGCCCACGGATCTACCATCCATGTTCTTTGCCGTCTGCCCCCCACGACAAAGTTTCTTTGCCGTCCATAGGCCCAAGGCAGACGACAAAGAACCTCTTTATCGGATTTTTCTTTGCTGTGTGATACGTCCCAAACGTATCTATAATTTCTATTTGTTCCATGCTCTTTTGGGTGACATTATTTTATGTTTTTCTACACTTCTATACCTTTTTACACATATTTGGACTAACCTACTAACTTAGTGCACCTAGTGCCAGTTTCTGTCTGCTAATGTCTTTTAGTTGCATGGACTTTACCCCAATTTTCAGATCCTCAAAAATCATGAGAAAAATATACAAAAATCAGCGTGACGGAAGCTTCACGAAGCACCAAGGTGGGCCAGAGGGGAGCCAGGCCTCACCCAGGCGTCCACCTGGCGTGGGCCCGCTCCTGGCCGCGCCACGAGGACGCCTGGGCGGCTGGTCCACCCCGTGGCGCCCTCCTTTGGCCTATATTTATCCCTTGGACGGAAAACCCTAAAGATATATCCAGAATCGTGAATTTCTCCACTGTTCCGCCGCCGCAGCGCTTCCGATATCGGGAGCGCCAGAAGACCTCTTCCCGGCACCCTGCCGGAGGGAGGATTGATCTCTAGGAGCTTCTCCACCACCATGGACGCTTCCCGGACGTGCCGTGAGTAGTCCTCCTTGGACCATGAGTCCATGACCAGTAACTATGTGATGTCTTCTCTCCAATCTTGTGCTTCAATGCTTAGCCCTTGTGAGCTGCCCTACATGATCAAGGCATCTATGTAATTTACCTGCTGTTGCTATGTTGAGTTTCCTGGGATCCGATGGATTATGAGATTATGTTCAGATTGTGATGAGTTATATATTTGGTTCTCCTTTAATATTATGTTCTTGAGTAATTCATGCATGTTCTCCGTTGCTTTTTATTGCTTTGGCCAAGTAGTAGATTATGACTCCAAGAGGGAGCATTATGCATGATTGTGGGTTCATGCCCCCTGATGTCTAGCTTGAGTGACAGAAACATGAGACTAGGGGATGTGTTGTTGCCACCAGGAGGAAAACAACGGTGCTCGTAACCACGGTTGCAAGGATTGTTTACCTTACGCAAAGTTCGTTAATGCAGTTGTCCGTTGCTTTGAGTTTACACTTTGGGTGGGGCTCGCAACTTAAGACCAGCGGGATGTTCTGGATAGATATCTCAAGGTGGATGATTAGAGAGTATATGATGATGGATAAACGGTCTACTTGTCTTGGTGTACTGGCCATTACTTTTGAGCCTCTAACTTTCTTATAGCATGATTTGCATTGCGGTGCGTTTATAATTCTGTCAATTGCCCAACTATAATTTGTTTACCCAGCGTAGTTGTTTATTGTCTTTTGAGAGAGAGACATCACTAGTGAACATCATGTGACTGTGGTCCATATTTCCACCATTGTTTACACCTCCACCATTTACTGTTTTTATTTACTTTTCCGTTGCAATCACTATCGCTATTCCCGCTTGTGTTTTGATCCTTTGCAAACTACAAGGCCGGAGAGATTGACAACCTCTCTAAACTCGTTGGCAGCAAAGTTATTTGTTATGTGTGCAAGTCCACGTCTTCTGCTAGCGCCAGAGCAGCGGACACCTACTTGTTGATCCTCGGAGGCCTCCTGGTTCGATAAACCTTATAGTCCCTGTGTAAGGGAAATCTGCTGTTGACTACATCTCAACCTTCCAATTGGGGTAACCAACGAGGGGCGAGAAGTATATCCATCAACTCGTCATCACCATGTAGTTTGCCGTCTGCAGATGGACGACAAAATCCTTTGCCGTCCGCCATGGCAGACGACAAAGTCTCTGATTGCTGTAGTGAGGCCACTTGGGTCTAGTTGAACTATTTTGGGCTTCAGGTAAGGTGAGTGCTACTCTGCACACACAAGAAGACAGCCGAAATAAAAAGGGGGCACAAGGGGGTTCGAACCCAGGATGCCGCGGAGTATGCCCAGCTCGGTTGCCACTTGGCTAGGGTGGTGGATATGCCGTGCTAGGGGGATCCACACCAGACATAACTAACAGGGCCTCTCCTCTGCTACACAAAGAAGTGTCATCGACGTGCTCTCTCGCTGGAGCTGCACATCACACCGCGCACACACTCACGCACCGAATCTACGAAGGGGGGATCTGCACTACTAGCAACGCTGTGGGGGGGGAGGAAGACCCCAACACTCACTGGTGCTCGCAAGCACGCAGCTGTGCTGATGTGCCTCACTCGAGAACCACGGCAACGGGGCGCAACAGCCACCAAGAGAGAACAGAGAAAGATGGAGGAGAGCGGGGCGCACGCTCACCTAGAGGTATGAGGAATCGTCCTGCTCGATGGAGTGGAACGACGGCGCAGAGCTTCTGTCAACGATCGGTGGAGAGGAGGAAGAAGGGGCCATCGTGGGGTCGTCAATGTCGTCATACTCGTCGCACGCTCACTTCAGGAATGGATCTCCCACGACCCCCGCGTGCTCCTGGCATTGTCGGAGAGGAAGAAGGCGTCGAGCTCACCTGAGCCCTCCCATGGCAACGGCGTCGCTGGAACGCATCAAACGGCATGAGGGGAAGAGGAGGAAGGAAATGAAGAGGCTAGGGTTGAGAGGAGAAGCGGGGCGACTAAATAACCTCGGGGGTCGCGCTTTGAGCCACTGGATCGAGGGGAGAAGGGATCGGCGGCTCTGGTCTGGTCATACTGATGACGACAACCGGAGGAAGGAGACGATTGTGGTGCGGGCCTGCTTGCTGAGGGAGATGGGCCACTGGAGAGGTAAGATGGCCCAAGCCCTCTCTCTCTTTGCTTAAAACCGAAAGGAAAAAAAACGAATCCTACTCTTCTAATAAAACCAAGCCCACCAAATAATTCCCACACAAATATAAAAGGTTTTTTTAATTAAAATAAAACACCTTGGCTAAGCAGAAAAAATATAACCTATTTAAATAAATAGGTCTAACTAATTATGGCCAAGCTAAAATAAATACTTTATTAACAAACCTAAGCTATTTTGCAATAAAACAAAATGCCAAGAGCTTAGGAAAAAAATGAAAGAGAATCACTAACCCACTCACAAAAATTGAGAGGAGAAGCTGAACATTATTATTGGGGCAAAACAGAAACTTAGAATCTAGCTCAAAGAAAAATAAGAGGAGAGAAGGGTTTTTGTACTATGGTGCAACTAGTGGGTTTGAAATGCACTTGTTGCACCCACACATCAACAAACACAATAACATATCACTAAGCACTTGCGCAACACATCAAGGTGCGCCCACATCAGCACAAGCAAAACCAAAAGGAAAAGATGTATGCATGATGCCACGATGCACATAAAAAATGACGACACCAACAACTCAGAACTAATTCATTACCATATGAAGGTTGCCATACAAGGAAATATTACAAGAGGGGGAACGGAATGCATTGGGGCTGTCACAGTTGCATACACAATAGGGTGATGAATATGATTGATCTTCTAAGGGGTCATGCAGATTGGCGAAGTTTAGTGTGGGGCGAGAGATTTTCATTAAGTCTCTTCCCCCACACACCCAAAACTTAATATAGCATCAAGAATTATCACCTAAATCGTGGGCGCAAGTAGTTATTATTATTTGTTAAAACTAGCAACTGCGCAACTAAAATTTGCTAAAACCAATTAGCGGATGTCTAACTTGGTTCTATAGGGTTTGCATATGATGGGGTATAGCCATCAAGATAATCAATTTATGTATGAGATGGTTATATGTTGTAATATTAAGTGGCCTGCATGTCAGGACATGAGGGCTAGAGCGAGGTGATTGCCATGCTAATGTAAATATCGTTGAGATAGCCAACATGTTCAGGTGATGGTGGCAAGCGTACACGGAAGATCCCGACAAGGAGAAGTTTTACTGGGCGCAGGATGAGGAGCTATAATTTCGTGCCATGACAAAATTTCTGAATTTGGTGCCATGGCAACATTTTCTGAAATGATTGGCACAACAACATTTTTCTGAAATTTCCACCATGACAACGTTTTTGAAATGATTGCCACGATAACGAAATATTGTCCGTCACGACAATTGAATTGAAGAAGAAGATCATGAAGAGTACCCAACACCTAGGGCTATACCATTTTATGCTTTTATGAATTGCCTGCGATGTTTATCCCTTTATTGTTTACACCCTTTGATTTTGTAGTAGACAATTATTAGTGGATCTTCCACTGATAATTTCAAGTTAAAAGGTGCTCTTCCGAGTGTTGCAACCGTCTATAACACATAGCTTTCCGGAGTGCATCATGTCCACATGAGTACAAACGAATCATGAGGTGTACGACGGGCGAGGTCAGACCGACCAAGCAGATAACACTTAGTTGTCTTAAAGTTCTGGCAGAATCGTTCTCAGCTTTGAGCACAGAACATCGAAAGATGAGCAAGAGTCATATGGAGATATGATTGGCAAATGATTGCCTACTATTTGAATTCACGTCATCGGTGATGTCCACATCAATAGCTATGAATAAGACCAGGGTCTTGAATAATTTAAAATCAATTACGAGATATATTTATATAATTGGGATCGTACTTTAAATTGTGAATTAATTAAGTTTAACCGGAAATAATTATGAACAACGTCTATGTGTAGTCTGCATTATAGTTTTAGAATTATGGCTCATGGTTTCACCTTTTCTGTTGAAATTGATTGGCCGTTAATTATCTAGTTGAATCTTTAGGATTGGTAAACGTAAAGAGAGGATCGTTCTATAGAGTGCCGAGAAGGACTTTGTCCTATTGAATGCTTGTAATGCTCTCCTGCTAATGCTATGGATGATGAGACTTACGTATTTCAATCCAAAAGGCTAAGAATTACATTACGACCTGCTTGCTTCCGAGAAACCCGGACTTCAAAATGCTTGAGATATTTATGTGATATTCTTAGAATTGAAAATTGTTTTAAAAAACAAACAGTGGTTAAAATATATGTGGTATCTAAAGAGGTGTTTTATTTGCAAGTTCTAGAAATGTGTTCAACTATGTATAAGACTGAAATATGTATTATCTAGAAGAACACCAGTCATGAGTTGATGGTGGGAACTTAAAAAGAAATACCAAATCCACATGATGTAATGAGACTACGTTCCTAGATAAGTTGGGGCTCACGCCACTCTTAAAGTTGTATGCTTCTTCTATGAATAGGAGAAATATTGGAACTAAAACCTAAGAAGTAAAAGGAAAACAGAAAAGAAGAGTGGAATGTCCAACTCAGTTTTGAATGTCATACAAGTTATGAGATGTAGCTAAAGTTTGTCAAATAAAGGATGAATCTTGTGAATTATGATTAAATTGTTGATCACTAAATTCAATGGTATTTTGTTTAAAAGTTGATCATACGGATACCAACTAGATTATATGTTGTTGCAAATCACTGCAAGAACTACTAGTCCCTCCGTCCCAAAATAAGTGACTCAAAAATGACTCAATTTTATAATAACTTTAGTATAAAGTTGAGTCACTTATTTTGGAACGGAGGTAGTACATTTCTAGTAACCAAAACAATGAGGTTAAAGTATCCGATAAAAGTCATCAACATATTATCTCTGTATTTATTATCATAATTAAATCTAGAGTTTTGTATACTCTAGCCCATGGCATAGTAGTTGCAAGGAGGTTGTTCATGCGAGATCAATAGTTGTTCAACGTTATGAACAAAAGGCTATACTACTATTATGTATAGGATGTGTGTTATGAATATTTATGACAAAACTGTACATCAATAGCACTAACGCTAAATGTCACAAGACTAAAAGAATACCACATATGTGTGGCACTGTATTTAGTCACATTAGGCACAACCGCACAGAGAAATTCCATAGTGATGGATTTTGAATTATCTAACACTTGCAATAATCATTGAAATTGTGAAGTAAACTCAAATACCGCTCATAGGCCATAACGAACTAGCAACAAAATTGGAGGCATATATATTGATATGGGTACTCCAATAAGTGGCCTCCGAATGCCCACACGGATTGCTTCGTTACCAATCTAATTAAAGTGGCGTTTGATGGCAACATACTTTTTTGAAATCTTTATTACCATAGTTTGGAATTTGGAAGGAGCGAAATAATTTCACTCTTGAGGTCACTTGTTGCAGCTTGTAGAATAGTACATCACTAGCAAAACCAACTAATCAACTGGGCAATTGTTTGAGAAAACTGCCCCGTCTATGCCTCCGCGTCGGCCTCGGCCTTGACGACTTCAGACCGCCGGCCTGCTGCGGCCCCACCGCCCCTCCGCCGCCGGCCTACGCCCCGCCCACGGCCCTGCCGGCCTGCTCGCCGTCCTCCGTCGGGGGGGGGGGGGGGGGGTTGACATTTCTGCAACGGGGTCGTTGTTTCTGCAACTGAGCCGTTGTTTCAGGAGTTGCGTAAATTATTTTCTGTAACGCGACTGTTGTTTCAGGAATTTTTTTGCAACACGATACCATTATTTCTGCAACTCGACCTCTGATTCAGGAACTATTGGATACGGGGCGTAGATCAGACGGCTTCACCGATACATCCAACGTCCGTTGAGGTGGCGACCGGTGGACGAGTAGGAGCTGCAAAAAAAAAATCTTATACGACCCTGGTCGTAACGACCCGTACGTGAGACCCACTCCAGCTCCTGACACCTGGATGAACGAATCTTTTCTTTGTTCTCTTGTGCCTATCAATGCAATGATACACATTTTTGCGTATTCCTGAAAAAAAAGGGCAATCCCGTTTTCCAAATCCACAGTCCGTCGGCCGTCATGGTAACTCTTCCTGCTTGCTCTATCACGGAAGCAAGGATGAACGGAAAAGGTGGTCTGAAGATAGCTCCAACGGAGGAGAGCACAACGTACGGACAGCTATGATGTTTGCATGTGGCAAGCTGTTTCCATGTAATTAAGTCACAAAAGGTAATTGATTCTCAAATTTTTATCCAGAAAAATATTAATCATCCATTATATTTAGCTGGCTCCAGGAGAACGAACCTTCAACTCGTTCAACCACGAAAAGGTAAATTTCTAGATACAAAAAGTAGCATGAAACCAAAGGCCCTCACAGTAGATCTCCCAACAGGCCAACACACGAGACAAAAGTTCATGAGGCCCTAACAGCAATCAAGCAACTATCGGGCATTTAGCAGTTCAAGGATGCCTCACAAAACACGATTGTGACACAAAATAATAGGTGTAACTTAAGATTTATGACGAATCGAACAACAGAGATCAAGGAAACAACCTTGAGAAGACATCAATAGAATAACAATATTCAATAACAACATTACAATTAAAAGCAAGACTTGGCTCATAGAGCATGATGAATACATCGACGCACATAAACAAAAAATACAACACTTTCAGGAAATTAACTGGATGACTAATCAGAACCACACCCGAAGTACTAAAGAAAATCCAAGATCAGATCAACCGCACGATAGCTGGCCATTCCCAGCGGCTAGAAATCCTCATCCCTCCCAGCTTACATTGGAGGGAAATGACTCAAACTGAACACCAGATCGGAGGACTGCATCAGCATCATCATATCACCGCCGGAGAAGCCGGCGCCGTCATGGCTGGCGTTTTCACCGTACACCTGGGTACCGACGTCCCCTCCGGAGCTCACCATATTAAGATAGCCGTCCTGATGCTGCGGTGACGCCAGATAGTGCGACGGAGACCCCATGTCTATGCTGCCGGTGCTGATGCATGGAGCTGGCGGCGGCGCCTGGACTTCGATTTTTGCCATGCGTTCGCCGAGGCTCTTGAGAAGCTCTTCCACCTTCCAACCAACGCGGGCGAGCTCCTCGACGCTGAGGTCAACGAGGCCTGGGTGGTTGCCGTGCATGATGTTGTAAAGGAGGTACCTGATCTCGCTGTCCTGGCACTCGCAGCGAGCCTTGTTGACCTTGTCGTGGAGCTTGGCGATACGCTTGGTGAGGAAGGCCTCCTGGTCCATCGTCTTCTTGCAATGCCCTAGGTCCGGCATGCTCTTGTATTCATTCAGTATATCCACCGCCTTATCGTGGGAAGGGAACACCTTAGGCTCCGCCTCGCCCTTGCCGTACACCACCACGCAGGTCTTGACGCCGCACATGGTGGCGAGCTCAGCTGCCTTCTTCATCAGCCCCTTGAGACGCTTCCTGAAACTAGCGCGCCGGGTCGAGTTGTTGTGGATGTAGTTGAGGGTCACCTTCTTGCGGGTCGCCTTCTTGCGAGCCATTGCCAGCCAAGGAATAATAAAACTAGCCAATGAAAGGAAGGTTGGTGGTTTAGGCAGGGAGGAGGGGTGGATTTATAGTGGATGAATCAACCAAGGATTAATTACATGATATTTTGACAAATTTGAAGAATATTGCATAAGATTTACTGCCTTAATTGTGTCCATATGTAAATTTGGCACCCATTTAACTTTCCTATTATTACTCTGTAAATTTGGCGTGCATTTAAACCTTCTAAATTTACACGCGAACTTTCCTATTATTACTCTGTAAATTTGGCGTGCATTTAAACCTTCTAAATTTACGCGCGTGTGACCGTTGGCCCCTTGAAACGTGCGAGTGCGACAAATTGTACGCGCGCAAATGATTTTCAGGCCACGGTTAGCCGTATTTATTCATCCAAAGCAATGGATCTCATGTGAAATTACATGAAGAATAAAGTCCGATGACGAGTCCACCCAAATCTCATTACAAAACTCCCCTACACCTACCCTAGCCAGATTACGCATGACGGTATTACCCGTGGGACGAATCCATGTGACCTTAAACTCCTCGAAAGAATTGAGCATTTCCTTGATGTCTTGCACCCATGGCCCCACAACAGACAATTTCCTACCAAGTTGATTAATCTTCGCTACTAGTGCCTTGTTGTCTAATTTCACATGTGCATGCTGGATGTAGAGATCGGCCGCCACCTGTAGCACCCGTCTGGCAAGGCCTGGGAAAAAAAATGGCTAACTAAAGCCAAGAATGCAGCGTTGTGATCCCTAAAAACAGCACCCCATCACAATTGGTTCCTTGCTTCGAGACCGCGCCGTCAGAGTTTATATATATTCACCCATCCAGTTGCAGGAGGCTCCCATTTCTAGATGGTTTTTGGCTCCGGGTGTGACGCCCTCGTCTCGTGTGCTAATTTCCAGTCTGACATTTGCACCTTCATTGTAGCTAATATTTCATGTGGTTGCAGTAGCTTTCACCCCTCCCTTGTATCATTTCTGGCGAGCCATAGTCCGTATGTCCCCTGTAGCATGATCTCCTTCTCATCTTCTGTAGCCTCGACGAGCCAGTCAAGTAACCATGTAGAGAGAGCACACTGGGAAGAGGGGTGGATTTATAGTGGATGAATCGACCAAGGATTAATTACATGATCTGGTGACAAATTTGAAGAATATTGCATAAGATTTACTGCCTTAATTATGTTCATATGTAATTTTGGCACCCATTTAACTTTCCTTTTATTACAATGTAAATTTGGTGTCCATTTAAACCTTCTAAATTTACGCGCGTGCGACCGTTGGCCCCTTGAATCATGCGAGTGCGACAAATTGTACGCGCGCAAATGATTTCTAGGCAACGTCACAATTCGCTCTTGAATGTTTTTTCGATAAAAGGCATTTTATTACTTAAAATATTTAAGCATTACACCCGGACTCTGCATAACTGAGATGCCCACAGTCATATGCAAATTCAAGTTTCAAAATAAGCAAAAAGGCGAAATACACTTAATTTATTGTAGTTTGTATAATGCCTAAGACGTAGGTGGACCAATCTAAAGATCATGTTGCCATCCATGTCGGCTAAAAGAATCCCTCACCGTGGCCTCCAATTGTATACACACCTTCGTAAACAGGTCTCGGTACTCCACACGTTGTAAAAACGACCATAAATGGAGGGTACCCATACATCTGTAGATATAAGAGAAGTACTTTTATCATTAAAATCTTATCATTTCTACATAGTCAAAACGATCAAATAACGGCAAGCGCTCCCATCCTGAGAAGAATTCTAAACTTGTAGTCTATACCATGTAATCAGTTACCGAATATATTAGCAACACTGCATGGAGGATACAAGCCAGAAGCTACTTGGATAACTTTTTTTTGAGAAACCAGTAGGAGCTTTGCCTTTGCATTAAGAAGAAGAGAGTTGACCAGCTTATAAGGAAAACTGGTCGAAAACCTATACATCGAAACACACGAGCCAACAACCCTGCCGCCCATGCGACCAGATTCAACACTCCACAACACAAAGGTGCTCTCAGCTACTTGGATGACTGACCATATAGAACAAGCCAATTTGCGTTGAAAAAACAAGTGTTTTATCGTCTCGTCGTGATGACAAAACACACATTGCGTACTTCCATGTCAATTCTTCTTAATAAGATTATCTTTGGTAAGAATGATTCCTCGACGAAGATACCGCGCAAATATTTTGTTCTTCAGCGGTATCTTCATCTTCCAAATCTTCTTGTTTTTATTAACTCGCACTTCTGACTGGATCAGAGCACTATACATAGAGTCTACCGCGAATTTAGCATTCACATGTAAACTCCAACGAAATTCATCGGTTCCTTGTGATAGTTGTATCGTGGATAATCTCAATAATAAAGAGTTCCATGATTCAAGTCTAGTAGCAATTAAATCTTTTCTGACCGTCACATCCGGTAAAAATGAATCCAAAACCGTGACGATAGTATCACTTTTATGACATAAAATACGCGCGCAAAATATTTCCAGGCAACATCACGGTTCGCTCTTGAATGCTTATGTGCGACACACTTCATTTCACTGAGCTCATCAAGCCGTTCAAATGAATTGAGCGAGTACATGACTCCGTTGCTCCTATCCAACAAGTCAAAGAAAGACATTATTAATCAGCTGCCTGAAAAGCCATCCATGATGTAACACACGTTCTACTAAACTGAAAAGGATAACATCTAAGTCCAAAGATAGGGTCCATAACCATAAGTAGTGATTACTTATCATGACTGGATCAATTGCACCAACGGATTTTTCATTGGTACACTATGCACAACTTATGCGTCAAAGTGATGACGTGTTGTGGTAATCTTTGCCGGCCTAGCATATGTCGGGAGGAGCCGACTTGCTCAATATACCACAACCTTTGAGTTGTAGGAGAACATATGACCACCTTCCAAACAAAAAATATTGGTTTTTTTTTCTTCAGTAGGCCTGTGCCTATGCATTGAACGTAAAACCTTGAATGACTCGAGAATTGTACCTTTATGTTGAAGGAGCCCCATTCAGCTTTCCCCTATTAAAATAGATTGCAGTAAATTTTAGATTGTTGTCAAGTTGTATTCGGATTGGCCCAATGAAGAGAACTCAAGGAAGGAGGACATGAACCCAGTACCCATCACATGATAGGATGCTCAGATGCACAAAACCTATTGTGATGGCCAACAACTTTCCACTAGTCTTCCTGGCCTTCCAAAAGATGTAACCTACTTTTGCTTTTGTCAATTTCTCCCTCGCATCAAAGGCGGCATCGTACAACTAGGTGAGGTTGTTCAGAATCCTAGGGGAAGCGATGGAAGCGTGACTCACATGATCTCTACTATGGCACTCTGATAGCGATGGGAGCCTCTACCCCATTACGGAGGACCTGGGAGCATGACGACTCAACCCCAAGCTCAGTATGAATTAGTGATACGTTTTCATCGTATCTACTTTTCCAAACTCTTTTGCCCTTGTTTTGGACTCTAATTTGCATGATTTGAATGGAACTAACCCGGACTGACACTGTTTTTAGCAGAATTGCCATGGTGTTGTTTTTGTGCAGAAATGAAAGTTCTCGGAATGTCCTGAAAAATTACGGAGAATATTTCTGGAAAATATGAAAAATACCTGCGCAAAGATCCACCCGAGGGGACGGGCCAGTGGGCCACAAGCCCTGTGGCCGCGGCCTCCCCCTGGTCGCGGCCATCAGGCTTGTGGGGCCCACGTGGCTCTACCGCCCCCAATTCCAGCGCTATTTATTCCCTTTCGTCCCGGAAAAAAATCAGGAGAGAAGATTTCATCGCGTTTCACGATCCAGAGGCGCCGCCACATCCCGTTCTTGCCCTGGAGGGCAGATCTGGAGTCCGTTTTGGGCTCCGGATCAAGGAGATCGTCGCCATCGTCATCATCAACCTTCTTCCCTCTCCAATTCCACGAAGCTCTTCATCGTTCGTGAGTAATCTATTCGTAGGCTCGTTGGACGGTGATGAGTAGGATGAGATCTATCATGTAATCGAGTTAGTTTTGACGGGGATTGATCCCTAGTATCCACTATGTTCTGAGATTGATGTTGCTACTACTTTGCCATGCTTAATGCTTGTCACTAGGGCCCGAGTGCCATGATTTCAGATCTGAAATTATTATGTTGTCACCAATATATATGTGTTTTAGATCCGATCTTGCAAGTTATAGTTACCTACTATGTGTTATGATTCGGCAACCCCGGAGTGACAATAACCGGAACCACTCCCGGTGATGACCATAGTTTGAGGAGTTCATGTGTTCACCAAGTGCTAATGCGTTGGTCCGGTTCTTTATTAAAAGGAGAACCTTATTATCCCGTAGTATCCATTTGGACCCCGCTGCCACAGGAGGGATGGACAATAGATGTCATGCAAGTTCTTTTCCCTAAGGACGTATGACTACACACGGAATGCATGCCTACATCACATTGACGAACGGGAGCTAGCCACATATACCTCTGTGTTATAACTGTTGCATGATGAATGTCATCCGAAAAATCACCGATCCATTACCTACGAGTTTGTCCCACTCCCACTGTTACTTGCTTTGCTCTGCTGCTGTTACTACTGTTGCTGCTACGGTTACTTGCTGCTACTATTACTTGCTTTGTCCTGCTGCTGCTGTCACTATTAATGTTCCTTGCCACTGTTGTTACTCGTTACACTGCTGCTACCTGCTACAATACTTTTCTGGTGCCATTGATACTTTAGTTGGGAAGAATCTACCTTGTCAACAGATCGTTTCTCGCACCGTTGCTACCATACTACTTTTTCTGCTTATACCTTGCTTGCAGACACTAATCCTTCAGGTGTGGTTGAATCTGACACATTCAATTGCTAATACTTGAGGATATTCTTTCGCTTCCAATCGTGTCGAACCAACAATTTTGGGTTGAATACTCTACCCTCGAAAACTGCCTCGATCCCACACGCTGGTGGGCCATTGCAGACAATTGCTAATTGTTGAGCAACTGGAAGCAACTCTTTTCTGGCGCCGTTGCCGGGGAGGCATCATGTCAGGAAGAGTTGCACGTCAACAACATTTTTCTGGCGCCGTTGCCGGGGAAGGATAGCTATATTTTCTAAGTCACTTGGGATTTATATCTGCTGATCACTATGAAGAATCTGAAAGATTCAAGAACCAAAGTCTTGCCCTCAACTATGAGGGGAGGTAAGGAACTGCCATCTAGATCTGCACTTGATTCACCTTCAGTTATGAGTAAGTTTGCGACACCACTTCCTGCGACATATCTTGATATGTCGCCTGCGCTAGATGATGCTAGATATGTCACTGCTATTGATGATGCTTATGATGCTACTATGCCTGATACTGCTAGAGATGCTATGCCTGATACTGCTAGAGATGCTATGCTTGATACTGCTTTGCCTGATGATGATAGAGATGCTATTTTTCCTGACGATGCTATGCTTGATACTGCTAGAGATGCTACTTTGCCTGATATGCCACTAGGGGTATTCCTTGATGCTCATATTGCTAGAGTTACTGCCAATGCTCGTGATGCTTCTGAAACTGCCGATACTATTGAGATAGAACCTCCTTTTGCTCCTGCTAGATCTAGCTCTCCTAGATATGAATTGCCTAATATACCTGAGGGTTATGTTATGGAGGGAGAGATTGCTGAGGATTTTCTTGCGTGTAAGGATGCCTATGACGCTGAGAAATTACTTCTCAAGTGGAAGGAAAAATCTCTGAAAGCTAGGATGAAATACGACCCGAAGTTTGCCACTTCACCTATCTTTATCACCGATGAGGATTATGAATTCTCCGTCGACCCTGAGATAATCTCTCTAGTCGAATCTGATCCTTTCCATGGTTATGAGTCTGAGACGGTCGTAGCCCATCGTACCAAACTACACGATATAGCCACCCTTTTCACTAGTGAGGAGAAGATCCGCTACTACTATATCCTTAAGATGTTTCCTTTCTCTCTAAAGGATGACGCTAAAGCCTGGTTCACTTCTCTTGCTCCTGGATGTGTGAGTAGTCCCCAGGATATGGTCTATTACTTCTGTGAGAAATATTTCCCTGCCCATAAGAAGCAAGCTGCCTTGCAGGAAATATACAACTTTGCTCAACTCAAAGAAGAGAGTCTCCCACAAGCTTGGGGGAGGCTCATCCAGCTACAGAATGCTTTGCCTGATCACCCTCTTAAGAAGAATGAGATACTTGATATCTTCTATAACGGACTTACCGATGCTTCTAGAGACCACCTAGATAGTTGTGCCGGTTGTGTTTTTAGGGAATGAACTATAGAACAAGCTGAGATTCTACTGAATAACATCTTGATCAACGATAATGCTTGGACTATTCCCGAACCACCTCCTAAGCCAACTCCTAAGAAAAGAGGTATTCTATTCCTCAATCCCGAAGATATGCAAGAAGCCAAGAAATCTATGCAAGAGAAAGGCATTAGATCTGAAGAAGTCAAAAATCTACCGCCCATCGAAGAGATCCATGGTCTCGATAACCCGATACAAGTAGTAGAGGTGAATTCTCTGCGTAGATTCAATGAGAGTGATATTCCTTTTGACAAACCTGCTAGCCTATGCTTTGATGAATTTGACAACTTTGTTGCCAAACAACAGAGTTTCAATGATTATTTTAGCAAACAATTGGAACAAAGTACTCGTATGCTTAGTCATTTAAGTTGTTGTGTAGACAGAAATGTCAACGATCTTAAGCTTCTGAGTAAACATGCCTCTATGGTTACTACTCAGGTAGAACAAGTACTTAAAGCTCAGAATGACTTGCTCAATGAATTAAATGACAACTCTGTCAGAGTCATTACTAGACGAGGCAAAATGACTCAGGAACCTCTGTATCCTGAAGGCCATCCTAAGAGAATTAATCAAGATTCTCAAGGAACTAATGCTGATACACCTAGTCATCCTAAGAAGAAGAAGGATGACAGAAACCTACATGTCAGTTCACCAAATACTGTCACACCTGAAGAACCAAATGATATTTCTGCGTCTGATGCAGAAACACAATCTGGTGATGAACATGAACCTGATGACAATATGGACAGCGGTGTTCATAATAATGCTCAACCTAGCAATGATAAGGATGTGGAGATTGAACCTACGGTTAATCCTGATACCCCACAACCTAAGAGATACGATAAGAATGACTTCACTGCTAGGAAGCATGGTAAAGAAAGGGAGCCATGGGTTCAGAGACCTATGCCCTTTCCTCCTAAGCCATCCAACTAAAAGGATGATGAGGATTTTGAGCGCTTTATTGAAATGTTGAGACCCGTATTTCTGCAGATGCGGTTAATTGATATGCTCAAAATGTCTCCATATGCCAAGTACATGAAAGATATCGTGACTAATAAACGGAAGATACCAGATCTTGAGATCTCCACCATGCTCGCCAATTACACTTTCAAAGGTGGGACTCCTAAGACACTTGGTGATCCCGGAGTGCCCACTATACCTTGCTCCATTAAAGGAAACTACGTAAGAACTGCCTTATGTGACCTTGGAGCCGGTGTTAGTGTTATGCCTCTCTCTCTTTATCGTAGACTTGAACTGGATAAGTTGACACCCACTGAAATTTCTCCGCAAATGGCCGACAAATCAACTGCTTTCCCTATCGGCATTTGCGAGGATGTGCCTGTTGTGGTTGCTAACACCACTATCTTAACAGACTTTTTTATCTTGGATATTCCCAAGGACGATGCCATGGGTGTCATCCTCGGAAGACCCTTTTAAAACACTGCAGGGGCTGTTATAGATTACAACAAAGGCAATGTCACTTTCCATGTCAACGGTAATGAGCATACATTGCACTTTCTGAAGAAGCAATATCAAGTACATTGCATCAATGCTATCAAAAAAACTTCATCGATTCTTATTGGGAGCTTTGAATGCCCTATTCCTCGTGTCAAGATGAAGTATGATTTGCTTGTTGGGGAGATTCTTATCCCCATTGAGGTGACTTAGTGGCTATTCGACAATTCCCCGTTTCCTTTTGCGATTCGAAAAAGTTTTGTCATGAGGATTTGATCAACCCCATTGACGGATTTCTTTCGATGACCATGAAATGGATGAATCAAGGAGTCACATACCTGTGTTTTAAGCTTTCACTTTCTGTTGCTTAGAAAGAAAATGATTGTTATGCAATCCCGAGTCCGCTAACACCAGCGTTTCTGACCCACATGCGTCAACAGACCGAACCGGAGAGCAACACCGACTTATGACGGGTCTTGGGCCCTCTCCCCCCAAAAGACTAGCCTGTTAGGAGGGGACACCCTCACCCTTATAAGTCGTGAGGCATTCCGTCGATCATCCGAGGACCAAGCAATCACACGAGCACGACACGAGATTTGTTAACGAGGTTCACCAATATGGCTACATCCCCGGGGCATGACTCCGGGCGCTCCTCCCCGTGACACCGTCACAATACCGCACCCTCGCCGCCTTGGGCGCCGGCACACGCCGCCGGCTCCCCCTGCACACCTGTGCTATTATGTTGGCTTAGGTTACATCGTGTGTCTATCCCCGCTATATATGAGAGGCCTAGGATACAAGTCTCCTATCAGGACACAACTCCATATCCTGTCTAAACACAATACTACTCAGAGTCCAACTGTAACCTACCTTGTACAATAATATTCGACACAACTCTAACAATGATAGATTTAGTTTAGTTTTTTCTATTTTCTGTTTTAGCGTCTCGGAGAAAAGTACCCCGAAAATAAAAGTTCTCCGATGGTCCTGAAAATCAAATATGATTTTCTCTGGATTTTTTGAAAAATAGTGGGACTGAGAGCATGTTACGACATTTCTATAATCGTCGTAAAAGTTATGACGATCTCATCTTATGCGGTTACAACGTTTTTAACTCACATCATCGTAATTTATATGTAGATTTGATCACCTCAAACGGTTTACGACAATCTCGGATGAAATCGTCATAGATTTATGACGAATTCATCAACGACGTCTTAAAAAACGTCATGTATGAGCATATTTCTTGTAGTGTGTGTTGCTGTTTATAACCATCAATGATTGGCCTGCTCTCAGTAACCTTTCAGGACAAACAAACAAGGGATACCACGCATGCACACACTCTTTAGATGACTCCGACAGTATATATTTGAACAAATGCATGAAGGATGTGTACCTGGGGCATCGTCGATTTCTTTCGACCAACCATCAATGTCGAAAGAAAGGAAAGCATTTCAAAGATGTGGCAGCTCACCGGAAGAAGCCCGCCCTCCGTACTGGTGATCACATACTTGATATGGTCAATTATTTATAAGTAATCTTTGGAAAGGGTCCCGACGGAGTATCCGTTCCCACTGACGATGCGGGACGCACACCCATGTGAAAGAAAAAAATCTATATTTTAGGACCTACCCTATTGGAAGACCTAGAGGTCCGCTCTGCAATCGATGTGATGCACCAAAAAAAAATCGGAGATGCAACTTTATGGTGATGAATAATATTTTAAAGAAGTTTTTATCATAGCTATGGTTCACGGACTGACAACAAAAACGTACATGAATTTAATATGCTGTTTGATGGTTCTCTGACCTAGAAAAAGGCGAGACTGATAAAGAGAAGAGCATCAACTTTTTATTTGGGTGTCAAGAGTGAACACCATTGTTGACATTGAGATAAATTTAGTGTGGGAACCTGAGTTGAAACTTGAGAACACAAAAAATGTTTGAGTTGCAAAGACAATGGTAAGCATCCGAACAAATTGTTGGTACATATACATACACAACATCAATTCTATAAAGAATTAATTGGTATAAATATATTCCTGATGTAAGGTAAAATATTATGAAATATAATTTAATTGAGAATTACATGAATGTAGGAAGACATATAACTTGCAAATTACAAGAAAGAATGGCCGTATTTGGCATGCAAAAACGTAAAAACTTTATAAGAAAAAGACTGGTTTCCCATGGATGCTTGCTCCTCAGTATGTATCAGACTTAAATTGTTACCCTATCCAGATCTAGCTACGAGGGTCAAGACGTACCATGCAATCCATGGATCATTTCATAGGAGAGATAGTGTTATGTGTGACCTGTGGCAGGCAAAACGTTAGAAATGATAGGAAGATCATCGGGGCTGTAGAGCTATATAGCGCTATATAACATGGGAGAGGTCACTATTCCGGCCGGCCGCTCAAATATACCTCGTCAATTAATCTTATAGAACGTGTGGGATAGTGGGAATTAAATGAAAGTACATAGTGGATGGTAGCTTGAAGAACAAAGGAGGAGACGCGCTGGTAAAAAAACCTTCGGTGGGAAATATGCCAGCAAGACATGCTACGTGAGCGTGGAGAAGAAAAAATAACATCAATCTCTGGGTCAGGCTTAATGCCTCCATTCCTCTCCCTCCTTGCTAATTCTACGAGCGTATTATATGGTCATGTGAATTAGATGTCATTGTCAAATTAGATAATACACCCATGAACATTAGCTCTCAGAACATCAACCCCATGTATGTCTTTCCACCAAATTATAACTCCATTTTTTTGGAGGATCATATAGAAGAACGGAGGGATTTCTTAATCGGGCTTTCCTACTCTTCGGATCTGTTCATAATAATTTCACTCTTACGACATGTATGGTACCTATTTAACACTATAATTTTTGCACTTAAATACTTGTAAATGTTTATTAAATAGTAAGAATTTAAATAGTTGTACAATTGGTTCTCAACGTCGATGATGCGTGGCCCGGATCCTCGACGTCGATTCGGTGGCGACCACCTGCTTGAGAGGTGCCAGCATGTCCGGGCCTGGGCTCCGTATGGCTGGCACTGGGAGGAGCTACCTTACGGGGCGCACAGCTTGGTGAGGAACCGAGCTTCCGTCGTCGACCCGGTGCTTCTTTGGTGGCGAGGCTGTCGACCCCCGAGGAGGAGGTACGCTGCCGTGTTAGGGAGGAGGATAAGCACATCCGTCGCTACATGGAGGCGTTGGACACCACGTTCTCCAATACCTGGCAGGTTCTCCAGGGATCTCACCCGAGCTATGATCTGCTGATGGTTCCTGCTCTTTGGGTGTCCACCGCCCACGCCTGAGTACAGCGACAGCTCTTTGTTGGTTGATCAGTTAGATATTCTTCGAGAGATGTATTAGTGTATTCGAGAGATGTATTAGTGATGTATTCAAGATTATATATTCAATAATATTAAGTGGATTATTCAATGATGCATTAATTAAGTGGATTATTCGATGTATTAGTGATATTATATATACATGATGATCTTGCTGCTAAAAATGACATAGTCCCGGTTGCTGCTGAAAATGACCTTTAGTCCCGGTTTAGTCCAGGCTGAAAATGGCCATGTGAATTAGATGTCATTGCCAAATTAGATACTACACCCATGCCCGCAAGATCTTGTTTTTGGTGCTTTACCCAAGTTGTCAATGCTTTAGTCTGCCTAGTTTATTTATGATTACACATTTCATTTCTTTCTTCCCTTCCCTTGAAAGAACTCTCAAGCTATATCTTGTAAGTCATGGGAATGCATTGTCAAGTCCCGATTCATTCATTCACAAAACATAAATCCTATAGTGATGGAACTTTTTTGGCCAATATTAATGGGAGCCAAAGAAAATGTTTTGTGCATGTTTAAAACATAGAAGTTTGTGTAATTCGGTTATTCATACAAGGATCTGAAATATTTGCAGAAACTATGGATTAAAGATACTTGGAAAAAGAACAATTGTTGGGGGAGATAATCCTCGCCGAACGTGATGTCTTGTCGTATCTCAACGACACCGATGGTCCGAAAGCTAGGAGAGGATGATGCCTCAGGTGATCGAACAATGGAGGAGGAAGGACATGATCATGATGGCTCCGGTGACCGAATGGTGGAGGAAGAAGGAGACCATAATGACGACTCCGGTGACCGAACGGAGGAGGGGGCTGTTGCGAAGTTCGGCGAGGTATATACATTAATCAAGCCTGTGCTGACTAGCTAATTGATGCATTAATTGTTTTGGTATGTACATATATTAACTCTTCTTTCTTCTTTTATAGCCCTCCGGATCGAGCCAAACTTCGGTAACGAGACTAGGCCCGAAGAGAAGGTTGCGCAAGGATGAAAGGTTCGCGATCACATCACTAGCGAACGATGGCCTACCGATTCAATCCAAGCGGACCAAGGACGCATTTTCTGCTTAGTGCGGAGCTATTGTTAGGGACAACATCCCGATCAGCATCAAGCAATGGAATAAGCCTAAGGGCGACGACCTCCCTGAAGGTGATTATGTCACCAATAGACAGAAAGATGATCTTTGGACCGCGCTAAAGGCAAATTTCACCCTACCGCCACAGGAGGATCCGAATAAGCCAGTTATAGAGCCACTAGTCAAGGCGTGTGCTCTTAAGAAGATGGCAGATCTATTCAGGAGGTGGAAGAAGGAGTTGAAATCAATGTTTATCGACAAAGGGAAGACTACATAATTCATCGGTCGATTTGAGAAGATAAGAGATCAGTGGCCCGCATTTGTGGCCTACAAGACATCACACAAGAGTAAGAAAGTGTTAGAGACAAACAAGAACAATGCTGCAAAGAAGCAGTATCACCATCACACGGTTTGAGGTGGCTACCTTAAAGCCCAGCCGTTGTGGGACAGAGCTGAGAATGACCTGATTGCTAAAGGGGTCGAACCACAGACATTGAACTAGCCTGACTGTTCAAGGACTTGGTTCTTCGGGGTTGGGGGAACTTTGGATCCTGAAACAGGGAAGTGTCGTTGGACGGATGAGCAACTTGCAATACCCATCAAGAATCTTCAGAAGTATATCACCGCAGTGCAGGAAGGGACATTCATTCTCGATGGAGAGAAGGACAAGCTGACTGAGGCCCTAGGAAATGCTGAGCACCCTGGACGAACACGAGGCACGCCTGGCGCGTTTCGTGGAAGGTTGGGTTTCCTCACGTAGGCGGTTACAGAAGCCGGGAGAGAAAGAGGAAAGCGGAGCTGAGCGACATGCAGAAGATCAATCCAAGACTACAAAAGATAGAGGAACTTGAGAGCCAGCGAGCTGCATGCCAACCATCTCAGCGGCACGAAGCTACCCCAGAAAGGTAGGCCGCCATCTCAGCGGAGAAGAAGCGTCGGCGGCCATGCTGCTGACCTTCTCCAGCTCTGATCCATCACCCTGCACAGTGTCAGTCGTCAAACTCCCACTCCATTACTTCACTCGGCGTGTGAACAGTGGAGATGGCCGTACCGCCTGCCCATGACGAATCTTGCTGGACGAGCCGGACGTACAACACATATCCTGCGTCAACTTTACGCGAGAGCCTTATTGGCTAGCTGGCGGGTCCCACAGCCAGACGGAACCTCACAGCCGGCGGGGCCCTCGAGCGACAAGACCCCCGTGGGCCCCCTGGCCAGCCGGCGAGGCTGCTAGCCGGGTCCCACTCTTGTACTTTTATCCATATTGTAGGTCAATGGGTTCGTCTATAAAACCCCCCACACCCTCCATGCAGCGGGTCAGTCAACTTAGCACACACACCAACCACATAGGAGAGGCAGACGCGAGCCGGCAGCTCCTTCTTCCTCCTCCGCATACAGCTCCAGGAGCACTTTGAAGTCCGATTGATACATCATACACTCCGGCAGGATTAGGAGAGTTATCTCTGCGGAGAGCCCTGAACCTGGATACATCGTGCGTTCCATGCTTGTACCAACCTCGTTCCCAGCATCCTTCGGTGCCACTTCGGTTCCCACCATCTTTAGCCTACCCATGGCTTACGTTGTGAGTATTCATCGACAATATGGCTATATGTTGTAATATTAAGTGGCCTGCATGTCACGACATGATGGCTAGAGCGAGGTGATTGCCATGCTAATGTAAATATCGTTGAGATAGCCAACATGTTCAGGTGATGGTGGCAAGCGTACACGGAAGATCCCGACAAGGAGAAGTTTTACTCGGCGCAGGATCAGGAACTATAATTTCGTGCCACGAATTTTTTTCTGAATTTGGTGCCATGGCAACATTTTCTGAAATGATTGGCACAACAACATTTTTCTGAAATTGCCACCATGACAACGTTTTCGAAACGGCTGCCACGATAACGAAATATTGTCCGTCACGACAATTGAATTGAAGAAGAAGATCATAAGAGTACCCAACACCTAGGGCTATACCATTTTATGCTTTTATGAATTGTCTGCGATCAAGGTTGTCAGAATCGCGATTCTGAATCGGATCGGATCCGCGATGATAGGATCACAAATCGTAGAATCTTCACTATCAGGATCGTCAAAACGTAGATTCTATGAACCAAAATCGTAGAATCATAGGGGTTTGTTTGGATCATAAAGTCGTAGAATCGCACAACATAATCGCGATTCTGACAACCTTGCATGCGATGTTAATCCCTTTATTGTTTACACCCTTTGATTTTGTAGTAGACAATTATTAGTGGATCTTCCACTGCTAATTTCAAGTTAAAAGGTCCTCTTCCGAGTGTTGCAACCATCTATAACACATAGCTTTCCGGAGTGCATCATGTCCACATGTGTACAAATGAATCATGAGGTGTACGACTGACGAGGTCAGACCGACCAAGCAGATAACACTTAGTTGTCTTAAAGTTCTGGCAGAATCGTTCTCAGCTTTGAGCACAAAGCATCGAAAGATGAGCAAGAGTCATATGGAGATATGACTAGCAAAGTATTGCCTACTATTTGAATTCACGTCATCGGTGATGTCCACATCAATAACTATGAATGAGACCAGGGTCTTCAATCATTTAAAATCAATTACGAGAGATATTTATATAATTGGGATCGTACTTCAAATTTTGAGTTAATTAAATTTAATCTGAAATAATTAAAATGGGACTAAAACCTAAGAAGTAAAAGGAAAATAGAAAAGAAGACTGGAATGTCCAACTAAGTTTTGAATCACTAGTGGGGACGGGGCCTTTAGCCCCGGCCCGTAAGGGGCTTTAGTCCCGGTTCACCAACCGGGACTAAAGGGCGGGACTAAAGGCTTAACCTTTCGTCCCGGCCCTCTTACAAGCCGGGACTAAAGGTGCTCCACGTGGGCGCCTCGTAGCGCCCCAGGGGCAGGCCCTTTAGTCCCGGTTCGTTACACGGACCGGGACTAAAGATTTTCAGATTTTGCTGGTTTTTGGGTTTTTTTGAATGAAATTATTTTTGGGTTTTAGGGTTTTAGGGCTTAGGTGTTCGGGAGATTAACGTGATGCCTCGTTTGGTGTTCGGGAATTAGTTTTCATATAATTTAAATAGAAATAATTATGCACATATATATATAAGATTAACTTATCTTACAAGCGATCATATATATACAATTATATGGAGATCTGAATTATCGGGACTAGAGCCCGTCTATTCGATTACATGGACGAACATCAGTAATGGCCCTTAGCTACACTAAATCGTCCATTGTCTTCTATAGCTTCCGTCCTCAGAAATCCCGCAAGCTCCTCTGCAACAGCAATCGCGCGTTGCCCTGGTAGGACCTTCGTCCTCATGGCCGTGTCCTATATAAGAAGAGGAGAGTAATATGAATATCAATCATGATAACAAAGATGACGGGTAAAAATAGAGGTGTGAATGTTCATTGCTTACGTCGAATCTGTGATCCTTGAACTGAGAGGTAAACGTGCGAATGGTCTCGCAAACATAGTATCTGCATAGATGCGTTCCCCGTGGCTGCTGGTCGCACTTTACGAGAATAGAATATATATAATCAAAATAATAATCTAGCATCATAAATGTATTGAAAATTAATAGAAGTATATCATACTACTACTTACCTGAGCCGCTCTAAAGGTCAGCTTCTCAGGAAAGTTACCGGGAGTCACGCACTTGAACCGCTTCCTAACCCTTTCCTAACCCTGCCCGACAAGGATAATGATTTGCTAAGTTTTTCATTAATTGATATATCAGAAAATCATCGAAAGAGACTGATAGAGCGCAAGAATGATTAAAATTACCCTTGGAGCATGTCCTGCAGGATTTGGAACTGTTCCAAGGGTCTCGATAATGGGTCGAAGGCATCAACTCTTTCCTTATCAATTTGAATATCCAACAGAATTCAATGGAAGCTGCACATGCATATATATATATATATATGTGTGTGTGTGTGTGTGTCAGTAACTTATCAATTACACTTATAAGTGAATGGACACAACAGAGTAAAGATCCTCACCTGAAGTTGTATGGAAACAGTATGTGGTCACAGAAATTTTGATCTCTTAGAAACCTTAGAAGGTTTTCCTCCGTCTCCTTGGGTTTGTCAGTTAGCGTCGCTATATGTATTTTATCTGGGTCAATAAACCCAATATTTAGGATGCTCTTACTTTTACAATCCAGAATCATCATTCTGCATAATAGAGTACAAGTTATATATAGACAATGAATTGAAATAACTAAACAAGTTATATGTAGACAACGAATTGAAAAACTTACAGACAATAGCAACTCATAAGCGATTTGTCGAGGGCGTCGCCATTGTACATCTGGAAGAGTTCATCAAAGTCGATATGGATTTCTTCGGAGCGGCCGTAGTACTCCCGTGGGACACTCAGCACGATCATCGTTCTCCCATTCTTCGATTCACTTAAGTACCATTTATGCAAGTAACGCATATTTGTTGGGAGATCATCTTTGCTGACCAAAGGCTCTCCCATGACAAACTGTGGCTTAGGGGCTACCACAGCCTTGGGTATCCTGTCGTCTTGGGAAGCCAGCAAATCTTCAACCGAGATACCAAATTCAGCCGCCAACTCCTTTGCTCTTTCAAAAGCTTGCCCCTGCACCGGAGGGGGAACATTCTCGGTTAACACCTTGAGGGGTGGGATCGACTGTTTGGCCTGTTGTCCAAGCTGAGGAACGTCTGATTTTTTCTTGCTTGTAGTTGAACTTGATTTGCTCCCACTTGCACTTGCACGTGAGCTGCTCTTTTTCACTTCCATCTGCAATGTGCGTGTATAGTCATTAGGCTTATAGTGTAAGTCATACTGTGATGGAAGGGTTATGAAGTCTTTTGCCCATGCTATTTGCTTCTCGGTGTATTCCGGGCGAGGCTCGGGTTCCTTCTTTTTCATCTGCGCATCATGCTGTTCCTTTGCTATCCTGGCGTTTTCCTCGGGGGTACGATCATAAGGTCTGATAGGAAGATTAGCATGAGGTACCTTTGGGAGGGGCGACAGTTTGCGCTTTGGGGAGCTCCGTCGCTTAGAAATCATCGACGGAGCGTTCTTTTGGCACGCTTCCGCTTAGTATCATGTGCGGGCGGCGGCGGAGACGGACGACCCAAGTCCGGCGGCGGTGATCGAGATGGACTCGTGTTGTGCTGGCCGACGTCATGTGGAGGGCTTGGAGGTAATGGAGGTGTAGGTGACCTGCGACGACTCGGAGGCGGTGTTGTCCTTGGGGCCGAGCCTGGAAGCTTGATGTAGTTCTTGTCCCATAGGATGACTCCACCCAGTACTTCTCCGAGTGTCCTCTCATCTTCGAGTCCAGCTATGTCGAGCTCCATATCATTAAACCCCGTCATGATTTCATCCACCCCGACTTTAGCAAAGCCAGCTGGAATCTCACGGCCATGCCAGCGTGCATCAGGGCCAGAAGGTAAAGCTTGTCCGACGGCCACCTTCATGGATATGTTCTTGAATTTCTGATGGAGTTCACATGATGTTGACTCCTTGATTCCATCCACGGGGTAGCCGGGACCGTCCTCTATCAATCTTCGTTCATCGTCGGGCGGGGCCTCAGATTCAGCCACGCTGCTTTTCCGCTTAGATGGGGCGCCAGTAATATCAAGTGCAGGATCTTCCTGGCGCGGTACTCCTCTAAGCTCATCAATCTGCTTATGTTGCTCATTAATCCTGGCAAGCAACTGGTTGAACTTGTCATTCTCCTCATCCTGTTGCCGCTTCTTTGCTCTCTCTCGGCTTCTGTAAGTGTCTTGGTCTGTGGCAAACCCAAGCCACCACGGGTAAGAAGGACCGAAGCCTCGCGTTCGTCCTCCATGTTCGTCATTGCCGAGGACCAGTGTGAGCAAATCTTTATCTCTATCTGCAGTGAACTTTCTTTGTCCCTCCTTAATTTCTTTCGCTATCATTTTCCAATTCTCCATGGGTATCCTAAGATCGTCATTGCATATGAGGTCCCCTGTTGTTTCGTCGTATGACCCACCATGCGCAACGAACCAATTTCTTGCTCTCAATTCCCACTAATCACGGAGTGGTTCAGGTACGATGCCTTTATCTATCAGATCTTGCTCTTTCTTATCCCACTTTGGGATGGCAGTCTCATAGCCCCCAGGGCCCAGCTTGTGGTGATATTTCTTCTTGTCGGCATTTATCTTGTTCTTTTCTGATAATGCCTGGGCATCTTCTGACTCCTTTTGTTCTTGAAATGCCTTCCAGTGATTCGCCTGCTTGGCTAGATACCCCTCGAATACTGGCACTTTCTTTGTCTTCAGAAGTTTTTCCATAGCTTCTTCTTCCAGCTACGGAACAGTTCGACCATCTTCTTCAGAGTCCACTGCTTGACTTTGGCCCTCAGTTTGTCTGCGGCGTCTTCATTCTCACACTCTGGCAGGTTGAAATGTGACATGAGATCATTCCAAAGATTATCTTTGTACCTTTCGGCGACATAGTCACTATCGGCTGCCCCTTTGCGATTGTTCCACTCCCGAACGCTGATCGGGACGTGATCCCTAACGAGAACTCCGCATTGCTTCTTGAATGTGTCAGCAGCATTCTTAGGAAGATTGGGTTCGCCCGTAGGAAATATCACCTCAAATGTGTAATGCGTCCGTGCATCCAACTTTCTAGTTGGGCCTTGTTTCGTAGTTTTGCTCGATGTGGAGGCCTAAGAGGGAGAAACATTCGTCAAATGAATGTATATGTATACAATATAGAGCTATCTCCAATATTTTTCACATATTACAAGTGATTGTCGAACTTCATATGTATACCTCTCCGGACTTCTCCTCTTCACCGGCTTCTCCATCAGTGCAGCTATCACCTTCTCCGTCATTGGACCTATCTCCTGCCCCATCGGCTTCATCTTCATGTCGCTCGACCTCCATTCCAACGTCCTGGTTTAGATATGACGACGGAGATTCAGCTGGTTCAACGTCGGGGCCGTCTTTGATTATATCTTCGAGAAGTTCTTCCTCTTCGAGGTTCCTCATATGTGGATCCATAGTTCTGCAAAAAACGGATTCTCTTAAACTTTGTACCAAAAAAGAATTATTCTATCAGGAACTCCGTTCCAAAACAACTTAAGTCCCGGGTCGTGGCTCCACCCGGGACTCCTAGATTTCTGCATAATATTCAAAGTAGGAGTACTTTTCCAATTTGAGCATTCAATAAGCAAAACCAAATCGTAAAATAAAGTAGTATTCAAATTAGCATGCATTCAATTATAAGCTAATACATCATCACTTTTGTCCATACATCGTCAAATATTATCACTAATACTCCTCGAATACTATCATACATATAGCATCACTGGTACATCTAGAACTGTAGCGCCCGACGGGTATCGGCGCGGGCGATGGACACCCAAAGAGAAGGAACCAGCATAGGATCATAGCTCCAGTGAGATCCCTGAAGAACCTGCCAGGTATGCTCGAACCTGCCCTCCAACGCAACCATGTAGCGACGGACGTGCTCATCCTCCTCGCTAACACGGTGACGTACCACCTCCGCGGTGTCCGGAAGCCTCGGCACCCTCACTGGCCCACGCGACCGCCACCAAACAAGGATCGGGTCAACGACGGGCTGGCTCCTCACCAACCTACGCCCCCCGGAAGGTAGCACCTCCCAATACCAGCCAGGCGTAGCCCAGTCCCGGACATGGCCCCTCTGATCAAGCAGGTGTCGTCCGCCGAGTCAACGACGAGGATGCGGGATAGGCATCGTAAAATGAACTAAAAAATAAACTAGTTCTATTAATTTTCTTACTAAAAATAAACTATTAACACTTAAGCATATACAATAGCAAAATTAAACTATTAACGCTTAAGCATATACAATAGCAAAGTTAAGCAATAATCTAAGAAACACTATTAACACTTAAGCATATACACTATACAATAGCAAAATTAAATGACAAAAAATATATTTCTTCTTCTTGTAACCCTAAACTAATTTTTCCTCTTCTTCTATTTCTCCTCTTCTTCTACTTCTTCTTCTACTTCTACTTCTCCTCTTCTTGTAGTACTTCTCCTCTTCTCTTCTTCTACTTCTCCTCTCCTCCTCTTCTAATTTTTTCTCTTCTTCTACTTCTCCTCTTCTTCTATTTTCCTCTTCTTCTCCTCTCCTCCTCTTCTTATTCTCCTTTTTCTTCTTTTCTTCTTTTCTTCTCCTCCTCTTCTTATTTTCATTTTTCCTAATCTTATTTTCTTATTTTTGTTCATATTTCTTCTTCTTGCAACCCTAACCTAATTCGAAATATTACTAACCCTATTCATCTAGCACAAACCTAATAACAATAGGAATTAAATGATAAAAATAATCTTTTTCTTTTTCTTCTTTTCTTCTCCTTTTTCTTCTTTTCTTCTCCTTTTTCTTCCTTTCTTCTCCTTTTTCTTCTTCTCTTCTCCTTTTTCTTCTTTTCTTCTACTGGCCGGAGTGTTGGGGAGGAGGGGGCGAGGGGCTTACCGGCCGAGGTGTCGACGGCGCGCGGCGAGGAGGACGGCGCGGAGGACGGCGCGGCGGCGAGGAGGACGACGCGACGACAACGAGGACGGCGCGGCGGCGAGGAGGACGGCAAGGAGGACGTTGCGGCGGCGAGGAGGACGACCGACGGTAGGCGGCGGCGATCAGGACGGCGGGCAGCCTGACGGCGTCGTCGAGTTCGTCGCGGTGCCGCGCACTACAAGGAATATGCTAGTACACGGCGCTATTTTTTTGTCGCTACATCGTCACGGTTTTTAATTTACGACGATCGCACGACGAAAAACCAAGCGTCGGAAACGGAGCGTCAGAAATGAACAGCAACGACGTATTGATCAAAATTGTTGTAACTTTACGACGATTCCTGGATTGTCGTAACCTTTACGACGATCCTAAATCATCGCTGACAATCAAACCCAGTCCTATGTGGCAGTCCTACGTGGCAAAATTACGATGAAATCAAAACGTCATGGTTAAAATCAGCCCAACCCATTTCAAATGATCACATTGGCTCGTTTTAATTTTTTTTGGGCTTTTTTTATTAGGATTCATTTGGGCCTTGGCCTATTTTCAGCCACTTTAGTTTTTTTTCGAATTTTTTTATCATTCTAATTTGGGCCCTGGGCTTTTAGTGCCCAAATACATTTGGTCCAGTTTCTGTTTTGGCCCTTTTTCATTTTTGAATTCAACAACTTTTTGTTTCAGAATATGGATTCAATTCTATTTGTTGAGCCTTTTCAACCCAATTATTTGTCCAGTATTAAATCCAACACTATTTAATATTTAAATCAAGAAAACTCCATGTCGAATTAAAATCATCCATCATATAACATCACAAAATACATATCCCAGGTTTACATAAGACAATAAATCATCTCATGAGTACATTTTCTTACACAGGAATATAGCAAGAATGAACAAAATTGCACAATAGAACAATGACACATCTGCTACTGTCCCAATAGTACAGTGGACTTCATTCCGCTCTCCTATGAGGCATGCTCGAGATGCGACAGGATTCTGAGAGATTGCCTCTTCGGGCTGACCAAGGTACGTCAGCCTTGATAAGAGTAGGAGGGGGGCAGCCTGAGATTTGGAGAACAAAATAAGGAGATATGATAATCAACTAATATACATATAGCCACTTGGTAGGGAAAAATAAGTAATGAAAAAATAGAACAGAGCATACCAACACATGAAATCAATCACCACCGAATATATTACTTGCTTCTATTCAGATGCATAACTTGTGCATGTAGTTTCCTACTGAATACTAGTTGCCAGAAAGGTATGTTCATAGTTGCATAGAATGATAGTATTTAATTAAGCAACAGATAGAAAGACAAGTATGCTTGGCATAGAGATTGATATAGAATGAAGTGCCAGTGCATCCGAACCAAATATAGAGAAAGCGGCAATATATCATTTTCCTTGATGCAAATTTGCAAATGGGAAACATGGAACAAACAGCAGCAGTGCTCATCTCAAATCCATTACGTAAAGGAACTCTAAACATGGTTGTAAAAACAATAGCCTGAACGTGTACTACAATAATCAGCTTTTCCAATAGACAAAGCTATACCACTTCATGACATACCTTACATGTAACTAGAAGGAACACATTTTTACTGAGTCAGCAGTTTGTCAATGGAACTAGAAGGAGCACATTTTTACCGAGTCAGCAGTTTGTCAATGGAAGCCACTATAGCCTACTACCTAGTGTGAGCGTATCTGAGTAACTGAATCGACTGAAAATACCACTAGAATTAGAATTTGAAAAATTTAATTGAGGGCCTGAAGCATCGAAACAGAGATAAGACTACTATCCATTCCATCAGACCATCAATTAAAAACGATTACTGAAGTGAAGCAAAAACTGGTCCCTAATTCAACATTGTGTACATTATGCACTACCCAAAAGAATGTGCCAGGTTATCAAAGATGATCAAGGATATCAAATGGGCCAAAAACTATATATGTGGCAGATATATAAATCAAGCAGACAGCTGCACTGACGAAGCATATTCAGACTGCACACTGTCATTCATTTTGCAAATCTGTTACCAATTACCATTCGGCAGATGAGACGCCATTGCTGGTAATCCTTCTTCGTGAACATGGCGACGCCGGGATCCTATAATTTTATCGTTCCCCTCCTAACCTGTAAGAGGAAAAATGGCAGCTATAGTTAGAGCAGAGCAGGTGCTGCAATCACCATACAGTTTGAAAGGAGTGAGCACATAGACACAAATTCGAAACTCATCGCTGACTTTGAAACTTCTCCAAAAGAAAGCAAAAAAAGATATACCTGGATGTGTGCCATTCTTGATTCTTCGCTGATGCACTGTGCAGCTCATCAAGCTTATCAGAACTAAAAAAAACTACTGGCACTGTATAGCACTCTAGTGGACACACAAAATCAGTCAAAGCAGCAAAGCGTCCTGGGCACATAGTCAGCTAATTTGCAACTATTAAAACAGCATCATGCATTGTTCACTTTACACACACTCCGTTGCACAAATGGAAACAATGTCATGCCAAGCATTCATTATTTTCCCAAGGGCACTAACATATGAGATTGCCTTCCCTGCGATTATCCTAGGGCGCAGATTCTTTGTGTTAACTTTCAAAGCTTAGTGGACAACAACTGGTACAGTCATGTAAAAAAAACATACTGGAGTAATGCATTATTGACTGAAATACATAAGTAACTATAATTATTAAAAATGCCAACAACCTTCAGTAACTGATTATGCATCTTACAGCATCTTAGAGCCACATACTGGAGGGATAAACCTATATTATTGTTCTAATCTTAGCATCTTACAGCCACAACCAGCAGTGCAGCAATAGAACATTTTCTATGGGATTGAACAAGTATTTTTCAGTTGGGTAAACTACAGAGTACTCACTACTATGCAAAGGGCAAGGGGGCATAAACGGTGTTCTAACCAGCTGATTTATGCAAAAATCATCGATCATCAGAGCAACATATTACTTCCACCACTGGCAGACCATAAGCGGCGGCCTGCCACAGACCAGAAAATTCACATTCCCGATCAGCTGGCGAATGATCAGTCACAAAAATGTAACGGATCTTGTTCTTACCTTGATGATTGTGAGACCAAACGGATCTACAAGAGCCGGGTTGATGAACACTTCCTGCGAATTAAGCATGTCAGATTCGTGGGCAATGTGGAGCGGGATCCATTTCCGTCTCTCGTCGATGTCGTCTCTGTTCCCCAGTATCAGCGTCTGCATCCATTTCCGTTGCAGAGGATCAGCTAGGTGAATTCGCTCTGTCGTTTCGATCACATCTACTGTAGTATGATGAGTGTAGCCTACTATGTGGTTACCAGGTTGGCGAGCTCCCGGAGCTGTCGTCTCTCGCCGTATGCCTTGAGCAGCGTGGTGATGTTCTTCTTGGGGTCCGGCCGCGACAACGCCAGGATCGTCGGCTTGTGCAGGTCCGTGAAGAATCTCAGCACCTGGCAAAAAACCAATAGGGAATCATCAGTACCACGCAGATGAGATGAGATCACCGACTGATAGAGCGAGTGTTGCAATGTTAGTGAGTACCTCTGACCAAATGGGAGGCAGTGCCTTGTTGGCTTTGGCGGGGTCGATGAGCATCTGGAGGTCGGCACCATCCCTTGTTTCAGCAGTCAGCACCTAGTAGAAGCAGAGGAAGACAACAACATACAGATACCTCAATCGAATTCAATACCTTTCTTTTTTGCGGAAGGAAAACGAATCCAAGAGGACGAATCCAATACAAGGGCAGGGGAGGGCGCCGAATCCAAGAGGAGGGGAGGGGAGGGACGGGGTGGAGACTAAGAAGGAGGGGAGGGAGGGGATTCGGCCGAAGGAGGTCCCTATCTGCAGCGAGCGGCGGAGCACGAGGAGCGGGCGTCGGCCGTACACTCTAGCGATGCCCGGGATGTCGTAGGCGGTGGGGAGGTCCCCCTCTATCGCCATCCCCTCCTCAAACAGGTACCCCGAGCACCTGGTGAACGCGTCCTCCTCCGAGATACCACCGGCGCCGTAGCCGGAGGCGGCGCGAGGTCACGGCGCCCGCCGACGGGGACGCTTCCTCCGGTGGCCGGCGAGTCGTCTCCCCTGAACCCCATGAGGGAGCACCCCTCGTCGTCCTCGCGGCACCACCAGAAGCGCGCCCACCCGGCGAGCAGGGACAGCGCCAGGAGCAGCAGGATCAGGGAGGCGGAGCGGAGGCGACTAGCGATGGCCCCGACGACCTCTCATGCATGAGCGGGGCGAGAGAGATCGGGATTGGGGGCGGGTGGGTGGGGACGGAGAGATCACGGTGAGGCGGTCGCGTCGGCGAGCGCGGGCGGCTTGGAGAGGCTCCGGATCTGGGAGGAGGAGGAAAGGAGAACGTGCGGTGGCGCCAGATCTGGGAGGAAGGTGCGATGGGGGGTGTGAGCTAGGGTTTGGGCTCCGGGTGGGTTTTTTTTCTGTAGATGGATGGATGGATGGATGTGGGTTGGAGATATGGATGGATGGATGGATGGACGCCATGTCATTGATCTGTGGAAAGATTTCTCATTGGTTCAAAAAAGGGAATTTGAGGATTTGCCACATGTTTGTTTGCACTTTGAGGATTTGCCTTCGTTTTCCTTGTCATCGATTATTCGCGATATCTTTTTCAGTTTGGTGATGGTTTGCCCCCGGAGGTAGGGACCCACTGGAATATGTCTAAAAAGCTCGTCATGGTACCCAAGGTCATCCTCGTCTCTTCCAAAAGAGAAGCAGACGGATGCGTCTCCACGTGCTCGCTCGTTGTCGTTTAGACAAGTCAAGATGTCAGGACGAGAGCGGAGGCAGGGGATATAGCCGATCCTAACAGGTTGTTGCAGGGGAGGAGGCGGCCAGGGAGCAACGCGGCGAGCAGCGAGAGTTAGGTCATGCAGCCCGTGCACGTGTCACAGTTGACGCCCAGCCAAGAGCAGGGGTGATCGTCATCGTCTGTCCACTTGGCAAGGCGGTCCAGTGGGTCGGCGACGCGAAGACCACCAGGCACCACCCCGACTACGTGAGCACGCCGTCGGTTGACGACGACGGATGCTTGCGCCTGCCACATGAATCAACCACGGTGGCTTACCTATTTTGGCCGTCAACCTCGGCCTTCTTGGTCTGGAGCGGAGTGGTCAGCACAACAAGGCGGGTGCACGAGCCATAGCAACGAGAGACACTGGTGCGAGCCATGACGAGCAGCTGGGATACGAACGAACAGAGAAACGGGAACGGTCAAACATGAAGCTAGCTAATTTGGGCTCGGGCAGTCTGGTCACTGATTTTGTGTTATATTTCCATGTCGTCCATAAGGGGCAAACCATTAAGACTCTCAGAAAGGTGTGGCTAATTATTAGTAACAAGAAAAACAGGGGTAAATCCTCAAAGTGTAAACAAACTTGTGGCAAATCTTCAAATTTCCCTTCAAAAAATCAATGATTTAAAATAATTTTCAAGTACTAAAAATAATGACATAGTTTATTGAAATGTTATAATATTATCAATCTTATGGCCACATTAATGACATAGTTTATTGAAATGATATAATATTATGCACAAGAATGCATATTGGAATGACAAACAATATTGATTAAGGAAGTTTTCATTTTCCTGGTATGTAAAAATCATTTTCCATTTTTCAAGTGTCCAAAATGAACTTTTTTGTGAAGGACCTACCATATATTTGTTTCAAAATTGGACCAAATCATTTTTCTAAAATACTAGGCCATATTTAATGTATAATTGACAAAATGGTTGGGTGTTAAAGGCTTTTATAGATCTCTCCTAAAAAGACAAATTTTCGTTGAATCACCTGAAAGCGGGTCAAATTTAAACTGCATCTACATTATAGTTTGCTCTATATTTTTGCTAAAAACAATTTATAGGTACACAAGTACCTATTTAATCATAGAAACATCAAAACATTTCCAAGATTCAACCACTAGGTATGAACGGTCATACCCGCTATTTTGACCGTGTTTTGAAATGGCCATGGAAAATTCAAAACAAATTCAAAAAATGGAAAACCATTGCATTGTGTCATTATATGTGATAAAGTTACCAGGAAAAATAATAAACTTGTAATACGACAATTATTTTAAACAAGTGTTCTTAGAAATGAGCTATCATGTGTGAAGATTCATGACTTTCAAGCCAAATGATCAATCTTATAGCCACATTCATGACATAGTTTTTTGAAATGATATAATATTATGCACAAGGGTGCATATCGGAATGGCAAACAATGTTGATTAAGGAAGTTTTCATTTTCCTTGTATGAAAAATTCATTTTCCATTTTTCAAGTGATCAAAATGAGTTGTTTTGTGAAGGACCTACCATATATTTGTTTTAAAATTGGACCAAATCATTTTTATAAAATATTAGTCCATATTTAATTTATAATTGAAAAAATGGTTGGGTGTTAAAAGATTTTATCCACCTCTCGTGAAAAAGACAAATTTATGTCGATTCAGCTGGAAGCGGGTCAAATTTGAACTGCAGCTGCATTATAGTTTGCTCTTTATTTTTCCCAAAAATCATTTGTAGGTATATAAGTATCTATTTAATCAGAAATACATGGTGTGGTGCCTTGACGTCGAGGTTTGCATGATGGTCGAGGGCCCCAACTCCAGAGTGCGTGAACTTGCATGCCAGTCGCATGGTCACCGCCTAACCGTTGCATTGCCACGCGTTCTATGTGGAATAGTCATGTCTGGTGGGTTGGACAATCCCTCGATAGGTGTTAGCAAGAATAATACAATAGAATAATCTCATGAGGAGACTGAACTAAGCACAAACATGAATTAGCAGCCAAGTGTTTGATTAGCGGTGCGGGTAATTCACATAGAAAATGGGCCTAAATTTTGGCTGAGGATGATCATCTACTAAGGAGACTCTCTTGGCAAATTTTTATCTCCAATGGATGAATCTAGGTGGCACTTGCTTTGCAAAGTAACACATTGTGCAGAAATATGGATGTTTGAGCTAGGATCAAATGAATGAATGGATTGACCTGAAATTTGGTGTATGATGTTAATTTGGGCATATGAAGACACTGTATAAAAATTATACCATTTGGACATGCCAAAGTGACACTTCCTTCACAATGTGCCAATCTGGACAGAAAATGGTAATTAAAACTGGGCTCACATAGATGATTGGATTGAGCTTAAATTTGGAGGAGGATGATAATTTGGGCACATTAAGGTACTATAAAAAATTCATAAAATTTGGATAAACAAAAATTATACTTCCTTCACAATGCTCTCTACTGAATAGAATATTGGGAAAAATATTGAGAGAAACTGGCTGAATTAAATGAGCTAAAATTTGGTGCAGTGAGGTTATATGGTCAATATCATCCCGTGGTAAATTTTTCATCAACTATAAAGCAATATAAAACATAGTTGCTTCACAAAATGAAAATATTACCAAAAACAAAGATTGGATGATGAGCTCACATGAATTGTTAGATGTGGCTAAAAATTTATGGAGAGCTACGTTTTGGGCACATAGATGATGTGGAAAAAATACAACTCATCAGGATATTCCTATCTAGTACTTCCTTCACAAAGCAGTTAGCTGAACACAAACTTTGGAAATTTGCTGAGAAAGATTTACTAGGCAAATCGTTACAAAAGTTTTCATGAGTCAGTGACTTGGATAGGAAAGAGTACCCAAACAATATGAGGGTAATCAAAGAAATAGAAATAGCACTTCCTTCACAAAGTGCTATTCTGAACAGAATAGGAAAATGAATATTTTTGAATTATTTTTTAACTATGGAAGGGAGGGTTTTCACATATTTGAGGAATATATAGTCCAAAGTATTTATGAGAATTTTTCGAGAATTTTCGGAATGATAGAATAGTAGGTTGCTTCACAAACTAGGATCAGGTGGGATAGAATGGACCCAGAGTGACATGTCAACATAGTTAGAACATGTTACGACATTTTTACAATCGTCGTAAAAGTTATGACGATCTCATCTTATGCGGTTACGACGTTTTGACTCACATCATCGTAATTTATATGTAGATTTGATCCCCTCAAACGGTTTACGACGATCTCGGATGAAATTGTCATAGATTTATGACGAATTCATCAATGACATTTTAAAAAACATCACATATGAGCATATTTCTTGTAGTGGCGCCGGGCAGGAGAACGAGAGGAAGAAGAAGAGAAATGGACGATTTGGGTTGGAAATTTTTGAAGTCCCGCTTATATAGGTGGATCTATAGTCCCGGTGCGTGGCTCGAGCCGGGACTAAAGACCCCCTTTAGTCCCGGGTGGAGCCACGCACCGGGACTAAAGGCCTCTTTTCGGGTAGACCAAGAGGCGGGAAGCAGGGGGTCTTTAGTCCCGGTGCTTGGCTCCAGCCGGGACTAAAGGGTGTCTTTAGTCCCGGGTCGTGGCTCCACCCGGGACTAAAGCCCCTCCTCGGCTGTGCGATAAGTTTAGTCCCACCTCGCCCAGCGAGGGGGACTAACACTTGTTTATAAGCCCGGTCGCATCTTGTCCATCGAGCTCCTCTCTAAAGCAGGCTTACGGGCCTAAACTTACTGAAAATTGATACTATATTCGAAATTGTGCAGAAAATTCAATCTGAATTAAAAGTGAATTCAGGTTGAATTTTGTCCATGATTTCTCATATAGTTTCAATTTTTTTCTATTTTCAAAATTAATTATTTTGACTATCCAAACTATTAACTTATTTTGTTATTTTCTATTAAAAACTATGTTTATTAAAAATTCTTTTTGCATATTTGAGAATTTGACAAAACTATGATAATGAAAAGTGTTTGAAATTGAATAAATAATTCAAAACTATTTTCTTTTTTCATAATTAATAATTTTGACTATCCAAACTATTATCTATTTTGTTATTTTCAATTAAAATCTATGTTTATTAAAAATTCGTTTTGCATATTTGAGAATTTGACAAAACTATGATAATGAAAAGTGTTTCAAATTGAATAAATAATGCAAAACTATTTTTTATTTTCATAATTAATAATTTTGACTATCCAAACTATTATCTATTTTGTTATTTTCAATTAAAAACTATGTTTATTAAAAATTCTTTTTGCATATTCGAGAATTTGACAAAACTATGATAATGAAAAGTGTTTCAAATTGAATAAATAATGCAAAACTATTTTTTATTTTCATAATTAATAATTTTGACTATCCAAACTATTATCTATTTTGTTATTTTCAATTAAAAACTATGTTTATTAAAAAGTCTTTTTGCATATTTGAGAATTTGACAAAACTATGATAATGAAAAGTGTTTCAAATTGAATAAATAATTGAAAACTATTTTTTATTTTCATAATTAATAATTTTGACTATCCAAACTATTATCTCTCGAAGTAGCAGCGTTTTGAACGAGAACTCATCTCTTACAAAGGGATTTCATTTTTTTGAACTTATTTGAACTCCATACTTTTTGTGTGTTCAAAATGCACCATTCAAAGGCACATCACAAAATTTCAACAATTTCTGACTTCATTTGGTATATTTCGTGCATTTACTTATTTTTTTTGAGCTAGTTGACGCTGAAATTGAAAAGCACTACAAATGAACTCTGAAAATGTTGAAAGTTGGCATGCTATCATCATTTCACCCACATAGCATGTGTTAAAAAGTTGAGAGGGCTACGATAAAAACTGGATGCAGTTCGTGTACAAAACGGACAATCTCTCTCGAAGTAGCAGCGTTTCGAACGAGAACTCATCTCTTACAAAGGGATTTCATTTTCTTGAACTTATTTGAACTCCATACTTTTTGTGTGTTCAAAATGCACCATTCAAAGGAACATCACAAAATTTCAACAATTTCTGATTTCAGTTGGTATATTTCGTGGTTTTACTTATTTTTTTGAGCTAGTTGACCCTGAAATTGAAAAGCACTACAAATGAACTCTGAAAATGTTGAAAGTTGGCATGCTATCATCATTTCACCCAGATAGCATGTGTTAAAAAGTTGAGAGGGCTACGACAAAAACTGGATGCAGTTCGTGTACAAAACGGACAATCTCTCTCGAACTAGCAGCGTTTCCAACGAGAACTCATCTCTTACAAAGGGATTTCATTTTTTTGAACTTATTTGAACTCCATACTTTTTGTGTGTTCAAAATGCACCATTCAAAGGCACATCACAAAATTTCAACAATTTCTGACTTCATTTGGAATATTTCGTGCATTTACTTATTTTTTTTGAGCTAGTTGACCCTGAAATTGAAAAGCACTACAAATAAACTCTGAAAATGTTGAAAGTTGGCATGATATCATCATTTCACCCACATAGCATGTGTTAAAAAGTTGAGAGGGCTACGACAAAAACTGGATGCAGTTCAGGTACAAAACGGACAATCTCTCTCGAAGTAGGAGCGTTTCGAACGAGAACTCATCTCTTACAAAGGGATTTCATTTTTTGAACTTATTTGAACTCCACACTTTTTGTGTGTTCAAAACGCACCATTCTAAGGCACATCACAAAATTTCAACAATTTCTGACTTCATTTGGTATATTTCGTGCATTTACTTATTTTTTTTTGAGCTAGTTGACCCTGAAATTGAAAAGCACTACAAATGAACTCTGAAAATGTAGAAAGTTGGCATGCTATCATAATTTCACCCACATAGCATGTGTTAAAAAGTTGAGAGGGCTACGACAAAAACTGCATGCAGTTCGTGTACAAAACGGACAATCTGTCTCGAAGTAGCGGCGTTTCGAACGAGAACTCATCTCTTACAAAGGGATTTCATTTTTTTGAACTTATTTGAACTCCATACTTTTTGTGTGTTCAAAATGCACCATTCTAAGGCACATCACAAAATGTCAACAATTTCTCACTTCATTTGGTATGTTTCGTGCATTTACTTATTTTTTTTGAGCTAGTTGACCCTGAAATTGAAAAGCACTATAAGTGAACTTTAAAAATGTTGAAAGTTGGCATGCTATCATAATTTTACCCACATAGCATGTGTTAAAAAGTTGAGAGGGCTACGACAAAAACTGGATGCAGTTCGTGTACAAAACGGACAATCTCTCTCGAAGTAACAACGTTTCGAACGAGAACTCATCTCTTACAAAGGGATTTCATTTTTTTGAACTTATTTGAACTCCATACTTTTTGTGTGTTCAAAATGCACCATTCAAAGGAACATCACAAAATTTCAACAATTTTTGACTTCATTTGGTATATTTCGTGGTTTTACTTATTTTTTTTGAGCTAGTTGACCCTGAAATTGAAAAGCACTACAAATGAACTCTGAAAATGTTGAAAGTTGGCATGCTATCATCATTTCACCCACATAGAATGTGTTAAAAAGTTGAGAGGGCTACGACAAAAACTGGATGCAGTTCGTGTACAAAACGGAAAATCTCTCTCGAAGTAGCAGCGTTTCGAACGAGAGCTCATCTCTTACAAAGGGATTTCATTTTTTTGAACTTATTTGAACTCCATTATTTTTGTGTGTTCAAAACGCACCATTCTAAGGCACATCACAAAATTTCAACAATTTCTGACTTCATTTGGTATATTTCGTGCATTTACTTAATTTTTTTGAGCTAGTTGATCCTGAAATTGAAAAGCACTACAAATGAACTCTGAAAATGTAGAAAGTTGGCATGCTATCATCATTTCACCCACATAGCATGTGTTAAAAAGTTGAGAGGGCTACGACAAAACCTGCATGCAGTTCGTGTACAAAACGGACAATCTCTCTCGAAGTAGCAGGGTTTCGAACGAGAACTCATCTCTTACAAAGGGATTACATTTTTTTGAACTTATTTGAACTCCATACCTTTTGTGTGTTCAAAATGCACCATTCTAAGGCACATCACAAAATTTCAACAATTTCTGACTTCATTTGGTATATTTCGTGCATTTACTTAATTTTTTTGAGCTAGTTGACCCTGAAATTGAAAAGCACTACAAATGAACTCTGAAAATATTGAAAGTTGGCATGCTATCATCATTTCACCCATATAGCATGTGTTAAAAAGTTGAGAGGGCTACGACAAAAACTGCATGCAGTTCGTGTACAAAACGAACAATCTCTCTCGAAGTAGCAGGGTTTCGAACGAGAACTCATATCTTAGAAAGGGATTACATTTTTTTTAACTTATTTGAACTCCATACCTTTTGTGTGTTCAAAATGCACCATTCTAAGGCACATCACAAAATTTCAACAATTTCTGACTTCATTTGGTATATTTCGTGCATTTACTTATTTTTTTTGAGCTAGTTGACCCTGAAATTGAAAAGCACTACAAATGAACTCTGAAAATGTTGAAAGTTGGCATGCTATCATCATTTCACCCACATAGCATGTGTTAAAAAGTTGAGAGGGCTACGACAAAAACTGGATGCAGTTCGTGTACAAAACGGACAATCTCTCTTGAAGTAGCAGCGTTTCGAACGAGAACTCATCTCTTACAAAGGGATTTCATTTTTTTGAACTTATTTGAAATCCATACTTTTTGTGTGTTCGAAATGCACCATTCAAAGGAACATCACAAAATGTCAACAATTTCTGACTTCATTTGGTATATTTCGTGGTTTTACTTATTTTTTTTTGAGCTAGTTGACCCTGAAATTGAAAAGCACTACAAATGAACTCTGAAAATGTTGAAAGTTGGCATGCTATCATCATTTCACCCACATAGAATGTGTTAAAAAGTTGAGAGGGCTACGACAAAAACTGGATGCAGTTCGTGTACAAAACGGACAATCTATCTCGAAGTAGGAGCGTTTCGAACGAGAACTCATCTCTTACAAATGGATTTCATTTTTTTTAACTTATTTGAACTCCATACTTTTTGTGTGTTCAAAATGCACAATTCTAAGGCACATCACAAAATTTCAACAATTTCTGACTTCATTTGGTATATTTCCTGCATTTACTTATTTTTTTTGAGCTAGTTGACCCTGAAATTGAAAAGCACAACAAATGAACTCTGAAAATGTTGAAAGTTGGCATGCTATCATAATTTCACCCACATAGCATGTGTTAAAAAGTTGAGAGGGCTACGACAAAAACTGGATGCAGTTCGTGTACAAAACGGACAATCTCTCTCGAAGTAGCAGCGTTTCGAACGAGAACTCATCTCTTACAAAGGGATTTCATTTTTTTGAACTTATTTGTCACATCCCATACACATTAAGCAAGTTAGTCTTGTGCTCATGTCTTATTTGCATTGCATCTAAGAAATTTTCAACAAGAACAAAGAAAGAGGTGAAGGAAAAACTCAAACCCTAGCCACTTCTTCAAATAAAGGAAATCTCAAAACTAGTTAAAATCAATGAATCCAAAATGGCCTCAGGAAAAGTTCAAACTTTCTGATAAATCATGAAAGTAAATGAGCAATGAAGAAAACCATTTTCTTGACACTTGAAGCATTTTAAATAAATGCAAAAAGCTACTGGTTTCAAGATTTAAATTTGAAATCAGAAACTTTAAATTTCCAAAAATGTTGAAAACTTTGGAAATGGTTGGAAATATTCCAACAAATATTCTAGGGTGCTTAACATAGCCTTTACAATTTATTTGGGAGCTGAAATAATTAGTAAATCAATTTCAGTATTTAAAACAGAAACAAAAGAGAAAAAAAATGGAAAACCCTTACTTGTCGCCTAGCCGGCCCAGCCCATCTCCTCCGGTCGTCTCCCACCTCGCCAGTAGGAGCAGGAGGTGGCCGCCGCGTACTCCAGCGCGGCCACGCACCTGTGCGCCTGCGTGGCCGCCGCTTCGCGCTGGCAAGCTCGGGGATAAGCTCCCCGAGCCCGTGGCTATCCATTCCCACCGCCAGTTCCCCCCCTCCTCTCGGATCTCTCCTCCCTCCTTCTGCCGCCATTGGAGCCCGAGCAGAGCTCGAGCTCGCCGTCGTTCTAGCCTCCCCTCTTTCCTTCCGAGCCGCGCTTTAGCCCGCCGCAACCCCCTGAAGCTCCCTAGCCACGAGCCCGACGCCCAGATGCAGTGAAACGACGAGCAGCTGTCGTCTTCTTCCTCGGGTCACCGAAGATCGCCGCCGACGTTCTCCCTCTCCAGGCCGTCCCCGAGCAAACTAGCGCCACCACTGCACTCCCCGTGAGCATGCGGTCATTTCCCCTAAGATCTCCCCGTCGATCCCCTCCTCTAGACCTAGTTCCACCGGAGCCCGACAAGATCCGCCGCTGCAGCTCGTCGCCGGTAACCCTCCGGTGATCAGCTCGTCCTTCTGAGGGCACCAGCAGCTTCAGGCCATCGCGTAGATGCCGTAGGAGCTAAGTCTCGTACGCAACTCCCTCTGTATCGATGACCTCGATGACGCCCGAACCTTGGCCGCCGCCAAGCTCGTCGCCGGCGTCATCTCCGGCCAGATCAGCCCCGGCTAAGTGCAGAAATGGAACCGCGGGAGAAGTGTCGTTCTTCTGGTGCTCTCCGCGCAGCGTTTGGCCCCCTGTGCGCCGTTTCCGACGCCCCCCGACGTACTGGTGCTCGCCGGAGGATCCCCGCCGGCGAGGACGACCTGGCCGCCGGTGGATCTCAGCTGGCCTGAGCCACTGACGGGTGGGGCCAGCCTCTGGATAGTTTAGAAATAATAAAAATAAATGAGATAAATTAATAAGACACTCACATGTGGGTCCAGTAAGATTAATCAGCTAATTAAGTTTAATCTTAATCTAAAACTGACCAGAGACACTGACCAGTGGGTCCCACTGGTCAGGTTTGACTCTCAACGGCCAGTTGGACCTGCTGATGTCATGCTCATGCAGTAAAAGGATTTTCCAGTATAAGAATAATTCCAGAAATGTTTAAAAACTTCAAAAATTCATAGAAATTAATCTGTAACTCCAATGAAAAGAATTTATATATGAAAAAGTATTAGAAAAATTCAAGGAATCTGAATATGCTATTTTCAAACATGTTTGAAAAAGTTAAAGAACCCAAACATGTAGATTAATGAATAAGTCAATTCTTATAAATACTTTATAAATGGAATATGGAAAGTTTATAAATTTTCTTTTGTTTAACATGATCAAACACTGTTCTAATAACAAACCAACAACTTAACATGACATCTCATGCATGCTAACATCAAGTTGATCCGAGCATCAGGTCGAATCAATTAAAACGGTATCTGAGAATACCTTGTTCGAAGTGATATTTGAATTTGATTCAAATCAACCTCAAACCTAATACATGTTGACTATATTAGTTTATCACCTTGCATTCTCATGCCATGCTCATGCATCATCTTGTTTGCATATGATTGTTATTGATTGTTGCCATTCATTTCGTTAGGCTCCGCACCCCCGGATTCCACCGAATATCCGTCTGACGGATATTGTCCCTCCTCTGAGCAACATGGCAAGCAACCATTTTGATCATCCCGATAAATCCCATGTTCTTGCTCCTGCACTTGTATATTGCATTAGGATCAAATGCTTCAACTGTTTTTCCCACGTTAGTTGAACCCACTTCCTTTGCATGACCTATCCTTGTCGCAGTAAATAGCCGAACCTTGCAACCTAGCATACCTGGTAGTTGCTTGAGCCATGATATGCCTTATCCTGCTATGCATGCTATGCTTAGAGTTGTGTATGGTCTGTCATCTGGGAGATGAACAGAATTGTGAGAATGCATTCGGTAAGCAAAGGTTGTGTGTTGAATCTGATTTGATAAAGGTACCGGTTAAAGGTTGTGTAGGAGTACATGGCGGGTTGTTTCATTGGAACCGTCCTTAGGAACTGAGTTCCGTGTATGTAATCCAAGACTAGATACTACCACATGCTGGGCCCTGAAATATGACCCCGCTCGGCTTATTAATCGCTTAGTACTCGGTCCAGGAGTTGCAAGTAGTTTCTGGTGTTTATAGTAATGCTGGAGGCCGTGCATGCTGCTGACCTGAGAGGTGGGTCGTCATGCGGTAGGCAGTGGCACGGTGTTCCAAGTGGCACCCGGATGGTGGGCTTGGGAACCCTGCGCACATCGTTTGAGGCCGTGGCGGAAACCTCGGCCGGAGTTCCGTACGGGTTACTCTCAGATAGGCGATAAACCTGGACTAGGTACTAGTGTGGTTAACGGTCGTGGCCGACTCCCTCGCTGGGCTTCCGCTTGAAGGTTACCAAGGTGCATGACGTGTACATGGCGATAAGTGGCGAGAGCGTGTGTGTCGAAGTACACCCCTGTAGGGTTATGATCTATTCGAATAGCCGCGTCCGCGGATATGGACTACTTGGAGACATATGTTGTTCATAGATAACTTCAATGGCTACTCATAAAATTATCAAGATAAGCGTGAGTGTCGTGGACGGCATTTCCGTATGGAGACGGGATGATTCCACGATGGTGTATTGTTGTGGTGTTAGTGGACTCGTGTGCGAGAAATCAAGTTGTCAAAATAATTTAAAAATGCAAGTTGTTTAGCCACGAGTCAAATGCTGGCTTTCCGCATGACACCCCACAATACCTTCTTGATACTTTGCATGAGTAGATAGTTATCCTAAAGTCTTGCTGAGTACCTTCGTACTCATGTTTGCTTAATAAATGTTGCAGATGTTGCTAATGACCCTAATGGAGGGTTCTTCGTAGACATCAACGACGACGAGTAGCTGGTGTCCCAACTACGATCTGGCCCTACATTGGGTCTGTAGTATAGTCAGGCCATGTGCCTCCTAGTTGTACTGTCTGTACTCAGACAGTTTAAACTCTTCCGCTGGCTTGTAACTGAGTGACTGCTATTATGGGTCGTGAGACCCTTAATGTGTAATATTATGTGTGTGGCTCTTCCGAGCCTCTTAAATAAAGCTTGTATGTTTATGGTTATTATGTGATGCCATCGATGTATCTATTCATATCGGTATGCCATGCATACGTGTGTCGTATTTGATATGTATGGGGTTCGATTACCTAGTCGTGAACTTTAGTAGCACTCCTTACAAGGAAATGCCCCTTTGTGATCCAACGAGCCTTGGTAGTTCGCTACTGCTCCGGACACATTGGTTGACCGACATGTGTCCTTCTTAGCTGCTATGTCTGTCCCCTTTGGGGAAATGTCACGCGATGTAATGGAGTCCTTGTAGCTTGCTACGACTCGTCTACAATCACTGGTGACCGACACCTGCTTTGTTGGGTCATATATGCCTGTCCTTGTGCGGTACTGCCACTTTGGTTTGTGACTAGACTTGTCGATCCGGGTTCTTTGACATTGGAATGCTAGCGACACTATTGCATACGTGAGTCAAAAGACGCAAACGGTCCCGGCTAAGGTAAGGTTGCAGCCGTGGAGTTAACCGTGCGTAAGACCGCAAAGAGATGCGATGTGTTACAGGCTGGATTGCTATGACTTAGGATCGGGGTCCCGATATTATTTGAACTCCATACTTTTTGTGTGTTCAAAATGCACCATTCAAAGGAACATCACAAAATTTCAACAATTTCTGACTTCATTTGGTATATTTCGTGGTTTTACTTATTTTTTTTGAGCTAGTTGACCCTGAAATTGAAAAGCACTACAAATGAACTCTGAAAATGTTGAAAGTTGGCATGCTATCATCATTTCACCCACATAGCATGTGCTAAAAAGTTGAGAGGGCTACGACAAAAACTGGATGGAGTTCGTGTACAAAACGGACAATCTCTCTCGAAGTAGCAGCGTTTCGAACGAGAACTCATCTCCTACAAAGGGATTTCATTTTTTGAACTTATTTGAACTCCATACTTTTTGTGTGTTCAAAATGCGCAATTCTAAGGCACATCACAAAATTTCAACAATTTCTAACTTCATTTGGTATATTTCGTGCATTTACTTATTTTTTTTTAGCTAGTTGACCCTGAAATTGAAAAGCACTACAAATGAACTCGGAAAATGTTGAAAGTTGGCATGCTATCATCAATTCACCCACATCGCATGTGTTAAAAAGTTGAGAGGGATACGACAAAAATTGCATGCAGTTCTACAAAACGGACAATCTCTCTCGAAGTAGCACCGTTTCGAACGACAACTCATCTCTTACAAAGGGATTTCATTTTTTTGAACTTATTTGAACTCCATACTTTTTGTGTGTTCAAAACGCACCATTCTAAGGCATATCACAAAATTTTAACAATTTCTGACTTCATTTGGTATATTTCGTGCATTTACTTATTTATTTGAGCTAGTTGACCCTGAAATTGAAAAGCACTACAAATGAACTCTGAAAATGTTGAAAGTTGGCATGCTATCATAATTTCACCCACAAAGCATGTGTTAAAAAGTTTAGAGGGGAACGACAAAAACAGCATGCAGTTCGTGTACAAAATGGACAATCTCTCTCGAAGTAGCAGCGTTTCGAACGAGAACTCATCTCTTACAAAGGGATTTCATTTTTTTGAACTTATTTTAACTCCATACTTTTTGTTTGTTCAAAATGCACCATTCTAAGGCACATCACAAAATTTCAACAATTTCTGACTTCATTTGGTATATTTCGTGCATTTACTTATTTTTTTTAGCTAGTTGACCCTGAAATTGAAAAGCACTACAAATGAACTCTGAAAATGTTGAAAGTTGGCATGCTATCATCATTTCACCCACATAGCATGTGTTAAAAAGTTTATAGGGCTACGACAAAAACTGCATGGAGTTCATGTATAAAACGGACAATCTCTCTCGAAGTAGCAGCGTTTCGAACGAGAACTCATCTCTTACAAAGGGATTTCATTTTTTTGAACTTATTTGAACTCCATACTTTTTGTGTGTTCAAAACGCACCATTCAAAGGAACATCACAAAATTTCAACAATTTCTGACTTCATTTGGTATATTTCGTGGTTTTACTTATTTTTTTCGAGCTAGTTGACCCTGAAATTGAAAAGCACTACAAATGAACTCTGAAAATGTTGAAAGTTGGCATGCTATCATCATTTCACCCACATAGCATGTGTTAAAAAGTTGAGAGGGCTACGACAAAAACTGCATGCAGTTCGTGTACAAAACGGACAATCTCTCTCGAAGTAAGAGCGTTTCTAACGAGAACTCATCTCTTATACAGGGATTACATTTTTTTGAACTTATTTAAACTCCATTATTTTTGTATGTTCAAAATGCACCATTCTAAGGCACATCACAAAATTTCAACAATTTCTGACTTCATTTGGTATATTTCGTGCATTTACTTGTTTTTTTTTGAGCTAGTTGACCCTGAAATTGAAAATCACGACAAATGAACTCTGAAAATGTTGAAAGTTGGCATGTTATCATCATTTCACCCACATAGCATGTGTTAAAAATTTGAGAGGGCAACGACAAAAACTGCATGCAGTTCGTGTACAAAACGGACAATCTCTCTCGAAGTAGCAGCATTTCGAACGAGAACTCATCTCTTACAAAGGGATTTCATTTTTTTGAACTTATTTGAACTCCATAGTTTTTGTGTGTTCAAAATGCACCATTCTAAGGCACATCACAAAATCTCAACAATTTCTGACTTCATTTGGTATATTTCGTGCATTTACTTATTTTTTTTAGCTAGTTAACCCTGAAATAGCAAAGCACTACAAATGAACTCTGAAAATGTTGAAAGTTGGCATGCTATCATCATTTCACCCATATAGCATGTGTTAAAAAGTTGAGAGGGTTACGACAAAAACTGGATGCAGTTCGTGTACAAAACGGACAATCTCTCTCGAAGTAGCAGTGTTTCGAACGAGAACTCGTCTCTTACAAAGGGATTTCATTTTTTTGAACTTATTTGAACTCCATACTTTTTGTGTGTTCAAAACGCACCATTCTAAGGCATATCACAAAATTTCAACAATTTCTGACTTCATTTGGTATATTTCGTGCATTTACTTATTTATTTGAGCTAGTTGACCCTGAAATTGAAAAGCACTACAAATGAACTCTGAAAATGTTGAAAGTTGGCATGCTATCATAATTTCACCCACAAAGCATGTGTTAAAAAGTTGAGAGGGGAACGACAAAAACAGCATGTAGTTCGTGTACAAAATGGACAATCTCTCTCGAAGTAGCAGCGTTTCGAACGAGAACTCATCTCTTACAAAGGGATTTCATTTTTTTGAACTTATTTTAACTCCATACTTTTTGTTTGTTCAAAATGCACCATTCTAAGGCACATCACAAAATTTCAACAATTTCTGACTTCATTTGGTATATTTCGTGCATTTACTTATTTTTTTGAGCTAGTTGACCCTGAAATTGAAAAGCACTACAAATGAACTCTGAAAATGTTGAAAGTTGGCATGCTATCATCATTTCACCCACATAGCATGTGTTAAAAAGTTTATAGGGCTACGACAAAAACTGCATGGAGTTCATGTACAAAACGGACAATCTCTCTCGAAGTAGCAGCGTTTCGAACGAGAACTCATCTCTTACAAAGGGATTTCATTTTTTTGAACTTATTTGAACTCCATACTTTTTGTGTGTTCAAAATGCACCATTCAAAGGAACATCACAAAATTTCAACAATTTCTGACTTCATTTGGTATATTTCGTGGTTTTACTTATTTTTTTCGAGCTAGTTGACCCTGAAATTGAAAAGCACTACAAATGAACTCTGAAAATGTTGAAAGTTGGCATGCTATCATAATTTCACCCACATAGCATGTGTTAAAAAGTTGAGAGGGCTACGACAAAAACTGCATGCAGTTCGTGTACAAAACGGACAATCTCTCTCGAAGTAAGAGCGTTTCTAACGAGAACTCATCTCTTATAAAGGGATTACATTTTTTTGAACTTATTTAAACTCCATTATTTTTGTATGTTCAAAATGCACCATTCTAAGGCACATCACAAAATTTCAACAATTTCTGACTTCATTTGGTATATTTCGTGCATTTACTTGTTTTTTTTTGAGGTAGTTGACCCTGAAATTGAAAATCACGACAAATGAACTCTGAAAATGTTGAAAGTTGGCATGCTATCATCATTTCACCCACATAGCATGTGTTAAAAAGTCGAGAGGGTTATGACAAAAACTGGATGCAGTTCGTGTACAAAACGGACAATCTCTCTCGAAGTAGCAGTGTTTCGAACGAGAACTCATCTCTTACAAAGGGATTTCATTTTTTTGAACTTATTTGAACTCCATAGTTTTTGTGTGTTCAAAATGCACCATTCTAAGGCACATCACAAAATCTCAACAATTTCTGACTTCATTTGGTATATTTCGTGCATTTACTTATTTTTTTTGAGCTAGTTAACCCTGAAATAGAAAAGCACTACAAATGAACTCTGAAAATGTTGAAAGTTGGCATGCTATCATCATTTCACCCACATAGCATGTGTTAAAAAGTTGAGAGGGTTACGACAAAAACTGGATGCAGTTCGTGTACAAAACGGACAATCTCTCCCGAAGTAGCAGTGTTTCGAACGAGAACTCGTCTCTTACAAAGGGATTTCATTTTTTTGAACTTATTTGAACTCCATACTTTTTGTGTGTTCAAAACGCACCATTCTAAGGCATATCACAAAATTTCAACAATTTCTGACTTCATTTGGTATATTTCGTGCATTTACTTATTTATTTGAGCTAGTTGACCCTGAAATTGAAAAGCACTACAAATGAACTCTGAAAATGTTGAAAGTTGGCATGCTATCATAATTTCACCCACAAAGCATGTGTTAAAAAGTTGAGAGGGGAACGACAAAAACAGCATGCAGTTCGTGTACAAAATGGACAATCTCTCTCGAAGTAGCAGCGTTTCGAACGAGAACTCATCTCTTACAAAGGGATTTCATTTTTTTGAACTTATTTTAACTCCATACTTTTTGTTTGTTCAAAATGCACCATTCTAAGGCACATCACAAAATTTCAACAATTTCTGACTTCATTTGGTATATTTCGTGCATTTACTTATTTTTTTGAGCTAGTTGACCCTGAAATTGAAAAGCACTACAAATGAACTCTGAAAATGTGGAAAGTTGGCATGCTATCATCATTTCACCCACATAGCATGTGTTAAAAAGTTTATAGGGCTACGACAAAAACTGCATGGAGTTCATGTACAAAACGGACAATCTCTCTCGAAGTAGCAGCGTTTCGAACGAGAACTCATCTCTTACAAAGGGATTTCATTTTTTTGAACTTATTTGAACTCCATACTTTTTGTGTGTTCAAAATGCACCATTCAAAGGAACATCACAAAATTTCAACAATTTCTGACTTCATTTGGTATATTTCGTGGTTTTACTTATTTTTTTTGAGCTAGTTGACCCTGAAATTGAAAAGCACTACAAATGAACTCTCAAAATGTTGAAAGTTGGCATGCTATCATCATTTCACCCACTTAGCATGTGTTAAAAAGTTGAGAGGGCTACGACAAAAACTGCATGCAGTTCGTGTACAAAACGGACAATCTCTCTCGAAGTAAGAGCGTTTCTAACGAGAACTCATCTCTTACAAAGGGATTACATTTTTTTGAACTTATTTAAACTCAATTATTTTTGTGTGTTCAAAATGCACCATTCTAAGGCACATCACAAAATTTCAACAATTTCTGACTTCATTTGGTATATTTCGTGCATTTACTTGTTTTTTTTGAGCTAGTTGACCCTGAAATTCAAAATCACGACAAATGAACTCTGAAAATGTTGAAAGTTGGCATGTTATCATCATTTCACCCATATAGCATGTGTTAAAAAGTTGAGAGGGCAACGACAAAAACTGCATGCAGTTCGTGTACAAAACGGACAATCTCTCTCGAAGTAGCAGCATTTCGAACGAGAACTCATCTCTTACAAAGGGATTTCATTTTTTTGAACTTATTTGAACTCCATAGTTTTTGTGTGTTCAAAATGCACCATTCTAAGGCACATCACAAATTCTCAACAATTTCTGACTTCATTTGGTATATTTCGTGCATTTACTTATTTTTTTTGAGCTAGTTAACCCTGAAATAGAAAAGCACTACAAATGAACTCTGAAAATGTTGAAAGTTGGCATGCTATCATCATTTCACCCACATAGCATGTGTTAAAAAGTCGAGAGGGTTATGACAAAAACTGGATGCAGTTCGTGTACAAAACGGACAATCTCTCTCGAAGTAGCAGTGTTTCGAACGAGAACTCGTCTCTTACAAAGGGATTTCATTTTTTTGAACTTATTTGAACTCCATACTTTTTGTGTGTTCAAAATGCACCATTCTAAGGCACATCACAAAATTTCAACAATTTCTGACTTCATTTGGTATATTTCGTGCATTTACTTTTTTTTGAGCTAGTTGACCCTGAAATTGAAAAGCACTACAAATGAACTCTGAAAATGTTGAAAGTTGGCATGCTATCATCATTTCCACATAGCATGTGTTAAAAAGTTGAGAGGGCTATGACAAAACCTGCATGTAGTTCGTGTACAAAACGGACAATCTCTCTCGAAGTAGCAGGGTTTCGAAGAAGGAGAAGCGACCCCCACAACAAAAGTGGTTCCGCGGCACGCCACGTGGTTCCGCTGCACGCCACGTGGTTCCGCTGCACGCCACGTGGGACTAATGGTGTTTCATTTTTAAATGACTGTTTTAATCAAAAACATATCTGTTACAAAAGGGATTTCATTTTTTGAACTTATTGTATATATATGTGGTCGAAATGCATGATACCATGAAGTTAGAAAGGGCTAAACCATTCAAAAGTAGCAAATTAAGTTAGAAAGGGCTAAACCATTCAAATTTGGAAACTATAATGGCACAAATAGAAACTAGACATATATAAATTGGTCCAAGAAGTACATGATACTAGTCCAAACAGTACATAATAATAGCTACCATAGATATATATACAAGTCTTCGACGTTCAGAATAATACTCGACTGAATCATCTAAATCAGAATGTCCACCTTCCTCGAGGTGACGCTGGCCATAGTGGACGACTCGAATCTTGCGGTACAACTCGTATGAAACGTATGCATCTTTTGCTGCATACTCAATGTTCATATCATCAAGTGGGCCCTTCTCCCAAAGTTTGTGCTGAGACTTTGGGAAACTGGTCTTCATATCAGCATATGAATCATCGATCAAGGCAACTGCCATATGAGCCATTGAAGTCCTGTCATGTCGAAGCCTGAATATCGTTTGGAGATCAACGAGGCAACCAGCTGGTATCTCAATACCGAAGCTGTGCCTCATCTTCAGCTTGTCGTTCCTTATGTCAACGGAAGCAAAAGTGATGCCGCTGCGAAGGAAGTCCATGAGTTCTGGACAATGCTTGTCACTCCTGCAACAGAAACAAATTAAAATGGAACAAATGTTACATACTGCTGCAATAAGGAAACATGTTTCACTACAACTAAAGAGAAAATTATCTTTAGGATTCAAATATAACATATGCAATGGAACCTAGAGAGATCACTATAGCTATCCAATGGAACCTAGAGAGATCACTAGCTATATGCAATTTTCATGACTATGACATATCATATTGCTATCCAATGGAACCTAGAGAGATCACTAGGTATATTCAATTTTCATAACCTTGGATCAAAGAACACCGCATAAAATTGTATCACTACAACTATGATTTCAATGGAACATATTGAACCAATCAGATTTTTCAGATTGTGGAACACTATTCCAATCAGATTGTGTTCCCTTCAACTAATCAAAATTGTTTCACTACAACTATTTGAAGCGAACCAACTATGATTCCAATGGAACATATTAAACACTAGTTGATTCTAATATGATTTTTCAGATTATGGAACACTATTCCAATCAGATTGTGTTCCCCTTCAACTAATCAAAATTGTTTCACTACAACTATTTGAAGGGAACCAACTATGATTCCAATGGAACATATTAAACACTAGTTGATTCTAATACGATTTTTCAGATTATGGAACACTATTCCAATTAGATTGTGCTCCCCTTCAACTAATCAAAAAAATTTCACTACAACTATTTGAAGGGAACCAACTATGATTGAAACAAATAAACTTACAATGTCATTATCTTGGATCAAAGAAAGCCTCAAAACTTACCTCGCCCATTGGAAGATCAAGACATGGTGTTTGAAACATAGTTGGATGACGGCAACACCGCGTTGATCGGCCGTGTACTCCAGATCAAGCCCCAAGAACTTCTCATGATCCACTGCGTTGTCAAACCATCGTTCCTTCAACTGTTGAAGAAAAAACGGCACCTCCCTGCTCAGGTTCGTGTACACGACATGGAGCTTGGTTGTGCCATGTGCGAGCACCTCATGCAAGCTAGTTGTCATGGTGGAAGAAGAGAAGGGAAGAAGAGAGGAGAAGAACAGAGAGGGAGAGCGAGAGAGAAGAAGAAACAAAGAAATGGTGACTGTACGCTTCGGTTCGTGCTTTTCATCGCCCGAAACGACGCGGGATGCAAGCCATTTGGGTCTTTAGTCCCGGGTTGAGCCACCAACCGGGACTAAAGAGGTATACCAACGGTCGCCACCACTACGGCAGGCCACGTGTTAGTCCTTTAGTCCCGGGTTGAGCCACCAACCGGGACTAAAGGGGGATACGAACGGTTGCCACCACCACTGCCCACCGCGTAGCCCTTTAGTCCCGGTTTGGGACACGAACCCGGACTAAAGGCTCCTTACGGGCCGGGACTAAAGCCTCGAGGGAGGCATTGAGAATTGGGGCGACGTGGCCGGGCCTTTAGTCCCGGCCCAGAGGCAGGCCAGGACTAAATGGTCCCAGCCAAAGGCCCGTTTTCCACTAGTGAATGTCATACAAGTTATGAGCTGTAGCTAAAGTTTGTCAAATAAAAGATGATTCTTGTGAATTATGATTAAATTGTTGATCACTAAATTCTTCGGTATTTTGTTTAAAAGTTGATCACACGGATACCGACTAGATTGTATGTTGTTGCAAATCACTGCAAGAACTACTACTCCCTCCGTCCCAAAATAAGTGACTCAAAAATGACTCGGTTTTATACTAACTTTAGTACAAAGTTAAGTCACTTTTGAGTCACTTATTTTGGGACGGAGGTAGTACATTTCTAGTAACCAAAACAATGAGGTTAAAGTATCCGATAAAACTCCTCAACATATTATCTCTGTATTTATTATCATAATTAAACGTATAATTTTGTGTACTCTAGCCCATGGCATAGTAGTTGCAAGGAGGTTGTTCATGCGAGAACAATAGTTGTTCAACGTTATGAACAAAAGACCATACTTCTATTATGTATAGGATGTGTGTTATGAATATTTATGATAAAACTGGACATCAATAACACTAACGTTAAATGTCATAAGACTAAAAGAATACCACATATGTGTGGCACTGTATTTAGTCACATTAGGCATAACCGCACAGAGAAATTCCATAGTGATGGATTCTGAATTATCTGACACTTGCAATGATCATCGAAATAGTGAAGTAAACTCAAATACCGCTCATAGGCCATAACGAACTAGCAACAAAATTGGAGACATACATATTGATATGGGTACTCCAATAAGTAGCCTCCGAATGCCCACACGGATTGCTTCATTACCAATCTAATTAAAGTGGCGTTTGATGACAAGATACTTTTTTGAAATCTTTATTACCATAGTTTGGAATTTGGAAGGAGCGAAATAATTTCACTCTTGAGGTCACTTGTTGCAGCTTGTAGAGTAGTACATCACTAGCAAAAACAACTAGTCAACTGGGCAATTGTTTCAGAAAACTGCCTCGTCTATGCCTCCGCCTCGGCCTCGGCCCCGACGACCTTAGACCGCCGGCCTGCTGCACCTCCGCCGCCCCTCCGCCGCCGGCCTGCGCCCCGCCCACGGCCGTGCCGCCCCTGCTCACGGCCCCGCCGGCCTGCTCGCCATGCTCCGCCGTCGGGGTTGCTCCGCAACTGAGCCTGCAACATTTCTGCAACGGGTCGTTGTTTCTGTAACTCATCCGTTGTTTCAGGAGTTGCGTAAATTATTTTCTGTAACGTGACTGTTGTTTCAGGAATTTTTTTGCAACACGATACTATTATTTCTGCAACTCGACCTCTGATTCAGGAACTATTGGATACGGGGCGTAGATCGGACGGCTGCACCGATACATCCAACGTCCGTTGAGGTGGTGACCGGTGGACGAGTAGGAGCTGCAAAAAAATAATCTTATACGACCCTGGTCCTAACGACCCGAACGTGAGACCCACTCCAGCTCCTGACACCTGGATGAACGAATCTTTTCTTTGTTCTCTTGTGCCTATCAATGCAATGATACACATTTTGCGTATTCCTGAAAAAAAAGGCAATCCCGTTTACCAAATCCACAGTCCGTCGGCCGTCATGGTAACTCTTCCTGCTTGCTCTATCACGGAAGCAAGGATGAACGGAAAAGGTGGTCTGAAGATAGCTCCAACGGAGGAGAGCACAACGTACGGACAGCTATGATGTTTGCATGTGGCAAGCTGTTTCCATGTAATTAAGTCACAAAAGGTAATTGATTCTCAAATTTTTATCCAGAAACATATTAATCATCCATTATATTTAGCTGGCTCCAGGAGAACGAACCTTCAACTCGTTCAACCACGAAAAGGTAAATTTCTAGATGCAAAAAGTAGCATGAAACCAAAGGCCCTCACAGTAGATCTCCCAACAGGCCAACACACGAGACAAAAGTTCATGAGGCCCTAACAGCAATCAAGCAACTATCGGGCATTTAGCAGTCCAAGGATGCCTCACAAAACACGATTGTGACACAAAATAATAGGTGTAACTTCAGATTTATGACGAATCGAACAACAGAGATCAAGGAAACAACCTTGAGAAGACATCAATAGAATAACAATATTCAATAACAACATTACAATTAAAAACAAGACTTGGCTCATACAGCATGATGAATACATCGACGCACATAAACAAAAAATACAACACTTTCAGGAAATTAACTGGATGACTAATCAGAACCACACCCGAAGTACTAAAGAAAATCCAAGATCAGATCAATCGCACGATAGCTGGCCATTCCCAGCGGCTAGAAATCCTCATCCCTCCCAGCTTACATTGAAGGGAAATGACTCAAACTGAACACCAGATCGGAGGACTGCATCTACATCATCATATCACCGCCGGAGAAGCCGGCGCCGTCGTGGCTGGCGTTGCCACCGTACACCTGGGTACCGACGTCCCCTCCGGAGCTCACCATGTTAAGATAGCCGTCCTGATGCTGCGGTGACGCCAGATAGTACGACGGAGACCCCATGTCCATGCTGCCGGTGCTGATGCATGGAGCTGGCGGCGGCGCCTGGACTTGGATTTTTGCCATGCGTTCGCCGAGGCTCTTGAGAAGCTCTTCCACCTTCCAACCAACGCGGGCGAGCTCCTCAACGCTGAGGTCAACGAGGCCTGGGTGGTTGCCGTGCATGATGTTGTAAAGGAGGTACCTGATCTCGCTGTCCTGGCACTCGCGGCGAGCCTTGTCGACCTTGTCGTGGAGCTTGGCGATACGCTTGGTGAGGAAGGCCTCCTGGTCCATCGTCTTCTTGCAACGCCCTAGGTCCGGCATGCTCTTGTATTCATTCAGTATAACCACCGCCTTATCGTGGGAAGGGAACACCTTAGGCTCCGCCTCGCCCTCGCCGTACACCACCACGCAGGTCTTGACGCCACACATGGTGGCGAGCTCAGCTGCCTTCTTCATCAGCCCATTGAGACGCTTCCTGAAACTAGCGCGCCGGGTCGAGTTGTTGTGGATGTAGTTGAGGGTCACCTTCTTCCAAGGGGTAAAACTAGCCAAGAAAAGGAAGGTTGGTGGTTTAGGCAGGGAGGAGGGGTGGATTTATAGTGGATGAATCAACCAAGGATTAATTACATGATATGGTGACAAATTTGAAGAATATTGCATAAGATTTACTGCCTTAATTGTGTTCATATGTAATTTTGGCACCCATTTAACTTTCCTTTTTATTACAATCTAAATTTGGTCTTCATTTAAACCTTCTAAATTTACACGCGTGCGACCGTTGGCCTCTTGAATCGTGCGAGTGCCACAAATTGTACGTGCACAAATGATTTCTAGGCGACGTCACGTTCGCTCTTCGATAAAAGGCATTTTATTACCTAAAACATTTAAGCATTACACCCGGAATCTGGATAACTGAGATGCACACAACCATATGCAAATTCAAGTTTCAAAATAAACAAAAAGGCAAAATACACTTAATTTATTGTAGTTTGTATAATGCCTAAGACATAGGAGGACCAATCAAAGATGATGTTGCTATCCATGTCGGCTAAAAGAATCCCTCACCGTGGCCTCCAATGATGTACACACCTCCGTAAACAGGTCTCGGTACTCCACACGTAGTAAAAACGACCATAAACGGAGCGTACCGTACATCTGTAGATATAAGAGAAGTACTTTTATCATTAAAATCTTATCATTTCTACATAGTCAAAGCGACCAAATAACAGCAAGCGCTCCCATCCTGATAAGAATTCTAAACTTGTAGTCTATACAATGTAATCAGTTGCCGAATATATTAGCAACACTGCATGAAGGATACAAGCCAGAAGCTACATGGATGACTTTTTTTTGAGAAACCAGCAGGAGCTTTGCCTTTGCATTAAGAAGAAGAGAGTTGACAGCTTATAAGGAAAACTGGTCGAAAACCTATACATCGAAACACACGAGCCAACAACCCTGCCGCCCACGCGACCAGATTCAACACTCCACAACACAAAGGTGCTCTTAGCTACTTGGATGACTGACCATATAGAACGAGCCAATTTGCGTTGAAAAAACAAGTGTTTTATCGTCTCGTCGTGATGACAAAACACACATTGCATACTTCCATGTCAATTCTTCTTAATAAAATTATCTTTGGTAAGTATGATTCCTCGCCGAAGATACAACGCAAATATTTTGTTCTTCAGTGGTATCTTCATCTTCCAAATCTTCTTGTTTTTATTAACTCGTACTTCTGACTGGATCAGAGCACTATACATAGAGTCTGCCGTGAATTTAGTATTCACATGTAAACTCCAACGAAATTTATTGGTTCCTTGTGATAGTTGTACCGTGGATAATCTCAATAATAAAGAGTTCCATGATTCAAGTCTAGTAGCAATTAAATCTTTTCTGACCGTCACATCCGGCAGAAATGAATTCAAAACCATGACGATAGTATCACTTTTATGACGTAAATACGCTCATAAAAGATTTACACGCGACATCACGGTTCGCTCTTGAATGCTTATGTGCGACACACTTCATTTCACTGAGCTCGTCAAGCCGTTCAAATGAATTGAGCGAGTACATGACTCCGTTGCTCCTATCCAACAAGTCAAAGAAAGACATTATTAATCAGATGTAACACACGTTCTACTAAACTAAAAAGGACAACATCTATGTCCAAAGATAGGGTCGATAGCCATAAATAGTGATTACTTATCATGACCGGATCAATTGCACCAACGGATTTTTCATTGGTACACTACGCACAACTTATACATCAAAGTGATGACGTGTTGTGGTAATCTTTGCTGACCTAGCATATGTCGGGAGGAGCCGACTTGCTCAATATACCACAACCTTTGAGTTGTAGGAGAACATATGACCACCTTCCAAACAAAAAGCATTGTTTTTTTTTCTTCGGTAGGCCGGTGCCTATGCATTGAACATAAAACCTCGAATGACTTGAGAGTTGTACCTTTATGTTGAAGGAGCCCCATTCAGCTTTCCCCTATTAAAATAGACTGCGGTAATTGTTAGATTGTTGTCAAGTTGTATTCGGATTGGCCCAATGGAGAGAACTCAAGGAAGGAGGACATGAACCCAGTATCCATCACATGATAGGAGGCTCAGATGCACAAAACCTATTGTGATGGCCAACAACTTTCCACTAGTCTTCCTGGCCTTCCAGAAGATGTAACCTACTTTTGCTTTTGTCATTTTCTCCCTCGCATCAAAGGCGGCATCGTACAACTAGGTGAGGTCGTTCAGAATCCTAGGGGAAGCGATGGAAGCATCACTCACATGATCTCTACTATGGCACTTTGATAGCGATGGGAGCCTCTACCCCATTACGGAGGACCTGGGAGCATGACGACTCAACCCCAAGCTCGGTATGAATGAGTTCTTTCTATAATTATGTGGTTGTTAGATGGTGAGATAACCTGAGATCATCCTCCTATACACCGACACCGGCAACTTCCAAGAGTTGGGCTTATACTTGGAAGGTACTCAACTCATCATGAAGATGGAGGGTCTCCATTCCCAAGTCTACCACCCATCCTGGATTGAGTTTGGACGTGATTGAGCACTTTGCAACGGCGGAGGTGGGCTCCATTTATGAGCACCTCCAAAGTTACTATTGGTCAGGATGCTACACCCCTACCCTGTGCGCCCTCCCCAAGGACTTGGAAGCGTCAATACTTGCTAGGGTTCCCAGGGTACCTGGATTCGATGGTGAAGCTCCTCTGACTATGCCATGTCCTATAGATTGAGGCCGCCCAACTGGTGTTCAACATCGCCACATTTAATTGTTATATGGTGATAGATTGAAAGAATATTGCGTAAGATTTACCATTTTAATAGTGCCCATATGTAATTTTGGCACCCTTTTAAACCTTCCTTTTATGAGTCCGTATAGCTTGCATCCATTTAAGCCTTTTAAATTTACGCGCATGGACATTTGGCCCTTTATACCATGGGAGCGCGGAAAATCATATGCACGCAAACAGTTTTCGCATGACGTAACAGTTTATGCTGAAACGCTTCTTGTGTGGCGCACGTCATCTTGCGGAGCTCATCAAGTCGTGAAAAATGAATGGACTGAGACTAACCCCTTTTGTTCACATGAAATAAGCCAAAGAAAGTCATTATTAACAGGCAACCCAAAATGTCATCAACGATGTTTGTATCATATGCCCATTTACGAGAGAAAATGCTAACTTATATGGGCAAAAATATAGTCCATTAGTAGCAATTCCTTACTGCTAGCAGGTCAAGTGCACCAACCGACCCTTCATTGATATAATATGCACAACTTACATGCCAAAGTCGTGATCCTCGCTAGTTATTTTCATCCCATCTTGCAACCTTTTAGGCTAGTCCCGGGCTCCTAGCCTAGTGCCACTACATACTGCATACAGAAAATATAAGACCTCTCATACCTCTTCCTATATGATGCCCTTGAGGCCTCTCTCACTCTCTCGATACCACAGTCAGACTTTCCTATACCCCATTGTACATCAACCATCACAACATCCCCTCTACCGGAGCCCCACCGCCCATATATCAGTGGAAGTGACCATAGGTCATGGATCCATACGGGGGGATGGTACCTACCCCTCGAGCACCAACCATTCCTCTTTTTCTCCCATTGTCCACTATTGGCAAGCTCGGTGGCGGTTTGGGTTGATGCGAAGAATGGAGGGAGTCTTAGGTGACCAATAGCTTCCAATGGGAGCACTTGCAACGATGTGCAATTTTTTTTACTTCTGTTGCAATGACGTGTAGAGGAACCTCCTGATGACTATATCCCATGATTGATGCCTCCCGACAACTGACATTGCCTCATGTGGCCTCCCAGTAACATACATGCCTCCTGCAACATACATGTACTAGATTCTCGTGCCTCCATGGTGGCAGCGAGGCGATCGGTAATATCGAGCACTTATGAGAACAATAGGTCATGGAGCTCCACCTACCCGACGACATCACATCACTGAATGGGAAAAGTTACGACCATTCATTGGTATAGCACACACACCATTAACGGAGCAAAAGCGGCGGTACTCAAAGGTGATTCCCAACATAGATAATGAGTATAAAAAGAAGATTCTAGTACCAACCATACAAAATCCACCCTCTAATCCTCCACCCTCTCCCAAACTGGTCACACCGCATCACCGCCCCCCCAAAGGCACATACACATTGTCCCTCTCCCGTCCACCGGAACCCCCTTTGCCTCCTCCACTAGAGCACCGAGCTTATCTGCCACAGAGCCCCTCAACCACTCTCTCAAATGAGGGGGGGCTCACCTCGCATATCTAGGAGGCTTTGACCTCCTAACCCACTCGAGTGTCGCACTCATTTCATCCTCCCTCCTCAACCCGTGGATAGCTCGGTGGTGGTTCGATTTGGAGTAGTGTGCTACCGGGCAGTAACACATGTTGCTACGGCTCATTCCAGAACAAGCACATTGTGTCTAAAGTTTTGCAATTTTTTCCTTATATGTGAATTGAATGTGGTTCCATATATCCACATCGTGTAAGAAGTGCATATGATTCCTCCATCCCTCATGCAACTCTTTCTCCGCTTTTGGCCCCATCACACGGTATAACTACACGGGTGGAGATTTAGTAAAAAATCCCCTAATGACATATTGAGGTATGTTCCCTTATATACTTAGAGCCACAATAAATGTAGCTAGCCTCACCTCCTCAAGTAATAGAAAGGCAAGAACCAATCAATAGAGTCAGCTCACATGTCTCAAATGTATCTATAATTTTGGTTATATTTACGCTACGTGTATGGCATTATTAAATACTTTGGACACCTCTTATACAATTTTATTGGACTAACCTTTAATTTGATGTCGAGTGCGAGTTATTTTTGGCTTGTTTTTGGACTTTGCGGAAAAACTATTTTCTAGGACCAAAACGAAATACGTCACGAAGTTTGAAGACTAGAGGGATACCATGATCGAGAGGGCCGGTAGATGGGAGTTCCTAGGGTCCCACGTGGTGCACCCATACGGCCTAGGGCTGGCCATGTGGTGGGGCCATGGTCTCCCCATAGGTATACGCTCTGCTGCCACTTGGTTCTTGTGCCCTTATATATACCTAGAATACCCGTGACCATATGTGAGTAGTCCTTCTTGTACTAGGGGTCCATAATAGTAGCTATGCGACATCTTCTCTCTCTTGTTCTTCAATATAAATATCACATGATGCCCTACATGATTATGTTCAGTCTACCATAATTGTTGGTGTGATTGTTGCGTTGAACACTTTATGATTAGATTAAAAAAATAGATTTATATTTTGTTTCCTTTGGTTCTTAGTAACATGATTTATATACTTATATGTTCTCTGATCTATTACTCTTTTAGTTTCCATGGTTGGATGAATGATCTCCAATAAGGAGTGGCATTTGTTAGTTGGGTTTAACCTTGTGAGTAATCTATCTCAATGACAGAAAGCAAAATGGCTTTTCTTGTGTTATTGCCACTAAGTATAAGGATGTAGTTGCCTAGTTGTATCGGTGATGAACCTGATGTAAACACAATACTCTATTGAGATATGCATGTTGTATAGCGATCTCTAGCGACATAGTAGCTATAGATGTACTTTGATATAGGTTTGTCAATACAAGGATGTAATGCCTATATACAATAGTGACATCTATGATTGATCATAAACACGAAAAAATTATTGGTACAAAATTGTAACTCGTTTACAATACTAATGATTTTTTGAAGAGATGCTACGAGTGAAATTATAGATCCCTAGTCCTTTGTTACTCATAATTACAACCTTGGTCACTCTATTTTCTATTCTTTTACAGTCTACAGTTTTTACTTTGAGCCCTTACTAAAATCGTTAGCCACACAAAGCATTAATCCTTGTAACAAGAAATTCTTGTAGGACTCGAAATCTTGCTAGTCAATGTTTGGGTATGAGAAATTTTCTAGTTCCATGCCACTACTGATCATATACTATTTGAATAAATCCATGGATTGATACCTTGGTTCTCATCCGAGAGAAACTTGCTTCTTACTACAAACCATTGCATTTCAGGGCCCAACATATATGCATCCAACATACACCGCATTAGTCAGGGATATATCCAAGCAATCGTGTGATAAGATGATGCTACCTAAATCAAAATGTACTATAAGGAATTAAGGACCTACCATGTATGAGAGGGACAAGTAGCGCATGAGAAAGCATGGGGATGGCAATCAACATAAAATAAAGGAAACTATCGTTTTGTCACGATATTGCAGGACTTTGAGGCCACCATAATGATGTCTCGGGACATTGATGAAATACAAGATGACACATCATAATTTAATTTATAATCATACAAAGTTGTCGCACCACCTCAGTTTTAATTAGTTTAGGGCCAGTTAGTTTAAGATTAAAATATAATATACAGTCTTAGAGTCCACAGTTAGAGAGGAAATTCCGTGATGGACTCGAACCCTCTCCTTGGGCTTTCCAAACTCCCTTGTCCTCCTTAAATACCCTCTTAGGGCATCGAATTAGGGTTAGGATTTTCTTTAATTTTAGAGATTACTACGCATAGACATAAGCATGAATGTCGATGGGGCCTCCTACACTATGAATCATAAAAATCCAAATTCGTTAATTGATTACTTCATGTTATGTCCGCAACTCAGATTGCATACCTTAAATCCTACCTATTATTGAATTCCATGCAGGGACATCTTCATGCCTAGGTTGCCCGTATTTCCAACACCATCAATAACCATAAAGGATTTTTTTAGCGATTGCTAAGATGCATCATCTAGTGTTTGATGTAGTCATATAGTCAAAGTCTCCTTCCACAAAAACTGATATCACCATTTGATAAGAAGATGAGAACACCCCTTGTACCTACCAAGAGGATCTAGGATCTAGATCAAGACACCCTTGTACTTATCAAGAGGATCTAGGAGCTCGGTCAAGATACCCTTGTACCTATCAAGCTCCGAATCCAGTTAACAAATCTCAACATTATCATGATCCCCACAAGTGTGTGAAACATGCCCTCTCACCCGTCACCACTTCCTCTGAAAAGGTGACAAAACAAAGCCAAAAGTTATCTATGTGACCATGGCAACTGAGATTAACCCTAAACGACAAATTATTTTGGCCAAATTCTGAAGTATTTCCCTATTTTGTTAAATAACAAATCCTTATGTTTTTGATAAATAATAAACTTGCTATAACACAAAGTTAATAAAAAAATATTACTCTTCTAATATTATAATACCACATTTGTGTTCTCTCTTGTTGTACAAGCAATACCTTACAATGATGATCAATGGACTTTACTCAATTTCAAATCAATGAACACATTGTTCATGCTTGAACATGACAAAAACTCTATATGAATGAATATGGTAGTGTACTATGTAATTACAAGAGCTTGTGTAGTTCATGAAAATGATGGACTATGGCCAAGTGTGCCATTTATTATGAAGCTAGCTTTAATGATCATCTAAAGCATATGAAAATAAAAATCACATTCTAGTAATGTAATACAAATAAATGATAGTATTTCATGGAGGCATCCCCGAAATGACTATGGAACTGTCATAATAGGTAGGTATGATGGTTGTTTTGAGGCGATGTTAGTATTATGTGTAGGATGACAAGAGGAATTCGTCTAATGGAGGTAGTAGGAATCAACAATCATACCAAAGATGAAATGTTATATGATGTCATATTGATATACTCAGGAAGAATGGGAATGCATTGGGCATCCCGAGGCTTAGACTATTGAGGCTTCATGGTAATAAGTTTGTGGTGTCAAGAACATCCCGAAACTTTATTCTCGTTCTCTCCTTGACTTTTCCACCATTAGCGTTCACTCTCATAAATCCAAAAACTTTCATCCAAAACCAAACTAAAACGACTTCTCCAATAGGTTAGTCCATAAATAATTTCTAAGAGTTGTACTTCTTGTAAATGAATCAGGAAAATTTCAGTTCTGAATAGCTACAGTAGAAAACTCAATAGAAGGAGTTCCCATGATCTAGGAGAATACTAAAACAATGCATATAAATATATAACAAAATAAATACAAGAATCTATCCGAATATAGAAGAATGTAATGATGCAATTATTAACAAAAACCAGTTACTCAATAAATCCAAAAAACATAGCAAAAATAGAGAGTCCATAACGTTTATTGTATGAAGATTTCATGAATTTATTATACCCTACTTGGAGGACAATCATGGTCATCGGCTCATTGTAGCTTTTACTATAATAGTTGTTTAATATATGCTCAATTTTGAAGAAAGAAAAATAGATTTATCAAACAGACAATAAAAATCGTCTTACTTGTAATGATCTTTGTGAAGTGCTATCGATCTGAAGAAGATGAAAATATTCACAAAACAAATTTCACAAGTGTGTTGCATAGCACATGTAGAGAAACTCCAGCCGGGTGACCCATTTTGTCTGCACATATTTTTTTGGATCATCGCGGACAAAAAAGATGACTCAACGCAGAGACCCATTTCCATTTTGTGTCTGTTTTGTGTCCCTACAGATCCATTTCCATTTCAAATTAGATCGCACATGTAAATGAGTGGAGAAGCTTGAGATTAGATGGAGACGACACTTAATTTAAAAGACCCGCCACAGTATAGAGTATAACAAGCTTGCAAATGTTATGATACTATTTCTGTTTTACACTTGCTAAAAAACTACTAAGCCTGAAACTACCTATTATAAAACTTGTCAACTTTGCACGATGTTTGCAACTAATTCATTGCTCATATGCATATGATTTCATTAAGTATGAAAAACAGCTTATCTCATGGTTGTATATTGCATTGATGACTCCCATTAACCTGTTGCTCCTATGTTTATGCCATGCTGAATAGTTCCCTGTATAATTGTCATTGATTTTTAATCTTAGAATCATCAACACAGGAAATGTCATGGTCCAACGACGAGGGGACGATGCCTGAGTGCCATTTGTGCTGGGATGACATGGGTATATGCGGCCATTATCCTCACCTAGACAATCGTACGTCCTTCACCATCAAGCTATATGATGACCTTGATATTATTACGATATGTAAAGACGACATGTATTTTTTGTTAATGAAGTATGACATGTGATTTTGTTTGCTTTAGTTAACCTTTAATTTTTTTTATACAATTCGACTAGTGTGTTTCCTGTCATGCAAGATTCCATGTCTTGGAGAAGTTCCATTTAAAAGAGAAGGATAGTACAGATCCTAAGATAGCACATCTAAGAACGGAGCATTACAATTTTGTTGTTGAGGTAAAAAATGAAGAAGATCACACATACTTTGGTTGTTCTTATTGGAGAGCATATGGGTTGGATGAGGACATGCACATTACCTTCGATCTTAGTAATGACGATGTTCGTGATAATAATATAGAACTTTTGGTGCATGCGGATGACTTGATTCCATTTCTACCTCCAAGTGAGTTTGTCAACAGTTTTGTTCGGTAATGTATATTGATTGTTGAAAAGTATTTCGTACTCATCCCAACTAAACATCTTTATTTTTAATTACTAGCTTATTTCTCTCCTACAAAAACTACACGGCAGCTAATCGATTGGACCTACTACAGTTATGGCTCCGAGCTTACTTGGTTGGAAACAAATCGTGTGATCTCATTTATTCATGATGTTCAGCATGATGCCTAATATTACATGACTCGCAACATTTATCATGGATATGTGCCACTAGTGCACCAGTTGAACCCTTATAAAATCACTTCAAGCAACTTTGTAAGAATTTTTTTACCATTGGGGCACCAGTCCATCTTTTTCATTCATTGTTCTTAAGCAAAACTAGTTTTCTAACTATGTTATTATTACTTATGTTCTTCAACAGGTACTCCCACCACAGACCCTGCCTAAATGGATGTTTATCAATGGTGATTTTCATATGGTTAGGTTACGCCCACTTTGGATGGGTTACCTTGGTAAATACATAATATCTCGAAGTGAAGATACCCTGAAAATCAAAGGATGGAGGAAGGAAATAAAAGCCTGAGTTAGAGATAGGTTGATATGTATTACTCAATGGGGAGATGCAGGAGTTTACCTTTTTATGCTATTTTACCTTGTAAAGAGCAGTAGTTAGTGTTTCTAACTTGTAAAAACTTGGTCACTTGCTAGTATAATAACAACTAGAATGATCAGGACTTCATCTTTTTCATGCTATTTTACCTACAATGATGAAGAGTTGTTTAACTAGCTAGTATATGATAACAACTAGAATGATGAGGAGTTGATTAAGATGATGATGAATTGTTATATGACATATATTTGATCAAGCACACAGCAAGAGGTCACTTCTCTATATTCATGACGATGTTTTTTAACAGTTCCTTCATTGCTATTAGTAGCTAGCGTGGAGTTGAATGGAAAACATAAAATGAAAATAAAAACCACAAATTAAAACGAATTGAATGGTAAACAAAACAAGAAAAGATAAAAACAAAATCAAACCCCTAAACCCTCCAAAACCCCTCCTCTCTCAAAAATACCCTAAACCCCAACGCTCCTTTTAGTCCCGGTTGGTGTTACCATCTCGGACTAAAGGTCCTCCTACCTGAGCGCTACACAGTGGCCACATGGACTGGGACAAAAAGGAAGGCCTTTAGTCCCGATTGCATAACCGGGATTAAAGGTCCTTACGAACCGGGACTAAAGCCATGTTTTCTACTAGTGCATATATCCTTCATTCCATAAAAAGGACCCGTCTCGGAAAAAATAGCACGCGCCCAGCGGGTTTCGAACTCACGATGATGCTGGCGAAGCACGCGCTCGCTACCGCTGTCTTTTGTTTGAATTTCCTCCGTAGTTTGTTTTATACTTTTCGTTTGTCTGCTTTTAATAAAAAAATAAACACGCGTGACGTCCGGGGTCCGATCCCCTGCCGGGAGAACTTTCCCGCAACCTCGCTACCGCTGCGTTACCCATTGTTTGGTTGACACGCCACACATACCTATCTTTATAATATCGTTCCGCTTTTAATTAAATTAAATGCGCGCGACGGCCGGTACTCTATCCCGCGCGCAACAGATAATATCACGCACTCGCTACCGCCAGGGCATTGAATCTTTCATGTAAATTTTTTAATATACAACTAGCACAAACGCCCATGCGTTACAATGGGAAATATATCGATTGCTATGAACAATGGTTGACCATGTCCATGAACTATTGCTACCTCTTGAGCTTGCGTTGGTTTTTCCCTTAAAGAGGAAAGGGTGATGCAGCACAGTAGCAATAAGTATTTCCCTCAGTTTGAGAACCAAGGTATCAATCCAGTAGGAGTATCAAGATGAGGCACCAATGTACCTGCGCAAAAACAAACAAACTTACACCCAACGCTATAAAGGGGTTGTCAATCCCTTCACGATTATTTGCAAGGTGAGATATGAAAGGTGAAAAGTGCAACAAAGTAATTTTGTGGATCTGATATGATGTGAAGTAGACCCGGGGGCCATAATGTTCACTAGAGGCTTCTCTCATGATAGCAAGTATTATGATGGGTGGACGAATTACTGTCGAGCAATTGATAGAATCGCGCAAAGTCATGATGATATCTAAGGCAATGATCATACATATAGGCATCACGTCCGAGACAAGTAGACCGATACTTTCTGCATCTACTACTATTACTCCACACATCGACCGCTATCCAGCATGCATCTAGTGTATTGAGTTCATAACAAACAGAGTAACGCCTTAAGCAAGATGACATGATGTACAGGGATAAATTCATGCAATATGATATAAACCCCATCTTTTTACTCTTGATGGCAACAACACGATCCGTGCCTCGCTACCCCTTATGTCACTAGGTGAGGACATCGCACGGTATGAACCCAAAACCAAGCACTTCTCCCATTGCAAGTATTATAGATCAAGTTGGCCAAACGAAACCCACAACTCAAAGAGAATTACAAGAATACAAATTCATGCATATAAGAGATCAGAGGAGACTCAAATAATATTCATAGATAATCTGATCATAAATCCACAATTCATCGGATCTCGACAAACACACCGCAAAAGAAAGTTACATCGGATAGATCTCCATGAAGGTCATGGAGAACTTTGTATTGAAGATCCAAGAGAGAGAAGAAGCCATCTAGCTATTAGCTATGGACCCAAAGGTCTGTGGTGAACTACTCACGCATCATCGGAGAGGCAATGGTGCTGATGAAGAAGCCCTCCGTGTCCGAATCCCCCTCCGGCAGGGCACCAGAACGGTCCCCAGATGGGATCTTGCGCGGACAGAAGCTTGCGACGGCGGAAAAGTATTTTCGTGGCTCTCCCTAGTGGTTTTGGATTTTTAGGGAATTTATAGGCGAAAGAGGTAGGGCAAAGGAGCCACATGGGGCCCACAAGCCTGCCAGGCGTGCCCCCCCAGGCTGTGGCCAGGGGCTTGTGATCTCCCCCGAGGTCTTCTGCCTTGGTTCTCAAGTCCCCTGCGTATCTTCTGTTATGGAAAAAATCATCCCACGGGTTTTATTCCGTTTGGACTCCGTTTAATATTCTTCTGTGGAAAAGGTCAAAAACACGGAAAATACAGAAACTGGCACTTGGCACTGAGTTAGTAGGTTAGTCCCAAAAACTATATAAAATAGCATATTCATGCATACAAAACATCCAAAGTTGACAAGATAATAGCATGGAACCATCAAAAATTATAGATACGTTGGAGACGTATCAAGCATCCCCAAGCTTAACTCCTGCTCGTCCTCGAGTAGGGAAGTGATAAAGACTGAATTTTTGATGTGGAATGCTACCTAACATATTTCTGCTTTGTAACTTCTTTCTTGTGGCATGAATGTTCAGATCCGTAAGATTCAAAAGAATAGTTTACTATTGACATGAAAAAAATAGTACTTCAAGCATACTAGCAAAGTGATCATGAACTTTTGAAATAACAAGGCCAAAGAAAGTTGTCCCTACAAAATCATATAGTCTGGCTATGCTCCATCATCCCCACACAATGAATTTAAATCATGCACAACCCCGGTATTGGCCAAGTAATTGTTTTTGCACTCTTACTTTCTCAAACTTTTTCAACTCTCACACAATACATGAGCGTGAGCCATGGATATAACACTATAGGTGGAATAGAGTGTGGTGGAGGTTGTGAGGCAAAAAGGAGGAGATGGTCACATTGACTTGGCGTATCAATGGGCTATGGATATGCCCATCAATAGATATCAATGTGAATGAGTAAGGATTGCCATGCAACGGATGCACTAGAGCTATAAGTGTGTGAAAGCTCAAAAGGAAAACTAGTGGGTGTGCACCCAACTTGCTTGCTCACGAAGACCTAGGGCAATTTTGAGGAAGCCCATCATTGGATTATACAAGCCAAGTTATATAATGAAAATTCCCACTAGTATATGGAGTGACAAGACAAGAGACTCTCTATCATGAAGAACATGGTGCTATTTTGAAGCACAAGTGTGGAAAAAGATAGTAGCATTGTCCCTTCTCTCTTTTTCTCTCATTTTTTTGTTTGGGCTCTTTGGCCTCTCTTTTTTCATTTTTTGGTGGGCATCTTTGGCCTTTTTTTTATTTCCTCACATGGGACAATGCTTTAATAATGATGATCATCACACTTTTATTTACTTACAACTCAATACTTAGAACAATGATGACTCTATATGAAATGCCTCCGGCAGTGTACCGGGATGTGATACAATCTAGCTTAGCGTATGACGTTGAAACATTTCGCTGGCTATCTTACGATCATGCAATGGCAATATGAAAGTGACGGCACATGCCATGAGACAGAACGGTGGAAGTTACATGGCAATATATCTCGGAATGGCTATGAAAATGCCATAATAGGTAGGTAAGGTGGCTGTTTTGAGGAAGGTATATGGTGGGTCTGTGCACTTGTGAAAGTTACACGGTACTAGAGAGGCTAGCAATGGTGGAAGTGTTGGAATTATGCCCTAGAGGCAATGATAAATATAGTTATTATTATAATTCCTGTATCAAGATAATTGTTTATTGTCCATGCTATAATTGTATTGAATGAAGACTCATTTACATGTGTGGATACATAGACAAAACACCGTCCCTAGCATGCCTCTAGTTGGCTAGCCAGTTGATCGATGATGGTCAGTGTCTTCTGATTATGAACAAGGTGTTGTTGCTTGATAACTGGATCACGTCATTAGGAGAATCACGTGATGGACTAGACCCAAACTAATAGACGTAGCATGTTGATCGTGTCATTTTGTTGCTACTGTTTTCTGCGTGTCAAGTATTTATTCCTATGACCATGAGATCATATAACTCACTGACACCGGAGGAATGCTTTGTGTGTATCAAACGTCGCAACGTAACTGGGTGACTATAAAGGTGCTCTACATGTATCTCCAAAGGTGTTAGTTGAGTTAGTATGGATCAAGACTGGGATTTGTCACTCCGTGTGACGGAGAGGTATCTCGGGGCCCACTCGGTAATACAACATCACACACACAAGCCTTGCAAGCAATGCAACTTAGTGTAAGTTGCGGGATCTTGTATTACGGAACGAGTAAAGAGACTTGCCGGTAAACGAGATTGAAATAGGTATACGGATACTGACGATCGAATCTCGGGCAAGTAACATATCGAAGGACAAAGGGAATGACATACGGGATTATATGAATCCTTGGCACTGAGGTTCAAACGATAAGATCTTCGTAGAATATGTAGGATCCAATAAGGGCATCCTGGTCCCGCTATTGGATATTGACGGAGGAGTCTCTCGGGTCATGTCTACATAGTTCTTGAACCCGCAGGGTCTGCACACTTATGGTTCGACGTTGTTTTATGCGTATTTGAGTTATATGATTGGTTACCGAATGTTGTTCGGAGTCCCGGATGAGATCACGGACGTCACGAGGGTTTCTGGAATGGTCCGGAAACGAATATTGATATATAGGATGACCTCATTTGATTACCGGAAGGTTTTCGGAGTTACCGGGAATGTACCGGGAATGACGAATGGGTTCCGGGAGTTCACCGGGGGGGGGGGGGCAACCCACCCCGGGGAAGCCCATAGGCCTTGGGGGTGACACACCAGCCCTTAGTGGGCTGGTGGGACAGCCCAAAAGGCTCTATGCGCCAAGGAGAAGAAAATCAAGAGAGAAAGAAAAAAAAGGGGGAGGTGGGAAGGAAAGGGGACTCCCTCCCACCAAACCAAGTCCAACTCGGTTTGGGGGGGAGAGTCCTCCCCCTTGGACTCGGCCGACACCCTTGGGGCTCCTTGAGCCCCAAGGCAAGGTCCCCTCCCTCCCACCTATATATACGGAGGTTTTAGGGCTGATTTGAGACGACTTTTCCACAGCAGCCCGACCACATACCTCCACGGTTTTTCCTCTAGATCGCGTTTCTGCGGAGCTCGGGTGGAGCCCTGCTGAGACAAGGTCATCACCAACCTCCGGAGCGTCGTCACGCTGCCGGAGAACTCTTCTACCTCTCCGTCTCTCTTGCTGGATCAAGAAGGCCGAGATCATCGTCGATCTGTACGTGTGCTGAACGCGGAGGTGCCGTCCGTTCGGTACTAGATCGTGGGACTGATCGCGGGATTGTTCGCGGGGCGGATCGAGGGACGTGAGGACGTTCCACTACATCAACCGCGTTCTCTAACGCTTCTGCTGTATGGTCTACGAGGGTACGTAGATCACTCATCCCCTCTCGTAGATGAAAATCACCATGATATGTCTTCGTGCGCGTAGGACATTTTTTGTTTCCCATGCGACGTTCCCCAACAGTGGCATCATGAGCCAGGTTCATTCATAGATGTCTTCTCGAGTAGAACACAAAAGTTTTTGTGGGCGGTGATGTGCGTTTTGCTGCCCTCCTTAGTCTTTTCTTGATTCCGCGGTATTGTTGGATTGAAGCGGCTTGGACCGACATTACTCGTACGCTTACGAGAGACTGGTTTCATCGTTACGAGTAACCCCCTTTGCTCAAAGATGACTGGCAAGTGTCGGTTTCTCCAACTTTAGTTGAATCGGATTTGACCGAGGAGGTCCTTGGATGAGGTTAAATAGCAACTCATATATCTCCGTTGTGGTGTTTGCGTAAGTAAGATGCGATCCTACTAGATACCCATGGTCACCACGTAAAACATGCAACAACAAAATTAGAGGACGTCTAACTTGTTTTTGCAGGGTATGATTGTCATGTGATATGGCCAACGATGTGATGTGATATATTGGATGTATGAGATGATCATGTTGTAATAGAAATATCGACTTGCACGTCGATGGTACGACAACTGGCAGGAGCCATAGGGTTGTCTTTATACTAACGTTTGTGCTTGCAGATGCGTTTACTATTTTGCTAGGATGTAGCTTTAGTAGTAATAGCATGAGTAGCACGACAACCCCGATGGCAACACGTTGATGGATGATCATGGTGTGGCGCCGGTGACAAGAAGATCGTGCCGGTGCTTTGGTGATGGAGATCAAGAAGCACGTGATGATGGCCATATCATGTCACTTATGAATTGCATGTGATGTTAATCCTTTTATGCACCTTATTTTGCTTAGAACGACGGTAGCATTATGAGGTGATCTCTCACTAAAATTTCAAGACGAAATTGTGTTCTCCCCGACTGTGCACCGTTGCTACAGTTCGTCGTTTCGAGACACCACGTGATGATCGGGTGTGATAGACTCAACGTTCACATACAACGGGTGCAAAACAGTTGCGCACGCGGAACACTCGGGTTAAGCTTGACGAGCCTAGCATGTGCAGACATGGCCTCGGAACACATGAGACCGAAAGGTCGATCATGAATCATATAGATGATATGATTAGCATAGGGATGCTTACCACTGAAACTATACTCAACTCACGTGATGATCGGACTTGGGATAGTGTAAGTGGATCATGAACCACTCAAATGACTAGAGAGATGTACTTTTTGAGTGGGAGTTTAGCATATAATTTGATTAAGTTAAACTCTAATTATCTTGAACATAGTCTAAGTCCACTTTGAATATATTTGTGTTGTAGATCATGGCTCACGCGACAGTCATCCTGAATTTTAATACGTTCCTAGAGAAAGCTAAGTTGAAAGATGATGGAAGCAACTTTGTAGACTGGGCTCATAATCTTAAGCTAATCTTACAAGCTGGGAAGAAGGATTATGTCCTTAATGCTGCGCTAGGAGATGAACCACCCGCTACGGCTGATCAGGATGTTAAGAACGCTTGGTTAGCACGTAAGGAGGACTACTCAATAGTTCAATGTGCAGTCTTGTATGGCTTAGAACCGGGACTTCAACGTCGCTTTGAGCGTCATGGAACATTTGAGATGTTCCAGGAGTTGAAGTTTATCTTTCAGAAGAACGCCCGGATCGAGAGGTCTGAGACCTCCGATAAAATCTATGCTTGCAGGATGGAGGAAAACTCGTCTGTCAGTGAACATGTGCTCAAAATGTCTGGGTACTCAAACCGTCTAGCTGAGCTGGGGATTGAACTCCCGCAAGAGGCTATCACTGACAGAATCCTTCAATCACTGCCGCCAAGCTATAAAGGCTTTGTATTGAACTACAACATGCAAGGGATGAACAAGTCTCCCGGCGAGTTGTTTGCGATGCTGAAAGTCGCAGAGTCTGAACTCCGTAAAGAGCATCAAGTGTTGATGGTGAATAAGACCACTAGTTTCAAGAGAAACGGCAAAGGCAAGAAGGGCAATTCGAAGAAGAGCGGCAAGCCTGTTGCCAATCCACCGAAGAAACCCAAAGCTGGACCTAAGCCTGAAACGGAGTGTTACTATTGCAAGGGTATGGGTCACTGGAAGCGCAATTGCCCCAAGTATCTGGCAGATAAGAAGGCGGGCATAGAGAAATCAGGTATATTTGATATACATGTTATTGATGTGTACTTAACCGGCTCTCGTAGTAGTGCCTGGGTATTCGATACCGGTTCTGTTGCTCATATTTGCAACTCGAAACAGGAACTGCGGAATAGACGAAGGCTGGCGAAAGATGAAGTGACGATGCGCGTTGGAAATGGTTCCAAGGTTGATGCAATCGCCGTCGGCACAGTGTCACTTCAGCTGCCGTCGGGATTAGTGATGAACTTAAATCATTGTTATTTAGTGCCTGCGTTGAGCATGAACATTATATCTGGATCTTGTTTATTGCGAGAAGGTTACTCTTTTAAGTCAGAGAATAATGGTTGTTCTATTTCTGTGAGTAACATCTTTTATGGTCATGCACCGAATGTGAGAGGATTGTTCATATTGAATCTTGATAGCGATACGCATGTACATAACATTGAGACCAAAAGAGTTAGAGTAAACAATGATAGCGCCATATTTTTGCGGCACTGCCGCTTAGGTCATATTGGTGTAAAGCGCATGAAGAAACTCCATGCTGATGGACTTTTGGAGTCACTTGACTTTGATTCACTTAACACATGCGAACCATGCCTCATGGGCAAGATGACTAAGACTCCGTTCTCCGGAACAATGGAGCGTGCAAGTGACTTATTGGAAATCATACATACCGATGTGTGTGGTCCGATGAGCGTGGAGGCACGCGGCGGATATCGTTATTTTCTCACCTTCACTGACGATTTGAGTAGATATGGTTACGTCTACTTGATGAAGCACAAGTCTGAAACATTTGAAAAGTTCAAGCAATTTCAGAGTGAAGTGGAAAATCATCGTAACAAGAAGATCAAGTTCCTACGGTCTGATCGTGGGGGTGAATATCTGAGTTTCGAGTTTGGTGATCACTTAAGACAATGTGGAATTGTTTCACAGTTGACACCGCCTGGAACACCACAGCGTAATGGTGTGTCCGAACGTCGTAATCGTACTTTATTAGAGATGGTGCGATCTATGATGTCTCTTACTGATTTGCCGTTATCGTTTTGGGGTTATGCATTAGAAACAGCTGCATTCACTTTAAATAGGGCACCATCAAAATCCGTTGAGACGACACCATACGAACTGTGGTATGGCAAAAGGCCAAAGTTGTCGTTTCTTAAAGTTTGGGGATGTGATGCTTATGTCAAAAAGCTTCAGCCTGAAAAGCTGGAACCCAAAGCGGAAAAGTGCGTCTTCATAGGTTACCCAAAAGAGACAGTTGGGTACACCTTCTATCTCAAATCCGAGGGCAAAGTATTTGTTGCTAAGAACGGAGCTTTTCTCGAGAAGGAGTTTCTCTCGAGAGAATTGAGTGGGAGGAAGATAGAACTTGACGAGGTTGTCGAACCTCTCATCCCTCTGGATGGTGGCGCAGGGCAAGGCGAAACCTCTGTCGTTGCGACGCCGGTTGAGGAGGAAGTTAATGATGATGATCATGAAACTCCAGTTCAAGTTTCTGTTGAACCACGCAGGTCGCCGAGATCACGTGCTGCTCCAGAGTGGTACGGTAATCCCGTCTTATCAATCATGTTGTTAGACAACAATGAACCTGCAAATTATGAAGAAGCAATGGTGGGCCCAGATTCCAACAAATGGCTAGAAGCCATGAAGTCCGAGATAGGATCCATGTATGAGAACAAAGTGTGGACTTTGGAGATACTACCTGAGGGCCGCAAGGCTATTCAGAACAAATGGATCTTTAAGAAGAAGACGGACGCTGACGGCAATGTGACCGTTTATAAAGCTCGACTTGTGGCAAAGGGTTTTTCACAAGTTCCAGGAGTTGACTACGATGAGACTTTCTCACCCGTAGCGATGCTTAAGTCCGTCAGAATCATGTTAGCAATAGCTGCATTTTTCTATTATGAAATCTGGCAGATGGATGTCAAAACAGCGTTCCTTAACGGTTTCCTTAAGGAAGAGTTGTATATGATACAACCCGAAGGTTTTGTCGATCCTAAGAATGCTAACAAGGTGTGGAAGCTCCAGCGATCCATTTATGGACTGGTGCAAGCATCTCGGAGTTGGAACAAACGCTTTGATGAGGTGATCAAAGCATTTGGGTTTATACAAGTAGTTGGAGAATCTTGTATTTACAAGAAAGTGAGTGGGAGCTCTGTGGCGTTTCTAATATTATATGTGGATGACATATTACTGATTGGAAACAACGTACAGTTTTTGGAGAGAATAAAAGGTTACTTGAATAAAAGTTTCTCTATGAAGGACCTAGGAGAAGCTGCTTACATTCTAGGCATTAAGATCTATAGGGATAGATCAAAACGCCTGATAGGACTTTCACAAAGCACATACCTTGATAAAGTTTTGAAGAGGTTCAAAATGGAACAGTCCAAGAAAGGGTTCTTGCCAGTTTTACAAGGTACGAGATTGAGTAAGACTCAGTGCCCAGCAACTGATGAAGATAGAGAGCATATGCGCTCCGTCCCCTATGCTTTAGCCATAGGTTCTATCATGTATGCGATGCTGTGCACTAGACCGGATGTTAGCCTGGCCATAAGTATGGCAGGTAGGTTCCAGAGTAATCCAGGAGTGGATCACTGGACAGCGGTCAAGAATATCCTGAAGTACCTGAAAAGGACTAAGGAGATGTTTCTCGTATATGGAGGTGACGAAGAGCTCGCCGTAAAAGGTTACGTCGATGCAAGCTTTGACACAGATCCGGACGACTCTAAGTCGCAAAACCAGATACATATTTATTCTTAATGGGGTGCAGCAAGCTAGTGCAGTTCCAAGCAAAGCGTCGTAGCAGACTCTACATGTGAAGCGGAGTACATGGCTGCCTCGGAGGCGGTTAAAGAGGGTGTCTGGATGAAGCAGTTCATGACGGATCTTGGAGTGGTGCCAAGCGCACTGGATCCAATAACCTTGTTATGTGACAACACAGGTGCCATTGCCTTAGCAAAGGAACCACGGTTTCACAAGAAGACCAGACACATCAAACGACGCTTCAACCTCATCCGCGACTACGTCGAGGAAGAGGACGTAAATATATGCAAAGTGCACACGGATCTGAATGTAGCAGACCCGCTGACTAAACCTCTTCCACGGCCAAAACATGATCGACACCAGAACTGTATGGGTGTTAGATTTATTACAATGTAATTCACATGGTGATGTGAGGGCTAGATTATTGACTCTAGTGCAACTGGGAGACTGTTGGAATTATGCCCTAGAGGCAATGATAAATATAGTTATTATTATAATTCCTGTATCAAGATAATTGTTTATTGTCCATGCTATAATTGTATTGAATGAAGACTCATTTACATGTGTGGATACATAGACAAAACACCGTCCCTAGCATGCCTCTAGTTGGCTAGCCAGTTGATCGATGATGGTCAGTGTCTTCTGATTATGAACAAGGTGTTGTTGCTTGATAACTGGATCACGTCATTAGGAGAATCACGTGATGGACTAGACCCAAACTAATAGACGTAGCATGTTGATCGTGTCATTTTGTTGCTATTGTTTTCTGCGTGTCAAGTATTTATTCCTATGACCATGAGATCATATAACTCACTGACACCGGAGGAATGCTTTGTGTGTATCAAACGTCGTAACGTAACTGGGTGACTATAAAGGTGCTCTACAGGTATCTCCAAAGGTGTTAGTTGAGTTAGTATGGATCAAGACTGGGATTTGTCACTCCGTGTGACGGAGAGGTATCTCGGGGCCCACTCGGTAATACAACATCACACACACAAGCCTTGCAAGCAATGTAACTTAGTGTAAGTTGCGGGATCTTGTATTACGGAACGAGTAAAGAGACTTGCCGGTAAACGAGATTGAAATAGGTATACGGATACTGACGATCGAATCTCGGGCAAGTAACATACCGAAGGACAAAGGGAATGACATACGGGATTATATGAATCCTTGGCACTGAGGTTCAAACGATAAGATCTTCGTAGAATATGTAGGATCCAATATGGGCATCCAGGTCCCGCTATTGGATATTGACGGAGGAGTCTCTCGGGTCATGTCTACATAGTTCTCGAACCCGCAGGGTCTGCACACTTAAGGTTCGACGTTGTTTTATGCGTATTTGAGTTATATGGTTGGTTACCGAATGTTGTTCGGAGTCCCGGATGAGATCACGGACGTCACGAGGGTTTCCGGAATGGTCCGGAAACGAAGATTGATATATAGGATGACCTCAGTTGATTACCGGAAGGTTTTCGGAGTTACCGGGAATGTACCGGGAATGACGAATGGGTTCCGGGAGTTCACCGGGGGGGGGGGGGGGCAACCCACCCCGGGGAAGCCCATAGGCCTTGGGGGTGACACACCAGCCCTTAGTGGGCTGGTGGGACAGCCCAAAAGGCTCTATGCGCCAAGGAGAAGAAAATCAGGAGAGAAAGAAAAAAAAGGGGGAGGTGGGAAGGAAAGGGGACTCCCTCCCACCAAACCAAGTCCAACTCGGTTTGGGGGGGGAGAGTCCTCCCCCTTGGACTCGGCCGACCCCCTTGGGGCTCCTTGAGCCCCAAGGCAAGGTCCCCTCCCTCCCACCTATATATACGAAGGTTTTAGGGCTGATTTGAGACGACTTTTCCACGGCAGCCCGACCACATACCTCCACGGTTTTTCCTCTAGATCGCGTTTCTGCGGAGCTCGGGCGGAGCCTTGCTGAGACAAGGTCATCACCAACCTCCGGAGCGCCGTCACGCTGCCGGAGAACTCTTCTACCTCTCCGTCTCTCTTGCTGGATCAAGAAGGCCGAGATCATCGTCGAGCTGTACGTGTGCTGAACGCGGAGGTGCCGTCCGTTCGGTACTAGATCGTGGGACTGATCGCGGGATTGTTCGCGGGGCGGATCGAGGGACGTGAGGACGTTCCACTACATCAACCGCGTTCTCTAACGCTTCTGCTGTACGGTCTACGAGGGTACGTAGATCACTCATCCCCTCTCGTAGATGGACATCACCATGATAGGTCTTCGTGCGCGTAGGAAATTTTTTGTTTCCCATGCGACGTTCCCCAACAGGAAGGTGAAAGTGCATCTATACCATGGACTCACATTAGTCATGAATAACTCATATACTTATTGCGAAAGTTCTATTAGTAATCGAAACAAAGTGTTAAATGCATACTCCTAGAGGAAGGGTTGGTAGGTGTTTAACCATCGCGCGATCCCGACCGCCACACAAAGGATGAGAATCAATAAATCAATTATGCTATGACTTCCTAACATAGCGGTTCACCATACGTGCATGCTACGGGAATCACTAACTTCAACACAAGGGTTTCTAGATTCACAAAACCCTACTAACATAACTCTAATATTACCATATCCATATCTCAAAATTAATTGTGAGGAATCAAACTTCTCATTACTAATCAATGCACTTGAATATGGAAGTTTTTATTATATCCTCTTTGGATGCCTATCATCTTTAGGACTCTTTCATAGCACACGCCAATTACCAAGTCACTTAGAGAGAGCACTCTCAAAAAGATATAAGTGAAGATCGTGAGTTCTTATTTCTTCAAAATATGACACCGCCGTGCTCTAAAAAGATGTAAGTGAAGCACTAGAGAAAAGTTATCTAGCTGAAAAGATATAAGTGAAGCACATTCGAGCTAAATTGCCTAACTCAAAATATAGAAGTGAAGCTCAATGAGTATTCTAGAAAATTCACGATGAGTGCATGTCCCTCTCAAAAAGGTGTGCAGCAAGGATGATTGTGACAAAACAAAAGGAAAAGACTCATATAATTCACGACGCTCCAAGAAAAACACATATCATGTGGTGAATAAAAAATAACTCCAAGTAACGTTACCGATGGATTGAAGACGAAAGAGGGGATGTCTTCCCGGGGCATCCCCAAGCTTAGGCTTTTTGGTGTCCTTGAATTTGGCTTGGGATGCCTTGGGCATACCCAAGCTTAAGCTCTTTCTACTCTTTATCCCATTGTCCATGAGAATATCACCCAAAACTTGAAAACTTCACAACACAAAACTTAAAAAGAAACTCGTGATATCATTAGCATAATAAAACAAACCACCACTCTTTAGATACTGTAGCAAACTTGATTTCTATTTAGATTGATGTTATATTAGTGTATTCTCACTTTTCCATGGCTAGTACCCCCGATACTATCCATAGTTTCATCAAAATAAGCAATCAACACAACAAAAACAGAATCTGTCAAAAACATACCAGTCTGTAGCAATCTGTATGAATTAAAAATAATTTCGTGAGCACAAAGTTTTTGTCTTTTTCAGCATGATCAAACAACCATCACCAAAACTTATCATAAAGGTTCTACTTGTCACAAACAATAAAAGAAACATAAAAAGCACAATCAAAAAAGAATTATGATGGTGTGGACACAATAAAACAGAAAGAAAAAAGCAAAGATAAATTCATTGGGTTGCCTCCCAACAAGCGCTATTGTTTAACACTCTTAGCTAGGCATAAGGCGATAGAATCAAGTATCGTCGTCTTTTGTGCTCAAACCATAAGTAGCTCCACTACTAGAAAAAGGCTTATACCAATATCACTATTAGTGGCGCACCATGATGGTGGTGCGCCATTGCTTCACCAGAATCAGGTGCGCCATTGCTATGTTTTTACTAATGGTGCACCACATGAGTAGTGCGCCATTGCTATTTTTTGTCCATCCCCCACCCCCCACCAGACATAGCAATGGCGCACCACACCTAGGTGCGCCACTGCTACGCTACATAGTAATGGCGCACCTAGGCATGGTGCGCCATTGCTATTTTTTGGTCCATCCCCCCCCCCCCCCCCCCCCCGCCAGACATAGCAATGGCGCACCACACCTAGGTGCGCCACTACTATGCTACATAGTAGTGGCGCACCTAGGTGTGGTGCGCCATTACTAACGCCATACACACACAAACACCACCCACCCACCCACACCCACCCGTTATGGAAAAAATTATCCCGCGGGTTTTATTCCGTTTGGACTCCGTTTAATATTCTTCTGTGGAAAAGGTCAAAAACACAGAAAAAACGGAAACTGACACTTGGCACAGAGTTAATAGGTTAGTCCCAAAAAAGATATAAAATAGCAAATTCATGTATACAAAACATCCAAAGTTGACAAGATAATAGCATGAAAACATAAAAAAGTATAGATACGTTGGAGACGTATCAACTATGTCATGGGACAACGGCCGCTGATTACAAATTAAAAGATGCATTATTTGAGGAGCATGACGTGGATCTTAGCACATGGTTATGATTTGAAGTAAATTGATCTGATTGACAATATATTTTTATGAAAAGTTTCAAGCATGTGCGTCGCAGCGGTAGAGAAAAACTGACCGGTATAAATATTTAATAAGAATTATTTTTCAAAATACATCCACAATTTATGTAAATTTAGTCTTTATCAAAATATGAAGAAACATGAATGAAATGTTTTCAGCAGTCATCTTGTTATTTGATTTTGAGCATTAAATTTCTTTATTGAGTAATAACATATTATAATGTTAGATATATACTATGGGAACTTTAAATATGCTATGAATCTTCAAATTCATAATCACATATTTGTAGTCAAACTAAATTTTAACCTAATGGAGTTTATGTTTTTAGAAATGGAAATGTTTAAATACCAATCAAATTATTTTATTTGGACTTTGAGTGATTTTTAGATTTCTCAGAAAAGTCATAATATTTCACAAAAAAGTTTGGGGCTCACGCCACTCTTAAAGTTGGATGATTTTTCTATGAATAGGAGAAATATAGGAACTAAAACCTAAGAAGTAAAAGGCAAACATAAAAGAAGATTGGAATGTCTAGCTCAGTTTTAAATGTCATACAAGTTATGAGATGTAGCGAAAGTTTGTCAAATAAAGGATGATTCTTGGGAATTATGATTAAATTGTTGATCACTAAATTTTTGGTATTTTGATTAAAAGTTGATCACACGGATACCGACTCGATTGTATGTTGTCGCAAATCACTGCAAGAACTATTACATTTGTAGTAACCAAAACAATGAGGTTAAAGTATCTGATAAAAGTCATCAGCATATTATCTATGTATTTATTATCATAATTAAATCTAGAGTTTTGTATACTCTAGCCCATCGCATAGTAGTTGCAATGAGGTTGTTTATGCGAGAACAATAGTTGTTCAACGTTATGAACAAAAGGCCATACTACTATTATGAATAGGATGTATGTTATGGATATATTGATGATAAAACTGTACATCAATAACACTGACGCTAAATGTCACAACACCAAAAAAATACCACATATGTGTGGCACTGTATTTAGTCACATTGGACATAACCGCATAGAGAAATTCCACAGTGATGGATTTTGAATTATCTGACACCAATGATCATCCAAATAGTGAACTAAACTAAAACACCGCTCACGCCAGAATGAACTAGCAACAAAATTGGAGACGTACGTATTGATATGGGTACTCCAATAAATGGCCTCCGAATGCCCACACGGATTGCTTCGTTACCAATCTAATTAAAGTGGCGTTAGATGGCAACGTACTTTTTTGTAATATGTAATACCATAGTTTGGAATTTGGAAGAAGCGAAATAATTTCACTCTTGAGGTCACTTGTTGCATCTTGTAGAGTAGTACATCACTAGCAAAAACAACTAGTCAACACATCATGGAAATAGCTTCAAATCTCAAACTTACGTGCTGAAAGAGGTCAGGTCAGTGGGATGACATAGAGCAAGAGGGCATGGAAAGCAGATGCGTGTAGAGAATCTAGTGGGTCTGAAGAATGGAGAAGGAGAGGAAAAAAAAAAACTCTTACCTTCCACCAACGGATCCGAACAAACTATCCACCGCTTCCTCGTTCGTCGGATCCTCCTCCATCTAACCGACCGTGTCCGCGTCAAACGATTTCTGAAACTGGGCAGTTGTTTCAGAAAACTCTCCCGTCTATGCTTCCGCCTCGGCCTCGGCCCCGACAACCTCAGACCGCCGGCCTGCTGCGGCTCGCCGCACCTCTGCCGTCGGCCTGTCCCCCGCCCACGGCCGCGCCGCCCCTGCTCACCGCCCTGTCGGCCTGCTCGCCGCCCTCCGCCGTCGGGGCTACTCCGCAACTGAGTCTGCAACATTTCTGCAACGGGGTCGTTGTTTGTGCAACTCAGCCGTTGTTTCAGGAGTTGCGTAAATTATTTTCTGTAACACCACTATTGTTTCAGGATTTTTTTTTTGCAACACGATCGTTGTTTTCGCAACGCGGCTATTATTTCTGCAACTCGACCTCTCTTTCAGGAACTATTGGGTACGGGGCGTAGATCGGACGACTGCACCGATACATCCAAGGACCGTTGAGGTGGCGACCGGTGGACGACTAGGAGCCGCAAAAAGAATCTTAGACGACCCTGGTCCCCGTACGTGAGACCCACTCCAGCTCCTGACACCTGGATGAACGAATCTTTTCTTTGTTCTCTTGTGCCTATCAATGCAATGATACACATTTTGCGTATTCCTGAAAAAAAGACAATCCCGTTTACCAAATCCACAATCCGTTTTGCATTGGCCAACATGATCAGGTGATGGTGGCAAGCGTACACGGAAGATCCCGACAAGGAGAAGTTTTACTAGGCGCAGGATGAGGAGCTATAATTTCGTGCCATGACAAAATTTCTGAATTTGGTGCCATGGCAACATTTTCTGAACTGATTGGCACAATAACATTTTTCTGAAATTGCCACCATGACAACGTTTTTGAAACAGTTGCCACGATAATGAAATATTGTCCGTCACGACAATTGAATTGAAGAAGAAGATCATGAAGAGTACCCAACACGTAGGGCTATACCATTTTATGCTTTTATGAATTGCCTACGGTGTTTATCCCTTTATTGTTTACACCCTTTGATTTTGTAGTAGACAATTATTAGTGGATCTTCCACTGCTAATTTCAAGTTAAAAGGTGCTCTTCCGAGTGTTGCAACCATCTATAACACATAGCTTTCCGGAGTGCATCATGTCCACATGAGTACAAACGAATCATGAGGTGTATGACGGGCGAGCTCAGACCGACCAAGCAGATAACACTTAGTTGTCTTAAAGTTCTGGTAGAATCGTTCGAAAGATGAGCAAGAGTCATATGGAGATACGATTGGCAAAGGATTGCCTCCTATTTGAATTCACGTCATTGGTGATGTCCACATCAATAGCTATGAATAAGACCAGGGTCTTGAATCATTTAAAATCAATTACGAGAGATATTTATATAATTGGGATCGTACTTTGAATTTTGAATTAATTAAGTTTAATCAGAAATAATTATGAACAACGTCTATGTGTAGTTTGCATTATATTTTTAGAATTATGGCTCATGGTTCCACCTTTTCTGTTGAAATTGATTGGCCGTTAATTATCTAGTTGAATCTTTAGGATTGGTAAACGTAATGAGAGGATCGTTCTATAGAGTGCCGAGAAGGATTTTGTCCTATTGCATGCTTGTAATGCTCTCCTGCTAATGCTATGGATGATGAGACTTACGTATTTCAATCCAAAAGGCTAAGAATTACATTACGGCATGCTTGCTTCCGAGAAACCCGGACTTCAAAATGCTTGAGATATTTATGTGATATTCTTAGAATTGAAAACTGTTTTCACAAACAAACAATGATTAAAATATATGTGGTATCTAAAGAAGTGTTTTATTTGCAAGTTCTAGTGAAATGTTCAACTATATGTATAAGACTGAAATATGTATTATCTAGAAGAACACCAGTCATGACTTGATGGTGGGAACTTAAAGAGAAATACCAAATCCACATGATGTAATGAGACTACGTTCCTAGATAAGTTGGGGCTCACGCCACTCTTAAAGTTGTATGCTTCTTCTATGAATAGGAGAAATATTGGAACTAAAACCTAAGAAGTAAAAGGAAAACAGAAAAGAAGACTGGAATGTCCAACTCAGTTCTGAATGTTATACAAGTTATGAGATGTAGCTAAAGTTTGTCAAATAAAGGATGATTCTTGTGAATTATGATTAAATTGTTGATCACTAAATTCTTCGATATTTTGTTTAAAAGTTGATCACACGGCTACCGACTATATTGTATGTTGTTGCAAATAATTGCAAGAACTACTACTCCCTCCGTCCCAAAATAAGTGACTCAAAAATGACTCAGTTTTATACTAACTTTAGTACAAAGTTGAGTCATTTTTGAGTCACTTATTTTAGGACGGAGGTAGTCCATTTCTAGTAACCAAAACAATGAGGTTAAAGTATCCGCTAAAAGTCATCAGCATATTATCTCTGTATTTATTATCATAATTAAATCTAGAGTTTTGTATACTCTAGCCCATGACATAGTAGTTGCAAGGAGGTTGTTCATGCGAGAACAATAGTTGTTCAACGTTATGAACAAAAGGCCATACCGTTTGTTTAGTGTTAGTATTATGAATATTTAGCAAGGAGGTTCTAACATTTAGCGTTAGTGTTATTGATGTACAGTTTAGTGTTAACACTAACGCTAAATGTCACATGACTAAAAGAATACCACATATGTGTGGCACTGTATTTAGTCACATTAGGCATAACCGCAAAAAGAAATTCCATAGTGATGGATTTTGAATTATCTGACACTTGCAATGATCATCGAAATAGTGAAGTAAACATAAATAACTCTCATAGGCCATAACGAACTAGCAACAAAATTGGAGACATACATATTGATATGGGTACTCCAATAAGTGGCCTCCAAATGCCCACACGGATTGCTTCGTTACCAATCTAATTAAAGTGGCGTTTGATGGCAACATACTTTTTTGAAATCTTTATTACCATAGTTTGGAATTTGGAAGGCGTGAAATAATTTCACTCTTGTGGTCACTTGTTGCAGCTTGTAGAGTAGTACATCACTAGGAAAAACAACTAGTCAACACATCATGGAAATAGCTCCAAATCTCAAACTTACGTGCTGAAAGAGATCAGGTCAGTAGGATGACATAGAACAAGAGGGCATGGAAAGCAGATGCGTGTAGAGAATCTAGTGGGTCTGAAGAATGGAGAAGGAGAGGAAAAAAATACGAAAAACTTTTACCTTCCACCGATGGATCCAAACAAACTATCCACCGCTTCCTCGTCCGTCGGATCTTACTCCATCTAACTGACCGTGTCCGTGCCAAACGATTTCTAAAACTGGGCAGTTGTTTCAGAAAACTGCCCCGTCTATGCCTCCGCCTCGGCCTCGGCCCCGACAACCTCAGACCGCCGGCCTGTTGCGGCTCGCCGCACCTCCGCCGCCGGCCTGTTGCGGCCCCGCCGCCCCTCCGCCACCGGCCTGCCCCCCGCCCACGGCCGCGCTACCCCTGCTCACGGCCCTGCCAGCCTGCTCGCCACCCTCCGCCGTCTGGGCTGCTCCGCAACTGAGCCTGCAACATTTCTTCAACGGGGTCGTTGTTTCTGCAACTCAGCCATTGTTTCAGGAGTTGCGTAAATTATTTTCTGTAACGCGACTGTTATTTCAGGAATTTTTTTGCAACATGACCGTTGTTTTCGCAACGTGGCTATTATTTCTACAACTCGACCTCTGTTTCACGAGCTATTGGATACGGGGCATAGATCAAACGACTGCACCGATACATCCAACGCCGTTGAGGTGGCGACCGGTGGACGAGTAGGAGCCGCAAAAAAAAATCTTATACGACCCTGGTAGTAACGACCCGTACATGACCCACTCCAGCTCCTGACACCTGGATGAACCAATCTTTTCTTTGTTCTCTTGTGCCTATCAATGCAATGATACACATTTTGCGTATTCCTGAAAAAAAAAGGCAATCCCGTTTACCAAATCCACAATCCGTTTTGCATTGGCCGGCGCCCACGCTTATCCGTCGGCCGTCATGGTAACTCTTCCTGCTTGCTCTATCACGGAAGCAAGGAAGAACGGAAAAGGTGGTCTGAAGATAGCTCCAACGGAGGAGAGCACAACGTACGGACAGCTATGATGTTTGCATGTGGCAAGCTGTTTCCATGTAATTAAGTCAAAAAAAGGTAACTGATTCTCAAATTTTTATCCAGGAAAATATTAATCATCCATCATATTTAGCTGGCTCCAGGAGAACGAACCTTCAACTCGTTCAACCACAAAAAGGTAAATTTCTAGATACCAAAAGTAGCATGAAACCAAAGGCCCTCACAGTAGATCTCCCAACAGGCCAACACACGAGACAAAAGTTCTTGAGGCCCTAACAGCAATCAAACAACTATCGGGCATTTAGCAGTTCAAGGATGCCTCACAAAACACGATTGTGACACAAAATAATAGGTGTAACTTAAGATTTATGACAAATCGAACAACAGAGATCAAGGAAACAACCTTGAGAAGACATCAATAGAATAACAATATTCAATAACAACATTACAATTAAAAACAAGACTTGGCTCATACAGCATGATGAATACATCGACGCACATAAACAAAAAATACAACACTTTCAGGAAATTAACTGGATGACTAATCAGAACCACACCCGAAGTACTAAAGAAAATCCAAGATCAGATCAATCGCACGATAGCTGGCCATTCCCAGCGGATAGAAATCCTCATCCCTCCCTGCTTACATTGGAGGGAAATGACTCAAACTGAACACCAGATCAGAGGACAGCATCTGCGTCATCATATCACCGCCGGAGAAGCCGGCGCCGTCGTGGCTGGCGTTGCCACCGTACACCTGGGTACCGACGTCCCCTCCGGAGCTCACCATGTTAAGATAGCCGTCCTGATGCTGCGGTGACGCCAGATAGTACGACGGAGATCCCATGTCCATGCTGCCGGTGCTGATGCATGGAGCTGGCGGCGGCGCCTGGACTTGGATTTTTGCCATGCGTTCGCCGAGGCTCTTGAGAAGCTCTTCCACCTTCCAACCAACGCGGGCGAGCTCCTCGACGCTGAGGTCCACGAGGCCTGGGTGGTTGCCGTGCATGATGTTGTAAAGGAGGTACCTGATCTCGCTGTCCTGGCACTCGCGGCGAGCCTTGTCGACCTTGTCGTGGAGCTTGGCGATACGCTTGGTGAGGAAGGCCTCCTGGTCCATCGTCTTCTTGCAACGCCCTAGGTCCGGCATGCTCTTGTATTCATTCAGTATAACCACCGCCTTATCGTGGGAAGGGAACACCTTAGGCTCCGCCTCGCCCTCGCTGTACACCACCACGCAGGTCTTGACGCCGCACATGGTGGCGAGCTCAGCTCCCTTCTTCATCAGCCCATTGAGACGCTTCCTGAAACTAGCGCGCCGGGTCGAGTTGTTGTGGATGTAGTTGAGGGTCACCTTCTTGCGGGTCGCCTTCTTGCGAGCCATTGTCAGCCAAGGGGTAAAACTAGCCAAGGAAAGGAAGGTTGGTGGTTTAGGCAGGGAGGAGGGGTGGATTTATAGTGGATGAATCAACCAAGGATTAATTACATGATATGGTGACAAATTTGAAGAATATTGCATAAGATTTACTGCCTTAATTGTGTTCATATGTAATTTTGGCACCCATTTAACTTTCCTTTTATTACAATCTAAATTTGGTCTTCATTTAAACCTTCTAAATTTACGCGCGTGCCACCGTTGGCCTCTTGAATCGTGCGAGTGCCACGAATTGTACGTGCACAAATGATTTCTAGGCGACGTCACGTTCGCTCTTGACTGCTTTTTTTCTTCGGTAAAAGGCATTTTATTACTTAAAACATTTAAGCATTACATTTAAAATATTTAAGCATTACACCCGGACTCTCCATAACTGAGATGCACACAACCATATGCAAATTCAAGGTTCAAAATAAACTAAAAGGCAAAATACACTTAATTTATTGTAGTTTGTATAATGCCTAAGACGTAGGAGGACCAATCAAAGATCATGTTGATATCCATGTCGGCTAAAAGAATCCCTCACCGTGGCCTCCAATGGTGTACACACCTCCGTAAACAGGTCTCGGTACTCCACACGTTGTAAAAATGACCATAAACGGAGCGTACCCGTACATCTGTAGATATAAGAGAAGTACTTTTATCATTAAAATCTTATCATTTCTACATAGTCAAAGCGACCAAATAACGGCAAGCGCTCCCATCCTGATAAGAATTCTAAACTTGTAGTCTATACAATGTAATCAGTTGCCGAATATATTAGCAACACTGCATGAAGGATACAAGTCAGAAGCTACTTGGATGACTTTTTTTTGAGAAACCAGCAGGAGCTTTGCCTTTGCATTAAGAAGAAGAGAGTTGACAACTTATAAGGAAAACTGGTTGAAAACCTATACATCAAAACACACGAGCCAACAACCCTGCCGCCCACGCGACCAGATTCAACACTCCACAACACAAAGGTGCTCTCAGCTACTTGGATGACTGACCATATAGAACGAGCCAATTTGCGTTGAAAAAACAAGTTTTTTATCGTCTCGTCGTGATGACAAAACACACATTGCGTACTTCCATGTCAATTCTTCTTAATAAAATTATCTTTGGTAAGTATGATTCCTCAACGAAGATTCAACACAAATATTTTGTTCTTCAGTGGTATCTTCATCTTCCAAATCTTCTTGTTTTTATTAACTCGCACTTCTGACTGGATCAGAGCACTATACATAGAGTCTACCGTGAATTTAGCATTCACATGTAAACTCCAACGAAATTCATCGGTTCCTTGTGATAGTTGTACCGTGGATAATCTCAATAATAAAGAGTTCCATGATTCAAGTCTAGTAGCAATTAAATCTTTTCTGACCGTCACATCCGGCAGAAATGAATTCAAAACCATAACGACAGTATCACTTTTATGACGTAAAATACGCGTGCAAAAGATTTACACGCGACATCACGGTTCGCTCTTGAATGCTTATGTGCGACACACTTCATTTCACCGAGCTCGTCAAGCCGTTCAAATGAATTGAGCGAGTACATGACTCCGTTGCTCCTATCCAACAAGTCAAAGAAAGACATTATTAATCAGATGTAACACACGTTCTATTAAACTAAAAAGGATAACATCTAAGTCCAAAGATAGGGTCGATAGCCATAAATAGTGATTACTTATCATGACTGGATCAATTGCATCAACGGATTTTTCATTGGTACACTACGCACAACTTATACGTCAAAGTGATGACGTGTTGTGGTAATCTTTGTCGACCTAGTATATGTCGGGAGGAGCCGACTTGCTCAATATACCACAACCTTTGAGTTGTAGGAGAACATATGACCACCTTCCAAACAAAAAGCATTGTTTTTTTTCTTCGGTGGGCCGGTGCCTATGCATTGAACGTAAAACCTCGAATGACTTGAGAGTTGTACCTTTATGTTGAAGGAGCCCCATTCAGCTTTCCCCTATTAAAATAAACTACGGTAATAGTTAGATTGTTGTCAAGTTGTATTCGGATTGGCCCAATGGAGAGAACTCAAGGAAGGAGGACATGAACCTAGTATCCATCACATGATAGGAGGCTCAGATGCACAAAACCTATTGTGATGGCCAACAACTTTCCACTAGTCTTCCTGGCCTTCCAAAAGATGCAACCTACTTTTGCTTTTGTCAATTTCTCCCTCTCATCAAAGGCGTAATCGTACAACTAGGTGAGGTCGTTCTGAATCCTAGGGGAAGCGATGGAAGCGTGACTCACATGATCTCTACTATGGCACTCTGATAGCGATGGGAGCCTCTACCGCATTACGGAGGACCTCGCAGCATGACGACTCAACCCCAAGCTCGTTATGAATGAGTTCTTTCTATAATTATGTGGTTGTTAGATGGTGAGATAACCTGAGATCATCCTCCTATACACCGACACCGGCAACTTCCAAGAGTTGGGCTTATACTTGGAAGGTACTCAACTCATCATGAAGATGGAGGGTCTCCATTCCCAAGTCTATCACCCATCCTGGATTGAGTTTGGACGTGATTGGGCACTTTGCAACGGCGGAGGGGGGCTCCATTTATGAGCACCTCCAAAGTTACTATTGGTCAGGATGCTACACCCCTACCCTGTGCGCCCTCCCCAAGGACTTGGAAGCGTCAATACTTGCTAGGGTTCCCACTGTACCTGGATTCGATGGTGAAGCTCCTCTGACTACGCCATGTCCTATAGATTGAGGCCGCCCAACTGGTGTTCAACATCGCCACATTTAATTGTTATATGGTGACAGATTGAAAGAATATTGCGTAAGATTTACCATTTTAATAGTGCCCATATGTAATTTTGGCACCCTTTTAAACCTTCCTTTTATGAGTCTCTATAGCTCGCATCCATTTAAGCCTTTTAAATTTACGCGCATGGACATTTGGACCTTTATACCATGGGAGCGCGGTAAATCATATGCACGCAAACAGTTTTCGCATGACGTAACAGTTTATGCTGAACCGCTTCTTGTGTGGCGCACGTCATCTTGCAGAGCTCATCAAGTCGTGAAAAATGAATGGACTGAGACTAACCCCTTTTGTTCACATCAAATAAGCCAAAGAAAGTCATTATTAACAGGCAACCCAAAATGTCATCAACGATGTTTGTATCATATGCCCATTTACGAGAGAAAATGCTAACTTATATGGGCAAAAATATAGTCCATTAGTAGTGATTCCTTACTGCTAGCAGGTCAAGTGCACCAACGTACCCTTCATTGATATAATATGCACAACTTACATGCCAAAGTCGTGATCCTCGCTAGTTATTTTCATCCCATCTTGCAACCTTTTAGGCTAGTCCCGGGCTCCTAGCCTAGTGCCACTACATACTCCATACAGAAAATATAAGACCTCACATACCTCTTCCTATATGATGCCCTTGAGGCCTCTCTCACTCTCTCGATACCATAGTCAAACTTTCCTATACCCCATTGTACATCAACCATCACAACATCCCCTCTACCGGAGCCCCACCGCCCATATATCAGTGGAACTGACCATAGGTCATGGATCCATACGGGGGGATGGTACCTACCCCTCGAGCACCAACCATTCCTCTCTTTCTCCCATTGTCCACTATTGGCAAGCTCGGTGGCGGTTTGGGTTGATGCGATGAGTGGAGGGAGTCTTAGGTGACCAATAGCTTCCAATGGGAGCACTTGCAACGATGTGCAAATTTTTTTACTTCTGTTGCAATGACGTGTAGAGGAACCTCCTGATGACTATATCCCATGATTGATGCCTCCCGACAACTGACATTGCCTCATGTGGCCTCCCAGTAACATACATGCCTCCTGCAACATACATGTACTAGATTCTCGTGCCTCCATGGTGGCAGCGAGGCGATCGGTAATATTGAGCACTTATGAGAACGATAGGTCATGGAGCTCCACCTACCCGACGACATCACATCACTGAATGGGAAAAGTTACAACCATTCATTGGTATAGCACACACACCATTAACAGAGCAAAAGTGGCGGTACTCAAAGGTGATTCCCAACATAGACAATGAGTATAAAAAGAAGATTCTAGTACCAACCATACAAAATCCACCCTATAATCCTCCACCCTCTCCCAAACATGTCACACCGCATCACCCCCCCCCCCAAAGGCACATACACATTGTCCCTCTCCCGTCCACCGGAACCCCCTTTGCCTCCTCCACTAGAGCACCCAGCTTATTTGCCACAGAGCCCTTCAACCACTCTCTCAAATGAGGGGGGGGGCTCACCTCGCTTGTCTAGGAGGCTTTGACCTCCTAACCCACTCGAGTGTCGCACTCATTTCATCCTCCCTCCTCAACCCGTGGATAGCTCGGTGGTGGTTCGATTTGGAGTAGTGTGCTACCGGGCCGTAACACATGTTGCTACAGCTCATTCCAGAACAAGCACATTGTGTCTAAACTTTTGCATTTTTTTCCTTATATGTGAATTGAATGTGGTTCCATATATCCACATCGTGTAAGAAGTGCATATGTTTCCTCCATCCCTCATGCAACTCTTTCTCCGCTTTTGGCCCCATCACACGGTATAACTACACGGGTGGAGATTTAGTAAAAAATCCCCGAATGACATATTGAGGTATGTTCTTAGAGCCACAATAAATGTAGCTAGCCTCACCTCCTCAAGTAATAGAAAGGCAAGGACCAATCAATAGAGTCAGCTCACATGTCTCAAATGTATCTATAATTTTGGCTATATTTACGCTACGTTGTATGGCATTATTCAATACTTTGGACACCTCTTATACAATTTTATAGGACTGAACTTTAATTTGATGTCGAGTGCGAGTTATTTTTGGCTTGTTTTTGGACTTTGCGGAAAAACAATTTTCTGGGACCGAAACGAAATACGTCACAAAGTTTGAAGACTAGAGGGATACCATGATCGAGAGGGCCGCTAGATGGGAGTTCCTAGGGTCCCACGTGGTGGACCCATACGGCCTAGGGCTGGCCATGTGGTGGGGCCATGGTCTCCCCATAGGTATACGCTCTGCTGCCACTTGGTTCTTGTGCCCTTATATATACCTAGAATACCCGTGACCATATGTGAGTAGTCCTTCTTGTACTAGGGGTCCATAATAGTAGCTATGCGACATCTTCTCTCTCTTGTTCTTCAATATAAATATCACATGATGCCCTACATGATTATGTTCAGTCTACCATAATAGTTGGTGTGATTGTTGCGTTGAACACTTTATGATTAGATTAAAATAATAGATTTATATTTTGTTTCCTTTGGTTCTTAGTAACATGATTTATATACTTATATGTTCTCTGATCTATTAGTCTTTTAGTTGCCATGGTTGGATGAATGATCTCCAATAAGGAGTGGCATTTGTTAGTTGGGTTTAACCTTGTGAGTAATCTATCTCGATGACAGAAAGCAAAATGGCTTTTCTTGTGTTATTGCCACTAAGTATAAGGATGTAGTTGCCTAGTTGTATCGGTGATGAACCTGATGTAAACACAATACTCTATTGAGATATGCATGTTGTATAGCGATCTCTAGCGACATAGTAGCTATAGATGTACTTTGATATAGGTTTGTCAATACAAGGATGTAATGCCTATATACAATAGTGACATCTATGATTGATCATAAACACGAAAAAATTATTGGTACAAAATTGTAACTCGTTTACAATACTATTGATTTTTGGAAGAGATGCTACCAGTGAAATTATAGATCCCTAGTCCTTTGTTACTCATAATTACAACCTTGGTCACTCTATTTTCTATTCTTTTACAGTCTACAGTTTTTACTTTGAGCCCTTACTAAAATCGTTAGCCACACAAAGCATTAATCCTTGTAACAAGAAATTCTTGTAGGGCTCAAAATCTTGCTAGTCAATGTTTGGATATGAGAAATTTTTTAGTTCCATGACACTACTGATCATATACTATTTGAATAAATCCATGGATTGATACCTTGGTTCTCATCCGAGAGAAACTTGCTTCTTACTACGAACCATTGCATTTCAGGGCCCAACATATATGCATCCAACATACACCGCATTAGTCAGGGATATATCCAAGCAATCGTGTGATAAGATGATACTACCTAAATAAAAATGTACTATAAGGAATTAAGGACCTACCATGTATGAGAGGGACAAGTAGCGCATGAGAAAGCATGGGGATGGCAATCAACATAAAATAAAGGAAACTATCGTTTTGTCACGATATTTGAGGACTTTGAGGCCACCATAATGATGTCTCGGGACATTGATGAAATACAAGATGACACATCATGATTTAATTTATAATCATACACAGTTGTCGCACCCACCTCAGTTTTAATTAGTTTAGGGCCAGTTAGTTTAGGATTAAAATATAATATACAGTCTTAGAGTCCACAATTAGAGAGGAAATTCCGTGATGGATTCGAACCCTCTCCTTGGGCTTTCCAAACTCCCTTGTCCTCCTTAAATACCCTCTTAGGGCATCGAATTAGGGTTGGGATTTTCTTTAATTTTAGAGATTACTACGCTTAGACATAAGCATGAATGTCGATGGGGCCTCCTACACTATGAATCATAAAAATCCAAATTCGTTAATTGATTACTTCATGTTATGTCCGCAACTCAGATTGCATACCTTAAATCCTACCTATTATTGAATTCCATGCAGGGACATCTTCATGCCTAGGTTGCCCGTATTTCCAACACCATCAATAACCATAAAGGATTTTTTTAGCGATTGCTAAGATGCATCATTTAGTGTTTGATGTAGTCATATAGTCAAAGTCTCCTTCCACAAAAACTGATATCACCATTTGATAAGAAGATGAGAACACCCCTTGTACCTACCAAGAGGATCTAGGAGCTAGATCAAGACACCCTTGTACTTATCAAGAGGATCTAGGAGCTCGGTCAAGATACCCTTGTACCTATCAAGCTCTGAATCCAGTTAACAAATCTCAACATTATCATGATCCCCACAAGTGTGTGAAACATGCCCTCTCACCCGTCACCACTTCCTCTGAAAAGGTGACAAAACAAAGCCAAAAGATATCTATGTGACCATGGCACTAGTGGGGACGGGCCCTTTAGCCCCGGCCCGTAAGGGGCTTTAGTCCCGGTTCACCAACCGGGACTAAAGGCCTAACCTTTAGTCCCAGCCCTGTTACAAGCCGGGTCTAAAGGTGCTCCACGTGGGCGCCTCGTAGCGCCCCAGGGGCAGGACCTTTAGTCCCGGTTCGTTACACGGGACGGGACTAAAGAGTTTCAGATTTTGCTTATTTTCGGGTTTTGTTTAATGAAATTATTTTTGGGTTTTAGGGTTTTAGGTTTTAGGTGTTCGGGAGATTAACGTGATGCCTCGTTTGGTGTTCGGGAATTAGTTTTCATATAATTTAAATAGAAATAATTATGCATATATATATAAGGTTAACTTATCTTACAAGCGAGCATATATATACAATTATATGGAGATCTGAATTATCGGGACTAGATCCCGTCTATTCGATTACATGGACGAACATCAGTAATGGCCCCTAGCTACACTAAATCGTCCTTTGTCATCTATAGCTTCCGTCCCCAGAAAGGTCGCAAGCTCCTCTGCAACAGCAATCGCGCGTTGCTCTGGTAGGACCTTCGTCGTCATGTCCGTGTTATATATAAGAAGAGGAGATGAATATGAATATCAATCATGATAACAAAGAATGACGGGTAAAAATAGAGGTGTCAATGTTCATTGCTTACGTCGAAACTGTGATCCTTGTGCTCAGAGGTAAACGTGCGAATGGTCTCGCAAACATAGTATCCGCATAGATGCGTTCCCCGTGGCTGCTGGTTGCACTTTACGAGAATAGAATATATATAATCAAAATAATAATCTAGCATCATAAATGTATTGAAAATAGAAGTATATCATACTACTACTTACCTGAGCCGCTCTAAAGGTCAGCTTCTCATGCTCGATACCGGGAGTCACGCACTTGAACCGCTTCCAAACCCTGCCCGACAAGGATAATGATGTGCTAAGTTTTTCATTAATTGATATATCATAAAATCATCGAAAGAGACCGATAGAGCGCAAGAATGATTGAAATTACCCTTGGAGCATGTCCTGCAGGCTTTGGAACTGTTTAAAGGGTCTCGATAATGGGTCGAAGGCATCAACTCTTCCCTTATCAATTTGAATGTCCAACAGAATCCAATGGAATCTGCACATGTATATATATATATATGTGTGTGTGTCAGTAACTTATCAATTACACTTATAAGTGAATGGACACAACAGAGTAAAGACCCTCACCTGAAGTTGTATGGAAACAGTATGTGGTCACAGAAATTTTGATCTGTTAGAAACCTTAGAAGGTTTTCCTCCGTCTCCTTGGGATAATTAGTTAGCGTCGCTATATGTATTTTATCTGGGTCAATAAACCCAATATTTAGGATGCTCTTACTTTTACAATCCAGAATCTTCATTCTGCATAATAGAGTACAAGTTATATATAGACAATGAATTGAAATAACTAAACAAGTTATATGTAGACAACGAATTGAAAAACTTACAGACAATAGCAACTCATGAGCGATTTGTCGAGGGCGTCGCCATTGTACATCTGGAATAGTTCATCAAAGTCGATATGGATTTGTTCGGGGCGGCGTAGTACTCCTGTGGGACACTCAGCACGATCATCGTTCTCCCATTCTTTGATTCACTTAAGTACCATTGATGCAAGTAACGCATATTTGTTGGGAGATCATCTTTGCTGACCAAAGGCTCACCCATGACAAACTGTGGCTTAGGGGCTACCGCAGCCTTGGGTATCCTGTCGTCTTGGGAAGCCAGCAAATCTTCAACCGAGACACCACATGCAGCTGCCAACTCCTTTGCTCTTTCAAAAGCTAGCCCCTGCACCGGAGGGGGAACATTCTCGGTTAACACCTTGAGGGGTGGGATCGACTGTTTGGCCTGTTGTCCAAGCTAAGGAACGTCTGATTTTTTCTTGCTTGTAGTTGAACTTGATTTGCTCCCACTTGCACTTGCACGTGATCTGCACTTTTTCACTTCCTTCTGCAATGTGCGTGTATAGTCATCAGGCTTATGGTGTAAGTCATACTGTGATGGAAGGGTCGTGAAGTATTTTGCAAATGCTATTTGCTTCTCGATGTATTCTGGGCGGGGCTCGGGTTCCTTCTTTTTCATCTGCGCATCATGATGTTCCTTTGCTATCCTGACGTTTTCCTCGGGGGTAGGATCATAAGGTCTGATAGGAAGATTAGCATGACATACCTTTGGGAGGGGCGACCGTTTGCGCTTTGGGGTGCTCTGTGGCTTAGGAATCGTCGGCGGAGCGTTCTTGGTGGCACGCTCCCTCTTAGTATCCGGAGCGGGCGGCGGCGGAGACGGACGACCCAAGTCCGGCGGCGGTGATCGAGATGGACTCGTGTTGTGCTGGCCGACGTCATGTGGAGGGCTTGCACGTGATCTGCTCTTTTTCACTTCCTGCTGCAATGTGCGTGTATAGTCATCTGGCTTATGGTGTAAGTCATACTGTGATGGAAGGGTCATGAAGTATTTTGCAAATGCTATTTGCTTCTCGGTGTATTCCGGGCGGGGCTCGGGTTCCTTCTTTTTCATCTGCGCATCATGATGTTCCTTTGCTATCCTGGCGTTTTCCTCGGGGGTACGATCATAAGGTCTGATAGGAAGATTAGCATGACGTACCTTTGGGAGGGGCGATCGTTTGTGCTTTGGGGTGCTCTGTGGCTTAGGAATCGTCGGCGGAGCGTTCTTGGTGGCATGCTCCCGCTTTGTATCCGGAGCGGGCGGCGGCGGAGACGGACGACCCAAGTCCGGCGGCGGTGATCGAGATGGACTCGTGTTGTGCTGGTCGACGTCATGCCGAGGGCTTGGAGGTAATGGAGGTGTAGGTGACCTGCGACGACTCGGAGGCGGTGTTGTCCTTGGGGCCGAGCCTGGAAGCTTGATGTAGTTCTTGTCCCATAGGATGACTCCACCCAGTACTTCTTCGAGTGTCCTCTCATCTTCGGGTCCGGCTATGTCGAGCTCCATATCATTAAACCCCGTCATGATTTCATCCACCCCGACTTTAGCAAAGCCAGCTGGAATCTCACGGCCATGCCAGCGTGCATCAGGGCTAGAAGGTAAAGCTTGTCCGATGGCCACCTTCATGGATATGTTCTTCAATTTCTGATGGAGTTCACATGATGTTGACTCCTTGATTCCATCCACGGGGTAGCCGGGACCGCCCTCTATCATTCTTCGTTCATCGTCGGGCGGGGCCTCAGATTCAGCCACGCTGCTTTTCCGCTTAGATGGGGCGCCGGTAATATCAAGTGCAGGATCTTCCTGGCGCGGTACTCCTCTAAGCTCATCAATCTGCTTCTGTTGCTCGTTAATCCTGGCAAGCAACTGGTTGAACTTGTCATTCTCCTCATCCTGCTGCCGCTTCTTTGCTCTCTCTCGGCTTTTGTAAGTGTCTTGGTCTTTGGCAAACCCAAGCCACCACGGGTAAGAAGGACCGAAGCCTCGCGTTCGTCCTTCATGTTCGTCATTGCCGAGGACCAGTGTGAGCAAATCTTTATCTCTATCTGCAGTGAACTTTCTTTGTCCCTCCTTAATTTCTTTCACTATCCTTTTCCAATTCTCCCTGGGTATCCTAAGATCGTCATTGCAGATGAGGTCCCCTGTTGTTTCGTCATACGACCCACCATGCGCAAGGAACCAATTTCTTGCTCTCAATTCCCACTCATCACGGAGTGCTTCAGGTACGATGCCTTTATCTATCAGATCTTGCTCTTTCTTATCCCACTTTGGGATGGCAGTCTCATAGCAAGGAACCAATCTTTTTCTTCCTTTCTTCTCCTTTTTCTTCCTTTCTTCTCCTTTTTCTTCCTTTCTTCCCTTTTTCTTCTTTTCTTCTCCTTTTTCTTCTCCTTTTTCTTCTTTTCTTCTCCTTCCCTTTTTCTTCCTTTCTTCTCCTTTTTCTTCTTTTCTTCTCCTTTTTCTTCCTTTCTTCTCCTTTTTCTTCCTTTCTTCTCCTTTTTCTTCTTTTCTTCTCCTTTTTCTTCCTTTCTTCTCCTTTTTCTTCCTTTCTTCTCCTTTTTCTTCTTAAGCAAAATTAAATGAAAAAAAAATATTTCTTCTTCTTGTAACCCTAAACTAATTTTTCCTCTTCTTCTATTTCTCCTCTTCTTCTACTTCTTCTTCTACTTCTACTTCTCCTCTTCTTCTACTACTTCTCCTCTCCTCTTCTTCTATTTTTCCTCTTATTCTCCTCTCCTCCTCTTCTTATTCTCCTTTTTCTTCTTTTCTTCTCCTCCTCTTCTTATTTTCCTTTTTCCTAATTCTACATATTACTAACCCTAATAATCTAGCAGAAACCTAATAACAATAGGAATTAAATGACAAAAAAATCTTTTTCTTCTTTTCTTCTCCTTTTTCTTCTTTTCTTCTCCTTTTTCTTCTTTTCTTCTCCTTCCCTTTTTCTTTCTTTCTTCTCCTTTTTCTTCCTTTCTTCTCCTTTTTCTTCCTTTCTTCTCCTTTTTCTTCTTTTCTTCTCCTTTTTCTTCCTTTCTTCTCCTTTTTCTTCCTTTCTTCTCCTTTTTCTTCCTTTCTTCTCCTTTTTCTTCTTTTCTTCTCCTTTTTCTTCCTTTCTTCCCTTTTTCTTCTTTTATTCTCCTTTTTCTTCTTTTCTTCTCCTTTTTCTTCTTTTCTTCTCCTTCCCTTTTTCTTCCTTTCTTCTCCTTTTTCTTCCTTTCTTCTCCTTTTTCTTCCTTTCTTCTCCTTTTTCTTCCTTTCTTCTCCTTTTTCTTCTTTTCTTCTCCTTTTTCTTCTTTGCTTGTGCTGGCCGAAGTGTTGGGGAGGAGGGGGCGTGGGGCTTACCGGCCGGAGGTGTCGACGGCGCGCGGCGAGGAGGACGGCGGCGCACGGCGAGGAGGGCGGCGCGCGGTGAGGAGGGCGGCGCGCGGCTTGGAGGACGGCAGGCGGCGGCGAGCAGGACGGCGGGCAGTCTGACGGCATCGTCGAGTTCATCGCTAGTTGTGCCACGCCGGGCAGGAGAACGAGAGGAAGAAGAAGAGAAATGGACGATTTGGGTTCGAAATTTTCTAACTCCCGCTTATACAGGTGGATCTTTAGTCCCGGTTCGGGGCTCGATCCGGGACTAAAGACCCCTTTAGTCCCGGATGGAGCCACGACCCGGGACTAAAGGCCCTTTTTCGGCAGACGAAATGGCGGGAAGCACGGGCCTTTAGTCCCGGGTCGGGGCTCGAGCCGGGACTAAAGACACCCTTTAGTCCCGGGTCTAGCCACGACCCGGGGCTAAAGGCCCTTTTTCGGCAGACCAAAAGGCGGGAAGCAGGGGCCTTTAGTCCCGGGGATGGCAAGAACCGGGACTAAAGTGTTGCCTATATAAACCCTTGCCCCTGCCCACCATATCCCCTGTTTTTTGGTTGTTGAAGTGTGACCATGCCATGCTCTTGCCACTCTAGTTCATGCACATGACGTGTTCGATGAAATGCCCGAGCCTCTCTACTTAAGCTTTCTCCTCTCCAAGCTCCACCTCCAAGCTCCATTTTCCTTAATATTTGTCTAGGTTTGGCCGTGCACCAACTTCACAAGTGTTTTAAAAGGTTAGCTACTTCATCCTTTCATTTGTCACTGCTAGTGTAGCTCATTTCAAATGCTCAAATTAACTTCTTAGAGTCTGCACATGCGTAGTGTGTCGTCCCATGCCAGTCCTCACCATTGTCGATCGCCCCGTGCCGATCTCGTCGCGAGCACCACCGTGCGATGGTTTTGGTATCCGCCTCCGTCGGCCCTCGTCCTGTCTATGATTCGGATGTGGTATATATTATCTTTTATAACTATTTGTTTTATTTAGTGTTTATGACAATTATGACGACCAATGTGACATATAATTTTTTAATCTAGGAGGTATGTGAACCGGAAATTCCAACCTACATAAAAATTCTTATCGAGAAGTTAAATTTGGTTGAAAAAGAAAACAAATACTTGAAGAAAAAATTGAAAATAAATGAGGATAAGAATATGGAACTGGAGTTGCATGTCGCCGATGTCATCGATGATCGCAAGATGAAGATCGATGCGATGCGGTTGAAGATGGATGCAATGCGCTTGAAGATGGATGAAATGCGCTTGAAGATTAGGAATATTAGAAAATATGCCATCGATAAAGAGGCTTGGTATCATTATGCTGTTGGGTCAATTGTTACCTTAGTTGCGATTTTGATCGCGTTTGTTGTTGCATTTAAATGTTTTACATAGTTGTATGTTGTTTTATGAGAGAACTTTATGTTTTTTTTTGCAATAATAACATTTGATCACTACTGTTCTTTGATTTTAATGTGATGATGAACTTGTATTAATTTGGTCATATGTTCTGCAATGGTTTTTTGAGCTAGTTGACCCTGAAATTGAAAAGCACTACAAATGAACTCTGAAAATGTTGAAAGTTGGCATGCTATCATCATTTCACCCACATAGCATGTGTTAAAAAGTTGATAGGGCTACGACAAAAACTGGATGCACTTCGTGTACAAAACGGACAATCTCTCTCGAAGTATCAGGGTTTCGAACGAGAACTCATCTCTTACAAAGGGATTTCATTTTTTTGAACTTATTTGAACTCCATACTTTTTGTGTGTTCAAAATGCACCATTCAAAGGCACATCACAAAATTTCAACAATTTCTGACTTCATTTGGTATAATTCGTGCATTTACTTATTTTTTTTTAGCTAGTTAACCCTGAAATTGAAAAGCACTACAAATGAACTCTGAAAATGTTGAAAGTTCGCATGCTATCATCATTTCACCCACATAGCATGTGTTAAAAAGTTGAGAGCGCTACGACAAAAACTGGATGCACTTCGTGTACAAAATGGACAATCTCTCTCGAAGTATCAGGGTTTCGAACGAGAACTCATCTCTTACAAAGGGATTTCATTTTTTTGAACTTATTTGAACTCCATACTTTTTGTGTGTTCAAAATGCACCATTCAAAGGCACATCACAAAATTTCAACAATTTCTGACTTCATTTGGTATATTTCGTGCATTTAGTTTTTTTTTGAGCTAGTTGACCCTGAAATTGAAAAGCTCTACAAATGAACTCTGAAAATGTTGAAAGTTGGCATGCTATCATCATTTCACCCACATAGCATGTGTTAAAAAGTTGACAGGGCTACGAGAAAAACTGGATGCACTTCGTGTACAAAACGGACAATCTCTCTCGAAGTATCACGGTTTCGAACGAGAACTCATCTCTTACATAGGGACTTCATTTTTTTTGAACTTATTTGAACTCCATACTTTTTGTGTGTTCAAAATACACCATTCAAAGGCACATCACAAAATTTCAACAATTTCTGACTTCATTTGGTATATTTCGTGCATTTACTTTTTTTTTTGAGCTAGTTGACCCTGAAATTGAAAAGCACTACAAATGAACTCTGAAAATGTTGAAAGTTGGCATGCTATCATCATTTCACCCAGATAGCATGTGTTAAAAAGTTGAGAGCGCTACAACAAAAACTAGATGCACTTCGTGTAGAAAACGGACAATCTCTCTCGAAGTATCAGGGTTTCGAACGAGAACTCATCTCTTACAAAGGGATTTCATTTTTTTGAACTTATTTGAACTCCGTACTTTTTGTGTGTTCAAAATGCACCATTCAAAGGCACATCACAAAATTTTAACAATTTCTGACTTCATTTGGTATATTTCGTGCATTTACTTATTTTTTTGAGCTAGTTGACCCTGAAATTGAAAAGCACTACAAATGAACTCTGAAAATATTTAAAGTTGGCATGCTATCATCATTTCACCCACATAGCATGTGTTAAAAAGTTGAGAGGGCTACGACAAAAACTGTATGCACTTCGTGTACAAAACGGACAATCTCTCTTGAAGTATCAGGGTTTCTAACGAGAACTCATCTCTTACAAAGGGATTTCATTTTTTTGAACATATTTGAACTCCATACTATTTGTGTGTTCAAAATGCACCATTCAAAGGCACATCACAAAATTTCAACAATTTCTGACTTCATTTGGTATATTTCGTGCATTTACTTATTTTTTTTGAGCTAGTTGACCCTGAAATTGAAAAGCACTACAAATGAACTATGAAAATGTTGAAAGTTGGCATGCTATCATCATTTCATCCACATAACATGTGCTAAAAAGTTGAGAGGGCTACGACAAAAACTGGATGCACTTCGTGTACAAAACGGACAATCTCTCTTGAAGTATCACGGTTTCGAACGAGAACTCATCTCTTACAAAGGGATTTCATTTTTTGAACTTATTTGAACTCCATACTTTTTGTGTGTTCAAAATGCACCATTCAAAGGCGCATCACAAAATTTCAACAATTCCTGACTTCATTTGGTATATTTCGTGCATTTACTTTTTTTTTGAGCTAGTTGACCCTGAAATTGAAAAGCACTACAAATGAACTCTAAAAATGTTGAAAGTTGGCATGCTATCATCATTTCACCCACATAGCATGTGTTAAAAAGTTGACAGGGCTACTACAAAAACTGGATGCACTTCTCGTACAAAACGGACAATCTCTCTCGAAGTATGAGGGTTTCGAACGAGAACTCATCTCTTACAAAGGGACTTCATTTTTTTGAACTTATTTGAACTCCATACTTTTTGTGTGGTCAAAATGCACCATTCAAAGGCACATGACAAAATTTCAATAATTTCTGACTTTATTTGGTATATTTCGTGCATTTACTTATTTTTTTTTGTGCTAGTTGACCCTGAAATTGAAAAGCACTACAAATGAACTCTGAAAATGTTGAAAGTTGGCATGCTATCATCATTTCACCCACATAGCATGTGTTAAAAAGTTGATAGCGCTACGACAAAAGCTGGATGCACTTCGTGTACAAAGCGGACAATCTCTCTTGAAGTATCAGGGTTTCGAACGAGAACTCATCTCTTACAAAGGGATTTCATTTTTTTTGAACTTATTTGAACTCCATACTTTTTGTGTGTTCAAAATGCACGATTCAGAGGCACATCACAAAATTTCAACAATTTCTGACTTCATTTGGTATATTTCGTGCATTTACTTATTTTTTTGAGCTAGATGACCCTGAAATTGAAAAGCACCACAAATGAACTCTGAAAATGTTGAAAGTTGGCATGCTATCATCATTTCACCCACATAGCATGTGTTAAAAAGTTGAGTGGGCTACGACAAAAACTGGATGCACTTCGTGTACAAAACGGACAATCTCTCCCGAAGTATCAGGGTTTCGAACGAGAACTCATCTCTTACATGGATACTATGAAAATGAAAAGTGTTTGAAATTTAGTACATTCCATACATGCATTACATAAAAGGTTTAATACATTATTACATTATTGCACCAATATTCCTATCTATTATTTCTGTTTTCTTCTGGGTGGTAGCCATGGAGAATCTTCATCATTCAGTATGATGCTTGGGTCAGTTTTCACTTTGAAGGGCGGAATTTCATGAAACTTATTATAATCTTCTGACATGTCTGTCTTGTCATCTACTCCCACGATGTTTCTTTTCCCTGAAAGAACTATGTGGCGTTTTGGCTCATCGGACGATATCTTCTTTTGCTGATTTCTTTTTCTCGTTTTTGTAGACATGTCCTTCACATAGAAAACCTGAGCGACATCACTGGCTAGGACATATGGTTCGTCCATGTACGCAGGATTGTTGAGATCCACTGTTGTCATGTCGTACCTTTGGTCTACAACTACCCCGCCTCCTATCAGCTTCACCCATTTGCACCGAAACAAAGGGATCTTAAAAGTAGGTCCATAGTCAAGTTCCCATATCTCCTCTATGTACCTGTAATATGTTTCCAAACAGTGCCCATTCTCGTCTGTTGCATCAAAGCGGACACCACTATTTTGGTTGGTGCTCTTTTTATCTTGGGCAACCGTGTAAAATGTATTCCCATTTATCTCATACCCTTGGAAAGTACATATAGTCGAAGATGGTGGCCTGGCCAAACAGTACAACTCCTCTCCAACGGTGTCGTCATTCATGAGATGTGTCTGCAACCAACTGCTAAAAGTCTTCTCGTGTTCCCCTTTAATCCAAGAGTCAACCTTCCCCGGGTTTTTGGAGCGTAGAATATTCTTGTGTCTCACGATATACGGAGCCACCATAGTGGAATTGTTAGAACTGTGTAGTGTGCTTGAGAGAAAGAATGCCCGTCCATACATTCTTTTGCTTTCCTTCCTAGTGTGCCTTTTCCTGTCAGCCTACCCTCATGCCGAGATTCAGGAACACCAATCGGGTTAAGGTCAGGAAGAAAGTCCACACAAAACTCAATGACCTCCTCTGTTCCATAGCCCTTGGAGATGCTTCCTTCTGGCCTAGCACGGTTACGAACATATTTCTTTAAGACTCCCATGAACCTCTCGAAGGGGAACATATTGTGTAGAAACACAGGACCGAACATTCTAATCTCTTCGACTAGGTGAACTTGGAGGTGTGTCATTATATTGAAGAAGGATGGCGGGAACAACAACTCAAAGCTGACCAGACATTGGACCACATCAATTTGTAACCCTGATAGACTTTCTCGATCGATTACCTTCTGAGAAATTGCATTGAGGAATGCACATACCTTCACAATTGCCAGGCGAACATTTTCCGGTAGAATTCCCCTCAATGCAACCGGAAGCAATTGCGTCATAAGCACGTGGCAGTCATGAGACTTTAGGTTTTGGAATTTTTTGTCTTTCATATTTACGATTCCCTTTATATTCGACGAGAAGCCAGTCGGGACCTTGATACTGAAAAGGACTTCAAAGAAGATTTCCTTCTCTTCCTTAGTAAGAGTGTAGCTGGCACGCCCTTGAAACTGCCCTGGATGCATGCCATCTCTTCCTTTATGACGTTCCTGGTCCTCCCGTGCTTCCGGTGTATCTTTTGACTTCCCATACAAGCCCATGAAGCCTAGAATATTCACACAGAGATTCTTCGTCAGGTGCATCACGTCGATTTCCGAGCGGACCTCATGGACTTCCCAGTAGGGTAGCTCCCAAAATATAGATTTCTTCTTCCACATGGGTACGTGCTTATCAGGGCCGTTAGGAACAGGTTGGCTGCCAGGACCCTTTCCAAAGATTACTTTTAAATCTTTGACCATATCAAATACTTCAGCACCAGTACGGATGACAGGCTTCCCCCGGGGTTCTGCCTTGCCATTGAAATGCTTGCCTTTTTTCTTTAAAGGATGCTTGGGCGGAAGAAAACGACGATTGTACGGATACACATTCTTCCTACATTTGTCCAGATATATACTTTCTGTCTGATCCAAACAGTGTGTGCATGCATTGTATCCCTTGTTTGACTGTCCTGAAATGTTACTAAGAGCAGGCCAATCATTGATGGTTACGAAAAGCAACGCTCAAAGGTCAAATTCCTCTTGTTTGTGCTCGTCCCACACACGTACACCTGGTTCGGCCCACAGCTATAAAAGTTCATCAACTAATGTCCTTAGGTACACATCAATATCGTTGCTGGGTTGCTTTGGACCTTGGATAAGCACTGGCATCATAATGAACTTCCGCTTCATGCACAACCAAGGAGGAAGGTTGTAGATACATAGAGTAACGGGCCAGGTGCTGTGACTGCAACTCTGCTCCCCAAAAGGATTCATGCCATCTGTACTCAGACCTAACCATAAGTTCCTTGCATCAGCTGCAAATCTCGGGAACTCTCTCTCGATTTTTCTCCACTGCCGACCATCAGCGGTGTGCCTCAACTTATCGTCTTTCATACGATCTTCCATGTGCCATCGCAACAACTTCGCATGATCTTTATTTCTGAACAGACGTTTCAACCGTGGTATTATAGGAGCATACCACATCACCTTGGCAGGAACCCTCTTCCTGGGTGGCTCGCCCTCAATATCACCAGGGTCATCTTTTCTGATCTTATACTTCTATGCAGTGCATACCGGGCATTTATCCATATTCTCGTACTTCTCACCGCGGTAGAGGATGCAGTCATTAGGGCATGCATGTATCTTCTGCATGTCTAATCCTAGAGGGTAGACAAGCTTCTTTTCTTCGTACGTGCTGGCGGGCAATTCGTTCTTTCTTGGAAGCATCTTCTTCATCAGTACCAGCAACTTTTCGAATGACGAGTCAGTCACACCTGTCTCTGCCTTCCACTTCAGCAATTCCAGTGTGCTACCCAGTTTCTTCTGGCCATCTTCACAAGTTGGGTACAACAATTTGTTGTGGTCCTGTAACATCCGCTCGAACTGCAACCTCTCCTTTTCTGTGTCGCAACCTCGCCGTGCATCAGAAATGACCCGGCCAAGATCATCAGCGGGCTCATCTGGTTCCCGTTCTTCATCCTGATCTTCTTCTTCATTGTCTTCCATTGCGGTATCAGCATACTCAGGGTACATAGATCGGTAGTTGTCATCATCGTTCTCTTCTTCTTCATCGTCGTTGTCGGGACCCCGATCCTAAGCCATAGGAATCCAGCCTGTAACACCTCGCATCCCTTTGCGGTCTCACGCACGGTTAACCCCACGGCTGCAGCCTTACCTTAGCCGGGACCGTTTGCGCCTTTTGACTCACGTATGCAATTGTGTCGCTAGCAGTCCAATGACAAAGAACCCGGATCGACATGTCTAGTCATAAACCAAGGTGGCAATTCCGCACAGGGACACGCATACATGACCCAACAAAGCAGGTGTCGGTCACCAACGAATGCAGACGAGTCGTAGCGAGCTACAAGGAATCCCTTACATCGCGTGACATTTCCCCAAAGGGGATAGACACAGCAGCTAAGAAGGACACATGCCGGTCAACCAATGTGTCCAGAGCAGTAGCGAACTACCATGGCTCGTTGGATAACAAAGGGGCATTTCCCTGTAAGGAGTGCTACTAAAGTTTACGGCTAGGTAATCGAACCCCATACATATCAAGTACGACACACGTACGCATGGCATACCGATATGTATAGATACATCGATGGCATCACAACATAACCATAAACATACAAGCTTTATTTAAGAGGCTCAGAAGAGCCACACACATAATATTACACGGTGAGGGTCTCACGACCCATAATAGCAGTCATTCAGTTACAAGCCAGCGGAAGAGTTTAAAATTGTCTGGGTACAGACAGGTGCAACTAGAAGGCACATGGCCTGACTATACTACAGACCCAACCTAGGGCCAGACCGTAGCTGGGACACCAGCTACTCGTCGTTGTCGATGTCTATGAAGAACCCTCCGTTAGGGTCATTAGCAACCTCTGCAACATTTATTAAACAAACATGAGTACGAAGGTACTCAGCAAGACTTTAGGATAACTATCTACTCATGGAATGTAACAATAAGGTATTGTGGGGTTTCATGCGGAAAGCCAGCATTTGACTCGTGGCTAGACAACTTGCATTTTTAAATAATTTTGACAACTTGATTTCTCGCACACGAGTCCACTAACACCACAACAATACACCATCGTGGAATCATTCCGTCTCCATACGGAAATGCCGTCCACGACACTCATGCTTATCTTGACAATTTTATGAGTTGCCATTGAAGTTATCTATGAACAACATATGTCTCCAAGTAGTCCATATCCGCTGACGCGGCTATTCGAATAGATCATAACCCTGCAAGGGGGTACTTCGTCACACACACTCTCGCCACTTATCGACATGTGCACGTCATGCACCTCGGCAACCTTCAAGCAGAAGCCTAGCGAGGGAGTCGGCCACGACCGTTAACCACACTAGTACCTAGTCTAGGTTTATCGCCTATCTGAGGGTAACCCGCACGGAAGTCCGGCCGAGGTTTCTGCCACGGCCCCAAACGATGTGCGCAGGGTTCCCAAGCCCACCATCCGGGTGCCACTTGGTACACCGTGCCACAGCCTACCGCATCACAGCCCACCTCTCAGGTCAGCACCATGCACGGCCTCCAGCATGACTATAAACACCAGAAACTACTTGCAACTCCTGGACCGAGTACTAAGTGATTAATAAGTCGAGCGGGGTCATATTTCAGGGCTGAGCATGTTGTAGTATCTCATCTTGGATTACATACACGGAACTCAGTTCCTAAGGACGGTTCCAACGAAACAACCCGCCATGTACTCCTACACAGCCTTTCACCGGTACCTTTACCAAATCAGGTTCAACACACAGCCTTTACTTACCGAAAACATTTTCACAATTATGTTCATCTCCCAGATGACAGGCATTACACAACTCTAAGCATAGCATGCATAGTAGGATAAGACACATCATGGCTCAAGCAACTACCAGGTATGCTAGGTTGCAAGGTTCGGCTATTTACTGTGACAAGGATAGGTCATGCAAAGGAAGTGGGTTCAACTAACGTGGCAAAAGCGGTTGAAGCATTTGATCCTAATGCAATAAGTAAGTGCAGGAGCAAGAACATGGGATATATCGGGATGATGAAAATAGTTGCTTGCCTTGTTGCTCAGAGGAGTGACAATATCCGTCAGACGGATGTTCGGTGGAATCCGGGGGAGCGGAGCCTACCGAAAGGAATGACAACAATCAATATCAAACATATGCAATCAAGATGATGCATGAGCATGGCATGAGAATGCAAGGTGATAAACTAATGTATCTAGCATGTATTAGGTTTGAAGTTGATTTGAATCAAATTCAAATATCACTTCAAACGAGGTATTCTCGGATACCATTTTAATTGATTCGACCTGATGCTGAGATCAACTTGATGTTAACATGCATGGAATGACATGTTAGGTTGCTGGTTTGTAATTAGGACAGTATTTGATCATGTCAATCATAGTGAAATTTAAATATTTTCCATATTCCACTTATAAAGTATTTATAAGAATTGACTTATTCATTAATCTACGTGTTTAGGTTCTGTAACGTTTTAAAACATGTTTGAAAATGGCATATTCAGATTCCTTGAATTTTTCTGATACTTTTTCATATATAAATTATTTTCATTGGAGTTACAGATTAATTTCTATGAATTTTTGAAGTTTTAAACATTTCTGGAATTATTCTTATACTGAAAAATCCCTTTACTGCATCAGCATGACATCAGCGGGTCCAACTGGCCGTTGAAAGTCAAACCTGACCAGTGGGACCCACTGGTCAGTGTCTCTGGTCTGTTTTAGATTAAAATTAAACTTAATTAGCTAATTAATCTCACTAGACCCACATGTGAGTGACTTATCAAATTATTTGATTTTATTTTTATTATTTCTAAACTCCCAGAGGCTGGCCCCACAAGACAGTGGCTCAGGCCAGCTGAGATCCTTCGGCAGCGAGGTCGCCCTCGTCAGCGGGGATCCTCCGGCGAGCACCAGTACGTCGGAGGGGCTCGGAAACGGCGCACAAGGGGCCAAACTCGGCGCGGAGAGCACCAGAGGAACGACACTTCTCCCGCGGGTTCATTTTTGCACTTGGCTGGGGCTGATCTGGCCGGAGATGATGCCGGCGACGAGCTTGGCGGCGGCCAAGGTTCAGGCGTCATCGGGGTCATCGAAACAGAGGGAGCTACGCACGGGACTCAGCTCCTACGGAATCTATGCGACGGCCTGAAGCTGCTGGTGGCCTCAGAAGGACGAGCTGGTCACCGGAGGGCCACCGGCAATGAGCTCCCGCGGCAGATCTCGTCGGGCTCCGATGGAACTAGGCCTACAGGAGGGGATCGACGGAGAGATCTTAGGGGGAAGAAGCGCAAGCTCACGAGGAGTGCAGTGCTGGCGCTTGCTTGCTCGGGGACGGCCTGGAGAGGAAGAACGCCGGCGACGAGCTTCGGTGACCCGAGGAAGAAGACGATTGCGTCTCGTCGTTTCACTGCGTCTCGGCGTTGAGCTCGTGGCTAGAAAGCTTCAGGGAGTTGCGGCGGACCTATTGTGCAGCTCAGGAGGGAGAAGGGTAGGCTAGAACGACGGCGAGCTCGAGCTCTGCTCGTGCTCCAATGGCGGCAGAAAGAAACGAGGCAGAGGGGGAGAATGAGCTGGGGAACGGATAGCTACGAGCTCGGGGAGGTTATCCCCGTGCTTGCCAGCGCGAAGCGGCGGCCAGGCAGCCAGGGAACTGCGTGGAGGCGCGCGGCGACGCGGCGGCCACCTCCTGCTCCTACTCGCGAGGAGGAAGATGACAGGAGCAGATGGGCCGGGCCAGGTGAGCGTCAGGTAAGGTTTTTCTCATTTTCTTTCTCATTTGTTTCTGTTTTGCTATTTCATTAATTTGCTATTTATTTCAGCTCCCAAATAGTTTGTAAAAGCTATTTTAAACACACCATAATATTTGTTGGAATATTTCCAACCATTCCCAAAGTTTTCAACATTTTTGAAAGTTTAAAGTTTCTGATTTCAAATTTAAAACTTGAAACCAGTAGCTTTTTGCATTTATTTAAAATGCTTAAAGTATCAAGAAAATGGTTTTCTTCATTGCTTATTTACTTTCATGAATTATCAGAAAGATTGAACTTTTCTTGAGGCCATTTTGGGTTCATTGATTTTAACTAGTTTGAATTTTCCTTCATTTTGAGAAGTGGCTAGGGTTTTAGCATTTTCCTTCATTACTTGCTTTATTCTTGTTGGAAATTTCCTAGATGCAATGCAAAGGAAAACATGAGCACAAAGCTAACTTTCTTAAGATGTCAGGGATGTGACAACTCACCCCCACTCAAAAGAATCTCGTCCCGAGATTTAGAAGTCGTCGGGAATAACGCAGGATACTCAAGTCGGAGGCGATCCTCTCTTTCCCAAGTTGCCTCTTTTTTAGAATGATTTGACCATTGAACTTTAAGAAACTTGAGGTTTCGACGTTGAGTGGTACGCTCAGCTTGATCAAGAATACGCACGGGGTATTCTCGGTATGAAAGGTTATCTTGGAGATCAAGCGTTTCGTGGTCCACTTCACGGATAGGATCCGAAAAGCAACGCCTGAGTTGCGAGACGTGGAAGACATCATGAACCTTGGAAAGATGCGGAGGAAGTTCCAACTGGTAGGCAACTTCTCCTCGTTTGGCAAGAATGCGAAAAGGACCAATGTAACGAGGAGCCAACTTGCCCTTGATACCGAATCGATGGGTACCCTTCAAAGGTGTAACCCGAAGGTAAGCATTCTCGTCAACTTCAAAGGTCACAGCCTTATGATGACGATCATATTGGCTCTTTTGACGAGACTGGGCTGTTTTCAACTTTTCACGAATAATGCGAACCTGCTCTTCTGCATCCTGGATCATATCCGGGCCAAAGAGTTGCCTCTCTCCGGTTTCTGACCAATTAAGAGGTGTTCGACTTCTTCGTCCATAGAGAACTTCAAAAGGAGCTTCGCCCAAGCTTGATTGATAACTATTGTTATAAGCAAATTCGGCGAATGGAAGGCACTTCTCCTAATTCATACTGAACGATATAACACAAGCTCGGAGCATATCTTCTAGGATTTGATTCACTCTTTCTACTTGACCACTTGATTGGGGATGGAAAGCAGTGCTAAAAGATAGGTGAGTCCCCATGGCATTCTAAAAACTTTCCCAGAAGCGAGAAGTAAAGATACTTCCACGGTCCGTGTTAATCTCCAGGCGAACACCATGAAGAGACACTATTCGAGAGATATATAGCTCTGCTAGCTGGCTAGCTGTTATACTCTCACGAACGGGAAGAAAATGAGCCACTTTGGAAAGACGGTTAATGACCACAAAGATAGCATTATTTCCTTTCTTGGTCTTGGGAAATCCGGTAATGAAATCCATGCTAACTTTATCCCATTTCCATTCAGGAATAGCTAGAGGTTGAAGGGTGCCAGCAGGCCTTTGATGTTCTGCCTTAACTCGACGACAAACGTCGCAGTTAGCAACGAACTCAGCAATTTCTCTCTTCATCCTAGTCCACCAGAACCTCTGGCGTAGGTCCTGATACATCTTAGTTCTACCGGGATGAATGGTGAGAGGAGAATCATGGGCCTCCTTAAGGATTAACTGCCTTAGGTGTGGGTTCTTAGGAACCACTAGACAATTCTGGAAGAACACAACACCTTGATTGTTCATGGAAAATTCTTTAGCGTTTCCGCTAAAAATATTCTCCTTGATCCGTGATATACCCTTGTCACGCTTTTGGCCAGCTATAATTTGATCCTTAAGAGTGGGCTTCGCCACCAGGGTAGAAAGGAATCCTTGAGGAACAATATGAAGATTCAACTTCCGAAAGTCCTCATAGAGATGTGGTTGACCTTGTTGTAGCATCAAATTGTTACAATAAGATTTACGACTTAGTGCATCGGCCATAACATTGGCCTTCCCTGGGGTGTAAGTTATCCCTAAGTCGTAATCCGAGATCAACTCAACCCACAGTCTTTGCCTGAGATTCAAATCCGGCTGGGTGAAGATATATTTCAGACTTTGGTGATCAGTGAATATTTCGCAACGATTACCCAGAAGGTAATGTCGCCAGGTTTTTAGTGCATGGACCACAGCTGCAAGCTCAAGGTCATGTGTGGGATAATTATCCTCATGTGGACGCAACTATCGAGATGCGTATGCGATCACATGACGATTTTGCATGAGAATGCAACCTAATCCTTGTCGCGAGGCGTCGCAATAGATAACAAAGTCCTTGGAAAAATCTGGTGGTAGCAACACAGGTGCGGAAGTCAGGCGTCTTTTCAGTTCCTGAAAACTATGCTCACACTGTGGTGTCCACTCGAACTTTTTATCCTTCTTGAGGAGTTCAGTTAGAGGCTTTGCAACCTTGGAGAAATTCTCGACAAAGCGGCGACAATAGCTCGCTAGACCAAGAAAACTCCTAACTTGCTTAACCGATTCAGGTTGAGTCCAATCAAGGACAGCTTGAACTCAATCGGGATTGACAGCAATACCCTTACCAGAGATTACGTGACCTAGATAGGTCACTTCTGTTAACCAAAATTCACATTTTGAAAACTTGGCATAAAGGCGATGCTCTCGAAGTTTTGTCAATACCAGCCTTAGATGCTCGGCATGTTCTTGTTCGTTCTTCGAGTAGATGAGAATATCATCGAGGTATACCACGACGAATTTATCCAAATACTCCATGAAGATTGAATTCATCAGGCGAGAGAAGGTGGTTGGGGCATTGGTTAAACCGAAGGACATGACGGTGTACTCGTATTGGCCATAAAGAGTAACAAAAGCCGGTTTTGGAATGTCCCCGTTCTTGATCATGATTTGATGGTAACCCAACCTCAAATCCATTTTGGAGAAGACTGAGGACCCAGCGAGCTGATCGTATAGGTCGTTGATCCTGGGGAGCGGATACTTGTTCTTTATGGTGACCAGATTAACTGGTCGGTAATCTACAACCATCTGATCCGTTTCGTCTTTCTTCTTGACGAAGAGGACGGTGCAAGCCCAAGGAGAAGAGCTAGGACGAATGAAACCTTTATTCAAGGCCTCATCTAGTTGCTTCTTAAGTTCGGCTAGCTCCAGGGGTGCCATCTTATATGGTCTTCTGGCTATTGGGACAGTTCCCGGAACAAGATCTATCACAAACTCTACATCTCTGTCAGGTGGAATTCCTGGCAGTTCCTGTGGAAAAACATCCGGGAAGTCACGGACTACCGGAATGTCTTCAAGTTCCGGAAGAGGGTTGGCATTTAGGGAATAGAGTTGGCATTTGGCAACTCGAGTAGAGACATTTACTATCTCACCCGAGGGATGGGTAAGATGGACATTTCTAGAATGAGTATCAATCTTGGCATAGTGAGCTGACATCCAGTCCATGCCCAAGATGATATTAATATCCGAAGATTTCAAGGCTATCAATGAGGCTAGAAAAACTAGCCTGTCTACTAGAATTTCATTGTCATAGGTTATCCTAGAGGTTTGCCATTTACTACCAGGAGTTTGGACAACCAATGGAATTGGCATATCACAAAAAGACATGTTATTCAACTGTGCATAACTTTCTGAAATGAAGGAATGAGAAGACCCAGTGTCAAAGAGAAGAGACGCTGGGTGATGATTAACAGGAAGCGTACCCAGTATGACGTCGGGATCCTCTGCAGCTTCTTCTGCTGAGACATAGTTCACACGGCCATGTGCAGGAGTTGGCTTCACATAGTAAGCTTTTCCCGACTTGACTTGCCCGACGAACTTTCCGGGTTGCTTGGCACCCACATTTTGAGGACACTCACGGGAATAGTGCCCTGGTTCTCCACACTTGTAGCATATCACTTGGTTGGCACGTGGTGCAGCATTGCTAGCTGGACCACCGTAAGCTTTTGCTGGAGGGTTGGCCTGATTCGTCTGAGGCGCCACGTAGGATGGCCTCGGAGTGTATCTTGGCGGCAGAGAACTGTTTGGAACCCACAGCCTGCATTTTGGAAACGCGGAACCAGAAGACGAGCCAAAGTCACGGGAGTGCTTCCTTGTGGCTTCGAAGTTAGTATGACCAGTCTCGGCACTGATCGCCTTGTTGACCAGGGCTTGAAAGCTTGCACACTCGTGGAGGCGCAGATCACGACGAAGCTCAGGGCTCAGACCCTTCCGGAATCTTGCTTGCTTCTTGGCGTCAGTAGACACCTCGTGTGTTGCATAGCGGGCGAGGTTACCGAACTCGCGGCTATAGGCATCCACAGACAACTTGCCCTGAGTGAAGGCACAGAACTCCTCTCTCTTTCTGTCCATCAGGCCCTCTGGAATATGGTGCACACGAAAAGCTGCACTGAAGTCTGCCCATGTGGCTGCTGGTTCAGCGGGACGCATAGCTTCAAAGTTCTCCCACCACAGATTGGCGGGTCCTTCTAGGAAATACGCCGCAAAAGTCACCTTGTCGGCCTCAGAAACATTCGCAGAGCGAATCTTGCGTGAGATGTTGCACAGCCAGTCATCAGTGTCGAGGGGATCGACGGAATGATGAAAGTTTGGAGGATTCAGCTTCACAAAGTCGCTGAGGGACATTGCAGCATTCCTAGGCTGACGAGCTGTATTCTGCTCAATATGCTCTAACAGTCGGTTGGTCTCCCTTTTGTTTCTCTCTACCTCAAGCATAACTTCCGCCAGAGAGGGCGGGTGAGGCAGGTCTTCCTGCGACGCTTGACTACCCTCGCCTTGCTCATGACCAGGGGCACGGTTCAACCTGGTGAACACCATCCTGACAAACAAACTCACAGCTTAGACCAATATCATATCAATACTAGCTATGGATTAAGAATGTACTGAACACACGGAATGCGGAAATGAATATCCGAACAGCATGGTAACAAGCAACTGCTATATATACACCATGGTTCATACACACCATTACATAGTTCAGTACAACCTTAACCGAAGAGCAAACTACTGAAATTATGAAACTACTCATCAGAGGCTTACAAACTTCCTATACATTATTTATCTAGGCCTCCGGAATTCATTTCACATCACAGGCATAATTCACAAGTCACACAGGACTGTGAACGTACGGCTACTACCATACTATCCTTCCGTTCATAGCTCAGGCATCCGCGTAGAACATCTCATAGAGATTACCTCCATGACCTGGAAGCTCAACCTGCGGATCAGGAAACACTCTGGCCTGAGATCCGTGGGATCCATAAGGACACGGATGTGGCCTTGGTCCCCTGACTGGTGGTAAGAGGGGCCCCCGAAGAGGGGTGACTCCTCCTATAGCTGGCCAGTCAACGTGGGCTGGAAGATGGGTCCTAACAGGGTTCAGCATCTCCATATCTCTGTACCCTGTCTGGACTACCGGTGCCAGCTGCGTCAAAGCCGTCCACAGACGGGCACGGGTAGTATAAAGCTCCATGCGGAGAGCACGAGCATCCCTGTCTCTGTTCTCTAGCATCTCAACAGTCGACTGCAGTAGTGGATCCTCCATAGAAGAATCAAAATAGACACCACTGAGGTATCCCTCTTCACCAGGCCGAGAGGCCGGAACATAGCAGAACTCTGAATTCTGCAGCAATGCATGTCTCGCTCTCATAATGGTCAGCATTGAATAGGCAGCATCTTGTACTGCCATGTCAACAGTGACTCCCAACCCATAGGACCAATGGATTGGCTCCTCAGCTCCAGGGTAGTCTGGGAATACCCTAACAGTGCAGATATACTGGCTCTGGTTGAAGTCTCGGTACTGTTCCTCCACTGTGTACTCGGGGTACCAGCGGAAACCGCACACCGACATCACCCTGACCAGCATGGCCGTATGACCCGGTACATCAATGCACCTGGTCAGACGTACCGACTGACGAGAAGGACGGCCAGGCATCTGTAAATAGAGAGTAATGCAAAAGCATTAGAGCTCCAAATGCAAAATTGGGCAGCATAACGGCTGTAAATGCTCAAAAACAAATTTTGAGACAACCCACAAATGGAATAGCGTAACCACTCAACTATCAAGTTCAACTCTCTGATCATCAGACTTACTTCCTTTTTCCTAGGGAAGAAGAAACCCAACTATCTCTCGACCCGTAGTCCTATAATCTACCGATCAGAAACACGAGCCTAGAAGAGGATGAGTAACCTAGTCCTTAATTCCCGCAGAAAAGATGAGGATGACCAGAATAGAATAACTTGAGAAGATAACAAGAGTCTTACATTCCCTTCCACAAACAAGTCCCTTATATATAACTAAAGCAATTCTAGACTCAACTTCGACCAGTTTGGCTTAGTAATCCTACAATCAGTCAGGCTCTGATACCAACGCTGTCGGGACCCTCATCCTAAGCCATAGGAATCCAGCCTGTAACACCTCACATTCTTTGCGGTCTCACGCACGGTTAACCCCACGGCTGCAGCCTTACCTTAGCCGGGACCGTTTGCGCCTTTTGACTCACGTATGCAATTGTGTCGCTAGCAGTCCAATGACAAAGAACCCGGATCGACATGTCTAGTCATAAACCAAGGTGGCAATTCCGCACAGGGACAGGCATACATGACCCAACAAAGCAGGTGTCGGTCACCAACGAATGCAGACGAGTCGTAGCGAGCTACAAGGACTCTCTTACATTGCGTGACATTTCCCCAAAGGGGACAGACACAGCAGCTAAGAAGGACACACGCCGGTCAACCAATGTGTCCGGAGCAGTAGCGAACTACCATGGCTCATTGGATCACAAAGGGGCATTTCCCTGTAAGGAGTGCTACTAAAGTTTACGGCTAGGTAATCGAACCCCATACATATCAAGTACGACACACGTACGCATGGCATACCGATATGTATAGATACATCGATGGCATCACAACATAACCATAAACATACAAGCTTTATTTAAGAGGCTCAGAAGAGCCACACACATAATATTACACGGTGAGGGTCTCACGACCCATAATAGCAGTCATTCAGTTACAAGCCAGCGGCTATTCGAATAGATCATAACCCTGCAAGGGGGTACTTCGTCACACACGCTCTCGCCACTTATCGCCATGTGCACGTCATGCACCTCGGCAACCTTCAAGCGGAAGCCTAGTGAGGGAGTCGGCCACGACCGTTAACCACACTAGTACCTAGTCCAGGTTTATCGCCTATCCGAGGGTAACCCGCACGGAAGTCCGGCCGAGGTTTCCGCCACGGCCCCAAACGATGTGCGCAGGGTTCCCAAGCCCACCATCCGGGTGCCACTTGGTACACCGTGCCACCGCCTACCGCATCATAGCCCACCTCTCAGGTCAGCACCATGCACGGCCTCCAGCATGACTATAAACACCAGAAACTACTTGCAACTCCTGGACCGAGTACTAAGCGATTAATAAGTCGAGCGGGGTCATATTTCAGGGCCCAGCATGTGGTAGTATCTCATCTAGGATTACATACACGGAACTCGGTTCCTAAGGACGGTTCCAATGAAACAACCCGCTATGTACTCCTACACAGCCTTTCACCGGTACCTTTACCAAATCAGGTTCAACACACAGCCTTTACTTACCGAACACATTTTCACAATTCTGTTCATCTCCCGGATGACAGACCATACACAACTCTAAGCATAGCATGCATAGCAGGATAAGACACATCATGGCTCAGGCATCTACCAAGTATGCTAGGTTGCAAGGTTCGGCTATTTACTGTGACAAGGATAGGTCATGCAAAGGAAGTGGGTTCAACTAACGTGGCAAAAGCGGTTGAAGCATTTGATCCTAATGCAATAAGTAAGTGCAGGAGCAAGAACATGGGATTTATCGGGATGACGAAAATGGTTGCTTGCCTTGTTGCTCAGAGGAATGACAATATCCGTCAGACGGATGTTCGGTGGAATCCGGGGGAGCGGAGCCTACCGAAAGGAATGACAACAATCAATATCAAACATATGCAATCAAGATGATGCATGAGCATGGCATGAGAATGCAAGGTGATAAACTAATGTAGCTAGCATGTATTAGGTTTGAAGTTGATTTGAATCAAATTCAAATATCACTTCAAACGAGGTATTCTCGGATACCATTTTAATTGATTCGACCTGATGCTCAGATCAACTTGATGTTAACATGCATGGAATGACATGTTAGGTTGCTGGTTTGTAATTAGGACAGTATTTGATCATGTCAATCATAGTGAAATTTAAATATTTTCCATATTCCACTTATAAAGTATTTATAAGAATTGACTTATTCATTAATCTACCTGTTTGGGTTCTGTAACATTTTCAAACATGTTTGAAAATGGCATATTCAGATTCCTTGGATTTTTCTGATACTTTTTCATATATAAATTATTTTCATTGGAGTTACAGATTAATTTCTATGAATTTTTGAAGTTTTAAACATTTCTGGAATTATTCTTATACTGGAAAATCCCTTTACTGCATCAGCATGACATCAGCAGGTCCAACTGGCTGTTGAAAGTCAAACCTGACCAGTGGGACCCACTCAAACCTGACCAGTGGGACCCACTGGTCAGTGTCTCTGGTCAGTTTTAGATTAAAATTAAAATTAATTAGCTAATTAATCTGACTGTACCCAGATGTGAGTGACTTATCAAATTATTTGATTTTATTTTTATTATTTCTAAACTCCCAGAGGCTGGCCCCACACGTCAGTGGCTCAGGCCAGCTGAGATCCACCGGCGGCGAGGTCGTCCTCGCCGGCGGGGAGCCTCCGGCGAGCACGAGTACATCGGAGGGGCTCGGAAACGGCGCACAAGGGGCCAAACTCGGCGCGGAGAGCACCACAGGAACGACACTTCTCCCGCGGGTTCATTTTTGCACTTGGCTGGGGCTGATCTGGCTGGAGATGACGCCGGCGACGAGCTTGGCGGCGGCCAAGGTTCGGGCGTCATCGGGGTCATCGAAACAGAGGGAGCTACGCACGGGACTCAGCTCCTACATCATTTATGCGACGACCTGAAGCTGCTGGTGGCCTCAGAAGGACGAGCTTGTCACCAGAGGGCCACCGGCGATGAGCTCCCGCGGCAGATCTCGTCGGGCTCCGATGGAACTAGGCCTAGAGGAGGGGATCGACGGAGAGATCTTAGGGGAAAGAAGTGCAAGCTCACGAGGAGTGCAGTGGTGGCACTAGCTTGCTCGGGGACGGCCTGGAGAGGAAGAACGCCGGCAACGAGCTTCGGTGACCAGAGGAAGAAGACGACTGCGTCACGTCGTTTCACTACGTCTCGGCGTTGAGCTCGTGGCTAGAAAGCTTCAGGGAGTTGCGGCGGACCTATTGCGCGGCTCAGGAGGGAGAAGGGCAGGCTAGAATGACGGCGAGCTCGACCTCTGCTCGGGCTCCAATGGCGGCAGAAAGAAACGAGGCAGAGGGGGAGAATGAGCTGGGGAACGGATAGCTACGAGCTCGGGGAGGTTATCCCCGTGCTTGCCAGCGCGAAGCGGCGGCCAGGCAGCCAGGGAACTGCGTGGAGGCGCGCGGCGACGCGGCGGCCACCTCCTGCTCCTACTAGCGAGGAGGAAGACGACAGGAGCAGATGGGCCGGGCCAGGTGAGCGTCAGGTAAGTTTTTTCTCATTTTCTTTCTCATTTGTTTCTGTTTTGCTATTTCATTAATTTGCTATTTATTTCAGCTCCCAAATAGTTTGTAAAAGCTATTTTAAACACACCATAATATTTGTTGGAATATTTCCAACCATTCCCAAAGTTTTCAACATTTTTGAAAGTTTAAAGTTTCTGATTTCAAATTTAAAACTTGAAACCAGTAGCTTTTTGCATTTATTTAAAATGCTTAAAGTATCAAGAAAATGGTTTTCTTCATTGCTTCTTTACTTTCATGAATTATCAGAAAGATTGAACTTTTCTTGAGGCCATTTTGGGTTCATTGATTTTAACTAGTTTGAATTTTCCTTCATTTTGAGAAGTGGCTAGGGTTTTAGCATTTTCCTTCATTACTTGCTTTACTCTTGTTGGAAATTTCCTTGATGCAATGCAAAGGAAAACATGAGAACAAAGCTAACTTGCTTAAGATGTCAGGGATGTGACAGTCGTCTTCCATCATAACCCCTCTTTCTCCGTGCTTGGTCCAAACATTACAGTCCGACATAAAACCGGACCGAAGCAGGTGGCTCTCAATGACTCTCGAGGAAGTGTAATCCTTCTCATTCCAACATTCAGCACATGGACAAAACATATAGCCACCACGATGCTTGTTCGCATCGGCTGCATCTCGAAAAGAATGCACGCCTTCTCTGTAAGCGGTTGTGCGTCGATCACCGTACATCCATGGATGGCTAATCTGTGTTATACAACAGTATATCAAATACAATCACGATCCTAAAAATTAGTACCGCACGGTCTAAACGAGCAAATATAGTTTCTAACCTTTTAGAATAAGTATAAATAAAGAGGAAGAGGTTTAAGCGTGGCTCAGGCATCTCATATCGTAGTTGTGTTCGGTGAACTGAAGCGGCATCGCTCTAACACACATTTCAACAAACACCTCTAGTGCATCAAAAAAAAGTGGAGAGCAAGCACCCACCCACAATCCTCCATCCAAGAAAAATGCAAGGAAGAGGGGAGAGGGGGGTTGTGCTATATATAGGCAGAGGACTTTAGTCCCGGTTTGAGACACAAACCGGGACTAAAGGTGGCGCACATGCGGGCTGCCCACCGCGTAGCCCTTTAGTCCCAGTTTGGGAAACGAACCGGGACTAAAGGCTCCTTACGGGCCGGGACTAAAGCCTCGAGGGAGGCATTGAGAATTGGGGCGACGTGGCCTATAACACAAAATTAATAAAAAATATTACTCTTCTAATATTATAATACAACATTTGTGTTCTCTCTTGTTGTACAAGCAATACCTTACAATGATGATCAATGGACTTTACTCAATTTCAAATCAATGAACACATTGTTCATGCTTGAACATGACAAAAACTCTATATGAATGAATATGGTAGTGTACTATGTAATTACAAGAGCTTGTGTCGTTCGTGAAAATGATGGACTATGGCCAAGTGTGCCATTTATTATGAAGCTAGCTTTAATGATCATCAAAAGCATATGAAAATAAAAATCACATTCTAGTAATGTAATACAAATAAATGATAGTATTTCATGGAGGCATCCCCGAAATGACTGGAACTGTCATAATAGGTAGGTATGATGGTTGTTTTGAGGCGATGTTAGTATTATGTGTAGGATGACAAGAGGAATTCGTCTAATGGAGGTAGTAGGAATCAACCATCATACCAAAGATGAAATGTTATATGATGTCATATTGATATACTCAGGAAGAATGGGAATGCATTGGGCATCCCCAAGCTTAGACTATTGAGTCTTCATGGTAATAAGTTTGTGGTGTCAAGAACATCCCATAACTTTATTCTCGTTCTCTCCTTGACTTTCTACTATTAGCGTTCACTCTCATAAATCCAAAAAATTTCATCCAAAACCAAACTAAAACGACTTCTCCAATAGGTTAGTCCATAAATAATGTCTAAGAGTTGTACTTCTTGTAAATGAATCAGGAAAAATTCAGTTCTGAATAGCTACAGTAGAAAACTCAATAGAAGGAGTTCCCTTGATCTAGGAGAATACTAAAACAATGCATATAAATATATAACAAAATAAATACAAGAATCTATCCGAATATAGAAGAATGTAATGATGCAATTATTAACAAAAACCAGTTACTCAATAAATCCAAAAAACATAGCAAAAATAGAGAATCCATAACGTTTATTGTATGAAGATTTCATTAATTTATTATACCCTACTTGGAGGAGAATCATGGTCATCGGCTCATTGTAGCTTTTACTATAATAGTTGTTTAATATATGCTCAATTTTGAAGAAAGAAAAATAGATTTATCAAACAGACAATAAAAATCGTCTTACTTGTAATGATCTTTGTGAAGTGCTATCGATATGAAGAAGATGAAAATATTCACAAAACAAATTTCACAAGTGTGTTGCATAGCACATGTAGAGCAACTCCAGCCGGGTGACCCATTTTGTGTGCACATATTTTTTGGACCATCGCGGACAAAAAAGATGACTCAACGCAGAGACCCATTTCCATTTTGTGTCCGTTTTGTGTCCCTACAGATCCATTTCCATTTCAAATTAGATCGCACATGTAAATGAGTGGAGAAGCTTGAGATTAGATGGAGACGACACATAATTTAAAAGACCCGCCACAGTATAGAGTATAACAAGCTTGCAAATGTTATGATACTATTTCTGTTTTACACTTGCTAAAAAACTACTAAGCCTGAAACTACCTATTATAAAACTTGTCAAATTTGCACGATGTTTGCCACTAATCCATTGCTCATATGCATATGATTTCATTAAGTACGAAAAACAGCTTATCTCATGGTTGTATATTGCATTGATGACTCCCATTAACCTGTTGCTCCTATGTTTATGCCATGCTGAATAGTTCCCTGTATAATTGTCATTGATTTTTAATCTTAGAATCATCAACACAGCAAATGTCATGGTCCAACGACGAGGGGATGATGCCTGAGTGCCATTTGTGCTGGGATGACATGGGTATATGCGACCATTATCCTCACCTAGACAATCGTACGTCCTTCACCATCAAGCTATATGATGACCTTGATATTATTACGATATGTAAAGACGGCATGTATTTTTTGTTAATGAAGTATGACATGTGATTTTTTTTGCTTTAGTTAACCTTTAATTTTTTTATACAATTCGACTAGTGTGTTTCCTGTCATGCAAGATTCCATGTCTTGGAGAAGTTCCATTTAAAAGAGAAGGATAGTACAGATCCTAAGATAGCACACCTAAGAACGGAGCATTACAATTTTGTTGTTGAGGTAAAAAATGAAGAAGATCACACATACTTTGGTTGTTCTTATTAGAGAGCATATGGGTTGGATGAGGACATGCACATTACCTTCGATCTTAGTAATGACGATGTTCGTGATAATAATATAGAACTTTTGGTGCATGCGGATGACTTGATTCCATTTCTACCTCCAAGTGAGTTTGTCAACAGTTTTGTTCAGTAATGTATATTGATTGTTGAAAAGTATTTCGTACTCATCCCAACTAAACATCTTTATTTTTAATTACTAGCTTATTTCTCTCCTACAAAAACTACACGGCAGCTAATCGATTGGACCTACTACAGTTATGGCTCCGAACTTACTTGGTTGGAAACAAATCGTGTGATCTCATTTATTCATGATGTTCAGTATGATGCCTAATATTACATGACTCGCAACATTTATCACGGATATGTGCCACTAGTGCACCAGTTGAACCCTCATAAAATCACTTCAAGCAACTTTGTAAGCATTTTTTTACCATTGGGGCACCAGTCCATCTTTTTCATTCATTGTTCTCAAGCAAAACTAGTTTTCTAACTATGTTATTATTACTTATGTTCTTCAACAGGTAATCCCACCACAGACCCTGCCTAAATGGATGTTTATCAATGGTGATTTTCATATGGTTAGGTTATGCCCACTTTGGATGGGTTACCCTGGTAAATACATAATATCTCGAAGTGAAGATACCCTGAAAATCAAAGGATGGAGCAAGGAAATAAAAGCATCCACGCAAGCACTTGGAGGCCACAAGTTAGAGATAGGTTAATATGTATTCCTCAATGGGGAGATGCAGGAGTTTACCTTTTTTATGCTATTTTACCTTGTAAAGAGTAGTAGTTAGTGTTTCTAACTTGTAAAAACTTGGTCACTTGCTAGTATAATAACAACTAGAATGATGAGGACTTCATCTTTTTCATGCTATTTTACCTACAATGATGAAGAGTTGTTTAACTAGCTAGTATATGATAACAACTAGAATGATGAGGAGTTGATTAAGATGATGATGAATTGTTATATGACATATATTTGATCAAGCACACAGCAAGAGGTCACTTCTCTATATTCATGATGATGTTTTTTAACAATTCCTTCATTGCTATTAATAGCTAGCGTCGAGTTGAATGGAAAACATAAAATGAAAATAAAAACCACAAATTAAAACGAATTGAATGGTAAACAAAACAAGAAAAGATAAAAACAAAATCAAACCCCTAAACCCTCCAAAATCCCTCCTCTCTCAAAAATACCCTAAACCCCAACGCTCCTTTTAGTCCCGGTTGGTGTTACCATCTCGGACTAAAGGTCCTCCTACCTGAGCGCTACACAGTGGCCACCTGGACTGGGACAAAAAGGGAGGCCTTTAGTCCTGATTGCATAACCGGGATTAAAGGTCCTGACGAACCGGGACTAAAGCCATGTTTTCTAGTAGTGCATATATCCTTCATTCCATAAAAAGGACCCGTCTCTGAAAAAATAGCACGCGCCCAGCGGGTTTGGAACTCACGATGATGCTGCCGAAGCACGCGCTCGCTACCGCTGTCTTTTTTTTGAATTTCCTCCGTAGTTTGTTTTATACTTTTCGTTCGTCTGCTTTTAATAAAAAAAATAAACACGCGCGACGTCCGGGACCCGATCCCCTGCCGGGTGAACTTTTCCGCAACCTCGCTACCGCTGCGTTACCCATTGTTTGGTTGACACGCCACACATACTTATCTTTATAATATCGTTTCGCTTTTAATTAAATTAAATGAGCGCGACGGCCGGCACTCTATCCCGCGCGCAACAGATAATATCACGCACTCGCTACCGCCAGGGCATTGAATCTTTCATGTAAATTTTTTAATATACAACTAGCACAAACGCCCATGCATTACAACGGGAAAAAATATCAATTGCTATGAACCATGGTTGACCATGTCCATGAACTATTGCTACCTCTTGAGCTTGCGTTGGTTTTTTCCTTAAAGAGGAAAGGGTGATGCAGCACAGTAGCAATAAGTATTTCCCTCAGTTTGAGAACCAAGGTATCAATCCAGTAGGAGTATCAAGATGAGGCACCAATGTACCTACGCAAAAACAAACAAACTTACACCCAACGCTATAAAGGGGTTGTCAATCCCTTCACGATTATTTGCAAGGTGAGATCTGAAAGGTGAAAAGTGCAACAAAGTAATTTTCTGGATCTGATATGATGTGAAGTAGACTCGGGGGCCATAATGTTCACTACAGGCTTCTCTCATGATAGCAAGTATTATGATGGGTGGACGAATTACTGTCGAGCAATTGATAGAATCGCGCAAAGTCATGATGATATCTAAGGCAATGATCATACATATAGATACTTTCTGCATCTACTACTATTACTCTACACATCAACCGCTATCCAGCATGCATCTAGTGTATTGAGTTCATAACAAACAAAGTAACGCCTTAAGCAAGATGACATGATGTAGAGGGATAAATTCATGCAATATGATATAAACCCCATCTTTTTACCCTTGATGGCAGCAACACGATCTGTGCCTCGCTACCCCTTATGTCACTAGGTGAGGACATCGCTCGGTATGAACCCAAAACCAAGCACTTCTCCCATTGCAAGAATTATAGATCAAGTTGGCCTAACGAAACCCACAACTCAAAGAGAATTGCAAGAATACAAATTCATGCATATAAGAGATCACAGGAGACTTAAATAATATTCATAGATAATCTGATCATAAATCCACAATTCATCGGATCTCGACAAACACACCGCAAAAGAAAGTTACATCGGATAGATCTCCATGAAGGTCATGGAGAACTTTGTATTGAAGATCCAAGAGAGAGAAGAAGCCATCTAGCTATTAGCTATGGACCCAAATGTCTGTGGTGAACTACTCACGCATCATCGGAGAGGCAATGGTGCTGATGAAGAAGCCCTCCGTGTTCGAATCCCCCTCTGGCAGGGCACCAGAACGGTCCCCAGATGGGATCTTGTGCAGACAGAAGCTTGCGGCGGCGGAAAAGTATTTTCGTGGCTCTCCCTGGTGGTTTTGGATTTTTAGGGAATTTATAGGCGAAAGAGGTAGGGCAAAGGAGCCACGTGGGGCCCACAAGCCTGCCAGGCGTGGCCCCCCAGGCTGCGGCCAGGGGGCTTGTGATCTCCCCCGAGGTCTTCTGCCTTGGTTCTCAAGTCCCGTGCATATCTTCTGTTATGGAAAAAATCATCCCACGGGTTTTATTCCGTTTGGACTCCGTTTAATATTCTTCTCTGGAAAAGGTCAAAAACACGGAAAAAACAGAAACTGGCACTTGGCACTGAGTTAATAGGTTAGTCCCAAAATATATATAAAATAGCATATTCATGCATACAAAACATCCAAAGTTGACAAGATAATAGCATGGAACCATCAAAAATTATAGATACGTTGGAGACGTATCAAGCATCCCCAAGCTTAACTCCTGCTCGTCCTCGAGTAGGGAAGTGATAAAGACTGAATTTTTGATGTGGAATGCTACCTAACATATTTCTCCTTTGTAACTTCTTTCTTGTGGCAAGAATGTTCAGATCCGTAAGATTCAAAAGAATAGTTTACTATTTACATGAAAACAATAGTACTTCAAGCATACTAGCAAAGTGATCATGAACTTTTGAAATAACAAGGCCAAAGAAAGTTATCCCTACAAAATCATATAGTCTGGCTATGCTCCATCATCCCCACACAACGAATTTAAATCATGCACAACCCCGGTATTGGCCAAGTAATTGTTTTCGCACTCTTACTTTCTCAAACTTTTTCAACTCTCACACAATACATGAGCGTGAGCCATGGATATAACACTATAGGTGGAATAGAGTGTGGTGGAGGTTGTGAGGCAAAAAGGAGGAGATGGTCACATTGACTTGGCGTATCAATGGGCTATGGATAGGCCCATCAATAGATATCAATGTGAATGAGTAGGGATTGCCATGCAATGGATGCACTAGAGCTATAAGTGTGTGAAAGCTCAAAAGGAAAACGAGTGGGTGTGCACCCAACTTGCTTGCTCACGAAGACCTAGGGCAATTTTGAGGAAGCCCATCATTGGATTATACAAGCCAAGTTATATAATGAAAATTCCCACTAGTATATGGAGTGACAAAACAAGAGACTCTCTATCATGAAGAACATGGTGCTATTTTGAAGCACAAGTGTGGAAAAAGATAGTAGCATTGTCCCTTCTCTCTTTTTCTCTCATTTTTTTGTTTGGGCTCTTTGGCCTCTCTTTTTTCATTTTTTTGGTGGGCATCTTTGGCCTTTTTATTATTATTTCCTCGCATGGGACAATGCTCTAATAATGATGATCATCACACTTTTATTTACTTACAACTCAATACTTAGAACAATGATGACTCTATATGAAATGCCTCCGGCAGTGTACCGGGATGTGAAACAATCTAGCTTAGCGTATGACGTTGAAACATTTCGCTGGCTATCTTACGATCATGCAATGGCAATATGAAAGTGACGGCACATGCCATGAGACGAAACGGTGGAAGTTGCATGGCAATATATCTCGGAATGGCTATGAAAATGCCATAATAGCTAGGTAAGGTGGCTGTTTTGAGGAAGGTATATGGTGGGTCTGTGCACTGGCGAAAGTTACACGGTACTAGAGAGGCTAGCAATGGTGGAAGGTGAAAGTGCATCTATACCATGGACTCACATTAGTCATGAATAACTCATATACTTATTGCGAAAGTTCTATTAGTAATCGAAACAAAATGCTAAATGCATACTCCTAGGGGAAGGGTTGGTAGGTGTTTAACCATCGCACGATCCCGACCGCCACACAAAGCATGAGAATCAATAAATCAATTATGCTATGACTTCCTCACATAGCGGTTCACCATACGTGCATGCTACGGGAATCACTAACTTCAACACAAGGGTTTCTAGATTCACAACACCCTACTAACATAACTCTAATATTACCATATCCATATCTCAAAATTAATTGTGAGGAATCAAACTTCTCATTACTAATCAGTGCACTTGAATATGGAAGTTTTTATTATATCCTCTTTGGATGCCTATCATCTTTAGGACTCTTTCATAGCACACGCCAATTACCAAGTTACTTAGAGAGAGCACTCTCAAAAAGATATAAGTGAAGATCGTGAGTTCTTATTTCTTCAAAATATGACACCGCCGTGCTCTAAAAAGATGTAAGTGAAGCACTAGAGCAAAGTTATCTAGCTGAAAATATATAAGTGAAGCACATCTGAGCTAAATTGCCTAAGTCAAAAGATAGAAGTGAAGCTCAATGAGTATTCTAGCAAATTCACGATGAGTGCATGTCCCTCTCAAAAAGGTGTGCAGCAAAGATGATTGTGACAAAACAAAAAGAAAAGACTCATATAATACACGACGCTCCAAGAAAAACACATATCATGTGGTGAATAAAAAATAGCTCCAAGTAACATTACACATGGATTGAAGACGAAAGAGGGGATGCCTTCCCAGGGCATCCCCAAGCTTAGGCTTTTTGGTGTCCTTGAATTTGGCTTGGGATGCCTTGGGTATACCCAAGCTTAAGCTCTTTCCACTCTTTATCCCATTGTCCATGAGAACATCACCCAACACTTGAAAACTTCACAACACAAAACTTAAAAAGAAACTCGTGATATCATTAGCATAAGAAAACAAACCACCACTCTTTAGATACTGTAGCAAACTTGATTTCTATTTAGATTGATGTTATATTAGTCTATTCTCACTTTTCCATGGCTAGTACCCCCGATACTATCCGTAGTTTCATCAAAATAAGGAATCAACACAACAAAAACAGAATCTGTCAAAAACAGACCAGTCTGTAGCAATCTGTATGAATTAAAAATAATTTCGTGAGCACAAAGTTTGTCTTTTTCAGCATGATCAAACAACCATCACCAAAACTTATCATAAAGGTTCTACTTGGCACAAACAATAAAAGAAACATAAAAAGCACAATCAAAAAAGAATTATCATGATGTGGACACAACAAAACAGAAAGCAAAAAAGCAAAGATAAATTCATTGGGTTGCCTCCCAACAAGCGCTATTGTTGAACACTCTTAGCTAGGCATAAGGCGATAGAATCAAGTATCATCGTATTTTGTGCTCAAACCATAAGTAGCCCCACTACTAGAAAAAGGCTTATACCAATATCACTATTAGTGGCGCACCATGATGGTGGTGCACCATTGCTTCACCAGAATCAGGTGCGCCATTGCTATGTTTTTACTAATGCCGCACCACATGAGCAGTGCGCCATTGCTATTTTTTGGTCCATCCCCCAACCCCCACCAGACATAGCAATGGCGCACCACACCTAGGTGCGCCACTGCTATGCTACATAGCAATGGCGCACCACACCTAGGTGCGCCACTGCTATGCTACATAGTAATGGCGCACCTAGGCATGGTGCGCCATTGCTATTTTTTGGTCCATCCCCCCCCCCCCGCCAGACATAGCAATGGCGCACCACACCTAGGTGCGCCACTACTATGCTACATAGTAGTGGCGCACCTAGGTGTGGTGCGCCATTACTAACGCCACACACACACAAACACCACCCACCCACCCACACCCACCCCCTGGATCACCTTTTAGGTTTTTTAAAAGTAAAAGAAAATGATAAAATATTCAAAAATATTCAAAAAAAATGCACATGTTCTATGTGTTCTAATAGTAAGGAAAATTAACAAATATGATAAAAGATTCAAAAAAATAAAATGGTCGTAACTTTTGCATACGACCTCCGATGAAAAACTTTTTATATGAAAAATCATCTACTCAAAAAGTTACATCCGAATTCAAATGGGGGAACCCCGTTGAATATTTTTAGAATCCCCAAAAACTTAACAGGAAAAACTTTATAATGCTTTTAAGATCTGGAGGAAAAAAAATCGAAAAAAATGCAAAAAAATAGTTATGACGCACCACACCTAGGTGCGCCACTACTATGTAGCATAGAAATGGCGCACCAGTGCAAGGTGCGCCACTGATATGTTCCCGCGTTCACAATTCAAAAAAATAGCAATGGCGCACCAGTGCAAGGTGCGCCACTGCTAAGTTGGGCTAAAAGGGCCGGCCAGCCACTTACACCTTCATTCTTCTCCTCCTCTCCTCCACACCATCTCCTCCTCTCCTCCCCTCCTCCACTCCATCTCCTCCTCTCCAGCGACCTCCTCCTCCTCACGGTGCTCCTCCTCCGGTGAACTCCTCCTCATGGTGCTCCTCCTCCGGCGACCTCCTCCTCACGATGCTCCTCCTCCGGTGACCTCCTCCTCACGGTGCTCCTCCACCGGCGACCTCCTCTTCCCTCCTATCCTCCTCACGGTGCTCCTCCTCCGGCGACCTCCTCCTCCCTCCTCTCCTCCTCACGGTGCTCCTCCTTCCTCTCCTGCTGACGGTCCTCCTCCTCCTCTCAAGCGACCTCCTCCTCCCTCCTCTCCTCCTCACGGTCTCTCCTCCCTCCTCCTCTACTTCCGGGCACATGTGGAGCTCCTCCAGCACAAAGAACGTACCAGATCCAGGTCGAGAATGATATTTGAAAAACAATCAAGCAACAAAAAAGAGCAAAAAAAACAAGCCAAAAAAAATGAGCCAGATCTAGATCCAGATCCAGATCCAAATTCAAAATTCAAAAATAGCGATGGCGCACGGTGGGGATAGACGGTGCGCCACTACTATTTTCCCGCCTTCAAAATTCAAAAAAAAAATCAAAAAAAATCAAAAAAGAGTTACCAGTGGCGCACTACAAGGTGCGCCAGTGTTACCTGCAATACTAATGGCGCACCAGAGGTGCGCCATTAGTATTTATTACTACTGGCGTGATAATAATGGCTCACCTATAGTGTGCCATTAATAGCAAAAATTGGTGCACCACCAATAGCCTTTTTTCTAGTAGTGCCCTCATCATGGATTCATAAGGCAATCTTATTTTCTTTCTAGAGAAGTGTTTCATGCCCTTCTTTAATGGAAATTGAAATCTAATATTCCCTTCCTTCATATCAATAACAGCACCAATAGTCCTAAGGAAAGTTCTACCAAGAATGATGGGACATGTCGGATTGCAATCAATATCAAGCACAATGAAATCTACGGGCACATAGTTCCTATTTACAATAATAAGAACATCATTGATCCTTATCATAGGTTTCTTAATAGTAGAATCCGCAAGATGCAAATTAAGAGAGCACTCATCAATCTCATGGAAGCCTAGAACATCACATAAAGACTTTGGAATAGCGGAAACACTAGCACCAAATCACACCAAGCATTGCATTCATAGTTTTTAATCTTGATTTTGATACTAGGTTCCCACTCATCATGAAGTTTTCTAGGAATAGATATCTCCAACTCAAGTTTCTCTTCAAGAGATTTCATCATAACATCAACAATATGATCGGTAAAGGCATTATTTTGGCTATAAGCATGTGGAGAGATTAGCATGGATTGCATCAAGGAAATACATTAAATCAAAGAGCAACTATCATAATTAAATTCCTTGAAATCCAAAGTAGTAATTTCATCACTACTCAAAGTTTTGATATCCTCTACTCCACTTTCACTGCCTTTAGCATCAAGATAAATAGACTCTGAATCATAGGGGTGTTTCTCAACCAAAGTGGATTTATATCCAGCCCCATCATCATTAGGATTGACATTAGAAAACAAGTATTCAATGGGAGTCACACCAAGCACTTTAAGATCTTCGTGATTCTCATCACAAATTTCAGGTTTAGCAGCCATTTTATTGACTAAGGTAGCTTGTTTATCAGAAATCTGGCCTACCAATTTTTAAGACGAGCAAATTGATAATTTAACGCAAGGAATTCTTTGGCCATATCATCAACCTCTCTATTCATATAAGCCATAAAAGAATATTGCTCCCTTAATTCTCTACGAAAGTAGCTATTCTGATCAAGCTATGTAGACATGAAGCCTTTAACACTAGTTTCAATCTCTTCCAACCTTTTATAGTAAGCATCATAATCATTTGGTTGGGCCATACAGGTATTAGCAGGCAGACAAGCGCACAAGCAAACAGAAAGCAAGAAATAGAAAGGGTGAACGGAAAAGGCTAATATTTTTGTAAATTTTGTTTTTTTAGAAGTGGGGGAGAGGAAAACGACAGGCAAAAGGAAAATAATGTAAATGCAAGAGATGAGTTTGTGATAGTTACTTGGATATGCTTCACTTTGAATACTCCCGGGCAACGGCACCAGAAATTATTCTTGCTACCGCTTGAGCTTGCGTTGGTTTTTCCCTTGAAGAGGAAAGGGTGATGCAGCACAGTAGCAATAAGTATTTCCCTCAGTTTGAGAACCAAGGTATCAATCCAGTAGGAGTATCAAGATGAGGCACCAATGTACCTGCACAAAAACAAACAAACTTGCACCCAACGCTATAAAGGGGTTGTCAATCCCTTGACGGTTATTTGCAAGGTGAGATCTGAAAGGTGAAAAGTGCAACAAAGTAATTTTGTGGATCTGAAAATATGATGTGAAGTAGACCCGGGGGCCATAGTGTTCACTAGAGGCTTCTCTCATGATAGCAAGTATTACGGTGGGTGAACGAATTATTGTCAAGTAACTGATAGAATCGCGCAAAGTGATGATGATATCTAAGGCAATGATCATACATATAGGCATCACGTCTAAGACAAGTAGACCGATACTTTCTACATCTACTACTATTACTCCACACATCAACCGCTATCCAACATGCATCTAGTGTATTGAGGTCATAACAAACAGAGTAACGCCTTAAGCAAGATGACATGATCTAGAGGGATAAATTCATGCAATATGATATAAACCCCATCTTTTTACCCTTGATGGCAACGACACGATGCGTGCCTCGCTACCCCTTCTGTCACTAGGTGAGGACACCGCACGATATGAACCCAAAACCAAGCACTTCTCCCATTGCAAGAATTATGGATCAAGTTGGCCAAACGAAACCCACAACTCGAAGAGAATTACAAGGATACGAAATCATGCATATAAGAGATCAGAGGAGACTCAAATAATATTCATAGATAATCCTATCGTAAATCCACAATTCATTGGATCTCGACAAACACACCGCAATAGGAAGTTACATCGAATAGATCTCCATGAAGATCATGGAGAATTTGTATTGAAGATCCAAGAGAGATAAGAAGCCATCTAGCTACTAGCTATAGACCCAAAGGTCTGTGGTGAACTACTCACACATCATCGGAGAGGCAATGGTGTTGATGAAGAAGCCCTCCGTGTCCGAATCCCCCTCCGGGAGGGCACCAGAACGGTCCCCAGATGGAATCTTGCGGAGACAGAAGCTTGCGGCAGTGGAAAAGTATTTTCGTGGCTCTCCCTGGTGGTTTTGGATTTTTAGAGAATTTATAGGCGAAAGAGGTAGGGCAAAGGAGCCACATGGGGCCCACAAGACTGCCAGGCGCGCCCCTCCCCAGGCCGCGGCTAGGGGGCTTGTGATCTCCCCTGAGGTCTTGTGCCTTGGTTCTCAAGTCCCCTGCGTATCTTTTGTTATGGAAAAAATTATCTCGCAGGTTTATTCCGTTTGGACTCCGTTTAATATTCTTCTCTGGAAAAGGTCAAAAACACAGAAAAAACGGAAACTGACACTTGGCACTGAGTTAATAGGTTAGTCCCCAAAAGGATATAAAATAGCATATTCATGTATACAAAACATCCAGAGTTGACAAGATAATACCATGAAAACATAAAAAATTATAGATACGTTGGATACGTATCAACTATGTCATGGGACAACGGCCGCTGATTACAAATTAAAAGATGCATTATTTGAGGAGCATGACGTGGATCTTAGCACATGGTTATGATTTGAAGTAAATTGATTTGATTGACAATATATTTTTATGAAAAGTTTCAAGCATGTGCGTCGCAGCGGTAGAGAAAAATTGACCGGTATAAATATTTAATAAGAATTATTTTTCAAAATACATCCACAATTTATGTAAATTTAGTCTTTATCAAAATATGAAGAAACATGAATGAAATGTTTTTCAGCAGTCATCTTGTTATTTGATTTTGAGCATTGAATTTCTTTATTGAGTAATAACATATTATAATGTTAGATATATACTATGGGAACTTTAAATATGCTATGAATCTTGAAATTCATAATCACATATTTGTAGTCAAACTAAATTTTAACCTGATGGAGTTTATGTTTTTAGAAATGGAAATATTTAAATACCAATCAAATTATTTTATTTGGACTTTGAGTGATTTTTAGATTTCTCAAAAAAGTCATAATATTTCACAAAAAAGTTTGGGGCTCACGCCACTCTTAAAGTTGGATGATTTTTCTATGAATAGGAGAAATATAGGAACTAAAACCTAAGAAGTAAAAGGCAAACATAAAAGAAGATTGGAATGTCTAGCTCAGTTTTAAATGTCATACAAGTTATGAGATGTAGCGAAAGTTTGTCAAATAAAGGATGATTCTTGGGAATTATGATTAAATTGTTGATCACTAAATTTTTGGTATTTTGATTAAAAGTTGATCACACGGATACCGACTCGATTGTATGTTGTCGCAAATCACTGCAAGAACTATTACATTTGTAGTAACCAAAACAATGAGGTTAAAGTATCTGATAAAAGTCATCAGCATATTATCTATGTATTTATTATCATAATTAAATCTAGAGTTTTGTATACTCTAGCCCATCGCATAGTAGTTGCAATGAGGTTGTTTATGCGAGAACAATAGTTGTTCAACGTTATGAACAAAAGGCCATACTACTATTATGAATAGGATGTATGTTATGGATATATTGATGATAAAACTGTACATCAATAACACTGACGCTAAATGTCACAAGACCAAAAAAATACCACATATGTGTGGCACTGTATTTAGTCACATTGGACATAACCGCATAGAGAAATTCCACAGTGATAGATTTTGAATTATGTGACACCAATGATCATCCAAATAGTGAACTAAACTAAAACACCGCTCACACGCCAGAATGAACTAGCAAAAAAATTGGAGACGTACGTATTGATATGGGTACTCCAATAAGTGGCCTTCGAATGCCCACACGGATTGCTTCCTTACCAATCTAATTAAAGTGGCGTTAGATGGCAACATACTTTTTTGTAATCTTTAATACCATAGTTTGGAATTTGGAAGGAGCAAAATAATTTCACTCTTGACGTCACTTGTTGCATCTTGTAGAGTAGTACATCACTAGCAAGAACAACTAGTCAACACATCATGGAAATAGCTTCAAATCTCAAACTTACGTGCTGAAAGAGGTCAGCACTTGTGGAAAACGGGCCTTTGGCCGGGACCATTTAGTCCCGGCCTGCCTCTGGGCCGGGACTAAAGGCCCGGCCACGTCGCCCCAATTCTCAATGCCTCCCTCGAGGCTTTAGTCCCGGCCCGTAAGGAGCCTTTAGTCCCGGTTCGTGTCCCAAACCGGGACTAAAGGGCTACGCGGTGGGCAGTGGTGGTGGCAACCGTTCGTATCCCCCTTTAGTCCCGGTTGGTGGCTCAACCCGGGACTAAAGGACTAACACGTGGCCTGCCGTAGTGGTGGCGACCGTTGGTATACCTCTTTAGTCCCGGTTGGTGGCTCAACCCGGGACTAAAGGCCTAACATGTGGCATGCCTTAGTGGTGGCAACCGTTGGTATACCTCTTTAGTCCCGGTTGGAGGCTCAACCCGGAACTAAAGGCCCAAACGGTTTGCATCCCGCGTCGTTCCGGGCGATGAAAAGCACGAACCGAAGCATACAGTCGCCATTTCTCTGTTTCTTCTTCTCTCTCGCGTCGCCCTCTCTGTTCTTCTCCTCTCTTCTTCCCTTCTCTTCTTCCACCATGCCAACTAGCTTTCATGAGGTGCTCGCACATGGCACGACCAAGCTCCGTGTCGTGTACACGAACCTGAGCAGGGAGGTGCCGTTTTTTCTTCAACAGTTGAAGGAACGATGGTTTGACCACGCAGTGGATCATGAGAAGTTCTTGGGGCTTGATCTGGAGTACACGGCCGATCAACGCGGTGTTGCCGTCATCCAACTATGCTTTGCACGCCATGTCTTGATCTTCCAATGGGCGAGGTAAGTTTTGAGGCTTTCTTTGATCCAAGATAATGACATTGTAAGTTTATTTGTTTCAATCATAGTTGGTTCCCTTCAAATAGTTGTAGTGAAATAATTTTGATTAGTTGAAGGGGAGCACAATCTAATTGGAATAGTGTTCCATAATCTGAAAAATCGTATTAGAATCAATTAGTGTTTAATATGTTCCATTGGAATCATAGTTGGTTCCCTTCAAATAGTTGTAGTGAAACAATTTTGATTAGTTGAAGGGGAACACAATCTGATTGGATTAGTGTTCCATAATCTGAAAATTCGTATTAGAATCAACTAGTGTTTAATATGTTCCATTGGAATCATAGTTGGTTCCCTTCAAATAGTTGTAGTGATACAATTTTGATTAGTTGAAGGGGAACACAATCTGATTGGAATAGTGTTCCATAATCTGAAAAATCGTATTAGAATCAACTAGTGTTTAATATGTTCCATTGGAATCATAGTTGGTTCGCTTCAAATAGTTGTAGTAAAACAATTTTGATTAGTTGAAGGGAACACAATCTCATTGGAATAGTGTTCCACAATCTGAAAAATCTGATTGGTTCAATATGTTCCATTGAAATCATAGTTGTAGTGATACAATTGTATGCGGTGTTCTTCGATCCAAGGTTATGAAAATTGAATATATCTAGTGATCTCTCTAGGTTCCATTGGATAGCAATATGATATGTCATAGTCATGTAAATTGCATATAGCTAGTGATCTCTCTAGGTTCCATTGGATAGCTATAGTGATCTCTCTAGGTTCCATTGCATATGTTCTATTTGAATCCGAAAGATAATTTTCTCTTTAGTTGTAGTGAAACATGTTTCCTTATTGCAGCAGTATGTAACATTTGTTCCATTTTAATTTGTTTCTATTGCAGGAGTGACAAGCATTGTCCAGAACTCATGGACTTCCTTCGCAGCGGCATCACTTTTGCTTCCGTTGACATAAGGAACGACAAGCTGAAGATGAGGCACGGCTTCGGTATTGAGATACCAGCTGGTTGCCTCGTTGATCTCCAAACGATATTCAAGCTTCGACATGACAGGACTTCGATGGCTCATATGGCAGTTGCCTTGATCGACGATTCATATGTTGATATGAAGACCAGTTTCCCATAGTCTCAGCACAAACTTTGGGAGAAGGGCCCACTTGATGATATCAACATTGAGTATGCAGCAAAAGATGCATACGTTTCATACGAGTTGTACCGCAAGATTCGAGTCGTCCACTATGGCCAGCGTCACCTCGAGGAAGGTGGACATTCTGATTTAGATGATTCAGACGAGTAGTGTTCTGAACATCGAACACTTGTATATATATATCTATGGTAGCTATTATTATGTACTGTTTGGACTAGTATCATGTACTTCTTGGACCAATTTATATATGTCTAGTTTCTGTTTGTGCCATTATAGTTTCCAAATTTGAATGGTTTAGCCCTTTCTAAGTTAATTTGCTACTTTTGAATGGTTTAGCCCTTTCTAACTTCATGGTATCATGCATTTCGACCACATATATATAGAAAAAGTCTTCAGTTCAAATAAGTTCAAAAAATGAAATCCCTTTTGTAACAGATCTGTTTTTGATTAAAACAATCATTTAAAAATGAAAGACCATTAGTCCCACGTGGCGTGCAGTGGAACCACGTGGCGTGCAACGGAACCACGTGCCGTGCCGCGGAACCACTTTTGTTGTGGGGGTCGCTTCTCCTTCCTCGAAACCCTGCTACTTCGAGAGAGATTGTCCGTTTTGTACACGAACTTCATGCATCGTAGCCCTCTCAACTTTTTAACACATGCTATGTGGGTGAAATGATGATAGCATGCCAACTTTCAACATTTTCAGAGTTCATTTGTAGTGCTTTTCAATTTCAGGGTCAACTAGCTCAAAAAAAATAAGTAAATGCACGAAATATACCAAATGAAGTCAGAAATTGTTGAAATTTTGTGATGTGCCTTAGAATGGTGCATTTTGAACACACAAAAAGTATGGAGTTCAAATAAGTTCAAAAAAATGAAATCCCTTTGTAAGAGATGAGTTCTCGTTCGAAACGCTGCTACTTCGAGAGAGATTGTCCGTTTTGTACATGAACTGCATGCAGTTTTTGTCGTAGCCCTCTCAACTTTTTAACACATGCTATGTGGGTGAAATGATGATAGCATGCCAACTTTCAACATTTTCAGAGTTCATTTGTAGTGCTTTTCAATTTCAGGGTCAACTAGCTAAAAAAAATAAGTAAATGCACGAAATATACCAAATGAAGTCAGAAATTGTTGAAATTTTGTGATGTGCCTTAGAATGGTGCATTTTGAACACACAAAAAGTATGGAGTTCAACTAAGTTCAAAAAATGAAATCCCTTTGTAAGAGATGAGTTCTCGTTCGAAACGCTGCTACTTCAAGAGAGATTGTCCGTTTTGTACACGAACTGCATCCAGTTTTTGTCGTAGCCCTCTCAACTTTTTAACACATGCTATGTGGGTGAAATGATGATAGCATGCCAACTTTCAACATTTTCAGAGTTCATTTGTAGTGCTTTTCAATTTCAGGGTCAACTAGCTCAAAAAAAATAAGTAAATGCATGAAATATACCAAATGAAGTCAGAAATTGTTGAAATTTTGTGATGTGCCTTTGAATGGTGCATTTTGAACACACAAAAAGTATGGAGTTCAAATAAGTTCAAAAAAATGAAATCATTTTGTAAGAGATGAGTTCTCGTTCGAAATGCTGCTACTTCGAGAGAGATTGTCCGTTTTGTACACGAACTGCATCCAGTTTTTATCGTAGCCCTCTCAACTTTTTAACACATGCTATGTGGGTGAAATGATGATAACATGCCAACTTTCAACATTTTCAGAGTTCATTTGTAGTGCTTTTCAATTTCAGGGTCAACTAGCTAAAAAAAATAAGTAAATGCACGAAATATACCAAATGAAGTCAGAAATTGTTGAAATTTTGTGATGTGCCTTTGAATGGTGCATTTTGAACACACAAAAATTATGGAGTTCAAATAAGTTCAAAAAAATGAAATCCCTTTGTAAGAGATGAGTTCTCGTTCGAAACGCTGGTACTTCGAGAGATAATAGTTTGGATAGTCAAAATTATTAATTATGAAAATAAAAAATAGTTTTGCATTATTTATTCAATTTGAAACACTTTTCATTATCATAGTTATGTCAAATTCTCAAATATGCAAAAAGAATTTTTAATAAACATAGTTTTTAATTGAAAATAACAAAATAGATAATAGTTTGGATAGTCTAAATTATTAATTATGAAAATAAAAAATAGTTTTGCACAATTTATTCAATTTGAAACACTTTTCATTATCATAGTTTTGTCAAATTCTCAAATATGCAAAAAGAATTTTTAATAAACATAGTTTTTAATTGAAAATAACAAAATAGATAATAGTTTGGATAGTGAAAATTATTAATTATGAAAATAAAAAATAATTTTGCATTATTTATTCAATTTGAAACACTTCTCATTATCATAGATTTGTCAAATTCTCAAATATGCAAAAAGAATTTTTAATAAACATAGTTTTTAATTGAAAATAACAAAATAAGTTAATAGTTTGGATAGTCAAAATTATTAATTATGAAAATAAAAAACAGTTTTGCATTATTTATTCAATTTGAAACACTTTTCATTATCATAGTTTTGTCAAATTCTCAAATATGCAAAAAGAATTTTTAATAAACATAGTTTTTAATTGAAAATAACAAAATAAGTTAATAGTTTGGATAGTCAAAATAATTAATTTTGAAAATAGAAAAAAATTGAAACTATATGAGAAATCATAGACAAAATTCAACCTAAATTCACTTTGAATTCAGATTGAATTTTATCCACAATTTCGAATATAGTTTCAATTTTCAGTAAGTTTAGGCCCGTAAGCCTACTTTAGAGAGGAGCTCGATGGACAAGCTGCGACGGGGCTTATAAACAAGTGTTAGTCCCCCTTGCTGGGCAAGGTGGGACTAAACTTATCGTGCAGCCGAGGAGGGGCTTTAGTCCCGGGTGGAGCCACGACCCGGGACTAAAGACACCCTTTAGTCCCGACTGGAGCCAAGCACCGGGACTAAAGACCCCCTGCTTCCCGCCTCTTGGTCTGCCCGAAAAGAGGCCTTTAGTCCCGGGGCGTGGCTCCACCCGGGACTAAAGGGGGTCTTTAGTCCCGGTTCGAGCTCCGCGCCGGGACTATAGATCCACCTATTTAAGCGGGACTTCGAAAATTTCCAACCCAAATCGTCCATTTCTCTTCTTCTTCCTCTCGTTCTCCTGCCCGGCGCGGCACAGCGTCGAACTCGACGATGCCGTCAGGCTGCCCGCCGTCCTGCTCGCCGCCGCCTACCGTCCTCCTCGCCGTCGGCCGTCCTCCTCGCCGCCGCGCCGTCCTCCTCGCCGCGCGCCGTCGACACCTCCGGCCGGTAAGCCCCCCGTCCCCAACTCCCCAACACTCCGTCCAGTAGAAGAAAAGAAGAAAAAGGAGAAGAGAAGAAGAAAAAGGAGAAGAAAGGAAGAAAAAGGAGAAGAAAAGAAGAAAAAGGAGAAGAAAAGAAGAAAAAGAAAAAGATTTTTTTTGTCATTTAATTCCTATTGTTATTAGGTTTGTCCTAGATTATTAGGGTTAGTAATATTTAGAATTAGGTTAGGGTTACAAGAAGAAGAAATATGAACAAAAATAAGAAAATAAGATTAGGAAAAATGAAAATAAGAAGAGGAGGAGAAGAAAAGAAGAAAAAGGAGAATAAGAAGAGGAGGAGAGGAGAAGAAGAGGAAAAATAGAAGAAGAGGAGAAGAAGAAAAGAAGAAAAAGGAGAATAAGAAGAGGAGGAGAGGAGGAGAAGAGGAAAAATAGAAGAAGAGGAGAACTAGAAGAAGAGAAAAAATTAGAAGAGGAGGAGAGGAGAAGTAGAAGAAGAGAAGAGGAGAAGTACTACAAGAAGAGAGAGAAATAGAAGAAGAGGAAAAATTAGTTTAGGGTTACAAGAAGAAGAAATATATTTTTTTATCATTTAATTTTGCTATTGTATAGTGTATATGCTTAAGAGTTAATAGTGTTTCTTAGATTATTGCTTAATTTTGCTATTGTATATGCTTAAGTGTTAATAGTTTAATTTTGCTATTGTATATGCTTAAGTGTTAATAGTTTAATTTTGCTATTGTATATGCTTAAAGTGATGATGTATTAGCTTATAATTGAATGCATGCTAATTTGAATACTACTTTATTTTACGATTTGGTTTTGCTTATTGAATGCTCAAATTGGAAAAGTACTCCTACTTTGAATACTATGCAGAAATCTAGGAGTCCCGGGTGGAGCCACGACCCGAGACTTAAGTTGTTTTGGAACGGAGTTCCTGATAGAATAATTCTTTTTTGGTACAAAGGTTAAGAGAATCCATTTTTTGCAAAACTATGGATCCACATATCAGGAACCTCGAAGAGGAAGAACTTCCCGAAGATATAATCAAAGACGTCCCCGACGTTGAACCAGCTGAATCTCCGTCGTCATATCTAAACCAGGACGTTGGAATGGAGGTCGAGCGACACGAAGATGAAGCCGATGGGGCAGGAGATAGGTCCAATGACGGAGAAGGTGATAGCTACACTGATGGAGAAGCCGGTGAAGAGGAGAAGTCCGGCGAGGTATACATATGAAGTTCGACAATCACTTGTAATATGTGAAAAATATTGGAGATAGCTCTATATTGTATACATATACATTCATTTGACGAATGTTTCTCCCTCTTAGGCCTCCACATCGAGCAAAACTACGAAACGAGGCCCGACTAGGAAGTTGGATGCACGGACGCATTACACATTTGAGGTGATATTTCCTACGGGCGAACCCAAGCTTCCTAAGAATGCTGCTGACACATTCAAGAAGCAATGCGGAGTTCTCTTTAGGGATCACGTCCCGATCAGCGTTCGGGAGTGGAACAAGCGCAAAGGGGCAACCGATAGTGACTATGTCGCCGAAAGGTACAAAGATAATCTTTGGAATGATCTCATGTCACATTTCAACCTGCCAGAATGTGAGAATGAAGACGCTGCAGACAAACTGAGGGCCAAAGTCATGCGGTGGACTCTGAAGAAGATGGCCGAACTGTTCCGTAGCTGGAAGAAGATGCTATGGAAAAACTATCTGAAGACAAAGAAAGTGCCAGTATTTGAGGGGTATCTAGCCAAGCAGGCGAATCACTAGAAGGCATTTCAAGAGTACAAGGAGTCAGAAGATGCCCAGGCATTATCAGAAAAGAACAAGATAAATGCCGACAAGAAGAAATATCACCACAAGCTGGGGCCAGGGGGCTATGAGACTGCCATCCCAAATTGGGATAAGAAAGATCAAGATCTGATAGATAAAGGCATCGTACCTGAACCACTCCGTGATGAGTGGGAATTGAGAGCAAGAAATTGGTTCCTTGCGCATGGTGGGTCGTACGACGAAACAACAGGGGACCTCATCTGCAATGACGATCTTAGGATACCCAGGGAGAATTGGAAAAGGATAGTGAAAGAAATTAAGGAGGGACAAAGAAAGTTCACTTCAAATAGAGATAAAGATTTGCTCACACTGGTCCTCGGCAATGACGAACATGGAGGACGAACGCGAGGCTTCGGTCCTTCTTACCCGTGGTGGCTTGGGTTTGCCAGAGACCAAGACACTTACAGAAGCCGAGAGAGAGCAAAGAAGCGGCAACAGGATGAGGAGAATGACAAGTTCAACCAGTTGCTTGCCAGGATTAACGAGCAAGAGAAGCAGATTGATGAGCTTAGAGGAGTACCACGCCAGGAAGATCCTGCACTTGATATTACCGGCGCCCCATCTAAGCGGAAAAGCAGCGTGGCTGAATCTGAGGCCCCGCGCGACGATGAATGAAGAATGATAGAGGGTGGTCCCGGCTACCCCGTGGATGGAATCAAGGAGTCAACATCATGTGAACTCCATCAGAAATTCAAGAACATATCCATGAAGGTGGCCGTCGGACAAGCTTTACCTTCTGACCCTGATGCACGCACTACACCACGACACTGCATTCCCTACGGACGGGTGTTGAGAAAAGTCAGTATCGCCGACCGACTGTTTGTCAGGAAAACTTATGACAAACAGTCGGTCGGGAAATCTAACTAACAATAACAAACAGTCGGTTGGTAATACCAGAAACTTTCCTGTCGAGCGGTCGGTCGGGAACGGTCTTGTGCCCATCGGATCGTCGGTCGGCAAATAATCTCGACCAACAGTGGGACACTAAATGGGCCTAACACGGGAATCACCAAATTTTAGCGCCAATTCAGCCCAACTCGCGGTCTTTTTCCCCTATTTTTCCTTGCCTTATCTTCTCCCGTGCCTTATCTTCTCCAACACAAAAGCCTCACCAGCCCCGCCGCCCGCGTCGTCCCCCGCCGCCCCCCGCCGCCCCCCGCCGCCCCGCGCCGCCCAGCTCCTCCACGTGCCGCCCAACTCCGCCCCGCGTCGCGCCGTCCTGCAGCTGCTACACCCCGCGTCGTCCTGCAGCTGTTACGCCGCCCAGCGCCAGCCCCCGCACCGGCCCATGTCGTCCCCCGCCACCCCCACTGCCCTCGGTCGCCCCGGTCTCCACCACTGCCTTGTGCCTCCCCTGTCGCTACTGCCTTGTGTTGCCTGCAGTAGTTTGCCAGGTTAGGATTAGTTGTGGACATATTATTAGGTTTGGGTTGCCAGGTTAGGTATAGATTAGTTTGCTTATTAGGATTAGCTGTGGACATACTATTGTAAATCTAGGGAACCTATTTATGACATGGACTGTGTACTATCATACACTTTGTGGTTCTTTTTAGCACAGATTTGTAGGAGTTCGTGGGATAGGTTCTATTATTTGCCTTACAGCTCTCAAGTTTAGTTGTTATATTTGGTACTTAGCAATCAGCTTGTGGTATTTGATTTTACCTAGCAGAATATTTGCTAGTGAAAAATTGATGAGTTTAATAACAAATGTCGACTCCAAGATTTACTGAAGTTGTTATCTTAGTGTATTCCTAGCATAACCCAATGGATGTTGCCCATGAACATAAATTGAAGGTTTTGCTTAGGCTTCAGTTCTTATGCAATTTTTTCTTCAGGAGGCTGCACCGTGGGAGCTCATCTTGAAGAGATCATCCACTGACGTGCTTACTGCACTCACTCAAGTGAGTTCCTCTGCCCCACTCAAGTCTAGATGTTGTCCATATGTGTGGATGCCATGAATATGTAGAGATGCCTCCTTATGTTTGACACTAATTTTTGTAGTGTGTAACTAGGTTGGTTATTAGGATTCTTGTTACCAAGTGTGAAGCTAGCTACCATGGATAGAAGTTGGATGGATGCACATAGGTATAACGCCACATATATATTTTAAATTTCTTAGATGCCGAAACTTTATATAACACACTGCACATGTACACTTGCCTGTAGGCATACAGAGAAGTACTTACATGGGCTCGCCAAATTCCTAGGCTACGCATTTACTAAATCATCAGTCGAGAATAAAATCTTATGTCCTTGCAAAAACTGTGTGAACTTGTACTAGAGAGAAGAATATGAAGTCCGTGAGCACCTGGTATGCGAGGGATTTGTAGATGGCTACAAGCAGTGGATATTTCATGGTGAACGCGTCTCTTCTTCTGCCATTCCTCCAAATCTAGATGAGGGCGGCGATAGGGATGAGGACGATGATATATCCGATTTGCTAAGAGACCTTGCTGCTAGTTTAGATAAAGAGGGAGATCTTGAAGATGACTGTGGTTTAGATCAGGATGATTCTTTTCTAGAATCTCTTCACAAACTTGAAGCTGATTCTAAACAGGAGCTATATCCAGGCTGTAAGAATTTCTCAAAGCTCCGTTTCCTGGTGAGACTTCTTCACACCAAGCTGCTTGGAGGATGGTTCGATAGAAGTTTTGATCTGTTGTTAGGTCTACTAAAAGATGCTTACCCTGAGTCTGCGATACCCAAAAACTCGAATGAAGCCAAAAAACTTGTCAAATGCTTAGGACTTGGGTATGTTAATATCCATGCATGGGAAAATGACTGCATTCTATTTTGGAAGAACAATGCCAATGCTAATTCATGCCCAGAATGTAAGGCTTCATGATGGAAATGTGAAAGGAAGAGTGCAGATGGAAACGTGTCCACAAGGTTCCTAAGAAGGTTCTTCGTTACTTCCCAATAAAGAAGAGGCTTCAAAGGTTGTTCGTGTGTTCCAGAACTGCGGCTCTCACAAGATGGCATGCAGAAGAGCGCACACAAGATGGCTCGATTAGGCATCCTGCAGATTCTCTCCTATGGAAAGACTTTGATGAAAAGAATAAAGATTTTGCAAAAGACAGCAGAAATCTTAAGCTTCTAGTATGTGCAGATGGTTTTAATCCATTTAGATCCATGAATCTTAGCTATAGCATTTGGCCAGTACTATTGGTTCCTTATAACTTTCCACCCTGGATGATTATGAAGCAATCAAATTTCATTCTATCATTGTTGATTCCTGGCCGAAATGCTCCTGGTAGTGACATGGATGTCTATCTTGAGCCACTAGTTGATGATATGGTAGATATGTTTGTTGATGGTGTTAGGACCTATGATGCTTCAGCCGGAGAGTATTTTTAGTTGGGTGCTGCCATAATATGTACAATTACAGATAAACTGGGTCTTGGGTCTTTGGTTGGCTGTGCGACCTCTGGAGAAGGAGCTTGCCCTGAATGCCACTCCCATGTATGTTCTCTTAGGCTGAAAAATGGTAGCAAGACTTGCTACATGGGGCATCGTAGGTTCTTACATGCAGATCACCCCTTGAGGCATGATACACGCACATTCGGTGACATAGAACTTGGGACAGTACCCGTTCCACTTACCGGTAGGAAAATCTTAGAGCTGACAGAAAATATTCAAACCAAGTTTCGGAAGGACCCTAAAACAAAGAAGCCTAGAACTAAGAAACGCAAGAAAGGGGATCCGCTGATCATTTGGAAAAGAAAGTCTATTTGGTTTAAACTGCCTTACTGGAAGGATTTGAAGATGCATCATAACTTTGATATCATGCACATTGAAAAAAACGTGTGTGATAACATAGTTAACACTTTGTTGGCTGTGAATGGATCAACCAAGGATAACATTAATTCTCGATATGACCATGAAGCACTCAATATTAGAAAGGATCTTCAACTTATTGATCTTGATGATGATGAAGTTTTTTTCCCTCCGGCGCCTTACGCAATGGAATCTGATCAGCAGAGGACATTTTGCAAAGCATTTAAAAATGCCATGTTTCCTAATGGTTATGCATCTGACATACGCCGTAATGTGCATGTTAAGGAGAAAAAGATAATTGGGTTAAAGAGCCATGACAACCATGTCCTTTTGCAAGACTTGCTGCCACTTGCTGTGAGAAGAACATTACCAGAAAGAGTGAGTGCGGTATTGATTCGTGTGAGCAGATTTTTCAAGCAAATGTACTCACAGGTTATTCACATAAGTGACATGCAAAGGTTGGAGGCTGAAATAGCTGAGACCTTGAGCCTTCTTGAGGCTATATTCCTCCCTTCATTTTTTGATATTATGGTGCATTTGATGGTTCATCTTCCAGCCCAAGCAATGATAGCTGGTCCAGTACATTTTCGCAGCATGTGGGCTGTAGAGAGGTATATAGGAAAGCTCAAGGGACATGTACACACTAGAAGTCATGTGGAAGGATCAATTGCGAAGGGCTATTTGTTTGACGAGAGCTTAACATTTTGCTCACGCTATTTAGATGGTGAGACTCGGTCCAACCAAGCTAGGAATGATGGAGGTTTGGATATGGATGTTGATGATACAGCTCCTTTCTTCCACAACATTGGTCGAGGGCTGGCCGGAAAGTGCATGGTGATGTTAGATAACAAAACTTGGCTGCAAGCACACAAATATGTCTTGTTCAACTATGACAACATAGAACCATACCTAGAGTAAGATATCCATACTAGGTATTGCTTTTACGTTATTTTTTTCTTCCTTGTCGGTTGATAAATGTAGCCTATATATGCAGCAAACATATGGAGTACCTTTCTTCTATTGGTGTTCGAAGTCATCTAGAAGTCAATCGTGTGCATTATGAGACCTTTCATGAGTGGTTTAAAATGCACGTAAGTGGGCATGTGACTTTGTAAACCTACAATACATAATTCCATTGTAGAGTAACATTAGCATTTTGTAATCACAGGTGGCAGAAATGGGTGATGAAGCACCACACGAGATAAAAATATTAGCTAAAGAGCCAAACATGGTCGCGATGAAGTATAGTAGCTACACTATAAATGGGGTAGACTTTCATACACAAGCATACGATGAGGGTCGGCCGTTTCAGAGTAGTGGAGTAGCTCTTGTTGCACAAACCACGTCTTTTGCAAAAGGAGAAGGTGACAATATTAGTGTAAGAAACAAGACATATTATGGCATTATAAAGGAAATTCTTGAGTTAAACTATCAACATGAAGGGAAAGTAGTGTTGTTCAAATGTGATTGGGTTGATAATCGTGTAGAAGATGAATGGGTAAAAACCGATCAGTTTGAGATCACTTCTGTGAATTTCAAGCATGTATTTAATACCGGTGAGAAAATATCATATGAGCCCTTCATATTAGCCACACAAGCAACTCAAGTTTACTATGTTGAAGATCCCATTGATGCTGAGTGGTCTAGTGTTGTTGTGCCATCATTGTATGACATAGAGGAGTTTGAAGATGACAATGGTTTACGTGTGACGTTGCCTGATCCATGTACTGCCATACGTGTGAGTGTTGCGGATGGAGGCATTGGTTCTGCTAGGACAGATATAGATGGACTAGTTCTTAAAGCTAGTGATATTGAAAAAAAGTAAGTGTTGCGTACGATCCTGTAAGTATTTCGAGTGATGTACATGTACTCATATAATGTGTCTTTTGCAGGAGGAAAAATGGCAAGCGCAAACGGAAAAGCTAAAAATGGCGGGGTCACGGTGGATCAACTTAAAGCGGTAGAGTATGAGCTACAGAGAAGTAAGAACATTGCAGAAAATAATAAACGGCTAGCAGTGGTACGAGCAACAAAAGCTTCTATGCAGGCAAATATGGAGGCAAACCAATTCTCCAAAAAGAAAAGAAAGGTGAATTTCCATCAGATTCATTTTCTACCTGAAGAAAGCAAATGTAGCTTTCAACGCTAACTATATATCTATGTAGGGCCCACCTGTAAGCGCGAATGAAGGGCGCGTTTTGAGGTCTATGGTATCAAAAGATCAAGATCATGTAGATCCTGAGCATCAGCCTTCCAAAGGTATTGTAGTATAGTTGCTCATATTGTATCCTAATGTCACTTGCTAGAATTGTTGTATGACTATGTTAATTTTCTTGCATGAAGAAATTACTCTTGAGCTTGATGATGAAGGTAGTCAAAAGAAAGGTGGACGAAAAATTACTCAAAAGGCTAACATATATGCTAGGCTCAATCAACCCAAAATCCATATTCCACTTAATGGGAATGGCCAGCCTGTTGGGCCAGATGCCACTGAATTTACCCATTTCATTTGTACTTTGGTGAGGAAGCATATACCACCTGCAAAATTAGATTGGCGAGATGTTGATGTAGACAAGAAGTTGTTGGTGTGGGAGACCTGGAAGGTATAAATGGGCATAGTTTGATTAATGTACACTATTTCAGTTCTTGTCTAACTGAGTTTCCTGGTTTCTCTCCTTTTAATAGGCATTTTATGATCTGGATTCATCCGCTTTGAGCTTTGTTATCAACACTTCACACATAAAATGGAAGGATTGGAAGTCAGATTTGAAGAGGCACAAGTTTGATGCTGCACTCACTGATGCACAACTTATGAAAAGACGTGATAGCAGAATTAGTGAAGCTGATTGGAAGGCCCTTATTACTTACTGGAGATCTTCGGTATTTGAAGTAAGCCATCCCGCTGAATCATAGTATACATGCAGCACTCTGTCAACATGGCTACTCATAGTATAAATCTGCTTTCCTTTCTTTCTTCTTGTAGTCTCGCAGTGCTATCGCAAAGAGGAATCGTGCCAAGGCAGTGCCTCATACATCTGGCAGCAAGAGTCATGCTCGTGTTGCCGATGAAATGGTAAAAATAGTTACCATGATTTTCACCAGTTTTGTGAATAACTTTTCATTTTACAATTAGTGTCATTGTTGGTGGTGATATAATTTTATTTTATTTTTCCAATCATTGCGTGTCCATAAAAGGTCACCAAGTATCTACCTCGTAGCCACTAGACGTATCTTAGCCATATCTTTTCTATCGTTTTAAGTATATAATAGATGGCAGCAAGAGTCTCTGTTGCTAATGCATAAATAAATGATTGCAGGCTGTCAAACTTGGGCATGAGCCTGGAAGAGATCAAGTTTATATTGAAACGCATACATGCAAGAAAGGGGATAGGAAAGGTAGTTATGTGCCTCAGGCAGCAGCAACAATTGTAAGTCTCTTTTGCCATGCTCAGAAATTGTACAAGTAGAATTACTCAGAAATTGTACAAGTAGAATTAACATAGCAAGTGAATGTCATATTGCAGAAAGACCTCATAGAGAATGCTGAAACACACCCTGAATGGAAGGAAAAAAGTATTAAAGAAGGTGATCTGTTTGCACGTGTATGTGGAATTAAGGAGCCAAGGAGTCGTGTCCGTGTGTTAGGTCTAGGGCCAACGCCGCAAGATTTGGGCACACCTGGTACACGGGGTAAAATGAGCACAAGAGTTCTGGTTGCAATGGAAGGGCGTCGAGTAGCTGAAAATCGTGTTAGCATGCTGGAGGAGCATGTGCTAGAAATGCATGAACGACTGGACCGAATGGAATTGATGTTGGCTTCACAAAGAGGGCATGATATGGAAACTCCTAGCTCGCATAACGGTTCCAATTCTCGAGAAGTAAAGAACTATTTCCACATCTTTTCATTGCATCAATAATCCTTCTTGCATGCAATAACTTTGTATTCCATATTCTTGTCTGAATAGAACTCAAGACTTGCAGTTGAGGAAGATAATGATGGCGAAGAAGTTGATCAAGGGGATGATGAAGAGCCCTTTGTTCGTAGAAGAGTTGTTGCAAAGCCCCCTGCAAGAAGCTCATCAACCCATGAAGATGAAAGCCTGGTAATCTTCTCATGCTTACCTATATGTTTAAATTCTATATTATTTTCATGTTTCTGAAATTATCATTGATTCAGATTGGTACGGATGTGCTTCTATATGCATGGACTGGTCCTGAAACTCCTGTTGCTAAGGCAACAATTATCTCAGTTGATCCAGACACTATTGTGGGCGAAGAGCCCCTTGGACCAGGGACTTATGAGGTTGTTGTCAATGTTGCGATCAGAAGGGATGCTACGGTGCCTTTTGAATGTGACGGTTTACAATGTATCGCTGATGCTGTCACAAAGTCCATTCCATGGCCATCTAGCAAGGTAATCACCAACAATATATGTTCTGTCACAAAGTAGCATCAAATTGATTTTGCTCCTTTACCTCTCCTTTACCTCTTCAATTTGCTTTTTTAGTCAAAGTAGCATCAATATATGTTCTGTCACAAAGTAGCATCAAATTTTTCTGTGCACTGGTTCTATGTCTTAAGCTGCTTACCTATTATTTTGAAATAATTTGAATATAATTTTGGAACCAGAATGTAGAAACATATCTGAGGGTGATCATGTGCAGAATATCCTTGTGCCATTTTAGAACCAGAATGTGCAGAATATCCTGGTGCCATTTTAGAACCAGAATGTAGATCCTTTTGCTTGACATGCGTGTGCAACAAAACGACCCGCCGTTATCTGAGCCACTCGTTAAGATCATTTTGCTTGACATGCCTGTGCTTACCTATTATCTGAGCCACTCGTTAAGATATTGACTCATGATTACTTTGCCAGATGAAGCCCTACAAGCCAGGGGCATCTTCCTCGACCCGCCGTTAAGGTACTATCCTTGACCAAAACCATAGCAATGACAGGGTTAATAATTAGAGACTTCATAGAATTTTGTTCATGATCAAAACCATAGCAATGACAGAGTTATCACGAAAACAGAGCATTTTAGAAAATTGGAAAACAGAGCAATGTCATAAATGGGCACAAACCTGCTGCTGCCACAATGGGCATGAAAAACTGCTGCTGTGTGACTCACCTTATTTTTTAGTTGGTCCTGCTATGTGACTGATCTTATCCTTCTGTTTACCTCTTCTTTTAACTCTTCTGTTTCCCTGGGCATAGATTATATATGAGTACACTTCTGTTTGATCCCTATAATTTTAGCTGGTAGTTTGCAGTTGAACTTGCTCCTCAAATGTACTAGAGTACTTATTTCTGTCTTGTCCGATTCACTGCACCACTGAAATAAGAAACTCTTCTATATTTGATGTCGGCATGCAAAATTAGGTACATTATGAAAACAATTTTCCTTGGAAAGAAGCGGTAAACTACCCACCAATTTTAGCTGCATTTACGCAAAGCACATGTTACTCTGGAGCATCACATTCTTTCCTACTTGTCAGGCCTTTTTTTGCTGGTGGCCTATCTGCTGCTATCAAGCATGGACAGTTTTTGTCATGCATTTAGTTGGTGCAAATTATACTATTTATACTGTACATCACATCATTTTTGGCAGTCTAAACATACAACACATCATACTGTTTATACTGCGTGTTGTAGCAGAGTTAGAGCTTTACGTATGCTGTTAATTGGAAAGTGGAGTGTGGATGATTTTTGTGGTTGTATCATATGCTGTGAATTGGTAGCAGCAGGATAGTTGTTGGTGGTTGTATCATATGCTGTGAAATGACAGGGTTAATAGTTGTTGGTGGCTGACAAATTATTTTAAGGGCATGAATTTTTATTTCTTTGAGCCCTCCAGTATGGAACTAATTTGGTAGTGGTCAGTAATTTATGAATGGAGATTTATTTTACTTGCTAATAGTAAAAAATACATAAAAATATTAAAATACTGAGCATTTTTATAAATCCGCTATAACCCTTACTATGTCATCTCTTTTGTTAACATTGTAGGAAAGACAAGAAGACAAGGAAGGCACCATGAAGATGGTAGTTTGAGCCTGTATGGTGGATCTAGCTATCGTTTTGTAAATCATATGGGGGATCTCTTAGCTATCGTTTTGTAATGGTGGATCTCCTAGCTATCGTTTTGTAATGGTGGATCATTAGCCATACTGGGAACAATGGAGTAGAAACAATGCACATTTTGGCTCTCCTTAATTAGCTGGGTATTTCGTAGCAAACAAACATAAATGTTTGCAAGTGTAACGGAGCAACAAAAATCGATATGTTTGCATCTGTTTTAATATTTCAGAGTACATGCATACCGTATGATGAGTTAGATATCTAACGTGGTTGATATTGTTTAAGTAAGGCTAAATAATATATATCATCAGCCTCTGCTGAATTGTTGGTTGGCATTCTAAGTAAGTCCAAATAATATATATCATCAGCCTCTGTTGAATTGTTGGTTGGCAAAACAAAACATCATCACACTGTTGGTTGGGAAATGTTTATGATAGGGCTGACGACAAGTCGGTCGGCAAAGAAGCCACCATTAGGCCATCAGTTGGGAAAGGTTCATACATGGACAACAGACAGTCGGTCGGCAAAAGAAAAAATATCAACAACACATCGGTTGGGAAAGGTTACTTCAAAGGCCAACAGGTCGTCAGTCGGGAAAGATCCATGATATCGCCGATGGACTGTCGGTCGGCACTTCTTCGTACTATCGTCGGCCTGTTGGTCGGCAAAACTTTGTCGGTCGGCAATGGGCTTTCCTGTCTGGTTTTTCCCCAACAGACCTGATCGGTCGGCAATACTTTTTCCCAACAGACTGTCTGTTGGTGGAAGCTGTTATACCGACCAACTTGTGTGTTAATAATGTAGTGTTGTGGTGTAGTGACGCTGGCATGGCCGTGAGATTCCAGCTGGCTTTGCTAAAGTCGGGGTGGATGAAATCATGACGGGGTTTAATGATATGGAGCTCGACATAGCTGGACCCGAAGATGAGAGGACACTCGGAGAAGTACTGGGTGGAGTCATCCTATGGGACAAGAACTACATCAAGCTTTCAGGCTCGGCCACAAGGACAACACCGCCTCCGAGTCGTCGCACGTCACCTACACCTCCATTACCTCCAAGCCCTCCACATGACGTCGGCCAGCACAACATGAGTCCATCTCGATCACCGCCGCCGGACTTGGGTCGTCCGTCTCCGCCGCCGCCCGCACATGATACTAAGCGGAAGCGTGCCAGCAAGAACGCTCCGTCGATGATTTCTAAGCGACGGAGCTCCCCAAAGTGCAAACTGTCGCCCCTCCCAAAGGTACCTCATGCTAATCTTCCTATCAGACCTTATGATCGTACCCCCGAGGAAAACGCCAGGATAGCAAAGGAACAGCATGATGCGCAGATGAAAAAGAAGGAACCCGAGCCCCGCCCGGAATACACCGAGAAGCAAATAGCATGGGCAAAAGACTTTATAACCCTTCCATCACAGTATGACTTACACTATAAGCCTGATGACTATACACGCACATTGCAGAAGGAAGTGAAAAAGAGCAGCTCACGTGCAAGTGCAAGTGGGAGCAAATCAAGTTCAACTACAAGCAAGAAAAAATCAGACATTCCGCAGCTTGGACAACAGGCCAAACAGTCGATCCCACCCCTCAAGGTGTTACCCGAGAATGTTCCCCCTCCGGTGCAGGGGCAAGCTTTTGAAAGATTAAAGGAGTTGGCAGATGAATGTGGTATCTCGGTTGAAGATTTGCTGGCTTCCCAAGACGACAGGATACCCAAGGCTGTGGTAGCCCCTAAGCCACAGTTTGTCATGGGAGAGCCTTTGGTCAGCAAAGATGATCTCCCAACAAATATGCGTTACTTGCATAAATGGTACTTAAGTGAATCAAAGAATAGGAGAACGATGATCGTGCTGAGTGTCCCACGGGAGTACTACGGCCGCTTCGAAGAAATCCATATCGACTTTGATGAACTCTCCCAGATGTACAATGGCGACGCCCTCGACAAATCGCTTATGAGTTGCTATTTTCTATAAGTTTTTCAATTCGTTGTCTACATATAACTTGTTTAGTTATTTCAATTCATTGTCTATATATAACTTGTACTCTATTATGCAGAATGAAGTTCTGGAGTGTAAAAGTAAGAGCATCCTAAATATTGGGTTTAGTGACCTAGATAAAATACATATAGCGACGCTAACTAACAAACCCAAGGAGACGGAGGAAAACCTTCTAAGGTTTCTAACAGATCAAAATTTCTGTGACCACATACTGTTTCCATACAACTTCAAGTGACGGTATTTACTCTGTTGTGTCCATTCACTTATAAGTGTAATTGATAAGTTACTCACACACACACACACACACACACACACACACACACACACACACATATATATATATATATATATATATATATATATATATATATATATATATATATATATATATATATATATATACATGTGCAGCTTCCATTGGATTCTGTTGGACATTCAAATTGATAAGGGAAGTTGATTCCTTCGACCCATTATCGAGACCCTTGGAACAGTTCCAAATCCTGCAGGACATGCTCTAAGGGTAATTTTAATCATTCTTGCGCTCTATCGGTCTCTTTCGATGATTTTCCGATATATCAATTAATGAAAAACTTAGCAAATCATTATCCTTGTCGGGCAGGATTTGGAAGCGGTTCAAGTGCGTGACTCCCGGTAACTTTCCTGAGAAGCTGACCTTTAGAGCGGCTCAGGTAAGTAGTAGTATGATATACTTCTATTAATTTTCAATATATTTATGATGCTAGATTATTATTTGATTATATATATTCTATTCTCGTAAAGTGCGACCAGCAGCCACGGGGAACGCATCTATGCGGATACTATGTTTGCGAGACCATTCGCACGTTTACCTCTGAGTTCAAGGATCACAGATTCGACGTAAGCAATGAACATTCACACCTCTATTTTTACCCGTCATTCTTTGTTATCATGATTGATATTCATATTCATCTCCTCTTCTTATATAGCACACGGCCATGAGGACGAAGGTCCTACCAGAGCAACGCGCGATTGCTGTTGCACAGGAGCTTGCGGGATTTCTAAGGACGGAAGCTATAGAAGACAAAGGACGATTTAGTGTAGCTAAGGGCCATTACTGATGTTCGTCCATGTAATCGAATAGACGGGCTCTAGTCCCGATAATTCAGATCTCCATATAATTGTATATATATGATCGCTTGTAAGATAAGTTAATCTTATATATATATATATATATGCATAATTATTTCTATTTAAATTATATGAAAACTAATTCCCGAACACCAAACAAGGCATCACGTTAATCTCCCGAACACCTAAACCCTAAAACCCAAAAATAATTTCATTCAAAAAAAAACCCAAAAACCAGCAAAATCTGAAAATCTTTAGTCCCGGTCCGTGTAACGAACCGGGACTAAAGGGCCTGCCCCTGGGGCGCTACGAGGCGCCCACGTGGAGCACCTTTAGTCCCGGCTTGTAAGAGGGCCGGGACGAAAGGTTAGGCCTTTAGTCCTGCCCCTTTAGTCCCGGTTGGTGAACCGGGACTAAAGCCCTTTACGGACCGGGGCTAAAGGCCCCGTCCCCACTAGTGCAGGTCAGTGGGATGACATAGAGCAAGAGGGCATGGAAAGCTGATGCGTGTAGAGAATATAGTGGGTCTGAAGAATGGAGAAGGAGAGGAAAAAAAATGAAAAACTCTTACCTTCCACCGACGGATCCGAACAAACTATCCACCGCTTCCTCGTCTGTCGGATCCTACTCCATCTAACCGACCGTGTCCGCGTCAAACGATTTCTGAAACTGGGCAGTTGTTTCAGAAAACTCTCCCGTCTATGCCTCCGCCTCGGCCTCGGCCCCGACGACCTCAGACCGCCGGCCTGCTGCGTCTTGCCGCACCTTCGCCGTCGGCCTGCCCCCCGCCCACGGCCGCGCCGCCCCTGCTCACCGACCCGTCGACCTGCTCGCTGCCCTCCGCCGTCGGGGCTACTCCGCAACTGAGTCTGCAACATTTCTGCAACGGGGTCGTTATTTGTGCAACTCAGCCATTGTTTCAGGAGTTGCGTAAATTATTTTCTATAACACGACTGTTGTTTCAGGATTTTTTTTGCAACACGATCGTTGTTTTTGCAACGCGGCTATTATTTCTGCAACTCGACCTCTGTTTCAGGAACTATTGGGTATGGGGCGTAGATCGAACGGCTGCACCGATACATCCAACGACCGTTGAGGTGGCGACCGGTGGACGACTAGGAGCCGCAAAAAAAATCTTAGACGACCCTGGTCGTAACGACCCGTACGTGATACCCACTCCAGCTCCTGACACCTGGATGAACGAATCTTTTCTTTGTTCTCTTGTGCCTATCAATGCAATGATACACATTTTGGGTATTCCTGAAAAAAAAGGCAATCCCGTTTACCAAATCCACAATCCGTTTTGCATTGGCCAACATGATCAGGTAATGGTGGCAAGCGTACACGGAAGATCCCGACAAGGAGAAGTTTTACTAGGCGCAGGATGAGGAGCTATAATTTCGTGCCATGACAAAATTTCAGAATTTGGTGCCATGGCAACATTTTCTGAAATGATTGGCACAATAACATTTTTCTGAAATTGCCACCATGACAACGTTTTTGAAACAGTTGCCACGATAATGAAATATTGTCGGTCACGACAATTGAATTGAAGAAGAAGATCATGAAGAGTACCCAACACGTAGGGCTATACCATTTTATGCTTTTATGAATTGCCTACGGTGTTTATCCCTTTATTGTTTACACCCTTTGATTTTGTAGTAGACAATTATTAGTGGATCTTCCACTGCTAATTTCAAGTTAAAAGGTGCTCTTCCGAGTGTTGCAACCATCTATAACACATAGCTTTCCGGAGTGTATCATGTCCACATGAGTACAAACGAATCATGAGGTGTATGACGGGCGAGCTCAGACCGACCAAGCAGATAACACTTAGTTGTCTTAAAGTTCTGGTAGAATCGTTCGAAAGATGAGCAAGAGTCATATGGAGATACGATTGGCAAAGGATTGCCTCCTATTTGAATTCACGTCATTGGTGATGTCCACATCAATAGCTATGAATAAGACCAGGGTCTTGAATCATTTAAAATCAATTACGAGAGATATTTATATAATTGGGATCGTACTTTGAAATTTGAATTAATTAAGTTTAATCAGAAATAATTATGAACAACGTCTATGTGTAGTTTGCATTATAGTTTTAGAATTATGGCTCATGGTTCCACCTTTTCTGTTGAAATTGATTGGCCGTTAATTATCTAGTTGAATCTTTAGGATTGGTAAACGTAATGAGAGGATCGTTCTATAGAGTGCCGAGAAGGATTTTGTCCTATTGCATGCTTGTAATGCTCTCCTGCTAATGCTATGGATGATGAGACTTACGTATTTCAATCCAAAAGGCTAAGAATTACATTACGGCATGCTTGCTTCCGAGAAACCCGGAATTCAAAATGCTTGAGATATTTATGTGATATTCTTAGAATTGAAAACTGTTTTCACAAACAAACAATGGTTAAAATATATGTGGTATCTAAAGAAGTGTTTTATTTGCAAGTTCTAGTGAAATGTTCAACTATATGTATAAGACTGAAATATGTATTATCTAGAAGAACACCAGTCATGACTTGATGGTGGGAATTTAAAGAGAAATACCAAATCCACATGATGTAATGAGACTACGTTCCTAGATAAGTTGGGGCTCACGCCACTCTTAAAGTTGTATGCTTCTTCTATGAATAGGAGAAATATTGGAACTAAAACCTAAGAAGTAAAAGGAAAACAGAAAAGAAGACTGGAATGTCCAACTCAGTTCTGAATGTTATACAAGTTATGAGATGTAGCTAAAGTTTGTCAAATAAAGGATGATTCTTGTGAATTATGATTAAATTGTTGATCACTAAATTCTTCGATATTTTGTTTAAAAGTTGATCACACGGCTACCGACTATATTGTATGTTGTTGCAAATAATTGCAAGAACTACTACTCCCTCCGTCCCAAAATAAGTGACTCAAAAATGACTCAGTTTTATACTAACTTTAGTACAAAGTTGAGTCATTTTTGAGTCACTTATTTTAGGACGGATGTAGTCCATTTCTAGTAACCAAAACAATGAGGTTAAAGTATCCGCTAAAAGTCATCAGCATATTATCTCTGTATTTATTATCATAATTAAATCTAGAGTTTTGTATACTCTAGCCCATGACATAGTAGTTGCAAGGAGGTTGTTCATGCGAGAACAATAGTTGTTCAACGTTATGAACAAAAGGCCATACCGTTTGTTTAGCATTAGTATTATGAATATTTAGCAAGGAGGTTCTAACATTTAGCGTTAGTGTTATTGATGTACAGTTTAGTGTTAGTGTTATGAATATTTATGATAAAATTGTACATCAATAACACTAACGCTAAATGTCACATGACTAAAAGAATACCACATATGTGTGGCACTGTATTTAGTCACATTAGGCATAACCGCACAAAGAAATTCCATAGTGATGGATTTTGAATTATCTGATACTTGCAATGATCATCGAAATAGTGAAGTAAACATAAATAACTCTCATAGGCCATAACAAACTAGCAACAAAATTGGAGACATACATATTGATATGGGTACTCCAATAAGTGGCCTCCGAATGCCCACACGGATTGCTTCGTTACAAATCTAATTAAAGTGGCGTTTGATGGCAACATACTTTTTTGAAATCTTTATTACCATAGTTTGGAATTTGGAAGGCGCGAAATAATTTCACTCTTGTGGTCACTTGTTGCAGCTTGTAGAGTAGTACATCACTAGGAAAAACAACTAGTCAACACATCATGGAAATAGCTCCAAATCTCAAACTTACGTGCTCAAAGAGGTCAGGTCAGTAGGATGACATAGAACAAGAGGGCATGGAAAGCAGATGCGTGTAGAGAATCTAGTGGGTCTGAAGAATGGAGAAGGAGAGGGAAAAAATACGAAAAACTTTTACCTTCCACCGATGGATCCAAACAAATTATCCACCGCTTCCTCGTCCGTCGGATCTTACTCCATCTATCTGACCGTGTCCGTGCCAAACGATTTCTAAAACTGGGCAGTTGTTTCAGAAAACTGCCCCGTCTATGCCTCCGCCTCGGCCTCGGCCCCGACAACCTTAGACCGCCGGCCTGTTGCGGCTCGCCGCACCTCCGCCGCCGGCCTGCTGCGGCCCCGCCGCCCCTGCTCACGGCCCCGCCAGCCTGCTCGCCACCCTCCGCCGTCGGGGCTGCTCCGCAACTGAGCCTGCAACATTTCTTCAACGGGGTCGTTGTTTCTGCAACTCAGCCATTGTTTCAGGAGTTGCGTAAATTATTTTCTGTAACGCGACTGTTGTTTCAGGAATTTTTTTGCAACATGACCGTTGTTTTCGCAACGTGGCTATTATTTCTACAACTCGACCTCTGTTTCACGAGCTATTGGGTACGGGGCGTAGATCAAACGACTGCACCGATACATCCAACGGCCGTTGAGGTGGCGACCGGTGGACGAGCAGGATCCGCAAAAAAAAATCTTATACGACCCTGGTAGTAACGAGCCGTACATGACCCACTCCAGCTCCTGACACCTGGATGAACGAATCTTTTCTTTGTTCTCTTGTGCCTATCAATGCAATGATACACATTTTGCGTATTCCTGAAAAAAAAAAAGGCAATCCCGTTTACCAAATCCACAATCCGTTTTGCATTGGCCGGCGCCCACGCTTATCCGTCGGCCGTCATGGTAACTCTTCCTGCTTGCTCTATCACGGAAGCAAGGAAGAACGGAAAAGGTGGTCTGAAGATAGCTCCAACGGAGGAGAGCACAACGTACGGACAGCTATGATGTTTGCATGTGGCAAGCTGTTTCCATGTAATTAAGTCAAAAAAAGGTAACTGATTCTCAAATTTTTATCCAGGAAAATATTAATCATCCATCATATTTAGCTGGCTCCAGGAGAACGAACCTTCAACTCGTTCAACCACAAAAAGGTAAATTTCTAGATACCAAAAGTAGCATGAAACCAAAGGCCCTCACAGTAGATCTCCCAACAGGCCAACACACGAGACAAAAGTTCTTGAGGCCCTAACAGCAATCAAACAACTATCGGGCATTTAGCAGTTCAAGGATGCCTCACAAAACACGATTGTGACACAAAATAATAGGTGTAACTTAAGATTTCATCGTCTTAAAGGAGGTACCTGATCTCGCTGTCCTGGCACTCGCGGCGAGCCTTGTCGACCTTGTCGTGGAGCTTGGCGATACGCTTGGTGAGGAAGGCCTCCTGGTCCATCGTCTTCTTGCAACGCCCTAGGTCCGGCATGCTCTTGTATTCATTCAGTATAACCACCGCCTTATCGTGGGAAGGGAACACCTTAGGCTCCGCCTCGCCCTCGCCGTACACCACCACGCAGGTCTTGACGCCGCACATGGTGGCGAGCTCAGCTGCCTTCTTCATCAGCCCATTGAGACGCTTCCTGAAACTAGCGCGCCGGGTCGAGTTGTTGTGGATGTAGTTGAGGGTCACCTTCTTGCGGGTCGCCTTCTTGCGAGCCATTGTCAGCCAAGGGGTAAAACTAGCCAAGGAAAGGAAGGTTGGTGGTTTAGGCAGGGAGGAGGGGTGGATTTATAGTGGATGAATCAACCAAGGATTAATTACATGATATGGTGACAAATTTGAAGAATATTGCATAAGATTTACTGCCTTAATTGTGTTCATATGTAATTTTGGCACCCATTTAACTTTCCTTTTATTACAATGTAAATTCGGTGTCCATTTAAACCTTCTAAATTTATGCGCGTGCGACCGTTGGCCTCTTGAATCGTGTGAGTGCGACAAATTGTACGCGCCCAAATGATTTTTAGGCGACGTCACGTTCGCTCTTGACTGCTTTTTTTTCGATAAAAGGCATTTTATTACTTAAAACATTTAAGCATTACACCTGGACTCTGAATAACTGAGATGCACACAACCATATGCAAATTCAAGTTTCAAAATAAACAAAAAGGCAAAATACACTTAATTTATTGTAGTTTGTATAATGCCTAAGACATAGGAGGACCAATCAAAGATCATGTTGCTATCCATGTCGGCTAAAAGAATCCCTCACCGTGGCCTCCAATGGTGTACACACCTCCGTAAACAGGTCTCGGTACTCCACACGTTGTAAAAACGACCATAAACGGAGCGTACCCGTACATCTGTAGATATAAGAGAAGTACTTTTATCGTTAAAATCTTATCATTTCTACATAGTCAAAGCGACCAAATAACGACAAGCGCTCCCATCCTGAGAAGAATTCTAAACTTGTAGTCTATACAATGTAATCAGTTGCCGAATATATTAGCAACACTACATGAAGGATACAAGCCAGAAGCTACTTGGATGACTTTTTTTTGAGAAACCAGCAGGAGCTTTGCCTTTGCATTAAGAAGAAGAGAGTAGACAGCTTATAAGGAAAACTGGTCGAAAACCTATACATCGAAACACACGAGCCAACAACCTTGCCGCCCACGCGACCCGATTCAACACTCCACAACACAAAGGTGCTCTCAGCTACTTGGATGACTGACCATATAGAACGAGCCAATTTACGTTGAAAAAACAAGTGTTTTATCGTCTCGTCGTGATGACAAAACACACATTGCGTACTTCAATGTCAATTCTTCTTAATAAAATTATCTTTGCTAAGAATGATTCCTCGACGAAGATACAACGCAAATATTTTGTTCTTCAGTGGTATCTTCATCTTCCAAATCTTCTTGTTTTTATTAACTCGTACTTCTGACTGGATCATAGCACTATACATAGAGTCTACCGTGAATTTAGCATTCACATGTAAACTCCAACGAAATTCATCGGTTCCTTGTGATAGTTGTACCGTGGATAATCTCAATAATAAAGAGTTCCATGATTCAAGTCTAGTAGCAATTAAATCTTTTCTGACCGTCACATTCGGCAGAAATGAATTCAAAACCATGACGATAGTATCATTTTTATGACGTAAAATAGGCGCGCAAAAGATTTACACGCGACATCACGGTTCGCTCTTGAATGCTTATGTGCGACACACTTCATTTCACTAAGCTCGTCAAGCCGTTCAAATGAATTGAGCGAGTACATGATTCCGTTGCTCCTATCCAACAAGTCAAAGAAAGACATTATTAATCAGATGTAACACACGTTCTACTAAACTAAAAAGGATAACATCTAAGTCCAAAGATAGGGTCGATAGCCATAAATAGTGATTACTTATCATGACTGGATCAATTACACCAACGGATTTTTCATTGATACACTACGCACAACTTATACATCAAAGTGATGACGTGTTGTGGTAATCTTTGCCGACCTAGCATATGTCGGGAGGAGCCGACTTGCTCAATATACCACAACCTTTGAGTTGTAGGAGAACATATGACCACCTTCCAAACAAAAAGCATTGTTTTTTTTCTTCGGTAGGCCGGTGCCTATGCATTGAACGTAAAACCTCGAATGACTTGAGAGTTGCACCTTTATGTTGAAGGAGCCCAGCCCCATTCAGCTTTCCCCTATTAAAATAGACTGCGGTAATTGTTGGATTGTCGTCAAGTTGTATTTGGATTGGCCCAATGGAGAGAACTCAAGGAAGGAGGACATGAACCCAGTATCCATCACATGATAGGAGGCTCAGATGCACAAAACCTATTGTGATGGCCAACAACTTTCCACTAGTCTTCCTGGCCTTCCAAAAGATGTAACCTACTTTTGCTTTTGTCAATTTCTCCCTCGCATCAAAGGCGTCATCGTACAACTAGGTGAGGTCGTTCAGAATCCTAGGGGAAGCGATGGAAGCGTGACTCACATGATCTCTACTATGGCACTCTGATAGCGATGGGAGCCACTACCCCATTACGGAGGACCTGGGAGCATGATGACTCAACCCCAAGCTCGGTATGAATGAGTTCTTTCCATAATTATGTGGTTGTTAGATGGTGAGATAACCTGAGATCATCCTCCTATACACCGACACCGGCAACTTCCAAGACTTGGGCTTATACTTGGAAGGTACTCAACTCATCATGAAGATGGATGGTCTCCAGTCCCAAGTCTACCACCCATCCTGGATTGAGTTTGGACGTGATTGAGCACTTTGCAACGGCGGAGGGGGGCTCCATTTATGAGCACCTCCAAAGTTACTATTGGTCAGCATGCTACACCCCTACCCTGTGCGCCCTCCCCAAGGACTTGGAAGCGTCAATACTTGCTAGGGTTCCTAGGGCACCTGGATTCGACGTGAAGCTCCTCTGACTATGCCATGTCCTATAGATTGAGGCCGCCCAACTGGTGTTCAACATCGCGAGATTTAATTGTTATGTGGTGACAGATTGAAAGAATATTGCGTAAGATTTACCATTTAATAGTGCCCATATGTAATTTTGGCACCCTTTTAAACCTTCCTTTTATGAGTCTGTATAGCTGGCATCCATTTAAGCCTTTTAAATTTACGCGCATGGACATTTGGCCCTTTATACCATGGGAGCGCGGAAAATCATATGCACGCAAACAGTTTTCGCATGACGTAACAGTTTATGCTGAAACACTTCTTGTGTGGCGCACGTCATCTTGCGGAGCTCATCAAGTCGTGAAAAATGAATGGACTGAGACTAACCCCTTTTGTTCACATCAAATAAGCCAAAGAAAGTCATTATTAACAGGCAACCCAAAATGTCATCAACGATGTTTGTATCATATGCCCATTTACTAGAGAAAATGCTAACTTATATGGGCAAAAATATAGTCCATTAGTAGTGATTCCTTACTGCTAGCAGGTCAAGTGCACCAACAGACCCTTCATTGATATAATATGCACAACTTACATGCCAAAGTCGTGATCCTTGCTAGTTATTTTCATCCCATCTGGCAACCTTTTAGGCTAGTCCCGGGCTCCTAGCCTAGTGCCACTACATACTGCATTCAGAAAATATAAGACCTCTCATACCTCTTCCTATATGATGCCCTTGAGGCCTCTCTCACTCTCTCGATACCACAGTCGGACTTTCCTATACCCCATTGTACATCAGCCATCACAACATCCCCTCTACCGGAGCCCCACCGCCCATATATCAGTGGAAGTGACCATAGGTCATGGATCCATACGGGAGGATGGTACCTACCCCTCGAGCACCAACCATTCCTCTCTTTCTCCCATTGTCCACTATTGGCAAGCTCGGTGGCAGTTTGGGTTGATGCGATGAGTGGAGGGAGTCTTAGTTGACCAGCAGCTTCCAATGGGAGCACTTGCAACGATGTGCAAAAATTTTCACTTTTGTTGCAATGACGTGTAGAGGAACCTCCTGATGACTATATCCCATGATTGATGCCTCCCGACAACTGATATTGCCTCATGTGGCTTCCGAGTAACATACATACCTCCTGCAACATACATGTACTAGATTCTCATGCCTCTATGGTGGCAGTGAGGCGATCGGTAATATCGAGCACTTATGAGAACGATAGGTCATGGAGCTCCACCTACCCGACGACATCACATCATTGAATGGGAAAAGTTACGACCATTCATTGGTATAGCACACACACCATTAACGGAGCAAAAGTGGCGGCACTCAAAGGTGATTCCCAACATAGATAATGAGTATAAAAATAAGATTCTAGTACCAACCATACAAAATCCACCCTCTAATCCTCCACCCTCTCCCAAACTAGTCACCCTGCATCACCCCCCCGCCAAAGGCACATACACATTGTCCCTCTCCCGTCCACCGGAACCCCCTTTGCCTCCTCCACTAGAGCACCCAGCTTATCTGCCACAGAGCCCCTCAACCACTCTCTCAAATGAGGGGGGGCTCACCTCGCATATCTAGGAGTCTTTGACCTCTTAACCCACTCGAGTGTCGCACTTATTTCATCCTCCCTCCTCAACCCGTGGATAGCTCGGTGGTGGTTCGATTTGGAGTAGTGTGCTACCGGGCAGTAACACATGTTGCTACGGCTCATTCCAGAACAAGCACATTGTGTCTAAAGTTTTGCAAATTTTTCCTTATATGTGAATTGAATGTGGTTCCATATATCCACATCGTGTAAGAAGTGCCTATGTTTCCTCCATCCCTCATGCAACTCTTTCTCCTCTTTTGGCCCCATCACACGGTATAACTACAGGGGTGGAGATTTAGTAAAAAAATCCCCTAATGACATATTGAGGTATGTTCCCTTATATACTTAGAGCCACAATAAATGTAGCTAGCCTCACCTCCTCCAGTATTAGAAAGACAAGGACCAATCAATAGAGTCAGCTCACATGTCTCAAATGTATCTATATTTTGGCTATATTTACGCTACATGTATGGCATTATTAAATACTTTGGACACCTCTTATACAATTTTATAGGACTAACCTTTAATTTGATGTCGAGTGCGAGTTGTTTTTGGCTTGTTTTTGGACTTTGCGGAAAAACTATTTATTGGGACCAAAACGAAATACGTCATGAAGTTTGAAGACTAGAGGGATACCATGATCGAGAGGGCCGCTAGATGGGAGTTCCTAGGGTCCCACGTGGTGCACCCATACGGCCTAGGGCTGGCCATGTGGTGGGGCCATGGTCTCCCCATAGGTATACGCTCTGCTGCCACTTGGTTCTTGTGCCCTTATATATACCTAGAATACCCGTGACCATATGTGAGTAGTCCTTCTTGTACTAGGGGTCCATAATAGTAGCTGTGCGACATCTTCTCTCTCTTGTTCTTCAATATAAATATCACATGATGCCCTACATGATTATGTTCAGTCTACCATAATTGTTGGTGTGATTGTTGCTTTGAACACTTTATGATTAGATTAAAAAAATAGATTTATATTTTGTTTCCTTTGGTTCTTAGTAACATGATTTATATACTTATATGTTCTCTGATCTATTAGTCTTTTAGTTGCCATGGTTGGATGAATGATCTCCAATAAGGAGTGGCATTTGTTAGTTGGGTTTAACCTTGTGAGTAATCTATCTCAATGACAGAAAGCAAAATGGCTTTTCTTGTCTTATTGCCACTAAGTATAAGGATGTAGTTGCCTAGTTGTATCGGTGATGAACCTGATGTAAACACAATACTCTATTGAGATATGCATGTTGTATAGCGATCTCTAGCGACATAGTAGCTATAGATGTACTTTGATATAGGTTTGTCAATACAAGGATGTAATGCCTATATACAATAATGACATCTATGATTGATCATAAACACAAGAAAATTATTGGTACAAAATTGTAACTCGTTTACAATACTAATTATTTTTTGAAGAGATGCTACCAGTGAAATTATAGATCCCTAGTCCTTTGTTACTCATAATTACAACCTTGGTCACTCTATTTTCTATTATTTTACAGTCTATAGTTTTTACTTTGAGCCCTTACTAAAATTGTTAGCCACACAACGCATTAATCCTTGTAACAAGAAATTCTTGTAGGACTCGAAATCTTGCTAGTCAATGTTTGGGTATGAGAAATTTTCTAGTTCCATGCCACTACTGATCATATACTATTTGAATAAATCCATGGATTGATACCTTGGTTCTCATCCGAGAGAAACTTGCTTCTTACTACAAACCATTGCATTTCAGGGCCCAACATATATGCATCCAACATACACCACATTAGTCGAGGATATATCCAAGCAATCGTGTGATAAGATGATACTACCTAAATCAAAATGTACTATAAGGAATTAAGGACCTACCATGTATGAGAGGGACAAGTAGCGCATGAGAAAGCATGGGGATGGCAATCAACATAAAATAAAGGAAACTATCGTTTTGTCACGATATTTCAGGACTTTGAGGCCACCATAATGATGTCTCGGGACATTGATGAAATACAAGATGACACATCATGATTTAATTTATAATCATACATAGTTGTCGCACCACCTTAGTTTTAATTAGTTTAGGGCCAGTTAGTTTAGGATTAAAATATAATATACAGTCTTAGAGTCCATAATTAGAGAGGAAATTCCGTGGTGGATTCGAACCCTCTCCTTGGGCTTTCCAAACTCCCTTGTCCTCCTTAAATACCCTCTTAGGGCATCGAATTAGGGTTAGGATTTTCTTTAATTTTAGAGATTACTATGCTTAGACATAAGCATGAATGTCGATGGGGCCTCCTACACTATGCATCATAAAAATCCAAATTCGTTAATTGATTACTTCATGTTATGTCCGCAACTCAGATTGTATACCTTAAATCCTACCTATTATTGAATTCCATGCAGGGACATCTTCATGCTTAGGTTGCCCGTATTTCCAACACCATCAATAACCATAAAGGATTTTTTTAGCGATTGCTAAGATGCATCATCTAGTGTTTGATGTAGTCATATAGTCAAAGTCTCCTTCCACAAAAACGGGTATCACCATTTGATAAGAAGATGAGAACACCCCTTGTACCTAGCAAGTGGATCTAGGAGCTAGATCAAGACACCCTTGTACTTATCAAGAGGATCTAGGAGCTCGGTCGAGATACCCTTGTACCTATCAAGCTCCGAATCCAGTTAACAAATCTCAACATTATCATGATCCCCACAAGTGTGTGAAACATGCCCTCTCACCCGTCACCACTTCCTCTGAAAAGGTGACAAAACAAAGCCAAAAGTTATCTATGTGACCATGGCAACTGAGATTAACCGTAAACGACAAATTATTTTGGCCAAATTCTGAAGTATTTGCCTATTTTGTTAAATAACAAATCCTTATGTTTTTTATAAATAATAAACTTGCTATAACACAAAATTAATAAAAAAAATATTACTCGTCTAATATTATAATACAACATTTGTGTTCTCTCTTGTTGTACAAGCAATACCTTACAATGATGATCAATGGACTTTACTCAATTTCAAATCAATGAACACATTGTTCATACTTGAACATGACAAAAACTCTATATGAATGAATATGGTAGTGTACTATGTAATTACAAGAGCTTGTGTAGTTCATGAAAATGATGGACTATGGCCAAGTGTGCCATTTATTATGAAGCTAGCTTTAATGATCATCTAAAGCATATGGAAATAAAGATCACATTCTAGTAATGTAATACAAATAAATGATAGTATTTCATGGAGGCATCCCCGAAATGACTATGGAACTGTCATAATAGGTAGGTATGATGGTTGTTTTGAGGCGATGTTAGTATTATGTGTAGGATGACAAGAGGAGTTCGTCTAATGGAGGTAGTAGGAATCAACCATCATACCAAAGATGAAATGTTATATGATGTCATATTGATATACTCAGGAAGAATGGGAATGCATTGGGCATCCCCAAGCTTAGACTATTGAGGGTTCATGGTAATAAGTTTGTGGTGTCAAGAACATCCCGAAACTTTATTCTCGTTCTCTCCTTGACTTTCCACTATTAGCGTTGACTCTCATAAATCCAAAAACTTTCATCCAAAACCAAACTAAAACGACTTCTCCAATAGGTTAGTCCATAAATAATTTCAAAGAGTTGTACTTCTTGTAAATGAATCAGGAAAATTTCAGTTCTGAATAGCTACAGTAGAGAACTCAATAGAAGGAGTTCCCATGATCTAGGAGAATACTAAAACAATGCATACAAATATATAACAAAATAAATACAAGAATCTATCCGAATATAGAAAAATGTAATGATGCAATTATTAACAAAAACCGGTTACTCAATAAATCCAAAAAACATAGCAAAAATAGAGAGTCCATAACGTTTATTGTATGAAGATTTCATGAATTTATTATACCCTACTTGGAGGACAATCATGGTCATCGGCTCATTGTAGCTTTTACTATAATAGTTGTTTAATATATGCTCAATTTTGAAGAAAGAAAAATAGATTTATCAAACAGACAATAGAAATCGTCTTACTTGTAATGATCTTTGTGAAGTGCTATCGATCTGAAGAAGATGAAAATATTCACAAAACAAATTTCACAAGTGTGTTGCATAGCACATGTAGAGCAACTCCAGCCGGGTGATCCATTTTGTCTGCACATATTTTTTGGATCATCGCGGACAAAAAAGATGACTCAACGCAGAGACCCATTTCCATTTTGTGTCTGTTTTGTGTCCCTACAGATCCGTTTCCATTTCAAATTAGATTGCACATGTAAATGAGTGGAGAAGCTTGAGATTAGATGGACACTTAATTTAAAAGACCCGCCATAGTACAGAGTATAACAAGCTTGCAAATGTTATGATACTATTTCTGTTTTACACTTGCTAAAAAACTACTAAGCCTGAAACTACCTATTATAAAACTTGTCAACTTTGCACGATGTTTGCCACTAATCCATTGCTCATATGCATATGATTTCATTAAGTATGAAAAACAGCTTATCTCATGGTTGTATATTGCATTGATGACTCCCATTAACCTGTTGCTCCTATGTTTATGCTGAATAGTTCCATGTATAATTGTCATTGATTTTTAATCTTAGAATCATCAACACAGGAAATGTCATTGTCCAACGACGAGGGGACGATGCCTGAGTGCCATTTGTGCTGGGATGACATGGGTATATGCGACCATTATCCTCACCTAGACAATCGTACGTCCTTCACCATCAAGCTATATGATGACCTTGACATTATGACGATATGTAAAGACGGCATGTATTTTTTGTTAATGAAGTATGACATGTGATTTTTTTTTGCTTTAGTTAACCTTTAATTTTTTTATACAATTCGACTAGTGTGTTTCCTTGTCATGCAAGATTCCATGTCTTGGAGAAGTTCCATTTAAAAGAGAAGGATAGTACAAATCCTAAGATAGCACACCTAAGAACGGAGCATTACAATTTTATTGTTGAGGTAAAAATGAAGAAGATCACACATACTTCGGTTTTTCTTATTGGAGAGCATATGGGTTGGATGAGGACATGCACATTACCTTCGATATTAGTAATGACGATGTTCGTGATAATAATATAGAACTTTTGGTGCATGTGGATGACTTGATTCCATTTCTACCTACGAGTGAGTTTGTCAACAGTTTTGTTCGGTAATGCATATTGATTGTTGAAAAGTATTTCGTACTCATCCCAACTAAACATCTTTATTTTTAATTACCAGCTTATTTCTCTCCTACAAAAACTACACGGCAGCTAATCGATTGGACCTACTACATTTATGGCTCCGAGCTTACTTGGTTGGAAACAAATCGTGTGATCTCATTTATTCATGATGTTCAGTATGATGCCTAATATTACATGACTCGCAACATTTATCATGGATATGTGCCACTAGTGTACCAGTTGAACCCTTATAAAATCACTTCAAGCAACTTTGTAAGATTTTTTTTACCATTGGGGCACCAGTCCATCCTTTTTCATTCATTGTTCTTAAGCAAAACTAGTTTTCTAGCTATGTTATTATTACTTATGTTCTTCAACAGGTACTCCCACCACAGACCCTGCCTAAATGGATGTTTATCAGTGGTGATTTTCATATGGTTAGGTTACGCCCACTTTGGATGGGTTACCTGGTAAATACATAATATCTCGAAGTGAAGATACCCAGAAAATCAAAGGATGGAGCAAGGAAATAAAAGCATCCACGCAAGCACTTGGAGGCCACAAGTTAGAGATAGGTTGATATGTATTCCTCAATGGGGAGATGCAGGAGTTTACCTTTTTATGCTATTTTACCCTGTAAAGAGCAGTAGTTCGTGTTTCTAACTTGTAAAAACTTGGTCACTTGCTAGTATAATAACAACTAGAATGATGAGGACTTCATCTTTTTCATGCTATTTTACCTACAATGATGAAGGGTTGTTTAACTAGCTAGTATATGATAACAACTAGAATGATGAGGAGTTAATTAAGATGATGATGAATTGTTATATGACATATATTTGATCAAGCACACAACAAGAGGTCACTTCTCTATATTCATGACGATGTTTTTTAACAGTTCCTTCATTGCTATTAGTAGCTAGCGTCGAGTTGAATGGAAAACATAAAATGAAAATAAAAACCACAAATTAAAACGAATTGAATGGTAAACAAAACAAGAAAAGAGAAAAACAAAATCAAACCCCTAAACCCTCCAAAACCCCTCCTCTCTCAAAAATACCCTAAACCCCAACGCTCCTTTTAGTCCCAGTTGGTGTTACCATCTCGGACTAAAGGTCCTCCTACCTGAGCGCTACGCAGTGGCCACATGGACTGGAACAGAAAGGGAGGCCTTTAGTCCCGATTGCTTAGTCCCGATTGCATAACCGGGATTAAAGGTCCTTACGAACCGGGACTAAAGCCATGTTTTCTACTAGTGCATATATCCTTCATTCCATAAAAAGGACCTGTCTCAGAAAAAATAGCACGCGCCCAGCGGGTTTCGAACTCACGATGATGCTGGCGAAGCATGCGCTCGCTACCGCTGTCTTTTGTTTGAATTTCCTCTGTAGTTTGTTTTATACTTTTCGTTCGTCTGCTTTTAATAAGAAAAATAACACGCGCGACGTCCGGGACCCGATCCCCTGCCGGGTGAACTTTCCCGCAACCTCACTACCGCTGCGTTACCCATTGTTTGGTTGACATGCCACACATACTTATCTTTATAATATCGTTCCGCTTTTAATTAAATTAAACGTGCGCGACGGCCGGCACTCTATCCCACGCGCAACAGAAAATATCACGCACTCGCTACCGCTAGGGCATTGAATCTTTCATGTAAATTTTTTAATATACAACTAGCACAAACGCCCATGCGTTACAACGGGAAAAAATATCGATTGCTATGAACCATGGTTGACCATGTCCATGAACTATTGCTACCTCTTGAGCTTGCGTTGGTTTTTCCCTTAAAGAGGAAGGGGTGATGCAGCACACTAGCAATAAGTATTTCCCTTAGTTTGAGAACCAAGGTATCAATCCAGTAGGAGTATAAAGATGAGGCACCAATGTTCCTGCGCAAAAACAAACAAACTTAGACCCAACGCTATAAAGGGGTTGTCAATTCCTTCACGATTATTTGCAAGGTGAGATCTGAAAGGTGAAAAGTGCAACAAAGTAATTTTGTGGATCTGATATGATGTGAAGTAGACCCGAGGGCCATAGTGTTCACTAGAAGCTTCTCTCATGATAGCAAGTATTACGGTGGGTGGACGAATTACTGTCGAGCAATTGATAGAATCGCGCAAAGTCATGATGATATCTAAGGCAATGATCATACATATAGGCATCACGTCCGAGACAAGTAGACCGATACTTTCTGCATCTACTACTATTACTCCACACATCGACCTCTATCCAGCATGCATCTAGTGTATTGAGTTCATAACAAACAGAGTAACGCCTTTAGCAAGATGACATGATGTAGAGGGATAAATTCATGCAATATGATATAAACCCCATATTTTTACCCTTGATGGAAACAACATGATGCGTGTCTCGCTACCCCTTCTGTCACTAGGTGAGGACATCGCACGGTATGAACCCAAAACCAAGCACTTCTCCCATTTCAAGAATTATAGATCAAGTTGGCCAAACGAAACCCACAACTCAAAGAGAATTACAAGAATACAAATTCATGCATATAAGAGATCAGAGGAGACTCAAATAATATTCATAGATAATCTGATCATAAATCCACAATTCATCGGATCTCGACAAACACACCGCAAAAGAAAGTTACATCGGATAGATCTCCATGAAGGTCATGGAGAACTTTGTATTGAAGATCCAAGAGAGAGAAGAAGCCATCTAGCTATTAACTATGGACCCAAAGGTCTGTGGTGAACTACTCACGCATCATCGGAGAGGCAATTTACAGGCGAAAAGTATGTTCGTGGTTCTCCCTGGTGGTTTTGGATTTTTAGGGAATTTATAGGCGAAAGAGGTAGGGCAAAGTAGCCACATGGGGCCCACAAGCCTGTCAGGCGCGCCCCTCCCCAGGCCGCGGCTAGGGGGCTTGTGATCTCCCCTGAGGTCTTCTGCCTTGGTTCTCAAGTCCCCTATGTATCTTCTGTTATGGAAAAAATCATCCCACGGGTTTTATTCTGTTTGGACTCCGATTAATATTCTTCTCTGGAAAAGGTCAAAAACACGGAAAAAACAGAAACTGGCACTTGGCACTTAGTTAATAGGTTAGTCCCAAAAAAGATATAAAATAGCATATTCATGCATACAAAACATCCAAAGTTGACAAGATAATAGCATGGAACCATCAAAAATTATAGATACGTTGGAGACGTATCAAGCATCCCCAAGCTTAACTCCTGCTCGTCCTCGAGTAGGGAAGTGATAAAGACTGAATTTTTGATGTGGAATGCTACCTAACATATTTCTCCTTTGTAACTTCTTTCTTGTGGCATGAATGTTCAGATCCGTAAGATTCAAAACAATAGTTTACTATTGACATGAAAACAATAGTACTTCAAGCATACTAGCAAAGTGATCGTGAACTTTTGAAATAACAAGGCCAAAGAAAGTTATCCCTACAAAATCATATAGTCTGGCTATGCTCCATCATCCCCACACAACGAATTTAAATCATGCACAACCCCGGTATTGGCCAAGTAATTGTTTTCTCACTCTTACTTTATCAAACTTTTTCAACTCTCACACAATACATGAGCGTGAGCCATGGATATAACACTATAGGTGGAATAGAGTGTGGTGGAGGTTGTGAGGCAAAAAGGAGGAGATGGTCACATTGACTTGGCGTATCAATGGGCTATGGATATGCCCATCAATAGATATCAATGTGAATGAGTAGGGATTGCCATGAAACGGATGCACTAGAGCTATAAGTGTGTGAAAGCTCAAAAGGAAAACTAGTGGGTGTGCACCCAACTTGATTGCTCACGAAGACCTAGGGCAATTTTGAGGAAGCCCATCATTGGAATATACAACCCAAGTTATATAATGAAAATTCCCACTAGTATATGGAGTGACAAAACAAGAGACTCTCTATCATGAAGAACATGGTGCTATTTTGAAGCACAATTGTGGAAAAAGATAGTAGCATTGTCCCTTCTCTCTTTTTCTCTCAGTTTTTTTTGTTTGGGCTCTTTGGCCTCTCTTTTTTCATTTTTTTTGGTGGGCATCTTTGGCCTTTTTTTATTATTTCCTCACATGGTACAATGCTCTAATAATGATGATCATCACACTTTTATTTACTTACAACTCAATACTTAGAACAATGATGACTCTATATGAAATGCCTCCGGCAGTGTACCGGGATGTGAAACAATCTAGCTTAGCGTATGACGTTGAAACATTTTGCTGGCTATCTTACGATCATGCAATGGCAATATGAAAGTGACGGCACATGCCATGAGACGGAACGGTGGAAGTTGCATGGCAATATATCTCGGAATGGCTATGAAAATGCCATAATAGGTAGGTAAGGTGGCTGTTTTGAGGAAGGTATATGGTGGGTTTGTGAACTGGAGAAAGTTACACGGTACTAGAGAGGATAGCAATGGTGAAAGGTGAAAGTGCATCTATACCGTGGACTCACATTAGTCATGAATAACTCATATACTTATTGCGAAAGTTTTATTAGTAATCGAAACAAAGTGCTAAATGCATACTCCTAGGGGAAGGGTTGGTACGTGTTTAACCATCGCGCGATCCCGACCGCCACACAAAGGATGACAATCAATAAATCAATTATGCTCCGACTTCCTAACATAGCGGTTCACCATACGTGCATGCTACAGGAATCACTAACTTCAACACAAGGGTTTCTAGATTCACAACACCCTACTAACATAACTCTAATATTACCATATCCATATCTCAAAATTAATTGTGAGGAATCAAACTTCTCATTACTAATCAATGCACTTGAATATGAAAGTTTTTATTATCTCCTCTTTGGATGCCTATCATCTTTAGGACTCTTTCATAGCACACGCCAATTACCAAGTTACTTAGAGAGAGCACTCTCAAAAAGATATAAGTGAAGATCGTGAGTTCTTATTTCTTCAAAATATGACACCGCCATGCTCAAAAAAGATGTAAGTGAAGCACTAGAGAAAAGTTATCTAGCTCAAAAGATATAAGTGAAGCACATGCGAGCTAAATTGCCTAACTCAAAAGATATAAGTGAAGCTCAATGAGTATTCTAGCAAATTCACGATGAGTGCATGTGCCTCTCAAAAATGTGTGCAGAAAGGATGATTGTGACAAAACAAAAAGAAAAGACTCCTATAATACACGTCGCTCCAAGAAAAACACATATCATGTGGTGAATAAAAGTATAGCTCCAAGTAACGTTACCGATGGATTGAAGACGAAGGAGGGGATGCCTTCTCGGGGCATCCCCAAGCTTAGGCTTTTTGGTGTCCTTGAATTTGGCTTGGGATGCCTTGGGCATCCCCAAGCTCAAGCTCTTTCCACTCTTTATCCCATTGTCCATGAGAACATCACCCAAAACTTGAAAACTTCACAACACAAAACTTAAAAATAAACTCGTGATATCATTAGCATAAGAAAACAAACCACCACTCTTTAGGTACTGTAGCAAACTTGATTTCTATTTAGATTGATGTTATATTAGTGTATTCTCACTTTTCCATGGCTAGTACCCCCGATACTATCCATAGTTTCATCAAAATAAGCAATCAACACAACAAAAACAGAATCTATCAAAAACAAGCCAGTCTGTAGCAATCTGTATGAATTAAAAATAATTTCGTGAGCACAAAGTTTTTGTCTTTTTCAGCATGATCAAACAACCATCACCAAAACTTATCATAAAGGTTCTACTTGGCACAAACACTAAAAGAAACATAAAAAGCACAATCATAAAAGAATTATGATGGTGTGGACACAACAAAACAGAAAGGAAAAAAGCAAACATAAATTCATTGGGTTGCCTCCCAACAAGCGCTATTGTTTAACGCCCTTAGCTAGGCATAAGGCGATAGAATCAAGTATCGTCGTCTTTTGTGCTCAAACCATAAGTAGCCCCACTACTAAAAAAAGGCTTATACCCAATATCACTATTAGTGGCGCACCATGATGGTGGTGTGCCATTGCTTCACCAGAATCAGGTGCGCCATTGCTATGTTTTTACTAATGGCGCACCACATGAGCAGTGCGCCATTGCTATTTTTTGGTCCATCCCCCACCCCCACCAGACATAGCAATGGTGCACCACACCTAGGTGTGCCACTGCTATGCTACATAGTAATGGCACACCTAGGCGTGGTGCGCCATTGCTATTTTTTGGTCCACCCCCCCCCCCCGCCAGACATAGCAATGGCGCACCACACCTAGGTGCGCCAATGCTATGATACATAGTAGTGGCGCACCTAGGTGTGGTGCGCCATTACTAACGCCACACACACACAAACACCACCCACCCACCCACACCCCACCCCCACCCCTGGATCGCCTTTTAGGTTTTTTAAAAAATAAAAGAAAATGATAAAAGATTCAAAAAAAATAGATGCACATGTGTTATGTGTTCTAGTTGTTAGGAAAATTAACAAACATGATACAAGATTCAAAAAAATAAAATGGCCGTAACTTTTGCATACGACCTCCGATGAAAAAGTTTTTTATATGAAAAATCATCTACTCGAAAACTTACATCCGAAATCAAATGGGGGAACCCCGTTGAATATTTTTATAATCCCAAAAAACCTAGCAGGAAAAAGTTATGACGCTTTTAAGATCTGGAGGCAAAAAAATTCGAAAAAAATGCAAAAAAAATAGTAATGGCGCACCACGCCTTGGTGCGCCACTACTATGTAGCATAGCAACGGCGCACCAGTGCAAGGTGCGCCACTGCTATTTTCCCACCTTCACAATTCAAAAAAATAGCAATGGCGCACCAGTGCAAGGTGCGCCACTGCTAAGTTGGGCTAAAAGGGCCGGCCAGCCACTTACACCTTCATTCTTCTCCTCCTCCTCTCCTCCTATCCTCCACTCCATCTCCTCCTCTCCGGCGACCTCCTCCTCCTCATGGTGCTCCTCCTCCGGTGAACTCCTCCTCACGGTGCTCCTCCTCCGGCGACCTCCTCCTCCCTCCTATCCTCCTCACGGTGCTCCTCCTCCGGCAACCTCCTCCTCCCTCCTCTCCTCCTCACGGTGCTCCTCCTTCATCTCCTGCTGACGGTCCTCCTCCTCCTCTCAAGCGACCTCCTCCTCCCTCCTCTTGGGCAACCTCCTCCTCCCTCCTCTCCTCCTCATGGTCTCTCCTCCCTCCTCCTCTACTTCCGGGCACATGTGGAGCTCCTCCTACACAAAGAACGTACTAGATCCAGGTCAAGAATGATATTTGAAAAAAATTCAAGCAACAAAAAAGAGCAAAAAAACAAGCCAAATAAATGAGCCAGATCTAGATCTAGATCTAGATCCAAATTCAAAATTCAAAAATAGCAATGGCGCACGGTGGGGGTTAGACGGTGCGCCACTACTATTTTCCCGCCTTCAAAATTCAAAAAAAATCAAAAAAATCAAAAAAAATACCAGTGGCACACCACAGGTGCGCCATTGCTATTTGTTACTAGTAATGGCGCACTACAAGGTGCGCCACTGTTACCTGCAATACTAATGACGCACCAGAGGTGCGCCATTAGTATTTGTTACTAGTGGCGTGATAATAATGGCTCACCTATAGTGTGCCATTAATAGCAAAAAGTGGTGCACCACTAATAGCCTTTTTTCTAGTAGTGCCCTCATCATGGATTCATAAGGCAATCTTATTTTATTTCTAGAAAATTGTTCCATGCCCTTCTTTAATGGAAATTGAAATCTAATATTCCCTTCCTTCATATCGATAACAGCACCAATAGTTCTAAGGAAAGGTCTACCAAGAATGATGGGACATGTCGAATTGCAATCAATATCAAGCACAATGAAATCTACGGGCACATAGTTCCTATTTACAATAATAAGAACATCATTGATCCTTATCATAGGTTTCTTAATAGTAGAATCCGCAAGATGCAAATTAAGAGAGCACTCATCAATCTCATTGAAGCCTAGAACATCACATAAAGACTTTGGAATAGCGGAAACACTAGCACCAAATCGCACCAAGCATTGCATTGATAGTTTTTAATCTTGATTTTGATAGTACGTTCCCACTCATCATGAAGTTTTCTAGGAATAGATATCTCCAACTCAAGTTTCTCTTCAAGAGATTTCATCATAAAATCAACGATATGATCGGTAAAGGCCTTATTTTGGCTATAAGCATGTGAAGAGTTTAGCATTGATTGCATCAAGGAAATACATTCAATCAAAGAGAAACTATCATAATTAAATTCCTTGAAATACAAAGTAGTAATTTCATCACTACTCAAAGTTTTGATATCCTCTACTCCACTTTCAGTGCCTTTAGCATCAAGATAAATAGACTCCGAATCATTGGGGTGTTTCTCAAGCAAAGTGGATTCATATCCAGCCCCATCATCATTAGGATTGACATTAGAAAACAAAGATTCAATAAGAGTCACACCAAGCACTTTAAGATCTTCGTGATTCTCATCACAAATTTCAGGTTTAGCAGCCATTTTATTAACTAAGGTAGCTTGTTTATCAGAAATCTGGCCTACCAATTTTTAAGACGAGCAAATTGAGAATTTAACGCAAGGAATTCTTTGGACTTATCATCAACCTCTTTATTCATATAAGCCATAAAAGAATTTTGCTCCCTTAATTCTCTATGAAAGTAGCTATTATGATCAAAATGTGTAGACATGAAGCCTTTAACACTAGTTTCAATCTCTTCCAACCTTTTATAGTAAGTATCATAATCATTTGGTTGGGCCATACAGGTATTAGCAGGCAGACAAGCGCACAAGCAAACAGAAAGCAAGCAAAAGAAAGGGCGAACGGAAAAGGCAAATATTTTTGTAAATTTTGTTTTTTTAGAAGTGGGCGAGAGGAAAACGAGAGGCAAAAGGCAAATATTGTAAATGCAAGAGATGAGTTTGTGATAGTTACTTGGATATGCTTCACTTTGAATACTCCCCGTCAACGGCACCAGAAATTCTTCTTGCTACCTCTTGAGCTTGCGTTGGTTTTTCCCTTGAAGAGGAAAGGGTGATGCAGCACAGTAGCAATAAGTATTTCCCTCAGTTTGATAACCAAGGTATCAATCCAGTAGGAGTATCAAGATGAGGCACCAATGTACCTGCGCAAAAACAAACAAACTTGCACCCATTGCTATAAAGGGGTTGCCAATCCCTTGACGGTTATTTGCAAGGTGAGATCTGAAAGGTGAAAAGTGCAACAAAGTAATTTTGTGGATCTGAAAATATGATGTGAAGTAGACCCAAGGGCCATAGTGTTCACTAGAGGCTTCTCTCATGATAGCAAGTATTACGGTGGGTGAACGAATTATTGTCGAGTAATTGATAGAATCGCGCAAAGTCATGATGATATCTAAGGCAATGATCATACATATAGGCATCACGTCCGAGACAAGTAGACCGATACTTTCTACATCTACTACTATTACTCCACACATCGACCGCTATCCAATATGCATCTAGTGTATTGAGGTCATAACAAACAGAGTAACGCCTTAAGCAAGATGACATGATCTAGAGGGATAAATTCATGCAATATAATATAAACCCCATCTTTTTACCCTTGATGGCAACAACACGATGCGTGACTCGCTACCCCTTCTGTCACTAGGTGAGGACACCGCACGGTATGAACCCAAAACCAAGCACTTCTCCCATTGCAAGAATTATAGATCAAGTTGGCCAAACGAAACCCACAACTCGAAGAGAATTACAAGGATACGAAATCATGCATATAAGAAATCAGAGGAGACTCAAATAATATTCATAGATAATCTGATCGTAAATCCACAATTCATCGGATCTCGACAAACACACCGCAAAAGGAAGTTACATCGGATAGATCTCCATGAAGATCATGGAGAACTTTGTATTGAAGATCCAAGAGAGATAAGAAGCCATCTAGCTACTAGCTATAGACCCGAAGGTCTGTGGTGAACTACTCACGCATCATCGGAGAGGCAATGGTGTTGATGAACAAGCCGTCCGTGTCCGAATCCCCCTCCGTCAGGGCACCAGAATGTTCCCCAGATGGGATCTTGCGGAGACAGAAGCTTGCGACGGCGGAAAAATATTTTCGTTAGGGGGCTTGTGATCTCCCCCGAGGTCTTCTGCCTTGGTTCTCAAGTCCCCTGCGTATCTTTTGTTATGGAAAAAATCATCCCGCAGGTTTTATTCCGTTTGGACTACGTTTAATATTCTTCTATGGAAAAGGCCAAAAACACGAAAAAAACAGAAACTGACACTTGGCACTGAGTTAATAGGTTAGTCCCAAAAAAGATATAAAATAGCATATTCATGTATACAAAACATCCAAAGTTGACAAGATAATAGCATGGAAACATAAAAAATTATAGATACGTTGAAGACGTATCAACTATGTCATGGGACAACGGCCGCTGATTACAAAATAAAAGATGCATTATTTGAGGAGCATGACGTGGATCTTAGCACATGGTTATGATTTGAAGTAAATTGATCTAATTAACAATATATTTTTATGAAAAGTTTCAAGCATGTGCGTCGCAGCGGTAGAGAAAAATTGACCAGTATAAATATTTAATAAGAATTATTTTTCAAAATACATCCACAATTTATGTAAATTTAGTCTTTAATTATCAAAATATGAAGAAACATGAATGAAATGTTTTCAGCAGTCATCTTGTTATTTGATTTTGAGCATTGTATTTCTTTATTGAGTAAGAACATATTATAATGTTAGATATATACTATGGGAACTTTAAATATGCTATGAATCTTGAAATTCATAATCACATATTTGTAGTCAAACTAAATTTTAACCTAATGAAGTTTATGTTTTTAGAAATGGAAATCTGAATTAAATACCAATCAAATTATTTTATTTGGACTTTGAGTGATTTTTAGATTCCTCAAAAAAATCATAATATTTTAAATCCTGAAGGACCTTCAAAATATTCTAATAGTTTTTTGCGAGGATTTAGATAAAAATTTGAAACAAACAAAACAGGAAAACAAAAAGAAAAAAGTTGAAACAACAACATTCCTGTTTTTTTGCGGGTGAAAACAACAACATTCAAGTTAGCCTAAATAGCGGCAACCAAGGTCCAACTCCTAATATATATCCCCCGTTCGGAACGAGTACATCAACATCACACAATCTTGGACCTCCTGCCGGTGCAAATAGTTGTGTTGCGAGCGCAGCCGCGCAAATCAGGCTACAACCTTCGACCTCGCTCGCTTCCAACCACAAATCATGGAAGTCGCCTGTGTGTTACGCCCTCGCGTCGCTTCGGCATGCGAGTTGTTCATGTCGTTGGTCAACCAGCGTCTCTCGTCAACGTCCCCTGACGACCGGCAACTCCTTGGTCGGCCGCACATAGCACGTCAAGGAGCGGGACATCGCCATGCTATGTAGAGGCGATTCCAAGAGTCAACTTTAAATATAGGACGGTACTGAGTTGTGCGGGCGTCCGAAGCAGCCGACGGATTATGAAACTACTAATCTGCCGGATCTAATCTGCATGTTCCCACGCCTTCAGAATAGGGCCGCGTCCCGCACGCCTTCCGGTTAGGTTTTGTCTCTCTCTCTCTCACGTGATCTAGCTACTCCTCCAATCACCCATCGCGCCCCAGAGAAAACCTTCCTTTCCCCACTTCTTGTTCCCTCTCCCTGCCGCCGCCAGAGGCCATGACCTAGCTTGTAGTAGCTCCCCTCCCACAGCGAAATCAGATTGAAGAAGACCCAAAAAAAGTGGAAAAAATCATGGTGATATAGTTGTGCCTGCAACTTGTTCTTCCTGATCAGGCACAAATTCCAGAGATTGGAAGCAATTCAGCTGCCACAGCTGGGTAAAAACTCTTCAAAGGGGAACAACAAAAAGGTAAAGGCAAAGGTAAACGTGTCTATCAACTTCTAGGATTTTTAGAGCAATTCAGTAGTTCTAGGTACTGCAAAAACTGACAAAAACTGCAAAAACTGCAATTCAAACATGGTGTTGCTGAATGCTGCCTACAGAGGCAAAAAAGGAGGAAAATAGGGGCTGAAAAGTATAGGGTGATTTTGATGTCTTACCTGTTGTCAGTTAGTTTCCCCTTGCTCCTGGTTCTTGGTGTGGAGTGCTCACACACAGCATCGTATATGTCGCATACTTCTTTTGAACAGTAGAACGGATGTGCGTTCTGAGGGCTGATGTATGGTCACCTCAGTTGCACTGGCACCCTTACAACTCTCGTTTCATGTGCAGGAGCTACTGGTGTACGTGATGAGCTAGCAATGCCTATTGTTGTTGTTGCTCCTGTTGTTGTTTGAGCTGGGGTTTTCACATCTTGATCACTGTATCGACTTTGCTTTGTAGTCCTCTCCTGCATCTCTGACCTTTCCTTTTCTTTTCTCTTTGCAAACTCCATTTCTGCCTTATAACACACTTCGTGCAACACCTCGGGGTCCAGGTCTAGCCCGTAATCATCTCCAGTTTCTGCTAGAGAAACATCTAGGTTGCATGGCTTCATTTATGCGGAGACAACCCACTTGGTGCTCTCGTCTTCGTGGAAGCTCCTATTCAAGTCGAATGATGGACAATCATGTGTCGCTCCTGCTGGTTTGTTGTCATGAAATGGTGATGTAGGACCCAGGTTTGGTGATTCAACTTGTGCACGTAGCATTGCTTGTTGCTTCGCCAAAGGACCCAAACAGAGTTTCCCGTGGATCGTGTGCAATGCAGATTGTGTTGCTTGATCTCGAGTAGGTGTCCTCCCATTGTTTTTGCTGCTAGGTGCTGGGCACGACTCCGTGGTTGCAGGAGTGTAGTAGGTGTCATCCCTTTGTTTTAAAGGTGGGGCTGATGATAATGGGGTGATATCAAGGATTGTGATGTGGTGGCCGCCTGATTCCGAAGTTGTTCCGTCATCAATCTCACTTTTCGATATCCTATGCCCAGTTTTCCCTCACCCATGTATGTTAGGAGTTGTGTAAACTTGCACTCTGTTTTCATTGCTTGACATATGTTCCCTCGGGTTTACCTTGCATGTCGTCTTTGCGTGGCTTTCCTCTGCGTACTTGCTACGATTTGCACTCTCACTAGTAGAAAATGGCCCATTTGTCCCAGTTCCAGAAGCCCATTAGCCCCAGTTCTTGAACCGGGACTAAATGGTTGGGACTAAAGCCCCAAACCTTTAGTCCCAGTTCGTTTACGAACCGGGACCGAATGGTCTCCACTGACCGCTGCGGGGAGCCCGGGTAGGAGGGCCTTTTGTCCCGGTTGGTCACACCAACCGGGACAACATGGCATCCACGCGTCAGCATCTGGCCGGAGCGGGGGTTTTTTTGAACGCGCGCGGGGGGTGGGGGGGGAGGGGTTGGAGGGTTAATTTAGTGGTTTCATATTGTGTTAGCTAGCTAATAGAGAGAACTGTCCTCTCTTTCTTTGTGCTTCGTCCACGCTAGCTACTATACATATAGAGAGAACATGACGCAAGCTAATAAGAAAATGAAGGAAACCATTTACAATACTTAACATCTTTTACAATGCCTAACATCATCTACCTAAGATCCAATCACAAATAGCTCACATGGTATTCTCCGTCTTTAGGTATGACGTGGTCAAGAAAGAATCCCGCTAGTTCCTCTTGAATTGCTCGTATGCCATCATCTGATAGGGCTTCATCCCGCTTCTTCCAGATCTAATTTAAAGAAGGGGGTCAATACATGCATATATATGAATAAAACTCAACACAATTGATGGTAATATATAAAATAAAATTGTGAATATTATTTACGTACTTCAAATTGTTCGTCAGAGATGCCCCGCCCAGAGGTCGGGAGGCGAATGAACTCGCATACGTAGTATGCACATTTTTCAGTCCCAACTACCTGGTACAAGCACTTTACAAGTATATATAGAGTTCAATCAAACTGATAAGCAAGCATGGTAATGATATATTGATGAAAATTTGAATCAATTAGAGATGTGCGGAACTAGCTAGTACTACTTACTGGGGCGCGTAAATTGCAACTCTTTGGGTATACCGCGAACCTTATTCTTGAACTTCTTCCAAACCCTGTGAGGCAAAGAAAATGATTATTTGATATCAGGAAATTAATGAAAGTTGCATGCCGGTATGGTCCCAGTATTGAGTAAACTTATTTCTTGAGCATTGTAGTCATTTCTGCATAATCCTCGGGATCTTTACGTCTCGAGTCTAAGATAGTTGCTTTTGCCACGTCAAGCTTAATGGATAGCAGAATAAAGTGGTAACTGCGCACACATATATAAGTCATCAATTACATTTACTTAACGTCGAGTGAGCGAAACCGAGTATATAGAAAAGACAGCAACACTCACTTGAAGTTGCAAGGAAAGAGTATTTCCCTTTTGTTTTGATTTGCAAGCAACGACTTTAGCAACTTAACCTCAGTCTCTTTGGTTTCATTTCGTACCAACAATACATTTACCGATTCTGGGCTAATGTACCCAACGTCGAAGATTCCTGCTTTTTTTAATTCGACGATCTTCAATCTGCACAATATATATAGTGAGGATAATTATAGATACATGCAATAAACGAGTTGAGCTAGAAACTTAACTATAGAAGTAATACTGACAAACAGTAGGAAGTCAGGAGTTGTTTGTCGAGGGCCAGTTCATTGTATAACTGAAATAACTCCTCAAATTCAACAAGCAGCACGGTAGCTCTAATGAAATCATGATCTTTTTTCACTCTCATATACACAGAGTCTTTCCTAGTCTCCCTGAAGATGTTCATATACCACTCATGCAATTCGTGCATCCTCGGTGTTCGAGGAGGATGACCAGGTTTGACGAGAGGCTTCCCGAGCACGTATCCATATGTTTCTTCATTTGTTACCTCAACTATCTCAAAAATTACTGAATCGTTCACGTAATCACCAGGATTGGTATCGGGCAGCAACCCCGAATCATTAGCAACAACAATATCGCTAGACACCTTGAGCGGGGGGCACGATTGCTTCTTCTGTTGGCCGAGTTGGGGAATTGTTTTCCCACTTCTTCGTTTTGCTAACATTGCATCACTGCTAGCCGCCAGAGCGGCGGTGGAGTCTGTCTTCCGCTTGAGAGAAGGAGGAGGAGGCGGCATCTTTCTTACTTGTGTAATTTTTGGTGCAGCGGCGATGATGTCTGTCTTCTGCCCTTGCAGAGGAGGCAGACTACTCCGACGCGCCTGAGGAGGAGCCGGAGGAGGAGGACTGCTCCGACGCGCCTGAGGAGGAGCCGAAGGAGGAGGACTGCTATGACGCGCGTGAGGAGGAGGCAAAGGAGGAGGACTGCTCTGATGCGTTGGAGGAGGAGCCAAAGAAGGAAGCGGACTGCTCCGACGCGTCGGAGGAGGAGTTGAAGAAGGAGGCAAACTGCTCCGACGCACCGGAGGAGGAGTCCAAGAAGGAGGCTGACTACTCCGATGCGCTAGAGGAGGAGCCGAAGAAGGAGGCGGAATGCTTCGACGCGCCGGAGGGGGAGTCGAAGAAGGAGGCGGAGTGCCCTCACGCGCCGGAGGAGGAGCTGAAGAAGAAGGCGGAGTGCCCTCATGCGAGCCGGAGTGCCCTGATCATTCGCCGGAGGAGGATGAGGAGTGCCCTGATCAGTCGGAGGAGGAGGATGAGGAGTGCCCTGATCACTCGCCGACGGAGGAGGAGGCGTCCAGTTTGGAAGATTGATGTACTCCTTCGGCCATAGACATGTACTCCTCAAAGCATGAACCAACTTATTCTCATCTTCACCTGTTGGGTGGTCAAGCTCGAGCTGCTCCAATTCCTCCTTTACTTCATCCACCATCACAACAGCATAGCCAGGTGGAATCGGACGGCAGTGAAAAGTTCCGTTGGATTGAGGAGGTGCAACAACGCCGATAGCAGCCTTGAAAGTGAGGTTCCAGCATTTCATCAAAAGCTCGCAAGGTTGAGACTCCGTGACGGTATCCACGGGGTAGCTAGGAGCTGTGAAGTCAGGCTGAACGAGCTCCATGGAAACCATGTTGCTTCTTCGCTGAGATGGCGGGGTAAATTCTGGGGTAGTTTCGTGCCACTGAGATGGTTGGTCGGCAGCTCGCTAGCTCTCAAGTTCCTCTAGAATTTGTTGTCTTGCATTGATCTTCTGCATGTCGCTGAGCTCCGCTTTCCTCTTTCTCGCTCGGCTTCTGTAACCGGCTGCGTCGGGAAACCCAACCTTCCACGGAATGAAGCCTGGTGTGCCTCGTGTTTTTCCAGGGTGCTCAGCATTCCCTATGGCCTCAGGCAGCTCGTCCTTTTCTCTTTCGGGAAAGAATGCCCCTTCCTGCGCTGCGGTGATACACTGCTAAAGCTTGTTGATGGGTGTTGCAAGTTGCTCGTCCATCCAACGACACTCCCCTGTTTCAGGGTCCAAAGTTCCCCCAACCCCGAAGAACCAATTTCTTGAACGGTCGGGCCAGTTCCATGTCTGCGGTTGGACCCCTTTAGCAATCATGTCATTCTCAGCTTTGTCCCACAACAGACGGCCTTTGAGGTAGACACATGACCCCGTGTGATGGTGATACTGCTTCTTTGCATCATTGTTCTTGTTTCTCTCTGACATTTCCTTACTCTTGTCCGATGTCTTGTAGGCCACAAATGCGGGCCAGTGATCTCTCATCTTCTCAAATCGGCCGACGAATTCTGGAGTCTTCCCTTTGTCAACATACTTTGATTTCAACTATTTCTCCCACCTCATGAATAGTTCTGCCATCTTCTTAAGAGCACAAACCTTGCCCAGTGGCTCTATAAATGGCTTATTCGGATCCATCTGTGGCGGTAGGGTGAAATTTTCCTTCAACGCGGTCCAAAGATCATCTTCCAGCCTATCGGTGACATAATCACCTTCAGGGATGTTGTCACCCTTAGGCTTATTCCATTGCTTGATGCTGATCGGGATGTTGTCCCTGACAATAGCTCTGCACTGAGCATAAAATGTGTCCCTGGTCCGCTTGGGTTCAATTGGTAGGCCATCGTTCGATAGTTCTGTGATCGTGAACTTTTGATCCTTTCCCAACCTTCTCGTCGGGCCTCGTCTCGTTACCAAAGTTTGGCATGATCCGGACTTTTCAATAGCTCCCTCCTTCGTTCGGTCACCAGAGCCGTCATCATGGTCTCCTTCCTCCGGAATTTGGTAGTCACCGAAGCCATCATGATAATGACCTTCCTCCTCCATTGTTTGATCACCGATGTTGTAATCCTCTCCTTCCAGACCATCGATGTCGCTGAGAAAAAATTCGACATTACTACCGTCGCCGTGGATTATATCCCCCAAAATTTGTTCTTTTTCCATGTCTCTTGGAATATCCATAGTTTCTGCAAATATTACAAAGTGGGCGAAGCCCTTTATACATAATCCCAAATATTAACATAAAAAACTTAATTTGTAACTTAATCTAATCTAAATATTTGTATAATTAATATAACTTTATTTGCTATTGTAACTGAATCTAATCTAAATATTTTTATAATTTTTATAACTTTGTCACATTGGGGAGTTCAAAAATGTACCCAACATATTCTAATACGACTGAAATACACACACATGGATTCGCAATTAGACTACGTCTTCTCACACACATGGATTCGCAAATAGGGACATGGAGATCAGTGGACGCGCTACCGGTGCATCGACGGGCGACAACGACGGGCGACGTGCGACGACGACGACAGTGATGGGCTCGGGGGCTATGGCAACAACGGCGACAGCGACGATGGGCGATGACGACGACAGCGATGGGCTTGGGGCGTCGGCAACGACGATAGTCTCGGGGACGACGGCGACGACGATGGGCTCGGGGACGACGATGGGCTCGGGGACGACGGGCGACGACGATGGGCTTGGGGACGACGTCGATGACGATGTGGGCTCGGGGACGGCGACGACGACGACGGGCTCGGGAGCGATGACCACGGCGATGGGCTCGGGGCGACGATGGGCTCGTGAGCGACGGCAACGGCGACGACGGGCTCGTGGAGGAGGCGCGGGCCGGCGGCAATGGGCTCGGGTGAGACGGCGATGAAGAAAGAACGGGGGGGAATGGAAGTTGGTGGAAATTTCGACAACTCCCGCAATATACGAACACATTTGTTCCTGTTGGTAGCTCAAACCGGGACTAAATGTCAATTTCGACAACTCCCGCAATATATGTGAAACCTTTGGTTTCGGTTGGTGGCACCAACCGAGACCAAAGCCACACTTCCGCTGGCCCAAAAGGGCGGGAAGAAGAGTACTTTCGTACCGGTTGGTGGCTAGAACCGGGACAAAAGGTCCATCGGCCCATTTGATATTTTTCATACATCTACTGATTTTTTTGAGCTAAATGACCCTTAAATTGAAAAGCACTACAAATGAACTCTGAAAATGTTGAGAATTGGCATGGTATCATCATTTCACCCACATAGCATGTGCTAAAAAGTTGAGAGGGTTGCGGCAAAAACTAAATGCACATCGTGTACAAAACAGACAATCTCTTTCGAAGTATTAGGGTTTCATACGAAAACTCGTCTGTTACAGAGGGATTTCATTTTATTGAACTTATTTGAACTCTAGACTTTTGTGTGTTCAAAATGCACCATTCAAAGACACATCATCAATTTTCAACTATTTCTGACTTCATTTGGTATTTTTCATGCATTTACTGATTTTTTTTTGAGCTAAATGACCCTTAAATTGAAAAGCACTACAAACGAACTCCGAAAATATTGAAAGTTGGCATGGTATCATCATTTCACCCACATAGCATGTGCTAAAAACTTGACAGGGTTGCGGCAAAAACTGGATGCACTTCGTGTACAAAGCGGACAATCTCTTTCGAACTATCATGGTTTCATACGTAAACTCATATGTTACAAAGGGGTTTAATTTCTTTGAACTTATTTCAACTCCAGACTTTTTGTGTGTTCAAAATGCACCATTCAAAGACACATCATCAATTTTTAACTATTTCTGACTTCATTTGGTATTTTTCATGCATTTATTGATTTGTTTTGAGCTAAATCACCCTTAAATTGAAAAGCACTACAAATGAACTCTGAAAAGGTTGAAAGTTGGCATGGTATCATCATTTCACCCACATAGCATGTGCTAAAAAGTTGAGAGGGTTGCGGCAAAAACTTGATGCACTTCGTGTACAAAACAGACAATCTCTTTCGAAGTATCACGGTTTCATACGAAAACTCATCTGTTACAAAGGGATTTCATTTTTTTGAACTTATTTGAACTCCAGACTTTTTGTGTGTTCAAAATGCACCATTCAAAGCAACATCATCATTTTTAAACTATTCAATTGCACCATTCAAAGCCACATTGCGGATGAAAAGCACTACGAAAACTCATCTGTTACAAAAGGGCATTTCATTTCTTTACTTTTTCTTCGCTTGTGTTATTTTCTTATTACACCGTAACCATGGATAATCTTCATCGTTTAACTGGGTGCCTGGGTCAGCCTTGACGCTGAAGGGAGGAATTTCATGAAACTTTTCATAATCTTCAGACATGTCTGTCTTGCCCTCCAATCCCATGATGTCTCTTTTTCCTGAAAGAACTATGTGACGCTTTGGCTCATCATATGATGTATTCGCTTCCTTATATTTTCTTTTTCTCGGTTTGGTAGACATGTCCTTCACATAGAAAACCTGCGACACATCATTGACTAGGACGAATGGTTCCTCTGCGTGCGCAAGATTGTTTAGATCCACTGTTGTCATTCCGTACTGTGGGTCTATCTGTACCCCGCCTCCTGACAGATTGACCCATTTGCAATGAAACAAAGGGACCTTCAAATCATATCCATAGTCAAGTTCCAATATGTCCACTATGTAACCATAATATGTGTCATTTCCCCTCTTGGTTGCTGCATCAAAGCGGACACCGCTATTTTGGTTGGTGCTCTTTTGATCTTGGGTGATCGTGTAAAATATATTCCCATTTATTTCGTACCCTTGGTAAGTCAATACAGTCGAAGATGGTCCCCTGGCCAACGAGTACAGCTCATCAGAAACAGTGTTGTCACACATGAGACATTTTTGCAACCAACTGCCGAAAGTCCTGATGTGTTCAAATGTAATCCAGTCGTCACACTGCTCTGGGTGTATGGAGCTCAGAATATTCTTGTGTTCATCGACATACGGGGTCACCAAGGTAGAATTATGTAGAACAGTGTAGTGTGCTTAAGACCAAGAATGTCCGTCCGTACATATTATTGAGTCCGCTCCTAGTGTGCTTTCCAGCCAGTCTCCCCTCATACCGCGATTGAGGGAGACCAATCTTCTAAAGGTCAGGAATGAAGTCAACACAAAATCCAATGACATCCTTTGTTTGATGGCCCATGGAGATGCTTCCTTCTGGCTTAGCGCGGTTATGAACATATTTCTTTAAGACTCCCATGAACCTCTCAAAGGGGAACATATTGTGTAGAAATACAGGGCCCAGAACGACAATCTCATCGACTAGATGAACTAGGACGTGTGTCATGATATTTAAGAAGGATGGTGGGAACACCAGCTCGAAACTAACAAGACATTGCACCAAATCACTCCTTAACCTTGGCAGGATTACTGGATCAATCACCTTCTGAGAGATTACATTGAGGAATGCACATAGCGTCACAATGCCTAATCGAACGTTTTCCGGTAGAAGCCCCCTCAATGCAACCGGAAGCAGTTGCATCATAATCACGTGGCAGTCATGAGACTTTAGGTTCTGGAACTTTTTATCTGCCATATTTAGTATTCCCTTTATATTCGACAACAAGCCAGAGTTGACCTTCATACTGAGCAGACATTCAAAGAAGATTTTCTTCTCTTGTTTGGTAAGAGCGTAGCTGGCAGGACCTTCATACTGCTTTGGATGCATGTCGTCTTTTTCATGCACAGGTGGATGTTCCTCCCGTGACTCCGGTGTATCTTTTGTCTTCCCATACACTCCCAAGAAGCCTTGCAGGTTCACGCAAAGATTCTTCGTCATGTGCATCACGTGATTGCAGAGCAGATCTCTAGGTCTTTCGAATAGGGTAGGTTCCAAAATATAGATTTCTTCTTCCACATGGGTGCGTTTCCAACATCGTCATTCGGAACAGATAGTCCGCCAGGACCCTTTCCAAAGATTACTTGTAAATCATTGACCATATCAAGTATGTGATCACCAGTACGGAGGGTGGGCTTCTTCTGGTGATCTGCCTCACCTTTGGAATGCTTTCCTTTCTTTCGACATTGATGGTTGGTCGGAAGAAATCCACGATGCCCCATGTACACATTCTTCCTGCATTTGTCCAAATATATATTGTCGGTGTCATCTAAAATAGTGTGTGCATGCGTTGTATCCCTTGTTTGTCTGTCCTGAAAGGTTACTGAGAGCAGGCTAATCGTTGATGGTTACAAACAGCAACGCATGTAGGTGAAATTCCTCCTGTTCGTTCTCATCCCACACACGTACACCATTTCCATTCCATAGTTGTAAAAGTTCATCAACTAATGGCCTTAGGTACACATCAATGTCATTGTCGGGTTGCCTAGGGCCTTGGATGAGCATTGGCATCATAATGAACGTCCGCTTCATGCACAACCAAGGAGGAAGGTTATACATACATAGAGTCACAGGCCATGTGCTATGCTTGCTGCTCTGCTCCCCAAAAGGATTAATGTCATCTGCAATTAAACCAAACCATATGTTCCTTGGGTCACGTGTAAATTCGCTCCACTTTCTCTCGATCTTTCTCCACTGCGACCCGTTAGCGGGTGCTCTCAACTTCTCGTCTTTCTTACGGTCTTTTATGTGCCATTGCATCAACTCGGCATGCTTTTTGTTTCTGAACAGACGTTTCAAGTGTGGTATTATAGGAGCGTACCACATCACCTTGGCAGGAACCATCTTCCCGGTGCGTGATACGTCTCAAACGTATCTATAATTTTTGATGGTTTCATCCTTTTATCTTGTCATCTTTGGATGTTTTATGTACCTTTTATATCTTTTTTGGGACTAACTTATTAATTCAGTGCCAAGTGTGAGTTCCTGTTTTTTCTGTGTTTTTGGCTCTTTTCAGATCTGATTTTGGAACGGAGTCCAAACGAAATAAAATCCTCGAAATAATTTTTTCCCGAACGGAAGAAGATCAGGGGGATTGAGGGCCAAGCCAGGAGGGCTACAGGGGGCCCACAAGCCCCCTATCCGCCACCACGGGGGTCGCGGCCAGCAGGCTTGTGGCCTCCCTGGCGCCCCTTGACCTAGCTCCTTCCCCTATATATTCCCTAAAATACAGAAAAAAAATCAAGGGATCCACGAAAATACTTTTCCGCCGCCGCAAGCTTCCGTTTCCGCGAGATCTCACCTGGAGACCCTTCCCGGTGCCCTGCCGGAGGGGACTTCGGAGTTGGAGGGCTTCTACATCAACATCATCGCCCTCCAATGACTCGTGAGTAGTTCACTTCAGACCTACGGGTCCGTAGTTAGTAGCTAGATGGCTTCTTCTCTCTTGGATCTTCAATACGAAGTTTTCCATGATCTTCATGGAGATCTATCTGATGTAATCTTCTTTGGCGGTGTGTTTGTCGAGATCCGATGAATTGTGAATTTGTGATCAGATTATCTATGATTTATATTTGAGTCTTTACTGATTTCTTATATGCATGATTTGATATCCTTGTAAGTCTCTCTGAGTCTTGGGTTTTGTTTGGCCAACTAGATCTATGATTCTTGCAATGGGAGAAGTGCTTGGTTTTGGGTTCTTACCATGTGGTGACCTTTCCCAGTAACAGTAGGGGCAGCAAGGCACACATCGTGTAGTTGCCATCAAGGGTAACAAGGTGGGCTTTGTCGTAGATATGAGATTGTCCATCTACATCATGTCATCTTGCTTAAGGCGTTACTCTGTTCTTATGGACTTAATACACTAGATGCATGCAGGATAGCGGTCGACGTGTGGAGTAATAGTAGTAGATGCAGAAAGTATCGGTCTACTTGTTTTGGACGTGATGCCTATAGATATAATCATTGCCATAGATGACGTCACGACTTTGGGCGGTTCTATCAATTGCTCGACAGTAATTTGTTCACCCACCGTCTACTTGCTTTCATGAGAGAAGCCATTAGTAAACACTACGGCCCCCGGGTCTATTCACACCTATCGTTTCCAGTTTTGCTTTTACTTTGCTTTGTTACTTTGTTGCTTTCAGTTCTCACTTGGCGAACAATCTATAAGGGTTGACAACCCCTTCATAGCGTTGGGAGCAAGCTTTTTGTGTTTGTGCAGGCACTTGTGATACTCCTTCACTGGATTGATACCTTGGTTCTCAAACTGAGGGAAATACTTACCACCGCTGTGCTGCATCATCCTTTCCGCTTCGAGGGAACACCAACGCAAGGCTCCAAGGCCACGGGGGAAATCCTTTGCATATTTGCCTAGGAAGTCCCTTAAGGCGTAGCCGTAGCAGAAGGATTCCTGGTGCCGTAGCACATTTCTGGCGCCATTGGAAGGTCTTTTGTTGCAGTAGCAGTGCGCTGGACCTCAACATCACCAGGGTCATCTCTTCTGATCTTATACCGCAATGCGCCGCATACCGGGCATGTGTTCAAATCCTCCTACGCACCGTGATAGACAAGGCAGTCATTAGGGCATGCATGTATCTTCTACACCTCCAATCCTAGAGGGCATAGAACCTTCTTCGCTTCGTACATACTGCCGGGCAATTCGTTATCCTTTGGAAGCTTCTTCTTCATTAATTTCAGTAGCGAACTAAATGCCTTGTCAGATACACCATTGTCTGCCTTCCATTGTAGCAATTCCAGTGTGGTACCAAGCTTTGTGTTGTCATCTTCGCAATTTGGGTACAACCCTTTTTTGTGATCCTCTAACATGCAATCGAACTTCAACTTCTCCCTTTCACTTTCGCATTCTCTATATGCATCAACAATGACCCGACGAAGATCATCATCGGCCACATCGTCTGGTTCCTCTTGATCTTCACCTTCCCCCGTTGCAGCATCACCGTATTCAGGGGGCGGGTAGTTGTCATCATCCTCTTCTTCTACGTTGTCTTCCATCATAACCCCTCTTTCTCCGTGCTTGGTCCAAACATTACAGTGTAGCATAAAACACTTCTGAAGCAGGTGGAAATGAAGGGTTTTATAGTCGGAGATTCCTTCGTATTCCCACAGACAGTACATGGACAATGCATAAAACCATTCTGCTTGTTTGCCATAGCCGCTTCGAAAAAATTATGCATGCCATTAATATACTCAGAGGTGCATCGGTCACCGTACATCCATTGACGATTCATCTGCATGCGTTATATAATAAAGTGTATTAAAAACTACACAAATCTTGATAAAAATGAAGCTTGGACAAGGAGCTTCTAAAGGAGAAATCTTAAGTGTGGCTCGGGCATTTCATCGAACACCTCATGTGCATAGGAGGTGAGCTAGAACACCACAAAGCTCTCCCATGGTCGGCCGAAAAAACACAGCAGTGCACTGCTCTTCTCGTGGGGGTATATATAGGCCAACCGTTGGTCCCGGTTTGTGGCTGGAACCGAGACCAAAGGACAACCTGAGGTCCCGGTTCCAGCCACAAACCGGGACTACTAGTTGTGGGCCAGGAGCGAGGCACATTGGTCCCGGTTCGTGTCTGGAACCGGGACCGAAGGTGACAAACGAACGAGAACAAATGACCCATGAGGCCCTGCCGGTGCCCTGGCCTCATGAACCGGGACCTATGCCCACATGGGTCCCGGTACACGAGTGAACCGGGACTAATGGGATTTCATCAAGTGGACCAAAGCCCTCTTTCTACTAGTGTCTCCTTAGCCAGCCCCGCCCCACTTGATGAACCTTCCTTGGTCGTTGCATAAGACCTGCTCCTTGAAACCAATTTACTTTGTCTGAGTTTATTTTGCTTTGGAACTGATGGTATTGGGGCGACAAATCCATCAGAGCTGTCATATGTGCTTGCTACTTCTTCATCTTCCCCAGACTCTAAGCAAGGCAAGTACTCTTCGTCGTCCTCCGAGATGCCCCCATCATTATCAGCCTCTTCAACAGATGTGCCTTGGTCACCTACAGCCCTTTGTCCCTTTGCCTTGTTCAGATTGTTCTTTGAACTGCCAACCTCATCCATGTCTAGTTTGCCAACATACTCAATGAAAGTGCCAATGTTTTCTGAAAATTCTGAGCATAACTTGCTGAGCATTATTGAAATCTTCCTCTTCTTCTAAAAAAAATAGAATTGAAAAGATTGGTTCAAAAGGGAAAGGTAAGCCTTTTTTAAGATATAAAATGGGGACTTAAAGAAAACTCAGCCGGTTTAGAAACATACGCCTTTTTTGAATGTAGGTGGCAACTTGGAAGAGACGAATTTCTCAGTCTGTTCATATCCAATAAAAAGGCCATCCACCTTGTTGTTCGTGAATCTTTGTTTTAGCTGGTAATAAAATGAATGAGTTACATATACTAGAACTAGATGAACACATTAACACGACGATGATTTTTTTGCAAAAATCCTCACTCTCAACTTGCCGTAACCTCCCTCTGGTTTTCTGTCACATTTTGCAACTTGCACTATGCGCTTGTTGTCCCAAGCTTGTGCCCGGACTGAGCAATCTGGTACTTGAATATCGACCACCGGTGAATCAACATACAACACCTGTTTGTCCCATCACAAAAAAGTGGTTAGTTTTAGCTCTCTCTGTTGTTGTACTCTTGGAATGAAAAAACAAATCAGTAAGGTGGAAAAAATGCACTTACCACCATATGGTGCACGCAACAATTTACTGCCTTCTTCTTCCTACTCATTAATCCTAATGAAGACCTTATCTGATTTGCCGTGAAGGAACAAAAGTTTAGCCTCTTTACTCTATCCAGGTCAGCGACTATTGGATAGCATCGAGGGCTGACATGGAGGCTCGTCATGGGGGACATGAACGTGCTGACCACCACAATCAACCAGGGGCGCATGAAATCATCATCTACTCTTCCATTCATGTCTTCGATCATCTTGCAGAAGGTTGTTATCTCTGGGGCGCTTCCACTTTCGAACCCATACTTGTTGTTTATGAACGATATGGCTTCTGCATCCCACCCATAGAACATTTCCTCTCCCGAGTTGCGTAGGCCCAGTGTTTGGTAAACACTATCAGCTGTTACGGGTATCTCGCCCTTGCCTGGGACTTCTATACACTCGCTCTCTAGATTGTACCTTTGTAACACCCACCTAGTGAGATCAGCACGCATTGTTGTTGCCTCAATCTTCAGAATACCTCCCATGAAATATTCATTTTCGATCAGATCCCTTTGTGTTTGGTCCAGGCTCTTATTTAGCTTAACAAGCCTTGCGGGGGATGCTTTGATCCTTCCTTCCTGAACCGGCTTCTTCCTTGGGTGTCTACGACTTTGTCCCCCCCCCCAGCATTGATCCCGTCCATGACATTTGTTTGTACTGCTCCCTGTTAAAAAGCCAAGCAAACAAAGAAAAAAAGCCCACATGAGATCTCTTGTTTAGCCTAGAAAAATTGTGTTGAATTCCTTACTTATCTAGACTGTAGGTTTTTTCCTGAATCCCTACCTAAGGCATGAAAAAATGTTGTGAAAAAAATGAAAGGAAAAGAACAAAAAATGCATGGCCAGTACCTTCCTGTTGTGTTGATTTGGTAACATCCTCCATCTTGAAAACTGTCGTGCCATGGGTGGTGGTGCCTAGTTTTCACTATTTCTGTTCCATGTTTGCCTCTGTAAAAAAAACAGAAAAGAAATGGATTATTTTCATGACTTCTATACTGAACCAGTTTTTAATATATTTGCACGGGTGAAAAACTCAGGCAAAAAAAAGAACGCGTGTGTGCAAAATTATTTCTGCCTCTCTCTCTCTCTATCTATCTCTCTCTCTCTATCTCTCTATCTCTCTCTCTCTCAAAAGGCCTCATTTTCAAGCATTGTAATATCATTTAGTCTCACTTTTGCAATTTGCTACCTTGTTATTTTTTTATATTTTCATATTACAAAAAATTATATCTACTATCATTAGTACACTTGTATCACCATCTCTTTGCCGAACTAGTGCACCTATACAAATTTTCATTGTATTTGGTCTGTTGGGAACACAAGAGACATTTTATTATTTGGTTGCAGACTTGTTTGAGAGAGGCCATCTTCATCCTATGCCTCCCACAGATTGATAAACCTTAGGTCATCCACTTGAAGGAAATTTGCTATTGTCCTACAAAACTCTGCACTTGGAGGCCCAACACGAATCTACAAGAAGAAGTTGTGTAGTAGACATCAAACTCTTTTCTGACGTTGTTGCCGGGGAGGTGAGTTCTTGAAGGTATATATTTAGATGTTGTCATTGAATCTTTTAGTTTCTTGTTTTATCACTAGTTTGGTTTATAAAAAGGAAATTACAAAAAATGGAATCGAGGTGGTCTCATGTTGTTCATCTTTATCATGTATTTCTTGAAAATGGTGGAAAAGGAAAATTGTGCTCAATTACTAGAGGAAGAATGTATGAAAATGATTAATGTGAATTCCTTGCATGATGAGCACGATAGTAATATTGTTAGTATGAATTCCCTGGATATCCATGATGCTAATGATATGCAAAGCCACAAGCTTGGGGATGATGTGTTTGATGAAGATGATATTTTTAGTCCCCCAAGTTTTGATGAGAAAATTTATTATGATGAAAGCATGTATCATATTTATGATTATTACATTGATGAAAGTGGGTTTGGAAGAATGTCAACTCTAGGTACTAATGTTTCCACTAATTTGGAGGGTGCTGAATCTTTTCATAATGATAAAAGTGGATTTGGAGAGGTCATGACTTTATTTAGTGATGAGTCCACTATTTTGGAAGAGGTTTCAATTGACTATGACAATAAAGTTGCTATCTATGATGATTATTGTGATGACATTTATGATATAAAGAGTAATAATAACCATGAAAATTTTCATCATAATTTTAATTTTCATTTGGATTATGCCACTCAAGTATCACATGATAGTTGTTTTGTTGAGTTTGCTCCCATTATTATGAATGAGAAGAAATTTGCTTATGTGGAGAGTGGTAAAAATTCTATGCTTGTGCATCATGAAAAGAATGTTGTATGTGATAGTTATATTGTTTAATTCCTTCATGATTCTACTGAAAATTATTATGAGGGAGGAATATATTCTTGTAGGGATTGTAATAATATAAAGTTTCCTACCTATGTGTTCAAAGTTTCAAAGTCATGCTTGTTTTTCCTTCCTATGCTAGTTGATTATTGTTCTCATGAAATATTTGCTCACAAAATTCCTATACATAGTAAGTGGGTTAGACTTCAATGTGCTTGCCATGTGATTCATGATGCTCTCTTGCATGTTTCAACTATTATTCCTATACGAGCATCATTGAAATCATCATGCCTAGCTAAAAGGCATTAAAGAAAAGCGCTTGTTGGAAGACAACCCAATATTTGCCCTTTCCATTTTGGAGTGTTCACATGATTAAGCTACTGTATTAATCATGGTTTATAGCTTGTATTTCAATAAAGTGCCAAGTAAAGCCTTTGGGATAGCGTGGATACATGCTTCTTTGATTCTATGCAAAAACGTAAACGTTTATGTCCAGTGCATAATTTCTCTAATTTTACTGAAGCATCTAAACATTCTGAAATTTGGAAAAATTTTGGGCATGCAAATTGTCTGCGTTTTCCTAATTATTCAGAATTTTTAGAGTCAGATAAGTATGGTTTTAATGCAAATCTTCACAGACTGTTTTGTTTTTGACAGATTCTGTTTTTCATGCATAGTATGCTTGTTTTAGTGTTCCCATAGCTTATATTTAGTGATATAAGTTTCGTAAATGATATAATACAGTATGTATTATCTCATAACAATTATGAATCTTATCTTGATAGTTCCTAGGTGAATGATCTATATTTATCATACTAACCCATCTCACGAAGTCCCGTTAAGTTCTGTGTAATTGAAGTTTTCAATTTTTGGGTGAGATACCAATACGAGGAGAATAAGGAGCAGCAAGAACCTAAGCTTGGGGATTACCAAGGAACACCAATGTAATATCCAAGGAAGACCCAAGCGTCTAAGCTTGGGGATGCCCTGGTAGGCATCCCATCTTCCATCTCCAACATTATCGGTTTATCTTACTTGGAGCTATATTTTTATTCATCACATGATATGTGTTTTGATCGGAGCATTGTTTTATCTCGTTTTTCACTATTAGATGTTATTTGTAATCTTGTTTTTCAATAAAAAGTTCCAAGAATTGCCTTTAGAATGTTTAAATTGCATGTGTGATGTGTGTTGTATAAAAACAAAAACTTATGCTAGAGTATTTGAATTATCATATTTGACTGCAACGTGGAAAGTTTCTGAAATATATACAAAGTACTTTCATACAAATGATTTATCATGTCCTAATTTTTCATAATTTTTTAAGATATAGAAGTACGCGTTTTATATAAATTGATTGTTCTGTTTGGACAGATTGTTGTCATAGTTTTGTTATCTACTTATCCTATAGTTTCCATAGCTTATATTGGTAGATATAAATTGTGTAAATTATAGTATACAGTATATAATGTTTCAAATTTATTATGCAACTTGTCTTGGAAGTACATGAAAAGTTGATTTACTTTTATGTGTACTAACCTATCTCACGAGTTCTTTTCAAGTTTTGTGTGGATCAAGTTTTTGAGACTTAGATGAAACCATGATATGAGAGGAATAAGGAGACACAAAAGCTCAAGCTTGGGGATGCCCAAGGCATCCCAAGTTAATATTTCAAGAAGTCTCAAGCATCTAACTTCGGGGATGCTACGCATCCCATCTTTCTTCATCAACAACTATCGATTAGCCTATATTGATCCCAAATTTTTATTTGTCCACATGATATGTGCTATTCTTGGAGTGTCTTTTGTTTTATTTACTGTTTGAAATAAAATTTCAGATATGAAAATCTTTATTGATAGAGAGTTCTCACATAGCTACTTAATTGTTTGACTACTCACTCATCTTCACTTATATATTTTGAGAGTAGTTTGATTATTTTCTCTTGTGCTTCACTTACATACTATGAGTAAATTGTTGAATGAATTGGATACCATGAAGTTGAAATTATATGTTCATGTCATGCCTACTAGTAACTTCTCATTGAGTTTAGCAACTGAAATCTTTTGAAGCATGACAATCACAATATCTGTCATACAAGCAATTCATGAATGATTGGTATAAGGAAGAGAACTTACAAATATAAATATATTATATTGGACATCTTATATGATTGTGAATACCCATTAATTATTTTTCGACTTGAGAAAATTAGTTGAAGTTCCATGAGGAAGACAACGTAATGAGTTATGATTGTGTATATTTGCATAGTAGTTAAATTGTTATGGATTCTCCAACATGTGGTGTTTGCTTCTAAATGTGTTTGATCATTTAGTGTAAGAGAAAATTGAGCGTTGTGCGAGCTTGTGATGAAAAAGTAATAAAAGCGATGTACTGCATAATAAAGGTTCCTATCATAAGGGGCAATATAACGTAACTTTCTTTTGCATTAAGGGACTGTGCATACAAAACCAAAAAGTGCATGACAACATGTGCTTCCCTCTGCGAAGGGCCTATCTTGTACCTTTCAGTATTTACTTTTATGCAAAACTCAATAGTATGCATTCTCATTTAAACCTCAATTATTCTCTAGTTGGCAAGCATCATGCGATGGGGAAAGATCTAGGCAGATATGGCATGTCAAATATATTTGATCATGACTTATTATTGTTGATAATTATCTCTGTGCTAAATGAGTCGGGAGGCGAAACATTACGCATCCATCTTTCTCTGTGTTTGATGGATGCCACTTGTTCTTAAAATATGCTTTGAGTAGTAGCAACCATAGAAGGCTATATAATGAGTGAGTATGTAGAGGTCTTACTTAGACTTTGTTGAGAATAATTTGAATTGCAACTCTTTGGTGACTAAGAACATAGGCTGTTTAGTTTCAAGAGAGTCCATTCTTTGAACCATAACATGTGAATTGGTTGGTACTTTATCATGATGAGTTTTATGATAATTCCCCAACATATCGATAATTTATGAAGTGTTCATGCCATATTTACCTATGTTTACAATACTTTTATATGGTTTTGACGCACTTTGCATGATTTATTTAGAACTAACCCGGACTGACGTTGTTTTAGCAGAACTACCCTGCTATTGTTTTTTGTGCAGAAATCAAAGTTCTCCAAATGCCACGAAACTTTTTGACGATGTTTTTGGAATAAAAGAGGGACTAGAAGCTTCATTGGAGGTCCAGAAGAGCCATGAGGTGGGCACAACCCACCAGGCCCTGGGCACACCCTCATGTCTTGTGCTCTCCCTGTGGCCCATCTACGCCAAAAATCCTATAAACACAGAAACCTCCAGAAATAACACTAGACAAGAAGTTCCGCCGCCACAAGCCTCTTTAGCCACGAAATACTAATCTGGAGACGTTCCAGTACCTTTTGAGAGAGGGGAAATCATCTCCGGTGGTCATCTTCATCATCCATGATGAGGAGGGAGTAGTCCATCCTCGGGGCCGAGGGTTTGTACCAGTAGCTATGTGTTCAATCTTTATCTCTCTCTCTCTCTCTTGTGTTCTTGAGATGTCATGATCTTGATATATCACGGGCCTTCTTAATGTAGTTGGATCATATGGTGTAGTACACAAAGCCAGTTACGCTCAAGTACTCCGGACTATGTCTGCTCGGAGTTGAGGAGCCGGCGAACTTCGTAGAGGAGAGCAAAAGTACTAGTTGGACGCACGCCATCGATGAGGAGATGAATGCGATTGAGAGCAATGCCACGTGGAATTTGGTAACCTGATCTCCGAACCAAAAGGCCATCGGTTTGAAGTGGGTTTATAAATTAAAGAAGGACACAAAAGGTGCCATTATGAAGTACAAAGCAAGACTCGTTGTAAAGGGCTATGTACAATGTCAATGAGTTGACTATGATGAGGTGTTTGCATCAGTTGCTCGACTCGAGACAGTGGGAGTGCTCCTAACTTTGGGAAGACAAGAGGATTGGAGGTTCATCATATGGATGTCAAATCCGCTTTCCTTAATGATGATCTTACAGAAGAAGTGTATGTGAGTGTACGTGGAACGACCCCTCGGCTATGAGAAGAAAGGCGAAGAAGGGAAAGTATATAAGTTCAAGAAGGCACTTTACGGACTGAAGCAAGCGCCAAGAGCTTGGAATTTAAAGTAAGACCAAAGTATGGTCACCCTCGATGATCCGAAGGACAGTCTACAAAGCACCGGAAAAAAAAGTGAAGACTGAAGACGCGACCAAGAAGGAGTGTTGTCGTCAAGCTACGGACGAGTCCACGGCAGTAAAGACGGTCCATCAAATGCTGTGAGGGACCGCAAAAACAATGTTGATGATAACAGTTATAAGAAGCAACAGGACATCGTGATTAGGGGGTGAATGTGAGTTAATCCCGTGTCCATGTGTGTGTATGGGTATCCATTTAGGATATTAATTCCTGCACGGTTTGGGTTAGGTCCAACTTAATAGTATATATATACTTGCATCCCCACGTAATCTTTGTACTAACGAAAGACCGAACAAAGCAATACAAAGTACAAGACTCGATACGGGCATGTAGCTATTAAATAAGTCTATCGATCTGTTCGTTCCATCGCCATCGCCATCGCCGACGACGCCAAGAAATGATCAGCTCGATCAGTTCGTTGCACGCTCAGTTTGCTGTACGTGGACTGGAAATCCATCCAGCTGCCTGCTTGCTAGCTTAGAAGTACGTACGTAGGTACCTGTGGCATGGCAAGCTGTCGCCATGTATTTAAATCACGAAGGTAATTAATTCTCAAATCTTTATCTAGGAAAACATTAATCATCCAGCACATTTAGCTGGTTGCAAGAGAACGAATCTTCAACCCGTTTCAAGCACAAACAAGGTAAAATTCTAGACACCAAAAATAGCATGAAATTAAAGGCCCTAACAGTAGATCTTCTAACAGGCCAACACACGAGATCAAGGTTCTTTCAGGTCCTCACAGCAATCAAGCAATTATCAGAAATCTAGCTGTGCCGGATTGCCTGACAAAACACGACTGTGACACAACATAACAGGTGGAACTTCAAATATAGGGCCAACGTTTTGAGAACACAGCACTGAGAAGAGATCAACTGAATAAAAATTCAATCACAACATTACAATTAAAAACGAGACATGGCTCAGAGAGCATGATGAATACAACGACGCACATAGACGGATAATATAAAACTTTCAGAAAATTAACTGAATGACTCATAGAGCCACACCCAAACTAAATAAAAAACGAGATCAGATCGATCGCACGATAGCTGGCCATGCACAGCGGCTGTAAATCCTCATCCCTCCTAGCTTAAATGGGATGTAAAGGACTCGAACTGAACACCAGATGGGAGGACTGCATCTGCATCATCATAGCACCGCCGGAGAAGCCGGCGCCGTTGTGGCTGGCGTCGCCACCGTACACCTGGGTACCGATGTCCCCTCCGGAGCTCATTATGTCATGATAGCCCTGCTGCTGCTGCGGTGACGCTAGATAGTGCGACGGAGACCCCATGTCTGTGCTGCCAGTGCTGATGCATGGAGCTGGCGGCGGCACCTGGACCTGAATTTTTGCCATGCGTTCGCCGAGGCTCTTGAGAAGCTCCTCCACCTTCCAACCAACGCGGGCGAGCTCCTCGACGCTGAGATCAACGAGGCCAGGGTGGTTGCCGTGCATGATGTTGTAAAGGAGGTACCTCATCTCGCTGTCCTGGCACTCGCGACGAGCCTTGACGACCTGGTCTCGGAGCTTGGCGATGCGCTGGTTGAGGAAGGCCTCCTGGTCCATCGTCTTCTTGCAATGTCCCAGCTCCGGCATGCTCTTGAATTCATTCAGTATACTCATCGCCTTATCGTGGGAAGGGAATACCTTAGGCTCCGCCTCATCCTCGCCGTACACCACCACGCAGGTCTTGACGTCGCACAGGGTGGCGAGCTCAGCTGCCTTCTTCGTCAGCCCTCCGAGACGCTTACTGAACCTAGCGCGCCGGGTCGAGTCGTTGTGGATGTATTTGAGGGTCACCTTCTTGCGGATCGCCTTCTTGCGACTCATTGCCAGTCAAGGGGTAAAACTAGCTAAGGAAAGGAACGATGGTGGTTTAGGTGGGGAGGGGTGGATTTATAATGGATGAATCGACCAAGGTTTAATTACATGATATGGTGACAGATTTGAAGAATATTGCATAAGATTTACTGCCTTAATTGTGTCCATATGTAATTTTGGCACCCATTTAAACTTTCCTTTTACCGTTTAAACCTTTTAAATTTACGCGCGTGCGACCGTTGGCCCCTTAAATCGCGAGAGCGCGGCAGATTGTATGGGTGCAAATAATTTCCAGGCAACGGCTCTTGAATGCTTATGTACCACACACGTCATTTTACTGAGCTTGTCAAGCCGTTCAAATGAATTGAGCGAGTACAACTCTCCGTTGCTCCTATCCAACGTGTCAAAGAAAGACATTATTAACGAGCTACCTGAAAAACCATCGATGATCTAACACACGTTGGACTAAACGGAAAAGGATAACATCTAAGTTCAAAGATAGGGTCCATAACCATAAGTAATGATTCCCTATCATGAGTGGGTCAACTGCACCAACGGATTTTTCATTGATACAGTACGCACAACTTATGCACCAAAGTGATGCTATGTTGTGGTGATATTTGTCCCACCTAACATAAACGGGAGGACACGACTTGCTCAAAATACAACAACCTTTGAGTTGTAAGAGAATATATGAACACCTTGCAATATTGAACTTCTTCAATATCTTGTCAAGGTATGTGTTTTGTGAAAGACCTATGAGGCGTCTCGATCTATCTCTATAGATCTTGATGCCTAATATATAAACAGTTTCTTCAAGGTCCTTCATTGGAAAAACTCTTATTCAAATAGGCCGTTATGCTTTCCAATAGTTCTATATCATTTTCCATCAACAATATGGCATCCATATATAATATGAGAAATGTTACAGAGCTTCCACTCACTTTCTTATAAATACAGGCTTCTTCATAAGTCTGTACAAACCCAAACGTTTTGATCACCTCATCAAAGCGAATGTTTCAACTCCGAAATGCTTGCATCAGCCCATAGATAGAGCGTTGGAGCTTGCATACCTTGTTAGCATTGATAGGATCGACAAAACCTTCCGGTTGTATCATATACAATTCTTCCTTCAGAAAGCCGTTTAGGAATGCCGTTTTGACGTCCATTTGCCAGATTTCTTAATCATAAAATGCGGCAATTGCTAACATGATTCGGACCGACTTTAGCATCGCTATGGGTGAGAAAGTCTCATCGTAGTCAATCCCTTGAACTTGTCGATAACCCTTAGTGACAAGTCGAGCCTTATAGATGGTTACATTACCATCCGCGTCAGTTTTCTTCTTAAAGATCCATTTATTTTCTATGGCTCGCCGATCATCGGGCAAGTCCACCAAAGTCCATACTTTGTTCTCATACATGGATCATATCTCGGATTTCATGGCCTCAAGCCACTTGTTGGAATCTGGGCCCACCATCGCTTCTTCATAGTTCGAAGGTTCACTGTTGTCCAACAACATGATTTCCATGACAGGGTTGTCGTACCACTCTGGTGCGGAACGTGTCCTTGTGGACCTTCGAGGTTCAAAAGCAACTTGATCTAAAGTTTCATGATCATCATCATTAACTTCTTCTCTAGCCGGTGCAGGCACCTCAGAAACATTTTCTTGTGTTGCGCTACTCTCGATTCGAGAGGAGGTACAATTACCTCATCAAGTTATATTTTCCTCCCACTTACTTCTTTCGAGAGAAACTCTTTCTCTAGAAAGGATCCGTTCTTGGCAACAAAGATTTTGCCCTCGGACCTAAGATAGAAGGTATACCCAATAGTTTCCTTAGGGTATCCTATGAAGACACATTTTTCCGCTTTGGGTTCGAGCTTCTCAGGTTGAAGTTTCTTCACATAAGCATCGCAGCCCCAAACTTTCAGAAATGACAGCTTAGGTTTCTTGCCAAACCATAATTCATACGGTGTCGTCTCCACGGATTTAGACGGTGCCCTATTTAAAGTGAATGCGGTAGTTTCCAATGCATATCCCCAAAATGATAGCGGTAATCGGTAAGAGACATCATAGATCGTACCATATCCAATAGAGTGTGATTATGACGTTCAGACACACCGTTACGCTGCGGTGTGCCAGGCGGCGTGAGTTGTGAAACAATTCCACATTTCCTTAGGTGCATGCCAAACTCGTGACTCAAATATTCTCCTCCACGGTCAGATCGTAGAAACTTTATTTTCTTGTCACGTTGATTCTCCACCTCACTCTAAAATTCCTTGAACCTTTCAAAGGTTTCAGACTTGTGCTTCATTAAGTAGACATGCCCATATCCACTTAAATCATCAGTGAGGGTGAGGACATAACAATAGCATTCGCGAGCCTCAACGCTCATTGGACCGCATACATTGATATGTATTATTTCCAATAAGTTGGTTGCTCGCTCCATTGTTCCGGAGAATGGAGTCTTGGTCATCTTGCCCATGAGGCACGGTTCGCGTGTGTCAAATGATTCAAAATCAAGAGACTCCAAAAGTCCATCTGCATGGAGTTTCTTCATGCGCTTGACACCGATATGACCAAGGCGGCAGTGCCACAAGTATGTGGGACTATCATTATCAACTTTACATCTTTTGGTACTAACACTATGAATATGTGTAACATCACGATCGAGATTCATCAAGAATAAACCATTGACCAGCGGGGTATGACCATAAAACATACCACTCATATAAATAGAACAACCATTATTCTCAGATTTAAATGAGTAGCCATCTTGCATCAAGCGAGATCCCGATACAATGTTCATGCTCAAAGCTGGTACTAAATAACAATTATTAAGGTTTAAAACTAATCCCGAAGGTAGATGCAAAGGTAGCGTGCCGACGGCGATCACATCGACCTTGGAACCATTCCCGACACGCATCGTCACCTCGTCCTTAGCCAGCCTACGCTTGTTCCGCAGTTCCTGCTTAGAGTTGCAAATGTGAGCAATAACACCGGTATCAAATACCCAGGAGCTAATACGAGCGCTGGTAAGGTACACATCAATAACAAGTATATCACATATACCTTTGACTTTGCCGGCCTTCTTGTCCGCTAAGTACTTAGGGCAATTCTGCTTCCACTGACGGGTTCCCTTTCAGTAATAGCACTGAGTCTCAGGCTTGGGTCCTTTCTTTGGCTTCTTCCGGGCAACTGGTTTACCAGGCTCGACAACTGCTTTGCCGTCTTCTTGAAGTTCTTTTTACCCTTGCCTTTCTTGAAACTGGTGGTCTTATTCACCATCAACACTTGATGTTCTTTCTTGATTTCTACCTTCGTAGATTTCAGCATTGAATACAACTCGAGAATAGTCTTTTCCATCCCTTGCATGTTGTAATTCATCACAAAGCCTTTATAGATAGGTGGAAGCGACTAGAGGATTCTGTCAATGACCGCATCATCCGGAAGTTCAACTCCCAGGTGAGTAAAGCGGTTGTGCAACCCAGACATTCTGAGTATGTGCTCACTCACATAACCATTCTCATCTATCTTACAGCTAAAGAACTTGTCGGAGACTTCATATCTCTCGACCCGGGCATGAGCTTGAAAAACAAGTTTCAGCTCCTCAAACATCTCATATGTTCCGTGATGCTCAAAATGCCTTTGGTGCCCCGATTCTAAACTGTAAAGCATGCCGCACTGAACTAGAGAGTAGTCATCACTCCGCGACTGCCAGTCCTTCCTAACATCATGGGTTGCCGCAGGAACGGGAGGATCACCTAGCAGTGCATTAAGGACATATGTCTTCTTGGAAGCAGTGATGATGAGCTTTAAGTTACGAGTTCAATCTGCATAGTTGCTCCCATCATCTTTCAGCTTGATTTTCTCTAGGAACACGTTGAAGTTGAATGAGACATTAGTGTTGGCCATTGGATCTATAATATTTGTAAAGACAATTTTAGACTAAGTTCATGATAATTAAGTTCATCTAATCAAATTACTAATGAACTCCCACTTAGATCGACATCCCTCTAGTCATCCAAGTGTTACATGATCCATGTCGACTAGCTTGTGTCCGATCATCATGTGAGACGGACTAGCCATCAATGGTGAGCATCTCCATGCTGATCGTATCAACCATACGACTCATGTTCGACCTTTTGGTCTCCCGTATTCGAGGTCATGTCCATACATGCTAGGCTCATCGAGTCAACCTAAGTGTTTTGCGTGTGTAAATTGACCTGTTGTATGCGAACGTTAGAATCTATCACACCCGATCATCACGTGGTGCTTCGAGACAACGATCCTTCGCAACGGTGCACACTTAGGGGAATACATATCTCGAAATTTTAATGAGGGATCATCTTATCTTTTCTACCATCGTTCTAAGCAATAAGATGAAAAACATGATAAACATTACATGCAATCATATAGTGACATGATATGGCCAATATCATCCTGCTCCTTTGATCTCCATCTTCAGGGCACCATGATCATCATTGTCACCAGCATGACACCATGATCTCCATCATCATGATCTCCATCATTGTGTCTTCATGAAGTCGTCACGCCAACTTATTACTTCTAGTACTATAGCTAACGTTTAGCAATAAAGTAAAGAAATCGCATGGCGTTGCATCTCATACAATAAATTAAGACAACTCCTATGGCTCCTGTCGGTTGTCATACTCATCGACATGCAAGTCGTGAATCCTATTACAAGAACATGATCAATTTCATACATCACATCCTTTTGGCCATATCACATCACATAGCATACCCTGCAAAAACAAGTTAGACGTCCTCTAATTGTTGTTGCAAGTTTTGCGTGGCTTATTGGGGTTTCTAGCAAGAACGCTTCTTACCTACGTGACAGCCACAACGTTGATATGCCAATGTTATTTACCCTTCATAAGGACCCTCTTCATCGAATCCGATCCGACTAAAGTGGGAGAGACAGACACCCGCTAGCCACCTTATGCAACAAGTGCATGTCGGTCGGTGGAACCAGTCTCACATAAGAGTACTTGTAAAGTCGGTCCGGGCCGCTTCATCCCACGATCCCACAACTTTTGTGTTCTACTTGTGCATAGACTCTACGCATAGAACCTTGGCTCGGATCCAACTGTTGGGGAACGTAGTAATTTCAAAAAAAAAATCCTATGTCACGCAAAGGATCTATCTATGGAGAAACCTGTTGGAATTATGCCCTAGAGGCAATAATAAATGTAAAGTTATTATTATAATTCCTGTATCAAGATAATAGTTTATTATCCATGCTATAATTGTATTGAATGAAGACTCATTTACATGTGTGGATACATAGACAAAACACCGTCCCTAGCATGCCTCTAGTTGGCTAGCCAGTTGATCGATGATAGTCAGTGTCTTCTGATTATGAACAAGGTGTTGTTGCTTGATAACTGGATCACGTCATTGGGAGAATCACCTGATGGACTAGACCCAAACTAATAGACGTAGCATGTTGATCGTGTCGTTTTGTTGCTACTGTTTTCTGCGTGTCAAGTATTTATTCCTATGACCATGAGATCATATAACTCACTGACACCGGAGGAATGCTTTGTGTGTATCAAACGTCGCAACGTAACTGGGTGACTATAAAGATGCTCTACAGGTATCTCCGAAGGTGTTAGTTGAGTTAGTATGGATCAAGACTGGGATTTGTCACTCCGTGTGACGGAGAGGTATCTCGGGGCCCACTCGGTAATACAACATCACACACAAGCCTTGCAAGCAATGTAACATAGTGTAAGTTGCGGGATCTTGTATTACGGAACGAGTAAAGAGACTTGCCAGTAAACGAGATTGAAATAGGTATGCGGATACTGACGATCGAATCTCGGGCAAGTAACATACCGAAGGACAAAGGGAATGACATACGGGATTATACGAATCCTTGGCACTGAGGTTCAAACGATAAGATCTTCGTAGAATATGTAGGATCCAATATGGGCATCCAGGTCCCGCTATTGGATATTGACCGAGGAGTCTCTCGGGTCATGTCTACATAGTTCTCGAACCCGCAGGGTCTGCACACTTAAGGTTCGACGTTGTTTTATGCGTATTTGAGTTATATGGTTGGTTACCGAATGTTGTTCGGAGTCCCGGATGAGATCACGGACGTCACGAGGGTTTCCGGAATGGTCCGGAAACGAAGATTGATATATAGGATGACCTCATTTGATTACCGGAAGGTTTTCGGAGTTACCGGGAATGTACCGGGAATGACGAATGGGTTCCGGGAGTTCACCGGGAGGGGGGCAACCCACCCCGGGGAAGCCCATAGGCATTTGGGGAGCCACACCAGCCCTTAGTGGGCTGGTGGGACAGCCCACAAGTGCCCTATGCGCCAAGGATAAAAATCAAAGGAGAAAAGAAAAAAAAGGAGGAAGTGGGAAAGGGGAAGGACTCCCTCCCACCAAACCTAGTCCAACTCGGTTGGGGGGGCGAGAGTCCTCCCCCCTGGCTCGGCCGACCCCTTGGGGATCCCTTGGACCCCAAGGCAAGGTCCCCCTCCCTCCTCCTATATATATGGGGCTTTTAGGGAAGATTTGAGACGACTTTCTCACGGCTGCCCGACCACATACCTCCATAGTTTTTCCTCTAGATCGCGTTTCTGCGGAGCTCGGGCGGAGCCCTGCTGAGACGAGATCATCACCAACCTCCGGAGCGCCGTCACGCTGCCGGAGAACTCTTCTACCTCTCCGTCTCTCTTGCTGGATCAAGAAGGCCGAGATCATCGTCGAGCTGTACGTGTGCTGAACGCGGAGGTGCCGTCCGTTCGGTACTAGATCGTGGGACTGATCGCGGGATTGTTCGCGGGGCGGATCGAGGGACGTGAGGACGTTCCACTACATCAACCGCGTTCTCTAACGCTTCTGCTGTTCGATCTACAAGGGTACGTAGATCACTCATCCCCTCTCGTAGATGGACATCACCATGATAGGTCTTCGTGCGCGTAGGAAAATTTTTGTTTCCCATGCGACGTTCCCCAACAGTGGCATCATGAGCTAGGTTCATGCGTAGATGTCTTCTCGAGTAGAACACAAAAGGTTTTGTGGGCGGTGATGTGCGTTTTGCTGCCCTCCTTAGTCTTTTCTTGATTCCGCGGTATTGTTGGATTGAAGCGGCTTGGACCGACATTACTCGTACGCTTACGAGAGACTGGTTTCATCGTTACGAGTAACCCCCTTTGCTCAAAGATGACTCGCAAGTGACGGTTTCTCCAACTTTAGTTGAATCGGATTTGACCGAGGAGGTCCTTGGATGAGGTTAAATAGCAACTCATATATCTCCGTTGTGGTGTTTACGTAAGTAAGATGCGATCCTACTAGATACCCTTGGTCACCACGTAAAACATGCAACAACAAAATTAGAGGACGTCTAACTTGTTTTTGCAGGGTATGATTGTGATGTGATATGGACAATGATGTGATGTGATATATTGGATGTATGAGATGATCATGTTGTAATAGAAATATCGACTTGCACGTCGATGGTACGGCAACCGGCAGGAGCCATAGGGTTGTCTTTATACTAACATATGTGCTTGCAGATGCGTTTACTATTTTGCTAGGATGTAGCTTTAGTAGTAATAGCATAGGTAGCACGACAACCACGATGGCAACACATTGATGGATGATCATGGTGTGGCGCCGGTGACAAGAAGATCGTGCCGGTGCTTTGGTGATGGAGATCAAGAAGCACGAGATGATGGCCATATCATGTCACTTATGAATTGCATGTGATGTTAATCCTTTTATGCACCTTATTTTGCTTAGAACGACGGTAGCATTATGAGGTGATCTCTCACTGAAATTTCAAGACGAAATTGTGTTCTCCCCGACTGTGCACCGTTGCTACAGTTCGTCGTTTCGAGACACCACGTGATGATCGGGTGTGATAGACTCAACGTTCACATACAACGGGTGCAAAACAGTTGCGCACGCGGAACACTCGGGTTAAGCTTGACGAGCCTAGCATGTGCAGACATGGCCTCGGAACACATGAGACCGAAAGGTCGATCATGAATCATATAGTTGATATGATTAGCATAGGGATGCTTACCACTGAAACTATACTCAACTCACGTGATGATCGGACTTGGGATAGTGTAAGTGGATCATGAACCACTCAAATGACTAGAGAGATGTACTTTTTGAGTGGGAGTTTAGCATATAATTTGATTAAGTTGAACTCTAATTATCTTGAACATAGTCTAAGTCCACTTTGAATATATTTGTGTTGTAGATCATGGCTCATGCAAGTGTCATCCTGAATTTTAATACGTTCCTAGAGAAAGCTAAGTTGAAAGATGATGGAAGCAACTTTGTAGATTGGGCTCGTAATCTTAAGCTAATCTTACAAGCTGGAAAGAAGGATTATGTCCTTAATGCTGCGCTAGGAGATGAACCACCCGCTACGGCTGATCAGGATGTTAAGAACGCTTGGTTAGCGCGTAAGGAGGACTACTCAATAGTTTAATGTGCAGTCTTGTATGGCTTAGAACCGGGACTTCAACGTCGCTTTGAGCGTCATGGAGCATTTGAGATGTTCCAGGAGTTGAAGTTTATCTTTCAGAAGAACGCCCGGATCGAGAGGTATGAGACCTCCGATAAATTCTATGCTTGCAAGATGGAGGAAAACTCGTCTGTCAGTGAACATGTGCTCAAAATGTCTGGGTACTCAAACCGTCTAGCTGAACTGGGATTGAACTCCCGCAAGAAGCTATCACTGACAGATTCCTTCAATCACTGCCGCCAAGCTATAAAGGCTTTGTGTTGAACTACAACATGCAAGGGATGAACAAGTCTCCCGGCGAGTTGTTTGCGATGCTGAAAGTCGCAGAGTCTGAACTCCGTAAAGAGCATCAAGTGTTGATGGTGAGCAAGACCACTAGTTTCAAGAGAAACGGCAAAGGCAAGAAGGGCAATTCGAAGAAGAGCGGCAAGCCTGTTGCCAATCCGCCGAAGAAGCCCAAAGCTGGACCTAAGCCTGAAACAGAGTGCTTCTATTGCAAGGGTATGGGTCACTGGAAGCGCAATTGCCCCAAGTATCTGGCAGATAAGAAGGCGGGCAAAGAGAAATCAGGTATATTTGATATACATGTTATTGATGTGTACTTAACCGGCTCTCGTAGTAGTGCCTGGGTATTTGATACCGGTTCTGTTGCTCACATTTGCAACTCGAAGCAGGAACTGCGGAATAGACGAAGGCTGGCGAAAGACGAAGTGACGATGCGCGTAGGAAACGGTTCCAAGGTTGATGCAATCGCCGTCGGCACAGTGTCACTTCAGCTACCATCGGGATTAGTGATGAACTTAAATCATTGTTATTTAGTGCCTGCGTTGAGCATGAACATTATATCTGGATCTTGTTTATTGCGAGACGGTTACTCTTTTAAGTCTGAGAATAATGGTTGTTCTATTTCTATGAGTAACATCTTTTATGGTCATGCACCGAATGTGAGAGGATTGTTCATATTGAATCTTGATAGCGACACGCATATACATAACATTGAGACCAAAAGAGTTAGAGTAAACAATGATAGCGCCATATTTTTGTGGCACTGCCGCTTGGGTCATATTGGTGTAAAGCGCATGAAGAAACTCCATGCTGATGGACTTTTGGAGTCACTTGACTTTGATTCACTTGACACGTGCGAACCATGCCTCATGGGCAAGATGACTAAGACTCCGTTCTCCGGAACAATGGAGCGTGCAAGTGACTTGTTGGAAATCATACATACCGATGTGTGTGGTCCAATGAGCGTGGAGGCACGCGGCGGATATCGTTATTTTCTCACCTTCACTGACGATTTAAGTAGATATGGTTATGTCTACTTGATGAAGCACAAATCTGAAACATTTGAAAAGTTCAAGCAATTTCGGAGTGAAGTGGAGAATCATCGTAACAAGAAGATCAAGTTCCTACGGTCTGATCGTGGGGGTGAATATCTGAGTTTCGAGTTTGGTACTCACTTAAGACAATGTGGAATTGTTTCGCAGTTAACACCGCCTGGAACACCACAGCGTAATGGTGTGTCCGAACGTCGTAATCGTACTTTGTTAGAGATGGTGCGATCTATGATGTCTCTTGCTGATTTGCCGTTATCATTTTGGGGTTATGCATTAGAAACAGCTGCATTCACTTTAAATAGGGCACCATCGAAATCCGTTGAGACGACACCATACGAACTGTGGTATGGCAAAAGGCCAAAGTTGTCATTTCTTAAAGTTTGGGGATGTGATGCTTATGTCAAAAAGCTTCAGCCTGAAAAGCTGGAACCCAAAGCGGAAAACTGCGTCTTCATAGGTTACCCAAAAGAGACAGTTGGGTACACCTTCTATCTCAAATCCGAGGGCAAAGTGTTTGTTGCTAAGAACGGAACTTTTCTCGAGAAGGAGTTTCTCTCGAGAGAATTGAGTGGGAGGCAGATAGAACTTGACGAGGTTGTCGAACCTCTCATCCCTCTGGATGGTGGCGCAGGGCAAGGGGAAACCTCTGTCGTTGCGACGCCGGTTGAGGAGGAAGTTAATGATGATGATCATGAAACTCCAGTTCAAGTTTTTGTTGAACCACGCAGGTCGACGAGATCACGCGCTGCTCCAGAGTGGTACGGTAATCCCGTCTTATCAATCATGTTGTTAGACAACAATGAACCTGCAAATTATGAAGAAGCAATGGTGGGCCCAGATTCCAACAAATGGCTAGAAGCCATGAAATCCGAGATAGGATCCATGTATGAGAACAAAGTGTGGACTTTGGAGATACTGCCTGAGGGCCGCAAGGCTATTCAGAACAAACGGATCTTTAAAAAGAAGACGGACGCTGACGGTAATGTGACCGTTTATAAAGCTCGACTTGTGGCAAAGGGTTTTTCACAAGTTCCAGGAGTTGACTACGATGAGACTTTCTCACCCGTAGCGATGCTTAAGTCCGTCAGAATCATGTTAGCAATAGCTGCATTTTTCGATTATGAAATCTGGCAGATGGATGTCAAAACGGCGTTCCTTAACGGTTTCCTTAAGGAAGAGTTGTATATGATGCAACCCGAAGGTTTTGTCGATCCTAAAAATGCTGACAAGGTGTGCAAGCTCCAGCGATCCATTTATGGACTGGTGCAAGCATCTCGGAGTTGGAATAAACGCTTTGATGAGGTGATCAAAGCATTTGGGTTTATACAAGTGGTTGGAGAATCTTGTATTTACAAGAAAGTGAGTGGGAGCTCTGTGGCGTTTCTAATATTATATGTGGATGACATATTACTGATTGGAAACAATGTAGAGCTTTTGGAGAGCATAAAAGGTTACTTGAATAAAAGTTTCTCTATGAAGGACCTAGGAGAAGCTGCTTACATACTAGGCATTAAGATCTATAGGGATAGATCAAAACGCCTGATAGGACTTTCACAAAGCACATACCTTGATAAAGTTTTGAAAAGGTTCAAAATGGAACAGTCCAAGAAAGGGTTCTTGCCAGTGTTACATGGTACGAGATTGAGTAAGACTCAGTGCCCAGCAACTGATGAAGATAGAGAGCATATGCGCTCCGTCCCCTATGCTTCGGCCATAGGTTCTATCATGTATGCAATGCTGTGCACTAGACCGGATGTTAGCCTGGCCATAAGTATGGTAGGTAGGTTCCAGAGTAATCCAGGAGTGGATCACTGGACGGCGGTCAAGAATTCCTGAAGTACCTGAAAAGGACTAAGGAGATGTTTCTCGTGTATGGAGGTGACGAAGAGCTCGCCGTAAAAGGTTACGTCGATGCAAGCTTTGACACAGATCCGGACGACTCTAAGTCGCAAACCGGATACGTATTTATTCTTAATGGGGGTTGCAGTAAGCTGGTGCAGTTCCAAGCAAAGCGTCGTAGAAGATTCTACATGTGAAGCAGAGTACATGGCTGCCTCGGAGGCGGCTAAGGAGGGTGTCTGGATGAAGCAGTTCATGACGGATCTTGGAGTGGTGCCAAGTGCACTGGATCCAATAACCTTGTTCTGTGACAACACTGGTGCCATTGCCTTAGCAAAGGAACCAAGGTTTCACAAGAAGACCAGACACATCAAACGACGCTTCAACCTCATCCGCGACTACGTCGAGGAGGAGGACGTAAATATATGCAAAGTGCACACGGATCTGAATGTAGCAGACCCGCTGACTAAACCTCTTCCACGGCCAAAACATGATCGACACCAGAACTGTATGGGTGTTAGATTTATTACAATGTAATTCACATGGTGATGTGAGGGCTAGATTATTGACTCTAGTGCAAGTGGGAGACTGTTGGAATTATGCCCTAGAGGCAATAATAAATGTAAAGTTATTATTATAATTCCTGTATCAAGATAATAGTTTATTATCCATGCTATAATTGTATTGAATGAAGACTCATTTACATGTGTGGATACATAGACAAAACACCGTCCCTAGCATGCCTCTAGTTGGCTAGCCAGTTGATCGATGATAGTCAGTGTCTTCTGATTATGAACAAGGTGTTGTTGCTTGATAACTGGATCGCGTCATTGGGAGAATCACGTGATGGACTAGACCCAAACTAATAGACGTAGCATGTTGATCGTGTCGTTTTGTTGCTACTGTTTTCTGCGTGTCAAGTATTTATTCCTATGACCATGAGATCATATAACTCACTGACACCGGAGGAATGCTTTGTGTGTATCAAACGTCGCAACGTAACTGGGTGACTATAAAGATGCTCTACAGGTATCTCCGAAGGTGTTAGTTGAGTTAGTATGGATCAAGACTGGGATTTGTCACTCCGTGTGACGGAGAGGTATCTCGGGGCCCACTCGGTAATACAACATCACACACAAGCCTTGCAAGCAATGTAACTTAGTGTAAGTTGCGGGATCTTGTATTACGGAACGAGTAAAGAGACTTGCCAGTAAACGAGATTGAAATAGGTATGCGGATACTGACGATCGAATCTCGGGCAAGTAACATACCGAAGGACAAAGGGAATGACATACGGGATTATACGAATCCTTGGCACTGAGGTTCAAACGATAAGATCTTCGTAGAATATGTAGGATCCAATATGGGCATCCAGGTCCCGCTATTGGATATTGACCGAGGAGTCTCTCGGGTCATGTCTACATAGTTCTCGAACCCGCAGGGTCTGCACACTTAAGGTTCGACGTTGTTTTATGCGTATTTGAGTTATATGGTTGGTTACCGAATGTTGTTCGGAGTCCTGGATGAGATCACGGACGTCACGAGGGTTTCCGGAATGGTCCGGAAATGAAGATTGATATATAGGATGACCTCATTTGATTACCGGAAGGTTTTCGGAGTTACCGGGAATGTACCGGGAATGACGAATGGGTTCCGGGAGTTCACCGGGAGGGGGGCAACCCACCCCGGGGAAGCCCATAGGCATTTGGGGAGCCACACCAGCCCTTAGTGGGCTGGTGGGACAGCCCACAAGTGCCCTATGCGCCAAGGATAAAAATCAAAGGAGAAAAGAAAAAAAAAAGGAGGAAGTGGGAAAGGGGAAGGACTCCCTCCCACCAAACCTAGTCCAACTCGGTTTGGGGGGGAGAGTCCTCCCCCCTGGCTCGGCCGACCCCTTGGGGATCCCTTGGACCCCAAGGCAAGGTCCCCCTCCCTCCTCCTATATATATGGGGCTTTTAGGGCAGATTTGAGACGACTTTCTCACGGCTGCCCGACCACATACCTCCATAGTTTTTCCTCTAGATCGCGTTTCTGCGGAGCTCGGGCGGAGCCCTGCTGAGACGAGATCATCACCAACCTCCGGAGCGTCGTCACGCTGCCGGAGAACTCTTCTACCTCTCCGTCTCTCTTGCTGGATCAAGAAGGCCGAGATCATCGTCGAGCTGTACGTGTGCTGAACGCGGAGGTGCCGTCCGTTCGGTACTAGATCGTGGGACTGATCGCGGGATTGTTCGCGGGGCGGATCGAGGGACGTGAGGACGTTCCACTACATCAACCGCGTTCTCTAACGCTTCTGCTGTTCGATCTACAAGGGTACGTAGATCACTCATCCCCTCTCGTAGATGGACATCACCATGATAGGTCTTCGTGCGTGTAGGAAAATTTTTGTTTCCCATGCGACGTTCCCCAACAAAACCAGCAACGAGCAAAGGGATAGAGCATCTTCATAATCATACCTTTGAAGATTGCTAAGCGGAAGCGTTGCTAGAACGCGGTTGATGGAGTCGTACTCGCAGCGATTCAGATCGCGGTGGATTCCCATCTTTGGACCGAGTGATGGTGCCTCCGCGTTCAACACACGTGCAGCCCGGTGACGTCTCCACCGCCTTGATCCCGCAAGGAGGGAGGAGAGGTTGAGGGAGAGCTCCGGCGGCACGACAGCGTGGTGACGGTGGAGCTGAGTGGTACTCCGGCAGAGCTTCACTAAGCACTGCGGAGGACGAGGAGGAGGAGGAGTAGGGTTGCACCGAGAGAGAGAGAGAAGTTGTGTCTCAAATCAGCCCCAAAACCTCCATTATTTATAGGAGGAGAGGGAGGAGGGTGCCCACCCTTAGGTTTTCCCACCCTAAGGGGTGTGGCAGTCCATCTAGGGAAAGGAGGGCGGCGACCAAGGGTGGAGGCGACCAAGGGTGGAGGCGCCCTAGGGTGGGCCTTGAGGCCCAAGGTTGTCCTCTACGCCTAGGGTTTCACCCCTCTCCACCCCTTGTGCGCCTTGGGCCCTTAGTGGTGACGCACCAGCCCACCTAGGGGCTGGTTCCCATCCACTTTTGGCCCATGTAGAACTTTGGGGCTGGTGGCCCTTCCCGGTGAACCCCCGGAACCCTTCGGGTGATCCCGGTACATTACCGGTGTCACCCAAAACATTTCCGGCGATCAAAACCTCACTTTCTATATATGAATCTTTACCTCAGGACCATTCCGGAACTCCTCGTGACGTCCAGGATCTCATCCGGAACTCCAAACAACCTTCGGTAACCATGTACACTATTTCTCTGTAACCCTAGCGTCATCGAACCTTAAGTGTGTAGACCCTACGGGTTCGGGAAGCATGAAGACATGACCGAGACACCTCTCTGGTCAATAACAAACAGCGGAGTGTGGATATCCATGTTGGCTGATACGTCTCCATCGTATCTACTTTTCTAAACTCTTTTGCCCTTGTTTTGGACTCTAATTTGCATGATTTCAATGGAACTAACCCGGACTAACGTTGTTTTCAACAGAATTGCCATGGCGTTGTTTTTGCGCAGAAATAAAAGTTCTCGGAACGACCTGGAAATTTTACGAGCATTTTTTGTGGAATATATAAAAAATACTGGCGCAAAAATCAACCGGAGGCGTGGAGCGAGGAGCCCACAAGCCCAGGAGGCACGGGGCCCCCCTGGTCGCGCCTAGCAGGCTTGTGGGTCCCTCAAGGCTCTGTTGTCTCTAACTCCACCTCTATTTAGTCCCTTTCGTTCAGAAAAAAATCAAGGAGAAGAGTTCATCGCGTTTTATAATACGAAGGCGCTGGCACCACCTGTTCTTCCTCTGGAGGGCAGATCTGGAGTCCGTTCTGGGCTCCGGAGAGGGGAGATCGTCGCCATCGTCATCACCAACCTTCCTTCATCGCCAATTCCATGATGCTCTTCACCGTTCGTGAGTAATCTCATCGTAGACTTGCTGGATGGTGGTGGGTTGGATGAGATCTATCATGTAATCGAGTTAGTTTTGATGGGGATTGATCCCTAGTATCCACTATGTTCTGAGATTGATGTTGCTACTACTTTGCCATGCTTAATGCTTGTCACTAGGGCCCGAGTGCCATGATTTCAGATCAGAACCTATTATGTTCTCGTCAATATATGTGTGTTCTTGATCCTATCTTGCAAGTTGTAGTCACCTACTATGTGTTATGACCCGGCAACCCCGGAGTGACAATAACCGGAACCACTCCCGGAGATGACCATAGTATGAGGAGTTCATGTATTCACTAAGTGCTAATGCTTTGTTCCGATTCTCTATTAAAAGGAGAACCTTAATATCCCGTAGTTTCCATTAGGACCCCGCTGCCACGGGAGGGATGGACAGTAGATGTCATGCAAGTTCTTTTCCTTAAGCACGTATGACTATATACGAAATACATGCCTACATTACATTGACGAACTGGAGCTAGTTACATATCTCCCCATGTTATAATTGTTGCATGATGAATGTCATCCGGCATAATCATCCATCACCGATCCAATGCCTACGAGTTTTTCCTACTGGTCCTTGCTACGTTACTTTGCCGCTACTGCTGTCACTACTGCTACTGTTACTGTGTCGCTACTGTTGTCACTGCTGCTACTATTACCATTGCTACTATTGCTATCACACCACTTTGCTGTAGATACTACGTCTTTCAGGTGTGGTTGAATTGACAACTCAACTGCTAATACTCAAGAATATTCTTTCGCTTCCCCTTGTGTCGAATCAACAAATTTGGGTTGAATAGTCTATCCTCAAAAATTGTTGCGATCCCCTATACTTGTGGGTTATCAAGACTATTTTCTGGCGCCGTTGCCGGGGAGGCATAGCACTATTCTCTAAGTCACTTGGGATTTACGTCTGTTGATCACTATGAGTAATCCGAGAGATCCAAAAACTAAAGTCTTTCCCTCAACTATGAGGACAGGTAAGGAACTGCCATCTAGCTCTGCACTTGATTCACCTTCAGTTATGAGTAAGTTTGCAACACCACCTCCTACTAGAAATTTTGATGTGTCGCCTGTGCTTGATGATGCTACTTCTGCTATCCATGATGCTTGTGATGATGCTTTGCTTGATACTGCTTTGCCACTAGGTGCATTCCTTGATGCACAAATTGCTAGAGTTGCTGTTGAATGTGATGATACTTCTGAAACTGCTGAGATTATTGAAGTAGAACCTATTATTTCACCTGTTAGAACTAGCTCTTCTAGATATGAATTGCCTGATATACCTGAGGGTTATGTTATGGAGGGACAGATAGCTGGGGATTTTCTTGCTTGTAAGGATAGCTATGATCTTGAGAACTTATTGCGCAAGTGGAAAGAAAAAACCTCTGAACGCTAGGATGAAATACGATCCTAGGTTTGCTACTTCGCCTATCTTTGTGACCGATAAGGATTATGAATTCTCTGTCGGTCCTGAGTTAATCACTTTGGTCGAATCTGATGATTTTCATGGTTATGAGTCTGAAACGGTTGTAGCACATCTTACTAAGTTGCACGATATAGCCACCCTATTCACGAGCAAGGAAAAGATCTGTCACTACTATATCATTAAGTTGTTTCCTTTCTCGCTAAAGGATGATGCTAAGACTTGGTTCACTTCTCTTGCTCCTGGTTGTGTGCGTAGTCCCCAGGATATGATCTACTACTTCTTTGAGAAATATTTTCCTTCCCATAAGAAGCAAGCTGCCTTGCAGGATATATATAACTTTGTGCAAGTTGAAGAAGAGAGTCTACCACAAGCTTGGGGGAGGCTCGTCCAGCTACTGAATGATTTGCCTGATCACCCTCTTGAGAAGAATGAAATACTTTATATCTTCTATAATGGACTAACTGATGCTTCTAGGGACCACCTAGACAGTTGTGCTGGTTTTGTTTTCAGGGAACGAACTGTGGAACAAGCTGAGATTATATTGAATAATATCTTATGCAATGAGAATGCTTGGACTATTCCCGAACCAACTCTGAAGCCAACTCCTAAGAAAAGAGGTATCCTATTCCTCAGTCCTGAAGATATGCAAGAAGCTAAGAAATCTATGAAAGAGAAAGGCATTAAATCTGAAGATGTCAAAAATCTACAACCTATCAAAGAGATCCATGGTCTTGATAACTCGACAGAGGTAGTAGAGGTAAATTCTCTTCGTAGATTTAATGAGAGTGATATTCCTTTTCATAAACCTGCTAGCTTATGCTTAGATGAATTTGATAACTTTGTTTCCAAACAACAAAGTTTCAATGATTATGTTAGCAGACAATTGGAACAGAGTGCTCGTATGCTTAGTCATTTAAGTGCTTGTGTAGACAGAAATGTCAATGACCTTAAGATTTTGAGTAAACATGCCTCTATGGTTACTACTCAAGTAGAACAAGTACTTAAGGTTCAAAATAACTTGCTCAATGAGTTGAATGACAATTCTGTCAGAGTCGTCACTAGAGGTGGTAGAATGACCCAGGAACATTTGTATCCTGAGGGTCATCCTAAGAGAATTGAACAAGATTCTCAAGGAGTTAGCACTGAGGCACCTAGTCATCCTAGGAAGAGAAAGAAAGATGATAGGAACTTGCATGCTAGCAACCCCGTTGCTGTTACGCCCGAGAATCCAAATGATATCTCTGTTTCTGATGCCGAAACACAATCTGGTGATGAACATGAGCCTAATGATAATATCGATAGTGATGTTCATGTTGATCCTCAACCTAGCAATGATAAGGATGTGGAGATTGAACCAGTTGATCTTGATAACCCATAACCTAAGAATAGGAAATACGATAAAAACGACTTCATTGCTAGGAAGCATGGTAAAGAAAGGGAACCATGGGTTCAGAAACCCATGTCCTTTCCTCCCAAACTATCCAAGAAAAAGGATGATGAGGATTTTGAGCGATTTGTTGAAATGATTAGACCTGTCTTTCTGCAAATGCGTTTGACAGATATGCTCAGAATGTCTCCTTATGCTAAGTACATGAAGGATATTGTAACTAATAAGAGGAGGATATCTGAGGTTGAGATTTCCACCATGCTCGCTAATTATACCTTCAAGGGTGGAACTCCTAAGAAACTAGGTGATCCCGGAGTGTGATACGTCTCAAATGTATCTATAATTTTTGATGGTTTCATGCTGTTATCTTGTCTTCTTTGTATGTTTTATGTACCTTTTTATATCTTTTTTTGGGACTAACTTATTGATTCAGTGCCAAGTGCCAGTTCATGCTTTTCCGTGTTTTTGACTCTTTTTAGATCTGATTTTGGAACGGAGTCCAAATGGAAGAAAAACCCCGAAATGATTTTTTCCCGAAGGGAAGAAGTCCAAGGAGCCACCAGCTCTGACCCCGCCACCAGGGGGAGGCGGCGGTGGGCAAGCTTGTGGCTTCCCTGGCCGCCTCCTGACCTAGGTCTTGCGCCTATATATTCCCAAATATTCCGCAAAAAATGAGGGGAGCCTCGAAAATACTTTTCCGCCGCCGCAACCTTCCGTTTCCGCGAGATCTCATCTGGAGACCCTTCCCGGCACCCTGCCGGAGGGGACTTTGGAGGTGGGGGGCTTCTTCATCATCATCATCGTCCCTCCAATGACTCGTGAGTAGTTCACTTCAGACCTACGGGTCCGTAGTTAGTAGCTAGATGGCTTCTTCTCTCTCTTGGATCTTCAATACAAAGTTCTCCATGATCTTCATGGAGATATATCCGATGTAATCTTCTTTGGCGGTGTGTTTGTCGAGATCCGATGAATTGTGGACTTGTGATCAGATTATCTATGATATATATTTGAGTCTTTGCTGATTTCTTATATACATGATTTGATATCCTTGTAAGTCTCTCCGAGTCTTGGGTTTTGTTTGGCCAACTAGATCTATGATTCTTGCATTGGGAGAAGTGCTTGGTTTTGGGTTCTGCCATGTGGTGACCTTTCCCAGTGACAGTAGGGGCAGCAAGGCACACATCAAGCAGTTTCCATCAAGGGTAAAAAGATGGGGTTTTTATCATTGGTTTGAGATTATCCCTCTACATCATGTCATCTTGCTTAAGGCGTTACTCTGTTCTTATGGACTTAATACACTAGATGCATGCTGGATAGCGATCGACGTGTGGAGTAATAGTAGTAGATGCAGATAGTATCAGTCTACTTGTTTCGGACGTGATGCCTATAGAAATAATCATTGCATAGATATCGTCACGACTCTGCACAGTTCTATCAATTGCTCGACAGTAATTTGTTCACCCACCGTCTACTTGCTTTCATGAGAGAAGCCACTAGTAAACGCTACGGCCCCCGGGTCTATTCACATCCATTGTTTACAACTCTGCTTTTACTTTGCTTTGTTACTTTGTTGCTTTCAGTTCTCACCTGGCAAACAATCTATAAGGGATTGACAACCCCTTCATAGCGTTGGGTGCAAGCTTTTGTGTTTGTGCAGGATCTTGAGATACTCTTCCGCCGGATTGATACCTTGGTTCTCAAATTGAGGGAAATACTTACCACCGCTACGCTACATCACCCTTTCCGCTTCAAGGGAACACCAACGTAAGGCTCCAAGGCCACGGGGGAAATCCTTTGCATACTTTCCTAGGAAGTCCCTTAAGGCGTAGCCGCAGCAAAAAGATCAAGCCAAGTATTCTCTCTTCGACGTGCCTATTTCTGGCGCCATTGCCAGGGATACCCAACAAATGTCACAAGTATTTCTGGCGCCGTTGGAAGGTCTTTTGTTGCAGTAGCAGAGTGCCCACTATACCTTGCTCCATTAAAGGAAAGTACGTTAGAACTGCTTTATGCGATCTTGGAGCCGGTGTTAGTGTTATGCCTCTCTCTCTTTATCGTAGACTTGAATTGGATAAGTTGACACCCACTGAAATCTCCTTGCAAATGGCTGACAAATCAACTGCTTTCCCTATCGGCATTTGCGAGGATGTGCCTGTTGTGGTTGTTAACGTTACTATCTTAGCAGACTTTGTTATTCTGGATATTCCCGAGGATGATGCCATGGCGGTCATCCTTGGAAGACCCTTTTTAAACACTGCAGGGGTTGTTATCGATTGCAACAAATGCAATGTCACTTTCCACGTCAATGGTAATGAGTATACGGTGCACTTTCCGAAGAAACAATATCGAGTATATTGCATCAATGCTATTGGAAGAACTTCATCGATTCTTATTGGGAGCTTTGAATGCCCTATACCTACTGTTAAGATGAAGTATGATTTGCTTGTTGGGGATATGCACATCCCCATTGAGGTAACCTAGTGACTATTCGAAAATTCTCCGGTTTTATGCAATTCGGAAAAAAAAGTTTGCAAGGAGACTTGATCAACCTCATTGACGGATTTCTTTTGATGACCATGAGATGGATGAATCTAGGAGTCACAACCCTCTGTTCTCAACTTTTACTTTCGGTTGTTTAGAAGGAAAATGATAGATTTAGCTTTAGTTTCTCCTGTTTTCTGCTTTTTCCGTCCCGTAGAAAAGTGTCCCGAAAATAAAAGTTCTTCAAACGCCCTGAAAATCAAGTATGATTTTTTCTAGAATTTTTGAAAAAATATGAGACGGAGAGCTAGTCACGGGGGTGCACCAGTGGGCCACAAGCCCAGGAGGCGCGGGCACCCCCCCCCTCGCCGCGCCTACCAGGCTTGTGGGGCCCACATGGCCCTCCTCCACTTATTCTAGCTCCCATCTCCTTCTCCTACCTTTAGAAAAATTCATTCTACAGCTCAAACCCGTGTTCTTGCTCTTCTTGCTGCGATTTTTGATCTCCTTGTGCAAAGCCCCATTCACCAAACTGTTTTGGGGAAATTGTTCCTTGGTATGTGACTCCTCCATTGGTCCAATTAGTTTTTGCTAGTGCTTTATTCGTTGTGTATTATTGCTGCCTTGGTGACCTTGTTCTTGACCTTTGGATGTTAATTTTAGTTGGTCCGAAGTAGTTTTGATGCATGATATGGCCTCTAGACATTTGTAGGAGTAGTTGCTATGAGTTTCGTTGAAGCCTTGTTCACTTTTCCTTTGAGTCACTAAAAATTTAAGAAAAAAGGAAGATGTTCAGGAAAAACTATCATGGTGGTTCTTCAAGCAAGAGGGGTCCCCGTCTCGTGATTCGGGAACCCGATCCTTACCAACCGAGGAACGCACAGGTACAACCATGTGAATGGCCTTCTGATGAATTCATGATTGATGCAGGTTTCAAAGACGAGTTTGATACACTTGTTTACAATGTTGGACTTGAAGAATTCATCTCCGATAAATGTGAACAGTATACTACTCTCACTGCCTCTTTTGTTTGTAGATTCAAATTTTCAGCTCGCCGTGACACATCCGTACTGTTTGATCTCTATGACAAATCGTATACCATGGATTTAGAGGATTTCAATAGAATTTGCAAGATACCTGATTGGGGTAGTCTCAATGATCCTCCTAAATCTTCGGTTAGAGATTTTTTCTCTAGTATAACTATCGGAGAAACTAGAGCTATTACGCAGGCTACCATGGGGAGCATTCATTTTCCTGCCTTGCATTACTTTGCCCTCTTCATAGGTAGATGCATTAACGGCAAGATCGAGCATTGTCACCTCTGCGCACCTGACCTTAGTATTCTTAAGAGCGCAGTAACGGGTGATATAAGTTTCAACATGGGAGCTATAATAGCAAGGAGGCTGAATAATAATGCTAATGAAGGGGATTTCTTTGGTGGGATCTATGCCACTCGCATAGCAAATTTTCTTGGAGTATCCATCCGCGAAGGAGATCCCCCGCTCCATACAGCTTTCCTTGATCGCGCCGCTATGACACGCTATCAGTTCCTTGAGAGGGATAATGAATCCCTCCTATACCGGTTAATATTTAACCGACAGCGTGTTTTCCATATTACCCTTCCTGCTCCTGCCTTCTTTGACTTTCAGGTAAAACGGAGATATTACATAACCAGAGGAGAGGCGGAGGAGTATGAGAGGAAGGCAAAGGCTGCTCGCCTTCGTGAGGCAGCTATTCAGGCAGTAGATGTCGCGCTCCCGTACAACCCTCATTATGATTTTGGATATCGCCCGGACCAGCCATGGGAGTAGACCAACTTAGGCCAAAAGCCTAAGCTTGGGGGAGTATGTGTTTCTCACCGACTTTATATTTATGCTCACACTTTCACTTTGATAGTCGGTGTTCACACTTTGCCACTTTATCATCCATACTATTTTATTTATTTTTCTCGCTTTCTTCTCGTGTGTTTGTATAGTTTGAGAAAACCCAAAAAGATTTCCTTTTCTTCTTTTGCTTGTTGGGAGCTTTCCCGTGTAAATAGTTTGCTTTTTCTTTGGGTTAAGGTAGAAGACCATGGTTACAATGTTTTAGTGGCTCTCGCTGTTGGAAATATGCCCTAGAGGCAATAATAAATTAGTATTATTATATTTCTTAGTTCATGATAATCGTTTATTATCCATGCTATAATTGTATTGATTGGAAACACAATACTTGTGTGGATACATAGACAAAACACTGTCCCTAGTAAGCCTCTAGTTGACTAGCTCGTTGATCAAAGATGGTCAAGGTTTCCTGGCCATAGGCAAGTGTTGTCACTTGATAACGGGATCACATCATTAGGAGAATCATGTGATGGACTAGACCCAAACTAATAGACGTAGCATGTTGATCGTGTCATTTTGTTGCTACTGTTTTCTGCGTGTCAAGTATTTATTCCTATGACCATGAGATCATATAACTCACTGACACCGGAGGAATGCTTTGTGTGTATCAAACGTCGCAACGTAACTGGGTGACTATAAAGATGCTCTACAGGTATCTCCGAAGGTGTTAGTTGAGTTAGTATGGATCAAGACTGGGATTTGTCACTCCGTGTGACGGAGAGGTATCTCGGGGCCCACTCGGTAATACAACATCACACACAAGCCTTGCAAGCAATGTAACTTAGTGTAAGTTGCGGGATCTTGTATTACGGAACGAGTAAAGAGACTTGCCGGTAAACGAGATTGAAATAGGTATGCGGATACTGACGATCGAATCTCGGGCAAGTAACATACCGAAGGACAAAGGGAATGACATACGGGATTATACGAATCCTTGGCACTGAGGTTCAAACGATAAGATCTTCGTAGAATATGTAGGATCCAATATGGGCATCCAGGTCCCGCTGTTGGATATTGACCGAGGAGTCTCTCGGGTCATGTCTACATAGTTCTCGAACCCGCAGGGTCTGCACACTTAAGGTTCGACGTTGTTTTATGCGTATTTGAGTTATATGGTTGGTTACCGAATGTTGTTCGGAGTCCCGGATGAGATCACGGACGTCACGAGGGTTTCTGGAATGGTCCGGAAACGAAGATTGATATATAGGATGACCTCATTTGGTTACCGGAAGGTTTTCGTGCATTACCGGAAAAGTTTCGGGCTCATCGGTAGTGTACCGGGAGTGCCGGGAGGGGTGCCGGGGACCATCGGGAGGGGTGTCACGCCCCAAGGGGTCTCATGGGCTATGGGAAGAGATAAACCAGCCCCTAGTGGGCTGGAATAAGTTCCCACTAAGGCCCATAAGGTTTGAGAAGGAAAAAACACAAGGTGGAAAGAGTTTCCAAGTGGGAAGGTGGAATCCTACTCCAAGTAGGATTGGAGTAGGACTCCTCCACCTCCAATTTCGGCCAAACCTTTAGGTTTTGAGGCTGCCTCCTCCCCTCCCTCCCACCTATATATACGGAGGTTTTAGGGCTGATTTGAGACGACTTTCTCACGGCTGCCCGACCACATACCTCCATAGTTTTTCCTCTAGATCGCGTTTCTGCGGAGCTCGGGCGGAGCCCTGCTGAAACAAGATCATCACCAACCTCCGGAGCGCCGTCACGCTGCCGGAGAACTCTTCTACCTCTATGTCTCTCTTGCTGGATCAAGAAGGCCGAGATCATCGTCGAGCTGTACGTGTGCTGAACGCGGAGGTGCCGTCCGTTCGGTACTAGATCGTGGGACTGATCGCGGGATTGTTCGCGGGGCGGATCGAGGGACGTGAGGACGTTCCACTACATCAACCGCGTTCTCTAACGCTTCTGCTGTATGATCTACGAGGGTACGTAGATCACTCATCCCCTCTCGTAGATGGACATCACCATGATAGGTCTTCGTGCGCGTAGGAAAATTTTTGTTTCCCATGCGACGTTCCCCAACAGTGGCATCATGAGCTAGGTTCATGCGTAGATGTCTTCTCGAGTAGAACACAAAAGTTTTTGTGGGCGGTGATGTGCGTTTTGCTGCCCTCCTTAGTCTTTTCTTGATTCCGCGGTATTGTTGGATTGAAGCGGCTTGGACCGACATTACTCGTACGCTTACGAGAGACTGGTTTCATCGTTACGAGTAACCCCCTTTGCTCAAAGATGACTGGCAAGTGACGGTTTCTCCAACTTTAGTTGAATCGGATTTGACCGAGGAGGTCCTTGGATGAGGTTAAATAGCAACTCATATATCTCCGTTGTGGTGTTTGCGTAAGTAAGATGCGATCCTACTAGATACCCTTGGTCACCACGTAAAACATGCAACAACAAAATTAGAGGACGTCTAACTTGTTTTTGCAGGGTATGATTGTGATGTGATATGGCCAACGATGTGATGTGATATATTGGATGTATGAGATGATCATGTTGTAATAGAAATATCGACTTGCACGTCGATGGTACGGCAACCGGCAGGAGCCATAGGGTTGTCTTTATACTAACATATGTGCTTGCAGATGCGTTTACTATTTTGCTAGGATGTAGCTTTAGTAGTAATAGCATAAGTAGCACGACAACCCCGATGGCAACACGTTGATGGATGATCATGGTGTGGCGCCGGTGACAAGAAGATCGTGCCGGTGCTTTGGTGATGGAGATCAAGAAGCACGTGATGATGGCCATATCATGTCACTTATGAATTGCATGTGATGTTAATCCTTTTATGCACCTTGTTTTGCTTAGAACGACGGTAGCATTATGAGGTGATCTCTCACTAAAATTTCAAGACGAAATTGTGTTCTCCCCGACTGTGCACCGTTGCGACAGTTCTTCGTTTCGAGACACCACGTGATGATCGGGTGTGATAGACTCAACGTTCACATACAACGGGTGCAAAACAGTTGCACACGCAGAACACTCGGGTTAAGCTTGACGAGCCTAGCATGTGCAGACATGGCCTCGGAACACGTGAGACCGAAAGGTCGAGCATGAATCGTATAGTTGATATGATTAGCATAGGGATGCTTACCACTGAAACTATTCTCGACTCACGTGATGATCGGACTTGAGATAGTGGATTTGGATCATGTACCACTCAAATGACTAGAGAGATGTACTTTTTGAGTGGGAGTTCTTAAGTAATATGATTAATTGAACTAATTGTCATGAACATAGTCTAATGGTCTTTGCGAATTACGATGTAGCTTGCGCTATAGCTCTACTGCTTTTTTATGTTCCTAGAGAAAATTTAGTTGAAAATTGATAGTAGCAACCTTTGCAGACTGAGTCTGTAAAACCGAGGATTGTCCTCGTTGCTGCGCAGAAGGCTTATGTCCTTAATGCACCACTCGGTGTGCTGCACCTCGAGCGTCGTCTGTGGATGCTGTGAACATCCGACATACACGTTTCTGATGACTACACGATAGTTCAGTGCAAAGTACTTAATGGCTTAGAAGCAAGGCACCGAAAACGTTTTAAAACGTCACGGAACATAAGTGATGTTCTAAAGAGATGAAATTGTGATTTCATGCTTGTGCCCTTGTTAAGAGGTACGAGACCTCCAACAAAGATTCTTTGACCACAAAGTAAAGGAGAAAAGCTCAATCGTTGAGCGTGTGCTCAGATTATCTGAGTACGACAATCACTCGAATCGAGTGGGAGCTAATCTTCCAGATGAGATAGTGATGGTTCTCCAAAATCACTGCCACCAAGCTTTGAGAGCTTCGTGATGAACTATAACATATCAAGGATAGATACAATGATCCTTGAGCGGTTCGCGACGTTTGACACTGCGAAAGTAGAAATCAAGAAGGAGCATCAATAGTTGATGGTTTGAAAAACCACTAAGTTTCAAGAAAGGGGAGGGCTAGAAGGGATACTTCGTGAAACGGCAAAACAGTTGCTGCGCTAATGAAGAGACCCAAGATTGAACCCAAACCCGAGACTAGGTGCTTCTGTAATAAGGGGAACAGTCACTGAGGCGGAGCAACTCTAGATACTTGGGAGATAAGAAGGCTGGCAAAAGTCGAGAGAAGTATATTTGATATACATAATGTTGATGTGTACTTTACTAGTACTCCTAGTAGCACGAGGGTATTGGATACCGGTTCGGTTGCTAAGTGATTAGTAACGCGAAATGAAAGCTACGGCATAAGCGGAGACTGGCTAAAGGCGAGGTGACGATACGTGTTGGAAGTGTTTCCAAGGTTGATATGATCAAACGACACACGCCCCCTCTACCATCGGGATTGGTGTTGAACCTAAATAATTGTCATTTGGTGCTTGCGTTAAGCATGAACATGATTGGATCGTGTTTATTGCAATACGATCATTCATTCAAAGAGAATAATGGTTACTCTATTTGCTTGAATAATCACCTTCAATGGTTTATTGAATCTCGATTGTAGTGTTACACATTGGTGCCAAAAGATACGAGTTAAATGATGATAGTACCACTTACTTGTGGCACTGCCGCTTGAGTCATATTAGTATATAAATTGCATGAAGAGGCTCCATGCTGATGGATCTTTACTCACCTGATTTCGAATCACTAGTGACATGCAAATCATACCACATGAGCAAGGCCTTGTTTTCATTGAGATGAAACAAGATAGTAACTTGTTGGAAGTGATACATTTTGATGTATGCAGTCCAGTGAGTGCTGAGGCACGCAGTGGATATCATTATGTTCTTACTTCACTGACGACTTGAGTAGATACAGGAGTATTTACTTAATGAATCACAAGTCTGAAATATTGAAAAGTTCAATTCTGTTTCAGAGTGAAGTTCGTCGTAACAAGAGGATAAACTGTCTACGATATGATCATAGAAATGAATATCTGAGTTGCGAGTTTTTGGTACACAGTTAAGACAATGTGGAAATTGTTTCACAGTTCGTGCCACCTGGAACATCATGGTGTGATGATGTGTCTGAACGTCATAGCCACGCACTATTTAGTATGGTGCATGCTGTGATGTCTCTTATCGAATTACCACTATCGTTTATGGGTTATGCATTAGAGACAACCACATTCACTTTAAATAGGGCACCGCGTATTTCCGTTGAGATGACACAGTATAGACTGAGGTTTAGAGAAATCTAAACTGTCGTTTCTTGAAAGTTTGGGGCTTCGAAACTTATGTGAAAAAGTTTTAGTCTGATAAGCTCGAACCCAAAGCGGATAAATGCATCTTCATAGGATATCCAAAACAGTTGGGTACATCTCCTATCTCAGATCCAAAAGCAAAGTGTTTGCTTCTAGAAACGGATCCTTTCTCGAGAAAAGGTTTCTCTCGAAAGAATTGAGTGGGAGGGTAGTAGAACTTGATGAGGTTATTAAAACCATCACTTCAACCAGTGTGTAGCAGGGCATAGGAAGTTGTTCCTGTGGCGCCTACACTAATTGAAGTGGAAGCTGATGATGGTGATCATTGAGCTTCGAATCAAGTTACTACAAACCTCGTAGGTCGACAAGGTCGCGTACTGCTGCAGAGTAGTACGGTAACCCTGTCTTGGAGGTCATGTTGTTGAGCAACAATGAACCTACGAGTTATGGAGAAAGCGATGGTGGGCCCAGATTCCGACAAATGGCTGGAAGCCATGAAATCCGAGAGAGGATCCATGTGTGAAAACAAAGTGTAGACTTTGGTAGAACTACTTGATGGTCATGGGACTATTGGGTAAAATGGATCTTTAAAAGAAGACAGACGATGATGGTGATAAGTCACTATTAAGAAAAGCTCGACTTGTCGCAAAGATGTTTTCGACAAGATCAAACAGTTGACTATGATGAGTCTTTCTCACTCGTAGCGATGCTAAAGGTCTGTTAGAATTGTGTTAGTAGTTGCTGCATTATTTATGAAATATTGCACGTAGGATGTCAAAACGTTGTTTCCTCGACGGTTTCCTTGAGCAAACATTGTATGTGATACAGCTAGAAGGTTTTGTCGATCCTAAAGATACTAGCAAGTATGCAAGCTCCAGTGATCCTTCAATGGACTGGTGCAAGCATCTCGGAGTTGGAATAAGCACTTTGATGAGATGATCAAAGATTTTGGGTGTGTACAAGGTTTATGAGAAACTTGTATTTCCAAAGAAGTGAGTGGGAGCACTATAGAATTTCTGATAGGTATATGTGGTTGACATATTGTGGATCAGAAGTAATGTAGAATTTCTGTAAAGCATACAAGGTTGTTTGAAAGAAGTTTTCAAAGGAGTACCTGGATTACGCTACTTGAACGTTGAGCATCAAAGATCTATGGAGATAGATCGAAATCGCTTAATAGAAGTTTCAACAAGATGCATGCCTTGACAAGTTTTTTGAAAGAGTTCAAAATAGACCAGCAAAGAAGGAGTTCTTGGTTGCGTTGTGAGGTGTGAATTTGAGTAAGACTCAAAACCCGACCACGGCAGAATAAAGAGAATAGACGAAGGTCGTCTTCTATGCCTTAGCCGTAGAATCTAAAGTATGCCATGCTGTGTACCGCACCTGATGTGTGCCTTGACTCAAAGTCTGTTGAGGGTACAGAGAGTGATCCATGATTGAATCACTAGCAGCGGTCAAAATTTATCCTTAGTAACAAATGGACTAAGGAATTTTTCTCGATTATGGAGGTGGTTAAAGAGTTCGTCGTAAAGGGTTACGTCGATGCAAGCTTTGACACTAATCTGAATAACTATGAGTAGTGAAACGGATTCATATAGTAGAGTGGATATTTGGAGCATTTCCGAATAGCACGTAGTAGCAGCATCTATAAGATGACATAAAGATTTGTAAAGAACGCACGGATCTGAAAGTTTCAGAACCGTTGACTAAAACCTCTCTCACAAGCAAGACATGATCAGACCCCATAACTATATGGGTGTTGGATTCGTTGGAATCACATGGTGATGTGAACTAGATTATTGACTCTAGTGCAAGTGGGAGACTGTTGGAAATATGCCCTAGAGGCAATAATAAATTAGTATTATTATATTTCTTAGTTCATGATAATCGTTTATTATCCATGCTATAATTGTATTGATTGGAAACACAATACTTGTGTGGATACATAGACAAAACACTGTCCCTAGTAAGCCTCTAGTTGACTAGCTCGTTGATCAAATATGGTCAAGGTTTCCTGGCCATAGGCAAGTGTTGTCACTTGATAACGGGATCACATCATTAGGAGAATCATGTGATGGACTAGACCCAAACTAATAGACGTAGCATGTTGATCGTGTCATTTTGTTGCTACTGTTTTCTGCGTGTCAAGTATTTATTCCTATGACCATGAGATCATATAACTCACTGACACCGGAGGAATGCTTTGTGTGTATCAAACGTCGCAACGTAACTGGGTGACTATAAAGATGCTCTACAGGTATCTCCGAAGGTGTTAGTTGAGTTAGTATGGATCAAGACTGGGATTTGTCACTCCGTGTGACGGAGAGGTATCTCGGGGCCCACTCGGTAATACAACATCACACACAAGCCTTGCAAGCAATGTAACTTAGTGTAAGTTGCGGGATCTTGTATTACGGAACGAGTAAAGAGACTTGCCGGTAAACGAGATTGAAATAGGTATGCGGATACTGACGATCGAATCTCGGGCAAGTAACATACCGAAGGACAAAGGGAATGACATACGGGATTATACGAATCCTTGGCACTGAGGTTCAAACGATAAGATCTTCGTAGAATATGTAGGATCCAATATGGGCATCCAGGTCCCGCTGTTGGATATTGACCGAGGAGTCTCTCGGGTCATGTCTACATAGTTCTCGAACCCGCAGGGTCTGCACACTTAAGGTTCGACGTTGTTTTATGCGTATTTGAGTTATATGGTTGGTTACCGAATGTTGTTCGGAGTCCCGGATGAGATCACGGACGTCACGAGGGTTTCTGGAATGGTCCGGAAACGAAGATTGATATATAGGATGACCTCATTTGGTTACCGGAAGGTTTTCGTGCATTACCGAAAAAGTTTCGGGCTCATCGGTAGTGTACCGGGAGTGCCGGGAGGGGTGCCGGGGACCATCGGGAGGGGTGTCACGCCCCAAGGGGTCTCATGGGCTATGGGAAGAGATAAACCAGCCCCTAGTGGGCTGGAATAAGTTCCCACTAAGGCCCATAAGGTTTGAGAAGGAAAAAACACAAGGTGGAAAGAGTTTCCAAGTGGGAAGGTGGAATCCTACTCCAAGTAGGATTGGAGTAGGACTCCTCCACCTCCAATTTCGGCCAAACCTTTAGGTTTTGAGGCTGCCTCCTCCCCTCCCTCCCACCTATATATACGGAGGTTTTAGGGCTGATTTGAGACGACTTTCTCACGGCTGCCCGACCACATACCTCCATAGTTTTTCCTCTAGATCGCGTTTCTGCGGAGCTCGGGCGGAGCCCTGCTGAAACAAGATCATCACCAACCTCCGGAGCGCCGTCACGCTGCCGGAGAACTCTTCTACCTCTCTGTCTCTCTTGCTGGATCAAGAAGGCCGAGATCATCGTCGAGCTGTACGTGTGCTGAACGCGGAGGTGCCGTCCGTTCGGTACTAGATCGTGGGACTGATCGCGGGATTGTTCGCGGGGCGGATCGAGGGACGTGAGGACGTTCCACTACATCAACCGCGTTCTCTAACGCTTCTGCTGTATGATCTACGAGGGTACGTAGATCACTCATCCCCTCTCGTAGATGGACATCACCATGATAGGTCTTCGTGCGCGTAGGAAAATTTTTGTTTCCCATGCGACGTTCCCCAACACTCGCATGCATATATGTTTATCTGTCAAAGAGCCATATTACTTTGTCTTCTCCTTTGTGTTTGCTTGCACATTCCAGCGTAGTCCAATGCACGAACACTCTTATTATTGTTCACATCATTCGGTCGTGCAAGTGAAAGGCTATAATGACGATATATGATGAAGTGACTGAGCCTGGAAAAGCTTGTATGAACTCGATCTATTTTGTTTTTGTAAATATGACTTGCTCATCAATCCTAATTCAGCTTTGTTGTGAGAGAAACATGTTTGCAATGACAACTTAGAGATCATAGTTTCTGATGCCATGCTTAATTAGCTAGGAGCTTTTAATGGTTTGTCTTGGATTCCAACATGAAATTTGAGATGATTATGATGTAGTATGATAGGATGGTATCCTCCTTTGAATGATTCAAGTGGCTTGACTTAGTGCATGTTTACGCATGTAGTTGAAACAAAATCAACATAGCCTCTATGATATTCTTGTTCATGGTGATTTATGTCCTACTCATGCTTGCACTCAATGTTGGTTAATCTCAATGCATATTGATGACTGTTGTCGCTCTCTAGTTGGTCGCTTCCTAGTCTTTTGCTAGCCTTCACTTGTACTAAGCGGGAATACTGCTTGTGCATCCACTTCCATAAACCCAAAGTTGTTCCATATGAGTCCACCATACCTACCTATATGCAGTATCTAACTGCCGTTCCAAGTAAATTTTCATGTGCCACTCTCTAAACCTTCAAGTAATAATCTGTTTTGCATGCCCGAACCGCTCATGTGGTGACAAGGGGTGATTAGTATCTTCCATGCTAGGCGTGTTATCCTCGATATGTGTTTATTCACTATCATTCACGTGAAAGGGGCCGGTAATTGGAATGCCCAGTTCCATGCTCAAATTGAAAAGATAATTGCAAACAAAACTCCCCCTGGATTGTTGTTGGTATGGACGGCACCCGAGTATTCGGCTAGTCGTGGAGTGTGATTGATCGGTGGTGGGGGAGTCAAAACTTTACTTTTCTGTTTGGGAACCGCCTATAGTATGTGTAGCATGGAAGATGGTGAAAACTCTTGGTAATTGAGTTGACAATGAAAGCATGCCACCCAAAATTATTTATCTCTGTCTTCAAAGCTTGAACTCTGGCACCTCTGCAAATCAATGCTTCTCTCTGCGAAGGTCCTATCTATTTATGTTTCTGTTGAGTCATCCTCTTCTTCTAAAAAGCACCAATTAGAGAGCACCTCTGTCATCCTTATGATTTGCTTTTAATTGTTATTGAGTATGACTGTGACTGGATCTTCTTTGCCATGAATTACAATGTTCAGTCAGCCCTTGGTCCTTGAAGGTGCTCTGCATTTATGTTTTGCGGTCTCAGAAAGAGCTAGCGAGATACCATTTGTTCATACTGCTTCATGATTATTTTGATTGAAGTGTTGACGTTTGAAACTTATTATTATTGCTCGCTAGTTGATTATGCCATTGATATGAGTTTACCATGAGACCTAAATGTCATTGCTTATGTGATTTGCTTATGATCTTGCTGGAAATCTGAATATGAGTTAGACAGAATTACAGCAACAAGATCAAACAGAGTTCGTAAAAGTTTTTCTTTTGTCTCTTTCAGTTTGTCAACTAAATTGCTTGAGGACAAGCAAGGCTTTAAGCTTGGGGGATTTGATACGTCTCCATCGTATCTACTTTTCCAAACTCTTTTGCCCTTGTTTTGGACTCTAATTTGCATGATTTGAATGGTACTAACCCGGACTAACGTTGCTTTCAACAGAATTGCCATGGCGTTGTTTTTGCGCAGAAATAAAAGTTCTCGGAACGACCTGGAAATTTTACGAGCATTTTTTGTGGAATATATAAAAAATACTGGCGCAAAAATCAACCGGAGGCGTGGAGCGAGGAGCCCACAAGCCCAGGAGGCACGGGGCCCCCCTGGTCGCGCCTAGCAGGCTTGTGGGTCCCTCAAGGCTCTGTTGTCTCTAACTCCACCTCTATTTAGTCCCTTTCGTTCAGAAAAAAATCAAGGAGAAGAGTTCATCGCGTTTTATAATACGAAGGCGCCGGCACCACCTGTTCTTCCTCTGGAGGGCAGATCTGGAGTCCGTTCTGGGCTCCGGAGAGGGGAGATCGTCGCCATCGTCATCACCAACCTTCCTTCATCGCCAATTCCATGATGCTCTTCACCGTTCGTGAGTAATCTCATCGTAGGCTTGCTGGATGGTGGTGGGTTGGATGAGATCTATCATGTAATCGAGTTAGTTTTGATGGGGATTGATCCCTAGTATCCACTATGTTCTGAGATTGATGTTGCTACTACTTTGCCATGCTTAATGCTTGTCACTATGGCCCGAGTGCCATGATTTCAGATCAGAACCTATTATGTTCTCGTCAATATATGTGTGTTCTTGATCCTATCTTGCAAGTTGTAGTCACCTACTATGTGTTATGACCCGGCAACCCCGGAGTGACAATAACCGGAACCACTCCCGGAGATGACCATAGTATGAGGAGTTCATGTATTCACTAAGTGCTAATGCTTTGTTCCGATTCTCTATTAAAAGGAGAACCTTAATATCCCATAGTTTCCATTAGGACCCCGCTGCCACGGGAGGGATGGACAGTAGATGTCATGCAAGTTCTTTTCCTTAAGCACGTATGACTATATACGGAATACATGCCTACATTACATTGACGAACTGGAGCTAGTTACATATCTCCCCATGTTATAATTGTTGCATGATGAATGTCATCCGACATAATTATCCATCACCGATCCAATGCCTACGAGTTTTTCCTACTGGTCCTTGATATGTTACTTTGCCGCTACTGCTGTCACTACTGCTACTGTTACTGTGTTGCTACTGTTGTCACTGCTGCTACTATTACCATTGCTACTGTTGCTATCACACCACTTTGCTGCAGATACTACGTCTTTCAGGTGTGGTTGAATTGACAACTCAACTGCTAATACTCGAGAATATTCTTTCGCTTCCCCTTGTGTCGAATCAACAAATTTGGGTTGAATACTCTATCCTCAAAAATTATTGCGATCCCCTATACTGGCGCAAAAATCAACCGGAGGCGTGGAGCGAGGAGCCCACAAGCCCAGGAGGCACGGGGGCCCCCTGGCCGCGCCCAGCAAGCTTGTGGGTCCCTCAAGGCTCTGCTGTCTCTAACTCCACCTCTATTTAGTCCCTTTCGTTCGGAAAAAAATCAAGGAGAAGAGTTCATCGCGTTTTATAATACGAAGGCGCCGGCACCACCTGTTCTTCCTCTGGAGGGCAGATCTGGAGTCCGTTCTGGGCTCCGGAGAGGGGAGATCGTCGCCATCGTCATCACCAACCTTCCTTCATCGCCAATTCCATGATGCTCTTCACCGTTCGTGAGTAATCTCATCGTAGGCTTGCTGGATGGTGGTGGGTTGGATGAGATCTATCATGTAATCGAGTTAGTTTTGATGGGGATTGATCCCTAGTATCCACTATGTTCTGAGATTGATGTTGCTACTACTTTGCCATGCTTAATGCTTGTCACTAGGGCCCGAGTGCCATGATTTCAGATCAGAACCTATTATGTTCTCGTCAATATATGTGTGTTCTTGATCCTATCTTGCAAGTTGTAGTCACCTACTATGTGTTATGACCCGGCAACCCCAGAGTGACAATAGCCGGAACCACTCCCGGAGATGACCATAGTATGAGGAGTTCGTGTATTCACTAAGTGCTAATGCTTTGTTCCGGTTCTCTATTAAAAGGAGAATCTTAATATCCCGTAGTTTCAGTAGGACCCCGCTGCCACGAGAGGGATGGACAATAGATGGCATGCAAGTTCTTTTCCCTAAGAAGGTATGACTATATACGAAATACATGCCTACATTACATTGACGAACTGGAGCTAGTTACATATCTCCCCATGTTATAACTGTTGCATGATGAATGTCATCCAGCATAATTATCCATCACCGATCCAATGCCTATGAGTTTTTCCTACCGGTCCTTGCTATGTTACTTTGTCGCTAGTGCTGTCACTGCTGCTACTGTTACTCTGTCGCTACTGCTGTCACTGCTGCTACTATTACCGTTGCTATCACACCACTTTGCTACTGATACTTTGCTGCAGATACTAAGTCTTTCAGGTGTGGTTGAATTGACAACTCAACTGATAATACTCGAGAATATTCTTTGGCTTCCCCTTGTGTCGAATCAACAAATTTGGGTTGAATACTCTACCCTCAAAAACTGTTGCGATCCCCTATACTTGTGGGTTATCATTGGCTCCCACATGTTCCACGATGATCTCATCGGATGAACCACGATGTCGGGGATTCAATCAATCCTGTATGCAATTCCCTTTGTCTATCGGTATGTGATGTCTACTACGCAACCTTCTCCTTGTAGACGTTGTTGGGCCTCCAAGTGCAGAGGTTTATAGGACAGTAGCAATTTTCCCTCAAGTGGGTGGCCTAAGGTTTATCAATCTGCGGGAGGCGTAGGATGAAGATGGTCTCTCTCAAGCAACCCTGCAACCAAATAACAAAGAGTCTCTTGTGTCCCCAACACACCCAATACAATGGTAAATTGTATAGGTGCACTAGTTCGGCGAAGAGATGGTGAAACAAGTGCAATATGGATGGTAGATATAGGTTTTTGTAATCTGAAATTACAAAAACAGCAAGGTAACTAGTAACAAAAGTGAGCACGAACGGTATTGCAATGCGTGGAAACAAGGCCTAGGGTTCATACTTTCACTAGTGAAGTTCTTTCAACAATGATAACATAATTGTATCATATAACTAGCCCTCAACATGCAACAAAGAGTCACTCCAAAGTCACTAATAGCGGAGAACAAACGAAGAGATTATTGTCGGGTACGAAACCACCACAAAGTTATTCTTTCTGATCGATCTATTCAAGAGTCCGTAGTAAAATAACACGAAGATATTCTTTCCGTTCGATCCATCATAGAGTTCGTACTAGAATAACACCTTAAGATACATATCAACCAAGACCCTAATGTCACCTAGATACCCCATTGTCACCTCAAGTATCCGTGGGCATGATTATACGATATGCATCACACAATCTCAGAATCATCTATTCAACCAACACATAGAACTTCAAAGAGTGCCCCACAGTTTCTACTAGGGAGTCAAAACGTGTGCCAACCCCTGTGCATAGGTTCCCAATGTCACGAACCCGCAAGTTGATCACCAAAACATACATCAAGTACTCACATGAATCCACGTGTGCCAACCCATATGCATAGGTTCCCAATTGTCACAAACCCGCAAGTTGATCACAGCAGGTAGACACGTGCAAGACATACATCAAGTGTTCTCAAAGACTCAATCCGATAAGATAACTCCAAAGGGGAAACTCAATTCATTACAAGAGGGAGAGGGGGAAGAACATCATAAGATCCAACTATAGTAGCAAAGCCCATGGTACATCGAGATCAAGACATCTCAAGAACACGAGAGAGAGAGAGATCAAACACATAGCTACTGGTACATACCCTCAGCCCCGAGGGAGAACTACTCCCTCCTCGTTGTTCCATCAGAAATAAACATAAATGCTGAGAAATTGACAGTTCATTTTAGACCATACTAAACATTTTCTAATTGGAATTAAATAAACAAGATTGACAGTACTTAACGCTCCATGTCGTAGTGAACATTGCAGAAATTGACAGAACACTTATAACTGGTGAAAATGCTACAAACCATGAATGATTTCAGAGATGTTTTCCTTCTCCCATTTTAGACCATAATAGTTAACTGAACTTTGTTTGTAACATTTCTACAGAGGACATGGTCAATTGTGTTTCAAATTACAGAGCAAGCAAGGTACACGGTTCAATGTAAAGAATTTGTGTTTGAAATTGGAGCTTCTGGAATACATTTTCAAACTGGCAGCAACACAAGTAGGAGCTTGAGCAAGGTATAGGGCCGAGCCCTGTACTTCTTCTCAGAGTACTTGAAAACGCTGGAAGCAAGGTACATGTACGGCACTTGAGATGAGAAAGCAAGGCACCCTGTATTTCTTTTCACCGGGAGGAACACAATCAGGGGACTCCGGCAATAACACACGAGCAGGGGAGGTCCAGGCAGCAACACGAGTAGGGGAGGAGCAACAACTTGCAAAGGAGCAGCAGAACGAGCTCGAGCTTCCAGGATCGTGAGAGAACTCGAGGTCCAGGGCGAGCTCGAGGGAGCTGAAGATCGAGGCGCGGCGGCAGCTCGCGGTCCATTCGCTCATGACCCAGGCGTGCGTAGGTCTTGGGCGGCGGCGGCGCAGGTCCTGGGTGGCGGGAGGGGATATCAATTGCGCAAGTCCTGGCCTCCTGGGTGGTGGAGGAGCACGTGGCGATGACGGAGCAAGCATGCGATTTTGTGGCGCAGGTCCTGGGTGGAGGAGGAGCACGTCGTCGGCCGCGACGGAGCAAGCAATTGGGCGGTGCAGGGCATGGGTGTCAGAGGAGAACGTCTTGGCCTCCTGGGCGGCGCAGGTCCTGGCCTCCTAGGCGGCGGAGAAGCAGGCCCTGGGCGGCGCCGGCACAGGTCCTGGACGGGCAAAGGAAGAACCAAAGGAAGGAGACAACCACCTGTTTGTAACAGATTTAATGCTATGAGGGCGTTTTTGTAAAAATAGATGTACACTACGCTGGTGACAATCTTTTTCAGACGGAGGGAGTAATACTCATATCTTGTTTGCCTCTTTATGCAATGAGAGGAATAAAAGTATCATTGAATTCTGGATCTGATATTATGCAGCCTAAACATTATATGACTTCTTTTGAACATCTGGCCACTCTGGTCGCACTAGGACAAAGAGGCAATGGTGCCCAAAGCAACATCTTCCCCACCTCAGAGCTTCAAATCTGGTGTCTCGGCATAAAAAAATTGGACCATGAGGACTGGAGTTTGAACAAGATGCAATTGATGTGAGAGGAAGAAACGTCTTTCATGCATTTTTGACAAGAAGTGGGTTGGGGGTGTGAAATCTCAAGATACTCTACAAGCTAGATGTGGTTGCCCTTTCTCGTATACATGTTTGTTTTCCCTTAGGGCAATTTAGTTCTAACATGGATTTCATTTATCATGTAAATTTTACGATCAAATTATGGATCTGAATGTTTGCTTCCTTTTCAACAATTATTTCTGGTTTTTCTTCCATGATTTCAATTTTATTTAATACTCCCTCTGTTCACAAATATATCAGATGTTCTAACTTTTTCCGACTTGTATATAGACACGTTTTAGAACGTGTCTTTTTCACTCATTTCAGTCATTATGTAGTCCATATTTAAATATTCAAAACGTATTAAATTAGTTAACTGAGGATGTACAATGGAGATCTTATTATTTAGTATGTTTTTTGTCATGGTAGATTGGGATGATAGTAAGACACTTAACTTGTCCTCTAACCACCTGATGGGGAAGGAGATGTCCCATTGTGAGGAAGGACTGCATGCTTGGTAGTTGTCAATATTTAGCAAGAGTAAACTGGAAGCATGACATATGTGTTCTTAAAAAGATCTATCATTTTACCCATGTCGCTAGCATATATTGTCTCGTGGCAACGTACGTGCATTAAACTAGAATGCCCATGGGTCTAATTTTATTGTTCCGTGGCAACGCACGGACAACTCCGAAGTTAACCACTTCCAAAAGAATTTCGAATATGCAAGTTCAGAGAGTAGCGCCATGCATGATGACTACTGGTTTTATTGCGGGACAATAATGCTTTCGAGTTTCATGATATATGGTCATTCTCAAAAGGTACTTCTTTTCTTTGCCATATTTGTTCATGACAAGTACGCTATACCAACTATTATTATTTGACATGCCTCCTTTATTATCTGAAAATGAGTGTAATTCTTTTTTTGTATGGTTCAATTGATACTCTCAAGTAGGTCCTAATTATTACACCATGGGATGTGTAATGCTCACAGCTGCCTCCTAGGCAGCTGTAAGGGTGAGGCCTTACTACCTCTAACGTCCAGCAACGACACGCTTTAGAGATAAACGGCAGCTCGTGATATGTAAGATTTTCTTCGATGATGAATGCAGATTTTGATTTCCACTATGTTTATGTAGCACAAACTTTGCAGTAATACAGTTATCATGTCAATATAAGCACATGCCATAGAGTAGCAAAACTATAAGGAATTTTTTGAGCAAGCATGGTGAGCTGGTACATTAGTTGCAGAGATTGCTCTACTTTTTGATAATACGAAATAAGTGGCGATGTTTTGAAAAGTCATGATTATGTTATGGTTGTTTTTATATTTTCTTCAACGATGCACACTCCCAGTTCCTGTATTTGTCATTCAATCAACTGACAGTCTATGATGTCATAAAATATTTTTAAACCAACATATGTGAATCAATAACGCACACATGCTTTTGCTTTCGAGTCCAGCAACATCCTCACCACCCTCCACTACCCAAAGTTACAAGATCGAGAAGAAAGTTTATTGCAATTTACTTGTGTTGCTCTTCCATCATTTTTTTTGTTCTTGTGCATGCTTAGAAGACTGGTGGTGTGGATGTACATGTTGGGCCCTTCTTCCATTGCATACAACGTGTGCGAATTGGCGGGCTTAACCTCCTGGTGATCTCTTACTCCAACATGTAGGTTCCATTTGGTCATGTATTTTGGAAGTACTCTCCAAGACAAATGAAATATATATTTTTTGTTTAGGGAATATATATATTTTTCAACACGTTACTATTTAGGTTGTCCTATGTTTAGAACGATGTTTAATCTGTCAATGAATGGTTGTGTTACTCAATAGAATAATTAGTTGGGTCAGTTTTATTGCCAAAATATGTAAATTGGATTTACAGAGTCATCGAGTTTATGTAAATTGGATATATAGAGTTATAGGGTTTATGTAAACTCCAAGAGACAAACAAGTATTACTAGAACCTTGACGATGGCATCGAAGGAATTTCTGCTCTAGGCAATGAAAACCACCAACTATAACAACTATCAAGAGTTCAACAATGGGTCTGTCTGCTGTTCATCGCTTCATACCACATATATAATGTATCTCTTCCTGTCTACTTTTCTTGCGTATCACATTAGAACTAAGCATCTATGTACGAGCAGTAGAGACTTGGGTGTCTGAATATTCTTTCAATACTTGGCTCCCTCTCGCCCTTTGCGCCATTGGCACAACTCATTTCATCGATGGGCTTAAACGGGAACTCAAGGCAGCAGCTGAATCATAACTTATTGATACTTATTGGTAAAATTATTTATATCAAATTTGTACCAAATCAGTGCTAAACTTTACCTGTATTACCAAAAATGAAAATACCGACAATGAAATTGTTCCTCTCTATTTATTCAATTGATTGTTTGCGAAAAAAAGAGATTAGAAAAATCTTTTGAGTTGATAAAAAATACACGGTTGAAAAAGAAGAACTTGAAGGGAGACATTAAACACGGTGATGAGAATCAAGGTTGAGGGGAAGTTATTCCTCTCTATTTATTCAATTGATTGTTTGCAAAAAAAATAGTAAAAAAATATACACTATTGAAAAATAATAATTTGAAAAGAGAGATTAAACACGACGATGAGAATGAAGATTTAGGGGAAGGAGGTCTGAGGAGGATAGGTGTGAGAGAGACAATTGCTGCCATATATGAATACAAACTAAATGTTATCATGTTTGATACATGTTTTTGAAGCAAAACAGTCCTTTGATCGTTAACATTTATTATTGGCGGCTACTACGGATCAGGCGGATGATTTCCTGGGGAAATCATCCGCTTAGCTAGCCGTTCAATCTCGCGCTGGTGAACGTCTGATTTGACGCTGCATCGAGAGTTACACGAGCTGTTCATGGCAACATCAAGCCTCCGCGAAGCTTTGTAGCAACCCCAGGAGCAAGACGAAGTTGCAACAGAGCACCGCTGTTAGAGCATATATCTCCATATGTGTTTTTGGTAATTGATGACAATTCCTATGGACTAATGGTTGCCTTAAGTTACATTTATAGGGTTTGTCCATAGGCACTTCTTGAAGTCCATCTGTTGGGTTCAAGGAGTTTATATGATGACCAAGATGGTATTCAAGGTATTATCCAAAGAATGGTCATAGAGACACATGGTTGATCAAGATCTCAGACAAAGAGTAAATCAAGATGATCAACACACAAAGCGTACAAGATGTACCGAGAGGGATCAAGTGATCCCATGGTATGGTAAGCATTGTCCATTACGTGTTTGTGTATTAACCCATGGTCTTCGTGAGAGTTCTATGTGTGGGTTAGGTGTGTTTCCATGGGCTTGCGTCAAAAGGAAGATCTCATACAACCCACGAAGGATGACGTCAAGTGGTGATCGTCATCAAGATTGCGGTGTGCAAGTTCAAGTGGATCAGCATGAAGATATCATGCTTGAAGCTTGCCGTCCATTGTGGTGGCAATGGACTTGTGAAGATATGCTGAAGAGTGGCTCACCCATAGTGAGTATGGGGGAGCAATCAACTAGTCTTCATCAAGCCAACGCAATCGAGAAAGGTGGTCCATCTTTAGGGAGCCAAGATCATCATCATCTAGCTCAAGACGACGAGATGCAAGGTATAGGTTTGCCCTTGATAGGTTTTATGTTTAGGATAGATTGCTGTACTGTCAAGGGGGGCTCTCAAGTGAGTAGCTTGATCGTATCGTTCGTCGAGAGCTCAAACCATTTGCATCCTTGCATCATACTTCTTGGTTCTTGTTTGGTGTTTCTCTTTGTGAGTTTTAGAGCTTATGGTCATCTTCATGACAAGCTCGAGTTCATCGAAAACAGAGTCCATATGCATCTACTATGATGTTTTCGATGTTGGAGTCTTTGCCGGATTTCCATTCATAGAGGACTCACATCTCTATATCATTGGCATTTTCTTATCTGCATTGTCACTGTTTGGATAGCTCTTGTCATCCTGAATCCAACAAGCTTGGGTTTGCTCGATTCGGAGCTCGTATGCGAAAGTTATGGCTATTTCAGTGGCGAGCGGTAGTACCGCTGGACCTAGCGGTAGTACCGCTGGCCCTAGCGGTAGTACCGTTGTCCCAGCGGTAGTACCGCCCCTGGTCAGCGGTAGTACCGCTCCAAGATTTTAGTACTGTCTTCTTTGCGGTTATACTGCGTCGGACATTTTTGCGAAGACTTTCTTGGCGGTGGTTGGCCCGGTAGTATCTTTGCGCTACCATGGGCTCAGCGGTAGTACCGCTGCAGCGAGCGGTAGTACCGCTGGAGGGTCAGCGGTAGTACCATTGCAGCCAGCGGTAGTACCGCCGGAGGGTCAGCGGTAGTACCGCTAGAGCCAGCGGTAGTACCGCTGGGCTCGGGCTGTAAGTGGGGGTAATGGTCTGATTCCTTCCCCCACTATATAAAGGGGGTCTTCTTCCCCCTTGGTCTCATCCATCCGTTGAGCTCTTGTTCTACCTCCATTGTTGACATTCTTAGAGCTTGCTAACTCTCAATCCCTCCAATGATTCTTGCTTGTTCTCGAGGGAAAAGAGAGAGGAGATCTAGATCCACATCTCCACCAATCACTTTCTCCTCTATGTGAGGGGAACACCTTGGATCTAGATCTTGGAGTTCTTTGTGAGCTCCTTGTTCTTCCTCTCATATTTCTCCATAGCTTTTGTTGTTGTGGAGGGATTTGAGTGTGAGGGACTTGACCACTTCGTGTGTTCTTGCCATTGCATTAGTTGCATCGATTTGAGTTCTCGACGGTGATACGTGGAAGTGAGAAGTTGAGAAGCTTACTACCTTTGGTACTTAGTACCCTAGATATTGTTCTTCGTGGATGCTTTGGCATCCTAGAAGCTTGGTGGTGTCTCGGAGCTCAATCATTGTGGTGTGAAGCTCCGGTCAAGCGTCGGGGCCTCCAATTAGGTTGTGGAGATTGCCCCGAGCAATTTGTACGGGTACAGGTAACCGCCCCCAAGGGTTGCCACGTGTACGAGTTTGGTGACCGCCCCCAAGGTTTGCCATTTGTACGGGTTCGGTGACCGCCCTCAAGGGTCCCTTAGTGGAATCACGTCATCTTGCATTGTGCGAGGGCGTGAGGAGATTACGGTGGCCTTAGTGGCATCTTGGGGAGCATTGTGCCTCCACATCGCTCCAACGGAGATTAGCATCCGCAAGGGTGTGAACTTCGGGATACATCATCGTCTCCCCGTGTCTCGGTTATCTCTTACCCGAACCCTTTACTTATGCACTTTACTTTGTGATAGACATATTGTTTATTGTAATATATCTTGCTATCACTTAGTTGTTTATCTTGCTTAGCATAAGTTGTTGGTGCACATAGGTGAGCCTAGTTGTTTGTAGGTTTTGTGCTTGACATATTAAACGTTAGTTTTATTCCGCATTTGTTCAAGCCTAAACCTTAATTATTTTAAAACGCCTATTCACCCCCCTCTAGGCGACATCCACGTCCTTTCAACCGCCAACGCCAGCGAAGCTCCATTGCAGCATCGACGGAGCTCCAATGGAGCACCGATGGAGCTTCATTGCAGCCTACCGACCCGGTGATGCATCGACGAAGCTTCATTGCAACGGCGACAACTCCATTGCAACGTCAGGGAGTTGCCGGCGACCTCTCCATTGCAACGTCATGAGCTCCGTGAAAGCGTCGACAGCCGCTGCCGATCACCAGCTCCATTTGCAGTGCAGGGAGTTGTCGCGAGCGCTCCATTGCAGCGCTGGGAGTTGCTGGTGGTCGCTCCATTGTCGCGCTCAGAGCTCCATTGCTGCGTAGGGAGTCGCTGGGAGCCACCGGGCGGTCCGCTGCAGCGCTGGGAGTCGTCGGCGAGCACTCCATTGCAACGCCATGAGCCGGCGTCGCAGCTCTGCAAGCTGGCAACGAGCGCTGCATCCTCGGTGGTTGCCCCCTTGCGACATTTGTGTTGCATGCAGCGACATTCGTTGCCCCGTACAAACACTGCGGCGAGCGATGGGCATCCCTTTGCTTTGCAGCAGCCGCTGGGAGTAGAGGAAGTGGTGGTAAGGATAGAGGAAAAATCGAAGGAGGAAGACGAAGGATAGAGACGAGGAGAAGAAATACGAGTGGCTGTGTGGTTCGCTGGGTGGAGATAAAGAAGAGGGATAGCGGTGCGTGGGCCCAAGCCTGGGACGCGTGTCCAACGTTGGAGGCGGCTTACTCGTCGCGTAGATCAGCCGGATGAATTAAAGTATTTTCCTTATTATTAACCTGTGGGAACGCACGGGCACAAAACTAGTTTGGTTTAGACAACCATTCATGTGTGTTTCAAATTTGAAGTTGGTAGGTGAGAGGGTGATCCCTAGCCGTTCATCGAGAGCTGGAGTTTCCATCCCAGCCGTCGATTGGCGATAGAGGCGACGCCGCACCAGCGAGCGCGTCCCCTGGCTGGCTACCACCCACCCTACCACCCCCTCCCCCGGGTCTAAAAAAAAAATCCAGAGCCTTCTCTCATCCCCCCACCATCCCAATCCGACCAAACCCTAGGCAATCTGCCGGCCATGGCGATGTCGGATCTCGCGGCTGCGGTGATCTCCAAGGCCAACGGCGGCGTGGACGGCGAGGAGCCGGTGGAGATCCGGGAGGTGTGGGCGGACAATCTGGAGGCGGAGTTCGCGCTGATCCGCGACGTCGTCGACGAGTTCCCCTTCGTCGCCATGGACACCGAGTTCCCGGGCATCGTCTGCCGCCCCGTCGGTGCCTTCCGCTCCCCGGCAGACTACAACTACGCCACCCTCAAGGCCAACGTCGACATGCTGCACCTCATCCAGCTGGGGCTCACCTTCTCGGGCCCCACGGGCGAGCTCCCTGCCCTCGGCGCCGGACGCCGCCGATGCGTCTGGCAGTTCAACTTCCGCGAGTTTGACGACGAGCGCGACATCTTCGCCACCGACTCCATCGAGCTGCTCCGCCACAGCGGCATCGACTTCCGCCGCAACGCCGAGCGCGGCGTCGACGCCCGCCGCTTTGCCGAGCTGCTCATGTCCTCGGGCGTCGTGCTCAACGACGCCGTCTACTGGGTGACCTTCCATGCCGGATACGACTTTGGCTACCTGCTCAAAATCCTCACCTGCAACAGCCTCCCCGACACACAGGCTGGCTTCTTCAAGCTGATGAAGATATATTTCCCCACCGTCTATGACATCAAGCATCTCATGAAGTTCTGCAACAGCCTGCACGGAGGCCTGAACAAGCTTGCCGAGTTGCTCGATGTGGAGCGTGTTGGAGAGTCACACCAGGCCGGGTCCGACAGCCTGGTCACGTCTTGTGCGTTCTGGAAACTCAAGGATTCCTTCTTTGCTGGATCAACTGAGAAATATGCTGGCGTGCTGTATGGGCTCAACGCAGAGAATGGTGTCAGTGCGCATTGATGGATGATGCTCCCTTTGAATAGCTCTGTGAATGGGTTGATTTAGGACAGAAAGAGGTGGCGAGTGAGCTAGCAGGCAAACTGATGACCAAATATGTAGGTTTAGCTTGTCTCACTCAGTTAGTCAATTCCATTTTGTTGGATGTAATTTGAATGTAGTGTTTTTCAGTTATTCCCATTGAACTAGTGTTTTCTACTTATGCTGTTAGCTTTCTCTTGAATATTACTTGAATAGAAAAGTATCACCTCTATATCTCCTGTTTAGCCAATAACTTCAGTCCAGTTCAGTATGGCAAAAAGCCTCTTTTGTCATCGGTATGTTTAGAACCTATACGGAGGTAATAGTACATCTAAGTTTTCAGAAACACACACTTTATAACACTAGAGAGAATGCTACCATCCATGTCCTGATGTTCACATTTATATTCCTCGAGACTAATCTTTTAATTACCAACTCAATATGCAAGTAAATTAGCATTGTCCTTCTGGAGAATGCCACTACATAATTTGCAATGGGAATAAGTGTTAATCTCCATTCGGATCTCAGTAATTAATATGCAAAGTGTCATCTGATGCTGTCAGCAAGATTGCATGATTTTGTACCCATAATAGTAATTGTAGATATGTTCACTTGATTGGTTGATGCTCCCTTTGAATAGCTCTGGTTGATTTAGAACAGAAAGAGGTGATGAATGAGCTAGCAGGCAAAATGATGACCAACTATGTAGGTTGAGCTTGTCTCACTCAATTAGTCAATTCCATTTTGTTGGATGTAATTTGAATGTAGTGTTTTTCAGTTATTCCCATTGAACTAGTGTTTTCTACTTATGCTGTTAGCTTTCTCTGCACATTATTTGAATAGAGAAGTAATACGTTCATATCTCCCGTTTAAACAATAACTTCAGTCCAGTTCACTGTGGCAAAAAGATTCTTTTGTCTTTGATATGCTTAGAACCTATATGTAGGGAAGCTTACTGCATCAGTAGACTGGGGTAATAATATATCTAAGGTTTCAGAAATGTACACTTCATAACAGTACGAGAGAAAATGCCACCATCCATGTCCTGATGTTCACATGTATATTCCTCAAGGCTAATCTTTTAATTACCCAGTCAATATGCAAGTAAAGTCCTTCTGGAGAATGCCACTACATAATTTGCAATGAGAACAAGTGTTAGTCTCTATGCAAAAAGTGTCATGTAATGCTGTCGGCAAGATAGTATGATTTTGGTACCAATAATAGCAATGTGTAGATATGGTCACTTGATTGAAGAATGTGTTGTTGATGGACTTTTTTGGCTAAAGTGTTTTGTTATCTACTTATGAGATCCCTAATATCTACTTCCTGCCAGGTGTGGGCCAATCAATTTCATGCGTGAGTTCCTGCCAAAAATGTTACTCTGCTGTTATCGCTAACATATTTCAATTTTGTTCATACTGTTATTTTTGTTCACTTGTACCAAGTACAGATTATGCAGAGGAGTTTAAGTCCCAGTAATTTCATCCTGGACATGTTTGATCAGAACAAGTATATCTATTTGGATTTGGTATCTATACTCCAAACTATATTCAAGATACATCCTTCAACACATTCTCCTGCTTTGAAACCTATAATATTGGACTGTTGATTGCTTTGGTGCTAACACGCTCTTCTCCTTATCGAGTTATCTTTGGATGTTTAATTGTGTCTGTTGGAGGTGAACGGTAGGACTAGTGGCTTTGCATAATTAAGGGGTATAGTTTGCCAGTGTTGCTGTTTGCATCCAGTCAAAAAATAAAATAATGGAGACAGTATCTTTATTTAGCAATTGAATCTCCATTTACCCCTTTTCACTTGATTCACTTACACGCTAAGCTTTTGCAGCTCTTCCTTATTGGTGCAGGTTCTAGCAGATGATCTCCTGGAAGAAAACTAGACTTTGCTCGAATCAGTTGCATCCAAGCTTTATATATTGTTAAGGTTAGATCATCTTTGCTAATTTGCTTCAAGTTGTTATATTCAACTATTCATTGTGAGCATGCTTGGTTTAATTTTTTTCTTTGAAGGATCTTTACTTTGTCGGTTCATTAAGAGTGCTAGTCTAACAGTCACTTCTTTGGTTCATTAAGAGAGCTAGTATAACCGAACTCTGTAAGGGGACCGTAGAAAGTACAGACCACCGTAGCTTGACAAGTTTGGTTAGCGAGAAATTTTGCAAAATTAATCTCCCATTTTCTTCATGATGGTGCCTGTGCACATTGATGGATGATGCTCTCTTTGAATTGTAGCTCTTTGAACAGACTAATTTAGGACAGAAAGAGGTTACAAGTGAGCTAGCGGGCAAAATAATGACCAATTATGTAGGTTGAGCTTGTCTCACTCAACTCCATTTTGTTGGATTTAATTTGAATGTAGTGTTTTTCAGTTCTTTCTGTTGAACTAGAGTTTTCTACTTATGATTTAATTAAATAGAAATGTCATTGTTATCACCGAGGTGCCAGCAGCAACGATCTCCAACAACGAGGTGATTGCTTTTTCAACTGTGTAATGCTTGTGAAGTAGCAAAGTGTGTAGTGTGGTTTTCTAAGGATGACTGGAAGACATTTCTATTCCTTGATCTCTACACAGATATCTCTATCCAGCAAGCGGCAACGCGTCTGCTCTTTCTAGCCCTCTTTTGCCAGTCATGATTGCATCAACCAAATATTGTCCAATTCCCATTACATCCCAACCTCTGATCCCCATTTCGTCCCTTTGCTGATTCCCTGTGATATCACGAGAGTGCGTGGCCTATGGGTCAGTCACACCAAATGATGATGACGGTCGCCATAGCTAGTCGACTGGTTGCATGTTGTGATCCTGGTGGTCCATCGGTAGTTCCTGGTGTCTTGTATGCCTATGCCTATCCTCATGTCCCTACTGCGCAGAGACACAGCAAATAATGCATAAAATGGAACTGCATAATTCCAAGCTAGACTAGTAAAACGAGAAATATGCTACTCATCCTTTTCTTACATCTAACTCCTTATATAAAGACTTCAGTAGTAGGCAGTGACATGAAGTCTTTTGTCATTCGGTAGGTCAATACATAAGAATCCATTGGTTATGAGCTTGGTCCTCAGTAGGTTAGCGTCTAGAACAGCTTTATCATTCCCTCAAACAAGATGAATTTGCTGATGTTTTTTTTTTTTGCATTTAATCAAAGAAAATTGAAGGGGACAACATCTTCTCCATTCTACATTTAGTCCTTTTCACATGACTCATTTACATGCTTTGGCTTTTGGCACATTATTTCTCCCGCGAAAGAATTAAGCTTAGCTTAATCAGTTTGCTTTCAAGCTTTAGATATCAATTTTAGACCATTTTTCCTAATATGCTTCAACTTGTTGTATTCGTTGTGAGCATAGTTCATTTATTTTTTATAGGGTTGTCCTTTGTCAGTTTATAAGCGAGCTAGTCTAATAGAAGTTTGTAAAGAGTGCTTACAAAGTTCATAAGTTTATATGTTCTGAGCTGTCGCTGCTGATGCTAATAAACTTAATTTGTATCTACTTTTCCAAACTATATTCAAGCCTTTGGATTCACTTCTTTATTTGCCAATAACTATAAGTAGGAGAGTTTTCTCACTGCAATTTATACACCCTTTGCTGCAAAATCTAAATAGGTTTAGGGTAATGTTGTTGCTTCTGTATCCTACTAGTCCTTTGTTAGTTTATTAAGAGAGCTAGACTGATAGAAGTATGTACAGAGTTTACAAAGAATAGATCAATGAAGCTTGACAATTTTGGGTAGCCAGAAACTTTACAAAATAATCCCCCATGCATGTTTATGCAGGCTTTCCTGGCACTGTACTTGTCCAGCAGGTCATTCTCGAAGTGGGTGCAACATTGCTGCTCTACTCATCTTGCCAAGTTATGCGCATGATTTCACTTGACAATGCACAAGACCATCATTGCACTGACTCTGACGGTGGCAATGCTGATCGCCAGCAGTAAGGCTCTATGGTGACAGCTTGGTTTTCAACTTGTGTAACACTTGTGCAGTTGTGAGGTGTGAGGTGTGGATGCTAAGAACGGCATTTCTATGACTGATATTTATCCAAGATGCAAGAAATCTCTAATCTTCACTTAATATTTTATTAGCAATTAGGATTCGGTCAAATTCAACAATTCACAGTTGTGGATGGATGGAATGTTCAAGGCCATTTATTATGGAATTCCAAGCCATTGTGATTATCTCTATCCTAAAACCTGGGCTAAAAGCAAACAAATATGTGTCTCCCTGGTTAGCCTTTCGTCAGGTCAGATGCATCCTTGCCTTCTTTGGCATCAGTGCTGTGAATCCATCTCCTTTGATTCATGTTCCATCCCAGCAAGAAAGAAATTGTAATACCCCATGGGTGCTTCCTAGATGCCATGAGAGCATGGCATATGAGCCTGTGAGAGCACCCCAGCCAAGAAAGAACATCGATTCTGGGAGAGTATCCCAGCCAAGAAAGAGAAGATCGCATCGATGCTTTTGAAAGATTGGATGCTAGCTTTGGCATATGAGACTGTCAGAGCAGTAGGTATTGTGGGAGAGTAGCCAATGTGGTGGAGTAAGAGGAAGATGCAGGACGGTTGGCTGAACCCGAGAGTGCATGTTGTGGTTCCACAAATGCATCAATAATTCCTAGTGCCTTCCATGCCCATTCCTAATCATGTACCTAGTGTGTAGAGACACAAAAGCACCATATAATGATTGGAAGACTTAGATGCCTGGCTACATATTTCGAAGACGAGAAGTAAAATGAGATATAGGCTATTCCTCTTTTGCTTAGGGATGCCTGGCTTTTTATAGAAGACTTGGTGCTAGACAGTGACATGCAGTCACTGTTAGTCCTTTGGTAGGTTTTCTTGATCATGTGCTTGGTCCTGGGGTAGGTCTTTGGATATGTAGCCTATCAATTCTTTAACCAAGCAATGCATTTTTTTGCCTTTTTATCCTTGAAAAGGAAGATTTGTATTGCTCTTTTGACTTAGTAGCAAGATCAAGATGCTCCACCTAGTCAATGCATTTCACAGTTACTAAGTTCATGAAAATTAACAATGGTTGTCATTCCGCCCCCAAAGAGAAACGAAAAACAAGCTTAAGTAGAGCCAACATTCTCTGCTTTCATCGAATTCCATTGAATTGAAGATTAATAACTATAACACCTGGAGGCAAGAAGTCTTAAAAGATAGAAAGTATACCTCATACATCACCGAGGATATAAGATCCACCTCATGTGGCTCTTCCAAAAGTATGAAGCCTTGCAGAATTCTCATATTCGTCTCTTTACTAGCCACAGTGGAGATCTGCCACAATAACATACGTCGTCTCTCCGTTATGACTGAATTAATCACTTCCCATAACAAGGGCAAATATTCACTGTGCTCAAACCTTTTCTGCTAAGCAATGAAGGGCAATGCACTATTATCGGTCTAATTTGCAGTTTTTTTTGCCTTATGAGCTGAATTGTTTAATACCAGTTTCAAAGCTCTGACAAGGACCATTTTGTTTGAATGCTAACATTAGCACTTAAAGCCCAGTTCAATATTGTATCGTCAGGGCAAACAAGTACCTTTATTTTTGCTCTTTTGGCATCGAGATGTTTTAGAAGCTATATGTGACCACACATAAGCTCTGAGAATTGTACTCCACTGTAACAATAAAAGAGAAAGCACCTCGTGAAACTTGCTCTTTTACTTAGGGTGTCGATATGAAGGAAATAATTTCTAATGCTGCCGACGAGATAACATGCTTTGGTATCCGTAATAGCACCACTTGATTGAAAAATGTATTTTTAATGGATTTTTTTGGCTGAACTGTTCTGTTACTAACTAGCTCTAATATCTACTTTCTTCCTGGTGCTGTCCGATCAGTTTCAGGCGGGAGTTGCTGTAAATTGTTTCCTACACTAATTTCAGTTAGTGATAGCTCTTTTGATATTGCACACAATATTTCAAATTCGTTCATACTGTTATAGTGTTATATACGTTCACATATATCAAGTACAGATCATGCTCAGAACTAAGTCCCGGCAATTTAATTTCATCCTGGACATGTTTGTCATGATACGGATTAGTATAAGTAGATCTGTCTTCAGCTATTGCTGCTGGTGCTAATTAGCTTGTTCTCCTGCAATGCTTGGATTTGTTATATATTTTTCTAAACTATATTAAAGAGATATGCATTGGGTTCATAAGGTGGGAGGGTCACCCTGTTGCCAATAACTGAATAAGTAGGAGAGTTTTCTCACTGCAATTTTCACCCTTTGCTGTAAAATCCAAATAGGTTTAGTGCAATGTTATTGCTTCAGCATCCTACTAGTCATTTTGATTGCAACCTAGAATATTAGACTGTTGATTGCTTTGGTACTTGGAGTCTTTTATTATGATCAGCTTATGGCCAGTTGCTTGAATGTATCTTTTGAAGATAAAATGCCAGATCATTCAGCACTGATGGTTTGCATAATTAAGAAGGTTATGGAGGGCTGTAATTTGCCGGCTTGTTGTTTGCACTTATTCAAAGAAAAAATTGAGGCAGTATCTTCTCAATTTTACATTAAGCCCCTTCTCACCTGATTCATTTACATGTTCTAGCAGACATGACAATCTCATGCGAGAGAACTAGGCTTAGTTCGGATCAGTTTGCGTCCAAGCTTTAGATTATATATCAAGGTTAGACCATCTTTCTGTTAAATTCAACTTGATATGAGCATAGTTCGTTTAATTATTGAATCTTCTGTCCTTTGTTAGTTTATTAAGAGAGCTGGATTGATAGAAGTATGTAAAGAGAGTTTAAAAAGAACAGATCAATGAAGCCAGAAACCTTACAAATTAATCGTCCAACGTCTATGTAGGTTTGCCTGACACTACTTGTCTAGCGGGTCATTCTTGAGGTGGGTGCAACCTGGGTGCTCTACTGATCCTGCCAAGTTGTGCGCATGTTTCACTTGACAATGCAGTTTCAATGGATCAACATGATCATCATTGTACTGATTCTGACCGTGGCAATGCTGATCACCAGCAGTAAGGCCTACTGTCTGCAGCGACGAGCTAGGTTTGCACTCGTGTAACACTTGCGCAGCTGTAAGACGTGTTAGTGTGGATGCTAGGGACTACATTTCTGATATTTATGCATGATATTTATCAGAAATTCACAGTTGCTAGCACCATGTCAATTGTGGGTGGGTGGAACGCTCAAAGCCATTTTATTTGTGGAATTCCAAGCCATTGTGATTGTCTGTATCTTACAAGCCAGGCTAAAAGCAAACAAATACAGTATGTGTCTATCTGGTCAGCCTTGGGTCAGGTCAGTTAGGGATGCAGATTCTCTACTAGATGCATCATTGGCATCATGCTCCGATTCACGTCCAGGAGGGCAAGAATGAGCATCCCAGCCAAGAAACACACACCAGTGCCGCGCATTGACGCACCTGGGCGCCTGGCCTCGTCGAAATACGATAGTTAAACCCGGCCACACCCAGCTAATTGCACCACAATATAAGCCGCTCGCTCCACATTTTGTTTCCTTGTGCCACACCACATCTGTCATGACTGCAGGCGGCAATGCTCTGTTGGGGACCCTGTCGACAGAGATGAAGCATGAGATGGGCGCCCTTGTGGCCGCCTAACAAAGTTGGCATGTCGGGCAGATTGAGGCCGTCATGTCGGCCAGCTCGCCGAGATCTCCGATGACGAGGGCGATCATACGATGAATGCGGGCTCCGTCATGTCGGCCAGCTCGCCGAGATCTCCGATGACGAGGGCGATCATACGATGAATGCGGGCTCCGGTGCACCTGTGCATGTCGGCTTCACTATGGAGCAGGTAGGCGCACTTCAATGCCGCCATGACGGGGAGCACCCTGCATCGGTGTCCATGACGGCGTTCCAACATGCACAGAAGGAACAATGGTACACCATATTCCTCCTCGAGCACCCCAAATTTTGCATGGAACACACTCAAGCCATCGCTCGCCAGGAAGCGGTCGCCACAGAGGCGCAACTGCAGGCGGTCGTGTAGGAGAAAAACGCGAGCTGCGCCTCCTACGCCCCGTCAACGAAGTATCCGGAGGGCCGGTTCCACGACGCGAGCACCGATGCCATCATATTCATCGTGGACCTCACGTCCACCGGCGGCGGACAAGGCACGAACTCCTCTGAGGACGAGTAGGGCATGTGAGGCGGCATTGGCCTTGTGTCCCATGTGAGCCGGCCTATCTTTCATGTTCCACTCTTTCTGGTCGAAGACTAGAGCTTCACCGGCCTATCCATCACCCATCATGCCGATAGATGAGCAGACGAACATGTGAACCCTCTGGTCAGCCCGCTCCGCAGCGTGCTCAGCCCTCGTGATGTCCAATCTATTACCGTACCTCACCTTTTTCAGTTTTCACACGCTAGACATGGTGCTTGTGCATATCTGCCTCTCCCTCACACGCTAGACGTCCCCTTTCCTTTCCTCTCAAAAACAGAAAGAAGGCCGGACCAACAGACACAGGTCCGGCCAACGGTGTGAAAGGGCGAGACAAAAAGGAGGCGACGCAAGGCAGACGCGCGGGACGAGGTGGGAAAGGGCCACCGGACAGCGGCCGACGGAAAAAGTCCAAAACAAACCTTAAACTTATAGACGAAAGCTAAATTAAACCCTGAACTTACAATCCCGAAAATCAGCACACTGAACTTTCTAATCCCGGTCTATTTTAAACCCTGTGGGTATTTAGCTAGTATTCGCTGAGGTGACAAGGGCTGGCTGGTCATTAGGACGAATTGGGCTGGCCCATTAGCGCAGTCTCTCGCTTGCTCGCTCTCCTGTGGTTATTTTTTTTCCTTTTCTTTTACTGTTTTCTTTGTTTTCTCGTCCGTATACACTTACGTGCAGCCAAGGAATTTTGTCACACTGCTGCCTGCTTGCATCGAAGAAACTACCGCACATCTAGTTGCACGTTATTGTACTGTAGTGGCTTTCTGTGATGAGAAATATATCTGTGTGGCGAGTCGACGCAGGCGTAGTGGCGAGGTCGGCCGGTTGAATCTTCCATCTATGGCTTTTAACGTGCTCAAAAAAATTACAATTTTTTTAGATTTTCAACATTTGTTGCCCAAAAAATAAATTCGAAGTTTGTTGCTTCAATGTTTTCCAAAACACAAATAATTTATGAAATTGCAAAAACATTATTTTAAAAATGTGACACAAACACGTTTCTTGAAACTCGTGAAGATTCTTGACATTTTACATTTTCTTGAATGTAAGAAAGATTTGTGGTACGGGCCCTTATACATTTTATACATTTCAGTCTTTATTAATCGTATGCGTGACTTAAAATTATCTATTGTGCGAATTTAAAATACTGAAAAATTATATTTCATAGCAAGTGAAAAACTGTTGGAGTTCTGAATATTTTTCATAGCATGTGAAAAACTGTTGGAGTTCTGAATGTTTTTTGTCAAATGTGATTTTTCTGAAATTGTGATTTTTTTATAAATACGAATAGAACTAAAAAAATACAAACATTTTTTTTGAAACAAAAAAGACATAGAATCTGTAACAAAAATAGAAAACATAAATATTTATAACTTCTGAACAATTTTAAAAATGTGTGAACTTTTTTTAAGCTTCATAAATTCTTGTTGTTAGTGGGCCGGCCCAAATTCTGTCCGTGAGAGTAGCAGCCTAGGAGTTATCCCGGTCAGGATTGTGGTATTGTCATAATTCCGGTGTGCCAAACGGGTGTAGGGTTCAAAATAGACTGGAATTACAAGTTTGGAGTGTCAATTTCAGGGATTCAAAGTTCAGGGTTCGATTTAGCTTTCGTCTACAATTTCAAGGTTTGTTTTGGACTTTTTCCGCAGCCGACGGCAATGCCGTCAAAGATGCTTGTTTCCAAGTCCAACACCAACACCAGGGGCATTCGTCGAACTGGCTTTGAGGACCAGTGCAGCTCCTGAAGCGGCTGGCTACGGCGACATCGGCAGCGTGGTCCTTGTCGAGCTACGGGGCAGAGACTTGGACCCGTTCGGGATGGTGCTAGGCTAGTAACCGACTGGACATGAACGCTCCTCAAGGGGTTCGACAATGGCGACGCCGACTGAAACACCATGCGGGCTCATTAGTATCTACTTCCTCCGTTCCTAAATATAAGTCTTTTAAGATATTTCACTAGGAGTCTACATACGAAGCAAAATGAGTGAATCTATACTATAAACATGTCTATATACATCCGTATGTAGTCCACTAATGAAACCTTTTTAAAGACTTATATTTAGGAACAGAGGGAGTACACATCTAGTACTTCAAAGTTTCAAACTATATTCAAACTCAAGAGATATGCATTGGATTCCCATTTCTTTACGACAGCTGAATAAGCAGGAGAGTTTGCATGCAACTTCCGTTGACACATTCTTATGCCTTGGAACTCTTTTTTTTTTTTTGAAATTTCTGCTTTGAAACCTACTATAGTACTACCTCTGTCCCGTTATTTGTATGTAAATTTAAGAAAATTTCGTCTTAAAATAAATGTCTCAACTTTGAGACGAAGGAAGTACTAGCTTAGCTCAGTTGTTGAGTTATTAAGGGGTGCAATTTGCCAGTGTTGCTGTAGCATCCATTTCAAAGTAAAATAGTGGAGACAGCATCTTTGTCAGTTCTACAATTAGCAATTCAATCTCCCGTGTTGGCTTCAATGGCTGCTTCACGTCGTAACGCCTGCCCGCACTACTACTGTACAAGCCGAACAGAGGCACTGATTAATCCGGCTAGTTTCGGTACGTTCTGTGTCGGTCTTCTTTGTTAAAAGTGTGGTCTATCCCTATTTCTCTGCGTTTATTTATAATGTCGTTCATAATTTGCATATCTAAGGCTAGGTGTTTGGGACCTTTTTATACTGTCTTTCCAAAGAGTCCATCTTTTATATAAATGTAAGATTTCTAATATTTTCCACTAGTTTTTAGGATAGAGTCCAAATCAAATTACCAACCACGATCATATTTTTATACAGATATAAGACTTCTAGTATTTTTCACTAGTTAATGCATTCTACTCCGTAGAGCACACGCTTGTGAGCAACGCGCCGTAATAGAATGTAAATTCCTCTAATTACATAGATCAATATTAGGGCTGTAATCTAACTATACGATCTAACTCCTTCCGATCATCACTGTATTAGGGTAGTCTTTCCAATACAAATAGTATATTGTATTCCAGTGATAACCGACCAGCTTCCTTAAGGATATAACTTAAGTACGTTTCAACAAGTGATAATTCCATGACAATCATGTAAAGCAATTCCATGTATTCATAAATACATGTGTAATTCCATAATGAGGTATTCAGAATATTAGTAATTCCTATATCAATGTTTGGATATAGTTGGAGGACACATAATTCCAACATTCTTGTCATCAAATAGTCATGTGCGTGTGTTCTTCACTCGGCGGATTAAGAACATTTACAGCCGGACCCTTCAAATGTTGGGCAAGCCGTTCGATTACTGATCGGTCACGAAAAAACGATTCAAACGAACTCCTTAAACAGACTTCAAATTTCCGGACTGACCGGCACCGTTCATTTTCGGTTCAAATATGGAGCGGATATGGGAGAGCCCGGGCGTGTCCGGACATGCTCATCTGGTATGCATCTACCCCACATATATTCGTCCTCATCTGCTTGCCAGACCAAACCCTAGCAACTTCACTCCACTCCATCCCACTCCCCTTCACTCCCATCCGCCACCCAAGCACATCTCCGGTATGGCGGGCAGCGGATCCGAGTCCTTCACCTCCAGATCTGTCGACCACGAGCCCGTCCCATGCGGCCCGAGGAGGAGATGGTCGTCTGGCTTGCGCTCCGCCGCTCCCGGGAGGCGGCCACACGACGGCAGCGCTCGGACTTGCAACGCCTGGAGTCCATTGCGTCTGCACAATTGGTGCTTGGATCCGGCATTGCTGCCTCACCGGAGGCGGTGCGGTTCGTCTGGCGTTCGAACGTCGTGACGGAACCGGAACCCCTCCGTTGGCGCGCCGGACACGAAGCATGACCAACCTCGGACGATGTCATGGCGCGGCATGCCCGTCGGGTGTGGCGGTGGGCACGGGATGCAGCGGAGGCCCTCGCGGCGACGGATGTTGGAGAGGCGGAGTCACACTCTCCAGCGCGCCGTAGGGTGCACCAGTGCAGGCGACGCAGTCGCGTCGTTGTGTACGTTGGCTCCTTTTGGCACCGTCCGGGTTAGAGACTCCGACGATGAAGAGTAGGACATGGGAGACGGCGGGAGCTCGACTCCCGTCAGCCGGCTAGTGTCCCATTTCCTACTCTACCTCGTCGGCGATCGGACCAACACTTTGAGGGGCGCAGCCAGCCGCGGGACATGGGCACGACGGAGCCAGACGAGCTCCGCTTAGTATTAGGTTTACTTTGCATGTAATAGTATGGATTTGAGGTTTCTAATTTGAGGTATCCGGATGTAGAGGGATTTATTTAAGAAGTGACCAGTCAGTGTCCACGGACGCATCCGTGCATGTTCATGGGCGTTTGAGGGACCGAATTTGCAAAGTCCGACTGTAGATGCTCTTAGTTCGGCTAGCTTTGTTCTCTTCGTGCGTGCAAGTCTTGTGCGATCAATCAACTTGCTTAGAGCATCTTCAGCCACAAGTTGCAAATTCAGATTCTCAAATGCCCACGGACGCGTCCGGTCAGTGACCGGGCATGACCCTTATTTGTTCGTCCATGTAGCCACATTCCTTTTTTTTTCTTGCACATGATTGATGAAGAGGAAGAAAGAGGGAGAAAATAATGAAGAAAAAAAGAAAAAAGTGGTCCAGGGTGGGATCGTGTTTTATGTGACGGACTGACCGGACACGCTCGGACACGTCCGTAAGCCCTCATATCTTCTTCATATTTAAGATGAATATGAGGGTTCACGGACAGTCCGGACATATAGAGACAATATGAAGAGTCCGATTAAATCATTTTTTTCCTCTGTCTCCTATCCGATTACTGACCGAACGGGTATATATGAAAGATCATTTGAGGAGTCTGGCTATAAGGAACAAGCTGAATTGACAAGTAGCCTCCAAGGCTCCAACAGACCGGCAGAAGAGAGCCAAGATTGGAGGTGATTTACGGGTAAACGCTAAAGAGGTTGATTTGGGTTTGAATGTCACGCTTACTGCATTTGAATCTAGATGCTGATTTTTAAAAACTAAGGGCTTACGTGGCACCTCCAAACTAGTTCAGGGACATTTGGTCCATTTCACCCCTAGCAATAAGGCCAGCCATCTATAACAACAAGCTACGTTATCAGACATCTATGAAATCCCTTCCTCTCCGGTAGACCTCCCATTATTAAATCAAGAACGATGGAGATTAAAACTTACCCCTTCGATTACAAGGGCATGATCGATATGGTGGGCACCCGAAAATCGTACAACATTCATGATCGACGGTTATGGCCCACTCGACGAATGGGATACTGCAATTTCGTGTCGTGTGGAAATCGGTCGGAAAATATCGTACATGTAGCAGTGCCCCAAAATGCCGATTCAGCAAGCTACAGTAGACCAAAAATCAGTACAGTCATGTCAATGCAACATCCCAAGCCACTGCTAAGTTTACAACGTGTTTGGCTAGAAGGAGTAAAGGGAATGGAAGTTTATATGTTGGAGTTTAGTAGGGGATTAGGTGTGGGAAGTTGAATTTTAGTCTCAATCCCATGTTTGATGTGTGGTGAGAATTAGTAAAGGAAATTTGAAAGAAAATAATTTCTCACGTGAATTAACAGGGGAGGCTGGAAAGAGATATATGGGAATTGACCTCCTTAATTCCCTTTCCCCATCCCGCCTCAATTCCCTTGCTTCCAAACCAAACAATTGATTATATGTCTCTTATCCCTTAAATTTCCATTCCCTGCCTCTAATATTCCCGAACGAAACAGGCAAGTGCTAATTGCTATCCAGTTGGGCTAAAAGCAAGACACCCGCTGTTGACATGTGAGTCAAGCCATCTCTCACAAGCTTTCCCCTGTACAAGATGAGTTAGAAGCTCAAGCTCATTGCTGCACTATTGCTCTTCTAGCTCCATCATGCGATGTGACGCCTACTATCTCTACCAATCCATCCCAGACAAGCTTCGGGAATTGTTGCTTCCTCAAAATGGCAGGAGATGGTGGCAAGTTGGACGACTCCGACAGACGGGCGCTTCGGTAGGAAATAAAAGTTTTGATCCGGTAATCCATCGGTAGTTCCCGGTGCTTCCTATGCCTATACCTATCGATTTCATGTTCCTATGTGTGTAGAGACACAAATAACTAATGCACGAAATTGGAATTGTGCAATTCCAAGGTAGAGAAGTAAAATGGTAAATTAGTATTCATCTTTCGCTTAGAGAAGCATTGCTCCATATAAAAGAACTTGGATCGTGATGGTAGGGAGTGACATGAAACCATTGGTCCTCCGGTAGGTCAATAGATGTCCTAGTACTTCTCATCTTAAACTTCTACTCCTGTAGGTAGATAGCTGGGGCTAAGAATCCCATGAGACTGGTCCTTGGTAGGTTAGCGGCCGGGTGCGAGAGCTTTAACAATTCTTTAAACGAATAATGAATTTCCTTAGTAGGTAGAATGGTATTGCCCTTCAAAACTGTGTACCAAGATCAAGAATAAAAGGTGACACACCTAGCGAATGCAATTCATTATTACAAAGAAAAAAAGGCAAGCCAACTACAACTAATGTTACCTAGTTTCACTAAACTTCAGGGATGATATTGAAGATGAATAACTACAGTACTTGGAGACAACAAGTCTTGAAAAAAAAAAGGAAAATATATCCCACGGAAGTAGAACACTACTCATCCCTATAAAGCTATAAGAACCACCTTATCCCGTTCTTGTATAAGTATGACGCACTCCAAATTCCCCAGGATTGTCTACATACATACAACAATAATCCTCCACAATAAAAGCATATAATCATCCTTTGTTAAGAAACAATCACTTCACGAAGCAAAGCCACAAATTAACCTTGCCTTCTGAATAACGAAATGTTGTTTTGTCATGTGATGTTCTCGGTCTAATCTGCAGTTCTATTTTGCCATGCCAGCTAAATTGCTATTTACCATGCGACTGGGTTACAGGTTGTTAGATTTCATAGTTGCACGTTGCCTGTGATGTCTATCATGCTAGCACACATATGATCAAGTGGCCCATTTCTTCGTCCATAACAATGCCATATCTTGCTATCATCTTCGAAATGTTTGTTGGAGCACGGTATCCGCTTTAATATATGCTTGAAGCACGGACTTGTACAGGGGAAAGCTTGTCAAGTTAAACTTTTGAAGAATCTTAATGTACATGTTTGTGTAGTCCGCATTTCCTTGCTCCTCGAAGAATGCAGCGATGGCCTCAACCAGTTTAAAGTGGAGGTCTCCAGTGGAAGCTCTTCATGGCATTGGCGTCTGCCTACACTGAACAAGGCCGGCCATCAATATCTCCCACGTCTTGTAGTTTGGGTGCACGCCTTTCTCTAGCATGTGGAGATGAAGCTTCTCAGCCTTTTCAATTCATCCATTCCTCACATAAGCACATTTGAAACCCGCACATCATGCTTCCTGCACTCCCCTTCTCAGCTTCCAAAAATCTAACCATAGGGTTCTCAACGGAGTTTCCTACCGTGCTGGACGCTTTCATCCCTATTACAATCATCTCCAACTTATCCTCTTCCTGCAACCTGCACATCCGCCTCTGGACCAGGCATCACCTTTTCCATTAATCACTCAACAGAAAGATAACAGAGTTTTCATCCTTATTACAACCATCTCCAACACTGCTAAGCAACATACTAAAGCAAGAAAGTAGGAAAGAGAGAGCGAGTTGGGGTACTACTAGTAAACCACTATAGATGCTCGACCTCGAAACATCTATCACAGGTCAAAAATCTGATAGCACCACAATCACCAAATAACACCATAACAATATCAGAACACAATGCGCCAAAGAACAAAGTCAACAGAAGCACAAAATCACAATCAGATAGAATCCTCCGCTTCTTGGGGACATCAAAGCAACAAAGAAGCGACTTCAAGGAATCCCCCGCGCACCATGATATCTTCCTTTCAACAATTGAGCAGGTCCACATGCAGCGGTGTCAACTGATACGCCAGCGATGTAGCTTCTTTCAACACGCCCGTACTACTGTACTAGCCAAACAGAGGCACAGATTGTTCCACCTAGCTTCAGTGCATCCTATGTCGGTCTTGTTGCCATCAAATCGAGGTGTCATGTGTCATGTGCGTGTACTTGTCACGCATCGGATCAATCCCGCTAACTTTGTTCTCTTCGTACATACAAGTCTCCTGAGATCAATCAACTTGCTTAGGTATCCGACATCGTACGTGTTGTAAGGAACAACTGGGCTAACAAGTTCTTGGTAAGAAGATGAAAAATTGAAATGAAACATAGCTTGTTTGATTAAGAAAATGAAAAAAAATCTGCTCAACTGAACAACAAAAAGGTCAGAAATTTGGAGGAAGAACTCGAAGAACTTAGTGTTCTTTCTAATATGCCCAAGGGCCGACGAAAAACACTCAGGGCTAAGGTTTAACCTGGTACATAGACAATGACCTATATGTTTCTAGATTGTTTGCTTTATATCCTTACAAGTTCATGGTAAAAGGGAAAAGGTAGGAAGCAGGTAACTACATAGAGTAGCCAAGTTACAGAAAGTTAATAGTAATGCATGGAGCTTGACATCCGTGAGACTGAAGACCCACGGTCAATAGTCATTCCCGAATTCCCGAAGGGATATGTGATGTAGTTGGTGTCAGATTAAAGATGGACAATGAATCGATGATGCAAAGAGCATGGTGTCGGACCGGTACAAGATTTGAATTAATTGAACATGTTGAATTCTTCAGACATGCAGCAATTATGATCAGCCGTGTACTTGTGTCAAAGGCGTGCAGAAGGTGGCCGTCGTTCTTCCGCGAGATTTCTCTGATAAAAGTTGTGATCCAATAATCCATCAGTAGTTCCTGGTGCATCCTATGCCCATACCTATCAATTTCATACCCCTATGTGTGTATAGACATAAATAACTAACTGGGTCACAGGTTGTTACATTTCATAGTTACACATTGCCTGTGATGTCTATCTTGCTAGCACGTATGATCAAGTGGTCCATTTCTTCATCCATAACTATGTCATCTCTTGCTATCATCTCGGAAATGTTTGTTGGCAGTATGGTGTCAGCTTTAATATATGCTCGAAGCACGGACTTGTACAAGGGCAAGCTTGTCAAGTTAAACTTTTGAAGAACCTTAATGTACCTGTTTGCATCGTCCGTATTTCCTTGCTCCTCGAAGAACGTTGCGATGGCCTCAACCAGTTTCAGTGGAGGTCTCCAATGGCAGCCCTTCATCAAAGATAAAGCTTTCTTCATGGCATTGACAGCTTTATCCATCTGCCTAGTCTGAACAAATCCCTCCATCAATATTTCCCATGTCTTGTAGTTTGGGCGTCCGCCTTTCTCTAGCATGTGGAGATGAAGCTTCTCAGCCTTTTCAATCCACCCGTTCCTCACATAAGCACCGAGAAGAACATTTGAAACCCGCACATCGTGCTTCCTGCACTCCACTTCCCAGCTTCCAAAAATCCACTCAGCCCGGTCAATGTCGCCGACTTTGATCAAGCATAAAATAGCACTCATGTAGTTTGCACTGGGGATTCTACCTGGGACACATTTACTAGCCTCCCACAGTCTCATAACCCCATCGCTGTCACCCAGAGCTGCATAACATGTCATTACAAAGGAATATCCTAAGCGCTGTGCTGTTGATAATTTTGTTTCGGCCGTCCTAAGGCAAGCCAGGGCTTTACTATTCAGTCCATGCTTCATGAAGATGTTGGCCAATGTACAGTATGTGCTCCAACCAACCTCAATCGTACCATCATTAACCATCTCCTTGAAGACTGATTGTACAGACGTAACATCAGAGACAGAACATGCGTTCATCCAAAGGTTATATGAGAGAGCATTCCTGGGAATGTTGTTGCGTTTCATCAGATCGATTACACTAAACACCTTCTCATACTCACATGTTGCAACATAGAGTTTCATCATTTCATTGAACGAGTGAGGATCGACGGGCAGCCCAATGCTCTGCAGGCTAGCCATAAAGGACTCTGCTTTCTGAACATTTCTTTCAGCGACATAGCAATGGAGCATAGGGAATGAGGCAGCTTCCCTTGAAGCAGAGTTTGGTAATTTGTTGTAATATTCCTCAGCTTGAGAAGTACCGTGCACTTTCGCAATCAAGTCCAGTCTAGCTGCATGATCCAATGGTAATAGTTTAATTTCTTTGCGTGAGTCCATCCATGATAAAATCTGCAGGACAACAGAAGTTTTTTTTTAGGCTGTGTCAATTGTGATTTTCAACTATGGCCTAAATGGGATTAAAACAGTCACAAATTGCCAATCCACGGAAGTGACAGATTCCCAGCTCGAGAGTTTTGATCAAACATTGTGAAGGGTTTGAATTGGCCACTCCTTCCTCTGCAAGCAGAGATTTTAAAGGGTCTGAATTATTTACAGAGTTGGGATTAATCAGTTCTTCCTTCTCAATTAACCTCTCAATGCTTGCTGTCAGTCATCAATAATAACAGGGGAACAAAGGTGAAGTTTTCCTAAGATGCAAAGCGACGACCGAGGAATGGCCTAATTGGGTTCATCTCCATGTTATCAGATTTTTCAGTTCAAATGGCATATGAGTTAGTGTCACCATACAACGCAAGTAGCTGGACTTCCAGTCAATGAGGAGCCTGAGTTCAGAGAAGGGACTAGTGGTTGAAGCCGCTCACCTCGAGGGCGTGGCCGTAGCGGCGCGCGCGGCGGAGCTGGGAGACGGCACGCTGGAGATCCGGCCGCGAGACGCGGCCGCGCTCCTGGGCCCATCTGTCGATGGCGGCGGCCGCCGCGCCCGGCGACCGGAGGCGGAGGAGGCGCCACGAGAGGGGGTCGCCCTCACGCTCGCCGGCGGTGGCCGGGGTGTCGAAGGAGGGGGAGGGGGAGGAGCAGGAGGAGAGGGAGGCGGGCTTAGGGTTCGGGCGCGAGGAGAGCAGGCGGAGGAGGCGGCGCGCGACAGCAGCGGCCATGGCCATCGGGCGGGCTCGGTACCTCTCGTGGACTGCTTTGTGGTGTGTCCGTGGGCAAAATAAAATTTCATGTTTTGACTCTCTACGGGTAGCTTAACGAGATCTCACCCGGTTTAAAAATTTCCGCAGATTGATCATTTTTCTTGTCGTCGGGGTACATAGCCTACCGCTGAGGCCTCTGGCGGTAGACTACTAATCTACGTCATCAACAACTAACGGCTGTCATGACCTTCGTTCGATCCTACCGTTGCAGGGCCTGACGGTACGCTATGAAACCCCACCCTCAGTATCCCTGGCGGTAGGGTCTAGGTAGTTATGAGCCCAGGGCGTCGGTTCGCCCTCCCCATCTCTTCCCCATCCCACCGCAAGAACAGAGGGAGAACCCTCTTGCTCCCTCTCTCATCTCCTCCCCTCCCTCCCCCGATCTCTTTCAATTTTTGACAGTTTCTACGGATCGAGATGGCTCTGAAAAGAAAAAAAATAAGCTCTTCCAATTCTTCCAATTATTTTTAGTTAAATAGGTTTTGATTCGACGCATTATTTGCTTCAAATCAATCCTATTTGTGTACTAGATTTATTTATTTTATCATAGGTTTGTTTAGATCGATTCTAGATGTTGTATGGGGTTGAATATGAACCCTAGTGACTCGTTGGAATTATTGAATGTAGTGTGACCCTAATTCATGAAAAAAAGGTGATATGATGCATGTTGGAGGAATTAACTCCTAGGTTTGTTTTGATATGATGCATATTGGTTATATGACTGAATCATATGCATATAGTGGATGTTGGAGAAATTATGCTTATACTATTCTTTTACAAATATTGAATAAATAAATGAATCATGTTTAAAAAAATAACATAATGTATTATGCAAAATGAATGAATGTATTATGCAAAATGAATGAATGAATTATGCTTATGCAAAATGAATGAATTATGCTTATGCAAAATGAATGAATGAAGTATGCTTATGCTATTTTTTTACAAATGTTTAAAATAATTCATTTGCATCGATCATCTATATTAGTTGAATATGATATGAATGTTTGCTGAATATGTGAGAATTGATGAAAATGATATGATGCATGCTCGTTTTATATAGCATGTTCATTTGCATTTGTTTAGGAGGCCCCCTCTTGCGGATAACATCGGTACTAAGTTCACCGTGCATGTTTCATAGAGAATGGCGTGGTAATTACTATGATCTAGTTGTTCAGCCAAACTTTTTGATTCGCTAAAATAAGTTACTAATTATTTACGTCTACATTTTGACAAATGCTCTCGCCCACTGTGGATGAGGGGTCATAAGAAGGCCGTTGAGATGCACTACGGCAAGCGCTATGTGTCGTACTTCAGGAGAGCCCGGCTATTGGGTTTCGTGTTGCAATTCAAGCGTTTGACGTAGACGCTCGTCCACTCAGCTCTCACAGCCCTGGTGGACCGGTGGCAACCCGAGACACACATTTTCCATCTCCCATGTGGTGAGATGATAGTGACCCTCGAGGACTGGGGGATGATCACGGGCCTACCGATCGAGGGTCATGCTCTCACTAGGCGAGTGTAGTGGAAGAACTGGCATGAGAGGGCTATCTCCCTCATCGACGACTGCCCCCCCCCTCCTGCCCACGCCAAGGGTAAACGGACATCTGGTGTACCGTTGTACTGACTCCTGAAGAACCGAAGCAAATGCCTAAAAGGTGTTGATGGTCGAATAGAGTGGTACGCGAGGGCCTACCTGTGGTATCTTCTCACGGAGGTCGTGTTTCCAAACTGCTTAGGGGACACTACCCTATGGATGTATCTCGACTTCCTAAAGACTTGGATGCAGGGTACAACTAAAGTCTACCGGCCTCGCCTACTTATATCATTCGGTAGGAGAAATATCACACTGTTCTTTTATAGACGTATGTATGATGCTTTAAATTGTCTCCATCTTATCATCAATTGGTGTTTGTATAGTTGGACGACGCAAGGCAGAGGACGAAAACAACGTCCGATATGTGCGGATTTGTCTGGCCCTCTCTATTTAGATGTGGGAGTGAATTCCGGTGGGCGTCCTAAGAAAATGGAATGGCTTGCATGGATGGATTATGGCAAATAATGGGATATGGTGAAGGTGTACACGGGCAAAGCTAGTACGTTGTACAAGGTCTTCATCAATGAGCATGACCCTTTTACAGCCTACCAGGTATATAACTAGCTTACAAATCTTTTTGACGCCACTTTCATGGAAGCTTACTAATATTTTTGTACTAGGTTAATTGGTGGTCGTATCATGGACGATAGTGGGGGTTCGAGCTGAACGTGATGTGCGAGCGGGATAGGCATACCTCGCGGTGCATGGTGCCCATGATTTGTGTGTATGCCATCGAATATCACTTGCCACAATGCGTGTCCGCGCAATTTGTTAAGTTGCAACATACCCCACCGGCAATGCCCAACGACAGTTGTGGCTCCGACTTGCACTGGTGAGTACATTGTTCTCTATTGTTGTGTTTTCGTTTTATTTGACGTTCTTATGATGTTTTACATTGTTTCTTCTGTCTTGTAAGAAGATCAGACAGTGTTGTCTGTCGATCACAGTCTGGAGAGAGGAGCATAAAGAATACGTGAAGGAGTGGAACGAGAGGAGGTATCGCCAAGATGGCAAGAGGAGAGTGCTTGACTGGGATGAGTATGTGCAACACATGCAGTGGCGGCATAACGATGGAGTGAAGCACCATCTGCACCGGCGGTTGGATGAAATCTATTTTAGTCAGTGTGACTCACTTATTCGTTTGCAGGCTTCGGAGCCGAACAAAAACATCTATACTATTGTTGCCAAAAATATTATGAAGGTTATAATGTGTGAGACATACAATTCTGTGCAAAAAAAAGGCACTCGGAGCACACCCTACCGCCAAGGTCCTTGGTGGTAGGATGTGTAACCCTAACATTTTTAGCAAATTCAGGTTACAGTGCTTTTCATAGCACCACCAGCCACCATACAGTTGTAGGCCTCGACGGTAGGTTCTTACATCCTATCGGCACAAGTCCTGGCGGTAGGGGCCTATGCCATGTCATCCTTGGGCCGTTAGGTGACGGTTGCTGCCGTTCAACCTACCGCCAGGGACACTAGCGGTAAGCTCCGCACTGCTATCACCAGCCCCCACGACGGTAGGAAAAGGATCAAATCTCAAAAAAGTTTAAACCAGGGTCAGATCTCGCTAAATTTTACTCAAAGGGTCAAAACATGAAATTTGGTTGTGTCTGTGACCTCAATCCATTTGGACGATGGTTTTACATAAAAAAGTTGGCATACTACTTCTAAACAATTCCTCGGGCATGAAACACATTTTGGGTCACTTGTGTAAAGTACTCCCCACCTTTGATCTAAACGCTCTTATATTTCTTCACGGAGGGAATACATATCATGAACCGAACTTTATGTCCCAACAATTAGTTTCAATGTGTACATATTTTTTTACTTGATCCAGTAAGGATGTTGTTGATGATAATTAACTCATTCTCATGCAAGACTTGAATTTGGTATCTACTTCTGCAAAATATATTCAAGAGATTCACACTGAATCCATTTATTTCTTTCATAACAACTGATAAGTTGGAGAATTCTCGTTGAAATTTATATGCTTTCATGAAAATCTAAGTAGTTTGAGGACGAGGTTCTTGCTTATGTATCATGCTAGTCATTTTGCTTTGCAAAATCGAATATTAGATTGTAGGTAGCTTAACAGTTCATGTGATTCATCTATCATTGGGTTATAGATAGTTGCTCCAAGTATCTTTCAGGACTTATGGCTTTGCATCACTATCAAGGTTATTGATGGTGCAATTTTCCCCGTTGTTGCTTGTGTTTGGCTAAACAAATATTGATGGAGATATATCTTTTTTAGTCTATGTTTATCCCCTTCCACCTAATTCGTCTACATATTCTAACAAACAGTCCTGCCAAAGACAGGCTTAGCTCAAATCATTTTCCATTCAAGATTTAGATACCAAGATTATACCATTTTTCGTGATTCACTTCAATTTATTATATTCATACCTTTTAAAGGTTTTTGTGTTTGCCCTTTCTTAGTTATCTAGCACGTAATTCTTGAAGTCAATGCAATCATGGTGTTCTACTCATGTTATCGATGTGTGCATGATTTCACGTGAAATGTATGTAAACCAAAGTGAATCGACCATTCATGAACTCTGCAGTTTGACTAATTCTATAGGACCAACAGTGCAGATAAGTTTTTGACAGCTGCAAAGCCAATCGCAACAATGAGCTAGGTTTGCAACTGTGTAATGCTTGTGCAATCGTAAGATCCGGAGTGTGGATGCTATGAATGCCATTTATGTGACTATTATGTGAGGCATAACTCACTATATTTTATTATAAATTTTTATTTGACAAACTTCAGCAAGCCACAATTGTCAGAACCATCTTCCCATCTACTACCATGAATTTGCTTGGATGCATAAAAGCAAGTGCTAAGTGTTTACTATTTGATTAATCAATAATTTTGGTGATTAATCAATAGTTCATGTTGTCTTCTATGCCTATGCCTATCAAAATCTTATCCAATGGAGACACATAACAAATAATGCAAAGCGTTGGATTAGACAATTCCAAGGCATATAAGTATAATGGGAAATAAGTTGTTGATCCTTTGGGTAGACAAACCGAGCTCCTTATATAAGACTTTGGTGGTAGACAACGACACAAAATCATTTGTTCTTTGGTAGGTGAATAGCTAATAACCCCTTGTCTATGGGGTTGGTCCTTGGGCAGATCAACTGCTAAGAGAGACTAGTTAATTACCCGTGCGTTGCCACGGGAAAATACTTAGCATCATAGTATTTGTTTTATTTTCAATAACGTGCTAGCAAATATGCCCCCTCATCTCACAACCACATGTCCATTAGATATGGATCATGAAGGCCAGCATACCACAATGACAACACTCATCCGTTTGTTATACTACCAGAGAAGCAAAGGTGTACAAGGATGCTAAACCGTATGTAACAGAACATATATGAAATCATTAAGTTAATTCTTCAAGAAATAAATATTGAAATAACACAAGCCCATCTTTCACACTTCAATCAGAATCATTGACCTAATATTATACATCAGATTTCACTTAGTCTGATCTAGAAGGCAGATTCGAAACTGAACCAAGAAGCATATAAAATATGATTTAAACACATTCTGCAAATATTGGCTTTCACTCCAAAGGATGCTGAAAATCACTATAGTTTCTTACTATTTCTGGTGAAGTTTAGGTTCACAAACTTCATGAAAAAGAAAAAATAACAAATGAACCATCCCTTTATGTAGTGACCTCTTGTAATTAGGGAATTTTTTATTTCTGAAACAAAAGGTCATATGTTTAATCTGTACTTTATCTTACAAAAAAATCAATAACTTGCAATAGAAAACGGTGTCGAGAAAGAGCCAACTTAATGAAATGGCCTTGCCGCATATAATCGATAACCTTAGAGGTATTTGAATTCTAGAATAAAGCTCTTTATTTGCATTTGTAGTCATAACCCAGCTGAAATTTAAACTCTGAGGTGAAAAACATATAAAATATAACAGACAAAACAACAACATAGCACATTCCATTGGTAATCATTGAGGCTTTAAGGTTGACTAATCATGAACCAACACTCGTACAATAGTCCTACTCGGTAAATAAAATCAAAGTCAGAGGCAATCAAAATGCAGAGGCATGTTAATTAACAACTTAGGAAGCATCTTGAAGTAGAGGAAATATCATGAGAGCTTGATTAACATGGTTCTCCACAAGTCGAATGTTCTACTATTTTCAACGTTGACATCCAATATGGAATACTTATACAACATAGCAAGCTAGTAAATATGAAATACACGCTGGGCAACTAAAAGAGTTACTACTCAAGCTGAAAAACAAACAATAATTGGAATAGGAGATTTCAGAATCCACCCCATTCGTTAATAAGACTGTACTAATAAGTATGTAGTATCTATGTTAGATAATAGATCAAAATTTCTTCAATTGGTATACGTTGTTAGCTAGCGTACTATCCGGCAGCTTAACTTAGCACACCAGATGCTTTTTTCTGTTTTTTGTTCCATTATAATTGATAGTGGAACCTGATCCTTTTCAAGATCGTATGGACGAAAAAATCACTATGAATCTGGATAAAATAGTGAAATCATTGGGTAGCTAGTCTCCTCTTTGGATACTATCTTTTGGTTTCCTAAAGATCTCACTGATTGTTAGAGTCTAGAAGTGATTGCTTGTTTGAGTAGTATAACAATCCTATTTTTGCTTACTCAGCTGCTAGCTATCATCTTATACAAATGCATGTCGATCAAAGGTTGCATCATGAGTTGAAGAAATATTGATTAAAGGAATCCTCTAAGTATCTAGCATGACCCTATTCGTAAGAGGGGCAGATGGTTCACTTATATATTTTCTCATACATGTAAGGATACCTTCAGGTAACAGTAGGGATTTCTTCATAAATTGGTAGACATTTCAGGTAACAAGTACATGTTTCAGTACATTATGTCGAGGAACTTCAAATAAAAAGGAAAAGAGTTATTTATAACAGCGGGGATTTGTTTTTCAGTTCATATAGAAAGTTATAAATCCAACAATATTCTCAATGAAACGTGTTTATCATGGTTTTAAACAACCTTCTGCCATCAAACCCACTGCATATATCGGTATATCCTTGTCGAACAACAATATGCTAAAGAATCATTTCTTCTCCAGTTCATCTAAGAAATCATTTGATCTCCTTTGAAGTAGCAATGTACACCAAAGTAATCTCACAACACAATTAGTAAGTCATGGCGCTGAATGAATCACGACCGTTAAAGATTTTTTCAAGATTAGATAGGCAAAATCCGAAAAAGAAAGAACCGCACAACCTACTAAAACTTCTTGGGTGCGAGAGCAGTTCATTTGGCAGCGATGAGACGATCAAAATCGACCCACCTGTGCGTGTCGTACACCCTTTGCTCCATGCACGTGCCCTTTCCACTGCCTGATCATCATCTAAGAACTGCAAATAGATAATGGTTAGAATTTTTTTACGCCCCCTTAATTTGGGCCTATTACTATCAGAATAGCAATTGTACGCATTGCACAGTACTATACAAAAATTGAGACATGGGGAGTTAAGCTATAACCAAGATTACTTATTGAGGATTCTTACTTCTTGCCCTGGAGACCTCCGGCGGACACCAAACAAATTTGTCTCTGGCTCTACTTCACCACTTCTATATAGGTCTATAACCAGGATCACACGTTGAGAATTATCAAGTCTTGTCGTGGAGACCAATAGTCAAAGAAGAGTGTGGCGTTGTCCTATTCATGTGGGGACTCAAGTCTTGTCGTGGAGACCAATAGTCAAAGAAGAATTTGGGGTCGTCCTATTCATGTAGGGAGGACGCGGCCGGCACCGCGATGGCGGAGATAGGGGCACTTCTCCGGATCAAGGAACTACGGCCTGTTTCTTTAAAAAGTCCTAAGATTTTTTTAGTTCTAACTAAAAAGTCTCTAGTCCCTATCCGTTTCTTTTCAAGGACTAAACATGGACTAGAGGTCATTAAATGACATGCAAAAAGACCATGTTACCCTAGTAATATACTAGAGGTTATTAAATGACATGCTAAAAGTAGGGGCACTGTTGGAAAAAGTGTCAAAAAAGTCCCAAAAAGTCCCTCCCATAGGGACTTCTTCCTTTAGTCCCAAATACCCCCTTTTAATCCCTAAAAGTCCCTTCTGTTTCTTTCACATGGGACTAAAAGGGACTTACTTTTTTTAGTCCCTACACCAAAAAGTCCCTGGAAAGAAACACCCCCTACAACTCTCAATATAGCGGGGATCCCTGGTCGAGGGCATCATGCACAGAGGACGCCATGGCTGGCCAGCGCCGACTGGGGCATCGGGGAGCGGCGTCGCGAGGGTGGAGGACACATCGGGGCGATTGTGTGGGGGTGGGGGAGGGGATGTGCATTCGAGGGATGCGTGGATCATGCGATGGTTCTAACCGTGACTGTTGCGTGGACGTGCTTGAGATCGAGAAATTGCGTGAGGGGGTCTCATACGTATGTGTGTTGTTTCTTTCCCTTCTTCTATGGAACCTGGACTGCGCGAGGTGGGGCCTTGGGGAGTAGTGATCTCAGGGTAGCGAGAGGGGATGTGTCGTTGGTGGGAAAGAGGTGGTCGAACCATCACGACGGCAGATTCTCCTTTAATAGTAGAGATTTATCAATCCTTCAAATAAACTATGTATATCTTAGGCTTTTAAAAAGGACTTGTATTGCCCTTATGAACTTTGTACCAAGATCAAGATGATGCACCTAGCCAATGTCGTTCATATTTATATAGTTCATGAAACAAAGTTCAATAGTTGTCATTTCATCCTCAGGCACAATAAGCGCACTAACTAGAGTCAACGTTGCCAAGTTGTTGTACTCAAAGATACTGAAGCATAATAACTAGAGTACTTTTTGACTTAAAAGAGAGAAACTATATTACACATAAACACATACACCGAGCACCCCTATAACTCTCCAAGAACCATCTCATCTAGATCTTCCAAAAGTATGAAGCCCCCTAAACTTCTCAAACTTGTCCCCTTGCTAGCAACAACAAAGATCTACGAGAATATAAGCACATAACCACCATCTTCGCCGAGAAAACAACTTCTCATAAAAAAATAGAATAATTCACTCCACTCAAAATCTTTGTCCACTAAGCACTAATGAAGCAAAATGGAATATTCTCGGCTAACATGCAACTTTATTTTAGCCATGTCAACTGAAATATATTTTTATCATATGACTGGGTTACTAGTATTTATAGTTACACATTTTATGTGTCGGCTTTAACATATGGTCAAAGCACAAACTTGTGCAAGGCACACCTATCAAAAGTAAAAAAATGACAACTTTTTTCTTCTGCCTCTTCCTTGCATCGTAATCTGAGCAACCACCAAGATAATCCCCAACTTATAGCACCACGTGAAGTGGTGCGAGCGCCCACCCCTCATAGTGTCGTCTTGCATGTGTTGGCCGCCTTTGCATGCTACCGAGAACCATCCACTAGGGTTGTGTTCAGTTTGAGGATAAGGTGTCATGGGATGGGTTGATTCCGTCCCTGGCAGCCCATCCTCGTGTTCACTTGTGTTTTCATCCGGAACCGGACCGTCCGTATGCAATGAATATTCCTTTAAGATGCTTCATCTATCGATGCCTGGAAAACGTAGGAACCGGCTCGTTATTCATCGATTGAACGCAAAAGAAAAGAAAAAAAAGTCTCACCGCTCACCCTTCACCCCCGAACCCTATCCTCTCCCTCTCCCTCTCGTTCTTCCCTCCCAGCCGTCGCTCTCCCCTCGCATCTGCTCTCCACCGACGAGACGACGGCCAGCGGCAGGGAAACAATCGGACGGCCAACGGCGGGAAGGAACCGGCCGACCTTGCAGCCCCTCCTCCTCCCGTCCGACCTGCAGCAGCTCCTCCCCCAGGCTGACCTGCAGCAGCTCGTCCTCCCAGGCCGACCTGCAGCAGCTCCTCTCCCAGGCCGGTGTGGAGCAGCTCCTCCTCCCAGCCCGACCCGCCGCGCCCACCCCATCTTCCTCGAGCTGCAGCAGCCCCTCCTCCTCCTGAAGGTATGAATCTCGTTGGCCAGCACCATCCCTTCCCCGTGCCACTTTTCTTGTACTAGGAAAAGCTAGGGTTCTTGCTGCTGTTATGTTTGATAGAGTCCATGCATTGTAGATGGTCAAGAGGATGAATAGAAGGAAGAGGATGATTAGGGGTGCTGCTGTTTTTGTGGTTCTTGCTGCAGTGGCGGTAATTGTTCGTGCCGTAATAAGGAAGAGGACAGCTTGCATTTCCTATGACCCTATGCAAGGTAAGCTTTGATGCATGAAGATTTGACATGGTGTCTATATATTATTGTACTATCAGGCTAATCATTTGAACAATTTTTGTAGGATCACAAATCTGACGTGGCCTTCTTGAATACCCCAATTGAGCATTACCGTGGCATGGAGACCATTTTCATGCAAAAAACTGCTACAGGAAAGAATGCAAGGTCTGGTAATGATGACCTTTCCATTGAAATATTAGATGGATATACATGTATTGCCTCGTTTCGGCACCCGCTCCTTCCATGGAAAGAATGACGCTACTCCAACTCGAGCACCTACACTGCAATAACATCATGATCTCTGGCGTGCCTGCAATCAGGAGGACACGACATCAATTGCAGGACGGTGGCATGGGAGGGTGCGATGGGTGCTCGAGGAGGCGTTAAAGGGACATGAGAGAAATAGACATATATATACAGATGGAAAGGAACCGGGTAGGGGAATGGAAGGAGAGAAGACACCCTGCGTGTGGGGAAGAGGTTTTATTAGTGTTTAACTGCAGATATAAATCTGGTGATAGGATCATAGGAAACGAACAGTGCTGCGGTTGTAGAAAATATTATGCTAAAAAACAATCAAAATGAAGTGGACTGTGACGTGGCATAGGAAACGAACGGTGGTGCGGTTGTAGAAAATATTATGCTAAAAAACAATCAAAATGAAGTGGACTGTGACGTGGCATCACCAAATGGCAGCAAAAATCTATAGTGGGTTGCACCTATTTAGGAATAGAGGATATGTTGTCCAAATCTGAGATATATATGAGCACATTAGAGGTAATCTCACCATTCAAATGGAGAGGTGAGTGGAATGAGATTCTTCTCATTTAACCTCCCAAACAAAACACATGGACGGAATCAACCCATGTCATTTTTTATGTCCAACCGAATACAAGAATGGAACCAACCCATGCATCCGGAATGGAACCATGACATTCCATGCCTTTTGATCCTCAAACCGAACACACCCTAGGGGATCCAAGCCGAGATGTCACAAGCTATCATGAGACAAAGTAGGACACATATGTCCTCGAGAAAGTATAAGGTGATACCGAAGGTTACATGCTCCCATGATACGAGATGATGTGGGTCGTTGGATCTGAAATCCAAGGGCCACATGATAAGCTGTTGGACTTGTGTCTAAACATTAGATTTCTAGAGGTCTTTTCTAAAAATTTCCAATAGCCTATCCCCTAACCTTTGGATTTCATATCCAACGGCTCGCGCCATCTGGTATCATGGGAGCATCTAGCCTCCCGTACCACCAGATACTCTCTCTGGGTCCTCTACTCTTCTAGGAGTTTCATGGAATGTGAGACGGTTGCAGGGTTGTCACGCATGGTTATTTCACATATGCTATTAATTTGGCACAAATAGCGTGCAAAACGAGTGTACCGTCAACAGTTCAATATAGCTTTTTTTCTATCCATTAATTTTGTACTTTTATTGGTTTATTTTCTTGATTCTTTTTTCATTCATTTATCTCATTTCCCTTTTTTTATTATATTGCTCTTTAGCCATGAATTTCTTTTCCTATTTTCCTTTTTTACAATCCAAGAATCATAAAAGTATGGAATTAATTTTGTTTGCTTCTCCTTATAAAGTTGTTATATCAGCGTAAAAAAGTTGTTCATGCGGAACTGCCTTTTGCATACATCTTTACAAATGAGAATTATTTGTGAGTTTTTTTTTCCATAACCTATAATAAACGTTCATAATAATAATAATTTCCCTTTTTATAATAACTACTTATTTGTGAGAAAAATGTTCACATATGGCCACAATATCGTTTGTCTCATTGTTGAAAATAAATGTTCCCTTTTGGCTATAAGACGTTGCCATATCATCTATAACAACACATATAGTCACTCATACAACAAGGTTAGATATAAGGTTGTCTATAAGATTAATATGTTTTGTCATTTTCTCTCTATCTCTTTCTTCACATTTATTGCATATGTCTAGGAGCATGCATATAGCTACAAAGACAAAATTGACATGTAAGAAGGCTATAAGCCTGCTATTGTACTTGCTCCGCGGAAGGGAAAAGAACGAACAACCCGGGGAAGGTGTTTCTTGGACAGGAGAGCCAATATGTGTGCCACAAGTGACCCAAAAGGAACAATCAACACGAGACCTCTCTGCCTAACCCTTGCGCTCACTCCATCCGATATGGCATAGCCTAGGAAGCAGCCTCTTCTGTCGTTGTTGATGGTCGTAATTGGAACCAATCTGATCGGATCACCGTTCAATCATAGCCAAGGAATTAACTGGCACACCCTGCATCCTCAAGAAGGCGCGAGGAGTGTGGTGCATGAGACTGCCGAAGCATGAAGGCACAACACTCCGCAAAGAGAATATGCCGAGGGAAATTAACCTATGCGGCGGTGTAGGAGGTTGATGCATGGAGCTGATTTCAACTAGTTCGTGCACATTGAAATTCTAGAGACCCACCCGTAATTCCTGATGTCTCCTATGCCTATGCAACTATGTCCATCAAAATCATAACCTAGTGTGTAGAGTGCGAAGACATAACACAATCGGATTAGACAATTTAAAGACATAGAAGTATAATGGAAAAATAAATTATTGACTATTTCCTAAGACAAGTCTTACTCCTTATATAAGACATGAGTGGTAAGGAGTGACATGAATTCATTGGTCCTTTAGTAGGTGAATAGCTAAGAGCCCCTTGGTTATGACTTATGAGCTTGGTCATGAAGTCATGATAACCGATCCTTTTAAGGGAGCACCTAAGGAATCAACTTAAAAGAAAAACTATAGTTGATTTCTTCTAAACCATTGAATTGCCACCGGCAAGATTTTTTGTCATCCTCCTCTTGAACTCGTGCACTTTCCAATCTCAAACTGGGCTAGTGCTAATATTTATTTCTCTTTTCTCAAATAAATGATTATGATCTTTTTTTCATAGTGACTACTTTTATATATTTTGGTAAACAATTGTTATCTGTTGGTTACAAAATTGTTCTTCTATACTACAAAAATGTTCCATTAATTTGTTTGAAACAAACTGTCGCTCCTGTTTTTCTCAAGGCGGAAGCGCACAAACAAATCCGCACAAAAAGAGAAGACGAATGTGGACGTTGAGCTATTACTTTGTTTTTTCAGGCCGCTACTTTCCAATAGAAGTTTCTGTACAACTTGTTGGGTCGTCCAACCCATCTCCCATCCCCGTTAGAGGCAGAGCCCGCCATCGTCAGCAGTCGATTCCGCTCCGCGCCCTAACTCGCCGCCTCTCCCTTCCATCCTTCCCTATCGCTCCTCCTCGTCGATGGCGACTCCTCCTTCGTGCGCGTGGGTTGTTGAGGTTGACTAGAAGGAGGAAGGGGGCGAGTGATTAACTGCTAACACGTTCGCATGGAGTCACCCACGTGTGCTACCTCGCATCGACTAGGTCTGACTCGCTGGAAACGACCGATTCGGCCCAGAGGTGTCTTAAGAACCGTGTCATGCAGATTCAATAGTACTTGTATGTAACCAAACAACCCAATATAAAAAAGATGCTACATACAAAGAGCTTGGTTGGGATTTTCTGGGCAACCAAACACATCCCTAACGTCAATCATGGGTGGACGCATGCAAGACATTAATATTTTTCAACTGTCACCTGGGGAGAGGGGAGCTTCCCCACATAAATACAAGCCATTGTTAAGTGCAAATATCTCTATCATGCAAGTCAGGGTAAAAGTAAGCATGTCATCTCCGTCCCGTAGTCATCTAGCCAAGATAGCTCTTTCTTCAGATAGTAAGCGTGATATTTGGTAGACTGACTCTTCGCGACTAGGCATTGCACTGATAAATTTTAGTATATGAATTAAGATGCAATACACTAGCGACAATTCCGTGAAATATTATGCCTTGCCATTTAGCTTATTTGTGTCTTGGAGCTCGACGTCTATGTTGCTCCTTGCAAACGACAACGTGATCACCTACCTGCTTTCTATCACCCTTGTGTGCGAATGACCCCAATTGTATCCCTGTTCCATCATAGTAAAGGAAGTAACTAGCACATCATGCATCCTCAAGAAGGTGCGAGGAGTGTGGTGCATGAGATTATCAGAGCATGAAGATCCAATGCTCTGTGAAGAGAATATACCGAGGGAAATTAGCTGATGTGGCGGCGTAGGAGGTGGATGCATGAAGCTGATTGCAACCAGTTGGTGCAAGTTGAAATTCTAGTAACCCATTCGTAATTCCTGATGTCTCCTATGCCTATGCAACTATGCTTATCAAAATTATAACCTTAGCGTGCAGAGTACGGAGACATAACACAATTGGATTGGAGAACAAAGATATAGAAGTATAATGGGAAAGAATTTACTGATCATTTTCTTAGATAAGTCTAGCTCTTTATATAAGACATGCATGTGTGTTAAGGCATTGGCATGAATTCGTTGGTCCTTTGGTAGGTGAATAGCTAAGAGCCCCTTTCGTCATGAGCTTGGTCCATGTAATCATGATAAGCGATTCTTTTAAGGAAGCACCTAAAGTTTTTTTTTTTTGACATGAGCACCTAATGAGTTGGCTGTAAAGAAAAGTTTCAGTTGACTTCTAAACTCGTGAATTGCCCCCGGCAAGATTTCTTGCCGTCCTCTTCCCAAAATCAGCACTTTCCAATCTCAAACTCGGCTAGCTCTAACATTTGTTTCTCTTTGCTCAAATATAATGTTAGTGATTTATTTTTATTTTCACAGTGACTATTTGTATTCTGGTAAAAAATTGGTAGCTGCTGGTTACAAAATTGATCGACTACTACAAAACGTTCAATCAATTTGATTGAAACAAATTTTTCGCTCCATTTTTTCTCAAGGCGCAAGGGCACAAACAAATCGGCAGAAAAAGAGAAGACGAACGTGGACGTTGAGCTATATTTCCTTTGTTTTTTTCAGGCCACTACTCCTCAAAAGAAGTTTCTGTACAGCTTGTTGGCCGTCCGGCCCATCTCCGGCCCGTTAGAGGCACAGCCCGCCATCATCAGCAGCACAAGATTCCTCTCCGCGCCCTAACTTCGCCGCCTCTCCCTTCCCTCCCCCCCCCAGCGCCGCTCCTCCTCGCCGGCGGCGACTCCTCCCCGGTCTATCTCGTTCGGCGGCAGATGGTGACCATGGGTACGAAGGAGCAGGAGGACGAGGCGCCCGAGGAGCGCGTGCCGCACCTGCCGTGGATGCGGCACCCTGTCGACATCGACTCCTTCTCCGCCTGCCCCGTCGCGAGCCTCCCCCGCCTCGACCCCAGGTAGTACCATACCATACTCCATGCCTGTGCTGTGCATTATTTTGCGTTCAGCAAATGGCCTGCTGAATCTCTAACAATGGTTGGCGCTGTTGCGCCTCACTGAATAGCTTCTTGTGCTCCGAGAGTTCAGGCAGGCTGTAACTGCACCCACCAGCAGCAGAAGTTCTCCCCTTAGCATTGACTGCATCGGTTTTGTTCGATGTCATGTGCACCAGTAGTAGTTTCACTTGCTTTACATGTCCGATTTGGTCTACTTTGTTTAGCTGCATATTAACTTTGTGCCCTTTTAACTCTGCAAACGTCTTAGAAAAAAAAAACTAGCATGTAACTGAGGGCTATGTGCAGATTGGCAGAAGCATTGCAGCGGATGGGAATCGAATCGTTTTTCCCGGTCCAGGTATCAGCATGGCTGGAGACAATTGGTCCTGGTGCTTTTCAGAGGGATATCTGTATTAACTCCCCGACTGGGTCCGGCAAAACCCTTGCTTACGCCTTGCCTATTGTGCAAATGCTCTCCACTCGGAAAGTAAGGTGCCTGCGTGCTTTGGTTGTGCTACCTACAAGGGATTTAGCATTGCAGGTTTGTTAATTTTTTTTTACCTTCTAGAAACTTGTGTATGCTAGTCTAGACTGTCAATAGTTATTCCGTACTGTCAATAGCTATTTGAGCAATTTACCCATAGAAACTCATGTATGCTCCACATTGTCAATAGCTATTTCAGCAATTTATCCATTTAATATTATTCAGTTCATCATGACAGATGGAAGTGTCTTCTTTTTATTTATTCGATTTCAGGTTAAAGAGGTTTTTGATGCTATTGCTCCTGTGGTGGGCTTGACAGTAGCATCAGCAGTTGGTCAATCGTCCATCGCGGATGAAATCTCAGATCTGATCAAGAAGTCCAAACAAGAGCTTTACCCATCTCTTGATGATGAATATGTCGAAATGGAACCACAGACTAAAGTTGATATATTGGTGGCAACTCCTGGAAGATTGATGGATCATATCAACATGACAAAAGGTTTTAGTCTGGAGCATCTTCAATACTTGGTACGCTTATTTGCAACAATCTCTGCCTCCTCTTTGTGCACACCATTCTCCATACAATGGATGGCCAAGTTCATATATGATGTGTTGATAGGTCCTGTACTCCTGTTATACATATTTGAGGTATTTGAGGTAGTATTGTTTGCGTGTGCATAGTGCCGCAGTAACATGTAATGTCAAACATTATGCTGGCAATTGGTTTGGACAAGTGCATAAGATTTACTTTAGCTGGCCTGTGTCCAAATAGCAGCAATACGTTATTATCTTGGGGCATTTTGGGTGACTAAAATTATATTCTAGATTCATCCCTTCCTTTAGACTCTTGCTATGGATATCATTCAAAGCCATGTGGGTGTTGCCTCTAGTTCCACAAGTTTGGTACGCCCTACTTATGCTCTTTCCAAAGAACTATCAGTTAACACGCCAGCTGTTTGTACAATTCTTCCAAAGAACTATACTTTTGCATCTTATTAGCATCGCGTACTTCCTTCTGAAACTTGCGATTTCAGGTTGTTGATGAGACAGATAGGATGTTGAGAGAGGCATATCAGTCCTGGTTGCCAACAGTTATCCAGTTTACTCGCCCGACTAAGCAAGATCTTTTCCGGCATGACACTACCGGACGAACTCTACTTCATCCATTGACTACCATTAGAAGATCGTAAGCCTTGCCCTGCCAATTAATTGCTCATATTATTCTTGCCCTCTTTTATCACACTATATTTCAGTCGAGGACTTATATCTATGCTATGGCATTTAGGGGTGTCGAGCGAGGGTTTAAAGGTAAATGCTATCCAAGACTGGCAAAGATAGTCTGCTCTGCTACATTGACTCAAGATCCCAGCAAACTTTCTCAACTTGAGTTGCATCATCCTTTGCTGTTGAATAGTGGGAAGAAGCGTTACAGAATTCCTGAAAAGCTGGAGTCCTACAAGCTGGTTTGTCAGCTTTACTGATTGTTACTTTTATGAAAGCTGATGCCTGAAATACGCAATGAGTGTAAAAGGCTTGAACTGCCCCATGCGTTCTCATTCTCCTTGCTGTTATTGCAGATCTGTACATCAAACATTAAGCCACTGTGTCTTATTGTTCTCCTCCAAGAGCTGCGTGGGGAGAAGTGCTTGGTTTTTACTAAATCTGTAGATGATAGTCACAGACTAAGCACTTTACTGGGATTTTTTGAAGACTTGCCCTTTAAGTTTAGTGAATTTTCAAGTTTGCAGCGTGAATCTACTCGAAGGTAATTACTCATGTTTGTTTCCTGTTGTAAATCAGAGTTCATTGTCTTGAGTTGATTGCAGGCAGTCACAAAAATAAGTAACTACAAATAACCATCTCTGACTGAATATGCCTTATACAACTTCCATGGATTATATTGTTGTTTAGAGCATGTGGGTGCAAACTTAAGAAATCGGCAATACTCATTAATTTAGCTTCTGTTGATGGTGGAATTGAATTGAGATACTGATATGTTGAATTTATCTCACCTTGTGATATCTATAAAACTCTACTGCAGGAAGACATTGGCAGCCTTCAAGGAAGGGGAAATAGATGTCCTAATCGGCTCAGATATAATGGCTCGAGGAATACATATCAATGGTTTAAGATATGTTATCAACTATGAGATGCCGCAGTATGTGAAAACATACATCCACCGAGCAGGCCGGACTGCCAGGGCAGGCGAATCTGGTTCTTGCTTCACGTTTTTAAGGAAAAATGAGGTATTGCACTGTTTAAGGATAATAATAGTTAGCATTTTGGTACAATGCATACTGTGCTAGATTATTAATGCACCATGACAATGTACAACTGTACATGTGATGACTAAAAAATATGCAGACCAACAACTGACCTCATTCCTGTATTCTCGGCTAATTAGATTTCTGGGAAACAATCAAATTGAGTATTCCGATTATATATAATTTGCGGTAGGTAAATGTTGTATAGTATTTTCTTGTAGAGAACTATTGGCACTTTCTGATTTGGTTAGGACTTACGAACGCATTAGATGAATCACCTTGATATTTGATTTAGAGTTAAAACAGATGTATCTGCTACCAGATGTATAAATTAATCTCAGCATATTCTTCTCTTGTTACTTGAGTTGCTGAGTCAAATGTCATGTAGGTTAAAAGATTTGACAAGTTGCTGAAGAAGGCAGATGGTTCTAGCTGCATCCTACGCTCACTACCCGAGGAATCAATAGAAAGCCTTCGCCCAGTTTTTGAGACCGGTGAGATAACACTCCTGTTTAAACCAGATTATATGTTGCCCTGCCATCGCCCACGCCTTCGATGTTCTTCATTGATTCTAATCTTGTTTCGGTTTCCTTTTTTCCTTGCTTGGCTGTTAAAAGCTCTGGAGAAACTGAAAGATAAACTGAAAGGGTCTGCGGAACCAGAAGCATCAAAGAAATCTAACAACTCAGGAGATAAAGCGCCGGGAGCTTTGAAAAGAAAGAGAGGCAAGCAAACGTGAAGTGTAATCGATCAGTCGGTATTCTGAATTGTTTTTCATAAACGTCTTAAATCCCCTTCTGGTACATATATTTGGGGAGCCCTACTATCTGAAGATGCGGCATGTTTTTTTTTTTCCTGTTTGCTTTTTCTATATGTAGCACCTCTGTTACCGCTACTGATCGACACAGCGCAATTCAATTGTGGATCGTGTGCTTTAGTAGTTTTGGCTGATCTAGTCTGAACAATTGTTGGTTAATCTGAAAATTATAGGTGCATGTGAAATTAAATTTTTGTGCCTTTCCAACTGAGCCCCACCTGCATTCCTGCAGAATTTATTTGGTCCCCCTTGTTCAAATGCCACAAGTCGAAGTTGCTTCTCCTTGTTCATCAGAGTTGTCACTAGTATTTTTTTTTTAGTTAACAAGCACGGCCAAAGATGCCCTAATATCTTCACCAGATCATGTAATTTACGCATCAAACATCGCGGCTTAATATCTTGCCACCACCTGCATCCCAGCCATTGGCGCCTAAGCATTTCACGCATGGCTTTACAGTAAACGCACTATAACTAAGGTTATCTGACTGGCTGTCCAAAAAGCGCCTGAAACAGCATATGCTCTCCTGGCTCCCACATGATAGATAGATTATCTTCCAATTTGTTGACCAACTTTGCATTTGTACCTTCTATGAAAAACAACTTTGCATTTGTACCGTTCGTTGTCTACTCAAAACTTTGATATATTTTTAGGTTCGAAAAAGAAACTTTGATGTTTTGGACTCGTGATGAATTTGATTCCTCTTTAGCTTTGTGCAACAAGAGGAACGGCAGCTCCGCAATAATTTTTGATATAAACAAGACTTAGAGACTAGAGCAGCTTGATCATATCCCAAAAGGGTGAAAGAGATATTAGAAGAAAAGCTATTGCATATATAAATAACAAGAACAAGAAAAAGGTAGGGCTAAAGGTTGCATGATTGCACATCATTTCTTCTTCTTATGAACAGACATAAAGGCCAAGAGAAAAAGGGTGTAGAGCTGGCTGGCTATTCTACCCCCAGAACTCAACCTTCTGAAAGAACTGTCCCTCCCTGGCTGAAACAACAACCGTCCACTTCACTGTCTACCGTCGTCCCCAATGGTCCGGGAGCCATCGACGCTCACACCGCTGTTCACCAACCGAGGGGATGCAGGGCTGCCGCCTTCGTGTAGGGGTCCTCCGGCATTACCAGCAGGGCGGGTGGCGGAGCGGAGCGACGATGAGGTCGCGGAGGAGATGACGGAGGCAAGGGAGATCGGCATCAGGCAGAGCCCCTTGCCCTGCAGGTACTGCATGGCAGTGCCCATGTCCTCCTCCATCAGCCTCGCCACCTGTTGCTCTGTCGCCCGCAAGGTGCTGCCACCATTGTTGTCCTCGCCATTGCCGTCGCCGCTACTGCTGGTCCCGTTTCCATTTCCGCTGCTCTGCAAGATGGACTCAGATTTTAGTACAGTACAGTGGGAATTGAGCAGACGACTCTTATAGAAAAGCTGATGATTTCTTCAACATCAACAAAAAGAGAGTTAATGGGGGTATTTTGTCGAATTCGAGACGGTGGTTGACCTTGTAGTAGCTGGGGTATGTTCTGGGGCTGGCAATTGTCCTTAGTGGGCAGTAGCTCCTACAGCCTAACTGCTTGATTGGTAGTTTGGTACATGGTGGTCGCTTTTCAGGCGTGTTTTCCTTTTTCCCTCCAGTTCTTAAACCAGCAAGATTCTTCTGAACCTTTTTTTGTTGTGCTGGCATCCACTACTGCTTGATCTGTTCCTTAAGTAACAATCCTTTTGATTTCAATGTGGTGCAATTTTTATAGGCATACTATTAATTTAGTTGCATAGCTCTTTACTGTGACTTTTAGTCCTCCGAATGCCGAATTCAGATTTTTTATAGGTTTTATATACCTATATTCTACCATGTGGACTTGAAGAGGGATCCACCCTAGACAAAAATAATCATCCTTTTCATATACAACCAAAAGTTAAGTGAGTCAGAATCAGCACACCAACTTGAAAATGACAGGATTATGAGTATCTATTCGTACCGGACCAATGGTCAAAAGGCTAACATTCCATATACACTTTGTGATCTAACAAACGTAATTAGCGGATTTTAGGGATAAGAACAAGTTGGCCCATGCAAGCAAGCTAAGTGTTTGGCTCTAGGCTAATAGTAGTAGTAAGTATGTACAAGTCGTTGTCAGTGATGTAGGATTCCTCCAGAAAGCAATCACGTATAAGCTTGTCAAAATGGAAGATCATATAACACAGGTACCTCTGATGACAATCCGGCAGCCAGAGGGCCAACTGCGGCAGCTCCGCCTAATCTGCTCATGCTGAGAACCTGCAAAAATTGGGACATCTGATGATCAGGGACCATGAGTTCCATCAAGGAGCAAACTGACTAGCAACATTCAGAAGCTCAGGTACTAGTAGTAACCTAGGCTAGGTGTAGAAAAGCCGAATTATGTACCTTGACTTGAAGCTGGAGGAACTTGACATAATCAATGATCTCGTCAAGCATCGATGCCTTGTCGGTCTGCAACAAAATTCCATCTTGTTATTCCAGTTACAGTGACCTATATATGTCCGGTCTAGTTCCCATTGTGGCGGCTTCGTCATCTAGGACATGACAACTGATATAAGGTTTTATTCCAGAAAGCCAAGCAATCGACATTCGTTATCGCTCTAGATACTGTGAACAGCGAACAAAAGTTGTGCAAAAAAAAGATATCGCATGTGCCATTGGAAGCTCCGGGAGTATCAACCGTGGCACGATGCGGTGGGGAGGGTGTCGCCCCTCCGGTCCATGGAGAATCCAAGAAGGTTGAGCACTAGACAACGCCCTTGTATGTGCCGCTCTTGTGTTTCGAAACCGTCAAAGAGTCCAAGAAAGCGGCATGACTCAAAGTCCAAAACTCCAAACATGTTTATGTTGTTTGGAACACCCCATACATCTGTCATTCACCTCGTGATGCGCCATATTATAGTTCTAGGAACCTAGTGTTTAGTGGAATGATCATGAAGCCCCTAATTTAATCTTCACCCTCCCTCGATTTGGCGTCGCCATTTATCTATAATTGCCCTAATTGGTACAAGCTTTGGCCTTTGCCGAAAGCGATGATGGGGATAACAATTCTCATTCTCCTTGGCACCGTGTCTGATCTCTCTTTTCCCTACTGCCGCTGCCTTACCAGTTGGTTACTACCACCAATAATCAGAGGTGACTAAATTACTAAGCCAAATCCTCCAACCGAGAACCGACATGTCAACCCTATCCCCTGGATTACTCAAGAGTAATCAACCACACAACTCCAACTACCATCCATGCTTTCCAGTTCCATCACGCACTTGCTGTTTTACAATCGCTGATGCTACTATATATACAAAGATGGCATGGCATCAGTACACGTTATATACTACTGTATGATAGTATGATAAATCAGCTTTACCCCGCAGCAACCAATAATGCAGGAAACACGGATGCACGCATTTCTCACCAGGATTCAGGGAAGGGAAAGCCTCCTGCTTTGCTTTGCTTTGCTTTGCTCAAAGAGGGTGGAAAGATGTAGACGAGGGAAGAAAAAGGCGAAAGCGGGAGGAGGAAAGGCGGGGCGTTTTCAGCTCACCTTGTTTGCGCTCGGGACCAGCTCCTGCAACGCCTTCATCCTCTCCGCTATCCTCTCCCTCCGCAGCTGCAAAGAGTGTGAGGAGAATTAGACCTCGTTTCCAGGCTCATCTTGCTTGCTGGTGCCGGCATTTTGATTTTTGAGCCGGGATGCCGGTGATTTTCGGCGGTGGAGCTGTGGAAGGTTGGTGCTGGAACAGTGGCGGATTGCGGAATGTGTGCAGTGGAGTTGCGAGAATGTGACGGGTCCGGTGATTGTGGAGCGCGAGTCGAGGAGCAGGAAGTCAAGAACAGTGCAAGATGCAGGAGGACATAATCATAATGATTGGGGGGGGGGGGGGGGGGGGAGGTAAGGGAAAGGTGGCGGCGAGGGTCGCGTACACGCTCGGCGATGCTGTGCGGGTCGGTGGCCTGCCCCCTCCTCGCCCGCTGCCGCTGCCGCGGCGGCGCCGCCGCTGCCCCTCCGCCCTGCGCTGCTGGAGGTGGCATTGAGCCGGCCTTGGATGCACGGGGGGAAAGAAGGCAGATTTCTGTTAGTACGGTGCGACTGATGAAACACGGAAGCTGGAGGCGGCGGCGGTTCTTGGCTCACCTGCCCGAAAGGCGGCTGCGCGGCGGCATGCAGTCCGGCGGCCCCGAACCCGTCGAACAGCGCCTGGGTAGCCCCCTGCAGGTCCTCCCGCGACCGGTCAGTGAACAGAGGCAGCGGCAGCGGCAGGAAGCCGCCGGCGTCGAGGCCGAGGCGGGGGAGCAAGGCCGGCGGCGGCTTGTCGTCCCCTCCGCCGCCGCTGATCTGGTTGTGGCGGAGGCGGGAGGCGAGGAGGGCGGACTCGTCGAACGCGGGGTCGGCGTCGGGCGGGGGCGCGCCGGCCGCGTGGAGCTCCCAGGGGGGCCTGACGGAGCCGAGCTCGGCCCAGGCCGTCGGCAGCGCGGACAGCATCTGCTCGAAGAAGTCGTCCTGCCCCTGCCCCTGCCCCTGCCCGCCGCCGTGCATTTCGCGGCCGGTGGGCTGCATGGGCTGGCTGCCTGCTCGGCTCTCGGCTTGCTCGGGGAGGAGGAGGGCGCGACGCTAAAGCCGGCGAGGAAAGGTGGTGGTGGTGGTGGTGGCGGCCTGGGCTGGGTTGACGATTGCAGAGAGCGAGGCGACAAAGTTTATAAGCTCGCAGAGAGAGGGACAGCTCCGACGACTGTCGTCACGGTTATGGCGACAGGATATTTCTTTTCACAGTGAAACCACGTCATGCTTCTTCCTTATTTTACTGTGAAATCAACAGAATAGTTTGCCTCTGCATGTACCAGGTGTTCGACAGTATGTTTCCAATTCTATGAATCTCCACGGTTTTTACCAGACATATAAATTGCAATGCACCGGTTCTGCTACCTATGGCATTATCCATTATCCCCTGCTCCTTTGATTCACGGGACGGGAAAAACTACAAGAATGCAGTGACGAGCCCACTTAAGATTTTGTTTCCACCCAGGGCTCGCTTGATTCAAAAGATTTCCATATGAACTTTGGAGGGTTGGAATCCTTAGATTTTTTTTTCATGTTGATTGTTTGATTCACATGATTGAATCCTGTACGATTTTTTTCGTAAGGAGTCATTTGTACTACATTTCATAGGAAATTTAGCATCCACTCAAACTTTTTTTGGAAGAGTTCTTTGTTTTTCTCTATAATGCTATCAAACAAATCAAAATCATGTAGGATTGAGATGATAATGACATTCTAATCCTATATTTTTCCTATTCTCGCGTTTTTAGGGTCGTGTGAATCAAAGAGGCCCGAAAGTGTGTTTGATTGCATCATAGGAAAAAACGAATCTATTCGAATGAGGTTGGAGTGGTTGCTTTTTTCCCCTTTGAAATGCAGTACAATAGTTTCCTTAGGAAAAAGGTATGTGTATGGCACATCCAGATGTGCCATAGTTATTGCAGATCCGAGCTATCCAATCAAACATACAAAGAAAAAAAATACCCACACGAATCTCAGCATAAAAGCAGTGACATATGACTTAGATGTGCAATACTTAAGGCACATCTAGATGTGCTTTAGCAAAACCGTAGGAAAATATCTTATGATTCAATCCTATGAGGCAATCAAAGTAACAAAAAGATTCTAAGAATTCTAACCCTCCACTATTCTTTCCTACTTATAAGGGCCTCTTTGATTCACATGATTCTCAAAACACAATAATAGGACAATATGATTGTAATGTCATGTCCTCTTGAATCGTATAGGATTAGATACCCATGAGAATTCAGATGAAAGAGTGTTTTGGTACATAGAATAAAGAAGGCTATTCTACCAAGAGGTTTGAGTGAATGAAAAATTTCCTCCAAAACATAGTACAAATGAATCCCAAGGAGAAGTTCCTAAGGATTATAATCATGTGAATCAAACAACCAACATGGGAAAAACTCATAAGGGTCCAAATCCTCCAAAATTCCTTTGAATAAGTGGAGGCTAAATGTTGGAGTTGGTGCGAATTCACATGTGCGACTAACACCTTCATCAATACACAAATATATCTCTACCCACATGTGGGACTAGCAACCTTCCAGAAGACATAAATAAATAAATATACTTTTACATACATGTGGGACCTAATATAAATAAAAAAATTATACTATCATTTTCATGTGAGACGAACACTTATGAAACGTTCGGATCACAGCAGGACCCAAAATCAGTGAGTAATAGCATACAAAACTCGTCGGAATAGGACAAAACTGCATGTTTTAACGAGTTCCACGTAACAGGACCCCAGGGTTTCCGAAACATTAGGATCGCAGCGGGACCCGAAATCAGTGAGTAATATTATACAAAACTGGCCATAATAGGCCAAAACTGCGATTTTGGACGAGTTCCCCGTAACCGGACCACGGGGTTCCCGAAACATTCGGATCACAGCGGGACCCAAAACCAGTGACTAATAGCATACAAAACTGGTCGGAATAGGCCAAAACTGCGAGTTTTCACGAGATCCACGTAACAGGACCCTGGGGTTCCCGAAAGTTCCAATCGTAGCTGGACCCAAAATCAGTGAACAATAGCATACAAAATTGGCCAGAATAGTCCAAACCTGCGAGTTTTGATGAGTTCCCCGTAACAGGACCCCAGGGTTCCCGAAACATTCGGATCACAACGGGAACCAAAATGAGTGAGTAATAGCATAGAAAACTGCCCGCAAAAGGCCAAAACTACGAGTTTTCATGATTTCCCCTTAACCGGACCCCCGGGTTCCCAAAACATTCGGATGGCATCGGGACCCAAAACCAGTGACTAATAGCATACAAAACTGGCCGAAATAAGCCAAAACTGCGAGTTTTGACGAGTACCCTGTAACCGGACCCCGGGGTTCTCGAAACGTTCGGATCGCACCGGGAACCAAAATCAGTGAGTAATAGCATACAAAACTTGACAGAATAGGCCAAAACTGCGAGTTTTGATGAGTTCCCCGTAACCGGACCCCGGGGTTCTTAAAATGTTCGGATCACCGCAAGACCCAAAATCAATGACTAATAGCATACAAAACTGGCTAGAATAGGCCAAAACTGCTAGTTTTGACGAGTTCCACGTAACCGGACCCCGGGGTTCTCGAAACGTTTGGATCATAGTGGGACCCAAAATGAGTGAGTAATAGCATAAAAAAACAGGCCACAATAGGCCAAACTGCGATTATTGACGAGTCCCCCCTAACCGGACCATGAGGTTCTCGAAACATTCGGATCAAAGCGGGATCCAAAATCAGTGACTAATAGCAACAAAATGTGGCCAGAATAGGCTAAAACCGCGAGTTTTGACGAGTTCCCCGTAACCGGACCCCAGGGTTCCCGAAACATTTGGATCGCAGCGGGAACTAAAATCAGCGAGTAATAGCATAAAAAACTCGCCAGAATAGGCCAAAATTGCGAGTTTTGACAAGTCCCACGTAACCGGACCCATGGTTCCCGAAACATTCGGATCATTGCGGGACCCAAAATCAGTGACTAATAGCATTGAAAACTGGTCGTAATAGGCCAAAACTGTGAGTTTTGACGGTTTCTCCGTTACCGGACCCCGGGGTTCCCGAAACATTCGGATCATTGCGTGACCCAAAATCAGTGACTGAAAATTGGTCGTAATAGGCCAAAACTGAGAGTTTTGACGAGTTCTCCCTAACCGGACCCCGACGTTCCCGAAACGTTCGGATCGCGAGAGGATCCAAAATGAGTGACTAATAGCATACAAACGTGACCATAATAGGCTAAAACTGCGAGTTTTGGCGAGTTCCCCGAAACCAGACCTCGGGGTTCCCGAAACGTTCGGATCACACCGGGACCGAAATTAGTGAGTAATAGGATACAAAACTAGCTAGAATAGGCCAAAACTGCGTGTTTTGACGAGTTCCACATAACTGTACTCCGGGGTTCCTGAAACGTTGGGATCGCAGCGAGACCCAAAATTAGCGAGTAATAGAATACAAAACTGGCCACAATAGGCCAAACCTGCGATTTCGGACGAGTTCCCCGTAACCGGACCACGGGGTTCTCAAAACGTTTGGGTCATAGCGGGACCCAAAATAAGTGACTAATAGGATACAAAACTGGTCGGAATAGGCCAAAACGTCGAGTTTTCACGAGTTCCACGTAACTTGACCCCGGGGTTCCCGAAACGTTCGGATCGCAGCGGGACCCAAAATCATTGAGTAAGAGCATACAAAACTAGCCAGAATAGACCAAACCTGCGAGTTTTAATGAGATTGTGTAACTGGACCCCGGGGTTCCCTAAACGTTCGGATCGCAGCCGGAACCAAAATCACTGAGTAATAGCATACAAAACTTGCCACAATAGGCCAAAACTGCGAGTTTTCATGATTTTCCCTTAACTGGACCCTAGGGTTCCTGACACATTTGGATGGCATCGGGACCCAAAATCAGTGACTAATAGCATACAAAACTGGCCGGAATAAGCCAAAACTAGGAATTTTGACGAGTTTCACGTAATCGGACCTCGGGATTCCTGAAACAGTGGGACCCAAAATCAGTGAGTAATAGCTTACAAAACTGTTGAGAATAGGCCAAAACTACGTGTTTTGACGAGTTCCTCGTAACTGGACCCGAGGGTTCCCGAAACATTGGGATCACTGCGGGACCCAAAATCAGTGACTAATAGCATAGAACACTGGCCGTAATAGGCCAAAACAGTGAGTTTTGATGAGTTATGCGTAACCGGACCCCAGGGTTCCCGAAACTTTCGGATCGCAGGTGGACCCAAAATGAATGACTAATAGCATACGAACGTGGCCACAATAGGCTAAAATTGCTAGTTTTGACGAGTTCGCCGTAACCGGACCTCGGGGTTCCCAAAACGTTCGGATCACAGCGGGACCCAAAATCACTGAGTAATATCATCGAAAACTAGCCAGAATAGGCCAAAAACTGCGTGTTTTGACAAGTTCAACGTAACCGGACCCCGGGGTTCCCGAAACGTTGGGATCGCAGCAGGACCCAAAATCAGTGAGTAATAGCATACAAAATTGGCCATAATAGGCCAAACTTGCGATTTTGGACGAGTTCCCCGTAACCGGACCATGGGGTTTCCCGAAACGTTCGGATCACAGCGGGACCTAAAATCAGTGACTAATAGTATACAAAACTGGCCTGAATAGGCCAAAACTGCGAGTTTTCACGAGTTCCACGTAATCGGACCACGGTGTTCCCGAAACGATCGGATCGCAGCGGGACCCAAAATGAGTAAGTAATACCATACAAAACTGACCAGAATAGACCAAACCTGCGAGTTTTAATGAGTTCCCCGAAACTGGACCCCGGGGTTCCCGAAACGTTCGGATCATAGCGGGAACCAAAATCACTGAGTAATAGCGTACAGAAATGGCCATAATAGTCCAAAACTACGAGTTTTCATGATTTCCTCTTAACCGGACCCCGAGGTTCTCGAAACGTTCGGATGGCATCGGGACCCAAAATGAGTGACTAATAGCATACAAACGTGGCCAGAATAGGCTAAAACTGCGAGTTTTGACGAGTTCGCCGTAACCGAACCTCGGGGTTCCCGAAACGTTCGGATCACAGCGGGACCCAAAATTAGTGAGTAATAACATACAAAATTGGCCATAATAGGCCAAACCTGTGATTTTGGACGAGTTCCTTGTAACCAAACCACGGGGTTCCCGAAATGTTCGGATCACAGTGGGACCCAAAATCAGAGACTAATAACATACAAAACTGGCCGAAATAGGCCAAAACTGCGAGTTTTCACGAGGTCCATGTAACCGGACCCCGGGGTTCCCGAAATGTTCGGATTGCAGCGGGACCCAAAATCAGTGAGTAATAGCATACAAAACTGGCCAAACTAGACGAAACCTGCGAGTTTTGATGAGTTCCCCGAAACCGGACCCAGGGGTTCCTGAAACGTACGGATCACAACGGGAACCAAAACCAGTGAGTAATAGCATACAAAACTAGCTACAATAGGCCAAAACTACGAGTTTTCATGATTTCCCCTTAACCGGACCCCTGGGTTCCCGAAACGTTCGGATGGCATCGGGGCCTAAAATCAGTGACGAATAGCGTACAAAACTGGCCGGAATAGGCCAAAACATCGCGTTTTCACGAGTTCCACGTAATCGGACCCCGGGGTTCCCGAAACGTTCGGATCGCAGTGGGACCCGAAATCATTGATTAATAGCTTAAAAAACTAGCCAGAATATACCAAACCTGCGAGTTTTAATGAATTTCCCGTAACCGGACCCCGGGGTTCCCGAAATGTTCGGATCGCAGAGAGAACCAAAATCAGTGAGTAATAGCATACGAAACTGGCCACAATAGGCCAAAATGGCGAGTTTTCACGATTTCCCCTTCACCGGACCCCGGGGTTCCCGAAACGTTCTGATGGCATCGGGACCCAAAATCAGTGACTAATAGCATACAAAACTGGCTGAAATAAGCCAAAACTTTGAGTTTTGACGAGTTCCCCGTAATCAGACCTCGGGGTTCCTAAAACGTTTCGATCACAGCGGGACCCAAAGTCAGTGAGTAATAGCTTACAAAACTATCTAGAGAGGCCAAAACTGCGTCTTTTGACGAGTTCCTCGTAATTGGACCCCAGGGTTCTCGAAACATTCGGATCACTCCGGCACCCAAAATCAGTGACTAATAGCATAGAAAACTGGTCGTAATAGGCCAAAACTGTGAGTTTTGATGAATTCTCCGTAACCGGCCCCCGGGGTTCCCGAAACTTTCGGATCGCAAGGAGACCCATAGCATACAAACGTGGCCAGAATAGGCCAAAACTGCGAGTTTTGACGAGTTCGTCGTAACCGGACCTCGGTGTTCGCGAAACATTCTGATCACAGCGAGACCCAAAATCAGTGGGTAATAGCATACAAAACTGGCAAGAATAGGCCAAAACTGCGTGTTTTGACGAGTTCCACGTAATCGGACCCCGGGGTTCCTGAAACGTTGGGATCGCAGCGGGACCCAAAATCAGTAAGTAATAGCCTAAAAAACTCACCATAATAGGCCAAACCTGCAATTTTGGACGAGTTCCCCGTAACCAGACCACGGGGTTCCCGAAACGTTCAGATCACAGCGGGACCCGAAATCAGTGACTAATAGCATACAAAACTGGCCGGAATAGGCCAAAACCGCGAGTTTTCACGAGTTCCACGTAACCGGACCCCGGGGTTCCCGAAACATTTCGGATCGCAGCGGGACCCAAGATCAGTGAGTAATAGCATACAAAACTAGCCAGAATAGACCAAACCTGCGATTTTTGATAAGTTCCCCGTAACCGGACTCCGGGGTTCCCAAAACGTTCGGATCGCAGCGGGAACCAAAATCAGGGACTAAGAGCATACAAAACTGGCCACAATAGGCGAAAACTGCAAGTTTTCACGATTTCCCCTTAATCGGACCCCGGGGTTCCCAAAACGTTCGGATGGCATCGGGACCATAAATCAATGAGTAATAGCTTACAAAACTGTCCAGAATAGGCCAAAACTGCGTGTTTTGACGAGTTCCCCGTAACTGGATCCGAGGGTTCCCCAAACATTCGGATCACTGCGGGACACAAAATCATTGACTAATAGCATAGAAAACTCGTCGTAATAGGCCAAAACCGTAAGTTTTGACGAGTTCTACATAACCGGACCCCGGGGTTCCCGAAACTTTTGGATCGCACGAGGACCCAAACTGAGTGAATAATAGCATACAAACGTGGCCACAATAGGCTAAAACTGCGAGTTTGGACGAGTTTGCCGTAACCGGACCACGGGGTTCCCGAAAAGTTTGGATCGCAGCGGTACCCAAACTCAGTGAGTAATAGCATACAAAACTGGCCATAATAGACCTAACCTGCAAGTTTTGTTGAGTTCCCCATAACTGGACCCCGGGGTTCCCGAAACGTTCGGATCGCAGCGGGAACCAAAATTAGTGAGTAATAGCATACAAAACTGGCAACAATAGGCCAAAACTGTGAGCTTTCACGATTTCCCCTTAACCGTACCCTGGGGTTCCCGAAACGTTCAGATCGCAGCGGGAACCAAAATCAGTGATTAATAGCATACAAAACTGACCACAATAGGCCAAAACTGCGAGTTTTCACGATTTCCCCTTAACCGGACCATGGGGTTCCCGAAACGTTTTGATCACTTCGGGACCCATAATCAGTGACTAATAGCATAGAAAACTGGTCGTAATAGGCCAAAACTGTGAGTTTTGATGAGTTCTCCATAACCGGACCCAAAATCAGTGAGTAATAGTATACAAAACAGGCCACAATAGGCCAAAAGTGCGATTTTTGACGAGTTCCGTGTAACCAGACCACGGGGTTCCCGAAACATTCGGATCAGAGCGGGACCCAAAATGAGACACTAATAGCATACAAAACTGGCCGGAATAGGCCAAAACTGTGAGTTTTGACGAGTTCCACGTAACCGGACCCCGAGGTTCCCGAAACGTTGGGATCACAGTGGGACCCAAAATCAGTGAGTAAAAGCATACAAAACTGGCGCTAATAGGACAGACTTGCGATTTTGGACGAGTACCCCGTAACCGGACCACGGGGTTCCCGAAACGTTCGGATCACAATGGGACCCAAAATCAGTGACTAATAGCATACAAAACTAGCCGGAATAGGCCAAAACTGTGAGTTTTCATGAGTTCCACGTAACCGGACCCCGGGGTTCCCGAAACATTCGGATCACAGCGGGACCCAAAATCAGTGATTAATAGCATACAAAACGGGCCACAATAGGCCAAAACTACGAGTTCTCACCATTTCCCCTTAACCGGACCCCGGGGTTCCCAAAACGTTCAAATGGCATCGGGACCCAAAATCAGTGACTAATAGCATACAAAACTGGCCGGAATATGCCAAAACTGTGAGTTTTGACGAGTTCCCCGTAACCGGACCCCGGGATTCTCGAAACGTTTGGATCACAGCGGGAACCAAACATAGTAAGTAATAGCATACAAAACTTGCCAGAATAGGCCAAAACCGTGAGTTTTGATGAGTTCCACGTAACCGGACCCCGGGGTTCTTGAAACGTTTGGATTGCAGCGGGACCCAAATGTGGTGAGTAACACCATACAAAACATGCTACAATAGGCCAAAACTGCGATTTTTGACGAGTTCACCATAACCGGACCACGGGGTTCCCGAAACGTTCGAATCAAAGTGGGATCCAAAATCAGTGACTAATAGCACACAGACGTGGCCAGAATAGGCTAAAACTGCGAGTTTTGACGAGTTCCCCTTAACCAGACCCCGGGGTTCCCGAAACGTTCTGATCGTAGCGGGAACCAAAATTAGTGAGTAATAGCATACAAAACTCGCTAGAATAGGCCAAAATTACGAGTTTTGGTGAGTTCTCCGTAACCGAAACCCGGGGTTCCCAAAACGTCCGGATCGCGGCAGGACCCAAAATCATTGACTTATAGCATACAAAACTCGCGAGAATAGGCAAAATTGCGAGTTTTGATGAGTTCCCCGTAACCAGACCCCAGGGTTCCCAAAACATTCGGACCCCACGGTTCCCGAAACTACGAATTTTCAGGATTTCCCCTAAACCGAACCTCGGGGTTCCCGAAACGTTCGTATGGCATCGGAACCTAAAATCAATGACTAATAGCATACAAAATTGGCGGGAATAAGCCAAAACTGCAAGTTTTGACGATTTCCCCGTAACCAGACCCCGGGATTCTCGAAACGTTCGTATCGCAGCGCGAACCAAAATAAGTGAGTAATAACATAGAAAACTCGCCAGAATAGGCCAAAATTACGAGTTTTGGTGAGTTCTCCGTAAACAAAACCCGGGGTTCCCAAAACGTTCGGATCGCGGCAGGACCCAAAATTAGTGACTAATAGCATACAAAGCTGGCCAGAATAGGCAAAACTGCGAGTTTTGACGAGTTCCCCGTAACCGGAGCCTAGGGTTCCTGAAACATTTAGATCACTCCGAGACCCAAAATTAGTGACTAATAGCATAGAAAACTCGCCGAAATAAGCCAAAACTGCGAGTTTTGACGAGTTCCCCGTAACCGAACCTCGAGATCTCGAAACGTTCGGATCGCAGCGGAAACCATAACAAGTGAGTAATAGCATACAAAACTTGCGAGAATAGGCCAAAACTGCGAGTTTTGATGAGTTCGCCGTAACTGGACCCCGGGGGTCTTAAAATGTTCGGATCGCAGCAGGACCCAAAATGAGTGACTAATAGCATTCAAAAGTGCGAGTTTTGACGAGTTCCACGTAACCGGACCCCAGGGTTCCCGAAACGTTCGGATCGCAGCGGGACCCATAATTAGTGAGTAATAGCGTGCAAAACAGGCCACAATAGGACAAAACTGCGTTTTTTGAAGAGTTCCCCGTAACCGGACCATGGGGTTCCCAAAACGTTCGTATCAGAGCAGGACCCAAATTCAGTGACTAATAGCATACAAAACTGGTCGGAATAGGCCAAAACTGCGAGTTTTCATGAGTTCCACGTAACCGGACCCCGAGTTTCCCGAAATGTTCGGATCGCAACGGGACCCAAAATCAGTGAGTAATAGCATACGCAACAGCCACGAAACTACGAGTTTTCACGATTTCCCCTTAACCGGACCCCGTGGTTCCCGAAATGTTCGGATGGCATCGGGACCCAAAATCAGTGACTAATAGCATACAAAACTGTCCGGAATAAGCCAAAACTGAGAGTTTTGACGAGATCCCCATAACCGGACCCAGAGATTCTCGAAATGTTCGGATCACAGCGGGAACCAAAGTCAGTGAGTAATAGCATACAAAACTTGCCAGAATAGGCCAAAACTGTGAGTTTTGATGAGTTCCCCGTAACCGGAACCGGGTTTTTAAAATGTTCGGATCGCAGCAGGACCCAAAGTTAGTGACTAATAGCATACAAAACTGGTAAGAATAGGCCAAAACTGTGAGTTTTGACGACTTCCACGTAACCGGACACCGGGGTTCCTGAAATGTTCGGATCATAGTCGGACCCAAAATTAGTGAGGAATAGCATACAAAACAGGCCACAATAGGCCAAAACTGCGATTTTTGTTGAGTTCCCCGTAACCGGACCACGAGGTTCCCGAAACGTTCGGATGAAAGTGGGATCCAAAATCAGTGACTAATAGCACACAAACGTGGCCAAAATAGGCTAAAACTGCGAGTTTTGACGAGTTCCCCCTAACCTGACCCCGGGATTCCTCAAACGTTCCGATCGCAGCGGGGACAAAAATCAGTGAGTAATTGCTTACAAAACTCGCCAAAATAGGCCAAAATTGCGAGTTTTGACTAGTTCTCCGTAATCGAAACCCGGGGTTCCCAAAACATTTGGATCGCGACATGAACCAAAATAAGTGACTAATAGCATACAAAACTGGGTAGAATAGGCAAAACTCCGAGTTCCCCGTAACCGGACCTAGGGTTCCCAAAACATTCGGATCACTGCGGTACCCAAAATCAGTGACTAATAGCATAGAAAACTGGTCATAATAGGCCAAAACAGTGAGTTTTGACGAGTTCTCCATAACCGGACCCCGGGGTTCCCGAAACGTTCGGATCGCAGGAGGACCCAAAATGAGTGACTAATAGCATACAAACGTGGCCAGAATAGGCCATAACTGCGTGTTTTGACGAGTTCGTCGTAACCAGACCTCGGGCTTTCCGAAACGTTCGGATCACAGCGGGACCCAAAATCAGTGAGTAATAGGATACAAAACTGGTGAGAATAGGCCATAACTGCGTGTTTTGACGAGTTCCACGTAACCGGACTCCGGGGTTCCCGAAACGTTGGGATCGCAGCGGGACCCAAAATTAGTGAGTAATAGCATACAAAACATGCCACAATAGGCCAAACCTGCGATTTTGGACGAGTTCCCCGTAACCGGACCACGGGGTTCTTGAAACGTTCGGATCACAGCGGGACGCAAAATCAGTGACTAATGGCATACAAAACTGGTCAGAATAGGCCAAAACATCGAGTTTTCACGAGTTCCATGTAACCGGACCCCGGGGTTACCGAAACATTTGGATCGCAGCGGGACCCAAAATCAGTGACTAATAGCATAGAAAACTGGTCGTAATAGGCCAAAACTGAGAGTTTTGACGAGTTCTCCGTAACCGGACCCCGGCGTTCCCGAAACGTTCGGATTGCAGGAGGACCCAAAATGAGGGCCTAATAGTATACAAACGTGGCCAGAATAGACTAAAACTGCGAGTTTTGACGAGTTCCCCGTAAGCGGACCTCGGGGTTCCCGAAAAGTTTGGATCACAGCGGAACCCAAAATCAGGGAGTAATAGGATACAAAACTAGCCAGAATAGGCCAAAACAACGTGTTTTGACAAGTTCCACGTAACCAGACTCCGGGGTTCTCGAAACGTTGGGATCGCATTGGGACCCAAAATTAGTTAGTAATATCATACCAAACTAGCCACAATAGGCCAAACTTGCGATTTTGGTCGAGTGCCCCGTAACCGGACCACGAGTTTCTCGAAACGTTTGGATCACAGCGGGACCCAAAATCAGTGACTAATAGCATACAAAACTGGCCGGAATAGGCAAAAACTGTGAGTTTTGACGAGTTCTCCGTAACCAGATCCCGGGGTTCCCGAAACGTTCGGATCGTAGGAGGACCCAAAATGAGTGACTAATAGCATACAAACGTTGCCAAAATAGGCTAAAACTGCGAGTTTTGACGAATTCGCCGTAACCGGACCTCAGGGTTCCTGAAACATTCGGATCACTGCGGGACCCAAAATCGGTGAGTGCATACAAAACTGGCCAAAATAGGCGAAAACTGCGTGTTTTGACGAGTTCCACGTAACTGGACCCCGGGGTTCCCAAAACGCTAGGTTCATAGTGGCACCCAAAATCAGTGAGTAAAAGCATACAAAACTAGCCATAATAGGCCAAACCTACGATTTTGGACGAGTACCCCGTAACCGGACCACTGGTTTCCCGAAACGTTCGAATCACAGCGGGACCCAAAATCAGTGACTAATAGCATACAAAACTGGCGAGAATAGGCCAAAACTGTGAGTTTTCACGAGTTCCACATAACCAGACCCCGGGGTTCCTGAAACGTTCGGATCGCACCGGGACCCAAAATCAGTGATTAATAGCTTAAAAACTCGCAACAATATGCCAAAACTACGAGTTTTCACCATTTCCCCTTAATGGGACCCCAAGGTTCCCGAAACGTTCGAATGGCATCGGGACCCAAAATCAGTGACTAATAGCATACAAAACTGACCAGAATAAGCCAAAACTTCGAGTTTTGACTAGTTCCCCGTAACCGGATCCCGGGATTCTTGAAACGTTTTGATCGCAACGGGAACCAAAGTCAGTGAGTAATAGCATACAAAATTTGCGAGAATAGGCCAAAACTGCGAGTTTTGATTAGTTCCACGTAACCGGATCTCGGGGTCCTTAAATTGTTCGGATCGCAGCAGGACCCAAAATTAGTGACTAATAGCATACAAAACTGGCCACATTTGGCCAAAATTGCGAGTTTTGGCGAGTTCCACGTAACCGGACCCCGGGGTTCCCAAATCGTTTGGATCGCAGCGGGACCAAAAGTAGGAGTAACACCATACAAACCAGGCCACAATAGGCCAAAACTGTGATTTTTGACGAGTTCCCCGTAACCGGACCACGGGGTTCTCGAAACGTTCGGATCAAAGTGGGATCCAAAATAAGTGACTAATAGACACAAACGTGGCCAAAATAGGGTAAAACTGTGAGTTTGACGAGTTCCCCTTAACCGGACCCCGGGGTTCCCGAAACATTCCGGTCGCAGCGGGAACAAAATTCAGTGAGTAATAGCATACAAAATTCGCCAGAATAGGCCAAAATTGCGAGTTTTGGTGAGTTCTCCGTAACCGAAACCCGGGGTTCCGAAAACGTTTGGATCGCGGCAGGACCCAAAATCATTGACTAATAGCATACAAAACTGGCGAGAATAGGCAAGATTGCGAGTTTTGACGAGTTCCCCATAATCGGACCCCAGGGTTCCCGAAACATTCGGACCTCACGGTTCCCGAAACTACGAATTTTCATGTTTTCCCCTTAACCGGACCCCGGGGTTCCCGAAACATTCGGATGGCATCGGGACCCAAAATGAGTGACTAATAGCATACAACACTGGCCGGAATAAGCCAAAACCGCGAGTTTTGATGAGTTCCCCGTAACCGGACCCCGGGATTCTCGAAACGTTCGGATCGCAGCGGGAACCAAAATCAGTGAGTAACAACATACAAAACTTGCCAGAATAGGCCAAAACTGCGAGTTTTGATGAATTCCACGTAACCGAACCCGGGTTCTTAAAATGTTCGGATCGCAGCACGACCCAAAATCAGTGACTAATAGCATACAAAACTGGCTAGAATAGGCCAAAACTGTGAGTTTTGACGAGTTCCACGTAACCGGACCCCGAGGTTCCCGAAACATTCGGATTGCAGTGGGACCCGAAATTAGTAAGTAATAGCATACAAAACAGGCCACAATAGGCCAAAACTGCGATTTTTGACAAGTTCCCTGTAACCGGACCACGGGGTTCTCGTAACGTTCGGATCAAACTGGGATCCAAAATCAGTCATTAATAGCACACAAATGTGACCAGAATAGGATAAAACTGCGAGTTTTGACGAGTTCCCCTTAACCGGACCGCGGGGTTCTTGAAACGTTCCGATCGTAGCGTGAACCAAAATAAGTGAGTAATAACATAGAAAACTCGCGAGAATAGGCAAAAATTGCGAGTTTTGGTGAGTTCTCCATAACCGAAACCTGAGGTTCCCAAAACATTCGGATCGCGGCATGACCTAAAACCAGTGACTAATAGCATACAAAGCTAGCCAGAATAGGCAAAACTGCGAGTTTTGATGAGTTCCCCGTAACCGGACCCCAAGGTTTGTGAAACATTTAGATCACCGCGGGACCCAAAATCAGTGACTAATAGCATAGAAAACTGGTTGTCATACGCCAAAACTATGAGTTTTGACGATTTCTCCGTAACCAGACCCCGGGGTTCCCGAAACGTTCGGATTGCACGAGGACCAAAATGATTGACTAAAAACATACAAACATGGCGAGAATAGGCTAAAGCTGTGAGTTTTGACGAGTTCTTCGTAACTGGACCTCAGGGTTCCCAAAACATTCGGATCACAGCGGGACCAAAAATCAGTGAGTAATAGGATACAAAACTAGCCAGAATCGGCCAAGACTGCGTGTTTTGACGAGTTCCACGTAACTGGACTCCGGGGTTCCCGAAACGTTGGGATCGTAGCGGGACCCAAAATTAGTGAGTAATAGCATACAAAAACGGCCACAATAGGCCAAACCTGCGATTTTGGATGAGTTCCTCGTAACCGGACCATGGGGTTCTCGAAACGTTCGGATCGCAGCGGGACCCAAAATCAGTGACTAATAGCATACAAACTGGCCGGAATAGGCCAAAACGTCGAGTTTTCAGGAGTTCCACATAACCGGACCCCGGGGTTCCCGAAACATTCGGATCGCAGGAGGACCCAAAGTCAGTGAGTAATAGCATAGAAAACTGGTCGTAATAGGCCAAAACTGAGAGTTTTGACGAGTTCTCCGTAACCGGACCCCAGCATTCCTGAAACGTTCGGATCGCAGGAGGACCCAAAACGAGTGACTAATAGCATACAAACGTGGTTGGAATAGGCTAAAACTGCGAGATTTGACGAGTTCCCGTAACCGGACCTCGGGGTTCCCGAAAATTCGGATCACAGCGGGACCCAAAATCAGTGAGTAATAGCATGCAAAACTGGCCACAATAGACCAACCTGCGAGTTTCAATGAGTTCCCCTTAACCGGACCCCGGGGTTCCCGAAACGTTCGGATCGCAGCGGGAACCAAAATCAGTGAGTAATAGCATACAAAACTGGCCACAATGGCCAAAACTACGAGTTTTCACATTTCCCCTTAACCGGACCCCGGGGTTCCCGAAACGTTCGGATGGCATCGGGACCCAAAATCAGTGACTAATAGCATACAAAACTGGCCGGAATAAGCAAAAACTACGAGTTTTGACGAGTTCCCCGTAACCAGTCCCCAGGATTCTCGAACGTTCGGATCGCAGCGGGAACCAAAATCAGTGAGTAATAGCATACGAAACTTGCCAGAATAGGCCAAAACTGCGAGTTTTGACGAGTTCCCCGTAACCGGACCCAGGGATTCTTAAAATGTTTGGATCGCAGCAGGACCCAAAATCAGTGATTAATAGCATACAAAACTGGCGAGAACAGGCCAAAACTGTAAGTTTTGAAGAGTTCCCCGTAACCGGATCACGGGGTTCCACAAACGTTTGTATCACAGCGGGGCCCAAAATCAGTGACTAATAGCATACAAAACTGATCGGAATAGGGCAAAACTGCGAGTTTTCATGTGTTCCACGTAACCGGCCCCTGGGGTTCCCGAAATGTTCGGATCGAAGCGGGACCCAAAATCAATGAGTAATAACGTACATAACACGCCACAAAAATTACGAGTTTTCACGATTTCCCCTTAACCGGACCCCGGGGTTCCGAAACGTTCGGATGGCATAGCGACCCAAAATGAGTGACTAATAGCATACAAAGCTGGCCAGAATAAGCCAAAACTGCGAGATTAGACAAGTTCCCCGTAACTGGACCCCGGGATTCTCGAATCGTTTGGATCGCAGCGGGAACCAAAATCAGTGAGTAATAGTGTACAAAACATGCCAGAATAGGCCAAAACTGCGAGTTTTAATGAGTTCCCCGTAATGGACCCACGTTCTTAAAATGTTCGGATCGCATCAGGACCCAAGATTAGCGACTAATAGTATACAAAACTGGCCAGAATAGACCAAAACTGTGAGTTTTGACGAGTTCCACGTAACCGGACCCCGAGGTTCCCGAAACGTTCGTATCGCAGTGGGACCCAAAATTAGTGAGTAGTAGCACACAAACGTGTCCAGAATAGGCTAAAACCACGAGTTTTGGCGAGTTCCACGTAACCGGACCCCAGGGTTCCCGAAACGTTCGGATCGCTGCGGGACCCAATAGGCCAAACCTCTCATTTTGTACGAGTTCCCCGTAACCGGACCCCGGGGTTCCCGAATCGTTCGGATCTCAGGAGGACCAAAAATGAGTGACTAATTGCATACAAACGTGGTCAGAATAGGCTAAAACTGCGAGTTTTGACGAGTTCGCCGTAACGGGACCTCGGGGTTCATGAAATGTTCGGATCACAGCGGGACCCAAAATCAGAGACTAATAGCATACAAAACTGGCCGAAATAGGCCAAAACTGAAAACGAGTTCCAGGTAACCGATCCCCGGGGTTCCCGAAATATTCGGATCACAGCGGGACCCAAAAGCAGTGAGTAATATCATACATATCACGCCACAAAAACTACGAGTTTTCAAGATTTCCCCTTAACCGGACCCCGGGGTTCCCGAAACATTCGGATGGCATCGGGATCCAAAATCAGTGAGTAATGGCATACAAAACTTGCTAGAATAGGCCAAAACTGCGAGTTTTGATGAGTTCCGCGTAACCGAACCCGAGTGTTTAAAATGTTCAGATCGCAGGAGGACCCACAATCAGTGACTAATAGCATACAAAAATGGCCAGCATAGGCAAAAACTGTGAGTTTCGACGAGTTCCACGTAACCAGATCACGGGGTTCCCGAAACATTCGGATTGGAGTTGGACCCGAAATTAGTGAGTAATAGCATACAAAACATGCCACAATAGGCCAAAATTACGATTTTTAATGAGTTCCCCGTAACCGGACCACGGGGTTCCCGAAACATTCGGATCAAAGTGGGATCCAAAATCAGTGACTAATAGCACAGAAACGTGGCCAGAATAGGCTAAAACTATGAGTTTTGACGAGTTCCCCTTAACCGGACCCCGGGGTTCCCGAAAAGTTCCGATCGCAGCGCGAACCAAAATAAGCCAAAATTGCGAGTTTTGGTGAGTTCTCTGTAACCGAAACCCGGGGTTCCCAAAACGTTCGGATCGCGGCAGGACCCAAAATCATTGAAGAATAGCATAAAAGCTTGCCAGAATAGGCAAAACTGCGAGTTTTGACGAGTTCCCCATAACCGGACCCGAGGGTTTCCTCAATCATTTAGATCACTCACGGACCCAAAATCAGTGACTAATAGCATACAAAACTAGCCGGAATAAGCAAAACTGCGAGTTTTGACGAGTTCCCCGTAACCGGACCTCTGGATTCTCGAAACGTTCGGATCGTAGCGGAAACCAAAATAAGTGAGTAATAGCATACAAAACTTGTGAAAATAGGCTAAAACAGCGAGTTTTGATGAGTTCCCCGGAACCGGACCCCGGGGTTCTTAAAATGTTCGGATCGCAGTAGGACCCAAAATGAGTGACTAATAGCATTCAAAACTGCGAGTTTTGACGAGTTCTACGTAACCGAACCCTGGGGTTCCCAAAACATTTGGATCGCAGCGGGACCCATAATTAGTGAGTAATAGCGTACAAAACATGCCACAATAGGCCAAAACTGCGATTTTTGAAGAGTTCCCCGTAACTGGACCACGGGGTTCCCGAAACGTTCGTATCACAGCGGACCCAAAATTAGTGACTAATAGCATACAAAACTGGCCGGAATAGGCCAAAACTGCGAGTTTTCACGAGTTCCACGTAACCGGACCCCGGGGTTCCCGAAATGTTTGGATCGCAGCGGGACCCATAATCAGTGAGTAATAGCACACACAACAGGCCACAAAAACTACGAGTTTTCACGATATTCCCTTAACCGGACCCCGTGGTTCCCGAAATGTTCGTATCACAGCGGGACCCAAATTTAGTGACTAATAGCATACAAAACTGGCCGGAATAAGCCAAAACTGCGAGTTTTGACGAGCTCCCCATAATCGGACCCCGAGATTCTCGAAACGTTCGGATCACAGCGGGAGCCAAAATCAGTGAGTAATAGCATTCAAAACTTGCCAGAATAGGCCAAAATTGCGAGTTTTGATGAGTTCCCCGTAACCGCACCAGGGTTCTTAAAATGACCAAATCGCAGCAGGACCCAAAGTTAGTGACTAATAGCATACAAAACTGGTAAGAATAGGCAAAATTGTGAGTTTTGACGACTTCCACGTAACCGGACACACGGGTTCCCGAAACATTCGGATCATAATGGGACCAAAAATTAGTGAGTAATAGCATACAAAACGGGCCACAATAGGCCAAAACTGCGATTTTTGACGAGTTCCCCGTAACCGGACCACGAGGTTCCCGAAATGTTTGGATCAAAGTGGGATCCAAAATCAGTGACTAATAGCACACAAACGTGGCCAAAATAGGCTAAATCTACGAGTTTTGACGAGTTCCCCTTAACCGGACCCCGTGGTTCCTCAAACTTCCGATCGCATCGGGGACCAAAATTAGTGAGTAATAGCATACAAAACTCGCCAGAATAGGCTAGAATTGCGAGTTTTGACAAGTTCTCCGTAACCGAAATCCGGTGTTCCCAAAATGTTCGGATCGTGGCAGGAACCAAAATTAGTAACTTATAGCATACAAAACTGGCTAGAATAGGCAAAACTGCGAGTTTTGACGAGTTCTGCGTAACCGGACCTAGGGTTCCTGAAATATTCGGATCACTGAGGGACCCAAAATCAGTGACTAATAGCATAGAAAACTGGTCGTAATAGGCCAAAACAGTGAGTTTTAACGAGTTCTCCATAACCGGACCCAGGGGTTCCCGAAACATTCGGATCGAAGGAGGACCCAAAATGAGTGACTAATAGCATACAAACGTGGCCAGAATAGGCTAAAATTGCGAGTTTTGACGAGTTCGTCGTAACCGGACCTCGGGGTTTCCGAAACGTTCGAATCACAACGGGATCCAGAATCAGTGAGTAATAGGATACAAAACTGGCCAGAAAAGCCAAAACTCCGTGTTTTGACGAGTTCCTTGTAACCCGACCACGGGGTTCTTGAAACGTTCGGATCACAGCGGGACCCAAAATCAGTGACTAATAGCATACAAAACTGGTCGGAATAGGCCAAAACGTCGAGTTTTCACGAGTTCCACGTAACCGGACCCTCGGGTTCCCGAAACATTCGGATCGCAGCGGGACCCAAAATCAGTGACTAATAGCATAGAAAACTGATCGGAATAGGCCAAAACTGAGAGTTTTGACGAGTTCTCCGTAACCGGACCCCGGCGTTCCCTAAACATTGGGATTGCAGGAGGACCCAAAATGATTGTCTAATAGCATACAAACGTGGAGAGAATAGGCTAAAACTGCGAGTTTTGACAAGTTCGTCGTAACCGGACCTCAGGGTTCCCGAAACATTCGGAGCACAGCGGGACCCAAAATCAGTGAGTAGTAGGATACACAACTAGCTAGAATAGGCCAAGACTACGTGTTTTGACGAGTTCCACGTAATCTACGATTTTGGACGAGTTCCCGGTAACCGGACCACGGGGTTCTCGAAACTTTCGAATCACAGCGGGACCCAAAATCAGTGACTAATAGCATATAAACTAACCGAAATAGGCCAAAACGTCGAGTTTTCACGAGTTCCACATAACCGGACCCCGGGGTTCCCGAAACGTTCGGATCGCAGCGGGACCCAAAATCATTGAGTAATATCATAGAAAACTGGTCGTAATAGGCCAAAACTGAGAGTTTTGACGAGTTCTCCGTAACCGGACCCCAACATTCCCGAAACGTTCGGATTGCAGGAGGACCCAAAATGAGTGACTAATAGCATACAAACGTAGCTAGAATAGGCTAAAACTGCGAGTTTTTTTGAGTTCCTCGTAACCGGACCTCGGGGTTCACAAAAAGTTTGGATCACAGCGGGACCCAAAATCAGTGAGTAATAGCATACAAAACTAGCAACAATAGACCAAACCTGCGAGTTTTAATGAGTTCCCCGTGACCGGACCCCGGGGTTCCCGAAACGTTCTGATCGCAGTGGGAACCAAAATCAGTGAGTAATAGCGTACAAAACTCGCCAAAATAGGCCAAATCTACGAGTTTTCACATTTTCCCTTAACCGGACCCTCGGGTGCCCGAGACGTTCGGATGGCATCAGGACCCAAAATAAGTGACTAATAGCATACAAAACTGGCCGGAATAAGCAAAAAAGTATGAGTTTTGACGAGTTCCCCGTAACCGGACCCCGGGATTCTCGAAACGTTCGGATTGCAGCGGGAAACAAAATCAGTGAGTAGAAGGATACAAAACTTGCGAGAATAGGCCAAAACCGCGAGTTTTGATGAGTTCCCCATAACCGGACCCCGGGGTTCTTAAAATGTTCGGATCGTAGCAGGACCCAAAATGAGTGACTAGTAGCATACAAAACTGGCCAGAATAAGTCAAAACTGCGAGTTTTGACGAGTTCCACGTAACCGGACCCCGGGGTTCCCGAAACGTTCGGGTCACAACGGGACCCAAAATTAGTGAGTATTAGCGTACAAATTAGGCCACAATAGGCCAAAACTGCCATTTTTGAAGAGCTCCCCGTAACGGGACCACGAGGGTTCCCGAAACGTTCGTATCACAACGGGACCCAAAATCAGTGACTAATAGGATACAAAACTGGCCGGGATAGGCCAAAACTGCGAGTTTTCACGAGTTCCACGTAACTGGCCCCCGGGGTTCCCGAAACGTTCGGATCGCAGCGGGACCCAAAATCAGTGAGTAATAGCATACACAACAGGCCACAAAAACTACTAGTTTTCACGATTTCCCCTTAACCGGACCCCGGGGTTCCCGAAACATTCGGATGTAATCGGGATCCAAAATCAGTGACTAATAGCATAGAAAACCTGCCGGAATAAGCCAAAACTGCGAGTTTTGACGAGTTTCCCGTAACCGGACCCCGGGATTCTTGAAACGGTCGGATCGCAGGGGGAACCAAAATCAGTGAGTAATAGCGTACAAAACTTATTAGAATAGGCCAAAACTTTGAATTTTGATGAGTTCCCCGTAACCGGACCCTGGTTCTTAAAATGTTTGGATCATAGCAGGACCCAAAATCAGTGACTAATAGCATACACAACTGGCTAGAATAGGCCAAAACTGTGAGTTTTGACGAGTTCCACGTAACCGGACCCCGGGGTTCCCGAAACATTCGGATCGCAGTGGGACCCAAAGTTAGTGAGTAATAGCATACAAAACAGGCCACAATAGGCCAAAACTGTGATTTTTGACGAGTTCCCCGTAACCAGACCACCGGGTTCCCGAAACGTTCGGATCAAAGTGGGATCCCAAATCACTGACTAATAGCACACAAACGTGGCCAGAATAGGCTAAAGCTGCGAGTTTTGTAGAGTTCCCCTTAACCGGACCACGGGGTTCCCGAAACGTTCCGATCGCAGCGGGAACCAAAATCAGTGAGTAATAGCATACAAAACTCGCCAGAATAGGCCAAAATTGCGAGTTTTGGTGAGTTCTCTGTTCGGATCACACAGGACCCAACACCAGTGACTAATAGCATACAACACTAGCAAGAATAGGCAAAACAACGAGTTTTGACGAGTTCCCCGTAACTGGACCCCATGGTTCCCGAAACATTCACATCATTGCGGGACCCAAAATCAATGACTAATAGCATAGAAAACTGGCCGTACTAGGCCAAAACTGTAAGGTTTGACGAGTTCCCTGTAACCGCACCGCGGGGTTCTCAAAACGTTCGGATCACAAAGGGACCCAAAATGAGTGACTAATAGCACACAAAACTGGCCGGAATAGGCCAAAACGTCGAGTTTTCACGAGTTCCACGTATCCGGACCCCGGGGTTCTCGAAACATTCGGATCGAAGCGGGACCCAAAATCAGTGACTAATAGCATAGAAAACTGGCCGTAATAGTCCAAAAGTGAGAGTTTTGATGAGTTCTCCGTAACCGGACCCCGGCGTTCCCGAAACGTCCGGATCGCAGGAGGACCCAAAATGAGCGACTAATAGCATACAAACATGGACAGAATAGGCTAAAATTGCGAGTTTTGACGAGTTCCTCGTAACCGGACCTCGGGGTTCCCGAAAAGTTCGGATCACAGCGGGACCCAAAATCAGTGAGTAATAGCATACAAAACTAGCCAGAATAGACCAAACCTGCGAGTTTTGATGAGTTCCCCGTAACCGGACCCCGGGCTTCCCGAAACGTTCGGATCATAGCGGGAACCAAAATCACAATAGGCCAAAACTACGAGTTATCATGATTTCCCCTTAACCGGACCCCGGGGTTCCCGAGACGTTTGGATGGCATTGGGAACGAAAATCAGTGACTAATAGCATAAAAAGCTGGCCGAAATAAGCCAGAACTGCGAGTTTTGATGAGTTCCCCGTAACCGGACCCCGTGATTCTTGAACGTTCGGATCGCAGCGGGAACCAAAAACAGTGAGTACTAGCATACAAGACTTGCCAGAATAGGCCAAAACTGCGAGTTTTGATGAGTTCGTCGTAACCGGACCCCGGTGTTCTTAAAATGTTCGGATCGCAGCAGGACCCAAAATCAATGACTAATAGCATACAAAACTGGCCAGAATAGGCCAAAACTGCGAGTTCCGAAGAGTTCCACGTAAGCGGACCCCGGGGTTCCCGAAATGTTCGGATCGCAGCGGGACCCAAAATTAGTGAGTAATAGAATACAAAACAGGCCACAATAGGCCAAAACTGCGATTTTTGACGAGTTCCCCTTAACTGGACCACGGGGTTCCCGAAACGTTTGGATCAAAGTGGGATCCAAAACCAGTGACTAATAGCACACAAACGTGGCCAGAATAGGCTAAAATTGCGAGTTTTGACGAGTTCCCCTTAACTGGACCCCGGGGTTCCCGAAACGTTAGCATCGCAGCGGGAACCAAAATGAGTGAGTAATGGCATGCAAAACTCGCCAGAATAGGCCAAAATTGCGAGTTTTGGTGAGTTCTCCGTAACTAAAACCCGGGGTTCCCAAAATGTTCGGATCGCGGCAGGACCAAAATCAGTGAGTCATACGTCTCCAACGTATCTATAATTTTTGATGGTTTCATGCTATTATCTTGTCAATATTTGGATGTTTTGCATGCCTTTTATAAATTTTTTGGGACTAACTTATTAACTCAGTGCCAAGTGCTAGTTCCTGTTTTTTTCCATGTTTTGACCCCTTTCAGAGGAGATTTTGAAACGGAGTCCAAACGGAATAAAATCCCTGAAAAGAATTTCCTCGGGGTTTCCGAAACGTTCGGATCACAACGGGATCCAGAATCAGTGACTAATAGGATACAAAACTAGCCAGAAAAGGCCAAAACTGCGTGTTTTGACGAGTTCCTTGTAACCGGACCACGGGGTTCTTGAAACGTTTGGATCACAGCGGGACCCAAAATCAGTGACTAATAGCATACAAAATTGGTCGGAATAGGCCAAAACGTCGAGTTTTCACGAGTTCCACGTAACCGGACCCTGGGGTTCCCGAAACATTCGGATCGCAGCGGGACCCAAAATCAGTGACTAATAGCATAGAAAACTGGTCGGAATAGGCCAAAACTGAGAGTTTTGACGAGTTCTCCGTAACCGGACCCCGGCGTTCCCTAAACATTCGGATTGCAGGAGGACCCAAAATGATTGTCTAATAGCATACAAACGTGGCCAGAATAGACTAAAACTGCGAGTTTTGACGAGTTCCCCGTAAAGTTTGGATCACAGCGGGACCCAAAATCAGCGACTAATAGGATACAAAACTAGCCACAATAGGCCAAAACAGCGTGTTTTGACAAGTTCCACGTAACCGGACTCCGGGGTTCCCGAAACGTTGGGATAGCAGCGGGACCCAAAATTAGTGAGTAATATCATACCAAACTGGCCACAATAGGCCGAACCTGCGATTTTGGACGAGTGCCCCGTAACCGGACCACGGGGTTCTCGAAACGTTCCGATCACACCGGGACCCAAAATCAGTGACTAATAGCATACAAAACTGGCCGTAATAGGCCAAAAAGTCGAGTTTTCACGAGTTCGAAGTAACCGGACCCCGGGTTCCCGAAATGTTCGGATCGCAGCGGGTTCCAAAATCATTGAGTAATAGCATACAAAACCAGCCAGAATAGACAAAACCAGCAAGTTTTAATGAGTTTCCCGTAACCAGATCCCAGGATTCCAGAAACGTTCGGATCGCAGCGGGAACCAAAATCAGTGAGTAATAGCATACAAAACTTGCCACAATAGGCCAAAACTGTGAGTTTTCATGATTTCCCCTTAACCGGACCCCGGGGTTCCCGAAACGTTCGGATGGCATCGGGACCCAAAATCAGTGACTGATAGCATACAAAACTGGCCGAAATAAGCCTAAACTACGAGTTTTGACTAGTTCCCCGTAACCGGACCCCGGGATTCCCGAAACATTCGGATCACAACGAGACCCAAAATCAGTGAGTAATAGCTTACAAAACTGTCCAGAATAGGCCAAAACTGCGTGTTTTGACGAGTTCCCCGTAACCGGACCGAGGGTTCCCGAAAAATGCGGATCACCGCGGGACCCAAAATTAGTGACTAATAGCATAGAAAACTGGTCGTAATAGGCAAAAACTATGAGTTTTGTCGAGTTCTCCGTAACCAGATCCCGGGGTTGCCGAAATGTTCGGATCGCAGGAGGACCCAAAATGAGTGACTAATAGCATACAAACGTTACCAAAATAGGCTAAAACTGCGAGTTTTGACGAGTTCGCCGTAACCGAACCTCGGGGTTCCCGAAACCTTCGGATCACATCGGGACCCAAAATCAGTGAGTGCATATAAAACTGGCCAAAATAGGCCAAAACTGCGTGTTTTGACGAGTTCCACGTAACCGGACCCCGGGGTTCCCGAAACGCCGGGATCACAGTGGGACCCAAAATCAGTGAGTAAAAGCATACAAAACTGGCCATAATAGGCCAAACCTGCGATTTTGGACGAGTACAGCGTAACCGGACCACGGGTTTCCCGAAACGTTCGGATCACACCAGGACCCAAAATCAGTGACTAAGAGCATACAAAACTGGCCGAAATAGGCAAAAACTGCGAGTTTTCACGAGTTCCACGTTACCGGACCCCGGGGTTCCCGAAACGTTCCGATCGCAGCGTGAACCTAAATAAGTGAGTAATAACATACAAAGCTCGCGAGAATAGGCCAAAATTGCGAGTTTTGGTGAGTTCTCTGTAATCGAAACCCGAGGTTCCCAAAACGTTTGGATCGCGGCAGGACCCAAAATCAGTGACTAATAGCATACAAAGCTGGCCAAAATAGGCAAAACTGCGAGTTTTGACGAGTTCCCCGTAACCGGACCCCAAGGTTCCTGAAACGTTTAGATCACTGCGGGACCCAAAGTCAGCGACTAATAGCATAGAAAACTGGTCGTAATAGGCCAAAACTGTGAGTTTTGACGATTTCTCCGTAACCGGACCCCGGGGTTCCCGAAACGTTTGGATCGCAGGAGGACCAAAATGAGTGACTAATAACATACAAACGTGGCGAGAATAGGCTAAAACTGCGAGTTTTGACAAGTTCGTCGTAACCGGACCTAAGGGTTCCCGAAACATTCGGAGCACAGCGGGACCCAAAATCAGTGAGTAGTAGGATACACAACTAGCTAGAATAGGCCAAGACTACGTGTTTTGACGAGTTCCACGTAATCTACGATTTTGGACGAGTTCCCGGTAACCGGACCACGGGGTTCTCGAAACTTTCGAATTGCAGCGGGACCCAAAATCAGTGACTAATAGCATATAAACTGGCCGGAATAGGCCAAAACGTCGAGTTTTCACGAGTTCCACGTAACCGGACCCCGGGGTTCCCGAAACGTTCGGATCGCAGCGGGACCCAAAATCATTGAGTAATAGCATAGAAAACTGGTCGTAATAGGCCAAAACTGAGAGTTTTGACGAGTTCTCCGTAACCGGACCCCAACAGTCCCGAAACGTTCGGATTGCAGGAGGAACCAAAATGAGTGACTAATAGCATACAAATGTAGCTAGAATAGGCTAAAACTGCGAGTTTTTTTTGAGTTCCTCGTAACCGGACCTCGGGGTTCACAAAAAGTTCGGATCACAGCGGGACCCAAAATCAGTGAGTACTAGCATACAAAACTAGCCACAATAGACCAAACCTGCGAGTTTTAATGAGTTCCCCGTGACCGGACCCCGGGGTTCCCGAAACGTTCTGATCACAGTGGGAACCAAAATCAGTGAGTAATAGCATACAAAACTCGCCAAAATAGGCCAAAACTACGAGTTTTCACATTATCCCTTAACCGGACCCTCGGGTGCCCGAAACGTTCGGATGGCATCAGGACCCAAAATCAGTGACTAATAGCATACGAAACTGGCTGGAATAAGCAAAAACTATGAGTTTTGACGAGTTCCCCGTAACCGGACCCTGGGATTCTCGAAACGTTCGGATTGCAGCGGGAAACAAAATCAGTGAGTAGAAGGATACAAAACTTGCGAGAATAGGCCAAAACTGTGGGTTTTGATGAGTTCCCCATAACCGGATCCCGGGGTTCTTAAAATGTTCGGATCGTAGCAGGACCCAAAATGAGTGACTAGTAGCATACAAAACTGGCCAGAATAGGTCAAAACTGCGAGTTTTGACGAGTTCCACGTAACCGGACCCCGGGGTTCCCGAAACGTTCGGGTCACAACGGGACCCTAAATTAGTGAGTATTAGCGTACAAATTAGGCCACAATAGGCCAAAACTTCCATTTTTGAAGAGTTCCCCGTAACCGGACCACGAGGGTTCCCGAAACGTTCGTATCACAACGGGACCCAAAATCAGTGACTAATAGGATACAAAACTGGCCGGAATAGGCCAAAACTGCGAGTTTTCACGAGTTCCACGTAACTGGCCCCCGGGGTTCCCGAAACGTTCGGATCGCAGCGGGACCCAAAATCAGTGAGTAATAGCATACACAACAGGCCACAAAAACTACTAGTTTTCACGATTTCCCCTTAACCGGACCCCGGGGTTCCCGAAACATTCGGATGTAATCGGGATCCAAAATCAGTGACTAATAGCATAGAAAACCTGCCGGAATAAGCCAAAACAGCGAGTTTTGACGAGTTTCCCGTAACCGGACCCCGGGATTCTTGAAACGGTCGGATCGCAGCGGGAACCAAAATCAGTGAGTAATAGCGTACAAAACTTATTAGAATAGGCCAAAACTTTGAATTTTGATGAGTTCCCCGTAACCGGACCCTGGTTCTTAAAATGTTTGGATCATAGCAGGACCCAAAATCAGTGACTAATAGCATACACAACTGGCTAGAATAGGCCAAAACTGTGAGTTTTGACGAGTTCCACGTAACCGGACCCCGGGGTTCCCGAAACATTCGGATCGCAGTGGGACCCAAAGTTAGTGAGTAATAGCATACAAAACAGGCCACAATAGGCCAAAACTGTGATTTTTGACGAGTTCCCCGTAACCAGACCACCGGGTTCCCGAAACGTTCGGATCAAAGTGGGATCCCAAATCACTGACTAATAGCACACAAACGTGGCCAGAATAGGCTGAAACTGCGAGTTTTGTAGAGTTCCCCTTAACCGGACCACGGGGTTCCCGAAACGTTCCGATCGCAGCGGGAACCAAAATCAGTGAGTAATAGCATACAAAACTCGCCAGAATAGGCCAAAATTGCGAGTTTTGGTGAGTTCTCTGTTCGGATCACACAGGACCCAACACCAGTGACTAATAGCATACAACACTAGCAAGAATAGGCAAAACAACGAGTTTTGACGAGTTCCCCGTAACTGGACCCCATGGTTCCCGAAACATTCACATCATTGCGCGACCCAAAATCAGTGACTAATAGCATAGAAAACTGGCCGTACTAGGCCAAAACTGTAAGGTTTGACGAGTTCCCTGTAACCGCACCGCGGGGTTCTCAAAACGTTCGGATCACAGAGGGACCCAAAATGAGTGACTAATAGCACACAAAACTGGCCGGAATAGGCCAAAACGTCGAGTTTTCACGAGTTCCACGTATCCGGACCCCGGGGTTCCCGAAACATTCGGATCGAAGCGGGACCCAAAATCAGTGACTAATAGCATAGAAAACTGGCCGTAATAGTCCAAAAGTGAGAGTTTTGATGAGTTCTCCGTAACCGGACCCCGGCGTTCCCGAAACGTCCGGATCGCAGGAGGACCCAAAATGAGCGACTAATAGCATACAAACATGGACAGAATAGGCTAAAATTGCGAGTCTTGACGAGTTCCTCGTAACCGGACCTCGGGGTTCCCGAAAAGTTCGGATCACAGCGGGACCCAAATCAGTGAGTAATAGCATACAAAACTAGCCAGAATAGACCAAACCTGCGAGTTTTGATGAGTTCCCTGTAACCGGACCCCGGGCTTCCCGAAACGTTCGGATCATAGCGGGAACCAAAATCACAATAGGCCAAAACTACGAGTTATCATGATTTCCCCTTAACCGGACCCCGGGGTTCCCGAGACGTTTGGATGGCATTGGGAACGAAAATCAGTGACTAATAGCATAAAAAACTGGCCGAAATAAGCCAGAACTGCGAGTTTTGATGAGTTCCCCGTAACCGGACCCCGTGATTCTTGAACGTTCGGATCGCAGCGGGAACCAAAAACAGTGAGTACTAGCATACAAGACTTGCCAGAATAGGCCAAAACTGCGAGTTTTGATGAGTTCGTCGTAACCGGACCCCGGTGTTCTTAAAATGTTCGGATCGCTGTCCCTAGTGAGCCTCTAGTTCACTAGTTCGTTGATCAAAGATGGTCAAGGTTTCCTGGCCATAGGCAAGTGTTGTCACTTGATAATGGGATCACATCATTAGTAGAATCATGTGATGGACAAGACCCAAATTATATACGTAGCATATTGATCGTGTCATTTTATTGCTATTGTTTTCTGCATGTCAAGTATTTGTTCCTAAGACCATGAGATCATAAAATTCACTGGCACCGGAGGAATACCTTGTGTGCATCAAACGTCACAACGTAACTGGGTGACTATAAAGGTGCTCTACAGGTATCTCCGAAGGTGTCCGTTGAGTTAGTATGGATCAAGACTAGGATTTGTCACTCCGTGTGACGGAGAGGTATCTCGGGGCTCACTCGGTAATACAACATCACACACAAGCCTTGCAAGCAATGTGACTAAGTGTAAGTCACGGGATCTTGTATTACAGAACGAGTAAAGAAACTTGCAGTAACGAGATTGAAATAGGTATGTGGATACCGACGATCAAATCTCGGGCAAGTCACATACCGAAGGACAAAGGGAAATACATACGGGATTATATGAATCCTTGGCACTGAGGTTCAACCGATAAGATCTTCGGAGAATATGTGGGATCCAATATGGGCATCCAGGTCCCGCTATTGGGTATTGACCGAGGAGTGTCTCGGGTCATGTCTACATAATTCTCGAACCCGCAGGGTCTACACACTTAAGGTTCGGTGACATTTCGGTACAATTGAGTTATAGGTGTTGGTAACCGAAAGTTGTTCGGAGTTTGTTGGGGATATTACCTGTGGGTAACCCGCCTTAATGGGCCGGGTCACCAAAGGGGTGACTCACCATTAATTATGCGTTCTATGGCCCAAGAGCTGTAGGGCGGTTCAAAGGGATCGTGCGGATGATGGAACGTCAAGGAAGCTCCTGATCGTGGGGAACACGACGACTTAGAGATAAGGAAAGCTACCAAGAGTAGGATGGCAGGACTTTGTAAACCCTAGGGCCTCGACCTGTATATAAAGGCGAGTCCTAGGGAAAGATCAGGCGGGTTAGAAAGAATCGAGAGCTAGGTCAGGCGAGTTACGCCCTCCTTGTAATCGAAACCACCATTAATCCACACAAAGCAGGACGTAGGCTTTTGGCTCCTCACTAGGGGCCGAACGTGGGTAAATCTGAGTCTCGCTTGCGCTCACCCCCTTTGAGTCGCCACCAAGGTGCGATGGCTCATCTCTAAGTCCTTTCACGAGGACATCTGCCGTGACAAAACCACGACAGTTCGTGCCCACCGTGGGGCTAGCGCACGGTGGAGTTGAGTTCTCGAAGGGAGCCCTATCAGGGTTAGAAAGCTATGCGGTCAGCATCATGACTAAGAGGCGCCGCGGGAAGTACTACATCAACAACTCGCTATGGGAATCGGAGGCCGATACCATCGAATCTGGCTACCGAGTCCCCTTCGGCAAGATCAACATCTTCATCTGCATGATCGGGACGCCTGTTCCTGAGCCGGACACCTCCGCCGACATCGTCGAGCCGGCCAGGTACGTCCTCCCCGTTACACAGCAGAACAAGAGTCGCAAGGTTTTCGTCGGTTTTATGCAGGGAGGCGACGCGCAAGACGAAGTGGAGGGCCAGGAGATCACCCCTGTCAATTCCGATGGCGAGTCCTCCATGGGCGAGATGGAGTCGATCCACCCTCTTGAGGAAGGACAGCTCGGGGGGCTGTTGTTGGCAATGGATCCCGAAGTCCTCGAGAGGTCTCGCCGGCAAATCACCATCTACATGGCGGGGTCAGTCCAGCCTCATTAGAATCCAACTGGCAACAACGAGACCAGGGGAACATCCAAGCCCCCAGCGCAAACCATGACGATAGCCAGCCTCATGACAACCATGATTACATCTGACAATCAGGAGTCAGTCAATCCTGAGCTAACCAAACTACGGGAGGCGATGGCTGATACGTCCATTTTGCATCATGTTTTCATGTTGATATTTATTGCTTCTTTGGTTGTAATTTCACTTCACGACACTATTCTTATGCCTTTTCTCTCTTATTTTGCAAGGTTTACATGAAGAGGGAGAATACCGGCAACTGAAATTCTCGCCTGAAAGTGGAGCGAAGTTGAGATAACTATTCTGCGCAACAACGCCGTGAAAATCAACGGAGATTTTGTTTCCGAATATATAAAAAATACTGGGCCGAAGAAGCGCGAGAGGGCCGCCAGGGGGTGGCCACAAGCCTGCACGGCGCGGCCACCCCCCAGGCCGCGCCATGGGGGCTTGTGAGCACCCTGCTGGCTCACTTGCCCCCCTCTTTTGCTATATGGAGGGTTTCGTCCAGAAAAAATTCAGAAGGGAGCTTTTTCGTGGTTTTGCCGCCGCCACGAGGCGGAACTTGAGCAGAACCAATCTAGAGCTCCGGCAGGACGATCCTGCCGGGGAAACTTCCCTCCCGGAGGGGGAAATCGTCACCATCGTCATCACGAACACTCCTCTCATTGGAGGGGACTCGTCACCATCAACATCTTCATCAGCACCATCTCATCTCCAAACCCTAGTTCATCACTTGTAACCAATCTCCGTCTCGCGACTCCGATTGGTACATGTAAGGTTCCTAGTAGTGTTGATTACTCTTTCTAGTTGATGCTAGTTGGATTATTTGGTGGAAGAGTTTATGTTCAGATCCTTGATGCTACTCATTACACCTCTGATCATGATTATGATTATGCTTTGTGAGTAGTTACTTTTGTTCCTGAGGACATGGGATAAGTCATGCTAATTATAGTCATATGAATTTGGTATTCGTTCGGTATTTTGATATTTTGTATGTTGTTTTTCCTCTAGTGGTGTTATGTGAACGTCCACTACATAACACTTCACTATTATTTGGGCCTAGAGGAAGGCATTGGGAAGTAGTAAGTAGATGATGGGTTGCTAGAGTGACAGAAGCTTAAATCCTAGTTTATGCGTTACTTCGTAAGGGACTGATTTGGACCCACTAGTTTAATGCTATGGTTAGACTTTGTCTTAATTCTTCTTTCGTAGTTGCGGATGCTTGCGAGAGGGGTTAATCATAACTGGGATGCTTGTCCAAGTAAGGGCAGAACCCAAGCGCCGGTCCACCCACATATCAAACTATTAAAGTAATGAACGTGAATCATATGAACTTGATGAAACTAGCATGACAGAAATTCCCGTGTGTCCTCGGGAGCGTTTTTCCTCCTATAAGACTTTGTTCAGGCTTGTCCCTTGCTACAAAAGGGATTGGGCCACTTTGCTGCACCGTTTCTACTTTTGTTACTTGTTGCTTGCTACAAATCATCTCACCACACAATCACTTGTTACCGATAATTTCAGTGTTTGTAGATATTTCCTTGCTGAAAACCACTTGTCAGATCCTTCTGCTCCTCGTTGGGTTCGACACTCTTACTTATCGAAAGGACTACGATTGATCCCCTATACTTGTGGGTCATCAAGACTCTTTTCTGGCGCCGTTGTCGGGGAGTGAAGCGCCTTTGGTAAGTGGAACTTGGTAAGGAAGCATTCATATAGTGTGCTGAAATTTGTTGTCACTTGTCACTATGGATACTAATCTTTTGAGGGGCTTGTTCGGGGTATCTTCACCTCGAACGGAAGCAAGAATGGTTGCTCCTCAACCTACTGCACCTACTGAAAATATTTACTTTGAATTTCCTTCGGGTATGCTTGAGAAACTGCTGGCTAATCCTTTTACAGGGGATGGAACATCACATCCAGACTTGTATCTGATCTATGTAGATGAAGTTTGTGGTTTATTTAAGCTTGCAGGTGTGCCCGAGGATGAGGTCAAGAAGAAGGTCTTTCCTTTATCTTTGAAGGATAAGGTGTTGACATGGTATAGGCTATGTGATGATACTGGATCATGGAACTACAATCGGTTGAAATTGGAATTTCATCAAAAGTTTTATCCTATGCATTTAGTACATCGTGATCGAAACTATATTTACAATTTTTGGCCTCGTGACAGAGAAAGCATCGCTCAAGCTTGGGGGAGGCTTAAATCAATGCTATATTCATGCCCCAATCATGAGCTCTCGAGAGAAATTATCATTCAGAACTTCTATGCTCGGCTTTCTCATGATGATCGCACCATGCTTGACACTTCTTGTACCGGTTCTTTTATGAAGAGACATATTGACTTCAAGTGGAATTTATTGGAGAGAATTAAACGCAACTCTGAAGATTGGGAGCTTGAAGAAGGTAAGGAGTCAGGTATGAATTTCACTTTTGATTGCGTTAAATCCTTTGTTGAGACAAATACTTTTTGTGACTTTAGCGCTAAGTATGGACTTGACTCTGAGATAGTAGCTTCATTCTGTGAATCATTTGCTGCTCATATTGATCTCCCCAAAGAGAAGTGGTTTAAATTTCATCGTCCTTTAGAAGTCAATGTAGTTAAACCCACTCTAGTTGAAGAGAAAGTCATTGCCTATAATGATCCTGTGGTACCCAGTGCTTACATTGAGAAACCACCTTTCCCTGTTAGGATAAAGGATCATTCTAAAGCTTCAACTGTGATACGTAGAGGCTATATTAGAACACCTACACCCCCTGAGTGAATTAGAGTTGAACCTAGCATTGCTATTATCAAAGATCTCATGTCTGAAGAAGTTGAGGGACATAATATTCACTTCTGTGAAGATGCTGCTAGAATTGCTAAACCTCATGCTAGAGACAAACATAGACCTGTTGTTGGCATGTCTGTGGTTTCTGTTAAGATAGGAGATCATTGTTATCATGGCTTGTGTGACATGGGTGCTAGTGTTAGTGCAGTACCTCAATCCTTATACGATGAAGTCAAAGATGAGATTGCACCTGTTGAGATAGAACCTATAGATGTCACTATTCCACTTGCCAATAGAGATACTATCTGCCCTGTGGGAATTGTTAGGGATGTTGAAGTCTTGTGTGGTAAAACGAAGTATCCTGCTGATTTCCTCGTTCTTGCTACCGCACAAGATAGCTTTTGTCCCATCATAGTTCGTAGACCTTTTCTCAATACCGTCAATGCTCATATTGACTGTGAGAAGCAAACTGTCACTGTTGGCTTTGAAGGTGCGTCACATGAGTTCAATTTCTCTAAGTTTGGTAGACAACCTCATGAAAAGGAGTTGCCTAGTAGGGATGAAACTATTGCCTTAGCCTCTATTACCGTGCCTCCTACTGATCCCTTAGAGCAATACTTGCTTGAGCATGAAAATGATATGCATATGGACGAAAGGGATGAAATAGATAGAGTTGTCTTAGAACAATATCCTATCCTTAAGAATAATCTGCCTGTTGAACTTCTTGGGGATCCCGCCCACCAAAGGGTGATCCTGTGTTCGAGCTTAAACAGTTGCCTGATACTCTTAAGTATGCCTATCTTGATGAAAATGAGATATACCTGTCATTATTAGTGCTAGCCTCTCAGAGCATGAAGAAAAGAAGTTACTAAAAACTCTGAGGAAGCACCGTGCTGGTATTGGATATACTCTTGATGATCCTAAGGGCATTAGTCCCACTCTATGCCAGCACAAGATCAAAACTGATCCTGAATTCAAACCAGTTGCTGATCATCAAAGGAGATTGAATCCTAAGATGAAAGAAGTAGTAAGAAAATAAATACTAAAGCTCTTGGAAGCGTGTATTATCTATCCTGTTTCTCAAAGCGATTTGGTGAGTCCGGTGCATTGCGTTCCTAAGAAGGGAGGCATCACTGTTGTCCCTAATGATAAGGATGAGTTGATCCCACACAGGATTATCACTGGCTATAGGATGGTCATTGATTTTAGGAAGTTGAATAAGGCCACTAGGAAAGATCATTACCCTTTTCCTTTTATCGACCAAATGCTAGAAAGACTATCCAAACACACACACTTCTGCTTTCTAGACGGTTATTCTGGTTTCTCCCAAATACCAGTTGCACAATCTGATCAGGAGAAAACCACTTTCACCTGCCCTTTCGGTACCTTTCCTTATAGACGTATGCCTTTTGGCTTATGTAATGCACCTATCACATTTCAAAGATATATGATGGCTATATTCTGTGACTTCTGTGAAAAGATTGTTGAGGTTTTCATGGATGACTTCTCCGTTTACGGGTCTTCCTTTGATGATTGCCTCAGCAACCTTGAGCGAGTCTTACAGAGATGTAAAGACACCAATCTTGTCTTGAATTGGGAGAAGTGCCACTTTATGGTTAATGAAGGCATCGTCTTAGGACATAAAATTTCTGAAAGAGGTATTGAAGTCGATAAGGCTAAGGTTGATGCAATCGAGAAAATGCCATACCCCAGAGATATCAGAGGTATAAGAAGTTTCCTTGGTCATGCTGGTTTCTATAGAAGGTTCATTAAAGACTTCTCTAAGATTTCTAGGCCTCTTACCAATCTCTTGCAAAAGGATATTCCTTTTTTCTTTGACGATGATTGTGAGGAAGCCTTCGAAATTCTTAAGAGGGCTTTGATAACTGCACCTATTGTTCAACCACCTGATTGGAACTTGCCTTTTGAGATCATGTGTGATGCTAGCGATTATGCTGTTGGTGCTGTTCTAGGGCAAAGAGTTGATAAGAAGTTGAATGTTATTCACTATGCTAGTAAAACTCTAGACAGTGCCCAAAGAAACTATGCCACTAAGGAGAAGGAATTTTTAGCAGTCGTGTTTGCATGTGAAAAGTTCACGTCTTACATAGTTGATTCCAAAGTCACTATTCACACTAATCATGCTGCTATTAAGTACCTCATGGAGAAGAAGGACGCTAAACCTAGACTTATCAGATGGGTTCTCTTGCTACAAGAATTTGATTTGCACGTTCTCGACAGAAAGGGTGCTGATAACCCAACAACAGATAACTTGTCTAGGTTGGAGAACGTTCTTGATGACCCACAACCTATTGATGATAGCTTTCCCGATGAGCAACTGAATGTCATCAATGCTTCACGTAGTGCATCGTGTTATGCTGATTATGCAAACTATATCGTTGCCAAATATATACCACCTAGTTTCACGTACCAGCAAAAGAAGAAATTCTTCTTTGACTTGAGACACTACTTTTGGGATGATCCTCACCTTTATAAGGAAGGATTAGATGGCGTTATTAGACGTTGTGTACCTGAGCATGAACAGGGACAGATCCTACAGAAGTGTCACTCCGAGGCCTATGGAGGACACCATGCGGGAGATAGAACTGCACACAGGGTATTGCAATCAGGTTTCTATTGGCCCACTCTCTTCAAGGATGCCCGTAAGTTTGTCTTCTCTTGTGATGAATGTCAAAGAATAGGTAATATTAGCAAACGTCAGGAAATTCCTATGAACTATTCACTTGTTATTGAACCATTTGATGTGTGGGGCTTTGATTATATGGGACCTTTTCCAAAATCCAATGGGTACACTCACATCTTAGTTGCTATTGATTACGTCACTAAGTGGGTAGAAGCTATCCCCACGAGTAGTGCCGATCACAACACTTCTATCAAGATGCTGAAAAAGGTTATCTTCCCTAGATTTAGAGTCCCTAGATATCTGATGACCGACGGTGGTTCACACTTCATTCATGGTGCTTTCCGTAAAACACTTGCTAAGTACGATGTCAACCATAGAATTGCGTCTCCCTACCACCCTCAGTCCAGTGGTCAAGTAGAGCTAAGCAACAGAGAGATTAAACTAATTCTGCAAAAGACTGTCAACAGGTCTAGATAAAATTGGTCTAATAAGCTCAATGATGCACTGTGGGCTTATAGAACTGCTTATAAGAATCCCATGGGCATGTCTCCGTACAAAATGGTGTATGGGAAAGCATGTCACTTACCTCTTGAGCTTGAGCATAAAGCTTATTGGGCAATCAAAGAGCTCAACTTTGATTTCAAACTTGCCGGTGAGAAGAGCTTATTCGATATTAGCTCGCTTGATGAGTGGAGAACTCAGGCATATGAGAATGCCAAGCTCTTCAAAGAGAAGGTTAAGAGGTGGCATGATAAGAGGATACAAAAGCGTGAGTTCAATGTAGGTGATTATGTCTTGCTATATAACTCTCATTTAAGATTCTTTGCAGGCAAGCTTCTCTCTAAATGGGAAGGTCCCTATGTTGTTGAGGAAGTATATCGTTCCGGTGCTATCTAGATCAACAACACGGAAGGTAATTGTCCGAGAGTTGTAAATGGGCAGAGAATCAATCATTATATCTGAGGTACTCCCATAAATGTTGAAAGCAATATCATCAACACCATAACTCCGGAAGAATACCTAAGGGACATTTATCAGCCTGTTTCAGACTCCGAAAACAAAGAGGTACGAGATTCGGTAAGAAAACAGAGTCCAAAACGTTCCCCATAGGAAATTTCCTCCGTTTTGGAATATTTGAAAAAATACAAAAATTGGAAGTAGTCCGGAAAGTGCGCGAGGAGGCGACAAGCCTGCACGGCGCGGGCCCACCCCCTGGCCGCGCCGTGAGGGCTTGTGGCCACCTCGTGCGCCTCCCGGAGTCCGTTTTCATGCAGGGGACTCCTTCTAGTCTGCAAAAAATCATTATATATACTTCCGTTTGGTCTGACCCCTGCATCACACAGATTTCCTCTGTTTTTCCTTTCGAGCCTGTTTCCTACCGTAGATCTAGGTCAAGATGTCATCCCAGGAATCTGTGGGGGAGAGCAACCTCCGTCAAATCTATGGAGAAGTTCATGCTGATCTGAAAAGTATGGAGGTCATGGAGGCTAAGGAGAGGCTACCTAAAGAAACCAAGGGCAAGGCTAAGGAGAAGGATCAAGCATGGGACGAAGTGCAATCTGTGCTCAACAAGGAAGAAGTTGAAGAAGTGGATTTCCTCCAACCCTACCTCCACCTACTGTCTCCATCTTTGATTGAACTCTTGAGGTTTTGTGAAGCAACTCATGCTCGCAATACTTGTCTCACTCGTGAAGTTGTTTTGCTGGAGAAACATATCACATATCTCCAAAGTATAAATCCAAGACTGATGGCCCTCCTGGAATCAAGGGTTGCAACTACTTCACCATCCTCACCGCCAAAGGAAGACAACTCAGCATTGGTATGGGCAATCCCCTTGGCTTTTGCCAAACTTGGGGGAGTTGCCCCGGTATCGCATCACCATCACATCTTTTGCCTTTACCTTTGTTCTAGTTTCCCTTTTTAGTTTTCTTTTTCTCTAGTAGTTTAAAAGTCTTAGTGTTTTAGTCTTGAGTTTTGCTTTGTGTCACCCCCGATGTATTCTTGCTCGTGAGTCATATAATAAAGAGTGTCTTAGTTGAAGGGCTTTGCCTCTTTCCATGATCAAAAGAGTGAGAATAGAACAAAAGCATGAAAGATCATGTAATGATCTTATGGGAAGTGATGGCTTCACATATAAAAAGAATGAGGATTGAAACTTGTTGAGGGTAGGCAAACGTAGACCTTGGTTATTGTTGAAATTAATAGGAAGCGATAAAGAAGGATAAGTTCACATATAAATATATCATCTCTGACACCATCTATGATTCTGAACACTCACCAAACTATTGCATGCCTAGAAGTAGATGTTGGACAAGGAAGACAACATAATTGATTGTGTTTGCTTGGCTGTGAACAATGTTATATGATTAGAGATCCCTTAGCATGTGACGATTGCTTCCACCTCATATTAGCCAAAACTCCCGCACCAAGTAGAGATACTACTTGTGCATCCATAAACCTTCAAACCAGTTTTTCCATGAGTGTCCACCATACCTACCTATGGATTGAATAAGATCCCTCAAGTAAGTTGTCATCGGTGCAAGCAATAAAAATTGCTCTCTAATATGTATGATCTATTAGTGTGTGGAAAATAAGCTTTATACGAACCTGTGATGAGGAAGACATAAAAGCGACAGACTGCATAATAAAGTTCTTTATCACAGGAGGCAATATAAAGTGATGTTCCTCTGCACTAAGAGGACACGCATCCAAACCTCAAAAGCGCATGACAACCTCTGCTTCCCTCTACGAAGGGCCTATCTTGTACCTCTACTTTTTGTCCTTGAAAGAGTCATGGTGATCTTCACCAATTCCTTATTTTGCCTTTGTCTTGGCTACCATCACATGCTTGGGAAAGATCCATATTCATATGTCAACTTGGAGGTAGGCATTCATGAATTATTATTGTTGACATTACCCTTGAGGTAAGCAGTTGGGAGGCAAAACTATAAGCCCCTATATTTCTGTGTGTTCAGCTGCAACTTTGATTTCATGAGTACCACGTGCATTGTAGCAATTGTAGATAACGAAAGAATGATTGAGTATGTGGATTTGCTTTACAAGCTCTTATTTGACTCTTTCTGATGTTGTGATAAATTGCAATTGCTTCAATGACTAAAGGCTATCGGTTGTTACTTCTCGGTAAGGTTCTTGATCCATGCTTTACTTTGTGAAGGAATTATCAATTTAGCATGAGAGATTATATGTTGGTATTGCTGTTCTGAGCTTGATCATGATGCATGCATGTTCGTATCTTGTTTTGTCGACACCTCTCTCCCTAAACATGTGGACATATTTAGTGAGATAGGCTTTCACTTGAGGACAAGCGAGGTCTAAGCTTGGGGGAGTTGATACGTCCATTTTGCATCATGTTTTCATGTTGATATTTATCGCTTCTTTGGCTGTTATTTCACTTCACGATACTATTCTTATGCCTTTTCTCTCTTATTTTGCAAGGTTTACATGAAGAGGGAGAATACCGGCAACTAGAATTCTGGCCTGAAAGTGGAGCAAAGTTGAGATACCTATTCTGCGCAAATCCAAACGCCGTGAAAATCAACGGAGATTTTTTTTTCTGAATATAAAAAAATACTGGGCCGAAGAAGCGCCAGAGGGCCGCCAGGGGGTGGCCACAAGCCAGCACGGCGCAGCCACCCCTCCAGGCCGCGCCATGGGGGCTTGTGGGCACCCTACTGGCCCACTTGCCCCCCTCTTTTGCTATATGTAGGGTTTCGTCCCGAAAAAATTCACAAGGGAGATTTTTCATGGTTTCGCCGCCGCCACGAGGCGAAACTTGAGCAGAACCAATCTAGAGCTCTGGCAGGAGGATCCTGCCGGGGAAACTTCCCTCCTGGAGGGGGAAGTCGTCGCCATCGTCATCACCAACACTCCTCTCATCAGAGGGGACTCGTCACCATCAACATCTTCATCAACACCATCTCATCTCCAAACCCTAGTTCATCACTTGTAACCAATCTCCGTCTCGCGACTCCGATTGGTACTTGTAAGGTTGCTAGTAGTGGTGATTACTCTTTGTAGTTGATGCTAGTTGGATTATTTGGTGGAAGAGTTTATGTTCAGATCCTTGATGCTACTCATTACACCTCTGATGATGATTATGATTATGCTTTGTGAGTAGTTACTTTTGTTCCTGAGGACATGGGATAAGTCATGCTAATAATAGTCATGTGAATTTGGTATTCGTTCGGTATTTTGATATGTTGTATGTTGTTTTTCCTCTAGTGGTGTTATGTGAACGTCGACTACATAACACTTCACCATTATTTGGGCCTATAGGAAGGCATTGGGAAGTAGTAAGTAGATGATGGGTTGCTAGAGTGACAGAAGCTTAAACCCTACTTTATGCGTTACTTCGTAAGGGGCTGATTTGGATCCACTAGTTCAATGCTATGGTTAGACGTTGTCTTAATTATTCTTTCGTAGTTGCGGATGCTGGCAAGAGTGGTTAATAATAAGTGGGATGCTTGTCCAAGTAAGGGCAGTACCCAAGCGCCGGTCCACGCACATATCAAACTATCAAAGTAACGAACGCGAATCATATGAACTTGAGGAAACTAGCATGACAGAAATTCCCATGTGTCCTCGGGAGCGTTTTTGCTCCTATAAGACTTTGTTCAAGCTTGTCCCTTGCTACAAAAGAGATTGGGCCACTTTGCTGCACCATTGCTACTTTTGTTAGTTGTTGCTTGCTACGAATCATCTCACCACACAATCACTTGTTACCGATAATTTCAGTGCTTGCAGATATTTCCTTGCTGAAAACCACTTGTCAGATCCTTCTGCTCCTCGTTGGGTTCGACACTCTTACTTATCGAAAGGACTACGATTGATCCCCTATACTTGTGGGTCATCAATGGCCAAGGCACAGCGCGACATGGAAGCAGAAGCCGCCAGGATCGAAACACAGCGAGCTGCGGTCGCCGCAGAGACAGAGCGGCTGAACACCGAAGGCTGGCGGCTTGAGATACAACAACGCGCGTCTGACGCCGTCCATTAAAGGAGGCACAATGGGCGCATCCCGGCCGACTTACACCCAACTCGCCTTTTTGACACTCCGTGCACCCCCGGGGCGGGTCCTGATCGGTCTTTACAAACCGCCCTAAGGGGAGGAAAGGTTCCACTGCCCATTCCGCCGCCGGCTCAGCCAATGGACGCCCACGCGACTCGATGCCAGACGCCACAGGGTCACTTCTCAAATCCCGTCAACAATGTGCTGGCAGCGACCCGCCACCTGGAGTCCCTCCCGATTTACGAAACACCCCGGCCGAAATAGAAGCTAGAAATGCCATCGAAATGCTGAAAACGGCCGTGGTTTAGCACGCGCAGTATTCCCATAGCCTTGATCGGCTCCACTCCACGCCTCAGGCGAGTCACACCAGAAGTTGCCACGAGGACTTCCCCACAGTAACCAGCGGGCCGCGGCGGCTCCCCCAACATGATCCGCTCGGGATGCCCGACGCACGAGCCTAGGATATTGTGGATGCAGCGCGAGCCATGCGGCACATGGAGCCAACGGCCATGGCGGGTCAGGCCTACCCGACTTACATACAGTCGCCGCCCGCACCCCTAGACGGTGGGGGCAAACACATTGGAGTATCATGCCTCGCGCCGGCTTTGCGCAACGAGCGTATGCCAAAGGACTTCAAAGGGCTCAGGAAGGTTCCCAACTACTCGCCAGGCCTCGAGCCCGGGTCATGGATTGAGAGCTATGAACTTGCAATGGATATGCTTGACATAAGCGAGGCGGTCTGCACTAAATACTTCACTATGATGCTCGAAGGGACAACACACACTTGGCTGAAAAACCTGCCGCCCAACTCCATCAACACTTGGGCTGAGCTCAAGGAGTGCTTCATCAAGAACTTTAGAGGGACCTACAAGCGCCCAATGACTATCGTCGACTTACAGCACTGCATCCAGCGGCTGGATGAGTCGGCCCACCATTGGACCCGATGGGTTGCGGAAGTTATCCATTCATCAGAAGGCATTTCGGCGGCTCAGGCGGTGTTGATCCTGGACAAAAATTACCATTACGAGCCTCTGGTACTGAACCTAGGGAGACTTAAGTGAAAGGTACATGACATGGGCGAGCTAATGGACGCCCTTACTAGGTACGCTGAGTCGGATGACACGAAGGATCCTGGAGAGGGCGACGATAAAATTGGTGCCACCCGCAAGGGCGAGTTACAAAAGGGCCAAACCCACTTCCAGAACCGTGGCAATAACCACCATGGCGGGCATGGCAAGAAGTGTTAATAGGAGGGTCCTAAGGAATTCGTTGCTAATACTAATACCGACAACGCAAACCCGCGTCAGAAGAAGCGGGACTTTAGTGGGAAGAAACCATGTACCTACCATGAAATGCTTAAAGACCTGTGCCCGCAGCACGCCACGGCTGAAGGACCGGCGACTCACTCGTGGGAGGATTGCTACGTGATGCAAGAGTTTCGGGCCGAAGCGCTCAAAAGAAGTCAAGGCGGCGAGCAGGGCCAGCGACAGGAGCAACCCGGCGCATCCGGGTCACGACAGGTCACGTTCGGAGGTTTCCCCAACCAAGGACCACAGGTCGGGTCGCAGCACAATGCCGGCCAATACGAAGTTCATAACCAGTAGTACCACCCACCGGGAATGTTCCAACCCCCCCCCCCCCCCCCCCCGCAAGGAGACCCACAACGGCAAGAGGATCGGGGCGGGTTCCAAAATAATCCCAAACAGTTGAACAACGGGCAGTACCACGTATTCACCACCAACACCTGTAAACGGGATCACAAGGTGAAGCATAGAACTTTCGTAGCTAAGCCAATGCTCCCTCGGTACCTTCACTAGTCAGAGCAACCCATAACATGGAGCCGGGAAGACCATCCACCCCGAGTTGACAACCCTGGAGACTTAGCCCTAGTCGTGGCTCCCCAAGTCGGGGGATACACCCTTTCCATGGTCCTCATGGACGGGGGAAGCAGCATCAACATCCTATATTTCGACACTTTCCGGCGGATGAACCTCCTAGAGAAGGACGTGATGCCGTCATCCACGGTTTTCCACGGTATTGTCCCTGGTAAGTCGGCATACCCGATTGGGCGGGTTAAGCTCAATGTGGCTTTTGGCACGGAGTCGAACTATAGGAGCGAGTCCCTCTTGTTCGAGGTAGTCAAGATCAAGAGCCCCTATCGTGCGCTGTTTGGACGGCCGGCTTACGCCAAGTTCATGGCCCGCCCATGCTATGTTTATCTCAAGCTCAAGATGCCTGGACCCAAGGGTCCCATCACTGTTCACGACGAGAGGAAGATAGACCAAGAGCGTGAAGAAGGAGATGCGGCTTATGCCGAGTCAGCTTGCGCGACCGAGGAGCTCAAGTTTCACCAATCCCATGTCGACCCGGCGGACATGACACCACTCAAAAGGCCGACTATCGATTTTGAGCCGCCCCTCAAGTTCAAACCAGCGGACGACACCAAGGTTATCGATTTTACGCCGAGCGACTCCACCAAGCGGTTCACTATTGGGGCGGGTCTCGACCCCAAATTGGAAAGCGCGCTCATCAAATTCATCCGTGAGAATCCAGACATTTTGCATGCTTCTGACATGCCGGGTGTACCGAGAGAATTCGTTGAGCACCATCTTAATACTGCCCTAAAGTTAAGCCAGTGCGGCAGTACCTTCGCAGGTTTAATGAAGAGCGCCGTAAGGCGATTGGAGAAGAAGTAGCCCGGCTCCTTGCCGCTGGGTTCATCATCGAGGTTTTTCACTCAGAATGGCTGGCTAACCCGATCCTGGTGCTCAAGAAGAACGGCACTTTCCGCATGTGCATTGATTACACTGACCTTAATAGAGCCTGCTCGAAGGATCCGTTCGCCCTTCCCCACATTGATCAAATTATTGATTCAACGGCGGGTTGCGAACGTCTGTGTTTCTTGGACGCTTATTCAGGATACCACCAGATAAAGATGGTGGTGGCGGATCAGGAGAAGACATCCTTCATAACCCCGTTCGGAGCTTTCTATTACGTGTCCATGCTGTTTGGGCTCAAGAGCGCGGGGCGACTTACCAGCGCTGCATCCAAAACTGCTTACACAGCCAGATAGGCCATAACGTCCCTGCTTACGTGGACGACATCGTGGTCAGATCTCACCGCAAGGAGTTGGTCTTGGAGGATCTCAAAGAAACCTTCGACAACCTGCGTGTTTACCAGATGAGGCTTAACCCCACCAATTGTGTTTTTGGTGTCCCTGCGGGGAAGTTATTGGGTTTCTTGGTGTGAGAACATGGCATCGAGGCCAACCCGGAGAAGATTGAGGCAATTACTTCGCTTGGGAAACCAACCAACATTAACCAAGTACATCGCATGGCGGGTCGAATCGCGGCCTTGAGCAGTTTCATAATTCGCCTTGGGGAGAAGGCCACCCCTCTCTACCAGCTGCTCAAGAAAACCGATCGTTTCGTATTGGACGGACGAGGCCAACGAAGCCTTCGAAGCCTTGAAGTGGCAATTAGCTAACCCGCCAGTGTTGGCGGCTCCGGCAGACAAGGAACCTATGCTCCTGTACATTGCGACCAATTCCAAAGCAGTCAGCGTGGCAGTAGTTGTCGAGCGAAAGGAAGAAGGAAAAGAATACTCCGTCCATCGACCGGTGTATTTCATCAGTGAGGTCCTCACCCTCTCCAAACAACGCTACCCACATTGGCAAAAGTTGGTTTTTGGAGTATTCATGGCGAGTCAAAAGTTGAAACATTACTTCCAGGAACACCCGATCACGATCGTCAGCTCCGCCCCCCTCGGCGACATCATACAGAACCGAGAGGCTACTGGATGGATTGCCAAATGGGCCATCGAGCTTGGACCCCATCAGGTGCGGTATACGCCTCGGACAGCTATCAAATCTCAAGCACTCGTGGACTTCATCAATTATTGGACCGAGTTACAAATCCCTAAGAAAAGACCATACCTTACATACTGGACCATCTATTTCGATGGGTCCAGACAGTTGGAAGGCCACAATTGATCCCCTATACTTGTGGGTTATCAGTGGGTTATCAAGATCAACACTAGGTTCAATTTCCACATCCTTATCATTGCTAGGTTAAGCATCTTCATGAGCACCACTATCGATATTATCATTAGGCTCATATTCATCACGAGATTGTGTTTCGGCATCAGAAACAGAGACATTGTTTTGATTCTCGGGTGTAACAGCAACAGGGTTGGTAGCCTACAAGTTCCTATCATCTTTCTTTTTCTTTCTAGGATGACTAGGTGCCTCGGTGCTAACTCCTTGAGAATCTTGATCAATTCTCTTAGGATGACCCTTAGGATACAAAGGTTCCTCGGTCATTCTACCGCCTCTAGTGACGACTGTGACAGAATTTTCATTCAACTCATTGAGAAAGTCATTTTGAGCCTTAAGTACTTGTTCTACCTGAGTGGTGACCATAGAGGCATGTTTACTCAAAAACTTGAGGTCATTGACATTTCTATACACACAAGCACTTAAATAACTAAGTGCTACTTCTCAAAGAACAACGCCAGAAACTGACACGTTGACGGAGACTTGCTTGCGTTGGCTTTTCCCTTGAAGAGGAAAGGGTGATGCAGCACAGGAGCAGTAAGTATTTCCCTCAGTTTTGAGAACCAAGGTATCAATCCAGTAGGAGAATCTCGTCAAGTCCAGAGTACCTGCACAAACACAAAGAGCTTGCATCCAACGCAATAAAGGGGTTGTCAATCCCTTCAAGATTGATTGCAAAGTGAGATCTGAAGGCGGAAAGTGCAACAAAGAAAAAAGAGTAAGGCTGAAAATATGGTGTGGAGTAGACCCGAGGGCCATAGTGTTCACTAGAGGCTTCTCTCAAAATAGCAAATATCACGGTGGGTGAACAAATTACTGTCGAGCAATTGATAAAACCTCGCAAAGTCATGACGATATCTAAGGCAATGATCATACATATAGGCATCACGTCCGAGACAAGTAGACCGATACTTTCTGCATCTACTACTATTACTCCACACATCGACCGCTATCCAGCATGCATCTAGTGTATTGAGTTCATGACAAACAGAGTAACGCCTTAAGCAAGATGACATGATGTAGAGGGATACACTCAAATCAATGATGAAAAGCCCATCTTTTTACCCTTGATGGCAACAACATGATGTGTGCCTCGCTACCCCTTCTGTCACTGGATGAGGTCACCGCACGGTATGAACCCAAAACCAAGCACTTCTCGCATTGCAAGAATCATAGATCTAGTTGGCCAAACAAAACCCACAACTCGAAGAGAATTACAAGGATATGAAATCATGCATAAGAGAGATCAGGAGAAACTCAAATAAGATTCATATATAATCTGATCATAAATTCACAATTCACCGGATCTCGACAAACACACCGCAAAAGAAGATTACATCGGATAGATCTCCATGAAGATCATGGAGAACTTTGTATTGAAGATCCAAGAGAGAGAAGAAGACATCTAGCTACTAGCTATGGACCCATAGGTCTATGGTGAACTACCCACGCATTATCGGAGAGGTCATGGTGTTGATGAAGAAGCCCTCCGTATCCGAACCCCCCCTCCGACAGGGCACCAGAACGTGCCCGAGATGGGATCTTGCGGAGACATAAGCTTGCGGCGGTGGAAAAGTACTTTCGATGATCTCCTGATTTTTTTTGGGATTTTAGGGAATTTATAGGCGAAATACCTAGGGCAGAGGAGGCCCAGGGAGCTCACAAGCTTGGGAGGTGCGCCCCCCTGGCCGCGGCTAGGGGGCTTGTAGGGTCCCTGGTGGCCCCTTGCCCCGATTCTCACGCTTCCCGATCTTTTTCTGTTTCGAAAAAAAATCTTTTTGGCAGTTTCGTTCCGTTTGGACTCCGTTTAAAATCCTCTTGTGAAAGGGGTCAAAAACATGGAAAAAATAGGAACTAGCACTTGGCACTGAGTTAATAAGTTAGTCCCAAAAAATATATAAAAGGCATACAAAACGTCCAAAGTTTGACAAGATAATAGCATGAAACCATCAAAAATTATAGATATGTTGGATACGTATCAAGCATCCCCAAGCTTCACTCCTGCTCTTCCTCGAGTAGGGAAGTGATAAAGAATGAATTTTTGATGTGGAATGCTACCTAGCATGGTTGTAAGATTCAAAACAATAATATTTCAAGAAAACAATAGTTTGCTATTAACATGAAAACAATAATACTTCAAGAAAACAACAGTTTTCTTGAAGTATTATTGTTTTCGTGTGACATGAATGTTCAGATCTGTAAGATTCAAAACAATAGTTTGCTATTGACACGAAAACAATATTACTTCAAGAAAACTAGCAAGGTAATCATGAACTTTCAAAATAACAAGGCCAAAGAAAGCTATCCCTACAAAATCATATAGTATGGCTATGCTCCATCATCCTCACACAACTAATGTAAATCATGCACAACTCCGGTATTGGCCAAGTAATTGTTTTCGCACTCTTACTTTCTCAAAAAATTTATAACTATCACACAATACATGAGCGTGAGCCATGGATATAGCACTATAGGTTGAATAGAGTGTGGTGGTGGTTGTGAGACAAAAAAGGAGGAGATGGTCACATTGACTCGGCGTATCAAAGGGCTATGGAGATAACCATTAATAGATATCAATGTGAATGAGTAGGTATTGCCATACAAAGGATGCACTAGAGCTATAAGTATGTGAATGCTCAAAAGGAGAACTAGTGGGTGTGCATCCAACTTGGTTGCTCACGAAGACCTAGGGCAATTTGAGGAAGCCCATCATTCGAATATACAAGCCAAGTTGTATAATAAAGATTCCCACTAGTATATGGTGGTGACAAAGCAAGAAGCTCTCAGTCATGAAGAACATGGTGCTATTATGAAGCACAAGTGTGGAAAAAGATAGTAGCATTGTCCCTTCTCTCCTTTTCTCTCCTTTTTTATTTGGGCTCTTAGGCCTCTTTTTTTTCTCTTTCCCTTTTTTTATTTGGGCTCTTTGGCCTCTTTTTTTATTTCCTCACATGGGACAATGCTCTAATAATGATGATCATCGCACTTTTATTTACTCACAGCTCAAAGCTTAGACATGACTCTATAGGAAATGCCTCCGGCAGTGTACCGGGATGTGCAACGATCTAGCTTGGTGTATGATGTTGAAACATCTCGCTAGCTATCTTACGATCATGCAATGGCAATATGAGAGTGACGACACAAGTCATGAGATGGAACGGTGGGAGTTGCATGGCAATATATCTCGGAATGGCTATGAAAATGCCATAGTAGGTAGGTATGGTGGCTGTTTTGAGGAAAGGCATATGGTGGGTTTGTGCACCGGCAAGAATTGCGCGGCCCTAGAGAGGCTAGCAATGGTGGAAGGTGAAAGTGCATCTATACCATGGACTCACATTAGTCATGAAGAACTCACATACTTGTTGCGAAAGTTTTTATTTGTAATCGAAACAAAGTGCTAAACGCATACTCCTAGGGGAAGGGTTGGTAGGTGTTAACCATCGCGCGATCCCGACCTCAACACAAAGGATGACAATCAATAGATCAATTATGCTCCTACTTCCTAACATAGCGGTTCACCATACGTGCATGCTACGGGAATCACTAACTTCAACACAAGTATTTCTAGATTCACAACACCCTACTAACATAACTCTTAATATTACCAAATCCACGTCTCAAAACTAATTGAGAGGAATCAAAACTTCTCTTTCTACTCAATGCACATGAAGATGGAGGTTTTTGTATCCTCTTTGAGTACCTATCACCTTTGGGACTACTTTCATAGCACAAGCAAACTACCAAGTCACGCACCGCGATGCTCTAAAAGATCTAAGAGATGCACATAGAGCAAAATTGTCTAGCTCAAAAGATATAAGTGAAGCACTATGAGTATTCTAGCAAAATCATGATGAGTGCATGTCTCTCTCTAAAGGTGTGCAGCAAGGATGATTGTGAAACAACAAAAAGAAAAGACTCCTAATATACAAGATGCTCCAAGCAAAACACATATCATGTGGTGAATAAAAATATAGCTCCAAGTAATGTTACCGATGGATTGAAGACGAAAGAGGGGATGCCTTCCCGGGGCATCCCCAAGCTTAGGCTTTTTGGTGTCCTTGAATTTGGCTTGGGATGCCTTGGGCATACCCAAGCATGATCTCTTTCCACTCCTTATGTCTTTGTCCATGAGAACATCACCCAAAACTTGAAAACTTCACAACACAAAACTTAAACAGAAACTCGTGATAACATTAGCACAAGAAAACAAACTACCACCTCTTTAGGTACTCCACTACAAGAAGACCTGTAGCGACCCGACTCAAGACGAGTCAAGCCTCTGTGTTTCAGTGCCATCCCTGGATCAGTATGCTGGCACACACAGTACATCAATGTATATATCAAAGTGCAATCACATGTAAAAAGCGTAAAACTGATATATACCTTAAATATCTCAGCGGAAACGGTCAAGGGAGTGCAGTCCCAATAAACACCAACGGCAAGTTGAGTGTAGACCGTAACCCTGAATCGTACTCTTACTCGTCGGAGAAAAATATCTGCAACATAAGACGTTGCAGCCGTGTAGGTCAGCATATTGAATATGCCGGCAAGTCACATAAGAGAGGGGTGAAAAGTAATCATCTATACTATATGCATATATGGCAGGTGGGGCTATAAGTTTTTTTTTTGCGAAAAGCAAGTTTTCTCCTACAACAAGAGAGGGCTAAAAGCAAAATGTTACTACATTGTTGGTTGTTAACGAGATGGTTCCGCCAACCAATTCTCGTACCCGAGTTGTCAATAATTCCCACATCAATATTATTATTTGTGTTGAGAATTTCAGATAACTTCAGTTCCTTTGGCTCAAGTTGTCCATGACCGTGGACACGGCTAATCGATTAGGTTTGAGTACTCTGCAGAGTTTTGCACACCTTCCCCACAAGATTTGATCGCCTTCGAGTATGTCCTCGCACTTCAAGGTGTTTGAAGACCGGAGGATCAAAACATGGTCTTTCAACGGGTTCCTCTGAATCCCTGTCGGTGCCCATCCATTCCTACCGTTCTTGTACATCTGCTAGCACCGCCTATCCAGAGTCGCCGCGTTGTCCAACCAAGCCAGAGCCCATAATGACTTGTGGCTGTGCAGGTAAGCCTTGGGTCTTGAAAATATCCGTCCGTCTCTTTGAGCCTGGGTGAAGCTTTCCGCAGGATGTCATGGCCGTCTCCAGCATCCCGGGTCATCCACTAGGTTCTCCAGGGAGCCGATCAACCGTCCTTCACCCAGAGTTGCATTGCGTCCGAGGTCTTGAAAATCTTGTCTTAACAGGTCTTGATTATTTAATCAACCTCGCATCACTCGTGTTATGCACTCAACCGAAATCCCGTCTACTCAAGCATAGCAATATGAAATTTGTCGTCCCGGGGCCAAGTATCGGGGTTGTTGGGTGCCTACCACATGATACTACAACCTATACTAAAATTTCCAAGTACCTAAGCAGCATGCAATTTGGGCATAGGATGGTAGAACTACGATGCATAAAACATAGGTGATAGTATGATCAAAGTGACTTACCTGGTGATGTTGACGAAGAAGAATTTCTCGAGAAATAACTTGATAGACTACTCGTCACTCTCCGATGAAATCTATATAACAAACATATCATTCACATAAGCACTCATACTAGCAATCATTCTAGCAATCAAAACAAAAGAGAGAGCGAATAGGAATCCGAAGGAAACTTCAAATAAGATTAGGGAGTCTTCTACTACATCAAACACTAAATGGTTTTTGTACAACAGAAATTAATAACAAGGAATTAAGATATAAATTTAACTAAGATAAAATAGAGTATTTTTCACAAAACTTTTTGAAAGTATTCCCAAACGGGATTTGAAACAGTGGAGAAACCAATTGCAAGTTATTAGAGAACTAGAATTGATTTCGTAATAACAAATAAAAATAAAATCAAAACTTGTTGCGAACCTACTGTTAACTAACAGAAACAAAACATAATATTTCTGAAATATAAAAGAAAATAATTTAAAAACAATTATAGAAAAAGTAATAGCCATAATCCTTAAAAGAGGTGAAACAGAAATTGTTTCACAATAAACAATGAGCTAAAATACTCAAAGAAATATGAAATTTTTGCCACTGATAACTAAGACCATTAGTGATCAGTAGCAAAAGGAATCAAATTAAAAGCTATTTTTAAACTCCTGGAATAAGCAAAACAAGGTTTAAACTAAATCTGATCTAATTAAAATTTGAAAATTTCAAACATAGACAAATTATATGTTTTTGAAAACTACAGAAAAATTGTGATCTACTGGAAAAGGTTTCAACTCCATTGGAGTTGTGGATCAAAAGTTATGAGCAAAAGAAAACTGAAACTCTCTCTATTTCAGAATTAAAACAGAAAAAAAGAAAAACTGATTTGTGGACAGGGGGTCCACGTGGCGCGTTGTGGTTGGCTCGGGGGTGTGAGCTGTTGAGGCTAACTAGCGAACGGCCGTAATATAAATAAAAGTCCCTGGCTAAATCTTAAGTGGAGAAAAACCGTTTTGGTTTTTCTCTAAACACCGAAGGGTTATTGCGTTCTAATCTACACCGTTGAACTCAAATCGGACGGCTAAGGGAAGGTTGGGGGCTCACCGTGAGGTGGTGGTGCTCCGACGAGGGCGCCGGCGAGGCCGAGGTGGAGCTGGCGATGGGGAGGGGCTCCGGTGGTCTTCGGCGATGCCCGAGGGTTGGAGGAGACGGCGACGAGTCTCCCGCATCGGTTGGAGGCGGCGGAGAGGGGGTTTGGGGGCTGGGGAAGGAGCAGCAGGGCGCCGGGGTTCGGGCGGAGCTCGGCTCCTGCGAGCTCGGGCAGAGGGGTGTTGGGGCTTGGGCAGGGCGGCGGCGAGGCGGAACGGGGCGAGGAGGGGTCGGGGCCTTGGGTTTTATAGGGGAGAGGCGGGAGCGCAGAGGGGAAGGGGATCGGAGCTTCGGGGGAAGGTCCGGCCACGGCGGGCTCGGCCGTGAGAGAGAAGGAAAGGGAGAGGAGAGAGAAGGAAGAAGGGGGTGCGCGCGGGCTGGGTGCGCGCTGTGGGTGGGGCTGCGGGGCGGTGGGGCCGGGCTGCCAGCGGGGGTGGGGGTTGCCGGCTGGGTGGGCTAGCCGATTAGGAAGGAGAGAGGGAGATCCCGGGCTGGCGGGATTGGGCCAGCTAAATCGCGCCCGGTGGTGCTTTCCTTTTTTAAAAATGTTTCCCGATTTTGTATTTTTTTTAAAAACAATAAGTAAAATACAAAAAGAGGAAATAAAATAAAATAATTAATATAGGGTATTATATACCAAAAAAATCAGAAAAATATCCTCTACTCGATTAACATTTTTCCAAGGCAAAAATAAAAACTTTTTAAAAATGTTTTTTTTTCAGAAAATCCCCTAAATGCTTTATTTTCTTTTTGCAAACATTTTCGCGATAAAACCTTGGATTTCTTGGCTCCAATTATTTCAGAGATGCCTCACATTTTTGGAGGGTCATTTTCCTCCGCTCTCTCTCTTGCGTGCAAGAGATTATTTCCTGGCATTTCTCGTGTGAAGAAAAATAGAAATGCAAAAGCAAAAGTCGAAGGAATTCAAATGCAAATCTCCGTTCAAATTCTTTATAGTTGAAGAAGTCACGGCATCTTCTCTCTTTGCTTTTAAATGATTGAATTTGAATTCACCGGAGAAGGGGAAAGTCATTTTATTCCCTCTCATTCAAAAGTTTTGAAAAAGTTTCAAATTTCACTCAAGTTTCAATCACTCAATCAAACAAATAGCATTCTAATAATTATTTTAACATTCCAAAATTTGGGATGTTACAAGACCCCACCTATTGCAACACTTTTTTCCGTATCTAAATCTCCATATATGCGTTGCTAGTGTCTTTACCAACGGTTTGGGATGCGTTGCCTTATCCAGTGTTGCTAAGAGCATAATGCAACGCTTATATTCTGTTGGTAAAAGAGACTGTTGCAAAAGAAGAACACATAAAATCGACTTCTACAACACATTTATATGTTGGTTCTTAGGGTACAAGAACCCAGATCTCATAGCTTGGCAACAAATAATCTGCAACGCTTCAAGTGTTGGTACATTTATATTGTGAATAATAATATTAAATTAGTGCTCTACATAATGACAATAATTATGTATATCAAGTGAGCAAAAAAAATAAGAGAATATAATCACAAAAGGAAGAAATCATATATTGAATAAAAATGTTGGATTACAATAGTGGATATTACAAGAGGAACATCATCCAAATGTGATGCATAATAAAAAAAATATTGCAGCAAAACTTAAATAGAAGGCATCCACCGATATCGGTACAACTTAACTAAAACTTAACCTAGGAACATCATACAACATGAACAACATCTTGACAACTTAACTAAAACTGAATGATCCATCATCATCATTAGTCAGAACATCATCATCATCGTTGCAGTATACTTGTCACACACCCATACAATCATTGACATATCTTCTGAATCTATAAAGAAAATTGGAAAATAAGTTGTTAATACACAATGCATTGACATAATGCAAATAGTGACAGAGGTAAGATATTAGACACGTACAAAGGTTGAAGGCCATTCAATCTTTGTTGTTTCTGCATTGCCGAGTGATGCAATAAGATGGAAGGGAGAGGGAGAGAGTATACCTTCCATGGCATCGTCCATGACTTGCTCCATGAACTCGACTTGCTCGATGGCGCCCCCTACATCGACTTGGCGCATGCAGCTGCAAAACCAAGGGAAAAAGTTTAGAGATGTCTCATGCACCTCCAGAACAGTACAACACAAGTAAACCTTCATCAAGTTTCATCTATTATATTATTTATACAAGAGACAAACAATAAATCATGCTTGTCCACATAAATTGAATTACGTGGATCTCCAATTTTAGATATTAATGGTTAAGGTAAACAAGAAGTAGTATTACGTACAAATAAAGTGACGTACAAGCAGTTTGGCGTGTCACGTACACATCTTTCATCAAGTCTCATATGCCTTTCCTATTAAAAAAGATTTGTCCAAGACATTCATATGCAAACGTACATTGCTATTTCATAGTATGGCTGTCAACTATCAGGAACATGTGCGTATAATCAATCATATGTGCGTATAACTCTACCACAATCTTACATAAATGATAATACCAAACCTGGATGAATGAGATTCTCAAGAAAAAGGAAAAACGAGGTCTGTTAATTCAAATATGTACATGCATACACCTATGTTTGTGTCCGAGACAAACAAGGTAATGTAGGCCAATCTGGCCAAGCCGTACATTAATTGCATGCATGTGATATCATCCTTATGTCACAACATTGATTAAGACATCTTTTCCTTCCTTTAAATAAAAAATATGGATCCAAAGAGACACCAAACTTGGCACTATTTACATTAACGGTGTACATGCATACTAGCTTATATACTGACAAAATAGTTAGGTAGCATATGCATGTAAACACGACTAGAAGCAATGAAAGATTGCCTCATGTGAATAAGAGGAAAGAAGGTTGACTAGCTCACTGAAATGCTAAATAATTTAACAAGTTTCAGCAAAAAGAAAATAACAAGCCTACCTTCATCGGATTGTACATTTCTATTTTGAAGAATATACTTGGTAATTAGCCATGCTTCACAACGCGGGCATAAGTATTTTGTACGCGATCATCATGATTAACCTTCCATACACCATAATGCACATGCTTTGCTAAGGAACCACTATAAAAACGACAAAATAATTTGTCAAATGAGAACAAATTTAATTATCATTTCAGCTACGGCACAATGCAATGTTTTCCAATTCAATATTTTTCAACTATCATTTGAACTGGATTTGCAATAGCAACTCTTATAGAGAGCACTCCTAAAACAAACCAAAATATTTTGGAAGTGTGCTTATCTGTTGAAGGGCTAGCAATGGCGAGTGTGCACTGAATCTTTCCCAGGAGAGACTGTGCCCTGCAAGGTGCTGCCGACCCGCACTTGCAGCCGCAAATAATCCACAGGTTTGATAGTACAAGGAGCTGCAGAGAGAAAGAAGGTCAAAGGTTTCACTAGCATACTCCACACGAGTCGCCACTCAACTCAGATTCAACAGTTGTCTTCTTACTGCAAGTGCAGATCCAACGATGTCCATGCTCACTTTTTTATCTTTGTATTCAGAAAAACTTGTATTTGCAAAATAGAATCCGAGCAAGGCAAAAAATGTTAGCCAAGCTATGTTTGAAGAAAACAACCACAATTGCATATGATACCTTTCATAGTTGCAACTTTGACGACAATTCTGATTTCTCCTTCAAGTCCAACATAAAGATACAAGACCGTTAGAGATATGATGGAGATCATCTTATTTCCATACTTGTTACAATGAACATATTCAATAAAAGCCTAAATGAACATGAAAATCCGTCGACTTATATGATAATCATAGACACACGGGCAACTAAAAAGTATAGCAATCCATAGATTCTGAAGTACTACCGATGTTTGATCGTCCAAACTCCTGCAAGACTTCCTCACTCAGTAGCTTTACCAACATATCAAACACATACTTGATCTCCTAACATGAATGTCATGATAACACAAATATGAACTCACAAAAGGAAAACCATGTCACATAAATTCCAATGGCTATGTACACATAGAAAGAGACTCAAAACAGATGCAATCGGTAAAAACAGGGATTTGTTCAAAGAAGCCACTAAAACATGGCCGCATAGTGCTCGACATATTATAAATCTAGATCAACATCAATATTTTCTGGGTGGTCGTTCCTCTTTACTGAGCGATGAGGAACACTGGCCTGGCTTCTGGTGCGCATACAACACTAGTGGGAAAATCCTAATGTGCTCACGCTAACTAAATTGCTTTGTCCTGGCCCCTGGTGCGCATGCAACACTGCTTGGGGAATCCTACATATGACAGATAGATTTATACCCAAATCCTACTTTGGAGGTAAATTATTGATTAACTGGAAGAGTGAACCAGCACACCTGAACCTGGTGGGTGAGGAAGTTACATGGCTGCTTCGTCTCGAACAACAACAAGGTTGTCCACTAGTCGTTCCTTCGAGGAGGAGGACATGGCTACCAGCACCGGACCCAACGTTTGAAATCCTCCACTAGTCGTTCCTTCGAGGAGGAGGACATGGCTATCATCACTGGATCCAACGCCTGAAACCCTAGCCATGGAAGGAGGGCCGCGGGTGGGCTTCGATGCATCGAGCGTGGGATCAAGCTGGATGGGAGGGCGTCGTGGTGCGAGGGGGCCTCCGGCTGTGCTTTGCGGTGGTGGGATTTGTTGGACGTCACCTGAATCTTTCGCCGCTGGTGGCACAACGAGGAGCTTCTTGAAGAGGCAGTTGTGGGACGCGAGAGGTATGGGTGGGTGGGGGATGCGGCAGATCGGACAACCACTAGAGCTGCGAGGTGCGAGGAGGGGGCCGGCGGCGAGGTGGGTTGGAGGAGGGAGATGATGCGGTCGGTGGTAGCAATTTCGGAGAGACGAGGGGAACCGGGGGCTGCTTCTTGCGCTTCTCTCTCCCCTTTTCTCATTTTTTCTACCCTCTGTTCTGTTTTTTTAATCTCTACCATGATAGGGCCATCAGGTGCAAATCTACAACGCATATGCCGCATCGCTTATATGCGTATCTATTGTAAATTTTGCAACACATTGTTAAAATGTTGTACAATTTATGTTGCTTTAGGGAGGGTATTCTTGTAGTGTGTAGCATTCTTGATTTCTATTTATATAGGTGTTGGGCTACTGTATTCTCACTTTTCCATGGCTGGTACCCCCGATACTAACCATAGTTTCATCAAAACAAGCAACCAACTCAACAAAAACAAAATCTGTCAAAAACAGACCAGTCTGTAGCAATCTGTATAGTTCGTATACTTCTGGTATCTCAAAAATTCTGAAAAACTACGACTGCCTAGCAAAAGGTATATCAACCAGCAGCAAAAAGAATCAGCTCAAAAGCTCTTTCTGAATAAAAATGGAAAATCATCTCGTGAACGAAAAGTTTCTGTCTTTTTCCAGCAGGATCAAACAACCATCACGAAGACTAGTCATAAAGGTTTTCCTTGGCTCAAACACAAAAAGAAACACAAAAAAACACAATCATAAAAGAATTATGATGGCGTGGAGGCAAAAAACAGAAACAAAAAGAAATAAATTCATTGGGTTGCCTCCCAACAAGCGCTATTGTTTAACGCCCTTAGCTAGGCATTGATAATTCAATGATGCTCACACAAAAGATAGTAATCAGACACAAAGAGAGCATCATGAAACATGTGAAAATCACATCTAATTCTAACATACTTCCTATGCATAGGCATTTTATAGGAAAACAGATTGTCAAGACAACCAATAGTTACCATATGCAAGGAAGAAGAAAGAGACAATATCAATCTCAACACTACGAGAGGTGGTTTAGTAACATGAAAGTTTCTACCATAATATTTTCCTCTCTCACAATAATTACATGTGGGATCATATTCAAATTCAACAATATAGCTATCACAAAGGATATTCTTTTCATGATCCACATGCATGCAAAGTTGACGCTCTTCAAAAATAGTGGGAATATCATCAACTAAAGTCATGACTTATGCAAAACCACTTTCAATATTATTGCAAATATCATATTCATCATGAGGCTTAAACAAATTTTCAAGATCATAAGAAAAATCATCGCCCCACTCATGATCATTGCAACAAGTAGTGGATATAGCAAAACTAGCATTCCCAAGCTTAGGGTTTTGCATATTTTTAGTATGATTTTCACTAATAAAATTTATAGTGAAATCATTGCAATCATGCTTTTCATTCAAGGAGCCCTCGTGAATCACATCATGAATTTCTTCATCACAATTTTCAGATTCACGTATCTCAAGCAAAACTCCATAAAGATAGTCAAGTGCACTCAACTCACTAGCAATTGGTTCAACATAATTGGATCTCTTAAAGAGATTAGCAAGTGGATGAGGATCCATATCAATAGATTTTCAGCAAGCGAAGATGCAAGCATATTGAAGGCACATGGCAACACAAGAAAACAGAAAGCAAGCGAAAGAAAGGGCGAATGAAAAAGGCAAACGAAAAAGGAAAATATTTTTTTTGTAAATTTTGTTTTTCAGAAGTGGGGGAGAGGAAAACGAGAGGCAAAATAAATAAATGCAAGAAATGAGTTTGCGACACTTACTTGGATGAGTTCTTGACTTGATCCTCCCCGGCAACGGCGTCAGAAGTCCTTCGGCTACTTCTCAAACAACAGCGCCAGAAATTGACACGTTGACGGAGACTTGCTTGCGTTGGCTTTTCCCTTGAAGAGGAAAGGGTGATGCAGCACAGGAGTAGTAAGTATTTCCTTCAATTTTGAGAACCAAGGTATCAATCCAGTAGGAGAATCTCTTCAAGTCCAGAGTACATCCACAAACACAAAGAGCTTGCACCCAACACTATAAAGGGCTTGTCAATCCCTTCAAGATTGATTGCACAGTGAGATCTGAAGGCGGAAAGTGCAAGGAAGAAAAAGGTGTAAGGCTGAAAATATGGTGTGGAGTAGACCCGGGGGCCATAGTGTTCACTAGAGGCTTCTCTCAAAATAGCAAATATCACGGTGGGTGTACAAATTAGTGTCGGGCAATTGATAGAACCGCGCAAAGTCATGACGATATCTAAGGCAATGATCATACATATAGGCATCACGTCCGAGACAAGTAGACCGATACTTTCTGCATCTACTACTATTACTCCACACATCGACCGCTATCCAGCATGCATCTAGTGTATTGAGTTCATGACGAACAGAGTAACGCCTTAAGCAAGATGACATGATGTAGAGGGATAAACTCAAACCAATGATGAAAACCCCATCTTTTTACCCTTGATGGCAACAACACGATGCGTGCCTCGCTACCCCTTCTGTCACTGGGTGAGGTCACCGCACGGTATGAACCCATAACCAAGCACTTCTCCCATTGCAAGAATCATAGATCTAGTTGGCCAAACAAAAGCCACAACTCGAATAGAATTACAAGGATATGAAATCATGCATAAGAGAGATCAGAAGAAACTGAAATAGGATTCATAGATAATCTGATTATAAATCCACAATTCATCGGATCTCGACAAACACACGACAAAAGAAGATTACATCGGATAGATCTCCATGAAGATCATGGAGAACTTTTTATTGAAGATCCAAGAGAGAGAAGAAGCCATCTAGCTACTAGCTATGGACCCGTAGGTCTATGGTGAACTACTCACGTATCATCGGAGAGGTCATGGTGTTGATGAAGGATCCCTCCGTATTCGAATCCCCCCACCGGCAGGGCACTAGAACATGCCCCAGATGGGATCTTGCGGAGACAGAAGCTTGCGGCGGCAGAAAAGTACTTTGGATGATCTCTTGATTTTTTCTGAGATTTTTGGGAATTTATAGGCGAAAGACCTATGGCAGAGGAGGCCCACGGAGCCCACAAGCCTAGGAGGCACGGGTCCCCCTGGCCGCGGCTAGGGGGCTTTGTGGGGTCCCTGGTGGCCCCCTGCCCTGATTCTCAGGCTTCTCGATCTTTTTCTGTTTCAAAAAAATCTTTTTGGCAGTTTCGTTCCGTTTGGACTCCGTTTAAAATCCTCCTCTGAAAGGGGTCAAAAACATGGAAAAAATAGGAACTGGCACTTGGCACTGAGTTAGTAAGTTAGTCCCAAAAAATAAATAAAAGGCATACAAAACATCCAAAGTTTGACAAGATAATAGTATTAAACCATCAAAAATTATAGATACATTGGAGACGTATCACTAAGCATCAAAGTTGTCAAAATCGTGACTCAAGTCTTAGAATCTTACGACTTTACGATCCAAACTAGCCCCAGCGATTCTATGCTTTTTTCTCATAGAATCTAAGTTTCTACGATCCTAGTAGTTAGGATTCTACGATTCACGATCCTACCAATGGAGCTACGATCCGATTCAGAATCGCGATTCCGACAACCTTGCTAAGCATGCGACCATTCTGTTCCAATTGTCTGCTAACATAATCATTGAAACTTTGTTGTTTGGCAACAAAGTTATCAAATTCATCTAGGCATAAGCTAGCAGGTTTATCAAAAGGAATATCAGTCTCATTGAATCTACGAAGACAATTGTCTTCTACTACCTGTGTCTCGTTATCAAGACCATGGATCTCTTCGATAGGTGGTAGATTATTGACATCTTTAGATTTAATGCCTTTTCTCTTTCATAGATTTCTTAGCTTCTTGCATATCTTCAGGACTGAGGAATAGGATACCTCTTTTCTTTGGAGTTGGCTTCGGAGGTGGTTCGGTAATAGTCCAAGCATTCTCATTGCACAAGATATTATTCAATAGGATCTCAGCTTGTTCCATAGTTCGTTCCCTGATAACACAACCATCACAACTATCTAGGTGGTCCATAGAAGCATCGGTTAGTCCATTATAGAAGATATCAAGTATTTCATTCTTCTCAAGAGGGTAATCAGGCCAAGCATTCAGTAGCTGGATGAGCCTCCCCCAAGCTTGTGGGAGACTCTCTTCTTCAACTTGCGCAAAGTTGTATATTTCCAGCAAGGCAGCTTGCTTCTTATGGGCAGGAAAATATTTTTCAGAGAAGTAGTAGATCATATCCTGGGGACTACGCACACAACCAGGAGCAAGAAAAGTGAACCAAGTCTTAGCATCATCCTTTAGCGAGAAAGGAAACAACTTAAGGATATAGTAGTGACAGATCTTTTCCTCACTCGTGAATAGGGTGGCTATATCGTGCAGCTTAGTATGATGTGCTACAACCGTTTCAGACTCATAACCGTGAAAAGGATCAGATTCGACTAGAGTGATTAACTCAGGGTCGACAGAGAATTCATAATCCTTATCGGTCACAAAGATAAGCGAAGTAGCAAACTTCGGGTCGTATTTCATCCTAGCATTCAAAAAAATTTCTTTCCAGTTACGCAGTAATTTCTCAAGGTCATAGCTATCCTTACAAGCAAGAAATCCTCAGCTATCTCTCCCTGCATATCAGGCAATTCATATCTAGGAGAGCTAGTTCTAACAGGTGAAATAGAAGGTTCTACTTCAATAATCTCAGCAGTTTCCGAAGTATCATCACATCTAGCTGCAACTCTAGCAATATGTGCATCAAGGAATGCACCTAGTGGCAAAGTAGTATCACGAAAAGCATCATCACAAGCATCATGGATAGCAGAAGTAGCATCATCAAGCACATGCGACACATGAAAATTTCTAGCAGGAGGTGGTGTCGCTAACTTACTCATAACTGAAGGTGAATCAAGTGCAGTGCTAGATGACAGTTCCTTACCTGTCCTCGTAGTTGAGGGCAAGACTTTAGTGTTTGGATATCTCGGATTCCTCATAATGATCAGCAGACGTAAATCCCAGGTGACTCACAGAATAGAGCTAGGCCTCCCCGGCAACGGTGCCAGAAAATAGTCTTGATAACCCACAAGTATAGGGATCGCAACAGTTTTCGAGGGTAGAGTATTCAACCCAAATTTGTTGATTCGACACAAGGGGAAGCCAAAGAATATTCTCGAGTATTAGCAGTTGAGTTGTCAATTCAACCACACCTAAAAGACTTAGCATCTGCAGCAAAGTATCAGTAGCAAAGTGATGTGATAGCAACAGTAGCATCGGGAATAGTAGAAGCAGTGACAACAGTAGCGGCAAAGTAACAGTAGCAGCAGTGACAACAGTAGCAACAGAGTAAGAGTAGCAAGAACCAGTAGGAAAAGACTCGTAGGCATTGGATTGGTGATGGATAATTATGCCGGATGACATTCATCATGCAACAGTTATAACATGGAGAGATATGTAACTAGCTCCAGTTCTTCAATGTAATGTAGGCATGTATTATGTATGTAGTCATACATGCTTAGGGAAAATAACTTGCATGACATCTATTGTCCATCCCTCCCATGGCAGCGGGGTCCTAATGGAAACTACGGGATATTAAGGTTCTCCTTTTAATAGAGAACCGGAACAAAACATTAGCACTCAATGAATACATGAACTCCTCATACTATGGTCATCTCCGGGAGTGGTTCCGGCTATTGTCACTCCGGGGTTGTCGGGACATAACACATAGTAGGTGACTACAACTTGCAAGATAGGATCAAGAACACACATATATTGACGAGAACATAATAGGTTCAGATATGAAATCATGGCACTCGGGACCTAGTGACAAGCATTAAGCATGTCAAAGTAGTAGCAACATCAATCTCAAAACATAGTGGATACTAGGGATCAATCCCCATCAAAACTAACTCGATTACATGATAGATCTCATGCAACCCATCACTGTCCAGCAAGCCTACGATGAGATTACTCACAAACAATGAAGAGCATCATGGAATTGGCAATGAAGGAAGGTCGGTGATGACTATGGTGACGATCTCCCCTGTCCGGAGCCCAAAACGGACTCCAGACCTGCCCTCCAGAGGAAGAACAGGTGGTGGCGATGCCTCCATATCGTAAAACGTGATGAACTCTTCTCCTTTTTTTCGGTCGAAAGGGACTAAATAGAGCTGGAGTTGGAGGCGGCGGAGCCCCGAGGGCCCCACAAGCCTGCTAGGCACGGCCAGGGGGCCGCGCCTAGTGGGCTTGTGGGCTCCTCGTTCCACTCCTCCGGTTGATTCTTGCGCCAGTATTTTTTATATATTCCACAAAAAATCCTCGTAAATTTCCAGGTCATTCCGAGAACTTTTATTTCCGCGCAAAAACAACACCATGGAAATTCTCCTGAAAACAGCGTTAGTCCGGATTAGTTCCATTCAAATCATGCAAATTAGAGTCCAAAACAAGGGCAAAAGAGTTTGGAAAAGTAGATACGACGGAGACGTATCAACAGCATACAAAACAGGCCACAATAGGCCAAAACTGCGATTTTTGACGAGTTCCCTGTAACAGGACCACGGGGTTCCCAAAACGTTCCGATCGCAGCAGGAACCAAAATCAGTGAGTAGTAGCATACAAAACTAGCCAGAATAGGCCAAAATTGCGAGTTTTGGTTAGTTCTCCGTAACCGAAACCCGGTGTTCCCAAATTGTTCGAATCGCGGCACGACCCAAAATTAGTGACTACTATGATACAAAACTGGCGAGAATAGGCAAAACTCTGAGTTTTGACGAGTTCCCCGTAATTGGACCCGAGGGTTCCCGAAACATTTGGACCCGACGGTTCCCGAAACTACGAATTTTCACAATTTCCCCTTAACCGGAACCCGGGGTTCCCGAAATGTTCGGATGGCATCGGGACCCAAAATCAGCATACAAAACTGGCAGGAATAAGCCAAAACTGCGAGTTTTGAGGAGTTCCCCGTTCCAGACTTTGGGATTCTCAAAATGTTCGGATCGCAGCGGGAACCAAAATAAGTGACTAATAGCATACAAAACTTGCTAGAATAGGCCAAAATTGCGAGTTTTAATGAGTTCCCAGTAACCGGACCCCGGGGTTCTTAAAATGTTGGGATCGCAGCAGGACCCAAAATCAGTGACTAATAGCATACAAAACTGGCCAGAATAGGCCAAAACTGTGATTTTTTACGAGTTCCCCGTATCCGCACCCCGGGGTTCCCGCAACGTTCGGATCAAAGTGGGATCCAAAATCAGTGACTAATACCGCCGCTGGTGGTGCACCGGGTACTGGCCGCTGTTTGGCTGTGGGCCTCCCTGAGGCCCCTGTTCGGGAAAACCGCCGAAGGGGCTCTGTCGTTGGTTGGGTGCGGCAAACTGCTCCTGGCGCTGGTCTGGGTCATCGTTTTGACTTTTCTTGATCGCCTCCGCCCGAGACTCCCGCATTACGAAGCAGTTCTCCTAGGAGTGAGTCACCGGACCGTCTGCCGTGGCATGGTGCGGGAAAGGGCCTTTGAGTAGCTCTTCATAGTTACGCGGCCTCTTCCCGCTAAATCCCCTGTTTTTCTTCTGGCGTTGGTTGCCATTGTTGGCGTTGGTATTGGCGAATAAATCCGAGGGCTCCTCTTGCGGTCTTCGCTTGCCATTGGCCCCTTGATTATGGCGGTTACGTCCCTGGAACCTGATATGGTTTTTAGATGACTCGCCCTTCTTGGGCGAATTAGCCTTACCGTCCTCACCAGGATCTTTGGTGTCATCTGCTTCAGCGTACCTAGTGAGGGTGTCCATCTGTTCTCCCATGTCTTGGACCTTTCGCTTGAGTAGCCCCAATTTTTGCACCAAGGGTTCGTAATGGCAATTCTGCTTGAGGATCAACACAGCATGAGCCGCCGTAATACCATCTGACGAATGGATAATTTCCGCAACCCGTCGTGACCAATGGTGAGCCGACTCATCAGGGCGCTGAACACAGTGCTGTAGATCGATGATCGTCATCGGACGTTTGCAAGTTCCTCGGAAGTTTTTGATGAAACGCTCTTTCAACTCGTCCCAGGTCTGGACGAAGTTGGGAGGTAAGTTTTTCAACCAAGTACGTGCTGACCCCTCGAGCATCATCGTGAAGTATCTGGCGCAAACCGCCTCGTTTACGTCGAGCATGTCCATGGCGATTTCATAACTCTCGACCCATGATGTCAGCTCAAGGTCCAGGGTGTAGTTAGGCACATTTCTTGGTCCCTTAAAATCTTTGGGCATCCTTTCGTTACGAAGGGTGGGGGCCAAGCATGGCACCCCCGCTCGCCCACTGCCACCGACCAGGGGGGCCGCGGCGACTTGGGTGTTCGGGAGATCCCGGCCCGGCGGGTTCTGATGATCAGGCGGGTTGTCCTGTGGGACGGGTAGCGGCCCGCTGTTCACGGCGGGCTGGTCCTCTGGCCGACTCCTGGTGTAACTCGCTTGGGGAGTGGAATGCAACCTCTCTAGGCTATGTGAGAACTGGGCGTTTTGAACCACCGGCGTCTTCAACATCTCAATGGAGTTCCTTGCTTCTATCTCGGCAGGAGTGTTGTCGTGAATCGAAAGAGATTCCAGATGGCGAGTTGCGGCAAGGACGTTGTCCACCAGGTTGGAAAAGTGGCCTTGAGGCGTCCGGGATCGGGGAATGCGATCCTCAGCCGTCTGAACCGGTGGGTTAGGCGGTTGGCCCGATCCTCCCCCTGGGGCGGCTCTCGCCCCAGGGGTTCGTGGAGTGTCGAACAGGCGGGTCGGGTTGAGATCATGGGGCAGGCGACCTTGGTGTCTCCGTGGATGGACGGCGTCGGATGCGCACTGGTGTCTTTCGAGCCGCCAGTTGTCAGTATTTTAGCGCATCCTTTCGGCCGCAATTTGAGCTTGTCGAGTCTCGATCCTGGCGGACTCCACCTCGGCATCCCGATGAGCCTTTGCCACTGCCTCTCTGAGTTTCGCCAGCTTCGTGTTTATCTCCTCCTGGTTTTCTGGTGTGAGGGGAGTCGCCATCAGCCTTGTGATCTCCGCCGCTAAATCCACGAGGACAGCGGCCGGGCTTCTAGACGTCTCGCCGGTTCCATCGCCTCCTGTGGGGTTTTGCGAGGGTTGAGTCGCCCCTGCCATGTAAATGGCGATCTGGCGGCGGGTTCGGTCAAGGACTTTGGGGTCCATGGCCAGCGGCAAGCCCCCAAGACAATCCCCATGTAGAGACCGGATTGAATCTGAATCGCCTATGGATGACTCGTCATCAGAGTTGACCGGTGTAGTTTCCTGAGTCGCCGAGCGCTCTGGCTCCTACGATCCCTGCGTGAACCCCACAAAGACCGGGCGAGTCAGATTTGGCGTCACTACTGGGCGGACGTACCTGGCCGGCTCGACGATGTCAGTGGAGATATCCGGCTCACGCACGGATCATCCGATCATGCGGATGAAGATGTTCATCTTGCCGAAGGGGACCCTGTAACTAGATTCAATCGAATCCGCTTTGGGCCCTCATTGCTGGTTGTCGATGTAGGTCTTCCCGCGGCGGCTCCAGGTCATGAGCCCCGTCGCGTAACTCCCAAACCCTGGTAGGGCTCCCTTTGAGAACTCAACTCCACCGTGCGTAGGCCCCATGGTGGGCGCCAACTGTCGTGGTTTTGTCACGGTAGATGTCCTTGTGAAAGGACTTAGTACTGGAGCCATCGCACCTTGGTGGCTACTCAAAGGTGTTAAGCGGGAGAGACACGGCGATTTACCCAGGTTCGGCCCCTCGTGAGGAGGTAAGGGCCTACGTCCTGATTCGGTTTGTATTGATGTGGTTTCGATTACAAGGAGGGCGTAACTCGCCAAACCTAGCACTCGATGATTTCTAACTTGTCCTCTTCTCCCCTGGGACTCGCCTTTATAAACAGGTCGAATCCCTAGGGTTTACAAGGGTGACTCCTGCAGCCTCTAAGTCACCGTCCTTCAAAGCTTGGAGACCTTCCAGAAATCATAAACCGCCATACGGCCTTGATCTGGCCAGGCCAAGGCCCAAACCATGCTCAGGTGAATCGCCTAATTTGGTGACCCGGCCCAACTAGGGCGGTTATTAATAGGTAATATCCCCAACAGTTCCCGAAACTACGAATTTTCACGATTTCCCCTTAACGGGACCCCGGGGTTCCCGGAAAGTTCGGATGGCAACGGGACCCAAAATCAGTGACTAATAGCATACAAAGATGGCCGGAATAAGCCAAAACTGTGAGTTTTGACGAGTTCCGTGTAATCGGATACCGCGATAATCGAAACGTTCGGATCGCAACGGGAATCAAAATGAGTGAGTAATAGGATAAAAACTTGCCACAATAGGCCAAAACTGCGAGTTTTGATGAGTTCCCCGTAACAGGACCTCGGGGTTCTTAAAATGTTCGGATCGCAGCAGGACCCAAAATGAGTGACTAATAGCATTCAAAACTGGCCAGAATAGGACAAAACTTATAGTTTTGACGAGTTCCACTTAACCGGACCCCGGGGTTCCCGAAACGTTCGGATCGCAACAGGACCCAAAATTAGTGAGTAATAGCATACAAAACAAGCCACAATAGGCCAAATTTGTGATTTTTGAAAAGTTCCCCGTGACCGGACCACGGGGTTCCCGAAACGGTTGTATCACAGCGGGACCCAAAATCAGTGACTAATATCATACAAAACTGGCCGGAATAGGCCAAAACTGTGAATTTTCACGAGTTCCACCAAAACGTTCGGATCACGGCAGGACCCAAAATCAGTGACTAATAGCATACAAATCTCGCAAGAATAGGCAAAACCGCGAGTTTTGACAAGTTCCCTGTCGGACCCGGGATCTTAAAATGTTCGGATCGCAGCAGGACCCAAAATCAGTGACTAATAGCATACAAAACGGGCCAGAATAAGCCAAAACTGTGAATTTTGACGAGTTCAACGTAATCGGACCCCGGGGTTCCCTAAACGTTCGGATCGCAGTGGGACCCAAAATTAGTGAGTAATACATACAAAACACGCCACAATAGGCCAAAACTGCGGTTTTTGACGAGTTCCCCATAACCGGACCACGGGGTTCACGAAACGTTAAGATCAAAGTGGGATCCAAAATCAGTGACTAATAGGACACAAACGTAGCCAGAATAGGCTAAAACTGTGAGTTTTGACGAGTTCCCCTTAACCGAACCCCGGGGTTCCCGAAACGTTCCGATCTCAGCGGGAACCAAAATCCGTGAGTGATAGCATACAAAACTCGCCAGAATAGGCCAAAATTGCGAGTTTTGGTGAGTTCTCCGTAACCGAAACCCGGGGTTCCCAAAACATTCGGATCGCGGCAGGACCCACAATCAGTGACTAATAGCATACAAAACTGGCCAAAATATGCAAAACTGCGAGTTTTGACGAGTTCCCCGTAACCAGACCCCAGGGTTCTCGAAACATTCGGATCACTGTGGGACCCAAAATCAGTTACTAATAGCATAGAAAACTGGTCGTAATTGGCCAAAACTGTGAGTTTTGACGAGTTCTCCATAACCGGACCCCGGGGTTCCTGAAATGTTCGGATCGCAGTAGGACCCAAAATGAGTGACTAATAGACTACAAATGTGGCCAGAATAGGCTAAAACTTCGAGTTTTGACGAGTTCGTCGTAACCGGACCTCGGGTTCCCGAAACGTTCGGATCACAGCGGGACCCAAAATCGGTGAGTAATAGGATACAAAACTAGCCAGAATAGGCCAAAACTGCGTGTTTTGACGAGTTCCACGTAACCGGACTCCAGGGTTCTCGAAATGTTGGGATCGCAACGGGACCCAAAATTAGTGAGTAATAGCATACAAAACTGGCCACAATAGGCCAAACCTGCGATTTTGGACGAGTTCCTCGTAACCGGACCCCGGGGTTCCCGAAACATTTGGATCACATCGGGACCCAAAATCAGTAACTAATAGCATAGAAATTGGTCGTAATAGGCCAAAACTGAGAGTTTTGACGAGTTCTCCGTAACCGGACTCCACCGTTCTCGAAACTTTCGGATCGCAGGAGGACCCAAAATGAGTGACTAATAGCATACAAACATGGCCAGAATAGGCTAAAACTGTGAGTAATAGCATACGAAACTAGCGAGAATAGACCAAACGTGCGAGTTTTGATGAGTTCCCCGTAACCGGACCCCAGGGATCCCTAAACGTTTGGATCACATCGGGAACCAAAATCAGTGAGTAATAGCATACAAAACTGGCCACAATAGGCCAAAACTATGAGTTTTCATGATTTTGCCTTAACCAGACCCCGGGGTTCCCAAAACGTTCGGATGGCAGTGGGACCCAAAATCAGTAACTAATAGCATACAAAACAAGCCGGAATAAGCCAGAACTGCGATTTTGACGAGTTCCCCTAACCGGACCCCGGGATTCTCAAAACGTTCGGATCGCAGCGGGAACCAAAATCAGTGAGTAATAGCATACAAAACTTGCCAGAATAGGCCAAAACTCCGAGTTTATAGTAGTTCCCCGTAACCTGACCCCAGGGTTCTTAAAATGTTCGGATCGCAGGAGGACCAAAAATCAATGACTAATGGCCTACAGAACATGCCAGAATAGGCCAAATCTGCGAGTTTTGATGAGTTCCCCATAACCGGACCCCCAGGGTGCTTAAAATGTTTGGATCGCAGCTGGACCCAAAATCAGTGACTAATAGCATACAAAACTGGCCAGAATAGGCCAAAACGGTGAGTTTTGACGAGTTCCACGTAACCGGAACCCGGGGTTCCCGAAACGTTCGGATCGCAGCGGGACCCAAAATTAGTGAGTAACAACATACAAAACAGGCCCCAATAGGCCAAAACTACGATTTTTGACAAGTTCCCCTTAACCGGGCCCCGGGGTTCCCGAAACGTTCCGATCGCAGCGGGAACCAAAATCAGTGAGTAATAGCATACAAACCTTGCGAGAATAGGCCAAAATTGCGAGTTTTGGTGAGTTCTCCGTAATAGAAACTAGGGTTCCCAAAACATTCGGACCCCAAGGTACCCGAAACTAGGAATTTTCACGATTTCCCCTTAACCAGACGTCGGGGTTCCCAAAACGTTCGGATGGCATCGAGACCCAAAATCAGTGACTAATAGCATACAAAAATGGATGGAATAAGCCAAAATTGCGAGTTTTGACGAGTTCCCCGTAACCGGAACTCGGGGTTCCTGAAACGTTTGGATCACAGGGGGACCCAAAATCAATGAGTAATAGCTTACAAAACTGTCCAGAATAGGCCAAAACAGTGTGTTTTGACGAGTTCCCCGTAACCGAACCCCAGGGTTCCCGAAGCATTCGGATCGCTGCGGAACCCAAGATCAGTGACTAATAGCATACAAACCTGGTCGTAATAGGCCAAAAGTGTGACTTTTGACGAGTTCTCCGTAACCGGACCCGGGGTTCTCAAACCTTTCGGATCGTAGGAGGACCCAAAATGACTGACTAGTAGCACACAAATGTGGCCAAAATAGGCTAACACTGCGAGTTTTGACGAGTTCACTGTAACCGGACCTCGGGGTTCTCGAAACGTTCAGATCACAGTAGGACCCAAAATCAGTGAGTAATAGCATACAAAACTGGCCATAATAGGCCAAACCTGCGATTTTGGACGAGATTTCGTAACCGGACCACGGGGTTCCCGAAACGTTCGGATCATAACGGGACCCAAAATCAGTGACTAATAGCATACAAAATTGGCCGGAATAGGCCAAAACGGCGAGTTTTCACGAGTTCCACGTAACCGGACACCGGGGTTCCCGAAACGTTCGGATCGCACCGGGACACAAAATTAATGAGTAATAGCATACACAACTGGCCAGAATAGACCAAACCTGCGAGTTTTGATGAGTTTCCCGTAACCAGACCACGGGGTTCCCGAAACATTCGGATCACACGAGGAACCAAAATCAGTGAGTAATAGCATACAAAATTGGTCACAAGAGGCCAAAACTACGATTTTTCATGATTTCCCCTTAACCGGACCCCGGGGTTCCCGAAACGTTGGGATGGCATGGGGACCCAAAATCAGTGACTAATAGCATACAAAACTGGCCGGAATAAGCCAAAACTGCGAGTTTTGATGAGTTCCCCGTAACCGGACCCGAGATTCTCGAAACGTTCGGATCTTAGCGGGAACCAAAATCAGTGAGTTATAACATACAAAACTTGCGAGAATAGGCCAAAACTGCGAGTTTTGATGAGTTCCCCGTAACCGGACCTGGTGTTCTTAAAATGTTCGGATCGCAGCAGGACCCAAAATTAGTGACTAATACCATACAAAACTGGCCAGAATAGGCCAAAACTGCGAGTTTTGAGGAGTTCCACGTAACCGGACCCCGGGGTTCTCGAAACGTTCGGATCGCAGCGGGACCCAAAATTAGTGAGTAATAGCATACAAAACAGACCACAATAGGCCAAAACTGTAATTTTTGAAGAGTTCCCCATAACCGGACCACGGGGTTCCCGAAACGTTCGGATCAAAGTGGGATCCAAAATCAGTGACTAATAGCACATAAATGTGGCCAGAATAGGCTAAAACTGTGAGTTTTGACGAGTTCCCCTTAACCGGGCCCCGGGGTTCCCAAAACGTTCCGATCGCTGCGGGAACCAAAATCGGTGAGTAATAGCATACAAAACTCGCTAGAATATGCCAAAATTGTGAGTTTTGGTGAATTCTCCGTAACTGAAACCCGGGGTTCCCAAAACGTTCGGATCGCGGCAGGACCCAAAATCAGTGACTAATAGCATACAAAACTGGCAAGAATAGACAAAACTGCGAGTTTTGACGAGTTCCCCATAACCGGACCCCAGGGTTCCCGAAACATTCAGACTCAACGGTTCCAGAAACTACGAATTTTCACGATTTCCCCTTAACCGGACCCCGGGGCTTCCGAAACATTCGGATGGCATCGGGACCCTGCGAGTTTTGACGAGTTCCCCGTAACCGGACCCTGGGATTATCGAAATGTTCGGATCGCAGCGGGAACAAAAATCAGTGAGTTTGATATAAATACCAAATGCAGACACTAGTAGAAAACGGCGCTATAGTCCCGGTTGGTAAGGGCCTATAATCCCGGTTCACCAACCGGGACTATAAACTTGGGACTAAAGTCCCCCTCACCTTTAGTCCCGGTTTTCCACGAGCCGGGACTAATACCCTTCCACATGGCTGACAGCGTGCGAGGCGTGGCCAGGACCTTTAGTGCCGGTTGGTAACACCAACCGGGACTAGAGGCTTTGGTGATTTGGGTTTTATTGTTTATTTTTGCTTTTCATTTTCTGTTTTTCATTTATTTTTTTCATTCAGAACATATCTTACGCTACGTACTACATATTGTAAACGTTATGCATATTTAAAAAACAGAATTTCTCGTAGAACTGATCATATATATATATCATCGAATTTCTTGCATGGCCGTTCACACATACATATATATACATATACAATTTTTCCTACAATTTGCAGTTCTTTACATGGAGACATTATAGCTTGTAATGGTATTCTACTTTGGGATCAATGACCTCATCGAGCAAAAATCCCGCTATTTCCTCTTGAATATTGCTCGTACATGATCCATTGGTAGGAGCCGATCCCGCATGCCTTTCATATTTATTAAAACAGAAGATCAATATGAATATATTAGTTGTGTGTATATATATTAGATCATGATAAAAAGAATTGTGAATGATAGAAATGCTTGGATTGTGATTTCTTATATACGAGGAACCTTTAGTCCCTGGCTAGGAACAAGATTCAGAATCATAAGATTCTCTTAACCTTTAAGGGATTTAACAAAATGGCGACATTATGGATGTGCACAAATGGTCCATATTTTTCCTGATCTCGTCTACCCTTCTATATGTCACGTTGTCTACTGTCAAAGGATTCAAGAAAACCATGACTTCATCATTAGCCGGAAGTAATAGGCGCATGATGCTATGAAGCTCTCCAAATTTGTTTTCGAATGGAGTCCCGAATATGATAATTAGCGTTTTGGTACGATGTTCAACAAGAGCCATCTGAATATCGCTATTTGGAAGGACTTTGCTGAACTTCGTACCAATAAACGAATTATACTATCAGGAACTCCATTCGAAAACAACTTTCGAGAGCTCCATAGCATCATGCGCCTATTACTACCAGCTAATGATGAAGCCATGTATTTGTTCAATACTTTGACAAACAACGTGACATATAGAAGCTAGCTAGCTGGGGTACGTAGATGAGATTAGAAAAAAAGGATCAACTTGTACACATGCATAATGCGGGCATTCTTGATAAATCAATTATTAAAGGACTAAGAGAATCTATTGTCTACATATATATACTAATTAATAGTAAATGTAAAAATTCATCAACATTTTTCTATACATTGTATTTATACATACCCCCTCTGTTTCTAAATATTGTATACATTTCTTAACTGTAGACAAGACAAAACAAAACTTAACTGTATTATTTTTTCAAATATTTAAACTTGTCAAAACTTAACTGTAAATCATTATATATTTTGCTATAATGTTGGTCAAACATAGACATGGTTTAAATTTTTTAGCCGGATACAAAAATTTCTCAAATGTCAAAATTCCTTAACTTTTCTCTATACATCTAATCATCTAGTGAAAAATGTCAAAATTCTTGTGAAAAAAGTTCTTCTGTGGTTTAGCTACATTAAACTCTTTTGCTTAAGCCAAGTTATTTTGCTAAACAATGTTTGATCAGAATGGAATTATATCTCTTTTCAAAATCCCTATTGATTTTCAAAATTCTTTTAGTAAGTCCTTTAAATATTTTTGCAAACCTGAAAACAAAAATCATGTTGGGGTTACAAATATTTCCTGGTATTTATAAAATTGAAACTAACTTTTTATCAAGTATTTTGGTGCCTTAAAACATTTAGAACATAGGCCAAAACTATTATTTAATTGTCTTTCGAATTATTAAAATGCAAGAATAGTTTCATTTGCCCTCAAAATTTTTATGGTACTATCTATTATTGCATTCGTAATAATCGACAAGTTACTTAAATTTTTGCATAAAACAAATAAAGGATAAACATTGTAAAGAAAATGTGTGTGTTTATGCATGTGTGTGTGTGCGTGTGTGATGTGAGCTATGCTAATTCACAAAAGTCCTTCCAATGGCGCCAGAAACAGGTGTGTCGATGGCACCAGGAATCCTTTAGCTGCGGCAACGCCTTAAGGGACTTCCTAGGCAAGTATGCAAAGGATTACCCCCGTGGCCTTGGAGCCTAGCGCTGGTGATCCCTTGAAGTGGAAAGGGTGATGTAGCACAGCGACGATAAGTATTTCCCTCATTTTGAGAACCAAGGTATCAATCCGGCGGAGGAGTATCACAAGATCCTGCACAAACTCAAAAGCTTGCTCCCAACGCTATGAAGGGATTGTCAATCCCTTATAGATTGTTTGCCAAGTGAGAACTGAAAGCAACAAAGTAACAAAGCAAAGTAAAAGCAGAGATGTAAACGATGGATGTGAATAGACCTGGGGGCCGTAGTGTTTATTAGTGGCTTCTCTCATGAAAGCAAGTAGACAGTGGGTGAACAAATTACCGTCGAGCAATTGATAGAACCGCGCAAAGTCGTGACGATATCTATGCAATGATTATGTCTATAGGCATCATGTCCAAAACAAGTAGATCGATACTTTCTGCATCTACTACTATTACTCCACACGTCGACCGCTATCCAGCATGCATCTAGTGTATTAAGTCCATAAGAACAGAGTAACGCCTTAAGCAAGATGACATGATGTAGAGGGATAATCTCAAACCAATGACAAAAACCCCATCTTTTTACCCTTGACGGCAACTACTTGATGTGTGCCTTGCTGCCCCTACTATCACTGGGAAAGGTCACCACATGGTAGAACCCAAAACCAAGCACTTCTCCCATTGCAAGAATCATAGATCTAGTTGGCCAAACAAAACCCAAGACTCGGAGAGACTTATAAGGATATCAACTCATGCATATAAGAAATCAGCAAAGACTAAAATATATATCATAGATAATCTGATCACAAATCCACAATTCATCGGATCTCGACAAACCCACCGCCAAAGAAGATTTCATCGGATAGATCTCCATGAAGATCATGGAGAACTTTGTATTGAAGATCCAAGAGAGAGAAGAAGCCATCTAGCTACTAACTACGGACCCGTAGGTCTGAAGTGAACTACTCATGAGTCATTGGAGGGGCGATGATGATGATGATGAAGCCCTCCAACTCGAAAGTCCCCTCCGGCATGGTGCCGGGAAGGGTCTCCAGATGAGATCTCACGGAAACGGAAGCTTGCTGCGGCGGAAAAGTATTTTCGAGGCTCCCCTGAATTTTTGCGGAATATTTGGGAATTTATAGGCCAAAGATCTAGGTCAGGGGGCGGCTAGGGAGGCCACAAGCCTCTCCACCGCCGCCTCCCCTGGTGGCGGAGTGGGGGCTTGTGGGCTCCCTGGAGCCCACCTAGCTTGGCCCAGAGGCCCCCTGATCTTCTTCCGTTCGGGAAAAAAATCATTTCGGCATTTTTCTTCCGTTTGGACTCCGTTCCAAAATCAGATCTGAAAAGAGTCAAAAACACGGGAAAAAACAGGAACTGGCACTTGGCACTGAATTAATAAGTTAGTCCCAAAAAGATATAAAAAGATACGTAAAACATCCAAAGAAGACAAGATTACAGCATGAAACCATCAAAAGTATAGATACATTTGAGACGTATCAAGCATCCCCAAGCTTAACTCCTGCTCGTCCTCGAGTAGGGAAGTGATAAAGAATGAATTTTTGATGCTTTCATGCTACCTAGCATAGGTGTCCTTTGTAATTCCTCTTATGTGACGTGAATGTTCAGATCCATTAGATTCAAAACAATAGTTTCCTATTGACGTGGAAACAATAATAATTCAAGCAAACTAGCAAGGTAATCATGAACTTTCAAAATAACAAGGCCAAAAGAAAGTTATCCCTACAGAAGCATATAGTCTGGCTATTCTCTATCATCATTGCACAACGAATGTAAATCATGCACAACCCCGGTATTGGCCAAGTAATTGTTTCACACCTTTACTTTCTCAAACCTTTTCAACTCTCACGCAATACATGAGCGTGAGCCATGGTTATAGCACTATAGATGGTGTGGAATGTGGTGTAGGTTGCAAGACAAAAAAAGGAGAAGATAGTCACATTAACTAGGCATATCAATGACCTGTGGAGATGCTCATCAATAGATATCAATGTGAATGAGTAGGGATTGCCATACAAATGATGCACTAGAGCTATGAATATGTGAAAGCACTTAAAGAAAACTAGTGGGTGTGCATCCAACTTGCTTGCTCACGAAGACCTAAGGCAATTTCGAGAAAGCCTATCATTGGAATATACAAGCCAAGTTATATAATGAAAATTTCCCACTAGCTATATGGTGGTGACAAAACGAGAGACTCTCAATCATGAAGATCATGGTGCTTAATATGCACAAGTGTGGAAAAAGTGGTAGCATTGTCCCTTCTCTCTTTTTCTCTCATTTTTTTCGGTGAGCTCTTTGGCCTCTCTTTTTTTATTTTGGTGGGCTTCTTTGGCCTCTTTTATTTCCTCACATGGGACAATGCTCCATTAATGATGATCATCACACTTTCAACTCAAAACTTAGAGCAACTTTGACTCTATAAGGAATGCCTTCGGTAGTGTACCGTGACAACGATCTAGCTATCTTACGATCATGCAAATGAAAAGTAGACGTGGTGGCACATGTCATGGTGGTAGTTGCATGGCAATATATCTTGGAATGACTTTGAAAAAGCCATAATAGGTAGGTATGGTGGCTGTTTTGAGGGAGGCTAATGGTGGGTTTTGTGCACCGACGAAAGTTGCACGACACTAAGAAGATGGTGATGGTGGAAGGTGAAAGTGCATCTAAACCATGGACTCAACATTAGTCATGAAGAACTCATATACTTGTTGCAAAAGTTCCATTAGTAATCGAAACAAAGCATTCAATGCATACTCCTAGGGGAAGGGTTGGTAGGTATAAACCATCGCGCGATCCCGACCGCCACGCAAAGGATGACAATCAATATACTAATCATGCTCAGATTTCATCAGATAGTGGTTCACCATACGTGCATGCTACGGGAATAACTAACTTCAACACAAGTATTTCTAGATCCACAACACCTTACTAGCATGACTTCAATATTACCAAAACCACAACTTAAAACTAATTGAGATGAACCAAACTTCTCTAACTATTCAATGCACATGAAGGTGGAAGTTTTCGTATCCCTTTGGATAACTACCCCTTTTGAGACTACTTTCAAAGCATAGATCAACTACCAAGCCACGCACCACTGCGCTCTAAAATATATAAGTGAAGCACATAGAGCAAAAGTATCTAGCTCAAAAGATATAAGTGAAGCACATGTGAGCTGAATTGTCTACCAAAGGATATAAGTGAAGCTCGACAAAATCACGGTGTGTGCATGTCTCTCTCTCTAGGTGTGCAGAAAGGATGATTGTGACACAACAAAAATAAATGACTCCTATGATACAAGACGCTCCAAGCAAAAACACATAACATGTGGTGAATAAAAATATAGCCCCAAGTAACGTTACCGATGGATTGAAGACGAGAGAGGGGATGCCTTCCCGGGGCATCCCCTAGCTTAGGCTTTTACGGCATGCTTGAATCTCTTGGGGTGCCTTGGGAATCCCCAAGCTTGAGCTCTTGCCACTCTTTATCTCTTTGTCCATAAGAAATTCACCCAAAACTTGAAAACTTCACAACACGAAACTTAAACAGAAACTCGTGATAACATTAGTACAAGAAAGCAAACCACCACTTCCTTGGGTACTGTAGCAAACTTAAATTCTACTTGTCCTGATGTTGGGTTACTGTACTTTCAATCTTCCATGGCTAATACCCCCCGATACTATCCGTAGTTTCATCAAAATAAGCAACCAACACAACAAAAAATAGAATCTGTTAACACCAGACTAGTCTGTAGCAATCTGTATATTTGGCATATCTCTTTACTTCAAAAATTCTGAAAAATTACGACAGTCTGAAGAATTTGCATAGAAATCAGCAGCAAAAGGAATCAACCCAAATGGTCTTACATAGAAAAAATGAAAATTCGTTTTGTGAGCAGAAAGTTTCTGTCTTTTCCAGCATGACCAAACGGTCATCCCCAAGACTAATCATAACGGTTTTGCTTGGCACAAACGCAAAAAGAAACACAAAAAACACAATCATAACAGAATTCTGAAAGTGTGGGAAACACAAAACAGAAAGAAAAAGGATAGATTCGTTGGGTTGCCTCCCAACAAGCACTTTTGTTTAATGCCCTTAGCTAGGCGAAAGGTGATGAAATCACGAATAGTCATCTTTGATGCTCAAACCATAGGAAGCCCTCATCATAGATTCATAAGGCAATCTTATTTTCTTTCTAGGAAAGTGCTCCATGCCCTTCTTTAAAGGAAATTGAAATCTAATATTCCCTTCCTTCATATCGATGATAGCACCAATAGTCCTAAGGAAAGGTCTACCAAGAATAATGGGACATGAAGGATTGCAATCTATGTCAAGTATAATGAAATCCACGGGTACATAGTTCTTATTTGCAACAATAAGAACATCATCGATCCTCCCCATGGGTTTCTTGACAGTAGAATCCGCAAGATGCAAATTAAGAGAACACTCTTCAATCTCATGAAAACCAAGAATATCACATAAAGACTTTTGTATCGCGGAAACACTAGCACCCAAATCACACAAAGCATTGCACTCATAGTTTTTTGTCTTGATTTTGATAGTAGGTTCCCACTCATCATGGAGTTTTCTAGGTATAGAGATTTCTAGTTCGTGCTTCTCTTCAAGAGATTTCATCATAGCATCTACGATATGCGCGGTAAAGGCTTTACTTTGGCTATAAGCATGTGGAGAGTTTGCAATGGATTGCATAAAAGAAATGCATTCAAACAAGGAGTAATTATCATAATTGAATTCCTTGAAATCCAAAGTGGGAGTTTCATTACTACCCAAAATTTCGACTTCTTCTACTCCACTCTACACACCTTTATCATCAAGATAGGTGGACTCTGAACCATTGGGGCGTTTTTCAACCAAAGTGGATTCATATCCAGCCCCTCCATAAGTAGGTTTGACACGCGAAAACAAAGATTCAAGAGGAGACACACCAAGCACTTTAAGATATTCGTGATTTGCATCACTAGAACGCGCCCTTTTAAACCATTCATATCTAGCGCGAATTTGGGTGGTTCTTTATTTGCTCTCATTCATGGAGATACGCATAGCTTTCAAAGTTTCATCCAAGTTGACCTTGGGAGGAGCGCATCTAACTTTTAAAGCATCAATATGACAAGACATCCTATCAACGGTCTTAGCCAAATCGTCTATTTTGAGTAGTTTTTCCTCTATGGACGCATTAAAAATCTTTTGAGAGTTGATGAACTCTTTGATATTACTCTCTAAATCAGCGGGTAATTTGTTGTGATTTCCATTAGTGTTTTTGTAGGAATTTCCATAATTGTTAGAGGAGATATTAGGAAAAGGCCTAGGAACATAGTTTCCGCTAAAAGCATTGTTGTTGCCAAAATTGTTCCTACCAAAAAAATTCACGTCCAAACTAGCGTTGCTACTCACAATCAAAGAAGATAGTGGCATGTCATTAGGATCTACGGTAGCGTTTCTACTAGCAACCAAATTCATCAACTCGTCCATCTTAGCACTAAGCGAGTTAATCTCTTCTATAGCGTGCACCTTTTTGCTAGCAGGCGACCTTTCAGTGTGCCAATGAGAGTAGTTGGTCATGATATTGTCTAGGAGTTTTCTAGCGTCTCCTAACGTGATCTCCATGAACGTTCCACCTGAGGCGGAGTCCAAGATATTGCAAGAAGCGAAATTCAAGCCAGCGTAAAAGATTTGTATAATCATCCATAAACTCAAGCCATGAGCGGGACAATTTCTAATCATAAGCTTCATCCTCTCCCAAGATTGTGCAACGTGTTCATGATCAAGTTGCTTGAAATTCATGATATCGTTACGTAAGGAGATGATCTTATCCGGCGGAAAATACTTGGATATGTAAGCATCTTTGCACTTGTCCCAAGAATCGATACTATTTTTAGGCAAAGAAGAAAACCAAGTTTTTGCGCAATCTCGCAACGAGAAAGGAAAAAGTTTCAACTTAATCACGTCATTATCCACATCTCTTTTCTTTTGCATATCACAAAGCTCAATGAAGGTATTGAGATGGGATGCGGCATCTTCACTAGGAAGGCCAGAGAATTGCTCTTTCATAACAAGATTCAGCAAAGCTGCGTTGATTTCATACGATTCCGCACTAGTGGCGGGAGCAATCGGAGTACTAATAAAATCATTATTATTAGTGCTCGAGAAGTCGCAAAGTTTGGTGTTTTCAGCCATGATGACTTAAACAAACAAACAAGCACACAAGCAAGCAAGAGAACCGGCAAAGGAAAACGGCAAAGGTAAAAGAAAACGGCGAAGGAGAAAGGCAAATGAAAACGGCATATGTGAAGTGGGGGAGAGGAAAACGAGAGGCAACTGGCAACAAAAGTAAATGCAAGAGAAGAGTTTGTAAGACCTACTTGGATAGATCTTGATTTCTCCTCCCCGGCAACAGCGACAGAAATGCTTCTGATGTGAGCTATGCTAATGCACAAAAGTCCTTCCAATGGCGCCAGAAACAGGTGTGTCGACGGCACCAGGAATCCTTCAGCTGCGGCTACGCCTTAAGGGACTTCCTAGGCAAGTATGCAAAGGATTTCCCCCGTGACCTGGGAGCCTTGTGTTGGTGTTCCCTTGAAGCGGAAAGCGTGATGTAGCAGAGCGACGGTAAGTATTTCCCTTAGTTTGAGAACCAAGGTATGAATCCGGCGGAGGAGTATCACAAGATCCTGCACAAACTCAACAGCTTGCTCCCAACGCTATGAAGGGGTTGTCAATCCCTTATAGATTGTTTGCCAAGACAAAACTGAAAGCAACAAAGTAACGAAGCAAAGTAAAAGCGGAGATGTAAACAATGGATATGAATAGACCCGGGGGCCGTAGTGTTTACTACTAGCTTCTCTCATGAAAGCAAGTAGACGGTGGGTGAACAAATTACTCTCGAGCAATTGATAGAACCGCACAAAGTCGTGACGATATCTATGCAATGATTATATCTATAGGCATCACGTACAAAAGAAGTAGACCGATACTTTCTGCATCTACTACTATTACTCCACACGTCGACCGCTATCTAGCATGCATCTAGTGTATTAAGTCCATAAGAACAGAGTAACGCCTTAAGCAAGATGACATGATGTAGAGGGATAATCTCAAACCAATGATAAAAACCCCATCTTTTTACCCTTGATGGCAATTACTTGATGTGTGCCTTGCTTCCCGTACTGTCACTAGGAAAGGTCACCACATGGTACAACCCAAAACCAAGCACTTCTCCCATTGCAAGAATCGTAGATCTAGTTGGCCAAACAAAACCCAAGACTTAGAGAGACTTACAAGGATATCAAATCATGCATATAAGAAATCAGCAAAGACTCAAATATATATCATAGATAATCTGATCACAAATCCACAATTCATCGGATCTGACAAACACACCGCCAATGGAGATTACATCGGATAGATCTCCATGAAGATCATGGAGAACTTTGTATTGAAGATCCAAGAGAGAGAAGAAGCCATCTAGCTACTAACTACGGACCTGTAGGTCTGAAGTGAACTACTCATGAGTCATTGGAGGGGCGATGATGATGAAGAAGAAGCCCTCCAACTTGAAAGTCCCCTCCGGCATGGTGCCGGGAAGGGTCTCCAGATGAGATCTCGCGGGAAACGGAAGCTTGCGGCGGCAGAAAAGTATTTTCAAGGCTCCCCTGATTTTTTGCGGAATATTTGGGAATTTATAGACCAAAGATCTAGGTCAGGGGGCGGCCAGGAAGGCCACAAGCCTGCCCACCGCCGCCTCCCCCTGGTGGCGGAGTGGGGGCTTGTGGACTCCCTGGAGTCCACCTGGCTTTGCCCAGAGGCTCCCTGATCTTCTTCCGTTCAGGAAAAAAATCATTTCGGGGTTTTTCTTCCGTTTGGACTCCGTTCCAAAATCAGATCTGGAAAGAGTCAAAAACACGGAAAAAACAGGAACTCGCACTTGGCATTGAATTAATAAGTTAGTCCCAAAAAGATATAAAAAGATACATAAAACATCCAAAGAAGACAAGATAACAGCATGAAACCATCAAAAGTTATAGATACGTTTGAGACGTATCAGTGTGGCCTCGGGGAGGGAGAGGGGGGAGCTCACAGTGGGGCGACGGCGAGGCAAGGCTAGTTGGGGGTCGCGACGGCGTCGACAGCGCGACGAGGAGCTCGATCGGGGCCGAAGGAGCGGGCGCGGCCTGCGGCGTCCCAGGCGGCATGTCGGGACGGGCTTGGGGAGGAGCTGGCGCCGGCGACGTCAGGGATCGGCGTGAGGAGGCGCGGCTGACCGGTGTCGGGGGCGGCGTCGAGCAGCGAGAGGTGAGACGACGTCGAGCTGCGAGAGGCGAGACGGCGTCGGCGCGGCGAGAGGTCGAAGGAAGCAGAAAGAGGATCGTTTGGGTGAGTATATATAGGAGTAGACCTTTAGTCCCGGTTGGATACACCAACCGGGACTAAAGGTCTATTTTTGCCATGCGAAACGAGGGGGAGCGCATGCCTTTTGTCCCGGTTGGTTGCACCAACCGTGACTAAAGGTCTATTTTTGCCGGCCCAAATTCCACGCGGGAAGGGACCTTTAGTCCCGGTTCGTGGCTCCAGCCGAGACTAAAGGACATTTTTTCTCTTTTTTATTGTTTTTGTTTTTCTAAACAGGACAGTTTCTGTTTTTAAATTTGAAATAACCGTTACAATATTTGTAGTTTTTGAATGAACCTTTTTGGTTTAGGTAAAAAAACAAAATTTCTTTTAGTCCTAGTAATTTTCAAATTTACATAGTTTAAATTTGATTTTTTTTAAATTTGTGTGAATCACTAGTTTGTGAATAACTTTACTTTAAAAATAGATTTTTTTAGTCAATCTTTTTTATGATGTTTAATATTAGTGTGTTATATCATTATATTAAATTTGATAATTTTTAGGTTATTAAAAAAATGAAATGCCTTTGTAAGAGATGAATATTCTTCCGGAACCTGATACGTCGGAAGAGATAATCCAGTTTGTAAACGAAGTGCATCCTATCTTTGCCGTAACCCTTCCATCTTTTTACCACATGTCATGTCGCTGAAATGATGATACCATGCCAAGTTTCAGCCTCTTCCGAGTTGATTTGTAGTGCTTTTCAATTTCAGGGTCATTTAGCTCAAAAAATCATTTAATGCATGGAAAATAGCAAATGAGGTGAGAAAGGGTTGAAAATTTATGACGTGTCTTTGAATTATGCATATAGAGGGCACAAAAAGTCTGGAGTTGAAATAAGATTAAAAAATAAATGACTTTGTAAGAGATGAGCATTCGTCCGGAATCGTGATACTTCAAAAGAGATAGTCCAGTTTGTACACGAAGTGCATCCTGTTTTTGTCGTAACCCTTCCAACTTTTTATCACATGCCATGTTGGTGAAATGATGATACCATGTCAAGTTTCAGCCTTTTCCGAGTTGATTTGTAGCGCTTTTCAATTTCAGGGTCATTTTGCTCAAACAAAAATCATTTAATGCATGGAAAATAGAAAATGAGGTGAGGAAGGGTTGAAAATCTATGAGGTGTCTTTGAATGATGCATATTGAGGGCACAAAAAGTATGGAGTTGAAATAAGATTAAAAAATGAAATGGCTTTGTAAGAGATGAGTATTCGTCCAGAACCTTCATACTTCGAAAGAGATAGTCCAGTTTGTACATGTAGTGCATCCTATTTTTGCCGTAACCCTTCCAACTTTTTAGCGCATGCCATGTCGGTGAAATGATGATACCATGCCAAATTTCAACCATTTCTGAGTTGATTTGTAGGGCTTTTCAATTTCTGGGTCATTTAGGTTAAAAAAATATTTAATGCATGGAAAATAGCAAATGAGGTGAGAAAGGGTTGAAAATTTATGAGGTGTCTTTGAATGATGGATATTGGAGACACAAAAAGTGTGGAGTTGAAATAAAATTAAAAAAATGATACACCTCCAAGCAGTACAAAATACACGTTGTTCATAATACAAAATACAAAATACTTCATAATATTCGTACAAGCAGAACTACAAAATACTCACGTCATATTTACAAAGGGAGATAAATACAAAATACTCGTCCAAGCATTACATAATAATATATAGAGATATAATTGTTCATAATACACGTTTCAAACACTACTCGTCCGAATTGGAATATCCCCAAATTGGTGGTGGTGGTGGTGGTGCTTGATGTACGAGGTGACGCTGGCCATAGTTCATGATTTGAATCCTGCGGTACAACTCGTATGCAATGTATGCATCTTTTGCTACATACTCACTTTCTATGCAAAACCGAGGGGAATTTGGTCTTCATATCAGCGTACTCCTCGTCGATCAGGGGGACTGCCATATGAGCCATCAAAGTCCTCTCATGTTCAAGCTTGAATATGTCTTGGATATCAATGTGGTAGTCAGGTGGTATCTCAATACGGAAGTTGTGCCTCATCTTGAGCTTGTCGTACCATATATCAACGCTAGCAAAACGTATGATGTTGCGAAGGAAGTCCATGAGTACTGGACAGTGCTTGTAACACCCTGGTTTTCGCTCCCTGTTTTTTTCATTTAAGAGATTTGGCCCCCGTCTTTTTCTCGGTGTTATAGGATTTCTTTCACTCCTGGGTATGTGAAGATGGTCATCTAGCCTTTCCTTTCCCATCCAACCAAATATTCTCCTCAGTCCAACCTTTCCACCCAAGACATTTTCTCAAGGTTTTGCCTGCAAAACCCTACCTTCCGAATTGCCGGAAGGGAAACCCTGATCTCTCATGTTTCAAAGGAACCCCAATTTCTTTTGCCATGTTACCTCCCAAACATATTCCCAATGATCATCCCTTATCTTTAAGCCCTGGATATGCAAAAATATTGCTAAGTCATTTGCAATATTTATCAATTATAATTAATTCCTTTTTCTATCAGATGAAGGAATTAAATCTAGAAAAACAGCTATTCATCTCCAAAGCTTATGAAAACTTGTGGAGATATTCTTTGTGATTATATTGAGCTCCCATGAAATATTGGCTATCATTGAATAAAGCAAAATTTTCTTTTCCTATTTAATGCCAATATTGCATTTTGGGCACTTTCTAAAGGAACTACCATCTTGGTAGCCAGGAAAAATCCCAAATAAATTGTGGAGCTTCTCCTATCTATATCTTGCCCATTTCCATCAAGATCCCACATTCCATAGGTCAAATTTTGAGCACAACCTCAATTTGAAAATTCTGTCCAGTTGGGCAATTTGCAAAGGAAGTTCTTGATTCCTTGATATCCTTGAGCTGAAACTTTTAATGGTGGTTTACATTGTAAAATCACTAATGAATACCAAAAATCAGCTCAATCCCTGTTGTCAATATTGTCCAAGAAAGTTTCCTAAGTTTTTGCCTATTGGGAAGCTTTGTGAAGGAAGTAGCATGTAGGAATTGCCAAATGAGCTGAATTTTTTTTTCCAGCATCTCCATATATTCAAATAAACCCTCTCCACCAAATTTGAGCCAAATCCATGTAGCCATTTGACCCCAGCCTCTCCATCTTTATTTCTGTCCAGTTTGTCATGGTGTGAAGGAAGTGCTAGCTAGGATGGGTTATTTGTCCTCGAAATTTGCCAAGGCACTCATCTTAGTATATCATTGCCACACACCAAAATTAAGCATATTCTCTTTAGCCAATATTCCAGAAAAGATCACAAACAGGTTGGTGTCAAATCATGTTTGTGCAATTTTCTCTTATCCTAGAGCCTCCCTGCTTGTTCCAGACCTAGGTCTCATCCTTTTGAGCAGTTAGGAAGCTGTTGGGCATGATTGGACACACAGGAAAGTGCCAGAGCTGGTAGTCCACGTGGTGACCACGGGCAGAGCGCGCCAAATGCATGCTCTGTGCATTTGGGCCCTCGGCCTCGTCCGCTTCCTCTTCCTCTCGCGTCCCCTCCATGTCCAGTAGCTAGCCCGTGATCGTGCAGTCTCCCCCCCTTTGTTCCTCGCCATGGAGGCTTCTGCCGACCACCAGAAACGATGTCGATCTTCATGGAGCTTTGGTCACCGGCGAGAGATGATTAGATCCTTCCTCCGAGCCTATTTAAGGTGCTTCCCGAGTCCCTCTCCCTCTCCAGCAGCCTCCTCGCCCCCCAGTCCCTATTCTCAAGCCGGAGCTCTCTGTTCCTCTCCTATGGCCGAGGCATCCGCTGTTGTTCCCCTCGGACGATTCCAGCATCCTGGCCCTTTCCCTCCTCTCCGGCCTCACCTCTGCCCTCCCCTAGGTTCCTGTGCACCGCCGCCCCTCCAATTGCAGGCCGGAGTCGCCGTGGTTGTCGCTGGCGTCGAGCTCCGCCAGAGCTCTCTGTCTCGCCGTCGCGCCGCGTCTCTCGTTCCCCTCGGCCTCCGGGTCGTGCGGGAATGGAGGCGGCGCTCTTCCCCGAGCCCGCCGATACCTCTCCCTCGGCTCAAGGTGGTCGGAGCCGCCCTGATAGACCCCAGCGTCGGCGCGTCCTCTCTGTCCCACGGGCAGCTGGCCCGTGTTCTGAGCTGCTTTTCGGTCATCGCGGGCAGTTGTTGAGTTTCTTTCTGTGGCAGTGACCCTATGCTCTGAGTTGTTCTTTGGTCGTCTTAGGGAACTGCTACATTCTTCTTATCAACACCATCTCATGCTCTATGCTGCTTTCCAGCCGTCTTGAGCCGGGTTGAGTTATTCCGGTACGTCCCAGATCTTTGTTGTAAGGACTGTTCTGGTGGCTACCGATTTATTTGTCGGTTTTATGCGAGGGTTCCGAGGGTCTAATTTACAGTTAGTTCTTGTAAAGTAATAACTTTTCATTTACATCATGTCTTATTAATGACTCCTAATAAAGAGATAGGTTGTGACGTTTCTACCGTTGCTATTTCATGCATAATTATCATCTTGTTAAGTTATTGTTCACAACAACCATACTTGATAAATATGTTGTTAAAACCCAACCTAGTGGGTCGATCTCGAGTCACCTGTCCGGGCTTACCCGTGCAACCACATTTGCCGATATGGGACGGCCCTGACTTGGGCTGTATTGGGGAACGTCGCATGGGAAACAAAAATTTTCCTACACGCACGAAGACCTATCATGGTGATGTCCATCTACGAGAGGGGAGGAGTGATCTATGTACCCTTGTAGATCGTACAGAAGAAGTGTTAGTGAATGCGGTTGATGTAGTGGAACGTCCTCACGTCCCTCGATCCGCCCCGCGAGCAATTCCGCGATCAGTCCCACGATCTAGTACCGAACGGACGGCACCTCCGCGTTCACCACACGTACAGCTCGACGATGATCTCGGCCTTCTTGATCCAGAAAGAGAGACAGAGAGGTAGAAGAGTTCTCCGGCAGCATGACGGCGCTCCGGAGGTTGGTGATGACCTTGTCTCAGCAGGGCTCCGCCCGAGCTCCGCAGAAACGCGATCTAGAGGAAAAACCGTGGAGGTATGTGGTCGGGCTGCCGTGGAAAAGTCATCTCAAATCAGCCCTAAAACCTCCGTACATATAGGTGGGAGGGAGGGGACCTTGCCTTGGGGCTCAAGGAGCCCCAAGGGGGTCGGCTGAGTCCAAGGGGGAAGGCTCCCCCCCCAAACCGAGTTGGACTTGGTTTGGTGGGTGGGAGTCCTTCCTTCCCTTCCCACCTCCTCTTTTTTTTTTCTTTTCTCTTTGATTTTCTTTCCTAGGCACATAGGGCCCTTTTGGGCTGTCCCACCAGCCCACTAAGGGATGGTGTGCCACCCTCAAGGCCTATGGGCTTCCCCGGGGTGGGTTGCCCCCCCCCCGGTGAACTCCCGGAACCCATTCGTCATTCCCGGTAACTCCGATAACCTTCCGGTAATCAAATGAGGTCATCCTATATATCAATCTTCGTTTCTGGACCATTCCGGAAACCCTCGTGACGTCTGTGATCTCATCCGGGACTCCGAACAACATTTGGTAACCAACCATATAACTCAAATACGCATAAAACAACGTCGAACCTTAAGTGTGCAGACCCTGCAGGTTCGAGAAGTATGTAGACATGACCCGAGAGACTCCTCGGTCAATATCCAATAGCGGGACCTGGATGCCCATATTGGATCCTACATATTTTACGAAGATCTTATCGTTTGAACCTCAGTGCCAAGGATTCATATAATCCCGTATGTCATTCCCTTTGTCCTTCGGTATGTTACTTGCCCGAGATTCGATCGTCAGTATCCGCATACCTATTTCAATCTCGTTCACCGGCAAGTCTCTTTACTTGTTCCGTAATACAAGATCCCGCAACTTTCACTAAGTTACATTGCTTGCAAGGCTTGTGTGTGATGTTGTATTACCGAGTGGGCCCCGAGATACCTCTCCGTCACACGGAGTGACAAATCCCAGTCTTGATCCATACTAACTCAACTAACACCTTCGAAGATACCTGTAGAGCATCTTTATACTCACCCAGTTACGTTGCGACGTTTGATACACACAAGGCATTCCTCCGCTGTCAGTGAGTTATATGATCTCATGGTCATAGGAATAAATACTTGACACGCAGAAAACAGTAGCAACAAAATGACACGATCAACATGCTACGTCTATTAGTTTGGGTCTAGTCCATCATGTGATTCTCCTAATGACGTGATCCAGTTATCAAGCAACAACACTTTGTTCATAATCAGAAGACACTGACTATCTTTGATCAACTGGCTAGCCAACTAGAGGCTTGCTAGGGACGGTGTTTTGTCTATGTATCCACACATGTAAATGAGTCTTCATTCAATACACTTGTAGCATGGATAATAAACGATTATCTTGATACAGGAATTATAATAATAACTATATTTATTATTTCCTCTAGGGCATAATTCCAACAGGCTGATCGCGTGACCTTTCACCGGTACCTCCAAAGAGGGAGGATTATGCACGCATGCTACCCTGATCAGGTAGTCGGTGATAATCATGTGAGCCCAGTTGAGTTGTTTGCGTACCCGTTCCCAGTTGGAACAGTTTAGTTTGGCCACGAAGGTGGCATGTGTCATGAGGACATAGGGCCACCCAGGGCAGGACTCCGGGGGAGGATGAATGTCGCTGGTACGATGCAAAAGTCACGGGTCAGGCAGGTTTCGTTGGAGCAACACTGGTCCACCCGAATGGGATCACGAGGTCAGTGCCTCATGATGTGGGTAAAGTGTGCAACCTCTGCACAGTGTCAAACATATTCGAATAGCCGAGTCTATGGTATTGGACAACCCAACCAGACCTCAGTAGGTGGTTAGCCATAAGAGTGATGATAATGATGGAAGAACTTGTCTTGTGCAGACATCAGAAGATGTCTAGTATATGACATGTTAGCCATGGGATGGCTATGAGATGAGTGGTCGGATGATCACATTAGTTGGATTGGGTTTTGGATCAGATTCACACTGGATCATGAGAATAGTCGGAGTATAAATCATTTAGCTAATATTCTCTACTTTATCGTATTTACTTTAGAAATTATCTTGTTGGATAACCGTGTTATACCTTGATAATTAATACTGCTAGATAGGTATGCTATGATGATTCATATTACTCTAATAACAAATACATGCTTGAATGCCATAGATTGCATTGCTTAGTGTATATGTTAGTTTGGTTTTTCTTGCGAGTACATTCAAAAGTACTCAGCGGCTTTTAACATGGCCAGGTTCACATAAGGATCCGTCGTAGGCGCGAGGAGCTGGAGCGTTCGCGGTCTAGGAGCGTAACCAAGTTAGATCCCTGTGGATTGGAGCCGCACCAGGACCATGCTGCCATAGATATAGTTTTTCCCGCTGCCATCACCCTTGTAGTTCACCATGTAAAACTCTTATATTCATTAATAGAAATGCATGTGTTCATGATACTTGTTGTAAACGTGCATGCCAGAGTGATTTCCTGGGCTGGTGTGTATGGCGACCGTCTGGCTATAGTGGCAAAACAGGCGGTGCGCCACAACGAATGGTATCAGAGCATCCAGGCTGACTATAGGTTACCCTAGCCAGACCTCACTGTCTCGTGTTCAGTAGAAAGCCCAGATGGATTTCAACCATCTTTGCCACTTGGCACGGCTACTATTGATCATAAGACAACCCCATAGGTTTTCGGCTCCATGAAACTCCAACTCTCGTGGCCCTTGCCTCCGGTGTAAAATGCTCGCACCCGACAACGACCCGTGAGCCCTGAAACCCCTAGGTCAACCAGATATCCTTACCCCTACTTGCTAGCCATGACATTTCTCTCCTTACTCTAGTTTCCTTTGGGAGATGCTTATAAATTCTATCCCTCCTCGACAACCTTAGGAACGTTGACTAAGCCATTTTGGCTATGGTCCTACGTCGAGTGTGATGCTCCCTAAGGAAGTAGTAGGAGCTTGACACCAGTGCTACTAGGAGCATTGTGTGGTTTCGCTTCTAAATCCTTAGAGATGCATCGAGTGCACTATATTAGTTATACTAGTGGATCCTTGGCCATGTTTAAGGTCCGCAACACTTGAGCTTATTTGCTTTTTGGTTTTTCACGGTTCTCGTTTCTTTTGTCGGTTTCGTTTTTCTTCTCCGACTCGATCCATCTGCAAAAGTTGTCTAAGAAGACCAGCATGCAACTGGGATAATACCCAATAATCCCCATTTCAACAAAAGACAAGCCATGCCAACCGCCTGATATTTAGAACATTACCACCGGATCTGTCAAGAATGAAGAATGGGTCAGAAGCAGAATCTTGTGCAACACACATGGCCAAAATATACCTAAGAGAGTTAGCCTCAGAACCGATCATACGCGAGGGCAGTCACATGAGCTACCAAGAATGTACATCAGTAAGGACAAATTATTCCATCCACAATACAAGGATTATTCCAGTCACTGGGGTGAACCCGGAGTTTTCTTTCAATAAATCCAAGAACCACTTATCACCCACCAAGGACATATTTCAAGAATGTGAATACACCAAACACAGCAACAAAACTCCGGTATGTTGGTACAAATTTCAACACAGATCTTGAAGCTCAATGGCGCTGCTACCTCTTGAGCTTGCGTTGGTTTTTCCCTTGAAGAGGAAAGGGTGATGAAGCATAGTAGCAGTAAGTATTTATCTCAGTTTGAGAACCAAGGTATCAATCCAGTAGGAGTATCAAGCCAAGTTTCCAAAGTACCTACGCAAAAACAGCAAACTTGCACCCAACGCTACAAAGGGGTTGTCAATCCCTTCACGATTGATTGCAAGGTGAGATCTGAAGGTGGAAAGTGCAACAAAGTAAAAGTGTGGAGCTGAAAATATGATGTCAAGTAGACCCGGGGGCCATAGTGTTCACTAGAGGCTTCTCTCATGATAGCAAGTATTACGGTGGGTGAACGAATTACTGTCGAGCAATTGATAGAACCGCACAAAGTCATGATGATATCTAAGGCAATGATCATACATATAGGCCTCACGTTCGAGACAAGTAGACCGATACTTTCTGCATCTACTACTATTAATCCACACATCGACCGCTATCCAACATGCATCTAGTGTATTAAGTTCATGAAAAACGGAGTAATGCCTTAAGCAAGATGACATGATGTAGAGGGATAAATTCATGCAATAGATATAAACCCCATCTTTTTACCCTTGATGGCAACAACACGATAGGTGCCTCGCTACCCCTTCTGTCACTGGGTGAGGTCCCCGCACGGTATGAACCCAAAAGCAAGCACTTCTCCCATTACAAGAATTATAGATCAAGTTGGCCAAACGAAACCCACAACTCGAAAAGAATTACAAGGATTCGAAATCATGCATATAAGAGATTAGGAGTAACTCAAATAAGATTCATAGATAATCTGATCATAAATCCATAATTCATCAGATCTCGACAAACACACTGCAAAAGAAGATTACATCGGATAGATCTCCATGAAGATCATGGAGAATTTTGTATTGAAGATCCAAGAGAGAGAAGAAGCCATCTAGCTACTAGCTATGGACCCAAAGATCTTTGGTGAACTACTCACGCATCATCGGAGAGGCAATGGTGTTGATGAAGAAGCCCTCCGTGTCTGAATCCCCCTCCGACAGGGCTCCAGAACGTGCCCCAGATGGGATCTTGCGGAGACAGAAGCTTACGACGGCGAAAAAGTATTTTCGTGGCTCTTTTTCATGGTTTTAGATTTTTAGGGAATTTATAGACGGAAGAACGATGGCAGGGGAGCCACAGGGGGGGCCACAAGCCTGCTAGGCCCCCCCTAGGCAGGGCCTGGGTGGCTTGTGACCTCCTCGGAGGTCCCCTGCCTTGGTTCTCAAGTTTCCTGCATGTCTTCTGTGATGGAAAAATCATTCCGTAGGTTTTATTCCTTTAGGACTCCATTCAAAATTCTCCTTTGGAAAATGTAAAAAATAGGAACTGGCACTTGGCACTGAGTTAATAGGTTAGTCCCAAAAAAGATGTAAAATAGCATATTCATGCATACAAAACATCCAAAGTTGACAAGATAATAGCATGAAACCATCAAAAATTATAGATACGTTGGAGACGTATCAGGCGCTAATATAAAATTTTCTGGACACTATGAACAAGGTTTGCAAGGAATATGGATAAGTTTGCGGTGGTCCTAATCAAGGAGCATATAACATGCTTGGAAGCTCAACTGAACCAGATGGAATCATCTGTCAACTACTTATATCGGAACCTGGTTTGAACATATGGCCTTCCGAATCAATTGTCCACATGAGGTCTGCACCAGTTATGCAACCCTTACAGCAACAATAACCAGACCAGCCGAATGAAAAGTGATGTGCATGACCAATGGAATATCTTCAGTCAAGGTATGGCACATATCAAGTTGTGGCTCTGCTATGGGTAAAATTCTGGATAATCCAAAAGGAAGCCAGAACCAGCCCTAGATCTGACGACACATCATAGCAAAAGGCTTCTGGAATATGTAACCTAGCCTTCCTCCACGAGCTACCAAAAAGAGCTTATGGTACCACACTGTCTCGGTACGTCACTCGGTGAGAGATCCTTATGGGATACTGCACTCCCCTCTTCGATAGCGTGCTAACACGCAAAATCTCCGACATAAGGAACCCGGCCTTCAGCAATAAGGCACATGAAGGAAAACTTCCGAGGTATGATACCCAGCCTTCTTCAGCACGGTACTCTAGCAGAAGCTTCGAGCATAAGGAATTCAGTCTTCTCCAACACACCGTCAAGAACTAGTCGGTACACATATTCGCCTCGGAACTCAGTTGTCATGAAAGGAGTCATCCTACACCTGCATATGTTGTGAGCATGCAATCCAGTGGAACATATCATGCGACCCACTCGTACAAGGGAATGATTGTGTCAGAGAAACAACAGCCCTATGTTGAAAGGAAGAATATGAGCATCGCAACCTCTACGAGATATGCGAGAGTAAGTTGTGAGAACAAGCCAACACACAGGGACAAACAATCAAGGAATAGTGTTGGCAGGACATGAAAAGTACATCAAAGGAGTCCTCAATACCAAAGAAGTTGTGGGCAAACAACCTCTGTGACGGTCAACAAGATACAGCTTCGCAGACAGAGAGGTATTACTAGTGTTTGTCAGGCTCTTGCATATGCAGCCACAACAATGTGCTACTTACAGTTACAAGTGAGATTGCCGCACCCATCATGAATATGGGTGATGACCCACAAGTATAGGGGATCAATCGTAGTCTTTTCGATAAGTAAGAGTGTCGAACCCAACGAGGAGCAGAAGGATCTGACAAGTGGTTTTCAGCAAGGAAATATCGGCAAGCACTAAAATTGTCGGTAACAAGTGATTGTGTGGTGACATGATTCGTAGCGAGCAACAAGTAACAAAAGTAGCAACGGTGCAGCAAAGTGGCCCAATCCCTTTTGTAGCAAGGGACAAGCCTGGACAAAGTCTTATAGGAGGAAAAATGCTCCCGAGGACACACGGGAATTTCTGTCATGCTAGTTTCATCATGTTCATATGATTCGCGTTTGTTACTTTGATAGTTTGATATGTGGGTGGACCGGCGCTCGGGTACTACCCTTACCTGGACAAGCATCCCACTTATGATTAACCCCTCTCACAAGCATCCGCAACAACAAAATAAGAATTAAGACAAAGTCTAACCATAGCATTAAACTAGTGGATCCAAATCAGCCCCTTACGAAGTAACGCATAAACTAGGGTTTAAGCTTCTGTCACTCTAGCAACCCATCATCTACATACTACTTCCCAATGCCTACCTCTAGGCCCAAATAATGGTGAAGTGTTATGTAGTCGACATTCACGTAACACCACTAGAGGAAAAACAACATACAACACATCAAAATACCGAACGAATACCAAATTCACATGACTACTATTAGCATGACTTATCCCATGTCCTTAGGAACAAAAGTAACTACTCACAAAGCATAATCATATTCCTGACCAGAGAGGTAATGAGTAGCATCAAGGATCTGAACATAAACTCTTCCACCAAATAATCCAACTAGCATCAACTACAAAGAGTAATTAACACTACTAGCAACCTTACAAGTACCAATCGGAGTCGCGAGACGGGGATTGGTTGCAAGTGATGAATTAGGGTTTGGAGATGAGATGGTGCTGATGAAGATGTTGATGGTGACGAGTCCCCTCCAATGAGAGGAGTGTTGGTGATGACGATGGCGATGATTTCCCCCTCCGGAAGGGAAGTTTCCCCGGCAGGATCGTCCTGCCGAAGCTCTAGATTGGTTCTGCTCAAGTTCCGCCTCGTGGCGCCGGCGAAACCACGAAAAAGCTCCCTTCTGATTTTTTTCTGGACGAAACCCTCCATATAGCAAAAGAGGGGGGCAAGTGGGCTAGCAGGATGCCCACAAGCCCCTATTGCGCGGCCTGGGGGGTGGCCGCGCCATGCTGGCTTGTGGACACCTGCACGCGCCCCTCTGGCACTTCTTCAGCCTAGTATTTTTTATAAATCCGGAAAAAACTCCTCGTTGATTTTTACGGTGTTTGGAGTTGCATAGATTAGGTATCTCAAATTTGCTCCACTTTTAGGCCAGAATTCCAGATGCCAGCATTCTCCCTCTACATGTAAACCTTGCAAAATAAGAGAGAAAAGGCATAAATATTGTACCGTGAAGCGAAATAACAGCCCAAGAAGCGATAAATAACAACATGAAAACATGATGCAAAATGGACGTATCAACTCCCCCAAGCTTAGACCTCGCTTGTCCTCAAGCGAAAGCCTAGCTCAATAAATATGTCCACACGTTTAGGGAGAGAGGTGTCGACAAAACAATATACGAACATGCATGCATCATGATCAAGATCAGAACAGCAATACCAACATATAATCTCTCATGCTAAAGTGATAATTCCTTCACAAAGTAAAGCATGGATCAAGAACCTTACCGATAAGTAACAACCGATAGCCTTTAGTCATTGAAGCAATTGCAATTTATCACAACATCAGAAAGAGTCAAATAAGAGCTTGTAAAGCAAATCCACATACTCAATCATTCTTTCATTCTCTACAATTGCTACAACTCACGTGGTACTCATGAGATCAAAGTTTCAGCTAGACACAGATAAAGATAGGGGCTTACAGTTTTGCCTAACAACTGCTTACCTCAAGGGTAATGTCAACAATAATAATTCATGGATACTTACCTCCAAGTTCACATATGAATATAGATCTTTCCCAAGCATATGACGTTAGCCAAGATAAAGGCGAGATAAGGAATTGGCGAATATCACCATGACTCTTTCAAAGGCAAAAAGTAAAGGTACAAGATAGGCCCTTCGCAGAGGGAAGCGGAGGTTGTCATGCGCTTTTGAGGTTTGGATGCGTGTCCTCTTAGTGTGGAGGAACGTCACTTTATATTGCCTCCTGTGATAAAGAACTTTATTATGCAGTCTGTCGCTTTTATGTCTTCCTCATCACAGGTTCGTATAAAGCTTATTTTCCACACACTAATAGATCATACATATTAGAGAGCAATTTTTATTGCTTGCACCGATGACAACTTACTTGAGGGATCTTTTCAATCCATAGGTAGGTATGGTGGACTCACATGGCAAAACTGGGTTGATGGTTTATGGATGCACAAGTAGTATCTCTACTTGGTGCGGGAGTTTTGGCTAATATGAGGTGGAAGCAATCGTCACATGCTAAGGGATCTCTAATCATATAACATTGTTCGGAGCCAAGCAAACACAATTCATTATGTTGTCTTCCTTGTCCAACATCTACTTCTAGGCATGCAATAGTTTAGTGAGTGTTCACAATCATAGATGGTGTCAGAGATGATATATTTATATGTGAACCTCTCCTTCTTTATCACTTTCTATTAATTGCCACCATGACCAAGGTCTATGTTTGCCTACCCTCAACAAGTTTCAATCCTCATTATTTTTATATGTGAAGCCATCACTTCCCATAAGATCATTACATGATCTTTCATGCTTTTGTTCTATTCTCACTATTTTGATCATGGCAAGAGGCAAAGCCCTTCAACTAAGACACTCTTTATTATATGGCTCACGAGCTCGAATACATCATGGGTGACACAAAGAAAAACTCAAGACTAAAACACTAAGACCTTTAATCTACTAGAGAAAAAGAAAAATGAAAAGGAACAATCAAAAACAAAGGTAAAGGCAAAAGATGTGATGGTGATACGATACCGGGGCAACTCCCCCAAGCTTGGCACCAGCCAAGGGGATTGCCCATACCCATGCTCATTTGTCTTCCTTTGGTGGTGAAGGTGGAGGAGTTGTTGCAACATGAGTTTGATCCTCCGTCTTCCAAGGCATAGGTGCTCCATCATGGAAAGATGAACGAGTCTCCAGAATCCTCAAATCTGCAGCAAACCGTATTGATTTAAATCTATACTCATACTGACAGTTTTGGTTCTGCAGGTCGTAGATCTGGGCCTGGAGTTGATCAATCCTGTCATAGAGCCTAGAGATATGCTTCCCAATGTCATTGGCATCAATCCTTTGCTTTTTGGTGAACACCGTGATCATCATATGGTTGGCATTGAGTCCACGCTCCACCATCCCTTGGCACTTGAAGACTTTTTGCTCCATTGCTTCGAGCCTCGTCTCCACGCTTCCGGTCTTCTTAGGCCCCTCAACATCACGGATGTGCAACATCCCCTCACGCATCTCGATAGATTGAGGGTGTTGCAGCACTCCCGTGAGGTAGGGATTGATGACCTTCTCGAAGATCTTCTCTTTCGGAGCTTTTGGGGAAGTCATAGCGATCTAGATCTGCAACAGAAACAGGCTCAAAACGAAAGACAGAACAGATCTGCGTGATGCAGGGGTCAGACCGAACAGAAGTATATATAACGATTTTTTTCAGACCAGAAGGAGTACCCTGCACAAAAACGGAGTCCGGGAGGCGCACAAGGTGGCCACAAGCCCTCACGGTGCGGCCTGGGGGTGGGCCCGCGCCGTGCAGGCTTGTCGCCTCCTCGCGCACTTTCTGGACTACTTCCAATTTTTGTATTTTTTTCAAATATTCCAAAATGGAGAAAATTTCCTACTTGAAAAGTTTTGACTCTGTTTTCTTACCAAATCACATACCTCTTCGTTTTCGGAGTCTGAAAGAGGCTGATAAATGTCCCTTAGGTGTTCTTCCGGAGTTATGGTATTGATAATATTGCTTTCAACATTAATGGGAGTACCGGAGATATAATGCTTGATTCTCTGCCCATTTACCACTCTCAGCAATTACCTTTGGTGTTGTTGATCTTGATAGCACCGGAACGATATACTTCCTCAACAACATCGGGACCTTCCCATTTAGAGAGAAGCTTGCCTGCAAAGAATCCTAAACGAGAGTTATATAGCAAGACATAATCACCGACATTGAACTCACGCTTTTGTATCATCTTACCATGCCACCTCTTAACCTTCTCTTTGAACAGCTTGGCATTCTCATATGCCTGAGTTCTCCACTCATCAAGCGAGCTAATATCAAATAACCTCTTCTCACCGGCAAGTTTGAAATCAAAGTTGAGCTCTTTGATTGCCCAATAAGCTTTATGCTCTAGCTCAAGAGGTAAATGACATGCTTTACCGTACACCATTTTATACAGAGACATGCCCATGGGATTCTTATAGGAAGTTCTATAAGCCCACAGTGCATCATTAAGCTTCTTAGACCAATTATTTCTAGACCTGTTGACAGTCTTTTGCAGAATCAGTTTAATCTCTCTATTACTTAGCTCTACTTGACCACTAGACTGAGGGTGATAGGGAGACTCAATTCTATGGTTGACATCGTACTTAGCAAGCATTTTACGGAAAGCACCATGAATGAAGTGTGAACCACCGTCAGTCATTAGAAATCTAGGGACTACAAATCTAGGGAAGATAACTTCTTTCAGCATCCTGATAGAGGTGTTGTGATCAGCACTACTAGTGGGGATAGCTTCTACCCACTTAGTGACGTAATCAACAGCAACTAGGATATGAGTATACCCGTTGGATTTTGGAAAAGGTCCCATATAATCAAAGCCCCAAACATCAAATGGTTCAATGACAAGTGAATAGTTCATAGGCATTTCCTGATGTTTGCTAATATTAACTATTCTTTGACATTCGTCACAAGACAAGACAAAATTACGGGCATCCTTGAAGAGAGTGGGCCAATAGAAACCAGATTGCAATACCTTGTGTGCAGTTCTATCTCCCGCATGGTGTCCTCCTTAGGCCTCGGAGTGACACTTCTGTAGGATCTGTCCCTGTTCATGTTCAGGTACACAACGTCTAATAACACCATCTACTCCTTCCTTATAAAGGTGAGGATCATCCCAAAAGTAATGTCTTAAGTCAAAGAAGAATTTCTTCTTTTGCTGATATGTGAAACTAGGCAGCATATGTATGGCAATGATATAGTTTGCATAATCAGCATACCACGGTGCACTACGTGAAGCGTTTATGACATTCAATTGATCATCGGGAAAGCTATCATCAATAGGTTGTGGGTCATCAAGAACGTTCTCCAACCTAGACTAGTTATCTGCTACGGGGTTATCAGCACCCTTTCTGTCGACAATGTGCAAATCAAACTCTTGTAACAAGAGAATCCATCTGATAAGTCTAGGTTTAGCGTCTTTCTTCTCCATGAGGTACTTAATAGCAGCATGATCAGTGTGAATAGTGACTTTGGAATCAACTTTGTAAGACCTGAACTTTTCACATGCAAACACGACTGCTAAAAATTCCTTCTCCGTAGTGGCATAGTTTCTATGGGCACTGTCAAGAGTTTCACTAGCGTAGTGAATACATTCAACTTATTATCGACTCTTTGCCCTATAACAGCACCAACAGCATAATGAATAGCGTCACACATGATCTCAAAAGGTAAGTTCCAATCAGGTGGTTGAACAATAGGTGCAGTTATCAAAACCCTCTTAAGTATTTCGAAGTCTTCCTCACAATCATCGTCAAAAACAAAAGGAATATCCTTTTGCAAGAGATTGGTAAGAGGCCTAGAAATCTTAGAGAAGTCTTTAACGAACCTTCTATAGAAACCAGCATGACCAAGGAAACTTCTTATACCTTTGATATCTGTGGGGTATGGCATTTTCTCGATTGCATCAACCTTAGCCTTATCGACTTCAATACCTCTTTCAGAAATTTTATGTCCTAAGACGATGCCTTCATTAACCATAAAGTGGCACTTCTCCCAATTCAAGACAAGATTGGTGTCTTTACATCTCTGCAAGACTCGATCAAGGTTGCTGAGGCAATCGTCAAAGGAAGACCCGTAAACGGAAAAGTCATCCATGAAAACCTCGACAATCTTTTCACAAAAGTCCGAGAATATAGCGATCATACATCTTTGAAAGGTGGCAGGTGCATTACATAAGCCAAAAGGCATACGTCTATAAGCAAAGGTACCGAAAGGGCAGGTGAAAGTGGTTTTCTCCTGATCAGATTGTGCAACTGGTATTTGGGAGAAACCAGAATAACCGTCTACAAAGCAGAAGTGTGTGTGTTTAGACAGTCTTTCTAGCATTTGGTCGATAAAAGTCAAAGGATAATGATCCTTCCTAGTGGCTTTATTCAGTTTCTAAAATCGATCACCATCCTATAGCTAGTAATAATCCTCTATGGGATCAATTCATCCTTATCATTAGGGGCAACGGTAATGCCTCCCTTCTTAGGGATGCAATGCACCGGACTCACCCAATCGCTATGAGCAACAGGATAGATAATACTCGCTTCCAGGAGCTTTAGTATTTCTTTTCTTACTACTTCTTTCATCTTAGGATTTAATCTGCTTTGATGATCAGCAACTGGTTTAGAATCAGGATCAGTTTTAATCTTGTGCTGGCATAGGGTAGGACTAATGCCCTTAAGATCATCAAGAGTATATCCAATAGCAGCACGGTGCTTCCTCAGAGTTTTTAGTAACTTCTTTTCTTCATGCTCTGAGAGGCTAGCACTAATGATAACAGGATATATCTCCTTTTCATCAAGGTAGGCATACTTAAGAGTATCAGGCAACTGTTTAAGCTCGAACACAGGATCACCCTTTGGTGGGGGTGGATCCCCAAGCAGTTCAATAGGCAAGTTATTCTTAAGGATAGGATATTTTTCTAAGACAACTCTATCTATTTCATCCCTTTCATCCATATGCATATCATTTTCATGCTCAAGCAAGTATTGCTCTAAGGGATCAGTAGGAGGCACGGCAATATAAGCTAAGGCATTAGTTTCATCCCTACTAGGTAACTCTTTTTCATGAGGTTGTCTACCAAACTTGGAGAAGTTGAACTCATGTGACACGCCTTCAAAGCCAAGAGTGACAGTTTGCTTCTCACAGTTAATATGAGCATTGACGGTATTGAGAAAAGGTCTGCCAAATATGATGGCTCAAAAGCTATCTTGTGCGGTAGCAAGAACGAGGAAATCAGCAGGATACTTTGTTTTACCACACAAGACTTCAACATCCCTAACAATTCCTACAGGGCAGATAGTATCTCTATTGGCAAGCTGAATAGTGACATCAATAGGCTCTATCTCAATAGGTGCAATCTCGTCTTTGATTTCATCATATAAGGATTGAGGTATTGCACTAACACTAGCACCCACGTCACATAAGCCATGATAACAATGATCTCCTATCTTAACAGAAACAACAGGCATGCCAACAACACGCCTATGTTTGTCTCTAACGTGAGGTTTAGGAATTCTAGCAGCATCTTCACAGAAGTGAATATTAGGTCCCTCAACGTCGTCGGACAGAAGATCCTTGATAATAGCAATGCTAGGTTCAACTCTAATTTGCTCAGGGGGTGTAGGTGTTCTAATATACCCTCTGCGTATCACAGTTGAAGCTTTAGAATGATCCTTTATCCTAACAAGGAAAGGTGGTTTCTCAATGTAAGAATTGGGAACAACAGGATCATTATAGGCAATGACTTTCTCTTCAACTGGAGTGGGTTTAACTACATTGACTTCTAAAGGAGGATGGTATTTAAACCACTTCTCTTTGGGAGATCAATATGAGCGGCAAATGATTCACACAATGAAGCTACTATCTCAGAGTCAAGTCCATACTTAGCACTAAAATCACTAAAGGTATTTGTTTCAACAAAGGATTTAACGCAATCAAACGTGAAATTCATACCTGACTCCTTACCTTCTTCAAGCTCCCAATCTTCAGAGTTGCGTTGAATTCTCTCCAATAAATTCCATTTGAAGTCAGTATCTCGCTTCATAAAATAACCGGTACAAGAAGTGTCAATCATGGTGCGATCATCATGAGAAAGCCGAGCATAGAAGTTCTGAATGATAATTTCTCTCGAGAGCTCATGATTGGGGCATGAATATAACATTGATTTAAGCCCCCCCCCCCCAAGCTTGAGCGATGCTTTCTCTGTCACGAGGCCAAAAATTAGAAATATAATTCTGATCACGATGTACTAAATGCATAGGATAAAACTTTTGATGAAATTCCAATTTCAACCGATTGTAGTCCCATGATCCATTATCATCACATAGCCTATACCATGTCAACGCATTATCCATCAAAGATAAAGGAAAGACCCTCTTCTTGACCTCATCCTCGGGCAAACCTGCAAGCTTAAATAAACCACAAACTTCGTCTACATAGATTAGATGCAAGTATGGATGTGATGTTCTATCTCCTGTAAAAGGATTAGCAAGAAGTTTCTCAAGCAAACCCGAAGGAAATTCAAAGGAAATATTTTCAGTAGGTGCAGAAGGTTGAGGAGCAACTATTTGTGCTTCCGTTCGAGCTGAAGATACCCCGAACAAGCCCCTCAAAGGATTAGTATCCATAGTGACAAGTGACAATAAATTTCAGCACACTATATGAATGTTTCCTTACCAAGTTCCACTTACCAAAGGCGCTTCACTCCCCGAAAACGGCGCTAGAAAAGAGTCTTGATGACCCACAAGTATAGGGGATCAATCGGAGTCCTTTCGATAAGTAAGATTGTCGAACCCAATGAGGAGCAAAAGGATCTGACAAGTGGTTTTCAACAAGGAAATATCTGCAAGCAGTGAAATTGTCGGTAACAAGTGATTGTGTGGTGAGATGATTCATAGCAAGCAACAAGTAACAAAAGTAGCAACGGTGCAGAAAATTGGCCCAATCCCTTTTGTAGCAAGGGACAAGCCTGGACAAAGTCTTATAGGAGGAAAAACGCTCCCGAGGACACACGGGAATTTCTGTCATGCTAGTTTCATCATGTTCATATGATTCGCGTTCGTTACTTTGATAGTTTGATATATGGGTGGACCGGTGCTTGGGTACTGCCCTTACTTGGACAAGCATCCCACTTATGATTAACCCCTCTCGCAAGCATCCGCAACTATGAAAGATGAATTAAGACAAAGTCTAACCATAGCATTAAACTAGTGGATCCAAATCAGCCCCTTACGAAGTAACGCATAAACTAGGGTTTAAGCTTCTGTCACTCTAGCAACCCATCATCTACTTACTACTTCCCAATGCCTTCCTCTAGGCACAAATAATGGTGAAGTGTTTTGTAGTCGACGTTCACATAACACCACTAGAGGAAGAACAACATACAACACATGAAAATACCGAACGAATACCAAATTCACATGACTACTATTAGCATGACTTATCCCATGTCCTCAGGAACAAAAGTAACTACCCACAAAGCATAATCATATTCATGACTAGAGAGGTAATGAGTAACATCAAGGATCTGAACATAAACTCTTCCACCAAATAACCCAACTAGCATCAACTAAAAAGAGTAATTAACACTAGTAGCAACCTTACAAGTACCAATCGGAGTCGCGAGACGGAGATTGGTTGCTAGTGATGAACTAGGGTTTGGAGATGAGATGGTGCTGATGAAGATGTTGATGGTGACGAGTCCCGTCCGATGAGAGGAGTGTTGGTGATGACGATGGCGACGATTTCCCCCTCCGGGAGGGAAGTTTGGCCGGCAGGATCGTCCTGCCGGAGCTCTAGATTGGTTATGCTCAAGTTCTGCCTCGTGGCGGCGGCGAATCCACGAAAAACCTCCTCCTTGATTTTTTTCCTGGACGAAACCCTTCATATAGCAAAACACGGGGCCAATGGGCCCGCAGGCTGCCCACAAGCCCTCATGGCGCGGCCTGGGGGTGGCCGCGCCATGTAGGCTTGTGGCCACCTGCACGCGCCCCTGTGGCACTTCTTTGGCCCAGTATTTTTTATAACTCCGGAAAAAATCCTCGTTGATTTTTACGGCGTTTGGAGTTGCGCAGAATAGGTATCTCAACTCTGCTCCACTTTCAGGCCAGAATTGCAGTTGTCGGCATTCTCCCTCTTCATGTAAACCTTGCAAAATAAGAGAGAAAAGGCATAAGTATTGTACCGTGAAGTGAAATAACAGCCCAAGAAGCGATAAATAACAACATGAAAACATGATGCAAAATGGACGTATCAATGGGCCATCAACCCAGATAAGAGGTTATGCCCTAAAAATATACACCAAGTGATAGGCATACTATGCACATGTGAGTGATCACAACAAGGACTGCAGAGGCTATATATATGACAGAGCCATCTCCACTAGCAACAGACTCTGAACAATAAATTAAGATTAAATGGCTCAAGGCACACCGGCAGCAATAGCTCATAGACATCATGGCATCATTGGAGTAAGAGATTACTGTCTATGATTATTTTGTGATCATGCTTGACATTTCAGTTGAGGAAATAGCAGTAATAGGACGGTAGTGTTGTCACTTGAGTTAATGATCACCTAAGGGCAAAGTCAGGATGCATAAGCAAACACCAGTACGGAACCCACAGCCAGACTGAGCATTTTGAGATAGCAAAAAGTAAGCCACTACCATTCAGTCGAGTACATACGAACACGTGAGCCTGGTACCAGGAAAGGATGTATTACCCATGACAGTCAGGGTACGAAGCATTACAATAAAGCCCAAAGCAGGTACTTCCAGGACCTGGAACTATGATGTTTGTTGGCAGTGCCCTCTACCGTACCCCACAACACTACTATCAAAACAAAGAGTACACCTGACAGGAAAGAGAAGGATTCAAGAGAGTTGTGTGAAGAGACAACACCTGGTCCCTCCGAAGAGGCAGTTATAAGGTCAGAGAACCAACGAAGGAATGACAACTAATGGATCCAAGTCGGACACAGGTAAGTCCCCCTTCCCCGGGAGGTAAGCCTGGAAATCTCGAGGACGAGATTATCTAAAGGGGGGTAGGTTTGTAACACCCTGGTTTTCGCTCCGTGTTTTTTTCATTTGCAAAATTTGACCCCCGTCTTTGTCTCGGTGTTATCGGATTTCTTTCACTCCTGGGTATGTGAAGATGGTCATCTAGCCTTTCCTTTCCCATCCAACCAAAGATTCTCCTCACTCCAACCTTTCCACCCAAGACCTTTTCTCAGGGTTTTGCCTTCAAAACCTACCTTCCGAATTGCCGGAAGGGAAACCATGATCTCTCTTCAAAGGAACCCCAATTTCTTTTGCCTTGTTGCCTCCCAAACCTTTTCCCAATGATCATCCCTTATCTTCAAACCCTGGATATGCAAAAATATTGCTAAGTCATTTGCAATATTTATCGTTTATAATTAATTCCTTTTTCTGTCAGATGAAGGAATTAAATCCAGGAAAATCGTTATCCATCTCCAAAGCTTATGAGAACTTGTGGAGATATTTTTTGTGATCATATTGAGCTCCCATAAAATATTGGCTATCATTGAATAAAGGAAAATTGCATTTTCCTATTTAATGCCAATATTGCATTTTGGGCCCTTTTTAAAGGAACTACCATTTTGGTAGCCAGGTAAAATCCCAAATAAATTGTGGAGATTCTCCTATCGATATCGTGCCCATTTCCATCAAGATCCCAAGTTACATAGTTCAAATTGTGAGCACAACCTCAATTTGCAAATTATGTCCAATTGGGCAATTTGCAAAGGAAGTGCTTGATTCCTTGATCTCCTTGATCTAAAACTTTTCATGGTGGTTTACATTGTTAAGTCACTAATGAATACCAAAAATCAGCTCAATCCCTATTGTCAATATTGTCCAAGAAGTTTTCCTAAGTTTCTGCCTATTTGGAAGCTTTGTGAAGGAAGTACCATGTAGGCATTCCCGAATAAGCTTAAATTTTTCCAGCATCTCCATATATTCAACTAAACCCTCTCCACCAAATTTGAGCCAAATCCATTTAGCCATTTGACCCCAGCCTCTCCATCTTTATTTCTATCCAGTTTGTCATGGTGGGAAGGAAGTGCTAGCTAGGATGTGTTATTTGTCCTGGAAACTTGCCAAGGCACTCATCTTAGTATATCATTGCCACACACCAAAATTCAGCATATTCTCTTTAACCAATATTCCAGAAAATATCACAAACAGGTTGCTGTCAAATCATGTTTGTGCAATTTTCTCTTATCCTAGAGCCTCTCAGCTTGTTCCAGACCCAGGTCTCATTCTTTTGAGCAGTGAGGAAGCTGTTGGACATGATTGGACACGCAGGAAAGTGTCAAAGCTGGTAGTGCACATGGTGACCATAGGCTGAGCGCGCCAAATGCATGCTATGTGCATTTGGGCCCTCAGCCTCGTCCGCTTCCTCTTCCTCTCACGTCCCCTCCATATCCAGTAGCTAGCCCGTGATCGTGCGGTCTTCCCCCCTGTTCCTCTCCATGGACGATTCTACCGACCACCAGAACGATGCCGATCTTCCTCGAGCTTCGGTCGCCGGTGAGAGATGCCTAGATCCTTCCTCCAAGCCTATTTAAGGTGCTTCCGAGTCCCTCTCGCTCTCCAGCAGCCTCCTCGCCCCCCAGTCCCTCTTCTCAAGCGGGAGCTCTCTGCTCCTCTCCTATGGCCGGGACATCCGTCGCCATTCCCCTCGGACGATTCCGGCGTCCTGGCACTTTCCGTCCTCTCCGGCCTCACCTCTGCCCTCCCCTAGGTGCCTATGCACCGCCGCCCCCTCCAATTGCGGGTCAGGGTCGCCGTGGCCGTCGCTGGCGTCGAGCTCCGCTGGAGCTCATTGTCTCGCCGTCGTACCGCGTCTCTCGTTCCCCTCGGCGTCCGTGTCGTGCGGGAATGGAGGCGATGCTTTGCCCCGAGCCCACCGGGGCCTTTCCCTCGGCTCAAGGTGGCCGGCGCCGCCCTGATAGACCCCAGCGTCGGCGCCTCCTCTCTGTCCCGCGGGCGATTTGGAGGAAGAAGAAGACATGAGGAGAGAGAGAGAGATGAGGCGAGGCCCGCCTGTCAGAGTGAGAAGGGGTCAAACCGAGGGCCCACGCAGTTTTAAGTGAAGGCGTATTCCTAGAAATACGCTTCCCCTTAGCAGAAAGCGTATTCCCAGAGAAGGCACCAGCGGGTATTCTCTTAGGGACCCGATGGCAATTATTATAATTGCAGATTGGTCCTTCTTCTTCAAAGGCTTCTATCTTTGTGCTCAGGACTCCAATTGAGGTGATTCCGAAGCCCCCGTCTTCGTATCGTCGAGCCCGTCTTGTTGGTATCATTTTCACAATGTGGTTAGACTGTGAAAAGGAACCTTTTGCCTTGTCTCCAATCAGCCCCCTTCGAGAGAGAGCGGTATCCCGCGATCCTTTCCACGGACTCTCCGCACCTCTTCCGGGAGTATTCATCGACCCCAGGCAAGCCAACCATCTGACATATGCCCTAAAGCTCTGCTTTGTGTTGTTCCTGCATGTTTAATTAATATTCTTGTGATTTTATGTTGTATGTGACTCTGACGAACCTTTTCTCGCATTTTCTTCGACGACGGTACCACGCCTGAGTCTGAGCTGCTTTCGGCCGTCCGGGGTGGATGCCGACTTTATATTTCTCTTGTCAGCAGTTGGCCCGTGTTCTGAGCTGCTTTTAGGTCGTCATGGGCAGTTTTTGAATTTCTTTCTGTGGCAGTGACCCTATGCTTTGAGCTGTTCTTCGGCCATCTTAGGGAACTGCTACATTCTTCTTATCAACATCGTCTCATGCTTTGTGCTACTTTCCAGCCGTCTTGAGCCGGGTTGAGTTATTTCGGTACGTCCCAGATCTGTGTTGTAAGGACCGTTCTGGTGGCTACCGATTTATTTGCCGGTTTTATGCAAGGGTTCCGAGGTTCTAATTTACAGTTAGTGCTTGTAAAGTAATAACTTGTCATTCACATCCTGTCTTATTAATGACTCCTAATAAAGAGATAGGTTGTGATGTTTCTACCGTTGCTATTTATTGCATAATTATCTTTTTGTTAAGTTATTGTTGACAACAACCATACTTGATAAATATGTTGTTGAAACCCAACCTAGTGGGTTGATCTCGAGTCACCTGTCCGGGCTTATCCGTGCAACCAAATTTGCCGATATGGGACGACCGTGACTTGGGTTGATCGCGTGACCTTTCACCGGTACCTCCAAAGAGGGAGGATTATGCACGCGTGCTACCATGATCAAGTAGGCAATGATAATCCTGTGAGCCATGTTCAGTTGTTTGCGTACCCGTCCCCGGTTGGGATAGTTTAGTTTGGCCACGACGGTGGCAGGTGTCATGAGGACATAGGGCCACCCAGGGCAGCAGAAGTAGCATCATCAAGCACAGGCGACATATCAAGATTTCTAGCAGGAGGTGGTGTCGCAAACTTACTCATAACTGAAGGTGAATCAAGTGCAGAGCTAGATGGGAGTTCCTTACATGTCCTCGTAGTTGAGGGCAAGACTTTAGTTCTTGGATCTTTCGGATTCCTCATAGTGACCAACGGACGTAAATCCCAAGTGACTCACAGAATATATCTCTGCTTCCCCGGCAACGGCGCCAGAAAATAGTCTTGATAACCCACAAGTATAGTGGATCGCAACAGTTATAGAGGGTAGAGTATTCAACCCAAATTTATTGATTCGACTCAAGGCGAAGCCAAAGAATATTCTCAAGTATTAGTAGTTGAGTTGTCAATTCAACCATACCTGAAAGATTTAGTATCTGCAGCAAAGTATCAGTAGCAAAGTACGGTGATAGCAGCAGTAGCAACAGTAACCAGTAGCAGCAAAGTAACAGCAGTAGCAACAGAGTAACAACATCAACAGTGATAGCAGTAGCAACAGCAAAGTAACGTAGCAAGGACCAATAGGAAAAGACTCGTAGGCATTGGATCGGTGATGGATGCTTATGCCGGATGCTATTCAGAATGCAATAGTTCTAACACGGAGAGATAAGTCACTAGCTCCAGTTCGTCAATCTAATGTAGGCATGTATTCCGTATGTAGTCATACGTGCTTAGGGAAAAGAACTTGCATGGCATGTATTGTCCATCCTTCCCGTGGCAGCGGGGTCCTAATGGAAACTACGGGATATTAAGGTTCTCCTTTTAATAAAAAACCGGACCAACGCATTAACACTTGGTGAATACATGAACTCCTCATACCATGGTCATCTCCGGGAGTGGTTTCGGCTATTGTCACTCCGGGGTTGCCGGGTCATAAGACATAGTAGCTGACTACAACTTGCAAGATAGGATCAAGAACACACATATATTGGGGACAACATAATAAGTTTAGATCTGAAATCATGGCACTCGGGCCCTAGTGACAAGCATTAAGCTTGGCAAAGTAGTAGCAACATCAATCTCGGAACATAGTGGATACTAGAGATCAATCCCCGTCAAAACTAACTCGATTACATGATAGATCTCATCCAACCCATCACCGTCTAGCAAGCCTACGAAGAGATTACTCACGAACGGTCAAGAGCATCATGGAATTGGCGATGAAGGAAGGTTGATGATGACGATGGCAACGATTTCCCCTCTCCGGAGCCCAAAACGGACTCCAGATCTACCCTCCAGATGAAGAACTGGAGGTGGCGGCGCCTCCGTATCGTAAAACACGATGAACTCTTCTCCTTGATTTTTTTCCGGGCGAGACGGACTAAATAGAGCTTGATTTGGAGGCGGTGGAGCGTTGTGGGCCCCACAAGCTTGCCAAGCGCGGCCAGGGGGGGCCTGCGGCTGGTCGGCTTGTCGGATCACGGCTCCACTTCCTCCGTTGATTCTTGCGCCAGTATTTTTTATATATTCCAAAAAAAATCTCCGTAAATTTTCAGGTCATTCCGAGAACTTTTATTTCTGCGGAAAAACAACACCATGGCAATTCTGCTGAAAACAGCGTTAGTCCGGGTTAGTTCCATTCAAATCATGCAAATTAGAGTCCAAAACAAGGGCAAAAGAGTTCGGAAAAGTAGATACGACGGAGACGTATCAACTTCCCCAAGCTTAAAGCCTTGCTTGTCCTCAAGCAATTCAGTTGGCAAACTAAAAGAGACAAAAGAAAAACTTTTACGAACTCGGTTTGATCTTGTTGTTTGATACGTCTCCAACGTATCTATAATTTTTGATGGTTTCATGCTATTATCTTGTCAAACTTTGGATGTTTTGCATGCCTTTTATTTTTTTGGGACTAACTTATTAACTAAGTGCCAAGTGTTAGTTCATGTTTGTCCATGTTTTTGACCCCTTTCAGAGGAGATTCGAAACGGAGTCCAAACGGAAGAAAATCCCCGAAAAGAATTTTTATGGAATGAAAGAAGATCGGAGGACTTGGGAGCCAAGCCAGAAGAGCCCCAGGGGCCCCACATGCCCCCACCTCGCGGCCAGGGGGCGTGCCATGCAGGCTTGTGGCCCCCTGGAGGTCGCCTGACCTAGATCTTGCACCTATATATTCCCAAATATTCCCAAAAAATCAAGGGAGCATCGTAATCACTTTTACGCCGCCGCAAGGTTCTGTCTCCGCAAGATCCCACCTGGGGCACGTCCTGGTGCCCTGCCGGAGGGGGGATTCAAACACGGAAGGCTTCTCCATCAACACCATGACCTCTCCGATGATGCGTGAGTAGTTCACCATAGACCTGCGGGTCCATAACTAGTAACTAGATGGCTTCTTCTCTCTCTTGGATCTTCAATACAAAGTTCTCCATGATCTTCATGGAGATCTATCCGATGTAATCTTCTTTTCCGGTGTGTTTGTCGAGATCCGATGAATTATGGATTTATGATCAGGTTATCTATGAATCTTATTTGAGTTTCTTCTGATCTCTCTTATGCATGATTTCATATCCTTGTAATTCTCTTCGAGTTGTGGGTTTTGCCTGGCCAACTAGATCTATGATTCTTGCAATGGGAGAAGTGCTTGGTTTTGGGTTCATAACTTGTGGTGACCTCACCCAGTGACAGAAGGGGTAGCGAGGCACGTATCGTGTTGTTGCCATCAAGGGTAAAAAGATGGGGTTTCCATGATTGGTTTGAGATTATCCCTCTTCATCATGTCATCTTGCTTAAAGCGTTACTCTGTTCGTCATGAACTCAATACAATAGATGCATGCTGGATAGCGGTCGATGTGTGGAGTAATAGTAGTAGATGCAGAAAGTAATGGTCTACTTGTCTCGGACGTGATGCCTATATGTATGATCATTGCCTTAGATATCGTCATGACTTTGCGCGGTTCTATCAATTGCTCGACAGTAATTTGTTCACCCACCGTAATACTTGTTGGAAATATGCCCTAGAGGCAATAGTAAATTAGTTATTATCATATTTCTTTGTTCATGATAATCGTTTTTTATCCATGCTATAATTGTATTGATTGGAAACACAATACTTGTGTGGATACGTAGACAAAACACTGTCCCTAGTAAGCCTCTAGTTGACTAACTCGTTGATCAAAGATGGTCAAGGTTTCCTGACCATAGGCAAGTGTTGTCACTTGGTAACGGGATCACATCATTAGGAGAATCATGTGATGGACTAGACCCAAACTAATGAACGTAGCATGTTGATCGTGACATTTTGTTGCTACTGTTTTTCTGCGTGTCAAGTATTTATTCCTATGACCATGAAATCATATAACTCAGTGGCACCGGAGGAATACCTTGTGTGTATCAAATGTCACAACGTAACTGGGTGACTATAAAGATGCTCTATAGGTATCTCCGGAGGTGTCCGTTGAGTTAGTGTGGATCAAGACTGGGATTTGTCACTCCGTGTGACGGAGAGGTATCTCGGGGCCCACTCGGTAATACAACATCACACACAAGCCTTGCAAGCAATGTGACTTAGTGTATGTCATGGGATCTTGTATTACGGAACGAGTAAATAGACTTGCCAGTAAACGAGATTGAAATAGGTATGCGGATACTGACGATCGAATCTTGGGCAAGTGACATACCGAAGGACAAAGGGAATGACATACGGGATTATATGAATCCTTGGCACTAAGGTTCAATCGATAAGATCTTCGTAGAATATGTAGGATCCAATATGGGCATCCAGGTCCCGCTATTGGATATTGACCGAGGAGTCTCTCGGGTCATGTCTACATAGTTCTCGAACCCGCAGGGTCTGCACACTTAAGGTTCGGCGATGTTTTATGCGTATTTGAGTTATATGGTTGGTTACTGAATGTTGTTCGGAGTCCCGGATGAGATCATGGACATCACGAGGGTTTCCGGAATGGTCCGGAGACGAAGATTGATATATAGGATGGCCTCATTTGATTACCGGAAAGTTTTCGGCATTACCGGGAATGTACGGGGAGTGACGAATGGGTTCCGGATGTTCACCGGGGGGGGGGGGGCAGCCCACCCGGGGGAAGCCCATAGGCCTTAGGGGTTTCGCACCAGCCCTTAGTCGTCTGGTGGGACAGCCCAAGAGGCCCTATGCGCAGGAGAAAGAAAAATCAAAGAGAAAGAAAAAAGGGGGGAAGTGGGAAGGAAGAGAAGGACTCCACCTTCCAATCCTAGTTGGACTAGGATTGGAGGAGGACTCCTCCTCCCCCCCCCCCCCCTTCGGCTGACCCCTTGAGGCTCCCTTGAGCCTCAAGGCAGGTCCCTCCCCCTCCCTCCTATATATACTGAGGTAATAGGGATGATTTGAGACAAATTTGCCAGGGTAGCCCGACCACATACCTCCACGGTTTTTCCTCAGATCGTATTTCTGTGGAGCTCGGGCGGAGCCCTGCTGAGATAGATCACCACCAACCTCCGGAGCACGGTCACGCTGCCAGAGAACTCATCTACCTCTCCGTCTCTCTTGCTGGATTAAGAAGGTCGAGATCATCGTCGAGTTGTACGTGTGCTGAACGCGGAGGTGCCGTCCGTTCGGCACTAGATCGGAGCGGATTGTGGGACGGATCGCGGGACGGTTCGTGGGACGGTTCGTGGGACGGATCGAGGGACATGAGGACGTTCCACTACATCAACCACGTTTCTTAACGGTTCCTGCTGTGCGATCTACAAGGGTACATAGATCAGAAATCCCCTCTCGTAGATGGACATCACCATGATAGGTCTTCGTGCGCGTAGGAAATTTTGTTTCCCATGCGACGTTCTCCAACAGTGGCATCATGAGCTAGGTTCATGCGTAGATGTTATCTTGAGTAGAACACAAAAGTTTTTGTGGGCGGTGATGTGCGATTTGCTGCCCTCCTTAGTCTTTTCTTGATTTCACGGTATTGTTGGATCGAAGCGGCTCGGACCAACATTACTCGTATGCTTACGAGAGATTGGTTTCATCACTACGAGCAACCCAGTTGCTCAAAGATGACTGGCGAGTGTCGGATTCTCCAACTTTAGTTGAATCGGATTTGACCGAGGAGGTCCTTGGAGATGCGTTTACTATATTGCTAGGATGTAGCTTTAGTAGTAATAGCATGAGTAGCACGACAACCCCGATGGCGACACGTTGATGGAGATCATGGTGTGACGCCGGTGACAAGAAGATTGTGCCGGTGCTTTGGTGATGGAGATCAAGAAGCACATGATGATGGCCATATCATGTCACTTATGAATTGCATGTGATGTTAATCCTTTTATGCACCTTTTTTTGCTTACAACGATGGTAGCATTATGTCGTGATATCTCACTAAAATTTCAAGACGAAATTGTGTTCTCCCCGACTGTGCACCGTTGCTACAGTTCGTCGTTTCGAGACACCACGTGATGATCGGGTGTGATAGATTCAACGTTCACATACAACGGGTGCAAAACAGTTGCACGTGCGGAACACTCGGGTTAAACTTGACGAGCCTAGCATGTGCAGACATGGCCTCGGAACACATGAGACCGAAAGGTCAAGCATGAATCGTATAATTGATATGATTAGCATAGAGATGCTTACCACAGAAACTATTCTCGACTCACGTGATGATCGGACTTGAGATAGTGGATTTGGATCATGTACCACTCAAATGACTACAGAGATGTACTTTTTGAGTGGGAGTTCTTAAGTACTATGATTAATTGAACTAATTATCATGAACATAGTCTAATGGTCTTTGCGAATTACGCTGTAGCTTGCACTATAGCTCTACTGTTTTTATATGTTCCTAGAGAAAATTTAGTTGAAAGTTCATAGTAGCAAACTTTGCGGACTGAGTTTGTAAAACCGAGGATTGTCCTCGTTGCTGCGTAGAAGGCTTATGTCCTTAATGCACCACTCGGTGTGCTGCACCTCGAGCGTCGTGTGTGGATGTTGTGAACATCCGACATACACGTTTTTGATGACTTCGCGATAGTTCAGTGCAAAATACTTAATGGCTTAGAAGCAAGGCGCCGAAGACGTTTTTGAAACGTCACGGAACATAAGAGATGTTCTGAAGAGGTGAAATTTTGATTTCATGCTTGTGCCCTTGTTAAGAGGTATGAGACCTCTGACAAGATTCTTTGTCCATGAAGTAAAGGAGAAAAACTCAATCGTTGAGCGTGTTCTCAGATTGTCTGAGTACGACAATCGCTTGAATCAAGTGGGAGTTAATCTTCCAAATGAGATAGTCATGGTTCTCCAAAGTCACTGCCACCAAGCTGTGAGAGCTTCGTGATGAACTATAACATATCAAGGATATATAGAATGATCCTTGAGCGATTCGCGATGTTTCACACTGCGAAAGTAGAAATCAAGAAGGAGCATCAATAGTTGATGGTTAGTAAAATCACTAAGTTTCGAGAAAGGCAAGGGCTAGAAGGAATTCTTCGTGAAACGGCAAAACAGTTGCTGCACTAATGAATAGACCCAAGATTAAACCCAAGCCCGACACTAAGTGCTTCTGTTATGAGGGGAACGGTCACTGAGGCGGAGCTACCCTAGATGCTTGGTAGATAAGAAGGCTGGCTAAAGTCGACAGAAGTATATTTGATATACATGATATTGATGTGTACTTTACTAGTACTCCTAGTAGCACGAGGGTATTGGATACTGGTTCAGTTGCTAAATGATTAGTAACTCGAAATGAAAGCTACGGAATAAACGGAGACTAGCTAAAGGCGAGGTGACGATACGTGTTGGAAGTGTTTCCAAGGTTGATATGATCAAACGTTGCACGCTCCCTCTATCATCGGAATTGGTGGTAAAACCTAAGTAATTGTTATTTGGTGTTTGCATTGAGCATGAACATGATTGGATCGTGTTTATTGCAATACGATTATTCATTTAAAGAGAATAATAGTTATTCTATTTGCTCGAATAATTACCCTCAATGGTTTATTGAATCTCGATCATAGTGTTACACATGTTCATAATATTAGTGCCAAAAGATACAAAGTAATAATAATAGTACCACTTAGTTGTGGCACTGCCACTTGAGTCATGTTGGTGTAAAATGCATGAAGAAGCTCCATGCTGATGGATCTTTGTACTCACTCATTTTTGAAACGTTTGAGACATGCAAACCATACCTCTTGGTATAAAATGCATGAAGAAACTCCATGCGGATGGATCGTTTGGACTCACTTGATTCTGAATCACTTGAGACATGCACATCATGCCACATGAAACAAGAGAGTAACTTGTTGGGAGTAATACATTTTGGTGTGTGCAGTTCAATGAGTGCTGAGGCACGCAGTGGATATCGTTATGTTCTTACTTCACTGACGATTTGAGTAGATACATGAGTATTTACTTGATGAATCACAAGTCTGAAATATTGAATAGTTCAAAGCTATTTTAGAGTGAAGATCATCGTGACAAGAGGATAAACAGTCTACGATATGATCATAGAGATGAATATCTGAGTTACAAGTTTTGGTACGCAGTTAAGACAATGTGGAAATTGTTTCGCAGTTCATGCCACCTGGAACACCATAGTGTGATGATGTGTCTGAATGTCATAGCCATGCCCTATTTGATATGGTGCATACTGTGATGTCTCTTATCGAATTACCAATATCGTTTATGGGTTATACATTAGAGACAACTGCATTCACTTTAAATAGGGCACCGCGTATTTCCGTTGAGATGACACAGTATAGACTGAGGTTTAGAGAAATCTAAGTTGTCGTTTCTTGAAAGTTTGGGGATGCAATGCTTATGTGAAAAGGGTTTCAGTCTGATAAGCTCGAACTCAAAACGGATGAAAGCATCTTCATAGGATATCCAAAACAGTTGGATACATCTCCTATCTCATATCCGGAAGCAAAGTGTTTGTTTCTAGAAACGGTCCTTTCTCGAGGGAAGGTTTCTCTCGAAATAATTGAGTGGGAGAGTGGTGGAACTTGATGAGGTTATTGAACCATCACTTCAACCAGTGTGTAGCGGGGCGCAGGAAGTTGTTCCTACGGCGCCTACACCAATTGAAGTGGAAGCTGATGATAGTGATCATTGGAGCTTCAGATCAAGCTACTACAAACCTCATAGGTCGACAAAGGTCGCGTACTACTACAGAGTGGTATGGTAACCCTGTCTTGGAGGTCATGTTGTTGAGCAACAATGAACCTACGAGTTATGGAGAAAGAAATGGTGGGCCCGGATTCCGACAAATGGCTGGAGGGCATGAAATCTGAGAGAGGATCCATCACTACTAGGAAAAGGCCTCCTAGTGGCGCACCTGTTTTGGCTACTAATGGCGCACTACAGGTGCGCCACAAGCATCACGCCATTAGAATTTTTTACTAATGGCGCACCAGGTAGTGCGCCATTAGTATAGCCCATGGTGCTCCACTAGTATGCCTCCCAGGGCATATATACTAATGGCGCACCAGGCAGTGCGCCATTAGTATAGGCCATGGTGCTCCATTAGTATGCCTCCTAGGGCATATATACTAATGGCGCACCAGGCAGTGCGCCATTAGTATAGGCCATGGTGCTCCATTAGTATGCCTCCCAGGGCATATATACTAAGGGCGCACCAGGCAGTGCGCCATTAGTATAGCCCATGGTGTTCCATTAGTTTCTGGTATTCTAGTATATATATGTTTTATTTCAAAACCACAAATTCAACAGCACATAACATATATATCAAATATATAATACATAATATGTGCCCAATAGTTTTACTGGTCCACAACACATAAAATATATGCAAAGTTGCATAACAAATTTCATGATCCATATATCAAAATTCCATAGCATCCATACATCCAAAATTCCATAGCATCCATATATACATATAGTTCCATAGCATCCATACATACATAGCTCCATAGCAAAAATAATACACAACGATACTTTGCGGGCATTAGTAAGTAATATTTGGTACTAAAACAAATGCCTTGATGTCCATATCGTAGTCCAAAGAGCATCCGCGTGGCAACCTACAAGATGAAATCATCAACATGTCAAATTTAACACTCTAAATCATGAAGATCTTCAAGAATGGTCTCTAATTATAAATTTGATCTTCAAATGGGTCAAATGATCTTACTTACAAAACTAAAAATTCAAGATAGGACATAAGAACACCAAAACAACTTTTGGAAAAATATGTCTGGAGCAAAAACATAAGAATTACTCTACAGATTTCACAAGAATGATTCAGTGAAGTTCCTACATTTCAAACAGGGTCTAGTCTAAAATAAAATTAGGACTATCACATCGGATGCACTGGCGAAGCCACGTTGAGAGGAGTGTGGTGAATTGACCACTCAGGTTTTTGACAAATGCTTTGTACGCAAATACAAAACATGTAAATTTTCTATATAAATTTACTATAACACATGTTTTTGACATCACAGATTTGACATGACATTATATGCTAATAGCTTAATAAGACATTATATGATAATAGTATATACATGTCATGTTAGCCAATGATAATCGCAACAACAAGCTCTACATTGGTTTTGAGAGTAAATGATTGTCACATAAGGAGAAAATAATCCTGCTCCATATTACACGAGGTTTCTGTACATTGATAAAAAAAGATTGTCAAGTAAAAAAGAATCAGATAGATTCAAAAATTAATCTGCATAAGTCCACCAAACGCAGGACATCAGCATTCCCAATCCATCGAATACATATGCACCTGCCCTCATGGGCCAGACTTGTATTCCACAGGGTCAAAAGGTGCTATCTTAGGATCAGCAATATAAAATACAGTAATAAAATAAAATACAAAGCGACTCATATAATACAAATGTGTAAAAGAAGAAGCAACAATCACTTGGTGTATCCGGGTAATTTTGTGCGAGATCTCTCAGCTTATACCCAGTGTCCTTCTGTAGGTCTTCTATCTCTTGACGTATACGATTTTCCTAGGAACAAATCAAAATAGTCAGCAACCATACGTCTAACATAACATGTGTTATCCAATTCTCCACCAAAATAATAAAAGGTAGGGAGACTAAGACTACCCTCTGAAGATAAGAACTATATTTGTAGTCGCACCCTTATGGAATGGAAGTCAATACGACATGTTAAAAAGAAAATTAGGCACAAGAGAACTATCACGCAAGGCAAGGATGGAAAACACCATCTCATCCTTGCACTGTTGTGTTGGTTTCAGCACCGCTCTGTTTCTCGCGGACGCCAAATTTGCAAAGTGGTTGTGAATCATCAGGCAGACAGACAGACAGCTCATGGTGCAAGATTTGAGGTGTGAATTTACCTGGCCTGAGGAGAAAAAACCGGCGACGTCGATGACGTTGGTGAACTCCTTAAAGAACAACTCGGGTTTGTTGACCCCGGCCTTGGCATTGGCCAGACCGACAACTGCAAAGCACGTACCCATCAAGGGGAAGTTCCCACTAGAAAATGCTACACTCACACTCAGGAAGCTGAATATGAAGGAAGGATAAGATGGATGGCTTACAGCAGGAGAAGGACAGGGTGAACGCGAGCGCGCCGGAGACGGCGGCCTTCTAGGACGATGTCATGACGATTAAATACATGTCATGACAATGGCCAGGACGATGCCACCCAGCACCAACCTTGGATGGTTGTGAAACATACCTTCTCTTTCCTGATAAGACTAATATTTAATCACAAAACTGAGATTGGTGCAACTGAATTTATGATCGGGAAGGTGTGGAGATCACTTATAGCGAGTGGGCAAGCACCGCAAAGATGGCATTGATGAGCTAGGCACGAGTGTATCCCTTCTCTATGATCAGCGTGGCTCCATACCATACCCCTAGAGAGTATCCACAGATCAAAATCATCATGACGGAGCCCATGCCGATGGCAGCGACGAACTGTAAGAGCTCTTAAGCTATTGTGAGTGGGTCTTCTCGTTCGACTCAAAAACAATGGTGTCACAGAAAATTGAATATCGAATATGGTAAATAGATGGAGGTACCTCGTGACATCGATGTGCCTCACAACGATCCTTCAATCTTTTATCAACATAGTAGAAAGTAATGGACCGAAATCAAATTGGTCACCTGAAACAAACCTCAGTGATCAGAGATCACTGAACATGAAAAATGCAGATTTGGCTTTACTTCTTGAGCACTCACAAAGAAACTATGTGCACCTAGAGAGGGGAATGGATAGGGCGGTCGGTGGCTGGTAGTAGGTTAAGAGAACTGCTTTATATAGTAACTTGTTCGATTGTCCAATCTCTAGATAAGCTATTCGTGGTGAGTGCAGATAACGTTTTGTCCTATCATTCAGTAACAATGCGGAGCATCGACAGCCCATCTAGCTGATTTGTACTGTTATATTATAATTTAGCAAGAAGGGTCTATGGTTACTTTTGTTGATTGCATTACAGGTGCATTGACTAAAAGACATAGGAACCAAACACAACAAACAAACAAACAAACAAACACATTATCTATTTTCACACATAAAAAATAGCTGGAGAAGACTGGTATATACTCATTAGCTAGACTGGTATTGGATCATCCTACACTTATTTTTAGTTAGACATGGTAAATTGCTGGTATATATACCAGTGTAGGATCTAATACCGTACCTACATATATACCAGTGCAGGATCTAATGCCATGGTACACTGAGCTAGGCACTGGTATATATTTAGTTGGACCTAATGTGCAGTGATGCAACTATTGTCAAGAACACCGTCGGTTCAACACCTCATCATGCAAGGAGTGGGCTCATCTATTTGCCACTCGTGGTACCGCAGGTAAAATCGGAAGGCCTTTTACTGCCACCTTGCATGAAAACTTTCTATTCACACATGTGAACCTGCACATATTGTCTAAATAAATGACAAAGGCTACCAGGATGGGAACTGAACTTTCTCTAATCACACACACACTCTGTGCACCAAGAAGTGCAATTAAATAACCCCTGCATAAACTGAATGGTAATAACACAAAATAACTAAAAGCGAATAAGGAGGAGCTCAATTAAACTGAAGAGTAATCTAGTATTATGATAGCCAAGCCCACAAGATCCATCTTCTCTTATTATACACCCGAAACCGCCTCGTTTCGACATCCGGTTGGACCAATCTTTCTCCATCCAGGATCTCTGCTGCTTGAGCAGAGTAGTAAACTGCGGAAAAATGGGGCATATTCGCATGCTTCTTCTGGAATGGCTCCATTTCCTTCATTTAGAAATGCTACTAGTCTAACATTTTCCCAGAAAACCGTTCCTAAATTGGTAAACAGTGCAAGCACATTAATTCCATGGATTTGCCATTTAAGCCCTAAAATAACGGTCAGACAAGAGTAAGACAAACAGACAATAGACTATAGCATATATCCAACACATGAGGAACATTACTAATTAATGATGGCATAGGTAAAAATTGACATGCATAAAGAACAGGGGTTGCTCGATCTTGATTAGTAGCGTTACTCAACACATATACATGAGGTCTAAATCTAATTACCAGGCCAATTAATGTGTACCCAAACAACATGAATTCAATGCTCATGCCAATCAGTGTGTACTCAAAAAATACGAATCAATACGATACGAGGCCAATTGATGTACTCAAAACAATCTGAATCCAATATCAGGCCAATCAGTGCTGTCAAATCAATCTGAATCCAGCACCAGGCCAGTTTTACTCCACCCAAAATGATCTGAATCCTAAACCAGGCCAATTAATGTACTGAAAACAATCCAAATCCAATACCAGGAGAATCTGAATCCAAGCAGAGCCAGGCATGAAATTCGTATTGACGAACCCCTCCTCGTATAGTCGTACGTGGGGAAGAAGAGTGCATATATGGGACACATGGACGAACACCATGACAAGGACTTATTTGTTTGCAGATAGAGGACAGCACCGCGGCATACAGATTCAGATTCGCTAACACAACATGTCTTCCTTGCAGAGCCTCAAGAAGAACATAACCTGAAGGTCAGAACTTAAAGGGGACGAACCCACCCAAAGAGATGATGACGAGGAGCAGCACGTAAATGCAGGGCAGGAGGCCCCTGGCGAAGCCGAGGAGGTGGCGGCGGTGGCCGTCGGCGCAGCGCGGCAGGCAGAAGGCGGTGGCCAGCACCACCGACACGGCGACGAAGAGGACGAAGGCAAGGATGGCGTAGTACGTCGGCTTGTAGTGCGCAAAGACGGGCCCGGCCGCCGGCAGGTGGAGCAGGGTGGTGAGGGCCTGCCGGCGGAGAGAAGATGGCACGGCAGCGGTGGCCCGGCGGGATCTGTTGCGGGAGGGAGGCGGCACGGGGGGAGGGGACAGTGGGGGCACTGGTGGAGGGCGTCGGTGGAGGGGGCGGTGGGGGCTGCCGGTGGGGGCTGCCGGTGAAGGGCGCCGGTGGGGGGCGCTGGTGGAGGGGGCTCTACTGAGGGGCGCACTGAGATCTCCTGCGGGAGGGAGAGGGCAGGGGCAGGTGAGCGACAGGATTTGGCAAAAATACTAGCGCGCGGTCGATTTGGGGAAAGCCCGCCTGATATTTCGCTGTGTCCCGCGCTTTTGTCGGTAACTAATGGCGCACCACCTACAAATGCGCCATTAGTAACCCTGGTTACTAATGGCGCATCAGTTGATGGTGCGCCATTAGTAGTTTTGCAAAAAAAATATAGTAGTGACGCACTGGGTGAGTGGTGCGCCATTACTAGTTAAACTAGTAATGGCGCACTCTGCCCCGGTGCGCCATTAGTACTTTTGGAAAAAAAGTTTGTTAGTAGTGGCGCACCGTGTGTGTGGTGCGCCATTAGTGCCCATCACTGTAACATTCCAAATTTCCTAATTTGGAATTTTTTACATTGTAGCTAAGCATTTATGCATGTTGATTGAAATAAAGTTTGCATTTGAATTCTTTCGACTTTTGCTTTTGCATTTCTATTTTTTTCTTCACACGAGAAATGCCGGGAAATAATTTCTTGCATGCAAGAGAGAGCGGAGGAAAATGACCCTCCAAAATGTGAGGCATTTCTGAAATATTTTGAGCCAAGAAAGCAAAAGTTTTATTGTGAAAATAATTGCAAAAGGAAAATATAGCATAAGGGATTTTTTTCCGAAAAACACATTTTTTTAAAGTTATTTTTGCCTTGGAAAAATGTTAATCGAGTATAGAATATTTTTCTGATCATTTTGGTATATAATACCCTATATTAATTATTTTATTTGGTTTCCTTTTAGTTCCTTTTAGTTTTTGTTTTTAGGAAACAACTAAAACACGAAACTTTTTTTTTAAAGGCAAGCGCCAGCCGGCGCTTTATAGCGCGCAGCCCACCCCGCCAGCCCGGGATTCGTCGTGCCCTTTCCTATTGGGGCACCGCACCGAGCCATCTACCCTCCCCCCACCCCACTGACGTTGGGCCCGGCCCTGTCCGACCCCACCTCCGCAGCGCCCCACTCCCCTCTTTTCCTTTCTTCTCCAGACCCCCGCGAATCTCTCCCTTCCTTTCTCTCTCACGGCCGAGCCGCCATGGCCGGACCTTCCTCGGCTAGCCCCGATTCCTTTCCCCCTCAGCTACCCCCCTCCCCCTATAAACACCCGACCCCCAATCCGCCCTCGCACCGTTCCGCACCCCACCGCCCCTGCCCAGCCACCTCGCCGGAGCTCGGCCCTGCTCGAGCTAGCAGGGAGCCCCTGCTGCCTCCCCGTCGCCCCGGACGCCTCCCCTGCTGCCTCCCCAGACGCCCAGGAGCCGACCGCCCCCTCCTCCGCCACCCCCACCTCCGCCGGTGACCACCCCCCCCCCCCCCCCGTCGGAGCTGCTTCCCCACCTCGCCGGAGTAGCGCCTCGCCGGACAACCTCTCCGTAAGTCTCCACCCCCCCCCCTTTTGACCGTTGGATTGGAATCAGACGCATAGGATTAGATGCAGCAAACACCCCCGGAGCCAACCAGAGACTGCCACATGTACCCCTGCCCGATTAGTAGCAAATCTTCTTTTTCTGTTTTAATTCAAAAAGAGAGAGAGTTTCAATTTTGTTTTGATCATAAATGTTGATCTAGAGATCCAATGAGGTTGATTATTTTTCCAGTAGATCACAAATTTTCTGTAGTGTTTAAAAATATATAATTTGTCTATGTTTCAAATTTTAAAATTTGAATTTGATCAGATTTAGTTTAAACCTTGTTTTGCTTATCCCAAGAGTTTAAAAAATGATTTTTATTTGATTCTTTTTGCTACTGCTTCCTAGTGATTATATCTTACTGTGGTATAAGTTTCAAAAAAAAAAATATTTTTACTTGGGGTTTTAACAGAAACAATTTTCTGCCTTAGTGCGGTGTAGTGAATCCTTTCACTTAGGCCATAGCTACTTATTACTTGTGATGTTATTTTACTTGTTGATTGATTGTAGTGCTTATGGTGTGTATTTGTTTGTATCGGTAGATCACCCGGAGTGCGAAGCTTGTTACTTAGAAGCGCTCGATCAAGACAACTATCATCAAGGCAAGTCATTTTGATCATACTATCTCCTATGTTTTTCTATGCATGGTAGTTTCACCTTTCTTTGCCCAATTGCATGCTGAGTAGGTACTTGGCAATTTTAGTATAGGTTGTAGTATCATGTGGTAGGCACACAACAACCCCGATACTTGGCCCGGGACGACAAATTTCATATTGCTATGCTTGAGTAGACGGGATTTTGGTTGAGTGCATAACACGAGTGATGCGAGGATGATTAAATACTCAAGACCGGTTAAGACAAGATTTTCAAGACCTCGTGATGCAATGCAACTCTGGGTGAAGGACGGTTGATCGGCTCCCTGGAGAAACCAGTGGATGACCCGGGATGCTGGAGACGGCCATGACATCTTGCGGAAAGCTTCACCCAGGCTCGAAGAGACGGACGGAGGCTTCAAGACCGAAGGCTTACGTGCACAGCCACAAGTCATTATGGGCTCTGGCTTGGTTGGACACCGCGGCGACTTTGGACAGGCGATGCTAGCAGATGTAGAAGAACGGTAGGAATGGATGGGCACCGACAGGGATTTAGAGGGACCCGTTGAAAGACCATGTTTTGATCATCCGGTCTTCAAACACCCTGAAGTGCGAGGACTTACTCGGAGGCGATCAAATCTTGTGGGGAACGTGTGCAAAACTCTGCAGAGTACCCAAACCTAATCGATTAGCCGTGTCCATGGTCATGGACAACTTGAGCCGAAGGCATTGAAATTTCCCTGAACTCTCGACACAACTTAATAATGATGTGGGTATTAACAACAACTGGGGTACAAGAATTGGTTGGGGGAACCATCTCGTTAACAACAAACAATGTAGTAATATTTTGCTTCCAGCCCCTCTTGTTGTAGGAGAAAATTGGCTTTATGCAAAACTTATAGCCCCACCTGCCAAATATGCATGTAGAGATAGTTGATTATTATTTTCCCCTCTCTTTGATGACTTGCCGGCATATTCCATATGCTGACCTACACGGCTGCAACGTATCATGTTGTAGAGTACTTTTTCGACCAGGAGTGAGGCTACGATCTACGCTCAATGACATGCCCTGGAGTCGGATGGACTCGTCTACCTGATGCTTCCGCTAGTCTTCGTTAGATATCTCATGAGATGGCCTTCAGCCACTTTATTGTAATCCATTATTGTAATAAAGTACTCGTTATGAGATTTCGATTAATAAAGCTGTGTGATTGAACTCTTGATATATACATTGATGTACTGAGTGTGTACCAGCATGATCTTGGGATGGTACGGAAACACCAGACGCTTGACTCGTTTTGAGTCGGGTCGCTACAATCACACTAATGGCGCACCTGCACATGGTGCGCCACTGCTATATAGTAGTGGCGCACCACTTCTCTAGTGCGCCATTTGTGTCTATATTATCTATAGCCCTTTTCCTAGTAGTGGCCATGTATAAAACAAAGTGTAGACTTTGGAAGAACTACTTGATGGTAGTAAGACTATTAAGTAAAGATGGATCTTTAAAAGGAAGACAGACGATGATGGTGATAAGTCACTAGTAAGAAAAGATCGACTTGTCGCAAAGATGTTTTCGACAAAATCAAAGAGTTGACTATGATGTGACTTTCTCACTCGTAGAGATGCTAAGAGTCTGTTGGAATTATGTTAGTAGTTGTTGCATTATTTGTGAAATATTGCACACAGGAAGACAAAACATTGTTTCCTTGACGGTTTCCTTGAGGAAAGATTGTATGTGATACAACCAGAAGGTTTTGTCGATCCTAAGGATACTAACAAGTATGCAAGCTCCAGCGATCCTTCAATGGACTGGTGCAAGCATTTCGGAAATTGGAATATACACTTTGATGAGATGATCAAAGATTTTGGGTTTGTACAAGGTTTATGAGAAACTTGTATTTCCAAAGAAGTGAGTGGGAGCACTACTGAATTTCTGATAAGTATATGTGGTTGACATATTGTGGATCAGAAGTAATGTAGAATTTCTGTAAAGCATAAAAGGTTGTTTGAAAGGAGTTTTTCAAAGGAATACCTGGATTGCGATACTTGAACGTTGAGCATCAAGATCTATGGAGATAGATCGAAACGCTTAATAGAAGTTTCAACAAGATGCATGCCTTGACAAGTTTTTGAAGGAGTTCAAAATAGATCAGCAAAGAAGGAGTTCTTGGTTCTGTTGTAAGGTGTGAATTTGAGTAAGACTTAAAACCCGACCCCGGCAGAATAAAGAAAATAGACGAATGTCATCGTCTATGCCTTGGCCGTAGAATCTGGAGTATGCCATGCTGAGTACCGCACCTGATGTGTGCCTTGCCTCAAAGTCTCTTGAGAGGTACAGAGAGTGATCCATGATTGAATCACTAGCAGCGGTCAAAATTTATCCTTAGTAACTAATGGACTAAGGAATTTTTTCCGATTATGGAGGTGGTTAAAGAGTTCGTCGTAAAGGGTTACGCAAGCTTTGACACTAATCCGAATAACTATGAGTAGTGAAACGGATTCGTATAGTAGAGTATATATTTGGAGTATTTCCAAATAGCACGTAGTAGCAGCATCTATAAGATGACATAAAGATTTGTAAAGAACACACGGATTTGAAAGTTTCAGAACCGTTGACTAAAACCTCTCTCATGAGCAAGACGTGATCAGACCCTAGAACTACATGGGTGTTGGATTCGTTAAAATCACATGGTGCTGTGAACTAGATTATTGACTCTAGTGCAAGTGGGAGGCTATTGGAAATATGCCCTAGAGGCAATAATAAATTAGTTATTATTATATTTCTTTGTTCATGATAATCGTTTATTATCCATGCTATAATTGTATTGATTGGAAACACGATACTTGTGTGGATACATAGACAAAACACTGTCCCTAGTAAGCCTCTAGTTGACTAGCTCGTTGATCAAAGATGGTCAAGGTTTCCTGATCATAGGCAAGTGTTGTCACTTGATAACGGGATCACATCACTAGGAGAATCATGTGATGGACTAGACCCAAACTAATGAACGTAGCATGTTGATCGTGTCATTTTGTTGCTATTGTTTTTCTGTGTGTCAAGTATTTATTCCTATGACCATGAGATCATATAACTCACTGACACCTGAGGAATACCTTGTGTGTATCAAACGTCACAACATAACTGGGTGACTATAAAGATGCTCTACAGGTATCTCCGAAGGTGTCCGTTGAGTTAGTATGGATCAAGACTGGGATTTGTCACTCCGTGTGACAGAGAGGTATCTCGGGGCCCACTCGGTAATACAACATCACACACAAGCCTTGCAAGCAATGTGACTTAGTGTATGTCACGGGATATTGTATTACGGAACAAGTAAAGAGACGTGCCGGTAAACGAGATTGAAATAGGTATGTGGATACTGACGATCGAATCTCGGGCAAGTGACATACCAAAGGACAAAGGGAATGACATACGGGATTATATGAATCCTTGGCACTGAGGTTCAATCGATAAGATCTCGTAGAATATGTAGGATCCAATATGGGAATCCAGGTCCCGCTATTGGATATTGACCGAGGAGTCTCTCGGGTCATGTCTACATAGTTCTCGAACCCGCAGGGTCTGCACACTTAAGGTTCGGCGATGTTTTATGCGTATTTGAGTTATATGGTTCGTTACTGAATGTTGTTCGAAGTCCCGTATGAGATCACGGATGTCATGAGGGTTTCCGGAATGGTCCGTAGACGAAGATTGATCTATAGGATGACATCATTTGATTACCGGAAAGTTTTCGTCATTACTGGGAATGTACCGGGAGTGATGAATGGCTTCCGGATGTTCACCGGGGGGGCAGCCCACCTGGGGGAAGCCCATAGGCCTTAGGGGTGCCGCACCAGCCCTTAGTGGGCTGGTGGGACAGCCCAAGAAGCCCTACGCGCAGGAAAAAGAAAATTCAAAGAGAAAGAAAAAAAGGGGGGAAGTGGGAAGGAAGAGAAGGACTCCACCTTCAATCCTAGTTGGACTAGGATTGGAGGAGGAGCCTCAAGGAAGGTCCCTCCCCCTCCCTCTTATATATACTGAGGTGTTAGGGCTGATTAGAGACAACTTTGCCTCGGCAGCCCGACCACATACCTCCACGGTTTTTCCTCTAGATCGTATTTCTGCGGAGCTCGGGCGGAGCCCTGCTGAGATAGATCATCACCAACCTCCGGAGTGCCGTCACTCTGCCAAAGAAATCATCCACCTCTTCGTCTCTCTTGCTGGATCAAGAAGGCTGAGATCATCATCAGGCTGTACGTGTGCTGAACGCGGAGGTGCCTTCCGTTCGGCACTAGATCGGAGCGGATCGTGGGACGGATCGCGGGACGGTTCATGGGACGGTTCGCGGGGAGGATCGAGGGACGTGAGGACGTTCCACTACATCAACCGCGTTTCTTAACACTTCCTGCTGTGCGATCTATAAGGGTACATAGATCGGAAATCCCCTCTCGTAGATGGACATCACCATGATAGGTCTTCGTACGCGTAGGGAATTTTTGTTTCCCATGCGACGTTCTCCAACAATACTTGCTATTTTGAGAGAAGCCTCTAGTGAACACTATGGCCCCCAGGGTCTACTTCACACCATATTTCCATCCTTACACTTTTTACTCCGTTGCACTTTCCGCCTTCATATCTCACTTTGCAAACAATCTTGAAGGGGTTGACAACCCCTTTGAAGCGTTGGGTGCAAGCTTGTTTGTGTTTGCGCAGGTACTCTGGACTTTACGAGACCCTCCTTCTGGATCAATACCTTGGTTCTCAAACTGAGGGAAATACTTACTGCTCCTGTGTTGCATCACCCTTTCCTCTTCAAGGGAAAAAACAACGCAAGCCCAATCTCCGTCAACATGTCAATTTCTGGCGTTGTTGTTTGAGAAGTAGAAGAAGGATTTATGGCGCCATTGCCGGGGAGTAAGATCAAGTCAAGAACTCATCCAAGTAAGTGTCGCAAATTCATCTCTTGCATTTACTTTGTTTGCCAGTTGCCTCTCGTTTTCCTCTCCCCCACTTCACCAATTTGCCTTTTTCGTTCGCCTTTTCGTTCGCCCTTTTTCTCGCCTGCTTTTTGTTTGCTTTTGTGCTTGCTTTCTTGCTGAAGTCACCATGAACGAAAACACCAAAATTTGTGACTTATCGAATACTAATAATAATGATTTTATTAGTACTCCGATTGCTCCCGCCACTAGTGCGGAGTCATACGAAATCAATGCCGCTTTGCTGAGTCTTGTTATGAAAGAGCAATTCTCTGGCCTTCCTAGTGAAGATGCCGCATCCCATCTCAATACCTTCATTGAGCTTTGCGATATGCAAAAGAAAAAAGATGTGGATAATGACGTGATTAAATTGAAGTTTTTTCCTTTCTCGTTGCGAGATCGCGCAAAAACTTGGTTTTCTTCTTTGCCCGAAAATAGTATCGATTATTGGGATAAGTGCAAAGATGCTTATATATCCAAGTATTTTCCACCGGGTAAAATCATCTCTCTCCGTAATGATATCATGAATTTCAAGCAACTTAATCATGAACATGTTGCACAAGCTTGGGAGAGAATGAAGTTAATGATTAGAAATTGTCCCGCTCATGGCTTGAGCCTTTGGATGATTATTCAAATCTTTTACGCTGGCTTGAATTTCGCTTCTAGAAATATCTTGGACTCTGCCTCGGGTGGAACGTTCATGGAAATCACGTTAGGAGAAGCCACAAAGCTCTTAGACAACATCATGACGAACTACTCTTAGTGGCACACTGAAAGGTCACCTACTAGTAAGAAGGTACACGTTATAGAAGAAATTAACTCGTTGAGTGCTAAGATGGATGAGTTAATGAATTTGGTTGCTAGTAGAAGTGCTCCTTTGGATCCTACTGATATGGCTTTGTCTTCTTTGATTGAGAGTAGCAACGCTAGCTTGGACGTTAATTTTGTTGGTAGGAATAACTTTGGCAACAACAATGATTTTAGAGGAAACTATATTCCTAGGCCTTTTCCTAGTAACTCCTCTAATAATTTTGGCAACTCCTACAACAATACTCATGGAAATTACAATAGATTACCCTCTGATCTAGAGAGTAATATCAAAGATTTCATCAACTCTCAAAAGATTTTCAATGCGTCCATAGAGGAAAAACTACTCAAAATTGACGATTTGGCTAAGAGCGTTGATAGGATTTCTTGTGATGTTGATGCTTTGAAAGTTAGATGTTCTCCTCCCAAATTCAACATGGATGAAACTTTGAAAGCTATGCGTGTTTCTATGATTGAGATCCAAGAAAGAACCGGCCAAATTCGTGCAAGACATGAATGGCTTAAAAAGGCATGTTCTCGTGATGAGAATCACGAAGATCTTAAAGTGCTTGGTGTGACTCCCATTGAATCTTTGTTTTCTTGTGTCAAACCTAATGATTATGGGGATGGATATGAATCCACTTTGGTTGAAAAGTGCCCCAATGATTCAGAGTCCATCTACCTTGATGCTAAAAGCATTAAAAGTGGAGTAGAAGACGTCAAAACTTTGAGTAGTAATGAAATTACTACCGTGGATTTCAAGGAATTCAATTATGATAGTTGCTCCTCGATTGAATGCATTTCTTTGATGCAATCCATGTTGAACTCTCCACACGCTTATAGCCAAAACAAAGCCTTTACCGATCATATCGTTGAAGCTATGATGAAGGCTCTTGAAGAGAAACTTGAATTGGAAGTCTCTATCCCTAGAAAGCTTCATGATGAGTGGGAACCTACCATCAAAATCAAAATCAAAAACTATGAGTGCAATGCTTTGTGTGATTTGGGTGCTAGTGTTTCTGCGATTCCAAAGTCTTTATGTGATGTTCTGGGTTTTAATGAGATTGAAGAGTGTTCTTTTAATTTGCATCTTGCTGATTCTACTGTCAAGAAACCCATGGGAAGGATTAATGATGTTCTTATTATTGCAAATAGGAACTATGTACCCGTGGATTTCATTGTGCTTGACATTGATTGCAATCCTACATGCCCTATTATTCTTGGTAGACCTTTCCTAAGAACTATCGGTGCTATCATCGATATGAAGGAAGGGAATATTAGATTTCAATTTTCTTTAAGGAAGGGCACGGAACACTTTCCTAGAAATAAAATAAGATTGCCTTATGAATACATGATAAAGGCCACTTATGGTTTGAGCACCAAAGACAACCATGCGTGATTCTATCGCTTTTATGCCTAGCTAAGGCGTTAAACAATAGAGCTTGTTGGGAGGAAACCCAATGAATTTATCTTTTTCTTTATGTTTTGTTGCGTCCACACTTTCATAGTTCTTTTGTGATTGTGTTTTTTGTGTTTGAGCCAAGCAAAACCTTTATGACTAGTCTTGGTAATGGTTGTTTGATCCTGCTGGAAAAAAGACAGAAAATTTTCGCTCACGAGATGATTTTTCATTTTTATTCAGAAAGCGATTTTGAGTTGATTCTTCTTGATGCTGATTTATATGCTTTTTCCCCAGACCGTCGTAATGTTTCAGATTTTTTGAGGTACCAAAAGTATACGAAGTATACAGATTGCTACAGACTAGTCTGTTTTTGACAGATTCTGTTTTTCTTGGGTTGGTTGCTTGTTTTGTTGAAACTATGGTTAGTATCTGGGGGTACTAGCCATGCGAAAGTGAGAATACAGTAGCCCATCATCAATATATATAGAATTCAAGTTTGCTACAGTAGCAAAAGAAGTGGTAGTTTGTTTTGTGTTGTGAAGTTTTCATGTTTTGGGTGATGTTCTCATGGACAAAGAGATAAGGAGTGGAAAGAGCTCAAGCTTGGGGATTGCCAAGGCACCCCAATCCAAATTCAAGGACACCAAAAAGCTTAAGCTTCGGGATGCCCTGGGAAGGCATCCCCTCTTTCGTCTTCAATCCATGGTAACATTACTTGGAGCTATATTTTTATTCACCACATGATATGTGTTTTGCTTGGAGCGTCGTGTCTCTTAGGAGTCTTTTCTTTCTGTTGTGTCACAATCATCCTTGCTGCACACCTTTTTGAGAGAGAGAGAGAGACATGCACTCATCGTGATTTTGCTAGAATGATCATTGTACTTCACTTATATCTTTTGAGCTAGATACTTTTGCTCATGTGCTTCACTTATATATTTTGAGCTAGATACTTTTGCTCATGTGCTTCACTTATATCTTTTGAGCACGGCGGTGCGTGATTTGGTAGTTGGGTTATGCTATGAAAGTAGTCCCATGTGCTAGGTACCCAAAGAGGATGCAAAAAACCTCCATCTTCATGTGCATTGAGTAGAAAGAGAAGTTTCGATTCCTCTCAATTAGTTTTGAGACATGGATTCGGTAATATTAAGAGTTATGTTAGTAGGGTGTTGTGAATCTAGAAATACTTGTGTTGAAGTTAGTGATTCCCGTAGCATGCATGTATGGTGAACCGCTATGTTAGGAAGTCGGAGCATAATTGATCTATTCATTGTCATCCTTTGTGTTGAGGTCGGGATCGCGCGATGGTTTACACCTACCAACCCTTCCCCTCGGAGTATGCATTTAGCACTTTGTTTTGATTACTAATAAAAACTTTCGCAACAAGTATGTGAGTTCTTTATGACTAATGTTGAGTCCATGGTATAGATGCACTTTCACCTTCCACCATTCCTAGTCTCTCTAGTGCCACGCAATTCTCGCCGGTGCACAAACCCACCAAATTCCTTCCTCAAAACAGCCACCATACCTACCAACTATGGCATTTTCATAGCCATTTCGAGATATATTGCCATGCAACTACCATCGTTCCGTCTCATGACTTGTGCCGTCACTCTCATATTTCCATTGCATGATCATACTAGATCGTTGCACATCCCGGTACACTGCCGGAGGCATTTCCTATGGACTCATCATCATTGTGATCTTCGAGCTATGAGTAAATAAAAGTGTTATTATCATCATTATTAGAACATTGTCCCATGTGAGGAAATAAAATAAAAAAAAGAGGCCAAAGATCCCAAAAACAAAAAAATAGAAAAGAAAAGAAAAGAAAAAAAAGAGGCCTAAGAGCCAAATAAAAAAAGGGAGAGAAAAAGAGAGAAGGGACAATGCTACTATCTTTTTCCACACTTGTGCTTTATGATAGCACCATGTTCTTCATGATTGAGAGCTTCTTGCTTTTTCACTACCATATTCTAGTGGGAATCTTCACTATATAACTTGGCTTGTATATTCCAATGATGGGCTTCCTCAAAATTGCCCTAGGTATTTGTGAGAAAGCAAGTTGGATGCACACCCACTAGTTTCCCTTTTGAGCTTTCATATACCTATAGCTCTAGTGCATATTTTCTAAGGCAATCCCTACTCATTCACATTGATATCTATTAATGGGCATCTCCATAGCCTATTGATACGCCGAGTCAATCTGACCATCTCCTCCCTTTTTGTCTCATAACCAACACCACACTCTATTCCACCTATAGTGCAATATCCATGGCTCGCGCTCATGTATTGCGTGATAGTTATAAAAAGTTTGAGAAAGTAAGAAGGCGAAAACAATTACTTGGCCAATTTCGGGGTTGTGCATGATTTACATTAGTTGTGTGAGGATGATGGAGCATAGCCAGACTATATGATTTTATAGGGATAACTTTCTTTGGCCTTGTTATTTCGAAAGTTCATGATTACTTTGGTAGTTTGCTTGAAGTATGACTGTCTTCATGTCAATAGCAAACTATTGTTTTGAATCTTATGGATCTGAACATTCATGCCACATGAAAGAAGTTGCAAAGGACAACTATGCTAGGTAGCATTCCACATCAAAAAATCATTCTTTATCACTTACCTACTCGAGGATGAGCAGGAGTTAAGCTTGGGGATGCTTGATACGTCTCCAACGTATCTATAATTTTTGATGGTTTCATGCTATTATCTTGTCAAACTTTGGATGTTTTGCATGCCTTTTATTATTTATTGGGACTAACTTATTAACTCAGTGCCAAGTGCCAGTTCCTGTTTTTTCCATGTTTTTGACCCCTTTCAGAGGAGATTTTGAAACCGAGTCCAAACGGAAGAAGACCCCCGAAAAGAATTTTTCTGGAATGGAAGAAGATCGGAGGACTTGGGAGCCAAGCCAGAAGAGACCCAGGGGCCCCACAAGCCCCCACCCCGCGGCCAGGGGCGCGCCATGCAGGCTTGTGGGCCCCCTGGAGGTCCCCTGACCTAGATCTTGCGCCTATATATTCCCAAATATTCCCAAAAAAATCAAGGGAGCATCGTAATCACTTTTCCGCCGCCGCAAGCTTCTATCTCCGCAAGATCCCATCTGGGGCACGTCCTGGTGCCCTGCCGGAGGGGGATTCGGACCCGGAAGGCTTCTCCATCAACACCATGACCTCTCCGATGATGCGTGAGTAGTTCACCATAGACCTATGGGTCCATATCTAGTAACTAGATGGCTAGTTCTCTCTCTTGGATCTTCAATACAAAGTTCTCCATGATCTTCATGGAGATATATCCAATGTAATCTTATTTTGCGGTGTATTTGTCGAGATCCGATGAATTGTGGATTTATGATCAGATTATCTATGAATCTTATTTGAGTTTTTCTGATCTCTCTTATGCATGATTTCATATCCTTGTAATTCTCTTTGAATTGTGGGTTTTGTCTGGCCAACTAGATCTATGATTCTTGCAATGGGAGAAGTGCTTGGTTTTGGGTTCATACCGTGCGGTGACCTCACCCAGTGATAGAAGGGGTAGCGAGGCATGTATCCTGTTGTTGCCATCAAGGGTAAAAACATGGGGTTTTCATCATTGGTTTGAGATTATCCCTCTACATCATGTCATCTTGCTTAAAGCGTTACTCTATTCGTCATGAACTCAATACACTAGATGCATGCTGGATAGCGGTCGATGTGTGGAGTAATAGTAGTAGATGCAGAAAGTATCGGTCTACTTGTCTCAGACGTGATGCCTATATGTATGATCATTGCCTTAGATATCGTCATGACTTTGCGCGGTTCTATCAATTGCTCGACAGTAATTTGTTCACCCACCGTAATACTCGCTATTTTGAGAGAAGCCTATAGTGAACACTATGGCCCCCAGGGTCTACTTCACACCATATTTTCAGCCTTACACTTTTTACTTCATTGCACTTTCCGCCTTCAGATCTCACTTTGCAAACAATCTTGAAGGGATTGACAACCCCTTTGAAGCGTTGGGTGCAAGCTTCTTTGTGTTTGCGCAGGTACTCTGGACTTGACGAGACCCTCCTTCTGGATCGATACCTTGGTTCTCAAACTGAGGGAAATACTTACTGCTCCTGTGCTGCATCACCCTTTCCTCTTCACCGGAAAAACCAACGCAAGCCCAATCTCCGTCAACGTGTCAATTTCTGGCGATGTTGTTTGAGAAGTAGCATTGTTGCAACTATTCTAACTCATAACCAGAATTTTAGCAAGATCACAAGCTAACCACATAAGCAAATGACATCTAGGTCTCACGGTAAACTCATATCAATGGCATAATCAACTAGCGAGGAAATAATAAAAAGTCTCAAACGTCAACACTTCAATCAAAACAATCATGAAGTAGTACGAACAGATGGTATCTCGCTAGCTCTTTCTGACACCGCAAAACATAAATGCAAAGCATCTTCAAAGACCAAGGGCTGACTAAACATTGTAATTCATGGCAAAGAAGATCCAGTCACAGTCATACTCAATCACAGTTAAAAGCAAAGCATAAAAATGACAGAGGTGCTCTCTAATTGGTGCTTTTATAAGAGGAGGATGACTCAACAGGAACATAAATAGATAGGCCCTTCACAGAGGGAAGCATTGATTTGCAGAGGTGCCAGAGCTCAAGCTTTGAAAACAGAGATAAATAATTTTGGGCGGCATGCTTTCATTGTCAACGCAATGACTAAGAGTTCTCACCATCTTCCACGCTACACATGCTATAGGCGGTTCCCAAACAAAAAAGTAAAGTTTTGACTCCCCCACCACCGATCAATCACACTCCCCGACTAGCCGAATACTCGGGTGCCGTCCAAACCAACATCAATCCAGGGGGAGTTTTGTTTGCAATTATCTTTTCGATTTGAGCATGGAACTGGGCATTCCAATTACCGGCCCCTTTCTCGTGAATGATAGTGAACAAAACATATCGAGGATAACACGCCTAGCATGGAAGATACTGATAGCCCCTTGTCACCACATGAGCGGTTCGGGCATGCAAAACAGATTATTTCTTGAAGATTTAGAGAGTGGCACATGCAAATTCACTTGGAACGGCAGGTAGATACCGCATATAGGTAGGTGTTGTGGACTCATATGGAACAACTTTGGGTTTATGGAACTGGATGCACAAGCAGTATTCCCGCTTAGTACAAGTGAAGGCTAGCAAAAGACTGGGAAGCGACCAACTAGAGAGCGACAATAGTCGCCAAAATGCATTGAGATTAACCAACATTGAGTGCAAGCATGAGTAGGACATAAATCACCATGAACATGAATATCATAGAGGCTATGTTGATTTTGTTTCAATTACATGCATAAACATGCGCCAAGTCAAGCCACTTGAAACATTCAAAGGAGGATACCATCCTATCATACTACATCATAATCATCTCAAAATTCATGTTGGCATCCAAGGCAAACCATTATAAGCTCCTAGATAATTAAGCATGGCATCAGAAACTATGATCTCTAAGTTTTCATTGCAAACATGTTTCTCTCACAACAAAGCTGAATCAGGAACAATGAGCTAGTCATATTTAAAAAAACAAAATAGATCGAGTTCATACCAGCTTTTCCAGGCTCAGTCACTTCATCATATATCGTCATTATTGTCTTTCACTTGCACGACCGAATGATGTGAACAATAATAAGAGTGCTCGTGCATTGGACTAAGTTGGAATCTGCAGGCCAAAACAAAGGAGAAGACAAAGTAATATGGCTCTTTGATAGATAAACAGATATGCATGCGAGAGCCACTAAATATTTTAACCATGGTCTTCTACCTTGACCCAAAGAAAAAGAAAACTATTTACACGGGAAAGCTCCCAACAAGCAAAAGAAGAACAAGAAAATCTTTTTGGGTTTTCTCAAACTAGACAGACACACGAAAAGAAAAAGAGAAAAAGAAAATAAACTAGCATGGATGATACAGTGGCAAAGTGTGAACACCAACGAACAAAGTGAAAGCATAAGCAAGAATGTAAAGTCGGTGAGAAACACGTACTCCCCCAAGCTTAGGCTTTTGGCCTAAGTTGGTCTACTCCCAAGGAGGGAAATAACCAGCTCGAGGGTACTTCAGAGTGGACTGAGGATGCCACTGCTGTGTGAGCTCCTCTGGCTCCCACTAATAAACTGACGTCAGGTACTCGACTGGTGGCTCGGGCACGGGCACCTCTGGTTGGGCTAAGCCCCAATATGCGTAGATGTCCGAGGGCATAATAATGTACCTACCTGCATGAAGATTGAACAAAGAAGGAGCAGGCAAAGTAATAGTCTCACGAGTACCCTGACTAAATACCAGGTTATAAATCATCCTTCTATTTATATCACTATCAAGAAAGTCATGGGGAACTATGCTATCATAATCTAGATATCTCTCGGGAAGAAGAATCTCTTCTTCCTCGTCCCTTCTTTAGAACAGTTCATGTTCAACCGTTGAGCTACTATAGCGCCCAAGCTATAAGTTTTATCATTATAAAGGGCTTCGCGCAAGACCGTAAGATCTGGGGAGCTAAGGGACCCAGCTTTCCCACGGCCAATCAAACATTTTCCCACTAGTAATGAGAAGTACCGAAGCACGGGAAAATGTATGCTAGCAGCTCTAGCACAAGACACTCCTCTCTCCTCTCCTACAGCAATTGTATCGATGAAAGCCTCCAAGTCCCGTGGACGAGGTTCATGAATATCCCCAACATAAGGTAATTTGCAAACATTGCAAAAATCCTGGAGTGACATGCGCTGGGAAATATCATATAATTTGAACTCAACCATAGGAGGATTCTTCCTTGGGTAGAAATTAAAGCTTTGCGCGAAGATATTAGTGAGGAGGAGGTATTCCGGACACTTAACTTCAACGAAGGTGGTAAGGCCTGCGTTCTCCACCAAGTAGTAAAAGTCCTCGTAAAGTCCGGCGGCGCGTAAGAACACGTCGCTTGGTGATACGTCTCAAACGTATCTATAATTTTTTATGGTTTCACGCTGTTATCTTGTCTTCTTTGGTTGTTTTATGTACCTTTTATATCTTTTTTCGGACTAACTTATTAATTCAGTGCCAAGTGCCGGTTCCTGTTTTTTCCGTGTTTTTGACTCTTTTCACATCTGATTTTGGAACGGAGTCCAAATGGAAGAAAAACCCTGAAATGATTTTTTCCCGAACGGAAGAAGATCAGGGGGCCTTTGGGCCAAGCCAGGTGGGCTCCAGGGAGCCCACAAGCCCCCACTCCACCACCAGGGGGGAGGCTGCGGTGGGCAGGCTTGTGGCCTCCCTGGCCGCCCCCTGACCTAGATCTTTGGCCTATAAATTCCCAAATACTCCGCAAAAAATCAGGGGAGCCTCGAAAATACTTTTCCGCCGTCGCAAGCTTCCGTTTCCGCGAGGTCTCATCTGGAGACCATTCCCGGTGCCCTATCGGAGGGGACTTTGGGGTTGGAGGGCTTCTTCATCATAATCATCGCCCCTCCAATGACTCGTGAGTAGTTCACTTCAGACCTACGGGTCCGTAGTTAGTACCTAGATGGCTTCTTCTGTCTCTTGGATCTTCAATACAAGTTCTCCATGATCTTCATGGAGATCTATCCGATGTAATCTTCTTTGGCGGTGTGTTTGTCGAGATCCGATGAATTGTGGATTTGTGATCAGATAATCTATGATATATATTTGAGTATTTGCTGATTTCTTATATGCATGATTTGATATCCTTAAGTCTCTCCGAGTCTTGGGTTTTGTTTGGCCAACTAGATCTATGATTCTTGCAATGGGAGAAGTGCTTGGTTTTGGGTTCTACCATGTGCTGACCTTTCCCAGTGACAGTACGGGCAGGAAGGCACACATCAAGTAGTTGCCATCAAGGGTAAAAAGATGGGGGTTTTATCATTGGTTTGAGATTATCCCTCTACATCATGTCATCTTGCTTAAGGCGTTACTCTATTCTTATGGACTTAATACACTAGATGCATGCTGGATAGCGGTCGACGTGTGGAGTAATAGTAGTAGATGAAGAAAGTATCGGTCTACTTGTTTTGGACGTGATGCCTATAGATATAATCATTGCATAGATATCGTCACGACTTTGCGCGGTTCTATCAATTGCTCGACAGTAATTTGTTCACCCACCGTCTACTTGCTTTCATGAGAGAAGCCACTAGTAAACAATACGACCCCCGGGTCTATTCACATCCATCGTTTACACCTCCTCTTTTACTTTGCTTTGTTACTTTGTTGCTTTCAGTTCAAACTTGGCAAACAATCTATAAGGGATTGACAACCCCTTCATAGCGTTGGGAGCAAGCTTTTGTATTTGTGCAGGATCTTGTGATACTCCTCCACCGGATTGATACCTTGGTTCTCAAACTGAGGCAAATACTTACCGTCACTGTGCTACATCACCCTTTCTGCTTCAAGGGAACACCAACGCAAGGCTCCAAGGCCACGGGGGTCATCCTTTGTATACTTGCCTAGGAAGTCCCTTAATGCGTAGCCGCAGCTGAAGGATTACTGGTGCCGTCGACACACCTGTTTCTGGCGCCATTGGAAGGACTTTTGTGCATTTGCATAGCTGACATCAGAAGCATTTCTGGCGCCATTGCCGGGGAGGAGAAATCAAGATCTATCCAAGTAGGTCTCACAAACTCATCTCTTGCATTTACTTTTGTTGCCAGTTTCCTCTCGTTTTCCTCTCCCCCACTTCACATTTGCCGTTTTCATTTGGCTTTTTCCGTTCGCCCTTCTTTCGCTCGCTTTCTGTTTGCTTGTGTTACCATGTGCCTTCTTTTAGCTTGCATCTTTGCTTGCTAAAAGTCCATTGATATGGATCCTCATCCACTAGCTAGTGTCTTTAAGAGACCCACTATTGTGGAACGAATTGCTAGTGAGTTGAGGGCAATTGATTATTTTGATGGAGTTTTTCTTGAGATGCGTGAATCTGAAAATTGTGAGGAAGAAATTCATGAAGTGATTCACGAGGGCTCCTTGGATGAAAAGCATGATTGCAATGATTTCACTATAAATCCTATTAGTGACAATCATGCTAAAAATATGCAAAACCCTAAGCTTGGGGATGCTAGTTTTGCTTTGTCCACTACTTGTTGCAATAATCAAGATTGGGGTGATGATCTTTCTTATGATCTTGAAAATTTGTTCAAACCTCATGATGAATATGATATTTGCAATAATATTGAAAGTGGGTTTGGAGAAGTCATGACTTTATTTGATGATAATCCCACTATCTTTGAAGAGCGTCAACTTTGCATGCATGTGGATCATGAAAAGAATATCCTATGGGATAGCTATATTGTTGAATTTGAATATGACCCCACATGTAATTGCTATGAGAGAGGAAAATATTATGGTAGAAACTTTCATGTTACCAAATCACCTCTCGTTATGTTGAGATTGCTCTTGTCTCTTTCTTCTTCCTTGCATATGGCAACTATCGGTTCTCTTACCAATTTGTTCTCCTATAAAATGCCTATGCGTAGGAAGTATGTTAGACTTAAATGTGATTTTCACATGCATTAGGATGCTCTCGTTGTGCTTCAATTCTTGTCTTTTGTGAGAGCATCATCGAATGCCTAGCTAAGGGCGTTAAACAAAAGCGCTTGTTGGGAGGCAACCCAACGAATTTATCCTTTTTCTTTCTGTTTTGTGTTTTCCACACTTTCATAATTCTGCTATGATTGTGTTTTTTGTGTTTCTTTTTGCGTTTGTGCCAAGCAAAACCGTTATGATTAGTCTTGGGGATGATCGTTTGGTCATGCTCGAAAAGACAGAAACTTTCTGCTCACGAAAAGAATTTTTATTTTTTTCTGTAAGAGCTTTTGAGTTGATTCTTTTTGCTTCTGATTGCTACGCAAATTCTTCAGACTGTCATAATTTGTCATAATTTTTTAAGTACCAGAGGTATACAAAATATACATATTGCTATAGGCTGGTCTGTTGTTAACAGGTTCTGTTTTTTGTTGTGTTGGTTGCTTATTTTGATGAAACTATGGATAGTATCGGGGGGTATTAGCCATGGAAGATTGAAAGTACAGTAACCCAACATCAGCACAAGTAGAATTTAAGTTTGCTACTGTACCTAAGGAAGTGGTGCTTCGCTTTCTTGTACTAATGTTATCACGAGTTTCTGTTTAAGTTTCGTGTTGTGAAGTTTTCAAGTTTTGGGTGAAGTTCTTATGGACAAAGAGATAAAGAGTGGCAAGAGCTCAAGCTTGGGGATGCCCAAGGCACCCCAAGAGATTCAAGGATGCCGTAAAATCCTAAGCTTGGGGATGCCCCGGGAAGGCATCCCCTCTCTCGCCTTCAATCCATCGGTAACGTTACTTGGGGCTATATTTTTATTCACCACATGTTATGTGTTTTTGCTTGGAGCGTCTTGTATCGTAGGAGTCTTTTTTTTGTCACAATCATCCTTTCTGCACACCTAGAGAGAGAGACATGCACACACCATGATTTTGTCGAGCTTCACTTATATCTTTTGGTAGACAATTCAGCTCACATGTGCTTCACTTATATCTTTTGAGCTAGATACTTTTGCTCTATGTGCTTCACTTATATCTTTTAGAGCAAAGCGGTGCGTGGCTTGGTAGTTGATCTATGCTTTGAAAGTAGTCTCAAAAGGGGTAGTTATCCAAAGGGATACGAAAACTTCCACCTTCATGTGCATTGAATAGTTAGAGAAGTTTGATTCATCTCAATTAGTTTTGAGTTGTGGTTATGGTAATATTAAAGTCATGCTAGTAAGGTGTTGTGGATCTAGAAATACTTGTGTTGAAGTTAGTGATTCCCGTAGCATGCACGTATGGTGAACCCCTATGTGATGAAATCTGAGCATGATTAGTCTATTGATTGTCATCCTTTGCGTGGCGGTCGGGATCACGCGATGGTTTATACCTACCAACCCTTCCCCTAGGAGTATGCGTTGAATGTTTTGTTTCGATTACTAATATATATAACTTTTGCAACAAGTATATGAGTTCTTCATGACTAATGTTGAGTCCATAGTTTAGATGCACTTTCACCTTCCACCATCACTATCTTCTTAGTGTCGTGCAACTTTCGCCGGTGCACAAAACCCACCATTACCCTCCCTCAAAACAGCCACCATACCTACCTACTATGGCTTTTTCAAAGTCATTCCGAGATATATTGCCATGCAACTACCACCATGACATGTGCCACCACGTCTACATTGCCATTGCATGATCGTAAGGTAGCTAGCATGATGTTTCCATTGATGTCTATGCCATGCTAGATCATTGCCACGGTACACTACCGAAGGCATTCCATATAGAGTCATCGTTACTCTAAGTTTTGAGTTGAAAGTGTGATGATCATCATTAATGGAGCATTGTCCCATGTGAGGAAATAAAAGAGGCCAAAGAAGCCCACCAAAAAAAAAGGCCAAAGAGCCCACCAAAATAAAAAAAAATGAGAGAAAAAGAGAGAAGGGACAATGCTACCACTTTTTCCACACTTCTGCATATTAAGCACCATGATCTTCATGATTGAGAGTCTCTCGTTTTGTCACCACCATATAGCTAGTGGGAAATTTTCATTATATAACTTGGCTTGTATATTCCAATGATAGGCTTCCTCAAAATTGCCTTAGGTCTTCGTGAGCAAGCAAGTTGGATGCACACCCACTAGTTTTATTTAAGAGCTTTCACATACTCGTAGCTCTAGTGCATCATTTGTATGGAAATCCCTACTCATTCACATTGATATCTATTGATGAGCATCTCCACAGCCCATTGATATGCCTAGTTAATGTGACTATCTTCTCCTTTTTGTGTTGCAACCTCCACTACATTCCACACCATCTATAGTGCTATAACCATGGCTCATGCTCATGTATTGCGTGAGAGTTGAAAAGGTTTGAGAAAGTAATGGTGTGAAACAATTGCTTGGCCAATACCGGGGTTGTGCATGATTTAAATTCGTTGTGCAATGATGATAGAGCATAGCCAGACTATATGCTTTTGTAGGGATAACTTTCTTTTGGCCTTGTTATTTTGAAAGTTCATGATTACCTTGCTAGTTTGCTTGAATTATTATTGTTTCCACGTCAATAGCAAACTATTGTTTTGAATCTAATGGAGCTGAACATTCACGTCACATAAGAGGAATTACAAAGGACACCTATGCTAGGTAGCATGAAAGCATCAAGAATTCGTTCTTATCACTTCCCTACTCGAGGACGAGCAGGAGTTAAGCTTGGGGATGCTTGATACGTCTCAAACGTATCTATAATTTTTGATGGTTTCACGCTATTATCTTGTCTTCTTTGGTTGTTTTATGTACCTTTTATATCTTTTCGGGACTAACTTATTAATTTAGTGCCAAGTGCCAGTTCCTGTTTTTTCCGTGTTTTCGACTCTTTTCAGATCTGATTTTGGAACGGAGTCCAAACGGAAGAAAAACCCCGAAATGATTTTTTCCCGGACGGAAGAAGATCAGGGGGCCTTTGGGCCAAGCCAGGTGGGCTCCAGGGAGTCCACAAGCCCCTACTCCGCCACCAGGGGGAGGCGGCGGTGGGCAGGCTTGTGGCCTCCCTGGACGCCCCCTGACCTAGATCTTTGGCCTATAAATTCTCAAATATTCCACAAAAAATCAGGGGAGCCTCGAAAATACTTTTCCGCCGTCGCAAGCTTCCGTTTCCGTGAGATCTCATCTGGAGACCCTTCTCGGCGCCCTGCCGGAGGGGACTTTGGAGTTGGAGGGCTTCTTCGTCATCATCATCGCCCCTCCAATGACACGTGAGTAGTTCACTTCAGACCTACGGGTCCGTAGTTCGTAGCTAGATGGCTTCTTCTCTCTCTTGGATCTTCAATACAAGTTCTCCATGATCTTCATGGAAATCTATCCGATGTAATCTTCTTTGGCGGTGTGTTTGTCGAGATCCGATGAATTGTGGATTTGTGATCAGATTATCTATGATATATATTTGAGTCTTTGCTGATTTCTTATATGCATGATTTGATATCCTTGTAAGTCTCTCCGAGTCTTGGGTTTTGTTTGGCCAACTAGATCTATGATTCTTGCAATGGGAGAAGTGCTTGGTTTTGGGTTCTACCATGTGCTGACCTTTCCCAGTGATAGTAGGGGCAGCAAGGCACACATCAAGTAGTTGCCATCAAGGGTAAAAAAGATGGGGTTTTATAATTGGTTTGAGATTATCCCTCTACATCATATCATCTTGCTTAAGGCGTCACTCTGTTCTTATGGACTTAATACACTAGATGCATGTTGGATAGCGGTCGACGTGTGGAGTAATAGTAGTAGATGTAGAAAGTATCGGTCTACTTGTTTTGGACGTGATGCCTATAGATATAATCATTGCATAGATATCGTCATGACTTTGCGCGGTTCTATCAATTGCTCGACAGTAATTTGTTCACCCACCGTCTACTTGCTTTCATGAGAGAAGACACTAGTAAACACTACGGCCCCCGGGTCTATTCACATCCATCGTTTACACCTCCGCTTTTACTTTGCTTTGTTACTTTGTTGCTTTCAGTTCTCACATGGCAAACAATCTATAAGGGATTGACAACCCCTTCATAGCGTTGGGAGCAAGCTTTTGTGTTTGTGCAGGATCTTGTGATACTCCTCCACCGGATTGATACCTTGGTTCTCAAACTGAGGGAAATACTTACCGTCACTGTGCTACATCACCCTTTCCGCTTCAAGGGAGCACCAACGCAAGGCTCCAAGGCCACGGGGGAAATCCTTTGCATACTTGCCTAGGAAGTCCCTTAAGGCGTAGCCGCAGCTGAAGGATTCTTGGTGTTGTCGACACACCTGTTTCTGGCGCGATTGGAAGGACTTTTGTGCATTAGCATAGCTTACATTACTTGGCCATTCGCACGCTCGAACTTCTGCAACTCGAGGGACCGGATACTTGGGCTTCTTCTCACTTCCATCATCCTTGGGGTCACGGCTTGAAGAGCCACTTAAGAACCTCCTCATCTTTTCCCATTTCTATCTCTGAAAATTTCTGAAATTTTTAGTGACTCTAAGGAAAAGTGAACAAGGCTCAACAAAACGCATAGCAACTACTCCCACAAGTGCCTAGAGGCCATATTATGCATCAAAACTACTTGGGACCAGCTAAAATTAGCATGCAAAGCTCAAGAACATGGTCACCAAGGCAGCAAAAATACGCGAAGTATAAGGCACTAGAGCAAAAACTAATTGGAACAATGAAGGAGTCACTTACCAAGGAGTAATTTCCTCAAAACAGTTCGGAGAATGGTGCTTTGAGCAAGGAGATCGAAAATCCCCGCAAGAAGAGCAAGAACACAGGTTTGAGCTACAAAACGATTTTTTCTGGAGGTAGGAGAAGCAGATGGGAGCTAGAATGAGTGGAGGGTGTGCACGTGGGCCCCACAAGCCAGGTAGGCGCGGTCAGGGGGGTGCCTGCGCCTCCAGGGCTTGTGGCCCAGTGGTGCAGCCCCCAGACTAGCTCTTTGTCTCAGTATTTTTCAAAAATTCTAGAAAAAATCATACTTGATTTTCACGACAATCGAAGAACTTTTATTTTCGGGGTACTTTTCCACGGGACGCTAAAAGCAGAAAATAGAGAAAACTAAACTAAATCTATCATTTTTCTTCTAAGCAACCGAAGGTGAAAGCTTGGAACAGAGGTTTGTGACTGCTCGATTCATCCATCTCATGGTCATTGAAAGAAATTCGTCAATGAAGTTGATCAAGTCTCCTTGAAAAACTTTTTCGAATCGTAAAAGAAGACGGAGAATTTTCGAATAGTCACTAGGTTACCTCAATGGGGATGTGAATCTCCCCAACAAGCAAATTATACTTCATCTTAATAGGTGGTATAGGGCATTCAAAGCTCCCAATAAGAATCGATGAAGTTTTTTCGATAGCATTGATGTAATGTACTCGATATTGTTTCTTCGGGAAGTGCACCATATGCTCATTACCGTTGACATGGAAAGTGATATTTCCTTTGTTGCAATCTATAAGAGCCCCTACAATGTTTAAAAAGGTCTTCCGAGGATGACCGCCATGGCATCGTCCTCGGGAATATCGAGAATAACAAAGTATGTTAAGATAGTGACGGTTGCAAACACAACAGGCGCATCCTCGCAAATGCCGATAGGGAAAGCAGTTGATTTGTCGGCCATTTGTAGAGAGATTTCAGTGGGTGTCGACTTATCCAGTTCAAGCCTACGATAAAGAGAGAGAGGCATAACACTAACACCGGCTCCAAGATCGCATAAAGAAGTTCTAATGTAGTTTCCTTTAATGGAGCAAGGTATAGTGGGCACTCCGGGATCACCTAGTTTCTTAGGAGTTCCACCCTTGAAGGTATAATTAGTGAGCATGGTCGAAATCTCAACCTCGGGTATCCTCCTCTTATTAGTCACAATATCCTTCATGTACTTAGCATACGGAGACATTTTGAGCATATCTGCCAAACGCATTTGCAGAAAGACAGGTCTAATCATTTCAACAAAGTGCTCAAAATCCTCATCATCCTTTTTCTTGGATGGTTTGGGAGGAAAGGGCATGGGTTTCTGAACCCATGGTTCCCTTTCTTTACCATGCTTCCTAGAAGCGAAGTCATTCTTATCGTATCTCTTATTCTTAGGTTGTGGGTTATCAAGATCAACAGGTTCAATATCCACATCCTTATCATTGCTAGGTTGAGCATCATCATGAACATCACTATTGATATTATCATTAGGCTCATGTTCATCACCAGATTGTGTTTCAGCATCAGAGACAGAGACATCGTTTGGACTCTCAGGTGTAGCAGCAACAGGGTTGCTAGCAGTGCTAACTCCGTGAGAATCTTGTTCAATTCTCTTAGGATGACCCTCAGGATACAAAGGTTCCTTAGTCATTCTACCGCCTCTAGTGACGACTCTAACAGAATTGTCATTCAACTTACTGAGCAAGGCATTCTAAGCTTTAAGTAGTTGTTCTACCTGAGTAGTAAACATAGAGGCATGTTTACTCAGAAGCTTAAGATCATTGACATTTCTGTCCACACAAACACTTAAATGACTAAGCATACGAGCATTTTGTTCCAATTGTATGCTAACATAATCATTGAAACTCTGTTGTTTGGCAACAAAGTTATCAAATTCATCCAGGCATAAGCTAGCAGGTTTATCAAAAGGAATATCACTCTCATCGAATCTACAAAGAAAATTTACTTCTACTACCAGTATCGGGTTATAAAACCATGGATCTCTTCGATAGGTGGTAGATTTTTGACATCTTCAGATTTAATGCCTTTCTCTTTCATAGATTTCTTAGCTTCTTGCATATCTTCAGGACTGAGGAATAGAATACCTCTTTTCTTCGAAGTTGGCTTAGGAGGTGGTTCAGGAATAGTCCAAGCATTCTCATTGCACAAGATATTATTCAATAGGATCTCAGCTTGTTCTATGGTTCTTTCCCTAAAAACACAACCAGCACAACTATCTAGGTGGTCCTTAGAAGCATCAGTAAGTCCATTATAGAAGATATCAAGTATTTTAGTCTTCTCAAGAGGGTGATCAGGAAAAGCATTCAGCAGTTGGACGAGCCTCCCCCAAGCTTGTGGGAGACTCTCTTCTTCAAATTGTGCAAAGTTGTATATTTCCTGCATGGCAGCTTGCTTCTTATGGGCATGGAAATATTTTTCAGAGAAGTAGTAGACCATATCCTGGGGGCTACGCACACAACCAGGAGCAAGAGAAGTGAACCAGGTCTTAGCATCATCCTTTAGCGAGAAAGGAAACAGCTTGAGGATATAGTAGTGGCGGATCTTTTCATCACTCGTGAATAGGGTGGCTATATCGTGCAGTTTGGTAAGATGCGCTACAACCGTTTCAGACTCATAACCGTGAAAAGGATCAAATTCGACCAGAGTGATTAACTCAGGGTCGATAGAGAATTCATAATCCTTATCGGTCACAAAGATAGGCGAAGTAGCAAACTTTGGGTCGTATTTCATCCTAGCGTTCAGATATTTATCTTTCCACTTGCGCAGTAAATTCTCAACATCATAGCTATCCTTAGACGCAAGAAAATCCTCAGCTATCTCTCCCTCCATAATATAACACTCAGGCATATCAGGCAATTCATATCTAGGAGAGCTAGTTCTAGCAGGCAAAATAGCAGGTTCTACTTCAATAGTATCAGCATTTTCAGAAGTATCATCACATCTATTAGCAACTCTAGCAATTTGTGCATCAAGGAATGCACCTAGTGGCAAAGCAGTATCAAGCATAGCATCATCAGGCAAAGCAGTATCAAGCATAACATCATCATAAGCATCATGGGCAGCAGAAGTAGCATCATCAAGCACAGGCGACATATGAAGATTTCTAGCAGGAGGTGGTGTCGCAAAGTTACTCATAACTGAAGGTGAATCAAGTGCAGAGCTAGATGGCAGTTCCTTACATGTCCTCGTAGTTGAGGGAAAGACTTTAGTTCTTGGATATTTCGGATTCCTCATAGTGACCAGCAGATGTAAATCCCAAGTGACTCAGAGAATATAGTTGTGCTTCCCCGGCAACGGCGCCAGAAAATAGTCTGGATAACCCACAAGTATAGGGGATCGCAATAGTTTTCGAGGGTAGAGTATTCAACCCAAATTTATTGATTCGACTCAAGGCGAAGCCAAAGAATATTCTCAAGTATTAGCAGATGAGTTGTCAATTCAACCACACCTGAAAGATTTAGTATGTGCAGCAAAGTATCAGTAGCAAAGTCGGGTGATAGCGGCAGTAGCAACAGTAACCAGTAGCAGCAAAGTAACAGCAGTAGCAATAGAGTAACAGTAGCAGCAGTGATAGCAGTAGCAACAGCAAAGTAACATAGCAAGGACCAGTAGGAAAAGACTCGTAGGCATTGGATCGGTGATGGATGATTATGTCGGATGCTATTCGTCATGCAACAGTTATAACACGGAGAGATAAGTAACTAGCTCCATTTCATCAATCTAATGTAGGCATGTATTCCGTATGTAGTCATACGTGCTTAGGGAAAAGAACTTGCATGACATCTATTGTCCATCCCTCCCGTGACAGCGGGGTCCTAATGGAAATTACGGGATATTAAGGTTCTCCTTTTAATAAAGAACCGGACCAACGCATTAACACTTGGGGAATACATGAACTCCTCATACTATGGTCATCTCCGGGAGTGGTTCCGGCTATTGTCACTCCGGGGTTGCCGGGTCATAACACATAGTAAGTGAGTACAACTTGCAAGATAGGATCAAGAACACACATATATTGGCGACAACATGATAGGTTCAGATCTGAAATCATGGCACTCGGGCCCTAGTGACTAGCATTAAGCATGGCAAAGTAGTAGCAACATCAATCTCAGAACATAGTGGATACTAGGGATCAATCCCCGTCAAAACTAACTCGATTACATGATAGATCTCATCCAACCCATCACCGTCCAGCAAGCCTACGATGAGATTACTCACGAACGGTGAAGAGCATCATGGAATTGGCGATGAAGGAAGGTTGATGATGATGATGGCGACAATTTCCCCTCTACGGAGCCCAAAACGAACTCCAGATCTGCCCTCTAGATGAAGAACAGGAGGTGGCGGTGCCTCCGTATCGTAAAACGCGATGAACTCTTCTCCTTGATTTTTTTCCGAGCGAGATGGACTAAATAGAGGTGGATTTGGAGGCGGTGGAGCATAGTGGGCCCCACAAGCCTGCCAGGCGCGGCCAGTGGGACCCGCGCCTGGTGGGCTTGTGGCCTCACGGCTCCACTTCCTCCGTTGATTCTTGCGTCAGTATTTTTTATATATTCCACAAAAATTCTCCATAAATTTTCAGGTCATTCAGAGAACTTTTATTTCTGCGCAAAAACAACACCATGGCAATTCTGCTGAAAACAACGTTAGTCCGGGTTAGTTCCATTCAAATCATTCAAATTAGAGTCCAAAACAAGGGCAAAAGAGTTCAGAAAAGTAGATACGACGGAGACGTATCAGATAACCCTGTTATACCTTGATAATTAATACTACTAAATAGGTATGCTATGATGATTCATATTGCTCTAATAACAAGTATATGCTTGAATGCCATAGATTGCATTGCTTAGTGTATATGTTAGTTTGGTTTTGCTTGCGAGTACATTCAAAAGTACTCAGCGGCTTTTAACATGGCCAGGTTCACATAAGGATCCGTCATAGGCGCGAGGTGCTGGAGCGTCCGCGGGCTAGGAGCGTAATCGAGTCAGATCCCTGTGGATTGGAGCCGCACCAGGACCATGCTGCCGTAGATAGAGTTTTTCCCACTGCCATCACCCTTGTAGTTCACCATGTAAAACTCTTATATTCATTAATAGAAATGCATGTGTTCATGATACTTGTTGTACATGTGCATGCTAGAGTGATTTCCTGGGCTGGTGTGTATGACGACCGTCTGGCTACAGTGGTAGTCAGGCGGTGCGCCACAATGCTTGTCACTTCTGCAATAACAACAAATGAAAATGGAACAAATGTTACATACTGCTGCAACAAGGATAATTGTTTCACTACAACTAAAGAGAAATTGATCTTTAGGATTCAAATGGAACATATTGCTATCCTATGCAATTTTCATATCTTATGAACTCATGAAGAAACCCTAAATTAACTATGACATATATATATGTTCTCCCACGGTTTTGCTAATATGCAACAAGGAAAATTGTTTCACTAAAACTAAAGAGAAATTTATCTTTAGGATTCAAATGGAACATATTGCTATCCTATGCAATTTTCATATCCTATGAATTGATCAAGAAACCCTAAATTAACAATGACGTATATATATATATATATATATATATATATATATATATATATATATATATATATGTTCTCCCACGGTTTTGCCACTATGCACCTAGGAATTTTTTTCACTACAACTAAAGAGAAATTGATCTTTAGGATTCCAATGGAACATACACTACTAGAATCCAGTTCTTTGCCGTCAACCAGCTATTTGCCGTCTGCTGGCTGATGGCAAAGAACCTCTTTGCCGCCAGTTGACATCAAGTAGACAGTAAAGGGCTGACTGATGGCAAACACACTATTTTCCATGTGTCATCCCTTTGTCGCCTGCCAGCGGACGACAAAGAGACCTAGGGCACACGACAAAGAGGACAGATGGGTCTCATGCCTGCCGTGTCCGACGAAAGGGACTCTTTGCCATCCGTGGGCCTTTGTCGTCCTCCATGGGGCCCTTTGCCGTCCGGGGGCGGACGGCAAATGGGACGAGCCTATAACGGCCGGCACCCCCTCCCCTCGCTCCACTAACCCTCCCACTGTCTCTCTCTCCCCTCACCCCGCCCCCGGCGCCGCCTCGCCTCGCTCCAGCACCACCGGCGGCCGGCCAACCCTCCACCGCCCCCTGCGCCGCCCCGCCCCCGGCGCCACCCCTCCCCTCACCCGCCCCCTGCGCCGCCCCTCCCCTCACCCGCCCCCGGCGTCGCCGCTCCTCTCACTGGCTGCGAGCGCCGCCCCCTGCGCTGCCCCCTCCCCTCACCGGCTTCCGACGACGCCCCTCCCCTCACCGGCCATCCCCAACTCCGAGGAGTGCCTTCGGTACGTACCCATATTTTCTGTTTTTTTAAATTAGATAGTTAGTTTTCTTCTTTTTTTTGTTAAATTAGATAGTTAGTTTATTAGGTAGAATAAAGTAGATAGAAAAAATAGATAGAAAAGAAAAAAAATTAGAAGAAAATAATAGAAGAAGAAAACTAGAAGAAAAAAGAAGAAGAAGAAGAAGAAGAAGAAAGAGGAGAGGAGGAGAAAGAGAAAAGAAAGAAGAAAAAGAAGAAGAGGAGGAGGAGGAGGAGAAAAAGGAATAATAATAATAATAATAATAATAATAATAATAATAATAATAATAATAATAATAAGAAGAAGAAGAATAAAAAGAAGAGAGAGGACAGAGGAGAAGAAGAAAGAAGAGGAAAAGGAACCCTAGCACTCCGGCACTGACCCTTGATACGTCTCCAACGTATCTATAATTTTTGATGGTTCCATGTTATTATCTTGTCAACTTTGGATGTTTTATATGCATGAATATGATATTTTATATCTTTTTTGGGACTAACCTATTAACTCAGTGCCAAGTGCCAGTTTATGTTTTTCCCGTGTTTTTGACCCTTTTTCAGACGGAGCCCAAATGGAATGAAACTTTACGATGATTTTTTTTGGACCAAAAGAGACCCCCGAAGCTTTGGAAGAAGGCTAGAAGAGACACGAGGGAGTCACAAGCCCTGACGCCGCCACCACCCCCCTAGGTGGCGCAGGGCAGGCTTGTGACCTCCTCGTGGGCCCAACCGACGTAATTCCACCGCCATAAATTCCTATAAATTCAGAAACCCCCAAAAATAAACCTAGATCGGGAGTTCCGCCGCCGCAAGCCTCTGTAGCCACCAAAAACCAATCTGGAGCCCGTTCCGGCACCCTGCCGGAGGGGGAATCCATCTCCGGTGGCCATCTTCATCATCGCGGCGATCTCCATGACGAGGAGGGAGTAGTTCTCCCTCGGGGCTGAGGGTATGTACCAGTAGCTATGTGTTTGATCTCTCTCTCTCTCTCGTGATCTTGAGATGTCTTGATCTCGATGTACCGTGGGCTTTGCTACTATAGTTGGATCTTATGATGTTCTTCCCCCTCTCCCTTCTTGTAATGAATTGAGTTTCCCCTTTGGAGTTATCTTATCGGATTGAGTCTTTGAGAACACTTGATGTATGTCTTGCACGTGTCTATCTGTTGTGATCAACTTGCGGGTTTGTAACAATTGGGAACCTATGCATATGGGTTGGCACACGTGGATTCATGTGAGTACTTGATGTATGTTTTGGTGATAAACTTGCGGGTTCGTGACATTGGTAACCTATGCACAGGGGTTGGCACACGTTTTGACTCTCTGGTAGAAACTTTGGGGCACTCTTTGAAGTTCTATGTGTTGGTTGAATAGATGATTCTAAGATTATGTGATGCATATCGTATAATCATGCCCACGGATACTTGAGGTGACAATGGAGTATCTAGGTGACATTAGGGTATCGGTTGATATGTATCTTAAGGTGTTATTCTAGTACGAACTCTATGATGGATCGAACGGAAAGAATAGCTTCGTGTTATTTTACTACGGACTCTTGAATAGATCGATCAGAAAGAATAACTTTGTGGTGGTTTCGTACCCGACAATAATCTATTTGTTTGTTCCCCGCTATTAGTGACTTTGGAGTGACTCTTTGTTGCATGTTGAGGGCTAGTTATATTATCCAATTATGTTATCATTGTTGAGAGAACTTTACTAGTGAAAGTATGAACCCTAGGCCTTGTTTCCACGCATTGCAATACCGTTCATGCTCACTTTTGTTACTAATTACCTTGTTATTTTTGTAATTTCATATTACAGAAACCTATATCTACCATCCTTATTGCACTTGTTTCACAATCTCTTCGCCGAACTAGTGCACCTATACAATTTACCATTGTATTGGGTGTGTTGGGGACACAAGAGACTCTTTGTTATTTGGTTGCAGGGTTGCTTGAGAGAGACCATCTTCATCCTACGCCTCCCACGGATTGATAAACCTTAGGTCACCCACTTGAGGGAAAATTGCTACTGTCCTACAAACCTCTGCACTTGGAGGCCCAACAACGTCTACAAGGAGAAGGTTGCGTAGTAGACATCAACCCTCGACCCCCAACCCCTGACGCCCGACGCCACTGACCCTCGACCCTCGACCCCCGACGCCACTGACCATCGAGGTTAGTTTAATGGACTCAACTATCTTTCCGCATTATGTTGTGCGTTGGAACCAATATGATTACAATGCTAACAATGAGTTGTGTTGCAGGCTGCTATTCTGAAAGAGAGAGAGGCAATGCAAGCGGTTTTGGCAGAGAATGATAAGGAGATGAGGGAGCTGGAGGAGAGGACGACTGCATTGGTGGAGGCGGAGAGGGCACGGAATGATGCGTCTAACAGGGCCACATACGACCTCTTCGTGGTAAGTTTCTTCATATTATTTCAAATATTGCATTTTAATGTCCGTTTCATTAATAACTAAAAAGCTTGACTTGTCAAAACCAAATGTACAGTGTATGTGCGGAAGACCGGCCAAGTCCCTCCGACGATGCGAGTCATTAACATGGCGGGGACGGTGAGTTTCATTTCAATGAAGTGATCTTAAGAGTGTCCTCATGCTAACGACACATTGCAAACGATGTTTGACGCAGAATATCTCCCGAAATGCATCGCACGACCCTTCTACAGTGGAGCCTTCTCCACGGCAGCCTTCTCCAGGTGAAACAAGCCAGAGCCACCGTGCTTCACCGTTGTGATGACGATAATGGTATGTTATTTCTAGTGTTTTGTTGAACAACCGCATAATGCTCCAATATGGCTTAATAAGCATATTAGCTCCAAAATGACATATTTAACCCAAGTTAGCTCCAAAATGACATATAGTTAGCTTGGCTTCCACTTAAATGACATAATTAGCTTAGTTAGCTCCAAAATGACCTATTTAATAAAAAATGACCTATAGTTAGCTAAGTTCTCTCCTAAATGACATAATAAGGCTTACGTAGCTCCAAGATGACCTATTCCCCCTAACTTAGGTATTAAATGGCATATAATTACCTTAGCTAGATCCAAAATGGCTTAATAAGCATAGTTTGCTCTGGAATGACCTATTTTACCCAAGTTAGCTCCGAAATGACCTATAGTTAGCTAGGCTTCCACTTAAATGACATAATTAGCTTAGTTATCTCCAAAATGGTCTATTTAATAAAACATGACCTATACTTAGCTAATTATCCTCGAAAAGACATAATTAGCTCCAAAAAGGCATTCTTAGCTAATTTAGCTCGAAGAAGGGGACAAGAGGAGAAGAAAGAGGAAAAATGAAAAGAAGGAAGAAGAAGAAGAAGAAGACAAGAAGAAGAGAAGAAGAAGGAGAAGGAGAAGGAGAAAGAAGAAGGAGAAGAAGGAGAGAAGCTCCTTCTCCTTCTTCTCCTCCTTCTTGTCCTTCTTCTTTTCTTCTTCTTCTCCTCTTCCTTCTCCTTCTACTCCTCCTTCTCCTCCTCATCCTTCTTCTTCTTTTACTTCTCCTTCTTCTTCTCTTCTTGCTTCTTCTCTTTCTCTTCTTCTACGTAGCTTAGACTCATCCAACAAAGACTAAATTGGCTAATTATCCTACAAAATGACATAATTAGCTTAGTTAGGTGAAAACATCATAAGAACCTTGCTTAGCTCATTAAAATGACCAATTTAGCTCAAAAATGAAATAATAAGCTCAAAATGGCATAAGAACCTTGGTTAGCTCATGAATATTATATACTTAGCTTGGCTTCCACCTAATTGATATAATTAGCCAATTTAGCTCCAATATGGCTTAATAAGCATAGTTAGCTCCAAAACGACATATTTAACCCAAGTTAGCTCCAAAACGACATATAGTTAGCTTGGCTTCCACCTAAATGACATAATTAGCTTAGTTAGCTCCAAAATAACCTATTTAATAAAAGATGACCTATAGTTAGCTAAGTTCTCTCCTAAATGACATAATTAGCTCCAAAAAGGCATAATTAGCTAATTTAGCCCGAAGAAGGGGACAAGAGGAGAAGAAAGAGGAAAAATGAAAAGAAGGAAGAAGAAGAAAAAGAGAAGAAGAATAGAAAAGGAAGGAGAAGGAGAAGGAGGAAGAAGAAGGAGAAGAAGAGAATGAGGGGAGAATAAGCTCCTTATCCTTCTTCTCCTCCTTCTTCTCCTCCTTCTTCTCCTTCTTCTCCTCCTTCTTCTCCTTCTTCTTGTCCTTCTTCTTTTCTTCTTCTCCTCCTCTTCCTTCTCCTTATCCTCCTCCTTCTCCTCCTCCTCCTCCTCCTTCTTCTTTTACTTCTCCTTCTTCTTCTCTTCTTGTTTCTTCTCTTTCTCTTCTTCTACGTAGCTTAGACTCATCCAACAAAGACTAAATTGGAAAATTATCCTATAACATGACATAATTAGCTTAGTTAGGTGAAAACATCATAAGAACCTTGGTTAGATCATTAAAATGACCAACTTAGCTCAAAAATGAAATAATAAGCTCAAAATGGCATAAGAACCTTGGTTAGCTCATGAATATTATATACTTAGCTTGGCTTCCACCTAAATGATATAATTAGCCAATTTAGCTGCAATATGGCTTAATAAGCATAGTTAGCTCCAAAATGACATATTTAACCCAAGTTAGCTCCAATATGACATATAGTTAGCTTGGCTTCCACCTAAATGACATAATTAGCTTAGTTAGCTCCAAAATGACCTATTTAATAAAAAATGACCTATAGTTAGCTAAGTTCTCTCCTAAATGACATAATAAGGCTATGTAGCTCTAAGATGACCTATTCCACCTAACTTAGCTATTAAATGGCCTATACTTAGCTAAGTTCTCTTTGAAATAATCTATATATACTTCTTCATCTAGTATTCTTCTTCTAACTTTCTTATTTGTCATTTGGCAGATTACATTCACTTCACGGGAAGCTTAGATGATATTGATGGAATGCTTGAATATGATTTCTTGTACCATGGCTTCACGGAAGCTTGTATTGAAACTATTGTAGTATATGGATATATATGAAACTTTGTATGCATGGATGAAACTGGTGTAATATATGGTTTGGTACGGATGCAACTTGCATAATATGTCTGTACTATGGACGAAAGTTATTTTAATATGGTTATGAGTATGGAAACAAATTTATTTTTGTCAAATATATATATATATATCCTGATTATTATGAAAATTGCTGGATATAATAGGAAATAAAATAAAAAGGGGTTGTTTTTAGCCTTTGTCGTCAGCCCCCTCATGGCAAAGGGGGGAGGGCAGACGGCAAAGAGGGGAGAGAGAGGGGATGGGTCCCCCCATTTGCCGTCAGCCCCCTCATGGCAAAGGGGGAGGGCAGACGGCAAAGAGGGGAGAGAGAGGGGTTGGGTGCCCCCTTTGTCGTCAGCCCCCTCATGGCAAAGGTAGAAGGGAAGACGGCAAAGGGGGGAGATAGAGAGGGGCTGGGTCCTCCCTTTGCCGTCAGCCCCCTCATGGAAAAGGGAGAAGGGAAGAAGGCAAAGGGGAGAGAGAGAGAGGGGTTGGGTCCCCCCTTTGCCGTCAGCCCCCTCATGGCCAAGGGGGTAGGGCAGGCGATAAAGAGGGGAGGCCTGCCGTTAACACTTAATGGGACCGTCTGTGGATCTGTCGTCCCATTTAATTTGCCGTCTGCCCCTCATGGCAAAGATTCTTTGCCATCCGCCTTACAAAAGCAGACGGCAAAGAACCTCTTCACCGGATATTTTTTTTGCCGTCTGCTGACGGACGGCAAAGCCTTTGCCGTCCGTGGTTCCCCCCCTTTGCCGTCAGCCATGGCAAACGGCAAATTCTCAGATTCCTGTATTGATATTGTTATAATATATGCAATTTTCGTAACCTTTCATGAAAGAAAAGCCTCAAAACTTACTTCGCCCATTGGAAGACCATGACATTTGTCTTGAAACAAAGTTGGATGACGGCAACACCTTCTTGATTGGTCGTGTACTCAAGATCAAGCCCCATGAACTTGTCTTTCTCCTCCGCCTCTTCAAGTCATTCTTCGAAATAGGAAAGAAAACGCGGCACCATGGCGATGTCGTCTGTGTAGACAACATTGAGTTTAGTCATGCCATGTGTGAGCACCTCTCCGTAGCGAGTGATTGGATCATTCATGGTGGAAGAATATAGGGGAAGAAGAGAGAGCGAGAGAGGAGACGAACAGAGCAAGGGAGGAGATGAACAGAGCGAGAGAGAATACTCTGCCTCGCGGTACAGTTCTTTTTTCATCACGTGAAACGATGCGAGATGTGAACCGTTTGAACCTTTAGTCCCGGATTATGCCACCAACCGGGACTAAAAAGGCAGCCAAACGGTCGCCACGACCCCTTAAGTCCCGGTTTGAGACACTAAACGGGACTAAAGGGTCTCGCATCAAGAGAACGGTTGTCACCAAACATTTAGTCCCGGTTCATGGCCCAACCCGGGACTAAAGGCCCTTAACAAACTGGGACAAAATCCTAGCTTCTCCAACGGGACTAATGGCCATTAGTCCTGGGCCAAAACCAAACCGGGACTAAAGGGCCAAACAGAAGACCAGTTTCTACTAGTGAGAAATGCAACTCCAACTCAAAATTATGTTTTTATTTTTAGTTTCTCTTCCCAACCAAGTTCTTATAGTAGAGTGAGAAAATTGTAATTCCAAAGTGATGATAGACCTTGTGCAATCAACTTTCTAATGCCTATTTTCATAATATCCAACATTCTAACCGTTGTGTCTCCTAGTGTACCTAGTACGATCGCTTACAATTCTCCAATGTTTGTCATAAGGTTTTTTGTTGTATTTCCATTCTTTTAAATATGAATTGCATGCAAAGGCTACATGAGGCCAACGTATTCTGACGACATTCTAATCCAGTGACCTAACTCCTCTATTTTATAGTTTCGTAGCAACACACATACATTGTGCATGAAATATGTAAATGTGGTGTATATAAATGTGTTTCTAGATTGTACCAACTCGCCCATTTTTGTGTATTGAAAATATCCTCTTAATGTCAGAATTACCATTAGATGCACTAATACTTGCATCTCTTCCGTTTTAGTACATTATTTGCTAGCACATATATTAATATAGTTGACATTTTTTTCTTGCAAATTATTTTCTCAAAATCCCCAATGCAGTGTGCGGGGAATCTTCTAGTTTGGAAAATGTTTGGGCCAAAACAAAATTATGATAGTTACTTACTTTCCTCTTAATATGAGTTGGTATATTTTGATGATATGTGATTGACACTTTATGTATGGATCCCCTTCAAACATATTTTCATGTTAGTTTGTGCATTTAAAAAAGATATTATCTTCTTGAGAGTATATATTGCAAATAGGCCAAAAAGTAAGCATATTATTAAGATCCTACAACTAATCACAACAAGAAATATTAGTGGGATATCAAATCACATGATTGTTATAGAAAATGGACAGATGATCAACAAATAAGACTCCATGACACACAAATTATCAACATTGACAAGTCTGAAGGCCCATTAACAACAAGTCATTTGTAGCTCCGCCACTAATATAATGACCATCGGGGTAGGCCCGTTTACTATTGTATATAAATAACATAAGAGACATCAAAGATGGTAATATGATCTTCATAGTTTTGCCAGAGCTAGAGCCACTGTGTTTCTGGATTGTTGGAGCAGAAATCGCCGCGTAGAACGTGTCTGCGTCCATCGGTTGGACTTGCTGCCCATTGTTTGCCGCTGCCAACTCATTGTTGGGAAACGTTGCATGGGAAAAAATCCTATGCACATGAATACCTATCATGGTGATGATCATCTACGAGAGGGAGATCGGATCTACATACCCTTGTAGATCGCTAAGCGGGAAGCATTAAGAAATGCGGTTGATATAGTGGAACGTCTTCGCGATCCAAATGGTCGTCGTCCCACAATCCGTCCTGATCTAGGACCAAACGGACGGCACCTCCGCGTTCAGCACACGTACAGCTCGATGACGATCTCCGCCTTCTTGATCCAGCAAGAGAGACGGGGAAGTAGATGAGTTATCCGGCAGCGTGACGGCGCGTCGGTGGTGGTGGTGATCTATTCCTGTAGGGCTTCGCCTAAGCACCGCATAAATCCGATCTAGAGGAAGAACTGCAAACTAGAGGAGAGGGTTGCACGTGGCTGAAATTTTGTCTCAAAAACCCTAAAACCTCTAGTATATATAGGAGGAAGGAGGGGCTAGCCTTGAGCACCAAGGGAAACCCCCTTGGGCTCAGCCGAACCTAGAGAGGAGGAGTCCTCCTCCAATCCTACTTGGAGTAGGACTCCTCCCCAAGTTGTCCACCTCTTTTGGTTTTTTCCATTTTTACTTCATGGGCTTTCTTTGGTTGACTAGTCAGCCCACTAAGAGCTATTGTGCACCATCAAGTCCACATGTGTCACGCCCAAGATGTGATCCTATCCTTATTTAGGCACGAGGGCCTCGACAGGGATAGAAGCGCATCTTGTCGTTTCGCAAGAATGGATATCCTTACAAGTACATGTACTAAAAAGATGAGATATATGGAATTGGCTTACACTCGCCACATGCTACATCAGAGTCACATCGATACAATACATAAACATTAGGAAGAAGAGAAGGGTCCGACTACGGACGAAAACAAACGAGAAAAGAAAACGATGTCCATCCTTGCTATCCCTGGCTGTCGGCCTGGAACCCATCCTAGATCGATGAAGAAGAAGAAGAAGAAGCAAATCCAAATGAACAATCAACGCGCTCGCGTCAAGTAACCTTTACCTGTACCTGCAACTGGTGTTGTAGTAATCTGTGAGCCACAGGGGACTCAGCAATCTCATTTCCAAAGGTATCAAGACTAGCAAAGCTTAATAGGTGAGGTATGGTTAAGTGGTGAGGCGGCAGCAAGCGACTAAGAATATGTGAGGTGGCTAACTTATGAGTACAAGAATAAAGAGGGGGATGATACGCATAGCGGACTTGAACTAATGATGATCAAAGGAATGATCCTGAACACCTACTTACGTCAAACATAACCCCACCGTGTCCTCGATCGGAGAAGGAACTCGCGAAAGAGAAAGTCACGGTTACGCACTCAGTTGGAATATTTTAATTAAGTTAACTTCAAATTATCTAGAACGAGTGTTAAACAAAGTTTCCTCGTTACCACATAACCACGGGCACGGCTTTCCGAAAGATTTAACCCTGCAGGGGTGCTCCAACTAGTCCATCACAAATTACCACAAGCCGCATAGAAATCCTCGATCACGAAGCTCGCGGTCTCGTCAGACTCCTTAGTGGAAAACCTCAACTCTGAGATTACCCTCACCGGAATCCCGGTGCACAAGATATTTTATCAAAGGTAAAACTAATCCAGCAAGGCCGCCCGACGTGTCGACGAACCCGATAGGAGCCGCGTATCTCGTTCTCAGGACATGACGGATGGGTCACACTAGGAGAAACCAAACCTCGGGTTGCCCCACGGTGGCCCCGTAGTCTGCCAGTTTGGACCAACACTCATGTGGAGCACTGGCCCGGGGGGGTTGATTAATTATCCGCGGGTGTCGGCGGGTCCCTATGCATTTATTAGTTATTAGGCAAGTGTAAAACCAAAGTTGGACCTTGCTAGACTAGTCTTAATCTAAAACGAATTATCAAGGGGGTCCCCATAACAACCCCGATCGTGCTAGGAATGCTCAATTATGGAACATAACACCGGTAGCCGAAACTAAGGGGGACAAAGGTGGAACAAATCACCAGGCAAGAAAGGCCGAGCCTTCCACCTTTACCAAGTATATAGGTGCATTAAATTAAATAGTAATTAATAGGGTGATATAACAAGGCACCCATGTTATCACATGGAAGCAACTGCACCTGCAACTAGTAACGCTAACACGTGGTTAAGCAAGCGGTAACATAGCCAATCAGTGGTTAGCTAGGTTGTGAACAGGTTGAAGGTTTTCATGGCAATGTTGAGAGGCTGATATTTAACAGGTGGTAAGCAGCGAGACATAACGATAAAAACGGTAAAACTAGCATGGCAATGATAGTAATGGTATCTGGGGAAATGGTCATCTTGCCTGAGATCCCGCTTGGAAGAAGAATGACTCCGTGAAGCAGACGAACCGATGTAGTCCATAGTGTCCTCACTTTCTGACACGCTTGCGGAACTCTATCGAGACGAAGCAAAACGGTAACAAGAATCAACACACGATATTCACCACGACACATGCACGACAAAATGCAATCCACATATGATGCATGATCAAATGAATATATGCAAGACATGACATGGCTACTCACAACAATCAAACACTACACATTAAGTGAAGTTCAATATGCAACGAGTTGCGTATTGACGAAACTCCACATACGATTTATTTAGTTCTATCCCGATTAGATACACGGCAGTATTAAATGGGGTTATACATGGCAAGAGTTGAAGCGTTATTAAACTAACTATCTAGGCATTTTAGATGAGGTCGCAAATGACATATAGCATCTCCGAGATGACCCCATATGTTAATTTATAATTCTGTCCAGATCTGAACTAACACGTTTAAATGTCTGTTAAAGAGCAAAATAAATAGGTTCACATGATTCTACGCATCGTTACAATCAATTTACACATAGAGAATATCTCCAACGGAGCTATGGTTCAGAAGATACGAACACCGCAAGATATGATGGCACGAATGCAATATGTGTGCAACAACAGTCACAAGCATTTCAAAACATGCAACCAGCAAGATAATATGAAACTACACGAGATTCTAAGCAAGTTTCATATAGGAAACAATCAAAACGGAGCAACGGTTCAACAACTACGAGCTAAACAAGAAGTAGACATAATCTGCCAAAAACAGCCATATAGCATTTTCTACCCCCTCGAACAACTAGCTAGACAAATCCAAAATGCTCAAACAAGGCATGAGGCAATAGAGGTCAAGATGCACTACAACATACAACCAATAACACCTAGCATGGCAGCATGGATCACTAGGAAAAGAACTCACAAAAGGGCATCTCACACACAGTTTCAGACTTAGAGAAAATAACAGTTTTTAACAGTGCGGTTTTCGATCTGAAGGCATATTGACAGCAGCAAACCTTTAAGCTACAGGGCTCCAAATGGCATAAAAATTGACAGCATTCTATGGAAACTTAAGATCTACAACTAACTCCATTGCACCAACCTCAAAAGAGCTATAGATCACCAGATAAACTCATGACAAGACAACAACAAAATATAACAGATTTGAGACTTAGAAATATTTCAGCATCTCCAAATCAGCACTATTTTCTAGCATGTTGAGAGCAAGCAAACATCACCTAAACATGGATTTATATTGCAACCAAAATTACCAGGGGCTAGTCTACACATCCAAGGGCAAATCTCTAGTTGACAACTCATTCATATCATGCGCGGATTAAATCACACAAAATAAACAAAAGGGTAACATGGCAAAATATCAAGCAAACTAATTTGATCAAAAGCTAAAACTAAATGCAAAGTTAAATTCTATGGATTTTCTACCCCGAAAACATATATAACATGAGGGGTTGCAAAATAAAAATAGCACCACACGAATATGCGAGAATATGTCCTAAACATGATATAGCAAACTAGCGACGGAACCCTACATGCAAAAATGCAAACAACTACTCTAAAATACATGGCAAAGGGTCCCTAAAAACATGAGCATTTAAACTACGGGATTTGAGCAATCCGGACTCGCACAAAAATAAATATGGGATAAGCAACCTATTAGGACAGCACGCATTTCTAGTCATATGTGTCACAACCCTAGAATAATTTTTTGCAATCATTTGCATCATCACCTTGCATCATGTTATTTTCAGTTTAATTTGAAATGGGGATGATCAAACCCTAGCATTAAATGAAACTCAAATAGTTCAACAAAAATTATTTTCAATGAACCCAAATGGTTTTCAAAAATGTTCACCCTTTCTGGTAAATGTTGGAAACAACATACCAGAGGTGATGAACTTTTTAACAACTCTTTTGTCATTTTAATTTAATCATAAATGCATCTGAAAATGATAACTAAATTGCTATAAATATTTTTAGTCTTTTCAAAAATGTTGAAACTTATTATGGAGCTTGGAAATAATATATTCAGATCCCATACTAATACTAGGATTTTCCCCTTTAGTATTTTTGCACAAACACATAATAACAGAAATAATAAATTGGAAAGAAAACAAAACAAAAATAAGAGAAGGAAGAACTAACCCTACGCTCACCTAGCCCAGAAGAGGCCAACCCACCAGGGGCACCGTTGTCTTCTTCCTCCTGCCACGAGGAGAAGCAGGTGCGTGCCCGACGCGCCGACGAGTGTGCCACGTCCCCGGCCACCTCCTACTTCCCTCCCATCACGTTGGCGACCTGGATGGACTCGCCAGAGCCGTCTGGATCGAAGCCACCCCTCCACTCCTCCCCGTTATCTCTCCCCTTCGCCCTCTACTCCGCCCTCGCCATGGCCGAGCTCTGCTCGAGCTTGTCGCCATCGTTCCCCTCACCTCTGGCCACCCCCACACCTCCCTTTCGCGCCCAATAGAACGGCCTCGTCGCCCTGCTCCTCCTCGCCATCGGAATCAAAGTCGGAGCCTCACTGGCGCTGCCACCGTTGTCGTCTCCACCTCCGGCCACCGAAGGCTGCCGGCCCTGATTCGTGATGTCCAGTGCACCTCCAAGCCTTCTGAGCCTGCCATCAGCCTCCCCGTGAGCTTCTCCGTCGATTCCACATGCTCCCCTTTCCTCTCGCAAGCCGTAGCCGCTACTCCTCCACGGCCGAGCTCCGGCCGCCGCCACGGGCTCGCCCCGGCGAGCTCCGGCCACCCCTCAGCCACCCAACCCCCCCCCCACTCGACGCAGCTGACCCGGGGGTACGCCCCAATGGCCTCAGCTGCTGCCCCCGTGCGTGTCAGGTGGATTCCGCCGTGGTCAGAGGCCACCGGCCCAAGCAACTGCCATGTGGGCCCGACCGGTCAGGGGTTAGATTAGCCCCTAATGATGTTATTCATTAACCCCAAGGCCACTAACAGTGGGCCCCAATGCGTATAAATTAAAAATTAGGATTAATCTAACCGTGTTAATTAGATGTGACACTGACATGTGGACCCCACACGTCAGATTGGACTTTGACCAGGTCAGTTGACCTGCTGACCTCACCATGACATCATGATGACGTAATAAAGCTTTTCTGGATTAATAAAACTCAGAAAATTCCAGAAAATGTTGAAATCTTTGAAAAATCATAGAAAATAAAATATAAGTCTCATGAAAATAATTTATATATGAAAAAGGATCAGAAAAATCCAAAGAATCTGATTATGGCATTTTCATGCATGTTTGAAAAAGTTAACAACACCAAATAGGCAAAATAATGAATAGGATAAATTTAATAATTAGTTTGGAGTTGGAATTTGATTCCTATTTGAATTCCACTTCAATTGTTATGACCAAACATTGATCAAGGGAAACCAGTACCTCAAAATACCATCCTCTTGCATGATAAAACAAATTATGCGTGAGCATCAGGTCGAATCAATTAAAAGGGTATCCGGAAAATACCTTGTTGAAGTGATGCTTGAATCCTGATTCAAATCCAGCTTCAACCTAAGAAATGGTAGCTATATTGGCCCTGTCACATTTCATTTCCATTTCTTGATCATGCATCATAGTGTTGCATTTCCGTGAAGTAATTTTTGTTCCTTTCTTGTTTGCCAGTGTTGTTCCCTCTCGGTAAATGATGGTTCCGACGATGTGATCGTTGACATTGATGAAGACTCATTGCTATCTTCAGACGTGTCAGGCAAGCAAACCCCCTTGAGCATATTGAAATAAACCCACTCTCTCGCTCCTGCTCTCTTTTACTGCATTAGGACAAACACGATTCAACTGTACATGTTATCGGTAGTTGAACCCATTCCTCTGCATGACCTGATTTTGTCACAGTAAATAGTTGAAACCACTTAGCATGAGTAGCAACTGCTTGAGCCTTGTTGTGCTTACTCATCCATGCTTGTTTACAATGCCTGCTATGCTTAAAGTCGTGTCGGGTCTGATCCGTCTGGATGATGAATCAGAATGGTTGTGCTCATGTCCTACAGTGTGAGAGTAAAAGTGTGAATCCGATTTGGTAAAGGTAGCGATGAGAGGCCATGTAGGAGTGCATGATGGGTTGTCTCATTGGGACCATCCTTAAGAACTGAGTTCTGCGTATGTTATCCAAGACAAGATACTACCATGCATTGGGCCCTCAAATATGACCCCGCTCGGCTTATTAATTGCCTAGATCCTTGTCTAGGAGTTGCAATTAGTTTCTGGTGTTTGTAGGAAAAGTGTTGGTGGCCATGTTTAGCTCTGCCCGACGGGGTAGGCTTCTCTGCGGTAGATACACAGTGGCACGGTGTACCAAGTGGCACCCGGATGGTGGGCTTGGGAACCCTGCGCACATCGTTTGGGGCCGTAGAGGAAACCTCAGCCGGACTTCCTTGCGGGTTCAGTCTCAAATAGGCGACAAACCTGGACTAGGGTCTTGTGTGGTTAACGGTCGTGGCCGACACCCACGCCAATGCTTCCGCTTGAAGGTTGTCGAGATGCATGACGTGCACATGGTGATAAGTGGTGGGAGCGTGTGTGAAGAAGTATACCCCTGCAGGGTGATTTAATCTGTTCGAATAGCCGCGTCCTCAGATATGGACTACTTGGAAACATTACGTAGTACATAGACAACTTAAATGGATACTCTAAAACATGCAAGATAAGTGTGAGTTCTATGGAAGGCTTTCTCGTAGGGAGACGAGAGTGGATCCATAGTAGTGTATTGAATTGGTGAATATGTGGACTCGTGTGCGCTATCCCACCTCAAAGAAAGAACTTGTAGTCGTAGTACAGGTTAGCGAAGATTCAAAGCTGGCTTGCTGCAATCAAACCCCACAATCCTTTCATTGAAACATGATGCATATGTAGATAGTTCTGATGTAAGACTTGCTGAGTACCTTTGTACTCACGGTTGCTTTATTTATGTTTTTGCAGTGAAGATTTAGTCTCATTAAAGGTTTCTACGCGACGTGTTCGATGTTGACCGGAATAGCTTGGGAATCCCAGACAGAGGTCTGGCTCCTTTGGTAGGGTCGTAGTAGCTTTCAGGCTCTTCCAGCCACTTTTAGTAGATGTCTGTACCCAGACATGATTTGCTTCCGCTTGTTGTTTGTATGACTTGAGTGTTGGGTCACCCTACCCTTGTTTGTAATAACACACTATGTTGATTCTTATGAGTCCTTAATAAAAGCTTGAGTCATAGAGTTATGTTGTGATGCCATGTTGTATCTACACATATCGTGCATATTGTGTGTATGTTATGAAATGCATTATATGTGTGGGATTCGACACTTAGTTGTGTGCCTTTAGTAGTACTCTTTACAGGGAAATGCCTCTTTGTGCTTCTATCGAGCCTTGGTAGCTTGCTACTGCTCTAGACACATTGATTGACCGGCATGTATCCTTCTTTGCTGTTGTGTTTGTCCCCTTGAGGAAATGTCACGCGGTGTAATGGAGTCCTTGTAGCTTTCTACGACTCGTCTACACACGCTCTTGATCGACACCTGCCTTGTTGGGTTATGTATGCTTGTCCCTGTACGGATGTACCGCTTGGGTTTATAACTAGTCATGTCAACCCGGGTTCTTTGTCGTTTGAACGCTAGCAACATGTTCATATACGTGAGCCAAAAGACGCAAACGGTCCCGGCCAAGGTAAGGTGGCAGCCGTGGAGTTTACCGTGTGTGAGGCCGCAAAGTGATGTGATGTGTTACAGGTTGGGTTCTTATGACTTAGGATCGGGGTCCCGACAATATGGCAAGTCAAATCACTTCAAACATGCATGCAAGTTGCAAATTATGAATCTACACGGAAAACTACACGATTTACATATTTAAAACGTTCCGATCCGATGCACGGTTTAGAAACTACACGCGTTTGAAAATATATCCTAATTCCTAAAATTAATAAATAAATGCGAAAAATCCTAAACAACTACACGGGCCGAAACAGGGCGCTATTGGTCCTACACAAGGTGGCACAAGATAATTAAGTTCCTCCCGGGGCACAACATAGGGGGCCTGAGGATCACTTTCATGGGCCGTGGCCCAGGACGGTGGGGAAGGAGGCGGCCTGGTCGGAAGGGCGAGGCAGGCCTGGGGGCGGTGCTGCGCTGGCCTGGGCCGGGAGGAGCTGGCCAGCTGGGCCAGGGAGGCCGCTGGGCCTAGGGCGGCCTGGAGCGCGGCACAGCCCAGCGCGGGGTTGCGGCCCAGGTGGAGGAGCGCTCGAGCTCCTACCGTCGCTCTGCTCGCTCTCCAGCGCATTAGGGGCGGCGGCGACAGGCTCGCCGGTAGTAGGGGTGACGACGGATGGCGCGAACTCGGCAGGACAAGGCCGAGGGGCTCGATCCCGGCTGGATCCTGGGGGGCGCACGCGGCGGTTGCCAGATCTGCCGAGGAACGGCGGCACGCGGCGGTTCCAGCAGCCACGGGTGCTGCGCCGGCTCCGGTTGGTCGGGGCCGACGGCGGAGGAAGACAGGCGGCAGGGCACAGTCGAGGCAAGGCGGCCGGAGGCTGGAGGCGAGCTACAGGCGGCACGGCAGCGCGCTGCGGATCCGCGAGATGAGGGAGCGAGCGCTAGGCCGGCGGCTCGGTTGCACTGTGGTCACCCGGACATGTTCGAGTTGGCCAGGGACATGTGTGGTAGGTGGGGTTTTCGACGAATTGGGGTCATTGGATCAAAATCTAATGGCTGAAATGGCTATGGGGCTAGGGCTGCGGGATTTGAAGGGTGTGGGCTAGCAGGTGGGGTTTTCTAGGGGGATGGCTGCAAAAATGACTAGGGGGAAACCCTAGTGAAGTGAGAGAGGTCTCTCCATGGGGTGGTCTTATATAGGGTTGGGCTATGGTGGGGTGGACCTCGTCCGTCCGATCGCGATCCGACGACCACGAATGCAGGAAGTGGCTAGATGGGTTCGATGGGCTGTGTACATGGGCTACGTAGGGATGAGAGGGAATTGGACGACCCGACAATGATATTTAAAACCCTGAAAAACGTCCGATGGATAACCGAAGACGGTGCCGCTACGGACGACCGTTCGGGTACCAAAGGACTCTGATTGCGACGAAATTTGGCAGGCACCCTACCTATATCTAAATAAGACCGCACGTCAAGTTTCAACCCAATCAGAGAAAGTTTTAAACACACTTTTAAAACAATGTTCTAACGATGCCGCGGGCGCGTGCGAGTGTGGTCGGGCTCAACACGGTCAATAACGAACACGGAGAGAACCGGCAACTAATAACGGAACCAAGTTTTGAAAACTGGCAGCAACGGGATGTCGATGCAATGCGGATGATGCGACAAGTAAAATAAGCCACACGATGAAAACGGAATAAAAGGGGAATCTTCTGGAACATCGGTCTCAGGTTGTCACAACGTGGCCCTCTTGGGGAGTGGTGGGCCCCCGGTACTCATTCGTCACTCCCGGTACACTGTCGGCAATGCCCGGAATTCTTCCGGAATCCAAATACCAACTTCCTATATATCAATCTTTGTTTCCGGACCATTCCGGAAACCCTCATGACGTTCCAGATCTCATCCGAGACTTCGAACAAAACTTCGGTCACCAGCACCTATAACTCAACTATACCGAAACGTCACTGAACCTTAACTGTGCAGACCCTGCGGGTTTGAGAACTATGCAGACATGACCTGATACACTCCCCATTCAATATCCAATAGCGGGACCTGGATGTCCATATTGGATCTTACATATTCTACAAAGATCTTATCGGTTGAACCTTTATGCCAAGGATTCATATAATCCCGTATACCATTCCCTTTGTCCTTCGGTATGTTACTTGCCCGAGATTTGATCTTCGGTATCTCTATACCTATTTCAATCTCGTTACCGGCAAGTCTCTTTACTCGTTCCATAATACAAGATCTCGTGACTAACTTTTTAGTCTCATTGCTTGCAAGGCTTATATGTGATGTTGTATAACCGAGTGGGCCCCGAGATACCTCTCCGTCACACGGAGTGACAAATCCTAGTCTTGATCCATGCTTACTCAACGGACACCTTCGGAGTTTGTTCATGCGTTTTATACCAATATGATCTAAGCGGTCATGCGACAAGAAGTGGTGTTATCATTATCAAGTCTACATCTTTTGGCTTCGGTGTTATGGATATGTGTGTCATTACTATTGAGATTCAACATGAACAAACTCCTCACATTGGGTGCATGACCATAAAAGAAATTACTCATATAAATAGAGCACCATTATTCTCAGACTTAAATGAGTAACCGTCTCGCAATAAACAAGATCCAAATATAATGTTCATGCTCAATGGAGGCACTAAATAACAATTATTTAAGTTCATAACTAATCCCGATGGTACGGGCATCGTCACTTCATCCTTCGCCAGCCTTCGTTTATTCTGTAGTTCCTATTTCGAGTTGCAAATGTGACCAACAGAACTGGTATCAAATACCCAGGCACTACTATGAGAGTTGGTGAGGTACACATCAATAACATGTATATCACATATACCTTGTTTGGCGTTGCCCTCCTTCTTCTCGGCCAGATACTTGGGGCAGTTGCGCTTCCAGTGACCAGTCCCCTTGCAATAATAGCACTCAGTTTCTGGCTTAGGCCCAGCCTTGGGTTTCTTCGTCGGAGGGGCAACAGTTTTGCCACTCTTCTTGGAGTTACCCTTCTTGCCTTTGTCGTTCTTCTTGAAACTAGTGGTCTTATTGACCATGAACACTTGATGCTCTTTCTGGATTTCTGACTCAGCGACTTTCAACATTGCAAATAACTCGTTAGGTGACTTATTCATCCCTTGCATGTTATAGTTCAACACAAAGCTCTTGTAGCTATGTGGCAGTAATTGAAGAATTATGTCAGTGATAGCTTCTTGCGGGAGAGCGATCCCCAGCTCAATTGGACGGTTTGAGTACCCCGACATTTTGAACACATGTTCACTAAGAGACGAATTCTCCTCCATTTTGCAAGCATAGAATTTATCGGAGGTCTCATACCTCTCGATCCGGGCATTCTTCTCAAAGATAAACTTCAACTCCTAGAACATCTCATATGCTCCATGATGTTCAAAATGTTGTTGAAGTCCCAGTTCAAAGCCATACAAAACTGCACATTGAACTAGTGAGTAGTCATCCTTACGAGCTTGCCAAACGTTCAAAACATCTTGGTCAGCTGTAGCGGGTGGTTCATCTCCTAGCACTGCATCAAGGACATAATTCTTTTGTCCAGCTTGAAGGATAAGCCTCAGATTTCGAGCCCAGTCTACAAAGTTACTACCATCATCTTTCATCTTAGCTTTCTCTAGGAAGGTATTGAAATTCAGGGTTGCTACTGCGCGAGTCTTTGATCTACAACATAAAATTTTGCAAAGATTACTTAGACTATGTTCAAGAAAATTGAGTTTAGCTAATCATATTACTTATAAACTCCCACTCAAATAGACATCCCTCTAGTTATTCGAGTGCTGCATGGTCCAAATTCACTAACTCAAGTTCGATCATCACGTGAGTTGAGTACAGTTTCAGTGGTGAGCATCTCCATGTTGATCATACCTACTATATGATTCATGCTCGACCTTTCGGTCTCTTGTGTTCCAAGGCCATGTCTGTACATGCTAGGCTCGTCAAGTTTAACCCGAGTGTTCCGCGTGTGCAACTGTTTTGCACCCGTTGTATGTGAATGTTGAGTCTATCACACCCGATCATCACGTGGTGTCCCGAAACAACGAATTGTTGCAACGGTGCACAGTCGGGTAGAACACAATTTTATCTTGAAATTTTAGTGATGGGTCACCTTATAATGCTACCTTCGTTCTAAGCAAAATAAGGTGCATAAAAGGATTAACATCACATGCAATTCATAAGCGACATGACATGGCCATGATCTTGTGCTTCTTGATCTCCATCACCAAAGCACCGGCATGATCTTCATCGTCACCGGCGCCACACCATGATATCCATCATTGTGCCACCATCAAGGTTGTCGTACTATCTATGCTATCACTACTAAAGCTACTACCTAGCAATATAATAAACGCATCTGCAAGCACAAACGTTAGTTTAAAGACAACCCTATGGCTCCTGCTGGTTGCTATAGCATCGGCGTGCAAGTCGATATTTAACTATTACAACGTGAGCATATCATACATCTAATATATCACATCATGTCTGGCCATATCATGTCACATGCATACCCTGCAAAAACAAGTTAGACGTCCTCTAATTTGTTGTTGCATGTTTTACGTGGCTGCTATGGGTATCTAGTATGATCGCATCTTACTTATGCAAAGCCACAACAGTGATATGCAAATTGCTATTTAACCTTTTCCAAGGTCCGCATCAGTCAAATCTGATTCAACTAAAGTTGAAGAAACTGACACCCACCACTCATCTTTATGCAACAAGTTGCATGTTAGTCGATGAAACCGGTCTCTCATAAGCGTACGAGTAAGGTTGGTCCGGACCACTTCAATCCAACAAGACCACTGAATCAAGAAAATACTAAGGAGGGCAGAAAATCAAACACCAACGCCCATAAAAACTTTTGTGTTCTACTCGAGATTTCATCTACGCATGAACCTAGCTCATGATGCCACTGTTGGGGAACGTTGCATGGGAAAAAAATTCCTACGCACATGAACACCTATCATGGTGATGATCATCTATGAGAGGGAGATCGGATCTACATACCCTTGTAGATCGCTAAGCGAGAAGCGTTAAGACATGCGGTTGATGTAGTGGAACGTCTTCGCGATCCAAATCATCGCCGTCCCACGATCCGTCACGATCTAGTATCGAATTGTCGCCACCTCTGCGTTCAGCACACGTACAGCTCGATGACGATCTCCGCCTTCTTAAGCCAGCAAGAGAGACGGGGAAGTAGCTGAGTTCTCCGGCAGCGTGACGGTGCGCCGGTGGTGGTGGTGGTGATTGATACGTCTCCAACGTATCTATAATTTTTGATGGTTTCATGCTATTATCTTGTCGAACTTTGGATGTTTTGCATGCCTTTTATTTATTTTTTGGTACTAACTTATTAACTCAGTGCCAAGTGCCAGTTCCTGTTTTTTCCATGTTTTTTACCCCTTTGAGAGGAGATTTTGAAACGGACTCCAAACGGAAGAAAATCCCCGAAAAGAATTTTTCTGGAACGGAAGAAGATCGGAGGACTTGGGAGCCAAGCCAGAAGAGCCCTAGGGGCCCCACAATCCCCCACCCCGTGGCCAGGGGGGCGCCGTGCAGGCTTGTGGGCCCCCTAGAGGTCCCCTGACAAAGATCTTGCGCCTATATATTCCCAAATATTCCCAAAAAAATCAAGAGAGCATCGCAATCGTTTTTCCGCCGCCACAAGCTTCTGTCTCCGCAAGATCCCATCTGGGGCACGTCCTGGTGCCCTATCGGAGGGGGATTCGGACACGGAAGGCTTCTCCATCAACACCATGACCGATCTGATGATGCGTGAGTAGTTCACCAAAGACCTACGGGTCCATAGCTAGTAACTAGATGGCTTCTTCTCTCTCTTGGATCTTCAATACAGAGTTCTCCATGATCTTCATGGAGATCTATTCGATGTAATCTTCTTTTGCGGTGTGTTTGTCGAGATCCGATGAATTGGGGATTTATGATCAGATTATCTATGAATCTTATTTGAGTTTCTTCTGATCTCTCTTATGCATGATTTCATATCCTTGTAGTTCTCTTCGAGTTGTGGGTTTTGTGTGGCCAACTAGATCTATGATTCTTGCAATGGGAGAAGTGCTTGGTTTTGGGTTCATACCGTGCGGTGACCTCACCCAATGACAGAAGGGGTAGCGAGGTACGTATCGTGTTGTTGCCATCAAGGGTAAAAAGATGGGGTTTTCATCATTGGTTTGAGATTATCCCTCTACATCATGTCATCTTGCTTAAAGCGTTACTCTGTTCGTCATGAACTCAATACACTAGATGCATCCTGGATAGCGGTCGATGTGTCGAGTAATAGTAGTAGATGCAGAAAGTATCGGTCTACTTGTCCCGGACATGATGCCTATATGTATGATCATTGCCTTAGATATCGTCATGACTTTGCGCGGTTCTATCAATAGCTCGACAGTAATTTGTTCATCCACCGTAATACTTGCTATTTTGAGAGAAGCCTCTAGTGAACACTATGGCCCCCAGGGTCTACTCCATACCATATTTTCAGCCTTACACTTTTTACTTCGTTGCACTTTCCGCCTTCAGATCTCACTTTGCAAACAATCTTGAAAGGATTGACAACCCCTTTGAAGCGTTGGGTGCAAGCTTGTTTGTGGTTGCGCAGGTACTCTGGACTTGACGAGACCCTCCTTCTGGATCGATACCTTGTTTCTCAAACTGAGGGAAATACTTACTGCTCCTGTGCTGCATCACCCTTTCCTCTACAAGGGAAAAACCAACGCAAGCCCAATCTCCGTCAACGTGTCAATATCTGGCGCTGTTGTTCGAGAAGTAGCAGAAGGATTTCTGGCGCCGTTGCCGGGGAGGAAGATCAAGTCAAGAACTCATCCAAGTAAGTGTCGCAAACTCATCTCTTGCATTTACTTTGTTTGCCAGTTGCCTCTCGTTTTCCTCTCCCCCACTTCACCAATTCGCCTTTTTCGTTCGCCTTTTTCGCTCGCCCTTTTTCTCTCGCTTGCTTTCTGCTCGTCTGTGTGGGATAGTCTATCCTGATGGCTAGATCCACCACTTCGAACGATACTCCCTAGAGCGAAGTTCCCAATTTCAAACAAATTGAGGGAGAAAACTTAAAGGATGCTTGGTATAGGATTTGCAATGCTCTGAGTAGATCTACTCATAAGCAATCCACTACCGTCTTGCTTCGCAGTTTTTATGTGGGTATTTCTCCTTGGAATAGGTATATTCTTGACACCATCGTAGGTCGAAATTTCTTGGGTAGCCATACCGTTGATTCTTACGGAGTTGTGATAAATTTGGTAGGCTCACCCCCACTCATGGTTAATGGAACTACCTTAACTCTGGAACATGTGATGCGTAGGCTGGACGCTATTGAAAATAAAGTTGCTACGATTGAACTCATTGAGAATTTGGATAAAAAGATCCACAATCAAATCACTCAGTACGGATCCAAGGTGGGAATGGTTTTGAAAAATTTAAAGGAGAAGGAACCCACAGTTAACGAAAAGCTAGGTCATGATTCCGCTAGGATTGGCAAACTAGAGGATGTTATAACCAACTTGCGTTCCGCTTTTCCCGCTGTGCAGAATACTCCAAATTTTGCCCACAATAAAATCACCAAGTCCGTATTTGTTCCTAAAATTAGTGGTGAATCATCTAGCAAGAAAGATGAAAACCTCAAGATGATAAGTGATGACGCCACTTATGGTTTGAGCACCAAAGACGACGATACGTGATTCTATCGCTTCTATGCCTAGCTAAGGGCGTTAAACAATAGCGCTTGTTGGGAGGCAACCCAATGAATTTATCTTTTTCTTTCTGTTTTGTTGCATCCACACTTTCATAATTCTGTTGTGATTGTGTTTTTTGTGTTTCTTTTTGTTTTTGAGCCAAGCAAAACCTTTATGACTAGTCTTGGTAATGGTTGTTTGATCCTGCTGGAAAAAGACAGAAACTTTTCGCTCACGAGATGATTTTTCATTTTTATTCAGAAAGATCTTTTGAGTTTATTCTTTTTGCTTCTGATTTATATGCTTTTTCCCCACACCCTCGTAATTTTTCAGATTTTTTGATGTACCATAAGTATACGAAGTATACAGATTGCTACAGACTGGTCTGTTTTTGACAAATTCTGTTTTTGTTGGGTTGGTTGCTTGTTTTGATGAAACTATGGTTAGTATCGGGGGGTACTAGCCATGGGAAAGTGAGAATACAGTATCCCATCATCAATATAGATAGAATTCAAGTTTTCTACATTACCAAAAGAAGTGGTAGTTTGTTTTCTTGTACTAATGTTATGACAAGTTTCTGTTTAAGTTTTGTGTTTGAAGTTTTCAAGTTTTGGGTGATGTTCTCATGGACAAAGAGATAAGGAGTGGAAAGAGCTCAAGCTTGGGGATGACCAAGGCACCCCAAGCCAAATTCAAGGACACCAAAAATCCTAAGCTTGGGGATGCCCCGGGAAGGCATCCCCTCTTTCGTCTTCAATCCATCGGTAACATTACTTGGAGCTATATTTTTATTCACCACATGATATGTGTTTTTCTTGGAGCATCTTGTATCTTAGGATTCTTTTCTTTTTGTTGTGTCACAATAATCATTGCTACACACCTTTTTGAGAGAGAGAGACATGCACTCATCGTGATTTTGCTAGAATGCTCATTGTGCTTCACTTATATCTTTTGAGCTAGATACTTTTGCTCATGTGCTTCACTTATATCTTTTGAGCTAGATACTTTTTATCATGTGCTTCACTTATATCTTTTGAGCTAGATACTTTTGCTCATGTGCTTCACTTATATCTTTAGAGCACGGCGGTGCGTGATTTGGTAGTTGGCTTATGCTATGAAAGTACTCCCATGTGCTAGGTACCAAAAGAGGATGCAAAAAACCTCCATCTTCATGTGCATTGAGTAGAAAGAGAAGTTTCGATTCCTCTCAATTAGTTTTGAGACATGGATTCGGTAATATTAAGAGTTATGTTAGTAGGGTGTTGTGAATCTAGAAATACTTGTGTTGAAGTTAGTGATTCCCGTAGCATGCACGTATGGTGAACCGCTATGTTAGGAAGTCAGAGCATAATTGATCTATTGATTGTCATCCTTTGTGTTGAGGTCGGGATCACGCGATGGTTTACACCTACCAACCCTTCCCCTCGGAGTATGCGTTTAGCACTTTGTTTCGATTAATAATAAAAACTTTTGCAACAAGTATGTGAGTTCTTTATGACTAATGTTGAGTCCATGGTATAGATGCACTTTCACCTTCCACCATTGCTAGCCTCTCTAGTGCCGCGCAATTCTCGCCGGTCCACAAACCCACCAAATTCCTTCCTCAAAACAACCACCATACCTACCTACTATGGCATTTTCATAGCCATTCCGAGATATATTGCCATGCAACTACCACCATTCCGTCTAAAGACTTGTGTCGTCACTCTCATATTGCCATTGCATGATCATACTAGATCGTTGCACATCCCGGTACACTGCCGGAGGCATTTCCTATGGAGTCATCATCATTGTGATCTTCGAGCTGTGAGTAAATAAAAGTGTGATGATCATCATTATTAGAGCATTGTCCCATGTGAGGAAATAAAAAAAAAAGAGGCCAAATATCCGAAAAAAAGAAAAAGAAAAAAAGAGGTCTAAGAGCCCAAATAAAAAAACAGAGAGAAAAAGAGAGAAGGGACAATGCTACTATCTTTTTCCACACTTGTGCTTCATGATAGCACCATGTTCTTCATGATTGAGAGCTTGTTGCTTTGTCACTACCATATTCTAGTGGGAATCTTCACTATATAACTTGGCTTTTATATTCCAATGATGGGCTTCCTCAAAATTGCCCTAGGTCTTCGTGAGCAAGCAAGTTGGATGCACACCCACTAGTTTCCCTTTTGAGCTTTCATATACCTATAGCTCTAATGCATCTCTTGTATGGCAATCGCTACTCATTCACATTGATATCTATTAATGGGCATCTCCATAGCCTATTGATACGCCGAGTCAATGTGACCATCTCCTCCCTTTTTTTCTCGCAACCACCACCACACTCTATTCCACCTATAGTGCCATATCCATGGCTCGCGCTCATGTATTGCGTGATAGTTATAAAAAGTTTGAGAAAGTAAGAGTGCGAAAACAATTACTTGGACAATTCCGGGGTTGTGCATGATTTACATTAGTTGTGTGAGGATGATGGAGCATAGCCAGACTATATGATTTTGTAGGGATAACTTTCTTTCGCCTTGTTATTTCGAAAGTTCATGATTACTTTGCTAGTTTGCTTGAAGTATTACTGTTTTCATGTCAATAGCAAACTATTGTTTGAATCTTACAGATCTGAACATTCATGCCACATGAAAGAAGTTGCAAAGGACAACTATGCTAGGTAGCATTCCACATCAAAAATTCATTCTTTATCACTTCCCTACTCGAGGACGAGTAGGAGTTAAGCTTGGGGATGCTTGATACGTCTCCAACGTATCTATAATTTTTTATGGTTTCATGCTATTATCTTGTCAAACTTTGGATGTTTTGCATGCCTTTTATTTATTTTTTGGTACTTACTTATTAACTCAGCGCCAAGTGTCAGTTCCTGTTTTTTCCATGTTTTTGACCCCTTTCAGAGGAGATTTTGAAACGGAGTCCAAACGGAAGAAAATCCCCAAAAATAATTTTTCTCGAACGGAAGAAGATCGGAGGACTTGGGAGCCAAGCCAAAAGAGCCCCAGGGGCCCCACAAGCCCCCACCCCGTGGCCAGGGGCGCGCCATGCAGGCTTGTGGGCCTCCTGGAGGTCCCCTGACCTAGATCTTGCGCCTATATATTCCCAAATATTCCCAAAAAAATCAAGAGAGCATCGCAATCGTTTTTCCGCCGCCGCAAGCTTCTGTCTCCGCAAGATCCCATCTGGGGCACGTCTTGGTGCCCTGCCGGAGGGGGGATTCGGACACAGAAGACTTCTCCATCAACACCATGACCTCTCCGATGATGCGTGAGTAGTTCACCATAGACCTATGGGTCCATAGCTAGTAACTAGATGGTTTGTTCTCTCTCTTGGATCTTCAATACAAAGTTCTCCATGATCTTCATGGAGATCTATTCGATGTAATCTTCTTTTGCGGTGTGTTTGTCGAGATCCGATGAATTGGGGATTTATGATCAGATTATCTATGAATCTTATTTGAGTTTCTTCTGATCTCTCTTATGCATGATTTCATATCCTTGTAGTTCTCTTCGAGTTGTGGGTTTTGTGTGGCCAACTAGATCTATGATTCTTGCAATGGGAGAAGTGCTTGGTTTTGGGTTCATACCGTGCGGTGACCTCACCCAATGACAGAAGGGGTAGCGAGGCACGTATCGTGTTGTTGCCATCAAGGGTAAAAAGATGGGGTTTTCATCATTGGTTTGAGATTATCCCTCTACATCATGTCATCTTGCTTAAAGTGTTACTCTGTTCGTCATGAACTCAATAAACTACATGCATGCTGGATAGCGGTCGATGTGTGAAGTAATAGTAGTAGATGCAGAAAGTATCGGTGTACTTGTCTCAGACGTGATGCATATATGTATGATCATTGCCTTAGATATCGTCATGACTTTGCACGGTTCTATCAATTGCTCGACAGTAATTTGTTCACCCACCGTAATACTTGCTATTTTGAGAGAAGCCTCTAGTGAACACTATGGCCCCCAGGGTCTACTCCATACCATATTTTCAGCCTTACACTTTTTACTTTGTTGCACTTTCCGCCTTCAGATCTCACTTTGCAAACAATCTTGAAAGGATTCACAACCCCTTTGAAGTGTTGGGTGCAAGCTTGTTTGTGTTTGCGCAGGTACTCTGGACTTGACGAGACCCTCCTTCTGGATCGATACCTTGGTTCTCAAACTGAGGGAAATACTTACTACTCCTGTGCTGCATCACCCTTTCCTCTTCAAGGGAAAACCCAATGCAAGCCCAATCTCCATCAACGTGTCAATTTCTAGCATTGTTGTTTGATAAGTAGCAGTGATCTAATCATGCAGGGCTTCGCCTAAGCACCGCAGAAATCCGATCTAGAGGAAGAACTACAAACTAGAGGAGAGGGTTGCACGTGGCTGAAATTTTGTCTCAAAAACCCTAAAACCTCTAGTATATATAGGAGGAAGGAGGGGCTAGCCTTGAGCACCAGGGGAAACCCCTTTGGGCTCCGCCGAACCTAGAGAGGAGGAGTTCTCCTCCAATCCTACTTGGAGTAGGACTCCTCCCCAAGTTGTCCACCTCTTTTGGTTTTTTCCATTTTTACTTCATGGGCTTTCTTTGCTTGACTAGTCAGCCCACTAAGAGCTATTGCGCCACCATCAAGTCCACGTGTCCCTATTGGGGTGTGATGGGCCCACCTGGTGGGACCCGGTACCCATTCGTCACTCCCCATACACTGTCGGCAATGCCCGAAATTCTTCCGGAATCCAAATACCAACTTCCTATATATCAATCTTCGTTTCCAGACCATTCTGGAAACCCTCGTGACGCCCGGGATCTCATCTGCGACTCAGAACAAAACTTCGGTCACCAGCACCTATAACTCAACCATACCGAAACGTCACCGAACCTTAAGTGTGCAGACCCTGCGGGTTCGAGAACTATGCAGACATGACTTGAGACACTCCCCGGTCAATATCCGATAGCGGGACCTGGATGTCCATATTGGATCCTACATATTCTACGAAGATCTTATTGGTTGAACCTCTATGCCAAGGATTCATATAAGCACGTATACCATTCCCTTTGTCCTTCGGTATGTTACTTGCCCGAGATTTGATCGTCGGTATCTCTATACCTATTTCAATCTTGTTACTGGCAAGTCTCTTTACTCGTTCCGTAATACAAGATACCGTGACTAACTTTTTAGTCACATTGCTTGCAAGGCTTATATGTGATGTTGTATTACCGAGTGGCCCCGAGATACCTCTCCGTCACACGGAGTGACAAATCCCAGTCTTGATCCATGCTTACTCAACGGACACCCTCGGAGATGCCTGTAGAGTACCTTTATAGTCACCTAGTAACGTTGCAATGTTTGATACACACAAGGCATTCCTCCGGTGTAAGTGAGTTACATGATCTCATGGTCATAGGAATGAATACTTGACATGCAGAAAACAATAGCAACAAAATGACACGATCATATGCTACGTTCATAGTTTGGGTCTTGTCCATCACATCATTCTCCTAATGATGTGATCCCGTCATCAAGTGACAACACTTGTCTATGGCTAGAAAACCTTAACCAATCTTGATCAACAGGCTAGTCAACTAGAGACTCATTAGGGACACAGTTTTGTCTATATATCCACACATGCATTTATGTTTCCATTCAATACAGTTATAGTATGGATAATAAACGATTATCTTGAAACAGGAAATATAATAATTATTATTTTATTATTGCCTCTAGGGCATATTTCCAACACTCATGGCGGCCTACACTTCAACAGCACGAGCACACTGCCACTATGGCAATGAGGGCCAGTAGCAAGATGCCGATGCTGATGCCAATGGAGACCTATAGTTCATGCCAAGGGTGAAACCAGTCATACTAGCTTGTTGCATGAGTTGATCAATTTTATTGAATGAATGATTATGATCACTCGATGGATGTTGAGGAAGTGTTTGATTCTTCCCAAAACCAACATAGTCAAAAAGGTAAGAGGCAAATGGATTACACAAATGATGAGACATGGAACTGGTGAGTGCATGGAAAAAAATCTCACTTGATGCGGTGACCGGAAATGATCAAACCGGAGGACTTGTTCCAACGGTTTATGCGAGATACATCAAGTCCCACAATGAGATATCTACAAGGCATATATAATTTGATCAAAAGTTTTTGTAGTTGGTGGAGTGGTTGTTTGGAGCAAGTTGAGGAATGATCCTCCAAATGTCTGCACCATTCATGAATATGTGAGTTCTTTGTTTGTATAACATTGTCTCATTTTTGGTGAATGTGTCTTGTATGAATGTGCTCAAGCTTGTCTTCTTCCAAATTTGTGAATGTAGAATCTTATTGCACAAGAAAGGTACAAGAAATGGCCTCTTCCAAGGGCAAACCATTTGTGCTCCAACATTGTTGGGAATTTCTAGAAAATAGTGAGAAGTGGAAATTAAGGGATCTAGAAGGTCCTCCCCCAAACAAAGAAAGATCAAGTAGCCCCTCCATCAATGAGGATGCCGACGAGGAGGAGGAGGACGAAACAAGGCGTACTACAATGCCAATGGCAAGCAAGGGGAGGCCAGATGTAAGGAAGTGGGCAAAGGTGTATGTGGCCAAGCCATAAGCACGGGGGAGAAAATCGATTAGTTGTTGACAACAAAGGCAATGGCGGCTGAAGCTTTGCAAATGAGCAGGGATTTGGCTCAGAAGAAGCAACAAGAGAAGATAGAAAGGTAGTAATAAGTTAAAGAAAATGAAGACAACAAGTTGGCCTAGGAGAAGCACGAGGCCGACTTTGAGGAGTGTAGGCTTCTTCTCGAGGAGACCCAGATGAGGAAGGAAATCATTTTTGAGGAGAACCGGATCATGATTATGGACCCCAATGGGATGGACGAGAAGGTGAGGGAATATTGGGAGATTAGAAGGGGTGACCTTGCGATCATGGATGTCTTGGACCGAGATGATGGGAGATGGAGCTTCTTCTAGCTTTGGTGGCGGCAACTGCTAATGTAATACGCTGGGACTGTCTTCTCCACAAGCAGCCCGACAACAAAGTGTTCGGCAAATTGCGTATGTATTTTTTTCCTTTTCCATTGTATTCTACTTTTTTGAAATCAAATTCAACATGGAAGACAAGCGTCCTCGAGTCAACAAAAGGCCCCGCCTTACAACATGTCAAGAGTCGGCATTAAGAGAGAGCTTTCAGCGTGGATCAAAAGCGTTTCGGAATTATTCATAGCCCTACCGAGTATTGAGAACCATTGTTCTATGAAAAATCATGACATGTTGCATCCTCTTACACAACTTGATCATTGAAAATGAGAGAGGCGTACCAGAGAACTTTCAATACATCTTCGAAGGGGATCCTATCGATTCGGAACACAATGCAAACGTGATATGAAAGCTCCTTGCAGCGCATTGAAGTATCGAGAACCGACAAGTACATATCCAACTCCAAGATGATCTTGTTGAACACTTGTGGGAACTTCATAACACTTGATTGTTGTGCTTCTATAATGCTCTTTATTTGGATTATTACTTCATTTGGACCTTTTTGTGTGTTTGAATTTGAATAATAAAAAATTAATTTGTAGTGACCGTGAATTGTGTGAACGTTAATTATCAAGTTTGGATTTAACATGTGTGTAAATATGTAGTTGAAATGAAGTATGTAAATCAAAAGTTCAAAAAATTAACGAAGAAGATTCATTAAGGTGTTAAGATTTAGGTGCTAGTTTAGAAATTGTTTCATTTTTATACGAAGAATGAAGGTTTCTGGGCTAAAATCTAGGATTTTAGCTACAGGAGCTCTCTCTCTCAACAAAAAATAAATAAAAATTACACTGCTCTAGAGAAGCGAACCATGTTGCCTAGAAACTCGGCCATGTTAAGATTTTGATTGTAAAAAATTATTATAAAAAAATAAGAACAGAAGTTTGGTGACCGAGCTTAGTGGAACTCGAAAGTTTTGAAGAATTCAAAATTCAAAATCCCCGATTTCAAAGAAATGTAAAAAAAAGTTTTACAAGTAAACATCAATGTTATTTGTAGTGTGTAATTTTTTAAGATCAAGTACCTTGAAATACGATCTATTAAAAAAGATAAATCTATGGTTTGGAAGGATGAATAGTATCATATGTTAAAAAGATTTAGATTTGTCTTTTTTGCAAAGGCCACATTTCAACGTACTTTGCCCTGAAAATCTCTCCCTAATAATAATAAAGCAAATTCGGTTTCTGATCGTCCGTCTTCGAACTTATCCCCAAATTTTGCATTAAATTACCCACCATGTCACCAGTAAGTAATAGAAAACGTTTCACAAACCGAAAAATCTTGGACTGGGCGGGCCCATGTAAAAACCTCCTATATTAGGCTCTGCACGCTGGGAGAATATCCAGCACACCGTATGGGCTGGCCCATGCACACGCGCCTACTTTTAGTTCCGTTTATTTATTTATTTTCAGTTCCATTTTATTTATTTTATTTTAAATAATTTAGAACTTCAAATAATCTTTAAAATTTTAATAAACTGAAAAGTATAAATCAACATATTTAAAAAATTAAAATGTTTGTGACTTCAAAAACTGCTCGGAGTTTTGTAAAAAATACTCGCATATACAATAAAATGTTCTTAATTTTAGAAAAAATGTTTGTACAATAAGAAAAGTCCAAGATCTCAAATACAATTCCATGTATTAAAAATTACTAAAAGCATTTAACAAAATGTTTTCTAATTCAAAATATGTTAATGCATATAAAAAATGCCCTAAAAATTTAAAAATAGCTAATGCCTGTTTTGATAGTTTCTTTTTTTATTTAAAATTTTCCGTTCCATTTTTGTTTATTTATAAGTTAAATAATTTAGAATTACAAAAACTTTTGCATATTAAAAAATAGGAATTTTGAAAACTAATGCTAACGAATTTTTATTTTGAATTAAAAATAGGATTCAAAAAAAGCGCCGGATTTTATATTTCTTTTGCAAATTCCAAAACAATGTCCATGAATTTAATAAATATATGACTGAGTTATAAAAATGTTTGTTTATTCAGAAAAGCTTCATGCGTTTCAAAAAATGTTTGTAAATTTAAAATAAAATCCTCCAACATCAAAAATTATGTTCGTCTTTTCTTGAATTGGTCGCCAATTCAAAAGAAAATATTTAAACTCGTTCGAAATATAAAAAATATTCACAATTTGTAATAAATGTTTGTGAATTGTAAAAAATGTTCTCGATTTTAAAATTATTTCCATATTTGTAAAATTGTTCACGAAAGATCTAATGTATGTAGTTAAACATTAATGCTTATAAGTCTTCGTGACAATATACATGTGTGAATTTTGAAGAATTAACTATTGGATGGATCGGATTATTATTGTATGTTTTCTAAAAAAATCTTGAAATTCAGAATAATTCTTTGAGTTACCAAGATTTTTGACAACAATGATATATATTTTTTGAAAATGTAAAGATTGCTTCAATTTTAAATAAATTTAAAAGAAAAAACATTTTCTTGCATTTGTGAACAAAATTTCTAAATCAAGCGATGATATGTGAACATAATGTGGTCATCATCATTGAAGATTATGTTTTTTTTCTTCCGTGACAACGCACGGGCCATTTTGCTAGTTTACATACATGTGTGTTATGCCTTCATTTATCCTTGTATTTTTAACAAAAAAATTTAACATGCAATAATATAAATTTTCATGAATTTTGAATTTTGCATTTGAAGGCCTTCATAGAGGTTGGTCTCCAAAAGCAATTTTCGTAAAAAGAAAAAAAATGCATACGGGGAAGCATAGCCGAGAGCAGATCTAGCAAAACGGGTCGTGTAACCGGGCCAGCCCGACAGTCCGCGTGCTTGGCACGACACGGGCCCGGCCCGACAGCCCGCGTGCCTGGCACTACACGGGCCCGGCCCGACATGGGCTAATCGTGCTCGGGCTCGGCACGAAGCACGCCTCGGGCCGTGCCTGGCCCTGGAGGCAGGGCACGTGGGCCGACACGGCACGACCCGTTTACCGTTTTTAATTTATATATATAAGATAAAAAACCAATTGGTTAAAATTAACTCAAAAACAGCTCGGTATGTCAAAATCGACCAAAATAATAACCGAACAGGTCAAAATTAGCCCAAATAACGATCTAAAATACTAAAATCCTAGCAGGCCAGCGGGTCTAACGTGCCGACGGGCCGGCCCGTATAGCGCCCGTACCGTGCTTGGGCCTGGACCCCGGGCACGTGGGCAGGCACGGCACGGCCCGTTTAATAAACGTGTCTCGGCGGGCCGTGCCAGGCCGGCCCGTTTGGTCAGGTTACCTCAGGTATGGCCGAGAGCCCGAGATGGTGCGGATCTATCCCCTCGGCCGCAGGCGCCACCCCTTCCGCAACCCTCCCTGGGCCCTCTCCACCGGCGTCCACCACCACTCTACCCCGCGGCCACCCCCTTCGTCGTCCGCCGCCGGCAACCACGTCTTTCCTCCGCGGCCATCCCTGCGACCACCCCGCCCCCGGCCCTGCCGTCCGCAGCCGGCCACCACCACTCTCCTCCGCCGCCGGCCACCAACTCTGCTGCCTGTGTTGTCATGCCTGGCGGCGTTTGGGGGAAGTAATCTCACGGGAGACAGGGGCGGGAGAAGAGTTGATTTCCTTGTGCAATCGGGGAAGAGAGGTGTGCCTGGTGTTTGTAGTTTGTACACAACCTAGGGTTCATCCTCAAAATGCTGATTATCTGTTGTTCCAGCTAAATGCAACGCAAAAGGCAACTCGCAACGAAGCCGCTGCTAGCAACGCAAACGAAGACAGGCTCAGCAAGCTGCACAATGGCCTTCTTCTCAACATTCTGGAGAGGGTGGACACGCTCGATGCTATTAGGACCTGCATCCTCTCCAGGCAAATGCTGAAGCTCCCCAGTTCCCCACCATGCTCTCACACTTCTACCTAAGTGTTAGTTCCATTCCAGGTCTCCAGGCTAAGCCATCTCGCGCCATCACCCTAAGGAAGTACTCAGAACCAACAGTGCTGTTGCACATGTAACAGATAACATCTTGAGCACTAGGAGCCCGGAGGTTACCATCAACAAACTCAAAATCAGATTTGTCTTGTGGCCTGATGGCTCCCCCCGCCAATGATTTATTTGGTGCTTGTCCGCATGCATTTGCTGGCCTTGACGAAAAAGAGTTTTTTTTTTCCGCTTTGTATTACAAAGCAACCAACCAGAACATTCGATGATAGGTGTTGGGACGAAAACAGCACAGTCACGTTCAAAAGAAATGGAAAAGAAAATACAAAGGAAACAAATGCCGACACCGACGGATTGACAGAAAACACAAAAGACTTGCGACCGCTGCGCCCACCAAGAGTCTTCCACCAAGCTCCAAGACTCCGAAGCGTCGGTACCCATCAGCACCTTCAAGAAGTAATGCGACGATGACGCTGCTGCTGCCAAGGGTTTCCCCCGGTACGCGACGAGGCGCGAGGAAGGGTAGCCCCGACGCCCTCCAGGAAGGTTCGGCGACACCCAAGGGCGTCACCGCGTCAATGTCGGTCGGGCCGACAGGGGTTTCCCCCGATCCCAACCTGCACCTCGGGCGCTCCGGAGCCTGCCACCAAACCACCCGACACCCTGCACCAACACGGTCTTGAGGCTCCTGCGCCGTCTCACCACGACACCGTAAGGAGAAGCCTGCACAACGATGAAGAGGAGCCGGGACAAGGAGTAGCAGCACCCTCGGCACGCAGGAGGGCTCAACCTCCGCCGTCAACGACGGTAGCCGACCGGACGCAATATCAGGAGCATACCATGCCCGTGGGCCCACAGGCCCGGCCGGGACCCCCCGTAAAGCTCCCGCCATCACGCTGCAACAGGCATGCCGTCGACAACGCCGCCCCTTATCCAAGCTGCTCCGCCTCACCACCATACAGAAGACACCGCAGCCACACCGGGAGCCGGGCCGCTAGGACCCAGATGGGCCCACAGGGCCCAGATCTGGGCCGGGGGCGCGCCGCCAGCCACCCCCACACCACCATGCCGCCCTGCCGCCAAGGAGCAGCGCCGCCACCTCACCCGCCCCAGCCACTATCACTGGGTCGCCGGACCGCAGCCGGCCGAACTGCACCGCCGCCGCCCCTGCCCCGGGAAGGGGGAACGCGCGCGCGGGAAATGAGGGCCCGCCGCCGCCGGCACCACCCGGGCCAGCGCCGGGGCCGCCCGCCGGCGGCGGGGGAGGAGACGATGGAGGAAACGCCCGCGGGGAGGAGCTCGCGTGCCGCCCCGCCCACCTTTCGGGGAGGCGACTCGAGGGCGGATCTGGAAGGAGGGGGGAGGGACGGGGGCGGGGGAGGTGGAGGGGGGCTGACTGGCGGCCGGCGGCGGAAGGGCCGGCGGCAAGGGGAGGGCGGAACCCTAGGTCGCCCCTGGTCGCGGGAGCCCCCTCCTTCCATTTGCTGGCCTTACTAGCCTGTGGCTGGAAAATATGAGGTTTAGTGAACTGGACATTCCCAACATCCTCAGCACTTGCAAGCTCTTGGAGTATTTGCGTTTAACCCATTGCGACTCGGGGATCCATTCTGTGCTGCAAGTAGAACACGCTCAACTTGTTGAGCTCGAGGTCGACCAGGGCAAATTTCAGAGAGTTGAGCTGATATGTCTACCAAAACTCCAACGGTTGACCTATAATAATTTGTTCTCTTCTGAGGATCCGATGTATTTTGGCTTTGCACCACAGCTTTCAAAGCTGAGCCTTATTAAAACTGGCACCCGTTCGGACAAGACTCTTGAGTCAAGTCGACTCCTTGCTAATGTTACTTCCGTTGGTGATCTGCACCTGGATTTTGGAAGTGAAAAGGTACTCATTGGTCAATTGAATCATATCTGTTCATTCTCTATGACGGTTATATGTAAACGTATATATTAATTCTATTAACTATTTTTTTTCTATTCCAGGTTTGGGTTCTACCAGAATATGCCCAAAACTGCTCACGCCTGTGCTCAGCAAACTACAGCATGCGAATCTGGACCATCTTCCTGAAGGATGTGATTTAGCTTGGACAATATTTATTCTTGAAGCTGCACCCTCCCTAAAAGAGCTATGCATCACAGTATGGGATCATTTGTGCATAATGATGACAAACAAAGAGTTTCCGGAGAAATATGGTTACGGTGAGAAGGCAGACGTGAAGTGGAAGCCATATGCCCCTGATTTGAAGCACAAGAATCTGGCTAAGCTAACCATCTATGGCTTCCAACCCGACGATAATTTTATGCAATACATCAGGCGTGTCGTGATCTACGGTTAATATAGCAGAGGTATCTCTGTACGACAGGAAGGGGTGTAGGAGGTGTGGTGACTTGGATCCATCAAGATATCCACGGAGTGCCGGGGAGAGGAAACAGACAGCTGATGCGTTGGGTTTCGCTTCGGATGTTGTGGTTCATTTCCGGTCGTAATTGGAAAAAATGAGATGCATGATGAGTAGTTTGTAAGTCATCTGTTCTATCATCTTTGTAGCTGGAAGGAGTTTGTAAGTCATCTGGTATATCATGTTTGTAGCTGGAAGTTCATGAACACAATTCAGTAGTTATTGTGCCTGTACCTTTTGCTTTGCTTTCAGTTGAAGCTTATGAACTAATGTGGATCTTTGTGATCTGTGAAATAATAATTGTGAACTATTGTGAAGTTTGTAGAAAACAGGTTTACTATTATAAGTCTGTGGAGCACTACATGTTATCCATACAAGTTTGTGCTACGAAATAATTGTGAACTATTGTCAAGTATCCTTTCTGAGGAAAATTGTGCATGGCCGTTTTGCATTTACATACATGCACTGTATACCTGAATGATACATGTAATCTCTGCGTTAACTTTCTAAACATTGCTGAAACCGATACTTGAACATTTTCGAATAAAAGATAGATAATTCTTGCTGAAGCACTTTATACAACGGATGGTTGAGCATACTAAATGCTCCGAAAATGACTTGTACACTACAACTTCTGTTAGATGGAAGACACTGAAGCATGGGCTCAATGGAAGACAGTTTCTTCTTGTTGGCCGCCTTGGTAACCTTGGCATTGGCGGGGTCCTTCTCCACGCCCTTGACGACACCAACAGCAACCGTTCCGGGAGAAATATGGCTACAGTGATAAGGCAGACGTCCCTGCCCCCTAGTTTATCATCTTTGTAGCTGGAAGGAGTTCATATGTTCCATAATTCAGTAGTCATCGAGCTTGCACTTTTTTGCTTTCCTTCCAACTGAAGCTTATGAACTACGTACTGTGTAGTATTGTATTATAATATACTCTCTCTGTTCTTAAATACTTGTTGTTGGAAAGAACTCAATAGCGGCGTCAGGAAAAAAAATTCTCGAATATGCACGAGTGTGCATATCATATACTCCCTCCGTTCCAAAATTCTTGTCTTAGGTTTGTCTAGAAATGAATGTATTAAAATACTAAAGCGTGACTAGATGCATTCATACCTAGACAAATCTAAGACAAGAATTTTGGTACGGAGGGAGTATTAAAGAAGAAGTTAAGCTGGGCAAGCCACTCGAACAGGGGGAAGTGGGAACGAGCTCAGTCACAGCAAGCATTAACCAACACGCGGATGATATCTGGACCCGATTGTGGAAGCTAACAGGCCCTAGGAATATTCAGATGTTCACATGGAGATTGAAACATGAATCACTTGCATTCCGCTCCAACCTGAAAAAGAGGGGTATACCGGTGGATGACACAAAATGCCTCTTTTGTGGCAAGGCGGAGGAGGACGGGGACATCTGTTTATCAAATGCAAACACGTCAAGGGGGTCTAGAGGGCGCTGGCGATGGAGCAGGAACGGGAGAAGCTGCAGGAAATAACATCGGTGCATCATGCCCTGGGCTACATATGGCGATTGAGTGAGATCAAACGCATGCACATTCTTACATTCTAGTGGCTATGGTGGTCCAACTGAAACAAGCTCAGGGAAGGGGAGATGTCGGAGCCGGCTGATACGTCCATTTTGCATCATGCTTTCATGTTGATATTTATTGCTTCTTGGGCTGTTATATTACTTGTGGTACCATATTTATGCCTTTTCTCTCTTATTTTGCAAGGATTATTTGAAGAGGGAGAATTCAGGCAGCTGGAATTCTGGACTGGAAAAGGAGCAAATCCTAGTCCACTATTCTGCACATCTCCAAATGCCCTGAAAATTTACGTGGATTTTTTGAATATATTAAAAATACTGGGCGAAAGAACTACCGAAGGGGGGCCACCAGGGCCCCACAAGCTTGCCCACTGCCACCACACCCCTGGTGGCGCAGGGAAGGCTTGTGGGCTGCCTGAAGGCCCACTAGCCCCCCTCTTTTGCTATATGAAGCGTCCTGGTCTGGAAAAAATCAATCGGGGGCTTTTTCGTGGTTTCGCCGCCGCCACAAGGCGGAACTTGAGTAGATCCAATCTAGAGCTCCGGCAGGACGATCCTGTCGGGGAAATTTCCCTCCCGGAGGGGGGGAATCGTCGCCATCGTCATCACCAACACTCCTCTCGTCGGAGGGGGCATCTTCATCAACATCTTCATCAGCACCATCTCCTCTCCAATCCCTAGTTCATCTCTTGTAACCAACCTTCGTCTCGCAACTCCGATTGGTACTTGTAAGGTTGCTAGTAGTGTTGATTACTCTTTGTAGTTGATGCTAGTTGGATTATTTGGTGGAAGAGTTTATGGTCAGATCCTTGATGCTATTCATTACACCTCTGGTCATAATTATGATTATGTCTTGTGAGTAGTTACTTTTGTTCCTGAGGACATGGGATAAGTCATGCTGATAATAGTCATGTGAATTTGATATTCGTCCGGTATTTTGATATGTTGTATGTTGTTTTTCCTCTAGTGGTGTTATGTGAACGTCGACTACATAACACTTCACCATATTTGGGCCTAGAGGAAGGCATTGGGAAGTAGTAAGTAGATGATGGGTTGTTGGAGTGACAGAAGCTTAAACCCGAGTCTATGTGTTGCTTCGTGAGGGGCTGATTTGGATCCACTAGTTTAATGCTATGGTTAGACTTTGTCTTAATTCTTCTTTTGTAGTTTCGGATGCTTGCGAGAGAGTTTAATCATAAGTGGGATTCTTGTCCAAGTAAGGGCAGTACCCAAGCGCCGGTCCACCCACATATCAAACTATCAAAGTAACGAACGTGAATCATATGAACATGATGAAACTAGCATGACAGAAATCACCGTGTGTCCTCGGGAGCGTTTTTCCTCCTATAAGACTTTGTTCAGGCTTGTCCCTTGCTACAAAAGGGATTGGGCCACTTGCTGCACCGTTGCTACTACTTGTTACTCTTTGCTTGCTACGTTTCACCTCGCTACACAATCACTTGTCACCGCTACTTTCAGTGCTTGCAGTTATTACCTTGCTGAAATCCGTTTATCAGAGCCTTCTGCTCCTCGTTGGGTTCGACACTCTTACTTATTGAAAGGACTATGATTGATCCCCTATACTTGTGGGTCATCAAGACTCTTTGCTGGTGCCGTTGCCGGGGAGTGAAGCGCCTTTGGTAAGTGGAAATTAGTAAGAAAACATTTATATACTGTGCTGAAATTTATTGTCACTTGTCACTATGGAAACTCTTCCTTTGAGGAGTTTGTTCGGGGTATCTTCACCACGAACGGAAGCAAGAGGAGTTGCTCCTCAACCTGAGGTACCTACTGAAAATATCTTTTATGAAATTCCTTTGGGTATGCTTGAGAAACTGCTGGCTAATCCTTTTACAGGAGATGGATCTTCACATCCAGACTTTCATCTAATCTATGTAGATGATGTTTGTGGTTTATTTAAGCTTGCAGGTTTGCCCGAGGATGAGGTAAAGAAGAAAGTCTTTCCTTTATCTTTGAAGGATAAGGCGTTGACATGGTATAGGCTATGTGATGATACTGGATCATGGGGCTACAATCGGTTGAAATTGGAATTTCATCAAAAGTTATATCCTATGCATTTAGTACATCATGATCGGAACTTTATTTATAACTTTTGGCCTCATGACAGGGAAAGCATAGCTCAAGCTTGGGGGAGGCTTAAATCAATGCTATATTCATACCCCAATCATGAGCTCTCGAGAGAAATCATCACTCAAAACTTTTATGCTCGACTTTCTCATGAAGATCGTACCATGCTTGACACTTCTTGTGCCGGTTCTTTTATGAAGAAGGATATTGATCACAAGTGGAATTTATTGGAGAGAATCAAACGCAACTCTGAAGATTGGGAGCTGGAGGAAGGTAAGGACTCAGGTATGAATTTCCAGTTTGATTGCGTTAAATCTTTTGTTGAGACAAACACTTCTAGAGATTTTAGCGCTAAGTATGGACTTGACTCTGAGATAGTAGCTTCTCTATGTGAATCTTTTGCTGCTCATGTTGATCTTCCCAAAGAGAAGTGGTTTAAATATCATCCTCCTGTAGAAAGCAACATAGCCAAAACCAATCTAGTTGAGGAGAAAATCATAGCTTTTAGTGATCATGTTGTTCCTTGTGCTTACACTGAGAAACCACCATACCCTGCTAGGATGAAGGATTATTCTAAAGCTCCAACTGTGATACGTAGGGGTTACATTAGACCACTTGCACCCACTGAGGAGATTATAGTTGAACCTAGTGTTGCTATTATCAAAGATCTCTTAGCTGAAGACATAGATGGGCATGTTATCAAATTCTGTGAGGACTCCGCTAGAATTGCTAAACCTCACGCGAAAGACAAGCACAGACCTGTAGTTGGCCTGCCCGTTGTTTGTGTTAAGATATGAGATCACTGTTACCATGGTTTATGTGATATGGGAGCTAGTGTTAGTGCGATACCCCGTTCTCTCTATGATGAAATCAAAGATGACATTGCACCTGCTGAGTTAGAACCCATTGATGTCACTATTACGCTAGCTAGTAGAGACACTATCTGCCCTCTGGAAATTGTGAGAGACGTAGAAGTCCTGTGTGGTAAGACGAAGTATCCTACTGATTTCCTCGTCCTTGGTACTGCACAAGATAGCTTTTGTCCCATCATATTTGGTAGACCCTTTCTCAACACTGTCAATGCTCACATTGATTGCATTAAGCAGACTGTCATAGTAAGTTTCGAGGGTGTGTCTCATGAATTTAACTTCTCCAAGTTTGGAAGACAACCCCATGAAAGAGAGTCGTCTGGTAGGGATGAAATCATTGCTCTTGCCTCTATTGCCGTACCTCCTACGGATCCTTTAGAGCAATATCTGCTTGAGCATGAAAATGATATGCATATGGAGGAGAGAGATGAGATAGATAGAATTGTCTTAGAACAACATCCTATTCTCAAGAATAATCTGCCTGTTGAACTGCTTGGGGATCCTCCCCCACCAAAGGGTGATCCTGTGTTCGAGCTTAAACAGTTGCCTGATACTCTTAAGTATGCCTATCTTGATGAGAAGGAGATATATCCTGTCATTATTAGTGCTCTCCTCTCAGAGCGCGAAGAGAAGAAGTTACTAAAACCTCTGAGGAAGCATCGCGCTGCTATTGGATATAATCTTGATGATCTTAAGGGTATTAGTCCTACTCTATGTCAGCACAAGATTAAAACCGATCCTGACTTTAAACCAGTTGATGATCATCAAAGGAGATTGAATCCTAAGATGAAAGAGGTCGTTAGAAAAGAAATATTAAAGCTTCTGGAAGCAGGAATCATTTATCATGTTGCTCATAGTGATTGGGTAAGTCCAGTACATTGCGTACCCAAGAAGGGAGGTATCACCGTCGTTCCTAATGATAAGGATGAACTAATCCCACAAAGGATTATTACCGGTTATAGAATGGTGATAGACTTCCGGAAACTGAACAAGGCAACCAGGAAAGATCATTGTCCTTTGCCGTTCATCGACCAAATGCTAGAAAGGCTATCAAAGCACACACACTTCTGCTTTCTAGACGGTTATTCAGGTTTCTCGCTGATACCTGTTGCACAATCTGATCAAGAGAAAACCACTTTCACCTGCCCTTTCAGTACCTTTGCCTATAGACGTATGCATTTTGGCTTATGTAATGCACCTGCCACCTTCCAAAGATGTATGATGGCTATATTCTCTGACTTCTGTGAAAAGATTGTCGAGGTTTTCATGGATGACTTATCCGTTTACGGGTCTTCCTTTGATGATTGTCTTAGCAACCTTGATCGAGTCTTACAGAAATGCGAAGAAACCAACCTCATCTTGAATTGGGAGAAGTGCCACTTTATGGTTAATGAAGGTATCGTCTTAGGACACAAAATCTCTGAAAGAGGCATTGAAGTTGATAAGTCTAAGGTTGATGCAATTGAGAAAATGCCTTGCCCCACAGATATCAGAGGCATACGAAGTTTCCTAGGTCATGCTGGTTTCTATAGAAGGTTCACTAAAGACTTCTCTAAGATTTCTAGGCCTCTTACCAACCTCTTGCAGAAGGATGTTCCTTTTGTTTTTGATGAGGATTGTGAGGAAGCTTTCGAAATACTTAAGAAGGCTTTGATAACCGCACCTATTGTTCAACCACCTGACTGGAACTTGCCCTTTGAAATCATGTGTGATGCTAGTGATTATGATATTGGTGCTGTTCTAGGACAAAGAGTTGACAAGAAGTTGAATGTCATTCACTACGCTAGTAAAACTCTAGACAGTGCCCAAAGAAACTATGCCACTACGGAGAAGGAATTTTTAGCAGTCGTGTTTGCATGTGAAAAGTTCAGATCTTATATAGTTGACTCCAAAGTCACTATTCACTCTGATCATGCTGCTATTAAGTACCTCATGGAGAAGAAGGACGCTAAGCCTAGGCTGATCAAATGGGTTCTCCTGCTACAGGAATTTGATTTGCACGTCGTTGACCGAAAGGGTGCTGATAACACTGTAGCAGATAACTTGTCTAGGCTAGAGAATGTCCTTGATGACCCACTACCTATTGATGACAGCTTTCCTGATGAGCAATTAAATGTCATCCGCACTTCACTTAGTGCACCGTGGTATGTCGATTATGCAAACTATATCGTAGCCAAATACATACCACCCAGTTTCACCTATCAACAAAAGAAGAAATTCTTCTTAGATTTGAGACACTACTTTTGGGATGATCCTCACCTTTATAAGGAAGGAGTAGATGGTGTTATTAGACGTTGTGTGCCTGAACATGAACAGGGATAGATCCTGCAGAAGTGTCATTCCGAAGCCTACGGAGGACACCATGCTGGAGATAGAACTGCCCATAAGGTATTGCAATCAGGTTTCTATTGGCCCACTCTCTTCAAGGATGTCCATAAGTTTGTCTTGTCTTGTAATGAATGCCAAAGAATAGGGAATATCAGTAAGCGTCAGGAAATGCCTATGAACTATTCACTTGTCATTGAACCATTTGATGTCTGGGGATTTGATTATATGGGACCCTTTCCGAGTTCCAATGGATACACTCACATCTTAGTTGTTGTGGATTACGTCACTAAGTGGGTAGAAGCTATCCCCACTAAAAATGCTTATCACCACACCTCTATTAAGATGCTTAAAGAAGTCAAATTCCCAAGATTTGGAGTCCCTAGATACTTGATGACTGATGGCGGTTCACACTTCATTCATGGTGCTTTCCGCAAGATGCTAGCTAAGTATGATGTCAACCATAGAGTTGCATCTCCTTATCATCCTCAGTCTAGTGGTCAAGTTGAGTTGAGTAATAGGGAGATCAAGTTGATCCTACAAAAGACCGTCAATAGATCTCGAAAGAACTGGTCTAGCAAACTTGACGATGCACTATGGGCTTATAGGACTGCTTATAAGAATCCCATGGGCATGTCACCGTATAAAATGGTTTACGGTAAGGCCTGTCATCTACCTCTTGAGCTGGAATACAAAGCTTATTGGGCAATCAAAGAGCTCAACTTTGATTTCAAACTTGCCGGTGAGAAGCGGTTGTTTGATATCAGCTCGTTAGATGAATGGAGAGCCCAGGCATATGAGAATGCCAAGTTGTTCAAGGAAAAGGTTAAGAGATGGCACGACAAACGAATACAGAAACGAGAGTTCAACGTAGGTGATTATGTCTTGTTATACAATTCTCGTTTGAGATTCTTTGCAGGCAAGCTTCTCTCTAAATGGGAAGGCCCCTATGTTATCGGGGAAGTATATCGTTCCGGTGCCATCAAAATCAATAACACGGAAGGAAATTTTCCTAGAGTGGTAAATGGGCAAAGAATCAAGCATTACATCTCTGGTACTCCCACAGATGTTGAGACCAATATCATCGATGTCATAACTCCAGAGGAGTACATAAGGGATGTTTATCAGCCTGTTTCAGACCATGAAACGAAGATGTATCTGTTTCGGCAAGAAATTGGACTCTGATACTTTTCCAATAGGAAATTTCCTCAGTTTTGGAATTTTTGGAAAATTAGAAAAATAAAAAGCAGTCCGGAGAGCAAACAAGGAAGCCACAAGGGCCCACTCCGCCACCACCCCCTGGTGGCGGTGCGCAAGCTTGTGGGCACCTCGTGTGCCTCCCGGACTCCGTTTTCTTGCGGAGGACTCCTTCTGGCCTAGAAAAAATCAATATATAGTTGCCCGAAGGTTTTGATCTCCGTATCGCGTAGTTTTCCTCTGTTTTCGTTTCGAGCTTGTTGTCTGCCGCAGATTTAGAGCAAAGATGTCTCAGGAATCTGTTGGGGAGAATGATCTTCACCAAGTTCATGAGGAAGTAGATGCTGATCTGAAAAGAGTAGAAGTTACAGAAGCCACAGACCAAGCTAAGGAGAAAACCCAAGCTAGGGAGGAAGTTCAACCTATGTTCAACATTGAAGACGTTGAAGGAGTAGACTTTCTCCAACCCTTCCTCCACATGTTATCTCCATCCTTGATTGAAGTCTTGAGGTTTTGCGAAACAACTCGTGCTCGCAATATTTCTCTTTCTCGTGAAGTTGTTTTGCTGGAAAACCATGTCATAGATCTCAGAGGTATAAATCAAAAGATTGATAGCTCTCTTGGAATCAAAGGCAACAACAACACCACCATCACCGCCAAAGGAAGACAACTAAGCATTGGTATGGGCAATCCCCTTGGCTTCTGCCAAGCTTGGGGGAGTTGCCCTGGTATCGTATCACCTTTATATCTTTTGCTTTTACCTTTGTTTTAGTTCTTTCCTTTTCAGTTTTTATTTCTTCTTTTAGAGGAATAAGTCTTTAGTTTTTAGTTTGAGTCTTTTGCTTTGTCTCTCCCCCGATGTATTCGAGCTTACGAGCTATATAATAAAGAGTGTCTTAGTCAAGGGCTTTGCTTTGTGCCATGATCAAAGAGTATGAAAAGAACGATAGCATGAAAGATCATGAGACGATCTTATGGAAAGTGATAACTTCACTTATGACACGTATGATGATTGAAACTTGTTGATAATAAATTAACATAGACCTCAGTCATTGTTGCAATTAATAAGAAGTAATAAGGAAAGAGAGGTTCACATATAAATATATCATCTTAGACACTTTTTACAATTGTGAGCACTCACCAAACTATTACATGCCTAGGAGTAGAAGTTGGACAAGGAAGACAACATAATGAATTGTGTTTGCTTGGTTCCAAACAATGTTATATGATTAGAGATCCCTTAGCATGTGACGATTGCTTCCACCTCATATTAGCCAAAACTCCCGCACCAAGTAGAGATACTACCTGTGCATTCATAAACCTCCAACCCAGTTTTGCCATGAGAGTCCATCATACCTACCTATGGATTGAATAAGATCCTTCAAGTAAGTTGTCATCGGTGCAAGCAATAAAAATTGCTCTCTAATATGTATGATCTATTAGTGTGTGGAAAATAAGCTTTGTACGAACCTGTGATGAGGAAGACATAAAAGCGACAGACTGCATAATAAAGTTCTTTATCACGGGAGGCAATATAAAGTGACGTTCCTCCGCACTAAGAGGACACGCATTCAAACCTCAAAAGCGCATGACAACCTCTGCTTCCCTCTGCGAAGGGCCTATCTTGCACCTTTACTTTTTACCCTTGTAAGAGTCATGGTGATCATCACCAATTCCCTTTTTGCCTTTGTCTTGGCTACCGTCACATGCTTGGGAAAGATCTATATTCATATATCAACTTGGAGTTGAGTACTTATGCTTTATTGTTGTTGACTTTACCCTTGAGGTAAACCGTTGGGAGGCAAAACTATAAGCCCCTATCTTCCTCTGTGTCCAGCTGAAGCTTTGACACCATGAGTACCATGTGAGTTATAACAATTGTGGAAAACAAAAGAGATGATTGAGTATGTGGGTTTGCCTTACAAGCTCTTATTTGACTCTTTCAGATGTTGTGATAAATTGCAATTGCTTCAATGACTATGGACTATTGTTGGTTACTTCTCGGTAAGGTTTTTGCTTCATGCTTTGCTTTGTGAAGGAATTGTTACTTTCCCATAAGAATCTTTATGATATATTGTTGTTCTATGTGTGATCATGATGCCCTCATGTCATATTATGTTTTATCGACACCTTCATCCCTAAACATGTGGACATGTTTATGGAACTTGGTTTTCGCTTGAGGACAAGCGAGGTCTAAGCTTGGGGGAGTTGATACGTCCATTTTACATCATGCTTTCATGTTGATATTTATTGCTTCTTGGGCTATTATATTACTTGTGGTACCATATTTATGTCTTTTATCTCTTATTTTGCAAGGATTATTTGAAGAGGGAGAATTCAGGCAGCTGGAATTCTGGACTGGAAAAGGAGCAAATCCTAGTCCACTATTATGCACATCTCCAAATGCCCTGAAAATTTACGTGGATTTTTTCTGGAATATAATAAAAATATTGGGCGAAAGAACTACCGGAGGGGGCCCACCAGGGCCCGACAAGCTTGCCCACCGTCGCCACCCCCCTGGTGGCGCAGGGCAAGCTTGTGGGCTGCCTGAAGGCCCACTAGCCCCCCTCTTTTTCTATATGAAGCGTCCTGGTCTGGAAAAAATCAATCGGGGGCTTTTTCGTGGTTTCGCCGCTGCCACGAGGCGGAACTTGAGCAGATCCAATCTAGAGCTCCGGCAGGACGATCCTGTCAGGGAAATTTCCCTCCCGGAGGGGGGAATCGTCGCCATCGTCATCACCAACACTCCTCTCGTCGGAGGGGAGGCATCTTCATCAACATCTTAATCAGCACCATCTCCTCTCCAATCCCTAGTTCATCTCTTGTAACCAATCTTCGTCTCGCAACTCCGATTGGTACTTGTAAGGTTGCTAGTAGTGTTGATTACTCTTTGTAGTTGATGCTAGTTGGATTATTTGGTGGAAGAGTTTAAGTTCAGATCCTTGATGCTATTCATTACACCTCTGGTCATGATTATGATTATGTCTTATGAGTAGTTACTTTTGTTCCTGAGGACATGGGATAAGTCATGCTGATAATAGTCATATGAATTTGATATTCGTTCGATATTTTGATATGTTGTATGTTGTTTTTCCTCTAATGGTGTTATTGTGGGGAACGTCGCATGGGAAACAAAAAATTTCCTAGGCGCACGAAAACCTATCATGGTGATGTCCATCTACGAGAGGGGATGAGTGATCTATGTACCCTTGTAGATCGTACAGCAGAAGCGTTAGAGAACGCGGTTGATGTAGTGGAACGTCCTCACGTCCCTCGATCCGCCCCGCGAACAATCCCGCGATCAGTCCCACGATCTAGTACCGAACGGACGGCACCTCCGCGTTCAGCACACGTACAGCTCGACGATGATCTCGGCCTTCTTGATCCATCAAGAGAGACGGAGAGGTAGAAGAGTTCTCCGGCAGCGTGACGGCGCTCCGGAGGTTGGTGATGACCTTGTCTCAGCAGGGCTCCACCCGAGCTCCGCAGAAACGCGATCTAGAGGAAAAACCGTGGAGGTATGTGGTCGGGCAGCCGTGAGAAAGTCGTCTCAAATCAGCCCTAATTGCTCCATATATATAGGAGGAGGGAGGGGGGCCTTGCCTTGGGGTCCAAGGACCCCCAAGGAGTCAGCCGAGCCAAGGGGGGGAGGACTCCCCCCCCAAACCGAGTTGGACTTGGTCTGGTGGGAGGAGTCCCCCTTCCTTCCCACCTCCTTCCTTTTTTTTTCTTTCCTCTTGATTTTTCTTCTCTTGGCGCATTGGGCACTTGTGGGCTGTCCCACCAGCCCACTAAGGGCTGGTGTGACTCCCCCAATGCCTATGGGCTTCCCCGGGGTGGGTTGCCCCCCCCCCCCCCCCGGTGAACTCCCGGAACCCATTCGTCATTCCCGGTACATTCCCGGTAACTCCGAAAACCTTCCGGTAATCAAATGAGGTCATCCTATATATCAATCTTCATTTCCGGACCATTCTGGAAACCCTCGTGACGTCCGTGATCTCATCCGGGACTCCGAACAACATTCGGTAACCAACCATACCTTAAGTGTGCAGACCCTGCGGGTTCGAGAACTATGTAGACATGACCCGAGAGACTCCTCGGTCAATATCCAATAGCGGGACCTGGATGCCCATATTGGATCCTACATATTCTACGAAGATCTTATCGTTTGAACCTCAGTGCCAAGGATTCGTATAATCCCGTATGTCATTCCCTTTGTCCTTCGGTATATTACTTGCCCGAGATTCGATCGTCACTATCCGCATACCTATTTCAATCTCGTTTACCGGCAAGTCTCTTTACTTGTTCCGTAATCCAAGATCCCGCAACTTACACTAAGTTACATTGCTTGCAAGGCTTGTGTGTGATGTTGCATTACCGAGTGGGCCCCGAGATACCTCTCCGTCACACGGAGTGACAAATCCCAGTCTTGATCCATACTAACTCAACTAACACCTTCGGAGATACCTGTAGAGCATCTTTATAGTCACCCAGTTACGTTGCGACACACAAAGCATTCCTCCGGTGTCAGTAAGTTATATGATCTCATGGTCATAGGAATAAATACTTGACACGCAGAAAACAGTAGCAACAAAATGACACGATCAACATACTACGTCTATTAGTTTGGGTCTAGTCCATCACGTGATTCTCCCAATGACGTGATCCAGTTATCAAGCAACAACACCTTGTTCATAATCAGAAGACACTGACTATCATTGATCAACTGGCTAGCCAACTAGAGGCATGCTAGGGACGGTGTTTTGTCTATGTATCCACACATGTAAATGAGTCTTCATTCAATACAATTATAGCATGGATAATAAACTATTATCTTGATACATGAATTATAATAATAACTATACATTTATTATTGCCTCTAGGGCATAATTCCAACAGTCTCCCACTTGCACTAGAGTCAATAATCTAGCCCTCACATCACCATGTGAATTAAATTGTAATAAATCTAACACCCATACAGTTCTAGTGTCGATCATGTTTTGGCCGTGGAAGAGGTTTAGTCAGCGGGTCTGCTACATTCAGATCCGTGTGCACTTTGCATATATTTACGTCCTCCTCCTCGACGTAGTCGCGGATGAGGTTGAAGCGTCGTTTGATGTGTCTGGTCTTCTTGTGAAACCTTGGCTCCTTTGCTAAGGCAATGGCACCAGTGTTGTCACAGAACAAGGTTATTGGATCCAGTGCACTTGGCACCACTCCAAGATCCGTCATGAACTGCTTCATCCAGACACCCTCCTTAGCCGCCTCCGAGGCAGCCATGTACTCCGCTTCACATGTAGAATCTGCTACGACGCTTTGCTTGGAACTGCACCAGCTTACTACACCCCCATTAAGAATAAATACGTATCCGGTTTGCGACTTAGAGTCGTCCGGATCTGTGTCAAAGCTTGCATCGACGTAACCTTTTACGGCGAGCTCTTCGTCACCTCCATACACGAGAAACATCTCCTTAGTCCTTTTCAGGTACTTCAGGATATTCTTGACCGCTGTCCAGTGATCCACTCCTGGATTACTCTGGAACCTACCTACCATACTTATGGCCAGGCTAACATCCGGTCTAGTGCACAGCATCGCATACATGATAGAACCTATGGCTGAAGCATAGGGGACGGAGCGCATATGCTCTCTATCTTCATCAGTTGCCGGGCACTGAGTCTTACTCAATCTCGTACCTTGTAACACTGGCAAGAACCCTTTCTTGGACTGTTCCATTTTGAACCTCTTCAAAACTTTATCAAGGTATGTGCTTTGTGAAAGTCCTATCAGGCGTTTTGATCTATCCCTATAGATCTTAATGCCTAGAATGTAAGCATCTTCTCCTAGGTCCTTCATAGAGAAACTTTTATTCAAGTAACCTTTTATGCTCTCCAAAAGCTCTACGTTGTTTCCAATCAGTAATATGTCATCCACATATAATATTAGAAACGCCACAGAGCTCCCACTCACTTTCTTGTAAATACAAGATTCTCCAACCACTTGTATAAACCCAAATGCTTTGATCACCTCATCAAAGCGTTTGTTCCAACTCCGAGATGCTTGCACCAGTCCATAAATGGATCGCTGGAGCTTGCACACCTTGTTAGCATTTTTAGGATCGACAAAACCTTCGGGTTGCATCATATACAACTCTTCCTTAAGGAAACCGTTAAGGAACGCCGTTTTGACATCCATCTGCCAGATTTCATAATCGAAAAATGCAGCTATTGCTAACATGATTCTGACGGACTTAAGCATTGCCACGGGAGAGAAAATCTCATCGTAGTCAATTCCTGGAACTTGTGAAAAACCCTTTGCCACAAGTCGAGCTTTATAAACGGTCACATTACCGTCAGCGTCCGTCTTCTTCTTAAAGATCCATTTGTTCTAAATAGCCTTGCGGCCCTCGGGTAGTATCTCCAAAGTCCACACTTTGTTCTCATACATGGATCCTATCTCGGATTTCATGGCTTCTAGCCATTTGTTGGAATCTGGGCCCACCATCGCTTCTTCATAATTTGCAGGTTCATTGTTGTCTAACAACATGATTGATAAGACGGGATTACCGTACCACTCTGGAGCAGCGCGTGATCTCGTCGACCTGCGTGGTTCAACAGAAACTTGAACTGGAGTTTCATGATCATCATCATTAACTTCCTCCTCAACCGGCGTCGCAATGACAGAGGTTTCCCCTTGCCCTGCGCCACCATCCAGAGGGATGAGAGGTTCGACAACCTCGTCAAGTTCTATCTTCCTCCCACTCAACTCTCTCGAGAGAAACTCCTTCTCGAGAAAAGTTCCGTTCTTAGCAACAAACACTTTGCCCTCGGATTTGAGATAGAAGGTGTACCCAACTGTCTCTTTTGGGTAACCTATGAAGACGCATTTTTCCGCTTTGGGTTCCAGCTTTTCAGGCTGAAGCTTTTTGACATAAGCATCACATCCCCAAACTTTAAGAAACGACAACTTTGGCCTTTTGCCATACCACAGTTCGTATGGTGTCGTCTCAACGGATTTTGATGGTGCCCTATTTAAAGTGAATGCAGCTGTTTCTAATGCATAACCCCAAAATGATAACGGCAAATCAGTAAGAGACATCATAGATCGCACCATCTCTAACAAAGTACGATTACGACGTTCGGATACACCATTACGCTGTGGTGTTCGAGGCGGCGTTAACTGCGAAACAATTCCACATTGTCTTAAGTGAGCACCAAACTCGAAACTCAGATATTCACCCCCACGATCAGACCGTAGGAACTTGATCTTCTTGTTACGATGATTTTCCACTTCACTCTGAAATTGCTTGAAATTTTCAAATGTTTCAGACTTGTGCTTCATCAAGTAGACATAACCATATCTACTTAAATCGTCAGTGAAGGTGAGGAAATAACGATATCCGCCGCGTGCCTCTACGCTCATTGGACCACACACATCGGTATGTATGATTTCCAACAAGTCACTTGCACGCTCCATTGTTCCGGAGAACGGAGTCTTAGTCATCTTGCCCATGAGGCATGGTTCGCACGTGTCAAGTGAATCAAAGTCAAGTGACTCCAAAAGTCCATCAGCATGGAGTTTCTTCATGCGCTTTACACCAATATGACCCAAGCGGCAGTGCCACAAAAATATGGCGCTATCATTGTTTACTCTAACTCTTTTGGTCTCAATGTTATGTATATGTGTATCGCTATCAAGATTCAATATGAACAATCCTCTCACATTCGGTGCATGACCATAAAAGATGTTACTCATAGAAATAGAACAACCATTATTCTCAGACTTAAAAGAGTAACCGTCTCGCAATAAACAAGATCCAGATATAATGTTCATGCTCAACGCAGGCATTAAATAACAATGATTTAAGTTCATCACTAATCCCGATGGTAGCTGAAGTGACACTGTGCCGACGGCGATTGCATCAACCTTGGAACCATTTCCTACGCGCATCGTCACTTCGTCTTTCGCCAGCCTTCGTCTATTCCGCAGTTCCTGTTTCGAGTTGCAAATGTGAGCAACAGAACCGGTATCGAATACCCAGGCACTACTACGAGAGCCGGTTAAGTACACATCAATAACATGTATATCAAATATACCTGATTTTTCTTTGCCCGCCTTCTTATCTGCCAGATACTTGGGGCAATTGCGCTTTCCAGTGACCCATACCCTTGCAATAGAAGCACTCCGTTTCAGGCTTAGGTCCAGCCTTGGGTTTCTTCGGCGGATTGGCAACAGGCTTGCCATTCTTCTTCGAATTGCCCTTCTTGCCTTTGCCGTTTCTCTTGAAACTAGTGGTCTTGCTCACCATCAACACTTGATGCTCTTTACGGAGTTCAGACTCTGCGACTTTTAGCATCGCAAACAACTCGCCGGGAGACTTGTTCATCCCTTGCATGTTGTAGTTCAACACAAAGCCTTTATAGCTTGGCGGCAGTGATTGAAGGATTCTGTCAGTGATAGCCTCTTGCGGGAGTTCAATCCCCAGCTCAGCTAGACGGTTTGAGTACCCAGACATTTTGAGCACATGTTCACTGATAGACGAGTTTTCCTCCATCTTGCAAGCATAGAATTTATCGGAGGTCTCATACCTCTCGATCCGAGCGTTCTTCTGAAAGATAAACTTCAACTCCTGGAACATCTCAAATGCTCCATGACGCTCAAAGCAACGTTGAAGTCCCGGTTCTAAGCCATACAAGACTGCACATTGAACTATTGAGTAGTCCTCCTTACGTGCTAACCAAGCGTTCTTAACATCCTGATCAGCCGTAGCGGGTGGTTCATCTCCTAGCGCAGCATTAAGGACATAATCCTTCTTCCCAGCTTGTAAGATTAGCTTAAGATTACGAGCCCAGTCTACAAATTCAGGATGACACTCGCGTGAGCCATGATCTACAACACAAATATATTCAAAGTGGACTTAGACTATGTTCAAGATAATTAGAGTTTAACTTAATCGAATTATATGCTAAACCCCCACTCAAAACGTACATCTCTCTAGTCATTTGAGTGGTTCATGATCCACTTACACTATCCCAAGTCCGATCATCACGTGAGTTGAGTATAGTTTCAGTGGTAAGCATCCCTATGCTAATCATACCAACTATATGATTCATGATCGACCTTTCGGTCTCATGTGTTCCGAGGCCATGTCCGCACATGCTAGGCTCGTCAAGCTTAACCCGAGTGTTCCGCGTGCGCAACTGTTTTGCACCCGTTGTATGTGAACGTTGAGTCTATCACACCCGATCATCACGTGGTGTCTCAAAACGATGAACTGTAGCAACGGTGCACAGTCGGGGAGAACACAATTTCGTCTTGAAATTTTAGTGAGAGATCACCTCATAATGCTACCGTTGTTCTAAGCAAAATAAGGTGCATAAAAGGATTAACATCACATGCAATTCATAAGTGACATGATATGGCCATCATCACGTGCTTCTTGATCTCCATCACCAAAGCACCGGCACGATCTTCTTGTCACCGGCGCCACACCATGATCATCCATCAACGTGTTGCCATCGGGGTTGTCGTGCTACTTATGCTATTACTACTAAAGCTACATCCTAGCAAAATAGTAAACGCATCTGCAAGCACAAACGTTAGTATAAAGACAACCCTATGGCTCCTGCCGGTTGCCGTACCATCGGCGTGCAAGTCGATATTTCTATTACAACATGATCATCTCATACATCCAATATATCACATCACATCATTGGCCATATCACATCACAATCATACCCTGCAAAAACAAGTTAGACGTCCTCTAATTTTGTTGTTGCATGTTTTACGTGGTGACCAAGGGTATCTAGTAGGATCGCATCTTACTTACGCAAACACCACAACGGAGATATATGAGTTGCTATTTAACCTCATCCAAGGACCTCCTCGGTCAAATCCGATTCAACTAAAGTTGGAGAAACCGACACTTGCCAGTCATCTTTGAGCAAAGGGGGTTACTCGTAACGATGAAACCAGTCTCTCGTAAGCGTACGAGTAATGTCGGTCCAAGCCGCTTCAATCCAACAATACCGCGGAATCAAGAAAAGACTAAGGAGGGCAGCAAAACGCACATCACCGCCCACAAAAAATTTTGTGTTCTACTCGAGAAGACATCTACGCATGAACCTAGCTCATGATGCCACTATGGGGAACGTCGCATGGGAAACAAAAAATTTCCTACGCGCACGAAAACCTATCATGGTGATGTCCATCTACGAGAGGGGATGAGTGATCTACGTACCCTTGTAGATCGTACAGTAGAAGCGTTAGAGAACGCGGTTGATGTAGTGGAACGTCCTCGCGTCCCTTGATCCGCCCCGCGAACAATCCCGCGATCAGTCCCACGATCTAGTACCGAACGGACGGCACCTCCGCGTTCAGCACACGTACAGCTCGACGATGATCTCGGCCTTCTTGATCCAGCAAGAGAGACGGAGAGGTAGAAGAGTTCTCCGGCAGCGTGACGGTGCTCCGGAGGTTGGTGATGACCTTGTCTCAGCAGGGCTCCGCCCGAGCTCCGCAGAAACGCGATCTAGAGGAAAAGCCGTTGAGGTATGTGGTCGGGCAGCCGTGAGAAAGTCGTCTCAAATCAGCCCTAATTGCTCCATATATATAGGAGGAGGGAGGGGGGCCTTGCCTTGGGGTCCAAGGACCCCCAAGGAGTCGGCCGAGCCAAGGGGGGAGGACTCCCCCCCCCAAACCGAGTTGGACTTGGTCTGGTGGGAGGAGTCCCCCTTCCTTCCCACCTCCTTCCTTTTTTTTTCTTTCCTCTTGATTTTTCTTCTCTTGGCGCATTGGGCACTTGTGGGCTGTCCCACCAGCCCACTAAGGGCTGGTGTGACTCCCCCAATGCCTATGGGATTCCCCGGGGTGGGTTGCCCCCCCCCCCCCGGTGAACTCCCGGAACCCATTCGTCATTCCCGGTACATTCCCGGTAACTCCGAAAACCTTCCGGTAATCAAATGAGGTCATCCTATATATCAATCTTCGTTTCCGGACCATTCCGGAAACCCTCGTGACGTCTGTGATCTCATCCGGGACTCCGAACAACATTCGGTAACCAACCATATAACTCAAATACGCATAAAACAACGTCGAACCTTAAGTATGCAGACCCTGCGGGTTCGAGAACTATGTAGACATGACCCGAGAGACTCCTCGGTCAATATCCAGTAGCGGGACCTGGATGCCCATATTGGATCCTACATATTCTACGAAGATCTTATCGTTTGAACCTCAGTGCCAAGGATTCGTATAATCCCGTATGTCATTCCCTTTGTCCTTCGGTATATTACTTGCCCGAGATTCGATCGTCAGTATCCGCATACCTATTTCAATCTCGTTTACCGGCAAGTCTCTTTACTCGTTCCGTAATCCAAGATCCCGCAACTTACACTAAGTTACATTGCTTGCAAGGCTTGTGTGTGATGTTGCATTACCGAGTGGGCCCCGAGATACCTCTCCGTCACACGGAGTGACAAATCCCAGTCTTGATCCATACTAACTCAACTAACACCTTCGGAGATACCTGTAGAGCATCTTTATAGTCACCCAGTTACGTTGCGACGTTTGATACACACAAAGCATTTCTCCGGTGTCAGTAAGTTATATGATCTCATGGTCATAGGAATAAATACTTGACACGCAGAAAACAGTAGCAACAAAATGACACGATCAACATGCTACGTCTATTAGTTTGGGTCTAGTCCATCACGTGATTCTCCCAATGACGTGATCCAGTTATCAAGCAACAACACCTTGTTCATAATCAGAAGACACTGACTATCATTGATCAACTGGCTAGCCAACTAGAGGCATGCTAGGGACGGTGTTTTGTCTATGTATGCACACATGTAAATGAGTCTTCATTCAATACAATTATAGCATAGATAATAAACTATTATCTTGATACAGGAATTATAATAATAACTATACATTTATTATTGCCTCTAGGGCATAATTCCAACAGTTATGTGAACGTCGACTACATAACACTTCACCATATTTGGGCCTAGAGGAAGGCATTGGGAAGTAGTAAGTAGATGATGGGTTGCTCGAGTACAGAAGCTTAAACCCCAGTCTATGCGTTGCTTCGTGAGGGGCTGATTTGGATCCACTAGTTTAATGTTATGGTTAGACTTTGTCTTAATTCTTCTTTTGTAGTTGCGGATGCTTGCGAGAGAAGTTAATCATAAGTTGGATGCTTGTCCAAATAAGGGCAGTACCCAAGCGCCGGTCCACCCACATATCGAACTATCAAAGTAACGAACGCGAATCATATGAACATGATGAAACTAGCATGACAGAAATCCATGTGTGTCCTTGGGAGCGTTTTTCCTCCTATAAGACTTTGTTCAGGCTTGTCCCTTGCTACAAAAGGGATTGGGCCAATTGCTGCACCGTTGCTACTAGTTGTTACTTGTTACTCTTTGCTTGCTACGTTTCACCTCGCTACACAATCACTTGTCACCGGTACTTTCAGTGCTTGCAGTTATTACCTTGCTGAAATCCGTTTATCAGAGCCTTCTGCTCCTCGTTGGGGTTCGACACTCTTACTTATCGAAAGGACTACGATTGATCCCCCATACTTGTGGGTCATCACTGGCTGAGGAGGTGGCGCGAAGAACTAGGGCTAATGTTATGGAATACATGCAGATATTCAACGCACCATCCAAAGGAAAGTGCCCTACTAGATGGAAACCGCCTCCGAGTGATACGATCAAGATCAATGCAGATGGGTCCTTTATTCCAGGGCAGGCGGATTCGAGCTGGGGTGTTGTGGCTAGAGATGGCAATGGAGAAGTACTGGCTGCTCGTGCGGGTCGCCGGGCACACGCAAATGATGCATTCGCTGCCAAGGTTTATGCCCTCTCACATGCAATAGCAATGGCGACTGACCTAGGCGTTGTGCGGGTGATATTTGAAACGGATAGCACGCTACTAATGGAGGCTATGGATCTAACTCGCGTGGATGCATCAGCGTATGCATCGGTAATAGAGGACATGAAATACCAGCTGAAGATCTGGTTCTCCCAACAAAAGATCTCGGTCTGCCGCCGAGAAGCAAACGTTGTCGCGCATCAGCTAGCTAGTATTGGTCGTATGTATGAAACAAACCACTTCGAAGAGTGGGGGAACATTGTTCCTGCCTAAGTGGCAGCTTGTGTTGAGGGGGATTTACCCTCGCACCGTCATAGTTAATGAGAATTGGTGTTGCCTTCAAGAAAACAAGCATGTCTCCACCTTAGTTACAAGTGTTACATAATATGCGCCAGGAAATGAAGGCTGGGTATTCATCCAGTTTTTTTCCTATAAATATAGTGTATGAACCATACAACGCAACACTAGCAATATATGAACAAAACAACACTAGTATAACGACAATAGCAATATTTCAATGTATCAGACCATAACGACATGAATACATAAGTACTTTTGATTGATACAGTGATGATATCCTGCTTATAATATAACTCTGCGGTCGCCTTTTTGAAAGAGATTGATGACATCTTCATCCTTCACTTGATTGAAAAGTTATATCTCAACAAATGTAACCAAATAATTATTCAAATATTCATCACCCATTTTATTCCTTAGCTTATTCTTCACGTAGCTCATTGAAGAAAATACCCTTTGAACACTAGTAGTAGCTACTGGCAGAATCAATACCAACTTAAGAAGCTTATAAACAATATGATATTGTTCATGCTTGTTTGTCTCAACAAGCATAAGTGGAAGCTGACACAGATTTTTCAGGTTTTGAAACCTTTCATCTCTACGCACATTAGTAACATCCCTCTTCTTCATCTACATCACATAAACTAAGTAAAAAAATTAATGGCTTCTACTCCTTATATCAACCATAGGCAATGTCATTTATAAGAAATCTTCAGATTACTTAAATAAATAGAGGGCAAAAAAGACGAGAGCAGCAATACCATAGACTAGTTCTTTCCAACAAGTATTGTGATACAGAGGGAGTACTTGTGATGCATCCTTTGGGTTAAGTCGGCATATTCACCTCGTATGTATTCATATACCAAGCGTTGAAATAATAATTTGGTAATGCATTGCAATATTCTGCACTCCATCTTTCCAGAGTACAATGTGACACGTTGCTTGAGAGCATTGCAATAATAATTTGATAACGTTCATGACAAGATACTTGTGATTACACGCATCCACCTTTGTGGTGCATTCATTACATATGCAATCTCTGCATCAACTTTCTAAACATCATTGAAACCTTTTTGGCACACAGCAATAAAATATGATGAAAACGAACGTAAGACATATTGCAATTCATTAGTTCTTCCTCTAGCACTTTTTAAGCATACTAAATTATGCAAAAAGGACTGCACTAAAACTTGTGCTAGGAAACATTGCAAAGTACTACTCCCTCGGTCTCAAAAATTGTGTTTTAGATTTGTTTAAATATGAATGTATCTAGTCACGTTTTAGTATTTAGATACATCCATTTTCAAACAAACATAAGACAAGAATTTTGAAACGGAGGAAATACTATTTAACATGGACATTATGAATATTTTCTGACAAAACAAGAGAACCACACTACGTAAGACAAGACTGCAATTTGTTAGTTAAGCAATTCTTATACGGTTTTGCTAGTTCTCAGCTAGTTGAGTTTTTGTTTTTGTCTCGATCACCTCTATACCTGATACATTAATACACTCAGATTTATACGCGTATAGTTTTCTCCTGTTTATGTCGTTGTTTTTTGTGTGTGAGCAGTCAAGACTGGGTCTTTGTGTGGTTAGGACCATAATTGGCTTTTCAACGCTAATCTTTTTTACCTTTTTTGTGTTGACCCTATGCTACAAGTACTTGTGGGAGAGAAGAAACAAGGTGAGCTTCTTTTTTCTTTTTTGAATTTATTTTCTGGTTCTTGTTATCATTTGGTTTTATTTTCTATTTTCTATTTACTGTTTCTCTGTTCATATTTTCCTACTTTGTGTTTTAGTCTTTATTTCTTGTACATGTAAACACTTTGTAACTAATTTATTCCACTCTTTTCCCTTTTCCTAAATAAGTGTGTTCATTTTATTTAACTTAATGTTCATTTGTTATCATAGATTATAAAATTGTCTATTTGGGCTTTCATTATTCAAAGTCGAGTCGCAACTGCAAGACTTAAAATGTGGCCGTAACTTTAAATATTCAAAGTCGGGTTGCAACTTCAAATATTCAAAGTCGGGTGGCAACTGCATGTATTTGAAGTCGGGCCGCAACTGCAAGTATTTAAAGTTGGGTCGCAACTGCAAGATTTGAAATGTGGCCACAACTGTAAATATTCAAAGTCGGGTTGCAACTGTAAATATTCAAAGTCGGATGGCAACTGCATGTATTTGAAGTCGGGCAGCAACTGCAAGTATTCAAAGTTGGGTCGCAACTGCAAGATATGAAATGTGGCCGCAACTACAAATATTCAAAGTCGGGTCGCAACTGCAATTATTCGAAGTCGGGTCGCAACTGCATGTATTCGAAGTCGGGTCGCAACTGCAAGATATGAAATGTGGCCGCAACTGCAAATATTCAAAGTCGGGTCGCAACTGCAATTATTCAAAGTCGGGTCGCAACTGCATGTATTCGAAGTCCGATCGCAACTGTAAGTATTCAAAGTCGGGTCGCAATTACAAATTACAAGTATTCAAAGTCTAATCGCAACTGCAAATACTCAAAGTCAGGTCGTAATTGCAAGTATTCATAGTCGGGGCACAATTGCAAGTATTTATAGTCGGGTCGCAACTACAAGTATTCACAGACGGGTCGCAACTTCAAATCTTATTTGTGCAACAACTACATGAAAAAGGTAGAATCAAGTTGTTTTTTACTAAGAAAAATACAAATTATTACATCACAATTCATATAATAAGGACACACTACTTCTTTGTACAAAAATGTTTAGTGGTCAAAGTAGTTGAAGCTAACAAGCCATTATGTAGCTTTTTTTGCTCATTCTTTTTTTCTCTACCGACGATTTTTTTCAAAAGATGCGACTTGCAGCAATAAAAATCAAACGAGTAGTTATTGGACCGGCTAGATGAAATGCATAGCAACAACAACCAAAAATATGACATGTCAGCCCAAAAAAATAAAATGATGGACTAAAGGAAACAAAAAGACAAATACAAAAATACAATAATATTATGTGAATGAGACCATAGAAAATCTCAGCTAGCTGAGTTCTAGGCACTCCCATTTTTATAAGAGACACCAAAATTTCTTCTTAACTTCACACTACAGGTTATGCTATACAACTCCGCGGCAGACACTGGAGCCCTCTTGATGGCAGCCTTGGCAACCTTGGCACCCGCAGGATCCTTCTTCTTCACGCCCTTGATGACACGCACAGAAAAACTGCCAAGAGGAGGGTAGCTGGCCAAGGTCTCCACAACCATGGGCTTGGTGGGAATCATCTTCACGATACCGGCATCACCGTTCTTTCAGGAACTTGGGCAGCGCCTCCAGCTCCTTACCAGATCGCCTGTCGATCTTGGTCACCAGCTCAGCAAACTTGACAGCAATGTGAGAAGTGTGGCTGTCCAGCATTGGGGCATAGCCTTTGCTAATCTGACTGACCAGGGTGGTTCATTATGATGACCTGGGAGGTGAAGTTGGCTGCCTCTTTGGCAGGGTCATCCTTGGAGTTGGATGCAACAAACCCACGCTTCAAATCCTTCACGGCAACGTTCTTCACATTGAAGCCAACAATGTCACCACAAAGCGCCTCCAGGAGAGACTCATGGTGCATCTCAAGTTCTCAACGATGCAGAGGCCGGGACTCAGCCTCCATTTCGAAAAAAATCTCAAGTTCTCAACAGACATGACCTCAGTTGTCAGACCAATGGGACCAAAGGTAACAACCATACCAGGCTTGATGACACCAGTCTAAACACGGCCAATGGGTACAGTTCCAATGCCACCAAGTTTGTAAACGTCCTCGAAGGGAAGACGCAGGGAGCAACTAGTTAACAAACGCTTTCTCGGAAGCATCCCAGCGATCGTTCCTACGCGCCGTCACTTGGCGCGTTTTCAGCCATCGTCATATGTCTTGCTCTGAGCGTTTCGTTCGGATTTTATTTATTTTTTTAATTTTTCGCACGCGTTTTCGTCTTTTTAGTGGGTTTTTTTGAATTTTTGGGTTTTACGGTTTTTCACCTGTCTTTCGTAACTTTTGGATGACTAGTAAGCTTGCACGTGCAATGCACGTCTCCACAATGCTTCTTGAAAAGACACGCTTGCTACAAATTGCATCTCATAAGTAAATCACGATAAACATGAATTTAGAGATCCAACTAAAGACACTAACAACGCTTGTAGATAAAGCTAGGCACCATATTCGGTTCGCTATCATCATGTAAGTTGAGCAACAATGAAAGGTTCTCAAAAGAAGAACAATGGTGGGCATGCGGTCCAATACAGCTAACAGAAGATAGTACAAGCAGAAATAAACATAATGTAATTAAATAAACAATTGGTAAAAGGAATACAACCACAAATAAATTGCATATAATGGTGGAGAAAATGAATCATGATGTATTAGACAACAATGCCCAACCATGTTATGAATTTTGTAGAGTAGCTTAAAAAATGCAAGGAGTAACTTCAAATTTGATTGTGAGATATCATCTATTCCAAGTTGATAACGCATAAAAATACATGGGGAAGGGAATAGAGAAAAGTAGCAATAAAAAGCTATTGCTCTAGTCTAATAAATTTACATGTACAACATTGTCCCATCTTCTTTGAAATGTCTTCACTAAGATTATATTCTCTGCACCTCTTTATCCAGATTTGTTACTCAAAAGGAATTTAGGTTACAAATAACAACAAAAATAGCCAAGATTATACTAAAATATGACATGGTACCATAATTTGCAACTTAGTTTTGCTAGCTAAAAATCTGAAACATGCATACCAACTGAAACAAGATGTGTCTTGTACAAGAAATCCAAGTACGTATTCAACCATCTTGACACCAACCATAAGAAAGGGTATCAATCGCTGAAAAACATGTGAACTATTCTGCCAGTATATTCAAATCACATACAATGAATGCAAGATAACTGATTAAATGAGCCAACCATTTCCACCAAAAAATAGTGTAAGCATGCAAGGAAAGACCAGTTGGTTCAAACACAAGTGAAAACAATAATTCAAGATATCAAAGGGTTGTAATCAATATCCGGGTATTAGATAATTAATGTGAGTTATTCACTACAAAAGAGTGGCGAAACCAAAAAGTACTATGTATATCAGTTTTTTGTGGAAACACAAAAAATATATACAAACCATTTACGACTTCTCTTAAAAACAAGTATATCATCAACAAGTTATATGAGGTAGTAGATCAACATAATGTCATACCACTCTTCTCTTGACAATCAAACTCCCCTTTATATAAATTATAAACACATAAACCATATATAGTAGCCAACAATGTGGTAATTTTCTTTTTTACACCAAGCAACCAAATTACTCGAAAGCAAAAAAGGCATTACCATATTTAGGGAAAGAAGCCAGCATAACATCACGGTTTATTCTAGAATAGCACGCGCCCATGATCAAAAGATTCAGATGGCAATGAAACTTCTTATGTATGCCTATGTTTCTCCTAATAATAGGCGACCACATTTTTTTTACATTCAAACCAAGGTAGAAAATATGCATGTAATCTTAAAAACGATTGTGTAAACCAAGTTAATTTGTTTATACCGTTGAGTCAAATCATAAGTAATTATAACTACGAATTTCAACATATATTTTTACATGGCACTATGACAGTCAAGAGGAAATACATTTATTTAACAGCAAAGTGGTAAATTACTTGATAGTTGTTAGCACTATAAACCTAAAAATATGAGAGTTGACTTCAAGACCCTTGCATATGGCTCCTATATCATAGCATCATAAATCAAAACTAATACTTGCTAGTTACTCTCGTAACACAAGAATTCCTACGGCTACACGGAAAATCTTGTAGTTCATTCTTTCATAGTAAACGCTAACCGAATTATGGTTGCCAACACTCATGCATCACAGTGCCAGGAGCTCAGGAGTCCTGTAAAATAGCAGGAATATCACTATTTTGTCACATATGTAGCACAATACGTAAAAGGAAAATATTATGAATCCCTCGCATTAAAGTGACAATAATATAGGAGGTTTTTGATTTTTAATGGAACTTGTAGCGATCACGCACACAAATGGAGTACTACAGATGGAAGTACTACAGAGATAACAATTGACCAACATGTAGACCAAAATAGTACATCAGAAAACTGAAGTGAGCACACTTGAAGAGTGAAAAAGAGGCGACCCTCAGAATAACTTTCATCACCAGTTTGTTTACTATATATATCCATAGTTAGCAGCATATGACCAATATGACTTCCATAAAAAAGGTTCTTCATTTTTTTACGCATTAGCTTGCATGGTCGGGTCTCGTCGAAAAATGCAACCTCATTCGGTCTACATAAACAAAGGTAGCTCCGCCCTTAGCTACAGCTAGACAAGTCGGAAGAGAATCATGTCCACCCTCCATCCATCTCCGTCTCTCAAACTGATTCAATGTAATTTCTCACCTACTGGTCCATTTAGTTGTTTCACGATTCATCGTTCATCTTGTAATTAACGATGATTTAGTACAATTGTAGTAAATAATCAGGATTGGTTCATTCCAAATAGAAGGAGTATTTTTCAATATCGTGCGTACTGTTTTCTCACTAACCTTGTAAGAATAGTAAGCGTGCACGACGCACGAATGATCTTGGAAAGAAATTTCCTCTGTCATCCTAGTTAGAACAGTTATTTCAAATCATTATTTGTACTACATATAGATTTTGCAGATATAGTTTTTTTCATGAGCACCATGTCTGAGTGAACTTCTCGACCATTCAAACAAAAACACATTACATACCTTAGTCAATTCCGTCCCATAGATTGACACTTAAGTAACTACATTGATAACATCGTCACCGACTCTGGATCCATATAGAACAAAATGCGAAATTAAGTTAGCGATTGAGCATATTTCACCTATTATGGACACTCGAGCATACATAACGGCTCACACGAGTTTGCAGAATAAATCTATGAGATAGTCTGGAAGGTCCACTAATGTACCCAAAAAAAATCCATGTGACTTGCACCCAAAATGTAGGTGAACAAATTTATCATCTTGAGTGCTCGTGTAGGTATCATTTTCTAGCTAGAAAAACAAACCAGAACTTGTCAATGGAGGAGTGTCCATGTCGGTTTAGTTAGATATAATCCAAACTTGCCGAGCAATTGGTATTTTCAAGCAATCATGTACGCTTAATGCACACATGAAGTAATGAACAAATATTTACAATCAAATCATGTTGGACAGAATGCGTCCACCATAATACAATTCACGCAAGCATAAACACCTACACAAACTCTTCTCTTGTTCTTCGATCCCATTTTTATGTATCTCGATATCACACATCTTCACCTCTGCCGGCAAAAGTCAACATGAGTTTATTAAGTGACCATGATCTAATGTATTTTTATAAGAAGAAAAACATAAAAAAATTTAATGGAACTGTATATATTTTAAATACGACATGCGCAAGTTGACTGAACACTATTAAGAAAAACCTTGCTGCCAACTACAGATTATTCATCTGTGTTGCTCCAGAAGATGCACGGTGACGTTGGTGATACTGCTGGTCGTAGTTTCGTTGTCACGTGTTTTTAGACTCCCCCTGTGTGGGTGTTTTAGTCGATTCCTGAGTGAATCTGACTGTGTCTTGTGTTTTTTTCAGACTTGTTTGCTAGGTGTTTTGGGGTTTTCGCCCTGCGGTAGGCTGCTCTATGACGAGTGCCTATGATGGGTTTCCCAAAAAGGCTTTGAAATCGCACCCCTTTCTGTTTTTTCCTTTGTCGAACTTTGTATTTCCGTTATGTTGGTAATGGAAAGGGGTTTGCCCGGTTAAAAAAACTACAGATTATTCAGACGCAAGAGTAGAACATCTAGTGTTCACCTTCGATGGCAACACACCTTTGAGAATCTGATTACGTAGAGTAGAGTATACACAATAGGAAAATAATCACAATTATGTCTCCTATACACACACTAGTGGGGACAGGGCCTATAGCCCCGGCCCGTAAGGGGCTTTAGTCCCGGTTCACCAACCGGGATTAAAGGCCTAACCTTTTCGTCCCGGCCCTCTTACACGCCGGGACTAAAGGTGCTCCACGTGGGCGCCTCGTAGCGCCCCAGGGGCAGGCCCTTTAGTCCCGGTTCGTTACACGGTCCGGGACTAAAGATTTTCAGATTTTGCTGGCTTTTGGTTTTTTTTTTGAATGAAATTATTTTTGGGTTTTAGGGTTTATGTGTTCAGGAGATTAACGTGATGCCTCGTTTGGTGTTCGGGAATTAGTTTTCATATAATTTAAAATAGAAATAATTATGCATATATATATATAAGATTAACTTATCTTACAAGCGATCATATATATACAATTATATGGAGATCTGAATTATCGGGACTAGAGCCCGTCTATTCGATTACATGGACGAACATCAGTAATGGCCCTTAGCTACACTAAATCGTCATTTGTCTTCTATAGCTTCCGTCCTCACAAATCCCGCAAGCTCCTCTGCAACAGCAATCGCGCGTTGCTCTGGTAGGACCTTCGTCCTCATGGCCGTGTGCTATATAAGAAGAGGAGATGAATATGAATATCAATCATGATAACAAAGAATGACGGGTAAAAATAGAGGTGTGAATGTTCATTGCTTACGTCGAATCTGTGATCCTTGAACTCAGAGGTAAACGTGTGAATGGTCTCGCAAACATAGTATCCGCATAGATGCGTTCCCCGTGGCTGCTGGTCGCACTTTACGAGAATAGAATATATATAATCAAAATAATAATCTAGCATCATAAATGTATTGAAAATTAATAGAAGTATATCATACTACTACTTACCTGAGCCGCTCTAAAGGTCAGCTTCTCAGGAAAGTTACCGGGAGTCACGCACTTGAACCGATTCCAAACCCTCCCCGACAAGGATAATGATTTTCTGAGTTTTTCATTAATTGATATATCAGAAAATCATCGAAAGAGACCGATAGAGCGCAAGAATGATTAAAATTACCCTTGGAGCATGTCCTGCAGGCTTTGGAACTGTTCCAAGGGTCTCGATAATGGGTCGAAGGCATCAACTCTTCCCTTATCAATTTGAATGTCCAACAGAATCCGATGAAAGCTGCACATGTATATATATATATTTGTCAGTAACTTATCAGTTACACTTACAAGTGAATGGACACAACAGAGTAAAGACCCTCACCTGAAGTTGTATGGAAACAGTATGTGGTCACAAAAATTTTGATCTCTTAGAAACCTTAGAAGGTTTTTCTCTGTCTCCTTGGGATAATTAGTTAGCGTCGCTATATGTATTTTATCTCGATCAATAAACCCAATATTTAGGATGCTCTTACTTTTACACTCCAGAATCTTCATTCTGCATAATAGAGTACAAGTTATATATAGACAATAAATTGAAATAACAAAACAAGTTATATGTAGACAACGAATTGAAAAACTTACAGACAATAGCAACTCATAAGCGATTTGTCGAGGCCGTCGCCATTGTACATCTGGAAGAGTTCATCAAAGTCGATATAGATTTCTTCGGAGCGGCCGTAGTACTCCTGTGGGACACTCAGCACGATCATCGTTCTCCCATTCTTTGATTCACTTAAGTACCATTTATGCAAGTAACGCATATTTGTTGGGAGATCATCTTTGCTGACCAAAGGCTCTCCCATGACAAATTGTGGCTTAGGGGCTACCACAGCCTTGGGTATCCTGTCGTCTTGGTAAGCCAGCAAATCTTCAACCGAGATACCACATTCATCCGCCAACTCCTTTGCTTTTTCAAAAGCTTGCCCCTGCATCGGAGGGGGAACATTCTCGGTTAACACCTTGAGGGGTGGGATCGACTGTTTGGCCTGTTGTTCAAGCTGAGGAACGTCTGATTTTTTCTTGCTTGTAGTTGAACTTGATTTGCACGTGACCTGCTCTTTTTCACTTCCTTCTCCAATGTGCGTGTATAGTCATCAGGCTTATAGTGTAAGTCATACTGTGATGGAGTGGTTATTAAGTCTTTTGCCCATGCTACGTTCTTCTCGGTGTATTTCGGGCGGGGCTCGGGTTCCTTCCTTTTCATCTGCGCATCATGTTGTTCCTTTGCTATCCTGGCGTTCTCCTCGGGGGTACGATCATAAGGTCTGATAGGAAGATTAGCATGAGGTACCTTTGGGAGGGGCGACAGATTGCGCTTTGGGGAGCTCCGTCCCTTAGAAATCATCGACGAAGCGTTCTTGCTGGCACGCTTCCGCTTAGTATCATGTGCGGGCGGCGGCGGAGACGGACGACCCAAGTCCGGCGGCGGTGATCGAGATGGACTCGTGTTGTGCTGGACGACGTCATGTGGAGGGCTTGGAGGTAATGGAGGTGTAGGTGACCTGCACGACTCGGAGGCGGTGTTGTCCTTGGGGCCGAGCCTGGAAGCTTGATGTAGTTCTTGTCCCATAGGATGACTCCACCCAGTACTTCTCCGAGTGTCCTCTCATCTTCGGGTCCAGCTATGTCGAGCTCCATATCATTAAACCCCGTCATGATTTCATCCACCCCGACTTTAGCAAAGCCAGCTGGAATCTCACGGCCATGCCAGCGTGCATCAGGGCCAGAAGGTAAAGCTTGTCCGACGGCCACCTTCATGGATATGTTCTTGAATTTCTGATGGAGTTCACATGATGTTGACTCCTTGATTCCATCCACGGGGTAGCCGGGACCGCCCTTTATCATTCTTCGTTCATCGTCAGGCGGGGGCCTCAGATTCAGCCACACTCCTTTTCCGCTTAGATGGGGCGCCGATAATATCAACTGCAGGATCTTCCTGACGCGGTACTCCTCTAAGCTCATCAATCTGCTTCTGTTGCTTGTTAATCCTGGCAAGCAACTGGTTGAACTTGTCATTCTCCTCATCCTGTTGCCGCTTCTTTGCTCTCTCTCGGCTTCTGTAAGTGTCTTTGTCTCTGGCAAACCCAAGCCACCACGGGTAAGAAGGACTGAAGCCTCGCGTTCGTCCTCCATGTTCGTCATTGCCGAGGACCAGTGTGAGCAAATCTTTATCTCTATCTGCAGTGAACTTTCTTTGTCCCTCCTTAATTTCTTTCACTATCCTTTTCCAATTCTCCCTGGGTATCCTAAGATTGTCATTGCAGATGAGGTCCACTGTTGTTTCTGTTGGGATTATGCCCTAGAGGCAATAATAAAAGTATAGTTATTATTATAATTCCTGTATCAAGATAATAGTTTATTATCCATGCTATAATTGTATTGAATGAAGACTCATTTACATGTGTGGATACATAGACAAAAACACCGTCCCTAGCATGCCTCTAGTTGGCTAGCCAGTTGATCAATGATAGTCAGTGTCTTCTGATTATGAACAAGGTGTTGTTGCTTGATAACTGGATCACGTCATTGGGAGAATCACGTGATGGACTAGACCCAAACTAATAGAGGTAGCATGTTGATCGTGTCATTTTATTGCTACTGTTTTCTGCGTGTCAAGTATTTATTTCTATGACCATGAGATCATATAACTCACTGACACCGGAGGAATGCTTTGTGTGTATCAAACGTCGCAACGTAACTGGGTGACTATAAAGATGCTCTACAGGTATCTCCGAAGGTGTTAGTTGAGTTAGTATGGATCAAAACTGGGATTTGTCACTCCGTGTGACGGAGAGGTATCTCGGGGCCCACTCGGTAATACAACATCACACACAAGCCTTGCAAGCAATGTAACTTAGTGTAAGTTGCGGGATCTTGTATTACGGAACGAGTAAAGAGACTTGCCGGTAAAACGAGATTGAAATAGGTATGCGGATACTGACGATCGAATCTCGGGCAAGTAACATACCGAAGGACAAAGGGAATGACATACGGGATTATACGAATCCTTGGCACTGAGGTTCAAACGATAAGATCTTCGTAGAATATGTAGGATCCAATATGGGCATCCAGGTCCCGCTATTGGATATTGACCGAGGAGTCTCTCGGGTCATGTCTACATAGTTCTCGAACCCGCAGGGTCTGCACACTTAAGGTTCGACGTTGTTTTATGCGTATTTGAGTTATATGGTTGGTTACCGAATGTTGTTCGGAGTCCCGGATGAGATCACAGACGTCACGAGGGTTTCCGGAATGGTCCGGAAACGAAGATTGATATATAGGATGACCTCATTTGATTACCGGAAGGTTTTCGGAGTTACCGGGAATGTACCGGGAATGACGAATGGGTTCCGGGGGTTCACCGGAGGGGGGCAACCCACTCCGGGGAAGCCCATAGGTATTTGGGGGGGTCACACCAGCCCTTAGTGGGCTGGTGGGACAGCCCACCAAATCCTATGCGCCAAAGAAGAAAAATCAAAGAAAGAAAAAAAAAGGAGGGGAAGTGGGAAGGGGGAAGGACTCCCTCCCACCAAACCAAGTAGGACTCGGTTTGGGGGGGGAGAGTCCTCCCCCCTGGCTCGGCCGAACCCCTTGGGGTCCCTTGGACCCCAAGGCAAGGTCTCCCTCCCTCCTCCTATATATATGGGGCTTTTAGGGCAGATTTGAGACGACTTTCTCACGGCTGCCCGACCACATACCTCCATAGTTTTTCCTCTAGATCGCGTTTCTGCGGAGCTCGGGCGGAGCCCTGCTGAGACAAGATCATCACCAACCTCCGGAGCGCCGTCACGCTGCCGGAGAACTCTTCTACCTCTCCGTCTCTCTTGCTGGATCAAGAAGGCCGAGATCATCGTCGAGCTGTACGTGTGCTGAACGCGGAGGTGCCGTCCGTTCGGTACTAGATCGTGGGACTGATCGCGGGATTGTTCGCGGGGCGGATCGAGGGACGTGAGGACGTTCCACTACATCAACCGCGATCTCACATCGCTTCTGCTGTACGATCTACAAGGGTACGTAGATCACTCATCCCCTCTCGTAGATGGACATCACCATGATAGGTCTTCGTGCGCGTAGGAAAATTTTTGTTTCCCATGCGACGTTCCCCAACAGTGGCATCATGATCTAGGTTCATGCGTAGATGTCTTCTCGAGTAGAACACAAAAGGTTTTGTGGGCGGTGATGTGCATTTTGCTCCCTCCTTAGTCTTTTCTTGATTCCGCGGTATTGTTCGATCGAAGCGGCTTGGACCGACATTACTCGTACGCTTACGAGAGACTGGTTTCATCGTTACGAGTAACCCCCTTTGCTCAAAGATGACTGGCAAGTGACGGTTTCTCCAACTTTAGTTGAATCGGATTTGACCGAGGAGGTCCTTGGATGAGGTTAAATAGCAACTCATATATCTCCGTTGTGGTGTTTGCGTAAGTAAGATGCGATCCTACTAGATACCCTTGGTCACCACGTAAAACATGCAACAACAAAATTAGAGGACGTCTAACTTGTTTTTGCAGGGTATGATTGTGATGTGATATGGCCAATGATTTGATGTGATATATTGGATGTATGAGATGATCATGTTGTAATAGAAATATCGACTTGCACGTCGATGGTACGGCAACCGGCAGGAGCCATAGGGTTGTCTTTATACTAACATATGTGCTTGCAGATGCGTTTACTATTTTGCTAGGATGTAGCTTTAGTAGTGATAGCATAAGTAGCACGACAACCCCGATGGCGACACGTTGATGGAGATCATGATGATGGAGATCATGGTGTGGCGCCGGTGACAAGAAGATCGTGCCGGTGCTTTGGTGATGGAGATCAAGAAGCACGTGATGATGGCCATATCATGTCACTTATGAATTGCATGTGATGTTAATCCTTTTATGCACCTTATTTTGCTTAGAACGACGGTAGCATTATGAGGTGATCTCTCACTAAAATTTCAAGACGAAATTGTGTTCTCCCCGACTGTGCACCGTTGCTACAGTTCGTCGTTTCGAGACACCACGTGATGATCGGGTGTGATAGACTAAACGTTCACATACAACGGGTGCAAAACAGTTGCGCACGCGGAACACTCGGGTTAAGCTTGACGAGCCTAGCATGTGCAGACATGGCCTCGGAACACATGAGACCGAAAGGTCGATCATGAATCATATAGTTGATATGATTAACATAGGGATGCTTACCACTGAAACTACTCTCGACTCACGTGATGATCGGACTTGGGATAGCGTAAGTGGATCATGAACCACTCAAATGACTAGAGAGATGTACTTTTTGAGTGGGAGTTTAGCATATAATTTGATTAAGTTGAACTCTAATTATCTTGAACATAGTCTAGAGTCCACTTTGAATATATTTGTGTTGTAGATCATGGCTCACGCAAGTGTCATCCTCAATTTTAATACGTTCCTAGAGAAAGCTAAGTTGAAAGATGATCGAAGCAACTTTGTAGACTGGGCTCGTAATCTTAGGCTAATCTTACAAGCTGGAAAGAAGGATTATGTCCTTAATGCTGCGCTAGGAGATGAACCACCCGCTACGGCTGATCAGGATGTTAAGAACGCTTGGCTAGCACGTAAGGAGGACTACTCAATAGTTCAATGTGCAGTCTTGTATGGCTTAGAGCCGGGACTTCAACGTCGCTTTGAGCGTCATGGAGCATTTGAGATGTTCCAGGAGTTGAAGTTTATCTTTCAGAAGAACGCCCGGATCGAGAGGTATGAGACCTCCGATAAATTCTATGCTTGCAAGATGGAGGAAAGCTCGTCTGTCAGTGAACATGTGCTCAAGATGTCTGGGTACTCAAACCGTCTAGCTGAACTAGGGATTGAACTCCCGCAAGAAGATATCACTGACAGAATCCTCCAATCACTGCCGCCAAGCTATAAAGGCTTTGTGTTGAACTACAACATGCAAGGGATGAACAAGTCTCCCGGCGAGTTGTTTGCGATGCTGAAAGTCGCAGAGTCTGAACTCCGTAAAGAACATCAAGTGTTGATGATGAGCAAGACCACTAGTTTCAAGAGAAACGGCAAAGGCAAGAAGGGCAATTCGAAGAAGAGCGGCAAGCCTGTTGCCAATCCGCCGAAGAAACCCAAGGCTGGACCTAAGCCTGAAACAGAGTGCTTCTATTGCAAGGGTATGGGTCACTGGAAAGCGCAATTGCCCCAAGTATCTGGCAGATAAGAAGGCGGGCAAAGAAAAATCAGGTATATTTGATATACATGTTATTGATGTGTACTTAACCGGCTCTCGTAGTAGTGCCTGGGTATTCGATACCGGTTCTGTTGCTCACATTTGCAACTCGAAACAGGAACTGCGGAATAGACGGAGGCTGGCGAAAGACGAAGTGACGATGCGCGTAGGAAACGGTTCCAAGGTTGATGCAATCGCCGTCGGCACCGTGTCACTTCAACTACCATCGGGATTAGTGATGAATTTAAATCATTGTTATTTAGTGCCTGCGTTGAGCATGAACATTATATCCGGATCTTGTTTATTGCGAGACGGTTACTCTTTTAAGTCTGAGAATAATGGTTGTTCGATTTCTATGAGTAACATCTTTTATGATCATGCACCGAATGTGAGAGGATTGTTCATATTGAATCTCGATAGAGATACGCATATACATAACATTGAGACCAAAAGAGTAAGAGTAAACAATGATAGCGCCATATTTTTGTGGCACTGCCGCTTGGGTCATATTGGTGTAAAGCGCATGAAGAAACTCCATGCTGATGGACTTTTGGAGTCACTTGACTTTGATTCACTTGACACTTGCGAACCATGCCTCATGGGCAAGATGACTAAAACTCCGTTCTCCGGAACAATGGAGCGTGCAAGTGACTTATTGGAAATCATACATACCGATGTGTGTGGTCCGATGAGCGTGGAGGCACGCGGCGGATATCGTTATTTTCTCACCTTCACTGACGATTTGAGTAGATATGGTTATGTCTACTTAATGAAGCACAAGTCTGAAACATTTGAAAAGTTCAAGCAATTTCAGAGTGAAGTAGAAAATCATCGTAACAAGAAGATCAAGTTCCTGCGGTCTGATCGTGGGGGTGAATATCTGAGTTTCGAGTTTGGTACTCACTTAAAACAATGTGGAATTGTTTCGCAGTTAACACCGCCTGGAACACCACAGCGTAATGGTGTGTCCGAACGTCGTAATCGTACTTTATTAGAAATGGTGCGATCTATGATGTCTCTTACTGATTTGCCGTTATCGTTTTGGGGTTATGCATTAGAAACAGATGCATTCACTTTAAATAGGGCACCATCGAAATCCGTTGAGACGACACCATACGAACTGTGGTGTGGCAAAAGGCCAAAGTTATCGTTTCTTAAAGTTTGGGGATGTGATGCTTATGTCAAAAAGCTTCAGCCTGAAAAGCTGGAACCCAAAGCGGAAAAGTGCGTCTTCATAGGCTACCCAAAAGAGACAGTTGGGTACACCTTCTATCTCAAATCCGAGGGCAAAGTGTTTGTTGCTAAGAACGGAACTTTTCTCGAGAAGGAGTTTCTCTCGAGAGAATTGAGTGGGAGGAAGATAGAACTTGACGAGGTTGTCGAACCTCTCATCCCTCTGGATGGTGGCGCAGGGCAAGGGGAAACCCCTGTGATTGCGACGCCAGTTGAGGAGGAAGTTAATGATGATGATCATGAAACTCCAGTTCAAGTTTCTGTTGAACCACGCAGGTCGACGAGATCACGCGCTGCTCCAGAGTGGTACGGTAATCCCGTCTTGACAATCATGTTGTTAGACAACAATGAACCTGCAAATTATGAAGAAGCAATGGTGGGCCCAGATTCCAACAAATGGCTAGAAGCCATGAAATCCGAGATAGGATCCATGTATGAGAACAAGGTGTGGACTTTGGAGATACTACCTGAGGGCCACAAGGCTATTCAGAACAAATGGATCTTTAAGAAGAAGACGGACGCTGACGGTAATGTGACCGTTTATAAAGCACGACTTGTGGCAAAGGGTTTTTCACAAGTTCCAGGAATTGACTACGATGAGACTTTCTCTCCCGTAGCGATGCTTAAGTCCGTCAGAATCATGTTAGCAATAGCTGCATTTTTCGATTATGAAATCTGGCAGATGGATGTCAAAACGGCGTTCCTTAACGGTTTCCTTAAGGAAGAGTTGTATATGATGCAACCCGAAGGTTTTGTCGATCCTAAAAATGCTGACAAAGTGTGCAAGCTCTAGCGATCCATTTATGGACTGGTGCAAGCATCTCGGAGTTGGAACAAGCGCTTTGATGAGGTGATCAAGGCATTTGGGTTTATACAAGTGGTTGGAGAATCTTGTATTTTCAAGAAAGTGAGTGGGAGCTCTGTGGCGTTTCTAATATTATATGTGGATGACATATTACTGATTGGAAACAACGTAGAGCTTTTGGAGAGCATAAAAGGTTATTTGAATAAAAGTTTCTCTATGAAGGACCTAGGAGAAGCTGCTTACATTCTAGGCATTAAGATCTATCGAGATAGATCAAGACGCCTGATAGGGCTTTCACAAAGCACATACCTTGATAAAGTTTTGAAGAGGTTCAAAATGGAACAGTCCAAGAAAGGGTTCTTGCCAGTGTTACAAGGTACGAGATTGAGTAAGACTCAGTGCCCAGCAACTGATGAAGATAGAGAGCATATGCGCTCCGTCCCCTATGCTTCAGCCATAGGCTCTATCATGTATGCAATGCTGTGCACTAGACCGGATGTCAGCCTGGCCATAAGTATGGCAGGCAGGTTCCAGAGTAATCCAGGAGTGGATCACTGGACGGCGGTCAAGAATATCCTGAAGTACCTGAAAAGGACTAAGGAGATGTTTCTCGTGTATGGAGGTGACGAAGAGCTCGCCGTAAAAGGTTACGTTGATGCAAGCTTTGACACAGATCCGGACGACTCTAAGTCGCAAACCGGATACGTATTTATTCTTAATGGGGGTGTAGTAAGCTGGTGCAGTTCCAAGCAAAGCGTCGTAGCAGATTCTACATGTGAAGCGGAGTACATGGCTGCCTCGGAGGCGGCTAAGGAGGGTGTCTGGATGAAGCAGTTCATGACGGATCTTGGAGTGGTGCCAAGTGCACTGGATCCAATAACCTTGTTCTGTGACAACACTGGTGCCATTGCCTTAGCAAAGGAACCAAGGTTTCACAAGAAGACCAGACACATCAAACGACGCTTCAACCTCATCCGCGACTACGTCGAGGAGGAGGACGTAAATATATGCAAAGTGCACACGGATCTGAATGTAGCAGACCCGCTGACTAAACCTCTTCCACGGCCAAAACATGATCGACACCAGAACTGTATGGGTGTTAGATTTATTACAATGTAATTCACATGGTGATGTGAGGGCTAGATTATTGACTCTAGTGCAAGTGGGAGACTGTTGGGATTATGCCCTAGAGGCAATAATAAAAGTATAGTTATTATTATAATTCCTGTATCAAGATAATAGTTTATTATCCATGCTATAATTGTATTGAATGAAGACTCATTTACATGTGTGGATACATAGACAAAAACACCGTCCCTAGCATGCCTCTAGTTGGCTAGCCAGTTGATCAATGATAGTCAGTGTCTTCTGATTATGAACAAGGTGTTGTTGCTTGATAACTGGATCACGTCATTGGGAGAATCACGTGATGGACTAGACCCAAACTAATAGACGTAGCATGTTGATCGTGTCATTTTATTGCTACTGTTTTCTGCATGTCAAGTATTTATTTATATGACCATGAGATCATAAAACTCACTGACACCGGAGGAATGCTTTGTGTGTATCAAACGTCGCAACGTAACTGGGTGACTATAAAGATGCTCTACAGGTATCTCCGAAGGTGTTAGTTGAGTTAGTATGGATCAAAACTGGGATTTGTCACTCCGTGTGACGGAGAGGTATCTCGGGGCCCACTCGGTAATACAACATCACACACAAGCCTTGCAAGCAATGTAACTTAGTGTAAGTTGCGGGATCTTGTATTACGGAACGAGTAAAGAGACTTGCCGGTAAAACGAGATTGAAATAGGTATGCGGATACTGACGATCGAATCTCGGGCAAGTAACATACCGAAGGACAAAGGGAATGACATACGGGATTATACGAATCCTTGGCACTGAGGTTCAAACGATAAGATCTTCGTAGAATATGTAGGATCCAATATGGGCATCCAGGTCCCGCTATTGGATATTGACCGAGGAGTCTCTCGGGTCATGTCTACATAGTTCTCGAACCCGCAGGGTCTGCACACTTAAGGTTCGACGTTGTTTTATGCGTATTTGAGTTATATGGTTGGTTACCGAATGTTGTTCGGAGTCCCGGATGAGATCACGGACGTCACGAGGGTTTCCGGAATGGTCCGGAAACGAAGATTGATATATAGGATGACCTCATTTGATTACCGGAAGGTTTTCGGAGTTACCGGGAATGTACCGGGAATGACGAATGGGTTCCGGGGGTTCACCGGAGGGGGGCAACCCACTCCGGGGAAGCCCATAGGTATTTGGGGGGGTCACACCAGCCCTTAGTGGGCTGGTGGGACAGCCCACCAAATCCTATGCGCCAAAGAAGAAAAATCAAAGAAAGAAAAAAAAAGGAGGGGAAGTGGGAAGGGGGAAGGACTCCCTCCCACCAAACCAAGTAGGACTCGGTTTGGGGGGGGGGAGAGTCCTCCCCCCTTGCTCGGCCGAACACCTTGGGGTCCCTTGGACCCCAAGGCAAGGTCTCCCTCCCTCCTCCTATATATATGGGGCTTTTAGGACAGATTTGAGACGACTTTCTCACGGCTGCCCGACCACATACCTCCATAGTTTTTCCTCTAGATCGCGTTTCTGCGGAGCTCGGGCGGAGCCCTGCTGAGACAAGATCATCACCAACCTCCGGAGCGCCGTCACGCTGCCGGAGAACTCTTCTACCTCTCCGTCTCTCTTGCTGGATCAAGAAGGCCGAGATCATCGTCGAGCTGTACGTGTGCTGAACGCGGAGGTGCCGTCCGTTCGGTACTAGATCGTGGGACTGATCGCGGGATTGTTCGCGGGGCGGATCGAGGGACGTGAGGACGTTCCACTACATCAACCGCGATCTCACATCGCTTCTGCTGTACGATCTACAAGGGTACGTAGATCACTCATCCCCTCTCGTAGATGGACATCACCATGATAGGTCTTCGTGCGCGTAGGAAAATTTTTGTTTCCCATGTGACGTTCCCCAACAGTGGCATCATGAGCTAGGTTCATGCGTAGATGTCTTCTCGAGTAGAACACAAAAGGTTTTGTGGGCGGTGATGTGCGTTTTTCTGCCCTCCTTAGTCTTTTCTTGATTCCGCGGTATTGTTGGATCGAAGCGGCTTGGACCGACATTACTCGTACGCTTACGAGAGACTGGTTTCATCGTTACGAGTAACCCCCTTTGCTCAAAGATGACTGGCAAGTGACGATTTCTCCAACTTTAGTTGAATCGGATTTGACCGAGGAGGTCCTTGGATGAGGTTAAATAGCAACTCATATATCTCCGTTGTGGTGTTTGCGTAAGTAAGATGCGATCCTACTAGATACCCTTGGTCACCACGTAAAACATGCAACAACAAAATTAGAGGACGTCTAACTTTTTTTTGCAGGGTATGATTGTGATGTGATATGGCCAATGATTTGATGTGATATATTGGATGTATGAGATGATCATGTTGTAATAGAAATATCGACTTGCACGTCGATGGTACGGCAACCGGCAGGAGCCATAGGGTTGTCTTTATACTAACATATGTGCTTGCAGATGCGTTTACTATTTTGCTAGGATGTAGCTTTAGTAGTGATAGCATAAGTAGCACGACAACCCCGATGGCGACACGTTGATGGAGATCATGATGATGGAGATCATGGTGTGGCGCCGGTGACAAGAAGATCGTGCCGGTGCTTTGGTGATGGAGATCAAGAAGCACGTGATGATGGCCATATCATGTCACTTATGAATTGCATGTGATGTTAATCCTTTTATGCACCTTATTTTGCTTAGAACGACGGTAGCATTATGAGGTGATCTCTCACTAAAATTTCAAGACGAAATTGTGTTCTCCCCGACTGTGCACCGTTGCTACAGTTCGTCGTTTCGAGACACCACGTGATGATCGGGTGTGATAGACTCAACGTTCACATACAACGGGTGCAAAACAGTTGCGCACGCAGAACACTCGGGTTAAGCTTGACGAGCCTAGCATGTGCAGACATGGCCTCGGAACACATGAGACCGAAAGGTCGATCATGAATCATATAGTTGATATGATTAACATAGGGATGCTTACCACTGAAACTACTCTCGACTCACGTGATGATCGGACTTGGGATAGCGTAAGTGGATCATGAACCACTCAAATGACTAGAGAGATGTACTTTTTGAGTGGGAGTTTAGCATATAATTTGATTAAGTTGAACTCTAATTATCTTGAACATAGTCTAAAGTCCACTTTGAATATATTTGTGTTGTAGATCATGGCTCACGCAAGTGTCATCCTCAATTTTAATACGTTCCTAGAGAAAGCTAAGTTGAAAGATGATGGAAGCAACTTTGTAGACTGGGCTCGTAATCTTAGGCTAATCTTACAAGCTGGAAAGAAGGATTATGTCCTTAATGCTGCGCTAGGAGATGAACCACCCGCTACGGCTGATCAGGATGTTAAGAACGCTTGGCTAGCACGTAAGGAGGACTACTCAATAGTTCAATGTGCAGTCTTGTATGGCTTAGAGCCGGGACTTCAACGTCGCTTTGAGCGTCATGGAGCATTTGAGATGTTCCAGGAGTTGAAGTTTATCTTTCAGAAGAACGCCCGGATCGAGAGGTATGAGACCTCCGATAAATTCTATGCTTGCAAGATGGAGGAAAGCTCGTCTGTCAGTGAACATGTGCTCAAGATGTCTGGGTACTCAAACCGTCTAGCTGAACTAGGGATTGAACTCCCGCAAGAAGATATCACTGACAGAATCCTCCAATCACTGCCGCCAAGCTATAAAGGCTTTGTGTTGAACTACAACATGCAAGGGATGAACAAGTCTCCCGGCGAGTTGTTTGCGATGCTGAAAGTCGCAGAGTCTGAACTCCGTAAAGAACATCAAGTGTTGATGATGAGCAAGACCACTAGTTTCAAGAGAAACGGCAAAGGCAAGAAGGGCAATTCGAAGAAGAGCGGCAAGCCTGTTGCCAATCCGCCGAAGAAACCCAAGGCTGGACCTAAGCCTGAAACAGAGTGCTTCTATTGCAAGGGTATGGGTCACTGGAAAGCGCAATTGCCCCAAGTATCTGGCAGATAAGAAGGCGGGCAAAGAAAAATCAGGTATATTTGATATACATGTTATTGATGTGTACTTAACCGGCTCTCGTAGTAGTGCCTGGGTATTCGATACCGGTTCTGTTGCTCACATTTGCAACTCGAAACAGGAACTGCGGAATAGACGGAGGCTGGCGAAAGACGAAGTGACGATGCGCGTAGGAAACGGTTCCAAGGTTGATGCAATCGCCGTCGGCACCGTGTCACTTCAACTACCATCGGGATTAGTGATGAATTTAAATCATTGTTATTTAGTGCCTGCGTTGAGCATGAACATTATATCCGGATCTTGTTTATTGCGAGACGGTTACTCTTTTAAGTCTGAGAATAATGGTTGTTCGATTTCTATGAGTAACATCTTTTATGATCATGCACCGAATGTGAGAGGATTGTTCATATTGAATCTCGATAGAGATACGCATATACATAACATTGAGACCAAAAGAGTAAGAGTAAACAATGATAGCGCCATATTTTTGTGGCACTGCCGCTTGGGTCATATTGGTGTAAAGCGCATGAAGAAACTCCATGCTGATGGACTTTTGGAGTCACTTGACTTTGATTCACTTGACACTTGCGAACCATGCCTCATGGGCAAGATGACTAAAACTCCGTTCTCCGGAACAATGGAGCGTGCAAGTGACTTATTGGAAATCATACATACCGATGTGTGTGGTCCGATGAGCGTGGAGGCACGCGGCGGATATCGTTATTTTCTCACCTTCACTGACGATTTGAGTAGATATGGTTATGTCTACTTAATGAAGCACAAGTCTGAAACATTTGAAAAGTTCAAGCAATTTCAGAGTGAAGTAGAAAATCATCGTAACAAGAAGATCAAGTTCCTGCGGTCTGATCGTGGGGGTGAATATCTGAGTTTCGAGTTTGGTACTCACTTAAAACAATGTGGAATTGTTTCGCAGTTAACACCGCCTGGAACACCACAGCGTAATGGTGTGTCCGAACGTCGTAATCGTACTTTATTAGAAATGGTGCGATCTATGATGTCTCTTACTGATTTGCCGTTATCGTTTTGGGGTTATGCATTAGAAACAGCTGCATTCACTTTAAATAGGGCACCATCGAAATCCGTTGAGACGACACCATACGAACTGTGGTGTGGAAAAAGGCCAAAGTTATCGTTTCTTAAAGTTTGGGGATGTGATGCTTATGTCAAAAAGCTTCAGCCTGAAAAGCTGGAACCCAAAGCGGAAAAGTGCGTCTTCATAGGCTACCCAAAAGAGACAGTTGGGTACACCTTCTATCTCAAATCCGAGGGCAAAGTGTTTGTTGCTAAGAACGGAACTTTTCTTGAGAAGTAGTTTCTCTCGAGAGAATTGAGTGGGAGGAAGATAGAACTTGACGAGGTTGTCGAACCTCTCATCCCTCTGGATGGTGGCGCAGGGCAAGGGGAAACCCCTGTGATTGCGACGCCAGTTGAGGAGGAAGTTAATGATGATGATCATGAAACTCCAGTTCAAGTTTCTGTTGAACCACGCAGGTCGACGAGATCACGCGCTGCTCCAGAGTGGTACGGTAATCCCGTCTTGACAATCATGTTGTCAGACAACAATGAACCTGCAAATTATGAAGAAGCAATGGTGGGCCCAGATTCCAACAAATGGCTAGAAGCCATGAAATCCGAGATAGGATCCATGTATGAGAACAAGGTGTGGACTTTGGAGATACTACCTGAGGGCCGCAAGGCTATTCAGAACAAATGGATCTTTAAGAAGAAGACGGACGCTGACGGTAATTTGACCGTTTATAAAGCACGACTTGTGGCAAAGGGTTTTTCACAAGTTCCAGGAATTGACTACGATGAGACTTTCTCTCCCGTAGCGATGCTTAAGTCCGTCAGAATCATGTTAGCAATAGCTGCATTTTTCGATTATGAAATCTGGCAGATGGATGTCAAAACGGCGTTCCTTAACGGTTTCCTTAAGGAAGAGTTGTATATGATGCAACCCGAAGGTTTTGTCGATCCTAAAAATGCTGACAAAGTGTGCAAGCTCCAGCGATCCATTTATGGACTGGTGCAAGCATCTCGGAGTTGGAACAAGCGCTTTGATGAGGTGATCAAGGCATTTGGGTTTATACAAGTGGTTGGAGAATCTTGTATTTTCAAGAAAGTGAGTGGGAGCTCTGTGGCGTTTCTAATATTATATGTGGATGACATATTACTGATTGGAAACAACGTAGAGCTTTTGGAGAGCATAAAAGGTTATTTGAATAAAAGTTTCTCTATGAAGGACCTAGGAGAAGCTGCTTACATTCTAGGCATTAAGATCTATCGAGATAGATCAAGACGCCTGATAGGGCTTTCACAAAGCACATACCTTGATAAAGTTTTGAAGAGGTTCAAAATGGAACAGTCCAAGAAAGGGTTCTTGCCAGTGTTACAAGGTACGAGATTGAGTAAGACTCAGTGCCCAGCAACTGATGAAGATAGAGAGCATATGCGCTCCGTCCCCTATGCTTCAGCCATAGGCTCTATCATGTATGCAATGCTGTGCACTAGACCGGATGTCAGCCTGGCCATAAGTATGGCAGGCAGGTTCCAGAGTAATCCAGGAGTGGATCACTGGACGGCGGTCAAGAATATCCTGAAGTACCTGAAAAGGACTAAGGAGATGTTTCTCGTGTATGGAGGTGACGAAGAGCTCGCCGTAAAAGGTTACGTTGATGCAAGCTTTGACACAGATCCGGACGACTCTAAGTCGCAAACCGGATACGTATTTATTCTTAATGGGGGTGTAGTAAGCTGGTGCAGTTCCAAGCAAAGCGTCGTAGCAGATTCTACATGTGAAGCGGAGTACATGGCTGCCTCGGAGGCGGCTAAGGAGGGTGTCTGGATGAAGCAGTTCATGACGGATCTTGGAGTGGTGCCAAGTGCACTGGATCCAATAACCTTGTTCTGTGACAACACTGGTGCCATTGCCTTAGCAAAGGAACCAAGGTTTCACAAGAAGACCAGACACATCAAACGACGCTTCAACCTCATCCACGACTACGTCGAGGAGGAGGACGTAAATATATGCAAAGTGCACACGGATCTGAATGTAGCAGACCTGCTGACTAAACCTCTTCCACGGCCAAAACATGATCGACACCAGAACTGTATGGGTGTTAGATTTATTACAATGTAATTCACATGGTGATGTGAGGGCTAGATTATTGACTCTAGTGCAAGTGGGAGACTGTTGGGATTATGCCCTAGAGGCAATAATAAAAGTATAGTTATTATTATAATTCCTGTATCAAGATAATAGTTTATTATCCATGCTATAATTGTATTGAATGAAGACTCATTTACATGTGTGGATACATAGACAAAAACACCGTCCCTAGCATGCCTCTAGTTGGCTAGCCAGTTGATCAATGATAGTCAGTGTCTTCTGATTATGAACAAGGTGTTGTTGCTTGATAACTGGATCACGTCATTGGGAGAATCACGTGATGGACTAGACCCAAACTAATAGACGTAGCATGTTGATCGTGTCATTTTATTGCTACTGTTTTCTGCATGTCAAGTATTTATTTATATGACCATGAGATCATAAAACTCACTGACACCGGAGGAATGCTTTGTGTGTATCAAACGTCGCAACGTAACTGGGTGACTATAAAGATGCTCTACAGGTATCTCCGAAGGTGTTAGTTGAGTTAGTATGGATCAAAACTGGGATTTGTCACTCCGTGTGACGGAGAGGTATCTCGGGGCCCACTCGGTAATACAACATCACACACAAGCCTTGCAAGCAATGTAACTTAGTGTAAGTTGCGGGATCTTGTATTACGGAACGAGTAAAGAGACTTGCCGGTAAAACGAGATTGAAATAGGTATGCGGATACTGACGATCGAATCTCGGGCAAGTAACATACCGAAGGACAAAGGGAATGACATACGGGATTATACGAATCCTTGGCACTGAGGTTCAAACGATAAGATCTTCGTAGAATATGTAGGATCCAATATGGGCATCCAGGTCCCGCTATTGGATATTGACCGAGGAGTCTCTCGGGTCATGTCTACATAGTTCTCGAACCCGCAGGGTCTGCACACTTAAGGTTCGACGTTGTTTTATGCGTATTTGAGTTATATGGTTGGTTACCGAATGTTGTTTGGAGTCCCGGATGAGATCACGGACGTCACGAGGGTTTCCGGAATGGTCCGGAAACGAAGATTGATATATAGGATGACCTCATTTGATTACCGGAAGGTTTTCGGAGTTACCGGGAATGTACCGGGAATGACGAATGGGTTCCGGGGGTTCACCGGAGGGGGGCAACCCACTCCGGGGAAGCCCATAGGTATTTGGGGGGGTCACACCAGCCCTTAGTGGGCTGGTGGGACAGCCCACCAAATCCTATGCGCCAAAGAAGAAAAATCAAAGAAAGAAAAAAAAAGGAGGGGAAGTGGGAAGGGGGAAGGACTCCCTCCCACCAAACCAAGTAGGACTCGGTTTGGGGGGGGAGAGTCCTCCCCCCTGGCTCGGCCGAACCCCTTGGGGTCCCTTGGACCCCAAGGCAAGGTCTCCCTCCCTCCTCCTATATATATGGGGCTTTTAGGGCAGATTTGAGACGACTTTCTCACGGCTGCCCGACCACATACCTCCATAGTTTTTCCTCTAGATCGCGTTTCTGCGGAGCTCGGGCGGAGCCCTGCTGAGACAAGATCATCACCAACCTCCGGAGCGCCGTCACGCTGCCGGAGAACTCTTCTACCTCTCCGTCTCTCTTGCTGGATCAAGAAGGCCGAGATCATCGTCGAGCTGTACGTGTGCTGAACGCGGAGGTGCCGTCCGTTCGGTACTAGATCGTGGGACTGATCGCGGGATTGTTCGCGGGGCGGATCGAGGGACGTGAGGACGTTCCACTACATCAACCGCGATCTCACATCGCTTCTGCTGTACGATCTACAAGGGTACGTAGATCACTCATCCCCTCTCGTAGATGGACATCACCATGATAGGTCTTCGTGCGCGTAGGAAAATTTTTGTTTCCCATGCGACGTTCCCCAACAGTTTCGTCGTACGACCCACCATGCGCAAGGAACCAATTTCTTGCTCTCAATTCCCACTCATCACGGAGTGGTTCAGGTACGACGCCTTTATCTATCAGATCTTGCTCTTTCTTATCCCACTTTGGGATGGCAGTCTCATAGCCCCCTGGCCCCAGCTTGTGGTGATATTTCTTCTTGTCGGCATTTATCTTGTTCTTTTCTGATAATGCCTGGGCATCTTCTGACTCCTTGTACTCTTGAAATGCCTTCCAGTGATTCGCCTGCTTGGCTAGATACCCCTCGAATACTGGCACTTTCTGCGTCTTCAGATAGTTTTTCCATAGCTTCTTCTTCCAGCTACGGAACAGTTCGGCCATCTTCTTCAGAGTCCACTGCTTGACTTTGGCCCTCAGTTTGTCTGCGGCGTCTTCATTCTCACATTCTGGCAGGTTGAAATGTGACATGAGATCATTCCAAAGATTATCTTTGTACCTTTCGGCGGCATAGTCACTATCGGCTGCCCCTTTGCGCGTGTTCCACCCCCGAACGCTGATCGGGACGTGATCCCTAACGAGAACTCCGCATTGCTTCTTGAATGTGTCAGCAGCATTCTTAGGAAGCTTGGGTTCGCCCGTAGGAAATATCACCTCAAATGTGTAATGCGTCCGTGCATCCAACTTTCTAGTCGGGCCTCGTTTCGTAGTTTTGCTCGATGTGGAGGCCTAAGAGGGAGAAACATTCGTCAAATGAATGTATATGTATACAATATAGAGCTATCTCCAATATTTTTCACATATTACAAGTGATTGTCGAACTTCATATGTATACCTCACCGGACTTCTCCTCTTCACCGGCTTCTCCATCAGTGGAGCTATCACCTTCTCCGTCATTGGACCTATCTCCTGCCCCATCGGCTTCATCTTCGTGTCGCTCGACCTCCATTCCAACGTCCTGGTTTAGATATGACGACGGAGATTCAGCTGGTTCAACGTCGGGGCCGTCTTTGATTATATCTTCCAGAAGTTCTTCCTCTTCGAGGTTCCTGATATGTGGATCCATAGTTCTGCAAAAAATGGATTCTCTTAACCTTTGTACCAAAAACCAAAGTAGGGGTACTTTTCCAATTTGAGACTCCTAGATTTCTGCATAGTATTCAAAGTAGGAGTGCTTTTCCAATTTGAGCATTCAATAAGCAAAACCAAATCGTAAAATAAAGTAGTATTCAAATTAGCATGCATTCAATTATAAGCTAATACATCATCACTTTTGTCCGTACATCGTCGAATATTATCACTAATACTCCTCGAATACTATCATACATATAGCATCACTAATACATCTAGAACCGTAGCGCCCGACGGGTATCGGCGCGGGCGGTGGACACCCAAAGAGAAGGAACCATCACAGGATCATAGCTCCAGTGAGATCCCCGAAGAACCTACCAGGTATGCTCGAACCTGCCCTCCAACGCAACCATGTAGCGACGGACGTGCTCATCCTCCTCGCTGACACAGTGACGTACCACCTCCGCGGAGTCCGGAAGCCTCGACACCCTCACTGGCCCACGCGACCGCCACCAAACAAGGGTCGGGTCAACGACGGGCTGGCTCCTCACCAACCTACGCCCCCCGGAAGGTAGCACCTCCCAATACCAGCCGGGCGGAGCCCAGTCCCGGACAGGGCCCCTCTGATCAAGCAGGTGTCCTCCGCCGAGTCGACGACGAGGATGCGGGATAGGCATCATAAAATGAACTAAAAAATAAACTAGTTCTATTAATTTTCTTGCTAAAAATAAAATATTAACACTTAAGCATATACAATAGCAAAATTAAACTATTAACACTTAAGCATATACAATAGCAAAATTAAGCAATAATCTAAGAAACACTATTAACACTTAAGCATATACACTATACAATATCAAAATTCCTCCTCTTCTTATTTTCATTTTTCTTCTCCTCCTCTTCTTTTCTTCTATTCTCCTCCTCTTCTTTTCTTCTTTTCTTATACACTATACACTATATACACTATAGCAAAATTCCTCCTCTCCTTATACACTATACACTATATACACTATACACTTAAGCATATACACTATACAATATACACTTTTTCTTCTTTTATTCTCCTCCTCTTCTTATTTTAATTTTTCCTATTCTTATTTTCTTATTTTTGTTCATATTTCTTCTTCTTGTAACCCTAACCTAATTCTAAATATTACTAACCCTAATAATCTAGCACAAACCTAATAACAACAGGAATTAAATGACAAAAAAATCTTTTTCTTTTTCTTCTTTTTTTCTCCTTTTTCTTTCTTTCTTCTATATATACTGGCCGGAGTGTTGGTGAGGAGGGGCGGGGGGCTTACCGGCCAGAGGTGTCGACGGCGCGTGGCGAGGAGGACGGCGCGACGGCGAGGAGGACAGCGCGGCGGCGAGGAGGACAGCGAGGAGGACGGCGCGGCGGCGAGGAGGACGGCGCGACGGCGAGGAGGACGTCGAGGAGGACAGCGCGGCGGCGAGGAGGACAGCCGACGGCGAGGAGGACAGCCGACGGCGAGGAGGACGGCAGGTGGCGGCGAGCAGGACGGCGGGCAGCCTGACGGCGTCGGTTAGTTCGTCGTTGTGCCGCGCCGGGCAGGAGAACGAGAGGAAGAAGAAGAGAAATGGACGAATTGGGTTGGAAATTTTCGAAGTCCCGCTTATATAGGTGGATCTATAGTCCCGGTGCGTGGCTCGGGCCGGGACTAAAGACCCCCTTTAGTCCCGGGTGGAGCCACGACCCGGGACTAAAGGCCTCTTTTCGGGTAGACCAGGAGGCGAGAAGCAGGGGGTCTTTAGTCCCGGGGCGTGGCTACAGCCGGGACTAAAGGGGGTCTTTAGTCCCAGGTCGTGGCTCCACCCGAGACTAAAGCCCCTCCTCGGCTGCACGATAAGTTTAGTCCCACCTCGCCAAGCGAGGGGGACAAACACTTGTTTATAAGCCCCGTCGCAGCTTGTCCATCGAGCTCCTCTCTAAAGCAGGCTTACGGGCCTAAACTTACTGAAAATTGAAACTGTATTCGAAATTGTGGAGAAAATTCAATCTGAATTCGAAGTGAATTCAGGTCGAATTTTGTCCATGATTTCTCATATAGTTTCAATTTTTTTCTATTTTCAAAATTAATTATTTTGACTATCCAAACTATTAACTTATTTTGTTATTTTTAATTAAAAACTATGTTTATTAAAAATTCTTTTTGCATATTTGAGAATTTGACAAAACTATGATAATGAAAAGTGTTTGAAATTGAATAAATAATTCAAAACTATTTTCTATTTTCATAATTAAAAATTTTGACTATCCAAACTATTATCTATTTTGTTATTTTCAATTAAAAACTATGTTTATTAAAAATTCTTTTTGCATATTTGAGAATTTGACAAAACTATGATAATGAAAAGTGTTTCAAATTGAATAAATAATGCAAAACTATTTTCTATTTTCATAATTAATAATTTTGACTATCCAAACTATTATCTATTTTGTTATTTTCAATTAAAAACTATGTTTATTAAAAATTCTTTTTCCATATTTGAGAATTTGACAAAACTATGATAATGAAAAGTGTTTCAAATTGAATAAATAATGCAAAACTATTTTTTATTTTTATAATTAATAATTTTGACTATCCAAAACATTATCTATTTTGTTATTTTCAATTAAAAACTATGTTTATTAAAAATTCTTTTTGCATATTTGAGAATTTGACAAAACTATGATAATGAAAAGTGTTTCAAATTGAATAAATAATGCAAAACTATTTTTTATTTTCATATTTAATAATTTTGACTATCCAAACTATTATATATTTTGTTATTTTGACTTCATTTGGTATATTTCGTGCATTTACTTATTTTTTTGAGCTAGTTGACCCTGAAATTGAAAAGCACTACAATTGAACTCTGAAAATGTTGAAAGTTGGCATGCTATCATCATTTCACCCACATAGCATGTGTTAAAAAGTTGAGAGGGCTACGACAAAAACTGGATGTAGTTCGTGTACAAAACTGACAATCTCTCTCGAAGTAGCAGGGTTTCGAACGAGAACTCATCTCTTACAAAGGGATTTCATTTTTTTTAACTTATTTGAACTCCATAATTTTTGTGTGTTCAAAATGCACCATTCAAAGGCACATCACAAAATTTCAACAATTTCTGACTTCATTTGGTATATTTCGTGAATTTACTTTTTTTTGAGCTAGTTGACCCTGAAATTGAAAAGCACTACAAATGAACTCTGAAAATGTTGAAAGTTGGCATGTTATCATCATTTCACCCACATAGCATGTGTTAAAAAGTTGAGAGGGCTACGACAAAAACTGGATGCAGTTCGTGTACAAAACTGACAATCTCTCTCGAAGTAGCAGGGTTTCGAACGAGAACTCATCTCTTACAAAGGGATTTCATTTTTTTTAACTTATTTGAACTCCATACTTTTTGTGTGTTCAAAATGCACCATTCAAAGGCACATCACAAAGGGATTTCTTCTTCTCTCATATATGGTGGACACTAGCTCACCTGATTTTTCAACCGTCGATGATGGTCGCTACTCCTACTTCCCCTAGTGCATGACCAATATCTAGCACAAGGAGAAGAAGGAGAAGCGACCCCCACAACAAAAGTGGTTCCGCGGCACGCCACGTGGTTCCGCTGCACGCCACGTGGGACTAATGGTCTTTCATTTTTAAATGATTGTTTTAATCAAAAACAGATATGTTACAAAAGGGATTTCATTTTTTGAACTTATTTGAACTGAAGATTTTTTGTATATATATGTGGTCGAAATGCATGATACCATGAAGTTAGAAAGGGCTAAACCATTCAAAAGTAGCAAATGAAGTTAGAAAGGGCTAAACCATTCAAATTTGCAAACTATAATGGCACAAAAAGAAACTAGACATATATAAATTGGTCCAAGAAGTACATGATACTAGCCCAAACAGTACATAATAATAGCTACCATAGATATATATACAAGTGTTCGACGTTCAGAACACTGCTCGTCTGAATCATCTAAATCAGAATGTCCACGTTCCTCGAGGTGACGCTGGCCATAGTTGACGACTCGAATCTTGCGGTACAACTCGTATGAAACGTATGCATCTTTTGCTGCATACTCAATGTTGATATCATCAAGTGGGCCCTTCTCCCAAAGTTTGTGCTGATACTTTGGGAAACTGGTCTTCATATCACCATATGACTCGTCGATCAAGGCAACTGCCATATGAGCCATCGAAGTCCTGTCATGTCGAAGCATGAATATCGTTTGGAGATCAACGAGGCAACCAGCTGGTATCTCAATACCGAAGTTGTGCCTTTCAGCTTGTCGTTCCTTATGTCAACAGAAGAAAAAGTGATGCCGTTGCGAAGGAACTCCATGAGTTCTGGACAATGCTTGTCACTCCTGCAACAGAAACAAATTAAAATGGAACAAATGTTACATACTGCTGCAATAAGGAAACATGTTTCACTACAACTAAAGATAAACTTATCTTTAGGATTCAAATAGAACATATGCAATGGAACCTAGAGAGATCACTATAGCTATCCAATGGAACCTAGAGAGATCACTAGCTATATGTAATTTTCATGACTATGACATATCATATTGCTATCCAATGGAACCTAGAGAGATCACTAGCTATATTCAATTTTCATAACCTTGGATCAAAGAACACCGCATAAAATTGTATCACTACAACTATGATTTCAATGGAACATATTGAACCAATCAGATTTTTTAGATTATGGAACACTATTCCAATCAGATTGTGTTCCCTTCAACTAATCAAAATTGTTTCACTACAACTATTTGAAGCGAACCAACTATGATTCCAATGGAACATATTAAACACTAGTTCATTCTAATACGCTTTTTCAGATTATGGAACACTATTCCAATCAGATTGTGTTCCCCTTCAACTAATCAAAATTGTTTCACTACAACTATTTGAAGGGAACCAACTATGATTCCAATGGAACATATTAAACACTAGTTGATTCTAATACGATTTTTCAGATTATGGAACACTATTCCAATTAGATTGTGCTCCCCTTCAAGTAATCAAAATTGTTTCACTACAATTATTTGAAGGGAACCAACTATGATTCCAATGGAACATATTAAACACTAGTTGATTCTAATACGATTTTTCAGATTATGGAACACTATTCCAATTAGATTGTGCTCCCCTTCAACTAATCAAAATTGTTTCACTACAACTATTTGAAGGGAACCAACTATGATTGAAACAAATAAACTTACAATGTCATTATCTTGGATCAAAGAAAGCCTCAAAACTTACCTCGCCCATTGGAAGATCAAGACATGGCTTGCGCAGCATATTTGGATGACGGCAACACCGCGTTGATCGGCCGTGTACTCGAGATCAAGCCCGAAGAACTTCTCATGATCCACTGCGTGGTCAAACCATCATTCCTTCAACTGTTGAAGAAAAAACGGCACCTCCCTGCTCAGGTTCGTGTACACGACACGGAGCTTGGCCGTGCCATGTGCGAGCACCTCACGAAAGATAGTTGGCATGGTGGAAGAAGAGAAGGGAAGAAGAGAGGAGAAGAACAGAGGAGAAGAACAGAGAGGGCGACGTGAGAGAGAAGAAGAACAGAGAAATGGCGACTGTACGCTTCGGTTCGTGCTTTTCATCGCCCGAAACGACGCGGGATGCAAATCATTTGGGCCTTTAATCCCGGGTTGAGCCACCAACCGGGACTAAAGAGGTATACCAAACGGTTGCCACCACTACGACAGGACACGTGTTAGGCCTTTAGTCCCGGGTTGAGCCACCAACTGGGACTAAAGAGGTATACCAACGGTCGCCACCACTTCGGCAGGCCACGTTTTAGTCCTTTAGTCCCGGGTTGAGCCACCAACCGGGACTAAAGGGGGATACGAACGGTTGCCACCACCACTGCCCGCCGCGTAGCCCTTTAGTCCCGGTTTGGGACACGAACCGGGACTAAAGGCTCCTTACGGGCCGGGACTAAAGCCTCGAGGGAGGCATTGAGAATTGGGGCGACGTGGCCGGGCCTTTAGTCCCGGTCCAGAGGCAGGCCGGGACTAAATGGTCCAGGCCAAAGGCCCGTTTTCTACTAGTGACACCTGTGCATACACATCTATTCCTCCCAAATCACAGTGTCTTAATTTCAGAAACTAATGACCACTCCAAAAAGATATATGAATTATCAGAAAGTCGTCACCATACCGGCAATCAGATAGAAGGGAGAAATGAATTGGTCGTGCATCAGACCCTCACTGGAGAAAATAAAATACAAAAAATCAGTAGAGGTTTTATTGGGCGGTCAGTCACAAAGTGTAAGCGTAAGCTAAAAGAATACAAGAAAAGAGGAGGCAGAATTACTTCAATATTTACACTTCATACTGCCACTAATATCACCTCATTCTCAAATTTGTGCTACAGCAACATCAATTAACTGTTGCCATGTAAAAAATTGAGAAGAGAATCAAAACACCCTAGGTCTGATGCTTATACAAGTTTCAACTAAAAAATGATTGTACAAGTATGCAGGCTGAAAATATTTTAACAACTTACATAACAAAAATTGTGGGATTTCACATAAACTCATAATATATAGTAGCGAATACATCTGGAGCATCTGCCTAGATAACAAGATTGGAGGATTTCACATCAACTTACGGTAGTAGTATAGAATCAAATAATAATGTTTAGTTTGCAAAGCAGAGTCCGGTGAATAGTCACGAAGAGTACATTGCATAAATAAGTATAACTTGAAATGCGGAATTGCTAAAATAATCAAATTCAGCAAGCAAGGCAAGGGTACAAGTTAACTCACTGTATGTGCATGGATCATATTTACTTCTGCAAGGTTTTATGCAGATTACCCCCACTAACATGGTCAATACAATAGTCATCTATCCAATATTTCAGGGATGAAAGTTAAACAGTACAAAAGCATAACAACTCATGTGATAAGGATCAAACAAAGAGAATTGCTATACAGACGATGGGATGTGCCCGATTTCTACACGATAATATATAGCAGCCATCGATCACCTCACTTCAGGTGGGCAGCAGCCATTTATCACGAGGTTGTGTGCAAACCGTCCTGCAAAAATTAACACTCTGCATTCACAATAGTCAATAGTTAATTAACTAATAAAAGCACCGTAGGTGAGGATCCTCCACTGTTCCGTATTTCTGCACGCGATGCAAACAACAAACTTGTTGCCTAGCTTCCCCATTAATTCCTAGTATCCTTTTCTCCATTCTACACATGCTGCATAAAAAATATTGGGATATTGTTCAGTTTGTGTGGATCATTCCAAGCTTCCTGGGCGACTCTCGGTCATGGCACCAGACCTTGATGGCGTGCGACAGACTGTTGGCGACGGAGCACGCGGCGCAGGGCGCGATGGCGCTGCGCGGGGACCCGACGACGCCCAACTTCCTGACGCTCCCGCCATCTTCTGCTTCCCGGTGCTCGAACGACTCGACATCTCGCTATGGGGCCACCCTTTGCTCTCCTCAGCGTCGTGAATCACAGGGCGCCCGCATCCTCCTCATCCGACCACCTCCTGCTCCACTTGGAATAGATCGTCGAACAGAACGCCGACCCCTCCATGTTCGCCAGCCTTGCATCCTTGTGGCGACCAAGCTCTCCATCGCCGATCTAGGGGGCATCACGATTGTGAGAGCCCCGCCCTCCGTACGATGGCCATGTCGTCCTGCAATGTGGGAACGGGACGGGGAGAGGGAGAGAGATTAGTGAGGAGAGGAGAGAAAAGGAAGCAGGGCATTGGGCGCGCCTAACCGACACAGGAGGTCGGCGGAGGCTTGGAGGAGCGCTGGCAGCGACCATAGGCAGGGTCGACTGGGGTAGATCGGGAAGCGCATGGAAGGAGGGCGAGGGAGGAGCGGCGGCACAACGTTGTTGCGGATTCGTATTTGTCGATCCAGGGAGAGAAAGAAGGATCGGATAGGCACGATTCAGGCGTAATTGACCCGAAAATTAAGGTGAGGGGGAGGGGGAGGCGGAGGCGGACGGGGAGGGGGAGTTGGAGGCGGAGGCGGACGGGGAGGGGGAGGCGGAGGCGACCGCGATGGTGCAGGACAGGGTGTGTGGCTCCTGTTAATTCTGCCTAAATTTCTATAGTTGATTGGCTCGTTTTTTTTCGGGAAGGTGCAACGGTTTTTCGCTGTAGGAGGAGGTGGAGCACGGTCAGCCTTTGTTAATTTGGTAACTGCACACCGTCGTGGTGCATGGATGGTGGAAGGCTGTTAGATTGTAATTTGTTGACTAATTATGTGGTGGTGATTGGTGTTTTTTTGTGTGGGGGTAATAGCTGTTTGTACTTCGAGAAGTTTTCGTTTGATCTTTTATTAGTAGTATAGAAAAACAAATCCGGAAAAAACACGTTTTTTCATTTATTTTTATTTTTTTGCGAGAGGCACGATTTTGCTTCCGCGAGAGGCACGGTCGTGCCCTCTCGGAAAGAGAGAGAAAACGCGTTTTCTGTTTTTTTCTTTTCGAGAGACACGTTTTTGCTTCCGCGAAAGTCATGGTCTTGCCTTCGCGAGAGGCACGATCTTGCCTTTCGGAAAAGGAAAAAACGTGTTTTCTGTTTTTTGTGAGAGGCACGATTTTGCTTCCGCGAAAGGCACGGCTTTGCCTTTGCGAGAGGCACGCCCGTGCCTCTCCCGAAAGGAAAAAAAGTGTTTTCTGTTTTTTTGCGAGACGCACGGTTTTGCTTCCGCGAAAGGCAGGGTTTCGCCTTCGCGAGAGGCTCCCGGAAAGGGAAAAAACGCGTTTTCTGTTTTTTTCTATCGCTTGAGGCACGGTTTCTTTGTCCGGTTTTTTCTTGAAAAAAAAGTTTGTCAAAACCTATCAACATGGAATCTAGTTTTGAAGATCTCGACGCGAGAAAGCTAACGGTGAAAATGGTTCGAGATTTGGACGCACGGTTCAGGAGATAAAACGTTTTGAAAATACATATCTACGAAAAAAGAGAAAATTATCAGGTTGCGATACATGGCACACATACAGTGCGCCATTTATCGCAACCTGTGAAGGTGGAAGTAATCGTTGGAAGGTGTATTCGTTAACTAGTGATTTCAAAAGACGCAGGGGCTTGTCTGAGGGCCTCTTGGGCTCGTTGATCTGGCCAAGCGCCTCAAGCAGGGTAGGGCCCTTGTACCAGTCGAGGTTGGTGGACCTCTCAATCATGTTGTCACCCTCAAACCCAGAGATGGAGACGAAGGGAACCTTGTCAGGGTTGTAGCCGACCTTCTTCTTCACGTAGGAAGAGACTTCCGTAACAATATGCTCGTAACGGGCCTTCGAGTACTTGGGAGTGGTGTCGTCCATCTGTAACAGATAAGGAGCAATTCCATCGAAACAACACAACTGTTGATAAGTACTACTTCCTCCGTTTCTAAATATAAGTCTTTTTAAAGATTTTGCTAGAGGACTACATACAAAACAAAATAAGTGAATCTATACTCTAAAATATGTCTATATACATCCGTATACGGTCACCTTGTAAAATCTCTAAAATGACTTATATTTAGGAATGAAGGGAGTACTATGTAATGATACAAACAAATATTAGAAATAACATAAATTTCTAATATCTGTTGGCTGTTATATTTGTATTAATATCTGTTGGTAGATTGAATGAACTGTGATTTACTTTTTACTTAGGACTGGAACTATGTTCAGATCATGTATGGTAAGGTTACCATCAGTAAGAAGTGATGATAGCATCCGATGCAGTTTGTAACTAAATATCATATAGTTTATGTGCCCACTGCAATGCAAGCAACCAAACGACGGGTCAATATTGGTTCCTTCATGAGCCAACCTAGATACACACAAACAAATTGTGTCCAGATGCTGATTTTTTTACATGTTTTATCCGAGTCAATCCTATCTGAGACACGCATGCAAGGAGGAGAAAAACTCAACCAAAACGTCCTTAACATTGAACGCGTCAACGCACATGCTTTGTACTCCCTTCATTCCTAAATATAAGTCTTTCTAGGCATTCTACTAGAAGACTACATACGGATGTATATAGACATACTTTAGAATATAGATTCATTCATTTTGCTTCGTATGTAGTCACCTAATGAAATCTCTTAAAAGACTTATGTTTAGGAACGGAGGGAGTACTAGTACGAATATATAAAATCAAGGAAATACATTTTGATTTTTGATGTATCTATACCTTATATTAGATTTTTTTTTAATAATTACTCCCTCCGTCCGGAAAATACTTGTCCTAAAAATGCATATAATGGATGTATCTACAATTAAAGTAAGTCTAGATACATTCATCTCTAGGACAAGTATTTCCGGACGAAGTTAGTATAAGTCTTTTAAGATATTTCACTAGTTGTCTACATACAAAGCAAAATGAATGGATCTATACTCTAAAGTATGTCTATATACATCCGTATGTAGTCCATTAGTTGAACCTCTAAAAAGACTTATATTTAGGAACGGAGGGAGTACAAAAAAGTCAAAATAGTTTGAAAGTTTTTATAGAATAAAACTGACTTTCTTTCGCACCGGTATATAATTTTTCATGAATAAAAAATGAGTGTTGACTTCATGGCAAAAACAACAAAATTCATTTGTTATTATTAAAAGGCACTATTCATACTATTTTGGCGGGAAAAATATTTTTCATGTATCAAAGTCAAATATTTTTTTATGGATTTTTTCACAGGTACAATGGAATGTCAAGTTTGTTTAAAAATACTTTCAGAATTTTTGAATTTTATATAATTACTCCCTTCATCCCAAAATTCTTGTCTTAGATTTATCTAAATATGAACGTATCTAATCACGTTTTAGTATTTAGATATATTCATTTCTAGATAAATTTAAGACAAGAATTTTGGGACGGAAGGAGTACTATTTTTTTAATACAAGGTGTATATACAACCATAGACCAAAAGTCCCCCTCCCGTAAAATCGTTGCAGCCTTTTTTTACGAGTGGATAATAAAAAATCATTGGAGCTAATTTTGTTTTTTCAGATGTTATTATTCTGTCGATTGGCCATTGATTGAAGGCTTAAGTGGCCCAAACGCTTGGGATATGCGCATACGAGCAACTTTCTCTCAAAAAAAACAAAATGATAGCATAAGAGGAAACCATAGCCGATCTTGCGGATCCATCCCCTCGGCGCAGGCGCCGCCGTCCCCCCCTCCCCGCTCCCCCGCCGCCATCCCCTGCGGCAACCCCCTCCCTCCCCGCTCCCCCGCCGCCATCCCCTGCGACAGCCTTCCAACCTGCCCGCTCCCCCGCCGCCATCCCCTGCGGCAGCCTTCCAACCTGCCGTCTACCGCCGGCCACCCACCACTCTCCTCCAACGCCATCCCCTGTGACAACCCCGACCCCTGCCCTGCCCTGCCCTGCCGTCCGCCGCCGGACACCACATCTGCTGCCTGCGTTATTATGCCTGGCTGCGTTTTTTTTTTGGAGTAAATAATCTCGCGGGAGACGGAGGCGGGACAAGATTTGATTTCCTTGTGCAATCGAGGAAGGGAGGATGCCGATTTCGGATTTAACGGCGAGGGCAGCCCAAAAGGAGTGTTTTTTATTCGGAGTTGGCAAGTTGTAATCCGGATCCTCCTCCCTCTCCTCTGAATAATCTCCTCCTTTTTGGAGTCGGGGCCGCCTGTATCGATTTAATAAATTGGTGTCCCCGATTTGTTTTTCGCCGGCGATTGTTGCGGCGCTCTAAATTGACAGAAGAGGAATAAGGGGGATTCGGATAAGGCGCGTCCTCCGTTGTCACGGATCCAATAAGGTGGTTATTCTAAGGTCATTTGTTGATCCCATCAGCCATGAAGAACAAAAATGGTCGTCCCAGGGTAAGTGCCTGCTTATTTTGTGTGTTTGTCCTTCCCTTCGATTCGTCGTCATGGCTAGGTTGCTGATTTGTTCTTCTTTTCCTGCTAATAAATGCAATGCAGAAATCAGCTCTCAACCAAGCCGCTGCTGGCAACAAGAATGGTCGTAGCAAGCGGAATGTAAGTGGGTCTGGTGTTTGTACACAACCTAAGGTTCATCCTCAAAGCGCTGATTATTTCTTGTTCCAGCTAAAGGCAACTCGCAACGAAGCCGCTGCTAGCAACGCAAACGAAGACAGGCTCAGCAATCTGCCCAATGACCTTCTGCTCAACATTCTGGAGAGGGTGGAAACGCTCGATGCTATTAGGACCTGCATCCTCTCCAGGCAAATGCTGAAGCTCCCCACCATGCTCTCACGCCTCTACCTAACTCCCAGCCTCAAGGGAGTGTTCCGAACCAACCATGCTGTGGCTTATGTAACTGATAACATCTTGAGCACAAGGAGCCCGGAGGTTACCATCAGCGAACTCAAAATCAGATTTCTCTTGTTGCCCAATGACTCTCTAATCATTGGCAGATCTGTTGCCCGTGCCATGGCAACCCAGAAGGTTGCCGCAGCTGAGTTTGAGATTGTAACGAAGAAGCGTTATAGCCTCTGCTCTTCTGCTGACCTCCTCCAGTTTGGGAAGCAGTTCAATGATTTATTTGGTGCTTGTCCGCGTGCGTTTGCTGGCCTTACGAGCCTGTGGCTGCAAAATATGAGGTTTGGTGAACTGGACATTCCCAACATCCTCAGCACTTGCAAGCTCTTGGAGTATTTGCGTTTATCCCATTGCGACTCAGGGGTCCATGCTGTGCTGCAAGTAGAACACGATCAACTTGTTGAGCTCGAGGTCGACCAGGGGAAATTTGAGAGAGTTGAACTGATATGTCTACCAAAACTCCAACGGATGACCTATGATAATTGGTTCTCTTCTCAGGATCCATTGTATTTTGGTTTTGTACCACAGCTTTCAAAGCTGAGCCTTATCAAAACTCGCATCCGTTCGGACAAGACTCTCGAGTTAAGTCAGCTCCTTGCTAATGTTCCTTCCATAGACTATCTTCGTCTGGATTTTCGAAGTGAAAAGGTACCAATAAGTCATTTGAATCATATCTGTCCATTCTCACTCCCTGAAAGAGCTGTGCCAGATTTGGACAATAGTAATTTTGTTAATTGTTTTTTTCTATACCAGATTTGGATTCTGCCAGAATGCCCAAAACTGCTCAAGCCTGTGCTCAACAAACTACAGCATGTGAATCTGGACCATCTTCCTGAAGGATGTGATTTAGCTTGGACAATGTTTATTCTTGAAGCTGCACCCTCCCTGAAAGAGCTGTGCATCACAGTGTGGGATCATTGGTGCATAATGATAACAAACAAAGAGTTGCGGAAGAAATATTGTTTCTGCGAAAAGGCAGACGTGAAGTGGAAGCCATATGCCCCTGATTTCAAGCACAAGAATCTGGCTAAGCTCACCATCTACGGGTTCCAACCTGACGACAATTTTATGCGATACATCAGGTGTGTCGCGGAACATGCGGTTAATATAACAGAGATATCCCTGTATGACAGGAAGGTGTGTGGGCGTTGTGGCGACTTGGATCCTGAGATCAAGGACAGTGTATGTCCATCAAGATATCCACCGACAGCCGAGGAGCGGAAGCAGATAACAGAGGAGTTGGGTTTGTCTTCTGTTGCTGTGGTTCACTTCCGGTCCTAATTGAAAAAATGTAGCAGTTTCTAAGTCATCTGTAATATCATCTTCATAACTGGAAAGAGTTCATCAAACTCCATAATTCAGTAGTTATTATGCTTGTACTCTTGCTTTCCTTTCAATTGAAGCTTTTGCACTATTGGGAAGTATTCTGGTGTTTGTGATGTATGGAAATAATAATTGTGAACTATTGAAAACAAGTTGACATTAGTTCATCTTTATCCATACCAGTGTTGAAATAATCATTTGACAATGCATTGCAATGGTATGTGCTCTGATGTTCCTTTTGAAGGAAAATTGTGCATGATCAGATATTTGCTTTTACACACATCCACCTCTAAACTAATTTTCTGAACATCACACACAAGCACCATATGTGCTGAAACAAATACTTTGATATCTATCTATACCTCTATACCTAATAATAAAGAGGCTATTGCTTCCGTCGGAAAACCCACCGTGGCATTTTTATAAAAAAAAGCCCCTGTAATTTTTGTTATTCAACCCGCGCTCCATCATTTATCTGAAACGCAAAAGAAAAAAAAATGATTCGTTGCAAAATTATATCCGTACACATCCCCTCCTTCCGTCGACCCTGGTCCACCCTGGCCTGTGCCCAGGCCGCCGCCACACCACTCGCCGCCGCGGCCGACCTCAACCGCCACCGCTGCCGATCTCAACCCACCCGCCTCCGCGGCCGTACCTCACTCCGCTCACTGCCCCCGTTGCGGCGCTCGAGCGCATCGCGTCGACCCTGGTCCACCCTGGCATGTGCCAGGCCGCTGCCACACCACTCGCCGCCGCGGCCGACCTCAACCAACACTGTTGTCGATCTCAACCCACCCGCCTCCGCGGCCGTACCTCTGCCCGCTTGTTGCCCCCGTTTCGACGCTCGAGCACAGCTTCTGGATCAAATCAACGCGACAGCTACAGTGACTGGGGATGATGCGTCTGCTCGATGCAAAACGACGACGGCGCGCGGATAAGGCTCGGTGGAGCGAAGTACTTGCAGGTGGAGGCGGGCCTCCATGGCTCACACGGGGAACTCCGAGGTTATGGCGCGGCAACGGCGACTCCTTATGGCCAGATAGAGGCGCCTAACCCTTACTTCCCTCATCGTATCCCCTCCTCCGGCAGGAACTCATCATCTGGTGAGATCCCCTCCCCATGCCTTCAACCGTGTGCCAAGCACCGGCAAGAAATTTTATTTTGTGGGGATTTGTTTGCTGATGAATTAATGTATTTAATGTAAGATTGTATTGTTGTAGAGACAGAGAATGAAACACCACCTTCAGTTTGTCATCTGATCCCACATTCTTTATCCAATGAATGAAATAAGATAACAGTCCATTGATCAATTCATGTAGCCTCTTTGTTTTACTTTGGTTGTCCCACTCAATTTCTCATCATGGTGGAATTAACAATGGACGGGTTGATTTCTCAACAAAATAGGATAGAACTAACTACATTAGTTAGTTAGTTTATTATTTTATAAAAAGATTAAAAGCGTGTGGTATTTTTTTCTCCCGTTGCAACGCACGGACCCTTTTGACCTTTTGCTAGTTTCTGACAAACCAGAGAAGAACACAAAAAGATATCCAAGGAAAGTTTTTTTTTCTTGCGAGAATCCAAGTAAAGATTTTACACTAAAAAATATGCAAGTACATTGTGACACGTTGCTTGATTACTTTATCTATGTAATCTCTGCATCAACTTTCTAAACATCACTGAAACCTTTTTGGCACACAGCAACAAGATATGCTGAAAACAATACCAAATATTTTCTGAAGAACCTAGAGGACGTAAGACAGATTGCAATTCATTAGTTCTTGCTCAAGCACTTTTTACAACGGATGATTTGAGCACACTAAATTCTCCAGAAAGGTTTACACTAAAACTTGTGCAAGGTAAGCAAGCAAAGTATTACATGGACATTATATGAATATAACCAGAGAATCACACTACGTGAGACAGACTGCAATTCGTTAGTTAAGCACTTGTAACAACGGACACCAAAATTTCTCCAATTAAGTACATTACACTACAGGTTACGGTGGATCACTCGATGGCATACTCATTTCTTGATGGCAGCCTTGGTAACCTCCTTCTTCTCCACACCCTTGATGACACCAACAGCAACCGTTTGTCTCATGTCACGCACAGCAAAACGGCCAAGAGGAGGGTAGGCGGCGAAGGTCTCCACAACCATGGGCTTGGTGGGAATCATCTTCACGATACCGGCATCACCCTTCTTCAGGAACTTGGGCAGCGCCTCCAGCTCCTTACCAGATCGCCTGTCGATCTTGGTCACCAGCTCAGCAAACTTGACAGCAATGTGGGAGGTGTGGCAGTCCAGCACTGGGGCATAGCCATTGCTAATGTGACCAGGGTGGTTCATGATGATGACCTGGGAAGTGAAGTTGGCTGCCTCCTTGGCAGGGTCATCCTTGGAGTTGGATGCAACAAACCCACGCTTCAAATCCTTTACGGCTACATTCTCGACATTGAAGCCGACAATGTCACCAGGAAGCGCCTCCAGGAGAGGCTCATGGTGCATCTCAACAGACTTGACCTCAGTTGTCAGACCAGTGGGGCCAAAGGCAACAACCATACCAGGCTTGATGACACCAGTCTCAACACGGCCAACGGGCACAGTTCCAATGCCACCAATCTTGTAAACGTCCTGAAGGGGAAGACGCAGGGGCTTGTCTGAGGGCCTCTTGGGCTCGTTGATCTGGTCAAGTGCCTCAACCAGGGTAGGGCCCTTGTACCAGTTGAGGTTGGTGGACCTCTCAATCATGTTGTCACCCTCAAACCCAGAGATGGGGACGAAGGGAACCTTGTCAGGGTTGTAGCCGACCTTCTTCAGGTAGGAAGAGACTTCCTTAACAATTTCCTCGTAACGGGTCTTCGAGTACTTGGGAGCTGTGGCGTCCATCTGTAACAGATAAGAGCAATTCCATCAGAACAACACAACTGTTGAGAACAACTAGTATGTAATGATACAGACAAATATTAGAAATAGCATAAATTTCTAGCCTAGTACTCATGTGATGAAGGCGCATGGAACAAGAGATAATGAGCAAACAAACAATTGCACTTATAAATTAAGATGAGCAACAACAAGTACCATATATGATTGAGCTACTCAGTAAAGCTACGCTATGGAATCACAGAAAATTGGCAACTTCACAGAAGTTAAACTAATGACCTACTCAGTGAAGAAATGCTATGAAATCACCCAAGATTTGGAATTCAGTAGCAGTAAATAACCTGTACATCCACAAAGTCATTCATTCTGAAAATTCACATCAGGTATAGCAAAATAGCACTCCTATAAATTAAGATATAACTAAAGAAGTGAGGAGCATATATTATAAAAAATAACTGGGTTGAACAAATATCAATCAGTTCACAGCAAGCAAGGCTCGTAGGAATCTGCATTTAAAGTTGAATAACTACTATACCTTGTTGCAGCAGCAGATCATCTGCTTAACTCCTAAAACAAAGGCAAGCAGCGAATGCTCACGGGTCTGGCCATCCTTGGAGATGCCAGCCTCAAAGCCACCTTTGGTGGAGTCAATGATGAGCACAGCACAGTCAGCCTGGGAGGTACCAGTAATCATGTTCTTGATGAAGTCACGGTGACCAGGGGCATCAATGACAGTGCAGTAGTATTTGGTGGTCTCGAATTTCCACAGGGCAATATCAATGGTGATACCCCTCTCCCTCTCAGCCTTCAGCTTGTCAAGCACCCAGGCGTACTTGAATGACCTCTTGTTCATCTCAGCGGCTTCCTTCTCAAGGCACTGGATCACAGTCTCATCGATACCTCCAAGCTTGTAGATCAGATGGCCAGTGGTGGTCGACTTGCCAGAGTTGACATGGCCAATGACCACGATGTTCATACGAGCTTTCTGCTTACTGATGGGTGGATCGAGCTAAAATCAACATAAACAGGTGTTAGAACAAAAGATCAACAGAATAAAATTAACTACTCCGTATTTGATAAAAGTGACATGTCAGATGATCTTGTAGAAATTAACTCGATCTGATGGATTTTTACACTTAAGACAATTAAACCACATGCACTAGTTGGTCCAGAAAACGATAAATGGAACTTACTTTGACCAAACTATCCTCATAGCCATATACGACATGCTCGTCCTGATCCTCCTCCTCCTTGTTCGGAGGGTCCTGGCCTTGACCTTCACCAGCAACATAAACACAATATTAGCTAAATTTTGATGTATCAACCAGCTACATAAACATTGTTAGCTAAATTTTGATGTATCTGCATATACCTGTACTCAAACTTCTATGGTGTCGGTTGTGAATCTTCCGACTTGTGTCGTAAGGGACACTGATTTTAATCTTAACTTTCCGGGGCTGAGGTGTCATGTCAACACCCTTTTCGGCGAACATGATCTGCTAAAGAATGAATTGTATAATTTCCGATATACATTAATAAACTGTAACAGTGTACATATCATGAGCTCACAGTCATCAGGCCTTTTCAGGTGTGCTGTTCCTGCAGTCTGTGCAGATCATTGACAAATAATATGTACTAATAAACTGTAATCTATGGCCTTCGTTCCTTCAGATGTCAGGAACAGTTCAGGACGAAGGCCAGGTTAGATATATAGTAAAATTCATACGGCAGTGAGCTTGAGCAGTGACTTGGGTCTAAGGAATCAGTTATCTCTATCATATAACGCACATCAGAAACATAATTCCACATGCTAAAGCAGATCCTAGGCACAATCAACAAGGAATTGCAATGTCAGGTCAGGTTGCAGTATGCAGCACATCAGGGCAACCGAAAAAATTATTCAGTGAACCAGCATTCGCAGGAAAACTGGCATTTCAGAATCTGCTGAGATGTGCAGGGAAATTTATTTAGTCAAACAAGGCACCTGTCCTGTCCGGACCTAGAGTTTGAATCGCCGGAATTCCACATCTCCAAATGTTAATTAAATCAACCAACATGCACGGGAATGAAAACGAACCAAATGGCTAGGTTCCTAGGGTTCGCGACCTATGAACAAAATTTGAACTACGAACCACTACACTATTTGGCGACCTGAAGGGTGGTCGGGAGGGGAAACACACCTAACGCGTTGGATCGGCGGATCCGCGAGGTGGGGGGCGCCGCGGCGCTGGAGATCGCTGGTCCGCGAGGTGGGGGGGGGGGGGGGGGGGGGCGCGGCGGATCGCCGGATCCGCGAGGTGGGTGGGGGGGGCCGCGGCGCGGTCGATCGCCGGATCCTTGAGGTCGCGAGGTGGGGGGCGCCGCGGCGCTGGATCCGCGAGGTAGGGGGCGCCGCGGCGCGGTGAAGCGGCGGCGGTATTGCGATCGAGCGCGGAGGGGGAGGCGGTTATGGGGATCGGGCTTCGAGATTTCGCACATAAGCGACCGGGGAACCAGAGAAAAATGGGGATCGGAGGGAGGGGGGACTCACGTACCGCCGTGGATCGGCTCGAGGTTGCGGAGGGGGCCGCCGAGTAGAGGAGGAAGCGGCGAACTGGGGCGGCGGCGGGTGCTGAGAGGCGGCGGCGGGCGTGGGGATCGGGGCGCGGAGGGTGCGGCGGCGGCGGGCGTGGGGATCGGCCGCGGAGGGTGAGGCGGTTATGGGGATCGGGCGCAGAAGGGGGCGAGGGATATATAGGCGCCGATTAAATTGGGGGATTGGGGATGGTGTTTGCGGGGTGGATCTGGATAGGCGAATGAACTGGGTGAACGGGGCTCGGGATGATGTTGCGCAAGACACTGGAGAAGAGAAAGAGGTAAAAAATCAGTAGCAGGCCAAAGAAAACAATAGCAGCAACAGAAAGAATCTTGCAAACCCAAATCCTGATTTCAGATGAAAACTTACAGATGTTCCTCTTCATTGAGAAAACCTGCAGGTCTTGTGTTGCTCAACCAATTGGTTCCTCCTCTTGGATGATGCTACTCATCCCAGGTTCTTCTTCATTTTCTCTGGCATCCAACGATGCTCTTTCTCTGCTCGAGCAAAGGAGAAATCGGCCATCTCTCTGGATAACAGAGAGGCTGATTCATCCGTTGCTCGCGAGAGAAAGAATCTTGCTGGTTGTGCTTTGGAGCACATGAAGCAGAAATTGCTTCGGCTTGGGGGAGAAGAGGGCTGCGGAGGCAGGACGAACATGAACGGAGAGAGGGTCAAAGGGGAGGGGGAGGGGGGAAGAGCTGCCTCGCGAGAGCACCGCTGCTTATATAGGCCAACGGACGGTCGGCACGCATCCACCAACCAACTGCCATCCCTTCGATTTCGGCAAGATATTTTCTTTAGGGCTAAATATGTTACTCATACAGCACCGCGCCACCAGTTTTTGGCAGGTCATCAATCAAATACTACGTATTTTAAATGGCATCGATTTGGACCTTTCCTGGCGCATGGTCCATGCACGGCACCACGCAGTGTCTCGTGCCGTGCCTGGTTTCCATCTTCACGTCAATAAATTAGCTTCAAATTCCAGCTATAATACCTACTCCGTACTACTATAAAAATGAGAAAAAAAAATCAAAATAAAACTTGAATCTTAGACGAAAGCTAAATGAAACCCTAAACTTATAATTCTGGAAAATGACACACCCAACTCTTCGATCCCAATCTATTTTGAATCTTGAAAGGGATGCCAAACAGGGTTTCTTGATGTGGCACCTCAAATCCGAAGATTGTTATATGTGGTTGCGACTGGCCGGTCCAACAGATACGAATCAAGTTTTTCTTTCTTTTTCATTTTTTTTGCGGGATTTTTTTTCATAAAACGCGAAGTATAAAAATACCGAAAGGCTGCGGCCGCGACTGGGTCGGGGCGAACAGACACGAGGCAATTTTTTTGTTTTCATAAAACATGCAAAATAAAAATACAAAAAACATTTATTTGAAAACATGTGAAGAAATTTTCAAACCTGATTATTACAAAAAATGTTTAAACAATGTAAGAAATGTTCATATAGTTTTATAAATGTTTATTTGATTAAGAAATGTAAAATGTGTATGTGGCCAAATGTTACCGTGTCACATTTTATTTTTTTTGGAAATTTGTGAATTATTTGCGTTAGAAACTTACAGTCGGTATTTCAGAATTGTTCATCTTTTTTTCAAGAAATGTTTCAAAATTAATTAGGAATGATTTTATATATGAACAGTTCTGGCCCTTTTATAACGGCGCGCGCTACATATAACCACTAGGAATCCTCACGAAAAAATTTCAGTAAGACAAGTGGGTACGTATAGTTTAAAAACATGTGTATTGTCATCAAAAAAAGAGAATTTATTATGTTTACTAAAATGAAAAACAAAGAAAACAGAAAGAAAAAAGGAAAAAATAACCAGAGTAGAGCGACTGCGCTAATGGGCCAGCCCAATTCGTCCTAATGTCCAGCCAGCCCTTGCCACGTCACTGAATACCAACTAAATACCCGTAGGGTTTTAAATAGATCGGGATTAGAAAGTTCGATGTGCTAATTTTCGGGATTGTAAGTCTAGGGTTCGATTTAGCTTTCGTCTACAAGTTCAAGGTTTGCTTTGTACTTTTTCCTAAAAACAATCATGACAAGCATTGTTTGCCGGTTGGCGGCAAGAGTTTTGTGATACATGGTAATGCTATCCACAGGCCAATTACAAGTGGGACCGGGGTGTTCATCGAGGCAAGTTAACAAGCGGAGTGAAGCATGTGACGCCATCGATCCGTGAGAAAGATCGTGATTAAAGGACGAAGGGCTAAAAGCATCTATAACAGGACCTATCAAACCCGTGTGAAACATTCGGAAAGGTCGTCCGGTCACTGATCAGTAGAAAAAAATGATCCAGACGAGCGTCTCAAACGGGTCTCAAACGTCTGGACTGACCGACACCCCTAATATACATCCAAAATATGAGCCGGATATGGGGCGTCGGGGCCCATCCTGCCACATTGGAACTGGCTCATGCTGGCCTATCCGACCCCACATATATTACTTTCCATCTGCTCGTCGGACCAAACCCTAAAGACTTCACTCCCCTCCCCTTCACTTTCATCCATTCTCCCTCGCCACGCGATCTCACATTCGGCCTTCCCCCGAATGGTGGGCAACGGATCTGACTCCGACCAGTTTGGATCCATCGACTAGGGTGTCATCTCGTGCAGGTTGGAGGAGGCAATGGCCATCTGCATTGCACTTCGCCGCTCCCGCAAGGACAACGCCCGACCGACGACAGTATCTGTCATGCGCGACTCCATAGCGTTGGCTCAATAGATGCTCGGATCCTCCGACGTTGGATCATCGCGGTAGCAATCAAATATCTTCTTCCCCATCACCGGCCGGGCAGAGCATGAGTCCCACCGGGACCGTGTGCCCATTGTGGGAACGAGAGGATAAGGGTCGTCGAGACCCGACTTGCTGTCGACATGGCGGCGACGAAGGCGCTGGTGCAGTGGCATGGGTGGTCGCAGAGGAGGAAGCCATCCGTGCCTGGATTGTGAAGAAGCGGCGACGGAGGAGCACGAGTTCCCTTGCCCAAGAACAGAATCGGGTGGTCCGTGAAATGGCCAGATTGCCACCAAAGAAGGAGAAGGAGGAAAGAGACGGTGAGGACAACTCCGATGAGGAGCACATCTGAATCAATCCATAACGTGTCTTCGACCACTACTTCCGCGTGAAGCCAAGAAGGATGACAATGGTGCCGGGAAGGGCAAGTGTAGTCGAGGATGATATTCTCCACCATAGCCAAACATGCCAAATTTTGGCAGTGTGATGTCACGTCGTATGTAGTAGCTAGACAATGTGTATGTGGCGTTTATGTAGTTCCATGAGATTGTATGGATTTGAGGTATCCAATTGTGAGAATGGAAATATGAGGCATGACTGGTTAGTGCCCGCGGACGCGCCGGACGCGTCCGTCGATGTTTGAGTGGTCGGATTTGCCAAGTCCAGTTGTAAATGATCTAAGGCCATGTTTGGTAGGCGCTCCTAGCAAGACTGGCCCGTGGAGCCTTTCTCAACAAGGCCTAGTTGAGGTAAAATAGGCACGAAACTAACATCTCCACTTAGTTTGGTTGCTTGCATACACTCTAGGCTGCATGGGGTGTCAAGAAAGGCATGTTGTTTGGTTGCCCGTTTGTGTACGTGTAAACAAGAGACATGCTTTTTGGTTGCTCGTTTGTGTACCCACAAACAGAAGTCATCTTGTTTGGTTGCATGCAACGCTCGTTGTCTAATAACCTCTTCGACGCGGTGGTGAGGTTACCAACACACATCAGCGTCAAAAAGAACTCACAAAATAGAACATAGTAGTAAGCAGTTATAAATATTTTGCCGCACTTAAACAGTTCAGTTCAAACGCAGAACAGTTTGATATTAAGCTAAAGAAGCTGGAGCATATCAGGGGTTTCCCTAGGCGTTCATGATGAAGGCATCGTCTGTGACGCCCTCGATTTGATTGTACGCTAATCATACACGCAAATGCGTACGATCAAGCTCAAGGACTCATGGGAAGATATCACAACACAACTCTAGACACAAATAAAATATACAACCTTCATATTACAAGCCAGGGGCCTCGAGGGCTAGAATACAGAAGCTCGGTAAACACACGAGTCGGTGCAAGCAACAAATATCTGAATACAGACATGAAACATGATAATGCCTTAGAGAAGGTAGCACAAAAGATACAACGATCAAACGAGGCGAGGCCTCCTGCCTGGGAACCTCCTAAACTACTCCTGGTCTTCAGCGGCCTCCACATAGTAGTAGACACCATCGGGGTAGCAGTCATCATCGACGCGATACGTCGACTCCTGGGCTCCATCATCTGGTCACATCAACATATCAAGGGGGGGAAGGGGGAGCAAAGCAACGATGAGCACTCATCCAAAGTACTCGCAAGACTGACATCACAACTATGCTAAGTTATGCATCAGTATCAAAGGAAGGGGGTTATATGTGGACTGACTGCAACAATGTGAGAATATAGAGAGAAGGCCTAGTCCTATAGAAGACTAGTATCTTCAAGGGTCTTGCAGCAATAGATGAGAGTAGAGCAAGTAACACATTTATAGTCATATTGTTGCAACAATATTAATATGAGGTCTCGCCCAAAGATTCTTTCTCGACTCCCTGCGAGGAAGCAATCCCGGGGCAAACATTCCAGTTAAGTAACAATTGTAGTTATATAAGATCGGGGCACAACACCAAGCCGTCCTTTAACCGTGGACACGGCTATCTAAATAGCTAATTTTCTTCCCTGCAGGGGTGCACCAAGTTTCCCGTCACGGTTGATAAACTCTGGCCGTACACACTTTCGTGGGTCATGCCCGCCCTCGGAACATCAACACGTCGCAGCCCACCTAGGCTCAACAGAGAGGCGAGTCCGTTGGTCTAAATCCTAAGCGTGCAGGGTTCATGGGCCCATCACCCTTTGCACTCATGCACGTTGCGTGGGCGGCCGATGCCAGTCCTGGCACCTCTTATACAAGAATAATGCTTATCCTCACCACTAGGGCGTGCGCCGCTCCATTGCTGACGTATGAACAGCTTCGGCTGATACCACGACATCGAGTACCCATAACTTCTCCCACGTAGACGGTTAGTGCGAAAAGGTCTCCGACCAACACAGATCAAATACCCAAATCCTTAGCATTTTAATTAACTCATCATCACATCGACACGGGAATCCACCCGCAACACACCATTCATGTTCGCAGTAACTCGGTCAAGTAACTGTGTGGTTGTACATCAGAGGGATCCGAGGTATCACCCTCGATGGATTCCGAACGATGTAACCGTCAAGGTGGTCAGGGAGGAATCACCCTCAGTGGGCCATGCTCGAGGGCTTGTACGACAGAGTCGTTATCGGAGGTGGTGAAGGAGGAATCACCATCCGAGAACCACCTCTGGTCAACTACAGTACAACGCTAACATCGGAGTACGTAACGAGGTGTCACACTCGGCACACAATAGTAGCTCTGCAGCGTTGTACATCTAAGGGGGTGTGAGTGTTGTGTCGGGTCTTGACTCGTCGATCAGTTGATCGAGACTTGACGATAAAGCGGAAAATAAAAAAATGTTCTACAATTTGTGGCGTAAAAGAAGATTACAATTCGAAACTACTCCCACAACCGACACTCTGCGAACGATTCATGCACAATTTAAAAAAATCGAAGGATGTGTTGCAGCTTGTTCTAAAAACTGGATGACTCGATGTTAGAATTAATGGCTTGGCCCATCTATAAAATTCTGAAATCTCAAATTGAGCCCATGAATAAAATGGCAAGTGGTGGTGTGGTGGTGCCAAAGTTTAGTCCCATACCGTTAGTGGAGGAAGTGTTGGACCTCTTTATATAGTGAGTTTTCCCCCACCACTCTAAGTGTGTGTTGAGAAGAGAAAGGAGAGAACCATACGCGCGCTCGCCTCGCCTTGCCTGGTCGGGCGTACGTGCGACATGCGCGTGAATGGTCCGCCAAATTTCGGTTCGATGCCTTGCGGGGGCGCAGCTTTGTTTTGCCGTTTTATTTTTTATGTCTTGGAAGACAAGTTAAGAATTTCTTGTCCGGTAAGTATACGACTTGGAAACCAAGTCGGTTTGAGACGTGGTCGCGACACAAAACCGACCTTGGTCCTCCTATATATACTGCCTATCGTGGTCGGCCAAAGACACATCGAAAAACATCTAGGGTTTTCCTCATCTCACAACTTGCGTCGCCATCGTATTCTACCTCATCCCGAGCGCCGGCGTCCAACGGCGAACGGGAGAGCAGGTCTCCGAAACCAGTCGCCTTTGTGATCCTGTATGGGAGAGGGCGAATTAGGTTTTTGGAAAACGCTCTGCGCGACTGCTCGCTGCTTCCACAACGGGTCATCTACCTAGCAAGTCGGGCGGTGCTGCGTACCGCCGCCTCCAGCGTCGTCTACTTCGTCTCGTCATCGCCAACGTCATCATCAATAACGTAGCTGCACCGAAGACATCTGCTTCATCTACAAACATTCGGTACGTGTGTCGTGTTCCCGTTGGCTTGATGAACATGTTAGATGCGTACATGTTTTGCTATACGGTGTTGCTGCTATTCATGTTGTCTACTGCATCTAGTATGTTAGAGTTTCACATGTTAGTAGCTAGTATCATCATGCTTTATATTCCGGAATTAATCATGAAAATTGTGCCTAATTTCTCAACAATCCAAAAACCTAATCGTAGGCAATTTCCTGAGTTAACTATGGCTGGATTTTCTGATGCACTGAGGCCGGATAAGTTTACCGGTGTGCACTTTAAGAGGTGGGAAGTGAGATCCACGCTCTGGCTTACTGCTCTGAAAGTTTTCCATGTTAGTGTTTGCATGCCAGAGGGAGCTTCTGACGAAGATGAGAGGAAGTTTCAGGAAGCCAACACTATGTTTGTGGGATGCGTTTTGAGTGTTCTTGGTGACCGACATTAATTATTGTGCCTGTACCTTTTGCTTTGCTTTCAGTTGAAGCTTATGAACTAATGTGGATCTTTGTGATCTTTGAAATAATAATTATGAACTATTGTGAAGTTTGTAGAAAACATGTTTACTATTATAAGTCTGTGGAGTACTACATGTTATTCATACAAGTTTGTGCTGCGAAATAATTGTGAACTATTGTCAAGTATCCTTTTTGAGGAAAATTGTGCATGGCCGTTTTGCATTTACACACATGCATTGTATACCTGAATGATACATGTAATCTCTGCGTTAACTTTCTAAACATTGCTGAAACCGATACTTGAACATTTTCGAATAAAAGATAGAGAATTCTTGTATAAGCACTTTATACAACGGATGGTTGAGCATGCTAAATGCTTCGAAAATGACTTGTACACTACAACTTCTGTTAGATGGAAGACACTGAAGCATGGGCTCAATGGAAGACAGTTTCTTCTTGTTGGCCGCCTTGGTAACCTTGGCACTGGCGGGGTCCTTCTCCACACCCTTGACGACACCAACAGCAACAGTTCCGGGAGAAATATGGCTACAGTGATAAGGCAGACGTCCCTGCCCCCTAGTTTATCATCTTTGTAGCTGGAAGGAGTTCATATGTTCCATAATTCAGTAGTCACCGAGCTTGCACTTTTTGCTTTCCTTCCAACTGAAGCTTATGAACTACGTACTGTGTAGTATTGTATTATAATATACTCTCTCTGTTCTTAAATACCTGTTGTTGGGAAGAACTCAATAGCGGCGCAGGAAAAAAAATCTCGAATATGCACGAGTGTGCATATCATATACTCCCTCCGTTCCAAAATTCTTGTCTTAGGTTTGTCTAGAAATGGATGTATTAAAATACTAAAACGTGACTAGATACATGCATACCTATACAAATCTAAGACAGGAATTTTGGGACGGAGGGAGTATAAAAGAAGAAGTTAAGCTGGGCAAGCCACTGGAACAGGGGAAGTGGGAACGAGCTCAGTCACAGCAAGCATTAACCAACGCGCGGATGATACCTGGACCCGATTGTGGAAGCTGCCAGGCCCTAGGAATATTCAGATGTTCACATGGAGATTGAAACATGAATCACTTGCATTCCGCTCCAACCTGAAAAAGAGGGGTATACCGGTGGATGAGACAAAATGCCTCTTTTGTGGCAAGGCGGAGGAGGACGGGGGACATCTGTTTATCAAATGCAAACACGTCAAGGGGGTCTGGAGGGCGCTGGCGATGGAGCAGGAACGGGAGAAGCTGCAGGAAATAACATCGGTGCATCATGCCCTGGACTACATATGGCGATTGAGTGAGATCAAGCGCATGCACATTCTTACATTTTGGTGGCTATGGTGGTCCAACCGAAACAAGCTGAGGGAAGGGGAGATGCCGGGGCCGGCTGAGGAGGTGGCGCGAAGAACTAGGGCTAATGTTATGGAATATATGCAGATATTCAGCGCACCATCCAAAGGAAAGTGCCCTACTAGATGGAAACCGCCTCCGAGTGATACGATCAAGATCAATGCAGATGGGTCCTTTATTCCAGGGCAGGCGGATTCGAGATGGGGTGTTGTGGCTAGAGATGGCAATGGAGAAGTACTGGCTGCTCGTGCGGGTCGCCAGGCACACGCAAATGATGCATTCGCTGCCGAGGTTTATGCCCTCTCACATGCAATAGCAATGGCGGCTGACCTAGGCATTGTTCGGGTGATATTTGAAACGGATAGCACGCTACTAATGGAGGCTATGGATCTAACTCGCGTGGACGCATCAGCGTATGCATCGGTAATAGAGGACATGAAATACCAGCTGAAGATCTGGTTCTCCCAACAAAAGATCTTGGTCTGCCCCCGAGAAGCAAACGTTGTCGCGCATCAGCTAGCTAGTATTGGTCGTATGTATGAAACAAACCACTTCAAGGAGTGGGGGAACATTGTTCCTGCCCAAAGTGGCAGCTTGTGTTGAGGGGGATTTTGTTGGAATTATGCCCTAGAGGCAATAATAAATATAGTTATTATTATAATTCCTGTATCAAGATAATCGTTTATTATCCATGCTATAATTGTATTGAATGAAGACTCATTTACATGTGTGGATACATAGACAAAACACCGTCCCTAGCAAGCCTCTAGTTGGCTAGCCAGTTGATCAAAGATAGTCAGTGTCTTCTGATTATGAACAAGGTGTTGTTGCTTGATAACTCGATCATGTCATTAGGAGAATCACGTGATGGACTAGACCCAAACTAATAGACGTAGCATGTTGATCGTGTCATTTTGTTGCTACTGTTTTCTGCGTGTCAAGTATTTATTCCTATGACCATGAGATCATATAACTCACTAACACCGGAGGAATGCTTTGTGTGTATCAAACGTCGCAACGTAACTGGGTGACTATAAAGATGCTCTACAGGTATCTCCGAAGGTGTTAGTTGAGTTAGTATGGATCAAGACTGGGATTTGTCACTCCTTGTAAACGGAGAGGTATCTCGGGGCCCACTCGGTAATACAACATCACACACAAGCCTTGCAAGCAATGTAACTTAGTGTAAGTTGCGGGATCTTGTATTACGGAACGAGTAAAGAGACTTGCCGGTAAACGAGATTGAAATAGGTATACGGATACTGAAGATCGAATCTCGGGCAAGTAACATACCGAAGGACAAAGGGAATGACATACGGGATTATATGAATCCTTGGCACTGAGGTTCAAACGATAAGATCTTCGTAGAATATGTAGGATCCAATATGGGCATCCAGGTCCCGCTATTGGATATTGACCGAGGAGTCTCTCGGGTCATGTCTATCTAGTTCTCGAACCCGCAGGGTCTGCACACTTAAGGTTCGACGTTGTTTTATGCGTATTTGAGTTATATGGTTGGTTACCGAATGTTGTTCGGAGTCCCGGATGAGATCACGGACGTCACGAGGGTTTCCGGAATAGTCCGGAAACGAAGATTGATATATAGGATGACCTCATTTGATTACCGGAAGGTTTTCGGAGTTACCGGGAATGTACCGGGAATGACGAATGGGTTCCGGGAGTTCACCGGGGGGGGCAACCCACCCCGGGGAAGCCCATAGGCCTTGAGGGTGGCACACCAGCCCTTAGTGGGCTGGTGGGACAGCCCAAAAGGGCTCTATGCGCCAAGGAAAAGAAAATCAAGAGGAAAGGAAAAAAAAGGAGGAGGTGGGAAGGAAGGGGGACTCCCTCCCACCAAACCAAGTCCAACTCGGTTTGGGGTGGGGAGTCCTCCCCCCTTGGACTCGGCCGACCCCCTTGGGGCTCCTTGAGCCCCAAGGCAAGGTCCCCTCCCTCCCACCTATATATACGGAGGTTTTAGGGCTGATTTGAGACGACTTTTCCACGGCAGCCCGACCACATACCTCCACGGTTTTTCCTCTAGATCGCTTTTCTGCGGAGCTCGGACGGAGCCCTGCTGAGACAAGGTCATCACCAACCTCCGGAGCGCCGTCACGCTACCGGAGAACTCTTCTACCTCTCCGTCTCTCTTGCTGGATCAAGAAGGCCGAGATCATCGTCGAGCTGTACGTGTGCTGAACGCGGAGGTGCCGTCCGTTCGGTACTAGATCGTGGGACTGATCGCGGGATTGTTCGCGGGGCGGATCGAGGGACGTGAGGACGTTCCACTACATCAACCGCGTTCTCTAAACGCTTCTGCTGTACGATCTACAAGGGTACGTAGATCACTCATCCCCTCTCGTAGATGGACATCACCATGATAGGTCTTCGTGCGCGTAGGAAATTTTTTGTTTCCCATGCGACGTTCCCCAACAGTGGTATCAGAGCTAGGTTCATGCGTAGATGTCTTCTCGAATAGAACATAAAAGTTTTTGTGGGCGGTGATGTGCGTTTTGCTGCCCTCCTTAGTATTTTCTTGATTCCGCGGTATTGTTGGATTGAAGCGGCTTGGACCGACATTACTCGTACGCTTACGAGAGACTGGTTTCATCGTTACGAGTAACTCCGTTGCTCAAAGATGACTGGCAAGTGTCGGTTTCTCCAACTTTAGTTGAATCGGATTTGACCGAGGAGGTCCTTGGATGAGGTTAAATAGCAACTCATATATCTCCGTTGTGGTGTTTGCGTAAGTAAGATGCGATCCTGCTAGATACCCATGGTCGCCACGTAAAACATGCAACAACAAAATTAGAGGACGTCTAACTTGTTTTTGCAGGGTATGCTTGTGATGTGATATGGCCAATGATGTGATGTGATATATTGGATGTATGAGATGATCATGTTGTAATAGAAATATCGACTTGCACGTCGATGGTACGGCAACCGGCAGGAGCCATAGGGTTGTCTTTATACTAACGTGTGTGCTTGCAGATGCGTTTACTATTTTGCTAGGATGTAGCTTTAGTAGTAATAGCATGAGTAGCACGACAACCCCGATGGCAACACGTTGATGGAGATCATGGTGTGGCGCCGGTGACAAGAAGATCGTGCCGGTGCTTTGGTGATGGAGATCAAGAAGCACGTGATGATGGCCATATCATGTCACTTATGAATTGCATGTGATGTTAATCCTTTTATGCACCTTATTTTGCTTAGAACGACGGTAGCATTATGAGGTGATCTCTCACTAAAATTTCAAGACGAAATTGTGTTCTCCCCGACTGTGCACCGTTGCTACAGTTCGTCGTTTCGAGACACCACGTGATGATCGGGTGTGATAGACTCAACGTTCACATACGACGGGTGCAAAACAGTTGCGCACGCGGAACACTCGGGTTAAGCTTGACGAGCCTAGCATGTGCAGACATGGCCTCGGAACACATGAGACCGAAAGGTCGATCATGAATCATATAGATGATATGATTAGCATAGGGATGCTTACCACTGAAACTATACCCAACTCACGTGATGATCGGACTTGAGCTAGTGTAAGTGGATCATGAACCACTCAAATGACTAGAGAGATGTACTTTTTGAGTGGGAGTTTAGCGAATAATTTGATTAAGTTAAACTCTAATTATCTTGAACATAGTCTAGGTCCACTTTGAATATATTTGTGTTGTAGATCATGGCTCACGCGACAGTCATCCTGAATTTTAATACGTTCCTAGAGAAAGCTAAGTTGAAAGATGATGGAAGCAACTTTGTAGACTGGGCTCGTAATCTTAAGCTAATCTTACAAGCTGGGAAGAAGGATTATGTCCTTAATGCTGCGTTAGGAGATGAACCACCCGCTACGGCTGATCAAGATGTTAAGAACGCTTGGTTAACACGTAAGGAGGACTACTCAATAGTTCAATGTGCAGTCTTGTATGGCTTAGAACCGGGACTTCAACGTCGCTTTGAGCGTCATGGAGCATTTGAGATGTTCCAGGAGTTGGAGTTTATCTTTCAGAAGAACGCCCGGATCGAGAGGTATGAGACCTCCGATAAATTCTATGCTTGCAAGATGGAGGAAAACTCATCTGTCAGTGAACATGTGCTCAAAATGTCTGGGTACTCAAACCGTCTAGCTGAGCTGGGGATTGAACTCCCGCAAGAAGCTATCACTGACAGAATCCTTCAATCACTGCCGCCAAGCTATAAAGGCTTTGTGTTGAACTACAACATGCAAGGGATGAACAAGTCTCCCGGCGAGTTGTTTGCGATGCTGAAAGTCGCAGAGTCTGAACTCCTAAAGAGCATCAAGTGTTAATGGTGAATAAGACCACTAGTTTCAAGAGAAACGGCAAAGGCAAGAAGGGCAATTCAAAGAAGAGCGGCAAGCCTGTTGCCAATCCGACGAAGAAACCCAAAGCTGGACCTAAGCCGGAAACGGAGTGTTTCTATTGCAAGGGTATGGGTCATTGGAAGCGCAATTGCCCCAAGTATCTGGCAGATAAGAAGGCGGGCAAAGAAAAATCAGGTATATTTGATATACATGTCATTGATGTGTACTTAACCGGCTCTCGTAGTAGTGCCTGGGTATTCGATACCGGTTCTGTTGCTCATATTTGCACCTCGAAACAGGAACTGCGGAATAGGCGAAGGCTGGCGAAAGATGAAGTGACGATGCGCGTAGGAAATGGTTACAAGGTTGATGCAATCGCCGTCGGCACAGTGTCACTTCAGTTACCGTGAGGATTAGTGATGAACTTAAATCATTGTTATTTAGTGCCTGCGTTGAGCATGAACATTATATCTGGATCTTGTTTATTGCGAGACGGTTACTCTTTTAAGTCAGAGAATAATGGTTGTTCTATTTCTATGAGTAACATCTTTTATGGTCATGCACCGAATGTGAGAGGATTGTTCATATTGAATCTTGATAACGATACGCATATACATAACATTGAGACCAAAAGAGTTAGAGTTAACAATGATAGCGCCATATTTTTGTGGCACTGCCGCTTAGGTCATATTGGTGTAAAGCGCATGAAGAAACTCCATGCTGATGGACTTTTGGAGTCACTTGACTTTGATTCACTTGACACGTGCGAACCATGCCTCATGGGCAAGATGACTAAGACTCCGTTCTCAGGAACAATGGAGCGTGCAAGTGACTTGTTGGAAATCATACATACCGATGTGTGTGGTCCGATGAACGTGGAGGCACGCGGCGGATATCGTTATTTTCTCACCTTCACTGACGATTTAAGTAGATATGGTTATGTCTACTTGATGAAGCACAAGTGTGAAACATTTGAAAAGTTCAAGCAATTTCAGAGTGAAGTGGAAAATCATCGTAACAAGAAGATCAAGTTCCTGCGGTCTGATCGTGGGGGTGAATATCTGAGTTTCGAGTTTGGTGCTCACTTAAGACAATGTGGAATTGTTTCACAGTTAATACCGCCTGGAACACCACAGCGTAATGGTGTGTCCGAACGTCGTAATCGTACTCTATTAGAGATGGTGTGATCTATGATGTCTCTTGCTGATTTGTCGTTATCATTTTGGGGCTATGCATTAGAAACAACTACATTCACTTTAAATAGGGCACCATCAAAATCCGTTGAGACGACACCATACGAACTGTGGTATGGCAAAAGGCCAAAGTTGTCGTTTCTTAAAGTTTGGGGATGTGATGCTTATGTCAAAAAGCTTCAGCCTGAAAAGCTGGAACCCAAAGCGGAAAAGTGCGTCTTCATAGGTTACCCAAAAGAGACAGTTGGGTACACCTTCTATCTCAAATCCGAGGGCAAAGTGTTTGTTGCTAAAAACGGAGCTTTTCTCGAGAAGGAGTTTCTCTCGAGAGAATTGAGTGGGAGGAATATAGAACTTGACGAGGTTGTCGAACCTCTCATCCCTCTGGATGGTGGCGCAGGGCAAGGGGAAACCTCTGTCATTGCGATGCCGGTTGAGGAGGAAGTTAATGATGATGATCATGAAACTCCAGTTCAAGTTTCTGTCGAACCACGCAGGTCGACGAGACCACGTGCTGCTCCAGAGTGGTACGGTAATCCCGTCTTTTCAATCATGTTGTTAGACAACAATGAACCTGCGAATTATGAAGAAGCAATGGTGGGCCCAGATTCCAACAAATGGCTGGAAGGCATGAAGTCCGAGATAGGATCCATGTATGAGAACAAAGTGTGGACTTTGGAGGTACTGCCTGAGGGCCGCAAGGCCATTCACAACAAATGGATCTTTAAGAGGAAGACGGACGCTGACGGCAATGTGACCGTTTATAAAGCTTGACTTGTGGCAAAGGGTTTTTCACAAGTTCAAGGAGTTGACTACGATGAGACATTCTCACCCGTAGCGATGCTTAAGTCCGTCCGAATCATGTTAGCAATAGCTGCATTTTTCGATTATGAGATCTGGCAGATGGATGTCAAAACGGCGTTCCTTAACGGTTTTCTTAAGGAAGAGCTGTATATGATACAACCCGAAGGTTTTGTCGATCCTAAGAATGCTAACAAGGTGTGCAAGCTCCAGCGATCCATTTATGGACTGGTGCAAGCATCTCGGAGTTGGAACAAGCGCTTTGATGAGGTGATCAAAGCATTTGGGTTTATACAAGTGGTTGGAGAATCTTGTATTTACAAGAAAGTGAGTGGGAGCTCTGTGGCGTTTCTAATATTATATGTGGATGACATATTACTGATTGGAAACAACGTAGAGTTTTTAGAAAGCATAAAGGATTACTTGAATAGAAGTATCTCTATGAAGGACCTAGGATAAGCTGCTTACGTTCTAGGCATTAAGATCTATAGGGATAGATCAAAACGCCTTATAGGACTTTCACAAAGCACATACCTTGATAAAGTTTTGAAGAGGTTCAAAATGGAACAATCCAAGAAAGGGTTCTTGCCAGTTCTACAAGGTACGAGATTGAGTAAGACTCAGTGCCCAGCAACCGATGAAGATAGAGAGCATATGCGCTCCGTCCCCTATGCTTCAGCCATAGGTTCTATCATGTATGCGATGTTGTGAACTAGACCGGATTTTAGCCTGACCATAAGTATGGCAAGTAGGTTCCAGAGTAATCCAGGAGTGGATCACTGGACAACGGTCAAGAATATCCTGAAGTACCTGAAAAGGACTAAGGAGATGTTTCTCGTGTATGGAGGTGACGAAGAGCTCGCCGTAAAAGGTTACGTCGATGCAAGCTTTGACACAGATCCGGACGACTCTAAGTCGCAAACCGGATACGTATTTATTCTTAATGGGGGTGCAGTAAGCTGGTGCAGTTCCAAGCAAAGCGTCATAGCAGATTCTACATGTGAAGCGGAGTACATGGCTGCCTCGGAGGCGGCTAAGGAGGGTGTCTGGATGAATCAGTTCATGACGGATCTTGGAGTGGTGCCAAGCGCACTGAATCCAATAACCTTGTTCTGTGACAACACTGGTGCCATTGCCTTAGCAAAGGAACCACGGTTTCACAAGAAGACCAGACACATCAAACGACGCTTCAACCTCATCCGCGCCTACGTCGAGGGAGAGGACGTGAATATATGCAAAGTGCACACGGATCTGAATATAGCGGACCCGCTGACTAAACCTCTTCCACGGCCAAAGCATGATCAACACCAGAACTGTATGAGTGTTAGATTTATTACAGTGTAATTCACATGGTGATGTGAGGGCTAGATTATTGACTCTAGTGCAAGTGGGAGACTGTTGGAATTATGCCCTAGAGGCAATAATAAATATAGTTATTATTATAATTCCTGTATCAAGATAATCGTTTATTATCCATGCTATAATTGTATTGAATGAAGACTCATTTACATGTGTGGATACATAGACAAAACACCGTGCCTAGCAAGCCTCTAGTTGGCTAGCCAGTTGATCAAAGATAGTCAGTGTCTTCTGATTATGAACAAGGTGTTGTTGCTTGATAACTGGATCACGTCATTAGGAGAATCACGTGATGGACTAGACCCAAACTAATAGACGTAGCATGTTGATCGTGTCATTTTGTTGCTACTGTTTTCTGCGTGTCAAGTATTTATTCCTATGACCATGAGATCATATAACTCACTGACACCGGAGGAATGCTTTGTGTGTATCAAACGTCGCAACGTAACTGGGTGACTATAAAGATGCTCTACAGGTATCTCCGAAGGTGTTAGTTGAGTTAGTATGGATCAAGACTGGGATTTGTCACTCCGTGTAAACGGAGAGGTATCTCGGGGCCCACTCGGTAATACAACATCACACACAAGCCTTGCAAGCAATGTAACTTAGTGTAAGTTGCGTGATCTTGTATTACGGAACGAGTAAAGAGACTTGCCGGTAAACGAGATTGAAATAGGTATACGGATACTGAAGATCGAATCTCGGGCAAGTAACATACCGAAGGACAAAGGGAATGACATACAGGATTATATGAATCCTTGGCACTGAGGTTCAAACGATAAGATCTTCGTAGAATATGTAGGATCCAATATGGGCATCCAGGTCCCGCTATTGGATATTGACCGAGGAGTCTCTCGGGTCATGTCTACATAGTTCTCGAACCCGCAGGGTCTGCACACTTAAGGTTCGACGTTGTTTTATGCGTATTTGAGTTATATGGTTGGTTGCCGAATGTTGTTCGGAGTCCCGGATGAGATCACAGACGTCACGAGGGTTTCCGGAATAGTCCGGATACGAAGATTGATATATAGGATGACCTCATTTGATCACCGGAAGGTTTTCGGAGTTACCCGAAATGTACCGGGAATGACGAATGGGTTCCGGTAGTTCACCGGGGGGGGGGGGGGCAACCCACCCCGGGGAAGCCCATAGGCCTTGAGGGTGGCACACCAGCCCTTAGTGGGCTGGTGGGATAGCCCAAAAGGGCTCTATGCACCAAGGAAAAGAAAATCAAGAGGAAAGGAAAAAAAAGGAGGAGGTGGGAAGGAAGGGGGACTCCCTCCCACCAAACCAAGTCCAACTCGGTTTGGGGGGGGGGGGAGTCCTCCCCCCTTGGACTCGGCCGACCCCCTTGGGGCTCCTTGAGCCCCAAGGCAAGGTCCCCTCCCTCCCACCTATATATACGGAGGTTTTAGGGCTGATTTGAGACGACTTTTCCACGACAGTCCGACCACATACCTCCACGGTTTTTCCTCTAGATCGCGTTTCTGCAGAGCTCGGGCGGAGCCCTGCTGAGACAAGGTCATCACCAACCTCCGGAGCGCCGTCACGCTACCGGAGAACTCTTCTACCTCTCCGTCTCTCTTGCTGGATCAAGAAGGCCGAGATCATCGTCGAGCTGTACGTGTGCTGAACGCGGAGGTGCCGTCCGTTCGGTACTAGATCGTGGGACTGATCGCGGGATTGTTCGCGGGGCGGATCGAGGGACGTGAGGACGTTCCACTACATCAACCGCGTTCTCTAAACGCTTCTGCTGTACGATCTACAAGGGTACGTAGATCACTCATCCCCTCTCGTAGATGGACATCACCATGATAGGTCTTCGTGCGCGTAGGAAATTTTTTGTTTCCCATGCGACGTTCCCCAACAGATTTACCCTCGCACCGTCATAGTTAATGAGAATTGGTGTTGCCTTCAAAAGAAAAAAGAATGCTCCACCTTAGTTACAAGTGTTACATAATATGCGCCAGGAAATAAAGGCTGGGTATTCATCCAATTTTTTTCCCTATAAATATAGTGTATGAACCATACAACGCAACACTAGCAATATATGAACAAATTAACACTAGCATAACGGCAATAGCAATATTTCAATGTATGAGACCATAACGACATGAATACATAAGTACTTTTGATTGATACAGTGATGATATCCTTCTTAAATATAACTCTACGGTCGCCTTTTTGAAAGAGATTGATGACATCTTCATCCTTCACTTGATTGAAAAATTATATCTCAACAAATGTAACCAAATAATTATTCAAATATTCATCACCCATTTTATTCCTTAGCTTATTCTTCACGTAGCTCATTGAAGAAAATACCCTTTGAACACTAGTAGTAGCTACTAGCAGAATCAATACCAACTTAAGAAGCTTGTAAACAATATGATATTGTTCATGCTTGTTTGTCTCAACAAGCATAACTGGAAGCTGACACAAATTTTCCAGGTTTTGAAACCTTTCATCTATATGCACATTAGTAACATCCCTCTTCTTCATCTACATCACATAAACGAAGTAAAAAATAATGGCTTCTACTCCTTATATCAACCATAGGCAATGTCATTTATAAGAAATCTTCAGATTACTAAAATAAATAGAGGGCAAAAAAAAGACGAGAGCACCAATACCCTAGACTAGTTCTTTCCAACAAGTATTGTGATACAGAGGGAGTACTTGTGATGCATCCTTTGGGTTAAGTCGACATATTCACCTCGTATGTATTCATATACCAAGCGTTGAAATAATAATTTGGTAATGCATTGCAATATTCTGCACTCCATCTTTTCAGAGTACAATGTGACACGTTGCTTGAGAGCATTGCAATAATAATTTGATAATCTTCATGACAAGATACTTGTGATTACATGCATCCACCTTTGTGGTGCATTCAGTACATATGCAATCTCTGCATCAACTTTCTAAACATCATTGAAACCTTTTTGGCACACAACAATAAAATATGATGAAAACGAACGTAAGACATATTGCAATTCATTAGTTCTTGCTCTAGCACTTTTTACGACGGATGATTTAAGCATACTAAATTATGCAAAAAGGATTGCACTAAAACTTGTGCTAGGAAACATTGCAAAGTACTACTCCCTCGGTCTTAAAATTTTTGTTTTAGATTTGTTTAAATATGATTGTATCTAGTCACGTTTTAATATTTAGATACATCCATTTCTAAACAAACATAAGACAAGAATTTTGAAATGAAGAGAGTACTATTTAACATGGACATTATGAATATTTTCTGACAAAACAAGAGAATCGCACTACGTAAGACAAGACTGCAATTTGTTAGTTAAGCAATTCTTATACGGTTTTGCTAGTTCTCAGCTAGCTGAGTTTTTGTTTTGGTCTCAATCACCTCTATACCTGGTACATTAATACACTCCGATTTATACGCGTATAGTTTTCTCCTATTTATGTCGTTGTTTTTTGTGTGTGAGCAGTCAAGACTGGGTCTTTGTGTGGTTAGAACGATAATTGGCTTTTCAACGCTAAACTTCTTTTTACCTTTTTTGTGTTGACCCTGTGCTACAAGTACTTGTGGGAGAGAAGAAACAAGGTGAGCTTCTTTTTTCTTTTTTGAATTTCATTTTCTGGTTCTTGTTATAATTTGGTTTTATTTTCTATTTTTTATTTACTGTTTCTCTGTTCATATTTTCCTTCTTTGTGTTTTAGTCTTTATTTCTTGTACATGTAAACACTTTGTAACTAATTTATTCCACTCTTTTCCCTTTTCCTAAATAAGTGTGTTTATTTTATTTAACTTGATGTTCATTTGTTATCATAGATTATAAAATTGTCTATTTGGGCTTTCTTATTCAAAATAGAAATATAAGTTGAGGTGGAGCAACTTATGACTTTTTGCATTCTTCAACTTATAAGTTGGTGATTTATTTAGAACAGCGCCTAAGTGGCCCAAACGCTTGGGATATGCGGGAGGAACTTTCTCTCAAAAAACAAAATGGTAGCATAAGAGGAAACCATAGCCGATCTTGCGGATCCATCCCCTCGGCGCAGGCGCCGCCGTCCCCCCCTCCCCGCTCCCCCGCCGCCATCCCCTGCGGCAACCCCCTCCAGGCCCACTCCCCCGCCGCCATCCCCTGCGACAGCCTTCCAACCTGCCGTCTACCGCCGGCCACCCACCACTCTCCTCCAACGCCATCCCCTGTGACAACCCCGACCCCTCCCCTGCCGTCCGCCGCCGGACACCACATCTGCTGCCTGCGTTATTATGCCTGGCTGCGTTTTTTTTTTGGAGTAAATAATCTCGCGGGAGACGGAGGCGGGACAAGATTTGATTTCCTTGTGCAATCGAGGAAGGGAGGATGCCGATTTCGGATTTAACGGCGAGGGCAGCCCAAAAGGAGTGTTTTTTATTCGGAGTTGACAAGTTGTAATCCGGATCCTCCTCCCTCTCCTCTGAATAATCTCCTCCTTTTTGGAGTCGGGGCCGCCTATATCGATCTAATAAATTGGTGTCCCCGATTTGTTTTTCGCCGGCGATTGTTGCGGCGCTCTAAATTAACAGAGGAGGAATAAGGGGGATTCGAATAAGGCGCGTCCTCCGTTGTCAAGGATCCAATAAGGTGGTTATTCTAAGGTCATTTGTTGATCCCATCAGCCATGAAGAACAAAAATGGTCGTCCCAGGGTAAGTGCCTGCTTATTTTGTGTGTTTGTCCTTCTCTTCGATTCGTCGTCATGGCTAGGTTGCTGATTTGTTCTTCTTTTCCTGCTAATAAATGCAATGCAGAAATCAGCTCTCAACCAAGCCGCTGCTGGCAACAAGAATGGTCGTCGCAAGCGGAATGTAAGTGGGTCTGGTGTTTGTACACAACCTAAGGTTCATCCTCAAAACGCTGATTATTTCTTGTTCCAGCTAAAGGCAACTCGCAACGAAGCCGCTGCTAGCAACGCAAACGAAGACAGGCTCAGCAAGCTGCCCAATGACCTTCTGCTCAACATTCTGGAGAGGCTGGACACGCTCGATGCTATTAGGACCTGCATCCTCTCCAGGCAAATGCTGAAGCTCCCCACCATGCTCTCACGCCTCTACCTAACTTTCAGCCTCAAGGGAGTGCTCCGAACCAACCATGCTGTGGCTTATGTAACTGATAACATCTTGAGCACAAGGAGCCCGGAGGTTACCATCAGCGAACTCAAAATCAGATTTCTCTTGTTGCCCAATGACTCTCTAATCATTGGCAGATCTGTTGCCCGTGCCATGGCAACCCAGAAGGTTGCCGCAGCTGAGTTTGAGATTGTAACGAAGAAGCGTTATAGCCTCTGCTCTTCTGCTGACCTCCTCCAGTTTGGGAAGCAGTTCAATGATTTATTTGGTGCTTGTCCGCATGCGTTTGCTGGCCTTACGAGCCTGTGGCTGCAAAATATGAGGTTTGGTGAACTGGACATTCCCAACATCCTCAGCACTTGCAAGCTCTTGGAGTATTTGCGTTTATCCCATTGCGACTCAGGGGTCCATGCTGTGCTGCAAGTAGAACACGATCAACTTGTTGAGCTCGAGGTCGACTATGGGAAATTTCAGAGGGTTGAGCTGATATCTCTACCAAAACTCCAACGGATGACCTATGATAATTGGTTCTCTTCTCAGGATCCATTGTATTTTGGTTTTGTACCACAGCTTTCAAAGCTGAGCCTTATTAAAACTCGCATCCGTTCGGACAAGACTCTCGAGTTAAGTCAGCTCCTTGCCAATGTTCCTAACATAGACTATCTGCGTCTGGATTTTCGAAGTGAAAAGGTACCAATAAGTCATTTGAATCATATCTGTCCATTCTCACTCTATGATGGTTACATGTGACAATAGTAGTTTTGTTAATTGTTTTTTTCTATACCAGATTTGGATTCTGCCAGAATGCCCAAAACTGCTCAAGCCTGTGCTCAACAAGCTACAGCATGTGAATCTGGACCATCTTCCTGAAGGATGTGATTTAGCTTGGACAATGTTTATTCTTGAAGCTGCACCCTCCCTGAAAGAGCTGTGCATCACAGTGTGGGATCATTGGTGCATAATGATAACAAACAAAGAGTTGCGGAAGAAATATTGTTTCTGCGAAAAGGCAGACGTGAAGTGGAAGCCATATGCCCCTGATTTCAAGCACAAGAATCTGGCTAAGCTCACCATCTACGGGTTCCAACCTGACGACAATTTTATGCGATACATCAGGTGTGTCGCGGAACATGCGGTTAATATAACAGAGATATCCCTGCATGACAGGAAGGTGTGTGGGCGCTGTGGCGACTTGGATCCTGAGATCAAGGACAGTGTATGTCCATCAAGATATCCACCGACAGCCGAGGAGCGGAAGCAGATAACAGAGGCGTTGGGTTTGTCTTCTGTTGCTGTGGTTCACTTCCGGTCCTAATTAAAAAAATGTAGCAGTTTCTAAGTCATCTGTGATATCATCTTCATAACTGGAAGGAGTTCATGAAACTCCATAATTCAGTAGTTATTATGCTTGTACTCTTGCTTTCCTTTCAATTGAAGCTTTTGCACTATTGGGAAGTATACTGTGTTTGTGATGCATGGAAATAATAATTGTGAACTATTGAAAACAAGTTGACATCAGTTCATCTTTATCCATACCAGTGTTGAAATAATCATTTGACAATGCATTGCAATGGTATGTGCTCTGATGTTCCTTTGGAAGGAAAATTGTGCATGATCAGATATTTGCTTTTACACACATCCACCTCTAAACTAATTTTCCGAACATCACGCACAAGCACCATATGTGCTGAAACAAATACTTTGATATTTCTGACAAACCAGAGAAGAACACAAAAAGATATCCAAGGAAAGTTTTTTTATTTTTGCGAGAATCCAAGTAAAGATTTTACACTAAAAAATATGCAAGTACATTGTGACACGTTGCTTGATTACTTTATCTATGTAATCTTTGCATCAACTTTCTAAACATCACTGAAACCTTTTTGGCACACGGCAACAAGATATGCTGAAAACGATACCAAATATTTTCTGAAGAACCTAGAGAACGTAAGACAGATTGCAATTCATAAGTTCTTGCTCAAGCACTTTTTACAACGGATGATTTGAGCACACTAAATTCTCCAGAAAGGTCTACACTAAAACTTGTGCAAGGTAAGCAAGCAAAGTAGGAGTACTATTTAACATGGACATTATGAATATTTTCCGACAAAACCAGAGAATCGCACTACGTGAGACAGCCTGCAGTTCATTAGTTAAGCACTTGTAACAACGGACACCAGAATTTCTCCAGTTAAGGACGTTACACTACAGGTTACAGTGGATCACTCATTTCTTGATGGCAGCCTTGGTAACCTCCTTCTTCTCCACGCCCTTGATGACACCAACAGCAACCATTTGTCTCATGTCACGCACAGTAAAACGGCCTTTAGTCCCGGCCTGAACCACCGCCCGTTACTAAAGGTCCGGGGGTATAAAAGGTGCCCTTTCTTCCCCGCCGCTTCGTACTTAGCAGTTTCGCGCGCGAGGAGTCTCCGTGGACGCCGTCAGGCTGCCACGCCGTCAGCCCACCGCGCCGCCAGCCCACCGCACCGCCGTGCCGCCGCATTGCCCGCGCCCACAGCCCACCGCGCCGCCGTCCAGCCGCCGCGCGGGCCACCAGCCCACCGCGCCGCCGCCGCGCGTAGTGCCCGCCAGCCCACCGCGCCGCCGCCGCAGTGCCCGCCGCCGCGCGAAGTGCCGCCGTCCAGCCGCGCCGCCAGCCCGCCATATCTGCAAGGTTTTTGTTAATTAGTTATTTTGTTAATTAGTTAGTGTTAGGGTTAGGGTTAAATATTAGGGTTAGAATTTAGTTAGATATAGAATTAGGGTTAGATATAGAATTATTTTAGAGTTAGAATTTAGTTGGATATAGTTATAGTTAGATATAGAAATATTTTAGTTAGTATTTATTTTGTTAGAATTATTTAGTTAGAATTATTTTAGTTAGAATTATTTTAGTTAGAATTATTTAGTTAGAATTTATTTACAAATAGAAATAGAATTATTTTAGTTAGAATTATTTAGTTAGAATTTATTTGCAAATAGAAATAGAATTATTTAGTTATAATTATTTTGCAAATAGAAATAGAATTATTTAGTTAGAATTTATTTGCAAATAGAAATAGAATTATTTAGTTAGAATTTATTTGCAAATAGAAATAGAATTATTTTAGTTAGAATTATTTAGTTAGAATTTATTTGCAAATAGAGATAGAATTATTTTAGTTAGAATTATTTAGTTAGAATTTATTTGCAAATAGAAATAGAATTATTTTGCATTATATATAATTTGTTAGTTTATTAGTTAATCAAATGTCCGTTTTTTGCAGAACTATGGATCCACATAGCAGGAACCTCGAAGAGGAAGAACTTCTCGAAGATATAATCAAAGACGCCCCCGACGTTGAACCAGCTGAATCTCCGTCGTCATATCTAAACCCCTCCGGAGATGGAATGGAGGTCGACCGACACGAAGATGAAGCCGATGGAGCAGGAGATAGCTCCAATGACGGAGAAGGTGATAGCTCCACTGATGGAGAAGCCGGTGGAGAAATAATAAAGTCCGGCGAGGTATACATATGAAGTTCGACAATCACTTGTAATATGTGAAAAATATTGGAGATAACTCTATATTGTATACATATACATTCATTTGACGAATGTTTCTCCTTCTTAGGCCTCCACATCGAGCAAAGCTACGAAACGAGGCCCGACTAAAAAGTTGGATGCACGGACGCATTACACCTTTGAGGTGAAATTGCCTACGGGCGAACCAAAGCTTCCTAAGAATGCTGCTGACACATTCAAGAAGCAATGCGGAGTTCTCGTTAGGGATCACGTCCCGATCAACGTTCGGGAGTGGAACAAGCGCAAAGGGGCAGCCGATAGTGACTATGTCGCCGAAAGGTACAAAGACAATCTTTGGAATGATCTCATGACACATTTCAACCTGCGAGAATGTGAGAATGAAGACGCCGCAAAAAAAACTAAGGGCCAAAGTCAAGCAGTGGACTCTAAAGAAGATGGCCGAACTGTTCCGTAGCTGGAAGAAGAAGCTATGGAAAAACTATCGGAAGACAAAGAAAGTGCCAGTATTCGAGGGGTATCTAGCCAAGCAGGCGAATCACTGGAAGGCATTTCAAGAGTACAAGGAGTTAGAAGATGCCAAGGCATTATCAGAAAAGAACAAGAAAAATACCGACAAGAAGAAATATCACCACACGCTGGGGCCAGGGGGCTATGAGACTGCCATCCCAAAGTGGGATAAGAAAGAGCAAGATCTGCTAGCTAAAGGCATCATACCTGAACCCATCCGTGATGAGTGGGAATTGAGAGCAAGAAATTGGTTCCTTGCGCTTGGTGGTTCGTACGACGAAGAAACAGGGGACCTCATCTGCACTGACGGTCTTAGGATACCCAGAGAGAATTGGAAAAAGATAGTGAAAGAAATTAAGGAGGGAAAAAGACAGTTCACTGCAGATAGAGAGAAAGATTTGCTCACACTGGTCCTCGGCAATGACGAACATGGAGGACGAACGCGAGGCTTTGGTCCTTCTTACCCGTGGTGGCTTGGGTTTGCCAGAGACCAAGACACTTACAGAAGCCAAGAGAGAGCAAAGAAGGGACAACAGGATGAGGAGAATGACAAGTTCAACCAGTTGCTTGCCAGGCTTAACAAGCAACAGAAGCAGATTGATGAGCTTAGAGGAGTAGCGTGCGAGGAAGATCCTGCACTCGATATTACCGGCGCCCCATCTAAGCGGAAAAGCAGCATGGCTGAATCTGAGGCCCCGCCCGACGATGCACGAAGAATGATAGAGGGCGGTCCCGTCTACCCCGTGGATGGAATCAAGGAGTCAGCATCATGTGAACTCCATCAGAAATTCAAGAACATGTCCATGAAGGTGGCCATCGGACAGGCTTTACCTTCTGGCCCTGATGCACGCTGGCATGGCCGTGAGATTCCAGTTAGCTTTGCTAAAGTCGGGGTGGATGAAATCATGGCGGGGTTTCATGATATGGAGCTCGACATAGCTGGACCCGAAGATGAGAGGACACCCGGAGAAGTACTGGGTGGAGTCATCCTATGGGACAAGAACTACATCAAGCTTCCAGGCTCGGCCCCAAGGACAACACCGCCTCCGAGTCGCCGCAGGTCACCTACACCTCCATCACCTCCAAGCCCTCCACATGACGACGGCCAGCACAACACGAGTCCATCTCGATCACCGCCGCCGGACTTGGGTCGTCCGTCTCCGCCGCCGCCCGCTAAGGATACTAAGCGGAAGCGTGCCACCAAGAACGCTCCATCGATGAGTTCTAAGCGACGGAGCTCCCCAAAGCGCAAACTGTCGCCCCTCCCAAAGGTACCTCATGCTAATATTCCTATCAGACCTTATGATCGTACCGACGAGGAAAACGCCAGGATAGCAAAGGAACATTATGATGCGCAGATGAAAAAGAAGGAACCCGAGCCCCGCCCGGAATACACCGAGAAGCAAATAGCATATGCAAAATACTTCACGACCCTTCCATCACAGTATGACTTACACCATAAGCCTGATGACTATACACGCACATTGCAGAAGGAAGGGAAAAGAGCAGATTACGTGCACGTGCAAGTGGGAGCAAATCAAGTTCAACTACAAGCAAAAAAAGATCAGACGTTCCTCGGCTTGGACAACAGGCCAAACAGTCGATCCCACCCCTCAGGGTGTTACCCGAGAATATTCCCTCTCTGGTGCAGGGGTAAGATTTGGAATTAGCAAAGAAGTGGGCGGATGAATGGGGTATCCCGGTTGAAGACGTTCTGGCTTCCCAAGACGACAGGTTACCAAGGCTGTGGTAGCCCCTAAGCCACAGTTTGTCATGAGAGCGCCTTTGGTCAGCAAAGATAAGTTTGATGATCTACCAACAAATATGCGTTACTTGCATACATGGTACTTAAGTGAATCAAAGAATGGGAGAATGATGATCGTGGCACGTGTCCCACGGGAGTACTACGGCCGCCCCGAAGACATCCATATCGACTTTGATGAACTCTTCCAGATGCACAATGCCGACGCCCTCGACAAATCGCTTATGAGTTGCTATTGTCTGTAAGTTTTTCAATTCATTGTCTACATATAACTTCTTTAGTTATTTCAATTCATTGTCTACATATAACTTCTTTAGTTATTTCAATTCATTGTCTACATATAACTTGTACTCTATTATGCAGAATGAAGATTCTGGAATGTAAAAGTAGGAACATCCTAAATATTGGGTTTATTGACCCAGATAAAATACATATAGCGACGCTAACTGATAAACCCAACGAGACGGAGGAAAACCTTCTAAGGTTTCTAACAGATCAAAATTTTTGTGACCACATACTGTTTCCATACAACTTCAAGTGAGGGTCTTTACTCTGTTGTGTCCATTCACTTATAAGTGTAATTGATAAGTTACTGACATATATATATATATATATACATGTGCAGCTACCACTGGATTCTGTTGGACATTCAAATTGATAAGGGAAGAGTTGATGCCTTCGACCCATTATCGAGACCCTTGGAACAGTTCCAAAGCTTGCAGGACATGCTCCAAGGGTAATTTCAATCATTCTTGCGCTCTATCGGTCTCTTACGATGATTTTCTGATATATCAATTAATGAAAAACTTAGCAAATCATTTTCCTTGTCAGGCAGGGTTTGGAAGCGGTTCAAGTGCGTGACTGACGGTATCGAGCATGAGAAGCTGACCTTTAGAGCGGCTCAGGTAAGTAGTAGTATGATATACTTCTATTTTCAATACATTTATGATGCTAGATTATTATTTTGATTATATATATTCTATTCTCGTAAAGTGCGACCAGCAGCCACGGGGGACGCATCTATGCGGATACTATGTTTGCGAGACCATTCGCACGTTTACCTCTGAGCACAAGGATTACAGATACGACGTAAGCAATGAACATTCACACCTCTATTTTTACCCGTCATTCTTTGTTATCATGATTGATATTCATATTCATCTCCTCTTCTTATATAGTACACGGCCATGAGGGAGAAGTACCTACCAGAGCAACGCGCGATTGCTGTTGCAGAGAAGCTTGCGACCATTGTGAGGACGGAAGCTATAGATGACAAAGGACGATTTAGTGTAGCTAGGGGCCATTATTGATGTTGGTCCATGTAATCGAATAGACGGGCTCTAGTCCCGATAATTCAGATCTCCATATAATTGTATATATATGCTTGCTTGTAAGATAAGTTAATCTTATATATATATATGCATAAACATGTATATTTAGAATTATATGAAAACTAATTCTCGAACACCAAACGAGGCATCACGTTAATCTCCCGAACACCTAAACCCTAAAACCCTAAAACCCTAAAATAAACAAAATCTGCAGAAAATCTTTAGTCCGGTCCGTGTTAAGACCCGAGACTAAAGGGCCTGCCCCTGAGGACGCTCCGAGGCGCCCACGTGGAGCACCTTTGGTCCCGGCTTGGAACAGGGCCGGGACTAAAGGTTAGGCCTTTAGTCCCGCCTCTTTGGTCCCGGTTGGTGAACCGGGACTAAAGCCCCTTACGGGCCGGGACTATAGGCCCTGTCCCCACTAGTGTATGTTCTCCCACAGTTTTGCCAATATGTAACAAGGAAAATTGTTTCACTACAACTAAAGAGAAATTTATCTTTAGGATTCAAATGGAACATATTGCTATCCTATGCAATTTTCATATCCTATGAATTGATGAAGAAACCCTAAATTAACTATGACATATATATATATATATATATATATATATATATATATATATATATATATATATATATATATATATATATATATATGTTCTTCCACAGTTTTGCCAGTATGCAACAAGGAAAATTGTTTCACTACAACTAAAGAGAAATTGATCTTTAGGATTCCAATGGAACATATTGCTATCCTATGCAATTTTCATATCTTATGAATTGATGAAGAAACCCTAAATTAACTATGACATATATATATGTTCTCCCACGGTTTTGCTAATATGCAACAAGGAAAATTGTTTCACTACAACTAAAGAGAAATTTATCTTTAGGATTCAAATGGAACATATTGCTATCCTATGCAATTTTCATATCCTATGAATTGATCAAGAAACCCTAAATTAACAATGATATATATATATGTTCTCCCACGGTTTTGCCACTATGCAACAAGGAATTTTTTTTCACTACAACTAAAGAGGAATTGATCTTTAGGATTCCAATGGAACATATTGTTATCCTATATGCAATTTTCGTAACCTTTGATGAAAGAAAAGCCTCAAAACTTACCTCGCCCATTGGAAGGCCATGACATTTCTCTTGAAACAAAGTTGGATGACGGAAACACCTTCTTGATTGGTCGTGTACTTGAGATCAAGCCCCATGAACTTGTCTTTCTCCTCCGCATCTTCAAGTCATTCCTCGAAATAGGAAAGAAAATGCAACACCATGGCGGCGGCGTCTGTGTAGATGACATTGAGTTTAGTCGTGCCATGTGTGAGCACCTCTCCGTAGTGAGTGATTGTATCATTCATGGTGGAAGAATATAGGGGAAGAAGAGAGAGCGAGAGAGGAGACGAACAGAGCGAGAGAGGAGACAAACAGAGCGAGAGAGAATAATGTGCCTCGCGGTACGGTTATGTTTTCATCGCGTGAAACGACACGGGATGCGAACTGTTTGGACCTTTAGTCCTGGGTTATGCCACCAACCGGGACTAAAGGGGCAGCCAAATGGTCGCCATGACCCCTTAAGTCCCGGTTTGAGACACTAACCGGGACTAAAGGGTCTCGCATCAAGCGAACGGTTGCCACCAAACATTTAGTCCCGGTTCGTGGCTCAACCCGAGACTAAAGGCCCTTAATGAACTGGGACAAAAGCCTAGCTTCTCCAACCGGGACTAATGGTGACATTAGTCCTGGGCCAAAACCAAACCGGGACTAAAGGGCCAAACAGAAGATCAATTTTCTACTAGTGAGAAATGCAACTCCAACTCAAAATTATGTTTTTATTTTTAGTTTCTCTTCCCAACCAAGTTCTTATAGTAGAGTGAGAAAATTGTAATTCCTAAGCGATGATAGACCTTGTTCAATCAACTTTCTAATGCCTATTTTCATAATATCCAACATTCTAACAGTTGTGTCTTCTAGTGTACCAAGTACGATCGCTTACAATTCTCCAATGTTTTTCATAAGGTTTTTCGTTGTATTTCCGTTCTTTTAACCATGAATTGCACGCAAAGGCTACATGAGGCCAATATATTTTGACAACATTGTAATCCAGTGACCTAACTCCTCTATTTTATAGTTTCGTAGCAACACGCATACATTGTGCAAGAAATATGTAAATGTGGTGTATATAAATGTGTTTCTAGATTGTACCAACTCGCCCATTTTTGTGTATTGAAAATATCTTCTTAATGTCAGAATTACCATTAGATGCACTAATACTTGCACCGCTTCCGTTTTAGTACATTATTTGCTAGCACATATATTAATATAGTTGACATTTTTTTCTTGCAAATTATTTGCTCAAAATCCCCACTCCGATGCGCGGGGAATCCTCTAGTTTGGAAAATGTTTGGGCCAAAACAAAATTATGATAGTTACTTACTTTCCTCTTAATATAAGTTGGTATATTTTGATGATATTTTGACACTTTATGTATGGATACCCTTCAAACATATTTTCATGTTAGTTTGTGCGTTTAAAAAAGATATTATCTTCTTGAGAGTACATATTGCAAATTGGCCAAAAAGTAAGCATATTATTAAGATCCTACAACTAATCACAACAAGAAATATTAGTGGAATATCAAATCACATGATTGTTATAGAAAATGGACAGATGATCAACAAATAAGACTCCATGACACACCAATTATCAACATTGACAAGTCTGAAGGCCCATTAACAACAAGTCATATGTAGCTCCGCCACTAATATAATCACCATCGGGGTAGGCCCGTTTACTATTGTATATAAATAACATAAGAGACATCAAAGATGGTAATATGATCATCATTGTTTTGCCAAAGCTAGAGCCACTGTGTTTCTGGATTGTTGGAGCAGAAATCGCCGTGTAGAACGTGTCGGCGTCCATCGGGTGGACTTGATGCCCGTTGTTTGCCGCTGCCAACTCATTGTTGGGGAACGTTGCACGGGAAAAATTCCTACGCACACGAAAACCTATCGTGGTGATGATCATCTACGAGAGGGAGATCGGATCTACATACCCTTGTAGATCGCTAAGTGGGAAGCGTTAAGAAACGCGGTTGATATAGTGGAACGTCTTTGCAATCCAAATCGCCGTCGTCCCACGATCCGTCCCGATCTAGTATCAAATGAACGACACCTCCGCGTTCAGCACACGTACAGCTCGATGACGATCTCCGCCTTCTTGATCCAGCAAGAGAGACGGGGAAGTAGATGAGTTATCCGGTAGCATGACGGCGCGCCGGTGGTGGTGGTGATTGACGTCAGCTGTGCTTCCCTGGTAATAGCTCCAGAAAAGGGCTGATCCTGCAATCTCTAGTGTTAGCTAGATGAATGCTTATAACAACTAACCTTCTCCTGCAACGGCACCAGAAGAATGCTGATAGCACTCCCCGGCAATGAAACTGGAAGAATGTTGTTGATGGCCCACCAGCGCGTGGGTTCGCAGCAGTTTTTGAGGGTAGAGTATTCGACCCAATTTGTAGGTACGCCAGTCAGGAGGTGAGAGTATACTCTCAAGTATTAGCAGCTGAATTTGTCAGATTCAACCACACCTGAAAGATTAGTATCTGCAAGCACAATAGTAAGAGCGAAGTAGTAAGAGCGAAGTAGCGGGTATCGGCAGTGTAACGAGCAATAGCAGTGGCAAGGAACATCAGTAGTGACAGCAGTAGCAAGTAGCAACAGTAGCAAGCAATAGTAGTATCAACAGTAGCAGCAGAGCAAAACAAGTAACAACAGTAGCAACAGTAGTAGCAACAGAGCAAGACAAGTAACGGCAGTAGCAATAGTAGTAGCAGCAGAGCAAGACAAGTAACGGCAGTAGCAACAGTAGGACAAACTCGTAGGCATTTGGTCGGTGATTTGTTTGGATGATATTCATCATGCAACAGCTATAACACGGAGAGATATGTGGCTAGCTCCCGTTCATCAATGTGATGTAGGCATGCATTCCGTGTGTCGTCATACGTGCTTAGGGAAAAGAACTTGCATGACATCTTGATGTTCGCTGTGTATCCCTGGCAATGGTGCCAGAAATACTCCTACTACAGCACGTTGGTATTCCCTCGAAGCGGAAAGGGTTATCTAGCACAGCGACGGTAAGTATTTCCCTCAGTTTGAGAACCAAGGTATCAATCCGGCGGAAGAGTATCTTAAGATCCTGCACAAACACAAAAGCTTGCACCCAACGCTAGTAAGGGGTTGTCAATCCCTTATAGATTGTTTGCCAAGTGAGAACTGAAAGTAACAAAGTAAGAAAGCAAAGTAAAAGCGGAGATGTAAATGATGGATGTGAATAGACCCGGGGGCCGTAGTGTTTACTAGTGGCTTCTCTCATGAAAGCAAGTAGACGGTGGGTGAACAAATTACTGCCGAGCAATTGATAGAACTGTGCAGAGTCGTGACGATATCTATGCAATGATTGTTTCTATAGGCATCACGTCCGAAACAAGTAGACCGATACTTTCTGCATCTACTACTATTACTCCACACGTCGACCACTATCCAACATACATCTAGTGTATTAAGTCCATAAGAACAGAGTAACGCCTTAAGCAAGATGACATGATGTAGAGGGATAATATCAAACCAATGATAAAAACCCCATCTTTTTACCCTTGATGGCAACTGCTTGATGTGTGCCTTGCTGCCCCTACTGTCACTGGGAAAGGTCACCACATGGCAGAACCCAAAACCAAGCACTTCTCTATTGGGGAACGTCGCATGGGAAACAAAAATTTTCCTACGCACACGAAGACCTATCATGGTGATGTCCATCTACGAGAGGGGATATTCGATCTACGTACCCTTGTAGATCGCACAGCAGAAGCGTTAGTGAACGCGGTTGATGTAGTGGAACGTCCTCACGTCCCTCGATCCGCCCCGCGAACAATCCCGCGATCAGTCCCACGATCTAGTACCGAACGGACGGCACCTCCGCGTTCAGCACACGTACAGCTCGACGATGATCTCGGCCTTCTTGATCCAGCAAGAGAGACGGAGAGGTAGAAGAGTTCTCCGGCAGCGTGACGGCGCTCCGGAGGTTGGTGATGACCTTGTCTCAGCAGGGCTCCGCCCGAGCTCCGCAGAAACGCGATCTAGAGGAAAAACCGTGGAGGTATGTGGTTGGGCTGCCGTGGAAAAGTCGTCTCAAATCAGCCCTAAAACCTCCGTATATATAGGTGGGAGGGAGGGGAGGAGGCAGCCTCAAAACCTAAAGGTTTGGCCGAAATTGGAGGTGGAGGAGTCCTACTCCAATCCTACTTGGAGCAGGATTCCATCTTCCCACTTGGAAACTCTTTCCACCTTGTGTTTTTTCCTTCTCAAACCTTATGGGCCTTAGTGGGAACTTATTCCAGCCCACTAGGGGCTGGTTTATCTCTTCCCATAGCCCATGAGACCCCTTGGGGCGTGACACCCCTCCCGATGGTCCCCGGCACCCCTCCCGGCACTCCCGGTACACTACCGATGAGCCCGAAACTTTTCCGGTAATGCACGAAAACCTTCCGGTAACCAAATGAGGTCATCCTATATATCAATCTTCGTCTCCGGACCATTCCGGAAACCCTCGTGACGTCCGTGATCCCATCTGGGACTCCGAACAACAGTCGATAACCAACCATATAACTCAAATACGCATAAAACAACGTCGAACCTTAAGTGTGCAGACCCTGCGGGTTCGAGAACTATGTAGACATGACCCGAGTGACTCCCCGGTCAATATCCAATAGCGGGACCTGGATGCCCATATTGGATCCTACATATTCTACGAAGATCTTATCGTTTGAACCTCAGTGCCAAGGATTCATATAATCCCGTATGTCATTCCCTTTGTCCTTCGGTATGTTACTTGCCCGAGATTCGATCGTCAGTATCCGCATACCTATTTCAATCTCGTTTATCGGCAAGTCTCTTTACTCGTTCCGTAATACAAGATCCCGCAACTTACAGTAAGTCACATTGCTTGCAAGGCTTGTGTGTGATGTTGTATTACCGAGTGGGCCCCGAGATACCTCTTCGTCACACGGAGTGACAAATCCCAGTCTCGATCCATACTAACTCAACGAACACCTTCGGAGATACCTGTAGAGCATATTTATAGTCACCCAGTTACGTTGCGACGTTTGATACACACAAAGAATTCCTCCGGTGTCCGTGAGTTATATGATCTCATGGTCATAGGAACAAATACTTGACATGCAGAAAACAGTAGCAACAAAAAGACACGATCAACATGCTACGTCTATTAGTTTGGGTCTAGTCCATCACATGATTCTCCGAATGATGTGATCCCGTTATCAAGTGACAACACTTGCCTATGGCCAGGAAACCTTGACCATCTTTGCTCAACGAGCTAGTCAACTAGAGGCTTACTAGGGACAGTGTTTTGTCTATGTATCCACACAAGTATTGTGTTTCCAATCAATACAATTATAGCATGGATAATAAACGATTATCATGAACTAAGAAATATAATAATAACTAATTTATTATTGCCTCTAGGGCATATTTCCAACATTCTCCCATTGCAAGAATCATAGATCTAGTTGGCCAAACAAAACCCAAGACTCGGAGAGACTTACAAGGATATCAAATCATGCATATAAGAAATCAGCAAAGACTCAAATATATATCATAGATAATCTAATCACAAGTCCACAATTCATCGGATCTCGACAAACACACCGCCAAAGAAGATTACATCGGATAGATCTCCATGAAGATCATGGAGAACTTTGTACTGAAGATACAAGAGAGAGAAGAAGCCATCTAGCTACTAACTACGGACACGTAGGTCTGAAGTGAACTACTCACGAGTCATTGGAGGGGCGATGATGATGATGAAGAAGCCCTCCACCTCCAAAGTACCCTTCGGCAGGGCGCCGGGAAGGGTCTCCAGATGAGATCTCGCGGAAACGGAAGCTTGCGGCGGCAGAAAAGTATTTTCGAGGCTCCCCTGATTTTTTGCGGAATATTTGGGAATATATAGTCGCAAAACCTAGGTCAGGAGGCGGCCAGGGAATCCACAAGCTTGCCTACCGCCGCCTCCTCCCCTGGTGGCGTGGTGCAAGCTTGTGGGCTCCCTGGGGCCCACCTGGCCTGGCCCAAAGGCTCCCTGGTCTTCTTTCGTTCGGGAAAAAAATCATTTCGGGGATTTTATTCCGTTTGGACTCCCTTCCAAAATCAGATCTGAAAAGAGTCAAAAACACGGAAAAACAGGAACTGGCACTTGGCACTGAATCAATAAGTTAGTCCCCAAAAAGATATAAAAAGGTACATAAAACATACAAAGAAGACAAGATAACAACGTGAAACCATCAAAAATTATAGATACGTTTGATACGTATCACATCTATTGTCCATCCCTCCTGTGGCAGCGGGGTCCAAAAGGAAACTAAGGGATATTAAGGTTCTCCTTTTAATAAAGAACCGGACCAATGCATTAGCACTTGGTGAACACATGAACTCCTCAAACTATGGCCATCACCGGGAGTGGTTTCGGTTATTGTCACTCCGGGGTTGCCGGATAATAACACATAGTAGGTAACTACAACTTGCAAGATCGGATCTAAAACACACATATATTGGTGACAACATAATAATTTCAGATCTGAAATCATGGCACTCGGGCCCTAGTGACAAGCATTAAGCATGGCAAAGTAGTAGCAGCATCAAATCTCAGAACATAGTGGATACTAGGGATCAATCCCCATCAAAACTAACTCGATTACATGATAGATCTCATCCCACTCATCACCATTCAGCGAGCCTACGAATAGATTACTCACGAATGACGAAGAGCTTCATGGAATTGGAGAGGGAAGAAGGTTGATGATGACGATGGCGACAATTTCCCCTCTCCAGATCCCAAGACGGACTCCAGATCTGCCCTCCAGATGAAGAACAGGAGGTGGCGGCGCCTCCGTATCGAAAACGCGACGAAAACTTCTCTTTTTATTTTTTTGGGACGAAAGACAACTTATAGAGCTGGAGTTGGGGCGGCAGAGGCGTGTGGGCCCCACAAGCCTGCCCACCGCCACCAGGGGGTGGTGGCGGAGCAGGGGCTTGTGGCCCACTGGCCGACCCCCTCAGGTGGATTCTGGCGCAGGTATTTTTTATATTTTCCAAAACTGCTCCCCGTAAATTTTCAGGACGTTTGGAGAACTTTGATTTCTGCACAAAAATAATACCAAGGCAATTCTGCTGAAAACAGCGTCAGTCCAGGTTAGTTCCATTCAAATCATGCAAATTATAGTCCAAAACAAGGACAAAAGAGTTTGCAAAAGTAGATACGTTGGAGACGTATCAACTCCCCCAAGCTTAAAACCTTGCTTGTCCTCAAGCAACTCAGTTGACAAACTGAGAGAGAAAGAAAAACTTTGACAAACTCTGTTTGATCTTTTTGTTGCAACTATGTCTAACTCATAACCAGAATTTCAGCAAGATCACAAGTTAACCACATAAGCAAATGACACAAAGGTCTCACGGTAAACTAATATCAATGGCATAATCAGCTAACGAGCAAATAATAATGAGTTTCAAACACCAACACTTCAATCAAGACAAGTATGAAGCAATATGAATAGGTGGTATCTCGCTAGCTCTTTCTAAGACCGCAAAACATAAATGCAGAGCACTTTCAAAGATAAAGGGCTGACTAAACATTGTAATTCATAGCAACAAAGATCCAATCATAGTCATACTCAATATCAATCAAAAGCAAAGCATAAAAATGACAAAGGTGCTCTTTAATTGGTGCTTATATAAGAGGAGGATGACTCGACAGGAAAATAAATAGACAGGCCCTTCGCAGAGGGAAGCATTTGTTGGGGAACGTCGCATGGGAAACAAAAAATTTCCTACGCGCACGAAGACCTATCATGGTGATGTCCATCTACGAGAGGGGATGAGTGATCTACGTACCCTTGTAGATCGTACAGCAGAAGCGTTAGAGAACGCGGTTGATGTAGTGGAACGTCCTCACGTCCCTCGATCCGCCCCGCGAACAATCCCGCGATCAGTCCCACGATCTAGTACCGAACGGACGGCACCTCCGCGTTCAGCACACGTACAGCTCGACGATGATCTCGGCCTTCTTGATCCAGCAAGAGAGACGGAGAGGTAGAAGAGTTCTCCGGCAGCGTGACGACACTCCGGAGGTTGGTGATGATCTCGTCTCAGCAGGGCTCCGCCCGAGCTCCGCAGAAACGCGATCTAGAGGAAAAACTATGGAGGTATGTGGTCGGGCAGCCGTGAGAAAGTCGTCTCAAATCTGCCCTAAAAGCCCCATATATATAGGAGGAGGGAGGGGGACCTTGCCTTGGGGTCCAAGGGATTCCCAAGGGGTTAGCCGAGCCAAGGGGGGGAGGACTCCCCCCCCAAACCGAGTTGGACTTGGTTTGGTGGGAGGAGTCCCCCTCCCTTCCCACTTCTTCCCTCTTTTTTTTTTTTTCCTTTGATTTTCTTTCTCTTGGCGCATAGGCCCCTTTGGGCTGTCCCACCAGCCCACTAAGGGCTGGTGTGTCTCCCCAAAGCCTATGGGCTTCCCCGGGGTGGGTTGCCCCCCCGGTGAACACCCGGAACCCATTCGTCATTCCTGGTACATTCCCGGAAACTCCGAAAACCTTCCGGTAATCAAATGAGGTCATCCTATATATCAATCTTTGTTTCCGGACCATTCCGGAAACCCTCGTGACGTCCGTGATCTCATCCGGGACTCCGAACAACATTCGGTAACCAACCATATAACTCAAATACGCATAAAACAACGTCGAACCTTAAGTGTGCAGACCCTGCGGGTTCGAGAACTATGTAGACATGACCCGAGAGACTCCTCGGCCAATATCCAATAGCGGGACCTGGATGCCCATATTGGATCCTACATATTCTACGAAGATCTTATCGTTTGAACCTCAGTGCCAAGGATTCGTATAATCCCGTATGTCATTCCCTTTGTCCTTCGGTATGTAACTTGCCCGAGATTCGATCGTCAGTATCCGTATACCTATTTTAATCTCGTTTACCGGCAAGTCTCTTTACTCGTTCCGTAATACAAGATCCCGCAACTTACACTAAGTTACATTGCTTGCAAGGCTTGTGTGTGATGTTGTATTACCGAGTGGGCCCCGAGATACCTCTCCGTCACACGGAGTGACAAATCCCAGTCTTGATCCATACTAAATCAACTAACACCTTTGGAGATACCTGTAGAGCATCTTTATAGTCACCCAGTTACGTTGCGACGTTTGATACACACAAAGCATTCCTCCGGTGTCAGTGAGTCATATGATCTCATGGTCATAGGAATAAATACTTGACACGCAGAAAACAGTAGCAACAAAATGACACGATCAACATGCTACGTCTATTAGTTTGGGTCTAGTCCATCACGTGATTCTCCCAATGACGTGATCGAGTTATCAAGCAACAACACCTTGTTCATAATCAGAAGACACTGACTATCATCGATCAACTGGCTAGCCTACTAGAGGCATGCTAGGGACGGTGTTTTGTCTATGTATCCACACATGTAAATGAGTCTTCATTCAATACAATTATAGCATGGATAATAAACTATTATCTTGATACAGGAATTATAATAATAACTATACATTTATTATTGCCTCTAGGGCATAATTCCAACAGTCTCCCACTTGCACTAGAGTCAATAATCTAGCCCTCACATCACCATGTGAATTACATTGTAATAAATCTAACACCCATACAGTTCTGGTGTCGATCATGTTTTGGCCGTGGAAGAGGTTTAGTCAGCGGGTCTGCTACATTCAGATCCGTGTGCACTTTGCATATATTTACGTCCTCCTCCTCGACGTAGTCGCGGATGAGGTTGAAGCGTCGTTTGATGTGTCTGGTCTTCTTGTGAAACCTTGGTTCCTTTGCTAAGGCAATGGCACCAGTGTTGTCACAGAACAAGGTTATTGGATCCAATGCACTTGGCACCACTCCAAGATCCGTCATGAACTGCTTCATCCAGACACCCTCCTTAGCCGCCTCCGAGGCAGCCATGTACTCTGCTTCACATGTAGAATCTGCTACGACGCTTTGCTTGGAACTGCACCAGCTTACTGCACCCCCATTAAGAATAAATACGTATCCGGTTTGCGACTTAGAGTCGTCCGGATCTGTGTCAAAGCTTGCATCGACGTAACCTTTTACGGCGAGCTCTTCGTCACCTCCATACACGAGAAACATCTCCTTAGTCCTTTTCAGGTACTTTAGGATATTCTTGACCGCCGTCCAGTGATCCACTCCTGGATTACTCTAGAACCTACCTGCCATACTTATGGCCAGGCTAACATCCGGTCTAGTGCACAGCATCGCATACATGATAGAACCTATGGCCGAAGCATAGGGGACGGAGTGCATATGCTCTCTATCTTCATCAGTCGCTGGGCACTGAGTCTTACTCAATCTCGTACCTTGTAACACTGGCAAGAACCCTTTCTTGGACTGTTCCATTTTGAACCTCTTCAAAACTTTATCAAGGTATGTGCTTTGTGAAAGTCCTATCAGGCGTTTTGATCTATCCTTATAGATCTTAATGCCTAGTATGTAAGTAGCTTCTCCTAGGTCCTTCATAGAGAAACTTTTATTCAAGTAACCTTTTATGCTCTCCAAAAGCTCTACGTTGTTTCCAATCAGTAATATGTCATCCACATATAATATTAGAAACGCCACAGAGCTCCCACTCACTTTCTTGTAAATACAAGATTCTCCAACCACTTGTATAAACCCAAATGCTTTGATCACCTCATCAAAGCGTTTGTTCCAACTCCGAGATGCTTGCACCAGTCCATAAATGGATCGCTGGAGCTTGCACACCTTGTCAGCATTTTTAGGATCGACAAAACCTTCGGGTTGCATCATATACAACTCTTCCTTAAGGAAACCGTTAAGGAACGCCGTTTTGACATCCATCTGCCAGATTTCATAATCGAAAAATGCAGCTATTGCTAACATGATTCTGACGGACTTAAGCATCGCTACGGGTGAGAAAGTCTCATCGTAGTCAACTCCTGGAACTTGTGAAAAACCCTTTGCCACAAGTCGAGCTTTATGAACGGTCACATTACCGTCAGCGTCCGTCTTCTTCTTAAAGATCCATTTGTTCTGAATAGCCTTGTGGCCCTCAGGTAGTATCTCCAAAGTCCACACTTTGTTCTCATACATGGATCCTATCTCGGATTTCATGGCTTCTAGCCATTTGTTGGAATCTGGGCCCACCATTGTTTCTTCATAATTTGCAGGTTCATTGTTGTCTAACAACATGATTGATAAGACGGGATTACCGTACCACTCTAGAGCAGTGCGTGATCTCGCCGACCTGCGTGGTTCAACAGAAACTTGAACTGGAGTTTCATGATCATCATCATTTACTTCCTCCTCAACCGGCGTCGCAACGACAGAGGTCTCCCCTTGCCCTGCGCCACCATCCAGAGGGATGAGAGGTTCGACAACCTCGTCAAGTTCTATCTGCCTCCCACTCAATTCTCTCGAGAGAAACTCCTTCTCGAGAAAAGTTCCGTTCTTAGCAACAAACACTTTGCCCTCGGATTTGAGATAGAAGGTGTACCCAACTGTCTCTTTTGGGTAACCTATGAAGACGCACCTTTCCGCTTTGGGTTCCAGCTTTTCAGGCTGAAGCTTTTTGACATAAGCATCACATCCCCAAACTTTAAGAAACGACAACTTTGGCCTTTTGCCATACCACAGTTCGTATGGTGTCGTCTCAACGGATTTCGATGGTGCCCTATTTAAAGTGAATGCAGCTGTTTCTAATGCATAACCCCAAAATGATAACGGCAAATCAGTAAGAGACATCATAGATCGCACCATCTGTAACAAAGTATGATTACGACGTTCGGACACACCATTACGCTGTGGTGTTCCAGGCAGTGTTAACTGCGAAACAATTCCACATTGTCTTAAGTGAGTACCAAACTCGAAACTCAGATATTCACCCCCACGATCAGACCGTAGGAACTTGATCTTCTTGTTACGATGATTTTCTACTTCACTCTGAAATTGCTTGAACTTTTCAAATGTTTCAGACTTGTGCTTCATCAAGTAGACATAACCATATCTACTTAAATCGTCAGTGAATGTGAGAAAATAACGATATCCGCCGCGTGCCTCCACGCTCATCGGACCACACACATCGGTGTGTATGATTTCCAACAAGTCACTTGCACGCTCCATCGTTCCGGAGAACGGAGTCTTAGTCATCTTGCCCATGAGGCATGGTTCGCACGTGTCAAGTGAATCAAAGTCAAGTGACTCCAAAAGTCCATCAGCATGGAGTTTCTTCATGCGCTTTACACCAATATGACCCAAGCGGCAGTGCCACAAAAATATGGCGCTATCATTGTTTACTCTAACTCTTTTGGTCTCAATGTTATGTATATGCGTATCGCTATCGAGATTCAATATGAACAATCCTCTCACATTCGGTGCATGACCATAAAAGATGTTACTCATAGAAATAGAACAACCATTATTCTCAGACTTAAAAGAGTAACCGTCTCGCAATAAACAAGATCCAGATATAATGTTCATGCTCAACGCAGGCACTAAATAACAATGATTTAAGTTCATCACTAATCCCGATGGTAGTTGAAGTGACACTGTGCCGACGGCGATTGCATCAACCTTGGAACCGTTTCCTACGCGCATCGTCACTTCGTCTTTCGCCAGCCTTCGTCTATTCCGCAGTTCCTGCTTCGAGTTGCAAATGTGAGCAACAGAACCGGTATCGAATACCCAGGTACTACTACGAGAGACGGTTAAGTACACATCAATAACATGTATATCAAATATACCTGATTTTTCTTTGGCCGCCTTCTTATCTGCCAGATACTTGGGGCAATTGCGCTTCCAGTGACCCATACCCTTGCAATAGAAGCACTCTGTTTCAGGCTTAGGTCCAGCCTTGGGTTTCTTCGGCGGATTGGCAACAGGCTTGCCGCTCTTCTTTGAATTTCCCTTCTTGCCTTTGCTGTTTCTCTTGAAACTAGTGGTCTTGCTCACCATCAACACTTGATGCTCTACGGAGTTCAGACTCTGCGACTTTCAGCATCGCAAACAACTCGCCGGGAGACTTGTTCATCCCTTGCATGTTGTAGTTCAACACAAAGCCTTTATAGCTTGGCGGCAGTGATTGAAGGATTCTGTCAGTGATAGCTTCTTGCGGGAGTTCAATCCCCAGTTCAGCTAGACGGTTTGAGTACCCAAACATTTTGAGCACATGTTCACTGACAGACGAGTTTTCCTCCATCTTGCAAGCATAGAATTTATCGGAGGTCTCATACCTCTCGATCCGGGCGTTCTTCTGAAAGATAAACTTCAAATCCTGGAACATCTCAAATGCTCCATGACGCTCAAAGCGACGTTGAAGTCCCGGCTCTAAGCCATACAAGACTGCACATTGAACTATTGAGTAGTCCTCCTTACGTGCTAGCCAAGCGTTCTTAACATCCTGATCAGCCGTAGCGGGTGGTTCATCTCCTAGCGCAGCATTAAGGACATAATCCTTCTTTCCATCTTGTAAGATTAGCTTAAGATTACGAGCCCAGTCTACAAAGTTGCTTCCATCATCTTTCAACTTAGCTTTCTCTAGGAACGTATTAAAATTCAGGATGACACTTGCGTGAGCCATGATCTACAACACAAATATATTCAAAGTGGACTTAGACTATGTTCAAGATAATTAGAGTTCAACTTAATCAAATTATATGCTAAACTCCCACTCAAAAAGTACATCTCTCTAGTCATTTGAGTGGTTCATGATCCACTTACACTATCCCAAGTCCGATCATCACGTGAGTTGAGTATAGTTTCAGTGGTAAGCATCCCTATGCTAATCATATCAACTATATGATTCATGATCGACCTTTCGGTCTCATGTGTTCCGAGGCCATGTATGCACATGCTAGGCTCGTCAAGCTTAACCCGAGTGTTCCGCGTGCGCAACTGTTTTGCACCCGTTGTATGTGAACGTTGAGTCTATCACACCCGATCATCACGTGGTGTCTCGAAACGACGAACTGTAGCAACGGTGCACAGTCGGGGAGAACACAATTTCGTCTTGAAATTTTAGTGAGAGATCACCTCATAATACTACCGTCGTTCTAAGCAAAATAAGGTGCATAAAAGGATTAACATCACATGCAATTCATAAGTGACATGATATGGCCATCATCACGTGCTTCTTGATCTCCATCACCAAAGCACCGACACGATCTTCTTGTCACCGGCGCCACACCATGATCATCCATCAACGTGTTGCCATCGTGGTTGTCGTGCTACTTATGCTATTACTACTAAAGCTACATCCTAGCAAAATAGTAAACGCATCTGCAAGAACATATGTTAGTATAAAGACAACCCTATGGCTCCTGCCGGTTGCCGTACCATCGACGTGCAAGTCGATATTTCTATTACAACATGATCATCTCATACATCCAATATATCACATCACATCATTGGCCATATCACATCACAATCATACCCTGCAAAAACAAGTTAGACGTCCTCTAATTTTGTTGTTGCATGTTTTACGTGGTGACCAAGGGTATCTAGTAGGATCGCATCTTACTTACGTAAACACCACAACGGAGATATATGAGTTGCTATTTAACCTCATCCAAGGACCTCCTCGGTCAAATCCGATTCAACTAAAGTTGGAGAAACCGTCACTTGCCAGTCATCTTTGAGCAAAGGGGGTTACTCCTAAAGATGAAACCAGTCTCTCGTAAGCGTACGAGTAATGTCGGTCCAAGCCGCTTCTATCCAACAATACCGCGGAATCAAGAAAAGACTAAGGAGGGCAGCAAAACGCACATCACCGCCCACAAAACCTTTTGTGTTCTACTCGAGAAGACATCTACGCATGAACCTAGCTCATGATGCCACTGATGGGGAACGTCGCATGGGAAACAAAATTTTTCCTATGCGCACGAAGACCTATCATGGTGATGTCCATCTACGAGAGGGGATGAGTGATCTACGTACCCTTGTAGATCATACAGCAGAAGCGTTAGAGAACGCGGTTGATGTAGTGGAACGTCCTCACGTCCCTCGATCCGCCCCGCGAACAATCCCGCGATCAGTCCCACGATCTAGTACCGAACGGACGGCACCTCCGCGTTCAGCACACGTACAGCTCGACGATGATCTCAGCCTTCTTGATCCAGCAAGAGAGACGGAGAGGTAGAAGAGTTCTCCGGCAGCGTGACGGCGCTCCGGAGGTTGGTGATGATCTTGTCTCAGCAGGGCTCCGCCCGAGCTCCGCAGAAACGCGATCTAGAGGAAAAACTATGGAGGTATATGGTCGGGCAGCCGTGAGAAAGTCGTCTCAAATCTGCCCTAAAAGCCCCATATATATAGGAGGAGGGAGGGGGACCTTGCCTTGGGGTCCAAGGGACTCCCAAGGGGTCGGCCGAGCCAAGGGGGGGAGGACTCCCCCCCCAAACCGAGTTGGACTTGGTTTGGTGGGAGGAGTCCCCCTCCCTTCCCACTTCTTCCCTCTTTTTTTTTCTTTTCCTTTGATTTTCTTTCTCTTGGCGCATAGGCCCCTTTGGGCTGTCCCACCAGCCCACTAAGGGCTGATGTGTCTCCCCAAAGCCTATGGGCTTCCCCGGGGTGGGTTGCCCCCCCGGTGAACTCCCGGAACCCATTCGTCATTCCCGGTACATTCCCGGAAACTCCGAAAACCTTCCGGTAATCAAATGAGGTCATCCTATATATCAATCTTCGTTTCCGGACCATTCCGGAAACCCTCGTGACGTCCGTGATCTCATCCGGGACTCCGAACAACATTCGGTAACCAACCATATAACTCAAATACGCATAAAACAACGTCGAACCTTAAGTGTGCAGACCCTGCGGGTTCGAGAACTATGTAGACATGACCCGAGAGACTCCTCGGCCAATATCCAATAGCGGGACCTGGATGCCCATATTGGATCCTACATATTCTACGAAGATCTTATCGTTTGAACCTCAGTGCCAAGGATTCGTATAATCCCGTATGGCATTCCCTTTGTCCTTCGGTATGTTACTTGCCCGAGATTCGATCGTCAGTATCCGTATACCTATTTCAATCTCGTTTACCGGCAAGTCTCTTTACTCGTTCCGTAATACAAGATGCCGCAACTTACACTAAGTTACATTGCTTGCAAGGCTTGTGTGTGATGTTGTATTTCCGAGTGGGCCCCGAGATACCTCCCCGTCACACGGAGTGACAAATCCCAGTCTTGATCCATACTAAATCAACTAACACCTTCGGAGATACCTGTAGAGCATCTTTATAGTCACCCAGTTACGTTGCGACGTTTGATACACACAAAGCATTCCTCCGGTGTCAGTGAGTCATATGATCTCATGGTCATAGGAATAAATACTTGACACGCAGAAAACAGTAGCAACAAAATGACACGATCAACATGCTACGTCTATTAGTTTGGGTCTAGTCCATCACGTGATTCTCCCAATGACGTGATCCAGTTATCAAGCAACAACACCTTGTTCATAATCAGAAGACACTGACTATCATCGATCAACTGGTAGCCTACTAGAGGCATGCTAGGGACGGTGTTTTGTCTATGTATCCACACATGTAAATGAGTCTTCATTCAATACAATTATAGCATGGATAATAAACTATTATCTTGATACAGGAATTATAATAATAACTATACATTTATTATTGCCTCTAGGGCATAATTCAAACAGCATTGATTTGCAGAGGTGCCAGAGCTCAAGCTTTGAAAACACAGATAATAATTTTGGGTGGCATGCTTTCATTGTCAACGCAATGACCAAGAGTTCTTAATATCTTCCATGCTACTCATGCTATAGGCGGTTCCCAAACAGAAAAGTAAAGTTTTAACTCCCCCAACCACCAATCAATGACATTCCATGGCTAGCCGAATCCTCGGGTACCGTCCATACTAACATCAATCCAAGGGGGAGTCTTGTTTTACACTTATGTTTTCGATTTAAGCATGGAACTGGGCATCCCAAATACCGGCCCCCTTCTCGTGAATGACTGTGAATAAATACATGTCGAGGATAACACTCCTAGCATGGAAGATACCAATAGCCCTCTGTCACCACATGAGCGGTTCGGGCATGCAAAACAGATTTATTTCTTGAAGGTTTAGAGAATGGCACATGCAAATTTACTTGGAACGACAGGTAGATACCGCAAATAGGTAGGTATGCTGGACTCTCATGGAAAAACTTTTGGGTTTATGGAGGTGGATGCACAAGCAACATTCCCGCTTAGTACAAGTGAAGGCTAGCAAAAGACTGGGAAGCGATCAACTAGAGAGCGACAACGGTCATCAAGATGCAATGAGTTTGACTAACATTAAATGCAAGCATGAACAGGATATAAATCACCATGAACACGAACATCATAGAGGCTATGTTGATTTTGTTTCAACTACATGCATGAACATGCGCCAAGTCAAGCCACTTGAAACATTCAAAGGAGAATACCATCCTATCATACTACATCACAGTCATCTCAAAATCTATGTTGGCAATCAAGACAAACCATTATAAGCTCTCAGCTAAATAAGCATGGCATCAGAAACTATGATCTCTAAGTTGTCATTGCAAACATGGTTCTCTCACAACAAAGCTAAATCTGGGTTGACAAGCTAGTCATATTTACAAAAACAAAATAGATAGAGTTCATACCAGCTTTTCAGTCTCAGTCACTTCATCATATATCATCATTGTTGCCTTTCATTTGCACGATCGAACGACGAAAACGATAATAAACGCATTGGACTAAGCTGAATCTGCAGGCAAACACAAAGGAGAAGACAAAATAATATGGCTCTTTGAAAGCTAAACAGGTAAGCATGTAAGAACCACTAAGCATTGTAACCAATATCTTCTACCTTGACACAAAGAAAAAGAAAATTATTTACACGGGAAAGCTCCCAACAAGCAAAAGAAGAAAGAAAAATCTTTTTGGGTTTTCTCAAAAGGAGGCAAAACAAGAAAAACAAGAAAAAGAAAAGAAACTAGCATGGATAATACAGTGGCAAAGTGTAAACACCGGCTAACAGAGTGAAAGCATAAGCATGAATGTAAAGTCGGTGAGAACACGTACTCCCCCAAGCTTAGGCTTTTGGCCTAGATTGGTCTACTCCCAAGGTGGGAAATAACCAGCTCCAGGATACTCTGGAGCAGACTGTGGATGCCACTGTTGTGTGAGCTCCTCTGGCTCCCACTGATAAACTAGCGTCTGGTACTCGACTGGCGACTCGGGCACGGGTGCCTGTGGTTGGGCCAAGCCCCAATATGCGTAGATGTCCGCGGGCATAATAGTGTACCTGCCTGCATGAAGATCAAACAAAGAAGGAGCAGACAAAGTAATAGTCTCCCGAGTACCCTGACTAAACACCAGGTTATAAATCATCGTCTACTAGCATCTCTATCCAGAAAATCATGGCGAACCATGCTGTCATAATCCAGATATCTCTCAGGGAGAAGCATCTCTCCTTCCTCTCCCAGTCTAATGGGTATCTCAAAGTGTCTGGCAAGACGGGTAGTGTAGATACCTCCATAGACAACACATTTAGAACGGTTCTGGTTCAACCGTTGAGCTACTATAGCGCCCAAGCTATAAGTCTTATCGTTATAAAGGCCTTCGCGCAAAATCGCAAGGTCTGGAGAACTAAGTGATCCAGCCTCCCCACGGCCAATCAAACATTTTCCCACAAATAGTGAGAAGTACCGAAGCACAGGAAAATGTATGCTAGCAATTCTAGCGCGAGACACTCCTCTATCCTCTCCAACAGCAATAGAACCAATGAAATCCTTCAAGTCCCATGGACAAGGGTCACAGATATCACCAACATAAGGTAATTTGCATACATTGCAAGAATCCTGTAGCGTCATGCACTGGGGGACATCGTATATCATGAACTCAACCATGGGAGGATTCTTCCTCGGATGAAAGTTGAAGCTTTGAACGAAAATATTGGTGAGGAGGAGATATTGTGGGCACTTATCTTCAACAAACGCAGTGAGACCTGCGTTCTCCACCAAGTAATAAAAGTCTTCATAAAGTCCGGCGGCGCGCAAAAATTCATCACTTGGCCACTCGCACGCTCGAACTTCTGTGACTCGAGGGACTACGTACTTGGGGTGGTTCTTCTCATCCTCCTTGTGATTACGGCTTGAAGAGCCTCTCAAGAACCTCCTCATCTTTTCCTTTTTATAGCTCTGAAAAATTCTGAAATTTTTAGAGACTTCGAAAGAAAAGTGAACAAGGATCAACTCCACTTGTAGCAACTACTCCTACTAGTGCCTAGAGACCGTATCACTCGCTAAAACTACTTGGGACCAGCTAAAATCAACTTTTATAGCTCAAGAACAGGGTCAACAAGGTAGCAAGAATTCGCGAAGGATAAAGCACTAGAGCAAAAACTAATTGGACCAATGGAGGAGTCACTTACCAAGGAGTAATTTCCCCAAAACAGTTCGGAGAATGGTGCTTTGAGCAAGGAGATCGAAAATCACAGCCAAATGAGCAAGAACATGGGTTTGAGCTGCGAAACATTTTTTTCTGGAGGTGGAAGAAGAGGCTGGGAGTTGGAATGAGTGGAGGGGATACCTGTGGGCCCCACAAGCTTGCACCCCGCCACCAGGGGGGTAGGTGGCGGTGGGTGGGCTTGTGGCCCACTGGTCAGTCCCCCTGACCAGCTCTCAGGCCCAGAAATTTTCAAAAATTCCAGAAAAAATCATACTAAATTTTCAGGACCATCGGAGAACTTTTATTTTCGAGGTATTTTTCTCCAGGACGCTAAAACAGAAAACAGGAAAAGCTAAACTAATTCTATCATTTTTCTTCTAAGCAACAGAAAATGAAGACTCAAAACAGAGGTATGTGACTCTCTGATTCATCCGTTTCATGGTCATCGGAAGAATTTCGTCAATGGGGTTGATCAAGTTCTTGTGACAAAACCTTCTCGAATCGCAAGAGAGAACGGAGAATTTTCAAATAGACACTAAGTCACCTCAATGGGGATATGGATCTCCCCAACAAGCAAATCATACTTCATCTTGACACGAGGAATAGGGCATTCAAAGCTCCCAATGAGAATCGATGAAGTCTTTTCGATAGCATTGATGCAATGTACTTTATATCGTTTCTTCGGAAAGTGCATTGTGTGCTCATTACCGTTGACGTGGAAAGTGACATTGCCTTTGTTGCAATCTATAACAGCCCCTGCGGTGTTTAAAAAGGGTCTTTCGAGGATGATAGCCATAGCATCGTCCTCGGGAATATCCAAGATAACAAAGTTTGTTAAGATAGTGGTATTAGCAACCACAACAGGCACATCCTCGCAAATGCCGATAGGAAAAGCAGTTGATTTGTCGGCCATTTGAGGAGAAATTTCTGTGGGTGTCAACTTATCCAACTCAAGTCTACGATAAAGAGAGAGCAGCATAACACTAACACCGGCTCCAAGGTCACATAAGGCAGTTCTTACGTAGTTTCCTTTGATGGAGCAAGGTATAGTGGGCACTCCGGGATCACCAAGTTTCTTAGGAGTTCCACCTTTGAAAGTGTAGTTGGCAAGCATGGTGGAGATCTCAAGATCTAGTATCTTCCGTTTATTAGTCACGATATCTTTAATGTACTTGGCATACGGAGACATCTTGAGCATATCAGTTAACCGCATCTGCAGAAAGACGGGTCTTATCATCTCAACGAAGCGCTCAAAATCCTCATCATCCTTTTTCTGGGATGGCTTAGGAGGAAAGGGCATAGGTCTCTGAACCCATGGCTCTCTTTCTTTACCATGCTTCCTAGCAGTGAAGTCATTCTTATCGTATTTCTTAGGTTGTGGGTTATCAGGATTAACCGTAGGTTCAATCTCCACATCCTCATCATGGCTAGGTTGAGCATTATTATGAACATCACTGTCCATATTGTCACCAGGTTCATGTTCATCACCTGATTGTGTTTCTGCATCAGACGCAGAAATATCATTAGGTTCTTCAGGTGTGATAGTATTTGGCGAACTGGCGTGCAGGTTTCTATCATCCTTCTTCTTCTCCTTAGGATGACTAGGTGTATCAGCATTGATTCCTTGAGAATCTTGATCAATTCTCTTAGGATGACCTTCAGGATACAAAGGTTCCTGAGTCATTTTGCCTCCTCTAGTAATGACTCTGACAGAGTTGTCATTTAATTCATTGAGCAGGTAATTCTGAGCTTTAAGTACTTGTTCTACCTGAGTAGTAATCATAGAGGCATGTTTACTCAGAAGCTTCAGAGCATTGACATTTCTGTCTACACAAGCACTTAAATGGCTAAGCATACGAGCACTTTGTTCCAAATGTCTGCTAACATAATCATTGAAACTCTGTTGTTTGGCAACAAAGTTGTCAAATTCATCAAAGCATAGGCTAGCAGGTTTATCAAAAGGAATATCACTCTCATCAAACCTACGCAGAGAATTCACTTCCACTACCTGTATCGGGTTATCAAGACCGTGGATCTCTTTGATAGGTGGTAGGTTTTTGACATCTTCAGATCTAATGCCTTTCTCTTGCATAGATTTCTTGGCTTCTTGCATATCTTTGGGACTGAGGAATATAATACCTCTTTTCTTCGGAGTTGGCTTAGGAGGTGGTTCGGGAATAGTCCAAGCATTATCATTGATCAAGATGTGATTCAGTAGGGTCTCTGCTTGTTCTACAGTTCGTTCCCTAAAAACACAACCGGCACAACTGTCTAGGTGGTCTCTAGAGGCATCGGTAAGTCCGTTATAGAGGATATCAAGTATCTCGTTCTTCTTGAGAGGGTGATCGGGCAAAGCATTCTGTAGCTGGACGAGCCTCCCCCAAGCTTGTGGAAGACTCTTCTTGGAGTTGAGCAAAGTTGTATATTTCCTGCAAGGCAGCTCGCTTCTTATGGGCATGGAAATATTTCTCACAGAAGTAATAGACCATCTCATGGGTACTAAGCACACATCCAGGAGCAAGAGAGGTGAACCAGGCTTTAGCATCATCCTTTAGAGAGAAAGGAAACAACTTAAGGATATAGTAGTGGCGGATCTTCTCCTCATTAGTGAAAAGGTTGGTTATTTCGGATAGTTTGCCAAGATGGGCTATGACCGTCTCAGACTCATAACCGTGAAAAGGATAAGATTCGACTAGAGATATTATCTCAGGGTTGACAGAGAATTCATAATCCTTATCTGTGACAAAGATAGGCGAAGTGGCAAACTTCGGATCATTTCTCATCCTAACTTCCCGAGATTCTTCCTTCCACTTGAGAACTAATTTCTCAGCGTCATAGGCATCCTTGCACGCAAGAAAATCCTCAGCTATCTCTCCCTTCATAATGTAACCCTCAGGTATATCAGGCAATTCATATCTAGGAGAGCTAGGTCTAACAGGAGCAAAAGCAGGTTCTATCTCAATAGCATCGGCAGTATCAGAAGCATTACGAGCATTGGCAGTAACTCTAGCAATATGAGCATCAAGGAACGCTCCCAGTGGAACATCAGGCAAAGGAGTATCTCTAGCAGTATCAAGCATAGCATCATCAGGCATAATAGTATCTCTAGCATCATCAGGCAAAGCAGTATCAAGCATAGCATCTCTAGCACTATCACGCATAGTATGAGGCATGGCATCATCAGGCATAGTATCAAGCATAGCATCTCTAGCAGTAGTATCACGCATAGCATCATCAGGCATAGTATCAAGCATAGCATCTCTAGCAGTAGTATCACAAGCATCATCGAGCACAGACGACATATCAAGATTTCTAGCAGGAGGTGATGTCGCAAACTTACTCATAACTGAAGGTGAATCAAGTGCATAGCTAGATGGCAATTCCTTACCTCCCCTCATAGTTGAGGGCAAGACTTTGGTCTTCGGATCCTTCAGATTCTTCATAGTGATCAGCAGATATAAATCCCAAGTGACTCAGAGAATATAGCAATACCTCCCCGGCAACGGCGCTAGAAAAGTGCTGACGTCAGCTGTGCTTCCCTGGCAATAACTCCAGAAAAGGGCTGATCCTGCAATCACTAGTGTTAGCTAGACGAATGCTTATAACAACTAACCTTCTCCTGCAACGGCGCCAGAAGAATGTTGATAGCACTCCCCGGCAACGAAACTGGAAGAATGTTGTTGATGGCCCACCAGCACGTGGGTTCGCAACAGTTTTCGAGGGTAGAGTATTCGACCCAATTTGTAGGTACGCCAGTCACGAGGTGAGAGTATACTCTCAAGTATTAGAAGCTTAATTTGTCAGATTCAACCACACCTGAAAGATTAGTATCTGCAAGCACAATAGTAACAGCGAAGTAGTAACAACGAAGTAGCGGGTATCGGCAGTGTAACGAGCAATAGCAGTGGCAAGGAACAGAAGTAGTGACAGCAGTAGCAAGTAGCAACAATAGCAAGCAACAGTAGTATCAACAGTATCAGCAGAGCAAAACAAGTAACAACAGTAGCAACAATAGTAGCAGCAGAGCAAGACAAGTAACGACAGTAGCAAGAGTAGTAGGAGCAGAGCAAGACAAGTAACGACAGTAGCAACGGTAGGACAAACTTGTAGGCATTGGGTCGGTGATTTGTTTGGATGATATTCATCATGCAACGGCTATAACACGGAGAGATATGTGGCTAGCTCCCGTTCGTCAATGTGATGTAGGCATGCATTCCGTCTGTCGTCATACGTGCTTAGGGAAAAGAACTTGCATGACATCTATTGTCCATCCCTCCAGTGGCAGCGGGGTCCAAAAGGAAACTACGGGATATTAAGGTTCTCCTTTTAATAAAGAACCAGACCAACGCATTAGCACTTGGTGAACACATGAACTCCTCAAACTATGGTCATGACCGGGAGTGGTTCCGGTTATTGTCACTCCGGGGTTGCCGAATCATAACACATAGTAGGTAACTACAACTTGCAAGATCGGATCTAAAACACACATATATTGGTGACAACATAATAATTTCAGATCTGAAATCATGGCACTCGGGCCCTAGTGACAAGCATTAAGCATGGCAAAGTAGTAGCAACATCAAATCTCATAACATAGTGGATACTAGGGACCAATCCCCATCAAAACTAACTCGATTACATGATAGATCTCATCCTACTCATCACCGTCCAGCGAGCCTACGAATAGATTACTCACGAACGACGAAGAGCTTCATGGAATTGGAGAGGGAAGAAGGTTGATGATGACGATGGCGACGATTTCCCTTCTCCGGAGCCCAAGACGGACTCCAGATCTGCCCTCTAGATGAAGAACGGGAGGTGGCGGCACCTCCGTATCGAAAACGCGACGAAAACTTCTCTTTTTATTTTTTCTCGGACGAAAGACAACTTATAGAGCTGGAGTTGGGGAAGGCAGAGGCCTGTGGGCCCCACAAGCCTGCCCACCACCACCAGGGGGTGGTGGCGGAGCAGGGGCTTGTGGCACACTGGCCCACCCCCTCAGGTGGATTCTGGCGCAGGTATTTTTGATATTTTCCAAAACTGCTCCCCGTAAATTTTCAGGACGTTTGGAGAACTTTCATTTCTGCACAAAAATAACACCAAAGCAATTCTGCTGAAAACAGCGTTAGTCCAGGTTAGTTCCATTCACATCATGCGAATTATAGTCCAAAACAAGGGCAAAAGATTTTGGAAAAGTAGATACGTTGGAGACGTATCAGTGATCTATTCCTGCAGGGCTTCGCCTAAGCACCGTAGAAATCCGATCTAGAGCAAGAACTGCAAACTAGAGGAGAGGGTTGCACGTGGCTAAAATTTTGTCTCAAAAACCCTAAAACCTCTAGTATATATAGGAAGAAGGAGGGTCTATCCTTGAGCACCAATGAAACCCCCTTGGGCTAGGCCGAACCTAGAGAGGAGGAGTCCTCCTCCAATCCTACTTGGAGAAGGACTCCTCCCCAAATTGTCGACCTCTTTTGGTTTTTTCCACTTTTACTTCATGGGCATTCTTTGGTTGACTAGTCAGCCCACTAAGAGCTATTGCGCCACCATCAAGTCCACGTGGCCCTCTTGGGGAGTGGTGGGCCCAACATGTGGGCCCCCGGTACTCATTCGTCACTCCCGGTACAGTGCCAACAATGCCCGAAATTCTTCCGGAATCCAAATACCAACTTCCTATATATCAATCTTCGTTTCCGGACCATTCCGGAAACCCTCGTGACATCTGAGATCTCATCCAAGACTCCGAACAAAACTTCGGTCACCAGCACCTACAACTCAACTATACCAAAACGTCACCAAACCTTAAGTGTGCAGACCCTACGGGTTCGAGAACTATGCAGACATGACGTGAGACATTCCCTGGTCAATATCCAATAGCGGACCTGGATGTTCATATTGGATCCTACATATTCTACGAAGATCTTATCGGTTGAACCTTTATGCCAAGGGTTCATATAATCTCGTATACCATTCCCTTTGTCCTTCGGTATGTTACTTGACCGAGATTTGATTGTCGGTATCTCTATACCTATTTCAATCTCGTTACCGGCAAGTCTCTTTACTCGTTCCATAACACAAGATCCCGTGACTAACTTTTTAGTCACATTGCTTGCAAGGCTTATATGTGATGTTGTATTACCGAGTGGGCCCCGAGATACCTCTCCATCACACGGAGTGACAAATCCCAGTCTTGATCCTTGCTTACTCAACGGACACCTTCGGAGTTTGTTCATGCATTTTATACCAATATGATCTAAGCGTCCGTGCCACAAGAAAGTGACATTATCATTATCAACTCTACATCTTTTGGCTTCGGTGTTATGGATATGTGTGTCATTACTATTGAGATTCAACATGAACAAACTCCTCACATTGGGTGCATGACCATAAAAGATATTACTCATATAAATAGAGCAACCATTATTCTCAGGCTTAAATGAGTAACCGTCTCGCAATAAACATGATCCAAATATAATGTTCATGCTCAACGGAGGCACTAAATAACAATTATTTAAGTTCATAACTAATCCCGATGGTAACTGAAGTGAGACCATGCCGACGGCGATCGCATCAACCTTGGAACCATTTCCCACGCGCATCGTCACTTCATCCTTCGCCAGCCTTCATTTAGTCCGTAGTTCCTGTTTCGAGTTGCAAATGTGAGCAACAGAACCAGTATCAAATACCCAGGCACTACTACGAGAGTTTGTGAGGTACACAGAAATAAAATGTATATCACATATACCTTGTTTGGAGTTGGGCGCCTTCTTATCGGCCAGATACTTGGGGAGTTGCGCTTCCAGTGACCAGTCCCCTCGCAATAATAGCACTCAGTTTCTGGCTTAGGCCCAGCCTTGGGTTTCTTCGTCGGAGGGGCAACAGTTTTGCCACTCTTCTTGGAGTTACCCTTCTTGCCTTTGCCATTCTTCCTGAAACTAGTGGTCTTATTGACCATCAACACTTGATGTTCTTTCTGGATTTTTGACTCAGTGACTTTCAGCATCGCAAATAACTCGTTGGGTTACTTATTCATCCCTTTCATGTTATAGTTCAACACAAAGCTCTTGTAACTAGGTGGCAGTAATTGACGAATTCTGTCAGTGATAGCTTCTTGCGGGAGAGCGATCCCCAGCTCGGCTAGACGGTTTGAGTACCCAGACATTTTGAGCACATGTTCACTGAGAGACGAATTCTCCTCCATTTTTCAAGCATAGAATTTATCGGAGGTCTCATACCTCTCGATCCGGGCATTCTTCTCAAAGATAAACTTCAACTCCTAGAACATCTCATATGCTCCATGACGTTCAAAACGTCGTTGAAGTCCCGGATCTAAGCCATACAAAACTGCACATTGAACTAGTGAGTAGTCATCCTTACGAGCTTGCCAAACGTTCAAAACATCTTGGTCAGCCGTAGCGGGTGGTTCATCTCCTAGCGCTGCATTAAGGACATAATTATTTTGTCCAACTTGAAGGATAAGCCTCAGATTTCGAGCCCAGTCTACAAAGTTGCTACCATCATCTTTCATCTTAGCTTTCTCTAGGAATGCATTGAAATTCAGGGTTGCTACTATCCGAGCCTTTGATCTACAACATAAAATTTTGCAAAGATTACTTAGATATGTTCAAGAAAACTGAGTTTAGCTAATCATATTACTTATAAACTCCCACTCAAATAGACATCCCTCTAGATATTCGAGTGTCGCATGATCCAAATTCACTAACTCAAGTCCGATCATCACATGAGTTGAGTATAGTTTTAATGGTGAACATCTTCATGTTGATCATATCTACTATATGATTCATGCTAGAACTTTCGGTCTCTTGTGTTCCGAGGCCATATCTGTACATGCTAGGCTCGTCAAGTTTAACCCGAGTGTTCCAAGTGTACAACTGTTTTGCACCCGTTGTATGTGAACGTTGAGTCTATCGCACCCGATCATCACGAGGTGTCTTGAAACGACGAACTGTTGCAACGGTGCATAGTCGGGGAGAACACAATTTTATCTTGAAATTTTAGTGAGGGATTACCTTATAATGCTACCGTCGTTCTAAGTAAAATAAGGTGCATAAAAGGATTAACATCACATGCAATTCATAAGTGACATGATATGGCCATGATCTTGTGCTTCTTGATCTCCATCACCAAAGCACCGGCATGATCTTCATCGTCACCGGCGCCACACTATGATCTCCATCATTGTGCCACCATCGAGGTTGTCATGCTATCTATGCTATCACTACTAAAGCTACTACCTAGCAATATAGTAAATGCATCTGCAAGCACAAACGTTAGTTTAAAGACAACCCTATGGCTCCTGCTGGTTGCCGTAGCATCGACGTGCAAGTCGATATTTAACTATTAAAAGATGATCATCTCATACATCCAATATATCACATCATGTCTTTGGCCATATCACATCACATGCATACCCTGCAAAAACAAGTTAGACGTCCTCTAATTTGTTGTTGCATGTTTTATGTGGTTGCTATGGGTATCTAGTATGATCGCATCTTACTTACGCAAAGCCACAATGGTGATATGCCAATTCTTATTTAACCTTTGCCAAGAACCGCATGGGTCAAATCCGATTCAACTAAAGTTGAAGAAACAGACACCAGCCAGTCATCTTTATGCAACAAGTTGCATGTTAGTCAATGAAACCGGTCTCTCGTAAGCGTACGAGTAAGGTTGGTCTCGGCCGCTTCAATCCAACAATACCGCCGAATCAAGAAAAGACTAAGGAGGGCAGCAAATTGAACATCAACGCCCACAAAAACTTTTGTGTTCTACTCGAGATTTCATCTACGCATGAACCTAGCTCATGATGCCACTGTTGGGGAACGTTGCATGGGGAAAAAATCCTACACACATGAAGACCTATCATGGTGATGATCATCTACGAGAGGGAGATTGGATCTACATACCCTTGTAGATCGTTAAGAGGGAAGCGTTAAGACACGCGTTGATGTAGTGGAACGTCTTTGCGATCCAAATCATCGCCGTCCCACGATCCGTCCCGATCTAGTACCGAACAGACGACACCTCTGTGTTCAGCACACGTACAGCTCGATGACAATCTCCGCCTTCTTCAGCCAGCAAGAGAGACGGGGAAGTAGATGAGTTCTTCGGCAGCGTGACGACACGCCGGTGGTGGTGGTGATCTGTTCGTGCAGGGCTTCGCCTAAGCATCGTAGAAATCCGATCTAGAGCAAGAACTGCAAACTAGAGGAGAGGGTTGCACGTGGCTGAAATTTTGTCTCAAAAACCCTAAAACCTCTAGTATATATAGGAGGAAGGAGGGGCTAGCCTTGAGAACCAAGGGAAACCCCCTTGGGCTCGGCAGAACCTAGAGAGGAGGAGTCCTCCTCCAATCCTACTTGGACTAGGACTCCTCCCCAAGTTGTCCACCTCTTTTGGTTTTTTCCACTTTTACCTCATGGGCTTTCTTTGGTTGACTAGTCAGCCCACTAAGAGCTATTGCACCACCATCAAGTCCACGTGTCCCTCTTGGGGAGTGGTCATGTTATCCAGGCAGGGTTTGCTCGGAGTGATCATGATTCGTCCATGTCTGTATCAGTTTATCCTCGAGGATGTGCTATTCTGTTGTTGTATGTTGATGATATCAAACTGACTGGTGATTACTCCGTTACCATTTCGCTGATCAAGTGTCGCCTTCATCAATTATTTGCTATGAAGGCGCTGACGCGCCCTAAGCCTTTTCTTGGCTTGGAGGTCGCACATTCTCCTCGTGGATATTTGGTATCTCAGATCAAATAACGTCATGACTTGATCACTCGAGCTCAACTCAATGATAAGAAGACTGTTGACACTCCCTTGGAGCTTTACATTAAACTCCGTCTGACTGATGGCTCACCATTATCTGATCCGATGCAGTACATACATTAGGTTGGCAGTTTGGTTTATCTGACGATCTCTTGCCCAGATGGCTTTTCCTAAGAAAGTCAACCTTTCATGGCTGCCCCCCGGTCAGTTCACTTTGCAGCAGTTCATCAGATTCTTAGATATATTCGAGGTACCTTTTCTCGAGCCGTCCTTTTTTCCGTCATCGTCTTCTTTAGAGTTGCGTGCAACTACTGATGCCGATTGGGCCTTCAGATAGGTGCTCAACTATAGGCTTATCTATTTTATGGGGAGACGAGACACTATCTTGGATGAGATAAAAGCAATAGACAATTTCTCCTTCTACTGTCGAAGCGGAGTACCGTGCCATGGCACACTACTAGATAGATTGTATGGCTCCGTTGGTGACTTTTTGATCGCGGGTTTCATTTGAAAACCGCCAACGCCATTCATCTTGCGTCAAATCCGGACTTTCATGCAAGAGTTTCATTTGCCGCTACTACGTTCGTCGAAAACTTCTTGATGGCACCATCATCTCATTACCTTATTTTTTCCCGTCGACTTCAGCTATGACCAATGCCCCACCTAGCTGAATAAGCGTAACAAAGCTACCTGAAAAAGGCAAGGTGCACCTTAGATTGAAATCGACAAATTTCATTTTGCCAGATGGATTCTTTAGAAAGATTCCCGGATAAAGTTCAGTATAATATTTAGTTAGAGTCTAAATAAAGGCGCATACGTGGGTGGGCAGGGAGGCCCACTACTTCTTCATTGAGGGGGGGGGCTAGCCTCATGACTTCCCACTGGGCGAGAGGTGCACCTAACCCACCTACTCACTCATCAATTACGGTGTTCAACTGACTTGCACAGAAAGACCCCTATTGTTTAGTAATTTGGCGCCCCATCTTTTGATTGACTGTTGTCAACTAATCTTTTCAATGTTCAATTCTACTCTATGTTAGAACATTTCTGTGAATGCTATTTCGATCTAAGTGGTCCTATTCTCTGTCCCGTGCTAGGAACCATTACTCCTCTTTTCATTCCAAATTCTTCAACAAGACAGATACGATTGATTGGTATGTGTGTTTCTCTTATTACTTTTTTGTATCCCCATGTTCCTCGGATACAATTCGATCCTTCTACGGCCAAATCTCAATTTGTGGAAAGCCTTAGATGGCTTCCTTATGAAAACATCCATTTGTATATGGGTATAGACGGTCTTCCATTATTCTTCGTGATATTGACCACATTTCTGATCCCTATTTGCATTTCAGTGGGTTGGTCTGGTATGAGAAGTTTTGGGAAAGAGTATATTACAACATTTATAATTCGTGAATTTCTAATGATCGTTGTGTCCTGCATGCAGGATCCTCTACTATTCTGTGTTCTTTCCGAAAGCGTGACAATCCCTATGTTGTGCGGAGTTGAGCATCTTCTATTCACTGGGATCAAGCTTTTCCTCTGCAGGGGCCTTGTGCAGTAAAGCCCCTACGGGCGGTCCCCCGTCGTCGTAAAGTAGTAAAGGTCCCCACGAAGATTTCGGGAAGAGGGGTAGTCTTGTGCGTAAGCATAGCATTTTCTGGTCGAACCACCGAACCACACATCTTTTTTGGTGAGAGGGTACTCCGAGTAGTGGGCACCTCGTAGGACCTCGACCCGCCTACTCAGGTCTTGTATGGATATGCACGAAGGGGTGCTCCTAGGTGTGTGTAGGGGGTGTGTTTGTTCGCGAGAATGGATTCCTCGTCAAGTCAGGGGGGTGTGGACACACTTGCGCGAATTTGGGTAACGACTACAAGGGATAAAAATAAAGGAAACTGTACCTGACCAGGGATGGACGTAAACTCGTAAGCTACAGAGGGTAGTGATAATCGTTCAGGTCTTATTTCAAAAAAAAATTGCCGTGCCACTGCAGGCAGGTTAGTTCCTCTGTCGTTGCCGGAGAGTTCTTGGCGAAGAGACCTTAGGATAAGTTGCTAAAACAAACGGAGGGGTGGATCGACCCGTTCAGTAGAATTCTGAAGAAATACTATTGGCAGCAGGTGGAGACATTTCTTTGGCCCCCTTCCAAATAAATGTGGGCAGGGTAGAGCTCGGCAGAGGGTTCGAGAATAGGGTAGGGTTTTTTATGGTCGGGTCCCCTACCACTAGTCCGGCTAGCCTTCTTTCGGGCAGGAAGCAGGCCTAAACGACGGGCGGGCATCTCCCGCTACGCAAGCAGCATTGTTCGCCACCACCCGAGAAGCAAAAGATTCGAGAGTCAAGGCGGAAAAGACAAGCATAGTGGTCTAATGACAAGGGCCGACGACGGAAGCTCGGGACGGAGCCGTATGATGCGGAAGTCTCACGTACGGTTCTCGGAGAAGGGAGTGGCTACCCACTGGAGCTTCGACCAACTACCACCTGTTAATTCCTCTTTGGGGCCACCCTTGACTCTACCATCATTATAGGGGTATGGGGTTCGAGACAAAGAAAGATCAAGGCAGCATATCAGTTTTTCCTATATACTTTACTTGGATCCGTTTTTATGCTATTAGCTATTTTGTTGATTCTTCTCCAAACAGGAACCACCGATTTACAAATTTTATTAACCACTGAATTTAGTGAGTGGCGCCAAATCCTTCTATGGATTGCTTTTTTGCCTCTTTTGCCGTCAAAGTGCCTACCCAAAGTCCCTGTATTTCACGCATTTGACTATGAAATCAGGCCTCCCCGGCTGGGTCATGTGAACCCAAACATGCATACCATGGAAATACAATCTTGCAATTCACGGGAATTCCTCCTAACGTCGGAAACTTTATGTTGACCCTAGCTTTGCACCAAGCAACTTTTCCGAATAAAACCAATATTTCCTTGCTCAAAAAAGCACTTGAAACGGTGGCTTTTACCGAGTTACCGATCCTATCTGTGGTCGAACAGCTTGATTTCCTAAAATTTAGGAAGCCCAAAAAAACCAAAACCAAAGGAGATACTGATTTTACGAGCAAGAACGAGGGAGGCCTCTTTGAGACCCTACCTATCGAAGCCTTGTTTTCACAAGGGATATTTTAGGTACCACAAGGCCTCTTTTCTTAAAGGAATCCGCCTTCAAACGCGTTCCACAAAAAACAAGTAGGACCCTATTCAAGTTCCTTGCACTTTAACCGAGAAAAAAGAAATGAACTTTTCCTATTTTTTTCCGTTAACGCGGAGCAGTCAAGTAACGAACTGGAAACCTTACTTTAGGTCATTCCTCTAACGCACTTAGTCAGAAAAACTAGGAAGTACTGAAACCGATCCTATTTCAGATCTGGAATTTCATTCCAACTTAGGCCGTTTGGAATTGGCATAGCTTGACCTGTGAACTCTCAGCGCGTACGACAGTTGCTTCGACAAACATTCGATAGACTAGCTTTCGAAGTGCCATTAAGATCCTATCGAGTAATAACCATCCCCCAGGGATAATGGGCAGTGCAAGGCAACCTGCCTTACCACACATTCCTTGAATGTGCGTTCCTTCAGTCAACCAGGAATATCATGACAAATAGACCAGAGATTGGATCACCGTCATTCCATTTTCCCTGGTAATGAAGTGAAAAAGAGACTATAACCGCTGAGAACGAGACGGCACATGGAGTGGTTCTTCTCCAGTGTAACCTAGCTGCTGGAACCCACTGAGTTCCAGTCCGAAAAAGGATTGGACTCCGCGACATCGACCGACGCGATGCTATACCGGAAAGATTAAAGAAAGGTATAGACTTTTTTCAAATGAAATTTTCAAATTGAAAATTTGGGCAAATTGACTCGGTTCTTTTTTCCGAAAAAAGGTTTCCCCCGAACCCCCTTCCAAAACGAGTAGAAGGGAAAAGACTAGACCTATTCTATAGATAAAGTCTAGCTTTCCCTACTATTTTAAAAGGAAGATTTGAACAGGAAACTAATTCAGCGGACAACGGAAAAGAAAGCTAAGTTAAAGACAGGACTCGCTGGAGGAGTACACTCCACTCCACGTAATCTTATTTCTCCCTCTCCGGTAGATCTCACCTCATCTCTACGGATCACAGTACCCCTCAGTGACTCCAGTCACGCCTCGTGGATTCACTCCTCGAGGCTAGGAACAGTCCTTCGGCATCGGGTCGATATGGCCTAAAGGCCATGTCTCCCCTATCCTGGGCTTACGGCTGCTAACTCTACTGAAGCAGCCTAGAACTCAGGATTGCGGGCTTTCGCTCTTACCCATGAAGGGATAAGAGCTCAGAGCCCTAGCTTTCCTGACTGGAGCTTTTTCGGGGTACCGTGATCCCATGATCTGAGGATCGATCTACTTCCGTTCCTTTCCTTCATCCAGAATGGAGAGGTTCGTCACTCTCGGTACACTGCCGACAATGCCCAAAGTTCTTCCGGAATCCAAATACCAACTTCCTATATATCAATCTTCGTTTGCGGGCCATTCCGGAAACCCTCGTGATGTCCGGGATCTCATCCGGGACTCGGAACAAAACTTCGATCACCAGCACCTATAACTCAACCATACCGAAATGTCACCGAACCTTAAGTGTGCAGACCCTACGGGTTCGAGAACTATGCAAACATGACCTGAGACACTCCCCGGTCAATATCCGATAGCGGGACCTAGAAGTCGATATTGGATCCTATATATTCTACGAAGATCTTATCGGTTGAACCTCTATGCCAAGGATTCATATAATCCCATATACCATTCCCTTTGTCCTTCGGTATGTTACTTGCCCGAGATTTGATTGTCGGTATCTCTATACCTATTTCAATCTCGTTACTCACAAGTCTCTTTACTCGTTCCGTAATACAAGATCCCGTGACTAACTTTTTAGTCACATTGCTTGCAAGGCTTATATGTGATGTTGTATTACCGAGTGGGCCCCGAGATACCTCTCTGTCACACGGAGTGACAAATCCGAGTCTTGATCCATGCTTACTCAACGTACACCCTCGGAGATGCCTGTAGAGTACCTTTATAGTCACCCAGTAACGTTGCGACGTTTGATACACACAAGGCATTCCTACGGTGTGTGTGAGTTACATCATCTCATGGTCATAGGAATGAATACTTGACATGCAGAAAACAATAGCAACAAAATAACATGATCATATGCTACGTTCATAGTTTGGGTCTTGTCCATCACATCATTCTCCTAATGATGTGATCCCGTCATCAAGTGACAACACTTGTCTATGGCTAGGAAACCTTAACCATCCTTGATCAACAGGCTAGTCAACTAGAGACTCACTAGGGATACAGTTTTGTCTATATATCCACACATGCATTTATGTTTCCATTCAATACAGTTATAGCATGGATAATAAACGATTATCTTGAAATAGGAAATATAATAATAACTATTTTATTATTGCCTCTAGGGCATATTTAATTCCAACACTCATGGCGGCCTACACTTCAGCAGCACGAGCACATCGCCACTATGGCAACGAGGGCCAGTAGCAAGATGTCGATGCCGATGCCGATGGACACCTATAGTTCATGCCAAGGGTGAAACCAGTCATACTAGATTTTTGCATCAGTTGATCAATTTTATTGAATGAATGCTTATGATCACTCGATGGATGTTGAGGAAGTGTTTGATTCTTCCCAAAACCAACATAGTCAAAAAGGTAAGAGGAAAATGGATTACACAAATGATGAGACATGGAATTGGTGAGTGCATGGAAAAAATCTCACTTGATGCGGTGACCGGAAATGATCAAACCAGAGGACTTGTTCCAACGGTTTATGCGAGATACATCAAGTCCCACAATGAGATCTCTACAAGGCATATATAATTTGATCAAAAGTTTTTGTAGTTGGTGGAGTGGTTGTTTGGAGCAAGTTGGGGAATGATCCTCCAAATGTCTCCACCATTCATGAATATGCGAGTTCTTTGTTTGTATAACATCGTCTCATTTTTGGTGAATGTGTCTTGTATGAATGTGCTCAAGCTTGTCTTCTTCCAAATTTGTGAATGTACAATCTTATTGCACAAGAAAGGTACGGGAAAATGGCCTCTTCCAAGGGCAAACCATTTATGTTCCAACATTGTTGGGAATTTCTAGAAAATAGTGAAGTGGAAATTAAGGGATCTAGAAGGTCCTCGCCCAAACAAAGCAAGATCAAGTAGCCCCTCCATCAATGAGGATGACGACGAGGAGGAGGAGGATGAAACAAGGCGTACTACAATGCCAATGGCAAGCAAGGGGAGGCCAGATGTAAGGAAGTGGGCAAAGGTGTATGTGGCCAAGCCATAAGCACGGGGGAGAAAATCGATTAGTTGTTGACAACAAAGGCAATGGCGGCTGAAGCTTTGCAAATGAGCAGGGATTTGGCTCAGAAGAAGCAACAAGAGAAGATGGAAAAGTGGTAATAAGTTCAAGAAAATGAAGACAACAAGTTGGCCGAGGAGAAGCACAAGGCCGACTTTGAGGATTGTAGGCTTCTTCTCGAGGAGACCCAGATGAGGAAGGAAATCATTGTTGAGGAGAACCGGATCATGATTATGGACCCCAATGGGATGGACGAGAAGGTGAGGGAATATTGGGAGATTAGAAGGGGGGACCTTGCAATCACGGATGTCTTGGACCGAGATGATGGGAGATGGAGCTTCTGCTAGCTTTGGTGGTGGCAACTGCTGATGTAATACGTTGGGGTTGGCTTCTTTACAAGGAGCCCGACAACAAAGTGTTCGACAAATTGCGTATGTATTTTTTTGCCTTTTTCATTGTATTCTACTTTTTCAAAATCAAATTCAACATGGAAGACAAGCGTCCTCGAGTCAACAAAAGGCCCCACCTTACACCATGTCAAGAGTCGGCATGAAGAGAGAGCTTTCGGCGTGGCTCAAAACCGTTTCAGAATTATTCGTAGCCCTGCCAAGTATTGAAAACCATTGTCCTATGAAAAATCATGACATGTTGCATCATCTTACACAACTTGATCATTAAGAATGAGAGAGGCATTACGAGAGAACTTTCAATACATCTTCGAAGGGGATCCTATCGATTCGGAACACAATGCAAACGTGATATGAAGGCTCCTTGCGGCGCATTGAAGTATCGAGAACCGACAAGTACATATCCAACTCCAAGATGATCTTGTTGAACACTTGTGGGAACTTCATAACACTTGATTGTTGTGCTTCTATAATGCTCTTTATTTGGATTATTACTTCATTTGGACCTTTTTGTGTGTTTGAATTTGAATAATTAAATTATTATTATTATTTAATTTGTAATGACCGTGAATTGTGTGAACGTTAATTATCAAGTTTGGATTTGCCATGTGTGTAAATATGTAGTTGAAATGAAGTATGCAAATCAAAAGTTAGAAAAATTGACGAAGAAGATTCATTAGGGTGTTAAGATTTAGGTGCTAGTTTAGAAATTGTTTTATTTTTATACGAAGAATGAAGGTTTCTGGGCTCTAAAATCTAGGATTTTAGCTACAGGAGCTCTCTCTCTCACAACAAAAAATAAATAAAAATTGCACTGCCCTAGAGAAGCGAACCATGTTGCCCAGAAACTCGGCCATGTTAAGATTTTAATTGTAAAAAAAAATAACTATAAAAAAATGAGAACGAAACTTTGGTGACCGAGCATAGTGGAACTCGTAAGTTTTGAAGAATTCAAAATTCAAAATCCCAGATTTCAAAGAAATCTAAAAAAAAGTTTTACAAGTAAACATCAATGTTATTTGTACTGTGTAATTTTTTAAGATCAAATAACTTAAAATACGATCTATACAAAAAGATAAATGTATGGCTTCGAAGGATGAATAGTATCATATGTTAAAAAGATTTAGATTTGTCTTTTTTGCAAAGGCCACATTTCAACGTAATTTGTCCTGAAAATTTACATACATGTGTGTTATGCCTTCATTTATTCTTGTATTTTTAACAAATGTTTTTAACATGCAATAATATAAATTTTCACGAATTTTGAATTTTGCATTTGAAGGCCTTCATAGAGTTTGGCCTCCAAAAACAATTTCCGTAAAAAGAAAAAAAATGCATACTGGGAAGCATAGCTGAGAGCAGATCTGGTCAAACGGGTCGTGTAACCGGGCCGGCCCGACAGCCCGCGTGCCTGGCACGACACGGCCCCGGCCCGACAGCCCGCGTGCCCGGCACGACACGGGCCCGACACGAAGCACGCCTCGGGCCATGCCTGAGCCTGGAGGCTGGGCACGTGGGCCGGCACGACACGACCCGTTTATCGTTTTAAATTTTTATTTTTATTTTTTAATATATATAAAATTAAGAAAAGTCCAATAGGTCAAAATTAACCCAAAAAACAGCCCAGTATATCAAAATCGACCCAAATAATAGCCGAACAGATTAAAATCAGCCCAAATAACGGTTTAAAATACTAACATCCTAGTAGGCCAACGGACCTGACGTGCCGATGGACCGACCCGTATAGCGCCCGTGCCGTGTTTGGGCCTGGACCCCGGACACGTGGGCCGGCACGACACAGCCCGTTTAATAAACGTGCCTCGGCGGCTGTGCCGGGCCGGCCCGGCCAGGTATGGCCGAGAGCCCGAGATGGTCGTTGTGGGCGAGCGACACGCGAGCGACGGCGGCGGCTTGGGACGGCGAGGAATCAGCAACTCTGACATAATTATTCCTAATTAGTAGTTGAAGCTCTGAAGTTTCTCGCAGGATTCCGATGGATGGAGGAGCTACGGTGCGCTGGTCCAGGAGCGCTTGCACAACCAAAAGAAGCCCACGCCGACGCGCGCGAGCACATCGAATCAGGAACGCGATTCCCACGGCGACGACGCCCGCACGCAGGGAGATGACCGGGGATGAGGCGGCTGGGCACTCACCTCGTAGGCCTCGGTGATGGCCTTGAAGCGCGCCTCGGCCTCGGGCTTGGAGGCCGACGGGTGCTTGTCCGGGTGCCATTTCTTGGCGAGGCCCTTGTACGCGGTGCGAAGCCCCTGCAACGAGGTGCCCCTGGGGACGTCGAGGATCCGGTGGTAGAGCTCCCGCTGGTTCACCATTGGACTTGGAGGCAGACGGCGCCGCACGAGATTCGGTCGCGGGGGAAAAGCGAGAAACAGGGGAGGGAACGAGGGAGGTGGGTATGATGCAGAGGGAGGTGGTTAGTGGCAGAGAGGATGATGAGGAGAAGAGCAGAAACAGAGTGAGCGAGTGGGAGAAATGAGTGGCTTTTATGCAGGGCGATCTATTTGAAACCAGTTGGAACGACCGAGCGAGAGAGAAAGAGAGAGATTTGTTACTATCGGCAATGGAGCAGCCGGGTGCGCGGCAGAGTGCGCTCGCATCTGCTCGCGTACACGCACATAAAGATGCCAGCAGGTTCGTGGTAGTCGCGAACACATGAGCAGCCTGGTGCACGGGAGAGTGCACGCGACACAGAAGGGCGTCATGTTGAAAAAAAGATGTGAACAGTGCGAGTTTTTTTTCGGTGCAATGCACGGGTTTTTTGCTAGTAAGATTAAAAAAAAGTCCAATAGGTCAAAATTAACCAAAAAACAGCTCAGTATATTAAAATCGATCCAAATAATAGCCGAACAGATTAAAATCATCCCAAATAACGGTTTAAAATAGTAACATCCTAGCAGGCCAACGGACCTGACGTGTCGATGGACCGACCCGTATAGCGTCCGTGCTGTGTTTGGGCCTGGACCCCGGACATGTGGGCCGGCACGATACAGCCCGTTTAATAAACGTGCCTCGGCAGCTGTGCCGGGCCGGCCCGGCCAGGTATGGCCGAGAGCCCGAGATGGTGCGGATCTATCCCTTCGGCAACCCTCCCTGGGCCCTCTCCACCGGCGTCCACCACCACTCTACCCCGCTGCCACCCCCTTCGTCGTCCGCCGCCGGCAACCACGTCTCTCCTCCGCGGCCATCCCTGCGACCACCCCGCCCCCGGCCCTGCCGTCCGCAGCCGGCCACCACCACTCTCCTCCGCCGCCGGCCACCAACTCTGCTGCCTGTGTTGTCATGCCTGGCGGCGTTTGGGGGAAGTAATCTCACGGGAGACGGGGGCGGGAGAAGAGTTGATTTCCGTGTGCAATCGGGGAAGAGAGGAGTAATTTTAATTCGGAGTCCGTCTGTTGAGAGGGTTGTAATCAGGATTCCCTCTCCCCTCCTCCTCCTCCCTTCCGCAGGAGTGATTCGAATTAGGCCAGCTCAGGCATCCGCCGTTGTCACAGATCCAATTAGCACATACGCCAAAACCGCTTGTTGATCCAATCCAATCAGCCATGAAGAACAAAAGCGGTCGTCGCAGACGCAATGTAAGTGCTGCTTCTGTTGTGCCTGGTGTTTGTAGTTTGTACACAACCTAGGGTTCATCCTCAAAATGCTGATTATCTGTTGTTCCAGCTAAACGCAACGCAAAAAGCAACTCGCAACGAAGCCGCTGCTAGCAACGCAAACGAAGACAGGCTCAGCAAGCTGCCCAATGACCTTCTGCTCAACATTCTGGAGAGGGTGGACACGCTCGATGCTATTAGGACCTGCATCCTCTCCAGGCAAATGCTGAAGCTCCCCACCATGCTCTCACGCCTCTACCTAACTTTCAGCCTCAAGGGAGTGCTCCGAACCAACCATGCTGTGGCTTATGTAACTGATAACATCTTGAGCACAAGGAGCCCGGAGGTTACCATCAGCGAACTCAAAATTAGATTTCTCTTGTTGCCCAATGACTCTCTAATCATTGGCAGATCTGTTGCCCGTGCCATGGCAACCCAGAAGGTTGCCGCAGCTGAGTTTGAGATTGTAACGAAGAAGCGTTATAGCCTCTGCTCTTCTGCTGACCTCCTCCAGTTTGGGAAGCAGTTCAATGATTTATTTGGTGCTTGTCCGCATGCGTTTGCTGGCCTTACGAGCCTGTGGCTGCAAAATATGAGGTTTGGTGAACTGGACATTCCCAACATCCTCAGCACTTGCAAGCTCTTGGAGTATTTGCGTTTATCCCATTGCGACTCAGGGGTCCATGCTGTGCTGCAAGTAGAACACGATCAACTTGTTGAGCTCGAGGTCGACCAGGGGAAATTTGAGAGAGTTGAACTGATATGTCTACCAAAACTCCAACGGATGACCTATGATAATTGGTTCTCTTCTCAGGATCCATTGTATTTTGGTTTTGTACCACAGCTTTCAAAGCTGAGCCTTATCAAAACTCGCATCCGTTCGGACAAGACTCTCGAGTTAAGTCAGCTCCTTGCTAATGTTCCTTCCATAGACTATCTGCGTCTGGATTTTCGAAGTGAAAAGGTACCAATAAGTCATTTGAATCATATCTGTCCATTCTCACTCTATGATGGTTACATGTGACAATAGTAATTTTGTTAATTGTTTTTTTCTATACCAGATTTGGATTCTGCCAGAATGCCCAAAACTGCTCAAGCCTGTGCTCAACAAACTACAGCATGTGAATCTGGACCATCTTCCTGAAGGATGTGATTTAGCTTGGACAATGTTTATTCTTGAAGCTGCACCCTCCCTGAAAGAGCTGTGCATCACAGTGTGGGATCATTGGTGCATAATGATAACAAACAAAGAGTTGCGGAAGAAATATTGTTTCTGCGAAAAGGCAGACGTGAAGTGGAAGCCATATGCCCCTGATTTCAAGCACAAGAATCTGGCTAAGCTCACCATCTACGGGTTCCAACCTGACGACAATTTTATGCGATACATCAGGTGTGTCGCGGAACATGCAGTTAATATAACAGAGATATCCCTGTATGACAGGAAGGTGTGTGGGCGTTGTGGCGACTTGGATCCTGAGATCAAGGACAGTGTATGTCCATCAAGATATCCACCGACAGCCGAGGAGCGGAAGCAGATAACAGAGGAGTTGGGTTTGTCTTTTGTTGATGTGGTTCACTTCCGGTCCTAATTGAAAAAATGTAGCAGTTTCTAAGTCATCTGTAATATCATCTTCATAACTGGAAGGAGTTCATGAAACTCCATAATTCAGTAGTTCTTATGCTTGTACTCTTGCTTTCCTTTCAATTGAAGCTTTTGCACTATTGGGAAGTATTCTGTGTTTGTGATGCATGGAAATAATAATTGTGAACTATTGTAAACAAGTTGACATCAGTTCATCTTTATCCATACCAGTGTTGAAATAATCATTTGACAATGCATTGCAATGGTATGTGCTCTGATGTTCCTTTTGAAGGAAAATTGTGCATGATCAGATATTTGCTTTTACACACATCCACCTCTAAACTAATTTTCTGAACATCACACACAAGCACCATATGTGCTGAAACAAATACTTTGATATTTCTGACAAACCAGAGAAGAACACAAAAAGATATCCAAGGAAAAAAAATCTTGTGAGAATCCAAGTAAAAGATTTTACACTAAAAAATATGCAAGTACATTGTGACACGTTGTTTGATTACTTTATCTATGTAATCTCTGCATCAACTTTCAAAACATCACTGAAACCTTTTTGGCACACAGCAACTAGATTTGCTGAAAACAATACCAATATTTTCTGAAGAACCTAGAGAACGTAAGACAGATTGCAATTCATAAGTTCTTGCTCAAGCACTTTTTACAACGGATGATTTGAGCACACTAAATTCTCCAGAAAGGTCTACACTAAAACTTGTGCAAGGTTAGCAAGCAAAGTAGGAGTACTATTTAACATGGACATTATGAATATTTTCCGACAAAACCAGAGAATCGCACTACGTGAGACAGACTGCAGTTCATTAGTTAAGCACTTGTAACAACGGACACCAGAAATTCTCCAGTTAAGGACGTTACACTACAGGTTAAAGTGGATCACTCATTTCTTGATGGCAGCCTTGGTAACCTCCTTCTCCACGCCCTTGATGACACCAACAGCAACCGTTTGTCTCATGTCACGCACAGCAAAACGGCCAAGAGGAGGGTAGGCGGCGAAGGTCTCCACAACCATGGGCTTGGTGGGAATCATCTTCACGATACCGGCATCACCCTTCTTCAGGAACTTGGGCAGCGCCTCCAGCTCCTTACCAGATCGCCTGTCGATCTTGGTCACCACTCACCAGCTCAGCAAACTTGACAGCAATGTGGGAGGTGTTGCAGTCCAGCACTGGGGCGTAGCCATTGCCAATCTGACCAGGGTGGTTCATAATGATGACCTGGGAGGTGAAGTTGGCTGCCTCCTTGGCAGGGAGTTGGATGCAACAAAGTGGGATTAGTGGGCCCGCCGGCCACCCACCACTCTCCTCCGCCGCCATCCCCTGTGACAACCCCGACCCACGCCCTGCCGTCCGCGCCGCCGGCCACCACATCTGCTGCCTGCGTTATTATGCCTGGCTGCGTTTTGGTGGGAATAATCTCGCGGAAGAAGGAGGCGGGAGAAGATTTGATTTCCTTGTGCATTCGAGGAAGAGAGGATGTGGATTTCGGATATTGCGGCGGGGGCAGCCCAAAAGGAGCGATTTTTATCCAGAGCCTGTCTGTTGACAAGTTGTAATCCGGATCCTCCTCCATCTCCTCTGAATAATCTCCTTTCAAAAAGATATCTCCTCCCTTTTGGACGAGACCCGGCCGAGTCGAAGTAGGAGGGTCCGCTTCTAAATTGGCGTCCCCGACTTGTTTTTCGCCGGCGTTAGTCTGCTTTGTTGTGGCGGTCTAAATAAAGGAGGAGGAGGGGGCATTCGAATAAGGGCAGCTCAGGAGTTCGCCGCTGTCACAGATCCAATAAGGTAGATACGTTAAAGCTGATCCGATCAGCCATGAACAAAAGCGGTGGCCGCAGACGAAATGTAAGTGCTACTTCTTTTGTTCCTGATGTTTGTCCTTCCCTTCGATTCATCCTCATGGCTAGACTGCTGATTTGTTGTTTTTTTCCTGTTATTAAATGGTATATGCAGAAATCAGCTGGCAACGAAGCCGCTGCTGGCGACAAGAATGGTCGTCGCAGGCGGAATGTAAGTGTGCCTGGTGTTTGTCCTTCATCGTAAGGTTCATCCTCAAAAGGGTTATAATTTGTTGTTCTAACTATAAATGCAATGCAGAAATCAGCTTGCAACGGAGCAACTGCCGATGACGGAGACAGGCTTAGCAAGCTCCCAAATGACCTTCTGCTCAATATTCTGGAGAGGGTGGACACACTCGATGCTATAAGGACCTGCATCCTCTCGAAGCGAATGCTGAAGCTCCCCACCATGCTCTCGCGCTTCTTTCTGAGTGTTAGTTCCATTCCAGGCCACCATCTGAAACCACCTCGCATTTTCAGCCAAAGGGAAGGGCTGGCAACGAACTGTGCTGTGGCTCATGTAACTGATAACATCTTGCGCATAAGGAGTCCTGACATCACCATTACTAAACTCAGAATCAGATTTGTCTTGGTGAAACTTGACTCTCTCACCATTGCCAAATCGGTTGCCCACGCCATGGCAACCCAGAAGATTGATGCTGCTGAGTTTGAGATTGTAACGTTGAAGCGTTATGACCTGTGCTCTTCTGATGATCTCCTCCATTTTGCAAATCAGTTCAATTATTTATTTGATGCTTGTCCGCATGCATTTGCTGGCCTTACACGCCTGTGGCTGGAAAATATGAGGTTTGGTAAACTGGATATTCCTAACATCCTCAGCACCTGCAAGCTCTTGGAGTATTTGCATTTAACTGATTGCGACTCAGGAATCCATTCTGTGCTGCAAGTAGAACACACTCAACTTGTTGAGCTTGAGATCGAGTATGGGAAATTTCGGAGAGTTGAGCTGATATCTCTACCAAAACTCCAGCGGTTGACCTATAATAATTGGTTCTCTTATGAGGATCCGATGTATTTTGGTTTTCTACCACAGCTTTCAAAGATGAACCTTATTAAAACTGCCATCCGTTTGGACAAGACTATCGAATTAAGTCAGCTCCTTGCCAATGTTCCTTCCGTAGGCGATCTGCATCTGGATTTTAGAAGTGAAAAGGTACTCATTAATCATTTGAATCATATATATGTCCATTCTCACTCTGTGATTGTTATATGTAACAGAAGTAAGTTTGTTAATTTTTTTTCTTCTTTTTTTTCCCAGATCTGGGTTCTACCAGAATGCCCGGAACTGCTCAAGCCTGTGCTCAACAAACTACATCATGTGAATCTAGACAATCTTCCTGAAGGGTGTGATTTAGCTTGGACAATGTTTATTCTTGAAGCTGCACCCTCCCTAAACGAGCTGTGCATTACAGTATGGGATCATTGGTGCGCAATGATGACAAACAAAGAGTTTCGGAAGAAATATGGTTACTGCAACAAGGCAGATGTGAAGTGGAAGCCATGTGCCCCGGATTTCAAGCACAAGAATCTGGCTAAGCTCATAATCTATGGCTTTCAACCCGACGAGAATTTTATGCAATACATCAGGTGTGTTGTGGAACATGCGATTAATATAACAGAGATATCTCTATACGACAGGAAGGTGTGTGGTCGTTGTGGTGACTTGGATCCCGAGATCAAAGACAAGGTTTGCCCATCAACATATCCACGAACTGCGGAGGAGAGGAAACGGATAACTGAGGAGCTGGATTTGGCTTCGCATGCTATGGTTCACTTCCGGTCCTAATTGAAAAAATGAGATGCATGTCATTACTATGATATGTAGTAGTACAACCTTTGTTCGTAAATGTAAGACGTTTTTGCAAGTCATCTGTTCTATTGTCTTTGTAGCTGGATAATTTGCAATAAACTTAATGCAGTGAGCTTAATTCTTTGGATAAAGGATTATACAAAACCATTTTGAGTCTAGACATTATGACAAATTGCTAAACTTCAATCCAAGGGCCAAAGAGAAGGCACACGAAGAGAATTTTACAATTTGTCCATTTAATTTTCTTGAAATCGATGTGAGGATAATGAGCCAATGGTTTTGTGTGAATAAAGCACACACTTAAGACCATCATGTAGATATGTCTCTTTAGAACCGCGGAATACCTGAATAGTCTAATCAATGGATGGGAAGAGCCACTCACCTCGACTTGATGCGTTCAAGGAGTCTGAGTGGTTCAGCGTAGCTTTTAAAGTGTGCGAGCCTTAAAATTAGCTACCCTGCGTCACTTGTAGTACACCTAAAATCCAATGTTGTTAGATTTTAGCAACATAATAATCATAAACTATTGGAATTGCTCATAGTTTCGGTTTCAATCCAATGTCTCGATGACCAAGGCGAGTATGCCAAGTTTGTCAGGTACAAGACACTCTGGAAAACTATCTCGTACGCAACATGTGCTATAGGTTTGTAGTATATGTAGTACAATCCAAATGATACATAGAGAATGTGCATATGATAAAGAGAAGTCATTTCTCTTTGTTGTCATCATAAGTTTCGCTATGGAAACTATTTTGATGGATACCTCTATAGTTTAGTAGGGTATGAGTTAAACCAGGAGCAATAAAGCATCCTGACATTACTCGAGTACCCCGAGGGATAGTAAATATGACTCAAGTTGAGCCAAAAATACCTCATCGTGTTTAGCGAATTTAAAATATCTCCTTTTTCTCAATGAGAGTGGAGACATTGGACTTCCCTGAGTATAGAGTTCGTGGTGCATATGTCCACAAGGCACATATCATCTTTCATTGGATTAACTCCAGTAGAAATATATATATTGTTGGAAATATGCCCTAGAGGCAATAATAAAATGGTTATTATCATATTTCCTTGTTCATGATAATCGTCTATTGTTCATGCTATAATTGTATTAACAGGAAACAGTAATACATGTGTGAATAAATAGATCACAATGTGTCCCTAGCAAGCCTCTAGTTGGCTAGCTCGTTAGTCAATAGATGATCATGGTTTCCTGATCATGGGCATTAGATGCCATTGATAACGGGATCACATCATTGGGAGAATGATGTGATGGACAAGACCCAATCCTAAGCATAGCACTAGATCGTATTGTTCGTATGCTAAAGCTTTTCTAATGTCAAGTGTCCTTTCCTCGACCGTGAGATTGTGCAACTCCCGGATACCGTAGGAGTGCTTTGGGTGTATCAAACGTCACAACTTAACTGGGTGACTATAAAGGTGCACTACGGGTACCTCTGAAAGTATCTGTTGGGTTGGTACGAATCGAGATCGGGATTTGTCACTCCGCGTGACGGAGAGGTATCTCTGGGCCCACTCGGTAGAACATCATCATGAGCTCAATGTGACTAGGGAGTTAGTCACACGATGACGTGCTACGGAACGAGTAAAGAGACTTACTGGTAACGAGATTGAACAAGGTATAGGTATACCGACGATCGAATCTTGGGCAAGTTCTATACCGACAGACAAAGGGAATTGTGCCTTCGTGGTAACATCCGCCCCTCTAATGGTGACGTAGCTTCCCTCCAAGGAAGTGAACATCGGGATACATCCTTGTCTCTCTCGGAGTTTCGGTTATTCCTAACCCTAACTCTCTACTTGTGTTAATCCTTATTACATACTTGTATTTGCTTATTGTTTACCGCTTGCCTTGCTTCACTCCTAATAGCTTACTCTTTGTCATAGCAATTATTAGGCTTACACTTATATTCCGCACTTTAGCCTAAAATTGCTAAGTAATTATTAAAATTTGGATTTGTACCTATTCACCCCCCCTCTAGGTCCATCTCGATCCTTTTCAATTGGTATCAGAGCCTCGTGCTCTATTTGTGTGGCTTAACCGCCCTAGAGTGAGATGGACGTGGATCCAGCTGCGGTAGCTCCAGTGCAGAGGGACGGGACTTCCGCGGAAGTCAAGTCTTTCACCTCTGAGGACCTGTAACGGGCCCTTGCCAAGCAAAAAGAGGAGCATGATGCTTCTCTTGAGTCCATAATTCAAATGAGACTAGCAACACTAACCACGGGGACAACCACGTCCCCGAGGGCCTCAGGGCCCCACGTGCACGGTACTTCATTTGGCCAACCTCCTCCGGAGAGGAACCAAACCAGTGTTCCATGGCTTTATGCTAAATCTCAAATTGAGAAACCTAAGTACAATCCTGGAGGAAAACCTCCCTTGCTTGATGACAATTCCGATTTTGCTTTGTGGAGAGTTGGTATGCAGGATCATCTTAGGTACGCCAATGATGAGATGTTGGACATCCTCGAGCATGGGTACAATCCTGTTGATCCAAGATGCCTCACGCCCAGAGAAACTTATGACAAGCATCTCAATGACACTGTGATCATGTGCATAAGAAAGGGAATGAATGACAAGCAACGAAGACCTTACATTCACATCACAAGTGCCAAGGAATTGTGGGACAGCATCATAAGGACCAAGACCGGTACCTCCACTCTTCGTCTTGCTCAATACGAAATTGCCAAGGGGCAATTACAGAATTTCTGTATGGAAAAGGGTGAATCTCCCAAGCAACTACTAGAACGGCTCATGAATCTCGCCGCAGACATTGAGTCATGTGACTGTGACAAGACGCAAGATGGTTTCAATCTGACCAAGAGATTTCTTGTGGACAAGTTACTTCACGCTCTTGCTCCATATCACCATCAAATGGTATGGGACATGCGACAACATCATGCTTTCAAAAAAATGACTCCGGATGACATCATATCCACTTTCCAATTATTTGAAGAGTCAAAGGCAAATGCAACAAAGCACCTAGCCATGCATGGCACTTCAACATCAAAGATCAATCTTGCTTTGAAAGCCAAGCATGAGTATGACGAAGAAGAAAGTGAAGAAGAAGAAGGTGATGATGACTGTCAAGATGGTGATGATGTTGACTCTGATGAAAGCCCATCATTTGAGGACATTGCTCTCTTTGTGAAGAAGTTCAGTGCAGGGAAGTTCAAGGGAAGATTTCCAAAGAAGAAGGTAAGGAAATGCTATAACTGTGAGCAAACCAACCACTTCTCCAACGACTGCCCTTATGAGAAGAGAGAAGACAAACCAAGGTTTCCAAAGACCTTTGTAAAGAAGAAGTTACCAAACCCTATGAACTCCAAGTCCAAGAGGATAGATGGAAGAGCAATGGTTGCACAAGAAGAATCAGATCCAGAAGATGTTGGTGGAGTTGCAGGAGTAGCTCAAGATACACAGAGTACCTTGAGGCTAGTCAACAAAAGTGGTGATGTTGTTCACTACAACTATATGAAGGACTACAAGGGCAACGCTCACAAGTGTTTGATGGCAAAGACTGCCATGGGAGATGGGGAAGACCAAAGCTCCCATGACAAGGTTAAGGTAACCCCATGGTTAAACTCTTTCAGTCTAGTTTCTACCCCTTCTGATGAGTATCTTGATGCGGAAGATCATTATGAGGATAATGATTTAGATCATCCCATGTTTGCTAAAATGAAAAAATTTATGTGCTCTCTTAAAGGAAAGAAGCTCACTATGTTTCGCATACTTATGGAAATGGTGAGTAAGCACACCAATACCATCAAGGAACTCGAAACCCTCGTCACTGAGGAGAAGGAGAGAAATGAACTCCTTGAGCAGAAAGTCCTTTATGAGGAAGCACAAAATGATGCATTATGTTCAAAAGTAGGTGAAAACCTTGATAAACATGCTAATGATCTTGCCTCCTTGAAAAAGGCTGAAAATGTGTGCAGAGAATTACTAAATGATAAAGACCGACTTGTGAACTCTCATGCTTCTCTTTCTAAGGACTGTGAGCGTCTATCCTTGTTTCTCAAAGACAAGGAAGAGAAACTCACAGTTCTTACAAAGAGCTTTGAGGCACTTAAGGTCACTTATCTTGACACTCTAGCTAAGGCCTACTCCTCACATATTATCAATGTTGATACCTGCACTACTAACCCTAGTAGTGAACTGACATCTATCCTTGAGGAAAACTGTTCGTTAAGGGCACAGCTAGACAGAGGTCTCATGACATGTGCACAAGGACAAAAGACTCTCAATGAGATCTGTTGGGGAACGTAGCATAAATTCAAAATTTTCCTACGCATGTTCAGATCTTCCTATGGAGAGACCAGCAACGAGAGAGGGGTAAGAGCATCTTCGTACCTTTGAAGATCGCTAAGCGGAAGCATTGCTAGAACGCGGTTGATGGAGTCGTACTCGCGGCGATTCCGATCTAGTGCCGAACAACGGCACCTCCGCGTTCAACACACGTGCAGCCCAGTGACGTCTCCCGCACCTTGATCCAGCAAGGAGGAGGGAGAGGTTGGGGAAGAAGTCCAGCAACACGACGGCATGGTGTCGGTGGAGAGACGAGGTCTCCCGGCAGGGCTTCGCCAAGCGCCGGCAGAGAGGAGGAAGGAGAGGAGCAGGGCTGCGCCGAGAGAGAGATGAAACCGTGTGTCAAACAGCCCCGAATCCTCAACTATATATAGGGGGAGAGGGAGGGGGCGCAGCCCTTAGGGTTCCCACCCCCAAGGGGTGCGGCAGCCCCAGATGGGAGAGGGGGCGGCGGCCAGGGCAGGGAGGAGGGGTGGCGCACCCCTCTGGTGTGCCTTAGGCCCACCTATGCTAGGGTTCCCCCCTTCCCCCTTTTCTCTAGTGCGCATGGGCTGGGTGGGGGGCGCACCATCCCACCTAGGGGCTGGTTACCTTCCCCACTTAGCCCATCTAGCCTCCCGGGGTCGTTGCCCCCCTTCGATGGTCCCCCGGGACCACCTCCGGTGGTCCCGGTGGTCCCGGTACAATACCGGTGACGCCCGAAACACTTCCGGTGTCCAAAACCATCCGTCCTATATATCAATCTTTACCTCCGGACCATTCCGGAGCTCCTCGTGACGTCCGGGATCTCATCCGGGACTCCGAACAACTTTCGGTAACCTCGTACAACAATTCCCTATAACCCTAGCGTCATCGAACCTTAAGCGTGTAGACCCTACGGGTTCGGGAGACAGGCAGACATGACCGAGACACCTCTCTGGCCAATAACCATCAGCGGGGTCTGGATACCCATGGTGGCTCCCACTAGCTCCACGATGATCTCATCGGATGAACCACGATGTCAAGGATTCAATCAATCCCGTATACGATTCCCTTTGTCTGTCGGTATAGAACTTGCCCGAGATTCGATCGTCGGTATACCTATACCTTGTTCAATCTCGTTACCGGTAAGTCTCTTTACTCGTTCCGTAGCACGTCATCGTGTGACTAACTCCTTAGTCACATTGAGCTCATGATGATGTTCTACCGAGTGGGCCCAGAGATACCTCTCCGTCACACGGAGTGACAAATCCCGATCTCGATTCATACCAACCCAACAGACGCTTTCGGAGGTACCCGTAGTGCACCTTTATAGTCACCCAGTTACGTTGTGACGTTTGATACACCCAAAGCACTCCTACGGTATCCGGGAGTTGCACAATCTCACGGTCGAAGGAAAAGATACTTGACATTAGAAAAGCTTTAGCATACGAACAATACGATCTAGTGCTAGGCTTAGGATTGGGTCTTGTCCATCACATCATTCTCCCAATGATGTGATCCCGTTATCAATGACATCTAATGCCCATGATCAGGAAACCATGATCATCTATTGACTAATGAGCTAGCCAACTAGAGGCTTGCTAGGGACACATTGTGATCTATTTATTCACACATGTATTACTGTTTCCTGTTAATACAATTATAGCATGAACAATAGACGATTATCATGAACAAGGAAATATGATAATAACCATTTTATTATTGCCTCTAGGGCATATTTCCACCAGTCTCCCACTTGCACTAGAGTCAATAATCTAGTTACATTGTGATGTATCGAACACCCATAGCATTATGGTGTTGATCATGTTTTGCTCGTGGAAGAGGTTTAGTCAATGGGTCTGCAACATTCAGATCCGTGTGTACTTTACAAATATCTATCACTCCACTCTGGACATGGTCCTGGATGGAGTTGTAGTGGCGCTTGATGTGCTTCGTCTTCCGGTGAAACCTGGGCTCCTTGGCTATGGCAATGGCTCCAGTGTTATCACAGAAGAGTGTCATAGGACCCGACACGCTTGGAACCACTCCAAGGTCGGTGATGAGCTCCTTCATCCAAATTCCTTCATGAGCCGCTTCTGAAGCAGCTATGTACTCCGCTTCACATGTAGATGCTGCCACGACTTCTTGCTTGCTGCTGCACCAGCTCACTGCCCCACCATTCAACACATATACGTATCCGGTTTGTGACTTAGAGTCATCCGGATCTGTGTCGAAGCTAGCGTCGACGTAACCCTTTACGACGAGCTCTTCGTCACCTCCATAAACGAGAAACATTTCCTTAGTCCTTTTCAGGTACTTAAGGATATTCTTGACCGCTGTCCAGTGTTCCGCACCGGGATTACTTTGGTACCTCCCTACCAAACTTATGGCAAGGTTTATATCAGGTCTGGTACATAGCATGGCATACATTAGAGAGCCCACGGCTGAAGCGTAGGGGACAGAACTCATCTTCTCTCTATCTGCTGCCGTGGTCGGCGACTGAGTCTTACTCAATCTCATACCTTGCAAAACTGGCAAGAACCCTTTCTTTGAGTTTTCCATATTGAAATTCTTCAATATCTTGTCAAGGTATGTACTTTGCGAAAGACCTATGAGGCGTCTCGATCTATCTCTATAGATCTTGATGCCTAATATATATGCAGCTTCTCCAAGGTCCTTCATTGAAAAACTCTTGTTCAAATAGGCCTTTATGCTCTCCAACATCTCTATATTATTCCCCATCAATAATATGTCATCCACATATAGTATGAGGAAAGCTACAGAGCTCCCACTCACTTTCTTGTACAGATAGGCTTCTCCGTAAACCTGTATGAACCCAAACGCTTTAATCACCTCATTAAAGCGAATTTTCCAACTCCGAGATGCTTGTACCAGCCCATAGATGGAGCGCTGGAGCTTGCACACTTTGTTAGCACCCTTAGGGTCGACAAAACCTTCTGGTTGTATCATATACAACTCTTCCTTAAGGTTCCCGTTAAGGAACATTGTTTTGACGTCCATTTGCCAAATTTCATAATCATAAAAGGCGGCAATTGCTAACATGATTCGGACTGATTTCAGCTTCGCCACGGGAGAGAAAGTCTCTTCGTAGTCAACTCCTTGAATTTGTCGAAAACCCTTTGCGACAAGTCGTGCTTTGTAAACGGTTACATTACCGTTTGCATCATTCTTCTTCTTGAAGATCCATTTATTTTCTATGGCTCGCCGGTCATCGGGCAAGTCCACCAAAGTCCATACTTTGTTCTCATACATGGATCCTATCTTGGATTTCATGGCCTCAAGCCATTTGTTGGAATCCGGGCCCGCCATCGCTTCTTCATAGTTCGAAGGTTCACCGTTGTCTAACAACATGATTTCCATCACAGGGTTTCCGTACCACTCTGGTGCGGAGCGTACCCTTGTGGACCTTCGCGGTTCAGTAGTAACTTGATCTGAAGCTTCATGATCATCATCATTAATTTCCTCTTCAGTCGGTGTAGGCGCCACAGGAACAACTTCCCGCGCTGCGCTACTTTCCTGTTCGAGAGGAGGTGTAATTACCTCATCAAGTCCTACCTTCCTCCCACTTACTTCTTTCGTGAGAAACTCTTTCTCTAGAAAGGATCCGTTCTTGGCAACAAAGGTTTTACCTTCGGATCTAAGATAGAAGGTATACCCAATAGTTTCCTTGGGGTATCCTATGAATACGCATTTCTCCGCTTTGGGTTCGAGCTTTTCTGGTTGAAGTTTCTTCACATAAGCATCGCAGACCCAAACTTTAAGAAACGACAACTTAGGTTTCTTGTCAAACCATAGTTCATACGGTGTCGTCTCAACGGATTTAGACGGTGCCCTATTTAAAGTGAATGCTGCAGTTTCTAATGCGTATCCCCAAAATGATAGCGGTAAGTCGGTGAGAGACATCATAGATCGTACCATATCTAATAAAGTGCGATTACGACGTTCAGACACTCCGTTGCGCTGCGGTGTGCCAGGCGGCGTCAGTTGTGAAACGATTCCACACTTCCTTTGGTGTGTGCCAAACTCGTGACTCAAATATTCTCCTCCACGATCAGATCGTAGACATTTAATTTTTCTGTCACGTTGATTCTCAACCTCACTCTGAAATTCCTTGAACTTTTCAAACGTCTCAGATTTGTGCTTCATCAAGTAGATATACCCATACCTACTCAAATCATCGGTGAGAGTGAGAACATAACGATAACCACCGCGAGCTTCAACGTTCATTGGACCACACACATCAGTATGTATTATTTCCAATAAGTCGGTTGTTCTCTCCATTATTCCTGAGAATGGAGTCTTAGTCATCTTGCCCATGAGGCACGGTTCGCATGTGTCAAATGATTCAAAGTCAAGAGACTCTAATAGTCCATCAGTATGGAGCTTCTTCATGCGTTTAACGCCGATATGACCAAGGCGGCAGTGCCACAAGTATGTGGGACTATCATTATCAACTTTGCATATTTTGGTACTCACACTATGAATATGTGTAACATCACGATCGAGATTCATCAAGAATAAACCATTCACCAACGGAGCATGACCATAAAACATATCACTCATATAAATAGAACAACCATTATTCTTTGACTTAAATGAGTAGCCGTCTCGTATTAAGCAAAACCCTGATACAATGTTCATGCTTAAAGCTGGTACTAAATAACAATTATTAAGGTTTAAAACTAATCCCGACGGTAGATGTAGAGGTAGCGTGCCGACGGCGATCACATCGACTTTTGAACCATTCCCGACGCGCATCGTCACCTCGTCCTTGGCCAGTCTCCTCTTATTCCGCAGTTCCTGCTTTGAGTTGCAAATGTGAGCAACAACACCGGTATCAAATACCCAGGAGCTACTACGAGCGCTGGTAAGGTACACATCAATAACATGTATATCAAATATACCTTTAACATTGCCGGCCTTCTTGTCCGCTAAGTATTTGGGGTAGTTCCGCTTCCAGTGACCCTTTCCCTTGCAATAGAAGCACTCAGTCTCAGGCTTGGGTCCGTTCTTTTTCTTCTTCCCGGCATCTGGCTTACCGGGTGCGGCAACAACTTTGCCGTCTTTCTTGAAGTTCTTCTTACCCTTGCCTTTCTTGAAACTAGTGGTCTTGTTGACCATCAACACTTGATGCTCTTTCTTGATTTCTACTTCTGCAGATTTAAGCATCGAGTACAACTCGGGAATGGTTTTCTCCATCCCTTGCATGTTGTAGTTAAGCACAAAGCCTTTGTAGCTTGGTGGGAGAGACTGGAGGATTCTGTCAATGATAGCATCATCCGGAAGTTCGACTCCAAGTGAAGTCAGACGACCGTGTAACCCAGACATTTTGAGTATGTGCTCACTGACATAACTGTTCTCCTCCATCTTACAACTGAAGAACTTGTCAGAGACTTCATATCTCTCGACACGGGCATGAGCTTGAAAAACTAGCTTCAGCTCCTGGAACATCTCATATGCCCCGTGTTGCTCAAAACGCCTTTGGAGCCCCGTTTCTAAACTGTATAACATGCCACACCTGACCAGAGAGTAGTCATCACTCCGCGCTTGCCAGACGTTCAGAATGTCCTGGGCTGCTGCGGGAGCGGGAGGGTCACCTAGCGGCGCATTAAGGACATAAGCATTTTTAGCTGCTTCAAGGATGAGCTTCAGGTTGCGAACCCAGTCCGCATAGTTGCTACCATCATCTTTCAACTTGTTTTTCTCTAGGAATGCGTTGAAGTTGAGGTTGACGTTGGACATCTACAATATTTATAAAGACAACTTTTAGACTAAGTTCATGACAATTAAGTTCATTTAATCAAATTAAGTATGAACTCCCACTTAAATTGACATCCCTCTAGTCATCTAAATGATACATGATCCATGTTGACTAACCCGTGTCCAATCATCACGTGAGACGGACTAGTCACCATGGTGAGCAACTTCATGCTGATCGTATTCAACCATACGATTCATGTTCGACCTTTCGGTCTCTTGTATTCGAGGTCATGTCTGTACATGCTAAGCTCGTCGAGTCAACCTAGGTGTTTCGCGTGTGTAAATCTGGCTTACACCCGTTGTATGCGAACGTTGGAATCTATCACACCCGATCATCACGTGGTGCTTCGAGACAACGAACCTTCGCAACGGTGCACACTTAGGGGAATACGTTATCGAAATTTTAAGAGGGATCATCTTATTATGCTACCGTCATTTTAAGCAATAAGATGTAAAACATGATAAACATCACAATGCAATCATATAGTGACATGATATGGCCATTATCATCTTTGCTCTTTCGATCTCCATCTTCAGGCATCGCATGATCATCATCGTCACCGGAGTGACACCATGATCTCCATCATCGTGTCTCCGTGAAGTCGTCATGCCAACTACTACTATCACTACTACTATATCTAACCGTTAGCAATGAAGTAAAAGTAGTAAGCACATGGCGTTGCATCTCATACAATAAATTAAGACAACTCCTATGGTTCCTGCCGGTTGTCATACTCATCGACATGCAAGTCGTGAAACCTATTACAATAACATGATCATCTCATACATCATACATGCAACATCACAACTTTGGCCATATCACATCACATGTCAAACCCTGCAAAAACAAGTTAGACGTCCTCTAATTGTTGTTGCAAGTTTTACGTGGCTGATTTGGGTTTCTAGCAAGAACGCCTTCTTACCTACGTGACAGCCACAACGATGATATGCCAAAGCTATTTACCCTTCATAAGGACCCTTTTCATCAAATCCAATCCGACTAGAGTAGGAGAGACAGACACCCGCTAGCCACCTTTATGCACGATGTGCATGTCTGTCGGTGGAACCAGTCTCACGTAAGCGTACGTGTAAGGTCCGTCCGGGCCGCTTCATCCCACAATACCGCCGGAAAAGAATAAAGACTAGTAACGGCAAGAAAATTGACAAATCATCGCCCACAACTTTTGTGTTCTACTCGTGCATAGAATCTACGCATAGAAAACCTGGCTCGGATGCCACTGTTGGGTAACGTAGCATAAATTCAAAATTTTCCTACGCATATTCAGATCTTCCTATGGAGAGACCAGCAACGAGAGAGGGGTAAGAGCACCTTCGTACCTTTGAAGATCGCTAAGCGGAAGCGTTGCTAGAACGCGGTTGATGGAGTCGTACTCGCGGCGATTCCGATCTAGTGCCGAACACGGCACCTCCGCGTTCAACACACGTGCAGCCCGGTGACGTCTCCCGCACCTTGATCCAGCAAGGAGGAGGGAGAGGTTGGGGAAGAAGTCCAGCAACACGATGGCGTGGTGTCGGTGGAGAGACGAGGTCTCCCGGCAGGGCTTCGCCAAGCGCCGGCAGAGAGGAGGAAGGAGAGGAGCAGGGCTGCGCCGAGAGAGAGATGAAACCGTGTGTCAAACAGCCCCGAATCCTCAACTATATGTAGGGGGAGAGGGACGGGACACAGCCCTTAGGGTTCCCACCCCCAAGGGGTGCGGCAGCCCCATATGGGAGAGGGGGCGGCGGCCAGGGCAGGGAGGAGGGGTGGCGCACCCCTCTGGTGGGCCTTAGGCCCACCTATGCTAGGGTTCCCCCTTCCCCCTTTTCTCTGGTGCGCATGGGCTGGGTGGGGGGCGCACCAGCCCACCTAGGGGCTGGTTCCCTTCCCCACTTAGCCCATCTAGCCTCCCGGGGTCGTTGCCCCCCTTCGGTGGTCCCCCGGGACCACCTCCGGTGGTCCCGGTGGTCCCGGTACATTACCGGTGACGCCCGAAACACTTCCGGTGTCCAAAACCATCCGTCCTATATATCAATCTTTACCTCCGGACCATTCCGGAGCTCCTCGTGACGTCCGGGATCTCATCCGGGACTCCTAACAACTTTCGGTAACCTCGTACAACAATTCCCTATAACCCTAGCGTCATCGAACCTTAAGTGTGTAGACCCTACGGGTTCGGGAGACAGGCAGACATGACCGAGACACCTCTCTGGCCAATAACCATCAGCGGGGTCTGGATACCCATGGTGGCTCCCACTAGCTCCACGATGATCTCATCGGATGAACCACGATGTCAAGGATTCAATCAATCCCGTATACGATTCCCTTTGTCTGTCGGTATAGAACTTGCCCGAGATTCGATCGTCGGTATACCTATACCTTGTTCAATCTCGTTACCGGTAAGTCTCTTTACTCGTTCTGTAGCACGTCGTCGTGTGACTAACTCCTTAGTCACATTGAGCTCATGATGATGTTCTACCGAGTGGGCCCAGAGATACCTCTCCGTCACACGGAGTGACAAATCCCGATCTCGATTCGTACCAACCCAACAGACACTTTCGGAGGTACCCGTAGTGCACCTTTATAGTCACCCAGTTACGTTGTGACGTTTGATACACCCAAAGCACTCCTACGGTATCCGGGAGTTGCACAATCTCACGGTCGAAGGAAAAGATACTTGACATTAGAAAAGCTTTAGCATACGAACAATACGATCTAGTGCTAGGCTTAGGATTGGGTCTTGTCCATCACATCATTCTCCCAATGATGTGATCCCGTTATCGGTGACATCTAATGCCCATGATCAGGAAACCATGATCATCTATTGACTAACGAGCTAGCCAACTAGAGGCTTGCTAGGGACACATTGTGATCTATTTATTCACACATGTATTACTGTTTCCTGTTAATACAATTATAGCATGAACAATAGACGATTATCATGAACAAGGAAATATGATAATAACCATTTTATTATTGCCTCTAGGGCATGTTTCCAACAAGATCTTAAGTCGACACAATGGAGGTGTCGCCAAGGAAGGGCTTGGGTTCAACCCAAGCAATGCCAAGAAAAGTGCATCTCCTCTGAAGTGTACCACTCCTCTTAAGGAAATATTTGTACCAGAGGGACACACGGAGAAAGGTAAGGTTCTGAGTGGATCGGCCACTAGGGGTCCGTCTACTCACAACAAGACAACCAAATTCATGCCGCCATCCTATGTACTACGCAAATCAAAGGAAGGAGAGGTATATGCTAAATTCGTTGGTCCCCGTAATGCATTTCGATTCTATGCTATTTGGGTCCCTAAGACTCTTGTAACTAATGTGAAAGGCCCCATGACAAAATGGGTACCTCAACCCAAGTCTTAATTCTTTACAGGTTGTTTTCTCCGATGGAGCAAAATGGGTGATCGACAGTGGATGCACCAATCATATGACCGGAGATAGTAACTTGCTCTATGACTTCATGCAAGCCATTCGACCATACATGAGCATTGTATTTGGTGGAGGGTCGAAAGGGCAGGTAATTGGTTTGGGCAAGGTGGCAATCACTAATGACATGTCTATTGCAAATGTCATGCTTGTCCAATCTCTTCAATATCATTTACTTTCAGTTCACCAATTGGCTTCCGTCGGTTATGACACACTATTTGGACTAATGGATGTGAAAGTCTTTAAGAGAGACACTCTTGAAGTGGCTTTTGTTGGAGAGTTGGATGGCAACCTTTACACAGTTGATTTCTCGAAAGAGAGCACTTTCCATACAACTTGTCTAATGGCCAAGGCCGACATGGGATGGCTGTGGCATCGCCGGCTTGCCCATGTTGGCATGAAAAATCTTCAAAATCTCTTAAACAGTAATCACATTCTTGGACTAACAAATGTATCTTTTAAGAAAGATCGTGTGTGCAGTGCATGCATAGCTGGGAAGCAACATCGATCAAGACATCCACCCAAGAACGTTGTATCCACTTCGAGGCCGTTAGAGCTCCTTCATGTGGATCTATTTGGGCCTCCTTCATGGGCAAGTCTTGGAGGGAAAAAATATGGCCTAGTCATTGTTGATGATTACTCAAGATATACATGGGTGTTCTTTCTCAAGTCCAAGGACGAGACGAAGGTCACTTTCATTGACTTTGCCAAACAAGCCTAGCGGAAGTTTGACAAGGACATTAAGGCAGTAAGAAGTGATAATGGCTCTGAGTTCAAGAACTACACCCTAGAAGAATTTCTTAGTGATGAGGGGATTGAACATCAGTATTCCGCACCTTACACCCCCCAACAAAATGGTGTGGCAGAGAGGAAGAACCGGACACTTGTGGAGATGGCAAGGTCCATGTTATATGAATACAAGTCACCACATAGCTTTTGGGCTGAGGCCGTCAACACAACATGTCATGCATCAAACCGGCTCTTCCTCCGATCAATATTGGAGAAAACTCCATATGAGCTCCTAACTGGGAACTAGCCCAATGTTAAGTACTTTCGTGTGTTTGGATGCAAATGCTTCATCCTCAACAAACGGGAACGGTTAGGGAAATTTCAATCCAAAACAACTGAGGGTATTTTTGTTGGCTATGGGTCAAACTCTCACGCCTACAGAGTCTACAACAAATCCACTGGATGTGTTATAGAAACCTGTGACGTGACGTTTGATGAATTTAACCGCTTCCATGGGGAGAAAGTTGATCTAAATGATGCAGGTGAAGAAGACTCCCCACAAGATATCTTAAACATGGGTGTAGGTGCACTTCTGCCTATGGAACAAAGACCCCATGATGATGATGAAGATGATGAGAATATCTCGCATCCTCAAGACAGTTCACTGCCCGCACCTCCACAAGATATTAGCACACCCATCATGCCAGTTGTTGAGGATCAAGTGGGAGAACATGTCTCTCATCCTGATGACACTCAAGAACAAGTTGATCTTCAAGAGATAGACCAAAGTATGGGTATGCTTGATGATGAACCTCAACAGGTGCAACGCGAAGAGGAATATCTTTCTCCGCACATAAATGATCCATATGTTGAGGACATTGATGATGGAAACGAAGTTGAACCTTGTGAAACCTTGACCTCCATCATGCCACATGTGGCCGGTCGTGTTGATATTGATCAAATCCTCACAGGCGTATCGGAAGGTAGAGTGACTCGTAAACAATTAACAAACTTTTGTGCTCACTTTTCGTTTGTCTCTAGTACCGTGCCACACAGGGTTCAGGATGCATTATGTGACAATGACTGGCTATTTGCTATGCAAGAGGAGCTAAACAGTTTCACACGCAATGAAATATGGTCATTGGTAGAACACCAACTGAGGAACATAATGTCAATGGAACTAAATGGATTTTCAAGAACAAGGAAGATGAGAACGGGACTGTTCTACGCAACAAGGCAAGGTTAGTAGCACAGGGGTACTCCCAAGTTGAAGGTTTGGACTTTGGTGAAACTTTCGCCCCTGTTGCTCGTCTTGAGTCCATTCGCATTTTATTGGCCTATGCTGCTTTCAATGGTTTTACCTTGCATCAAATGGATGTGAAAAGTGCTTTTCTTAACGGTCCTCTACAAGAAGAGGTATATGTATCACAACCACCTGGGTTTGTTGACCCTCATCACAAAGACCATGTATATAAACTTCACAAGGCACTTTATGGTCTTAAACAAGCACCCCGTGCTTGGTACGATCATCTTAAGAAGTTCCTACTCGATGATGGCTTTGTGGTGGGGGTGATCGATCCCACTCTTTTTACTAAGAGGGAAAATGGTGATTTGATCTTATGCCAAATCTATGTAGATGACATCATTTTTGGCTCTCCTAACATCCATTTGTGCAACAAGTTTGCGGCCTCCATGACCAAGAGCATTGAGATGTCACTCAACACGGACTTGAAGTTCTTTCTTGGTTTTCAAATACAACAATTTCAAGAAGGGATTTTCTTGTCTCAAACTAAGTATCTCAAGGACATTCTTGAGAAATTTGATATGAAAAATGCTAAACCAATGAAGACACCCATGGCCACCGATGTAGTTCTAAATGAAGACTCAAACGGTATTCCTTTTGACCCATCTACTTATCGCTCCATGATTGGTTCGCTGCTTTACCTTTGCGCATCTAGACCAGACATCATGTTAAGTGTAGGAATATGTGCTAGATTTGAAGCTTCCCCCATGGAAAGCCATCACACGGCGGTTAAGCACATTCTTAGATACCTTGTTCACACCCCAAAGTTAGGCTTATGGTACCCTAAGGATGCAAAGTTTGATCTTATTGGGTATTCTCATGTGGATTGGGCCGGTGATAAAGTGGGACAGAAATCCACTTCCGGTGCATGTCAGTTTCTTGGACGCTCGTTGGTAAGTTGGTCCTCGAAGAAGCAGAACTGTGTTTCTCTCTCCACGGTCGAGGCCGAATATATTGCAGCCGCAAGCTGTGCTACTCAATTGCTATGGATGAGGCAAACACTGAAGGATTATGGTATCACGTATCGACATGTTCCTCTTCTCTGTGATAATGAAAGTGCCATAAAGATCTCCGTGAACCCCATTGATCACCCTCGCACAAAACATATTGATATTAGGTATCACTTCTTGAGAGACCATGTGCAAAAGGGTGACATTGATATTACCCATGTGGGTACCGACATGCAGTTAGCCGACATTTTCACCAAGCCACTTAGCATAGCTAGGTTCTGTCAACTTAGGCGGGAACTTGGTATCTTGGAGCTTGACAACATATGTTGAAATCTTGCGCACATACATACACTCACATTATGGTTGTGTCTTGATGTGCGCATATATTTAGGAGGAGTGCGTCGTAATTCTATGTGTTTTTAAGCTTACAATGTACGCACAGATCATTTCATGCATGTAATGCTTCTAGGAAAACAGTGCTCGTATTTTTTTATATATACCATGCAAGTCATCATCATCAAAACAAAAATTACTAGAACTGGCCTCTCCCTTCTCCTCTCTCTCGGACGTCCGGCGCCAGAACATCCTCCGGACGTCCGACGCCTCTCGGACGTCCGACGCGGCAAAACCTCCTCTGGTCGTCCGACCAGTGTCGGTCGTCCGACGGAAGAACAACCTCCGGACGTCCGACGCCTCTCAGACGTCCGACGCCTCGGGGCCCCTATATAAAGCTGGGCGCAGGGCTGGGCTTTTGCCCTAACCCCTAGCGCCCCCTTTTCCCCCTGCCGCCGCCGCCAGCCCAGGGAACTGCTCGAGGAGCTCCTCCCCAGCGCCGCCATCCTCGAGATCCAGCCGATCTCCTCCGCGGATCCCCTACTTCTTCCTCCGTATTCTTCGCGGGATCCATCCTCAGGTCGCTCCTCTGTCTCCTTTCGCGTTGGATTTGATTTCTCCCATGTATCTCCATGTTCGTTCCTCATTTGGGGATTTTTCATCCGCGTAGGGCTTCATGGGAAAGACCAAGCACACCGCTCGGAAGACCGTGGCCGGCTCATCCTCTCGCACCCCTATGAACACGGGGTCGGAATCGGATGAGCCACACCGTCCCTTCAAACGGACTGCCCGGCGTTCTCCGCCCCGGCGTTCGCCGTCTCCCTCGCCGTCTGATGATGCTGACCCCGACTTCGAGGAGGAGCTTGCCGCCGAGGAACTTCCTCAACCCGTCGCTCGAAGGTCCAAGCTCGGGTCTCGCAGGGCGTCCTACATGCCACAACCGCCTCCTGCCCAGCCTGCAGGTGAAGCTCGCCGCATCTCCTTAGAGCCTCCTGCCACGTTAGGTCGTAATATCACAAACTTCACCACACTTGGGGCAGCTTCCTATCTTACTTTCCGCCGCGACGTAAATCAATACGAGGTCGGCAGTGATTCTACGGATTCACGTTTCCGCACAAACGTCTAGGCGGACATCTTTTCCACCGTCATTGTTCCTAAGGGGTTATCTAATCATCTTTACATTGATGTTGAGCATATTCGCATGCACCCGGTGAAATTTCCGGGTGCCATTGAGCTTATTGAGTCATCGGGGCTTGCCGCCCCGTTTGCTTTTCATTGCGACTATAATGCTGCTGCTATTCACCAGTTCTATGCCACATGTCATTTTGGCTCCGACAACACTGTCACCTGGATCACCTCTGACGTTCGCTTCAAAGCCACTTATGCTACTTTTGTTGCCGCACTGGGTTTTCCCCATTCCGGTTATAAAATACATAAGGATGATCCTAACCATGCACCTAAGACTATTGACGTGTGTGGACACCTAATCAAACCACTACGTGAGCTTGATGTGGATGAGCGCCTGAAGGACCTTAACCAGGTATCCATGTGGCGCTCACCTTACTTCATTATCTTTCAGTGTGTCATCCGCACCATCTATCCCAAGATGGGTGATAAGGGTTCTTGCAGTGGCTATTGTATCGACATCATGTACCACTTGTTCGAGAACCCCAAGAGCAAAATCAATGTGCCCCATTTCCTATGGCATGAGATTCGGCTTGCTAGCTTTCAGTACAAGCGAGCCTTTCCTCACGCTCCTTTCATCCAGGCACTTATTAACCACGTTGCTGATTTCTCTGTGGCCACCACTCACATCCATCGCAAGTGGTCCATTCCCGCTCACATGGCGGATGACTTTGCTCCCAAGAACGCCCCTTCTTCCTCTACTACCACTCGCCGCACTGCTGCACGGGCCGCCACCCCTTCATCTAGCTCCGCTTCTCTCGGTCGCATTGCCAAATTCCTTGGCAAAACTCACTCTGCTTTGATGAAGGCTGTCTCCTTTCAGTGTGGTCAAACCCATGATGTGGTTTCCCGCTTATTTTCCTCCCAGAATGCCCTCAAGGCTTGTCTGAGAGCCTCGGGCGCTCTTGATGTGAGTGATGATGAGGCCCCTCCTGCTGCTCCTTCCATTGATTTTGGCTTCCCTTCTGGTCCTGAGTGGTCTGAATTCTTTGACGAGGCTGGGGGCAGTGGTTTGGCTGATGATGCTGATGATGATGGTGATGAGCTTTGTGTTTGGTTGGTGCTATTGATGGCTCCTTTTTTGGTACTTGGTGCCAAAGGGGGAGTAATGTATCGTAGTTAAATTTTTATTCTCGTCATTTTTTAGTCTTTGGAGATTTAATGTAATGGATAAAACTCATGTATGGCTACTTATGAATGGTTGTGACTTGCTATGATATCATTGTTGGAATTATGCCCTAGAGGCAATAATAAATATAGTTATTATTATAATTCCTGTATCAAGATAATTGTTTATTATCCATGCTATAATTGTATTGAATGAAGACTCATTTACATGTGTGGATACATAGACAAAACACCGTCCCTAGCAAGCCTCTAGTTGGCTAGCCAGTTGATCAAAGATAGTCAGTGTCTTCTGATTATGAACAAAGTGTTGTTGCTTGATAACTGGATCACGTCATTAGGAGAATCACGTGATGGACTAGACCCAAACTAATAGACGTAGCATGTTGATCGTGTCATTTTGTTGCTACTGTTTTCTGCGTGTCAAGTATTTATTCCTATGACCATGAGATCATATAACTCACGGACACCGGAGGAATGCCTTGTGTGTATCAAACGTCGCAACGTAACTGGGTGACTATAAAGATGCTCTACAGGTATCTCCGAAGGTGTTAGTTGAGTTAGTATGGATAAAGACTGGGATTTGTCACTCCGTGTGACGGAGAGGTATCTCGGGGCCCACTCGGTAATACAACATCACACACAAGCCTTGCAAGCAATGTGACTTAGTGAAAGTTGCGGGATCTTGTATTACGGAACGAGTAAAGAGACTTGCCGGTGAACGAGATTGAAATAGGTATGCGGATACTGACGATCGAATCTCGGGCAAGTAACATACCGAAGGACAAAGGGAATGACATACGGGATTATATGAATCCTTGGCACTGAGGTTCAAACGATAAGACCTTCGTAGAATATGTAGGATCCAATATGGGAATCCAGGTCCCGCTATTGGATATTGACCGAGGAGTCTCTCGGGTCATGTCTACATAGTTCTCGAACCCGCAGGGTCTGCACACTTAAGGTTCGACGTTGTTTTATGCGTATTTGAGTTATATGGTTGGTTACCGAATGATGTTCGGAGTCCCGGATGAGATCACGGACGTCACGAGGGTTTCCGTAATGGTCCGGAAACGAAGATTGATATATAGGATGACCTCATTTGATTACCGGAAGGTTTTCGGAGTTACCGGGAATGTACGGGGAATGACGAATGGGTTCCGGGAGTTCACCGGGGGGGGGGGGGCAACCCACCCCTGGGAAGCCCATAGGCCTTGAGGGTGGCACACCAGCCCTTAGTGGGCTGGTGGGACAGCCCAAAAGGGCCCTATGCGCCTAGGAAAGAAAATCAAAGAGAAAAGAAAAAAAAGGAGGAGGTGGGAAGGGAAGGAAGGACTCCCACCCACCAAACCAAGTCCAACTCGGTTTGGGGGGGGGGAGCCTTCCCCCTTGGACTCAGCCGAGGTCCCCTCCCTCCCACCTATATATACGGAGGTTTTAGGGCTGATTTTAGACGACTTTTCCACGGCAGCCCGACCACATACCTCCACGGTTTTTCCTCTAGATCGCGTTTCTGCGGAGCTCGGGTGGAGCCCTGCTGAGACAAGGTCATCACCAACCTCCGGAGCGCCGTCACGCTGCCGGAGAACTCTTCTACCTCTCCGTCTCTCTTGCTGGATCAAGAAGGCCGAGATCATCGTCGAGCTGTACGTGTGCTGAACGCGGAGGTGCCGTCCGTTCGGTACTAGATCGTGGGACTGATCGCGGGATTGTTCGCGGGGCGAATCGAGGGACGTGATGACGTTCCACTACATCAACTGCGTTCACTAACGCTTCTTCTGTACGATCTACAAGGGTACGTAGATCACTCATCCCATCTCGTAGATGGACATCACCATGATAGGTCTTCGTGCGCGTAGGAAATTTTTTGTTTCCCATGCGACGTTCCCCAACAGTGGCATCATGAGCTAGGTTCATGCGTAGATGTCTTCTCGAGTAGAACACAAAAGTTTTTGTGGGCGGTGATGTGCGTTTTGCTGCCCTCCTTAGTCTTTTCTTGATTCCGCGGTATTGTTGGATTGAAGCGGCTTGGACCGACATTACTCGTACGCTTACGAGAGACTGGTTTCATCGCTACGAGTAACCCCGTTGCTCAAAGATGACTGGCAAGTGTCGGTTTCTCCAACTTTAGTTGAATCGGATTTGACCGAGGAGGTCCTTGGATGAGGTTAAATAGCAACTCATATATCTCCGTTGTGGTGTTTGCGTAAGTAAGATGCGATCCTACTAGATACCCATGGTCACCACGTAAAACATGCAACAACAAAATTAGAGGACGTCTAACTTGTTTTTGCAGGGTATGCTTGTGATGTGATATGGCCAACGATGTGATGTGATATATTGGATGTATGAGATGATCATGTTGTAATAGAAAATATCGACTTGCACGTCGATGGTACGACAACCGGCAGGAGCCATAGGGTTGTCTTTATACTAACGTTTGTGCTTGCAGATGCGTTTACTATTTTGCTAGGATGTAGCTTTAGTAGTAATAGCATGAGTAGCACGACAACCCCGATGGCAACACGTTGATGGAGATCATGGTGTGGCGCCGGTGACAAGAAGATCGTGCCGGTGCTTTGGTGATGGAGATCAAGGAGCACGTGATGATGGCCATATCATGTCACTTATGAATTGCATGTGATGTTAATCCTTTTATGCACCTTATTTTTCTTAGAACGACGGTAGCATTATGAGGTGATCTCTCACTAAAATTTCAAGACGAAATCGTGTTCTCCCCGACTGTGCACCGTTGCTACAGTTCGTCATTTCGAGACACCACGTGATGATCGGGTGTGATAGACTCAACGTTCACATACAACGGGTGCAAAACAGTTGCGCACGCGGAACACTCGGGTTAAGCTTGACGAGCCTAGCATGTGCAGACATGGCCTCGGAACACATGAGACCGAAAGGTTGATCATGAATCATATAGATGATATGATTAGCATAGGGATGCTTACCACTGGAACTATACTCAACTCACGTGATGATCGGACTTGAGCTAGTGTAAGTGGATCATGAACCACTCAAATGACTAGAGAGATGTACTTTTTGAGTGGGAGTTTTAGCGAATAATTTGATTAAGTTAAACTCTAATTATCTTGAACATAGTCTAAGTCCACTTTGAATATATTTGTGTTCTAGACCATGGCTCACGCGAGAGTCACCCTGAATTTTAATACGTTCCTAGAGAAAGCTAAGTTGAAAGATGATGGAAGCAACTTTGTAGACTGGGCTCGTAATCTTAAGCTAATCTTACAAGCTGGGAAGAAGGATTATGTCCTTAATGCTGCGCTAGGAGATGAACCACCCGCTACGGCTGATCAGGATGTTAAGAACACTTGGTTAGCACGTAAGGAGGACTACTCAATAGTTCAATGTGCAGTCTTGTATGGCTTAGAACCGGGACTTCAACGTCGCTTTGAGCGTCATGGAGCATTTGAGATGTTCCAGGAGTTGAAGTTTATCTTTCAGAAGAACGCCCGGATTGAGAGGTATGAGACCTCCGATAAATTCTATGCTTGCAAGATGGAGGAAAACTCGTCTGTCAGTGAACATGTGCTCAAAATGTCTGGGTACTCAAAATGTCTAGCTGAGCTGGGGATTGAACTCCCGCAAGAGGCTATCACTGACAGAATCCTTCAATCACTGCCGCCAAGCTATAAAGGCTTTGTGTTGAACTACAACATGCAAGGGATGAACAAGTCTCCCGCGAGTTGTTTGCGATGCTGAAAGTCGCAGAGTCTGAACTCCGTAAAGAGCATCAAGTGTTGATGGTGAATAAGACCACTAGTTTCAAGAGAAACGGCAAAGGAAAGAAGGGTAATTCGAAGAAGAGCGGCAAGCCTGTTGCCAATCCGACGAAGAAACCGAAAGCTGGACCTAAGCCTGAAACGGAGTGTTACTATTGCAAGGGTATGGGTCACTGGAAGCGCAATTGCCCCAAGTATCTGGCAGATAAGAAGGCGGGCAAAGAAAAATCAGGTATATTTGATATACATGTTATTGATGTGTACTTAACCGGCTCTCGTAGTAGTGCCTGGGTATTCGATACCGGTTCTGTTGCTCATATTTGCAACTTGAAACAGGAACTGCGGAATAGACGAAGGCTGGCGAAAGATGAAGTGACGATGCGCGTAGGAAATGGTTCCAAGGTTGATGCAATCGCCGTCGGCACTGTATCACTTCAGTTACCATCAGGATTAGTGATGAACTTAAATCATTGTTATTTAGTGCCTGTGTTGAGCATGAACATTATATCTGGATCTTGTTTATTGCGAGATGGTTACTCTTTTAAGTCAGAGAATAATGGTTGTTCTATTTCTATGAGTAACATCTTTTATGGTCATGCACCTAATGTGAGAGGATTGTTCATATTGAATCTTGATAGCGATACGCATATACATAACATTGAGACCAAAAGAGTTAGAGTTAACAATGATAGCGCCATGTTTTTGTGGCACTGCCGCTTAGGTCATATTGGTGTAAAGCGCATGAAGAAACTCCATGCTGATGGACTTTTGGAGTCACTTGACTTTGATTCACTTGACACGTGCGAACCATGCCTCATGGGCAAGATGACTAAAACTCCGTTCTCCGGAACAATGGAGCGTGCAAGTGACTTGTTGGAAATCATACATACCGATGTGTGTGGTCCGATGAGCGTGGAGGCACGCGGCGGATATCGTTATTTTCTCACCTTCACTGACGATTTGAGTAGATATGGTTATGTCTACTTGATGAAGCACAAGTCTGAAACATTTGAAAAGTTCAAGCAATTTCAGAGTGAAGTGGAAAGTCATCGTAACAAGAAGATCAAGTTCCTACGGTCTGATCGTGGGGGTGAATATCTGAGTTTCGAGTTTGGTACTCACTTAAGACAATGTGGAATTGTTTCACAGTTAACACCGCCTGGAACACCACAGCGTAATGGTGTGTCCGAACGTCGTAATCGTACTCTATTAGAAATGGTGCGATCTATGATGTCTCTTACTGATTTGCCGTTATCGTTTTGAGGTTATGCATTAGAAACAGCTGCATTCACTTTAAATAGGGCACCATCAAAATCCGTTGAGACGACACCATATGAACTGTGGTATGGAAAAATGCCAAAGTTGTCGTTTCTTAAAGTTTGGGGATGTGATGCTTATGCCAAAAAGCTTCAGCCTGAAAAGCTGGAACCCAAAGCAGAAAAATGCGTCTTCATAGGTTACCCAAAAGAGACAGTTGGGTACACCTTCTATCTCAAATCCGAGGGCAAAGTGTTTGTTTCTAAAAACGGAGCTTTTCTCGAGAAGGAGTTTCTCTCGAGAGAATTGAGTGGGAGGAAGATAGAACTTGACGAGGTTGTCGAACCTCTCATCCCTCTGGATGGTGGCGCAGGGCAAGGGGAAACCTCTGTCGTTGCGGTGCCGGTTGAGGAGGAAGTTAATGATGATGATCATGAAACTCCAGTTCAAGTTTCTGTCGAACCACGCAGGTCGACGAGACCACGTGCTTCTCTAGAGTGGTACGGTAATCCCGTCTTATCAATCATGTTGTTAGACAACAATGAACATGCAAATTATGAAGAAGCAATGGTGGGCCCAGATTCCAACAAATGGCTAGAAGCCATGAAGTCCGAGATAGGATCCATGTATGAGAACAAAGTGTGGACTTTGGAGGTACTACCTGAGGGCCGCAAGGCTATTCAGAACAAATGGATCTTTAAGAGGAAGACGGACGCTGACGGCAATGTGACCGTTTATAAAGCTCGACTTGTGGCAAAGGGTTTTTCACAAGTTCAAGGAGTTGACTACGATGAGACATTCTCACCCGTAGCGATGCTTAAGTCCGTCAGAATCATGTTAGCAATAGCTGCATTTTTCGATTATGAAATCTGGCAGATGGATGTCAAAACGGCGTTCCTTAACGGTTTCCTTAAGGAAGAGTTGTATATGATACAACCCGAAGGTTTTGTCGATCCTAAGAATGCTAACAAGGTGTGCAAGCTCCAGTGATCCATTTATGGACTGGTGCAAGCATATCGGAGTTGGAACAAACGCTTTGATGAGGTGATCAAAGCATTTGGGTTTATACAAGTGGTTGGAGAATCTTGTATTTACAAGAAAGTGAGTGGGAGCTCTGTGGCGTTTCTAATATTATATGTGGATGACATATTGCTGATTGGAAACAACGTGGAGTTTTTAGAGAGCATAAAGGATTACTTGAATAAGAGTTTCTCTATGAAGGACCTAGGAGAAGCTGCTTACATTCTAGGCATTAAGATCTATAGGGATAGATCAAAACGCCTGATAGGACTTTCACAAAGCACATACCTTGATAAAGTTTTGAAGAGGTTCAAAATGGAACAGTCCAAGAAAGGGTTCTTGCCAGTGTTACAAGGTACGAGATTGAGTAAGACTCAGTGCCCAGCAACTGATGAAGATAGAGAGCATATGCGCTCCGTCCCCTATGCTTCAGCCATAGGTTCTATCATGTATGCAATGTTGTGCACTAGACCGGATGTTAGCCTGGCCATAGGTATGGCAGGTAGGTTCTAGAGTAATCCAGGAGTGGATCACTGGACAGCGGTCAAGAATATCCTGAAGTACCTGAAAAGGACTAAGGAGATGTTTCTCGTGTATGGAGGTGACGAAGAGCTCGCCGTAAAAGGTTACGTCGATGCAAGCTTTGACACAGATACGGACGACTCTAAGTCGCAAACCGGATACGTATTTATTCTTAATGGGGGTGCGGTAAGCTGGTGCAGTTCCAAGCAAAGCGTCGTAGCAGATTCTACATGTGAAGCGGAGTACATGGCTGCCTCGGAGGCGGTAAGGAGGGTGTCTGGATGAAGCAGTTCATGACGGATCTTGGAGTGGTGCCAAGCGCACTGAATCCAATAACCTTGTTCTGTGACAACACGGGTGCCATTGCCTTAGCAAAGGAACCACGATTTCACAAGAAGACCAGACACATCAAATGACGTTTCAACCTCATCCGCGACTACGTCGAGGGAGAGGACGTAAATATATGCAAAGTGCACACGGATCTGAATGTAGCAGACCCGCTGACTAAACCTCTTCCACGGCCAAAGCATGATCAACACCAGAACTGTATGGGTGTTAGATTTATTACAATGTAATTCACATGATGATGTGAGGGCTAGATTATTGACTCTAGTGCAAGTGGGAGACTGTTGGAATTATGCCCTAGAGGCAATAATAAATATAGTTATTATTACAATTCTTGTATCAAGATAATCGTTTATTATCCATGCTATAATTGTATTGAATGAAGACTCATTTACATGTGTGGATACATAGACAAAACACCGTCCCTAGCAAGCCTCTAGTTGGCTAGCCAGTTGATCAAAGATAGTCAGTGTCTTCTGATTATGAACAAAGTGTTGTTGCTTGATAACTGGATCACGTCATTAGGAGAATCACGTGATGGAATAGACCCAAACTAATAGACGTAGCATGTTGATCGTGTCATTTTGTTGCTACTGTTTTCTGCGTGTCAAGTATTTATTCCTCTGACCATGAGATCATATAACTCACTGACACCGGAGGAATGCCTTGTGTGTATCAAACGTTGCAACGTAACTGGGTGACTATAAAGATGCTCTACAGGTATCTCCGAAGGTGTTAGTTGAGTTAGTATGGATCAAGACTGGGATTTGTCACTCCGTGTGATGGAGAGGTATTTCGGGGCCCACTCGGTAATACAACATCACACACAAGCCTTGCAAGCAATGTGACTTAGTGAAAGTTGCGGGATCTTGTATTACGGAACGAGTAAAGAGTCCTGCCGGTGAACGAGATTGAAATAGGTATGCGGATACTGACGATCGAATCTCGGGCAAGTAACATACCGAAGGACAAAGGGAATGACATACGGGATTATATGAATCCTTGGCACTGAGGTTCAAACGATAAGATCTTCGTAGAATATGTAGGATCCAATATGGGCATCCAGGTCCCGCTATTGGATATTGACCGAGGAGTCTCTTGGGTCATGTCTACATAGTTCTCGAACCCGCAGGGTCTGCACACCTCAGGTTCGACGTTGTTTTATGCGTATTTTTGTTATATGGTTGGTTACCGAATGTTGTTCGGAGTCCCGGATGAGATCACGGACGTCACGAGGGTTTCCGTAATGGTCCGGAAATGAAGATTGATATATAGGATGACCTCATTTGATTACCGGAAGGTTTTCGGAGTTACCGGGAATGTACCGGGAAGGACGAATGGGTTCCGGGAGTTCACCAGGGGGGGGCAACCCACCCCGGGGAATCCCATAGGCCTTGAGGGTGGCACACCAGCCCTTAGTGGGCTGGTGGGACAGCCCAAAAGGGCCCTATGCGCCTAGGAAAGAAAATCAAAGAGAAAAGAAAAAAAAGGAGGACGTGGGAAGGGAAGGAAGGACTCCCACCCACCAAACCAAGTCCAACTCGGTTTGGGGGGGGGGAGCCTTCCCCCTTGGACTCGGCCGACCCCCTTGGGGCTCCTTGAGCCCCAAGGCAAGGTCCCCTCCCTCCCACCTATATATATGGAGGTTTTAGGGCTGATTTTAGACGACTTTTCCACGGCAGCCCGACCACATACCTCCACGGTTTTTCCTCTAGATCGTGTTTCTGCGGAGCTCGGGCGGAGCCCTCCCGAGACAAGGTCATCACCAATCTCCGAGCGCCGTCACGCTGCCGGAGAACTCTTCTACCTCTCCGTCTCTCTTGCTGGATCAAGAAGGCCGAGATCATCGTCGAGTTGTACGTGTGCTGAACGCGGACGTGCCGTCCGTTCGGTACTAGATCGTGGGACTGATCGCGGGATTGTTCGCGGGGCGGATCGAGGGACGTGAGGACGTTCCACTACATCATCATGAGCTCAATGTGACTAGGGAGTTAGTCACACGATGATGTGCTACGGAACGAGTAAAGAGACTTACTGGTAACGAGATTGAACAAGGTATAGGTATACCGACGATCGAATCTTGGGCAAGTTCTATACCGACAGACAAAGGGAATTGTATACGTGATTCATTGAATCCTTGACATCGTGGTTCATCCGATGAGATCATCGTGGATGAAAGTGCATGCTATGCCCCTAATCGTCTTTTGGTGTTAATGACAACACATACATAGGAAACTAATCCTATTTGTTGAGTGTATCTCAGGACGGCAAGTACTTTAGTAGATTAAGATTTATGTGCCAAAGGTTGCCTGAAAAGATTGGTGATTTATATTTCGAGAAGACTCGGGATTAAGAAGAGATGCTGTAGAATAGTCTTTTGAGTTTACTGATACTGAGTATAGGGATCCCGCACTATTAACAGGGGATCACAGGCTTTGCGATAAACTTGCTCATACCACATCTCTACAACCATATCAAACACCACATACTATCCACTGTCTTCAATTCAATACATGTCCAATTACCTCGGACTTCCGGCTCCCTCCGGACGTCCGAGGGCCGGACGTCCGGCTGGCTTCGGAAATCCGCAGCCAGACACCAGTAGTTTGTAAGGCTTATATATCGGAAATCCGGCTCCCTCCGGATGTCCGAGGGCCGGACGACCGGCCAAGTTCCGGAAATACGGAAGTCAACACCAGTAGTATGTGAGCCCTATATCTCGAAAATCCGGCTCCCTCCGGACGTCCGAGCACCGGATGTCCGACACCCATCGGAAATCCGGAAGCCACCACCAGTAGAAATTGTGCTGTATAACACGGACTTCCGGGCCACTCCGGACGTCCGTATGCTGATGAATTCAAATATGTTCAGGCACATCTACAGGTCTCGGACGACCGACCCGTGTCGGACGTCCGGCCGCTGATGAATTCAGAAGAGTTGCAGTCATGCCTACAGGTCTCGGACGACCGACCTCTGTCGGACGTCCGGCCCCTCACGGACGCCCGGACTTCCGACAAGTGTCGGACGTCCGGACCATGTGTGACTTATTGCACCTCCAACGGCTGGATTTCACTCCACACTATAAATACTCTTCTCCCACCTTGTGAAAGGGTGTTCAACACAGCTAAGATACACCCAAGAACACCTTTCCTCTCACTCACTCTTGTCTACACCAAATCCTAGATCCCAAGAGCATTTGTGAGTCCTTTTGAGTGTTGTTCCAATCAAAAGATAGATCGTCTCCCTCTCCTCCTTCCCACCAAAGTGATTTGTGATTTGAGCAAGTTTTGAGCAATCCCCGTGATCTTGTTACTCTTGGAGGTTGGAGACTCCTAGGCGGTAGGAGTCTTCGGAGAGGAATCAAACCATTGTGATATCCCCCGGAAAGTTTGTGAAGCTATGGAAGCCACCTCAAGGCTTACCACTAGTGGTTGAGAAACGCCTTCGTGGAGTTATCTCAAAGGGAGAATAGGGTGAGCCTTCGTGGCGTTGGTGTGCCTTCGTGGTAACATCCGCCCCTCTAACGGTGACGTAGCTTCCCTCCAAGGAAGTGAACATCGGGATACATCCTTGTCTCTCTCGGAGTTTCGGTTATTCCTAACCCTAACTCTCTACTTGTGTTAATCCTTATTACATACTTGTATTTGCTTATTGTTTACCGCTTGCCTTTCTTCACTCCTAATAGCTTACTCTTTGTCATAGCAATTATTAGGCTTACACTTATATTCCGCACTTTAGCCTAAAATTGCTAAGTAATTATTAAAATTTGGATTTGTACCTATTCACCCCCCCCCTCTAGGTCCATCTGGATCCTTTTCAGTGGACAAAGTGGGAGCCACCATGGGTATCCAGACCCCGCTGATGGTTATTGGCCGGAGAGATGTCTCGGTCATGTCTGCCTGTCTCCCGAACCTGTAGGGTCTACACACTTCAGGTTCGATGACGCTAGGGTTATAGGGAATTGTTATACGAGGTTACCGAAAGTTATTCGGAGTCCCGGATGAGATCCCAGACGTCACGAGAAGCTCCGGAATGGTCCGGAGGTAAAGATTTATACATAGGATGGATGGTTTTGGACACCGGAAATGTTTCGGGCGTCACCGGTAATGTACCGGGACCACCGGTGTCGTGGTTTTGTCACGGCAGATGTCCTCGTGAAAGGACTTAGTACTGGAGCCATCGCACCTTGGTGGCGACTCAAAGGGGTTAAACGGGAGGAACACGGCGATTTACCCAGGTTCGGCCCCTCGAGAGGAGGTAATAGCCTACGTCCTGCTTTGTGTGTATTGATGTGGATTCGATTACAAGGGAGGCGTAACTCGCCTAACCTAGCACTCGATGATTTTCTACCCCCCTCCTCCTTAGGACTCGCCTTTATATATAGGTCGAGGCCTTAGGGTTTACAAGAGTCCCTTCCTTCTTACAATTCGTGACCATTGTGGTCTCTAAGTCGCCGTCCTTCAAAACCCGGAGACCATCCAGAAATCATAACCGTCCCGCGGCCTTGAACCGGCCAGGCTGAAGCCCGAGTAACCTAGAGGATGAATCGCCTTACTGGTAACCCGGCCCATCTTGGGCGGGTCACTTAATAAGTAATATCCCCAACATTAGGTCCCAGATTGACTTGAACTTTCACGCCAATGCTTCCGCTCAGTTTGAAGGTGATTCACTCCTTCGTCTTTCTCCATACGTCAGAAATTGTAACTCGCCATCTGGCACCGAAAAATCTTTGAGTCGCCAAACCATTTCCTGTTGGCATCTTCTTATCCCTCGATTGTCGGGAAAACTAACATAATCCCAACGGATCTTTAACGCATCGTTATCCCAAAATCTTCGGACGTCATCATGGCGAATCTTTTTATTCCCCAGCGGTTCCCGCTCACGGCGCCTCGATTCCAGCATCCGTCCTGATAAATAGACGGAGGGGACAGGGCTGGCGCTTCCCACCTACCAGTCTCGTCAGTCCCCCCCCATTATCACAGCAAAAGGCCTCATCGTTTCCCGAGGGCTCCGCCGCCGGCCACACCTTCCGCCCTCGTCCGAGAAGCTTCAGCGCCGCCCATAAGCCGTTGTCGTCGTCAAGCCTCGCACCTTGGACGATCCGTCCGCCGCCATTGACCATCGCATCATCATCGACCACCTCGTTGCTCGCCTCGAACTCCGCCGCCGCCGAAGATCTCTTCATTCGTCGGGACCCCGCGCTTCTTCAACGATCTCCGTCACTGTCGGCCTTCTTCGATCGAGAGCATCAGGTTAGGCCTTCATTCACCTTCTTAGGAGTAGGTTCATTACTTGCTTGAGCTTTCGCCATTGCCGTACCTTTGAAGCTTTTCGCTCATAGTTGCTCATCTTCCTCGAATCGATTAGCACGAGCACCGATAGGGTAGCCAGTGCCCTGAATTATTTTAATTATCCGCTGTACTCGCGAATCTTTGAACACAATGTCTTCACCAAACGAGGGGCGTCACTTGATAATAAATTTTTCGTGCCCAATTATATTCGTAGGTTTTCACATCTGTTTGGTAGATCCATTCCTCATTTACTGTTTGCGAAAAGCTGTTTGTAGCCTTCATCCCCCCTTAGTGCTTCGGAATGAATAGATTTTACCATCCGCAGAAACGTAGCCTTTGGAAATAACCCTACTTCCATAAGTCGCCATAGCAACCCAACCCGGCCTCTTGGTCTAGCGGGTTAAATGAACCGATTCCATCCCATATAGTAGGTGTCCAAGACATGTAATATCATACTTTTACCTACTTGTAGCATGGGCGCCGTCTTCAAGAGTGACTGGCTTCCTACCAAGGTTGATGACGCTGTCTTAGCTAATTATGTGAAAGTGGGCTGTTTGGATCCTCAAGATGTCATTGGATGGCGAACCGGGTTGGGAGAAGATCTCCCTAACCCCAAAGAAGGGGAAATAGTAGTTTTTGTTGAACATTTGGAACGGGGTTTTAAGCCGCCCGGATCGAAATTTCTTAGGGACGCCTTGACCTTCATGAACGTCCGACTCCAGGATCTGGGACCCAATTCCATAAGCAATTTGAGCCAGTTCCAAGTTCTTTGTGAAGCTTATCTGCGGATCGAGCCTTCTGTCCCTCTATTCTGGCATTTTTTTCATCTGAATCGCCAGACGGAATTCCACAATGGCCCCAGTTTGGAACTCGGCGGCGTCAACGTCCAGCGCCATAGGGATAGTCCGTTCCCTTCACTCATCATGCCTAGCCATCCCAAGGGCTGGGGCGAATCTTGGTTTTATTGTCAAGAGATGTCTCCTGCTGGTGAGAATAAGCTTCTGGGTTACAGGCCAACCCGCCTTCCGGTCAACTTCAAGCTCCCAGACAAGCTCACCGAGGAAGAAGAGTCGGAGTTCATCCCAATATTATCTAAGCTGAGATCCCTAACGAACAATGGTCTTACCGGGGTTGACCTGATCCGCTGCTGGGTCGAATGGAGGATTCTTCCTCTGAGCCGCCAAGATGGTCTGATGTGTGAGTTTGATGGCACTCTGGATCATCCTCAATGCTAATTTCACACAACATTAACAGAAAAGGACATTGTTGCCATCATCAAAAAGTTGACCGGCGAGCATGCGGGAAAGTGCGGCCAAATCGGCCTTAAGCCCTTTTGCAAGATTAACACGGTGCCCAAGGTAACCAAAACTGACCCGCCCTCGGTATTTATCCCTTCTGTTTCATTGCCGTCATGGTTTCATAATATATACCTTTTCAGAAAGGCGATAAGTTCTGGTCCAGGAGACCTAAAAAGCAAGCCATGAAAACTGCTAAGCCGCCCTCTAAGAAAGCCAAGGGCAAAGGAAAATCTGCTGCGGCTGAGCCATCCGAAGTCGACGAATCTCAAGTCGGCGATGCACTTTCAGAGGTACAAATCCGTCCTCTTTTCACTCGCCACCTATCACTTTTGACCTTTTATTTATATCTTTCTCTCTCCTTGTAATAGAATGAAGATAACGAAAGCCAAGAAGACTATGTTGAGGTAATTTCTGTTTCCTCCGATTCATCTCTTTCTCCACCTAAGCCGGCCCGGCGAATATGTGGGAAAGTCCCCTTCTCACATCCAAATGCTTATTTGGACCCAAATTTCCTACTGAAGAAAACACAGCACGCCTCAAACCGGAAAACACGAAGTCACTCTGGCGATCTGATATCTGGCTTACCAGCAACGAACAAAAGAAAGCCAAGCGAGGTACTTTTATGAGTAACCATTATTCGTGCTTCTTTGGATCACATTTGTAACCCGCTTGTATTATTGATATATAACTCTTGCAGAACTCTCCTCCCACTTCCGGCGACTCAGTGATGTCAACACTTCCACCAATGATTCGAGTTCCGGGGTAAGTCTTTTGATAACCTTGCCTCGACTTTTGAGAATAACGATCTTTTCAATTCCTTAACGTGCTTATTCCCTTTTGTTAGGGCACAAGCCAAGAAAAGGAAAACTAGTGGATCAATTCCTGATGCAACTTCAGAACCCCCAAAGAAATCAACTCCGACTCAAGACGATCCGGATCATGCTGAGCCTGCGATTCAAGTGGATCTTCCTGAGTCGCCGAAGGAAACAATGGATGCCTCTAAATCGCCGAACCCATTGATGACAACAGAAGACCCAGATGCTGTACTTATTACTGGCTCTGGCTTTTCTAAGCCCGCAGCGACAGTTTTGTCCAAACATGTAGCATCCTCCTCTCAGGCCATTCCCGAGTCTGGGCTCTCCAAGGCGAAACTTTCCGACTATGAAAATCTGGAGTTTAAGGAACTCTGTTCTGGCTTTGCAAATCGCCTGGAGGCGAGCTATGAGATGGAGAAAAACCTGCTGAAGATGTTAAACAACAAACATGAGGTAAATTTTGTTATACTTATATTATTCCCAGTAACCCCAAGGGCCGGGTCATCAGTAAAAAGATGAGCCGGGTCTTGAAAATTTAGAAAAAGCTTCGCGACCAGTAACCCCCAAGGGCCGGGTCATCAGTAAAAAGATGAGCCGGGTCTTGAAAATTTAGAAAAAGCTTCGCGACCAGTCTTGATTTCTGTATAATTTCTCCTGAAAAAATTATACATTAGCCCCCAAGTGTCAGGGATATTGCTTTGCAGTAATTCTGAGACTTGTCCTTATTTTAAACTTTCAATAGGAAAACCTTGCTCAGACCGAATTGGCGCTGGGCGATTTAAGGAAAAACTTAGCTGAACAACAAGACGCCCGAACTCAGTTGGAAGAGAAGTGTAAATTGGCTCTGGCTGAACTGGAAAAACTCAAAGCCGAGTTAGAAAAAGCTCAAGCTGACCAAAACGCCGCTTTGAAGAGAGCAGAGAAAGCTGAAGCGAAGCTGGTGACTGTTCAACAGGAGTTATCCGGCTTAAAACGTCATATCTCTAACATGACGCAAGCCATCTTTGGTAAGCCTTACCTAAATATTCAACCTTATCCCCCCCTTTTTTGTACTCAAATTTCTGATGTTAAGTCACTAATCATCATATTTCAGGTCCAAGAGTCGCCAACCTGCAAGAAGACTGTGTGTTGATGCTGAAGGCGATTTATACGCTGACAGAGCAGCTGTACACAGGCAGTGTGTTGACCGTCAAAGCTGTGATGGGTGCCAAAGAGCCTATTACTTCCATCAAGAAGGTACTTGGATGTTTGTCCACACTTCCTCCCCAGATTGGCGAGTTAACTCGGTCAGCCGCCCGGAAAGGTGTCCTGACTGCCCTGAGTCGCTGCTTAGCGTATGCCCCAGAGATCAATTTAGAAGAAGTAGCCGCTGGCTTCCCTCAGCTTAAGGACGATGGATCGGAATTTGTTGAAGAGGATTACCAAAAAGTTGTCAAGGATTCTCGGCTGGCTGCAACTCGACTCGCCGCAAGCCTTGATTTAACGAAGTACCAGGCGGCTTATGACAGTAGGAATAAGAAAGTCAGCCCTCCAACCTTCGTGGTGACCAACCTAATTCCTCGGCGACCCAAGAATCCTTTCGACTGGGAAGCAGACTTGGCATCAATTTTGACCGACGAAGACGACTTTGCTGCTTTGGCCAGGTGCAATTGGGTACTGGGCGATTTACAAATCGAAGTTGGTCAGAGCTCACGCCAGGATTTAGCGAAGTAGACTTTCCTGAATTTGGCCTGCGAGCCATGTAATAGTCAGTACTGTTTTTTGATGATATCTTCTGCGAGAAAAACCCTTATATCGCTTTTTAAGGCGATTTGAAATATTTGGCCCGCCTTTATAAGAGTCTTATATAATGCTTAATCCGCCAAGGATGAAACACATCTTAGCACCCCCCCTGTTTTAAACTTTGAAAACATCATCTGTGAAAACAAATGAACTATGGGTAGTTTCAACAAGTATGTAGAAAGGAAAAATGGTTTACAACCTTCAAGATTAAATCATAATAAAAGTAACTTCGTCGGCTCATACGGTCGCGACAGGGGGAGGCGAGTCAGAAATCTCGTGCACCCACCCTAAATGCAGGTTTCGTCGGCTCATACGGTCGCGACAGGGGGAGGCGAGTCAGAAAGCTCGTGCACCCACCCTAAATGCAGGTTTCGTCGGCTCATACGGTCGCGACAGGGGGAGGCGAGTCAGAAAGCTCGTGCACCCACCCTAAATGCAGGTTTCGTCGGCTCATACGGTCGCGACAGGGGGAGGCGAGTCAGAAAGCTCGTGCACCCACCCTAAATGCAGGTTTCGTCGGCTCATACGGTCGCGACAGGGGGAGGCGAGTCAGAAAGCTCGTGCACCCACCCTAAATGGAGGTTTCGTCGGCTCATACGGTCGCGACAGGGGGAGGCGAGTCAGAAAGCTCGTGCACCCACCCTAAATGCAGGTTTTGTCGGCTCATACGGTCGCGACAAGGGGAGGCGAGTCAGGAAGCTCGTGCACCCACCCTAAATGTAGGTTTCGTCGGCTCATACGGTCGCGAAAGGGGGAGGCGAGTCAGAAAGCTCGTGCACCCACCCTAAATGCAGGTTTCGTCGGCTCATACGGTCGCGACAGGGGGAGGCGAGTCAGAAAGCTCGTGCACCCACCCTAAATGCAGGTTTCGTCGGCTCATACGGTCGCGACAGGGGGAGGCGAGTCAGAAAGCTCGTGCACCCACCCTAAATGGAGGTTTCGTCGGCTCATACGGTCGCGACAGGGGGAGGCGAGTCAGAAAGCTCGTGCACCCACCCTAAATGCAGGTTTTGTCGGCTCATACGGTCGCGACAAGGGGAGGCGAGTCAGGAAGCTCGTGCACCCACCCTAAATGTAGGTTTCGTCGGCTCATACGGTCGCGACAGGGGGAGGCGAGTCAGAAAGCTCGTGCACCCACCCTAAATGCAGGTTTCGTCGGCTCATACGGTCGCGACAGGGGGAGGCGAGTCAGAAAGCTCGTGCACCCACCCTAAATGCAGGTTTCGTCGGCTCATACGGTCGCGACAGGGGGAGGCGAGTCAGAAAGCTCGTGCACCCACCCTAAATGCAGGTTTCGTCGGCTCATACGGTCGCGACAGGGGGAGGCGAGTCAGAAAGCTCGTGCACCCACCCTAAATGCATGTTCTGTCGGCTCATAAGGTCGCAACAGGATGACACAATTTGCACTTTTTAATGAAGAAGCCCCCAAGTCGGAGAGTGTTTTATTACTTCATAATGAAACTGAAAAACTTACAAAACGTGGAGCTTTAAGAGCTCAAGTGTAGTAAGGCCGCAAATGAGCAATATTCCAGGGGCGAGTTGACTCAGCCTCTGTAGTCGGTCGATTAGGCCGAAGATCCATCAAATAATAAGAGACATTGCGGAGGTTCTTGCTGACGACGAACGGCCCTTCCCAAGGGGGTGATAGCTTGTGCATGCCTGCCCGATCTTGTATCAGACGAAGTACTAAGTCGCCCTCCTGAAAAGTCCGACTCTTAACCCGGCGACTATGATAACGCCGCAGATCTTGCTGGTAGATAGCCGAACGAGCCGCAGCCAGGTCACGCGCCTCTTCCAAGGCATCCAAGGAATCCTGACGCGCCAGCTCATTATCTTGCTCCACATATGCAGCGACTCTAAGAGAATCATGTCTTATATGAGTAGGGAGGACAGCCTCTACTCCATAGACCAAAAAGAAAGGAGTGAACCCCGTGGATCGATTCGGGGTGGTCCGAATACTCCACAGTACCGAAGGTAATTCTTCAACCCAACACCTTGGAGTCCTTTCCAGGGGAACCATGAGCCGAGGTTTAATCACTCGCAAGACTTCCTGATTCGCCCGCTCTGCTTGCCCGTTGGACTGCGTGTGAGCAAGTGCAGAAACATCAAGCCGGATATGTTCTCGACGACAAAAATCCAGCATCGCTCCTTGGGACAAGTTAGTACCATTGTCCGTGATAATACTGTGCGGATATCCAAAACGGAAAATCAGCTTTTTCAGAAATTTGACCGCTGTCTCTGCATCGCAAGCTCCAACAGGTTCCGCCTCAACCCATTTAGTGAACTTATCAACTGCCACCAATAAGTGAGTTTTCTTGTTAGAGGACATTTTAAAGGGACCGACCATGTCCAGCCCCCAGACCACGAAGGGCCAAGTAATGGGAATCATCCTCAATTCTTGAGCCGGCACATGAGCCTGTCTCCCGTATCGTTGGCACCCCTCGCACCGCCGTACTATGTCTTCCGCATCTGCATGAGCCATCAGCCAAAATAAGCCATGTCGAAAAGCCTTTGATACCAAAGAACGTGACCCGGCGTGATGCCCGCAGTCTCCAGAATGAATGTCATTTAGGATCACGCATCCTTCCTCAGAGGAAACACACCGCTGAAAGACCCCAGAAGCACTCCGTTTATATAACTCGCCATTAATGATGACCATGGATTTGCTACGTCGAACGATCTGGCGAGCCAAAACTTCGTCGGCGGGTAATTCGCCGCGAGTGAAATAAGCCAGATAAGGAAGAACCCAGTCCGGAGTGACATGGAGAGCTGCCACGAGCTGAGACTCGGGATCTGGTATCGCCAACTCCTCCTCTGTGGGTAAAGCCACAGACGGTTTATGCAAGATATCCAAAAAAACATTAGGGGGGACCGGTTTTCTTTGTGAGCCGAGTCGCGAGAGAGCATCAGCTGCTTCGTTGAGTCGCCGATCACCATGATCCACCTGATATCCATGAAAATAGCCCGCCACATCAGACACAGCTCGTCTGTAAGCCGCCATCATAGGATCCCGAGAGTCCGAGGTACCCGAAACCTGTTGCGCCACCAAATCTGAATCACCAAAACATCTGACTCGGGTTAGGTTCATCTCTTTTGCCAGTCGCAAACCGTGAAGCAGAGCTTCATATTCCGCCGCATTATTCGTGCAGGGAAACATGAGTCGGAGAACATAACAGAACTTATCTCCTTGAGGGGATATCAGCACCACACCAGCCCCCGAGCCCTCCAACTGCCTAGATCCGTCAAAGTAAATAGTCCAATAGGTAAGGTCAGGCCGATCTTCCGGAGCCTGAAGCTCCGTCCAATCGTTAACGAAATCAACTAGTGCCTGGGATTTGATGGCTGTGCGGGGGGTATATTGTATGTGATGAGACCCAAGCTCTATCGCCCATTTGGCGATTCGCCCTGTTGCCTCCCGATTTTGGATGACGTCACCGAGGGGGGCGGAACTGACCACAGTAATCGGGTGCTCCTGGAAATAATGTTTAAGCTTTCGACTCGCCATGAACACCCCATAGACCAGTTTTTGCCAATGCGGGTATCGCTGTTTGGAAAGAGTTAACACCTCACTGATAAAATATACCGGACGTTGCACCGGGTATTCCTTTCCTTCCTCCTTTCTTTCGACGACCACAGCCACGCTGACTGCCTTGGAATTTGCCGCGATATACAGGAGCATAGGCTCCTTTTCAGTTGGGGCTGCCAGGACCGGCGGGTTAACCAATTGATGTTTCAAGGCCTGAAGCGCCTCGTCTGCCTCATCTGTCGATACGAATCGGTCGGATTTCCTCAACAATTGATAAAGAGGAATCGCCTTTTCCCCAAGGCGGCTCACGAAACGACTTAGAGCCGCAATGCGGCCCGCCAGTCGCTGAACTTGATTAACATTCGTCGGCTTCCCGAGAGAGGTAACCGCTTCAATTTTGTCCGGGTTAGCCTCGATGCCGCGCTCCGATACCAAGAAACCCAGTAATTTTCCTGCAGGTACACCAAAAACGCACTTGGTAGGATTTAGCTTCATCTGATATACTCGTAAATTATCAAAGGTTTCCTTAAGGTCTTCCAAAAGTGTCTCCCCCTGGCGGGTCTTGATCACAATGTCGTCGACGGAAGCATGGACGTTGCGGCCAATTTGGTTATGAAGACAATTCTGGATGCAGCGTTGATAAGTCGCCCCTGCGCTCTTGAGTCCGAACGGCATGGACACATAGCAAAAGGCCCCGAAGGGGGTTATGAATGTCGTCTTCTCCTGATCTTCCACGGCCATCTTGATCTGATGATAACCTGAATAGGCGTCCAAAAAGCACAATCGTTCGCATCCCGCCACCGAGTCAATGATTTGATCGATGCGGGGAAGAGCGAAAGGATCTTTGGGACAAGCTCTGTTGAGATCCGTATAGTCAATACACATATGGAAAGTGCCATTCTTCTTGAGTACTAACACCGGGTTAGCCAGCCATTTAGGGTGAAAAACTTCCATGATGAACTCGGCGGCTAAAAGACGGGCGACTTCTTCTCCAATCGCCTTGCGTCGCTCCTCGTTAAATCTGCGAAGGTACTGTTGGACAGGTTTGCATTTTGGGTCAACATTAAGATGGTGCTCAGCGAATTCTCTCGGTACACCCGGCATGTCAGAGGGCTTCCATGCAAAGATGTCCCGATTCTCACGGGTGAATTCGATGAGCGCGCTTTCCTATTTGGGGTCCAGACCCGTCCCAATGGTGAACTGCTTGGATGAATCGCCAGGCACGAAATCGATTGTCTTAGTATCATCCGTCGGTTTGAACTTGAGGGGAGACTCAGAATCTGTAGTCGGCTTCTTGAGTGGTGACATGTCTGCTGGGTCAACATTGGCCTGATGATGTTTGAGCTCTTCCGTCGCACAGGCGACTTCCGCATAAGCCGCGTCCCCTTCCTCACACTCCTTTGCGATTCTTCCTCCATCAACCGTGATGGGTCCTTTAGGACCAGGCATTTTGAGCTTGAGGTAGACGTAGCACGGGCGGGCCATGAAGCGGGCGTAAGCCGGTCGCCCGAACAGCGCATGGTACGGGCTTTTCAGCTTGACCACCTCGAAGATTAGAGACTCCGACCTGTAATTCTGCGCAGTTCCAAACGCTACTGAGAGCCTGACCCGGCCTATGGGATAAGCCGACTTGCCCGGGACAATGCCGTGGAAAACCGTGGTTGAAGGCATCAAGTCTTTCTCCAATAGATTCATCCTCCGGAAGGTGTCGAAGTATAGGATATTAATGCTGCTGCCACCATCCATTAATACCTTTGACAAGGTGTAACCCCCCACTTGGGGAGCCACGACTAATGCCAGGTCGTCCGGGTTATCTATTCTTGGTGGGTGATCCTCTCTGCTCCATGTTATGGTCTGCTCGGACCAGTGGAGATATCTGGGAATCGCTGGCTCAGTTACACTGTACGCCCGGTGATTTACCTTTTTATCACGCCTGCAAGCATTAGTGGTGCAAACGTGGTACTGCCCATTACTTAGCTGTTTGGGATTGCTGCGGAAGCCCCCATTGTCATCCTGGTCCTGTGGAGCCCCCTGTGGGGGTGGCTGCTGGAAAATTCCCGGCGGGTTGTACCGCCGCTGGTGGTGCACCGGGTACTGGCCGCCGCCTGGTTGCGGGCCTCCCTGAGCCCCTGTTCGGGAAAGCCGCCGAAGGGGTTCTGCCTTTGGTTGGACGCGGCGAGTTGGTCCTGGCGCCGGTTCGGATCTTCGTTTTGGCTCTTCTTGATTGCCTCCGCCCGAAATTCTAGCATCACGAAACAGTTCTCCCAAGAGTGGCCCGCCGGGCCGTCGGCCGTGGCGTGGTGCGGGCAAGGGCCTTTGAGTAGCACTTCATAGTTACGCGGCCTTTTCCCACTGAAACCTCGATTCTTCTTTTTGCTGTCATTGGCATTGGTGTTGGCAACTAAGTCCGAGGGCTCCTCCTGTGGCCTACGCTTGCCGTTGGTCCCCTGATTGTGACGGTTGCGGCCCTGGAAACGGGTGTGATTTTTTGTCGAATCGCCCTTTTTGGGCGAGTTACCCTTACCATCCTTGCCAGGATCCTTGGTATCATCGGCCTCGGCATACCTAGTGAGGGTGTCCATCAGTTCGCCCATGTCCTGAACTTTCCGTTTGAGTCGCCCCAATTTCTGGACCAACGGTTCATAGTGGCAGTTGTGTTCGAGGATAAGCACAACTTGTGCTGCCGTGTTACCATCTGACGAATGAATAATTTCTGCGACCCGCCGTGACCAATGGTGTGCCGACTCATCCGGGCGTTGTACGTAGTGTTGTAAGTCGACGATCGTCATCGGTCGTTTACAGGTTCCCCGGAAGTTTTTGATGAAACGCTCTTTTAGCTCGGCCCAGGATTGGATAGAATTGGGAGGTAAGTTTTTCAGCCAAGTGCGCGCCGACCCCTCGAGCATCATGGTGAAATATCTGGCGCAAACCGCCTCATTTACGTCGAGCATGTCCATGGCAATCTCATAGCCCTCGATCCATGATGTTGGTTCGAGATCTGGTGTATAATTAGGCACCTTTCTTGGTCCTTTAAAATCCTTGGGCATTCTTTCGTTCCGAAGGGCTAGGGACAAGCACGGTACCCCAACTCACCCTCCGGTCCCTGCGAGGGGGGCCTGGGCGTCTTGAATGTTGGGGAGATCTCTGCCCGGCGGGTTCCGCTCGGGCGGGTTGTCCTGCGGAAGTGTCGCGGGCCACTGTTTACGGCTGGCTGATCCTCCGGCCTACTCCTGGTATAGCTCGCCTGAGGGGTGGAGTGCAATCTCTCAAGGCTGTGTGAGAACTGTGCCTTTTGAACCACCGCTGTTTTCAACATCTCGATGGCATTCCTTGCTGCTATCTCAGCTGGGGTGTTGCCGTAAATCGGGAGAGACTCCAGGTGGCGAGTTGCGGCAAGCACGTTATCCACCGGATTGGAGAAGTGGCCTTGGGGCATTCGGAAACGGGGAATCTGGTCCTCGGTCGGATGGTCCGGCGGGTTAGGTGGGCGACCATGTCCTCCTGCTGGGGCGGCTCCTACCCCGGGGGTTCGTGGAGTATCGAACAAACGGGTCGGATTGAGGTCGTGAGGCAGGCGCCCCTGGTGTCTTCTCTTATGGACGGCATCGGACGCGCGCTGCTGTCTTTCGAGTCGCCAATGGTCGGTGTTTAAACGCATCCTTTCGGCCGTAATTTGGGCTTGCCGAGTCTCGATTCTGGCGGACTCCACCTCAGCATCCCAGTGGGTTTTAGCCACCGCCTCTCTGAGCTTTGCTAACTCTGCGTTTATCTCTTCTTGGTTCTCCGGCGTGAGGGGAGTCGCCATTAGTCTCGTGATCTCTGCTGCTAAATCCGCTAGGACTGCGGCTGGGCTTCTGGACGCCTCGCCAGTCCCAGCGCCTCTAGTGGGGTTTTGAGTCGGCTGAGTCGCTCCGGCCATGTAGATGGCGATCTGGCGGCGGGTTCGGTCAAGCACCTCCGGATCCATGGCCAGAGATAAGCCTCCGAGGCCGTCCCCGTGGAGGGACCGGATAGAATCTGTGTCGCCCATGGATGATTCGTCGTCCGAGTTGATCGGGGTAATCTCCTGACTCGCTGGGTGCTCTGGCTCCTCTGATCCCTGCGTGAACCCCACAAAGACCGGGCGAGTTAAGTTTCGTGTTATAACTGGGCGGACGTACCTGGCCGGCTCGACGATGTCGGTGGAGATGTCCGGCTCAGGGACGGGTGACCCGATCATGCCGATGAAGACGTTGATTCCGCCGAAGGGGACCCTGTAGCCAGATTCGATCGAATTCGCTTCGGGTCCCCATAGCTGGTTGTCGATGTAGATTATCCCGCGGCAGCTCCGGGACATGAGCGCCGTCGCGTAACTCCCAAACCCTGGTAGGGCTCCCTTTGAGAACTCAACTCCACCGTGCGCAGGCCCCACGGTGGGTGCCAACTGTCGTGGTTTTGTCACGGCAGATGTCCTCGTGAAAGGACTTAGTACTGGAGCCAGCGCACCTTGGTGGCGACTCAAAGGGGTTAAACGGGAGGAACACGGCGATTTACCCAGGTTCGGCCCCTCGAGAGGAGGTAATAGCCTACGTCCTGCTTTGTGTGTATTGATGTGGATTCGATTACAAGGGAGGCGTAACTCGCCTAACCTAGCACTCGATGATTTTCTACCCCCCCCTCCTCCTTAGGACTCGCCTTTATATATAGGTCGAGGCCTTAGGGTTTACAAGAGTCCCTTCCTTCTAACAATTCGTGACCATTGTGGTCTCTAAGTCGCCGTCCTTCAAAACCCGGAGACCATCCAGAAATCATAACCGTCCCGCGGCCTTGAACCGGCCAGGCTGAAGCCCGAGTAACCTAGAGGATGAATCGCCTTACTGGTAACCCGGCCCATCTTGGGCGGGTCACTTAATAAGTAATATCCCCAACAACCGGGACCACTAGAAATGGTCCCGGGGGTCCACCGGGAGAGGGCACCAGCCCCAAGAGGTGGCATGGGCCAAAAGAGGGAGGGCAACCAGCCCAAAGTGGGATGGTGCGCCTCCCACAAGGAGGCCAAGGCGCAGGAGGTGGAGAGGGGGGAAACCCTATGCGCTGGTGGGCCTAAGGCCAACCTAGGGGTGCGCCACCCCCTCCCCCTACCCTGGCCGCCGCACCTCCCATCTGGGGGGGGGGGCCTGCCGCACCACCTAGGGTGGCACCCCCCTCCCCTCCTATATATAGTTGGGGGTTTTGGGGCTGTTTTGCACACAGTTTTCCCTCTCCCTCGGCGCAGCCCTGCCCCCTTCTTCCTCTTCTCCCACAGTGCTTGGCGAAGCCCTGCCGGGAGACTTCGTCTCTCCATCGACACCATGTCGTCGTGCTACCGGAGATCTTCCCCAACCTCTCCCTACTCCTTGCTGGATCAAGGCGCGGGAGACGTCATCGGGCTGCATGTGTGTTGAATGCGGAGGTGCCGTGGTTCGGCACTAGATCGGAATCACACAACGATCTGAATCGCCGCGAGTACGACTCCATCAACCGCGTTCTAGCAAAGCTTCCGCTTAGCGATCTTAAAATGTATGAAGATGCACTCACCGCTCTCTCGTTGCTGGTCTCTCCATAGGAAGATCTGAATATGCGTAGGAATTTTTTTGAATTTATGCTACGTTACCCAACATATATAGACATGAAGATTCTTAATATGAAAATCACTGTCAGATATATATAATACATATAAATGTATTTGTAATAAAGTGGTGGTACAATATATTGTGATATACAATATATGATGACAACAATAACCATGTTCTTATTAGAACATCATAAATGGTCATAAATAAATAGATCACTAAGGAGACTAAGGGACTAAATGTATAGTCTCCAAACATGTCGGTTGAAGCATATTCAACCATCATGCTCTCCATGCTCATAGGGTCCCGTGACAGCTTGATTGTGTCAAGTTGAGGGTTGAAGTGAGTTTCAAACCATTACCCTTGAGGTCCTTTGCGCCCCGGAGGCATGGCTTGGATTGCATGCGCTATGCCATGGGATGCAATACTAATCTTGATCTCCATTACGTGCTTAAGTAAGTTGTGGCCATTGAGGGCATGATCCTCAAATTGTTAGCCATCGACTACTTATAGGGGCAAACCAGAGATAATTAATTTAGCAGTAGATCAAACTCATTACCTAGTATTTTCCTAATATAATGAGGGAGATGTAATTGTCAAAAAATTACAAGTCTGTTGTGTGGGAGAAATCAATCTCGACCGCTAAGACATGTTCATGAAAAATGGCGATGTTTTAAACACATAGAACATATCATCTGTTGTGTGGGAGAAATAAATCTCGACCACTAAGACATGTTCATGAAAAAAGGCAATGTGGTAAACACATAGAACATATCACTGTTGGGGAACGTCGCATGGGAAACAAAAAATTTCCTACGCGCACGAAGACCTATCATGGTGATGTCCATCTACGAGAGGGGATGAGTGATCTACGTACCCTTGTAGATCGTACAGCAGAAGCGTTAGAGAACTCGGTTGATGTAGTGGAACGTCCTCACGTCCCTCGATCCGCCCCGCGAACAATCCCGCGATCAGTCCCACGATCTAGTACCGAACGGACGGCACCTCCGCGTTCAGCACATGTACAGCTCGACGATGATCTCGGCCTTCTTGATCCAGCAAGAGAGACGGAGAGGTAGAAGAGTTCTCCGGCAGCGTGACGGCGCTCCGGAGGTTGGTGATGACCTTGTCTCAGCAGGGCTCTGCCCGAGCTCCGCAGAAACGCGATCTAGAGGAAAAACTATGGAGGTATGTGGTCGGGCAGCCGTGAGAAAGTCGTCTCAAATCTGCCCTAAAAGCTCCATATATATAGGAGGAGGGAGGGGGACCTTGCCTTGGGGTCCAAGGGAACCTCAAGGGGTCGGCCGAGCCAAGGGGGGGGAGACTCCCCCCCAAACCGAGTTGGACTTGGTTTGGTGGGAGGAGTCCCCCTCCCTTCCCACTTCCTCCCTCTTTTTTTTTCTTTTCCTTTGATTTCTTTTTCTTGGCGCATAGGCCCCCTTGGGGCTGTCCCACCAGCCCACTAAGGGCTGATGTGTCTCCCCAAAGCCTATGGGCTTCCCCGGGGTGGGTTGCCCTCCCCCGGTGAACTCCCGGAACCCATTCATCATTCCCGGTACATTCCCGGTAACTCCGAAAACCTTCCGGTAATCAAATGAGGTCATCCTATATATCAATCTTCGTTTCTGGACCATTCCAGAAACCCTCGTGACGTCCGTGATCTCATCCGGGACTCCGAACAACATTCGGTAACCAACCATATAACTCAAACACGCATAAAACAACGTCGGACCTTAAGTGTGCAGACCCTGCGGGTTCGAGCACTATGTAGACATGACCCGAGAGACTCCTCGGTCAATATCCAATAGCGGGACCTGGATGCCCATATTGGATCCTACATATTCTACGAAGATCTTATCGTTTGAACCTCAGTGCCAAGGATTCGTATAATCCCGTATGTCATTCCCTTTGTCCTTCGGTATGTTACTTGCCCGAGATTCGATCGTCAGTATCCGCATACCTATTTCAATCTCGTTTACCGGCAAGTCTCTTTACTCGTTCCGTAATACAAGATCCCGCAACTTACACTAAGTTACATTGCTTGCAAGGCTTATGTGTGATGTTGTATTACCGAGTGGGCCCCGAGATACCTCTCCGTCACACGGAGTGACAAATCCCAGTCTTGATCCATACTAACTCAACTAACACCTTCGGAGATACCTGTAGAGCATCTTTATAGTCACCCAGTTACGTTGCGACGTTTGATACACACAAAGCATTCCTCCGGTGTCAGTGAGTTATATGATCTCATGGTCATAGGAATAAATAGTTGACATGCAGAAAACAGTAGCAACAAAATGACACGATCAACATGCTACGTCTATTAGTTTGGGTCTAGTCCATCACGTGATCCTCCCAATGACGTGATCCAGTTATCAAGCAACAACACCTTGTTCATAATCAGAAGACACTGACTATCATCGATCAACTGGCTAGCCAACTAGAGGCATGCTAGGGACGGTGTTTTGTCTATGTATCCACACATGTAAATGAGTCTTCATTCAATACAATTATAGCATGGATAATAAACTATTATCTTGATACAAGAATTATAATAATAACTATACATTTATTATTGCCTCTAGGGCATAATTCCAACAGTCTCCCACTTGCACTAGAGTCAATAATCTAGCCCTCACATCACCATGTGAATTACATTGTAATAAATCTAACACCCATACAGTTCTGGTGTCGATCATGTTTTGGCCATGTAAGAGGTTTAGTCAGCGGGTCTGCTACATTCAGATCCGTGTGCACCTTGCATATATTTACGTCCTCCTCCTCGACGTAGTCGCGGATGAGGTTGAAGCGTCGTTTGATGTGTCTGGTCTTCTTGTGAAATCGTGGTTCCTTTGCTAAGGCAATGGCACCAGTGTTGTCATAGAACAAGGTTATTGGATCCAGTGCACTTGGCACCACTCCAAGATCCGTCATGAACTGCTTCATCCAGACACCCTCCTTAGCCGCCTCCGAGGCAGCCATGTACTCCGCTTCACATGTAGAATCTGATACGACGCTTTGTTTGGAACTGCACCAGCTTACTGCACCCCCATTAAGAATAAATACGTATCCGGTTTGCGACTTGGAGTCGTCCGGATCCGTGTCAAAGCTTGCATCGACGTAACCTTTTACGGCGAGCTCTTCGTCACCTCCATACACGAGAAACATCTCCTTAGTCCTTTTCAGGTACTTCAGGATATTTTTGACCGCTGTCCAGTGATCCACTCCTAGATTACTCTGGAACCTACCTGCCATACTTATGGCCAGGCTAACATCCGGTCTAGTGCACAGCATCGCATACATGATAGAACCTATGGCTGAAGCATAGGGGACGGAGCGCATATGCTCTCTATCTCCATCAGTTGCTGGGCACTGAGTTTTACTCAATCTCGTACCTTGTAAAACTGGCAAGAACCCTTTCTTGGACTGTTCCATTTTGAACCTCTTCAAAACTTTATCAAGGTATGTGCTTTGTGAAAGTCCTATCAGGCGTTTTGATCTATCCCTATAGATCTTAATGCCTAGAATGTAAGCAGCTTCTCCTAGGTCCTTCATAGAGAAACTTTTATTCAAGTAACCTTTTATGCTCTCCAAAAGCTCTACGTTGTTTCCAATCAGTAATATGTCATCCACATATAATATTAGAAACGCCACAGAGCTCCCACTCACTTTCTTGTAAATACAAGATTCTCCAACCACTTGTATAAACCCAAATGCTTTGATCACCTCATCAAAGCGTTTGTTCCAACTCCGAGATGCTTGCACCAGTCCATAAATGGATCGCTGGAGCTTGCACACCTTGTCAGCATTTTTGGGATCGACAAAACCTTCGGGTTGCATCATATACAACTCTTCCTTAAGGAAACCGTTAAGGAACGCCGTTTTGACATCCATCTGCCAGATTTCATAATCGAAAAATGCAGCTATTGCTAACATGATTCTGACGGACTTAAGCATCGCTACGGGTGAGAAAGTCTCATCGTAGTCAACTCCTGGAACTTGTGAAAAACCCTTTGCCACAAGTCGAGCTTTATAAACGGTCACATTACCGTCAGCGTCCGTCTTCTTCTTAAAGATCCATTTGTTCTGAATAGCCTTGCGGCCCTCAGGTAGTATCTCTAAAGTCCACACTTTGTTCTCATACATGGATCCTATCTCGGATTTCATGGCTTCTAGCCATTTGTTGGAATCTGGGCCCACCATTGCTTCTTCATAATTTGCAGGTTCATTGTTGTCTAACAACATGATTGATAAGACGGGATTACCGTACCACTCTGGAGCAGTGCGTGATCTCGTCGACCTGCGTGGTTCAACAGAAACTTGAACTGGAGTTTCATGATCATCATCATTAACTTCCTCCTCAACCGGCGTTGCAATGACAGAGGTTTCCCCTTGCCCTGCGCCACCATCCAGAGGGATGAGAGGTTCGACAACCTCGTCAAGTTCTATCTTCCTCCCACTCAATTCTCTCGAGAGAAACTCCTTCTCGATAAAAGTTCCGTTCTTAGCAACAAACACTTTGCCCTCGGATTTGAGATAGAAGGTGTACCCAACTGTCTCTTTTGGGTAACCTATGAAGACGCATTTTTCCGCTTTGGGTTCCAGCTTTTCAGGCTGAAGCTTTTTGACATAAGCATCACATCCCCAAACTTTAAGAAACGACAACTTTGGCCTTTTGCCATACCACAGTTCGTATGGTGTCGTCTCAACGGATTTTGATGGTGCCCTATTTAAAGTGAATGCAGCTGTTTCTAATGCATGACCCCAAAATGATAACGGCAAATCAGTAAGAGACATCATAGATTGCACCATCTCTAACAAAGTACGATTACGACGTTCGGACACACCATTACGCTGTGGTGTTCCAGGCGGTGTTAACTGCGAAACAATTACACATTGTCTTAAGTGAGCACCAAACTCGAAACTCAGATATTCACCCCCACGATCAGACCGTAGGAACTTGATCTTCTTGTTACGATGATTTTCCACTTCACTCTGAAATTGCTTGAACTTTTCAAATGTTTCAGACTTGTGCTTCATCAAGTAGACATAACCATATCTACTCAAATCGTCAGTGAAGGTGAGAAAATAACGATATCCGCCGCGTGCCTCCACGCTCATTGGACCACACACATCGGTATGTATGATTTCCAACAAGTCACTTGCACGCTCCATTGTTCCGGAGAACGGAGTCTTAGTCATCTTGCCCATGAGGCATGGTTCGCACGTGTCAAGTGAATCAAAGTCAAGTGACTCCAAAAGTCCATCAGCATGGAGTTTCTTCATGCGCTTTACACCAATATGACCCAAGCGGCAGTGCCACAAAAATATGGCGCTATCATTGTTTACTCTAACTCTCTTGGTCTCAATGTTATGTATATGCGTATCGCTATCAAGATTCAATATGAACAATCCTCTCACATTCGGTGCATGGCCATAAAAGATGTTACTCATAGAAATAGAACAACCATTATTCTCAGACTTAAAAGAGTAACCGTCTCGCAATAAACAAGATCCAGATATAATGTTCATGCTCAACGCAGGCACTAAATAACAATGATTTAGGTTCATCACTAATCCCGATGGTAGCTGAAGTGACACTGTGCCGACGGAGATTGCATCAACCTTGGAACCGTTTCCTACGCGCATCGTCACTTCATCTTTCGCCAGCCTTCGTCTATTCCGCAATTCCTGTTTCGAGTTGCAAATATGAGCAACAGAACCGGTATCGAATACCCAGGCACTACTACGAGAGCCGGTTAAGTACACATCAATAACATGTATATCAAATATACCTGATTTTTCTTTGCCTGCCTTCTTATCTGCCAGATACTTGGGGCAATTGCGCTTCCAGTGACCCATACCGTTGCAATAGAAGCACTCTGTTTCAGGCTTAGGTCCAGCCTTGGGTTTCTTCGGCGGATTGGAAACAGGCTTGCCGCTCTTCTTCGAATTGCCCTTCTTGCCTTTGCCGTTTCTCTTGAAACTAGTGGTCTTGCTCACCATCAACACTTGATGCTCTTTACGGAGTTCAGACTCTGCGACTTTCAGCATCGCAAACAACTCGCCGGGAGACTTGTTCATCCCTTGCATGTTGTAGTTCAACACAAAGCCTTTATAGCTTGGCGGCAGTGATTGAAGGATTCTGTCAGTGATAGCTTCTTGCGGGAGTTCAATCCCCAGTTCAGCTAGACGGTTTGAGTACCCAGACATTTTGAGCACATGTTCACTGACAGACGAGTTTTCCTCCATCTTGCAAGCATAGAATTTATCGGAGGTCTCATACCTCTCGATCCGGGCGTTCTTCTGAAAGATAAACTTCAACTCCTGGAACATCTCAAATGCTCCATGACGCTCAAAGCGACGTTGAAGTCCCGGTTCTAAGCCATACAAGACTGCACATTGAACTACTGAGTAGTCCTCCTTACGTGCTAACCAAGCGTTCTTAACATCCTGATCAGCCGTAGCGGGTGGTTCATCTCCTAGCGTAGCATTAAGGACATAATCCTTCTTCCCAGCTTGTAAGATTAGCTTAAGATTACGAGCCCAGTCTACAAAGTTGCTTCCATCATCTTTCAACTTAGCTTTCTCTAGGAACGTATTAAAATTCAGGGTGACTCTCGCGTGAGCCATGGTCTAGAACACAAATATATTCAAAGTGGACTTAGACTATGTTCAAGATAATTAGAGTTTAACTTAATCAAATTATTCGCTAAAACTCCCACTCAAAAAGTACATCTCTCTAGTCATTTGAGTGGTTCATGATCCACTTACACTATCCCAAGTCCGATCATCACGTGAGTCGAGAGTAGTTTCAGTGGTAAGCATCCCTATGCTAATCATATCAACTATATGATTCATGATCGACCTTTCGGTCTCATGTGTTCCGAGGCCATGTCTGCACATGCTAGGCTCGTCAAGCTTAACCCGAGTGTTCCGCGTGCGCAACTGTTTTGCACCCGTTGTATGTGAACGTTGAGTCTATCACACCCGATCATCACGTGGTGTCTCGAAACGACGAACTGTAGCAACAGTGCACAGTCGGGGAGAACACAATTTCGTCTTGAAATTTTAGTGAGAGATCACCTCATAATGCTACCGTCGTTCTAAGCAAAATAAGGTGCATAAAAGGATTAACATCACATGCAATTCATAAGTGACATGATATGGCCATCATCACGTGCTTCTTGATCTCCATCACCAAAGCACCGGCACGATCTTTTTGTCACCGGCGCCACACCATGATCATCCATCAACGTGTCGCCATCGGGGTTGTCGTGCTACTTATGCTATTACTACTAAAGCTACATCCTAGCAAAATAGTAAACGCATCTGCAAGCACAAACGTTAGTATAAAGACAACCCTATGGCTCCTGCCGGTTGCCGTACCATCGACGTGCAAGTCGATATTTCTATTACAACATGATCATCTCATACATCCAATATATCACATCACATCGTTGGCCATATCACATCACAATCATACCCTGTAAAAACAAGTTAGACGTCCTCTAATTTTGTTGTTGCATGTTTTACGTGGTGACCAAGGGTATCTAGTAGGATCGCATCTTACTTACGCAAACACCACAACGGAGATCTATGAGTTGCTATTTAACCTCATCCAAGGACCTCCTCGGTCAAATCCGATTCAACTAAAGTTGGAGAAACCGTCACTTGCTAGTCATCTTTGAGCAAAGGGGGTTACTCGTAACGATGAAACCAGTCTCTCGTAAGCGTACGAGTAATGTCGGTCCAAGCCGCTTCAATCCAACAATACCGCGGAATCAAGAAAAGACTAAGGAGGGCAGCAAAACGCACATCACCGCCCATAAAAACTTTTGTGTTCTACTCGAGAAGACATCTACGCATGAACCTAGCTCTGATACCACTGTTGGGGAACGTCGCATGGGAAACAAAAAATTTCCTACGCGCACGAAGACCTATCATGGTGATGTCCATCTACGAGAGGGGATGAGTGATCTACGTACCCTTCTAGATCGTACAGCAGAAGCGTTAGAGAACGCGGTTGATGTAGTGGAACGTCCTCACGTCCCTCGATCCACCCCACGAACAATCCCGCGATCAGTCCCACGATCTAGTACCGAACGGACGGCACCTCCGCGTTCAGCACACGTACAGCTCGACGATGATCTCGGCCTTCTTGATCCAGCAAGAGAGACGGAGAGGTAGAAGAGTTCTCCGGCAGCGTGATGGCGCTCCGGAGGTTGGTGATGACCTTGTCTCAGCAGGGCTCCGCCCGAGCTCCGCAGAAACGCGATCTAGAGGAAAAACTATGGAGGTATGTTGTCGGGCAGCCGTGAGAAAGTCGTCTCAAATCTTCCCTAAAAGCTCCATATATATAGGAGGAGGGAGGGGGACCTTGACTTGGGGTCCAAGGGACCCTCAAGGGGTCGGCCGAGCCAAGGGGGGGAGGACTCCCCCCCCCAAACCGAGTTGGACTTGGTTTGGTGGGAGGAGTCCCCCTCCCTTCCCACTTCCTCCCTCTTTTTTTTTCTTTTCCTTTGATTTCTTTTTCTTGGCGCATAGGCCCCCTTGGGGCTGTCCCACCAGCCCACTAAGGGCTGGTGTGTCTCCCCAAAGCCTATGGGCTTCCCCGGGGTGGGTTGCCCTCCCCCGGTGAACTCCCGGAACCCATTCGTCATTCCCGGTACATTCCCGGTAACTCTGAAAACCTTCCGGTAATCAAATGAGGTCATCCTATATATCAATCTTCGTTTCCGGACCATTCCGGAAACCCTCGTGACGTCCGTGATCTCATTCGGGACTCCGAACAACATTCGTTCACCAACCATATAACTCAAACACGCATAAAACAACGTCGAACCTTAAGTGTGCAGACCCTGCGGGTTCGAGAACTATGTAGACATGACCCGAGAGACTCCTCGGTCAATATCCAATAGCGGGACCTGGATGCCCATATTGGATCCTACATATTCTACGAAGATCTTATCGTTTGAACCTCAGTGCCAAGGATTCGTATAATCCCGTATGTCATTCCCTTTGTCCTTCGGTATGTTACTTGCCCGAGATTCGATCGTCAGTATCCGCATACCTATTTCAATCTCGTTTACCGGCAAGTCTCTTTACTCGTTCCGTAATACAAGATCCCGCAACTTACACTAAGTTACATTGCTTGCAAGGCTTATGTGTGATGTTGTATTACCGAGTGGGCCCCGAGATACCTCTCCGTCACACGGAGTGACAAATCCCAGTCTTGATCCATACTAACTCAACTAACACCTTCGGAGATACCTGTAGAGCATCTTTATAGTCACCCAGTTACGTTGCGACGTTTGATACACACAAAGCATTCCTCCGGTGTCAGTGAGTTATATGATCTCATGGTCATAGGAATAAATACTTGACACGCAGAAAACAGTAGCAACAAAATGACACGATCAACATGCTACGTCTATTAGTTTGGGTCTAGTCCATCACGTGATTCTCCCAATGACGTGATCCAGTTATCAAGCAACAACACCTTGTTCATAATCAGAAGACACTGACTATCATCGATCAACTGGCTAGCCAACTAGAGGCATGCTAGGGACGGTGTTTTGTCTATGTATCCACACATGTAAATGAGTCTTCATTCAATACAATTATAGCATGGATAATAAACTATTATCTTGATACAGGAATTATAATAATAACTATACATTTATTATTGCCTCTAGGGCATAATTCCAACAATCACCTCCGGTGAAAAACCGGTAATTTATTTATATTACAGATTGCGTAACATAAATACATCTTAATGTTGCAAAATTAATAGATTTCAAGAAGGTGGCTTGAAATCATTAGTGTGAATCTCAAATTGCTAAGGATGACACCTTGAAGATAATCTCCAAAATGGAGTAGATCTCGTAGCAATATAAAGTATAATCTGATGAAATCAGTAGATATTCACTCCTAATGCCTTATGTCATGACTCAGTAAAATGTATGGGAGAGCACTTTGTAAAGCAATTATAATGTCAAAATGATAAAAAAATAGGCTTTAACAATAGTGGCGACAATCTACATTTAGTAGATCTAAACACTACCTTGTGATCCCAAAACATCAATTTGAAAAACAACACTTAGAATTTTGCATATCAAGGCTTGATTGTATCAAGCCAAAGGCTCAATTAAGATGAATTGATCTATTTGCAAGAAATTAAAAATCTCAATTGCAAATAAACATATTAATCTCGAAATGTAGCAAACACGGAGATACATACATTCCGGAATACCTCGTACTCAACGGAGAAAATGTACTGCACAGATACTGAATTTATCTTCGCGAGAGATTTAAAATCTCTATTGGAAATGGATGTAATTAATCATAACACGTGATAAACGTGGAAATATATTACATCAACTTAAGATCTGAAATACAACTCGGTACTCACTAAAAATATATTACTATTGTAATGAATACTAATGATGTTGCAAACTTGATGCTCAAGTGAAAAACTTGAATTGTATAGACCTCAAATTAAATGAGATGATCTTATATCAAGTTGCAAGATAATTCAGCGGGATGAATTAACATTTTGCAAGAGAAAATTAATCTCAATCTCAATGAAATTGTTTTGCGAGAAAAAAAATTCTCAATCGCAAATCAATATTGTTGTGCAAGAAAATTTAATCTCAATCGCAAAACAATGATGTTGTACTAACTGTTCGGTAACGTAGCATAAATTCAAAATTTTCCTACGCATATCCAGATCTTTCTATGGAGAGACCAGCAACGAGAGAGGGGTAAGAGCATCTTCATACCTTCGAAGATCGCTAAGCGGAAGCGTTGCTAGAACGCGGTTGATGGAGTCGTACTCACAGCGATTCCGATCTAGTGCCGAACTACGGCACCTCCGAACCATTCCGGAGCTCCTCGTGACGTCCGGGATCTCATCCGGGACTCCGAACAACTTTCGGTAATCTCGTATAACAATTCCCTATAACCCTAGCGTCATCGAACCTTAAGTGTGTAGACCCTACGGGTTCGGGAGACAGGCAGAAATGACCGAGACACCTCTCTGGCCAATAACCATCAGCGGGGTCTGGATACCCATGGTGGCTCCCACTTGCTCCATGATGATCTCATCGGATGAAACAAGATGTCAAGGATTCAATCAATCCCGTATACGATTCCCTTTGTTTGTCGGTATAGAACTTGCCCGAGATTCGATCATCGGTATACCTATACCTTGTTCAATCTCGTTACCGGTAAGTCTATTTACTCGTTCCGTAGCACGTCATCGTGTGACTAACTCCTTAGTCACATTGAGCTCATGATGATGTTCTACCGAGTGGGCCCAGAGATACCTCTCCGTCACACGGAGTGACAAATCCCGATCTCGATTCGTACCAACCCAACAGACACTTTCGGAGGTACCCGTAGTGCACCTTTGTAGCCACCCAGTTACGTTGTGACATTTGATACACCCAAAGCACTCCTACGGTATCCGGGAATTGCACAATCTCACGGTCGAAGGAAAAGATACTTGACATTAGAAAAGCTTTAGCATACGAACAATACGATCTAGTGCTATGCTTAGGATTGGGTCTTGTCCATCACATCATTCTCCCAATGATGTGATCCCATTATCAATGACATCTAATGCCCATGATCATGAAACCATGATCATCTGTTGACTAACGAGCTAGCCAACTAGAGGCTTGCTAGGGACACATTGTGATCTATTTATTCACACATGTATTACTGTTTCCTGTTAATACAATTATAGCATGAACAATAGACGATTATCATGATCAAGGAAATATGATAATAACCATGTTATTATTGCCTCTAGGGCATATTTCCAACACTAACAAGAAATGTTATATAGAGAATCTGTAGAAACTCATTCGTGATTATAAGAAACCACAAGGGTTGAAGTGAAGACAGCCGAAGAGATAAGGTTCTGTGACGCCCTCGATTTAATCGTACGCTAATCATACACGCAAATGCGTATGATCGAACCCAAGGACTCACGGGAAGATATCACAACACAACTCTAGACACAAATAAAATAACATCAGCTTCATATTACAAGCCAGGGGCCTCGAGGGCTAGAATACGAAAGCTCGATAAACACACGAGTCAGCGGAAGCAACAATATCTGAGTACAGACATAAAACATGGGGTGCCTTAGAGAAGGCTAGCACAAAAGATACAACGATCGAACGAGGCGAGGCCTCCTGCCTGGGAACCTCCTAACTACTCCTGATCATCAGCGGCCTCCACGTAGGCACCGTCGGGGTAGCAGTCGTCGGTGGCGAGGACCTCCATCTCCTGGGCTCCATCATCTGGTCGTAGCAAACGGATCGAGGGGACAAGAGGGGGAGCAAAGCAGCGGTGAGTACTCATCCAAAGTACTCGCAAGTCTTACATCAGAACTATTCTAATTATGCATCAGTATCAAGGAAGGGGGGTTATATGTGGACTCACTGCAGCAATGCGAGAATAGAGAGAGAAGGCCTAGTCCTATCGAAGACTAGCATCTTCAGGGTCTTGCAGCAATAGACGAGAGTAGAACAGGGGTAACACATTAATAGTCATATTGTTACAACAATAATAAAGTGAGGTCACGCCTAAATATCTTCCCTCGACTCCCTGCGAGGAAGCAATCCCGAGGCAAACTAATTCCAGTTAAGTAACAATTGTAGTTGTATAAGATTGGGGCACAACTCCAAGCCGTCCTGTAACCGTGGACACGGCTATCCGAATAGTTAATTTTCATCCCTGCAGGGGTGCACCACATGTCCCGTCACGCTCGATAACACTCTGGCCGGACATACTTTTCTGGGTCCTGCCCGGCCTCGGAATATCGACACGTCGCAGCCCCACCTAAGACTAATCAGAGAGGTCAGCCCGCCGGTCTAAATCCTAAGCGCAAAGGGTTCATGGGCCCAGTTCCCCTCCGCGCTCCTGCACGATGCGAGGGCGGCCGACGTTAGTCCTAGCATCCCTTAATCACAAGCGCAATGCATCTCGGGACCACTCGGGCGCGCGCCACTACGATTGCTGACATTTGAAAAGCTTCGGCTGATACCGCGACGCCGAGTACCCATAATTCTTCCCGCGTAGCTGGTTAGTGCAAAAAGGTCTCCGACCAACCCAGATCAAATACCCAAATCCATTAACATTTTAATTAGGCCATCAACACAGTCTCACGGGAATCCACCCGTCTTACAACTAATCACCAATGATCCCAGTAACATGGTCGAGTAACTGTGTGGTTGTAACATCGGGGGGGGGGGGGGGGGGAATCCGAGGTATCACCCTCATTGGATTCCGAACGATGTACCCGTCAAGGTGGGCTTAGAGGAATCACCCTCGGGGGTCCCACACTTGCGGGATTGCACGACAGGGGCGTCATCGGGAATGGTGAAAGAGGAATCACCCTCGATAACCACGACCGAGTAGCTATACTACAGAGATATCATCAGGAGTACTTAGTGAGGTGTCACCCTCGGTACCCGATAGTATCTCTGTAGCGTCGTTCAACGAAGGGGGTGTATGTGCTGTGTCGGGTCCGGCTCGTCGATCAGAGATCGAGATTTGAAAACAAGCGGGGCAACTGGACTACGGGGTCAGAGGGGATGACTGCTCCATCTATACTAGGCATTTTAAAGGTACAGGACTGAAAGTAGCAGTTCATAAAAAAAACAGGCTATGCATCAGATATAGGAGCTAACTACAACAGTAGCAAAATACTAATGCAAGCACTAGGAAGAAATACATAGGTGATATAGGAATGATCAAGGGGGGGGGTTTGCTTGCCTTGCTGCTCTGCGGCAAAGGACTGATCGGCAGGGTCGTAGATGTACCCGGCAGCAGCGTCAGTCTCAGGGTCTACCGGTAAGAAGAGGGGGAAGAAACAATAAATTATAGCAACGGTGCAACACAAAGCATGACATGGCAAGATGCAGGCTAGACATGAGCTAACGCAGCAACATCCATCATAGACAGGTCGGAAGAATATCTGACGATATTTTCCGGGTCTCGGGCTACTACCGGTTATACTGGAAATGATGGAAAAGTTCCATGTTTGCTATGCTAGGGACGCGTGACAAACGAACGGGCCGTGTATCCGGGTTCGTCTCGTTCTGCTGATCAACTTTCATGTTGAAAATATTTCTATCTGACTTACGGATTATTTAATATTAATTTTTAAAGTTTTATTCAATAATTAGGAATTAAAAACAGATTTGAATAATTTAATAAAAGGCTATTATGACATCAGCATGATGTCATGCTGACATCAACAGTTGACCGGTCAACTCACCAGCGGGTCCCGAACGTCATAGGCACAAGTTTTAATTAAGATTAATTATTAATTAATCAGATTAATTTAGTGGGGGACCCAAGTGACATACTCTAATTATTCTAATTAATTAATTTAACTAATATATCTATTTATTTATTTAATAAAAACATTATTTTTATTTTTATTTTAACTATCGCGTGGGGCCTCCCTGTCATAGACAGCGGGTGCGTTGGCCCCACCGGTAAGTGACCTTAGGCCAAAATACTCGATTTTATTACAGATACATAACCATGCAATTATCGTATTCCTCCAAATATCTATATACGCAAATACATACATCGCATCTCATACATACATACATACATACGCATCTAATACATCATTTATTTTATTTTCTTTTAACTCAACAACACTCCCATCTCTCTCTCTGTTAACAGATAGACACAGAACTCTCTGCTAACTCAACATAGGAGAACACCTTCTTCAAATCCTCCTACCGGTCACTACCGTCGACGGATCGGAGTCCCGTTTGCCGAAACAGAACCGGGACGGTGAGGGGAACGCGACGGTGGGAGGAGCCCGAGGAGGGGCTCACCAACGTTGATGAGACGGCCCGATGAAGCCGGATTTCTTGTCAGGTGGAGGTGACGGCGGTGATGGCGCGGTTCCGGTGGTGAAGGGGACGGTCGTTCCGGCGAGGAAGAGGTGTAGGGGAGGCCCGGTGGGGGAGGGGCTCGCCGGCGGGGTGAAGGGGCCGAGGGGGCCTGTCTCCCTGCCCGGTCCCTCCTCGACCGAGCGGGAGGAAGGGCCGACGCGACGGGGGGAAGGCCCCTGGCCTGGGTCGGTCGACCAGGGAGGAACCCGGGAGGGCCTCGGTCGCCGGAGGGTGCTGGAGGTCCGGCCGACGGGGGGTTCCTCGGTGGGGAGAGGGGGCTCGCCGGCCGGGGTGGGGGCGAGGTGGAGAGGAGAGCTCGGGGTGGGAGAGGGAGTTCGTGGGGGGGGGGGGTTCTGTCGTGGGGGAGAGGGGCTCGGGTGGCTGGATCGGGAGGAGGGAGAAGGCCGAGAGAGAGGGGGGCGTGGGGGTCTCTCGTGGGGAGGGGGTACGAGAGGTGGGGAGTCGGTGGGGGTGGGGCCCCCCACGAGGGGTGAGGCTGGCGGCGCTGCCAGGGGAGGGAGGGAACGAGGCAGGGGAGGGTTGCCTCGCCCTAGGGTTTGAGGGGGCGCGGGGTGGGCTGGCCAGTTGGGCCTCTTGGCCTAGCTCGGCGAGGGGTGGGGGTTTGTTTTGCTTTTCTCTTTTTTTTGTTTTTTTTGTTTTGTTTTGTTTTTTTTCTATTATTTCTTCTTTCTAATTTCTTTTTTTTTCTTTTTAATTTCTTTTCTTTCTTTTGTCATTATTATTTTTAATACATTCTTTCTTTAATAGTTAGTATGAATTTATAAATATAATTATCTTTTGTTTTCAATTTCCGAGTCCAGTTAGAAATTCAATGCGGGTCAACGACAGAAATTCTCGATGATGTGGCATCATTTGCGGGTGATCACTGTAGCTTAATTACAATATTTACTGTAGCAAAAGTCGAGGATGTCACAATTCTCCCCTACTAACAAGAATTCTTGTCCCGAGAATTAAGAGGTAGAGGGAAAGAGCCCGGGGTATTCATCACGAAGATGATCCTCGCGTTCCCAAGTGGCTTCATCTTCAGAATGATTTGACCACTGCACCTTGAGGAACTTGGTGACCTTGCGACGAGTCTTACGTTCAGCTTGGTCGAGAATGCGGACCGGATGCTCTTTATAAGAGAGGTCTTGTTGTAGCTCAAGCATATCGTGATCCACTGCTCGAATAGGGTCCTTGAAGCAGCGACGGAGCTGAGAAACATGGAAGACATCGTGGACCTGAGAAAGGTTCGCCGACAGTTCCAATTGATAAGCCACTCTTCCACGCCTTTCGAGAACAGTGAAAGGACCAATATAACGAGGAGCTAACTTGCCCTTGATTCCGAAACGGTGTGCACCTCTCATTGGTGTGACACGAAGATAAGCCTTTTCGCCAGGTTGATAGACCATATCTTGATGATGACGGTCATACTGACTCTTCTGATGAGACTGAGTAGCCTTCAGATTCTCATGAATAATGCGGACTTGATCTTCGGCATGTTGAATAATATCCGGACCGAAGAGTGATCGTTCCCCAGTTTCTGACCAATTCAGAGGAGTTCGACACCTTCGCCCATACAATACTTCGAAAGGGGCCATCTTCAGACTAGCTTGATAGCTATTGTTGTAAGAGAACTCGGCATACGGGAGAGATTCCTCCCATTTCTTACCGAAAGAAATGACACAAGCTCGAAGCATGTCCTCGAGAATTTGGTTGACTCGTTCAACTTGTCCCTAGGATTGAGGATGAAATGCAGTGCTGAAGGACAGATGAGTCCCCATAGGCTTCTGAAAACTTTCCCAGAATTTTGAAGTGAACAAGCTGCCACGGTCCGAACTGATTACCAACGGAATACCGTGAAGTGAAACAACTCTTGACATATAAAGATCTGCCAGCTGACTAGCATTAATCGTTTCCTTGACGGGCAGGAAATGTGCAACTTTGGACAGTCGATCAATGACGACAAGAATAGCATCATTACCTTTCTGAGATCTGGGAAAACCAGTGACGAAGTCCATTTCAACATGGTCCCATTTCCACTCGGGAATAGAGATAGGTTGCAGAGTTCCAGCAGGCTTTTGGTGTTCTGCTTTGATACGCCGGCATATATCACATTCTGCCACATAGCGTGCAATGTCTTGTTTCATATTGGGCCACCAGAATCTTTGCCGGATGTCTTGGTACATCTTGGTACTACCCGGGTGAATAGACAGTGGTGTGTCATGAGCTTCTTCCATCACCTTCCGAGTCATCCTGAGATTTTCCTTCTTATTTGGGACGAATAGGCAACCCTTGAAATACAAGGCGCCACCTTCATCAACAGTGAAAAAGGAGGGCTTACCCTTCGCAATATAGCTCTTAATCATGTCGACAGCATCGTCAAAGTCTTGCAGATTCTTTATGGAGCTCACAAGATCTGGTTCAACCACTAGGTTACTGAGGGAACCCTGATTAACAACACGAAGGTTCATCTTTTGACACTCTTCAGGAGGGGGAACAAGGTAACCCTAAGGAACAATGTGGAGGTTCAGCTTACGGAATTCCTCTTGCAGACGATCGTGAACCTGATGAACCTGGAGGTGGTTGCAGTATGACTTGCGACTTACGGCATCAGCCATTACGTTAGCCTTGCCAGGGGTATATGATATACTACAGTCAAAATCTGCTATACGCTCCATCCATCTTTGTTGACGCGGGTTCAGCTCCGGTTGAGTGAACAAGTACTTCAGACTTTGATGGTCGGTGTAGATTTCACAGCGATTACCGACAAGGTATTGTCGCCATTCCTTCAATGCATGAATGACTGCGGCAAGCTCGAGATCATGAACTGGATAGTTCTCTTCATGAGCACGCAGTTGACGTGAAGCATAAGCGATCACCTTGCGATCCTGCATTAGGACACAACCTATTCCTTGACGAGAAGCATCACAGTATATGACGAAATCCCTTTTCGTATCTGGAGGAGCAAGTACTGGAGCGGACGTTAGTTTGTCCTTGATCACCTGGAAACTTTCCTGACATTTATCAGTCCATTCATACTTAACACCTTTGTGAAGCAGGTTGGTTAAGGGCTTCGCAATCTTGGAGAAGTTCTCGACGAATCAACGACAATAGCTGGCGAGTCCGAGAAAACTTCTGACTTGCTTGACATTCTTCGGGGGAGTCCAGTCAAGAATAGCTTGAATTCGTTCGGGGTTGACCGCAATACCATCCTTGGAAATCACATGACCAAGGTAAGTCACTTCGTCTAGCCAGAACTCACATTTGGAGTACTTCGCATAGAGTTTATGCTCCCGGAGCTTATCCAGTACAAGAGGAAGATGTTCAGCATGCTCTTCTTTGTTCTTCGAAAACACCAGAATATCATCCAGATATACCACGACAAATTTGTCGAGGTAGTCCATGATTGTATAATTCATCAATCGAGAGAAGGTTGCCGGTGCATTGGTTAAGCCGAAGGACATGACGGTGTACTCGTAAGATCCATAACGAGTAACAAAGGCGGTCTTTGGAATATCCTCCTTGAGAACACGGATCTGGTGGTATCCCAATCTCAAGTCGAGCTTAGAGAAGACGGTGGAACCAGCAAGTTGATCATACAAATCATTTATCCGAGGGAGAGGATATTTGTTCTGAATAGTGGCCTGGTTGATAGGACGATGGTCTTGAACCAATCGATTTGTCCCATCCTTCTTCTTAACAAAGAGAGAAGGTGCTCCCCAAGCAGAGGAACTCGGACGGATGAAACCCAGACGGAGCGAGTTGTCAATTTCTTGCTTAAGTTCAAGGAGTTCATGTGGTGGCATTTTATAAGGACGCTTGGCAATAGGAGTGGTACCGGGTACCAAGTCAATGACAAACTCGACAGCTCGAGTAGGGGGAATCCCCGGAAGTTCTTCTGGAAAGACATCTTGGAATTCTCGGACCACTGGAATGTTTTCAATCCCTTCAAGAGGCGACGCATTTAATGCATTCAAAGCATACAGCTGTGCCTCAGCATTACGGACGAGATGAGCATGGTAGCTTATTAATTCATCTGAAGGGTGTAGGAGGTGGACGGTCTTGGTGGCACAAACGACCGATGCCGTATGAGCTTTCAACAAGTCCATCCCCAATATGAGATCAATGTTGGAAGAACTTAATAACATGGGAGAGACAAAGAATTCCAATCCTTCAATTTCAATGGGGACATTGGAGCAGACCATGGAGGGTCGGCATTGGCCCGAGGGGGTGTTTACCACTATTGGGACGTTCATCTCTTCGTACTTAATGCCATGCATGAATGCAAAACTTTCCGACATAAAGGAATGCGATGCTCCTGTATCAAACAATACAGAAGCAGGTACTGAGTTAACGAGAAGTGTACCCATCACGGTAGCAGGCTGGTCTTGAGCTTGACCCATATCAACGTTGTTGGCCTGACCACGAACATAAGCAGGCTTAGCGTTGAAGTTGCGGTTCTGGTTGTTGCCACTGCTAGTTGCGGGAAGTGTCAGCTGATTCGGATTCTGCCTGCAGTCTCTAGCACGATGACCTAGACGGCCACACTTGAAGCACAGCCCGTCCTCAGGACGGGAAGGAGGAACTCGAGGCGGTGGAGCTGGAAGCCTCGGCTGCCTAGGTGGCGGAGGAGGCAGGCAAGGTGCAGCATAGGACGGCCTCGGAGCAGGAGCAGGTGCATGGTACATGTTGTTGGGAATCCAGATCTTCCGCTTCTGTGCAGATGAGCCCGAAGATGAGCCCATGTCACGGTTGCGCTTGCTGCTATCTTTGTATTCCTGCAGACCAGTCTCAACCTGAATAGCCTTGTTCACGAGGGTGGCGAAATCAGCATAGTCGTGAACGAGGAGTGTCAGCTTGATATCAGGGTGGAGGCCTTCACGGAACTTCTCCTGCCTGCGTGCATCAGTCGCAATGTCTTCTTCAGCATAGCGTGATAATTCCAGAAATTCCCGCTGATAAGCATCCACAGTCTTGTTGCCCTGGACCAAGTTGCGGAACTCACGCTTCTTCCGGTCCATGATTCCCTGGGGAATGTATCGAGCACGGAAAGCAGCCTTGAACTCTGCGCAAGTGATGATAGTTCCATCGGGCTGAGAGCGCCTGTGGCTGTCCCACCATTGAGCAGCGGGACCCTTCAGAAAGTAGGCGGCAAAGTTGACATAGCTCGCCAGGGGCACATTGGCAGACTCCAGCTCATAAGAAATGTCACGGAGCCAGTCATCAGCATCAGGAGGCTGAGTTGAGCTGCGGTAGATCACAGGGTTGAGACGGCAGAAGTCTTGCAGTGTCACGCCTTGCGGTTGGTTCATGTTCGGCCTTTGGAACCGATCCATGAGCCCTTGCATAAACTGACGGTTCAGCTCAAACTGTTGGATCATCCCCGCCATATACTCAGGAGGCGGGGGTGGTGCATCATTGGCAGGGGCACGCGGGCGGCCAGCTGGTCTAACCATCCTGTTAAATATTTAGCAGGGGTAGTTTAGCTTAAAGTAATTGCAAAGGCATCGCACGCATTCATGAAGTAATTAAGCATAATGAAAGGGAAATGCCATAGATACTCCATAGTAGTTGAGTTCGACATACAGACCCATACATAAGTTTGATTACAGACTAACGATTACAAATTCGAAATTTGGCGATAGCCCGGACGCATTAGACGATACCCTGGACTCACTAGGCGGCGCGCAGGCACGCGGTGGAAGAGTACCACAACGAGATGTAACGATAAGGCTACATCAACGTCGGAGAGGACGATCGAATCCTGGTAGCTGGCGGTGATAGAAGGTAGGGACAGGACCCTGTGTCCCGTTGTGACTCTGGTGAGGGTACCGCATCCAGTCGAGCAGCTGAGGTCCAAGTGCAGGGGTCCTACCCCCAACATCAGTCCACTCGAGAGCTGATGGTAGCTCGGTCCTGCTCGGCTCGCGGATGCGCATAGGGGGAACCCTCGGGCAGTGTGATGGTTGCAGCTCTGTCAACGCGTCGTAAAGACGAGCGCGCGTAGCATACAGCTCCACAGTCAGAGCTCGGAAAGCACGATCCATTGCCTCAGTGTACTGCACCAGAACCCGCGCATCGTAGCGACGCGACACGTAGGGGGCGCAGACAACAACGTAGGAACGGTCGCAGCACTCCCGAACGTCAGAAGCGTAGGCAGTGAGATCAGACCCAGTCTCATCCCCAGCAGGAGCATGAGGGATGTATCTGAAAGGGCTCTCCTCCAGGTGAGGGTACGCTCCACGGAGACGGGTGATGGCGATGTAGGCCGCATCATGGACGGCCATCTCGACCGACACTCCAATACCACAGAAGACGTGGCACTCGAGGGTCTTGCCGCCCCTCTGGTCGAAGATGCGAACCTCAGCCTGGTACTGGTACTGGTTGTACTCGCGGAAATCCTCGAACACAGTGTACTCGGGGTACCAGCCTGGTCAGGAGATCGACCAAAATGGCCGGGAACCCAGTCGTCTCAGTGGCCTGTGTCAGGCGCACGTGCTGTCTTGCGGGACGCATCTGAAAATAAGATTGACGGATGTCAAACGACAGTGTGTGTAATATATATTCAGGAGAAAGAGTAGATAGTCCAGCGCTCCGGATCGATGTGATTCGAGAACCTAATGTTAGAGTTAGTAAAATCTTTGACCCGAAAGAGAAGAGAAAGTAGAGCCCAGAGTATAGGAAAGGAGTAAAAGATACTAATACCACCCAATTGAGATGTGGGCCCGTAAGCCAAAACATCAGTGTTAGTAAAGTTTTTCAAACACTAGACTCAACTTCGGCCAAGGAGTTGGAAAGGGGGCTACCTACAGGCAGTTGGCTCTGATACCAACTTGTGACGCCCTCGATTTAATCGTACGCTAATCATACACGCAAATGCGTACGATCAAACCCAAGGACTCACGGGAGGATATCACAACACAACTCTAGACACAAATAAAATAACATCAGCTTCATATTACAAGCCAGGGGCCTCGAGGGCTAGAATACGAAAGCTCGATAAACACACGAGTCAGCGGAAGCAACAATATCTGAGTACAGACATAAAACATGGGGTGCCTTAGAGAAGGCTAGCACAAAAGATACAACGATCGAACGAGGCGAGGCCTCCTCCCTGGGAACCTCCTAACTACTCCTGATCATCAGCGGCCTCCACGTAGTAGTAGGCACCGTCGGGGTAGCAGTCGTCGGTGGCGGGGACCTCCATCTCCTGGGCTCCATCATCTAGTCACAGCAAACGGATCGAGGGGACAAGAAGGGGAGCAAAGCAGCGGTGAGTACACATCCAAAGTACTCGCAAGTCTTACATCAGAACTATTCTAATTATGCATCAGTATCAAAGAAGGGGGGTTATATGTGGACTCACTGCAGCAATGCGAGAATAGAGAGAGAAGGCTTAGTCCTATCGAAGACTAGCATCTTCAGGGTCTTGCAGCAATAGACGGGAGTAGAACAGGGGTAACACATTAATAGTCATATTGTTACAACAATAATAAAGTGAGGTCACGCCTAAAGATCCTCCCTCGACTCCCTGCGAGGAAGCACTCCCGAGGCAAACTAATTCCAGTTAAGTAACAATTGTAGTTGTATAAGATCGAGGCACAACTCCAAGTCGTCTTGTAACCGTGGACATGGCTATCTGAATAGTTAATTTTCATCCCTGCAGGGGTGCACCACATGTCCCGTCACGCTCGATAACACTCTGGCCGGACATACTTTTCTGGGTCCTGCCCGGCCTCGGAATATTGACACGTCGCAGCCCCACCTAAGACTAATCAGAGAGGTCAGCCCGCCGGTCTAAATCCTAAGCGCAAAGGGTTCATGGGCCCAGTTCCCCTCCGCGCTCCTGCACGATGCGAGGGCGGCCGACGTTAGTCCTAGCATCCCTTAATCACAAGCGCAATGCATCTCGGGACCACTCGGGCGCGCGCCACTACGATTGCTGACATTTGAAAAGCTTCGGCTGATACCGCGACGCCGAGTACCCATAATTCTTCCCGCGTAGCTGGTTAGTGCAAAAAGGTCTCCGACCAACCCAGATCAAATACCCAAATCCATTAACATTTTAATTAGGCCATCAACACAGTCTCACGGGAATCCACCCGTCTTACAACTAATCACCAATGATCTCAGTAACATGGTCGAGTAACTGTGTGGTTGTAACATCGACGGGGGGGGGAATCCGAGGTATCACCCTCATTGGATTCCGAACGATGTACCCGTCAAGGTGGGCTTAGAGGAATCACCCTCGGGGGTCCCACACTTGCGGGGTTGCACGACAGGGGCGTCATCGGGAATGGTGAAAGAGGAATCACCCTCGATAACCACGACCGACTAGCTATACTACAGAGATATCATCAGGAGTACTTAGTGAGGTGTCACCCTCGGTACCCGATAGTATCTCTGTAGCGTCGTTCAACGAAGGGGGGTGTATGTGCTGTGTCGGGTCCGGCTCGTCGATCAGAGATCGAGATTTGAAAACAAGCGGGGCAATTGGACTACGGGGTCAGAGGGGATGACTACTCCACCTATACTAGGCATTTTAAAGGTACAGGACTGAAAGTAGCAGTTCATAAAAAAAACCCGAACGTCATAGGCACAAGTTTTAATTAAGATTAATTATTAATTAATCAGATTAATTTAGTGGGGGACCCAAGTGACATACTCTAATTATTCTAATTAATTAATTTAACTAATATATCTATTTATTTATTTAATAAAAACATTATTTTTATTTTTATTTTAACTATCGCGTGGGGCCTCCCTCTCATAGACCTTAGGCCAAAATACTCGATTTTATTACAGATACATAACCATGCAATTCTCGTATTCCTCCAAATATCTATATACGCAAATACATACATCGCATCTCATACATACATACATACATACGCATCTAATACATCATTTATTTTATTTTCTTTTAACTCAACAACACTCCCATCTCTCTCTCTGTTAACAGAGAGACACAGAACTCTCTGCTAACTCAACATAGGAGAACACCTTCTTCAAATCCTCCTACCGGTCACTACCGTCGACGGATCGGAGTCCCGTTTGCCGAAACGGAACCGGGACGGTGAGGGGAACGCGACGGTGGGAGGAGCCCGAGGAGGGGCTCACCAACGTTGATGAGACGGCCCGATGAAGCCGGATTTCTCGTGAGGTGGAGGTGACGGCGGTGATGGCGCGGTTCCGGTGGTGAAGGGGACGGTCGTTCCGGCGAGGAAGAGGTGTAGGGGAGGCCCGGTGGGGGAGGGGCTCGCCGGCGGGGTGAAGGGGCCGAGGGGGCCTGTCTCCCTGCCCGGTCCCTCCTGGACCGAGCGGGAGGAAGGGCCGGCGCGACGGGGGGAAGGCCCCTGGCCTGGGTCGGTCGACCAGGGAGGAACCCGGGAGGGCCTCGGTCGCCGGAGGGTGCTGGAGGTCCGGCCGACGGGGGGTTCCTCGGTGGGGAGAGGGGGCTCGCCGGCCGGGGTGGGGGCGAGGTGGAGAGGAGAGCTTAGGGTGGGAGAGGGAGTTCGTGGGCGGCGGGGGGGGGGTTCTGTCGTGGGGGAGAGGGGCTCGGGTGGCTGGATCGGGAGGAGGGAGAAGGCCGAGAGAGAGGGGGGCGTGGGGGTCTCTCGTGGGGAGAGGGTACGAGAGGTGGGGAGTCGGTGGGGGTGGCCCCCCCCCCCCCCCACGAGGGGTGAGGCTGGCGGCGTTGCCAGGGGAGGGAGGGAACGAGGCAGGGGAGGGTTGCCTCGCCCTAGGGTTTGAGGGGGGCGCGGGGTGGGCTGGCCAGTTGGGCCTCTTGGCCCAGCTCGGCCAGGGGTGGGGGTTTGTTTTGCTTTTCTCTTTTTTTTGTTTTTTTTTGTTTTTTTCTATTATTTCTTTTTTCTAATTTCTTTTTTTTCTTTTTAATTTCTTTTCTTTCTTTTGTCATTATTATTTTTAATACTTTCTTTCTTTAATAGTTAGTATGAATTTATAAATATAATTATCTTTTGTTTTCAATTTCTGAGTCCAGTTAGAAATTCAATGCGGGTCAACGACGGAAATTCTCAATGATGTGGCATCATTTGCGGGTGATCATTGTAGCTTAATTACAATATTTACTGTAGGAGGGGGCATGGTCGCGGGCACTATCGTGACATGCGGGCCTTGCTGTCATGCGCGCTCACTTCACGACGCATCGGCCGTTGGCCGAGGGCCCTGCCACGCCTTAGTTCCGATGGGACCGCTTCCTCAAATGTCTTTCCGGACGTTTCCGGGACGCCATGGGCTGGGCACGACAATCGTATGTAGCGCGGAGCAAGGCTTCGTTACGTTAGGTTGCCGCCCCGATCGAGTAAGGCAAGTCTGCAGTGCTCACTTCAAGGAATCAGTGCATTAGTTAATGGAACGGATATACAAACCGACTTATGGTCGATGCATGTTGATCAATTCTCATGCCAGCGCCTGTTTGGACGACGTGGTCACTGCATTCAACGCTGATGATGGTCGGGGACAGTTTTCGTGTTCTTGCCGGTAGGAAGGCCGAGGCGTCCACCACTCGAGGGAGCGTCGCAGCCGTGGCCTTCTTGTCCAGCGAGCCATCGATGACGTTGTCTATTCGTGGCCTTTTCGCTCTCGCTTAGGGACTAACATGGCTGATAAAGGAAAAGTAGGGAGGCAATGAAATGAATCAACTCTTTCTCTTTCATTAGATGATGTGATATATATACACATGAAAGCACACCATGAAGAGGTGTCTCTTCTTTTTTAAGGGTCAAAGCAAAATGTTTTATTACATGATGGCGGGACCTGTTCTAGGCGATTTGCCTAACTTGGATGAAGAGGTGTCTCTTCATGAAAGGGTGAAAGTTACAAGGGTAGATTTATCCCATAATTAACACATGTTAATCTATCCCTATTAATAAAGCACATAGTGCTTCTGTTGTCCGTTGTGAAAATTTTGCGAAGAAAACCCTATGGTCTTGGGTATTCAACCCGCACTCCAGAAGTCCCCCGCTGCTCCTCGAGCCTGGCTGCGCTGCCTTCTCGTCAACGACATCTTCTCCCGCGCGCCCCCGACCGCCGCCTCCTCCGCTTCCGCGCCGGCCTCCCCTTCTCCAGGGTCGTCGGCGTCCTCACCTCCAACGGCGCCACCGACGAGATCCTCGTCAACGACATCTTCTCCGACGCGCCCCCGACCGTCGCCTCCTCCGCTTCCGCGCCCGCCTCCCCTTCTCCAGGGTCGTCGGCGTCCTCACCTCCAACGGCGCCACCGAAGAGATCCTCGTCAACGACATCTTCTCCGGCGCGCCCCCGACCGCCTCCTCCTCCGCTTCCGCGCCCGCCTCCCCTTCTCCAGGGTCGTCGGCGTCCTCACCTCCGACGGCGCCCCGCGTCACCGCCGTCGATGGCGCCACCGGCGAGATCCTCGTCAACGACATCTTCTCCGGCGCGTAGGCCCACCTCCCCAAGCCCCCGCTGTGCCCGCCTCCCCTTCTCCAGAGTTGTCGGCGTCCTCACCTCCGACGGCGCCCGCGCCGCCGCCGTCGACGGCCCCACCGGCCCGCATCCCCAAGCCCCCGCTGGCCTACAACCTCCTCATCCTCAGCGGCGGCTACGTCTTCGCCCCGGCCACGGACCGCACGGAGACCCAGTACTGCAGCCTCTGGTACGCCCACTCGTTCATAGGATCTGGCCGGCCGCAATACTCCCATCGCCCCCAACGCACCGCGCCCGCCGCCTGATAGAAAACAGAAGTGGTGATCTCCGGTGGCCGGCATCCAGATGCCCGGCGACCGCGAGGCTGGCTGGCTGTAACGACCAAGATGCGGTCCTTTCCGATCACACAAAGGCTCCTATGGTCGTAAGGCTCTGATTACCAACTTGTAACGACCAAGATGCGGTCCTTTCCGATTTGGGGGTCGAGGCCCCCGAATAGGAAAGAAGCGCATCTAAGTGTTTTGCAAGCAAGTAAACATAGCACATAATAATAAATATAGTAGACAATCTGGGATTCAACTGTCTTCTTATTAAAGATACAGAGTACAACGCAGATACAAACAAGGTAGTTCCCGTATGGACTACAAAACAAGGGAAATGCTATGCTACCCGCTGCAGGCCCACGATCACGACCACGGCTCAGTCCTCTGGATAGTTCACGTAAAGGCGATCTGTCTCCTCGTCGTACTGCCACGCCAGCTGGGTGTCGTCGGGATCGTCTGACTCTGGGGTACCTGTACCTGCTGGAAGTTTCGGAGGAATCCGTGAGTCACGGGGACTCAGCAATCTAAGACCTTGGTGCCAGACCTAGTCATGTTAATGGGTAAGGAAGGGATGAAGTGTTTCCGGCTGCTGCATCCTATGATTGAATAAGTGGCTAGCTTACGCAAAGGGAAAAGTGACAGTGGTATAAGCTAACGATCGAGAACACTTGATCAGAAAGTGATCCTGAACACCTACCTACGTCATTCATAACCCCTCCGTGTTCCCGATCGAAGAGAGATCTCCGAAGGGACAGTCACGGTTACGCACTCAGTTGGCATGTTTATTAGTTTATGTTCAAGTTCTCTAATACCGGATGTTAACAAAATATTCCAAGTTGCCACATAACCGCGGGCACGGCTTTCCGAAAGATTAAACCCTGCAGGGGTGCTCCAACTAGTCCATCACAAACGAACACAGGCCGCAAAGGCATCCTCTATCACGACTCTCGTGATCTCGTCGGATTCCTTAGAGGAAAACCTCATCTCTGGGGAAAACCAAAGCTTCACCGGAATTCCTATACGCAAGATATACCGCTAAGGTAAGACAAGGCTAGCAGGACCTCCCGACGTGTCGACGACCCTGATAAGAGCCGCGTATCTCAGTCTCAGGACACGCCGGATGAGCACAGCGTACGGTGGCCTGATAGACATCTCCCGAGTTGCCCCAGGTTGGCCCCGCACACGACTCAAGTTTGGGCCAACGCTCATGAGGAGCACTGGCCCGGGGTGTTGATTAGATTCCTCGGGGTAGCTATTCCCTATGCAGTTTATTGTTAAGTGATTAGCAGATTAATACCAAAGTTGGGTCCTGCCGGACAAGCCTTAACGCTACGCGATTTATCAAGGGGGTCCCCATAACAACCCCGAACGTGTTAGGAGCGATCATTATGGAATCAAACACCGGTAACCGGTAACTAAGGCGGCAATAACGGAACAAGACACCCGGCAAAAGGCTAGGCCTCCCGTCATTTACCAAGTATATAGGTACATTAATTTAATAACAGAAATTAAGATAATGATATCAAGCTCATGACAACTCATGAATTATAACACCTGCAACTAACAATGCTAACGTTAGTAGCTGAGCAAGCCTACCTAGCCATGCAAATTTGCTAGGAAAGGGTAAGGTGTTTAGGCTCATGGCATATGAAGAGGCAATATATTTTCAGTGGTAGGCAGCGAGCAATATGACGTGGAATCGAAACTAACATAACAAGTCTAGATATGGGATCAAGGTCATGTCATCTTGCCTGTGATATCCTCAGCTTGGAAGGGTTCTGGATCATCCTGCACGTACTCTCCTGACTCCACGTATTCGGTCTCCGCTCCCGGTGCTACCCAATGCAAGAACAACAGCCAATGAACAGCAGCACCACAACATGCAACAATCACATGATGCATGAGATGAACGTTGAGCATGCATCCCTATTTCTAACACTAGCACAAGCAAGAATAACTACAACAAGTTCCTGGACAGAACTTTGCACTAAACTATTTGGATATGCATGGGAATGATATGAATAGATACATCTCGTGAAAACGGTGCAAAACCAAATAAAGAACTTTGCAAACGGAGCTACGGATCAACGGGAATCAACGAAACACGATATGAAGCCCTACGTGAAAGATTCATCACCACACACACAATTGGCACGAATCTGGTGTTCCCAGGTTTCCAAGACATATATTAACCCAACATGAATTAAATGGAGCAAGGTAGAACACCCCAACAACAATTAAGCACAAACTTTGAACAAAAAGTCAAAACTACGCAATCTGCCAGTTTCTGCATCTTAGCTGTTTGTGAGCAACATGCAACATAGCTACAGGTCTTCAAATATGACAAATAATATATGTGGCTGTTGCCAACCAAGAACACTACCATCTCCAGCAAGAATCATAGCAAAAGGAATTAAACTCTAGAAGATACAAGGCCACAAACTTTCCCAAAACCATCAGTTCTCAGGGACTTAGTGAAAATTCCTGCACCTGAGTTTCTGTTTCTGTTCTGAAGCTTTTTGAAAGCAATCAAAACACAATCTACTGGACTCCAAATGACTTTAAAATTGACAGGAAGCTTCACAACCATACCAGGTTCAAAACTCTAGCACTGAACTAAGTCCAGTTCTCAACAGAATGACCAGCACAACCTTATCTACAGGGGTAGAAAATGTTCTCAGCATTCCAGACTTAGTGAAATTTTCAGAGTTCAAAAATCTGGAATTTTCCCAGCCACATGCCCACTTTGTCTAGGCATAGTTTTCACACACATGTTCCCAAGAGGTGTTTGACACCACTATGGTATTAAGCACAAACCCCTACTACTAACACACAAAATCCATGCCCTTGGGCTCCTTCTATACCATGGGAACAAGGCCCAAACTTTCAACAAAGTGCAAATGCAATCCATAAGGCATGCTCCTAAATGACAAGTACATAGGAGAGTTTCATGTGCACAATGAAAAAGTGACATGGGGGTTTGAACCCCACGTTTGTGTCATGCACATCAACAACTCCAACACCACAATTCCTCTCAAGCACTAGCATCAAGCTCACACATAAGAAATCTTTATCTAACAAGAGAGTATACACACCCCCCACATATGGGCATGTGATGGTGCACACTCTCACAAGCACCACTAGGATCTTCCTAGTATTCATGTCACCAACAATATGCAAACTACCACAACAATCCACACCCTCACATGCTAACATAAATAGTTATCTAGTGCTACTCCTCACCTCAAGACATGTGATGAGGGGGAGGCACCCTCACCCCTCTATATCAAAGCAAGCTAATAAAACTACAATATCCCTTAGACCACACCAAGGTTCACAAGCTAGGGCTTTGCAAGAATAGCTAGGGCAACTAATCACCTCCAAACACTACACCCATATTTAACAAGGCATCTAGCATCATGCCCTAATCAAGGTTGGCTCCTCATCACCAAGGTACAACCACTATAAGCATCACCGGCTAGCAAAACTATTTAACACCCCTAGCATGTAAAACATTCTCACAACTAAATATATACCACTATTCTAGCAGGAACAGGAGCAATCACCACTGCGTAGGAGTTTTTAAAATAAAAAAAAACAACAGGGAACAAAACTGATAAGACACAAGTGTAGGAGTTAGGAAAACAGGAAATAAGTAGGCAGGAAAAAGAAAAGAATGCAAAAAAATAAAAATAAAAAAGAAACGGGGCTGCTGGGATTCGAACCCAGTCCCCTGGTGTCCAGCACCACACACCCACGCCACGGCGCTACGGTGCTACCTGTTGACAGGGGAAGGGAGATATGCAAGGTAAGCTGCCTGCACTGCCATGACCCGAAATAATCAAGGAGAACAAACAAAAAGGCACCGAGGGGGGGACTCGATCCCTAGACCTCTCAACAGGCGCATGCATGCGACCGAGAGACACTACCATCAGGCTACGAACCGGAGTCTGACTAACACTAGAAGGTAAAACAGAAGAACACGCCTCTCACGAGAAGCATCCCGCCGGCGGCCAGACCGGAGGACGCTGGCGGCGCCACTCCCGGCCACCATCGGCGGGGAAAACCAATGGCGGGGCCCGCGGGACTCTCGGGGGACTCATTTTTGCCCTGAGCGCGGGTAAAGGGCTCCGCTTGGCTTGCCGGAGCTGCAACTGCCGGAACCCTGCCCGCCTGGGAGCACGCGGCAGAGAACCTGACGGGCCTCCCTGCCGGCGCTGCCGAACTGCGCTACCAACGACGAGAGGGCCCTCTGGGCACGGCGCTGCTGCCGAGAGGGGGGGAGGAAGCCCTCTCCTACTTCCGCTAGACTACCTGCGAGCTGAACCTACAGGAACCACTAGCGCTGCCGACCTGGAGTTCCAACGGACAGAGCCCTCTGTCAGAGAAGGGGGCGCACGCCCTGCCGACGCGGCGGATCCTCGCGCTGGGAGGAGGAGCTGCCGCTGCTACTGCTAACCCTACCACTCGCAGCAAGGCGACACCACTTCACCTCTTACCCTGCACCCGCTATCTAGACGACACACAGCAGCAGAGAAGGAACGAAGCTTCTACTGCAGAACATGACCGAACCGCGGAGGAGGAGGCAAGGGCGGAGAACCTCACCTTGGGGAGAAGAGGGGCGTCGAACGGGGAGGAGGAGCGCCGGAGAGGAAGAAGACGTGCCGACGAAGTCGTTCCGCCGGAGACCGAAGAAGAGGACGGACGCAGCTCGCCCGGTTCGTCCCGTTGACGAGGACGAGCTCGACGGGGGGGGGGGGCGCTCCTCGGGGGCCTAGCACCGGGAATGGGTCGCGGGGACTCACCCCGAGCCCCCGGACATGGCGCCCAGTGCCGGAGATGACGGATCGGCGGGTTGACGGAGGAGGCGCTGCACCCTCTCTCTCTCTGCTTTCTCTCAGAAACTTACCAGAGAAGAACGAGGGCAGGAGGGAAACTGGCGGCGCTGGGGAGGAAAGGAGAGGGAACCCTAGGGCGGAGGAGGAGGTCTCGGGCTCCTTTTAACGCCTCGGGAGGCGAGCTCGAGCCGCTGGATCAAGAAGAGAGCGATCGGGAGGTTGAGCGCGCGTCGTACAGGAGGTGACGTCGGGAGGAAGAAGGAGCGCTCGCCAGTGGGCTCTATCGCCAGGGGTGGAGTCTAACTGGGCCAGCACGGGAGAAGGCTTAACGGGCCAGGGAAAGAATCAGATGCACAGGAAATTTAACCAAATAGAACAACAGAGAAAAGAATGCTTCCAGGGAAGAAAAAATATTACCCAAGAAAATTACTGGGTTAAAAACTAAAAGGAAAATCCTGCTAGACATAAGAAATAATAGCCCAATAGGGAAAAATAGGAATGCAATATTTGGAGACGTTTGAAATAAATGCAAAACAGTAATTACTCTACTGTTTTGGTTTATTTGCACCTCTAGAAGTCAAAGATCAAATCAGCAAAATTGCCTCTCCTCATAAGCACATTTTTATCTAACCACTAGACATTTTTGAATCATCTTTGGGACGAAGGAATTTTGACAATAATGAAAATAGGAGGGAAAAGGAGTTTAAAAGGCAAGAGCTTTAAAAGACTAGCACACCCTCTTGCATCACACACACCATTATCACATGCATCACAAGGTAGTGCAAAAACACCACTTAATCCTGTCAAGATCACATGCACTCACAACATCACAACACTACTCCTATTAACTCAAATGCAACATGATCATGGCATGCAAACTTAAGTATGGCAAGGAATCATATGTAATTCATGCATGCAAGGGAAGTAAGCACTAGGGAACACACATGAATTCAAGGCACAAGAGATATCCTCAACATCTCTGACAAGGTGGCCCTACATGGAAGGTTACAAGAAGGGAAAGTTCTACACTTGGGGCATTACAAACTCTCCCACACTACAAAGAAGATCTCGACCCCGAGATCTAAGACTGAAAGAAATCGGGAAATTCGGAACGGAGGTGATCCTCGCGTTCCCACGTAGCCTCTTTATCGGAATGGTGTGACCACTGCACTTTGAGAAACTTGACAGACTTGTTACGGGTCTTGCGCTCAGTTGCCTCGAGAACCGCAACTGGATGCTCGCGATAAGAGAGGTCAGGCTAGAGATCGATATCATGAAGATGCATGGTGCGCTCGGGGTTCTTGAAACACCTCCGAAGCTGAGAAACATGGAACACATCATGGACATTTGCAAAGGTTGACGGAAGCTCGAGCTGGTACGCGAGGTCACCCCTCTTGCCAACCACTCTGAACGGACCAATGAAGCGAGGCGCAAGCTTGCCTTTGATGCCAAAACGCTGCATACCCTTCATAGGTGACACCTTGAGATAGACAAAATCATCAAGCTCATACGACATGTCACGGTGCTTGCTATCATAATAGCTCTTCTGACGGGACTGAGCTGCTCTGAGGTTGTCGCGAATGATCCGACACATCTCCTCAGCCTCTTCTATCATATCATTGCCAAGGATCTGGCGCTCGCCTGTCTGGGACCAGTTGAGCGGAGTACGGCACTTCCTGCCATAGAGAATCTCAAACGGAGCCTTACCAGAGCTAGCTTGATAACTGTTGTTATACGAGAACTCCGCGAAAGGCAGACAATCCTCCCACTTCATGCCAAACGAGATAACGCAGGCTCTCAGCATGTCCTCAAGAACTTGATTCACTCTCTCCACTTGACCACTAGTCTGAGGATGGAACGCTGTGCTGAAGCGGTCTTCGTGCCCATAGCAGACTGAAACGAGTCCCAGAACTTGGAAGTGAAGATACTCCCGCGATCTGATGAGATCATCATAGGAACACCGTGCAACGAGACAACCCTCGAGGTGTACAACTCTGCCAGCTGAGCTGCTGAAATGGACTCCTTGACTGGAAGGAAATGCGCCACTTTACTCAATTTGTCGATGACGACGAAGATAGCGTCATTGCCCTTCTTGGACTTCGGAAACCCTGTGACGAAGTCCATCTCAATGTGATCGAACTTCCACTCGGGAATCGGTAAAGGCTGCAAGAGGCCCGCTGGTCTTTGATGTTCTGCTTTCACCCTTCGACAAACATCACACTCATTAACGAATTGAGCAATTTCACGCTTCATACGGGTCCACCAGAACGACTGCTTCAAGTCATGGTACATCTTAGAACTTCCCGGATGAATAGAAAGCAGAGAATTATGAGCTTCTTCCATGACCACCTTCCTGAGATCACCTTTCGGGACGACAAGGCGGTCCTCGAAAAACAAAGTGTCCCTGGCATCCACAGTGACACACTTATACTTGGGAAGGCTCTTTCCCACACCAATCTTGACCTTCTTCACCATAGTATCAAGTAGCTGAGCTGCTCTGACCTGATCTTCCAAGGTAGGAGAGATCTGAAGGTTCGCAAGAAAACCCTGAGGAACCAGCTGAAGATTGAGCTTCCTGAAAGACTCAGAAAGACCCGGCTGGAGAGGTTGCAGAATCAGACTGTTGCAATATGCTTTCCTGCTCAATGCATCTGCCACAACATTTGCCTTGCCTGGTGTATACTCAACACTCGGATTAAAATCCTGGAGCATTTCCACCCAACGTGTTTGCCGAAGATTCAAGTTAGGCTGAGTGAAGATATACTTGAGGCTCTTGTGATCGGTGAACACTTCAACCTTACGTTCCAACAAGAGATGTCTCCAAGTCATCAAGGCATGCACCACAGCTGCTAGCTCGAGATCGTGCATAGGATAGTTCTTCTCCGCAGGCTTCAGCTGCCTGGAGGTATAAGCAACCACCTTCCTATCTTGCATCAAGACAGCACCAAAACCCTGAAGAGAAGCATCGCAAAAGACCTGGTACGGCTTGGAATCATCCGGAGGAGCCAATACCGGAGTGGAGGTAAGCTTCTCATTGAGTGTATCAAAAGCCAGTTGACACTCTGGAGATCACACATACTTGACACCTTTCTGAAGAAGACTAGAGAGCGGCTTGGCGATTTTGGAGAAGTTCTCAACGAATCTTCTGCAATATCCGGCAAGACCGAGAAAGCTTCGAAGCTGCTTCACATTCTGCGGAGGTTCCCATTCAACAATGGCCTGAACCTTGGACAGGTCAACCTTAATGCCCTCGGCAGAGATAATATGCCCAAGATACACCACTTCTTTCAGCCAGAACTCGCACTTGGAAAACTTGGCATACAGCTTGTATTCTCTCAGTTTATCAAGCACCAACCTGAGATGTTTCTCATGTTCTTCCTCATCCTCAGAAAAAACCAGAATGTCATCGAGATAAAGCAAGACAAACTCATTCTTGAATGGCGAGAAAATATAGTTCATCAATCGGCAAAAAGTTGGAGGAGCATTAGCCAGACCAAAAGACATGACCGTATACTCATAAGAGCCAAAACTGGTCCTAAAAGCCGTCTTTGGAGTGTCTTCCTCACGAATGCGAATCTGATGATAGCCCATCCTGAGATCAAGCTTGGAGAATACTTTAGCACCTTTCAACTGCTCGAACAACTCATTTATGTTCGGAAGCGGATATTTGTTCTTGATTGTCTTCTTATTCAATGGGCGGTAATCGACACACAGTCGTTCCGTACCATCCTTCTTCTTGACAAACAGAACACCACATCCCCACGGAGACGAGCTTGGTCTGATCAAACCCAAACGCTCCTGCTCATCGAGTTGTCTCTTGAGTTCCTTCAACTCCTCTGGACCCAGCTTGTACGGCCGCTTGCACACTGGCTCTGTGCCTGGCTCAAGCTCAATGACGAACTCCACTTCACGGTGCGGAGGCATCCCTGGCAGCTCCTCAGGAAACACGTCCTGATATTCGCAGACTACTGGAACCTGCTCAATGGGATTGATCTCACCCTTTTCATTCAAGGAGAACAAGCGGACTGTGTCATCGCGCGCCGCGAATATAATCACATCACCGAAGAGTGGGTGAGCTTCACTTCTTTAGCTGCGCAATCAATTGATGCCTTATTCATGGCCAACCAGTCCATACCAAGGATCAAATCAATGTGGGACTTGCCCAAGACAATAGGAGACGCCAGAAAAGCATAATTGTCCATCTTGATAGAAACCTCCGGAACCCGACAATTGGAATTCATCAATCTACCAGGAGACACTATGGACACGATTCCGTCACATCGAAATCATATAGATTTCGCAAACACCCGCGTGATCCTAAAAAAAATTTTGAGCGGGAAAAGGAGTAGAGTTAAAGATTTCCTAAGACGGAAGCCTCACCAGAGCAAAGAAGAGGAGAAAAATGAAACCTACTCTCCGATATAACTAAGACTCAAAACATTTACTAGACTCGACTCGGCCAAATACGATCACACAAAGGCTCCTATGGTCGTAAGGCTCTGATTACCAACTTGTAACGACCAAGATGCGGTCCTTTCCGATTTGGGGGTCGAGGCCCCCGAATAGGAAAGAAGCGCATCTAAGTGTTTTGCAAGCAAGTAAACATAGCACATAATAATAAATATAGTAGACAATCTGGGATTCAACTGTCTTCTTATTAAAGATACAGAGTACAACGCAGATACAAACAAGGTAGTTCCCGTATGGACTACAAAACAAGGGAAATGCTATGCTACCCGCCGCAGGCCCACGATCACGACCACGGCTCAGTCCTCTGGATAGTTCACGTAAAGGCGATCTGTCTCCTCGTCGTACTGCCACGCCAGCTGGGTGCCGTCGGGATCGTCTGACTCTGGGGTACCTGTACCTGCTGGAAGTTTCGGAGGAATCCGTGAGTCACGGGGACTCAGCAATCTAAGACCTTGGTGCCAGACCTAGTCATGTTAATGGGTAAGGAAGGGATGAAGTGTTTCCGGCTGCTGCATCCTATGATTGAATAAGTGGCTAGCTTACGCAAAGGGAAAAGTGACAGTGGTATAAGCTAACGATCGAGAACACTTGATCAGAAAGTGATCCTGAACACCTACCTACGTCATTCATAACCCCTCCGTGTTCCCGATCGAAGAGAGATCTCCGAAGGGACAGTCACGGTTACGCACTCAGTTGGCATGTTTATTAGTTTATGTTCAAGTTCTCTAATACCGGATGTTAACAAAATATTCCAAGTTGCCACATAACCGCGGGCACGGCTTTCCGAAAGATTAAACCCTGCAGGGGTGCTCCAACTAGTCCATCACAAACGAACACAGGCTGCAAAGGCATCCTCTATCACGACTCTCGTGATCTCGTCGGATTCCTTAGAGGAAAACCTCATCTCTGGGGAAAACCAAAGCTTCACCGGAATTCCTATACGCAAGATATACCGCTAAGGTAAGACAAGGCTAGCAGGACCTCCCGACGTGTCGACGACCCTGATAAGAGCCGCGTATCTCAGTCTCAGGACACGCCGGATGAGCACAGCGTACGGTGGCCTGATAGACATCTCCCGAGTTGCCCCAGGTTGGCCCCGCACACGACTCAAGTTTGGGCCAACGCTCATGAGGAGCACTGGCCCGGGGTGTTGATTAGATTCCTCGGGGTAGCTATTCCCTATGCAGTTTATTGTTAAGTGATTAGCAGATTAATACCAAAGTTGGGTCCTGCCGGACAAGCCTTAACGCTACGCGATTTATCAAGGGGGTCCCCATAACAACCCCAAACGTGTTAGGAGCGATCATTATGGAATCAAACACCGGTAACCGGTAACTAAGGCGGCAATAACGGAACAAGACACCCGGCAAAAGGCTAGGCCTCCCGTCATTTACCAAGTATATAGGTACATTAATTTAATAACAGAAATTAAGATAATGATATCAAGCTCATGACAACTCATGAATTATAACACCTGCAACTAACAATGCTAACGTTAGTAGCTGAGCAAGCCTACCTAGCCATGCAAATTTGCTAGGAAAGGGTAAGGTGTTTAGGCTCATGGCATATGAAGAGGCAATATATTTTCAGTGGTAGGCAGCGAGCAATATGACGTGGAATCAAAACTAACATAACAAGTCTAGATATGGGATCAAGGTCATGTCATCTTGCCTGTGATATCCTCAGCTTGGAAGGGTTCTGGATCATCCTGCACGTACTCTCCTGACTCCACGTATTCGGTCTCCGCTCCCGGTGCTACCCAATGCAAGAACAACAGCCAATGAACAGCAGCACCACAACATGCAACAATCACATGCTGCATGAGATGAACGTTGAGCATGCATCCCTATTTCTAACACTAGCACAAGCAAGAATAACTACAACAAGTTCCTGGACAGAACTTTGCACTAAACTATTTGGATATGCATGGGAATGATATGAATAGATACATCTCGTGAAAACGGTGCAAAACCAAATAAAGAACTTTGCAAACGGAGCTACGGATCAACGGGAATCAACGAAACACGATATGAAGCCCTACGTGAAAGATTCATCACCACACACACAATTGGCACGAATCTGGTGTTCCCAGGTTGCCAAGACATATATTAACCCAACATGAATGAAATGGAGCAAGGTAGAACACCCCAACAACAATTAAGCACAAACTTTGAACAAAAAGTCAAAACTACGCAATCTGCCAGTTTCTGCATCTTAGCTGTTTGTGAGCAACATGCAACATAGCTACAGGTCTTCAAATATGACAAATACTATATGTGGCTGTTGCCAACCAAGAACACTACCATCTCCAGAAAGAATCACAGCAAAAGGAATTAAACTCTAGAAGATACAAGGCCACAAACTTTCCCAAAACCATCAGTTCTCAGGGACTTGGTGAAAATTCCTGCACCTGAGTTTCTGTTTCTGTTCTGAAGCTTTTTGACAGCAATCAAAACACAATTTACTGGACTCCAAATGACTTGAAAATTGACAGGAAGCTTCACAACCATACCAGGTTCAAAACTCTAGCACTGAACTAAGTCCAGTTCTCAACAGAATGACCAGCACAACCTTATCTACAGGGGTAGAAAATGTTCTCAGCATTCCAGACTTAGTGAAATTTTCAGAGTTCAAAAATCTGGAATTTTCCCAGCCACATGCCCACTTTGTCTAGGCATAGTTTTCACACACATGTTCCCAAGAGGTGTTTGACACCACTATGGTATTAAGCACAAACCCCTACTACTAACACACAAAATCCATGCCCTTGGGCTCCTTCTATACCATGGGAACAAGGCCCAAACTTTCAACAAAGTGCAAATGCAATCCATAAGGCATGCTCCTAAATGACAAGTACATAGGAGAGTTTCATGTGCACAATGACAAAGTGACATGGGGGTTTGAACCCCACGTTTGTGTCATGCACATCAACAACTCCAACACCACAATTCCTCTCAAGCACTAGCATCAAGCTCACACATAAGAAATCTTTATCTAACAAGAGAGTATACACACCCCCCACATATGGGCATGTGATGGTGCACACTCTCACAAGCACCACTAGGATCTTCCTAGTATTCATGTCACCAACAATATGCAAACTACCACAACAATCCACACCCTCACATGCTAACATAAATAGCTATCTAGTGCTACTCCTCACCTCAAGACATGTGATGAGGGGGAGGCACCCTCACCCCACTATATCAAAGCAAGCTAATAAAACTACAATATCCCTTAGACCACACCAAGGTTCACAAGCTAGGGCTTTGCAAGAATAGCTAGGGCAAGTAATCACCTCCAAACACTACACCCATATTTAACAAGGCATCTAGCATCATGCCCTAATAAAGGTTGGCTCCTCATCACCAAGGTACAACCACTATAAGCATCACCGGCTAGCAAAACTATTTAACACCCCTAGCATGTAAAACATTCTCACAACTAAATCTATACCACTATTCTAGCAGGAACAGGAGCAATCACCACTGCGTAGGAGTTTTTAAAATAAAAAAAACAACAGGGAACAAAACTGATAAGACACAAGTGTAGGAGTTAGGAAAACAGGAAATAAGTAGGCAGGAAAAAGAAAATAATGCAAAAAAATAAAAATAAAAAAGAAACGGGGCTGCTGGGATTCGAACCCAGTCCCCTGGTGTCCAGCACCACACACCCACGCCACGGCGCTACGGTGCTACCTGTTGACAGGGGAAGGGAGATATGCAAGGTAAGTTGCCTGCACTGCCATGACCCGAAATAATCAAGGAGAACAAACAAAAAGGCGCCGAGGGGGGGACTCGATCCCTAGACCTCTCAACAGGCGCATGCATGCGACCGAGAGACACTACCATCAGGCTACGAACCGGAGTCTGACTAACACTAGAAGGTAAAACAGAAGAACACGCCTCTCACGAGAAGCATCCCGCCGGCGGCCAGACCGGAGGACGCTGGCGGCGCCACTCCCGGCCACCATCGGCGGGGAAAACCAATGGCGGGGCCCGCGGGACTCTCGGGGGACTCATTTTTGCCCTGAGCGCGGGTAAAGGGCTCCGCTTGGCTTGCCGGAGCTGCAACTGCCGGAACCCTGCCCGCCTGGGAGCACGCGGCAGAGAACCTGACGGGCCTCCCTGCCGGCGCTGCCGAACTGCGCTACCAACGACGAGAGGGCCCTCCGGGCACGGCGCTGCTGCCGAGAGGGGGGGAGGAAGCCCTCTCCTACTTCCGCTAGACTACCTGCGAGCTGAACCTACAGGAACCACTAGCGCTGCCGACCTGGAGTTCCAACGGACAGAGCCCTCTGTCAGAGAAGGGGGCGCACGCCCTGCCGACGCGGCGGATCCTCGCGCTGGGAGGAGGAGCTGCCGCTGCTACTGCTAACCCTACCACTCGCAGCAAGGCGACACCACTTCACCTCTTACCCTGCACCCGCTATCTAGACGACACACAGCAGCAGAGAAGGAACGAAGCTTCTACTGCAGAACATGACCGAACCGCGGAGGAGGAGGCAAGGGCGGAGAACCTCACCTTGGGGAGAAGAGGGGCGTCGAACGGGGAGGAGGAGCGCCGGAGAGGAAGAAGACGTGCCGACGAAGTCGTTCCGCCGGAGACCGAAGAAGAGGACGGACGCAGCTCGCCCGGTTCGTCCCGTTGACGAGGACGAGCTCGACGGGGGGGGGGGGGGCGCTCCTCGGGGGCCTAGCACCGGGAATGGGTCGCGGGGACTCACCCCGAGCCCCCGGACATGGCGCCCAGTGCCGGAGACGACGGATCGGCGGGTTGACGGAGGAGGCGCTGCACCCTCTCTCTCTCTGCTTTCTCTCAGAAACTTACCAGAGAAGAACGAGGGCAGGAGGGAAACTGGCGGCGCTGGGGAGGAAAGGAGAGGGAACCCTAGGGCGGAGGAGGAGGTCTCGGGCTCCTTTTAACGCCTCGGGAGGCGAGCTCGAGCCGCTGGATCAAGAAGAGAGCGATCGGGAGGTTGAGCGCGCGTCGTACAGGAGGTGACGTCGGGAGGAAGAAGGAGCGCTCGCCAGTGGGCTCTATCGCCAGGGGTGGAGTCTAACTGGGCCAGCACGGGAGAAGGCTTAACGGGCCAGGGAAAGAATCAGATGCACAGGAAGTTTAACCAAATAGAACAACAGAGAAAAGAATGCTTCCAGGGAAGAAAAAATATTACCCAAGAAAATTACTGGGTTAAAAACTAAAAGGAAAATCCTGCTAGACATAAGAAATAATAGCCCAATAGGGAAAAATAGGAATGCAATATTTGGAGACGTTTGAAATAAATGCAAAACAGTAATTACTCTACTGTTTTGGTTTATTTGCACCTCTAGAAGTCAAAGATCAAATCAGCAAAATTGCCTCTCCTCATAAGCACATTTTTATCTAACCACTAGACATTTTTGAATCATCTTTGGGACGAAGGAATTTTGACAAAAATGAAAATAGGAGGGAAAAGGAGTTTAAAAGGCAAGAGCTTTAAAAGACTAGCACACCCTCTTGCATCACACACACCATTATCACATGCATCACAAGGTAGTGCAAAAACACCACTTAATCCTGGCAAGATCACATGCACTCACAACATCACAACACTACTCCTATTAACTCAAATGCAACATGATCATGGCATGCAAACATAAGTATGGCAAGGAATCATATGTAATTCATGCATGCAAGGGAAGTAAGCACTAGGGAACACACATGAATTCAAGGCACAAGAGATATCCTCAAGATCTCTGACAAGGTGGCCCTACATGGAAGGTTACAAGAAGGGAAAGTTCTACACTTGGGGCATTACACTGGCATCCACATCCCCGGTGACTGTGAGGTGGTTGGCGCAACGTGAGCCACGAGACGAGGAAGCACTCAGGATGAGGGGCACATGATCGGTCAGACCTGGTGGGGACACCATGGCGCACAGGTGGTGGAGGTTATGGCTTGTGGGTGTCCAAATGGGTCGAAGGCGAGGCAGGTGACGGTCGGAGGCAAAGCTGCTGGCCTGATCCGGAGCACTCGACGGGCAGGCGGCCAGATCGTGCGACGACAGAGGAGCTGAGGAGCTCCAAGGCACCATCTATGTTGTTCTCAATTCATCACCAACAGGAGAGGGGAGGATCATGCATCGATTATAGAAAAATTCGGGATGAGCACGTACTTCGTGTTGATTGTTCTTTAGTTTAACAAATATTCATGCCTATCACATCTTACTTCCTCTGTTTCTAAATATATATTTTTAGAGATTTTAATATGTACTAGATACGAAACAATATGCATGAGTCTACGTTCTAAAATACATCTATATTCATCCATACATAGTCCATATTCAAATCTTTAGAAACACTTACATTTAAAAACGAAGTGAGTGATAATTAAAAGTTAGTGAAATATTAAAAATAAATTCTTAAGGAGAAGATATTTAGGGCTCATGGGTATTTTCTGAATATCATGATACTCAAGTTTGAATGTCATCGACGTCTTAGTGAGATTGTGACTAGAGAGAGAGGGATGAAGAGTAGAGAGAGTGCGACAACAGTGCATCTTGCTCGTGTCCTGTTTCGCCCTACACGGCAACTGTAAGGAGGAAGCACTCCCTTCCGTTGTATCATCTATCCCACGGCTCTGTGTATCCTAATCCTGATCACCATCGAGACCTGTTGAACATGTTGGCATCAAGGATGTGCTTACACTACTTGGGGCAACGAGTCGGTAAAAGAATGCCAACCACTGTAAACTCTTTGGCAATGAAAGGAGTGGATTTTATTAGCAGAAAAGAAGATTACAAATTTTTGGAATACAACATGATCTTTATAAAAGCGGATATTTATGAGTCTTGTAATGGAAAATCATATTATTTCAATAAACTCTTGAATACCACATGATTCAGATTCATTTTATACCCGTTGCATCGCACGGAAATTTTTGCTAGTTAATTCTAACCATGTTTCTTCCCAAAAAAAAAATTCTGACACGGATGATTTTAAACGTTTTCCAAAACAAAATGGTAGCATACGAGGAAATCATAGCCGATCTTGCGGATCCATCCCCTCGGCCTGAGGTAATACCCTCCCCGCTCCCCCGCCGCCATCCCCTGCGACAGCCTCCGTACCCAACCTGCCGTCTACCGCCGGCCACCCACCACTCTCCTCCGACGACACCCCCTGTGACAACCCCGACCTCCGCCCTGCCGTCCCCCTCCGGGCACCACCTCTGCTACCTGGGTTATTATGCCTGGCTGCGTGCAGGGGGGAATAATCTCGCGGGAGACGGAGGCGAGAGCAGAGTTTATTTTCTTGTGCAATCGGGGAAGAGAGGAGGCCGATTTCGGATTGTGCGGCGAGGGCAGCTCGAAAGGAGCGATTTTTGTTCTGAGTATGTATGTTGACAAGTTGTAATCCGGATCCTCCTCCCTCTCTTCTGAATAAATCTCCTCCCTTCTGGACGAGACCCGGCCGAGTCGGACGAGGAGGGGCCGCCTATGTCGATCTAATAAATTGGCGTCCCCGATTTGTTTTTTGCCGGCGATTAGTCTGCTTTGCTGCGGCGGTCTAAATAAACAGAGGAGAGGGGATTAATTTTGTCGTCGCAGATCCAATAAGTTAGATATATCTTAAGGCCATTTGTTGATCCAATCAGCCATGAAGAACAAAAACCGTGGTCACAGACGCAGTGTAAGTGCTGCTTCTTTTGTGCCTGATGTTCGTCCTTCCCTTCGATTCATCCTCATGGCTAGGCTGCTCATTTGTTGTTTTTTCTAACTGTTAAATGCAATGCAGAAATCAGCTCGCAACGAAGCCGCTGCTGGCAACAAGAATGGTCGTCGCAGGCGGAATGTAAGTGTGCCTGGTGTTTGTCCTTCACGTAAGGTTCATCCTCAAAAGGGTTATAATCTGTTGTTCTAACTATAAATGCAATGCAGAAATCAGCTCGCAACGGAGCAACTGCTGATGATGGAGACAGGCTTAGCAAGCTCCCCAATGACCTTCTACTCAATATTCTGGAGAGGGTGGACACACTCGATGCTATAAGGACCTGCATCCTCTCCAAGCAAATGCTGAATCTCCCCACCATGCTCTCGCAGTTCTTCTTGAGTGCTGGTTCCATTCCAGGTCACCATGATAAGGCTCGTGTTTTCAGCTGCAGTGAAGTTTTCCGAACCAACAATGCTGTGGCTCGTGTAACGGATAACATTTTGTGCACAAGGAATCCGAAGATCGCCATTACTAAACTCAAAATCAGATTCATCTTGATGCCACATGACTCTCTCACCATTGCCAAATCTGTTGCCCGCGCCATGGCAACCCAGAAGGTTGGCGCAGCTGAGTTTGAGATAAGAACGGAGAAGGCTTATGAGGACTGCTCTCCTGCCGATCTCCTCCAATTTGCAAAGCAGTTAAATAATTTTGTTGGTGCATGTTGGGATACATTTGCTGGCCTCACACGCCTGTGGCTGTGCAATATGAGGTTCGGTGAACTGGACATCCCCAACATCCTCAGCACTTGCAAACTCTTGGAGTCTTTGCATTTAACCAATTGCGACTCAGGGACCGATTCTGTGCTGCAAGTAAAACATGCTCAACTCGTTGAGCTCCAGGTTGACTATGGGGAATTTGATAGAATTGAGCTGACATGTCTACCAAAACTCCAACGGGTGATCTATAATTATTGGTGCACTTATGAAGATCCTCTGTATTTTGGTTTTGTACCACAGCTTTCAAAGCTAAACCTCACTAAAACTGGCATCCGTTCGGAGAAGATTCTTGAGTTAAGTCAGCTCCTTGCTAATGTTCCTTCCCTAAGCGATCTGCATCTGGATTTTGAAAGTGAAAAGGTACTCATTAGTCATATGAATCATATCTGTCCATTGTCACTATATATGATGGTTATATGTAACAATACTAAAATTTTGAATTGTTGTTTCTGTTCCAGATCTGGGTTATACCAGAATGCCCGAAACTGCTCACGCCTGTGCTTAGCAAACTACAGCATGTGAATCTAGAGAATCTTCCTGAAGGTTGTGATTTAGCTTGGACAATGTTTTTTCTTGAAGCCGCACCCTTCCTCAAAGAGCTGTGCATCACAGTATGGGATCATTGGTGCATAATGGCGACAGACCCAGAATTTCGGAAGAAATATGGTTTCTGCCAAAAGGCAGATGTGAATTGGAAGCCACATGTCCCTGATTTCAAGCACAAGAATCTGGTTAAGCTCACTATCAATGGCTTCCAACCCGACGACGGCTTTATGGAATATATCAGGAATATCTTGGAACATGCGGTTAATATAACAGAGATATCTCTGTATGACAGGAAGGTTTGTGGAAGTTGTGGTGAATTGGCTCCCGAGATCAAGGACAAGGTTTGTCCATCAAGATATCCACAGACAGACGAGGAGAGGAAGCAGATAACCGAGGGGTTGGGTTTGGCTTCGCGTGCCATGGTTCACTTCCGTTCCTAATTTTTTTCGAGAAAACGCAGAAGATTTTTGCCTTTCATTTTATTGAAAAGGAAGGAGTTTGAGTTAAAATGAACTCCACAATTTGTACAAAAATAGTTTTATCTACTACAGGTATGCCACAGCAATTCCATCAAAACATTCCAACAACTATGTGTGCTGCTATAACAAGAGAAGACCAAGCGCCTGGTTAGTTAATACTCCCTCTGTAAACTAATATAAGAGCATTTAGATTACTAAAATAGTGTTTTAAATTTTCTTATATTAGTTTAGGTAGGGAGTATTATTTACAGTTTCATGACAGTTATCACACAGTTCTGGAAACAAACTAGCAACCCGTCCGAAACAAGAACTGCAAGCAATAATGCAATAAGAAAGGTTCAAGAGAAGAACAGCTAAGCCACAGCAATTCCAGCGGAACATTCCAAAGTTAACATGGACACGACAATATGTGCTGCTATAATAAGGAGACCTAGCACCTGGTTATCCATTATCTCATGCAGCACTGCAGCGTTCATAATATAATTACACTGCCAAAATTAAAAATCTGTATCTAATATCCCATTGGAATTTTCGTCAAAGGACCACATACGTTTTCGTATTAACAGAAAGGACCATCCTGCTCATCGTATTGACAGAAAGTACCAGCTACAGGGCCTGCCGCCACAGCCCACGGCGGCAGCCTGGGCATAACAGGGAATCGAGGGAGGCTGGGGGCTTGTAACGGGATGGCGATGCCTCGTGGGGCCTGCCGCCACACCGACAGGTCCTGTTGCTGTTGCGCGCGTCTCCACCATGTTCTTCCTTCAGTCATTTACTCCAAAAAAACCGCATGCATTTCTACCTGCTTGTCACGCTCTTTCAATGTATGGTACTAGGCTAGCATTACAAACACTACACGACATACAATCGGAAAACTCAAACTGTGTCCACGAGCTAAACTATTGGACAAAATCACTGTTCTGACCCACCAGACGAAAAGAATGCACAGAATGAACTTGATCTGAAAGTATTTCACGATCTGACCCTTTTAGAAACGCCATAACCCATGGCGTTGCCGCTTCACGTAAAAACGCCAGTCTACCTTGACATTTCTTGTCCACATTCAGACGCCAGTCTACCGTCGCGTTGCAGTCAACTTAGAAACGCCAGTGGTGGTGGCGTTGCTATCCACGCAGCAAACGCCATAGACAAGGGTGTTTCAGCATTCTCGTTGGCCCTGTTTGGATCCTAGGGTTAGAGTTAGAGTGAGTTAGATTTGAGCCATCTAACCCTCAAAGATCCAAACATGTGGGTTAGAGTTGGTTAGATGCATCTAACCCATCCAAAAACTCTAACCCATCCAAGGCCCTGTTTGGATATTCTAACTCGGTTAGAGGTTAGAGTTAGATTCTAACTCTGGACTAACCCTGAACTAACTCTAACCAAGGAGGTGTTTGGATGGAAGGGTTAGATTGCCAATAAATGCACTTTTTTCAATCATTTGGCTCCTTTATCTAGGATTTTGTGTGATGGAGGGAGAGAGAAAAGTAACTTTTTCTGGGCCCCACCTAACTCTAACCCAAAAAAGCACCTCTTGGGTGGGTTAGATTTTTTGGGTGGGTTAGATGCATCTAACCAACTCTAATCCACCCTGTTTGGATTTTTGAGGTTAGATGAGTTCAATCTAACCAACTCTAACTCTAACCCTAGGATCCAAACAGGACCCAAGAGGTGCTTTTTTGGGTTAGAGTAGGTGGGGTCCATGAAAAGAGAGAGGTCCAAAGTAGCCAAATGATTGAAAAAAGAGTATTTATTGTCCATCTAACCCTTCCATCCAAACACCTTTAGAGTTAGAGTTAGTTCAGGTTAGTTTAAGGGTTATAATCTAACTCTAACTCTAACCAGGTTAGAGTATGCAAACAGGGCCGTTGACAGGTTACTGTTGGTGGCACTCGATATGTTGCTCGTGGGTGGGGCAATAATAATGTGATGGATGACCGTTCACTAGCGACTTGTTTGTTTACATTTTATTACAACCTGCTGCTGCACACGTAATGATTAGCATGCACACTGAGATTTGCTACAGTGGCGCCACTGTCTAGCTCTAGCGCAATTAATCACCAGAAGTGCTGGCTCCAGCCCCCAACGGCCCTGTTTGGATACTCTAACCTGGTTAGAGTTAGAGTTAGATTCTAACCCTTAAACTAACCTAAACTAACTATGGCCTTGTTTGGATCCTAGGGTTAGAGTTAGATTGGGTTAGAGTTGAGCTATAACCCTCAAAAATCCAAACAGGTAGGGTTAGAGTTGGTTAGATGCATCTAACCCACCTAAAAACTCTAACCCACCCAAGAGGTGCTTTTTTGGGTTAGACTTAGGTGGGGACCAAAAAAGAAAGAAAAAAAATTCACATCCAACCGCACAAGATCCCTCCCACTAACCCCGCTCTCGTCGCTCCCTCCCTCCTCACCGTCCCGTCTGCCCCGTCCCAGCAGCGCCCCGCCCCGCCGCGCCCCGCCAGCCGGCCGCCGCGCCGCGCCCTGCCCCGCCAGCCGGCTGCAGCACCGCCCCGCCCCGCCCCCGCCGGCTGCACCCCGCCCCGCCCGCCGGCCGTCGCGCCCCGCCCCGCCCCGCCGGCTGCAGCACCTCGCCCCGACGGCCGGCCGCCGCGCCCCGACGGCTGCAGCACCCCGCCCCGCCCCGCCCGCCGGCCGCCGCGCCGCGCCCCGCCCCGTCCCGCCGGCTGCAGCACCGCCGCGCCGCGCCCCGCCCCGCCTCACCCCGCCCCGCCGGCTGCAGCACCGCCCCGCCCCGCCCCAGCCGCCGTCTGCAGCACCCCACCCCACGCCGTTCCGCCACAACCACACAACGACCGGCCACACCAAATCCGACACTGAACATGGACAAAAGTAGCCAAATGATTGGGAAAGAGCATTTATTGCCAATCTAACCCTCTCATCCAAACACCTCTTGGGTTAAAGTTAGTTCAGGGTTAGTTGAGGGTTAGAATCTAACTCTAACCTCTAACCCGGTTAGAGTATCCAAACAGGGCCTATAACTCTAGAGGTATTTGGATGGGAGGGTTAGATGGACAATAAATGCTCTTTCTCAATCATTTGGCTACTTTAGACATCTCTCTTTCCTTCAACCCCACCTACTCTAACCCAAAAAACCACCTCTTGAATGGGTTAGAGTTTTTGAGTGGGTTAGATGCATCTAACCAACTCTAACCCACCTGTTTGGATCGTTGAGGGTTAGATGGCTCAAATCTAACCCACTCCAACTCTAACTCTAGGATCCAAACAGAGCCAATAGCTCGACTGCCCGCATGGTGTGGAGCGTAGACTGGAGCTACAACGGACATGATTCTACAACGTAAAATGGACGTGTCGCAGATGCTGGCTCCAGCCCTTAACAGCTCGACTGCCAGAACGCGTCGCATCAGCATCGTCTGGCCCAGCCTCCGTCGACGACGCGAGCTGTAACAATGCTGAAACGCCACTGTCCATGGCGTTTGGCGCGTGGGTAGCAACGCCAACATCACTGGCGCTTTTACGTGGACTGCAACGTGACCGTGGACTAGCGTCTGAATATGGATCAGAAACGCTACGTTAGACTGACGTTTCTAAATGCGGCAGCAACGCCATGGATTGTGGCGTTTCTAAAAGGGTCAGATCGTGAAATACTTTCAGATCTAGTTCATTTTGTGCATTACTTTTGTCTGGTAGGTCAGAAAGTGATTTTATCCTAAACTATTCATGGAAGGTGACCTACAAAACAGGTTCCTCGCTAGTAGAAAGTGCTAAGGAAGTTGCTAAACGATTGTTTCTGTTTCTCTCTCTCAAGTCAGCTACAATAGTCACGGCATGCATTGGTTCTTCTCTGTTGACAGCAGCGAATAGTGGCTGCCGCCACATCCTTTGGCGGCAGGTGTCACGTAGCCCACTCTGTTCCGTTGCGGTGCCTGATTCTGGTTATGTGCAGGCTGCCGCCGTGGGTTGTGGCGGTAGGCCCTGCCGTCTCCGACTGAGGCGGCAGGTCCCACGTGTCGCCTGCCAAACCTGTCGCCACCGTGTAGCTAGTCTTTTTTGTCAATACGGTGAGCAGGTGGACTTGTCTGTCAATACGAAAACCTATGTGGTCCTATCTGACAAAAAATCATCCCATCGTATGTAATGTCAGATTATACAGCAACTACCACTCATTGTAAACTACTGTACCCCTTCTCATGCACATCTATGGATTAACCATGCAATGCAAACAAACAGGAACAAGCTAATCGGGAACATAAAGTCATATCAACTTATGTCCGATATCATCTGACAGCAAAAAAGGGTAACTCTGCTTTCCATCTTCCACATTCTTGTTCCGCTAGATAGGGTTTCGGGCCTAAATAAGAGTACATCGGGATTTCAGTACACAAAAACAAACCACCACCATATACGGGGAAGTTGCTCTCCTTCCAACGCAATTACCGGACTAAAAATGCACAATCCCGAAGATAATTGGAGTATAGTTGTCAACCCTAATCAGAACGCAGTTGAAAGTAAGAAACACAAATTCACTACGAATCTAAGGATCGTTGTCAATCTGAGATCTGACCACAATAACAGATAAGCACAATTCAAATCCACGATAACAGATAAGCACGATATAGTAAACATTGTCAGGTCCGAAGACTCTGGACGAGAACAGACAATGTAGGTGGTGCCAAATTTTATACTTTTTTGGTCCAACAGAGAATAAACACAGGACTAGAACAGGCAGTGCAGTTAAACTCATATTTTTTAATGAAGGGGGCATCCTTTTATGGAATGAAGCAAAGTAGTTCAAGTTAAACTCATATCACCATATATCGAACTGGACAACTACACAAATTTGCATAATTAAAACTGGAGTTTGATATATCATCTGGCAGCAAAACAAGGTAACCCTGCTTGCCATCTTCCACCTTCTATCAAATAATGAATAAGAATAACTACCATCCAGAAGACAAGCTTCTTCCACCAGATAGGGTTCCGGGCCTAAACAATGGATCGAGATTCCGGTCAACAAAAAAACATACCACCACCATATGCGGTTCCTCTCCTTCCCGAGGCATTTTCCGGCCTAAAAACACACAATCCCAAAGATAATTGGAGTATCGTTGTCAACCCTAGACCGAAACGCGGTTGAAAGTAGGAAACACAAATTCACTATGAATCCAAGGAATGAAATCCGACTGAATGAACTCGCTACGGATCACGAATCACGAACAAACTCGCTAGAAATCTAATCAAGGGAGATGGGATCGGCGAATCACGAATCGAATCGAACTATACATCATGGAGAATTTTCACGACTACAAGATGGTGAATAACCATTTTGTGGTTGAACAAGCTCATGAGATACGATGCGTTGTGAAGGAACCGGAACTCCTCAAGTGTGATCTACCCGACAAATTCGTGGATGGGTGCATGATTGCAAAGTTGGCCCCTTCATGGAGAAACTTCACCACCTCTCTAAAACATAAGAGACAGGAGATATCGATTGAAAATGTGATTGCATCTCTTGATGTTAAAGAGAAAGCTCGGGCTAAATACACAACTAATAAAGGAGGTGAGGTTCAGACTACCGCCAAGATGGTACAGCGAGGTACCCACAGAATAAGAACAAAGTAAAGAACAAGCTTGTTTTCAACAAGCCTACGAAGACTACTACCTTCAAGAAGAAGAAGTTCAACAAGGTTAAGCTGGAGTGCTACGCATGCGGGAAGCCCAGTCACATTTCAAAGGAATGCCCAGAACATGCAGACCGCAGAGGGAAAACAGGCTCCAAGACTGTCAACATGGTGACCGCCAGCAATACTGATGGGTATGGTAATTTACCTATTGTGCTTTCAGTACTTCAATCATCTTCATGGTGTATTGATTCAAGTGCTAACGTTCATGTGTGTGCTGATGTCTCTTTGTTTACTCCTTATTAGGTCACAAGGGATTCTTCCGTCCTAATGAGGAATGGGTGCATGCTTCTGTTCATGGCATTGGCACATTGGATCTGAAGTTTACCTTGGGAAAGATCGTGCAACTAAGGAACGTGCATCATGCCCCTACTATGAATAAGAATCTAGTCAGCGGCTCCCTTCTATGTCGAGATCGGTTTAAGGTAGTTTTAGAGTCGAATAAATTAATCGTGTCGAGATTTGGATAACTTATAGGCCAAGGCTTTGAGTGCGGAGGCTTGTTCTACTTTTCCCTTTCAGATTTTTGCAATAAGTCAGTAAACCAAATTTGTGCTAGTATTAATGTTGATACAAGTGTTTGTCACTCTCGTTTATGTCTTATTAATTTTTGTTTAATGTCTCGGCTATCTAGTATGAGTTTAATTCCTAATTTCACTAATGCCAAATGTTCTAAGTGCCATAGTTGTGTGCAATCGAAGCAACCTCGAAAGCCTCACACGGCTGCCGAGGAGAGAAACTTGGCACCTCTACAACTCATACATTCTGATCCATGTGAGATGAATTGTGTGTTGACAAAAAGTGGAAAGAGATATGTCATGAGATTGATTGATTATGCAACTAGATTTTGCTATGTTTATTTGTTGCAAACTAAAGATGAAGTTCTAGATTACTTTAAGATCTATAAAGCTGAAGTTGAAAATCAACTGGAGACAAAGATCAAGCATCTTAGGTCGGGTCATGGTGGAGAGTATTTTTTCAAAGTATTTGATGAATTTTGTGAGGAACATGGTATTATTCATGAGAGCATACCTCCCTATTTGCCCCAATCAACATGGTTGCCGAGAGCAAAAAACGCACGTTGAATGACTTAGTGAATGCCATGTTAGACACTGTTGGGTTATTGAAGGCATGGGGGGGGGGCTTTGTTGACTTCATATCATGTCTTGAATAGAGTTCCTAACAAGAATAAAGAGAAAACCCCTTATGAAGAGTGGGTCGGGAGAAAACCATCACTTTCTTATTTGCGCACTTGGGGATGTTTGGCAAAGGTCAATATTCCTATTCCTAAGAAACACACACTTGGACCAAAGACAGTGGTGTGTCTTTCTGGGTTATACTCAGCGGAGCATTGCTTATAGATTTTTAGTAGTTAAATCTGAGGTTCCTCATATGCATGTAGATACTATCATGGAATCTCATGATGCAACATATTTTGAGAATATATTTCCTATGAAAGATATGCATAGTATTGCTAGATTTTCTTTTGAGATAAATTTTGAATCTAGTACATTTGATGATTGTATTGAACAATCACCCAAGGAAGTCCATGAGAAGGATAACGATGAAGCTCATGTGAGCAGAAAAAGACAAAGGGTTGCAAAATCCTTTGGTGATGATTTCATTGTATACCTTGTGGACGACGCTCCCAAGTCTATTGTAGAGGCATATGCATCTCCGGGTGTAGATGATTGTAAAGAAGCGATTCATAATGAAATGGACTCAATTCGTTTTAATGGAACTTGGGAGCTAACTCAACGACCTTATGGTTGTAAACAATTGGGTTGTAAGTGGGTGTTCAAAAGAAGTTAAGGCCTGATGGTACTATTGATAAGTACAAGGTACGACTTGTGGCCAAGGGCTACACTAAGAAAGAAGGCGAAGATTACTTTGACACGTATTCACCTTTTACTAGAATAACCACCATTCGGGTGCTACTTTCCCTAGTTACCTCTTATGGTCTATGTTGGGTAACGTAGTATTAATTCAAAAAAATTCATGTGTCATACCAAGATATAACTAGGAGAAACCAGCAACGAAGATCGCAAAGCGAAAGCGTTGCTATGAAAACGGTTGATGGAGTCATACTCGCGGTGATCCGATCCAAACACCGAACGTTCGGTGTCTCCGCGTTCAACACACCTACAGCCCGGGGACGTCTCCTCCTTCTTAATCCAGCAAGGAGGGAGGATAAGTTGAGGGAGAACTCCGGCACCACAATGGTGTGGTAGCGATGGAGTTTGTGGCTCTCTGGCGGGGCTTCGCCAAGCACCGCGGAGGAGGAGAGGTGGAGAGGTAGGGCTGTACCGAGGGAGAGAGAGACGTGTGTGTGCAACCCTCATACCTCCACTATTTATAGGAGGGAGGGAGAGGGGTGCGGCCACACCTAGGGAAACCCTAGGTGGCGTGGCAGCCCTAGGAGGAGGAGGGCGACGCCCTAGGGGGTGGCTTGCCGCCCAAGGCAGCCCCCACGCCCTAGGGTTTGTCCCCTATGCGCCTTGGGCCTCCTCCATTGCTCGCACCAGCCCACCAGGGGTTGGTTACCTTCCCCTTTCAGCCCATGTAGCGCTCCGGGACAGGTGGACCCTCCCGGTGGACCTCCGGTACCCTTTCGGTGGTCCCAGTACAATACCGATAAACCTCGAAACTTTTCCGGCGACCGAAACTCGACTTCACATATATAAATCTTTACCTCTGGACCATTCCGGAACTCCTCGTGACGTCCGGGATCTCATCCGGGACTCCGAACAACCTTAGGTAACCACATATTCAATTCCCATAACAACTCTAGCGTCACCGAACCTTAAGTATGTAGACTCTACGGGTTCGGGAACCATGTAGACATGACCGAGGCATCTCTCCAGCCAATAACCAACAACGGGATCTGGATACCCATGTTGGCTCCCACATGTTCCACGATGATCTCATCGGATGAACCACGATGTCGAGGATTCACTCAATCCCGTATGCAATTCCCTTTGTCTACCGGTATGATACTTGCCCGAGATTCAATCGTCGGTATCCCTATACCTTGTTCAATCTCGTTACCGGCAAGTCTCTTTACTCGTTTCGTAACACTTCATCCCGTGGCTAACTCCTTAGTCACATTGAAATCATTATGATGATGCATCACCAAGTGGGCCTAGAGATACCTCTCAGTCACACGGAGGGACAAATCCCAGTCTCGATTCGTACCAACCCAACAGACACTTTCGGAGATACCTGTAGTGCACATTTATAATCACCCAGTTACGTTGTGACGTTTGATACACCCATAGTACTCCTACGGTATCCGGGAGTTGCACAATCTCATGGTTTAAGGAAATGATACTTGACATTATAAAAGCTCTAGCAAACGAACTATACGATCTTGTGCTATGCTTAGGATTGGGTCTTGTCCATCACATCATTCTCCTAATGATGTGATCCCTTTATCAATGACATCCAATGTCCATGATCAGGAAACGATGACCATCTATTGATCAACGAGCTAGCCAACTAGAGGCTCACTAGGGACATGTTGTGGTCTATGTATTCACACATGTATTACGGTTTCCGGTTAATACAATTATAGCATGAACAATAAACAATTATCATGAACAAGGAAATATAATAATAACCACTTTATTATTGCCTCTAGGGCATATTTCCAAAAGTCTGATCATTCATCAAATGGATTTGAAGACAACTTTCCTAAATGGAGAGTTGGAAGAGGAAATTTATATGGATCATTCTCATGGGTTTGTGGTAAAAGGTGAAGAGAGAAAGGCGTGCAAGTTAAATATTTGTATAGTCCTAAACAAGCACCTAAGCAATGGCATGATAAGTTTGAAATAACTCCGACTTGTGCGAGATTTGTCATTAACAAGGCTGACAGGTGTGTTTACTATCTCTATGGTGGGGGCAATAGTGTCATATTATGTTTGTATGTGGATGACATATTGATCTTTGGTACAAATGTTGTTGCAATCAATGAGGTCAAGTCATTTCTATCAAAGAGTTTTGAGATGAAAGATCTGGGAGAAGCCGATGTGATCCTAAACATCAAACTTATTAAGGATGAGAGTGGGATTACTCTAACACAATCTCACTATGTTGAGAAGGTCTTGAGCAGTTTCGGCTTTATGGATAGCAAGCCTTCTCCAACACCTTATGATCCCAGTGTGACACTTTGAAAGAACAATAAAGAAACAAGAGATCAATTAAGATACTCTCAGATTGTCGTTTCTCTCATGTACTTATCTAGCACCATAAGACTAGACATCTCTTTTACTATGAGAAAACTGTTGGGTAACGTAGCATAAATTCAAAATTTTCCTACGCATATTCAGATCTTCCTATGGAGAGACCAGCAACGAGAGAGGGGTAAGAGCATATTCATACCTTTGAAGATCGCTAAGCTGAAGCGTTGCTAGAACGCGGTTGATGGAGTCGTACTCGTGGCGATTCCGATCTAGTGCCGAACAACGGCACCTCCGCGTTCAACACACGTGCAAACCGGTGACGTCTCCCGCACCTTGATCCAGCAAGGAGGAGGGAGAGGTTGGGGAAGAAGTCCAGCAACACGACGGCGTGGTGTCGGTGGAGAGACGAGGTCTCCCGGCAGGGCTTCGCCAAGTGCCGGCAGAGAGGAGGAGGGAGAGGAGCAGGGCTGCGCCGAGAGAGAGATGAAAACCGTGTATCAAACAGCCCCGAACCCTCATCTATATATAGGGGGAGAGGGAGGGGGCGCAGCTCTTAGGGTTCCCACCCCCAAGGGGTGCGGCAGCCCCAGATGGGAGAGGGGGTGGCGGCCAGGGCAGGGAGGAGGGGTGGCGCACCCCTCTGGTGGGCCTTAGGCCCACCTATGCTAGGGTTCCCCCCTTCCCCCTTTTCTCTGGTGCGCATGGGCTGGGTGGGGGGCGCACCAGCCCACCTAGGGGCTGGTTCCCTTCCCCACTTAGCCCATCTAGCCTCCCGGGGTCGTTGCCCCCTTCGGTGGTCCCGGTGGTCCCGGTACGTTACCGGTGACGCCCGAAACACTTCCGGTGTCCAAAACCATCCGTCCTATATATCCATCTTTACCTACGGACCATTCCGGAGCTCCTCGTGACGTCCGGGATCTCATCCGGGACTCCGAACAACTTTCAGTAACCTCGTACAACAATTCCCTATAACCCTAGCGTCATCGAACCTTAAGTGTGTAGACCCTACGGGTTCGGGAGACAGGCAGACATGACCGAGACACCTCTCTGGCCAATAACCATCAGCGGGGTCTGGATACCCATGGTGGCTCCCACTAGCTCCACGATGATCTCATCGGATGAACCATGATGTCAAGGATTCAATCAATCCCGTATACAATTCCCTTTGTCTATCGGTATAGAACTTGCCCGAGATTCGATCGTCGGTATACCTATACCTTGTTCAATCTCGTTACCGGTAAGTCTCTTGACTCGTTCCGTAGCACGTCATCGTGTGACTAACTCCTTAGTCACATTGAGCTCATGATGATGTTCTACCGAGTGGGCCCAGAGATACCTCTCCGTCACACGGAGTGACAAATCCCGATCTCGATTCGTACCAACCCAACAGACACTTTTGGAGGTACCCGTAGTGCACCTTTATAGTCACCCAGTTACGTTGTGACGTTTGATACACCCAAAGCACTCCTACGGTATCCGGGAGTTGCACAATCTCATGCTCGAAGGAAAAGATACTTGACATTAGAAAAGCATTAGCATACGAACAATACGATCTAGTGCTAGGCTTAGGATTGGGTCTTGTCCATCACATCATTCTCCCAATGATGTGATCCCGTTATCAATGACATCTAATGCCCATGATCAGGAAACCATGATCATCTATTGACTAACGAGCTAGCTAACTAGAGGCTTGCTAGGGACACATTGTGATCTATTCATTCACACATGTATTACTGTTTCCTGTTAATACAATTATAGCATGAACAATAGACGATTGTCATGAACAAGGAAATATGATAATAACCATTTTATTATTGCCTCTAGGGCATATTTCCAATAGTCTCCCACTTGCACTAGAGTCAATAATCTAGTTACATTGTGATGTATCGAACACCCATAGCATTATGGTGTTGATCATGTTTTGCTCGTGGAAGAGGTTTAGTCAACGGGTCTGCAATATTCAGATCCGTGTGTACTTTACAAATATCTATCACTCCACTCTGGACATGGTCCTGGATGGAGTTGTAGCGGCGCTTGATGTGCTTCGTCTTTCGATGAAACCTGGGCTCCTTGGCTATGGCAATGGCTCCAGTGTTATCACAGAAGAGTGTCATTGGACCCGACGCGCTTGGAACCACTCCAAGGTCGGTGATGAGCTCCTTCATCCAAATTCCTTCATGAGCCGCTTCTGAAGCAGCTATGTACTCCGCTTCACATGTAGATGCTGCCACGACTTCTTGCTTGCTGCTGCACCAGCTCACTGCCCCACCATTCAACACATATACGTATCCGGTCTGTGACTTAGAGTCATCCGGATCTGTGTCGAAGCTAGCGTCGACGTAACCCTTTACGACAAGCTCTTCGTCACCTCCATAAACGAGAAACATTTCCTTAGTCCTTTTCAGGTACTTAAGGATATTCTTGACCGCTGTCCATTGTTCTGTACCGGGATCACTTTGGTACCTCCCTACCAAACTTATGGCAAGGTTTATATCAGGTCTGGTACACAGCATGGCATACATTAGAGAGCCCACGGCTGAAGCGTAGGGGACAGAACTCATCTTCTCTCTATCTGCTGCCGTGGTCGGCGACTGAGTCTTACTCAATCTCATACCTTGCAAAACTGGCAAGAACCCTTTCTTCGAGTTTTCCATATTGAACTTCTTCAATATCTTGTCAAGGTATGTACTTTGCGAAAGACCTATGAGGCATCTCGATCTATCTCTATAGATCTTGATGCCTAATATGTATGCAGCTTCTCCAAGGTCCTTCATTGAAAAACTCTTGTTCAAATAGGCCTTTATGCTCTCCAACATCTCTATATTATTCCCCATCAATAATATGTCATCTACATATAATACGAGGAAAGCTACAGAGCTCCCACTCACTTTCTTGTACAGACAGGCTTCTCCGTAAACCTGTATGAACCCAAACGCTTTAATTACCTCATTAAAGCGAATGTTCCAACTCCGAGATGCTTGCACCGGCCCATAGATGGAGCGCTGGAGCTTGCACACTTTGTTAGCACCCTTAGGGTCGACAAAACCTTCTAGTTGCATCACATACAACTCTTCCTTAAGGTTCCCGTTAAGGAACGCTGTTTTGACGTCCATTTGCCAAATTTCATAATCATAAAAGGCGGCAATTGCTAACATGATTCAGACTGATACTTCGCTTCGGGAGAGAAAGTCTCTTCGTAGTCAACTCCTTGAATTTGTCGAAAACCCTTTGCGACAAGTCGAGCTTTGTAAACGGTTACATTACCGTTTGCATCAGTCTTCTTCTTGAAGATCCATTTATTTTCTATGGCTCGCCGGTCATCGGGCAAGTCCACCAAAGTCCATACTTTGTTCTCATACATGGATCCTATCTCGGATTTCATGGCCTCAAGCCATTTGTTGGAATCCGGGCCCGCCATCGCTTCTTCATAGTTCGGAGGTTCACCGTTGTCTAACAACATGATTTCCATCACAGGGTTGCCGTACCACTCTGGTGCGGAGTGTACCCTTGTGGACCTTCGCGGTTCAGTAGTAACTTGATCCGAAGCTTCATGATCATCATCATTAACTTCCTCTTCAGTCGGTGTAGGCACCACAGGAACAACTTCTTGCGCTGCGCTACTTTCCTGTTCGAGAGGGGGTGTAATCACCTCATCAAGTTCTACCTTCCTCCCACTTACTTCTTTCGAGAGAAACTCTTTCTCTAGAAAGGATCCGTTCTTGGCAACAAAGGTTTTACATTCGGATCTAAGATAGAAGGTATACCCAATAGTTTCCTTAGGGTATCCTATGAATACGCATTTCTCCGCTTTGGGTTCGAGCTTTTCTGGTTGAAGTTTCTTCACATAAGCATCGCAGCCCCAAACTTTAAGAAACGACAACTTAGGTTTCTTGCCAAACCATAGTTCATATGGTGTCGTCTCAACGGATTTAGACGGTGCCCTATTTAAAGTGAATGCTGCAGTTTCTAATGCGTATCCCCAAAATGATAGTGGTAAGTCAGTGAGAGACATCATAGATCGTACCATATCTAATAAAGTGCGATTACGACGTTCAGACACTCCGTTGCGCTGCGGTGTGCCAGGCGGTGTCAGTTGTGAAACGATTCCACACTTCCTTAGGTGTTTGCCAAACTCGTGACTCAAATATTCTCCTCCACGATCAGATCGTAGACATTTGATTTTTCTGTCACGTTGATTCTCAACCTCACTCTGAAATTCCTTGAACTTTTCAAACGTCTCAGATTTGTGCTTCATCAAGTAGATATACCCATACCTACTCAAATCATCGGTGAGAGTGAGAACATAACGATAACCACCGCGAGCTTCAACGTTCATTGGACCACACACATCAGTATGTATTATTTCCAATAAGTCGGCTGCTCTCTCCATTATTCCTGAGAATGGAGTCTTAGTCATCTTGCCCATGAGGCACGGTTCGCATGTGTCAAATGATTCAAAGTCAAGAGACTCTAATAGTCCATCAGTATGGAGCTTCTTCATGCGCTTAACGCCGATATGACCAAGGCGGCAGTGCCACAAGTATGTGGGACTATCATCATCAACTTTGCATCTTTTGGTACTCACACTATGAATATGTGTATCATCACGATCGAGATTCATCAAGAATAAACCATTCACCAGCGGAGCATGACCATAAAACATATCACTCATATAAATAGAACAACCATTATTCTCTGACTTAAATGAGTAGCCGTCTCGCATTAAGCAAGACCCTGATACAATGTTCATGCTTAAAGCTGGTACTAAATAACAATTATTAAGGTTTAAAACTAATCTCGACGGTAGATGTAGAGGTAGCGTGCCGACGGCGATCACATCGACCTTTGAACCATTCCCGACGCGCATCGTCACTTCGTCCTTGGCCAGTCTCCGCTTATTCTGCAGTTCCTGCTTTGAGTTGCAAATGTGAGCAACAGCACCGGTATCAAATACCCAGGAGCTACTACGAGCGCTGGTAAGGTACACATCAATAACATGTATATCACATATACCTTTAACGTTGCCGGCCTTCTTGTCCGCTAAGTATTTGGGGCAGTTCCGCTTCCAGTGACCCTTTCCCTTGCAATCGAAGCACTCAGTCTCAAGCTTGGGTCCGTTCTTTTTCTTCTTCCCGGCATCTGGCTTACCGGGCGCGGCAACAGCTTTGCCGTCTTTCTTGAAGTTCTTCTTACCCTTGCCCTTCTTGAAACTAGTGGTCTTGTTGACCATCAACACTTGATGCTCTTTCTTGATTTCTACTTCTGCAGACTTAAGCATCGAGTACAACTCGGGAATGGTCTTCTCCATCCCTTGCATGTTGTAGTTAAGCACAAAGCCTTTGTAGCTTGGTGGGAGAGACTGGAGGATTCTGTCAATGATAGCATCATCCGGAAGTTCGACTCCAAGTGAAGTCAGACGACCGTGTAACCCGGACATTTTGAGTATGTGCTCACTGACAGAACTGTTCTCCTCCATCTTACAGCTGAAGAACTTGTCGGAGACTTCATATCTCTCGACACGGGCATGAGCTTGAAAAACTAGCTTCAGCTCCTGGAACATCTCATATGACCCGTGTTGCTCAAAACGCCTTTGGAGCCCCGTTTCTAAACTGTATAACATGCCACACCTGACCAGAGAGTAGTCATCACTCCGCGCTTGCCAGACGTTCAGAATGTCCTGGGCTGCTGCGGGAGCGGGAGGGTCACCTAGCGGCGCATTAAGGACATAAGCCTTTTTAGCTGATTCAAGGATGAGCTTCAGGTTGCGAACCCAGTCCGCATAGTTGCTACCATCATCTTTCAGCTTGTTTTTCTCTAGGAATGCGTTGAAGTTGAGGTTGACGTTGGACATCTACAATATTTATAAAGACAACTTTTAGACTAAGTTCATGACAATTAAGTTCATTTAATCAAATTAAGTATGAACTCTCACTTAAATCGACATCTCTCTAGTCATCTAAGTGTTACATGATCCATGTTGACTAACCCGTGTCCGATCATCACGTGAGACGGACTAGTCACCATGGTGAGCAACTTCATGTTGATCGTATTCAACCATACGACTCATGTTCGACCTTTCGGTCTCTTGTATTCGAGGTCATGTCTGTACATGCTAAGCTCGTCGAGTCAACCTAGGTGTTTCGCGTGTGTAAATCTGGCTTACACCCGTTGTATGCGAACGTTAGAATCTATCACACCCGATCATCACGTGGTGCTTCGAGACAACGAACCTTCGCAACGGTGCACACTTAGGGGAATACGTTCTCGAAATTTTAAGAGGGATCATCTTATTATGCTACCGTCGTTTTAAGCAATAAGATGTAAAACATGATAAACATCACAATGCAATCATATAGTGACATGATATGGCCATTATCATCTTTGCTCTTTTGATCTCCATCTTCAGGCATCGCATGATCATCATCGTCACCGGCGTGACACCATGATCTCCACCATCGTGTCTCCGTGAAGTCGTCACGCCAACTACTACTATCACTACTACTATGGCTAACCGTTAGCAATGAAGTAAAAGTAGTAAGCACATGGTGTTGCATCTCATACAATAAATTAAGACAACTCCTATGGCTCCTGCCGGTTGTCATACTCATCGACATGCAAGTCGTGAAACCTATTACAATAACATGATCATCTCATACATCATACATGCAACATCACAACTTTGGCCATATCACATCACATGTCAAAACCCTGCAAAAACAAGTTAGACGTCGTCTAATTGTTGTTGCAAGTTTTACGTGGCTGATTTGGGTTTCTAGCAAGAACGCCTTCTTACCTACGTGATAGCCACAACGATGATATTCCAAAGCTATTTACCCTTCATAAGGACCCTTTTCATAAAATCCAATCCGACTAGAGTAGGAGAGACAGACACCCGCTAGCCACCTTTATGCACGATGTGCATGTCTGTCGGTGGAACCAGTCTCACGTAAGCGTACGTGTAAGGTCGGTCCGGGCCGCTTCATCCCACAATACCGCCGAAAAGAATAAGACTAGTAACGGCAAGAAAATTGACAAACCCTCGCCCACAACTTTTGTGTTCTACTCGTGCATAACATCTACGCATAGAAAACCTGGCTCGGATGCCACTGTTGGGTAACGTAGCATAAATTCAAAATTTTCCTACGCATATTCAGATCTTCCTATGGAGAGACCAGCAACGAGAGAGGGGTAAGAGCATCTTCATACATTTGAAGATCGCTAAGCGGAAGCGTTGCTAGAACGCGGTTGATGGAGTCGTACTCGTGGCGATTCCGATCTAGTGCCGAACAACGGCACCTCCGCGTTCAACACACGTGCAGCCCGGTGACGTCTCCCGCACCTTGATCCAGCAAGGAGGAGGGAGACGTTGGGGAAGAAGTACAGAAACACGACGGCGTGGTGTCGGTGGAGAGACGAGGTCTCCCGGCAGGGCTTCGCCAAGCGCCGGCAGAGCGGAGGAGGGAGAGGAGCAGGGCTGCGCCGAGAGAGAGATGAAAACCGTGTGTCAAACAGCCCCGAACCCTCATCTATATATAGGGGGAGAGGGAGGGGGTGCAGCCCTTAGGGTTCCCACCCCCAAGGGGGTGCGGCAGCCCCAGATGGGAGAGGGGGCGGCGGCCAGGGCAGGGAGGAGGGGTGGCGCACCCCTCTGGTGGGCCTTAGGCCCACCTATGCTAGGGTTCCCCTTCCCCCTTTTCTCTGGTGCGCATGGGCTGGGTGGGGGCACACCAGCCCACCTAGGGGCTGGTTCCCTTCCCCACTTAGCCCATCTATCCTCCCGGGGTCGTTGCCCCCCTTCGGTGGTCCCTCGGGACCACCTCCGGTGGTCCCGGTGGTCCCGGTACGTTACCGGTGACGCCCGAAACACTTTCGGTGTCCAAAACCATCCGTCCTATATATCAATCTTTACCTCCGGACCATTCCGGAGCTCCTCGTGATGTTCGGGATCTCATCTGGGACTCCGAACAACTTTCGGTAACCTCGTACAACAATTCCCTATAACCCCTAGCGTCATCGAACCTGAAGTGTGTAGACCCTACGGGTTCGGGAGACAGGCAAACATGACCGAGACACCTCTCTGGCCAATAACCATCAGCGGGGTCTGGATACCCATGGTGGCTCCCACTAGCTCCACGATGATCTCATTGGATGAAGCACGATGTCAAGGATTCAATCAATCCCGTATACGATTCCCTTTGTCTATCGGTATAGAACTTGCCCGAGATTCGATCGTCGGTATACCTATACCTTGTTCAATCTCGTTACCGGTAAGTCTCTTGACTCGTTCCGTAGCACGTCATCGTGTGACTAACTCCTTAGTCACATTGAGCTCATGATGATGTTCTACCGAGTGGGCCCAGAGATACCTCTCCGTCACACGGAGTGACAAATCCCGATCTCGATTCGTACCAACCCAACAGACACTTTCGGAGGTACCCGTAGTGCACCTTTATAGTCACCCAGTTACGTTGTGACGTTTGATACACCCAAAGCACTCCTACGGTATCCGGGAGTTGCACAATCTCACGGTCGAAGGAAAAGATACTTGACATTAGAAAAGCATTAGTATACGAACAATACGATCTCGTGCTAGGCTTAGGATTGGGTCTTGTCCATCACATCATTCTCCCAATGATGTGATCCCGTTATCAATGATATCTAATGCCCATGATCAGGAAACCATGATCATCTATTGACTAACGAGCTAGCTAACTAGAGGCTTGCTAGGGACACATTGTGATCTATTCATTCACACATGTATTACTGTTTCCTGTTAATACAATTATAGCATTAACAATAGACGATTATCATGAACAAGGAAATATGATAATAACCATTTTATTATTGCCTCTAGGGCATATTTCCAACAAAAACTGAGTAGGTTCATATCCAACCCGGGTAATGATCATTGGCATGCACTTGATAGGGTCTTGCACTATCTAAGAGGTATTATGAGTTATTTAATTCATTATTTAAGGCATCCTGATGTGCTAGAAGGATATAGTGATCCAAACTGGAACTCTGATGTTGATGTACTCTATGCCACAATTGGGTATGTATTTACTCATGGAGGTGGTGCAGTGTCATCGAGGTCTTGCAAGCAAACCATATTGATGAGGTCAACTATGGAAGCAAAACTAACTACTTTTGACACAGCCACTGACCACTAACCACTATTGAGGCAGAATGGTTGCGTGAGCTCTTGATGGACTTGCCTATGGTTGAAAAACATGTACCGGCTATTCTTATGAATTGTGAAAACTAAACAGTTATTGCTAAAGTAAATAATTCTAAGGGTAATGCGAAGTCATCAAAACACGTGAAGAGACGTTTGAAATCTATCACGAAGTTGAGAAACTCTGAAGTAATAACTGTTACGTATATTCAAACATATAAAAACCTAGAAGATCCTTTTGCAAAGGGACTATCACGAAATGTGATAGATACTGCATCGAGGGAGATGTGTATGATACCCATAGATGTTACACCATAGTAGTAATCAAACCTTTGTGATCGGATACCCCGTGAATTAGGACCTGAGAAGAATAAGCTATTGGTTAACTGAGGAGAGTAAGAAATGACCGTCTCTAAGTGAAGATGCAAAACTCTTAAAGTTGCAAGGCTCACTACTGTAAGGCACGTTGGCAACATGTGTTAATGCGATTCTATTGGCTACTATAGCAAAGATGTTGTCCTACAAAGCAGTCTTGAAAGAATACACATATACGAGCTCTGATTGTAAACGTCGCACTCTATGAGACTTGGGTGATCTCTAGTAAGCTCACGAAGAGACGAGGGAGTATGACGTATATGCTCCAAACCTCAGGGTAGCCTACTCGTGGCCATGTACTGATTAAGACTTTATATGAAATCTATTCATACAAAACTAGTCATTCAAGGCATAGTCCATTGCCAAGTTGTGGGATGAATGTAATTTAAAGTTCTAAGCAGAAGTTCAACTTAGCAGTCTCTGCTGAAACACTAGTATATTAAACAAGTGATGAGAAAAAGGCAAATATTTAAATGGATATTTGAGATCTGGTGAGGGATTGTTAAAATAAATAAGCTTGGCCCATCTACAAATTCTGAGATCTCAAATGAACCCAAGAAAATGGCAAGTGGTGGTGCTAAAGTTTAGTCCCATACCACTAGTTGAGGAAGAGTTGGACCTCTTTATATAGTGAGTTCTCCCCATCACTCTACGGTGTGTTGAGAAGAGAAAGGGGAAGGCCACATGCGTGCTCGCTCGCCTCGTCTGGCCGAGGCGGGGCAGGGCGGCACGTACCTGCAACATACGCTTGAATGGTCTGTCAAAATCTGATATGTTGCCTTGCAGGGGCGCGGCTTCCTTTTGCCAGTTTATTTTTTATGTCTTGGTAGACAACCATATTTCTCTTTGGTTCTTGCTTAGACGAGGGACTCGGAGGCCCCCCGGTGAAGGTAATGCTAAAAAGATCCTTGCTCGAGCTGTTTTTGGTTGTATATTCTGATATTACTAGAGCGTCCTCATACGTCCATTTTGCATCATGCTTTCATGTTGATATTTATCGCTTTATGGGCTGTTATATTACCTTGTGGTACCATACTTATGCCTTTTCTCTCTTATTTTGCAAGGTTTATTTGAAGAGGGATAATACTGACAGCTGGAATTCTGGACTGGAAAAGGAGCAAGTCTGAGTCCTCAATTCTGCACAACTCTAAATGCCCTGAAAATCAACGTGGAATTTTTTGGGAATATATAAAAAATACTGGGCAAAAGAAGTACCAGAGGGGAGCTACCAGGGCCCCAGAAGCCTGGTAGCCGCCACCCCCCTAGTGGCGGCTACAGGGCTTGTGGGCTCCCTGGCGGCCCACTGGCCCCCTCTTTTGCTATATGAAGGGTTTCGTTCGAGAAAAAATAAAGGAGGAGCTTTTTCGTGGTTTCGTCGCCGCCACGAGGCGGAAGTTGAGCATATCCAATCTAGAGCTCCAGTAGGACGATCTTGCCGGGGAAACTTCCCTCCCGGAGGGGGAAATCGTCGCCATCGTCATCACCAACACTCCTCTCGTCGGAGGGGAGTCATCTCCATCAACATCTTCATCAGCACCATCTCCTCTCCAATCCCTAGTTCATCTCTTGTAACCAATCTCTGTCTCGCGACTCCGATTGGTACTTGTAAGGTTGCTAGTAGTGTTGATTACTCTTTGTAGTTGATGCTAGTTGGATTACCTAGTGGAAGAGTTTATGTTCAGATCCTTGATGCTATTCATTACACCTCTGATCATGATTATGCTTATGCTTTGTGAGTAGTTACTTTTGTTCCTGAGGACATGGGATAAGTCATGTTGATAATAGTCATGTGAATTTGGTATTCGTTCGGTATTTTGATATGTTGTATGTTGTCTTTTCCTCTAGTGGTGTTATGTGAACGTCGACTACATAAAACTTCACCATGTTTGGGCCTAGAGGAAGGCATTGGGGAATAGTAAGTAGATGATAGGTTGCTAGAGTGACAGAAGCTTAAACCCCAGTCTATGCGTTGCTTCGTAAGGGGCTGATTTGGATCCACTAGTTTAATGCTATGGTTAGACATTGTCTTAATTCTTATTTTGTAGTTGCGGATGCTTGCGAGAGGGGTTAATCATAAGTGGGATGCTTGTCCAAGTAAGGGCAGTACCCAAGCACCGGTCCATCCACATATCAAACTATCAAAGTAACGAACGCGAATCACTTGAACATGATGAAACTAGAATGACAAAAATTCCCGTGTGTCCTCGGGAGCGTTTTTCCTCCTATAAGACTTTGTTCAGGCTTGTCCCTTGCTACAAAAGGGATTGGGCCACTTGCTGCGCCGTTTCTACTACTTGTTACTTGTTACTTTTCGCTTGCTACGTTTCACCTTGCTACACCATCACTTGTTACCGCTACTTTCAGTGCTTGCAGTTATTACTTTGCTGAAAACTGTTTATCAAAGCCTTCTGCTCCTCGTTGGGTTCGACACTCTGACTTATCGAAAGGACTACAATTGATCCCCTATACTTGTGGGTCATCAAGACTCTTTTCTGGCGCCGTTGCCGGGAGTGAAGCGCCTTTGGTAAGTGGAATTTGGTAAGGAAACATTTATATACTGTGCTGAAATTTATTGTCACTTGTCACTATGGAAATTGTTCCTTTGAGGAATTTTTCTCGGGGTATCTTCACCACGAACGGAAGCACGAGGAGTTGTTCCTCAACCTGAGGTACCTACTGAAAATATCTTTTATGAAATTCCTTCAGATATGCTTGAGAAACTGCTGGCTAATCCTTTTATAGGAGATGGATCTTCACACCGAGACTTGCATCTGATCTATGTAGATGAAGTTTGTGGTTTATTTAAGCTTGCAGGTTTGCCCGAGGATGAGGTAAAGAAGAAAGTCTTTCCTTTGTCTTTGAAGGATAAGGCGTTGACATGGTATAGGCTATGTGATGACACTGGATCATGGGACTACAATCGGTTGAAATTGGAATTTCATCAAAAGTTCTATCCTATGCATTTAGTACATCGTGATCGGAATTATATTTATAACTTTTGGCCTCATGATAGGGAAAGCATAGCTCAAGCTTGGGGGAGGCTTAAATCAATGTTATATTCATGCCCCAATCATGAGCTCTCGAGAGAAATTATCACTCAAAACTTTTATGCTCGTCTTTCTCATGAAGATCGTACCATGCTTGACACTTCTTGTATCCGTTCTTTTATGAAGAAGGATATTGACCACAAGTGGAATTTATTGGAAAGAATCAAATGTACCTCTGAAGACTGGGAGCTGGAAGAAGGTAAGGAGTCAGGTATGAATTTCCAGTTTGATTGCGTTAAATCTTTTTTTGAAACAAACACTTCTAGAGATTTTAGCGCTAAGTATGGACTTGACTCTGAGATAGTAGCTTCTATATGTGAATCCTTTGCTGCTCATGTTGATCTTCCCAAAGAGAAGTGGTTTAAATATCACCCCCCTGTAGAAGTCAACATAGCTAAAACCAATCTAGTTGAGGAGAAAGTCATTGCTTTTAGTGATCCTGTTGTTCCTTGTGCCTACGCTGAGAAACCACCTTACCCTGCTAGGAAAAAAGATTATTCTAAAGCTCCAACCGTGATACATAGGGGTTACATTAGACCACTTGCACCCCGTGAGGAAATTAGAGTTGAACCTAGTGTTGCTATTATCAAAGATCTCTTAGCCGAAGACATAGACGGGCATGTTATCAAATTCTGTGAGGACTCCGCTTGAATTGCTAAACCTCACGCGAAAGACAAATACGGACCTGTAGTTGGCCTGCCCGTTGTTTCTGTCAAGATAGGAGATCACTGTTACCATGGTTTATGTGATATGGGTGCTAGTGTTAGTGCAATACCCCATTCCCTATATGATGAAATCAAAGATGATATTGCACCTGCTGAGTTAGAACCCATTGACATCACTATTACGCTAGCTAATAGAGACACTATCTGCCCTCTAGGAATTGTAAGAGACGTAGAAGTCCTGTGTGGTAAGACGACGTATCCTACTGATTTCCTCGTCCTTGCTACTGCACAAGATAGCTTTTGTCCCATCATATTTGGTAGACCCTTTCTCAACACTGTCAATGCTCACATTGATTGCATTAAGCAGACTGTCACTGTTAGATTCAAGGGTGTGTCTCATGAATTTAACTTCTCCAAGTTTGGAAGACAACCCCATGAAAAAGAGTCATTTGGTAGGGATGAAATAATTGCTCTTGCCTCTATTGCCGTACCTCCTACAGATCCTTTAGAGAAATATCTGCTTGAGCATGAAAATGATATGCATATGGATGAAAGAGATGAGATAGATAAAATTGTCTTAGAGCAATATCCTATTCTCAAGAATAATCTGCCTGTTGAACTGCTTGGGGATCCTCCCCCTGTTGGAATTATGCCCTAGAGGCAATAATAAATGTATAGTTATTATTATAATTCCTGTATCAAGATAATAGTTTATTATCCATGCTATAATTGTATTGAATGAAGACTCATTTACATGTGTGGATACATAGACAAAACACCGTCCCTAGCATGCCTCTAGTTGGCTAGCCAGTTGATCAATGATAGTCAGTGTCTTCTGATTATGAACAAGGTGTTGTTGCTTGATAACTGGATCACGTCATTGGGAGAATCACGTGATGGACTAGACCCAAACTAATAGACGTAGCATGTTGATCGTGTCATTTTGTTTCTACTGTTTTCTGCGTGTCAAGTATTTATTCCTATGACCATGAGATCATATAACTCACTGACACCAGAGAAATGCTTTGTGTGTATCAAACGTCGCAACGTAACTGGGTGACTATAAAGATGCTCTACAGGTATCTCCGAAGGTGTTAGTTGAGTTAGTATGGATCAAGACTGGGATTTGTCACTCCGTGTGACGGAGAGGTATCTCGGGGCCCACTCGGTAATACAACATCACACACAAGCCTTGCAAGCAATGTAACTTAGTGTAAGTTGCGGGATCTTGTATTACGGAACGAGTAAAGGGACTTGCCGATAAAACGAGATTGAAATAGGTATGCGGATACTAACGATCAAATCTCGGGCAAGTAACATACCGAAGGACAAAGGGAATGACATACGGGATTATACGAATCCTTGGCACTGAGGTTCAAATGATAAGATCTTCGTAGAATATGTAGGATCCAATATGGGCATCCAGGTCCCGCTATTGGATATTGACCGAGGAGTCTCTCGGGTCATGTCTACATAGTTCTCGAACCCGCAGGGTCTCCACACTTAAGGTTCGATGTTGTTTTATGCGTATTTGAGTTATATGGTTGGTTACCGAATGTTGTTCGGAGTCCCGGAAGAGATCACGGACGTCACGAGGGTTTCCGGAATGGTCCGGAAACAAAGACTGATATATAGGATGACCTCATTTGATTACCGGAAGGTTTTCGGAGTTACCGGGAATGTACCGGGAATGACGAATGGGTTCCGGGAGTTCACCGGGGGGGTCAACCCACCCCGGGGAAGCCCATAGGCATTTGGGGAGCCACACCAGCCCTTAGTGGGCTGGTGGGACAGCCCACAAGTGCCCAGTGCGCCAAGAGAAGAAAAAATCAAGAGGAAAGAAAAAAAAGGAAGGAGGTGGGAAGGGAGGGGGACTCCTCCCACCAAACCAAGTCCAACTCGGTTTGGGGGGGGGAGTCCTCCCCCCTTTGGCTCGGCCGACTCCTTGGGGGTCCTTGGACCCCAAGGCAAGGCCCCCCCTCCCTCCTCCTATATATATGGAGCAATTAGGGCTGATTTGAGACGACTTTCTCACGGCTGCCCGACCACATACCTCCACGGTTTTTCCTCTAGATCGCGTTTCTGCGGAGCTCGGGCGGAGCCCTGCTGAGACAAGGTCATCACCAACCTCCGGAGCGCCGTCACGCTGCCGGAGAACTCTTCTACCTCTCCGTCTCTCTTGCTGGATCAAGAAGGCCGAGATCATCGTCGAGCTGTACGTGTGCTGAACGCGGAGGTGCCGTCCGTTCGGTACTAGATCGTGGGACTGATCGCGGGATTGTTCGCGAGGCGGATCGAGGGACGTGAGGACGTTCCACTACATCAACCGCATTCTCTAATGCTTCTGCTATACGATCTACAAGGGTACGTAGATCACTCATCCCCTCTCGTAGATGGACATCACCATGATAGGTCTTCGTGCGCGTAGGAAATTGTTTGTTTCCCATGCGACGTTCCCCATCAGTGGCATCATGAGCTAGGTTCATGCGTAGATGTCTTCTCGAGTAGAACACAAAAGTTTTTGTGGGCGGTGATGTGCGTTTTGCTACCCTCCTTAGTCTTTTCTTGATTCCACGGTATTGTTGGATTGAAGCGGCTTGGACCGACATTACTCGTACCCTTTTGAGAGACTGGTTTCATCGTTACGAGTAACCCCCTTTGCTCAAAGATGACTGGCAAGTGACGGTTTCTCCAACTTTAGTTGAATCGGATTTGACCGAGGAGGTCCTTGGATGAGGTTAAATAGCAACTCATATATCTCCGTTGTGGTGTTTGCGTAAGTAAGATGCGATCCTACTAGATACCCTTGGTCACCACGTAAAACATGCAACAACAAAATTAGAGGACGTCTAACTTGTTTTTGCAGGGTATGATTGTGATGTGATATGGCCAATGATTTGATGTAATATATTGGATGTATGAGATGATCATGTTGTAATAGAAATATCGACTTGCACGTCGATGGTACGGCAACCGGCAGGAGCCATAGGGTTGTCTTTATACTAACGTTTGTGCTTGCAGATGCGTTTACTATTTTGCTAGGATGTAGCTTTGGTAGTAATAGCATAGGTAGCACGGCAACCCTCATGGCAACACGTTGATGGATGATCATGGTGTGGCGCCGGTGACAAGAAGATCGTGCCGGTGCTTTGGTGATGGAGATCAAGAAGCACGTGATGATGGCCATATCATGTCACTTATGAATTGCATGTGATGTTAATCCTTTTATGCACCTTATTTTGCTTAGAACGACGGTAGCATTATGAGGTTATCTCTCACTAAAATTTCAAGACGAAATTGTGTTCTCCCCGACTGTGCACCGTTGCTACAGTTCGTCGTTTCGAGACACCAGGTGATGATCGGGTGTGATAGACTCAACGTTCACATACAACGGGTGCAAAACAGTTGCGCACGCAGAACACTCGGGTTAAGCTTGACGAGCCTAGCATGTGCAGACATGGCCTCGGAACACATGAGACCGAAAGGTTGATCATGAATCATATAGTTGATATGATTAGCATAGGGATGCTTACCACTGAAACTATACTCAACTCACGTGATGATCGGACTTGGGATAGTGTAAGTGGATCATGAACCACTCAAATGACTAGAGAGATGTATTTTTTGAGTGGGAGTTTAGCATATAATTTGATTAAGTTGAACTCTAATTATCTTGAACATAGTCTAAGTCCACTTTGAATATATTTATGTTGTAGATCATGGCTCACGCGAGTGTCATCCTGAATTTTAATACGTTCCTAGAGAAAGCTAAGTCGAAAGATGATGGAAGCAACTTTGTAGACTGGGCTCGTAATCTTAAGCTAATCTTACAAGCTGGGAAGAAGGATTATGTCCTTAATGCTGCGCTAGGAGATGAACCACCCGCTACGGCTGATCAGGATGTTAAGAACGCTTGGTTAGCACGTAAGGAGGACTACTCAATAGTTCAATGTGCAGTCTTGTATGGCTTAGAACCGGGACTTCAGCGTCGCTTTGAGCGTCATGGAGCATTTGAGATGTTCCAGGAGTTGGAGTTTATCTTTCAGAAGAACGCCCGGATCGAGAGGTATGAGACCTCCGATAAATTCTATGCTTGCAAGATGGAGGAAAACTCGTCTGTCAGTGAACATGTGCTCAAAATGTCTGGGTACTCAAACCGTCTAGCTGAACTGGGGATTGAACTCCCGCAAGAAGCTATCACTGACAGAATCCTTCAATCACTGCCGCCAAGCTATAAAGGCTTTGTGTTGAACTACAACATGCAAGGGATGAACAAGTCTCCCGGTGAGTTGTTTGCGATGCTGAAAGTCGCAGAGTCTGAACTCCGTAAAGAGCATCAAGTGTTGATGGTAAGCAAGACCACTAGTTTCAAGAGAAACGGCAAAGGCAAGAAGGGCAATTCGAAGAAGAGCGGCAAGCCTGTTGCCAATCCGCCGTAGAAACCCAAGGCTGGACCTAAGCCTGAAACAGAGTGCTTCTATTGCAAGGGTATGGGTCACTGGAAGCGCAATTGCCCCAAGTATCTGGCAGATAAGAAGGCGGGCAAAGAAAAATCAGGTATATTTGATATACATGTTATTGATGTGTACTTAACCGGCTCTCGTAGTAGTGCCTGGGTATTTGATACCGGTTCTGTTGCTCACATTTGCAACTCGAAGCAGGAACTGCGGAATAGACGAAGGCTGGCGAAAGACGAAGTGACGATGCGCGTAAGAAACGGTTCCAAGGTTGATGCAATCGCCGTCGGCACAGTGTCACTTCAGCTACCATCGGGATTAGTGATGAACTTAAATCATTGTTATTTAGTGCCTGCGTTGAGCATGAACATTATATCTGGATCTTGTTTATTGCGAGACGGTTACTCTTTTAAGTCTGAGAATAATGGTTGTTCAATTTCTATGAGTAACATCTTTTATGGTCATGCACCGAATGTGAGAGGATTGTTCATATTGAATCTTGATAGCGATACGCATATACATAACATCGAGACCAAAAGAGTTAGAGTAAACAATGATAGCACCATATTTTTGTGGCACTGCCGCTTGAGTCATATTGGTGTAAAGCGCATGAAGAAACTACATGCTGATGGACTTTTGGAGTCACTTGACTTTGATTCATTTGACACGTGCGAACCATGCCTCATGGGCAAGATGACTAAGACTCCGTTCTCCGGAACAATGGAGCGTGCAAGTGACTTGTTGGAAATCATACATACCGATGTGTGTGGTCCAATGAGCGTAGAGGCACGCGGCGGATATCGTTATTTTCTCACCTTCACTGACGATTTAAGTAGATATGGTTATGTCTACTTGATGAAGCACAAGTCTGAAACATTTGAAAAGTTCAAGCAATTTCAGAGTGAAGTGGAAAATCATCGTAACAAGAAGATCAAGTTCCTACGGTCTGATCGTGGGGGTGAATATCTGAGTTTCGAGTTTGGTGCTCACTTAAGACAATGTGGAATTGTTTCGCAGTTAACACCGCCTGGAACACCACAGCGTAATGGTGTGTCCGAACGTCGTAATCGTACTTTGTTATAGATGGTGCGATCTATGATGTCTCTTACTGATTTGCCGTTATCATTTTGGGGTTATGCATTAGAAACAGCTGCATTCACTTTAAATAAGGCACCATCAAAGTCCGTTGAGACGACACCATACGAACTGTGGTATGGCAAGAGGCCAAAATTGTCGTTTCTTAAAGTTTGGGGATGTGATGCTTATGTCAAAAAGCTTCAGCCTGAAAAGCTGGAACCCAGAGCGGAAAGGTGCATCTTCATAGGTTACCCAAAAGAGACAGTTGGGTACACCTTCTATCTCAAATCCGAGGGCAAAGTGTTTGTTGCTAAAAACGGAGCTTTTCTCGAGAAGGAATTTCTCTCGAGAGAATTGAGTGGGAGGAAGATAGAACTTGACGAGGTTGTCGAACCTCTCATCCCTCTGGATGGTGGCGCAGGGCAAGGGGAAACCTCTGTCGTTGCGACGCCGGTTGAGGAGGAAGTTAATGATGATGATCATGAAACTCCAGTTCAAGTTTCTGTTGAACCACGCAGGTCGACGAGATCACGCGCTGCTCCAGAGTGGTACGGTAATCCCGTCTTGACAATCATGTTGTTAGACAAGAATGAACCTGCAAATTATGAAGAAGCAATGGTGGGCCCAGATTCCAACAAATGGCTAGAAGCCATGAAATCCGAGATAGGATCCATGTATGAGAACAAAGTGTGGACTTTGGAGATACTACCTGAGGGCCGCAAGGCTATTCAGAACAAATGGATCTTTAAGAAGAAGACGGACGCTGACGGTAATGTGACCGTTTATAAAGCTCGACTTGTGGCAAAGGGTTTTTCACAAGTTCCAGGAGTTGACTATGATGAGACTTTCTCACCCGTAGCGATGCTTAAGTCCGTCAGAATCATGTTAGCAATAGCTGCATTTTTCGATTATGAAATCTGGCAGATGGATGTCAAAACGGCGTTCCTTAACGGTTTCCTTAAGGAAGAGTTGTATATGATGCAACCCGAAGGTTTTGTCGATCCTAAAAATGCTGACAAGGTGTGCAAGCTCCAGCGATCCATTTATGGACTGGTGCAAGCATCTCGGAGTTGGAACAAACGCTTTGATGAGGTGATCAAAGCATTTGGGTTTATACAAGTGGTTGGAGAATCTTGTATTTACAAGAAAGTGAGTGGGAGCTCTGTGGCGTTTCTAATATTATATGTGGATGACATATTACTGATTGGAAACAACGTAGAGCTTTTGGAGAGCATAAAAGGTTACTTGAATAAAAGTTTCTCTATGAAGGACCTAGGAGAAGCTGCTTACATTCTAGGCATTAAGATCTATAGGGATAGATCAAAACGCCTGATAGGACTTTCACAAAGCACATACCTTGATAAAGTTTTGAAGAGGTTCAAAATGGAACAGTCCAAGAAAGGGTTCTTGCCAGTTTTACAAGGTACGAGATTGAGTAAAACTCAGTGCCCAGCAACTGATGGAGATAGAGAGCATATGCGCTCCGTCCCCTATGCTTCAGCCATAGGTTCTATCATGTATGCGATGCTGTGCACTAGACCGGATGTTAGCCTGGCCATAAGTATGGCAGGTAGGTTCCAGAGTAATCCAGGAGTGGATCACTGGACAGCGGTCAAAAATATCCTGAAGTACCTGAAAAGGACTAAGGAGATGTTTCTCGTGTATGGAGGAGACGAAGAGCTCGCCGTAAAAGGTTACGTCGATGCAAGCTTTGACACAGATCCGGACGACTCTAAGTCGCAAACCGGATACGTATTTATTCTTAATGGGGGTGCAGTAAGCTGGTGCAGTTCCAAGCAAAGCGTCATAGCAGATTCTACATGTGAAGCGGAGTACATGGCTGCCTCGGAGGCGGCTAAGGAGGGTGTCTGGATGAAGCAGTTCATGACGGATCTTGGAGTGGTGCCAAGTGCACTGGATCCAATAACCTTGTTCTGTGACAACACTGGTGCCATTGCCTAAGCAAAGGAACCAAGGTTTCACAAGAAGACCAGACACATCAAACGACGCTTCAACCTCATCCGCGACTACGTCGAGGAGGAGGACGTAAATATATGCAAAGTGCACACGGATCTGAATGTAGCAGACCCGCTGACTAAACCTCTTCCACGGCCAAAATATGATCGACACCAGAATTGTATGGGTGTTAGATTTATTACAATGTAATTCACATCGTGATGTGAGGGCTAGATTATTGACTCTAGTGCAAGTGGGAGACTGTTGGAATTATGCCCTAGAGGCAATAATAAATGTATAGTTATTATTATAATTCCTGTATCAAGATAATAGTTTATTATCCATGCTATAATTGTATTGAATGAAGACTCATTTACATGTGTGGATACATAGACAAAACACCGTCCCTAGCATGCCTCTAGTTGGCTAGCCAGTTGATCAATGATAGTTAGTGTCTTCTGATTATGAACAAGGTGTTGTTGCTTGATAACTGGATCACGTCATTGGGAGAATCACGTGATGGACTAGACCCAAACTAATAGACGTAGCATGTTGATCGTGTCATTTTGTTGCTACTGTTTTCTGCGTGTCAAGTATTTATTCCTATGACCATGAGATCATATAACTCACTGACACCGGAGGAATGCTTTGTGTGTATCAAACGTCGCAACGTAACTGGGTGACTATAAAGATGCTCTACAGGTATCTCCGAAGGTGTTAGTTGAGTTAGTATGGATCAAGACTGGGATTTGTCACTCCGTGTGACGGAGAGGTATCTCGGGGCCCACTCGGTAATACAACATCACACACAAGCCTTGCAAGCAATGTAACTTAGTGTAAGTTGCGGGATCTTGTATTACGGAACGAGTAAAGAGACTTGCCGGTAAAACGAGATTGAAATAGGTATGCGGATACTGACGATCAAATCTCGGGCAAGTAACATACCGAAGGACAAAGGGAATGACATACGGGATTATACGAATCCTTGGCACTGAGGTTCAAACGATAAGATCTTCGTAGAATATGTAGGATCCAGTATGGGCATCCAGGTCCCGCTATTGGATATTGACCGAGGAGTCTCTCGGGTCATGTCTACATAGTTCTCGAACCCGCAGGGTCTGCACACTTAAGGTTCGACGTTGTTTTATGCGTATTTGAGTTATATGGTTGGTTACCAAATGTTTTTCGGAGTCCCGGATGAGATCACAGACGTCACGAGGGTTTCCGAAATGGTCCGGAAACGAAGATTGATATATAGGATGACCTCATTTGATTACCGGAAGGTTTTCGGAGTTACCGGGAATGTACCGGGAATGACGAATGGGTTCCGGGAGTTCACCGGGGGGGGCAACCCACCCCGGGGAAGCCCATAGGCATTTGGGGAGCCACACCATCCCTTAGTGGGCTGGTGGGACAGCCCACAAGTGCCCAATGCGCCAAGAGAAGAAAAAACAAGAGGAAAGAAAAAAAAGGAAGGAGGTGGGAAGGGAGGGGGACTCCTCCCACCAAACCAAGTCCAACTCGGTTTGGGGGGGAGTCCTCCCCCCTTTGGCTCGGCCGACTCCTTGGGGGTCCTTGGACCCCAAGGCAAGGCCCCCCTCCCTCCTCCTATATATATGGAGCAATTAGGGCTGATTTGAGACGACTTTCTCACGGCTGCCCGACCACATACCTCCACGGTTTTTCCTCTAGATCGCGTTTCTGCGGAGCTCGGGCGGAGCCCTGCTGAGACAAAGTCATCACCAACCTCCAGAGCGCCGTCACACTGCCGGAGAACTCTTCTACCTCTCCGTCTCTCTTGCTGGATCAAGAAGGACGAGATCATCGTCGAGCTGTACGTGTGCTGAACGCGGAGGTGCCGTCCGTTCGGTACTAGATCGTGGGACTGATCGCGGGATTGTTCGCGGGGCGGATCGAGGGACGTGAGGACGTTCCACTACATCAACCGCGTTCTCTAACGCTTATGCTGTACGATCTACAAGGGTACGTAGATCACTCATCCCCTCCCGTAGATGGACATCACCATGATAGGTCTTCGTGCACGTAGGAAATTTTTTGTTTCCCATGCGACGTTCCCCATCACCCCCACCGAAGGGTGATCCTGTGTTCGATCGTAAACAATTGCCTAATACTCTTAAGTGTGCCTACCTTGATGAGAAGGAGATATATCCTGTTATTATTAGTGCTCTCCTCTCGAATCACGAAGAGAAGAAGTTACTAAAAACTTTGAGGAAGCACCGTGCGGCTATTGGATATACTCTTGATGATCTTAAGGGTATTAGTCCCACTCTATGTCAGCACAAGATTAAAACTGACCCTAACTTCAAACCAGTTGCTGATCATCAAATGAGATTAAATCCTAAGATGAAAGAGGTCGTGAGAAAAGAAATATTAAAGCTTCTGGGAGCAGGAATCATTTATCCTGTTGCTCAGAGTGATTGGGTAAGTCCAGTACATTGCGTACCTAAGAAGGGAGGTGTCACCGCCGTTCCTAATGATAAGAATGAATTAATCCCACAAAGGATTATTACTGGCTATAGGATGGCGATAGACTTCCGGAAACTGAACAAGGCAACCAGGAAAGACCATTATCCTTTGTCGTTTATCAACCGAATGCTAGAAAGGCTATCCAAACACACAGACAATTCTGCTTTCTAGACGGTTATTCAGGTTTCTCGCAAATACCTGTTGCACAATCTAATCAGGAGAAAACCACTTTCACCTGCCCTTTCGGTACCTTTGCTTATAGACGTATGCCTTTTTGCTTATGCAATGCACCTAACACCTTTCAAAGATGTATGATGGCTATATTCTCCGACTTTTGTGAAAATATTGTCGAGGTTTTCATGGATGACTTCTCCGTTTACGGGTCTTCCTTCGATGATTACCTCAGCAACCTTGCTCGAGTCTTACAGAGATGCAAAGATACCAACCTCGTCTTGAATTGGGAGAAGTGCCACTTTATGGTTAATGAAGGCATCGTCTTAGGACACAAAATTTCTGAAAGAGGCATTGAAGTTGATAAGGCTAAGGTTGATGCAATTGAGAAAATGCCTTGCCCCACAGATATCAGAGGTATACGAAGTTTCCTAGGTCATGCTGGTTTCTATAGAAGGTTCATTAAAGATTTCTAGGCCTCTTACCAACCTCTTGCAGAAGGATGTTCTTTTGTTTTTGATGAGGATTGTGAGGAAGCTTTCGAAATACTTAAGAAGGCCTTGATAACCGCACCTACTGTTCAACCACCAGACTGGAACTTGCCCTTTGAAATCATGTGCGACGCTAGTGATTATGCTGTTGGTGCTGTCCTAGGACAAAGAGTTGACAAGAAGTTGAATGTTATTCACTACGCTAGTAAAACTCTAGACAGTGCCCAAAGAAACTATGTCACTACGGAAAAGGAGTTTTTAGCAGTCGTGTTTGCATGCGAAAAGTTCAGATCTTATATAGTTGACTCCAAAGTCACTATTCACTCTGATCATGCTGCTATTAAGTACCTTATGGAGAAGAAGGACGCTAAGCCTAGGCTAATCAGATGGGTTCTCCTGCTAGAGGAATTTGATTTGCACGTTGTTGACCGAAAGGGTGCTGATAACCCTGTAGCAGATAACTTGTCCAGGCTAGAGAATGTCCTTGATGACCCACGACCTGTTGATGACAGCTTTCCTGATGAGCAATTAAATGTCATCCGCACTTCACATAGTGCACCGTGGTATGCTGATTACGCAAATTATATCGTAGCCAAATACATACCACCCACTTTCACCTACCAGCAAAAGAAGAAATTCTTCTTTGAATTGAGACACTACTTTTGGGATGATCCTCACCTTTATAAGGAAGGAGTAGATGGTGTTATTAGACGTTGTGTGCCTGAACATGAACAGGGACAGATCTTGCAGAAGTGTCATTCCGAAGCCTACGGAGGACACCATGCTGGAGATAGAACTGCTCATAAGGTATTGCAATCAGGTTTCTATTGGCCCACTCTCTTCAAGGATGCCCGTAAGTTTGTATTGTCTTGTGACAAATGCCAAAGAATAGGGAACATCAGTAAGCGTCAGGAAATGCCTATGAACTATTCACTTGTCATTGAACCGTTTGATGTTTGGGTCTTTGATTATATGGGACCCATCCCGAGTTCCAATGGGTACACTCACATTTTAGTTGTTGTGGATTACGTCACTAAGTGGGTAGAATCTATCCCCACTAGAAATGCTGATCACCGCACCTCTATTAAGATGCTTAAAGAAGTCATTTTCCCAAGATTTGGAGTCCCTAGATATCTGATGACTGATGGCGGTTCACACTTCATTCATGGTGTTTTCCGCAAGATGCTTGCTAAGTATGATGTCAACCATAGAGTTGCATCTCCTTATCATCCTCAGTCTAGTGGTCAAGTGGAGTTGAGTAATAGGGAGATCAAATTGATCTTACAAAAGACTGTCAATAGATCTCGAAAGATTTGGTCTAGTAAACTTGACGATGCACTATGGGCTTATAGGACTGCTTATAAGAATCCCATGGGCATGTCGCCGTATAAAATGGTTTACGGTAAGGCCTGTCATTTACCTCTTGAGCTGGAACACAAAGCTTATTGGGCGATCAAAGAGCTCAACTTCAATTTCAAACTTGCCGGTGAGAAGCGGTTGTTTGATATCAGCTCATTAGATGAATGGAGGGCCCAGTCATATGAGAATGCCAAGTTGTTCAAGGAAAAGGTTAAGAGATGGCACGATAAAAGAATACAGAAACGAGAGTTCAATGTAGGTGATTATGTCCAGCTATACAATTCTCGTTTAAGATTCTTCGCAGGCAAGCTTCTCTCTAAATGGGAAGGTCCTTACGTTGTCGAGGAAGTATATCGTTCCGGTGCTATCAAAATCAATAACACGGAAGGAAATTTTCCTAGAGTGGTAAATGGGCAAAGAATCAAGCATTATATCTCCGATACTCCCATAAATGTTGAGACCAATATCATCAATATCATAACTCTAGAGGAGTACATAAGGGATGTTTATCAGCCTGTTTTTCAGACCCTGAAAACGAAGAGGTATCTGTCTCGGTAAGTAATTGGACTCCGAAGATTTTTCAATAGGAAATTTCCTCCGTTTTGGAATTTTTGGAAAATTAGAAAAATAAAAAGCAGTCCGGAGAGCGCACGAGGCGGCCACAAGCTTGGTAGCCGCCACCCCCTGGCGATGGCTACAGGGCTTGTGGGAACCTCGTGTGCCCCCCGAACTCCGTTTTCTTGCGGAGCACTCCTTCTGGTCCAGAAAAAATCATTATATATACGCCCGAGGGTTTTGATCTTCGTATCGCGCAGTTTTCCTTTGTTTTTGTTTCGAGCTTGTTTCTGTGGCAGATCTAGATCGTCATGACTTCCCCAAACGCTCCTAAGGACAAGATCTTCGTGAAGGTCATCAATCCCTATCTCACAGAAGTGCTGAACACACCCTCAATCTATCAAGATGAGCGAGGGGATGTTGCACATCCGTGATGTTGAGGGGCCCAAGAAGACCGGGAGCATGGAGATGAGGCTCGAAGCAATGGAGCAACAAGTCTTCAAGTGCCAAGGGATGGTGGAGCGTGGACTCAACGCCAACCACATCATGATCACGGAGTTCACCAGCAATCACAAGATGGATGCCATTGACATTGGGAAGCACCTCTCCAGGCTCTATGATAGGGTTGATCAACTTCAGGGCCAGATCTATGACCTGCAGAACCAAAACTGTGAGTATGAGCATAGATTTAAATCAATAAGGTTGGCTGCAAATTTGAGGATTCCGGCGACTCGTTCATCCTGCCATGATGGAGCATCTATGCCTTGGAAGACGGAGGATCAGACTACTTCAACAACTCCACCACCTTCACCACCAAAGGAAGACAACTAAGCATTGGTATGGGCAATCCCCTTGGCTTTTGCCAAGCTTGGGGGAGTTGCCCTGGTATCGCATCACCTTTATATCTTTTGCTTTTACCTTTGTTTTAGTTCTTTCCTTTTTAGTTTTTATTTCTTCTCTTAGTGGCATAAGTCTTTAGTGTTTAGTTTGAGTCTTTTGCTTTGTCTCTCCCCCGATGTATTCGAGCTTACGAGCTATATAATAAAGAGTATCTTAGTCAAGGGCTTTGTTTTGTGCCGTGATCAAAAGTATGAAAAGAACGATAGCATGAAAGATCATGAGATGATCTTATGGAAAGCGATAGCTTCACATATGACAAGTATGATGATTGAAACTTGTTGAGAATAGACCAACATAGACCCCAGTCATTGTTGCAATTAATAAGAAGTAATAAGGAAAGAGAGGTTCACATATAAATATATCATCTTAGACACCTTCTATAATTGTGAGCACTCACCAAACTATTACATGCTTAGAAGTAGATGTTGGACAAGGAAGACAACATAATGAATTGTGTTTGCTTGGTTCCAAACAATGTTATATGATTAGAGATCCCTTAGCATGTGACGATTGCTTCCACCTCATATTAGCCAAAACTCCCGCACCAAGTAGAGATACTACTTGTGCATCCATAGACCTCCAACCCAGTTTTGCCATGAGAGTCCACCATACCTACCTATGGATTGAATAAGATCCCTCAAGTAAGTTGTCATCGGTGCAAGCAATAAAAATTGCTCTCTAATATCTATGATCTATTAGTGTGTGGAAAATAAGCTTTATACGAACCTGTGATGAGGAAGACATAAAAGCGACAGACTCCATAATAAAGTTCTTTATCACAGGAGGCAATATAAAGTGACGTTCCTCCGCACTAAGAGGACACGCATCCAAACGTCAAAAGAGCATGACAACCTCTGCTTCCCTCTGCGAAGGGCCTATCTTGTACCTTTACTTTTTTTCCCTTGTAAGAGTCAAGGTGATCTTCACCAATTCCCTATTTTGCCTTTGTCTTGGCTACCGTCACATGCTTGGGAAAGATCTATATTCATATATCAACTTGGAGATGAGTACTTATGCTTTATTATTGTTGACTTTACCCTTGAGGCAAATGGTTGGGAGGCAAAACTATAAGCCCCTATCTTCCTCTGTGTCCAGCTAAAACTTTGATCCCATGAGTACCACGTGAGTTGTAACAATTGTGAAAAACAAAAGAGATGATTGAGTATGTGGGTTTGCTTTACAAGCTCTTATTTGACTCTTTCTGATGTTATGATAAATTGCAATTGCTTCAGTGACTATGGACTATTGTTGGTTACTTCTCGGTAAGGTTTTTGCTTCATACTTTGCTTTGTGAAGGAATTATTACTTTCCCATAAGAATATTTATGATGTATTGCCGTTCTATGTGTGATCATGATGCCCCCATGTCCATATTTTGTTTTATCGACACCTTCATCCCTAAACATGTGGACATGTTGATGGAACTTGGTTTTCGCTTGAGGACAAGCGAGGTCTAAGCTTGGGGGAGTTGATACGTCCATTTTTCATCATGCTTTCATGTTGATATTTATCGCTTTATGGGCTGTTATATTACCTTGTGGTACCATACTTATGCCTTTTCTCTCTTATTTTGCAAGGTTTATTTGAAGAGGGAGAATACCGGCAGCTAGAATTCTGGACTGGAAAAGGAGCAAGTCTGAGTCCTCTATTCTGCACAACTCCAAATGCCCTGAAAACCAACGTGGAATTTTTTGGGAATATATAAAAAATACTGGGCGAAAGAAGTACCAGAGGGGAGCTACCAGGGCCCCACAGGCCTGGTAGCCGCCACCCCCTGGTGGCGGCTACATGGCTTGTGGGCTCCCTGACGGCCCACTGGCCCCCCTCTTCTGCTATATGAAGGGTTTCGTTCGAGAAAAAATAAAGGAGGAGCTTTTTCGTGGTTTCGCCGCCACCACGAGGCGGAAGTTGAGCAGATCCAATCTAGAACTCCGGCAGGACGATCCTGCCGGGGAAACTTCCCTCCCGGAGGGGGAAATCGTCACCATCGTCATCACCAACACTCCTCTCGTCGGAGGGGAGTCATCTCCATTAACATATTCATCAGCACCATCCCCTCTCCAATCCCTAGTTCATCTCTTGTAACCAATCTCCATCTCGCGACTCCGATTGGTACTTGTAAGGTTGCTAGTAGTGTTGATTACTCTTTGTAGTTGATGCTAGTTGGATTACCTGGTGGAAGAGTTTATGTTCAGATCCTTGATGCTATTCATTACACCTCTGATCATGATTATGATTATGCTTTGTGAGTAGTTACTTTTGTTCCTGAGGACATGGGATAAGTCATGCTGATAATAGTCATGTGAATTTGGTATTCATTCGGTATTTTGATCTGTTGTATGTTGTCTTTTCCTCTAGTGGTGTTATGTGAACGTCGACTACATAACACTTCACCATGTTTGGGCCTAGAGGAAGGCATTGGGGAGTAGTAAGTAGATGATGGGTTGCTAGAGTGACAGAAGCTTAAACCCCAGTCTATGTGTTGCTTCATAAGGGGCTGATTTGGATCCACTAGTTTAATGCTATGGTTAGACATTGTCTTAATTCTTATTTTGTAGTTGTGGATGCTTGTGAGAGGGGTTAATCATAAGTGGGATGCTTGTCCAAGTAAGGGCAGTACCGAAGCGCCGGTCCACCCACATATCAAACTATCAAAGTAACGAACGCGAATCACATGAACATGATGAAACTAGCATGACAGAAATTCCCATGTGTCCTCGGGAGCGTTTTTCCTCCTATAAGACTTTGTCCAAGCTTGTCCCTTGCTACAAAAGGGATTGGGCCACTTGCTGCACCGTTGCTACTACTTGTTACTTGTTACTTTTCGGTTGCTACATTTCACCTTGCTACACCATCACTTGTTACCGCTATTTTCAGTGCTTGCAGTTATCACCTTGGTGAAAACTGTTTATCAGAGCCTTCTGCTCCTTGTTGGTTTCAACACTCTTACTTATCGAAAGGACTATGATTGATCCCCTATACTTGTGGGTCATCACGTCCATATTGGCTTGAGCAGCTCCACTTTTTCTGTTAACCTCTGCCTGAGTCATATCTGCATCATCTGTTTTAGAGCTTGGACCATCTTGCTCCATCCAATCAGGGCGTCCCCACTCACTTGGGTCGTGACCTGCCCCGCGACCCGAACGACCCCTGCCTCTGCCCCCACTAGACGAACTGCCTGCTCCAGGACCACGGCCAGGCCCCATGAACCAATCTGCTCGAAGGTTTTTGAAGACTAGAGCCGAGGGAGGGTGGACTCCATTGCCACATTCTTTGTACAGATGTCCTAGCATACCACAAACAACACACTAGTCAGGAAACCTTTCGTACTTAACTCTGAAAATCTCCCTCTTCTTCTTGATCACCAATGAAACAACGTTCTTGAGAGGCTTTGTGACATCCACTTTGACCCGAACCCTGAAAAAGTTACCTTCAAAATCCTGAGATTTGGGTTCCACATAAATATACTCTCCGACAGTTGCAGCTAGGGATTTGATGAGGTCAAAAAGCAGCTCTGGTAAGTCGTGTATTTGGATCCACAACTCAATCTTATTCAAGCTTATAGAAAATGGTCTGGTGATTCCATCATATCTCTCGATGACAACCGCCTTGCGTAGTGTAGAGATGGGAATTGCGGTTCATGAAAAGTCCATGGCCCATCTTCCATTACTATCTCCCAATCACCAAGGCACGAAAATTGCAAAGTGTAGAGATTCTCCTCAAGAGGTCGGAATTTCACCTCCTACGCCAGATCCCAAGCCACACGGATGTTGCGGAAAAAATAGTACTGACTATACGGTTTATCCATATCTACACGGACAATTGCCATCCAGCGAGCAGCCTCCTCTGGTATGTCGCTGTCTTCTATAACAATGTCCAACAGATCGTCCTCTGTCAGTCCCAGTTCCTTCATCATTGCTTTCATCTCGCTCATCGCGGCTTCCGGCGCCGACGTCGAACTTTCCATCAGATCTCTTCTCCAAGAGAAAACGGATACCACGGGCGGGAGGTTCCTTAGGTCGTACCCCTAACAACCACGATGACCGACTGTCCGAAAACGCCAGCGATAGGTGGTCGGGGGAGGTAGGGGATCACGATCTCCACGAAGAAGCAGCGCGCTGTCGGGAGGAAGGTAACCCTAACTAGAGGAGGAATAACGAGACACATCATCTATTGAATAGGTTGTAACTCATAATAATAATAATAATAATAATTTTTCTGTCGATGGGCCGAAGAAGAATGGCCCTACCACTTAGGATGTTCAGTCAAGTGGCCCAAACGCTTGGGCTATGTGACATAAGAAGAACTTCCTCTCAAAAAACAAAAGGGTTGGTACTACTATAGCATAAGAGATAAATTCTCATGATGCAAATATGATTACGTACAACTTGAACAAAGCCAAAACAAACTCACATAGTCGGATTCCACGGTCCCACTTGGAATTGCATTGTGTACTTGCTCCAAGCAAGCTGCCCAATGACTGCACATAGGCTTGATATTCTTCCAACGCCCTTGAAGCGACCAAAATGTGCGTGGAGTCCTATTGGGGTACTTTGCCATAATGCGGAAGTATTGATCTTCGATCCTTTGCCAATATCTCTTGCGGTTTGAGAAGTACCCGTGCATGCATCAAGAGACACCGCACTCCATGCTTGGATCAAAGCTTGATCTTCCAAGATTGTGTAGTTCTTCAATCTTTGGCTATATTGAACGATTGACAAGTCACGAGCTATCACAACAAATGGCGAAAACGAAAGGAAATGACCATGATTGAAGACGCATACCTTTCGGCCATTTCATTGAACACCTCGCTTGTTGTCGTGGTTTTGTCACGGCAGATGTCCTCGTGAAAGGACTTAGTGTTTGAGCCATCGCACCTTGATGGCGACTCAAAGGGGTTGAACGGGAACGAGACAGAGATTTATCCAGGTTCGGCCCCTCGTGAGGAGGTAAAAGCCTACATCCTACTTTGTGTTGTATTGATGGTGTTTCGATTACAAGGAGGGCGTAACTCGCCTGACCTAGCACTCGATGATTTCTAACCTGCCCCCTCCTTCCCTAGGACTCGCCTTTATATACAGGTCGAGTCCTTAGGGCTTACAAGGGTCCTTTCTTTTACACAAATCGTGACTCTTCCGATCTCTAAGTCGCCATCTTTCCAAGACTTGGAGACCTTCTCTACTATGGACTCCTCTCGAAGGTCCCGAACCGCCATACGACTTCCGGCCTCGCTGGGCCAATGCCAAAACCATTTGGAGATGCTTTGGTGACCCGACCCAACTAGGGCGGGTTATCCAACAGATAATATCCCCAACATTAGGCCGCAGATTGACTTGAATTTCTTTCACGCCAATATCCTTACTCAGTTCGGGGCGATTCATCTCACTCCTCTTATGTACCATACACTTAAACCCCCATCTGCTGCGGAAAAACTCAAGTTGCCAAACCACTTCTTGTTGGCGCCTTCTTATCCCTTGAATCTCGGAAGAGATGATGACGTAATCTCCAACGGATCCTTCGGCATCGCTATCCCGAAAATTTCGGGGCGCCATCATGGCGAATCCTTATCTTTTGGCAGTTCCCGCTCGTGGTGCCTCGATCCTAGCACCCGACCTGATAAATAGGCGGGAGGAAGGAACAGGGCACATTTCACCTACCTATCTTGTCACCCTCCACTTCCTCGCCGTCGCACCGAGAGTCTCATTGCCACCCGAGAGCTTCGCCGCCACCCGAAGACTTAGACGTCGTCCGAATGCTTCGACGCCGCCCGAAAACTTCGTCGCCGCCGAGCACCTCATCGTGGCCGAGCACTTCGTCGCCGTCGAACACCTCGTCGCCGCCCGAGATCTTCGCCACCGTCCGATATCTTCGCTGTCGTCCGGAAGCTACTGAACGCGCAACGCTCGTGGCGAATCCTTCTTCGGACGCCTCCAGCCGCATTTACCAGGTCAGCATCCCGCCATTGAAGGCAGATCTAAGTTTCTCGAGGTTCATGCCCACTGTGTTGTTGGAACATCTCAAACGGCTTCGTAATCCCCGACTAGTTGACAATGATGGTAGCAAATACAACAATGTTTTCCATACCTTTAGTTGTTCGGCCTTGATTTGCATACTTAGGAAAGATTTCACCAGATCAACGGTACTGTTCCCACCTTAGTCACATGTCGTTTATCCAGACCTTTTCGCATTCATTTCTGTCTGTCCAGTAGATCCATAATTTATCGTTTGCCGAGTGAAAACTATTTATAATCTCGTACTTCACCATCTTGGCAAATACTTACTGAAGCTCTGAAACACCTCTCCTTTAAGTAGTAAGAGTTTCATAAGTCGCTATGGCACCCTGACCCGGACCTTTATTGGCGGGTCAAAAAACTCCCTCAGCCATCAGGCAAATTGTTTGGCGAGTCAAATGAACTTGTTTCACCATTTTTAGTAAATGCTTGGCGTGTTAATTTACCCGTAATTTTATCCCTTTGTAGCATGGGCACCGTTTTCAAAAGTGATTCGCTCCCAACCAAGGTTGACGATGCTCTCCTTAACAACTATGTAAAAACGGGGAATCTGGACCCTCAAGAGGTTATCGGTTGGCGTACCGGGTTAGGAGAGGAAATCCCCAACCCGAAGGAAGGGGAGATAGTTGTTTTTGTTGAACACCTTGAACAGGGCTTTAAGCCGCCCGAGTCGAAATTCCTCAGAGATGCCATGACCTTCATGAATGTCCGCCTCCAAGATTTAGGGCCCAACTCGATAAGCAATTTATGCCAGTTCCAAGTGTTCTGTGAGGCCTACTTGCGGATGGAACCCTCAGTTCCTTTATTATGGTACTTCTTCCATTTGAATCGCCAAACATAATTTCACAATGGCCCTAGCTTGGAGCTTGGAGGTGTCAATGTTCAACGCCGTAGGGATAGTTCATTCCCGTCACTCGCCATGCCAAGCCATCCCAAAGGCTGGGGCGAGTCTTGGTTTTACTGCCGGGAGACCTCGCCTGAGGGCGAGAACAAGCTTCTCGGTTATAGGGAAGATCGCCTTCCAACAAATTTCAAACTCCCATACAAGCTCACCAAAGAAGAGGAGTCAGATTTTATCCCAGTACTGTCCGAGTTAAGATCTCTGACAAACAACGGCCTTACTGGGGTTGACTTGATCCGCTGCTGGGTGGAATGGCGTATCCTCCCCTTAAGTCGTCGGGACGGATTAATGTGTGATTTTGATGGCACCCTGGATCACCCCCAGTGCTACTTCCACACGGCTCTGACAGAAAGTGATATTGTAACCATCATCAAGAAGTTGACATGCGAACCCGCCGCAAATAGGTCTTAAGCCGTTCTGCAAGATCAACCCGGCACCAAAGGTAAATAACTTAACCCGTTTTTGCTTTATTCTTTCCGTCTTACTTGAACTATGACCTCTTATAAAATATGCCATTTCATAAAGGTGATACATTCTGGTCCAAGAGGCCAAAAAAGATGGCCATGAAGCAAGCTAGGCCGCCTCCAAAGAAGAAGTCCAAGGGCAAGGGCAAAGCCGCCGTCACTGAGCCATCTGAAGCCGATGAATCCCAAGTCGGCGACGTACTTTCAAAGGTAAAAAAATCCATCCTCTTTAACTCGCCATCCATTACTGATAGTTTTGTGTTTACACCTCTGTATCTCTTGTGTAGAATGAGGACAATGAAAGCCAGGAAGACTCCGTAGAGGTAATTTTTGTTTCCTCCGACTCATCTTCTCCTCCACCTAAGCTGGCCAGGCGAATTTGTGGGAAAGTTCCCTTCTCACACCCAAGTGCTTGTTTGGATCCAAATTTCCTTTTGAAGAAAGCGCAACATACTTCAAATCGGAAAACTCGAAGTCATTCTGGAGACTTGGTGTCCGGGTTACCAACAAGAACCAAGAGAAGGCAAAATGAGGTATCTTTTAATAACACTTCTTCATGTCCTTTTGGATCGCGTTTGTAACTCGCTCATATCTTTGAAGTATTATTTTGGCAGAGTTCTCCTCCCACATCCGGCGACTCAGTGATGTCGGCACTTCCACCGATGATCCGTGTCCCTGGGTAAGCCTTTGACAACATTTACCTTTGTTCTGATAGTGGTAATATCTGTTCTTTTAAACGCACCCCCTTCTCCTCTTAAGGCACAGGCGAAAAAAGGAAAACTGGCGGGTCAACTCCCCTTACAGCTTCCGAGCCTATTGAAAAATCGGCGCCGATCCAGGATAACCCGGACCAAGACAAACCTGAAGATCAAGTGGAACTCCCAAGCTCGCCCAAGGAGACCATGGAAATGCCTAACCCGCCAAGTCCATTGAAAACAGCAGAAGACCCAGACGATGTAGTCATCACCGGCACTCGCTTCTCTAAGCCGGCCATAGCAGTTTTATCGAAGCATGTATCATCATCAGCTCAACCTACTTTTGAGCATGAACTTTCCAAGGCTAAGCTCTCCCAGTATGAGAATCTTGATTTCAAAGAACTTTGCTCTGGCTTTGCAAGTCGCCTGGAGGCGAGTTATGAGATGGAAAAAAGTCTGTTTCTTATGCTGAAGAACAAACATGAGGTACGTCTTGTTGCACACTGTATTATCCTCATTAACCCCGAAGGGTCGGGTCATCAGTAAAAAGATGAGCCGGGTCTTGATAGTAAAAATGAATCTTTCGACCTGTAACCCCCAAGGGCCAGGTCATTTGTAAAAAGATGAGCCGGGTCTTCATAATTGAAGAAACGCTTTCGACCTGTAACCCCCAAGGGCCGGGTCATCTGTAAAAAGATGAGTCGGGTCTTGATAATTGAATAAAAACTTTCGACCTGTAACCCCCAAGGGCCGGGTCATCTGTAAAAAGATGAGCCGGGTCTTCATAATTGAATAAAAACTTTCAACCTGTAACCCCCAAGTGCCGGGTCATCTTTAAAAAAAGATGAGCCGGGTCTTGATACTGTATAATTTGTCTAAAAAATTATACATTAGCCCCCAAGGGTCAGGGATGTTGCTTGCAATAATTCTGAGACTTGCCCCTTGACTATATATTTTGACAGGAATCACTTACCCAAAGTGAATCAGCATTTGGCGACTTGAAGAAAAATTTAACCGATCAGCAGGATGCCCGGGCAAAATCAGAAGAGAAGTGTCAACTGATCTTATCTGAGATGGAGAAGCTAAAAGGCGACTTAAAAAGGCTCAAGCTGATCAAGACGCCTTAATAAAGCGGACAGAAAAAGTTGAAGTTAAATTGGATACTGTGCAACAAGAGCTGGCCAGCTTAAAGCGACATATCTCCAACATGGCGCAAGACGTCTTTGGTAAAAACCAACCCTTGACCTTGCACTTTGTAAATAAATAGCTTGTAAAAATCGCTGACCATCATTACCTCTTTACCCAGGTTCGAGAGCTGCCAATCTTCAGAATGATTGTGTCCTGATGCTGAAGGCGATTTATACGTTGACGGAGCAACTGTATACCAGAAGTGTGTTGACCGTGAAAGCAGTGATGGGTGCCAAGGAACCCATAACATCAATAAAGAAGATGCTTGGCTGCTTATCCACTCTTCCTCCTCAAATTGGTGAGCTAACTCGGTCTGCCGCCCGAAAAGGAGCACTCACTACGTTGAGTCGGTGTTTGACGTATGCTCCAGAAATAAACCCGGAAGAAGTAGCAGCGGGCTTTCCCCAGCTCAAGGATGACGGGTCAGAATTTGCTGAAGAAGACTACCAGCATGTTGTCAAAGAATCTCGTTTGGCAGCGACTCAGCTTGATGCAAGCTTGGATTTATCAAAATACCAAGCCGCCTATGACAACAAGAACAAGAAAGTTAACCCGCCAACCTTTGTAACGACCAGCTTAACTTCACGTCGACCCAAGAATCCTTTTGACTTGGAGGTGGATCTCTCATCAGTGCTGAACGATAAAGATGAGTTCGCCTCGTTATCCAAGTGTAACTGGGTACTGGGCGACTTGCAAATTGAAGTCGGCCAGAGCTCGCAGCAAGCTGATCCGAGGACATCAGCAGAACAAAACTTCATAGATTTGGCCATAAGAGCCATGTAATAAGTTTTTTTAGAGATCAAACTGCTTCTGTGATATCTTGAAAAATCCTTATGTCGCCCTTAAGGCGCTTTAAAATGCTTGACCCGCCGTTGAGGCGTTTTTATGATGCTTGACCCGCCATGGCTAGAATGATTTTGATCATCAACCTGTTAGGCTTGAAAACATATATCAAACCATCTTGGTGAGTAATGGATGATAATAAACAATAATCGGCCCAAGATATTTGAGGCGAGTCAGAAAAAAGTCCGAAAGACCTTGTGGCAGTGCCAGGAAGGTAAAAAATAGCAATTTCGTCGGCTCATCAGGTCGCGACAGGATAGGACAAGTTAAATAAACTCAAGTGCTACCCAAGGGAGACTTTTGTATCAAAAGCTCAAGTATTTAGACCGGCTGATCAGGCACGAGTCAAGCTTCAGTGAAGCGGGTTCAATGAACCAATGGTTTCTCTATTTTCCATGTGAGGCGCTAGCCGGTACCAGACATGTTTTAACCAAGGCGAGTTCAATGTCCATGTGCGGAATAACTCGCCAAGAGTTCACGGGTCCATATGGCGATTCGGCCAACACACAGTCCAGTATAACCATTTGTAATGCGGTAATTTTTCGCAGGCCAAATGGGTAGTAAGGCTGATATCAGTGAGAGGAAGCCCCCAAGTGACCTATGATTAAGGGAAAGACCGTCATAGGATTGTAGAAGCGTATACGCTATTACCACAAAACGACTTGAGAACAAACTGCCCTCAAGTAAGCCGGCCTAATTCACAGAATCATATAAGGCGCCTATGTTTGAATCGCGCGCTTGTGGCGACTTCGATCCTCTTTGGCTTATCGATACCCAGTTTTGTAATAAGCGCATCGTGGCGACTTAAGCTCTTTGGTATGGATAGTGACCATGCTTGGGCGACTTGTTGATGAAAAAATAAAGATCCATACCTTTCAATAAGATGAATTAGCAGGAAAGCCCCCAAGCCGGGAGGCGTTAATTTTATTGCTTTATAAGAAATGAAAAACTTACAAAACGTAGAGCTAATAGCTCAAGTGTAATAAGGCCGCAAGTGGGCTATGTTCCAGGGGCGAGTTGACTCAGCCTCCGTGGTTGGCCGATCAGGCCGTAGATCCACCAGATAGTAGGACCCGTTGCGAATGTTTTTGCTGACGACGAACGGTCCTTCCCATGGCGGCGATAACTTATGCATGCCAGTACGATCTTGTATCAGTCGAAGCACTAAGTCGCCCTCTTGAAAAGTTCGGCTCTTGACCCGGCGGGTGTGATAACGCCGTAAGTCCTGCTGATAAATGGCCGATCGGGCTGCAGCCAAATCGCGTGCTTCCTCCAAGGCGTCCAAAGAGTCTTGACGCGCCAACTCGTTGTCCTCTTCCACATAAGCGGCGACTCTGGACGAGTCATGCCTAATGTCAGTGGAAAGAACGGCTTCTGCTCCATATACCAGAAAGAAGGGAGTAAAACCCGTAGAACGGTTCGGGGTGGTTCGTATGCTCCATAGTACTGAAGGCAACTCCTCAACCCAACACCCCGGGGTACGTTCCAAGGGAACCATGAGTCGGGGTTTGATTCCTCGCAAAACTTCCTGATTCGCCTGCTCCGCCTGTCCATTAGATTGCGGGTGAGCTAGCGCAGAAACATCGAGCCGGATGTGCTCATGATGGCAAAACTCCTGCATCGCTCCTTGAGACAGATTAGTGCCATTATCAGTAATAATGCTGTGTGGATATCCGAACCGGAAGATCATTTTTTTCAAGAATTTGACCGTTGTCTCCGCATCGCAAGCTCCAACAGGTTCTGCTTCAACCCACTTAGTGAACTTATCAACCGCCACCAGCAGATGAGTTTTCTTGTTGGACGACATCTTAAAGGGGCCAACCATGTCTAACCCCCAGACCGCGAAAGGCCAAGTGATGGGTATCATCCTTAGTTCTTGAGCTGGCACATGGGCCTATCGTCCATAACGCTGGCATCCGTCACATCGACGAACTATCTCCTCTGCGTCTGCATGGGCCGTCAACCAGAAGAAACCATGACGGAACGCTTTTGAAACCAAGGAGTGTGACCCGGCATGATGCCCACAATCTCCGGAATGAATGTCATTTAGAATTATGCACCCTTCTTCGGAGGAAACACATCTTTGGAAACCCCGAAAGTGCTTCGTTTATATAATTCGCCATTGATGATCACCATGGATTTGCTTCGCCGAACAATTTGGCGAGCCAATACTTCATCCGTAGGTAAATCACCTCGGGCGAGATAGGCCAGATACGGAAGAACCCAATCCGGCGTAGCGTGGAGAGCCGCCACAAACTGAGATTCAGGGTCTGGTATTGCCAACTCCTCCTCCGAGGGCAAACTTATGGAAGGATTATGCAGAGTATCTAGAAAACATTGGGGGGAACCGGCTTACGTTGGGAACCGAGACGTGAAAGGGCATCAGCTGCTTCGTTAAGGCGTCGGTCGATGTGATCGACCTGATAGCCATGGAAGTGACCCGCCACATCAGACACAACCCTCCTGTAAGTCGCCATCAAGGGGTCCAGAGAATCCCAAGTACCTGAAACTTGCTGAGCGACCAAATCAGAATCGCCAAAACATTTGACCCGCATAAGGTTCATCTCCTTGGCGAGTCGCAAGCCATGAAGCAAAGCTTCGTATTCCACAGCGTTGTTGGTACATGGAAACATGAGTCGGAGGACATAGCAGAATTTGTCTCCTTGGGGCGATATCAGCACCACGCCAGCCCCCAAGCCTTCCAACTGTCTAGATTCGTCAAAATAAATAGTCCAGTATGTAAGGTCAGGCCTGTCTTCCGGGATCTGTAACTCGATCCAATCATTGATGAAATCAATCAAGGCCTGAGACTTGATAGCCGTGCGTGGGGTGTATCGCACGTGGTGTGGCCCAAGTTCGATCGTCCACTTGGCGATTCGCCCTGTCGCCTCCCGATTCTGGATGATGTCCCCGAGGGGAGCGGCGCTAACCACCGTGATGGGATGCTCTTGGAAATAATGTTTGAGCTTCCGGCTCGCCATAAAGACCCCATAAACTAACTTCTGCCAGTGTGGGTACCGCTGCTTGGAAAGGGTTAACACCTCGCTGATGAAATACACCGGGCGCTGCACAAGCTATTCCTTCCCTTCCTCCTTCCTTTCGACGACCACTGCCACACTCACCGCTTTGGAGTTTGCCGCAATATACAAAAGCATGGGCTCTTTCTCAGTCAGGGCGGCCAAGACCGGCGGATTGACCAGCTGCCGTTTTAAGGCTTCGAAGGCTTCATTGGCTTCGTCTGTCCAAACAAAATGGTTAGATTTCCTAAGAAATTGATAAAGGGGAATAGCTTTTTCTCCCAGACGGCTTATGAAGCGACTCAAAGCCGTAATACGACCTGCCATCCGTTGGACTTGATTAATATTCGCTGGTTTCCCAAGGGAAGTAACCGCCTCGATCTTGTCCGGGTTAGCTTCAATGCCGCGCTCAGACACCAAAAAACCCAACAATTTCCCTGCAGGAACACCAAAGACACACTTGGTGGGATTAAGCTTCATCTGGTATACCCGCAGATTATCAAAAGTTTCCTTGAGATCTCCTAGCAGCATTTCCTTCCTGTGAGTTTTAACCACAATGTCATCAACATAGGCATGGACGTTGCGTCCGATTTGGCCACGGAGACAATTTTGGATGCAGCGCTGATAAGTCGCCCCTGCACTCTTGAGTCTGAATGGCATGGACACATAGCAAAAAGCCCCGAAGGGGGTTATAAAAGCCGTTTTCTCCTGATCTTCCACGACCATCTTGATTTGGTGATATCCGAAATAAGCGTCCAGGAAGCACAAACGTTCGCATCCCGCCACTGAATCAATAATTTGATCGATGCGGGGAAGGGCGAAAGGATCCTTTGGAGAAGCTCTGTTAAGATCCGTGTAATCAATGCACATACGGAAGGTACCGTTCTTTTTGAGCACCAGGACCGGGTTAGCCAACCATTTGGGGTGGAAGACCTCCACGATGAATCCGACGGCCAAGAGGCGGGCAACTTCCTCCCCGATTGCCTTGCGTCGTTCCTCATTGAACCTAAGAAGATATTGCTGAATCGGTTTTGCTTTTGGGTCAACATTAAGATGGTGCTCTGCGAATTCTCTCGGCACACCAGGCATGTCAGAAGGTTTCCATGCGAAGATGTCCTGATTCTCACGGATGAATTCGATGAGCGTGCTTTCCTATTTGGGGTCCAGACCCGTCCCAATAGTGAACTGCTTGGTTGAATCGCTAGGGACGAAATCCACTGTCTTAGTGTCATCTGTTGGCTTGAACTTGAGGGGCGGCTCAGCGTCTGTTGTTGGCTTCTTTAAAGGTGACATATCGGCCGAATCAACATTGGCCTGGTGATATTTAAGCTCTTCCGCGGCACAGGCGACTTCTGCATAAGCCGCATCCCCTTCTTCACACTCTCTTGCAATCCTCCTATCACCATCAACCGTGATGGGTCCTTTAGGACCAGGCATCTTGAGTTTAAGGTAAACATAGCAAGGGCAAGCCATGAACCGGGCGTAAGCCGGTCGCCCAAGCAGCGCATGATAGGGGCTCTTTAACTTGACCACCTCGAACATAAGCGACTCACTCCTGTAGTTAGACGTTGTTCCAAACGCGACTGTGAGTCTAACTTGGCCTATGAGATACGCCGATTTACCTGGGACAATCCCGTGGAATACCGTGGTTGAGGGCATCAAATCTTTCTCCAACAGGTTCATCCTTTGGAAGGTGTCGAAGTATAATATGTTGATGCTGCTGCCACCATCCATCAGTACCTTCGATAAAGTATATCCTCCAACTTGGGGTGTCACAACCAACGCTAATTCGCCGGGATTGTCAACTCTTGGGGGGTGATCCTCCCTACTCCATGATATAGTCTGCTCGGACCAGTGGAGGTATCTGGGGAGTGCCGGCTCAGACACACTGTACGCTCGGTGACTCACCTTTTTATCACGCTTGCAAGCATTGGTTGTGAAAACGTGGTACTGCCCATTGCTTAACTGCTTGGGGTTGTTGCGGAAGCCGCCATTGTCGTCCTGCCCCTGTGAAGCCCCCTGTGGGAGTGGTTGTTGAAAAACTCCAGGCGGGTTATACCGTCGCTGGTGATGCACCGAATACTGGCCACTGCTTGGCTGCGAGCCACCCTGAGCCCCAGGTTCGGGGAAGCCGCCGAAGGGGTTCTGACGTTGATTAGGTGCGTCGAACTGTTCCTGCCGTTGGTCCGGGTCACCGCCTTGTCCTTTTTTGATCGCCTCCGCCCGAAACTCCCGCATCACGTAACAGTCCTCCCAGGATTGAGTCGTCGGTCCGTCTGCCATGGCGTGGTGCAGGCAGGGGCCCTTGAGTAACTAATTATAGTTACGCAACTTTTTGCTGTTGTAACCCCTATTCTTTTTCTGATGCTGGTTGCCATTATTGGTGTTGGTGTTGGCGACTAAGTCCGAAGACTCTTCCTGCTGCCTTCTCTTGACATTCACTCCATGATTATGGCGGGCGCGTCCCTGGTACCGGGTGTGATTTTTGGATGACTCGCCTTTCCTTGGCGGATTGGCTTTACCACCATCCTCTCCGGGATCTTTGGTGTCGTCCGCCTCAGCGTACCTAGTGAGGGTGTCCATTAGCTCTCCCATGTCTTGGACCTTTCGCTTGAGTCGCCCCAACTTCTGCACCAAGGGCACATAGTGGCAATTCTACTCTAGGATCATCACAGCCTGAGCCGTCGTAATACCGTCCGACGAGTGAATGATTTCCGCGACCCGCCGCGACCAGTGGTGGGCTGACTCGTCCGGGCGTTGAACGCAGTGCTGTAAATCGACTATTGTCATCGGGCGTTTGCAGGTTCCTCAAAAGTTTTTGACGAAACGCTCTTTTAGTTCAGCCCAAGTCTGGATGGAGTTGGGGGGCAAGTTCTTTAACCAAGTACGCGCCGTCCCTTCGAGCATCATTGTGAAGTATCTGGCGCAAACTGCTTCGCTTACATCGAGCATGTCCATGGCGATTTCGTAACTCTCGACCCACGACGCCGGCTCAAGGTCCGGAGTGTAGTTAGGCACCTTTCTTGGTCCTTTAAAATCCTTGGGCATTCGCTTATTGCGAAGGGTGGGGGCCAAACACGGCACCCCCACTTGTCTACCGCTTCCAACAAGAGGCGCCGGGGCGACTTGGGTGTCCGGGTGATCCTGACCTGGCGGGTCTCGATGATCAGGCGAGTTGACCTGGGGAAAGGGTCGCGGTCCGCTGGTTATAGTGGGCTGGTCCTCTGGCCGACTCCCTGGTGCGGCTTGCCTGGGGAGTGGAGTGCAGCCGATCTAGGCTGTGTGAGAACTGGGCGTTTTGAACCACCGCCGTCTTCAACATCTCAATGGTGTTCCTTGCCTCTATCTCGGCTGGAATATTGCCGTGAATCGGAAGGGACTCTAAATGACGAGTTGCGGCAAGGACGTTGTCCACCGGGTTGGAAAAGTGACCTTGAGGTGTCTGGAATCGGGGAACGCGATCCACAACTGGCTGAAGCGGCGGGTTCGGTGGCTGGCCTGGCCCTCCCCCCGGGGCGGCTCCGGCCCCGGGAGTTCGTGGAGTGTCGAACAGGCGGGTCGGTTGAGATCAGGGGGCAAGCGACCCTGATGCCTCCGTTGATGGACGGCGTCAGATGCGCGCTGATGCCTTTCGAGCCGCCAGTTGTTGGTATTCAAGCGAGCTATCTCAGCAATAATTTGAGCCTGCCGGGTCTCGATCCTGGCGGCCTCCACCTCGGCGTCCCGCTGAGCCTTTGCCACCCCTTCTCTTAGCTTCGTCAGTTCCGTGTTTACCGCGTCCTGGTTTTCCGGTGTTATGGGGGTCGCCATGAGCCTTGTTATTTCTGCTGCTAAATCCACCAAGATCGCGGTCGGGCTTCTAGACGTTTCGCCAGTTCCATCTCCGCTTGCTGGGTTTGGCGAGGGTTGAGTCGCCCCTGCCATGTAAACGGTGATCTGACGGCGAGTCCGGTCAAGAACTACGGGGTCCATGGCCAGTGACAAGCCCCCAAGGCAGCCCCCGTGTAGAGACTGGATTGAATCTGAATCGCCCATGGACGATTCGTCATCAGTGTTGACCGGCGTGGTCTCCTCGGTCGCTGATTGTTCTGGTTCCTCAGATCCCTGCGTGAACCCAACAAAGACCGGACGGGTTAGGTTTGGCGTCATGACAGGGCGGACGTACCTGGCTGGCTCGACGATGTCGGAGGAGGTGTCCGGCTCAGGCATGGGCGACCCAATCATGCCGACGAAGACGCTGATCTTGCCGAAGGGGACCCTGTAACCAGATTCGATCGAATCTGCCTCGGGCCCCCATAGCAAGTTGTTGATGTAGTACTTCCCGCGGCGGCTCCGAGTCATAAGCCCCGCCGCATAGCTCCCGGACCCTGGTAGGGCTCCCTTTGAGAACTCAACTCCACAGTGCGCAGGCCCCACGGTGGGCGCCAACTGTCGTGGTTTTGTCACGACAGATGTCCTCATGAAAGGACTTAGTGTTCGAGCCATCGCACCTTGGTGGCGACTCAAAGGGGTTGAACGGGAACGAGACAGAGATTTACCCAGGTTCGACCCCTCGTGAGGAGGTAAAAGCCAACGTCCTGCTTTGTGTTGTATTGATGGTGTTTCGATTACAAGGAGGACATAACTCGCCTGACCTAGCACTCGATGATTTCTAACCTGCCCTCTCCTTTCCTGGGACTCGCCTTTATATACAGGTCGAGTCCTTAGGGCTTACAAGGGTCCTTTCCTTTACACAAATCGTGACTCTTCCGATCTCTAAGTCGTCATCTTTCCAAGACTTGGAGACCTTCTCTACTATGGGCTCCTCCCGAAGGTCCCGAACCGCCATACGACTTCCGGCCTCGCTGGGCCAAGGCCAAAACCATTTGGAGATGAGTCGTCAGCTTTGATGACCCGGCCCAACTAGGGCGGGTTCTCCAACAGATAATATCCCCAACACTTGTGGAAGGAGCGACATCGTTGAACGGCATCACCGGGGCATCTCTTTCCGGGATGGAGTGAGAGGATGAAGGAGCCGGAATCCTCTTCCTCCTGACGCCCGCGGCCTTGGTGACCTTCTCCGCCGTCGGCCGAGATCGCGCAACAGCGTTAGCGCCCGGAGCGCGAGCCTTCGCGACGGAGGCTGTCGAATTTCCGCCCGGCACGACCACGTTGCCCTGCCGCTTGCGGGCAGGCGCGGCGCTAGCTTGAGCGACGGCGGGGCCAACATGCCCGACGACGAGATCCGCCCGAGGGGAAGGAGCGTGCGCGACATCGACGGTGACGGGGGCAGCAAGGAGGCGTCCATGGCGCCGAGGGACGGCCGCGGAGGATGCATCGGAGCGTGCGATGGCGAGGCAATGGTGGCGGCGGGTGGGGGAGCGGGAAAGGCAGCGCACAAATGTCCCTCCCGCCAAATCTTGTTGCGGATAGAGGCTGAGCTCGGGTCGGCCTCCCGGCCCATGAAACTAGAGGTTGGGGGAGAAGTTTTGTTGCGCTCCGCAAAAATATTTACGGACCGGAACGGGATGCAGGATGTGATCAGACAGGTTTTTCCGCCCCGACCCGCACTTTGACGGTTATTTTGCGGGCCGGGGCGGGACGCGGGGTCTGCTATAGTTGCTCTAAGAGGAAACCATAGCCGATTTTGCGGATCCATCCCCTCGGCCGCAGGCGTCGCCGCCGTCCCCTGCGTCAACCCCCTCCCGCTCCCCCGCCGCTCCACCACTCTACCCCGCCGCCATCCCCCGCGACAGCCTCCCTACCCAAACTGCCGTCTACCGCCGGCCACCCACCACTCTCCTCCAACGCCATCCCCTGTGACAACCCCGACCCCCGCCCTACCGTCCCCCGCCGGCCACCACATCTGCTGCCTGCGTTATTATGCCTGGCTGCGTTTTGGGGCAAATAATTTCGCGGGAGACGGAGGCGAGAGCAGAGTTGATTTCCTTGTGCAATCGAGGAAGAGAGGATGTCGATTTCGGATTTTTACGGCGAGGGCAGCCCCAAAGGAGTGATTTTTATGTGGAATCTGTCTGTTGACAAGTTCTAATCCGAATCCTCCTCCCTCTCCACTGAATAATCTCCTCCTTTCTGTAGGAGACTCGGCCGAGTCGGGGCAGGAGGGGCCGCCTATATCGATCTAATAAATTGGCGTCCCCGATTTGATTTTCGCCGGCGATTAGTAAGCAGTCTAAATAAACAGAGGAGGAGGAGGAGAGGGGATTACTTTTGTTGTCGCAGATCCAGTAAGTTAGATATATCTTAAGGCCATTTGTCGATCCAATCAGCCATGAAGAACAAAAGCGGTGGTCACAGACGCAGTGTAAGTGCTGCTTCTTTTGTGCCTGATGTTTGTCCTTCCCTTCAATTCATCCTCATGGCTAGGCGGCTGATTTGTTGTTTTTTTTAACTGTTAAATGCAATGCAGAAATCAGCTCGCAACGAAGCTGCTGCTGGCAACAAGAATGGTCGTCGCAGGCGGAATGTAAGTGTGCCTGGTGTTTGTCCTTCACGTAAAAGGGCTATAGTCTGTTGTTCTAACTATAAATGCAATGCAGAAATCAGCTCGCCACGGAGCAACTGCTGATGATGGAGACAGGCTTAGCAAGCTCCCCAATGACCTTCTACTCAATATTCTGGAGAGGGTGGACACACTCGATGCTATAAGGACCTGCATCCTCTCCAAGCAAATGCTGAATCTCCCCACCATGCTCTCGCAGTTCTTCTTGAGTGCTGGTTCCATTCCAGGTCACCATGATAAGGCTTGTCTTTTCAGCTGCAGTGAAGTTTTCCGAACCAACAATGCTGTGGCTCGTGTAACGGATAACATTTTGTGCACAAGGAATCCGAAGATCGCCATTACTAAACTCAAAATCAGATTTATCTTGATGCCACATGACTCTCTCACCATTGCCAAATCTGTTGCCCGCGCCATGGCAACCCAGAAGGTTGGCGCAGCTGAATTTGAGATCAGAACGGAGAAGGATTATGAGGACTGCTCTCCTGCCGATCTCCTCCAATTTGCAAAGCAGTTAAATAATTTTGTTGGTGCATGTTGGGATACATTTGCTGGCCTCACACGCCTGTGGCTGTGCAATATGAGGTTCGGTGAACTGGACATCCCCAACATCCTCAGCACTTGCAAACTCTTGGAGTCTTTGCATTTAACCAATTGCGACTCAGGGACCGATTCTGTGCTGCAAGTAAAACATGCTCAACTTGTTGAGCTCCAGGTTGACTATGGGGAATTTGATAGAATTGAGCTGACATGTCTACCAAAACTCCAACGGGTGATCTATAATTATTGGTGCACTTATGAAGATCCTCTGTATTTTGGTTTTGTACCACAGCTTTCAAAGCTAAACCTCACTAAAACTGGCATCCGTTCGGAGAAGATTCTTGAGTTAAGTCAGCTCCTTGCTAATGTTCCTTCCCTAAGCGATCTGCATCTGGATTTTGAAAGTGAAAAGGTACTCATTAGTCATATGAATCATATCTGTCCATTGTCACTATATATGATGGTTATATGTAACAATACTAAAATTTTGAATTGTTGTTTCTATTCCAGATCTGGGTTATACCAGAATGCCCGAAACTGCTCACGCCTGTGCTTAGCAAACTACAGCATGTGAATCTAGAGAATCTTCCTGAAGGTTGTGATTTAGCTTGGACAATGTTTTTTCTTGAAGCCGCACCCTTCCTCAAAGAGCTGTGCATCACAGTATGGGATCATTGGTGCATAATGGCGACAGACCCAGAATTTCGGAAGAAATATGGTTTCTGCCAAAAGGCAGATGTGAATTGGAAGCCACATGTCCCTGATTTCAAGCACAAGAATCTGGTTAAGCTCACTATCAATGGCTTCCAACCCGACGACGGCTTTATGGAATATATCAGGAATATCTTGGAACATGCGGTTAATATAACAGAGATATCTCTGTATGACAGGAAGGTTTGTGGAAGTTGTGGTGAATTGGCTCCCGAGATCAAGGACAAGGTTTGTCCATCAAGATATCCACAGACAGACGAGGAGAGGAAGCAGATAACCGAGGGGTTGGGTTTGGCTTCGCGTGCCATGGTTCACTTCCGTTCCTAATTTTTTTCGAGAAAACGCAGAAGATTTTTGCCTTTCATTTCATTGAAAAGGAAGGAGTTTGAGTTACAATCCTCCTAGGAGGCAAGCATACAATGTGAAAACGCGAAATTAGTGTACATCCCAAGTCTGGGGGGGGGGGGGGGGGGGTATATGTAGTTTGAAAGATCAGTCGGAAGGAGTTCCTGAACTCCATGATTCTGTAGTTACCATGTCCGTACTCTTCCCCTGAATTGAAGCTTGTACTATTGAGGAAATATTTATTAAGTAGAAAAGTATATTTATGGCACCTTTTTTAGGTTAAAACCAAAATACCAAATGCTTGATACATTGGAATAAGTTGATGTGTTCACCTCATCTTTGGTGCAGTCAAAAATTATAGATGCATTGCAAATTTTCAGTTTTGACAGTGACAAAGCTTACAGTAGTCTGGATAGTAAAATTCAGTCAAGCATGCAAGTATGTCCAAACCAGTAGCAAACCAGGCAATTTAATCGAGTGCATGCAGAGGCCATGCTACTTCTTCAAGAGGTTTTCAAGATAGAATTCAGAGTAGTTCGAACAAGATACTCTTGATTGAATGTTTCAGAATTTAGTTCGCTGAGAAACATGATTAAAAGGAACAGGGCGTAGTTTCAAGAATTCAGATCCATTGTGCACTCCTGATTGCAGCGATTTTGGTAGAAGGTGTGTACTCCAGAAACTAACAACAAATGAGATGGAGTAGCAACGACATCTAGATACACAAAAAATTTCAGATCCTACTACTCCAGATGTACTCCAGAATCACAAGCACAAGCAACTTCAGTCAAAATCTACAGTCAAGCAACCTTTTCAAAGTACAGTACAAATATTACTAGAATTTGCTCTGAATTTTGGCAGTAAGAATAAGAATGACAATGCAAGGAGTAAATAAGAATAAGAAATTGTCTTAACTAAATATCCCCCCAGAAAACTAGATTCTCTTTCAAAATCTATCCTGAAGACCATTTATGTACACTGAACCTGAATAAGAATAAGAAACCTGGTGGCCGCAGTTCCTGCAGGCGAAGAAGAGCACCTTCTGGTCCATAGTCATCAGGGATGCAATATTTTGTTGCTGCGCCCCCGAAAAAGAGAGAATGACACCAAGTTTCAGTGATCTGCACTCAGTGCCAATGTAACTTCCTTGCAAAACTCCCAGTTGCTGAAGATGGTGAAATGAACAAAACTGACCCTTTTCTAAAACTTTAACAAAAACTAAACACATTCTAAAAATCACAAGATAACCCCTTTTGCATGATGTCTGGAGCTGGGGCGCCATGATAACACGACGCCCCAGCCCGGAACGTCATGCAAAAGGGCCATTTTTTAAAATATTTTGTGTTGAAGTTTCGGAAAAGGGTCACTTTTATCCATTTTCACGCTGAAGATACCTTGCCTGCCACATCCTATGCGGAGCCTGGTGGTCAGCTACTATACTTGCACCTGGCACTTCACATTATTGTACTTCGCTTACCTTTTCCGTGCAAGACTCGTTTCTTTATTTGGTGTGTTCTGTACTAAGGGCGTGGATCCTGGAATTTCTGGAGCTGGTAGGCACAGAGTAGGCTTACTGGTGTTTAGGGTCTGTTTAGGACTGCTCTGCTCCTTAAAATTCAGCTCTGCTTAAAAAAAAACAAGCCAAACGGGGTAGCTCCACGACATGCCGCTCCGCAAAAAAACTAGAATCTGGGATAGAACTTCAAAGTTTTTATGAAGCTCCTGAGAGGGTGCTCCAAAAAACTCTAGAAGCTAGAGTTGGGGGGAAATTACCCACCACTGCCACCAGTAAGTGGACCCCTTCGTTTATTTCCCCTCAACCAATCAAATAGATTGTTTTCATCAGATTTTCTATTTTTGAAGCTGGAGCTAGATGGAAGCCAAACATTCTCTTAATAGTGCTATAGCTTCTGTATGAAACTGCTTCAAAGTGAATTTGACGAAGTGAAGCTGATTTTAATGAATTGAATCAGTCCCAAACAGGTCCTTAATTGCTTCAGAAATAGCAATCGTCATATTTTCTTCTTTTGTGATAAATATCTAGTTCTCTGCCATATTTATATGGCGATTGATTTGTGCAATAGTTTCTGCCTAGGATCTCATCCTAGAAGGCATCTTCTCCATCAGAGCTTGGTATAATACTCGTTCCGTTTCAAAATAATTGAAGTTGGATTCTCCCAGTACAAACTTCATCGAGTTTGACCAGTTCCACCTAAAAAAGTTCTAAACTTGCAAAACAGATGGAGTGATAAAACTCAGAATCTAAAATGAGTGGCAAAACTTTTCCTTCAATCAGGCAATCTGCAAAAGACTGCTTGCACCATTCGAATTCACCGTAGTGACATTCAGCCATGAAGTCTGACGAAAAACATTTCTCTCGCAGACCAGGTATATGCAGAAATAACGCTAAAAGCTACGACTAAACAGTTTCAAAGTATGAGGTTGGAAGCTAATTACTACACTCAAAAGTTCAAAGGACTGGCACTTTATGGTCCCAAGGTCACTACTTTGGTGCGTGGATAGAGAAACGCCTGAGGAAGCTGGCAACATTAGGAAGCCTGCCGTCGCCCACCTTGACAGGCACCTGGCCGCCAGCAGTGAGGCCATCGCCCACCTTGACAGGCACCTGGACGCCAGCAGTGAGGCCGTCGCCCACATGAGCAGTCACCTTGCGGCCATGGTCAGCGCCAAGACCGTCGCCCACCATGCCACCACTGCCAAGGGCGAGCCTTGTTCCTTGTCATACAAGCTCTGTCCAGCATGAAAATAGTCACTCTCTTCATTCTGATAATAGAAGCCTTCCCCTTTGTAGCACTCGAAGAAGTAGTAGCCCCCGCTTGACTCCTGGAAAAGATAGCCCTCGCTGTCTTCCAGGCTGTAGTAGCCTTCCCAATCCTTCTCCTCCACAGACACCTCTGAATAGAAGGAAACAAAACCAAACATTGGTTAGTTAAGATGAACTCCACAATTTGTACAGAAATAGATTTATTTACTACAGTTATGCCACAGCAATTCCAACAACAAAGTGTTATAACAAGAGAAGACCAAGCACCTGGTTAGTTAATATTATTTACAGTTTCATGACAGTTATCACACAGTTCTGGAAACAAACTAGCAACCCGTCCGAAACAAGAACTGCAAGCAATAATGCAATAAGAAAGGTTCAGGAGAAGAAAACAGCTATGCCACAGCAATTCCATCGAAACATTCCAAAGTTAACATCAAAACAACAATATGTGCTGCTATAACAAGAGGAGACCTAGCACCTAGTTATCCAGTATCTCACGCAGCACTGCAGCGTTCATAATATAATTACACTGCCAAGATTAAAAATCTGTAGCTAATATTCCATCGTATGTAAACTACTGCACCCCTTTTCATGCACATCTCTGGATTCCTCATGCAATGCAAACAAACAGGAACAAGCTAATAGGAAACATAAAGTCATATCAACTTATGTCCGATATCATCTGACAGCAAAACAGGGTAACCCTGCTTTCCATCCTCGACATTCTTGTTCCACCAGATAGGGTTTCGGGCCTAAATAAGAGTACATCGGGATTCTGGTACACAAAAACATACCACCACCATATACGAGGAGATCCTCGGACTAGAAATGCACAACCCCGAAGATAATTTGGTGTATAGTTGTCAACCCTAATCAGAACGCGGTGGAAAGTAAGAAACACAAATTCACTGCGAATCTAAGGATCGTTGTCAATCCGAGATCAAATCCACAATAACAGATAAGCACAATATAGTAAACATTGATAGGTCCGAAGACTCTGGACAAGAACAGACAATGTAGGTGGTGCCAAATTTTATACGTTTTGGGTCCAACAGAGAATAAACACGGGATTAGAAGAGACAATGCAGTTAAACTCATATTTTTGAATGAAGGGGTGGTTTCTCCTCGGCCCCGTCTTTTTATGGAATGAAGCAAAGTAGTTCAAGCTAAACTCATATCACCATATATCAAACTGGACAAATACACAAACTTGCATGATTAAAACTGGAATTGGATATCATCTGCCAGCAAAACAGGGTAACCCTGCTTGCCATCTTCCACCTTCTATTCAATCAAATGAGGAATAAGAATAGCTAAGACAATCTTCTTCCACCACCAGATAGGGTTACGGGCCTAAACAATGGATCGGGATTCCGGTCAACAAAAACATACCATCACCATATGCGGGTTCCTCTCCTTCCCGAGGCAATTTCCGGCCTAAAAAACACGCAATCCCGAAGATAACTCGAGTATCGTTGTCAACCCTAACCGGAACGCGGTTGAAAGTAGGAGACACAAATTCGCTGCGAATCCATGGAACGATATCCGACCGAATGAACTCGCTACGAAATCACGAATCGAATCGAATAAACTCGTTAGAAATCTAATCGGGGGAGACAGGATCGGCGAATCACGAATCGAATCGGTTGATCTCGCTACAGATCGAATCGGGGGAGAGGGGATTGGGACTCACGATCCATCGGAGACCGATCCGAGGAAGGGGAGGGGAGGGGGAGCTGTGGCGTCGAGGGTACGGGCGTCTCTCTCCTCCTTGACGCGGGGGGAGAGATGTGCGCGGGCGACCTGGGGATGAGCTACGAGCGGAATGGAGCGGCGGCGATGCGACTTTATAGGCCTGGGATGGACGGGGATTTGGTTGATCCGGGCAAATGGCAAGCAGCCTTGCCTCCGGGTGCCGTTTTCCCTCTTGTCTTTGTTGAGAAGAAGGAAAAGAGAGAGACAACACAATGAATGAACCGAGCAAACAATCTTCCAAGTCTGATTAGAGGACTTACACGGATCATGCTGAACCCTCCGCTCCTGCAAACCCTGTCCAGTTGCTCTTAGCTGCTGCTTGCCCCCCACAGGCTGCTTCTGCCTGTTTCTCTGTCCATGGTGTTCAGCCATGTTCTTTCTCTTGTCAAGAAGAAGGCAGGAAGAAGCACTGTTGCTTGGGCGGTGTAACACATGAAGAGGGGTCGGGCAGCTGCTGCAGCCATGGAGAACTTGCTTCGGGTATTGATGATGAAGGGGCCTTGGCTGTTTGAGTTGTTCAGATCCGAATGTGGAAAGGGGTGCCCGCTGCTGGGGGAGGGAGGGAGGGAGGAAGAAGAGGGAGGCTCGGGAGGGGGGAGAGCACTGGTTTATATATAGGCAAAGCCAAAGATAGATGGCCAACGCGTCAGACGCGCTCCACCAACCATCTGTCCCTAAAATCACGCCAAAAATTAAAAGAGTAGCGCCGCCTGTTTTTGGCAGGTGATCAGATATTTTAAATGGCGCCGATTTGGACGCATGGTCCACGCACCACGCAGTGTCTCGTGCCGTTCTTGGTTTCTTCCATCTTCGCGTGAATAAAATAGCATCAAATTTTGCCTAAAAAAATACTTCCTCTGTTTTTAAATACAAGTTTTTTTAGATGTTTCATTACAGGACTACACACGGAGCAAAATAAATAAAGTATGTCTATCACGAATCGAATCGAATAAACTCGTTAGAAATCTAATCGGGGGAGACAGGATCGGCGAATCACGAATCGAATCGGTTGATCTTGCTACAGATCGAATCGGGGGAGAGGGGATTGCGACTCACTATCCATCGGAGACCGATCCGAGGGAGGGGAGGGGAGGGGGCGCTGTGGCGTCGAGGGTACGGGCCTCTCTCTCCTCCTTGACGCGGGGGGAGAGATGTGCGCGGGCGACCTAGGGATGAGCTGCGAGCGGAATGGAGCGGCGGCGGTGCGACTTTATAGGCCTGGGATGGACGGGGATTTGGTTGATCCGGGCAAATGGCAAGCAGCCTTGCCTCCGGGTGCCGTTTTCCCTCTTGTCTTTGTTGAGAAGAAGGAAAAGAGAGAGCCAACACAATGAATGAACCGAGCAAACAATCTTCCAAGTCTGATTAGAGGACTTACACGGATCATGTTGAACCCTCCGCTCCTGCAAACCCTGTCCACTTGCTCTTAGCTGCTGCTTGCCCCCCACAGGCTGCTTCTGCCTGTTTCTCTGTCCATGGTGTCTAGCCATGTTCTTTCTCTTGTCAAGAAGAAGGCAGGAAGAAGACTGCTGCTTGGGCGGTGTAACACATGAAGAGGGGTCGGGCAGCTGCTGCAGCCATGGAGAACTTGCTTCGGGTATTGATGATGAAGGGGCCTTGGCTGTTTGAGTTGTTCAGATCCCAATGTGGAGAGGGGTGCCCGCTGCTGGGGGGAGGGAGGGAGGGAGGAAGAAGAGGGAGGCTCGGGAGGGGGGAGAGCACTGGTTTATATATAGGCAAAGCCAAAGATAGATGGCCAACGCGTCAGACGCGCTCCACCAACCATCTGTCCCTAAAATCACGCCAAAAATTAAAAGAGTAGCGCCGCCTGTTTTTGGCAGGTGATCAGATATTTTAAATGGCGCTGATTTGGACGCATGGTCCACGCACCTCGCAGGGTCTCGTGCCATTCTTGGTTTCTTCCATCTTCGCGTGAATAAATTAGCATCAAATTTTGCCTAAAAAAATACTTCCTGTGTTTTTAAATACAAGTTTTTTTAGATGTTTCATTACAGGACTACACACGGAGCAAAATAAATAAAGTATGTCCATCACGAATCGAATCGAATAAACTCGTTAGAAATCTAATCGGGGGAGACAGGATCGGCGAATCACGAATCAAATCGGTTGATCTCGCTACAGATCGAATCGGGGGAGAGGGGATTGGGACTCACTATCCATCGGAGACCGATCCGAGGGAGGGGAGGGGAGGGGGAGCTGTGGCGTCGAGGGTACGGGCGTCTCTCTCCTCCTTGACGCGGGGGGAGAGATGTGCGCGGGCGACCTGGGGATGAGCTGCGAGCGGAATGGAGCGGCGGCGGTGCGACTTTATAGGCCTGGGATGGACGGGGATTTGGTTGATCCGGGCAAATGGCAAGCAGCCTTGCCTCCGGGTGTCGTTTTCCCTCTTGTCTTTGTTGAGAAGAAGGAAATTAGAGAGACAACACAATGAATGAACCGAGCAAACAATCTTCCAAGTCTAATTAGACGACTTACACGGATCATGCTGAACCTCCGTTCCTGCAAACCCTGTCCAGTTGCTCTTAGCTGCTGCTTGCCCCCCACAGGGTGCTTCTGCCTGTTTCTCTGTCCATGGTGTCCAGCCATGTTCTTTCTCTTGTCAAGAAGAAGGCAGGAAGAAGCACTGCTGCTTGGGCGGTGTAACACATGAAGAGGGGTCGGGCAGCTCCTGCAGCCATGGAGAACTTGCTTCGGGTATTGATGATGAAGGGGCCTTGGCTGTTTGAGTTGTTCAGATCCCAAGGAAGAGAGGGGTGCCCGCTGCTGGGGGAGGGAGGAAGAAGAGGGAGGCTCGGGAGGGGGGAGAGCATTGGTTTATATATAGGCAATGCCAAAGATAGATGGCCAACGTGTCAGACGCGCTCCACCAACCATCTGTCCCTAAAATCACACCAAAAATTAAAAGAGTAGCGCCGCCTGTTTTTGGCAGGTGTTCAGATATTTTAAATGGCGCTGATTTGGACGCATGGTCCACGCACCACGCAGTGTCTCGTGCCGTTCTTGGTTTCTTTCATCTTTGCGTGAATAAATTAGCATCAAATTTCGCCTAAAAAAATACTTCCTCTGTTTTTAAATACAAGTTTTTTAGATGTTTCATTACAGGACTACACACGGAGCAAAATAAATAAAGTATGTCTATCACGAATCGAATCGAATAAACTCGTTAGAAATCTAATCGGGGGAGACAGGATCGGCGAATCACGAATCGAATCGGTTGATCTCGCTACACATCGAATCGGGGGAGAGGGGATTGCGACTCACTATCCATCGGAGACCGATCCGAGGGAGGGGAGGGGTGGGGGAGCTGTGGCGTCGAGGGTATGGGCGTCTCTCTCCTCCTTGACGCGGGGGGAGAGATGTGCGCGGGCGACCTGGGGATGAGCTGCGAGCGGAATGGAGCGGCGGCGGTGCGACTTTATAGGACTGGGATGGACGCGGATTTGGTTGATCCGGGCAAATGGCAAGCAGCCTTGCCTCCGGGTGCCGTTTTCCCTCTTGTCTTTGTTGAGAAGAAGGAAAAGAGAGAGACAGCACAATGAATGAACCGAGCAAACAATCTTCCAAGTCTGATTAGAGGACTTACACGGATCATGCTGAACCCTCCGCTCCTGCAAACCCTGTCCAGTTGCTCTTAGCTGCTGCTTGCCCCCCACAGGCTGCTTCTGCCTGTTTCTCTGTCCATGGTGTTCAGCCATGTTCTTTCTCTTGTCAAGAAGAAGGCAGGAAGAAGCACTGTTGCTTGGGCGGTGTAACACATGAAGAGGGGTCGGGCAGCTGCTGCAGCCATGGAGAACTTGCTTCGGGTATTGATGATGAAGGGGCCTTGGCTGTTTGAGTTGTTCAGATCCGAATGTGGAAAGGGGTGCCCGCTGCTGGGGGAGGGAGGGAGGGAGGAAGAAGAGGGAGGCTCGGGAGGGGGGAGAGCACTGGTTTATATATAGGCAAAGCCAAAGATAGATGGCCAACGCGTCAGACGCGCTCCACCAACCATCTGTCCCTAAAATCACGCCAAAAATTAAAAGAGTAGCGCCGCCTGTTTTTGGCAGGTGATCAGATATTTTAAATGGCGCCGATTTGGACGCATGGTCCACGCACCACGCAGTGTCTCGTGCCGTTCTTGGTTTCTTCCATCTTCGCGTGAATAAAATAGCATCAAATTTTGCATAAAAAAATACTTCCTCTGTTTTTAAATACAAGTTTTTTAGATGTTTCATTACAGGACTACACACGGAGCAAAATAAATAAAGTATGTCTATCACGAATCGAATCGAATAAACTCGTTAGAAATCTAATCGGGGGAGACAGGATCGGCGAATCACGAATCGAATCGGTTGATCTCGCTACAGATCGAATCGGGGGAGAGGGGATTGCGACTCACTATCCATCGGAGACCGATCCGAGGGAGGGGAGGGGAGGGGGCGCTGTGGCGTCGAGGGTACGGGCCTCTCTCTCCTCCTTGACGCGGGGGGAGAGATGTGCGCGGGCGACCTAGGGATGAGCTGCGAGCGGAATGGAGCGGCGGCGGTGCGACTTTATAGGCCTGGGATGGACGGGGATTTGGTTGATCCGGGCAAATGGCAAGCAGCCTTGCCTCCGGGTGCCGTTTTCCCTCTTGTCTTTGTTGAGAAGAAGGAAAAGAGAGAGCCAACACAATGAATGAACCGAGCAAACAATCTTCCAAGTCTGATTAGAGGACTTACACGGATCATGTTGAACCCTCCGCTCCTGCAAACCCTGTCCACTTGCTCTTAGCTGCTGCTTGCCCCCCACAGGCTGGTTCTGCCTGTTTCTCTGTCCATGGTGTCTAGCCATGTTCTTTCTCTTGTCAAGAAGAAGGCTGGAAGAAGACTGCTGCTTGGGCGGTGTAACACATGAAGAGGGGTCGGGCAGCTGCTGCAGCCATGGAGAACTTGCTTCGGGTATTGATGATGAAGGGGCCTTGGCTGTTTGAGTTGTTCACATCCCAATGTGGAGAGGGGTGCCCGCTGCTTGGGGGAGGGAGGGAGGGAGGAAGAAGAGGGAGGCTCGGGAGGGGGGAGAGCACTGGTTTATATATAGGCAAAGCCAAAGATAGATGGCCAACGCGTCAGACGCGCTCCACCAACCATCTGTCCCTAAAATCACGCCAAAAATTAAAAGAGTAGCGCCGCCTGTTTTTGGCAGGTGATCAGATATTTTAAATGGCGCTGATTTGGACGCATGGTCCACGCACCACGCAGGGTCTCGTGCCGTTCTTGGTTTCTTCCATCTTCGCGTGAATAAATTAGCATCAAATTTTGCCTAAAAAAATACTTCCTCTGTTTTTTAAATACAAGTTTTTTTAGATGTTTCATTACAGGACTACACACGGAGCAAAATAAATAAAGTATGTCCATCACGAATCGAATCGAATAAACTCGTTAGAAATCTAATCGGGGGAGACAGGATCGGCGAATCACGAATCAAATCGGTTGATCTCGCTACAGATCGAATCGGGGGAGAGGGGATTGGGACTCACTATCCATCGGAGACCGATCCGAGGGAGGGGAGGGGAGGGGGAGCTGGGGCGTCGAGGGTACGGGCGTCTCTCTCCTCCTTGACGCGGGGGAGAGATGTGCGCGGGCGACCTGGGGATGAGCTGCGAGCGGAATGGAGCGGCGGCGGTGCGACTTTATAGGCCTGGGATGGACGGGGATTTGGTTGATCCGGGCAAATGGCAAGCAGCCTTGCCTCCGGGTGTCGTTTTCCCTCTTGTCTTTGTTGAGAAGAAGGAAATTAGAGAGACAACACAATGAATGAACCGAGCAAACAATCTTCCAAGTCTAATTAGACGACTTACACGGATCATGCTGAACCTCCGTTCCTGCAAACCCTGTCCAGTTGCTCTTAGCTGCTGCTTGCCCCCCACAGGGTGCTTCTGCCTGTTTCTCTGTCCATGGTGTCCAGCCATGTTCTTTCTCTTGTCAAGAAGAAGGCAGGAAGAAGCACTGCTGCTTGGGCGGTGTAACACATGAAGAGGGGTCGGGCAGCTCCTGCAGCCATGGAGAACTTGCTTCGGGTATTGATGATGAAGGGGCCTTGGCTGTTTGAGTTGTTCAGATCCCAAGGAAGAGAGGGGTGCCCGCTGCTGGGGGAGGGAGAAGAGGGAGGCTCGGGAGGGGGGAGAGCATTGGTTTATATATAGGCAATGCCAAAGATAGATGGCCAACGTGTCAGACGCGCTCCACCAACCATCTGTCCCTAAAATCACACCAAAAATTAAAAGAGTAGCGCCGCCTGTTTTTGGCAGGTGTTCAGATATTTTAAATGGCGCTGATTTGGACGCATGGTCCACGCACCACGCAGTGTCTCGTGCCGTTCTTGGTTTCTTTCATCTTTGCGTGAATAAATTAGCATCAAATTTCGCCTAAAAAAATACTTCCTCTGTTTTTAAATACAAGTTTTTTAGATGTTTCATTACAGGACTACACACGGAGCAAAATAAATAAAGTATGTCTATCACGAATCGAATCGAATAAACTCGTTAGAAATCTAATCGGGGGAGACAGGATCGGCGAATCACGAATCGAATCGGTTGATCTCGCTACACATCGAATCGGGGGAGAGGGGATTGCGACTCACTATCCATCGGAGACCGATCCGAGGGAGGGGAGGGGTGGGGGAGCTGTGGCGTCGAGGGTACGGGCGTCTCTCTCCTCCTTGACGCGGGGGGAGAGATGTGCGCGGGCGACCTGGGGATGAGCTGCGAGCAGAATGGAGCGGCGGCGGTGCGACTTTATAGGACTGGGATGGACGGGGATTTGTTTGATCCGGGCAAATGGCAAGCAGCCTTGCCTCCGGGTGCCGTTTTCCCTCTTGTCTTTGTTGAGAAGAAGGAAAAGAGAGAGGCAACACAATGAATGAACCGAGCAAACAATCTTCCAAGTCTGATTAGAGGACTTACACGAATCATGCTGAACCCTCCGCTCCTGCAAACCCTGTCCAGTTGCTCTTAGCTGCTACTTGCCCCCCACAGGCTGCTTCTGCATGTTTCTCTGTCCATGGTGTTCAGCCATGTTCTTTCTCTTGTCAAGAAGAAGGCAGGAAGAAGCACTGCTGCTTGGGCGGTGTAACACATGAAGAGGGGTCGGGCAGCTGCTGCAGCCATGGAGAACTTGCTTCGGGTATTGATAATGAAGGGGCCTTCGCTGTTTGAGTTGTTCAGATCCGAATGTGGAGAGGGGTGCCCGCTGCTGGGGGGAGGGAGGGAGGGAGGAAGAAGAGGGAGGCTCGGGAGGGGGAGAGCACTGGGTTATATATAGGCAAAGCCAAAGATAGATGGCTAACGCGTCAGACGCGCTCCACCAACCATCTGTCCCTAAAATCACGCCAAAAATTAAAAGAGTAGCGCCGCCTGTTTTTGGCAGGTGATCAGATATTTTAAATGGCGTTGATTTGGACGCATGGTCCACGCACCACGCAGTGTCTCGTGCCGTTCTTGGTTTCTTCCATCTTCGCATGAATAAATTAGCATCAAATTTTTCCTAAAAAAAATACTTCCTCTGTTTTTAAATACAAGTTTTTTTAGATGTTTCATTACAGGACTACACACGGAGCAAAATAAATAAAGTATGTCTATCACTAATCGAATCGAATAAACTCGTTAGAAATCTAATTGGGGGAGACATGATCGGCGAATCACGAATCGAATCGGTTGATCTCGCTACAGATCGAATCGGGGGAGAGGGGATTGGCACTCACTATCCATCGGAGACCGATCCGAGGGAGGGGAGGGGAGGGGGAGCTGTGGCGTCGAGGGTACGGGCGTCTCTCTCCTCCTTGACGCGGGGGGAGAGATGTGCGCGGGCGACCTGGGGATGAGCTGCGAGCGGAATGGAGCGGCGGCGGTGCGACTTTATAGGCCTGGGATGGACGGGGATTTGGTTGATCCGGGCAAATGGCAAGCAGCCTTGCCTCCGAGTGCCGTTTTCCCTCTTGTCTTTGTTGAGAAGAAGGAAAAGAGAGAGCCAACACAATGAATGAACCGAGCAAACAATCTTCCAAGTCTGATTAGAGGACTTACACGGATCATGTTGAACCCTCCGCTCCTGCAAACCCTGTCCACTTGCTCTTAGTTGCTGCTTGCCCCCCACAGGCTGCTTCTGCCTGTTTCTCTGTCCATGGTGTCTAGCCATGTTCTTTCTCTTGTCAAGAAGAAGGCAGGAAGAAGACTGCTGCTTGGGCGGTGTAACACATGAAGAGGCTCGGGCAGCTGCTGCAGCCATGGAGAACTTGCTTCGGGTATTGATGATGAAGGGGCCTTGGCTGTTTGAGTTGTTCAGATCCCAATGTGGAGAGGGGTGCCCGCTGCTGGGGGGAGGGAGGGAGGGAGGAAGAAGAGGGAGGCTCGGGAGGGGGGAGAGCACTGGTTTATATATAGGCAAAGCCAAAGATAGATGGCCAACGCGTTAGACGCGCTCCACCAACCATCTGTCCCTAAAATCACGCCAAAAATTAAAAGAGTAGCGCCGCCTGTTTTTGGCAGGTGATCAGATATTTTAAATGGCGCTGATTTGGACGCATGGTCCACGCACCACGCAGGGTCTCGTGCCGTTCTTGGTTTCTTCCATCTTCGCGTGAATAAATTAGCATCAAATTTTGCCTAAAAAAATACTTCCTCTGTTTTTAAATACAAGTTTTTTTAGATGTTTCATTACAGGACTACACACGGAGCAAAATAAATAAAGTATGTCCATCACGAATCGAATCGAATAAACTCGTTAGAAATCTAATCGGGGGAGACAGGATCGGCGAATCACGAATCAAATCGGTTGATCTCGCTACAGATCGAATCGGGGGAGAGGGGATTGGGACTCACTATCCATCGGAGACCGATCCGAGGGAGGGGAGGGGAGGGGGAGCTGTGGTGTCGAGGGTACGGGCGTCTCTCTCCTCCTTGACGCGGGGGGAGAGATGTGCGCGGGCGACCTGGGGATGAGCTGCGAGCGGAATGGAGCGGCGGCGGTGCGACTTTATAGGCCTGGGATGGACGGGGATTTGGTTGATCCGGGCAAATGGCAAGCAGCCTTGCCTCCGGGTGTCGTTTTCCCTCTTGTCTTTGTTGAGAAGAAGGAAAAGAGAGAGACAACACAATGAATGAACCGAGCAAACAATCTTCCAAGTCTAATTAGAGGACTTACACGGATCATGCTGAACCTCCGTTCCTGCAACCCTGTCCAGTTGCTCTTAGCTGCTGCTTGCCCCCCACAGGGTGCTTCTGCCTGTTTCTCTGTCCATGGTGTCCAGCCATGTTCTTTCTCTTGTCAAGAAGAAGGCAGGAAGAAGCACTGCTGCTTGGGCGGTGTAACACATGAAGAGGGGTCGGGCAGCTCCTGCAGCCATGGAGAACTTGCTTCGGGTATTGATGATGAAGGGGCCTTGGCTGTTTGAGTTGTTCAGATCCCAAGGAAGAGAGGGGTGCCCGCTGCTGGGGGAGGGAGGAAGAAGAGGGAGGCTCGGGAGGGGGGAGAGCATTGGTTTATATATAGGCAATGCCAAAGATAGATGGCCAACGTGTCAGACGCGCTCCACCAACCATCTATCCCTAAAATCACACCAAAAATTAAAAGAGTAGCGCCGCCTGTTTTTGGCAGGTGTTCAGATATTTTAAATGGCGCTGATTTGGACGCATGGTCCACGCACCACGCAGTGTCTCGTGTCGTTCTTGGTTTCTTTCATCTTTGCGTGAATAAATTAGCATCAAATTTCGCCTAAAAAAATACTTCCTCTGTTTTTAAATACAAGTTTTTTAGATGTTTCATTACAGGACTACACACGGAGCAAAATAAATAAAGTATGTCTATCACGAATCGAATCGAATAAACTCGTTAGAAATCTAATCGGGGGAGACAGGATCGGCGAATCACGAATCGAATCGGTTGATCTCGCTACACATCAAATCGGGGGAGAGGGGATTGCGACTCACTATCCATCGGAGACCGATCCGAGGGAGGGGAGGGGTGGGGGAGCTGTGGCGTCGAGGGTACGGGCGTCTCTCTCCTCCTTGACGCGGGGGGAGAGATGTGCGCGGGCGACCTGGGGATGAGCTGCGAGCAGAATGGAGCGGCGGCGGTGCGACTTTATAGGACTGGGATGGACGGGGATTTGGTTGATCCGGGCAAATGGCAAGCAGCCTTTCCTCCGGGTGCCGTTTTCCCTCTTGTCTTTGTTGAGAAGAAGGAAAAGAGAGAGGCAACACAATGAATGAACCGAGCAAACAATCTTCCAAGTCTGATTAGAGGACTTACACGAATCATGCTGAACCCTCCGCTCCTGCAAACCCTGTCCAGTTGCTCTTAGCTGCTGCTTGCCCCCCACAGGCTGATTCTGCATGTTTCTCTGTCCATGGTGTTCAGCCATGTTCTTTCTCTTATCAAGAAGAAGGCAGGAAGAAGCACTGCTGCTTGGGCGGTGTAACACATGAAGAGGGGTCGGGCAGCTGCTGCAGCCATGGAGAACTTGCTTCGGGTATTGATGATGAAGGGGCCTTCGCTGTTTGAGTTGTTCAGATCCGAATGTGGAGAGGGGTGCCCGCTGCTGGGGGAGGGAGGGAGGGAGGAAGAAGAGGGAGGCTCGGGAGGGGGAGAGCACTGGGTTATATATAGGCAAAGCCAAAGATAGATGGCTAACGCGTCAGACGCGCTCCACCAACCATCTGTCCCTAAAATCACGCCAAAAATTAAAAGAGTAGCGCCGCCTGTTTTTGGCAGGTGATCAGATATTTTAAATGGCGTTGATTTGGACGCATGGTCCATGCACCACGCAGTGTCTCGTGCCGTTCTTGGTTTCTTCCATCTTCGCATGAATAAATTAGCATCAAATTTTTCCTAAAAAAAATACTTCCTCTGTTTTTAAATACAAGTTTTTTTAGATGTTTCATTACAGGACTACACACGGAGCAAAATAAATAAAGTATGTCTATCACTAATCGAATGGAATAAACTCGTTAGAAATCTAATTGGGGGAGACATGATCGGCGAATCACGAATCGAATCGGTTGATCTAGCTACAGATCGAATCGGGGGAGAGGGGATTGGCACTCACTATCCATCGGAGACCGATCCGAGGGAGGGGAGGGGAGGGGGAGCTGTGGCGTCGAGGGTACGGGCATCTCTCTCCTCCTTGACGCGGGGGGAGAGATGTGCGCGGGCGACCTGGGGATGAGCTGCGAGCGGAATGGAGCGGCGGCGGTGCGACTTTATAGGCCTGGGATGGACGGGGATTTGGTTGATCCGGGCAAATGGCAAGCAGCCTTGCCTCCGGGTGCCGTTTTCCCTCTTGTCTTTGTTGAGAAGAAGGAAAAGAGAGAGACAACACAATGAATGAACCAAGCAAACAATCTTCCAAGTCTGATTAGAGGACTTACACGGATCATGGTGAACCCTCCGCTCCTGCAAACCCTGTCCAGTTGCTCTTAGCTGCTGCTTGCCCCCCACAGGCTGCTTCTGCCTGTTTCTCTATCCATGGTGTTCAGCCATGTTCTTTCTCTTGTCAAGAAGAAGGCAGGAAGAAGCACTTCTGCTTGGGCGGTGTAACACATGAAGAGGGGTCGGGCAGCTGCTGCAGCCATGGAGAACTTGCTTCGGGTATTGATGATGAAGGGGCCTTGGCTGTTTGAGTTGTTCAGATCCGAATGTGGAGAGGGGTGCCCGCTACTGGGGGGAGGGAGGGAGGGAGGAAGAAGAGGGAGGCTCGGGAGGGGGGAGAGCACTGGTTTATATATAGGCAAAGCCAAAGATAGATGGCCAACGCGTCAGACGCGCTCCACCAACCATCTGTCCCGAAAATCACGTCAAAAAATAAAAGAGTAGCGCCGCCTGTTTTTGGCAGGTGATCAGATATTTTAAATGGCGCTGATTTGGACGCATGGTCCACTCACCACGCAGTGTCTCGTGCCGTTGTTGGTTTCTTCCATCTTCGCTCGAATAAATTAGCATCAAATTTTTCCTAAAAAAATACTTCCTCTGTTTTTAAATACAAGTTTTTTTAGATGTTTCATTACAGGACTACACACGGAGCAAAATAAATAAAGTATGTCTATCACGAATCGAATCGAATAAACTCGTTAGAAATCTAATTGGGGGAGACAGGATCGGCGAATCACGAATCGAATCGGTTGATCTCGCTACAGATCGAATCGGGGGAGAGGGGATTGGGACTCACTATCCATCGGAGACCGATCCGAGGGAGGGGAGGGGAGGGGGAGCTGTGGCGTCGAGGTTACGGGCGTCTCTCTCCTCCTTGACGCGGGGGGAGAGATGTGCGCGGGCGACCTGGGGATGAGCTGCGAGCGGAATGGAGCGGCGGCGGTGCGACTTTATAGGCCTGGGATGGACGGGGATTTGGTTGATCCGGGCAAATGGCAAGCAGCCTTGCCTCCGGGTGCCGTTTTCCCTCTTGTCTTTGTTGAGAAGAAGGAAAAGAGAGAGACAACACAATGAATGAACCGAGCAAACAATCTTCCAAGTCTAATTAGAGGACTTACACGGATCATGCTGAACCCTCCGCTCCTGCAAACCCTGTCCAGTTGCTCTTAGCTGCTGCTTGCCCCCCACAGGCTGCTTCTGCCTGTTTCTCTATCCATGGTGTTCAGCCATGTTCTTTCTCTTGTCAAGAAGAAGGCAGGAAGAAGCACTTCTGCTTGGGCGGTGTAACACATGAAGAGGGGTCGGGCAGCTGCTGCAGCCATGGAGAACTTGCTTCGGGTATTGATGATGAAGGGGGCTTGGCTGTTTGAGTTGTTCAGATCCGAATGTGGAGCGGGGTGCCCGCTGCTGGGGGGAGGGAGGGAGGGAGGAAGAAGAGGGAGGCTCGGGAGGGGGGAGAGCACTGGTTTATATATAGGCAAAGCCAAAGATAGATGGCCAACGCGTCAGACGCGCTCCACCAACCATCTGTCCCTAAAACCACGCCAAAAATTAAAAGAGTAGCGCCGCCTGTTTTTGGCAGGTGATTAGATATTTTAAATGGCGCTGATTTGGACGCATGGTCCACACACCACGCAGTGTCTCGTGCCGTTCTTGGTTTCTTCCATCTTCGCGTGAATAAATTAGCATCAAATTTTGCCTAAAAAAATACTTCCTCTGTTTTTAAATACAAGTTTTTTTAGATGTTTCATTACAGGACTACACACGAAGCAAAATAAATAAAGTATGTCTATCACGAATCGAATCGAATAAACTCATTAGAAATCTAATTGGGGGAGACAGGATCGGCGAATCACGAATCGAATCGGTTGATCTCGCTACAGATCCAATCGGGGGAGAGGGGATTGGGACTCACTATCCATCGGAGACCGATCCGAGGGAGGGGAGGGGAGGGGGAGCTGTGGTGTCGAGGGTACGGGCGTCTCTCTCCTCCTTGACGCGGGGGGAGAGATGTGCGCGGGCGACCTGGGGATGAGCTGCGAGCGGAATGGAGCAGCGGCGGTGCGACTTTATAGGCCTGGGATGGACGGGAATTTGGTTGATCCGGGCAAATGGCAAGCAGCCTTGCCTCCGGGTGCCGTTTTCCCTCTTGTCTTTGTTGAGAAGAAGGAAAAGAGAGAGACAACACAATGAATGAACCGAGCAAACAATCTTCCAAGTCTGATTAGAGGACTTACACGAATCATGCTGAACCCTCCATTCCTGCAAAGCCTGTCCAGTTGCTCTTAGCTGCTGCTTGCCCCCCACAGGCTGCTTCTGCTTGTTTCTCTGTCCACGGTGTTCAGCCATGTTCTTTCTCTTGTCAAGAAGAAGGCAGGAAGAAGCACTGCTGCTTGGGCGGTGTAACACATGAAGAGGGGTCGGGCAGCTGCTGCAGCCATGGAGAACTTGCTTCGGGTATTGATGATGAAGGGGCCTTGGCTGTTTGAGTTGTTCAGATCCGAATGTGGAGAGGGGTGCCCGCTGCTGGGGGGAGGAAGGGAGGGAGGAAGAAGAGGGAGGCTCGGGAGGGGGGAGAGCACTGGTTTATATATAGGCAAAGCCAAAGATAGATGGCCAACGCGTCAGACGCGCTCCACCAACCATCTGTCCCTAAAATCACGCCAAAAATTAAAAGAGTAGCGCCGCCTGTTTTTGGCAGGTGATCAGATATTTTAAATGGCGCTGATTTGGACGCATGGTCCACGCACCACGCAGTGTCTCGTGCCGTTCCTGGTTTCTTCCATCTTCGCATGAATAAATTAGCATCAAATTTTTCCTAAAAAAATACTTCCTCTGTTTTTAAATACAAGTTTTTTAGATGTTTCATTACAGGACTACACACGGAGCAAAATAAATAAAGTATGTCTATCACGAATCGAATCGAATAAACTCGTTAGAAATCTAATTGGGGGAGACAGGATCGGCGAATCACGAATCGAATCGGTTGATCTCGCTACAGATCGAATCGGGGGAGAGGGGATTGGGACTCACTATCCATCGGAGACCGATCCGAGGGAGGGGAGGGGAGGGGGAGCTGTGGCGTCGAGGGTACGGGCGTCTCTCTCCTCCTTGACGCGGGGGGAGAGATGTGCGCGGGCGACCTGGGGATGAGCTGCGAGCGGAATGGAGCGGCGGCGGTGCGACCTTATAGGCCTGGGATGGACGGGGATTTGGTTGATCTGGGCAAATGGCAAGCAGCCTTGCCTCCGAGTGCCGTTTTCCCTTTTGTCTTTGTAGAGAAGAAGGAAAAGAGAGAGACAACACAATGAATGAACCGAGCAAACAATCTTCCAAGTCTGATTAGAGGACTTACACGGATCATGCTGAACCCTCCGCTCCTGCAAACCCTGTCCAGTTGCTCTTAGCTGCTGCTTGCCCCCTCACAGGCTACTTCTGCCTGTTTCTCTGTCCATGGTGTTCAGCCATGTTTTTTCTCTTGTCAAGAAGAAGGCAGGAAGAAGCACTGCTGCTTGGGCGGTGTAACACATGAAGAGGGGTCGGGCAGCTGCTGCAGCCTTGGAGAACTTGCTTCGGGTATTGATGATGAAGGGGCCTTGGCTGTTTGAGTTGTTCAGATCCCAAGGAGGAGAGGGGTGCCCGCTGCTGGGGGAGGGAGGAAGAAGAGGGAGGCTCGGGAGAGGGGAGAGCACTGGTTTATATATAGGCAAAGCCAAAGATAGATGGCCAACGCGTCAGACGCGCTCCACCAACCATTTGTCCCTAAAATCACGCCAAAAATTAAAAGAGTAGCGACGCCTGTTTTTGGCAGGTCATCAGATATTTTAAATGGCGCTGATTTGGACGCATGGTCCACGCACCACGCAGTGTCTCGTGCCGTTCTTGGTTTCTTCCATCTTCGCGTGAATAAATTAGCATCAAATTTTTCCTAAAAAATACTTCCTCTCTTTTTAAATACAAGTTTTTTAAGATGTTTCATTACAGGACTACACACGGAGCAAAATAAATAAAGTATGTCTATCACGAATCGAATCGAATAAACTCGTTAGAAATATAATCGGGGGAGACAGGATCGGCGAATTACGAATCGAATCGGTTGATCTCGCTACAGATCAAATCGGGGGAGAGGGGATTGGGACTCACTATCCATCGGAGACCGATCCGAGGAAGGGGAGGGGGAGCTGTGGCGTCGAGGGTACGGGCGTCTCTCTCCTCCTTGACGCGGGGGGAGAGATGTGCGCGGGCGACGTGGGGATGAGCTGCGAGCGGACTGGAGCGGCGGCGGTGCGACTTTATAGGCCTGGGATGGACGGGGATTTGGTTGATCCGGGCAAATGGCAAGCAGCCTTGCCTCCGGGTGCCGTTTTCCCTCTTGTCTTTGTTGAGAAGAAGGAAAAGAGAGAGACAACACAATGAATGAACGAGCAAACAATCTTCCAAGTCTGATTAGAGGACTTACACGGCTCATGCTGAACCCTCCGCTCCTGCAAACCCTGTCCAGTTGCTCTTAGCTGCTGCTTGCCCCCCACAGGCTGCTTCTGCCTGTTTCTCTGTCCATGGTGTCCAGCCATGTTCTTTCTCTTGTCAAGAAGAAGGCAGGAAGAAGCACTGCTGCTTGGGCGGTGTAACACATGAAGAGGGGTCGGGCAGCTGCTGCAGCCGTGGAGAACTTGCTTCGGGTATTGATGATGAAGGGGCCTTGGCTGTTTTAGTTGTTCAGATCCGAATGTGGAGAGGGCTGCCCGCTGCTGGGGGGAGGGAGGGAGGGAGGAAGAAGAGGGAGGCTCGGGAGGGGGAAGAGTACTGGTTTATATATAGGCAAAGCCAAAGATAGATGGCCAACGCGTCAGACGCGCTCCACCAACCATCTGTCCCTAAAATCACGCCAAAAATTAAAAGAGTAGCGCCGCCTGTTTTTGGCAGGTGATCAGATATTTTAAATGGCGCTGATTTGGACGCATGGTCCACGCACCACGCAGTGTCTCGTGCCGTTCTTGGTTTCTTCCATCTTCGCGTGAATAAATTAGCATCAAATTTTGCCTAAAAAAATACTTCCTCTGTTTTTAAATACAAGTTTTTTTAGATGTTTCATTACAGGACTACACACGGAGCAAAATAAATAAAGTATGTCTATCACGAATCGAATCGAATAAACTCGTTAGAAATATAATCGGGGGAGACAGGATCGGCGAATCACGAATCGAATCGGTTGATCTCGCTACAGATCGAATCGGGGGAGAGGGGATTGGGACTCACTATCCATCGGAGACCGATCCGAGGGAGGGGAGGGGAGGGGGAGCTGTGGCGTCGAGGGTACGGGCATCTCTCTCCTCCTTGACGCGGGGGGAGAGATGTGCGCGGGCGACCTGGGGATGAGCTGCGAGCGGAATGGAGCGGCGGCGGTGCGTCTTTATAGACCTGGGATGGACGGGGATTTGGTTGATCCGGACAAATGGCAAGCAGCCTTGCCTCCGGGTGCCGTTTTCCCTCTTGTCTTTGTTGAGAAGAAGGAAAAGAGAGAGACAACACAATGAATGAACCGAGCAAACAATCTTCCAAGTCTGATTAGAGGACTTACACGGATCATGCTGAACCCTCCGCTCCTGCAAACCCTGTCCAGTTGCTCTTAGCTGCTGCTTGCCCCCCACAGGCTGCTTCTGCCTGTTTCTCTGTCCATGGTGTCCAGCCATGTTCTTTCTCTTGTCAAGAATAAGGCAGGAAGAAGCACTGCTGCTTGGGCGGTGTAACACATGAAGAGGGGTCGGGCAGCTGCTGCAGCCATGGAGAACTTGCTTCGGGTATTGATGATGAAGCGGCCTTGGCTGTTTTAGTTGTTCAGATCCGAATGTGGAGAGGGCTGCCCGCTGCTGGGGGGAGGGAGGGAGGGAGGAAGAAGAGGGAGGCTCGAGAGGGGGAAGAGTACTGGTTTATATATAGGCAAAGCCAAAGATAGATGGCCAACGCGTCAGACGCGCTCCACCAACCATCTGTCCCTAAAATCACGCCAAAAATTAAAAGAGTAGCGCCGCCTGTTTTTGGCAGGTGATCAGATATTTTAAATGGCGCTGATTTGGACGCATGGTCCACGCACCACGCAGTGTCTCGTGCCGTTCTTGGTTTCTTCCATCTTCGCGTGAATAAATTAGCATCAAATTTTGCCTAAAAAAATACTTCCTCTGTTTTTAAATACAAGTTTTTTTAGATGTTTCATTACAGGACTACACACGGAGCAAAATAAATAAAGTATGTCTATCACGAATCGAATCGAATAAACTCGTTAGAAATATAATCGGGGGAGACAGGATCGGCGAATCACGAATCGAATCGGTTGATCTCGCTACAGATCGAATTGGGGGAGAGGGGATTGGGACTCACTATCCATCGGAGACCGATCCGAGGGAGGGGAGGGGAGGGGGAGCTGTGGCGTCGAGGGTACGGGCATCTCTCTCCTCCTTGACGCGGGGGGAGAGATGTGCGCGGGCGACCTGGGGATGAGCTGCGAGCGGAATGGAGCGGCGGCGGTGCGTCTTTATAGACCTGGGATGGACGGGGATTTGGTTGATCCGCACAAATGGCAAGCAGCCTTGCCTCCGGGTGCCGTTTTCCCTCTTGTCTTTGTTGAGAAGAAGGAAAAGAGAGAGACAACACAATGAATGAACCGAGCAAACAATCTTCCAAGTCTGATTAGAGGACTTACACGGATCATGCTGAACCCTCCGCTCCTGCAAACCCTGTCCAGTTGCTCTTAGCTGCTGCTTGCCCCCCACAGGCTGCTTCTGCCTGTTTCTCTGTCCATGGTGTCCAGCCATGTTCTTTCTCTTGTCAAGAATAAGGCAGGAAGAAGCACTGCTGCTTGGGCGGTGTAACACATGAAGAGGGGTCGGGCAGCTGCTGCAGCCATGGAGAACTTGCTTCGGGTATTGATGATGAAGCGGCCTTGGCTGTTTTAGTTGTTCAGATCCGAATGTGGAGAGGGCTGCCCGCTGCTGGGGGGAGGGAGGGAGGGAGGAAGAAGAGGGAGGCTCGGGAGGGGGAAGAGTACTGGTTTATATATAGGCAAAGCCAAAGATAGATGGCCAACGCGTCAGACGCGCTCCACCAACCATCTGTCCCTAAAATCACGCCAAAAATTAAAAGAGTAGCGCCGCCTGTTTTTGGCAGGTGATCAGATATTTTAAATGGCGCTGATTTGGACGCATGGTCCACGCACCACGCAGTGTCTCGTGCCGTTCTTGGTTTCTTCCATCTTCGCGTGAATAAGTTAGCATCAAATTTTGCCTAAAAAAATACTTCCTCTGTTTTTAAATACAAGTTTTTTTAGATGTTTCATTACAGGACTACACACGGAGCAAAATAAATAAAGTATGTCTATCACGAATCGAATCGAATAAACTCGTTAGAAATATAATCGGGGGAGACAGGATCGGCGAATCACGAATCGAATCGGTTGATCTCGCTACAGATCGAATCGGGGGAGAGGGGATTGGGACTCACTATCCATCGGAGACCGATCCGAGGGAGGGGAGGGGAGGGGGAGCTGTGGCGTCGAGGGTACGGGCATCTCTCTCCTCCTTGACGCGGGGGGAGAGATGTGCGCGGGCGACCTGGGGATGAGCTGCGAGCGGAATGGAGCGGCGGCGGTGCGTCTTTATAGACCTGGGATGGACGGGGATTTGGTTGATCCGGACAAATGGCAAGCAGCCTTGCCTCCGGGTGCCGTTTTCCCTCTTGTCTTTGTTGAGAAGAAGGAAAAGAGAGAGACAACACAATGAATGAACCGAGCAAACAATCTTCCAAGTCTGATTAGAGGACTTACACGGATCATGCTGAACCCTCCGCTCCTGCAAACCCTGTCCAGTTGCTCTTAGCTGCTGCTTGCCCCCCACAGGCTGCTTCTGCCTGTTTCTCTGTCCATGGTGTCCAGCCATGTTCTTTCTCTTGTCAAGAATAAGGCAGGAAGAAGCACTGCTGCTTGGGCGGTGTAACACATGAAGAGGGGTCGGGCAGCTGCTGCAGCCATGGAGAACTTGCTTCGGGTATTGATGATGAAGGGGCCTTGGCTGTTTGAGTTGTTCAGATCCCAAGGAGGAGAGGGGTGCCCGCTGCTGGGGGGAGGGAGGGAGGGAGGAAGAAGAGGGAGGCTCGGGAGGGGGAGAGCACTGGTTTATATATAGGCAAAGCCAAAGATAGATGGCCAACGCTTGAGACGCGCTCCACCAACCATCTGTCCCTAAAATCACGCGAAAAATTAGAAGAGTAGCGCCGCCTGTTTTTGGCAGGTGATCAGATATTTTAAATGGCGCTGATTTGGACGCATGGTCCATGCACCACGCAGTGTCTCGTGCCGTTCTTGGTTTCTTCCATCTTCGCGTGAATAAATTAGCATCAAATTTTGCCTAAAAAAATACTTCCACTGTTTTTAAATACAAGTTTTTTTAAATGTTTCATTACAGGACTACACACGGAGCAAAATAAATAAAGTATGTCTATCACGAATCGAATCGAATAAACTCGTTAGAAATCTAATCGGGGGAGACACGATCGGCGAATCACGAATCGAATCGGTTGATCTCGCTACAGATCGAATCAGGGGAGAGGGGATTGGGACTCACTATCCATCGTAGATCGATCCGAGGGAGGGGAGGGGAGGGGGAGCTGTGGCGTCGAGGGTACGGGCGTCTCTCTCCTCCTTGACGCGGGGGGAGAGATGTGCGCGGGCGACCTGGGGTTGAGCTGCGAGCGGAATGGAGCGGCGGCGGTGCGACTTTATAGGCCTGGGATGGACGGGGATTTGGTTGATCCGGGCAAATGGCAAGCAGCCTTGCCTCCGGGTGCCGTTTTCCCTCTTGTCTTTGTTGAGAAGAAGGAAAAGAGAGAGACAACACAATGAATGAACCGAGCAAACAATCTTCCAAGTCTGATTAGAGGACTTACACGGATCATGCTGAACCCTCCGCTCCTGCAAACCCTGTCCAGTTGCTCTTAGCTGCTGCTTGCCCCCCACAGGCTGCTTCTGCCTGTTTCTCTGTCCATGGTGTTCAGCCATGTTCTTTCTCTTGTCAAGAAGAAGGCAGGAAGAAGCACTGCTGCTTGGGCGGTGTAACACATGAAGAGGGGTCGGGCAGCTGCTGCAGCCATGGAGAACTTGCTTCGGGTATTGATCATGAAGGGGCCTTGGCTGTTTGAGTTGTTCAGATCCCAAGGAGGAGAGGGGTGCCCGCTGCTGGGGGAGGGAGGGAGGGAGGAAGAAGAGGGAGGCTCGGGAGGGGGGAGAGCACTGGTTTATATATAGGCAATGCCAAAGATAGATGGCCAACGCGTCAGACGCGCTCCACCAACCATCTGTCCCTAAAATCAAGCCAAAAATTAAATGAGTAGCGCCGCCTGTTTTTGGAAGGTGATGAGATATTTTAAATGGCGCTGATTTGCACGCATGGTCCACGCACCATGCAGTGTCTCGTGCCGTTCTTGGTTTCTTCCATCTTCGCGTGAATAAATTAGCATCAAATTTTGCCTAAAAAATACTTTATCTGTTTTTAAATACAAGTTTTTTTAGATGTTTCATTACAGGACTACACACGAAGCAAAATAAATAACGTATGTCTATCACGAATCGAATCGAATAAACTCGTTAGAAATCTAATCGGGGGAGACAGGATCGGCGAATCACGAATCGAATCGGTTGATCTCGCTACAGATCGAATCGGGGGAGAGGGGATTGGGACTCACTATCCATCGGAGACCGATCCGAGGGAGGGGAGGGGAGGGGAGCTTTGGCGTCGAGGGTACGGGCGTCTCTCTCCTCCTTGACGCGGGGGGAGAGATGTGCGCGGGCGACCTGGGATGAGCTGCGAGCGGAATGGAGCGGCGGCGGTGCGACTTTATAGGCCTGGGATGGACGGGGATTTGGTTGATCCGGGCAAATGGCAAGCAGCCTTGCCTCCGGGTGCCGTTTTCCCTCTTGTCTTTGTTGAGAAGAAGGAAAAGAGAGAGACAACACAATGAATGAACCGAGCAAACAATCTTCCAAGTCTGATTAGAGGACTTACACGGATCATGCTGAACCCTCCGCTCCTGCAAACCCAGTCCAGTTGCTCTTAGCTGCTGCTTGCCCCCCACAGGCTGCTTCTGCCTGTTTCTCTGTCCAAGGTGTTCAGCCATGTTCTTTCTCTTGTCAAGAAGAAGGCAGGAAGAAGCACTGCTGCTTGGGCGGTGTAACACATGAAGAGGGGTCGGGCAGCTGCTGCAACCATGGAGAACTTGCTTCGGGTATTGATGATGAAGGGGCCTTCGCTGTTTGAGTTGTTCAGATCCGAATGTGGAGAGGGGTGCCCGCTGCTGGGGGGAGGGAGGGAGGGAGGAAGAAGAGGGAGGCTCGGGAGGGGGGAGAGCACTGGTTTATATATAGGCAAAGCCAAAGATAGATGGCCAACGCGTCACACGCGCTCCACCAACCATCTGTCCCTCAAATCACGCCAAAAATTAAAAGAGTAGCGCCGCCTGTTTTTGGCAGGTGATCAGATATTTTAAATGGCGCTGATTTGGACGCATGGTCCACGCACCACGCAGTGTCTCGTGCCGTTCTTGGTTTCTTCCATCTTCGAGTGAATAAATTAGCATCAAATTTTGCCTAAAAAAATACTTCCTCTATTTTTAAATACAAGTTTTTTTAGATGTTTCATTACAGGACTACACACGAAGCAAAATAAATAAAGTATGTCTATCACGAATCGAATCGAATAAACTCGTTAGAAATCTAATTGGGGGAGACAGGATCGGCGAATCACGAATCGAATCGGTTGATCTCGCTACAGATCGAATCGGGGGAGAGGGGATTGGGACTCACTATCCATCGGAGACCGATCCGAGGGAGGGGAGGGGAGGGGGAGCTGTGGCGTCGAGGGTACGGGCGTCTCTCTCCTCCTTGACGCGGGGGGAGAGATGTGCGCGGGCGACCTGGGGATGAGCTGCGAGCGGAATGGAGCGGCGGCGGTGCGACTTTATAGGCCTGGGATGGACGGGAATATGGTTGATCCGGGCAAATGGCAAGCAGCCTTGCCTCCGGGTGCCGTTTTCCCTCTTGTCTTTGTTGAGAAGAAGGAAAAGAGAGAGACAACACAATGAATGAACCGAGCAAACAATCTTCCAAGTCTGATTAGAGGACTTACACGAATCATGCTGAACCCTACGTTCCTGCAAACCATGTCCAGTTGCTCTTAGCTGCTGCTTGCCCCCCACAGGCTGCTTCTGCCTGTTTCTCTGTCCACGGTGTTCAGCCATGTTCTTTCTCTTGTCATGAAGAAGGCGGGAAGAAGCACTGCTGCTTGGGCGGTGTAACACATGAAGAGGGGTCGGGCAGCTGCTGCAGCCATGGAGAACTTGCTTCGGGTATTGATGATGAAGGGGCCTTGGCTGTTTGAGTTGTTCAGATCCGAATGTGGAGAGGGGTGCCCGCTACTGGGGGGAGGGAGGGAGGGAGGAAGAAGAGGGAGGCTCGGGAGGGGGGAGAGCACTGGTTTATATATAGGCAAAGCCAAAGATAGATGGCCAACGCGTCAGACGCGCTCCACCAACCATCTGTCCCGAAAATCACGTCAAAAAATAAAAGAGTAGCGCCGCCTGTTTTTGGCAGGGGATCAGATATTTTAAATGGCGCTGATTTGGACGCATGGTCCACGCACCACGCAGTGTCTCGTGCCGTTCTTGGTTTCTTCCATCTTCGCTCGAATAAATTAGCATCAAATTTTTCGTAAAAAAATACTTCCTCTGTTTTTAAATACAAGTTTTTTTAGATGTTTCATTACAGGACTACACATGGAGCAAAATAAATAAAGTATGTCTATCACGAATCGAATCGAATAAACTCGTTAGAAATATAATCGGGGGAGACAGGATCGGCGAATTACGAATTGAATCGGTTGATCTCGCTACAGATCAAATCGGGGGAGAGGGGATTGGGACTCACTATCCATCGGAGACCGATCCGAGGAAGGGGAGGGGGAGCTGTGGCGTCGAGGGTACGGGCGTCTCTCTCCTCCTTGACGTGGGGGGAGAGATGTGCGCGGGTGACCTGGGGATGAGCTGCGAGCGGAATGGAGCGGCGGCGGTGCGACTTTATAGGCCTGGGATGGACGGGGATTTGGTTGATCCGGGCAAATGGCAAGCAGCCTTGCCTCCGGGTGCCGTTTTCCCTCTTGTCTTTGTTGAGAAGAAGGAAAAGAGAGAGACAACACAATGAATGAACGAGCAAACAATCTTCCAAGTCTGATTAGAGGACTTACACGGATCATGCTGAACCCTCCGCTCCTGCAAACCCTGTCCAGTTGCTCTTAGCTGCTGCTTGCCCCCCACAGGCTGCTTCTGCCTGTTTCTCTGTCCATGGTGTCCAGCCATTTTCTTTCTCTTGTCAAGAAGAAGGCAGGAAGAAGCACTGCTGCTTGGGCGTTGTAACACATGAAGAGGGGTCGGGCAGCTGCTGCAGCCATGGAGAACTTGCTTCGGGTATTGATGATGAAGGGGCCTTGGCTGTTTGAGTTGTTCAGATCCGAATGTGGAGAGGGCTGCCCGCTGCTGGGGGGAGGGAGGGAGGGAGGAAGAAGAGGGAGGCTCGGGAGGGGGATGAGTACTGGTTTATATATAGGCAAAGCCAAAGATAGATGGCCAACGCGTCAGACGCGCTCCACCAACCATCTGTCCCTAAAATCACGCCAAAAATTAAAAGAGTAGCGCCGCCTGTTTTTGGCAGGTGATCAGATATTTTAAATGGCGCTGATTTGGACGCATGGTCCACGCACCACGCAGTGTCTCGTGCCGTTCTTGGTTTCTTCCATCTTCGCGTGAATAAATTAGCATCAAATTTTGCCTAAAAAAATACTTCCTCTGTTTTTAAATACAAGTTTTTTTAGATGTTTCATTACAGGACTACACACGGAGCAAAATAAATAAAGTATGTCTATCACGAATCGAATCGAATAAACTCGTTAGGAATATAATCGGGGGAGACAGGATCGGCGAATCACGAATCGAATCGGTTGATCTCGCTACAGATCAAATTGGGGGAGAGGGGATTGGGACTCACTATCCATCGGAGACCGATCCGAGGGAGGGGAGGGGAGGGGGAGCTGTGGCGTCGAGGGTACGGGCATCTCTCTCCTCCTTGACGCGGCGGGAGAGATGTGCGCGGGCGACCTGGGGATGAGCTGCGAGCGGAATGGAGCGGCGGCGGTGCGTCTTTATAGGCCTGGGATGGACGGGGATTTGGTTGATCCGGACAAATGGCAAGCAGCCTTGCCTCCGGGTGCCGTTTTCCCTCTTGTCTTTGTTGAGAAGAAGGAAAAGAGAGAGACAACACAATGAATGAACCGAGCAAACAATCTTCCAAGTCTGATCAGAGGACTTACACGGATCATGCTGAACCCTCCGCTCCTGCAAACCCTGTCCAGTTGCTCTTAGCTGCTGCTTGCCCCCCACAGGCTGCTTCTGCCTGTTTCTCTGTCCATGGTGTTCAGCCATGTTCTTTCTCTTGTCAAGAAGAAGGCAGGAAGAAGCACTGCTGCTTGGGCGGTGTAACACATGAAGAGGGGTCGGGCAGCTGCTGCAGCCATGAAGAACTTGCTTCGGGTATTGATGATGAAGGGGCCTTGGCTGTTTGAGTTGTTCAGATCCGAATGTGGAGAGGGGTGCCCGCTGCTGGGGGGAGGGAGGGAGGGAGGAAGAAGAGGGAGGCTCGGGAGGGGGGAGAGCACTGGTTTATATATAGACAAAGCCAAAGATAGATGGCCAACCCGTCAGACGCGCTCCACCAACCATCTGTCCCTAAAATCACGCCAAAAATTAAAAGAGTAGCGCCGCCTGTTTTTGGCAGGTGATCAGATATTTTAAATGGCGCTGATTTGGACGCATGGTCCACGCACCACGGAGTGTCTCGTGCCGTTCTTGGTTTCTTCCATTTTCGCGTGAATAAATTAGCATCAATTTTTGCCTAAAAAAATACTTCCTCTGTTTTTAAATACAAGTTTTTTTAGATGTTTCATTACAGGACTACACACGGAGCAAAATAAATAAAGTATGTCTATCACGAATCGAATCGAATAAACTCGTTAGAAATCTAATTGGGGGAGACAGGATCGGCGAATCACGAATCGAATCGGTTGATCTCGCTACAGATCGAATCGGGGGAGAGGGGATTGGGACTCACTATCCATCGGAGACCGATCCGAGGGAGGGAAGGGGAGGGGGAGCTGTGGCGTCGAGGGTACGGGCGTCTCTCTCCTCCTTGACGCGGGGGGAGAGATGTGCGCGGGCGACCTGGGGATGAGCTGCGAGCGGAATGGAGCGGCGGCGGTGCAACTTTATAGGCCTGGGATGGACGGGGATTTGGTTGATCCGGGCAAATGGCAAGCAGCCTTGCCTCCGGGTGCCGTTTTTCCTCTTGTCTTTGTTGAGAAGAAGGAAAAGAGAGAGACAACACAATGAATGAACCGAGCAAACAATCTTCCAAGTCTGATTAGAGGACTTACACGGATCATGTTGAACCCTCCGCTCCTGCAAACCCTGTCCAGTTGCTCTTAGCTGCTGCTTGCCCCCACAGGCTGCTTTTGCCTGTTTCTCTGTACATGGTGTCCAGCCATGTTCTTTCTCTTGTCAAGAAGAAGGGAGGAAGAAGCACTGCTGCTTGGGCGGTGTAACACATGAAGAGGGGTCGGGCAGCTGCTGCAGCCATGGAGAACTTGCTTCGGGTATTGATGATGAAGGGGCCTTGGCTGTTTGAGTTGTTCAGATCCCAAGGAGGAGAGGGGTGCCCGCTGCTGGGGGGTGGGAGGAAGAAGAGGGAGGCTCGGGAGGGGGGAGAGCACTGGTTTATATATAGGCAAAGCCAAAGATAGATGGCCAACGCGTCAGACGCGCTCCACCAACCATCTGTCCCTAAAATCACGCCAAAAATTAAAAGAGTAGCGCCGCGTGTTTTTGGCAGGTGATCAGATATTTTAAATGGCGCTGATTTGGACGTTTGCTTGCGCATGGTCCATGCACCACGCAGTGTCTCGTGCCGTTCTTGGTTTCTTCCATCTTGGCGTGAATAAATTATCATCAAATTTTGCCTAAAAAAATACTCCCTCTGTTTTTAAATATAAGTTTTTTTAGATGTTCCATTACGCGACTACATACGGAGTAAAATAAGTAAATCACACTTTAAAGTATGTCTATATACATCCGAAATGAAACATCTAAAAAGATTCATATTTAAGAACGGGGCAATATCATCAAATTTAACGTTTTGTTCTAGCTATTAAAGCATCTATAACACCTACTTTCGACTTAAACGTGCGAAGCGTCGGACGGTCAGTGCCCGATAGAAAAAAGACTCAATCGAACCCTTCATTATACCCAAACATTTCAACTGATCGACATCCCTCAAACCCGTCTCTAATCTGAAGACACTTTGAGGGGCCGCAAACGTGCCCGGGCACGGTTCCACATCGGATCAAGCTAACCAACAACCCTGTAAGGGCTAGGGTTTGGATTCATCCAATCAAGCTACAAGACGGAAGCACGAGATGAACGGGAAGGGAGAAGTGCTTTGTCTTAGCTACACCACACGCACACGTTATCGCTAGCCGTTCGCCACCACCTGCGCACTCTCGACCTGTCTAGTAGTATAAGTAGCTACAGTTAGGCCCGTTCTGTCCTAGCGAGCTGAGCAGGTTTGCAAGGCTCCCTCCTGGGCCAGTCCTTGCTCTAGGTTTTGTCTCCCGCGTCGTGTGGTCATGTCCAAGTAGGTGCAGCGATACCTTGCTCTGGGCTTTGTCTTCCTACGTCGTGTGGTCATGTCCAAGACGGTGCTCGAGGGGACTTCTGTTGCAGCGATACCTTGTCTTTCCAAGTAGCCATGTCCTCTCGCATAGAACTCCACTTGATTAGAACTTGAACCAAGGAGTTAGACCCACGTCTGATCACTCGTTGTTGCAAAACTTTCTCTCGGACTTGGAATTGATCTTCAGGAGCAGGAAGATGCGTCAGGACCTGGCAGTTTGGAGATTTTATCTTCTTTAGGAGTGACACATGAAACACTGGGTGCACTTTTCTAATGGAGGGCAGTAGTAATTTATAAGCTACTTCACCCACACACTCCAAGATCTCAAGCGTCCCATAGAATTTGAAGGCCAACTTATGGTTAACTCGAGGTGCTACCGATGATTATAGATACAGCTGCAACTTGAGGAAAACCCGGTCACCAACATCAAACAATCAATTTGTGCGATGCTTGTCAGCCTGGTTTTTCATATGCTCCTGAGCGCGAAGCAAGTGTTGTTCAACTGATTCTATAACCACTGCTCGGTGCTTCAACCACTACTGTAAATCAGGTGACTGAATGGTGTTATTAGTCGATAGCCCCAAATGGCGTGGACAATGTCCATAAATTATCTCAAACGGGGTCTTCCCAGCCGCTAAATGTCAATTGGTGTTGTACCAAAATTCACAAAGCGAAATCCATTTCGCCCAACATGAAGGATGACCATTTACAAAGCAGCGAAGAAAGCACCCCACGTGCTAGTTGACTTGTTCAGTTTGACCATCTGATTGTGGGTGTCTTGGAGAACTCATGCGAAGAAGGACCTCAGTTTTTTTAAAGAGCTCATTCCAAAACTTACTAGTAATTTTTTTGTCCCGATCAGAAACGATGGACTGAGGCCTACCATACAGCTTGTAGACATAATTCAGGAAGGCTTCAGCAACAGTTTCAATCGTATAAGGATGATGCATAGGAATGAAATGACCATATTTGAACAGCTTGTCAATAACCACAAACAAGCAGTTAAATCTGGGAGATAAGGGCAATCCTTCCACAAAATCTATAGCAACCATTTCCCAAGTAAGATTAGCGATAGTCATGGGTCGTAGTAGGCCTGGGTAAGGAATTTGTTCAGGTTTTGCTTGTCGACAGGTCAAGCACTGTCACACATAAGAGCATCTCCAATAGACGTGCCAAATAAAGTGTACGAAAAACAACGATTTTAACGCGCGAGCGTACGACGAGGCGCGCTCCAACGGGAGCGAACAAAAGTGGGGCGCAAAAAAACCAAGCGCGTGGGGAAAAAGAGGGGGCGCGCGCGGTAGTTTTGACGCATGTTGACGCGCGTGCTATAGATCCAGCGCCACTCCACGCGTCCTCTTCACCGCTTTGCCTCGTCACGCGCCCACTCTGCCACTATTCCTTCTTGCCTCGACGCCGCCGCGCCGCCTCCAAAGGCCAGGCTGTTTTTGGCAGGTGATCAGATATTTTAAATGGCGCTGATTTGGACATTTGCTTCTGCGTGGTCCACGCACCGCGTAGTGTCTCGTGGCGTTCCCTTTCATCTTCGCGTGAGTAAATTAGCATCAAATTTAAAGTTTTTGGCTATTAAAGCATCTACAACACCTACTTTCGTCCTAAACATCAGAAATATCTGCTCGGTTAGTGTCTGATAAAAAAACCAATCAAACCCTTCACTACAGGGGGTGATCTGCGCCGGCGCGCCGGCCCAGATTTTCGGCCGGCCGCGCGCGGGCCGCAGGATCCACCAAACCCGCGTCGTCCGCACCGTTGGATCCGCATGCAACATTTTCCTTCCTATGCAGCAAAATTTCGATGTCATGCAGCAATTTTTTCAATGGTTGCAACAAAAAACAAAATTTGTAGTAAAAAAAATATCTACGTGATCGTAGCAAAAAAACGAAGCTGATGGTACGTGGTAGCAAAAAACAAACGCCGGTTGTAACAAAAATTTACGTGATGTGTATGCAACTTTTTAGTGAACGGTTGCAGCAAAACATGATGCTGGTTGTAGCAAAAATTAACACGGTTGTAGCAAAAAGTAAAAAACATCGATTGTAACAAAAAATCCGACGAACTAGAGTTGCAACCAAACGTATATGCAGTTTTTTTACTGAGACAAAATATAGTAAAAAACGCTTGCAGCAAAAATGACGCGGGTTGCAACATATTTAGACGAAAAATGTTGCATCCATTGACCGGAGAAGCGCGCGGATGGGAAAAATGCTGCAAGGGCCCGCGCGCACCAGGGGACGACCGACGCGTGGGTGGAAAACGATTCCCTTCACTATATCCCTAGACGTTCGACACCTCTCCAACCCGTCTCTAATCTTAAGGCCCTGTTTGATTCTAAATAAGTCACCAACTTATATGTTGAAAAGTATAAAAAGTGACTTATTTTGTCAAACAAACCCAACTTATAAATCGCCCCAACTTATAAGTCATAAGTTGCTCCATCCCAACTTAAAACTTATAAGTCATCCACTTTTACATGGGTCCCACCACCTTTTAAATGGAAAGGTGTGGTAAGTAATAACCAAACAAACGTAACTTATAAGTCAGTGATTTTAAATGTTCTGACTTATAAGTCACCTGACTTATTGAAACCAAACATGCCGTAAGACAGTACGAGGGTCGCGAGTATGCTCGGGCACGGCTTCACGTCAGATCGGGCTAACCAACGATCCCACCTGTAGCAACTTGGAGGCCATCAGAACCACGTCGAAGCTCGTCCGGGTTGTGCCATAGTGAGCGCGCGGGCGCTAGGGGCGTCGTGGGCGCGCGTGTAGGCCGGCCGCCATGTGGCGCGCATGCTGGCTATCGTGTGCGCTGGCAGCCGCAGGCGCGCATGCTGACTGTCGTGTGCGCTGGCCACCGCGGGCACACGGGCCTGTGGGCGCACATGCTAGCTGCCGTGTGCGCTGTCCACCGCGGGCGCACGTGCCATTCACACCACATGTTCGATAAAATGTCATATGCTCAGGAAAAAAAAGGGACTGAAAGCGAGGGGTGTGGTTGTTTTACAAAGGGAAAATAAAAACAAAACAAACATGTTCAGTCATTGATCGGAGGCGTGCGCCCCAGTCACGCCCGAGGACGCCAATTTCCGCCGGTTGGGCTCATTTTTAGGCTCGGCGATCCCAGGGAACCCAGTGTGCAAGGGGCGCCTCGGGGTTCATGCGGAAGGGAAAACGACGCATGGTCCGCCAGTGCCAGGCGAAAAACGATTTTCTACCTCTAGATTTGCACCCCCCCCCCTCCCTGCGCGTACTACACCTGTCGTCGTCGTGCCGATCCCGGCGACACACACCTACCTACCGCCGCTAGAATGGTCATCCCCCCGGCGATAAAGGGAGGGTTCACCGCGGCTCCCCCCTGCTTCTGGGCGAGCTTTTCCGGCGCTCCGGCCACGTGCGCGGCTGCGCGTCTCCCACGCCCGCTAGGTGTTCGACGATTTTTCTCGGGATGGACTCCAACAATTATGAGTTTCTATTTGTTGAACTATTTTGATTTGTATTGATTTATTGAATTATTTTGATTTGTATTGATTTATATGGTAAACTATGTGATAAAAAATAAGCATATGTTGAGTTTGTAAAATCGCCCCAGTCACGCCCCGGGATAAAAAATAAGTACGTCCAATATGGGTTGAAATTGGTACAAATTTGCCTCAAAAAATGGGTCAATTTGCGCCAAAAGTGACCCGAAATCGACGGCAAGGGGGCGACCTTGGGGGGGGGGGGGGGGGCGATTGGGAACCCTAGACACCCCACGCCGATTTTTTTCGCCGACGCGTCCCCACGCGACGCTATTTCATGTCCTTGGAGGACCGAACGGCTGGAGATGCTCTAATAAAAGAGCTACTACTTCTGATCGTCAGTCATATATTTGTCTTAAAGTTGTCTTAAATTACCCACTTCTTTTTCTCCTCCCTTTCTTTCTTTATGGGAGCAAGCCTCCCCAGCGTGGGTTCATGGGCCGGCCCATGTGTTCAAGTTTTTTTTTTCAATTTCTATGCCTTTTCTTTTCTCATTTCAATTTTTATTTTCCCGTCTTTCAATTAATTCTGGATTCCTGGAAATTCTAAACTTCAAAAGTTGTGAGTTTTGATAATAATGTTCATTAAACCATAAAATGGTTGGGAAATCATAAAATGTCCACGGATTAGAATGGTGATTCTGAAAACTGTTCGCATATTATAAAATAAATTCATGATATCGGAAAATATATTCAAAAGATAAAAATCATTCATGATTTTGGAAATGATCATCTTTTCAAAATATATTCATGAATTCGAAGAAAATGTCTATGAAAATTTTCAGAAATGTTCATACAAACTAAAAAAACATGAATTCCAAAATGTGTTCCCAATCTTTTTTAAAGTTCATTGTTTCAAAAAAAATCGTTGATTAAAAAACTTTCCTTGCATTTCACAAGATGTTTGCCTAAACGGAACAAATGTTCGTGAATTTCAAATTTGTCCCTAAATTTCAGAAATATATTTGAAGAATAAAAAAAACTATGACTTGCAATCTTCACTGCCCCAAGGAATGAAGACGTGCCACACCAATTCCAGTGGCCTGCTGACGCGACAAGAGTCTACACTGCAAAGGCTACCTATAACAGACTGTGCATGGGAAAGGAGAGAGCTGCCTCGTCGGAGTGCATCTGGAGGAGTTGGGTTCCCCTGCGTTGCAAAAAAATTACGTGGATAATGTTGCAATACAGGCTCTGGACACTTGACATGAGAGCGAGACATGGGCTACAAGACGAACCTTCCGCCTCGTTCTCTTGCTTACAAGACCAAGACAATGTTCACCACATCCTCTGCCACTGTGTGTATGCGAGAGAAGTTTGGCACGAACGCTTTGAGAGCCTCAACCTCAACCTCACACCGCCCGCCCCACCTAGTACGTTCGGAGACTAATGGTTTGATCGGAGTGGGCTCTTTTCGGGGAGAACCCTCCGTGGCTTCGACTTATTCGTGATCGGAACTGCTTGGGCAATCTGGAAGCAAAGAAACGCGAGAGTTTTTAACAAGACCAATAACCAGATAACTCCAGCACAAATAATCGGACTTGTGATTGTCAAGATCAAGGAATGGAAGCTCAACGGATTTGGTGTAGGAGGTTTAGATCCTTTTGTGAGAGAGTAGCTTTGTTGTTTCTTTGTTGGTGTTGGTGTACCCCACCAATTGGAATGTTCATATTCTAATTGGTGTCTTGTTAACTCTATTCTGCCTTCCATAAAAATATGGTACATCATTGGCGTACTCTCAAAAAAATAAGGGTATGGTCAATGCATAGCCTCATGATGATGCCTCGTATGTTAGGATCGGATGTCAGAAAAAAGTAGGTTCGGATGAGGAAGCGGGGTCCTTTACAGGAGGCGGGTGCTTGAAGAGAAAAGACGTGGTCCAATTTAAAAAGCTAAACAAGTTAGAGTGTAAAATACACATGCATGTTTGGCCTAACTTTGCCACAGTCGTTCTTCCCTTCTCCATCATCTTCGTATCCCACTGTCCTTCCTACTCGAGCCACCTTCAACGATGCACTTGATGAGTGTGTTGCCACAATCCACAAGACTCCTCGCCAGCAAATTGTTGTGTCGCTAGAGGCAGCTTATAGACTCCCGCGTCGCTCCCCGCAGTGGCTCAGGAGAACCTTAAATCGCCACCGCCGCCACCCCACACCACACCCTCCCTCCACGCTGCCGTCGGATGGCGTCGCCGGGCAAAGACCATGTAGCGTCGACGGCGGCGGGGCCTTCTCCATCTCGTAAGATCTCGGGCAGCGCGAGGGCGGATCACTTTTCGGAGATGCAGGGCGCGGTCTATCTTCGGGCGGCTCGCCGCCGATGCACACGGAGGAGGGGGCGTGCTGTCGGCCCGAGGTGGTGCTTGAGCGGGCACGACACGGAGCTACGCGTGGGCGGGCATGGATCTGGGGCCATCACCAGCATGGGGCTCGCACGGATCTAGCGCGGTCGCCGGCGCGCGCGGCAGAGGGGAGGTGATGTGTTGCTAGGCGGGTGTCGCGGACGTCGATCTGCGCGGCGGTGGGAGGTTGCGGCGTGGCTGCTCGCTGGAGCAGGGCGCGCGCGGATCTGGCGCGGCCGCACGCGCTCGCAACAGAGGGGAGGAGTGGAGCAGCCGAGCGTGCGGGCGCTTTGCAGAGCGAGCGTGGCGCTGCGTGCATGCAGGCTGCTCGCTCCAGTGGAGTAGCAGGCCTTTGAGAGGCCGCGTGGGCACCGGCGTGGTTTTGCCTGCACACGGATCTGGCGCGTCACTGGTGAGATGGACGCCCGAGGGACAGTTGGCGGAGATGAATGGATCCCTTGTTTGGTGTTTCATCCTCCCGATGGTGGTTCGGAATGCTCGATGATGTTGCGAGTGGGAGGACGAGATGGCGATAGCTGGAGGGACGGGAATGGCGTCGCTACGGTTGTTGCATCCTTCGTCAGGAGATGAATGACCCGTATGCGTTGCATCATCAAGGAGACGAATGGCGTCTTGCTTGGTTGCATCCTTCCGATGGGAGAAGAATGACGCCGTTGCAGGGGTTGAATCCTCCATCGAGTGGGAGACGCGGATACAAGGTTGGAAGCATGTCGAGTTTGCCGGGGATGTGTGGTTAGCCGTGGAGGCTGGGGTGGTGATTTGGTTTGTAAGATGATCGGATCCTGGGCTCGAGTTGTGTAGGTGTGATGGCCGGTGAAAGTCGTACTCCGGTTCTGGCTGGAGTCGTTGATGGCGGCGCCTTCGGGCGTCGCTCCCTCGCTGGAGGCATCGATGTAGCTGCTCCCACCTTGTCTTTTCGTGTCATATTTCACGGGAAACCCTAGATCTAGTTAGATCGGACGATGGTGGTGCTATACGGCGACATGTTCCCTCTTGGGGGGCATCGTACTGAAGACGGATCCATTCAAAGAGATCAGTGGCCCGTGAGGATGTCTGTGTTGTATGTCGAAAGACGTCGTTTGTATGTTTTTGGGTCCGATTCCCCTCATAAACTGGACCAACATTCTTTCCTCTGATCAATGAATTTGGTAGAATAACTACCAACATTCGAAAAAAGACTCCTCTCCAGCAGACGCCCAACACTAGGGAGCTAGGGTCGTGCGTTGCAGGTGCCGCAAGCACATGCTGTCGAGTTGGAACGTCTACGTCACCATGTTGTGAACCGCATGGTGGCTGAAAAACGGAGCACATGACCTGTCGGGGCTTCAATAATAGATGCGGTATGCTCGAACGTGTCGGCGGACGATTTCAATGTTTTAACCCTTTTTACATAGTTTAGCTCGATCTAACCGTGTTTGCAAAAAAAAGGATCTGATCTTTTTTCCTATCGCCGGCCGCTGTGGCGGTAGGCATACACATACCACCGCCACAAAGAGTGGTGGTAGGGTTGTTTGACTCTGCTGACCCGAATAAACCATCCGCATTGACCCGACCCCCTACCACCATAGCCGGTGGTGGTAGGAAAAAGGGCGAGATCTGAAAATTTTCACAAACGGGATCAGATCAGGTTGAAGTTAACAAAAAGGGTCAAAACCGTGAATTTTTTCCCTCCCGACAAAGGAGATGCAACCGGCCACGCCAAGAGCTGGAACTAGTGCATGCCTTGCTGGAAGATACACGTGTCGTGTTGGAATTGTGTTCTGGCGATGATGGAACCGTGTCCCGACCATGCTGGAATTGTACTGGCAGTGCTGGAAGGGGGGTTGGCGATGCTTCAAAGCTCCAGGACGACAACCGAAATGTTGGAGCGAGCAGGCAAAAATGTTGGAACCAGTAACTCCTCAAGGTGCATGAGAAGCAATCGTGCTATGCCCGACGATGATTTTTTTGCTGGAACCGGCTACCAACGGAGCTGCAACCACATGATGCGAATGCAGGAACCGTTACTGATGAAAGCTGGAACCGGTGTGTGTTTTTTGCTTCAACCGATGAAGCGGTGCGAAGATGACGACAGGTGCCGTCGTGATGGGTTGCAACCGACAGCAGCAAAAGCTACTTCCGTTTTTTGTTGTTGCGATAGTTATACATGCGGCGAGGGCAGGGACGATACGTCAGCGGACGATGGCCCATACGTTGAGGACTCACTTACATTAGGTTCACTCACACGAGGCTAATTAGGGTAGGACTGGCTTGCATTAGGTTTGCTAACAGTAGGTTTTCTTCTTTATTTTTGTTTTTGAGAAGATCCGCACGAAAATGTAGTACATCCGATTTTGTTTCTTTGTTTTTCTTCACTATTGATTTTTCTCAAAAAAAATGATGACAACAGGAATCGAACCTTGTACCTAGTGGTTTAGTCCTACTCTTGCTAGCCATCTAGGTTAATATCTCACTAGTGCTTAGATACAGGTTAGGCTGCTTTTATTTTCATAAGAGCTGCTAGTGCATTACTAAAACATACCTCAGAATGAGTGAGTTGCTGACTACATACCGTGGTAACTTCCATGTAAATATATGGTAATACACGCACATCGTGGCTGATAACTCACGGGCAAACATCGTTATAACTTTTGACCCAAGAAAAAAACTGTTGACATACATACACCGGTAACTTATATGAAAACTTAACATGGTAATCTAGAAAAACCACAATAGAGCTGATAATTTACTTAACCAAAGTGTGTTAATTTTTTGACCAGGGAAAAAAGTTTTTGAACCACCCTTTCTTGTAACTCGTGTTTACTAGCATGGTAATCTAGAAAAACCACTAGAAAAACCAGAAAAACAACTAGAGATGTACTATTGGCGTATACGGTTTTCGAAAGAAGATAAAAAAATATGTCCGGTTGACTCGACGTTAGCATAGTCATTTTGTTTTATGTTCTTTTCTTATGTTCCTTTTTTTCCTTCGGTATGTTCCTTTTTTATGTTATAACTTCAACCTTTTTTGTTTCCATTGGTTTTCTTCCTTTTTTCCTTGGTATTTTTTTGTTTCTTTCTTGATTTTTTGATTCTTTGTTTCTCTTTCATTTTTTGTACTGCTTTTTCTATGGTATTTATGTTTTCTTTTAATATTTGATTTTATTTCATTTCTTTATTTGATATGATATGGTATGATTTTTTTCTTGTAGTTTCTCAATGCATGTATACACTTTTTTGCATATTACACATTTTTAACACATTAAGAATATTTTTTAAACACACATTTAACATTTTTCAAGTACATGATTAATATTTTTTATTTCATGTCTAGTGTTTACATACACATTGTACATTTTTGTTATACATATAACATTTGTAATACAAATAATCTTTTTATATATGATTATTATTATTTAAATATGTATTTTGGACACATCATGCACTTTTATTATACATCTTATATATTTTTAATACATGTTTAACATTTCATATATATACACATATTTTTTTATTATATGACTATCATTTTTCTAAATCATATTTTTTGGATGTCTACATTTTCATACATATTATACATTTTATGTATTCATCATGATTTTTTATACACGTTTATATTTCCCATTAGCTTGATTAAATTTTTCTAAAACTTATTTTTTTGTGTCTACTTTTTTGAATACATATTATATACATTTTTATATACCGGAAACATTTTTATAGACATTAATATTTTTTGAAATTTATGGTTAATATTTTTACAAATTCTTGCAAAGTTTATTTTAATATATTCATGTTTTCGAATGCATGATTAATATTTTCATATATATTTTCGATGAGAGTCTTTGGGGGTATATTTTTTGACATAAATAAAAAAACGATAATGAAAATATTCTTGGAGTACAAACAAAATTTAAATAAATAAATTAAAAATGATAATGAAAAACTTGAAAGAAATAAAAAACGAGAATGTGGCCTCCAACGCTCTAGGTGCCCCAAATAATACTGCCTGGGCCATGTCTCCCTCGTACTGACACCTATTTTGAATCGGGCCATCCATCGCCTCAACCCGCTCCCTAAAAAAAACGTTGGCTCGCTCGCTACGATTTTCTTCGTTTTCTTTTGTTTTTCCCTTGGTTTTCGGCATCTTTTTGTTTATTTTCTTTCGTTATATTTTTCCTTTCTTTTCATTAGTATTCTTCAGTTTTTTCTTTTTCGTTTTCTTTTTTGTTTCTTTTAGGTTTTCCTTGTATTCCTCGGTGTCCTTTTTATTTCTTTGTCGACTTTTATCAGTTCCCCTTTTTTGACACATGTTTACTTGTTGTGACAACATAATGTATATATTTAGCGCAGACCTGAAAACCTTTGGGACGTGCTACACGTTCACCCGCTGATATTTCCAAAAGATTGGTCAGGTCGCGAGTCATTTTATGGTGTGCCATCGAGCTGCCTGGCTACGTTCTTCTTTTCAACACGGTTAATGTTGTAGAAACCTTGTAACAATATTTTGACATAGCTCTTGTTACAAAAACTTTTACAACATACATTATGTTACAGATTTTTTTTCATCTTCATTTTCTTTACAACATAGATGATGTTATGGAAAAACTTTTGCAGCATAAGTGATATCTATGTTGTAAATATCTTTGCAACAAAACTCATTTTGCAGAAAACTATTGCAACATAGGTCATGTTGCATATTTTCATCTTCATTTTTTGCAACATAAGTGATGCTACATAAGAAACTTCTACAACATAGCAGAAATTTTTGCAATGAAGATTATGCTGCAGAAACATACCCGTGGTTGATGACGCATGTTTCAGCAGCACCGCCGTTGTTCGTCGTCGCAGTTTGCCATTCGGTCATCACAATTGCATCATAGAGGCGGACGGTGATGATTGGGGACTGCATGAAGGAGCTTAGTGGCGATGTGCCAAGCTCGGGCGTTCTGTTGCAGCCAGCATCCCTGCGCCGGCCAACGACCGTGGTGGAGGCGGGCAATGGCCTGGCGAGCTACGACACTTCGCTGAGTGTAGGTGCCTTCTCCATGAATGCGTCCCTGGGCACCCATGATCAAATGGAGAGACGACGAAAAGAGATAAGAGAGAAAAGAGGATCCATATCGAATAAAAAACGTGCTCATGCGAGACACGCATCATGCGTCAGAGGCGGCGGATGCCTCGCAATAGGCGGCACATAGCCGCACCTGAATAATACCCATCAATATTTTTTGTTGGTCACAGTATAATAGGAGATCCCCGTGCATACGAGCTCAAATTGTCCACCCGATTATACATTTACCAAAGTAGGAAGTGTATAGTAACAACATTACATTACGTACAAACTATCTGTTCGGATGAATTACTTTGCATCGTTGATGACATATATTCACATGAGGTAGCTACGTAGGGAGTGTTTGTTTACAGGGACTTCTTGGTATAGTGACTAAAAAAGTTTTTTTAGTCCCATCTAAGCCAAACATGAGGGACTTTTAGGGACTAAAAGTGAGCATTTGAGACTAAAGAAAGAAGTCTCTAAGAGAGAGTCTTTTTAGGACTTTTTCCAACAGTGCCCTTGCTTTTAGCATGTCATTTTATAACCTCTAGTCCATTAGTAAGGGTAACATGGTCTTTTAGCATGTCATTTAATAACCTTTAAACCATATTTAGTCCCTGGAACCAAACAGGTAGGGACTAGGGACTTTTTAGTTGAAACTAAAAAAAATCCTATGACTTTTTAAACAAACAAGGCCGTAGATTACAGAGGCGTGCTTGCAGGAAGAAACCCGGCCCCGTGTTACACGTAGGTGCTCTCTTAGCCGGCGAGAGTGCTGGTGTTGTAGACGAGGAGGGCGTCGCCGCCGAGGAGGCCGACGAGGGTGATGGCCCAGATAAGAAGCCCAGTCGTTCCTGCATGCGGATATTAGGGCCGAGGATGAGCTTACTGTTTTTGTGAGAGAATTTGAACGAAATCACTTCTAAATCATCTTCTTTTTTCACGAAGGAAAATCATGCTTACATTGAAGATCCTTTGCATGACGAGCCTTGCTATAGCTGACAGGAAAACCAATCAGATCAGATGCAGTTGCACGCAAACCCTAATACTAATATTAAGACTTTGCTGCACAATGGTTTGCATCACCTGTGACACATATTCTGCAGTCACATTGCGGTGCTCTGAAAGAGTGCCGGTTTGCTCACAACCATGTTGCTCTATTTTTGTGACATGCCATGGCTGACATACCCAGGCTTCTGGCGAGCAATAACTCTTCCGCGGCAACCCGCTTCGCGATGGATGCATATGAGCTTCAACTCCTTTTTATCAGACTGCTTCACTCTATGTTGCCTGTGTATAGCAATTGCATAGCTATGTATTGCTTGTTTAGCAGATTTCTTATCTGGGAAAATCTGTCCAACGGCCAGACTTCCCGCGTCTAGGCCAACAACAAAGTGAAATTCATTGGTGATGCTCATAACCTGTAAAAATTCTGGGTTGATTGCTGCAGCGACCGCCTTCTCAGGAGGAACAACTTCATCATCATCTGATTCCGAAGAGGCAGAAGAATGACCATCATCGTCATCATCTAGCGCCTCCGGCAATCCTTCGACATGTTCGCTCATGTCAACGACCGCAGACCAATATCCCATGTCATACACTTGTTGGCCACCTGTTGGTTCCGATGGGCCGGCGTCGGGGGCTACAGTTATGGCCATATGTTGGCCACCCCTTGGTTCCGACGGGCCAGCGTCGGGGGCTACAGTTATGGCCAACTCGGCCTCACCGGCACCGCTACTGCACTCGGCGACATCACTGGCAGAAATGAACTCCACATAAACCATGGGTTGTCCATACATGGAGTTATTGGGATTGCTTCCAAAACCCATGTACGACGCCCATGCTCTTTACCAGTAACCCGCCGCAGAACCCAACGATTTCCTCCCTCAACCACGAAAGCCTCCATGGTCATTTTTTTTCCATTCATCGCTGAACCAAACACCGCTCGGATGCACCTTCTAACTGCCGCATACTCTACATTAACCATGTCTTTCACTACAACCGTAGTCATCCCGCACCTAGACACATCCACACCAGAAGGACCCTCACGTACAATGTGCCCATAAAACACTAACAAATTTTCCATAGTACCTAACGAGCAGCCGTATTTACATAGGTAGTCCACTAAAAATCATATTCTTATATTTATCTTGTAATAATATCCATTACTTATCTTTTTTTACATATAACAATTTGAGAAATATTCACAAATGACTATACATCTATGCATAATAATTTATATTGTATCATTTGTGGCGACACTACATATACAAAATAAATACATCATAAATTAGAATATGTCATTCATACCTCTGGTTTGATAAGGATATCCTTACGAATACAAAAATATCCTTCCGAATATCACAATTAACTTATTACCAGTATAATATCAGCGAATTCGACCTATTATCATATGAACAAAAATATTACACACGCGTCTTGCATATATAATTACTACACATATTATCACATGAACAAAAATGCAGTTCCTAAGGTTATCACCAGTTATCACATGAACAAAAACGGAGTCGACATATTATCACATGAACAAAAATGTTACACACATTTTTTTTTACCTTCCTAAGGTTTCTAAAATGCAGTTGCATGGATAAACATATCACTATTAATTTATGAAAATAATCGACCTATCATCACATGAACAAAAATGCTAGTTGCATGCGTGCGTCCTGCATATATATTTACTACACAAATTGATAATTACAATGTTAATAAACATAAAGTACATACTTAAAAAACTAATCAAATAGACTAAAATTTTCGTGCATGCGAACAAAACCTATGAAAATGAATTGATTTTACCTTGATCTATCTTTCTTTCAACTGCAACATATTCGAAATCCAACCCAAAAGACCAGAAATCTTGAATCAAAGTGAAGAAAGGAGTGTGTTCTTCAGCTACAGAGAAAAGAGAAGACAGTGAGAATAACCCAAAAAAAACATCATGCATGCAAACACAATCAACAGAAATGGAAAACTCTTACCTTGATCTATCTTTTACTCAACTATGACGTCTTCAAAATCCAATTTAAACCGTCCTAAATCGGCACTTAAAATGTGTATGACATAGTTCTTGAGAGAAAGAGAAGACAGTGAGGAGGAGGAGCTGCTGTGTGTGCTGAAGCAAGAGAAAGGAGGCAACGGGAGAGTGAGAGAGGAGGCAGCGTCGGTATATAAAGAAGATAATGTGCACTGTTTTGTCGGTGAGAGTTAGCGCCGTTTGCATGGCAATGCCCACCAGCAGAAGACAACAACCTCGGAGTCAGCACAATCAGCGTCGCTGTCGTAGCGCGCGGAGATTCGGCCGGCCGCCTGGGGTGGTGGCGGCAGGGCCCACCCAGGCTCTGTCCGTTACGGCGCGGCGTGGCGGGAACGGTATACGCAGCCGGCCGCCTCAGCTGGTGGCGGCAGGCCCCAGCCGCCTCGGGCGGTGGCGGCATGTTCCCCAGCCGCCTCGGGCGGTGGCGGCAGGTGCCACGTGCCGCCTGGCGCGCCTGCCGCCACCCGGGGAGGGGGTCCTTTCCGTTTTTATCGTTCACAGATGGTCTTTTCTGACAATGACGTTCGAGAGGGGGTTCTTTTGGACAAAAATTCACCGATTTGTACCTTTCCTCGCGCATGGTCCATGCACGGCACCGCGCAGTGTCTCGTGCCGTGCCTGGTTTCTACTTTCGCCTGAGTAAATGAGCATCGAATTTTCTTTTTCCTGAGGGAAAATTAGCATCGAATTGAAAGCTTTCCGGGTATTATGCATACGGTATATTGCACACAAAAAATGCAATACTATCTTGACAAGTATCGCTTGCGGGCGGGCCACAAGAATATTTTGATACGGCTATCCATAGCCCGATTACAGGTGGGACCGAGGTGTTCCTCCAGGGGACGATTTCACTTTTTTTAACCATTTTACATACTTTAGCCCGATTTGATCCCGTTTTGCGATGTTTTTGGATCTGGTCTTTTTTTTCCTACCGTCATCCGCTGTGACGATAGACATACACATCTTGCCGCCACAGACAATGGCGGTATGGTCGTTTGACTTCGCTGATCCGAAGGAGTCATCCGCATTGACCTGACCCCTATCGCCATTGCCTGTGCTGGAAGGGTGTGTATGACTACCGCCATAGTCGGTGGCGGTAGAAGAAAGGGTTCGATCCAAAAAAAATCACATACGACGCAAGGTCTGGCTAAAGTTAGTAAAAAGGGTCAAAATCGTGAATTTGTCCCCTCGAGGCGAGTTAGCACGCGGGGTCAACACGTGACGCCATCGATCCCTCAGACATGCTCTGATCGTTTTTTTGCCTAAACGTTGTCTAGCCAGTAGGCGCGATCTGGCATGGGCGAGCGACCAAACGTCAGCCATCTCCTGCCACATGCCTGACAAGAAAGGGATAGTGAGCGTTGATGATTTTGTCCTTTTTTCTCGGTCCAAAAAATTAGGGATAACAATCCTCTCACATTTCCCTCTCTTCTCCTTTCACCCACCTTCTCAACGACAGGGACTGAAATCCCTAGATCATCGGCGGCCGCGGCCGGCAACAACCCAAATAGCGGCGACGAGGGAGCGCATACTGGCGAGGCGAACCACCAACAGTTCGATCGAGAGGGGGGCCACATGACGAGTGAGGTCAAGGGAGGTACACGCGGAGGTGGACAAAATCGGTGCCGAGAGGAAGAAGAGGGCGCGGCGGGCTGCTTCATGCCGTCAGGGAGTGATCCTAGGCACTTTGTGAGAGTGAAAGGTGAGCCATATAATAAAAAAAGTAATACACTTTTCTAACCAACCATTGTACATGTTAGCTATAAGATGGGCTATAGATGACATGTCAATGCCTTATAGTCAGCAGCTGGCTATACCATTAACCATGATCTCATGAGATGCCACGCGTGTTGCGACGGCTAACGAGGTCCTTACCCGTGGCATAATGCTGGGAGCCATAAACTCGCTATCGTGGCACCATTCATGGACGACAGTGCAGGCCGGCGGGACAAATGGAGAGTCGGGGAGCAGCCGAACACTAATGTTGGCTAGGTGGCCATTGGTGAAAGTTGAGCGAGTGAGAAGGGTACTGTCATGGGTCGATGACAATGGTGTGTGAAAAGGATGTGGATGTCGCCTAGAGGGGGGGGGGTGAATAGGCGCTTTAAAATAGTTAAGGTTTAGGCTTGAACAAATGCGGAATAAAACTAACGTTTAATATGTCAAGCACAAAACCTACAAACAACTAGGCTCACCTATGTGCACCAACAACTTATGCTAAGCAAGATAAACAACTAAGTGATAGCAAGATATATTACAATAAACAATATGTCTATCACAAAGTAAAGTGCATAAGTAAAGGGTTCGGGTAAGAGATAACCGAGGCACGGGGAGACGATGATGTATCCCGAAGTTCACACCCTTGCGGATGCTAATCTCCGTTAGAGCGGTGTGGAGGCACAATGCTCCCCAAGATGCCACTAAGGCCACCGTAATATCCTCACGCCCTCGCACAATGCAAGATGCCGTGATTCCACTAAGGGACCCTTGAGGGCGGTCACCGAACCCGTACAAATGGCAACCCTTGGGGGCGGTCACCGAACCCGTACACGTGGCAACCCTTGGGGGCGGTTACCGGTACCCGTACAAATTGCTCAGGGCAATCTCCACAACCTAATTGGAGACCCCGACGCTTCCCGAAGCTTCACACCACAATGATTGAGCTCCGAGACACCACCAAGCTTCTAGGACGCCAAAGCATCCACGAAGAACAATATCAAGGGTACTAAGTACCAAAGGTAGTAAGCTTCTCAACTTCTCACTTCCACGTATCACCGTGGAGAACTCAAACCGATGCAACTAATGTAATGGCAAGAACACACGAAATGGTCAAGTCCCTCACACTCAAATCCCTCCACAACAACAAAAGCTATGGAGAAATATGAGAGGAAGACCAAGGAGCTCACAAAGAACTCCAAGATCAAGATCCAAGGGGTTCCCCTCACATAGAGGAGAAAGTGATTGGTGGAGATGTGGATCTAGATCTCCTCTCTCTTTTCCCTCAAGAACAAGCAAGAATCATTGGAGGGATTGAGAGTAAGCAAGCTCTAAGAATGTCAACAATGGAGGTAGAACAAGAGCTCAACCGATGGATAAAACCAAGGGGGAAGAAGACCCCCTTTATATAGTGGGGGAAGGAATCAGACCGTTACCCCCACTTTCTGCCCGAGCTCGAGCGGTACTACCGCTGGCTGCAGCGGTACTACCGCCAGCTAGCGGTACTACCGCCAGCTAGCGGTACTACCGCTAGCTGCAGCGGTACTACCGTTGGCACTCCAGCGGTACTACCGCTGGCCCCAGCGGTACTACCGCTGGGCCCATGGTAGTGCAACGGCACTACCACCACCAAGAAAGTCTTCACAAAAAGGTCCGTCCACGAACAACCGCTAGGCAGGCGGTACTAAGCTCCTGGAGCGGTACTACCGCTGACCAGGGGCGGCACTACTGCCAGTCAGTGGTACTACCGCTAGGGCCAGCGGTACTACCGCCAACTCCAGCGGTAGTACCGCTAGGTCCAGCGGTACTACCGCTCGCCACTGAAACAGCCATAACTTTCGCATACGAGCTCCGAATCGAGCAAACCCAAGCTTGTTGGATTCAGGACGACAAGGGCTATCCAAAAGATGTGAGACCATGCGGTTATGAATATGCCAAATATCTAGAGATGTGAGATCTCTATGAATGAAGAACCGGCAAAAACTCCAACATCGAAAACATCATAGTAGATGCATATGGACTCCGTTTTCTATGAACTCGAGCTTGTCACGAAGATGACCATAAGCTCTAAAAGTCACAAAGAGAAACACCAAACAAGAACCAAGAAGTATGATGCAAGGATGCAAATGGTTTGAGCTCTCAACGAACGATATGTAACGACCAAGATGCGGTCCTTTCCGATCTGGGGGTCGAGGCCCCCGGTTAGGAAAGAAGCGCATCTAAGTGTTTTGCAAGCAAGTAAACATAGCACATAATAATAAATAAAGTAGACAATCTGGGATTCAACTGTCTTCTTATTAAAATACAGAGTACAACGCAGATACAAACAAGGTAGTTCCGGTACGGACTACAAAACAAGGAAAATGCTATGCTACCCGCTGCAGGCCCACAATCACGACCACGGCTCAGTCCTCTGGATAGTTCACGTAGAGGCGATTTGTCTCCTCGTCGTACTGCCACGCCAACTGGGTGCCGTCGGGATCATCTGCCTCTGGGGTACCTGTACCTGCTGGGAGTTTCGGAGGGATCCGTGAGTCACGGGGACTCAGCAATCTAAGACCTTGGTGCCACAACTAATCATGTTATTGGGTAAGGAAGGGGTGAAGTGTTTCAGGCTGCTGCATCCTAAGGTTGAATAAGTGGCTAGCTTACGCAAGAGAAGAAGTGACAGTGTTCTATACTACCGGTCGTGAATCCTTGATCAGAAAGTGATCCTGAACACCTACCTACGGCATTCATAACCCCACCATGTTCCCGGTCGAAGAGAGATCTTCAAAGGGACAGTCACGGTTACTCACACAGTTGGCATATTTTATTAGTTTATGTTTAAGTTTTCTAATACCGGATGTTAACAAAATATTCCAAGTTGCCACATAACCGCGGGCACGGCTTTCCGAAAGATTAAACCCTGCAGGGGTGCTCCAACTAGTCCATCACAAACGAACATAGGCCGCAAAGGCATCCTCTATCACGAATCTCGTGATCTCGTCGGATTCCTTAGAGGAAAACCTCAACTCTGGGGAAAAACAAAGCCTCATCGGAATTCCTATACGCAAGATATACCGCTAAGGTAAGACAAGGCTAGCAGGACCTCCCGGTGTGTCGACGACCCGATAAGAGCCACGTATCTCCGTCTCAGGACAACACCGTCTATGCAAAGTGGACAAGGACCAAACCTCAAGTTACCCCGGGGTGGTCTTGCCGACTGCTAGGTGGTTGGACCAACACTCATGAGGAGCACTGGCCCGGGTTGTTGATTAGGATCCTCGGGGTAGCTATTCCCTATGCAGATTATTATTAGGTCATTAGCAGATTGTACCAAAGTTGGGTCCTGCCGGACAAGCCTTGACACTACGCGATTTATCAAGGGGGTTCCCATAACAACCCCGAACGTGTTAGGAGCGAACATTATGGAATCAAACACCGGTAACCGGTAACTAAGGCGGCAATGACGGAACAAGACACCCGGCAAAAGGCTAGGCCTCCCGTCATCTACCAAGTATATAGGTACATTAATTTAAATACAGGAATTAAGATACTGATATGAAGCTCATGACAACTCATGAGTTATAATCACCTGCAACTAACAACGCTAACATTAGTAGCTGAGCAATGCCTACCTAGCCATGCAAATTTGCTAGGACAGGGTAAGGTGTTTAGGCTCATGGCATAGGAAGAGGCGATATGTTTTCAGTGGTAGGCAGCGAGCAATAACGTGGAATCGAAACTAACAGAACAAGTCTAGATATGGGATCAAGGTCTTGTCATCTTGCCTGTGATATCCTCAGCTTGGAATGTTTCTGGATCGTCCTGCACGTACTCTCCTGACTCCACGTAATCGGTCTCCGCTCCCGGTGCTACCCAACACAAGAATAACAGCCAATGAACAGCAGCACCACAAAATGCAACAATCACATGATGCATGAGATGAAAGTTGAGCATGCACCACTATTTCTAACACTAGCACCAGCAAGATAAACTACCACAAGTTCCTGGACAGAACTTTGCACTAAATTAGTTGGACATGCCTGGGAATGAAATGAACAGATGCATCTCGTAAAAACGGTGCAAAACCACATAAAGAACTTTGCAAACGGAGCTACGGATCAACGGGAATCAACGAAACACGATATGAAGCCCTACGTGAAAGATTCATCACCACCCACACAATTGGCACAAATCTGGTGTTCCCAGGTTGCCAAGACATATATTAACCCAACATGAATGAAATGGAGCAAGGTAGAACACCCCAACAACAATTAAGCACAAACTTTGAACAAAATGTCAAAACTACGCAATCTGCCAGTTTCTGCATCTTAGCTGTTTGTGAGCAACATGCAACATAGCTACAGGTCTTCAAATATGACAAATAATATATGTGGCTGTTGCCAACCAAGTACACTACAATCTCCAGCAAGAATCACAGCAAAAGGAATTAAACTCTAGAAGATACAAGGCCACAAACTTTCCCAAAACCATCAGTTCTCAGGGACTTCGTGAAAATTCCTGCACCTGAGTTTCTGTTTCTGTTCTGAAGCTTTTTGACAGCAATCAAAACACAAGCTACTGGACTCCAAATGACTTGAAAATTTACAGGAAGCTTCACAACCATACCAGGTTCAAAACACCAGCACTGAACTAAGTCCAGTTCTTAACAGAATGACCAGCACAACCTTATCTACAGGGGAAGAAAATGTTCTCAGCATTCCAGACTTAGTGAAATTTCCAGAGTTCAAAAATCTGGAATTTTCCAGCCACATGCCCACATGCCCACATGTCCCCAAGAGGTGTTTGACACCACTATGGTGTTGAGCACAAACCCCTACAACTAGCACACCAAGACCCATGCCTTTGGGCTCCATCTATATCATGGAAACAAAGCCCAAACTTTCAACAATAACGAAAATGCAAAACCACAAGGTATGCTTTTTAAGATGACAATTACCTAGGAGAGTTTCATGTGCACAATGACAAAGTGACATGGGGGTTTGAACCCCATGTTTGTGTCATGCACATCAACAACTCCAACACACACAATTTCTCACAAGCACTAGCATCAAACTCACACCGAAGACACTTTAAACTAACAAGAGGGTGAGCACACCCCCACATATGGGCATGTGATGGTGCACACTCGCACAAGCATCACTAGGATCTTCCTAGTAATCATGTCATCCTCTATATGCAACCTCCACAACATCCACACCTTCACACGCTAGCGTGGATAGACACCTAGATCTTCACATCACACCAATACATGTGGTGGAGTGGAAGATCCCACACCCCACTAAATCTATGCAAACAAATAAAAACTAGCAGTTCAACTTATACCACCTAAAACTCCCAAAGATGGGCTCCACAAGAGTAGCTAGTGCATCTTCTCCTTAAGGCACAACACACACAATTAAAAACACATCACAAGAACCACTCCCACCAAGTGTTTTTCCTCACCACTAGAGGTAACCCACCAAGGCTTACCAAGCTAGCAATACCACCTCTACCCTCTTGTAGGCACACAACACACACACATAGGGTCCTGTTCCCAACTACACTAGCAAGGAATAAGATGATAAGACCATCTTGCTGCCCAACACAAGGGAGGGAAAGTACAAAAACAAACAAATAACATAAATAGGCAGCAAAGAAAAAAATAGCAAAAACCCATGCCAGGGTTCCTGGGATTCGATCCCTGTACCTACTGGTTTACCAGTCACCAACACGCCACTGCACCAGCTGCGCTACTGGCGACAGGAACACAAGAGGAAACGAAATAACTCCCCTTGCTGGCTACCGAATAGGAAAAGAAACTAAAATTATGCAGAGAGGGGGGTTCGAACCCTGGATCTCCCATCAGGCGCACGCATATGACAGAGAGGTACTACCATCAGGCTACGAACTGGAGTCTGGCTAAGACTAGCAAGTAAAGCAGAAATACACGCATCTCACGAGAAGCATCCCGCCGGCGGCCGGACCCGAGGACGCTGGCGGCGCCACTCCCGGCCACCACCGGCAGGGGAAACCGTCGGCGGGGCCCGCGGGACTCCCGGGGGATCCATTTTCGCCCTGAGCACGGGAGAAGGTGCCTCCTTGGCTGCCTTGAACTGCAACTGCCGGAACCCTGCCCGTCTGGGAGCACGCGGCAGAGAACCTGACGGGCCTCCCTGCCGGCGCTGCCGAACTGCGCTACCGACGACCAGAGGGTCCTCTGGGCACGGCGCTGCTGCCGAGAGGGGGGAGGAAGCCCTCCTCCTGCTTCCGCTATGCTACTCGCGAGCTGAACTAACAGAAACCACTAGCGCTGCAGACCTGGGGTACCAACGGGCAGAGGCCTCCGTCAGAGAAGGGGGCGCACGCCCTGCCGGCGCGGCGGATCCTCGCGCTGGGAGGAGGAGCTGCTGCTGCTACTGCTAACCCTACCATCCCGCAGCAAGGCGACACCATCTCACCTCTTACCCTGCGCCCGCTATCTAGACGACCCACCGCAGCAGAGAAGGAATGAAGCTTCTACTGCAGAACATGACCGAACCGCGGAGGAGGAGGCAAGGGCGGAGAACCTCACCTTGGGGAGAAGAGGGGCGTGGAACGGGGAGGAGGAGCGCCGGAGAGGAAGAAGACGTGCCAACGAAGTCGTTCCGTCGAAGACCGAAGAAGAGGACGGACGCAGCTCGCCCGGTTCGTCCCGTTGACGAGGACGAGCTCGACGGGGGGGGGGGGGGCGCTCCTCGGGGTCCTAGCACCGGGAATGGGTCGCGGGGACTCACCCCGAGCCCCCGGACATGGCGCCCAGTGCCGGAGACGACGGATCGGCGGGTTGACGGAGGAGGCGCTGCACCCTCACTCTCTCTCCTTCTCTCAGAAACTTACCAGGGAAGAACGAGGGCAGGAGGGAAGCTGGCGGCGCTGGGGAGGAAAGGAGAGGGAACCCTAGGGCGGAGGAGGAGGTCTCGGGCTCCTTTTAACGCCTCGGGAGGCGAGCTCGAGCCGCTGGATCAAGAAGAGAGGGATCGGGAGGTTGAGCGCGCGTCGTACAGGAGGTGACGTCGGGAGGAAGAAGGAGCGCTCGCCAGTGGGCTCTGTCGCCAGGGGGGGAAATCCTACTGGGCCGCACGGGAGAAGGCTTAACGGGCCAGGGAAAGAATCAGATGCACAGGAAGTTTAACCAAATAGAACAACAGAGAAAAGAATGCTTCCAGGGAAGAAAAAATATTACCCAAGGAAATTACTGGGTTAAAAACTAAAAGGAAAATCCTGCTAGACATAAGAAATAATAGCCCAATAGGGAAAAATAGGAATGCAATATTTGGAGATGTTTGAAATAAATGCAAAACAGTAATTAACCTACTGTTTTGAATTTATTTGCACCACTAAAGTCAAGGAATCAGACCAGAAAAATTGCACCCCCTCGCAAGCACATTTTATCAACCCACTAGACATTTTAGAATCCTCTTTGGGACGAAGGAATTTTGACAAGAATAAAAATAGGAGGGAAAAGGAGTTTAAAAGGCAATAGCTTTAAAAGAGTAGCACACCCTCTTGCATCACACACACCGTTATCACATGCATCACAAGGCAGTGCAAAAACACCACTTAATCCTAGCAAGATCACATGCACTCACAACATCACAACACTACTCCTATTAAACTCAATGCAACATGATCATGGCATGCAATCATAAATATGGCAAGGGATCATATGTAATTCATGCATGCAAGGGAAGTAAGCACTAGGGAACACACATGAATTCAAGGCACAAAAGATATCCTCAAGATCTCTGACAAGGTGGCCCTACATGGAAGGTTACAAGAAGGGAAAGTTCTACACTTGGGGCATTACAAACTCTCCCACACTACAAAGAAGATCTCGACCCCGAGATCTAAGACTGAAAGAAATCGGGAAATTCGGAACGGAGGTGATCCTCGCGTTCCCACGTAGCCTCTTTATCGGAATGGTGTGACCATTGCACTTTGAGAAACTTGACAGACTTGTTACGGGTCTTGCGCTCAGTTGCCTCGAGAACCGCAACTGGATGCTCGCGATAAGAGAGGTCAGGCTGGAGATCGATATCATGAAGATGCACGGTGCGCTCGGGGTTCTTGAAACACCTCCGAAGCTGAGAGACATGGAACACATCATGGACATTTGCAAAGGTTGACGGAAGCTCGAGCTGGTACGCGAGGTCACCCCTCTTGCCAACCACTCTGAACGGACCAACGAAGCGAGGCGCAAGCTTGCCTTTGATGCCAAAACGCTGCATACCCTTCATAGGCGAAACCCTGAGATAGACAAAATCATCAAGCTCATACGACATGTCACGGTGCTTGCTATCATAATAGCTCTTCTGACGGGACTGAGCTGCTCTGAGGTTGTCGCGAATGATCTGACACATCTCCTCAGCTTCTTCTATCATATCATTGCCAAGGATCTGACGCTCGCCTGTCTGGGACCAGTTGAGCGGAGTACGACACTTCCTGCCATAGAGAATCTCGAACGGAGCCTTGCCGGAGCTAGCTTGATAACTGTTGTTATACGAGAACTCCGCGAAAGGCAGACAATCCTCCCACTTCATGCCAAACGAGATAACGCAGGCTCTCAGCATGTCCTCAAGAACTTGATTCACTCTCTCCACTTGACCACTAGTCTGAGGATGGAACGCTGTGCTGAAGCGGATCTTCGTGCCCATAGCAGACTGAAACGAGTCCCAGAACTTGGAAGTGAAGATACTCCCGCCATCTGATGATATCATCATAGGTACACCGTGCAACGAGACAACCCTCGAGGTGTACAACTCTGCCAGCTGAGCTGCTGAAATGGACTCCTTGACTGGAAGGAAATGCGCCACTTTACTCAATTTGTCGATGACGACGAAGATAGCGTCATTGCCCTTCTTGGACTTCGGAAATCCTGTGACGAAGTCCATCTCAATGTGATCGAACTTCCACTCGGGAATCGGCAAAGGCTGCAAGAGGCCCGCTGGTCTTTGATGTTCTGCTTTCACCCTTCGACAAACATCACACTCATTGACGAATTGTGCAATTTCACGCTTCATACGGGTCCACCAGAACGACTGCTTCAAGTCATGGTACATCTTGGAACTTCCCGGATGAATAGAAAGCAGAGAATTATGAGCTTCTTCCATGATCACCTTCCTGAGATCACCTTTCGGGACGACAAGGCGGTCCTCGAAAAACAAAGTGTCCCTGGCATCCACAGTGAAACACTTATACTTGGGAAGACTCTTTCCCACACCAATCTTGACCTTCTTCACCATAGTATCAAGTAGCTGAGCTGCTCTGACCTGATCTTCCAAGGTAGGAGAGATCTGAAGGTTCGCAAGAAAACCCTGAGGAACCAGCTGAAGATTGAGCTTCCTGAAAGACTCAGAAAGACCCGGCTGGAGAGGTTGCAGAATCAGACCGTTGCAATATGCCTTCCTGCTCAATGCATCTGCCACAACATTTGCCTTGCCTGGTGTATACTCAACACTCGGATTAAAATCCTGGAGCATTTCCACCCAACGTGTTTGCCGAAGATTCAAGTTAGGCTGAGTGAAGATATACTTGAGGCTCTTGTGATCGGTGAACACTTCAACCTTACGTTCCAACAAGAGATGTCTCCAAGTCATCAAGGCATGCACCACAGCTGCTAGCTCGAGATCGTGCACAGGATAGTTCTTCTCCGCAGGCTTCAGCTGCCTGGAGGTATAAGCAACCACCTTCCTATCTTGCATCAAGACTGCACCAAAACCCTGAAGAGAAGCATCGCAAATTACCTGGTACGGCTTGGAATCATCCGGAGGCGCCAATACCGGAGTGGAGGTAAGCTTATCCTTGAGTGTATCAAAAGCCAGTTGACACTCTGGAGACCACACATACTTGACACCCTTCTGAAGAAGACTAGAGAGCGGCTTGGCGATTTTGGAGAAGTTCTCAACGAATCTTCTGCAATATCCGGCAAGACCGAGAAAGCTTCGAAGCTGCTTCACATTCTACGGAGGTTCCCATTCAACAATGGCCTGAACCTTGGACGGATCAACCTTAATGCCCTCGGCAGAGATAATATGCCCAAGATACACCACTTCTTTCAGCCAGAACTCGCACTTGGAAAACTTGGCATAAAGCTTGTATTCTCGCAGTTTATCAAGCACCAACCTGAGATGTTTCTCATGTTCTTCCTCATCCTCAGAAAAGACCAGAATGTCATCGAGATAAAGCAAGACAAACTCATTCTTGAATGGCGAGAAAATATAGTTCATCAATCGGCAAAAAGTCGGAGGAGCATTAGCCAGACCAAAAGACATGACCGTATACTCATAAGAGCCAAAACTGGTCCTGAATGCCGTCTTTGGAATGTCTTCCTCACGAATGCGAATCTGATGATAGCCCATTCTGAGATCAAGCTTGGAGAATACTTTAGCACCTTTCAGCTGCTCGAACAACTCATTTATGTTCGGAAGCGGATATTTGTTCTTGATTGTCTTCTTATTCAATGGGCGGTAATCGACACACAGTCGTTCCGTACCATCCTTCTTCTTGACAAACAGAACACCACATCCCCACGGAGACGAGCTTGGTCTGATCAAACCCAAACGCTCCTGCTCATCGAGTTGTCTCTTGAGCTCCTTCAACTCTTCTGGACCCAGCTTGTACGGCCGCTTGCACACTGGCTCTGTGCCTGGCTCAAGCTCTATGACGAACTCCACTTCACGGTGCGGAGGCATCCCTGGCAACTCTTCAGGAAACACGTCCTGATATTCACAGACTACTGGGACTTGCTCAATGGGATTGATCTCACCCTTTTCATTCAAGGAGAACAAGCGGACTGTGTCATCGCGCGCCGCGAATATAATCACATCCTCCGAAGAGTGGGTCAGCTTCACTTCTTTAGCTGCGCAATCAATTGATGTCTTATTCATGGCCAACCAGTCCATACCAAGGATCAAATCAATGTCGGACTTGCCCAAGACAATATGAGACGCCAGAAAAGCATAATTGTCCATCTTGACAAAAACGTTCGGAACCATCATGTGAGAATTCATGATCTTACCCGGAGACACAATTGAAAGAGGCTTAATCAAATCACGAGTAGGGAACCCATGCTTAAATGAGAATGGCCTTGAGATAAACGAATGTGATGCACCAGAATCAAACAAGACTTCCGCAGGAAAATCATTGACTAAGAGATTACCCATGATCACATCCGAAGAATATTCTGCCTCAGCTGCATTCACCATGTTGACTCGAGCTGATCTGGGGTTGAACTTCACAAGAGCGTTGCTAGGAGGTTTGCCTGGAGGAGGAGGCGGCAGACGGAGCTGAGAAGTGCATTTGTTGGCATAGTGACCCTTCTGCCCACATTTGTGACAAGTGACCTCTGCTGGCTGCCGGAACTGAATCTGAGGAGGCCCTTGCTTCTGCTGCTGATATCTCTGCTGGAATCCAGGGTTGGGTGGGCGGGAAGAACCACGTCCACCTGAGTGCTTCGGCTGCTGAGAGTGCCGAGGAGGAGGAGGAGGAGAAACCCAAAACCTCTGTTGCTTCTGAACCACCTGAGTCGAGGAAGAGCTGGAATCTCTGAAACGTTTCTTGGAGTTCTCCACCCTGAGCAAGGCTGCCTCTGCTCTGAGAGCTAAGTTATAGAATTTGTCAAACTCCTCAGGATCGTGCAAAGCGAGTGCTAACTGCAAATCCTCCTTCAAGCCACCCCTGAACTGGTATATCTTGCTCTTCTGATCCGGAACATCCTGCAATGCGTAACGGGCCAGCTCGTGGAACTCAACATTATACTTGTACACAGAATTGCTGCCCTGCTTCAAGCGCCTGAACTTCTCACGCATCTCCTCAACAAAACTGGAAGGAATGTAGTGGGATCTGAAGTCACGACAAAACTCGTCCCAAGACATCGCCCTGCCACCTCTGGAATCCTTAAGCTGCTGCCACCAAATAGAAGCCTGCCCCTTCAACTGGAATGTTGCAAACTTGACATAATCCTCTGGACGGACATTGCTACACTCGAAATGCTTGTTCATATCATGGATCCAATCTTCCGCGTCAAACGGCTGGTCGCAAGAAGTGAACGTCCTAGGCTGGTTTGACAGGAACTGACTCAGGCTGGCGAAGTGATTGCCACCCTGCTGGAAATTGCCTTGCTGATGATTGGCTCTCTCCTGGATCAACTGCAACAGCATCTGAGTATTTGCATTGGTAGCTGCCATCATCGCCTGCCAGGCCTCTGCAGGAGGAGGCGGCGGCGGTGGCGGAGGAGGAGGTGGAGGCGGCATATCCTCACGCGCTGGGGTCTGACGAGTTGGTGGAGCCATCCTGAAGACGGACAACATATTAGTCCACAGAATATTTGACGATAAGCTGAATCAAAAGACAGAATATCTGAATAGAACTTAGCATTGCACTCGAACAACATAGCAAGAGTGCATTCTCAAAGTAACAGACGACAAAATTCCGATAAGGGGCCACAACAAACAAGTGTGAGCTAGAACTGCTCGGAACAAACATATGATCGGGATTTCCCAAACCTCAATCAAGCGTCTGTAGGAAGATAGTCCTATAAGATACTACCTGATATCCCACCTATGAATTCCCGAAATAACTGGTCATGTAATCAGGCACACGGATACAAGGAGTAATTCACACAACTCCTAATCTAAACCATCACCTGTATCACATCCTTCAACACACAACCAGCATCTCGGACCTTCGTCTACAACAGATCCTCGTGATCACAACGATACAAAGTGTGGTAGTACCCCCGAACAATCTACACCAGTACTGGGGACGTCGGGGTTATCTCACCACTACCCGTATTGAAGCAACAACGAAGACCCTCCGTTCTTAGGTACTCAGAAATCTGAATGATGGCGATGTGCGCGACAATCCCTGGAGCTCAACTCCCCTGATACTTAGAGCAGATAGGAGGCACCAGGACACGATTCCGTCACATCGAAATCATATAGATTTCGCAAACACCCGCGTGATCCTAAAAAAAATAAAATTTTGAGCGAGAAAAAGGAGTAGAGTTAAAGATTTCCTAAGACGGAAGCCTCACCAGAGCAAAGAAGAGGAGAAAAATGAAACCTACTCTCCGATATAACTAAGACTCAAAACATTTACTAGACTCGACTCGGCCAAATACGATCACACAAAGGCTCCTATGGTCGTAAGGCTCTGATTACCAACTTGTAACGACCAAGATGCGGTCCTTTCCGATCTGGGGGTCGAGGCCCCCGATTAGGAAAGAAGCGCATCTAAGTGTTTTGCAAGCAAGTAAACATAGCACATAATAATAAATAAAGTAGACAATCTGGGATTCAACTGTCTTCTTATTAAAATACAGAGTACAACGCAGATACAAACAAGGTAGTTCCGGTACGGACTACAAAACAAGGAAAATGCTATGCTACCCGCTGCAGGCCCACAATCACGACCACGGCTCAGTCCTCTGGATAGTTCACGTAGAGGCGATTTGTCTCCTCGTCGTACTGCCACGCCAACTGGGTGCCGTCGGGATCATCTGCCTCTGGGGTACCTGTACCTGCTGGGAGTTTCGGAGGGATCCGTGAGTCACGGGGACTCAGCAATCTAAGACCTTGGTGCCACAACTAATCATGTTATTGGGTAAGGAAGGGGTGAAGTGTTTCAGGCTGCTGCATCCTAAGGTTGAATAAGTGGCTAGCTTACGCAAGAGAAGAAGTGACAGTGTTCTATACTACCGGTCGTGAATCCTTGATCAGAAAGTGATCCTGAACACCTACCTACGGCATTCATAACCCCACCATGTTCCCGGTCGAAGAGAGATCTTCGAAGGGACAGTCACGGTTACTCACACAGTTGGCATATTTTATTAGTTTATGTTTAAGTTTTCTAATACCGGATGTTAACAAAATATTCCAAGTTGCCACATAACCGCGGGCACGGCTTTCCGAAAGATTAAACCCTGCAGGGGTGCTCCAACTAGTCCATCACAAACGAACACAGGCCGCAAAGGCATCCTCTATCACGAATCTCGTGATCTCGTCGGATTCCTTAGAGGAAAACCTCAACTCTGGGGAAAAACAAAGCCTCATCGGAATTCCTATACGCAAGATATACCGCTAAGGTAAGACAAGGCTAGCAGGACCTCCCGGTGTGTCGACGACCCGATAAGAGCCACGTATCTCCGTCTCAGGACAACACCGTCTATGCAAAGTGGACAAGGACCAAACCTCAAGATACCCCGGGGTGGTCTTGCCGACTGCTAGGTGGTTGGACCAACACTCATGAGGAGCACTGGCCCGGGTTGTTGATTAGGATCCTCGGGGTAGCTATTCCCTATGCAGATTATTATTAGGTCATTAGCAGATAGTACCAAAGTTGGGTCCTGCCGGACAAGCCTTGACACTACGCGATTTATCAAGGGGGTTCCCATAACAACCCCGAACGTGTTAGGAGCGAACATTATGGAATCAAACACCGGTAACCGGTAACTAAGGCGGCAATGACGGAACAAGACACACGGCAAAAGGCTAGGCCTCCCGTCATCTACCAAGTATATAGGTACATTAATTTAAATACAGGAATTAAGATACTGATATGAAGCTCATGACAACTCATGAGTTATAATCACCTGCAACTAACAACGCTAACATTAGTAGCTGAGCAATGCCTACCTAGCCATGCAAATTTGCTAGGACAGGGTAAGGTGTTTAGGCTCATGGCATAGGAAGAGGCGATATGTTTTCAGTGGTAGGCAGCGAGCAATAACGTGGAATCGAAACTAACAGAACAAGTCTAGATATGGGATCAAGGTCTTGTCATCTTGCCTGTGATATCCTCAGCTTGGAATGTTTCTGGATCGTCCTGCACGTACTCTCCTGACTCCACGTAATCGGTCTCCGCTCCCGGTGCTACCCAACACAAGAATAACAGCCAATGAACAGCAGCACCACAAAATGCAACAATCACATGATGCATGAGATGAAAGTTGAGCATGCACCACTATTTCTAACACTAGCACCAGCAAGATAAACTACCACAAGTTCCTGGACAGAACTTTGCACTAAATTAGTTGGACATGCCTGGGAATGAAATGAACAGATGCATCTCGTAAAAACGGTGCAAAACCACATAAAGAACTTTGCAAACGGAGCTACGGATCAACGGGAATCAACGAAACACGATATGAAGCCCTACGTGAAAGATTCATCACCACCCACACAATTGGCACAAATCTGGTGTTCCCAGGTTGCCAAGACATATATTAACCCAACATGAATGAAATGGAGCAAGGTAGAACACCCCAACAACAATTAAGCACAAACTTTGAACAAAATGTCAAAACTACGCAATCTGCCAGTTTCTGCATCTTAGCTGTTTGTGAGCAACATGCAACATAGCTACAGGTCTTCAAATATGACAAATAATATATGTGGCTGTTGCCAACCAAGTACACTACAATCTCCAGCAAGAATCACAGCAAAAGGAATTAAACTCTAGAAGATACAAGGCCACAAACTTTCCCAAAACCATCAGTTCTCAGGGACTTCGTGAAAATTCCTGCACCTGAGTTTCTGTTTCTGTTCTGAAGCTTTTTGACAGCAATCAAAACACAAGCTACTGGACTCCAAATGACTTGAAAATTTACAGGAAGCTTCACAACCATACCAGGTTCAAAACACCAGCACTGAACTAAGTCCAGTTCTTAACAGAATGACCAGCACAACCTTATCTACAGGGGAAGAAAATGTTCTCAGCATTCCAGACTTAGTGAAATTTCCAGAGTTCAAAAATCTGGAATTTTCCAGCCACATGCCCACTTTGTCTAGGCATAGTTTGCACACACATGTCCCCAATAGGTGTTTGACACCACTATGGTGTTGAGCACAAACCCCTACAACTAGCACACCAAGACCCATGCCTTTGGGCTCCATCTATATCATGGAAACAAAGCCCAAACTTTCAACAATAACGAAAATGCAAAACCACAAGGTATGCTTTTTAAGATGACAATTACCTAGGAGAGTTTCATGTGCACAATGACAAAGTGACATGGGGGTTTGAACCCCATGTTTGTGTCATGCACATCAACAACTCCAACACACACAATTTCTCACAAGCACTAGCATCAAACTCACACCGAAGACACTTTAAACTAACAAGAGGGTGAGCACACCCCCACATATGGGCATGTGATGGTGCACACTCGCACAAGCATCACTAGGATCTTTCTAGTAATCATGTCATCCTCTATATGCAACCTCCACAACATCCACACCTTCACACGCTAGCGTGGATAGACACCTAGATCTTCACATCACACCAATACATGTGGTGGAGTGGAAGATCCCACACCCCACTAAATCTATGCAAACAAATAAAAACTAGCAGTTCAACTTATACCACCTAAAACTCCCAAAGATGGGCTCCACAAGAGTAGCTAGTGCATCTTCTCCTTAAGGCACAACACACACAATTAAAAACACATCACAAGAACCACTCCCACCAAGTGTTTTTCCTCACCACTAGAGGTAACCCACCAAGGCTTACCAAGCTAGCAATACCACCTCTACCCTCTTGTAGGCGCACAACGCACACACATAGGGTCCTGTTCCCAACTACACTAGCAAGGAATAAGATGATAAGACCATCTTGCTGCCCAACACAAGGGAGGGAAAGTACAAAAACAAACAAATAACATAAATAGGCAGCAAAGAAAAAAATAGCAAAAACCCATGCCAGGGTTCCTGGGATTCGATCCCTGTACCTACTGGTTTACCAGTCACCAACACGCCACTGCACCAGCTGTGCTACTGGCGACAGGAACACAACAGGAAACGAAATAACTCCCCTTCCTGGCTACCGAATAGGAAAAGAAACTAAAATTATGCAGAGAGGGGGGTTTGAACCCTGGATCTCCCATCAGGCGCACGCATATGACAGAGAGGTACTACCATCAGGCTACGAACTGGAGTCTGGCTAAGACTAGCAAGTAAAGCAGAAATACACGCATCTCACGAGAAGCATCCCGCCGGCGGCCGGACCCGAGGACGCTGGCGGCGCCACTCCCGGCCACCACCGGCAGGGGAAACCGTCGGCGGGGCCCGCGGGACTCCCGGGGGATCCATTTTCGCCCTGAGCACGGGAGAAGGTGCCTCCTTGGCTGCCTTGAACTGCAACTGCCGGAACCCTGCCCGTCTGGGAGCATGCGGCAGAGAACCTGACGGGCCTCCCTGCCGGCGCTGCCGAACTGCGCTACCGACGACCAGAGGGTCCTCTGGGCACGGCGCTGCTGCCGAGAGGGGGGAGGAAGCCCTCCTCCTGCTTCCGCTATGCTACTCGCGAGCTGAACTAACAGAAACCACTAGCGCTGCAGACCTGGGGTACCAACGGGCAGAGGCCTCCGTCAGAGAAGGGGGCGCACGCCCTGCCGGCGTGGCGGATCCTCGCGCTGGGAGGAGGAGCTGCTGCTGCTACTGCTAACCCTACCATCCCGCAGCAAGGCGACACCATCTCACCTCTTACCCTGCGCCCGCTATCTAGACGACCCACCGCAGCAGAGAAGGAACGAAGCTTCTACTGCAGAACATGACCGAACCGCGGAGGAGGAGGCAAGGGCGGAGAACCTCACCTTGGGGAGAAGAGGGGCGTCGAACGGGGAGGAGGAGCGCCGGAGAGGAAGAAGACGTGCCGACGAAGTCGTTCCGTCGAAGACCGAAGAAGAGGACGGACGCAGCTCGCCCGGTTCGTCCCGTTGACGAGGACGAGCTCGACGGGGGGGGGGCGCTCCTCGGGGTCCTAGCGCCGGGAATGGGTCGCGGGGACTCACCCCGAGCCCCCGGACATGGCGCCCAGTGCCGGAGACGACGGATCGGCGGGTTGACGGAGGAGGCGCTGCACCCTCACTCTCTCTGCTTTCTCTCAGAAACTTACCAGGGAAGAACGAGGGCAGGAGGGAAGCTGGCGGCGCTGGGGAGGAAAGGAGAGGGAACCCTAGGGCGGAGGAGGAGGTCTCGGGCTCCTTTTAACGCCTCGGGAGGCGAGCTCGAGCCGCTGGATCAAGAAGAGAGCGATCGGGAGGTTGAGCGCGCGTCGTACAGGAGGTAACGTCGGGAGGAAGAAGGAGCGCTCGCCAGTGGGCTCTGTCGCCAGGGGGGGAAATCCTACTGGGCCGCACGGGAGAAGGCTTAACGGGCCAGGGAAAGAATCAGATGCACAGGAAGTTTAACCAAATAGAACAACAGAGAAAAGAATGCTTCCAGGGAAGAAAAAATATTACCCAAGGAAATTACTGGGTTAAAAACTAAAAGGAAAATCCTGCTAGACATAAGAAATAATAGCCCAATAGGGAAAAATAGGAATGCAATATTTGGAGATGTTTGAAATAAATGCAAAACAGTAATTAACCTACTGTTTTGAATTTATTTGCACCACTAAAGTCAAGGAATCAGACCAGAAAAATTGCACCCCCTCGCAAGCACATTTTATCAACCCACTAGACATTTTAGAATCCTCTTTGGGACGAAGGAATTTTGACAAGAATAAAAATAGGAGGGAAAAGGAGTTTAAAAGGCAATAGCTTTAAAAGACTAGCACACCCTCTTGCATCACACACACCGTTATCACATGCATCACAAGGTAGTGCAAAAACACCACTTAATCCTAGCAAGATCACATGCACTCACAACATCACAACACTACTCCTATTAAACTCAATGCAACATGATCATGGCATGCAATCATAAATATGGCAAGGGATCATATGTAATTCATGCATGCAAGGGAAGTAAGCACTAGGGAACACACATGAATTCAAGGCACAAAAGATATCCTCAAGATCTCTGACAAGGTGGCCCTACATGGAAGGTTACAAGAAGGGAAAGTTCTACACTTGGGGCATTACACGATATGATCAAGCTACTCACTTGAGAGCCCCCCTTGGTAGAACAACAATCTATCCTAACCAGAAAACCTATCAAGGGCAAACCTATACCTTGCACCTCGTCCTCGTGAGCTAGATGATGATGATCTTGGCTTCCTCAAGATGGACCACCTTTCTTGATTGTGTTGGCTTGATGAAGACTAGTTGATTTCTCCCCCATACTCACTATGGGTGAGCCACTCTTCAGCATATCTTCACAAGTCCATTGCCACCACAATGGACGGCAAGCTTCAAGCATGCTATCTTCGTGCTGATCCACTTGAACTTGCACATCGCAATCTTGATGACGATCACAACTTGACGTCATACTCCATGGGTTGTATGAGATCTTCCCTTTGACGCAAGCCCATGGAAACACACCTAACCCCCACATAGAACTCTCACGAAGACCATGGGTTAGTACACAAACACGTAATGGACAATGCTTACCATACCATGGGATCACTTGATCCCTCTCGATACATCTTGTACGCTTTGTGTGTTGATCATCTTGATTTACTCTTTGTCTGAGATCTTGATCAACCATTGATGATGATCACAACTTGACGTCATACTCCATGGGTTGTATGAGATCTTCCCTTTGACGCAAGCCCATGTAAACACACCTAACCCCCACATAGAACTCTCACGAAGACCATGGGTTAGTACACAAACACGTAATGGACAATGCTTACCATACCACGGGATCACTTGATCCCTCTCGGTACATCTTGTACGCTTTGTGTGTTGATCATCTTGATTTACTCTTCGTCTGAGATCTTGATCAACCATGTGTCTCTATGACCATTCTTTGGATAATACCTTGAATACTATCTTGGTCATCATATAAACTCCTTGAACCCAACTGATGGACTTCAAGAAGTGCCTATGGACAAATCCATACCATGGGATCACTTGATCCCTCTCGGTACATCTTGTACGCTTTGTGTGTTGATCATCTTGATTTACTCTTTGTCCGAGATCTTGATCAACCATGTGTCTCTATGACCATTCTTTGGATAATACCTTGAATACCATCTTGGTCATCATATAAACTCCTTGAACCCAACAGATGGACTTCAAGAAGTGCCTATGGACAAATCCTATAAATGTAACTTAAGGCAACCATTAGTCCATAGGAATTGTCTTCAAGTACCAAAACCACATATGAAGATATATGCTCCAACAGTGTGCAACCTGCACATCGGCCATCACGCATAGGTAGTTAGGGCACTTTATCTCCACCGGGGTGACCTAGGTCGCCTAACCTGGACGACTAAGTTGCCCAAACCCGTGACAACCACCCCCATACCAAGCCATCATGAACAAGAACAGGGGTTAGGGTACTTCTCGCCCACCCCGATGGCCTAGGTCGCCTAACCCGGACAATCAAGTCGCCCAAACCCCCGACGACCGCCCTTATACCAAGCCGCCACAGAAACAAGAACGAGGGATGGGGCACTTCACGCCCACTCCGGCGACCTAGGTCGCCTAACCCGGACGACCACCCCCATGCCAAGCCACCACAAACAAGGGGGGGGGGGGGTAGGGCACTTCTCGCCCACCGAGGTGGTCCAGGTCGCCTAACCCGGATGACTAAGTTGCCCAAACCTCCGACGACCACCCTCATACCAAGCGTCACGACACTAACAGGGAGTTAGGGCACTTCTCGCCTACCCCGGTGGCCTAGGTCGCCTAACCCGCACGACTAAGTCGTCCAAACCCCCGACGACCACCCTCATACCAAGACGCCATAAACAAGAACCGGGGGGAGGGGGGGGGGTTGGGCAATTCTTGCCCACCCCAGCGACCTAGGTCGCCTAGCCCGGGCGAGCAAGTTGCACAAACCCCAGAAAAGGGGATCTATATCGGATAAGAAACGAGCGACTCTATTCAAATAAGGGAGAAAGGAGTAGTGTGGTGCACGGGCCCATACGAGACATACCTCATGCGTTAGAGGCGGCGGAAGACTCGCGGTGAATCCGCCGGCTCATCAAGATTGTTTCCGAAACCTTTTTATACACTTTGGACCTTTTGAAATACATGATGCACATTTTGCAAAGTACATGTTTTGAAAACTTTTTTAATATATGTTAAAGTTTTTCTAAATACACGTTGTATATATTTAAATAGAAATAACTAATTTTAAACTCCACAAACATTTTTGCTATGTTGTATATATATTTTTATAGAACTCACGGTTAATATTTGGAAACACGCGGATATTTTCCTTAAAACGTCACGATACATTTTTAATGGAAATATACATTTTTTAATCTACACGAATATTTGTTTTACATTTATATATATATTTTTTTGAAATGTGAGGAACTTGTTTTTGAAGTCCTGGAATATTATCATTAAATTATCTTAATTTCTCGAACTTTTTTGACGTTGTATACACATTTTGTTGAATCACGGGTATATTTTTTAATGGAGACTGCTAGGCATCCATCGATGGATTTGTAGTAATCATCCACAATCCTTGTAGCCGTCCGATGTATACGCGTGCACCGTCAGATCGTCAGTTCGGTCGCCTCCGTCCATCACAAAAAATTCTGAAACAACGCTCCAGTTGCAGAAACAAGCACGCTGGATCTACGCGCAACCATCGGATCCGCTCCAGCTGGACACCTTATAATTCCTGAAACGACGATCGAGTTGCAGAAATTTTTCCTTTGTTGCAAGAAATAAACTTTGGACCTGTTAATTCCTGAAACAACGGTCGAGTTTCAAAAACAATTTGCTTGTTGCAGAATTTTTTTTGCAACAAGATATTTGTTCTAATTTTTTGAAACAGAGACCATGTTGCGGAAACTCGTTATTGCACCTACTTGCACTAGCTTCGCTGCCGTTAATCGCAACAACGTCGTTGTTGCAGAAATCCAGTTGCGGATAGATCATGCGCCCGCGGGAAGTCTCCGCAACTGTTACAGAGCATCGGTGGCTATAGGAGCTGAGCGCCGGCCTTGTAGCACCGGGGACGAGCCTTGTGGCAGTGTGCCCTGATGGCGCAGTATCAACTGCTAGCAACCGCGAGCAGCTCGACCACATATTCACAAACTGGCAGCTTGGGGCGCCATGACTTGATGTAAAAAGGAAAGAGTGGGAGGAGTAAGGTCTGCTTGTTGCAAGGGATGAGGGAAAACCATGGCTGCTTGCTGCTAGGAGCAGCAAAAGCGTGTTGGTGGCTTGACTGCAAGGCGCTTCGTGTGTGAGGAATTGAATATGTATGCGGTGACCTGAGAGATAGAGGAGAGCGACCCGGAAATATTTTTGAGGAGAGGATGAAGCTTCGAGTTCTCTGAAAAGGATAAGACTGAGAGAAAAACGTGGGTCATGGTGACACATGACACATAGTCGAGGCGGTTGATGCTCATGGTAGATCCGCCGGCGGAAAGGAAACGTTTTCCTTTTTTAATTGTCACAAACATTTGCTTTTGAAAGTTAACATTTTTAAAATTGCTCTAATTTTTCACCCTATTTTAAATATTTTAGATTGCCTTCCTAAAATTTTGCAAGTACATATATTTGTTGAATATGTGCATTTAACTGAAATATAAACACAATCTAGAAGAGAAAAAAGAAATGTTGTGTGAAGTCAGCAAGACGATCCACGTACCGCTGGGCTGGCCCACGACGGCCGCTCTGTAGACCTCGCAGTAGGCGGCACATAAGCGCACCTGAATAATACCCCTCAATATTGTTTTTTGTTGGTCGCAGTATAATAGGAGGCCCCCGTGCATACGGGCTCAAAATGTCCACCCGATTATACATTTACCAAGGTAGGAAGTGTATAGTAACAGCGTTACGTACAAACCATCTGTTCGGATGAATTACTTTGCATCGTTGATGACATACATGCACATGGTAGCTACGTAGATTACAGAGTAGAAACTCGGCCCCGTGTTACAGGTAGATGCTTTCTTAGCCGGCGAGAGCGCTGGTGTTGTAGACGAGGAGGGCGCCGCCGCCGAGCAGGCCGGCGAGGGTGACGGCCCAGATAAGAAGCCCGGTCGTTCCTGCATGTGGATATTAGGGCCGAGGATGAGCTTACTGTTTTTGTGAGAGAATTTGAACGAGGGAAAACCATGCCTATACCGTTCTCATTTCTCAAGAACGAGACAAAGAACCCTACACCTCTTAGGTCTCCTTTGTGGTTCAAAGGAAAAGTAAATGAATATTTTCTTTCCTGTGGTGATACTACTCATGCCTTTTGGTTAGAAGGAATGAAGCAAAGAACAAATGAAAGAAGTTTTCCTTTGAGTCCACTTTCAGTGAAAAGGAAATTTAACATCTAGTTTGACCTCCTTTTCAAATTCATATGCATGAAGGACAAGACTATAAGCCTTAGTGGCATAATAATATTCTAATTATATGTTTCCATGTGGTTTGATTTAATATGACCATGTTTATTAGGTTTCTGGTGTTTTCATTTCTTGAGATTTTATAATCCTGCAGATCAAACGAACCTATATACGGGGAATCACATAATATGACAAATTTCTGGATACATCTATCTGGTTACCACCAAACTTCCCTCCATTAGTTCCTTATGCTTACTAATTATTTGATACTGGAAAAGAAATACTATCACATGTATTGCTTGTACTTTTTATTATCATAGATAATATATTTGCATGGTCTATGCTTAGTACACGTTTGAATGATTAGCTTAATTATGAGATTAATATTGTTAGTATTGTCACCATGGTCTACTTCTTGAGTAATTTAATAAAATTTTTTTGCTAATATATCCAACAGAGATAACAAATTAAATAGGATAGTATCTCTCTCATGCAGCAATTACTGCCCAAAACAAGCACCTCTAACTACATGGTAATTCACATAGCCAATTATCAGTTGAATATATAATTGATGTTCTGCCCCACAAATTTTTATAGTTGCTCAACTATCAGTTGAGTATATAATTGATGTTCTGCCCCACAAATTTTTATTGTTGCTTTTCTTTCAAGCAGAAGATTCAACTCTCCTCCATCGGTCCTGTGGCTACGATTTTTACGCTGTGGCTAGTGAAGCAATAATTTGTACAATAAGTGCCAACTTTAATCAGGTGCATGTATCACAACTGCGCCCTCTTTTTTTTTTTAAAGAAAAGAAACATGTGCATGCATCAACATTTGAACGCATCTGACTGTCTGGACACCAGAATTCTACTTGTATAAACATGTATTATAAGAGCTACAAACAGTAAAGCTACTCACCACCGGCGTAGCGGTCACCAGATTCGGACCATTCCTCTGGCGTGTAGATTGGGCTGCGAATTAGCAACACGAGCGACTGTTAGGTACGGTAATCATCTCATCGACCGATTGCAGTTTTTACCAAGGATGATGAAATTTCCATTCGTATCTTCTGTTGGGTTACCTGTAGCCGTCGACGTTGGCGCCGTACTTGTCAACAAACTGGTAGACACCCTTCTTGCCGACCTTCCTGCCGTTGGCGTCGATGTCGACGGTCAAGCCGCCTCCGAGTCCTGCGTAGAAACGCAGATTTCCTCGAATTAGACCACCGGATCCATGGATCGTCATCAGATCTCGCATGCATGCAGGGGATGGGTGATGACGACGGGCGGGCGTACGTACCGAGGGGCTTGTCGACCTTGATCTTCTTGCCACCGCTGCAGACGACGGCGAAGGAGGAGCCCCGGCGGGAGAGGGACGGCAGGCTCGTCGGCGCCACAATCGGCGAGGTGATCATGGAGGCTGCCATCGTATCTCGCTCGCGCTCTCGCTCTCTCTCAAGCTATGTCTGTCTGAAGAAAAGCGTCCAGCACTGGCGCGGCGACGGGCCAATATACTCCAGCTCGAGGGCGCCCAGACGTGCGGCCGGGTGCGCGCGTGGATGGGATAACGCTGTGTGTGACCGGCGCGCCGCTCGCGTGGCGGCACGGGTGTGGCCGGCTTGCGATACGTTATCCTCATCGGACCGGTTCATGAGGAATACCCTAACCGGGAACAGTGGAAATGTTTGTGGCAGTGACTGCGTGCGCGCAATCAGCTACATGTGGTGGGCAGGAGTCCGGTTCAAAGGTTGGAGCGAGCGTCCGCATAGTTGATTAAAAAAGTGAAATTGACATCGACAAGTAAATGTAGAGCTCTCTTTATTACACATTGATCATTTTCTTTTCAAACTCATTGATCAATTTTTTGTACACAAAGTTGCTCTTCTTTATATATAACTTAGGAGTGAAGGGATAATTAAGTGCCCACTTTACATTAAGTGGGCTACCAAATGGACGGTTGATCGAGATGTGATGCCGTGTCCCCGTGGGTACCCAATGTTTTCATTTGGAATCCATCTTTATTTTGTATTAGAAGCAATGGTGATAGAACTAAAATTTATCTCGTTTGAAGAAAGTTATATATTTTTTGAGTTCCAAACTATATTTTTATTTGGAGGCAAATTATGTTCTATTTACAGGGTGCAATGTTGAACGAACGAAATATTTTTGTCATTTGAAACAATTTAATGCTACGCTGAAACACCTCGTTATTTATCCGAAGCACATCTTTCCTACTTTGGAAACAAAAATCTACATGTACACATACTCTTACTTGTCTGGGAAGCGATCTCTTTAGCCCTAGAAGGGAAATATTATTTGTACGAGTATTTTTGGTATTTAGCTATAGAAACAAATTTTGGATCATAATAAGGAAGCAAATTGCGTGGCATAGAATGTCATTTTTGCTACATTCCTTGAAATCCGAAATCAGTTCCCTCCAAATCTGGAAAAGTTGAAAGCAAATCACGCACAATTAGCGTTGATTGGTTTCAATTTAGGAAACTCCTCACGCAGCGGCCACCATACTAATATAACGGCTCTGCATGCTTCTCATCCTACAGTTAGGCAGTAGTCTGATGTCCCTAGCGGTCCCTAATAAATATTAATAATTGCCATAGATATGATACTGTACATGTTTCTGATTCATGGCATGGAGTATTTGAAGGTGTTAATTTGGTATGAAAAGATGTCAGTCATTTAATGCGTAAGAAATACTCTACTATATTTATGGCAATTAATAATATTTATTTGTATATTTATAAAAGCAGATTCTTAGGCCATAAATTGCATTGCATGAATGGCAACCGTTAAGTTTGTGATAGGCTCGAAATCATATATATACACATATGGCTGTATACGCATTATCAAATTCACAATTCAAGTTTTCACAATGAAAGGATGCCAAGCTTTTGGAGTGACCCTTCTCGTGTCATATCTTGTTCTAGCCACCAGAGGAGAAGATGTAAGAACTACAAAGAACAGGGAAAATATTGACCAGATTCGACAAGTTAATGAAACTATTGTGGTAAGAAAAGTATTTATCTTATTATGCATATTGCATTTTTTTTTTGTGTCTAACAAGAAGATGAATCAAACAGACGGATGTTGGAGATGTCTATGACTGCATTGATGTGAATCTTCAACCAGCATTTAACCATCCATTGTTGAAAGACCACAAAATTCAGGTATATTACATCCATATGGGTATGATTTATGATCATAGTTGGGCTCATACTGATGTAGCTTCATGTTTGGGTGCATAGACGAGTATTAAGTTTTATAAAATACATGAATGTTAGGAAGATACGAGATGATGGAAATAAATCCTAATTTAGGTCATATACTATGGTTTGAATTATTATAATTCATACTCCCTTCTACTAGTTGCGAGAGTCATAATTTGTTCCAATTACTTTTATTATAAGGTGATCATATTTTCTTGTCAAATAGATGGAGCCAAGTTCCTTTCCGAATGGACTAAATGTCAAGTCTCCATTCCTACGTGTCGAATCCGAAGCTCATCTATCTATCATTGAATGCCCAATTGGAACAATTCCAATACTTCGTAACAATGGAAATGATCTTATAGCAGGACACAATATTGATGCAGCGTTTACCAAGTTTAAGCAACAAGGGGTGAGTTTTCTATTTTCATTTTCAAAATTATCTAGTTATCATAGGTTGATTATGAAACTATACATATATATTGCATAGTGAATTGTAAAAATAGGTCAAATAATCAAACAAATTTTAAAAGATTATTCTAGTTTAAAGTTATCCTTAAATGATGCTTTGCAAGATGAAATATATGGATGATAGTCACAAAAGCAATAAGCGGAGCAATCCATTCAATATCATGGAAAATTAGGAATAAAGGTCATCCTTATTTGAATTTTTGAGGGGTTAGTATTTAATATTATACTTATTTATTTTAATTTAGCTAAATAATAAGTTGTATCGATGTTCTTTCCAGTGTATGCGAATGAATTTCATTTGTTTTACCAAGTATCTCCAAAACCTCTTGAAGGGTTCTATCTATGATATTTTTATGTACTCGCAGCTTTAATCTACAGTCATCAATAATATACACTATTTTCCTTATATATAATGGTTAATATTTAGTCATCACAATGTCACTAATTATTCTGGATTTTAGGTGGCAGGAATTAAAAATTATGATAATGTATATGGGGCACGAGCTACAATAAATGTTTATGAGCCAAAAGTGAAGAAAGATAGTAAAGACCTCAGTGCAACGGGGGTTCAAATTGATAATGGGCCAAATGGACTTGAAGGTATAATTGTTGGTTATTCGGTAGCTCCAAACTTGGTTGGTGATAGCTTCGCGAGGTTTCATATTGCTTGGGTAATGAATAATATGTTTTTGGACTACATGCTTATTATAATGAGGAATTACAAATATAAGTTTATAGTTTTATTAACCTATAGTAAACATGTGTACTAGGATGACGGCGCATCGAACAAGTCATGCTATGATCACACATGTCCTGGTTTCGTGCAAGTTAACCACAACTTTGCTCTTGGTGGAAGATTACAACATGTTTCAGTCTATAATGGGAAACAATATGTAATTAAGATCCTTATTTTCAAGGTATTTTCTTGTGCTTCAAATTAAATTTCTTATATAGGATGTATAAGCAATGCATGGACAAATGTGAATTTACATCACATATTTATGTACATAATCATTTAGGCAATTCACTACGATATAAGTTTGAGTTACTTAATATCATGAGTTGATAGGTTGTTTCCTATCATCTCACTCCTACATATATCTTTTGACAAAATTTTGCAAAAGGTAAATAGCATGCTTAAAACTGAACTTGCCGATTATCATACCATCAGAACAACAGAATTTGTAAAGCACTATAGATTTTGACATATTCATGGATTAACGCATATATACTATTTATTTATAGCTCTTGCTATGAGTAAAAGGTTATGACAAGAGTTCACGCTATAATATCAAGAAGAATAGCCTCGTATGCATGAATTTTTTTACATCATTGTATGGAATTAATAACCTTTACTTTCATGATCTGGATTTTATTAGGACACAAAGACAAATAATTGGTGGGTAGCGTATGGTGAAGCGAATATACCCATCGGATACTGGCCAAATTCATTATTCACTTACCTTAGGGATAAAGGTAATTACACATTATGGGGTGGGCATGTTTCGGGTCCGACGGCTTCATCTGATTCTCCGCAAATGGGTAGTGGGCATTTTGCCTCCGAAGGACATGGCAAAGCAGCTTTCATAAAAAGCATCCAAATTATTGACGAGAATAACAAGCTTGTTACTCCAAATGAGAACAGAGTCGTTGTTGGCACTAGTGATATAACAAAATACACTGTTGATGGTTATGGCATTGATAAGGAGGGCATGCATATGTATTATGGTGGACCAGGTAATTTCGTGTAAGTATGTAATCTACAAACTGCAATAAAGTTGTCACTATACTTGTCGAGTTGGACATATATAACTAGAAAAACCTCGCGCATGCGGTGGCACACTACGGATGTTTGATGTTTGGTAATCTCTCTTTCTCTCTCTCTCTCTCTCAAAAGTTGCAGGTGTGCATAGATCTCATCTTATGGCCATTGGTGAACTGCTTGCTTAATTACCTTTTAATCGCTGCACATCCTCTCAACTTTTAACCGCTGCATGTCGTCTCAGTCTCTCTTCGTTCGGTGCTTTCAAGAACAATTAATGGATTAACAACCTCCTACGATTTCTCCACACATGTATACGCGCACACACAGATACCCAATCAAATTGCCTTCAGCTTCACGAAGTAACAGATCAAAATCCAACACACCCGATCTATCCGCAGTCTAAGCACACGGAAAGCGCAGCATTGCTGCAGCACATTCCCGAACGGGTCTCGTTCATCAGTTATCTATCTGAACGATACGACGTGAGAACGTATTTTACTTTAACGAGTAAAGTGCACATTGCACGTATTATCGCGTGAAAATAAATAATCATTCGTCCTAGGAAGAATATATATGAATCAAATAACCAAAAATATAATAATATAGCAACATAAGAGAGGCCATAGAGATCATAAATTTGTGTAAACCTTTAGCTGTCACAATAACCATAAATTTGTACTATCCCTGAACAATTTTTCTGAAGCGAAGTTTGTAGTAATGCCAACCTATATAGTGTTCCAAGCAGGAGTTGACCATGGCCTGCGAATCCTGGATGTCGAAGCCGCCTAGCCTAGCCACAACCACCTCGCCGTGCGGCAGGTAAGGCAGGAACCCGTCGGCCGCTCCGCTGTCACCACTACTGCTGGTGAGGGGGTTGAGATCCTCTGCAGTACCGTATGATACTGTAGTGCGGATGACACATGGAACCAGTTTCCACATGACAGTGACCTTATTGTATCATACAGTACTGAAGAGGATCCTAACCGGCTGGTGAGGTGGAAGGCTGAATGAGTAAGAAGAGGGGAACGAGGGAGAACGTTCGACAAAGGAGTTTGCACCTTTTTTCATGGGGAAGGAGACAACTGGCATGAGTTCCACTAGTGGCAACGTCCACGACGTGTGGGCATGCGTAGGCCGGCGGCAGTTGTTAGGTTCAAGTTGACCGGCCGTTGCCATGGAAGTAACCGACCTGGTTTATGGCAGAGGCGACGCGGAGCGGGTATGGAATAGTTGAGGCGATGTGCGGTGGGGTGGGGGTGGGGACCAGGGACGGATCCAGATTTTTTTTAAGAGGGGGCAAAAATGTTTGGCCATGTTCATAAACCAAGAAGACAAGCATCGACGATATAAATTACATATGCACAATCAGTTCATTCTCCCCAAGATAACCGAGTTCATTGATTTTTTAAAACTAAGATTTTCAAATAAAATGACTTAAGTCAACCATGTCAATATCTTATTCCGAAATTGCAAAAGAGAAAATTGACACATTGTCCTTCTAAGCTAACCCACAACCAACAAGAAAAAAGTCCTTATCAAATCAAGGATGAATGAAAACATTGCAGGATGCTAGTATTGCAAAAGAAAAGGAGGTTTAGCACGTTACCTTCCGTTTCATCCCATGGCGATCTTCACTATCATTCTTGGATTAAAAATTTTAGGACAAGGCTTACATCCTTATCATCACATAAACTTGTTGTTCGATCAAGCACGGAGAAAAAAGTCACTTCTGTCTATATTCATGATAATGTCGTGTAACGGTTCTTTCATTGCTATATGTACGTGTGTCTAGTCGAATGGAGCTCAATAATGACAGCGGCCGAGAACACCAACAGGCATAAGGAACCAAAGGTGATGGACACAAAAAGAAGGAGAAAACACAATATAAAACCCCTAAAGCCTCCAAAACCCCTAAACCCCTCTTTTTTTATTTAAAAAAAAACATGCGCCTAACTGTTGCTGACGTGTGACCATCTTTTAGTCCCGGTTGGTGTTACCAACCGGGACTAAAGGTCCTCCTGCCGCGCCCATAGCGGCCATATAGAGCACCTTTAGTCTCGGTTCGTAACATAACCGGGACTAAAATTTTGGGTCTTTAACCCCGATTGTTCAGTCCCGGTTGGAAAACCGGGCCTAAAGGCTCTCTAAAACTGAAACTAATGACTCTTTACCTACTCGTGTATAATTGAACGCAAGCTCTGAAGTTTGTAAACACTAAAGATTTTCTCTTGCTCGTATACACTTCATATGTGGGCACAACCTTAATTTCACCTTCTTATAAACAAATGTTAATTTACATTGCCATTTGTTAAGTAACTTGAAAAAACAAATATTTTACTATCATGTCTTTTAAAAATTAATTTACAGATTTTATTGAAATGACTAAATAATTGTTACTCACTCGTGGCGGAGCCACATAGTTAATAATGCACGGCAGTGGGGAACACATATTGAACATATTTTTGAAACATGTGAACAATTTTTAATGTCAAGTAAATCTTTTTGAATGGTACAAAATATTGTTTTTTTACTAACTTTTTTTACATTGTATACATATTTAAAAAATGTCACATACATTTGTATGAAACGCGGGCGCAATATAAGAACATTTTTTTGAATGCTATTTTATCGTTGCGCGAACATTGTTAACACTATGTTAGCATTTTTTGAACGGACGGTGAACACACTGCGGCGACATCTTATGCGGCGATCCTTGTGAGGGTGGACTGAGCTGATCAGAGGCCACCGTTTTCCTCGTGCAAGATAAATGCATCCTCCTCGGATAGGAACCTAATGGGCTTTCATTGATCTCAACCCAACACCGAGCAAGGCAGCCCATACTTTATACTATTTTTTCCTATATTGCAAATAACTAAGTAAGGCATTCTTGTGCATTAATTTGCAAAACAATTTATCTTATATACCCAACACACTTTTTACATCTAATAAACTACATATCTGTTATTTTTTAGAAGTTTCAATAAATTCTCAAATGATTTAATATTTCCTATAGTGTAAATGAATTTTGCGTGCTTATTTTTTGAAACCGCAAACATTCTTTGAACTCACAAACAATTTTTGAAATAACAAATATGTTTTGAATTTTTTATTTTTTTGAAAGCGCCAACATTTTTGGAATTCGTGATTTATTTTGGAATCACAGTCATTTTTCAAATTCAGAAACATTATTTTAATTCATGATTTTTTTTTGAATTCACAAATATTTGTTTAATTAATGAAAGTATTCGTGATTTTGTTTTATATCACAGGTATATTTTTAATTCTCAAACAGCTTTTGAAATCGCAAACTTTTTAGAATTCACGAACATTTTCTAAATACCCAAATATTTTTTAAATTCATAAATAATTTTTGAAATCATGAAGTTTATTGAATTCTTTAACATATATTGTATTCACGAATATTTTTCAAAATGACTAGAAATGCACTTTAAGACTTAAATATAGTACTTACCATAACATGCTATTTGTGTGTTGTTGTTTTCTAAAAAAGAGGCTCGCGTGCGGCTTTAAATTAATGAAGCCCTTACACCAACAGAACACCACAACACAACAACACAAGGCAAAAAAAGAGCTCCACCAGGATACAAGGATGTCGAGGAGCATCAACATAGCTCAAAAGTAAGAAAGTGAGACATCGGAGCCCTTAGGCATGCGCAAAGGACCAATGCTGCGAATGGCGCCGACTCGAGAAGGAGACCAGCCAGCAGAGAGGGCTATGCCAATGCAACCGCCTGGGCGCCCAACAGATTAGCGCTATCCAGTTCCATCGCGAGAAGGAACCCCCCGTTCCTCGCCTCGGCTCGAGAGGCACCGCACTGTCGGACGATGGAATGCTCACCACCCTAGAACGCGGATGGAAGCTAGGACCAGGACACCAAAGGAAGGTCTTCGAGCACAACCACATCGCCGAACCTAGCTCTACACGAGAGCACCACCGTTGAGGCAAGGGCTCAACACATGACGAGAAGAAGCTGTCATACACAAAAACTCACCCAAGCAACCAGCAGCGTAGGACCTTGCTCACGAGACGGAGCCTCCAAGGAGGACACGACGCCATTGCGTCGCCGCCGCCCGGTCCGCAATCAGCCAGACCAATGGTTTTCACCCAGAGCCCGTGGTGAATGGGGTCACCCATGATGACACCTTTAAGGAGGGAAACGCCACGCACACCAGTGTCGCTATCACCGACACCAACATAGTCGGGCAAAGCTTTTGCTCGGGAGTCGACCCCCACCAATCAGATCCAACAGCCATGGTCGGCCAAGGAAGGTTGCATGCACACGACGCTCGACACAAGACGAATGGCAGCAAAGACCACACCCGTATGACGGACGCCCTCGAATGAGTCACTTAACTGTCCACACGACCAAGGCAACACATGAGCACCCGCCGGAAAGGTGCCACCACTCCCACCGTCCGGAGCCGCCGCTCCGGCATTCGAGGTGATCCAATCTCACCCACCACACACATGGTGATGGACTGCAAGCAAGCAGCCGACCACCCTGCTGCCGCATCGCGCGCCGCAACTCCGCCACCCATTGCACCTAAAGCCGACAACTTTCCCCACGCAGAGATGATGTTTGCTATGTATCCCTTGCAACGGCTCTAGAAATAGTTGTGTCGACGACACCAGGAATCCTTCAGCTGTGGCTACGCCTTAAGGGACTCCCTAGGCAAGTATGCAAAGGATTTCCCCCGTGGCCTTGGAGCCTTGCGTTGGTGTTCCCTCGAAGCGTAAAGGGTGATGTAGCACATCGACGGTAAGTATTTCCCTCAGTTTAAGAACCAAGGTATCAATCCGGCGGAAGAGTATCTCAAGATCCTGCACAAACACAAAAGCTTGCACCCAACGCTATGAAGGGGTTGTCAATCCCTTATAGATTGTTTGCCAAGTGAGAACTGAAAGCAACAAAGTAACAAAGCAAAGTAAAAGCGGAGGTGTAAACGATGGATGTGAATAGACCCGGGGGCCGTAGTGTTTACTAGTGGCTTCTCTCATGGAAGCAAGTAGACGGTGGGTGAACAAATTACTGTCGAGCAATTGATAGAACCACGCAAAGTCGTGAAAATATCTATGCAATGATTATATCTATAGGCATCACGTCCAAAACAAGTAGACCGATACTTTCTGCATCTACTACTATTACTCCACACGTCGACCGCTATCCAGCATGCATCTAGTGTATTAAGTCCATAAGAACAGAGTAACGCCTTAAGCAAGATGACATGATGTAGAGGGATAATCTCAAACCAATGATAAAAACCCCATCTTTTTACCCTTGATGGCAACTACTTGATGTGTGTCTTGCTGCCCCTACTGTCACTGGGAAAGGTCACCACATGGTAGTATAAAGATGCTCTACAGGTATCTTCGAAGGTGTTCGTTGAGTTAGTATGGATCAAGACTGGGATTTGTCACTCCGTGTGACGGAGAGGTATCTCGGGGCCCACTCGGTAATACAACATCACACACAAGCCTTGCAAGCAATGTGACTTAGTGTAAGTTGCGGGATCTTGTATTACGGAACGAGTAAAGAGACTTGCCGGTAAACGAGATTGAAATAGGTATGCGGATACTGACGATCGAATCTCGGGTAATTAACATACCGAAGGACAAAGGGAATGACATACGGGATTATATGAATCCTTGGCACTGAGGTTCAAACGATAAGATCTTCGTAGAATATGTAGGATCCAATATGGGCATCCAGGTCCCGCTATTGGATATTGACCGAGGAGTCTCTCGGGTCATGTCTACATAGTTCTCGAACCCGCAGGGTCTGCACACTTAAGGTTCGATGTTGGTTTATGCGTATTTGAGTTATATGGTTGGTTACCGAATGTTGTTCAGACTCCCGGATGAGATCACGGACGTCACGAGGGTTTCCGGAATGGTCCAGAAACGAAGATTGATATATAGATGACCTCATTTGATTACCGGAAGGTTTTCGGATTTACCGGAATGTACCGGGAATGACGAATGGGTTCCGGGAGTTCACCGGGGGGGGGGGGGGGCAACCCACCCCGGGGAAGCCCATAGGCCTTGGGGGTGGCACACCAGCCCTTAGTGGGCTGGTGGGACAGCCCAAAAGAGCCCTATGCGCCATAGGAAGAAAAATCAAAGAGAAAAAAAAAGAGGAGGTGGGAAAGGGAAGAAGGACTCCACCTTCCAAACCAAGTTGGATTCGGTTTGGAAGGGGAGACCTTCCCCCCTTGGCTCGGCCGAAACCCTTAGGGGTCCTTGGACCCCAAGGCAAGGCTCCCCCCTCTTCCCCCTATATATACGGAGGTTTTAGGGCTGATTTGAGACGAATTTTCCACGGCAGCCCGACCACATACCTCCACGGTTTTTCCTCTAGATCGCGTTTCTGCGGAGCTCGGGCGGAGCCCTGCTGAGACAAGATCATCACCAACCTCCGGAGCGCCGTCATGCTGCCGGAGAACTCTTCTACCTCTCCGTCTCTCTTGCTGGATCAAGAAGGCCGAGATCATCGTCGAGCTCTACATGTGCTGAACGCGGAGGTGCCGTCCGTTCGGCACTAGATCGTGGGACTGATCGCGGGACGGTTCGCGGGGCGGATCGAGGGACGTGAGGACGTTCCACTACATCAACCGCGTTCACTAACGCTTCCGCTGTACGGTCTACATGGGTACGTAGATCACACATCCCCTCTCGTAGATGGACATCACCATGATAGGTTTTCGTGCGCGTAGGAAAATTTTTGTTTCCCATGCGACGTTCCCCAACAACATATTCTATGAAGATCTTATCGTTTGAACCTCAATGCCAAGGATTCATATAATCCCATATGTCATTCCCTTTGTCCTTCGGTATGTTACTTGCCCGAGATTCGATCGTCAGTATCCGCATACCTATTTCAATCTCGTTTACCGGCAAGTCTCTTTACTCGTTCCGTAATACAAGATCCCGCAACTTACACTAAGTCACATTGCTTGCAAGGCTTGTGTGTGATGTTGTATTACCGAGTGGGCCCCAAGATACCTCTCCGTCACACGGAGTGACAAATCCCAGTCTTGATCCATACTAACTCAACGAACACCTTCGGAGATACCTGTAGAGCATCTTTATAGTCACCCAGTTACGTTGCGACGTTTGATACACACAAAGTATTCCTCCGGTGTTAGTGAGTTATATGATCTCATGGTCATAGGAACAAATACTTGACACGCAGAAAACAGTAGCAACAAAATGACACGATCAACATGCTACGTCTATTAGTTTGGGTCTAGTCCATCACGTGATTCTCCTAATGACGTGATCTAGTTATCAAGCAACAACACCTTGTTCATAATCAGAAGACACCGACTATCTTTGATCAACTGGCTAGCCAACTAGAGGCTTGCTAGGGACAGTGTTTTGTCTATGTATCCACACATGTAAATGAGTCTTCATTCAATACAATTATAGCATGGATAATAAACGATTATCTTGATACAGGAATTATAATAATAACTATATTTATTATTGCCTCTAGGGCATAATTCCAACACACACAAGGTCACGACCAGCCAAGGAAGGGCATATCGGCGGATCTGGTCGCCGGCCGGGAAGAGGGAGCCCGCAAGAATGGCAAGGGAGGAGAGAAGGAGGTGAAGGAAGCCTCCCTGCTGTCGGCGGTGGCGACGAGTGAGAGGAGCACGGGGGCGCGCCTGTTCAGGCGAGCGTCGACGGTCGCCTCGTGAGTCGCAGGAGCGACCCACGAGATGGGACGGGGGGTCAAGTTTGCACTAGCAAGCGCCCTTTTCATTTGTGTGTGTTATTACGTAAGAGTGGAAGGTGCTAAGCTTTTTGAACTTTCTTGTAAGGAGATTTATTGTAATGCCCCAAGTGTAGGACTTTCCCTTTTTGTAAGCTTCCATGTGGGACCACCTTGACTTTGTCATGAGAGTTTCTATGCATGTATGATTTCATGTGTCACCTTCTATTTTGCTTTGCATGCATGCATCCATGCCACCATCCTTGCCATACCTTTTGATTCTATGTCATGTTATGCTTGCATGTGATCTTGCTAGGTGTGGTGTTGGGGTATTGTAATATCTTGTGTGATGCATGTGATGTTGGTGTGTGATGTGTAGGAGTGAGTGCTAGGTTATGTCAAAGCTCTTTGCTATTTAAAATCCTTTTCCCTCCTATTATCTCATGTCAAAATCCTATCTTCCCAAAAGTTATTCTAAAATGTCTTGTGGATAGAGTAAATTGTGGTTATGATGATGTGTGAATTTGCTGTTTTGTTCTTTGATTTTAAAGGTGCAAATAAACCCAAAACAGTAAATTAATTACTGTTTTGCATTTATTTCAATTGGCTCCAAATATTGTTTTCCTATTTTATTCTAATAGGCCATAACTCCTTATGGCCAGAGGCATTTTTGCTTCGATTTTTACCCCAACAGAACTGCTAGAGGATTTAAATCCTAGCTGAGTTTATTTTTAAAAAGAGTCAAACCCCTCCCAGTCTTTTCCTCTATCTGTCGCCTATGGCAATAACCCCCGCGGCCCAGCCCACTTCTCCCCGAGTCACGAGCGCGGGCGTCGTCCTCCTCCCCTTTCCAGCGAGGCAGGCGGCCCCACTGGTCAGTCTCTCACCTCGCCTCCTCCACGAGCCGAAGCTCCCCGCACATGGCACCGCGGCGCGTCCCTCGTTCCCCTCTCGCCCTATAAAAGCCCTTGGCGTCCGTGCCTCGGCTAGGGTTTCCCTACCGCCGCCGCTCCACCAGATCCCTCCCCCCTCCTTTCTCTCTCGTCGCGGTAAGGTAAGCCGCCGTTTCCGCGATGGCCGACGGGTGAAGGAGATCACCATCGTCGCCGTGGTACCTTCTCCTCCACGTCGAGGGGTCCAGGAGCACGCGGGCCTCACCACGGGCTCGTTCCCGCCGCCAGATCGACGTCCCCGACACTGCTTCCTCTTCCTCCCGGAGCCCCTTCTTCTCCGACGATCTCCGCCGCGACGCGCTCTTCTTCCCGCTACTTCCTCTACGGTCGCTCCCTCCTCGACTCGTACACGAGGTAGTGCACCCCCCTCCTTCCTCCCTGCCTATGATCGGGCGTCGTAGCCGTAGGGATCGCCGACGTGATGTTTCTGTCGCCGGAGCCGCAGGTCGCCGTGGCCACGTCGCAGTAGAGCCCCTCGGGCATAGTTAGGTGCGGGGATGGATCCGTGTGGATGAGGGCTTCCTCCCCTCCACGAGCCGAAGACGGATTCGACTCGCAGCGCCGGCGAGGCACCTCCCCTGTTCCGGCCAGTCGTCGGTAGCAGAAGTGTCGGGGGTGTCCTCTTCTGATTTGCAGTGTGTATATGTTCAGACATCGATCCGTAGTGCAGTGGTAGCGAGTGTTTGTGCCTGATGAGAGGGCGTGGGTTCGATTCCCCCTCGGCCTCTTTTCATTTTGCTCTTTCTTTGCACAGTGATCGGTGAATCAGCTTACCCTGTTTCCTTCCTCTATCCTGTCGACTAGATGACAGTGGCGTGGTGGTGTGTTGCTGTTGCTAGAACCAGAGGTTCTGGGTTCGATTCCCAGGAGCCTCTGTTTCTTTTTTTCTGCTTTATTTTCTTTTTCTGCCTACTTAATTTCTGTTTTCCTAACTCCTATACAAAGTGGCTTGTTAGTTTTGTTAATTCTGCTGTTTAGTTAACTCTTTTACACAGTGGTGTTTTATTTCTGTTCCTGCTAGTATAGTTAGGGTAGATTTAATTGTGTGTGTGTTTTGCACACTAAGTGGTGATAGATGATGTTGCTACCCTTGTGATGCTTATGGTGGTTGCACCTTAGTGAAGTGAAGTTACCCTTGATAGGGGTTGATGCTAGATGTTTTGCCAATTGTGTGTGTTGTGCTTTAAGGTGTGGAAGTTGCACTAGTTAATCAAGTATAGCCCCATCTTTTGAGCTTTAGTGTGGGCTAAGTTGTTCTTGTAGTTTTAATTGCTTGCATAGATTTAGTGGGGTGTGGATGCCTCCCCCTCACCACATGTATTTGATGTGATGTGATGCACTAGGTGGCTAGCTATGATAGCATGTGAAGGTGGAGCTTACTAGTTAAGCTAGGGTAGATTGTTGTGGGGGTTGCACCTTGAGGATGACATGATTCCTAGGGTGATCCTACTAATTCATGTGAGAGTGTGTACCATCACATGCCCATATGTGAGGGTGTGCAAACTCTCTTGTTAGCATAGGATTTATGTTTTGTTGTGCTTGATGCTAGTGTTAGTGTGATATATGTGTGGGTGTTGTTGATGTGCATGACACAAACATGGGGTTCAAACCCCCATGTCACTTTGTCATTGTGCACATGAAACTCAACCTATGTAGTTGTCATCTTAGAAGAAATACCTTATGGAGTTGCATTTGCAGTTTTGTTGAAAGTTTGGTCCTTGATTCCATGGTATAGATGGAGCCCAAGGGCATGGGGTGTTGTGTGTTAATTGTAGGGGTTTGTGCTCAACACCATAGTGGTGTCAATTACCTCTTGGTGACATGTGTGTGCAAACTAAGCCTAGACAAAGTGGGCATGTGGCTGGAAAATTCCAGATTTTTGAACTCTGTAAATTTCACTAAGTCTGGGATGATGGAAACATTTTCTTCCCCTGTAGATGAGGATGTGCTGGTCATTCTGTTGAGAACTGGCCTGGGTTTAGTGCTAGTATTTTGAACCTGGTATGTTTGTGAAGCTTCCTGTCAAGTTTCAAGTCATTTGGAGTCCAGTAGCTTGTGTTTGGATTGCTTTCAAAAAGCTTCAGAACAGAAACAGAAACTCAGGTGCAGGAATTTTCACTAAGTCCCTGAGATCTGATGGTTTTGGGAAAGTTTGTGGCCTTGTATCTTATAGAGTTTAATTCCTTTTGCTGTGATTCTTTCTGGGGCTTGTAGTGTTCTTGGTTGGCAACAGCCACATATATTATTTGTCATGTTTGAAGACCTGTAGCTATGTTGCATGTTGCTCCCAAACAGCTAAGATGCAAAATCTGGCAGATTATGTAGTTTTGCCATTTTTGTTCAAAGTATGTGCTTAGTTGATGTAGTGGTGTTCTACCTTGCTCCATTTCATTCATGTTGGGTTATTACATGTCTTGGCTACCTGGGAATACCATATTTGTGCCAATTGTGTGTGTGGTGTTGAATCTTTCACGTAGAGCTTCATATCTTGTTTCGTTGATTCCCGTTGATCTGTAGCTCCGTTTGCAATGTTCTTTATATGGTTTTGCACCATTTTTACGAGCTGCGTCTGTTCATGTCATTCTCATGCATGTCAAAATAGTTTAGTGCAAAGTTCTGTCCAGAAACTTGCTGTAGTTTATTTTGCTTGTGCTAGAGATAGAGGTAGTGGTGCATGCTCAACTTTCATCCCATGCATCATGTGATTGTTGCATGTTGTGGTGCTGCTGTTCATTGGCTGTTATTCTTATGTTGGGTAGCACCGGGAGCGGAGAACGAATACGTGGAGTCAGGAGAGTACGTGCAGGACGATCCAGAACCATTCCAAGCTGAGGATATCACAGGCAAGATGATATGACCTTGATTCCATCTCTAGACTTGTTATGTTAGTTTCGATTCCATGTCATATTGCTCGCTGCCTACCACTGAAATCATATTGCCTCTTCATATGCATGAGCCTAAACACCGTTCTCTGTCCTAGCAAACTTGTATGGCTAGGTAGGCTTACTGAGCTACTAATGTTAGCATCGGTAGTTGCAGGTGTTTTAAACTCATGTGATGACATGAGCTTGATATCATAATATTAAATTCTGTTATTTAATTAATGCACCTATATACTTGGTAAATGACGGAAGGCCTAGCCTTTTGCCGGGTGCTTTGTTCCGTTATTGCCGCCTTAGTTACCGGTTACCGGTGTTTGATTCCATAATGATCGCTCCTAACACGTTCGGGGTTGTTATGGGGACCCCCTCGATAAATCGCGTAGTGTTAAGGCTTGTCCGGCAGGACCCAACATTGGTACTATTTGCTAACCACCTAATAATAAACTGCATAGGGAATAGCTACCCCGAGGAATTTAATCAACAACCCGGGCCAGTGCTCCTCATGAGTGTTGGTCCAAACCAGAGCAGCTTATTACGCTCCCCGGGGCAACTCGGTGTTTTGGCGTGGTAACCATCGCTCATCCGGCGTGTCCTGAGACTGAGATATGCGGCTCTTATCAGGGTCATCGACACGTCGGGAGGTCCTGCTAGCCTTGTCTTACCTTAGCGGTATATCTTGCGTATAGGAATCCCAGTGAAGCTTTGGTTTCACCCAAAGTTGAGGTTTTCCTCTAAGGAATCCGACGAGATCACGAGATTCGTGATAGAGGATGCCTTTGCGGCCTGTGTTCGTTTGTGATGGACTAGTTGGAGCACCCCTGCACGGTTTAATCTTTCAGAAAGCCGTGCCCGCGGTTATGTGGCAACTTGGAATATTTTGTTAACATCCGGTATTAGAGAACTTAAACATAATCTAATAAAACTGCCAACTGTGTGCGTAACCGTGATCGTCCCCTCAAAGATCCCTCTTCGATCGGGAACACGGTGGGGTTATGAATGCCGTAGGTAGGTGTTCAGGATCACTTACTGATCAAGTAATTCCGACCGTTAGCGTAGACCACCTTCACCTCTCTGTCGCGTAAGTTAGCCACTTATTCAATCATAGGATGCTGCAGCCGGATACACTTCACCCCTTCCTTACCCAATGACATGACTAGTTCTGGCACCAAGGTCTTAGATTGCTGAGTCCCCGTGGCTCACGGATTCCTCCGAAACTCCCAGCAGGTACAGGTACCCCAGAGGCAGATGATCCCGACGGCACCCAGCTGGTGTGGCAGTACGACGAGGAGACATACTGCCTTTACGTGAACTATCCAGAGGACTGAGCCGTGGTCGTGATCGTGGGCCTGCAGCAGGGTAGCATAGCATTTTCCATGTTTTGTAGTCCATACCGGAACTACCTTGTTTGTATCTGTGTTGTACTCTGAGTTATTAATAAGAAGACAGTTGAATCCCGAATTGTCTACTTGTATTATTATTTTGTGCTATGTTACTTGTTTGCGAAACGCTTAGATGCGCTTCTTTCCTATTCGGGGGCCTCGACCCCCAGATCGGAAAGGACCGCATCTTGGTCGTTACATTTATGAAACGTATCCCACGGCGAGGTGGCTCGGTGCTAGGCCGACAGAAGGCAAAGCAAAGCAGAGGCATCGACTGGAGGGCTATTGCTTGCTCTACACCGACTACTTCGTAGACGCTTGACTGCGCCGTTATCGGATGAGCCAAAAGCTCTACCTTAGAATTGTAAATTCCATCCGAAAGTTTGACAACTACTTCAAGTGCAAGAAGGACTGCACCGGCACACTTGGATTCACCTCACTCCAGAAGTGCACGACAGCTATGAGAATGCTTGCATATGAAGCTCCCGGTGATCTATCGAAAGACTATGGACGCATGGCTGAGTCCACCACCATTGAGTGTTTGTACAAGTTCTGCAGGGTAGTGGTGGTAGTGTTTGGACCACAATACTTGCGATCACCCAATGCTGAAGACACTGCTCAGATCCTAGAATAGAATGCAACAAGAGGATTTCGTAGGATGCTTGGAAGCATTGAGTGCATGCATTGGAAATGGAAAAACTGTCCATTTGCTTGGCAGGGGATGTACAAAGGCGTCAAAGGAGGTTGCAGTGTGGTACTTGAGGAAGTGGCCACACATGACCTATGAATTTGGTACTCCTTCTTTGGTATGTCAGGAACTCACAATGACATCAACGTACTGCAGTGCTCGAATGTCTTCGCCAAGGTTGTTGAAGGTCATGCTCCTTTAGTGAACTTTGAGGTCAATGGGCGCCACTACAACAAGGGATACTCTCTAGTAGATGGTATCTATCTAAGATGGTCTACATTTGTGAAGACTATCTCAAAGCCTATGCTAGGAGGCAAAAACGCCCAATTTGAAGTGTCAGGAGGCATGCAGGAAGGATGTCGAGCGGGCATTTGGTGTGCTCCAATCTCGATCTGTTGTTGTACGGTGCCCCTCTCTTACCTGGTCGAAAGATTAAATGCGGAAAGTCATGACTTGCTATGTCATCTTGCATAAAATGATCATTGAAAGCGAGCAGAAAAAACCAGTGTTTGAGACTGAACCATATTACAAACAGAGTCCTCTTGCCCAAGTTGATCACCAGCTACTCGTAACCTAGGTTGCCTTCCTCAATATGCGTCAGGAGATCCGAGACCCACATGTGCATCAAGAACTGTAGCACGATCTGGTGCAGCACCTATGGAGACTCAAGGCAACGCCTAACTCGACGTGTGTTGAAATATGAGTTTTTTATTTGTGTTTAAATTATGAGTTTGATTTATTGAACTATTTGATTTGTATTGATTTCTACGATTTCTATGATAAAAATTAGTTTTTGTTGAATTTGTGCTCAGTACGTCGAATATGGGTCGAAATTGGGCCAATTTGCATCGAAAGTGGGCCGAAAACGGCGGTTGAGGGGCCAAGCTTAGGGGGTCGGTTGGCAACCCGACCCCCCCCTTCATGTCAATTTTTTCGTAGGTTGACCCCCAACCGGCGTTATTTCAAGCCCCTAGGGCCGAACGGCTGGAGATGCTCTAAGTGAATAACATCAAAAGATGGAGATCCCGTCTTCGATTATAGCACTCACATTTCTTTATTCTTGTTATTTGAGGCTGCACCTCTGTAGACTTCTAATAAAAGTATAGTCCAATGTAATCACGACATTTTGCAGTGTACTGGTTAGGTACTTCTCACCATATAGGTGAAGCCGCGGGTTCGAATGCTTTTGCTCCTGCCACATACTTTTTCTATTAACCTGGCAGCTTAGTTCTGTTCAATGCAGTTCACGACGGGGTAAGCGCTAAGTCTGACTAAGCTTCAGTGACGTAACTGCACCTGCCTTTGGGTGTATGACATGTGGACCTTGTCTTTGAGTGTATGACAGGTGGACCCAACTGTATGACATGTGGACCCTGCCTTTGGGTGTATGACAGGTGGACTCAACTGGTTGGTCCACATGTCATACATCCAAAGGCAGGTGCAGTTACATCACTGAAGCTGCGTCCGAACAAGTCTAGCAGTAAACGTGCCGAACTATAAAATACCGGCAACTAAACGGGTTTGACCCCCTTTTTGCCACATTAGAGCCCGTATAGTCGCTCGATCCGTATTTTTTTCACGTTGGCAAGAAAATCGCCCCCTTCGTGCAGTATATCTGTGGTTTTGTGGCGACTATACATGGCAAAACCCTATCCGCGTGCCGCCGCCACCCTAAATTCCCCTTTCGATTTCTCGTTGCTCGCGAGCTTAATAACCCCCCTTGAAATGTGGCCCTGTAGTTGGTAGTCGGGCCGCCACGCGGATGACAACCCCAAGCGGAAGAGGTGTGTGGCCTTCGACGCCGCTCGGAAGCGGGCCGTGCGTCGCGAGAAGGAGGAGTACGACCGCAGCCATGCGCGGATCTACTCCGGCATAGGCAGCTCCGCCACATCGGCAGCTCCACCGGGGCGTCCTTCTTCCGCACGTTGACTGCGATCAAAAGGGAGCCGACGGAGCTCCCTCCACTTTGGGCTGCGAAGAGAGAGCTGGAGGCGGGGCCAGAATGACGGGCCGGAGGATCCCCCCCGGCAGAGGCGGCCATCCTCGCATGCAGTGCATGGGAGGAGGAGGAAGATCTGCAGCGCCGCCGCACCGTTGATGACCTCGACAACATCGCCCTGGAGCATGGGCTCGTGAATGCGTGGTCCTTCGATGACAAGCTGGCTGCATGGCGCCGCGTAGCCGAGGAGTGGAAGACTGAGGATGTTCTCCGCAATCCCCCCCCCCCCCCCCCCCCCCGGTTCTGCTGAGCCAAATTTTGTACATTATAGTTGCGGTGGCTGCGTGGCCTCCAAATATTAATTAACTACTACAACTAGTTCAATTTCACGCGTGAATGTGTGTTTAAAAAAAATTACGGGTTCATATTCAGTTTCTAATCTGCCGCGGCTGATTTCACCCCCTATCCGAAGACCCATGCGAGGTCTGTTAGAGTTGCTCTTAGACTAGTAAAAATGCTACTACCTCCATAGTGACGACATAGAGAATTTCATTTATTACTTTGTAGACTCATTTAGCATTGGAAATCGTTATGTGATGGTAACATATTACGTTACTCTATTTACATTTCACCTCATTAATTACTTGTCCCATCATATTTTTTTTGTCTATGTGGTATCTATGTTATTACTCCCTCCGTCTCAAAATTCTTATCTTTAATTTGTCTAGATATGAATGCATCTAGTCATGTATTTGTATTTAGATACATTCATTTTTAGCCGATCGTAAGAGAAGAATTTTGGGACGGAGGGAGTACTTAGTACTCCCACTATGAGCAGCCTCATGTGCAGTTGAGCTTGAGCACCACATCGCCCCTTCCCTTCCCTAAACTAGGCGCTGGAGCGGTATAACAAAATACAGTGTGTGCATATTCACACCATCAAACTGAATTATTCTGCGCGCGAACCATTGCCATCGAGTTGCAGATTGTGAGGTAAGAACAATTGTTGGTCAGAATCGTAAGTTATGAACTGATTACAAACCAATGTATCCAATTGAAATTTTACAATAATGAATAATCTTTTTTCTAGCCAAGCTGCGCTCTCTAATTTAATTCAAGAGCCAGAGAACTCATCAGTTTCATACGCGAAATAAGAAAGAAGACCACTAATCAGGCGGGAAGAGCCTGGCAGTTATTAGTCTTGTCAGCTCCTAGCATTCAGTCCTGCAATTTAAACATACAACAAACATATTCAGAATTTACTAGGCGCAAAGAATGGCACATAAAATTCACACCTTTTAAGCAACACGCAAGGAATGTATTGCTCAGGAAAACCAATTATGAAGGAAAGATCATGAGATGCAAGCAAGGACAGCCACAACCTTTCTGCTGTCACTGTTAAAACTCCAAAGTCCAATCAGAATGAGAATGACGTAGCCCTAGCTAGCAGTGCTATGATCACTACAGAGAAGAGTCCATTCCAACAGTGCTATGCACAGTTGATCTTTAGTTTCACTTTCACATTTCAAGTAACTTAACAGCTGATCTTCAGTGCTATAATCACTTTCACCTTTGAAGTATCTTAACAGCTGATCTTTTTTACCTGAACTGGAGCCGGGGCGGCGGCGGCCAACACCTCCGCGTTCACCGGGTAGACCTTCTGCAGCCTGTTTGCCGCCACCCACCGGTGGCGGCCCTCCTGCCAGCAGCAGCACAGGCCTACTGCCACGGCTATCGCCAGAACCACCCCCAGGAAGATGTCAAGCCAGACCTCGTCCTGGTGCGAAAGGTGCACCTGAAAGCTGCCAGTGCCGTGGTGGGGCTGATGCCCGTCCCTGTCCATCCCTGCAGTAGGTGTTTTTACAACTTAGCAGAGTGAATTCATTCAACTATCTGCGGCCTGCGGGAGTATGTACTTTGCTCTAGACACGGAGACAGGAAAGAAAAAAAATTCACAAAAAAGAGTTGGCGATTGCCACACTAGGGGGCACGATGCGGGAGAGGCGAGCATGCGGACGATGCCGATGCGCTCGGGGCACGAGCAGCTGCTTGGCTAGAGCCTAGAGGACGGCAACGGAGACGCAGGCAGGGGGGCAGGGGCGGAGGAGATGCAGGGGAATTCGACATGGCGGGAGTTTGAGATCGTACTACTTACTTGAGTCCCGGGAGAGGAGCGAAGGAGGCAGCCGGCGAGTTCGAGTCGGGGAGAGGAAGCAAGGAGGCAGCGGCGTCGCGGTAGTGAGGAGTAAATCTTCTTCTTCTTTCTCGGACGTACGGGCTGGGGTTTAAGTGGAACAGGCATGTGCACAGAGCAGATTCAGCAAGCTCATCCCTTGAAGGCAGACCGGAATTGAACAGATTCAACAACCATATCAACTTAGTATGTTCCCGATCCGGATGGTACTTTACGAATAATCACCTACTACAACTAATGTCCATATATTCATGAGCTCTACGCCTGCCGATAGAACGAGGGGGAGCTTGGTGTTGGTGTTATTACTTGGAAAGCTGCAGAGTTGCACATGTCAAACCTATCTGTTCAGCCTAGCTAGTTCTATTGCGAATTTGCGATGGATGGTGAATTCAGGTCTACTGGCCTGGGATCGTCCGTGCACTGATGGTTTCAACTGATTCTGAAAATAAAAGCAACAAGCTCATCCTTGAAGAAGCCATACAGAAATTGAATATGGTCCGTTATTCTTTCTTTCACGAGCTCCTGGTCAACTCTCATGCTCTGCTTGGATCATCGTTTCCGTTTCAATTACGCGTGTAAAAGATACATACCTGAGACCGTCATTTTTTTCAGCCAAAGATTGTCAGAGACCAGTAAAATACAAGTGTTAACTAAATAATCCGGTATTAAAATACGACCATCCAAGCGCGGCCTTGTACCAATTTAGGCCCTGTTTGAAACCACTCAGATTATATAATCTGATTTTTATAATTTATTATGTGTCCAAACATGACAAATTATATTGCAGTTTATAAAAACTAGATATCCAGATTATTAAAAACTCATAATCTACTCTACCCCAGCTAAAATTAGATTATGAATTACTAATGACCCATTGTCCTTGGAAACTTGGAGATAATTACCTACTGTCACCGTCACCGTCCTCCAAACATGCCCACCTAGATTATTATCTTTGTAGCTAAAAAATAAAGGGCAGACATGTCATTGTACAATATAAAACCTAGATTACAGTTTATATAATCTGACCTTCAAACATGTCCACATAAATTATTTTTATAAACCAGATTATATAATCTATCTTCATAATTCAGATTATATAATCTATTGTGGTTCCAAACAGAGCCTTAGCTGTGTTTGTTTCAGCTTTGGGAGTCAGATTCCGGTAGGAAAAAGCGGAAGCTGTAACAAACTACTAATTCTGCACAGCTTCGTGGAGATAGGCCGAAGCCGATTTGGGTTGTTTTACCTGTTACACAGCCAACATCGGTCATATGGGTACTTTGGCAGCCAAGCTGCTAGCGATTCGGCATTTTCCCAATGCCACCCTTCCCTACCCTAGCATTTTACGTGAAAAATGCCATCAGCAGGTTGATCCCATAGAGGTCGAGTCCATGCGTTCTCTCTCATTCCTCCTTACTCAAAAAGGCTTTCGCACAACTTTATACATAAAGCAACGATCAACAACATTCGATATAAATGCACACTCCAAAGCACATGCTCACACACACCTAAAGCACGATATATATGTGCTGAACGCGGCAACAACAACTCTAGCATCGATATAGCCACCCTATTCACGAGTCAGGAAAAGATTCGCCACTACTATATCCTCAAGCTGCTTACTTTCTCATTAAAGGATGATGATAAGACCTGGTTCACTTCTCTTGCTCCTGGTTGTGTGCGTAGCCCCCAGAACATGGTCTACTACTTCTCTAAAATATATTTCCCTGCACATAAGAAACAAGCTGCCTTGCAGGAAATATACAACTTTGTTCAAGCTGAAGAAGAGAGTCTCCCACAAGCTTGGGGGAGGCTCATCCAGCTACTGAATGCTTTGCTTGATCACCCTCTTGAGAAGAATGAAATACTTGATATCTTCTATAATGGACTTACCGATGCTTCTAAAGACCACCTAGATAGTTGTGCTGGTTGTGTTTTTAGGGAACGAACCGTAGAACAAGCTGAGATCCTATTAAATAACATCTTGTGCAATGAGAATGCTTGGACTATTCCCGAACCACCTCCTAAGCCAACTCCGAAGAAAAGAGGTATTCTATTCCTCAGTCCAGAAGATATGCAAGAAGCTAAGAAATCTATGCGAGAGGAAGGCATTAAATATGAAGATGTCAAAAGTCTACCACCTATCGAAGAGATCCATGGTCTTGATAACCCGATGCAGGTAGTAGAAGTAAATTGTCTGCGTAGGTTTGATGAGAGTGATATTCCTTTTGATAAACCTGCTAGCTTATGCCTGGATGAATTTGATAACTTTGTTGCCAAACAACAGAGTTTTAATTATTATGTTAGCAGACAATTGGAACAGAATGCTCGTATGCTTAGTCATTTAAGTGCTTGTGTGGACAAAAATGTCAATGATCTTAAGCTTCTGAGTAAACATGCCTCTATGGTTACCACTCAGGTAGAACAAATACTTAAGGCTCAAAATGACTTACTCAATGAGTTGAATGATAATTCTATTAGAGTCGTCACTAGAGACGGTAGAATGATCCAGGAACCTTTGTATCCTGAGGGTCATCCGAAGAGAATTTAACAAGATTCTCAAGGAGTTAGCACTGATGCACCTAGTCATCCTAGAAAGAAAAGGAAAGATGATAGGAACCTGCACGCTAGCAACCCTGTTGCTGCTACATCTGAGAGTCCAAACGATGTCTCTGCCTCTGATGCTGAAACACAATCTCGTGATGAACATGAGCCTAATGATAATATCAATAGTGCTGTTCATGATGATGCTCAACCTAGCAATGATAAGGATGTGAAGATTGAACCTGTTGATCTTGATAACCCACAACCTAAGAATAAGAGATACGATAAGAATGACTTCGCTGCTAGGAAGCATGGTAAAGAAAGGGAACCATGGGTTCAGAAACCCATGCACTTTCCTCCTAAACCATCCAAGAAAAAGGATGATGAGGATTTTGAGCGATTTGTTGAAATGATCAGTCCTGTCTTTCTGCAAATGCGTTTTACGGATATGCTCAAGATGTCTCCGTATGCTAAGTACATGAAAGATATTGTGACTAATAAGAGGAGCATACCCGAGGTTGAGATTTCCACCATGCTTGCTAACTATACCTTCAAGGGTGGAACTCCTAAGAAACTTGGTGATCCCGGTGTACCCACTATACCTTGCTCCATTAAAGGCAACTACGTTAGAACTGCGTCATGCGATCTTGGAGCCGGTGTTAGTGTTATGACTCTCTCTCTTTATCGTAGACTTGAACTGGATAAGTTGACACCCACTGAAATCTCTCTGCAAATGGCCGAGAAATCAACTGCTTTCCCTATCGGCATTTGCGAGGATGTGCCTGTTGTGGTTGCTAATGTCACTATCTTAACAGACTTTGTTATCTTGGATTTTCCTGAGGACGATGCCATGGCGGTCATCCTCGGAAGACCCTTTTTAAACACTGTAGGGGCTGTTATAGATTGCAACAAAGGCAATGTCACTTTCCATGTCAACGGTAATGAGCATACGGTGCACTTTCCAAAGAAACAATATCGAGTACATTGCATCAATGCTATCGAAAAAACTTCATCGATTCTTATTGAGAGCTTTGAATGCTCTATTCCTCCTGATAAGATGAAGTATGATTTGCTTGTTGGGGAGATACACATCCCCATTGAGGTGACCTAGTGACTATTCAAAAATTCACCGTTCTCTTTTGCGATTCGAAAAGGTTTGTCGAGGAGACTTGATCAACCTAATTGATGGATTTCTTTCGATGACCATGAGAAGGATGAATCGAGGAGTCAGAAACCTGTGTTCCAAGCTTTCACCTTCGGTTGCTTAGAAGAAAAATGATAGATTTAGTTTAGTTTGCCCTGTTTTTTGTTTTAGCGTCCGGTAGAAAAGTACCCAAAAAATAAAAATTCTTCGAACGTCCTGAAAATCAAGTATGATTTTTTCTGGATTTTTTGAAAAATACTGGGATGAAAAATACTGGGGCTGCCCCAGTGGGCCACAAGCCCAGGAGGCGCGGGCACCCCCCTGGCCGTGCCTACCTGGCTTGTGAGGCCCACGTGCACACCTCCACTCATTCTTGCTCTCATCTGGTGCTCCTACCTCCAGAAAAAATCGTTTCGTAGCTCAAACCCGTGTTCTTGTTCCTCTTGCTGGGATTTTCGATCTCTTTGCTCAAAGCACCATTCTGTGAACTGTTTTGGGGAAATTACTCCTTGGTAAGTGACTCCTCCATTGGTCCAATTAGTTTTTGCTCTAGTGCCTTATACTTCGCGTATTTTTGCTGCCTTGGTGACCATGTTCTTCAGCTTTGCATGCTAATTTTAGCTGGTCCCAAGTAGTTTTGATGCGTAATATGACCTCTAGGCACTTGTGGGAGTAGTTGCTACTAGTTTTGTTGAGCCTTGTTCACTTTTCCTTAGAGTCACTAAAAATTTCAGAATTTTTCAGAGATAGAAAAGGGAAAATATGAGGAGGTTCTTAAGAGGCTCTTCAAGTCGTGACCCCAAGGATGATGGAAGTGAGAAGAAGCCCAAGTATCTGGTCCCTCGAGTCGCAGAAGTTCGAGCGTGTGAATGGCCAAGCGACGTGTTCTTACGCGCCGCTGGACTTTATGAGGACTTCTATCACATGGTGGAGAATGTGGCCTTACCGCCTTCATTGAAGATAAATGTCCGCAATACCTCCTCCTCACTAATATCTTCATACAAAGCTTTAACTTCTATGTGAGGAAGAATCCTCCTATGGTTGAGTTCAAACTTTATGATATCCCCGAGCGCATGTCACTACAGGATTTTTGCAATGTTTGAAAATTACCTTACGATGGGGATATTCATGAACTTCGCCCACGGGACTTGGAGGCTTTCATCGATACAATTGCTGTAGGAGAGGAGAGAGAAGTGTCTTGCGCTAGAGCTGCTATCATACATTTTCCCGTGCTTCGGTACTTCTCACTATTTGTGGGAAAATGTTTGATTGGCCGTGGGAAAGCTGGGTCACTTAGTTCCCCAGACCTTGCGGTCTTGCACGAAGCCCTTTATAACGATAAAACTTATAGCTTGGGCGCTATAGTAGCTCAACGGTTGAACACGAACCGTTCTAAAGGCATTGTCTATGGAGGTATCTGTTGGAATTATGCCCTAGAGGCAATAATAAATATAGTTATTATTATAATTCCTGTATCAAGATAATCGTTTATTATCCATGCTATAATTGTATTGAATGAAGACTCATTTACATGTGTGGATACATAGACAAAACACCGTCCCTAGCAAGCCTCTAGTTGGCTAGCCAGTTGATCAAAGATAGTCAGTGTCTTCTGATTATGAACAAGGTGTTGTTGCTTGATAACTGGATCACGTCATTAGGAGAATCACGTGATGGACTAGACCCAAACTAATAGACGTAGCATGTTGATCATGTCATTTTGTTGCTACTGTTTTCTGCGTGTCAAGTATTTATTCCTATGACCATGAGATCATATAACTCACTGACACCGGAGGAATGCTTTGTGTGTATCAAACGTCGCAACGTAACTGGGTGACTATAAAGATGCTCTACAGGTATCTCCGAAGGTGTTAGTTGAGTTAGTATGGATCAAGACTGGGATTTGTCACTCCGTGTGACGGAGAGGTATCTCGGGGCCCACTCGGTAATACAACATCACACACAAGCCTTGCAAGCAATGTGACTTAGTGTAAGTTGCGGGATCTTGTATTACGGAACGAGTAAAGAGACTTGCCGGTAAACGAGGTTGAAATAGGTATGCGGATACTGACGATCGAATCTCGGGCAAGTAACATACCGAAGGACAAAGGGAATGACATACGGGATTATATGAATCCTTGGCACTGAGGTTCAAATGATAAGATCTTCGTAGAATATGTAGGATCCAATATGGGCATCCAGGTCCCGCTATTGTATATTGACCGAGGAGTCTCTCGGGTCATGTCTACATAGTTCTCGAACCCGCAGGGTCTCCACACTTAAGGTTCGACGTTGTTTTATGCGTATTTGAGTTATATGGCTGGTTACCGAATGTTGTTCGGAGTCCCGGATGAGATCACAGACGTCACGAGGGTTTCCGGAATGGTCCGGAAACGAAGATTGATATATAGGATGACCTCATTTGATTACCGGAAGGTTTTCGGAGTTACCGGGAATGTACCGGGAATGACGAATGGGTTCCGGGAGTTCACCGGGGGGGGGGGGGGGGCAACCCACCCCGGGGAAGCCCATAGGCCATGAGGGTGGCGCACCAGCCCTTAGTGGGCTGGTGGGACAGCCCAAAAGGGCCCTATGCGCCATACAAAGGAAAATCAAAGAGAAAGAAAAAAAAGGGAGGTGGGAAGGAAGGGAAGGACTCCCACCCACCAAACCAAGTCCAACTCGGTTTGGGGGGGGGGAGCCTTCCCCCCTTGGACTCGGCCGACCCCCTTGGGGCTCCTTGAGCCCCAAGGCAAGGTCCCCTCCCTCCCACCTATATATACGGAGGTATTGGGGCTGATTTGAGACGACTTTTCCAAGGCAAGGTCCCCTCCCTCCCACCTATATATACGGAGGTATTGGGGCTGATTTGAGACGACTTTTCCACGGCAGCCCGACCACATACCTCCACGGTTTTTCCTCTAGATCGCGTTTGTGCGGAGCTTGGGCGGAGCCCTGCTGAGACAAGGTCATCACCAACCTCCGGAGCGCCGTCACGCTGCCGGAGAACTCTTCTACCTCTCCGTCTCTCTTGCTGGATCAAGAAGGCCGAGATCATCGTCGAGCTGTACGTGTGATGAACGTGGAGGTGCCGTCCGTTCGATACTAGATCGTGGACTGATCGCGGGATTGTTCGTGGGGCGGATCGAGGGACGTGAGGACGTTCCACTACATCAACCGCGTTCTCTAATGCTTCTGCTGTACGGTCTACAAGGGTACGTAGATCACTCATCCCCTCTCGTAGATGGACATCACCATGATAGGTCTTCGTGCGCGTAGGAAAATTTTTGTTTCCCATGCGACGTTACCCAACAGTGGCATCATGAGCTAGGTTCATGCGTAGATGTCTTCTCGAGTAGAACACAAAAGTTTTTGTGGGCGGTGATGTGCGTTTTGCTGCCCTCCTTAGTCTTTTCTTGATTCCGCGGTATTGTTGGATTGAAGCGGCTTGGACCGACATTACTCGTACGCTTACGAGAGACTGGTTTCATCGTTACGAGTAACCCCGTTGCTCAAAGATGACTGGCAAGTGTCGGTTTCTCCAACTTTAGTTGAATCGGATTTGACCGAGGAGGTCCTTGGATGAGGTTAAATAGCAACTCATATATCTCCGTTGTGGTGTTTGCGTAAGTAAGATGCGATCCTACTAGATACCCTTGGTCACCACGTAAAACATGCAACAACAAAATTAGAGGACGTCTAACTTGTTTTTGCAGGGTATGCTTGTGATGTGATATGGCCAACGATTTGATGTGATATATTGGATGTATGAGATGATCATGTTGTAATAGAAAATATCGACTTGCACATCGATGGTACGGCAACCGGCAGGAGCCATAGGGTTGTCTTTATACTAACATATTTGTGCTTGCAGATGCGTTTACTATTTTGCTAGGATGTAGCTTTAGTAGTAATAGCATGAGTAGCACGACAACCCCGATGGCAACACGTTGATGGAGATCATGGCGTGGCGCCGGTGACAAGAAGATCGTGCCGGTGCTTTGGTGATGGAGATCAAGAAGCACGTGATGATGGCCATATCATGTCACTTATGAATTGCATGTGATGTTAATCCCTTTTATGCACCTTATTTTGCTTAGAACGACGGTAGCATTGTGAGGTGATCTCTCACTAAAATTTCAAGACGAAATTGTGTTCTCCCCGACTGTGCACCGTTGCTACAGTTCGTCGTTTCGAGACACCACGTGATGATCGGGTGTGATAGACTCAACGTTCACATACAACGGGTGCAAAACAGTTGCGCAGCGGAACACTCGGGTTAAGCTTGACGAGCCTAGCATGTGCAGACATGGCCTCGGAACACATGAGACCGAAAGGTCGATCATGAATCATATAGATGATATGATTAGCATAGGGATGCTTACCACTGAAACTATACTCAACTCACGTGATGATCGGACTTGAGCTAGTGTAAGTGGATCATGAACCACTCAAATGACTAGAGAGATGTACTTTTTGAGTGGGAGTTTAGCAAATAATTTGATTAAGTTAAACTCTAATTATCTTGAACATAGTCTAAGTCCACTTTGAACATAGTCTAAGTTTAGCAAATAATTTGATTAAGAAAAAAAAGGGAGGTGGGAAGGAAGGGAAGGACTCCCACCCACCAAACCAAGTCCAACTCGGTTTGGGGGGGGGAGCCTTCCCCCCTTGGACTCGGCCGACCCCCTTGGGGCTCCTTGAGCCCCAAGGCAAGGTCCCCTCCCTCCCACCTATATATACGGAGGTATTGGGGCTGATTTGAGACGACTTTTCCAAGGCAAGGCCCCCTCCCTCCCACCTATATATACGGAGGTATTGGGGCTGATTTGAGATGACTTTTCCATGGCAGCCCGACGGTAGTGGCATCCTCAGTCCACTCCGGGGTACCCCGGAGCTGGTTATTTCCCTTCTTGGGAGTAGACCAACTTAGGACAAAAGCCTAAGCTTGGGGGAGTACGTGTTTCTCACCGACTTTACATTTTTGCTTATGCTTTCACTTTGTTCGTCGATGTTCATACTTTGCCACTGTATCATCCATGCTAGTTTATTTTATTTTTCTCGTTTTCTTTTCGTGTGTCTGTCTAGTTTGAGAAAACCCAAAAAGATTTTCTTTTTCTTCTTTTGCTTGTTGGGAGCTTTTCCGTGTAATTAGTTTTCTTTTTCTTTGGGTCAAGGTAGAAGATAATGGTTACAATGTTTAGTGGCTCTTGCATGCATACCTGTTTAGCTGTCAAAGAGCCATATTACTTTTTCTTCTCTTTGTGTTTGCTTGCAGATTCCAGCATAGCCCAATGCACGAGCACGCTTATTATTGTTCACGTCATTCGGTCATGCAAGTGAAAGGCAATAATGACGATATATGATGAAGTGACTGAGCTTGGAAAAGTTGGTATGAACTCGATCTATTTTGTTTTTGTAAATATGACTAGCTCATCGTGCCTGATTCAGCTTTGTTGTGAGAGAAACATATTTGCAATGACAACTTAGAGATCATAGTTGCTTATGCCATGCTTATTTAGCTAGGAGCTTATAATGGTTTGTCTTGGATGCCCATATGAATTTTGAGATGACTATGTTGTAGTATGATAGGATGGTATCCTCCTTTGAATGATTCAAGTGGCTTGACTTGGCGCATGTTTACGCATGTAGTTGAAACAAAATCAGCATAACCTCTATGATATTCATGTTCATGGTGATTTATGTCCTACTTATGCTTGCACTCAATGTTAGTTAATCTCAATGCATTTTGATGACTGTTGTCGCTCTGTAGTTGGTCGCTTCCCTGTCTTTTGCTAGCCTTCACTTGTACTAAGCGGGAATACTGCTTGTGCATCCACTCCCATAAACCCAAAGTTGTTCCATATGAGTCCACCATACCTACCTATTTGCGGTATCTACCTGCCGTTCCAAGTAAATTTGCATGTGCCACTCTCTAAATCTTCAAGAAATAATCTGTTTTGCATGCTCGAACCGCTCATGTGGTGACAGGGGGCTATCAGTATCTTCCATGCTAGGCGTGTTATCCTCGATATATGTTTATTCACTATCATTCACGAGAAAGGGGTCGGTAATTGGAATTCCCAGTTCCATGCTCAAATCGAAAAGATAATTGCAAACAAAACTCCCCTGGATTGATGTTAGTATGGATGGCACCCGAGGATTCGGCTAGCCGTGGAGTGTGATTGATTGGTGGGGGGGGGGGTCAAAACTTTACTTTTCTGTTTGGGAGCCGCCTATAGCATGTGTAGCGTGGAAGATGTTGAGAACTCTTAGTCATTGCGTTGACAATGAAAGCATGCCATCCAAAATTATTATCTCTGTTTTCAAAGCTTGAGCTCTGACACCTCTGCAAATCAATGCTTCCCTCTGCGAAGGGCCTGCCTATTTATGTTCCTGTTGAGTCATCCTCCTCTTATAAAAGCACCAATTAGAGAGCACCTCTGTCATTTTTATGCTTTGCTTTTAACTGTGTTGAGTATGACTGTGACTGGATCTTCTTTGCCATGAATTACAATGTTTAGACAACCCTTGTTCTTTGAAGGTGCTCTGCATTTATGTTTTGCAGTCTGAGAAAGAGCTAGCGAGATGCCATCTATTCGTATTGCTTCATGCTTGTTTTGATTGAAGTGTTGACGTTTGAGACTTATTATTATTTGCTCGCTAGTTGATTATGCCATTGATACGAGTTTACTGTGAGACCTAGATGTCATTTGCTTATGTGGTTTGCTTGTGATCTTGCTGAAATTATGGTTATGAGTTAGACATAGTTGCAACAACAAGATCAAACAGAGTTCGTCAAAGTTTTTCTTTTGTCTCTTTCAGTTTGTCAACTGAATTGCTTGAGGGCAAGCAAGGCTTTAAGCTTGGGGGAGTTGATACGCCTCCGTCGTATCTACTTTTCCGAACTCTTTTGCCCTTGTTTTGGACTCTAGTTTGCATGATTTGAATGGAACTAACCCAGACTAACGCTGTTTTCAGCAAAATTGCCATGGTGTTGTTTTTGTGCAGAAATAAAAGTTCTCGGAATGACCTGAAAATTTACGGAGAACTTTTCCGGAATTAATGAAAAATACATGCACAAAGATCCACCGGAGGAGGTGAGCCAGTGGGCCACAAGCCCAGGAGGCGCGGCCACCCCCCTGGCCACGTCTGGCAGGCTTGTGGGGCCCACAGAGCTCCACCGCCTCCAATCTCAGCTCTATATACTCCGTTTCGCCAAGAAAAAAAAATCAAGGAGAAGAGTTCATCGCGTTCGGAGGCGCCGCCACCTCCTGTTCTTCCTCTGGAGGGCAGATCTGGAGTCCGTTCTGGGCTCCGGAGAGGGGAAATCATCGCCATCGTCATCATCAACCTTCCTTCATCACCAATTCCATGATGCTCTTCACCGTTCGTGAGTAATATCATCGTAGGCTTGTAGTACGGTGATGAGTTGGATGAGATCTATCATGTAATCGAGTTAGTTTTGATGGGGATTGATCCGTAGTATCCACTATGTTCTGAGATTGATGTTGCTACTACTTTGCCTTGCTTAATGCTTGTCACTAGGGCCCGAGTGCCATGATTTCAGATCTGAACCTATTATGTTGTCGCCAATATATGTGTGTTTTAGATCCTATCTTGTAAGTTGCAGTCACCTACTTTGTGTTATGACCCGCCAACCCCGGAGTGACAATATCCGGAACCACTCCCGGAGATGACCATAGTATGAGGAGTTCGTATATTCACCAAGTGTTAATGCGTTCGTCCGGTTCTTTATTAAAAGGATAACCTTAATATCCTGTAGTTTCCATTAGGACCCCGCTGCTATGGGAGGGATGGACAATAGATGTCATGCAAGTTCTTTTCCCTAAGCACGTATGACTACATACGGAATACATACCTACATTAGATTGACGAACGGGAGCTAGTTACATATCTCTCCGTGTTATAGCTGTTGCATGATGAATCACATCCGGCATAATCATCCATCACCGATCCACTTCCTACGAGTCTTTTACTACTGGTCTTTGCTCTGTTACTTTGCCGCTACTGCTGTCACTGCTGCTACTGTTAATCTGTTGCTACTGCTGCTATCATACTACCTTGCTACTAATACTTTGCTGCAGACACTAAATATTTCAGGTGTGGTTGAATTGACAACTCAACTGCTAATACTTGAGAACATTCTTTCGCTTCCCCTTGAGTCGAATCAATAAATTTGGGTTGAATACTCTACCCTCGAAAACTGTTACGATCCCCTATACTTGTGGGTTATGAAGCCACGTGTTTAATTCTATGGTTAAGTTTACCTTAAATACTTTTTATTTTATTTAAGGATGCTTGCATGGAGGGTATAATCACATATTTGTATTTTTTAAAGTAAGAACAATACCTTAGCTTGGGTCCACCCTCATAACTCTTATGAAGGTAATGAACTTTAAGTCAATGAATTGCGGTGAAAGTAACTTGGCGATATTCCTTTCTATCCTCAAGAGCCTTTTGTTCACTATAAGAAGTATCACCGACATGTCCTTAGCATAATTAAGGATTGGGCCACATTGCTTCACCTTGCTACTTTTTTACTTGCTACTTGTTACCAATTATCTTGCTAACAAAGTATCTATTATAATTGTCTCACAATACTTGCAATGAAATCCTTGTTGAAAACTGCCTATGAATTCCCTCTGCTCCTCGTTGGGTTCGACACCCTTACTTATCTAAATGACTACTATTGATACCCTATACTTGTGGGTCATCAAGTACCTACCTCATCATGACTAAATGCACCCCACAAGACCTTAGGCACTCACTGGTCGATATTGTATACCCACACTCACAAAATATGCGCGTTCATTAGTTCAACACTATTAATTGACCTAAAATTCATATTTGATGTGAGTACCTAAAATATTCGATGGCAAAAGAGAATTAAGGTATGAAATAATTATCACATCTTAAACAATTAATGCCATGCTTTTTTAAGATGTGAGATCTTCACACTTCAATGCAATTGATAGCCCTTATTGAATGCCAGATATTCAACGAAATGCTCATATCATTATAAATATGGAAGGATGAACATGAGAAATAGACCATGCTATATTTCCACCATGAAAGAAAAGCCATCAATTAGAGTGATCATTCTGTTTGCCTATTTTGCTCTATCCATCGGAGGTACCGAAGGAAAATGTATAAAAGGAGGGAGCAATACTTCTAGGGTCCTCATGAATTGTCAAGTTAACAAGACTATTATGGTATGTACATGTATTCTTCTTATTATCCATATATATCCTTATTTATGTGATTATTATGAACATGATGAAACATCAAAATAGGTTGAAGGTGGAGATGTATATGACTGCGTTGGTGTGAATCTGCAACCCGCCTTTCACCACCCATTGCTGAAAGATCACAAAATCCAGGTCATTTATTATCATGATGATATCGTTACTATTATGTAGTGGCTAAACTAAATGTCAATATTCATGTTTGAATCCAAAATGAAGGGCATGTTCTCTATAATCACTTGTAGGTAGGTAACATATCATATGTAGTAATGGTTGTACTTTTATTCAGCTACACTCACATTTATCATGAATCACTTTGTGTTTCTCTTTAGGCAATGATTTTGTACTAGAAGAAAAACCAAACAACTTTTTGTCAAACGATCAAATGTACATGTCCTTAGTTTTGTGCATATATTTTATTATTGCTGGAAATATGCATTTGATTATATGATGATTGAGTTTTCTTTCTTAAATAGATGGAACCCAGTTCTCTCCCGTTTAATGTGCACACGGAATCTCCATCATCGATGCATACTATCCCACAAGCACAGTTGTCTATCATTGACTGCCCTACAGGAACGATTCCAATACTGCGTAACAATAGAGGGGACCACGTGGCAACATATAGTACTGATCAAGTGGTTGCCAAAGGTGAACAACAAGAGGTAAATATCATGTTAGCACATGGTTTGGGTGATCCAGTTAGCTAGGTAGATTATGAAAATATATAAGTTTCTATGAGGACATTGAATGTACAATAATGGTGTAATATAGTTGCATGTCCCAATACACTCCAGGTGAGTATCCCATGCAAATTCATATTTGGATTGGATTTTCTTGTCCAATATATTAAAACAAGTAAAAGAAATAGTTAATTGTGTAAACGTGAAATTTATTTGGTGTCGATAGTGTGGAAATAAATTTGAAATTTATTGTCTCCACCAAGTTCCAACCACATTTTGTACAAATGTTTTATATAAATTGCCCTTAGTATCTAGGCAATATTAATTGAAATTCTAGTAATATTACTTGTAATATGATGTCAAACATTTTAACTATGCTAATGCTTTTTCTCTTTTCATGAAAAATGCAACTTTTTTTGTCTGTAGGCCGCAGGAATCAAATATTTTGATGAGCTATACGGAACGCGAGCGAGAATAAATGTTTATGAGCCAAAGGTGAAGACTGGAAGTAAGGATCTTAGTGCATCATCTATACAAATTGGCGGGAGGTCGGAAGTAACCAATGCAGATTCAATAGGTGTTGGTTCTTGGGTATATCCAAGCTACAGTGGTGACAACTTTGCCAGGTTTCATGTTTACTGGGTAAATGACAACTATTTTTTTGGATGAACATTGTTTATAGAAATGTAAATACTTCATAATGATGTTATTTTTACGGACATTGGAATACATTTGATGTAGTATGATGGCTTGCAAAACAAGGATTGTGTTGATCATGAGTGTCCTGCTTTCGTACAAGTTAGCTCAATAGTTGGTCTTGGAGGAAGAATACATCCGGTTTCTATTTACAATGGGCCACAGTATGAGATTGTTGTTCAAATTTTTAAGGTATTCTCATGTTAAAATTTGTATTTTTGCTTATATTTTTCCTTTATTTCATAAGAAACAATAACGTTTCTAATGATTTTTTTGACTCGCAAGCATTGCTCTAAGTGAACTTGTTAGTGGAAATACCATTAGGCAATACAAATAATAATAACCTTTGACGTAATAGATATTTTAACATTGAAGCATGAAATATATGTTGGATATGATGATAAGGATACTTTTACTACAATATACATATCATATAGTCTCTTCGTTTCAATTTTGATCAAGCATTTACTATGCAACCTTGATTTATTTTAGGACCCAAAGACTAAAAATTGGTGGGTGACTTACGGCGAGAAAAATACACCTATCGGATATTGGCCAAGTTCACTATTCCATTATATGAAGCAAAGCTGTAATTATGCATTATGGGGTGGATATGTTACAGGGCCAACGGCCTCGACAAACTCTCCACAGATGGGTAGCGGTCATTTTGGTTCCGAAGGTTATGGAAAGGCAGCTTTTATGAAAAATATCCAAATTGTGGATAAGAACAATAATCATGTTACTCCACATACAAATAAGGCTCGTCCTGGCTCTAGCAATTTAGATAAATATACTACTGATGGTTATGATGTCAATAAGTATGGTATGCATATATACTATGGTGGACCCGGTGCTGTAGTTTGATAATATATACTGAATGTTTTAATAAAAGTTGTGATAACCTTTGTTCAATAATTCATCCGGTTAACTTGTCGATTAATCCCTACTCATAGGGTCATCGAGTAGCCGATAAACCAAAACATCATTCAATTAATTGATTAAATGACTGATTAACTTCCCGATTAGGCCATTACTCCCCTATTGCCCAAACGATCGAGCAGTTACCAGTTAACGATTTCCTTAACAATGGTCATACCTATACATTTATTGATCTAGTAATGCATTTTTTAGGAATTACACTTCCAGTAGCGAGATCACCTTTCAAAGTTTCATGACCTACATGAGATCCCTAAAATAGCTATTCATCTATATTTATTTACTATACATATTGGTTTTGGTCTATGTCAAACTTCATAAACTTTAACCAAGTTTATGGAAAACAATATGAATATTTACTATAAAAATATATATGATGTGAAAATATATTAAATGAAGGATACAATCATATTTATGTCAAGATTTTTGTCAAAATTTACAAATTTGAAATTAAGACAAAGCTAATATTTGGTGGAAGGGCACCGCCAACTCTCACCCACAAAACGGACAACACATCCTTCTACAAACCTAGGGGGGGTCAGTCTGCGGGCAGTAATGCGGGAGACGGCGATCCACAGCTAGCCGCATATGTTTGCAACTATACATGATGGAATTCAATGAAGTTCGGATACAAAATAACATAAAACAACCATACATGGCATACAAAAAGTTTAGTACAACAATAGTTCAAATTCAACGAGATCAACCAAATGTTCAACAAGTTTTTCATTGATGGATCATTTTGTCACACACATACTACCCCTTGAGTTTTATCCAACAATGTATGTGCGTGAAAGGTATGTCCATTGATCTATAGTACATCACAATAACACACACATGCTACAAAACATGTAGATAAACATTGAGTGAATGAATAAATAAATCAACAAGTTTAGCAAGAGGAAGCAGAACATACGATCTCGAAGGGTGTCTTGCGCAACGGCCACAATGCATCAATACGATCAACCGCAGCACAAAACTTTGTTATGGAGTTTTGAGTGGTCCATCATCGTTATGCTAACAACTTGACATTGATATGCTAACAACATAACATTCCGTTCATGGATGGTGTGCATGTCATAGGGTGCAATGTGCTTCACGGACGAAAGAGTCATGCATGCACTACCAAAAGGCCCCCTTATGCACCTCCCTATGATGTTAGCACATACAACCAACCACACATCGCACAAGAACTCGTCCATGGTAAAGTACCCCCACCATCCTTCTTACTCTAAAAATTAGAAAAAGTTAAAAAATAAGCTCAATCGCATTTTCAGCAAACACCTTTTCGGGTGTGGTGTCCACCACGGACCCCATCAACACGGAGTGGACAGTACCTGCCTACGAACGAATCCTGTGTGGATGACGCCGTAGAAAAAGGCGAGCGGCGCATTGGTCGTGACTGCAGACATCCGTCAATGCCTATTTGGCGGTTGGATAGGTACCATGATGACGACGAAGGAGGAGGGAGTGGGTGTAAAGCAAGGGGGAGCAGGAGGCAGAGTGGAAGAGTATGAGATGAGAGAGGGATTTGAGTGGGCCCGAGGTGTCTCACGCCTACTTTCTGGTGGTCCCTACTCCCACAAAGCCCCCAGTTTTCTTCTAATTTGCGGGATAACTGATAACCCACAAGTATAGGGGATCGCAACAGTTTTCGAGCGTAGAGTATTCAACCCAAATTTGTTGATTCGACACAAGGGGAAGCCAAAGAATATTCTCGAGTATTAGCAGTTGAGTTGTCAATTCAACCACACCTGAAAGACTTAGTATCTGCAGCAAAGTATCAGTAGCAAAGTAGTGTGATAGCAACAGTAGCAACGGTAACAGTAGCAGCAGTAACAGCAGTAGCGGTAACAATAGCAGCAGTGACAACAGTAGCGGTAACAGTAGCAGTAGTGACAATAGTAGCAGCAAAGTAATGTAGCAAGGACCAGTAGGAAAAACTCGTAGGCATTGGATCGGTGATGGATGATTATGTCGGATGACATTCATCATGCAACAGTTATAACATGGGGAGATATGTAACTAGCTCTAGTTCATCAATGTAATGTAGGCATGCATTCCGTATATATTCATACGTGCTTAGGGAAAAGAACTTGCATGACATCTATTGTCCATCCCTCCTGTGGCAACGGGGTCCTAATGGAAACTACGGGATATTAAGGTTCTCCTTTTAATAGAGAACCAGAACAAAGCATTAGCACTTAGTGAATACATGAACTCCTCATACTATGGTCATCTCCGAGAGTGGTTCCGGCTATTGTCACTCCGTGGTTGCCGGGTCATAACACATAGTAGGTGACTACAACTTGCAAGATAGGATCGAGAACACACATATATTGACGAGAACATAATAGGTTCAGATCTGAAATCATGGCACTCGGGCCTTAGTGACAAGCATTAAGCATGGCATAGTAGTAGCAACATCAATCTCAGAACATAGTGGATACTAGGGATCAATCCCCATCAAAACTAACTCGATTACATGATAGATCTCATCCAACCCATCACCGTCCAGCAAGCCTACGATGAGATTACTCACGAACGGTGAAGAGCATCATGGAATTGGCGATGAAGGAATGTTGTTGATGACGATGGCGACGATCTCCCCTCTTTGGAGCCTAGAACGGACTCCAGATCTGCCCTCCAGAGGAAGAACAGGTGGTGGCGGTGCCTCCGTATCGTAAAACGCGATGAATTCTTCTCCTTGATTTTTTTTCCGGACGAAAGGGACTAAATAGAGTTGGAGTTGGAGGCGGCAGAGCCCCGAGGGCCCTACAAGCCTTCTAGGCGCGGCCAGGGGGCCCGCGCCTCATGGGCTTGTGGGCTCCTCGCTCCACTCCTCCGGTTGATTCTTGCGCAAGTATTTTTTATATATTCCACAAAAAATCCTCGCAAATTTCTAGGTCATTCCGAGAACTTTTATTTCTGCGCAAAAACAACACCATGGCAATTCTGCTGAAAACAACGTTAGTCCGGGTTAGTTCCATTCAAATCATGCAAATTAGAGTCCAAAACAAGGGCAAAAGAGTTTGGAAAAGTAGATACGACGGAGACGTATCAACTCCCCCAAGATTAAAGCCTTGCTTGTCCTCAAGCAATTCAGTTGATAAACTGAAACAGACAAAAGAAAAACTTTTATGAACTCTGTTTGATCTTGTTATTGCAATTATGTCTAACTCATATTCAGAATTTCAACAATATCATAAGCAAACCACATAAGCAATGACATTTAGGTCTCAAGATGTACTCATATCAATGGCATGATCAACTAGCGAGCAATAATGGTAAGTTTCAAACGTCAACACTTCAATCAAAACAATCATGAAGCAATATGAACAGATGGTATCTCGCTAGCTCTTTTTGACACCGCAAAACATAAATGCAGAGCACCTTCAAAGACCAAGGGTTGACTGAACATTGTAATTCATGCCAAGAAAGATCCAGTCACAGTCATACTCAATACCAATTAAAAGCAAAGCATAGAAATGACAGAGGTGCTCTCTAACTGGTGCTTTTATAAGAAGAGGATGACTCAACAGAAATGTAAATAGATAGGCCCTTCGCACAGGGAAGCATTGATTTGCAGAGGTGCCAGAGCTCAAGCTTTGAAGACAGAGATAAATAATTTTGGGTGGCATGCTTTCATTGTCAATGCAATGACCAAGAGTTCTCACCATCTTCCATGCTACACATACTATAGGAGGTTCCTAAACAGAAAGTAAAGATTTGACTCCCCCACCACCGATTGCTACTTCTCAAACAAGAGCGCCAGAAATTGACACATTAACGGAGATTGGGCTTGCGTTGGTTTTTCCCTTGAAGAGTAAAGGGTGATGTAGCACAGGAGCAGTAAGTATTTCCCTTAGTTTGAGAACCAAGGTATCGATCCAGAAGGAGGGTCTCGTCAAGTCCAGAGTACCTGCGCAAACACAAACAAGCTTGCACCCAACACTTCAAAGGGGTTGTCAATCCCTTCAAGATTGTTTGCAAAGTGAGATCTGAAGGCGGAAAGTGCAACGAAGTAAAAAGTGTATGGCTGAAAATATGGTGTGGAGTAGACCCTGGGGGCCATAGTGTTCACTAGAGGCTTCTCTCAAAATAGCAAGTATTACGGTGGGTGAACAAATTACTGTCGAGAAATTGATAGAACCGCGCAAAGTCATGACGATATCTAAGGCAATGATCTAGCATATAGGCATCACGTCCGAGACAAGTAGACCGATACTTTCTACATCTACTATTATTACTCCACACATCGACCGCTATCCAGCATGCATCTAGTGTATTGAGTTCATGAAGAACAGAGTAACGCTTTAAGCAAGATGACATGATGTAGAGGGATAATCTCAAACCAATGATGAAAACACCATCTTGTTACCCTTGATGGCAACAACACGATACGTGCCTCGCTACCCCTTCTGTCACTGGGTGAGGTCACCGCACGGTATGAACCCAAAACCAAGCACTTCTCCCATTGCAAGAATCATAGATCTAGTTGGCCAAACAAAACCCACAACTCGAAGAGAATTACAAGGATATGAAATCATGCATAAGAGAGATCAGAAGAAACTCAAATAAGATTCATACATAATCTGATCATAAATCCACAATTCATTGGATCTCGACAAACACACTGCAAAAGAAGATTACCTCAGATAGATCTCCATGAAGATCATGGAGAACTTTGTATTGAAGATCCAAGAGAGAGAAGAAGCCATCTAGTTAATAGCTATGGACCCGTAGGTCTATGGTGAACTACTCACGCATCATCGGAGAGGTCATGGTGTTGATGGAGAAGCCTTCCATGTCAGAATCCCCCCTCCGGCAAGGCACCAGGACTTGCCCCAGATGGGATCTTGCGGAGACAGAAGCTTGCGGCGACGGAAAAGTGATTGCGATCGTCTTCTGATTTTTTGGGAATATTTGGGAATATATAGGCGCAAGATCTAGGTCAGGGGACCTCCAGGGGGCCCACAAGCCTGCATGGCGCGACCCCCCTGGCCACGGGGTGGGGGCTTATGGGGCCCTGGGGCTCTTCTGTCTTGGCTCCCAAGTCCCCCGATCTTCTTTTGTTCCAGAAAAAATCTTTTCGGGGATTTTCTTCCGTTTGGACCCCGTTTCAAAATCTCCTCTGAAAGGGGTCAAAAACATGGAAAAAACAGGAACTGACACTTGGCACTGAATTAATAAGTTAGTCCCAGAAAATAAATAAAAGGCATGCAAAACATCCAAAGTTTGACAAGATAATAGCATGAAACCATCAAAAATTATAGATACGTTGGAGACGTATCACGGATCAATCACACTCCATGACTAGCCGAATACTCGGGTGTCGTCCATACCAACAACAATCCAGGGGAGTTTTGTTTGCGATTATATTTTCAATTTGAGCATGGAACTGGGCATTCCAATGAACGGCCCCTTTCTCATGAATGATAGTGAATAAACACGTATCGAGGATAACACGCCTAGCATGGAAGATACTGATCACCCCTTGTCACCACATGAGCGGTTCAGGCATGCAAAACAGATTATTACTTGAAGGTTTAGAGAGTGGCACATGCAAATTTACTTGGAACGGCAGGTAGATGCCGCATATAGGTAGGTATGGTGGACTCATATGGAATAACTTTGGGTTTATGGAAGTGGATGCACAAACAGTATTCCCGCTTAGTACAAGTGAAGGCTAGCAAAAGACTGGGAAGCGACCAACTAGAGAGCGACAACAATCATCAATATGCATTGAGATTAACCAACATTGAGTGCAAGCATGAGTAGGACATAAATCACCATAAACATGAATATCATAGAGGCTATGTTGATCTTGTTTCAACTACATGTGTAAACATGCGCCAAGTCAAGCCACTTGAATCATTCAAAGGAGGATACCATCCTATCATACTACATCATAATCATCTCAAAATTCATGTTGGCATCCAAGACAAACCATTATAAGCTCCTAGCCAATTAAGCATGGCATCAGAAACTATGATCTCTAAGTTTTCATTGCAAACATGTTTCTCTCACAACAAAGCTGAATTAGGAACGATGAGCTCGTCATATTTACGAAAACAAAATAGATCGAGTTCATACCAGCTTTTCCAGGCTCAGTCACTTCATCATATATCGTCATTATTGCCTTTTACTTGCACGACCGAATGATGTGAACAATAATAAGAGTGTTTGTGCATTGGACTAAGCTGGAATCTGCAAGCAAACACAAAGGAGACGACAAAGTAATATGGCTCTTTGACAGATAAACAGATATGCATGCGAGAGCCACTAAACATTGTAATCATGGTCTTCTACCTTGACCCAAAGAAAAAGAAAACTATTTACACGGGAAAGCTCCCAACAAGCAAAAGAAGAACATGAAATATTTTTGGGTTTTCTCAATCTAAACAAACACACGAGAAGAAAGCGAGGAAAAGAAATAAACTAGCATGGATGATACAGTGGCGAAGTGTGAACACCGACTATCGAAGTGAAAGTGTGAGCATGAATATAAAGTCAGTGAGAAACACGTACTCCCCCAGGCTTAAGCTTTTGGCCTAAGTTCGTCTACTCCCATGGCTGGTCCGGGTGATATCAAAAATCATAATGGGGGTTGTACGGGAGCGCGGCAGCTACCGCCTGAATAGCTGCCTCACGGAGGCGAGCAGCCTTTGCCTCCCTCTCATACTCCTCTGCCTCTCCTCTGGTTATGTAATATCTCCATTTTACCTGAAAGTCAAAGAAGGCAGGAGCAGGAAGGGTAATATGGAAAACACGTTGTCGGTTAAATATTAACCGGTATAGGAGGGATTCATTATCCCTCTCAAGGAACCGATAACGTGTCAAAGCAGCATGATCAAGGAAAGCTGTATGGAGCGGGGGATCTCCTTCGCGGATGGTTACTTGATACGTGTCCAACGCATCTATAATTTTTGATGGTTTCATGCTATTATCTTGTCAAACTTTGGATGTTTTGCATGCCTTTTATTTATTTTCTGGGACGAACTTATTAATTCAGTGCCAAGTGCGAGTTCCTGTTTTTTCCATGTTTTTGACCCCTTTCAGAGGAGGTTTTGAAACGGAGTCCAAACGGAAGAAAATCCCCAAAAAGTTTTTTTCTGGAACGGAAGAAGATCGGGGGACCTGGGGGCCAAGCCAGAAGAGCCCTAGGGGCCCCACAAGCCCCCACCCCGCGGCCAGGGGGGCACCATGCAGGCTTGTGGGCCCCCTGGAGGTCCCCTGACGTAGATCTTGTGCCTATATATTCCCAAATATTCCCAAAAAAATCAGGAGAGCATCGTAATCAGTTTTCCGCCGCCGCAAGCTTCTGTCTCCGCAAGATCCCATCTGGGGCACTACCTGGTGCCCTGCCGGAGGGGGGATTCGGACACGGAAGGCTTCTCCATCAACAACACGACCTCTCCGATGATGCGTGAGTAGTTCACCATAGACCTACGGGTCCATAGCTAGTAACTAGATGGCTTCTTCCCTCTCTTGGATCTTCAACACAAAGTTCTCCATGATCCTCATGGAGATCTATCCGATGTAATCTTCTTTTGCGGTGTGTTTATCGAGATCCAATGAATTGTGGATTTATGATCAAATTATCTATAAATCTTTTTTGAGTATCTTCTGATCTCTCTTATGCATTATTTCATATCCTTGTAATTCTCTTCGAGTTGTGGGTTTTGTTTGGCCAACTAGATCTATGATTCTTGCCATGGGAGAAGTTCTTGTTTTTGGGTTCATACCGTGCGGTGACCTCACCCAGTGACAGAAGGGGTAGCGAGGCACGTATCATGTTGTTGCCATCAAGGGTAAAAAGATGGAGTTTTCATCATTGGTTTGAGATTATCCCTCTACATCATGTCATCTTGCTTAAAGCGTTACTCTGTTCTTCATGAACTCAATACACTAGATGCATGCTGGATAGCGGTCGATGTGTGGAGTAATAGTAGTAGATGCAGAAAGTATCGGTCTACTTGTCTTGGACGTGATGCCTATATGCTAGATCATTGCCTTAGATATCGTCATGACTCTGTGCGGTTCTATCAATTGCTCGACAGTAATTTGTTCACCCACCGTAATACTTGCTATTTTGAGAGAAGCCTCTAGTGAACACTATGGCCGCCAGGGTCTACTCCACACCATATTTTCAGCCTTACACTTTTTACTTCGTTGCACTTTCCGCCTTCAGATCTCACTTTGCAAACAATCTTGAAGGGATTGACAACCCCTTTGAAGCGTTGGGTGCAAGCTTGTTTGTGTTTGCGAAGGTACTCTGGACTTGACGAGACCCTCCTTCTGGATCGATACCTTGGTTCTCAAACTGAGGGAAGTACTTACTGCTCCTGTGCTGCATCACCCTTTCCTCTTCAAGGGAAAAACCAACGCAAGCCCAATCTCCGTCAATGTGTCAATTTCTGGTGCTGTTGTTTGAGAAGTAGCAGTACTCCAAGAAAATTTGCTATGCGAGTGGCATAGATCCCACCAAAGAAATCCCCTTCATTAGCATTATTATTTAGCTTCCTCACGATAGCTCCCATGTTTAAACTTCTATCACCCGTTACTGCGCTCTTAAGAATACTAGGGTCAGGTGCGCAGAGGTGATAATGCTCAATCTTGCCGTTAATACATCTACCTATGAAGAGGGCAAAGTAATGCAAGGCAAGAAAATGAATGCTCCCCATGGTAGCCTGCGTAATATCTCTAGTTTCTCCGACAGTTATACTAGAGATAAAATCTCTAACCGAAGACTTAGGAGGATCATTGAGACTACCCCTAATCAGGTATCTTGCAAATTCTATTGAAATCCTCTAAATCCATGTTATACGATTTGTCATACAGATCAAACAGTATGGATGTGTCATGGCAAGCTGAAAATTTGAATCTACGAACAAAAGAGGCAGTGAGAGTAGTATACTGTTCACAATTATCGGAGATGAATTCTTCGAGCCCGACGTTGTGAACAAATATATCAAACTCGTCTTTGAAACCTGCATCAATCATGAATTCATCAGAAGGCCTTTCACATGGTTGTACCTGTGCGTTCCTCGGTTGGTAAGGATCGGGCTCCCGAATCGCGAGACAGGGACCCCTCTTGCTTGAGGAACCACCATGATAGTTTCTCCTGAACATCTTCCTTTTCTGAAATTTTCAGTGACTCAAAGGAAAAGTGAACAAGGCTCAACGAAACTCATAGCAACTACTCCTACAAGTGCCTAGAGGCCATATCACGCATCAAAACTGCTTGGGACCAGCTAAAATTAGCATGCAAATCTCAAGAACAGGGGCACCAAGGCAGCAAAAATACACAACGAATAAGGCACTAGAGCAAAAACTAATTGGACCAATGGAGGAGTCACATACCAAGGAACAATTTCCCCAAAACAGTTTGGTGAATGGGGCTTTGCACAAGGAGATCGAAAAATGCAGCAAGAAGAGTAAGAACACGGGTTTGAGCTGTGGAACGATTTTTTCTTGAGGTAGGAGCAGGGGATGGGAGCTGGAATAAGTGGAGGGGGGACACGTGGGCCCCACAAGCCTGGTAGGCACAACCAAGGTGGGTGCCCGCGCCTCCTGGGCTTGTGGCCCACTGGTGCATCCCCCTGACTAGCTCTCCGTCTCAGAAATTTTCAAAAATTCCAGAAAAAATCATACTTGATTTTTAGGGCATTTGAAGAACTTTTATTTTTGGGACACTTTTCTACGGGACGCAAAAAGAAGAAAACAGGAAAACTAAAGCTAAATCTATCAATTTTCTTCTAAGCAACAAAAGGTAAAGGTTTGGAAGAGAGGGCTGTGACTCTTAGATTCATCCATCTCATGGTCATCAAAAGAAATCCGTCAATGAGGTTGATCAAGTCTCCTTGACAAACTTTTTTCGAATCGCGTAAAAATGGAGAATTTTCGAATAGTCACTAGGTTAACTCAATGGGGATGTGCATATCCCCAACAAGCAAATCATACTTCATCTTAACAGTAGGTATAGGGCATTCAAAGCTCCCAATAAGAATCGATGAAGTTTTTTCAATAGCATTGATGCAATGTACCCGATATTGTTTCTTCGGAAAGTGCACCGTATGCTCATTACCATTGACATGGAAAGTGACATTGCCTTTATTGCAATCAATAACAGCCCCTGCAGTGTTTAAAAAGGGTCTTCCAAGGATGACCGCCATGGTATCATCCTTGGGAATATCCAGAATAACAAAGTCCGCTAAGATAGTAACGTTAGCAACCACAACAGGCACATCCTCACAAATACCGATAGGGAAAGCAGTTGATTTGTCGGCCATTTGCAGGGAGATTTTAGTGGGAGTCAACTTATCCAGTTCAAGTCTATGATAAAGAGAGAGAGGCATAACACTAACACCGGCTCCAAGATCGCATAAAGCAGTTCTAACGTAATTGCCTTTAATGGAGCAAGGTATAGTGGGTACTCCGGGATCACCTAGTTACTTAGGAGTTCCACCCTTGAAGGTGTAATTGGCAAGCATAGTGGAAATCTCAACCTTAGGTATCCTCCTCTTATTAGTCACAATATCCTTCATGTACTTAGCATAAGGAGACATTTTGAGCATATCTGTCAAACGCATTTGCAGAAACACATGTCTAATCATTTCAACAAAGCGCTCAAAATCCTCATCGATCATCCTTTTTCTTGGATGGTTTGGGAGGAAGGGGCATGGGTTTCTGAACCCATGGTTCCCTTTCTTTACCATGCTTCCAAGAAAGGAAATCGTTCTTATCGTATCTCCTATTCTTGGGTTGTGGGTTATCAAGATCAACTGGTTCAATCTCCACATCCTTATCATTGCTAGGTTGAGCATCATCATGAACATCACTATTGATATTATCACTAGGCTCATGTTCATCACCAGATTGTGTTTCGGCATCAGAAACAGAGACATCGTTTGTATTCTCGGGTGTAACAGCAACAGGGTTGCTAGCATGCAAGTTCCTATCATCTTTGTTTTTCTTCATAGGATGACTAGGTGCGTCAGTGCTAACTCCTTGAGAATCTTGTTCAATTCTCTTAGGATGACCCTCAGGATACAAAGGTTCCTGGGTCATTCTACCGCCTCTAGTGACGACTCTAAAAGAATTGCCATTGAAGTCATTGAGCAAGTCATTCTGAGCCTTAAGTACTTGTTCTACCTGAGTAGTAACCATAGATGCATGTTTACTCAAAAGCTTAAGATCATTGACGTTTCTGTCCACACAAGCACATAAATGACTAAGCATATGAGCATTCTGTTCCAATTGTCTGCTAACATAATCATTGAAACTCTGTTGTTTGGCAACAAAGTTATCAAATTCATCCAGGCATAAGCTAGCAGGTTTATCAAAAGGAATATCACTCTCATTGAATCTATGAAGAGAATTTACCTCTACTACCTATGTTGGGTTATCAAGACCATGGATCTCTTCGATAGGTGGTAGATTTTTGACATCTTCAGATTTAATGCCTTTCTCTTGCATAGATTTCTTAGCTTCTTGCATATCTTCAGGACTGAGGAATAGGATACCTCTTTTCTTCGGAGTTGGCTTCGGAGGTGGTTCGGGAATAGTCCAAGCATTCTCATTGCACAAGATATTATTCAATAGAATCTCAGCTTGTTCCACAATTCGTTCCCTGAAAACACAACCAGCACAACTATCTAGGTGGTCCCTAGAAGCATTTGTTAGTCCATTATAGAAGATATCAAGTATTTCATTCTTCTCAAGAGGGTGATCAGGCAAAGCATTCAGTGGCTGGACGAGCCCCCCCACCTTGTGGGAGACTCTCTTCTTCAACTTGCACAAAGTTATATATTTCCTACAAGGCAACTTGTTTCTTATGGGCAGGAAAATATTTCTCAGAGAAGTAGTAGATCATATCCTAGGGACTACACACACAACCAGGAGAAAGAGAAGTGAACCAAGTCTTAGCATCATCCTTTAGCGTGAAAGGAAACAACTTAAGGATATAGTAGTGGCGGATATTTTCCTCACTCCTGAATAGGGTGGCTATATCGTGCAGTTTGGTAAGATGTGCTACAACCGTTTCAGACTCATAACCATGAAAAGGATCAGATTCGACCATAGTGATTAACTCAGGATCGACAGAGAATTCATAATCCTTATCGGTCACAAAGATAGGCCAAGTAGCAAACTTCAGGTCGTATTTCATCCTAGCGTTCAGAGATTTTTGTTTCCACTTGCGCAGTAAATTCTCAACATCATAGCTATCCTTATAAGCAAGAAAGTCCTCAGCTATCTCTCCCTCCATAACATAACCCTCACATATATCAGGAAATTCATATCTAGGAGAGCTAGTTCTAACAGGTGAAATAGCAGGTTTTACTTCAATAATTTCAGCAGTCTCAGAAGTATCATGACATTCAACAGCAACTCTAGCAATTTGTGCATCAAGGAATGCACCTAGTGGCAAAGCAGTATCAAGCAAAGCATCATCACAAGCATCATGGATAGCAGAAGTAGCATCATCAAGCACATGCGACATATCAAAATTTCTAGCAGGAGGTGGTGTCGCAAACTTACTCATAATTGAAGGTGAATCAAATGCAGAGCTAGATGGCAGTTCCTTACCTGTCCTCGTAGTTGAGGGCAAGACCTTAGTTTTTGGATCTCTCGGATTCCTCATAGTGATCAGCAGACGTATATCCCAAGTGACTCATAGAATAGTGCTATGCGTCTCTGGCAACAGCGCCAGAAAATAGTCTCGATAACCCACAAGTATAGGGGATCACAATAGTTTTCGAGGGTAGAGTATTCAACCCAAATTTGTTGATTTGACACAAGGGGAAGCCAAAGAATATTCTCGAGTATTAGCAGTTGAGTTGTCAATTCAACCACACCCGAAAGACTTAGTATCTGCAGTGATGGGGTTATAGCCCCAGGGTAGGGTCATAGGCCTGCCCTATAGGTCCTACCCAAGGACTACCCTTCATAAAGGGCAAGGCCCTTAGACAGTTCCGACTGAACTAAGGACCTCCCATCATCCAGTCGGTGACGACTCCCCCATCATCCAGTCGGTGACGAGCATTCAGAGCGTATTAAACGTACCGACTGGATTCCACTCTGTACATCGTAACCTCCCTGGAGGGCAACGGTCATACGTTTTCATACACCATTATTAGCATTTAAGGCATACGTTACCTGTAACGTAGGCATTTATTCACCACTACTCCACCCCTGTCCACCGGGCCGTTGTGAAGGGCAGCGCACTCTATATAAGCTGCCCTTCCCCACTGGTGCAGGGGTTGGCATTTACTGTAACCCTATATTCCACTCGACACTAAGCTCCCAAGAGCACTGAGACGTCGGGCTTTTAACTCCACCATTGAGGGGCCTGAACTCATACAACCTCGCCGTAGCTAAGGCTCTGCCCATCCTTTCGTACCCTATACATCTACTTTCAGACTTATACCCACGACAGTTGGCGCCCACCTTGGTGCATGCGTCTAAGCGACTTCCGGCGAGTTTGCAACTTCATCTTTTCATCATGTCGTCCGGTGGAGATTTGTGCATGGGTCGTGAGATCCTCTTCGGTGCACTCTCTTTCATCGTCGACGATTCGGCATGGCTTCGGGATGCGCCTCTCGACGTCGAGGCGCTCCCCAGTCGCGGGGCTACGCACTTCCGTGCAGGCGCCCGCGGCGTCCTTCTTCTCCAGCAATCGGCTCCGGTGTCGATCTTCGCCCCTGTCACGCGCCGCAACAAGCGGTCCCGCCGTCCGCAGTTCCAGCGTTGGGTGCGACACGCCCAGGCGCGCCAGAACGCGTCCTCTCAAGTGGCGGTCCTCGAGTCGGTTGTGGTCTCGCCGCCGTCCCAGTGGTTGGACTCAGTTCCGACTGAGTTACCTTCCGAGTACTTGGGTCGCGGGCCTGCAGCCAAAGTTCTCATGGCCAATTCCCATGAAAGCCCCCGCCGGACTGGCCAGAACGAGCACGAGGTCGGCGAGTCATCCGGTGCTCGCCATCAACCCCACCGTTCTGCCAGTCGACGCACTCGTCAGAGCAACGTGGAGGTGTTCCGCACACCCGTCCTTAACCTGGCTGCCGCTGCCAAGATACCCGATTCCCTCCAACCGACTGATTCACAGGCTGGTAGAGGGACCGAGCAGATCCGTGCCCTGTTGCACACGGCGCAGCAGCAGAATTTGGCAGTCTCCCAGTCGCACAACAGGATCCACAACAGTTCTGTTCACGTGAACACGCATCGGTCGGTTTTCAGTCCCGATTCTCATCAGCGATGCAGAGGAGGCAGCCGTTCCATGAATCCCGAAGATCATCACCGTTCACGCACCCCTCCGCAGGGTGGGCCTTACGAGCCCCGACATGATGATGATCGGCATTCTTTGACGCCCTCGGCTTAATCGTACGCTAACCAAACACGCAAATGCGTACGATCAAACCCAAGGACTCACGGGAGGATATCACAACACAACTCTAGACACAAATAAAATAACATCAGCTTCATATTACAAGCCAGGGGCCTCGAGGGCCAGAATACGAAAGCTCGATAAACACACGAGTCAGCGGAAGCAACAAATATCTGAGTACAGACATAAAACAACATGGGGTGCCTTAGAGAAGGCTAGCACAAAAGATACAACGATCGAACGAGGCGAGGCCTCCTGCCTGGGAACCTCCTAACTACTCCTGATCATCAGCGGCCTCCACGTAGTAGTAGGCACCGTCGGGGTAGCAGTCGTCGGCGGCGGGGACCTCTATCCCCTGGGCTTCATCATCTGGTCGCAGCAAACGGATCAAGGGGACAAGGGGGAGCAAAGCAGCGGTGAGTACTCATCCAAAGTACTCACAAGTCTTACATCAGAACTATTCTAATTATGCATCAGTATCAAAGAAGGGGGTTATATGTGGACTGACTGCAGCAATGCGAGAATAGAGAGAGAAGGCCTAGTCCTATCGAAGACTAGCATCTTCAGGGCCTTGCAGCAATAGACGAGAGTAGAACAGGGCTAAAACATAAATAGTCATATTGTTGCAGCAATATTAAAGTGAGGTCACGCCTAAAGATCCTCCCTCGACTCCCTGCGAGGAAGCAATCCCGAGGCAAACTAATTCCAGTTAAGTAACAATTGTAGTTGTATAAGATCGGGGCACAACTCCAAGTCGTCCTGTAACCGTGGACACGGCTATCCGAATAGTTAATTTTCATCCCTGCAGGGGTGCACCACATGTCCCGTCACGCTCGATAACACTCTGGCCGGACATACTTTTCTGGGTCCTGCCCGGCCTCGGAATATCGACACGTCGCAGCCCCACCTAAGACTAATCAGAGAGGCCAGCCCGCCGGTCTAAATCCTAAGCACAAAGGGTTCATGGGCCCAGTTCCCCTTCACGCTCCTGCACGTGGCGTGGGCGGCCGACGTCAGTCCTAGCATCCCTTAATCACAAGCGCGATGCATCTCGGGACCACTCGGGCGCGCGCCGCTACACTGCTGGCATCTGAAAAGCTTCGGCTGATACCGCGACGCCGAGTACCCATAATTCTTCCCGCGTAGCCGGTTAGTGCGAAAAGGTCTCCGACCAACCCAGATCAAATACCCAAATCCATTAGCATTTTAATTAGGCCAGCAACACAGTCTCGCGGGAATCCACCCGGCTTACAACTAATCACCAATGATCCCAGTAACATGGTCGAGTAACTGTGTGGTCGTAACATCGGGGGGGGGGGGGGGGGATCCGAGGTATCACCCTCGTTGGATCCCGAACGATGTACCCGCCAAGGTGTGCTTAGAGGAATCACCCTCGGGGGTCCTACACTCGCGGGGTGGCACGACAGAGACGTCATCGGGAATGGTGAAAGAGGAATCACCCTCGATAACCACGACCGACTAGCTATACTACAGAGATATCATCAGGAGTACTTAGTGAGGTGTCACCCTCGGTACCCGATAGTATCCCTGTAGCGTCGTACAACGAAGGGGGGTGAACGTGCTGTGTCGGGTCTGGCTCATCGATCAGAGATCGAGATTTGAAAACAAGCGGGGCAACTAAACTACGGGGTCAGAGGGGAAGACTACTCCACCTATACTAAGCAGGTTAAAGGTACATGACTGAAAGTAGCAGTTCATCAAAAACAGGCTATGCATCAGATATAGGAGCTAACTACAACAGTAGCAAAATACTAATGCAAGCAGTAGGAAGAAAGACATAGGCGATATAGGAATGATCAAGGGGAGTTTGCTTGCCTTGCTGCTCTGCGGCAAAGGACTGATCGGCAGGGTCGTAGATGTACCCGGCAGCAGCGTCAGTCTCGGGGTCTACCGGTAAGAAGAGGGGGAAGAAACAATAAATAATAGCACCGATGCAACACAAAGCATGACATGGAAATATGCAGGCTAGACATGAGCTAACGCAGCAACATCCGTCATAGACGGGTCGGAGAATATCTGACGATATTTTCCGGGTCTCGGGCTACTACCGGTTATACTGGAAACGATGGAAAAGTTCCATGTTTGCTATGCTAGGGACGCATGACAGACGAACGGGCCGTGTATCCGGGTTCGTCTCGCTTTGTTGATCAACTTTCATGTTGAAATTATTTTGATCTGACTTACGGATTATTTAATATTAATTTTCAAAGTTTTATTAATTATTTAGGAATTAAAAACAGATTTAAAAGATTTAATAAAATCATATTATGACATCACCGCGATGTCAGGCTGGCATCAACATTTGACCGGTCAACTGACCAGCGGGTCCCGAACGTCATAGGCACAAGTTTTTATTAAGATTAAATATTTATTAATCAGATTAATTTAACGAGGGACCCACGTGGCATACTCTAATTATGTTAATTAATTATTTTAACTAATATATCTATTTATTTATTTATTTAATAAAACATTATTTTTGTTACTTATATTAACTATCGCGTGGGGCCTCCCTGTCATAGACAGCGGGTGCATTGGCCCCACCGGCAAGTGACCTAAGGTTATTTTCCTATTTTATTATTAGATACCTAACCGTGCAAATACCGTATTCCTCTAAATATTCATATACGCAAATACATACATCACATCTCATACATACATACATACATACACATTTAGTACATCATTTATTTTTTATTCATCTTTCTTTTCAACACTCATCTCTCTCTCTGTGTTAACACAGACACAGAACTCTCTCTAACTCCACCTAGAAGAAAACAAACTTCAAATCTTCCTACCGGAGTCCACCGTCGACGGATCGAGGCCCCGATTGCCGGAACGGAACCGGGACGTCGAGGAGAACGACAAGGTGGGAGGAGCCCGAGGAGGGGCTCACCGACGGTGACGTGACGGCCCGGTGAAGCCGGAGTTCGCACGAAGGTGATGGTGGAGACGGCGTGGTTCCGGTGGTGGAGGGGACGGTGATGATGGTAGTGACGTGCCGGCGAGGGGGAGCCGGTCGGATCCGGCGAGATGATGACGTCTCCCTGCCCGGTCCCTCCCGGACCGAGCGGGAGATGGCCGACGGGGGGGGGGGGGGGGGCTCGCCGCGGGGAGGAGGTGGCCGAGGGGCGGCCGGGGCTCGCCGCGGGAAGGAGGGTCGTGGGGGGGGGCTGCCGGCGGGAGGAGGAGAGGCCGCCGGGGTGGCTCAACGGAGAGAGGGCTGCTCGCCGGCAGGGAGGGGAGGCGCGCCGGCCAGGGAGGGGCGCCGGCCGAGGCGGGCGAGGTGGAGAGGAGGGAGGCGAGTCGTGGGGAGGGGCGGTCTGGCGTGGGGTGAGGGGGGCGTCTCGTGGGCAGGGAGAGAGTCACGAGAGGGAGGGAGCATCGGTGGGTGGGGTGGGGCCCCCCCACGAGGGGGGTGGCTGGCGGCGGCGCACGGGGGGGGGGGGGGGAGGGGAGTAGCGAGGGAGGCTGCTCGCCGGGGGGGGGGGGCGCTAGGGTTGCGGGATGGGGGGGGTGGCCGGCTGGGCCTTGAGCCCAGTTGGGCCAGGGGGTGGGGTTGCTCTTCTTTTTTTTTAATTTGTTTTCCTTTTCCCTTTTTATAATTTCTTTCTTTCAGTTTTCTTTTCTTTCTTTTATCATTATTATTTCTTTAACACTTTCCTTTTTCTTACATATATATTCTTTTAATATTTGCAATGAACTCATAACGTACTCTTCGTTTTGTTTTCAATTTTTGGATCTGGACAGACTCGAATCAACGCGGGTCTGAGATGGGAATCCGATGACGTGGCATCGTTAGCGGTTGATCACTGTAGCTTAATTACAATAATCACTGTAGCAAAAGTCGAGGATGTCACAATTCTCCCCTACTAACAAGAATTCTCGTCCCGAGAATTAAGAGGTAGAGGGAAAAAGCCCGGGGTATTCATCACGAAGATGATCCTCGCGTTCCCAAGTGGCTTCATCTTCAGAGTGATTTGACCACTGCACCTTAAGGAACTTGGTGACCTTGCGACGAGTTTTACGTTCAGCTTGGTCGACAATGCGGACCGGATGCTCTTTATAAAAGAGGTCTTGTTGTAGCTCAAGCATATCGTGATCCACTGCTCGAATAGGGTCCTTGAAGCAGCGACGGAGCTGAGAAACATGGAAGACATCGTGAACCTGAGAAAGGTTCGCCGGCAGTTCCAATTGATAAGCCACTCTTCCACGCCTTTCGAGAACAGTGAAAGGACCAATATAACGAGGAGCTAACTTGCCCTTGATTCCGAAACGGTGTGCACCTCTCATTGGTGTGACACGAAGATAAGCCTTTTCGCCAGGTTGATAGACCATATCTTGATGATGACGGTCATACTGACTCTTCTGACGAGACTGAGCAGCCTTCAGATTCTCATGAATAATACGGACTTGATCTTCGGCATGTTGAATAATATCCGGACCGAAGAGTGATCGTTCCCCAGTTTCTGACCAATTCAGAGCAGTCCGACACCTTCGCCCATACAATACTTCGAAAGGGGCCATCTTCAGACTAGCTTGATAGCTATTGTTGTAAGAGAACTCGGCATACGGGAGAGATTCCTCCCATTTCTTACCGAAAGAAATGACACAAGCTCGAAGCATGTCCTCGAGAATTTGGTTGACTCGTTCAACTTGTCCCTGGGATTGAGGATGAAATGCAGTGCTGAAGGACAGATGAGTCCCCATAGACTTCTGAAAACTTTCCCAGAATTTTGAAGTGAACAAGCTGCCACGGTCCGAACTGATTACCAACGGAATACCGTGAAGTGAAACAACTCTTGACATATAAAGATCTGCCAGCTGACTAGCATTAATCGTTTCTTTGACGGCCAGGAAATGTGCAACTTTGGACAGTCGATCAATGACGACAAGAATAGCATCATTACCTTTCTGAGACCTGGGAAAACCAGTCACAAAGTCCATTTCAACATGGTCCCATTTCCACTCTGGAATAGAGATAGGTTGCAGAGTTCCAACAGGCTTTTGGTGTTCTGCTTTGATACGCCGGCATATATCACATTCTGCCACATAGCGTGCAATGTCTTGTTTCATATTGGGCCACCAGAATCTTTGCCGGATGTCTTGGTACATCTTGGTACTACCCGGGTGAATAGACAATGGTGTGTCATGAGCTTCTTCCATCACCTTCCCAGTCATCCTGAGATTTTCCTTCTTATTTGGGACGAATAGGCGACCCTTGAAATACAAGGCGCCACCTTCATCAACAGTGAAAAAGGAGGGTTTACCCTTTGCAATATAGCTCTTAATCTTGTCGACATCATCGTCAAAGTTTTGTATATTCTTTATGGAGCTCACAAGATCTGGTTCAACCACTAGGTTACCGAGGGAACCCTGATTAACAACACGAAGGTTCATCTTTTGATACTCTTCAGGAGGGGGAACAAGGTAACCCTGAGGAACAATGTGGAGGTTCAGCTTACGGAATTCCTCTTGCAAACGATCGTGAACCTGATGAACCTGGAGGTGGTTGCAGTATGACTTGCGACTTAAGGCATCAGCCATTACGTTAGCCTTGCCAGGGGTATATGATATACTACAGTCAAAATCTGCTATACGCTCCATCCATCTTTGTTGACGCAGGTTCAGCTCCGGTTGAGTGAACAAGTACTTCAGACTTTGATGGTCGGTGTAGATTTCACAGCGATTACCGACAAGGTATTGTCGCCATTCCTTCAATGCATGAATGACTGCGGCAAGCTCGAGATCATGACCTGGGTAGTTCTCTTCATGAGCACGCAGTTGACGTGAAGCATAAGCGATCACCTTGCGATCCTGCATTAGGACACAACCTATTCCTTGACGAGAAGCATCACAGTATATGACGAAATCCCTTTTTGTATCTGGAGGAGCAAGTACTGGAGCGGACGTCAGTTTGTCCTTGAGCGCTTGGAAACTTTCCTGACATTTATCAGTCCATTCATACTTAACACCTTTGTGAAGCAGGTTGGTTAAGGGCTTCGCAATCTTGGAGAAGTTCTCGACGAATCGACGGCAATAGCTGGCGAGTCCGAGAAAACTTCTGACTTGCTTGACATTCTTTGGGGGAGTCCAGTCAAGAATAGCTTGAATTCGTTCGGGGTTGACCGCAACACCATCCTTGGAAATCACATGACCAAGGTAAGTCACTTCGTCTAGCCAGAACTCACATTTGGAATACTTCGCATAGAGTTTATGCTCCCGAAGCTTATCCAGTACAAGACGAAGATGTTCAGCATGCTCTTCTTTGTTCTTTGAAAACACCAGAATATCATCCAGATATACCACGACAAATTTGTCGAGGTAGTCCATGAATATATAATTCATCAGTCGAGAGAAGGTTGCCGGTGCATTGGTTAAGCCGAAGGACATGACGGTGTACTCGTATGATCCATATCGAGTAACAAAGGCGGTCTTTGGAATATCCTCCTTGCGAACACGGATCTGGTGGTATCCCAATCTCAAGTCGAGCTTAGAGAAAACGGTGGAACCAACAAGTTGATCATACAAATCATTTATCCGAGGGAGAGGATATTTGTTTTGAATAGTGGCCTGGTTGATAGGACGATAGTCTTGAACCAATCGATTTGTCCCATCCTTCTTCTTAACAAAGAGAGAAGGTGCTCCCCAAGCAGAGGAACTCGGACGGATGAAACCCAGACGGAGCGAGTTGTCAATTTCTTGCTTAAGTTCAAGGAGTTCATGTGGTGGCATTTTATAAGGACGCTTGGCAATAGGAGTGGTACCGGGTACCAAGTCAATGACAAACTCGAGAGCTCGAGCAGGGGGAATCCCCGGAAGTTCTTCTGGAAAGACATCTTGGAACTCTCGGACCACTGGTATGTTTTCAATCCCTTCCAGAGGAGACGCATTTAATGCATTCAAAGCATACAGTCGTGCCTCAGCATTACGGACGAGATGAGCATGGTAGCTTACTAGTTCATCTGAAGGGTGTAGGAGGTGGACGGTTTTGGTGGCACAAACGATCGACGCCGTATGAGCTTTCAACCAGTCCATCCCCAATATGAGATCAATTTTGGATGACTTTAGTAGGATGGGGTTGGCAAGGAATTCTAATCCTTCAATTTCAACTGGAACATGGGGGCAAACCACAGAGGTTCGGCATTCGCCCCCAGGGGTGTTTACCACTATCGGGATGTTCATCTCTTCGCTCCTAATGTCATGCATGTATGCAAAATTTTCCGACATAAAGGAATGCGATGCTCGTGTATCAAACAATACAGAAGCAGGTACTGAGTTAACGAGAAGTGTACCCATCACGGTAGCAGGCTGGTCTTGAGCTTGACCCATATCAATGTTGTTGGCCTGACCACGAACATAAGCAGGCTTAGTGTTGAAGTTGCGGTTCTGGTTGTTGCCACGGCCAGTTGCGGGAAGTGCCAGCTGATTCTGATTCTGCCTGCAGTCTCTAGCACGGTGACCTGGACGGCCACACTTGAAGCACAGCCCGTCCTCAGGACGGGAAGGAGGAACTCGAGGCGGTGGAGCTGGGAGCCTCGGCTGCCTAGGTGGTGGAGGAGGCAGGCGAGGTGCAGCATAGGACGACCTCGGAGCAGGAGCAGGAGCATGGTACATGTTGTTGGGAATCCAGATCTTCCGCTTCTGTGCAGATGAGCCCGAAGATGAGCCCATGTCACGGTTGCGCTTGCTGCTATCTTTGTATTCCTGCAGACCAGTCTCAACCTGAATAGCCTTGTTCACGAGGGTGGCGAAATCAGCATAGTCCTGAACGAGGAGTGTCAGCTTGATATCAGGGTGGAGGCCTTCACGGAACTTCTCCTGCCTGCGTGCATCAGTCGCAATGTCTTCTTCAGCATAGCGAGATAATTCCAGAAATTCCCGCTGATAAGCATCCACAGTCTTGTTGCCCTGGACCAAGTTGCGGAACTCACGCTTCTTCCGGTCCATGATTCCCTGGGGAATGTATCGAGCACGGAAAGCAGCCTTTAACTCTGCCCAAGTGATGATAGTTCCATCGGGCTGAGAGCGCCTGTGGCTGTCCCACCATTGAGCAGCGGGACCCTTCAGAAAGTAGGCGGCAAAGTTGACATAGCTCGCCAGGGGCACATTGGCAGACTCTAGCTCGTAAGAAATGTCACGGAGCCAGTCATCAGCATCTAGAGGCTGAGTTGAGCTGCGGTAGATCGCAGGGTTGAGACGGCAGAAGTCTTGCAGGGTCACGCCTTGCGGTTGGTTCAGGTTCGGCCTTTGGAACTGATCCATGAGCCCTTGCATAAACTGGCGGTTCAGCTCAAACTGTTGGATCATCCCCGCCATATACTCAGGAGGCGGGGGTGGTGCATCGTTGGCAGGGCCACGCGGGCGGCCAACTGGTCTAACCATCCTGTTAAATATTTAGCAGGGGTAGTTTAGCTTAAAGTAATTGAAAGGCATCGCACGCATTCATGAAGTAATCAAGCATAATGAAAGGGAAATGCGATAGATACTCCATAGTAGTTGAGTTCGACATACAGACCCATACATAAGTTCGATTACAGACTAACGATTAAAAACTCGAAATTTGGCGATAGCCCGGACGCATTTGACGATACCCTGGACTCACTAGGCGGCGCGCAGGCACGCGGTGGAAGAGTACCACAACGAGATGTAGCGATAAGGCTACATCAACGTCGGAGAGGACGATCGAATCCTGGTAGCTGGCGGTGATAGAAGGTAGGGACAGGACCCTGTGTCCCGTTGTGACTCTGGTGAGGGTACCGCATCCAGTCGAGCAGCTGAGGTCCAAGTGCAGGGGTTCTACCCCCAACATCAGTCCACTCGAGAGCTGATGGTAGCTCTGTCCTGCTCGGCTCGCGGATGCGCATAGGTGGAACCCTCGGACAGTGTGATGGCTGCAGCTCTGTCAACGCGTCGTAAAGACGAGCGCGCGTAGCATACAACTCCACAGTCAGAGCTCGGAAAGCACGATCCATTGCCTCAGTGTACTGCACCAGAATCCGCGCGTCGTAGCGACGCGTCACGTAGGGGGCGCAGACAGCGACGTAGGAACGGTCGCTGCGCTCCCGAACGTCAGAAGCGTAGGCAGTGAGATCAGACCCAGTCTCATCCCCAGCAGGAGCATGCGGGATGTATCTGAAAGGGCTCTCCTCCAGGTGAGGGTACGCTCCACGGAGACGGGTGATGGCGATGTAGGCCGCATCATGGACGGCCATCTCGACCGACACTCCAATACCACAGAACACGTGGCGCTCGAGGGTCTCGCCGCCCTTCTGGTCGAAGATGCGAACCTCAACCTAGTACTGGTACTGGTTGTACTCGCGGAAATCCTCGAACACAGTGTACTCGGGGTACCAGCGATATCCCAGCCTGGTCAGGAGATCGACCAAAATGACCGGGAACCTAGTCGTCTCAGTGGCCTGTGTCAGGCGCACGTGCTGTCTTGCGGGACGCATCTGAAAATAAGATTGACGGATGTCAATGACAGTGTGTGTAATACATATTCAGGAGAAAAAGAGTAGATAGTCCAGCGCTCCGGATCGATGTGATTCGAGAACCTAATGTTAAAGTTAGTAAAATCTTTGACCCGAAAGAGAAGAGAAGGTAGAGCCCAGAGTATAGGAAAGGAGTAAAAGATACTAATACCACCCAATTGAGATGTGGGCCCGTAAGCCACAACATCAGTGTTAGTAAAGTTTTTAAAACACTAGACTCAACTTCGGCCAAGGAGTTGGAAAGGGGGCTACCTACAGGCAGTTGGCTCTGATACCAACTTGTGACGCCCTCGGCTTAATCGTACGCTAACCAAACACGCAAATGTGTACGATCAAACCCAAGGACTCACGGGAGGATATCACAACACAACTGTAGACACAAATAAAATAACATCAGCTTCATATTACAAGCCAGGGGCCTCGAGGGCCAGAATACGAAAGCTCGATAAACACACGAGTCAGCGGAAGCAACAAATATCTGAGTACAGACATAAAACAACATGGGGTTCCTTAGAGAAGGCTAGCACAAAAGATACAACGATCGAACGAGGCGAGGCCTCCTGCCTGGGAACCTCCTAACTACTCCTGATCATCAGCGGCCTCCACGTAGTAGTAGGCACCGTCGGGGTAGCAGTCGTCGGCGGCGGGGACCTCCATCCCCTGGGCTTCATCATCTGGTCGCAGCAAACGGATCAAGGGGACAAGGGGGAGCAAAGCAGCGGTGAGTACTCATCCAAAGTACTCGCAAGTCTTACATCAGAACTATTCTAATTATGCATCAGTATCAAAGAAGGGGGTTATATGTGGACTGACTGCAGCAATGCGAGAATAGAGAGAGAAGGCCTAGTCCTATCGAAGACTAGCATCTTCAGGGCCTTGCAGCAATAGACGAGAGTAGAACAGGGGTAAAACATAAATAGTCATATTGTTGCAGCAATATTAAAGTGAGGTCACGCCTAAAGATCCTCCCTCGACTCCCTGCGAGGAAGCAATCCCGAGGCAAACTAATTCCAGTTAAGTAACAATTGTAGTTGTATAAGATCGGGGCACAACTCCAAGTCGTCCTGTAACCGTGGACACGGCTATCCGAATAGTTAATTTTCATCCCTGCAGGGGTGCACCACATGTCCCGTCACGCTCGATAACACTCTGGCCGGACATACTTTTCTGGGTCCTTCCCGGCCTCGGAATATCGACACGTCGCAGCCCCACCTAAGACTAATCAGAGAGGCCAGCCCGCCGGTCTAAATCCTAAGCACAAAGGGTTCATGGGCCCAGTTCCCCTTCACGCTCCTGCACGTGGCGTGGGCGGCCGACGTCAGTCCTAGCATCCCTTAATCACAAGCGCGATGCATCTCGGGACCACTCGGGCACGCGCCGCTACACTGCTGGCATCTGAAAAGCTTCGGCTGATACCGCGACGCCGAGTACCCATAATTCTTCCCGCGTAGCCGGTTAGTGCGAAAAGGTCTCCGACCAATCCAGATCAAATACCCAAATCCATTAGCATTTTAATTAGGCCAGCAACACAGTCTCGCGGGAATCCACCCGGCTTACAACTAATCACCAATGATCCCAGTAACATGGTCGAGTAACTGTGTGGTCGTAACATCGGGGGGGGGGGGGATCCGAGGTATCACCCTCGTTGGATCCCGAACGATGTACCCGCCAAGGTGGGCTTAGAGGAATCACCCTCGGGGGTCCTACACTCGCGGGGTGGCACGACAGAGACGTCATCGGGAATGGTGAAAGAGGAATCACCCTCGATAACCACGACCGACTAGCTATACTACAGAGATATCATCAGGAGTACTTAGCGAGGTGTCACCCTCGGTACCCGATAGTATCCCTGTAGCGTCGTACAACGAAGGGGGGGGGGGGGGTGAACGTGCTGTGTCGGGTCTGGCTCGTCGATAAGAGATCGAGATTTGAAAACAAGCGGGGCAACTGAACTACGGGGTCAGAGGGGAAGACTGCTCCACCTATACTAAGCAGGTTAAAGGTACAGGACTGAAAGTAGCAGTTCATCAAAAACAGGCTATGCATCAGATATAGGAGCTAACTACAACAGTAGCAAAATACTAATGCAAGCAGTAGGAAGAAAGACATAGGCGATATAGGAATGATCAAGGGGAGTTTGCTTGCCTTGCTGCTCTGCGGCAAAGGACTGATCGGCAGGGTCGTAGATGTACCCGGCAGCAGCGTCAGTCTCGGGGTCTACCGGTAAGAAGAGGGGGAAGAAACAATAAATAATAGCACCGATGCAACACAAAGCATGACATGGAAATATGCAGGCTAGACATGAGCTAACGCAGCAACATCCGTCATAGACGGGTCGGAGAATATCTGATGATATTTTCCGGGTCTCGGGCTACTACCGGTTATACTGGAAACGATGGAAAAGTTCCATGTTTGCTATGCTAGGGACGCGTGACAGACGAACGGGCCGTGTATCCGGGTTCGTCTCGCTTTGTTGATCAACTTTCATGTTGAAATTATTTTGATCTGACTTACGGATTATTTAATATTAATTTTCAAAGTGTTATTAATTATTTAGGAATTAAAAACAGATTTAAAAGATTTAATAAAATCATATTATGACATCACCGCGATGTCAGGCTGATATCAACATTTGACCGGTCAACTGACCAGCGGGTCCCGAACGTCATAGGCACAAGTTTTTATTAAGATTAAATATTTATTAATCAGATTAATTTAACGAGGGACCCACGTGGCATACTATAATTATGTTAATTAATTATTTTAACTAATATATCTATTTATTTATTTATTTAATAAAACATTATTTTTGTTACTTATATTAACTATTGCGTGGGGCCTCCCTGTCATAGACAGCGGGTGCATTGGCCCCACCGGTAAGTGACCTAAGGTTATTTTCCTATTTTATTATTAGATACCTAACCGTGCAAATATCGTATTCCTCTAAATATTCATATACGCAAATACATACATCACATCTCATACATACATACATACATACATACACATTTAATACATCATTTATTTTTTATTCATCTTTCTTTTCAACACTCATCTCTCTCTCTCTGTGTTAACAGAGACAGAGAACTCTCTCTAACTCCACCTAGAAGAACACAAACTTCAAATCTTCCTACCGGAGTCCACCGTCGACGGATCGAGGCCCCGATTGCCGGAACGGAACCGGGACGTCGAGGAGAACGACAAGGTGGGAGGAGCCCGAGGAGGGGCTCACCGACGGTGACGTGACGGCCCGGTGAAGCCGGAGTTCGCACGAAGTTGATGGTGGAGACGGCGTGGTTCCGGTGGTGGAGGGGACGGTGATGATGGTGGTGACGTGCCGGCGAGGGGGAGCCGGTCGGATCCGGCGAGATGATGACGTCTCCCTGCCCGGTCCCTCCCGGACCGAGCGGGAGATGGCCGACGGGGGGGCCGGGGCTCGCCGCGGGGAGGAGGAGGCCGAGGGGCGGCCGGGGCTCGCCGCGGGAAGGAGGGTCGTGGGGGGGGGGGGCTGCCGGCGGGAGGAGGAGAGGCCGCCGGGGTGGCTCAACGGAGAGAGGGCTGCTCGCCGGCGGGGAGGGGAGGCGCGCCGGCCAGGGAGGGGCGCCGGCCGAGGCGGGCGAGGTGGAGAGGAGGGAGGCGAGTCGTGGGGAGGGGCGGTCTGGCGTGGGGTGAGGGGGGCGTCTCGTGGGCAGGGAGAGAGTCACGAGAGGGAGGGAGCGTCAGTGGGTGGGGTGGGCCCCCCCCACGAGGGGGGTGGCTGGCGGCGGCGCACGGGGGGGGGGGGGGGGGGGGAGGGGAGTAGCGAGGGAGGCTGCTCGCCAGGGGGGGCGCGCTAGGGTTGCGGGATGGGGGGGGGGGGGTGGCCGGCTGGGCCTTGAGCCCAGTTGGGCCAGGGGGTGGGGTTGCTCTTCTTTTTTTTTTTTAATTTGTTTTCCTTTTCCCTTTTTATCATTTCTTTCTTTCAGTTTTCTTTTCTTTCTTTTATCATTATTATTTCTTTAACACTTTCCTTTTTCTTACATATATATTCTTTTAATATTTGCAATGAACTCATAACGTACTCTTCGTTTTGTTTTCAATTTTTGGATCTGGACAGACTCGAATCAACGCGGGTCTAAGATGGGAATCCGATGACGTGGCATCGTTAGCGGTTGATCACTGTAGCTTAATTACAATAATCACTGTAGCAAAAGTCGAGGATGTCACAAGTCGGTGACACGTATGATCCAAAGCCCGACGCAAGAGGCTACATCGCCCAGAGGAAGGTCGACAGGAGTCGAGCCCACCGTGATGGTCACGATAGAGACCGTCCGGGTGGAAGCAAGACCATCGTCTCTGGCCCTGAGTGCTTCAGTCAGGCCATCCGTTCAGCTGACATCCCTCCCAACTTCCGATTGGCGACGGGGATCAGCAAGTTTACAGGAGAATCCAAGCCAGAAACGTGGCTGGATGACTACCGAGTGGCGGTCCAGATCGGTGGCGGAGATGACCAGGTCGCCATGAAACATCTCCCCCTAATGCTCGACGGCTCGACACGAGCGTGGCCGAACCAGTTGGCCCCTTCAAGCATCTACAGCTGGGCAGATCTGGCCAGAGTCTTCATCAGGACCTTCGAGGGCACGTGCAAACGCCCTGCTCGTCTCATGGAGCTCTAGCACCGTGACCAGAAGCAGAATGAGACCCTGCGCGATTTCATCCAGCGTTGGATGACCCTCTACTACACGGTGGAGAACGTCACAGAGCACCAAGCAGTCTGTGCCTTCAAGGCAGGCGTGCGGTACAGAGATCTGTACCTGAAGTTCGGTTGGACAGGCGACATCTCCATGAGCAAGATGATGGAGATATCGGCACGCTATGCAAATGGCAAAGAAGAGGACCGCATACGTAGCGGCAAGCATAAGGCAGTCGCCGATGGAGATGGGAACAACAATCGGAAGTAGAAGCAGAAAGCTCCGTCCACTCCGCAGGCAGAGGCAGCAGCCGTTACCAATGCCAAGTTCAAGGGCAAGGGGAAAGCTCAGCACACCCCCAAGAAGAAGAAGTTCGGGAACTCCATCCTGGATCAACCATGTCCAATCCACACGAATATGGACGAAGAAGGCAACGCCATCTTCCCGAAGCACACCACTCAGAAATGTCGCCTCCTGATCCAAGGGTTCAGCGAAGGGCAGCCGAGTGAAAAGGACAATGAACAGGATGATGAAGACAAGGAGGATCCGTTCCCCTAAGTCCATGCAACACTGATGATTTTTGGTGACGTGGAAAGCAAGAGTCAACTGAAGCTGGTGAACAGGGAGGTGAACATGGCCACCCCAACCAACCCCATGTTCCTCAAATGGTCTCAGACTGCGATCACCTTTGACCAGTCGAATCATCCAACACACGTGCCCACCCCAGGGAGGCAGGCTCTGGTCGTCGACCCGATGGTGGAGGGAGTCCGACTGCGCAAAGTCCTCATGGACGGCGGCAGCGGCTTGAACATCATGTACGCCAACACTCTCAAGGGGATGGGCATTCCGATGTCCAAACTTAGCGAGAGCAGCATGCATTTCCACGGAGTCGTCCCTGGACGAAAGGCCAAGTCACTCGGCCAGATCGCGTTGGACGTCGTTTTCGGCTCCGACAAGAACTTCCGCAAGGAAAAGCTGACATTCGAGGTGGTGGACTTCCAGAGTGCATACCATGCGATTCTGGGCCGTCCGGCGTATGCGCGTTTCATGGCCCGTCCATGTCACATGTATCTGAAGCTGAAGATGCCAGGTCCCAAAGGTGTGATCACTGTCACAGGCAATCGGCAGCGAGCCGAGGAGTGTTTGTAGCAGGGGTCGAGGATTGCCGATCAGCAGATGGCTATCCTCGAGCTGGATGAGTACAAGAAGAAAGCCGACCCCGCTGACTTGATGCGTTTGAAGAAGCCAGTTGCGGAATCCGCATTCCAGTCGGCAGGAGACACGAAGAAGGTCAGCATCCACCCGACGGACGACACTGCTGCCCCGACAAACATCTCCACCACCCTTGATCCAAAATAGGAAGCGGAGCTCATCCAATTCCTCCGTGAGAACTGGGACATTTTCGCATGGAAGCCCGCTCACATGCCAGGTGTACCCAGGGAGTTGGCTGAGCACCAACTGCATGTGGATCCTGCTGCTCAGCCCGTCCGAGAACGCCTGCGTCGGTCCGCCGCACACAAGAGGAAGGCAATCGGAGAGGAGGTGGCTAAACTTTTGGTAGCCAACTTCATTCGCGAGGTACACCATTCCGAGTGGCTCGCCAATGTTGTCATGGTGCCCAAGAAGGACAAGTCTCTCCGAACGTGCATCGACTTCAAGCATCTCAATAAGGTCTGCCCGAAAGACCATTTCCCGCTCCCCCGCATTGATCAAATTGTTGATTCGACTGCGGGTTGCAAGCGTTTGTCATTCCTTGATGCCTACTCGGGCTATCATCACATCCGGCTGAATGGCCCTGATGAATTAAAAACAGCCTTCATCACCCCATTCGGGTGCTTCTGCTACATCACTATGCCATTCGGTTTGAAGAATGCAGGAGCAACTTTTATGCGCATGATCCAAAAATGCCACCTTGACCAGATAGGTCGAAATGTGGAGGCGTATATGGATGATATCGTAGTCAAGTCGCGCAAAGGTTCCAACCTGCTGACTGACTTGGCAGAAACATTCGCCAACCTTCGTAGGTACGATATCAAACTCAACCCTGCCAAGTGTTCATTCGGTGTTCCCAGCAGAAAGTTAATTGGTTTCTTCGTTTCCGAACGAGGGATCGATGTCAACCCCAAAAAGATCGGGACCATCGTTCGAATGGAGCGGCCGGTCAGAATACATGATGTTCAAAGGCTCACAGGTTGCCTAGCGGCTTTGAGCAGGTTTATCAGTCGACTCGGCGAGAAGGCGCTACCTCTGTACCGACTCATGAAGAAATCAGATACTTTCGAGTGGACAGACGAAGCCCAAATTGCATTCGACGACCTCAAAGCCCTGCTTTCCACCCAGCCGGTTCTTACTGCCCCGCTCAGTAAAGAACCCCTTCTTCTGTACATCGCAGCTAGAAATCAAGTCGTCAGCACTGTTCTCACAGTCGAACGCGAAGAAGAAGGCAAAGCGTACAAGGTTCAGCGGCCAGTATATTATGTCTCCGAAGTCCTGACTCCTTCCAAGCAGAGGTATCCCCATTATCAAAAGCTTATTTACGGGATCTACATGATTGCGAAGAGGGTGGCTCATTATTTCCAAGACCACTCGGTGTCTGTCGTTTCTGATGCTCCGTTGTCGGAAATCCTCCACAATCGAGATGCATTAGGCCGAGTGGCGAAGTGGGCAATGGAGATGTTAGACCGCGACATCAAGTTCTAAGCCAAGAAGGCTATAAAGTCTCAAGCTCTGGCTGACTTCATAGCAGAATGGGTAGAACAACTGCAACCGACTCACATCTACTCGGCTCATTGGACTATGTTCTTCGATGGATCCAAGATGTTGAATGGCTCCGGCGCCGGCGTAGTGATCATATCGCCGAAAGGTGATAAGCTTAAGTATGTGTTGCAGATACATTTCGATTCTTCCAACAATGAGGCAGAGTACGAAGCTCTCCTTTATGGATTGCGCATGGCCATCACACTCGGCATCCGTCGCCTGATGGTCTACGGCGATTCAGATTTGGTGGTTAATCAAGTGATGAAGGAGTGGGATGTAAGGAACCCCACCATGACTACATACTGCAACGCAGTAAGGAAGCTCGAGAAGAAGTTTGAAGGTCTGGAACTTCACCATGTTTCGCGATTGAAAAACCATGCAGCTGATGAATTGGCAAAACTTGGATCCACTCGGAGACCAGTCCCGAGTGATGTCTTCCTCAAGCACCTACACCTTCCCTCAGTAAAAGAAGATCCTTTCACAGAGGAACCAATACAACCGAAGAGCTCAACAGATCCGACTGAAGTCGAGGTCCCTGCTGTGGTTGATTTGGTCATGGAGATTCTTGCTATCATCCCCGATTGGACTGTGCCGTTCATTGCGTATATCCTGAGGCAAGAATTACCAGAAGACGAAGTCCAAGTGAGGCAGATCGTCCGCAGGTCGAAATCCTTTACCGTCATTGATGGCCAGTTGTACAAGGAAAGTGTTTCAGGCGTCCTTCAGCGATGCATCTCCCCTGAGGAGGGACAGTTAATCCTGGAAGAAATTCATTCGGGAACCTGCGGCCATCATGCCTCCTCAAGAGCAATCATCGCCAAAGCATTCAGAGCTGGTTTCTTCTGGTTGCAAGCGAATGAAATGGCGAAAGATATGGTCGACCGATGCGAAGGCTGTCAGTTCTACTCAAACAAGTCCCACAAGCCAACATCTGCGCTGAAGACAATTCCTCTTGTTTGGCCGTTCATAGTGTGGGGATTAGATACAGTCGGTCCATTCAGAACAGGCCAAGGGGGATTCACTCATCTGTTGGTGGCAGTCGACAAGTTCACCAAGTGGATTGAAGCCAAGCCCATCAAGAAGCTCGACGCCCTTATGGCCATCAAGTTTGTTAGAGACATCATCGCCACATTCGGGGTTCCACACAACATAATCACCGATAATGGCACAAACTTTGACTCGGACAGATTCAAAGGTTTTTGCACAGGCCAAGGTATCCGAGTGGATTTTGCATCTGTGGCGCATCCCCAAACAAACGGGCAAGTAGAGCGGGCAAATGGAGTTATTCTTCAAGGGTTGAAGCCCCGACTCCTGCGAGAAGTTGGGCATGCCGCCGGCGCATGGGTCACCGAGCTGCCTTCGGTGCTGTGGGGCCTCCGCACAACTCCAAATAGATCTACAGGGCGATCCCCGTTCTTCCTCATTTATGGAGCAGAGGCAGTCCTTCCGAGTGACTTGCTTCACAACTCTCCACAAGTCGAACTCTTCTCCCAAGCCGAAGCAGAGCAAGCTAGGCAAGATGGAGTGGATCTACTAGAAGAAGAGCGCGAGATGGCACTGATTCGCTCAACAATTTATCAACAAGATCTGTGGTGATTCCACGCGCGGCACGTCTGGAGTCGCACATTCCAAGCAGGTGACCTGGTGCTTCGAGTAGACCAGCAGAGGCCTCACAAGTTGGCTCCCGCCTGGGAAGGACCCTTCATCATCTCCAAGGTGCTGAACAACGGAGCATATCGACTCTACAACCTCGACAGGGAAACGGACGAGCCGCGAGCATGGAACGGAGATCTCCTGAAGCGCTTCTACACGTGACCGTCGACGGGGGCAATGTAAAGAACAAGTATCATTGAAGTAATACAAAGCAGATTGATTTATTGCAGGTTCAAAGTTCTTCCGCGTTAGCAAACTCCGGTCTAAAAAATTCGTTCCGAGTGCATACTAAAAGTCGCACTCGGAGACTTAGCTGCGACCCAGAGTCGCCTAAGTACAAACTCTCTCCGAGTGTGCACTAAAAGTCGCACTCGGGGACTTAGCTGCGACCCAGAGTCGCCTAAGTAAAAAACTCGCTCCGAGTGCGCACTAAAAGTCGCACTCGGGGACTTAGCTGCGACCCAGAGTCGCCTAAGTACAAACTCTATCCGAGTGTGCACTAAAAGTCGCACTCGGGGACTTAGCTGCGACCCAGAGTCGCCTAAGTACAAACTCTATTCGAGTGTGCACTAAAAGTCGCACTCGGGGACTTAGCTGCGACCCAGAGTCGCCTAAGTACAAACTCTATCCGAGTGTGCACTAAAAGTCGCACTCGGAGACTTAGCTGCGACCCAGAGTCGCCTAAGTAAAAAACTCTCTCCGAGTGCGCACTAAAAGTCGCACTCGGGAACTTAGCTGCGACCCAGAGTCGCCTAAGTACAAACTCTCTCTAAGTGCGCACTAAAAGTCGCACTCGGGGACTTAGCTGCGACCCAGAGTCGCCTAAGTACAAACTCTATCCGAGTGTGCACTAAAAGTCGCACTCGGGGACTTAGCTGCGACCCAGAGTCTCCTAAGTACAAACTCTCTCCGAGTGTGCACTAAAGTCACACTCGGGGACTTAGCTGCGACCCAGAGTCGCCTAAGTAAAAAACTCTCTCCGAGTGCGCACTAAAAGTCGCACTCGGGGACTTAGCTGCGACCCAGAGTTGCCTAAGTACAAACTCCATCGGAGTGTGCACTAAACGTCGCACTCGGGGACTTAGCTGCGACCCAGAGTCGCCTAAGTAAAAAACTCTCTCCGAGTGCGCACTAAAAGTCGCACTCGGGGACTTAGCTGCGACCCAGAGTCGCCTAACTACAATTCTCTCCGAGTTCGCACTAAAAGTCGCACTCGGGGACTTAGCTGCGACCCAGAGTCGCCTAAGTACAAACTTGTTCCGAGTGCGCACTAAAAGCCGCACTCGGGGACTTAGCTGCGACTCAGAATCGCCTAAGTAAAAAGCTTCCTTCGAGTGTATCCTAGAGATCCACTCGGAGGCTTAGCAGACCCTCATTGAGGCTCATGTGGATGTGAAGACAACTGACAACTACATGAGTAGCAACTCGCTCCGAGTGCGAGCTTACAATCGCGCTCGGGTACTTAGCTGCGATCCAGAATCACCTAAGTAAAAAAGCTTCCTTTGAGTGTATCCTAGAGATCCACTCGGAGGCTTAGCAGACCCTCATTGAGGCTCATGTGGATGTGAAGACAACTGACAACTACATGAGTAGCAACTCGCTCCGAGTGCGACCTTACAATCGCGCTCGGGGACTTAGCTGCGATCCAGAAGCGCCTAAGTAAAAAGCTTCCTTCGAGTGTATCCTAGAGATCCACTCGGAGGCTTAGCAGACCCTCATTGAGGCTCATGTGGATGTGAAGACAACTGACAACTACATGAGCGACAACTCGCTCCGAGTGTGCACTAAAAGTCACACTCGGAGACTTAGCCGCGACGAAGAGTCGCCTAAGTAAAAGCTCGCTCCGAGTGCGCACTCGGAGACTTGACAGACCCTCATTGAGGCTCATGTGGATGTGAAGACAACTGACAACTACATGCTCTGCATGTTTGCCATTGGCTTCACCAAGAAACGCCAAACAAAAACCACGAGCCAAAATCGTGTCAATTTTTTTTGGCGAAAGAAGGGCAAAATATTCGATTCGAATCCAAAGTTGGATCTACGATAGTTGGCTCGGTGTGGATCAAGCTTATCCACACCGAACCACGAATGTGACGGCCAACAACAGTGGCCAAAGTTTGATACAGATACCACTCGGCATACCGAGGTAAAGTTTTTCAAGCGTCACCAGGACTGGCACCGGGACTGGCAGGCTGCACAAAGGTGTCAAGGTCGATCCCGTCTGCGATGCGAGTGGCTGTCTCGAGGAAGGTCTCCATGAAATCTTCGAATCGAGGCTTCTTGGTGTTGGCGATCTACAACGCCTTCAGCTTTTCTTCAGGAGCTTCCTTCCAGTGCACTCAGACCAGCGATAGCGCCACGTCCGCACCACAACGAGCGGCAGACTTCTTCCATGCCTGCACTCTGTTCGGGACGTCCTCCAGACGAGTCATCAACCCTTCTATTTCCCGTCGGGAATCGTCTTCGGGCCACAGCTCCTTGTCGATCCGGCCGATGACTTCTCTCAGGCGGCCAATGAAAGGTCCCACTCTGCCAAGGCGAATATGCGCTCGGAGCAAGTCCCGATTGGCTTCGTCGCCGAGTGGAACGTTTGGAATAACCGACCGCTCAATGTCAGCTGCTTCAGCCTCAGCGTCCAGACAAAATCTGCAAAGAAAAGACGAGCAGAATGTAAGCGCAGAATGAACTACAAAGTCAAGAAGCACTCGGCAAAAGGCTTACCACCGAGCAGTGCAATCATCTTCCTTGCCCAGTCACTGATGTACTTCTCCTGCGAAATGCACCGACTGTTCATCAACTTCATCTGACCCATCAGTTCAGTTCTTTGCTTGCCCATTTTCTCAATTTCGACCACCAATGCCTTGTTGGTCTCCTGGGACTCCTCCAAAGACTTCTCTCGGTCAGCAAGAGCCCCCTTCACACCAGCCAAGTCATTCACAGCCGCCTCTAATTCCGCAGCAAGTTGAATCTTTTCAGCCTTCAAAGCATTGTACGCGGAGCCCATTTCGCAAGTCTTCTGCCAAATCAGCGCAAAGGGAAGATCAGACACATTCAACAAGGAAAACAATAAAAGATCAAAGTTCTTCAGACCCCTGCCGACGCAAGCAGTCGACACCGGTCTCGGGGACTACACCCAGTGGGTTCACTAAGAGTGACCCCACTGGCATGAAGCTCGAACAGGTCGGCCCTACTGAGCTACATGACAAACAGACAAGCCTATGAGGCTACTATTACCCGACCTGAGTAAAACTACTCTCGGGGACTACATCCAGTGGGTGCACTTGGAGTGCCCCCACTGGTACCATTCGGACAGATCAGCTCTGATCCGATCAAGTCACGGAATATGCATATAAAGACAACTGCTGGTGCAAGCACTCGACAGAAGTCTCGGGGACTACACCCACTGGGTTCACTCGGAGTGAACCCACTGCAAAATAATCCTACTGTATCCGAGTATATCACTTAAACCCCCAGTGGGTTACAAGAGGAAAGTAAACACTTACTAGCGCACTTACTCGGATATCGTCTTGGAGCTCCCAGCTTCTCTTGTACAAAGACGTGATGGAGTCGTACGCTCCCTTGGCATCACCGACCATCAACTCCACCTGCACCATGGCCTCCTTGGCGGCTCCCACTTGGTCTTCCGGGAGGTGTCGTGCGTCGTACTGGACGGTCGACGGACCCGGCACGACAGAAGACTCCTTGGGCATCCCAAGTCCCGCTCCAGTCGGTTCCGCCGCGAGGGGCACGGCCTCAGTCGACGGCATCGTTTCCGTCGGCGGCGCGTCCATGGTGGGAGCAGCAGCAGATGGAACAGCCTCAAGGACAGGCGCCAAAGTTGGCCCTGACCCCTTTTGGTCATCCGCCTCCAGATGAATCACCTCCGAAGGAAGCCCGACTGAACAACATGAGATTACAGAAAAAGGGCAAGATTAAAGACATCACTTGCAAAACAATAATGCAAACTCTCGGAGTCGTCACAACGTACCTTGCTGGGATGTGGCAGCATTATCCGTATCCATGGGATCATCGTCCTGGCGTGGCAGAGAGGTGGCGGAGGTAGCAGCTCTGTCGAGTAAAATCCAGTCGACCGATAAGCATGAGTTCAATCAACTACTGAAAGAAGATAGGAGAACAAGACACTTACGCTGAGGCAACTGGAACAGCAATCCTCATCCGAGGCAAAGCTTTCCGAGGCTTGGACCCACTCGATGTGGCCAACTTGGACGGCTAGTCCGTAGGCTCGGCAGCAGCGTCCCTGGTCCTCTTCATGCTCCGAGCACTCAGAGCCACGGGAGGAGCTGGCGGGGCACTCGGGGCCGCTGGAGGAGCCGACGGAGTCGCAGGTTTGTGACGGCGCTTAGTTCGAGGCTTTGATGGTGGAGGTGGCGAGCTCTGCTCCCCAACCTCCCCCTCCTCCTCTTCGGTCCCCTCCTCCGTCTCCCCACTACCGGAGACGTACTCGGCGCTGTCCATGCTGCCCTCCTCTTCCTCAGCTGGATTCCCGTTCGAGACGGGAGAATACCAGTTGGTCCACTCCTGCACAAAATACAGTCGACAACATCGGACGTCAGGCGGTGGTACAAGAAAAAGCGATAAATCTAAGAAGATTGAAAGCACTCGACAAGATGTGCTCACCTCATTCGGAGGAGGATTGTCAGCGCGGAAGGGCTTCACCCGCCGGGCTCCTTTGGGGTTATCGCAGGCGCCTGTGATGCCGCAGACCCACGCCGTCACAACCTTCCCGGTCACGCATTCTGGATGAGTCCGAGTGGAGTCCTCAGGTCCCGTGTAGTGCCACATGGCGTTGTGTCGGGCTTGCAGCGGCTGGATGCGCCGACCCAGAAAAGTCTCCAGCAAATCCGTGCCGGTGATCCCCTTGCGGACGACAACAATCAGTGCGTCGACCAGAGGTTGGATCTGGATCTTCTCCACCTTTGTGAGCGCAAGCTGCCTGGGAGGGGCCGGACGGTCTAGGCTAAAGGGCAGCAACCCAGTCGCGGCATTCGGACAAGCTATGTCCTGGCAGTAGAACCATGTCAACTGCCAGTTCCTAACTGACTCGGACAACTGGAGAGAGGGGTAGCTATTCTTCGTTTTCTTTTGGAATCCTAAGCCCCCGCAGAGCTGGAGGAGATGGGTTTTGTCGTCCGACTGGCTAAGCTTTATGACAGTCTGGGACCTAGCGGAGAAGATGTACTTAAAGAGCCCCCAATGGGGAGGACATCCGATAAAGCACTCGCAAAGGGTGACGAATGCGGCGAGATGGGCTATCGCGTTTGGAGGAAAATGATGGAGCTGCGCCCCGAAGTGATTCATAATACCTCTGAAGAAGGGGTGGGGAGGCAGGGAGAAGCCCCTGTACACGTGGCTGAGCAGCAAGACGCGCTCTCCTTCTTGCGGCGCCGGCTCCGTCTCGGCCTCCGCCGGCTACCTCCACGACTTGTTGGCAATCATGCCTTGCTCCACCAGCTCCAGCAAATCGTCCGCCGTCACCGTGGAGGGGAGGAAATCCCCCTGGATCCAACCTGTCGGCAGTGCCCGCTGTCGCCGCTGAGTAGGGGCCGCCTTCTTCTTCTTCTTCTTCTTCTGTGACTCGAGCTTGCTCGTCTGCCCCTTCATCATGGTGAAGGCAGCAGATCCGCAGAGGAGGAGAGGAAGGAGGAGGCTTGGAGCGCGCAGGGAGCTATGGGAGAAGCGAGGCGAGTGCGAGTAACAAGGGCAGCGCAACAAGAAACCCCCACTGGAGAGGCTTAAATAAGCTTCCGACTGGGTCACTAACAGGTGGCCCCGAAATCTTATCCCCCGACCGTCTGCTGCGATATTAGTGGAGAAGATAAAGGCGCGGTAATCGAGGCGGCAGAAGCTACTCGATGACGATGTCGTCATCCCCGCTGAGCGTGCGGCAACCGAAATTTGAGGATCCTAGAAAATCCGCCGCTGTCAGTTGACCGGTCACATCGAAAGATTCTGTGGAAGCACTCGGTCCCTGAGGGTTCGTTTCATGGGTATATTCACTCGGACCACTGGTTGAGAGGATAAAATGGATCGAGGCAAACAACGCCAAAGTCACATCCATACCAGTCGGATCCGTACTCCAGGCATCACTTCGTCGTTCCAACCCCGATCCATTCGGGGACTAATGATGGGGTTATAGTCCCAGGGTAGGGTCATAGGTCTGCTCTATAGGTCCTACCCAAGGACTACCCTTCATAAAGGACAAGGCCCTTAGACAATTCCGACTGAACTAACGACCTCCCATCATCCAGTCGGTGACGACTCCCCCATCATCCAGTCGGTGATGAGCATTCGGAGCGTATTAAACGTACGGACTGGATTCAACTCTGTACATCGTAACCTCCCTAGAGGGCAACGGTTATACGTTTCCATACACCATTATTAGCATTTAAGGCATACGTTACCTGTAACGTAGGCATTTATTCGCCACTACTCCACCCCTGTCCACCGGGCCGTTGTGAATGGCAGCACACTCTATATAAGCTGCCCTTCCCCACTGGTGCGGGGGTTGGCATTTACTGTAACCCTATATTCCACTCGACACTAAGCTCCCAAGAGCACTGAAACGTAGGGCTTTTACCTCCACCGTAGAGGGACGGAACTCATACAACCTCGCGGTAGCTAAGGCTCTGCCCATCCTTTCGTACCCTATACATCTACTGTCAGACTTATACCCACGACATGCAGCAAAGTATCAGTAGCAAACTAGTATGATAGCAACAGTAGCAACGGTAACAGTAGCAGCAGTGACAACAGTAGCGGTAACAGTAGCAACAGTGATAGCAGTAGCGGTAACAATAGCAGTAGTGACAGCAGTAGCAGCAAAGTAACGTAGCAAGGACCAGTAGAAAAAACTCATATGCATTGGATCGGTGATGGATGATTATGCTGGATGACATTCATCATGCAACAGTTATAACATGGGGAGATATGTAACTAGCTCCACTTCGTCAATGTAATGTAAGCATGCATTCCGTATATAGTCATACGTGCTTAGGGAAAAGAAATTGCGTGACATCTATTGTCCATCCCTCCTGTGGCAGCGGGGTCCTAATGGAAACTATGAGATATTAAGGTTCTCCTTTTAATAGAGAACCGGAACAAAGCATTAGCACTTAGTGAATACATGAACTCCTCATACTATGGTCATCTCCGGGAGTGGTTCCGGCGATTGTCACTCCGGGGTTGCCGGGTCATAACACATAGTAGGTGACTACAACTTGCAAGATAGGATCAAGAACACACATATATTGACGAGAATATAATAGGTTCAGATCTGAAATCATGGCACTCGGGCCCTAGTGACCAACATTAAGCATGGCAAAGTAGTAGCAACATCAATCTCAGAACATAGTGGATACTAGAGATCAATCCCCATCAAAACTAACTCTATTACATGATAGATCTCAAACAACCCATCACCGTCCAGCAAGCCTATAATGAGATTACTCATGAACGGTGAAGAGCATCATGGAATTGGCGATGAAGGAAGGTTGGTGATGACGATGGCGACGATCTCCCTCTCCGGAGCCCAGAACGGACTCTAGATCTGCCCTCCAGAGGAAGAATAGGTGGTGGCGGCACCTTCGTATTGTAAAACGCGATGAACTCCTCTCCTTGATTTTTTTCCGGATGAAAGGGACTAAATAGAGGTGGAGTTGGAGGCGGCAGAGCCCTGAGGGCCCCACAAGCCTGCTAGGTGCGGCTAGGGGGGCCGCGCCTCATGCTCTTGTGGGCTCCTCGCTCCACTCCTTCGGTTGATTCTTGCGCCAGTATTTTTTATATATTTCATGAAAAATCCTCGTAAATTTCCAGGTCATTCCGAGAACTTTTATTTCTGTGCAAAAGCAACACCATGGCAATTCTGTTGAAAACAACGTTAGTCCGGGTTAGTTCCATTCAAATCATGAAAATTAGGGTCCAAAACAAGGGCAAAAGAGTTTGGAAAAGTAGATACGACGGAGACATATCAATAACGAATTTCCAGACTGCTCTACAGACTAATCCAGGACCGTGTTGGATGGTAGAATGGGTTCGAACAGCCTGACCCGAACTGATGCGGATGTTGTGAGGGTTGGCAATGGAGGTGCCGTCAATGCAAACATAACATACACAATTCTCAAAGAGAAATTCATGGTGTGTGAAACCCACCCACACTATTCATGTTACTGTTAAATTTTTTGACTTCATGATTGATTAACTTTTACTATGAATTAATGGTGGATTGTTCCAAAGCTGGCCATCTTGGCCAGCCCGTTAGCATGACATGGGCCACGACACATGCTGAGAGGGTAGTGCCCAGCATGCAATGTGCCCTGGACTAATAGGCAGGGCATACTGGCCGACACAACAAGACCCATTTATATTTTTTTCATTTTTATTATATATCAGGACTGAAAACAACTCAATAGGTTGAAAGTGCCCAAAAATACTGACTAGTAGGCCAAACAACACATGGGCTGGTGATGTCTACTACACAACCTTCTTCTTGTAGACTCGTGTTGGGCCTCGAAGCGCTTTGTAGGACAATATCAAGTTTCCCTCAAGTGGATTACCTAAGGTTTATCAATCTGTGGGAGGCGTAAGATGAAGATGGTCTCTCTCAAGCAACCCTGCAATCAAATAACAAAGAGTCTCTTATGTCCCCAACACACCGAGTACAATGGTAAATTGTATAGGTGCACTAGTTCGGCGAACATATGGTGATACAAGTGTAATATGGATGGTAGATATAGGTTTTCGTAATCTGAAAATATAAAAAAGAAAGGTAAAAAATAGTAAACAACGAGCAAAATGTTGTATAAATGCTTGGAAACAAGGCCTAGGGTCCATACTTTCACTAATGCAAGTTCTCCCAACAATATTAACATAGTTGAATCATATATAAATCCCTCACGTGCGACAAAGAGTTCACTCCAAAGTCACAAATACCAGAGAAGAAACGAAGAAATTATTGTAGGGTATGAAACCACCCGAAAGTTATCTTTTCCAATCAATCTTATGAGCTATCCCTATAAGTGTCATGAGCAGCCCTAGAGTTCGTACTAAAATAAGACCTTAAGATACACATCAACCAAAACCCTAATGTCACCACAAGTACCCATGGGATTGATTATACGATATGCATCACACAATTTCAGATTCATCATGTTCAATCCAACACAAAGAACTTCAAAGAGTGCCCCAAAGATTCTACTGGAGAGTCAAGACGACAACATGTACCAAGCCGTATGCATAGATTCCCAAGGTCACGGAACCCGCAAGTTTACCGCCAAGACATACATCAAGTGTTCTCAAATTCTTAAAGACTCAATCCTATAAGAAAACTTCAAAGGGAAAACTCAATTCATCACAAGTAGATAGAGAGGGGAAAACACCATATAATTCTTCTATATTAATAAAGCTCGCGATACATCAAGATCGTGCCATCTCAAGAACACGAGAGAGAGAGAGAGAGAGAGAGATCAAACACATAGCTACTAGTACATACCCTCATCCCCGAGGGTGAACTACTCCCTCCTCGTCATGGAGAATGCCGGGATGATGAATATGGCCTCCGATGATGATTTCCCCCTCCGACAGGGTGTCAGAACGGGCTCCCAATTGGTTTTTCGTACCTCTAGAGGCTTGAGGTTGCGGATACCGATCTAGGTTACTTTCTGGAGGTTTCTTGATTTATAGGAATTTTTGGCGTCGGTCTCATGTGAAGGCGGTGCCCGAGGGGCCCATAAGACAGCGGGCGCGTCATAGGGGGGACGCCCCTAGCTTGTGGCGAGGTGGTGGACCCCCTCCAGTTGATTGTTTCCCTAGTATTTTTTATATCACTACAGGAATCACCTTCTTTGCCGTCTGCCATCACAGACGGCAAAGACAAATACCCGGACGGCAAAGACAATCCCACAGACGGCAAAGATTGTCACGGCCGGCAAATTTTCTGCGTCAGCCTACGACGACATAGGACCTTCTTTGCCGTCTGCCCCCCTAAAGCGGACGGCAAAGCTCTTTGCCGTCAGCTTTCTTGAGGAGCAGTCGGCAAAGAGTTTGGGACGGCAGCCGGGAGGCGTTGCCTCCGTTAGGGGTTAACGGAGCCTTTGCCGTCTGCCCTCTTGACTATCTTTGCCGTCTGCCCTCTTGACTATCGTTGCCGTCTGCCCTCTTGACTATCTTTGCCGTCTGCCTCCTCGGCAATCTTTGCCGTCCGCCCCCTTGACTATCTTTGCCGTCTGCCGTGTCCTCCCACCTCTATGCCCTCCTCTGTGCCCTCTTCTTTGCCGTCTGCCCCCCAGCAGGCAGACGACAAAGAGACTATATGGCCAGCTGCTACTGCCCAGGTTGCACAGCTGGGCGCCACGTGGCACCTTTGCCATCTGCTGGCAGACGGCAAAGGCCTTTGCCATCAGCTGGCAGACGGCAAAGAGCCTATATTGTCCCATTTTTATTTATTTTTTCTATTTCACATCACATATACATATAATTCAGAGCACATATATCATAAGTAATCACAACACATATATGATATACATATAAAGCTCATCAATGCCATTTCTTCATCAACGTACATCCCATATATCAAAAGAACCAACACATACAAAGTTTCATCCATATATACATACATATAGTTGCACATATATTGTTCATCAACACATTGTTCATCAACACATACAAAGAACCAACACATTGTTCATCAACTCAAATAAAAACGGAAACTAAAGCACTCCAACGCCAGCTTCCATGCATGTAGTACATCCAATCTGCAAAATGGGAATAAGAAAGTAAGTAGAAGAAGAAGAACAACATATATATGACAAATAAGCTAAATTGAAGAAGAAAGAGAAGAAGAAATAAGAGAACAAGGAGAAGAAAAACAAGAAGGAGGAGGAGGAGGAGGGGAAGGGGAAGGAGAAGGAGAAGGAGGAGGAGAAGAAGAAAAAAGAAGAGAAGAAGAAGGAGAAGAAGGAGGAGAAGAAGGAGAGAAGAAGAAGGAGAAGAAGGAGGGCTCCTTCTCCTTCTCCTTCTTCTTCTCCTCCTTCTCCTTCTTCTTCTCTTCTTCTCCTCCTCCTCCTTCTTCTTCTCCTCCTCCTCCTTAGTCTTCTCCTTCTCCTTCTATTATTCTTCTCTTGTTCTTCTTCTTCTTCCTTCTCCTTCTTTTTGAGCTAAATATTCCAATTATGTCATTTTAGAGGAAAACAAGCTAAGTATATAATATTCATGAGCTAACCAAGGTTCTTATGCCATTTTGAGCTTATTATGGTATTTTGGAGCTAAATGGGCTAATTATGTCATTGTTGGGTTAATTAAAGCAAGGATAATATGAAAGAGGAGAAGAAAGAGGAGGAGGAGGAGAAGAAGAAGAAATCAAGAAGGAGGAGAAGGAGGAGGAGGAGAAGGATAGAAGGTCCTTGGCCTTCTCCTCCTCCTCCTCCTCCTCCTTCTTCTCTTCTTCTTCATCTCTTCTTCTTCTTTCTTTTCATTTTGCCTATTTCTTCTCCTCTTCTCCTCTTGTTGGAGCTAAATTACCTAATTATGTCTTTTTTGAGCTAAATGGGCTAATTATGTCATTTTAGAGGAAAACAAGCTAAGTATATAATATTCATGAGCTAACCAAGGTTCTTATGCCATTTTGAGCTTATTATGGTATTTTGGAGCTAAATGGGCTAATTATGTCATTGTTGGGTTAATTAAAGCAAGGATAATATGAAAGAGGAGAAGAAAGAGGAGGAGGAGAAGAAGAAGAAGAAATCAAGAAGAAGAAGGAGGAGGAGGAGGAGAAGGCCCTTCTCCTCCTCCTCCTCCTCCTCCTCCTCCTCCTCCTTCTTCTCTTCTTCTTCATCTCTTCTTCTTCTTTCTTTTCATTTTGCCTATTTCTTCTCCTCTTCTCCTCTTGTTGGAGCTAAATTACCTAATTATGTCTTTTTGAGCTAAATGGGCTAATTATGTCATTTTAGAGAAAAACAAGCTAAGTATATAATATTCATGAGCTAACCAAGGTTCTTATGCCATTTTGAGCTTATTATGGTATTTTGGAGCTAAATGGGCTAATTATGTCATTGTTGGGTTAATTAAAGCAAGGATAATATGAAAGAGGAGAAGAAAGAGGAGGAGGAGGAGAAGAAGAAGAAATCAAGAAGAAGGAGGAGGAGGAGGAGCAGGAGAATCCTTCTCCTCCTCCTCCTTCTCCTCCTCCTCCTCCTCCTCCTCCTCTGTTATGACCGGCTTGGCCTATGGCCGGCGTAGGCCCATTGGGCGTTAATATTAGCGGCTTAGCCCGCAAGTTATCTTAAGTAAATTACTATAGGAAAGTTATGTTAGGCTCGAGTTATAAATACTAGTTGTAAGACATGAATTGAGATCAAGCAATAAAGATATTATCTTCTGTTGCCCGACTCTCCAAGGAGCCGGAACCCTAGCCTCCGCCGCACCTAACCCTAGCCGTGACGGCGCCATCTCGCCGGCGCGTCCGCTCCAGCCCTCGCTCCCCTCCTCCCTGCCCTTCCAGCCACTCCACGGAGGGGCGCCGCCGCCGCCGCCGCAGCTGCTGCTGCAGCACTACCACGCCGCGGGCACTCCCTGGCCGGTGTGGCCGGCCACCACCGCGCCGCTGGGTCCGATCTATACCCCGGCACCGGAACACCCGGCGCCCTCTCTGCCGTTCGAGCGGTCCTCTAGCTCGGCGCCCTACGGCCCGGCATACGCGAGGCCACCGACATCCGCGGCTCCCGGACACGGCGGGCCAACATCTCCTCGGTTCGCTAAGCTGAACTTCACCACTTACGACGGCGCGGAATACCCCCTCAACTGGCTCAACCAGTGCGAGCAGTTCTTTCGGGGGCAGCGGACGCTCGCGTCGGATCGCACCTGGCTCGCGTCCTATCATCTCCGTGGTACTGCCCAGACATGGTACTACGCCCTCGAGCAGGACGAGGGCGGCATGCCACCGTGGGACCGCTTTCGCGAGCTCTGCCTTCTCCGGTTTGGCCCCCCCATCCGTGGCAGCCGACAGGCAGCCCTCGGCCGCTTACCGTTTACCTCAACGGTCTAGGACTACGCCGAACGATTCCAAGCCCTGGCATGCCACGCGCCAGGCATATCCGGGACTTCGACGCCCTCACGATGACATTCTGGCGGCTGGGACGCCAAATTGGCCTTGGCCTCCTCCTCCTCCTCTTTATGTCTTTTTTGAGCTAAATTACCTAATTATGTCTTTTTTGAGCTAAATTACCTAATTATGTCTTCTTGGAGCTAAATTGGCTAATTATCTCATTTTAGAGGAAAACAAGCTAAGTTTGGAGGAGAAACTTACCGTAGTGGTCATCAAGGAGGAGAAACACCACGGTTGCTCGCGCCGGCTTCGTTTGGAGACGGTTGCCCTGGAGAAGGGTCGTGCGATGCCGCTCGGGAGTTATTCTGCAGAAAATATATTTTGCAATGTCTTAGTTAGCATGATGACACTCAATTATTAATACTAGTTTATAATGAAACTCACCGTGCCAATCGTAGAGAAGACGAGCATCGGCGGAGGGACTTGACCGCTCTTCTCGCACAGACCCTGAAGAGTGGGTCGTATTAGTTAGTATTGAAACAGACATTACACACATGATTTGGCTAATGTGAAAAAAAACATACCACAAAAAGCTCGTACAGGGCCCGTTGACCCGCCTCATTCCGGGCCCTCTCCTCCTCAAGCAATCGTGCCGTGCTCTGGTCCCTCTCATCAAGAGCAGCCTGAAGAGCAGCCTGGCTTGCCAATCTCTCTTTCTCAAGAGCAGCCTGGTTTGCCGCTCTCTCTTTCTGAAGAGCAGCCTGAAAAACCATTCCTCGTTACCACAGTAATGATCTATGGTGACACACATAATGAAATGGATGAAAGTGTTCTTAGTCCGTACAACTAACCTCGATGGCAAGTTCGACTGGCCGTGGACGACACGTTATCTCAGGAGAGTTGCTCGACTGGCGCGCCTTGATCTCCGGAAGAGTGAGTGGACAACGTATTATCCCATCTCCAATGGCTATCGAGCCATGGGGCCTCCCACCACCAGATATCATCACCAGCTCTGGATCCAAAGGTTCCTGGCTAGGGTTAAAGTCATCCCCTTTCGTAGCCTTCCCCGCGTCCCTGTCTGCCACGAGCTTCTGGTGGGATGATATGTTGGTGAAGTTACTGGGATCATCCAGGTCAGACTCAGAGAATGCCTTCGCCTTCTTGTACGAGGCAGTATGGGCCATGCCATAAACGTCGTACAAGTGTGGCATCTCAGTCTTATTGTGATGCGCCTAAAAGAGAGGAACAAAATATTAGCATAAGAATGAATTGCATGAATCATGAAGCAAATCACATACCCAGTTTCGTCCAAACTGAAGTAAGTTGGCGCTGCCTTGATGGTGTGGCACACCAACCATTTGGCTATGCCGATCCTTCGCATTATCGTGGACGGCTCGCCAGCTGCCTGTGCACCACTCATCAACCAACGCCTCCCAACAATCCATCTTATCCGCACACCATCTCGGGGGCACCTGTAAGTTATTAGAAAGAATTTTCAGCGCTACGCCTATGAATGAAATCAAGAAAACTACGTAGAAGGACTTAAGAATAGGTAATTACCTTCATGTATTGCTCCTTCTTCAGAAACTTTTCGCGGCAATCCTTCTTCTCCTTATTAATACCACGCGTGGCGTAGTAATCTCGAATAGCCTGCGGCCGAACCTTGTGGCGCAAGTTCTGTAGTAACCGCCTACACTCGACCTCGAGAACCCTGGCCGCCGCCTCCTCATATCCATCCTCACACCTATAGAAGGTCTGCAATCAAACGTGCAAACACCGATTAGTACAATAATTAGGTATATGCTTAATTTTAGATTCTGTAAAAGGATAATTTACCCAAAAGCTCCTGATCACCATCTCGGCCCTCGGGTGGCACAAGACACCATCTATAATCTCCTCCGGCGGGGCCTGCGCAGCCTGGTAGTGCTCCCAGGTAAATCCTAGTGTAGGAACCTGACCCTCACCAGGCAACGTGACAAACCCCGGGAAATTTGTCCGGCAAAGCACACCAAGGACGGAGTTCGTCCTGCGGACTCCAAGAGGGTGTACCCATCCCCTGCAGTATGATAAGGTCAGCGCATTAGATATTTGAACAAACTTGAAGGCAAAAGCTAAAAAAAGGGTAAATGTACTTACCTATCTCCTTCAGGTTTAATCACCGGCCTCTGCTCGCGGGTAGCCGGGGCGACCGGGAGACGTGTACTACCACGCTTGTACACGGTAGCCGGGGCCCCGTCCACCTGCACATCGCCCTCGCTATCCGTAAGCTCATCCCCGCCATCCCCGCCCCCTGAGCCACCCGGACCCTCGGTCCAATCCGGCAACTCGGTACGATCCGGCCAAGGTTCCCATCCGGACCTCTCCACGTCGGGTGAAGCGTCCGGAACCGTAGTCTCCTCCGGCTGCTCCTGGGCCGAATGCACCTCGACCCGAGGCTGCTCCTGGACCGGAGTCTCATGGGACGAATGCCCGTGAACACCAGGCTCCTGGACTGGAGTCCCCGTAGCCTCCTCCGCAAACGGGTCGACCATACTAGTCCTATGCTCGGGTGAATGAGCTGGTGGTGGTGGCGAGGACGGCTCAACAGTCCTCCTGGATCTTCCGCGGCCACCACCTCTCCCTGTACCCTTCCCCTTCTTCCCTACCCGACCAGCACCTCTACCAGCGGGCAATGCCGCCGACGAAGAAGAACCCCCGGCTGGTGTCGAAAGACTGTCTGCCAAGGCTCTACGGAGAGATAGGGGTGGAAGGGAAGTACCACCCCTCGTGCGGGGCACCTGGGAAGAACCCGTCGAGCGCTCTGGACCCGCGCCCACCATCTTTCAACACCTGCCATGATAAAGATTAAAAGAAATTAGTACAACATAAAAAATTGAATGACTGACATGAATAATAATATGTACATGAATAATAAATATTAAAATATATATAATTTAAGTTGTGAATCTTACAAACTAATAATCATCATCAATAAATGCATCATCATCATCACTATCACGCATGTCTTCATGAATGACGTGCTCATCGGGTTCAACGGCGTGAAGTTGTGAAAGGCCTTCCTTTAATCGTTGAAGCATTGACAGGTCATCCGCATCAGTAACCTCTAGGAGTTCCAGGTCTTCTGGTTCCGGCTCAGGGCTGGAGTCGGATTCATTGTCGCTGTCTACTTCCATGTTCTTGGATGAAGCACGGCGGTTCTTGAAACGTTTCTTGGAAAGACGTGCTTCTTGGAAGAATTCTCCATCATATGTGTCTGGGTTAATGTGAGGTTCATAATCCTGTTCATTTGGGAGAGGTGGTCTGACATGTGGCGGCACTTCATAAACAACATACCAACCTTCCAGATTCTTATCCGTTTGGCATGCCCACGGTAGGTAGAAAACTTGGGTCGCCTGTTGAGCCGTAATATAGACATCGGGAACATCTAAATGGGTGTTTGGATTGATTTTGACTAGTCCTATATGTTCATGAGTCCTTCTAGTCTCCTTCGGCTGGAACCAATAACATTTGAAGATTACGACGTTCGGTGGGTTTTCACCATAGAATTGAAGTTCATAAATTGCTTCAACTCTTCCATAATACTCGATAACACCTTCGCCGATAGCAGAGACACCACAATTTGTAGATTTCCGGTCGGGCATAGATAGCTCTTTGCCAAAGGTACGAAAGAGATACCCGTTGATGTTGTATTTCTCAAATGAACGGACCTTATAGTCAAAACCATTAGCGACTTGTCTCAATTCGGCGTCCATAGACTCTGAATTAGACTACAAGTTTAATACGAAACGGTTGTTGCATTAGCCGCAAGTTAGACCAAGAATGAAATGGTCCATTATTGATAATTACCATTTGTTTGAACCAAGAGATGAAACCGGGATAGCCGCCTCCTGTCTTTGACAGAAGCTCATACTCTTCGACGGAATCATTTTCGATCACCGCTCCATCCGAGAATTTGACGACGTAACGGCTGTTTGAAATATCCGGGAATAAGAGCAGTTCAAATGAATTAGTAGTTATGGGAAAATGTGCCGAGAACTCACTCGATGTACGGACGCACTTCTGTTAGGTTGTTGAAGATATACAAAGAAATGTTCCGCCATTCTTCGATATCCAACGTTATTGGTTTCGAAGCACCGGCTGGTGCGAGCTTCCCTTTGAATAGGCTGAGGTTGGACCCACCTTTTTTAGGGTCTCCATCATTGTGCCGAGGCTTCGGATTATGCAAATGATGATTTTTGGCTTCGTAGTGTGTTGTCACAAAGTTTGCCACCTCCCCAATAATGAATGCCTCAGCCATCGATGCTTCAATTCTACGCTTATTTTTACATTTAGCTCGAAGGTCTTCTGCATCCTCTCAGTTGCATAGCACCAACGATCTTGCACCGGCCCACCCAATCTTGCCTCGGTCGGTAGATGTAAAATCAAATGCTGCATTGGATTAAAGAAGCCCGGTGGAAAGATCTTCTCTAACTTGCACAACAACTCCGGTGCAAACTCCTCCATGTCTTCTACCACGCCAGGCGACAATTCTTTCGCACAAAGAACACGGAAGAAATAGCTCAGCTCCGCCAGTACTAGCCATTCATCCTCAGGAATAAAGCCACGTAACATCACCGGCATTACCCGCTCTAGCCATATGTGCCAATCATGACTCTTGAGACCAAAGATTTTTAATTTTTCAAGACTCGCTCCCCTCTTTAGATTCGCTGCATACCCATCGTGGAACATCAAGTGCATTTTGACCCACAAGATAATTTCCCTCATAGCTGGCCTTCCAAGATTGAACCAGGCCTTTGGCTTCGACCACTTCTGCTTTCCTTTGCCTTCTCGCATGTTTTGTAACGGTCTATGACATAGTGTCTCTTGATCGACTCTAGCCTTAATATTATCCTTTGTCTTCCCATCTATGTCGAACAATGTACCAAAAATAGCCTCTCCGATATTCTTTTCAGTGTGCATCATGTCGATATTGTGTGGAAGAAGGAGGTCTTTGAAGTACGGCAGATCCCAGAAGCATGGCTTGTGAGTCCAGGCGTGTTTTGAATTGTACCCCTTGAAATACCCTAGACGCTCTGGATCAGGCTCGAGGGCGTTTAACTGATCCAGGATCTGTTGGCCTGTGAACGCATGTGGTGCCAAGTTTTTAACAACTTTACCTTTGGTAAAGTTCTTCTTGTCTTTTCTGAACTGATGGTCAGGATCCAGGAACTGTCTATGCAAGTCAAAGCAAGAATACTTCCGACCCTCCTTCAACCAATGAAACTGAAGAGCTGCCTTGCATTGGGGGCACGGGAACCTTCCATGCACACACCATCCAGAGAATAGCGCATACGCTCGCAAGTCATGCATAGAGTACATGTACCACACATGCATTTTGAAGTTTTCTTTTCTAGCGGCATCGTATGTCTTGACCCCATTTTCCCAAGCTTCTTCCAATTCATCCTTAAGCGGTTGCAGGTACACATTCATATTCTTCCTCGAATAATTGGGCCCTGGAATTATCAACGTCAGAAATATGTTCTTTCTTTGCATAATCTGCCCGGGGGGGGGGGGGGAGATTTAGTGGAATGACAAATACAGGCCAACAACTGTATTGGGTTGCCGTCATGCCGAAGGGATTAAAACCATCCGTGGCGGCACAGACTCGAGGATTCCTTGGATCTGCCGCTTTATCCTGATGCAATCCATCGAAATGTTTCCACGCTTCCCCATCCGATGTGTGTACCATCATCTTATTCCCATCCGCATCTAGTTCGGTTCTTTTGCCCAATTTGTGCCATGTCATCTGTCTGGCTGTCTCTTCGACCATGAAAAGACGTTGAAGTCTTGGTACGATTGGCATATACCGAAGAACACTAACTGCGATTTTGGTCTGCCTCTTCTCACCCATACCGTTGTCTACCACAAGATACCTGCAAGACTCGCAATTGGGACAATAGTCAAATTGTGCATACTCCTTCCTAAATAAGACACATCCTTTCTCACATGCATCTATCTTCTCATAGGGCATCTTAAGTACACGAAGTATTTTTTCCGACTGGTACAGGTTTGCAGGCATGACATGGCCTTTGGGTAGGAAACGTCCAAATAGTGTCATCATCGCGTCGTAGCATTCTCTTCCCAAGTTGAACTGAGCCTTCAGAGCCATTACTTGTGCAATTGCATCCAGCTGACAGAGCTCGGTGTGCTCATGGAGAGGACGTTTTGAAGACTCCAACATTTCATAAAAGGCCTTTGCAGATTCCTCCATCTCATCTTCCGAATCCCGAGCATCATCAAAGTCTTGCACCATGTCTTCGATCCCAGTACCATGCTCGTCCGTGCGACGACGGACCACCTTAGCTCTTGTGCGTTGTATAGACTCACCATGAAATCTCCACACCGTATAATTAGGCTTAAAACCCCTCCTCTGCAGGTGTTTAATCATTACAGCCTCTGTCGTCTTTTTATAGTTGTCGCATCCAGGACAGGGGCAATAGTTTCTTTCCTGGCCATTTGCGAATGCGGCTTTCACAAATTCCTTTGTTTTTAAAAACCATTCTTTCGTCATCTCTTTCTGACTAGGGTGACCGGTATACATCCACGCACGATCACTCATCTTGCGTAGCTACTAAAGACAGAAGAAATATATTTATATATAATTTAGCACTTATATTCATCTTTCGCCATTTTTATTACGTCCAGGCAACCTACACGCTAATAGGTAAAGATAGGTCCTAATCCCACCCGAGTATGTGTAGATTGGGTTCGTTTTCCCATGCTCTGCTCCGGATCCAACGCAAAATTTCGACAGCACCTCCCCGCTGTTCTCCTGATACACGTCTCCGCAATAAACAGAGAGGATGTGCATCCGGAGAACAACAGGGAGGCACTGACGAAATTCCGCATCGGATCCAGAGCACAGCATACGGGAAAACGAACCCGATCTAAACATACTCGGGCTGTCCATGGATAATGTTGGACAAATCGAAAGGATGGCGGTTATAAATATGCAAAGCCATGCATATTTGTAGATGTCGCCCTTTCGAACGGGAGACGCATACTGGTCACGCATACTGATAAATTGATTGAATTACCTAAATCTAGAAAGTTGCATCCAGAAACCGAGCCACAGTAAATGAAGGGGCGGGGAGGAGATGAAATTTGTACTGACCCACGAATGCAGGGGCGGAGCTCGTACAACGCACGGGCAGGTCTTCGCACAGCAGACCTCACAGCGACGAGACAACTATCACATGTAAATCCACCCGATCAACACAAATATTCCAATTATGTCATTTTAGAGGAAAACAAGCTAAGTATATAATATTCATGAGCTAACCAAGGTTCTTATGCCATTTTGAGCTTATTATGGTATTTTGGAGCTAAATGGGCTAATTATGTCATTGTTGGGTTAATTAAAGCAAGGATAATATGAAAGAGGAGAAGAAAGAGGAGGAGGAGGAGAAGAAGAAGAAATCAAGAAGGAGGAGGAGGAGGAGGAGAAGGATAGAAGGTCCTTGGCCTTCTCCTCCTCCTCCTCCTCCTCTGTTATGACCGGCTTGGCCTATGGCCGGCGTAGGCCCATTGGGCGTTAATATTAGCGGCCTGGCCCGCAAGTTATCTTAGGTAAATTACTTTAGGAAAGTTATCTTAGGCTCGAGTTATAAATACTAGTTGTAAGACATCAATTGAGATCAAGCAATAAAGATATTATCTTCTGTTGCCCGGCTCTCCAAGGAGCCGGAACCCTAGCCTCCGCCGCACCTAACCCTAGCCGCGACGGCGCCATCTCGCCGGCGCGTCCGCTCCAGCCCTCGCTCCCCTCCTCCCTGCCCTTACAACCTACGCCGGAGGCCCGGTAGGAACCCTAGTCCTACCAATTTGGTATCCAGAGATTCCAGGCTGATCATGTCGCTCCCTCCACCACCGCCGCCGCTCAACACCACCACCGCCCCACTGCCGCAAACCAACACCACTGCCCCGCAGGGACCCAACCCCCGCCGCCGAGCGTCGCCCCCACTACCTACGGGCCGCCGTCGCTGCCGTGGGCCACCCCGGCCTTCCAGCCACTCCACGGAGGGGCGCCGCCGCCGCCGCCGCAGCTGCTGCTGCAGCACTACCACGCCGCGGGCACTCCCTGGCCGGTGTGGCCGGCCACCACCGCGCCGCTGGGGGGGCTGCCCCACCAGTCGCTACCGGCCACCACGACGCAGGCTCCGGCGCCGCACCAGCAGCCGCCGCCCGCCATCGACAGCAGCACCTCCAGCGCCCCGAACCACCAGTCGGCCCCTGCACCAGGTGCAGTTCCCGTCATCGCCATCGCCAATTCCCGCGTGGGCAGCCGGATCATCTTCGGGTCCGATCTATACCCAGGCACAGGCACTGCAGCAACCGCCCGGACGGGGCGGCCGCCAGCTTAGTCGACCCGTGCCAACCCTTCCAGCACCGGGCCGACCTCCGCCAGCCGCAACGGCCGCACCTCCGGCCGCACACACGGACCTTCCGCAGGTTGTCCCCGGCCGAGCAGCAGGAGCGTCGACGTCAGGGTCTCTGCTTTAACTGCGATGAGCCCTACACGCCGACACATGTCTGCCCCCCGCCTCTTCTACTTGGAGACGGTCGACTACACCGAGGCGGACGAGACGAACGACGCACCAGACCCGGCCGCAGATTCTACGGCGACGGCCTGCGTCGTCTCTCTCCACGCCCTCGCCGGCATCCGCCATGAGCGGACCATGTTGCTGCCCGTGACGATCCATGGCGAGCAGCTGGTCGTCCTGCTGGATACGGGCTCCACTCTTCTTATTCTTTTCTTATTTTCCTTTTGCCTTTTCCTTTTATTCCTTCTTATTTTCCTTCTTCTTCTTCTTCTTTTGATTCTTCTTCTTCTCCTCCTCCTCCTCTAGCTCTTCTTCTTCTTCTTCTCCTTTTTTCTTCTTCTACTTATTCTTCTTCTTCTACTTTTTCTTATTTTCTTCTACTAAACAGGAAACTACCTACTAAATCTACTAATTAACTAACAGAAACTACCTACTAAATCTACTAATTTATTCTTCTTCTTCTTCTTCTTATTTTATTTTTTCTTTTTTCCTCTTATTCTTCTTCTCCTTCTTCTTGTTTTCTTCTTCTTCTCTTCTTCTTCTTCTTCTTCTTCTTATTTTCTTTTTTCCTCTTATTCTTCTCTTCCTCTCCTATTTTTCTTCTTCTTCTTCTTCTTGGTTCTTCTCCTTCCCTTCCTTTTCCTTCTTCTTCTTTTCCTTCTTCTTCTTATTTTTTTCTTCTCCTTTCTCCTTCTTCTTCATCTCCTTTCTCCTTCTTCTTCTTCTTCTAAACCTAAACTAACTAAACCTAAACTAAAACTGAAACTAAAACTAAAACTAAACTAAAACTGAAACTAACCTAACTAAAACTGAAACTAACCTAACTAAATCTGAAACTAACCTAACTAAAACTGAAACTAACTAAACTAAAACTGAAACTAACCTAACTAAACCTAAATTAAAACTGAAACTAAAACTAAACTAAAAGTAAGAACTAATTAACCAAAAACTATTAAAAAAATAAGAAACAGAAACTTACCAGGGGGAGGAGGGCCGCAGGGGAGGAGGGCGGCCGTGGAGGAGGGTGCAGGGCGGCGGTAGGGTGGGGTGGGGGTGGCGGCGGCGGCGGCGGCGGGGGCGCAGGGAGGAGGAGGAGGGCCACAGGGGGGGGGCGCAGGGCGGCGGTGGGGTGGGGAGGTGGGGTGGGGGTGGCGTCGGCGGCGGCGGCGGTGGGGCGGCGGCGGCGCTGGGGGCCGGGGGCTGCTGCGGCGGCGCTGAGGGGCTGCGGCGGCGCTGAGGGGAGAGCAGTGAGAGAGAGCGCGTGGGAGAGAGGAGAGAGGTGGGGCACGCGGCGACCGATAACGTTTGGGGGGGTCCATCCCCTTTGTCGTCTGCCACTGATCCCCTTTGCCGTCTGCCACGGACGGCAAAGCTAGTCAGGCAGACGGCAAAGGGGTGGGTGGGGCCGGGGTGGGATGGGGAGACAGGAGGGGTGGGGTGGGATAGCTTTGCCGTCTGCCATCCCTACCTTTGTCGTCTGTTGACATACGACAAAGAGGTGGCTGATGGCAAATATGTATTTTGCCATCAGCCTCCTCTTTACCGTCTGTTTTTTTGCCAACACACGGTAAAGAGGTTCTTCGCCGTCCGCTGGCTGATGGCAAAGATTTGGCAGACGGCAAATATAGGAATTCCAGTAGTGTATTTTCCAAAAATATTCGCCCTAAATTTCCAGCTCATTCCGAGAACTTTTAATTCTGCACAAAAACAACACCATGGTAGTTCTGCTGAAAACATCATTAGTCCGGGTTAGTTCTAATAAAATCATACCAAAATTATATAAAATTATTATAAACATGGCATGAATACTTCATAAATTATAGATACGTTGGAGATGTATCAGCATCCCCAAGCTTAATTCCTGCTCGTCCTCGAGTAGGTAAATGATAAAAGAAATAATTTTATGAAGTGTGAATGCTAGCAAGTGCACAAGTTTGATCAATGATACTTCCAATCACTTTTTCTAGCATCAATATAAACCCTAAACAGTAGCTCATCTCATAAAACTTCTCATGATGAAGTAACAAGCTATCCACATGTTAAAGTATAGTCCATGAAGTTTCTTGAAAACTAAAAAACTACGGTCTTATTTTTAAGGAGGGTCTATGTAAGAGCTTTTGATTTAGCAAATTCCACATACTCAACTATCATATAGTGTTCCATGATTGCTAACACTCAAAGCATATTTTTAGAGCAAATGGCATCCGTCGAACACATAGAAAGATAGGGGCTTAAAGTTTTGTCTCCCAACTTATAGATAATTGTCAACATTTATAATTCATGATCAAATATATGATCAAATATATTTGAATGGCCATATATTATTGGATCTTTCCCCACCACACCATGCTTGCTAAGAGAAAAAGGCAAAATATAGGAAGTGGTGAAGATAAACATAACTCTTGTATAAAGGTAAGTACTAGAAAGTAAAAGATAGGCCCTTCGCAGAGGGAAGCATTCATTTGCACAGGTGCCAGAGCTCAAGCTTTTAAAATAGACACGAATAATTATTTTGAGCGTTATGCTTTCAGTGTCAACATAACAACCGAGAGATCTCGGTATCTTCCATGCTAGATACATTATAGACGGTTCGCAAACAGAATGGTAAAGTTGTTACCCCCCCTCCACCAATCAATCACACTCCACGGTGAGCCGAATCCACGGGTACCGTCCATACAAACAATAATCCTGGGGAGTTTTGTTTCATTATATTTTGATTTGATTTTGAGCATGGGACCGGCATCCCGAATACCAGCCGCTTTCTCGTGAATGATAGTGAATCAACACATATTGTGAGAATAACTCACCTAGCATGGAAGATATTGACATCCCCTAGTCAATATATTGAGCGATTCAGGCATACAAAACATAATATTATTTGAAGGTTTAGAGTTTGGCACATGCAAATTTACTTGGAACGGCATGTAAATACCGCATATAGGTAGGTATGGTGGACTATATGGAACAACTTTGGGTTTAAGGGTGTTTGGATGCACAAGTAGTATTTCTACTTGGTGCGGAAGTTTTGGCTAGTAGGAGGCGTAAGCAAGCGCCACATGTTGGAGGATCCATAACAATATAACTTCTATACAATTATACCCAAGCATAACTCATTACGTTGTACTCCTTGTCCAACTTCAACTATTTTTCTCAAGTTTGGAAATAATTAACGGGTATTCACAATCATAGAAGATTTCCAAGATAGTATATTTATATGTGAAATCTCTCTTTCATGAATTGTTCAAGTGACCAATGCGGTGTTTGCTAACTTTCAATAAATTTTACCACCTATAAAACATATATAATCTGATCATTACTCCACATGGGATAAGCATATAAAACATATATAATCTGATATTTATGATATCCAATTCATTCAACCATTTACTCATAGGATATAAGTGAAGCACGAGAGTAAATGACAAAACTACTCCAAAACATATAAGGAAGATCAATGAGTAGTCAAACAATCAAGTAGCTATGTGAGGACTTTGTATGTATCTCTCAATAAATATTTTCAGATCTGAGTATTTTATTTAAACATCAAGAAAAAGAAAAATATCACTCCAAGAATAGAACGCATTATGTGAACTAATAAAAAATTTGGGCTCAACATAGGCTAACCGATAATTGTTGATGAAGAGAGGTGGGATGCGTAGCATACCCAAGCTTAGATGCTTAAGACTTCTAGAAATATTTACTTGGGGTGACTTAGGCATCCCCAAGCTTGAGATTTTATATCTCGTTCAATCCTCTCATATCGTGGTTTCACCTATTCTCAAAAACATCATCCTCACAAAACTTGAAAAGAAATCGTGAGATAAGTTAGTACACATAAGAATAAATAAACACTTTAGGTACTGGCAAGACAACTTGCACAATAATTTTAAAACATCATCTACTGTTTACTATCATTTCCACATTTTATATTTACCAATATAGTCTATGGAAACTATAGGATAAGTAGATAACAAAACTATGACAACAATCTGTCCAAACAAAACACTCTGTAGTAATTTATTAAATCAGTGTACTTCTGTACCTCACAAAATTATGAACATTTAGGACAAGCTAAATATTTTTTATAAAAGTACTGTGTCAAAATTTCAGAAACTTTCCATGTTCCAATAAAATAACATAATTCAAATACTACAGCAAAAGTTTCTATTTTTGTACAACACACATCACACATGCAATTCAAGCATTCTAAATGCAATTCTTGGAACTTTTTATTGAAAACCAAGATTATAAATAACAGATAACAGAGAACAAAAAAATAAAATGACGCTCCAAGAAAAACACATATCATGTGATGAATAAAAATATAGCTCCAAGTAAGATGTACCGATAATGTCGGAGACGAAAGAGGGGATGCCTTCCGGGGCATCCCCAAGCTTAGACGCTTGAGTATTCCTTGGATATTAACTTGGGGGTGCCTTGGGCATCCCCAAGCTTAGGTTCTTGTCACTCGTTATTCTCCTCATATCGGTGTCTCGCCCAAAACTAGAAAACTTCAATCACACAAAACTTAACGGAACTTCGTGAGATGGGTTAGTATAATAAATGATGATCATTCACTTAGGTACTGTCAAGACAAGATTCATAATTGTTCCCACATGATACGTACTGTATTATATTATTCCCATAATTTATATCATTGAATATAAGCTATGGGAACACTAAAACAAGCAAACTATGCATGCAAAACAGACTCTGTCAACAAACAGAACAGTCTGTGAAGATCTGTAGTGTAAGCATACTTCCCTGTCTCTAAAAATTCTAAAAATTAGTACATTCCAGGAAATTTGTATATAAATTATGTATGAATAATTCAGATCAAAATAGCATTCGATTTAATTTACAAAAGTCATGGTCTAAGAGCAAATGTTTCTGTTTTTGCACAGAATCAAGTCAACTGTCATCCACACTATCCCAAAGGCTTTACTTGGCACTTTATTGGATAAAAGGCATAACATGATTATTACAGTAGCTTAATCTTGTGAACACCAAAAAACATAAAGTAAAAGTGTTGGGTTGTCTCCCAACAAGTGCTTTTCTTTAAAGCCTTTTAGCTAGGCATGATGATTTCAATGATGCTCACATAGGAATAATAATTATTACATGCAAAATAGCATCATGAATCTCATGACAAGCCCATTTAAGTCTAACCCACTTCCTATGCATAGGTATTTTGTGAACAAACAATTTATGCGAGATTATCAACTAGCATAGGAAGGTAAAGCAAGCATAACTTCAAAACTTTGAACACATAGAGAGGAAACTTGATATTATTGCAATTCCTATAAGCATATGTTCCTCCCTCATAATAATTTTCAGTAGCATCATGAAGGAATTCATCAATATAACTATCACATACAACATTCTTTTGATGATATACAAGCATAGAAAATTTATCACTCTCCACATAAGCAAACTTATGCTCATTCATAATAGTGGGAGCAAACTCAACGAAATAACTATCATGAGGTACTTGATTGACATAACCACTTTTAATATTAAAATCATGATAAAATGTTTCATGGTTACTATCACTCTTTATAGCATACATGTCATCGCAATAATGATCATACATAGGAGGCATGCTATCATCATAATAGTTTTGCTCATCAAAACTTGGGGGACTAAAAATATCATATTCGTCAAGGATAGTATCCCCAAGCTTGTTGCTTTGCATATCATTAGCATCATGAATATTCAGAGAATTCGTACTAACAATATTGCTATCATGCTCATCACTCAAAGACTTAGTGCCAAGCGTTTTAATAACTTCTTCTAACACTTGAGCACAATTTTCCTTTCCATCATTTTCACGAAAGACATTGAAAAGATGAAGCATATGAGGCAACCTCAATTCCATTTTTTTTGTAGTTTTCTTTTATAAAACCAAACTAGTGAAAAACATGAAACTAAAAGATTTAATTGCAAGATCAGAAGATATACCTTCAAGCACTCACCTCCCCAGCAACGGCGCCAGAAAAGAGCTTGATGTCTACTACACAACCTTCTTCTTGTAGACTCGTGTTAGGCCTCCAAGCGCAGAGTTTGTAGGACAATAGCAAGTTTCCCTCACGTGGATGACCTAAGGTTTATCAATCTGTGGGAGGCGTAGGATGAATATGGGCTCTCTCAAGCAACCCTGCAATCAAATAACAAAGAGTCTCTTGTGTCCCCAACACACCCAATACAATGGTAAATTGTATAGGTGGACTAGCTCGGAGAAGAGATGGTGGTACAAGTGTAATATGGATGGTAGATGTAGGTTTTTGTAATCTGAAAATATAATAACATAAAGGTAACAAATAGTAAACAGCGAGCAAAACATTGTATAAATGCTTGGAAACAAGGCCTAGGGTCCATACTTTCACTAGTGCAAGTTCTCCCAACAATACTAACATAGTTGAATCATATATAAATCCCTCACGTGTGACAAAGAGTTCACTCCGAAGTCAGAAAAAGCAGAGAACAAAAGAAGAAATTATTGTAGGGTACGAAACCACCTCAAAGTTATCTTCTCCGATCAATCTTATGAGCTATCCCTATAAGTGTCACGAACAGCCTTAGAGTTCCTTCTAAAATAACACCTTAAGATACGCATCAACCAAAACCCTAATGTCACCTAGATACTCCAATGTCACCACAAGTACCCATGGGCTTGATTATACGATATGCATCACACAATTTTAGATTTATCATATTCAATCCAACACAAATAACTTCAAAGAGTGCCCCAAAGCTTCTACCGGAGAGTCAAGACGACAACATGTGCCAACCCCTATGCATAGATTCCCAAGTTCACGGAACCCACAAGTTGACCACCAAAATATACATCAAGTGGATCAATATAACACCCATTGTCACCACGGATATCCCATCGCAAGACATACATCAAGTGTTGTCAAATCCTTAAAGACTCAATCCTATAAGAAAACTTCAAAGGGAAAACTCAATTCATCACAAGAAGATAGAGAGGGGCAAACTCCATATGATTCATCTATATTAATAAAGCTCGCGATACATCAAGATCGTGCCATCTCAAGAACATGAGAGAGAGAGAGATCAAACACATAGCTACTGGTGCATACCCTCAGCCCCGAGGGTAAACTACTCCCTCCTCGTCATGGAGACCGCCGCGATGATGAAGATGGCCTCTGGTGATGGTTTCCTCCTCCGGCAGGGTGCCGCAACGCGCTCCTGATTGGTTTTTCATGGCTCTAGAGGCTTGTGGCGGTGGAACTCCCGATCTAGATTTCTTTCTGGAGGTTTCTTGATTTATAGGAAGTTTTGGCGCGGTCTCACGTCAAGGCGGTGCCCGAGGAGCCCACAAGACAAGGGGGCGTGCCCCTGGCTTGTGGCCAGGTGGTGGACCGCCTCCGGTTGATTCTTTCGCCAATATTGTTTATATTTTCCAAAAATATACTCCCTAAATTCTGAGCTCATTCCGAGAACTTTTATTTCTGCAAAAAAACAACACTACGGTAGTTCTACTGAAAACAACGTCTGTCCAGGGTTAGTACTAATCAAATCATACCAAATTCATATAAAATTATTCTAGACATGGTATGAATACTTCATAAATTATAGATACGTTGGAAATGTATCAGCTGGCATGACGACGGGCCAACCGAGTAGCTAAGATGTTGTGCGTGGGTTGCTAGGCACAACACGCAGACTGACATGACCAGTTTACTTATCTTGCCCATGTGGGTCATGTCATGCTACACACAATTGGCGCATGCTAGTATGACATGTTTGCCTAGCTCCGGATGGTTTCTACAACGGCCCTCAAAAGCCTCATGTAAACCCTGAAAAATTTGGTTGGAGCCAGCCATGGCCCGTTTCACTTCCCTTCAGCTGGTTCCACTTGTCCTACACTCGCGCCTTTGCATCTCCTCTTGTATGTTAGCGATTATATTTACTCATTACCTCCCCGTGAGTGGAACACCGCCGCCTCATTTCTCATACGACCTCGACTTTCTCCTTCGCCTCTAACCCCTCATGTTTTCCTTTTTATATCCACCTCTCTTTCCCAGTTCCCATATCTTCTCTCCTAGATCCAGGTCACAGGTGATCATCGTGATGACTCGCACCCTCATGGGACACGAAATTGACTATGATGCCAAGGATGATATCTCAGACCAAGAGGTGATGACCGTAGGCTCTATGCGCCAGCCAGCCGCTATTGGGAAATGTAGTAGAAACAAAAAAATTGCCCTACGATCTACCAGGAACAATATGAAGATACCATAGCGGTTGCGATCAAATCGTTATCAACTATGAGTTGCTACGAAATAAAAAGAGTTGGTGTAGATAGTTAATCAAGTCCCTCGAACCGTAGATGAATGATCACGCAAACTACGCAAGAATGATCTCTCAAACTAAAAACTGAAAGCACAACCTCTCTACTTGGTTGCAACCATACTGTCTTCAAGATCTGACAACGCTTTGCAGTTCAGAGCTAACCATCACTGGAGAATTAGGGGGGGGGGATATTAGATCCACATTGGACTTCTAATTATGAGAATTATAGCATCTAAGTCTAGCTCTAATTGACCAACTAGGATCAACTAGAACTAGAACTAGAGGACTAGACGAGACTTTAAAAGTTATGTATTCAAAGGGGGTGGAAATCCTCTAGTATATATAGGTGGAGGGGAGAGAAGGGGCTGGCACCAAGGAGGTAAAGTACCTCCATGAGGCGCCGTCCAAGGGAAGGGGAACTATTCGCGACCCCCGCAAGTAATGGGGGCACCTCCACCTAGGCCCTTGTGTCCCAAGATGCCTCCACCTCTTAGCCTTTTAAGGCCCATCTATATTACATTAAATATCATATCCTCCTAACTATGTAGAACCCTTTTATTATCAAGCTGACATCATCAGAAACATTTTCCACCAATATATTATTTATCGGTAATAGTCAAAATTGCTCGATAGTCTTCAAACCCTTCGAGTAACCGTGGAATGCTTCGAGATCCTCATGGAACTATTTCGAATATTAATGAAACAATTTCACAAACATGTTCTCATTACTCCCGCACTACTAACACTAAGCATATCATGATTACCTTAACCTTGTGATCCTGCAAATTGGTAACTCATAGACTTGAACAAAACAACTTGATTAAATGACCGATAGAGGAACCGTGGAGATCCATATGGATCCCTGTGAATACACAAACGATATTCGAGTGAACCATTGGTTACCATGTGACATTCCCGTTGCTTCATGATACTTTACAAAACTCGAAAAGCATTGGTATCCTATTGAGTCATTCACATGCTCACTATACCGTTATTCTTGTTATCGGTTTTGTTCTTCTTTCTCATTGATGTGTTCCGGTATCCCCATTATATAGTCACATGTATGTGGCCAGAAGATGAAAGATGCCGTCACATCGAGAGGGCTGATGGGGAATGTTTAATGGAAAACAAAAGAAATTCCTATACACACGCAATATCTATCAATGGAGATGCACATCTACGACAGGGAGAGTGTGTCCACATACCCTTGTAGACCGTTAGCGGAATCACTAAGGGAATCAGGTTCTTTGACATCTGCCAAGGCAGATGGCAAAGGACTAGTCCACAGATGGCAAAGGTCTTTTCCATATGCGGTCAGATGGCAATAGTTTCAACGCTCCTAGCGCCGACAATGCGATTGTTTGCCATCTGCCAGGACATAGAGGATGACAAAGAATATTTGCCATCAGCTCGCTGATGACAAAGGACGTTGACAACAAGTTATGTCTATTAGCCCCGTTAGGTGGCTAACGACAAACTTTGTCGTCCGCCAGCTGACGGCAAAGTTTTCCATCTACCTAGCCCTAGCCATTTGGCATCTGCCCGTCCGAAGCCCTTTACCATCTGCCCGCCCAAGCCCTTTGTGATCTGCCTACCCCAAGCCCTTTGCCATCAGCCTCTCCCTAGCCTTTTCCATCTGCCAGCAAATGGCAAAGTGACCAAATGGGTCAGACATGGTGCTCCCAGGTTGCACAGGCTGCTGCCACGTGTCAGCTTTCCCGTGTGTTGGTAGATGGCAAAGGGCTTTGCCATCTTCTGGCAGATGGCAAAGAGCCTGTATTGCCCCTTTTTTGTGTGCTTTCTATTATTTCCGTACATTTTCACAACACACACACACACGCACATATATATATATATAGAAAGTCTATTCATCACCCAGGGTAAATAATAAGTTATTCTTCACCCTAGGTAATTTTATGGTCGTTTCATAAATAAATTATATTTTGAATGAAATAGTTACATTTATATTGATTCACTACGTAAAATTTGGCATAAGAAAAAAATATAGGTTATAAGACCGGAAAAACTGCATTTTGTGCATATTTTACACTATATTTTTACGTTTGTAATTTTACGTAACAAAAACTATTTTACGACCATTATATATTTTCTTACATTTTCTTTTTATGTATTAAATAAAATAAAATTTACGGAGCATAAAATTATAATGCATTTATATTAAAATAGAGGGGGGTGAAGAATAACTATTCCTCACCCAGGATGATGAATAGTCATATATATATATATAGTTTCAGACATCTTTAACTCATATATTTTCAACATGATCGTGAAATATTTAACAAGCTAGAGAACACATATGCTAGAAGAATACATACTTTCACATAGTTCATCCATATATACATACATAAGTTTCACAATGTTCTTCAATACAAATTAAAAAAAACTAAACACTACCAGGCCATCAATGCTAGCTTCCATGAAATGAATCAAATCTGCAAAAATGGAGTAATTAAGAAAGATAGAAGAAGAAGAAGAAGAAGACTAGAAGAAGAATAAGAAGAAGACTAGAAGAATAAGAATAAGAATAAGAATAAGAATAAGAATAAGAATAAGAAGAATAAGAAGGAGTAGAAGATGGAGAAAAATAAAGAAGAGAAAAAGGAAGAATAAGAATATATTTCCTTCTTCTTCTCTCTTATCTCTTTTTATCCTTTTCCTTCTCATTCTTCTTCTATTATTCTTTGTTCTTATGTTCTTTATTTTTTCCTCTTCTTGTTTTTCTTCTTCTTATTCCTTATTTTGTGTCATTTTAGAGCTAACTTAGATAATTATGTCATTTTTAGCTAATTAAGCTTATTATGTTATTTTGGAGGAAAATAGGGTAAGTATAGGTCGTTATTAAGCTAACTTAGGTAATTATGCCATTTTTGAGCTAACTAAGCTTATTATGTCAATTTGGAGAAAAACAAGCTAAGTGTATGATATTTACGAGCTAACCAATGTTATTATGCTATTTTTGACCTAACTAAGATACATAAACAAAGTAAATAAGCTAAGTATGTCATTTTGGAGGATAATTAGCTAAGTATGTCTTTCTTTGGGAAAATGAGCCAAGTAAGTGGCATTCTTTGGGAAGAACACTAGAGAGAACTTGCCATCCTCGTCATCACGGAGGTGAAGCATCGGGGTTGCTCGAGCCGGTTTTACCTTGAGAAGGACGCCCTCGAGAAGGATTGTGCGATGCGGCTCTAGGCTGCACCAAAGATCATTTGCAATGTCTCATTAGCATGATGACTCTCAAATATTAAGACTAGTAACTAATGACTGCTCAAATGAAACTCACCGTTCTCGCCGCGATAATGCCTGGCATCAGCGGAGGGGTCTGACCGGTCTTCTCACCCTCACTATCAGTAGACTCAGGACCGCCGCCATTAGCATGGCCACCCGGCCCCTCGGGAAGATCTGGCCAGGTATCCCATTCAGACGTCCCCTGGGACGTAGCCCTTGTATCTGGAGTCTCGTGGGTTGTAGCCTCTGGGACCGGAGTCGTCTGGGATGTAGACCCTGGGACCTATGCCTTTAGAATTCCAGTAGTGGAGTATATTATCTTGGACATTCAACTTATAGTTCTATTTTCTTTGATGATTACACTTTGCCAGCCGTATACGACAATTTATACTTGTTAAACCAACTTCCCGACGTGATGCACAAGGAGAGGATCGGCTCTGCCGCGTGCAGCTAGGATATCTAGAGTAGTTTAGATTCTATTGTTTAAACTACCTTCTCCTAGTACTTATCTCTTTGTAATCTTCCTCTCCAAGTTTTATGCATACCATTGTTGGCCCCTGCCTATATAACACGGACCCGTCGCCTCTAATGAGGTAAGACGTTAAGCTCAATCTTACATGGTATCAGAGCCTCCTTCCTCCATCACATCTAGCCTTCCTCTCGCCACCTCCGCCGCTCCACCATGTCGTCTTCCTTCGCCGCACCTATGTATGTCATCAATGGGAAAGTCATGGAGAAGGTCACCATGAAAAACTATGTCATGTGGCGTGCGCAAATCATGCCACGGCTCATCGGCGCGGGGGTCTTCAGCTATGCTGAAGGATCCACACCGGAGCCACCGAAGAGCACAATCACCAAAGACAAAGATGGAAAAGAGGTTTCTATCCCGAACCCTCTACATCAAGCCTGGGTCAGGGAGGATCAACGGGTACTAGCACATCTCTTGAACAACCTATCTCGAGATGTGCTTGTTCAGGTCACCTCCATCCGTAAGGCCAACGAGCTCTGGACTGCACTTGCCAACATGTTCTCATCGCAGTCCGGATTGCAGGTGAACAACATCCACATTTCTCTCTCCAACGCGCAAAAGGGGACCCAATGTGTGGGTACGTACTTCGCCCAGATGTGCTCGCTTGCTGACGAGCCGGCAGCCACCGGCAAGCCCCTGTATGACGATGAAGTCATCTCCTACATCCTCGTAGGGCTGGATATCGAGTACCGGCCCCTCGCGTCGGCCCTTGACGCCCTCACCGAACGAGTCACCCTCGATTATCTCTTTGCTCAGATGAGCAATTTTGACCAGAGGGGTGGTGTTGTTCCACAAAGCCGTCGTCTTCAAATCATCTGCAAACTTCGCCTCTCATGGCGGCCGAGGAGGGTCTCGCTACCGTGGCCCGCCACGGAACAAGGGCAAGCCTGTGGGGAATGCCAACAACACCAACTCCCAGCACTTCGGGGGCAACGGCCACCCCCCTACAACAACAAGGGTCACCGCAGCTCCTCCAAAACCTCTCGTCCCGATGCCATCAGATGCCAAATCTATGGGAAACCCGGCCACTCTGCTAAGGATTGTTGGTACTGGTTTGATGAGCATGAAGGTGACTCCTCACAGGATGAAAAAGTTGTTGGAGCTGATGAAGGATCGTATGGCGTCGACACCAACTGGTATGTCGACAATGGTGCAACCAACCACATCACGGGTGAACTTGAGAAAGTCACTGTGAGAGAAAAGTATCGTGGCGAAGACCAGATCCACACTGCCAATGGAATAGGTATGAGGATCCAACACATTGGTCATTCAGTTATTAAAACCCCACGTCGAAAAATCCATCTTTGGAAAACTTTGCAAGTCCTTAGTGCTTCCATTAATCTCCTTTCTGTTCATCGAATTGCCCTTGAAAATCATGTATTCCTCAAGTTTCACCCCTTCTTCTTTTTGATTAAGGATAAGGCAATGAAGAGGGTTCCATACCGAGGTAGATGTGTTCGAGGGCTCTATCCATTGCTTCCACAGCTTAGAAGATCCAATAAGCGAGCATATGGTGTCACCAAGCTTACTTCAACTCGATGGCACTATCGTCTAGTGCATGCATATTTTTCTTTAGTTGACCTAGTGCTTAGGAAAAATAAGCTCCCATTTGTGGTTGAGTGTCATGTTGAAACTATTTGTGATTCATGTCAGTGTGCTAAGAGTCATCAGTTACGTATCCAGTTTCAAGCCTTTACAACTCATTTTTTCTAATGTCTCGGGTCCGGCCCCTAGCTTTGTTGGCACATACCTACTATGTGAGTTTCATAGATGAACTTAGCAAATATACTTGGATCTATCTTCTCAAGAAAAGATCTGATGTGTTCCAAGTTTTCCAAAATTTTCAAGCACTCGTTGAACGAAAATTTGACACAAAAATCATTGCTCTCCAATCTGACTAGGGGGGGGGCTGAATATGAAAAATTAAACTTATTCTTCCAAAAACTTGGCATCTCCCATCATGTGTCTTGTCCCCATCCACATGAGCAAAATGGCTCAACTGAGCGCACACACAGACACATTATTGAGGTCGGCCTTGCTCTTTTGGCTGGTGCCTCCATGCCCCTCAAATTTTGGGATGAGGCTTTCGTTACTACTGTTCATATCATCAACATGTTTCCTAGCCGTGTCATCCACAATGAAACTCCCATGGAACGCCTCCTACACATCAAACCAGACTACAACTCCCTACGTGTGTTTTGGTGCGCTTGTTGGTCGAATCTTAGGCCTTACAACAAACGCAAGCTTATGTTTTGATCAAAGCAATGCATGTTCCTTGGTTATAGTGTAAAACATAAGAGTGTCAAATGCCTAGATGTGTCCACCAGTCGAGTCTACATCTCTCGTGATGTGGTCTTTGATGAAACAAAATTTCCATTCACTGATTTACACCCCAATGTCGCTGCCCTTCATCGGCAAGACATCCTTCTCTTAACCCCTCATCTTACAAGTTTTGATCAAGGGGGAAATACCTTGAATGATCAATTGTTGACTAACCCTCATAACTATGCATTTGAGTCTTGTGATGATACAGAAAATTCTGAAGAAAACAGGGAAAACGGGCGACATTTTATGTGTCCCCAAGAGGGGAACCAATCCCCCTCGGGATCAGTGGCACCGCAGCCAAGGAGATCCTCCCAGGGATCTGCGCCCACGGACGTGCAGGGCCTGTCAGTGACTTCACCTGGGCGTGGCCTGCTCCAATCAGTGCCTGACACCAGTCATTAAATGACACGGCCACCGCCACCTGCGCGTGCCCATCTCTCGGGTGATCTGCGCGTCTACATGTGCCACCTGCGACACCAGCCAGGCGCTGAATCCGATGCTGATCTGCATGGGGACGCCTCATCATCGGTGCATGATGGGCTGGGATCTCCTGCGCAGATTGTGTTAGATGGTGGCCAGCACACCGTCGTAGAAGATCTGGCCGACACGGCACGCGTTGAATCCCTCTCGGTATTGTTGTCCCCTGCACCCGAGGATTCACCTGGATCCTCTACGTCGATCATTCCTACTATCGTGGTTTTGTCACGGCAGATGTCCTCGTGAAAGGACTTAGTATTGGAGCTATCACACTTTGGTGGCGACTCAAAGGGGTTGAACGGGAGTGAGATAGCGATTTACCCAGGTTCGGCCCCTCATGAGGAGGTAAAGGCCTACGTCCTTCTTTGAGTTGTATTGATGGAGTTTCGATTACAAGGAGGGCGTAACTCGGCAGACCTAGCACTCGATGATTTCTAACCTGCCCTCTTCTTCCCTGGGACTCGCCTTTATATACAGGACGAGTCCCTAGGGCTTACAAGGGTAGTTTCCTTTCTACAAACCGTGACTTTTACGATCTCTAAATCGGCATCTTCCAAAGCTTGGAGACCTTCCGAAAGTTGTAAACCGCCATACAACCTTCGGTCTTGCCAGGCCAAGGCCCGAACCACGCTTAGATGAATCGCCTGATTTGGTGACCCGGCCCAACTAGGGCGGGTTATTAATAGGTAATATCCCCAACATTAGGCCCCGGATTGACTTGAATTTTCTTCACGCCAATATTCTTGCTCAGTTAAGGGAGATTCATTTTTCATCCTTCTCCATACGCCATGAACTTAACCCGCCATCTGTTGCGGAAAAACTTAAATCGCCAAACCATTTCTCGTTGGTATCTTCTTATCCCTTGAATTCCAGAAAAGATAATGATGTAATCCCAACGGATCCTTTGGTATCGCTATCCCAAAATTTTCGGAGCGCCATCATGGCGAATCTTTATCCTTTGGTGGTTCCCGCTCACGGCGCCTCGATTCCAGCGCCTGCCCTGTTAAATACGTGGGGGGGACAGGTCTGGCGCATTCCACCCACCAGTCTTGTCACCCTTCTCCCCATTATCACAGAAAAAACCCTTATTGCCTCCCGAGAGCTCCGCCACCCACCGCAGTTCTTGCCGTCGCCCGAAAGCTTTCGTGCCGCCCAAGGATCTGGTCGCCGTCAAGCACTTCACCGCAGCCCAGCTGCTTGCCGTCATCGACCGTCTCATCGTCGTCGGCCACCTTGTTGCTGTCAAGCACTTCGTCGCCGCCGAAGGTTCCCCGCGCCCGTCCGAGGTTTTCGCGCCCCTCCAGAAGCCTTCGTCGTCGTCGACCATCTCCGGCCGAACCCACCACGTTAGGTCTCCGTTCACTCATGAGCAGATCCCCATTCTTCTTCGAAGTTCATCACTGCCATGTTCTTGATGCTTTCTCGAATAGTTGTTACTTGTCCTTGATTAGTTGATATCGATGACGACAAGAAAACCAATGTTTCTAATACCTTTATTCGTCCACCCTCGATTTGCACACTTAGAGTAGTATTTCACCAGAACAACAATATCATCCCATCTTGGTTGTTGCCGTATCCGGTCGTTTTCCGTATTTATTTTCATCTGTCCAGTAGATCCATAATCTACCGCTCGTTATGTGAAAACTGTTTGTAGTCTTCATACTTCACCATTTTTGGATAAATACCTCTGACGCCTTGAGACACAACTTTTTTAAGTAGCCAAACTTCGTAAATCGCCATAGCAACCTGACTCGGGCCTTCATTTGGCGGGTCAAGATTTTTCCTCAGCCCGCGGACAAATTATTTGGTGAGTCAAATGAAATTGTTTCACCTCTTACAGTAGATTTTTTGGCGTGCCAACTCACCCGTACTTAATTTCTTTGTAGTATGGGCGCCGTCTTCAAAAGTGACTGGCTCCCTACCAAGGTCAATGATGCCATACTAGAGGATTATGTGAAAACGGGAAATTTGGACCCTCAGGATGTTATCGGTTGGCGTACCGGGTTCGAAGAGGAAATCCCCAATCCCAAAGAAGGGGAGATAGTTGTTTTCGTTGAACACCTTGAGCGGGGTTTTAAGCCGCCTAGATCGAAGTTCATTAGAGACTCCATGGCTTTCATGAATGTCCGCCTCCAGGATCTAGGGCCCAATTCGATAAGCAACCTATGCCAGTTCTAGGTGTTTTGTGAGGCTTACCTGCGGATGGAACCCTCAGTTCCCTTATTCTGGTATTTCTTCCACTTAAATCGCCAAACGTAATTTCACAACGGCCCCAGCCTGGAGCTCGGCGGTGTAAATGTTTAGCGCCGCAGGGATAGCCCATTTCCGTCACTCGGCATGCCAAACCACCCCAAAGGCTGGGGCGAGTCTTGGTTCTATTGTCAAGAGACCTCGCCTGTAGGTGAAAACAAGCTTCTGGGTTATAGGGAAGATCGCCTTCCAACGAATTTCAAGCTCCCGGACAAGATCACCGAAGAGGAGGAATCAGATTTTATCCTATTATTGTACGAGTTAAGATCTTTGACAAACAACGGCCTTACTGGAGTTGACTTGATCCGCTGCTGGGTCGAATGGCGCATCCTCCCTTGAAGTCATCGGGACGGGTTAATGTGCGAATTTGACGGCACCCTAGATCATCCTCAATGTTACTTCCGCACGGCTTTAACGGAAAATGATATTGTCACCATCCTCAAGAAGCTGACCGGCGAACCTGCGGGAAAATGCGACCAAATAGGCCTTAAACCCTTCTGCAAGATTAACCCGACACCCAAGGTAAGCAACTTTAACCCGCCTTTTGTCTTTACTCCTTATGTTTCATTCGACTCATGGCCTTTTATAACATATGCCATTTCAGAAAGGTGATAAATTTTGGTCCAAGAAGCCCAAAAAGCCAGCCATGAAACAAGCTAGGCCACCTCCAAAGAAGAAAACCAAGGGCAAGGGCAAAGATGCCGTGACCGAACCATCCGAGGCCGATGAATCTCAAGTCGGCGACGCACCTTCGGAGGTAAAGACCTATCTTCTCTTAACTCGCCATCCATTACTGTTAACTTTGTATTTATATCTCTACATCTCTTGGATAGAATGAAGACAACGAAAGCCAGGAGTATTCCGTAGAGGTAATTTCTGTTTCCTCCGATTCATCTCCTTCTCCACCTAAGCCGGCCAGGCGAATTTGTGGGAAAGTTCCCCTCTCACATCCAAATGCTTGTTTGGACCCAAATTTTCTTCTGAAGAAAGCACAATACACTTCAAATCGGAAGACCCAAAGTCATTCCGGTGATCTGGTGTCCGGCTTACCAACAAAGAACAAGAAAAGGCCAAATGAGGTATCCTTGAACAACACTTCTTCATGTTCCTTTGGATCGCATTTGTAACCCGCTTATATATTCGACGTACAACTCTTGCAGGATTCTCCTCCTACATCTGGCGCCTCAGTAATGTCGACACTTCCGCCAATGATCCGTGTCCCTGGGTAAGTCCTTTGATAATTTTACTTTGAATCTGATGGTGATAAATTTTCAGTCTTTAAACGCGCCTCTTTCCTCTTTCAGGGCACAGGCGAAGACAAGGAAAACCAACGGGTCAACTCCTATCATAATCTCGGAGCCAATCAAAGAGCCGGCGCCGATCCAACATAACCCGGCCCAAGACAAACCCGAGGATCAAGTGGATCTCCCTAGCTCTCCCAAGGAAACAATGGATGCCCCCAAGCCGCCAAGTCCATTGACAACAGCAGAAGACCCGGACGCTGTAATTATCACTGGTACCAGCTTCTCTAAACCGGCCACAGCGGTTTGTCCCTTTATCAAAGCATGTGCAATCGTCATCTCAAACTTTTCCTGAGTCTGGACTCTCCAAGGCTAAGCTCTCTGAATATGAACATTTGGAATTGAAAGAGCTTTGCTCTGGTTTTGCAAGTCGCCTTGGAGGCGAGTTATGAGATGGAGAAAAGCCTGCTTCGGATGCTGAAAAATAAACATGAGGTAAGTTTAGTTGTATACTATATTATCCCCATTAACCCCAAGGGCTGGGTAATCGGTAAAAAGATGATCCGGGTCTTTGATGACTGTTAAAAAACTTTCGACCAGTAACCCCCAAGGGCCGGGTCATCAGTAAAAAGATGAGCCGGGTCTTTGATGACTATTAAAAAACTTTCGACCAGTAACCCCCAAGGGCCGGGTCATCAGTAAAAAGATGAGCCGGGTCTTTGATTACTGTTAAAAAACTTTCGACTAGTAACCCCCAAGGGCCGGGTCATCAGTAAAAAGATGAGCCGGGTCTTTGATGACTGTTAAAAACCTTTCGACCAGTAACCCCCAAGGGCCGGGTCATCAGTAAAAAGATGAGCCAGGTCTTGGATGACTGTTAAAAAACTTTCGACCAGTAACCCCCAAGGGCCGGGTCATCAGTAAAAAGATGAGCCGGGTCTTGATGCAATATAATTTTGTCTGAAAAAAAATATACATTAGCCCCCAAGTGTGAGGGATGTTGCTTGCAATAGTTCTGAGACTTGCCCCTTAACCATATGTTTCAACAGGAATCTCTTATCCAGACAGAATCAACACTTGGCGACTTGAAGAAGAGCTTATCAGATCAGCAGGATGCCCGGGCCAAATCAGAGGAGAAGTATCAACTGGTCTTAGCTGAGATGGAAAAACTAAAAGCCAATTTAAAAAGGGCTCAAGCTGACCAAGATGCTTCAACAAATCGAGCAGAAAAAGGCTGAAGCCAAGCTGGTTACTGTGCAGCAAGAGCTGTCCGGCTTAAAACGTCATATCTCAAACATGGCGCAAGCCGTCTTTGGTAAAATACTAACTCTTGACCTTTTTAAACAAATAACTCTTATCTGAATCGCTGATTATCATTACCCCTTGTACAGGTCCGAGAGCCGCCAACCTTCAGGGTGATTGCGTTCTGACGTTGAAGGCGATTTACACGCTGACAGAGCAGCTATATACCGGCAGTGTGCTGAGTGTGAAAGCAGTGATGGGCGCCAAGGAGCCTATAACATCCATAAAGAAGATGCTTGGCTGCCTATCCACGCTTCCTCCCCAGATTGGCGAGTTAACTCGGTCAGCCGCCCGGAAGGGGGTACTGACTACACTGAGCCAATGCTTAACATATTCTCCAGAGATCAACCCAGAAGAAGTAGCGGCGGGCTTTCCTCAACTCAAGAATGACGGGTCAGAATTCGCCGAAGAGGACTACCAGCGTGTTGTCAAGGACTCCCGTCTGGCGGCGACTCAACTTGCTGCAAGTCTGGACTTATCAAAGTACCAGGCCGCCTATGATAGTAAGAACAAGAAGGTCAACCCGCCCAACTTTTGTGACGACCAGCTTAACTCCACGGCGACCCAAGAATCCTTTTGATTTGGACGCAAATCTTTCATCAATCCTGACCGATGAAGATGACTTTGCCGCTCTGGCCAAGTGTAATTGGGTACTGGGCGACTTACGGATTGAGGTTGGCCAAAGCTCGCAGCAGGCTGATCCAAGGGCGTCAGCAGAATAAAACTTCATTGATTTGGCCATAAGAGCCATGTAATAGGTCTCCTTTAGGAATCGGTACTGCTTTTGTGATACCTCCAAAAAGAATCCTTATGTCGCCCTTAAGGCGATTTGAAATACTTAATCCGCCGTTTGAAGCTTCCTTATGATGCTTAACCCGCCATGGATAAAGTGATTTTGATCATTAACCTGTTCTAAGCTTTTGAAAAACATATGTGAAATCATCTTAACGAATAATAAGTGATAACAAATAGCAGTTGTCCCCAAAATATTTTGAGATAAATCAGAAAAAAGTCTGAAAAACCTTGTGGCTGTGCCAGGAAGGTAGAAAATAGCAATTTCGTCGGCTCATAAGGTCGCGACAGGATAGGGCGAGTCAAAAAGCTCAAGCGCCACCCAAGATAATGATTTCGTCGGCTCATAAGGTCGTGACTGGATAGGGTGAGTCAAAAAGCTCAAGCGCTACCCAGGATATTGATTATGTCGGCTCATAAGGTCTCTACAGGATAGGGCGAGTCAGAAAGCTCAAGCGCCACCCAAGATAGTAATTTTGTCGGCTCATAAGGTCGTGACAGGATAGGGGCGAGTCAGAAAGCTCAAGCTCCACCCAAGATAATGATTTCGTCGGCTCATAAGGTCGCGACAGGATAGGGCGAGTCAGAAAGCTCAAGCGCCACCCAAGATAGTAATTTTGTCGGCTCATAAGGTCGCGACAGGATAGGGCGAGTCAGAAAGCTCAAGCGTCACCCAAGATAGTAATTTTGTCGGCTCATAAGGTCGCGATAGGATAACAAAATTGATCTCAATGAGAGGAAGCCCCCAAGTAGGGAGGCATTTTAACTTTATTGCTTTATAATAAGAACCGAAAGACTTACAAAAGGCAGAGCTTAAAAGCTCAAGTGTAATAAGGCCGCAAGTGGGCAATATTCCAGGGGCGAGTTGACTCAGCCTCCGTGGTTGGCCGGCCAGGCTGGAGATCCACCACAAAGTAAGAGCCGTTGCGAAGATTTTTGCTGACGACGAACGGTCCTTCCCATGGCGGTGACAACTTATGCATGCCAGCACGATCCTGTATCAACCGAAGCACTAAGTCGCCTTCCTGAAAGGTTCGGCTCTTAACCCGGCGGTTGTGATAACGCCGTAGATCCTGCTGATAGATGGCCGAACGAGTCGCAGCCAAGTCACGTGCCTCGTCTAAGGCGTCCAAGGAGTCTTGAAGTGCCAGTTCGTTGTCCTGCTCCACATAAGTGGTGACTCTAGGCGAGTCATGCCTTATGTGAGTGGAAAGAACAACTTCCGCTCCATAGACCAGAAAGAAAGGGGTAATACCCGTGGACCGGTTCGGGGTGGTCCGGATGCACCATAGTACTGAAGGCAACTCTTTGACCCAACATCTCGGGATTTTTTCCAAGGGAACCATGAGTGGGGGCTTGATTCCCCGTAAAACCTCCTGATTCGCCCGTTCCGCCTGCCCATTAGATTGCGGTTGTGAGCGACCGCAGAAACATCAAGCCAGATATGCTCTCGACGGCAAAACTCCTTCATCGCCCCTTGGGACAGGTTAGTGCCATTATCAGTAATGATACTGTGTGGATATCCAAACCAGAAAATCAGCTTCTTCAAGAACTTGACCGCTGTCTCCGCATCGCGAGTTCCAATAGGTTCTGCCTCAACCCACTTGGTGAACTTATCAACCGCCACCAGCAAATGGGTTTTCTTGTTGGATGGCATTTTAAAGGGGCCAACCATGTCTAACCCCCAGACCACGAAAGGCCAAGTGATGGGAATCATTCTTAGTTCCTGAGCCGGCACATGAGCCTGTCGTCCATAACGCTGGCATCCCTCGCATCGACGAACTATCTGTTCTGCATCTGCATGAGCCGTCAACCAAAAGAAACCATGATGGAATGCCTTTGAAACCAAAGAACGTGACCCGGCGTGATGCCCACAATCTCCGGAATGAATTTCATTTAGGATTATGCACCCTTATTCGGAGGAAACGCATCGTTGAAAAACTCCAGAGGCACTCCGCTTATATAATTCGCCACTAATGATCACCATGGATTTGCTCCGTCGAACAATTTGGCGGGCCAAAACTTTGTATGTTGGTAACTCGCCACGAGCGAGATAGGCCAGATAAGGAAGAACCCAATCCGGTGTGACGTGGAGAGCCGCCACGAGTTGAGACTCAGGATCTGGTATTGCCAACTCCTCCTCCGACGGCAAACACATGGAGGGATTATGCAAAATATCCAGAAAAACATTGGAGGGAACCGGCTTTCGCTGAGAACCAAGACGTGAACGGGCGTCAGCTGCCTTGTTGAGAAGCCGGTCAATGTGATCAACCTGATAGCCATCGAAATGACCCGCCACATCAGATACAACTCTTCTGTAAGCCGCCATCACAGGGTCTCGAGAATCCCAAGTGCCTGAAACTTGCTACGCCACCAGATCAGAGTCGCCAAAACATCTGACTCGCGTAAGGTTCATCTCCTTGGCGAGTCACAAGCCGTGAAGCAAGGCTTCATATTCCACGGCATTATTAGTGCACGGAAACATGAGTCGGAGGACATAGCAGAATTTATCGCCTTGAGGGGATACCAGTACCACACCAGCCCCTGAGCCTTCCAGCTGTCTGGATCCATCAAAGTAAATGGTCCAGTATGTAAGATCAGGCCTGTCCTCCGGGGCCTGCAACTCCGTCCAGTCATTGACGAAATTAACTAAGGCTTGAGATTTGATGGCTGTGCGAGGGGTGTATCGTACGTGATGCGGCCCAAGTTCAATCGCCCACTTGGCAATCCGCCCTGTTGCCTCCCGATTCTGAATGATGTCCCCGAGGGGGGCGGAACTAACCACCGTGATGGGATGCTCTTGGAAATAATGCTTAAGTTTGCGAATCGCCATAAACACTCCATACACTAACTTCTGCCAATGTGGGTACCGTTGCTTGGAAAGGGTTAGTACTTCCCTGATAAAATACACCGGGCGCTGCACTGGGTACTCCTTCCCTGCCTCCTTTCTTTCAACGACCACCGCCACACTCACCGCTTTGGAGTTTGCCACAATATACAGAAGCATGGGTTCTTTCTCAGTCGGGGCGGCCAAGACCGGCGGGTTGACTAGTTGTCATTTCAAGGCTTCGAAAGCTTCATCTGCTTCATCTGTCCAAACAAAATGGTCAGATTTCTTTAGTAGTTGATAAAGAGGAATCCCCTTTTCTCCCAGGCGGCTTACGAAGCGACTTAAAGCCGCAATGCGACCCGCCATTCGTTAAACTTGGTTAACATTTGCTGGTTTTCCAAGGGACGTAACTGCTTCGATCTTGTCCGGGTTAGCTTCAATGCCACGCTCAGACACCAGGAAGCCCAACAATTTCCCTGCAGGAACACCAAAAACACACTTGGTGGGATCCAGCTTCATCTGATATACCCACAGATTATCGAAAGTTTCCTTGAGATCCTCCAGTAGCGTCTTCCCCTGGCGGGTTTTGATCACAATGTCGTCAACGTAGGCGTGGATGTTGCGCCCGATTTGGCTGCGGAGGCAATTCTGGATGCAGCGCTGATAAGTCGCCACTGCACTCTTGAGCCCAAACGACATGGACACATAGCAAAAAAGCCCCAAAGGGGGTTATAAAAGCTGTTTTCTCTTGATCCTCCATAGCCATCTTGATCTGGTGATATCCAGAGTAGGCGTCCAAAAAGCACAAACGTTCGCATCCCGCCACCGAGTCAATAATCTGGTCGATGCGGGGAAGAGCGAAAGGGTCTTTCAGACAAGCTCTGTTGAGGTCCGTGTAATCAATGCACATACGGAAGGTACCATTCTTTTTGAGTACCAAGACCGGGTTAGCCAACCATTTGGGGTGGAAAACTTCCACGATGAACCCTGCGCCTAAGAGACGGGCAACCTCTTCCCCGATTGCCTTGCGCCGCTCCTCATTAAACCTGCGAAGATACTACTGGACAGGTTTTGCCTTTGGGTCAACATTAAGATGGTGCTCAGCGAATTCTCTCGACACACCAGGCATGTCAGACTGTTTCCATGCGAAGATGTCCCGATTGTCACGGATGAATTCGATGAGCGCGCTTTCCTATTTGGGATCCAGACCCGTCCCAATGGTGAACTCCTTGGATGAGTTGCCAGGAACGAAATCAACCGTCTTGGTGTCATCCGTTGGTTTGAACTTGAGGGGCGACTCAGCATCTGTCGTTGGCTTCTTTAAGGGTGACATGTCAGCCGGGTCAACATTGGCCCGATGATGTTTGAGCTCCTCTGCAGCGCAGGCAACTTCCGCATAAGCCGCGTCCGCTTCTTCACATTCCTTTGCAATCCTTCTATCACCATCAACCGTAATGGGTCCCTTAGGACCAGGCATCTTGAGCTTAAGGTAAACATAGCATGGGCGAGCCATGAACCGGGCATAAGCCGGCCGCCCAAATAGCGCATGGTAGGGGCTTTTCAATTTGACCACCTCAAACATCAGCGACTCACTCCTGTAGTTATGTGCCGTTCCAGATGCAACTGTGAGTCTGACTCGGCCTATGGGGTATGCCGACTTACCTGGGACGATTCCGTGGAAACCCGTGGTTGAAGGCATCAAATCCTTTTCCAATAGGTTCATCCTTTGGAAAGTGTCAAAGTACAAGATGTTAATGCTGCTGCCGCCATCCATTAGTACTTTTGACAAGGTGTACCCCCCAACTTGGGGAGCTACGACCAACGCTAAGTCGCCAGGATTGTCGACTCTTGGCGGGTGATCCCCCCTACTCCATGATATGGTCCGCTCAGACCAGTGGAGGTACCTGGGGAGTGCCGGCTCAGACACACTGTACGCCCGGTGACTCACCTTCTTATCACGTCTGCAAGCATTGGTGGTGAAAACGTGGTACTGCCCATTGCTTAACTGTTTGGGGTTGTTGCGAAAGACCCCATTGTCATCCTGACCCTGCGAAGCCCCCCGTGGGGGCGGCTGCTGAAAGATCCAGGCGGGTTATATCGCCGCTGGTGATGCACCGGATACTGGCCGCTGCTCGGCTGCGGGCCTCCCTGAGCCCCCGGTTCCGGAAAACCGCCAAAGGGGTTCTGACGTTGGTTGGGTGCAGCAAACTGCTCCTGCCATTGGTCCGGTTCATCATTTTGGCTTTTCTTGATTGCCTCCACACGAAACTCCCGCATCACGAAACAGTTCTCCCAAGAGTGAGTCGCCGGGTCGTCTACCATGGCATGGTGCGGGCAAGGGCCCTTGAGTAACTCTTCATAGTTGTGCGGCTTCTTACCGTTGTATCCCCCGTTTTTCTTCTGGTGCTGGTTGCCATTGTTGGTGTTGGTATTGGCAACTAAATCTAAAGATTCTTCTTGCTGCCTTCTCTTGCCATTGGCTCCCTGATCGCGGCGGTTACGTCCCTGGAACCGGGTATGATTTTTGGATGACTCGCCCTTCTTTGGCGAATTAGCTTTACCGTCCTTACCGGGATCTTTGGTGTCGTCCGCTTCAGCGTATCTAGTGAGGGTATCCATTAGCTCCCCCATGTCTTGGACCTTTCGCTTAAGTCGCCCCAGCTTCTGCACCAGGGGTTCGTAATGGCAATTCTGCTCGAGGATCAACACAGCCTGAGCCGCCGTAATACCGTCTGATGAATGGATAATTTCCGCGACCCGCCGTGACCAATGGTGGGCTGACTCATCAGGACGCTGAACGAAGTGTTGCAGATCGACAATCGTCATTGGACGTTTGCAGGTTCCCCGGAAGTTTTTGATGAAGCGCTCCTTCAATTCAGCCCAGGTCTGGATGGAGTTGGGGGGTAAGTTTTTTAACCATGTACATGCTGACCCCTCGAGCATCATTGTGAAGTATCTGGCGCAAACTGCTTCGTTTACGTCGAGCATGTCCATGGCGATTTCATAACTCTCGACCCATGATGCTGGCTCAAGGTCCGGGGTGTAGTTAGGCACCTTTCTTGGTCCCTTAAAGTCCTTGGGCATTCGTTCGTTGCAAAGGGCGGTGGCCAAGCATGGCACCCCCACTCGTCCACCGCTCCCGGCGAGAGGGGCTCGGGCGACTTGGATGTTCGGGAGATCCCGGCCCGGCGGGTTTTGATGATCAGGCGGGTTGTCCTGGGGGATGAGTCACGGTCTGCTGTTTACAACGGGCTGGTCCTCTGTCCGACTCCTGGTGTGACCCGCCTGGGGAGTGGAATGCAGCCTATCTAGAGTATGTGAGAACTGGGCATTTTGAACTACCGCCATCTTCAACATCTCAATGGCGTTCCTTGCTTCTATCTCGGCAGGAGTATTGCTGTGAATCGGAAGAGATTCCAAATGGCGAGTTGCAGCAAGGACGTTATCCACTGGTTGGAAAAGTGACCTAGAGGTGTCCGGAATTGGGGAATGCGATCCTCAATTGGCTGAGCCGGCGGGTTAGGTGGCTCGCCCGGTCCTCCCCCTGGGGCGGCTCCGCACCCGGGAGTTCGCGGAGTATCGAACAGGCGGGTCGGGTTGAGATCAGGGGGCAGGCGACCCTGGTGCCTCCGCTGATGGATGGCGTCGGATGCGCGCTGGTGTCTTTCGAGCCGTGAGTTGTCAGTATTTAAGCGAGTTCTTTCGGCGGTAATTTGAGCTTGCCGGGTCTCAATCCTGGCGGACTCCACCTCGGCATCCCGATGAGCCTTTGCCACCGCTTCTCTGAGTTTCGCCAATTCCGTGTTTATTGCCTCCTGGTTTTCCGGTGTGAGGGGAGTCGCCATAAGCCTTGTAATTTCCGCTGCTAAATCTACCAAGACGGCGGCCGGGCTTCTAGATGTCTCGCCAGTTCCGTCGCCTCCTGTCGGGTTTTGCGAGGGCTGAGTCACCCCAGCCATATAAATGGCGATCTGGCGGCGGGTTCGGTCAAGAACTTCGGGGTCCATAGCCAGCGACAAGCCCCCAAGACAATCCCCATGTAGAGACTGGATTGAGTCTGAATCGCCCATGGATGATTCGTCATCAGTGTTGACTGGTGTAGTTTCCTGGGACGCTGAGTGCTCTGGTTCCTCTGATCCCTGCATGAACCCAACAAAGACCGGGCGAGTTAGATTTGGCGTCACTACAGGGCAGACATACCTGGCCGGCTCGACGATGTCGGTGGAGATGTCCGGCTCAGGCACGGATGATCCGATCATGCCGATGAAGACGTTGATCTTGCCGAAGGGGACCCTGTAACCAGATTCGATCGAATCCGGCTCGGGTCCCCATTGCAGGTTGTCGATGTAGTACTTCCCACGGCGGCTCCGGGTCATGAGCCCCGTCGCGTAGCTCCCAAGCCCTGGTAGGGCTCCCTTTGAGAACTCAACTCCACCGTGCGCAGGCCCCACGTTGGGCGCCAACTATCGTGGTTTTGTCACGGCAGATGTCCTCGTGAAAGGACTTAGTATTGGAGCCATCACACTTTGGTGGCGACTCAAAGGGGTTGAACGGGAGTGAGACGGCGATTTACCCAGGTTCGGCCCCTCGTGAGGAGGTAAAGGCCTACGTCCTGCTTTGAGTTGTATTGATGGAGTTTCGATTACAAGGACGGCGTAACTCGCCAGACCTAGCACTCGATGATTTCTAACCTGCCCTCTTCTTCCCTGGGACTCGTCTTTATATACAGGCCGAGTCCCTAGGGTTTACAAGGGTACTTTCCTTTCTACAAACCGTGACTTTTACGATCTCTAAGTCGCCATCTTCCAAAGCTTGGCGACCTTCCGGAAGTTGTAAACCGCCATACAACCTTCGGTCTTGCCAGGCCAAGGCCCGAACCACGCTTAGATGAATCGCCTGATTTGGTGACCCGGCCCAACTAGGGCGGGTTATCAATAGGTAATATCCCCAACACCTACTGATACAATACCACCACGTACACGCCTTCAAAAAGGGGTAGTTCAACCTGTTAATTACAAAAATGTCCTCAAGTTTGGCTTAGCTTTCTCTACAGGTGAACCAAATTCCCTTGATGATGCCCTTGGTGATGCAAAGTGGAAAGCTGCTATGGATGAAGCATACATGGCACTCAAAAGAAGCCAAACATGGCATCTAGTTCCCGCACAACGAGGTAAAAATTTGATTGATTGCAAATGGGTCTACAGAATTAAGAGAAAATCTGATGGAACCATAGAGAGATACAAAGCTAGAATTGTTGCAAAAGGCTTTAAAGAACGTTATGGCAGTGACTATGAGGACACTTTCAGTTCTGTTGTAAAAGTTGCAACAATTCGCTTGGTTTTATCCATTGCTGTTTCCAGGGGATGGAGCCTAAGACAAATAGATGTACAGAATATGTTTCTGCATGGTGTTCTGGAGGAAGAGGTATACATGAAACAACCTCCTCAGTTTGAAGATAAAAATAAACCATCTTACATCTGCAAAATTGATAAATCTCTGTATGAATTGAAGCAAGCCACAAAGCATGGTACTCATGTCTCGGTCACAAGTTGCAAGCACTTGGTTTTGTTCCTTCCAAATCTGACACCTCATTGTTCATTTACAGTAAGTCCCATACTTCTATCTTTGTGCTTATTTACGTTGATGACATCAATGTCACAAGTCATCTGACGAGGCAATTACAACACTACTAAAGGATTTGAATGCAAAGTTTGGTCTCAAGGATTTGGGAGACTTGCACTTCTTCTTAGGGATTGAAGTAACAAAACATGAGGATGGACTTAAACTTTCTTAAAAAAAATATGCAAGTGATCTGGTAAGAAGAGTTGGGTTACAAGGATGCAAACCATCACTAACCCCCTCTCTAGTACAGAAAAATTGTCTCTCACAGAAGGAAAACCATTGAGCCAAGAAGAGGGTACAAAGTACATAAGTCTAATAGGTGCTCTCTAGTACTTGACTCTCACAAGGCTAGATATTTCTTTTGCTGTTAATAAAGTATGCTAGTTTCATCATGCACCTACTATTGCTCATTGGACTCCTGCAAAGTGCATAGTCAGATATATGAAGCACACATTGAATGTTGGTTTGGTTTTCACTAAGTCAAAATCAACACTTATTAGTGCATTCATAGATTCTGATTGGGCAGGATGTGTTCATGATAGACGCTCCACTGGTGGGTTTGCCATATTTTTTGGATCTTATCTTATATCATGGTGCGCAAAGAAACATGCTACAGTCTCTAGATCAAGCAGAGATGCAGAATATAAAGCTTTGGCGAATGCAAGAGCAGAAATTATCTGAGATCAATCTCTTCTGAGAGAACTTGGGGTGAGAAGTTCTCAAACTCCATGTATGTGGTGTGATAATCTTGGTGCTACATATTTGGCAGCAAATGTAGTGTTTCACGCCCGAACTAAGCACATTGAGATAGATTTCCATTTTGTCAGAGAAAGGGTTGCAGCGAAAATTGGATATTCGTTTTGTGCATTCTCGAGATCAAGTTGCAGATGGCTTCACTAAGGCATTGCCTACACGAAATTTTGAAGAGTTGAAACGTAATCTCAACTTACTACAGTTGTATTAAGGAAGGATGTTAAACCAACTTCCTGGCGTGATGCACAAGGAGAGGATCGGCTCTGCCGCGTGCAACTAGGATATCTAGAGTAGTTTAGATTCTATTGTTTAAACTACCTTCTCCTAATACTTATCTTTTTGTAATCTTCCTCTCCAAGTTGTATGCATATCAGGGTTGCCCCTACCTATATAACATGGACCCGTCGCCTCTAACGAGGTAAGACGTTATGCTAAATCTTACAAAACTATCGTATCTTATCTATTAATTAGTAATTGGAGGAACCCTTTAAGTCCTCTCTCTAAGCCACACCCCATCCCCTCAAAATAAAAACGGAAAGCAAAAATATGCAAAAAAAGAAAGAATAACAAGCGCTGGAGGACAAAAGAGACCTAGAGGTGCGAATCATATTATTTGGATACTACTAATGTTGATGTTCATGCAGGCTAGGAATATCTTTTTCTATGTTCGAGATCTAAATATTGTTAACTTAAGGACAAATCTTATATACATTTTCAAAAAATAGACATACTTAACAATAGGGTCGCAATCTTACCCAGAGACATGCACAAAACATGAATGTTTTGGCCTTTTGACTTGAGGAAAAGAATAGATGGAGTGAAAAATATGCATTAAATAGACATCGACATCAAGAATAAATCAACTAGAGCACCAAACTATAACTAAGCGAAATTGCATAATATCCACACTTAAGCTTAGGAAGCACATGGATTGGACTTGGACAGACACCAGTTTTTTGAGTCAGAGTCAAACCATTGGTTATTATCATTTCCACAAGCTACTGGATTCCAGTAAATTAATACCCGCTGTCATGCGTGACCTACATAGCTGCCACGAGAGTTTGACGCGACATGAATTTCTTCGAGCGCCTGGTACATAGAGCATACACGAAGGAGAGCAGTGGAGTCGTAACATACATGGACTCGTCGTCTGGGTGGGCGAGCACCAGGAGCACGTTCCTGCTCCTCCTATCGCCAAGAGGGGGCAGGAAAGTGATGACTTGGAGGAAGGGCGTAGGGCGTCGAAGAGGAGAGGATCCGCCTGAGGGAAACCGCCCAAAGGAGGACCGGTCCAGCCACCGAGAGCATCCATATCCACGCCATGGAGGCCCATTGAGTCCAGCCACCGGATTTACCTTGCCGCAGGAGCTCCAATGACCTCTTGGTGCAGAAAATGTACTAGGAACGGACGGTACTGGAACAAGGGGAACTCATAAAATGATCCATATTTTCTCTTGTGGAGCCAATATGCCCCACATTTCTGTGCAATTGATCAAATGCACCTTCTTAGTTTTGGCATTTGATAAATGTGACAGATAACAGTTGATCATATTTCTTTGCTAGATGACACAAATGATAGGTACAAAGAGATCAAAAGAATCCCTAATTGAATCCACTACTCACAGATTGTCATATGGGTACAACAGCATAATCTGTTATTTAAATATACTAGCAGGGGGAGGCATGGCGACATGGCGTGCCCGTGTGTACACTTCCGTTATTTATTTGGTTAAAAAGAAATGGTGGGTTGGGTGAAGAAATTGATGAAGGGAGAAGTGGTTTTAACTTTTAAGCCCTTGTGTATTATTATTTTTTGCATGCGGTTTCTTGTGCGTGGTGTGGAGTTTTGAGGTATCCACTGAACACATGTGTACGTACATAGTATTTTTGAAAATGCAGAGAATACATATAGGAGTGCATCCATTGTTAATATGCTAGAGAGTGTGAAGAGATACGCGAGCACATACATAGGCTGAGGGTTACATACTATGGTGACAAAATATTCGGCATATTTTTTAGACATAATCTTCATCACCAACATGTGACATTGCCATTGTCTGTGTTGTCTGATGCTAGTTGGTACGCGCAGCGATGTTCACCTTTATGCGTGAAGAGTAACTATTGGCTGAACTGAAAATACTTAAGGGTAAGCTAGCTTGAGTGACAGCTTCTTGATCCTAAGATGCTTTGGATTGTTGCGCTACTCCACTACAACTAACTGTACATTTGTATATATATATATAGATGGTGTGTTCATAGAGGCGCTGAACATTGTCAGTAATTGTGGTTTATATATATGTGCGCTCTCACTGGCTGAAGGACCTAGGAATGTACTGGATTACTTCCGGCGCACATAAACTACATGGGCAGGCATGTTATGTTGATCTCAACTATTTTATGTTGAACTTCAGTAATCTGAGGGTGATGCCGGCGCTTCAGACATCAAGGCAACTAAGGTATATGAAAGTAAGCTAGATTTGGCACATATCAACTGTTTTACACTAAACTTCAGTAATCTGAATCAAAACATCAATGTCCTATTCATTATAAGTGGTATTGCACTGCATTGAATAAGTAAGACAATATAGTATTAAGAGGAGATACACAATCCTTTGATTGGTACAAAAATAGAAGATGGGAGTACAATAATAATTATAATATTAAGTCGAAAGTTGTAGTAATGTGAGCTTACAAAAAAATGCACAACACTACCTGCTGACAATATAAGTCAAAACTAAGAGATAATTTAAGCAACTGGATAGACAATATTTGTAAGTCGAAAGTTGTAGTAATTTGAGCAGACATTTTTTAAAGAACTTACATAAGAGAATAGTTTCCATAACTAATTAAGATACATGGTGTAGAAGCCACCTTTATATTATGAGGCCAACAGATAGAATTGTACATAGATGGAAGTAAGCGATGCATTGCCATAACATTTGAAAGTAGGATAGAGAAACTCAGAGGAAACACCTCTTATGTTCTGAAAGGTAAGATAGATTAATTATAATATTATACAACTTGAGAAGAAAGCATATGTAACATCACGTGGTTTTCAAGAAAGCCTACATGTATGTAATTAATTAAATCTGTTAAAGCTCATAACTTAACCCATAAAAAATTCCTCTATGCTCCAAATATTGCCAACAACGTATTTTTTCGATAAAGGGCATTTCATTGATTTGAAATATCGAGTTGATACAATCGAGCCAACAACGTATGCAACTATGTTTTCTACCTGATGCAAAAGAAACAATCTTGAAGCCTATTTGGACGCTATGTGGGCTAGTGATCCTTCAGATCGCCGTTTACTTTCTGCTTACTCTGTTTTTCTTGGTGGTTCTCTCATTGTTTGGAAGACGAAGAAACAGACCGCAGTTTACCGTTCGAGTGCAGAGGCTGAGTTGCCAGCTACGGCTCTTTTTACGGCAGAGGTGACTTGGTTATGGTGGTTACTTCAGGATTTTGGTGTTTCTGTCACTACACCTACTGTGCCCTTGATAGTATAGCTGCTATTAGCATTGCACGCGATCCTGTGAAGCATGAGCTCAACAAGCATATTGGTGTTGATGCTTTCTATGTGAGCGCTAGTGTGCAGGATCAGGTTATTGCTCTTGAGTATGTGACTTCCGAGTTACAGTTGGCGGATTTTCTAACGAAGGCCCAGACAAGAGCACACCATGGCTTCTATCTCTCCAAACTTAGTGTTTTTAATTTGAGAGGGGGTGTTACAGGCTAGTGCGGTCCACATATACTGTAACAACAATATGTATCCTCACTTCCTCACACTAATCAATGTCTTCATTCCCAAATTTTATTGAGACCCATGTTGAAATAGTAGATCTGCAAAAGAATAAAAAGGCAACATACCTTGCTGCTGCTGCCGTGGAGAAGTTTATGACTTGTTTACACCGGGTTGTAGGAGAGGAGAGGAGGTCGGAGAGGCTGAGTGACTCCCGCCCGAGATCGATGCGAAGCAGAGGGAAGAGGGACTCGCTAGCCAGAACCGCCTTGCTACAATTCAGCTGCTCATCGGAGGGCCTCGACGGCGAGCAGTAGGAGAGCACCGAGATCAACCTCCCATGGAACTGCCTCTTGTTTGACGGCTGGGGACAGGTGGGCCGCGGATCAAGCAAGCCATGTAGACCAAATCACGTGCTAGCTATAGAAGCTTGCTATGAATATGATCACCGATAGTAAACGATTGTGGTCTTCGTTCTACAACACACACATTTGGCGTTAAATCACCACCAAAAAACAACTTTTTCGAAATGGAAGGGGCCATGTTACTGCTGGAAGCAGGATACACATCCATCAAACTCATGTCCAAAGCCTCAAAACAATGATGGTGGGTCATGGGTGCCTCATCCCACAAGATTAATTGATAAATATGACCTCCTACAGGCATTACATCCACTATCATCATTACTATTAGCATCAAGCAGAATCCTAAACCGGGAATGAGCAGTCCGACCTGGCAGTGATAAAAAAAATAACCCAGGAAGATACAGCAGCAAGAGCAATCCCACCTTCGGGTATCAACGGTGTAACAATACAATTGCATTGAAAAGTCTTGTCTATACTACCATGCCCAGAAATAAATATATACCTCCTACTGCAACATATCTATACTCTATCAAATTTATAATTTTATTGGAAACGACCCCTTGATCATGATTTAACTCCCCCATAGAAATTCAACTTGGACTTTCAAGCCAACCTTATTATATTGCATTTCCTCAACTATCAATTATAATAGTCCCGGTTAATGTCCTAATCCAGTCAAATTCATTAGACAATTCATTGTTTTTCTCAAAAATCTCTAAACTAAAACAATTCTCGGGTCGGGTATGATTTTTTATTATACTCAGCAAGTTATGAAGGTTTATAATTCACACATAAACTTGGACATCCAAAGCATCATATTGGTCAGCATCATTGAGCAGATCAAAATTACTGAGTTGATAATTCATAAGCTACAATAACGGCAACTGTTGATCCCATTTAAGAAGAAAAGTGAGGAAACAAAACAAATAAGGTATATCAAAACTACAATGAGGATTGTCATTCATGCATCCATGCATGTTAGTTGTTATGCAAACTATTGTAATAGAAGTTGAAGGCGGAAGCAAAGAGAGCCGCTTTCTGAAATGCAAGCTGACATAGTATGGTATGGCATAATGGTAAATAACATTATCTACAGTACCAATAAATATAAATTATCTGTCTTTCTGTGAGAAAAGACTAAACGTATGTCACTCTATATGTACCAGCATCACTTGAAAATTAATTGCGGCATATGAGCAAAAAACTACAGTATTCATGCCTATCAACGAAGTAATTTTAGATGCTACTTCGCCTTGTTGCCTCTAATTTGCATTACTATTACATCAATAAAAACTTCTAAATAGTAAACTATGTTGTTGCAAAAATAGGTCATTATTATGTCTTGGCGTTAAGCTATGTCAAAATAAAACATGTAGAAAAATTAGTTGGTTGCAAACAAAGTAAGTAAGAAGCTGGACTTGCCTATGAGGCTATGACTCGACCTCGATGACAATGTGAATATGTCCAGCTGGAGATATGCTTGATGCTTTATTACCAACATCCATCGCAAGAGAACAAAATGTATCAACCCAAAGAAAATCCAAAAGGTTCTATATATACGTCATTTTATCGCGAAGTGTCTGAACGTCAGATCTGCATAAACCCAATAGTGTCTTCTTGATGACCTATAAATCGCAACTCGCAGTAGTGGGCCATAAATTAGGTTCTTACGAATCATATACAATTCATACAGAAGGTTTTGCACCCATAGCATGACCCCACCCAGCTTATATCTTAATCATCAAATTGTAAGAGATAATAGAAGACAAAATTACCAGTATAAGCATCCATAGCAACATGCTCCTTTCAACATATGGTTATATTGATAGATCGAAGCAGACTGGGATATGTGTTACCTAAGTAGTACACATGCTCAGCAGGATTGTGGCTGCGTCTATTCTTCCTCCTCATCCGTCCTCCTCTCGGTCCCGGACTTGGTGGTAACACTGATGCTGCTACAACTGAGTATCGTCCTCGTCAACGACCTACATGGATTCTCTCTTCTCCGCCTCCTTCCTTCGACTGGTTGCCGCGTCGACACATGTGGGCAAAGTGACCAGGGACGTTGATGGGAGGGAATTAGGAAAGAGAGAAGGGTGGTGTCGATTGGGATGGTGTTTCCTTACCTTATCTACAACAAAAAGAAACATCGATTGGGGCTGCCACTGCTGGTCTTCTCCTTAGCGGACGAGGGCAAGCTGGGGTCGAGGCACGGCGAGGAGAAGGCAGGTCATGGCGAAAGAGAGGTTATGAAGGGAGGGCTCGTCACGTGCGGAAGAGAGGTTGGCACGGGCGGGCTCGCGCGATGGAGGAAGTGCAAGGGGGCGGACGACGGCCGGTGGGCTGGGAGCGAGCAGAGCTTTAGCGGTGGTGTGCGCGCGTGACGAGCAAAACAAAGGAGATTCAAGTCAGGAAAAAGAAAAACTGAGGAGATGGGCCGGCGCGGTGGTGGGCGGCGCAGGCGCAGGGAGGGGGGATCCGCGGGGGAGGGGTAGCATGGTGGTGGTGGTGCGGGCGGCTCAGGGAGGGGGGAGAGACAGAGAGGTGAGGATGTGGGAGAGACAGACGGGGGAGTGACGGAGAGAGAGAGAGAGGTTGGGAGATGGGGTGGGAAGGGGCCACGGGCCGTGTCCATTATGTGGTCGTCCCCTTTGTCGTCTGCTGTAGATGGAAAAAAGGTGGCCGAAGATGGCAAAGAGGAGACGGCTGATGGGAAAGATGCAGTTGACGGCAACCATGTCATCCACAGTGCAGTGGGGCCCGACTGGTCTCTTTGTCTGTGCGTGGCGCATCTTTGCCGTCTGCCAGCGGATGTCAAAGAAAGCACTGATGGCAAACATTATCTTTGCCATCAGCGCATTCTTTGCCGTCGGTTTTTTGGCAGCTGACGACAAAGAGTTTCTTTGTCATCTTCCAGCAGATGGAAAACAATAGGCATATGGTAAATTCTATGATTCCAGTAGTGAAGCATATATTACACGGTTGATATAGTGGTACTCTTCATGATCGAATCGAGATCCAATCCGATCCAACGCCAAATGTATGACACCTTCGTGTTCAACACACGTGCGGCTCGATGAGGTCTCCTTCTTGTTGATCCAGCAAGCAAGGGAGGAGAAGTAGATGGCATCTTAAGCTTCGCCAAGCGCTACCGTAGATGCGATCTGAGGAGAAAACGGAGTAACAAGAGAGGAAGGGCTGCCACCTGGGCATAGGGATTGGTGTGTGCAGCCCTCCCCTCCCCTTCACTATATATAGGAGGCAAAGGTTAGATGGTAGGCATAGCCTTTACCCCTCCTCCAAGGGAGGGGCCGACGGCCAAGGGAGGAGTCCTCCCTTCACAAGGAATGGAGGAGCATGTTGGAATTATGCCCTAGAGGCAATAATAAATAAAGTTATTATTATAATTCCTGTATCAAGATAATCGTTTATTATCCATGCTATAATTGTATTGAATGAAGACTTATATACATGTGTGGATACATAGACAAAACACTGTCCCTAGCAAGCCTCTAGTTGGCTAGCCAGTTGATCAACGATAGTCAGTGTCTTCTGATTATGAACAAGGTGTTGTTGCTTGATAACAGGATCACGTCATTAGGAGAATCACATGATGGACTAGACCCAAACTAATAGACGTAGCATGTTGATCGTGTCATTTTATTGCTACTGTTTTCTGCATGTCAAGTATTTGTTCCTATGACCATGAGATCATATAACTCACTAACACCGGAGGAATACTTTGTGTGTATCAAACGTCGCAACGTAACTGGGTGACTATAAAGATGCTCTACAGGTATCTCCAAAGGTGTTCGTTGAGTTAGTATGGATCAAGACTGGGATTTGTCACTCCGTGTGACGGAGAGGTATCTCGGGGCCCACTCGGTAATACAACATCATACACAAGCCTTGCAAGCAATGTGACTTAGTGTAAATTGCGGGATCTTGTATTACGGAACGAGTAAAGAGACTTACCGGTAAACGAGACTGAAATAGGTAAACGGATACTGACGATCGAATCTCGGGCAAGTAACATACCGAAGGACAAAGGGAATGACATACGGGATTATATGAATCCTTGGCACTGAGGTTCAAATGATAAGATCTTCGTAGAATATGTAGGATCCAATATGGGCATCCAGGTCCCGCTATTGGATATTGACCGAGGAGTCTCTCGGGTCATGTCTACATAGTTCTCGAACCCGCAGGGTCTGCACACTTAAGGTTCGACGTTGTTTTATGCGTATTTGAGTTATATGGTTGGTTACCGAATGTTGTTCGGAGTCCCGGATGAGATCACGGACGTCACGAGGGTTTCTGGAATGGCCCAGAAACGAAGATTGATATATAGGATGACCTCATTTGATTATCGGAAGGTTTTCGGAGTTACCGGGAATGACGAATGGGTTCCGGGAGTTCACCGGGGGGGGCCACCCACCCCGGGGAAGCCCATAGGTGTTGGGGGTGCCGCACCAGCCCTTAGTGGGCTGGTGGGACAGCCCAAAAGGGGCCTATGCGCATTGGGAAGAAAATCAAAGAGAAAAAGAACAAAAAAAGGAGGAGGTGGGAAAGGGAAGAAGGACTCCACCTTCCAAACCAAGTAGGACTCGGTTTGGGAGGGGAATCCTTCCCCCCTTGGCTCGGCCGACCCCTTGGGGGTTCTTGGACCCCAAGGCAAGGCTCCCCCCTCTCCCTCCTATATATAGTGGGGTTTTAGGGCTGATTTGAGACAACTTTGCCACGGCAGCCCGACCACATATCTCCACGGTTTTACCTCTAGATCGCGTTTCTGCGGAGCTCGGGCGGAGCCCTGCTGAGACGAGATCATCACCAACCTCCGGAGCGCCGTCACGCTGCCGGAGAACTCTTCTACCTCTCCGTCTCTCTTGATGGATCAAGAATGCCGAGATCATCGTCGAGCTGTACGTGTGCTGAACGCGGAGGTGTCGTCCGTTCGGCACTAGATCGGGGACCTGATCGCGGGATAGTTCGCGGGGCGGATCTAGGGACGTGAGGACGTTCCACTACGTCAACCGCGTTCACTAACGCTTCTGCTGTACAGTCTACAAGGGTACGTAGATCACACATCCCCTCTCGTAGATGGACATCACCATGATAGGTCTTCGTGCGCGTAGGAAATTTTTTGTTTCCCATGCGAGGTTCCCCAACACAGCCCCCCTCCTCCAAGGCACCTTCGGGGTGCTTTGTTCATTTGGGACTCTTGTCCCCAGCCCCATGCGCCTCTACGGGCTGGTGCACCTCACCCATGCTAGCTAGGGAGAACTCCCTATGGCACATGTGGGCCCTCGGCGCAGGTTGACCCCCACAACCCTTTTTGGCACCCCGGTAAACTATCGGTAATGCCGAAAACATTTTTGGAGACCAAAATAGGAGTTCCCATATATAGATATTTACCTTCGGACCATTTTAGAACTCATCGTGACAAACAGGATCTCATCCAGGACTCCGAACAACATTCGTCACCAACTTACTGATCCTCTCATTTTGCATCATGAATTACTATTCGTATTTGTGTTGATCCTATCCATTATCCATTATGATCATATAATTCTTACAATTTGTCTCTCTTAATATGCAAGGTACATCATTGAGAAGGAAGTATGTGGAAACTAGAATTCTGGACCAGGAAATCAAGGAAAAGTCGGAAAATCAACTTGCTCCAAATGACCTAAAGCTATACGGAGAATTTTTCTGGAATATTTTAGAATTTCTAGGCCAAAAATATACCGGAGAGGGGCCATCGGTTGCGCACAAGCCAAGAGGGCGCCCCCGGGCCACACCCTTATGGCTTGTGGGGCCCCATCTAGCCCTTTGACGACCATATTCTCCTATATGGTGTGTTTTACCCTAGAAAAAATTATTAGTTATCTTTCAGGATGAAATGCCACCGTCTCTAGGTAGAAACCTAGGCAGAGGCCCTTTTGTTCTCCGACAAAGAGATTATGTCGGGGGAATTCCCATCCAGGAGGGGGAAATCAAAGCCATCGTCATCACCAACGCTTCCTCCTACATGGGAGGACCAATCTTCACAAACATCTTCACCAGCACCATCTCATCTCCAACCCTAATTCTTCATCTGTATTCAATCTTTGTCTTAAAACCTGAGATTTTTTTTGACCAGCTTAAAACATGAGATTGGTACTTGTGGGTTGCTAGTAGTGTTGATTACATCTTGTAGTTGATGCTTGTTAGTTTACTTGGTGGAAGATATTATCTTCAGATCCTTAATTATTATTATTATTACACCTATGATCTTGAACATGGAAGATGTGTGAGTAGTAATTATTGTTCCTGGGGACATGGAAGAAGTCTTGTTATAATTAATCATGTAAAGTTGGTATTTGTTCAATATTTTGATTATATGGATGATGTTACTTCTCCTAGTGGTGTCATGTGAACATCGACTACATGACACTTCACCATGTTATGGGCCTAAGGGAAGTCATTGTGGAGTAACAAATAGATGATGGGTTGCGAGAGTGACACAAGCTTAAACCCCAATTTATGTGTTGCTTCATAAGGGGCTTATTTGGATCCACATGTTTTATGTTATGGTTAGATTATTCTTAATTCTTCTTTCGTAGTTGTGGACGCTTTCAAGAGGGGGTAATCATAAGTAGGTTGTTAGTTCAAGTAAGAATAGCACCTTAGCACCGGTCCACCCACATATCAAATCATCAAAGTAGCAAACATGAACCAACTTAATATGATGAACATGAATACATAGAAATTCCCATGTGTCCTTAGGAACGCTTGCTTTATATAAGAGAAATTGTAGGCATGTCCTTTGCTATAAAAAGGATTTGGCTACCTTGCTGCAGCTTTGCTACTATTATTACTTGTCACTTGTTATGAATTATCTTGCTACAAAACCCTCTATTGTTGTTCCTTACAGCACTTGTAGAGAATTCCTTGCTGAAAACTACTTATCATTTCCTTTTGTTCTTCGTTGGGTTCGACACACTTACTTATTGTAAGGACTACGATTGATCCCCTATAATTGTGGGTCATCAAGACTCTTTTCTGGCATCGTTGCCCGGGAGTGAAGTGCCTTTGGTAAGTGGAAATTCGTAAGGAAACATTTTCCGTACATGCTGAAAGTTACTCTTGCTTGTCACTATGAATGGCCTGTTGGGGAACGTCGCAAGGGAAACAAAAATTTTCCTACGCACACGAAGACCTATCATGGTGATGTCCATCTACGAGAGGGGATGAGTGATCTACGTACCCTTGTAGATCGTACAGCAGAAGCGTTAGTGAATGCGGTTGATGTAGTGGAACGTCCTCACGTCCCTCGATCCGCCCCGCGAACAATCCCGCGATCAGTCCCACGATCTAGTACCGAACGGACGGCACCTCCGCGTTCAGCACACGTACAACTCGACGATGATCTCGGCCTTCTTGATCCAGCAAGAGAGACGGAGAGGTAGAAGAGTTCTCCGGCAGCGTGACGGCGCTCCGGAGGTTGGTGATGATCTTGTCTCAGCAGGGCTCCGCCCGAGCTCCGCAGAAACGCGATCTAGAGGAAAAACTATGGAGGTATGTGGTCGGGCAGCCGTGAGAAAGTCGTCTCAAATCAGCCCTAAAACCTCCGTAAATATAGGTGGGAGGGAGGGGAGGAGGCAGCCTCAAAACCTAAAGGTTTGGCCGAAATTGGAGGTGGAGGAGTCCTACTCCAATCCTACTTGGAGTAGGATTCCACCTTCCCACTTGGAAACTCTTTCCACCTTGTGTTTTTTCCTTCTCAAACCTTATGGGCCTTAGTGGGAACTTATTCCAGCCCACTAGGGGCTGGTTTATCTCTTCCCATAGCCCATGAGACCCCTTGGGGCGTGACACCCCTCCCGATGGTCCCCGGCACCCCTCCCGGCACTCCCGGTACACTACCGATGAGCCCGAAACTTTTCCGGTAATGCACGAAAACCTTCCGGTAACCAAATGAGGTCATCCTATATATCAATCTTCGTTTCCGGACCATTCCGGAAACCCTCGTGACGTCCGTGATCTCATCCGGGACTCCGAACAACATTCGGTAACCAACCATATAACTCAAATACGCATAAAACAACGTCGAACCTTAAGTGTGCAGACCCTGCGGGTTCGAGAACTATGTAGACATGACCCGAGAGACTCCTCGGTCAATATCCAATAGCGGGACCTGGATGCCCATATTGGATCCTACATATTCTACGAAGATCTTATCGTTTGAACCTCAGTGCCAAGGATTCATATAATCCCGTATGTCATTCCCTTTGTCCTTCGGTATGTTACTTGCCCGAGATTCGATCGTCAGTATCCGTATACCTATTTCAATCTCGTTTACTGGCAAGTCTCTTTACTCGTTCCGTAATACAAGATCCCGCAACTTACACTAAGTTACATTGCTTGCAAGGCTTGTGTGTGATGTTGTATTACCGAGTGGGCCCCGAGATACCTCTCCGTTCACACGGAGTGACAAATCCCAGTCTTGATCCATACTAACTCAACTAACACCTTCGGAGATACCTGTAGAGCATCTTTATAGTCACCCAGTTACGTTGCGACGTTTGATACACACAAAGCATTCCTCCGGTGTCAGTGAGTTATATGATCTCATGGTCATAGGAATAAATACTTGACACGCAGAAAACAGTAGCAACAAAATGACACGATCAACATGCTACGTCTATTAGTTTGGGTCTAGTCCATCACATGATTCTCCTAATGATGTGATCCCGTTATCAAGTGACAACACTTGCCTATGGCCAGGAAACCTTGACCTTCTTTGACTAACGAGCTAGTCAACTAGAGGCTTACTAGGGACAGTGTTTTGTCTATGTATCCACACAAGTATTGTGTTTCCAATCAATACAATTATAGCATGGATAATAAACGATTATCATGAACTAAGAAATATAATAATAACTAATTTATTATTGCCTCTAGGGCATATTTCCAACAGTCTCCCACTTGCACTAGAGTCAATAATCTAGTTCACATCACCATGTGATTCCAACGAATCCAACACCCATATAGTTATGGGGTCTGATCATGTCTTGCTTGTGAGAGAGGTTTTAGTCAACGGTTCTGAAACTTTCAGATCCGTGCGTTCTTTACAAATCTTTATGTCATCTTATAGATGCTGCTACTACGTGCTATTCGGAAATGCTCCAAATATCCACTCTACTATATGAATCCGTTTCACTACTCATAGTTATTCAGATTAGTGTCAAAGCTTGCATCGACGTTACCATTTACGACGAACTCTTTAACCACCTCCATAATCGAGAAAAATTCCTTAGTCCATTTGTTACTAAGGATAAATTTTGACCGCTGCTAGTGATTCAAACATCGATCACTCTCTGTACCTCTCAACATACTTTGAGTCAAGGCACACTTCAGGTGCGGTACACAGCATGGCATACTTTAGATTCTACGGCTAAGGCATAGAAGACGACCTTCATCTATTCTCTTTATTCTGCCGTGGTCGGGTTTTGAGTCTTACTCAAATTCACACCTCACAACGCAACCAAGAACTCCTTCTTTGCTGGTCTATTTTGAACTCTTTCAAAAACTTGTCAAGGCATGCATCTTGTTGAAACTTCTATTAAGCGCTTTCGATCTATCTCCATAGATCTTTGATGCTCAACCTTAAAGTAGCATAATCCAGGTACTCCTTTGAAAACTTCTTTCAAACAACCTTGTATGCTTTACAGAAATTCTACATTACTTCTGATCCACAATATGTCAACCACATATACCTATCAGAAATTCTATAGTGCTCCCACTCACTTCTTTGGAAATACAAGTTTCTCATAAACCTTGTACACACCCAAAATCTTTGATCATCTCATCAAAGTGCTTATTCCAACTCCGAGATGCTTCACCAGTCCATTGAAGGATCACTGGAGCTTGCATACTTGCTAGTATCTTTAGGATCGACAAAACCTTCTGGTTGTATCACATACAATGTTTGCTCAAGGAAACTGTTGAGGAAACAATGTTTTGACATCCTACGTGCAATATTTCATAAATAATGCAGCAACTACTAACATAATTCTAACAGACCTTTAGCATCGCTACGAGTGAGAAAGACTCATCATAGTCAACTGTTTGATCTTGTCGAAAACATCTTTGCGACAAGTCGAGCTTTTCTTAATAGTGACTTATCACCATCATCGTCTGTCTTCTTTTAAAGATCCATTTTACCCAATAGTCCCATGACCATCAAGTAGTTCTACCAAAGTCTACACTTTGTTTTCACACATGGATCCTCTCTCGGATTTTATGGCTTCCAGCCATTTGTCGGAATCTGGGCCCACCATCGCTTTCTCCATAACTCGTAGGTTCACTGTTGCTCAACAACATGACCTCCAAGACAGGGTTACCGTACTACTCTGCAGCAGTACGCGACCTTGTCGACCTACGAGGTTTGTAGTAACTTGATTCGAAGCTTAATGATCACCATCATCAGCTTCCACTTCAATTGGTGTAGGCGCCACAGGAACAACTTCCTACGCCCTGCTACACACTGGTTGAAGTGATGGTTCAATAACCTCATCAAGTTCTACTACCCTCCCACTCAATTCTTTCGAGAGAAACCTTTTCTCGAGAAAGGATCCGTTTCTAGAAACAAACACTTTGCTTTCGGATCTGAGATAGGAGATGTACCCAACTGTTTTGGATATCCTGTGAAGATGCATTTATCCGCTTTGGGTTCGAGCTTATCAGACTGAAACTTTTTCACATAAGTTTCGAAGCCCCAAACTTTCAAGAAACGACAGTTTAGATTTCTCTAAACCTCAGTCTATACTGTGTCATCTCAACGGAAATACGCGGTGCCCCATTTAAAGTGAATGTGGTTGTCTCTAATGCATAACCCATAAACGATAGTGGTAATTCGATAAGAGACATCCCAGCATGCACCATACTAAATAGTGCGTGGCTATGACGTTCAGACACATCATCACACCATGATGTTCCAGGTGGCATGAACTGTGAAACAATTTCCACATTGTCTTAACTGTGTACCAAAAATTCGTAACTCAGATATTCATTTCTATGATCATATCGTAGACAGTTCATCCTCTTGTTACGACGAACTTCACTCTGAAACAGAATTGAACTTTTCAATATTTCAGACTTGTGATTCATTAAGTAAATACTCCTGTATCTACTCAAGTCGTCAGTGAAGTAAGAACATAATGATATCCACTGCGTGCCTCAACACTCACTGGACTGCATACATCAAAATGTATCACTTCCAACAAGTTACTATCTTGTTTCATCTCAATGAAAACAAGGCCTTGCTCATGTGGTATGATTTGCATGTCACTAGTGATTCGAAATCAGGTGAGTAAAGATCCATCAGCATGGAGCCTCTTCATGCAATTTATACTAACATGACTCAAGCGGCAGTGCCACAAGTAAGTGGTACTATCATCATTTAACTCGTATCTTTTGGCACCAATGTGTAACACTACAATCGAGATTCAATAAACCATTGAAGGTGATTTTTCAAGCAAATAGAGTAACCATTATTCCTTTTGAATGAATAATCGTATTGCAATAAACACGATCCAATCATGTTCATGCTTAACGCAAGCACCAAATAACAATTATTTAGGTTCAACACCAATCCCGATGGTAAAGGGGGCGTGTGACGTTTGATCATATCAACCTTGGAAACACTTCCAACACGTATCGTCACCTCGCCTTTAGCTAGTCTCCGTTTATGCCGTAGCTTTCATTTCACGTTACTAATCACTTAGCAATCGAACCAGTATCCAATACCCTCGTGCTGCTAGGAGTACTAGTAAAGTACACATCAACATTATGTATATCAAATATACTTCTCTCGACTTTTGCCAGCCTTCTTATCTACCAAGTATCTAGAGTTGCTCCGCCTCAGTGACTGTTCCCCTTATTACAGAAGCACTTAGTCTTGGGTTTGGGTTTAATCTTGGGTCTCTTCATTAGTGCAGCAACTGTTTTGCCGTTTCACGAAGTATCCCTTCTAGCCCTCGCCTTTCTTGAAACTTAGTGGTTTTTCAAACCATCAACTATTGATGCTCCTTCTTGATTTCTACTTTCGCAGTGTCAAACGTCGCGAATCTCTCAAAGATCATTGTATCTATCCTTGATATGTTATAGTTCATCACGAAGCTCTCAAAGCTTGGTGGCAGTGACTTTTGGAGAACCATCACTATCTCATCTGGAAGATTAGCTCCCACTTGATTCAAGTGATTGTCGTACTCAGACAATCTGAGCACACGCTCAACGATTGAGCTTTTCTCCTTTACTTTGTGGTCAAAGAATTTTGTTGGAGGTCTCGTACCTCTTAACAAGGGCACAAGCATGAAATCACAATTTCATCTCTTTAGAACATCACTTATGTTCCGTGACGTTTAAAACGTTTTCGGTGCCTTGCTTCCAAGCCATTAAGTACTTTGCACTGAACTATCGTGTAGTCATCAGAAACGTGTATGTCGGATGTTCACAGCATCCACAGACGACGCTCGAGGTGCAGCACACCGAGTGGTGCATTAAGGACATAAGCCTTCTGCGCAGCAACGAGGACAATCCTCGGTTTTACAGACTCAGTCTGCAAAGTTTGCTACTATCAATTTTCAACTAAATTTTCTCTAGGAACATAAAAAAACAGTAGAGCTATAGCGCAAGCTACATCGTAATTCGCAAAGACCATTAGACTATGTTCATGACAATTAGTTCAATTAATCATATTACTTAAGAACTCCCACTCAAAAAGTACATCTCTCTAGTCATTTGAGTGGTACATGATCCAAATCCACTATCTCAAGTCCGATCATCACGTGAGTCGAGAATAGTTTCAGTGGTAAGCATCCCTATGCTAATCATATCAACTATACGATTCATGCTCGACCTTTCGGTCTCATGTGTTCCGAGGCCATGTCTGCACATGCTAGGCTCGTCAAGCTTAACCCGAGTGTTCTGCGTGTGCAACTGTTTTGCACCCGTTGTATGTGAACGTTGAGTCTATCACACCCGATCATCACGTGGTGTCTCGAAACGAAGAACTGTCGCAACGGTGCACAGTCGGGGAGAACACAACTTCGTCTTGAAATTTTAGTGAGAGATCACCTCATAATGCTACCGTCGTTCTAAGCAAAATAAGGTGCATAAAAGGATTAACATCACATGCAATTCATAAGTGACATGATATGGCCATCATCACGTGCTTCTTGATCTCCATCACCAAAGCACCGGCACGATCTTCTTGTCACCGGCGCCACACCATGATCATCCATCAACGTGTTGCCATCGGGGTTGTCGTGCTACTTATGCTATTACTACTAAAGCTACATCCTAGCAAAATAGTAAACGCATCTGCAAGCACAAACGTTAGTATAAAGACAACCCTATGGCTCCTGCCGGTTGCCGTACCATCGACGTGCAAGTCGATATTTCTATTACAACATGATCATCTCATACATCCAATATATCACATCACATCGTTGGCCATATCACATCACAATCATACCCTGCAAAAACAAGTTAGACGTCCTCTAATTTTGTTGTTGCATGTTTTACGTGGTGACCGAGGGTATCTAGTAGGATCGCATCTTACTTACGCAAACACCACAACGGAGATATATGAGTTGCTATTTAACCTCATCCAAGGACCTCCTCGGTCAAATCCGATTCAACTAAAGTTGGAGAAACAGTCACTTGCCAGTCATCTTTGAGCAAAGGGGGTTACTCGTAACGATGAAACCAGTCTCTCGTAAGCGTATGAGTAATGTCGGTCCAAGCCGCTTCAATCCAACAATACCGCGGAATCAAGAAAAGACTAAGGAGGGCAGCAAAACGCACATCACCGCCCACAAAAACTTTTGTGTTCTACTCGAGAAGACATCTACGCATGAACCTAGCTCATGATGCCACTGTTGGGGAACGTCGCAAGGGAAACAAAAATTTTCCTACGCGCACGAAGACCTATCATGGTGATGTCCATCTACGAGAGGGGATGAGTGATCTACGTACCCTTGTAGATCGTACAGCAGAAGCGTTAGTGAACGCGGTTGATGTAGTGGAACGTCCTCACGTCCCTCGATCCGCCCCGCGAACAATCCCGCGATCAGTCCCACGATCTAGTACCGAACGGACGGCACCTCCGCGTTCAGCACACGTACAACTCGACGATGATCTCGGCCTTCTTGATCCAGCAAGAGAGACGGAGAGGTAGAAGAGTTCTCCGGCAGCGTGACGGCGCTCCGGAGGTTGGTGATGATCTTGTCTCAGCAGGGCTCCGCCCGAGCTCCGCAGAAACGCGATCTAGAGGAAAAACTATGGAGGTATGTGGTCGGGCAGCCGTGAGAAAGTCGTCTCAAATCAGCCCTAAAACCTCCGTAAATATAGGTGGGAGGGAGGGGAGGAGGCAGCCTCAAAACCTAAAGGTTTGGCCGAAATTGGAGGTGGAGGAGTCCTACTCCAATCCTACTTGGAGTAGGATTCCACCTTCCCACTTGGAAACTCTTTCCACCTTGTGTTTTTTCCTTCTCAAACCTTATGGGCCTTAGTGGGAACTTATTCCAGCCCACTAGGGGCTGGTTTATCTCTTCCCATAGCCCATGAGACCCCTTGGGGCGTGACACCCCTCCCGATGGTCCCCGGCACCCCTCCCGGCACTCCCGGTACACTACCGATGAGCCCGAAACTTTTCCGGTAATGCACGAAAACCTTCCGGTAACCAAATGAGGTCATCCTATATATCAATCTTCGTTTCCGGACCATTCCGGAAACCCTCGTGACGTCCGTGATCTCATCCGGGACTCCGAACAACATTCGGTAACCAACCATATAACTCAAATACGCATAAAACAACGTCGAACCTTAAGTGTGCAGACCCTGCGGGTTCGAGAACTATGTAGACATGACCCGAGAGACTCCTCGGTCAATATCCAATAGCGGGACCTGGATGCCCATATTGGATCCTACATATTCTACGAAGATCTTATCGTTTGAACCTCAGTGCCAAGGATTCATATAATCCCGTATGTCATTCCCTTTGTCCTTCGGTATGTTACTTGCCCGAGATTCGATCGTCAGTATCCGTATACCTATTTCAATCTCGTTTACTGGCAAGTCTCTTTACTCGTTCCGTAATACAAGATCCCGCAACTTACACTAAGTTACATTGCTTGCAAGGCTTGTGTGTGATGTTGTATTACCGAGTGGGCCCCGAGATACCTCTCCGTTCACACGGAGTGACAAATCCCAGTCTTGATCCATACTAACTCAACTAACACCTTCGGAGATACCTGTAGAGCATCTTTATAGTCACCCAGTTACGTTGCGACGTTTGATACACACAAAGCATTCCTCCGGTGTCAGTGAGTTATATGATCTCATGGTCATAGGAATAAATACTTGACACGCAGAAAACAGTAGCAACAAAATGACACGATCAACATGCTACGTCTATTAGTTTGGGTCTAGTCCATCACATGATTCTCCTAATGATGTGATCCCGTTATCAAGTGACAACACTTGCCTATGGCCAGGAAACCTTGACCATCTTTGATTAACGAGCTAGTCAACTAGAGGCTTACTAGGGACAGTGTTTTGTCTATGTATCCACACAAGTATTGTGTTTCCAATCAATACAATTATAGCATGGATAATAAACGATTATCATGAACTAAGAAATATAATAATAACTAATTTATTATTGCCTCTAGGGCATATTTCCAACATGGCCACCCTTTGAGTGGTTTGTTCGGGGCCTCTTCGCCTTGAACGAAAGTTGATGAAATTGTTCCTCAACCTTATGAACCTACTGAAAATATTTATTATGAGATTCCTTCTGGTATGGAAGAGAAAATCCTAGCTAATCCTTATAACGGTTCAAATTATCCTGATTACCATTTGATACATGTCGATGAGATTTGTGGATTGTTTAATCTTTTAGGTCTACTAGAAGACAAAGTTAAGAAGATAGTTTTCCCTTTATCTTTGGAGGGAATAGCACTGATGTGGTTGATACGTCTCCAACATATCTACAATTTATGAAGTATTCATGCCATGTTTACAATAATTTTATATGATTTTGCTATGGTTTTATTAGAACTAACCCGGACTGACGTTGTTTTCAACAGAACTACCATGATGTCATTTTTTGTGCAGGAATAAAAGTTCTCGGAATGGGCTGAAATTTAAGGTGATCTTTTATGGACCAAAAGAGACCCCCGAAGCACCAGAGCTGGCCAAGGACCAGGATGAGGAAGCCACAAGGCTGCTTGGCGCCCCACCCCCTAAGCCGCGCCCTGCAGGCTTGTGACCTCTTTGGGAACCTTCGTGACGTGAAACCGATGCCAAAAATTTCTGTAAATACCAAAACCCCAGAAAGAAACCTAGATTGGGAGTTTCGCCGCCGCAAGCCTCGAGAGCTATGAAAAACCAATCTGCAGCCCATTCCGTGCCACATCCCTGATCCCTATTAGGTTTAGTAAGATGTGCTCATGTTTTCTTTCAATGCATCCAAGGAAATGAAATGAAAACCCAAAAGAAAAGCAAGAAAACCAAAGCAAAACCCTAGCAACCCCTCATTCAAAAGCATTTCAAAATTGATGTCAAATCAATGAACCCAAAATGGCCTTAAGAAAAGTTCACCTTTTCTGATAAATGTTGAAAAAAAAAAATTCAGAGATGAAACTTATTTTCAAACTATCTTTGGCATTTTAAAATTAAGTTAAAAGCTACTGAAATCAATTATATATTTGATTTCTAATAATTTAAAGTTTCCAAAAATGTTGAAAACTTTATGAGTGGTTGGAAATATTCCAACTAACACTCTAGTATTTTTCAAACTATTTTAGGAATAGTTTGGCGCCAAAAATAAAACAAAACAAATAACAGAAAGAATAAACAAAAAAAAGAAAATAAGAAAAATGGAAAACCCTTACGTGTCGCTCTCCTGGCCTAGGCCCAGCTGCTCCCCGTCGTCTTCCTTGCCAGCGAGCAGCACGAGGTGGCCGCCGCTCGTTCCAGCGCGGCCACGCACCTGTGCGTCTGCCTGGCGCAACGGGGATAAGCTCCCCGAAGGCCTCCCCGAGCTCAAACCCTCCCCATTCGCCCTGTTCTCTCTCCCCCTCTCGACCGCCATGATCGCAAGCTCAAGCTTGAGCTCGTCGTCGCTCCTGTCCCTCTACCTCTCACCTGAGCCGCGCAACAGCTTTGCTGTGATCTTCTGAAGCTCTCCAGCTAGTCGCGCGATGCCAAGAACCCCTGAGACGTCGTGAAGCCATCGTCTTCTTCCTCAGGTCACGGGAGTTCGCCGCCGTTGTTCTCCCTCCTCAGGCCATCCATGCGCCCACTCTTGACGCCTCTGCACTCCCCGTGATCTCAGGGTCCTTTCCCCTAACTTTTCCCCCTAGATCCCTTCCTCTAGACCCCGATTCAACCGGAGCCCGACGAGATCCGCTGCGGGACCTCATCGCCGATAGTTCTCCGGTGATCGGTTGGTCCATCTGAGGCCACCAATGGCTTCAGTGCGACGCGTAGATGCTGTAGGAGCCCAGCCCCGCTCGTTTTGCCTTCGGTGTCGTCGGTCCTGACATAGCCCGAGCTTCGGCCACCGCCAAGCTCGTCGTCGGCGTCATCTCCGGCCATCTCAGCCTCGGGTCTTTGCAGAAATGGAACCGCGGCTGTGCGCTGGTTCGTTTGGTGCCCTCCGCCGTGCGTTTGGTCTTCGGAGATGCATTCCCGAGCCCCTCCACCGTTCTGGTGGTCGCCGGAGGCTCACCGCCGGCGAGATCGACCTCGCCGCCGGTGGATCTGACCCCCCTGAGCCTATGATAGGTGGGGCCAACCCCTGGCTAATTAAGTTTAGTAGAAATTAAAAATAACTTATTTAATTAACTTAATCAGACACTGACAGGTGGGTCCTCCTCTCTTAATTAACTGATTAAGTTAAAACTAAATTAAAACTAACCACAGACACTGACCACTGGGTCCCACTGGTCAGGTTTGACTTTCAACAACCAGTTGGATCTGCTGATGTCATGTTGATGCAATAAAAGCTTTTCTGTTTAAAAATAATTCCATAATAAGTTCCAAACTTTGGAAATTCATAGAAAATTGAATATAACTCCAAATTTGACAAATAATATATGTAAATGGATCAGAAAAATTCAAGGAATCCAATGGTGCTATTTCCATGCATGAAAAACAAAGTTATGAAACAGCATCAGGTCAAATCGATTAAAATAATTTGATAAATTATAATTCAAATGATATTTGAATTATGACTTCAAATCAAGATCACCCCAATGGGTTCTGTTGGTCTTTTCAAACCATGCTACATTGCATTTCATGCATAATTTTGTTGTATATGTTTGATATTGATTGATTGTTGTTATTCCGGTAGGCTCCGCCCCTCCGGATACCTATGATTATCCGACTGACGGATATCACCACTCTGCTGAGCAATAAGGCAAGCAACCATTTTGATCATCCCGATAAATCCCATGTTCTCGCTCCTGCTCTTATCTATTGCATTAGGTCAAAATGCTTTCAATGCTTTTACCACGTTAGTTGAAGCCACTTCCTTTGCATGACCTATCCTTGTCACAGTAAATAGCTGAACCTTGCAACCTAGCATACCTGGTAGATGATTGAGCCATGATGTGCCTTATCCTGCTATGCATGCTATGCTTAGAGTTGTGTATGGTCTGTCATCTGGGTGATGAACAGAATTGTGAGAATGTGTTCAGTAAGTAAAGGTTGTGTGTTGAACCTGATTTGGTAAAGGTACCGATGAAATGCTATGTAGGAGTACATGGCGGGTTGTTTCATTGGAACCGTCCTTAGGAACCGAGTTCCGTGTATGTAATCCAAGAATAGATACTACCACACGTTGGGATACTTAATTGACCCTCTCGACTTATTAATCGCTTAGTACTCGGTCCAGGAGTTGCAAGTAGTTTCTCGTGTTTATAGTCATGCTGGAGGCCGTGCATAGCACTGACCTTAGAGGTGGGCTATGATACGGTAGGCAGCGGCACGGTGTACCAAGTGGCACCCGGATGGTGGGCTTGGGAACCCTGCGTACATCGTTTGGGGCCGTGGCAGAAACCTCGACCGGACTTCCGTGCGGGTTACCCTCAGATAGGCGATAGACCTGGACTAAGTATTAGCGTGGTTAACGGTCGTGGCCGACTCCCTCGCTGGGCTTCCGCTTGAAGGTTGCCGAGGTGCATGACGTGCACATGGCGATAAGTGGCGAGAGCGTGTGTGAAGAAGTACACCCACGCAGGGTTATGATCTATTCGAATAGCCGTGTCCGCGGATATGGACTACTTGGAAACATATGTTGTTCATAGACAACTATAATGGCTACTCATAAAATTGTCAAGATAAGCGTGAGTGTCGTGGACGGCATTTCCGTAGGAAGACGGAATGATTCCACGATAGAGTATTGTTGTGGTGTTAGTGGACTCGTGTGCGAGAAACATAGTTGTCAAAACTATTTAAAAATGCAACTTGTCTAGCCAAGAGTCAAATGCTGGCTTTCCGCATGAAACCCAACAACTCCTTGTTGATACATTGCATGAGTTGATAGATTTCCTAAAGTCGTGCTGAGTAATTTCGTACTCACGTTTGCTGAATACATTGTTGCAAAGGTTGTTAATGACCCTAATGGAGGGTTCTATCTAGACATCGACGACGACAAGTAGCTGGTATCCTAGCTACGATCTGGCCCTAGGATGGGTCTGTAGATAGTCAGGCCATGTGCCTTTATCTTTCCATCTGTCTATACTCAGAGAGTTTTAAATCTTCCGCTGGCTTGTAAGAATTGTGTGTATGACTTGTGATGATGGGTCGTGAGACCCCTACCTTGTAATATTATGTGTGAGGCTCTTCCGAGCCTTTTTAAATAAAGTTTGTATGTTTATGGTTATGTTGTGATGCCATTGATGTATCTATACATAGCGTATGCCATGCGTACGTGTGTTGTACTTGATATGTATGGGGTTCGAATACCTGGTCGTATGCCTTAGTAGCACTCCTTACGGGGAAATGCCCCTTTGTGATTCCATCGAGCCATGGTAGTTCGCTACTGCTCCGGACACATTGGTTGACCGACATGTGTCCTTCTTAGCTGCTATGTCTGTCCCTTTGGGAAATGTCACGCGTTGTAATGGAGTCCTTGTAGCTTGCTACGACTCGTCTACATTCGCTGATGACCGACACCTGCTTTGCTGGGTCATGTAGGCATGTCCCTGTACGGAACTGCCACTTTAGTTTATGACTAGACATGTCGATCCGGGTTCCTTGACATTGGATTGCTAGCGACACAATTGCATACGCGAGTCAAAAGGCGTAAGCGGTCCCGGCTAAGGTAAGGCTGCAGCCATGGGGATAACCGTGCGTGAGACCGCAAAGAGATGCGATGTGTTACAGGCCGGATTCCTATGGCTTAGGATCAGGGTCCCGACATCGTTGGTATCAGAGCCCGACTGACTGTAGGATTACTAAGCCAAACTGGTCGAAGTTGAGTCTAGAATTGCTTTAGCTATACATAAGGGAATTGTTTGTGAAAGGGAACGTAAGACTCTTGCTTCTCTTCTCAAGTTATTCTATTCTGGTCATCTTCATCTTTCCTGTGGGGATTAAGGACTAGGTTACTTATCTTTCTCTTAGGCTCGTGTTTTTGATCGGCAGATTATAGGACAACGAGTCGAGAGTTACTTCGGGTTTCTTTTATTCCAAGGAAAAGAAAGTAAGTTTTGATGACCATGGAATTGAACTTGGTAGTTGAGTGGTTACGCTATTCTATTTTATGGGTTGTGTCAAAATTGTTTTTGAGCATTTACAATCGTTATGCTGCCCAATTTTGTCTTCAGAGCTCTAATGCTTTTGCATTACTCTCTATTTTCAGATGCCTGGCCATCCTTCTCGTCAGGTGGTTCGTCTGACTAGGTGCATTGATGTGCCGGGTCACACGGCCATGCTAGTCAGGATGATGTCAGTATCCGGTTGCCGCTGGTACCCAAAGTACACGGTGGAGGAGCAGTACCGGGATTTTAATCAGAGTCAGTACCTCTGCACTGTTAGGGTATTCCCAGATTACCCTGGAGCTGAGGAGCCGATCCATTGGTCTTATGGATTGGGGCTCACTGTTGACATGGCAGTACTAGATGCTGCCTATTCAATGCTGACCATCATGAGGGCTAGACATGCACTGCTGTAGAATTCAGAGTTCTGCTATGTTCCTGCCTCTCATCCAGGAGAAGAAGGATACCTCAGTGGGGTCTACTTTGATTCCTCTATGGAGGATCCGCTGCTGCAGTCCACTGCTGAGATGCTAGAGAATAGAGACAGGGATGCTCGTGCACTTCGTATGGAGCTCTATGCTACATGTGCCCGTCTGTGGACGGCTTTGACACAGCTAGCACCTGTAGTCCAGACAGGGTATGGAGATATGGAGATGCTGAACCCTGTTAGGACCCATCTTTCGGCTCATGTTGACTCGCCTACTATAGGAGGAGTCACCCCTCTTCGGGGACCTCTACTACCACCAGTCAGGGGACCAAGGACACACCCGTGTCCTTACGGATCCCACGGGTCTCAGGCTGGAGCATTTCCTGATCCGCAGGTTGAGCTTCCAGGCCATGGAGGCAATCTTTATGAGATGTTCTATGCGGATGCCTGAACCCGTAAGTAGAAGGATAGTATGGTAGTAGTTATACTTCCATAGTCCTGTGTGTCATGTGGAGTATGCTTGTGTTGTGGGATGAATTCCGGAGGCATAGATTAATAATGTATAGGAAGCTTGGAAAGCCTCTGATGAGTAGTTTCATGTTTTCAGTAGTTTGCTCTTCGGTTAAGTTCTACTGAACTATGTAATGGTGTGTATGAACCATGGTGTATATATAGCAGTTGCTTGTTACCATGTTGTTCAGATGTTCATTTCTGCATTCCATGTGTTTAGTGCATTCTTAATCCATAGTTGGTGTTGATGTTGATATTGGTCTAAGCTGTGAGTTTGTTTGTCAGGATGGTATTCATCAGGTTGAACCGTGCCCCTGCTCATGAGCAAGGAGAGGGTAGTCAAGCATCACAGGAGGAACTGCCTCACCCGCCCTCTCTGGCGGAAGTTATGCTAGAGGCAGAGAGAAACAAAAGGGAGACCAACAGTTTGTTAGAGCGTATTGAGCAAAATACGGCTCGTCAGCCTAGGAATGATGCAGTGCCCCTCAATGACTTTGTGAAGCTGAATCCTCCAAAGTTCCATCACTTCGTCGATCCCGTCGACGCTGATGATTGGTTGCGCAGTATATCGCGCAAGATTCGCTCTACAAATGTTTCTGAGCCCGACAAGGTGACCTTTGTGGCGTACTTCCTGGAAGGACCAGTCAATTTGTGGTGGGAGAACTTTGAAGCTATGCGTCGTGCTGGACCAGCAGCCACATGGGCAGACTTTAGTGCAGCCTTCCGTCTGCACCATATTCCAGAGGGCCTGATGGACAGAAATAGAGAGGAGTTCTATGCATTCACCCAGGGAAAGTTGACCGTGGATGCCTATAGCCGCGAGTTCGGTAACCTCGCCCGCTATGCAACAGAGGAGGTGTCTACTGATGCCAAGAAGCAAGCAAGATTTCGTAAGGGTCTGAGCCCTGAGCTTCATCGTGATTTGTGCCTCCATGAATGTACAAGGTTCCAAGCCCTTGTCAACAAGGCGATCAGTGCCGAGACTGGTCATACCGACTATGAAGCCACAAAGAAGCACTCGCGTGACTCTGGCTCGTCATCTGGTTTCGCGTTTCCGAAACGCAAGCTGTGGGTCCCAAATAGTTCTCAGCCGCCAAGAAACACTCCGAGGCCATCCTATGGAGCGCCTCAGATGAATCAGACCAACCCTCCAGCAAAAACCTATGGTGGTCCAGCTAGCAATGCTGCACCACGTGCAAATCAGGTGATCTGTTACAAGTGTGGAGAACTCGGGCACTATTCCCGAGAGTGTCCTCAGAATATGGGTGCCAAGCAACCCGGAAAGTCCGTTGGGCAAGGCAAGTCGGGCAAAGCTTACTATGTGAAGCCAACTCCTGCACATGGCCGTGTGAACTATGTTTCAGCAGAAGAAGCTGCAGAGGATCCCGACGTCTTACTGGGTACGCTCCTTGTTAATCATCACCGTGCGTCTGTTCTTTTTGACACTGGGTCATCTCATTCCTTCATTTCAGAAAGTTATGCGCAGTTGCATAACATGTCTTTCTATGATATGCCAATTCCATTGGTTGTTCAAACCCCTGGTAGTAAGTGGAAAACCTCCAGGATAACCTATGACAATGAAATTCTAGTGGACAGGCTAGTTTTTCTAGCATCCTTGATAGCCTTGAAATCTTCGGATATCAATATCATCTTGGGTATGGACTGGATGTTAGCTCATTATGCCAAGATTAATACTCATTCTAGAAATGTTCAGCTTACCCATCCCTCGGGTGAGATAGTCAATGTCTCTACTCGAGTTGCCAAATGCCAACTCTATTCCCTCAATGCCAACCCTCTTCCGGAACTTGAAGACATTCCGGTAGTCCGTGACTTCCCGGATGTTTTTCCAGAGGAACTGTCAGGAATTCCACTGGACAAAGATGTAGAGCTTGTGATAGACCTTGTTCCGGGAACCGTTCCAATAGCGAGAAGACCATATAAGATGGCACCCCTGGAGCTAGCCGAACTTAAGAAGCAATTAGATGAGGCCTTGAATAAAGGTTTCATTCATCCTAGCACTTCTCCTTGGGCTTGTCCCGTCCTCTTCGTCAAGAAGAAAGACGGAACAGATCGGATGGTTGTAGATTATCGACCAGTTAACCTGGTCACCATAAAGAACAAGTATCCGCTCCCCAGGATCAACGACCTGTATGATCAGCTCGCTGGATCCTCAATCTTCTCCAAAATGGATTTGAGGTTGGGATACCATCAAATCAAGATCAAGAACGGGGACATTACAAAAACGGCTTTTGTCACTCGTTATGGCCAATACGAGTACATCGTCATGTCCTTCAGTTTAACCAATGCCCCAGCCACCTTCTCTCGCTTGATGAATTCAATCTTCATGGAGTATTTGGATAAATTCGTCGTAGTATACCTCGATGATATTCTCATCTACTCGAAGAACGAACAAGAACATGTCGAGCATCTAAGGAAGGTATTGATGAAACTTCGAGAGCGTCGCCTTTATGCCAAGTTTTCAAAATGTGAATTTTGGTTAGCAGAAGTGACTTATCTAGGTCACATAATCTCTGGTAAGGGTATTGATGTCAATCCCGAGAGAGTTCAAGCTGTCCTTGATTGGACGCAACCTGAATCGGTTAAGCAAGTTAGGAGTTTTCTTGGTCTAGCGAGCTATTGCCGCCGCTTTGTCGAGAATTTCTCCAAGGTTGCAAAGCCTCTAACTGAACTCCTCAAGAAAGATAAAAAGTTCGAGTGGACACCATAGTGTGAGCATAGTTTCCAGGAACTGAAAAGACGCCTAACTTCCGCACATGTGTTGCTACCACCAGATTTCTCTAAGGACTTTGTTATGTACTGTGATGCCTCGCGACAAGGATTAGGTTGCATTCTCATGCAGGATCGTCATGTGATTGCATACGCATCTCGACAGTTGCGTCCACATGAGGATAATTATCCCACACATGATCTTGAGCTTGCAGCTGTAGTCCATGCACTTAAAATCTGGCGACATTACCTTCTTGGTAATCATTTCGAAATATTCACTGATCATCAAAGTCTGAAATATATCTTCACCCAGCTGGATTTGAATCTCAGGCAAAGACGATGGGTTGAGTTGATCACGGATTACGACTTAGGGATAACTTACACCCCGGGGAAGGCAATGTTATGGCTGATGCACTAAGTCGTAAGTCTTATTGTAACAATTTGATGCTACAACGAGGTCAACCACGTCTCTATGAGGAATTTCGGAAGTTAAATCTTCATATTGTTCCTCAAGGATTCCTTTCTACCCTGGTGGCGAAGCCTACTCTTAGGGATCAAATCATAGTCGTGCAGGCATATGATAAGGGTATATCCCGGATCAAGGAGAATATTGCTAGCGGAAACGCTAGGGATTTCTCTATCAATGAGCAAGGTGTTGTGTTCTTTCAGAACCGTCTAGTGGTTCCTAAGAGCAAACGTCTGCGGAAATTGATCCTCAAGGAGGCTAATGATTCTCCTCTCACCATTCATCCTGGTAGTACTAAGATGTATCGGGACCTACGCCAGAGGTTTTGGTGGACTAGGATGAAGAGATAAATTGCTGAGTTCGTTGCTAACTGCGACATTTGTCGTCGAGTTAAGGCAGAACATCAAAGGCCTGCTGGCACCCTAAAACCTTTAGCTATTCCTGAATGGAAATGGGATAAAGTCAGTATGGATTTCATCACCGGTTTTCCCAATACCAAGAAAGGAAATAATGTTATCTTTGTGGTCATTGACCGTCTTTCCAAAGTAGCTCATTTTCTTCCAGTCCATGAGAGTATAATAGCTAGCCAGCTAGCAGAGTTATATATCTCTCGAATAGTGTCTCTTCATGGTGTTCCTCTGGAGATTAACTCAGACCGTGGAAGTATATTTACTTATCGCTTCTGGGAAAGTTTTCAGAATGCCAAGGGGACTCACTTATCTTTTAGCACTGCTTTCCATCCTCAATCAAGTGGTCAAGTAGAAAGAGTGAATCAAGTACGAGAAGATATGCTCCGAGCTTGTGTTATATCGTTCGGTATGAATTGGGAGAAGTGTCTTCCATTCGCTGAGTTTGCTTATAACAATAGTTATCAATCAAGCTTGGGCAAAGCTCCTTTTAAAGTTATCTATGGACAAAGATGTCGAACACCTCTTAATTGGTCAGAAACCGGAGAGAGGCAACTCTTTGGTCCGGATATGATCCAGGATGCAGAAGAGCAAGTTTGCATTATTCGTGAAAAGTTGAAAACAGCCCAGTCTCGTCAAAAGAGCCAATATGATCGTCATCATAAGGCTGTGACCTTTGAAGTTGACAAGAAGGCTTACCTTCGGGTTTCACCTTTGAAGGGTACCCATCGATTCGGTATCAAGGTCAAGTTGGCTCCTCGTTACATTGGTCCTTTTCGCATTCTTGCCAAACGAGGAGAAGTTACCTACCAGTTGGAACTTCCTCCGCATCTTTCCAAGGTTCATGATGTTTTCCACGTCTCGCAACTCAGGCGTTGCTTTTCAGATCCTATCCGTGAAGTGGACCACGAAACGCTTGATCTCCAAGATAACCTTTCATACCGAGAATACCCTGTGCGTATTCTTGATCCGACTTGAGTATCCCGCGCTATTCCCGACGACTTCCAAATCTTGGGACGAGATTCTTTTGAGTGGGGGTGAGTTGTCACATCCCTCATCCCTATTAGGTTTAGTAAGATGTGCTCATGTTTTCTTTCAATGCATCCAAGGAAACGAAATGAAAACCCAAAAGCAAAGCAAGAAAACCAAAGCAAAACCCTAGCAACCCCTCATTCAAAAGCATTTCAAAATTGATGTCAAATCAATGAACCCAAAATGGCCTTAAGAAAAGTTCACCTTTTCTGATAAATGTTGAAAACAAAATATCAGAGATGAAACTTATTTTCAAACTATCTTTGGCATTTTAAAATTAAGTTAAAAGATATTGAAATCAATTATATATTTGATTTCAAATAAATTAAAGTTTCCAAAAATGTTGAAAACTTTATGAGTGGTTGGAAATATTCCAACTAACACTCTAGTATTTTTCAAACTATTTTAGGAATAGTTTGGAGCCAAAAATAAAACAAAACAAATAACAGAAAGAATAAACAGAAAACAGAAAAGAAGAAAAATGGAAAACCCTTACCTGTCGCTCACCTGGCCCAGGCCCAGCTGCTCCCCATCGTCTTCCTTGCCAGCGAGCAGCAGGAGGTGGCCGCCGCTCGTTCGGGCGCGGCCACGCACCTGTGCGTCTGCCTGGCCGCTGCGTGGCGCTGGCGCAACGGGGATAAGCTCCCCGAAGGCCTCCCCGAGCTCATCCCCTCCCTATTCGCCCTGTTCTCTCTCCCCCTCTCGGCCGCCATGACTACAAGCTCAAGCTTGAGCTAGCCATCGCTCATGTCCCTCTCCCTCTCACCTGAGCCGCGCAACAGCTTAACCATGATCTTCTGAAGCTCTCCAGCTAGTCGCGTGACGCCAAGAACCACTGAGACGCCATGAAGCCATCGTCTTCTTCCTCGGGACACCGGAGTTCGCCGCCGTCGTTCTCCCTCCTCAGGCCATCCCCGCGCCCACTCTTGACGCCTCTGCACTCCTCGTGAGCCCAGGGTCCTTTCCCCTAAGTTTTCCCTCTCGATCCCTTCCTCTAGACCCCGATTCCACTGGATCCTGATGTCAGCTATGCTAATGCACAAAAGTCCTTCCAATGGCGCCAGAAACAGGTGTGTCGACGGCACCAGGAATCCCTCAGCTGCGGCTATGCTAAGGGACTTCCTAGGCAAGTATGCAAAGGATTTCCACCGTGGCCTTGGAGCCTTGCGTTTGTGTTCCCTTGAAGCGGAAAGGGTGACGTAGCACAGTGACGGTAAGTATTTCCCTCAGTTTGAGAACCAAGGTATCAATCTGGTGGAGGAGTATCACAAGATCATGCACAAACACAAAAGCTTGCTCCCAACGCTATGAAGGGGTTGTCAATCCCTTATAGATTGTTTGGCAAGTGAGAACTGAAAGCAACAAAGTCACAAAGCAAAGTAAAAGTGGAGGTGTAAACGATGGATGTGAATAGACCCGGGGGCGTAGTGTTTACTAGTGGCTTCTCTCATGAAAGCAAGTAGACGGTGGGTGAACAAATTACTGTCGAGCAATTGATAGAACCGCGCAAAGTCGTGGCGATATCTATGCAATGATTATATCTATAGGCATCAAGTCCAAAACAAGTAGACCGATACTTTCTGCATCTACTACTATTACTCCACACGTCGACAGCTATCCAGGATGCATCTAGTGTATTAAGTCCATAAGAACAGAGTAACGCCTTAAGCAAGATGACATGATGTAGAGGGATAATCTCAAACCAATGATAAAAACCCCATATTTTTACCCTTGATGACAACTATTTGATGTGTGCCTTGCTTCCCCTACTGTCACTGGGAAAGGTCACCACATGGTAGAACCCAAAACCAAGAACTTCTCCCATTGCAAGAATCATAGATCTGGTTGGCCAAACAAAACCCAAGACTCCGAGAGACTTACATGGATATCAAATCATGCATATAAGAAATCAGCAAAGACTCAAATATATATCATAGATAATCTGATCACAAATCCACAATTCATCGGATCTCGACAAACACACCGCCAAAGAAGATTACATCGGATAGGTGTCCATGAAGATCATGGAGAACTTTGTATTGAAGATCCAAGAGAGAGAAGAATCCATCTAGCTACTGACTACGGACCCATAGGTCTGAAGTGAACTACTCACGAGTCATTGGAGGGGCGATGATGATGATGAATAAGCCCTCCAACTCCAAAGTCCCCTCCGACAGGGTGCCGGGAAAGGTCTCCAGATGAGATCTCGCGGAAACGGAAGCTTGCAGCGGCGGAAAAGTATTTTCGAGGCTCCCATGATTTTTTCCAGAATATTTGGGAATTTATAGGCCAAAGACCTAGGTCACGGGGCGGCCAGGGAGGCCACAAGCCTGCCCACCGCTGCCTCCCTCTGGTGGCGGAGTGGGGGCTTGTGGGCTCCCTGGAGCCCACCTGGCTTGGCCCTAAAGCCCCCTGGTCTTCTTCTGTTCGGGAAAAAATCATTTCGGGGTTTTTCTTCCGTTTGGACTCCGTTCCAAAATCAGATATGAAAAGAGTCAAAAAACACGGAAAAAATCGGAACTGGCACTTGGCACTGAATTAATAAGTTAGTCCCAAAAAGGATATAAAAGGTACATAAAACAACCAAAGAAGACAAGATAACAGCGTGAAACCATCAAAAATTATAGATACGTTTGAGACGTATCAAGCATCCCCAAGCTTAACTCCTGCTCGTCCTCGAGTAGGGAAGTGATAAGAATGAATTTTTGATGCTTTCATGCTACCTAGCATAGGTGTCCTTTGTAATTCCTCTTATGTGATGTGAATGTTCAGATCCATTAGATTCAAAACAATAGTTTTCTATTGACGTGGAAACAATAATAATTCAAGCAAACTAGCAAGGTAATCATGAACTTTCAAAATAACAAGGCCAAAAGAAAGTTATCCGTACAAAAGCATATAGTCTGGCTATGCTCTATCATCATTGCACAATGAATTTAAATCATGCACAACCCCGGTATTGGCCAAGTAATTGTTTCACACCTTTACTTTCTCAAACCTTTTCAACTCTCACGCAATACATGAGCGTGAGCCATGGTTATAGCACTATAGATGGTGTGGAATGTAGTGGAGGTTGCAAGACAAAAAGGAGAAGATAGTCACATTAACAAGGCATATCAATGAGTTGTGGATATGCTCATCAATAGATATCAATGTGAATGAGTAGGGATTTCCATACAATTGATGCACTAGAGCTATGAGAATGTGAAAGCTCTTAAAGAAAACTAGTGGGTGTGCATCCAACTTGCTTGCTCACGAAGACCTAAGGCAATTTTGAGGAAGCCTATCATTGGAATATACAAGCCAAGTTATATAATGAAAATTTCCCACTAGCTATATGGTGGTGACAAAATGAGAGACTCTCAATCATGAAGATCATGGTGCTTAATATGCACAAGTGTGGAAAAAGTGGTAGCATTGTCCCTTCTCTCTTTTTCTCTCATTTTTTTATTTTGGTGGGCTCTTTGGCCTCTTTTTTTTTATTTTGGTGGGCTTATTTGGCCTCTTTTATTTCCTCACATGGGACAATGCTCCATTAATGATGATTATCACATTTTCAACTCAAAACTTAGAGTAACGATGACTCTATATGGAATGTCTTCGCTAGTGTACCGTGACAATGATATAGCATGGCATAGACATCAATGGAAACATCATGCTAGCTATCTTACGATCATGCAATGGCAATGTAGACGTGGTGGCACATGTCATGGTGGTAGTTGCATGGCAATACATCTCGGAATGACTTTGAAAAAGCCATAATAGGTAGGTATGGTGGCTGTTTTGAGGGAGGCTAATGGTGGGTTTTGTGCACCGACGAAAGTTGCACGACACTAAGAAGATAGTGATGGTGGAAGGTGAAATTGCATCTATACCATGGACTCAACATTAGTCATGAAGAACTCATATACTTGTTGCTAAAGTTTTATTAGTAATCGAAACTAAGCATTCAACGCATACTCCTAGGGGAAGGGTTGGTAGGTATAAACCATGGCGCGATCCCGACCGCCACGCGAAGGATGACAATCAATATACTAATCATGCTCAGACTTCATCACATAGCGGTTCACCATACGTGCATGCTACGGGAATCACTAACTTCAACACAAGTATTTCTAGATCCACAACACCTTACTAGCATGACTTCAATATTACCATAACCACAACTCAAAACTAATCGAGATGAATCAAACTTCTCTAACTATTCAATGCACATGAAGGTGGAAGTTTTCGTATCCCTTTGGATAACTACCCCTTTTGAGACTACTTTCAAAGCATAGATCAACTACCAAGCCACACACCGCTGTGCTCTAAAAGATATAAGTGAAGCACAAAGAGCAAAAGTATCTAGCTCAAAAGATATAAGTGAAGCACATGTGAGCTGAATTGTCTACCAGAAGATATAAGTGAAGCTCGACAAAATCACGGTGTGTGCATGTCTCTCTCTAGGTGTGAAGCAAGGATGATTGTGACATAACAAAAATAAAAGACTCCTACGATACAAGACGCTCCAAGCAAAAACTCATAACATGTGGTGAATAAAAATATAGCCCCAAGTAACGTTACCGATGGATTGAAGACGAGAGAGGGGATGCCTTCCCGGGGCATCCCCAAGCTTAGGATTTTACGGCATCCTTGAATCTCTTGGTGTGCCTTGGGCATCCCTATCTTGAGCTCTTGCCACTCTTTATCTCTTTGTCCATAAGAACTTCACCCAAAACTTGAAAACTTCACAACACGAAACTTAAACAGAAACTCGTGATAACATTAGTACAAGAAAGCAAACCACCACTTCCTTAGGTACTGTAGCAACTTAAATTCTACTTGTGCTGATGTTGGGTTACTGTACTTTCAATCTTCCATGGCTAATACCCCCCCCCCCCGATACTATCCATAGTTTCATCAAAATAATCAACCAACACAAAAAAAAACAGAATCTGTTAACAGCAGACCAGTCTGTAGGAATCTGTATATTTCGTATACCTCTGTTACTTCAAAACTTCTGAAACATTAAGAAAGTCTGAAGAATTTGTGTAGAAATCAGCAGCAAAAAGAATCAACTCAAAAGCTCTTGCAGAAAAAAAACGAAAATTCTTTTCGTGAGCAGAAAGTTTCTGTCTTTTCCAGCATGACCAAACGATCATCCCCAAGACTAATCATAACGGTTTTGTTGTGCACAAACGCAAAAAAGAAACACAAAAACACAATCATAACAGAATTATGAAAGTGTGGAAAACACAAAACAGAAAGAAAAATGATAGATTCGTTGGGTTGCCTCCCAACAAGCGCTTTTGTTTAACGCTCTTAGCTAGGCGAAAGGTGATGAAATCACGTATAGTCATCTTTGGTGCTCAAACCATAAGGCAATCTTATTTTCTTTCTAGGAAAGTGCTCCATGGCCTTTTGTAAAGGAAATTGAAATCTAATATTCCCTTCCTTCATATCGATGATAGCACCAATAGTCCTTAGGAAAGGTCTACCAAGAATAATGGGACATGAAGGATTGCAATCTATGTCAAGTACAATGAAATCCACGGGTACATAGTTCTTATTTGCAACAATAAGAACATCATCGATCCTCCCCATGGGTTTCTTGACAGTAGAATCCGCAAGATGCAAATTAAGAGAACACTCTTCAATCTCATGAAAACCAAGAATATCACATAAAGACTTCGGAATCGCGGAAACACTAGCACCCAAATCACACAAAGCATTGCACTCATAGTTTTTGATCTTGATTTGATAGTAGGTTCCCACTCATCATGAAGTTTTCTAGGTATAGAGAATTCTAGTTCGAGCTTCTCTTCAAGAGATTTCATCATAGCATCTACGATATGCGCGGTAAAGGCTTTGCTTTGGCTATAAGCATGTGGAGAGTTTGCAATGGATTGCATCAAAGAAATGCATTCAAACAAGGAGCAATTATCATAATTGAATTCTTTGAAATCCAAAGTGGGAGTTTCATTACTTCCCAAAATTTTGACTTCTTCAACTCCACTCTCCACACCTTTATCATCAAGATAGGTGGACTCCGAATCATTGGGGCATTTTTCAACCAAAGTGGATTCATATCCAGCCCCTCCATAAGTAGGTTTGACACGTGAAAACAAAGATTCAAGAGGAGACACACCAAGCACTTTAAGATCTTCGTGATTTGCATCACTAGAATGCACCCTTTTAAACCATTCATGTCTACCGCGAATTTGGGCGGTTCTTTCTTAGCTCTCATTCATGGAGATACGCATAGCTTTCAAAGTTTCATCCAAGTTGACCTTGGGAGGGGCGTATCTAACTTTCAAAGCATCAATATCACAAGACATCCTATCAACGCTCTTAGCCAAATCGTCTATTTTGAGTAGTTTTTCCTCTATGGACGCATTGAAAATCTTTTGACAGTTGATGAACTCTTTGATATTACTCTCAAAATCAGAGGGTAATTTGTTGTGATTTCCATAAGTGTTGTTGTAGGAATTGCCATAATTGTTAGAGGAGTTACTAGGAAAAGGCCTAGGAACACAGTTTCCTCTAAAAGCATTGTTGTTGCCAAAATTGTTCCTACCAACAAAATTCACGTCTAAACTAGCGTTGCTACTCTCAATCAAAGAAGATAGTGGCATGTCATTAGGATCTATGGTAGTGTTTCTACTAGCAACCAAATTCATCAACTCGTCCATCTTAGCACTAAGCGAGTTAATCTCTTCTATAGCGTGCACCTTTTTGCTAGCAGGCGACCTTTCAGTGTGCCACTGAGAGTAGTTGGTCATGATATTGTCTAGGAGTTTTGTAGTGTCTCCTAACGTGATTTCCATGAATGTTCCACCTGAGGCGGAGTCCAAGATATTGTGAGAAGCGAAATTCAAGCCAGCGTAAAAGATTTGTATAATCATCCACAAACTCAAGCCATGAGCGGGACAATTTCTAATCATAAGCTTCATCCTCTCCCAAGATTGTGCAACGTGTTCATGATCAAGTTGCTTGAAATTCATGATATCGTTGCATAAGGAGATGATCTTAGCCGGCAGAAAATACTTGGATATGTAAGCATCTTTGCACTTATCCCAAGAATCGATACTATTTTTAGGCAAAGAAGAAAACCAAGTTTTTGCGCGATCTCGCAACGAGAAAGGAAAAAGTTTCAACTTAATCACGTCATTATCCACATCTCTTTTCATTTGCATATCACAAAGCTCAATGAAGGTATTGAGATGGGATGCGGCATCTTCACTAGGAAGGCCAAAGAATTGCTCTTTCATAACAAGATTCAGCAAAGCTGCGTTGATTTCATACGATTCCGCACTAGTGGCGGGAACAATCGGAGTACTAATAAAATCATTATTATTAGTGCTCGAGAAGTCGCAAAGTTTGGTGTTTTCAGACATGATGTCTTCAACAAACAAACAAGCACACAAGCAAGCAAGAAAACCGGCAAAGGCAAAAGAAAACGGCGAAGGCGAAAGGGGAACGAAAACGGCAAATGTGAAGTGGGGGAGAGGAAAACGAGAGGCAACTGTCAACAAAAGTAAATGCAAGAGAAGAGTTTGTGAGACCTACTTGATAGATCTTGATTTCTCCTCCCCGGCAACGGCGCCAGAAATGGGCGTCTTGATGGGAGATTATTCTTGTCTTGATCTTCCTCGACAAACGATCCTCCTCCCCGGCAACGGCGCCAGAAATGCTTCTGATGTCAGCTATGCTACAAAAGGGATTGGTCCACTTTGTTGCACCGTTGTTAATTTTGTTACTTGCTACTTGCTACGAATCATCTCACCACACAACTACTTGTTACCAATAATTTCAGTGCTTGCAGATATTACCTTGCTGAAAACCACTTGTCAGATCCTTCTGCTCCTCGTTGGGTTCGACACTCTTAATTATCGAAAGGACTACAATAGATCCCCTATACTTGTGGGTCATCAGTGTATATATAGGCGTCCCCCAAAATCCAACCATTACAACATTATTTCCCAACTCGGTGACACCGAAATGAATCTCGGTGGTACCGAGTTGAGCCAAATGTGGCAACTTTTGAATTCTCGGTAAGACCGATATATAAATCTTGGTAGTACTGATACGATGACTTAGACTAGTTTCCAAATCTCAGTGAGACTGACTTCAAACTCGGAAATTCCGATTCTTGAAATCTTGTCAACGGAAAGTTGGTCGCTGAATCTCGATGGCACCGATGTGAAAGTTGGTGGTACCGAGATGGTAGGGTTTGGCATAGCATTTGTCAAGTGTAAAATCGGTAGGGTTGAGTGGAAATTCTTGGTGGTACTGATTTTGCTGATGTGGCTTTGGATAGAGATATTTTTTGGGAGAATGGCTGAGTATTTTGGTGTCTACCTCTAAGCACTTGAGCAACCAATTCATCGTAATACCTCACCCATTTTTAATAGTATTGGCTTTCCTATGGACTCAAAGTGATTTCTCACAAATGTAAAATGAAGAGTCTTCTTGCTTGAAGCTTGAGCCAATCCTATTCCTTGCTTCATCAAGGGCTTCTCCTCAAAATCCTTTATGCCAATGCTCTCTCTGGACTATACCTGAAATATACTAGGAAAAAGTTTTAGTCCAAGAGACAATGTATGTTGTCATGAATTATCAAAATAACCAAGGGAGAATATGTGATTTCAATCTCCCCCTTTTTGGTAATTGTTGACAACATACAAACAAAGCTTCAAATAAGTATAAGCATTAGAATATGATAGTTTGAAAGATATATGACTAGTACAAGCTCCCCCTAAATGTGTGCAATCCTTTTAAAGGATGGTTGCTTTGGACTGCATGGGCACACGCATGGTAGAAAGGACAAGACAAGTCATATAAATCTTGGGTATATGCATCAAACATATGTGAATGAAGAGCTTCCATGTTGAAACTCACTCTTGCAAATAATATGTGCAAGAGATAAGAGATCATCATGAACAAGGATATGATGCATATACTTACCTTGAGGTTCTTGAGCGTCTTAATAGTAGGAGTATACTTGAGAAAACAATTGTTAGATAACACAAGAGTACTCTATTGTAAATATTCAAAGAGCTTCAAAAGTACCAAGATATGGCGAACATATGAGAAATCTGATTTAATGATAAATATGTCTCCAAGAGAATTTAGAACTTTCTCACTTAAATATGAATATGTAAGATTAACTCTCCCCCTGAATCATAGCATGCAGATATTGGGAGTAGGTAGGGTAAGACAAGTTCAAGCTAAAGATTGCAGAAACAAATTATATATCTCACCCCCTTAATGGTATTACTCCCGTGAGTATGTAAGGTTTGATACATCTCCCCTTAGGTAGATCTCCCCTTAGGAACATATATCTCCCCTCTTGATATTTCTCCCCCTTTTGTAAGCTTATTGGAAGCTTTGATATTTCTCCCCCATTGGCATTAATTTCGAGAAAGGTCAGATGGTAAGGGCTCATTGAGAGAAAGGGATCCTTGATTATTATCTATTAAATAAGGGTTCCTTGTATTTTTCCCCCCTTAAGTATGGTTTAGAGTTCATTGAAATTTCTCCCCCATAGATAGTAGGTAAGGTTTCATTGAATGTTCTCCCCCTTTTATATGGATAAGAGTTCCTACAAAGATCTCCCCCTATGTTTGGGATCCTCGATGTTTCTCCCTCCTATATTGTGGGATCACTGAGGATTTCTCCCCCTAGAGAAGTTTTCTCCCCCTCGACAATTTTGCGTCACAAGATAATGTTCTCCTTTGGCAAAAATGGAAATGTTCAATAAGAGCTGAGGAGGAAATAAAACTTGGGATCACTCAACAATATCCCCCCCCCCCCCAAGGCAAAAGTCCAGAAATATCAGAAAATCCTAGGGAGTGATAATATTCAGAGTCACCGAAGCATACACGTTCGGTAGAACTGAGGATGATAGGAGGCCTCTAGGAGAAATCGGTTGGACTGAGCTTCCTAGATCGGTGAAACCGAATTGCAATGACAATCAACTTCTTAACTCAAAACTGACAGAAAAAATATCCACAAACTTGAAAAGGTAATATCTAAAGATTGTTATAAGATACCAATTGTAGAAAACAGGTATCAGCACCAAATAATAATTTATTTATTTGTTTTGAAAATATATGCATACATATAAATGAGAGTTGAATGGTTCCAAGAAGATACGCAGAGAAATTGTGAACCATAAAAAATACCCATCTAGATGTGGGGCGGTGACTAGGTTGCCTATATTAGAGTATACTCACTTGAGGAGTCAAGTAAGAATGCTTGATCATAGGTCATACTCATCGTTAAGCGCAAAATGGGGTACCATTTTTCAATTAAAGCATTTTAATGTCTTCATATCTTTTGAGTTGCTTTACCTCATGACTTGGTGCAAAGCTTTATCAAGGATATGAGTACATACCTTCGAATGATGTTGATAATGTGGCATGTTGGTGAACTTGTCGTGGATGCTCAACGTTGATGAAGATCATCTTGAGTTGGGAGCATTTCTTGTCGTTTTGGTTCACTTTTCACCTACATTGGTTAGTCATGAAAGGAATAACATAATATATCCAAATGACATGAGTGAATTTCAACATAATATAATTGCCAAGGATATGATTTTGTTGTCTTCTTCCTTCATCTCTGAAAAAGGGGTTGTTGGTACTTGGCTATGTCAAGATTACTTTTGATTTGAGTTGATGACAATCTTGTGGAGTGTAGTTCTTCCAAGTACCTACAAAACTTTAGATGCAATAAAAGGGAGCATAGTTTTCCAAGATATGAGATAGTGTCAAATCAATAGCATCATGGAATGGACAATCAAGCTCATGCCCTTACATGCATCTGACTGAGTCTATCTCAAGTTTGAAGCATCAATGATGTTCAATTCACTCCTCAAATGACAAAATATTTCTCATCAGGTGGTTTGGTAAAGATATCAACTAATTGTTTGTCGGTACGAACATGCTTGAGACACTAGTAGAAAATGGGGCTATAGTCCTGGTTGGTAAGGGCCTATAGTCCCGGTTCTCCAACCGGGACTATTAACTTGGGACTAAAGACCCCCCCCCCCTTTAGTCCCGGTTTGCCACGAACCGAGACTAAAGGCCCGCCACGTGGCTCCTGGGGCTCAAGGACCTTTAGTCCAGGTTGGTGTTACCAACCGAGACAAAAAGATTGTTTTAAAAAAAAATTTAAAATCAATTTGTTTCAATAAATTCATTTTTTTAACTTTTTACGATTTTCAAATCTTTGAATTATTTCACAATTTAATCTCTAATCACCCCTACTCATTGCTCCAGCATGGAGCACTCATTTCAAATCGTCTAACTTCCCGACCAGTCACTCACTCCACTAATTTCAAATCATCTAACTTCCCGGCCGGTCGCCCATCCTCTTACTAATACACCCAAGCACGCTTAACTTTCCGGTTCTATCTCCACTACTTTCAAGTCTCCACTTGTTTAACAAATAAAACACTTTGATAAGTTTAGTTCATTCTTTTTAGTTAATGTTTTAGTTGATTCTTTTTAGTTAATGTTTTTGTATGTTCAAAATGCACCATTCAGGGCACATCACAAATTTTCAACAATTTCTGACTTCATTTGTTATTTTTCGTGCATTTACTTATTTGTTTTTGAGCTAATTGACCCTGAAATTCAAAAGCACTACAAATGAAAACTGGAAATGTTGAAATTTGGCATGCTATCATCATTTCACCCACATATCATGTGCTAAAAAGTTGAGAGGGTTACGACAAAAACTGGATGCACTTCGTGTACAAAACGGACAATCTCTTTTGAATTATTAGAATTTCGAACGAGAACTCATCTGTTACAAAGGGATTTCTTTTTTTGAACTTATTTTGACTCCATACTTTTGGTGTGTTCAAAATGCACCATTCAAAGACACATCACAAATTTTCAACAATTTGTGACTTCATTTGATATTTTTCGTGCATTTACTTATTTGTTTTTGAGCTAATTGACCCTGAAATTGAAAAGCACTACAAATGAACTTTGAAAATGTTGAAATTTGGCATGGTATCGTAATTTCACCCACATAGCATGTGCTAAAAAATTGAGAGGGTTACAACAAAAACTGGATGCACTATGTGTACAAAACGGACAATCTCTTTCGAAGTATCACGGCTTTGAACGAGAACTCATCTGTTACAAAGGAATTTCAATTTTTGAACTTATTTGAACTTCCTACTTTTTGTGTGTTCAAAATGCACCATTAAAGGCACATCACAAATTTTCAATAATTTCTGTCTTCATTTGATATTTTTCATGCATTTACTTATTTGTTTTTTAGCGAATTGACCCTAAAGTGAAAAGCACTACAAATGAAGTCTGAAAATGCTGAAAGTTGGCATGGTATCATCATTTCACCCACATAGCATGTGCTAAAAAGTTGAGAGAGTTACGACAAAAACTGGATGCACTTCGTGTACAAAACGGACAATCTCTTTCGAAGTACCAGGGTTTCAAACGAGAACTCATCTGTTACAAAGGTATTTCATTTTTTTGAACTTATTTGAACTCCATACTTTTTATGTGTTCAAAATGCACCATTCCAAGGACATCACAAATTTTCAACAATTTCTGACTTCATTTGATATTTTTCATGCATTTACTTTTTTTTTGAGCTAATTGACACTGAAATTGAAAAGCACTACAAATGAAGTGTGAAAATGTTGAAAGTTCGCATGGTATCATCATTTCACCCACATAGCATGTGCTAAAAAGTTGAGAGGGTACGACAAAAACTACATGCACTTCGTGTACAAAACGGACAATCTCTTTCAAAGTATCAGGGTTTCGAACGAGAACTCATCTGTTAAAAAGGGATTTCATTTTTTTGAACTTATTTGAACTCCATACTTTTTGTGTGTTCAAAATGCACCATTCAAAGGCACATCACAAATTTTTAACAATTTCTGACTTCATTTGATATTTGTCGTGCATTTACTTATTTGTTTTTGAGCTAATTGACCCTAAATTTGAAAAGCTCTACAAGTGAGCATTGAAAATGTTGAAAGTTGGCATGGTATCATCATTTCACCCACATAGCATGTGTTAAAAAGTTGAGAGGGTTACGACAAAAACTACATGCACTTCGTGTACAAAACGGACAATCTATTTCGAAGTATGAGGGTTTCGAATGGGAACTCATCTGTTACAAAGGGATTTCATTTTTTTTAAACTTATTTGAACTCCATACTTCTTGTGTGTTCAAAATGCACCATTAAAGGCACATCACAAATTTTCAACAATTTCTGACTTCATTTGATATTTTTCGTGCATTTACTTATTTGTTTTTGAGCTAATTGACCCTGAAATTGAAAAGCACTAAAAATGAAGTCTGAAAATGTTGAAAGTTGGCATGGTATCATCATTTCACCCACATAGCATGTGCTAAAAATTTGATAGGGTTACGACAAAAACTGGATGGACTTCGTGTAAAAAGCGGACAATCTCTTTCGAAGTATTAGGGCTTCGAACGAGAACTCATTTGTTACAAAGGGATTTCATTTTTTCGAACTTATTTGAACTCCATACTTTTTGTGTGTTCAAAATGCACCATTCAAAGGCACATCACAAATTTTCAACAATTTTAGACTTCATTTGATATTTTTCGTGCATTTACTTATTTGTTTTTGAGCTAATTCACCCTGAAATTGAAAAGTTCTACAAATGAACTGTGAAAATGTTGAAATTTCGCATGGTGTCATCATTTCACCCACATAGCATCTGCTAAAAAGTTGAGAAGATTACGACAAAAACTGGATGCATTTCGTTTACAAAATGGACAATCTCTTTCGAAGTATCAAGGTTTCGAACGAGAAGTCATCTGTTACAAAGGGATTTCATTTTTTGAACTTATTTGAACTCCATACTTTTTTTGTGTTCAAAATGCACCATTCAAAGGCACATCACAATTTCTCAACTATTTCCGACTTCATTTGATATTTTTCGTGCATTTACTTATTTGTTTTTGAGCTAATTGATCCTGAAATTGAAGAGCATTACAAATGAACTCTGAAAATGTTGAAAGTTGGCATGGCATGTGCTAAAAAGTTGAGAGGGTTACGACAAAAGCTGGATGCACTTCGTATACAAAACGGACAATCTCTTTCGAACTATCAGGGTTTCGAACGAAAACTCATCTGTTACAAAGGGATTTTATCTTTTTCGAATGAGAATACATTAGTACACATCACGTAAAGTTTAATACATTACATAGATTTATATTTCGATCCCTTGCCTATGATCGCTTTGGCCGTAACCATGGATTATGTTCATTATTTAACGGGATGCTTTGGTCAATTCTCACTATGAAGGGCGGAATTTCATCAAACTTATTATAATCTGCTGACATGTCTGTCTTGTCCTCAATCCCCACGATGTTTCTTTTCCCTGAAAAGAACTATGTGATGCTTTGGCTCATCGTCCGATGCATTCATTTGCTTGTTTTTTTCTTTTTCGGTCTGGAGGACATGTCTTTCACGTAGAAAACCTGAGCCACATCATTTGCTAGGACGAATGGCTCTGTGTAACCAAGATTCTTGAGATCAACTGTTGTCATTCCGTACAACTGGTCTACCTTTACCCCTTCTGCATTCATGTTCACCCAACTACACCGAAACAAAGGGACCTTAAAAGTAGGTCCGTAGTCAAGTTCCCATATCTCCTCTATGTAACCATAGTATGTGTCCTTTTTCCCATTCTCGTCTATCGCATCATAGCAGACACCACTATTTTGGTTGGTACTCTTTTTATCTTGGGCGGTCGTGTAAAATGTATTCCCGTTTATCTCGTACCCTTGGAAATGTAATATAGTCGAAGAAGGTGACGCGACCAACAAGTAGAGTTGATCTCCAACAGTGTTGTCATTCATGAGACGTGCTCGCAACCAACTGCCGAAAGTATCCATGTGTTTTTCTTCAATCTAGGAGATAGCCTTCCCCGGGAACTCGGAGCATACAAAATTCTTGTGCTCCTCGATATACGAAGCCACGAAGGTGGAACTTTTTAGAACTGAGTAGTGTGCTTGAGTGAAAGAATGTCCGTCCCTACATATCACTGCTTTCTTTCCTAGTGTGCCTTTTCCACTCAGTCTCCCCTCATGCCGCGATTCAGGAACACCAACAGGCTTAAGGTCAACAAGAAAGTCTACATAGAACCCAATGACCTCCTCTGTTCCATAGCCCTTAGAGATGCTTCCTTCTGGCCTAGCACGGTTATGAACATATTTCTTTAAGACTCATATGAACCTCTCGAAGGGGGACATATTGTGTAGAAATATAGTACCGAGAATGGAAATATCGTTGACTAGGTGAACCAGGAGATGCGTCATAATATTGAAGAAGGACGGGGGAACACCAATTCAAAACTGACAAGACATTGGACCACATCCTTGTGTAGCCTTTCGAGACGTTCTCGATCGATTACCTTCTCAGATATTGCATTAAGGAATGCACATAGCTTCACAATGGGTAATCGAACATTTTCCGGTAGAAGCCCCCTCAATGCAACCAGAAGCAACTGCATCATAATCACGTGGCAATCATGAGACTTCAGGTTCTGGAATTTTTTCTCTGCCATATTTATTATTCCCTTTATATTAGACGAGAAGCCAGCGGGGACCTTCATACTTATCACGCATTCAAAAAAGATTTCCTTCTCTGCTTTGGTAAGAGCGTAGCTGCTTAAGTATTGACGAACTTCATCAGTCTTCTTGTCGTATGGGTCTTTCATACGTTGTTGCTCCTCCCGTGCTTCTGTTGTATATTTTGCCTTCCCATACACTCCCATGAAGCCTAGCAGGTTCACGCAAAAATTCTTCGTCACCTGCATCACGTCGATTGAAGACCGGACCGGTAGGTGTTTCCAATAGGGTAGCTCCCAAAATAAAGATTTCTTTTTCCACATGGGCACGTGTCCGGTAACGTCGTCTTTCGGAACAGGTTGACCGCCAGGACCCTTTCCAAAGATTAATATTTGATCCAAATCCTTGACCATAGCCAATAACTCGTCACCAGTAGGGAGGTTAGGCTTCTTCCGGTGATCTGCCTCACCGTTGAAATGCTTGCCTTTCTTTCATACGAGATGATTGGTCGGAAGAAATTGACGACACCCCAGGTAGACAACCTTCTTAGATTTTTCCAAATATGTACCTTTAGTCTTATCTAAACAGTGCGTGCATGCATTGTATCCCTTGTTTGACTCTCCTGAAATGTTACTAAGAGCAGGCCAATCATTGATGGTTACGAACAACAATGCTCGTAGGTCAAATACCTGCTGTTTGTGCTCATCCCACACACGTACACCTGGTTTGGCCCACAACTGCAAAAGTTCATCAACTAATGGCCTTAGGTACACATCAATGTCGTTGCCGGGTTGCTTCGGTCCTTGGATGAGCACTGTCATCATAATGAACTTCCGCTTCATGCACAACCAAGGAGGAAGGTTGTAGATACATAGAGTCACGGGCCAGGTGTTGTGACTGCACCTCTGCTCCCCAAAAGGATTCATGCCTGTCACACCCTATTTTTACTACCACTTTTCTATGTAATGCAAAAATCTGAGCTTGTTAAAACTTTTTCTAAACTAATGATGTGAGTGCCATGTTTGTCATTGAATGACTTGTGTGATGATCATGTGATGATAAAACCCCATCACAATATTGAATAATTTTCAAAACCTTCTTCTTGTTTCTGATCAGGGTAAAACCCTACTTTGAGTTGCACTACTTGCCCTTGATGGCAATATTTGTTTCTACCCTAATTTGGTGATCTGATTATAACTTATTTTAGTATCCCAAAACCAGAAGATAATTATTTTTAGAATTGTTTTCTTAATTTATTTACATGTCCGTTTCTAAGGCCAGAAATGGTATTCCTACATGGAAAAATACTTCTCTGCCTTAGAAAAAATTGATTAAATTTCGAGATGATCAGAAGGACATATATTTTCCATACATAAGATTTTTAACCCATATTTATATTATAATTATTTGAGTAAAACCCTGAAAACCATTTCTGTCTGTTTTGACCTTTTGAAATATTTCCAAAGGAAATATTCTCAATAAAATCCTAGAAAATTCCAGTGGTATCCCTAAGACTTATATGGTGTCCACATAAAGTATCACTTTGATCCAAGTGATTAAGGACCCCAAATAACCCAAAGACCCCTTCTGCCCAAAGTGAAGTTAGAGAAACTCTACATAGCAAAGTTTGTCTAATGATGCTGAAACTTTGGAGGAGTGCCTAATACCTCAAATGAGGATTCCACACCAGAAATGGGATTTGTGGGACTTAGTTTGCCCACACTCTCTTTGGAAGGGACAGATCTGGTCAATAGTGGTGTTTTCAAGTTTACAAAGTTAAACTTGTCCAATATTGGAGCTCAAACTTGGTGAAACCCCATGTTTTAGCATCAAACCCAAACCTGTTAAGTTGCAGCACCACTGGTGGGGTGCAACCCCCTCAAACCACTGTCGAGCACCTTTTGACAGATGGGAAAAAGCCCTCTTAGCCACAGCTAAACCCAACCCCTTTGCTCCAAACTCATAGATTAGGTGGCTAGTATCAATGCCCAACCCTAGTCAACTGGTCCCTCACTGGTTCAAAGTAGAAATGTCAAAAACCCCAATCTAAGCTTCAGTTCAAAGCTGACAACACCAGTTTTCCTTGTCTCCCTTGACCAGTCGAAGCTCCCACGAGACCCAAACGGCTAGCCTCACTCCGAGCCAATGCCAGGACATGCTAGACACGTCCAAAGTGCCTCAGAGCACACCAGCATGCCGTGGCATGCCAAAACTGCGCTCTGGGCGTGCTACAGGAAGCCACCGAGGTGAGGGCACACTCTCGGCCAGTTCCAGCCTCCCCCGAGGTGTCCAACCTCTTCCCCGACAATCCCTCGGCGTCGAGCAACCCTCAGGGCCCCTCCTCTCCCGCGTCATGACCATGATCACTTCGTACGAACTCGACGAACATAAGAATTCATTTTGAATCATTTCATGAAGCTTTGTTGGTCCATACGACTCGTCCAATGAATCATCAGAATATGTCATTTTGCCTACGAAAACAATAAAAAAACAGTCAAAAAATGTGTCGAACACATAGAGGGCAAGGAGTAGTTCGAAAGTTGCCTAGCATAGTGTGGTGGCGTTCGGGCCGGTGACGATGTTCGCGGTGGCGACAATGGATGCGAGGACGGTCGGGGTGGTGTTGGTGGCATTGGCATCTTTGTACCACAACATAGCAAGGGTGGCGGAACAAGGGGAGGGCCGGTGGAGAGGAGGGAGAAAAGAGGAGAGGAATAATTCGCATCGGCTAGGTTTGGGGGGGGGGATTGGTGCAATCTGGGGTAGGGCTAGACACTCTGGTCCGACGTGGCGAATGTGCCCAGGCGTTCCTGGGCCTCTCTATATCTGCGTCAGATTTGGGTTGAATATGAGGGTTCTTTAATGGTTTGAGATAGCATAATACTGGTAAGTGAAACAATTAGATCCCGCGGAAAGACACACGTCCTCCAACAGGCGTCTAGCCGACTTATGGGTCCTAAAGTTCTAATAATTCCAGTTTGCATGTCAAACATATCGTTCGTGTCGGAAAATTATATGACATCCTCTTCCACCTCCCTGCGGGAAGCGACTATATTGCTGAAGTCATCACTGATGAATATCGTATGACCGCCACCTAGCCCACCGGTCATTGATGCCCATGCGCCTTTGTCCATGTCCGCCTCAAAGACTTCAACCTTGCGAGTGTGGTGGTTTGGAGTGAAAGCTGAGACTAAGCATTGTCGTCTAACCATGAGCAACTTACCGGTGGACTCAACGAGGTGTCTGTAAGTCGTGAGTAAGTCATATCCTTTGAAGCTCACGACATCTTCACAATCAGACAATGTGCAATTGTAGGCGGAGGAGCAGTCATTGTCATCGTCAATGTCACTATCAACACCAGCCAATTCATCGGGGGCATCTTCTTGGCTCAGCGCATCACTGATTGACACATTGTTAATTTTGTCATCTTCGTCCTCACTGCTTGACAAATCGTTGTCACTTGTACCCATCCGCATGTCATTTTTGATGATTTGTTTGACAAAGGAGGCATCGGGCTTGCCATCGTCGTCTTCATCAAGCTGGATGGCGTAGAGGTTCTCGGCCTTGGTGATTGCATAGAGCATGTCTTCAAGGAACACAAAATCGATGATACGAATGTACGGCATGGCTAATGGCCTCGCCACCCACGCCCCCTTACCGGGTCGGCACAAGATGAAAGGGTACTTGCAGATGTTGTAGCTAAAATTAAGGAGTTGATGAGGCATAGAGAGTTTATTTCCCAGAAATTAAATAGGGATCAGAATAGAGTGTACCACGGCTGTGTGGATGCATCTAGGACCACCATGTATCGAGGATATTTTGCCTCTTAACTGTAACTCTATCAACTTGGAATAAAAGTCTTTTTATTGCAATTTTTTTGTATATCGGCCTCGATTCAAAAGGTTGGCTCTCCAATAACTCATCCAACAAGGTAGAAGTTGTCGGGCCTTGCGGCTCGCCCATGGCATCAAGTGACTCGTTGGACTCTCAAGCATTCAAGCTGGGAGTTTCACCAGGCGTTGACAGAAAACAAGGGGGCACCTCCCCAACTCAATCGTTACAAACCAGAATTGCACAAACTTGTCATGGACGTGATAAACGTTTCTGTAAAGTAAGAGATATGAACCAGAACAATACATGTGTATTTCCTTCTTGTTCAGATGTTTGTCATGATTGAAAGTGCTTATTAAATCTATATTATTTGGATGGCGTGATATGTGTGTCCAAATATACATGTCAAACGCTTCAACCAGTGGTCAGATTTGCTGGAACCGATAGGGGCAGACCCATGCGGGCACCAGCGCTGCAGCGGCGAGCGGCCCGGCGAGCTATGCTGACGAGCACGGCGAGCTGTGCGAGGGAGCTTGAAGCAACAAGCTAGAGACCACGGGGAGGTGACATAAGCAAGCTCATGCAAGGGAACAAGATGAGGTGTGCAAGGCGCAGGCTGAGGTGAATCATGCGGCTGCAAGACTCATACATCATATGACTGAGAGTCGATGGACCTAAATTTGGGCGGGCGGACCTGCGCCTAGCACACACTTTACTTATTCCGTTCCGCAAATAAACAAAGAATATCTATTTGTGATCCAAACCAATTGTTGACTAGCATTTTTTTTCAATTGCTGCCTAGCTGGTCCATCATAATTTGGTTCTTGCTGGACGTCCACCAGAACCTGATCTGGTAGCCAACTTTAAATGGACCGAAGAATGGTTGATATATCTAGAACATCATTCTCATAGTTTTAGTGACTAATAATGTGCCAGGTTGCAGGAAAGAAAGTTGGACTTAACTACACAGCGGCGCCGCATGCTAGTCTTTCTATGCCGCGGCTAATTCCATCTCTCTACCATGCATGCATGCAATGATGTCATCAAGATTCTTTCTATTGACTTGAAATTTAAAAAGTTTTATCTCTAAAACCGTTAATCTAATTGACAATCCGTTTTCACCGTTGGCTTTGTCGCGACGAGATCTTCAAAACTAGACCCCATGTCGACATGTTTCGAGAACTTTTTTTCTCCGTCCATAATTGTCACATTTTTAGACTTACTTGTCGTATTATTAGCCACTTACTTGTCCAAAAGAAAATAACTTAATTGTCATTTTTTTTCTCGATGTGACTCATGTGCCGCATGTATCCATATTACAGCATACGGCAGCGTGGGCTAGAACGATATGCAGATGGCATCACAAAAATATGCATTGCATGCAAAGCGTCACACAAAAAATTGGTAGAAAAAGTGTGTGACACAAAATATATGTTGGCAGACCTTATTCACTAGCTAAATGCATCTGGTCAGTACTAGTACTACTAGTAGTAGTTTAAAATTGCATAGTTGCCAATTTTTCAAAAACTTAGTTGTCAAGATGCTAGTTTAACTATGCCGAGTTGTCATATTTACAAACGATGACCCAAAAAGATTTCTTTATGGTCATCGGTTTTAAATATATTGAATTGTCATATTTTTGCGTGTAATCACTTAAAAAAGTTGTTTGTGCTTGTCATTTTGATTACATCAAGATGTCATATTTACATGCAATTTTTAAAAGTTTGGCGATTAAGTTATTTTTTATCAGACAAGTACTTACTAATATGACAAGTAAGTGCAACAAATGTGGTAATTATGAGCAAAAGAAAATGTTGTCGAAACATATCGACATGGGATCTAGTTTTGAAGATTTCGTTAAAACAAAGTCAACGGTGAAAACGGATCATCGATCGAATTAACGGTTTAAGAGATAAAAGTTTTTGAATTTCGATCATTTAGAACGAATCTGATGACACCATTGCATGCATGCATCCATGAAAGAGAACACACAAACCGCCGCATCGGATGTCCACGGTGCGGCGCTTCTAGATAGAATTTCCCAAGAAAGTTTATGATAGCACATATCACAATTCCCAAATTGGAAAGTCAACATAGGTTGCACACATAGTACTAGTAAGTTAAACAATTAGATCTGGTGGAAAGACACACGTCCTCCAACAGGCGTCTAGCCGACTTATGGGTCCTAAAGATCTAATAATTCCAGTTTGCATGTCAAACATATCGTTCGTGTCAGAAAAATATATGACATCCTCTTTCACTTCCCCACGGGCAGCGATTATATTGCTTAAGCCATCACTGATGAATATCGCATGACCGCCACCTAGCCCACCGGTCACTGATGTCCACACGCCTTTGTCCATGTCCGCCTCAAAGACTTCAACCTTGCGAGTGTGGTGGTTTGGAGTGAAAGCTGAGACTAAGCATTGTCGTCTAACCATGAGCAACTTACCGCATAACTCAACGAGGTGTCTGTAAGTCGCGAGTAAGTCATATCCTTTGGAGCTCACGACCTCTTCACAATCAGACAATGTGCAATCGTAGGCGGAGGAGTAGTCATTGTCATCGTCAATGTCACTATCATCATCAACCAATTCATCGGGGGCGTTTTCTTGCCTCGACGCATCATAGTCAGTCGTACCCATCCACATGTCATTATTGTATCTATCATTGTTAGGGTAAGGGGTGTGCCTGGTGATTCGTTTGACAAAGGAGACATCGGGCTTGCCATCGTTGTCTTCATCAAGCTGGATGGCGTAGAGGCTCTCGGCCTTGGTGATCGCATAGAGCATGTCTTCAAGGAACACAAAATCGATGATACGAAAGTACGGCATGGCTAATGCCCTCGCCACCCATGCCCCCTTACCGGGTCGGCACAAGATGAAAGGGTACCTGCAGATGTTGCTTGTGACCGCAACAAGATCGTCGGGTGTCGACCGCATGAGAACCTTCCGGATCTCAAACGTTTCAGGAACATTCCCGATTATGGAGTCCAGCTCCGGCAACGGCACCGCGGCATGGGAGAAGTAGTTGTGCAATGTGTATGTATGTTTCTGCGTGACGCCGTCTACGCGGTCAAGGGCGATCCAGTCACTGGTGGAGCCGATGCATCTTGTGTTCATGGGAAGTGGGAGGTGATGGATCCTGCCGTCTGAGGGCGTCAGGTAGGCGCCGTCGTCAAGGACAACCCACGGAAGCCCTCGCCGGTGGGAGTCTTGCAGGCGCAACGCCGAACGCCACAGGCGGCACACGGCGCGGAAGCGGGCGCGGTCGGCGATGTGCGGGAGGCGGGCGATCACCTGGCCCAGGATATCGGGCAGGAGGCTCGACCACTCCGGACTCGACGCCGCCATGGGAATTGGACGATCCGGTCGTCGTTCGTGCTGCCTACGTGATGAATGTCTGTGTGCTCTGCGAAATTGCGTCCGTGCTGGCCGTGGCCGGGGGGAAGAGAAAACTATATAACGCCAAGGTTGTCCGGTCGTGAACCGAGTCGGATCGGTGACGGCGCAGATGACGTCCGACACCATGCATGCGTGCTGGCCTGGAAGCCTGTACTGTAGTATCGGTGCCTTGCTCGACAGTTCAGTCTGAGCGTTTGAGTTACACGCATGCTGATTCTGGATCGCATGCGATTCTTTTTTTTTTAACACGCGTCAAGCCTGGACATTACTGGCCCGGATGCTGCCAACAGTAATTGTGATCCTTTTTTGCCTTAATTTTAGGGTCACGATAACGCCATACGTGTGGGCGTTAAGGAGTAATCTCGTGTGGTATTAAAAAATCCAACCCACACGTCTATATGTTGGGTCAAATAGATAATGCACATACGTCCGGCCTCCTGTCTCATCGTCCCGTCCACACGTCTACGTGTGGGCAAAACAGGTAACGTCCACACGTCCGCACGTCCGGTCTTCTACCTCGTACGCCCGCATGACAGTCAGCATGCACATTCACCTCCGAACCTGTCTGACCCCTATTTCATGTTTGTTTAACTGTGGTTGCTATGGTTGCTGAACTGCAAATGTCATGTCTGGACAACTATAGTTGTCATGGTTGTTCAGCTGCAGTCGTCATGTCTAAACAAACTGAAATTGCAATCTCAGATCAAATGGAGTTGTCATTTATGAACAACTGCAACTGTTGTCATGTATAACCTGGTGTACTACAGTTGTCATAATTTAAAATTTTTAAGAGTTGCCATCTACTAACACTAGACAGTTGCCATATAAAACTTGAAAGACAAGGCAAAAATAAATATCTTAAAGTTGTCATATGCTTCTAAGCACACTAGGCAGTTGCCACACATACACTACAAAAAAGACATGGCAAAAATAACATTCGGATAAGAGAGAGTTGACATCTACTTACAAGCACACTAGGCAGTTGTCACGTACCACTACAAAAGAACATGGCAACTAACAGTTTGGGATGTGGAAGAGGAGACGGATGACGATCGTGCGGGCATGTGGGCGTGAAAGAGGCATGTGGGCGAACTGATAAACGTCAACACACCAGCTCATCTGCGTGTATGAAACATGCATGTGGGCGAACTGATAAACGCCCACACACCAGCCACTCTACGTGCGTGAACGGACGTGTGGGCGACCGGATGAAATGCCCACACACGAGCACGGTCCTACGTGGCATAGAAAATCTAGCAAAACTTGCCAGAATTCGTGCGACCACAAACGGATGACAATCCACGTGTGTGGACGGTTTGCAAACGCCCAAACATGTGGGCGTTATCTTTTCGATAATTTTAAAACTCTTCCATTCATTTAAGGTGGTTAATTTTAAATTTTGATCAGGATTTTAACCGGTCAATGATTTCTTAAGATCTCTCATTCACCTAAGATATTCAGTTTTGGTTTAATTCATGATTTTGACTGGATCAACAATTAATAAATTAAACAGCATCAACATCCTGAAAAGTTGTCTTAAAAACACATCAATCCCGCCCGTCCTCTCACCAAATAGCAACAATATAATACATGCGACCACTAACGCAAAATATTCCTCACATAATTACGAGTTGATAGCGGATAATACGTAACCACGCTGTTAAAAAACCCACCAAAATATCACATTATGAAAAGGAAAATACGCACCATCTTCTCCATGCACCAAACTAAATAGCAATAAAAATTATGAAATTCCAAGGACACGAACTACGCAGCAAAACACGCTTAACGCATCTGGTTGGCTTTGCTCCATCATCACGGCTCCTTCTAATAACTACTACCTGCCATATGCCAATTGAGAGGGGGGATTCAATGCAGATCCCATCACGTATTTGCATTGCATCGCCGGCTCAGAGGGTGCTTGGATCCAAAAGACTAAAACTAGTCTGACTAAAACTAGTCTTTTTAAGAGGCTAAAGTTCCAAGCACCCTGACTAAAGAGAGGCTAAAACTAGTCTTAAGGCTAAAAAAATTTAGTCAAGGGTACCCCTACTAAAATGTGCATTATCCTCTCTCTCCTCATTTAACTCCTCATGCAAGTTCTGGATTGAAGGGTTTGGAGGATAATAAATGCTCATTAACTTGATTTTAGTCTCTCTAGAACTTGGATCCAAGCATGGGTGAGCCTAGCAAGTTTTAGTCTCACTACTTTTAGTCATGGGACTAAAACGTATCAAGCACCCTCTCAGTAGGAGGGATGGTAGTCCGTTCCCAGGTCGTGCTATCCTCGACGGCATTTCAAGCCGAAGAGACAGCACCCCTCCCAACTCATGAGTGTCACAATGTTTTTCCATTTTTCTTACTTCCTTCGTCACGGTTTAGAAAACGTGCATGAAATTTTTTTAGGACCTATATGATTATTGATTGGCTGTGAAATAAGTTAAAAAATAGCATTCACACTAAGCATGCGTATAGAAGTACTCCCTCTAAACCTTGTCTATTGTGGAAATTCACGTAAATTCAACCGTGTCTTCTAAACTGTGACGGAGGTAGTATAAGTTTTCATTTATGAGGTGTTCACATAAGATCAGGAACTATATTTTATTAACATTGAATTTGTGGGGGCATTAAATTTTCTTTAATGTGCTGATCAGGACTGAAATCACTCATATAAAATGATAGTGGTGTTTGTTCATATTACTGATCTTCATATCATGCTAGTTCAGATTACCTTACTGTCAACAACTAAATCAACATCTAGATTAGATATGCAGAGTTGCAATAAAACAACTTTCAATCCTCTGAGAAAATCACATTAACCAATCAGGATTACTAATATCCTGTTATCCGGTGTCGCAAAGCAATCATTTTAGATATTATTTACCAAAATTACAAAACTGAATTTGTTGCATACGTTGTCATGTTGGATGAGATTACTTGCTACCAAGCAACATTGAGGTCAAAATTAGTTTTATTTAAAATAGATTTGGTTTTTGGGTTCCGAAGTGAGTCAAATTAATATATACTTTTATTTTAAGATTTTGTACTAGTTTTTGAATTATTATTTTCAAATACACTCATATCTAATATAGTGTTGTGAATTTAAAATATGTTTTAATAAAACTTAAAATTTCCTTTTAATACATTATTTCTTTAAAGCCATATCGAAACCAAATTCTATTAAATGCAAGAAAATAAGAAATAAAATCACATGTATTCTTAGATTAATGACACTTGGTTGAATATAGTCTATCAATAGATCAGTAGAGATCTCAAAAGTGTATGTTACAAAAATATCTTGATAGTGGTCTCTAGTTTATACTTAAATATACATAGACCAAAATATATAGAGTATATAAAATGTTAACGAGGAGCTTTTCCGAACAACTAACATGTTGCTTTACCATTTCTTTTACTAAAAAGTCACATATTATAGTAGACTCAATAGTTATTTGTTCTTGATGTGTTTTACTATGTAGTCGGTACTAAAATAGCATCGCTCTAGGTAAGATAATATTCATTTGAACATGTGGGTTTTAATCGAAGATTGACTAGTATCCAACTTTTAAATAGTGGGCTAAATGTTTTAATGACAACCTCTCCTAAAATTACAACAACGCTTGGTCATTACTTATCTGCTTACATAAAGTTTATTTATATTTGTTATTTTTAAACAAAAATACCAAATAAAATAAATATATATTGCTTTGAGATGTCGATTATAGGAACCAAAGTTGTTGCAATTGAGAAAATTCAAGACAGAGGTGAGGTGTATGCTCAATACCGATGTTCTCTTAAAGGTATCGAAGTGGACGATAGATTAAGATCATTGAATTTTTGCACTGGAAGGTATATTTGCATATTCTTTATTTTTGAGCATTGTAAATCAAATGCTCATATGAGTTTCAGCTGCAAATTCCATCCTAACCTTGTTGCTGCATCATATAACCATGATGATCGCATCTTTGTTTATGTTGAAACTACTGAGGAACTAATATTAAATATTAGAACTTGTGAACTTATTACAATGAAAAGGAGCTATATATACATCATAAAGTGGTTTGAAACACATGAGCATGTTGGAGAATATCCAGAGTTGAATTTAAACTAATAGGGATGTAACCTTTCTGCGTTGCTGAACATACGTTGCCATACACTCATTTCAATTCACATATTGAGATTGTATTCTTGTGTGATGTATTTGGAACGATTATATCTTCCTCTCCCTCCCCATGGTCAAATTATGGCTCTGCCTCGACATCCAAGACCACAAATACATATCCATCTCTTGGACAACATTCCAAGCTTTGACACTTCGCAGGTAATCTCTTTTCCTTCAACAAGTCATTATATGTGTCCTTCGCCATGCTTGTTCATAAACAATATTATTAAAGTGTGGCGATGTCTCCACACTTGACACAAACCGAATAGTGTAAGATGTGTTCATCACGAAGGATGTGGCTATTGCTTCCTCTCGTGTAGGATTGGTTGGGTAACCCAAAGTGTAAAGGTGATGTAATCTAGCAATAAGTATTTACATCAATTGAGAACCATGGTTTACCAAACCACCAAGAGTTATCTCTGCAATGACTAAGGATCAGTATTTGCACACAACACACAGAACGAACTTGTCCTAGCGATTCAAGAAGGTTTTCAATCTTCTTGTCTTGTTCGATACAAGGGCAAATTGTATGGTATGGCAAATATTTATAAATAGATAAAATAATAAAAATGGTACAACAAATAAACTGAAAATTAGAGGTTGATTGCAATAATGGAAAAATAGACCTGAGGTCATAACATCACTAGAGGCATCTCTTTGGGGATATATGTGTTGAAATTCTAGTTGGGCAACATTTAACTTGCAATATTTCTATTTATGATTATGATTATTCATGGCACAATTTCATATATTCATTACATTTGTGATATGTAGACCGTTAATCCATCCACCTCTATAATTGTTACTCCTCCCAAAGATCGCTATCCAACATGCATCTCGAGGTATTAAGTTTATAACAAACAAAACATTGCAATAAGCATGATGACATAATGTCTTGTCCATTTCTATCACAACTAGTAACAGTGCATGTGCAACGCACGTGTAATCGAATGAATTTCCTCATTAGGGATAGGAAAATTTTAAGTTTTTTGAATTAACATGGAGGAACCTTGTGGCCTTATGGGGATCAGCGATTCCATTGTAGTGGGTGTCGAGGACGATGGAGATGGGGGGCGACAAAGATGTAAGATCTCTGAATTTAAGTACAATTACGCGTCTCCCTTATATCTTCTGCGAAAACATGCGTCATGTAGTCTAAAATTACTGCATTTATCTTTCGATCAGCTAAACTAAAAAAACCATCTCCCACATATTACAGTTGGGAATGCAAATGGCTCCTTGAAAATTCGTTGATCTAAAAAATACTGATTGAATAGAGAAAGCATTAGTGTTCTATCATGGATCCGTGCTGAACAGACTGTTGCTCCCGTTCCTACGTTGGCCGGGGTTTCGTCTCGTCTTGGCCAAGTGCAATCGCTAGGCAGACACGGAGTGGGAGAGACAACAGGGCGGGCGAGGCAAGCTGCAACCCCGGCGTTAAGGGACGGCAAGGAGATGATGAATAATATTGGAAAAATAATAATGGCTGACAAATATCATCAAATGATGCATATGAACTGAGCTTAACCATTCCCAAAAACAAAACTGAAACGAACCTCACTATGGTACAAAATTCTGTAGCAGTTGATGTATGCACATGAACTTCAGATCTACAATTCAAATGTAGTTCGAACAAAAACATGTATTTCAATGAATATTAAACCTGACTGCAGAAGTCACAAGAACAAAGCTAAACAAAACCATTTAGGTTGCTGACAAACAATTTCAACGTGGAAGAGAAGGACAACAAGTGCTCAAGATGGTATCAACATAGAGACATACCGGATGCCAAATCCCTCAAGCTCCTTCTCGATGAGGCATTTGTGAGTTATGGGTTTTATGGCGTCAAGAACAATCAGAATACCATTACATGTCCTGGCTGTGTTGATGACCTGAAAATCGTAACAAAAGATAAGAACATGGGATAATTCAGGAAATTCTTAGAGCACTGTGTGCATAGAGTGTCTTGAATAATAAAAAAGTGTGCACAAGTTACAACACAGGGGCAAACCCCTTTGTGGTATAATAATTTTAGTCTTCTAGAGTATTGAAAAGCATGATTTTTGGCTGAAATTATTTCGAAAGATGGTAAGCAAAGCATGTAGCAAACTTAATAATCCACAAATTAACTGGCTTTGAAAAGGTACGACACAAAGGAAATTTATTCTTATGATCTCACAAGATGTAAAAGAATATCCAAGTAAGTTGCCACCATATGTAATAACAATGTACATTATGATCTTGAACGTGAAAGCACAATATTAATTGCTACAATGACAATTAGCATGATTTATATAGTGCACTATACCCATTCCCCCCCCCCCCCTAAATATAAAAAAACATTATCAGGAGAGAGTGGCAATGCATTTTTCTACATGCTGCTGCCACAAATGATTTTTATAATAGGTGGGTGCTCAGATAATTTGCACAAAAGATGGGTTCTAAATGTTCAGATAAATGTTAAACTAACAGTGCAAAGAGACCTTGTAAATAATGTAATTATTCATGTATGATACATTGTGATATGTTTGTTGAGACCATGTGTCATGAATATTAATTGCACTGCAAAAATGGAGCAAAAGCTGGACATATTACCTGCCTCCCTCTACCCATTCGAGTAATTCCAGGAAGATCTAGAAGCTGAATAAGTAGTGACTATTGCAAACAAAGAAAAACATTCTCTAGCAAGAATCGCCAACTTGTAGCTTTTTTTAAAAGTAAAAGAGTACCTGCACTTTAACTCCTTTGTACATAATGACTTCAGTAATGCATGTTAAGGTTGTAAATTCGTAGTACGCAACCTTTTAACCAGTCAAGGAGCAGAAAGAATGTGTTACTATCAGTATTGAATAACATTATAGTTCAGAAAAGTGTAAAGAACATTAGTACAGCAAGACCGGACCTCTGAGAAAGTTCCGGTTAGCATGTTCAACAATGTTGATTTCCCAACCGAAGGAAAGCCCACCAAACCAACATGTGCATCTCCACTTTTTGTCACGTCGAACCCCTCACCAGCACCACCACCACCTTTGTTGTAGGAGTGAGCAACTCTCGCTGTAATTTTGCAAGTTTAGCCTGACCAAAGGAATAGCTCACCAAAATTTCCTAAAAGTAGCAATAATAGCTTAAACATAAAACATGCTCATAACTATCAAATCCTATAGAAGAATAAAATGATTCAGCTTGATGAGGGAATGGAGTGTGAGACCCCATTGCAAGCACTTCTCAACACTACATGCAAGCTCTTACACAGTGCAGCATATAACCATAGTATTGCATTGCCAAGGCCGATATGTAACCATTATTCATCAAGGTTCATGCACAACAACGGGACCATGCTATTGGATTTGATAAAATCAATATGTACATAGTCAAGCCGATGATCGAGATTAAAACTGACAGCACTGCCATATGGTTGGACATGAAGTAAGGCAAGTTATATACAGCAACAACAGCACAAGCATTTAGGCAGAAGTTTTTGTGAATGGCTAAACTATCTGTAAGCTAGAAATTACATAAGCATCGCCTTGCTTTTATTGTGTAAATAAATTGAACCATACTACATACAATTTTTTAAGCAATGATCTTACTGAGCTTGGAAGGCTTCCTGAAAGGCTATTATTCCCAATAAATATAGTCACAATTTTTTTATAAAGAGTAGCAAAATGATGAAAGTCTTCCTTTCGTACAAATACACTTTGCAAGTCAAGAGAGTCCATACAAGAAGGCCGGTGAGTTCAGATTCAACAAGGTTTGTGGTACTTGTCCCGTGATATTATTGAAACTCTAATCCCTATAATAATAATAATAAATAATAATAATAATGATAATAATAATAATAATAATAATAATAATAATAATAATAACAATAATAATAAAACCATAAGGAGAACATGTCATCAGCCAGTGTATAATCTATAGTAATGCAGTGTTTTGCAAGAAAGGCACTTAGCTGTAGTTTATCGTCAGAATAAAATGCTTGGAATAAATTAAACTCATGAATTTCGAAAAGTCTATTGATACAAGCTTATCAGATATCCTACAGTTCCTCAAAACCCCGCAAAAAAATTACATGGTGTAGGCTTGTAGCTATTAACTGAATGACATACAAGGTGTTCAAAGATGTCAGATTATAGATGAATGCAAGCGAAGAAGATGTCACGCCCAAGATGCGACCCTATCCTCAATTTGGCACGAAGGCCTCGTCAGGGATAGAAGCGCATCTCGTCGTGTCGCAAGAATGCATATCGTTACAAGTACATGTACTGAAAAGAAGAGACATATATAGAGTGTTGGCTTACAATCGCCACAAGCTACATCAGAGTCACATCAGTACATTACATAATCATCAAGAGTAAGAGCATGGTCCGACTACGGACGAAAACAAACGAGAAAAGAAGAACGACGTCCATCCTTGCTATCCCAGGCTGCCGGCCTGGAACCCATCCTAGATCGATGAAGAAGAAGAAGAAGAAGCAACTCCAAATGAACAATCAACGCGCTCGCATCAAGTAACCTTTACATGTGCCTGCAACTGGTGTTGTAGTAACCTGTGAGCCACAGGGGACTCAGCAATCTCAATTCCAAAGGTATCAAGACTAGCAAAGCTTAATGGGTGAGGCATGGTTAAGTGGTGAGGTTGCAGCAGCGGCTAAGCATATATTTGGTGGCTAAACTTATGAGTACAAGAAATAAGAGGGGGAAGGTCTACGCATAGCGGACGTGAACTACGGATGATCAAATGAATGATCCTGAACACCTACCTACGTCAGACATAACCCCATCATGTCCTCGATCGGAGAAGGAACTCACGAAAGTGACAGACACGGTTACGCACACAGTTGGCATATTTTAATTAAGTTAACTTCAAGTTATCTAGAACCAGTGTTAAACAAAGTTTCCACGTTGCCACATAACCGCGGGCACGGCTTTCCGAAAGATTTAACCCTGCAGGGGTGCTCCAACTAGTCCATCACAAATTACCACAAGCCGCATAGAAATCCTCAATCACGAAGCTCGCGATCTCATCGGATTCCCTAGTGGAAAACCTCAACTCTGAGATTACCCAAAGCATCACCGGAATCACGATGCACAAGATATCTCGTCAAAGGTAAAACTAATCCAGCAAGGCCGTCCGGCGTGTCGACGATCCCGATAGGAGACGCGTATCTCGTTCTCGGGACACGGCGGATGGAACTAGCTACGGGTGCCAAACCTCGAGTTTCCCTGTGGTGGCCCCGCAGGCAGACCGTTTGGGACCAACACCATCAGCACTGGCCCCCCCTGTTTATGTAAAATTACTCCTCGGGTTCATGACGCCCTATGCTTTCAGTATTAACAAAATTATTATGTTGGGAAAATGTAGAACCAATGTTGGGCCTTGCCGGACCAGCTTTAATCTAAAACGAATTATGAAAGGGGTCCCCATAACAACCCCGGTCGTGTTAGGAGCGCTCATTTATGGAACATAACAACGGTAGCCGAAACTAAGGGGCAAAGGTGGAACAAAACACCAGGCTAGAAAGGCCGAACCTTCCACCTTTTACCAAGTATATAGGTGCATTAAATTAAATAGCATTTAATATGGTGATATAACAAAGAACTCATGTTTTCACATGGAATCATCTGCACCTACAACTAGCAACGCTAACAACAGGGTTAAGCAAGCGGTAACATAGCCAATCAGTGGTTTGCTAGGTCGAACATGTTGAAGGTTATCATGGCATTGTTGAGAGACTGATATTTAGCAAGAGTTAGGCAACGAGACATAAACGATAGAAGCGATAAAACTAGCATGGCAATGATAGTAATGGTATCTGGGGAAATGGTCATCTTGTCTGAGATCCCGCTTGGAAGAAGAACAACTCCGTGAAGTCGGCGAACCAATGTAGTTGAACGGGCCCTCACATTCCGACACGCTTGCAGAACTCTATCAAGACGAAGTAAACCGGAAACAAACATCAACACAAATATTCACCACACGATGCACAACATGATGCACAACCTACTATGATGCATGAACAGATCAAAATGCACGGGATGGCATGCAATTCACCTCACGCAAACACTACACATTAAGTGAAGCTCCATATGCAACGGGTTACATATCGACGAAACTCCACGATTGATCATTTAGTTCACTCCCGACTATTTACACGGCAATATTAACTGTTGTTAACATGGCAAGGGGTGAAGCGACGGTTCTACGTGGCATCCTAGACGGCTAACACACGGGACTTAGTACGGAGCTACGGCACAAGAGACATGCAACACAATATATTATGCCATGAATGCGTCATGCATGCGAGTTCAAACATCACGGGAAAGAAGAGAAAGAAACAGGTGTCGCCACGGCGAGCGAAAAGGAACCATGGCGGCAAAACGGAAACGATGCCAGGGCAACGCTCCTATCCCGATAATTCATCGAGATATCATGCCAACGAATAGGGCGCGCGTGCGGAAACGCTTAATAAAGAATGGGGTGATTCCGTATATCGGGTTCCCATGTGTCGAGGGCACAACGAAAGAGGAACACAACGTGCCACGGGCAACATACGGTGCAACATACATTCAACTCATACATCACATGCACGCGGTCACGACAACGTCTCATTGGTATACCTTCGAAGCGTGCGACTCGAAGCGGTTCGGTTCGGAGAAGGAGAACAACGGTCGTCGTGGAAGTCAGGGAAGTCGGGTCTCGTCGACGGTAGTCGTTCGCTCGGCGTCGTGGTTCTCGGGTCTTCGGCATCGGTTCATGGTCTTCGGCGACGGTAGTCGAACTCGTTCTGGGGGTCGTCGCGGACGTCGTTGTCGTCGTGGTACTTGGGTCTCGTCGGATCCATGAAGGAGGGAATGGCGCACGCGGCGGCGGCAAACAGCAGCACAAGCAAGCGATGGCGGCCACGGCTACAAGCAGCAGCAACTAATATCAAGCTATGGCACCTAGCACTAGCATACTACGGTGACTAGAAGCAAGTAAGCAACACTACACCAAGCGGCAAGCAAAAAATTTACCCAGCAGCAGCAATCTACAGCAGCTATTAGCTAGCAAGCAGCAGCAAAATCTAATGGCTACAGACAGCAACTATAGCAACCTAACAGCAAAAGCTACACGCAGCAGCAAGCAACGGAATTAGCAACTACAAACGCAGCTATGCAAAGGCAGCAACGGCAAACAGCAGCGGCACACGGCGACAGCAAGCGCGACAGCAACTGCTCCAACAGTAAGGCGAGCACGGCACCGGGAACAGCAGCAGGGGAGGCGGCGCGACGAGGGCAACGGCAGCTCGGGCCTAGAGGCGAGCGACAGAAAGGGGACGCAGGGAGGCGAGGCGGCTCGGTCCGGCGACCAGGAGGCCGGCGAGGCGGAGCTTGGCGCGCGGGGGCGCTGTTGGCGGCGGGCAGCTCCTGAGGAGGAACGGCGAGGTGGAGCAGCAGGGCAACCGGCAGCCAGGCGAGCATGGCGGCAGGGAGATGAGCGGGTGGCGCGCAGGGCTGTCTCGGGCACAGCTCCGTGAGCACGCAGGCAGGGAGAGGAGAGGGCTTGCGATTCCCGGTGGCGAGGGGGGATCTCCGGTCGGCGGGGAAGAGGCACATGGCGCGCTGACGTGGGGAGGGGCGAGGTCGAGGGGAGGCCGAGGCTAGGGCGGCGCGGGGACGAGGAGAGGCGGCGAGGTGGCCGCGAGGAGTTGGTCGGGAGCAAGGGCATGGCCATGGCGCAGCCATGCGGGGCTGCTCGGCGAGCGACGAGGGCGAGGCAGGCGACGGGCACGGGCACGCATCGAGGGAGGAAGGAGCACGGGGATGACGGCGCGCAGGGGAGGACAAGAGAAGAGGGGAGCGGGGGCTCGCTAGGGCAGCAGATCTTGGGCTTGGACCTGGCCGGCTCCTCCTTCCCCTCTAACTCTTTTTTTTACTTTAGAAACAGAAAACACCACACACACAAAAAAAGGATCTAACAAAAACAAAACAAAAATACTCCTTGGCTCCTTTAAAAACCACACCCCCCAACTATAAGAAATAGTTGAGCATTTTTAAAAGAAATAAAATAAAACCTTTTGAAGAATTAAAATTAAAACCGGTTTACAAAAGAATAAAAATCAAACCCCTTTGAAGAATTAAGTAAAACCTCTTTATTTAAAGAATAAAATAAAAGCCCTTTAAAAGAGAAAAGAAAATGAGAGGGTTTTTATAAAATAAAACACAAGGAGAAATAAAATAAAAACCCAAGGGTTGCCCCCACATTTAATAAAAGGAGTTTTAAAAGAAGACGGTCTTTAAAAGGGGTTAAAACGGAACTTTAGCAAAACCACAAAGAAAGAAATAAGAGGAGGGAGAGGAGGAGCTACCCTCGCACTACGACTCGGTGAACACTCGAAGCATAACACTCAATACACCACACGCGACAGACGATGCAAGATGCCATGCATGATGCGACGATGCAACCTAAATGACGATGCAACAAGTAAAAAAAAACACGACGGAAACGGAAAGGAAAGGGGAATCTTCTGGGGCGTCGGTCTCGGGCTGTCACAGAAGACCTCCCATTTAATATATCACCCCACAAAATTAGATTAATTAATTTTCATTGCTGCAACCTTCACATTTAAGAATGACATTTATCTCTTATCGCCGGCAATGGGTACTTACAAGCTTGCCAATTGGCCAAGATTGGAAAGAGTAGCTGGAATTGGACCTTGAAAAGAATTACCCTGAAACCTTCTACAGTTCCATAGATCTAGTTAGTCAGCGGTGCGAACTGCATGCACGCGCGCAAACAGAGTGATCGAGTGAGTGTGTGGGTGAGTCTCTGAGAGAGAGAGAGAGAGAGAGAGAGAGAGAGAGAGAGAGAGAGAGAGAGAGAGAGAGAGAGAGAGAGAGAGAGAGAGAGAGAGAGAGAGAGAGAGAGAGAGAGAGAGAGAGGGAGGGAGGGAGGGAGGGAGGGAGGGAGGGAGGGAGGGAGGGAGGGAGGGAGGGAGGGAGTGAGGGAGGGAGGGAGAGAGAGAGAGAGAGAGATGGGGATCGTACTGGATCCTAAGCTACATGCAGCCAAGGTGCAAGAAATCCATCGACGGCGGTTCAGATCCCACACCGGCATGACTAAGCCCCCGAACGGAAAGCACCACGGGGCCCGCCGCTCGCCATCCCACGCCATCGCGGACGTCTCCACCGCACCGGCAGCATCCCCGAGGGGTCCCCAGGCCGGCGTGGTGGGAGCTGCGAGTCAGGAGCCTGCCGGCGCTGACGGATCCCTCCATCATCGCCGCCGTTTGGGGAGGGACGTGATCATCGTCCACTGCGAGCGGGACGGGCGCGGCGACGGGATTCGATCTGATCTAGTCAGAGCGCTCGCCTCGCATGGATGCTCCGCCGTCGCACATGACCGCTACGCCACGCGCAGTGGTGACCTTTCGCAGCCAGACTAATCCGGGATATTTTTAGGGAGCGTACTGATCCGTGAGCGGTGTTTGTGGGAGAGGGAGGCCTGAGTGGTTTGAGAGAGAGAGAGATATTTGGGATGAAGATCGGTAGGTCGGGGAGATCGTGGAGGACGTGGTGGCAGACGATCTGAGGAAGAGGAGGAGCAGGTTATGTTTTTCTGAGGAAAGAGCGGGTTATGTTTTGACGATGGGACATGGGGGGACTAGCGCTTCGTTAGGTTTTCATTAGCATTTCGTTAGTGATTTTTAGACCATTAGATTAGGTAATCAACGGCTAATATGACTAGTTGGATCTGCCCTCTCGTTCTTTAAATAGTAGGGATGATAGAACACTGCAAGATTGAACCCACCATCATACACAATTTTCTTGGAAGATCTAAGTTTCAAACTTTGTCAAAGAACAATACATAAATTGAAAAGCATATATGACTACTTAATTATGCAGCAGAGAAACCACAAAAGGTTTAATATAATTCATGAACACATCTAATCATAAAGTGAAAAAAAAATCCCAACAACACAACACCCATTACATCATATTGATCCCGGTCATATGAGGCAGCTCATAGGAACATTGTATTCAAGCATTGAGGATGCCATCTAGCTATTGCTATGGACCTAAGGTCCTAAGAAAACTGCTCACAAGTGGACATGCTGGCAACAAAGTTGATGAAGATGGCTCCGGTGATGGGTTTCTCCTCTAGACAGGGTGTCGGAACAAGCCTCCATATTATATCTCCTCAGAAAGGGAACTTGCGACGGTAAAAAAATGAAAAAATTGGCATTAAGGTTTTTTGGAAAAAATAGGATTTATAAGGAAAAAATGGACGAGGGCGATGCGGGGGTGGGGGATACAGAAAAACCACGCGGTCACCCCTAGCATGCGTGGCCTGGCCATCTAGTTGCTCTAGTCCCCCCCCCCCTTGCCCGCCCCCGCCAACAGCTTGCAGTGCTTTCAGAACTCTTTCTCCTCCGAAAAATCATTTCAACCCCCGTGACATTTAACGTCCAGACATATCAATTTTTTGTAAAACATAAAAACATGAAAAAAAATCAAAACTGGCTAACACTAAATTAATATGTTAGTCAAGAAAAATAAAATAAATTATGAAAAATATATTTTAACATGCTATAATAATAGTATTCAATTAAAATTATGGATACGTTAAGACGTATCAACTATTTTAATAGTTTATACACTATGTAGAGATGGTACATTTATTCACACCATGAAGTTGTCCCCTCGTGGCTTGCCCAGGCGAACCAGGTTAAACTCCAACAATATTGTTCAACCACAATGATACTTTTATTGCTTCACCAACAATAAATTACCATTGGGGGGGGGGATTGGGGTGGCGAGGAGTCTCGGCCCATTGTCGTGGCATCACTAACCTTGTCATCTATAATTTTTGTTTGTTTCATGCTAGCAAATTTGTTATTAGATTTTTGTATGAACCTATTAAATCAGTATCCAACATGAGATTTTATGCTGGTTTTGGACTTAAAACAACAATTTATTGGACTGGAAATACATCACACAGTTTCAAGCTAGGACGGAGCCAGAGCCACCCAGTAGTTTTAGCTTTGCAAGAAGCTTATGCCACTCCCCTCTTTTTCCGCTTGGACACGTACACAATCTACTTCTTCGAGCTTAAACGGAAAATGACCTACAGTGTAAGAGCATCTACGGCAAATCCGATTCCTCAAACGTCCGGAGCCCATCCAAAATCGTTATAGACCCAACGAATTACTAGTTCCCAACCACGGGTGGAGTGAAATCCAACAAAAAAAAAATCAGTAACTAAAAGAATAAAAAAGCTTTTATTGAGTCATTTAAATTATAGAAGAATTCCTGAACCCAAGAATTCAAAATGACAAGTTCCTCTTTACCCACGAAAAAAGAACCACTTAGAATAGCCAAACAGATTATATTTGTCGAGAAATGCAAAATGATATGGAGATGATACTCATTATTTATTTTGACCGTCCGCAAACACTACAAGAAATATATCAACTTGTGATCTTCTCGCAGTGACCCTGGAAGAAATGGTCGTAAATCTATAACCATTTGATACCACTTGGTCATAAGTTCATAAAAAAATCAATTCTACCACCTCAAGCTAATTCTGGGTGTTTCGTTTATCCGTTCTTTCCCGGTTAGACACTACAACCACTGTAATTTTGTGGCCAAGTTTACCCTGCTGATTGGTCGGAAGGAAAATTGAGTTATTGATTTTTTAATACATACATTTTAAATCTAACCTACCAAGTTAATTTTGTTTATTTTCTCTAGATTATTAATTGTTTCTTTATAATTTTTTCCCCAATAGACACAAACATTGCCAGTGATTACAAAGAAATAGAGCACAACCAGATAATTCTTAGCTTCAAAAGCACACATTTTGAACTTTTTGGTTCAGTATTTACATAATCTGTAATTGTTTTTAAAATAAAATGGCATTATTAATGTACTCCAAATTGCTAGTATCATTTCTTGACACCCTAGGGCGATATATTCATTCTTTTTTGCTGATGCAAAAGAGCTTACTTTCTGCAACAAGTAGAAAATCATACAATATTACATAAATCAAATCTACAACAAAGAGGCAAACAAAAAGGGCCATCTTTTGCAGCATATCAAAACCGACCGCTCAAGATTTCATCGAAAAGTTCACATGTGATCCACATGAATTTCACCACTAAGTCATGACCACGGTTGGGCAACACCACACCACCACAAAATAAAGCATGATTGGTTTGGAGCCAATTTTGGGTAACTCTATAAATTTGGGAGCTGATTGGTTGGGCTCCAACTTTTGGCTGAAAAACAATCTGGCTCCAAGTTAGCCAGTATACAAGCAAGCATACAAACCCAACACTACAGGATTACATGCATCAAGTAATTCTTTTACAAATGGGCATGCAAACCCACACAAAATTTGCTCACTATCAGTCTAGTTGCAGAAACATGTAATAAAACAACTCCCACAAACTGACGGTGCAAAGAAACGGAAAAAGGCCAACTCAGCGATGCCGAGCAACAAAAACAAGATCAATTATCGCTGCCATACAAACATCACACAGTACAGGGGTGGGTCAGTAAGCATGATGCTTCAAAGAAGACTTCATTTTTGGACAACCAAAATGCCAAACAACAAAATGCTCCTACATAATACACATGATTGATAGCTTAAACTGGACAGATAACACCGCATAATCTAGCCTTTGCAGCATACACAAGACAAAACCCCATGCATAGGGATCCCAAATTCAGGGGCAGAAACTTATGTGCAGTTGGCTTCCTGTGAGCTGAAACAATTAAGGTAAGCTCTTCAAAAGCTTTCAGAAACTCACAAATAGCTTGTGCCCTCTTACATTCTTGCTCACTTGGAGATTCTATCATCTTTCGATTAGCGTAACTAGTGAGGACAGATTTGTATCTCAATGCTTCTACAAGCATTTTTGAAGTTGAGTTCCACCTGGTTGGTGTATCAACAAAGATACCTTTCTTTGAAGGCAGGCCCATCCCAATTGCAATTGTATTGAATTCTTGAAGCCTTGAAGAAGAAGAGTCAATATATTTCAGCACCTCACGTATCTTGTCAATAGTTTCATGGATAATTTTCATTCCATCCTGAACCAAGATATTAAGATTGTGTGCGCAACACCTGACATGCAAATGTTAACCTTCAAGGAGCAGCTCATGTTTGTGATATTTTATTAACTCATCACATGCATTAGTGTTATTACTGGCATTATCTAGTGTCAAAGTGAATATCTTGCCCCTTATGCCCCATTATGGTAAGCAACCGACGATCTTTTCTTCTATCGCATAGCCTGTGTGGGGATACTTCACGTGTGTGAAACTTATGATCTTCTTCTTGTAGTTGAATTCCGCGTTGATATAATGGGCGGTGATGGACATGTAACCCAAATTCTATGATGATGTCCACATGTCAGATGTTAAGCAGATGCAATAGTCCAAATTTTGAAGCTCAACTTCGATATCTTTCTTCATTCCCTTATACATCTTCATTGCATCATCATGAATCATATGACGACCCTTGATTTGAAATGTTGGTTGCAATGAGTCAATCCATGGCTGAAGGTGTGGATCTTCGAACTTAAGAAATGGGATCTCAGCATGGATGCAAAACTTGATCATTAGTTCACGACTAACTTTTTCATCAAACACTAACATGCCTTCAGATGGCCTTTTTTCCATGGTCAACTCAAACCTCTTCCTACAAGCATCCTCAATTGGTCTGCAAGCCTCTGCAATATAGGTTCTCAAACTGCTAGTCCCAAACTTTGTGTGAAGTTGCGCTCGACAGTATTTGCACACGGCCTTGAGGTCTCCTTTTACGACAACCAGTTCTTGTTCATAGTGCTCCCATACCTTGGACCTTCTAGCATGTGGTGCTTGACTCGTATCATCATCCGTGGAATCGGCAGTCTCAGAACCCCTTGAGGTAGACATGCCACAAATTTTTAGAGCACACTGCATGGAAAAAAACCAAACCATTTAAACCAGTTTTTTAAACCATCCGTCGATTTATTCACAGGAATCTACATGAATATTAGTAGTGATAACATCATAACAATGGTGAATCTACATGAATATTACTTAGTACATATACATGCATTTTCTTGTTTTTTACCAGCGACATGGAGATCTGATAGACTGACTGGCTAGCATATCCGAATCAAGAAGCAGTCATATCGAATTGGAGATCTAATAGACTGAATTAACCAACGGTCCCAATGATTGGCCAGCCAGGGCCCCGATGAGAAGCCGTGCATAACGCTAAACCAGGAAATAATTAAGAAGTACTATCGTCATAAACAAGTGAGATGCGGCGCCCACAGATGGACCTGAGCGAGCTGAGCTTCATCGGGTTATGCGGCTAAAAGAAGGAGGACCTGTTGTTGTTGATGAGGCCCTCAACGGCCACCACCAAGCCCTCCACGTAGTCGAACCAGCGGCCGCCGCCGTGCTACGACTGGGAGATGAGCCGTTCCTGGTCGGGGCAGCCGATGGGGAGGAGGCGTGAGTGCGGCGACCGGCGGGGAGGAGGCGTGCGTACGGCGGCCGACAGGAGGTCGTGTGGGCGTGCGGCGGCCGGAGGGGAGGAGGCATGCATACGACAGCCGACAGAAGGTCGTGTGGGCGTGCGGCGGCCGAAGGGGAGGAGGCCTGTGTGCGGCGGCCGAGCCAGGAACTGGAATCTAGGGATTCCTTTTTTGTTGGTCTCTGTTTGGTAGGTGAGAAACTAGGGCAATAACCGGATCGCACCCACAGTTTTTAGCATAAAATAAACCAAATGGATTAGGCCCATAACCACCTATACCCAAACTACTTTCTGTATAAATCTAAACCAAACCAAACTGAAAAAACATAAGCCCAATATAACCTACACCAGACAAAGCACGGTATGAAAACCAAACCATTTAATCCAGTTTTTATAAAACCATTCTCAGATTTAGATGCAGCCAATGATTGATTTGGGAGTCCCTCACCAGCCAGGGCGACCCGCCCGTGAACTAGGCAGCCAAGGCGGGTCACGGGTCACGAGCCCCCCGTGACGGTCGGGTCGGGCGTGGACTAGCCAAGCCAAGCCAACCCAAGCCATGCCGGCGAGCGCGGTGGGATTGCACCCAGCTACCACCGCCGTGCCGCACTCAATTGTTCCTGCGGCCCCATAGCGCGTTAGTGCATTCTTTGTTCATACAAATCGCGCACCAAAGCCGGCGTACGAGCCGATCGACGGGTTCGATCGAGATAGCGCCAGCCGGCTTGGAAATTCGAAAGGGGTCGGCTCGCTGGACCGGCAACGAGAGAGCGGTTAGCTGGGACTTCTAGTAAATGTGTACAGGTGCGCGCGTGCATGGATTCAAGGGGAGACCTACCGTCGGTCCATCCTGTAGTAGTAGTACCATGCATGAACGCATAGGTGCCAAATGGTTTTAAACCGCAGCGGTGGGTATCGTTGCCAGCTTGGAGTTCGCGATCGACGCGCTCGTGACCGGACGGAGATTCTTCATAGCATTGTGCAAAAACATCTCCAAAGTAAAATTTTGGGGTCGGGCTCGTCGATACTAGTTTTGTGATCCAGATGCTGAGCCTATCATGAGTGTGTGGGGAAAAAAAAATCTTTATTGACAAGCTATTTAGTTTCATCTCCTGGGAAACCGAATCCCGATTTACCCCGCGGGCGACTTACTCACTCGTGCTCTCACGCCTAACCTTATCGCAGATTTGATCAACCACTCACCGTCGGCGTGATCGGCCTCTTGTACATCTGCAGATAAGATTTTATCTTCTCCTGAACTTCCTCCCTGGTGAATTTTTTTTTTTGAGCTCTTCGGCAAATCCCAGATAGCCTCATCCTGCCTGAATTCAGCACGTCTGAAAGTTTGGATGTTGCGTCTTTTGTTCTTCTTATACAAACAATCCACTACACCTATCTGCACGATTAGAGGCACATGAACCACTGCATCGAGAAAAGAATGTGACACAAAGCGACTGAAGCTGCCCCAAGGTCGTTCAAGATATCGGATATCAGGTCCATATCGGTTTGGCTTCGACATATCGGATGTCGAATATGGTAATATGGCGAACGATATGTAGATATATCGAAGCAAACATATCTAGATTTTATTATTATTCTTACTCAAAAGATGTGCTTTTAGTTAAAAATAAATAAACGTATGATGTCAATGCTTTGGCATAACAATTTTATATTCCTAGTTACCTAAAAAAATTAATTTATATTCCTAGTTTGTTAATTTGTCAATTACGATACTATTAAGAGATATTCACAAAGTCACAACTATAAAATTTAAAATAATATGTTCTATATGCATATGTATAAAACATCATGTGTGAGTTTGATAATATGATGAAGTTGTAAATGCATAATCTTATTTTCACTGCTTTCTTGTAAAGAATTTTGGTCATCTAAGTATGGGTCCATATCAATGGACATATCGGCTCAGATATCGGCCATCTTGATCGTTATTTCGTCCCATATCAGATGATATGTGTAAAAATAATATTTACAAATTGATATATTTGTCTAACACATGATATGTTTTTATTGATAGAGCCTCAGAAAATGATCCCAGTGTGGCGTTATCGTGTTTGACAGGAGACGGATTAATTCGTTCTGCCTGTGGACATCTTGTAGCTGAAATTAAGGAGTTGATGAGGCATAGAGAGTTTATTCCCAAAAAATTAAATAGGGATCAGAATAGAGTGTACCACGGCTGTGTGGATGCATCTAGGACCACCATATATCGAGAATATTTTGCCTCTTGACTGTAACTCTATCAACTCGGAAGAAAAGTCTTTTTCATCGCAAAAAAATTTGATATATCGGTCTCCACTTAAAAGGTTGGGCTCTCCAATAACTCATCCAACATGGTAGAGGTTGTCGGGCCTTGCGGCTCGCCCATGACATCAAGTGACTCGTTGGACTCTCAAGCATTCAAGCTGGGAGTTTCACCAGGCGTTGTCTCTTTTTAGACGGCCGGGGCGCCACACTTCGTTCGGGATGTCTCATGACCCAATTTGTATCCCACATTTTGTGGTTTATGATGAATAAAGTTGTTTTACCCCTTTAAAAAAAACAGGCGTTGTCTAACTCTGGATAGAAAAACAAGGGGGCACCTCCCCAACTCTGAATCGTTACAAACCACAATTGCACAAACTTGTCATGGACGTGACAAACTTCAAACCCAAAGAGTAGAAATTTAAATACAAAGATTTAAAAATTCAAAATATTAAGAATTATCGATTTTTTTTTGGCAAAACGTCAGTATCATCTATATCCTCAGTCGCCTGAAATAGACAGCGTTACTCCAATCAAGGGGGAAATGAAGCGTGGTTGGTCAAAGGACATGGAAGGTTTAACGCCCATTTAAACCCCTCACTCCCCACCATTCCCGCCTCCTTATAAATACGGGCGACTCCATCAACCCCATGGATTCCTCCAACATTCCCCGAATCCCCTCGCCATCCAGAGTCTCGATCGCAAATGGCAATGGAGAGGAGCACGGCCGAAGCGCTGCCGCTGCCCCCGCGCCTCTCGGCCTCGCCGCCTTCATCGCCCGCCACCGTCGGCGCCCTCCTCACCAATGCTGCCGGCGTCAGCAGGATCCGGCGCGAGTGCCGCTCGCCGCGGTCCTTGCTGTCGCGCATACTCGGCAGGGGCGGCGGCGGGTTCGGCTGCCGCATGCGCATCCCCCGCTACTGCTCTAGCGGTGCCGGAGCGGCCGTCAAGGAGGACGCTGTAGAGGAGGAGGTGGCCGTGCTCGCGCCTAAGGTGGTGGTGGCGAGCAAGCAAGAAGCAGAGGTTCGCGAGTCGCCTCGGAGTTCCCTGCAGGGTACGTGAGTGATTAATTCGCGCGAACTGGCTGAGTTAATTGTGATCGGTGTTGATGGTGATGGCCAATGGCGTGGCGTCGTTAATTGTTTTCGCAGGGATGAAGGCGGCGCCGGATCAGGTGTCGGCGGCGAGCCTCGGGCTGGGCGCGGGCCTGGTGCTTCTGCTGTCCAGGGGCGCGGCGGAGCTCAGCAGGATGGCGGAGCTGCGCGCCCAGATGGAGCGGCTGGTGCTGGACGTCAGGGCGGAGGCGCGTGGCAGCAGCCGCTCCGACGTGTCCGACGGCCGCGCCGACGACGGGGCTAGCGTCGTCAAGGAGCGCATCGTCTTGGCCGATGGCGGCGGCGGCGAGGACGCCTCGTTGTCCCGTGGTTCGGGCGATGCCGCCTCGGCATGCGGTGATGCCGGCGTTGGAAATGCCGCCGCAGCCATGGACCAGATGGAGGCAGAGCTCGAGGCTGAACTGACGCGCCTGCAGCTCGACTCCGACTCCGACCATGACGATGAGGAGGAATGCGTGAGACCGCGGCGAGATCACCAGCTCGAGGTACCGTCCACTCGTGCCGCCACATTCGCGCGCCGGCGTGCTCGCTCGGTGCCAATTTGACGATTCTGTGCCCGAACTGAATTCCCATTGATTTTGCAGTCTGACGCGAAGAGCGACATCTCCTCGGAGAGCGGCTCCCCTGCTTGCGTCGACATCGACGGTGTCGTCACCGACGCGGCGACAGAATGCAAGGAACACGAAGACAACGAGGAGGAGGAAGACACCGAGGAGGACGAGGAAGATAGCAAGCCGTGCCACGGCGGCGTGCCGGCGCGGGTGCTGGAGCGGAGGCTGCACGAGCTCCTGCAGTCGCGGCACGAGGAGCGGATCGCGGAGCTGGAGACGGAGCTGCAGCGCGCGCAGAGGAAGCTGAGGGAGAAGGAGCGCGAGGTGTCCCGGTGGCGCGACACCGCAAAGCTCGTCTCCCGCCACAAGGACGAGTCGCTGCTCCGGTAAAACAAAACCACCGACGACGGATACCCGCGCGCGCACGTTCCTTCTTTTGTGCCAACCAGAAATCAAGCTGGAAATGGACGAAAGAATGATGACCGCTGGATCTTAATCTAACGGCGCGGAAAATCGGCTCGCCCAAATTAAATTTCCATGTGATTTACGCATCCGGCTATTGTACTCCAGCGGTCATTGTACTCCCTCGTGTGCTTCTTTGCACAGAAATGATGAATCTAGGTGTTTTGCTACAAATCAGTCGAATGATTTTCTAGAAAAATCATACGCCTAAATAGCCGTCCGATCTCGTGCTGCTGGCCGTTCAATCTTAACATGGCGGCTCATGATTTCTCTCCTGTGATCTTGTTCAGTTCAACACCCACGCGACTCCTCTCAAGACAGCGATGTGGCTTCGCTGTACCAAGGAGGCCCTGCTGCTGCTGCTGCCGCAGTTGCGCTCATCGAGACACGGATAGAAGCATCTGCCTCAACTTCGGCAGCCGCCACCAGCGTGTTGCGTTGCAACACCACCAGAGCTGCTGGTGGACGGAGCCGCCGCCGACTGCTGCATCGCAGCACCGGGAGCCTCCGGGGGCTGCTCCATGGCAACGTCGAGTGGGACGGCTTCAACGACAAGGTGGAGCTCCAATGCAGCTCGAGCGATGCTGCATAGCAATACCGGCAGCCCCAACAAAGCCGTATTGCAGCTCGGTGGCCCCGGCGGCGCTGAGCTACCCCCGGCGACACGGCATAGCAACACCGGCGAACCATGTGATGCTACACCGCAACACATGTGGCCCCAACAACTCAGCACTAACATGCCCCTCGCTGCAGCACCCGCATCCCCGGCTAAAGCAGAGGTAGCGACGTCGTTGCAGATCGGCGACACATGGGTTTCCCCGTTTGCGGGAGAAGACCAGTCGTGCTTTGGCTTGGAGCAGTGGTTGGTGTTTGGAGCGGGATGCGCACCTGCTCCCATGGTTGGAAGCAATGGTGGTCACACATTGGATCGAGCCGCTCTCTTTCCTTGTCAAGCTTGAGAAAAATGAGAGAGAGAGGACGAGGAACGATGAAGAAGACGAGGAAGGGAGAGGATAAGGCTGGGATGGAGAGCGGTGAGCGTGCCCATGTGCTACGCGTCTAAGAGGAGAGGTGTTGCTGCACGCGCGTGAGACAAACGCCGCACGATCGGTTTCGATCGCACGGCTCGCGACGTGGTTTACGCGAGCGAAGCATCAGCCGACTTAAAACAAACGATTTCCATGAATCTATGCAAAAGAAACAACAAAATCACCACGATCTATATATCTCAATGTGATTACATGTTCTCGCTAGGATCATTCGAGGAACTAGATGATACACAATGCACCATCACCATTATCTCTGTCGAGTCTGCATGATCGATCATCAAGCCTTATTAGAACCTGCATCCTTACTATCTTGGAAACGATGGACGGTATATTTGGATGGATCGCTGAAGGCATCCTCCACATGATCCTACTATGGACGGTGTATTTGGATGGATCTGCGCGCCCAGATGGAGCTGCGTGTCAACAATGTTTTAAAATTTGGCCAAAAAAAGGGATTTTGACAAAATCTTGGCCATCTCGGCCTGAGACGAAAAGTATCTTTAGGTCCAAAAATAGATTTTGATCAATCTTGATAAATTTTGATCATTTTTCAGCCAAAATTTGATCAAACTTCAACCAGAATTTTTGAAAGCCATCTCAGCCTGGGGCTGAAAAAAGAATTACAAAACGAAAATCAGAACATGTCTGGCAGACATGTGGACGACGGGGCCAACGTCGTCAAGGAGCGCATCATCTTCGCTGACGCCGGCGGCGAGCAGGCGTTTTTGTCCGGTGGCTTGGGGCGATGTTGTCTCGGCGTTGGAGATGTTGTTGCCGCGATGGATCAGATGGAAGCGGAGCTCGAGGCGGAACTGACGCGTCTGCAGCTCGACTCTGGCCGATCACGATGAGGAGGAGGAATGCGTGAGACCGCGGCGAGATCACCGGCTCTGGTACCGTGCCGCCTTTGTGCTCGCTCTGTGCCAATTTGACGCTGTGAATTCCCACTGGTTTTTCAGTCCGAGGCGAAGAGCGACATCTCCTCGGAGAGCGGCTCCCCTGCTTGCGTTGAGATCGACGGTGTCCTCGGCGACGCGGCAACAAAACAAAATGCAAGGAACACAAAGACGAGGAGGGTCACACTGACGAGGATGACAGAGATAGCAAGCCGCGCCACGGCGGCGGGCCGGCGCGGGTGCTGGAGCGGACGCTGCAGCAACTCCTGCAGTGGCGGCGCGAGGAGCGGATCGCCGAGCTGGAGCGGGGGCAGAGGAAGCTGCGGGGGAAGGAACGCGAGATGTCCCAGTAGGGTAAAATGGATCTTGGCAAAAGAAAGATGAAAATCACCCGCACTTCAGTGTGATGTGATTACATATTCTCGTTACCATCATGCACGGAACTGGATAATAATACATGTTGCGCGATCACTCATTTCATCATGGTGACCATATTATTATCTTTGTCGAGTCTATACATGTAAATTAATATATCATCCATCAGGCCCTATTGGATCCCGGTCCACCATAGTAGATATGCATACCGAAATCCCTAGTAATATCAAATAAACCGGTGGTGTATTTGGACAGATCGCTCGACCCATGCTCCATCCGGGATCTATCTGGGGTCACAAACCTCGCCTTGTCATCTGCAATCTCGATGTTGCTTATGTACGCAGCTTTTCCGAATCCTTCCGAAGCAAAATGCCCGCTGCCCATTTGCGGAGAGTTTGATTGTGCAGTCGGCCCCTCAACCACCCCGCCCCAGAATGCAATGGCACCCTTGTCTCTAAGGAATTCGAATAATCCGCTCGGCCAATATCCAATTGGTATTTTATTGTAACTCACCCACCAATACTTCGAAATCGGGTCCTAAAACAAATGAATATGAATCAATTATATGCAAATAAATCCAGTAAACACTAATTTACGTCCATATAATGTCTACATGATACTTAAGAAATCACATTTTTCTAAGAATACCTTGAAAATTTGGACGCCTACTATTCTCTGTTGTCCGCCATAGATAGAGGTTCGTTCTATTCTTGACCCAGGACCAATGTGGCGGTGGACTTGCACAAATCCAGGACAGCTGAAATCAACGCATGATTTCCTTGAATAGCCATCGTACTGTGAAGTTTGTTCCAAGGTTAAAAACAAAAACAAAAATATGAACTTACATTATTGATTTCTTATCATAGAATATATAGTCCATAATAGCATGTATGCAAATAGTATTGTGCATTACCCAAGCAATATGTAATCTAACAAAAGTATCACCACTTAATGATGGAGATACCCGAAGACCAGCGCCTATCCTATCAGTCTGTAATGCTCCTCCATTTTCCATTTGTAACCAAAGTGCACTATAATCCTGGCTGCGCTTATTCACCTTTGGCTCCCAAACATTTAATATAGCACGTGTCCCATATGCATCACCTGTATATTTGAGTCCCGCCGACTGCAAGAATTTAAAGTAATATATCTAAATGAGAAAATTGAATACCACGTATAGGTAAACCTAATAGGATATCACATGTAATTCATGTTCTCCAACATGTAAGGTGCCAACCCTATCAATTCTTTTTAATTCGACCAATAATTAAGCTAATAAGTTCTTGGTTATGTGACGTATGAATCATATTATATGATTCATATTCAAAGGCATTTCAAATGTGATTACTTTTGGTCATATTAATTACGTTCTTGTGCCATGTTGTCGATACAACTTAAATCTTAAGATGCGTGATCATTCACATTTCGGGATGGAAAGAGTAACAATCAATGAAAATAACTTAATGCTGACAACTAAGAATTTGTGAATAGCATAAATGAAACTCTCCAAGAGAGTGTTAGTGAAACCGGGCAATGGAATTGGAATCCCTTCATGTACAACTGAAATAATGTTCATACATAACTTATTTAGTAGAGAAAACAATCCAAAGCTACAAAATCTAGTACTTACTAGTCAAATATTATAGAGTACGGGCCCCTTCATTCACTCTAAATTTGTGTTTTTATAACTCATTGTTCCATAATATTTTAATAACCCTAAACCATTCATTATTACGACCCTCGATGGTATATTAACCGGTACAATCCAAAGATATGATATTTTTCTTAAAATACTTTTGTGGAGTTTAATTAGATTATTAATGGTGTCAATGGTGCTTCTTTAATGCAACATTCTAAATTGGATATGTATAAAAATGCAACAAATATACGTTACTTGGCACAATCAACCCTATCAAAAAAATGCATCAAACTATGATACTCCCTCGAATCCATATTACTTGTTGCTGAAACGGATTTATCTAGACGTATTTCAATGACAGATACATTTGTTTGAGTGACAAATAATATGGATCGGAAGGAGTAAACAATTTGTATTGTAACACACGAAAACTCACCTCCCACTGCCAATCGTTACTCAACCCGTTAATACTGTGTGTTGGTATGGAGCCACTTATATTAGTACGCATTATTGGAACTGTTCCTGTTGGGCACTCGATGGATGATGGTTGGACTTGTGAATAAGAATCTGAAAGCAATGTTTCCATATCCGTCCAAACAGGGAAATAACTTGGTTTCATCTGTTTGAAATAAAGTGAATCACCTTATAAAAACATATTACAAATGCATAAGAAATTACACACAAAACATGTTGTAATTTCATTCATCATTGACAAAGATTATACTATGTCAAAATGTTCCTAGTTTAGTACACTTTCAATAGTCATAATCTTCTAGTGTAAAGAACATATCGAGAAAGATTCATGAAACAATAAGGGAGTAGACCATGTCTAACCGACATTTATGCAATTAATCATGAGCTAACAATATACTGAGAAATTCATGGATGTATATCATATTGTTATGAAATTAATTTACCTGGATTTTGTGGTCTTTCAACAATGGGTGGTTAAAAGCCGGCTGCTCATTCACATCAATGCAGTCATAGACGTCTCCGTCTTTCATCTGTTTTGATGTTTCCTTTGCTTGTTAGACACCAAAAGATATTCTAAATGTACACAAAAAAGGTTAATTATTTACTACCTCAATGGTTTTATTAACTCGTCGATATGCGAGAATCTGGGTATTCTCTTCCTCTTGCCTTCTATATCTCACATCTTTTCCTCTGGTCGCTAGAACAAGAAAGGACATGAGAAGAGTCACACTAATGGCTTGTGTTTCTTTCATTATGAAAATATGGAATTGTTCGTTTTGGATATCTTACACCACCATATTTATATGCATCCAAGCATACCTTACATTTAATGTTGGAAATAGTTATAATATGTACCCTAAGGATTATTTCCGTACAAAATATATCATATATTAATTGCACTAAGACATATGACCTCTACAAAAAAAATATCATTAATTGCACTATATATGATAATATGTGTTCAAGAATATGGCATTAATTGCCCTAAGATATGATCATCCTTCTCTTTTGTACAAAATCTATGGTGTCAATGCCACATAGAGGATGTGATGCATTTGATGCGTAGTAAAATCTTCACGGCTGCCAAGTATGATATGGAAAGTGTTTATGTAATTGATTCATGGAATTAAATCGTAATCGGCAATCTAAAGCATGCAAGGCAATCTTTCCGGATCTACTCCTCTTTACAACCTTGTCTCTCTACCCAAATGTGCATCTTTCTATATTTTATGTTTTTTCCTCCTTATATATCATTTTACATCTTTGAGAAAATTGTGAGTAATTGTTTTTCCATGGTATACCCTTCTTGACTACTACCGTCATTATTATTGTCCCCTTCTTTGCTAATTAGAGGGTCATAAGCGAGGGGTATCCCAGTAAAACCAAAGTAACTATCACAAATAGATTGCACATAGTATTGGTAAACAAAAATAGAGCAAAAAACAGTCACTTAATCTGTTTGGCAACAAAAATAACCAGCATATCTACAAAACAATTGATCAATAAACAATAATTGCCATTTTGTAATATTTTGAATCGTGATTCGCATAGCCTGAGTGGCAAGTGGTTCCCCTTCCAGCACATAAATGACATTAGAAAAAGAAGCATGATGGTTGTTAGAAGTATATTGTGTTTCAGTTAGGGATAAGAAGATAGAGATAGAGCAGTGTAATTTGTCTTGTAATTCAATTCTCTCTCCCTCACATGTATTTTTACATATACCGTTAGATCTACACAACAACACAACAACAAATATTAGCCTTTCTATATTTTTTATACATAGTATTAGAATGGTTAGTCTCATGACGTTGATTCTAGGTTTCTCCATCATTTTTTCTGTGTGCCGTCCTCGGAGAGATCAATCTCCTGTGCCCAGGGATCAAAGATTTGATCGGTTTCATAGACTAGATCAGTTCTATAAATTAGATTAGATCAATTACAAAATTCCCAGCTTCATAGATTAGAACCAATTTTGCCACACATAAACCCCACGATCAGATTAAATTCCAGTGAAAAGCAGTGCAGAATCGACACCAGGTTAACGTACACGGTGGTGCGTGACTATGGCAACACACGGGGCACGAGCTGAAAAGACAGTTCGTCCGCACCGACAAGGGACCCGACGCGTTTCGGCTCGCAAAGACGACCAACGCCATGCGCACACGGGCTCTACACTATAAGGGAGGCCACAAGCATGCCCACCGCCGCCTCCCCATGGCGGCGGAGTGGGGGCTTGTGGGCTCCCTGGAGCCCTCCTAGCTTGGCCCACCCGCCCCTTGATCTTCTTCCGTTCGGGAAAAAATTATTTCGGGGATTTTATTCCGTTTGGACTCCGTTCCAAAATAAGATCTAAAAAGAGCCAAAAACACAGAAATAACAGGAACTGACACTTGGCACTGAATTAATAAGTTAGTCCCAAAAAAGATATAAAAGGCACATAAGACATCCAAAGATGACAAGATAACTACATGAAATCATAAAAAATTATAGATACGTTTGAGACGTATCCGAGGCCGATCATTCTACGGACGAACAACACTACACACGCGCCAACCACATAGAGAGAGGCAGAGTCGAGCCGGCTGCTCCCCTCTTCCTCCTCCCAACACAGCTCCAGGAGCAACTCTGTACTGTGTTCATAAACATCAAACACTCCGGCAGGACTAGGGGTCTTATCTCTACGGAGAGCCCTGAACCTGGGTACATCGCGTGTTCCATGCTTGTACCAACCTCGTTCCCAGCGCCCTCCTTTGTCCCTTCGGTCCTCACCGACTTTAGCCTACCTATGGCATATGTTGTGAGTATTCACCGACATTTGGCGCCCACCGTGGGGCCGATCGCGGCATCGGCTGGCTTTACGCGCTGGGCGGGGCCCCGCACCTACACCACCGGATGCATTGCGTCCGGATCAGTTTGCATGCCCGTGCAGCCCGCTTTCGACGAGGCAACACCGATGATGATCGATGTCCCCGTCCGTGATGTCCGTTATGCTACTGCAGAAAAGACCTTCCAGTGCCGCCAGAAATGGATACGTTGACGACACCAGGAATCCTTCTGCGTTGGTGTTCCCTCGAAGTGGAGAGGATGATGTAGCACAGCGGAGGTAAGTATTTCCCTCAGTTTGAGAACCAAGGTATCAATCCGGCGGAGGAGTATCTCAAGATCCTGCACAAACACAAAAGCTTGCACCCAACGCTATGAAGGGGTTGTCAATCCCTTATAGATTGTTTGCCAAGTGAGAACTGCAGGAAACAAAGTAAAAGCGGAGTTGTAACCGATGGATGTGAATAGATTCGGGGGCCGTAGTGTTTACTAGTGGCTTCTCTCAAGAAAGCAAGTAGACGGTGGGTGAACAAATTACTGTCGAGCAATTGATAGAACTGTGCAGAGTCGTGACGATATCTATGCAATGATTATTTCTATAGGCATCACGTCCGAAACAAGTAGACCGATACTTTCTGCATCTACTACTATTACTCCACACGTCGACCACTATCCAGCATTCATCTAGTGTATTAAGTCCATAAGAACAGATTAACGCCTTAAGCAAGATGACATGATGTGGAGGGATAATCTCAAACCAATGATAAAAACCCCATCTGTTTACCCTTGATGGCAACTGCTTGACGTGTGCATTGCTGCCCCTACTGTCACTGGGAAAGGTCACCACATGGCAGAACCCAAAACCAAGCACTTCTCCCATTGCAAGAATCATAGATCTAGTTGGCCAAACAGAACCCAAGACTCAGAGAGACTTACAAGGATATCAAATCATGCATAAAAGAAATCAGCAAAGACTCAAATATATATCATAGATAATCTGATCACAAGTCCACAATTCATCTGGTCTCGACAAACACACCGCCAAAGAATATTACATCGGATAGATCTCCATGAAGATCATGGAGAACTTTGTATTGAAGATCCAAGAGAGAGAAGAAGCCATCTAGCTACTAACTACGGACCCGTAGGTCTGAAGTGAACTACTCACGAGTCATTGGAAGGGCGATGATGATGATGAAGAAGCCCTCCAACTCCAAAGTCCCCTCCGGAAGGGCGCCGGGAAGGGTCTCCAGATGAGATCTCGCGGAAACGGAAGCTTGCGGCGGCGGAAAAGTATTTTCAAGGCTCCCCCTGATTTTTTGCGGAACATTTTGGAATTTATAGGCCAAAGACCTAGGTTAGGGGGCGGCCAGGGAGGCCACAAGCCTGCCCACTGATACATCTCAAACGTATCTATAATTTTTGATGTTTTCACGCTGTTATCTTGCCTTCTTTGTATGTTTTATGTACCTTTTTATATCTTTTTGGGACTAACTTATTAATTCAGTGCCAAGTGTCAGTTCCTGTTTTTTCCGTGATTTTGACTCTTTTCAGATCTGATTTTGGAACGGAGTCCAAACGGAATAAAAACCCCGAAATGATTTTTTTCCCGAACGAAAGAAGACCAAGGAACCTTTGGGCCAAGCCAGGTGGGCCCCAGGGAGCCCACAAGCTCCCACCATGCCACCAGGGGGGAGGCGGCGGTGGACAAGCTTGTGGCCACCCTGGTCGCCCCCTGACCTAGATCTTGCGCCTATATATTCCCAAATATTCCGCAAAAAATTAGGGGAGCCTCGAAAATACTTCTCCGCCGCCGCAAGCTTCCGTTTCCGCGAGATCTCATCTGGAGACCCTTCCCGGCACCCTGCCGGAGGGGACTTTGGAGGTGCAGGGCTTCTTCATCATCATCATCGCCCCTCCAATGACTCGTGAGTAGTTCACTTCAGACCTACGAGTCCGTAGTTAGTAGCTAGATGGCTTCTTCTCTCTCTTGGATCTTCAATACAAAGTTCTCCATGATCTTCATGGAGATCTATCCGATGTAATCTTCTTTGGCAGTCTGTTTGATAAGATCCGATGAATTGTAGACTTGTGATTAGATTATCTATGATATATATTTGAGTCTTTGCTGATTTCTTATATGCATGATTTGATATCCTTGTAAGTCTCTCCGAGTCTTGGGTTTTGTTTGGCCAACTAGATCTATGATTCTTGCAATGGGAGAAGTGCTTGCTTTTGGGTTCTGCCATGTGGTGACCTTTCCCAGTGACAGTAGGGGCGGCAAGGCACACATCAAGCAGTTGCCATCAAGGGTAAAAAAAATGTGGTTCTTATCATTGGTTTGAGATTATCCCTCTACATCATGTCATCTTGCTTAAGGCGTACTCTGTTATTATGGACTTAATACACTAGATGCATGCTGGATAGCGGTCGACGTGTGGAGTAATAGTAGTAGATGCATAAATTATCGGTCTACTTGTTTCGGACATGATGCCTATAGAAATAATCATTGCATAGATATTGTCATGACTCTGCACAGTTCTATTAATTGCTCGATAGTAATTTGTTCACCCACCGTCTACTTGCTTTCATGAGAGAAGCCACTAGTAAACACTACGGCCCCCGGGTCTATTCACATCCATCGTTTACATCTCCGCTTTTACTTTGCTTTGTTACTTTGTTGCTTTCTGTTCTCACTCGGCAAACAATCTATAAGGGATTGACAACCCCTTCATAGCGTTGGCACCGTTGCCGGGAATCGTTTTGAGATAGCAGAAGTATTTCTGGCGCCGTTGCCGGGGAGGAGGATCGCTTGCCGAGGAGATCAAGACAAGAGTAATCTCCCGTCAACGTGCCTATTTCTGGCGCCGTTGCCGGGGAGGAGAAATCAAGATCTATCCAAGTAGGTCTCACAAACTCTTCTCTTGCATTTACTTTTGTTGCCAGTTGCCTCTCGTTTTCGTCTCCCCCACTTCACATTTGCCATTTTCATTCGTCTTTCGCCTTCGCCATTTTCTTTTGCCCGTTTCACTCTCTCTTCCTTCTCGTTTGTGTGTGAGATAGTCCATCAATGGCTAGACCCACCACTCCAACCGACACCCCTGAAAATGAAGTTCTCAATTTCAGGAAGAATGAGGAAGAAAATTTGAAGGACGCTTGGTGCAGGATTTGCAATGCTCAAAGTAGATCTACTCGTAAGCAATCCACTACCGTCCTCCTTCGCAGTTTCTATGTTGGAATTCCTCCCTGGAATAGGTATATCCTTAATACCATTTTAGGCGGGAACTTCTTGGGGAGCCATACTGTTGACTCCTATAGAGCTATCATTAATTTGGTAGGCTCACCCCCGCTCATGGTTAATGGAACTATCTTGACCTTGGAACACGTGATGCAAATGCTTGACGCTATGGAAAACAAAATTGCCACGGTTGAACTTATTGAGTGTTTGGGTAGAAAGATCCACAATCAAATTACTCAGTACGGATCCAAAGTGGGAAACTTTTTGAAAAATTTAAAGGAGAAGGAACTTATAGTTAATGATTCTTCTAGAATTGGCAAATTGGAAGATGTCATAACCAACTTGGGTTCCGCTTTTGCCGCTGTGCAAAATAATCCAAACCTTACTCTCAAAAAGACCGTCAAGCCTGTTTTTGTTCCTAGAGTTAGTGGTGAGTCATCTAATAAAGATGAAAATCTTAAGATGATAAATGATCAAGCTACCTATGGTTTGAGCATCAAAGATGACTATACGTGATTCCATCACTTTCGCCTAGCTAAGGGCGTTAAACAAAAGCGCTTGTTGGGAGGAAACCCAACGAATCTATCCTTTTTATTTCTGTTTTGTGTTTTCCACACTTTCATAATTCTGTTATGATTGTGTTTTTTGTGTTTCCTTTTGCGTTTGTGCCAAACAAAACCGTTATGATTAGTCTTGAGGATGATCGTTTGGTCATGTTGGAAAAGACAGAAACTTTCTGCTCACGAAAATAATTGTCATTTCTTTTCTGTAAGAGATTTTGAGTTGATTCTTTTTGCTGCTGATTGCTACGCAAATTCTTCAGACTTTCGTAATTTTTCAGAATTTTGGAAATACCAGAGGTATACTAAACATACAGATTTCTACAGACTGGTCTGCTGTTAACAGATTCTGTTTTTGTTGTGTTGGTTGCTTATTTTGATGAAACTATGGATAGTATGGGGGGGGGGGGGGTATTAGCCATGGAATATTGAAAGTACAGTAACCCAACATCAGCACAAGTAGAATTTAAGTTTGCTACAGTACCTAAGGAAGTGGTGGTTTGCTTTCTTGTACTAATGTTATCACGAGTTTCTTTTTAAGTTTCGTGTTGTGAAGTTTTCAAGTTTTGGGTGAAGTTCTTATGGACAAAAAGATAAAGAGTGGCAAGAGCTCAAGCTTGGGGATGCCCAAGGCGCCCCAAGAGATTCAAGGATGCCATAAAAGCCTAAGCTTGGGGATGCCCTGGGAAGGCATCCCCTCTCTCGTCTTCAATCCATCGGTAACATTACTTGGGGCTATATTTTTATTCACCACATGTTATGTGTTTTTGCTTGGAGCGTCTTGTATCGTAGGAGTCTTTTATTTTTGTTGTGTCACAATCATCATTGCTGCACACCTAGAGAGAGAGACATGCACACACCGTGATTTTGTCGAGCTTCACTTATATCTTTTGGTAGACAATTCAGATCACATGTGCTTCACTTATATATTTTGAGCTCGATGCTTTTGCTCTTTGTGCTTCACTTATATCTTTTAGAGCACAGCGGTGCGTGGCTTGGTAGTTGATCTCTGCTTTGAAAGTAGTCTCAAAAGGGGTAGTTATCCAAAGGGATACGAAAACTTCCACCTTCATGTGCATTGAATAGTTAGAGAAGTTTGATTCATCTCAATTAGTTTTGAGTTGTGGTTATGGTAATATTGAAGTCATGCTAGTAAGGTGTTGTGGATCTAGAAATACTTGTGTTGAACTTAGTGATTCTCGTAGCATGCACGTATGGTGAACCGCTATGTGATGAAATCTGAGCATGATTAGTATATTGATTGTCATCCTTTGTGTGGTGGTCGGGATCGCGTGATGGTTTATACCTACCAACCCTTCCCCTAGGAGTATGTGTTGAATGCTTTGTTTCGATTACTAATAAAACTTTTGGAACAAGTATATGAGTTCTTCATGACTAATGTTGAGTCCATGGTTTAGATGCACTTTCACCTTCCACCATCACTATCTTCTTAGTGCCGTGCAACTTTCGTCGGTGCACAAAACCCACCATTAGCCTCCCTCAAAACAGCCACCATACCTACCTACTATGGCTTTTTCAAAGTCATTCCGAGATATATGGCCATGCAACTACCGCCATGATATGTGCCACCATGTCTACATTGCCTTTGCACGATCGTAAGATAGCTAGCATGATGTTTCTATTGATGTCTATGCCATGCTAGATCATTGCCACGGTACACTACCGAAGGCATTCCATATAGAGTCATAATTGCTCTATGTTTTGAGTTGAAAGTGTGATGATCATCATTATTGGAGCATTGTCCCATGCGAGGAAATAAAAGAGGCCAAAGAAGCCCATAAAAAAGAGGCCAAAGAGCCCACCAAAATAAAAATAAAAAAAAATGAGAGAAAAAGAGAGAAGGGACAATGCTACCACTTTTTCCACACTTGTGCATTTTGAGCACCATGATCTTCATGATTGAGAGTCCCTCATTTTGTCACCACCATATAGCTAGCGGGAAATTCTCATTATATAACTTGGCTTGTATATTCCAATGATAGGCTTCCTCAAAATTGCCTTAGGTCTTCGTGAGCAAGCAAGTTGGATGCACACCCACTAGTTTTCTTTAAGAGCTTTCACATACTTGTTGCTCTAGTGCATCATTTGTATGGCAATCCCTACTCATTCACATTCATATCTATTGATGAGCATCTCCACAGCTCATTGATTTGCCTAGTTAATGTGACTATCTTCTCCTTTTTGTGTTGCAACCCCCACCACATTCCACACCATCTATAGTGCTATAACCATGGCTCACGCTCATGTATTGCGCGAGAGTTGAAAATGTTTGAGAAAGTAAAGGTGTGAAACAATTCCTTGGCCAATACCGGGGTTGTGCATGATTTAAATTCGTTGTCCAATGATGATATAGCATAGCCAGACTATATGCTTTTGTAGGGATAACTTTCTTTTGGCCTTGTTAATTTGAAAGTTCATGATTACTTTGCTAGTTTGCTTGAATTATTATTGTTTCCACGTCAATAGAAAACTATTGTTTTGAATCTAATGGATCTGAACATTCACGTCACATAAGAGGAATTACAAAAGGACACCTATGCTAGGTAGCATGAAAGCATCAAAAATTCATTCTTATCACTTCCCTACTCGAGGACGAGCAGGAGTTAAGCTTGGGGATGCTTGGTACGTCTCAAACGTATCTATAATTTTTGATGGTTTCACGCTGTTATCTTGCCTTCTTTGTATGTTTTATATACCTTTTTATATCTTTCTGGGACTAACTTATTAATTCAGTGCCAAGTGCCAGTTCCTATTTTTCCGTGTTTTTTGACTCTTTTCTGATCTGATTTTGTAATGGAGTCCAAACAGAATAAAAACCCCCAAAATGATTTTTTCCCGAACAAAAGAAGACCAGGGAGCCTTTGGGCCAAGCCAGGTGGGCCCCAGGGAGCCCACAAGCTCCCACCACGCCACCAGGGGGAGGCGGCGGTGGGCAAGCTTGTGGCCACCCTGGCCGCCCCTTGACCTAGATCTTGTGCGGCGGAAAAGTTGTTTCGTGGACGCCCTGATTTTTCTGGGATTTTAGGGAATATATAGGCCAAAGAGCTAGGGCAGGGGAGCTCCACGGAGACCACAAGCCTGGTAGCCGCGGGCCCCCTGGCCGCGGCTACAGGGCTTGTGTGCTCCGTGTGGGCCTCCTGCCTTGGCCTTCAAGTCCCCCGATCTTCTTCTGTTCTGGAAAATTCATTTCGGGGATTTTATTCTGTTTGGACTCCGATCCAAAATCAGGTCTGAAAAGAGTCAAAAACACAGAAAAAACAGGAACTGGCACTTGGCACTGAATTAATAAGTTAGTCCGAAATAAGATATCAAAAGGTATATAAAACATCCAAAGTTCACAAGATAACAGCATGAAACCATAAAAAATTATAGATACGTTTGAGACGTATCAAGCATCCCCAAGCTTAATTCATGCTCGTCCTCGAGTAGGGAAGTGATAAAGAATGAATTTTTGATGCTTTCATGATACCTAGCATATATGTCCTTTGTAACTCCTCTTATGTGACATGAATGTTCAGATCCGTTAGATTCAAACCAATAGTTTTCTATTGACGTGGAGACAATAATACTTCAAGCAAACTAGCAAGGTAATCATGAACTTTCACAATAACAAGGCCAAAAGAAAGTTATCCCTACAAAATCATATAGTCTGGCTATGCTCTATCATCCTTGCACAACGAATTTAAATCATGCAAAACCTCGGTATTGGCCAAGTAATTGTTTTCACACCTTTACTTTCACAAACTTTTTCAACTCTCATGCAATACCTGAGCGTGAGCCATGGTTTTAGCACTATAAGTGGAATGGAGTGTGGTCGAGGTTGCAAGGCAAACAAGGGGAAGATGGTCACATTGACTAGGCATATCAATGAGCTATGGAGATGCTCATCAATAGATATCAATGTGAATGAGTAGGGATTGCCATACAAATGATGCACTAGAGCTAAGAGTATCTGAAAGCCCTCAAAGAAAACTGGTGGGTGTGCATCCAACTTGCTTGCTCACGAAGACCTAAGGCAATTTTGATGAAGCCCATCATTGGAATATACAAGCCAAGTTATATAATGAAAATTTCCCACTAGCTATAGGTGGTCACAAATCGAGAGACTCTCAATCATGAAGATCATGGCGCTTAATAAGCACAAGTGTGGAAAGATAATAGCATTATACCTTCTCTCTTTTTCTCTCATTTTTTTGGTGGGCTCTTTGGCCTCTTTTTTTGTGGGCATCTTTGGCCTCTTTTTGTAAATGGGCTTTGCTGGCTTCTTTTATTTCCTCACATGGGACAATGCTCCATCAATGATGATCATCACACTTACAACTCAAAACTTAGAGCAATGATGACTCTATATGAAATGCCTTTGGTAGTGTACCGTGACAATGATCTAGCATGGCATAGACATCAATGGAAACATCATGTTAGCTATCTTATGATAATGCAATGGCAATGTAGAAGTGGTGACACATGTCATGGTGGTAGTTGCATGGCAATATATCTTAGAATGGATTTGAAAAAGCCATAGTAGGTAGGTATGGTGGCTGTTTTGAGGGAGGCTAATGGTGGTTTTATGCACCGGCGAAAGTTGCACGGCACAAAAGAAGATAGTGATGGTGGAAGGTGAAAGTGCATCTAAACCATGGACTCAACATTAGTCATGAAGAACTCATATACTTGTTGCAAAAAATTTAGTAGTAATCGAAACAAAGCATTCAACGCATACTCCTAGGGGAAGGGTTGGTAGGTATAAACCATCGCGCGATCCCGACCGCTACACAAAGGATGACAATCAATAAACTAATCATGCTCAGACTTCATCACATAGCGGTTCACCATACGTGCATGCTACGGGAACCACTAACTTCAACACAAGTATTTCTAGATCCACAACACCTTACTAGTATAACTTCAATATTACCACAACCACAACTCAAAACTAATTCAGATGAATCAAACTTCTGTATCTACTCAATGCACATGAAGGTGGAAGTTTTCATATCCCTTTGGATAACTATCCCCTTTGAGACTACTTTCATAACATAGATCAACTATCACGCCATGCACTGCCGTGCTCTAAAAGATAGAAGTGAAACACATAGAGCAAAATCAACTAGCTCAAAAGATATAAGTGAAACACATGTGAGCTGAATTGCCTAACCAAAGAATAGTCTGTAGTAATCTGTATATTCTGTATACCTATGACATCTCAAAAAATCTGAAAAATTACGAATGTCTGGAAAATTTGCATATAAATCAGAATAAAAGAGAATCAACTCAAAACCTCTTCCAGAATAAAAATTAAAATTAATTTCGTGAGCAGAAAGTTTCTGTCTTTTCTCAGCGTGATCAAACAACTATCACCCAAGCTAATCGTAAAGGCTTTGCTTGGCACATTATTTTTAAAATACAAAGGAATTGTACAAGGGGATAATTATTTTTGTGAGAAACTTCCCTGAAAAATTCTACATTGTTTCCATGAGCATGAACACGGTGTTCAAGGTCGACCCTCACTTCCACAATGCATCACCTTTCAATCACTTCTCTTTTTGAAAAAGTTTTAAGTTCCCCTCTATATTTTTTTTGTTTTTAAACTAAATAAAAGCACTCAACGGAAATAAATGACTCTCTAAAAGTTTCGGATTGTCTCCCAGGCAGCGCTTTCTTTAAAGCTATTAAGCTAGGCATAAAGTGCTCAAGTAATGGATCCACCCGGATCCCAAGGTATATCAAAGCCAATTTTAATTAGCAATGATTTGAAATTTAGTAGTGAGCACAAGGTAAAATATATCATGCAATGACGAAGTCTAACTCTCTTCCTATGCATTGGCATTTCATAAAAGAACAAGTCATGCACATCAAGTAAAGGCCAATACATAGCATAAGCAGTTTCTTGCAATTTTATCGTATTGGAAACATAGAGAGGTGGAGATGTAATTCCTCTCTCATAATAACTACAAGTAGGAGCAGCAAGCACATGCATATTATATTTATCAAAATCATCATGTGTAACATAAGGAACTATAGCTAGTTCATCTTCATAAGCATCATTCATATTGGCATCATGGCCACAAGCATAACAAGCATCAAGTTCATCAAAAAGGGATATTTCAAACGAATCCAAGGGATCATAGCATTCATCCTTCGGTAAGAACGAAGGGAAGTTAAATAATGTATGAGTAGAAGAGTTACTCTCATTAGAAGGTGGACATGGGTAGCTAGTCCACTCTTCCTCATTTTGTTCTTTGCTCTCCTCTTCATCTTTTTCATCTAATGAGCTCACAATTTCAGCATTTTCTTCTTCCATAGTTTCCTGCAAAATAATAGTCTCTTCTTGGGCAGCATAAAATTTCTCCTTAAATCGTTCAATATGGGCATTATATTCATAATTATCATAACAATAATGAAGCATAGCCAAATTTTCAGATCGGTAAGAAGCACACAGAGCAAAAGCATCTAGCTCAAAAGATATAATTGAAGCACATGTGAGCTAAATTGTCTACCAAGGGATATAAGTGAAGCTCGACAAAATCACAATGAGTGCATGTCTCTCTCTCTAGGTGTGAAACAAGGATGATTGTGACACAACAAAAATAAAAGACTCCTATGATACAAGAGTCTCCAAGCAAAACACATAACATGTGGTGAATAAAAATATAGCCCCAAGTAACGTTACCGATGGATTGAAGACGAAAGAGGGGATGCCTTCCCGGGGCATCCCCAAGCTTAGGCTTTTTCGACATCCTTGAATCAACTTGGGGTGCCTTGGGCATCCCCAAGCTTGAGCTCTTGCCACTCTTTATCTCTTTGTCCATAAGAACTTCACCCAAAACTTGAAAACTTCACAACACGAAACTTAAACAGAAACTTGTGATATCATTAATATGAGAAAGCAAATCACCACTTCCTTAGGTACTGTAGCAAACTTAAATTCTACTTATGTTGATGTTGGGTTAGTGTATTTTCAATCTTCCATGGCTAATACCCCCGATACTATCCATAGTTTCATCAAAATAAGCAACCAACTCAACAAAAACAGAATCTGTTAACAACAGACCAGTCTGTAGCAATCTGTATACTTCCGGTACTTCAAAAATTCTGAAAACTTACGACAGTCTGAAGAATTTGCGTAGCAATCAGCAGCAAAAAGAATCCACTCAAAAGCTTTCCCAGAAAAAAAATGAAATTTCTTTTCGTGAGCAGAAAGTTTCTGTCTTTTCCAGCATGATCAAACGATCATCCCCAAGAAATAATCATAACGGTTTTACTTGGCACAAACGCAAAAGAAACACAAAAACCACAATTATAACAGAACTATGAAAGTGTGGAAAACACAAAACCGAAAGAAAAAGGATAGATTCGTTGGGTTGCCTCCCAACAAGCGCTATTGTTTAACGCCCTTAGCTAGGCATTGATAAATCAATGATGCTCACACAAAAGACAAGAAGTGAAGCACAACGAGAGCATCATAAAGCATGTGAAAATCACATCTAAGTCTAACATACTTCCTATGCATAGGCATTTTATAGGAAAACAGATTGTCAAGACAACCAATAGTTTCCATATGCAAGGAAGAAGAAAGAGACAATAGCAATCTCCACATAACGAGAGGTAATTTGGTAACATGAAAGTTTCTACCACAATATTTTCCTCTCTCAAAGCAATTACATGTGGGATCATAATCAAATTAAACAAAATAGCTATCACAAAGGATATTCTTTTCAGGATCCACATGCATGCAAAGTTGACGCTCTTAAAAAATAGTGGGATTATCATCAACTAAAGTCATGACTTCTCCAAACCCACTTTCAATATTATTGCAAATATCATTGCAACAAGTAGTGGACATAGCAAAACTAGCATGCCCAAGCTTAGGGTTTTGCATATTTTTAGCATGATTGTCACTAATAGAATTTATAGTGAAACCATTGCAATCATGCTTTTCATTCAAGGAGCCCTCCTGAATCACTTCATGAATTTCTTCATCACGATTTTTAGATTCACGCATCTGAAGCAAAAATCCATAGAGAAAGTCAAGTGCACTCAACTCACTAGCAATTGAATCAACATAATTGGATCTCATAAAGAGATTAGCAAGTGGGTGAGGATCCATATCACTAGATTTTCAGCAAGCGAAGATGCAAGCATATTGAAGGCACATAGCACACAAGCAACAGAAAGCAGGCGAGAGAAAAGGGCGAACGAAAAAGGCAAACGAAATAAAGGCAAATTGTGAAATGGGGGAGAGGAAAACGAGAGGCAACTGTCAAACAAAGTAAATGCAAGAGATGAGTCTGCGACACTTACTTGGATGAGTTCTTGACTTGATCCCCCCCGGCAACGGCGCCAGAAATCGGCACGTTGACTGGAGACTATTCTTGGCTTGATCCTCCCCGGCAACTGCGTCAGAAATCCTTCTGCTGCTGGCTACGCCTATAGGGATTTCCTTGGAAAATATGCAAAGGATTCCCCCACGGCCTTGGAGCCTTGCGTTGGTGTTCCATTCAAGAGGAAAGGGTGATGTAGCACAGCGGCGGTAAGTATACCCCTCAGTTTGAGAACCAAGGTATCAATCCAGTAGGAGGATCGCGTCAAGTCACAAGTACTTGCACAAACACAAAGAGCTTGCACCCAACGCTATGAAGGGGTTGTCAATCCCTTATAGATTGTTTGCAAAGTGAGAACTGAAAGAAAAAAGTAAACAAAGCAAAGTAAAAGTAAAAGCGGAGACGATAATTGTGAGTAGACCCGGGGGCCGTAGTGTTCACTAGTGGCTTCTCTCATAAAAGCAAGTAGACGGTGGGTGAATGAATTATTGTCGAGCAATTGATAGAACCGTGCAAAGTCGTGACGTTATCTATGGCAATGATCATACATATAGGCATAACGTCCAAAACAAGTAGACCGATACTTTCTGCATCTACTACTGTTACTCCACACGTCGACCGCTATCCAGCATGCATCTAGTGTATTGAGTTCATAAGAAAAGTGTAACGCCTTAAGCCAGATGACATGATGTAGATGGGCAATCTCAAACCTATGATGAAAGCCCATCTTGTTACCCTTGATGGCAACAACACGATGCGTGCCTTGCTGCCCCTTCTGTCACTGGGAAAGGTCATCGCACGGTATGAACCCAAAACCAAGCACTTCTCCCATTGCAAGAATCATAGATCTAGTTGGCCAAACAAAACCCAAGACTCAGAGAGACTTACAAGGATATCAAATCATGAATATAAGAAATCAGCAAAGACTCAAATATAATTCATAGATAATCTGATCACAAATCCACAATTCATCGGATCTCGACAAACACACCGCCAAAGAGGATTACATCGGATAGATCTCCATGAAGATCATGGAGAACTTTGTATTGAAGATCCAAGATTGAGAAGAAGCCATCTAGCTACTAACTACGGACCCGTAGGTCTGAAGTAGACTACTCACGAGTCATTGGAGAGGCAATGATGTTGATGTAGAAGCCCTCCAACTCCAAAGTCCCCTCCGGCAGGGCACCGAGAAGGGTCTCCAGATGAGATCTCGAGGAAATGGAAGTTTACGGCGGCGGAAAAGTGGTTTCGTGGACGCCCTGATTTTTTCTGGGATTTTAGGGAATATATAGGCCAAAGAGCTAGGGCAAGGGAGCTCCAGGGAGGCCACAAGCCTGGTAGCCGCGGGCCCACCTGGCTGCGGCTACAGGGCTTGTGGGCTCCCTGTGGGCCTCCTGCCTTGGCCCTCAAGTCCCCCGATCTTCTTCTGTTCTGGAAAAATTCATTTCGGGGATTTTATTCTGTTTGGACTCCGTTCCAAAATTAGGTCTGAAAAGAGTCAAAAACACAGAAAAAACAGGAACTGTCACTTGGCACTGAATTAATAAGTTAGTCCCAAAAAAGATATAAAAGGTATATAAAACATCCAAAGTTGACAAGATAACAGCATGAAACCATCAAAAATTATAGATACGTTTGAGATGTATCACACCCGCTCGAAAATAAAATCGTCCCAAGCGGCGTACTCGGCGATGCCGCTGGCCCTCACGTGCAGCGCCTCCTCCACGCCGTGCAGCTCTGCTTCCGAGCCGTCGCGCTGAGCAGTGAGCTTGCCCAAGTCCAGGTTCCAATACTAGGACTTGGCCAAGCGCAGGGCCATATAGGCTCCGGCACGCGTGACAGAGGGACGCCAGGCATCCAGGCGTTCCCCGCCAGCTGCAAGCCAGCGGGCGAGTTGGCTCATCGACGCCGGCTCCACGCCCTCCGGTCACAGGGCCGCCACCATCGACGAGCCTGCAACCTGGAGCTGAGCCACAGACTCACCCACGGCATGCAGGTGGGCGGCCCACCCCCGATCTCCTCCACACTCCAGCCGGAGGTATTATCTACCTCCTGCCCAGCCGAGCGGCGCTCCTCACGGCTCACCTCGACGACAGTGTCGGCTGCGACCAAGGTCGCAGGGAAGAGACCTGAGATAGCAAAGACAGGGCAGAAGGGCGCAGTAAGAAGAGGAGACGGCCAAAAAGCTAAATAAAAAACAAAGAAGAGAGACTCACGATGGACGGCGCCATCGGTCTCACGGGCGCTCTCGAGGACCTCGAGCTCCCGCACCTTGCTCGCATGAGTAAGGCGGGAAACCTCCTCCTGGAGAGCCGCTGCAGACTCCAAGGCCTTGGCCAGCTGCGATTGCTTCTGGATAAGGGCCTCCTCCTTCTCCTTCAAGGCGGCATCCTTGAGGGTCATCTCCTTGAGATGAAGCGACGCAAGGTGGTCCAAGTCGGCAGAGAAGGAGGCCTCCTTCTCCTGCAGCGTGCAGCTGCTCCAGCTCGACCCGGCGAGCCGCCTCGAGCTCCTTCATCTCCAACTGAAGAAGGGCCAGCTGCTCCTGGAGCCGGTTGCCGGCACCATGCAGAGCATCCCGCTCCGTGGCAACTTCACCCAGCCGGACCTCGAGCTCGGCGATCTGGCCATCAGCTGCCAGATGCTGAGTTTGTAGCTCATTGTAGTTCTACGCCTGAGCATCATAAAGCTCCTGCCAAAAAGCAAAATAGAAGCAGGATTAAGATTCAGCCTGGTTAAACCTTAACCAGCCCAATTCTCGAGGGCTACACCCAGTGGGTGCGCTAGAGTGCCCCCACTAAAGAAGCGAAACAAGGAAAAGAAGCTCTAAGAGATTCGGACCGGCCGACGATCGACCGGCCCGATTCTCGGGGGCTACACCCAGTGGGTGCGGTGTCACGCCCCCACTGACGCAAAAAAGGAGAAATTCAAAACCCAAAGAGAAGGCACCTACCTGGGTGCGGGCCTCCAGGCCCTCCATATCGCTACACACCATGCGGGCCGACTGCTCCACCTTGGACCGACAGCTGGTAAACATCAACACCAGCTCCGGGACACCGGTGAGCGCGGTGTCGGCGGGCAATCGCAAGCGCGCCAGGTTGGCCGCCCGCCATGTCTTCATGGGCTGGCTCCCGACCCGGCCTCCAGCTCCCGGCGCGACTGGGCCGTGGTGGGGAATGACGATGGCGCCGGCTCCAGGTGCCGGCTCGGCGGCCGGCTCTGCCATCTTCCCGGCCAGCGCTGCCTCCCCGACGGGAGGTAGATGGGCCGCACCCGGCGCATCCATGGCCACCCCTCGCGCATCAGGGACCGCGTCCGGTGCGTTCAGGATTAGCTCCGGCGCATTGGGTGCCGCCTCGGCCCTGGGAGAGTCAGGGATTGTCTCCAGATCCATCGGCGCCGAGGCATCCGGCTCGGAGGGCTGGGGCCCCTCACCCATCGGGGCGTGCCCTGAAGCCGCTTCTCTAGCTGGCTCCTCCGCGCGAGCATGCGCGGCGGGGTCATGTCTAGCCTTCGCACGCCTCTCCGTCGGCTTCTCGACCCGGCTGGGGCGAGACTGGCCCACGGCCATCTTCCCCGCGGCCACGTCCCACCGGCGCTTGGACTGCGTCTCAAGCTCCCACTAGGCAGCATCGGCTGCTGCCCAACTAGCCCACTCGGCTGCGGAGGCGGTGTCCTACTCCACATCCTCCGCCTCCGTGTCGAGCAAAAGTCCTTAAGGAACAAAGCTTCTCGCAAGATAAACGAAGAAAAGGGGGAGGAAATCTTACCCCGCTACCATAGGCACCTGCCTCCGGCCAGCACCACGGTGCTTCTTGGCGCCGCCTACTCGCGTTCCGGTCGGAGGGCCTAGCGCCGGCCACTTAGGAGCCGGCCGGGATGCTGTGGCACCCTTGCCCTTCCTCCCGGCCGCCTCGTCGGCGGCGGTTGCTCCGCCCCTGTAATGCCGGCCGCGCGTCAATGGCAGGCTGGTGACCTCCTCCACCCCGTCGGAGTCCTCCTTGAAGGCTGCACCAGAAAAGAATGAGGGAGTCTCGTCGTCATCCGTCCAGTCTGCGACGGAGGGTCGTGGGTACTCACCAGACGGCTCTGTCCCTTCCGACTCAAGGGGATTCTCCGAGCCGGCGGAGGAGTCCGAGCTATATTCAATCATGCCCTCGTCATCAATCTCCGAGGCGTCGGACACCTCCACGTCAGGAGCGGGCGGATGGAGGGATCCCTGCAGACTCTCGTACAACTGCGAAAAGGGATTCGATCGCCGGCTCAGCAACACGGTCGGCTGCAAGACAAACAACGAAGAACAAAGAGACCACCTACCATTGGAGGCGGACGGGACCTGTTGAAGGGGGTCATCCCCCACGTCCATTCCCCGCTATCGTCCATGCGTGCGGTGGAGATTAGGTTCACCCTTTGCGCTACTGCGCCTGGGGTGAACCTCTTGGTGGACAGCCTGCAGGGATCATGCCGACCGCTTATCTGACACACCAGATGCGGGCGCCTCTGCAACGGCAGGATTCGGCGGGTCGCCATGGTGGTGAGCAGGTCGCGGCCAAGGAGGCCGCCCTTCTCCAAGATATCGAGGTGGGCACATATCAGGCCACCTCGGGAATCGGCTTGGAGGTCTTCGCCGCCCAGTTCAACCTCGTCGGCGGGTCAATGTTGAACGGGGGCATGTTGAGGGCGTACTGGGCAGGGTCGGTGTTCTTCACATAGAAGAAGCCCTTCTTCCACTGCTTGACGGATTCCTGCAGTGGCATTTGGGGGAAGCCCGACTTCGAGCGATGATGCACCAGCGCGGCTCCGCACGACGTCATCGGGCGCGACCCCTTGAGCTTCTCCACCTCGGACTTCTCCATGGCGATGGATTGCTGCTTGAAGAAGAACAAGCTGCGCCACAGATTTAAGCGGGGCTCGATCCCCACAAAGCCCTCGCACAGGATCACAAAGGCCGACGGCTGCAGTATGGCGTTCGGCGCCAGGTGATGCGGGTGCAAGCCAAAGAAGCGAAGCCACTCGGAGAAGAAGGCGCTGGCCGGAAGCCCGAAGCCCCGGTAGAAATGCTCGGTGAAGACCATGACTTCTCCCACGACAGGTGTGGGAGCAGTCTCGGCGCCAGGGAGTTGCACCAGCACCTGGGAGGCCAGGGGCAGCAGCCGGTGATGATGGAGCGCCTCGATGTGCTCTTCGCCGACTTCGCTGCCCAGCCAGGCTCCCTGCGGCGATGCCTTCTGCAACGAGGACCTTTTCAAAGAGGAGTCGTCGGCCATGGCTACGGGCGGCTGAAACTCGAAGGGACGAAGACAAGGAAGACGAAGGAGACGAGCTCTTTCTCTCTGGGCGCAGGGAGGAAGAGAGCGTGGATGCGGGGCAAGAAGGGGGCTGATGACCCACAAGTATAGGGGATCAATCGTAGTCCTTTCGATAAGTAAGAGTGTCGAACCCAACGAGGAGCAGAAGGCTCTGATAAACAGATTTCAGCAAGGTAATAACTTCAAGCACTGAAAGTAGCGGTAACAAGTGATTGTGTAGCGAGGTGAAACATAGCAAGCAAAGAGTAACAAGTAACAAGTAGTAGCAACGATGCAGCTAGTGGCCCAATCCCTTTTGTAGCAAGGGACAAGCCTGAACAAAGTCTTATAGGAAGAAAAACGCCCCCGAGGACACACGGGAATTTCTGTCATGCTAGTTTCATCATGTTCATATGATTCGCGTTCGTTACTTTGATAGTTTGATATGTGGGTGGACCAGCGCTTGGGTACTGCCCTTACTTGGAAAAGCATCCCACTTATGATTAACCTCTCTCGCAAGCATCCACAACTACAAAAGAAGAATTAAGACAAAGTCTAACCATAGCATTAAACTAGTGGATCCAAATCAGCCCCTCACGAAGCAACGCATAGGCTGGGGTTTAAGCTTCTGTCACTCCAGCAACCCATCATCTACTTACTACTTCCCAATGCCTTCCTCTAGGCCCAAAATATGGTGAAGTGTTATGTAGTCGACGTTCACATAACACCACTAGAGGAGAAACAACATACATCATATCAAAATACCGAACGAATATCAAATTCACATGACTATTATCAGCATGACTTATCCCATGTCCTCAGGAACAAAAGTAACTACTCACAAGACATAATCATAATCATCACCAGAGGTGTAATGAATAGAATCAAGGATCTGAACATAAACTCTTCCACCAAGTAATCCAACAAGCATCAACTACAAAGAGTAATCAACACTACTAGCAACCTTACAAGTACCAATCGGAGTCGCGAGATGAAGATTGATTACAAGAGATGAACTAGGGATTGGAGAGGAGATGGTGCTGATGAAGATGTTGATGAAGATGCCTCCCCTCCGACGAGAGGAGTGTTGGTGATGACGATGGCGACGATTCCCCCCTCCGGGAGGGAAATTTCCCCGGCAGGATCGTCCTGCCGGAGCTCTAGATTGGATCTGCTCAAGTTTCGCCTCGTGGCAGCGACGAAACCACGAAAAAGCTCCCGTATGAGTTTTTCCAGGTCGGGACGCTTCATATAGCAAAAGAGGGGGCTAGTGGGGCCTTCAGGCAGCCCACAAGCTTGCCCACCGCCACCAGGGGGTGGTGGCGGAGTGGGGGCTTGTGGGGCCCTGGTGGCCCCCCTCCGGTAGTTCTTTCGCCCAGTATTTTTAATATATTCCAGAAAAAATCCACGTAAATTTTCAGGGCATTTGGAGATGTGCAGAATAGTGGACTGGGATTTGTTCCTTTTCCAGTCCAGAATTCCAGCTGCCTGAATTCTCCCTTTTCAAATAATCCTTGCAAAATAAGAGAAAAAAGGCATAAATATGGTACCACAAGTAATATAACAGCCCAAAAAGCAATAAATATCAACATGAAAGCATGATGCAAAATGGACGTATCAACTCCCCCAAGCTTAGACCTCGCTTGTCCTCAAGCGAAAACCAAGTTCCATAAACATGTCCACATGTTTGGGGACGAAGGTGTCGATAAAACATAATACGGACATAAGGGCATCATGATCACACATAGGACAGCAATATATCATAAAGATTCTTATGGGAAAGTAACAATTCCTTCACAAAGCAAAGCATGAAGCAAAAACCTTACCGAGAAGTAACCAACAATAGTCCATAGTCATTGAAGCAATTGCAATTTATCACAACATCGGAAAGAGTCAAATAAGAGCTTGTAAGGCAAACCCACATACTCAATCATCCCTTTCGTTTTCCACAATTGTTACAACTCACGTGGTACTCATGGTGTCAAAGTTTCAGTTGAACACAGAGGAAGATAGCGGCTTATAGTTTTGCCTCCCAACAGTTTACCTCAAGGGTAAAGTCAACAATAATAAAGCATGAGTACTCAACTCCAAGTTGATATATGAATACAGATCTTTCCCAAGCATGTGACGATAGCCAAGACAAAGGAAAAAATGGAATTGGTGAAGATCACCATGACTCTTACAAGGGTAAAAAGTAAAGGTACAAGATAGGCCCTTCGCAGAGGGAAGCAAAGGTTGTCATGCACTTTTGAGGTTTGAATGCGTGTCCTCTTAGCGCGGAGGAACGTCACTTTATATTGCCTCCTGTGATAAAGAGCTTTATTATGCAGTCTGTCGCTTTTATGTCTTCCTCATCACAGGTTCGTACAAAGCTTATTTTCCACACACTAATAGATCATACATATTAGAGAGCAATTTTTATTGCTTGCACCGATGACAACTTACTTGAAGGATCTTATTCAATCCATAGGTAGGTATGGTGGACTCTTATGGCAAAACTGGGTTGGAGGTTTATGGATGCACAAGTAGTATCTCTACTTGGTGCGGGAGTTTTGGCTAATATGAGGTGGAAGCAATCGTCACATGCTAAGGGATCTCTAATCATATAACATTATTTGGAACCAAGCAAACACAATTCATTATGTTGTCTTCCTTGTCCAACATCTACTCCTAGGCATGTAATAGTTTGGTGAGTGCTCACAATTGTGAAAAGTGTCTAAGATGATATATTTATATGTGAACCTCTCTTTCCTTATTACTTCTTATTAATTGCAACAATGACTAATGTATATGTTGATTTATTCTCAACAAGTTTCAATCATCATACTTGTCATAAGTGAAGTTATCACTTTCCATAAGATCGTCTCATGATCTTTCATGCTATCTTTCTTTTCATACTTTTGATCATGGCACAAAGCAAAGCCCTTGACTAAGACACTCTTTATTATATAGCTCGTAAGCTTGAATACAACGGGGGAGAGACTAAAAACTAAAGAATTATTCCTCTAAAAGAAGAAATAAAAACTGAAAAGGAAAGAACTAAAGCAAAGGTAAAAACAAAAGATATAGAGGTGATACGATACCAAGGCAACTCCCCCAAGCTCGGCAGAAGCCAAGAGGATTGCCCATACCAATGCTTAGTTGTCTTCCTTTGATGGTGATGGTGTTGTTGTTGGAGTAGTCTGATCCTCCGTCTTCCAAAGCATAGGTGCTCCATCATGGCAGGATGAACGAGTCCCCGGAATCCTCAAATTTGCAGCCAACCTTATTGATTTAAATCTGTACTCATACTCACAGTTTTGATTCTCTGGGTCATAGATCTGGCCCTGAAGTTGATCAACCCTATCATAGAGCCTGGAGAGGTGTTTCCCAATATCAATGGCATTCATCTTGTGATTGCTAGTGAACTCCGTGATCATCGTGTGGTTGGCGTTGAGTCCACGCTCCACCATCCCTTGGCACTTGAAGACTTGTTGCTCCATTGCTTCGAGCCTCGTCTCCATGCTTCCGGTCTTCTTAGGCCCCTCAACATCATGGATGTGCAACATCCCCTCGCTCATCTTGATAGATTGAGGGTGTTTCAGCACTTCCGTGAGGTAGGTATTGATGACCTTCTCGAAGATCTTGTCCTTAGGAGCGTTTGGGGAAGTCATGATGATCTAGATCTGCGGCAGAAACAAGCTTGAAACGAAAACAGAGGAAAACTACGCGATACGGAGATCAAAACCTTTGGGCGACTATATATTGATTTTTTTTCTGGGCCAGAAAGAGTCCTCCGCAAGAAAACGGAGGCCAGGAGGCACACGAGGTGCCCACAAGCTTGCCCACCGCCACCAGGGGGTGGTGGCGGGGTGGGCCCTTGTGGCTTCCTCGTTTTCTCTCCGGACTGCTTTTTATTTTTCTAATTTTCCAAAAATTCCAAAACTGAGGAAATTTCCTATTGGAAAAGTATCGGAGTCCAATTTCTTGCCGAAACAGATACATCTTCGTTTTCAAGGTCTGAAACAGGCTGATAAACATCCCGTATGTACTCCTCTGGAGTTATGACATTGATGATATTGGTCTCAACATTTATGGGAGTACCAGAGATGTAATGCTTGATTCTTTGCCCATTTACCACTCTAGGAAAATTTCCTTCCGTGTTATTGATTTTGATGGCACCGAAACGATATACTTCCTCGACAACATAGGGACCTTCCCATTTAGAGAGAAGCTTGCCTGCAAAGAATCTCAAACGAGAATTGTATAGCAAGACATAATCACCTACATTGAACTCTCGTTTCTGTATTCGTTTGTCGTGCCATCTCTTAACCTTTTCTTTGAACAACCTGGCATTCTCGTATGCCTGGGCTCTCCATTCATCCAACAAGCTGATATCAAGCAACCGCTTCTCACCGGCAAGTTTGAAATCAAAGTTGAGCTCTTTGATTTCCCAATAAGCTTTGTGTTCCAGCTCAAGAGGTAAATGACAGGCCTTACCGTAAACCATTTTATACGGTGACATGCCCATGGGATTCTTATAAGCAGTCCTATAAGCCCATAGTGCATCGTCAAGTTTGCTAGACCAGTTCTTTCGAGATCTATTGACGGTCTTTTGTAGGATCAACTTGATCTCCCTATTACTCAACTCCACTTGACCACTAGACTGAGGATGATAATGGGATGCAACTCTATGGTTGACATCATACTTAGCTAGCATCTTGCGGAAAACACCATGAATGAAGTGTGAACCGCCATCAGTCATCAAGTATCTAGGGACTCCAAATCTTGGGAATATGACTTCTTTAAGCATCTTAATAGAAGTGTGGTGATCAACATTTTTAGTGGGGATAGCTTCTACCCACTTAGTAGTGTAATCCACAGCAACTAAGATGTGAGTGTACCCATTGGAACTCGGGACGGGTCCCATATAATCAAAGCCCCAGACATCAAATGGTTCAATGACAAGTGAATAGATCATAGGCATCTCTTGACGCTTACTGATGTTCCTTATCCTTTGGCATTCGTCACAAGACAAGACAAACTTACGGGCATCCTTGAAGAGAGTGGGCCAATAGAAACCTGATTGCAATACCTTATGGGCAGTTCTATCTCCAGCATGGTGTCCTCCGTAGGCTTCGGAATGACACTTCTGCAGGATCTGTCCCTGTTCATGTTCAGGAACACAACGTCTAATAACACCATCTACTCCTTCCTTATAAAGGTGAGGATCATCCTAGAAGTAGTGTCTCAAATCAACAAAGAATTTCCTCTTTAGTTGATAGGTGAAACTGGGTGGTATGTATTTGGCTACGATATAGTTTGCATAATCAGCATACCACGGTGCACTAAGTGAAGTGCGGATGACATTTAGTTTCTCATCGGGAAAGCTGTCATCAATTGGTAGTGGGTCATCAAGGACATTCTCTAGCCTAAACAAGTTATCTGCTACTGGGTTATCAGCACCCTTTCGGTCAATGACGTGCAAATCAAATTCCTGTAGCAGGAGAACCCATCTGATCAGCCTAGGCTTAGCGTCCTTCTTCTCCACGAGGTACTTAATAGCAGCATGATCAGAGTGAATAGTGACTTTGGAGTCAACTATGTAAGATCTGAACTTTTCACATGCAAACACGACTGCTAAAAATTCCTTCTCTCTAGTGGCATAGTTTCTTTGGGCATTGTCTAGAGTTTTACTAGCGTAGTGAATGGCATTCAACTTCTTGTCAGCTCTTTGTCCTAGAACAGCACCAACAGCATAATCACTAGCGTCACACATGATTTCAAAGGGCAAGTTCCAGTCAGGTGGTTGAAAAATAGGTGCGGTTATCAAAGCCTTCTTAAGTATTTCAAAGGCTTCCTCACAATCCTCATCAAAAACAAAAGGAACATCCTTCTGCAAGAGGTTGGTAAGAGGCCTAGAAATCTTAGAGAAGTCTTTAATGAACCTTCTATAGAAACCAGCATGACCTAGGAAACTTCGTATACCTCTCATATCTGTGGGGCAAGGCATTTTCTCAATTGCATCAACCTTAGCCTTATCAACCTCAATGCCTCTTTCAGAAATTTTGTGTCCTAAGACGATACCTTCATTAACCATAAAGTGGCACTTCTCCCAATTCAAGACGAGGTTGGTTTCTTCGCATCTCTGTAAGACTCGATCAAGGTTGCTGAGGCAATCATCAAAGGAAGACCCGTAAACGGAGAAGTCATCCATGAAAACCTCGATGATCTTTTCACAAAAGTCAGAGAATATAGCCATCATACATCTTTGGAAGGTGGCAGGTGCATTACATAAGCCAAAAGGCATACGTCTATAGACAATGGTACCGAAAGGGCAGGTGAAAGTGGTTTTCTCTTGATCAGATTGTGCAACGGGTATTTGCGAGAAACCTGAATAACCGTCTAGAAAGCAGAAGTGTGTGTGCTTTGATAGCCTTTCTAGAATTTGGTCGATGAACTGCAAAGGATAATGATCTTTCCTGGTTACCTTGTTCAGTTTCCGGAAGTCTATCACCATTCTATAGCCGGTAATAATCCTTTGTGGGATTAGTTCATCCTTATCATTAGGAACGACGGTGATACCTCCCTTCTTAGGTACACAATGTACTGGACTTACCCAATCACTATGAGCAACAGGATAAATATTTCCTGCTTCTAGAAGCTTTAATATTACTTTTCTAACGACCTCTTTCATCTTAGGATTTAATCTCCTTTGATGATCAGCAACTGGTTTAAAGTCACGATCAGTTTTAATCTTGTGCTGACATAGAGTAGGACTAATACCCTTAAGATCATCAAGAGTATATCCAATAGCAGCGCGGTGCTTCCTCAGAGTTTTTAGTAACTTCTTCTCTTCGCGCTCTGAGAGGAGAGCACTAATAATGACAGAATATATATCTCCTTCTCATCAAGATAGGCATACTTAAGAGTATCAGGCAACTGTTTAAGCTCGAACACAGGATCACCCTTTGGTGGGGGAGGATCCCCAAGCAGTTCAACAGGCAGATTATTCTTGAGAATAGGATGTTGTTCTAAGACAATTCTATCTATCTCATCTCTCTCCTCCATATGCATATCATTTTCATGCTCAAGCAAATATTGCTCTAAAGGATCCGTAGGAGGTACGGCAATAGAGGCAAGAGCAATGATTTCATCTCTACCAGACGACTCTCTTTCATGGGGTTGTCTTCCAAACTTGGAGAAGTCAAATTCATGAGACACACCCTCTAAACTTACTGTGACAGTCTGCTTAATGCAATCAATGTGAGCATTGACAGTGTTGAGAAAGGGTCTACCGAATATGATGGGACAAAAGCTTTCTTGTGCAGTACCAAGGACGAGGAAATCAGTAGGATACTTCGTCTTACCACACAGGACTTCTACGTCTCTCACAATTCCCAAAGGGCAGATAGTGTCTCTATTAGCTAGCGTCATAGTGACATCAATGGGTTCTATCTCAGTAGGTGCAATCTCATCTTTGATTTCATCATAGAGAGAACGGGGTATTGCACTAACACTAGCTCCCATATCACATAAACCATGGTAACAATGATCTCCTATCTTAACAGAAACAACGGGCAGGCCAACTACAGGTTCGTGCTTGTCTTTCGCGTGAGGTTTAGCAACTCTAGCAGAGTCCTCACAGAATTTAATAACATGCCCGTCTATGTCTTCGGCTAAGAGATCTTTGATAATAGCAACACTAGGTTCAACTCTAATCTCCTCAGGGGGTGCAAGTTGTCTAATGTAACCCCTACGTATCACAATTGGAGCTTTAGAATAATCCTTCATTCTAGCAGGGTATGGTGGTTTCTCAGTGTAAGCACAAGGAACAACAGGATCACTAAAAGCTATGATTTTCTCCTCAACTAGATTGGTTTTGGCTATGTTTCTTTCTACAGGAGGAGGATATTTAAACCACTTCTCTTTGGGAAGTTCAACATGAGCAGCAAAAGATTCACATAGAGAAGCTACTATCTCAGAGTCAAGTCCATACTTAGCGCTAAAATCTCTAGAAGTGTTTGTCTCAACAAAAGATTTAACGCAATCAAACTTGAAATTCATACCTGAGTACTTACCTTCCTCCAGCTCCCAATCTTCAGAGTTGCGTTTGATTCTCTCCAATAAATTCCATTTGTGATCAACATCCTTCTTCATAAAAGAACCGGCACAAGAAGTGTCAAGCATGGTACGATCTTCATGAGAAAGCCGAGCATAAAAGTTTTGAGTGATGATTTCTCTCGAGAGCTCATGATTGGGGCATGAATATAGCATTGATTTAGGACTCCCCAAAGCTTGAGCTATGCTTTCCCTGTCACGAGGCCAAAAGTTATAAATAAAGTTCCGATCACGATGTACTAAATGCATAGGATAGAACTTTTGATGAAATTCCAATTTCAACCGATTGTAGCCCCATGATCCAGCATCATCACATAGCATATACCATGTCAACGCCTTATCCTTCAAAGATAAAGGAAAGACTTTCTTCTTTACCTCATCGTCGGGCAAACCTGCAAGCTTAAATAAACCACGAACTTCATCTACATAGATTAGATGAAAGTCTGGATGTGAAGATCCATCTCCTGTAAAAGGATTAGCCAGCAATTTCTTAAGCATACCCAAAGGAATTTCATAAAATATATTTTGAGTAGGTACCTCATGTTGAGGAGCAACTCCTCGTGCTTCCGTTCGTGGTGAAGATACCCCGAACAAACTCCTCAAAGGAAGAGTTTCCATAGTGACAAGTGACAATAAATTTCAGCATAGTATATAAATGTTTCCTTACCAATTTCCACTTACCAAAGGCGCTTCACTCCCTGGCAATGGCGCCAGAAAAGATTCTTGATGACCCACAAGTATAGGGGATCAATCATAGTCCTTTCGATAAGTAAGAGTGTCGAACCCAACGAGGAGCAGAAGGCTCTGATAAACGGATTTCAGCAAGGTAATAACTGCAGGCACTGAAAGTAGCGGTAACAAGTGATTGTGTAGCGAGGTGAAACGTAGCAAGAAAAGAGTAACAAGTAACAAGTAGTAGCAACGGTGCAGCAAGTGACCCAATCCCTTTTGTAGAAAGGGACAAGCCTGAACAAAGTCTTATAGGAAGAAAAACGCTCCCGAGGACACACGGGAATTTCTGGCATGCTAGTTTCATCATGTTCATATGATTCACATTCGTTACTTTGATAGTTTGATATGTGGGTGGACCGGCGCTTGGGTACTGCCCTTACTTGTACAAGCATCGCACATATGATTAACCTCTCTCGCAAGCATCTGCAACTACAAAATAAGAATTAAGACAAAGTCTAACCATAGCATTAAACTAGTGGATCCAAATCAGCCCCTCACGAAGCAACGCATAGACTAGGGTTCAACCTTCTGTCACTCCAGCAACCCATCATCTACTTACTACTTCCCAATGCCTTCTAGGCCCAAAATATGGTGAAGTGTTATGTAGTCGACTTTCACATAACACCACTAGAGGAAAAACAACATACATCATATCAAAATACCGAACGAATATCAAATTCACATGACTATTATCAGCATGACTTATCCCATGTCCTCAGGAACAAAAGTAACTACTCACAAGACATAATCATAATCATGACCAGAGGTGTAATGAATAGCATCAAGGATCTGAACATAAACTCTTCCACCAAGTAATCCAACAAGCATCAACTACAAAGAGTAATCAACACTACTAGCAACCTTATAAGTACCAATCAGAGTCGCGAGACGAAGATTGATTACAATAGATGAACTAGGGATTGGAGAGGAGATGGTGCTGATGAATATGTTGATGAAGATGCCTCCCCTCCAATGAGAGGAGTGTTGGTGATGACGATGGCGACGATTCCCCCCTCCGGGAGGGAAATTCCCCTACAGGATCGTCCTGCCGGAGCTCTAGATTGGATCTGCTCAAGTTTCGCCTCGTGGCAGCGACGAAACCACGAAAAAGCTCCCGTATGAGTTTTTCCAGGTCGGGACGCTTCATATAGCAAAAGAGGGGGCTAGTGGGGCCTTCAGGCAGCCCACAAGCTTGCCCACCGCCACCAGGGGGTGGTGGCGGAGTGGGGGCTTGTGGGGCCCTGGTGGCCCCCCTCCGGTAGTTCTTTCGCCCAGTATTTTTAATATATTCCAGAAAAAATCCACGTAAATTTTCAGGGCATTTGGAGATGTGCAGAATAGTGGACTAGGATTTGCTCCTTTTCCAATCCAGAATTCCAGCTGCCTGAATTCTCCCTCTTCAAATAATCCTTGCAAAATAAGAGAGAAAAGGCATAAATATGGTACCACAAGTAATATAACAGCCCAAAAAGCAATAAATATCTTCATGAAAGCATGATGCAAAATGGACGTATCAGGGGCGAATGGCCTCCTCGGAACCCCCGCATCCCATTTAAACCCCCACGAAGCGTCGTGGGGGGGATCCGGTGCGCACTGGACCCCCACTAACCCCGTGTATTACGAGCGGTAACGCTTCCCTAAGCCCAACCGTCGCGAAGTAAATCCGTAGAGGATCTCTCGCGCTGAGGCCGAGGGGGCGTCGTGGCGGGACCGAGGGCCCAGGCCCGGTCCCGTCACCAGTAATCACCATCATTACATCAGGCGGGGCCTGGCACGTGGCGCTCTCTGAGCGACTTGCGACGAAGCCGAGGCGTCGTTTCGAAGCCAACCGGTTTCGGAGCCGGCGCCCCTCGTCACGGATGGCGGCAAAAATACCAAGGAAAATCATCAAGCCGGTGAGGCCGCCCGCCCGCAGGCGGCGGGCCTCTCCATCTTCGGGGACTACTGTCGGGGGGATAACCCCGGGGTAGGCTCATCGAGCCTGCTCCTTCATTTCCGGCTCAAAGGACATCAACATATACAGTTTCCTAAGGCCCAAGTCTTCTGGCTGGCTAGGCTGCGCCTACCAGCTAGAGGACGAGGCGGCCATCTCGCTGGCCGGCCAGGCAACCCCTGCCGGCTAGAGTCGAGGCGGCTACCTCTTCCTGGGCTGGCCTGGTCCAGCCAGCCGGCTAGGAATGAGGCGGCCACGCCCAAGCCGGCTAGCCAGCCGAGGATCACAAGTCACATCAGATCGTAGGTCGGGATGAGACCTTATGATTAAAGGTCAGCAAAGGTACTGGATCGGGGCGTCCGGCAGGTACGAGCGTCGGCGGCCACGCCATTGACCTACCCCGGCTCTGATCCATCACCTAGCATAGTGTCGGACCGTCGCATTCCCACTCCATTACTGCACTCGGCATGGGGAACAGTGGAGGCGGTCGTACTACCTGCCCATGACGAATTTCGCTGGACAACGCTCGACGTACAGCACATGCTTGGCGTCAACCTTACGCGAGAGCTTCATTGGCCAGCCGGCGGGTCCCACTGCCAGTCGAGACCATGCAGCCGGCGGGCCCCTCAAGCGACAAGACAAGACTCTAGTGGGCCCCTGGCCAGCCGGCGAGGCTGCCAGCCGGGTCCCACACTTGTACCCTTTATCCATATTGTAGGCCGACAGGTTCGTCTATAAAACCCCTCGGTCGCCCTCCATGCAGGGGGGCCGATCATTCCACAGACGAACAACACTACACACTCACCAACCACATAGAGAGAGGCAGAGACGAGTCGGCTGCTTCCCTCTTCCTCCTCCCAACACAGCTTCAGGAGCAACTCTGTACTCTGTTGATACACATCAAACACTCCGGCAAGACTAGGGGTCTTATCTCTACGGAGAGCCCTGAACCTGGGTACATCGTGCGTTTCATGCTTGTACCAACCTCGTTCCCAGCGTCCTCCTTTGTCCCTTCGGTTCTCACGGACTTTAGCCTACCTATGGCATATGTTGTGAGTATTCACCGAAATTTTTCTATGTGGTGCCTTCGGTGCCTTTGATCATTTTTGAGCGGAAATACCGCTTGTGCATGACCTGTGCACATAACGGTTGGATTTGGGAAGACCTATTTAAGAGGGTCATCTTCCCCAATGGTTTTCACCTTTTGAGCTTGTGTTCTTCCCCCATTATTGACCTTCTTTGAGTTTGCTAACTCTCAGTCCCTCCAATGATTCTCTCTAGTTCTTGAGGGAAAAGAGAGAGGAGACCTAGATCCAGATTTCCACCAATCACTATCTCCTCCATGTGAGAGGAACCCCTTGGATTTAGATCTTGGAGTTCTTTGTGAGCTCCTTGTTCTTCCTCTCACTTATTCCTCCATAGCTTTTGTTTTTTTGAAGGGATTTGAGTGTAAGGGACTTGACCACTTCGTGTGTTCTTGCCATTGCATTAGTTGCATCAGTTTGAGTTCTCCACGGTGATACATATAAGTGAAAAGTTGAGAATCTTATTACTCTTGGGTGCTTGGTACCCTAAAGCTTGTTCTTCTTGGGTGCTTTGGCGTCCTAGAAGCTTGGTGGTGCCTTGGAGCTCAATCATTGTGGTTTAAAGCTCGTGACAAGCGTCGGGGTCTCATACATCTCCAACGTATCTATAATTTTTGATGGTTTCATGTTATTATCTTGTCAAACTTTGAATGTTTTGCATGCCTTTTATATATTTTTTGGGACTAACTTATTAACTCAGTGCCAAGTGCGAGTTCCTGTTTTTTCCATGTTTTTGACCCCTTTCAGAGGAGATTTTGAAACGGAGTCCAAAAGGAAGAAAATCCCTGAAAAGATTTTTTTCGTAACAAAAGAAGATCGGGAAGCTTGAGAGCCAAGGCAGGGGGGCCTCAGGGGTCCCACAAGCCCCCACCCCACAGCCAGGGGGAGGCCGCGGCCCACAGGCTTGTGGGCCCCCTGGACGCCCTCTGCCCTAGGGGTTGCGCCTATATATTCCCTAAAAATTCCAGAAATATTAGGAGATCATCGAAAGTACTTTTCCGCCGCCGCAAGCTTCTGTCTCCGCGAGATCCCATCTAGGGCACGTTCTGGTGCCCTGCCGGAGGGGGGATTCGGATACGGAGGGCTTCTTCATCAACACCATGACCTCTCCGATGATGCGTGAGTAGTTCACCATAGACCTACCGGTCCATAGCTAGTAACTAGATGGCTTCTTCTCTCTCTTGGATCTTCAATACAAAGTTCTACATGATCTTCATGGAGATCTATCCGATGTAATCTTCTTTTGCGGCGTGTTTGTCGAGATCCGATGAATTGTGGATTTATGATCAGATTATCTATGAATCTTATTTGAGTTTCTTCTAATCTCTCTTATGCATGATTTCATATCCTTGTAATTCTCTTCGAGTTATGGGTTTTGTTTGGCCAACTAGATCTACGATTCTTGCAATGGGAGAAGTGCTTGGTTTTGGGTTCATACCGTGCGGTGACCTCACCCAGTGATAGAAGGGGTAGCGAGGCATGCATCGTGTTGTTGCCACCAAGGATAAAAGATGGGGTTTTCATCATTGGTTTGAGATTATCCCTCTACATCATGTCATCTTGCTTAAGGCGTTACTCTGTTCATCATGAACTCAATACACTAGATGCATGCTGGATAGCGGTCGATGTGTGGAGTAATAGTAGTAGATGCAGAAAGTATTGGTCTACTTGTCTCGAACGTGATGCTTATATGTATGATCATTGCCTTAGATATCATCATGACTTTGCGCGGTTCTATCAATTGCTCGACAGTAATTTGTTCATCCACCGTAATACTTGCTATTTTGAGAGAAGCCTCTAGTGAACACTATGGCCCCCGGGTCTACTGCACACCATATTTTTAGCCTTACACTTCTTACTTCGTTGCACTTTCCGCCTTCAGATCTCACTTTGCAAACAATCTTGAAGGGATTGACAACCCCTTTGAAGCGTTGGGTGCAAGCTTGTTTGTGTTTGCGCAGGTACTCTGGACTTGATGAGACCCTCCTTCTGGATCGGTACCTTGGTTCTCAAACTGAGGGAAATACTTAATTCTCCTGTGCTGCATCACCCTTTCCTCTTCAAGGGAAAAACTGACGCAAACAAGAGAAGTAGCAAGAAGAATTCCTAGCGCCAAGGAAGGACTTTTGTTACCATAGCAGGGTCTCCAATTAGGTTGTGGAGATTGCCCCAAGAATTTAAGGTATCCTCGGAGCCACAATCCGTTGTGGTGAAGCTTCGTGGTGTTATTGGGAGCCTCCAATTAAGTTGTGGAGATTGCCCCAACCTTGTTTGTGCGGGTTAGATGACCACCATCAAGTGGCCCTTAGTGAAATCACAACATCTTGCATTGTGGGAGGGCGTGAGGAAATTATAGTGGCCCTAGTGGCTTCTTAGGGAGCATTGTGCCTTCACAACGCTCCAAACGGAGATTAGCATCCACAAGGGTGTGAATTTTGGGATACATCGTCGTCTCTGTGTGCCTTGGTTATCTCTTACCTGAGCCCTTTACTTATACACTTTACTTTGTGATAGCCATATTGTTTCTTGTTATATATCTTGCTATCACTTAGTTATTTATCTTGCTTAGCATAAGTTGTTGGTGCATATAGATGAGCCTAGTTAATTTAGGTTTTGTGCTTGACTAATTAAATGTTAATTTTATTCCGCATTTGTCCAAGCCTAAATCGTAATTATTTTAAAGCGCCTACCCCCCCCCCCCTCTAGGCGACATCCATGTCCTTTCCGGGGGTGAGGGTGGGGGTGGAGATGGTCTTAATCCCGTGGTTGATCAATGTGTAACTTAATCTACTATTGCTCATGTCTACTACCAATAGTTAGTGTTTCCAGAGGTGATTTTTTGTGCAAATTTCTTGTGAGCAGCCGAGCAGATATATGCTTATGGAAAGGTTATATGCTTGTGTCACGAGGGTACAATAGATAATTTGGGTTGTTGAGTGGATTACATGGCTTTTTCGATAAATGGTGAATTTTATTAGCTTACAATGGAGCATCAAGAAGATACATGAAACAAAGAGCACATACTCGGTCTCTGCATAGTTAGTATGCACGTACCCAACACCAACTCACATAAAACACGCTGACGACTAGCAAAGTCATATATGACCAAAGCTATGATTAGGCGAGGAAAAAAAACCAAAGCGATCCGATCTACGATCAACAAACTACGACAATGATCATGCGTGCACCAATCATCTTATGAATGCACATAAGCGATGAGGTTCTTCAACAACAACACCTTCAGGAAGGGTTTGGGACAAAAATTCAAGTGGTCTTTATAAAGTTGGAAAAGACAGACTTATTTGCCTTATTGATGAGTTAGACATCAAGGATGAAGCGATACCCCTTATATTAGCAGAATGTTGGCCGCATGCATGTCTTTGATGCACATGTCGGGGATATTCCTCCTTTAAAAATATATTAGCAGAATGTGCTTCTAAAAGGGGCGGTGAAGAGAGTCTAGCCAAGGTTCTGAGAGACGTGGACATTAAATGGGCCCAACATGCCAAGGTAAGATACGTGAAGGAAGGGGACAATGGTACAACTTTCCCTCATTTAATTGCGAACGGAAAACATAGAAGGAAGACAATCGTTCAGCTCAACAAGATGAAGGTACCATTGTTGGGCAGGAGAATCGTAAGTCATATCTATACCTAATAATAATACTAATAATAAAGCGGCTATTGCTTTTGTCGGAAAACCCACCACGACATTTTCATAAAAAAGCCCCTGTAATTTTTGTTATTCAACCCACGCTCCATCATTTATCAGCAACGCAAAAGGAAAAAACGATTCGCTGCAAAAATTGTATCCGTATGCATCGCCTCCTCCCGTCGACCCTGGGCCACCCTGGCCTGTGCCCAGGCCGCCGCCACACCACTCGCCGCTGCGGCCGACCTCAATCGCCACCGTTGCCGATCTCAACCCACCCGCCTCCGCGGTTGTACCTCTCCCCGCTCACTGCCCCGTTGCGGCGCTCGAGCGCATCGCGTCGACCCTGGTCCACCCTGGCCTGTGCCCAGGCCGCTGCCACACCACTCGCCGCCGCGGCCGACCTCAACCACCACTGTTGTCGATCTCAATCCGCCCGCCTCCGCGGTCGTACCTCTGCCCGCTTGCTGCCCCTGTTTCGGCGCTCGAGCACAGCTTCTGGATCAAATCAACACGACAGCTACAACGACTTGGATGATGCGTCTGTTCGATGCAGAACGGCGGCGGCGCGCAGATAAGGCGCGGCGGAGCGAAGTACTTGCAGGTGGAGGCGGACCTCCATGGCTCACATGGGGAACTCCGAAGTTATGGCGCGGCAACGGCGACTCCTTATGGCCAGATAGGGGCGCCTAACCCTTGCTCCCCTCATCGTATCCCCTCCTCCGACAGGAACTCATCATCTGGTGAGATCCCCTCCCCATGCCTCCAACCGTGTGCCAAGCACCGGCAAGAAATTTTGTTTTGTGGGATTTTTTTTGCTGATGAATGAGTGTATTGAATGTAAGATTGCATTGCTGTAGAGAGAGAGAATGGAACACCACCTTCAGTTTGTCATCTCATCCCACATTCTCTACCCCATGAGTGAAATAAGATAACAGTCCCTTGATCAATTCACGTAGCCTCTTTGTTTTGCTTTGCTTGTCCCGCTCAATTTCTTATCATGGTGGAATTTACAATGGATGGGTTGATTTGTCAACAAAATAGGATAGGACTGACTACATTAGTTAGTTAGCTTATTATTTTAATAAATCAAAATGATTATAAAAGATTAAAAGCGTGTGGTATTTTTTTCTACCGTTGCAACGCACGGACCCTTTTGCTAGTAATAATGACGGGGATATAGCCCTAGGGTAGGGTCATAGGTCTGACCAATACGTCCTACCCAAGGGCACCTCATTATTAGTTTAAGGACTACAAGGGAAATTCCTACTGGATCGTGACAACATCTAATCCACTCAGTACGGATCCACTCAGACAAGTACATTCCATCCACTCGGATGACAGTCAACCACTCGGTCGTATGACTCACTCGGTCATGCAAATACCAACAGTCAGCAAGACATCTGTAGTGGGCTGACATTATGGCATCAATGCCCCATCTTGTAACATAAGAGGTGAGGAGGTGGCGCACTCTATATAAGCCACCCCCTCCACATAGCTAAGGGACATCTTCTTCTCCTCCTTTGGGCTCATTCTTTCCCCCGAGCTCTAGCTCTCTCTCTACACCATGTAACTCATGTCCATGACGGATAAAACAAAGCCTCTCCGGAGCACGAGACGTAGGGTTGTTATCTCCACTGTGAGAGGCCTGAACTCGCTAAAACCACCGTGTCACCCATGTGCATCTTGATAGATCATGCTCCGTTATCCTACCCTCTTTCTATTGTCGGAATCGTTACCACGACATTTGGCGCCCACCGTGGGGCAGGCGTCTAAGCGACTTCCGGCGAGTTTGCGACTACTTCCTTTCGTCATGTCGTCTGGTGGAGATTCGAGCATAGGTCATCAGATCCTCTTCGGTGTTCTCTCCTTCACCGTCGACGATTCGGCATGGCTTCGGGAGGCGCCTCTCGACGTCGAGACGCTTCCTCGTCGCGGAGCCACGCACTTCCGTGCTGGCGCTCGCGGCGTTCTTCTTCTCCAACAATCGACTCCATTATCGGCTTGCACCTCCGTCATGCGCCGCAGCAAGCGGTCCCGCAGTCCACGTCTCCAACGTTGGGTGCAGCATGCCCGAGCGCGTCAGATCGCGTCCTCTCAAGTGGTGGTTCTGGAGTCTGTTGTGGTTGCCCCGCGTTCCCAGTGCTCAGGCTCGGTTCCGACTGAGCTCCCTTCCGAGTACGCGGGTCGTGGGCCTGCAGTAGAAGTACACATGGCCAACTCCCATGAAGATCCCCGTCAAGCCGGCCGGAGCGAGCGCGAAATCGGCGAAGCATCCGGTGCACGCCGTCCACCTCGTCGTTCTGCCACTCGGCACACTCGTCGGAACAACGCGGAGTTGTTCGGCACACCTCTCCTCAACTTGGCTGCGGCTGCCCAGATTGTCGATTCCCTCCAGCCGACTGATTCAGAGGCAGGAAGGGGAATCGAGCAGATCCGAGCTCTGTTGCGCACGGCGCAGCAGTAGAATTCGGCAGTCTCCCAGTCACACAATCGGATCTACAATAGTTCCGTCGATGCAAAAACGCATCGATCGGTTCACAGCCCTGGTTCCCATCAGCACCACAGGGGAGGCAGCCGTTCCATGATCCGTGAAGATCGTCGCCGCTCACGCACCCCTCCGCGGGGTGGGCCCTATGGGTCCCGACATCATGATGATCGGCGCTCGGTCGATGACACTTACGACCCAAGACCCGACGCAAGAGGGCGAATCGCCCAGCGAAGAGTCGACAGGGGTCGAGCCCACCGCGATGGTCGCGATATGGACTGTCCGAGTGGAACCAGGACCATCGTGTCCGGCCCCGAGTGTTTTAGTCGAGCCATCCGCTCGGCTGACATCCCGCCCAACTTCCGGCTGGCAGCGGGAATCGGTAAATTTACGGGGGAGTCCAAGCCTGAAACATGGCTAGACGACTACCGAGTGGCAGTCCAGATAGGAGGAGGGGACGACCATGTCGCTATGAAGCACCTCCCTCTGATGCTCGATGGCTCGGCTCGAGCTTGGCTGAACCAGTTGCCCCCCTCAAGCATTTACAATTGGGCAGATCTGGCCCGAGTGTTCATCAGAACCTTCGAAAGGACGTGCAAACGCCCTGCAGGCCTTGTGGAGCTTCAGCACTGTGTCCAGAAGCCGAATGAGCCCTTGCGCGACTTCATCCAACGATGGACAACTCTCTACCACACGGTGGAGAACGTCACCGAGCATCAAGCGGTCTGCGCATTCAAGGCAGGCGTACGGTACAGGGAGCTATACTTGAAGTTCGGCCGAACGGGCGACATCTCCATGAGCAAGATGATGGAGATAGCGGCTCGCTATGCAAATGGCGAAGAAGAGGACCGCATCCGGAGCGGCAAACACAAGACAGTCGGCGATGTCGACGGAGGTAACACTCGGAAGCAGAAACAAAAAGCTCCGCCCACACCGCAAGCAGAAGCTGCAGCTGTGACCAGCGCCAAGTTCAAGGGCAAAGGGAAAGCGCAGTTTACCCCCAAGAAGAAGCCGTTCAACAATCCCATCCTGGACCAGCCTTGCCCGGTTCACACGAAGATGGACGAAGAAGGCAACCCCATATACGCGAGCACACCACTCGGCAGTGTCGTCTCCTGATCCAGGGGTTCAGCGAAGGGCAACCGAATGAGAAAAATCCTGAACAAGATGAGGAGGATAAGGAGGATCCGTTCCCCCAAGTCCATGCAACCCTCATGATCTTTGCTGACGTCGAAAGCAAGAGTCGACTGAAGCTGGTGAACAGAGAAGTCAACATGGCCGTTCCGACTACCCCCAAGTTTCTTAAATGGTCTCAGACTGCGATCACCTTTGACCAGTCGGACCATCCAGCGCATGTCCCCACCCCAGGAAGACAGGCTCTGGTCGTCGACCCGGTGGTGGAAGGAGTCCGACTGCGCAAAGTCCTCATGGACGGCGGTAGCGGACTGAACATCATGTACGCTGACACTCTCAAGGGAATGGGCATTCCGATGTCCAGACTCAGCGAGAGCAGTATGCAGTTCCACAGAGTCGTCCCTGGACGGAAGGCCAAGTCACTCGGCCAGATCTCGTTGGACGTCATCTTCGGCTCCGACAAAAACTTTCGCAAGGAAAGACTTACATTTGAGGTGGTGGATTTCCAGAGCGCTTACCACGCAATTCTGGGCCGCCCGGCATACGTGAGCTTCATGGCACGTCCATGCTATATGTACTTGAAGTTGAAGATGCCAGGCCCAAAAGGCGTTATCACCATTACGGGCAACCGCCAGCGAGTAGAGGAGTGTCTGCAGGAGGGATCGAGAATCGCCGACCAGCAGATGGCGGTACTCGAGCTCGACGAATACAAGAAGACAGTCGACCCTGCCGACCTGATGCGCTCAAAGAAACCAGCTTCTGAGTACGCGTTCCAGTCGGCGGGGGAGACGAAGAAGGTCAGCATCCACCCGACAGACGACTCTGCCGCCCCGACGAACATCTCCACTACCCTCGATCCTAAATAGGAAGCCGAGCTCACCCAATTCCTCCGTGAGAACTGAGACATCTTCGCATGGAAACCGTCTGACATGCCAGGTGTACCCGGGGAGTTGGCTGAGCACCGACTGCATGTGGATCCCGTTGCTCGGCCTGTCCGAGAGCGCTTGCGCCGGTCCGCCGCGCACAAGAGGAAGGCAATCGGAGAAGAGGTGGCCAAGCTGTTGGCTGCTAACTTCATTCGTGACGTTCACCACTCCGAGTGGCTCGCCAATGTCGTCATGGTGCCCAAGAAGGACAAGTCACTCCGAATGTGCATTGACTTCAAGCATCTCAATAAGGTCTGCCCGAAAGACCATTTTCCGCTCCCCCGCATAGATCAAATTGTCGATTCGACTGCGGGATGCGAGCGGTTGTCATTTCTTGATGCCTATTCGGGCTATCATCAGATCCGTATGTATGGTCCCGACGAGTTAAAAACAGCCTTCATCACTCCGTTTGGGTGCTTCTGCTACATCACTATGCCTTTCGGTCTGAAGAATGCAGGAGCTACCTTTATGCGCATGATCCAAAAATGACTCCTCGACCAGATCGGTTGCAATGTGGAGGCATACATGGATGATATCGTAGTCAAGTCACGCAAAGGTTCCGACCTGCTGACTGACTTGGCAGAAACATTCGCCAACCTTCGTAGGTACGATATCAAGCTCAACCCAGCCAAATGTTCATTCGGTGTTCCCAGCGGAAAGTTACTCGGTTTCTTCGTTTCCGAACGAGGGATCGAGTTAACCCCGAAAAGATCGGGACCATCGTTCGAATGGAGAGGCCGGTTAGAATACATGATGTTCAACGGCTCACAGGTTGCCTAGCGGCTTTGAGCAGGTTCATCAGTCGACTCGGCGAAAAAGCACTTCCTCTGTACCGACTCATGAAGAAGTCAGTACCTTCGAGTGGACAGGCGAAGCCCAAGTCGCATTCGATGACCTGAAAGTCCTACTTTCCACCCAGCCGGTTCTTACTGCTCCGCTCAGTAAAGAGCCCCTTCTTCTATATATCGCGGCTACAAATCAAGTCGTCAGTACTGTTCTTACAGTCGAGCGAGAAGAAGAAGGCAAAGCATACAAAGTTCAGCAGCCAATGTACTACGTCTCCGAAGTCCTGACCCCTTCCAAGCAGAGGTATCCCCATTACCAGAAACTTATCTATGGGATCTATATGACTGCGAAGAAGGTGGCCCATTATTTCCAAGACCACTCGGTATCTGTCGTTTCTGATGCTCCGTTGTCGGAAATTCTCAACAATCGAGACGCGTCAGGCCGAGTGGCGAAGTGGGCAATGGAGATGATGTACTATGACATCAAGTTCGAGGCCAAGAAAGCTATTAAGTCTCAAGCCTTGGCTAACTTTATAGCAGAATGGGTAGAACATCAGCAACCGACTCACATCTACTCGGCTCATTGGACAATGTTCTTCGATGGGTCTAAGATGTTGAATGGATCCGGCGCTGGTGTTGTGATCATTTCACCAAAGGGTGACAAGCTCAAGTACGTGCTTCAGATACACTTTGATTCCTCCAACAACGAGGCAGAGTATGAAGCTCTCCTCTACGGATTGCGCATGGCCATCTCACTCGGCGTCCGTCGCCTGATGGTCTACGGCGATTCGGATTTGGTGGTCAACCAAGTGATGAAAGAATGGGACGTAAGGAACCCCACCATGACAACATACTGCAATGCAGTGAGGAAGCTGGAGAAGAAGTTTGAAGGTCTAGAACTCCATCATGTTCCGAGACTGAAGAACCAAGCAGCTGACGAGTTGGCGAAACTCGGATCCACTCGGAGACCAGTCCCGAGTGATGTCTGTCTCGAGCACCTCCATCTTCCCTCAGTCAAAGAAGACCCCTTCACAGAAGAACCGGTACAACCCAAGAGCGCAACAGATCCGACTGAAGTCGATGTACCTGCTGTGGTTGATCTGGTCATGGAGGTTCTGGCTGTCGTTCCAGATTGGACCGTGCCGATCATCGCATATATCTTGAGGCAAGAACTCCCAGAAGACGAGGTCCAAGCCAGGCAAATAGTTCGCAGGTCGAAGGCATTCACTGTCATTGACGGTCAATTATACAAGGAGAGTGTTTCAGGCATTCTTCAACGTTGCATTTCCCCAGAGGAAGGACAGTTGATCTTAGAGGATATTCACTCGGGAACCTGCGGTCATCACGCTTCTTCAAGAGCAATTGTTGCCAAGGCATTCAGAGTCGGTTTCTTTTGGCTACAGGCCAACGAGATGGCTAAAGATATGGTCGACCGATGTGAAGGCTGTCAGTTCTACTCCAACAAGTCCCACAAGCCAACATCTGCATTAAAAACGATCCCACTTGTGTGGCCATTTGCAGTTTGGGGATTAGATACAGTCGGACCATTCAAGACAGGCCAACGAGGCTACACACATCTGTTGGTGGCAGTCGATAAGTTTACGAAATGGATAGAAGCCAAGCCCATCAAGAAACTCGATGCCTCAACAGCTGTCAAGTTTGTCAGGGACATCATTTCCATGTTCGGGGTACCTCACAGCATAATCACGGACAACGGGACAAACTTCGACTCGGACAGATTCAAAGGCTTCTGTGCGAGTCAGGGTATCCGAGTGGATTTTGCTTCCGTAGCACATCCTCAATCCAACGGGCAAGCTGAGCGGGCGAATGGGCTTATTCTTCAAGGTTTGAAGCCCCGACTCCTGCGAGAGGTAGGACACGCTGCTGGTGCATGGGTCACCGAGTTACCTTCAGTGCTTTGGGGCCTCCGCACCACTCCGAACAGATCAACGGGGCGATCGCCGTTCTTCCTCGTTTATGGAGCAGAAGCGGTCCTCCCGAGTGACCTGCTTCACAATGCCCCACGAGTCGAGCTCTTCTCCGAAGCTGAAGCAGAACAAGCAAGGCAAGATGGAGTCGATCTTCTAGAGGAGGAACGCGAGATGGCACTTACTCGCTCAACGATTTACCAGCAAGATCTGCGACGGTTTCATGCGCGTCACGTCAGGAGTCGCACGTTTCAAGCAGGCGACTTAGTGCTCCGAGTGGATCAACAAAGACCCCACAAGTTGGCTCCGGCCTGGGAAGGACCTTTCATCATCTCCAAGGTGCTGAACAACGGAGCATACAGACTCTACAACATTCAGAGGGAGACAGACGAGCCGCACGCATGGAACGGGGATCTCCTCAACGTTTTTATACGTGATCGTCAACTGAAGCAGTGTAACGAACAAGTTTTGACGAAATAATATGTACAGCAGATTCAGTTTTTTGCAGATTCAGAGTTCTCCCATGGTCGTAGACTCCGGTCACAAAAAAAACTTAGCTGCGATCCCGAATCGCCTAAGTACTAACTTCCTCCGAGTGTGCACTACACGTCGCACTCGGAGACTTAGATGTGATCAAGAATCACCTAAGTACTAACTTCTTCCGAGTGTGCACTACGCGCCGCACTCGGGGACCGTGATCAAGAATCACCTAAGTACTACCTTCCTCCGAGTGTGCACTACACGTCATACTCGGGGACTTAGCTGTGATCAAGAATCACCTAAGTACTAACTTCTTCCGAGTGTGCACTACGCGCCGCACTCGGGGACTTAGCCGTGATCAAGAATCACCTAAGTACTACCTTCTTCCGAGTGTGCACTACACGTCGCTCTCGGGGACTTAGCCGTGATCAAGAATCACCTAAGTACTACCTTCCTCCGAGTGTGCACTACACGTCGCACTCGGGGACTTAGCCGTGATCAAGAATCACCTAAGTACTACCTTCCTCCGAGTGTGCACTACACGTCGCACTCGGGGACTTAGCGGTGATCAAGAATCACCTAAGTACTACCTTCCTCCGAGTGTGCACTACACGTCGCACTCGGGGACTTAGCCGTGATCAAGAATCACCTAAGTACTACCTTCCTCCGAGTGTGCACTACACGCCTCACTCGGGGACTTAGCTGTGATAAAGAATCACCTAAGCAATATCTTCCTCCGAGTGTGCAATACACGTTGCACTCGGAGACTTAGCTGTGATCAAGAATCGCCTAAGTACTGACTTCCTCCGAGTGTGCACTAAACGTCCCACTCGAAACAGCATTCAAGCAGAAGACTAAATGCTTTCATTCCGATTCCAAAAGTCTAGAAAGGATAGCTAACTCGGTGCGGATCAAGCTTACCCACACCGATTTAAAAGTATAACAGCCAACATAAGTGGCAAGAGTACCTTACAGATAAACACTCGGCATACCGAGGATAAAGTTTTATTACTCGTCAGCTGGGCCGGCGCCAGGACTGGAGGGCTCCACGAAAGTGTCCAAGTCGATTCCATCGGCGATGCGGGTAGCAGTCTCAAGGAACGTCTCCATGAAGTCTTCGAATCGAAGCTTCTTCGTGTTGGCAACCTTCAATGTCTTCAGCTTATCTTCCCGCACCTCCTTGCAGTGGACTCGGACCAAGGACAGCGCAACATCGGCACCGCAACGCGCTGCTGATTTCTTCCATGCTTGCACTCGGCCCGGAATCTCCTCCAGTCGCGCCATTAAGGATTCCATCTCCTGCCGCGACTCATCTTCTGGCCAAAGTTCCTTGTCAATTCGGTCAACGACTTCACTCAGTCGACCAATGAAAGGACTCACTTTGCCTACGCGGATATGCGCTCGGAGCAGATCGCGGTTGGCATCCTCGCCGAGTGGCATGTTGTCCTTAATGGACCGCTCCACAGCCGCTGCTTCAGCTTCAGCGTCCACGCAAAAGTCTGCAACAACAGGGCAAGTATACAATAAAAACCGAGTGTAATACACACGGTACAAGCACTCGGCAAAACATAAGGCTTACCAGCCAGACGAGTCATCATCTGCGCAGCCCAGTCGGTGACATATTTCTCTTGAGCTATGTATCGTTTGTTCCGGACGGCCATCTGATTGTGCAGCTCAGTCCTCTGTTTCTTCATCCTCTCCACCTCCGCCGTCAACACCCTGTTTGCCTCCAGAGCCTCCTCCAAGGACTTCTCTCGTACTTCCAGAGCATCCTTCATGCCGGCCATGGCGAGCATAGCAGCTTCAAGTTCACCAGCGTACTGGTTCCTCTCCGCCCTCAGGGCTTCATAGGTCGTTCCCATTTCACAAGTTTTCTGCCACCAAGAAACAAAGGACAATCAGCAAGTTTATCAGTTCACAGTCTAAGTTCTTCAGACCCCTGCCGACGCAAGCAGTCGACAACGATCTCGGGGACTACACCCAGTGGGTTCACTAAGAGTGACCCCACTGGCATGCACCTCAAGCAGGCCTGCCCTATTGCGATGCATGTTTTCACCCACGCCTCAGAGGCCAATACTACCCGACCCGAGTGCAACTTACTCTCCGGGACTCTTACCGCAAGTGCACTACGACTTCAACAAGTTCTCGCACTCGGTAAACCTGTCTATGGACACAACCAAACTAAAGGAAAAATGTATAAAGACAACTGTCGGTGCAAGCACTCGACAGAAGTCTCGGGGACTACACCCACTAGGTTCACTCGGAGTGAACCCATTGCTAGTAAACAACAACACCCAGTGGGTTACAAGAGAAAAGCAAATACTTACTACACTACTTACTCGGATATCATCGCGCAGCTCCAAGCTCCGCTGGTACAAGGCCGCAACGGAGTCATAAGCCCTCTTGGCTTCTCCAGCCATCAGCTCCGCTTGCACCATGGCCCCCTTGGCCGCTCCCACCTGCTCCTCTGGAAGACACCGGATGCTGAATTCAGCATTCGACGAACCGGGAATCGTCGAAGGGTCCTGGGGCATCCCAAGGTCCGCCCCAGTCGGTCCCTCCCCCACCGGCACCGGTTCAGTCGGTGGCGGCGCTTCAATCGGCGGGACGTCGGCGGCAGGAGCGGCATCAGGAGGAGCAGCCTCAAGGACAGGCTCCAGGACAGGCTCCACGGCGGGGTCGGCTCTCCCCTGGTCGTCCTCGTCCAGGCAAATCGCCCCTGACAAGCCGAATGACACGACGTCTCAGAAGAAGAAAGAATGGCACAGTCCGCGAGGACAAAACACCCGACTCTCCTGCAACACACCTGGCTGGGACGAAACGACGTTGTCCGTGTCCATGGGTTCGTCCCCTTGGTGGGCCGGAGAGGTTGCAGAGGTGGCGACCCTGTCGAGTGAAATCCATTCGACTTATAAACAGGGGTTCACTCGGATAACAGAAAGAGCCGAAAGTTAAATTCACTTACGTGGAGGTGACAGGGATGGCAACCCTCATTCGCGGCAGAGCCTTCCGAGGCTTAGGTCCACTCGGCTTGGGCGCCCTGGAAGACTGTCCTGCGGGCTCAGCAGCGGCGTCCTTGGCCCTCTTGGTGCCTCGAACACTCGGGACCACCGGAGCTGCAGGCGGAACACTCGACGACGCAGCAGGAGCTGAAGGGACAGGGGGCTCGTGTCGGCGCTTGGTCCGATGCTCTGGTCGAGGAGGTGGCGAGTCTTTCTCTTCATCCTCTTCCTCTTCCTCGCTGTCCTCCTCCTCCGACTCCCCGCTGTCGGAGACGTATTCGGCGCTCTCCACGCTGCCCTCCTGACTGCCTTCCTCTTCTTCCTCCTCCGGACTCCCATTCGAGACGGGAGAGAACCAATTGGTCCACGCCTGCATGAAGTTCGGTCGGAAACGTTAGGCATCACACGGAGACATAAGTAAACAACCGGAATGAAGACAATTCAACGCACTCGGCTAATGCCACTCACCTGACTCGGTGGAGGGTGGTCCGCGCTGTAAGGCTTCACTCGGCGAGCTCCTTTGGGGTTCTCGCAGGGACCCGTGATTTGGAGCACCCACAAGGTCACCCTCTCCTCAGGTACGCCCACCACGTTGGTCTGAGTGGAATCCTCGGGCCCTGTGTAGTGCCACATAGCATGGTCGCGAGCCTGCAGCGGCTCGATCCGCCGACCAGGGAAGACTTCTAGCAGGTCTATGCCGGTGACCCCCCTCCTGACAACATCCACGAGTGCCTCAACCAAAGGCTGGATGTCGTTCTTCTCGGCCTTCGAGAGCGCGAACTGCTTGGGCGGAGCGGGCCGGTCTAGACTAAACTGAGGCAGCCCAGTCGATGCATTCGGGCAGGCGATGTCCTGGCAGTAGAACCACGTCGACTGCCAGTTCCTAACCGATTCACTCAACTGGAGAGCAGGATAGCTGCTCCGACTCTTCTTCTGGAATCCTAAACCCCCGCAGAGCTGGAGGAGGTGCGTGTTATCGTCCGACTGACTAAGACGTTTGATGGTTTGGGAGCGGGCGGAGAAGATGTGTTTGAACAAACCCCAATGGGGGGACAACCGATGAAGCACTCGCACAAAACGATGAAAGCAGAAAGATGGGCGATGGCATTCGGAGGAAAGTGATGGAGTTGAGCCCCGAAGTGATTCATGATGCCTTTGAAAAAGGGGTGCGGGGGTAAAGAAAAACCTCTGTGAACATGGCTGAGGAGCAGGACGCGCTCCCCCTCCCGAGGCGCCGGCTCGACCTCGTTGTCCGCCGGCAGCCTCCAGGACTTATGCACGAGCATTCCGTGCTCCACCAGCTCCAGTAGGTCCCCCTCCGTCACCGTGGAGGGGAGGAAGTCTCCTTGGATCCACCCCGTCGGCAGCGGCCGCTACCGCTGTTGAACAGCCGCCGCCTTGTTCTTCTTCTTCCTCGCCTCCATCTTGCTGGTCTGACCCTTGGTCATGGAGGCGAGGCCGAGCCCTCGAGGAGGAGGAGGAGGAAGGAGTGTAGGAGCGCAGGGGGTGGCGAGGAAGACGGAGCAGGCGGGAGCGAAAGATTCGGCGAGCGTAACCGAGGAGTCTCGCCGCCTAGAGTTAAATAGAGCGCCGACTGGGTCACTGGCGAATGGGCCCGAAATCTTATCTACCCTACCGGCCGCGGCGGTATCAGTGGAGGAGTTGAAGGCGCGAGAATCGAGGCGTCAGGCGCTACTCGAGCGTGCTGGCGTCATCCCCGCTGAGCGCGCAGAACTCGAAATTTGAGATCCCGGAAAATCCGCCGCTGTCAGTTGACCGGCCCGTCAAAAGATGCCGCGGAAGCACTCGGTTCCCGGCAGTCTGTTTCGCAAACACTTCCACTCGGACCGCTGGTCAAGAAAGATAAAATGGATAGAGGCAAGCAACGCCCAAGCCGAACATAGTCCTAGGGTATGGTCATAGGTCTGCCCTACATATCCCTATCATTAGGACTACCCCACACAAAGGACAGGACCCTAGGTCTGCCCCGACTGAATTAAGGAGTCCCGATCATACAGTCGGTAACAGGCCACGAATCGTCCAGTCGGAGACTAGCATTCGGAGGGCATCAAGCTAACCGACTGGATACACTCGGTACGTCGTAACCTCTCTGGAGGGAAACTGCCGTACGTTTCCGGGTGCATTTATTAGCATTTAGAGCATACGTTACCTGTAACGCACGCATTCAATCGCCACTACTCCACCCCTGAATCAGAACCGTTGTGGAGGGCCGCGCACTCTATATAAGCCGCCCTCCCCCACTGGTAAAGGGGTTAGCAAATCATTGTACTCCATATTACACTCGGTAACAAGCTCCGAGAGCACTGAGACGTAGGGTTGTTACCTCCACCGCAGAGGGGCCTGAACTCATACAACCTCGCCGTAGCTAAGACTCTGTCCATCTCATTCGTACCCTACACATCTACTGTCAGGTTTATACCCACGACAGTTGGCGCCCACCGTGGGCTTAGCCGCGACTCCGTATCGCCTAAGTTAAAAACAACTTCGAGTGCAGACATGCTCCACACTCGGGGGCTTAGCTGCGACTCCGTATCGCCTAAGTTAAAAACAACTCCGAGTGCGGACAAGCTCCACACTCGAGGGCTTAGCTGCGACTCTGTATCGCCTAAGTTAAAAACAACCCCGAGTGCGGACATGCTCCACACTCGGGGGCTTAGCTGCGACTCCGTATCGCCTAAGCTAAAAACAACTCCGAGTATGGACATGCTCCACACTCGGGGACTTAGCTGCGACTCTGTATCGCCTAAGTTAAAAACAACTCCGAGTGCGGACAAGCTCCACACTCGGGGGCTTAGCCGTGACTCCGTATCGCCTAAGTTAAAAACAACTCCGAGTGCAGACATGCTCCACACTCGGGGGCTTAGCTACGACTCCGTATCGCCTAAGTTAAAAACAACTCCGAGTGCGGACAAGATCCCCACTCGAGGGCTTAGCTACGACTCCGTATCGCCTAAGTTAAAAACAACTCCGAGTGCGGACATGCTCCACACTCGGGGGCTTAGCTGCGACTCCGTATCGTCTAGGTTAAAAACAACTCCGAGTGCGGACATGCTCCACACTCGGGGACTTAGCTGCGACTCCGTATCGCCTAAGTTAAAAACAACTCCGAGTGCGGACAAGCTCCACACTCGGGGGCTTAGCCGCGACTCCGTATCGCCTAAGTTAAAAACAACTCCGAGTGCAGACATGATCCACACTCGGGGGCTTAGCTGCGACTCTGTATCGCCTAAGTTAAAAACAACTCCGAGTGCGGACAAGCTCCACACTCGAGGGCTTAGCTGCGACTCCGTATCGCCTAAGTTAAAAACAACTCCGAGTGCGGACATGCTCCACACTCGGGGGCTTAGCTGCGACTCCGTATCGCCTAAGTTAAAAACAACTCCGAGTGCGGACATGCTCCACACTCGGGGGCTTAGCTGCGACTCCGTATCGCCTAGGTTAAAAACAACTCCGAGTGTGGACATGCTCCACACTCGGGGACTTAGTTGCGACTCCGTATCACCTAAGTTAAAAACAACTCCGAGTGCGGACATGCTCCACACTTGAGGACTTAGTTGCGACTCCGTATCGCCTCTCCACTCTTAGAGACTTGACTTTGATCTAGAAATCATATAACGCAGATACAACGAACATTCAACATGACGAGCTTTGGATGATTTAAACCCTCTGCCGGCTCATCTAGTCCGACAGAGGCTCGGGGACTACACCCAGTGGGTGCACTTAGCATGCCCTCACTAGAACAGAAAAACAAAAAAGAAACATTCTGCTTGGTCAGGTCCACCAACAACATCCAAGTTCAACAGATTCAACAGATTCCAACCGACTACCAGCAGTCAGTCAAAGTCTCAAGATCCTGTTGGTCACTTGGACCTACTTCAATTCCTAAGTTCACTCAGATGTACTACTCAGCGGAATCGATCAAGGCGGATGATGAAGACTTCAATCAACGCATAATTTTGCAAGGCTCTGAAGCATTTTCAAGTTTGGTCTGCTGCTACAAGATTTACATCGACACCTTCACCACTCGGACCCTGATCCATTCGGGGGCTAATGACGGGGATATAGCCCTAGGGTAGGGTCATAGGTCTGACCAATACGTCCTACCCAAGGGCACCTCATTATTAGTTTAAGGACTACAAGGGAAATTCCTACTGGATCGTGACAACATCTAATCCACTCGGTACGGATCCACTCAGACAAGTACATTCCATCCACTCGGATGACAGTCAACCACTCGGTCGTATGACTCACTCGGTCATGCAAATACCAACAGTCGACAAGACATCTGTAGTGGGCTGACATTATGGCATCAATGCCCCATCTTGTAACATAAGAGGTGAGGAGGTGGCGCACTCTATATAAGCCACCCCCTCCACATAGCTAAGGGACATCTTCTTCTCCTCCTTCGGGCTCATTCTTTCCCCCGAGCTCTACCTCTCTCTCTACACCATGTAACTCATGTCCATGACGGATAAAACAAAGCCTCTCCGGAGCACGAGACGTAGGGTTGTTATCTCCACTGTGAGAGGCATGAACTCGCTAAAACCACCGTGTCACCCATGTGCATCTTGATAGATCATGCTCCGTTATCCTACCCTCTTTCTACTGTCGGAATCGTTACCACGACAAATAATAAAGCGGCTATTGCTTCCGTCGGAAAACCCACCGCGGCATTTTTATAAAAAAAACCCTATAATTTTTGTTATTCAACCCACGCTCCATCATTTATCTGCAACGTAAAAAAATGATTCGCTGCAAAAATTATACCCGTATGCATCGCCTCCTCCCGTCGACCCCTGGGCCACCCTGGCCTGTGCCTAGGCCGCCGCCACACCACTCGCCGCCGCGGCCGACCTCAACCGCCATCGCTGCCGATCTCAACCCACCCGCCTCCGTGGCCGTACCTCTCCCCGCTCACTGCCCCCGTTGCGGCGCTCGAGCGCATCGCGTCGACCCTGGTCCACCCTGGCCTGTGCCCAGGCCGCTGCCACACCACCTTCAATTTGTCATCTGATCCCACATTCTCTACCCCATGAGTGAAATAAGATAACAGTCAATTGATCAATTCACGTAGCCTCTTTGTTTTGCTTTGCTTGTCCCGCTCAATTTCTCATCATGGTGGAATTAACAATGGACGGATTGATTTCTCAATAATATAGGATAGGACTGACTACATTAGTTAGTTAGCTTATTATTTTAATAAATCAAAATGATTATAAAAATATTAAAAGTGTGTGGTATTTTTTCTCCCGTTGCAACGCACGTGCCCTTTTGCTATAATAATAAACAGATTATTGCTTCCGTCAGAAAACCCACCGCGGCATTTTTATAAAAAAGCCCCTGTAATTTTTGTTATTCAACCCGCGCTCCATCATTTATCTGCAACGCAAAAGGAAAAAACGATTTGCTGCAAAAATTATACCCGTACGCATCGCCTCCTCCCGTCGACCCTGGGCCACCCTGGCCTGTGCCCAGGCCGCCGCCACACCACTCGCCGCAGCGGCCGACCTCAACCGTCACCGCTGCCGATCTCAACCCACCCGCCTCCGCGGCCGTACCTCTCCCCGCGCACTGCCCCCGTTGCGGCGCTCGAGTGCATCGCGTCGACCCTGGTCCACCCTGGCGTGTGCCCAGGCCGCTGCCACACCACTCGCCGCCGTGTCCGACCTCAACCACCATTGTTGTCGATCTCAACCCACCCGCCTCCGCGGCCGTACCTCTGCCCGCTTGCTGCCCCCGTTTTGGCGCTCAAGCATAGCTTCTGGATCAAATCAATGCGACAGCTACAGTGACTGGGGATGATGCGTCTGCTCGATGTAGAACGGCGGCGGCGCGGCGGAGCGAAGTACTTGCAGGTGGAGGCGGGCCTCCATGGCTCACACGGGGAACTCCAAGGTTATGGCGCGGCAACGGCGACTCCTTATGGCCAGATAGAGGCGCCTAACCCTTGCTCCCCTCATCGTATCTCCTTCTCCAGCGGGAACTCATCATGTGATGAGATCCCCTCCCCATGCCTCCAACCATGTGCCAAGCATCAGCAAGAAATTTTGTTTTGTGGGGATTTGTTTGCTGATGAATGAATGTATTGAATGTAAGATTGTATTGTTGTAGAGACAGAGAATGGAACACCACCTTCAGTTTGTCATATGATCCCACATTCTCTACCCCATGAGTGAAATAAGATAACAGTCCATTGATCAATTCACGTAGCCTCTTTGTTTTGCTTTGCTTGTCCCGCTCAATTTCTCATCATGGTGAAATTAACAATAGACGGGTTGATTTCTCAACAAAATAGGATAGGACCGACTACATTAGTTAGTTAGCTTGTTATTTTAATAAATCAAAATAATTATAAAAAGATTAAAAGTGTGTGGTATTTTTTTTCTCCCGTTGCAACGCACGGGCCCTTTTGCTAGTATTTCCAACTATTATAAGACGTTGTTCAGATCCACGACGTCCAACTTTGTGTCGATGAATGAAGGCACCTATGAGGATATCCCACAACTTTGCCAGGAAGAAAATGTCGTGTTGACGACACCTTTTACGGAGAAGGAGGTTTATAATGTCATCTTGAAGAATAATAAATCACCAGGACATATGGTTTCCCAGCAGAGTTTTATGAGAGGTGTTGGGGTGATTAATGGTGATTTGATGTCCATGTACGAGGACATATTCAATGGCGAGTTACAATTGTTTAAGAACAATTTGGGATGATTACTTTGCTTCCTAGGAAGGAATAAGCGGTGAGGATTGAACAATTTTGATCTATTTGCCTGCTAAGTGTTAGCTTCGGGATTTTACCAAAGTGGGTGCAAATAGGCTAACATCTATAGCACATACCATGGTTCACCCGACACGAACTGCCTTCATGCCTTGACATCACATCGTGGATGGGGTGGTCATCTTACATGAAAATATTCATGAATTGCACTCTGAGAAACGCGACGAAGTTGTCTTTCAAAGTGCATTTTGAGAAAGTCTATGATAAAGTCAAGTGACCTTACTTACAACAGTCCTAACAAATGAAGGGTTTTGATCCTGCTTGGTGGCACCAGGTTCAGACTTTCGATCAGGGTGGTAGTGTCAGGGTGAAAGTGAATGATCATGTCATCACTATTTCCAAACTTAGAAAGGTTTGTGACATGGGGATCCCTTGTCTCCAATCATTTTCAACATAGTTGTGGATATGTTGGAAGTCCTCATATCAAGGGTGAAGGAGAATGGCCATGTACACAGTCTTATCCCTCATCCAGTGGAGGGGGTGGGGTGGGTCCATTCTACAATCTGTTGATGGTACTATCATTTTTATGGAACACGATATGGACAAGGCGGTAAATTTGAAATTAAGTCTTTGTCTTTTTGAAAAATTGTCCGGGCTTACAATAAATTTTCACAAGAGTGAGTTACTATGCTTTGGACGCGCCAAAGAGGAAGAAAATCATTACAAACAATTATTCAGTTGTGAAATTGGTTAGCTCCCATTTAGTTATCTTGGGATACCAATACACCATCGAACAATAAAGAGTGAAAATGCATTGAGGACAGGTTTGAAAAGAAGCTTAGTTGTTGGAAACGTAAACTAATGTCTTATGGCGCCTACTACCTCTTGAGCTTGCGTTGGTTTTTCCTTGAAGAGGAAAGGGTGATGCAACAAAGTAGATAAGTATTTCCCTTAGTTTGTTGAGAATCAAGGTATCAATCCAGTAGGAGGAACAAGAAAGGCCCCAATAGTAGTACCTACACAAACAATCAAACACTTCACCCAACGCTATAAAGGGGTTGTCAATCCCTTTAGAGTTATTTGCAAGGATGAGATCTGATAGAGATAGAAATAAAAGATTGCGGAAACAAAAGTAAATAAATTGCAACAAAGTATTTTCTTGGTATTTTTGGTTGATAGGTCTGAAAGTATAATATGGAAAATAGACCCCGGGGCCATAGGTTTCACTAGAGGCTTCTCTCATAAAGGAAAATAATATGGTGGTTGAACAAATTACCGTCAAGCAATTGATATAAAAGCGAATAATTATGAAGATATCCAAGACAATGATTATGCATATAGGCATCACGTCCGTGTCAAGTAGACCGAAACGATTCTGCATCTAGTACTATTACTCCACACATCGACCGACTCCTGCCTACATCTAGAGTATTAAGTTCATGAAGAACTGAGCGCATAAGTAAGATGACCTGATGTACAGGGATAAACTCAAGCAATATGATGAAAACTCCATCTTTTTATCCTCGATGACAACAATGCAATACGTGCCTCGCTGCCCCTACTATGTCACTGGGTGAGGACACCGCAAGATTGAACGCAAAACTAAGCACTTCTCCAATTACAAGAATTACCAATCTAGTTGGCCAAACCAAACCAATAATTCGAAGAGACTTGCAAAGATATGAAATCTTGCATATAAGAATTCAGAAGAGACTCAAATAATATTCATAGATAATCTGAACATAAACTCACAATTCATCGGATCTCGTCAAACACACCGCAAAAGAGTATTACATCGATAGATCTCCATGAAGATCATGAAGAACATGGTAATGAAGATCAAAGAGAGAGAAGAAACCATCTAGCTACTAGCTATGGACCGGTAGGTCTATGTGAACTACTCAGACATCATTGGAGGGAGAACAAAGTTGATGTAGATGCCCTCCGTGATCAATTCCCTCTCCGGCAGATTACCGAAAAAGGCTCCCAGGTTGTATCTCACGGGAACAGAGGCTCCCGGCGGCGTAAAAGTATTTTCGTGGCTCTTTTTGGCGATACGGGAACATTTGAGAATTTATAGGCCAAAGAATAGGGTTCGGAGTCCTGTAGTGGGCCCACAAGCTTGGGGGCGCGACCACCCCCCTAGGGCGCGCCCTGCAGGCTTGTGGCCTCCCGGCAGATGCCCTCCCCCTACTCCAAGTCTGCTGGGTGTCTTCTGGTCCAAGAAAAATCTTTTCGGAGATTTTGTTCCGTTTGGACTCCGTTTAATATTCCTTATCTGCAATACTCGAAAACGTAGAAAAAAACAGAAACTGACACTAGACTCTAGATTAATGTGTTAGTCCCAAAAATAATATAAAACAACATATTCATGCATATAAAACATTCAAAACAGATAATATAATAGCGTGGAACATTAAAAAATAATAGATACGTTGGAAACATATCAACGCATGTTGATCCTTGGCAAAGTGATGAACACAAGACTAAATATCATTTGGCGAGGTGGGATATATTATTTCATCCTAAACACCAAGGGGCTCGGCATTGAAAACCTCGAGATTAAGAACAAATGGATCCTTAGTAGTGGTTGTACAGGGCTGCTTGAGAGGGAGATGGAGTGTGAATTCAGTTACTGCATAATAAGTATCTTCGTTCGAAGACTTTGTCCCAAGTCATGGCATATTCGTAAGATTCACCCTTGTAAGGGCTTTATGTAGACTAAGAGGGTGCTTGGATCCAAGGGACTAAAACTAGTCTGACTAAAACTAGTCTCTTTAAGAGGCTAAAGTTCCAAGCACCACTGACTAAAGAGAGGCTAAAACTAGTTTTGAGGCTAAAATCTTTTAGTCAGGGGTACCCCTACTAAAATATGCATTAGTCCTCTCTCTTCTCATTTAACTCCTCAGGCAAGTTCTGGATTGGATGGTTTAGAGGATAATAAATGCTCATTAACTAGATTTTAGCCTCTTTAGTATTTGGATCCAAGCATGGGTGAGACTAGCAAGTTTTAGTCTCATTACTTTTAGTCATGGGACTAAAACGTATCCAAACACCCTCTAAAGTGTCATTCTAGCAATTCCATAAAGTGTATAGCAAAATTGTTTGGAAACGAGTTAAGTCACATATCCGGGTCGGAGTTTGTGCTTTGCTTTACACTTTATGGAATTGCTAGAATGACTACGGTTTTTAAAGAGTGAAAATACGAAACGTTTTGCAAGTCTTTTTTTAAGGCTACAACATGGATCCACACGGCACCTTACTACAACTTTCGGAGATACATGAGCTTAGCGGTTCAATACTATGCATGTGTGTAGACATATATTCCTATTTTTGTCGGTTGTGGCTTCTTTCTTTTTATTCCAGATGTTTGTGTCCTAGATCCTGATACGCATAGATTGGGGAGGGTGTGGAGGAGGCGATGCGTGAGGCGAGGTCTCTCGGGGAGGGCGGCCAGGGGATCGATGGGGCGGACCCTCACATCTGCGAGAGGGGTGAAGCGCCGGCGAGACGCAAGGCGAAACCCTCGTCTGAGGCGGAGCCTCTCGTGACGGGCGGCCTAGAGATCGATGGCGTCCAGGAGACCTCTCGAGATGGGGCAGACCCTAACCAGATCACGTCTACTGACGGCGATTCTCATTAGCGATGGGTCATCTCTTTCATCGACCTGGATCTGGTGCCACGGGCCATGCTTCCTGGGTTTCTACATCCATTTGGGATCGCGCTGGATCACGATGAGAGATAACGATCTTGACATACTAGCTCGCAGGTATTTGTCTCATCAGGAAGATCCGAAGGTTGGTGATGAGCTACTGATCGATGGCTTCAAGGTGTCGGTGCACAGCAGATGGTCGCAACCTAAGTTCCACGACGTACCAGCCAAGGTATGAGATCTATCTAATACTTGTAATCGGGTTGGAGGCAGGTTTTGGGCGTCGACTGATACAGATTTAGAAGAGGGCGATGGGACTGTCTCGGATAACACGTCTCCGGTTGATCTGCGGACTCAACCTTGACGGTGCCGAGGCCGATGTTGAACGTGCCCAGGAACAGTTCAACAGCCGATTTCCAGCTTGTTAAGATAAAGCCGGCGGCGTCCACCTCCCATGGTTCTTCCTGTCCGAGGGTGAAGGGTATGAAACCATGGATTGGTCCGTTGCTGAAGGTGAATCTCAGTCCATGTCTTCTTGCCGATTTCTTCCAGCAGGATTGTTGGAATCGGGTTAACAAAAAGAAGAAATTTAGGTCCCCAATTGCCTTGTCATCGCCGCCGATGTCGGTTTCTTCGGTGATTGATTCCAGGAGGGATTTTTTGAAATCCTTGGGCATTGTTGACGGGACGGTGGAGGCCCAGGCCGGGTTGGATTGTGAAAGTCCTGGGTATATGGCCCAGGACATAGCCCATCCGATCCCCTCTACCCATACTAGCGATCACAGGGTCGATCTTGGCGGTGTTCTTTCCACCGCGGCCTCTCCTCACGTGGCCGCTATTCCATGCACGCAGCCGCCAGAACCTAGGGTTCTTCGGCAACTTAATCACGGCTTCCCTGCATTGGGGACAGGGAGGGCATCTCGGGTGCCGCCTCCTATTGGTTTTGCATCGCGGTCTATGGTGGGAAGGGGTAATCCCAAGCAACAGCCGGCGTTGCAACCTTCACCTCGACCGCCGGGGCAGGGGAGCCGACCCCATACCAATGCTAAACCGTTGGCGCCGGCTACCGCACAGGTGGGGAGGCCGCCTAATGGTGCTGCGCAGGCGGGGAGGCCGCCGGGTTCTTCCGTGCAGACGGGGGATCGAGGGACCGCTAATGCCAATCGCCTACAGCCGCGTGGGCGGTGGGGTGATGACGGAGTAAACGTCTATGCAGATGGTCAACATCGTGGTTCCTCATCCGCAGGAGGTGGGCGAGGATACGCGTGGCAAAACAATGGTGGTAGAGGCAATGGTTTTATTGCACCTCCGGGCAAGTTTGTTCCGGGGACTTCTGGACCTACTCATCCCAAGAGAGGTGGTTTTAGACAGAACTGGGGCGGCAGAGGGGGAGGAAGGAAGCCGAGGCCTCCTCTTCCTACTCAAGACACGCCGGCAGATTTTGATGGGTCCACCATCGCGACAGTGGCAGAGCCAGTCAAGGAGGTGGCCGATCCTGCTCTGGCTGATCCGAGCCTTGCGATTGCCAAGGGAGATGGAGGTGATAGACCATCAAAGTGGGCACGTAAGAAAGAGAAGATGATGTGTTATTGCTGCAGTGAGATAGTGCACTTTGTTTCTGAATGTAAGGCCGAGCTTTGTGAGTATTGCTTGAAGCCTACGCACGGTTCAGCTAAGTGTCCTCTTACGCTTGGGCCTATGCCGGTTGTCACCATATATGGTGTTTCTAGTCAAGAATTAATGTTCTTTGAGTCGCCGACTGCTACGGCAACACTTCATACACCCGATGCTGGCTTCACGGGCACAGTTACAGTGACTCGGGGGATTTTGACCGTTGAGCAAGTGGTGCAGCAGCTCAAGGAGCTCGTGTCCTCAACTTTCAGATGGGAACCGGTTTTGATCTCAGATAACGTTTTTAAGGTCGTTTCCCTACTAAGGAGGACTTAGCTCGCTTGCTTAAGTTTAGAATGTGCAGAGTTGCTAGCACTAGTTGTGTGCTTGAGTTTGATGCCTGGAAGTGCGAGGAGCCTAAAGGTGTGCCTCTCCCTCAGATTTGGGTGCACTTTGCAGGAGCTCCCTCCAGGGCAATTAATGATTTTCGGGTTACGTGGAGTTTGGGGTCGCTTATTGGCAAATTAGAGGAAGTGGACATGGTGTTCACTAGAGCCAAAGGTGTTGCGAGGGTGTTGGTTAGTGTTCTCGATATCGAGCTCATTCCAGATGAGGTCATTTGGACTTATGCGGGGATGCGATACACTCTCCAGCTAGAGATTGAGAACCCTACACCGTTTGATGTACCAGACACGAATAAGGATACCCACATGACTGATGGGGATGATGCGGATGGTTCCTGCGGATGTTTCAAAGGACTCAGAGCCTAATCTTTCTTCTGAGCAGACTAGGAAATCACAGCTCCATCAGTCTATGCCTAGCTTAGGTACTGGTGGTAAGCACTCATGAGTTGCGGTTTGGTTCTTTCGAACCCGCTTCTGCGCCGGCCAAAGTTGGTGGAGCAAGTGGGTCGACGCGCAAGGAGGGCTAGACGCGGCATAGACTGCCAAGGTTTCTGGGGAAGAACCCTCGGAGCAACAAGGATCTAACTATTGCGCAGTCTAACAGTTCGTTGCAACCAGTGTCTGTGGGGGAGTATTTGGCGCGAGCCAAGGCAACTAGCAGTCGGCCATGCGTTGGAGGCCCCACTGCTTCCGGCCTGAACCAGTGCACGCTGTCGTCGGACTCGAGGGCGGGGTTGTGGCTTTGGCGCACGTCTCGGCAACTACTGGTACCGGTAACCAGGCCACGTCTATAGCTACGATGGGCGAGGCTGTGCTGGCTGACGGAGCACCAGTTGGAGATGTTGTCTCCTTGTCGGCGGGAGGCGAGTTTACACCAGCGGGAGCACAGCCAGCACGGGCCGACGTTGACTTGCTGCCGGCTGGCAGTGGGTTGTGCACAGGGGGAGGCTTTACGTCCGAGCTGGACGCATCCATGTGCACTGTCGCACCGAAAGGAACAACACAAGTTGCTGGCTGGCCGATTGAGGATGATTCCGTCTCCTTGGCTAAATCAGATTTTCTGTCCAAGGCGGATATGGGGTATGCTCACGTGACTGCTTCTCGACATGATTTTGCAACGATCTCTGTTGACGAAGTCATAGCATTTGGAGGGGTTCCGAATCCGATGGCTCCGGATAGACGGGCTAGTCAGCGGGTACAGTCTCAACCAGATGCGGATGACTTGCAGATGGGTCGGGCTATGCGGGCTGCAAAAATGAAGGAGGTTCAGAATTCAACAGGTATGTCTATCACACAGAGCATTCCATTCTTCATTTTTCACCGCAAGAAATCTTAGATAATACTGCTTCCGTGGGTGTCACCTTGGGTAACACTAGCAAAGAAGTTTTGAAATCTATTAACGACTTGCTGGACTTAGAGGTTGATAGGGCTTTAGATATTATCCGAAACTTAGCTGCAGTACAACCAATGAATGATGCGGAGATATCTAATATGGGGGTCTGAATTTGCTTTGTGAAAATTTAGTCCCACCTGAGGATCTAGAAGAGCCTCAGGAAGTAATGTATGATAATCATCAACCTAATGATCAACTTCATGATAATGGCAAAGATATCCCTGGTTATATGGACCAGGAGTATGCTTCTGAAAAGCCAAAACGAACTTCGAAACGGCGGGTATATCCGGTTTCTGCAGTACGTAGGAGTGCTAGATTTAAGACGACTAAAAAAATTTATGATGAAATATGAAAGGAATGTTTTGGAATAGCAGAGGTCTGAGAGACTTGGCTCAAATTCGGTTCCTTGTAGAAACAACGTTAGAGCATAGTCTTGACTTCATCGCGTTGATGGAGACGGGGTGGGATAACTTCACATCACAATTTCTAAACTCCTTATCAGGAGGAGTTGACTTTGACTCGCATTGTCTCCCTCCAAGAGGAAGGTCCGGGTGGATCTTACTTGGAGTTCGTTGCGACACCCTTCAAGTTCGAGAAGTGGTGCTCGGGGAGTTCTCAGTCAAATTTCGGATTAGATCTAAGGGAGATGGGTTTCAATGGGCTCTTGTTGCGGTTTATGGTGCCGCCCAAACGGAGAAAAAGCTAGCCTTTCTTGCTGATCTGGTTTGAATTTGCGATGAAACTCTACCACTCGTGGTAGGTGGTGATTTCAATATCATCAGGAGAGCTGATGAGAAAAGCAACGATAAATTTGATGGCAGATGGCCCTTTATGTTCAACACAATTATAGAGAGCTTAAACCTACGGGAGATTGACCTCTCAGGTAGGAAATATACATGGGCCAACTCTCTACATAATCAGACTTTTGAAAAATTGGACAGGGTACTTACTAGTGTAGACTAGGAATAGAAGTTCTCGCTAGTCCGGTTTGTGCACTTCAGAGGGCACTTCAGATTCTGGCAATGCCACTCACAAAGGGAAAAAAGATGCTTTCTCTTTTGAATCAAGTTGGTTCACACGCGAGGGGTTTATGGACATGATTGCTAGGGAATGGAACAAGGATGTGGGTGGGAAGTCTAGCGTAGACATCTGGCAAAATAAGTTCCGACACCTTAGACAATTCTTGAGAGGTTGGGCTAAGAATGTCTCTGGGATATATAAGGATGAGCAAGACCGACCGCTCCAATTTATAGATGCTCTAGATCGTAAGGCAGAGACCTGCTTGTTGGATGAAAATGAAAGGGCGTCAAAGAACGAGGCTGAACAACGAGTTTGAGCCCTCCTTCGAGAGGAGGAAATGAAATGGGCTCTTAGAGCCAAAGTTAGGGCAATTGTCCAAGGGGACAACAACACAAATTTTTTTCACTTGATTGCAAATGGCAAGCATAGGAAAAAGAGAATTTTACAACTAGAGCAAGATGAGGGTACAATAGTAGGTCATGAGAATCTAAAATTGTATATCTCAAATTACTATAAATGGTTGTTTGGTGCTCTGGATCGTAGTTTTGTGTCTATGGACGAGCACTAGGTTGCGGATATTACTCAAGTCGGACAAGCCGACAATGATAGTTTATCCGCCCCATTCCTAGAGAAAAAGGTGCTAAACGCAATTGAGGGTATGAAAAACGGTAAAGCTCCCGAGCCGGATGGGTTCCCAGCTGAGTTTTATAAGAAATGTTGGCATATTATTAAGGAAGATCTTATGTCTATGTTTCATGATTTGTTTTCCGGACACCTACAACTCTTTCATCTAAATTTTGGTACGATTACGTTGCTACCAAAGAAAGAGGGTGCTTCGCGAATTGAACAATTTCGTTCCATTTGTCTGCTGAACGTTAGCTTCAAAATTTTCACAAAGGTGGGAACTGATAGGCTAACTAAGATGGCACATTCCGTGGTGCAATCTTCGCAGACGGCCTTCATGCCTGGTCGGAATATTCTTGAAGGGGTTGTCGTACTGCATGAGACCCTACATGAATTGCACTCCAAGAAACTCCATGGAGTCTTATTTAATGTATATTTTGAAAAGGCTTACGACAAAGTGAAATGGTCTTTCCTGCAACAAACTTTACGTATGAAGGGGTTTGGCGAGATATGGCGTAAACATATCGATTGTTTTATAAAACAGGGAAGTGTCGGTATTAAAGTAAATGATGATGTGGGTCATTTCTTTCAGACACTTAAGGGACTTAGACAAGGGGACCCTAAGTCACTTATTTTATTTAACATCGTTGCGGATATGTTGGCGCTAATGATCAGGAGAGCTAATGAGAAAGACTTGGTAGGGGGACTAGTACCACATCTAGTTGATGGGGGTGTCTCTATCCTACAATATGCGGATGACACGATCCTTTTCATGGAACACAATCTCGAAAAAGCCAGAAACATGAAACTCATATTATGCTTATTTAAACAGCTATCTGGGCTGAAGATTAATTTTCATAAAAGTGAACTCTTCTGTTTTGGGAATGCAAAAGCAGAACAACACACTTATAATCAACTATTTGGTTGTGAGGGTGGTCAGCAACCTTTTACTTACTTAGGGATCCCTATCCACCTCCGAAACTTGACCATTAAAGAGTGGAAATGTATCGAGGATCGTTTTGAAAAAAAACTGAGCTGCTGGAAGGGCAAGCTACTATCCTATGGAGGACGTCTGGTTCTTGTTAATTCGGTTTTGACAAGCATGCCAATGTTTCTTCTATCATTTTTTGAAGTGCTAGTTGGGGTGCGGAAAAAGTTGGATTTTTATCGATCTCGATTTTTCTGGCAGAGCGATGAGGTCAAGACCAAATATAGGCTCGCGAGATGGGATATTATTTGTAGACCAAAGGATCAGGGAGGTGTGGGGATTGAAAATTTAAAGGTTAAGAACAGATGTCTGCTTAGCAAGTGGCTATTCAGACTATCTGTGGAATCACAAGGTATGTGGATGCAAATTCTGAAGAACAAGTATCTACAGCAAAAGACCTTAGCTCAGGTCACCGTGAGACCGGGTGATTCACCTTTTTGGAAGGGTCTCATGAGGACAAAGACTGCTTTCTTTAACAGGGCTAGATTTATCATAGGTAATGGTGAATCAACTAGATTCTGGGAGGATACTTTGATAAGAGACGAGCCCTTGGCACTCCAGTATCCGCAGGTTTACAATATTGCCCAACGCAGATAGACGTCCGTTGCGGCAGTGTTACGTGAGACTCCTCTAAACATTCAGTTTCGTAGAGCTTTGATTGGTAATAGATGGGTTAGATGGTTACATTTAGTCAGAAGGTTGATGGATATTAGCCTCTCTGACTGCCCTGATAGTATTCGTTGGCGGTTGACCACCAATGGTACATTCTCACTTAAATCAATGTATGAGAATGTTATTGATTCTTCACCTATTCCAAAATCCATGCATATATGGAAGGTTAAAGTTCCTCTTAAGATAAAAATCTTCATGTGGTTTGTTCACAAAGGAGTTGTTTTAACTAAGGATAACTTGGCCAAGCGTAATTGAAAAGGAAATCGAAGATGCAGCTTTTGTCAGACGTATGAAACTATTAAGCACCTCTTTCTAGATTGCCCTATGGCTAAATTATTATGACGCTCGATTCATATTACTTTTAACATTGCTCCGCCTACTAGCATTAACATGTTATTTGGGAGGTGGCTGGAGGGGGTTAATGTTATTTACGCTAAACTTATTCGAGTTGGAACCTGTGCTCTTCTGTGGGCTACGTGGAACTGCAGAAACGATCTAGTTTTTAACAGACAACATTATATTCATTTTTTGCACGTCATCTTCAGGGCTACCGCTTTGATCCGCACGTGGTCCTTACTCACTCCTGTGGAAACCAGGGAGCCTTTGGTTACTGAGTGTGCCCGATGAGAGATGGTAGCTCAGGGTATCTTCAACCGATATGGATGGCGGCATGCTGATAGGATAGGTGGATAGTCATCTAGGCCTATTGATATCATCGGTGCTGGCGTTATGGTCGCCTTGTAACTCCTTTTTTCAGTTTTTTGGACTTCTTTGTACTTCTTTCAGACTGGTTTCATATTTAATAAATGATTGTATGCATCACTCGATGCAGAGGCCAGGGCGATGCCTCTTTTTTTTAAAAGATCTTGATACTCGTCGTTTAATAAATATGGTTGTGTGCATGCAATGATACAGAGGCCAGGGTTATCCTTCTCTTTTAAAGAAAAAGAGATATACGTAAGCCAAAAGTTTACACAATATAGGACTTCCTAAACATTTTTCTTCTTTAAGGCAGCTAATCATATCAAATTTGGACTAGTTACAGTTACAGGTCCACTGGGTATCATCATAAACCACCATCACGGGACCGTGGCTGCCATTAGAAGAGAGCATGCTCAAATAGGCTGTCATGAGTTACTGATCACCAGGTTTGTCATCTGCGTCTGGCTCCGTGTTGTCTTCTTGGGTAGGGAAGCTAACTTTTAGCATATACGACTCCGCAAACCCTAACATTTCTCTAGTTTCCTTCTTTAACTGCAAGATTTCAAAACATAATTACCACAACCTTGAAAGTTAAATTGATTAATTACGACACGCAGAAACTAAAGACAAAGAATATTCAGGTATTTGTATTTGCATCTCGACATGAGAGACTTGTGCATCGGAACCCACGGTGCTACAAGTAGAAAGGAAGCAAAAACTACATAACCTGTCAATTGGTGTACGCTTTAGGTCTGCTGCATCGGTTGTGGGTTCCGATACGTTATGTGGATGGATCGATGACGGCATCGGTTTTAGATATGAGGAGTGAGAGCACTACACATTATCGAGTTTTGTAGGTGAGTGATGGCTTCGGATGGTTTGATGTATGTTCTTGTTAAACCTATGTTAAATAATTAATAAAGAAGGCCGTATGCATCTATTGATGCAGAGATCGCAGATTTGAACCTCCTTTTAAAAAAAAACATAACCTGCCAGTTAATGTAAAAAAAAAAACAGAAACATCCGTATTTCTAATGTCCAAATCAATCAGATCTTATCTAGATTGCGGCATATCTGGAACCGGGACTTAGTGCCTTGATTATTTTGATAGCTTAAATGTGCGAAATACTGAAATTGATTGCACGTAATTTCACTATTGATCATAAAATTTTACTGGCATTAAATTCACATCAACAGATCATCATCAAACAGAGATCAACTCGTACCTCGTCCACAGCACCGCTCTTTATCTTAGACTGCATTATGCACCATTTCTTGAAATGTGCACCTGAAAGGACAGAGTGCCCACCGCATCCATCAAATTACAAATTTCCATATGCGGTTTGCATTGAGAACAGACATCATCATAAGATAAAAGGATATAAGAGAACACAAGCCACACGTGGAGATCAGAAGAAAACACCAACCAGCACTAATGTCAACACTGCACGAACTAGAATCGATGGTTTTCACAGACCATCTACAGTGTATCTGAAAAGTGGAACATCAATTAATTATATTGTCAAATCATAGTTGAACAATTGTATTTCTAACAGTGTAATCTAAAAATAGGTTTTCATAACACTATAAAATAAAATAATTTTGGAATCAGAATGGCAAGAAAGACTGAAAACATTACAATGAAGTAGCTTGCTCGAATTTGGGACAGCATTAGCTTGCTGAGTTGATTGCAATAAAATGGATATGTAAATGTATCTTTCACAGAAACTAACTCAGCTAGAAGTACCTCAAAATAGGAACCAAAGGGAACATCATGTACTTGTTGTACAGTCTCGAATACCTAAAAGATAAAAAATTAGCAATCAGATTTATTTATGATCTGTAGTAGTAATATACTCCCTCCGTTTCAAAATATAAGACCTTTTAGAGATTACGTTAGGAGACTACATACGGAGCAAAATGAGTGAATCTATATTTTAAAATATACCTATGTACATCCGTATATAGTTCATAGTGCAATATCTAAAAGGTCTTATATTTAGGAACGGAGGAAGTATAACATAATGTAATACTATGACGCAAGAAATGTTAGCCGTCATAATGGGATGTTCAGTTTTGTATTAAAAACATACCAGATCGGTTTTGTTAGCTGAAAGAACCGTATGCTGCCACTCTGTAATTGCTGAATATGGAGGGCACATCGGACTGTGGCACATGGATTTACAGTTAAGTTCTCTCACCTGACCATCATACTCGTCTGCAAGGTGCCACTGGCCCAGCTGCATACACAAATATTTCTAGTCAGCGATAATTCATGACTCAGAGTGCTGGCACTGTGCTGGATACTTGCTTTGATATCTTTATCCTGACGAGCTGTTCGATATTCTGTTGTGTAAGTTGAGTCATCACTTATAAGATTATTGAAAAACTGGTCTGCAGTACACGGAAATGTTCCCTGAGATGAGATGAGTTGAAGATCAGTTGTATTATCAATTGCAAAATCATGGAAGATACAGTTAGTTATCATTACATCAAATACAGAGACTAGAACTTCTTCTTTGACAAAAGGTTGTAATAGACCTATTAAATCAGCACAATCTTCTGGAACATCTATCTCCATGCTATTTTTTCTTGAGCCACTGAGTGCACGTAATGCAGATCGAGCACGTTCCTATAATCCAAAGTCCAAATATATTAAAAACAGTTATTGATTTTGATTCACAATCATGTAAATCAATGCCAATCATAAACAGCAAAACATGCGAAAGCTTGCTTCAAAACTAGTGCACTGACAGTAAGACTGAATATATGCAACAGCGACGTGCATCGTATATTAAAATTCTTAACTAAATATATGTACAGAAAATGCTGCTCGAGATGTCACTACCTGTTTCTCAGCCTCTATCATGGTATGGAAGTTCTTCACAGCTTGTTCCAGTGCTCTAATTGTGTGGTTTCTGTTCCAAAACGATGCAAATATATATCTAACTCTTCCTGCAAAAATAATATAAAAAGGTGACATAAAGCAATTGATGAAACCTCCCATCTTATCTAGATTACCCTTATCAGGCCGGGGGCTAAGTTCCTCCTTTTCCAAAAAGAAAAGATTACCCTTATCAGCCCTTTTACTCTGTTTTCTAGCATGAATGCATGATCACTAGCTTCCTCCGCACTTCTTAAGCTTGCAACCAATTTCACATCAAATAAACCTGCATCTCAAGTCATGGTGGAATGCAATCTACACTCACGAAACGGAAATCTACACCAAGTCATTGACTAACAGTGGCGGAGCTAGCTCCCGGTGACCCAGGGCAGCTGCACGGGCTGCTCCGTCCATTCTTCACTAATTAGTGCAAAACAACCATGATTAGCATTGCTAATTCCTTGGGCAAATGCTCTACCACGTCACCGTGTAAAGAATTTGCCCGGGCTCCTTGAGCTGGCTGACTCCGTCACTGTCGACTAATAAGTAGTAATACCAAACATGTTGATGTTGCTTAGAAATAGAATCATAGAAGATTGAATGGGAGCAAAAAAAACACAGTCAAACCGAAAAATAGAGAAGACCACATTATGCATGTACCCAGAGGCGGATCCAGGCCCAAGGCAGCGAGGGCCTTGGCCTGGGGCGTGGTCACGATTTTCTTCGTGCACCACTGTAGCACACTGCATAACACTGTAGCCATAGAGCCTGCCTGGCACGTAGTCTAATTGTAGCTCCGCTACTGCATGCGCCTAGTTTAGCTGGATGGCCAAAAATGGAATTAAAAAGCGTCATGATTTATAGTGTCAAACAATAAAGCGAGATTTGACAACTACAATAATCACAAAGCCTTCCAGTCCCAAATAAGTTGGGATAGACTAGAGTTGAAATCATAAGATCTCGAAACCAAGTCATTGTTCTGGCACATGGATGGCTAACTTTCATGGACCCAAGTCATGGTTCTAGCACATGGATGGCTAACTTCCATGGACCCCTGTCCATGGCTAGTTCTTTGGTGATATTTCTAGTCCTTCAGATCTCTCTTAACGGACTCGTCTCATGTCAAGTTTGATCTACCCCAATCTCTCTTGACATTATCAGCACACTTTATCTATCCGCTATGCAGAGACCTACGTTGTATACGCCCTAACCATCTTAGATAATCTTGGACAAGCTTATTTTCAATAGTTGCTACCCCAATTTTCTCACATATATCATCATTCAGGATCTAATCCTTTCTTGTGTGGCCAGATGTCCATCTCAACATGCGCATCTCTGCTTCACCTGACAGTTGGACATGTCGCCTCTTAGTTGGCCAACATCATGCGCCATACAACATCGCATGTAAGATCGCCGTCCTATAGAACCCGCCTTTTAGCTTTTATGGTACTCTCTTGTCATAGAGGACGCCAAAAACTTGGCGCCACTTCATCTATCCAGCTTTGATTTCATGACTGATGACTCATATCTCCATTTATATCACCATCCTTTTGCAGCATTGACCCGAAATATCGGAAGGTGTCCTTCTGAGGTACTTCCTGCCCATCAAGGCTAACCTCCTCCTCCTCATGCCTAGTACTGAAACCACACCTCATGTACTCACTTTTAGTTCTACTAAGCCTAAAACCTTTCGATTCCAGAGTCTGCCTCCACAACTCTAACTTTCTATTAACCCTCATCGAGCTACCGACAACTAGCATCACATCATCCACATCCGTGATCTTCGCCATCTTATAGATGTCCGTTTCACCATCCTTTGAGTTTAAACGTTGGTAGAGGTCCTCCTATGCCCAACCCCTGGGTTCACTCACAACTTCTTTTGTGGTCTTCTTTGTCACCTTGTAATTCTCTATGTTGGTTGCACTTCTATCGAGATGCAGACGTTTGAAACAGTCATTCTTTTTCTTAATAGCCTTATGTACATACTCATTCCACCATCAAGTATCTTTAGCTTTGCCTCTACTTCCCATGGTCATGCCAAACTCCTTTGAAGCCACCTTCCGAATGCAGATCACCATCTTCATCCACATATTGTTTGCATCGCCTCCTCCTCCCAAGAGCCCTCCTTAATAACCCTCTCCTTGAAAGCCCGAGCTACCTCTCCCTTGAGCTTCCACCACTTCGTTCTAGCGACTTTGGCGTGCTTATCCTGCTCGACACGAAACCAAAAGCGAAAGTCAACCACCACAAGCTTATGTTGAGGGACAACACTTTCGCCGAGTATCACCTTACAATGTCGGCGAACAAGCCTGCTTCTCTCCAAGAGGACAAAATCAATCTAGTTGGAGTGTTGACCACTACTAAAAGTAACTAGATGGGATTCTCTCAAGAGGGTGTTAGGTACGATCATGTTGTAGGCTAAAGCCAAGCTTAAGGCATCCTCTCCTTCTTGATTCATGATGGCACAGGCAAACCCCCACGCATCCCTTCAAATCCTGTGTTAGATGCACCTGTGTGGCCACTAAGGTCTCCTCCTATGAAGAGCTTCTCACCAATAGGTACACTCCTAACCAAGTCTCCCAAGCCTTCCGAAAACTCCCTTTTGGTGCACTCATTGTGGCCTACTTGCAGGGCATAAACGCTCATAACATTGAGAATTAAGTCATCAACGATCAACTTGACTTCCCCCTTGCCCCTTGATGTCTACCACTCCATACATGAGGCCCTTGTTGAGGATGCCTATTCCATTTACGTTTGTAGTTGTCCTCATGTACCACAACTTGAAGCCAATGTCTACCACCTCCTTCGCCTTCCGTCCCTTCCATTTGGTCTCTTAGACGCATAGGATATCAACACGTCTCCTCACCGCTATATCAACTAACTCGCGTAACTTATTCATCAGGGACCCTACGTCCCAGCTACCTAAGCGGATCCTAATTGGCTTGGCTAGCTTCCTTACCCTTCGCACTTGTCGAGATAAATGCAAAGACCCTTGCTCATTTTTCACAACACCCGGGCGTCGAGGTAGAGCACCACTAAGGATGCGGTGACCCGATTGTTGCTCACTTATCATCGTATCCATATCAAGATACGTCACGCCATCGTGGGGTGACCGTCCGACCCTTGCCCATTTAACAGCACACCGAGTTTCGATATAGCACGTCGCTATAAGGTTTACGCCCCAATGAGGCTCTTGTTGGTTTCATCTCCATAAGAGTGGCTGAGTTGTCGCCAAGCCTATCACAACCCATCCGGGCTTGGGACCGGCTATGCTAAGACTTGACAAATAAGTATTATACAATCAGTGAAAGAGATTTAAGTTTGCAGTATCCATGTCTAGTGCTAGAGGAAGAATCAAGAAAGATGCAAAAGGTTGTTATGCCTATGCAAAATTGCGAGTTTTAAATCCTACCATCAGGGCATCCTAAGGAAGGAACTCCATGTCCTCCAGCTCCCGTTCGAAGAAATATCGTAATTGCAGGATTAATAACTGCAAGTTGGCTTTTTGTTATCTACATGTAAAAAAAGGACAGAAGTGATCAGTAACACTTTTAGCAAGGAAATGATGTAGGCATTAAGAAAAGGAGTAAGGCAAGGCTCACCTCATCAATATCTCTCAAAGGGAGCTCAACCTTCATATATAAGAAAAACATGTTTTCAGTCTCACGATGTATCAAAACCAATGTAAGAAATTGGATATATTTCTAAGACAAGCTTTCTAGCTTTAACAATGTAGCAATTTCCGCAGCTCATAGGATAGTAAAGTTATCCAACCCAAACTACATGGCATCGGGAATATATAGAAAAAAATACTTGTTGACCAGGATTGGTAGCTTCAGTGATTCACATTTAGGAGCAGCTGATGCATGTCAGCCAATAGGGAGATTAGCATTTAAAAACCAGAGAACAAAAGGATTTGATCGTCTAACTTAAATAGATCTAATGACAAAGTCAGTATTTCTTCACTAGCTCTGGTATCCTAGTGCTTCCTCATTTACGATGTTATCCAGCAAATAGTCAACATAACAGATATTTATTTATTTGTTTTTAAAAAACTAGATTCTAGTAGACGGTACTCAGAAAAGCTGCATCTAAGTACAGATCTCAGTAAAATTTATTAAAATGTGTTAATATCATGTGATCATCAAAGTGTCTCTTTGAAGTTTAGACGCACAATGAAATCAACAGAACACTAAAAATGAATATTTTCTAACAAGAACGAAAAGAATTAAGTGAACATAAGGGACCAAGTAAATCCACCAATCAAAATGTGCAATAGAAAAATATTGTATGTGAGCTAACCTTAATCTGCTTAGAGAAGATGTTCGAATAGAAGCAAATGTGCCATAAAGACACATACATGCGGCCGTGATACAGAAATGACCTCTCAAGTGCACATGAATAACTGTGTTCAACAACCTGGATGATAAACAAAGCAATGAAATAGTAACTCTTGCAAGTTGGAGACATTGGTAATAGACCTATGCATGAATCTATTTAATTAGTAGTAGTAGCAGTAGGTACTTGCCTCATCTGGAGGTAGCCCAAAAATTGTCTGTAAATGACCTGGCTTTTGGTGAACGACAATAGGGCCTTCTTTGTCTAAGGACATCCTTTTACGAGCATCAGCCTCGGCAGAGTTGTTTAGAGCCCTAAAACACACACAAAAAATGATATGTCAGAAAATTATTGACAAAGACATGTGTTAGGTTTTCATATGTTGTCCAAAAGGACAAGGTAAGAATAAGATAGTGAAGCAAATGACATTTTGACAGTAACTAAAAAGTGAAGCAAGTGACTGCAACATGCGAAAGCTGTTCAAAAATGCAAAAGAATTCACATCTAACATGATTACAAAAATCAGAGCAAATTAATAATAATTTACCTGGAGGAACTCTCATTAACCCTGATTGCCTTGATATGGAGACAAACCTAACAATACATAAAATTGATAAGATAACTGAAAAAGAAATCATTCTGAGAAACCAAATTGTTTAGTAGAAAGAAATTACCCGCCCTGATGAGCTGTCAAGTGTATACCAAACTGGTCCACTCTGCTTCTCAGACTCAACTGGAACTGTAACAGAACCAAGTGTTGTGCTTTTCCATACTAGGTCCCAGTCATATAGTTCCACCTTTATCTACAATAGTGCACAGAATAAATACACGAGTGTATCTTTGATGAAGTACCACCCGTAATACTGATGAAAAAGACTTCTTATGATTGGTATGACTGTTCTTAAGGAGGGTCATGTTGACTTGTAACAGCCTACCAGCTATGAACTGACACTACATTCTCTAGGAGAAAAAAATCAAAATTAGCTACGGAGTAGAAGAGAAAGTGCTGATAATAACCTTTGCAGGAAGACAGTCAACAACAAAATTGAATTCCTCTCCCCACATTGGGTTTCTTGAGCCAGGAACCATGGAGCTGTAAGGTGTAAAGACAGTAAGAGATAGTAGAACAAAGGGGAAAAGTAGACCACTAGTACTAAACTGGCTGCTTTCCTCCCTAATTCTATCAAGCAGAATAATTACTAGTATCAGTTAATGTGCTGCCTGAAAAAATGGTTCTACAGAGTAATGCTCAGCTTGAAGCCTTGAACTCCATGTGTTTCTAGTGGCAAATCTTTTAATGGGTAGCACTATACAACTGTGTGATGCTCATATTCTTTGATTGCAATTTTGTTGCTGTTTGTAGCTTACCAAGCTGACCGCTTGGTTGTGATGCACATGTTCAGATAGAAATGCAGAGCATGAAAGAATGTCGAGCCGCACGGCACCTGAAACGCTTATCTTGGCCGCAGGTGATGAGTGCGTACGGGTCGGAGGTGCCGTTCAAGTTGGCCGCGATCAAATCCTTGGCGGCCAGCAGCTTCAGCTGGACAGGACAGAAAGACACGCGCACAACCACCCAAGTCAGCAAGTCGCTCACACGAACCAGAGAGGAGAGCCGTGAGAGCGGCCGATGAACAACAGCAGTGAGCGGCGCTCACCTTGACAGCATACGCCGGCGGCGCTCCCTCGTGACACTGAGCGGCGATCCCGGCGCGCAGAGCGGAGCAGAGCAGACGAAGGCCAAAACAAAAACGGTCGCGACGTTAGAACAGGCGGCCGCTCGTCGCCGCGCCCAAATTTGCACACTGGCGGACCGGCAGCAGCAGCCGTTGCTTTGCTTACCTTGTCGGCGGTCTGGGGGCCGTCGGCGGCAGCCGCGGGCGCGCGGCGGCGCGGGCGGAGGAGCGCGTAGAGCGCGGCGAGGACGAGGACCGTCGCGGCGGCGAAGGTGACCTCGATCTCCCAGCGTGCCGGGGTACGGAGCCATGTGGGGGTTGGGTTCTCTTTCTCGGGGGTGGGGTGGGGCAAGCACGCGATGGCCATGAGAGTTGAGAGGGACGGGAAGGAAAGGGGAGGATGGTGGTTATGACTGGGAGGAGAGTGGGAGTGGAGGCGACGGCCGACGGCCGACGGGGGCGGTGGAGGCGGAAGCTGTCGGAGTCGCGTGGCCCGCCAGTCGGCTGCTGCTGCTGCTGCTGCTCGGCGACGCGAATCTTGACTCGTCGGGGACGACGGTCGGCCCCACGGTCCCGCTCCGGCGCGGCGCGGGGTCCTTGGTTTTTGTTTTCTTGCGTCGACGTGAAAGAGGGGGCCACACGTCCATGTCTCGCCGGTTTGCGTGCTCGGTGGCGACGTATGCGGGTTTTTTCACTGTTTTGACCTCCTTGAATTAAGTTAATCACGCCTCAAACTCGTTTCGAAAGAATTTTACGTTTTGACCCTTTTAAAACGTCGTAGATCGTTGCAAAAAATGTACACAAATACAAAATCATTGCAAAAATTAATTGGAGGGATTGGAGGAGCTTACCATCCTCTTTGATTTGCCCCAAAGAACCAACTAAAAGGTTGAGGGAGGAGGGAGATCGAAGGGGGGAGAGCTTTTTAGTGCAAGAAGAACAAGAGGAGAGGAGAAATGGTGGTTGTGGGCGAGGGGGTCGGGGTGGCAGAATATAAAGTCAAGAAACGCCATAGCAACTGACGTTTCACCTCAGGCCTGCAACGCCACATTAGACAGGCGTTTCAAGGAAGGTCTGCAACGTCAAAATAGAGTGGTGTTTCCTAAGAGGGCTGCAACGCCACGGTCTATGGCGTTTTAAAGAAAGGGTCAAAACGTGAAATTCTTTCGAAACGAGTTCGTTGCGTGATTAAATTACACCCCTCGGATCAAAATAGTGAAAAAAAACTACGTACGCGGCATTTTAATCGCACCAATATTGTAGGAGGAAATAGCGATGAGGTTGGTGAAAATTTATGGGAATGTCATGCTTAAGATTCGGATGTTTGGGATTTATCGGGATCCCAAATAAAAGATGACCCTCACATATTATTAATGAGACAAGTGTTGGACAAGTCAAGGGTCTTCATTTTCATTTTATCGATCCAAAGGCATCTTTAACGCAGAACATCAAAACGTCAAACATCTCAATCCATGTGTGGGGACGCATTTCAACATCTAACATGGTATTACATCGGTCCACGGACTAGTCTCGTTGTACGAAATCTCGTAAACCGGACGCGACGGGAGCTTTGCAGGCGTCTAGACCAACACTGTGGCGGACGTCCGAACCTACCCAAATAACATCTTCAACACTCGTGTCTTCTCCCACCTTCACTCTTCGCGTCGCATTCATGCCGGCCCATAGCAGACATAACATGTCCTCGGAGTCCGCATTGGACCGGTGCGTCGGCTAAGGGTGTTGCTTGTGTTGCGTCCCGGACTCCATGTGTGCTCAATGCCAAAGAGACGCGACAGGACGATTATCTACTGCATTCACATTGGTTGCCCGTCTGTTCGCCTGCCTACGAGCATTAAACAGATGCAGCGGCCGAAAAACCCACTCCGATGCATGCAATGAAATAGTCCGCCACTTGGTGTGGCCAGTGCCCACTACTTATACGTGGACACACCTGGCACGATCCACACGTCACAACCTCTACTCCTCATTCTCCTCCGCGCACCACCTCCATCATGACCGGGAGCTCTAAAGCAAAGTGGGAGTGGAGCAAAAGGACGAGTGCTCGGCTAACAGTCCCGTCGTGCACAACGGATAGAGACCGGCATGCCGGTGAGCTCACCGGAGGTGGGCAATTATGACCCGACAATGAAGGAGAACTTTGACGACGAGCTGACGCCCTTGCTCGCGCTGGTCCATGTCGGCTTCATCATGAAGCAAGCACATGCACACTTTATCACTAGGTCGCGCCGGTCAACTCGTGCACGATTGATACTTGAAACTGCATTGGGATTTTTACCGAAGAGGAGGGGATGATGTAATATAATAGTGGTAAGTATTCCCCTCGGTGAGAACCAAGGTCATCCAACCAATAGGAGGACCATGCGATTTCCCGCCTTCAGTGTCTACACATAACAGAGCACTAATACGTCTCCAACGTATCTACTTTTCCAAACTCTTTTGCCCTTGTTTTGGACTATAATTTGCATGATTTGAATGGAACTAACCTGGACTGACGTTGTTTTCAGCAGAATCGCCTTGGTGTTATTTTTGTGCAGAAATCAAAGTTCTCCAAACGTCCTGAAAATTTACGGGGAGCAGTTTTGGAAAATATCAAAAATACCTGCGCCAAGTTCCACCTCAGGGGGTGGGCCAGTGGGCCACAAGCCCCTGCTCCGCCACCACCCCCTGGTGGCGGTGGGCAGGCTTGTGGGGCCCACAGGCACCTGCCGCCCCCAACTCTAGCTCTATAAGTTGTCTTTCGTCCCAGAAAAAATAAAAAAGAGAAGTTTTCGTCGCGTTTTCGATACGGAGGCGCCGCCACCTCCTATTCTTCATCTGGAGGGCAGATCTGGAGTCCGTCTAGGGCTCCGGAGAGGGGAGATCGTCGCCATCATCGTCATCATCCTTCTTCCCTCTCCAATTCCATGAAGATCTTCGTCGTTCGTGAGTAATCTATTCATAGGCTCGCTGGGCGGTGATGAGTAGGATGAGATCTATCGTGTAATTGAGTTAGTTTTGATGGGGATTGATCCCTAGTATCCACTATGTTCTGAGATTTGATGTTGCTACTACTTTGTCATGCTTAATGCTTGTCACTAGGGCCCGAGTGCCATGATTTCAGATCTGATATTATTATGTTGCCACCAATATATGTGTGTTTTAGATCTGATCTTGCAAGTTGTAGTTACCTACTATGTGTTATGATCCGGCAACCCCGGAGTGACAATAACCGGAACCACTCCCGATGATGATCATAGTTTGAGGAGTTCATGTGTTCACCAAGTGCTAATGCGTTGGTCCGGTTCTTTATTAAAAGGAGAACCTTAAAATCCCGTAGTTTCCTTTTGGACCCCGCTCCCACGGGAGGGATGGACAATAGATGTCATGCAAGTTGTTTTCCCTAAGCACGTATGACGACACACGGAATGCATGCCTACATCACATTGACGAACGGGGGCTAGCCACATATCTCTCCGTGTTATAGCTGTTGCATGATGAATATCATCCAAACAAATCACCGGCCCATTGCCTACGAGTTTGTCCTACTACTGTTGTTACTTGTCTTGCTCTGCTGCTGCTACTACTGCTACTACTGACGTTACTTATATTGCTCTGCTGCTACTTTTGCTACTACTGTCGCTTGCTAGTGTTGCTACTACTGTCACTACTGTTGTTCCTTGCCACTGCTATTGCTCGTTACACTACCGTTACTCGTTACTTTGATGTTACTACTGTGCTTGCAGATACTAATCTTTCAGGTGTGGTTGAATCTGACACATTCAGCTGCTAATACTTGAGAGTATTCTCTGACCTCCCGTCGTGCGAATCAACTAATTTGGGTCGAATACTCTACCCTCGAAAACTGCTGCGAACCCGCGCGCTGGTGGGCCATCAACAACATTCTTCCAGTTTCATTACCGGGGAGTGCTATCAGCATTCTTCTGGCGCCGTTACAGGAGAAGGGTCGTTGCCATAAGCATTCGTCTAGCAAACACTAGAGATTGCAGGATCAGCACTTTTCTGGCACTATTGCTGGGGAAGCACAACTGACGTAAGCATTTTTCTGGCGCCGTTGCCGGGGAGGTATTGCTATATTCTCTGAGTCACTTGGGATTTATATCTGCTAATCACTATGAAGAATCTGAAGGATCTGAAGACCAAAGTCTTGCCCTCAACTACGAGGGGAGGTAAGGAATTGCCATCTAGCTCTGCACTTGATTCACCTTCAGTTATGAGTAAGTTTGCGACTTCACCTCCTGCTAGAAATCTTGATTTGTCGCCTGTGCTTGATGATGCTTGTGATACTACTGCTAGAGATGTTATGCTTGATACTATGCCTGATGATGCTATGTTTGATACTACTCCTAGAGATGACATGCTTGATACTATGCCTGATGATGCTATGCTTGATATTATGCTTGATACTGCTAGAGATGCTATGCTTGATACTGCTTTGCCTGATGATGCTAGAGATGCTATTTTGCCTGATGATGCCATGCTTGATACTGCTAGAGATACTCTGTAACTACCAAGATGCGGTCCTTTCCGATCTAGGGATCGAGGCCCCGATTTGGAAAGAAGCGCATCTAGGCGTCTCGCAAACAGGTAACACAACACATACATAATAATAAAGATAGACAATCAGGGATTCACTTGCCTTCTCATAAATATATCAGAGTACATCACACATACAACCAAGGTAGTTCCGCTACGGACTACAAAACATAGAAAGGCTATGCTACCCTGTCTGCAGGCCCACGATCACGACCACGCCTCAATCTTCTGGATAGTTCACGTAAAGGCAGTCTGTCTCCTCGTCGTACTGCCACGTCAGCTGAGTGCCGTCGGGATCATCTGTCTCTGGGGTACCTGAACCTGTTGGGATTTTGGTGGAATCCGTGAGCCACGGGGACTCAGCAATCTAAGACCTTGGTGCCAGAACTAGTCAAGTTATTAGGTAGGGTAAGGTGAAGTGTTTAAGGTTGCAGCATCCTAAGCTTGATTTGGTGGCTAACTTACGTAAGCATTTATGAAGGTGGTCTATACTAGCGGTCGCGAATACTTGATCACTAAGTGATCCTGAACACCTACCTACGTCATTCATAACCCCACCGTGTTCCTGATCGAAGAGAGATCTTCGAGGGGACAGTCACGGTTACGCACACAGTTGGCAATTTTATTAGCTTTTGTTTAAGTTATCTAATACCAGATGTTAACAATATATTCCAAGTTTCCACATAACCGCGGGCACGGCTTTCCGAAAGATTAAACCCTGCAGGGGTGTTCCAACTAGTCCATCACAAACGTACACGGGCCGCAAAGTAATCCTCTATCACGAATCACGTGATCTCGTTAGATTTCTTAGAGGAAAACCTCAACTCTGGAGGAAGCCAAAGCTTCACTGGGATTCCTATACGCAAGATATATCGCTAAGGTAAGGCAAGGCTAGCAGGACCTCCCGACGTGTCGATGACCCTGATAAGAGCCGCGTATCTCAGTCTCAGGACACGCCGGATAAGCGAAGCGTACAGTGGCCAGAGAAATCTCCCGAGTAGCCCCGGGATGGCCCCGCACGGTGCTCTAGTTTGGACCAACACTCATGAGGAGCACTGGCCCGGGTTGTTGATTAAAGATCCTCGGGGTGATCATTCCCTATGCAGTTTATTAAGTGATTAGCAAATTAACAGCAATGTTGGGCCCTGCCGGACAAGTCTTATCACTAACCGATTTATCGAGGGGGTCCCCATAACAACCCCGAACGTGTTAGGAGCGATCATTATGGAATCAAACACCGGTAACCGGTAACTAAGGCGGCAATAACGGAACAAAGCACCCAGCAAAAAGGCTAGGCCTTCCGTCATTTACCAAGTATATAGGTCCATTAATTAAATAACAGCATTTAAGATAATGATATCAAGCTCATGTTATCACATGAGTCAAAGCACCTGCATCTAGCAACGCTAACATTAGTAGCTGAGCAAAGCCTACTTAGCCATTCAAGTTTGCTAGGAAGGAATCAGTGTTTGGGTTCATGGCATATCAAGAGGCAATTTAATTCAGTGGTAGGCAGCGAGCAATATGACATGGAAACGCAAACTAGCATAACAAGTCTAGAGATGGAATCAAGGTCATATCATCTTGCGTGTGATATCCTCAGCTTGGAATGGTTCTTGATCGTCCTGCACGTACTCTCCCAAACCCACGTACTCGTTCTCCGATCCCGGTGCTACCCAACATAAGAATAACATCCAATGAACAACATCACCTCAAGATGCAACAAGCACATGATGCATGAGATGAAAAATGAGCATGCATCACTATTTCTATCACTAGCACAAGCAAAAGAAGCTAATACAAGTTTCTGGACAGAACTGTACCTTAAGCTATTTTGACATGCATAAGAATGACATGATCAGATGCGTCTCGAGAAATCGATGCAAAACCATATAAAGAACATTACAATCGAGCTACGGACCAACGGGAATCAACGAAACAAGATATGAAGCCCTACGTGTCAAAATCTACACCACACACTCAAATGGCACAAATATGGTATTCCCAGGTCGCCAAGACATATAATAATCCAACATGAATGGATTGGAGCAAGGAAGAACACCACATCACCAACTAAGCACTCACAAACACCAAAATGACAAAACTACACAATCTGCCATAATCTGCATCTTAGCACTTTGTGAGCTACATGCAACATAGCTACAGCCCGCCAAATATGACAAATGATATATGTGGCTGTAGCCAACCAATAATACTACAAGCACAAGCAAGAATCACACCAAAAGGAATTAAGCACAGGAAGATACAAGGCTGCAAACTTTCCCAAAACCATCAGATCTCAGGGACTTAGTGAAAATTCCTGCACCTGACTTTCTGTCTTTGCTCTGAAGCTTTTGACAGCAGCCAAAACATAACCTACAGGACTCCAAATGGGATGACATTTAACAGGGAGCTTCACAAACATATCAGGTCCAAATTCCTAGCACTGAACTAAGGCTAGATCACAACACAATGACCAGCACAACCTCATCTACAGGAGGAGAAAATATTACCAAATCTTCAGACTTAGAGAAATTCTCAGGTTTGCACTAATCTGAAATTTCCAGCCACATGCCCACTTTGTCTAGGCATAACTTGCACGCAAGTAACACCAAGAGATAAATGACACCACTATGGGGTAGAGCAAAACCCCTACTACTACCACACAAAAGCTCATGCCCTTGGGCTCAACCTATTCCATGGAAACAAAGAGCAAACTTGCAACACATCTGAAAATTTCAACTCCAGAAAGTATCCTAATGGCAAAACTAACTTCACCACTGGATTCCTTGGCAGATTCTACCCCAAAATCATATATAATATGTGGGCACTTACTTGGAACAAGTGACCATAAATTAAGGAAGATGAGACTGTTGGAAATATGCCCTAGAGGCAATAATAAATTAGTTATTATTATATTTCTTAGTTCATGATAATCGTTTATTATCCATGCTATAATTGTATTGATTGGAAACACAATACTTGTGTGGATACATAGACAAAACACTGTCCCTAGTAAGCCTCTAGTTGACTAGCTCGTTGATCAAAGATGGTCAAGGTTTCCTGGCCATAGGCAAGTGTTGTCACTTGATAATGGGATCACATCATTAGGAGAATCATGTGATGGACTAGACCCAAACTAATAGACGTAGCATGTTGATCGTGTCATTTTGTTGCTACTGTTTTCTGCGTGTCAAGTATGTTGGAAATATGCCCTAGAGGCAATAATAAAATGGTTATTATCATATTTCCTTGTTCATGATAATCGTCTATCGTTCATGCTATAATTGTATTAACAGGAAACAGTAATGCATGTGTGAATGAATAGATCACAATGTGTCCCTAGCAAGCCTCTAGTTGGCTAGCTCGTTAGTCAATAGATGATCATGGTTTCCCGATCATGGGCATTAGATGTCATTGATAACGGGATCACATCATTGGGAGAATGATGTGATGGACAAGACCCAATCCTAAGCCTAGCACTAGATCATATTGTTCGTATGCTAATGCTTTTCTAATGTCAAGTATCTTTTCCTTCGACCGTGAGATTGTGCAACTCCCGGATACCATAGGAATGCTTTGGGTGTATCAAACGTCACAACGTAACTGGGTGACTATAAAGGTGCACTACGGGTACCTCCGAAAGTGTCTGTTGGGTTGGCACGAATCGAGATCGGGATTTGTCACTCCGTGTGACGGAGAGGTATCTCTGGGCCCACTCGGTAGAACATTATCATGAGCTCAATGTGACTAAGGAGTTAGTCACACGATGACGTGCTACGGAACGAGTAAAGAGACTTACCGGTAACGAGATTGAACAAGGTATAGGTATACCGACGATCGAATCTCGGGCAAGTTCTATACCGACAGACAAAGGGAATCGTATACGGGATTGATTGAATCCTTGACATCGTGGTTCATCCGATGAGATCATCGTGGAGCTAGTGGGAGCCACCATGGGTATCCAGACCCCGCTGATGGTTATTGGCCAGAGAGGTGTCTCGGTCATGTCTGCCTGTCTCCCGAACCCGTAGGGTCTACACACTTAAGGTTCGATGACGCTAGGGTTATAGGGAATTGTTGTACGAGGTTACCGAAAGTTATTCAGAGTCCCGGATGAGATCCCGGACATCACGAGGAGCTCCGGAATGCTCCGAAGGTAAAGATTGATATATACGACGGATGGTTTTGGACACCGGAAGTGTTTCGGGCGTCACCGGTAACGTACCGGGACCACCGGGACCACCGAAGGTGGTCCCGGGGGACCACCGAAGGGGGGCAACGACCCCGGGAGGCTAGATGGGCTAAGTGGGGAAGGGAACCAGCCCCTAAGTGGGCTGGTGCGCCCCCCACCCAGCCCATACGCACCTGAGAAAGGGGGGAAGGGGGGAAACCTAGCATAGGTGGGCCTAAGGCCCACCAGAGGGGTGCGCCACCCCTCCTCCCTGCCCTGGCCGCCACCAGAGGGTTGCACGTGTGTTGAACGCGGAGGTGCCGTTGTTCGGCACTAGATCGGAATCGCCGCGAGTACGACTCCATCAACCGCATTCTAGCAACGCTTCCGCTTAGAGATCTTCAAAGGTATGAAGATGCTCTTACCCCTCTCTCGTTGCTGGTCTCTCCATAGGAAGATTTGAACATGCGTAGGAAAATTTTGAATTTATGCTACGTTACCCAACAAAGTATTTCTTCCTATGACCATGAGATCATATAACTCACAGACACCGGAGGAATGCTTTGTGTGTATCGAACGTCGCAACGTAACTGGGTGACTATAAAGATGCTCTACAGGTATCTCCGAAGGTGTTCGTTGAGTTAGTATGGATCGAGACTGGGATTTTTCACTCCGTGTGACGGAGAGGTATCTCGGGGCCCACTCGGTAATACAACATCACACACAAGCCTTGCAAGCAATGTGACTTAGTATAAGTTGCGGGATCTTGTATTACGGAACGAGTAAAGAGACTTCCCGGTAAACGAGATTGAAATAGGTATACGGATACTGACGATCGAATCTCGGGCAAGTAACATACCGAAGGACAAAGGGAATGACATACGGGATTATATGAATCCTTGGCACTGAGGTTCAAACGATAAGATCTTCATAAAATATGTAGGATCCAATATGGGCATCCAGGTCCCGCTATTGGATATTGACCGAGGAGTCTCTCGGGTCATGTCTACATAGTTCTCGAACCCGCAGGGTCTGCACACTTAAGGTTCGACGTTGTTTTATGCGTATTTGAGTTATATGGTTGGTTACCGAATGTTTTTCGGAGTCCCGGATGAGATCACGGACGTCACGAGGGTTTCCGGAATGGTCCGGAAACGAAGATTGATATATAGGATGACCTCATTTGATTACCGGAAGGTTTTCGGAGTTACCGGGAATGTACCGGGAATGACGAATGGGTTCCGGGAGTTCACCAGGGGGGCACCCACCCCGGGGAAGCCCATAGGTGTTGGGGGTGCCGCACCAGCCCTTAGTGGGCTGGTGGGACAGCCCAAAAGGGGCCTATGCGCATTGAGAAGAAAATCAAAGAGAAAAAAAAAGGAGGAGGTGGGAAAGGGAAGAAGGACTCCACCTTCCAAACCAAGTAGGACTCGGTTTGGGAGGGGAATCCTTCCCCCCTTGGCTCGGCCGACCCCTTGGGGGTTCTTGGACCCCAAGGCAAGGCTTCCCCCTCTCTCTCCTATATATAGTGGGGTTTTATGGCTGATTTGAGACAAGTTTGGCCACGGCAGCCCGACCACATATCTCCACGGTTTTACCTCTAGATCGCGTTTCTGCGGAGCTCGGGCGGAGCCCTGCTGAGACGAGATCATCACCAACCTCCGGAGCGCCGTCACGCTGCCGGAGAACTCTTCTACCTCTCTGTCTCTCTTGCTGGATCAAGAAGGCCGAGATCATCGTCGAGCTGTACGTGTGCGGAACGCGGAGGTGCCGTCCGTTCGGCACTAGATCGTGGGACTGTTCGCGGGATAGTTCGCGGGGCGGATCGAGGGACATGAGGACGTTCCACTACATCAACCGCGTTCACTAACGCTTCTGCTGTACGGTCTACAAGGGTACGTAGATCACTCATCCCCTCTCGTAGTTGGACATCACCATGATAGGTCTTCGTGCGCGTAGGAAAGTTTTTGTTTCCCATGCGACGTTCCCCAACAGTGGCATCATGAGCTAGGTTCATGCGTAGATGTCTTCTCGAGTAGAACACAAAAGTTTTTGTGGGCGGTGATGTGCGTTTTGCTGCCCCCCTTAGTCGTTTCTTGATTCCGCGGTATTGTTGGATCGAAGCGGCTCGGACCGACATTACTCGTACGCTTACGAGAGACTGGTTTCATCGCTACGAGTAACTCCGTTGCTCAAACATGACTGGCGGGTGTCAGTTTCTCCAACTTTAGTTGAATCGGAATTGACCGAGGAGGTCCTTGGATGAGGTTAAATAACAATTCATATATCTCCGTTGTGGTGTTTGCGTAAGTAAGATGCGATCCTACTAGATACCCATGGTCACCACGTAAAACATGCAACAACAAAATTAGAGGACATCTAACTTGTTTTTGCAGGGTATGCTTGTGATGTGATATGGCCAATGATGTGATGTCATATATTGGATGTATGAGATGATCATGTTGTAATAGAAAATATCGACTTGCACGTCGATGGTACGGAAACCGGCAGGAGCCATAGGGTTGTCTTTATAACTAACGTTTGTGCTTGCAGATGCGTTTACTATTTTGCTAGGATGTAGCTTTAGTAGTAATAGCATGAGTAGTACGACAACCCCGATGGCGACACGTTGATGGAGATCATGGTGTGGCGCCGGTGACAAGAAGATCGTGCCGGTGCTTTGGTGATGGAGATCAAGAAGCACGTGATGATGGCCATATCATGTCACTTATGAATTGCATGTGATGTTAATCCTTTTATGCACCTTATTTTGCTTAGAACGACGGTAGCATTATGAGGTGATCTCTCACTAAAATTTCAAGACGAAATTGTGTTCTCCCCGACTGTGCACCGTTGCTACTGTTCGTCATTTCGAGACACCACGTGATGATCGGGTGTGATAGACTCAACGTTCACATACAATGGGTGCAAAACAGTTGCGCACGCGGAACACTCGGGTTAAGCTTGACGAGCCTAGCATGTGCAGACATGGCCTCGGAACACATGAGACCGAAAGGTCGAGCATGAATCGTATAGTTGATATGATTAGCATAGAGATGCTTACCACTGAAACTATTCTCGACTCACGTGATGATTGGACTTGAGATAGTGGATTTGGATCATGTACCACTCAAATGACTAGAGAGATGTACTTTTTGAGTGGGAGTTCTTAAGTAATATGATTAATTGAACTAATTGTCATGAACATAGTCTAATGGTCTTTGCGAATTACGATGTAGCTTGCACTATAGCTCTACTATTTTTATATGTTCCTAGAGAAAATTTAGTTGAAAGTTAATAGTAGCAAACTTTGCAGACTAAGTCTGTAAAACCGAGGATTGTCCTCGTTGCTACGCAGAAGGCTTATGTCCTTAATGCACCACTCGGTGTGCTGCACCTCGAGCGTCGTCTCTGGATGTTGTGAACATCCGACATACACGTTTCTGATGACTACACGATAGTTCAGTGCAAAATACTTAATGGCTTAGAAGCAAGGCGCCTAAAAATGTTCTAAAACGTCACGGAACATAAGTGATGTTCTAAAGAGATGAAATTGTGATTTCATGCTTGTGCCCTTGTTAAGAGGTATGAGACCTCCGACAAGATTCTTTGTCCACAAAGTAAAGGAGAAAAACTCAATCGTTGAGCGTGTGCTCAGATTGTCTGAGTACGACAATCGCTTGAATCAAGTGGGAGTTAATCTTCCGGATGAGATAGTGATAGTTCTCCAAAGTCACTGCCACCAAGCTGTGAGAGCTTCGTGATGAACTATAACATATCAAGGATAGATACAATGATCTTTGAGTGATTCGCGATGTTTGACACTGCGGGAGTAGAAATCAAGAAGGAGTATCAATAGTTGATGGTTAGTAAAACCACTAAGTTTCAAAGGGCTAGAAGGGACACTTCGTGAAACGGCAAAACAGTTGCTGCACTAATGAAGAGTCCCAAGATTAAACCCAAACCTGAGACTAAGTGCTTCTGTAATGTGGGGAACAGTCACTGAGGTTAGATACTTGGTAGATAAGAAGGCTGGCAAAAGTCGAAAGAAGTATATTTGATATACATGATGTTGATGTGTACTTTACTAGTACTCCTAGTAGCATGAGGGTATTGGATACCGGTTCGGTTGCTAAGTGATTAGTAACACGAAATGAAAGCTACGGCATAAATGGAGACTAGCTAAAGGCGAGGTGACGATACGTGTTGGAAGTGTTTCCAAGGTTGATATGATCAAACGTCGCACGCTCCCTCTACCATCGGGATTGGTGTTAAACCTAAATAATTGTTATTTGGTGCTTGCGTTAAGCATGAACGTGATTGGATCGTGTTTATTGCAATACGATTATTCATTTAAAGAGAATAATGGTTACTCTATTTGCTTGAATAATCACCTTCAAATGGTTTTATTGAATCTCGATTGTAGTGTTACACATGTTCATGATATAGGTGCCAAAAGATACGAGGTAATGATGATAGTACCACTTACTTGTGGCACTGCCCCTTGAGTCATGTTGGTATAAATTGCATGAAGAGGCTCCATGCTGATGGATCTTTATACTCACTTGATTTTGAATCACTAGTGACATGCAAATCATACCACATGAGCATGGCCTTGTTTTTCATTGAGATGAAATAAGATAGTTACTTGTTGGAAGTGATACATTTTGATGTCTGCAGTCCAATGGGTGCTGAGGCACGCAGTGGATATCATTATGTTCTTACTTCAATGACGATTTGAGTAGATACTAGAGTATTTACTTAATGAATCACAAGTCTGAAATATTGAAAAGTTAAATTCTGTTTCGGAGTGAAGTTCGCCGTAACAAGAGGATAAACTGTCTACGATATGATCATAGAAATGAATATCTGAGTTACGAGTTTTGGTACGCAGTTAAGACAATGTGGAAATAGTTTCGCAGTTCATGCCACCTAGAACATCATAGTGTGATGATGTGTCTGAACGTCATAGCCACGCACTATTTGGTATGGTGCATGCTATGATGTCTCTTATCGAATTACCACTATCATTTATGGGTTATGCATTAGAGACAACCGCATTCACTTTAAATAGGGCACCGCGTATTTCCGTTGAGATGACACAGTATAGACTGAGGTTTAGAGAAATCTAAATTGTCGTTTCTTGAAAGTTTGGGGCTTCGACACTTATGTGAAAAAGTTTCAGTCTGATAAGCTCGAACCCAAAGCGGATAAATGCATCTTCATAAGATATCCAAAACAGTTGGGTACATCTCCTATCTCAGATCCGAAAGCAAAGCGTTTGTTTCTAGAAACGGACCCTTTCTCGAGGAAAGGTTTCTCTCGAAAGAATTGAGTGGGAGGGTAGTAGAACTTAATGAGGTTATTGAACCATCACTTCAACCAGTGTGTAGCAGGGCGCAGGAAGTTGTTCCTGTGGCACCTACACCAATTGAAGTGGAAGCTGATGATGGTGATCATCGAGCATCGGATCAAGTTACTACAAGCCTCGTAGGTTGACAAGGTCGCGTACTACTACAGAGTGGTACGGTAACCCTGTCTTGGAGGTCATGTTGTTGAGCAACGATGAACTTACGAGTTATGAAGAAAGCAATGGTGGGCCCGGATTCTGACAAATGGCTGGAAGCCATGAAATCCGAGAGAGGATCCATATATGAAAACAAAGTGTAGACTTTGGAAGAACTACTTGATGGTCAGAAGACTATTGAGTAAAAATGGATCTTTAAAAGAAGACAGACGATGATGGTGATAAGTCACTATTAAGAAAAGCTCAACTTGTCGCAAAGATGTTTTCGACAAAGATCAAACAGTTGACTATGATGAGACTTTCTCACTCATAGCGATGCTAAAGGTCTGTTAGAATTATGTTAGTTGTTGATGCATTATTTATGAAATATTGCACGTAGGATGTCAAAACATTGTTTTCTCGACGGTTTCCTTGATCAAACATTGTATGTGATACAACCAGAAGGTTTTGTCGATCCTAAAGATACTAGCAAGTATGCAAGCTCCAGTGATCCTTCAATGGACTGGTGCAAGCATCTCGGAGTTGGAATATACACTTTGATGAGATGATCAAAGATTTTTCGGTTTGTACAAGGTTTATGAGAAACTTGTATTTCCAAAGAAGTGAGTGGGAGCACTATAGAATTTCTGATAAGTGTATGTGGTAGACATATTGTTGATCAGAAGTAATGTAGAATTTCTGTAAAGCATATAAGGTTGTTTGAAAGGAGTTTTCAAAGGAATACCTAGATTACGCTACTTGAGCGTTGAGCATCAAAGATCTATGGAGATAGATCAAAAGCGCTTAATGAAAGTTTCAATAAGATGCATGCCTTGACAAGTTTTTGAAGGAGTTCAAAATAGATCAGCAAAGAAGGAGTTCTTGGTTGCGTTGTAAGGTGTAAATTTGAGTAAGACTCAAAACCCGACCACGGCAGAATAAAGAGAATAGACGAAGGTCGTCTTCTATGCCTTAGCCGTAGAACCTAAAGTATGCCATGCTGTGTACCGCACCTGATGTGTGCCTTGACTCAAAGTCTGTTGAGAGGTACACAGAGTGATCCATGATTGAATCACTAGCAGCGGTCAAAATTTATCCTTAGTAACTAATGGACTAACGAATTTTTTTCTCGATTATGGAGGTGGTTAAAGAGTTCGTCGTAAAGGGTTACGTCGATGCAAGCTTTGACACTAATCCAAATAACTATGAGTAGTGAAACGGATTCGCATAGTAGAGTAGATATTTGGAGCATTTCCGAATAGCACGTAGTAGCAGCATCTATAAGATGACATAAAGATTTGTAAAGAACACACGGATCTGAAAGTTTCAGAACCGTTGACTAAAACCCCTCTCACGAGCAAGACGTGATCAGACCCCAGAACTATATGGGTGTTGGATTCGTTGGAATCACATGGTGATGTGAACTAGATTATTGACTCTAGTGCAAGTGGGAGACTGTTGGAAATATGCCCTAGAGGCAATAATAAATTAGTTATTATTATATTTCTTAGTTCATGATAATCGTTTATTATCCATGCTATAATTGTATTGATTGGAAACACAATACTTGTGTGGATACATAGACAAAACACTGTCCCTAGTAAGCCTCTAGTTGACTAGCTCGTTGATCAAAGATGGTCAAGGTTTCCTGGCCATAGGCAAGTGCTGTCACTTGATAACAGGATCACATCATTAGGAGAATCATGTGATGGACTAGACCCAAACTAATAGACGTAGCATGTTGATCGTGTCATATTTTTGCTACTGTTTTCTGCGTGTCAAGTATTTGTTCCTATGACCATGAGATCATATAACTCACGGACACCGGAGCAATGCCTTGTGTGTATCAAACGTCGCAACGTAACTGGGTGACTATAAAGATGCTCTACAGGTATCTCCGAAGGTGTTCGTTGAGTTAGTATGGATCGAGACTGGGATTTGTCACTCCGTGTGACGGAGAGGTATCTCGGGGCCCACTCGGTAATACAACGTCACACACAAGCCTTGCAAGGAATGTGACTTAGTGTAAGTTGCGGGATCTTGTATTACGGAACGAGTAAAGAGACTTGCCGGTAAACGAGATTGAAATAGGTATACGGATACCGACGATCGAATCTCGGGCAAGTAACATACCGAAGGACAAAGGGAATGACATACGGGATTATATGAATCCTTGGCACTGAGGTTCAAACGATAAGATCTTCGTAGAATATGTAGGATCCAATATGGGCATCCAGGTCCCGCTATTGGATATTGACCGAGGAGTCTCTCGGGTCATGTCTACATAGTTCTCGAACCCGCAGGGTCTGCACACTTAAGGTTCGACGTTGTTTTATGCATATTTGAGTTATATGGTTGGTTACCGAATGTTGTTCGGAGTCCCGGATGAGATCACGGACATCACGAGGGTTTCCGGAATGGTCCGGAAACGAAGATTGATATATAGGATGACCTCATTTGATTACCGGAAGGTTTTCGGAGTTACCGGGAATGTACCGGGAATGACGAATGGGTTCCGGGAGTTCACCGGGGGGGCCACCCACCCCGGGGAAGCCCATAGGTGTTGGGGGTGCCGCACCAGCCCTTAGTGGGCTGGTGGGACAGCCCAAAAGGGGCCTATGCGCATTGAGAAGAAAATCAAAGAGAAAAGAAAAAGGAGGAGGTGGGAAAGGGAAGAAGGACTCTACCTTCCAAACCAAGTAGGACTCGGTTTGGGAGGGGAATCCTTCCCCCCTTGGCTCGGTCGACACCTTGGGGGTTCTTGGACCCCAAGGCAAGGCTTCCCCCTCTCTCTCCTATATATAGTGGGGTTTTAGGGCTGATTTGAGACAACTTTGGCCACGGCAGCCCGACCACATATCTCCACGGTTTTACCTCTAGATCGCGTTTCTGCGGAGCTCGGGCGGAGCCCTGCTGAGACGAGATCATCACCAACCTCCGGAGCGCCGTCACGCTGCCGGAGAACTCTTCTACCTCTCTGTCTCTCTTGCTGGATCAAGAAGGCCGAGATCATCGTCGAGCTGTACGTGTGCGGAACGCGGAGGTGCCGTCTGTTCGGCACTAGATCGTGGGACTGTTCGTGGGATAGTTCGCGGGGCGGATCGAGGGACGTGAGGACGTTCCACTACATCAACCGCGTTCACTAACGCTTCTGCTATACGGTCTACAAGGGTACGTAGATCACTCATCCCCTCTCGTAGATGGACATCACCATGATAGGTCTTCGTGCGCGTAGGAAAATTTTTGTTTCCCATGCGACGTTCCCCAACAGAGACTACTCCAAATCATGCCTAGTGAATAGTGCATCATTTCATGTAGTTTCCCTATATCAACTACTACATGGTTGAGCTCATGTGCACAATGACAAAGTGACATGGGGGTTTGAACCCCATGTTTGTGTCATGCACATCAACTTCACAACCACTTCTCTCACTAGATCACCCACACACACACACATCATGCCCTCACTCATATTAACATGAGGAGGTGCACAAGTAGCAAGTGGGGCTGTTTTCTCCACACACACATACATCACCACACAACCACATCATGCTCTTGATCAAAACACAAACCTACACATGCTTTCATAGCAATCATCACTAGACCAAGCTCACACACACAAACTATATGTGGTGAGGGGGAAACCACCCACACACATACACACACTCCACTATGCTTGCATGCACAAGATCTACTAGTGCGGCCACATAAACAAGAATAAGCTTGCAATCCTACTAGCATAAAACAACCTACCAAGCTCTACTAATTACATCTTCTTCACTCACAATGCATCAACATGGAAACATAGCTAGCAGCACACAAACTTCCAAGTAGATTATGAGAGGGGGGTAATTCCCAACCTACATGTGCAAAAATACTACAGGTCTACAAAGAACATGGGGCTGCATAAAAATCAAACAGCAAGGGAAAGAAAAATAAAAGGAGCAAGGAAAGGGAAAAAATGGGCAGGCCTGGGATTCGATCCCAAGTGCGCCTGGTACTGTCCTGTGGTGCAAACCACCCTGCTACCATGCGCTAGCTCGACAGGGAAGGATAGCTAAGCAGGTAAAATTGCCCTGCTGCTGCAAACGCTACTGCTGCCGAAAAGAAATTAAAAAGGGGGTTGCACCAGGGGGACTCGAACCCTCCACCTGTTGGATATACTCACAGAGACACACAACTACACTACGACACGGCCTCTGACAGAGTAGAGTTGTATCGCGAGGTATACTGTCTCTGCTGCGTGCCTGCTCTGCACAGAGGTGCGCCGGCAACAGGGAGGCCGCCGGTGCACTACTCTGCTGCTGCTGCTGCGTTGCGACGAAGGAACTACTACTACTGTGCTACGACGAAGGATCTACTGCTGCTACTGCAACGCGGGGAAGATCTCTGCGGCTACTGCAACACCGAGACACACCATATCAACTACACCACGAACTGATGTTGCTGCTGCTCGGTAGTGAGCTCGGCGATAGTAAGGTCGCCGGCTGCCTCATCGTGCTACTGTTGCCGCTGTGCCACCGGTGGCCGGAGCAGAACGAGGAGAAGGAAGCCCTAGTGAACTCCTGCTACTTCTCTAGCTCCATCTAGGCGCCACGCACATCCACCACCTGCACCTGCTACCGTCTACGGGCAGAGAAGCACACACGCGAACACATGGAACCGGCTGATCTACGGAGGGGGAAGGCAGGAGAGGTTGATCCGCACCTTGGGGAGGAAGAAGGGGTTTGGATCGGGGAAGATGGCGCCGCCGGAGAGGAAGAAGAAGACTGCTGCTGCCGATCCGCGGAAGAGGAGGAAGTTCGCCGGGAACACGCCGGTGACGAACTCCTGCCCGTCGTTGTGGTCGCCCCTCGACCTCAATGACGGCGGGAATGGAACGCGGGCGCCTTCCACGAGCCCCAGACATGGTCGCTGGTGCTGCTCGACGGAGACGGCGGGGTAGACGCGGCGATGATCTCTCTCTCTCTCTCTGCTACTCGTATAGAAGCTTACCAGGGAAATAAGAAGAAGAGAGATGGAGATGGGGAGAAGAGAGGTGGCGGCGACAGGAGGGAAAGGAGAGGAACCCTAGGCGAGGGGGGGGGGGCACGGACGCCCATGTTTTATGGGGCCCCTCGACGTTTATGCAACGGCGTCACTGCTGGCTCTCTCTTGCACGCTGACGGAAAGGAGCGCTCTGGGGTGACGGCGTCAGGAAGAAGAACGAAAGGAAAACGGGCTTGCTGCGCGAGGGAGAGGGAGTGGGCCGGCCGAGGAGAGGGAGCCCACTTGCGCTATATAGACAGAAAGAAAAACCTGGCTGCTTCTATTTGAAAGAGTATTAGTATCCACACTAGCGCGTGCGCTCGCGTGAATATTCGCGACTAGACTTAAGACGCTTGGCGCCTAGCCGCCCGTCCCTTTATTTTTTTTTTCCACCCATTATAATTTGACGTGTGCACTACATTTCTCCCTACCCCTTTCTTTCCGGTTTGATGTAAGAATTTGTATTTCAGTTTTAGTAATGGAAAGAGGGAAACCCCGGTTCAAAAAAAAAAAAAAAAGATGACCGACCACCCCTGGTACAGTACTACAGGCTACCAGGCAGTTTAGGCCAGCACGCATGCTACGGGCTTCCAGGCAGTTAGGCCAGCACGTACGCATGCACGGTGTCGGACATCATCCGCCCGCCCGCCGTCACCGATCCGACTCGGTTCACGACCGGACAACCTTGGCGTTATATAGTTTTCTCTTCCCCCCGGCCACGGCCAGCACGGACGCAATTTCGCAGATCGCACAGACATTCATCACGTAGGCAGCACGAACGACGACCGGATCGTCCAATTCCCATGGCGGCGTCGAGTCCGGAGTGGTCGAGCCTCCTGCCGGATCTCCTGGGCCAGGTGATCGCCCGCCTCCCGCACGTCGCCGACCGCGCCCGCTTCCGCGCCGTGTGCCGCCTGTGGCGCTCGGCGTTGCGCCTGCAAGACTCCCACCGGCGAGGGCTTCCGTGGGTAGTCCTTGACGACGGCGCCTACCTGACGCCCTCGGACGGCAGGATCCATCACCTCCCGCTTCCCATGAACACGAGATGCATCGGCTCCACCAACGACTGGATCGCCCTCGACCGCGTAGACGGCGTCACGCATAAGCATACATACACATTGCACAACTACTTCTCCGATGCCGCGGTGCCGTTGCCGGAGCTGGACTCCATAATCGGGAATGTTCCTGAGACGTTTGAGATCCGGAAGGTTCTCATGCGGTCGACGCCCGACGATCTTGTTGCGGTCACAACCAACATCTGCAAGTACTCTTTCATCTTGTGCCGACCCGGTAAGGGGGCGTGGGTGGCGATCCCATTAGCCATGCCGTACTTTCGTATCATCGACTTTGCGTTCCTTGAAGACATGATCTATGCAATCACCAAGGCCGAGAACCTCTACGCCATCCAGCTTGATGAAGACGACGATGGCAAGCCCGATGTCTCCTTTGTCAAACGAATCACCAGGCACACCCCTTACCCTAACAATGATAGATACAATAATGATATGTGGATGGGTACGACTGACTATGATGCGTTGAGGCAAGAAGACGTCCCCGATGAATTGGTTGGTGATGACAGTGACATTGACGATGACAATGACTACTCCTCCGTCTACGATTGCACATTGTCTGATTGTGAAGAGGTCGTGAGCTCCAAAGGATATGACTTACTCGCGACTTACAGACACCTTGTTGAGTTCCGCGGTAAGTTGCTCATGGTTAGACGACAATGCTTAGTCTCAGCTTTCACTCCAAACCACCACACTCGCAAGGTTGAAGTCTTTGAGGCTGACATGGACAAAGGCGTGTGGACACCAGTGACCCGTGGGCTAGGTGGCGGTCATGCGATATTCATCAGTGATGGCTTCAGCAATATAGTCGCTGCCCGTGGGGAAGTGAAAGAGGATGTCATATATTTTTCTGACACGAACGATATGTTTGACATGCAAACCGGAATTATTAGATCTTTAGGACCCATAAGTCGGCTAGACGCCTGTTGGAGGACGTGTGTCTTTCCACCAGATCTACTTGTTTAACTTACTAGTACTATGTGTGCAACCTATGTTGACTTTCCAATTTGGGAATTGTGATATGTGCTATCATAAACTTTCTTTCGTGCAACCTGGCACATTATTAGCCACTATAACTATGAGAATGATGTTCTAGATATATCAACCATTCTTCGGTCTATTTAAAGTTCGCTACCAGATCAGGTTCTGGTGGACGTCCAGCAAGAACCAAATTATGATGGACCAGCTAGGCAGCAATTGAAAAAAAAAATGCTAGTCAACAATTGGTTTGGATCACAAATAGATATTCTTTGTTTATTTGCGGAACGGAATAAGAAAAGTGTGTGCTAGGCGCAGGTCCGCCCGTCCAAATTTAGGTCCGTCGACTCTCAGTCATATGATGTACTCCCTCAGTACCTAAATATAAGTCTTTTAAGATATTTCATTAGGTGTCTACATACGAAGCAAAATGAATGAATCTATACTTTTAAATATGTCTATATACATCCGTATGTAGTCCATTAATGAAACGTCTACAAAGACTTATATTTAGGAACGGAGGGAGTATGAGTCTTGCAGCCGCATGATTCACCTCAGCCTGCGCCTTGCACACATCATCTTCTTCCCTTGCATGAGCTTGCTTATGTCACCTCCCCGTGGTCTCTAGCTTGTTTCTTCAAGCTCCCTCGCACAGCTCGCCGTGCTCGTCGGCATAGCTCGCCGGGCCACTCGCCCCTGCAGCGCTGGTGCCCGCATGGGTCTGCCCCTAACGGTTCCAGCAAATCTGACCACCGGTTGAAGCGTTTGACATGTTGCGGACGCCGTTGCCGGCTGCAGCATGTTAGTGTTTTAAACTTAAGGATCAGTAGCCGTGCCGGGATCATCATCATCGCCACGGAGTAGTGTTTGCTTTCGGTTTCTGAATAAGGACCATGGACTGAAACTCTGCCTAGTATTCGGTCCAGGGTGTAGTCTACGTTTAGGCAAAACCCTCGCTGATTTCTAGCTAGCCTAGTCGTGGGATGGCGCGACGGAATAGGGGAGCTGGAGGAGTCGTCGAGGGCCACTTCATGCGCGCACGATCCGATTCGTGGGATGGCACGAGTCGCGAGGATCGCCGCCGTGAAGATAGCATCGGCCGCTGGAGCCGTCTCTCTCTCTGTCGTTGTAACTGAATAAAAGGAAAACTCGAAAAGCTGCAAGTTGTTGTGCAGCACAAAAACACTCTCTTCCTCTCGTGTGTGAGTCTCCCTTCTTCTCCATCTCCGGTGAGCTCCGGCGATCCACCAGCCGTAGGGGTGCCCGTCCGACACAGCACAGTGCACATCAGGTCGCTGGTCGTAGTTTTCTCGTTCCCTGTTGCAGTAAATCACATCACCGTTGTTGCCGGCCATACTTCACCGTCGTCGGGTGTAGCACATCCACTCGCCAGTTGCAGCAAACGCAACACCATCGTCGCTGGTCACACTTCATCGTCACCCAGGTTGCAGCATATCTGGTCGCCGGTGGTAGCATTCCTGTTGCTGGTTGTAGCAAAATGCAGCAACATCGTCGTCGCCACACTTCACTGCCGCCTGGTTGCAACATATCTGGTCACGGGGACGAGCAGTCACCGGTTGTAGCACGGCCAGTGTACGGTTGTAGCATGGCCATGCAGCAAAAGGAGCTGGGAGTGCGCCATGACCGCAACCAGAGGAAGACGAGAGGAAGGTGTGCATGACCATGGCGTCCGTCCAAAGCAGCTTGCCGGCGTCGACCTCCCTCCTCGATTTGCAACCTCCTCCATGCGGTACTTGTATAGTCGTCACCCCGGTGGCTGGTGAGGTGCCATGCCGGTGGCCGGCGAGTTCAGGACGCGGAGAAGAGAAAACATTGATGTGTTTATGTTGGGGAAGAAGAAAAATGGACAAGAGCAGTTGGAGAGGATAAGGGATCGCAGGAAAAACGGTGATGGTCGGGAGACAAGGCAGGCATGTGGTTGTGTAGGAGACACGACGGGTAGTGAGGCGACCAACCCAAGTTTGGGCCGATTCTATACAATTGCACAATAGATCGCAAGCACTATAACAAGGAAACTCCAACAACAAAATACCAAGTGTTCCTAACAAATGTTCTATGCACATGATTCTTCGGCGGTTCAACATATGTTTAATCAAAATTGTCCTCTTTTTTACTACTAGCAAAAGAGCCCGTGCGTTGCAACGGGAGCAAACCATACAACACGTTGTAACCTAATAATCATGACTTGAGACCTTTATTTAAACTTACTGCATAAATAGAATTTAAAAATTGTTAAATAAGTAAAATAACATCATATTTAGATTGTACGCATCACTATAGATTCAAATTACATTATAAATAGAAATTAAAAAAATTAAATTGGTAAGATACATTATATTTCGATTCAACACATTTTTTGAATGAAAGTTTATATGTAATAATTTAAAATTAGAGTTACATACAGTTTAAAAGATATAAATTTTTAAAGTATTTGTTAATTATAATTGGACCGTGGATTAATTAACAACATGGATCGGCCTTGTTATGAAAAAATGGATTGTACGTTATTGATTAAAATTACAGCATAAATATAATTTTAAAATTGTTAAATAGATAAAAATAACATTATATTTAGATTGTGCGCATCATTATTGATTAAAATTACATTATAAACAGAATTTTCAAAAATAAATAGATAAACTAACATTTTATTCAGATCCTACATATTTTTCTAATAAAATTTCATATATAATAATGTAAAATTGGAGTTACCGTTTAAAAGATATGATTTTTTAAAGTATTTGGCACTTATAATTGAACTACAGATTAATTAATTAAAAACTGTAGGGGTGTTTTCGAAAACATACGGAGAATGATTGTTTTTTTACTCAAGTATGTACTCCGGGTTTATTTTATGAAAACTGAAGGAGGTTTCTATAAAAATTCCAAAAAACGATTCATTCTCTCACTAAATTATGTACTGCGGATTGATTTCAGGAAATCACATGGGGTTTTCTGTAAAAATACAAAAAAAGATTCGTTTCTCACTTAAATCCAGACCGCGGGTTGATTTTGGGAAACTCCAGGGGTTTTCTGCAAAACGACCACAACGGAGGACACAAGCACTCCGTGCTTTATTATGAGGGAGAGATGTGCATCAGAAAATGATTTTTATACCAATGCAAGAATGCCTTCTTTTCATACCAAGGAAGCTATGTTTCTTAACTCTGCTCTTGTGTTGAAATCAAGGAGATTCCATTCCAACATTTGATCCTTAATTTCTAGCCTTTTCAAGTTGCTTTCCATTCCAATCCTCCTCACAGGTTGCATCTAGGTATACATATGTTATACATTCCTATTGATCTACATATGCATGTCAAATGAAGGAGGCTGGACCTGAGACGGAAATTTGGTGCACCAGTTTGGATGGTGGGTGATGACTCATACGTCTCAAACGTATCTATAATTTTTGATGGTTTCACGTTGTTATCTTGTCATCCTTGGATGTTTTATGTACCTTTTATATCTTTTTTGGGACTAACTTATTAATTCAGTGCCAAGTGCGAGTTCCTATTTTTTCTGTGTTTTTGACTCTTTTCAGATCTGATTTTAGAACGGAGTCCAAACGGAATAAAAACCCCGAAATGAATTTTTCCCGAACGGAAGAAGATCAGGGGGCCTATGGGCCAAGCCAGGTGGGCTCCAGGGAGCCCACAAGCTCCCACTCCGCCACCAGGGGAGGCGGCGGTGTCAGGGCTTCTGGCCTCCCTGGCCGCCCCCTGACCTAGATCCTTGGCCTATATATTCCCAAAAATTCAGCAAAAAATGAGGGAAGCCACGAAAATACTTTTCCGTCGCCGCAAGCTTCCGTTTCCACGAGATCTCATCTGGAGACCCTTCCCGGCGCCCTAATACGTCTCCAACGTATCTATAATTTTGATGGTTCCATGCTATTATCTTGTCAACTTTGGATGTTTTATATGCATGAATATGATATTTTTTATCTTTTTTGGGACTAACCTATTAACTTAGTGCCAAGTGCCAGTTTCTGTTTTCCCGTGTTTTTGGCCCATTTTCAGACGGAGTTCAAATGGAATGAAACTTTACGATGATTTTTTTGGACCAAAAGAGACCCCCAAAGCATTGGGAGAAGGCCAGATGGGCCACGAGGGAGTCACAAGCCGTCACGCCGCCACCCCCCCCCCCCCCCCCGGTGGTGGCGAGCATGCTTGTGACCTCCTCGTGGGCCCAACTGACGCAATTCCACCGCCATAAATTCCTATAAATTCAGAAACCCCCAAAAAGAAACCTAGATCGGGAGTTCCGCCGCCGCAAGCCTATGTAGCCACCAAAAACCAATCTGGAGCCCGTTTCGGCACCCTGCCGGAGGGGGAATCCATCTCCGGTGGCCATCTTCATCATCCCGGCGATCTCCATGACGAGGAGGGAGTAGTTCTCCCTCGGGGCTGAGGGTATGTACCACTAGCTATGTGTTTGATCTCCCTCTCTCGTGTTCTTGAGATGTCTTGATCTCGATGTACCATGGGCTTTTCTACTATAGTTGGATCTTATGATGTTCTTCCCCCTCTCCCTCTTGTAATGAATTGAGTTTCCCCTTTGGAGTTATCTTATCGGATTGAGTCTTTGAGAACACTTGATTTATGTCTTGCACGTGTCTATCTGCTGTGATCAACTTGCGTGTTTGTGACAATTGGAAACCTATGCATATGGGTTGGCATGTGGATTCATGTGAGTACTTGATGTATGTTTTGGTGATCAACTTGCGGGTTTGTGACATTGGGAACCTATGCACAGACGTTGGCACACGTTTTGACTCTCTGGTAGAAACTTTGGGGCACTCTGTGAAGTTCTATGTGTTTGTTGAATAGATGATTCTGAGATTATGTGATGCATATCGTATAATCATGCCCATGGATACTTGAGGTGACAATGGAGTATCTAGGTGACATTAGGGTCTTGGTTGATATGTATCTTAAGGTGTTATTCCAGTACGAACTCTTGAATAGATCGGTGAGAAAGAATAACTTTGTGGTGGTTTCGTACCCGACAATAATCTCTTCGTTTGTTCCCTCCTATTAGTGACTTTGGAGTGACTCTTTGTTGCATGTTGAGGGCTAGTTATATGATCCAATTATGTTATCATTGTTGAGAGAACTTCACTAGTGAAAGTATGAACCCTAGGCCTTGTTTCCACGCTTTGCAATACCGTTCGTGCTCACTTTTACCATTTGTTACCTTGTTGTTTTTGTAATTTCAGATTACAAAAACCTCTATATACCATCCATATTGCACTTGTTTCACCATCTCTTCACCGAACTAGTGCACCTATACAACTTACCATTGTATTAGGTGTGTTGGGGACACAAGAGACTCTTTGTTATTTGGTTGCAGGGTTGCTTGAGAGAGACCATCTTCATCCTACGCCTCCCGCGGATTGATAAACCTTAGGTCACCCACTTGAGGGAAAATTGCTACTGTCCTACAACCCTCTGCACTTGGAGGCCCAACAACGTCTACAAGGAGAAGCTTGCGTTGTAGACATCAAGCTCTTTTCTGGCACCGTTGTCGGGGAGGCTAGGTAAGCGGCACTAACATCCCATCAACGAAGCTCTTTTCTGGTGCCGTTGCCGGGGAGGTTAGCGCTTGAAGGTATTGTTGGAATTATGCCCTAGAGGCAATAATAAATATAGTTATTATTATAATTCCTGTATCAAGATAATCGTTTATTATCCATGCTATAATTGTATTGAATGAAGACTCATTTACATGTGTGGATACATAGACAAAACACTGTCCCTAGCAAACCTCTAGTTGGCTAGCCAGTTGATCAACGATAGTCAGTGTCTTCTGATTATGAACAAGGTGTTGTTTCTTGATAACTGGATCACGTCATTAGGAGAATCACGTGATGGACTAGACCCAAACTAATAGACGTAGCATGTTGATCGTGTCATTTTATTGCTACTGTTTTTCTGCGTGTCAAGTATTTATTCCTATGACCATGAGATCATATAACTTACTAACACCGGAGGAATACTTTGTGTGTATCAAACGTCGCAACGTAACTGGGTGACAATAAAGATGCTCTACAGGTATCTCCGAAGGTGTTCGTTAAGTTAGTATGGATCGAGACTGGGATTTGTCACTCTGTGTGACGGAGAGGTATCTCGGGGCCCACTCGGTAATACAAAATCACACACAAGCCTTGCAAGCAATGTGACTTAGTGTAAGTTGCGGGATCTTGTATTACGGAACGAGTAAAGAGACTTGCCGGTAAACGATATTGAAATAGGTATACGGATACTGACGATCGAATCTCGGGCAAGTAACATACCGAAGGACAAAGGGAATGACATACGGGATTATATGAATCCTTGGCACTGAGGTTCAAACGATAAGATCTTCGTAAAATATGTAGGATCCAATATGGGCATCCAGGTCCCGCTATAGGATATTGACCGAGGAGTCCCTCGGGTCATGTCTACATAGTTCTCGAACCCGTAGGGTCTGCACACTTAAGGTTTGACGGTGTTTTATGCGTATTTGAGTTATATGGTTGGTTACCGAATGTTGTTCGAAGTCCTGGATGAGATCACGGACATCACGAGGGTTTCCAGAATGGTCCGAAAACGAAGATTGATATATAGGAGGACCTCATTTCATTACCGGAAGGTTTTCGGAGTTACCGGGAATGTATCGGGAATGACGAATAGGTTCCGGGAGTTCACCGGGGGGGCACCCACCCCGGGGAGGCCCATAGGTGTTGGGGGTGCCGCACCAGCCCTTAGTGGGCTGGTGGGACAGCCCAAAAGGGGTCTATGCGCATTGGGAAGAAAATCAAAGAGAAAAAGGAAAAAAGGAGGAGGTGGGAAAGGGAAGAAGGACTCCACCTTCCAAACCAAGTAGGACTTGGTTTGGGAGGGGAATCCTTCCCCCCTTGGCTCGGCCGACCCCTTGGGGGTTCTTGGACCCCAAGGCAAGGCTTCCCCCTCTCTATCCTATACATAGTGGGGTTTTAGGGCTGATTTGAGACAACTTTGCCACGGCAGCCCGACCACATATCTCCACGGTTTTACCTCTAGACCGCGTTTCTGCGGAGCTCGGGCGGAGCCCTGCTGAGACGAGATCGTCACCAACCTCCGGAGCGCCGTCACGCTGCCGGAGAACTCTTCTACCTCTCCGTCTCTCTTGCTGGATCAAGAAGGCCGAGATCATCGTCGAGCTGTACGTGTGCTGAACGCGGAGGTGCCGTCCGTTCGGCACTAGATCGTGGGACTGATCGCGGGATAGTTCGCGGGGCGGATCGAGCGACGTGAGGACGTTCCACTACATCAACCGCGTTCACTAACGCTTCTGCTGTACGGTCTACAAGGGTACGTAGATCACACATCCCCTCTCGTAGATGGACATCACCATGATAGGTCTTCGCGCGCGTAGGAATTTTTTTTGTTTCCCATGCGACGTTCCCAACGGTGGCATCATGAGCTAGGTTCATGCGTAGATGTCTTCTCGAGTAGAACACAAAAGTTTTTGTGGGCGGTGATGTGCGTTTTGCTGCCCCCCTTAGTCTTTTCTTGATTCCGTGTTATTGTTGGATCAAAGCGGCTCGGACCGACATTACTTGTACGCTTACGAGAGACTGGTTTCATCGCTACGAGTAACTCCGTTGCTCAAAGATGACTGGCGGGTGTCAGTTTCTCCAACTTTAGTTGAATCGGAATTGACCGAGGAGGTCCTTGGATGAGGTTAAATAGCAACTCATATATCTCCGTTGTGGTGTTTACGTAAGTAAGATGCGATCCTACTAGATACCCATGGTCACCACGTAAAACATGCAACAACAAAATTAGAGGACGCCTAACTTGTTTTTGCAGGGTATGCTTGTGATGTGATATGGCCAACGATGTGATGTGATATATTGGATGTATGAGATGATCATGTTGTAATAGATAATATCGACTTGCACGTCGATGGTACGGCAACTGGCAGGAGCCATAGGGTTGTCTTTATAACTAACGTTTGTGCTTGCAGATGCGTTTACTATTTTGCTAGGATGTAGCTTTAGTAGTAATAGCATGAGTAGCACGACAAACCCGATGGCGACACGTTGATGGAGATCATGGTGTGGCGCCGGTGACAAGAAGATCATGCCGGTGCTTTGGTGATGGAGATCAGGAAGCACGTGATGATGGCCATATCATGTCACTTATGAATTGCATGTGATGTTAATCCTTTTATGCACCTTATTTTGCTTAGAACGACGGTAGCATTATGAGGTGATCTCTCACTAAAATTTCAAGACAAAATTGTGTTCTCCCCGACTGTGCACCGTCGCTACAGTTCGTCGTTTCGAGACACCACGTGATGATCGGGTGTGATAGACTCAACGTTCACATACAACGGGTGCAAAACAGTTGCGCACGCGGAACACTCGGGTTAAGCTTGACGAGCCTAGCATGTGCAGACATGGCCTCGGAACACATGAGACCGAAAGGTCGATCATGAATCATATAGATGATATGATTAGCATAGGGATGCTTACCACTGAAACTATACTCAACTCACGTGATGATCGGACTTGAGCTAGTGTAAGTGGATCATGAACCACTCAAATGACTAGAGAGATGTATTTTTTGAGTGGGAGTTTAGCGAATAATTTGATTAAGTTAAACTCTAATTATCTTGAACATAGTCTAAGTCCACTTTGAATATATTTGTGTTGTAGATCATGGCTCACGCGACAGTCACCCTGAATTTTAATACGTTCCTAGAGAAAGCTAAGTTGAAAGATGATGGAAGCAACTTTGTAGACTGGGCTCGTAATCTTAAGCTAATCTTACAAGCTGGGAAGAAGGATTATGTCCTTAATGCTGCGCTAGGAGATGAACCACCCACTACGGCTGATCAGGATGTTAAGAACGCTTGGTTAGCACGTAAGGAGGACTACTCAATAGTTCAATGTGTAGTCTTGTATGGCTTAGAACCGGGACTTCAACGTCGCTTTGAGGGTCATGGAGCATTTGAGATGTTCCAGGAGTTAAAGCTTATCTTTCAAAAGAACGCCCGGATCGAGAGGTATGAGACCTCCGATAAATTCTATGCTTGCAAGATGGAGGAGAACTCGTCTGTCAGTGAACATGTGCTCAAAATGTCTGGGTACTCAAACCGTCTAGCTAAGCTGGGGATTGAACTCCCGCAAGAAGCTATCACTGACAAAATCCTTCAATCACTGCCGCCAAGCTATAAAGGCTTTGTGTTGAACTACAACATGCAAGGGATGAACAAGTCTCCCGGCGAGTTGTTTGCGATGCTGAAAGTCGCAGAGTCTGAACTCCGTAAAGAGCATCAAGTGTTGATGGTGAATAAGACCACTAGTTTCAAGAGAAACGGCAAAGGCAAGAAGGGTAATTCGAAGAAGAGCGGAAAGCCTGTTGCCAATCCGACGAAGAAACCCAAAGCTGGACCTAAGCCTGAAACAGAGTGTTACTATTGCAAGGGTATGGGTCACTGGAAGCGCAATTGCCCCAAGTATCTGGCTGATAAGAAGGCGGCCAAAGAAAAATCAGGTATATTTGATATACATGTTATTGATGTGTACTTAACCGGCTCTCGTAGTAGTGCCTGGGTATTCGATACCGGTTCTGTTGCTCGTATTTGCAACTCGAAACAGGAACTGCGGAATAGACGAAGGCTGGCGAAAGATGAAGTGACGATGCGCGTGGGAAATGGTTCCAAGGTTGATGCAATCGCCGTCGGCACAGTCTCACTTCAGTTACCGTCAGGATTAGTTATGAACTTAAATCATTGTTATTTAGTGCCTGCGTTGAGCATGAACATTATATCTGGATCTTGTTTATTGCGAGACGGTTACTCTTTTAAGTCAGAGAATAATGGTTGTTCTATTTCTATGAGTAACATCTTTTATGGTCATGCACCCAATGTGAGAGGATTGTTCATATTGAATCTTGATAGTGACACACACATACATAACATTGAGACCAAAAGAGTTAGAGTTAACAATGATAGCGCCATATTTTTGTGGCACTGCCGCTTAGGTCATATTGGTGTAAAGCGCATGAAGAAACTCCATGCCGATGGACTTTTGGAGTCACTTGACTTTGATTCACTTGACACGTGCGAACCATGCCTCATGGGCAAGATGACTAAAACTCCGTTCTCCGGAACAATGGAGCGTGCAAGTGACTTGTTGGAAATCATACATACCGATGTGTGTGGTCCGATGAGCGTGGAGGCACGCGGCGGATATCGTTATTTTCTCACCTTCACTGACGATTTGAGTAGATATGGTTATGTCTACTTGATGAAGCACAAGTCTGAAACATTTGAAAAGTTCAAGCAATTTCAGAGTGAAGTTGAAAACCATCGTAACAAGAAGATCAAGTTCCTACGGTCTGATCGTGGGGGTGAATATCTGAGTTTCGAGTTTGGTGCTCACTTAAGACAATGTAGAATTGTTTCACAGTTGACACCGCCTGGAACACCACAGCGTAATGGTGTGTCCGAACGTCGTAATCGTACTTTACTAGAGATGGTGCGATCTATGATGTCTCTTACCGATTTGCCGTTATCATTTTGGGGTTATGCATTAAAAACAGCTGCATTCACTTTAAATAGGGCACCATCAAAATCCGTTGAGACGACACCATACGAACTGTGGTATGGCAAAAGGCCAAAGTTGTCGTTTCTTAAAGTTTGGGGATGTGATGCTTATGTCAAAAAGCTTCAGCCTGAAAAGCTGGAACCCAAAGCGGAAAAGTGCATCTTCATAGGTTACCCAAAAGAGACAGTTGGGTACACCTTCTATCTCAAATCCGAGGGCAAAGTGTTTGTTGCTAAAAACGGAGCTTTTCTCGAGAAGGAGTTTCTCTCGAGAGAATTGAGTGGGAGGAAGATAGAACTTGACGAGGTTGTCGAACCTCTCATCCCTCTGGATGGTGGCGCAGGGCAAGGGGAAACCTATGTCGTTGCGACACCGGTTGAGGAGGAAGTTAATGATGATGATCATGAAACTCCGGTTCAAGTTTCTGTCGAACCACGCAGGTCGACGAGACCACGTGCTGCTCCAGAGTGGTACAGTAATCCCGTCTTGTCGATCATGTTGTTGGACAACAATGAGCCTGCAAATTAGAAAGAAGCAATGGTGGGCCCAGATTCCAACAAATGGCTAGAAGCCATGAAGTCCGAGATAGGATCCATGTATGAGAACAAAGTGTGGACTTTGGAAGTACTACCTGAGGGCCGCAAGGCTATTAAGAACAAATGGATCTTTAAGAGGAAGACGGACGCTGACGGCAATGTGACCGTTTATAAAGCTCGACTTGTGGCAAAGGGTTTTTCACAAGTTCAAGGAGTTGACTACGATGAGACATTCTCACCCGTAGCGATGCTTAAGTCCGTCAGAATCATGTTAGCAATAGCTGCATTTTTCGATTATGAAATCTGGCAGATGGATGTCAAAACGGCATTCCTTAACGGTTTCCTTAAGGAAGAGTTGTATATGATGCAACCCGAAGGTTTTGTCGATCCTAAGAATGCTAACAAGGTGTGCAAGCTCCAGCGATCCATTTTTGGACTGGTGCAAGCATCTCGGAGTTGGAGCAAACGCTTTGATGAGGTGATCAAAGCATTTGGGTTTATACAAGTGGTTGGAGAATCTTGTATTTACAAGAAAGTGAGTGGGAGCTCTGTGGTGTTTCTAATATTATATGTGGATGACATATTGCTGATTGGAAACAATGTAGAGTTTTTGGAGAGCATAAAGGATTACTTGAATAAAAGTTTCTCTATGAAGGACCTAGGAGAAGCTGCTTACATTCTAGGAATTAAGATCTACAGGGATAGATCAAAACGCCTGATAGGACTTTCACAAAGCACATACCTTGATAAATTTTTGAAGAGGTTCAAAATGGAACAGTCCAAGAAAGGGTTCTTGCCAGTTTTACAAGGTACGAGATTGAGTAAGACTCAGTGCCCAGCAACCGATGAAGATAGAGAGCATATGCGCTCCGTCCCCTATGCTTCAGCCATCGGTTCTATCATGTATGCAATGTTGTGCACTAGACCGGACGTTAGCCTGGCCATAAGTATGGCAGGTAGGTTCCAGAGTAATCCAGGAGTAGATCACTGGACGGCGGTCAAGAATATCCTGAAGTACCTGAAAAGGACTAAGGAGATGTTTCTCGTGTATGGAGGTGACGAAGAGCTCGCCGTAAAAGGTTACGTCGATGCAAGCTTTGACACAGATCCGGACGACTCTAAGTTGCAAACCGGATACGTATTTATTCTTAATGGGGGTGCGGTAAGCTGGTGCAATTCCAAGCAAAGCATCGTAGCAGCTTCTACATGTGAAGCGGAGTACATGGCTGCCTCGGAGGCGGCTAAGGAGGGTGTTTGGATGAAGCAATTCATGACGGATCTTGGAGTGGTGCCAAGCGCACTGAATCCAATAACCTTGTTCTATGACAACACGGATGCCATTGCCCTAGCAAAGGAACCACGGTTTCACAAGAAGTCCAGACACATCAAATGACACTTCAACCTCATCCGCGACTACGTCGAAGGGGAGGACGTAAATATATGCAAAGTGCACACGGATCTGAATGTAGCAGACCCGCTGACTAAACCTCTTCCACGGGCAAAGCATGATCAACACCAGAACTGTATGGGTGTTAGATTTATTACAATGTAATTCGCATGATGATGTGAGGGCTAGATTATTGACTCTAGTGCAAGTGGGAGACTGTTGGAATTATGCCCTAGAGGCAATAATAAATATAGTTATTATTATAATTCATGTATCAAGATAATCGTTTATTATCCATGCTATAATTGTATTGAATGAAGACTCATTTACATGTGTGGATACATAGACAAAACACTCTCCCTAGCAAGCCTCTAGTTGGCTAGCCAGTTGATCAACGATAGTCAGTGTCTTCTGATTATGAACAAGGTGTTGTTGCTTGATAACTGGATCACGTCATTTAGGAGAATCACGTGATGGGCTAGACCCAAACTAATAGACGTAGCATGTTGATCGTGTCATTTTATTGCTACTATTTTCTGCGTGTCAAGTATTTATTCCTATGACCATGAGATCATATAACTTACTAACACCGGAGCAATACTTTGTGTGTATCAAACGTCGCAACGTAACTGGGTGACTATAAAGATGCTCTACAGGTATCTCCGAAGGTGTTTGTTAAGTTAGTATGGATCGAGACTGGGATTTGTCACTCCGTGCGACGGAGAGGTATCTCGGGGCCCACTCGGTAATACAACATCACACACAAGCCTTGCAAGCAATGTGACTTAGTGTAAGTTGCGGGATCTTGTATTACGGAACGAGTAAAGAGACTTGCCGGTAAACGAGATTGAAATAGGTATACGGATACTGACGATCGAATCTCGGGCAAGTAACATACCGAAGGACAAAGGGAATGACATACGGGATTATATGAATCCTTGGCACTGAGGTTCAAACGATAAGATCTTCGTAGAATATGTAGGATCCAATATGGGCATCCAGGTCCCGCTATTGGATATTGACCGAGGAGTCTCTCGGATCATGTCTACATAGTTCTCGAACCTGTAGGGTCTGCACACTTAAGGTTCGACATTGTTTTATGCGTATTTGAGTTATATGGTTGGTTACCGAATGTTGTTCGGAGTCCCGGATGAGATCGCGGACGTCACGAGGGTTTCCGGAATGGTCCGGAAACGAAGATTGATATATAGGATGACCTTATTTGATTACCGGAAGGTTTTCGGAGTTACCGGGAATGTACCGAGAATGACGAATAGGTTCCGGGAGTTCACCGGGGGGGCCACCCACCCCGGGGAAGCCCATAGTTGTTGGGGGTGCCGCACCAGCCCTTAGTGGGCTGGTGGGACAGCCCAAAAGGGGCCTATGTGCATTGGGAAGAAAATCAAAGAGAAAAAGGAAAAAAAAGGAGGAGGTGGGAAAGGGAAGAAGGACTCCACCTTCCAAACCAAGTAGGACTCGGTTTGGGAGGGGAATCCTTCCCCCCTTGGCTCGGCCAACCCCTTGGGGTTCTTGGACCCCAAGTCAAGGCTTCCCCCTCTCTCTCCTATATATAGTGGGGTTTTAGGGCTGATTTGAGACAACTTTGCCACGGCAGCCCGACCACATATCTCCACGGTTTTACCTCTAGATCACGTTTCTGCGGAGCTCGGGCGGAGCCGTGCTGAGACGAGATCATCACCAACCTCCGAAGCGCCGTCACGCTGCCGGAGAACTCTTCTACCTCTCCGTCTCTCTTGCTGGATCAAGAAGGCCGAGATCATCGTCGAGCTGTACGTGTGCTGAACGTGGAGGTGCCGTCCGTTCGGCACTAGATCGTGGGACTGATCGCGGGATAGTTCGCGGGGCGGATCGAGGGACGTGAGGACGTTCCACTACATCAACCGCGTTCACTAACGCTTCTGCTGTACGGTCTACAAGGGTACGTAGATCACACATCCCCTCTCGTAGATGGACATCACCATGATAGGTCTTCGTGCGCGTAGGAAAATTTTTTGTTTCCCATGCGACGTTCCCCAACAGGTATATCTTTAGATCTTGCAATCGAATCTTTTTGTTTCTTGCTCTTCCGCTAGAAAACTACAAAAAAATGGAATTGAGGATGCCTCATATGCTCCATCTTTTCAATGTCTTTCGTGAGCATGATGGGAAGGAAAATTGTGCTCAAGTACTAAAAGAAGAATTACATAGAATGCTTGGCATAGAATATGTGAATGATGAGAATTATTGCAATGTCCTTAGCATGAATTCTTTGAATACCCATGATGCTAATGATATGCAAAGCCACAAGCTTGGGGATGCTATATTTGATGAAGATGATCTTTTTAGTTCTTCCACTTTGAATGATCAAAATTATTTTGATGAAAGCATGCCCCCTATCTATGATGATTATTGTGAGGATACTTATGCTTTGAAGAAGAGGGATGATAAAGCTTGTCATACTTTCGAAAACCCCTTTGCTAAACCTTGCTTTTTCATTGTGGACACAATTTATAGTGCTCAAGTCCTTTACGATACTCCCACTACTATTCTTGAGAATAGATTTCCTTATGTGGCGAGTAGTAAAATTTCTATGCTTGTAGATCATGAAAATAATGATTTAGGTGCTGGTTATATTGTTGAATTAATTCATGATGCTACTGAAAATTACTATGAGAGAGGATCATATGCTTCTACTTATTGCAATAGTATCAAGCTTCCTCTCCATATGTTGAATTTTTTGAAGCTATGCTTGTTTTGCCTTCCTATGCTAGTTGATTCTTGCTCCAATAAATTGTTTGATCACAAAATTCATATGCATAGGAAGTGGGTTAGACTTAAATGTGCTAGCCATTTGCTCCATGATGCTCTCGTTGTGTTTTAATCCTTACCTTTTATGTGAGCATCATTGAAATCAATGTCTAGCTGAGGGCGTTAAACGATAGCGCTTGTTGGGAGGCAACCCAATGAATAAATTTTTCTTTGCTTTTTTGCTTCCTGTTTTTTTTCTCCACACCATCATAATTGTGTTACGATTGTGTCTTTTGTGTTTCTTTTTGTGTTTGAGCCAAGCAAAACCGTTATGATTAGTCTTGGTGATGATTGTTTGATCATGCTCGAAAAAGACAGAAACTTTCTGCTCACGAAAAGAATTTTTGTTTTTATTCTGTAAGAGCTTTTGAGTTGATTCTTTTTGCTGCTGATTTATATGCAATTTCTTCAGACTGTCGTAATTTTTCAGAATTGTTGAAGTACCAGAGCTATACGAAATATACAGATTTCTACAGACTGGTCCGTTGTTAACAGATTCTGTTTTTGTTGAGTTGGTTGCTTATTTTGATGAAACTATGGATAGTATAGGAGGGTACTAGCCATGCAAAAGTGAAAATACAGCAACCCAACACCAACATAAGTAGAATTTAAGTTTGCTACAGTACCTAAGAAAGTGGTGATTTGCTTTCTTATACTAATGTTATCACGAGTTTCTGTTTAAGTTTCGTGTTGTGAAGTTTTCAAGTTTTGGGTGAAGTTCTTATGGACAAAGAGATAAAGAGTGGCAAGAGATCAAGCTTGGGGATTCCCAAGGCACCCCAAGATATTCAAGGATGTCGTAAAAGCCTAAGCTTGGGGATGCCCCGGGAAGGCATCCCCTCTTTCGTCTTCAATCCATCGGTAACGTTACTTGGGGCTATATTTTTATTCACCGCATGTTACGTGTTTTTCTTGGAGCGTCTTGTTTCGTAGGAGTCTTTTATTTTTGTTGTGTCACAATCGTCCTTGCTGCACACCTAGAGAGAGAGACATGCACTCACCGTGATTTTGTCGAGCTTCACTTATATCCTTTGGTAGACAATTCAGCTCACATGTGCTTCACTTATATCTTTTGAGCTAGATACTTTTGCTCTATGTGCTTCACTTATATCTTTTAGAGCGCAGCGGTGCGTGGCTTGGTAGTTGATCTATGCTTTGAAAGTAGTCTCAAAAGGGGTAGTTATCCAAAAGGATACGAAAACTTCCACCTTCATGTGCATTGAATAGTTAGAGAAGTTTGATTCATCTCAATTAGTTTTGAGTTGTGGTTTTGGTAATATTGAAGTCATGCTAGTAAGGTGTTGTGGATCTAGAAATACATGTATTGAAGTTAGTGATTCCCGTAGCAAACTTAAATTCTACTTTTGCTGATGTTGGGTTACTGTATTTTCAATCTTCCATGGCTAATACCCCCCGATACTATCCATAGTTTCATCAAAATAAGCAACCAACACAACAAAAACATAATCTGTTAACAGCAGACCAGTCTGTAGCAATCTGTATATTTCGTATACGTCTGATACTTGAAAAATTCTGAACAATTACGAACGTCTGAATAATTTGCGTAGAAATCAGCAGAAAAAATAATCAACTCAAAAGCTCTTACATAAAAAAATGAAAATTCTTTTTGTGAGCAGAAAGTTTCTATCTTTTCCAGTATGACCAAACGATCATCCCCAAGACTAATCATAACGGTTTTGCTTGGCACAAACGCAAAAAGAAACACAAAAAACACAATCATAACAGAATTATGAAAGTGTGAAAAACACAAAACAGAAAGAAAGAAAAAGGATATATTCGTTGGGTTGCCTCCCAACAAGCGCTTTTGTTTAACGCCCTTAGCTAGGCAAAAAGTGATGGAATCACGTATAGTCATCTTTGGTGCTCAAACCATAGGTAGTGTGATCATTTATCATCTTAAGATTTTCATCTTTATTGGATGACTCACCACTAGCTTTAGGAACAAAAACAGGCTTGATAGTCTTTTTGAGAGTAAGATTTGGAGTATTTTGCACACCGGCAAAAGCGGAACCCAAGTTGGTTATGACATCTTCTAATTTAGCAATTCTAGAAGAATCATTAACTATAAGTTCCTTCTCCTTTAAATTTTTCAAAAAGTTTCCCACTTTGGATCCGTACTGAGTAATTTGATTGTGGATCTTTCTATCCAAACCCTCAATAAGTTCAACTGTGGCAATTTTGTTTTCAATAGCGTCAAGCCTTTGCATCACGTGTTCCAAGGTCAAGATAGTTCCATTAACCATGAGCGGGGGTGAGCCTACCAAATTAATGATAGATCTATAGGAGTCAACAGTATGGCTCCCCAAAAAGTTCCCACCTACAATGGTATCAAGGATATACCTATTCCAAGGAGAAATTCCAACATAGAAACTGCGAAGGAGGACGGTAGTGGATTGCTTACGAGTAGATCTACTTTGAGCATTGCAAATCCTGTACCAAGCGTCCTTCAAATTTTCTTCCTCATTCTGCCTGAAATTGAGAACTTCATTTTCAGGGGTGTCGTTTGGAGTGGTGGGTCTAACCATTGATGGACTATCTCACACACAAACGAGCAGGAAGAGAGAGTGAAACGGGGAAAAGAAAATGGCAAAAGAGAAAGGCAAATGAAAACGGCAAATGTGAAGTGGGGGAGAGGAAAACGAGAGGCCACTGGCAACAAAAGTAAATGCAAGAGATGAGTTTGTGAGACCTACTTGGATAGATCTTGATTTTTCCTCCCCGGCGACGGCGCCAGAAATACTTCTGCTACTGCAACAAAAGACCTTCCAATGGCGCCAGAAATAGGCACGTTGATGGGAGAATAGTTAACTTGATACTCCTCAGCAACGGCACCAGGAATCCTTCTGTTGCGGCTACGCCTTAAGGGACTTCCTAGGCAAGTATGCAAAGGATTTCCCCCGTGGCCTTGGAGCCTTGCGTTGGTGTTCCCTCGAAGCGGAAAGGATGATGTAGTGTAGCGGTGGTAAGTATTTCCCTCAGTTTGAGAACCAAGGTATCGATCCAGAGGAGGAGTATCACAAGAGCCTGCACAAACACAAAAAGCTTGCTCCCAACGCTATGAAGGGGTTGTCAATCCCTTATAGATTGTTTGCCAAGTGAGAACTGAAAGCAACAAAGTAACAAAGCAAAGTAAAAGCGGAGGTGTAAACGATGGATGTGAATAGACCCGGGGGCCGTAGTGTTTACTAGTGGGTTCTCTCATGAAAGCAAGTAGACGGTGGGTGAACAAATTACTATCGAGCAATTTATAGAACCGTGCAAAGTCATGACGATATCTATGGCAATGATTATATCTATAGGCATCACGTCCAAAACAAGTAGACCGATACTTTCTGCATCTACTACTATTACTCCACACGTCGACCGCTATCCAGCATGCATCTAGTGTATTAAGTCCATAAGAACAGAGTAACGCCTTAAGCAAGATGACATGATGTAGAGGGATAATCTCAAACCAATGATGAAAACCCCATCTTTTTACCCTTGATAGCAACTACTTAATGTGTGCCTTGCTGCCCCTACTGTCACTGGGAAAGGTCACCACATGGTAGAACCCAAAACCAAGCACTTCTCCCATTGCAAGAATCATAGATCTAGTTGGCCAAACAAAACCCAAGACTCGGAGAGACTTACAAGGATATCAAATCATGCATATAAGAAATCAGCAAAGACTCAAATATATATCATAGATAATCTGATCACAAATCCACAATTCATCGGATCTCGACAAACACATCGCCAAAGAAGATTACATCGGATAGATCTCCATGAAGATCATTGAGAACTTTGTATTGAAGATCCAAGAGATAGAAGAAGCCATCTAGCTACTAACTACGGACCCGTAGGTCTGAAGTGAACTACTCACGAGTCATTGGAGGGGCGATGATGATGATGAAGAAGCCCTCCAACTCCAAAGTCCCCTCCACCAGGGCGCCGGGAAGGGTCTCCAGATGAGATCTTGCGGAAACGGAAGCTTGTGGTGGCGGAAAAGTATTTTCGAGGCTCCCCTGATTTTTTGCTGAATATTTGGGAATATATAGGCCAAGGATCTAGGTCAGGGGGCGGCCAGGGAGGCCACAAGCCCTGACACCGCCGCCTCCCCCTGGTGGCGGAGTGGGAGCTTGTGGGCTCCCTGGAGCCCATCTGGCTTGGCCCAGAGGCCCCGTGATCTTCTTCCGTTCGGGAAAAAATCATTTCGGGGATTTTGTTCCGTTTGGACTCCGTTCCAAAATCAGATCTGAAAAGAGCCAAAAACACAGAAAAAACAGGAACTGGCACTTGGCACAGAATTAATAAGTTAGTCCCAAAAAAGATATAAAAGGTACATAAAACATCCAAAGATGACAAGATAACAGCGTGAAACCATCAAAAATTATAGATACGTTTGAGACGTATCATGTCCTGGGGAGCGTTTTTCCTCCTATAAGACTTTGCCCAGGCTTGTCCCTTGGTACAAAAGGGATTGGGCCACCTTGCTGCATCGTTGCTACTTTTGTTACTTGTTGCTCGCTACGAATCATCTCACCACACAATCACTTGTTACCGACAATTTCAGTGCTTGCAGATATTTCCTTGCTGAAAACCACTTGTTAGATCCTTCTGCTCCTCGTTGGGTTTGACACTCTTGTCAGATCCTTCTGCTCCTCGTTGCAGAGAAAATGAGCGATCTAGAGTTTCTGGTGGCTGTGGCCGGCCCTTATACCAGGCGAAAGTCGTGGGCAACCGTCGGATTGGATCCGACGACCCCGATCTATCCAAACCCAAACCCTAGCCCAGCTCGGGCCTTTGGGCCAAAGGGGGAGAGATCCTGCCCAGGCCGAGGCAAGGCCCCGGGCTAGCGGGAGCAGGCCGGCTCCCAGGCCAGTTTTCGGCCGAGAGCCCCGGTTTTCTTTTAAGAGGACCCATTTTTGTCTATTTTTTTGAGAGTTTCTACACAGTTTTTAATTCCCATTTCTACTCAATTTTTTCCAACGAAAATTTTGTTTAGAAAATAGTAAAGCAAAAAGTTAAAAATTTCTACAAAAATAGACAGAAAAGTAATATTAATTTTTCTGAAAATAAAAGGAGATTTTTCAGAAAAAGAAAAGTTCATGGAATTTATAAAAGGAAAATAAAGTTCATAAATTTTTATTTTAAACAGAATATTTTTCTATAAAGTAGAAAAAGTACATGAATTTTTAAATTCACGTTTTCCGCTGCTAAGTGATTTAATAGTGCTCTTTTACGAAGTAAATAAAAGTTTAGGGAGTTTTACTTTCAAGAGCATATTAAAATGACTATTTAAATATGGTTATGTTATTTTTCTGACCAACGTTGTTAATAACATAATCACGTTGCATTATTGACATTAAAGATGCATTTATTTCTATCATTTGCCCAACGATAATATAGATTTATTTGCATAGGCAATTGTACGTTTAATTTGACCAACGTTAGATTAATGTATATAATTGTTGTACCGATCTCGCTTAATTTTGATTTCAAGAGGTTTTCACCTAATGAGTTGCCTCAAGGACGTTGCTACACTCACAGGTGATAATTACTCTGAATGGAGGAAGAAAGTTGACATGGCTTTTGTCATCGCTGAGGTGGACTGGGTTCTGGAGGAACCACAGCCTGTTAAACCTCCAGAGCCAGTCAGAGACGCCAATGATGATGATGAGGCATGGGAGAAAAAGAAGTGGGATCATGCCACAGTGGAGATGTCATACTCCATAAGCAACCAAAAGTGGGTAAATTTCAACAAAAAGTGTTTGGAATTTATAAAGAACACAACTGAGACCACGATTGTGGGCTCAATTGCAGAGTGCACTTCCGCAGGAAGATGCTAAAAAGATAAAGAGCTAGTTCACTCGCTCTTCAAAGACATATGCCACCCAGTTGATAAAATAATTGATCACTGAGAACTACACTGGAGGTGGCCATGACATAAGAGAGCAGATCCTTCGGATGAGCAATACGGCAGAGCCCATGGATGCGGATCTCGAGATCAAACCAGCTCTCCTCGTCCACCTGGTCATGGCTTCGCTGCCAAAGGAATTTGAGACTTTTGTTGTGAACTACAACATGCACCCTGATACATGGGACATAGAAGGCAATAGCTATGTGTTCCCAGGAAGAGGAGAGAACCAAAGCTTCACATGATGGCTCCCTGAACTATGTGAAGGAAAAGAAAAATAATTTCCAACCCAACAAAGGTTCTCCCTCAAAGCCATATGGTAAAGGTCCCGCTCATTTTCAGCATCAGCAAAAGCCTATTCCAGTGGACATGGACACTTGTCTCCACTGTAAGAAAACAGGGTACTATAAAAAAGATTGCCCTGACTGGCTAAAGGCCTTCATGGCAAACAGAGGTAACGACATTGTTTCCTTTGTTGATGAATCTCTGTATTTAAAGTTTTTGACATCTACTTGGTGGATTGACTCAGGTGCAACTGTTCATGTTGCAAACTCTTTACAGGGATTCAGTTCGACGAGGATCATGCAAAGAAAATAAAGAAGTATTGAAGTCGCAAATGGTGTCCAAGCAGAAGTTGAAGCTGTTGGTGACGTCTCCTTGGAGCTAACCGAATGATTCAAGCTTTTTCTTAGAGATGTTCTATTTGTTCCTTCATGTAATAGAAATTTAATTAGCGTCTCATGTTTGGATAAAGACAATTATGAATGCTTTTTTGGACATGGCAAATGTGTCATTTGGTATAATAATGCTTATGTGGGTGATGCTTTCCTTCACAATGAGCTTTATCTATTATCACTTCGTGCAAAATTGCATTATGCATATAATGTGAATGAGCAAAGTTCCTCGTCGAACAAAGATCAAAAGAAAAGAAAGAGAACTCACGACTCATCGAAATTATGGCACTGTCGCTTGGGCCATATTTCCAAGGGGAATAGAAAGATTAGTCAAAAGTGAAATTCTTCCTCCGTTGGAGTTCTCTGACTTAGAACAATGCATACATTGCGCTAAAGGAAAGTATGCAAAACAAATAAAAAAGGGTGCAAACCGAAGCACAGGAACACTGGAAATTATTCACACTGACATTTGTGGACCATTTCTGGTGAAAAGTGTGGATGGCTATGATTCGTTAATAATATTCACAGATGATTACTCCCGCTTCGGTTATATTTATCCAATCAAAGAAAGAAATGAAGCATTGGATAAATTCAAAATATTCAAAGGTGAAGTTGAAAATCAGCTTGACAAAAAGATAAAGATAGTGAGGTTGACCGTGGGGGTGATACGTCTCCAACGTATCTATAATTTTTTATGGTTTCATGCTATTATCTTGTCAAACTTTGGATGTTTTGCAAGCCTTGTATATATTTTTTGGGACTAACTTATTAACTCAGTGCCAAGTGCCAGTTCCTGTTTTTTCCATGTTTTTGACCCCTTTCAGAGGAGATTTTGAAACGGAGTCCAAACGGAAGAAAATCCCTGAATTTTTTTTCTGGAACGGAAGAAGATCGGGAAGCTTGAGAGCCAAGGCAGGGGAGCCTCAGGGGCCCCACAAGCCCCCACCCCATGGCCAGAGGGTAGGCCGCGGCCCACAGGCTTGTGGGCCCCCTGAGCGTCCCCTGACCTAGGGGTTGCGCCTATAAATTCCCTAAAAATCCCAAAAAAAATGAGGAGATCATCGAAAGTACTTTTCCGCCGCCGCAAGCATCTGTCTCCGTAAGATCCCATCTGGGGCACGTCCTGGTGCCCTGCCGGAGGGGGGATTCGGATACGGAGGGCTTATTCGTCAACACCATGACCTCTCCGATGATGCGTGAGTAGTTCACCATAGACCTACGGGTCCATAGCTAGTAGCTAGATGCCTCTTGGATCTTCAATACAAAGTTCTCCATGATCTTCATGGAGATCTATCCGATGTAATCTTCTTTTGCGGTGTGTTGTCGAGATCTGATGAATTGTGGATTTATGATCAGATTATCTATGAATCTTATTTCAGTTTCTTCTGATCTCTCTTATGCATGATTTCATATCCTTGTAATTCTCTTCGAGTTGTGGGTTTTGTCTGGCCAACTAGATCTATGATTCTTGCAATGGGAGAAGTGCTTGGTTTTGGGTTCATACCGTGCGGTGACCTCACCCAGTAACAGAAGGGGTAGCGAGGCACGCATCGTGTTGTTGCCATCAAGGATAAAAAGATGGGGTTTTCATCATTGGTTTGAGATTATCCCTCTACATCATGTCATCTTGCTTAAGGCGTTACTCTGTTCGTCATGAACTCAATACACTAGATGCATGCTGGATAGCGGTTGATGTGTGGAGTAATAGTAGTAGATGCAGAAAGTATCGGTCTACTTGTCTCAGACGTGATGCCTATATGTATGATCATTGCCTTAGATATCGTCATGACTTTGCGCGGCTCTATCAATTGCTCGACAGTAATTTGTTCACCCACCGTGATATTTGCTATTATGAGAGAAGCCTCTAGTGAACACTATGGCCCCCAGGGTCTACTCCACACCATATTTTCAGCCTTACACTCTTTACTTCGTTGCACTTTCTGCCTTCAGATCTCACTTTGCAAACAATCTTGAAGGGGTTGACAACCCCTTTGAAGCATTGGGTGCAAGCTTGTTTGTGTTTGCGCACGTACTCTAGACTTGACGAGGCCCTCCTTCTGGATCGATACCTTGGTTCTCAAACTGAGAGAAATACTTACTGCTCCTGTGCTGCATCACCCTTTCCTCTTCAAGGGAAAAAATGACGCAAACCAGAGAAGTAACAAGAAGAATTCCTAGCGCCAAGGAAGGACTTTTGTTGCCGCAGCAGAAGAATTTCTGGCGCCGTTGCCGGGGAGGAATATCAAGTCAAGAACTCATCCAAGTAGGTGTCGCAAACTCATCTCTTGCATTTACTTTGTTTGCCAGTTGCCTCTCGTTTTCCTCTCCCCCACCTCACCAATTTGCCTTTTTTGTTTGCCTTTTTCGTTCGCTTGTGTGCCATGTGCCTTCGATATGCTTGCATCTTCGCTTGCTGAAAATCTAGTGATATGGATCATCATCCACTTGCTAATCTCTTTAAGAGATCCAGTTATGTTGATCCAATTGCTGGTGAGTTGAGTGCACTTGACTATCTTTATGGAGTTTTGCTTGAGATGCGTGAATCTGAAAATTGTGAGGAAGAAATTTATGAAGTGATTCACAAGGGCTCCTTGGATGAAAAGCATGATCGCAATGGTTTCACTATAAATTCTATTAGTGATAATCATGCTAAAAATATGCAAAACCCTAAGCTTGGGGATGCTAGTTTTGCCATGTCCACTACAGGTTGCAATGATCATGATTGGGGTGATGATTTTTCTTATGATCTTGAAAATTTGTTTAAGCCTCATGATGAATATGATATTTGCAATATTATTGAAAGTGGGTTTGGATAAGTCGTGACTTTAGTTGATGATAATCCCACTATTTTTGAAGAGCGTCAACTTTGCATGCATGTGGATCATGAAAAGAATATCCTATGTGATAGTTACATTGTTGAATTCGAATATGATCCCACATGTAATTGCTATGAGAGAGGAAAATATTTTGGTAGAAACTTTCATGTTACTGAATTACCTCTCGTTATGTTGAGATTGCTATTGTCTCTTTCTTCTTCCTTGCATATGGTAACTATTGGTTGTCTTGACAATCTGTTTTTCTATAAAATGCTTATGCATAGGAAGTATGTTAGACTTAGATGTGATTTTCACATGCTTTATGATGCTCTCGTTGTGCTTCAATTCTTGTCTTTTGTGTGAGCATCATTGAATTATCAATGCCTAGCTAAGGGCGTTAAACAATAGCGCTTGTTGGGAGGCAACCCAATGAAGTTGTCTTTTTCTTTCTGTTTTGTTGCGTCCACACTTTCATAATTCTGTTTTGATTGTGTTTTTTGTGTTTATTTTTTTTTGTTTGATCCAAGCAAAGCCTTTATGACTAGTCTTGGTAATGGTTGTTTGATCTTACTGGAAAAAGACAGAAACTTTTCGCTCACGAGATGATTTTTCATTTTTACTCAGAAAGAGCTTTTGAGTTGATTCTTTTTTCTGCTGATTCATATGATTTTTTCCCAGGCCATTGTATGTTTTCAGATTTTTTGAGGTACCAGAAGTATACGAAGTATACAGATCGCTACAGACTGGTCTGTTTTTGACAGATTATGTTTTTGTTGAGTTGGTTGCTTGTTTTGATGAAACTATGATTAGTATCGGGGGTACTAGCCATGGAAAAATGAGAATACAATATCCTATCATCAATATAGATAGAATTCAAGTTTGCTACAGTACCAAAAGAAGTGGTAGTTTGTTTTCTTGTGCTAATGTTATCACGAGTTTCTGATTAAGTTTTGTGTTGTGAAGTTTTCAAGTTTTGCGTGATGTTCTCATGGACAAATAGATAAGGAGTGGAAGGAGCTCAAGATTGGGGATTCCCGAGGCATCCCAAGCCAAATTCAAGGACACCAAAAAGCCTAAGCTTGGGGATGCCCCGAGAAGGCATCCCCTCTTTCGTCTTCAATCCATCGGTAACATTACTTGGAGCTATATTTTTATTCACCACATGATATGTGTTTTTTGCTTGGAGCGTCTTGTATCGTAGGAGTCTTTTCCTTTTGTTGTGTCACAATCATCCTTGCTTCACACCTTTTTGAGAGAGAGAGAGACGTGCACTCATCGTGATTTTTGCTAGAATGCTCATAGTGCTTCACTTATATCTTTTGAGCTAGATACTTTTGCTCTATGTGCTTAACTTATATATTTTAGAGCACGGCGGTGCGTGATTTGGTAGTTGGCTTATGCTATGAAAGTAGTACCAAAAGTGATACATACCCAAAGAGGATGCAAAAACCTCCATCTTCATGTGCATTGAGTAGAAAGAGAAGTTTTGATTCCTCCCAAATAGTTTTGAGACATGGATTTGGTAACATTAAGAGTTATGTTAGTAGGGTGTTGTGAATCTAGAAATACTTGTGTTGAAGCTAGTGATTCCCGTAGCATGCACGTATGGTGAACCGCTATGTTAGGAAGTCGGAGCATAGTTGATCTATTGATTGTCATCCTTTGTGTTGAGGTCGAGATCGCGCGATGGTTTACACCTACCAACCCTTCCCCTCGGAGTATGCGTTTAGCACTTTGTTTCGATTACTAATAAAAACTTTCGCAACAAGTATGTGAGTTCTTCATGACTAATGTGAGCCCATGGTATAGATGCACCTTCACCTTCCACCATTGCTAGCCTCTCTAGTGCCTCGCAATTCTCGCCGGTGCACAAACCCACCAAATTCCTTCCTCAAAACAGTCGCCATATCTACCTACTATGGCATTTTCATAGCCATTCCGAGATATAGTGCCATGCAACTCGCACCGTTCTGTCTCATGACTTGTGCCGTCACTCTCATATTGCCATTGCATGATCGTAAGATAGCTAGCGAGATGTTTCAACGTCATACGCCATGCTAGATCGTTGCACATCCCGGTACACTGCCGGAGGCATTTCCTATGGAGTCATCATCATTGTGATCTTTGAGCTGTGAGTAAATAAAAGTGTGATGATCATCATTATTAGAGCATTGTCCCATGTGAGGAAAAAAAGAGGCCAAAGAGCCCAAAAACAAAAAAAAGAGAAAAGAAAAAAAGAGAGGCCTAAGAGCCCAAATGAAAAAATAGAAAAAGAGAGAAGGGACAATGCTACTATCTTTTTCCACACTTGTGCTTCATGATAGCACCATGTTCTTCATGATTGAGAGCTTCTTGCTTTGTCACGGCCATATGCTAGTGGGAATCTTCATTATATAACTTGGCTTGTACTCCCTCTGTAAACTAATATAAGAGTGTTTATATAACTAAAATAGTGATCTAAACGCTCTTATATAAGTTTAAGGAGGGAGTATATTCCAATGATGGGCTTCCTCAAAATTGCCCTAGGTCTTCGTGAGCAAGCAAGTTGGATGCACACCCACTAGTTTTCCTTTTGAGCTTTCACATACTTATAGCTCTAGTGCATCCTTTGTATGGCAATCCCTACTCATTCACATTGATATCTATTAATGGGCATCTCCATAGCCTTTTGATATGCCGAGTCAATGTGACCATCTCCTCCTTTTTGTCTCACAACCACAACCACACTCTATTCCACCTATAGTGCTATATCCATGGCTCGCGCTCATGTATTGCATGATAGTTATAAAAAGTTTGAGAAAGTAAGAGTGCGGAAACAATTACTTGGCCAATACCGGGGTTGTGCATGATTTACATTAGTTGTGTGAGGATGATGGAGCATAGCCAGAACATATAATTTTGTAGGAATAACTTTCTTTGGCCTTGTTATTTTGAAAGTTCATGATTACTTTGCTAGTTTTCTTGAAGTATTATTGTTTTCATGTCAATAGCAAACTATTGTTTTTGGGACTAACTTATTAACTCAGTGCCAAGTGCGAGTTCCTGTTTTTTCCATGTTTTTGACCCCTTTCAGAGGAGATTTTGAAACGGAGTCCAAACAAAAGAAAATCCCCGAAAAGATTTTTTCTGGAACGGAAGAAGATCGGGAAGCTTGAGAGCCAAGGCAGGGGAGCCTCAGGGGCCCCACAAGCCCCCACCCCGCGGCCAGGGGGTGAGTCGCGGCCCACAGGCTTGTGGGCCCCCTGAGCGCCCCCTGACCTAGGGGTTGCGCCTATAAATTCCCTAAAAATCTCAAAAAAAATGAGGAGATCATCGAAAGTACTTTTCCACCGCCGCAAGCTTTTGTCTCCGCAAGATACCATCTGGGGCACGTCCTGGTGCCCTGCCGGAGGGGGGATTCGGATACGGAGGGCTTCTTCATCAACACCATGACCTCTCCGATGATGCGTGAGTAGTTCACCATAGACCTACGGGTCCATAGCTAGTAGCTAGATGGCTTGTTCTCTCTCTTGGATCTTCAATACAAAGTTCTCCATGATCTTCATGGAGATCTATCCAATGTAATCTTCTTTTGCGGTGTGTTTGTCGAGATCCGATGAATTGTGGATTTATGATCAGATTATCTATGAATCTTATTTGAGTTTCTTCTGGTCTCTCTTATGCATGATTTCATATCCTTGTAATTCTCTTCGAGTTGTGGGTTTTGTCTGGCCAACTAGATCTATGATTCTTGCAATGGGAGAAGTGCTTGGTTTTGGGTTCATACCGTGCGATGACCTCACCTAGTGACGGAAGGGGTAGCGAGGCACGCATCATGTTGTTGCCATCAAGGATAAAAAGATGGGGTTTTCATCATTGGTTTGAGATTATCCCTCTACATCATGTCATCTTGCTTAAGGCGTTACTCTGTTCATCATGAACTTAATACACTAGATGCATGCTGGATAGCGGTCGATGTGTGGAGTAATAGTAGTAGATGTAGAAAGTATCGGTCTACTTGTCTCGGACGTGATGCCTATATGTATGATCATTGCCTTAGATATCGTCATGACTTTGCGCGGCTCTATCAATTGCTCGACAGTAATTTGTTCACCCACCGTGATATTTGCTATTATGAGAGAAGCCTCTAGTGAACACTATGGACCCCAGGGTCTACTCCACACCATATTTTCAGCCTTACACTTTTTACTTCGTTGCACTTTCCGCCTTCATATCTCACTTTGCAAACAATCTTGAAGGGGTTGACAACCCCTTTGAAGCGTTGGGTGCAAGCTTGTTTGTGTTTGCGCAAGTGCTCTTGACTTGACGAGGCCCTCCTTCTGGATCGATACCTTGGTTCTTAAACTGAGGGAAATACTTACTGCTCCTGTGATGCATCACCCTTTCCTCTTCAAGGAAAAAAACGACGCAAACTAGAGAAGTAACAAGAAGAATTCCTAGCGCCAAGGAAGGACTTTTGTTGCCGCAGCAGGGGGGAGTACTACGGTCGACACACTCCATATGGACAAGTCCCTGGACCTTTTGCAAAGTTCTTACAGGAGACTGGCATAGTTGCCCAGTATTCAATGTCGGGCGAGCCTCAGCAAAATGGAGTAGCTAAAAGGTGTAACCGTACCCTTATGGATATGGTGCATAGCATGATGAGTTACTCCAACCTGCCATTGGGATTATGAATGGAGGCGCTTAAAACCGCCATTCACATTCTCAACAGAGTACCAAGCAAGTCGGTGCCCAAAACACCGCATGAGCTGTGGATAGGAAGAGTACCATCCCTGCAACACTTCAGGGTGTGGGGATGCCCAGCTGAGGCCAAAATGTTTAATCCAAATATTGGAAAGTTAGATCCCAAAACAGTGAATTCCCATTTCATTGGCTATCCTGATAGATCAAAAGGTTTACGTTTCTACTGTCCACAAAGATACACAAGGTTTGTAGAAACGAGACATGCGGTCTTCTTAGAGGACGAAATGATGAGGGGGGCATGGTAGCTCGGAAAATAGATCTTGAGGAGAAGAGGGTGCATGCACCTAATCCGATGATTCAAGAGCCATTTTTCGCACTACCTGTTGTAACTCCAACTATGACAACTATGGGAGAAGATCCGGAACCTGTCCTTCAGGATCCGACTGAACCTGTCGTTGAGCATGAAAGGGAGGTACAACAGCCAATCTTAGAGGATGTGCCTGAGAATGAGGCACTTAGAAGATCTAACAGAACAAGAAGATCAGCTATTTCTGCTGATTATAAAATTTATAACACAGAATTGGTTCATATAGAAGGTGATCCCACTTCATATGAAGAAGCGATGAGAAGTCCTCACTCATCGAAGTGGCTAGAGGCGACGGAACACGAGATGAAATCGATGAGTTCCAACGATGTTCGGGACTTAGAAATTGTTCCTACAGGAGCCAAAACAGTAGGTTGTAAGTGGGTCTACAATACAAAGTATGACTAATGGAAATATAGAAAAGTATAAAGCACAACTCGTCGCAAAAGGATTTACACAAATAGAAGGGATAGACTACAATGAGACTTTTTCCCCAGTCTCATGCAAGGATTCCTTCAGAATCATAATGGCATTAGTTGCACATTTTGATTTAGAGTTGCATCAAATGGATGTAAAGACGACATTTTTAAACGAGGATTTAGAAGAAAATGTCTACATGAAACAACCCAAGGGTTTTATCATGGAAGGCAAGGAAGATATGGGATGCCGCCTAAAGAAATTCATTTATGGACTAATACAAGCCTCTAGACAATGGTATCTAAAGTTTAACGATACTATTAAAAGGTTTGGATTTCAAGAAAATGTTGAGGATAACCGCGTTTATGCAAAGTTTAAAAATGGGAAATGCATTTTACTAACTTGTATGTGGATGATATCTTGCTTGCAATCAATGGTGTTAGTTTAATACAAGAGACAAAGAAGTTTTTATTCTCAAACTTTTATATGAAAGACCTTGGTGATGCTTCATATGTTGTGGGCATTAAAATTCACCGAGATAGGAAAAATGGAGTCTTAGGACTGTCGCAGAAAGCATATTTAGAGAAAGTTCTCAAAAAGTACAATATGCATAAGTGTAAAGCCACACCTGCTCCTATAGTCAAGGGCGATAGTTTTGGGAATTACCAATGTCCCAAGAATCATTACGAGCTCGATGAGATGAAAACAATGCCATATACTTCGGCTGTTGGAAGTTTACAGTATGCACAAGTGTGCACACGCCCTCACTTAGCTTTTATCACCGGGGTACTCGGTAGATATCAAAAAAATCCATGCCAAGAGTACTGGAAGATGACAAAAAAAACATTGCGTTATGTGCAAGGCACAAAAGATATCATGCTAACATACAGAAGATCTGATTCCCTAGAGATAAAAGGGTATTCAGACGCGGATTTTGTGGGAGATAGAGATGATAGAAAATCCACGTCTAGATACGTGTTCACTCTTGTTGGAGGGGCTATTTCATGGAAAAGATCCAAACATACCATAGTTGCATCGTCCACGATGCAAGCAGAGTTTATAGCATGTTTTGAAGCCACCGGGCAGGTGATATGGTTAAAGAAATTTATACCTGACTTGAAAGTGGTAGATTGTATTCACAAGCCACTAAAGATATACTGTGACAACCAGCCCGCAGTATTTTATGCTCACAACAACAAGTCGAGTAATGCTTCCAAGACAATAGATATGAAGTATTATGTTGTGAAAGATAGCATCCAGGATCAAACTATAAGTCTCGAGCATATAAGTACAAAGAATATGCTTGCGGATCCGCTAACGAAAGGCTTACCATCCAGTGTGTTCAAGGAACACTTAGCCAGCATGGGTTTGATGGAAAACCTATGATTCCTGGATCATAAGAGGCCCAAAAGTAAAAGAATTTTTTTCAAAAAAAAACGTGTGTTGTGGCTGTATGATTCTATCGGCAACTAAGTTGAGACGATGAGACATGCTCTACATGCCTATATGTGATGGAACAAATAAATTAGAAAGTATAAAGTCAAAAGTAAAAGTTGAGATCAAGGGGGAGAATGTTAGGTTGATCTCTTCCCGTGTTGGCTCAACGACCCACCGGACCCTGATCTACGCGCCCTGGTCGGGGGCGCCCAACCCGTTATGGTTGGTGGGGCCCTGTGACCCGCGATGTATAAACAGAGGTGGAGGCCGGGGCACGACTTACGAGGTTCGCCGTCGCCACACACCCCACCTACAAACCCATCCGATCTAGGGTTAGCGCGGTGCTCACGGAAAGCTCCACCGATGCCACACCCTTCTCTGTCACCACCGTTGTCACCACCACACCGATGGAGGCCGGCGGGAGTTCATCAAGTTCTGGACAAGGTAAACCCTCGGCTACTACCGTGACTCATCTAACCTAGAAGATCCACGGGGTCTATCACTTTTTATTCAATGTTGGTTTACTGCTGCTTATCCCTGCAGTTTGTTGCATAATTAGTAATCCATTCATTCCTAAATATAAGTCTTTTTAAAGATTTCACAATAGACTACATACGGAGCAAAACGAGTGAATCCATATTCTAAAATATGTCTATATACATCCGTATGTAGCCCGTAGTGAAATCTCTAAAAGGACTTATATTTAGGAACGGAGGGAGTAGAATACAACAAGTTGTTATATTGCAACTACCTTTTTCTTAATCAGGTATACTTATACACCAAATAGGTAAAGTTTGTACTGTCCAACATACAACCAACTGTGCTAGTTATTCAGTAGTATAAGATTTTTAAGAGAAAAACAAGTTGATTTATCTATTGTAAGATATGGTGAAGGTGTGCAGCCATCCAGGTATAAGATAGAAAATGGTTCTAGAATTTCATGAGTAGCAGCAATATAGAAATACAATAGCACAAAGGTCAAAGGTACAAAGAAAACACACTTGACAGAAGAAATGCAAAATGCATAGCTGTAGCAGATTTTAGTACCTGTCCAGATTTGTGACAAATGGGAAGATAGCGAAACCGTCCATAGCAATTTTCCAAAGCAGCTGCACAAATACGTGCTTCATACCATTGTACGATTATTTACGACTGCGCGTTTCATGTGATTTGATCTTCCTCAAAATAAAATACAATCCCACATCACTGAAACGAGTAACACGGCTGGTGAAAGATAGATGACATATCACTTCCTTTTCTAAAAAAAAAGAAAGATGGCATATCACTTGATTGACTTGCTTCTCAGAGCAGGTCCGTCCAGAGGGGGGCCCAAAATCAAGGGGTCCAACCGAAGGAAGAACCAGGAAAGCCGGTAAGGTTTGTACATTGGCTGGCTTGACGGGAATATCCTATTTGACGCTCTTTGCGTCAAACTGTCGGGCAAACACATAGGAGAACAGACGAGTGATTCTTACATGGGTTGGGGTGATCCCGGTTTTGGAAACCTTCCAGAGGTTAGCTGTTTTTTTCGGTTTTGAGAAACTTCTAGAAGGTTCACTGAACCAGTTTTCTTTTGTTTTCTTTTTCTGTTTTTTCTTTTTCTCTTTTCTGTTTTCAAAAACTGTTCTGAATTACCAAAAAATGTTCTGGATACTAAAAAAATGTTTTATTTTTTCAAGCAAATAGAATTGCTTGGCTTGTTTAATTAAGTTTAACTTCAAACTTACAAAAAAATTGCAAAAAAAAGTAAACTCTCCCATTGAAGGGATCTCGGTTCGAATCCGAGTGGCGGCATTCTTGAAAAGGAATATAATAGATTAGAAATCAATTCGAAACTTACAATTTCTAATGTTTAGTTTTCTGTTTCTGTTTCAAAAAAATCTGGATTTTAAAAAATATTTCGGAATTTGAAAAATGTTCCGAACTTTGAAAAAATATCACAGCATTTGAAAAACGTTTCGGAATTTGAAAAAATGTTCTCTAATTTAAAAGAATGTTTCGGAATTTGAAAACGTTCTGGGATTTGAAAATATGTTCTGGAACTTAAAAAAATGTTCGTAATTTGAAAAAATGTTCTAGAATTTGAAAAAATGTTCTGGAGTTTTGGAACAATGTTCCGCAATTTGAAAAAATATACCGCAATTTGAAAATATGTTCTGGAATTTCTATCGAAACGTTTTGGATTTTTCAAAAAAATGTTCCAAATTTTGAAAAATTGTTCCGGAATTTGAAAAAAAAATCCAGAATTTGAAAAAATGTTTCAAAATTCTAAAACATGTTCCGTAATATGAAAAATGTTCTTCATTTTCGTAAAAATGTTTGCTTTTTCAAAAAATGTTCGTAAGTCTACAAAATATTTGTGTTTCAAAAAGTGTACATAAGTTAAAAAAATGTTCCCGATTCAAAAAATGTTTACAGAATTTAAAAAATGTTCCCGATTCAAAAAATGTTATTTTATAAAAATAATTATTCTAAATTTTTAAAATGCTTATGTTTTCAAATTTATGTGTGCTCTTATAAATTCTTCAGAAAGTCAAAAAGATTTCCATTTATAAATTTTATTCATAAATGCAAAAGCTGTTTGAGTTTCATTAATTCATAAAATAAAAAATGTAACCTTTTCGAAGATAGAGAAAGAGAAACACAAAAGAAAATAAGGAAGAAGAAAAAAAAATAAAAATGGAAAATAACTAAAAAAGCGGGGAAAAAAGCAGCCGTTTAACTCGCCAGTAGGAGGTCCCGGCTTGACGCTGCCTGGTAGACCGATCCAATCGAACAAACAAAACTGTCTCCGGAAACGGCGGCGGCGTTGTCTATAAAAAAGTTGCAGCAAGGCGTGCGCGTGTCTCTCCAGTCACCACGAATTCACCATATGTAATATCAATATTTCATTGCAAATCCAATGTAATCCCTAGTACTCCCTCCGTTCTAAAATAAGTGTCTTAAAATTAATATAATTTAGTCCTAGAACTAGTACAAAGTTGAAACATTTATTTTAAGACGGAGGGAGTAGTATACTAGTATAACTCTATCCTAATAAAAATTAATAGGGTTGTATACTTTGTGCTAGCATATTTAATTCAAAAGAGTCAATAGATTCGCTACATTAACACTTGGAAATAGTGCTATGGAGAAATTAATTATGAAGATATAATTAAAGACTTCTATTTCAAAAAATACTAGAAACATCATCCTTTTCAACAACATGAGGTCACTATATGATTTTTCTAATGCATGTACTCTTATAGCATCATTGTCCGTATATTTTAGATATTCCATAAAATAATGTATATTTGAAGTTATACAACTACGCGAAACTATGTTTTAAAAGGATTTATGTAATTTTACTGTTTTCTTGAAAAATATTAGGCCCTACATTTCGCACCGGGGCCTCAAATTTCTAAAGACGGCTCTATCTCAAAGTTGTAAGGAAAAGGAAAAGGTACAGACACCTCTTGAGAAACTTAGTCACCTGCGCAGAATTTTCAGCATAGATTTGCTGATGCCGAGCCCCGGCCCCAGTTCATTTATGTGCATAAAAGCCTGAAGAGGCATTTGGAAAAGTGTCATCAATATCAACACAAAGTTCATCATCTACGTTGGTATGCACCTCTGCAAAAACAATGTTTTGCGAAAATCTGAATGGACTGATTCACTGAATATGTGGTAGCAGCAGTGTTGTGGTGTAACTGTATCGTCGGATTCTTGCTCTCCTGGCTGTATACGGAGTATGATGGATTACAAAAATCCACTATAAAATGCAGCTGCACTATTTGGATGAAATAAACGCACCCTTAGATGAAAAAATGCAGCACATCATTCCACATTATTATGTTTTTTTTCTTTGAAAATACTACAACTTTTGAACCGAGCTTCACAATGACGATCCGTTTTTACGATTGTGTTTCTTACTACGAGCTCTTCAAAACTAGATCCCATATGAATATGTTTCAACAAACTTTTTTTAAGCAACTGTGGGGTGATATGTAGGCAACTTTAGTATTAAAGAAAAACAACTTCTTATTAGTGTGCATATTATGATCGTCTATCAACGAAAAATCCTTCAAAATTACCTATCATGACTAGAAGGTTAAATAACTTCACCCTTTAACAATCACAAGGCAAATGTGGTCATATATTTTCAAATTAAAATGGTTAAATTATGCGTCGGGTGTGCATGTTTGGCTCGGCATGCGTTGGATGTCCATTAATTCATGTATGAAAAAAAAATCAAAAAGCTATAACTATCAAACCGTGTGTCGAAATTATGATATGTTTTCGCCTTGGATTCCTCGTGACGGACTCTTCAAAACGAGATCTCATATGAATATGTTTTGAAGAATTTTTTTTCAAAACCAAGTTCGATGTTAGATGAGGCAACTTTAGTGCTAAACAGAAGTACTTTGATGCTAGATATATTGCATCTTGTGTATACACATGAGTTGTTTGTTGAATACACTGGAGTTGCGCAAAAACATACTAAAAGTTGCTTACTTTTTTGTGATACTCGAGTGCAATTATGACAACTATTCATAAATAGCAGGCAACTGAGCATTAATGGCAGGCAACTAAACATTAACCGTAGGCAATTGACCATCAATGATAGGGAACTGAGCATCAAAATTGAGCAATTTTATAGTATTTTATAGGCAACTAAGCATCAAAATTGAGCAATTTCACAGTATTTGTAGGCAACTGATTATCGTTGTTTAATTATGTAAAGCTTTTAGAGGTGAATCTAGTCAACTGTTAGTCGTGGTAACCAACTTAGAAGAATTCTTCGCTGATGGATAGTCATACTAAGGGGAAAGGAGTTGCTTGCCTACAGCACTAAAGTTGCTCAAAAAAAGTTCGTCAAAATTTATTCATATGAGATCTAGTTTTGAAGAGCTCGTCATAAGAAACACAGCCATGAAAACGGATAGTTATTCCGACATCCGGTTCAAAAGTTATAACTTTTTAAATTTTTTTAAACACTAATAAATGCATGTGCTTGGTTGTCCTGAGCCGCGCCCCCCCGCGAACGGACGCTGTTGCGCTTGATAGCCTAGTCCTTCACATGGGAAATAAAGTCAGGGTTTAGCTCGTCCCAAAGACTTGTAAATCTAAAAGAATGTCTAGCTAATTCATCTAGAAAACTACTTCTCCCTACACACACGAAAGCACGCGCTTGATTTGCCTCCGGGTAACAATATTCGAATGTGATCTTGGCAAGGTTCAAAACCATCTCCTTACATCCCATAACGGTCACATGTATTATTCCATTAGCTTGATTGAGGCCACCGCAGAAGAACAGTCAGACTCCATCTTGCTACAGCCAAGGTCTGCAGACAGGAACCTGGAGTTTCTTATGGCAGTGAGCTCAACTGAGTCAACGTCACCGACAAGAGGTAGGGACCATGAAGCAACTGTTATGAAATCCTCATGATTATCGCGTACCACCGCGCCGCAAGGTCCGGAGAACGTATCGTGATGAAAAAATGCATCAACATTTATCTTGACATGATCGTGAGTTGGTTTCTTCCACATCTGGTCAAAAGTCAGACTAGCTAGCTTTGGTGTCGTTGATTAGATTTTAAACAAAATAGCACATATGTGGGTTTTTCTACTGGAAAGCTTTCAATCTATACACCAATTGTCATGGTACTACAAAGAGCATTAGAAGTAACATAGATTACAACCAAGTCCGTAGACCACTTAACGACGACTAGAATCACTGGAGCGAGCCGAAGACACGCCGCCGATATCAGCCCTCTCTCGCGAGAGCCGGCAAACTTTCTGGTAATAGACAGACGAAAGACGACATGCTAAGGCACCACAAGACCATTGCATGCACTAGAACAACAATCGTCACCAATAAAGAGAATTAGATCGAAACTTACTTTGCTCTAGGTCTGGAGCCCTACTTTTTAACGCGGTCTACGGAGAGACAAGGTGGGAGAGGAGAGAGGAAGCTGGTTGACAAAAGCTAATGAAGTCCTAGCAAGCTGAGGTCTGAAAAAGAGTCAAGAGAAACACCTTCTACCTGCTTTGATGGGCGCCCTTTTCTTTTTCTTAGCTACCGTAGTTTTTCACCTTCAAAAGAAGGTACCAGCGCTTTTGTAGTGATCCTCCGGGGTCCCTCGTTGTTTTGGTGCACCTCACCCCGTTAGTTTTGGCTTGTACTTGACTTGACTCTCCCCCACTTACTGCTTGTTGATCGCAATTTTACCAATACATAGACATACGAACGCGAATGGACGAAGACTGGATCCACGAAGATCCACAAAAGAACAAAATCGACCAAAACGAGACCCCTTGGAAAGACAACTCCACACCTTCGGACGACACTAAATGTACCATCGGGACGGGAGGGTAGGCAGGGAGGGCTTTATTCTATCTTCAGGGATTCGATGTCGCTTGTCTTCCCGAGCATGACACAAATCTTAATGACACCACTAAAGGAAGTGTCATGTAGTAGACGTTCACATGATAACACTAAAGGAAGCAACAACACATGTATCATGAAAATATTGAATAAATACCAACTTTACATGATTACTTATAACAAGACTTCTTCCATGCCCCCGAGAACAAAAGTAACTAAACAATTCATCACCATGTTCAATATCAAAGGCATAATAAATATGATAAAAGACATGAACATATTATTTTTCACCAAACAAACTAACAAACATCAACTACAGGATGTAATCAACACTACTAGTAACTCGTAGGTACCAATCTGAGGTTTTGAGACAAAGGTTGAATACAATAGATGAACTAGGGTTTGAGATGAGATGATGCTGCTGAAAATGTTGATTAAGATTGGTCCTCCCACGAAGGAGGAAGTGTTGGTGATGACGATGGCTTCGTTTTCCCCCTCCCGGAGGGAAGTTCCCCTGGGAGAATCTCTATACCGGAGAGCAAAAGGGTCTCGGACTAGGTTTCTGCTTCGAGACGGTGGCGCTTCGCCTCAAAAAATATCTTCTTGATTTTTTCTAGGTCAAAACCCGTCATATAGAAGAACAGGGGGCCGGGGGGCGCCTCTCGGCTTGCCAAGCCATTGGGACGCGTCTAGGGGGTGGGTGCGCCCTGTTGGCTTCGCACCAATAGGTGGCCCCTCTCCGTCACTTCTTTGCTCCATAAATTCAGATATATTCCATAAAAAATATTCGTGAAGTTTTCGATCATTTAGTGTCCAGAGAATGTTCAACCTTTTTCTTGGTTTTGAGGTCCAGAATTCGAGTTTCTGACAAACCTTGTAAATTAAGAAAGAAAACTCATAATAATTGTATCATAAAATAGAATAATAATAATAAAATAATATAATTATCAATAAAAAATCGTGATGCAAAATGAATGTATCACACATAGGTGACACAACCGGTCACTAATATAAACACCAACAACTACACGTCACCTAGATTTAGCAAAGTCCGAGTCAGGTGCTGAATCCCTATATTGCGTCAAGATTCGTGCATAGGGGAGGCTTACTAGTGTTTTTACGAAGCCAAATTTTATCTCAGATGCGGCGGGTGTTTCTTTGAGACTTTGAGGGAGATCCATGATAGATATTGTAAGAGCATCTTCAACAGCAGCGTAAAACAAACGCTGTGTTCAAAAATATGCGTTTTTAGCGCGCGCGCGACGCGGCGGGATGCTCCAGCGGGCGCGCAAAAACTGCGCGCGCGCTAAAACAAGTTGGGCGCGCTGTCCATAGCCTTATCCCGCACTGGTAATTTGGAGCGCACACTTCCGCGCGCGGCAGACTCGAGCGCGCGCGCGAACTCTCTCTCTTTCTTCCTCCTTCGCACTGCGCGCGCCGACGCCAGCGCCCCTGCCACCATGGACGCGCAGACCGGCACCCCGCTCACCCCGTTGTACAGCCGCGAGCACCCCGCCGCCGCAGCCGTAGCCGCCGCCGCCCCCGCCGAAAACCCTAGCGCGGCGAGCGTTGGCGCCGCCACCGCCGGAGCTCCGCCGACCGTCGGCCTCGCGCGCAGCCTCTTCTTGCCGCCGCAGATGACCACGCCGATGGGTGGCGTCGCGCCGGCGCCGTCCCATGCCGCCGCGGATGACCACGCCGACGAGTGGCCTCAGCGCCATGGGAGACATGGGTGGCTTTGGAGCCATGAGATGCATGGGGTGCACCTCCGGCCGCCATGGGAGGCATGGGTGGCTTTGGATCACCCTCCGACGCTATGGCCGCCATGGGAGGCATGGGTTTTGCTTCTCTCATGGGAGGCATGGGTGCACCTCCGGCCGCCGTTGAAGATCTTGCCAACACCGTCGAAGCTTCACGTGATGCGGTGCGTGATGAGGTTAGGGAGGAAGATTCATCTACGGAGGCGGAAGAATCGTCTTCGGAAGATGAGGACGAAGACGAGGAAGATGATGATTGATGTGTCTTTTATTTATATGTCTTGAACTTGTTTACATTTTGAACTTGGTTGGATGAACTTGTGGGCATGAACTTTTATGTATCAACTTATTTGTGTCAAATTCACATGTTTGCATTTTTGCGCGCTGCTGGAGCGGTGCGCGCGCTGCATTTTAGCGCTGCTGCTGGAGCCAGTGCTGCACGACGCGCCAAACCAGCCATAGCGCGCGCGGCAAATAAATTTTTTAGGCACGACGCGAAACCCGGCTGTTGGAGATGCTCTAAACCAAACCATAAGTTGGGGAAACCATCGCATCATGACCAAAGCATACGCTAATTACAACCTCGTGAAATTTGTAACACGGAAATAGACTACTGCTAGAGATGATTTATTTACTCCTTTAATTATCGACATATATTTAGACAAGATTCTTACTCCCTCCGTTTCTCAATATAAGTCTTTAAAGAGGTTTCACTAGTAAACTACATACGGATGTATATAGACATAATTTAAAGTGTAGATTCACTCATTTTGTTACGTATGTAGACTCCTAGTCAAATATCTCAAAAAACTTATATTTAGGAACGAAGGGAGTACAATGGATCACATGTGCAACCACTGTTACATTTATGGACGCATAGGTGGACCAATTGAGGGATGGGGCCGGAAAATGGGAAATGCTTGAGTTGTTTCCCATAATTAAAGGGGTCATGGGGAGGGAACTTGCAGACTTGTTGCACTCTGGTCACAGGAGCGGGCTATGCTAGAACAATGGTCATGAGGCGTTTGATCAGGAGATAGATCATCAAAGTTTTGACTCTTATATTTCCTTAGATGTATCAAATCAGAGGAGCTCGATTATCCCATATTCACTTTATGGTGTGGCTTTACGAGAATTGATGTTTGCTTTTTTATAAGTAGTAGAGACAGAGATGCATGGCCACTTTTAAAATTACATAATCCATTTTTTTTCCAAAATATGTACCATACATTCAATTTTAAAACCTCTCCGGACTCCACCTTTCAATATCAAGTTACTTTATCTAGAAATGTGAGAGAGACAAGAAATAGAACTAGGGAAAGTGTCCGCTTCGTCATGGAATAGAGGGAAATTGGACATAGAGTTAGGGATCGGTAGTGGCAAGAAGACCCGTGTCTTGCTCATTTTTCGAGGGGATGTATTTTTGGAGATGCATCGAGTGCGGGTTCCGAACCGACTCAAATAAGATTTGTGAACTCAGCAAGTCACTACTAAATTTGTATACCTTTTTATAACTTATTTTTTGTCAAATTTCAATCATATTAATATATTCGGTTAAATCTTGCCTCAACTTAAATGATTACATTAGATTTTTGTTCCAATGTATTATGTCTTAAAGATAATTTGAACCATTTTTTTTGTTAAACTTGAGAAAATAAGAGAAGGCAAAAATGCATGTCTTCGAAGATTAATTATTGATACTTGAATATAGTTTAGGGAGTCACTACACAGCGGCGCCGCATGAGCACTTTCCCGTGCGGCGGTTTTTCCAACATGCATGCAGACTAGTACAACAACAAAGATTCTTTTAATGTTGAATTTTTAAAAAGTTTTATCTCTTAAATTATGAATTCAATTGACGATTCGTTTTCACCGTTAGCTTTCTCGCAACGAGATCTTCAAAACTAGATCCCATGTCGACATGTTTTGACAACTTTTTTTCGTCGATAGTTGTCAGATTGCTATTATTTAGTTGTTACATTATGATACACTCAGTAGCCACATTTAATTAACTTAGTTGTCAACTTGGCAACCGTGTGTATACATTTTTTATAACTACGCTTGCTTAAACCCGACGACCATGTTTGACAAATGATTGTTGCCTTGCAGCAATTTTCATTATACATGATATAAACGCATGTCATAGGTTTGGTTTGCCAATTTAAATAAGTCAACTTGTCATATTTACATACAACTTTGCTAGTTTTTTTTGTTTGTTTTGCGAGTTTAATTGTGCCGACTTGTCATATTTACTAACAATACCAAAAACAAAAAAGATTTCTTGTGGTCGTCGGTTTTAAATATGGTGAGTTGTCATATTTTTGCACGTTATCGTTTCAAAAAAGTTGTTTGTGCTTGTCCGTTCGATTATGTCGAGATGTCATATTTATACGTAATTTCTAAAAAATATGGTGATTAAGTTATTTTTTATCAGACAAATAAGTATTTACTAATATGACAATTAAGTGCAACAAATGTGGTAAGCACGAGCAAAAAAAATGTTGTCAAAACATATTGACATGGAATCTAGTTTTAAAGATTTCGTCGAAACAAAGTTAACGACGAAAACGAATCATCGATCGAATTAACGGTTTAAGAGATAAAAGTTTTTGAATTCTGACCATAGGAACGAAATCTAGGGTGAGCCGGCTGAATGAGGGCACCCGTGTACGCACGCTTCTCTTTAGATTTTTCCTATAGTTTATATGTTTGTATGTGTGTGCGCCTTAACTATCACTTATTTACTAATTGAAAGCATTTTCAAGACTTCTAATTAATTCACATCATTAAAATTAAGTACACCGTTGGATTGTAAAATTAGCATTCAAGATAAGGAAAAAACTTCCGTAACGTAGATGGTTCTGGCAGTCCAAAAATATGAAATATGACACGGTAATGTTTTGAAGAAAACATCCATCCAGTCCTTTTAAAGAAAATGATAAGACTATTCTCAAAAAAATAAGACTCCTTCCATAACTATTCTACAGGATCCGGATCCGTGTAACTTAACTTTATTTTTACATATGCAGGATCCGTGAAACCCTTCTACAGTACAAGTTAAAAAAGCAAATGCATCAATCATCAGTAATACAAAGAGAAAACATCTCCCCCGCTCCTGTACATCTGTTCCTTTAAAGAAGAGGCTTCTCAAAAACATCTTATTCGTGAAACTCTTCTTCTTGCTAATTAAATAAGGGAATCGTTTTCATACGGCGCGCCGGCCGAGCCGACGCATCGGTCGTCCCTCGCGCGCGGACCCATGCAATATTTTTCCCACTCGCGCGCTTCGCTGGTCAATGGATGCAACATTTTTCGTCTAAATTTATTGCAACCAACGTTATTTTTGTTGCAAGCATTTTTTACTACATTTTGTCCCAGTATAAAAGTTGCATATACGTCTGGTTGCAACTTCAGTTCGTTGGATTTTTCATTACAATCGATGTTTTTTACTTTTGTTACAACCGTGTTAATTTTTGCTACAACCGGCATCATGTTTTGCTGCAATCGTTCACTAAAAAAGTTGCATACACATCACGTAAATATTTGTTACAACCGGCGTTTGACTTTTGTTACCACGTACCATCAGATTCGTTTTTTCTACGATCATGTAGATATTTTTTTGCTACAAATTTTGTTTTTTGTTACAACCGTTAAAAAAATTGTTGCATCGTATCGAAATTTTGCTGCATACGAGAAAAAATGTTGCATGCGGATCCAACGATGCGGACGCGCGGGGGTTGATGGATCGTGCGGTCCGCGTGCGGCCGGCCGAAAGTTTGGGCCGGTGCGCCGGCGCATATCACTCCCCATTAAATAATCGAAAAAATATGTCCATGAAAAAGAGAGAACATCTCCATTGGCTCCTGCATATGGCCAGACCTTTCAAGCCTTCTCACTAATCATTGACCACTGATGTAAATTTATATCCATGTCATATGAACTAACTACACCACTGATGTAAATGTATGATAGAAAAAAAAAGAGAAAACTTGCCGAGCATAGATGATGCCGTCCAAAAATTGTCATGTGACACCTCCAACATTGTTAATAAAACATCCACTCATTCCTTAAGAAGAAAAGATAGCGTCCGTTGAAAAAAAAACTCTACCAGTAAAAAGGAAAAAAGACGGAATCCATTTGATGACCCACAAAACTCCATGAATAAAATATTTTGTCGATGAATTAAAAAAACATCTGGCTCGGCTCGTGTACACGGCCGGTGACTCCACCTCCCCTTCAATCCTGCTCTCCTACATATGGCCGGTGTTTGCGATTTCTCTAACTGATCGATGTCCCAAACTCCCCATCACCATCAAGTGCATTCTCCCACCCATAGGGCCAACATCACACCACAAAGGAACCTCAAACCAAGTGTTGCGAGGTATGACGCGAGATCGACTGCGCCCTAAGTGGGGATCGATCTTCGTGATGGTTAGTGTCGCCATGTCTCCCTCCATCCACCCCGGGCATCAAAGTACACTCGCTTTTATCATATAAAAAAGGCTAATTATCAAGTACAACCTCCATCACGTTCCTTTGGGCTTCATGTTCCGAGAAGACTACAATCTAACTATGATAATAATGGATTAATGGTCGATGCAGCCTAAGATGACGTGTACACATCATTGTCTAAAGTAGATCATGTTGGTGTGTTAATTTGTAAACTCGCCATCAAAGAGCCTTTAGTGAATAGGAAACACAATGATTTATCTTTGTAATGTTGTTCATCGTTGGTTCTCCAAATCCACAAGCAAGTAAAATCTATCATGGAGTTTTTTTAATGTGTGACTTGATTTTTTGCCCTTTGAACTCATGACTAGCCATGAGCACACTCCACCCGTTTGTGTTTTAGAGGAGCGAACCAGATTCACCTGCATCAAATGTGGCCAGGTATAAAGTAGGGGTGTCATGATGTATAAGTGTTGAATAATCTGGAAAGTCAATTATTATTTTGCATATGCATAATGCGATTTTTTAAATATACACTACATTGCCTGTCTCGCATTCAATTTGTGAATTACATGCATTGCTAATACATATCTGCATATATATAGTACATATGCATGTCTTCATTTTGTGCTTAGAACAAAGAGAAAAAATAGCTATAAATGCATCTTTAAAAACATATAAATTATGAAAGTAATAAGAAAATCTGAATGTATCATGCGCCACAAAGATCTCATATTAACACATGATTATCTATGAGATATAGATATGTATAAATTATGGATAGAAATATTAAAACTGGCATCCATATTAAAAATTCTTAAATAATTTTTTTGGTTGAGAGAAGAACTTAAAATTTGAATAATCAGTGGTACATATAGTAATGAGAATATACTACAAAATACCGTTTGCCATCATACAATGACAATATTGATAAGGTATTAACAAACAAACAAATCTAGTGTATTTAAATTTTACACAACGAGATTGTCAACGAAACATTGGAATATTGGTTTACCCACTATCTTTTCGTGTCAAATGTGTCTTACATATTAAAATTGGTTATGTTGATGTCATTTATCTATTTTATCATTGACGTTGAAATAGCAACGTTGTCATGCATCCGAGCATGCAGTCTCATCAGAGGGCGGTGGATTTTGCAGTTTGCAACTCCGTGTGGCCAGACCTTGAACGTTCTGCACGCCTTCTTCGTCATTTTTTTCTCCGAGGCGGCAATCTCAAATCGAAATCGTTGGAGTCTTCCGGTCTACATCAATGGCATTTGGCTACTCCTTCCATAAGCTTCTGAGTTTTAACAAGTTTGCTCTGTAAGGACCGTAGGCGGCAACTAGCTTTCCTCACGAGTCACTCCGCGTCGTCGATGGACGCAAAAGGAAGAAGGCCTTGGCACCCCACGTGATTTGGATGTATTTTGCAATATTTGTAAGGACACCTTTGTAAGTAGTAGGAAAGAAAACCCCCTCTCAGAACCCGCAAAAAAAAAAAAAACTCGCAGACACTTAACGTGCTCCCGACCCCGTTGAGCGCAGCAGAAGCTCGTGGACTTATAACAAAACAGAGTGCATGAGCCAGCTTTGGATAACCGGTTAACCACCATCCCAATCAACCAACTACCGAGACAACACTCCACCCTGAACCGCTCCCCCTAGAGAAGGGGATCGCCAGGAACTGCCACAGCGCCACCGGTCCCTGCCTCTTCCGTTGCCCACTCCGGGGACGTGAGGAGGTGGGGACCACGGCGCTGCGACGTCGGTTTGTTGTTAGGGTTGGTCTAGTGTTTTCTTGGAACGCCGTTGGGGTGGTGGGAACGGCGTTCGGGCAAATAAATCTGCCTCAACTCTATTCCCACACTGACGGCGACCTTCACGGCGGCGTCTTGGAGTTGATGGCAACGTGTGCTGCTCGGTCCTTCAGATCGGTGGCTTGGTCTTCTCGCCGTTCTTCAGATCTGGCGAGATCAGTTTCTCGGTCTGTCGCTAGCGTTCGTGGTTATTCGCGACGGCGTTGGCGGCCGGGGCAAGGTGGTTTTTCTGAAGCGAGGATGTCGGTCCGAAGGTGGTGGATCTGCCGTTCCTCTCCAACTTTGTCGATGGGAGGCGACAACTCTTGGTCCAAGACAGCACGGGGACGTCCCCCGGTCGACGTGCCACAACGACATGTGCCTTGCTGCGTGCAGGTGCGGATCCAGGTATTTGACATGATTTGGCTGCTGCCATACCTAAATTTTTGTGTAAGTACTAGATATAGGTATTGTAGATGGTTCAAAGTTGTAGCTCTGCACTCTGCTGCTGTCTATATATGGACAACACTGGAGGAACAGTGAAAGGAAAGAAAAAATGAAGCTCACGAACAAGTATGAGGCGTGATACACTTGACAATTGGGTTGTATGTGTATCTAAAAAGAAAGGGTTGTGCGTGAGAGTAAGTCTACTGGAAAGAAGACACGAATATAATACTTTGATATACTCCCTCCGTTTTTAAATATAAGTATTTTTAGAGATTTCACTAGTGGACTACATACAGATGTATATAGACATACTTTAGAATATAGATTCAATCATTTTGCTCCGTATGTAGACCTTTAGTGAAATCGCTTAAAAGACTTATATTTAGAAACGGAGGGAGTACGATACAACCGGCAACATGCATGCACGTACGTGCGACTTGTTGAAAATATGAGCAATTTACCATAGGATTTTATTACAGAAAAAACTAGGAAAAACATAACCAATATAACAACAACGAAAGAAGGCAAGCTATATAGAGATGAGAAGACACAAGACATGCACATGTAGGATCCAGAAAAGAGCATAGTAAAACCGTTCTACAAAGATAAGGTACCATATGGAGTAATGAGTAGAAACGGAACATATGTAGCAGAGAAGCTATAGCAAAAAGGTGTGATAGGAATTCAAAGAAGAAGCACAAAAGTATGTACTGAGTTGCAGCAGCAGGAGCATTGGTGTTGGCGTTGTCGTTGGCCATAGTACCGAAGAGGTGGTCGACGTCGGGGAAGAAGTCGTCGTTCGGGAAGAGATCGTCGGAGTCCGTGATGGAAGCCAGTAGTCGCGCTGAGCGCTTCCCAAAAACCTTATCGCCCTTCTCCCGTACAGGACTCGAAGAGATGGAGTTTCGGAGGCCTACTGTCCCGACGAACGGTGCACGCCGCAGGACGGCATGAGGAAGAACGTGAAAACGTTCAGCTTTTCCCGAATGGCCTTTCATATACCAGTCTTGCGTGACAAAAATTTAGTTCGGCTCGGCTCATTCCCGCAACCCGCGGCGCGGCGGGCGGCGGAGGAGGAGGAGCGCGCGTGTATGTCTCTCTTGTTCTCAAGCTCATACATGTGTGAAAACATCCTCCCTTATAAAGAGGTCCAACTCCCACTAAACTAGCGATGTGGGACTAAACATTTCCACCTCTTTCCTTGCACAAATGGGCTGCGTGGGCCTCTAGGATTTATTAGGAATTTCTGAAATTACATATTGGGCTGGCCCATATATACACAAAATTCCAGCAATCCCCCACCAGATCCCAGAGGCACACAAAATTGCCTTTGGTTCCAAAACAATGTTTTATATACCGATATTACAGTGGAGACTCTTAAGTTGAACTTCCACTTAGAAATCTATGCTACACTAGTGTTGGGGAACGTCGCATGGGAAACAAAAATTTTCCTACGCGCACAAAGACCTATCATGGTGATGTCCATCTACGAGAGGGGATGAGTGGTCTACGTACCCTTGTAGATCGTACAGCAGAAGCGTTAGTGAACGCGGTTGATGTAGTGGAACGTCCTCACGTCCCTTGATCCGCCCCGCGAACAATCCCGCGATCAGTCCCACGATCTAGTACCGAACGGACGGCACCTCCGCGTTCAGCACACGTACAGCTCGACGATGATCTCGGCCTTCTTGATCCAGCAAGAGAGACGGAGAGGTAGAAGAGTTCTCCGGCAGCGTGACGGCGCTCCGGAGGTTGGTGATGACCTTGTCTCAGCACGGCTCCGCCCGAGCTCCGCAGAAACGCGATCTAGAGGAAAAACCGTGGAGGTATGTGGTCGGGCTGCCGTGGAAAAGTCGTCTCAAATCAGCCCTAAAACCTCCGTATATATAGGTGGGAGGGAGGGGAGGAGGCAGCCTCAAAACCTAAAGGTTTGGCCGAAATTGGAGGTGGAGGAGTCCTACTCCAATCCTACTTGGAGTAGGATTCCACCTTCCCACTTGGAAACTCTTTCCACCTTGTGTTTTTTCCTTCTCAAACCTTATGGGCCTTAGTGGGAACTTATTCCAGCCCACTAGGGGCTGGTTTATCTCTTCCCATAGCCCATGAGACCCCTTGGGGCGTGACACCCCTCCCGGTGGTCCCCGGCACCCCTCCCGGCACTCCCGGTACACTACCGATGAGCCCGAAACTTTTCCGGTAATGCACGAAAACCTTCCGGTAACCAAATGAGGTCATCCTATATATCAATCTTCGTTTCCGGACCATTCCGGAAACCCTCGTGACATCCGTGATCTCATCCGGGACTCCGAACAACATTCGGTAACCAACCATATAACTCAAATACGCATAAAACAACGTCGAACCTTAAGTGTGCAGACCCTGCGGGTTCGAGAACTATGTAGACATGACCTGAGAGACTCCTCGGTCAATATCCAATAGCGGGACCTGGATGCCCATATTGGATCCTACATATTCTACGAAGATCTTATCGTTTGAACCTCAGTGCCAAGGATTCATATAATCCCGTATGTCATTCCCTTTGTCCTTCGGTATGTTACTTGCCCGAGATTCGATCGTTAGTATCCGCATACCTATTTCAATCTCGTTTACCGGCAAGTCTCTTTACTCGTTCCGTAATACAAGATCCCGCAACTTACATTAAGTTACATTGCTTGCAAGGTTTGTGTGTGATGTTGTATTACCGAGTGGGCCCCGAGATACCTCTCCGTCACACGGAGTGACAAATCCCAGTCTCGATCTATACTAACTCAACGAACACCTTCGGAGATACCTGTAGAGCATCTTTATAGTCACCCAGTTACGTTGCGACGTTTGATACACACAAAGCATTCCTCCGGTGTCCGTGAGTTATATGATCTCATGGTCATAGGAACAAATACCTGACACGCAGAAAACAGTAGCAACAAAATGACACGATCAACATGCTACGTCTATTAGTTTGGGTCTAGTCCATCACATGATTCTCCTAATGATGTGATCCCGTTATCAAGTGAAAACACTTGCCTATGGCCAGGAAACCTTGACCATCTTTGATCAACGAGCTAGTCAACTAGAGGCTTACTAGGGACAGTGTTTTGTCTATGTATCCACACAAGTATTGTGTTTCCAATCAATACAATTATAGCATGGATAATAAACGATTATCATGAACTAAGAAATATAATAATAACTAATTTATTATTGCCTCTAGGGCATATTTCCAACAGTCTCCCACTTGCACTAGAGTCAATAATCTAGTTCACATCACCATGTGATTCCAACGAATCAAACACCCATATAGTTATGGGGTCTGATCACGTCTTGCTCGTGAGAGAGGTTTTAGTCAACGGTTCTGAAACTTTCAGATTCGTGCGTTCTTTACAAATCTTTATGTCATCTTATAGATGCTGCTACTACGTGCTATTCGGAAATGCTCCAAATATCTACTCTACTATACGAATCCGTTTCACTACTCATAGTTATCCGGATTAGTGTCAAAGCTTGCATTGACGTAACCCTTTACGACAAACTCTTTAACCACCTCCATAATCGAGAAAAATTCCTTAGTCCATTAGTTACTAAGGATAAATTTCGACCGCTGCTAGTGATTCAATCATGGATCACTCTCTGTACCTCTCAACATACTTTGAGTCAAGGCACACTTCAGGTGCGGTACACAGCATGGCATACTTTAGATTCTACGGCTAAGGCATAGAAGACGACCTTCGTCTATTCTCTTTATTCTGCCGTGGTCGGGTTTTGAGTCTTACTCAAATTCACACCTCACAACGCAACCAAGAACTCCTTCTTTGCTGGTCTATTTTGAACTCTTTCAAAAACTTGTCAAGGCATGCATCTTGTTGAAACTTCTATTAAGCGCTTTCGATCTATCTCCATAGATCTTTGATGCTCAACGTTCAAGTAGCGTAATCCAGGTACTCCTTTGAAAACTTCTTTCAAACAACCTTGTATGCTTTACAGAAATTCTACATTACTTCTGATCCACAACATGTCAACCACATATACCTATCAGAAATTCTATAGTGCTCCCACTCACTTCTTTGGAAATACAAGTTTCTCATAAACCTTGTAAAAACCCAAAATCTTTGATCATCTCATCAAAGTGTATATTCCAACTCCGAGATGCTTGCACCAGTCCATTGAAGGATCACTGGAGCTTGCATACTTGCTAGTATCTTTAGGATCGACAAAACCTTCTGGTTGTATCACATACAATGTTTGCTCAAGGAAACCGTCGAGAAAACAATGTTTTGACATCCTACGTGCAATATTTCATAAATAATGCATCAACAACTAACATAATTCTAACAGACTTTTAGCATCGCTACGAGTGAGAAAGTATCATCATAGTCAACTGTTTGATCTTATCGAAAACATCTTTGCGACAAGTCGAGCTTTTCTTAATAGTGACTTATCACCATCATCGTCTGTCTTCTATTAAAGATCCATTTTTACTCAATAGTCCTATGACCATCAAGTAGTTCTACCAAAGTCTACACTTTGTTTTCACACATGGATCCTCTCTCGGATTTCATGGCTTCCAGCCATTTGTCGGAATCTGGGCCCACCATCGCTTTCTCCATAACTCGTAGGTTCACTGTTGCTCAACAACATGACCTCCAAGACAGGGTAACCGTACTACTCTGCAGCAGTACGCGACCTTGTCGACCTACGAGGTTTGTAGTAACTTGATTCGAAGCTCAATGATCATCATCATCAGCTTCCACTTCAATTGGTGTAGGCGCCACATGAACAACTTCCTGCGCCCTGCTACACACTGGTTGAAGTGATGGTTCAATAACCTCATTAAGTTCTACTACCCTCCCACTCAATTCTTTCGAGAGAAACCTTTCCTCGAGAAAAGATCCGTTTCTAGAAACAAACACTTTACTTTCGGATCTGAGATAGGAGATGTACCCAACTGTTTTGGATATCCTATGAAGATGCATTTATCCGCTTTGGGTTCGAGCTTATCAGACTGAAACTTTTTCACATAAGTGTCGAAACCCCAAACTTTCAAGAAACGACAGTTTAGATTTCTCTAAACCTCAGTCTATACTGTGTCATCTCAACGGAAATACGCGGTGCCCTATTTAAAGTGAGTGCGGTTGTCTCTAATGCATAACCCATAAACGATAGTGGTAATTCGATAAGAGACATCATAGTATGCACCATACCAAATAGTGCGTGGCTATGACGTTCAGACACATCATCACACTATGATGTTCCAGGTGGCATGAACTGCGAAACAATTTCCACATTGTCTTAACTGTGTACCAAAACTCGTAACTCAGATATTCATTTCCATGATCATATCGTAGACAGTTTATCCTCTTGTTACGACGAACTTCACTCTGAAACGGAATTGAACTTTTCAACATTTTAGACTTGTGATTCATTAAGTAAATACTCCTGTATCTACTCAAATCATGAGTGAAGTAAGAACATAATGATATCCACTGCGTGCCTCAGCACCCATTGGACTGCATACATCAAAATGTATCACTTCCAACAAGTTACTATCTTATTTCATCTCAATGAAAACAAGGCCTTGCTCATGTGGTATGATTCGCATGTCACTAGTGATTCGAAATCAGGTGAGTACAAAGATCCATCAGCATGGAGCCTCTTCATGCAATTTATACTAACATGACTCAAGCGGCAGTGCCACAAGTAAGTGGTACTATCATCATCAACTCGTATCTTTTGGCACCAATATCATGAACATGTGTAACACTACGATCGAGATTCAATAAACCATTGAAGGTGATTATTCAAGAAAATAGAGTAACCATTATTCTCTTTAAATGAATAATCGTATTGCAATAAACACGATCCAATCATGTTCATGCTTAACGCAAGCACGAAATAACAATTATTTAGGTTTAACACCAATCCCGATGGTAGAGGGAGCGTGCGACGTTTGATCATATCAATCTTGGAAACACTTCCAACACGTATCGTCACCTCGCCTTTAGCTAGTCTCCGTTTATGCCGTAGCTTTCATTTCGCGTCACTAATCACTTAGCAACCGAACCGGTATCCAATACCCTCGTGCTACTAGGAGTACTAGTAAAGTACACATCAACATCATGTATATCAAATACACTTCTTTCGACTTTTGCCAGCCTTCTTATCTACCAAGTATCTTGAGTTGCTCCGCCTCAGTGATTGTTCCCCTCATTACAGAAGCACTTAGTCTCGGGTTTGGGTTTAATCTTGGGTCTCTTCATTAGTGCAGCAACTGTTTTGCCGTTTCACGAAGTATCCCTTCTAGCCCTTGCCTTTCTTGAAACTTAGTGGTTTTACAAACCATCAACTATTGATGCTCCTTCTTGATTTCTACTTTCGCAGTGTCAAACATCGCGAATCGCTCAAGGATCATTGTATGTATCCTTGATATGTTATAGTTCATCACGAAGCTCAAACAGCTTGGTGGCAGTGACTTTGGAGAACTATCACTATCTCATCTGGAAGATTAACTCCCACTTGATTCAAGCGATTGTCGTACTCAGACAATCTGAGCACATGCTCAACGATTGAGCCTTTTCTCCTGTGCTTTGTGGACAAAGAATCTTGTCGGAGGTCTCGTACCTCTTAACAAGGGCACCAGAATGAAATCACAATTTCATCTCTTTAGAACATCACTTATGTTCCGTGATGTTTTACAACGTTTTAGGCGCCTTGCTTCTAAGCCATTAAGTATTTTTGTACTAAACTATCGTGTAGTCATCAGAAACGTGTATGTCGGATGTTCACAGCATCCACAGACGACGCTCGAGGTGCAGCACACCGAGTGGTGCATTAAGGACATAAGCCTTCTGTGCAGCAACGAGGACAATCCTCGGTTTTACAGACTCAGTCTGCAAAGTTTGCTACTATCAACTTTCAACTAAATTTTCTCTAGGAACATATAAAACAGTAGAGCTATAGCGCAAGCTACATCGTAATTCGCAAAGACCATTAGACTATGTTCATGACAATTAGTTCAATTAATCATATTACTTAAGAACTCCCACTCAAAAAGTACATCTCTCTAGTCATTTGAGTGGTACATGATCCAAATCCACTATCTCAAGTCCGATCATCACGTGAGTCGAGAATAGTTTCAGTGGTAAGCATCTCTATGCTAATCATATCAACTATACGATTCATGCTCGACCTTTCGGTCTCATGTGTTCCGAGGCCATGTCTGCACATGCTAGGCTCATCAAGCTTAACCCGAGTGTTCCGCGTGCGCAACTGTTTTGCACCCGTTGTATGTGAACGTTGAGTCTATCACACCCGATCATCACGTGGTGTCTCGAAACGACGAACTGTAGCAACGGTGCACAGTCGGGGAGAACACAATTTCGTCTTGAAATTTTAGTGAGAGATCACCTCATAATGCTACCGTCGTTCTAAGCAAAATAAGGTGCATAAAAGGATTAACATCACATGCAATTTATAAGTGACATGATATGGCCATCATCACGTGCTTCTTGATCTCCATCACCAAAGCACCGACACGATCTTCTTGTCACCGGCGTCACACCATGATCTCCATCAACGTGTCGCCATCGGGGTTGTCGTGCTACTCATGCTATTACTACTAAAGCTACGTCCTAGCAAAATAGTAAACGCATCTGCAAGCACAAACGTTAGTTATAAAGACAACCCTATGGCTCCTGCCGGTTGCCGTACCATCGACGTGCAAGTCGATATTATCTATTACAACATGATCATCTCATACATCCAATATATCACATCACATCGTTGGCCATATCACATCACAAGCATACCCTGCAAAAACAAGTTAGACGTCCTCTAATTTTGTTGTTGCATGTTTTACGTGGTGACCATGGGTATCTAGTAGGATCGCATTTTACTTACGCAAACACCACAACGGAGATATATGAGTTGCTATTTAACCTCATCCAAGGACCTCCTCGGTCAAATCCGATTCAACTAAAGTTGGAGAAACCGACACTTGCAAGTCATCTTTGAGCAACGGGGTTACTCGTAGCGATGAAACCAGTCTCTCGTAAGCGTACGAGTAATGTCGGTCCAAGCCGCTTCAATCCAACAATACCACGGAATCAAGAAAAGACTAAGGAGGGCAGCAAAACGCACATCACCGCCCACAAAAACTTTTGTGTTCTACTCGAGAAGACATCTACGCATGAACCTAGCTCATGATGCCACTGTTGGGGAACGTCGCATGGGAAACAAAAAATTTCCTACGCGCACAAAGACCTATCATGGTGATGTCCATCTACGAGAGGGGATGAGTGGTCTACGTACCCTTGTAGATCGTACAGCAGAAGCGTTAGTGAACGCGGTTGATGTAGTGGAACGTCCTCACGTCCCTTGATCCGCCCCGCGAACAATCCCGCGATCAGTCCCACGATCTAGTACCGAACGGACGGCACCTCCGCGTTCAGCACACGTACAGCTCGACGATGATCTCGGCCTTCTTGATCCAGCAAGAGAGACGGAGAGGTAGAAGAGTTCTCCGGCAGCGTGACGGCGCTCCGGAGGTTGGTGATGACCTTGTCTCAGCACGGCTCCGCCCGAGCTCCGCAGAAACGCGATCTAGAGGAAAAACCGTGGAGGTATGTGGTCGGGCTGCCGTGGAAAAGTCGTCTCAAATCAGCCCTAAAACCTCCGTATATATAGGTGGGAGGGAGGGGAGGAGGCAGCCTCAAAACCTAAAGGTTTGGCCGAAATTGGATGTGGAGGAGTCCTACTCCAATCCTACTTGGAGTAGGATTCCACCTTCCCACTTGGAAACTCTTTCCACCTTGTGTTTTTTCCTTCTCAAACCTTATGGGCCTTAGTGGGAACTTATTCCAGCCCACTAGGGGCTGGTTTATCTCTTCCCATAGCCCATGAGGCCCCTTGGGGCGTGACACCCCTCCCGGTGGTTTCCGGCACCCCTCCCGGCACTCCCGGTACACTACCGATGAGCCCGAAACTTTTCCGGTAATGCACGAAAACCTTCCGGTAACCAAATGAGGTCATCCTATATATCAATCTTCGTTTCCGGACCATTCCGGAAACCCTCGTGACGTCCGTGATCTCATCCGGGACTCCGAACAACATTCGGTAACCAACCATATAACTCAAATACGCATAAAACAACGTCGAACCTTAAGTGTGCAGACCCTGCGGGTTCGAGAACTATGTAGACATGACCCGAGAGACTCCTCGGTCAATATCCAATAGCGGGACCTGGATGCCCATATTGGATCCTACATATTCTACGAAGATCTTATCGTTTGAACCTCAGTGCCAAGGATTCATATAATCCCGTATGTCATTCCCTTTGTCCTTCGGTATGTTACTTGCCCGAGATTCGATCGTTAGTATCCGCATACCTATTTCAATCTCGTTTACCGGCAAGTCTCTTTACTCGTTCCGTAATACAAGATCCCGCAACTTACATTAAGTTACATTGCTTGCAAGGTTTGTGTGTGATGTTGTATTACCGAGTGGGCCCCGAGATACCTCTCCGTCACACGGAGTGACAACTCCCAGTCTCGATCTATACTAACTCAACGAACACCTTCGGAGATACCTGTAGAGCATCTTTATAGTCACCCAGTTACGTTGCGACGTTTGATACACACAAAGCATTCCTCCGGTGTCCGTGAGTTATATGATCTCATGGTCATAAGAACAAATACCTGACACGCAGAAAACAGTAGCAACAAAATGACACGATCAACATGCTACGTCTATTAGTTTGGGTCTAGTCCATCACATGATTCTCCTAATGATGTGATCCCGTTATAAAGTGAAAACACTTGCCTATGGCCAGGAAACCTTGACCATCTTTGATCAACGAGCTAGTCAACTAGAGGCTTACTAGGGACAGTGTTTTGTCTATGTATCCACACAAGTATTGTGTTTCCAATCAATACAATTATAGCATGGATAATAAACGATTATCATGAACTAATAAATATAATAATAACTAATTTATTATTTCCTCTAGGGCATATTTCCAACAACTAGTAAGCAACTTGAACAGTGGACTAGGCCTTGAACTGCAAGTTTTCTGCGAATCTAGCTTCACACAGATCCTTGACCGATACTAGGCTGTCGTGGGACTTCCCCGCGGATGGAGATTATGCGTCATACTCCGAGACCTTTCGTGAGTATACTAGAGAGCACCCTGCTCTCATAGATTGCGACGTTTAACAATCTGACTCATATAGGTATGTTCTTCAAAAGATGTTCTGCAGGACAACATCTCTGCTTCAGTAAACAACTTAGAACATATTAAGATGTATATCAACTTGCCATGCAGTTCAGGAAAGTATTGCATCTTCATGGAGTGGTATCATTAATGATAAGGATACTTTCCTCTCAGTTGACCAACAGCTTGTCTTCCACATCTAATTCACGGGATCTCCGATCACAAAGAATAGGTTACCACTGTGAACAACTCAAATTGTGGGTCTCATACCCATCTCCCTCGATACATTATCTATCACATTACGTGATAGACCCTTAGTAAAAGGATCTGCCAGATTTTTAGATGTTTGGATATAGTCCAATGCAATAACTCCGGAGTTTCTCATTTTCCTGACAGATTTTAACCTTCTCTGTATGTGTCTTGATGACTTCATGTTATCCTTAGAGCTGCTCACTTTCGTGATCACAGTTTGATTGTCGCAGTTCATAAGGATTCCAGGTACTGGTTTCTCAACAACCGGAAAGTCACTCAAGAGCCGACGAAGCCAATCTGCTTCGACCGAAGCTGTATCCAGTGATGTGAGTTCTGCTTCCATTGTTGACCTTGTTAAGATCGTTTGCTTGCAAGACTTCCAAGAAACAGCGCCACCTCCAAGAGTGAATACATATCCGCTAGTGGCTTTTATCTCATCAGCATCAGAGATCCAGTTTGAATCACTATACCCTTCAAGCACCTTTGGGTTTCCAGTATAGTGAATTCCATAATTTGCAGTGCCTTTCAAATAACGCAAAACTCTCTCTAGAGCTTTCCAATGCACATCTCCTGGTTTTGAGACAAACCGACTCAGTTTGATAACAACAAAAGAGATGTCAGGTCTTGTAGCACTAGCTAAGTACATAAGTGAGCCAATAATCTGAGAATATTTCAATTGATCTCTAGCAAGTCTTCGATTCTTTCGAAGCAACACGCTCACATCATATGGTGTGGGAGAGGACTTGCAGTCACTATACCCAAAGCGACTCAAGATCTTTTCCACATAATGAGATTGACGCAATGTAATCCCACCATCTTCGTCTCTCAACAACTTGATGTTCAGAATGACATCAGCCACTCCTAAATCCTTCATCTCAAAACATTGAGATAGGAAATCCTTGACCTCTTTAATAACATTCAGATTTGTTCCAAAAATCAGTATGTCATCAACATACAAAGCAAAGGATAACTCCCTCGCCCCCACCATGGCGATAGTACACACATTTATCAGCTTCGTTTACTACAAAGCCTGCAGTAGTTAGAGTTCTTTCAAATTTCTCATGCCACTGCTTTGGTGCTTGCTTAAGTCCATATAGAGATTTCAGCAACTTGCATACTTTCCCTTCCTGACCATGTACTACAAACCCATCTGGTTGTTCCATGTAAATTTCCTCATCCAACTCTCCATTTAGGAAAGGAGTCTTAACATCCATTTGATGAACGAGAAGACCATGTGAGGCGGCTAGTGAAAGTAGTACTCGAATAGTGGTCAGTCGATGTCACGCCCAAGATGCGACCCTATCCTCAATTTGGCACGAGGGCCTCGTCAGGGATAGAAGCGCATCTCGTCGTGTCGCAAGAATGGATATCGTCACAAGTACATGTACTGAACAGAAGAGATATATATAGAGTTGGCTTACACTCGCCACAAGCTACATCAGAGTCACATCAGTACATTACATAATCATCAAGAGTAAGAGCAGGGTCCGACTACGGACGAAAACAAACGACAAAAGAAGAACGACGTCCATCCTTGCTATCCCAGGTTGCCGGTCTGGAACCCATCCTAGATCGATGAAGAAGAAGAAGGAGAAACAACTCCAAATGAACAAACAACGCGCTCGCGTCACGTAACCTTTACCTGTACCTGCAACTGATGTTGTAGTAATCTGTGAGCCACAGGGGACTCAGCAATCTCATTTCCAAAGGTATCAAGACTAGCAAAGCTTAGTGGGTGAGGCATGGTTAAGTGGTGAGGTTGCAGCAGCGACTAAGCATATATTTGGTGGCTAACCTTACGAGTACAAGAATAAGAGGGGGAAGATCTACGCATAACGGACGTGAACTACTGATGATCAAATGAATGATCCTGAACACCTACCTACGTCAGACATAACCCCACCGTGTCCTCGATCGGAGAAGGAACTCACGAAAGAGACAGTCACGGTTACGCACACCGTTGGCAAGTTTTAATTAAGTTAAATTCAAGTTATCTAGAACTAGTGTTAAACAAAGTTTCCACGTTGCCACATAACCGCGGGCATGGCTTTTTGAAAGATTTAACCCTGCAGGGGTGCTCCAACTAGTCCATCACAAATTACCACAAGCCGCATAGAAATCCTCAATCACGAAGCTCGCGATCTCGTCGGATTCCCTAGTGGAAAACCTCAACTCTGAGATTACCCAAAGCATCACCGGAATCCCGATGCACAAGATATCTCGTCAAAGGTAAAAACTAATCCAGCAAGGCTGCCCGACGTGTCGACGAACCCGATAGGAGCCGCGTATCTCGTTCCCAGGACACGACAGATGGAACTAGCTACGAGTGCCAAACCTCGAGTTTCCTCGCGGTGGCCCCGCAGGCAGACCATTTGGGACCAACACCATCAGCACTGGCCCCTCCTGTTTATGTAAAATTAGTCCTCGGGTAGCGCTAACTCCCTATGCATTTCAATTTATCAAAATTATTATGTTGGGCAAATGTAGAACCAAAGTTGGGCCTTGCCAGACTAGCTTTAACCTAAAATGAATTATCAAGGGGGTCCCCATAACAACCCCGATCGTGTTAGGAGCGCTCGATTATGGAACATAACACCGATAGCCGAAACTAAGGGGGCAAAGGTGGAACAAAACACCAGGCTAGAAAGGCCGAGCCTTCCACCTTTTACCAAGTATATAGGTGCATTAAATCAAATAGCATTAATATGGTGATATGACAAGGAACCCATGTTGACACATGGAGACAACTGCACCTGCAACTAGCAACGCTAACACAGGGTTAAGCAAGAAGTAACATAGCCAATCAATGGTTTGCTAGGTCGTACAGGTTGAAGGTGATCATGGCATTGTTGAGAGGCTAATATTTAACAGGTGGTAGGCAACGAGACATAATCGATAGAAGCGGTAAAACTAGCATGGCAATGATAGTAATGGTATCTGGGGAAATGATCATCTTGCCTGAGATCCCGCTTGGAAGAAGAATGCCTCCGTGAAGCAGACGAACCGACGTAGTCGAACGGGTCCTCACATCCGACACGCTTGCGGCACTCTATCGAGACGGGGGAAACCGGGAACAAGCATCAACACACGGAATTCACCACACGATGCACAACACAAATGATGCATGAGCAGCTAAATACATGCAAGTCACGGCATGACAATTTCACACAATCAAAACTACACATTAAGTGAAGTTCAATATGCAACGAGTTGCATATTGACGAAACTCCACATATGAATTATTTAGTTCACTCTCGGTTATTTACACGGCAATATTAATGTTGTCAAACATGCAAGAGGCGAAGCGGAAATTAAACTACCTATCTAGACATTTTAAATGAGGTCGGAAATGACATATAGCACCTCCGAAAGACCTCACATGGTAATTTTCAATTCTGTCCAGATCTGACTTAACACCTTTGATTAGTTGTTAAACAGCAAAACAAATAGGTTCACGTGGTTCTACGCGTCAAGGCAAGCAATATACACATAAAGAACATCTCCAACGGAGCTACGGATCAAAAGATACAAGCACCGCAAGATATGATGGCATGAACGCAATACGTGTGCAATGACGGTCACGAGCACTTCCAAACATTCAAACAGCAAGAGAAAATGAAACTACACGAGATTCTAAGCAAGTTTCATGTAGGACACGATCAAATCGGAGCTACGGTTCAAAAACTACGAGCAAAACAAGAAATGACTACAATCTGCCAAAATCAGCCACATAGCATTTTCTACGCCCCACAACTACGGCTACACAACTCCGATAAATTCAAGCAAGGCATGGCACGAAATAGGGCAAGACGCTCTACTACAAACAACTAACAACAACTAGCATGTCAGCAAGGAGCACTAGGACAAGAAGACACAAAATGGCATCTCACACACTATTTCAGACTTCGTGAAAATTACACCTCATGAAAGTGCAGTTTTCGATCTGAAGTAATATTGACAGCAGCAAAATCCTATGTTACAGGACTCCAAATCGCATGAAACTTTACAGCATGCTAGAGAAACACAAGGGGTACAACTAAGTCCATTGGACCAACCTCAAAAGAGCTACAGATCACAAGATGCAAGCAAGACAAGACAGCAACAAAATATAACAGATTCCAGACTTGGAAATATTTCAGCTACTCTAAAACAGCACTATTTCTAACAACTTGAGAGCAAGCAAACAACTCCTAAACATGCATTTCTATTGCAACTAAAAATAACAGGGGCTAAACCAAACATCCAAGATCAACTCCCTAGTTGACAACTAATTCAAACGTGGCACGGAATAAATCCTACGAATTAAACAAAAGCGCAACTTAGCAAAATATCTCGCGAACTAACTTACTCGAAAGCTAAAACTACTTGCACAAAAAAATCCATGGGATTTTTCTACCCCAGAAACATATGAAATATGTGGGGTTTGCAACACAAAATAAAGCCATACGAAAATGCGGGAAATAATCCTAGACACGAAAAATAATCTAGCGGCAAATCCCTACACGCAAAAATATCAATGACCGCACTCAAATACATAGAAAAATGGTCCCTAAAACATGGACATTTATTCTACGGCATACGAACAACCCGGACACGCGCGAAAAATAACTACGGGCAATAAACCTATCGAGACAGCACGTAAAACTAGGCATTAGGCACGCCAAACTAAATCAAACAAATATGCAAGTTGTGAAATCGCGTTCTACTCGCAAAACTACATGAAAAACATATATAATATGTCGCGATCCGACAAACGGTTTAAAAGATACGGGCGTAGCAATATACGACTATTTACTGAAATTAACTAAACCGAAATAAAACCTAAAATGCTAAATGGGCCGACAGGGACGCAAGATAAACAAAAAAAAATGCAAGGCGGGGGATAACCTTGGGGAAGGCCACTGGGCCGGTTGGAGGGTTGGAGGAGTGGCCCACGTGGGAGGCCTTGGCCTGGGAAGGATCCGGGCCGACCGAGGAGGCAGGCCGAGCAGCTGGGCGTGGGGCGCCTGGACCGGATCTGGGGCAGGCCAGCTCGCCAGGCGCCAGCTGGGCCGCTGCGAGGCGGTGCGCGCACAGGAGCTGGGCCGGCTGCAAGGCCCAGCCGGGGGTTGGTGGCGGCCTCCGCGGTCACGGGGGGAGCCCGATCGATCTGGCGACGGGGCGCAAGTCTGGGGCGCTGTCGATCTCCTCTCGGCCGGAAGTGCCGACGGCGGCGGCTGACGGCTCCAGCACGGATCCGGCGACAGCTGAGGGCTGGCCGGCGAGGGCTGACCGGATCTGGTGGTTCCCGGTCAGGGGGGATCCATATCCGGCGTGACGGGGCACAGGAGGTGGCGTTGGAGCTCGGCGGCGAGAGACTGCAGGTCACCGGCGACACGGAAGGCAGGGCGGCGGCACGGGCGGCTCCGACCGACAAGGGGCGGGGCTACGGTGGCGGTTGCCGGCGTCGGAGGCTCCGACGACCGAGGGGAGGAGCGGGGCACGCGCGGGGCAGCTCGCAAGCTGCGGGCTCTCGGGAGCTAGCTCGGGGAGAGGGCGCGGCGGCTGCTCGGGCAGAGAGAGAGAGGCGGCGGCGCGACGGGCTCGGCGGCCGGTTGCGAGCTCGGCGGGCCCGGCGGCTGGTGAGGGAAAGAGGAGGCTGGCTAGGGTTTCGGTGGGGTGGCGCGGAAAACGAGGAGGGATTAGGGAGAGGCTGTCTAATTAATGGCATGGGGGCTATAAATAGACAAGCGGGGGGGGGGGGGGGGGCTCGGTTAACCGGAATCGCGTTCCAGATCCAACCGTGCGGTCGAATTCGGACGATTCCGAACGCGGGTATGGGTACGCGGCCGTGTAGAGGGGATAACCGGAGACAAGAGGGAGAACGGGCGGCGCGGCGGCACAATTTTAAAACACCGACACACGTCCGACGGTAGACCGAATACGGTGCCGCTACGGTCGACCGTTCGGGTACCAGATGAACTCCGATCGCGACGAAATTCGACAGGCGGCCTAACTATAACTAATCACGACCGCGTGCCAAGTTTCACCCCGATCAAAGAAAGTTTTACGCATACTTTTAAAAACAGGGTTTCGACGGTGCCGCGGGCGCGTGCGTGTGCGGTCGGGCTCAGACGGAAAACGACGCGAACCGGCAACTAACAACGGATGCGAGTTTTGAAAACTGGCGGCAACGGAGATGCCGATGCAATGCAGATGATGCGCATGATGCAATGATGATGCGACAAAAGAAAGATAGACACATGACGAAAACAGAATAGAAGGGGAATCTTCTGGCACGTCGGCATCGGGCTGTCACGGTCGAGCCACGGGTGAGTAAGTATCAAAGAAGTCTTCACCTTCTTTCTGGGTATAACCCTTCGCCACGAGTCGTGCCTTGTACTTTTCGATAGTACCATCAGGCCTAAGCTTCTTCTTGAATACCCATTTGCATCCTATAGGTTTGCACCCATAAGGACGATCAGTGATCTCCCAAGTTTCATTTGCCAAGATGGAATCCATCTCACTACGGACTGCCTCCTTCCAGTAGTTAGCATCTTCAGACGCATAGGCCTCTAAAATAGAACTGGGAGTGTCATCTATGAGATACACAAGAAAATCATCACCAAAGGACTTTGCAGTCCTCTGTCTCTTGCTCCTGATAGGAACTTCATTGTTCTCCTCCACAATATTTTCAAAGTGTTCCATTGAAATGATAGGTTCAGTAGATGTAACTAATTCATGGTTTGATGAATTAGGCATCTTCTGATTAGATGAGGTAGATATATCCTTCATGGGAAAGATATCTTCGAAGAAAGTCGCATCATTCGACTCCATGATTGTACCGACATGCATGTCAGATACCTCAGATTTTACAACCAAGAATCTATATCCAATGCTATGAAAAGCATATCCCAGAAAAACACAATCCACAGTTTTTGGTCCTAGCTTGCGCTTCTTTAGGATTGGCACATTGACTTTTGCCAAACAACCTCGGGTTCGTAGATAAGAGAGTTTTAACCTTTTCTTTTCCCATTCCTCGAATGGAGTTATCTCTTTGTTCTTTGTGGGAACTCGATTTAGGACATGACATGCAGTCAATATCGCCTCCCCCCACCATGCCTTGGAGAGACCCGATGTGTCTAACATGGCGTTAACCAAATCAGTTAGAGTACGGTTCTTTCTTTCGGCTATCCCATTTGATTGAGGTGAATAGGGAGGCGTCCTCTCATGGACTATACCATGTTCCGCACAAAAGGAATCAAATTCATTTGAGAAATACTCTCCACCACGATCGGACCTAAGCCTCTTGATCTTTCGATCAAGTTTGTTTTCTACTTCAGCTTTATAGATCTTGAAAAAGTTCAAAGCCTCATCCTTAGATTTCAAAAGATACACTCGGCAGTATCTAGTGGAGTCATCAATTAGTGTCATGAAATATTTCTTTCCACCTTTTGTCAAAATACCATTCATTTCACATAGATCTAAATGTATGAGTTCTAGTGGTGCAAGATTCCTCGTTTCGGCAATCGTGTGAGACTTACGAGGTTGTTTGGCTTGCACACAAACTTGACACTTAGATCCCTTGACGGTGTTAAAGCTAGGGATTAAGTTCAATTTGACTAGTCGCGACATGCAACCAAAGTTAACATGACAAAGACGTGAATGCCACACATTTGATTCACTATTGTTGTAACCAACAAAAGTTCCATACTTGGATATTACAAATTTATTAGACTCAAAGACAAGCTTGTAGCCATCTCTACACAAAAGAGATCCGCTAACAAGATTTTTATTGACGGAGGGGACATAATGCACGTTCTTCAGCCGCACGACTTTTCCCGGAGTAAACTTCAGATCGACCGTGCCAACACCACGAACAGAAGCACGTGAACCGTTGCCCATCAGGACGGTGGAAGTCCCTGCGGACTGATAAGATGAAAACATGGAAATATCACCGCATATATGCACATTAGCACCCGTGTCAATTAACCAATCAGGAAAATGGCATACTGAAAGAATAGTGGGTAATATACCATACCCAACATCCTCCACGTCAGTGTCAGCAATAACGACATTAGCAGACTTGCCGCCTTTCCCATGTTGACGCTTGTCATAACGATTAGGGCAGTTAGGTGCCCAATGATCAGGATCTCCGCACACATGACAAACACCTTTCTTCTTGTCATTCTTCTTCTTGAAGTTGGTGTGCTGCACAGCCTTGTTTTTCCCATCGAACTTTGCTTTACCATCGAATTTGCCCTTGTTCTTGAAATTGTGGGGCTGGAAGTTTTTCTTCTGTACCAGATTGGCACTAGAACCTCCCTCAATAGCTCGAGCACGTGTGTCTTTTGCTCTCGCCTTTTCTTCCACATCAAGAGTACCTATGAGATCCGGAACGGAAAACTCCTGTCTCTTATGCTTCAGTAAGGTAGCAAAGTTCCTCCATGAAGGAGGAAGTTTAGTTATGATGCCTCTGGTAGCATGCAATTGAAGTGCTCAAGTTCTCTTGCAAATGATTGTATTTCGTGAGCTTGCTCAACCACGGAGCGCTCTTCAGTCATCCTGTAATCATAGAATTGTTCCATGATGTACAGCTCAGTGCCAGCATCCGAGACCCCAAACTTGGTCTCGAGTGCATCCCACATATCTTTTCCATTATCAATTGACGCATAAGCATCAACTATGTTCTCACCAAGAACGCTCAAGAGAGCAGCCTTAAACAAGGTATCCATTTTCTCAAAAGCTAGCTCATGTTGAGCATCATGATCTCCTTCAAGTTTGCCAAGAGTGGCGTCATAGCAGCTCATGGTTTGAAACCATAGAACAGCTCTCACGCGCCACCTCTTGTAGTGAACACTCTCAAATATAGGAGGCCTCATGGAGGCAGCAAAACCACTCGGGGTAAATTGCCTATAATAAGGTTTTTGGATTGTTGGAAATATGAGCAATTTACCATAGGATTTTATTACAGGAAAAACATAACCAATATAACAACAACGAAAGAAGGCAAGCTATATAGAGATGAGAAGACACAAGACATGCGCACGTAGGATCCAGAAAAGAGCATATGTAAAACCGTTCTACAAAGATAAGGTACCATATGGAGTAATGAGTAGAAACCGAACATATGTAGCAGAGAAACTATAGCAAAAAGGTGTGATAGGAATTCAAAGAAGAAGCACAAAAGTACGTATTGAGTTGCAGCAGCAGGAGCATTGGTGTTGGCGTTGTCGTTGGCCATAGTACCGAAGAGGGGGAAGAAGTCGTCGTTCGGGAAGAGATCGTCGGAGTACGCCGCAGGACGGGATGAGGAAGAACGTAGCAGCAGCACAGAGAGAAGAACCGGTGGCGAGTGGGAACTTCTGATGCGTCCTCTCTCTGGAGAGGAGGTAAATTTAGTTCGGCTCGGTTCATTCCCGCAACCCGCGTCGCGGCGAGGCGGGCGGCGGAGGAGGAGGAGCGCGCGTGTATGTCTCTCTTGTTCTCAAGCTCATACATGTGTGAAAACATCCTCCCTTATAAGGATGTCCAACTCCCACTAAACTAGCGATGTGGGACTAAACATTTCCACCTCTTGCCTTGCACAAATGGGTTGCGTGGGCCTTTAGGATTTATTAGGAATTTCTGAAATTACATATTGGGCTGGCCCATATATACACAAAATTCCAGCACGACTTGCCACCTCTTGTCGATTCCCTAAAAAGCCTTATGATTGTGATCATGTGAGGACAACGGTCAACTGCCGAGACGAGGCCGCGGCAAACAAGGAATAGATATGGTCTCGAGTAGAAGAAATATACAGTGCAATGTTTCGCAATTCAAATTGCAATTTGAGCTTGAAAGAAATCTTGATGTTGTAGACTACTATGTACTTTAGTGTTGTACCATTTATATGTTTTATTAGCTCCGCCACACCATGACTTTTTTTCTGCCTTCGCCACTGGCTGCGTGCAGCGGGCCTATTCATCGACTCACAAAGCCTCGTTGGCGATGATGATTTCTCTGATCTTGGGATGATGGAGGCTCGGCGTCTCTTCCGGCGTTCGCCTCGGCGGCGCTGGAGTTGGGCGGCGGCCGTTCACTATGGTGGTTGCAGGAAACCATAGGAATCGTTTTGTATTTTCTCGATCTCTTAGTTTTTTATCTGCAAATTAAGGATAATCATTTTATCCCGGTTTGTTTTTTAGTTTCTACGTGTGTTGCTTATTGTAACTTGTTTTTCGATTAATGAAACATGTGATTCTCTCTAAAAAAAATCAACCAACTACTCTACAACCCCAAGCTACCGCCCACCTGTATCAAAAAAGAACACGTAAACATTTCCATTTACACGACTGCTCCGTTAACGCCTTGATGTGCAAGCCGACGGCCCCGGAGGACCGCTGAAGCGCACGCGCAGATGAATTGGCGGCAAATGCCAACTACCAACCGCGCGCCGGCCCCACCACTCGCTCCTCATCATTCCCTTTGTTTTATCACCTGATTTTTAAAATCCCCTTGTCACCGCTTTGATCTAGCGTATAAATCAGAGCACCCAAAAGATTAGCCAGATATAGAAAAAATTATAATAACCATTGTGTGCGAAAGCAACTGACGGCCATGGTAAACCGACGTTGTGTTCTTAACGCGAAAAACCAAGACGATGACGGTCAGCGGTTTACCTTTGCCCTGCAAATAACGCTACTACCCTTTTACCAGTTCTGATTTTCTTTGTTGCCTACTTCTGGACCATTCTGATTAGTAGTAGTATAGCTGATATCATTAAAGGGCAGCTCTTACGCATGCACTTTGGCCTTAATTGCAAATGATGATTAGGCATGAAGTTGACCCAGCAAGTACATATTTTATTATGAATTTATTTCGATATTTCCGGCAATACGTTTTTAATGAAAGGGGACATTTCCCTTGACGACGAAACGCCTATGATAATTTTTCAAATCTTAAGATGATATGTAGGTTCAATCTTTTGAGTGTGCTCATAAGGATATGATGTGCGTGTGTGCGTTAATATGGATGAGTGTATGCGCGTGTATATAAACGCTTGTGACTATACTATATTAAAAAGTAGATATTTTTTATTTCCGTATATATTTAAAATGAAATCATCATGACATATATGTGGCCTGGCAGCATTTTAAAAATCAAGACGATAAATTAAAAATCACTCCATTTTTAAGAGAGAAAATGCAGAAAAGTGGAAAACTCGCAAAAGCAAGGGGGCAGAGTAAAATAGTATAAATAAATAAACAGAGGAGAGATTAAACAGCTGCGCCGGAAAACAATTAATTATAAACTAGCTGAGTGCCCGTGCGTTGCCACGGAACAACAAAATAATATCGATTGTATTTATCCTCCTTCGACCCTCCTTCCACCTCTCGCCCCCGATCCGTCCACTCTCTCAATCTCACGAGAAAAATCTCCACCGCCGCCACCACACGCGGATGATCTGCCCACACCCAAGGTGCCCGCCGCCGAGGCATGGGAACGCGGCGGCCAGAGGTTAGGTGGCCGCCAGGGCCAGAACCATCGGGAAGGAGAGCGATCGCAATCGCAGGTGTCGTTCATCGTCCTAGACGATCTCGCCTCATCCTCGGATCGGTACACCAACGATGTCATCTCGAGGGAGCCCGACGTGTGCAGCGCGCTCATCGGTCTTGTCAGGAAACCCATGTCAAAAAATATTCATATCAAATAGAAACATACCTTATATAAACGCATCGTCAAGGTGGCTAGTAGACGCGGTGCATATGTTTGGTCTCCTCTTGGCGACTCAGCGTCTCGCCTGTCATCTTGGTGACATGGGGAGTTGGTACCTTTTTTGGGAGAAAACAAAGATCATGAATTGATTGCTTACTATTGTATTTGTTCGGCCAATGTAATTCACAAATTTGTGGTCAAAGATGTAATGATTCCTTACACTACTGCCATGTATCCAACTCCCAGTTGTAACATTGTTGAATCAAATTCAGAACAACAGAAAAATACCGCTGCCTCCTGCCCATCCTTTGTTTAGTTTTGCTGCTGCTCTACATGTGTCTTTCCTGAAAGAATAACAGTATATGGTGGCTAGTAGAAACATACCTTCTATAAACACAAATCAATTCAAGTTATACTCAACTGTTTTTTTTTCTAATATGCATTTTATTATCATGCCCCACCAAACAAACGCCGGTCTTCCTTCTTCATTATTTATCTCTACTCACGTCGTTGACATGATAAGCTCGTGCTTATGATGCTTTTCTCTGCATTTTCACTGATCGATAACACTCGTGTATAGGTGTATATTTCTTCAATCAATCCGGATTTTGGACTAATAGGATATTAAATTAAGTGGTCTCTGTGATTTTCCATATTGTTTTATTGTGCTCACTTGTACTGCTCCTTGACTATGACCTGAACTCATTACTCATTGCCATCCTTGTTTTTATCAAAACACAGAACAAAAGCATACTGATTTGTCAAGAGAATAAATTGCAAAAAAAACCACCATAATTATGGGCCCTAAATCAAAAATCCACCATCATTCTTTTTTTCTTTCAAAATTCACAAGTATTTAATAATCCTTTTGCACAAAAACACTACTCGATCAATAAGAGGCAGAATCTTTGTAAGTGCTGACATGGCGGTCCAATGTCTTTGACTCACGCGGCAGCGCCAGCCGCGGTGGCTGTGTGTGCCTGCCCGCCCACCCGCCGCTGCAGCTAGGTCCCCCTCGCTCGTTGCCTGAGCCTTGCACCACTGTCGGATATAGCGCACCGTCCACCGCTGCAGCTCCTGCAAGCCATGGACGTCGCTCCGCACGACAGTCGTCTTGCTTGCAGCCAACCAGCGCCGGCACTGGACCACGGAGTTCTTGTGCTGCTCCACCTCGTGCAAGTTGTGCACTGTGCACACATGCCTCCTACATGCTTGAATGGATTGGATCATTAGAAGCAGACTGGAAGCCTTCTTTTCGCCATGGTCGAGCTCCCAAAGACCCTCCTCTATCTTCTTGCATTCGATCGAACACCTAGCAGGCATCATAGCAAGAGACGACGGCGTCGCAGTGCGCCACTCGGTCTTGAAGGTCCTTGACAACGTCCACTGCCACCTCATGCTCCTCGTCCTCCCCGATTATGGGCATCGCCGTGCTAGTCGTCTACTTCGTCTGAGCCATTGCCGCCACCGTGTGCTGTCACTGCCGTGTACTGGCCACCATCGTGTGTTGTCACTGCCGTGTACTGGCCACCACCGCGCCGCCTCTGTGTTTGAGCCGCCTTGCATGTACACTTTACGCCATGCAGGCCCGAGATCCCGGCTCACGGTCTGGCCTTCGTGCTGCTCCAAGCCACCGTACGCGGGTGAGCGTCGTGCTCGTTCACCATGCGCACGCAGCGCCATCCCAACTCGCTGGTATGTGTGTGCTCTTGGAGGCGGTTAGATCGTTTAATTCATCCGCTAGTATATACGTATCTAGCTAGCCTCCATATGGATCAATCAAGCAGCTTGTGGTACACATGTACGTATGTATTCGCGGGCACGCGAACGACAACGGGTTCCGACGTGGATGAGGCTCACCTCGATGGTTTCGCTCCACTTCTCGGTGTTCATGGTAGCCAAGCTGTCGATCTTGCCCAGCTCGGTGTGGCACCCGATGAATCTCCTGAAGACGCAAGGAAGCAAATAACAAGATCTATCACGCGGCACAAGATGCAACTTCTCTGACCTCTGACAGTGCCCGTCTCCAAGACTGAGCCATGGCCGGCGCGCGCAAGGAGCAGCGGCGTGGTGCGAGCTGGGTAGTTGTGGCGACGCGACGACCCAGGATGGAGGGAGGATGTCGTGAGTTGTGGGTTCTCGCCCATGCGTTGGCGTTTTGACGGGATCGAGGGCGAGGTGGTTTGGGAACATTGTAAGACGTGGGTTGTGGGCTAGCGTTACGGTTGTGGGCTAGTTTTCCGGATCGTTTTTTCATAGTGCGAGAGGGACGTGGCATCGCTCGGGAGGAATCACGTCAGCGAGGGAATCACGTACGAGCGAGGGGTGGTCAAACCATCACGACGACGGTAGATCCCCTTTAATAGTAGAGACTAGTTGAGTGCCCGTGCGTTGCCACGGGTTAATAATAAATGTTAACGATCAAAGAATTGTTTTGTTTTAAAAATATGTGTCAAACATGATAACATTTAGTTTGTATTCATATATGGCAGCAGTTGTCTCTCTCACACGTATCCTCCTCAGACATAAATCCCGTAGCAACGCACCAACTTCACCATGACCCAGCATCTCAACAGACCGAGGGTTTACATATAACAAAGGGTTTTTTTTCCTCAACAAAACACATTGCATATACAAACATAAGACAGGCTAAAAATGACTTAATTATTTTCAGATAACAGAAGCTCAGATCAGCTCCGGAAGAATCCATCATAACACACGTATTTAACAAAAACTAACAATAACTAAGCTACATTAAAAAAATACTACATATGATCTTCATCATGAGACAACTAAACTTATAAATTGAAAGGCACAATCATGCGTAATAGACAACTGATTTCTGCTATCTCTACTACATGGGTCAAGCTTTCTTTGTATACATCTTGTGTCGGGGATCATTTGTAGACAGCCCGCTTGCTAACAAATCCCACCTCTTCTCAATAAATTCTTGAACAAACTCCATGTCAATCAACCCACCTATTATTTTCTGGCGAATGTCTATTAGAAATGTTGTAATTTTTAGTATTTAAAATTTGCATGCACATATCAATAATAATCACAAGTAATTGACTCGTATTTGATTATATGTCAGAAGTACCATCAAGTGCACGTGCTGAAGGATGATCCGGGTTAAATGCAAGGGTGGTGTAACTTGAAGTTTCCAAATTTCCTATTGTCAAGATTTAAAAACTATTTAGCTCAACATAACAATACACTTTCTCAGAATATGCAATACATAAAGATGTACATGCATAGATTATCATATTTTCTATTCTTACGGAGCATAGTTGCAAGGACAATAGATTTATTGCCTTCAGTTGTTGACCACCTATACGAGTTTTGAATCAAGTTGCCACCCGAAATGCCAACAACTATAAGTTTGCCCCTACAATTTTGAATATTTAAAAATAGTAACTATACAAGGACTTCACGAATTAATTCTTATAATTCGGTATAAAAGAGTTGCAATTATGTATATTAACTACACATACCAAATATCCGTGAAGGTGACCTCTCTGTACAATTCAGCAGATGGGTGTCTCCCGATGAGTTGATGATCATCATATTGAACAACTATGCCAACTATGTCTGTATTAAATATCATTAGTTAAATTTATAGACAACGGCAGATCCTCCTTTAATAGTATAGATATATGTTTGAATGCGTACCTACGAATGTTTTGTTTGGACACCTCATAACTTCATGGATGGACATCAAATGCTTTGGATATCTTGGAAATTATAGTGAGAGTGACTCAACAAATGTTCTTGCACTGAAGGAGCACTCATATGTGTGGTTAATGAATCTACACTCCAGCTCTTCAAAGTTGGGCCGAATAGTAACACCATAAATGATGTACTTACGACCAATGTGCAATGTTAAATCGAATTTATGCACTAAATCATTTCCGGCAACTATAGCCTCGATTTTGGCACCCTTAGAATTGCATCAGAAAATGTTAGATGATGACAAACACATGTTTATTCTACCAATCTAAACATGTTTGAGACTTACAGTTCTATCCATCAGAATGAAGTGAAGTCTATCACCACTCGGATTAACAGGAAATTTGACATCTATCCTCACGCAAATGCTACATGTTCTGTATGTATCCGACCAGTTGAGGTCGTCAAATTATATGAATCTATAACAAATAGATTAGATTAGATAATATTTTTTCAATTTCTTTTAAATATGAGAAAGCATGTTAAACTTACGTAGGCTTCACTGGATTTTTTGTGAAGTTTGCAAATGTCCGTTGACATCCAAGATTAATTGGCGCCATCTTATACAATTTAAACAAACATGTCACATATAAATTTGGAAGCAAAACATTGGCAATGCGGAAAAAAACATACTAATCAACAAAAGTACAATACACATGCATAGTATATATAAACTTTGCAATCATTGCATATTTCTATTGCCTTGTATGATGATAATAAGTTAACATATATCTTCATGTGAACAAATAAAGAAAAATCTAACAATTGCTGCACAGCATGCTCTCGGATCAAGCATACCATTTTGCTAGTTATTAGTAAAAAGTTGCATCATCTAACATTTGCACACGGAGCCGGCGAGGACACCGTCGACACGAGCGGTGACCTCGCGGAACGGGTCGTTCTTGTACCCGGGCTGGTTCTTGTACCATAACTCGTCGTCTTGGTGGAACGAGACGTAGAGTTCGAGGACCGCGCGGTAGGCGTTGGATGGCAGCGCGACGCTCTTGGGCGCGACGTCGGCGGCGCTCTAGATCGGGAACCACAGCCCGCTGTTGAGAAGGAGGGCTCGCGACACCGGGACGATGAGGTCGGCCGGAGCCGTGGCGGGCGGCGGCTTCGTCGGCGGCATGCGGCGGAGGTAGAGGTGGAGCGCGACGTTGGCATGGTACACGCCGGTGAGCGTGGCGTTGACGAGGTAGCCGAGGTACACGGCGAAGGTGGGCTTGCCGGCGGCGGCGAGGAGGGACGCGTACTTGGTCACGTCCTTGGATACGGACCAAACGATACCGTTGGGCGGCGGTGCTGCCCCGGAGGAGCTCCGCGCCGCCGAGCCAGACGCCGAAGACCCCGACAGGCGGCACACCACTCGAGCACCGCGAGGGAGATTGCTGAGGCGCGGCCGCCCGCCTTGACGAGGCAGCGCGGCGGGGAGTAGGCGGCGGTCGCGGGGGGGTTTGCCGAATGTGGAGCCGAAGGAGGCGGACAGCAGGAGCGCGGAGTTTCTGTTTTTTCCCGTACACTTTCTTGTGGTCAGCCGGTCAGGCCAATGTCTCCTGATTAAAATTTGATATTGATGCCATTCAAGCCATTGTTGTAGAAGTAGAAATAACTTAAGAAATAGATTCTTTATAGTTCTCTCGGTTTGATGGACAAATGGAGTTAATGATTCATAATACCATTGCACAAAACCACCATGGCACGTGGATATGGAACCTATATGTTAGTATCTCTCGGTTTGTTAGTATCTTTTTAGCCCCGCCTGAGTGTCTACATGTGCTGAAGAAAAAATTGAAACAAATGCAATCATGTGGCACAGCAGTCTGGATAAATCTATGGCCTCAAAATTGACCTAGAGTTGGTAAAAGCAATGGTACTTATAGAAAGAGCGAAACTGTAAATTGATCCAATGACAATTCACGGATATGGCAATTTTATGGTGACCATCGATGACAATGTTATGATATTTAGCAGACCAAGAAGGGTCATCTTTAACTGAATGAATCAGTAAAAATTTAGAAGCAGCACAATTATGAACTGAACAGGTATGTACACAATCTTCATGGACATGGATGTTAATGTGTAGCCCTACTTTTCATCTTTCTTTCTTTGTTGTTGTTGCTGTTGTTTTTACTCTTCTTTGAATCGTATTTAGTTATGTGTTTTATGCTGAGTGTAATCATTTGGATCCTGCTGTGCTTTATGCTGAGGATGTGTTAATGTAAATGTGATGACACTGGTTGATTTCTCCTTGGTCAATAGAACTTGATCATCTATTTAGTATCTTTTTAGCCTTTGCCATTTACAGTCTTTTTAGCAGTTGTATTTACCTGATTAGTGTCTACCTGAGTGTGTACATGTGCTAACGGTTGTATTTACAGTTTTGTACTCTCGAAAACCCTATCTACTTCCTACTTTGGAAAACCCTATCTACTTCCTACCTTTTATCATCAACAGTTCACTAAGTTAACACCTGAACTTTGTATTTACAGCTAGAATGAGAGAGAGATAGAGGCAGGTGCACCTGGGAAGAGGCGGACACGAAGAGATGTTACCAACACAGCCAACACGAGCTGCAGTGATCGGTTCGGCAACAGCAGCAGATGCAGATGCATGGAGCCGGCAAGGGAGGCCGACAAGGGAGGAAACACCAGACGGGGAGGTGGAGCCAACCACTCTGGCGATGGATGCGTGGAGCCGGCAAGGGAGGCCGGCAAGGGAGGAAACACCAGGCGGGGAGGTGGAGCCGGCAACGGACGAAGCACCAGGCGGGGCAAGGTGGTGCTAGCACCAAGCAAGGCAAGGTCTGCACCGGCGGCAAGAGGTGCTCTCCTGAGTCGTAGCTGGAGCCGGCAAGGGAGGAAGGGTTGAACCGCTCTGGCAAGGGAGGAAGGGTGCTCTCCTGAGTCGTAGCTGGAGCGGGCAAGGGAGGAAGGGTTGAACCGCTCTCGCAAGGGAGGAAGGGTGGAGCCGCCAGGACGTGGGCGTGGGCAAGGGAGGAAGGGTGGAGCCGCCAGGACGTGGGCGTGGGCAAGGGAGGAAGGGTGGAGCCGCCAGGACGTGGGCGTGGCTTAGGACGTGCGTGGTTTAGTGGGTTTTTCTGCTTTTTGTGTTTCAACCGTTTTGTAATCAGCACTGGTTTATGGAGGGTTGGAAAAATCGAAAAAATCAGTGGAAGAAATCGGTGGAAGGTTTAGCGCTAAAGGGGGATCGCTGGTCGAACCATCACGACGACGGCAGATCCCCTTTAATAGTATACTAGCAAAAGAGCTCGTGCGTTGCAACGGGATCAAACCATACAACACTCCCGGCCATCACGCCATTTTACGCCTCTTCTTCGAGTGCATGTTACATAGAAAATGCACTGGAAGAAAGCCTCCCTATTGCAACCCTTTGTTACCTTACACCATGGACGGGGCCGCAGACGATTCCGTCGACGGTGACGAAGCGGCTCCCGGGGCCGATGGAGATGCAGTAGTCGCCCGTGCCGATGGTCGAACCGGTGATGTGGACGTCTTCGCTCCGGTCGACGTGGACGCCGTCGGTGTTGGGGCTGTTCTCCGGCACGGTGATGGTGAGCTGCGTCACGTTGACCTTGCCGCTCATGCTGAGCCCGATGTGAATCTGCGGGCTGTCCTTGCTGCTGAATTGGCTCAGCTCCACGTCGATGCAGTTCATGACCACCAAGGCCTGTATCCATCCATGTAGTCATACGTGTGCAATGAGGTTACATGCACGCCATTTATGCTAATTACCTAGCCACTACACTTGCTTTCTATTACAGTATATACTGACCGTCGGTGCCTTAATCACACAATCTTGAAAGAAAAGAATAATAATAGTTGAGTGAAAACTGATAAATGCTTCGGTTTAAGGAAATATATCGACCATTAAATACTTTCTCTCCGAAGAAGATTGGTAAATCAAAGGGCACTTGCCAAATGTAAGGAGGAATTAAAGAAAAGAAATCCTTAAGAGTTGAGTTGGGCTTCCTCACATCATTATTGGCTTTGCATTTATCGACCCACCACGTCTGGCCTATGCCGTCCAGCAAGCGGGTGCTGTTGCCAGTAACCGTGAGCCCGTCGACCAGGTAGAACATCAGTCAATGGTTCTTCTTCTCGCTCCATGCGCTTGCCGGCGGCGCCGTAATCGTGCCCATGACATGCGACAACCAAAGCAAGTTTTCCTGGTCGTCCGATGAAGCCAAACCACACCCCAGATCAGGATAGACGGAGGAGCGGTGCGTGCCTGGACGGTGATTCTGGTGGAGGCGCATGGACCACTGAACCTGGTGAGGCCGACGAGGAATGACTTCGCCGCCTGAACGAGCAGCGTCGCCAACGAGCCAGTGGGGACATGTCTCCTTGTCACAGATCAAGCTCAAGTGGGGACATCGGACAAGGCAGTGGCTGATAAGAATACTGGCAGTTCGGAATTAGTCAGACTTCATTTATACACGTCGTTTTCCTTGCCACTCCCTTGTAATGATTTTTGCAATAACTTGGGTTGTGAGATCTGTGAGCATGATGTAGAAGTCACAGGATTATTCCTCCCCCACCTTAACTTGAAGAATCAACACTATTATTCCTCCCCCAGCTCAGAAAAATAAAATAAAATAAAAATACTAGGACTATTCCAATTTGCAACGGCAATTCTTATTTCTGCTATGAACATCCCAGACATGCCCACGGATGGAGGAAATTTCACCGGCGCCGGGGCAGAGGTAGCGGAGATTGGGAGACAGAAAAAGAAGCGAATCTGTAGTAGAGAAGGGACCTTGTCTTGCATGGTGAGGAGGGGCATCCCGGCGCCGTCGAGGATGGTGCGGCGGCTCCGGATGATGAAGATGGCGCCCTTGACCTTGAGCACCACGGCGTCGTTGGCGTCGGTGATGGCGAAGTCGCCGTCGGAGAGGCTGAGGGACTTCTTGGTCACCGTCAGCGGCACCACGTAGGGCGCGCAGAACTGCTGCCCCACCACTGGCAACGGCGCTGGCGGGGCTCCGCTGGGCATCGCCATCGGTTGTTGGCACCTCGGAGTAGCTCCTGAGAGGGAGACGGTGGGTGGCAGGTGGTGTCTGCTCCGCTTGCTCGGGCGATGGATTCGGTGCGCGTGCTTGGCGTGTTTCGTCGGATGGGACAGGGGGAGCGAGTGGGGAATAGGGGACGTCGCCGGCATGCTGCACGCCGCATGCATAGTTGGTGCCGTCTCCAAGTAGTCAATGGTGGAGCGCACCAGCTCGTCGTCCAGCCCGCGGACGGCGTCCCTGATCCGTCCGGCGACGGACGCCAGCGGTGCCTGGTCCCCCGAGCCGGCGGCGACGACGTCCCGCACCTTGCAGGCGGCGCCCAGTAGGATGATGCCGTTGCCGAAGTACCGCGCTCGGAGCGGCGGCCTCAGGCTGTGCCGGAGGTTAGCCGGGAAGGTGAGCCGCATCTGGGCATCCGGCGGCAGCCTCCGAGCGGCGCACATGGTGGTGAAGGACGGGAATGGATAAGGCATGGCGCGGGTGGTGATTGCAAGGGGGTTTACATAAAAACGAAACGTTTTTAACTTACAAAAGGACCGCGGGTTGATTACCAAGAAACAGAGGGGTGTTTTTGCAAAACTGCCACGACGGACGACCAAAAACCTTATTTGCTTTATATATATATATATATATATATATATATATATATATGGAGAGATATATAGAGATAATAATAATAAATTTAGTCAAACGCACATCGCTTCTGGTCGTCTTCCTGCCTCCCTCTCCTCCTCCTCCTCGCCGACCTTCTCCTCTCGCCATTCCCTCGCCGAATCACCGCCCAAATCCACCGAAGCGACCCCTCTTCTCCGTGCCGTGCTCGTCGAGCAACCCGGAGCTCTCCGTGGAAAGATTCTGACGAGCAGGCCGCGATCGCCCCCCTCGTTTGCGATTCTCCCGCCGTATCGCCGTGGCGAGCGGCCTGAATCTCGAGGCCGAGCAGCTCCCGGCGCGTATAGCGCCGGCCTAGGCTCCTCCGCGAGTCGGCGGACCGAATCCGAGTCCAGATCAAACTACCAACCACGATATAATTTGTCTGTTAGCGGATCCTATCCGTCGAGCCCCGAAGCACGCGCTTGTGAGCAACGCGTCATAACAGAGTATAAGTTTCTCTAATTATGTAGATCAACATTAGGGCCGTAATCTAATTACACTATCTAGCTTCTTTCAATTATCAGCGTATTTGGGTAGTCTTTCCAATATATAAAATATATTGAATTCCACCGATAATTGACCAGCTTCCTTAAGTATACAACTTAAGTATTCCAACAAGTAATAATTTCATGATAATTATGTAAAGTAATTCCATGTATAATTTCATAATGAGATATTTTGACTATTAGCAATTTCTATTATTTGAATATAGTTGCAGGACATATAATTCCAACATTGTTTCCCACAATTAATGGGCCATGGGAAGGGAACTTGCACACTCATTGTGCTCGAGTCACAGGAGCAGAGTGTGGCAGGACAATGGTCATGAGACGTTCGATCAGGAGGTAGAGAACCAAAGTAATACCGACCCTTATATTTTCTTAGATGGATCATATGACAGAATCTTGATTACTCCGTATATACTTTATGGTGTGATTTTAGGAGAATTCATGTTTTTGCAACTCTGTGTGGGCAGACCTTGGACGTTCTGCAGGCCTTCTCCGTCATTTTCCTCCCTGGGGCGACAATCTCGAATCACAACCATTGACGATCTACGTCGATGGCTTTTGGCTGCTGGCTTTGGAAGCTGGGTTACTTGGTAAAGACGAAGGACCGTAGGCGGCAGCGAGCTTTCCTCACGACACGCCGTGGATGGACCAATAAGGAAGAAGGCCTTGGCATCCGAGTGATTAGGATGTACGTAGGAGTATTTTGCAATTTTTTTGAGGACATTATTTTATACTCCGTAGGAAGGAAAGAAAAAAGAGGCCTAAGGCCCCTCGCAGACACATGACGTGCTGCCGACCCCCTTTGGGCGCAGCACAAGCTTGTGGAGCAGGGCACCTTGTAAACAAAAGCCAGCTTTGGATAACCGGTTAACCACCATCATCATTATCAACCAACTGCTGCTACAATGCTAAGCTACCGCCCACCTGCGTCCAAAAAGGACCATGTAAACATTTCCTTTTACGTACATGACTGCTTCGGTTAACGTCTCGTCGCTATGCAGGCTGACGGCCCGGCCCGGCCCGGCCTCCTAAAACCCCACATATCGCATAACATCATTTGGTTCTAGTGTATTTGACATATTTCATCTTAATATTTCTTTACAAATCTTTAAATTCTAGTGCATTTTTTTCAATACCCAATACACTATCTTATCTAGTGTATTGAGGATAAATGGAGATTTGAAGGGATTGGATGAAGTTTGGGGTTTCATCCAATCCCTGTGGGGATTATCCACACCAATCTCCTCAAAAACCGTAGTACCAAACAAGGCCTTAGAGGGACTAGCAAAAAGGCCCATGCGTTGCAACGGAAGAAAGAAATACCACACGGCACACGCTCTTAATTTATAAAAAATATCTATAATTTGAGAATTTATAGTTTCGATACAAATAAAGATGGTCTTATCCTATAAAAATGCAGTTCAAAATTTCACAGGTCTTCTATTTTAACACGGCTTGTATGTAGATTTAATACGTACAAAGAATCAGTCAAGTGAGCTTCAGTTTCATCTCTAATCCTGATTTTGTTGACGTGTTCATCCCCAACCCGGATGAGTACCGGTATGAACGAAAGACGAATAATGACTTATTTATTAAGATTGCACCCTAGATAGTATTTTTATTAAACGTTTAACAGATAAAATAATATCATATTTAAATTCTACATATTTTTCTAATCAAATTCCATGTATAATATGTTAAATTTAGAGTTACGGTTTAAAAGATATGAGTATTTAAAAAAATATTTAATATATACTACGAGTTTAATGTCATAAACAGTAAGGTTTTTTTTTTGTAAAATCACCTCGGTGGGTTTTCCGACGGAAGCGATAGCCTCTTTATTATTATTAGGTAAAGATTAGACTAAAAAAATCCCTTTTAGTCCCTAGGGGTGTGTTCGGTTTGAGGATCAAAATGCATGGAATGTCATGGTTCCATTCCGGATGCATGGGTTGGTTCCATTCTTGTGTTCGGTTGGACATAAAAAATGGCATGGGTTGATTCTGTCCATGTGTTTGGTTTGGGAGGTAAAATGAGAAGAATCTCATTCCACTCACCTCTTCATATGAATGGTGAGATTACCTCTAATGTGCTCATATATATCTCAGATTTGGACAACATATAATTTAAAATTTTGACAGCATTTTCTTTGTATTTTCAACAAGCAATTTAATAGTATATGATCACAAGTCAAACAAATATATAATAGCATATATAACAGATTTTCAATAGAAATACCATAAGATGCAACCGTATCACAAGGTCATCATCGAAAAGAAATATTGTTCATTACAATCCATACATATGGTTCACATGCTAGTCATCCAAAAGCTCTCCTAATTAAAGTTGGATACAAGTTCATCATCTCACGCTAGTCCATACAATAAATGCATCATGTGAAGTTCTTCGTCACATACCTACTCACCCAAATCAACCGGTTAGAGTCGCTGAGCGACATGAAAGCTCTTGCTATCTTGGGATTGTCCACAAGATGGGCATAGTAGTGAGCAAGGTATCCTTCAGCAAATCCAATAATGCCGGAGACAACTTCCCAAAGGTCATCAGGTATAGTATCGTCATCTCCAGCAGACTTCACAAGAGCTGCAGCTACAAGTTTGAACCCATCTTGAAGAGTTGTCATCAACGGATCATCCTTATTTTTCACCACCTTAGCCTTCTTTTTTGCTCGTTCATTGGGATTTGAGGACTCACCAACATTTGGTGACATGTTCACCTCACCATTGTCATCATCTTCTATGTCAATGGAAAGGTCATCATTACCAGACCTTGCATTCTTTCCTGTAGCAGTTTTTTGCATGAAAATTGTCTCCATCGCATGGTAGTGCTCAATTGGGGTATTCAAGAAGGCCACGTCAGATTTGTGATCCTACAAAAATTGTTCAAATGATTAGCCTGATAGTACAAAAATTGTTTAAGAAGGCCATGTCAAATCTTCATGCATCAAAGCTTACCTTGCAATGACCTGCATAGTGATCATCGCTCAGCCTGATAGTACAAGTATCCTCATCCCATAAAGCTCCACTTAAATTCTTCAATGTGACCAGCCTGCCCCAAATCTTCCTCCACTTCTTAAGATGGTTGTAAACCTGGCCGCCGGTGATCACTAGCTTGAAGTGTTCGTTCAAAGCTGCAGCACATTGGTTGTGATGCATCATCTTGAACCCACTTGAAGTCCTCTTGCCATCAGCAACTAGGTTAGCCAAGAAGCCTAGCATCATGGTGGTCATGGAGTTGGTCCACACAGCTTGTCCACTTCCAGCAGTGGTTGCACTTGCTTCCGAGAGATCAATGGTGTCCATTTCTGTCCAGCCATGAAAATGTATCAAATATAGTAAGTAAAATTCTGTCCAGCCATGAAAATGTATGAAATATAGTAAATAAAATTTTGTCCAGCCATGAAAATGTATCAAATATAGTAAATAAAATTCTGTCCAGCCATAATAATAGATTGTTTCAACAGAACAAATGGTGCAATTATCGAGCCATTACATAAACTCAAAGATACATGGTTTTGACATGTAATATGCCATACTACTCAATTTCCATACATGGCCTGCCTATCCACCCACATTTGTGTAGCAATTTGTTGCCTACGGTCAATCGTGGCCCTATGGTCACTTGCTTGTTGCCTTTGTGTTCGAACTGGTTGGGTGGTCCACGTCACCTCCGGCATAATGAATTCATCAGTCCCTTGAGATAGTGCATAATTATGAAGGATGCAACAAGCTATGACAATGTCTACTTGTACCGGAAATAGAAAGAATGGTTTGGCATCATCTAAAATTTTGAATCGTCTCTTGAGAGATCCGAAAGCTCGCTCTACCGTCACCCGTAGTGATGAGTGTCTCAGATTGAACAACTCCTTTTCATTTTGAACTGGATTGTTGCCCCACTCGTTCAAATGGTATCTCACGGCACGGAAAGGTGGCAAGAAACCGGGTTTGGCTCCATATCCCGCATCAACTAGGTAGAATTTTCCTAAAAAGAGAAAGAAAAATGGTGATAAGGCTTGCACTAATATATGGACAAATATAAGGCAATCTCTTACCTTCTGGCACTTGTAACCCTCTCTCACGTGCTAATGCATCAGCTAAAACAGTCGCATCATGGGCTGTCCCCTCCCAACCAGCCAACACATATGTGAAGCGGAGGTCAAAATCTACCGCTGCCATCACATTTTGAGTGGTGAATCCCTTCCTACCACGAAAAGAGGCTTCAACATCCTTTGTAACCGATGCTCGCACATGGGTACCATCAATAGCTCCAATGCAATCCTATATATTGACAAAATAGTAAATGGCCTGATTTATATTCTAAATAGCTAAGGAATAGTTTTTTTAAATACCTTGAAATATGGGTCAAACCGATGATTTCCTTCTATTTTTGTTGGGATCTCCAATGAAGGGGGCCTGATATAATCATTACGCAGCTGACCTATGGCATGAAGGACACGTCTAAAGTAGATGCTAATTGTCCCAAATGATCTACAAAAGTTTGTTGCCACAACCCTATTCCGAAGGTTATGTCCAATAGTATGCAAAAAAATTGCCACTTGTTGCTCCACATCTAAATGTATAGTCGGTTTGAGCAACTTGCGATCCCTCAATATGTCACACAAATGAAAGAAAGGAGCTCTCTCAAACCTCAACATGTTTTTACACTTCACATCACACTGCCAAATTTTGCTACTTAGATAATCAAATCTTTGCCGGTCTCTTTCATGCATAGGGCCATAGGAAATGCAAGCTCTCCTCTTCCTTATTATGGCACGAACAATTACCGCCACTGCAGCAAGAACCACAAAAACAACAGCACCCCTAATCATCCTCTTCCTTCTATTCACCCTCTTGACCATCTACAATGCATGGACTCTATCAAACATAACAGCAGCAAGAAGCCTATCTTTTCCTAGTACAAGAAAAGTGGAGGGATGGTGCTGGCCAACAAGATGCATACCTTCAGGAGGAGGAGGGGCTGCTGCAGCTCGACGAAGATGGGGTCGGCGCGGCGGGTCGGGCTGGGAGGAGGAGGGCCTGCTGCAGCTCGACGAAGATGGGGTCGGCGCGGCGGGTTGGGCTGGGAGGAGGAGGGCCTGCTGCAGCTCGACGAAGATGGGGTCGGCGCGGCGGGTCGGGCTGGGAGGAGGAGGGCCTGCTGCAGCTCGACGAAGATGGGGTCGGCGCGGCAGGTTGGGCTGGGAGGAGGAGGGCCTGCTGCAGCTCGACGAAGATGGGGTCGGCGCGGCGAGTCGGGCTGGGAGGAGAAGGGCCTGCTGCAGCTCGACGAAGATGGGGTCGGCGCGGCGAGTCGGGCTGGGAGGAGAAGGGCCTGCTGCAGCTCGACGAAGATGGGGTCGGCGCGGTTCTTTCCCCGCCGGTGGCCGTCGTCTCACCGTCGGTGGAGAGCGGCGGCTGGGAGGGCGGCTGGGACGGAAGAGCGGCGGCTGGGAGGGGAGAGCGGCGGCTGGGAGGGAGAGGGAGAGGATAGGGTTCGTGGGTGGGACGTTCTCGGGGGTGAGGGGGTGAGCGGTGAGGCTTTGTTTTTTTTTTTTGCGTTTAATCGATGAATAACGAGCCGGTTCCAACGTTTTCCAGGCATCGGTAGATGAAGCATCTTCAAGGAATATCCATTGCATGCGGACGGTCCGGTTCCGGATGAAAACACAAGTGAACACGAGGATGGGCTGCCAGGGACGGAATCAACCCATCCCATGACACCTTATCCTCAAACTGAACACACCCTAGATAAAGAAACATGAGAGACTTTTCCTTAAGGCCTTGTTTGATACTAGGGTTTTTAAGGAGATTGGTGGAAATAATCCCTACAGGGATTGGATGAAATCCTAACCTTTACCCAATCCCTTCAAATCCCCATTTATTCCCAATCCACTAGGTAGGGATAGTGTATTGTGTATTGAGAAAAATCACTAGAATTTAGGGATCTGTGAGGAAATGTGGGGGTGAAGCATGTCAAATACACTAGAACCAAATGGTGTTATGGTATATGTGGGATTTAAGGGTTTGACCAGTACAATCCCCACTAATTTCTTAAAATACAATAGTACCAAACAAGACCTAAGGGACTAAAAAAAAACCTCTATTAAAGGAACTTTTTTCTTCGGTCCTCAGGACTAAAAAAAATCAAAAACACCACCTCAATTGGTGGCAAACGCCAACTATACCAACCCGCGCGCCGGCCCCACCGGGGGACGGAATCCCCCGGCCGAATCGCCCACCACTCGCTCCACATCATTCCATTCCATTTGTTTTATCCCGTGATGATTTTTTAAATCCTCCTTGTCACCGCTTTGATCTAGCGTACAAATCAGAGCACCCAAAAGATTTAGCAAGTTAACTTGCAGGAGTACTCCGTAGAATTGTGCGTGAAAGCAACTGACGGCTACTCCTCCCCCGCCACGGTAAACCGACGTTGTGCTCTTAACGCAACACAAACCAAGACGATGACGGTCAGCGGTTTAATAACGCTACCACCCTTTTACCGGTTCTGATTTTCTTTGTTGCCTATTCCTGGGCCATTCTGACTAGCAGCAGCTGATCTCATTAAAAGACAGCTCTTACGCATGCACTTTGGCCTTAATTGCAAACGATGATTACGCATGAAGTTGACCCAACAAGTAGATATTTTATAAAAATTTTCCATTTTTTTAAATGAAACAAATCCATCATGACATATATGTGGCCCGGCAGCATTTTTAATCAAGACGATAAATTAAAAACCACTCCATTTTTAACAGAGAAGATGCAGGAAAGTGGAAAACTCTCAAAAGCAAGGGGGCAGAGTAAAAGAAACATACATATAAACAGAGGAGAGATTAACAGCTGCGCCGGAAAACAATTAATTATAAATAATAATAATAAATTTAGTCAAACGCACATCGCTTCTGGTCGTCTTCCTGCCTCCCTCTCCTCCTCCTCCTCCTCCTCGCCGACCTTCTCCTCTCGCCATTCCCTCGCCGAATCACCGCCCAAATCCACCGAAGCGACCCCTCTTCTCCGTGCCGTGCTCGTCGAGCAACCCGGAGCTCTCCGTGGAAAGATTCCGACGAGCAGGCCGCGGTCGCCCCCCTCGTCTGCGATTCTCCCGCCGTATCGCCGCGGCCAGCGGCCAGCGGCCTGAATCTCGAGGCCGAGCAGCTCTCGGCGCGTATAGCGCCGGCCTAGGCTCCTCCGCGAGTAGGCGGCCCGAATCCGCTGCTGGAGGGAGCTCGCGCTTCCGGATAAGATCGGTGCGGGGATTGGAGGGGCTCGCTGGTGAGTAGGGCGGGGCCATGGCGCTGTTCCGGAAGTTCTTCTTCAAGAAGCCGCCCGACGGGGTGCTCCTCATCACGGACAACGTATACGGTAAATGGAGATGGAGCTGCTTTCCTCTGCGCTGCCGTTGGTCTGGTTGCGTGCAGCAGACGACTGCATTTTTACACCCGCTGGCCGTTTTAGTAGTGGAGGAAATAGGTTTCAGTTTGGTTGATCTGTTGCTGATTGCACCTCCCAACTAGTAGTATAAGCAACTGAGCATGGTTCAAATGCTGATTTGTGAAGAAATTCAATTCGAGCATTTCCTCCATTTTAGCACACACGTATGTTTTAGTTATATAGCGTTCACTTTGTTTTCAGTTGCTAAAATAGCCATTTGAATTCAGAACAGAGTTGAGCAGCAGCATGGCTGACACATGTCGCTTGTATCCGTTTCAGTCTTCGATCATTGCTTCTCCTTGGATGCGCCGGAAGAGGACCAGTTCGAGGCACACACCAGGGGCATCGCAGCGCATCTTCTAGAAGATTTTCATGATCACTCGTTCATGGTCGCCAACTTCGGGACTCGGACGGAGGAAAGCCGTTTGTACCACATTTTATCCGAGTATGGCATGACTGTTTTGGACTACCCGGGCCACTACGAGGGGTGTCCAATTCTCACCATCGAAATGGTCCACTGCATCTTGAAGTCCAGCGAAAGCTGGCTGTCTCTGGGTCAGCAGAACTTACTCATAATGCACTGTGAACAAGGATGCTGGCCTATTCTGGCTTTCATGCTATCTGCTCTTTTGTTGTACCTGGGCCAGTATTCAGATGAGCAAAAAACACTGGATATGCTATACAAGCAATCATCTGCGGAGTTCTTGGAGATGTTTTCACCACTAAATCCCATGCCTTCTCAAATTAGATACTTGCGCTATATTTCGATGAGGAATGTCATGCCTGAGTGGCCTCCTGCTGATAGAGCCCTCACACTGGATTGTCTGACTTTGAGGATGCTTCCTGATTTCCAAGGTCAAGGTGGGTTTTGTCCGATATTCAGGATATATGGTCCAGATCCACTCATGCCCCATGACCAGACTCCCAAAGTTCTTTTTTCAACCCCCAAAACTAGTAATCTTGTCCGTTTTAATTCACAGGTAATTGTTCATTTTCTGATAATCTAGTTGAAGTGAATCTGCATGTCCTTAATTGTCAATGGTTAGTACTGCACTAAGGATTTTAATAGCTAGCTATAACTGTATTTACTAGCGACTAGCGGGATAGCTTCAATTACCTCCGCTCGATAGCTCCGCTACTCTATATAGATATATTCATCATAGTTTAGTATGGTAATTTTTAAATACGACTTTACGAAAAGGCAAAAACATTACTTATAAGGTTAAACAACAACAACAACAACAACCAAGCCTTTCAGTCCCAAACAAGTTGGGGTAGGCTAGAGTTGAAACCCATAAGATCTCGAAACCAAGTCATGGCTCTAGAACGTGGATAGCTAACTTCCATGCACCCCTGTCCATGGCTAAGCCTTTGTCGATATTCCAAACCTTCAGGTCTCTCTTAACGGACTCCTCCCATGTCAAGTTTGGTCTACCACGACCCCTCTTAACATTCTCAGCACGCTTATAAGGTTAAACTAAAAGAAAAATATCAAGAGACTTCAACCATGCCTTTTCAATACTCCAACATCCATATTTCTTAGTCAAAAAGTACTTGATTGATGTGATACATTTTTTGTTATGGCTATTCAATTCGGCATGTATCAATGCATTTTATTCTTTATATTATGGTATTAAAATTCTATTGTTGATAGCTTTCAATAGCTTTCTAGGGACCTTGCCGCTAAGCCGTGAAAGTTGCGTAAAACCTTGTTACTGCATTGCCACATTAATAGGCTATCATGTTGATGATCTTCTGAAGTATATAGTTTTTAATGCTCTTAAACTGACCATTTATGTACTTAGGCAGATGAAAGGGTGAACATAAACCTTCAATGTCATGTCCAAGGTGACGTTGTCATAGAGTGTAGCAACTTGTATGATGATCTAGATCGCGAGGAGATGGTATTCCGGATCATGTTCAACACCGCTTTCATCAGGTCAAACATCTTGATGCTCAGCCGCGATGAAATAGACATGTTATGGAATGCAAAAGATCAATTCCCTAAAGATTTTCGAGCTGAGGCAAGTGTTTAAATTAACTTGAGAACTAGCCTCCTTTTTGTACATGATTTTTTACTTGCAACTTGTGTTGATGCTAGGTTATCTTTTCTGACATGGATGCAACTACTTCGCTTGTTACGACAGAGCCTTTGACTCATCAAGATAAACAAGGACTTGGTGTTGAAGAGTTTGCTAAAGTGCTAGATATCTTCAACCATTTGGACTGGTTGGATGGGGATATGGATACTGCACTGGACACACCCCAGAAAAGGTTCCAGGTTACTTCCCAAGGAAATATTAATGCATCTCCTCCTGATGAGCCTGAAACCTTTTTTGATACTCAAGAAGTACTTGGCTTTGATAATTTCTCTGGTGAAATCAAGTCTTCTGCTCGTGTGCTGAAGCTTCAGAATCACTTTGGTATGCTTGGCAGCACTGAACTTAAACAAGCCCCCCTACATTCAAGTCCAATGGAATCTCCATCCAAACCACATACAACAGATTCAAATCCTTCACGAACACGGCCTCCTTCCGCATTGTTTTCACCATTAGAGGTTACAACGCCAAAGGCTATTGCTTCATCAATAGCATCATCTTCAGTTACAGTCACAACCCAACCAATATCGTCACCAGAGCCACTGGCATCTGATTCTGCTGAGCAAATTTTATCAGAGACATCAGTGACAACATTTGCAGAGAAGCCTGGTTCACAAACTCCAATACAGCATGAATCTTCACCTCTTATGGCAACTAAATCAGGATCAACAACATCTTGGATACCATCATGTACACCTCCTCCGCTTCCTCCCCGACCAGCCACTGTTTCATTAGCTCCTGTTTCCCCTACTTTACCCATAAATACTAGTAAAAGTATGATCAGTGTTTCCCTTAAATCAACCATGCCCTCCCCTTCACCTCCTCCAGAGCCATCAACCTTTCCAGAAGCTTTTGCAACTAAACAACAGGTTGAATCACAAGAATCTTCTTATGAGATTCTCAAGTCACTGCCTGATAATTCTACAGCTTCAGCTTCTTCAGTTTGTATAGTAAAGGAAGCTAGCAATCCCAAAGCATCTTCACCGGTGACTTTGCCTGCAATTCCTCTGACTTCAGACTCAGGGCCCTTAGTAACTCCAGTCACAAGGTCAGATCCTACCCCAGCATCGTCGGTGCCACCACCACCACCACCACCACCACCTCCTCCTCCTCCTGTAAAAGCAGCCACTGTGTTATTTCCTTTGTTACATAATGAACAGGAGAAAAGCAGGAAAGAAAAGGTTGCACCACCTCAGCCTCCACCTCCGCCGCCTCCACCACCTCCTCCAGCACTGCCACGAGCACCTGTTGCAAATTATACAAAGTTGTGTACTGCATATGAAATTTCTTCCCCACCAAAGAAAGTTCGATCTTCACCACCCCCGCCACCACCTCCCTCATTGGTAAAATCATCATTTTCTCCTCCACGTGCACCGCCGCCACCACCCCCGCCTCCTCCACTACCTAATAACCATGTAACTTCATCATCTCATATGCAATTTGCTGACAAAAAGGTTAGTTCAGCATCAAAGTACGCGGTTCCCTCACCTTTGAGCCACAAGGTTTCACAAACAGTTCCAAAGCTGCAAGCACCACCCATTCCACCGCCACCTCCACCTCCACCTCCACCCCGAAGTAGCTCTTTGGTTTCTTCATCTCCATCCACAAGTGGTAGACATTTCATGGCTGCCCCTCATCCTCCCCCACCTCCTCCACCATTACATACCATGTCATCTCATGCATCGGCACCACCTGTACCCCCGCTACTCGTGGCTGCCCCTCATCCTCCCCCACCTCCCCCACCATTGCATACCATGTCATCTCGTGTATCAGCACCACCTGCACCCCCATTACCTCCTCCGAAGCTAGCTGGAGACAGCAATGCTTCACAAAAGCCATCATTAACCCGACCACCGCCACCTCCACCAGGCCCACCTCCTAAGAATTCCTCAAACTCTTTGCCAAGCAAGGGAACCGTCGTCAGTGGTGCCCCTCCGCCACCTCCTACATCACCATTTGGTGCAAAGGGCCGCAGCGCAGTCCGGTCAAGAAGCCCTAGAGGTTTGCGTGCCAATCAGTCATCCAAGAAGACACCTTTGAAGCCATTACACTGGGTAAAAGTGGCAAGACCAACACAGGGAAGCTTATGGGCAGATACACAGAAGTCTGATGAAGCATCTAGGTATCAAAATATTTTCGCAACATTCTTTGCTAGTTAAATAGCAATGGGCCTGGCACTTTGACATGTTATTCCACATACATGTTCAACAGGACTCCGGAGATTGATCTGTCTGAGCTGGAAAGTCTTTTCTCAGTATCCATGCCAAGTACGGAGGCAAAACGGACACGCCAACGTCCTTCTGTTCCATCAAAACCAGAAAAAGTTCACTTGGTACTTATATCTCCAAGCAACTCTTCACTACTAAACAATGAGATAAAAACTCGAATGATAAATAAATAAATAATGTTGCACTTCTCTTCTGCAGATTGACCTCCAGCGTTCAAAGAATTGTGAAATTATGCTGCGAAACATTAAGATGCCATTGCCTGATCTGATGGTAACTAACTTTGTATTTAATAGAAGATGTTATCTCAGCATAGAAACTTTGTCAGAGTTATCAGGATTAGGTTCTTGACAAGTAGAAGAATGTTGGCATTGTCGGTGGTCTCATTGAAAGAACAGAATAGCTTATAAGTCATTTGACAAATCTGGTTAGGGGTGTATTGTCACATCTTACAACTTACAGCCATAAATTTTACTGGAGATGAAGTCTTACTGTCTTCAATGGTGTTTTGACAATTTGAGTATGTAATGATTATATCATATTTTTTTTTCCAGGCTTCAGTTCTTACCCTTGATGATTCCATCATTGATGGTGATCAAGTAGATTATCTGATAAAGTTCTGCCCAACAAAGGAAGAAATGGAACAGCTCAAAGTACAGTTCTGCTATAGGCACTCATTATTCATGTTGTCGGAATTTTTATCCATCAGTTCTCTATAGCGACTGAGCTTTTATTCCACCTTTTCAGGGTTATACAGGCAGCAAAGAAAATCTAGGAAAATGTGAACAGGTTAGTGTTTTGCTGTGTTTTTTTAATCTTCCTTTGGTGATGAATTCTGTTTGGTAGCATTTAAATATCGAACTGCATAGTTCACTTTGGGGGAGGTCTGCACGATCTTAGTGGGAGGTCATTGACATCACGCCATGCTATGCGTGCTAACCCACAATCAAAACATAGATGTTGGTTGGTTTCCTGCTGAAAGCAAAAACTGCATTGCATGTCCTCCTGCCATTTCCGTTTAATGAAATTGTCTTTTGCGAGGATAACTCCCTGGCATAGAAACCAGAGGAACAATTTGATTTTAAGTGGTAATCTGAGTCGCCATAACCGTTCTTCGACCTGAAACGTACATGCATATCTGTTAAAGCCGAATACATGGAGTGCACCGAAAAAACTCCAGTGATATGCAAATCCCACCTAAATGAGTCCTGTTCTTGAGATAGTTGCACCTCTGCCACCTTCAGGACAAGGGCATTCTGTTCAGCCAAAATGCCGAGCAATGAGCGCCCGACGGAAGTCCACAAATGGGTTTGCCACCCCAAGAACAGAGGCAACTGTGGCATCCTTATGACGCACAATGAATAACCGGGGGGTACATAGTAGAAAAGGAAGTATCCCCTAACCATTTATCTTCCCCAAATCTCACTGATCATGAGCCAAATTGAAGAAAAGCTTTTTTAACACTCATGAGGCCCTTCTAGAAGTGGGAGTCCATTGTTTGCCTTTCACAAATGAAAGTATCTTTTCCCAAATATTTTCAATTCCAAAAGCGGATGCTAAGCCCCGTCCTCTGTTATTTTTAGTATCTAAATCTTGAATACTGAGACCACTTTGGTCCTTCTGGGTTCATAAAATTCCTCACCTCGCTAATCGGTATTTTCTCTTATGCTGATCCAATGGCCAGAAAAAGTGAGACAGGTAAAAGTCAAGTCTCTTTCAGACCCCTTTCAGGATCTCTAATAACGACATCATAAAGATCGGTAGACTACACAGCACGGAATTATTAAGAACCAGACGGCCGCCATAGGATAAGTTTTTAGACTGCCAACTACTAAGGCTTCTCAGGATGATCTGCGATTCCAATCTTGGTTACGAAGTTTGTGATTAATGGATGGGAATGCCAAGGTACTTAAAGGGGAATGAGCCCAAACCACAGCCAAAAAGCTGAGCGTAAACTCGTGCTCATTGGCCTTCCCATAACAGTAAAGTTTGCTGCTGTGGAAATTTATCTTCAAACCCAAGAGTTATTCAAACACACTGAAAATTAGCTTTATATTCACAGCTTTGTCCAAATCATGGTCCATATAAGGGATCATATCGTCACCATACAGCAAAATAGTTGTTCCATCATCAACTAAGTGTGGAATGAGACATTGTTCATTTTGAAAACACTAAAGCAATAACTTCATTGTTGACTTTCTTCTCTGTTTTCAGTTCTTCTTGGAAATGATGAAAGTGCCAAGGGTGGAGTCAAAACTGAGAATCTTATCCTTTAAGATAAAGTTTCTTACACAGGTCAGAATAACTTCACATCCTTGTAAAGTGCTCATCTCTATGGACTATCCTTACTGTTCTATTTAAGTCATTGCTGAATCCATTTATATGCTGTTTCAGGTTGCAGACGTGAAAAATAACTTGAATACCATTAATGATGTTGCTGAAGAGGTACATTATAGTCAGTTTATCTCGAGTCTTCGACTCTTCTTTGACATGTTATGTATACATTGTTCATTCATGATGTTACTTGGCCAGGTTAGGAACTCTGACAAGCTCAAGCGAGTGATGCAAACAATTCTTTCCTTGGGGAATGCATTAAACCAAGGAACTGCAAGGGGTGAGTCAGAAAACCCAGTGTAAGCTTGATATATTTACCATATGATTTTCCAAATGAATGACGTAATATGTATAAATGCAGTGCACAGTTTTTTTATGCCGGCCAATGTCTTATTTAAATTTTATTGTACAGTACGTACCAGAAGAAAATGTCAGTTAAAATAATTCACTTTTGCTTCGGTACAACCCCCTCCCCCACAAAACGTATAAAGGAGAATGTATATCCACCTCGTATTGTACATTGTAGGCCGCCGTACGTATATCCACCTCATATAGTATACTTATGACGGCCTATAGTGTACAATACGAGGTGGGTATACATTCTCCTTTATACGTTTTGTGGGGGAGGGGGGTTGTACCGAAGCACACCTCAAAATAATTTTGGATCATTCACCTGTGGAAACATAGTTAGGGGTTAAGAGGCGGAACAAGATTGCACAACACAACTGCAACTGTGGCATTCTGATTTCCAAATAGGATAGCCAACTTTACTATAGCTATTATATGTTGCACTGCTGTTTTCTCTAAAGCTCAACTTGTTTGGGGGAAAAGAAGTCAGAAGATCAGGAATATTATCCAACAGAAATCAGTCCAACTGATATTATTATTTTTATTTGTACTTTTTTGGGGTAAGACTGAAAGTCGTATTCACTATTCAGGAGTTAACCGGATAATCAACAATAGTGTAAAGCCGAAAAGCCAGTCATGGCAGTTTGTTTACAAGAAACCTCATGAAATTGATGGCGAACTGTTAATCCTATTGCTCACTTTTTCTCACAAGTGTGCCTTTTCAGGTTCAGCGGTTGGATTTAGATTAGATAGTCTTCTTAAGCTCAGTGATATACGGGCACGCAATAGTAAGATGACTCTGATGCATTATTTATGCAAGGTATGGTACTTAATTTCAGTTATCCTCTCCTTTATCATGTTCTCCTGTCATAAGATTCAAAGTTTTGAATATCACATCTTCTTTTATCTGCTCTTTATGTTTGGGAGTCAAATTGGTGCATAGTACTAGAAGTTTCACACACATGTATGTTTGTATTCCCAAGGTTTGAGCCCTTATAGATTCGGTCTACCAGTGTTGTGTTTACTGCTTAGTGATATCATTCCGATCACATTATGAGCGATTGATCACTATTGAAGGAAGAGAGATGGTAACTATGCTTAAAGCCCTCCTTTTGCTCAGAAGCTGTACTCTGATCAACTGCATTCATTAGTGGGCTGAAAATATCTGTATTTTCAACGACTGGGCTCGAATTGATCAATGTTCAGGGACCTTTTGCTGTTTCTCCCACAGCAGTGACTTTGTAGTTTATTGAGGAAAAAAAAGACCGCTGTTTCTCCAACAGCACTGACAAATCGTTGGTCAATGCGTGCTTTATGAATGAACTTCATCGAAATTTGTTTCTTCCACAGGTTCTTGCAGGCAAGCTTCCTGAAGTTCTTGATTTTGTTAAGGATCTTGCGCATTTAGAACCCGCCACAAAGGTACCTCATATCTTAATGCTAGATTCATTCTAGTAATTTATGTCTTCTTTCTTACCACATCGTGGACAAACAGATCCAATTGAAAGATTTGGCGGAAGAAATGCAAGCGATAACTAAGGGACTGGAAAAGGTCGAGCAGGAACTGGCAACATCTGAAAAGGATGGTCCAGTGTCTGAGACGTTTTACAAGGTCAGTGCTCCATTCATTTCTACATAGGCTCGACTTTAGATATATTATTTGTTCATTGTTCGCTAATTGTATAACAGCGTGTATAGTAAAAGCATGGAGATACCCTTACTAACTATGGGAGCAATTAGCCATTCAGTTAATTACAGTAGCATACCAATTGGTCCACTCAAAAGAGTTTTTGTTTCAGAAACTGAAGGAATTTCTTGCTAATGCCCAAGCTGAAGGGAGGTCATTAGCTTCGCTTTACAGTACAGCGGTATGCCTGGACTGCGAAGCTGTCGATATCTTGGTGCATGCATCATGTTCCTAAGTTTTAACATGTGCTTCGTGCTAAATTTTATTTATTTTACTTTTAGGGAAAAAGCGCGGATTCTCTAGCACATTATTTTGGTGAAGATCCTGTGCGATGTCCATTCGAGCAAGGTATTTTCTTTCGAGCTGAACGGCCTGTTTATCCTGCAAATATACAAAGCATATCTAAATGGGTCCCAACAGAAGGAGGATAAGAACTGTTCATTTATATGCAAAGCATGTGAGAAAAAGTTCCATGGGGCATGGGTTTCAAAAGTTATTCCCATTGCACTCATCATGTTTCAACTAAGACGCACTTTATTCCCAAACAATTTATTACTCCCTCCGTCCCAAAATAAGTGACTAAAAAATGACTCAACTTTGCACTAACTTTAGTACAAAGTTGAGCCGCTTTTGAGTCACTTATTTTGGGACAGAGGGAGTACTTGTCACAGCTTGAATACGTAGCACTCCCTCCGTTCCATAATTATTGTTCAAATTTGAACTAAACCACGACAAAAATTATGGACCGGAAGGAGTATTAATCACCCTTCCCTGGTTGTGTCAATCTCACCAACTCATTCACACTTGTAAAAGTCTGGTTTGACAGAAAATCATCATGAGTTCCTGCAGTCCTCAGTCTTGTCGAGCCTTAAGAACCACTTGTGGCTGAAGCTGTAATAATTGCATCAACCAAATCATTGGACCAACACTGGTCGACACTAAATGTCCCTAACAGCTTATGCTGTTTCCCCCTTTCATGTAAAAAAGGATAAATACTGTAGTAGTAGAATTATCTTGTCCAATACAATAATGGTTGAATTATTCACAGCAGCATGGTTTCCCCCTTTTTTTGTGGACAGTTGTCTCCACTCTGCTAAGCTTCATGAAAACCTTCGAGCGGGCCCACGCCGAGAACCTCAGGCAGGCTGAGGCGGAGAAGAAGAAAGCCCAGATGGAGGCCGAGAGAGAGAAGGCGAAGGCCGCCGCTGCTCACAAGAAGGCCGGGTCGCCGGAGCCAGGGGTTTCCGGCCGAAGCTAGACATGACAGATTTCCACTAATTTCTTACCATGTGAAAGTGGAGGCCAGGAAGACAAAGCTCGGTGTAAAAAAAAGGTAAAGAAAAGAAAAGAAAAGTCACAGGCAGTAGTGCATACCAATGTGGCAATGTGATTGATAGGTAGACTTGATATAGCGACGCATTTTGCACATAGCCATGTAGTTCACCGCTGCTCACTGTCCATAGGGAAGTAAAAAAGTTCATACAGTTTTGTACTGTTGCTCACTGTCCATAGGGAAAGAAGTTCATACATACAGTACTACAGTTGTTGTATATTTTGGGGGGTTCCCCTGACGACAAACAAATTTTGTAAATGGTTCCTTCCATACGTGAAAAACTACGTGCATTTCCGCCGTTGTATGATGTGATGTAACATTGTTAGTACTAGACTAAGCAGAAATAGTCCATATTTACATGATTATTATATTAGGTCCGTGCGTTGCAACGGGAGAAAAAAATACCACACGCTTTTAATCTTTTTATAATTATTTTGATTTATTAAAATAATAAGTTAACTAACTAATGTAGTCAGTCCTATCCTATTTTGTTGAGAAATCAATCTGTCCATTGTTAATTCCACCATGATAAGAAGTTGAGCGGGAAAAGCAAAACAAAGAGGCTACGTGAATTGATCAATGGACTGTTATCTTATTTCACTCATGGGATAGAGAATGTGGGATCAGATGATAAACTGAAGGTGGTGTTCCATTCTCTGTCTCTACAACAATACAATCTTACATTCAATACATTCATTCATCAGCAAACAAATTTCAACAAAACAAAATTTCTTGACGGTGCTTGCCACACGGTTGGAGGCATGGGGAGGGGATCACACCAGATGATGAGTTCCTGCCGGAGGAGGGGATACGATGAGGGGAGCAAGGGTTAGGCGCCTCTATCTGGCCATAAGGAGTCGTCGTTGCCGCGCCATAACCTCGGAGTTCCCCGTGTGAGCCATGGAGACCCGCCTCCACCTGCAAGTACTTCGCTCCGCCGCGCATTATCCGCGCGCCGCCGCCGTTCTGCATCGAGCAGACGCATCATCCCCAGTCACTGTATCTGTCGCGTTGATTTGATCCAGAAGTTGTGCTCGAGCGCCGAAACGGGGGCAGCAAGCGGGCAGATGTACGGCCGCGGAGGCGGGTGGGTTGAGATCGACAACAGTGGTGGTTGAGGTCGGCCGCGGCGGCGAGTGGTGTGGCAGCGGCATGGGCATAGGCCAGGGTGGACCAGGGTCGACGCGATGCGCTCGAGCGCCGCAACGGGGGCAGTGAGCGGGGAGAGGTACGACCGCGGAGGCGGGTGGGTTGAGATCGGCAGCGGTGGCGGTTGAGGTCGGCCGCGGTGGCGAGTGGTGTGGCGGCGGCCTGGGCACAGGCCAGGATGGCCCAGGGTCGACGAGAGGAGGCGATGCGTATGGGTATAATTTTTGCAGCGAATCGTTTTTTCCTTTTGTGTTGCAGATAATGTTGGGTAACATAGCATAAATTCAAAATTTTCCTACGCATATCCAGATCTTCCTATGGAGAGACCAGCAACGAGAGAGGGGTAAGAGCATCTTCATACCTTTGAAGATCGCTAAGCGGAAGCGTTGCTAGAACGCGGTTGATGGAGTCGTACTCGCAGCGATTCCGATCTAGTGTCGAACTACGGCACCTCTGCGTTCAAAACACGTGCAGCCCGGTGACGTCTCCCGCACCTTGATCCAGCAAGGAGGAGGGAGAGGTTGGGGAAGAACTCCAGCAGCACGATGGCGTGGTGTCGATGGAGAGACGAGGTCTCCCGGCAGGGCTTCGCCAAGCACCGGCTGAGAGGAGGAGGAAGAAGGGCAGGGTTGCGCCGAGGGAGAGGCAAAAATCTGATCTCCAATGGCCAAAAGTGTCCACTATATATAGGGGGAGGGGAGAGGGGGTTCCACCCCTAGGGTTCCCACCCTAGGGGGTGCGGCAGCCCCCCCAGATGGGAGGTGCGACGGTCAGAGGGGGAAGGAGGGGGTGGCGCACCACCTGGTGGGCCTTAGGCCCACCTGGCTTAGGGTTTGCCCCCCCCCTTTCCTCTCCCCTGCGCATTGGGCTGAGTGGGGAGGCGCACCAGCCCACCTAGGGGCTGGTTCCCACTCCCACTTGGCCCACCTTACCTCCCGGGGTCGTTGCCCCCCTTCGGTGGTCCCCCGGGGCCACCTCCGGTGGTCCCGGTGGTCCCGGTACGTTACCGGTGATGCCCGAAACACTTCCGGTATCCGAAACCATCCGTCCTATATATCAATCTTTACCTCCGGACCATTACGGAGCTCCTCGTGACGTCCGAGATCTCATCCGGGACTCCGAACAACTTTCGGTAACCTCGTATAACAATTCCCTATAACCCTAGCGTCACCGAACCTTAAGTGTGTAGACCCTACGGGTTCGGGAGACAGGCAGACATGACTGAGACACCTCTCTGGCCAATAACCATCAGCGGGGTCTGGATACCCATGGTGGCTCCCACTTGCTCCACGATGATCTCATCAGATAAACCACGATGTCAAGGATTCAATCAATCCCGTATACGATTTCATTTGTCTGTCGGTATAGAACTTGCCCGAGATTCGATCGTCGGTATACCTATACCTTGTTCAATCTCGTTACCGGTAAGTCTCTTTACTCATTCCGTAGCACGTCATCGTGTGACTAACTCCTTAGTCACATTGAGCTCATGATGATGTTCTACCGAGTGGGCCTAGAGATACCTCTACGTCCGAGTGACAAATCCCGATCTCGATTCGTACCAACCCAACAGACACTTTCGGAGGTACCTGTAGTGCATCTTTATAGTCACCCAGTTACGTTGTGACGTTTGATACACCCAAAGCACTACTACGGTATCCGGGAGTTGCACAATCTCACGGTCGAAGGAAAAGATACTTGACATTAGAAAAGCTTTAGCATACGAACAATACGATCTAGTGCTATGCTTAGGATTGGGTCTTGTCCATCACATCATTCTCCCAATGATGTGATCCCGTTATCAATGACATCTAATGCCCATGATCAGGAAACCATGATCATCTATGGACTAACGAGCTAGCCAACTAGAGGCTTGCTAGGGACACATTGTGATCTATTTATTCACACATGTATTACTGTTTCCTATTAATACAATTATAGCATGAACAATAGACGATTATCATGAACAAGGAAATATGATAATAATCATTTTATTATTGCCTCTAGGGCATATTTCCAACAGTCTCCCACTTGCACTAGAGTCAATAATCTAGTTACATTGTGATGTATCGAACACCCATAGCATTATGGTGTTGATCATGTTTTGCTCGTGGAAGAGGTTTAGTCAACGGGTCTGCAATATTCAGATCCGTGTGTACTTTACAAATATGTATCACTCCACTCTGGACATGGTCCTGTATGGAGTTGTAGCGGCGTTTGATGTGCTTCGTCTTCCGGTGAAACCTGGGCTCCTTGGCTATGGCAATGGCTCCAGTGTTATCACAGAAGAGTGTCATTGGACCCGACGTGCTTGGAACCACTCCAAGGTCGGTGATGAGCTCCTTCATCCAAATTCCTTCATGAGCCGCTTCTGAAGCAGCTATGTACTCCGCTTCACATGTAGATGCTGCCACGACTTCTTGCTTGTTGCTGCACCAGCTCACTGCCCCACCATTCAACACATATACGTATCTGGTCTGTGACTTAGAGTCATCCGGATCTGTGTCAAAGCTAGCGTCGACGTAACCCTTTACGACGAGCTCTTCGTCACCTCCATAAACGAGAAACATTTCCTTAGTCCTTTTCAGGTACTTAAGGATATTCTTGACCGCTGTCCAGTGTTCCATACCGGGATCACTTTGGTACCTCCCTACCAAACTTATGGCAAGGTTTATATCAGGTCTGGTACACATCATGGCATACATTAGAGAGCCCACGGCTGAAGCGTAGGGGACAGAAATCATCTTCTCTCTATCTGCTGCCGTGGTCGGCGACTGAGTCTTACTCAATCTCATACCTTGCAAAACTGGCAAGAACCCTTTCTTTGAGTTTTCCATATTGAACTTCTTCAATATCTTGTCAAGGTATGTACTTTGCGAAAGACCTATGAGGCGTCTCGATCTATCTCTATAGATCTTGATGCCTAATATGTATGCAGCTTCTCCAAGGTCCTTCATTGAAAAACTCTTGTTCAAATAGGCCTTTATGCTCTCCAACATCTCTATATTATTCCCCATCAATAATATGTCATCCACATACAGTATGAGGAAAGCTACAGAGCTCCCACTCACTTTCTTGTACAGACAGGATTCTCCGTAAACCTGTATGAACCCAAACGCTTTAATCACCTCATTAAAGCGAATGTTCCAACTCCGAGATGCTTGCACCAGCCCATAGATGGAGCGCTGGAGCTTGCACACTTTGTTAGCACCCTTAGGGTCGACAAAACCTTCTGGTTGCATCATATACACTCTTCCTTAAGGTCCCCGTTAAGGAACGCTGTTTTGACGTCCATTTGCCAAATTTCATAATCATAAAAGGCGGCAATTGCTAACATGATTCGGACTGATTTCAGCTTCGCTACGGGAGAGAAAGTCTCTTCGTAGTCAACTCCTTGAATTTGTCGAAAACCCTTTGCGACAAGTCGAGCTTTGTAAACGATTACATTACCGTTTGCATCAGTCTTCTTCTTGAAGATCCATTTATTTTCTATGGCTCGCCGGTCATGGGGCAAGTCCACCAAAGTCCATACTTTGTTCTCATACATGGATCCTATCTCGGATTTCATAGCCTCAAGCCATTTGTTGGAATCCGGGCCCGCCATCGCTTCTTCATAGTTCGAAGGTTCACCGTTGTCTAACAACATGATTTCCATCACAGGGTTGCCGTACCACTCTGGTGCGGAGAGTGCCCTTGTGGACCTCCGCGGTTCAGTAGTAACTTGATCCGAAGCTTCATGATCATCATCATTAACTTCCTCTTCAGTCGGTGTAGGCGCCACAGGAACAACTTCCCGCGCTGCGCTACTATCCTGTTCGAGAGGGGGTGTAATTACCTCATCAAGTTCTACCTTCCTCCCACTTACTTCTTTCGAGAGAAACTCTTTCTCTAGAAAGGATCCATTCTTGGCAACAAAGGTTTTACCTTCGGATCTAAGATAGAAGGTATACCCAATAGTTTCCTTAGGGTATCCTATGAATACACATTTCTCCGCTTTGGGTTCGAGCTTTTCTGGTTGAAGTTTCTTCACATAAGCATCGTAGCCCCAAACTTTAAGAAACGACAACTTAGGTTTCTTGCCAAACCATAGTTCATACGGTGTCGTCTCAACGGATTTAGACAGTGCCCTATTTAAAGTGAATGCTGCAGTTTCTAATGCGTATCCCCAAAATGATAGCGGTAAGTCGGTAAGAGACATCATAGATCGTACCATATCTAATAAAGTGTGATTACGATGTTCAGACACTCCGTTGCGTTGCGGTGTGCTAGGCGGCGTCAGTTGTGAAACGATTCCACACTTCCTTAGGTGTGTGCCAAACTCGTGACTCAAATATTCTCCTCCACGATCAGATCGTAGACATTTAATTTTTTTGTCACGTTGATTCTCAACCTCACTCTGAAATTCCTTGAACTTTTCAAACATCTCAGATTTGTGCTTCATCAAGTAGATATACCCATACCTACTCAAATCATCGGTGAGAGTGAGAACATAACGATAAGCACCGCGAGCTTCAACGTTCATTGGACCACACACATCAGTATGTATTATTTCCAGTAAGTCGGTTGCTCTCTCCATTATTCCTGAGAATGGAGTCTTAGTCATCTTGCCCATGAGGCACAGTTCGCATGTGTCAAATGATTCAAAGTCAAGAGACTCTAATAGTCCATCAGTATGGAGCTTCTTCATGCGCTTAACGCCGATATGTCCAAGGCGACAGTGCCACAAGTATGTGGGACTATCATTATCAACTTTACATCTTTTGGTACTCACATTATGAATATGTGTAACATCACGATCGAGATTCATCAAGAATAAACCATTCACCAACGGAGCATGACCATAAAACATATCACTCATATAAATAGAACAATCATTATTCTCTGACTTAAATGAGTAGCCGTCTCGCATCAAGCAAGACCCTGATACAATGTTCATGCTTAAAGCTGGTACTAAATAACAATTATTAAGGTTTAAAACTAATCCCGATGGTAGACGTAGAGGTAGCGTGCCGACGGCGATCACATCGACCTTTGAACCATTCCCGACGCGCATCGTCACCTCGTCCTTGGCCAGTCTTCGCTTATTCCGCAGTTCCTGCTTTGAGTTGCAAATGTGAGCAACAGCACCGGTATCAAATACCCAGGAGCTACTACGAGCGCTGGTAAGGTACACATCAATAACATGTATATCACATATACCTTTAACGTTGCCGGCCTTCTTGTCCGCTAAGTATTTGGGGCAGTTCCGCTTCCAGTGACCCTTTCCCTTGCAATAGAAGCACTCAGTCTCAGGCTTGGGTCCGTTCTTTTTCTTCTTCCTGGCATCTGGCTTACCGGGTGCGGCAACAGCTTTACCGTCTTTCTTGAAGTTCTTCTTACCCTTGCCTTTCTTGAAATTAGTGGTCTTGTTGACCATCAACAATTGATGCTCTTTCTTGATTTCTACTTCTGCAGACTTGAGCATCGAGTACAACTCGGGAATGGTCTTCTCCATCCCTTGCATGTTGTAGTTAAGCACAAAGCCTTTGTAGCTTGGTGGGAGAGATTGGAGGATTCTGTCAATTATAGCATCATCCGAAAGTTCGACTCCAAGTGAAGTCAGACGACCGTGTAACCCAGACATTTTGAGTATGTGCTCACTGACAGAACTGTTCTCCTCCATCTTACAGCTAAAGAACTTGTCGGAGACTTCATATCTCTCGACACAGGCATGAGCTTGAAAAACTAGCTTCAGCTCGTGGAACATCTCATATGCCCCGTGTTGCTCAAAACATCTTTGGAGCCCCGTTTCTAAATTGTATAACATGCCACACCTAACCAGAGAGTAGTCATCACTCCGTGTTTGCCAGACGTTCAGAATGTCCTGGGCTGCTGCGGGAGCGGGAGGGTCACCTAGCGGCGCATCAAGGACATAAGCCTTTTTAGCTGCTTCAAGGATGAGCTTCAAGTTGCGAACCCAGTCTGCATAGTTGCTACCATCATCTTTCAGCTTGTTTTTCTCTAGGAATGCGTTGAAATTGAGGTTGACGTTGGCCATCTACAATATTTATAAAGACAAATTTTAGACTAAGTTCATGACAATTAAGTTCATTTAATCAAATTAAGTATGAACTCCCACTTAAATCGACATCCCTCTAGTCATCTAAGTGATACATGATCGATGTTGACTAACCCGTGTCCGATCATCATGTGAGACGGACTAGTCACCATGGTGAGCAACTCCATGTTGATCGTATTCAACCATACGACTCATGTTCGACCTTTCGGTCTCTTGTATTCGAGGTCATGTCTGTACATGCTAAGCTCGTCGAGTCAATCTAGGTGTTTCGCGTGTGTAAATCTGGCTTACACCCGTTGTATGCAAACGTTAGAATCTATCACACCCGATCATCACGTGGTGCTTCGAGACAACGAACCTTCGCAACGGTGCACACTTAGGGGAATACGTTCTCAAAATTTTAAGAGGGATCATCTTATTATGCTACCGTCGTTCTAAGCAATAAGATGTAAAACATGATAAACATCACAATGCAATCATATAGTGACATGATATGGCCATTATCATCTTTGCTCTTTCGATCTCCATCTTCAGGCATCGCATGATCATCATCATCACCGGCGTGACACCATGATCTCCATCATCGTGTCTCCGTGAAGTCGTCACGCCAACTACTACTATAGCTAACCGTTAGCAATGAAGTAAAAGTAGTAAGCACATGGCGTTGCATCTCATACAATAAATTAAGACAACTCCTATGGCTCCTGCCGGTTGTCATACTCATCGACATGCAAGTCGTGAAACCTATTACAATAACATGATCATCTCATACATCATACAGGCAACATCACAACTTTGGCCATATCACATCACATGTCAAACCCTGCAAAAACAAGTTAGACGTCCTCTAATTGTCGTTACAAGTTTTACCTGGCTGATTTGGGTTTCTAGCAAGAACGCCTTCTTACCTACGTGACGGCCACAATGATGATATGCCAAAGCTATTTACCCTTCATAAGGACCCTTTTCATCAAATCCAATCCGACTAGAGTAGGAGAGACAGACACCCGCTAGCCACCTTTATGCACGGTGTGCATGTCTGTCGGTGGAACCAGTCTCACGTAAGCGTACGTGTAAAGTCGGTCTGGGCCGCTTCATCCCACAATACCGCCGGAAAAGAATAAGACTAGTAGCGGCAAGCAAATTGACAAATCATCGCCCACAACTTTTGTGTTCTACTCGTGCATAGAATCTACGCATAGAAAACCTGGCTCGGATGCCACTGTTTGGTAACGTAGCATAAATTCAAAATTTTCCTACGCATATTCAGATCTTCCTATGGAGAGACCAGCAACGAGAGAGGGGTAAGAGCATCTTCATACCTTTGAAGATCGCTAAGCGAAAGCGTTGCTAGAACGCGGTTGATGGAGTCGTACTCGCAGCGATTCCGATCTAGTGCCAAACTACGGCACCTCCGCGTTCAACACACGTGCAGCCCGGTGACGTCTCCCGCACCTTGATCCAGCAAGGAGAAGGGAGAGGTTGGAGAAGAACTCCAGCAGCACGACGGTGTGGTGTCGATGGAGAGACGAGGTCTCCCGGCAGGGCTTCGCCAAGCACCGGCACAGAGGAGGAGGAAGAAGGGCAGGGCTGCGTCGAGGGAGAGGCAAAAATCTGATCTCCAATGGCCAAAAGTGCCCACTATATATAGGGGGAGGGGAAAGGGGGTGCCACCCCTAGGGTTCCCACCCTAGGGGGTGCGGCAGCCCCCCATATGGGAGGTGCGGCAGCCAGAGGGGGAAGGAGGGGGTGGCGCACCACCTGGTGGGCCTTAGGCCCACCTGGCTTAGGGTTTGCCCCCCTTTTTCTCTCCCCTGCGCATTGGGCTGAGTGGGGAGGCGCACCAGCCCGCCTAGGGGCTGGTTCCCACTCCCACTTGGCCCACCTTACCTCCCGAGGTCGTTGCCCCCCTTCGGTGGTCCCCCGGGGCCACCTCCGGTGGTCCCGGTGGTCCCGGTACGTTACCGGTGATGCCCGAAACACTTCCGGTATCCGAAACCATCCATCCTATATATCAATCTTTACCTCCGGACCATTCTGGAGCTCCTCGTGACGTCCGGGATCTCATCCGGGACTCCGAACAACTTTCGGTAACCTTGTATAACAATTCCCTATAACCCTAGCGTCACCGAACCTTAAGTGTGTAGACCCTACGGGTTCGGGAGACAGGCAGACATGACCGAGACACCTCTCTGGCCAATAACCATCAGCGGGGTCTGGATACCCATGGTGGCTCCCACTTGCTCCACGATGATCTCATCGGATAAACCACGATGTCAAGGATTCAATCAATCCCGTATACGATTCCCTTTGTTTGTCGGTTTAGAACTTGCCCGAGATTCGATCGTCGGTATACCTATACCTTGTTCAATCTCGTTACTGGTAAGTCTCTTTACTCGTTCCGTAGCACGTCATCGTGTGACTAACTCCTTTGTCACATTGAGCTCATGATGATGTTCTACCGAGTGGGCCCAGAGATACCTCTGCGTCACACGGAGTGACAAATCCCGATCTCGATTCGTACCAACCCAACAGACACTTTCGGAGGTACCTATAGTGCACCTTTATAGTCACCCAGTTACGTTGTGACGTATGATACACCAAAAGCACTCGTACGGTATCCGGGAGTTGCACAATCTCACGGTCGAAGGAAAAGATACTTGACATTAGAAAAGCTTTAGCATACGAACAATACGATCTAGTGCTATGCTTAGGATTGGGTCTTGTCCATCACATCATTCTCCCAATGATGTGATCCCGTTATCAATGACATCTAATGCCCATGATCAGGAAACCATGATCATCTATTGACTAATGAGCTAGCCAACTAGAGGCTTGCTAGGGACACATTGTGATCTATTTATTCACAAATGTATTACTGTTTCGTGTTAATACAATTATAGCATGAACAATAGACGATTATCATGAACAAGGAAATATGATAATAACCATTTTATTATTGCCTCTAGGGCATATTTCTAACAGATAAATGATGGAGCGCGGGTTGAATAACAAAAATTACAGAGGCTTTTTTATAAAAATGTCGCGGTGGGTTTTCCGACGGAAGCAATAGGTGCTTTATTATTAGGTATAGATTACATTCCCCGTGCAACATTTTTGTTGTTTTTTTGAAGGAAAAAAATGATTCATTCATCTTCAATCATGGCAGTACAACGAACATAGAAATAATTAAAATTACATCCTAATCCGAAGACCATCATCTAACGATGACTACAAGCACCAAAGCGATCAATCTACTTGTTGGGGAACATCGCATGGGAAACAAAAAATTTCCTACGCGCACGAAGACCTATCATGGTGATGTCCATCTACGAGAGGGGATTTTCGATCTACGTACCCTTGCCTATGGCCAGGAAACCTTGACCATCCTTGATCAACGAGCTAGTCAACTAGAGGCTTACTAGGGACAGTGTTTTGTCTATGTATCCACACAAGTATTGTGTTTCCAATCAATACAATTATAGCATGGATAATAAACGATTATCATGAACAAAGAAATATAATAATAACTAATTTATTATTGCCTCTAGGGCATATTTCCAACAGTCTCCCACTTGCACTAGAGTCATTAATCTAGTTCACATCACCATGTGATTCCAATGAATCCAACACCCATATAGTTATGGGGTCTGATCACGTCTTGCTCGTGAGAGAGGTTTCAGTCAACGGTTCTGAAACTTTCAGATCCGTGTGTTCTTTACAAATCTTTATGTCATCTTATAGATGCTGCTACTATGTGCTATCGGGAAATACTCCAAATATCTACTCTACTATACAAATCCGTTTCACTACTCATAGTTATTCGGATTAGTGTCAAAGCTTGCATCGACGTAACCTTTTACGACGAACTCTTTAACCACCTCCATAATCTAAAAAATTCCTTAGTCCATCAGTTACTAAGGATAAATTTTGACCGCTGCTAGTGATTCAATCATGGATCACTCTCTGTACCTCTCAACAGACTTTGAATCAAGGCACACATCACGTGCGGTACCCAGCATGGCATACTTCAGATTCTACGGCCAAGGCATAGAAGACGACCTTCGTCTATTCTCTTTATTCTGCCGGGGTCGGGTTTTGAGTCTTACTCAAATTCACACCTTACAACGCAACCAAGAACTTCTTCTTTGCTGATCTGTTTTGAACTCCTTAAAAAACTTGTCAAGGCATGCATCTTGTTGAAACTTCCATTAAGCGCTTTCGATCTATCTCCATAGATCTTTGATGCTCAACGTTCAAGTAGCGCAATCCTGGTATTCCTTTGAAAAACTCCTTTCAAACAACCTTGTATGCTTTACAGAAATTCCACATTACTTCTGATCCACAATATGTCAACCACATATTCTTATCGAAATTCTATAGTGCTCCCACTCACCTCTTTGGAAATACAAGTTTCTCATAAACCTTGTACAAACCCAAAATCTTTGATCATCTCATCAAAGTGTATATTCCAACTCCGAGATGCTTGCACCAGTCCATTGAAGGATCGCTGGAGCTTGCATACTTGCTAGTATCTTTAGGATCGACAAAACCTCCTGGTTGTATCACATACAATGTTTGCTCAAGGAAACCGTCGAGGAAACAATGTTTTGACATCCTATGTGCAATATTTCATAAATAATGCAGCAACTACTAACATAATTCTAACATACTTTCAGCATCGCTACGAGTGAGAAAGTCTCATCATAGTCAACTGTTTGATCTTGTCGGAAACATCTTTGCAACAAGTCGAGCTTTTCTTAATAATGACTTATCACCATCATCGTCTGTCTTCCTTTTAAAGATCCATCTTTACTCAATAGTCCTATGACCATTAAGTAGTTCTTCCAAAGTCTACACTTTGTTTTCATACATGGATCCTCTCTCGGATTTCATGGCCTCCAGCCATTTGTCGGAATCCGGGCCCACCATTGCTTTCTCCATAACTCGTAGGTTCACTGTTGCTCAACAACATGACCTCCAAGACAGGGTTACCGTACCACTCTGCAGTAGTACGTGACCTTGTCAACCTACGAGGTTTGTAGTAACTTGATCCGATGCTCGATGATCACCATCATCACCTTTCACTTCAATTGGTGTAGGCGCCACACGAACAACTTCCTGCGCCCTGCTACACACTGGTTGAAGTGATAATTCAATAACCTCATCAAGTTCCACCACCCTCCCACTCAATTCTTTTGAGAGAAACCTTTCCTCGAGAAAGAATCCGTTTCTAGAAACAAACACTTTGCTTTCGGATCTGAGATAGGAGATGTACCCAACTGTTTTGGATATCCTATGAAGATGCATTTATCCGCTTTGGGTTCGAGCTTATCAGACTGAAACTTTTTCACATAAGTGTCGAAGCCCCAAACTTTCAAGAAACGACAGTTTAGATTTCTCTAAACCTCAGTCTATACTTTGTCATCTCAACGGAAATACGCGGTGCCCTATTTAAAGTGAATGCGGTTGTTTCTAATGCATAACCCATAAACGATAGTGGTAATTCAATAAGAGACATCATAGCATGCACCATACCAAATAGTGCGTGGCTATGACGTTCAGACACATCATCACACTATGATGTTCCGGGTGGCATGAACTTCGAAACAATTTCCACATTGTCTTAACTGCGTACCAAAACTCGTAACTCAGATATTCATTTCTATGATCATATCGCAGACAGTTTATCCTCTTGTTACGACGAACTTCACTCCGAAACAGAATTGAACTTTTCAATATTTCAGACTTGTGATTCATTAAGTAAATACTCTTGTGTCTCCTCAAATCGTCATTGAAGTAAGAACATAATGATATCCACTGCGTGCCTCAGCACCCATTGGACTGCATACATCAAAATGTATCACTTCCAACAAGTTACTATCATATTTCATCTTAATGAAAACAAGGCCTTGCTCATGTGGTATGATTTGCATGTCACTAGTGATTCAAAATCAAGTGAGTATAAAGATCCATCAGCATGGAGCCTCTTCATGCAATTTATACCAACATGACTCAAGCGGCAGTGCCACAAGTAAGTGGTACTATCATCATTACCTCGTGTCTTTTGGCACCAATATCATGAACATGTGTAACACTACGATCGAGATTCAATAAACCATTGAAGGTGATTATTCAAGCAAATGGAGTAACCATTATTCTCTTTAAATGAATAATCGTATTGCAATAAACACGATCCAATCATGTCCATGCTTAACGCAAGCACCAAATAACAATTATTTAGGTTTAACACCAATCCCGATGGTAGAGGGAGCGTGCGACGTTTTGATCATATCAACCTTGGAAACACTTCCAACACGTATCGTCACCTCACCTTTAGCTAGTCTCCGTTTATGCCGTAGCTTTCATTTCTTGTTACTAATCACTTAGCAAACGAACCGGTATCCAATACCCTCGTGCTACTAGGAGTACTAGTAAAGTACACATCAACATCCTGTATATCAAATATACTTCTGTCGACTTTTGCCAGCCTTCTTATCTACCAAGTATCTAGAGTTGCTCCACCTCAGTGAGTGTTCCCCTCATTACAGAAGCACTTAGTCTCAGGTTTGGGTTTAATCTTGAGTCTCTTCATTAGTGCAGCAACTGTTTTGCCGTTTCACGAAGTATCCCTTCTAGCCCTTGCCTTTCTCGAAACTTAGTGGTTTTACTAACCATCAACTATTGATGCTCCTTCTTGATTTCTACTTTCGCAGTGTCAAACATCACGGATCACTCAAAGACCATTGTATCTGTCCTTGATATGTTATAGTTCATCACGAAGCTCTCACAGCTTGGTGGCAGTGACTTTGGAGAACTATCACTATCTCATCTGGAAGATTAACTCCCACTTGATTCAAGCGATTGTCGTACTCAGACAATCTGAGCACACGCTCAACGATTGAGCTTTTCTCCTTTACTTTGTGGACAAAGAATCTTGTCGGAGGTCTCGTACCTCTTAACAAGGGCACGAGCATGAAATCACAATTTCATCTCTTTAGAACATCACTTATGTTCCGTGACGTTTTAAAACGTCTTCGGCGCCTTTGCTTCTAAGCCATTAAGTATTTTGCACTGAACTATCGTGTAGTCATCAGAAACGTGTATGTCGGATGTTCACAGCATCCACAGACGACGCTCGAGGTGCAGCACACCGAGTGGTCCATTAAGGACATAAGCCTTCTGCGCAGCAACGAGGACAATCCTCTGCAAAGTTTGCTACTATCAATTTTCAACTAAATTTTCTCTAGGAACATATAAAAACAGTAGAGTTATAGCGCAAGCTACATCGTAATTCGCAAAGACCATTAGACTATGTTCATGACAATTAGTTCAATTAATCATATTACTTAAGAACTCCCACTCAAAAAGTACATCTCTCTAGTCATTTGAGTGGTACATGATCCAAATCCATTATCTTAAGTCCGATCATCACGTGAGTCGAGAATAGTTTCAGTGGTAAGCATCTCTATGCTAATCATATCAACAATACGATTCATGCTCGACCTTTCGGTCTCATGTGTTCCGAGGCCATGTCTGCACATGCTAGGCTCGTCAAGCTTAATCCGAGTGTTCCGCGTGTGCAACTGTTTTGCACCCGTTGTATGTGAACGTTGAGTCTATCACACCCGATCATCACGTGGTGTCTCGAAACAAAGAACTGTCGCAACGGTGCACAGTCGGGGAGAACACAATTTCGTCTTGAAATTTTAGTGAGATATCACCTCATAATGCTACCGTCGTTCTAAGCAAGATAAGGTGCAAAAAAGGATTAACATCACATGCAATTCATAAGTGACATGATATGGCCATCATCACGTGCTTCTTGATCTCCATCACCAAAGCACCGGCACGATCTTCTTGTCACCGGCGTCACACCATGATCTCCATCAACGTGTCGCCATCGGGGTTGTCGTGCTACTCATGCTATTACTACTAAAGCTACGTCCTACCAATATAGTAAACGCATCTGCAAGCACAAACATTAGTTTAAAGACAACCCTATGGCTCCTGCCGGTTGCCGTACCATCGACGTGCAAGTTGATATTATCTATTACAACATGATCATCTCATACATCCAATATATCACATCACATCGTTGGCCATATCACATCACAAGCATACCCTGCAAAAACAAGTTAGACGTCCTCTAATTTTGTTGTTGCATGTTTTACGTGGTGACCATGGGTATCTAGTAGGATCGCATCTTACTTACGCAAACACCACAACGGAGATATATGAATTGCTATTTAACCTTATACAAGGACCTCCTCGGTCAAATCCGATTCAACTAAAGTTGGAGAAACTGACACTTGCAAGTCATCTTTGAGCAACGGGGTTACTCGTAGCGATGAAACCAGTCTCTCGTAAGCGTACGAGTAATGTTGGTCCAAGCCGCTTCAATCCAACAATACCGCGGAATCAAGAAAAGACTAAGGAGTGCAGCAAAACACACATCACCGCTCACAAAAACTTTCGTGTTCTACTCGAGAAGACATCTACGCATGAACCTGGCTCTGATACCACTGTTGGGGAACGTCGCACGGGAAACAAAATTTTTCCTACGCGCACGAAGACATATCATGGTGATGTCCATCTACGAGAGGGGATTTCCGATCTACGTACCCTTGTAGATCGCACAGCAGAAGCGTTAAGAAACGCGATTGATGTAGTGGAACGTCCTCACGTCCCTCGATCCGCCCCGCGAACCGTCCCACGAACCGTCCCGCGATCCGTCCCACGAACCGTCCCGCGATCCGTCCCACGATCCGCTCCGATCTAGTGCCGAACGGACGGCACCTCCGTGTTCAGCACACGTACAGCTCGACGATGATCTCGGCCTTCTTGATCCAGCAAGAGAGACGGAGAGGTAGATGAGTTCTCCAGCAGCGTGAGGGCGCTTCGGAGGTTGGTGGTGATCTAATCTCAGCAGGGCTCCGCCCGAGCTCCGTAGAAACGCGATCTAGAGGTAAAACCGTGGAGGTATGTGGTCGGGCTGCCGTGGCAAAAGTTGTCTCAAATCAGCCCTAAAACCTCCGTATATATAGGGGGAAGAGGGGGAGCCTTGCCTTGGGGTCCAAGGACCCCCAAGGGGGTCGGCCGAGCCAAGGGGGGGGGGAGTCCTCCCCTTCCAAACCGAATCCAACTAGGTTTGGAAGGAGGAGTCCTTCCCCTTTTTCCCACCTCCTTTTTTTTTCTCTTTGATTTTCTTCCTATGGCGCATAGGGCCTTCTTGGGCTGTCCCACCAGCCCACTAAGGGCTGGTGCGCCACCCCCAAGGCCTATGGGCTTCCCCGGGGTGGGTTGCTCCCTCACATCGCTGACGCGCCCCGGGCCCCGCTGCGCTGACCACTCTGTCGGTTTGTCGGCCACTCGGCCCCATCGCCCAAGCGCGCCGCACTGCCACCCCCCTCGGTCGCTCCCCGCTGACTCGCTGAGCGCTGAATCGCTGGTCGCTCTCCCTCCTAATCGTGCCGTGCCGGCCTGGCACGCGGGCTCGGGGTGACGGCCCGGGCACGGCCCATGGCGTGCTCGAGCCTGGCTCGGGCAAGATTAGCCCGTGCCGGACCGGGCCCGTCTCGTGCCTGGCCTGCGGGCAGGCGTGCTGGCCCGTCAGGCACGACCAGTTTGGCCAGGTTTGCTTCCATGTTATGGAGTGGAGTTTAAGCAATCCCTCTCAGCTCTTTTATAGCATATCAATCTTTGTGAACTCCTGAATAAGGTCATGGAGAAAAAATATCTACGTTCAGAATACAAACACATACCGTTAGATACATCATCTCGAAACGTAATTTTCACATTGTATATGTTCGATACTACTCGAATATATACACTTTCCCCTCTAAACTTGGTCAAAACTGCAAAGCCTGACTTTCTAAAAACAACCACTATACGCACTGCATTGTCGACCGGAGGGATTATTATGCAGGAGCTGTTTGTGTTGAATAAAGAACTCTCATATTTCCCTGGAAAAAATATATATTATTATGCAGGCTGTTTACAAAATGCGCTCCTAGTATTTTTTTAGGAAGCTACTCCATCCGTTCCGAAATTGTCTTGGATTTATCTAGATATGAATATATCAAAATACTTAAATATGGTTAGATATATTTATATCTAGACAAATCTAAGACAACAATTTAAAACGAAGGGAATATTTATTTATTTATTTAAATTTTAAAATGAAGAGAGCGCAAGCCACACGGCACTCTCACTTGCTACGGCACGCCAGGTCTACACATAATCTACATACATACATACTCCTATACTGTACGTAGGTGAAAACAAACAACTCCGATATCGTGGTCCATGGATCGCTCTCTCCCGTAAAACAAACAAAAAGAAGGGGAGCCAATAAAAAAGCGCTCTCATCCATTCCAGACTCCTCGACCTCCACGCTATCCATCCTCCCACACCAGTCCAGTCCTCGAGCGACGAACAACATTGCCCGCCACCAACGCGGCCCACGCGCAAGCCCAAAACCTCTCACCGACCAGTGGCCCCGCGCCGCTCCCGTCCCCACCCGCCGGCCTCAGCAGCGCGACCACCCGGGCAGGCCTCCGCGTGGGCGTAGCCGGCCGTCCCGGGAGAGGATGACGCATGCTACAAGGGACCCGACCTGATCGGACGGCTGGCAACGCGACCGCGGCCGATATATACCTCGCCCCCCCGCCCCGCTCCAATGGCGTCCGCCGCATCCACCTCCGCCACCGCCGCCGTCGCCGCCGCCGCCTCCCGCCTGCTCCTGCGCCGCGCGCCGCACCTCCTGCGCCGACTCCCCCGCGCCGCGCCGTCCGCCCGCCCCTACTGCTCCTCGTCGTCGTTCGGCGCCGCCGCCGCAGCCCCTCTCCGCCGCCCGTTCGGGCACCGCGCCAGGATGGGGCACACCTCCGCCTCCGCGTCCGCGTCCGCCGCCGTCCCCGCGCTCGGGCTCACCAAGGCCAACGCCGTGGAGCTCCCCCAGGTGCGCGCGCGTGTGTCTGCAGTAACGTTTTCCGTGCCAGCGAGTTGGATCGAGACGCTTGCTTACTTCAGTTGTAGGACTGTGGTACTGTAGAAGTAGTCCTTTCAGTTGTCGCCAGTAGATTGATCTTAGACTTTCGCTACGTAGTAGAAACTCTTACCACCTGCTAGATCGAGATCGAGTTAGTGTGCCGTGCCCCCATGGAAGATCACTTGGACGGTGTTGACGGACGCTTACACCAGCAGCAGTAGTGGTAGTAGGACTAGTCCTTTCAGTTGTTTCGAATCGATCGATCCAGACTTTTTTTTAGTCGAGTATAAACACTGATGAACTGCTAGATAGATCGGGACCAGCGTAGTCTTCTCCCACGGAAGATCTCGTCCCCATCTAGATTTTAGCATATCTGCTCTGGCGATGCAGAGTAACCGCTTTCACTGCAAGTCAGTGAGCTCAACTGTGTTCCTTCTGTGTCATGTAGGTTGCTTTCACGGGCAAGGACATTGAGTTCTCCGACTGGAAGGGCGACATCCTCGCCGTCGCGGTCACCGAGAAGGATCTGTCCAAAGGATCAGACTCCAAGTTCGAGAATGCCGTGCTAAAGAAGCTCGACGCCCAGCTCAGCGGTCTGCTCTCGGAGGCCTCGGCCGAGGAGGATTTCACCGGGAAGGCCGGGCAATCGGTGGTCCTCCGCCTCTCCGGGCAGGGTTTCAAGAGGGTGGCTCTTGTTGGTCTTGGCCAGAGCGCCCCGTCCACCGCCGCGGCTTGCCGGGGTATCGGTGAATCCGTTGCATCAGTTGCCAAGTCTGCTCAGGCTACCAGCGTCGCTATTGTTCTTGCCTCCCCCGCTGGGATCCAGGAAGGGTTCAAGCTCAACGCTGCCGCAGCAATCGCTTCCGGTACTGCGATATACTTAGTGGGCTTATACTTTTCTTTCGATAGCATAGTTATGGAAGTCGTTGACTTGATGCTGGATTGTCTTCTGCTTATTTGAATTGCAGGAACCGTGCTTGGGTTGCATGAGGACAGCAGATTCAAGGCTGAGTCGAAGAAGGTTCATCTTAAACAAGTAGACCTTATTGGACTGGGTTCTGGTTCAGAGCTGGACCAGAAACTTAAGTATGTCAATGATCTTTCCTCGGGCGTGATTTTCGGGAAAGAGCTTGTCAACGCACCTGCAAATGTCCTTACCCCTGGTCAGTAGCTCTTCACTCAATCACAGAGTTCATATATACAGCTACAGTGTTTAGTTTATTATTACAATCCTGACACCCTTCCCTTTCAGCTGTGCTTGCGGAGGAGGCATCAAAGATTGCTTCTGAATTCAGTGATGTATTCACTGCCACGATATTAGATGTAGAGAAATGCCAAGAGCTAAAGATGGGCTCCTACTTGGGAGTTGCTGCAGCTTCTGCAAATCCTCCTCACTTCATCCACTTGTGCTACAAGCCCGTTGGTGGCAATGTCAAGAGAAAGCTGGCTATTGTTGGGAAGGGGCTAACTTTTGACAGGTTTGTACCGCTAAGCATATTTTATGAATTACACTACTGTACTGGGTAGATTTGTCATCTTCAATATGCTTTGTCATGCTGGTAGAATGCAGTGATATTAATAATTCATGACTGTTAAATCTTAACACTCAATTCACCAATTTTTCTGCAGTGGAGGCTACAACATTAAGACTGGACCAGGCTGCAGTATTGAACTGATGAAGTTTGACATGGGAGGCTCTGCGGCAGTGTTTGGTGCAGCAAAAGCTTTGGCCCAAATCAAGCCTCCTGGAGTAGAGGTGCTTCAGTTTTCAGTTACTTGCATGAGCAACCTCTTTGTTTCAGTGCATTTGCTAATGATTTCCTTCCTTGCAGGTTCACTTTATTGTTGCTGCCTGTGAGAATATGATTAGTGGCACAGGAATGAGACCTGGTGACATTTTGACTGCTTCTAACGGGAAGACGATTGAGGTATGTTTCTTGTAATCATCTGAAAATAGAAGAATATGTGTGATGCTTATCCTTGTTTTCATGGTCCAGTTTGCCCACTGCTTTTGTATTCAATGTATTCATCTACACATTATTATGTTCCTTTAGGTAAATAACACTGACGCTGAAGGGAGGCTTACGCTTGCTGATGCTTTGGTCTATGCTTGTAATCAAGGTGTTGACAAGGTAATAAATTGCTTCTTTAGACATCATATTCTGTTGATACAAATTTGGCGGCTTTGATGATTTGATGTAGAGAACTTTAAGTGGAATATCAATCAGATATTGTTGTTGTAGTTGTAATGCGGATATGTTGAAAAATCTGTAGTAAAACTCATAGCCTTATTCGGCATCGAGGGGCACTACTTTATTTGCCCAGTCCACTTACAGACGTATGGTTTATCTTTTTCCATTTTTAGCTTGCCATATAAGGATTATATGCATTGCACTACACGACCTAAACAATCAATTATGCTTATCAGATCTGTTGAAAGAGAAAGATAATTTAGAACAGAGAAGTGATGTTTATTAGTTTGCTTTGAACTTTTTACTCAGTTGCCTTGCGACTTAATGTAATTATTATTATGACATGCAGATTATTGATCTGGCAACACTAACCGGTGCCTGTGTTGTTGCACTTGGGCCTAGCATTGCTGGTAAGCTCAAACACATATTTTCCTCTCAGCCAACTTCGATTTTGTGTGCTTCCAAGATGGAAATGGTGGAGTACTCCGAAGTCTTGCATACTAATGAACATGTCTCTTCAGGAATCTTCACACCAAGTGATGAACTAGCCCAAGAAGTCACTGCTGCATCTGAGTTATCGGGGGAGAAGTTCTGGAGATTGCCCATGGAGGAAAGCTACTGGGAGCAGATGAAGTCTGGTGTGGCTGACATGGTCAATACCGGCGGTCGACAGGGCGGTTCCATCACAGCTGCCCTGTTCCTGAAACAGGTATAGCATCTCTCTAGAATGACCAAAGCATCCACATGTATTTCTTGAAAAAGAAGGTCTCATCATACTTGTACCAGTTTGTCTTCCTCTGGCAGAGGTGACCGAACTTTAATGTCCTTGCATTTCAGTTTGTCGACGAGAAGGTTCAGTGGATGCACATCGACATGGCCGGCCCGGTGTGGAACGACAAGAAGCGTGCCGCGACCGGGTTCGGCGTGTCCACCCTGGTGGAGTGGGTCCTCAAGAACTCATCATCATCATCATCGTGAATGAACTTCCCCCCTGATTTCCATTGGTTCTGATAACGGCGTCAGAGATTCATCGTCTGCACCAGTGAATGAATGGTTTTTATTTGCTTTTGGCTGGCGTAAGGACTGTGGAGCGATAGAATAAGGAAGGGTTTCATGGAGGAAAATAAAGCAGCATGTCATTGAACACTTCCCTTGTCAGATTAGACTGGCGTTTCATTTCATCGTTTTCATATTGTGCCCGTGACTGGCGTGTGTTGTCATATTCTGTTGTGTCGTGCAATGCGAGCCTGCCCTCAATTGCAGCCTCTTTGAATTTTGCTTGTTGGTATGCTATGTGATTGGTTCTTTTGAACACTGCTGAACCTTTTTTTTTTTTTGAGTGTAAACACTGCTGAACCTGATGAGTAGATTTGTTGGCCGTTGTCCGTTGGTACAAGTTTTTGCCAGAACCGGTCGTCTTGGTTTAGTTGCTTGTCTCTGGTGTTGGCTATGTGTTGATGTTGCTGCTCGAGTTGAGAAACCTCTGAGCTCTGAATGCGCCTAACTCGTTCCCTGAGTATCCTCTTGGAAACCTCTGAGCTCTGATTACCTCCTGGAAAGACGGATGGATCAATGGTCGTTAAAGTCAGTGTTCGTGTAGCCAGCCACAACAAGGGTAGACTCTTAAAAGCAAGTACAATAGAGCTGAGTCAGCTGGCTATAAGGAATAAAATAGTATATTTTTGCTTAGTTGGAGGAGAGAGAAGGTAAGCGGGCTTTTAGCTAAGAGCCAGCTCTAGCACGTGCTCCTAGACACTTTGTGAGAATGAAATGTGGGTCCTATGATAAATAAGTAGTACACTCTTCTAACCAACTATTGTACATATTAGCTATAAGATGGGCTATAGGTGACATGGCATGAGCTTAGAGCCGGGCTCTACTATTGTACTTGCTCTAACTGCACTACTAGTTGCTCTTTTGGTTCCCCTCAAAAAAAAAAGTTGCTCTTTTGGTCTGATGCTTCAGAAATCAATTAAAGCAAGTACAATAGAGTTTAAAACGAATTATATTTAGAAACAAAGGGATTACGTACCAAGGATTGTACAATCATAAAAAAGACAAAAAAACCAAATTTATTTTTTTGAGTAATTGATTTTTTTAGGATTGAGATTTTCCTTTTAGACTTTTTTATTTTTTTAGGGGTGCGTATATGCAGGTGACAGCTGCATCATTCTGAGTTAATTGCAAAAGAGTGTCACAATTCGGGCCGTATTCACAAGTTGGTGCCATCTTTCAATTTTTTTGTAAATACATATCAAGATACAGGTCGTATTTTGCAGATCGCGTATTTATACGTATAGATGCTCTTTCTGACATACATGGCCCACCTGTCAGCCTCTTAAAGAAAAAACCGTCCGGACCGCTGCGGTTGGGGGGAAAACCGGCTATCTGTTTTCTCCAAACCGGCTCGCGTGTAGGCCCTCGGGAACGCCTCGCCGGCGCCGGCGTGCTGCACCGTCAGCTTCGCCGCATCGAAGGTCGTCGGCGCGCCTAGCACCTTGGCCGCCTGGACAGAGCAGGACTCTCGCATCAACAGAGCAGAGCTCCTGCTCGCCGTGGTGACGGCGGCGGAGAAGCAGAGCGCGGCGCTGCGCGACGCCATTATTGGGAATCTCGCATCAACAGCAAGCTCCTGCTCGCCGTGGCATCCCGCAGCCGCCTACTCCTGCTGCTGCGGCCAGCCGGCCGGCGAAGCTCCTTGCCTTCCTCCTCCGGTGGCTGGTGGTGCCGCGTGAAGAACGTCGGGAGCCCGGTGAAGAGCGCCGGGACGCCCTCCGTGGAGCGGAAGGAGAACCAGCCCTTCCCGTTGGGGAGCGGCGAGAGGGCGAAGAAGTGGGGGAACACGGTGGTGGCCGCGGTGAGCACGGAGCTGGTGGTGGACCCGCACTCGCTGTCCCTGAGCGACGCCGTCGACGTGTCCAGCCTCACCGACGTCTTCCGATGACCACGACCGGTGGAAGAATGGCGACTGGCGCGGTGCGGACCCGGCCTGGTGCTGCGACGACTACCGCTGCATCCTGGCGCCCCGCGGCACGCTGCTGTGCTTCGCCCCTTCCTCCTGCTCGGCTGCCGCTCTAGCGCCTCGGCGACGGCGCGCTGCCTCGGGGCGCTTTGGGACCGCGCCTTGGCCCTCGACGTCTTCGTGTTGCTCATGTAGCTCGGGAACGGCAGGTCCGACACCGCCGCCTCCGTCATGGCCGCCGACGCGTTGTGGGAGTGGGAGTGGGAGTGCGGGCTGCTGTGCGCCGTCCGAAGGACATGTGGTCGTCCACGTGCCAGTTGCTCGCCCTCGGGCTCAGCTCCGTCATGGCCGACGGCGCCGGCGAGCACCTGCCGCCGTGCTGGTGCTCGACGGAGGAGTACTGCCTGTCGCGGGAGGCGGGGTGGAGTAGCAGGGGAGATGGTGAGGAGGCGGGGGCGGGGCGGAGGAGGGAGGGGCGGTGCTGGTGGTTGCGGTGGGGTGGAGGGAGTGGCCGGCGGGGTGTGGCGGTGGTGGCGGTGAGGGGGAGGCGAGGTGGAGGAGCAGGGTGGGCTCGGTTTGGGGAAGAAGAAGGTTTTTTTTCCTGTCCGGTCAGGATGAAGAGAGAGAGTCGGTTTTTCCCGGATCGAAGCGGCCCGGACCGATTTTTCCTGTAAGAGACTGACCGATGGGCCATATATGTGAGAAAGAGCATTTATACGTAGAAATACAGGATCTGCAAAATACGACCTGTATCTCGGTACGTATTTGCAAAAAATTTGAAAGATGGCACCAACTTGTGAATAAGGCCCCAATTGTGGCACTCTCTTGCAATTAACTCCATCATTCTAGGCCCTAGAAGGAATATCCTATTTGACGCTCTTTTGCATCAGCAAACGCAACCACGCGAACGATTTTACATGGGCCGGCCCGTTAACATGTTTGGGAACCTTCTAAAGGTTTTCAACCGGTCTTTTCCGGTATTGGGAAACTTCTAGAAGGTTCACCGAACCGTTTTTATTTGTTTTCTGTTTCGAAAAATGGTCTGAATTATCAAAAAATATTCAGGATATAAAAAAAAATATTTTTTTTGTTTTCTATTTGTGTTTCAAAAATGTTCCGGAATTTGAAATTTTTTTCCGAAATTTTTAAAAATGTTCCAGATTTTCAAAAAATGTTCCGGAATTTGAAAAAAAGTTTAAGAATGTAGAAAAATGTTTCAGAAATTGAAACAATGTTTTGAAATTTGAAAAAATGTTCTGGAATTTGACAAAATGTTCCAGAATTTGAAACAATGTTCCGGAATTTTTATTAAAAGGTTTCAGATTTTCAGAAAATGTTCTGGAATATGAAAAAATGTTCCAGAATATTGAAAAAACATTCCGGAATTGCAAAAATGTTTCGTAATTTTTAGAAAAATATTCCGGAATTTGAGAAAATGTTCTATATTTTGAAAAAATATTCCGGAATTTGAGAAAATGTTCTATATTTTGAAAAAATGTTCCGGAATTTGAAAATTGTTCTAGAAAATTTTAAAATGTTTCTGAATTTGAAAAATGTTCCGGAATTTTTATAAAAAGGTTTCGGATTTTCAGGAAAATGTTCTGGAATAGAAAAATGTTCCGAAATTTTGGAAAAACGTTCCGGAATTTGAAAAAATGTTACAGAATTTAAAAAAATCTTCCGAAATTTAAGAATATTCTGTATTTTGAAAAGATGTTCTGAAATTTGAAAAAATGTATGCAAATATTCGTATTTCTGAAAAATGTTCGCTCTTTCAAAACAGTGTTTCCTATTTTCAAAAAATAATAAATAGGTCGGAAAAATGTTCCAGAAATCAAAAAGTGTTCAATGTTTTTTGAAAAAAGGTTCGCATATTTGAAAAAATCATCATGTTTTCAGAAAAATATTCAATCTCAAATGAAGTCAAATTTTTGAAATGGTTCTTCTTTTAAAAATGCACTAGCTACAGAACCATTTGCTCGCATGTATTTTTTTTGGGACTGCTAGGCATCCACCAGTGGATCTATAGTAACCATCCACCACCCTTTTAGCCGTCCAATGCATACGCGTGCACCGTTCAATCACCAGCTCGGTCGCCTCCCTCCACCACACAAAATCCTGAAACAACGCTCCAGTTGCGAAAACAAGCACGCTGCTACGTCGTCCGACTGACGTGTTAAAAAATGACTGACGGATCTTTTGCAACATAGATTATGTTGCAATTTTCTTGACAACAAAAGAGCATGTTGCGAAAACGTCCGTATATATTTTTTGCAATAGAATTTGTTATAGAATATTTTCTGCAACAAGGATCGTGTTGCAGAAAATTTTGGTCATGTTGCAAAAAACTTTTGCAACGTAGGTCGGACAGTAGAAAACTTTTGCAATAAAATATATTTGTTTCAATTTATTGAAACAGAGACCAAGTTGCAGAAACTCGTCATTACGCCTGCTTGCACTACGCGACTGTAGAAATCGACCGGCTGATGGGAAGAGTTTTCCTTGTTATATAATATTTTTCACATCAAAGATCGTGTTGCGGAAACATATGTAGAATTCTTTCTCTATAACAAAAGTCTTGTTGCATAAATATTTTGCAACCGAGTGTTTGTTGTAGATTTTTTTTTCTGCAACAATAGGATGCAAGCTAGGTGAGCGTACATATGACAAGCGTTGCACGAGCGAGAGGCGTCTGTCCTCAAGGGATTTAGATTCAGATCCTTCAACATAAGACGTGTTGCGGTACGCAATCTGCAACAAGCGTCAAGTTGCAGAATGACAAACTACATGAGTTTAAATAGGACACGCGTCGCACGAACAAGACGGCGGACGCCCGCGTGCGATCCGTCGGGTGGAGCATAACGTTTCCCATTTTTTTGACTGTATTTCCGATCTGGCGCTACAGTAAAATCGCTAATGGGCCAGCTCAGGTCTGAGTCGCCCTGTAAGGTTCCACGTCAGTCGGACGCAGAACGCGTCGTATAGGAGCTCCTCCCTAGGAGACCGACATACATGGCCACGGCTTCTACTGGGCCGGAAGTTTCGGCCCGCTCTCCTGCGATATATACCGAAACACCCCTCCCTCCAGGCCTCCATCACCTCCTCAAAAAGTATTTGTTTCAAAAACAAAACCCTCCTCTCCTCCGCTCCGCCGCGCGCCATGGCCGCTGCCGCCATTGCCGCCGCGCCGTCGGCCCGCAAGGGCGAGACCTACACAGACACCAAGCGCCGCGACGACGTCCGCGGCGCCAACATCGCGTCCGCGCGCGGGGTCGCCGACGCGGTGCGCACCTCGCTCGGCCCCCGCGGCATGGACAAGATGATCTCCTCCGGGGACCAGGAGGTGATCATCACCAACGACGGCGCCACCATCCTCTCCCGCATGTCCCTCCTCCATCCCGCCGCGCGCATGCTCGCCGAGATCTCCCGCTCCCAGGACGCGGCGGCCGGCGACGGCACCACCACCGTCGTCGTCATCGCCGGGGCCCTGCTCCGCCGCGCGCAGTCCCTCCTCGCGGCCGGCGCCCACCCCACCGCCGCCGCCGACTCCCTCCACCGCCTCGCGGCCCGCGCCGTCGACGTCCTCGAGGGCATGGCCATCCCCGTCGAGCTCGCCGATCGGGACTCCCTTGTCAAATCCGCCTCCACCGCGCTCAGCTCCAAGGTCGTCTCCCAGTACTCAGGCCTCCTCGCCCCGCTCGCTGTTGACGCCGCCCTCTCCGTCGTCGATCCTGCCCACCCGGAGCTCCTTGATCTTCGTGACATCCGCATCATAAAGAAGCTCGGCGGCACCGTCGACGATACTGAGCTTGTCCGCGGCCTTATCTTTGACAAGAAGGCCAGCCATGCCGCCGGAGGGCCATCTAGGATCGACAATGCCAAGATTGCTGTCATCCAGTTTCAGATCGCACCGCCCAAGACTGATATTGAGCAGAGCGTCATCGTCCCGGACCATGCGCAGATGGACCGCATTCTCCGTGAGGAGCGGAATTACGTCCTAGGGATGGTTAAGAAGATCAAGGCGTCTGGATGCAATGTCCTCCTCATCCAGAAGAGCATCTTGCGTGACGCGGTGACCGAGTTGTCGCTGCATTATCTGGCAAAGGCGAAGATTCTGGTGGTCAAGGATGTAGAGAGGGACGAGATTGACTTCATCACCAAGACTCTCAACTGCCTGCCAATTGCCAACATTGAGCACTTCCGCGAGGATAAACTTGGGCATGCTGATGTTGTCGAGGAAGTGTCTGCTGGAGATGGCAAGATCGTCAAGATCACCGGTATCAGGGACATGGGGAGGACTGCGACTGTGCTTGTCCGTGGGTCCAACCAGTTGGTTATAGATGAAGCTGATCGCAGTCTCCACGATGCCCTATGTGTCATCAGGTAATTTGACTTCCACTGAAACAATCTTCTCTGTTTTATGATTGAAAGGTTCTCGATTGTAGGCCTGCTTTTCTAGGTCATTTTAATATGGTGATTTGGGTGAAATATTAATCCTCTTAACCATCTCTAGATTTAAGTTACTTTACGTCATTTAACTTAAATCTGCGTATCAATGTGTAATTTTTAGTTAATTGCAGTCTATTAAGACCATACGATCATACTCCTAATTTTCTATTGGGGCTGTTCATTGCAGTAAATTGTTACGTGTTACATAAACGAACATATGTTCTGCTATAATCTGTTTATTTATGTTCAACCAGTGACGAATCTAGTAGGGGGGCTTTAACAGGCTTAAGCCCCCCCTCTAGCACTACCAAATTAGTTTTTAATACTAATGTCAAGGCTCAACCTAGACTTACTAGCCCAGCCCAACACATGTTAGCACTACACAGGCAGTTCCGCCTCTCCTCCAACTTTTTTCTAGATTCGCCACTGCGTTCAACAACATTGTTTCATTAGTTTAAACTGTGTAGGTTGGTTTGTAAGTCTTATAGGAGTCATGTCCTTGTTGTAATACAAGCTTGTTGTAGTGTATACGCTTCATACCACTAGTTGTATGTGTGTGGTTACACTGCATCCTTTTAAAAGGAAATCCTGGTGAGAGCTAGTAGCTAGCTCCAACACCTCTTACTGCCTTAATGCTTGTGATTTTCAACACTGCCACAGTAGTAGGCTTTGGTATAATCGTTGCATAACAATTTGTGGGTACACACGTCAGATCTTATGAAATTTGATAATATTTTCTGAGCAAACTATTTATGTCCTCTAATTGCAATGACTGACCATTTTAAGGAAATCCATGTGCGAAGTCTAGATGTGAGAATATGGATATGTTGGGCTGGTAGGACTAACCTTACAACTTCTGTTGATTCATAATAATGATGGTTGCTTCTGTCTGACTTTTACTTAAGAAACAACTGCTTGGAGGTCTTGTTTGCCCAAATATGGGCAGCCTGCCCTCCTGGTCCGTATGGACTTGTGGGCATAAGTATAGTGACAGTTAAAATAAGTATGTGCCTTTTGCATAAGTAGGCATGTATGCTCATGAAATGACCATTCTTGCTCATGGTGTATTTCATGGTGTATTTCATGGTGTAGTGACCATTCTTGCATTGACATTCTAGTCTAGTTCTCTCCAACTACAAGTATTTAGGTACAGAGGGAGTAGTATTTATCGTGTTGCATCTTAACCTACAATTTATTTTTTCTTCAGTGTTTTGATCCTGTTCATGCTTGTTTTTATGAAGGTGCTTGGTGAACAAGAGGTTTTTAATTGCTGGTGGCGGTGCTCCTGAAATAGAAATGTCAATGCAACTGGCTGCCTGGTCAAAGGAGCTCCATGGGATGGAGAGTTACTGCATCAAGGAGTTTGCTGATGCACTCGAGGTCATCCCTTACACATTGGCAGAGAATGCAGGGCTCAACCCAATCGCCATTGTTACTGAGCTAAGGAACCGTCATGCCAAGGGTGAGAAGAACACGGGCATCAACGTGAGAAAAGGCCAGATCACAAACATCCTGGAGGAGAATGTCGTGCAGCCGTTGCTTGTGAGCACGAGCGCCATCTCACTGGCGTGCGAGTGCGTTAGAATGATCTTGAAGATTGATGATATAGTCACTGTAAGGTAAATTAGGGCTGTATTGTTATGTGTGGGGGAACGAACAAGTCCCTCGTCTTCTTCCTCGATTAGTTTGTGGTTCTGACCGCCTGCAGTAGAAACCAAATTGAACTGATGTGTAAGCTTGCAGTATAAACCAAAGCGAACTTATCTTCTTTCTCTGAATATGTATGCCTTGGTTTGACATTTAGATATAACAGTTCTGAAAATTAGACATTGTTCTGAAAATTATATACTGTTGAATTTAGGAAAAGCTACAGCAAGCAATCGTAGCTAACTGGTAGTATGGATTCCCATGGTTTATCAGAAGTATTTTCATAGCTAGCTGGTCACTTGTCGGAGGACAGTAACTATTCTTGATCAAGTCATTTTTCAGTGTATCATGTTTGAGCTCACTAATGGTGATGTAGTCAACATATATCTCTTGTGCTCCTGTCAGCTAAACTGTTCACGCCGAGGGCTTTATGTATGGATGATCATTCTTTTCACTTTCTCTGTATCTTCTACCTTTTGTTAACCAAAAGATCTCTGCTCATGTTCTGAAACTGTACAAAACTGTTGTCAGTTTGTTAACTGAAAAACTGCTGCTTATCTCAGTAGTAAAACTGCTACTGTTTGTGAACCGACTGAAAAACAACCTACACTCTGTAGGTTATACTAGCAAAGAGGCCCGTGTGTTGCAACGGGAGAAAAAAACCACCATCTTCAATGGTAATGACCATATTATGTTCATATCTGATTTCGAAAACTTGTTCACAAATGCAAGAAAATATTTTTATTTTATTTTATTCACAATTCACAAGTTGAAACATTTTTCGAAAACTTGGTAACTCAAAGAATTATTCTGAATTTCAAGAAACATTTTTAAAAATATAGTATAATATTCCGATCCACCATCACAATTAATTTTTCAAAATTCACTCAGGTATATAATCTGAAAGACTCAGAAGCATTACTATTGAACTGCATACATTCGATCATTTGTAAACATTTTTACAAATTTGGGAACATTTTTAAAATCATTACAAACTGTTTTCAAGTATTTTCTTGGGAATTGGCGAATAATTCATTTTTTGAATTATCCAACATTTTTTTAATTGCATTAAAGAAATTGCTAAACATGATGGACTTTTTTTATTCACGAATGTTTTCTCCAAAATTACGATTTTTTAATATGCAAACATTTTTACAAAAATCCCGAACAACTTTTGAATTCGCAAACATTTTATATTTATCAAACATTTATGTAAATATTTTTTTTAATTTCGAAAGTTTTTTGATTTATTTGAATTAGAAAAAAATAAAAAGTAACATGTATATATTAATTAAAAAACTAAAAAAACAGGCCCCTGCCCATGGGCTGGCCCAAATGGGTGTGCTGTTTATTTTCCAACGAGCAGAGCGTAGTATAGCTGGTCCCTATGCTTGGGCCGGCCCATGCGAGGATTACCTGCAAAACGTTTTTTATAACTTGTAGGTGGCATTGGTGGGTAATATTAGAGAATTCTGGAGGCAATTTTAATGACGTATCACAGAAGCAATATGTGCTTTATTAGTAGGGATAGACTAGCAAAACGGCCCGTGTGTTGCAACGGGAGAAAAGAAATCCTATTCTCTAATGGCAATGACCATATTTTACTGCATCATCGAGATACACAATCACTTTCATGTTCATGAAATCGTAAACAATTTTTGAAAATCATGGACATATTTGAAATCGTGAACTCAATTCACGAACATTTTCTTAACCACAACAAAATATTTTTTGGCTGAGCAAACTGCATTAATGGACCATGTGTGAGCTAGATTGATGAATGATATGTCTCACTTTGACCTACCATAGCGGTGTTTTTCATAACCAGTAAAAACCAACTAGTAGAAAAAGGGTCTTTCGGCCGAGGGCCGAAAGACTATTAGTCCCGGTTCAAACCAAAACCGGGACCAATACCAGGCATTGGTCCCGGTTCGGTTCATCTCATTAGTCCCGGTTCGGGGCAAAAACCGGGACTAACGATCCAACGACGGCCACGTGGCGTGCCGCGGAATGACGTGGCGTGCCGAGGATCATTAGTCCCAGTTTGTGGCACGAACCGGGACTAAAGGGTGTGCTATTAGTCCCGGTTTTAGATAAAAACCGAGACTAAAGTGTTGCCTATATAAACCCTCGCCCGTGCCCACCCTCTCCTGTGTTTTTGGGCGTTGAGGTGTGAGCATGCATGCCATGCTCTTGCCACTCTAGTTCATGCACATGAGGTGTTCGATGAAATGCCCGAGCCACCATATATGAGAGAAGAAGAATGCCGACTGTTGTTTTGGGGGTCGCTTCTCCTTCTTCTCCTTGTGCTAGACATTTGTTATGCACTAGGGAAAGAAGGAGTAGCGACCACCATCGACGATCGAAAAATCAGGTGAGGGAGTGTCCACAATATATGAGAGAAGAAGAATGTCGACTGTGCTTGTGGGGGTCGCTTCTCCTTCTTCTCCTTGTGCTAGATATTTGTTATGCACTACGGGAAGAAGGAGTAGCGACCATCATCGACGGTCGAAAAATCAGGTGAGGGAGTGTCCACCATATATGAGAGAAGAAGAATGCTGACTGTTGTTGTGGGGGTCGCTTCTCCTTCTTCTCCTTGCGCTAGACATTTGTTATGCACTAGGGGAAGAAGAAGTAGCGACCACCATCGACGATCGAAAAATCAGGTGAGGGAGTGTCCATCATATATGAGAGAAGAAGAATGTCGAGTGTTGTTGTGGGGGTCGCTTCTCCTTCTTTTCCTTGTGCTAGATATTTGTTATGCACTAGGGGAAGGAGTAGAGACCATCATCGACAGTCGAAAAATCAGGTGAGGGAGTGTCCATCATATATGAGAGAAGAAGAATGCCGACTGTTGTTGTGGGGGTCGCTTCTCCTTCTTCTCCTTGTGCTAGATATTTGTTATGCATTAGGAGAAGTAGGAGTAGCGACCATCATCGATGGTCGAAAAATCAGGTGAGGGAGTGTTCACCATATACGAGAGAAGAAGAATGCCGACTGTTGTTGTGGGGGTCACTTCTCCTTCTTCTCTTTGTGCTAGATATTTGTTATGCACTAGGGGAAGAAGGAGTAGCGACCATCATCGACGGTCGAAAAATCAGGTGAGTGAGTGTCCACCATATATGAGAGAAGAAGAATGATGACTATTGTTGTGGGGGTCGCTTTTCCTTCTTCTCCTCATGCTAGATATTTGTTATGCACTAGGGGAAGTAGGAGTAGCGACCATCGTCGACGGTCGAAAAATCAGGTGAGGGAGTGTCGACCATATATGAGAGAAGAAGAATGCTGATTGTTGTTGTGGGGGTCGCTCTTCCTTCTTCTCCTTGTGCTAGATATTTGTTATGCACTAGGGGAAGTAGGAGTAGCGACCATCATCGACGGTCGAAAAATCAGGTGAGGGAATATCCACCATATATGAGAGAAGAAGAATGTCGATTGTTGTTGTGGGGGTCACTTTTCCTTCTTCTCCTTGTGCTAGATGAGTTCAAATAAGTTCAAAAAAATGAAATCCCTTTGTAACAGATGAGTTATCGTTCGAAACCCTGATACTTTGAGAGAGATTGTCCGTTTTGTACACGAAGTGCATCCAGTTTTTGTCGTAACCCTCTCAACTTATTAGCACATGCTATGTGGGTGAAATGATGATACCATGCCAACTTTCAACATTTTGAGAGTTTATTTGTAGTGCTTTTCAATTTCAGGGTCAACTAGCTCAAAAAAATAAAGTAAATGCACGAAAAATACCAAATGAAGTCATAAATTGTTGAAAATTTGTGATGTGCCTTTGAATGGTGCATTTTGAACACATAAAAAGTATGGAGTTCAAATAAGTTTTAAAAAAATGAAATCCCTTTGTAACAGATGAGTTCTCGTTCGAAACCCTCATATTTCGAGAGAGATTGTCCGTTTTGTACACGAAGTGCATCCAGTTTTTGTCGTAACCATCCCAACTTTTTAGCACATGCTATGTGGGTGAAATGATGATAACATGCCAATTTTCAACATTTTCAGAGTTCATTTGTAGTGCTTTTCAATTTCAGGGTCAATAAAGTAAATGCACGAAAAATACCAAATGAAGTCAGAAATTGTTGAAAATTTGTGATGTGCCTTTGAATGGTGCATTTTGAACACATAAAAAGTATGGAGTTCAAATAAGTTCAAAAAAATGAAATCCCTTTGTAACACATTAGTTCTCGTTCGAAACCCTGACAATTTGAAAGAGATTGTTCGTTTTGTACACGAAGTGCATCCAGTTTTTATCGTAACCCTCTCAACTTTTTAGCACATGCTATGTGGGTGAAATGATGATATCATGCCAACTTTCAACATTTTCAGAGTTTATTTGTAGTGCTTTTCAATTTTATGGTCAACTAGCTCAAAAAAATAAAGTAAATGCACGAAAAAATAATCAACTAAAATTATAAAAATGCTTATTTGTTAAAAAGAATCAAGTAAAACATTAACTAAAAATCAACTAAAAAATCAACTAAAAAGAATTTTCATAAAGTTTTTTGGATAAAATCTTTAATAGAAAACTAAAATAGAAGAAAAAAATGAAAGTAAAGTTATTCACAAATTTTAAAGAATTCAAATTTGAAAACTAAATATTTAGTTGAGTAGAAAAAACAAAATAAATAAAGCAAATAACAAAAAAAAAATAATGGAAAAAATTGAAACTATATGAGAATTTATATAGAAAATTCAACCTAAATTCAAAGTGAGATCACTTTCCAAAGTGACCTCACTTTGAATTTAGGTTGAATTTTCTCCATAATTTCAAATATATTTTCAATTTTTAAATTTACAGCGAGTTTAGGCCCGTAAACCTGCTTTAGAGAGGAGCTTGACACGGTTGGGACAGCGGGGCTTATAAACCAGTCGCGGCTCGTCTCGACAAGCGAGGTGGGACTAAACTTTGGAATGCTGCCAGCCCAGGCCTTTAGTCCCGGTTCGTGGCACGAACCGTGACTAAAGACCCCCTTTAGTCCCGGGTCGAGCCACAATCCGGGACTAAAGACCCCTTTTCGGAGGGTCTTTAGTCCCGGATCGTGGCTCGACCCGGGACTAAAGGGGGTCTTTAGTCACGGTTCGTGCCACGAACCGGGACCAAAGCTCCGCCTATATAGGCGGTAGTTGGAAATTTGTGATGTCCAAATCGCGGTTTCCATCTTCTTCCTCCTCTCGCGCGCGACGCGGAAGAACCCTCGATCGACGCCGACTCTTCCCCGACGCCGTCGCCGTCTTCGCGCTCCTCCCCGCCGCCGCCTCCCTCGCCGTCAATGTTACCGTTGTCGCCGCCGCCTCCCTCGCCGTTGCCGCCGCCCCCTTCCCTCCCGCAGTAAGCCCCCTTCCCCCTCTCCCGCTCCGGTAAGCCGGCCGGTCCCCTCGCTCCCCCTCGCGCTCCGGTAAGCCCACTCCCTCCAAGCGCCGCCGCCCCTCCCCTCCCGCTCTAGCACCCCAAGGCTGCTGCCATTTAGATTTGGGCCATCGATCGATTCAGGCTTGCTAGAACAAATTGAAATAATGGAAATTGAGATGCATATGTGTTAATAAGAAAATCAAGATATATATGTTTGTTGAAGATCTTTTGATGTGCTAACTAGAAAGAAGGAAAAAAAATCCTGTTTGTAAATTTCATGTAAGTAGGCACACATTAGGTTTGAATTAGACAACCAATGGTTTATTTAAACTTTGGAGAGGAAAAAGGCACATATATACATATATCACCAACCTACAAATATCATCCTTTTGTTGGTGTTAATATAATGCATAAAACAATAGTTAGTTTCTCACTTTTGCTTGCTAAATTGTGCTAAGTTTTGTCGGAATGTCCGAGTGGCCTAGCTAGCTATGTTTATATATATATATAGATGTTCAATTATTTCTATATATATAGTGTCACGATTGTTGTTTACACACATTTACCATATTAAAACAGGAAATGTCTGACGATGGATATTGGGAGTGTGAGTATTGCGACGACTGTCGGGGTATGTGCGACACGCCTCACCTGCAAGACGATAGGTTCTTCAGCATGAAGCTTGACGAGAATGGAGATATGTACCTCCCTTGCCATGCAAGAGGATATGTGTTGGAGAGGTCCGGTTTCGAAGACCACGAGAGAATTGAGACAAGGAGCGCTAACCTGAGGACTATACATGGTCATACATTTGATATCCAAGTATTTAATTCAGTTTTTCAAACAGAATTTGGGTGCCCAAAGTGGGAAGATTTTTGCAAGGCATATGGACTTCACGAGGGTATGGAAATCACCTTCGATCTTCGTCCTGAAGATAATATGCGAGACAACATCGATATTTGGGTGGTTGTCGATGATATGCTTCCTGTTTTACCTCCATGTGAGTTTCTCAACCATATTTGTAGTAATTTGCATTTATATTTAGAAATAGTTGGTGTCAACCTATTTTCTCTATATTTATTTCCCAATTGAATTTGAAGTTTTTAGCAAGTTATACACATATCTTCTGAATATTGTAACAAATTATAAGAATATTTAGGAACACTAACATTTTAATTTTATCCAGTGGTATCGGCATAACACCTTAACACCGGTATCACTAAATATTCTTCGCAAAAGTTGATCTAATTGTTTGATCCTGAAAATAACTACACGTAGAGGTTTAGATTTCTCACGGGAATTGTATTCTGTAGTAAGAGAGTCCTCTCGCAATTTACATGTCATGTGATGTTCATCGTCTATTAAAAGATTTGTTTGGTGCTCAATATTATGAAACGACTGGGAAGTTGAGCTGCACTACCGGTCCAAATATATAGTTCCAATAAGAAATGACCATTAATTCCACCGAATAACGAGTGATATGCCCTGAAAATTGAACAATTGAAAACTTTGGCCACACGTTGCAGGTTCATAGATATTGGTCCATAGTTACTACTGTACGAAATAATTGTCTCATGTTACATGTTGTACAACAACAACAACACATTGTGCTTAGGGACGTGGAAACTTCTAGATGCTATTATAGACCAACAACTCACCATCGTAATATGAAGAAACTCCCTATATAGGTCGATGAAAAGGGATGCTCTAACTTCTTAGTTTGGACACCGGCTTGAGTGGCGGAGGATGTCATCACTCGTCGGGATGCAACCAACTAACTAGAGTAACACATGACAAGATTATTGAAAATCGTCATGGACTTGTCATTAACAAGGAACATAAATAGCTGGTACAAACGTTTTAGACTAGGATTGTACTGGATGCGTACGCAACATCTAGTCGTGTTTAATACCATAATTAAGTTTGCAGTTGTATGGACTCTTAGGCTGAAGAGAATAATTAGTTGCCGGACCGATAGTGAATCATGAAATTGTCCTTTGAATGATCGTAGTACATGTGTGGTCGTTTTGAATGGTTTATATATATAATGCCCACATTGTGTGGAACTGTTTCAAGCTCAAGGTGTACTATTACAAAATTGAATTTGATGTTTTAACAAGTTATACTCATATCTTATGGACATCTACAAAATTTCTAAGTGTTTTTGAAACATTAAATTATTACAAAATTTGGGTGATTGACGATGATATGCTTCCTGTTTTACCTCCATGTGAGTTTCTCAATCATATTTGTCAAGTAATTTGCATTTATATTTAGAAATAGTTGGTGTTCATCCATATAATAAATTTGTTAAATTATAATTTACAACTTATTTCGTTGCTTGACTGAATCACAGAAGTTAATTGACACGACAAACTACACATATGGATCACATCTAACTTGAAAGGAGAAGGATGTTCTTCTCCACTTTCTTGTTGCTGGTGTTCTGGTTTCTAGGGATACCTTCCCGTATAATTTTGGAATTGGCCAAAGTTATTCATTTTACATGCCACTAGTGCATAGGTTGAGGCCGGATGACATTCGCCGAAATGTCTTGATAAGAGTTTCCTAATTAAGTACATTCTACTATTGCATAAATGGTGTTGATTACATTGCTAACTAGGTTATTATTATGTCTTCAACAACAACTGCCACATGATGTAGTGCCTCTGTTGATGCACCCATAAGGTCAAATGAAAATTAGAAGCCCGCTGAGGGCTGAGTTCGATGCTTCATACTCGAGTAACCTGAAATCAAGATAAAAAAGGCTCCAAATTGAAGCATGGAGAGAAATAAAGAAGGTTCACAACCCACAAGCCGGAGACCGTTGGATCTCCGTGATTCATCATGGAGACATAGGTGTTATTCTGTTTTATGACATTATATCTAAGAGCGAGGACTAGGTCTTATGAGAGACAAGTTATTCTGGTTTATATTATTACTTGACATGATCGATTAGGATGCATGCATATATGCATGATGACTATATATATATATATATTATGATGTTTCTCTGTTTTATTTTATGTGTATCATATGATAACTTGATACATGATTAAGATGATGATGAGTTGTTAGATGATCGATTAGAATACTATTGCCATTCGACGGAAATGATATGAAATGATATAGTGTAAAAAAGATGCATATATGTGCATGTAACTCGTGTCTACATTTTGTAAATATGTTCGACAAAGCACGCCGGATGAGATGGTGTAATATATTCGTGACAATGTCCAATATATATGTAACAAATAAATGAGAAAATAGGGGGCAGCAAAATAGCCTATCCAATTTAGTGCAAAACCCTAAATCCAAAAATTGCTAAAAAACAGCGATGAAATAGCCTCAGTTTGTAATATGAATCGGGACTAATACCCCTCCCCCTCGCTCCCAGCCCCGTCACGTGAAAGGCCAGCCCCGGTTTGGGGCCGAACCGTGGCTAGCATTAGTCCCGGTTCACGAACCGGGACTAATGGCCCAACCGAACCGGGGCTAAATGCCCTTTTTCTACTTGTGACCATGATATCAGAATAAACATAGTTATGTATGGAGGCAAAATAAACATTTAGTCATCTTCATATAACTTATAGAAACTAACCTATTGAAAGTTGTGTCAATTTTTTGGGGCACAACGTTGTACAAAACATGGAAACTCTTTTCTTACGCGACGCGTGAGGGACTTAATAAAATTATAAAACGACATCTACAAATCTCCTAATATAATCTCTACGTAAGAGACAATTTGTTTTGTTTGTTATTTACGTATCCGCTTTAATTTTTGTGAACATTTTAAAGAATTTGATGGACATTTTATTTCAAATTACCAAATATGTTTTGAATACACGATCATTTTTTCAAAATCGTGAACATTTGTATTTCACTAACATTTTCTCGAAATCGTGATTTTTTATAATATGCGAACAGTCTCTGAAATAGTTAATAATTTATCATATCACGATATATATTTTAAAAACTCATAGCTTTTTAATTTTTTTGCAAATCCCAAATTAATTTAAAGAAGGAGAACATATACAGAAATTATATATAGGAAAAAGCAAAAAAAAAACCCAGGGGTGTCACATTCCTCCATGCACAAAGAAAGGGGAGAAAACATGGGTTTCACAAGCAAATAAAGGGGAATCGAACCGCCGTGTCATGCAGGGAAGACCAGGGATCTAGCCACTCGGCTGCTTGCGCGCTTGTGCCATGTAGGTGTATCAGAATATAAGAATGGAGTCTGGCAGCATTTAAAAAAATGATTCGTTTTCTTCACTTAAATTCAGACTGCAGGTTGATTTTGGGAAACTACAGGGGGGTTTTCTGTAAAATGCCATGACGGACGACAAAAGCTGTAGCCGCTTTATTATTATTAGGGAAAGATATATCTCAGTAGTAAAAGAGGTTCCACACTGCTGTTTGTTTACTGGAAAACTGTTTGTTAACTGATTGAAAAAATGGGCCAATAGCTCAGATGCGACATCTTTCCGTCGAATTGGAAGCAGTGCGACATCTTTCGATGAAATAACTCTCGTGCGACGGTTTGAAGGGAGAAAATAGCTCACGGCCAACATGGCTCTTAAACAAAACTGATCATTGGCTGTTAGGGTTATGTGACAAGGTGCAGTTCCGATGAGAAGGTGCCCGGACTGCCCACAACGAGAGGCTCTTAAGCGGATGGCCAATAAAACTGACGAGAATGGAACCTCGGGCGACATTTTGTGTCATGCTTGAGCATTCCCATGATGGGACGGGATGGCAAGGTAAGATCTCAGTTCCTTCCCCGCAATGTCGTAATATTTTGTTCAGATTTATCCAAATTGCCCTTTTTCTTCTCGAATTTGAGATCTAGGGTCATGTTACTGTTTACATATGCTGAAGAAATGTTCCCATTTTGAGTGGATAGATCAGTACGTTGATAGGCTTAAATCTGAGGGCCACATTGATATGAGCTACGCCGCAACCTGGGATCTAATTTTGCCGCCGTTTGCCGAGGAGCGCGGGCGGAGAGACCCGTGTTGACAGCGAGGATTACGCGCATTGCTGAACTGCCCGTGGAGGCCGAAGTAAACGAGGAATTGAAGAAGGTAAAGAAGCTTCTAAGGCAGATGGTGGATTTGTAGAAGCAAGCAAATCTCATGACAGGAGCATTCTATTCTTGTATCATTGTTCTGTTCTTTCTTTACCTCTTTATCATCCGTCGTTAGAATAGACAAAAGTGTAAGCAAGCTAGTTTCATGTACTGATTGTAAGTAGAAATTTCGTAAGTTCTTTAGTGAAGTGGCTAATTTGAAATTTGAATATGCATTTCGAGTTCTTCAGTTAGCAAGTGCGAGACCAAAGTTCAGTTTCAGTAGAAAAAATATTATTCATGGCCTGGCGAATAGATGTTGGGCCATGACGCTGAAGTTAAGGAATAACCAGGCCCAAAGAGCGCAGTTACGCGAAAAAATAAATCTGGACTGCCTAATAGATGTTGGGCCGACAAACCAGGCCTAAAGAGAAAACAAACCCACCTGCCTAGATTTGACTTGTTTTTATTTCAAAAAATGGTTTTACTTGTTTTACATGTCTTAGGAGGTCCTAAATAATTTGATTTGTTTTCATGTTTGTATTATTTACTTCATAATTTTTTTGTTACGAGTTGCATGCATTATTCATTGAAATATTTTGTTTCATGAAGTAACACAGAGAGCATCCATAATGTGTTGTTTTTGCTGCCTCTAAGCCTTCTCTCTCTTAATAGAGGCAACCTCTATACATTGCAAAGTGCAGCCTCTAGCAAATAGGTTGAGATTTCTTCTGTTTTTAGTATGTTGTAGGGTCCATCTAAGAGGCAACCACAATCTCTATACATTGCGTACTTGTCTATGAAACTTGGAGGCGTTGGATGGGATCCAACCTAGACATTGTGGATGCCCTCAAAAAGAGAAACATATAGATGGAGACATTTAGTACTCCCTCCGTCTCGGTGCATTAGGCATCTAATGAAAATCAGATTTTTCCAAAACTAAATCACGTAACCTTAATTGTTTGATTGTTTCCTTTACTTACTCATTGGTCCTTCCCCATGCAGCCAGAACTAAGTCACGTAACTTTAATTGTTTGGTTGTTTTCAAAACTAAGTCACGTAAGCCAATGCATGCACTTTTTGCTTGGTGCTCGTTGGGCATTCTGGCCAGATTACTTAGCAAGGATTATGGGCTAAACAAGATGATATGATTGGTTATTTTCATAGTTTGAATTTTTTCCTTCGTCCACCCACCTCACACCTTGGTTGCGCTGCACCTTCTAATTTGCCTAATGCACTGGTATAGAGGGAGTAGCAAACAATATTACATGCCATAAGTTCTGATGGAAACACATAGATATAGTACGTAGATATAGTTGTTCGAACAACACATAGATAAAGTACGTACGTAGTAGTAGGGGGCACAACATCACGATTACAACTGGCTTAGAACTAAACATAAAATGATACGAGTCTTTGCATGATGAACCTTAAAGATAAGACGATAGACAAGAAACAATAGGAAAACATATGATAAACCAGACATGGAGACGCGCGTCTTCACTCCTCATCGTCGGCGGTCGGCAAGTTGTAGGGGAGGGTGTGCATGGCGTGCTCGTTGGGCCAGATGCTGTCGAGGTTGGTGTAGAAGTTGTACATGGTGAAGCAGATGAACTCGCACCCACCAAACCAGACACGGCCGAGGAGGTGATACGCATCATACGGGTTGCGGAAGCGCACAAGGATGCCAGTTCCTCCCAGGCGGGGCTCGTCGATGGTGAACATCTGCGGAGTGCCCACAGGTAGGTGGCGATAGAGGGCGCGAAGGAAGATCATCGCGAACTCCCGTGCACCCCGCCAGCGAGACATGGCCTAGACCCGGAGCTGGTTCTCCACGACGACCACGACGGGGTACTGCCTTTCCGGCATGATGCCGGGCGCAAGGAACATCGGCCCGTGGAACTCCATGGTTGCTTGGGGGCTTGGTTGCTTAGATGTGATGTGAGTGGGGAGAAGGAGGAAGATGAAGGTTAGAGGTGCACGAGAGGAGGGGTCAAATAGGCGTTTTGGGCTGCGTCGCTTCGTCGATTTCGTGCCCGCCATTAATGGATGTCGTTTGCGTTTGCCTATTGGATCAAAGGGTGCGTCGTTGATTTACGGGCCCGTCGAGCACGCCGTTTAGACTGCGTCGATGCACCACCTATTCAGACTGCGACCCTCGATGCGCTGCTAATGGCTTAGATGCGATGCATGCATGCATGAAAAAGGACACAACAAAGAAGCACACGAAGTGAGACACGCGTACTCCAGATCCATGCACCGCATCATTGTCAATCGTCGGATCTTGTTGAACGGTCTAGACCGAACAGATGGGCCGATCCAAACCCCAGCTCGCCAGCCAATCAACGCACATGAATCCCTCCACGCACCGCGAGCCAATCAGCTTGTAGAACGAGCGCACATGCGGATCGGCGTCAGATCCAACCGCTCACTCACCAGTGATCAATGGTTCTAAAGCTGGCAGGGTTTCGGATGGGCTTTCCGGAGTTTTGGGGTTTCCGGGGTTTAGGGTTTGAGTGAGCTAGGGTTGAGCATAAGTAATTAAAAAATAAAATAAAATAAATATAAAATTTTCGCTCACTGTCTACTGATGCAACTACGTTGCTATAAAAAAATTGATTCTTGTTATATCCACGTTTCAATGAATAATATTCACGCAATTCACGGTATTGATGGAATGAGCTAGGGTTGAGCATAAGTAATTCAAAAAAAAATCAAAACAATGTACAACCAGCGCACATGGTCTACTTATGCAACTAAGTTGCTATAAAAAATGCAAACTTGTTATATGCACATTTTAAAACCAAAATTCACACGTTCATGATATCGACGAAATGAGCTAGGGTTGAACATAAGTAATTAAAAAATAAAAAAATAATATAAAATCAGTGCACATTGTCATTTTACATCACATACTTATCAAACAAAAATATATACTTTGATTTTGAGTCGGTCAATGTTTTTGTGAAAAAGTTGACCATTTTTCAAATGAGCACAAATAATTCAAAAAAAAAAAAAATCAAAAACAAAACTTGTGCCCATAGTTGTATTATGTTGCATAGCAACCAAAAACAAATATAAACATGGTTTATATACAATTGTAGGAAAATGCCTCCAAGAATATGGGATTCTGTTACAATGTATAATGTATTATGGCGGGGTTTCGGATGTGGTTTTCGGGGTTTAGGGTTTCAGTGAGCTAGGGTTGAGCATAAGTAATTCAAAAAAATTAAAAAAATATAAAACTTTTGCTCACTGTCTACTGATGCAACTACGTTGCTATAAAAAATGATTCATGTTATATCCACGTTTTAATGAAATATATTCACACAATTCACGATATTAATGGAATGAGCTAGGGTTGAGCATAAGTAATTAAAAAAAATAAAAAAAATATAAAACCAGCGCACATGGTCTACTTATGCAACTAAGGTGCTATAAAAAAATGCAAACTTGTTATATGCACATTTAAAAACCAAAATTCACACGTTCACGATATCGATGAAATGAGCTAGGTTTAACATAAGTAATGTTGGAAATATGCCCTAGAGGCAATGCTAAAATAGTCATTATTATATTTCTTGTTTTAAGATAATCGTTTATTATCCATGATATAATTGTATTGAATGAAAACATAGATACATGTGTGGATACATAGACAAAACAATGTCCCTAGCAAGCCTCTAGTTGGCTAGCTAGTTGATCAAGGATGGTTAAGGTTTTCTGACCATACGCAAGTGTTGACACTTGATAACTGGATCACATCATTAGGAGAATCATGTGATGGACTAGACCCAAACTATGAACGTAGCATGTGATCGTGTCATTTTATTGCTATTGTTTTCTGCGTGTCAAATATTTATTCCTATGACCATGAGATCATATAACTCACTAACACCGCAGGAATGCCTTGTGTGTATCAAACATTGCAACGTAACTTGGTGTCTAGAAAGGTGCTCTACAGGTATCTCCGAAGGTGTCCGTTGAGTTAGTATGGATCAAGACTGGGATTTGTCACTCCGTGTGACGGAGAGGTATCTCGGGGCCCACTCGGTAATACAACATCACAAACAAGCCTTGTAAGCAATGTGACTAAGTGTAGGTCACGGGATCTTGTATTACGGAACGAGTAAAGAGACTTGCCGGTAACGGGATTGAAATAGGTATACGGATACCGACAATCAAATCTCGGGCAAGTAACATATCGAAGGACAAAGGGAATGACATACGGGATTATATGAATCCTTGGCACAGAGGTTCAACCGATAAGATCTTCGTAGAATATGTAGGATCCAATACGGACATCCATGTCCCGCTATTGGATATTGACCGAGGAGTGTCTCGGTTCATGTCTGCATAGTTCTCGAACCCGCAGGGTCTGCACCCTTAAGGTTCGACGATGTTTTAGTATAGTTGAGTTATATACGTGGTTACCGAAGGTTGTTTGGAGTCCTGGATGAGATCACAGACATCATGAGGGTTTCCGGAAGGGTCCGGAAACGAAGATTGATATATAGGATGGTTTCATTTGGTCACCGGAAAGTTTGAGACATTTCCGGTAGTGTACCGAGAGTGACGAATGGGTTCCAGGTATTCACCGGGAGGGGCCCACCCACCCGAGAGTGAGCCCAGTGACCCTAGGGTGGCGCACCATCCCTTAGTGGGCTGGTGAGACCAGCCCAATAGGGCCATGGCGCCACAAGGGAAAAATACCAAAGGAAAGGAAAAAAAGGAAAGAGGGAGGTGGGAAGGGAGAGGAGGACTCCTCCTTCTCCAAACCGAATTGGAGTTAGAGTCCTCCTCTCCACTTTGGTCGGCACCCTTGGGGATCCCTTGAGCCCCAAGGCTAGCCCCTTCCCTCCTCCTATATATACTGGTGGTTTTAGGGCTTTTGAGACACAACTTTGCCACGTGCAACTCAAACCTATACCACGTAGTTTTACCTCTAGATCGGATTTCTACGAAGCTCGGGCGGAGCCCTGCAGGAGTAGATCATCACCACCACCGGAGCGCCGTCACGCTGCCAGATAACTAATCTACTTTTCCGTCTCTCTTGCTGGATCAAGAAGGCCGAGATCGTCATCGAGCTGTACGTGTGTTGAACGCGGAGGTGCCGTCCATTCGGCGCTAGATCGGAAGGATCGTGGGACGGATCATGGGATGACAATGATTTGAATCACGAAGCTGTACCACTACATCAACCACGTTTCTTAACGCTTCCCGCTTAGCGATCTACAAGGGTATGTAGATCTAATCTCCTCTCGTAGATGGACATCACCATGATAGGTCTTCGTGTGCGTAGGAATTTTTTTGTTTCCCATGCAACGTTCCCCAACAGTGGCATCATGAGCCAGGTTCATGCGTAGATGTTATCTCGAGTAGAACACAAAAGGTTTTGTGGATGTTGATGTTCGATTTGCTGCCCTCCTTAGTCTTTTCTTGTTTCGGCGGTATTGTTGGATTGAAGCGACCCATATCGACATTACTCGTACGCTTACGAGAGACTGGTTTCATCGACTAACATGTAACTCGTTGCATAAAGATGACTGGAGTGTGTCGGTTTCTTCAACTTTAGTTGAATTGGTTTTGAACAAGGCGGTCCTTGGACAGAGGTCAAATAGCAATTTGCACATGTCCGTTGTGGTTTTTACGTAAGTAAGATGCGATCATACTATATACCCATAGCAGCCACGTAAAACATGGAACAACAAATTAGAGGACGTCTAACTTGTTTTTGCAGGGTATGCTTGTGATATGATATGGACAATGACGTGATGTGATATTGGATGTATGAGATGATCATATTGTAATAGTTAATATCGACTTGCACGTCAATGCTACGCAACCGACAGGAGCCATAGGGTTGTCTTTGAACTAACGTTTGTGTTTGCAGATGCGTTTACTATATTGCTAGGTCGTAGCTTTAGTAGTAATAGCATAGATAGCATGACAACCTCGATGGCGGCACGATGATGGAGATCATGGTGTGGTGCCGTTGACAAGAAGATCATGCCGGTGCTTTGACGATGGAGATCAAGAAGCACAAGATGATGGGCATATCATGTCACTTATGAATTGCATGTGATGTTAATCCTTTTATGCACCTTATTTTGATTAGAACGACGGTAGCATTATAAGGTGATCTCTCACTAAAATTTCAAGATGAAATTGTGTTCTCCCCGACTGTGCACCGTTGCGACAATTCATCATTTCGAGACACCACGTGATGATCGGGTGTGATAGACTCAACGTTCACATACAACGAGTGCAAAAAAGTTGCACACGCAGAACACTCGGGTTAAACTTGACGAGCCTAGCATGTGTAGACATGGCCTCAGAACACATGAGACTGAAAGGTCGAGCATGAATCATATAGTTGATATGATTAGCATAGAGATGCTTACCACTGAAACTTTTCTCAACTCAGGTGATGATCGGACTTGAGTTAGTGAATTTGGATCATGTACCACTCAAATGACTAGAGAGATGTACTTTTTGAGTGGGAGTTTATCAGTAATTTGATTATTAAACTCTAATTATCTTAAACATAGTCTAAGTCCACTTTGCAATATTTTATGTTGTAGATCAATGGCTCACGCAGTAGCAAACCTGAATTTGAATATGTTCCTAGAGAAAGCTAAGTTGAAAGATGATGGAAGGAACTTTGTAGACTCGGCTCATAATCTAAAGCTGGTCCTGCAAGCTGGGAAGAAGGATTATGTCCTTGATGCTGCGCTAGGAGATGAACCACCCGCTACGTCTAGCCAATATGTTTTGAACGCCTGGTTAACACGTAAGGAGGACTACTCAGTAGTTCGATGTGCAGTCTTGTATGGCTTAGAACCGGGACTTCAATGTCGCTTTGAGCATCATGGAGCATATGAGATGTTTCAGGAGTTGAAGTTTATCTTTCACAAGAATGCCCGGATCGAGAGGTATGAGACCTCCGATAAATTCTATGCTTGCAAGATGGAGGAGAATTCGTCTCTCGGTGAACATGTGCTCAAAATGTCTCGGTACTCAAACCGTCTAGCTGAGCCGGGGATTGAACTCCCGCAAGAGGCTATCACTAACAGAATTTTTCAATCACTACCACCTAGCTATAAGAGCTTTGTGTTGAACTATAACATGCAAGGGATGAACAAGTCACCAGGCGAGTTATTCGCGATGCTGAAAGTCGCAGAGTCAGAACTCCGGAAAGAGCATCAAGTGTTGATGGTCAATAAGACCACTGGTTTCAAGAGAAACGACAAAGGCAAGAAGGGTAACTCCAAGAAGAGCAGCAAGCCTATTGCCAATCCGACGAAGAAACCCAAGGCCGGACCTAAGCCTGAAATAGAGTGTTATTATTGCAAGGGAATGGGTCACTGATACATCTCAAACGTATCTATAATTTTTGATGGTTTCATGCTGTTATCTTGTCATCTTTGGATGTTTTATGTACCTTTTATATCTTTTTTGGGACTAACTTATTATTTCAGTGCCAAGTGCCAGTTCCTGTTTTTTCTGTGTTTTTGGCTCTTTTCAGATCTGATTTTGGAACGGAGTCCAAACGGAATAAAATCCCCGAAATAAATTTTTCCCGAACGGAAGAATATCAGGGGGCTTGAGGGCCAAGGAGGAGAGCTACAGGGGGCCCACAAGCCGTGTAGCCGCCACCAGGGGGCGGCGGCTAGCAGGCTTGTGGCCTCCCTGGCGCCCCCTGACCTAGCTCCTTCGCCTATATATTCCCTAAAATACAGAAAAAAAATCAGGGAATCCACGAAAACACTTTTTCCACCGCCGCAAGCTTCCGTTTCCGTGAGATCTCATCTGGATACCCTTCCCGGTGCCCTGCCGGAGGGGACTTTGGAGTTGGAGGGCTTCTACATCAACATCATCGCCCCTCCAATGACTCGTGAGTAGTTCACTTCAGACCTACGGGTCCGTAGTTAATAGCTAGATGGCTTCTTCTCTCTCTTGGATCTTTAATACAAAGTTCTCCATGATCTTCATGGAGATCTATCCGATGTAATCCTCTTTGGCGGTGTGTTTGTCGAGATCCGATGAATTGTGGATTTGTGAACAGATTATCTATGATATATATTTGAGTCTTTGCTGATTCCTTATATGCATGATTTGATATCCTTGTAAGTCTCTCCGAGTCTTGGGTTTTGTTTGGCCAACTAGATCTATGATTCTTGCAATGGGAGAAGTGCTTGGTTTTGGGTTCATACCGTGTGGTGACCTTTCCGAGTGACAGTAGGGGCAGCAAGGCACGCATCATGTTGTTGCCATCAAGGGTAACAAGATGGGCTTTTCTCGTAGATATGAGATCGTCCATCTACATCATGTCATCTTGCTTAAGGCATTACTCTGTTCTTTTGGACTTAATACACTAGATGCATGCTGGATAGCGGTCGACGTGTGGAGTAATAGTAGTAGATGCAGAAAGTATCGGTCTACTTGTTTTGGACGTGATGCCTATAGATATAATCATTGCCATAGATAACGTCACGACTTTGCACGGTTCTATCAATTGCTCGACAGTAATTTGTTCACCCACCGTCTACTTGCTTTCATGAGAGAAGCCACTAGCGAACACTACGGCCCCCGAGTCTATTCACACATATCGTTTCCACTTTTGCTTTCACTTTGCTTTGTTACTTTGTTGCTTTCAGTTCTCACTTGGTAAACAATCTATAAGGGATTGACAACCCCTTCATAGCGTTAGGAGCAAGCTTTTTGTGTTTGTGCAGGTACTTGTGATACTCCTTCACTGGATCGATACCTTGGTTCTCAAAACTGAGGGAAATACTTACCGCCGCTGTGCTACATCACCCTTTCTGCTTCGAGGGAACACCAACGCAAGGCTCCAAGGCCACGGGGGAATCCTTTGCATATTTGCCTAGGAAGTCCCTAAAGGCGTAGCCGTAGCAGAAGGATTCCTGGTGCCGTTGCTGAGGAGTATCAAGACAAGAATAGTCTCCCGTCAGCACGTGTTTCTGGCGCCGTTGGAAGGTCTTTTGTTGCAGTAGCAGAAGTATTTCTGGCGCCGTTGCCGGGGAAGGAGAGATCTATCCAAGTAGGTCTCACAAACTCATCTCTCGCATTTACTTTTTTGCCAGTTGCCTCTCGTTTTCTTCTCCCCCACTTCACATTTGTCGTTTTCATTTGCCTTTCTCCTTTGCCGTTTTCTTTTGCCTTTTGCCTTTTTGCCGTTTTCCCTTGCCGGTTTTCTTGCTTGCTTGTGTGCTTGTTTGTTTGTTGAAGTCATCATGGCTGAAAACACCAAACTTTGCGACTTCTCGAGTACCAATAATAATGATTTTATTAGTACTCCGATTGCTCCCGCCACTAGTGCGGAATCGTATGAAATCAATGCAGCTTTGCTGAATCTTGTTATGAAAGAGCAATTCTTGGCGTTCCTAGTAAAGATGCCGCATCCCATCTCAATACCTTCATTGAGCTTTGCGATATGCAAAAGAAAAGAGATGTGGATAATGACGTGATTAAGTTAAACCTTTTTCCTTTCTCGTTGCGAGATCGCGCAAAAACTTGGTTTTCTTCTTTGCCCAAAAATAGTATCGATTCTTGGGATAAGTGCAAAGATGCTTACATATCCAAGTATTTTCCGCCGGCTAAGATCATCTCCTTACGTAATGATATCATGAATTTCAAGCAACTTGATCATGAACACGTTGCACAATCTTGGGAGAGGATGAAGCTTATGATTATAAATTGTCCCGATCATGGCTTGACTTTGTGGATGATTATACAAATCTTTTACGCTGGTTTGAATTTCGCTTCTCGCAATATCTTGGACTCTGCCTCATGTGGAACGTTCATGGAAATCACATTAGGAGACGCTACAAAACTCCTAGACAATATCATTACCAACTACTCTCAGTGGCACACTGAAAGGTCGCCTGCTAGCAAAAAGGTACACGCTATAGAAGAAATTAACTCGCTTAGTGCTAAGATGGACGAGTTGATGAATTTGGTTGCTAGTAGAAACGCTCCTTTAGATCCTAATGACATGCCACTATCTTCCTTGATTGAGAGTAGCAACACTAGTTTGGACGTGAATTTTGTTGGTAGGAACAATTTTGGCAACAACAATGCTTTTAGAGGAAACTATGTTCCTAGGCCTTTTCCTAGTAACTCCTCTAACAATTATGGCAATTCCTACAACAACACTTATGGAAATCACAACAAATTACCCTCTAATTTATAGAGTAATATCAAAGAGTTCATCAACTCTCAAAAGATTTTCAATGCGTCCATAGAGGAAAAACTACTCAAAATAGACGATTTGGCTAAGAGCGGTGATAGGATGTCTTGTGGTATTGATGCTTTGAAAGTTAGATGTGCTCCTCCCAAGGTCAACTTGGATGAAACTTTGAAAGCTATGCGTGTCTCCATGAATGAGAGCAAAGAAAGAACCACCCAAATTCGCGCTAGGCATGAATGGTTTAAAAGGTTGCGTTCTAGTGATGCAAATCACGAAGATCTTAAAGTGCTTGGTGTGACTCCTCTTGAATCTTTGTTTTCGCGTGTCAAACCTATTGATGAAGGGGCTGGATATGAATACACTTTGGTTGAAAAACGCCCCAATGATTCGGAGTCCACCCATCTTGATGATAAAGGTGTGGAGAGTGGAGTAGAAGAAATCAAAATTTTGGGTAGTAATGAAACTCCCACTTTGGATTTCAAGGAATTCAATTATGATAATTGCTCCTTGTTTGAATGCATTTCTTTGATTTAATCCATTGCAAACTCTCCACATGCTTATGGCCAAAGCAAAGCCTTTACCGCGCATATCGTAGATGCTATGATGAAATCTCTTGAAGAGAAGCTCGAATTAGAAGTCTCTATACCTAGAAAACTTCATGATGAGTGGGAACCTACTATAAAAATCAAGTCAAAAACTATGAGTGCAATGCTTTGTGTGATTTAGGTGCTAGTGTTTCCGCGATTCCAAAGTCTTTATGTGATATTCTTGGTTTTCATGAGATTGAAGAGTGTTCTCTTAATTTGCATCTTGCGGATTCTACTGTCAAGAAACCCATGGGAAGGATCGATGATGTTCTTATTGTTGCAAATAAGAACTATGTACCCGTGGATTTCATTGTACTTGACATAGATTGCAATCCTTCATGTCCCATTATTCTTGGTAGACCATTCCTAAGGACTATTGGTGCTATTATCGATATGAAGGAAGGGAATATTAGATTTCAATTTCCTTTAAAGAAGGGCATGGATAACTTTCCTAGAAATAAAATAAGATTGCCATATGAATCTATGATGAGGGCTACTTATGGTTTGAGCACCAAAGATGACTATACGTGATTCCATCACCTTATGCCTAGCAAAGGGCGTTAAACAATAGCGCTTGTTGGGAGGCAACCGAACGAATTTATCCTTTTTCTTTCTGTTTTGTGTTTTCCACACTTTCATAATTCTGTTATGATTGTGTTTCTTGTGTTTCTTTTTGCGTTTGTGCCAAGCAAAACCGTTATGATTAGTCTTGGGGATGATCGTTTGGTCATGCTGGAAAATACAGAAACTTTCTTCTCACGAAAAGAATTTTAATTTTTGTTCTGTAAGTGATTTTGAGTTGATTCTTTTTGCTGCTGATTTCTACGCAAATTCTTCAGACTGTCGTAAGTTTTCAGAATTTTGAAGTACAAGAAGTATACGACATATACAGATTGCTACAGACTGGTCTGCTGTTAACAGATTCTGTTTTTGTTGTGTTGGTTGCTTATTTTGATGAAACTATGGATAGTATCGGGGGGTATTAGCCATGGAAGATTGAAAATACATTAACCCAACATCAACATAAGTAGAATTTAAGTTTGCTACAGTACCGAAGGAAGTGGTGGTTTGCTTTCTTATACTAATGTTATCACGAGTTTCTGTTTAAGTTTCGTGTTGTGAAGTTTTCAAGTTTTGGGTGAAGTTCTTATGGACAAAAATATAAAGAGTGTCAAGAGCTCAAGCTTGGGGATGCCCAAGGCACCCCAAGATATTCAAGGATGCGGTAAAAGCCTAAGCTTGGGGATGCCCCGGGAAGGCATCCCCTCTTTCGTCTTCAATCCATCGGTAACGTTACTTGGGGCTATATTTTTATTCACCACATGTTATGTGTTTTGCTTGGAGTGTCTTGTATCGTAGGAGTCTTTTATTTTTGTTGTGTAACAATCATCCTTGATGCACACCTAGAGAGAGAGACATGCACTCACCGTGATTTTGTCGAGCTTCACTTATATCCTTTGGTAGACAATTCAGCTCACATGTGCTTCACTTATATCTTTTGAGCTAGTTGATTTGGCTCTATGTGCTTCACTTATATCTTTTAGAACACAACGGTGCGTGGCTTCGTAGTTGATCTATGCTTTGAAAGTAGTCTCGAAAGGGGTAGTTATCCAAAGGGATACGAAAACTTCCACCTTCATGTGCACTGAATAGTTAGAGAAGTTTGATTCATCTCAATTAGTTTTGAGTTGTGGTTGTGGTAATATTAAAATTATGCTAGTAAGGTGTTGTGGATCTAGAAATACTTGTGTTAAAGTTAGTGATTCCCGTAGCATGCACGTATGGTGAACCGCTATGTGATGAAATCTGAGCATGATTAGTCTATTGATTGTCATCCTTTGTGTGGCGGTCAGAATCGCGCCATGGTTTATACCTACCAACCCTTCCCCTAGGAGTATGCGTTGAATGCTTTGTTTAGATTACTACAAAAACTTTTGCAACAAGTATATGAGTTCTTCATGACTAATGTTGAGTCCATGGTTTAGATGGACTTTCACCTTCCACCATCACTATCTTCTTTAGTGCCGTGCAACTTTCGCCGGTGCACAAAACCCACCATTAGCCTCCCTCAAAACAGCCACCATACCTACCTACTATGGCTTTTTCAAAGTCATTCCGAGATATATTGCCATGCAACTACCACCATGACATGTGCCACCACTTCTACATTGCCATTGCATGATCGTAAGATAGCTAACATGATGTTTCCATTAAATGTCTATGCCATGCTAGATCATTGCCATGGTACACCACCATATAGAGTCATCGTTGCTCTAAGTTTTTGAGTTGAAAGTGTGATGATCATCATTGATGGAGCATTGTCCCACGTGAGGAAATAAAAGAGGCCAACGAAGCCCATATACAAAAAGAGGCCAAAGATCCCACCAAAATAATAATAAAAAAAGAGGCCAAAGAGCCCACAAAAAAAATGATGAGAGAAAAAGAGAGAAGGGGCAATGCTACTATCCTTCCACACTTGTGCTTATTAAGCACCATGATCTTCATTACTTAGAGTCTCTCGTGTTGTCACCACCAAATAGCTAGTGGGAAATTTTCATTACATAACTTGGCTTGTATATTCCAATGATAGGCTTCCTCAAATTTGCCTTAGGTCTTCGTGAGCAAGAAAGTTAGATGCACACCCACTAGTTTTCTTTAAGAGCTTTCACATACTCTTAGCTCTAGTGCATCATTTGTATGGCAATCCCTACTCATTCACATTGATATCTGTTGATGAGCATCTCCACAGCTCATTGATATGCCTAGTTAATGTGATCATCTTCTCCTTGTTTGTCTTGCAACCTCCACCACACTCCACACCACTTATAGTGCTACAACCATGGCTTACGCTTATGTATTGCGTGAGAGTTGAAAAGGTTTGAGAAAGTAAAGGTGTGAAAACAATTACTTGGCCAATACCGGGGTTGTGCATGATTTAAATTCATTGTACAATGATGATAGAGCATAGCCACACTATATGCTTTTGTAGGGATAACTTTCTTTTGGCCTTGTTATTTTGAAAGTTCATGATTACCTTGCTAGTTTGCTTGAAGTATTATTGTTTCCACGTCAATAGCAAACTATTGTTTTGAATCTAATGGATCTGAACATTCACGTCACATAAGAGGAGTTACAAAGGACATCTATCCTAGGTAGCATGAAAGCATCAAAAATTCATTCTTTATCACTTCCCTACTCGAGGACGAGCAGGAGTTAAGCTTGGGGATGCTTGATACGTCTCAAACGTATCTATAATTTTTGATGGTTTCATGCTGTTATCTTGTCATCTTTGGATGTTTTATGTACCTTTTATATCTTTTTTGGGACTAACTTATTAATTCAGCACCAAGTGCTAGTTCCTGTTTTTCCTGTGTTTTTGGCTCTTTTCAGATCTGATTTTGGAACGGAGTCCAAACGGAATAAAATCCCCGAAATAAATTTTTCCCGAACGGAAGAAGATCAGGGGGCTTGAGGGCCAAGGCAGGAGAGCTACAGGGGGCCCACAAGCCCTGTAGCCGCCACCAAGGGGGGGGGGGGCTAGCAGGCTTGTGCCTCCCTGGCGCCCCCTGCCCTAGCTCCTTCGCCCATATATTCCCTAAAATGCATAAAAAAATCAGGGAATCCACGAAAACACTTTTCCGCCACCGCAAGCTTCCGTTTCCGTGAGATCTCATCTGGAGACCCTTCCCGGTGCCCTGCCGGAGGGGACTTTGGAGTTGGAGGGCTTCTACATCAACATCATCGCCCCTCCAATGACTCGTGAGTTGTTCACTTCAGACCTACGGGTCCGTAGTTAGTAGCTAGATGGCTTCTTCTCTCTCTTGGATCTTCAATACAAAGTTCTCCATGATCTTCATGGAGATCTATCCGATGTAATCCTATTTGGCGGTGTGTTTGTCGAGATCCGATGAATTGTGGATTTGTGATCAGATTATCTATGATATATATTTGAGTCTTTGCTGATTTCTTATATGGATGATTTGATATCCTTATAAATCTCTCCGAGTCTTGGGTTTTGTTTGGCCAACTAGATCTATGATTCTTGCAATGGGAGAAGTGCTTGGTTTTGGGTTCATACCGTGTGGTGACCTTTCCCAGTGACAGTAGGGGCAGCAAGGGACGCATCATGTTGTTGACATCAAGGGTAAAAAGATGGGCTTTTATCGTAGATATGAGATTGTCCATCTACATCATGTCATCTTGCTTAAGGCGTTACTCTGTTCTTTTGGACTTAATACACTAGATGCATGCTGGATAGCGGTCGACGTGTGGAGTAATAGTAGTAGATGCAGAAAGTATCAGTCTACTTGTTTTGAACGTGATGCCTATAGATATAATCATTGCCATAGATAACGTCACGACTTTGCGCGGTTCTATCAATTGCTCGACAGTAATTTGTTCACCCACCGTCTACTTGCTTTCATGAGAGAAGCCACTAGTGAACACTACGGCCCCCGGGTCTATTCCCACCTATCGTTTCCACTTTCGCCTTCACTTTGCTTTGATACTTTGTTGCTTTCAGTTCTCACTTGGCAAACAATCTATAAGGGATTGACAACCCCTTCATAGCGTTGGGAGCAAGCTTTTTGTGTTTGTGCAGGTACTTGTGATACTCCTTCACTGGATCGATACCTTGGTTCTCAAAACTGAGGGAAATACTTACCACCGCTGTGCTACATCACCCTTTCCGCTTCGAGGGAACACCAACGCAAGGCTCCAAGGCCACGGGGGAATCCTTTGCATATTTGCCTAGGAAGTCCCTAAAGGCGTAGCCGTAGCAGAAGGATTCCTGGTGCCGTTGCTGAGGAGTATCAAGACAAGAATATTCTCTCGCTAACACGTGTTTCTCGCGCCGTTGGAAGGTCTTTTGTTGCAGTAGCAGTCACTTGAAGCGCAACTGCCCCAAGTATTTGGCTGATAAGAAGGCGGCCAAGGAAAAATCAGGTATATTTAATATACATGTTATTGATGTGTATTTAACCAACTCTCGTAGTAGTGCCTCGGTATTTCATACCGGTTCAGTTGCTCATATTTGCAACTCGGAGCAGGAACTGCGGAATAAACAAAGGCTGGCGAAGGATGAAGTGACGGCGTGCGTGGGAAATGGTTCCAAGGTTGATGCAATCGCCATCGGCACAGTCTCACTTCAGTTACCATCAGGATTAGTTATGAACTTAAATAATTGTTATTTAGTGCGTGCGTTAAGCATGAACATTATATCTGGATCTTATTTATTGCGAGATGGTTACTCGTTTAAGTCAGAGAATAATGGTTGTTCTATTTCTATGAGTAATATCTTTTATGGTCATGAACCCAATGTGAGGGATTGTTCATATTGAATCTTGATAGTGATGATACACATATACATAACATTGAGACCAAAAGATGTAGAGTTAACAATGATAGCGCCATGTTTTTGTGGCACTGTCGCTTAGGTCATATTGATGTAAAGCGCGTGAAGAAACTCCATTCCGATGGGCTTTTGGAGTCACTTGACACGTGCGAACCATGCCTCATGGGCAAAATGACTAAGACTCCGTTGTAACGCCCAAGATGCGATCCTATCATTAATTTGCCACGAGGGCCTCGTCAGGGATAGAAGCGCATCTCATCGTTTCGCAAGAATGAATGTCATTACAAGTACATGTACTGAAAATATGAGATTTATGGAATTGGCTTACACTCGCCACAAGCTACATTAGAGTCACATCAGTACAATACATAAACATCATGAAGAAGAGCAGGGTCCGACTACAGACGAAAAAAAACGAGAAAAGAAAAAAAACAACGTCCATCCTTGCTATCCCAGGCTGCTGGCCTGGAACCCATCCTAGATCGATGAAGAAGAAGAAGAAGAAGCAACTCCAAATGAACAATCAACGCGCTCGCGTCAAGTAACCTTTACCTGTACCTGCAACTGGTGTTGTAGTAATCTGTGAGCCACACGGGACTCAACAATCTCATTTCCAAAGGTATCAAGACTAGCAAAGCTTAATAGGAGAGGAATGGCTATGTCACGCCCAAGATGCGACCCTATCCTCAATTTGGCACGAAGGCCTCGTCAGGGATAGATGCGCATCTCGTCGTGTCGTAAGAATGGATATCGTTACAAGTACATGTACTGAAAAGATGAGATATATATATATATAGAATTGGCTTACACTCGCCACAAGCTACATCAGAGTCATAGCAGTACAATACATATTCATCAAGAGTAAGAGAGGGTCCGACTACGGACGAAAACAAACGACAAAAGAAGAACGACGTCCATCCTTGCTATCCCAGGCTGCCAGCCTGGAACCCATCCTAGATCGATGAAGAAGAAGCAACTCCAAATGAACAATCAACACGCTCGCGTCAAGTACCCTTTACCTGTACCTGCAACTGGTGTTGTAGTAATCTGTGAGCCACAGGGAACTCAGCAATCTCATTTCCAAATGTATCAAGACCAGCAAAGCTTAATGGGTGAGGTATGGTTAAGTGGTGAGGTTGCAGCAGCGGCTAAGCATATATTTGGTGGCTAAACTTACGAGTACAAGAAATAAGAGGGGGAAGATCTACGCATAATGGACGTGAACTACTGATGATCAAATGAATGATCCTGAACACCTACCTACGTCAGACATAACCCCACCGTGTCCTCGATCGGAGAAGGAACTCAGGAAAGAGACAATCACGGTTACGCACACAGTTGGCAAGTTTTAATTAAGTTAACTTCAAGTTATCTAGAACCAGTGTTAAACAAAGTTTCCACGTTGCCACATAACCGCGAGCACGACTTTCCAAAAAGATATAACCCTGCAGGGGTGCTCCAACTAGTCCATCACAAATTACCAAAAGCCGCATAGAAATCCTCAATCACGAAGCTCGCGATCTCGTCGGATTCCCTAGTGGAAAACCTCAACTCTGAGATTACCCAAAGCATCACCGGAATCCCGATACACAAGATATCTCGTCAAAGGTAAAACTAACCTAGCAAGGCCACCCGACGTGTCGACGATCCCGATAGGAGCCGCGTATCTCGTTCTCAGGACACGACGGATAAGCACAGTGTACGGTGGCCTGATAGAAATCTCCCAAGTTGCCCTGGGTTGGCCCCGCAAACGGCTCTAGTTTGGACCAGCACCATCAGCACTGGCCCCCCTGTATTATGTAGAATTGCTGCTCGGGTAGCGCTAACTCCCTATGCATTTCAGATTAACAGAATTATTATGTTGGGCAAATGTAGAACCAATGTTGGGCCTTGCCAAACCAGCTTTAATCTAAAACAAATTATCAAGGGGGTCCCCATAACAACCCCGATCGTGTTAGGAGCGCTCAATTATGGAACATAACACCGGTAGTCGAAACTAAGGGGGTAAAGGTGGAACAAAACACCAGGCTAGGAAGGCCGAGCCTTCCACCTTTTACCAAGTATATAGGTGCATTAAATTAAATAGCATTTAATAGGGTGATATAACAAGGAACCCATGTTTTCACATGGAAGCAATGCACCTGCAACTAGCAACGCTAACACATGGTTAAGCAAGTAGTAACATAGCCAAATAGTGGTTTGCTAGGTTGAACAGGTTGAAGGTTTTCATGGCATTGTTGAGAGGCTGATATTTAACATGTGGTAGGCAACGAGACATAATCGATAGAAACGGTAATACTAGCATGGCAATGATAGTAATGGTATCTGGGGAAATGGTCATCTTGCCTGAGATCCCACTTGGAAGAAGAATGCCTCCGTGAAGCAGACGAACCAACGTAGTCGAACGGGTCCTCACAATCCGGCACGATGTGGAACTCTATCGAGACGAAGCAAACCGGAAACACAAATCAACACACGGAATTCACCACATGATGTACAACACAAATGATGCATGAGCAGCTGAATACATGCAAGTCACGGCATGGCAAATCACACAAACAAACACTACACATTAAGTGAAGTTCAATATGCAACGAGTTGCATATTGACAAAACTCCACGTTAATTATTTACTTCTATCCCGATTAGATACACTGCAATATTAAATGTGGTTAAACATGGCAAGAGGTGAAGTGCAATTAATCTACCTATCTAGGCATTTTAAATGAGGTCAGAAACGACATATAGCATGTTCGAGACGACCTCACATGCTAATTTTCAATTCTGTCCAGATCTGAACTAACACATTTAATTAGTTGTTAAACAGAAAAACAAATAGGTTCACGTGATTCTACGCGTCGTTACAAGCAATTTACACATAGAGAACATCTCCAACGGAGCTACGGTTCAAAAGATACAAGCACCGCAAGATATGATGGCATGGATGCAATATGTGTGCAACGACGGTCACGAGCACTTCAAAACATACAACCAGCAAGAGAAAATGAAACTACACGAGATTCTAAGCAAGTTTCATATAGGACACGATCAAAACGGAGCTACGGATCAAAAACTACGAGCAAAACAAGAAATCACTACAATCCACCAAAATCAGCCACATAGCATTTTCTACACCCCACAACTACGAGCTACTCAACTCCAATATAATCAACCAAGGCATGACACGAAAGAGGGCGAGAAGCAGTACAACAAACAACTAACAACAACTAGCACGGCATCATGGATCACTGGGGAAAGAAGTCACAAAATGGGATCTCACACACTATTTCAGACTTAGTGAAAATAGCAGTTTTTGAAGCTGCAGTTTTTGATCTGAAGGCATATTGACAGCAGCAAAACCTATATTTACGGGGATCCAAATGGCATGAAAATTCACAGAATGCTAGATAAACACAAGGTCAACAACTAACTCCATTGGACCAACCTCAAAAGAGCTACAGATCACAAGATAGAAGCAAGACAAGACAACAACAAAATATAACAGATTCCAGACTTAGAAATATTCCAACACCTCCAAATCAACACTATTTCTAGCAACCTGAGGGCAATCAAACCACACCTAAACATGCATTTCTATTGCAACCAAAAATACCAGGGGCTAGTCTAAACACCCAAGAACAACTCCCTAGTTGACAACTCCGTCAAACGAAGCACGGAATAAATCCTATGAAATAAACAAAAGGGCATCACGGCAAAATATCGCGCAAACTAACTTTCTCAAAAGCTAAATCTAATTGCACAGAAAAATCCTATGGATTTTCTACCCCGAAAACATATAAACTATGTGGGGTTGCAACTCAAAATTATTACCACACGAAAATGCGAGATAAAACCCTATACACGGAAAAATAAACTAGCGGCAATCCCTACACGCAAAATACCAACGTCTACTCTAAAATACATGGAAAAGTGGTTCCTAAAACATGAACATTTCTACTATGGCATACGGGCAATCCGAACTTGCGCGAAAAATAAATACGGGCACTATCCTATCTAGAAAGCACGTAAACCTAGGCATATGGCATGCTAAACGACGTCAAACAAATATGCAAGTTGCTCCAACGTAATCTACGCGCAAAACTACACGAAATCCATATCTAATTCATTGCGATCCGAATTATACGGTTAAAAAGTTACACACGTTTTAAAATACGTCTATTTGCTGGAATTTATTAATTCTGAAATACCCTAAATTATCTAGCGGGCCGAACTAAGGCATATCATACTAAATAGTGCCTGGGGCGGAGAATAGACCCGAGATGCGCACCTGAGCCGGCCTGGAGGGAGGGCTGGCGAGGCAGGCCGAGCTCCTGGGCCTGGGGGCGTCTGGGCCTCGGGAGGCGGTTGAAGCTCGCTACTTGGGCCAAGTCAACGGGGCCGAGGAAGGGCGAGGCGGTGGGGCGCTGGCAGGCCGGCCCACGCGGGCGCTGGCGAGCGGAGACAGCCCGACGTCGCGGCGGCTGGCGCTCCCTCGATCCCGCCTGGATCGAGGAGCAGGAACCGGGGGCGCTGGCTCAAGGGAGGCCAGATCCCAGTGGGGTTCCGCCGGATCTGGTCAAGGCGGTCGGAGGCTGCTGGTGGTGCGACGAACGGACAGCGGGCGGCGCGGAAGCTGCAGCGCTGGGGCTGCCCGAGCTGACGGCGGCAGGAACTTCGACGAGGGGCTGGCCGGCTGAGGGGAATGGAGCTGCGGGGGCCATGGCGACCGGGCTGGCGGCGACCTGGCGCGGACGGCGGCGATCTCCGGCGAGGGGCAAGCTGGCCGGCTCCTGCCCAGGCGACAGGAGGCTGCGCGGGGCGCCACGGGAGGCAGGGAGGAGCTCGGGCCTGCTGCTGCTCGGACACCTGGCGGCGCTCGCCAGATGGGCCCGAGAGGGCCCGATCCGGGCTGAGGCGGGCCGGCGGTTGGTGGGAGGCTGAGGGGAGAGAGAGGGTTAGGGTTTTGGGGGTAGGTGGCGCGGATCCTGAAGTAGGAGGAGAGGGGGCTGTCTAAAAATACCCGGGGGCTATTTATAGACAAATGGGGGCTAGGTTTAGCGAAATTCCGCCCCGGTTTCAACCGCGCGGTCGGATTCGACTAATTCCGAACGCGGGAACGGTTACGAGGCCATGTAGAGGGGATATCCGGGGACGAGAGGGAGAACGGGCGACGCGGCAACGAATTTTAAAACACCGACACACGTCCGACGGTAGACCGAATACGGTGCCGCTACGGTCGACCGTTCGGGTACCAGACGAACTCCGATCGCGATGAAATTCGACAGGCGGCCGGGCTATAACTAATCACGACCGCATGCCAAGTTTCACCTCGATCAGAGAAAGTTTTACGCACACTTTTGAAAACAAGGTTTCGACGATGCCGCGGGCGTGTGCGTGTGTGAATGGGCTCAGAACGAACAACGACGAGAACCGGCAACTAACAACGGATGCAAGTTTGAAAACTGGCGGCAACGGAGATGCCGATGCAATGCTGATGATGCGCATGATGCGATGATAATGCGAGAAAAGAAAATAGACACACGACGAAAATGAAATAGAAGGGAAATCTTCTGGAACTTCGACATCGGGCTGTCACAGGCTAAGTGGTGAGGCTGCAGCAAGCGACTAAGCATATATTTAGTGGCTAACTTACGAGTACAAGAATAAAGAGGGGGGAAGATCTACGCATAACGGACGTGAACTACTGAAAATCAAATGAATGATCCTGAGCACATACCTACGTCATACATAACCCCACCGTGTCCTCGGTCGGAGAAGGAACTCACGAAAGAGACAGTCACGGTTACACACTCAGTTGGCATATTTTAATTAAGTTAACTTCAAGTTATCTAGAACCAGTGTTAAACAAAGTTTCCACGCTGCCACATAACCGCGGGCACGGCTTTCTGAAAGATTTAACCCTGCAGGGGTGCTCCAACTAATCTATCACAAACATCCAAAGTTGACATGATAATAGCATGGAACCATCAAGAATTATAGATACGTTGGAGACGTATCAAGCATCCCCAAGCTTAACTCATGCTCGTCCTCGAGTAGGGAAGTGATAAAGACCGAATTTTTGATGTGGAATGCTGCCTATCATATTTGTTCTTTGCAACTTCTTTCTTGTGGCATGAATGTCCAGATCTGTAAGATTCAAAACAATAGTTTACTAGTGACATGAAAACAATACTTCAAGCATACTAGCAAAGTAATCATGAACTTTTGAAATAACAAGGGCAAAGAAAGTTATTCCTACAATATCATATAGTCTGGCTATGCTCCATCATCCCCACACAACGAATTTAAATCATGCACAACCCCGGTATTGGCCAAGTAATTGTTTTCGCACTCTTACTTTCTCAAACTTTTTTGACTCTCACGCAATACATGCGCGTGAGCCATGGATATAACACTATAGGTGGAATAGAGTGTGGTGGAGGTTGCGAGGCAAAAAGGAGGAGAGGGTCACATCGACTCAGCGTATCAATGGGCTATGGAGATGCCCATCAATAGATATCAATGTGAATGAGTAGGGATTGCCATGCAACGGATGCATTAGAGCTATAAGTGTGTGAAAGCTCAGAAAGAAAACTAGTGGGTGTGCACCCAACTTGCTTGCTCACGAAGACCTAGGGCAATTTTGAGGAAGCCCATCACTGGAATATACAAGCCAAGTTATATAATGAAAATTCCCACTAGTATATGAAAGTGACAAAACAACAGACTCTCTATCATGAAGAACATGGTGCTATTTTGAAGCACAAGTGTGGAAAAAGATAGTAGCATTGTCCCTTCTCTCTTTTTCTCTCATCATTTTTTTGTTTGGGCTCTTTGGGCTCTTTTTTTTCATTTTTTTGGTGGGCATCTTTGGCCTCTTTTTTTTATTTCCCCACATGGGACAATGCTCTAATAATGATGATCATCACACTTTTATTTACTTACAACTCAATACTTAGAACAATGATGACTCTATATGAAATGCCTCCGCCAGTGTACCGGGATGTGCAACGATCTAGCTTAGCGTATGACGTTAAAACATCTTTTTAGCTATCTTACGATCACGCAATGGCAATATGAAAGTGACGGCACATGTCATGAGACGGAATGGTGGGAGTTGCATGGCAATATATCTCGGAATGGCTACAAAAATGCCATAATAGGTAGGTATGGTGGCTGTTTCGAGGAAGGTATATGGTGGGTTTGTGCACCAGCGAAAGTTGCGCGGCACTAGGGAGGCTAGCAATGGTGGAAGGTGAAAGTTCATCTATACCATGGACTCACATTAGTCATGAAGAACTCATATACTTATTGCGAAAGTTTTATTAGTAATCAAAACAAAGTGGTAAACACATACTCCTAGGGGAAGGGTTGGTAGGTGTTAACCATCGCGCGATCCCGACCGCCACACAAATGATGAAAATCAAGAAATCAATTATGCTCCGACTTCCTAACATAGCGGTTCACCATACGTGCATGCTACGGGAATCACTAACTTCAACACAAGTATTTCTAGATTCACAACACCCTACTAACATAACTTTAATATTACCATATCCATATCTCAAAACTAATTGTGAAGGATGAAATTTCTCTTACGAATCAATGCACTTGAATATGGAAGTTTTTATTATATCCTCTTTGGATACCTATTGATACGTCTCCAACGTATCTATAATTTTTGATGGTTCCATGCTATTATCTTGTCAACCTTGGATGTTTTATATGCATGAATATGCTATTTTATATCTTTTTTGGGACTAACCTATTAACTCAGTGCCAAGTGCCAGTTTCTGTTTTTTCCGTGTTTTTGACCCTTTTTTAGACAGAGTCCAAATGAAATAAAACTTTAAGATGATTTTTTGGACCAAAAGAGACCCCGAAGGTTTGGAAGAAGGCCAGAAGAGCCACGAGGGAGTCACCAGCCCGGGAGGCGCGACCACCCCCCTAGGCCGCACCTACCAGGCTTGTCACCTTCTCGTGGGCCCAACCGATGTAATTCCACCGCCATAAATTCCTATAAATTCAGAAAACCCCAAAGAGAAACCTAGATCCGGAGTTCCGCCGTGATGTCAGCTGTGCTTCCCTTGCAATGGTACCAGAAAAGTGCTGATCCTGCAATCTCAGGCGTTAGCTAGACGAATGCTTATGACAACAAACCTTCTCGTGCAACGGCACCAGAAGAATGCTGAAAGCACTCCCCAGTAATGAGACTAGAAGAATGTGGTTGATGGCCCACCAGCGCGTGGGTTCGCAGCAGTTTTCGAGGGTAGAGTATTCGACCCAATTTGTTGGTTTGCATGACGGGAGGTGAGAGTATACTCTCAAGTATTAGCAGCTGAATTTGTCAGATTCAACCACACCTGAAAGATTAGTATCTGCAAGAACAGTAGAAACAACAAAGTAGCGAGTAACGACAGTGTAACGAGCAATAGCAGTGGCAAGGAACAACAGTAGTGACAGCAGTAGCAAGTAGCAATAGTAGTAACAGAGCAAGACAAGTAACAACAGTAGCAACAGTAGTAGCAGCAGCAGAGCAAGACAAGTAACAGCAGCAGTAACAGTAGAAGCAACAGCAGAGCAAGACAAGTAACAACAGTAGTAACAGTTGCAGCAGTAGGACAAACTCGTAGGCAATGGGTCGGTGATTTGTTTGGATGATATCCATCATGCAACAGCTATAACACGGAGAGATATGTGGCTAGCTCCCGTTCGTCAATGTGATGTAGGCATGCATTCCGTGTGTCGTCATACGTGCTTAGGGAAAAGAACTTGCATGACATCTATTGTCCATCCCTCCCGTGGTAGCGGGGTCCAAAAGGAAACTACGGGATATTAAGGTTCTCCTTTTAATAAAGAACCGGACCAACGCATTAGCACTTGGTGAACGCATGAACTCCTCAAACTATGATCATCACCGGGAGTGGTTCCGGTTATTGTCACTCCGGGGTTGCCAGATCATAACACATAGTAGGTAACTACAACTTGCAAGATCGGATCTAAAACACACATATATTGGTGACAACATAATAATTTCAGATCTGAAATCATGGCACTCGGGCCCTAGTGACAAGCATTAAGCATGGCCAAGTAGTAGCAACATCAAATCTCAGAACATAGTGGATACTAGGGATCAATCCCCATCAAAACTAACTCGATTACATGATAGATCTCATCCTACTCACAACCGCCCAGCGAGCCTACGAATAGATTACTCACGAACGATGAAGAGCTTCATGGAATTGGAGAGGGAAGAAGGTTGATGACGACGATGGCGACGATTTCCCCTCTCCGGAGCCCAAGACAGACTCCAGATCTGCCCTCGAGATGAAGAACAGGAGGTGGCGACGCCTCCGTATCAAAAACGCGACGAAAACTTCTCTTTTTTATTTTTTGTGGGACGAAAGGCAACTTATAGAGCTGGAGTTGGGGGCGGCAGGTGCCTGTGGGCCCCACAAGCCTACCCACCACCACCAAGGGGGGTGGTGGCGGAGCAGGGGCTTGTGGCCCACTGGCCCACCCCCTGAGGTGGAACTTGGCGCAGATATTTTTGATATTTTCCGAATCTGCTCCCCGTAAATTTTCAGGACGTTTGGAGAACTTTGATTTCTGCACAAAAATAACACCAATGCAATTCTGCTGAAAACAGCGTCAGTCCAGGTTAGTTCCATTCAAATCATCAAATTATAGTCCAAAACAAGGGCAAAAGAGTTTGGACAAGTAGATACGTTGGAGACGTATCAACTCCCCCAAGCTTAAAACCTTGCTTGTCCTCAAGCAACTCAGTTGACAAACTGAGAGAGATAGAAAAACTTTGACAAACTCTGTTTGATCTTGTTGTTGCAACTATGTCTAACTCATAACCAGAATTTCAGCAAGATCACAAGTTAACCAGATAAGCAAATGACACAAAGGTCTCACGGTAAACTAATATCAATGGCATAATCAGCTAACAAGCAAATAATAATGAGTTTCAAATACCAACACTTCAATCAAAACAAGCATGAAACAATATGAATAGGTGGTATCTGACTAGCTCTTTCTGAGACCGCAAAACATAAATGCAGAGCACTTTCAAAGATCAAGGGCTGACTAAACATTGTAATTCATAGCAACGAAGATCCAGTCATAGTCATACTCAATATCAATCAAAAGCAAAGCATAAAAATGACAGAGGTGCTCTCTAATTGGTGCTTATAAAAGAGGAGGATGACTCAACAGGAAAATAAATAGACAGGCCCTTCGCAGAGGGAAGCATTGATTTGCACAGGTGCCAGAGCTCAAGCTTTGAAAACAGAGATAATAATTTTGGGTGGCATGCTTTCATTGTCGACGCAATGACCAAGAGTTCTCAATATCTTCCATGCTACTCATGCTATAGGCGGTTCCCAAACAGAAAAGTAAAGTTTTAACTCCCCCACCACCAATCAATCACACTCCACGGCTAACCGAATCCTCGGGTACCATCCATACTAACATCAATCCGGGGGGAGTCTTCTTTTACAGTTATGTTTTCGATTTAAGCATGGAACTGGGCATCCCAAATACCGGCCCCTTTCTCGTGAAGGACTGCGAATAAACAGATGTCGTGGATAACACTCCTAGCATGGAAGATACCAATAGCCCTCTGTCACCACATGAGCGGTTCGGGCATGCAAAACAGATTATTTCTTGAAGGTTTAGAGAATGGCACATGCAAATTTACTTGGAACGGCAGGTAGATACCGCAAATAGGTAGGTATGGTGGACTCTCATGGAAAAACTTTTGGGTTCATGGAAGTGGATGCACAAGCAGTATTCCCGCTTAGTACAAGTGAAGGCTAGCAAAAGACTGGGAAGCGACCAACTAGAGAGCGACAACAGTCATCAAGATGCAATGAGTTTGACTAACATTGAATGCAAGCATGAGCAGGATATAAATCACCATGAACACGAACATCATAGAGGCTATGTTTATTTTGTTTCAACTACATGCATGAAGATGCGCCAAGTCAAGCCACTTGAAACATTCAAAGGAGAATACCATCCTATCATACTACATCACAGTCATCTCAAAATCTATGTTGGCAATCAAGACAAACCATTATAAGCTCTCAGCTAAATAAGCATGGCATCAGAAACTATGATCTCTAAGTTGTCATTGCAAACATGGTTCTCTCACAACAAAGCTAAATCTGGGTCGACAAGCTAGTCATATTTACAAAAACAAAATAGATAGAGTTCATACCAGCTTTTCAGTCTCAGTCACTTCATCATATATCATCATTGTTGCCCTTCATTTGCACGATCGAACGATGAAAACGATAATAAGTGCATTGGACTAAGCTGAATCTGCAGGCAAACACAAAGGAGAAGACAAAATAATATGGCTCTTTGAAAGCTAAATAGGTAACCATGCAAGAACCACTAAACATTGTAACCAATATCTTCTACCTTGACACAAAGGAAAAGAAAGCTATTTACACGGGAAAGCTCCCAACAAGCAAAAGAAGAAAGAAAAATATTTTTGGGTTTTCTCAAAAGGACACAAAACAAGAAAACAAGAAAACGAAAAGAAACCAGCATGGATAATACAGTGGCAAAGTGTAAACACCGGCTAACAGAGTGAAAGCATAAACATGAATGTAAAGTCGGTGAGAACATGTACTCCCCCCAAGCTTAGGCTTTTGGCCTAGCTTAGTCTACTCCCATGGATGATCCTGGCGAAACCCAAAGTCATAATGGGTGTTACACGGGAGTGCTGCAGCCACTGCCTGAATAGCTGCCTCACTAAGTCGAGCAACAGTCGCCTCCCTCTCATACTCCTCTGCCTCTCCTATGGTTATGTAGTATCTTCGTTTAACCTGAAAATCAAAGAAAGCAGGAGCAGGAAGGGTAATATGGAAAATACGCTGCCGGTTAAATATCAAGCGGTATAGGAGGGATCCATGATCTCTCTCAAGGAACTGGTAGCGTGTTAGAGCGACACGATCAAGGTAGGCTGTACGGAGAGGAGGGTCTTCTGGACGGATGGATACTCCTAGAAAGTTTGCTAAGCGTGTAGCATAAACTCCACCAAAGAAATCCCCCTCACTGGCATTTTTATTCATCCTCCTTGCTATAATAGCTCCCATATTGAAGCTCCTGTCACCTGTTACTGCGCTCTTAAGGATACTAAGGTCGAAAGCGCATAGGTGACAATGTGCACCCTTGCCGTTAATGCACCTACCTATGAAGAGGGCAAGGTAGTGCAAGGCAGGGAAATGGATGCTTCCTATGGTGGCTTGCGTGATATCTGTGGTTTCTCCAACAGTTATACTGGAGACAAAGTCTCTGACCGAGGACTTAGGAGGATCAATAACACTACCTCCATCGGGTATCTTGCAAATCCTATTGAAATCCCCCAGATCCACGGTATAGGATTTATCGTACAGATCAAACAGTATGGATGATTCATGGCCAGCTAAAAATTTAAATCTACGCACGAAAGAGGCAGTGAGCATAGCATACCGTTCACATTTATCTGAGAGGAATTCTTCTAACCCTGCATTGCGAACAAGTGCATCAAACTCATCCTTGAAGCCTGCTTCGATCATGAACTCATCGGAAGGCCATTCACAGGGTTGCACCGGTGCGTCCCTTAGTTGAAAAGGTTCGGGCTCCCGAAAGGAGAGACGAGGACCCTTCTTACTTGAGGAACCACCATGAAACTAACTCCTGAACATACTTTGCTGAAATTTTTGAAGTTCAAGAGAAAAGTGAATAAAGACCCACCACACCTTGTAGCAACTACTCCTACTAGTGCCTAGAGACCGTATCACGCGCTAAAACTACTTGGGACCAACTAACATCAACTTTTCAAGCTCAAGAATAGGGTCACCAAGGTAGCAAGAATTCGCGAAGGATAAAGCACTAGAGCAAAAACTAATTGGACCAATAGAGGAGTCACTTACCAAGGAGAAATTTCCCCAAAACAGTTCGGAGAATGGTGCTTTGAGCAAGGAGATCGAAAATCACAGCCAAATGAGCAAGAATACGGGTTTGAGCTGCGAAACAATTTTTTCTGGAGGTGGAAGAAGAGGCTGGGAGCTGGAATGAGTGGAGGGGGTGCCTGTGGGCCCCACAAGCTTGCACCCCGCCACTAGGGGCTAGGTGGCGGTGGGGGGGCTTGTGGCCCACTGGTCAGGCCCCCTGACCAGCTCTCAGGCCCAGAAATTTTCAAAAATTCCAGAAAAAATCATACTAAATTTTCAGGATCATCGGAGAACTTTTATTTTCGAGGTATTTTCTTTGGGACGCTAGAACAGAAAACAGGAAAAGCTAAACTAATTCTATCATTTTTCTTCTAAGCAACAGAAAAGGAAAACTCAAAACAGAGGTATGTGACTCTCTAATTCATCCGTCTCATGGTCATCGAAAGAAATCCGTCAATGGGGTTGATCAAGTCCTTATGACAAAACTTTCTCGAATCGCAAGAGAGAATGGAGAATTTTTGAATAGCCACTAAGTCACCTCAATGGGGATACGTATCTCCCCAACAAGAAAATCATACTTCATCTTGGCACGAGGAATAGGGCATTCAAAGCTCCCAATGAGAATCGATGAAGTCTTTTCGATAGGATTGATGCAATGTACTGGATATCATTTCTTCGGAAAGTGCACGGTGTGCTCATTACCGTTGACATGGAAAGTGACATTGCCTTTGTTGCACTCTATAACAGCCCCTGCGGTGTTTAAAAAGGGTCTTCCGAGGATGATAACCATGGCATCATCCTCGGAAATATCCAAGATAAAAAAGTCTGTTAAGATAGTGGTGTTAGCAACCACAACAGGCACATCCTCGCAAATGCCGATAGGGAAAGCAGTTGATTTGTCGGCCATTTGCAGAGAAATTTTAGTGGGTGTCAACTTATCCAATTCAAGTCTACGATAAAGGGAGAGAGGCATACCACTAACACCGGCTCCAAGGTCACATAAGGCAGTTCTTACGTAGTTTCCTTTAAGGGAGCAAGGTATAGTGGGCACTCCGGGATCACCAAGTTTCTTAGGAGTTCCACCTTTGAAAGTGTAGTTGGCAAGCATGGTGGAGATCTCAAGATCTGGTATCTTCCGTTTATTAGTCACGATATCTTTCATGTACTTGGCATACGGAGACATCTTGAGCATATCAGTTAACCGCATCTGTAGAAAGACGGGTCTTATCATGTCAACGAAGCGCTCAAAATCCTCATCATCCTTTTTCTTGGATGGCTTAGGAGGAAAGGGCATAGGTCTCTGAACCCATGGCTCTCTTTCGTTACCATGCTTCCTATCAGTAAAGTCATTCTTGTCATATCTCTTAGGTTGTGGATTATCAGGATTAACCGTAGGTTCAATCTCCACATCCTCATTATTGCTAGGTTGAGAATTATTATGAACATCACCGTCCACATTGTCACCAGGTTCATGTTCATCACCAGATTGTGTTTCCGCATCATACGCAGAAATATCATTAGGTTCTTCACGTGTGATAGTATTTGGTGAACTGGCGTGCAGGTTTCTATCATCCTTCTTCTTCTCCTTAGGATGACTAGGTGTATCAGCATTGATTCCTTGACAATCTTGATCAATTCTCTTAGGATGACCTTCAGGATACAAAGGTTCCTGAGTCATTTTGCCTCCTCTACTAATGACTCTCACAGAGTTGTCATTTAATTCATTGAGCAGGTCATTCTGAGATTTAAGTACTTGTTCTACCTGACTAGTAATCATAGAGGCATGTTTACTCAGAAGCTTCAGAGCATTGACATTTCTGTCTACACAAGCACTTGAATGACTAAGCATACGAGTACTTTGTTCCAAATGTCTGCTAACATAATCATTGAAACTCTGTTGTTTGGCAACAAAGTTGTCAAATTCATCAAAGCATAGGCTAGCAGGTTTATCAAAAGGAATATCACTCTCGTCAGACCTACGCATAGAATTCACTTCTACTACCTGTATCGGGTTGTCGAGACCGTGGATCTCTTTGATAGGTGGTAGATTTTTGACATCTTCAGATCTAATGCCTTTCTCTTGCATATATTTCTTGGCTTCTTGCATATCTTCGGGATGAGGAATAGAATACCTCTTTTCTTAGGAGTTGGCTTAGGAGGTGGTTCGGGAATAGTCCAAGCATTATCATTGATCAAGAGGTTATTCAGTAGAGTCTCAGCTTGTTCTACAGTTTGTTCCCTAAAAACACAACCCGACACAACTATCTAGGTGGTCTCTAGAGGCATCGGTAAGTCTGTTATAGAGGATATCAAGTATCTCGTTCTTCTTAAGAGGGTGATCAGGAAAAGCATTCTGTAGCTGGACGAGCCTCCCCCAAGCTTGTGGAAGACTCTCTTCTTGGAGTTGAGCAAAGTTGTATATTTCCTGCAAGGCAGCTTGCTTCTTATGGGCAGGGAAATATTTCTCACAGAAGTAATAGACCATCTCCTGGGGACTATGCACACATGCAGGAGCAAGAGAAGTGAACCAGGCTTTAGCGTCATCCTTTAGAGAGAAAGGAAACAACTTAAGGATATAGTAGTGGAGGATCTTCTCCTCATTAGTGAAAAGGTTGGCTATTTCGGATAGTTTGGCAAGATGGGCTATGACCGTCTCAGACTCATAACCGTGAAAAGGATCAGATTCGACTAGAGAGATTATCTCAGGGTCGACAGAGAATTCATAATCCTTATCGGTGACAAAGATAGGCAAAGTGGCAAACTTCGGGTCATTTTTCATCCTAACTTCCCAAGATTTTTCCTTCCACTTGAGAATTAATTTCTCAGCGTCATAGGCATCCTTACACGCAAGAAAATCCTCAGCTATCTCTCCCTCCATAACGTAACCCTCAGGTATATCAGGCAACTTATATCTAGGAGAGCTAGATCTAGCAGGAGCAAAAGCAGGTTCTATCTCAATAACATGGACAATTTCAGAAGCATCACGAGCATTGGCAGTAACTCTAGCAATATGAGCATCAAGGAACACTCCTAGTGGAACATCAGGCAAAGGAGCATCTCTAGCAGTATCAAGCATAGCATCTCTAGCAGTATCAGGCATAACATCTCTAGCAGTATCAGGCATAGTATCAAGCATAGCATATCTCGCAGTAGTATCAAGCATAGCATCATCAGGCATAGTGTCACAAGCATCATCAAGCACATGCGACATATCAAGATTTCTAGCAGGAGGTGAAGTCACAAACTTACTCATAACTGAAGGTGAATCAAGTGTAGAGCTAGATGGCAATTCCTTACCTCCCCTCATAGTTGAGGGCAAGACTTTGGTCTTCGGATCCTTCAGATTCTTCATAGTGATCAGCAGATATAAATCCCAAGTAACTCAGAGAATATAGCAATACCTCCCCGGCAACGACGCCAGAAAAATGCTGACGTCAGCTGTGCATCCCTCGCAATGGTACCAGAAAAGTGCTGATCCTGCAATCTCTGGCGTTAGCTAGACGAATGCTTATGACTACAAACCTTCTCCTGAAACGGCACCAGAAGAATGCTGAAAGCACTCCCCAGTAATGAGACTAGAAGAATGTTGTTGATGGCCCACCAGCGTGTGGGTTCGCAACAGTTTTTGAGGGTAGAGTATTCGACCCAATTTGTTGGTTTGCACAACGGGAGGTGAGAGTATACTCTCAAGTATTAGCAGCTGAATTTGTCAGATTCAACCACACCTGAAAGATTAATATCTGCAAGCACAGTAGTAACAACAAAGTAGCGAGTAACGGCAGTGTAACGAGCAATAACAGTGGCAAGGAACAACAGTAGTGACAACAGTAGCAAGTAGCAACGGTAGTAACAGAGCAAGACAAGTAACAACAGTAGCAACAGTAGTAGCAGCAGCAGAGCAAGACAAGTAACAACAGCAGTAACAGTAGCAGCAGCAGCAGAGCAAGACAAGTAACAACAGTAGTAACAGTAGCAGCAGTAGGACAAACTCATAGGCAATGGGTCGGTGATTTGTTTGGATGATATTCATCATGCAATAGCTATAACACAGAGAGATATGTGGCTAGCTCCTGTTCGTCAATGTGATGTAGGCATGCATTCCGTGTGTCGTCATACGTGCTTAGGGAAAAGAACTTGCATGACATCTATTGTCCATCCCTCCCGTGGCAGCGGGGTCCAAAAGGAAACTACGGGATATTAAGGTTCTCCTTTTAATAAAGAACCATACCAACGCATTAGCACTTGGTGAACGCATGAACTCCTCAAACTATGATCATCACCGGGAGTGGTTCTGGTTATTGTCACTCCGGGGTTGCCGGATCATAACACATAGTAGGTAACTACAACTTGCAAGATCGGATCTAAAACACACATATATTGGTGGCAACATAATAATTTCAGATCTGAAATCATGGCACTCGGGCCCTAGTGACAAGCATTAAGCATGGCAAAGTAGTAGCAACATCAAATCTCAGAACATAGTGGATACTAGGGATCAATCCCCATCAAAACTAACTCGATTACATGATAGATCTCATCCTACTCATCACCGCCCAGCGAGCCTATGAATAGATTACTCACGAACGACGAAGAGCTTCATAGAATTGGAGAGGGAAGAAGGTTGATAATGACGATGGCGATGATTCCCCTCTCCGGAGCCCAGGACGGAGTCTAGATCTGCCCTCCAGATGAAGAACAGGAGGTGGCGGCGCCTCCGTATCGAAAACACGATGAAAACTTCTCTTTTTTATTTTTTCTAGGACGAAAGGCAACTTATAGAGCTGGAGTTGGGGGCGGCAGGTGCCTGTGGCCCCCACAAGCCTGCCCACCGCCACCAGGGGGGTGGTGATGGAGCAGGGGCTTGTGGCCCCCTGGCCCACCCCCTGAGGTGGAACTTGGCGCATATATTTTTGATATTTTCCAAAACTTCTCCCCGTAAATTTTCAGGACGTTTGGAGAACTTTGATTTCTTCACAAAAATAACTCCAAGGCAATTCTGATGAAAACAACGTCAGTCCAGGTTAGTTCCATTCAAATCATGCAAATTATAGTCCAAAACAAGGGCAAAAGAGTTTGGAAAAGTAGATACGTTGGAGACGTATCACGCCGCCACAAGCCGCTGTAGCCACCAAAAACCAATCTGGAGGCCGTTCCGGCACCCTGCCGGAGGGGGAATCCATCTCTGGTGGCCATCTTCATCATCCCGGCGATCTCCATGACAAGGAGGGAGTAGTTCACCCTCAGGGTTGAGGGTATGTACCAGTAGCTATGTGTTTGATCTCTCTCTCTTGTGTTCTTGAGATGTCTTGATCTCGATGTACCGTGGGCTTTGCTACTATAGTTGGATCTTATGATGTTCTTCCTCCTCTCCCTTCTTGTAATGAATTGAGTTTCCCTTTGAAGTTATCTTATCAGATTGAGTCTTTGAGAACACTTGATGTATGTCTTGCACGTGTCTATCTGCGGTGATCAGCTTGCGGGTTCGTGACATTGGGAACCTATGCATATGGGTTGGCACACGTTTGATTCATGTGAGTACTCGATGTATGTTTTGATGATCAACTTGCGGGTTCGTGACATTGGGAACCTATGCATAGGGGTTGGCACACGTTTTGACTCTCCGGTAGAAATTTTGAGGCACTCTTTGAAATTCTATGTGTTGGTTGAATAGATGATTCTGAGATTATGTGATGCATATCGTATAATCATGCCCACGGATACTTGAGGTGACAATGGAGTATCTAGGTGACATTAGGGTCTTGGTTGATATGTATCTTAAGGTGTTATTCTAGTACGAACTCTATGAAAGATTGAACGTAAAGAATAGCTTCGTGCTATTTTACTACGGACTCTTGAATAGATCAATCAGAAAGAATAACTTTGTTGTGGTTTCGTACCCGACAATAATCTCTTCGTTTGTTCTCCGGTATTAGTGACTTTGGAGTGACTCTTTGTTGCATGTTGAGGGCTAGTTATATGACCCAATTATGTTATCATTGTTGAGAGAACTTCACTAGTGAAAGTATGAACCCTAGGCCTTGTTTCCACGCATTGCAATACTTTTCGTGCTCACTTTTGTTACTAGTTACCTTGCTGTTTTTGTAATTTCATATTACAAAAACCTATATCTATCATCCATATTGCACTTGTATCACCATATGTTCGCCGAACTAGTGCACCTATACTACTTACCATTGTATTGGGTGTGTTGGGGACACAAGAGACTCTTTGTTATTTGGTTGCAGGGTTGCTTGAGAGAGACCATCTTCATCCTACTCCTCCCGCGGATTGATAAACCTTAGGTCACCCACTTGAGGGAAAATTGCTACTGTCCTAGAAACCTCTGCACTTGGAGGCCCAACAACGTCTACAAGGAGAAGGTTGCGTAGTAGACATCAAGCTCTTTTCTGGTGCCGTTGCTGGGGAGGCTAGGTAAGCGGCACTCACCTCCCGTCAACGATGCTCTTTTCTGGCACCGTTGCCGGGGAGGTTAGCGCTTGAAGGTATATCTTTTGATCTTGCAATCGAATCTTTTTTGTTTCTTGTTCTTTCACTAGAAAACTACAAAATTTTTGGAATTGAGGTTGCCTCATATGCTCCATCTTTTCAATGTCTTTCGTGAGCATGATGGGAAGGAAAATTGTGCTCAAGTGCTGAAAGAAGAATTACATAGAATGCTTGGCATAGAATATGTGAATGATGAGCATGATTGCAATGTTGTTAGCATGAATTCTTTGAATACCCATGATGCTAATGATATGCAAAGCCACAAGCTTGGGGATGCTATATTTGATGAAGATGATCTTTTTAGTTCTTCCACTTTGAATGATCAAAATCATTTTGATGAAAGCATGCCCCCTATCTATGATGATTATTGTGAGGATACTTATGCTATAAAGAAGAGGGATGATAAAACTTGTCATACTCTCGAGAACCCCTTTGCTAAACCTTGCTTTTTCATTGCGGACACAATTTGTAGTGCTCAAGTCTTTTACGATACTCCCACTACTATTCTTGAGAATAGATTTCCTTATGTGGAGAGTAGAAAATTCCTTTGCTTGTAGATCATGAAAATAAAGCCTTAGGTGCTGGTTATATTGTTGAATTCGTTGTGCAATGATGATAGAGCATAGCCAGACTATATGCTTGTGTAGGGATAACTTTCTTTTGGCCTTGTTATTTTGAAAGTACATGATTACCTTGCTAGTTTTCTTGAATTATTATTGTTTCCACGTCAATATCAAACTATTGTTTTGAATCTAACGGATCTGAACATTCATGTCACGTGAGAGAAGTTACAATGGGCAACTATGTTAGGTAGCATGCAACATCAAAAATTCATTCTTTATCACTTCCCTACTCGAGGACGAGCAGGAGTTAAGCTTGGGGATGCTTGATACGTCTGCAACGTATCTATAATTTTTGATGGTTCCATGCTATTATCTTGTCAACTTTGGATGTTTTATATGCATGAATATGCTATTTTGTATCTTTTTTGGGACTAACCTATTAACTCAGTGCCAAGTGCCAGTTTCTGTTTTTTCCGAGTTTTTGGCCCATTTTCAGACGGAGTCCAAATGGAATGAAACTTTACGATGATTTTTTTGGACCAAAATAGACCCCCGAAGCTTTGGGAGAATGCCAGATGGGCCACGAGGGAGTCACAAGCCCTTACGCCGCCACCCCCCGGTGGTGGCGAGCAGGCTTGTGACCTCCTGATGGGCCCAACCGACGTAATTCCACCACCATAAATTCCTATAAATTCAGAAACCCCCAGAAAGAAACCTAGATCAGGAGTTCCGCCGCCGCAAGCCTTTGTAGCCACCAAAAACCAATCTGGAGCCCATTCCGGCACCCTGCCGGAGGGGGAATCCATCTCCGGTGGCCATCTTCATCATCCCGACGATCTCCATGACGAGGAGGGAGTAGTTCTCCCTCGGGGCTGAGGGTATGTACCAGTAGCTATGTGTTTGATCTCTCTCTCGTGTTCTTGAGATGTCTTGATCTCGATGTACCATGGGCTTTGCTACTATAGTTGGATCTTATGATGTTCTTCCCCCTCTCCCTCTTGTAATGAATTGAGTTTCCCCTTTGGAGTTATCTTATCGTATTGAGTCTTTGAGAACACTTGATGTATTTCTTGCACGTGTCTATCTGCTGTGATCAACTTGCGGGTTTGTGACAACTGGGAACCTATGCATATGGGTTGGCACACGTGGATTCATGTGAGCACTTGATGTATGTTTTGGTGATCAACTTGCGGGTTCGTGACATTGGGAACCTATGCACAGGGTTGGCACACGTTTTGACTCTCTGGTAGAAACTTTGGGGCACTCTTTGAAGTTCTACGTATTGGTTGAATAGATGATTCTGAGATTATGTGATGCATATCGTATAATCATGCCCACAGATACTTGAGGTGACAATGGAGTATCTAGGTGACATTAGGGTCTTGGTTGATATGTATCTTAAGGTGTTATTCTAGTACAAACTCTTGAATAGATCGATCAGAAAGAATAACTTTGTGGTGGTTTCGTACCGGACAATAATCTCTTCGTTTGTTCCCCGCTATTAGTGACTTTGGAGTGACTCTTTGTTACATTTTGAGGGCTACTTATATGATCCAATTATGTTATCGTTGTTGAGAGAACTTCACTAGTGAAAGTATGAACCCTAGGCCTTGTTTCCACACATTGCAATACCGTTCGTGCTCACTTTTACCATTTGTTACCTTGTTGTTTTTTGTAATTTCAGATTACAAAAACCTATATCTACCATCCATATTGCACTCGTTTCACCATATCTTCACCGAACTAGTGCACCTATACAACTTACCATTGTATTAGGTGTGTTGGGGACACAAGAGACTCTTTGTTATTTGGTTGCAGGGTTGCTTGAGAGAGACCATCTTCATCCTACGCCTCCCACGGATTGATAAACCTTAGGTCACCCACTTGAGGGAAAATTGCTACTGTCCTACAACCCTCTGCACTTGGAGGCCCAACAACGTTTACAAGGAGAAGATTGCGTAGTAGACATCAAGCTCTTTTCTGGCGCCGTTGCCGGGGAGGCTAGGTAAGCGACACTAACATCCCGTCAACGAAGCTCTTTTCTGGCGCCGATGACGGGGAGGGTAGCGCTTGAAGGTATATCTTTAGATCTTGCAATCGAATCTTTTTGTTTCTTGTTCTTTCGCTGAAAATTACAAAACAAAAATGGAATTGAGGATGCCTCATATGCTCCATCTTTTCAATGTCTTTCGTGAGCATGATGGGAAGGGAAATTGTGCTCAAGTGCTGAAAGAAGAATTACATAGAATGCGTGGCATAGAATATGTGAAGGATGAGCATGATTGCAATGTTTTTAGCATGAATTCTATGAATACCCATGATGCTAACGATATGCAAAGCCACAAGCTTGGGGATGCTATATTTGATGAAGATGATCTTTTTAGTTCTTCCAGTTTGAATGATCAAAATTATTTTGATGAAAGCATGCCCCCTATCTATGATGATTATTGTGAGGATACTTATGCTTTGAAGAAGAGGGATGATAAAGCTTGTCATACTTTCGAAAACCCCTTTGCTAAACCTTGCTTTTTCATTGTGGACACAATTTGTAGTGCTCAAGTCTTTTATGATACTCCCACTACTATTCTTGAGAATAGATTTCCTTATGTGGAGAGTAGTAAAATTTCTATGCTTGTAGATCATGAAAAGAAAGCTTTAGGTGATGGTTATATTGTTGATTCATTCATGATGCTACTGGAAATTACTATGAGATAGGATCATATTCTTCTACTTATTGCAATAGTATCAAGCTTCCTCTCCATGTGTTGAATTTTTTGAAGCTTTGCTTGTTTTACCTTCCTATGCTAGTTGATTCTTGCTCCAATAAGTTGTTTGATCACAAAATCCCTATGCATAGGAAGTGGGTTAGACTTAAATGTGCTAGCCATATGCTCCATGATGCTCTCGTTGTGCTTCAATCCTTATCTTTTATGTGAGCATCATTGAAATCATCATGCCTAGCTAAGGGCGTTAAACAATAGCGCTTGTTGGGAGGCAACCCAATGAATTTATTTTTCCTTTTTTTCTTTCTGTTTTGTTTTGTCCACACCATCATAATTCTGTTGTGATTGTGTCTTTTGTGTTTCTTTTTGTGTTTGAGCCAAGCAAAACCTTTATGACTAGTCTTGGTGATGGTTGTTTGATCCTGCTAGAAAAGACAGAAACTTGTCGCTCACGAGATTATTTTTCATTTTCATTCAGAAAGAGATTTTGAGTTGATTCTTTTTGCTGCGGGTTGATATGCCTTTTGCCCAGGCAGTCATAATTTGTCAGAATTTGTGAGGTACCAGAAGTATACAAAGTATACAGATTGCTACAGACTGGTCTGTTTTTGACAGATTCTGTTTTTGTTGAGTTGGTTGCTTGTTTTGATGAAACTATGGATAGTATCGGGGGTACTAGCCATGGAAAAGTGAGAATACAGTAAGCCAACACCAATATAAATGGGAATCAAGATTGGTACAGTATCTAAAGAAGTGGTAGTTTGTTTTCTTGTGCTAATGTTCTCACGAAGTTCCGTTAAGTTTTGTATTGTGAAGTTTTGAAGTTTTGGGTAGAGTTTCGATGGACTATGGAACAAGGAGTGGAAAGAGCCTAAGCTTGGGGATGCCCAAGGCACCACAAATCCAAATTCAAGGACACCAAAAAGCCTAATCTTGGGTATACCCCGGGAAGGCATCCCCTCTTTCGTCTTCAATCCATCGATAACATTACTTGGAGCTATATTTTTATTCACCACATGATATGTGTTTTGCTTGGATCGTCTTGTATCCTAGGAGTATTTTCTTTTTGTTGTGTCACAATCATCCTTGCTGCACACCTTTTGAGAGAGACATGCACTCATCGTGAATTTGCTAGAATGCTCATCATGCTTCACTTATATCTTTTGAGCTAGATAATTTTGCTCTATGTGCTTCACTTAGATCTTTTAGAGCACGGCGGTGCGTGACTTGGTAGTTGGTTTGTGCTGTGAAAGTAGTCCCGAAGGTGATAGGTACCCAAAGAGGTTACAATAAAACTTACACCTTCATGTTCATTGAGTAGAAAGAGAAGTTTGATTCCTCTCAATTGGTTTTGAGATATGGATATGGTAATATTAGAGTTATGCTAGTAGGGTGTTGTGAATCTAAAAATATTTTTGTTGAACTTAGTGATTCCCGTAGCATGCACGTATGGTGAACCGCTATGTTAGAAAGTCGGAGCATAATTGATTTATTGAATGTCATCCTTTGTGTGGCGGTCGGGATCGCGCGATGGTTAAACACCTACCAACCCTTCCCCTAGGAGTATGCGTTTAGCACCTTGTTTCGATTACTAATAAAAACTTCCGCAATAAGTATATGAGTTCTTCATGGATAATGTGAGTCCATGGTATAGATGCACTTTCACCTTCCACCATTTCTAGTCTCTCTAGTACCGCACAACTTTCGCCGGTGCACAAACCCACCATATACCTTCCTCAAAACAGCCACCATACCTACCTATTATGGCATTTTCCTAGCCATTCCGAGATATATTGCCATGCAACTCCCACCGTTCTGTCTCATGACTTGTGCCGTCACTCTCATATTTCCATTGCATGATCGTAAGATAGCTAGCGAGATGTTTCAACGTCATACGCCAAGCTAGATCGTTGCACATCCCGGTACACTGCCGGAGGCATTTCCTATAGAGTCATCATTGTTCTGAGCTTTGAGCTGTTAGTAAATAAAAGTGTGATGGTCATCATTATTAGAGCATTGTCCCATGTGAGGAAAAAAAAGAGGCCAAAGAGCCCAATAAAAAAAAGAGAAAAAAAGAGAGGCCCAAGAGCCCAAATAAAAAAACAAAAAAAGAGAGAAAAAGAGAGAAGGGACAATGCTACTATCTTTTTCCACACTTGTGCTTCATAATAGCACCATGTTCTTCATGATTGAGAGCCTCTCGTTTCGTCACCAGCATATGCTAGTGGGAATCTTCATTATATAACTTGGCTTGTATATTCCAATGATGGGTTTCCTCAAAATTGCCCTAGGTCTTCGTGAGCAAGCAAGTTGGATGCACACCCACTAGTTCTCCTTTTGAGCTTTCACATACTTATAGCTCTAGTGCATCCTTGTATGGCAATCCCTACTCATTCACATTTATATCTATTAATGGGCATCTCCATAGCCCTTTGATACACCGAGTCAATGTGACCATCTCCTCCCTTTTGTCTCACAACTACCACCACACTCTATTCCATTTATAGTGCTATATCCATGGCTCACGCTCATGTATTGCGTGATAGTTACAAAAGGTTTGAGAAAGTAAGAGTGCGAAAACAATTACTTGGCCAATACCGGGGTTGTGCATGATTTAAATTCGTTGTGTGGGGATGATGGAGCATAGCCAGACTATATGATTTTGTAGGGATAACTTTCTTTGGCATTATTATTTCAAAAGTTCATGATTACTTTACTAGTTTGCTTGAAGTATTATTGTTTCCATGTCAATAGTAAACTATTGTTTTGAATCTTACGGATCTGAACATTCATGCCAAAAGAAAGAAGTTACAAAAGACAAATATGTTAGGTAGCATTCCACATCAAAAATTCAGCCTTTATCACTTCCCTACTCGAGGACGAGCAGGAGTTAAGCTTGGGGATGCTTGATACGTCTCCAACGTATCTATAATTTTTGATGGTTCCATGCTATTATCTTGTCAACCTTGGATGTTTTATATGCATGAATATGCTATTTTATATCTTTTTTGGGACTAACCTATTAACTCAGTGCCAAGTGCCATTTTCTGTTTTTTCCGTGTTTTTGACCCTTTTTCAGACAGAGTCCAAATGGAATAAACCTTTACGATGATTTTTTTTGGACCAAAAGAGACCCCCGAAGGTTTGGAAGAAGGCCAGAAGAGCCATGAGGGAGTCACAAGCCCGGGAGGCGCGACCACCCCTAGGCCGCACCTACCAGGCTTGTCACCTCCTCGTGGGCCCAACCGACGTAATTCCACGGCCATAAATTCCTATAAATTCAGAAACCCCCCAAAGGAAACCTAGATCGGGAGTTCCGGCGCGCAAGCCTCTGTAGCCACCAAAAACCAATCTTGAGCCCGTTCCGGCACCCTGCCGGAGGGGGAATCCATCTCCGGTGGCCATCTTAATCATCCAGGTGATCTCCATGACGAGGAGGGAGTAGTTCACCCTCGGGGCTGAGGGTATGTACGAGTAGCTATGTGTTTGATCTCTCTCTCTCGTGTTCTTGAGATGTCTTGATCTCGATGTACCGTGGGCTTTGCTACTATAGTTGGATCTTATGATGTTCTTCCCCCTCTCCCTTCTTGTAATGAATTGAGTTTCCCCTTTGAATTTATCTCATCGAATTGCGTCTTTGAGAACACTTGATGTATGTCTTGCACGTGTCTATATGCGGTGATCAACTTGCGGGTTCGTGACATTGGGAACCTATGCATATGGGTTGGCACACGTTTGATTCATGTGAGTACTCGATGTATGTTTTGGCGATCAACTTGCGGGTTTATGACATTGGGAACTTATGTATAGGGGTTGGCACACGTTTTGACTCTCCGGTAGAAACTTTGGGGCACTCTTTGAAGTTCTATGTGTTGGTTGAATAGATGATTCTGAGATTATGTGATGCATATCGTATAATCATGCCGAAGGATACTTGAGGTGACAATGGAGTATCTAGGTGACATTAGGGTCTTGGTTGATATGTATCTTAAGGTGTTATTCTAGTACGAACTCTATGAAAGATTGAACGGAAAGAATAGCTTCGTGCTATTTTACTACGGACTCTCGAATAGATCGATCAGAAAGAATAACTTTGTGGTGGTTTCATACCCGATAATAATCTCTTCGTTTGTTCTCTGCTATTAGTGACTTTGGAGTGACTCTTTATTGCATGTTGAGGGCTAGTTATATGATCCAATTATGTTATCATTATTGAGAGAACTTCACTAGTGAAAGTATGAACCCTAGGCCTGGTTTCCATGCATTGCAATACCGTCCGTGCTCACTTTTGTTACTAGTTACCTTGCTGTTTTTGTAATTTCAGATTACAAATAACCTATATCTACCATCCATATTGCACTTGTATCACTATCTCTTCACTGAACTAGTGCACCTATACAACTTACCATTGTATTGGGTGTGTTGGGGACACAAGAGACTCTTTTTTATATGGTTGCAGGGTTGCTTGAGAGAGACCATCTTCATCCTACGCCTCCCGTGGATTGATAAACCTTAGGACACCCACTTGAGGGAAAATTGCTACTGTCCTACAAACCTCTGCACTTGGAGGCCCAACAACGTCTACAAGGAGAAGGTTGCATAGTAGACATCACCTATCATATTTAGGACTAATTTCATAGCACACGCCAATTACCAAGTTACTTAGAGAGAGCACTGTCAAAAAGATATAAGTGAAGATCGAGAGTTTTTATTTCTACAAAATATGACGCCGCCGTGCTCTACAAAGATTTAATTGAAGCACTAGAGCAAAGTTATCTACCTCAAAAGTTATAAGTGAAGCACATGCGAGCTAAATTGCCTAACTCAAAAGATATAAGTGAAGCTCATTGAGTATTCTAGAAAATTCATGATGAGTGCATGTCCCTCTCTAAAAGGTGTGCAGCAAGGATGATTGTGACAAAACAAAAAGCAAATACTCCTATAATACACGACGCTCCAAGCAAAACACATATCATGTGGTGAATAAAAATATAGCTCCGAGGAACGTTACTGATGGATTGAAGACGAAAGAGGGGATGCCTTCCCGGGGCATCCCCAAGCTTAGGCTTTTTGGTGTACTTGAATTTGGCTTGGGATGAAATGGGCATCCCCAAGCTTAAGCTCTTTCACTCTTTATTCCATTGTCCATGAGAGCATCACCCAAAACTTGAAAACTTCACAACACAAAACTTAAACAGAAACTCGTGATATCATTAGCATAAGAAAACAAACCACCAACTCTTTAGGTACTGTAGTAAACTTGATTTCTATTTATATTTATGTTAGATTACTGTATTCTCACTTTTTCATGGCTAGTACCCTCGATACTAACCATAGTTTCATCAAAATAAGAAATCAACACAACAAAAATAGAATCTGTCAAAAACAGACCAGTCTGTAGCAATCTGTATACTTCGTATACCTCTGTTATCCCAAAAATTCTGAACAATTATGACAATTAGGGAAATTCGCATATCAACCAGCAGCAAAAAGAATCAACTAAACAGCTCTTTCTGGATAGAAATTAAAAATAATTTCGTGAGCACAAAGTTTCTGTCTTTTTTAGCAAGATCAAACAACCATCACAAAAACTGATCATAAAGGATCTACTTGGCACAAACACTAAAAGAAACATAAAAAACACAATCATAACAGAATTATGATGGTGTGGACACAACAAAACAGAAAGCAAAAAAGCAAAAATAAATTCATTGGGTTGCCTCCCAACAAGCGCTATCGTTTAACGCCCTTAGCTAGGCATAAGGCCATAGAATCAAGTATCGTCGTCTTTGGTGCTCAAATCATAAGTAGCCCTCATCATGGATTCATAAGGCAATTTTATTTTCTTTCTAGGAAAGTGTTCCATGCCCTTATTTAATGGAAATTGAAATTTAATATTCCATTCCTTCATATCGATAATAGCACCAATAGTCCTAAGGAAAGGTCTACCAAGAATGAGGGACATGTCGGATTGCAATCAATATCAAGCACAATGAAATCTACGGGCACATAGTTCCTATTTGCAATAATAAGAACATCATTGATCCTTCCCATAGGTTTCTTAATAGTAGAATCCGCAAGATGCAAATTAAGAGAGCACTCATCAATCTCATTGAAGCCTAGAACATCACATAAGGACTTTGGAATAGCGGAAACACTAGCACCCAAATCACACAAAGCATTGCATTCATAATATTTAATCTTGATTTTGATAGTAGGTTCCCACTCATCATGAAGTTTTCTAGGAATAGATATCTCCAACTCAAGTTTCTCTTCAAGAGATTTCATCATAGCATCAACGATATGATCGATAAAGGCCTTATTTTGGCTATAAGCATGTGGAGAGTTTAGCATCGATTGCATCAAGGAAATACATTCAATCAAAGAGCAACTATCATAATTGAATTCCTTGAAATCCAAAGTAGTAATTTCATCACTACTCAAAGTTTTGATATCCTCTACTCCACTTTCAGTATTTTTAGCATCAAGATAAGTGGACTCCGAATCATTGGGGCATTTCTCAACCAAAGTGGATTCATATCTAGCCCCATCATCATTAGGATTTACATTAGAAAACAAGGATTAAATAGGAGTCACACCAAGCACTTTAAGATCTTCGTGATTCTCATCACAAGAACACGCCTTTTTAAGCCATTCATGTCTAGCACGAATTTGGGCAGTTCTTTCTTTACTCTCATTCATGGAAACACGCATAGCTTTCAAAGTTTCATCCATATTAATCTTGGGAGGAGAACATCTCAATTTCAAAGCATCAATATCAAGAGACATTCTATCAACGGTCCTAGCCAAGTCATCGATTTTAAGAAGTTTTTATTCTATGGACGCATTGAAAATCTTTTGCGAGTTGATAAACTCTTTAATATTACTCTCAAGACAGAGGGTAAGTTATTGTAATTTCCATGACCATTGTTGTAGGAATTGCCAAAGTTATTAGACTGATTACTAGGAAAAGGCCTAGGATTAAAGTGACCTCTATAAGCATTGTTGTTGCCAAAATTATTCCTACCAACAAAGTTAACATCCAAGCTTTCATTGCTATTCTCATTCAAGGAATACAAAGGCATATCATTTGGATCTAGAGGAGCACCTTTACTAGCAAACAACTACATTAACTCATCCATCATAGCACTCAAAGAGTTAATTTCTTCTATAGCATGCACTTTTTTACTCATAGGTGACCTTTCAGTGTTCCATTGAGAATAGTTTTTCATGATATTATCTAGGAGTTTTGTGGCTTCTCCTACTGTGATTTCCATGAAAGTTCCACCAGAGGCGGAATCCAAGATATTTCTAGAAGCAAAATTCAAACCAGCATAGAAGATTTGTATAATCATCCAAAGACTCAGGCCATGAGCGGGACAATTTCTAATCATCAATTTTATTCTCTCCCAAGATTGCGCAACATTTTCATGATCTAGTTGCTTAAAATTCATGATATCATTACGGAGAGAGATAATCTTAGCCGGTGGAAAATACTTGGAAATAAAGGCATCTTTACACTTGTTCCAAGAATCAATACTATTTTTGGGTAAAGATGAAAACCAAGTTTTTGCTCGATCTCGTAATGAGAACGGAAATAGCTTCAATTTAATCATATCATTATCCACATCTTTCTTCTTTTGCATATCGCATAACTCAATGAAGGTATTAAGATGGGATGCGGCATCTTCACTAGAAAGGCCGAAAAATTGCTCTTTCATAACAAGATTCAACAAGGCATCATTGATTTCATATGATTCCGCACTAGTGGCGGGAGCAATCGGAGTACTAATAAAATCATTATTATTAGTATTCGAGAAGTCACACAATTTGGTGTTTTCAGACATGGTGACTCAGCAAGCAGACAAGCACACAAGCGAATAGAAAGCAAACGAAAGAAAAGGGCCAACTAAAAAGGCAAATATTTTTGTATTTTTTTTCAGAAGTGGGGGAGAGAAAAATGAGAGGCAAAAGGCAAATAAAGTAAATGAAAGAGATGAGTTTGTGATAGTTACTTGGATATGCTTCACTTGAATACTCCCCGGCAACGACGCCAGAAATCCTTCTTGCTACCTCTTGAGCTTGCATTGGTTTTTCCCTTGAAGAGGAAAGGGTGATGCAACACAGTAGCAATAAGTATTTTCCTTAGTTTGAGAACCAAGGTATCAATCCAGTAGGAGTATCAAGATGAGGCACCAATGTACCTGCACAAAAACAAACAAACTTGCACCCGCCAACGCTATAAAGGGGTTGTCAATCCCTTCACGATTATTTGCAAGGTGAGATCTGAAGGTGAAAAGTGCAACAAAGTAATTTTGTAGATCTGAATATAGGATGTGAAGTAGACCGAGGGGCCATAGTGTTCACTAGAGGCTTCTCTCATGATAGCAAGTATTACGGTGGGTGAACGAATTACCGTCGAGCAATTGATAGAATCGCGCAAAGTCCTGACGATATCTAAGGCAATGATCATACATATAGGCATCATGTCCGAGACAAGTAGACCGATACTTTCTGCATCTACTACTATCACTCCACACATCGACCGCTATCCAGCATGCATCTAGTGTATTGAGTTCATAACAAACAGTGTAACGCCTTAAGCAAGATGACATGATGTAGAGGGATAAATTCATGCAATATGATATAACCCCCATCTTTTTACCCTTGATGGCAACAACATGATGCGTGCCTCGCTACCCCTTCTATCACTAGGTGCCGCACGGTATGAACCCAAAACCAAGCACTTCTCCCATTGCAAGAATTATAGATCAAGTTGGCCAAACGAAACCCATAACTCGAAGAGAATTACAAGGATACGAAATCATGCATATAAGAGATCAGAGGAGACTCAAATAATATTCATAGATAATCTGATCATAAATCCACAATTCATCGGATCTCAACAAACACACTGCAAGAGAAAGTTACATCGGATAGATCTCCATGAAGATCATGGAGAACTTTGTATTGAAGATCCAAGAGAGAGAAGAAGCCATCTAGCTACTAGCTATGGACCCGAAGGTCTATGGTGAACTACTCACGCATCATCAGAGAAGCAATGGTGTTGATGAAGAAGCCCTCCGTGTCCGAATCCCCCTCCGACAGGGCACCAGAACGGTCCCCAGATGGGATCTTGCGGAGACAGAAGCTTGCAGCGGCGGAACAGTATTTTTGTGGCTCTCTTCTTTGGTTTTGGGATTTTAGAGAATTTATAGGCGAAAAAGGTAGGGCAAAGGAGCCACGTGGGGCCCACAAGCCTGCCAGGCGCCCCCAGGCCGCGGCTAGGGGGCTTCTGATCTCCACGAGGTCTCCTGCCTTGCTTCTCAAGTCCCCTGCATATCTTCTGTTATGGAAAAAATCATCCCGCGGGTTTTACTCCGTTTGGACTCCGTTTAATATTCTTCTCTAAAAAAGGTCAAAAACACGAAAAAAACAGAAACTGACACCTGGCACTGAGTTAATAGGTTAGTCCCAAAAATAGCATAATCATGCATATAAAACATCCAAAGTTGACATGATAATAGCATGGAACCATTAAAAATTATAAATACGTTGGAGACGTATCAAGCAACACCTCGAAAGGGAAAAATATTAAACATGCGTGAATCGGGTGTTTGAGCGACGCTACATAAAGGTCTTATAAGAGAATAATAATAGGAATTTCCATAGCCGGGCGTCTGAAGCGACACCGCACAAAGGGCTTATAAGAAAAATAAAAATGTGAATTTGCCACGGTCGGGCGTGTGAAGCAACACCGCATAAAGGGCTTATAAAAAAATAAAAATATGAATTTGCCATAGTCGGGCGAATGAAGTGACAACGCATAAAGGTCTTATTTTGTAAATAATATCCCGGTGGCATGACCTTTCGAGGGATATTCCATAATTCATATAAACAAAAGGTTAGTCCATAACAAGTTGATAATAAAAATCATCCGTTGTGATGCATGATCAGCCTCCTGGTTTAAATAATTCCTCCGAAGACCGACACTAAGACCGACACCTGACCTATCCCAGACTGTAGTCCTTAACTGTGGACACGGCCATTCGAATAGATATTATACTCTATAGAGGGTGTACTCTTACCCACGAGTAACGGATTTCTTTAATCAACCTGAGACGTTGACTAATTCCGATTACGATCTTTGAGTAGAAAACACACCTGACCCGCACACACCGGCTTAACTTTCCGATGCCTGGGATCACCCACGACAATCGTTAAGTAAAACCCTAAGTGGGGAGACCACGATCTTGATTGGCATAGGATCGATATAATTATAACGTGCGCAAACAGGGGTGCTAGCCCCTCGGTCCAACCTTGACAACCATGGCCCCGAACCAAGTGACATGCCTACCAGGGGCGACTGGTATCTTTCACTTTGGCCTTTCTGTAAGGTGTGTGTGTCAAGAAAGGGGTTGACGACCTACTGAACCGCACCCTACCCATGGCAGAGACGAGCGGTAGTACGAAAACAAGTATGAGGGTTACTGGAATACGACTCGGTCTATTGACTCACGAGGTTTATGTTTTCCCTGTATGATTAGCACAACATATTTACTCTCGTTTAGAAGTGGAAATTTTTGTTTCATAGCTTCTTATAAATACAAATAAAATTGGCAACACTATGTATATATCTAAATTGGGTATGCTCGCCAGGCAAAGGTACCGTACAACCATGGTGGATTGTGTTTAGCTAGTCAAAACTTGGTGACCCACCATGGTAGCGTCTAATTTTGTATTACCAATATCTACACTAATTACAATTCATTGACATGGCATTATCTATCTCTTTCGCAGCTACTCTAATTTTTGAACAATGCAGGAATGATAGCAACTTCTGAAAGGATAAACTTATATGAAGTTCCGATCATATACAATATAAACATCACATGTTTTGTGGGAGCATACTTTGATCAGAATTCTTCCTATAAAGTCTTGCCTTAAATCATCTTATCTGCAAATAAAACATGACATACAGAAAATAATATATCTCTAGCTACAGCAGTGTGGACCTTGGCCACCGTTTTTGAGTAAGTAAAATGCTAACCTGCATCAATAGAAATCATGTCAAAAATAAGGGGAAAAGGTATATTTCTAAAACAAACATAACTTTGCTTGCTTACGTGTAAACTAAATCAACATTTACTTGCGAATATTTTTAACTCTTTAGTCAAAATCGTTTGCAAGAAAGATTTCCAATCTTGGAAATACAATAATCAATTGAAAGATTGCTAAAAGCCGATGCTTCCTTACATAGAAAAAAACATTTTATGTCAGATTCTTAAAATGCCAAGCTTCAGACAATGATTGGCCTGACATCCAGAACTGTACAAAGAGCACTAAGAGCTAGAACTAAAATTGACCTACACGCTGGCAACAAAGTACCGTGTAAAAAATCAACATAAAGTGCTATGATATACCATAGAGAAATATATGAACCCCACTAAATTTAGCCCCTTTTTCTGTGTGAAATTTTTATGTAAATAAGAAAACTGCAACATATGAAACAAAGAGCATTTGCTTAATATAATCCACACTCAAAAGCAAAGTAGAGGATCTGCTACCATACACATGGATTAAGCTAGATCCTCTTATATTTCTTCACGTTGCATTAGGTAAGCTAGGTGATGAATTCTCATATTCTCGTGGCCCACTCTTACTATGATGAAGAAATCACCAAGGTATGCAGCCAAAGGTAGAGTTCACGTAGATCTCAGATTTTTTGCCGTACCAAAAAATATTCCTAATCTGTTTGTATAGAGAATTAAGTGGGACAAAGAGAAACCACCAAGGTATGGAGCCAAAGGTAGAGTTCACGTAGATCTCAGTTTTTTTGGCGTAGAAAAAAATATTCCTAATTTGTTTGTACAGAGAATTAAGTGGGACTAAGAGAAAACATAGTTGATTACATCAACTTGACAGTTATTCTACAACTCTGTTTCCTTTATTTTTTTTAGTTACTTGTCATGTAGCACACAATCAACCCAAACACCCAGTGAATGACTCTGCTGTCGTTGTTGATCCTAGTCGCTCGCGTGCACTCAATCCAGCATTCTGCATGCTGCAATTCAAAGAGGAAAAACTAATCAGGGGGAGAGAGAGGAATAAGAGGAGGGATTAACAGAGGAGGGAGACATGGAAGAGAGTGGATCCAGACTATTGTGTCCACGGGGTCTAGATCGATGCCTCCATGTATTGAACAGATCAGCCTAAGAGGGAAGAGATGTGGCATGGGAGGGAAAGTCGTCAGGGGTCGTATGTGTCGCCACGCGTCGGTGAGAGCCGTTGGCGGCATCGTCACCAGGACGCCGTATTACAGGAGAAGACCCCGTCAAGGGCAGGGAAATTGTAGCGGCCTCCATTTCCCGTTTTTGTGTTTATCGTCCTGTAGAAGAAAGGGAAGTCCTTTTATTTTCCATGTAGCCACATTTAGTTTCCTTGATTATGAAAATCCATGGCGCCTTCTTACTGCTACATCTGTGAAATGTCTTTGTTATACTGATCTATCCATCCATGTATGATCTCAACTTCCAGCCTCCTATGTTCTACAAGCCAGTCTGGATCATCCTTTGTTGTAGATCTCAAGTCCAAATGATGGCCCCTGAATATCACGCAGCCATGTGTAAATAAGTTTGGAATACTTTTGACCTCCCATATTTTCTGCAACTTCATGTTTACCTTTCTCCATGACAAGAGCAATGATGATGGACGATATGTTCTTGAGGACCCTGGTAGCAGTTCAGAAAGAAGACTATTTATTATTGTTTACTATGGTAAAAATTGCTAGCTAAATGGTTGAAAGTATCAACATGAATAGATGAGATGGTGAGAAATCTTTTACTCCTACCCGCCTCCACTCCATGGGTCTCGCATCCCGTTGGAGAAGATGATGTTGCTCCCAAACCTCTTGAGAACCTTGTCAATTTTCTGTAGTGGGTTGTGCAGCGCAGTACCAGGTGAGCACATGCCACCCAAAGAAATGCTGCTACTGACGGTTCGTATGTAAACACTGAAAATCGGAAAAAAACTTACATGGCCACCATATTCAGAAGTGATCCAGTCCATTCTCGGACGAACTCCATAGCCCACGAGGCAGTTGTCGGAACTCTTCTCGTAACTGAAATTGTATTGTGGGAACATACTCTCGTTCGACACTGTCATTTGGCATGACCATCTCTGTACATGCCTGCACAAGAGTTTGTTTCAGAAAACACATATGTGATGTTCTCAGTCTTCATGTGTTATCAGTAGTTCAGTACATCACATACACATGTATGTGTTTCAGGCTTGTACCTGTCAGCTCCATCCTTCGAAGCCATGAGGGTCATCGCCACCCTCCACATGGAAGCATTTCTGGTCGCCTGTGTAATTTTAGTACACGCTCGCCGCAGCGAAAGCCCTGTCGATGACGTCCGCTCCCGCAGGAAAAGAATCAATGATCTTGCACATCTGCAGAAATGTCTAGAGAATTACATGCAAAACAAAGGAATAAAAAGAACATGACCTCTTTTTGCATGACTCAGTTTGGTAACTCTGAAACACATGTTACTCTCATTCATTTGATGTAATGCAGGCAAGAGTAATAGTTGTAAATTAGGTTACGAGTGGCTAACCTCCTTGACTTGGTAAGAAAGCAGATTCATCAAGAAATTTGCTAGGATTGGATAGTCCATCATGGCTGTGTGGATGAATGTTGTTTGTAGCCAGCTGCTCAACAAAGAAATGAACTACACGGTCCTAAGATTCAAAGGATAAAGCAACGCCATGAACCAGTGTCATTGTTGTTGATTCACTAAAAGTATGAAATCCTTCATTAGTTTACAACTCCCGTTAGCTTGGCAAGATTAGATGTACATATCCATCGATTTATCATTGAGCTTGATGTACCTTCTTTGGGGCTGTAATAACTCCGCTGCTGTTGTTGATCCTAGTCGCCCGCGTGCACTCAATCCAGCGTCCTGCATGCTGCAATTCAAAGAGGAAAAACTAATCAGGGCGAGAGAGAGGAATAAGAGGAGGAATTAACAGAGGAGGGAGACATGGAAGAGAGTGGATCCAGACTATTGTTTCCACGGGGTCTAGATCGATGCCTCCATGTATTGAACAGATCAGCCTAAGAGGGAAGAGATGCGGCATGGGAGGGAAACCCGTCAGGGGCCATACGTGTTGCCAGGCGTCGGTGAGAGACATTGGCGGCATCGTCACCAGGACGCCGTATTGCAGGAGAAGACCCCGTCAAGGGTAGGGAAATTGTACCGGCCACCATCTCCTTCTCTGTACGCCGCAAGCTCCATCGCCCTATGAATCACCGCCAGATCTCGACGCTTGGACAGGCGGTGGCGCGCACGGGCCTCGCATTGGAGCTGGAGGTGAGCGCTTGGGAGAAGAGGTAAGGTAGGGTGTGGGCAACGAGCGGCTCGCATCACGCGAGCTCGAAGCAGGAGGCAGCCACGGCCGATGGGCGGTTGTCGGTGGCGAGGTGGTCGTGCACGAGCGCGAGCGGGCAGAGAAGGTCGTCCCATCGCGGCGGGTGAGAGGGGTGGATGAGGAGGAGGTGGAGGAGGACGGCGACGGGGGCGTGGGGGGAGCCGTAGCTGGGGGAGAGGGCTTGGGCTAGGGTTTGCGGGAGGCAGAGGAGGACGGGTGGGATTTGGGAAGGGGGTGCATGGTGTGCTTGATTGAGGTCGCAAGGGGTTTTGAGAGCGGCAGTGGGAGCAGGGAGGAGGGTCGCGGCCAGGGCAAGGAGGTCGGCGGAATAGGAGGGGGCAGGCGGCGGCGGCGCGCGGGCGGCATTGTGGCGGATGTGGGGTGAGTTTCAATGGTAAAGAGCGTGGAGGTTGTGGGACGTGCGGCCGACTGTTTTTTTCTGGGTTCATATCGTGCTGCTAGGGGGATCGTGGGACGAAAAGAATCTGAGTGCGGGAGACGATGGAGTAGAGGCCGAACCGTCCGCTAAAAAGGGTTTTTTATTAAACTAATCGGCTGGTTTATCGTCTGGTTTATGGAGGGATTGAAAAAATCGGTGGAACGATGGAAAGGCTAACGGTAAGAGGGGGACCGCAGGAGGTCGAACCATCACGACAGACGGTAGATCCCCTTTAATAGTAGAGATACGCCTCCTCGCGGGGAGAACATGCTTATGCGGTTGCGCGGTCAAGGAAGAGAGTGGCTCACCGATAGGTGGGGTCCACATGGGTTTGTCCACAACCTCTCGCGTGCTTGGGCAGGGACAGAGGTGGACTCCGGCGGCGATTCCCGACAACACACCTCACCATTCGAGGTGCTCCGACCATGCAGATGCTCGATAGGAGATGCCGCCTCCGCTTGTGGTGGTTAGGGTCATGGGGGAGCTCGAGGGTGAGCACACCTTCATCCATAGCAGAGGGGAGCTCCGGTTAAGAAGGCGCTTCGGCTCACGGGCTCGCTTAGGTGCAAATGGAGATGGAAACGGGTTGTGGGGTCTAGGTGGAGCTAATGGTGGTGAGAATGTAGGAGGGATGCTCTGTTTTGATCGAAATCGACAGAGGGACGACGACGAGCGTCTCGGCTGGAGGCGAGGGAGATGGTAACCTCCGGTCAATTGGTCGCTTGAGGATGTTCTAAGAGAGAAGCGGAGCACTACGCGAGGCTGAGGGAGCTAGGGGCTATTATAGGCTAGCGATATCGGTTCCCGTGGCTCTCGGGGATGAGCACGGCGAGGCGGTGGAGGGGCGGCATGGCGAGGCGAGCATGGCCGGGGGCTAGCGGACGAGCTCGACGCTTCTCCAGGGGGCTAGCTGGCGGGTGAAGACGGCATGGGCGGTGTCGACCATGGCAGAGACGGTCGTGGGTGACGGCTTGCCGCCAAGGTGGCTATAGCGGCGGCGTTGTGCGGCATAGGGCGGTTGTCAGGCGATGCTAGCAAATGGGAGGGGGCGCTGGCGCGGGTCTGTGAGCAGGGGAGGGCTGGGGCGAATGGGAGCGCGGTAGGTGGACGCGGCGACGCGGGCATCTGCATGTGCAACCAAAATTTCCAACCAGAATGTTAGGGCTAGTTAGGAAACTTTGCCTGCAACCAAAATTTCCAGAGTGAAGTCTCTTTAGATGATATAAATGGTGATGCATTTGGTATGGGGAGAATAGCAACTAGTTAGTGCAAGTTTTGCAAAACTTCATTTTTGGGCACAAACTACCGGGGATAATTTCATGAACTTAAAATATCCCATTGGGTCTAATCCCTTGGACTTAAGGATTTGGTAGGAGGGGCTACTAGTGAGAATAATTTCAAATCCATTTGAGCAAGAGAGATTAAGGTTGTAGTTCAAACCACCAAGCTGGACCAGAAATGAAATTGGGATGGTTTGCTCAAATTTTTGAAAAGGCCAAATTGTTTTTTTTGCATAAAAGTGGTCTATATGCATCACATGATATATCCAATTTTTTGTAGAATTTTAAATGAATATATAAAATGGTTGTAGTGCAAAGGCCTTTTAAAGAATGAGAATGCCATTAAAAGAAATTAAGTTTGGCAAGTTTTATTATAAATGTTTTTCCACTGAATGTACAAAAATGAAATGAAATGTTTTAAGCAAACACTCAAGTCCCACAATATTTTTCAAAAGCTTCTACTTGGTGGGAAGAATTTCACAAATAGATAAAAGGGATGGTTCTAAAATCAACAGAGGATCCAGAAAATTAAAAATTACTATCCTTACAAAAAAATTAAATTAATAGAAACATGGTTAAAAGTTGGAGTGTTACACATGCTGCACCCATGGACGGCTTCCCGCACCGACGAATCTCCAACAAATCCACAATCGCAGCCCCACGCAGGTCGTTGTTGTGGGAGAATGGGGAGGGAGGAGGAGAGAGGAGGAGTTTGAAATGAAGACGGGCAAAGAGGGAGGGGCAGAGAGGGGTGGTGTGAGTAGTTCGAACAAGACGAGCAACGTGATGCATGCGGTTTCGCCTAATTAATGGCCTCAGGGACACCACTACACCACGCCACCTATGTTGGGACGGCCACCACATGGTCCGTCACGGCTAGGCCAGATCCGCGCGATCGGACGGCTCCCACGCGCGCTTGGGGTGGATGAATAGTGCAGCTGCACTAATGAGTATTTTGGAAAAAATAGTGGTTGCTGATAAAATGGTTTGTTATGCTTAGCTGTGCTAACCGGTAGTCATGCACATCGATTCTGCTCCACTTCTTGAGCTATGCATGCCAACTAGCTTCATTTTAAAACCAGTGCCGCGCGGTGAGGGCTGATGACATGACCAGGCAATGTCATAGCTTTCTTAAAGCATGTCTAGCGGAACCCGTACAATTGTCGAAAATGTAAAATTCCGACGATTATACGGATTTAGACCGTTTTACCTGTCAGAACAAACACCGCAAACGAAGTCCGGCCCGTAAATTTTTTGCGGTGGTCCGGAAACAAGAAACCCGACTGTTATATGTGCGGTTTCGGCTGCTGGATACGGGTCCGAACCCTATCCCTCCGCCGCCACAAAAACTCCCCACCCCTCACCGTCGGTGCCTCAGATCCGTCGTGCGCGCCTCCAATCCATCGTCCGAGATGGCCACTCCGGTCACCGTGGCAACAACGACCCCGAGAGGGCGCGTTGAGTCAGATCCGATGCAGCGCAGAAGCGCATCGCCCTGCGGTACACGCGCTGGGGCCGGTCGCCGACGCCATCGCTCCTTCGCCACGAGACACAGGAGTACGACCGCGCACGCGGCCGCCTCTTATCCGGCAGCGACAACTCCTCCGAGGCGTACAGATCGCGCTCCTTGATACGTCCATTTTGCATCATGTTTTCATGTTGATATTTATCGCTTCTTGGGTTGTTATTTCACTTCACGGTACAATACTTATGCCTTTTCTCTCTTATTTTGCAAGGTTTACATGAAGAGGGAGAATGCCGGCAGCTGAAATTCTGGCCTAGAAGTGGAGCAAGTTTGAGATACCTATTCTGCGCAACTCCAAACGCCGTAAAAAGATTTATAAAAAATACTGGGCCGAAGAAACGCCAGAGGGGCGCTAGTAGGTGGCCACAAGCCTGCTAGGCGCGGCCATCCCCTGGCCGCTCCTAGGGGGCTTGTCGGAAGCCTACTGGCCCACTGGCCCCCTCTTCTGCTATATGAAGGGTTTCGTCCGGAAAAAAAAAATCAGAGATGAGCTTTTTCGTGGATTCGCCGCCGCCACGAGGCGGAACTTGAGCAGAACCAATCTAGAGCTCCGGCAGGACGATCCTGCCGGAGAAACTTCCCTCACGGAGGGGGAAATCTTCGCCATCATCATCACCAACACTCCTATCATCGGAGGGGACTCATCACCATCAACATCTTCATCAGCACCATCTCATCTCCAAACCCTAGTTCATCACTTGTAACCAATCTCCGTCTCGCGACCCCGATTGGTACTTGTAAGGTTGCTAGTAGTGTTAATTACTCTTTGTAGTTGATGCTAGTTGTATTACTTGGTGGAAGAGTTTATGTTCAGATCCTTGATGCTACTCATTACCTCTCTGGTCATGAATATGATTATGCTTTGTGAGTAGTTACTTTTGTTCCTGAGGACATGAGATAAGTCATGCTAATAGTAGTCATGTGAATTTGGTATTCGTTTGATATTTTGATGTGTTGTATGTTGTTTTTCCTCTAGTGGTGTTATGTGAACGTCGACTACATAACACTTCACCATTATTTGGGCCTAGAGGAAGGCATTGGGAAGTAGTAAGTAGATGATGGGTTGCTAGAGTGATAGAAGCTTAAACCCTAGTGTATGCGTTGCTTCGTAAGGGGCTGATTTGGATCCACTAGTTTAATGCTATGGTTAGACTTTGTCTTAATTCTTCTTTTGTAGTTGCGGATGCTTGCGAGAGGGGTTAATCATAAGTGGGATTCTTGTCCAAGTAAGGGAAGTACCCAAGCGCCGGTCCACCCACATATCAAACTATCAAAGTAACGAACGCGAATCATATGAACATGATGAAAACTAGCATGACAGAAATTCCCGTGTGTCCTCAGGAGCGTTTTTCCTCCTATAAGACTTTGTCTAGGCTTGTCCCTTGCTACAAAAGGGATTGGGCCACTTTGCTGCACCGTTGCTACTTTTGTTACTTGTTGCTTGCTATGAATCATCTCACCACGCAATCACTTGTTACCGATAATTTCAGTGCCTGCATATTTTACCTTGCTGAAAACCACTTGTCAGATCCTTCTGCTCCTCGTTGGGTTAGACACTCTTACTTATCGAAAGGACTACGATTGATCCCCTATACTTGTGGGTCATCAAGACTCTTTTCTGGCGCCGTTGCCGGGGAGTGAAGCGCCTTTGGTAAATGGAACTTGGTAAGGAAACATTCATATAGTGTGCTGAAATTTATTGTCACTTGTCACTATGGATAGTAATCCTTTGAGGGGCTTGTTCGGGGTATCTTCACCTCGAACGGAAGCACAAAGAGTTGCTCCTCAACCTTCTGCACCTGCTGAAAATATTTTCTTTGAATTTCCTTCGGGTATGCTTGAGAAACTGCTGGCTAATCCTTTTACAGGAGATGGAACATCACATCCAGACTTGCATCTAATCTATGTAGTTGAAGTTTGTGGTTTATTTAAGCTTGCAGGTTTTCCCGAGGATGAGGTCAAGAATAAGGTCTTTCCTTTATCTTTGAAGGATAAGACGTTGACATGGTATAGGCTATGTGATGATACTGGATCATTGGACTACAATCGGTTGAAATTGGAATTTCATCAAAAAATTTATCCTATGCATTTAGTACATCGTGATGGGAATTATATTTATAATTTTTGGCCTCGTGACAGAGAAAGCATCACTCAAGCTCGGGGGAGGCTTAAATCAATGTTATATTCATGCCCCAATCATGAGCTCTTGAGAGAAATTATCGTTCAGAACTTCTATGCTCGACTTTCTCATGATGATCGCATCATACTTGACACTTCTTGTACCGGTTCTTTTATGAAGAGAGATATTGACTTCAGATGGAATTTATTGGAGACAATTCAACACAACTCTGAAGATTGGGAGCTTGAAGAAGGTAAGGAGTCAGGTAAGAATTTCAAGTTTGATTGTGTTAAATCCTTTGTTGAAACAAATACTTTTTGTGACTTTAGCGCTAAGTATGGACTTGACTCTGAGATAGTAGCTTCATTGTGTGAATCATTTGCTGCTCATATTGATCTCCCCAAAGAGAAGTGGTTTAAATATCATCCTCCTTTAGAACTCAATGTAGTTAAACCCACTCCAGTTGAAGAGAGAGTCATTGCCTACAATGATCCTATTGTTCCCAGTGCTTACATTGAGAAACCACTTTTCCCTGTTAGGATAAAGGATCATTCTAAAGCTTCAACTATGATATGTAGAGGCTACATTAGAACACCTACACCCCCTGAGAAAATTAGAGTTGAACCTAGCATTTCTATTATCAAAGATATTCTGTCCGACGATGTTGAGGGACATAATATTCACGTATGTGAAGATGCCGCTAGAATTGCTAAACCTCACGCTAAAGACAAACATAGGCCTGTTGTTGGCATGCCTGTTGTTTTTGTTAAGATAGGAGATCATTGCTACCATGGCTTATGTGACGTGGGTGCTAGTGTTAGTGCAATACCTCAATCCTTATATGATGAAATCAAAGATGAGATTGCACCTGTTGAGATAGAGTCTATTGATGTCACTATTCAGCTTGCCAATAGAGATACTATCTGCCCTATGGGAATTGTTTGGGATGTTGAAGTCTTGTGTGGTAAAATGAAGTATCTTGCTGATTTCCTCGTTCTTGCTACCGCACAAGATAGCTTTTGTCCCATCATATTTGGTAGACCTTTTCTCAATACTGTCAATGCTCATATTGATTGTGAGAAGCAAACTGTCACTGTCGGCTTTGAAGGTGTGTCACACGAGTTCAATTTCTCTAAGTTTGGTAGACAACCTCATGAAAAGGAGTTGCCTAATAGGGATGAAACTATTGCCTTAGCTTCTATTTCCATACCTCCTGCTGATCCCTTAGAGCAATACTTGCTTGAGCATGAAAATGATATGCATATGGATGAAAGGGATGAGATAGATAGAGTTGTCTTAGAACAATATCCTATCCTTAAGAATAACTTGCATGTTGAACTGCTTGGGGATCCACCCCCATCAAAGGGTGATCCTGTTTTCGAGCTTAAACAATTGCCTGATACTCTTAAGTATGCTTATGTAATGCCCTAAGTGTGTAACCTTCCCTTTTTGGAACCTTCTTCATGTGGGTCCAACTTGTCATGGTCATGAGAGTTATCTATGCAATGATTTCATGTGTTGTCACTTGTTATTCTTCATTGCATGCATGCATGCCATATCATATCATTCCATGTGTCATGTGTTGTTGCTTTGTGGTCATAGGATTTCATGTGATGCTTGTGATCTATCTGGTGATGTGAGATGTGAAGCTTGTGTGGAGAATGCTTTGTGAAATAGTAATTTGAATAGGTTTCAAACCATCCTCCTTCCCTTTCTATTTCATCTCAACATCAAGTTTCAGTTGATCCTTTTCTGTTTTAAAAATGTCCCTGTTTTAGCTCTTGTTTGTGGAGAATTTGTGAAGTGCAATTGCTGTTTTAAATAGGTGTGCAAGTGGTGCAAATATTCACAAAACAATGCAACAATTCCTATTTTGTAAATATTTATTTGCCCCAAACATTTCTTTCCCATTTTATTCAAATAAGTCATATTTTTCATTGACCAGGGGGTATTTTTGTTTGATTTTATCCCAGTAGATTTTTTTCTGGTTTTACTTCTTCTCTGGCTTTTCCTATAATAGAAAAGGCTCCAGGGAATTTGTTTCCTCTTATGTGGCGCCTCTGTTGGGCTTACTCCCGCACAGCATGGCCCAACTCCTTCCTTCCCCCCGCGCTAAGCTCAGCACCACGACCTCCCTCCACCTTCAGACGCCGTCTACCCCCCTCGGCCTCCTTTCCATCAGGACCAGCAGAGAGAGCGCGCTGCCGTCGTGAGGCACAAACGTCGAGGACCCTCTTTATAAGCGTGGGCGTCCATGCCCTCGTCCTAGGGTTCCCCTCTCCCCCATTCTCTGCCGCCACTCCATTCCCCAACTCCCTCCTCTCTCTTTCTCCCCCAGAGGTAAGTCTCTATAGCCAGGTGCAGAGAGGGAGAGAAGCCCCGCCGGCGTCTACCCCCGCATTATCTGTCGTGCGGCACAACCACCATGTCCAGGAGCTCGGGCAGGCTCCCCGCGCCCCATTCCCGACCTCGCTGAGGCCGGGGAAGGCCCACGTCGACGGCCAGGAGCTCCCGATCGCCTCGCCACCGGAGTTCTTCTACGTCTTCCTCGGTTCTATCTCGGTTCTGCAGCAGGGGCTCCTTCGGCGCGCCTTCTTCCTCTCCAGTTAGTCTCCTCCACCGTACGGCTACCCCTCTTCCTTCCCTAGGTGAGGAACATCTCCTCCTTCCTTCCTCCTCGGGTAGCTTGCATATATCGACTCCGACGCGTCTCTATACCAGGTGTAGATCGTCAAGATGCAGGTGTTGATGTTGCTGTGGTTGCTCGGTAGAGCTAGATATAGAGCAGGGCCTTTCTTCCCCTTGTAGTGTGTGCAAAGCGTAGATGGCATGCCCCTCGTAGCACAGTAGCAGTAGCTTTGCAGCTCCGGTGATCTCTCTGTCGCCGCCGCGCACGTGTAGAGCAGAGACAGGAGTAGTGGTAGTATTCCTTGTATTACACCTTCGTTCTGTCAGACTTCCGTAGCATAGCACAGTGGCAAGTATATGTGTTGTTCTCGCGAGGTTGTGGGTTCGAGTCCCAGGGGATGTGTCGTGGTTTTGTCACGGCAGATGTCCTCGTGAAAGGACTTAGTATTGGAGCCATCGCACTTTGGTGGCGACTCAAAGGGGTTGAACGGGAGTGAGACGGCGATTTACCCAGGTTCGGCCCCTCGTGAGGAGGTAAAGGCCTCCGTCCTGCTTTGAGTTGTATTAATGGAGTTTCGATTACAAGGAGGGCGTAACTCGCTAGACCTAGCACTCGATGATTTCTAACCTGCCCTCCTCTTCCCTGGGACTCGGCTTTATATACAGGTCGAGTCCCTAGGGTTCACAAGGGTACTTTCCTTTCTACAAACCGTGACTCTTACGATCTCTAAGTCGCCATGTTTCCAAAGCCTGGAAACCTTCCAGAAGTTGTAAACCGCTATACAGCCTTCGGTCTTGCCAGGCCAAGGCCCGAACCATGCTTAGATGAATCGCCTGATTTGGTGACCCGACCCAACTAGGGCGGGTTATCAATAGATAATATCCCCAACATTAGGCCCCAGATTGACTTGAATTTTCTTCAGGCCAATATTCTTGCTCAATTAAGGGCGATTCATTTTTCATCCTCTTCCATACGCCATGAACTAAACCCGCCATCTGTTGCGGAAAGACTTAAATCGCCAAACCATTTCTCGTTGGTATCTTCTTATCCCTCGAATTCCGGAAAAGATAACGACGTAATCCCAACGGATCCTTTGGTATCGTTATCCCAAAATTTTCGGAGCACCATCATGGCGAATCTTTATCCTTTGGCGGTTCCCGCTCGTGGCGCCTCGATTCCAGCGCCTGCCCTATTAAATAGGTGGGGGGACAGGACTGGGCGCATTCCACCCACCAGTCTTGTCGCCTTTTCTCCCCATTACCGCAGCGAAAACCCTCATCATCTTCCGAGAGCTCCACCACCAACCGTGGTTCTCGCCGTCGTCCGAAAACCTTTGGTGCCGCCCGAGGACCTTGTTGCCGCCAAGCACTTCACCACGGTGGAGCAGTTCGCCGTCATCGACCGTCTCGTCATCGTCGACCACCTCGTCACCGCCGAACACTTCGTTGCCGCCGAATACTTTGTCGCCGCCCGAGGTTTTCGCGCCCATCCGGAAGCCTTCATCGCCGTTGACCTTCTACAGCCGAATCCACTAGGTTAGGTTTCCGTTTATTCAAGAGCAGATCCCCATTCTCTTTCGAAGTTCATCACTGCCATGTTCTTGGCGCTTTCCCGAATAGTTGTTACTTGTTCCTGATTAGTTGATGGCGATGACGACGAGAAAACCAATGTCTCTAATACCTTTATTTGTGCGCTCTCGATTTGCACACTTAGAGTAGTACTTCACCAAATCAACATCATTATCCCATCTTAGTCGTAGGTTGCCGTATCCGGTCATTTTCCGCATTTATTTTCATCTGCCCAGTAGATCCATAATCTACCGCTTGTTATGTAAAAACTGTTTGTAGTCTTCATACTTTGCCATTTTTGGATAAATGCCTCTGACGCCTTGAAACATCGCTCCTTTAAGTAGTCAAAGCTTCGTAAGTCGCCATAGCAACCTGACTCGGGCCTTCATTGGCGGATCAAAAAATTTCCTCAGCCCGCGGACAAATTACTTGGCGAGTTAAACGAAATCGTTTCACCTCTTTACAGTAGATGTTTTGGCGTGTCAATTCACCCGTACTTTATCCCTTTGTAGCATGGGCGTCGTCTTCAAAAGTGACTGGCTCCCTACCAAGGTCAATGATGCCATACTAGAGGATTATGTGAAAACGGGAAATTTGGATCCTCAGGATGTTATCGGTTGGCGTACCGGGTTCGGAGAGGAAATCCCCAATCCCAAAGAAGGGGAAATAGTTGTTTTCGTTGAACACCTGGAGCGGGGTTTTAAGCCGCCTGGATCGAAGTTCCTCAGAGACGCCATGGCTTTCATGAATGTCTGCCTCCAGGATCTAGGGCCCAATTTGATAAGCAACCTATGCCAGTTCCAGGTGTTTTGTGAGGCTTACTTGCGGATGGAACCCTCAGTTCCCTTATTCTGGTATTTCTTCCACTTAAATCGCCAAACAGAATTTCACAATGGCCCCAGCCTGGAGCTCGGCGGTGTAAATGTTCAGCGCCACAGGGATAGCCCATTTCCGTCACTCGCCATGCCAAGCCACCCCAAAGGCTGGGGCGAGTCTTGGTTCTATTGTCAAGAGACCTCGCCTGTAGGTGAAAACAAGCTTCTGGGTTATAAGGAAGATCGCCTTCCAGCGAATTTCAATCTCCCGGACAAGCTCACCGAAGAGGAGGAATCAGATTTTATCCCAGTATTGTCCGAGTTAAGATCTTTGACAAACAACGGCCTTACTGGGGTTGACTTGATCCGCTGTTGGGTCGAATGGTGCATCCTCCCTTTAAGTCGCCGGGACGGGTTAATGTGTGAATTTGACGGCACTCTAGATAATCCTCAATGCTACTTCCACACGGCTCTAACGGAAAGTGATATTGTCACCATAATCAAGAAACTGACCGGCGAGCCTGCGGGAAAATGCGGCCAAATAGGTCTCAAACCCTTCTGCAAGGTTAATCCGGCACCCAAGGTAAGCAACTTTTAACCCGCCTTTTGTCTTTTACTTCTTATGTCTCATTCAAACTATGGCCCCTTATAAAACATGCCATTTCAGAAAGGTGATAAATTTTGGTCCAAGAGGCCCAAAAAGTCAGCCATGAAGCAAGCTAGGCCGCCTCCAAAGAAGAAAACCAAGGGCAAAGCTGCTGTGACCAAACCATCCGAGGCCGATGAATCCCAAGTCGACGATGCACCTTCAGAGGTAAAAACCTATCTTCTCTTAAGTCGCCATCCATTACTGATAACTTTGTATTTATACTTCTGCATCTCTTGAATAGAATGAAGACAATGAAAGCCAGGAGGATTCCGTAGAGGTAATTTCTGTTTCCTCTGATTCATCTCCTTCTCCACCTAAGCCGGCCAGGCGAATTTGTGGGAAAGTTCCCTTCTCACACCCAAATGCTTGTTTGGACCCAAATTTTCTTCTGAAGAAAGCACAACACACTTCAAATCGGAAGACCCGAAGTCATTCCGGCGATCTGGTGTCCGGTCTACCAACAAGGAGCAAGAAAAGGCCAAATGAGGTATCCTTTAACAACACTTCTTCATGTCTTTTTGGATCGCATTTGTAACCCGCTTATATCTTCGATGTACAATTCTTGCAGTGTTCTCCTCCTACATCTGGCGATTTAGTAATGTTGGCACTTCCGCCGATGATCCGTGTACCTGGGTAAGTCTTTGATAATATTTACTTTTAACCTGATGGTGATAAATTTTCAGTCCTTTAAATGCACCCCCTTCTCCTTTCTGGGCACAGGCAAAGAAAAGAAAACTTGGCGGGTCAACTCCCATCATAATCTCGGAGCCTACCGAAAAGTCGGCACCAATCCAAGATAACCCGGACCAAGACAAACCTGAAGATCAAGTGGATCTCCCTAGCTCTCCCAAAGAAACAATGGATGCCCCCAAGCCGCCAAGTCCATTGACAACAGCAGAAGACCCGAACGCTGTAATTATCACTGGTACCAGCTTCTCTAAACCGGCCACAGCGGTTTTATCGAAGCATGCATCATCATCAGCTCAAACTGTTCCTGAGTATGAACTCTCCAAAGCTAAGCTCTCTCAATATGAACATCTGGAGTTCAAGGAACTTTGCTCTGGTTTTGCAAGTCGCCTGGAGGCGAGTTATGAGATGGAGAAAAGCCTGCTTCGGATGCTAAAAAATAAACATGAGGTAAGCTTTGTTGTATACTATATTATCCCCATTAACCCCCAAGGGTCGGGTCATCAGTAAAGAGATGAGCCGGGTCTTGATGACTTAATTTTTTTTTCGATCAGTAACCCCCAAGGGCCGGGTCATCAGTAAAAAGATGAGCCGGGTCTTGATGACTTGAAAAACTTTCGACCAGTAACCCCCAAGGGCCGGGTCATCAGTAAAAAGATGAGCCGGGTCTTGATGACTTAATTTTTTTTCGACCAGTAACCCCAAGGGCCGGGTCATTAGTAAAAAGATGAGCCGACTCTTGATGACTTAATTTTTTTCGACCAGTAACCCCCAAGGGCCGGGCCATCAGTAAAAAGATGAGCCGGGTCTTGATGACTTGAAAAACTTTTGACCAGTAACCCCCAAGGGTCGGGTCATCAGTAAAAAGATGAGCCGGGTCTTGATGACTTAAATTTTTTTTGACCAGTAACCCCCAAGGGCCGGGTCATCAGTAAAAAGATGAGCCGGGTCTTGATGACTTGAAAAACTTTGGACCAGTAACCCCCAAGGGCCGGGTCATCAGTAAAAAGATGAGCCCGGTCTTGATGACTTGAAAAACTTTCGACCAGTAACCCCCAAGGGCCGGGCCATCAGTAAAAAGATGAGCCCGGTCTTGATGACTTAAATTTTTTTCGACCAGTAACCACCAAGGGCCGGGTCATCAGTAAAAAGATGAGTCGGGTCTTGATGACTTGAAAAACTTTCGACCAGTAACCCCCAAGGGCCGGGTCATCAGTAAAAAGATGAGCCGGGTCTTGATGACTTGAAAAACTTTCGACCAGTAACCCCCAAGGGCCGGGTCATCAGTAAAAAGATGAGCCGGGTCTTGACATTGTATAATTTTGTCTGAAAAAATTATACATTAGCCCCCAAGTGTCAGGGATGTTGCTTGCAATAGTTCTGAGACTTGCCCCTTAACCATATGTTTCAACATGAATCTCTAATTCAGACTGAATCTGCACTTGGCGACTTGAAGAAAAGCTTATCTGATCAGCAAGATGCCCGGGCCAAATCAGAGGAGAAGTATCAACTGGTCTTAGCTGAGATGGAAAAGCTAAAAGCCGATTTAAAAAGGGCTCAAGCTGACCAAGACGTGTTAACAAAGCGAGCAGAAAAAGTTGAAGCCAAGTTGGATGTTGTACAACAAGAGCTGTCCGGCTTAAAACGTCATATTTCAAATATGGCGCAAGCCGTCTTTGGTAAAAAGCTAATTCTTGACCTTTGTAAACAAATAATTCTTATCTGAGTCGCTGATTATCATTACCTTTTATACTGGTCCGAGAGCCGCCAACCTTCAGGATGATTGCGTCCTGACGCTGAAGGCGATTTACACGCTGACAGAGCAGCTATATACCGGCAGTGTACTGACTGTGGAAGCAGTGTTGTGTGCCAAGGATCCTATAACATCAATAAAAAAGATGCTTGGCTGCCTATCCACGCTTCCTGCGCAGATTGGCGAGTTAACTCGGTCAGCCGCCCGGAAAGGAGTGCTGACTACCTTGAGTCGATGCTTAGCATATGCTCCAGAGATCAACCCAGAAGAAGTAGCGGCGGGCTTTCCTCAACTCAAGGATGATGGGTTACAATTCGCCGAAGAGGACTACCAGCGTGTTGTCAAGGACTCCCATCTGGCGGCGACTCAGCTTGCTGCAAGCCTGGACTTATCAAAATACCAGGCCGCCTATGACAATAAGAACAAGAAGGTCAACCCGCCAACCTTTGTGACGACCAGCTTAACTCCTCGTCGACCCAAGAATCCTTTTGACTTGGACGCGGATCTGTCATCAATCCTGACTGATGAAGATGAATTTGCCGCTCTGTCCAAGTATAACTGGGTACTGGGCGACTTGCAGATTGAGGTTGGCCAAAGCTCGCAGCAGGCTGATCCGAGGGCGTCAGCAGAATAAAATTTCATTGAATTGGCCATGAGAGCCATGCAATAGGTCTCCTTTAGGAATTGACACTACTTTTGTGATAACTTAAAAAATCCTTATGTCGCCCTTAAGGCGTTTTGAAATGCTTGAACCGGCAGTTGAGGCTTTTTTTATCATAATACTTGACCCGCCATTTAGGCCTTTTTATGATGCTTACTCCGTCATAGATAGAGTGATTTTAATCATCAACGTTTTCGAAGTTTGAAAAACATATATGAAACCATCTCAATGAATAATAAGTGATAACAAATAGCAGTCGCCCCAAAATATTTTTGAGACGAGTCAGAAAAAAGTCTGAAAAACCTTGCGGCAGTGCCATGAAGGTAAAAAATAGCAATTTTTGTCAGCTCATAAGGTCGCGACATGATAGGGCGGGTCAAAGAGGCTCAAGCGCTACCCAAAATAGCAGTTTTGTCGGCTCATAAGGTCGCGACAGGATAGGGCGAGTCAAAAAGCTCAAGCGCCACCCAAAATAGCAGTTTCGTCGGCTCATAAGGTCGCTACAGGATATGGCGAGTCAAAAAGCTCAAGCGCCACCCAAGATAGCAGTTTCGTCGGCTCATAAGGTCGCGACAGGATAGGGCGAGTCAAACAAGCTCAAGCGCCACCCAATGTAATAATTTCGTCGGCTCATAAGGTCTTGACAGGATAGGGCGAGTCAAAAAGCTCAAGCGCCACCCAAGATAATGATTTCGTCGGCTCATAAGGTCGCGACAGGATAGGGCGAGTCAAAAAGCTCAAGCGCCACCCAAGATAATGATTTCGTCGGCTCATAAGGTCGCGACAGGATAGGGCGAGTCAAAAAGCTCAAGCGCCACCCCAAATAATAATTTCATAGGCCAACATGGATAATAAAATTGATCTCAATGAGAGGAAGCCCCCAAGTCGGGAGGCGTTTTAATTTTATTGCTTTATAATAAGAACTGAAAAACTTACAAAATGCAGAGCTTAAAAGCTCAAGTGTAGTAAGGCCGCAAGTGGGCAATATTCCAGGGGCGAGTTGACTCAGCCTCCGTGGTTGGCCGGTTAGGCCGGAGATCCACCAGATAGTAAGAGCCGTTGTGAAGATTTTTGCTGACGACGAATGGTCCTTCCCATGGTGGTGATAACTTATGCATGCCAGCACGATCCTGTATCAGCCGAAGTACTAAGTCGCCTTCCTGAAAGGTTCGGCTCTTGACCCGGCGGTTGTGATAACGCCGTAAATCCTGCTGATAAATGGCCGAACGAGCCACAGCCAAGTCACGCGCCTCCTCTAAGGCATCCAAAGAGTCTTGACGCGCCAGTTCGTTGTCCTATTCCACATAAGCGGCGACTCTAGGCGAGTCATGCCTTATGTCAGTGGTAAGAACAGCTTCTGCTCCATAGACCAGAAAGAAAGGGGTAAAACCCGTGGACCTGTTCGGGGTGGTCCGGATGCTCCATAGCACTGAAGGCAACTCTTCAACCCAACACCCCGGGGTTTTTTCCAAGGGAACCATGAGTCGGGGCTTGATTCCTCGTAAAACTTCCTGATTCGCCCGTTCCGCCTGCCCATTAGATTGCGGGTGAGCGACCGTAGAAACATCAAGCCGGATATGCTCTCAACGGCAAAACTCCTGCATCGCCCCTTGAGACAGATTAGTGCCATTATCAGTAATGATACTGTGTGGATATCCAAACCGGAAGATCAACTTTTTCAAGAATTTGACCGCCGTCTCCGCATCGCAAGTTCCAATAGATTCTGCCTCAACCCACTTGGTGAACTTATCAACCGCCACCAGCAAATGGGTTTTCTTGTTGGATGACATTTTAAAGGGGCCAACCATGTCTAACCCCGAGACCACGAAAGGCCAAGTGATGGGAATCATTCTTAGTTCTTGAGCCGGCACATGAGCCTGTCGTCCATAACGCTGGCATCCCTCGCATCGACGAACTATCTCTTCTGCATCCGCATGAGCCGTCAACCAAAAGAAACCATGACGGAATGCCTCTGAAACCAAAGAGCGTGACCCGGCGTGATGCCCACAATCTCCGGAATGAATGTCATTTAGGATTATGCATCCTTCTTCGGAGGAAACACATCGTTGAAAAACCCCACAGGAACTCCGCTTATATAACTCGCCATTGATGATCACCATGGATTTGCTCCGTTGAACAATTTGGCGGGACGAAACTTCGTCTGTTGGTAACTCGCCCCGGGCGAGATAGGCCAGATAGGGAAGAACCCAATCCGGCGTGATGTGTAGAGCCACCACGAATTGGGACTCAGGATCTGGTATCGCCAACTCCTCCTCCGACGGCAAACTCATGGAGGGATTATGAAAAATATCCAGAAAAACATTGGGGGGAACCGGCTTTCGCTGGGAACCAAGACGTGAAAGGGCATCAGCTGCCTCGTTAAGGCGCCGGTTAATGTGATCAACCTCATAGCCATGGAAATGACCCACCACATCGGACACAGCTCTTCTGTAAGCCTCCATCACGGGGTCTCGAGAATCCGAAGTGCCTGAAACTTGCTGCGCCACCAGGTCGGAGTCGCCAAAACATCTGACCCGCGTAAGGTTCATCTCCTTGGCGAGTCGCAAGCCGTGAAGCAAAGCTTCATATTGCGCAGCGTTGTTAGTGCACGGAAACATGAGTCGGAGGACATAACAGAATTTATCTCCTTGAGGGGACACCAGTACCACACCAGCCCCCGAGCCTTCCAGCTGTCTGGATCCATCAAAATAAATAGTCCAGTATGTAAGATCAGGCGTGTCTTCTGGGGCTTGCAACTCCGTCCAATCATTGAAGAAATCAACTAAGGCTTGAGATTTGATGGCTGTGCGAGGGGTGTATTGTACGTGATGCGGCCCAAGTTCAATCGCCCACTTGGCAATCCGGCCTGTTGCCTCCCGATTCTGGATGATGTCCCCGAGGGGGGCGGAACTAACCACCGTGATGGGATGTTCTTGAAAATAATGCTTAAGCTTCCGACTCGCCATAAACACCCCATACACTAACTTCTGCCAATGTGGGTACCGTTGCTTGGAAAGAGTTAGCACTTCGCTGACAAAATACACCGGGCGTTGCACTGGGTATTCCTTTCCTTCCTCCTTCCTTTCAACGACTACCGCCACACCTACTGCTTTAGAGTTTGCAGCAATATACAAAAGCATGGGTTCTTTCTCAGTCGGGGCGGCCAAGACTGGCGGGTTGACCAGTCGCCGTTTCAAGGCTTCGAAGGCTTCATGTGCTTCATCTGTCCAAACAAAATGGTCAGATTTCTTTAGTAATTGATAAAGGGGAATCGCCTTTTCTCCCAGGCAACTTATGAAGCGACTTAAAGCCGCAATGCGACCCGCCATTCGCTGGACTTGGTTGACATTTGCCGGCTTTCCGAGGGACGTAATTGCTTCGATTTTGTCTGGGTTAGCTTAAATGCCACGCTCAGACACCAGCGAACCCAACAACTTCCCTGTAGGAACACCAAAAACACACTTGGTGGGATTCAACTTCATCTGATACACCCGCAGATTATCGAAAGTTTCCTTGAGATCCTCCAGTACCGTCTCTCCCTGGCGGGTTTTAATCACAATGTCATCGACATAGGCGTGGACGTTGCGTCCGATTTGGCTGTGGAGGCAATTTTGGATGCAACGCTGATAAGTCGCCCCTGCACTCTTGAGTCCAAACGGCATGGTCACATAACAAAAAGCCCCAAAAGGGGTTATAAAAGCTGTTTTCTCTTGATCCTCCACGGCCATCTTGATTTGGTGATATCCAGAGTAGGCGTCCAAAAAGCACAAACGTTCGCATCCCGCCACCGAGTCAATAATCTGATCGATGCGGGGAAGAGCGAAAGGATCTTTTGGACAAGCTCTGTTGAGGTCCGTGTAATCAATGCACATCCGGAAAGTACCATTCTTTTTGAGTACCAAGACCGGGTTAGCCAACCATTTGGGGTGGAAAACTTCTATGATGAATCCGGCGGCTAAGAGACGAGCAACCTCTTCCCCAATTGCCTTGCGCCGTTCCTCGTTAAATTTGCGAAGATACTGCTGTATAGGTTTTACCTTTGGGTCAACATTAAGATGGTGCTCAGCGAATTCCCTCGGCACACCAGGCATGTCAGACGGTTTCCATGCGAAGATGTCCCGATTCTCATGGATGAATTCGATGAGCGCGCTTTCCTATTTGGGATCCAGACCCGTCCCAATGGTGAACTGCTTGGATGAGTCGCCAGGAACGAAATCAACCGTTTTAGTGTCGTCCGTTGGTTTGAACTTGAGGGGCGGCTCAGCATGTGTTGTTGGCTTCTTTAAGGGCGACATGTCAGCCGGATCAACATTGGCCCGATGATGTTTGAGGTCCTCTGCAGCGCAGGCGACTTCTGCATAAGCCGCATCCCCTTCTTCACATTCTCTCGCAATCCTTCTATCACCATCAACTGTGATGGGTCCCTTAGGACCAGGCATCTTGAGTTTAAGGTAAACATAGCATGGGCGAGCCATGAACCGGGCGTAAGCCGGCCGCCCAAATAGCGCATGGTAGGGGCTTTTCAATTTGACCACCTCAAACATCAGCGACTCACTCATGTAGTTATATGCTGTTCCAAATGGAACCGTGTGTCTGACTCAGCCTATGGGGTACGCCGACTTGCCCGGGACGATTCTGTGGAATACCTGGTTGAAGGCATCAACTCCTTTTCCAATAGGTTCATCCTTTGGAAAGTGTCAAAATACAAGATATTAATGCTGCTGATAGTACCTTCCACAGGGTGTACCCCCCAACTTGGGGAGCTACGACCAATGCTAAGTCGCCAGGATTGTCAACTCTTGGCGGATGATCCTCCCTACTCCATGATATGGTCTGCTCGGATCACTGGAGGTACCTGGGAAGTGCCGGCTCAGACACACTATACGCCCGGTGACTCACCTTTTTATCATGCATGCAGGCATTGGTGGTGAAAACGTGGTACTGCCCATTGCTTAACTGTTTGGGGTTGTTGCTAAAGCCGCCATTGTCATCCTGGCCCTACGAAGCCCCCTGTGGGGGTGGTTGCTGAATAACTCCGGGCGGGTTATACCGCCGCTGGTGGTGCACCGGATACTGGCCGCTGCTCGGCTGCGAGCCCCCCTGAGCTCCTGGCTCGGGAAAACCGCCAAAGGGGTTCTGACGTTGGTTGGGTGCAGCAAACTGCTCCTGCCGTTGGTTCGGGTCAGGGTTTTGTCCTTTTTTGATCGCTTCTGCCCGAAACTCCCGCATCACATAACAGTTCTCCCAGGAGTGAGTCGCCAGTCCGTCTGCCATGGCATGATGCGGGCAAGGGCCCTTGAGTAACTCTTCATAGCTACGCGGCTTTTTACCACTTACCCCCTGTTTTTCTTCTGGCGTTGGTTGCCATTGTTGGTGTTGGTATTGGCGACTAAATTCGAGGATTCCTCCTGCTGCCTTCTCTTGCCGTTGGCTCCCTGATTGTGGCGGTTACGTCCCTGGAAACGGGTATGATTTTTGGATGACTCGCCCTTCCTGGGCGAGTTAGCTTTACCGTCCTCACCGGGATCTTTGGTGTCGTTCGCTTCAGCGTATCTAGTGAGGGTATCCATTAGCTCCCCCATGTCTTGGACCTTTCGCTTGAGTCGCCCCAACTTCTGCACCAGAGGTTTGTAGTGGCAATTCTGCTCGAGGATCAACACCGCCTGAGCCGCCGTAATACCATCTGATGAATGAATAATTTCCGCGACCCGCCGTGACCAATGGTGGGCCGACTCATCGGGGCGCTGAACGCAGTGCTGCAGATCGACAATCGTCATTGGACGTTTGCAGGTTCCTCGGAAGTTTTTGATGAAGCGCTCTTTCAATTCAGCCCAGGTCTGGATGGAGTTGGGGGATAAGTTTTTTAACCAAGTACGTGCTGACCCCTCGAGCATCATCGTGAAGTATCTGGCGCAAACTGCTTCATTTACGTCGAGCATGTCCATGGCGATTTCATAACTCTCGACCCACGCCGCCGGCTCAAGGTCCGGGGTGTAGTTAGGCACCTTTCTTGGTCTATCAAAATCCTTGGGCATTCGTTCGTTGCGAAGGGCGGGGGCCAAGCATGGCACCCTCACTCGTCCACCGCTCCCGACGAGAGGGGCTGGGGCGACTTGGATGTTCGGGAGATCCCGGCCCGGCGGGATTTGATGATCAGGCGGGTTGTCCTGGGGGATGAGTCGTGGTCCGCTGTTTACAGCGGGCTGGTCCTCTGGCCGACTCCTGGTGTGAGTCGCCTGGGGAGTGGAATGCAGCCTATCTAGGCTATGTGAGAATTGGGCGTTTTGGACCACCGTCGTTTTCAACATCTCAATGGCGTTCCTTGCTTCTATCTCGGCAGGAGTATTGCCGTGAATCGGAGGAGATTCCAAATGGCGAGTTGCAGCAAGGATGTTGTCTACTGGATTGGAAAAGTGACCTTGAGGTGTCCGGAATCGGGGAATGCGATCCTCAATTGGCTGAACCGGCGGGTTAGGTGGTTGGCCCGGTTCTCCCCCTGGGGCGGCTCCCGCCCCGGGAGTTCGCGGGGTATCGAACAGGCGAGTCGGGTTGAGATCAGGGGGCAGGCGACACTGGTGCCTCCGCTGATGGACGGCGTCAGATGCGCGCTGGTGTCTTTCGAGCCGCCAGTTGTTAGTATTTAAGCAAGTTCTCTCGGCGGTAATTTGAGCTTGCCGGGTCTCAATCCTGGCGGACTCCACCTCGGCATCCCGATGAGCTTTTGCCACTGCTTCTCTTAGTTTCGCCAATTCCGTGTTTACAGCCTCCTAGTTTTCCGGTGTGATGGGAGTCGCAATAGCCTTGTAATTCCACCAAGACAGCGGCCGGGCTTCTGGATGTCTCGCCAGTTCCATCCCCGCATGGCGGGTTTTACGAGGGTTGAGTCGCCCCAGCCATATAAATGGCAATCTGGCGGCGGGTTCGGTCAAGAACTTCGGGGTCCATGGCCAGCGACAAGCCCCAAGTCAATCCCCATGTAGAGACCGGATTGAATCTGAATCGCCCATGGACGATTCGTCATCGATGTTGATTGGTGTGGTCTCCTGGGTCGCTGAGTGTTCTGGTTCCTCCGATCCCTGCGTGAACCCAACAAAGACCGGGCGAGTTAGATTCGGCGTCATTACTGGGCGGACGTACCTGGCCGGCTCGACGATGTCGGTGGAGATGTCCGGCTCAGGCACAGATGATCCGATCATGCCGATGAAGACATTGATCTTGCCGAAGGGGACCATGTAACCAGATTCGATCGAATCCGCCTCGGGCCCCCATAGCAGGTTGTTGATGTAGTACTTCCCACGGCGGCTCCGGTTCATGAGCCCCGTCGCGTAGCTCCCAAACCCTGGTAGGGCTCCCTTTGAGAACTCAACTCCACCGTGCGCAGGCCCCATGGTGGGCGCCAACTGTCGTGGTTTTGTCACGGCAGAAGTCCTCGTGAAAGGACTTAGTATTGGAGCCATCGCACTTTGGTGGCGACTCAAAGGGGTTGAACGGGAGTGAGACGACGATTTACCCAGGTTCGGCCCCTCGTGAGGAGGTAAAGGCCTACGTCCTGCTTTGAGTTGTATTAATGGAGTTTCGATTACAAGGAGGGCGTAACTCGCCAGACCTAGCACTCGATGATTTCTAACCTGCCCTCCTCTTCCCTGGGACTCGGCTTTATATACAGGTCGAGTCCCTAGGGTTCACAAGGGTACTTTCCTTTCTACAAACCGTGACTCTTACGATCTCTAAGTCGCCATGTTTCCAAAGCCTCGAAACCTTCCGGAAGTTGTAAACCGTCATACAACCTTCGGTCTTGCCAGGCCAAGGCCCGAACCATGCTTACATGAATCGTCTGATTTGGTGACCCAGCCCAACTAGGGTGGGTTATCAATAGATAATATACCCAACAGGATGTCTCCCCCCTTTTTGATTTTATTTTGGTACAGTGGTTTGCCGTAGCAGGGCAGCTTACCTTGCTGTGTTACCCTGTTCTGTCGAGCACTAGTTCCTTCGCAGAGTGGTAGAGTGCACTGTGGTGTACCAGGGGGTACATGGTTCGAATTCTCTTCCCCCCATTTTATTTTTTTGTGTATTTTCTTCCTTTTTCTGTTTCCTGGGCTGTGTAAATGTTGTGTGCACTAGGTATAATTGAGATATTTATTTTTTGTATCTATCAACAGCATGTGGTTTCTATTCCTTTTGCTCCAAGTCATACCTTCGTGTTGCCTAGTCCTTGTAGCTAGTGGTGCAAATAGGTGATGGTGCAGGTTGTGTGTTGTGGTGTGGGAGTGTGATGGTGATGGTAGATATGTGTGTGGTAGCACACATTGTAAGAGTGCATGATATAGGTGTAATGTGGTGGTGGCCTTGTGCAAGTATGTTTATGTGAGTGGAAGGGTTCCCCCCTCACCACATATCATGTGTGTGAGTGTGTCCTAACTAGTGTGTATATTTGTATGTGTGTGTGTGTCTCACCCATGTCATGGCAAGATATGACTTGGGGAGTACATGTGCAAGATATCATGTGTAGTGTAGAAGTATTTATGCGAGATAAGCTAGCAGTGACATCTATGTGTTATGTAGGTGTTTTATATGTTGTGCTTGTTGCTTGAGGTGGTGTGGTGGTGTGCCAAGGCACATAGGCATGAGGTCTACCCCTTATGTACCCGATTGTTCTTGTGGACATGAGCATATGCTTATGTAGGTTTTGTTCTAGTGAATAGCACATGTGATGATGCACTATTCACTAGATATGATGTTATGTAGTTTTTCTTCTCTAGTTTGTGCTCACTTGTTCCAAGCAAGTGCATAGGTATTTTATATGATTTTGGGGTATAAAGATCCCAGGAATCCATTGGTGAAGTCATTTTTGCCTTTGGAACATTTTCTGGCTATGACTTATTTCAGATTTGTTCTATGTTTGGAGCTTGGTCTCATGATGTTGTGGTGTGCACAATAGGTTGGTTCCTTGTTGTGGCACTAGAGGGTGACCCCCTCTACCAATTGTTGCTTTTGTTTCATGCTTAGGAAGTCATGTGTGCAAGTTGTGCCCATTCAAAATAAGCATGTGACTGAAATTCCAGATTAGTGAAAATCTGAGATTTTCTCCAAGTCTGAGAATCTGTTTATATTTTCTTCTCCGGTTGATGAGCTTGTGCAGGTCAATGTGTTGTGATTCAGCCTTAGCTTTCAACTGGAAAGTTGACGCTTATATGTTTGTCTAGCTCCCTGTAAAATTTCATTCCATTTGGAGTCTTGTAGAGATTGTTTTGGCTGCTGTCAAAATGCTTCGGAGCATAGACATAAAGTGAGAATCTAGAATTTTCACTAAGTCCCTGAAATCTGATATTTTTGGACAAGTTTGCACGTGTGTAACTTTCTGTGTATAACTCCTTTGTGTGATATTTTTTCTTGTGCTTGTAGTACTCTTGGATAGCTACTGCCACATATCTTATTTGGCATATTTGGGTGGTTGTAGGTGCTTTGCATGTAGCTCACAAAGTGCTATGATGCAGTTTATGGCAGATTGTGTAGTTTTAGTATTTTGATGTTTGTGAGTGCATACTTGATGGTGTGGTGATATTCTTTGCACCACCCCATCCATGTTGGTTTGTTTTATGTCTTGGCTACCAGGAAATACGAGAGTTGAGCCATTGGGGTGTGTGGTGATGAATTTGACACGTAGGGCGTCATTTCCTGTTTTGTTGTTTCCCGTTGATCCGTAGCTCCGTTTGTAATGTTCTTTATATGCTTTTGCATGGTTTTCATGAGATGCATCTGATCATGTCATTATCATGCATGTAAAGATATCTTAGGATGCAGTTCTGTCCAGGAACATGTATTTACTTCTCATGCTTGTGCTAGTGATAGAAATAGTGTTGCATGCTCATATGCATCTCATGCATCATGTGCTTGTTGCATATTGAGGTGCTGTTGTTCATTGGATGTTATTCTTATGTTGGGTACCACTGGGATCGGAGAATGAGTACGTGGATTCGGGAGAGTACGTGCAGGACGAACAAGAATAGTTCCAGGCTGAGGATATCACACGCAAGATGATATGACCTTGATTCCATCTCTAGACTTGTTATGCTAGTTTTAAGTTTCCTTGTCATATGCTCGCTTCCTACCACTGAAATGATTTCCTCCTGAAATGCCATGAAACCCAAACACTTATCCCTTCCTAGCAAATCTTGAATGGCTAAGTAGGCTTTGCTCAGCTACTAATGTTAGCGTTGCTAGATGCAGGTGCTTTGTCTCATGTGATAACATGAACTTGACATCATTATTCTTAATTCTGTTATTTAATTAATGCACATATATACTTGGTAAATAACGGAAGGCCTAGCCTTTTGCCAGGTGCTTTGTTCCGTTATTGCCGCCATAGTTACCGGCTACCGGTGTTTGAATCAATAATGATCGCTCCTAACACGTTCGGGGTTGTTATGGGGACCCCCTCGATAAATCGCGTAGTGTTAAGACTTGTCCGGCAGGACCCAACATTGGTGTTAATTTGCTAATCACTTAATAATAATCTGCATAGGGAATGGCCTACCCGAGGAATTTAATCAACAACCCGGGTCAGTGCTCCTCATGAGTGTTGGTCCAAACTGAGCACTGCTCGGGGCCAACTCAGGGCAACTTGAGTGATTTCTATCAGGCCATCGGGCGTGTAGCTCATCCTCGTGTCCTAAGACTGAGATACGCAGCTCTTATCAGGGTCGTCGACATGACGAGAGGTCCTGCTAGTCTTGTCTTACCTTAGCGATATATCTTGCGTGTAGGAATCCCGGTGAGGCTTTGGTTTTCCCAGAGTTGAGGTTTTCCTCTAAGGAATCCGACGAGATGACGAGATTCGTGATAGAGGATTACTTTGCGGCCCGTGTACGTTTGTGATGGGCTAGTCGGAGCACCCCTGAGGGTTTAATCTTTCTGAAAGCCGTGCCCGCGGTTATGTGGCAACTTGAATATTTGTTAACATCCGGTAATAGATAAGTTAAACATAAGTTAATAAAATTGCCAACAGCGTGCATAACCGTGACTGTCCCCTTCGAAGATCTCTCTTCGATCGGGAACATGGTGGGGTTATGATTGACGTAGGTAGGTGTTCGGGATCACTTAGTGATCAACTATCATCGACCGCTAGAATAGACCACCTTCATTCATGTTCTACGTAAGTTAGCCACCACATAAAGCTTAGGATGCTGCAACCTAAATACTCCACCTTTCCAACCTAATAACTTGACTAGTTTTGGCACCGAGGAAATAGATTGCTGAGCCCCCGTCGCTCACAGATTCCTTCACAACACCAACAGGCTCAGGTACCCCGGGACAGGTGATCCCGACGGCACGCGGCTGGCGTGGCAGTACGATGAGGAGAACGACCGCATGTACGTGAACTATCCAGAAGATTGAGGCGTGGTCGTGATCATGGGCAAGCATGCAGGGTAGCATAGTCATTTCCCTTGTTTTGTAGTCCGTAGCGGAACTACCTTGTTTGGATGCGTGATTTACTTTGATATATTTAAGAGATGGCAATTGAATCCCTTATTTTCATTCTGTTGATATTATGTATGTGCTATGTTACCATGTTTGCGAAACTCTTAGATGCGCTTCTTTCCAATTCGGTGCCTCGTTCCCGAGATCGGAAAGGACCGCATCTTAGTCGTTACAAGTTGGTAATCAGAGCCTTACGACCATAGGAGCCTTTGTGTGATCGTACTTGGCCGAGTCGAGTCTAGTAAAATGTTTTGAGTCTTAGTTATATCGGAGAGTAGGATTTTTTTCTCCTCTTCCATGCTCTGGTGAGGTTCCTGACTTAGGAAATCTTAAATCTACTCCTCTTCTTGCTCAAATTTTTTTAGGATCACATGGGTATTTGTGAAATCTATATGATTTCGATGTGACGGAGTTCTGTCTTGGTGCCTCCTGTCTGCCTTGATTTCTTCCGGGGAGTTGAGCTCCAGGGGATTCTTGCGCAAATCGCCATCATCAGAATTTTGAGTATCTAAGAACGAAGGATGTTCGTTATTGCTTCAATACCGGTAGTGGCGAGATAACCCCAATGTCCCAAGTACTAGTGCAGATTGTTCGGGAGTACTGCCATACTTGGTATCGTTGTGATCACAAGGGTATGTTGTAGATGAAGGTCCGAGATGCTGGTTGTGTGTTGACGGATGTGATACAGGTGACGGGTTAGTATATGAGTTGTGTGATATTACTCCTTGTATCCGTGTACCAGATTGCATGACCAGTTATTTCGGGAATTCATAGGTGGGATATCAAGTAGTATCTTATAGGACTATCATCCTACAGATGCATGGTGGAGGTTGGGATTCAATGTTCAGTGGGTGTGTTTGTTCACGATCGTCTTATAGCGGTTCCCGTTGTGTCTTAAAGAGGCCTTGTACCTCGCTACGACTTGGGGATACTTCGTATGTCGTGTGCACTACCTTGCACAGGATGGCTACTGTAAATTCGAGCCCGTGCGATCTTATCCACGAAGATATCGGATGGAATCTCGATCATATGTTTGTTCCGAGCAGTTCTAGCTCATACTTGTTTGCAGTGGTCTTATTCTGAATTTTGTCGACCGTCACTTTGAGGAAGCATTCGTACTATTTTGTTCGAGTGCAATTGCTTTATTCCTGTTCAGATATTCCTGTCATTTTGATTCAGCTATATCTTCAATTTATTTTGTGGGCTAATGTGTTGTCCATCTTCAGGATGGCTCCACCAACACGTCAGAACCCAGGGCGTGAGGATGTGCCGCCACCACCTCCTCCTCCGGAGAATCCTCCACCGCCGCCTCCTCCTACACAGGTCTGGCAAGCGGTGATGGCTGCTACTAATGCAAACACTCAGATGCTGCTACAGTTGTTGTAAGAGAGAGCTAATAAGCAGCAAGGCAATTTCCAACATGGTGGCAATCAGTTTGCTAGTCTGAGTCAGTTCCTGTCGAATCAGCCAAAGACTTTCACTTCCTGTGACCAGCCATTTGATGCCGAGGATTGGATCCGTGATATGAACAAGCATTTCGAGTGTAGCAATGTTCGTCCTGAGGATTTTGTCAAATTTGCAACATTCCAGTTGAAGGGGCAAGCTTCAATCTGGTGGCAACAGTTGAAGGACTCCAGAGGCGCTAGAGTGATCACTTGGGATGAGTTCTGTCGTGACTTCAGGTCCCACTACATTCCTTCCAGATTTGTGGAGGAGATGCGTGAGAAGTTCAGGCGTTTGAAGCAGGGTGGCAATTCCGTGTACAAGTAAAACGTTGAGTTCCATGAGCTAGCCCGGTACGCCTTGCAGGATATCCCTGATCAAAAGAGCAAGATTTATCAGTTCAGAGGTAGCTTGAAAGAAGATTTGCAGTTATCTCTTGCTTTGCACGATCCTGAGGAGTTCGACAAGTACTACAACTTAGCTCTCAGGGCACACGCAACCTTGCTCAGGGTGGAGAATTCTAAGAAGCGCTTCAGAGATTCCAGCTCTTCCTCTACTCACGTGGTTCAGAAGCAACATAAGTTTTGGGTGTCTCCTCCTCCTCCTCGGCACTCGCAGCAGCTCAAACATTCTGGTGGTCATGGTTCTTCCCACCCACCCAACCCTGTCTTTCAGCAGAAATTCCAGCATCAGAAGCAAGGGCCTCCTCAGACTCAGTACCGGCAGCCAGCAGAGGTTACTTGTCACAAGTGTGGGCAGAAGGGTCATTATGCCAACAAGTGTACTTCTCAGCTCCGACTGTCGCCTCCTCCTCCAGGCAAACCTCCAAGTAATGCTCTTGTCAAGTTCAACCCCAGATCAGCTCGAGTCAACATGGTGAATGCGGCTGAGGCAGAAAACTCATCACATGTGATCATGGGTAACCTCCTTGTTAATGATCTTCCTGCTAGAGTGTTATTTGATTCTGGTGCTTCTCATTCGTTCATGTCTAGACCATTTGCATGGAATCATGATTTCATTTCTAAAACTTTGGACAAACCTTTTCGTGTGGTTTCCCCGGGCGCGTTGATGAGATCTAATGTGGTCATTCCGGATGTTTCTCTCAAGATGGGTGATTATGCTTTTCTAGCATGTGAGACGTCTCCAACGTATCTATAATTTTTGATGGTTCCATGCTAATCTCTTGTCAACTTTGGATGTTTTATATGCATGAATATGCTATTATATATATTTTTTGGGACTAACCTATTAACTCAGTGCCAAGTGCCAGTTTCTGTTTTTTCCGTGTTTTTGGCCCATTTTCAGACGGAGTCCAAATGGAATGAAACTTTACGATGATTTTTTGGACCAAAAGAGACCCAAGAAGCTTTGGGAGAAGGCCAGATGGGCCACGAGGGAGTCACAAGCCCTCACGCCGCCAACCCCGCCCCCCCGATGGTGGCGAGCAGGCTTGTGACCTCCTCGTGGGCCCAACCGACGTAATTCCACCGCCATAAATTCCTATAAATTCAGAAACCCCCAGAAAGAAACCTAGATCAGGAGTTCCGCCGCCGCAAGCCTCTGTAGCCACCAAAAACCAATCTGGAGCCCGTTCCGGCACCCTGCCGGAGGGGGAATCCATCTCCGGTGGCCATCTTCATCATCCCGGCAATCTCCATGACGACGAGGGAGTAGTTCTCCCTCGGGGCTGAGGGTATGTACCAGTAGCTATGTGTTTGATCTCTCTCTCTCGTGTTCTTGAGATGTCTTGATCTCGATGTACCATGGGCTTTGCTACTATAGTTGGATCTTATGATGTTCTTCCCCCTCTCCCTCTTGTAATGAATTGAGTTTCCCCTTTGGAGTTTTCTTATCGGATTGAGTCTTTGAGAACACTTGATGTATGTCTTGCACGTGTCTATCTGTTGTGATCAACTTGCGGGTTTGTGACAATTGGGAACCTATTCATATGTGTTAGCACACGTGGATTCATGGGTTGGCACACTATGGATAGTATCGGGGGGTATTAGCCATGTAAGATTGAAAATACAGTAACCCAACATCAGAATAAGTAGAATTTAAGTTTGCTACCATACCTAAGGAAGTGGTGGTTTGCTTTCTCATACTAATGTTATCACGAGTTTCTATTTAAGTTTCGTGTTGTGAAATTTTCAATTTTTGGGTGAAGTTCTTATGGAAAAAGAGATAAAGAGTGGCAAGAGCTCAAGCTTGGGGATGCCCAAGGCACCCCAAGAGATTCAAGGATGTCGTAAAAGCCTAAGCTTGGGGATGCCCCGGGAAGGCATCCCCTCTCTCGTCTTCAATCCATCGGTAACGTCACTTGGGGCTATATTTTTATTCAGCACATGTTATGTGTTTTTTGCTTGGAGCGTCGTGTATCGTAGGAGTCTTTTATTTTTTGTTGTGTCACAATTATCCTTGCTGCACACCTAGAGAGAGAGAGACATGCACTCACCGTGATTTTGTCGAGCTTCACTTATATCCTTTGGTAGACAATTCAGCTCACATGTGCTTCACTTATATCTTTTGAGCTAGATACTTTTGCTCTATGTGCTTCACTTATATCTTTAGAGCGCAGCGGTGCGTGGCTTGGTAGTTGATCTATGCTTTGAAAGTAGTCCCAAAAGTGGTAGTTATCCAAAGGTATACGAAAACTTCCATCTTCATGTGCATTGAGTAGAAAGAGAAGCTTGATTCCTCTCAATTAGTTTTGAGATGTGGCTGTGGTAATATTTAAGTTATGTTAGTATGGTGTTGTGAATCTAGAGATACTTGTGTTGAAGTTAGTGATTCCCGTAGCATGCACGTATGGTGAACCGCTATGTGATGAAGTTTTAGCATGATTAGTTTATTGATTCTCATCCTTTGCGTGGCGGTCGGGATCACGCGATAGTTTATACCTACCAGCCCTTCCCCTAGGAGTATGCATTGAATGCTTTGTTTCGATTACTAATAAAACTTTTGCAACAAGCATATGAGTTCTTCATGACTAATGATGAGTCCATGGTTTAGATGCACTTTCACCTTCCACCATCACTATCTTCTTAGTGTCGTGCAACTTTCGTCGGTGCACAAAACCCACCATAAGCCTCCCTCAAAACAGCCACCATACCTACCTATTATGGCTTTTTCAAAGTCATTCTGAGATATATTGCCATGCAACTACCACCATGACATGTGCCACCACGTCTACATTGCCATTGCATGATCATAAGGTAGCTAGCATGATGTTTCCATTAATGTCTATGCCATGCTAGATCATTGTCACGGTACACTACCGAAGGCATTTCAGATAGAGTCATCATTGCTCTAAGTTTTGAGTTGAAAGTGTGATGATCATCATTGATGGAGCATTGTCCCATGTGAGGAAATAAAAGAGGCCAAAGATGCTCACCGAAAAAAAGAGGCCAAAGAGCCCACCAAAAAAATATATATAAAAAAATGAGAGAAAAAGAGAGAAGGGACAATGCTGCCACTTTTCCACACTTGTGCATATTAAGCACCATGATCTTCATGATTGAGAGTCTCTCGTTTTGTCACCACCATATAGCTAGTGGGAAATTTTCATTATATAACTTGGCTTGTATATTCCAATGATAGGATTCCTCAAAATTTCCTTAGGTCTTCGTGAGCAAGCAAGTTGGATGCACACCCACTAGTTTTCTTTGAGAGCGTTCACATACTCCTAGATCTAGTTCATCATTTGTATGGAAATCCCTACTCATTCACGTTGATATCTATTGATGAGCATCTCCATAGCTCATTGATATGCCTAGTCAATGTGACCATCTTCTCCTTGTTTGCCTTGCAACCTCCACCACACTCCACACCATCTATAGTGCTATAACCATGGCTCACGCTCATGTATTGCGTGAGAGTTGAAAAGGTTTGAGAAAGTAAAGCTGTGAAACAATTACTTGGCCAATACCGGGGTTGTGCATTATTTCAATTCGTTGTGCAATGATGATAGAGCATAGCCAGACTATATGCTTGTGTAGGGATAACTTTCTTTTGGCCTTGTTATTCTGAAAGTTCATGATTACCTTGCTAGTTTGCTTGAATTATTATTGTTTCCACGTCAATAGCAAACTATTGTTTTGAATCTAACGGATCTGAACATTCATGTCACGTGAGAGAAGTTACAAAGGACAACTATGTTAGGTAGCATGCAACATCAAAATTTCATTCTTTATCACTTCCCTACTCGAGGACGAGCAGGAGTTAAGCTTGGGGATGCTTGATACGTCTCCAACGTATCTATAATTTTTTATAGTTCCATGGTACTATCTTGTCAACTTTGGATGTTTTATATGCATGAATATGCTATTTTATATCTTTTTTGGGACTAACCTATTAACTCTGTGCCAAGTGCCAGTTTCTGTTTTTCCGTGTTTTTGGCCCATTTTCAGACGGAGTCCAAATGGAATGAAACTTTACGATGATTTTTTTGGACCAAAAGAGACCCCCGAAGCTTTGGGAGAAGGCCAGATGGGCCACGAGGGAGTCACAAGCCCTCACGTTGCCACCCCCCCCCCCCCCCCACGGTGGTCGCGAGCAGGCTTGTGACCTCCTCTTGGGCCCAACCGACGTAATTCCACCACCATAAATTCCTATAAATTCAGAAACCCCCAGAAAGAAACCTAGATTGGGAGTTCCGCCGCCGCAAGCCTCTGTAGCCACCAAAAACCAATCTGGAGCCCGTTCCGGCACCCTGTCGGAGGGGGAATCCATCTCCGGTGGCCATCTTCATCATCCCGGTGATCTCCATGACGAGGAGGGAGTAGTTCTCCCTCGGGGCTGAGGGTATGTACCAGTAGCTATGTGTTTGATCTCTCTCTCTCTCGTGTTCTTGAGATGTCTTGATCTCGATGTACCATGGGCTTTGCTATTATAGTTGGATCTTATGATGTTCTTCCCCCTCTCCCTCTTGTAATCAATTGAGTTTCCCCTTTGGAGTTATCTTATCGGATTGAGTCTTTGAGAACACTTGATGTATGTCTTGCACGTGTCTATCTGCTGTGATCAACTTGCGGGTTTGTGACAACTGGGAACCTATGCATATGGGTTGGCACACGTGGATTCATGTGAGCACTTGATGTATGTTTTGGTGATCAACTTGCGGGTTCGTGACATTGGGAACCTATACACAGGGGTTGGCACACGTTTTGACTCTCTGGTAGAAACTTTGGGGCACTCTTTGAAGTTCTACATGTTGGTTGAATAGATGATTCTGAGATTATGTGATGCATATCGTATAATCATGCCCACAGATACTAGAGGTGACAATGGAGTATCTAGGTGACATTAGGGTCTTGGTTCATATGTATCTTAAGGTGTTATTCTAGTACAAACTCTTGAATAGATCGATCAGAAAGAATAACTTTGTGGTGGTTTCGTACCCGACAATAATCTCTTCGTTTGTTCCCCGCTATTAGTGACTTTGGAGTGACTCTTTGTTACATGTTGATGGCTACTTATATAATCCAATTATGTTATGATTGTTGAGAGAACTTCACTAGTGAAAGTATGAACCCTAGGCCTTGTTTCCACTCATTGCAATACCGCTCGTGCTCAGTTTTACCATTTGTTACCTTGCTGTTTTTGTAATTTCAGATTACAAAAACCTATATCTACCATCCATATTGCACTTGTTTCACCATCTCTTCGCCGAACTAGTGCACCTATACAACTTACCATTGTATTAGGTGTGTTGGGGACACAAGAGACTCTCTGTTATTTGGTTGCAGGGTTGCTTGAGAGAGACCATCTTCATCCTATGCCTTCCGCGGATTGATAAACCTTAGGTCACCCACTTGAGGGAAAATTGCTACTGTCCTACAACCCTCTGCACTTGGAGGCCCAACAACGTCTACAAGGAGAAGGTTGCATAGTAGACATCAACATCTCCTATTGTCTTGGGCAATTCCGACATTGACTTGATCCTTGGTATGGACTGGTTGTCCATGAACAAGGCATCAATTGATTGTGAAGCTAAATAAGTGAAGCTTACCCACTCTTTGGAGGACGTGATTATATTCGCGCCGCGCGATGATACAATCCGTCTGTTCTCGTTGAATGAGAAGGGTGAGATTAATCCTATTTCGCAAGTCCCAGTGGTCTGCGAATATGAAGATGTGTTTCCAGAAGAGCTGCCAGGCATGCCTCCGCACCGAGAAGTTGAATTTGTGATTGAGCTTGAGCCAGGCACCGAGCCGGTGTGCAAAAGGCCATACAAATTGGGTCCAGAAGAATTGAAGGAACTTAAGAGGCAACTCGATGAGCAGGAGCGTTTGGGTTTGATCAGACCGAGCTCGTCTCCGTGTGGATGTGGAGTTCTGTTTGTCAAGAAGGATGGCACGGACCGACTGTGTGTCGATTACCGTCCATTGAGCAAGAATACAATCAAGAACAAATATCCACTTCCGAACATAACTGAGTTGTTTGAACAGTTGAAAGGTGCTAAGGTCTTCTCCAAGCTTGATCTCAGACTGGGCTATCATCAAATTCGCATTCACGAAGAAGATATTCCGAAGACTACCTTCAGGACTAGTTTTGGTTCATATGAGTATACGGTCAGGTCTTTTGGTCTGGCAAATGATCCTCCGACACTCTGTCGATTGATGAACTACATATTCTCTCCGTTCAAGAATGACTTTGTCTTGCTCTATCTCGACAACATTCTGGTCTTTTCTGAAACTGAGGAAGAACATGAAGAACATCTCAGATTGGTGCTTGATAAGCTGAGAGAGTACAAGTTGTACGCCAAGTTTTCCAAGTGTGAGTTCTGGCTGAAAGAAGTCGTCTATCTTGGTCACATTATCTCTGTCGAGGGCATTAAAGTTGACCCGTCCAAGGTTCACGCCATTGTTGAATGGGAGCCTCCGCAGAATGTGAAGCAACTTCGAAGCTTTCTCGGGTTTGCAGGCTATTGCAGAAGGTTCGTTGAGAACTTCTCCAAGATCGCCAAGCCGCTCTCAAGTCTTCTTCAGAAAGGTGTGAAATATGCTTGGTCTCCAGAGTGTTAGTTGGCCTTTGACACACTCAAAGAGAAGCTCACCTCCACTCCAGTCTTGGTTCCTCCGGATGATTCCAAATCTTACGAGGTGTTCTGCGACGCTTCTCTCCAGGGTCTTGGTGCAGTTCTGATGCAAGAGAAGAAAGTGGTTGCTTATACCTCCAGGAAGTTGAAGCTAGCGGAGAAGAACTATCATGTGCATGATCTGGAGCTGGAGGTTGTGATACATGCTTTGATGACTTGGAGACACCTCTTGTTGGAACGAAAGGTTGAAGTTTTCACCGATCACAAGAGTCTCAAGTACATCTTCACTCAGCCTAACCTGAATCTTCGGCAAACACGTTGGGTGGAGATGCTCCAAGATTTTAATCTGAGTGTTGAGTACACGCCAGGCAAAGCTAATGTCGTGGCAGATGCCTTGAGCAGGAAGGCGTACTGCAATAGTCTGATTCTGCAACCTCTCCAGTCTGGTCTTTGTGAGTCTTTCAGGAAGCTCAACCTTCAGTTAGTACCTCAGGGATTTCTTGCAAACCTTCAGATCTCTCCTGCCTTGGAAGATCAGGTCCGAGCAGCACAACTTCTTGACGCTATGGTGAAGAAAGTCAAGATTGGTGTGGCAAAGAGTATTCCCAAGTATAAGTGCTTCACTATTGATGCTAGAGACACATTGTTCTTCGAGGATCGTCTTGTCGTCTCGAAAGGTGATCTCAGAAAGATAATCATGGAAGAAGCTCATAACTCTCTGCTCTCTATTCATCCTGGAAGCTCCAAGATGTACCAGGACTTGAAACAGACCTTTTGGTGGACTCGTATGAAGCGTGAGATTGCTCAGTTCGTAAATGAATGTGATGTATGCCGAAGGGTGAAAGCAGAACATCAACGTCCAGCAGGTATTTTGCATCCTTTGCCCATTCCCGAGTGGAAGTTCGATCATATTGAGATGGATTTCGTCACCGGGTTTCCGAAGTCCAAGAAGGGTAATGATGCCATCTTCGTCGTCATCGACAAGTTGAGTAAAGTGGCTCATTTTCTTCCAGTCAAGGAATCCATTTCCGCAGCTCAGCTTGCAGAGTTGTACACCTCCAGGATTGTGTCTTTGCACGGCGTGCCTATGATGATCTCTTCGGATCATGGAAGTATCTTCACTTCCAAGTTTAGGGACTCTTTTCAGTCTGTTCTGGGCACGAAGATCCGCTTCAGCACAACTTTTCATCCTCAGATTAGTGGTCAAGTGGAGCGAGTAAATCAAGTTCTTGAGGATATGTTGAGAGCCTGTGGTATCTCTTTTGGCATGAAGTGGGAGGATTGTCTGCCTTTTGCGGAGTTCTCGTATAACAACAGTTATCAAGCTAGTTCTAGCAAGGCTCCGTTTGAAATTCTCTATGGCAAGAAGTGTCGTACCCCACTCAACTAGTCCGAGACCGGCGAGCATCAGATCCTTGGGAATGATTTGATAGAAGAAACTGAGGAGGTGTGTCGGGTCATTGGTGACAACCTCAGAGCAGATCAGTCCCGTCAGAAGAGCTATTATGATAGCAAGAATCGTGACATGTCTTATGAGCTTGATGACTTCGTCTATCTCAAGGTGTCGCCTATGAAGGGTATGCAGCACTTTGGTATCAAAGGCAAGCTTGCGCCTCATTTCGTTGGTTCGCTCAGAGTGGTTGGCAAGAGAGGCGACCTTGCGTACCAGCTTGAGCTCCCGTCAAACTTTGCAAATGTCCATGATGTGTTCCATGTTTCTCAGCTCCGGAGGTGCTTCAAGACCCCCGAGCGCACTGTTCATCTTCAAGACATCGACCTTCAGCCTGACCTATCTTATCGTGAGCATCCAGTTGCGGTTCTTGAGGCGACTGAGCGCAAGACCCGCAACAAGACCGTCAAATTTCTCAAAGTGCAATGGTCACACCATTCCGATAAAGAGGCTACTTGGGAACGCGAGGATCACCTCCGTTCTGAATTTCCGGAGTTCATTCAGGCATAGATCTCGGGGCGAGATCTTTTTGTAGTGTGGGAGAGTTTGTAATGCCCCAAGTGTGTAACCTTCCCTTTTTGGAACCTTCTTCATGTGGGTCCAACTTTTCATGGTCATGAGAGTTACCTATGCTATGATTTCATGTGTTGTCACTTGTTATTCTTCCTTGCATGCATGCATGCCATATCATATCATTCCATGTGTCATGTGTTGTTGCTTTGTGGTCATAGGATTTCATGTGATGCTTGTGATCTATGTGGTGATGTGAGATGTGAAGCTTGTGTGGAGAATGCTTTGTGATGGTAATTTGCATAGGTTTCAAACCATCCTCCCTCCCTTTCTATTTCATCTCAATATCAAGTTTCACTTGATCCTTTTCTGTTTTAAAAATGTCCCTGTTTTAGCTCTTGTTTGTGGAGAATTTGTGAAGTGCAATTGCTGTTTTAAATAGGTGTGCAAGGGATGCAAATATTCACAAAACAGTGCAACAATTCCTGTTTTGTAAATATTTATTTGGTCCAAACATTTCTTTCCCATTTTATTCAAATAAGTCATATTTTTCCATGACCAGGGGGTATTTTTGTTTGATTTTATCCCAGTAGATTTTTTCTCGCTTTACTTATTCTCTGGCTTTTCCTATAATAGAAAAGGCTCCAAGGAATTTGTTTCCTCTTATGTGGCGCCTCTGTTGGTCTTACTCCCGCACAGCATGGCCCAACTCCTTCCTTCCCCGCGCGCTAAGCCCAGCACCACGACCTCCCTCCACCTTCAAACGCCGTCTACCCCCCTCGGCCTCCTTTCCATCACGACCAGCAGAGAGAGCGCGTTGCTGCCGTGAGGCACAGACGTCGAGGACCCCCTTTATAAGCGTGGGCGTCTGTGCCCTCATTCTAGGGTTCCCCTCTCCCCCATCCGCCGCCGCCACTCCATTCCCCAACTCCCTCTTCTCTCTTTCTCCCCCAGAGGTAAGTCTCTGTAGCCAGGTGCAGAGAGGGAGAGAAGCCCCGCCGGTGTCTACCCCCGCATCATCCGTCGTGCGGTGCAGGCACCATGTCCATGAGCTCGGGAAGGCTCCCCGTGCCCCATTCCCGACCTCGCTGAGGCCGGGGAACGCCCACGTCGATGGCCAGGAGCTCGCCATCGCCTCGGCCCCGGAGTTCTTCTACGTCTTCCTCGGTTCTACGTCGGTTCTGCAATAGGGGCACCTTCGGCGCGCCTTCTTCCTCTCCAGTCGGTCTCCTCCACCGTACGGCTACCCCTCTTCCTTCCCTAGGTGAGGAACATCTCCTCCTTCCTTCCTCCTCGGGTAGCTTGCGTAGATCGACTCCAGCGCGTCTTTGTACCAGGTGTAGATCGTCTAGATGCAGGTGTTGATGTTGTTGTGGTTGCTCGGTAGAGCTAGATACATAGCAGGGCCTTTCTTCCCCTTGTAGTGTGTGCAAAGCATAGATGGCATGCCCCTCGTAGCGCAGTAGCAGTAGCTTTGCAGCTCCGACGATCTCTCTGTCGCCGGCGCGCATGTGTAGAGCAGAGGCAGGAGTTGTGGTAGTATTCCTTGTATTACACCTCCGTTTTGTGAGACTTCCGTAGCGTAGCGCAGTGGCAAGTATATGTGTTGTTCTCGCAAGGTTGTGGGTTCGAGTCCCAGGGGATGTCTCCCCCCTTTTTGATTTTATTTCGGTACAATGGTTTGCCGCAGCAGGGCAGCTTACGTTGCTGTGTTACCCTATTCTGTCGAGCACTAGTTCCTTAGCAGAATGGTAGAGTGCACTATGGTGTACCAGGGGGTACAGGGTTTGAATCCTCTTCCCTCCATTTTAGTTTTTGTTGTGTATTTTCTTACTTTTGTTGTTTCCTGGGCTGTGTAAGTGCTGTGTGCACTAGGTATAGTTGAGGTATTTATTTTTTGTATCTATCAACAACATGTGGTTTCTATTCCTTTTGCTCCAAGTCATACCTTGGTGTTGCCTAGTCCTTGTAGCTAGTGGTGCAAATAGGTGATGGTGCATGTTGTGTGTTATGGTGTGGGAGTGTGATGGTGATGGTAGATATGCTTGTGGTAGCACACATTGTAAGAGTGCATGATACAGGTGTAATGTGGTGGTGGCCTTGTGCAAGTATGTTTATGTGAGTGGAAGGGTTCCCCCCTCACCACATATCATGTGTGTGAGTGTGTCCTAATGATACATCTCCGTCGTATCTACTTTACCGAACTCTTTTGCCCTTGTTTTGGACTCTAATTTGCATGATTTGAATGGAACTAACCCGGACTGACGTTGTTTTCAGCAGAATTGCCATGGTGTTGTTTTTGTGCAGAAATAAAAGTTCTCGGAACGTCCTGAAAATTTACGGAGATTTTTTCTAGAATAAAAGAAAAATACCTGCGCAAAGATCCACCAGAGGGGGCGTGCCAGTGGGCCACAAGCCCACAGGCCGCGGCCACCCCCATAGGTCGCGTCGTGCAGGCTTGTGGGGCCCACGTGGCACCACCGCCCCCAAACTCAGCTCTATATCTCCGGTTCGTCATCATCAACCTTTCTCCATCGACAATTCCATGATGCTCTTCATCGTTCGTGGGTAATCTCATCGTAGGCTTGCTGGACGGTGATGAGTTGGATGAGATCTATCATGTAATCGAGTTAGTTCTTCACGGGGATTGATCCCTAGTATCCACTATGTTCTAGATTGATGTTGCTACTACTTGGCTATGCTTAATGCTTGTCACTAGGACCTGAGTGCCATGATTTTAGATCTGAACCTATTATGTTGTCGCCAATATATGTGTGTTTTAGATCCTATCTTGCAAGTTGTAGTCACCTACTATGCGTTATGACCCGGCAACCCCGGAGTGACAATAGCCGGAACCACTCCCGGAGATGACCATAGTATATGGAGTTCATGTATTCACCGCGTGTTAATGTGTTTGTCCGGTTCTTTATTAAAAGGAGAACCTTAATATCCAGTAGTTTCCATTAGGACCCCGCTGCCACGGGAGGGATGGACAATAGATGTCATGCAAGTTCTTTTCCCTAAGCACGTATGACTACATATGGAATACATGCCTACATTACATTGATGAACGGGAGCTAGCCACATATCTATCCGTGTTATAGCTGTTACATGATGAATCACATCAGTCACACTCATCCATCACCGATCCACCGCCTACGAGTCTTTTACTACTGGTTCTCACTACGTTACTTTGCCTAGGCTTATCCCTTGCTACAAAAAGGATTGGGCCACTTTGCTGCTGCCGTCACTACTCTGTTACTTGTTACTTTGCTGCTGCTATCACTACTGATGTTACTTGTTACTTCGATGTTACTTGTTGCAAGACTTTATTGGTGCTAACATCCCGTCAACAAGGCTTTTTCTGGCGCCGTTGCCGGGGATTGTCAAAGCTTTTTCTGGCACCGTTGCCAATGTACTACCTTGCTACTGATACTTTGCTTGCAGAGACTAATCTTTTAGGTGTGGTTGAATTGACAACTCGGCTGCTAATACTTGAGAATATTCTTTAGCTTCCCCTTGTGAGCGAATCAATAAATTTGGGTTGAATACTCTACCCTTGAAAACTGCTGCGATCCCATACACTTGTGGGACATCAAGGCTTTTTCTAGCGCCGTTGCCGGGGAGGCACAGCTATATTCTCTGAGTCACTTGGGATTGATGTCTGCTGATCACTATGAGGAATCCGAAAGATCCAAGAACTAAAATCCTACCTTCCACTACGAGGAGAGGTAAGGAATTGCCATCTAGCTCTACACTTGATTCACCTTCAGTTTTGAGTAAGTTTGCGACTTCGCCTCCTGCTAGAAATCTTGATATGTCGCATGTGCTTGATGATGCTACTTCTGTTGTCCATGATGCTTATGATGCTGCTATGCTTGATACTATGCCTGATGATGCTATGCTTGATACTATGCCTGATGATGCTATGCTTGATACTATGCCTGATGATGCTATGCTTGATACTATGCCTGATGATGCTATGCTTGATACTATGCCTGATACTGCTTTGCCACTAGGTGCCCTTGATGCACATATTGCCAGAGTTCCTGCTAGATGTGATGATACTTCTGAAACTGCTGATACTATTGAAGTAGAACCTGCTACTATGCCTGAATTGCCTGTTATGCCTGATACGCGCTATGTTATGGAGGGAGAGATAGCTGAGGATTTTCTTGCGTGTAAGGATAGCTATGATGTTGAGAAACTTCTGCGCAAGTGGAAAGAAAAATCTCTGAACGCTAGGATGAAATACGACCCAAAGTTTGCCACTTCGCCTATCTTTGTGACCGATAAGGATTATGAATTCTCTGTCGACCCTGAGTTAATCACTCTTGTCGAATATGATCCTTTTCACGGTTATGAATCTGAAACGGTTGTAGTCCATCTTACCAAACTACACGATATAGCCACCCTATTCACTAGTGAGGAAAAGATCCGCCACTACTATATGCTCAAGTTGTTTCCTTTCTCGCTAAAGGATGATGCTAAGACCTGGTTCACTTCTCTTTCTCCTGGATGTGTGCGTAGCCCCCAGGATATGGTCTACTACTTCTCTCAGAAATATTTCCCTGCCCATAAGAAGCAAGCTGCCTTGCAGGAAATATACAACTTTGCTCAAGCTGAAGAAGAGAGTCTCCCACAAGCTTGGGGGAGGCTTATCCAGCTACTGAATGCTTTGCTTGATCACCCTCTTGAGAAGAATGAAATACTTGATATCTTCTATAAGGGACTTACAGATGCTTCCAAAGACCACTTAGATAGTTGTGCCGGTGGTGTTTTTAGGGAACGAACTATAGAACAAGCTGAGATTCTATTGAATAACATCTTGTGCAATGAGAATGCTTGGACTATTCCCGGACCACCTCCTAAGCCAACTCCGAAGAAAAGAGGTATTCTATTCCTCAGTCCTGAAGATATGCAATAAGCCAAGAAATCTATGCGAGAGAAAGGCATTAAATCTGAAGATGTCAAAAAATCTACCACCTATCGAAGAGATCCATGGTCTCGATAACCAGATACAGGTAGTAGAAGTAAATTCTCTGCGTAGGTTTGATGAGAGTGATATTCCTTTTGATAAACCTGCTAGCTTATGCATGGATGAATTTGATAACTTTGTTGTCAAACAACAGAGTTTCAATGATTATTTTAGCAAACAATTGTAAAAGAATGCTCGTATGCTTAGTCATTTAAGTGCTTGTGTGGACAGAAACGTCAATGATCTTAAGCTTCTGAGTAAACATACCTCTATGGTTACTACTCAGGTAGAACAAGTACTTAAAGCTCAAAATGACTTGCTCAATGAGTAGAATGAAAATTTTGTCAGAGTCGTTACTAGAGGCGGTAGAATGACCCAGGAACCTCTGTATCCTGAGGGTCATCGAAACAGAATTGAACAAGATTCTCAAGGATTTAGCACTGATGCACCTAGTCATCCTAGAAAGAAGAAGAGAGATGATAGGAACCTGCACGCTAGCAACCCTGTTGCTGCTACCCCTGAGAGTCCAAACGATGCCTCTATCTCTGATGCTGAAACACAATCTAGTGATGAACATGAGCCTAATGATAATATCAATAGTGATGTTCATGATGATGCTCAACCTAGCAATGAAAAGGATGTGGAGATTGAACCTAGTGTTGATCTTGATAACCACAGCCCAAGACTAAGATATACGATAAGAATGACTTCACTTCTAGGAAGCACGGTAAAGAAAGGGAACCATGGGTTCGGAAACCCATGCCCTTTCCTCCTAAACCATCCAAGAAAAAGGATGATGAGGATTTTGAGCGCTTTGTTGAGATGATCAGAACTGTCTTTCTGCAGATGTGTTTGACAGATATGCTCAAGATGTCTCCGTATACTAAGTACGTGAAAGATATTATGACTAATAAGAGAAGGATACCTGATCTTGAGATCTCCGCCATGCTTGCCAATTACACTTTCAAGGGTGGAACTCCTAAGAAACTAGGTGATCCCGGTGTGCCCACTATACCTTGCTCCATTAAAGGCAACTACGTTAGAACTTCGTTATGCGACCTTGGAGCCGGTGTTAGTGCTATGCCTCTCTCTCTTTATCATAGGCTTGAACTAGATAAGTTGACATCAACTGAAATCTCTGTGCAAATGGCCGACAAATCAACTGCTTTCCCTATCGGCATTTGCGAGGATGTGCCTGTTGTGGTTGCTAACACCACTATCTTAATAGACTTTGTTATCTTGGATATTCCCGAGGACGATGCCATGGCTGTCATCCTCGGAAGACCCTTTTTAAACACTGTGGGGGCTGTTATAGATTGCAACAAAGGCAACGTCACTTCCATGTCAACGGTAATGAGCATACGGTGCACTTACCGAAGAAACAATATCAAGTACATTGCATGAATGCTATCGAAAAAACTTCATCGATTCTCATTGGGAGCTTTGAATGCCCTATTCCTCATGTCAAGATGAAGTATGACTTGCTTGTTGGGGAGATGCACATCCCCATTGAGGTGACCTAGTGAATGTTCGAAAAATTCTCCGTTCTCTTTTGAGATTCGAGAAAGTTTTGTCGAGGGGATTTGAAAAACCCCATTGACGGATTTCTTTCGATGACCATGAGATGGATGAATGAAGGAGTCACAAACCTCTGTTCCAAGCTTTCACTTTAGGTTGCTTAGAAGAAAAATGATAGATTTAGTTTAGTTTTCCCTGTTTTCTGTCTTAGCGTTCGGTGGAAAAATACACCGAAAATAAAAGTTCTCCGAACGTTGTGAAAATCTAGTATGATTTTTTCTGGAATATTTGAAAAATACTGGGACAAAGAGTCTGTCTGGGGGACACACCAGTGGGCCACAAGCCCTAGGGCCGTGGGCACCCCCCTGGTCATGCCACCCAGGCTTGTGGGGCCCATAGGCACCCCCTCCACTCATTCTTGCTCCCATGCACTTCTCCTACCTCCAGAAAAAATCGTTTCGCGGCTCAAACCCATGTTCTTGCTCCTCTTGCTGGGATTTTCGATCTCTTTGCTCAAATCACCGTTCTCTGAACTGTTTTGGGGAATTACTCCTTGGTAAGTGACTCCTCCATTGGTCCAATTAGTTTTTGCTCTAGTGCCTTATACTCCGCGTATTTTTGCTGCCTTGGTGACCATGCTCTTAAGCTTTGCATGCTAATTTTAGCTAGTCCCAAGTAGTTTTGATGCGTAATATGGTATCGAGGCACTAGCGGGAGTAGTTGCTACAAGTTTAGTTGAACCATGTTCACCTTTCCTTTCGGTCACTGAAAATTTCAGAAAAAGGAAGATGTTCAGGAGGAACTTTCATGGTGGTTCTTCAAGCAAGAGAGGTCCCCGTCTTGCGATTTGGGAGCCTGATCCTTACCAACCTAGGGACGCGCAGGTTCAACCATGTGAATGGCCTTCTGATGAATTTATGATTGAGGCAGGCTTCAAAGATGACTTTGATGCATTTGTCCGCAACGTCGGACTCGAAGAATTCATCTCCGATAAATGTGAACAGTATGTTGCTCTCAGTGCCTCTTTTGTTCGTAGATTCAAATTTTCAGCTGGCCGTGAGCCATCGATACTATTTGATCTCTATGATAAATCGTATACCATGGATTTAGAGGATTTCGGTAGAATTTGCAAAATACCTATTTGGGGTAACCTCAATGATCCTCCTAAATCTTTGGTTAGAGATTTTTGTGCTAGTATTACGGTTGGAGAAACTAGAGACATTACGCAAGCTACCGTGGGGAGTATTCATTTTCCTGCCTTGCATTATTTTGCCCTCTTCATAGGGAGATGCATTAATGGCAAGATTAAGCATTGTCACCTTTGCGCACCTGACCTTAGTATCCTTAAGAGCGCAGTAACGGGTGACAAAAGCTTCAACTTGGGAGCTATTATAGCAAGGAGGCTGAACAAGAATGCTATTGATGGGGATTTCTTTGGTGGGATCTATGCCACTCACATAGCAAATTTTCTTAGAGTACCCATCCGCGAAGGAGATCCCCCGCTCCATACAACTTTCCTTGACCGCGTCGCTATGACACGCTACCAGTTCCTTGAGAGGGATGATGAATCCCTCCTATACCGATTGATATTTAACCGGCGGCGTGTTTTCCATATTACCCTTCCTGCTCCTGCTTTCTTTGACTTTCAGGTAAAACAGAGATATTACATAACCAGAGGAGAGGCAGAGGAGTATGAGAGGGAGGCGACGGCTGCCTGTCTCCGTGAGGCAGCTATTCAGGCAGTGGGTGCAGCGCTCCCGTATAACCCCGATTATGATTTTGGGTTTCGCGAGGACCATCCATGGGAGTAGACCGAGTTAGGCCAAAAGCCTAAGCTTGGGGGAGTACATGTTCTCACCGACTTTACATTCTTGCTTATGCTTTCACTGTGTTAGCCGGTGTTCACACTTTGCCACTGTATCATCCATGCTAGTTTATTTTCTTTTTCTCGTTTTCTTTTCGTGTGTCTGTCTAGTTTGAGAAAAACCAAAAAGATTTTCTTTTCTTCTTTTGCTTGTTGGGAGCTTTCCCGTGTAGATAGTTTTCTTTTTCTTTGGGTCAAGGTAGAAGATATTGGTTACAATGGTTAGTGGCTCTTGCATGCATACATGTTTAGCTTTCAAAGAGCCATATTACTTTGTCTTCTCCTTTGTGTTTGCCTGCAGATTCCAGCGTAGTCCATTGCGCGAGCACGCTTATTATTGTTCACATCATTCGGTCGTGCAAGTGAAAGGCAATAACGACGATATGTGATGAAGTGACCAAACCTGGAAAAGCTGGTATGAACTCGATCTATTTTGTTTTTGTAAATATGACTAGCTCATCATGCCTGATTTAGTTTTGTTGTGAGAGAAACATGTTTGCAATGACAACTTAGAGATCATAGTTGCTTATGCCATGCTTACTTAGCTAGGAGCTTATAATGGTTTGTCTTGGTTGCCCACACGAATGTTGAGATGACTATGATGTAGTATGATAGGATGGTATCCACCTTTGAATGTTTCAAGTGGCTTGACTTGGCGCATGTTCATGCATGTAGTTGAAACAAAATCAACATAGCCTCTATGATGTTCATGTTCATGGTGATTTATGTCCTACTCATGCTTGCACTCAATGTTAGTTAATCTCAATTCATTTTGATGACTGTTGTCGCTCTCTAGTTGGTCACTTCCCAGTCTTTTTCTAGCCTTCACTTGTACTAAGCGGGAATACTGCTTGTGCATCCACCTCCATAAACCCAAAGTTGTGCCATATGAGTCCATGATACGTCTCAAACGTATCTATAATTTTTGATGGTTTCACACTGTTATCTTGCCTTCTTTGTATGTTTTATGTACCCTTTTTATATCTTTTTGGGACTAACTTATTGATTCAGTGCCAAGTGCCAGTTCCTGTTTTTTTCGTATTTTTGACTCTTTTCTGATCTGATTTTGGAACGGAGTCCAAACGGAAGAAAACGCCGAAATGATTTTTTCCCGAACGGAAGAAGTCCAGGGGCTTTTGGGCCAAGCCAGGTGGGCTCCAGGGGGCCCACAAGCCCCCACTCCGCCACCAGGGGGAGGCGGCGGTGGGCAGGCTTGTGGCCTCCCTGGCCGCCCCCTGACCTAGATCTTTGGCCTATAAATTCCCAAATATTCCGCAAAAAATCAGGGGAGCCTCGAAAATACTTTTCCGCCGCCGCAAGCTTCCATTTCCGCGAGATCTCATCTGGAGACCCTTCCCGGCACCCTGCCGGAGGGGACTTTGGAGTTGGAGGGCTTCTTCATCATCATCATCGCCACTCCAATGACTCGTGAGTAGTTCACTTCAGACCTACGGGTTCGTAGTTAGTAGCTAGATGGCTTCTTCTCTCTCTTGGATCTTCAATACAAAGTTATCCATGATCTTCATGGAGATCTATCTGATGTAATCTTCTTTGGCGGTGTGTTTGTCGAGATCTGATGAATTGTGGACTTGTGATCAGATTATCTATGATATATATTTGAGTCTTTGTTGATTTCTTATATGCATGATTTGATATCCTTGTAAGTCTCTCTGAGTCTTGGGTTTTGTTTGGCCAACTAGATCTATGATTCTTGCAATGGGAGAAGTGCTTGGTTTTGGGTTCTGCCATGTGGTGACCTTTCCCAGTGACAGTAGGGGCAGCAACATCAGAAGAGTTTGTGAGAAATCAGAAGAGTTTGCCTCTCGTTTTCCTCTCGTTTTCCTGTCCCCCACTTCACATTTGCCATTTTCATTTGCCTTTTTTCGTTCGCCCTTTTCTCTCGCTTGCTTCCTGTTCGCTTGTGTGCCATGTGCCCTCAATATGCTTGCATCTTCTCTTGCTAAAAATCCATTGATATGGATCCTCATCCACTAGCTAGTCTCTTTAAGAGACCCACTATTGTGGAACGAATTGCTAGTGAGTTGAGGGCAATTGATTATTTTTATGGAGTTTTGCTTGCGATGCGTGAATCTGAAAATCGTGATGAAGAAATTCATGAAGTGATTCACGAGGGCTCCTTGGATGAAAAAGCATGATTGCAATGGTTTCACTATAAATTCTATTAGTGATAATCATGCTAAAATTATGCAAAACCCTAAGCTTGGGGATGCTAGTTTTGCTTTGTCCACTACATGTTGCAATAATCATGATTGGGGTGATGATCTTTCTTATGATCTTCAGAATTTGTTCAAACCTCATGATGAATATGATATTTGCAACAATACTGAAAGTGGGATTGGAGAAGTCATGACTTTATTTGATGATAATCCCACTATTTTTGAAGAGCGTCAACTTTGCATGCATGTGGGTCATGAAAAGAATATCCTATGGGATAGCTATATTGTTGAATTTGAATATGATCCCACATGTAATTGCTATGAGAGAGGAAAATATTGTGGTAGAAACTTTCATGTTACCAAATCACCTCTCGTTATGTTGAGATTGCTATTGTCTCTTTCTCCTTCCTTGCATATGGCAACTATTGGTTGTCTTGACAATCTGTTTTCCTATAAAATGCCTATGCATAGGAAGTATGTTAGACTTAGATGTGATTTTCACATGCTTTATGATGCTCTCGTTGTGCTTCAATTCTTGTCTTTTGTGAGAGCATCATTCAATGCCTAGCTAAGGGCGTTAAACAAAAGCGCTTGTTGGGAGGCAACCCAACGAATCTATCCTTTTTCTTTCTGCTTTGTGTTTTCCACACTTTCATAATTCTGTTATGATTGTGTTTTTTGTATTTCTTTTTGCGTTTGTGCCAAGCAAAACCGTTATGATTAGTCTTGGGGATGATCGTTTGGTCATGCCGGAAAAGACAGAAACTTTCTTCTCACGAAACGAAATTTCATTTTTTCTGTAAGAGATTTTGAGTTGATTCTTTTTGCTGATGATTGCTACGCAAATTCTTAAGACTGTCGTAATTTTTCAGAATTTTTGAAGTACCATAGGTATACGAAACATACAGATTGCTACAGACTGGTCTGCTGTTAACAGATTCTGTTTTTGTTGTGTTGGTTGCTTATTTTGATGAAACTATGGATAGTATCGAGGGGTATTAGCCATGGAAGATTGAAATTACAGTAACCCAACATCATAACAAGTAGAATTTAAGTTTGCTACAGTACCTAAGGAAGTGGTGGTTTGCTTTCTTGTACTAATGTTATCACGAGTTTCTGTTTAAGTTTCGTGTTGTGAAGTTTTCAAGTTTTGGGTGAAGTTCTTATGGACAAAAAGATAAAGAGTGGCAAGAGCTCAAGCTTGGGGATGCCCAAGGCACCCCAAGATATTCAAGGATGCCGTAAAATCCTAAGCTTGGGGATGCCCCGGGAAGGCATCCCCTCTCTTGTCTTCAATCCATCGGTAACGTTACTTGGGGCTATATTTTTATTCACCACATGTTATGTGTTTTTGCTTGGAGCGTCTTGTATCGTAGGAGCCTTTTATTTTTGGTGTGTCACAATCATCCTTGATGCACACCTAGAGAGATAGACATGCACTCACCGTGATTTTGTCGAGCTTCACTTATATCTTTTGGTAGACAATTCAGCTCACATGTGCTTCACTTATATCTTTTGAGCTAGATACTTTTGCTCTATGTGCTTCACTTATATATTTTAGAGCACAGCGGTGCGTGGCTTGGTAGTTGATCTATGCTTTTAAAGTAGTCTCAAAAGGGGTAGTTATCCAAAGGGATACGAAAACTTCCACCTTCATGTGCATTGAATAGTTAGAGAAGTTTGATTCATCTCAATTAGTTTTGAGTTCTGGTTATGGTAATATTGAAGTCATGCTAGTCAGGTGTTGTGGATCTAGAAATACTTGTGTTGAAGTTAGTGATTCCCGTAGCATACACGTATGGTGAACCGCTATGTGATGAAATCTGAGCATGATTAGTCTATTGATTGTCATCCTTTGCGTGACGGTCGGGATCGCGTGATGGTTTATACCTACCAACCCTTCCCCTAGGAGTATGCGTTGAATGCTTTGTTTCGATTACTAATAATACTTTTGCAACAAGTATATGAGTTCCTCATGACTAATGTTGAGTCGATGGTTTAGATGCATTTTCACCTTCGACCATCATTATCTTCTTAGTGCCGCGCAACTTTCGCCGATGCATAAAACCCACCATTAGCCTCCCTCAAAACAGCCACCATACCTACCTACTATGGCTTTTTCAAAGTCATTCCGCGATACATTGCCATGCAACTACTACCATTACATGTGCCACCACGTCTACATTGCCTTTGCACGATCGTAAGATAGCTAGCATGATGTTTCCATTGATGTCTATGCCATGCTAGATCATTGCCACGGTACACTGCCGAAGGCATTCCATATAGAGTCATAATTGCTCTAAGTTTTGAGTTGAAAGTGTGATGATCATCATTATTGGAGCATTGTTCCATGTGAGGAAATAAAAGAGGCCAAAGAAGCCCATAAAAAAAGGCCAAAGAGCCCACCAAAATAAAAAAATGAGAGAAAAAGAGAGAAGGGACAATGCTACCACTTTTTTGTTGGAAATATGCCCTAGAGGCAATAATAATTAGTTATTATTATATTTCTTTGTTCATGATAATCGTTTATTATCCATGCTATAATTGTATTGATTGGAAACACAATACTTGTGTGGATACATAGACAAAACACTGTCCCTAGTAAGCCTCTAGTTGACTAGCTTGTTGATCAAAGATGGTCAAGGTTTCCTGGCCATAGGCAAGTGTTGTCACTTGATAACGGGATCACATCATTAGGAGAATCATGTGATGGACTAGACCCAAACTAATAGACGTAGCATGTTGATCGTGTCATTTTGTTGCTACTGTTTTCTGCGTGTCAAGTATTTATTCCTATGACCATGAGATCATATAACTTACTAACACCGGAGGAATACTTTGTGTGTATCAAACGTCGCAACGTAACTGGGTGACTATAAAGATGCTCTACATGTATCTCCGAAGGTGTTCGTTGAGTTAGTATGGATCAAGACTGGGATTTGTCACTCCGTGTGACGGAGAGGTATCTCGGGGCCCACTCGGTAATGCAACATCACACACAAGCCTTGCAAGCAATGTAACTTAATGTAAGTTGCGGGATCTTGTATTACGGAACGAGTAAAGAGACTTGCCGGTAAACGAGATTGAAATAGGTATGCGGATACTGACGATCGAATCTCGGGCAAGTAACATACCGAAGGACAAAGGGAATGACATACGGGATTATATGAATCCTTGGCATTGAGGTTCAAACGATAAGATCTTCGTAGAATATGTAGGATCCAATATGGGCATCCAGGTCCCGCTATTGGATATTGATCGAGGAGTCTCTCGGGTCATGTCTACATAGTTCTCGAACCCGCAGGGTCTGCACACTTAAGGTTCGACGTTGTTTTATGCGTATTTGAGTTATATGGTTGGTTGCCGAATGTTGTTCGGAGTCTCGGATGAGATCACGGACGTCACGAGGGTTTCCGGAATAGTCCGGAAACGAAGATTGATATATAGGATGACCTCATTTGGTTACCGGAAGGTTTTCGTGCATTACCGGAAAAGTTTCGGGCTCATCGGTAGTGTACCTGGAGTGCCGGGAGGGGTGCCGGGGACCATCGGGAGGGGTGTCACGCCCCAAGGGGTCTCATGGGCTATGGGAAGAGATAAACCAGCCCCTAATGGGCTGGAATAAGTTCCCACTAAGGCCCATAAGGTTTGAGAAGGAAAAAACACAAGGTGGAAAGAGTTTCCAAGTGGGAAGGTGGAATCCTACTCCAAGTAGGATTGGAGTAGGACTCCTCCACCTTCAATTTCGGCCAAACCTTTAGGTTTTGAGGCTGCCTCCTCCCCTCCCTCCCACCTATATATACGGAGGTTTTAGGGCTGATTTGAGACGACTTTCTCACGGCTGCCCGACCACATACCTCCATAGTTTTTCCTCTAGATCGCGTTTCTGCGGAGCTCGGGCGGAGCCCTGCTGAGACAAGATCATCACCAACCTCCGGAGCGCCGTCACGCTGCCGGAGAACTCTTCTACCTCTCCGTCTCTCTTGCTGGATCAAGAAGGCCGAGATCATCGTCGAGCTGTACGTGTGCTGAACGCGGAGGTGCCGTCCGTTCGGTACTAGATCGTGGGACTGATCGCGGGATTGTTCGCGGGGCGGATCGAGGGATGTGAGGACGTTCCACTACATCAACCGCGTTCACTAACGCTTCTGCTGTACGATCTACAAGGGTACGTAGATCACTCATCCCCTCTCGTAGATGGACATCACCATGATAGGTCTTCGTGCGCGTAGGAAATTTTTTGTTTCCCATGCGACGTTCCCCAACAGTGGCATCATGAGCTAGGTTCATGCGTAGATGTCTTCTCGAGTAGAACACAAAAGGTTTTGTGGGCGGTGATGTGCGTTTTGCTGCCCTCCTTAGTCTTTTCTTGATTCCGCGGTATTGTTGGATTGAAGCGGCTTGGACCGACATTACTCGTACGCTGACGAGAGACTGGTTTCATCGTTACGAGTAACCCCCTTTGCTCAAAGATGACTGGCAAGTGACGGTTTCTCCAACTTTAGTTGAATCGGATTTGACCGAGGAGGTCCTTGGATGAGGTTAAATAGCAACTCATATATCTCCGTTGTGGTGTTTGCGTAAGTAAGATGCGATCCTACTAGATACCCTTGGTCACCACGTAAAACTTGCAACAACAAAATTAGAGGACGTCTAACTTGTTTTTGCAGGGTATGCTTGTGATGTGATATGGCCAACGATGTGATGTGATATATTGGAGGGATGAGATGATCATGTTGTAATAGAAATATCGACTTGCACGTCGATGGTACGGCAACCGGCAGGAGCCATAGGGTTGTCTTTATAACTAAACGTTTGTGCTTGCAGATGCGTTTACTATTTTGCTAGGACGTATCTTTAGTAGTAATAGCATGAGTAGCACGACAACCCCGATGGCGACACGTTGATGGAGATCATGATGATGGAAATCATGGTGTGACGCCGGTGACAAGAAGATCGTGCCGGTGTTTTGGTGATGGAGATCAAGAAGCACGTGATGATGGCCATATCATGTCACTTATGAATTGCATGTGATGTTAATCCTTTTATGCACCTTATTTTGCTTAGAACGACGGTAGCATTATGAGGTGATCTCTCACTAAAATTTCAAGACGAAATTGTGTTCTCCCCGACTGTGCACCGTTGCTACAGTTCTTCGTTTCGAGACACCACGTGATGATCGGGTGTGATAGACTCAACGTTCACATACAACGGGTGCAAAACAGTTGCGCACGCGGAACACTCGGGTTAAGCTTGACGAGCCTAGCATGTGCAGACATGGCCTCGGAACACATGAGACCGAAAGGTCGAGCATGAATTGTATAGTTGATATGATTAGCATAGAGATGCTTACCACTGAAACTATTCTCGACTCACGTGATGATCGGACTTGAGATAGTGGATTTGGATCATGTACCACTCAAATGACTAGAGAGATGTACTTTTTGAGTGGGAGTCCTTAAGTAATATGATTAATTGAACTAATTGTCATGAACATAGTCTAATGGTATTTGCGAATTACGATGTAGCTTGCGCTATAGCTCTACTGTTTTTATATGTTCCTAGAGAAAATTTAGTTGAAAGTTGATAGTAGCAAACTTTGCAGACTGAGTCTGTAAAACCGAGGATTGTCCTCGTTGCTGCACAGAAGGCTTATGTCCTTAATGCACCACTCGGTGTGCTGCACCTCGAGCGTCGTCTGTGGATGCTGTGAACATCCGACATACACGTTTCTGATGACTACACAATAGTTCAGTGCAAGATACTTAATGGCTTAGAAGCAAGGCGCCGAAAACGTTGTAAAACGTCACGGAACATAAGTGATGTTCTAAAGAGATGAAATTGTGATTTCATGCTTGTGCCCTTGTTAAGAGGTACGAGACCTCCAACAAGATTCTTTGTCCACAAAGTAAAGGAGAAAAGCTCAATCGTTGAGCGTGTGCTCAGATTGTCTGAGTACAACAATCACTTGAATCAAGTGGGAGTTAATCTTCCAGATGAGATGGTGATGGTTCTCCAAAGACACTGCCACCTAGCTGTGAGAGCTTCGTGATGAACTATAACATATCAAGGATAGATACAATGATCCTTGAGCGATTCGTGATGTTTGACGCTGCGAAAGTAGAAATCAAGAAGGAGCATCAATAGTTGATGGTTTGTAAAACCACTAAGTTTCAAGAAAGGCAAGGGCTAGAAGGGATACTTCGTGAAACGGCAAAACAGTTGCTGCACTAATGAAGAGACCCAAGATTAAACCCAAACCCGAGACTAAGTGCTTCTGTAATGAGGGGAACAGTCACTGAGGCGGAGCAACTCTAGATACTTGGTAGATAAAGAAGGCTGGCAAAAGTCGAAAGAAGTGTATTTGATATACATGATGTTGATGTGTACTTTACTAGTACTCCTAGTAGCATGAGGGTATTGGATACCGGTTCGGTTGCTAAGTGATTAGTAACACGAAATAAAAGGCTACGGCATAAACGGAGACTAGCTAAAGGCGAGGTGACGATACGTGTTGGAAGTGTTTCCAAGGTTGATATGATCAAACGTCGCGCACTCGCTCTACCATCGGGATTGGTGTTAAACCTAACTAATTGTTATTTGGTGCTTGCGTTAAGCATGAACATGATTGGATCGTGTTTATTGCAATACAATCATTCATTTAAAGAGAATAATGGTTACTCTATTTTCTTGAATAATCACCTTCAATGGTTTATTGAATCTCGATCGTAGTGTTACACATGTTCATAATATTGGTGCCAAAAGGATACGAGTTAATGATGATAGTACCACTTACTTGTGGCACTGCCGCTTGAGTCATGTTAGTATAAATTTCATAAAGAGGCTCCATGCTGATGGATCTTTGTACTCACCTGATTTTGAATCACTAGTGACATGCAAATCATACCACATGAGCAAGGCCTTGTTTTCATTGAGATGAAATAAGAAAGTAACTTGTTGGAAGTGATACATTTTGATGTATGCAGTCCAATGGGTGCTGAGGCACGCAGTGGATATCATTATGTTCTTATTTCACTGACAATTTGAGTAGATACAGGGGTATTTACTTAATGAATCACAAGTCTGAAATGTTGAAAAGTTCAATTCTGTTTCAGAGTGAAGTTCGTCGTAACAAGAGGATAAACTGTCTACGATATGATCATGGAGATGAATATCTGAGTTACGAGTTTTGGTACGCAGTTAAGACAATGTGGAAATTGTTTCGCAGTTCATGCCACCTGGAACATCATAGTGTGATGATGTGTCTGAACGTCATAGCCACGCACTATTTGGTATGGTGCATACTATGATGTCTCTTATCGAATTACCACTATCGTTTATGGGTTATGCATTAGAGACAACCGCACTCACTTTAAATAGGGCACCGCGTATTTCCGTTGAGATGACACAGTATAGACTGAGGTTTAGAGAAATCTAAACTGTCGTTTCTTGAAAGTTTGGGGCTTCGACACTTATGTGAAAAAGTTTCAGTCTGATAAGCTCGAACCCAAAGCGGATAAATGCATCTTCATAGGATATCCAAGACAGTTGGGTACATCTCCTATCTCAGATCCGAAAGCAAAGCGTTTGTTTCTAGAAACGGATCCTTTCTCGAGGAAAAGTTTCTCTCGAAAGAATTGAGTGGGAGGATGGTAGAACTTGATGAGGTTATTGAACCATCACTTCAACCAGTGTGTAGCAGGGCGCAGGAAGTTGTTCCTGTGGCGCCTACACCAATTGAAGTGAAAGCTGATGATGGTGATCATCGAGCATCGGATCAAGTTACTACAAGCCTCGTAGGTTGACAAGGTCGCGTACTACTACAGAGTGGTACGGTAACCCTGTCTTGGAGGTCATGTTGTTGAGAAACAGTGAACCTACGAGTTATGAAGAAGCAATGGTGGGCCCGGATTCCAACAAATGGCTTGAGGCCATGAAATCCGAGAGAGGATCCATGTATGAAAACAAAGTGTAGACTTTGGAAGAACTACTTGATGGTCATAGGACTATTGAGTAAAAATGGATCTTGAAAGGAAGACAGATGATGATGGTGATAAGTCACTGTTAAGAAAAGCTCGACTTGTCGCAAAGATGTTTTCGACGAGATCAAACAGTTGACTATGATGAGACTTTCTCACTCGTAGCGATGCTAAAAGTCTGTTAGAATTATGTTAGTAGTTGATGCATTATTTATGAAATATTGCACGTAGGATGTCAAAACATTGTTTCCTCGACGGTTTCCTTGAGCAAACATTGTATGTGATACAACCAGAAGGTTTTGTCGATCCTAAAGATACTAGCAAGTATGCAAGCTCCAGCGATCCTTAAATGGACTGGTGCAAGCATCTCGGAGTTGGAATATACACTTTGATGAGATGATCAAAGATTTTGGGTTTGTACAAGGTTTATGAGAAACTTGTATTTCCAAAGAAGTGAGTGGGAGCACTGTAGAATTTCTGATAAGTGTATGTGGTAGACATATTGTTGATCAGAAGTAATGTAGAATTTCTGTAAAGCATATAAGGTTGTTTGAAAGGAGTTTTCAAAGGAATACCTGGATTGAGCTACTTGAACGTTGAGCATCAAAGATCTATGGAGATAGATCGAAAGTGCTTAATGGAAGTTTCGACAAGATACATGCCTTGACAAGTTTTTGAAGGAGTTCAAAATAGATCAGCAAAGAAGGAGTTCTTGGTTGCGTTGTGAGGTGTGAATAAGACTCAAAACCCGACCCCGGCAGAATAAAGAGAATAGACGAAGGTCGTCTTCTATACCTTAGCTGTAGAATCTAAAGTATGCCATGCTGTGTACCGCACCTGATGTGTGCCTTGACTCAAGGTGTGTTGAGAGGTACAGAGAGTGATCCATGATTGAATCACTAGCAGCGGTCAAAATTTATCCTTAGTAACTAATGGACTAAGGAATTTTTCTCGATTATGGAGGTGGTTAAAGAGTTCGTCATAAAGGGTTACGTCGATGCAAGCTTTGGCACTAATCCGATTAACTATGAGTAGTGAAACGGATTCATATAGTAGAGTAGATATTTGGAGCATTTCCGAATAGCATGTAGTAGCAGCATCTATAAGATGACTTAAAGATTTGTAAAGAACGCACGGATCTGAAAGTTTCAGAACCGTTGACTAAAACCTCTCTCACGAGCAAGACGTGACCAGACCCCAGAACTATATGGGTGTTGGATTCGTTGGAATCACATGGTGATGTGAACTAGATTATTGACTCTAGTGCAAGTGGGAGACTGTTGGAAATATGCCCTAGAGGCAATAATAATTAGTTATTATTATATTTCTTTGTTCATGATAATCGTTTATTATCCATGCTATAATTGTATTGATTGGAAACACAATACTTGTGTGGATACATAGACAAAACACTGTCCCTAGTAAGCCTCTAGTTGACTAGCTTGTTGATCAAAGATGGTCAAGGTTTCCTGGCCATAGGCAAGTGTTGTCACTTGATAACGGGATCACATCATTAGGAGAATCATGTGATGGACTAGACCCAAACTAATAGACGTAGCATGTTGATCGTGTCATTTTGTTGCTACTGTTTTCTGCGTGTCAAGTATTTATTCCTATGACCATGAGATCATATAACTTACTAACACCGGAGGAATACTTTGTGTGTATCAAACGTCGCAACGTAACTGGGTGACTATAAAGATGCTCTACAGGTATCTCCGAAGGTGTTCGTTGAGTTAGTATGGATCAAGACTGGGATTTGTCACTCCGTGTGACGGAGAGGTATCTCGGGGCCCACTCGGTAATGCAACATCACACACAAGCCTTGCAAGCAATGTAACTTAATGTAAGTTGCGGGATCTTGTATTACGGAACGAGTAAAGAGACTTGCCGGTAAACGAGATTGAAATAGGTATGCGGATACTGACGATCGAATCTCGGGCAAGTAACATACCGAAGGACAAAGGGAATGACATACGGGATTATATGAATCCTTGGCATTGAGGTTCAAACGATAAGATCTTCGTAGAATATGTAGGATCCAATATGGGCATCCAGGTCCCGCTATTGGATATTGATCGAGGAGTCTCTCGGGTCATGTCTACATAGTTCTCGAACCCGCAGGGTCTGCACACTTAAGGTTCGACGTTGTTTTATGCGTATTTGAGTTATATGGTTGGTTACCGAATGTTGTTCGGAGTCCCGGATGAGATCACGGACGTCACGAGGGTTTCCAGAATGGTCCGGAAACGAAGATTGATATATAGGATGACCTCATTTGGTTACCGGAAGGTTTTCGTGCATTACCGGAAAAGTTTCGGGCTCATCGGTAGTGTACCGGGAGTGCCGGGAGGGGTGCCGGGGACCATCGGGAGGGGTGTCACGCCCCAAGGGGTCTCATGGGCTATGGGAAGAGATAAACCAGCCCCTAATGGGCTGGAATAAGTTCCCACTAAGGCCCATAAGGTTTGAGAAGGAAAAAACACAAGGTGGAAAGAGTTTCCAAGTGGGAAGGTGGAATCCTACTCCAAGTAGGATTGGAGTAGGACTCCTCCACCTCCAATTTCGGCCAAACCTTTAGGTTTTGAGGCTGCCTCCTCCCCTCCCTCCCACCTATATATACGGAGGTTTTAGGGCTGATTTGAGACGACTTTCTCACGGCTGCCCGACCACATACCTCCATAGTTTTTCCTCTAGATCGCGTTTCTGCGGAGCTCGGGCGGAGCCCTGCTGAGACAAGATCATCACCAACCTCCGGAGCGCCGTCACGCTGCCGGAGAACTCTTCTACCTCTCCGTCTCTCTTGCTGGATCAAGAAGGCCGAGATCATCGTCGAGCTGTACGTGTGCTGAACGCGGAGGTGCCGTCCGTTCGGTACTAGATCGTGGGACTGATCGCGGGATTGTTCGCGGGGCGGATCGAGGGACGTGAGGACGTTCCACTACATCAACCGCGTTCACTAACGCTTCTGCTGTACGATCTACAAGGGTACGTAGATCACTCATCCCCTCTCGTAGATGGACATCACCATGATAGGTCTTCGTGCGCGTAGGAAAATTTTTGTTTCCCATGCGACGTTCCCCAACATTTTTCCACACTTGTGCATTTTGAGCACCATGATCTTCATGATTGAGAGTCTCTCGTTTGTCACCACCATATAGCTAGTGGGAAATTCTCATTATATAACTTGGCTTGTATATTCCAATGATAGGCTTCCTCAAAATTGCCTTAGGTCTTCGTCAACAAGCAAGTTGGATACACACCAACTACTTTTCTTTAAGAGCTTTCGCATACTTGTAGCTCTAGTGCGTCATTTGTATGGCAATCCCTACTCATTCACATTGATATCTATTGATGAGCATCTCCACAGCTCATTGATATGCCTAGTTAATGTGACTACCTTCTCCTTTTTTGTCTTGCAACCTCCACCACATTCCACACCGTCTATAGTGCTATAACCATGGCTCACGCTCATGTATTGCGTGAGAGTTGAAAATGTTTAAGAAAGTAAAGGTGTGAAACAATTACTTGCCCAATACCGGGGTTGTGCATGATTTAAATTCGTTGTGCAATGATGATAGAGCATAGCCAGACTATATGCTTTTGTAGGGATAACTTTCTTTAGGCCTTGTTATTTTGAAAGTTCATGATTACTTTGCTAGTTTGCTTGAATTATTATTGTTTCCACGTCAATAGCAAACTATTGTTTTGAATCTAATGGATCTGAACATTCACGTCACATAAGAGGAATTACAAAGGACACCTATGCTAGGTAGCATGAAAGCATCAAACATTCATTCTTATCACTTCCCTACTCGAGGATGAGCAGGAGTTAAGCTTGGGGATGCTTGATACGTCTCAAACGTATCTTTAATTTTTGATGGTTTCACGCTGTTATCTTGCCTTCTTTGTATGTTTTATGTACCCTTTTTATATCTTTTTGGGACTAACTTATTGATTCAGTGCCAAGTGCGAGTTCCTGTTTTTCCGTGTTTTTGACTCTTTTCAGATCTGATTTTGGAACGGAGTCCAAACGGAAGAAAAACCTCGAAATGATTTTTTCCCGACCGGAAGAAGTCCAGGGGGCTTTTGGGCCAAGCCAAGTGGGCTCCAGGGAGCCCACAAGCCCCCACTCCGCCACTAGGGGGAGCAAGCGGTGGGAAGGCTTGTGGCCTCCCTGGCCGGCCCCTAACCTAGATCTTTGGCCTATATATTCCAAATATTCCACAAAAAATCAGGGGAGCCTCAAAAATACTTTTCCGCCGCCGTAAGCTTCCATTTCCACGAGATCTCATCTAGAGACCCTTCCCGGCACCCTGCCGGAGGGGACTTTGGAGTTGGAGGGCTTCTTCATCATCATCATCGCCCCTCCAATGACTCGTGAGTAGTTCACTTCAGACCTACGGGTCCGTAGTTAGTAGCTAGATGGCTTCTTCTCTCTCTTGGATCTTCAATACAAAGTTCTCCATGATCTTCATGGAGATCTATCCGATGTAATCTTCTTTGGCGGTGTGTTTGTCGAGATCCGATGAATTGTGGACTTGTGATCAGATTATCTATGATATATATTTGAGTCTTTGCTGATTTCTTATATGCATGATTTGATATCCTTGTAAGTCCCTCCGAGTCTTGGGTTTTGTTTGGCCAACTAGATCTATGATTCTTGCAATGGGAGAAGTGCTTGGTTTTCGGTTCTGCCATGTGGTGACCTTTCCCAGTGACAGTAGGGGCAGCAAGGCACACATCAAGCAGTTGCCATCAAGGGTAAAAAGATGGGGGTTTTATCATTGGTTTGAGATTATCCCTCTACATCATGTCATCTTACTTAAGGCGTTACTCTGTTCTTATGGACTTAATACAATAGATGCATGCTGGATAGCGGTCGATGTGTGGAGTAATAGTAGTAGATGCAGAAAGTATCGGTCTACTTGTTTCGGACGTGATGCCTATAGAAATAATCATTGCATATATATCGTCACGACTCTGCACAGTTCTATCAATTGCTCGATAGTAATTTGTTCACCCACCGTCTACTTGCTTCCATGAGAGAAGCCACTAGTAAACACTACGGCCCCTGGGTCTATTCACATCCATCGTTTACATCTCCGCTTTTACTTTGCTTTGTTACTTTGTTGCTTTCAGTTCTCACTTGGCAAACGATCTATAAGGGATTGACAACCCCTTCATAGCGTTGGGTGCAAGCTTTTGTGTTTGTGCAGGATCTTGAGATACTCTTCCGTCGGATTGATACCTTGGTTCTCAAACTGAGGGAAATACTTACCATCCCTGTGCTACATCACCCTTTCCGCTTCGAGGGAACACCAACGCAAGGCTCCAAGGCCACGGGGGAAATCCTTTGCATACTTGCCTAGGAAGTCCCTTAAGGCGTAGCCGTAGCTGAAGGATTCCCGGTGCCGTCGACACAACTATTTGTGGTGCCGTTGCAAGGGATACACAGCAAACATCAGTCCACCATACCTACCTATGTGCGATATCTACCTGTCGTTCCAAGTAAATTTGCATGTGCCACTCTCTAAATCTTCAAGAAATAATCTGTTTTGCATGCCCGAACCGCTCATGTGGTGACAGGGGGCTATTGATATCTTCCATGCTAGGCGTGTTATCCTCGATATGTGTTTACTCACTATCATTCACGAGAAAGGGGCCGGTAATTGGAATTCCCAGTTCCATGCTCAAATCGAAAAGATAATTGCAAATCAAACTCCCCCGGGATTGATGTTGGTATGGACGGTACCCGAGGATTCGGCTAGCCGTGAAGTGTGATTTATTGTTGGTGGGGGAGTCAAAACTTTAATTTTCTGTTTGGGAACCGCCTATAGCATGTGTAGCGTGGAAGATGTTGAGAACTCTTAGTCATTGCGTTGACAATGAAAGTATGCCATGTAACATCCCAAATTTTGGAATGTTAATATAATTATTATATTGTTTGTTTGTTTGCTTGAGTGATTGAAACTTGAGTGAAATTTGAAACTTTTCAAAAACTTTTGAATGAGAGGGAATAAAATGACTTTCCTCGTCTCCGATGAATTCAAATTCAATCTTTTAAAAGCAAAGAGAGAAGATGACATGACTTCTTCAACTATAAAGAATTTGAACGGAGTTTGCATTTGAATACTTTCAAAATAGTTGCCCTTGCTTTCTATTTTTTTCTTCCCTGACAAAATGCCCCGACAAAATTCTTGCACGCAAGAAAGAGCGGAGGAAAATGACCCTCCAAAATGTGAGGCATTTCTGAAATATTTTGAGCCAAGAAGACCCAAGTTTTATGGAGAAAACAATTTCAAAAAAGAAAATAAAGCCTTAGGGATTTTTCTGAACAAAACATTTTTTAAAAGTTTTTATTTTGGTTTTGCAAAAATGATAACCAATTAGGAAATATTTTTCTGATCGATTTGGTATATAATACCCCATATAAATTATTTTTATTTTGTTTCCTTTTATTCTTTTTCTTGCTGTTAAAAAAATAACAAATCGGGGGCTAGATCCCCCCATCGCTGGAGAGATCTCTCCAACCGCCAGCAAACCCCCACGCAGCACCTCCACGCCACCAGCCCCAGCGCACCCCTCCTTCTTTTATTTTTTTTCTTTCTTTCCCTCTCTCTTTTTCTTCCCTTCTTTCTTCTTTCTCCTACCTTCTTCTCCCGTGCCTTTCCTTCCCAGCCCCACGCCCCCTCAGCCATGGCGTGACCTCCTGCCACCCCCTGATCCACGGGATCCCTTCCCCGATTCCCTCCCCCCTTTCCTTTCCCTCGGCCCCCTCCCCCTCTATATAAGCCGCCACCCCAGCCCCCCCTCGGCCCCTCCTCCCCACGCCGCCTCACCCAGCCAGTGCCTCGCCGGAGAAAGCTCCAGTAGGAAAACACCTTGCCACCCTCGCGCCACCACTCGCCTCCCCGCCCCAACCGACGCCGCCACAAGCACCCCCTCGTCCACCGCAACTCATTTTTGCCCCTAGCCCAAGCTTTCGCCGCTCCTCGCCACTCACCTCGCCTCGCTGGAGTTCGGCCGGATAGGAACTCCCCGGGCGCTTCCCCGACCGCCCCGACTCCCCTTCGCTTCGCCGACGACGCCGTTCGACGGAGGAGACCCGCCGCCACCTCCCCAACACCTCGGACGCTGTCACCGACCACCACCGCGACACCGACGACGAGCACCTCTTCTCTGTCTCGCCTGAGAAGAAGCAGCCCCAGCAACTCACGGTGAGACCCCCCAACTTTCCTGTAGCCGTTAGATCAAAGATCAACGCCCGAGAATATAACCCGCGTATACCTTCGGTCTTCTAGTTAAAACCAAACGGTTTTTCCGTCACTTATTAGTTAGCCGGTGCTTTTGCTTACATACCGGTCGTTTGCTAGATAGCCCTGCAGCACACACCATCTAGGCCAATCAGAAGCTGCCACCTAACCCCCTGTCCACTAGTAGTTTTTCTTCTTTTTCTGTTTTAGATTAGAAAACAGAGAAAGTTCCAATCTTGTTTTAATCATAGCTTTTGATCACGAATTCCAATGGAGTTGAAACTTGTTCCAGTAGATCACAATTTGTCTGTAGTTTTTAAAACATATAATTTGTCTACGTTTCAAATTTTCAAATTCGAATTAGATCAGATCTCGTTTAAACCTTGTTTTTCTTATTCCAGGAGTTAAAAATAGCTTTTAATTTGATTCTTCTTGCTACTGATCACTAGTGATCTTAGTTATCAGTGGTAAAAATTTCAGAATTATTTGAGTATTTTAGCTTATTTTTTATTGTGAAACAATTTCTGTTTCACCTCTTTTAGGATTATGGCTATTTCCTTTTCTATAATTGTTTTTAAATTATTTTCTTTTATATTTCAGAAAGATTATGTTTTGTTTCTGTTAGTTAACAGTAGGTTTGCAACAAGTTTTGATTTTTATTTTTATATGTTATCATGAAATCAATTCTAGTTCCCTAATAACTTGCAATTGGTTTCTCCAGTGTTTCAAATCCCGTTTGGAAATACTTTCAAAAAGTTTTGTGAAAAATACTCTATTAAATTTATATCTTAGTTCCTTGTTATTATTTTCTGTTGGACAAAAACCATTTAGTGTTTGATGTAGTAGAAGACTCCCTAGTCTTATTTGAAGTTTCCTTCGGATTCTGATTCACTCTCTCTTTTGTTTTGATTGCTAGAATGATTGCTAGTATGAGTGCTTATGTGAATGATATGTTTGTTATATAGATTTCATCGGAGAGTGACGAGTAGTCTATCAAGTTATTTCTCGAGAAATTCTTCTTCATCAACCTCACCAGGCAAGTCATTTGATCATGTCTCACCTATGTTTTATGCATCGTAGTTCTACCATCCTATGCCCAATTGCATGCTGACTAGGTACTTGGAAATTATGGTTACATATTGTAGTATCATGTGGTAGGCACCCAACAACCCCGTTACTAGGCTCGGGACGACAAATTTCATATTGCTATGCTTGAGTAGACGGGATTCTGGCTGAGAGTTTATCACGAGTGATGCGAGGATACTTTAATAACCAAGACCAGTTAAGTCAAGACTTTTCAAGACCTCGTGATGCAATGCAACTCTGGGTGAAGGACGGTTGATCGGCTCCCTGGAGAAACCAGTGGATGACCCGGGATGCTGGAGACGACCATGACATCTTGCGAAAAGCTTCACCCAGGCTCAAAGAGACGGACGGATATTTTCAAGATCCAAGGCTTACCTGCACAGCCACAAGTCAATATGGGCTCTGGCTTGGTTGAACAACGCGGCGACTCTGGACTGGCGGTGCTAGCAGATGTAGAAGAACGGTAGGAATGGATGGGCACCGACAGGGATTTAGAGGGACCCGTTGAAAGACCATGTTTTGATCATCCGGTCTTCAAACACCCTGAAGTGTGAGGACATACACGGAGGCGATCAAATCTTGTGGGGAACGTGTGCAAAACTCTACAGAGTACTCAAACATAATCGATTAGTCGTGTCCACGGTCATGGACAACTTGAGCCAAAGGAACTGAAGTTATCTAAAATTCTCAACACAAATAATAATATTGATGTGGGAATTATTGACAACTCGGGTACGAGAATTGATTGGCGGAACCATCTCGTTAACAACAAACAATGTAGTAACATTTTGCTTTTAACCCTCTCTTGATGTAGGAGAAAACTTGCTTTTCGCTAAAAACTTATAGCCCCACCTGCCATATATGCATATAGTATAGATGATATTTTACCCCCTCTCATATGTGACTTGCCGGCATATTCAATATGCTGACCTACACGGCTGCAACATCTTATGTTGCAGATATTTTTCTTCGATGAGTAAGATTACGATTCAGGGTTACGGTCTACACTCAACTTGCCGTTGGTGTTTATTGGGACTCCACTCCCTTGACTGCTTCCGCTGAGACATTTAAGGTATATATCAGTTTTACGCTATTTACATGTGATTGCACTTTGATATATACATTGATGTACTGTGTGTGCCAGCATACTGATCCAGGGATGGCACAGATACACAGAGGCTTGATTCGTCTTGAGTCGGGTCGCTACATGCCACCCAAAATTATTATCTCTGTTTTCAAAGCTTGAGCTCTGGCACCTCTGCAAATCAATGCTTCCCTCTGCGAAGGGCATGTCTATTTATGTTCGTGTTGAGTCATCCTCCTCTTACAAAAGCACCAATTAGAGAGCACCAATGTCATTTTTATGCTTTGCTTTTAACTGTGTTGAGTATGACTATGACTGGATCTTCATTGCCATGAATTACAATGTTTAGTTAGCCCTTGGTCTTTTAAGGTGCTCCGCATTTATGTTTTGTGGTCTTAGAAAGAGCTAGTGAGATACCATCTATTCGTACTGCTTCATGTTGTTTTGATTGAAGTGTCGACGTTTGAGACTTATTATTATTTGCTCGCTAGTTGATTATGCCATTGATATGAATTTACCGTGAGACCTAGATGTCATTTGCTTATGTGGTTTGCTTGTGATGTTGCTGAAATTCTGGTTGTGAGTTAGACATAGTTGCAACAACAAGATCAAACAGAGTTCGTCAAAGTTTTTCCTTTGTCTCTCCCAGTTTGTCCACTAAGTTGCTTGAGTACAAGCAAGGCTTTAAGCTTGGAGGAGTTGATACGTCTCCGTCGTATCTACTTTTCCGAACTCTTTTGCCCTTGTTTTGGACTCTAATTTGCATGATTTAAATGGAACTAACCAAGACTGACGCTGTTTTTACCAGAATTGCCATGGTGTTGTTTTTGTGCAGAAATAAAAGTTCTCGGAACGTCCTGAAAATTTACGGAGATTTTTTCTGGAATAAAAGAAAAATACCTGCGCAAAGATCCACCGGAGGGGGCGTGCCAGTGGGCCACAAGCCCACAGGCCGCGGCCACCCCCCTAGGTCGCGCTGTGCAGGCTTGTGGGGCCCATGTGGCACCACCGCCCCCAAACTCAGCTCTATATCTTCCGTTTCGCCTGGAAAAAATCAGAGAGAAGGTTTCATCGCGTTTTGCGATACGGAGGCGCTGTCACATCCTGTTCTTCATCTGGAGGGCAAATCTGGAGTCCGTTTTGGGCTCCGGAGAGGGGAAATCGTCGCCATCGTCATCATCAACCTTTCTCCATCGACAATTCATTGATGCTCTTCATCGTTTGTGAGTAATCTCATCGTAGGCTTGCTGGACGGTGATGAGTTGGATGAGATCTATCATGTAATCGAGTTAGTTCTTGACGGGGATTGATCCCTAGTATCCACTATGGTCTAGATTGATGTTGCTACTACTTGGCTATGCTTAATGCTTGTAACTAGGGCCCGAGTGCCATGATTTCAGATCTGAACGTATCATGTTGTCGCCAATATATGTGTGTTTTAGATCCTATCTTGCAAGTTGTAGTCACCTACTATGCATTATGACCCGGCGACCCCGGAGTGACAATAGCCGGAACCACTCCCGGAGATGACCATAGTATGAGGAGTTCATGTATTCACCACATGTTAATATGTTGGTCCGCTTCTTTATTAAAAGGAGAACCTTAATATCCAGTAGTTTCCATTAGGACCCCGCTGCCACGGGAGGGATGGACAATAGATGTCATGCAAGTTATTTTCCCTAAGCACATATGACTACATACGGAATACATGCCTACATTAGATTGATGAACGGGAGCTAGCCACATATCTCTCTGTGTTATAGCTGTTACATGATGAATCACATCCGTCACACTCATCCATCACCGATCCACTGCCTACGAGTCTTTTACTACTGGTTCTCGCTACGTTACTTTGCCTAGGCTTGTCCCTTGCTACAAAAGGGATTGGGCCACTTTGCTGCTGCCGTCACTACTGCTGTTACTTGTTACTTTGCTGCTGCTGTCACTACTGCTCTTACTTGTTACTCTGCTGTTACTTGTTGCAAGACTTTGTTGGCGCTAACATCCCGTCAACAAGGCTTTTTCTGGCGCCGTTGTCAGGGATTGTCAAAGCTTTTTCTGGCATCGTTGCTATCGGACTATCTTGCTACTGATACTTTGCTTGCAGACACTAATCTTTCAGGGGTGGTTGAATTGACAACTCAGCTGCTAATACTTGAGAATATTCTTTTGCTTCCCCTTGTGAGTGAATCAATAAATTTGGGTTGAATACTCTACCCTCGAAAACTGTTGCGATCCCATACGCTTGTGGGATATCACCTAACTAGTGTGTATGTTTGTGTGTGTGTATGTGATCATGTGTGTGTGTCTCACCCATGTCATGGCAAGATATGACTTGGGGAGTACATGTGCAAGATATCATGTGTAGTGTAGAAGTATTTATGCGAGATAAGCTAGTAGTGACATCTATGAGTTATGTAGGTGTTTTATATGTTGTGCTTGTTGCTTGAGGTGGTGTGGTGGTGTGCCAAGGCACATAGGCATGAGGTCTACCCCTCATGTACCCCATTGTTGTTGTGGACATGAGCATATGCTTATGTAGGTTTTGTTCTAGTGAATAGCACATGTGGTGATGCACTATTCACTAGATATGATGCTATGTAGTTTTTCTTCTCTAGTTTGTGCTCACTTGTTCCAAGCAAGTGCATAGATATTTTATATGCTTTTGGGGTAGAAAGATCTCAGGAATCCATTGGTGAAGTCATTTTTATCTTTGGAACATTTTCTGGAGATGACTTATTTCAGATTTGTTCTATGTTTGGAGCTTGGTCTCATGATGTTGTGGTGTGCACAATAGGTTGGTTCCTTGTTGTGGCACTAGAGGGTGACCCCCTCTACCACTTGTTGCTTTTGTTTCATGCTTAGGACGTCATGTGTGCAAGTTGTGCCCATTCAAAATAGGCATGTGACTGAAATTCCAGATTAGTGTCTGAGAATCTTTTTATATTTTCTTCTCATGTTGATGAGCTTGTGCAGGTCAATGTGTTGTGACTCAGCCTTAGCTTTCAACTGGAAAGTTGAAGCTTATATGTTTTTCTAGCTCCTTGTAAAATTTCATTCCATTTGGAGTCTTGTAGATATTGTTTTGGCTGCTGTCAAAATGCTTCAGAGCATAGACACAAAGTCGGAATCTGGAATTTTCACTAAGTCCCTGAAATCTGATATTTTTGGGCAAGTTTGCAGCTGTATAACTTTATGTGTTTAACTCCTTTGTGGAATATTTTTGCTTGTGCTTGTATTACTCTTGGATAGCTACTGCCACATATCTTATTTGGCATATTTGGGTGGTTGTAGGTGCTTTGCATGTAGCTCACAAAGTGCTATGATGTAGTTTACGGCAGATTGTGTAGTTTTAGTATTTTGATGTTTGTGAGTGCATAGTTGATGGTGTGGTGATATTCTTTGCACCAACCCAGCAATGTTGGTTTGTTTTATGTCTTGGCTACCTGGAAATACCAGAGTTGAGCCATTGGGGTGTGTGGTGATGAATTTGACACGTAGGGCTTCATTTCCTGTTTCGTTGATTCCCGTTGATCCGTAGCTCCGTTTGTAATGTTCTTTATATTCTTTTGCATCGTTTTCACGAGACGCATCTGATCATGTCATTCTCATGCATGTCAAGATAGATTAGGACGTAGTTATGTCCAGGAACATGTATTTACTTCTCATGCTTGTGCTAGTGATAGAAATAGTGTTGCATGCTCATATTCATCTCATGCATCATGTGCTTGTTGCATCTTGAGGTGCAGTTGTTCATTGGATGTTATTCTTATGTTGGGTAGCACCGGGATCGGAGAACGAGTACGTGGATTCGGGAGAGTACGTGCAAGAAGAACAAGAACAGTTCCAGGCTGAGGATATCACAGGCAAGATGATATGACTTGATTCCATCTCTAGACTTGTTATGCTAGTTTTACGTTTCCTTGTCATATGCTTGCTGCCTACCACTGAAATAATTGCCTCCTGAAATGCCATGAAACCCAAACACTTATCCCTTCCTAGCAAATCTTGAATGGCTAAGTAGGCTTTGCTTAGCTACTAATGTTAGCGTTGCTAGATGCAGGTGCTTTGTCTCATGTGATAACATGAACTTGATATCATTATTGTTAATTCTGTTATTTAATTAATGCACCTATATACTTGGTAAATAATGGAAGGCCTAGCCTTTTGCCGGGTGCTTTGTTCCGTTATTGCCGCCATAGTTACCGGCTACCGGTGTTTGATTCCATAATGATCGCTCCTAACTCGTTCGGGGTTGTTATGGGGACCCCCTCGATAAATCGAGTAGTGTTAAGACTTTTCCGGCAGGACCCAACATTGGTATTAATTTGCTAATCACTTAATAATAATCTGCATAGGGAATGGCCTACCCGAGGAATTTAATCAACAACCCGGGCCAGTGCTCCTCATGAGTGTTGGTCCAAACTGAGCACTGCTCGGGGCCAACTCAGGGCAACTTGAGTGATTTCTATCAGGCCATCGTGCGCATAGCTCATCCGTCGTGTCCTGAGACTGAGATACGCGGCTCTTATCAGGGTCGTCGACACGACGGGAGGTCCTGCTAGTCTTGTCTTACCTTAGCGATATATCTTGCATATAGGAATCCCGGTGAGGCTTTGGTTCTCCCCAGAGTTGAGGTTTTCCTCTAAGGAATCCGACGAGATCACGAGATTCGTGATAGAGGATTACTTTGCGGCCCGTGTACGTTTTTCATGGACTAGTTGGAGCACCCCTGCAGGGTTTAATCTTTCGGAAAGTCGTGCCCGTGGTTATGTGGAAACTTGGAATATTTGTTAACATCCGGTAATAGATAACTTAAACATAAGTTAATAAAATTGCCAACAGTGTGCGTAACCGTGACTGTCCCCTTTGAAGATCTCTCTTTGATCGGGAACACGGTGGGGTTATGATTGACGTAGGTAGGTGTTCAGGATCACTTAGTGATCAACTATCATCGACTGCTAGAATAGACCACCTTCATTCATGTTCTACGTAAGTTAGCCACCACATAAAGCTTAGGCTGCTGCAACCTAAATACTCCACCTTTCGAACCTAATAACTTGACTAGTTTTGGCACTGAGGTCATAGATTGCTGAGTCCCCGTGGCTCACAGATTCCTTCACAACACCAACAGGCTCAGGTACCCCCGAGACAGGTGATCCCGACGGCAAGCAGCTGGCGTGGCAGTACGATGAGGAGAACGACCGCCTGTACGTGAACTATCCAGAAGATTGAGGCGTGGTCGTGATCATGGGCAAGCATGTAGGGTAGCATAGTCATTTCCCTTGTTTTGTAGTCCGTAGCGGAACTACCTTGTTTGGATGCGTGATGTACTCTGATATATTTAAGAGATCGCAATTGAATCCCTTATTGTCATTCTGATGATATTATGTATGTGCTATGTTACCATGTTTGCTAAACGCTTAGATGCGCTTCTTTCCAATTCGGGGCCTCGTTCCCCAGATCGAAAAGGACCGCATCTTAGTCGTTACAGCTTATCTTGATGAAAAAGACATATATCCTGTTATTATTAGTGCTAGCCTCACAGAGCGTGAAGAAAAGATGTTACTAAAAACTCTGAGGAAGCACCGTGCTGCTATTGGATATACTCTTGATGATCATAAGGGCATTTGTCCTACTCTATGCCAGCACAAGATTAAAACTGATCCTGACTTCAAACCAGTTGCTGATCATCAAAGGAGATTAAATCCTAAGATGAAAGAAGTAGTGAGAAAAGAAATACTAAACTCCTCGAAGCAGGTATCATCTATCATGTTGCTCATAGTGATTGGGTGAGTCTGGTGCATTGCTTCCCTAAGAAGGGAGGCATTACCGTTGTCCCTAATGATAAGGATGAATTGATCCCACAGAGAATTATTACTGGCTAAAGGATGGTGATCGATTTTAGGAAATTGAATAAAGCCACTAGGAAAGATCATTACCCTTTGCCTTTTATCGACCAAATGCTAGAAAGACTGTCTAAACACACACACTTCTGCTTTCTAGACGGTTATTCTGGTTTCTCCCAAATACCAGTTGCACAATCTGATCAGGAGAAGACCACTTTCACCTGCCCTTTCGATAACTTTGCTTATAGACGTATGCCTTTTGGCTTATGTAATGCAACTGCCACCTTTCAAAGATGTATGATGGCTATATTCTCTGACTTTTGTGAAAAGATTGTCGAGGTTTTCATGGATGACTTCTTCGTTTACGGTTCTTCCTTTGATGATTGCCTCAGCAACCTTGATCGAGTCTTGCAGAGATGTAAAGACACCAATCTTGTCTTGAATTGGGAGAAGTGTCACTTTATGGTTAATGAAGGCATCGTCTTAGGACATAAAATTTCTGAAAGAGGTATTGAAGTCGATAAGGCTAAGGTTGATGCAATCGAGAAAATGACATACCCCACAGATATCAAAGGTATAAGAAGTTTCCTTGGTCATGATGGTTTCTATAGAAGGTTCATTAAAGACTTCTCTAAGATTTCTAGGCCTCTTACCAATCTCTTGCAAAAGGATATTCCTTTTGTCTTTGACGATGATTGTGAGGAAGCCTTCGAAATACTTAAGAGGGCTTTGATAACTGCACCTATTGTTCAACCACCTGATTGGAACTTGCCTTTTGAGATCATGTGTGATGCTAGTGATTATGTTGTTGGTGTTGTTCTAGGGCAAAGAGTTGATAAGGAGTTGAATGTCATTCACTATGCTAGTAAAACTCTAGAGAGTGCTCAAAGAAACTATGCTACTACGGAGAAGGAATTTTTAGCAGTCGTGTTTGCATGTGAAAAGTTCAGGTCTTACATAGTTGATTCCAAAGTCACTATTCACACTGATCACGCTGCTATTAAGTACCTCATGGAGAAGAAGGACGCTAAACCTAGACTTATCAGATGGGTTCTCTTGCTACAAGAGTTTGATTTGCACGTTCTCGACAGAAAGGGTGCTGATAACCCCGTAGCAGATAACTTGTCTAGGTTGGAGAACGTTCTTGATGACCCACAACCTATTGATGTTAGCTTTCCCGATGAGGAATTGAATGTCATCAATACTTCACGTAGTGCACCGTGGTATGCCGATTATGCAAACTATATCGTTGCCAAATATATACCACCTAGTTTCACATACCAGCAAAAGAAGAAATTCTTCTTTGACTTGAGACATTACTTTTTGGATGATCCTCACCTTTATAAGGAAGGAGTAGATGGTGTTATTAGACGTTGTGTACCTGAACATGAACAGGGACAGATCCTACAGAAGTGTCACTACGTGGCCTACGGAGGACACCATGCGGGAGATAGAACTGCACACAAGGTATTGCAATCAGGTTTCTATTGGTCCACTCTCTTCAAGGATGCCCGTAAGTTTGTCTTGTCTTGTGACAAATGTCAAAGAGTAGGTAATATCGGTAAACGTTAGGAAATGCCTATGAACTATTCACTTGTCATTGAACCATTTGATGTTTGGGGCTTTGATTATATGGGACCTTTTCCAAAATCCAACGGGTATACTCACATCTTAGTTGCTGTTGATTACGTCACTAAGTGGGTAGAAGCTATCCCCACTAGTAGTGCTGATCACAACACTTCTATAAGGATGCTTAAAGAAGTTATCTTCCCTAGATTTGGAGTCCCTAGATATCTAATGAACGACGGTGGTTCACATTTCATTCATGGTGCTTTCCGTAAAACGCTTGCTAAGTACGATGTCAACCATAGAATTGTGTCTCCTTATCACCCTCAGTCCGGTGGTCAAGTAGAGCTAAGCAATAGAGAGATTAAACTAATTCTGCAAAAGACTGTCAACAGGTCTAGAAAGAATTGGTCTAAGAAGCTCGATGATGCATTGTGGGCTTATAGAACTGCCTATAAGAATCCCATGGGCATGTTTGTGTACAAAATGGTGTATGGTAAAGCATGTCATTTACCTCTTGAGCTAGAACATAAAGCTTATTGGGCAATCAAAGAGCTCAACTTTGATTTCAAACTTGCTGGTGAGAAGAGGTTATTTTACATTAGCTCGCTTGATGAATGGAGAACTCAGGCATATGAGAATGCCAAGTTGTTCAAAGAGAAGGTTAAGAGGTGGCATGATAAGAGGATACAAAAGTGTGAGTTCAATGTAGGTGATTATGTCTTGCTATATAACTCTCGTTTAAGATTTTTTGCAGGCAAGCTTCTCTCTAAATGGGAAAGTCCCTATATTGTTGAGGAAGTATATCGTTCCGGTTCTATCAAGATCAACAACACAAAAGGTAATTGTCCAAGAGTTGTAAATGGGCAGAGAATCAAGCAATATATCTCAGGTACTCCCATAAATGTTGAAAGAAATATCATCAATACTATAACTCCGGAAGAATACCTAAGGGACATATATCAGCCTGTTTCAGACTCTGAAAACGAAGAGGTATGTGTTTCGGTAAGTAAACAGACTCCAAAACTTTTCAAGTAGGAATTTTTCTCTGTTTTGGAATATTTGAAAAAAATACAAAAATTGGAAGTATTCCGCAAAGTGCGCGAGGAGGCGACAAGCCTGCCAGGCGCGGGCCCACCCCCTGGTCGCACCTGGGGGGCTTGTGGCCACCTCGTGCGCCTCCCAGACTCCGTTTTCGTGCGGAGTACTCCTTCTGGTCTGGAAAATATCATTATATATTCTCCCGTTTGGTCTGACCCCTGTATCACGCATATTTCCTTTGTTTTTCGTTTCGAGCCTGTTTCTGTTGCAGATCTAGATCGCTATCACTTCCCCAAAAGCTCCGAAGGAGAAGATCTTCGAGAAGGTCATCAATCCCTACCTCACGGGAGTGCTGCAATGTTGGAAATATGCCCTAGAGGCAATAATAAATTAGTTATTATTATATTTCTTAGTTCATGATAATCGTTTATTATCCATGCTATAATTGTATTGAATGAAGACTAAAATACATGTGTGGATACAGAGACAAAACACTGTCCCTAGCAAGCCTCTAGTTGGCTAGCCAGTTGATCAAAGATAGTCAGGGTCTTCTGATTATGAACAAGGTGTTGTTGCTTGATAACTGGATCACGTCATTAGGAGAATCACGTGATGGACTAGACCCAAACTAATAGACGTAGCATGTTGATCGTGTCATTTTATTGCTACTGTTTTCTGCGTGTCAAGTATTTGTTCCTATGACCATGAGATCATATAACTTACTAACACCGGAGGAATACTTTGTGTGCATCAAACGTCGCAACGTAACTGGGTGACTATAAAGATGCTCTACAGGTATCTCCGAAGGTGTTCGTTAAGTTAGTATGGATCAAGACTGGGATTTGTCACTTCGTGTGACGGAGAGGTATCTCGGGGCCCACTCCGTAATACAACATCACACACAAGCCTTGCAAGCAATGTGACTTAGTGTAAGTTGCGGGATCTTGTATTACGGAACAAGTAAAGAGACTTGCCGGTAAACGAGATTGAAATAGGTATGCGGATACTGACGATCGAATCTCGGGCAAGTAACATACCGAAGGACAAAGGGAATGACATACGGGATTATATGAATCCTTGACACTGAGGTTCAAACGATAAGATCTTCGTAGAATATGTAGGATCCAATATGGGCATCCAGGCCCCGCTATTGGATATTGACCGAGGAGTCTCTCGGGTCCTGTCTATATAGTTCTCGAACCCGCAGGGTCTGCACACTTAAGGTTCGACGTTGTTTTATGCGTATTTGAGTTATATGTTTGGTTACCTAATGTTGTTCGGAGTCCCGGATGAGATCACGGACGTCACGAGGGTTTCCGGAATGGTCCAGAAACGAAGATTGATATATAGGATGACCTCATTTGATTACCGGAAGGTTTTCGGAGTTACCGGGAATGTACCAGGAATGATGAATGGGTTCCGGGAGTTCACCGGGGGGGCAACCCACCCCGGGGAAGCCCATAGGCATTGAGGGTGGCGCACCAGCCCTTAGTGGGCTGGTGGGACATCCCAAAAGAGCGCTATGCGCATTGGAATAAAAATCAAATAGAAAAAAAAGAGGAGGTGGGAAAGGGAAGAAGGACTCCACCTTCCAAACCAAGTAGGACTCGGTTTGGGGGGGGAGACCTTCCCCCTTTGGTTCAGCCGACCCCTTGGGAGTCCTTGGATCCCAAGGCAAGGCTTCCCCTTCCTCCTCCTATATATAGTGGGGTTTTAGGGCTGATTTGAGACAACTTTGCCACGGCAGCCCGACCACATATCTCCACGGTTTTACCTCTAGATCGCGTTTCTACGGAGCTCGGGCGGAGCCCTGCTGAGACGAGATCATCACCAACCTTCGGAGCACTATCATGCTGCCGGAGAACTCTTCTACCTCTCCGTCTCTCTTGCTGGATCAAGAAGGCCGAGATCATCGTCGAGTTGTACGTGTGCTGAACGCAGAGGTGCCGTCCGTTCGGTACTAGATCGTGGGACTGATCGCGGGACAGTTCGCGGGGCGGATCGAGGGACGTGAGGACGTTCCACTACATCAACCGCGTTCACTAATGCTTCTACTGTACTGTCTACAAGGGTACGTAGATCACACATCCCCTCTCGTAGATGGACATCACCATGATAGGTCTTCGTGCGCGTAGGAAAATTTTTGTTTCCCATGCGACGTTCCCCAACAGTGGCATCATGAGCTAGGTTCATGCGTAGATGTCTTCTCGAGTAGAACACAAAAGTTTTTGTGGGCGGTGATGTGCGTTTTTCTGCCCTCCTTAGTCTTTTCTTGATTCCGCGGTATTGTTGGATCAAAGCGGCTCGGACCGACATTACTCGTACACTTACGAGAGACTGGTTTCATCGCTACGAGTAACTCCGTTGCTCAAAGATGACTGGCAGGTGTCAGTTTCTCCAACTTTAGTTGAATCGGAATTGACCGAGGAGGTCCTTGGATGAGGTTAAATAGCAACTCATATATCTCCTTTGTGGTGTTTGTGTAAGTAAGATGCGATCCTACTAGATACCCATGGTCACCACGTAAAACATGCAACAACAAAATTAGAGGACGTCTAACTTGTTTTTGCAGGGTATGCTTGTGATGTGATATGGCCAACGATGTGATGTGATATATTGGATGTATGAGATGATCATGTTGTAATAGTTAATATCGACTTGCACGTCGATGGTACGGCAACCGGCAGGAGCCATAGGGTTGTCTTTATAACTAACGTTTGTGCTTGCAGATGCGTTTACTATTTTTCTAGGATGTAGCTTTAGTAGTAATAGCATGAGTAGCACGACAACCCCGATGGTGACACGTTGATGGAGATCATGATGATGGAGATCATGGTGTGACGCCGGTGACAAGAAGATCGTGCCGGTGCTTTGGTGATGGAGATCAAGAAGCACATGATGATGGCCATATCATGTCACTTATGAATTGCATGTGATGTTAATCCTTTTATGCACCTTATCTTGCTTAGAACGACGGTAGCATTATGAGGTGATCTCTCACTAAAATTTCAAGACGAAATTGTGTTCTCCTCGACTGTGCACCGTTGCTACTGTTCTTCGTTTCGAGACACCACGTGATGATCGGGTGTGATAGACTCAACGTTCACATACAACGGGTGCAAAACAGTTGCACACGCAGAACACTCGGGTTAAGCTTGACGAGCCTAGCATGTGCATACATGGCCTCGGAACACATGAGACCGAAAGGTCGAGCATGAATCGTATAGTTGATATGATTAGCATAGAGATGCTTACCACTGAAACTATTCTCGACTCACGTGATGATCGGACTTGAGATAGTGGATTTGGATCATGTACCACTCAAATGACTAGAGATGTACTTTTTGAGTGGGAGTTCTTAAGTAATATGATTAATTGAACTAATTGTCATGAACATAGTCTAATGGTCTTTGCGAATTACGATGTAGCTTGCGATATAGCTCTACTGTTTTTATATGTTCCTAGAGAAAATTTAGTTGAAAGTTGATAGTAGCAAACTTTGCAGACTAAGTCTGTAAAACCGAGGATTGTCCTTGTTGCTGCACAGAAGGCTTATGTCCTTAATGCACCACTCGGTGTGCTGCACCTCGAGCGTCGTCTGTGGATGCTGTGAACATCCGACATACACGTTTCTGATGACTACACAATAGTTCAGTGCAAGATACTTAATGGCTTAGAAGCAAGGCGCCGAAAACGTTGTAAAACGTCACGGAACATAAGTGATGTTCTAAAGAGATGAAATTGTGATTTCATGCTTGCGCCCTTGTTAAGAGGTACGAGACCTCCAAAAATATTCTTTGTCCACAAAGTAAAGGAGAAAAACTCAATCGTTGAGCGTGTGCTCAGATTGTCTGAGTACAACAATCGCTTGAATCAAGTGGGAGTTAATCTTCCAGATGAGATGGTGATGGTTCTCCAAAGTCACTGCCACCTAGCTGTGAGAGCTTCGTGATGAACTATAACATATCAAGGATAGATACAATGATCCTTGAGCGATTCGTGATGTTTGACGCTGCGAAAGTAGAAATCAAGAAGGAGCATCAATAGTTGATGGTTTGTAAAACCACTAAGTTTCAAGAAAGGCAAGGGCTAGAAGGGATACTTCGTGAAACGGCAAAACAGTTGCTGCACTAATGAAGAGACCCAAGATTAAACCCAAACCCGAGACTAAGTGCTTCTGTAATGAGGGGAACAGTCACTGAGGCGGAGCAACTCTAGATACTTGGTAGATAAAGAAGGCTGGCAAAAGTCGAAAGAAGTGTATTTGATATACATGATGTTGATGTGTACTTTACTAGTACTCCTAGTAGCATGAGGGTATTGGATACCGGTTCGGTTGCTAAGTGATTAGTAACACGAAATGAAAGCTACGGCATAAATGGAGACTAGCTAAAGGCGAGGTGACGATACGTGTTGGAAGTGTTTCCAAGGTTGATATGATCAAACGTCGCACGCTCCCTCTACCATCAGGATTGGTGTTAAACCTAAATAATTGTTATTCATTTAAAGAGAATAATGGTTACTCTATTTTCTTGAATAATCACCTTCAATGGTTTATTGAATCTCGATCGTAGTGTTACACATGTTCATGATATTGGTGCCAAAAGATACGAGGTAATGATGATAGTACCACTTACTTGTGGCACTGCCGCTTGAGTCATGTTGGTATAAATTGCATGAAGAGGCTCCATGTTGATGGATCTTTATACTCACTTGATTTTGAATCACTAGTGACATGCAAATCATACCACATGAGCAAGGCCTTGTTTTCATTGAGATGAAATAAGATAGTAACTTGTTGGAAGTGATACATTTTGATGTATGCAGTCCAATGGGTGCTGAGGCATGCAGTGGATATCATTATGTTCTTACTTCAATGACGATTTGAGTAGATACTAGAGTATTTACTTAATGAATCACAAGTCTGAAATATTGAAAGTTCAATTCTGTTTCGGAGTGAAGTTCGTCGTAACAAGAGGATAAACTGTCTACGATATGATCATAGAAATGAATATCTGAGTTACGAGTTTTGGTACGCAGTTAAGACAATGTGGAAATTGTTTCGTAGTTCATGCCACCTGGAACATCATACTGTGATGATGTGTCTGAACGTCATAGCCATGCACTATTTGGCATGGTGCATGTTGTGATGTCTCTTATCGAATTACCACTATCGTTTATGGGTTATGCATTAGAGACAACCGCATTCACTTTAAATAGGGCACCGCGTATTTCCGTTGAGATGACACAGTATAGACTGAGGTTTAGAGAAATCTAAAGTGTCGTTTCTTGAAAGTTTGGGGCTTCGACACTTATGTGGAAAAGTTTCAGTCTAAGAAGCTCGAACCCAAAGCGGATAAATGCATCTTCCTAGGATATCCAAAACAGTTGGGTACATCTCCTATCTCAGATCCGAAAGCAAAGTGTTTGTTTCTAGAAACGGATGCTTTCTCGAGGAAAGGTTTCTCTCGAAAGAATTGAGTGGGAGAGTGGTAGAACTTGATGAGGTTAATGAACCATCGCTTCAACCAGTGTGTAGCAGGGCGCAGGAAGTTGTTCCTGTGGCGCCTACACCAATTGAAGTGGAAGCTGATGATGGTGATCATTGAGCTTCGAATCAAGTTACTACAAACCTCGTAGGTCGACAAGGTCGCGTACTACTACAGAGTGGTACGGTAACCTTGTCTTGGAGGTCATGTTGTTGAGCAACAATGAACTTACGAGTTATGAAGAAAGCAATGGTGGGCCCGGATTCCGACAAATGGCTGGAAGCCATGAAATCCGAGAGAGGGTCCATGTATGAAAACAAAGTGTAGACTTTGGAAGAACTACTTGATGGTCAGAGGACTATTGAGTAAAGACGGATCTTTAAAAGCAAGACAGACGATGATGGTGATAAGTCACTATTAAGAAAAGCTCGACTTGTCGCAAAGATGTTTTCGACAAGATCAAACAGTTGACTATGATGAGACTTTCTCACTCGTAGCGATGCTAAAAGTCTGTTAGAATTATGTTAGTAGTTGTTGCATTATTTATGAAATATTGCACGTAGGATGTCAAAACATTGTTTCTCGACGGTTTCCTTGAGCAAACATTGTATGTGATACAACCAGAAGGTTTTGTCGATCCTAAAGATACTAGCAAGTATGCAAGCTCCAGTGATCCTTCAATGGACTGGTGCAAGCATCTCGGAGTTGGAATATACACTTTGATGAGATGATCAAAGATTTTGGGTTTGTGCAAGGTTTATGAGAAACTTGTATTTCCATAGAAGTGAGTGGGAGCACTATAGAATTTCTGATAAGTATATGTGGTTGACATATTGTGGATCAGAAGTAATGTAGAATTTCTGTAAAGCATACAAGGTTGTTTGAAAGGGTTTTTTAAAGGAGTACCTGGATTGCGCTACTTGAACGTTGAGCATCAAAGATCTATGGAGATAGATCGAAAGCGCTTAATGGAAGTTTCAACAAGATGCATGCCTTGACAAGTTTTTGAAGGAGTTCAAAATAGATCAGCAAAGAAAGAGTTCTTGGTTGCGTTGTGAGGTGTAAATTTGAGTAAGACTCAAAACCCGACCACGGCAGAATAAAGAGAATAGACGAAGGTCGTCTTCTATGCCTTAGCCGTAGAATCCAAAGTATGCCATGCTGTGTACCCCACCTGATGTGTGCCTTGACTCAAAGTCTGTTGAGAGGTACAGAGAGTGATCCATGATTGAATCACTAGCAGCGGTCAAAATTTATCCTTAATAACTAATGGACTAAGGAATTTTTCTCAATTATGGAGGTGGTTAAAGAGTTCGTCGTAAAGGGTTACGTCGATGCAAGCTTTGACACTAATCCGAATAACTATGAGTAGTGAAACGGATTCGTATAGTAGAGTAGATATTTGGAGTATTTCTGAATAGCACGTAGTAGCAGCATCTATTGAATCACATAAATATTTGTCAAGAACGCACGGATCTGAAAGTTTCAGAACCGTTGACTAAAACCTCTCTCACGAGCAAGACGTGATCAGACCCCATAACTATGTGGGTGTTGGATTCGTTGGAATCACATGGAGATGTGAACTAGATTATTGACTCTAGTGCAAGTGGGAGACTATTGGAAATATGCCCTAGAGGCAATAATAAATTAGTTATTATTATATTTCTTAGTTCATGATAATCGTTTATTATCCATGCTATAATTGTATTGAATGAAGACTAAAATACATGTGTGGATACATAGACAAAACACTGTCCCTAGCAAGCCTCTAGTTGGCTAGCCAGTTGATCAAAGATAGTCAGGGTCTTCTGATTATGAACAAGGTGTTGTTGCTTGATAACTGGATCACGTCATTAGGAGAATCACGTGATGGACTAGACCCAAACTAATAGACGTAGCATGTTGATCGTGTCATTTTATTGCTACTGTTTTCTGCGTGTCAAGTATTTGTTCCTATGACCATGAGATCATATAACTTACTAACACCGGAGGAATACTTTGTGTGCATCAAACGTCGCAACGTAACTGGGTGACTATAAAGATGCTCTACAGGTATCTCTGAAGGTGTTCGTTAAGTTAGTATGGATCAAGACTGGGATTTGTCACTTCGTGTGACGGAGAGGTATCTCGGGGCCCACTCGGTAATACAACATCACACACAAGCCTTGCAAGCAATGTGACTTAGTGTAAGTTGCGAGATCTTGTATTACGGAACGAGTAAAGAGACTTGCCAGTAAATGAGATTGAAATAGGTATGCGGATACTGACGATCGAATCTCGGGAAAGTAACATACCGAAGGACAAAGGGAATGGCATACGGGATTATATGAATCCTTGGCACTGAGGTTCAAACGATAAGATCTTCATAGAATATGTAGGATCCAATATGGGCATCCAAGTCCCGCTATTGGATATTGACCGAGGAGTCTCTCGGGTCATGCCTACATAGTTCTCGAACCCGCAGGGTCTGCACACTTAAGGTTTGACATTGTTTTATGCGTATTTGAGTTATATGGTTGGTTATCGAATGTTGTTCGGAGTCCCGGACGAGATCACGGACGTCACGAGGGTTTCCGAAATGGTCCGTAAACGAAGATTGATATATAGGATGACCTCATTTGATTACCGGAAGGTTTTCGGAGTTACCGGGAATGTACCGGGAATGACGAATGGGTTCCGGGAGTTCACCGGGGGGGCAACCCACCCCGGGGAAGCCCATAGGCATTGAGGGTGGCGCACCAGCCCTTAGTGGGCTGGTGGGACAGCCCAAAAGATCCTTATGCGCATTGGAAGAAAAATCAAAGAGAAAAGAAAAAAAAAAAGAGGAGGTGGGAAAGGGAAGAAGGACTCCACCTTCCAAACCAAGTAGGACTCGGTTTGGGGGGGAGACCTTCCCCCTTTGGTTCGGCCGACCCCTTGGGAGTCCTTGGATCCCAAGGCAAGGCTTCCCCTTCCTCCTCCTATATATAGTGGGGTTTTAGGGCTGATTTGAGACAACTTTGCCACGGCAGCCCGACCACATATCTCCACGGTTTTACCTCTAGATCGCGTTTCTACGGAGCTCGGGCGGAGCCCTGCTGAGACGAGATCATCACCAACCTCCGGAGCGCCGTCACGCTGCCGGAGAACTCTTCTACCTCTTCGTCTCTCTTGCTGGATCAAGAAGGCCGAGATCATCGTCGAGCTGTACGTGTGCTGAACGCGGAGGTGCCGTCCGTTCGGTACTAGATCGTGGGACTGATCGCGGGACGGTTCGCGGGGCGGATCGAGGGACGTGAGGACGTTCCACTAAATCAACCGCGTTCACTAACGCTTCTGCTTTACGGTCTACAAGGGTACGTAGATCACACATCCCCTCTCGTAGATGGACATCACCATGATAGGTCTTCGTGCGCGTAGGAAAATTTTTGTTTCCCATGCGACGTTCCCCAACATGCAACACCCTCAATCTATCAAGATGCGTGAGGGGATGTTGCACATCCGTGATGTTGAGGGGCCCAAGAAGACCGGAAGCGTGGAGACGAGGCTCAAAGCAATGGAGCAACAAGTCTTCAAGTGCGAGGGGATGGTGGAGCGTGGACTCAACGTCAACCACATGATGATCGTGGAGTTCACCAACAAGCACATGATTGATGCCAATGACATTGGGAAGCACCTCTCCAGTCTCTATGACAGGATTGATCAACTCCAGGCCCAGATCTATGACCTGCAGAACCAAAACTATGAGTATGAGTATAGATTTAAATCAATAAGGTTGGCTGTAGATTTGAGGATTCCGGAGACTCGTTCATCTTTCCATGATGGAGCACCTATGCCTTGGAAGACGGAGGATCAAACCCATGTTACAACAAATCCACCACCATCACCTTCAAAGGAAGACAACTGAGCATGGGTATGGGCAATCCCCTTGGATTTTGCCAAGCTTGGGGGAGTTGCCCCGGTATCGTATCACCATCACATCTTTTGCCTTTACCTTTGTTTTAGTTTGTTCCTTTTCAGTTTTCTTTTTCTCTAGTAGTTTAAAAGTCTTAGTGTTTTAGTCTTGAGTTTTGATTTGTGTCACCCCCGATGTATTCGAGCTCGTGAGCCATATAATAAAGAGTGTCTTAGTTGAAGGGCTTTGCCTCTTGCCATGATCAATAGATTGAAAAAGAACAAAAGCATGAAAGATCATGTAATGATCTTATGGGAAGTGATGGCTTCACATGTAGAAAGAATGTTGATTGAAACTTGTTGAGGGTAGACAAACGTAGACCTTGGTCATTGTTGCAATTAATAGGAAGTGATAAGGAAGGAGAGGTTCACATATAAATATATCATCTTTGACACCATCTATGATTGTGAACACTCACTAAACTATTGCATGCCTAGAAGTAGATGTTGGACAAGGAAGACAACATAATGAATTGTGTTTGCTTGGTTCCGAACAATGTTATATGATTAGAGATCCCTTAGCATGTGATGATTGCTTCCACCTCATATTAGCCAAAACTCCCGCACCAAGTAGAGATACTACTTGTGCATCCATAAACCTTCAACCCAGTCTTGCCATGAGTGTCCACCATACCTACCTATGGATTGAATAAGATCCCTCAAGTGGGTTGTCATCGGTGCAAGCAATAAAAATTGCTTCCTAATATGTATGATCTATTAGTGTGTGGAAAATAAGCTTTGTACGAACCTGTGATGAGGAAGACATAAAAGCAACAGACTGCATAATAAAGTTCTTTATCACAGGAGGCAATATAAAGTGACGTTCCTCCGCACTAAGAGGACACGCATCCAAACCTCAAAAGCGCATGACAACCTCTGCTTCCCTCTGCGAAGGGCCTATCTTGTACCATTACTTTTTTTTCCTTGAAAGAGTCATGGTGATCTTCACCAATTCCTTGTTTCGCCTTTATCTTGGCTAACGTCATATGCTAGGGAAAGATCTATATTCATATGTCAACTTGGAAGTAAGTATTCATGAATTATTATTGTTGACATTACCCTTGAGGTAAGCAGTTCGGACGCAAAACTATAAGCCCCTATCTTTCTCTGTGTCCAGCTGAAACTTTGATATCATGAGTACCACATGAGTTGTAGCAATTGTAGAGAATGAAAAGATGATTGAGTATGTGGATTTGCTTTACAAGATCTTATTTGACTCTGTCTGATGTTGTGATAAATTGCAATTGCTTCAATGACTACAGGCTATCGGTTGTTACTTCTCGATAAGGTTCTTGATCCATACTTTACTTTGTGAAGGAATTGTCACTTTAGCATGAGATATTATATGTTGGTATTGCTGTTCTGATCATGATCATGATGCATGCATGTTCGTATCTTGTTTTGTCAACACCTCTCTCCCTAAACATGTGGACATATTTATTGAGCTCGGCTTTCGCTTGAGGACAAGCGAGGTCTAAGCTTGGGGGAGTTGATACGTCCATTTTGCATCATGTTTTCATGTTGATATTTATCGCTTATTGGGCTGTTATTTCACTTCACGGTACAATACTTATGCCTTTTCTCTCTTATTTTGCAAGGTTTGCATGAAGAGGGAGAATGCCGGCAACTGGAATTCTGGCCTGAAAGTGGAGCAAGTTTGAGATACCTATTCTGCGCATGTCCAAACACCGTAAAAATCAACGAGGATTTTTTCTGGATTTATAAAAAATATTGGGCCGAAGAAGCGCCAGAGGGGCGCCAGCAGGTGGCCACAAGCCTGCTAGGCGCGGCCACCCCCCTGGCCGTGCCTAGGAGACTTGTGGGCAGCCTGCTGGCCCACTGGCCCCCCTCTTCTGCTATATGAAGGGTTTCGTCTGGAAAAAATTCAGAGAGGATCTTTTTCGCGGATTCGCCGCCACCACGAGGCGGAACTTGAGCAGAACCAATCTAGAGCTCCGGCACGACGATCCTGCCGGAGAAACTTCCCTCCCGAAGGGGGAAATCGTCGCCATCGTCATCACCAACACTCCTCTCATCGGAGGGGACTCATCACCATCAACATCTTCATCAGCACCATCTCATCTCCAAACCCTAGTTCATCACTTGTAACCAATCTCCATCTGCGACTCCGATTGGTACTTGTAAGGTTGCTAGTAGTGTTAATTACTCTTTGTAGTTGATGCTAGTTGGATTACTTGGTGGAAGAGTTTATGTTCAAATCCTTGATGCTACTCATTACCTCTCTGGTCATGAATATGATTATGCTTTGTGAGTAGTTACTTTTGTTCCTGAGGACATGGGATAAGTCATGCTAATAGTAGTCATGTGAATTTGGTATTTGTTCGATATTTTGATGTGTTGTATGTTGTTTTTCCTCTAGTGGTGTTATGTGAACGTCGACTACATAACACTTCACCATTATTTGGGCCTAGAGGAAGGCATTGGGAAGTAGTAAGTAGATGATGGGTTGCTAGAGTGACAGAAGCTTAAACCCTAGTTTATGGTTGCTTCGTAAGGGGCTGATTTGGATCCACTAGTTTAATGCTATGGTTAGACTTTGTCTTAATTCTTCTTTCGTAGTTGCGGATGCTTGCGAGAGGGGTTAATCATAAGTGGGATGCTTGTCCAAGTAAGGGCAGTACCCAAGCGCCGGTCCACCCACATATCAAATTATCAAAGTAACGAACGCGAATAATATGAACATGATGAAAACTAGCATCACAGATATTCCCATGTGTCCTCGGGAGCGTTTTTCCTCCTATAAGACTTTGTCCAGGCTTGTCCCTTGCTACAAAAGGGATTGGGCCACTTTGCTGCACCGTTGCTACTTTTGTTACTTGTTTCTTGCTACGAATCATCTCACCACACAATCACTTGTTACCGATAATTTCAGTGCCTGCAGATTTTACCTTGCTGAAAACCACTTGTCAGATCATTCTGCTCCTCGTTGGTTTCGACACTCTTACTTATCGAAAGGACTACGATTGATCCCCTATACTTGTGGGTCATCACTCCTCCCTCGCCCCGGTGAAGAGGGAGCTAGAGGAGCTCCCCTCGATGAAGATGGAGCCGGAGGCCGAGGCGGGGCTGCAGTGACATGCCACGACCGTTGTCGGGTCGGAGGACTTCCTCCCCCCGGCGGAGGCAGACACCCTTTTGCCCGCGCTGCTAGCGCAGTGCACGAAAGGCGGAAGAGAACCGACAGTGCTGCCGGAGGGACGAGGAGATCGACACCATGCTCTACGAGCAGGGTGTCGCATCGGCCCGACCTTCGGCGACAAGGTGGAGGAGTGGCGCCGCGAAGCCACTGGGCAGGAACACATGTACGTCGAGCTCTCCTCCGACGACAACTGAGTGTTGCCGCTAGACAACTACCGCACAAGCTCCGATGAGCTCTATTTTGCATAGTGCGGTAGGGTAGTTAGCTCCGGCGAGATCGCCAACCCCCCTCTAATAGTAGTAGTAGAATGTAGTATGTATAATCATGTAGTATGTGATGAACTATAAATGATAATGTGGTTGCGATTTCTTCCGTGAAAGTTTTTTTAAAATTATACAGCTTCATATACGGGGTCTATTCTGCAACGCACAATTTTACCCCATAAAATCCCGCTTCGTCAAACTATAAATGATTTATGCGAATAAAAAAATACGGGTCTGCTCTTAGGTTCTCCATTGCATTGTGCCCCGGATGTCAGGGTTCAGATGTGACATGACTGTAGAAACCACACTGCGCGGCGAAAAGCTGTGCATTGCATTGTGCCCCGGATGTCAGGGTTCAGATGTGACATGACTGTAGAAACCACACTGCGCGGCGACAAGCTGTGCATTGCATTGTGCCCCGGATGTCAGGGTTCAGATGTGACATGACTGTAGAAACCACACTGCGCGGCGAAAAGCTGTGCATTGCATTGTGCCCCGGATGTCAGGGTTCAGATGTGACATGACTGTAGAAACCACACTGCGCGGCGAAAAGCTGTGCATTGCATTGTGCCCCGGATGTCAGGGTTCAGATGTGACATGACTGTAGAAACCACACTGCGCGGCGAAAAGCTGTGCATTGCATTGTGCCCCGGATGTCAGGGTTCAGATGTGACATGACTGTAGAAACCACACTGCGCGACGAAAAGCTGTTGCACAGCAGCGGGAGTCACGCGTAAACCATGAACTCGCTAACGCTAATTAATCGTCATTAGATGTGAGCGTGCCACTTTCACGTCATTTCGGTGAACTAAGCATTGATACGGCCTAAAACAAAGCACGCAACACATGTTCAAAAAAATTAACGTGTGTGGCAGAGAAAAATCGCGTGCCAGGCTGGTGATAATGTTTTGTAAACCCAGGAAGACATGATTATCTTGCTGTAATCCATGGTCAAAGCTGACAATAAATCAACAAACAAAACAGTTAAACTTGCTTAGTTAGTGGTAGCTAATGTGAACGAACGTGCGTGTTCCCTGGCCGGGAGAGATCCATGTCCGCACTTGGTTAAACTTGTGGTCGTCGTTGTCCAACGTTGCTCCAGAGCATGCATGCGCGACGTACATGTCTGCACCGGTGCAGCCCCAGGGCCGAACAGATCTCCAGCGCGGGCAAGGAGTTACAACTTCTTGCAAAGTTTACCCATGCTTGTTGGAGTTGGATCTTTGCTACTCCCTTCGTTTTTAAATATAAGTCTTTTAAGATATTTTACTAGAAGTCTACATACGGAGCGAAATGAGTGAATCTACACTCTAAAGTATGTCTATATACATCCGTATGTAGTCAAACCTCTTTAAAAACTTATATTTAGGAACGGAGGGAGTACAAAACTTTTGTTTATATTTATAAAATCACAACTGCATAAGAAAAACGTTGAAACATTCATTTATATTTATAAAATCACAACTGCTGAAAAAAAAATTGAAACACAATTTGGTTCATAGTAAAGTATCACTAATAAACCATTACATATTACATTATCCAATGAAAGGAATGCAATGCATAATGAAGCACCAGAAAAAGAGATGTATCTAAAATATCAAACTTGGAAGCTCGCTGAGGAGGAGCAGCAGCAACAACCCTGCTGGTTCTTGGACTCCATTCGAGGAAAATGAGCCTATCTAGCTTGCCAATGAACTTGTTGAAGGAAATAAATAACGAAGAATGACTACATGAGTAAAATAAAAGAAAGGGGAGTATCATCCTAAGTGGTACAGGAATGAAATGGAAGAACACCAGCATGAATGAGTCTTGCAGCAACGCAACTAATCCACAAACGATCACACAATGGTTGATCGAAAACCCGCAAACGCATTACAAACCCAGAAATAATGTAATGTAATCTTGCAGGGGAGAGAGAGTTTCTATGGCCTGAACCTGCGGGCAGGATGTGCCCTGAGTGTATCATTCAGTAGGGCGGGGCGGTTTGGATGTGCTCTGACTGCTCTCTCGAGGCAAGCCTTCGCAGCAGCCTGAACGACTCTGCTCGCGCGAGTCAAGCCACCGACTTCGACAGTAGCGAGGCGGGGGAGGTTTCCAAGTCCAAACTCGAAGGCACCAGTAGCGAGTGCCTTAGTTTCATCCGGCTCGAAATAAATCTTGAGCATTTCCAGCATTGGCATGGAGCCTGTTGTAAACATCAGATTCATACCTTCACCAGCTATATAATAAAGAAACTTCAACAAGCATGGGAACCCCACTTCGCCACCGACTGTCAGCTTTGCATCTTTAGAACACCCTCTTGCTTCTACTTCCAGAATGAGCAGAGCGGGTAAGCTTCCAAGGATACACAGATCCTTCTGTCTGATTCCCTCCACTTCAATGCGTAACTCTTGGAGGTTGACAAGTAAGAGCATCCATTCTGGAACCTGCTGGACTGGCGAACGAATTAAGATGAGTTTCTGGAGGTTAAGCATAGCGGGGCACAAAGGTTCCTGCTGTAAGAAGCTGCCCCCGCTCATAATTTTCAGAGAACGAAGGTTCAGAGAGACAAGGCTACGAAGAGAAGAAGCAGTAACTTTGTACAACTCATTGATTTCCTCTGTTTCTCGACGTGTACTAGAATCATCCTGTAAAGTAATGAACAACTTCCTCAGATTCTTTAGCTGCCCAAGTTCTTGCAAGAAGTTAGATGTCTGACTGAAAACCCTCACCCGTTTCAACACCTCAAGTGCTTCCAACTTCATAATTCCATCAGGAAATTTAACAGCACCATCAGTCAATAGATACACCAATTTTCTGAGATTTAATAGACTTGCTGGCAGTTCACCTACTTCTGTGCTTCTTAGATCCAACATCTCTAGGTACCGTAGATGGCGGATTCCTTTTGGCAGTTTACTTACTCCTGTTCCCCTGAGGTTGATGTACCTTAGATGAAGCAACATCCCGATATTTGTAAGATAATGTTCCTTCAACTGCTTGATACCCCCAAAATCCAGAATACGCAAATGAATAAATACATTCAATGGAGGGATTCCATCTGTATTCCCAAAAACACTGAGTGATCGTGCATGGGACAATACCAGATGTTTTGGCAGGGTAGAATTTCCTTCTCCGCCATTTTGGAGAGAGAGCCGGCGAACTTTCATTTTGTCATTTATAGGTACACAGGGAACACCAACCAAAGTAATGAAGTTATCTTCAATGGACTTGGATACGATGAAATCAAGAATTACATCATGAACTCTACAGCGAGTCACCTTATGATCATATCTGTCTTTCACAGGTTGGACCAAACACCTGTTGACCAGTTCATTGAAATACATCTCTCCTACCTCATGTATTGTGTATCTGCTGTCTTTGTGAATGATTCCTTCAGCAATCCATCTTCTTATCAGATTTTTCTTCTCGATAATAGTATCTTCTGGAAATATACTGAGATATAGGAGACAAGTTTTGAGATCAGAAGGCAGATCAAAGTAACTAAGTGACAATATCTTCATCATATTTTCAACACTATTATTTCTTTCAAGTGCACGGCCAATTGAATCTTTCACTTCATTCCATTTAGACACTGTACTTTCTTTGTTAGCCAGCAAGCCGGATATTGCAATGATCGCCAAAGGCAAACCATCACATTTTTTCAAAATTTGATTCAGAACTTCTTCAAGGTGAGAAGGGCAGTGTTCTTTGGGGCCGAATACTATTCTGCAGAATACCTGCCTTGAGTGCTCAATATCAAGAGGGCCTATATCGTGAATATGACCATTGAATGATGAGCGGCATGATTTAGCCACAGCATTTATACGAGTAGTGGTGATTATTCTACTGCCGATACTGGTCTTGGGGAATACACGCTTAATAATATCCCATGTATCCACACTCCATATATCATCAACAACAATAAAGTACCTGCACATTGAATTTGTCATATATATCTGTATGCTTTCATGTAAAGAGTATACAATAAGATAGGAAATGAACAAAAGAAGCTCATCGCACTGACAACAGCAGGCGACAATTTAGCTCCCATAAGCATATGCTCCTACTATGAACAGTAAAATCTCTATAAATATTGTTTTTGACAATGCACATGGTCATGTCTTGTATGTGTGTTCAAACTTTTATGAATAAAATACATTTGTTTTGCCCGGGGTAAAATAAATAAGTAATAATAATCAGTGCTCTAGAAAAGGATTTTTAGAGCACAAATTTATTTCTTTTCAAACAGACCACACAAATTGCCTTTTCTCCAAAGGAAGTTTAAATTTACACATAGGACAGGGATATGTATATGTGTAATTTTTTTCCCAGAATTTTTGACATTCAGAAAATCTTTTTTGTTACCCGGGAGCACATACTCATAGGAATTGATTTAAATTACCTACATAAATGTTGTTAAAATAGTATACATTACATACTTAATTCCCTTGTGCTTAACCTAGCTAGTTTGGTACAATCCTGGAAGTGCATCTGATATCCTAGAACTTTGTTTAGCAGTTGGGTAACTAATGACAAATGGGTTTGTCGACTAACTATTTTCTTGAATTAAGACTGTGCATGCATTAGGTTTCATACTACTGTTTGCAAGATGGTAAGAAATTTAACAAACAATAAATCAAGTACCTTCGACAATGACTTGCTCTATTGGTGATGCCCTAATAAGTTTTGTATATTAGAAGACACCAAATAAAAGTAAAAATAAAATAGCATAGAGGTACTACATACCTTTTGTCTTGTAGGAACTCGTTGATCTTGAGAACCAGATCTTCTTCGCTCCCTTCTATAGTATTAGCATAAGGTTGCCTGCTAACTTGACTAAGGATTCTTCTTAGAATGTTCATCATGTTTGGACTTCGTGACACAGATAAGAAAGCCAGGCACTGGAATCCTACTTTAAGCTCTTGATACACTTGATTTGCAAGAGTTGTCTTGCCCATTCCTCCAGACCCAACAATGGAGACTATCTTCAATTGCTCTGGTGACCCACATCCATCCACTTCAGTTAGCAATTTGATAATCTCAGCCTTAGGTTTATCAATTGCAACGGGTGTACTGTTAAGCCTAACAAGAGCTCTGGCGTGAAGGGTTCCTTTATTCATAGTCTGAGAGAAGTCTTCTTTTACCTTGTGACTTGCATTACTCTGTCTCACCTCAGTCTTGTACCTTCCATTCCTCTTACTAAGCTCAATGACTTGTTTCTTCAAACCATGGATCTCGCTAGCTGTCCGACCGCGAGCCATCATCATCCCCAGCCAGTTCTTCATTTCTTCTATGAAACCATCTGATTCAATATCTTGTATGAAGTCATCAACGCAGTCCTCCATATCGTAGGACAATTCCCGCACCTCCTTCATCCACAACTTGTCTCGCTCATTGGGACTCTCCTCCTCCAACATCTCAAGGAGAAATGCATGCATCGTGGCGAGCTCATCCCTGAGAAGGCTCACCTCGCGATGCACATGCTTGAAACGCTTATACTTGTCGCCGACCAGAGTGGCCAGCTTCTCCAGGACGGGTTTCAGGGCCCCCGTGGCAGCACTCACCAGAACCGGCTCCATGCTCGCACTGGCGCTAGCTGAGAATCAGATATGCTTGCGCAGCCCTCCAGATCTGGGAAAATCCCCAAAACTTTGATCCGGCCCCTTGCTCCAGATCGCGAAATCCTGGAAGGCCTCGGCGACGCGAATCGGACTCCCGGCCGATCTGACTGAGCTGACGGACCAGTCGGCAGTTGCTGGGTAGAGGTCGAGGTTCGGCGGCGGGGTATTGGAGGTCGCGGATGGCTGGCGTCGAGGCACTGGAGGTTCCGGCTGTCTGGCGTCGAGGCGACGGGGCGATGTGACGAGGAGAGAAACGGTGGGAGGGAACGGCTCGAGGTGCGAGTGACGGCGGGAGTCGACGGCCTATATGTGAGGTAATAGCGGGAGGTGCGAGGCGACGACTGGAGTAAACAGCGGGAGGGTGGATGCCACGGCGGAGGAGAGGTTGGGCTGGTGGCGACGGCGAGAGGAGGAGGGGCTGCCGGCTACGGCGGGAGGAGGAGGGGCTGCCAGCTACGGCGGGAGGAGGACAAAGGGCTGGCGGCGGCGGTAGGGGGGTTACGGCCACGGGTCCGACTCCGCCGGGGGTGAGGTGGGTATGAAGCTTGGGGAGAACTAAGGACTGTTTGGTTTCAATAAGTCAGATGACTTATAAGTGAGGTGACTTAAAACCAGTGACTTATAAGTCACGTCTGTTTGGTTGTCATCTGACTTATAAGTCATCTTTTCATGTAAAAGTGGATGACTTATAAGTTTTAAGTTGGGGTAGAGCAACTTATGACTTATAAGTTAGGGTGACTTATAAGTTGGGTCTGTTTGGCAAAATAAGTCACTTTTTGCACTTTTCAACTTATAAGTTGGTGACTTATTTGAAACCAAACACGGCCTAACAACTGCTCCGCAACTCCCGAGCGGAGTCTGGTCCAAGGGTTGCGGAGCAGAGCGACCGTCGTAATTAATTACCCACGGGTGCATAAAGTAAATTGATTCAGAGATGTAGAGATAAGTCTTTTTATTAATCATTGATCAATTTATCTGTACAATGGGTTGCTATGCCGAAAATGCATTTTGGTGGCCGAGCCCCATAGATGCCTTTAAATTTAAAACTCAAATTTCATGAAAATTCACATTTTTATATTTTAAAAAAATTTAAAAAAACATAGATAAGTGAGGATGTAACACACATGTGTGTAAATTTTCAGAAAAAAATACATTGAAATGAGAGCTATACAAAAAAGACAAATCTGAGACTTTTTAACACACAACACTATTCCTCGTTTCAGGCCTTGATTTTATCTTTTTTACAGATCGTATTTTAAGGTATTTAATCCTAATTTTTTACACACATACACATAACATCCTTCTTTACTTGCATATTTTTTCAGATTTTTTAAAACCGAAAATTTTAAATTTTGAAATTTTCAAAAATTTCAGCCTCCATGGCTTCCGGGAGCCAAACGTCCGTTCTCGTGCTCTGCTCTTTATATAGTTAAGGGGTGGAAGATAAGTGCCCACTTTAACGTTAAATGGAGGAACTTGATCCATAATGGATCAATGACTTGTTTCACACAAGGCCCAAGTTTTCCAACACTTCTCCTTGATCAGTTATCCGTATATTCATGTCTTAAAACTCCAAAAACCTCAGCGGAAAAAATGTGAAGAAGGAGCGCATAGTATACGTTGTTGTATTGCACGAATTGCCTCGTCAAAAACCTCAAATAAGAAACATCAGGAAAACTCACTCAACGAAAAAAGAGTACAATCCACTCAACCATCAAATTGAGTACTCAATCACCAGGATCGAGATTTTAATGACGAGTTTGTGAAATTCCTCACCCTCAACTTTGCATCTCTCTAAGTATCATCATACCGATTCCACGCACACACCTCTTAAAGGATGATGTCGATAATGATTTAGTGAACATATCATCAAGATTATCACATGACTTAGTATGCAAATTTCTCATCTCGTTCAACTGTTGCAGCTCATGTGCATAGAACTTGAGACAAATATGCTTTGTGAGGTTACTTTTCACATAACCAGTCTCAACTTGTGAACACAAGCAGCATTATCTTCATAGATAATGGTAGGGGTTTGTACGGTGGAACATTTACATTTTTTCCCCTAATTTGCGCGCACTCTGAGATTAGCCCTAATTTTTAGCTATGCTCAAATTTGCCCCTATACGGTCGAGTCCCTTTATAGAAATGCCCTTTTGTGTCGTTACTGTCCGATTGTCCGATCAACGGGCTTTAACCGTCTTGATGAACAGTAACTCAATGAACCGTAAATTTGAAAAAAAATCTAAAAATCTAAAATTTTATGGAATCGAATATACTGAGATGTGCAAGGTGCATGCAAATTTTTATGCTATTTGAATATTCCAAGAGCTCGTACCAAAGAAAATTAAATTAAAATTATACGCCTATGAACAGTACATTTTAAAAAATAGCAAGAAGATTCAAAAACATCTGAATTTTTGTGTGTCCAAGATGCTCGGGTGTGCAAGGTGCGTGCAAATTTTTGTGATCAAATGCCATGCGAGGAGGTCTAGCAAAAAAAATAGTGCATTTTTTCAAAGTTTTTTGCTGAACCAATTTTATTTCTCCACGAGCTCCTACAATGTCCAAGCATAACAAAAAATTGCACGCACCTTGTGCACCCAAATATCTTGGACGCCAAAAAAATCATATTTTTGATTCTGTTTGCTTTTTTTTAATTTACTGTTCACAGACGTGCAGTTTTAATTGTTTCCTTTGGTACGAACCCCTGGAATGTTCAAATAGCACAAAAATATGCACTCATCTTTGCACACCCGTGTATCTTCGATCTCACAAAATTTCAATTTTTTAAATTGTTTGCTATTTTTCTGAATTTACTGTTTACCAAGTTACTATTCACCAGCCGGTCAAAGACCGTTGGCCGGACGGTAACGACACATAAGGGCATTTCTACAAGGGGACTTGACGGCAGAGGGGTAAATTTGAGCATAGCTGAAAATTAAGGGCAAATATGAGAGTGGACACAAATTAGGGGCACAAAAATGTATATATCCCTTGTACGGTGTTCAGCTCACACGTTTGTTGAATATGGCTGATCCTCCGACGAAGCGATACACATTCTTTTGACGCTTCGAATAGTGCATGATTTCCTAGTGGTTCATGGAAGTCGACGGAAGAGTTTTGCTTGGCCGATCCCGAGGAAAACGCAGTTCCACCACAAAGGAAAACATATCTAGCCTATGATTTGCAATCATGCGGGTCCGATAGGTACCCAGCATCGGCATATCCTATAACAGATAGGTCTTGATTCCTTGTATAAAATAGGCCAAGATCTTTGATCCCTTGGAGGTAACAGAAGACGTCCTTGACACCTTTCCAATGTCTCTTGATAGGTTCAGAACTACACCTAGCAAGTGAACTGACGACAAAAGCAATATTTGGCCGTGTATAGTTTGCGAGGTACTGGGGAAAGGAACCTCTAGTCCCAGAGTTTCCTCCCCCTCTTCCTTAAGCCTGAACGAGTCCTTGTCTGGCTATAAAGATCTCCCGACCATCAGGGTCTTAGAAGGATATGCCTTATCAAATCCAAATCTTTCCAACACCTTCTAGGTGCAGGCCGTCTGGTGCACTAGAATTCCATCAGGAGAAAGTTCAAGTTGCAGACCTAGATAGAATTTGGTTTTACCAAATCCTTCACCTCGAATTCTGACATCAGGTAGGAACTCGCTTCCTCAATATCCTCAAGTGTACCGATTATGTTTAAATCGTCCACGTACACCAATATTATACATAATTAATATTGGGATCGTTGTATAAAAACAAATGGGTAATCTTTATTGCTCGTGTAGCCCTTCTGATGAAGGAAATCGCTTAAGCGGTTATACCACATTCTACCAGACTGTCTAAGTCTGCCTTTTGAGGTTGAACACTGTATAGACTCTTGTTTGCTCTATGATGGTTTGGAACAGGGATACCTTCAGGAACCTTCATGTATGTTCGAATCCAAGTGTAAGTCCATCTAGTGCCCTTAGTGATTTTGGTGGTTTGAAGACTTATAGGTTAAGTATCTAATGTGTTAATGAGTGTACACATGATCTATAAGTCGCTGAGGAGTTTGAGTTATACGATGAATATTGACCCCTAAAAATGTATATCTTCGGCTGAAGAAATTGGTTTGATGCTAAAGATTTGGATCGCGAAGAAATTGCGATGAAATTGATATTCCTCATGAAGATATTGAAGATGAGGAATTCAGTGTGTCCTGAAGAAAATCAGTTCGAAGACTTTGAAGCGTGAAGATTTATTCTTTCTGTTTTCTTTTCTTCACTCTTGAGTCATAGGAACACCGTACTGTTAAAGGGGGTCAAGGTAACACTTCGGAATGAATTTCCTCATGATTCTCAACCCAAGCCTAATCCTACCAAAAGCCTCGAGTGAGGCATATGAGAGACATGAGGACTCTCACAGTTGAGGGTCCCGACCGTTACCGTAACTCGTGCCACATCATTGATCTTATCCACACCAACGGTCATAATATTTAAGGGCATTTATGTCATGTCGAGATGCTCCCAGGCTATAAATAGCCCCCCCCCCCACAACCATTAGCTGGTTGGCTGCTCCAAAAGAAACTGGCACTTGTTATTGAGAGCAACCCAAATTCCTCAGAGTCTTCGAGAGTGAATCATCAGTGAGGAAATACCCCAAACACCAAACCACAAAACAAAAACCAAGTGATTGAACATCACTGAAGAATTTGTTCATGTGTGGAACTGAATCCTTTTACCTTTGAGGACTGTGCATCCTCCAGACGGTTAGGCGTCATGGTCTAGAGCAATCCAACAATCTATTGTGGATCGCCGGGTGACCGAGTTTGTGAGGGTTTGGAAGTCTGCCCTGAAGACTTACCACGAGAGTTGAGTGAGGATTGTGTGTCCTTTGCTCAAAGAAAATACGGTAGGGACTGTGTGTCTCGGGACTGTGTGTCTTTTGGTTTTAATACCAAGCCGCTCTAAACCATATATACAACTATCACATCAGTTGGAACTGGGTCATCAACCATTGTCTTCACTGTGATACGGGTTCTATTTCTTCAACTCTTTCTATTCCTCAATATTGTATGTTGAAGATTTTCATTGTCTCCGTTTGAAGAATTTTCTGAAGACTTTCTCTGAATTTCCTCAACCTCAAATTCTTCACACGAGTTAATTATCACCTGCTTACTCTGTGCGTGCGTACTGTGCAAACTGTTTTTCATATTCCTCATCTTGAAAACTGTTGTAGTGATACTTTGCACCCTTGATCCTTTGTTGTTCCGCTGCAAGTTATTCATCGGTGAGGAATTTCCTCAAAAGTAATTTCCTCAGCGATGAAATTCTAAAAATCTCCTATTCACCCCCTCTAGCCGATATAACGCACTTTCAATTGGTATCTGAGCAAGACACTCCCTTGTTCTGTGTGATTTTGGTTTAACCACCTAAAGTTTTAGTTATGTCGACTGCAGGCATGATCAAGGTTACTACAGGATGTCCTACTTTCGAAGGAAAGGACTTTCCCTTCTAGAAGACCAAGATGCAGATGCATCTACAAGCTATTGACAATGATCTCTGGTATATTGTGGAACATGGTGTTCCCCTCATCACTGCTACTGTCTCTGCCGCTGATGTGAAGAAATTAAAGCAACCTGATTCTCAAGCGAAGAATATCATTTGTGGCCATCTGACCAAAGGTCAGTATGGAAGAGTGAGTGCTTTGGGTTCAACAAAACTAATCTGGGAAAGGTTGTCCAAAGTCAATGAAGGAGTATCAACTCAGCGTGACTCTCGTGTTGATGTTCTTCGCAATCTCTTCAATCGCTTCAAGAGGCTTGACAATGAAAGCTGCCAAGATACCTTTGATCACCTCACTAACATATCAAATAAACTGCAAGCACTGGGAGCTCGAGACATCACTGACCATGAAGTTGTGAAGAAACTGCTAAGATCCTTGGATTCATCATTTGATACACTGGTTCTGATGATTCAAGAAAGACCAGACTACAAGATGCTTGATCCTGCTGATATTCTCGAAAGACTCAATACTCATGAATTCCAACAGGAAGAAAAGAGAGATCTATATGGACCAAGCTATTCTAGACCTCGTGAACTGAAGGCCAAAGCAATTTCCCCATCTAAAGAAGAAGACTCGGATTGCAGCATTGGTGATCCTGAAGAACTTCGACACGAGCTTGCAATGCTCATGAGGAAATTCCAGAAGTTTACACGACGTGGCCAGTTTGGTAAATCTTCAAGAAGAGATATGAGGAAATCAGAATCTTCATCTGAGGACTACAAGAAAAGAACCTGCCACAAATGCAAGAAATCAGGTCACTATATTGTTGATTTTCCTCATTGGGTGAAAGAATCAAAGAAGAAGAAATACAAGGATGAAAGTTCTGATGACTCAAAGAAAAAGAAGAAATCTTCAAATTCCTCATCCTCAAAGTCCTCATCGTACAAGAAGACTAGTTTCAGGAAGGCTTGGGCACTTATTGGCAAGGAAATGGATTGGGAGGCAGAATCTGAGGAATGTGATGACGAGGAGGGATCTGAACAAGACTCAGAATCTGGACAGGCTAGTCTTGCACTAGCTACCACATTCGTCAGCATGCCAATCTTCAACCTTGAAGAAAACGACGACTTCATTCACACTGATGACTATGCTGATGACTTCGCTCCAACCTATTGCTTCATGGAAAAAGGTTTAACGGTAACGATTGATACTTCCTCCTCTGATTCAAGTGATTGTGAACCTGATGATTATAAAAAACCCAGTTACAGTAAACTTGCTATCATTGCAACTAAACAACAAACTGCCCTTGAAAAGCTTTAGAAACTGCTAGACAGAAGCGATGACCTGTTGAATGATGAAATGAATCTTACCCAAATCCTCAGTGAAGATATGAAAAGTCTTCAGTCCAGATTTGATAATCTTCAAGATCGTCATGGCACACTCCTTGCTGATCATGAGAAACCTTCCTATGAATTTCTTCAAAGGAAACTTGATCTTGAGAAGCTAAGGATGTCTCATGATGATCTTCGAATGGAAAATGACTCATTACTCGCTCAACAGATCAGTGCCACTCAGGTTGAATTCATTCCTCCATGTCTTAAATGCATCGAACGTGAAACTGTCAATTCTTCACCAGAATCATCAGATGCTTCTATTGCTACAAATTCTTCAACTGCTCATGTGGTATCAAATTCCTCACTTGAGGAAACCACAAATGTTAGTGATGAAAATGCAGGACTGAAGGAATTTTATGTGACAGGCATGTACAAAAGTCTGAAAGGGCATGAAACCCTTTGCGATGTGCTCAAAAAGAAGATTTTGAACAGAAACCCAAGGAAAGAAGGAATTGCCTTTGAAAGGAAACTGAATGCCGATGGATCATATTGGAAACCTGAGCAGTACCCCAAAACCTCATGGGTTGCTGCTAAAGGGCCTCCCATTGATCCATCCAATCTAACAGGATTTACATGTGAATTATCCTGTTCCTCAGATGAGTCATTTGACTCCAACTATAAACTATTCAAAAATCAATCTGGTGAAGTATTTGCTCGATATGTTGGAACTAACTGCAGGAATGGACCATCCATGAGAAAAATCTGGGTCCCCAAAAGTTGGCTTGAAAATCTTCAAGTGAATGTCCTCATGACACCACATGTGAAGAATTTGAACCCCAGATTAAATTCCTCAGGAGGACAAAAGTCTTCAAGACGATCAAAATCCTCAACTGATCAAAACTATGCTCGTACCCATGCTAATGCTTCTAATATGCAGGGAAATTACAAGGGATATGAATATGAGCATTACTCCTCAAATCATTATGTTCATAAATGCTCAAGGAACTTCTGTGCCTATTCATTTGAGTACTCTAACCCCCCTACTCTAAAGAGAAGTGCATTAGCTTCAATGCCCCATTTCTCATATGGTGCTCGCAGGATGATGAATTCTTTACCAACCCTTCAGATGTGGGTGGTGAAGAAATTGAACTAATCACTTCTGCATGTCAGGTGTCCAGATGAAAATCATCATCTAAAGAATTTGCTGGAGACCTGAGGAAAATGCTTGATAGGACGCAAGCTAACATTGATGAAATGAAAACATTTCACACATCCTCAAAATTACTGTTTATGATGAAATTCCTATCTGATGAAATTGATATCATATTCTTCAAGTCTGAAGCATATGAGATGGTAAGCTGTACTAATTCATCTGCAGGACGACAAACCCAAGAGTACTGAGTGGGTTCTTGATAGTGGCTGCACACACCACATGATTGGTGCCAAAAGCTTGCTCATGAATATGCCGCTGACTCCATCACCACTGAAGCAAATCACTTATGCTGACAAAGGTAAAAGCAAGGTATTGGGACTTGGCAAAGCGGCTATTTCCAAGGACAGGCACATGGACAAAGTGATGCTTGTTGAATCCCTTGGGTTTAACCTCATGTCAGTCTCAATGCTTTGTGATCTTGATATGGTTGTTATCTTTGGAAAATATAGATGTGTTGTCATCATGGAATCTGACAGTTCCAAAGTATTCGAAGGTGTTAGAAGAGGGGATTTGTACATTGTTGATTTCTCTACATGTCCTCAATCAGCCACTTGCTTATTAGCAAAAACCTCAGATGGGTGGCTATGGCATCGAAGACTTGGTCATGCTGGCATGAGGAATTTGCACACGTTGGCGAAGAAGAAGCATGTCATTGGCATCGAATCAGTCAAATTCCTCAAGGACCACCTCTCCGGTGCTTGTGAGTCTGGAAAAATGACCGGATCCAAACACCCCTCGAAGACTATCATGACTACTACTCGTCCATTTGAATTGCTTCACATGGATTTATTTGGACCTACTCATTATGCCACTCTAACAAATTCAGCATCTCTATACGGCTTTGTTATAGTTGACGATTACTCTAGATATACTTGGGTGCAAATCATTCTATATAAAACCGAAGTGCAGGAAGTCTTCAAACAATTTTCCTCAAGGGCCTCGACGAACTTCGGTGTCAAGATCAAACACATCAGGAGTGATAATGGAACATAATTCACAAACACTGGTCTTTATGATTATCTTGATGAACTTGGTATTACTCATGAATTGTCTGCTCCTTATACTCCTGAGGACTCTGGTTGAGATGGCTGATACGTCTCCAATGTATCTATAATTTTTTATGGTTCCATGCTTTTATCTTATCAACTTTGGATGTTTTGTACGGATGAACATGCTATTTTATATCTTTTTTGGGACTAACCTATTAACTCAGTGCCAAGTGCCAGTTTCTGTTTTTTCCGTGTTTTTGACCTTTTTCACAGAAGAATATTAAACGGAGTCCAAACGGAATAAAACCTGCGGAATGATTTTTTCCATAACAGAACATATGCAGGGGACTTGAGAACCAAGGCAAAGGACCCGGGGGGAGGTCACAAGCCCCCTAGCCGCGGCCTGGGGAGGGGGTCGCCTAGTAGGCTTGTGGGCCCCCCGTGGCTCATTTGCCCTACTTCTTCCGCCTACAAATTCTTTAAAAATTCAAAACCACCAGAGAGAGCCACGAAAATACTTTTCCGCCGTCGCAAGCTTCTGTCTCCGCAAGATCCCATTTGGGGACCGTTCTGGTGCCCTGCCAAAGGGGGGATTCATCAACACCATTGCCTCTCCGATTATGCATGAGTAGTTCACCACAGACCTTCGGGTCCATAGCTAGTAGCTAGATGGCTTCTTTTTTCTCTTGGATCTTCAATACAAAGTTCTCCATGATCTTCATGGAGTTCTGTCCGATGTAACCTTCTTTTGCAGTGTGTTTGTCGAGATCGGATGAATTGTGGATTTATGATCAGATTATCTATGAATATTATTTGAGTCTCCTCTAATCTCTTATATATATGATTTCGTATCCTTGTAATTCTCTTCGAGTTGTGGGTTTTGTTTGGCCAACTTGATCTATAATTCTTGTAATGGGAGAAGTTCTTGGTTTTGGGTTCATACTGTGCGATGTCCTCACCTAGTGACAGAAGGGGTAGCGAGGCACGCATCATGTTGTTGCCATCAAGGGTAAAAAGATGGGGTTTATATCTATTGCATGAATTTATCCCTCTACATCATGTCATCTTGCTTAAGGCATTACTTTGTTTCTTATGAACTCAATACACTAGATGCATGCTGGATAGCGGTCGACCTGTGGAGTAATAGTAGTAGATGCAGACAGTATGTATGATCATTGCCTTAGATATCATCATGACTTTGCGCGATTCTATCAATTGCTCGACAGTAATTCGTTCACCCACCGTAATACTTGCTATCATGAGAGAAGCCTCTAGTGAACACTATGGCCCCCGGGTCTACTTCACACCATATTTTCAGATCTACACTTTTACTTTGTTGCACTTTCCACCTTCAGATCTCACCTTGCAAATAATCGTGAAGGGATTGACAACCCCTTTATAGGGTTGGGTGGAAGTTTGTTTGTTTTTTCGCATGTACATTGGTGCCTCATCTTGATACTCCTACTGGATTGATACCTTGGTTATCAAACAGAGGGAAATACTTACTGCTACTGTGCTGCATCACCCTTTCCTCTTCAAGGGAAAAAACCAACGCAAGCTCAAGAGGTAGCAAGAAGAATTTCTAGCGCCGTTGCCGGGGAGGATCAAGTCAAGAATAGTCTCCCGTCAACGTGCCAATTTCTGGCGCCGTTGCCGGGGAGTATTCAAAGTGAAGCATATCCAAGTAACTATCACAAACTCATCTCTTGCATTTACATTATTTGCCTTTTGCCTCTCGTTTTCCTCTCCCCCACTTCTGAAAAAACAAAAATTTACAAAAATATTTGCCTTTTTCGTTCGCCCTTTTCTTTCGCTTGCTTTCTGTTCGCTTGTGTGCTTGTCTGGTTGTTAAGTCACCATGACTGAAAACACCAAATTGTGTGACTTCTCGAATACTAATAATAATGATTTTATTAGTACTCCGATTGCTCCTGCCACTAGTCGGGAATCATATGAAATCAATGCTGCCTTGCTGAATCTTGTTATGAAAGAGCAATTTTCCGGCCTTCCTAGTGAAGATGCCGCATCCCATCCTAATACCTTCATTGAGTTATGCGATATGCAAAAGAAGAAAGATGTGGATAATGATGTGATTAAATTGAAGCTATTTTCGTTCTCATTACGAGATCGAGCAAAAACTTGGTTTTCATCTTTGCCCAAAAATAGTATTGATTCTTGGAACAAGTGTAAAGATGCTTATATTTCCAAGTATTTTCCTCCGACTAAGATCATCTCTCTCCGTAATGATATCATGAATTTTAAGCAACTAGATCATGAACATGTTGCACAATCTTGGGAGAGAATGAAATTGATGATTAGAAATTGTCCCGCTCATGGCCTGAGCCTTTGGATGATTATACAAATCTTCTATGCTGGTTTGAATTTTGCTTCTAGAAATATCTTGGATTCCGCCTCCGGTGGAACTTTCATGGAAATCACATTAGTATAAGCCACAAAACTCCTAGATAATATCATGACAAACTATTCTCAATGGCACACTGAAAGGTCACCTACTAGTAAAAAAGTGGATGCTATAGAAGAAATTAACTCTTTGAGTGCTAAGATGGATGAGTTAATGAAATTGTTTGTTAGTAAAGGTGCTCCTCTAGATCAAAATCATATGCCTTTGTCTTCCTTGATTGAGAATAGCAATGAAAGCTTGGATGTTAATTTTGTTGGTAGGAATAATTTTGGCAACGATAATGCTTATAGAGGTAACTTTATTCCTAGGACTTTTCCTAGTAATCCCTCTAATAACTTTGGCAATTCCTACAAAAATACTCATGGAAATTACAATAAATTACCCTCTGATATTGAGAGTAATATTAAAGAGTTTATCAACTTGCAAAAGATTTTCAATGCGTCCATAGAAGAAAAACTGCTCAAAATTGATGACTTGGCTAGGACCGTTGATAGAATGTCTCTTGATATTGATGCTTTGATATTGAGATGTGCTCCTCCCAAGATTAATATGGACGAAACTTTGAAAGCTATGCGTGTTTCCATGAATGAGAGTAAACAAAGAACCGCCCAAATTCGTGCTAGACATGAATGGCTTAAAAAGGCCTGTTCTCGTGATGAGAATCACGAAGATCTTAAAGTGCTTGGTGTGACTCCTATTGAATCCTTATTTTCTAATGTCAAACCTAATGATGATGGTGCTGGATATGAATCCACTTTGGTTGAGAAACGCCCCAATGATTCGGAGTCTATCTATCTTCATGCTAAAAGCACTAAAAGTGGAGTAGATGATATCAAAACTTTGAGTAGTGATGAAATTACTACTTTGGATTTCAAGGAATTCAATTATGATAGTTTCTCTTTGATTGAATGTATTTCTTGATGCAATCCATGCTAAACTCTCCACATGCTTATAACCAAAACAAGGCTTTTACCGATCATATCGTCGATGCTATGATGAAATCTCTTGAAGAGAAACTTGAGTTGGAGATATCTATTCCTAGAAAACTTCATGATGAGTGGGAATCTACTATCAAAATCAAGATTAAAAACTATGAATGCAATGCTTTGTGTGATTTGGGTGCTAGTGTTTCCGTTATTCCAAAGTCTTTATGTGATGTTCTATGCTTCAATGAGATTGACGAGTGCTCTCTTAATTTGCATCTTGCGGATTCTACTGTTAAGAAACCTATGGGAAGGATCAATGATGTTCTTATTAATGAAAATAGGAACTATGTACCCGTAGATTTCACTGTGCTTGATATTGATTGCAATCCGACATGTCCCATCATTCTTGGTAGACCTTTCCTTAGGACTATTGGTGCTATCATCGATATGAAGTAAGTGAATATTAGATTTCAATTTCCATTAAATAAGGGAATGGAACACTTTCCTAGAAAGAAAATAAGATTGCCTTATGAATCCAAGATGAGGGCTACTTATGGTTTGAGCACCAAAGACGACGATACTTGATTCTATCGCCTTATGCCTAGCTAAGGGCGTTAAAAACTAACGCTTGTTGGGAGGCAACCCAATGAATCTAGCTTTGCTTTTTTGCTTTTTGTTTTGTTGTGTCCACACCATCATACTTTTGTTATGATTGTGTTTTTTGTGTTTCTTTTTGTGTTTGTGCCAAGTAAAACCTGTATGACTAGTTTTGGTTATGGTTGTTTGATCGTGCTAAAAAAGGCAAAAACTTTATGGTCACGAAATTATTTTTAATTCCTATCCAGAAAGAGATTTTGAGTTGATTTTTTTTGCTGCTGGTTGATATGCAAATTTCTCTAATTGTCATAATGTTTCATAATTTGTGAGATACCAGAAGTATACGAAGTATACAGATTGCTACAGACTGGTTTGTTTTTGACAGATTCTGTTTTTGTGTGGGGACCCCGACTGGTAAGTCGAGATCGCCGTGCCCAGTGATCCCAAGGATCAATGCTCACTGAACACAGATACTACATAATAGAGTCTTACATCCAAATATCGAATATTACATCAAATGACCGAATGGTCAGGTTCACAAACAGGGCCTAAGGCCAATACAACGGGTACAACGGGTAGCAGAAACTCATAAGGGCTAAATGGGTGCCCATGCTATCAATCCTACACCGACAACCATTCTGACTTGGAAGCGTCCTAGATCGCAGGTCCGTCTTCGAAGACGTACTCATCGCCAAACTCCGGTCCTTCCTTGTCTGGTCAATAATATAACCAGTGGCAAGCCAATGAGTACTTTGAATGTACTTGCAAACAGCGCATGATATGAATAATGAAAATGAAGGATGACAATATCATGCATCTTTAGTGTAACTCATCTGGGTGGAATGATCATGAATATGCATCAAGTTAAAGAATTACTCTTGAAGAACATGTTACATATATCATCATATCTGCTAAGGGCTGAACCAACCGGGTTCACCCTATATGCCAAATCATCGGACATGTCATAACCTCAATGTATCAACTGAGGGCTAAGCCATCTGGGTTTACCCTATATGCCGAGTCACCGAACTTGGTCATATTATCATTATGATAACACCTTTTTAACACCACACACACACTCACCCACACTTGGTTTATGAAGAAACGCTGGATGTAGTTTAAGCAGGATTACCCACATGTATAACATCACCATTATGCAAGTGCTTTGAAGAAGCCTTCGGTACCATCACACCAATGATGAACCGGCACTATGATCACATGCAACGGAAAAGTACTAGCTATTCTAGCATGCATCAATGTATATGCTCAAGTCATGGTCAAAGGGCTGCTTGCCTTGCTCACGTAAGTCCTCGGGGTCTTCGAGGTCTTCCGCTACCACTCCGAATAATTTGTCTACTCATAACTATCGTCGGAAACAATCATAGTAAGCCACATAGCAAGCAGAATAGAAGTGCCACAAAAATAGAAGTTTTATTCTTCTTGGACCTCTTTGGTCTTAAGAAAAATACCTCAATCTTTTCGTAGGAGATTTGGATCACCAAGGACTTTTGAATGGATGGAAAGAGAAATAGGTGATCATTGTATAATCCAACAGAAATCATTCTGTTAAAAATGAGTGGAGGTACTAATTTAATAGAGAATGATTTTATAAATTTTTAGGAAGTGGTTTCACTGGATTTGGAGTTGAAATGAATTTACCTGGAATTTCTAATGTGGGATAAATAGCAATAGGAAGCTATTTATTATAAGCAACACAAATAAGTCACACAAAAATGTTGACTAGGGTTCTAAAAATGGGGGAAGGATTTTAGAAGGCCCTAGGAATTGGAATCACTCCATTTGGAGTTGAATTGAATCTGCTAGGAATTTTGAAAGGTGGGATATTTTATATCCAGATTGGGATTTTAGATAAAACACCATAGAAAGTGGGTAGGGAAAAATGTGCAAAACACTTATTGAATAGGCCTCATTTTTACGATCCTACAAAAATTTGAATCAATGAAATTGGAGTTAGAATGATTTTATGGGAGATTTTAGAAGTTTGCAGATATATGAAAAAGATAAAAAGGGCCTCCAGACTTGGCTATCTTGCGCACAAGGCGCTAGAGAAGGAGGTGGGCCGGCCCGGTTGTGCAGACCACCTGGGAGGTTGCTGACGCCAAAGGCGTAACCCTGCAAATGCGCCTTCGCGCGCGGGAGGCGCCAACGGTCAGGGTGCCGCCACTTAAAGCCGGGGCCAACCGGTGAGGGGCTGACCCGGGGGACCCCGCCTGTCAGCTTCGTCCCTAACCTCTTGCCGGCAAGGGAGAGCAGCAAGGGCATGGTTGCCGCGTGGGCGCCACTCCTCGGCCACCCCCCGCCCAGGTGAAGGCGCCGGCGGGCTCAGGAGGCCGCGCCGCCTTCATTCCCCACCCACGGCGTCTGCGGAGAGGGGCTGCAACAGGGGAGCCGACGCGCATCTGCGGGGGGCCGACGACGGCCCAGGTGGCTGCTCCCCACTGCGAGGAGGAGGAGAGGAATGGTCCCAAGGAGTCCCCGGGGTTCGGGTGACTGGGGAAGGCACAAGGGAGAGGGGAAGCACTCCGGGGTGCTTGGATTTGAGCGGAGGCGGCCGGGGTAGCTTCGACCATGCCGGCCATGGAGTAGGGAAGGGTGCTTAGGAGAGTATGGGCAGCTCGAGGGGGTTCCAGGGAGAGAGGAGAAGCCCAATGGGAGCCAGGGGGCTCGGGGAAGAGAAGGTAAGAGGGAAGAGAGAGAGAGGGAAAGCTCAGGAGCTCTCTAGAGCTCTCGGTGCATGGATGCCACGCACCACAGAAGGACTTTGGAGGCTAGCTCATGGATGGAGATGCTTTGAATGGTCAAGGGGAGCCTCTGAGACACACTGGGGCACGGAGAAACGGCTAGGCACGCCCTGGAGAAAGAAGATAAGGTGCAGAGCACCGTTTCTGCACGCCAGGGAGGTGGTCACCACCCCACCTGGTGTCCTGGGCTACCCCTTGGCCAGGCCAAGGTGTCAAGCATGCAAGGCATGCGTGCCATGAAGCACTGGTGGAGTTTGGAGCCAAGTGAAGAAGGTTTGAATGGGGTTTGACTGGTGTAAACATTTCAGCAGGAAACTAGGGGCTGATACAAATGGTTTTTACAGGCAGGGATGGGAGCTGAAACCATGCCCTGGAGCATCTGGTATGGAAGGACTACACATCTGCAAAAATTCAGCTCAAGAAAAGAAGTGTAGCTAGCACTTGCTGTACAAATCTACTTTTCAGCCAAAAATGAACTTGAGGAGGTCCTGCTCATTTTCTCCACATGAGCATGCCATATCTTGGTTCTAAATGAAGCCTTGGCATATAATAGATGCTCTGGAAAGAGTTGGGGTGATAGCTTAAGCAGAAGAATGGAAATAAGGGTAAAACAATGCTGCCAAGGGTGAAAATGAGAGAAACTTACAAAGGGTCCTTCCCCAATAATTGACCAGTGGCCATGGGAAAGTTACTGGAGGTAAAATATGACTATGTGAGGTTGTGGTAGAAAGTTGATCTCAAGGGTAAAAGTGGAAGGGGCAAAAGAAGCCAAATTAGTGAGTGCACACAAGGTGTTTTATATGTGGTTGGGCCACCAGATGAATTCCAATGGCTATGGAACTTAACAGGGTCAAATAATATATGAAAATAGGCTTGCACACCAAATTAGGGATTTGCTGGATAAGTTTTCCAATGTAGACTTGAAAAACCCTAGGAATGGGCAGAAATGGGTTTCTGCTTAGAACCCTATTCAAATAAATTCCCACAAATCCAATATTTGGTCTAGGGGCATTATTTGAGCATTAAGGTATGCACAAAAAGTTTGAGGATAATTGGAGAAACTTTATAATGTAAAGTTTACCAAAGTCAAAAATCAACAGAGAGGGTTTTGAGGGTCTTAGGACAAGTTCTTCTATTCTCCTTGGTGTACCACTTGGTGTGTATGCCTTATTGGAGTATTAGAACATGCCCACCAAATTTTAGCACAATTGGAGACACTTCCCAATGTAGAGTTGCTCAAATTTGATTATGGACAAATAGGGTTTTAGAGTGATTAGGGGAGTCAAATCAACTTGTATTGAAATGAAACTTGGCAAGATCATCAATAATATCATAGATGACAAGCTAGAATTTTACTGGAATTTATTGAGAATATTTCTTATAGAAATATTCCAAAAGCTTGAAATAGGCAGGAATGGTTTTGGAGGGGTTTGCCCAATATTTTGAACATGACCATGTGTTGAAACTCATAAATATGGAATAAATATATCCACTGAGTTTCCGTAAATTTTCTTAAATATTTTGAAAGCAATAAAAATAACTTTCCTTCATAAGAGACCATTTCTGGCCTCACAGAAAGGCTTTTAAATAAAATATTAAAATAACTTTTAAAATAATAATATGGTGGTTTTTGGAAGACATTTTGATAATAGGTTTTAAATAAAATAATTGGTGCAAAATAAATTCCCTAATTTGAGGACTTGTAGTACAAACCTCATCTCAGGGGTTTGAAAGTTTAATTCAAAGAAATGCTTTTTAGTGAAAATAATATTTGGTAAAAATAGATATTTATCCTAAACACATGGCATGATCATTAGGTAAGAGATCATGGAATGAGAAGGTGATTAGGAGGATGGCAAGAATTAATGGGGAGCAATCACATGCATTCAAGCAAAGAGGCAAACAATAGTCACTCCAAGCATGACAAGCATTCACAAAAAAATTAATTGGCCCTAATTTTTGAAATAAGTTAATTAATCAGGAAGGCCAAAAACTGGGGTGTTGGAGACCTTACCCCCTTAAGAAAATCTCGTCCCTGAGATTTCTAGGCTAGGGGTTGGTGAGATACAGAATCTTGAGTCGGAGGTAGTCTTCATGTCCCCATGTTGCTGTGGTGGTCTTGAGGTGCTTGATGATACAACTTCGAATGTCCGCACGTCCTTGCATGATCGTGAGCAGGGTCTAGCAATAAGTTATGCTTGACCAAGGTCAAGGGCTTGGTGAGCTAAGTTTGTGCAAGGTTCTGGCTTGCGAATGTATCCCAAGGTAGAATACGTGGCAAGATGGTGTGTCTGGGATCTGGTCATGGGGCTTCGCATGCCGGTTAGTGACATTAAGATGCCTTGTGTTAGACGCACTACCAAAGTCTTCGTGTAGCTTCCTGCTTACGGGGAAGTCCTTGACTTCCTTTCGGCACTCAAGCTATGGTTGCATATGGTCTTTGAAGGCTTCTCATGAAAGGGTCCGGGCTGGGTCTCACCTATGAGTCTAAGCTCGGAGGCTCAGGTCCCGAATAGGTCCTGCCATCTTTGGAGTTGCGAGGGTTTCTGGATAAGCTGGCTACCCAAGAGTATAGACCAGTCATCCATTCCCAAGGTCTGCAACTTGGCGGGCGGAAATCACCTTTAGCAGGTCTCCACCACGACCTACTAGCACTTGCGTCCTTAATATGGACCAAGGAGAGGTCGTCTGATTCTTTTGCTTGCCCAAGAGCTTCGTCATCTTGAATCGTCGAGGCTTCTTGACGTCGTTGATGTGGTCGGTGCACGGTCGGTGGTTGACTTCTTGTTGCTTCATCGTCATTGTCGTGGCTTCTTCGCCACGGCGGTTCTTCGTCTTGACTTGAGTAGGATAGACTTCTGTCGTCTTGGAACTGCTTCGAGAAGTCCACCTTCTCGAGATATCATTGTACCCTCGAGAGGCATAATGATCTGCGCTCCTGGGCTCGTCCAGACATGACTAAGGTGTTCTACCCCTTACTGGGTGAATAAGTGCGTCATCAGTGAGGATGACCACATACTTTCCCAAACAAGACGTAAGCACAGGCTCAAGAGTCAGGCGAGAAGAACGGAACTTTCTATGGGCGGTACTGGCCATATTTTAACGACTTAGTGTCGTCTTCTAGGGTCGCAGTCCGTCCATCTCGTGGCTCAGCGAAGCTTTAGGGTCTTGAGGAACTTACGATGTGGGCGAACAATTATCATCTCAAATCTAAGCACATTCCTTAGATGCCAATAGTTCGACCGCTAACTTGTGACGACGCCTCATCTCATCAAGGATACCATCCTACCGGGTCAAATCCACACCGCTCATGCTAGTCAACTCCGGGTTGAAGGAAGAAATAAACCCAAACACTACAGGTATGGTGTAGCAACTATGCAGATGCATTACTATGCAAGAACCTTGGGGAGTCATACAACTACCATGATTGAACCTGAGGCACAACAAATCCAATTGTCCACCTAAGTCACCCAATGGACAGGGTACTACACTACTATTTTAAGGAAACACATAGTATACCAATCCAATATCTTGTTTCCTTCCTATGAATCCGATCAAGAAATCCATCAATCCGATCAATCATGACTAGACTCACCACTCCTACGAATCCAACACTGATGGGGTTTTACTTGATCTCTTGGACTCCTCATAATCCCCATATTACTGCAAGGATTACGTCATAGTATATCCACCAACTTCAATAATCATGGCCATCTAATATCCAAGGCCAAACTACATAGGTTGTAAATCTATTTGACAACTCCAAGTATACGCACTCTATATCCACCGAGAAACATGGTATCACGATTAAGATTGTCGGCTAAATCCAATTTACTCCGAACCATGTGGTCTCTATCATCCTCAATACTCTATTAAGATTACCTATTTAAATCCAAGACTCAAATCCAATAAGAAGTCTACTTGATACTCCAAGTCATCCCGATAATTCTCGCCAACCGATGCAACTACTTGGTAAAGTCATGTATACCACCAAGAATAATGTTCGCGATCATAATCATCCTACTAAATCCAATCTTACTCCAGATTATGTAGATTATGCTAATATACCAACTTGTTCCACCAAGTTTACCTACCTTTGTATGTGTCTCAAGATCCACCAAAATAGTCTAGCTATATCCTCAGGACAATTATTATCCCCACATCAATCTCAGTCTAACACTCTATACTCGAGAACGATCCTCTTATGGCATCAAGGTTACAGTGCTAGCTTAAGATTGAAGGATACTTGTTCACGGTGATCACTCGTTCCACAAGGAACCCGATGCTTAGCGGAGTTTATCAGGGACCTACACGAGTTCTGGCAAGTCTGTGCATTAGACACGTGACCAGAAACTTTGAGCCAGAAAGGCTTGTGGAGGTTAGTCTGGTCTAGTGTGGTTTTTTCCAATCTTGAGGGAAAAGCACACTCCTACAGGTTGCGTGTGATTAGGCATAGCACAGTCAGTGTCTTCAACGTCAGCCGTCCTTCGAAGTGGATCCTTGGTGCATCTTGTCTTGCTGTCTTCAGTTGTCGAGAGAGGTGAGAGGAAGAGAGAGAGCACAGAGGGGAGAGTCTAAGGGTCTTAGTGCAATCAAGCAAGCATTGGAAAGTCAACTCAAACAAGTGCCAAAATCGTTTTACAACAGAATAAGACAAGTGATATAACCGCATGCTTGTTGCCTAAGCAAAAGTGCGACTTATATCAAAGCACAAACAACAAAAGCAACAACACATAACATGGTCCATCCGAACCATTTCACGGACTCGACTTCGCATAGGGGATTCACGACTCATCTTATCCTAGGTTCTGGGACTCGACAGTCGTGCTTGCTTCGCGTTCCGGAGAGGAGTCCGCCAATTCTTCTGGACCTTCTCATGGTGTTGTCACGCCTCTTGTTGACGCTTGTCGAAGCAATTCACTTGAGTTGTAAAGAACTCTGGTTGTCTTCTCGTCTGGGAAGTTGTTGACGAAGGTGGTTCTTCATAGCTGTCACTAACGGGGTCTTCTGTTGTCTTCATGATCTTGTCAGTGTCTTCTTGTCTTCCGAGGCTTCGAGAGTCTCAGGTGGACACCTTCATGCACCGATATTTGCATGACATGATAGAGTTCTGATATGTCAATCATACTAATTTGCGATATCGACACCTAGAGCGGGGGATGAAGAGAACCGTTTTCCTGCTCACGAAGGTGAGGCGGACCAAATGGCGAGGTTCTCATCCATCGGTGGTGGTCGACACAATTCCTTATAACTGACAGGGTCGCTCTATTAGTGATGCAGATCAAGGTTTGCATATATTATGTCCAGGTTATCATAGGCGAAAGTGGCATCACCCTAGAGCAGTGCCCAGGGTTTCAGCATTTCTAAGCCTCGCTATCCTTGTCCCTCATGGAGGTACTTCTGCTGGTGTCGTCTGGTTATAGAGTTGTGTTCTCTGTCCTTCAGCATAGGGGTTTGCCTGGAAAGGTTACTTCCTTCCGGCTGCCCACGAGGATTTCAATTTATCCTGTGGTCAGAGGGCATAAGGTACTAGCGACCATTTGCAAGTTTTGAAAAAGTAGACGAGGAGTGTCAAGAAAATAAGAGTGGAAGGCTAGAGCATAACCTTAAATTTTCTTTGAAGATTTAGGAGAGTCAAGAAATATATAGGTTTTGTAAGTATTTTTGAAGAATCTGGAAAGCAGTTTTATCCTAACTAACGTCCTTGCTAACTAAGGGCTTCCTACAGTCAGGATGGCTCTGATACCAGTTCTGTGGGGACCCCGACTGGTAAGTCGAGATTGCCGTGCCCAGTGATCCCAAGGATCAATGCTCACTGAACACAGATACTGCATAATAGAGTCTTACATCCAAATACCGAATATTACATCAAATGACCGAAGGGGCAGGTTCACAAACAGGGCCTAAGGCCAATAAAACGGGTAAAACGGGTAGCGGAAACTCATAAGGGCTAAGCGGGTGCCCATGCCATCAAGCCTACACCGACAGGCATTCTGACTTGGAAGCGTCCTAGATCGCAGGTCCGTCTCCGAAGACGTACTCATCGCCAAACTCCGATCCTTCCTTGTCTGGTCAATAATATAACCAGTGGCAAGCCAATGAGTACTTTGAATGTACTCGCAAACAGCCCATGATATGAATAATGAAAATGAAGCATGACAATATCATGCATCTTTAGTCTAACTCATCTGGGTGGAATGATCATGAATATGCATCAAGTTAAAGAATTACTCTTGAAGAACAGGTTACAGATATCATCATATCTGCTAAGGGCTGAACCAACCGGGTTCACCCTATATGCCAAATCATCGGACATGTCATAACCTCAATGTATCAACTGAGGGCTAAGCCATCTGGGTTTACCCTATATGCCGAGTCACCGAACTTGGTCATATTATCATTATGATAACACCTTTTTAACACCACACACACACTCACCCACACTTGGTTTATGAAGAAACGCTGGATGTAGTTTAAGCAGGATTACCCAACTGTCCTTGACCATGGACACGGCTATTCGAATAGTTTGACACTCTGCAGAGGTAGTACGCTAGACCCACGAGATCCGCGAAACTTCCGTGTCATCCACGACTCGTGGTATATCAAATATACCCGAGGTAAGTACCCGATCATTATCTTTCCCCTCACGATACTAGACAAAGAGGTCCACTCGATTGGTACCCAGCCCACATGTTGTACGTCTTACGAGCACCGACTCTCGACAGTATCAACCATGCGGGGACCAACGGTGTGCCTGGAACTCATAATAATTGCATAGTTGTCCTACCTGGTATGACCCCATCACGAGAGTGACGACAATCACTCCCGCCACAAGTAATGTGGCTCTTTGCTAGTACCGACCAGAGTAATCAACAAAGCCCCGTCCTATAAAGGGGTAACATGGTCGTACTGGTAAGGTTGGGACGGTCGACACATCATAAATCTAATCCCATTTTCGAAACCATACTCACACAAAACACCAGTGCATCACTTCACCAAAAGTGACCACCAACTCATCATCACCCTCGGGCATTAGTGGCACCCGACGGGGTTTTCATAAACCTTTGATTTAACTCATCACCATGCTCATGATAATACACTTCTATCTTTACTTGTCAACATGGTATTAGCATGACCCTCAAGGGGTAGGGTCAAGCTCAATGCAATGGTTCTTTAATTCTACTAGTCAACATGACAGTAGCATGATCCTCATAGATGGTAGGGTCAAGCTCATCATGCTTGTGCTCCGGGGAGCCACATGTATAACATCACCATTATGCAAGTGCTTTGAAGAAGCCTTCGGTACCATCACACCAATGATGAACCGGCACTATGATCACATGCAACGGAAAAGTACTAGCTATTCTAGCATGCATCAATGTATATGCTCAAGTCATGGTCAAAGGGCTGCTTGCCTTGCTCATGTAAGTCCTCGGGGTCTTCGAGGTCTTCCGCTCCCACTCCGAATACTCCGTCTACTCATAACTATCGTCGGAAATAACCATAGTAAGCCACATAGCAAGCATAATAGAAGTGCCACAAAAAATAGAAGTTTTATTTTTCTTAGGCCTCTCTAGTCATAAGAAAAATACCTGAATCTTTTCATAGGAGATTTGGATCACCAAGGATTTTTTAATGGATGGAAAGAGCAATAGGTGATCATTGTAGAAGCCAACATAAATCATTCTGTTAAAAATGAGTGGAGGCACCCATTTAACAGAGAATGATTTTAGAAATTTTAGGAAGTGGTTTCACTGGATTTGGAGTTGAAATGAATTTACTAGGAATTTCTAATGTGGGATAAATAGCAATAGGAAGCTATTTATTATAAGCAACAGAAATAAGTCACACAAAAATGTTGACCAGGGTTCTAAAAATGGGGAAGGATTTTAGAAGGCCCTAGGAATTGGAATCACTCCATTTGGAGATGAATTGAATCTACTAGGAATTTTGAAAGGTGGGATATTTTATATCCACATAGAATTTTAGATAAAACACCACAGGAAGTGGGTAGGGAAAAATGTGCAAAGCACTTATTTGAATAGGCCTCATTTTTAGGATCCTGTAGAAATTTGAATCAATGATACTGGAGTTAGAATGATTTTATGGGAGATTTTAGAAGTTTGCAGATATATGAAAAAGACAAAAAGGGCCTCCAGACTTGGCTATCTTGCGCATAAGGCGCTAGAGAAGGAGGTGGGCCGGCCCGGTTGCGCAGACCGCCTGGGAGGTTGCTGACGCTGAAGGCGTAACCCTGCAAATGCGCCTTTGCGCGCGGGAGACGCAAACGGTCTTTTACGGAATATATAGGGGGAGGAGCTAGGCCAGGGGGGCGCCAGGGAGGCCACAAGCCTGCCATCCGCCGCCTCCTGGTGGTGGATAGGGGGCTTGAGGGCCCCCTGTAGCCCTCCTGGCTTGGCCCTCAAGCCCCGTGATCTTCTTCCGTTCGGGAAAAATTTATTTCGGGGATTTTATTCCATTTGGACTCCGTTCCAAAATCAGATCTGAAAAGAGCCAAAAAGACAGAAAAAACAGGAACTGGCACTTGGCACTAAATTAATAAGTTAGTCCCAAAAAAGATATAAAAGGTACATAAAACATCCAGGGATGACAAGATAACAGCATGAAACCATCAAAAATTATAGATATGTTTGAGACGTATCAGTGTGCCGCAAGGATGATTGTGACACAACAAAAAGAAAAGACTCCTATAATACACGATGCTCTAAGCAAAACACATATCATGTGGTGAACAAAAATATAGCTCCAAGTAATGTTACGATGGATTGAAGACGCAAGAGGGGATGCCTTCCCGGGGCATCCCCAAGCTTAGGCTTTTTGGTGTCCTTGAATTTGTCTTGGGATGCCTTGGGAATCCCCAAGCTTTAGCTCTTTCCACTCTTTATCCCTTTGTCCATGAGAACATCACCCAAAACTTGAAAACTTCACAACACAAAACTTAAACAGAAACTTGTGATATCGTTAGCACAAGAAAACAAACTACCACCTCTTCAGGTACTGTAGAAAACTTGATTTATATTTATATTGGTGTTATATTATTGTTTTCTCACTTTTCCATGGCTAGTACCCCCCGATACTATCCATAGTTTCATCAAAATAAGCAATCAGCACAACAAAAACAGAATCTGTCAAAAACAGACCAGTCTGTAGCAATCTGTATACTTCGTATACTTCTGGTATCTCCAAACTTCTGAAAAATTACGAAAGTTTGGGAAATTGGCATATAAACCAGTAGAAAAAAGAATCAACTCAAAATCTATTTCTAGATAAAAATGAAAAATACTTTCGTGAGCGAAAAGTTTCAGCCTTTTTCCAGCATGATCAAACAACCATCACCAAACTAGTCATAAAGGTTTTACTTGGCTCAAACACAAAAAGAAACACAAAAGACACAATCATAACAGAACTATGATGGTGTGGACGCAACAAAACAGAAAGCAAAAAGCAAAGATAAATTCATTGGGTTGCCTCCCAACAAGCGCTATTGTTTAACGCCCTTAGCTAGGCATAAGGCGATAGAATCACGTATCGTCGTCTTTGGTACTCAAACCATAAGTAGCCCTCATCATGCATTCATAAGGCAATCTTATTTTATTTCTAGGAAACTGTTCCATGCCCTTCTTTATTGGAAATTGAAATTTAATATTCCCTTCCTTCATATCGATGACAGCACGAATTGTTGGGGAACGTCGCATGGGAAACAAAAATTTTCCTACGCGCACGAAGACCTATCATGGTGATGTCCATCTACGAGAGGGGATGAGTGATCTATGTACCCTTGTAGATCGTACAGCAGAAGCGTTAGTGAACGCGGTTGATGTAGTGGAACGTCCTCACGTCCCTCGATCCGCCCCGCGAACAATCCCGCGATCAGTCCCACGATCTAGTACCGAACGGACGGCACCTCCGCGTTCAGCACACGTACAGCTCGACGACGATCTCGGCCTTCTTGATCCAGCAAGAGAGACGGAGAGGTAGAAGAATTCTCCGGCAGCGTGACGGCGCTCCGAAGGTTGGTGATGACCTTGTCTCAGCAGGGCTCCGCCCGAGCTCCGCAGAAACGCGATCTAGAGGAAAAACCGTTGATGCTCTTTACGGAGTTCAGACTCTGCGATTTTCAGCATCGCAAACAACTCGCCGGGAGACTTGTTCATCCCTTGCATGTTGTAGTTCAACACAAAGCCTTTATAGCTTGGCGGCAGTGATTGAAGGATTCTGTCAGTGATAGCTTCTTGCGGGAGTTCAATCCCCAGCTCAGCTAGACGGTTTGAGTACCCAGACATTTTGAGCACATGTTCACTGACAGATGAGTTATCCTCCATCTTGCAAGCATAGAATTTATCGGAGGTCTCATACCTCTCGATCCGGGCGTTCTTCTGAAAGATAAACTTCAACTCCTGGAACATCTCAAATGCTCCATGACGCTCAAAGCGACGTTGAAGTCCCGGTTCTAAGCCATACAAGACTGCACATTGAACTATTGAGTAGTCCTCCTTACGTGCTAACCAAGCGTTCTTAACATCCTGATCAGCCGTAGCGGGTGGTTCATCTCCTAACGCAGCATTAAGGACATAATCCTTCTTCCCAGCTTGTAAGATTAGCTTAAGATTACGAGCCCAGTCTACAAAGTTGCTTCCATCATCTTTCAACTTAGCTTTCTCTAGGAACGTATTAAAATTCAGGATGACTGTCGCGTGAGCCATGATCTACAACACAAATATATTCAAAGTGGACTTAGACTATGTTCAAGATAATTAGAGTTTAACTTAATCAAATTATTCGCTAAACTCCCACTCAAAAAGTACATCTCTCTAGTCATTTGAGTGGTTCATGATCCACTTATACTAGCTCAAGTCCGATCATCACGTGAGTTGAGTATAGTTTCAGTGGTAAGCATCCCTATGCTAATCATATCATCTATATGATTCATGATCGACCTTTCGGTCTCATGTGTTCCGAGGCCATGTCTGCACATGCTAGGCTCGTCAAGCTTAACCCGAGTGTTCCGCGTGCGCAACTATTTTGCACCCGTTGTATGTGAACGTTGAGTCTATCACACCCGATCATCACGTGGTGTCTCGAAACGACGAACTGTAGCAACGGTGCACAGTCGGGGAGAACACAATTTCGTCTTGAAATTTTAGTGAGAGATCACCTCATAATGCTACCATCGTTCTAAGCAAAATAAGGTGCATAAAAGGATTAACATCACATGCAATTCATAAGTGACATGATATGGCCATCATCACGTGCTTCTTGATCTTCATCACCAAAGCACCGGCACGATCTTCTTGTCACCGGCGCCACGCCATGATCTCCATCAACGTGTTGCCATCGGGGTTGTCGTGCTACTCATGCTATTACTACTAAAGCTACATCCTAGCAAAATAGTAAACGCATCTACAAGCACAAACGTTAGTGTAAAGACAACCCTATGGCTCCTGCCGGTTGCCGTACCATCGACGTGCAAGTCGATATTTCTATTACAACATGATCATCTCATACATCCAATATATCACATCACATCATTGGCCATATCACATCACAAGCATACCCTGCAAAAACAAGTTAGACGTCCTCTAATTTTGTTGTTGCATGTTTTACGTGGTGACCATGGGTATCTAGTAGGATCGCATCTTACTTACGCAAACACCACAACGGAGATATATGAGTTGCTATTTAACCTCATCCAAGGACCTCCTCGGTCAAATCCGATTCAACTAAAGTTGGAGAAACCGACACCCGCCAGTCATCTTTGAGCAACGTGGTTACTCGTAACGATGAAACCAGTCTCTCGTAAGCGTACGAGTAATGTCGGTCCAAGCCGCTTCAATCCAACAATACCGCGGAATCAAGAAAAGACTAAGGAGGGCAGCAAAACGCACATCACCGCCCACAAAAACTTTTGTGTTCTACTCGAGAAGACATCTACGCATGAACCTAGCTCATGATGCCACTGTTGGGGAACGTCGCATGGGAAACAAAAATTTTCCTACGCGCAGGAAGACCTATCATGGTGATGTCCATCTACAAGAGGGGATGAGTGATCTACGTACCCCTGTAGATCGTACAGCAGAAGCGTTAGTGAACGCGGTTGATGTAGTGGAACGTCCTCACGTCCCTCGATCCGCCCCGCGAACAATCCCGCGATCAGTCCCACGATCTAGTACCGAACGGACGGCACCTCCGCGTTCAGCACACGTACAGCTCGACGATGATCTCGGCCTTCTTGATCCAGCAAGAGAGACGGAGAGGTAGAAGAGTTCTCCGGCAGCGTGACGGCGCTCCGGAGGTTGGTGATGACCTTGTCTCAGCAGGGCTCCGCCCGAGCTCCGCAGAAACGCGATCTAGAGGAAAAACCGTGGAGGTATGTGGTCGGGCTGCCGTGGAAAAGTCGTCTCAAATCAGCCCTAAAACCTCCGTATATATAGGTGGGAGGGAGGGGACCTTGCCTTGGGGCTCAAGGAGCCCCAAGGGGGTCGGCCGAGCCAAGGGGGGAAGGCTCCCCCCCAAACCGAGTTGGACTTGGTTTGGTGGGTGGGAGTCCTTCCCTTCCTTCCCACCTCCCTTTTTTTTTCTTTCTCTTTGATTTTTATCTCTATGGCGCATAGGGCCCTTTTGGGCTGTCCCACCAGCCCACTAAGGGATGGTGCGCCACTCTTATGGCCTATGGGCTTCCCCGGGGTGGGTTGCCCCCCCCGGTGAACTCCCGGAACCCATTCGTCATTCCTGGTACATTCCCGGTAACTCCGAAAACCTTCCGGTAATCAAATGAGGTCATCCTATATATCAATATTCGTTTCCAGACTATTTCGGAAACCCTCGTGATGTCCGTGATCCCATCCGGGACTCCGACCAACATTCGGTAACCAACCATATAACTCAAATACGCATAAAACAACGTCGAACCTTAAGTGTGCAGACCCTGCGGGTTCGAGAACTATGTAGACATGACCCGAGAGACTCCTCGGTCGATATCCAATAGCGGGACCTGGATGCCCATATTGGATCCTACATATTCTACGAAGATCTTATCGTTTGAACCTCAGTGCCAAGGATTCATATAATCCCGTATGTCATTCCCTTTGTCCTTCGGTATGTTACTTGCCCGAGATTCGATCGTGAGTATACGCATACCTATTTCAATCTCGTTTACCGGCAAGTCTCTTTACTCGTTCCGTAATACAAGATCCCGCAACTTACACTAAGTTACATTGCTTGCAAGGCTTGTGTGTGATGTTGTATTACCGAGTGGGCCCCGAGATACCTCTCCGTCACACGGAGTGACAAATCCCAGTCTTGATCCATACTAACTCAACTAACACCTTCGGAGATACCTGTAGAGCATCTTTATAGTCACCCAGTTACGTTGCAACGTTTGATACACACAAGGCATTCCTCCGGTGTCAGTGAGTTATATGATCTCATGGTCATAGGAATAAATACTTGACACGCAGAAAACAGTAGCAACAAAATGACACGATCAACATGCTACGTCTATTAGTTTGGGTCTAGTCCATCACGTGATTCTCCTAATGACGTGATCCAGTTATCAAGCAACAACACCTTGTTCATAATCATAAGACACTGACTATCTTTGATCAACTGGCCAGCCAACTAGAGGCTTGCTAGGGACGGTGTTTTGTCTATGTATCCACACATGTAAATGAGTCTTCATTCAATACAATTATAGCATGGATAATAAACGATTATATTGATAAAGGAATTATAATAATAACTATATTTATTATTGCCTCTAGGGCATAATTCCAACAGTCTCCCACTTGCACTAGAGTCAATAATCTAGCCCTCACATCATCATGTGAATTACATTGTAATAAATCTAACACCCATATAGTTCTGGTGTTGATCATGTTTTGGCCGTGGAAGAGGTTTAGTCAGCGGGTCTGCTACATTCAGATCCGTGTGCACTTTGCATATATTCACGTTCTCTCCCTCGACGTAGTCGCAGATGAGGTTGAAGCGTCGTTTGATGTGTCTGGTCTTCTTGTGAAACCGCTGTTCCTTTGCTAAGGCAATGGCACCCGTGTTGTCACAGAACAAGGTTATTGGATTCAGTGCGCTTGGCACCACTCCAAGATCCGTCATGAATTGCTTCATCCAGACACCCTCCTTAGCCGCCTCCGAGGCAGCCATGTACTCCGCTTCACATGTAGAATCTGCTACGACGCTTTGCTTGGAACTGCACCAGCTTACTGCACCCCCATTAAGAATAAATACGCATCCGGTTTGCGACTTAGAGTCGTCCGGATCTGTGTCAAAGCTTGCATCGACGTAACCTTTTACGGCGATCTCTTCGTCACCTCCATACACGAGAAACATCTCCTTAGTCCTTTTCAGGTACTTCAGGATATTCTTGACCGCTGTCCAGTGGTCCACTCCTGGATTACTCTGGAACCTACCTGCCATACTTATGGCCAGGCTAACATCCGGTCTAGTGCACAGCATTGCATACATGATAGAACCTATGGCTGAAGCATAGGGGACGGAGCGCATATGCTCTCTATCTTCATCAGTTGCTAGGCACTGAGTCTTACTCAATCTCGTACCTTGTAAAACTGGCAAGAACCCTTTCTTGGACTGTTCCATTTTGAACCTATTCAAAACTTTATCAAGGTATGTGCTTTGTGAAAGTCCTATCAGGCGTTTTGATCTATCCCTATAGATCTTAATGCCTAGAATGTAAGCAGCTTCTCCTAGGTCCTTCATAGAGAAACTTTTATTCAAGTAACCTTTTATGCTCTCTAAAAACTCTACGTTGTTTCCAATCAGCAATATGTCATCCACATATAATATTAGAAACGCCACAGAGCTCCCACTCACTTTCTTGTAAATACAAGATTCTCCAACCACTTGTATAAACCCAAATGCTTTGATCACCTCATCAAAGCGTTTGTTCCAACTCCGAGATGCTTGCACCAGTCCATAAATGGATCACTGGAGCTTGCACACCTTGTTAGCATTCTTAGGATCAACAAAACCTTCGGGTTGTATCATATACAATTCTTCCTTAAGGAAACCGTTAAGGAACGCCGTTTTGACATCCATCTGCCAGATTTCATAATCGAAAAATGCAGCTATTGCTAACATGATTCTGATGGACTTAAGCATCGCTACGGGTGAGAAAGTCTCATCGTAGTCAACTCCTTGAACTTGTGAAAACCCTTTGCCACAAGTCGAGCTTTATAAACGGTCATATTACCGTCAGCGTCCGTCTTCCTCTTAAAGATCCATTTGTTCTGAATGGCCTTGCGGCCCTCAGGTAGTACCTCCAAAGTCCACACTTTGTTCTCATACATGGATCCTATCTCGGACTTCATGGCTTCCAGCCATTTGTTGGAATCTAGGCCCACCATTGCTTCTTCATAATTCGCAGGTTCATTGTTGTCTAACAACATGATTGATAAGACGGGATTACCGTACCACTCTGGAGCAGCACGTGGTCTCTTCGACCTGCGTGGTTCAACAGAAACTTGAACTGGAGTTTCATGATCATCATCATTAACTTCCTCCTCAACCGGCGTCGCAATGACAGAGGTTTCCCCTTGCCCTGCGCCACCATCCAGAGGGATGAGAGGTTCGACAACCTCATCAAGTTCTATCTTCCTCCCACTCAATTCTCTCGAGAGAAACTCCTTCTCGAGAAAAGCTCCGTTTTTAGCAACAAACACTTTGCCCTCGGATTTGAGATAGAAGGTGTACCCAACTGTCTCTTTTGGGTAACCTATGAAGACGCACTTTTCCGCTTTGGGTTCCAGCTTTTCAGGCTGAAGCTTTTTGACATAAGCATCACATCCCCAAACCTTAAGAAACGACAACTTTGGCCTTTTGCCATACCACAGTTCGTATGGTGTCGTCTCAACGGATTTTGATGGTGCCCTATTTAAAGTGAATGCAGCTGTTTCTAATGCATAACCCCAAAATGACAACGGCAAATCAGTAAGAGACATCATAGATCGCACCATCTCTAATAAAGTACGATTACGACGTTCGGACACACCATTACGCTGTGGGGTTCCAGGCGGTGTTAACTGTGAAACAATTCCACATTGTCTTAAGTGAGTACCAAACTCGAAACTCAGATATTCACCCCCACGATCAGATCGTAGGAACTTTATCTTCTTGTTACGATGATTTTCCACTTCACTCTGAAATTGCTTGAACCTTTCAAATGTTTCAGACTTGTGCTTCATCAAGTAGACATAACCATATCTACTTAAATCGTCAGTGAAGGTGAGAAAATAACGATATCCACCGCGTGCCTCCACGCTCATCGGACCACACACATCGGTATGTATGATCTCCAACAAATCACTTGCACGCTCCATTGTTCCGGAGAACGGAGTCTTAGTCATCTTGCCCATGAGGCATGGTTCGCACGTGTCAAGTGAATCAAAGTCAAGTGACTCCAAAAGTCCATCAGCATGGAGTTTCTTCATGCGTTTTACACCAATATGACCTAAGCGGCAGTGCCACAAAAATATGGCGCTATCATTGTTAACTCTAACTCTTTTGGTCTCAATGTTATGTATATGCGTATCGCTATCAAGATTCAATATGAACAATCCTTTCACATTCGGTGCATGACCATAAAAGATGTTACTCATAGAAATATAACAACCATTATTCTCTGACTTAAAAGAGTAACCGTCTCGCAATAAACAAGATCCAGATATAATGTTCATGCTCAACGCAGGCACTAAATAACAATGATTTAAGTTCATCACTAATCCTGACGGTAACTGAAGTGACACTGTGCCGATGGCGATTGCATCAACCTTGGAACTATTTCCTACGCGCATCGTCACTTCATCTTTTGCCAGCCTTCGTCTATTCCGCAGTTCCTGTTTCGAGTTGCAAATATGAGCAACAAAACCGGTATCGAATACCCAGGCACTACTACGAGAGCCGGTTAAGTACATATCAATAACATGTATATCAAATATACCTGATTTTTCTTTGGCCGCCTTCTTATCTGCCAGATACTTGGGGCAATTGCGCTTCCAGTGACCCATACCCTTGCAATAGTAACACTCCGTTTCAGGCTTAGGTCCAGCTTTGGGTTTCTTTGTCGGATTGGCAACAGGCTTGCCGCTCTTCTTCGAATTGCCCTTCTTGCCTTTGCCGTTTCTCTTGAAACTAGTGGTCTTATTCACCATCAACACTTGATGCTCTTTACGGAGTTCAGACTCTGCGACTTTCAGCATCGCAAACAACTCGCCGGGAGACTTGTTCATCCCTTGCATGTTGTAGTTCAACACAAAGCCTTTATAGCTTGGCGGCAGTGATTGAAGGATTCTGTCAGTGATAGCTTCTTGCGGGAGTTCAATCCCCAGCTCAGCTAGACGGTTTGAGTACCCAGACATTTTGAGCACATGTTCACTGACAGATGAGTTATCCTCCATCTTGCAAGCATAGAATTTATCGGAGGTCTCATACCTCTCGATCCGGGCGTTCTTCTGAAAGATAAACTTCAACTCCTGGAACATCTCAAATGCTCCATGACGCTCAAAGCGACGTTGAAGTCCCGGTTCTAAGCCATACAAGACTGCACATTGAACTATTGAGTAGTCCTCCTTACGTGCTAACCAAGCGTTCTTAACATCCTGATCAGCCGTAGCGGGTGGTTCATCTCCTAACGCAGCATTAAGGACATAATCCTTCTTCCCAGCTTGTAAGATTAGCTTAAGATTACGAGCCCAGTCTACAAAGTTGCTTCCATCATCTTTCAACTTAGCTTTCTCTAGGAACGTATTAAAATTCAGGATGACTGTCGCGTGAGCCATGATCTACAACACAAATATATTCAAAGTGGACTTAGACTATGTTCAAGATAATTAGAGTTTAACTTAATCAAATTATTCGCTAAACTCCCACTCAAAAAGTACATCTCTCTAGTCATTTGAGTGGTTCATGATCCACTTATACTAGCTCAAGTCCGATCATCACGTGAGTTGAGTATAGTTTCAGTGGTAAGCATCCCTATGCTAATCATATCATCTATATGATTCATGATCGACCTTTCGATCTCATGTGTTCCGAGGCCATGTCTGCACATGCTAGGCTCGTCAAGCTTAACCCGAGTGTTCCGCGTGCGCAACTGTTTTGCACCCGTTGTATGTGAACGTTGAGTCTATCACACCCGATCATCACGTGGTGTCTCGAAACGACGAACTGTAGCAACGGTGCACAGTCGGGGAGAACACAATTTTGTCTTGAAATTTTAGTGAGAGATCACCTCATAATGCTACCGTCGTTCTAAGCAAAATAAGGTGCATAAAAGGATTAACATCACATGCAATTCATAAGTGACATGATATGGCCATCATCACGTGCTTCTTGATCTTCATCACCAAAGCACCGGCACGATCTTCTTGTCACCGGCGCCACGCCATGATCTCCATCAACGTGTTGCCATCGGGGTTGTCGTGCTACTCATGCTATTACTACTAAAGCTACATCCTAGCAAAATAGTAAACGCATCTACAAGCACAAACGTTAGTGTAAAGACAACCCTATGGCTCCTGCCGGTTGCCGTACCATCGACGTGCAAGTCGATATTTCTATTACAACATGATCATCTCATACATCCAATATATCACATCACATCATTGGCCATATCACATCACAAGCATACCCTGCAAAAACAAGTTAGACGTCCTCTAATTTTGTTGTTGCATGTTTTACGTGGTGACCATGGGTATCTAGTAGGATCGCATCTTACTTACGCAAACACCACAACGGAGATATATGAGTTGCTATTTAACCTCATCCAAGGACCTCCTCGGTCAAATCCGATTCAACTAAAGTTGGAGAAACCGACACTTGCCAGTCATCTTTGAGCAACGTGGTTACTCGTAACGATGAAACCAGTCTCTCGTAAGCGTACGAGTAATGTCGGTCCAAGCCGCTTCAATCCAACAATACCGCGGAATCAAGAAAAGACTAAGGAGGGCAGCAAAACGCACATCACCGCCCACAAAAACTTTTGTGTTCTACTCGAGAAGACATCTACGCATGAACCTAGCTCATGATGCCACTGTTGGGGAACGTCGCATGGGAAACAAAAATTTTCCTACGCGCACGAAGACCTATCATGGTGATGTCCATCTACGAGAGGGGATGAGTGATCTACGTACCCCTGTAGATCGTACAGCAGAAGCGTTAGTGAACGCGGTTGATGTAGTGGAACATCCTCACGTCCCTCGATCCGCCCCGCGAAAAATCCCGCGATCAGTCCAACGATCTAGTACCGAACGGACGGCACCTCCGCGTTCAGCACACGTACAGCTCGACGATGATCTCGGCCTTCTTGATCCAGCAAGAGAGACGGAGAGGTAGAAGAGTTCTCCGTCAGCGTGACGGCGCTCCGGAGGTTGGTGATGACCTTGTCTCAGCAGGGCTCCGCCCGAGCTCCGCAGAAACGCGATCTAGAGGAAAAACCGTGGAGGTATGTGGTCGGGCTGCCGTGGAAAAGTCGTCTCAAATCAGCCCTAAAACCTCCGTATATATAGGTGGGAGGGAGGGGACCTTGCCTTGGGGCTCAAGGAGCCCCAAGGGGGTCGGCCGAGCCAAGGGGGGAAGGCTCCCCCCAAACCGAGTTGGACTTGGTTTGGTGGGTGGGAGTCCTTCCCTTCCTTCCCACCTCCCTTTTTTTTTCTTTCTCTTTGATTTTTATCTCTATGGCGCATAGGGCCCTTTTGGGCTGTCCCACCAGCCCACTAAGGGATGGTGCGCCACTCTTATGGCCTATGGGCTTCCCCAGGGTGGGTTGCCCCCCCCCCCGGTGAACTCCCGGAACCCATTCGTCATTCCTGGTACATTCCCGGTAACTCCGAAAACCTTCCGGTAATCAAATGAGGTCATCCTATATATCAATATTCGTTTCCAGACTATTTCGGAAACCCTCGTGATGTCCGTGATCCCATCCGGGACTCCGACCAACATTCGGTAACCAACCATATAACTCAAATACGCATAAAACAACGTCGAACCTTAAGTGTGCAGACCCTGCGGGTTCGAGAACTATGTAGACATGACCCGAGAGACTCCTCGGTCAATATCCAATAGCGGGACCTGGATGCCCATATTGGATCCTACATATTCTACGAAGATCTTATCGTTTGAACCTCAGTGCCAAGGATTCATATAATCCCGTATGTCATTCCCTTTGTCCTTCGGTATGTTACTTGCCCGAGATTCGATCGTGAGTATACGCATACCTATTTCAATCTCGTTTACCGGCAAGTCTCTTTACTCGTTCCGTAATACAAGATCCCGCAACTTACACTAAGTTACATTGCTTGCAAGGCTTGTGTGTGATGTTGTATTACCGAGTGGGCCCCGAGATACCTCTCCGTCACACGGAGTGACAAATCCCAGTCTTGATCCATACTAACTTAACGAACACCTTCGGAGATACCTGTAGAGCATCTTTATAGTCACCCAGTTACGTTGCGACGTTTGATACACACAAGGCATTCCTCCGGTGTCAGTGAGTTATATGATCTCATGGTCATAGGAATAAATACTTGACACGCAGAAAACAGTAGTAACAAAATGACACGATCAACATGCTACGTCTATTAGTTTGGGTCTAGTCCATCACGTGATTCTCCTAATGACGTGATCCCGTTATCAAGCAACAATACCTTGTTCATAATCAGAAGATACTGACTATCTTTGATCAACTGGCCAGCCAACTAGAGGCTTGCTAGGGACGGTGTTTTGTCTATGTATCCACACATGTAAATGAGTCTTCATTCAATACAATTATAGCATGGATAATAAACGATTATCTTGATAAAGGAATTATAATAATAACTATATTTATTATTGCCTCTAGGGCATAATTCCAACACGAATAGTCCTTAGGAAAGGTCTACCAAGAATGATAGGACATGTAGGATTGCAATCAATATCAAGCTCAATGAAATCTACGGGTAAATAGTTCCAATTTGCAATAATAAGAACATCATTGATCCTTCCCATAGGTTTCTTAACAGTAGAATCCGCAAGATACAAATTAAGAGAGCACTCATCAATCTCTAGAACATCACATAAAGACTTTGGAATCGCGGAAAAACTAGCACCCAAATCACATAAAGCATTGCATTCATAGTTTTTGATCTTGATTTTGATAGTAGGCTCCCACTCATCATTAAGTTTTCTAGGAATAGAAACTTCCAATTCTAGTTTCTCTTCAAGAGATTTCATCATTGCATCGACGATATGATCGGTAAAGGCCTTGTTTTGGCTATAAGCGTGTGGATAGTTTAGCATGGATTGCATCAAGGAAATACGTTCAATCAAAGAGCAACTATCATAATTGAATTCCTTGAAATTCAAAGTAGTAGTTTCATTACTACTCAAAGTTTTGATATCCTCTACTCCACTTTCAATGCTTTTAGCATCAAGATAGATAGACTCCGAATAATTGGGGCGTTTTTTAACCAAGGTGGATTCATATCCAGCCCCATCATCATTAGGTTTGACACTAGAAAACAAGGATTCAATGGGAGTCACACCAAGCACTTTAAGATCTTCATGATTCTCATCACATATTTCAGGTTTAGCAGCCATTTTATTGACTAAGGTAGCCTGTTTATCAGAAATCTGGCCTACCAATTTTTCAAGATGAGCAAACTGAGAATTTAGCGCAAGGAATTCTTTGGCCATATCATCAACTTCTTTATTCATAAAAGCCAGAAAAGAATTTTGCTCCCTTAGTTCTCTACGGAAGTAACTATTATAATCAAACTATGTAGACATGAAGCCTTTAACACTAGTTTCAATCTCTTCCAACCTTGTGTAGTAAGCATCATAATCCTTTGGTTGGGCCATACAGGTCTTAGCAGGTAGACAAGCGCACAAGCGAACAGAAAGCAAGCAAAAGAAAAGGGCGAATGAAAAAGGCAAATATTTTTGTAATTCTTTGTTTTTCAGAAGTGGGGAGAGGAAAATGAGAGGCCAAAAAGTAAATGCAAGAGATGAGTTTGCTACACTTACTTGGATAAGATTCACTTGATGCTCCCCGGCAACGGCACCAGAAATTGGCACGTTGACGGGAGACTATTCTTGACTAGATCCTCCCCGGCAACAGCGCCAGAAATTCTTCTTGCTACCTCTTGAGCTTGTGTTGGTTTTTCCCTTGAAGAGGAAAGGGTGATGCAGCACAGTTGCAGTAAGTATTTCCCTCAGTTTGAGAACCAAGGTATCAATACAGTAGGAGTATCAAGATGAGGCGCCAATGTACCTGCGCAAAAACAGCAAACTTGCACCCAACGCTACAAAGGGGTTGTCAATCCCTTCACGATTAATTGCAAGGTGAGATCTGAAGGCAGAAAGTGCAACAAATTAAAAGTGCAGGGCTGAAAATATGATGTGAAGTAGACCCGGGGGCCATAGTGATCACTAGAGGCTTCTCTCAAGATAGCAAATATAACGGTGGGTGAACGAATTACCGTCGAGCAATTGATATAACCGCGCAAAGTCATGACGATATCTAAGGCAATGATCATACATATAGGCATCACGTCCGAGACAAGTAGACTGATACTTTCTGCATCTACTACTATTACTCCACACATTGACCGCTATCCAGCGTGCATCTAGTGTATTGAGTTCATGACAAACAGAGTAACGCCTTAAGCAAGATGACATGATGTAGAGGGATAAATTCATGCAATAGATATAGAACCCATCTTTTTACCCTTGATGGCAACAACACGAAGCGTGCCTCGCTACCCCTTCTGTCACTGGGTGAGGTCACCGCACGGTATGAACCCAAAACCAAGCACTTCTCCCATTGCAAGAATCATAGATCAAGTTGGCCAAACAAAACCCACAACTCGAAGAGAATTACAAGGATATGAAATCATGCATATAAGAGATCAGAAGAAACTCAAATACGATTCATAGGTAATCTGATCATAAATCCACAATTCATCGGATCTCGACAAACACACCGCAAAGGAAGATTACATCGGATAGATCTCCATGAAGATCATGGAGAACTTTGTATTGAAGATCCAAGAGAGAGAGAAGAATCCATCTAGCTACTAGCTATGGACCCAAAGGTCTATGGTGAACTACTCACGCATCATCGGAGAGGCAATGGTGTTGATGAAGAAGCCCTCTGTATCCGAATCCCCCCTCCGGCAGGGCACCAGAACGTGCCCCACATGGGATATTGCGGAGACAAAAGTTTGAGGCGGCGGAAAAGTATTTTCGTGGATCTCTCCCGTGGTTTTGGATTTTTCGGGGATTTATAGGTGGAAGAAGTAGGGCAGAGGAGCCACAGGGGGCCCACAAGCCTGCTAGGCGCAGGCCCCCCGAGGCCGCGGCTAGGGGGATTGTGGCCCCCCTCGCGCCCTCTGCCTTGGTTCTCAAGCTCCGTGCGTATCTTCTGTTCCGAAAAAAAATCTTTTCGGAGGTTTTATTCCATTTGGACTCCGTTTAATATTCTCCTCTGAAAAGGGTCAAAAACACGGAAAAACAGGAACTGGCACTTGGCACTGAGTTAATAAGTTAGTCCCAAAAAAGATATAAAAGGCATACAAAACATCCAAAGGCATACAAAACATCAGGGGGCTCGTGAGCACCTCGTGTGTCTCCCGGACTCCGTTTTCTTGTGGAATACTCCTTATGGTCGGTAAAAATTCATTATATAATCTCCCGAAAGGTCTGACCCTCGTATCACGCAAATATCCTCTATTTTCGTTTCGAGCTGCTGTGCAGACAGATCCACATAGGTATGGCGTCCCCAAAAGTTCCGAAGGACAAGTTCTTTGAGATGGTCATCAATTCATACCTCGCGAAGGTGCTGCAACCCCCTCAATCTATCGAGATGCATGAGGGGGTGCTGCACATCCATGATGTTGAGGGGCTCAAGAGGACCGGAAGCGTAGAGGCGAGGCTCGAAGCAATGGAGCAGCAAGTCTTCAAGTGCCAAGGGATGGTGGAATGCGGACTCAACGCCAACCACATGATGATCACGGAGTTCACCAACAAGCACAAGATCGATGCCAAGGACATCGGGGAGCACCTCTTCAAGCTCTATGACAGAATCGATCATCTCCGAGCCCAGATCTACGACCTCCAGAACCAAAACTGTGAGTCTGAGTATAGATTTAAAGCAATGCGGTTGGCTGCAGATGTGAGGATTCCGGAGACTCGATCATCTTTCCATGATGGAGAACCTATGCCTTGGAAGACAGAGAATCAACCCCATACTCCAACAACTCCACCACCATCACCTCTGAAGGAAGAGAATTAAACACATGGGTATGGGCACTCCCCTTGGCTTGTGCCAAGCTTATGGGAGTTGCCCCGATATCGTATCACCATCACATCTTTTGCCTTTACCTTTATCTCAGTTCGATCCTTTTTGGTAACATCTTTATCTAGTAGAATAAAGTTCTTAGTATGATCTAGGCTTGAGTTTTGCTTTATGTTACCCCCAATGTAATCGAGTTCGTGAGTTATATAATAAGGAGTGTTTTAGTTAAGGGCCTTGCTTCATGCCATGATATAAAGAAAAGAATAATAAAAGAAAAAAGCATGAAAGATCATGTGATGATCTTATGGGAAGTGATGGCTTCACATATAAAATGAATGTTGATTGAAACTTGTTGTGGGTGGACAAACGTAGACCTTGGTCATTGTTGCAATTAATAGAAAGTAATAAAGAAAGAGAGGTTCACATATAAATATATCATTTTTGACATCGGCTATGATTGTGAACACTCTTTAAACTATTACATGCTAGGAAGTAGATGTTGGACAAGGAAGACAACATAATGAATTATGTTTGCTTGGTTCCGAACAATGTTATATGACTAGAGATCCCTTAGCATGTGACGATTGCTTCCACCTCATATCAGCCAAAACTTCTGCACTAAGTAGAGATACTACTTGTGCATCCATTAACCCTCAACCCAGTTTTGCCATGAGAGTCCACCATACCTACCTATGGATTGAATAAGATCCCTCAAGTAAGTTGTCATTGGTGCAAGCAATAAAAAATTTGCTCCCTAAATAGGTATGATCTATTAGTGTGTGGAAAATAAGCTTTGTACGAACCTATGATGAGGAAGACATAAAAGGGACAGACTGCATAATAAAGTTCTTTATCACAAGAGGCAATATAAAGTGACGTTCCTTCACACTAAGAGATCACACATCGAAACCCCAAAAGCGCATGACAACCTCTGCTTCCCTCTGCGAAGGGCCTATCTTGTAGCTTTACTTTTTATCTTTCAAAGAGTCATGGTGATCGACACCAATTCCTTATTTCGCAATTATCTTGGCTAGCGTCATGTGCTAGGGAAAGATCTGTATTCATATATCAACTTGGAAGTAAGTAATCATGAATTATTATTGTTGACTTTACCCTTGAGGTAAATAGTTGGGAGGCGAAACTATAAGCCCCTATATTTCTGTGTGTCCAACTGAAACTTTGATCTCATGAGTACCGCGTGCGTTTTAGCAATTGTAGAAGACTAAAAGATGATTGAGTATGTGGATTTGCTTTACACGCTCTTATTTGATTCTTTCCGATGTTATGATAAATTGCAACTGCCTCAGTGACTAAAGACTATTAGTTGTTAATTCTCAATAAGGTTTTTGATCCATACTTTACATGGTGAAGGAATTGTCACATTAGCATAAGAGATTATATGACGATATTGCTGTTCAAAATATGATCACGATGCCTGCATGTCCGTATTTTACTTTATCGACACCTCTGTCTCTAAACATGTGGGCATATTTATTGATCTCGGCTTCCGCTTGTGGACAAGCGAGGTCTAAGCTTGGTGGAGTTGATACGTCCATTTTGCATCGTGGTTTTATATTGATATTTATCGCATTATGGGTTGTTATTACACACTATGGTACAATACTTATGCCTTTTCTCTCTTATTTTATAAGGTTTACATGAAGAGGTAGAATGCCGGCAGCTGGAATTCTGGGCTGGAAAAGGAGCAAGTTTGAGATACCTATTTTGCACAACTCCAAAAGACGTGAAAATCAGAGAGGAATTATTTTGGAATATATCGAAAATGATGGGCGGAAGAAATACTGGAGGGGAGCCACCAGGAGGTCACGAGCCTGCCAGGCGCGCCCCACCCCCTAGGCACGCCTGGGGGGCTCGTGGGCCCCCTGTTACCCCTCCGGCTCCCATATTCTGCTATTAAGAGGGTTTCGTCCCAGAAAAAATGAGGAGAGAGCTTTCGGGAAGAAACGCCGCCGCCACGAGGCGGAACTTGAGCAGAACCAATCTAGAGCTCCGTCAGGGCCGTCCTGCCGGGGAAACTTCCCTCCCGGAGGGGGAAATTGTCGCCATCGTCATCACCAACACTCCTCTCGTCGGAAGGGACTCATCTCCATCAACATCTTAATCAGCACCATCTCATCTCCAAACCCTAGTTCATCTCTTGTATCCAATCTCCGTCTCGCGACTCCGATTGGTACTTGTAAGGTTGCTAGTAGTGTTAATTCCTCCTTGTAGTTGATGCTAGTTGGTTTACTCGGTGGAAGATCATATGTTCAGATCCTTAATGATATTCAACACCTCTCTGATCATGAACATAATTATTCTTTGTGAGTAGTTACGTTTGTTCCTGAGGACATGGGATAAGTCTTGCTATAAGTAGTCATGTGAATTTGGTAATCGTTCGATATTTTGATGCGTTGTATGTTGTCTTTCCTCTAGTGGTGTTATGTGAACGTCGACTACATGAAACTTCACCATTATTTGGGCCTAGAGGAAGGCATTGGGAAGTAACAAGTAGATGATGGGTTGCTAGAGTGACAGAAGCTTAAACTCTAGTTTATGCGTTCCTTTGCAAGGGGCTGATTTGGATCCCCTAGTTTAATGCTATGGTTAGACTTTGTCTTCATTCTTATTTCGTAGTTGTGGATGCTTGCAAGAGGGGTTAATCATAAGTGGGATGTTTGTCCAAGTAAGGACAGCACCCAAGCACCGGTCCACCCACATATCAAACTATCAAAGTAGCGAACGTGAATCATATGAACATGATGAAAACTAGCTTGACAGAAATTCCCATGTGTCCTCGGGAGTTCTTTACCTTATATAAGAGTTCATCCAGGCTTGTCCCTTGCTACAAAAGGGATTGGGCCATCTTGCTGCACCTTTGTTACGATTGTTACATGCTACCAGTTAAGAATTATCTTATCACACAACTATCTATTACCGATAATTTCAATGCGTGCAGAGAATACCTTGCTGAAAACCACTTGTCATTTCCTTCTGCTCCGTGTTGGGTTCGACACTCTTACTTATCGAAAGGACTACGATAGATCCCCTATACTTGTGGGTCATCATCCGGCACTCTCTCCGCAGCCGGAGGTGGATTTGCCATCTCTTGCGCCTCCATCGTCGTCTCCGGCGTCTCCATTGTCATCTTCGGTGCGCCGTCTACATCAGCTTCAGACACGTCAGGGATCTCATCGAGATCCACTGGTGTGGAGGGTGCCGGCTCGGTAGACTTGGCTGTCCCGGCCTCCTTGGTGCGGTTTGGGGACGACTTGCTAGCCGGATTCTCCAAGCGCACCCGCGAGGCAGGGTCGTGCCTTGCCTTCAATCGCTTTTCCTTGGTGGGCTTCTCGGCTTGTCTGGGTAGAGGTTGGCCTTCGGCCACCTTCCGAGCCGCTTTTTCCCAGTGGAGGGTGGACTCTTCATCTAGCGCCTTCTTGACAGCGTCAGCAACTGCCCAGGCGGCTCGCTCGATGATGCAGGCAGTTTCCTCCTCTACCTCTTCGGCATCCCTACCAAATACAAACCAATAAGGGATTGGCCCTCGCATAAGAATCCAAAAAGGGGGGAATGATGATCCCTTACCCGGCAACGACAAGCACTGGCCTCCTGCCGGTGGTGGCTCCCTGCTTCTTAATGTCGTCACCTGGGCCTCCAGCCGGAGGTCCTGTTGTGGCACGCTTGGGAGCCGGCTTGGCAACGACGACCCCTTTGCCCTTCTGCCGGGCCGCCTCGCCCTGCGCCACCGTCTCACCGACATTTTGACAAGCTCGCGTCAGGGGAGGGCTGGAGATTTCTTCCAGGTCTTCTTGGTCCTCCCCGAAGGCTGCTCACCAGGCGGCTCGGAGCCCTCCGACTCCATCGCATCTTCCATATTTGGGAGGCACTGACCCTCGGCTCCATCACCCATTTGTCCTCTATCTCCGATGGGTCCGACGCCTCCACGCCGCCAGCCGGCGGCTGAAGGTTTTGCAGGCGCTCAAACATGTGGAGGGCGGATTCGGCATCTGGCTTAGAAAGCGAAAAGTACATTGAAAATAAGAAAAGAGGATCTGGGGAGGCACTTACCACCGGAGCCCAAAGGTTTCGATCGTAGGGGGCCATTCCCCATTCCCATTCTCCTCCCTCGTCCATGTTGGCGGAGGAGATCAGGTTCACATTCTGGGCCACCGCGCCGGCACAAAAATTCTTAGTGGAGAGCCGGCAGGGGTCGTGTCGGCAGCCCATCTAGCATATCATATGCGACCGTCGCTGCAGAGGCAGGACCCAGCGTGACACCATGGTGGCTAGCAGGTCACGGGCCAAAAGGCCCCGAATCTTCAAGTTCTGGAGGTGAGCGCTGATACGTCTCCATCGTATCTACTTTTCCAAACTATTTTGCCATTGTTTTGGACTCTAACTTGCATGATTTGAATCAAACTAACCCGGACTGACGTTGTTTTCAGCACAATTCCCATGGTGTTGTTTTTGTGCACAAATGAAAGTTCCCGGAACATCGTGAAAATTTACGGAGAATATTCCTGGAAAATATGAAAAATACCTGCGCAAAGATCCACCGGAGGGAAAGGGCCAGTGGGCCACAAGCCTATTGCCGCGGCCCCGCTGGCCGCGACAACCAAGCTTGTGGGGCCCACGTGGCTCTCCCGCCCCCAAACTCAGCTCTATTTATTCCCTTTCGTCCCGAAAAAATCAGAAGAGAAGATTTCATCGCGTTTGTGATACGGAGGCGTTGCCACATCCTGTTCTTCATCTGGAGGGCAGATCTGGAGTCCGTTTTGGGCTCCGGAGAGCGGAAATCGTCGTCATCGTCATCATCAAACTTCTTCCATCTCCAATTCCATGAAGCTCTTCATCGTTCGTGAGTAATCTATTCGTAGGCTCGCTGGGCGGTTATGAGTAGGATGAGATCTATCATGTAATCGAGTTAGTTTTGACGGGGATTGATCCCTAGTATCCACTATGTTCTGAGATTGATGTTGCTACTACTTTGCCATGCTTAATGCTTGTCACTAGGGCCCGAGTGCCATGATTTCAGATCTGAAATTATTATGTTGTCACCAATATATGTGTGTTTTTGATCCGATCTTGCAAGTTGTAGTTACCTACTATGTGTTTTGACCCGGCAACCCCGGAGTGACATTAACCGGAACCACTCCCGGTGATGACCATAGTTTGAGGAGTTCATGTGTTCACCAAGTGCTAATGCGTTGGTCCGGTTCTTTATTAAAAGGAGAACCTTAATATCCCGTAGTATCCTTTTGGACCCCGCTGCCACGGGAGGGATGGACAATAGATGTCATGCAAGTTCCTTTCCCTAAGCACGTATGACGACACACGGAATGCATGCCTACATCACATTGACGAACGGGAGCTAGCCACATATCTCTCTGTGTTATAACTGTTGCATCATGAATATCATCCGACAAATCACCGACCCATTGCCTACGAGTTTGTCCCACTGTTGCTGTTACTTGCTTTGCTCTGCTGCTATTACTTGCTTTGCTCTGCTCCTGTTACTTGCTTTGCTCTACTGCTGTCACTACTGTTGCTACTGCTGCTACTTGCTACTGCTGTTACTTGGTACTGATGCTACTTGTTACTGCTGTCACTACTGATGTTCCTTGCCACTCCTGTTACTCGTTACACTGCTGCTACCTGCTACAATACTTTTTCTAGCGCCGTTGACGGGAAAGAATATTTCCCGTCCACGGGCAACTTCTGGCGCCATTGATATGACAGTTAGGAATAGTCTGCCGTCAACAGATCGTTTCTGGCACCGTTGCTATCATACTACTTTGCTGCTGACACTTTGCTTGCAGACACTAATCTTTCATGTGTGGTTGAATCTGACACATTCAGCTGCTAATACTTGAGAATATTCTTTCACTTCTTGTCGCGCGAACAAACAAATTTGGGTTGAATACTCTACCCTCGAAAACTGCCGTGATCCCACGCGCTGGTGGGCCATTGCAAGACAATTGCTAATTGTTGAGCAATTGGGACAAGCTCTTTTCTGGCTCCGTTGCCGTGGAGGCATCAAGTCAGGAATAGTTGCACGTCAGCAAGCGCATATTTGTGCCACCTCAACGATCAGCTTCGGAAGCCTCACCTTCCAGTTCAACTTCGCCCTCGGCGGAGCGATGGCGAAGGGGGGAAAGTTGATGCAGTCACGGGAGGGGTCGACGTTCTTCACGTAGAAGAACCCCTTCTGCCACATCTTGACAGAATCTTGCAGAGGCATCTGAGGGAAGCAGGATGTCGTCAGGTGATGCACCAGCGTGGCGCCGCACGGGGTCATCGGTTGGGGCCCGTATGCTTCGCTGCCTCAGCCATGTCCATCTTCACAGATTGCTGCTTGAAGAAGAACAGCTTCCGCCAAATGTCCAAGTGGGATTCGATCCCCATGAATCCTTCGCACAGGACGACGAAAGGCGGCTAGCTGGAGGATGGCGTTGGGCGCCAAGTGATGCGGCTGCAAGCCAGAGAAGGTAAGGAAGTGAGCGAAGAAGTCACTCGCTGGAAGGTCGAAGCCACGGTAGAAGTGTTCTTCGAACACTACCACCTTGCCCCTCTCGGTGATCGGGGCCGCTTCGGCGCTGGGCACCCGTGCCGCCACAAGGTTTGTTGGAGGCAACATGCGGTGGTGGCGGAGCGCGTCGATGTTTCCGTCGCAGATGACGCGGCCCACCCAAGCGCCTCGGAACTGCCCCTTCTTTGGGGCATCTCTGGACATGGTGGGTGGCGGTGGAGGCCGGGATTGTCCTGGAAGCGGCCGGCGGCGATGGCTCGAGCGACGGCGAAGGCAAAGCGACTCTCTTCTTTCTGTGGCTCAGGGAAGGAAGGGGCTTTGGTGCAGGGCGAGAAGGAGCTGAATGCCTCCTCGACGCCCCTGCACCCCATTTAAACCCCCGAAGAGATCGTCGGGTGGGGATCCGGTGCGCATGATTCCCACCTCCTCCGATTATTACGGGTGCATTTACGCACCATGGAGCCCAACCGTCGCGGAGCAATCCGTAGAGGATCCGCTCGTGCAGGGGCCGAGGGGGCGTCATGGCGGGACCCAGGGCGCAGGCCCAGTCCCATCACCTGTTGAATTAATCATCACATCAGGCACGGGGCCTGGCATATGGCACATCAATGCTACCTGCGGCGAAGCTGAGGCGTCCCTTGGAAGCCAGCCGGCTTCCTACCCAGCGCCTCCTGCTACAAGCGACCTAAGAAGAGCATCGACAAGGAACTCAAGCCGGCGAGGCTTTCCACTCTGAGGCGGTGGACCTCCCCTCCTTCGGGGACTACTGACGGGGGGATAACCCTGGGGTAGGCTCATCGAGCCTACTCCTTTGCATTCAAGAGTAAAGGGAAACCACAACTCTCTCCATACGGCCAAATCCTCCTTGCCGGCCAAGAAGCCCCTCCGGACTATGAGCGAGACGGCCAGCTCCTCCTGGCCGGCTAGGAATTGTCTGCCGGCTAGGGGCGAGATGGCTACCTCCCTCTGGCCGTCTGGGAAGCGCCTGCCGGCTAGGGGCGAGACGACCGTTCCTAGGCCGACAAGCGAGGTGGCTAGCAGGCCAGGGAGCTCTAGTCACATCAGATCCTAGGCTATGACAGGACTCTACGATTAAAGGTGAATACGCGCCAGCACAGGTACAAGGTTGGAGTGCATGGCAGATACAATGTCAGGGGCCATGCCGCTGACCTACTCCAACCCCGATCCGTCAACCCCGCACAGTACCGGCCCATCAACATCCACTCCATTACCAAACTTGGCGTGGTAACACTGGAGACGGCAGTACTGGCGACCCATGACGAATTCACAAGATGACGCTGGACGTACTACACGTGTCCTGTGTCGGCCTTACGCGAGAGCTCCATTGGCTGGCCGGCGGGTCCCATGGCCAGATGGGACCTTGCATCCGGCGGGCCCCTCGAGCGACAAGACAAGACCATCGTGGACCCCCTAGCCAGCCGGCGAGGCTACCAGGCGGGTCCCCTCCTTTGTACTTTTATCCTTATTGTAGGTCAGTGGGTTCATCTATAAAACCCCCCGACCCCCCTCCATGCAGGGGTCGGTTAATTGTTCACACACACACACACCCATACAGGAGAGGTAGACACGAGCCGTCAGCTCCTTTTTCCTCCTCCGTCGAACAGCTCAAGGAGCACAGTATAATCCCTTTGGTGCATCAACCATTCCGGCGGGACTAGGGGTGTTATCTCTACGGAGAGCCCTGAACCTGGATACATCATGCATCCCTCGCTTGTACCAACCACGTTCCTGTAGCCCCGTCGGTGTCCTTACGGTTCCCAGCACTTATGTTTAGCCTACCCATGGCTGATGTCGTGAGTAAACACCGATAGGGAGAGAGCCCCCTCCTTCTTCTCCTTACTTTGCCTCCCCCCTAGATGGGAGGAGAATTCCCCTCTGATCCATGGCCTCCATGACGGCGGAGGGGCGGGAGCCCCTCCGAGATTGGATCTCCCTCTCTGTTCTCTTCTGTTTCTGTGCTTCCCAGATATGGCCCTTCACGGTTTCTTAAATTCCCGGAGATTCGTTACTCCGATTGGGCTGAAATTTTTACACTATTTTTTCCATAAATTATCTTTCTTGCGGTAGAAGAAGGGCTGCAACCGACGTTCGAGGAGGCCACAAGACACCAGTGCACGCCTGGGGCCTGTGGCGCGCCCTGGTGGGTTGTGGGCTCTGTGGGCCCCCGTTTGCGTTGATTGCACCTCCCAAAAATCACATAAATTCCAAAATAATTCTCCGTAAATTTTTATCACGTTTGGACTTTGTTTGATATGGATTTTCTGCGATACAAAAAACATGCAAAAAACAGGAACTCGCACTGGATCAATAGGTTAGTCGCGTAAATCGTATAAAAAGTTGCCAAAAGTATGTGAAAGTTGTATAATATTGGCATGAAAAAAATTATAGATACGACGGAGACGTATCATGGCCAGAGCTGAGGGCACCGATGATCTCATCGCCAGGAACAGGTGGCTCAAGAGGGTGGACCTGCCTGGCAGGGTCGCCTTCATGATCCTGCCTCGTTCAAGGGGATGATCTCTGAGGACCGGCCACAAGGAGGGGGCCCACGAGCCACTGCGCTTCTACCGGCCATCAAGGACGTCGAAGACCTCGCCATGCTCGTCATCCCTAGCAAGTTCGTGCATGTGATAAACAAGTGGTTGGTCATTATGCGGCTCCCCGCGCGTGGTCAGGCTCTCGGCGAACAAGTGATGCGAGTTTTGGGTGCAGGTCCATAACTTCAAGGGGCACATGCTGCTTGGCCGAGGCTGGAACTACTTCTGCCGCCGCCACCGGATCGTCCCCGGCGACCTCCTCGTTTTGCGCATCTCATCACTCGGCGTGAAGGTCCAAATCTACAACCATGACTCCTCGATCATGTGCATGTTTTGTTGCAGCAAGCACAGCTGTGTTGGTAACATTGAGCATGCAATGTAGTTAACTTAGGTGTTGGTGTTGAACTTGTTATGTTGTGTGGATAGAACTTATGGTACTTGTGCTATGAACTTGTTAATATTTTGGCTAGGAGCGGCACCCTGGCATGGAGCAGGGAAGGAGGATGCCCCTGCTGTTAATCTAAGTTTGTTATTGCTGTCATTTCTGTTGCTTGTTTTGTTTAATCTAAGTTGTTTGTTGTTAATCTAAGTAGTTTGTTGTGCTTCTAGTTGCCTGCTTTGTGCTAATCATGTGGTGGTAAGGACACCATATTTGAATGTGGTGAGCAGAACAGAAACGTTGTTTGCAACCAAACAGCTGAAGTTTGCATCTGCTCACACCTTGAGCTTAAAAACGGCAACCAAACAGCAAGGGGTAAGTTCCCCTTCATGCAATGCACGCAACCAAATAGGTTGCATCTGCTGCATATGAAGAACCAGACTGGCTGGAGATGGGAATGCAACGCAGGTACTGTAGCCGAAAGCAACCAAACATGCTCCAAGGTACAAATAGATATTTGTGTTGCCGTTTTCAGTTTTGTCCCAAACCATGGAGGTATTAGTTCATCTGGTTAAAGTCCATCATTCTGTCGCAATTCCTTCATAGTCTAGCTGGCCTCAGTTGTGGCCTGCAACCACTGGGTTCAACTCCAGGCACACCCGTATTTTTGCTAGGTTTTCTCACTAGTTTTTGTGACCGTGACCTCCTATGGGCCGCATTTTGCGACGAGAAGCCGCCGTGACGCACAGAGAAGGTTTGCGGCTGGGCCGGCCCACTAAGAAGTACTGCGAAGTGTGTCTGCAGCCTAAAATTTGCGATATTCCCCTTTGAATGACTTTCCTTTCCTTTAAAATACAAAAATAGAAAGAAAATATTGGAAAAAATAGAAACATAAACATTTTTTAGAACTACTAAAAAAAATCTAAATATCAACATTTTTCAAAATTTGCAAACATTTTGTGACAAATGGTGACATTTTTTCAAAATCCGGAACATTCACTACTAGAATTTATAATTTTGCCGTCGGCCTTGCCTTTGCCGTCTGCTGACGCATGGCAAAGGTACTCTTTGCCATCAGCTCGCGCAATGCTAACGACAAAGAGGTGGCTGATGGCACAGGGATTATTTGCCGTCGGCCACCTCTTTGTCGTGTGCTGGCGGATGGCAAAGGACGGCCGGACGGCAAAGCACCCCCCCACGACCGAAACCCCACCCCCACCCACCCCGCCCCTTTGCCGTCCGCCACCCTCCCCTTGTAGACGACAAAGGGGACATGCCCCTAACGGCTCACCCCCACCCCCACGACCCTCCCTAACGGCTCCCACCGACGACAACCTCCCCTAACCTCTCTCTCTCACGTGCCGCCGCCCTCCCCAGCGACCCGCCGCGGCCGTAGCTCCCCTACCCAGCCATCCGCGCAGCCGTCCTCCCGACCGCCGCCCGCTCCCACCTCCCTCCCGACCGCCGCCCCCTACCACCTCCCTCGCGGCGGCCGCCGCCCCCTCCCACCTCCCTCCCGGCAGCCCCCCATCCCACCTCCATCGCGACCGCCGCCCCCCTCCCACCTCCCTCCCGCCCCCACTCCCACCTCCCTCTCGGTCGCTGCCCTAGCCACACCTCCCCTGTGCCGGCGACACCGGCGCCCGCATGTCCGGTTAGTGTTTTTCTATTTTTTTTTGTTTTTGTTCCTATTTCTTCTTCTTTTCTTGCTGTTTAATTGATAGATTAAATTATGTATGTAGTGTAGATAAGATTAGGTTAGTGTTCTTAGGTTTTATCCGAATAATTTGCTCTAAATAGCAAGAAACTTAGATAGTTAGTTTAGTGCTAGGTTTAGTTTTTTTTTTCTGTTTTTTATGTTAAATTAGACAGTTAGTTTATTAGGTAGAAAAAGTAGAAAAAGTAGAAGAAGAATATGTAGTTTAGTGTTAGGTTTAATTTATTTTCTGTTTTTCTGTTAAATTAGATAGTTAGTTTATTAGGACCCCCGATGCCCGACGCCATTGACCCTCGACTCCAGACGCCACTGACCCTCGACCCCCGACCACCGACGCCCGATGCCACTGACCCTTGACCCCCGACCCCCGACCCCCGACCCCCGACGCCACTCACTCTCGACCCCCGACCCCCGACGCCACTCACCCTCGACCCTCGACCCCCAACCCCGACCCCCTACCCCGACCCCCGACGCCACTGACCCCCAACCCCTCGACCCCCGACAACACTGACACACATAGTTATGAGTTATGTCACATAGTTATGTTAATTATAAAAAGATCATATTTGTGTTGATCGTGTGAATTTCAATGTCCAGTTGTTTGACGACCTCCACATGCGTTGGACGAGCTCCGCCCCTGCGTTTGTTGGTGAGCACAAATGACTTCTCCTCCTACCCCTTAATTTGCTCTGTCTCGGTCTTCGTGCCGATGAAACTTGCTAGCTATAGGTTTCTTCAATCATGAGTATGCGTGACCAGTATGCGTCTCCCGTTCGAAAGGGCGACATCTATAAATATGCATTTCTTTGTATATTTATAACCGCCATCCTTTCGAATTGTCCAACATTATCAATGGACAGCCCGAGTATGTGTAGATTGGGTTCGTTTTCTCGTATGCTGTGCTCTGGATCCGATGCATAATTTCGTCAGTGCCTCCCTGTTGTTGTCCGGGTACACATCCTCTCTGCTTATTGCCGAGACATGTATCAGGAGAACAGTGGGGAGGTGTTGCCGAAATTCTGCGTCGCATCTGGAGCAGAGCATGGGAAAACGAATCCAATCTACACATACTCGGGTGGGATTAGGACCTATCTTTACCTATTAGCGTGTAGGTTGCATGGACGTAATAAAACTAACAAACTTGATTAGCGTATTAATATAGATTATCAATTATATATTTATTTCTTGTGCGCCCATAGGTATCTAGGCAACATGAGGGATCGTGCTTGGATGTAGACTGGTCACCCTAGTCAGAAAGACATGACCCATGAATGGTTAACAAATACCAGGGGGTTTGTGAGAGCCGCATTTGTAAATGGCCAGCCAAAAACATGGTGCCGCTGTCCCAACTGCGACAATTGGAAAAAGCAGACAGAGTTTGAAATGGGTAAACACCTGCAGAAGTGGGGTCTTACACCTAATTATACGGTGTGGACTTTTCATGGTGAGTCTGACCAACGTTCCAGAGCTGCGGTGATTCGTCGTCGCACCGACGAGCATGGTACCGGGATTGAAGACATGGTGCAATACTTTGATGATGCTCGGGATTCGGACGATGAGATGGAGGAATCTGCAAAGGCCTTCTATGAAATGTTGGAGTCTTCAAAACGTCCTCTCCATGAGCAGACTGAGCTTTGTCAGCTAGATGCCATCGCGCAAGTAATGGCTCCAAAGGCTCAATTCAACCTAGGTAGAGAATGCTACGACGCGATGTTGACGATATTTGGACGCTTTCTACCCAAAGGCCATGTACTTCCTGCAAACCTGTACCAGTCAGAGAAAATCCCCCGTGTACTTAAGATGCTCTATGAGAAGATACATGCCTGTGAGAATGGATGTGCCTTATTTAGGCTTGAGTATGCGGCCTTGAAATATTGCCCCATTTGCAATTCTTCCAGCTATATTGTGGTAGACAACGGTATAGGTGAGAAGAATCAGACCAAAATCCCCATTAGTGTTCTTCGATATCTGCCAATCGTACCAAGACTTCAACGTCTTTTCATGGTCGAAGAGACGGCCAGACAGATGACATGGCACAAATTGGGCAAAAGAACTGAACTAGATGCGGATCGGAACAAGATGCTGGTACACACTTCAGATCGTTTTGCGTGGAGGCACTTTGATGCATTACATAAGGATAAATCGGAAGATCCAAGGAAACCTAGAGTTGCCATCAGCACGGATGGGTTCAATGTGTATGGTATGATGGCAGCACAATACAGTTGTTGGCCTGTATTTGTCATTCCACTCAATTTGCCACCTGGAGAGATTATGAAAAGAAAGAACATTTTCCTGACGTTGATAATTCCAGGGCCCAACTATCCGGGGAAGAATACGAATGTGTACATGCAGCCGCTTAAGGATGAGTTGCAAGAAGCCTGGGATAATGGGATCAAGACCTATGACGCGGCTACCAAAACAAATTTCAAAATGCATGTGTGGTACATGTACTCGACGCATGATTATGCAGCGTTTGCGCTATTCGCTCGTTGGTGTGTGCATGGAAGGTTCTCATGCACCACATGCAAGGCAGCTCTTCAGTTCCATTGGCTGCAGGCTCGTCGGAAGTTTTCTTGCTTCGACATGCATAGACAATTCCTGGATCCTGACCATTAGTTCAGAAAATACAAGAATAATTTCATCAAAGGTAGAGTTGTCAAAAACACTGCACCAGCTGCGTTGACAGGCCAACAGACCCTTGATCAGTTAAACGCTCTCGAGCCTGATCCTTTGTGTCCAGGATACTTCAAAGGGTATAATATGGAACACGCCTGGACTCACAAGTCATGCTTATGGGATCTGCCTTACTTCAAAGACCTCCTTTGCCCACACAACATCGACGTGATGCACACTGAAAAGAATATTGCGGAGGCCATTTTTGGTACATTGTTCGGCATAGAGGGGAAGTGAAAAGATAATCCTAAGGCTATAATTGACCTGGAGGCTCTATCTGATAGACCGTTGCAAAACTTGCGACAACGGAAAGGAAAGCAAAGCATAGCGAAGCCAAAGGATCTAATGGATCTGAACATTCACGTCACATAAGAGGAGTTACAAAGGACATCTATGCTAGGTGGCATGAAAGCATCAAAAATTCATTCTTTATCACTTCCCTACTCGAGGACGAGTAGGAGTTAAGCTTGGGGATGCTTGATACTGTTGAAAATATGCCCTAGAGGCAATAATAAAATGGTTATTATCATATTTCCTTGTTCATGATAATCGTCTAGTGTTCATGCTATAATTGTATTAACAGGAAATAGTAATACATGTGTGAATGAATAGATCACAAAGTGTCCCTAGCAAGCCTCTAGTTGGCTAGCTCGTTATTCAATAGATGATCATGGTTTCCTGATCATGGGCATTAGATGTCATTGATAACGGGATCACATCATTAGGAGAATGATGTGATGGACAAGACCCAATCCTAAGCATAGCACTAGATCGTATTGTTCGTATGCTAAAGCTTTTCTAATGTCAAGTATCTTTTCCTTCGACCGTGAGATTGTGCAACTCCCGGATACCGTAGGAGTGCTTTGGGTGTATCAAAGGTCACAACGTAACTGGGTGACTATAAAGGTGCACTACGGGTACCTCCGAAAGTGTCTGTTGGGTTGGTACGAATCGAGATCGGGATTTGTCACTCCATGTGACGGAGAGGTATCTCTGGGCCCACTCGGTAGAACATCATCATGAGCTCAGTGTGACTAAGGAGTTAGTCACATGATGACGTGCTACGGAACGAGTAAATATTTATATATAGGACGGATGGTTTCGGACACCGGAAGTGTTTCGGGCATCACCGGTAACGTACCGGGACCACCGGGACCACCGGAGGTGGCCCCGGGGGGTCCACCGAAGGGGGGCAACAACCCCGGGAGGTAAGGTGGGCCAAGTGGGGGAGGGAACCAGCCCCTAGGTGGGATGGTGCGCCTCCCCACTCAGCCCAATGCGCATGGGAGAGGGAAGGGGGCAAACCCTAGGCATAGGTGGGCCTTAGGCCCACCAGGTGGTGCGCCACCCCCTCCCACCCTAGCCGCCGCCTCCTTTCCCATCTGGTGGCTGCCGCACCATCTAAGGGGGGAACCCTAGGGGTGGCGCAACCCCTCCCCCTCCTCCTATAAATAGAGAGGGGTTTTGGCCCTTGGGAGACAGACTTCTCCCTCTCCCTCGGCGCAGCCCTGCCCTTCTTTCTCCTCCTCTCTGCCGGTGCTTGGCGAAGCCCTGCCGGGAGACCTCGTCTCTCCATTGACACCACGCCGTCGTGCTGCTGGAGTTCTTCCCCAACCTCTCCCTCCTACTTGCTGGATAAAGGTGCGGGAGACGTCACCGGGCTGCACGTGTGTTGAACGCGGAGGTGTCGTAGTTCGGCACTAGATCAGAATCGCTGCGAGTACGAGTCCATCAACCGCGTTCTAGCAACGCTTCCGCTTAGCGATCTTCAAAGGTATGAAGATGCTCTTACCCCTCTCTCGTTGCTGGTCTCTCCATAGGAAGATCTGAATATGCGTAGGAAAATTTTGAATTTATGCTACGTTACCCAGCAGTGGCATCCGAGCCAGGTTTTCTATGCGTAGATTCTATGCACAAGTAGAACACAAAAGTTGTGGGCGATGATTTGTCAATTTGCTTGCCGCTACTAGTCTTATTCTTTTCCGGCGGTATTGTGGGATGAAGCGGCCCATTCCTACTTTACACGTACGCTTACGTGAGACTGGTTCCACCGACAGACATGCACACCGTGCATAAAGGTGGCTAGCGGGTGTCTGTCTCTCCTACTCTAGTCGGATTGGATTTGATGAAAAGGGTCCTTATGAATGGTAAATAGCTTTGGCATATCATCGTTGTGGCTGTCACGTAGGTAAGAAGGCGTTCTTGCTAGAAACCCAAATCAACCATGTAAAACATGCAACAACAATTAGAGGACGTCTAACTTGTTTTTGCAGGGTTTGACATGTGATGTGATATGGCCAAAGTTGTGATGTTGCATGTATGATGTATGAGATGATCATGTTATTGTAATAGGTTTCACGACTTGCATGTCAATGAGTATGACAACCGGTAGGAGCCATAGGAGTTGTCTTAATTTATTGCATGAGATGCAACACCATGTACTTACTACTTTTACTTCATTGCTAACGGTTAGCTATAGTAGTAGTGATAGTAGTAGTTGGCGTGACGACATCACGGAGACACGATGATGGAGATCATGGTGTCACGCCGGTGACGATGATGATCATGCGATGCCTGAAGATGGAGATCGAAAGGGCGAAGATGATAATGGCCATATCATGTCACTATATGATTGCATTGTGATGTATATCATGTTTTACATCTTATTGCTTAGAACGACGGTAGCATAATAAGATGATCCCTCTTAAAATTTCGAGAACGTATTCCCCTAAGTGTGCACCGTTGCGAAGGATCGTTGTCTCGAAGCACCACGTGATGATCGGGTGTGATAGATTCTAACGTTCGCATACAACGGGTGTAAGCCAGATTTACACACGCGAAACACCTAGGTTGACTCGACGAGCTTAGCATGTACAGACATGACCTCGAATACAAGAGACCCAAAGGTCGAACATGAGTCGTATGGTTGAATACGATCAGCATGAAGTTGCTCACCATGGTGACTAGTCCGTCTCACGTGATGATCGGACACGGGTTAGTCAACATGGATCATGTATCACTTAGATGACTAGAGGGATGTCGATTTAAGTGGGAGTTCATACTTAATTTGATTAAATGAACTTAATTGTCATGAACTTAGTCTAAAAGTTGTCTTTATAAATATTGTAGATGGCCAACGTCAACCTCAATTTCAACGCATTCCTAGAGAAAAACAAGCTGAAAGATGATGGTAGCAACTATGCGGACTGGGTTCGCAACTTGAAGCTCATCCTTGAAGCAACTAAAAAGGCTTATGTCCTTGATGCGCCGCTAGGTGACCCTCCCGCTCCCGCAGCAGCCCAGGAGATTCTGAACGTCTGGCAAACCACGAGTGATGACTACTCTCTGGTTAGGTGTGGCATGTTATACAGTTTAGAAATGGGGCTCCAAAGGCGTTTTGAGCAACACGGGGCATATGAGATGTTCCAGGAGCTGAAGCTAGTTTTTCAAGCTCATGCCCGTGTCGAGAGATATGAAGTCTCCGACAAGTTCTTTAGCTGTAAGATGAAGGAGAACAGTTCTGTCAGTGAGCACATACTCAAAATGTCTGGGTTACACGGCCGTCTGACTTCACTTGGAGTCGAACTTCCGGATGATGCTATAATTGACAGAATCCTCCAGTCTCCCCCACCAAGCTACAAAGGCTTTGTGCTTAACTACAACATGCAAGGGATGGAGAAGACCATTCCCGAGTTGTACTCGATGCTCAAGTCTGCAGAAGTAGAAATCAAGAAAGAGCATCAAGTGTTGATGGTCAAGAAGACCACTAGTTTCAAGAAGGGCAAGGGTAAGAAGAACTTCAAGAAAGACGGTAAAGCTGTTGCCGCGCCCGGTAAGCCAGATGCCGGGAAGAAGAAAAAGAATGGACCCAAGCCTGAGACTGAGTGCTTCTATTGCAAGGGAAAGGGTCACTGGAAGTGGAACTGCCCCAAATACTTAGCGGACAAGAAGGCCGGCAACGTTAAAGGTATATGTGATATACATGTTATTGATGTGTACCTTACCAGCGCTCGTAGTAGCTCCTGGGTATTTGATACCGGTGTTGTTGCTCACATTTGCAACTGAAAGCAGGAACTGCGGAATAAGCGGAGACTGGCCAAGGACGAGGTGACGATGCGTGTCGGGAATGGTTCAAAGGTCGATGTGGTCGCCGTCGGCACACTACCTCTACATCTACCGTCGGGATTAGTTCTAAACCTTAATAATTGTTATTTAGTACCAGCTTTAAGCATGAACATTGTATCAGGGTCTTGCTTAATGCGAGACGGCTACTCATTTAAGTCAGAGAATAATGGTTGTTCTATTTATATGAGTGATATGTTTTATGGTCATGCTCCGCTGGTGAATGGTTTATTCTTGATGAATCTCAATCGTGATGTTACACATATTCATAGTGTGAGTACCAAAAGATGTAAAGTTGATAATGATAGTCCCACATACTTGTGGCACTGCCGCCTTGGTCATATCGGCGTTAAGCGCATGAAGAAGCTCCATACTGATGGACTATTAGAGTCTCTTGACTTTGAATCAGTTGACACATGCGAACCGTGCCTCATGGGCAAGATGACTAAGACTCCATTCTCAGGAATAATGGAGAGAGCAACCGACTAATTGGAAATAATACATACTGATGTGTGTGGTCCAATGAACGTTGAAGCTCGCGGTGCTTATCGTTATGTTCTCACTCTCACCGATGATTTGAGTAGGTATGGGTATATCTACTTGATGAAGCACAAATCTGAGATGTTTGAAAAGTTCAAGGAATTTCAGAGTGAGGTTGAGAATCAACGTGACAGAAAAATTAAATGTCTACGATCTGATCGTGGAGGAGAATATTTGAGTCACGAGTTTGGCACACACCTAAGGAAATGTGGAATCGTTTCACAACTGACGCCGCCTGGCACACCGCAACGCAACGGAGTGTCTGAACATCGTAATCGCACTTTATTAGATATGGTGCGATAAATGATGTCTCTTACCGACTTACAGCTATCATTTTGGGGATACGCATTAGAAACTGCAGCATTCACTTTAAATAGGGCACCGTCTAAATCCGTTGAGACGACACCGTATGAACTATCGTTTGGCAAGAAACCTAAGTTGTCATTTCTTAAAGTCCGGGCTGCGATGCTTATGTGAAGAAACTTCAACCAGAAAAGCTCGAACCCAAAGCGGAGAAATGCGTATTCATAGGATACCCTAAGGAAACTATTGGGTATACCTTCTATCTTAGATCCGAAGGTAAAACCTTTGTTGCCAAGAATGGATCCTTTCTAGAGAAATAGTTTCTCTCGAAAGAAGTAAGTGGGAGGAAGGTAGAACTTGATGAGGTAATTACACCCCCTCTCGAACAGGATAGTAGCGCAACGTGGGAAGTTGTTCCTGTGGCGCCTACACCAACTGAAGAGGAAGTTAATGATGATGATCATGAAGCTTCGGATCAAGTTACTACTGAACCACGAAGGTCCACAAGGGCACGCTCCGCACTAGAGTGGTACGGCAACCCTGTGATGGAAATCATGTTGTTAGACAACGGTGAACCTTCGAACTATGAAGAAGCGATGGCGGGCCCAGATTCCAACAAATGGCTTGAGGCTATGAAATCCGAGATAGGATCCATGTATGAGAACAAAGTATGGACTTTGGTGGACTTGCCCGATGACCGGCGAGCCATAGAAAATAAATGGATCTTCAAGAAGAAGACTGATGCAAACGGTAATGTAACCGTTTACAAAGCTCGACTTGTCGCAAAGGGTTTTTGAAAAATTCAAGGAGTTGACTACGAAGAGACTTTCTCTCCCGTAGCAAAGCTGAAATCAGTCCGAATCATGTTAGCAATTGCCGCCTTTTATGATTATGAAATTTGGCAAATGGACGTCAAAACAATGTTCCTTAACGGGAACCTTAAGCAAGAGTTGTATATGATGCAACCAGAAGGTTTTGCCGACCCTAAGGATGCTAACAAAGTGTGCAAGATCCAGCACTCCATTTATGTGTTGGTGCAAGCATCTCGGAGTTGGAACATTTGCTTTAATGAGGTGATTAAAGCGTTTGGGTTCATACTGGTTCACGGAGAAGCCTGTCTGTACAAGAAAGTGAGTGGGAGCTCTGTAGCTTTCCTCATACTATATGTGGATGACATATTATTGATGGGGAATAATATAGACATGTTGGAGAGCATAAGGGCCTATTGGAAAAAGAGTTTTTCAATGAAGGACCTTGGAGAAGCTGCATACATATTAGGCATCAAGATCTATAGAGATAGATCGAGACGCCTCATAGGTCTTTCGCAAAGTACATACCTTGACAAGATATTGAAGAAGTTCAATATGGGAAACTCAAAGAAAGGGTTCTTGCCAGTTTTGCAAGGTATGAGATTGAGTAAGACTCAGTCACCGACCACGATAGCAGATAGAGAGAAGATGAGTTCTGTCCCCTACACATCAGCCGTGGGCTCTCTAATGTATGCCATGCTGTGTACCAGACCTGATATAAACCTTGCCATAAGCTTGGTAGGGAGGTACCAAAGTGATCCCGGTATGGAACACTGGACAGCGGTCAAGAATATCCTTAAGTACCTGAAAAGGACTAAGGAAATGTTTCTCGTTTATGGAGGTGACGAAGAGCTCGTCGTAAAGGGTTACGTCGACGCTGGCTTCGACACAGATCCGAATGACTCTAAGTCACAGAACGGATACGTATATGTGTTGAATGGTGGGGCAGTGAGCTGGTGCAGCAGCAAGCAAGAAGTCGTGGCAGCATCTACATGTGAAGCGGAGTACATAGCTGCTTCAGAAGCAGCTCATGAAGGAATTTGGATGAAGGAACTCATCACCGACCTTGGAGTGGTTCCAAGCGCGTCGGGTCCAATGACACTCTTCTGTGATAACACTGGAGCCATTGCCATAGCCAAGGAGCCCAGGTTTCACTGGAAGACGAAGCACATCAAACGCCGCTACAACTCCAACCAGGACCATGTCCAGAGTGGAGTGATAGATATTTGTAAAGTACACACGGATCTGAATATTGCAGACCCGTTGACTAAACCTCTTCCACGAGCAAAACATGATCAACACCATAATGCTATGGGTGTTCGATACATCACAATGTAACTAGATTATTGACTCTAGTGCAAGTGGGAGAGTGTTGGAAATATGCCCTAGAGGCAATAATAAAATGGTTATTATCATATTTCCTTGTTCATGATAATCGTCTATTGTTCATGCTATAATTGTATTAACAGGAAACAGTAATACATGTGTGAATAAATAGATCACAAAGTGTCCCTAGCAAGCCTCTAGTTGGCTAGCTCGTTAGTCAATAGATGGTCATGGTTTCCTGATCATCGGCATTAGATGTCATTGATAACGGGATCACATCATTAGGAGAATGATGTGATGGACAAGACCCAATCCTAAGCATAGCACTAGATCGTATTGTTCGTATGCTAAAGCTTTTCTAATGTCAAGTATCTTTTCCTTCGACCATGAGATTGTGCAACTCCCGGATACCGTAGGAGTGCTTTGGGTGTATCAAACGTCACAACGTAACTGGGTGACTATAAAGGTGCACTACGGGTACCTCCGAAAGTGTCTGTTGGGTTGGTACGAATCGAGATCGGGATTTGTCACTCCGTGTGACGGAGAGGTATCTCTGGGCCCACTCGGTAGAAAATAATCATGAGCTCAATGTGACTAAGGAGTTAGTCACACAATGACGTGCTACGGAACGAGTAAAGAGACTTACCGGTAACGAGATTGAACAAGGTATAGGCATACCGACCATCGAATCTCGGGCAAGTTCTATACCGACAAACAAAGGGAATTGTATACGGGATTGATTGAATCCTTGACATCGTGGTTCATCCGATGAGATCATCGTGGAGCAAGTCGGAGCCACCATGGGTATCCGGACCCCGCTGATCGTTATTGGCCAGAGAGGTGTCTCGGTCATGTCTGCGTGTCTCCCGAACCCGTAGGGTCTACACACTTAAGGTTCGGTGACGCTAGGGTTATAGGGAATTGTTATATGAGGTTACCGAAAGTTGTTTGGAGTCCCAAGACGAGATCCCGGATGTCACGAGGAGCTCCGGAACGGTCCGGAGGTAAAGATTGATATATAGGACGGATGGTTTCGGACACCGGAAGTGTTTCGGGCATCACCGGTAACGTACCGGGACCATCGGGACCACCGGAGGTGGCCCCGGGGGTCCACCGAAGGGGGGAAACGACCCCGGGAGGTAAGGTGGGCCAAGTGGGGGAGGGAACCAGCCCCTAGGTGGGATGGTGCGCCTCCCCACTCAGCCCAATGTGCAGGGGAGAGGGAAGGGGGGCAAACCCTAGGCACAGGTGGGCGTTAGGCCCACCAGGTGGTGCGTCACCCCCTCCCACCCTAGCTGCCGCCTCCTTTCCCATCTGGTGGCTGCCGCACCACCTAAGGGGGGAACCCTAGGGGTGGCGCAGCCCCTCCCCCTGCTCCTATAAATAGAGAGTGGTTTTGGCCCTTGGGAGACAGACTTCTCTCTCTCCCTCGGCGCAGCCATGCCCTTCTTTCTCCTCCTCTCTGCCGGTGCTTGGCGAAGCCCTGCCGGGAGACCTCGTCTCTCCATCGACACCACGCCATCGTGCTGCTGGAGTTCTTCCCCAACCTCTCCCTCCTCCTTGCTGTATCAAGCTGCGGGAGACGTCACCGGGCTGCACGTGTGTTGAACGCGGAGGTGCCGTAGTTCGGCACTAGATCGGAATCGCTGCGAGTACGACTCCATCAACCGCGTTCTAGCAACGCTTCCACTTAGCAATCTTCAAAGGTATGAAGATGCTCTTACCCATCTCTCATTGCTGGTCTCTCCATAGGAAGATCTCAATATGCGTAGGAAAATTTTGAATTTATGCTACGTTACCCAACAGATACGTCTCAAACGTATCTATAATTCTCGATGGTTTCATGGTGTTATCTTGTCATCTTTGGATGTTTTATGTACCTTTTATATCTTTTTTGGGACTAACTTATTAATTCAGAACCAAGTGCCAGTTCCTGTTTTTTCAGTGTTTTTGGCTCTTTTCGGATCTGATTTTGGAACGGAGTCCGAACGGAATAAAATCCCCGAAATAAATTTTTTCCCGAACGGAAGAAGATCAGGGGGCTTGATGGCCAAGCCAGGAGGGCTATAGGGGGCCCACAAGCCCCCTATCCGCCACCAGGGGGCGGCAGATGGCAGGCTTGTGGCCTCCCTAGCGCCCCCTGACCTTGATCCTTCGCCTATATATTCCCTAAAATACAGAAAAAATCAGGGGATCCACGAAAATACTTTTCCACCACCGCAAGCTTCCGTTTCCGCGAGATCTCATCTGGAGACCCTTCCCGGTGCCCTGTCGGAGGGGACTTTGGAGTTGGAGGGCTTCTACATCAACATCATCGCCCCTCCAATGACTCGTGAGTAGTTCACTTCAGACCTACGGGTCCGTAGTTAGTAGCTAGATGGCTTCTTCTCTCTCTTGGATCTTCAATACAAAGTTCTCCATGATCTTCATGGATATCTATCCGATGTAATCCTCTTTGGCGGTGTGTTTGTCGAGATCCAATGAATTGTGGATTTGTGATCAGATTATCTATGATATATATTTGAGTCTTTGCTGATTTCTTATATGCATGATTTGATATCCTTGTAAGTCTCTCCGAGTCTTGGGTTTTGTTTGGCTAACTAGATCTATGATTCTTGCAATGGGAGAAGTGCTTGGTTTTGGGTTCTTATCGTGTGGTGACCTTTCCCAGTGACAGTAGGGGCAGCAAGGCACACATTGTGTAGTTTCCATCAAGGGTAACAAGGTGGGCTTTGTCATATATATGAGATTGTCCATCTACATCATGTCATCTTTCTTAAGGCGTTACTCTTTTCTTTCGGACTTAATACACTAGATGCATGCTGGATAGCGGTCGACGTGTGGAGTAATAGTAGTAGATGCAGAAAGTATCGGTCTACTTGTTTTGGACGTGATGCCTATAGATATAATCATTGCCATAGATGACGTCACGACTTTGCGTGGTTATATCAATTGCTCGACAGTAATTTGTTCACCCACCGTCTAATTACTTTCATGAGAGAAGCCACTAGTAAACACTACGGCCCCCGGGTCTATTCACACCTATCATTTCCACTGTCGCTTTTACTTTGCTTTTTACTTTGTTGCTTTCAGTTCTCACTTGGTGAACAATCTATAAGGGATTGACAACCCCTTCATAGCATTGGGAGCAAGCTTTTTGTGTTTGTGCAGGCACTTGTGATACTCCTTCAATGGATCGATACCTTGGTTCTCAAACTGAGGGAAATACTTACAACCGCTGCGCTAGATCACCCTTTCCGCTTCGAGGGAACATCAACGCAAGGCTCCAAGGCCACGGGGGAAATCCTTTGCATATTTCCGTAGGAAGTTCCTTAAGGCGTAGCCGTAGCAGAAGGATTCCTGGTGCCGTCAGCACGTTTCTTGCGCCATTGGAAGGTATTTTGTTGCAGTAGCAGAAGTATTTCTGGCGCCGTTGCTGGGGAAGGAGAGATCTATCCAAGTAGGTCTCACAAACTCATCTCTTGCATTTACTTTTTTGCCAGTTGCCTCTCGTTTTCCTCTCCCCCACTTCAATTTGCCGTTTTCTTTTGCCTTTCTCCTTTGCCTTTTTCGTTTGCCTTTCTCGTTTGCCTTTCCGTTGCTTGTGTGCTATGTGCCTTCAATATGCTTGCATCTTCGCTTGCTGAAAATCTAGTGACATGGATCCTCATCCACTTGCTAATCTCTTTAAGAGATCCAATTATATTGATCCAATTGCTAGTAAGTTGAGGGCATTTGACTATCTTTATGGAGTTTTTCTTGAGATGCGTGAATATGAAAATCATGATGAAGAAACTTATGAAGTGATTCACGAGGGCTCCTTTAATGAAAAGCATGATTGCAATGGTTTCACTATAAATCCTATTAGTGACAATCATGCTAAAAATATGCAAAACCCTAAGCTTGGGGAAGCTAGTTTTGCTATGTCCCCTAATTGTTGCAATAATCATGATTGGGGTGATGATCTTTCTTATAATCTTGAAAATTTGTTCAAACCTCATGATGAATATGATATTTGTAACAATATTGAAAGCGGGATTGGAGAAGTCATGACTTTAGTTGATGATAATCCCACTATTTTTTAAGAGCGTCAACTTTGCATGCATGTGGATCATGAAAAGAATATCCTATGGGATAGCTATTTTGTTGAATTTGATTATGATCCCACATGTAATTGCTATGAGAGGGGAAAATTATTGTGGTAGAAACTTTCATGTTACCAAATTACCTCTCGTTATGTGGAGATTGCTATTGTCTCTTTCTTCTTCCTTGCATATGGCAACTATTGGTTGTCTAGACAATCTGTTTTCCTATAAAATGCCTATGCATAGGAAGCATGTTAGACTTAGATGTGATTTTCACATGCTTTATGATGCTCTCGTTGTGCTTCAATTCTTGTCTTTTGTGTGAGCATCATTGATTTATCAATGCCTAACTAAGGGCGTTAAACAATAGCGCTTGTGGGGAGGCAACCCAACGAATCTATCCTTTTTTCTTTCTGTTTTGTGTTTTCCACACTTTCATAATTCTGTTATGATTGTGTTTTTCTGTTTCTTTTTGCGTTTGTGCCAAGCAAAACCGTTATGATTAGTCTTGGGGATGATCGTTTGGTCATGCTGGAAAAGACAGAAACTTTCTGCTCACGAAAAGAACTTTCATGTTTTTTCTGTAAGAGCTTTTGAGTTTATTATTTTTGCTGCTGATTTCTACGCAAATTCTTCAAACTTTCGTAATTTTTCTGAATTTGTGAAGTACCAGAAGTATACGAAATATACATATTTCTACAGACTGGTCTGCTGTTAACAGATTCTGTTTTTGTTGTGTTGGTTGTTTATTTTGATGAAACTATGGATAGTATCGGCGGGTATTAGCCATGGAATATTGAAAATACAGTAACCCAACATCAGCATAATTAGAATTTAAGTTTTCTACAGTACCTAAGGAAGTGGTGGTTTGCTTTCTCATACTAATGTTATCACGAGTTTCTGTTTAAGTTTCGTGTTGTGAAGTTTTCAAGTTTTGGGTGAAGTTCTTACGGACAAAGAGATAAAGAGTGGCAAGAGCTCAAGCTTGGGGATTCCCAAGGCACCCCAAGAGATTCAAGGATGCCGTAAAAGCTTAAGCTTGGGGATGCCCCGGGAAGGCATCCCCTCTCTCGTCTTCAATCCATCGGTAACGTTACTTGGGGCTATATTTTTATTCACCACATGTTATGTGTTTTTGCTTGGAGCGTCTTGTATCGTAGTACTCTTTTATTTTTGTTGTGTTACAATCATCCTTGCTGCACATCTAGAGAGAGAGACATGCACTCACCGTGATTTTGTCGAGCTTCACTTATATCCTTTGGTAGACAATTTAGCTCACATGTGCTTCACTTATATCTTTTGAGCTAGATACTTTTGCTCTTTGTGCTTCCCTTATATCTTTTAGAGCACAGCGGTGCGTGGCTTGGTAGTTTATCTATGCTTTGAAATTAGTCTCAAAAGGGGTAGTTATCCAAAGGGACACAAAAACTTCCACCTTCATGTGCATTGAATAGTTAGAGAAGTTTGATTCCTCTCAATTAGTTTTGAGATATGGTTGTGGTAATATTGAAGTTATGCTAGTAAAGTGTTGTGGATCTAGAAATACTTGTGTTGAAGTTAGTGATTCCCGTAGCATGCACGTATGGTAAACCGCTATGTGATGAAGTTTGAGCATGATTAGTCTTTTGATTGTCATCCTTTGCGTGGCGGTCGGGATCGCGCGATGGTATATACCTACCAGCCCTTCCCCTAAGAGTATGCGTTGAATGCTTTGTTTCGATTACTAATAAAACTTTTGCAACAAGTATATGAGTTCTTCATGACTAATGTTGAGTCCATGGTTTAGATGCACTTTCACCTTCCACCATCATTATCTTCTTAGTGCCGTGCAACTTCCACCGGTGCACAAAACCCACCATTAGCCTCCCTCAAAATAGCGACCATACCTACCTACTATGGCTTTTTCAAAGTCATTCCGAGATATATTGCCATGCAACTACCACCATGGCATGTGCCACCACGTCTACATTGCCATTGCATGATCATAAGATAGCTAGCATGATGTTTCCATTAATGTCTATGCCATGCTAGATCATTGTCACGGTACACTACCGAAGGCATTCCGTATAGAGTCATCGTTGCTCTAAGTTTTGAGTTGAAAGTGTGATGATAATCATTGATGGAGCATTGTCCCATGTGAGGAAATAAAAGAGGCCAAATATGCCCACCAAAATATAAAAAAATAATATAAAAAAGAGGCCAAAGAGCCCACCAAAAAAATGAGAGAAAAAGAGAGAAGGGACAATGCTACCACTTTTCCACACTTGTGCATATTAAGCACCATGATCTTCATGATTGAGACTCTCTCGTTTTGTTACCACCATATAGCTAGTGGGAAATTTTCATTATATAACTTGGCTTGTGTATTCCAATGATAGGCTTCCTAAAAATTGCCTTAGGTCTTCGTGAGCAAGCAAGTTGGATGCAGACCCACTAGTTTTCTTTAAGAGCTTTCACATACTCTTAGCTCCAGTGCATCATTTGTATGGCAATCCCTACTCATTCACATTGATATCTATTGATGAGCATCTCCACAGCTCATTGATATGCCTAGTTAATGTGATCATCTTCTCCTTTTTGTCTTGCAACCTCCACCAGACTCCGCACCACTTATAGTGCTAAAACCATGGCTCACGGTCATGTATTGCATGAGAGTTGAAAAGGTTTGAGAAAGTAAAGGTGTGAAACATTTACTTGGCCAATAATGGGGTTGTGCATGATTTAAATTCGTTGTGCAATGATGATAGAGCATAGCCAGACTATATGCTTTTGTAGGGATAACTTTCTTTTGGCCTTGTTATTTTGAAAGTTCATGATTACCTTGCTAGTTTTCTTGAATTATTATTGTTTCCACGTCAATAGCAAACTATTGTTTTGAATCTAATGGATCTGAACATTCACGTCACATAAGAGGAGTTACAAAGGACATCTATGCTAGGTGGCATGAAAGCATCAAAAATTCATTCTTTATCACTTCCCTACTCGAGGACGAGCACGAGTTAAGCTTGGGGATGCTTGATACGTCTCAAACGTATCTATAATTTTTGATGGTTTCATGCTGTTATCTTGTCATCTTTGGATGTTTTATGTACCTTTTATATCTTTTTGGGACTAACTTCTTAATTCAGTGCCAAGTGCCAGTTCCTGTTTTTTCTATGTTTTTGGCTCTTTTTAGATCTGATTTTGGAATGGAGTATAAACGGAATAAAATCCCCGAAATAAATTTTTCCCGAACGGAAGAAGATCAGGGGGCTTGAGGGGCAAGCCAGGAGGGCTACAAGGGGCCTACAAGCCCCCTATCCGCCACCAGGGGGCGGCGGATGGCAGGCTTGTGGCCTCCCTGGCGCCCCCCTGACCTAGATCCTTCGCCTATATATTCCCTAAAATACAGAAAAAATAAATCAGGGGATCCACGAAAATACTTTTCCGCCGTCGCAAGCTTCCGTTTCCGCGAGATCTCATCTGGAGACCCTTCCCGGTGCCCTGTCGGAGGGGACTTTGGAGTTGGAGGGCTTCTACATCAACATCATCGCCTCTCCAATGACTCGTGAGTAGTTCACTTTAGACCTTCGGGTCCGTAGTTAGTAGCTAGATGGCTTCTTCTCTCTCTTGGATCTTCAATACAAAGTTCTCCATGATCTTCATGGAGATCTATCCGATGTAATCCTCTTTGACGGTGTGTTTGTCAAGATTCGACGAATTGTGGATTTGTGATCAGATTATCTATGATATATATTTGAGTCTTTGCTGATTTCTTATATGCATGATTTGATATCCTTGTAAGTCTCTCCGAGTCTTGGGTTTTGTTTGGCCAACTAGATCTATGATTCTTGCAATGGGAGAAGTGCTTGGTCTTGGGTTCTTACCGTTTGGTGACCTTTCCCAGTGACAGTAGGGGCAGCAAGGCACACATCGTGTAGTTGCCATCAAGGGTAATAAGGTGGGCTTTGTCGTAGATATGAGATTGTCCATCTACATCCTGTCATCTTGCTTAAGACGTTACTCTGTTCTTTTGGACTTAATACACTAGATGCATGCTGGATAGCGGTCGACGTGTGGAGTAATAGTAGTAGATGCAGAAAGTATCGGTCTACTTGTTTTGGACGTGATGCCTATAGATATAATCATTGCCATAGATGACGTCACGACTTTGCGCGGTTCTATCAATTGCTCGACAGTAATTTTCCCCCCCCACCGTCTACTTGCTTTCATGAGAGAAGCCACTAGTAAACACTACGGCCCCCGGGTCTATTCACACCTATCGTTTCCACTTTTGCTTTTACTTTGCTTTGTTACTTTGTTGCTTTCAGTTCTCACTTGGCGAACAATCTGTAAGGGATTGACAACCCCTTCATAGCGTTGGGAGCAAGCTTTTTGTGTTTGTGCACGCACTTGTGATACTCCTTCACTGGATCGATACCTTGGTTCTCAAACTTAGGGAAATACTTACCACCGCTATGCTACGTCACCCTTTCCGCTTCGAGGGAACACCAACGCAAGGCTCCAAGGCCACGGGGGAAATCCTTTGCATATTTTCCTAGGAAGTCCCTTAAGGTGTAGCCGTAGCAGAAGGATTCCTGGTGCCGTCAGCACGTTTCTGGCGCCATTGGAAGGTCTTTTGTTGCAGTAGCAGCCAGCTATGAGGGAAATGCTATTGTGGGTGAAAATGCGGTTGATGTTCCCCGATGGGTATGTTGCAAGTCTAAAGAGGGGAGTGAGTCTTCAGAAATTGAAAATATTTGGTCTCAAGAGTCATGATTGGCACATATGGATTGAGCAGGTAATGCCGGTGATGTTGTGTGGCTTTATCCCTGAGGATGAATGGCTAGTACTGGCAGAGCTGAGCTATTTCTTCCGTTCTCTTTGTGCGAAAGAACTATCGCCTGGCATGCTAGATGAAATTGAAGAGTTGGCGGCGGAGTTGATTTGCAAATTAGAAAATATCTTTCCACCGGGCTTCTTTAATCCAATGCAGCATTTGATTTTGCATCTCCCGACCGAGGCAAGAATGGGGGGCCCGTTCAAAATCGATGGTGCTACTCAACTGAGAGGTTGCAGAAGACGCTTCAAGCTAAGTGTAAAAATAAACGTAGAATTGAAGCATCGATGGCCGAGGCATTCATTACTGAGGAGGCGGCAAACTTCGTGACAGCACACTACGAAGACAAAAATCATCATTTGCATAACCCGAAGCCTCGGTACAATGATGGTGCTCCAAAAAAGTTCGATCCAACCTCAACCTATTCAAAGGTAAGCTCGCACCATCCGGTGCTTCGAGAGGGAAATCATTGGATGTCGAAGAATGACGGACCATTTCATTGTATATCTTCACCAACCTAACAGAAGTGCGGCTGTACATCGAGTACGTTCTTGGTAAATTATTGTTCCGCAACTTCTGATTCCTTTGAACTACTCTTATTCCCGGATATTTGATATAGTCGATACGTCTCCGAATTCTCATATGGAGTGGTCATTGAAAAGGATTCCGTCGAAGAGTATGCGCTTCTCGCAAAGCATGGAGGCGACTATCCCGGTTTCATCTCTTGGTTCAAACAAAGGGTAATTAATTACCATTAAGTGCCCATTTGATCTCTTGGTATAATTTGTGGCTAATGCATCCATTATTTCGTATTAAACTTGTAGGCTGAGGCAGAGTCTATGGACGTCGAGTTGAGACAAGTCGCTAATGGTTTTGACTATAAGGTCCGTTCATTTGACAAATACAACATCAACGGGTATCACTTTCGTACCTTTGGCAAAGAGCTATCTATGCTCGACCTAAATATTACAACTTGTTCTGTCTCTGCTATCGGCGAAGGAGGCACCGATTATTATGGAAGAGTTGAAGCAATTTATGAACTTCTATTCTATGGTGAAAACCCACCGACCGTCGTAGTCTTCAAATGTTATTGGTTTGAGCCGAGGGAGACTAGAAGGACTCATGAACATATAGGACTAGTCGAAATTAACCGAAACACCCACTTAGATGTTCCCGATGTCTATATTATGGCTCAACAGGCGACACAAGTTTTCTATCTACCGTGGGCCTGCCAAACTGATCCAAATCTCAAAGGTTGGGACGTCGTTTATGAAGTTCCACCACATTTTAGATCACCTACCCTCAATGAAGAGGATTACGAACCTCACATTAACCCAGACACATATGAAGGAGAATTCTTCCAAGAAACATGTATGTCCAAGAAACGTTTCAAGAATAGCTCTACTTCACCCGAGAACATTGAAGTAGACAGCGATAGTGAATCCATCTTAACCCTTGAGCCCGAACAGGAAGAGCTGGAAGAAGAAGAGGTTACTGCTCCGGATGACCTGTCACTTCTTGACATATTACATAATGGTGGCCTTCCACATGTTCTTCCTGATAGTGATGATGATGATGCATTTATTGGTGATAGTAATGATCATGATGCATTTATTGACCCCGAAGCATATATACACGAGCACGATTGTTATTAGTTGATGTCACGTATTCAACTATTACTATATATAAATTTTGAGTTCATGTTCGGTATTCAATTTTTATTAGTCATGTTGGTATTTATGACGATGATACACTTAAATTATATACTTTTTATTACTCATGTTGGTATTTATGTTGTACTAATTTCATTTACTCTTTGTCATGACAGGTGTTGAAAGATGGTGGGAAAGGGTCGAAAGCACTCCGCGGCTCCTTCTTCGTCGGCGGGTGGTGGGATGGGTACTTCTGTTCCTGCCTCGCCTCTTCGGAGAGCGTTGCTCTCTACTCTGCAAGGAGCGCCCCCCCCCGTGAGAGGAGGTCGACCCCCCGCGAAGCTGAGAGGTACTAAAGGTACCCGTTGTATTCATGTTGGTATTTATGTTGTACTCATGTTGTATGCATGTTGGTATTTATATTGTAACATCCCAAATTTTGGAATGTTAATATAATTATTAGATTGATTGTTTGTTTGTTTGAGGGATTGAAACTTGAGTGAAATTTGAAATGTTTCTAAACTTTCTGAATGAGAGGGAATAAGATGACTTTCCCCTTTATCTGGTGAATTCAAATTCATCCACAAAAAAAATCAGTGAGAGAAGATAACATGACTCCTTTAACTATAAAGATTTAGAAAGGGTGGATTTGAAAACTAATAAAAGATTTCCTATATGGATTTCATTTTCATAGTTGATCTTATTGCTATTTCAAGGTTTAATTGGAGTCATATATTAAAGATATGAGAGGAGGAACATGAACCTCCAAACTAGGGGGGCATTTTTTTGAAAGATATTAAAACCCTAAAACTTAGGGGGTCATTTGAAAAATATTTGCAAAAGGAAAATAAAATCCTTTAGGCATTTTCTGAAAAATATTTTTTTTGAAGTATTTATTTTTGTCGTGGAAAAATGTTAAATAAATTCTATATTTTATGCTGATAATTTTGGTATATAACATGCCCATATTTGGAATTGTTTTGATTGCCTAAATCTTCCTTTTACCTTCTTGTTTTTAATTAAAAGGAAAATCTTCCTATATTAGGAAAATCACCAGAGGCCCAATAGGAAGGTTTGGGCCCGATCCCCTTTCTTCTTCCCATGATCTCTCCTTCCTTCTACGTTCCAGGAACTTCCCATCCATGCCGGGCGCACCGGATCCGCCGCGATCTCCCTCCCCTTGCCTCTTGGAGCACGCCCGAGGCCGCCTATAAAACCCTGAGCACCTCTTCTATCCGTTTTTCCCTTTCCCCAACCCCATCTCCCCTGCCGCGTCGCCCCGCCCAAACTTCGTCGGAGCCGAACTCCGGGAGCTTGTTGCCGCTCGTGCCGTGCCATCCCACCACCCCAGCGCACCCCTGCGCACCCCTGCACCCTCTACCGCACCCCCACACCCCTCACCCCCCACGGCGCCCACCCTAATCCCGTGACCCTGCAGACCACCGCTGGAGAACATGCATCAGGGTCGAGCCAGGAACCCCCCCTGCCGTGCCTCAACACCCCAGGCCACCCCAACGCCACAAGGGCCCCACCGCCACCTCCCACCGTCGCCTGCACCTTACCCGCTGCCGTTTTCCCCACCAGGACGCCCCCACATCGCCGCCTCACATCGCCCAGCGAGGAGCTCGCCGGAGCTTTCTCTGCAACCGGTAAGAGCTCCTCTCCTTTGCTCTTATTTGCCTCCCACCGTTAGATCGTGTATATGTGGCTTAGATTAGAACAAACTTACCTCTTCCGTTAGTTAAAATAAACCATACCGGTTCTCTGCTAGTTAGTTAAAACCAAAAGGTTTTCCATTATATTGCGATCGTCCCTTAGATAGCCAAAAACGTGCACACCTATCAGCCAATCAGATCTTGCCACGTCACTATTTTCTTTTCCATTTCAATTCTGTAACAGAATTAGTTCTGTTTTTGTTTTTCTTATATCTTTTATTCTAGAAGTCCAATGGAGTTGATTCTTTTTGCAGTAGATCAAAAGTTTCTTGTAGTTTCCGAAAACATATTATTTGCCTATGTTTAAAATTTCAAAATTTGAATTTGAACAGATTTAGTTTAAATCTTGTTTTGCTTATTCCAGGAGTTTAAAAATAGGTTTTAATTCCATTCGTTTTGCTGCTGTTTCCTGTTGATCATATCTTTCAGTAGGTTAAGTTTCAATTTTTTTAAATATTTTTACTTGGGGTTTTTACCAAAACAGATTCTGTTTTGGTTATGTAAAGAAAATTGCACCACTTTGTGCTTTAGTTTTTGTGTGTTATTGATTTTATTTTGATTGCATCAACTTTTATTGTTGTTTGTTATTTGATTGCTAGTGTGAGTGCTTATGTGAATACTATGTTTGCTTATATAGATTTCATCGGAGAGTGACGAATAGTTCTATCATGTATTTCCCGAGAACGATAATTCTTCTTCATCAACCTCACGAGGCAAGTCATTTGATCATGTATTACCTATGTTTTATGCATTGTAGTTCTACCTTTCTTCACCTAATTGCATGCAAAGTAGGTACTTGGAAATTTTGGAAATCTTGATGTAGTATCATGTGCTAGGCACCCACCCCCTCGTAACTTTGGTCAGGACGTTATTATGCTATGCTCCTTGTAGACAGGATTTTGGTTGAGTGTTTACCATGAGTGTTCTGAGAACTTAATAATCAAGACCTGAAGAACTCCAAGACTTGCAAGAACTCATAATGAAATATACCTCTGGGTGAAGGACGGTTTAGATGGGCTCCCTGGAGAAACCAGTGGACGACCCGGGATGCATGGGGAAGCGCCATGACATCTTGCGGAAAGCTTCACCCAGGCTCAAAGAGACGGACAGATATTTTCAAGACCCAAGGCTTACCTGCACAGCCACAAGTCATTATGGGCTCTGGCTTGGTTGGACAACGTGGTGACTCTGGAGAGGCGGTGCTACGAGATGTAGAAGAACCATAAGATTGGATGGACACCAACAGAGGATCAGAGGAACCCATTGAAAGACCATGTTTTGATCATCCCGTCTTCGAACACCCGGAAGTGCGAGGACATACACGGAGGCGATCAAATCTTGTGGGGAACGTGTGCAAAACTCGGCAGATTACTCAAACCTAATCGATTAGCCGTGTCCACGATCATGGACAACTTGAGCCAAAGGAACTGAAACTATCAGGAATTATCAACACCATTATATATATTTGATGTGGGTAATATTGATAACTTGGGTATGAGAACTGGTTGGTGGAACCATCTCATTAACAACCAACTACGTAGTAATATTTTGCTTTTAGCCCCTCTCTTGTTATAGGAGAAAACTTTGCTTTCCGCCGAAAGACTTACAGCCCCATCTGCCATATATGCATATAGTATAGATGATATTTTTACCCCTCTCTTTTGTGACTTGCCAGCATATTCAATACGTTGACCTACACGACTGCAACGTCTTATGTTGCAGATACTTTCTTCGATGATCAAGAGTATGATTCAGGGTTACGGTCTGCACTCAACTTGTCGTTGGTGTTTATTGGGACTCCACTCCCTTGACTGTTTCCGCTGAGATTTTAAGGTATATATCAGTTTTACGTTATTACATGTGATTGCACTTTGATATATACATTGATGTACTGTGTGTGCCAGCATACTGATCCAGGGATGGCACAGATATACACGGGCTTGACTCGTTTTGAGTCGGGTCGCTATAGATATGGTATCAGAGCACATGTTGACTGTAGGACATGACCCTAGAAACTGGAAATTTCTTAGGAAAGGATCTCTCGAAAATTTAATTTTTCAAGAACACCTTTTATTTCTCATCCTTTCTGATTTCATCAAATGTTCTCTTTCACCTCAAATAGTTAGAAAATACCCTTACCCCTTTGACGACATGAAGGATCAACTGAGTCCCACTTCAAAGTAAAGAGGATTTCATCATGCATTTGAAGAATTGAAGTTGCGCCAACTGAAGACTCTCAAGACCCGAAGAATTCGAAGACCCTGATGTGTTCCAATATTTATATCACCATTAGAAGTCCAAACCCCTGTTATATACCCATGTTAGATACGATGATTTGTGAGCCGTCATTGGTGTGTGTGTTTTTCGACAGCCACAAATAAAACCTATTCTCAAAAATAATGTTTGTATTGTGTGTATCTCCCTCTCTCTCTTACACATCTCATCCCCAAAACCTCAACCCTACCAGATGGAGTATGAAGCTGGACTTGTAATCTCTGGACTAATGACCCAGCTGGAGGCTGATATATGGATTCAGAACATGGAGAACCACTTCAGGAACAATTTGATTTCAAGGAAATATGAAGTGGTGCACGCTCTTCAGTACTTTACCCAAGGTGCTGCTATTTGGTGGAAAATGCACCATGCCATACAAGGATTTAGTGGAGCAGAAACCTGGGGTGAATTCAAGAAGACTCTGTTAAGATCCCGTCTTATTTAGAAGTGCTATGATAATCCGAAGAAGAAGACTTGTGCATGCAAGATCTGTGGAGAAATAGGACACACACAGGAGGAACACAAGGATGGATGCACTCATTGTGAAGAGAATCACCCAGCGGAGGAAAGCCCAACTAGGGAGGTGAATTGCTTCTTGTGTGAAGGAACCACCCACTACCCAGCCCAATGTTACATTTACCCCAAGGTGCAACAAGTTGTCAAGCAGCAGAAAGAAGCAATGGAGGAAACACTCACGAAGAAGATTTTAGAAGAACATGTGATGAAGGAAAATATTGGAGACCCTGATGGACAGAGCCTAACAGATTTTTCTCCAATGCCTGTTACTCATGTGGAGAGGAAGGACATTTTTCACAGGAGTGCATGAAGAAATGCCAAGAGTATCTGGGAAACTTCCCGACAGAAAAAGTAGAGTTTGATCCACTTGAAATAGAAGAACTGGCCAAAATGAAGGAGTCGGGAAAGAAGAGAAACTACAGTAGCGAGAACCAAATCACTGCACATAAAGACCCGAGTCATATCAGATGTTTCAAGTGTAAGGAATTGGGCCACTACAACAATATGTGCCCAGGGAGGAAGCGGAAAACCCAAGGAGCAAAAGAAAACACTAAGAAGCCTCGAGACTTGTCCGAACTCATTTTCTTTCGTTGCAAGGAAGCAGGACATTATGCTAGTGATTGTCCACATGGGAAGAAGCTAAAATGGAGTAGTTAAGTTTTGACAGTGGCAATAAGTGTAACCTGAAGCACTCTTGTTTTTCATGAGATTATGGAGTTGAATTTTTGTAACAGAAGTCCCTGAGATTGTAATAAGTTCATGAATCAATAAAAATTTATTGTGTCATGATTGCCTATGTTGAAACTGTATGCGTTGTTTCTCTAGAACAAAGATCTCTGAACATTTATGACGATATGAGAAAATATGGTCTATGCAGGCATGAGTATATTTCATTTTAAGTGTGGTAGTAATCGGTAAACCCACAGGATCCACTGAGTAGGAATATACCATGATTACTAAGGAGACACATACATTCCTTTGAGTACCTACTTTCTGACACCTGCAGATGACAACCCTCTACGAGTCATTTCTCAAGGGCCCAGAAACGATCATGACCCTGACTAGTGATCATGATTACCCAAAAATCCTGAAGGACATGATGAAGCACATTCATCTTGAAGGAGATGCAGTCTACAAAGGCTACCCGTTCATGGAAAGTGGAGTGGAACTTTGGTACGTGGAAGTACACTCCACCATGTGAAAGGAGTTTGTCCGAAGACAATGGGGCAATACTTTTTCATTTCACGTGTACCACGAGCAACCTTCTTTGATGTTGTTCGTGAAGCTGCCATGGAAGACATACGTCAGATTGGAGAAATACTTGAAGCAAGACTCCGTCAAACCCAGGAATACCTGAGTGAAGTGCATGCCGAGATGATGGAGATGAAGCTCATGGCCACCATGAGAAAGCAAAAGTTGGATGATTTCAAGGAGCACCTCGGAAAGTTCCAGTGGGACTAAAGTATCCCCAAGGGAAACAAATGAATAAAGTTGGCAGAAATGCTTGACCATGCCAAACAATGTGGATGGTAGCATTTGTAATAAAGTACTTTTGAATTTGGAGTTTTTGAGAAGAAATTAAGGATGTAATAAAGGATTGAATATGAAACGAATATGATTTATGGATGAACTAATACCTTTTCATGGTAAACACACCAATGTAATGAAACACTGAGTATCCCACAGAGTGGAGTGTGTACCAAGATAAGTCTGGGGATTATTATTATATGGTGGTTACCCTAAGAATATGATGGAATGAAACACTATAGGATTTAAAGGCAGAGTAATTCCAGGTATGCCTGCAACCCACAGACCCCGGGACTAATGAGGATCAAGTACTACCTTTATGAAGAAAGAAACTTGGAAGAAGCTATGATGGATCAGTAAACGTTTTCTTAGGAGCATACGAAAACCTGAGAGTGGTGAAGAATACGATAGATGTTTTGTTCAGATTGCAGAGCCAATGGATTCGTACGAACTTCGTTCGTGTACAAGAGAAATTCTGCAATGCTTGTGAGGACGCCCAAGTGTTAGAATACGAGATTCACTAAGCCTTATACAAGGTAATGATTTTAGTGCGACATGGCTTGGCCACCAAGATGACTTACTCTTATCATTCTCTTGCTATTCGGAATGGTAAATCTGAGAGACTTACCCATAGAGAGAGACGACGTTCTTTGAAGCTTTTTTTAAGCCTTAGAATGGTATGATGAAAACCCCATGAACATGGCATTTGTTGTCACGCGTAAGAAAATTTACGATGAGGATGAAACCAAGACCCCACTCTCTGCAGGATAACCACAAATGGTAGACCACCATGAGAATCATTGATAGGTTATTTAGAATGAGCATGAGATTGTCAGCTAAGAAGACTCAGTGACGGAAGAAGCTTATATCAACAGAAGAACCCTCGTTTTTTACGAAAACGTTATGAATGTAATGGAAGATGCATCTCCAAAGGAGTTAGTATGAAAAATGTGAGGAGTCAGATGCCAAGACCCTAGAGGATTTCTAAAATTTTGAGGGACCAGTAACTCTCATTTTAAGTGTGGTAGCATCCCACTTTGCAGGAGATTGGTTTTGTTAACGGACCCCCAAACCCTAACCGTTTCTTTCTAGCCTCTTCGAATCTCGAGGACGAGATTCATTTTAAGTGTGGTAGGTTTGTAACATCCCAAATTTTGGAATGTTAATATAATTATTAGATTGATTGTTTGTTTGTTTGAGTGATTGAAACTTGAGTAAAATTTGAAATGTTTCTAAAAATTTTCAATGAGAGGGAATAAAATGACTTTCCCCTTTATCTTGTGAATTCAAATTCATCCACACAAAAAAAATCAGTGAGAGAAGATAACATGACTCCTTAAACTATAAAGATTTAGAAAGGGTGGATTTGAAAACTAATAAAAGATTTCCTATATGGATTTCATTTTCATAGTTGATCTTATTGCTATTTCAAGGTTTAATTGGAGTCATATATTAAAAATATGAGAGGAGGAACATGACCCTCCAAACTAGGGGGGCATTTTTTTGAAAGATATTTGAACCCTAAAACTTAGGGGGTCATTTGAAAAATATTTGCAAAAGGAAAATAAAATCCTTTAGGCATTTTCTGAAAAATATTTTTTTTGAAGTATTTATTTTTGTCGTGGAAAAATGTTAAACAAATTCCATATTTTGTGCTGATAATTTTGGTATATAACATGCCCATATTTGGAATTGTTTTGATCGCCTAAATCTTCCTTTGACCTTCCTGTTTTTAATTAAAAGGAAAATCTTCCTATATTAGGAAAATCGCCAGAGGCCCAATAGGAAGGTTTGGGCCCGATCCCCTTTCTTCTTCCCCTCATCGTCTCCTTCCTTCTACGTTCCAAGAACATCCCATCCATGGTGGGCGCACCGGATCCGCCGCGATCTCCCTCCCCTTGCCTCTTGGAGCACGCCCGAGGCCGCCTATAAAACCCTCAGCACCTCCTCTCTCCGTTTTTCCCTTTCCCCAACCCCATCTCCCTGCCGTGTCGCCCCGCCCAAACCTCGCCGAGCCGAACTCCGGGAGCTTGCTGCCGCCCCTGCCGTGCCACGCCACCATCCCCACGCACCCCTGAGCACCCCTGCACCCCCTGCCGCACCCCCCACACCCCTCACCCCCACGGCGCCCCACCCTACCCCCGTCACCCTGCAAGCCACCGCTGGAGAACCTGCATCAGGGTCGAGCCAGGAACCCCCTGCCGCGCCTCGACGCCCCAGGCCACCACGACGCCACCAAGGCCCCACCGCCACCTCCCACCGTCGCCTGCACCTTCCCCGCCGCCGTTTTCCCCACCAGGACGCCCCCACATCTCCGCCTCACATCGGCCGGCGAGGAGCTCGTCGGAGCTTTCTCTGCAACCGGTAAGAGCTCCTCTCCTTTGCTCTTATTTGCCTCCAACCGTTAGATCGTGTATATGCGGCTTAGATTAGAACAAGCTTACCTCTTCGGTTAGTTAAAATAAACCATACCGGTTCTCTGCTAGTTAGTTAAAACCAAAAGGTTTTCTGTTATATTGCGATCGTCCGTTGGATAGCCAAAAACGTGCACACCTATCAGCCAATCAGATCTTGCTACGTCACTATTTTCTTTTCTATTTCAATTCTGTAACAGAATTAGTTCTGTTTTTGTTTCCCTTATATATTTTATTCTAGAAGTCCAATGGAGTTGATTCTTTTTGTGGTAGATCACAATTTTCTTGTAGTTTCTGAAAACATATTATTTGCCTATGTTTGAAATTTCAAAATTTGAATTTGAAAAGATTTAGTTTAAATCTTGTTTTGCTTATTCCAGGAGTTTAAAAATAGATTTTAATTTAATTCTTTTTGCTGCTGTTTCCTGTTGGTCATATCTTTTAGTAATTTAACTTTCAACTTTTTTAAATATTTTTACTTGGGATTTTTACCAAAACAGATTCTGTTTTGGTTATGTAAAGAAAATTGCACCACATTGTGCTTTAGTTTTTGTGTGTTATTGATTTTATTTTGATTGCATCAACTTTGATTGTTGTTTGTTATTTGATTGCTAGTGTGAGTGCTTATGTGAATACTATGTTTTCTTGTATACATTTCATCGAAGAGTGACGAATAGTTCTATCACGTATTTCCCGAGAACGATAATTCTTCTTCATCAACCTCACCAGGCAAGTCATTTGATCATGTATTACCTATGTTTTATGCATTGTAGTTCTACCTTTCTTCACCTAATTGCATGCAAAGTAGGTACTTGGAAATTTTGGAAATCTTGATGTAGTATCATGTGGTAGGCACCCACCCCCTCGTTACTTTGTTCGGGACGTTATTATGCTATGCTCGTAGTAGATGGGATTTTGGTTGAGTGTTTACCATGAGTGTTGTGAGAACTTAATAATAAAGACCTGAAGAACTCCAAGACTTGCAAGACCTCAGAACGAAATATACCTCTGGGTGAAGAACGGTTTAGATGGGCTCCCTGGAGAAACCACTAGACGACCCGGGATGCATGGGGAAGCGCCATGACATCTTGCGGAAAGCTTCACCCAGGCTCAAAGAGACGGATAGATATTTTCAAGACCCAAGGCTTACCTGCACAACCACAAGTTATCATGGGCTCCGGCTTGGTTGGACAACATGGTGACTCTAGACAGGCCGTGCTATGAGATGTAGAAGAACCGTAGGATTGGATGGGCACTGACAGAGAATCAGAGGAACCCGTTGAAAGACCATGTTTTGATCATCCGGTCTTCAAACACCCGGAAGTGCGAGAACATAAACGGAGGCGATCAAATCTTATGGGGAACGTGTGCAAAACTCTCCAGAGTACTCAAACCTAATCGATTAGTTGTGTCCACAGTCATGGACAACTTGAGCCAAAGGAACTGAAACTATCAGGAATTATCAACACCATTATATATATTTGATGTGGGTAATATTGATAACTTGGGTATGAGAACTGGTTGGTGGAACCATCTCATTAACAACCAACTACATAGTAATATTTTGCTTTTAGCCCCTCTCTTGTTATAGGAGAAAACATTGCTTTGCACTAAAAGACTTACAGCCCCACCTGCCATATATGCATATAGTACATATGATATTTTTACCCCTCTCTTTTGTGACTTGCCGGCATATTCAATATGCTGACCTACACGGCTGCAACGTCTTATGTTGTAGATACTTTCTTCGATGAGCAAGAGTACGATCCAGGGTTACGGTGTGCACTCAACTTGTCGTTGGTGTTTATTCGGACTCCATTCCCTTGACCGTTTCCGCTGAGATTTTAAGGTATATATCAGTTTTACGTTATTACATGTGATTGCACTTTGATATATACATTGATGTACTGTGTGTGCCAGCATACTGATCCAGGGATGTGCCAGCATACTAATCCAGGGATGGCACAGATACACAGAGGCTTGACTCGTTTTGAGTCGGGTCGCTACATATATACATTTTATTACTCATGTTGGTATTTATGTTGTACTAAAGGTATACGTGGCCGCGGGAGAGGTAGGGCTGTGGCTGCCACGCCTTCTGAGGTGGAGGCTACACGGTCTCCGCCACCACCCCAAGCTGATTCACCTGAGCACAGGACTTCTAGGGTGGATTCGTCTGAGGTGGAGGCTACACGGTCTCCGGTTCACGAGCCTCGGGTCGACGAGCCTCAAGTCGACGAGCCTTCGACCCACGAGACTCGTGTCCCAGAGGCTTCGTTCCAAGCGACTCCGGAGCAAAGAAGGGATGAGGGTATGTCCCCAGAGACCTAGTGGGATACCTGGGCTGAGCCAAGTGGCCATGCTGGTAGTGACGAGGAGCTAGGTGAGGGGGCTACCATCTACCAACATGGTAGTTCGGGGCTCCCGCTCGTGTCGGCGACCCCCGAGCAAAGGTGGTCGATTAAGCCAAATGGGGACAACTAAGTTAATTTACTCTTATTTAACATTTGCCTTCACGTTTTCTCAAATATCTAATGCTTTGGCTTAAATTTGTCATACCGCAGGGGTTGGATTGTTGCCAAGGGTGTCCGCAAGCCCAACAGTATCCTTGGTGTGCTTTGTCGTCAAAACTTCCCAGGGTTTGTTACGTTGCTCGGTCGGGAGCGAGAGGTAGGAATGACCTGGGAGCACTACTTGGGTGCCCCGGCCCCGCCGGAGGTGGAGATCGACGGTGTTTTGTGCCACACGAGGGCCGACATGGTGATCCGACAGTTCTGGGTCATTTCTCCTTCACACAATTATAAATCAACCATAGCTAGTTAGTGTACTAATCGGTGTTGTCTCGTTTGCAGACCTACTACGGGTGTGAGGAGGGATACGAGGAGGACGTGGCAAACGTTATCGAAACCGAATGTCGTCGCCTGCTTCAAAACTTTCGGCACGAGGCTAGGGTGCAGGCTGTTCGAGACTACTATGCCACGCAACATATTAGGAAGGATAAGGCGAAGTGCCGTGATTCTAAGATGGAGAAGGAGCATTACATGAAGGTAATTACATATTATTAAGGCTTTGTAGTTAGTTTTCTTGATTTGGTTCTTACGCGCTCAAATTTCTCTTTATTAACTTAGGTGCGCCCGAGATGGTGTGTGGATAAGATGGATTCGTGGGAGGCCTTGGTGGATCAGTGGTGCTCCGAAACATGGGGGGCCATCCACAACAACGCCAAGGAGAGGCGTGGCAAAATAGTTGGTGTGCCACACCATCAAGGGAGCGTCAACTTAATCCAATTTGTCGAGAACTGGGTATGTGGTTTGCTTCATGCCTCATGCAATTCATTCTTAATGCTATCTTGAGCCCTTTACTAATACAATTTTCCTCTCTCTCTCTTTTAGGCGCATCACAATAAGACGGACGTGCCACAGATGTACGACCTGCATGCGATGGCCCATACTGCCTCGTACAAGGAGGTCAAGGCATTCTCTGAGTCTGACCTCAAGCATCCAGAAAACTTCACCAACATCTCCTCCCACCACAAGCTCGTTAAGTACAGCGATCACGGGAAGGCGAGGAAAGGGAGGACTTTAACTCGAGCGAGGGGCCTATTGATCCAGAGCTGGTGATGATAACTGGAAACGGGAGGCCCCATGGCTCGATCGCCATTGGAGACGGCCTTATACGTTGTCCTAGCACTCTCCGACAGATAAAGGCACGCCAACGAGCTCCTGTCCTGAGATAACACCTCATCCACGGACAGTCGAGCTCGCCATCGAGGTTAGTTTAATGGACTCAACTATCTTTCCGCATTATGTTGTATGTTGGAACCAATATGATTACAATGCTAACAATAAGTTGTGTTGCAGGCTGCTATTCTGAAAGAGAGAGAGGCAATGCAGGCGGTTATGGCGGAGAAGGATAAGGAGATGAGGGAGCTGGAGGAGAGGACGACTGCATTGGTAGAGGCGGAGAGGGCACGAAATAATGCGTCTAACATGGCCATATATGAGCTCTTCGTGGTAAGTTTCTTCTTAATATTATTTCAAATCTTGCATTTTAATGTCTGTTTCATTAATAACTAAAAAGTTTGACTTATCGAAACCAAATGTACAGTCTATGTGCGAGAAGACCGGCCAAGTCCCTCCGGCGATGCCAGTCATTAACATGGCGGGGACGGTGAGTTTCATTTCAGTGCAGTGATTTTAAGAGTGTCCTCATCCTAACGACACATTGCAAACGATGTTTGGTTCAGAATATCTCCCGAAACGCATCGCACGACCCTTCTACATTGGAGCCTTCTCCAGGGCAGCCTTCTCCAGGTGAAACAAGCCAGAGCCACCGTGCTTCACCGCCGTGATGACGATAATGGTATGTTATTTCTAGTGTTTTAATAAAAATGACATATACTTAGCTAAGTTCTCTCCTAAATGACATAATAAGGCTTAGGTAGCTCCGAGATGACCTATTCCCCCTAACTTAGGTATTAAATGGCCTATAATTAGCTCCAAAAAGGCATAATTAGCTAATTTAGCCTGAAGAAGGGGACAAGAGGAGAAGAAAGAGGAAAAATGAAAAGAAGGAAGAAGAAGGAGAAGATAAGAAGAAGGATAAGGAGAAGGAGAAGGAGGAAGAAGAAGGAGAAGGAGGAGAGAAGCTCCTTCTCCTTCTTCTCCTCCTTCTTCTCCTTCTTCATGTCCTTCTTATTTTCTTCTTCTTCTCCTCTTCCTTCTCCTTCTCCTCCTCCTTCTCCTCCTCCTCCTCCTTCTTCTTTTACTTCTACTTCTTCTTCTCTTCTTGCTTCTTCTCTTTCTCTTCTTCTATGTAGCTTAGATTCATCCAACAATGACTAAATTGGCTAATTATCCTACAAACTGACATGATTAGCTTAGTTAGGTAAAAACATCATCAGAACCTTGGTTAGCTCATTAAAATGACCAATTTAGCTCAAAAATGAAATAATAAGCTCAAAATGGCATAAGAACCTTGGTTAGCTCATGAATATTATATACTTAGCTTGGCTTCCACCTAAATGATATAATTAGCCAATTTAGCTCCAATATGGCTTAATAAGCATAGTTAGCTCCAAAATGACATATTTAAGCCAAGTTAACTCCAAAACGACATATAGTTAGTTTGGCTTTCACCTAAATGACATAATTAGCTTAGTTAGATCCAAATGATCTATTTAATAAAAATGACATATACTTAGCTAATTATCCTCCAAAATGACATAATAAGGCTTAGGTAGCTCCAAGATGACCTATTCCCCCTAACTTAGGTATTAAATGGCATATAATTAGCTTAGCTAGATCCAAAATGGCTAAATAAGCATAGTTTGCTCCGGAATGGTCTATTTTACCCAAGTTAGCTCCGAAATGACCTATAGTTAGCTAGGCTTCCACCTAAATGACATAATTAGCTTAGTTAGCTCCAAATGGTCTATTTAATAAAAATAACATATACTTAGCTAATTATCCTCCAAAAAGGCATAATTAGCTAATTTAGCCCGAAGAAGCGGACAAGAGGAGAAGAGAGAGGAAAAATGAGAAGAAGGAGAAGAGAAGAAGAAGGAGAAGGAGAAGGAGAAGGAGAAGGAGGAGGAAGAAGAAGAAGGAGAAGGAGGAGAGAAGCGCCTTCTCCTTCTTCTCCTTCTTCTTGTCCTTCTTCTTTTCTTCTTCTTGTCCTCTTCCTTCTCCTTCTCCTCCTCCTTCTTTTACTTCTCCTTCTTATTCTCTTCTTGCTTCTTCTCTTTCTCTTCTTCTACGTAGCTTAGACTCATCCAACAAAGACTAAATTGGCTAATTATCGTACAAATGACATAATTAGCTTAGTTAGGTGAAAACATCATAAGAACCTTGGTTCGCTCATTAAATTGACCAATTTAGCTCAAAAATGAAATAATAAGCTTAAAATGGCATAAGAACCTTGGTTAGCTCATGAATATTATATACTTAACTTCGCTTCCACCTAAATGATATAATTAGCCACTTTAGCTCCAATATGGCTTAATAAGCATAGTTAGCTCGAGAATGACATATTTAACACAAGTTAGCTCCAAAACGACATATAGTTAGCTTGGCTTTCACCTAAATGACATAATTAGCTTAGTTAGCTCCAAAATGGTCTATTTAATAAAAATGACATATACTTAGCTAATTATCCTGCAAAATGACATATTTAACCCAAGTTAGCTCCGAAACGACATATAGTTAGCTAGGCTTCCACCTAAATGACATAATTAGCTTAGTTAGCTCCAAAATGACCTATTTAATAAAAAATGACATATACTTAGCTAAGTTCTCTCCTAAATGACGTAATAAGGCTAACTTAGCTCCAAGATGACCTATTCCCCCTAACTTAGGTATTAAATGGCCTATAATTAGCTTAGTTGGATCCAAAGTGGCTTAATAAGCATAGTTTGCTCCGGAATGACATATTTTACCCAAGTTAGCTCCAAAATGACCTATAGTTAGCTAGGCTTCCACCTAAATGACATAATTAGATTAGTTAGCTCAAAAATAGTCTATTTAATAAAATATGACCTATAATTAGCTAATTATCCTTGAAGTGACATAATTAGCTCCAAAAAGGCATTCTTAGCTAATTTAGCCCGAAGAAGGGGACAAGAGGAAAAGAAAGAGGAAAAATGAAAAGAAGGAAGAAGAAGAAGAAGAAGAGAAGAAGAAGAGAAGGAGAAGGAGAAGGAGAAGGAGGAAGAAGAAGGAGAATAAGGAGAAGGAGGAGAGAAGTTCCTTCTCCTTATTCTGCTCCTTCTTCTCCTTCTTGTCCTTCTTCTTTTCTTCTTCTTCTCCTCTTCCTTATCCTTCTCCTCCTCCTCCTCCTCCTCCTTCTTCTTGTACTTCTTCTTCTCTTCTTGCTTCTTCTCTTTCTCTTCTTCTACATAGCTTAGACTCATCCAACAAAGACTAAATTGGCTAATTATCCTACAAAATGACATAATTAGCTTAGTTAGGTGAAAACATCATAAGAACCTTGGTTAGCTCATTAAAATGACCAATTTAGCTCAAAAATGAAATAATAAGATAAAAATGGCATAAGAACCTTGCTTAGCTCATGAATATTATATACTTAGCTTGGCTTCCACCTAAATGATATAATTAGCCAATTTAGCTCCAATATGGCTTAATAAGCATAGTTAGCTCCAAAATGACATATTTAACCCAAGTTAGCTCCGAAACGACCTATAGTTAGCTAGGCTTCCACCTAAATGACATAATTAGCTTAGTTAGCTCGAAAATGGTTTATTTAATAAAAATGACCTATAGTTAGCTAATTTCTCTCGTAAATGAAATAATAAGGCTAACTTAGCTCCAAGATGACCAATTCCCCCTAACTTAGGTATTACATGGCCTATAATTAGCTTAGCTAGATCCAAAATGGCTTAATAAGCATAGTTTGCTCCGGAATGACCTATTTTACCCAAGTTAGCTTCGAAATGACCTATAGTTAGCTAGGCTTCCACCTAAATGACATAATTAGCTTAGTTAGCTCCAAAATGGTCTATTTAATAAAACATGAGCTATACTTAGCTAATTATCCTCGAAATGACATAATTAGCTCCAAAAAGGCATTCTTAGCTAATTTAGCTCGAAGAACGGGACAAGAGGAGAAGAAAGAGGAAAAATTAAAAGAAGGAAGAAGAATAAGAAGAGAAGAAGAGAAGAAGAAGAAGGAGAAGGAGAAGGAGGAAGAAGAAGGAGAAGAAGGAGAAGGAGGAGAGAAGCTCCTTCTCTTTCTTCTCCTCCTTCTTCTCCTCCTTCTTGTCCTTCTTCTTTTCTTCTTCTCCTCCTCTTCCTTCTCCTTCCCCTCCTCCTTCTCCTCCTCCTTCTTCTTTTACTTCTCCTTCTTCTTCTCTTCTTGCTTCTTCTCTTTCTCTTCTTCTACGTAGCTTAGACTCATCCAACAAAGACTAAATTGGCTAATTATCCTACAAAATGACATAATTAGCTTAGTTAGGTTAAAACATCATAAGAACCTTGGTTAGCTCATTAAAATGACCAATTTAGCTAAAAATGAAATAATAAGCTCAAAATGGCATAAGAACCTTGGTTAGCTCATGAATATTATATACTTAGCTTGGCTTCCTCCTAAATGATATAATTAGCCAATTTAGCTCCAATATGGCTTAATAAGTGTAGTTAGCTCCTAAATGACATAGTTAACCCAAGTTGGCTCCGAAACGACCATAGTTAGCTAGGCTTCCACCTAAATGACATAATTAGCTTAGTTAGCTCCAAAATGACCTATTTAATAAAAAATGACCTATAGTTAGCTAAGTTCTCTCCTAAAAGACATAATAAGGCTTACGTAGCTCCAAGATGACCTATTCCCCCTAACTTAGGTATTAAATGACATATAATTAGCTTAGCTAGATCCAAAATGGTTTAATAAGCATAGTTTGCTCCGGAATGACCTATTTTACCCAAGTTAGCTCCGAAATGACCTATAATTAGCTAGGCTTCCACTCAAATGACATAATTAGCTTACTTAGCTCCAAAATGGTCTATTTAATAAAACATGACCTATACTTACCTAATTATCCTCAAAATGACATAATTAGCTCCAAAAAAGGCATAATTAGCTAATTTAGCCCGAAGAAGGGGAGAAGAGGAGAAGAAAGAGGGAAAATGAAAAGAAGGAAGAAGAAGAAGAAGAGAAGAAGAAGGAGAAGGAGAAGGAGGAAGAAGAATGAGAAGAAGGAGGAGGAGAGAAGCTCCTTCTCCTTCTTCTCCTCCTTCTTGTCCTTCTTCTTTTCTTCTTCTTCTCCTCTTCCTTCTCCTCCTCCTCCCCCTTCTTCTTCTCCTCTTCCTTCTCCTTCTCCTCCTCCTCATCCTTCTTCTTCTTCTTTTTCTTCTCCTTCTTCTTCTCTTCTTGCTTCTTATCTTCTTGCTTCTTCTCTTTCTTCTTCTATGTAGGTTATTTTCCCCAACAAAGACATACTTAGCTAATTATCCTCCAAAATGACATAATTAGCATAGTTATGTAAAAACATCATAAGAACCTTGGTTAGCTCATTAAAATGACTAATTTAGCTCCAAAATGACATAATAAGGTCAAAATGGATTAATAATCTTAGTTGGCTACAAAATGACATATTTTATCCAAGTTAGCTCTAGAATGGCCTATACTTAGCTAAGTTCTCTCCTAAATGACATAATAAGGCTATGTAGCTCCAAGATGACCTATTCCACCTAACTTAGCTATTAAATGGCCTATACTTAGCTAAGTTCTCTCCGAAATAACCCATATATACTTCTTCATCTAGTATTCTTCTTCTAACTTTCTTATTTGTCATTTTGCAGATTACATTCACTTCACGGGGAGCTTGGATTATATTGATGGAATGCTTGGATATGATTTCTTGTACCATGGCTTCACGGAAGCTTGTATTGAAACTATTGTAGTATATGGATATATATGAAACTTTGTGTGCATGGATGAAACTGGTGTAATATATGGTTTGGTACGGATGCAACTTGCATAATATGTATGTACTATGGATGAAAGTTATTTTAATATGGTTATGAGTACGGAAACAAATTTATTTTTGTAAAAAATATATATATATATATCTTGATTATTGTGAAAATTGCTGGATATAATAAGAAATAAAATAAAAAGGGGTTGTTTTCAGCCTTTGCCGTCTGCCCCCTCATGGCAAAGGGGGGAGGGGAGACGGCAAAGAGGGGAGAGAGAGGGGCTGCCCCCCTTTGTCGTCATCCCCTCATGGCAAAGGGGAGAGGGCAGACGACAAAGAAGGGAGAGAGAGGGGCTGGTTCCCCCCTTTGCCGTCAGCCCCCTCATGGCAAAGGGGGGAGGGCAGACGGCAAAGAGGGGAGAGAGAGAGGGGCTGGTTCCCCCCTTTGCCGTCAGCCCCCTCATGGCAAAGGGGGGAGGGCAGACGGCAAAGAGGGGAGAGAGGGGCTGGGTGCCCCCTTTGCCGTCAACCCCCTCATGGCAAAGGGGGGAGGGCAGACGACAAAGAGGGGAGGCCTGCCGTTAACACTTAACGGGACCGTTGGTGGATCTACCGTCCCATTTAATTTGCTGTCTGGCCCCTCATGGCAAAGATTCTTTGCCGTCCGCCCTTACAAAAGAAGACAGCCAAGAACCTCTTCACCGGATATTTTTTTGTCGTCTACTTTGTCGTCTGCTGACGGACGGCAAAGCCTTTGCCTTCCGTGGTTCCCCCCTTTGCCGTCAGCCATGGCAGACGACAAATTCTCAGATTCCTGTAGTGATTTTTTTCGAAAAATCCGAAACTTTTTTCAAATTCCAGGAAATTTTGGAATTCCGGAACATTTTTTCAAATTGCAGAACATTTTTCAAATTCTGGAACATTTTTTCAAAATCCAGGACATTTTTTGAAAATCTAGAACAATTTCAAAACAGAAAAGGTAAACAGAAACAAAAAAGAATAAAAAAAATCAGTTCAGGGAATCCTATAGAACGTTCTCAAAACCGGAAAAAACCAGCTGGAAACCTATAGAAGGTTTCCAAAACCGGAATCGGTGAAAGTGCTAACGGGCCGGCCCAAACCACGTCGCTCGCTCGCAACTCTTGTGCGTTTGCCCGCCTATGTGACGCAAAGAGCGTCATATAGGGTTTTCCATTGTGACCTTCCACCTCGGTCATTTGTGCCAAATCCTTTTGGGCCGCTGCAGCGTTCTGCAATCTGGCCCTTGTTGTCTTTTTTTCTTTTCTATGTTGTGATTTTAATTTATATTCAAGACATGCATAGTCTACAAATGTCATCATTTTGCATTGCTCGTATTTAGTTAACCGTGCATTGGAATAAAATGAATTATATATGAAAAACATTTATAGACTTGTGTAGGTTAATAACATGCCACTTTCAAGAATACTAAAAAGTTAACTTGTTGTTTTAATTTATTTTGCATTAATGCCATGTCGAAAAAGATTTTTCTTCATAACTAATTAACCTTAGCTCCAATTAAAATGATCCACATATGTAACTGGGCTAGAAAAATGTATAGAATAACATGGTGACATTTATTTTGCTGTTACAACTCCAAGATTTTGTTATAGGCACAACAATATCAAAAATTTAATTTGCATATGGGGACTTTCCGGAATTATATTCATTGTTCCGGACTCATTTAAACTTGCCTAGATTTTCATATAGTTTCATAATATTTTGTTGCATCCATGATTTAACATGATTATGATTGTCATTTGCATATATTTTTTCATTCATGGCATATAATCTTGTGATGGTCATATCTTGTAGACCATAACTCCGTTTTAGAAATCTTTATATGTAAATCGACTAGAATGACGTGTAGAATCACATGAACCACTTCATTTCTGTTCAATAAATATAAAATATGTTAGTTCAGATCTGGACCAATATCAAAACTAACATATGGGGTCGTTTCGGAAATGATATATGTCATTTCCGATCTCATTTAGTCTAGATAGCGTAGCTTATTTACGCTTCACCTCTTGCCATGTTTAACAACATTTAACATTGTCGTGTAGCTAAACTGGAATGAACTATGTAATTTAAATGTGGAGCTTCATCAATATGCAATTCATTACATATTGCGTTTCACTTAATGTGTATAAGTTGATTGTTGTGAATTGTCGTGCCTTGGATAATTAAATCGGGCATGCATCATATGTGTTTGCGCATCATGTCATGCATGTGTTGTGGTGTTTATCGTGTGTTGATTGCTGTTCCATGTCGTTGCTTCTCGATCGAGTTTTGAACCGCTTCAGAGTCTGAGGATTCGTTTTACTACATCAGTCCGTTTACTTCACAGATTCGTTCTACTTCCAAGCGGGTTCGTAGGCAAGATGACCATTTCCCTAGATATCACTACTATCATTGCTCTGCTAGTTGTCTCGTTTCTTTTGCTATGCCTCGCTACCTACCACCTGTTAATGTCAGCCTCCCAACATTCCCATGAAAAGTCTCTAACACACTCACCTCCCAGCAAACCTTTGGTTGGCTATGTTACTGCTTACTCATCCCTTCTTATAGCGTTTCTAGTTGCAGGTGCAGTTGCTTCCGCAAGAATACGTGGATTCCTTGTTATATCACCATATTATTTCTATTTAATTTAATGCACCTATATACTTGGTAAGAGGTGGAAGGCTTGGCCTTCTAGCTCGGTGTTTTGATCCACCTTTGTCGCCCTAGTTACTTGTGCACCGGTGTTATGTTTCATATTGAGTGCTCCTAAGATTGTTGGGGTTGTTATGGGGACCCCCTTGACTTTTTTTGGGACAAAACTCGTCTAGCAAGGACCAACATTGGTACTATTTGCTTAATAACAACTAATAAACTTTGCATAGGGTTTGATCACCCCGTGGATATTAATCCACCCCCTAGGCCAATGTTTCTCATTAGTGTTGGTCCAAACTAGAGCACCGTGCGGGGCCAACATGTGGCAACTCGGGAGATCTCTATTAGGGCACCCTACGCTTCGCTTATCCGACGTGTCCTGGGAACGAGATACGCGACTCTTATCGGGTCGTCACCACATTGGGAAATCTTGCTGGATTTGTTTTACCCTTCTCGAACGTGTTGTGTGAGGGATTCCGAGGATACTTCGAGGTTGAGGTTTCCATCAGGAATCCGAGGAGATCACGGGTTTTTCGTGGTCGTGGTTTTCGACGTAGCTTGTGGTAGTTTGTTATGGACTAGTTGGAGCACCCTTGCAGGGTTAAATGTTTCAGAAAGCCGTGCCCACGTTTATGTGGCAACTCTGTTTAACACGCGGTCATAGCAAACTTGAAGTAACCTTAATTAAAATATGTCAATTGTGTGCGTAACCGTGACTCACTCTTCTCGTGAGTTTCGTATCCGTGAGAGGACACGGTGGGATTAAGTTTGGCATAAGTAGGTATTCAGGATCACTTCGTGATCATGATTAGTTCATGTACATTATGCATAGATTACCCCATGTTATTCCTTTACTCGTAAGTTAGCCACTCAAATCAAATACTTAGTTGCTTGCTGCAGCTCCACCACTTACCCATACCTCACCCATTAAGCTTTGCTAGTTTTGATACCTTTGGAAATAAGATTGTTGAGTCCCAGTGGGTCACAGATTACTACAACAAGAATTGCACGTACAGGTAAAAGTTATACTTTGACGTGAGCATGATGATTGCTCTATTTGAAGTTTCTTCTTCTTCATCATCATCGATCTAGGATAGGTTCCTGGCCGGCAGCCTGGGATAGCAAGGATGGACGTCATTATTTTACCGTTTGATTTCATCCAGAGTCGAACGTTGCTCTTCTAAATGATGTCTGAATGTATTGTTGAATTGAGATGTTCATGCTGTAGCTTGTGGTGAGTGTAAGCCAAGTCCATACACTCATTCTTATGTACATGTACTTGTAGCGATATCCATTCTTGCAAAACTACACGATGCGCTTCTATTCTTGTCGAGGCCCTCGAGCCAAAATGAGGATAGGATCGCATCTTGGGCGTTACACGGGGATACCCTCGTGAACTGGTGACGCTGAGTCGATCTGCCCACCTTTGATGGAAGACTTGGGGGCTGCACATATGTTTTGGAGTTTATCAAGCTACCACGCCAAGTCGCCGTATACATAACAGGAACCGCTACAGCAGATAATTCCACCGTCACCAGAGCAGCTAACGGCGTTGGCTGGTCAACGTCAGCTTCCGGAGCCGTCGTGTCAAGCAAGACACTGGCTCAAGCTCTGGCGGACTTGATGGTAGAGATGAAAAACTTCTAGCATCATCGGTTACACCATAAAACCGAGAGGAGCGCAACATAGAGCTGACTAAACTTCGAGCTGAGATGACTAGGATCCAGGGGGAGATCGATCGATGCTGAGAACGTTTGCATGGCACAGCTACAAGACCACATCCATTGTGATACACAACGTTTAAGGGTACAAGCATGTCAGCTGGGACTCCGCGAAAATACATTGGAAGTTAATCACCGGATGAGACATGAGAGGTGTCGTCCTATTAACCTTGACCCCCCCCCCCCGATTGTTCGATACTCCGCGGTGAACACCAGGAACCGGGCAGCCTCAAGTGGAGCAGCCCTATCAACCGACTCAGCAGCCTCAGACGACTCAGACACCGCTGGCTCAACCGTCCGCACGCTATTTTCATACACCGGTGGGTCACTTTTCTAACCCGATGGATAATATCTTGGGAGCGAATCGCCACCTTGAACACTTCCGGTTAGTGGAAATATCCCATTTGAAGTTGAAGCTAGGAACGCCATCGATATTTTGAGAACAGCAGTCACCCAACACGCGCAATATTCCTACAGTCGAGACTGGGTTCATTCTACACCTTAGGCAAGCCGTGGTGAGATTCGCCATGATTCACCAGCAGTGTCTAGTAGTGATCGGAGGCAACGGCCATGGAATTCCCCAAACCGTCTTATGCTTTCGGATGCCCAACAATAGTGGACGCGACTCATGCCTCATGAGAAGTAGAAGCAGTAGCAGCATCGGCGGGACAAGTTCCACCCTTTGTAATCCGGCATGACTCTTCTATGGTGGGTCTAAAGAGCATGAGGATAGGAGTTCCATGCTTATCTCCAACTCTACCCAGCGAGCGTATGTCCAAAGATTTCAAGGGTACTTGCAAAGTTCCTAATTACATGGTCGATCTCGAGTTGGTGGCATGGATTGAAAGCTATGAGCTGGCTATGGAAATGCTTGATGTTAGTGATGTTGTGTGTGCTAAGTATTTGACATGATGTTGGCAGGACCAGATTATAGATGGTTGAGAAATATGCCCCCAATTCTAATAACTCTTGGCCAGCGTTGAAGGAGCGTTCCATAAAGAACTTTCAATGTACTTGTAAGAGGCCGATGACGATTGTCGACTTACAGCATGATGTGCAATGTACGGATGAGTTGGCTCACCATTGGACTCGTCGAGTTGCGGAAATCATCCACTCATCTGATGGTAACACAGCAGCCCAAGCTGTCTTGATTTTGGAGAAACATTACCACTTACAACCACTTTTTCATAAGCTTGGACGCCTCAAGTGGAAGGCTCGGGATATGGGAGACCTCGTGGATGTCCTTACCAGGTATGCTAAGTCTGATAGCACCTAAGATCCTGGTTAAGATGAGGACAAATATGGCAAAGAGAAGAAGCATGACAATGGCAAAGGTCATTAGCAACACACTTCTAGGCATCATGGAAACCATAATAACTAGAGCAATCGTGGAAAACGCGAGCATACAGATGGTGGGTCAGATTTTATTGCCAATACCAACACTGATTTTAAAAACCAGTGATAAAAACAACAACTCTGACATGTCTTATAACGGGAAGACACGCAACTATTGTGGGGACCTCGACTCATAAGTCGTGATGATCGAATGCACGTGTACAGTGATCCCAAAGATCAATGCTCACTCAACACAAAGAAGCAGAATAACAAGAGTCTTACATCCATACAAATCGTCTCATACAAATAGAGACCTTTAAGGTCAAGTCTTACATAGATAGGGCCTCGAAGGCGGACGCACCAAACATAACTAGCAGCAGAAATCTTGAACGAAAGGTTGAACCCATGCCATCTGCCTTAAGTCAACTGGCATTCTGACTCGGAAGCGTCCGATTGCGCATATTCATCACCAATGAACTCTTCTCCTTACTCTTGCTCTTCCATATGCCTGGCCAATTCAATAACAAGTGGCAAGCCAATGAGTACTTTGAGTGTACTCACAAGCAACCCATGTTGTGGAACAAGGCAATAATAATGCATGATATAGCACAAATAGGGAAATTGCGGAATGCAAATTCAAGTGCAATGTCATGATCAATTTGTTGTGTGGGCATGCAACATGAGGTAACCGATATCCATACGAACAAGTTACGAATATCAATATCATTTGAGGGTTGAACATACCATGTTCACCCATCATGCCAAGTCGTCCGACTTAGCTCATGTATCATACTGCCATCATTCCCACGCACTCACAGACGAGTTGTGAAAATATCTGGACATATTCCAAGCAACACCACCCGACTGTCCTTGACTATGGAGATGGCTATTCGAATAGTTTTACACTCTACAAAGGTTTGTGCGTTGTACCCACAAGACTCGGGGAACTTATGTGTCATAAAAGACTCGTAGTATATTACATACCTGAAGTAAGCACCCGAACAATGCCTTTCCCCTGGCGACACTAAACAAATAGTCTACTCAATTCCTACACAACCCTCATGATGTACATCGTACGAGCCTTGATTTAGATCGTACCATCCATGAAGGGACCAACGGTGTGCCGGGTGTTTGTAAAAACAGCCCATGTTCTCCCTACCTGGCATGAACCCGTATCGAGAGGGTAACTATGGCACTCTTGCCACTAGTAATGCGGGCTCTCTGCTAGCACGGACCAATGTAATCAACAAAGCCTCGTGCCATAAAGGGATCACACATGTAACGTTGGGACGGTCGACAAATCTTAAATCTAATACTTTTTCGAAGACACACACACACACAACTTGCTCCGATACACCACTTCTTTATGAAGTGGTCACCTAGCTCAATGTCATCTCCCTTGTTTTTTAATAGTCTTCGAAATCATTTCCTTTATCGTCACCATGCATATTCCCATCCCATTTGCATAGAAACTACATAACATCCTAACTACTTCCCACCCGCACAACCCTCATAGGATGGTAGGATAATGCTGAGTGCAAGTATCAACAAAGTAAAATGCCATATGCCATGCATAAAATGGTTTCTTAGTCATGGTCAAAGGATTGCTTGCCTCGCTCAACAAAGTCTTCGGGGTCTTCAAAGTCTTCTGGTCCAAGCCCGTCATCAACCACGCAATCTATATTGCAATTATAACGGGAAGAATAAGACCACGGTAAAAAGGGAAAAATAATACACTCAAAAAAATGTCAACCTATTTTTGTAAAATACTAGGGGGAGTATTTGTACTGTGAAAATTGCTAGGTTTTATTTTTGAAGTGCAAACAATTGTGAAAACATTTTAATAGAAGGTTAGAATGCTTTAAAAAAGGTTTTAAAATAAAACAATGCCTAAAACCTTTTTCAAAACTTTCACAAGTGGGAGTATTAAATAGGTTGTAAGATTACAAACTTTTAGGAGGTGGAATCACTAGATTTGGTTAAATAGTGTGGCCACAGTGTTTTCTGAAACTAAATGCCAAAAAATAAAAAAGGGGCACTGTGCTCCCTCGGCGAGAGCGAGCCTAGCCGAGCCGTCCCAGCCAGCCAGCCCAGGCAAGGCAAGAGCCTCCCGCCAACACCAGGCTTCAACCTAACAGGCGGGGCTTGTTGGCATGTGAGGGGAGGGCAAGAAGGGAGGCGGGCAGAGGCTAATGACCGGGCCCCATTGGCAGGTCATCATTAACCCATGACCAGAGGGCGGGGAGGCTCACCGGTGACGCTAGGAGGCACGACGAGTGCAACCGACGATGGGAATGAAATCAGGAGACACTACTAGGAAAAGGGCTATAGATGATATAGACACTAATGGCGCACGAGACAAGTAGTGCGCCACTACTATATAGCAGTGGCGCACCATGTGAAGGTGTGCCATTAGTGTGACGGACACTAATGGCGCACCACACACTCGGTGCGCCACTACTATATTTTTTTTGTTTGCAAAACTACTAATGGCGCACCACCAGCTCGTGCGCCATTAGTAACCAGGGTTACTAATGGCGCATTTGTAGGTGGTGCGCCACTACTATTATTTTTTTTACAAAACTACTAATGGCGCACCACCAGCTGGTGCGCCATTAGTAACCAGGATTACTAATGGCGCATTTGTAGGTGGTGCGCCACTACTATAATAATTTTTTTTTCAAAACTACTAATGGCGCACCACGAGCTGGTGCGCCATTAGTAACCAGGGTTACTAATGGCGCATTTGTAGGTGGTGCACCACTACTATAATTTTTTTTTGCAAAACTACTAATGGCGCACCACCACCCTCGCCGCCGAGCACCCCCCACACCCTCCCCCGCTCCACCGCCGCCGATGACCCCCCGCACCCTCCCCCGCTCCACCGCCGCCGAGCACCCACCGCACCCTCCCCCGCTCCACCGCCACCGACGACCCCTCGCACCCTCCCCGGCCAGCTCCACCGCCGCCGACGACCCCCCGCACCCTCCCTCGCTCCACCACCGCCGCCGACCCCCCGCTCCACCGTCGCCGACGACCCCCCGCACCCTCCCCTGTCTCCTCGCTCGGTTCCCCCGAACGGAATCGGCCGAGCACACCACCCACCCCCTGGCTCCCCCCCGAACGCCATTGCTATCCAAAAAACATATTACTAATGGCGCACCTCTCTCGGGTGCGCCATTGCTATCCAAAAAAGATTACTAATGGCGCACCTCTCTTGGATGTGCCATTGCTATATAAAAAAAGATGGACATGACTATGCAGCGGCGCCGCATATTCGCGTCCCGTGCGGTGGCTGTAGAACCGTTGATTAATGCTAAGAGTCTGCGATCTAGACTCAAATGACCTGCTGGGCCCAAATTGCCGCATGCGTCGGAAAAAGCAAGTGTCGCTTTCAACTGCCCAGACCATCCATGCGGCACGTGGATTCCAAAATAAAATATCATGAAATTCGGGTCGTACCAATTTACACCCATACTAGCAACAGTATTGCATTGGTAGTGCTAAAATAGGTTGTCTATACACATATGATGCACTTGTGCTTACATGTAACCAGATTACAAAAAAAAACTTGTCAGATTACAAAGTATTTGGCTATCAAATTAAAATGATTATTTTTGTCCTTTGTTGCGAGATTTTAAACATGTTTAGTTGTCATATTATAATTACTTAGTTGTCAAAATTAAACATGTATAATTGGCAAAATTATAAGTGCTTAATTGTCTAGTTTAAAATAGCTTAATTAGTTGCATACTTTGTTGCCACATTATAAATATGTTTAGTTGTCATATATAAATTACCTAGTTGTCAGAATTAAACATGTTCAGTTGCCAAAACTACAAGTACTTGATTGTCTATTCTAAAATAACTTAGTTGCATATTACTTTGTTGCCACATTTTAAACATGTCTAGTTGTCATATTATAATTAACTAGTTGTTAGAATTAAACTTGTTTAGTTGCCAAAATTACAAGTACTGGGTTGTCTATTTAAAAAACATAGTTTCCAGATTTATAACTTGTTTAGTTGTTATATTACAAAATATCAGGATTGATTTATTGTGCTTGGCGTTCAAGCAAGTTTTAAAATAACTAGTCATGTTAATTAAGTCGCATGTAGACTGAATTTCTATTAAGTCGACCTTATATTTTGAAGATATGTACAACACCATGTACTTATGGAGAGAAAGGCATGATAGGAGGGTACATTCGGTGCAAGACACAGCTCACTGTAGTGAATAGTTAACTATAGTGATGAGTGACGTTACCTTGTCGCAAACAGTACCATGTACTCCCTCCGTTCCTAAATATAAGTCTTTTAAGCGATTTCACTAGGTGTTTACATACGGAGCAAAATGATTGAATGTACACTCTAAAGTATGTCTATATACATCCGTAATTAGTCTACTAGTGAAATCTCTACAAAGACTTATATTTAGGAATGGAGGGAGTAGTGAATAGTGTGACACCTTACTGTAAGAAGCTGCGGGCACTGGCCGCTGCACGGGAACCCTACGGTGCATCGTGTGTAATATAGATTTTCCAAAAAAAAATACTAATGGCGCACTGTACCGGGATGCGCCATTGTTAAAAAAAATCTAATGGCGCACTGAGCCGCTCGGGGGTGCGCCATTGCTAACCCTCTCGCCCTCTGCCCTCGCCTCTCCTCTCCCAAATCCAACCGGCCGGGATCTCGCCTCTCCACTCTCTCTCCACCCCCACCCCCTCCCCCCGTGCACCAAGGTCGTCCGCCACCCATCCCTTCCGCCACCCATCCCTTCCACCACCCATCCCATGCCGCCGTTGGAGGCCCTCGTTGGCACCGCCGAGCTCTGGCGCCCCGCGGCCCGCGGGGCCGGCGGCTGGGCCACCGCCGCCGCGCTCCTCCTGCTCCTCATGGCCCACCTTTCCGTCCTCCTCGTCCGCCGCCGCCGTCTCTCCACGGGGCGCAACCGCCGCCGCGCTCCTCCTGCTCCTCGTGGCCCACTTCTCCACGGGGCGCAACCGTCGTGGCCTAGACGAAGAACTCGGTACCTGCAGCTGTAAGCGGCCTTCTGGTTCTCTCGAGTCCCTTAGGTTGTCCGAGTTCTATGCTAGTGGATGAACTGTAGGTTTCTTGTTCTAGTCCCTTAGGTCAATTTATTACTGTTGCTCTTGGTTCGAATGGACTGTAGATTTGTCCCTCGCGCATCGCAAAAACTGATTACCGGCAGATCTCATGGCCGCCGCGTATGAGACGATGCCACAGCGACCCGCCCCGCCGTCGCCGTCCTACATGGCCTCACTCACGACTCATGTCCAGTAGGCGACGGCGGTGTACATTGCACAGTCCTCTTACAATTATTATTCATGTTAAGGGTGCCCTCTGTTCTCACTTCTGGGGTCTAGAGATGGTGGCGTACACTGCCGAGTTATCTTACGATTCTGTAGATTTATCAGTGATTTGAAAGAACTAGTACATTAGCGGCATGCTTAGCCTGTTAGCCCTCTGTTCTGATTAGGTGTCGGTGTTTGGTTAGTGCCTCCAGAAACACTTCTGAGATGTGGTAGTATATCATAACTATTATCTCTGCTATGGTGCAGAGGCCGTACGAAACTGGTGATAATATTTCCTTCTTGTTTTTCTATCTTGGAGGATTATCGTTTATGCAGATGATGAGACACAAGTTTTATGGGTAATTTGCGTCTGAGGCATTTCAGTGATGTCACACCCTTTTCACCTTGGAGATCTGATGCATGCTTGACAATATCCTTCGTTATTTCGTTTTGTTGCTGTTTTTGATTCGCTTGGGGTGAGATGGGGGAAAAAGGCCCGCTCTTTCTGCCGTTTCCATAGATTCATACTACTATTACAACAACATCGCATTCCTTGGACTGGGAGCTATCTCTGCTCACCACATTCACTGGACCTAACCTAGTGGTTCAGCCTGATTTTGAGATATTGTCCCCTTGAGCACTTCAGCTCACCATAATCCTCAGTACTAATGTTTTTGCACCTGTAACCGAGGGACTTGATTTGCTCTTGATCTACGGCGCCGTGTTCTCGCCTCGCCGTGAAAAGGGAATGAACGAACCATACGGCACGACAACTATGGCCTCCTTTCCAGTTCCAGAGAGCAATGTGTTTGTTTGCTGATACTATAACCTTTCTTTTCCTGCAGAAGTTGGATTTCAAGTTCCCCCTGACGGTGTCCTGCGTCCACTTCATATGCTCCTCCATCGGGGCATACGTCGTGATCCACGTGCTCAAGGCGAAGCCATTGATTCAGGTCTAGCCTGAGGACCGTTGGAAGAGGATCTTCCCCATGTCATTCGTGTTCTGCATGAACATTGTGCTCGGGAACGTCAGCATGCGGTACATCCCGGTCTCCTTCATGCAGACTATCAAATCCTTCAGGCCAATATTGGACCTGATTATTTCCAACCTAAGCAATATTTGCAGTTCATGCCTGAAACATGCTTGTTAAGGCATACAAGACAACACAATTTAGTATTGCCTACATGTTACTATCGCAGTGGATATTACCATAGAAAATAATTGCAGGGTTGGAAGAAAAATAACTGAGGACTAAAAAGGATACTCTCTGATTTTGTGATTTGCGCTGTATTTTGTGGTTTGTTTTGATCCTGCAGATGCTGAATTGTTGTCTTTGTACTTCAACAGAAGATCTTTGGGTTTCCTCAATAGAATAATGGAAGCTTCGGAGATAACTTTTGCATCAGAAGCATCATCTACTTCCCTGTATTCAAAATATCTCACTGTAATCTTTCCATTCTTAATCATCAGCGCATCGACAGACAAGCCAACCAAGCGTTCAGCTAGATTTCCCAAATCAACATCTTCAGAACAAAAACCTTTCTCAATCTTCTGAGAGACACTCCCAAGAAATGCTTCTAAATCTTCCATTGAAGAGAATGCTGAAGTGTCCTCGTCCACTTGTTGCTCCACTTGTAGATGTTAATCATGTTGCTCATGTAGGATTAGGAAAGAAAGCCAAACCGAGTCCTAGTAGTATTAGGATTCCTAGTCCTAGTCTATTTCCATAGTCCCTTGTGGACGTGTATAAAAGACACCCTAGGGGTGTTGATTGTAACACCAGAAAAACGAAAAGCAATACAAAGCAAAGGCTCGACACGGGCCTTTAGCCATCAAATCCATCGATTAGTTTTATTCGTGTCGCTAGTTACGCAAGTTCCGTCAAGTAGCCGGCCGAAGCAAGAATCGCGTAGGCACGCCTGTACAGGTGCATACGCACGTTCAAAAGCCAACAATTGGTATCTAGAGCCTCGACGATCTACGATGACGGACAGCGACGCTGAGTCGGTCAAGTCCGGCAGCGGCGGTGCCAAGGCGAACAAGAACGGCGACAAGGTGAAGAAGGGCGTCAAGTCAGCAACCAGTGGTGGAGGAACGAGCGGCGCTAACGTCCAGGCGCATCGCAACATCCCCATCCAGTACCCCATGCTCACCGACGCCAACTACGGCGTGTGGGCGGTGAAGATGAAGATTATTCTCCGAACCCTTCGAGTGTGGCAGGCAATCACGGACGACGACGTCGATGACGAGTCCGACGAAGGTGCCATGGCCGCCATAGCCCAGTCTGTGCCGGATTCCGTGCTGATGACATTGGCGGAGTTCGAGACGGCAAGAGAGGCGTGGAACGCACTCAAGGAGATGAGGATCGGAGAAGATCGCGTCACCAAGGCAAGGGCACAAGTGCTGAAGCGCCAATTTCACAAGTTGCAGATGGAGGAAACTGAATCGGTGAACGACTATGCCATGCGTCTTACTACTCTGGTGGGAGAGATCCGCGCGCTTGGTTCAAAGCTCGAGGAGACCGAGATCGTGGAGAAGTTTTTTAGTTCAGTGACTGATAAATTCACGTACATCATCGGCACGCTCGAGCAACTTTACGACATCGACGACATGACCATAACGGAGGCGATCGGACGCCTCCGGACGTGGGAAGAGAATGCTCGTGGCTGTCGAAAAGGCAAAGGAGGAGGTAGTGAACAACTCATGTACTCGCGCGCAGATTGGGAGGCCCCAAGTAGCAAAGGAAGGCGTGACGGTGGCGAAGGCTCAAGCAACACGAAGGGCGATGGACAAACCGGAAAAGGCAAAGGAAAAGGCAAACCACAAGGTCGTGGTAAGGCGGGCCAATCTAAAGAGCAGAAACCACGGAACTTGGACTTGTCCGAGGTCAAGTGCTATAACTGCAATAAGATGGGTCACTTTGCGAAGGATTGTCCAAAGCCTAACGAGCGGGAGATCAAGGCAAATTTGGCAAAGCAGGAAGACGAAGGTCCAGGTCTTCTGATGGCCGAAGTTTGTGATCTCGCTGAAACGGTGGTTGTAAAACCAAGCCGGAAGGTGCTACTTCATGAGGAAAAAGTGACACCAAAGTTATCCGGTGGTCAGAACGTGTCGTGGTATCTCGACACGGGTGCCAGTAACCACATGACGGGGTGCAAGGAGAAATTCCTCGAGCTGGAATACGATGTTGAAGGCTCGGTCAAGTTCGGTGATGGTTCAGCTGTGAAGATTTGCGGGCAAGGATCTGTCCTCTTTGAGGGTCTCACAGGCGAACATCGCATACTCACCGGAGTGTACTACATCCCACGGCTGCGCAACAACATCATCTCTATTGGGAAGCTTGACGAGAATGGATGCAAGGTGAATATAGAGAGCGGAGTGATGACGATCTTTGACAACCTCCGAAACGTGCTAGCTCGTGTTAATCGCACACGGAATAGGCTCTATATCCTCAACCTTCATCAATCTCAACCGGAGTGTTGGCTTGCCAAGAGTGATGATGATTCGTGGTTATGGCATGCTAGATTTGGACACGTTAACTTCTACGCCTTGAAGAAGATGTCAAAAATGCAGATGGTATCCGGGATGCCAGTTATCGACCATGTTGATCGAGTATGTGACGGGTGCTTGGTTGGAAAACAGCACCGCAGGCCATTCCCTGCTCAGTCTACCTATCGTGCAAGTGATGCACTCGAGCTGCTCCATGGTGATCTATGTGGCCCTATCACCCCGGCAACTCACGCTGGAAAGAAGTATTTCTTCCTTGTGGTAGACGACTACTCGAGATATATGTGGGTCATTCTCCTACGATCTAAAGATGAGGCGTTTGAAGCGTTCAAGAAATTAAAGGCTGCAACAGAGATGGAACACAAGCTGAAGGTTCGCGCTCTACGGACAGATCGTGGCGGAGAGTTTACGTCGAATGAGTTCAACGACTACTGCGAGAAGATTGGCATAAAGAGGTTCCTCACGGCACCTTACACGCCGCAGCAGAATGGGGTCGTTGAAAGGCGCAATCGAACTGTCGTTGACATGGCAAGGAGTTTACTCAAGAGCAAGAACCTGCCGGGGACTTTTTGGGGAGAAGCTGTCTCGACGGCGGTCTATCTTCTCAACCGGGCTCCAACGAAGGCGGTGGTCGGCAAGACTCCGTATGAAGCAATTTACGGACGTAAGCCGAATGTGTCTCATCTACGGACATTCGGGTGCGTGGCACATGTGAAGACGGCGGAGCCGCACCTCTCAAAGCTTGCCGATCGTAGCACCAAGATGGTGTTCATCGGATACGAGAGCAGTTCTGGCACCAAGGCATACCGTTTCTACGATCCACAAACCAAGCGTCTACGGATTTCACGCGACGTCGTGTTTGAAGAAAACCAAGCGTGGAATTGGAGCGCCGCAGCCGACGATGCTCCAAACAGTAACATATTTGCAGTTGAATTTCCAACTGATGATGATGCAGGGGAGGATGTCCAGGTGATTGGAAAGACACCCAACCAAGGTGACCACAATGGTAGTGATCATCATGGTGCCGACACCGACGATGACGCGCATAGGTCGCAAGGAGATAGCGACAACGCCGCGCACGACACAGGTGGAGATCTCGACGACAACATCGACAACGAGGCGCATAGTGACGACGACAATCAAGATGATGGTCACGGTCACGACGACTACGCCGACGACACGGATGTCGATGACACACCAAGGTCTCAGCCGTCTTCCTCAAGTGCATCAAAACCAACACAATTTGTGTCGCCTCCTTCGCAAGCCACAACGGACTCCTCAGGGCCTCGTCGCTACAAGACCCTCAAGAAAGTCTACAAGTACACAAAGCCAGTTACGCTCGAGTACTCCGGACTATGTCTGTTCGGAGTTGAGGAGCCGGCGAACTTCGTAGAGGCGAGAAAAAGTCCTAGCTGGACGCACGCCATGGATGAGGAGATGAAGGCAATTGAGAGCAATGGCACGTGGACTTTGGTAACCCGACCTCCAAACCAAAAGACGATAGGTTTGAAGTGGGTTTACAAGTTAAAGAAGGACACGGAGGGTGCCATTGTGAAGTACAAGGCAAGACTCGTTGCAAAGGGCTACGTTCAACGTCAAGGAGTTGACTATGATGAGGTGTTTGCACCGGTTGCTCGAATCGAGACGGTGAGAGTTCTCCTAGCTTTGGCAGCACAAGAGGATTGGAAGGTTCATCATATGGATGTTAAATCCGCTTTCCTCAACGGCGATCTCATAGAAGAAGTGTACGTGGAACAACCCCTCGGCTACGAGAAGAAAGGCGAAGAAGGAAAAGTTTACAAGCTCAAGAAGGCACTTTACGGGTTGAAGCAAGCGCCAAGAGCTTGGAACTCAAAGTTAGACCGAAGTCTGGTCTCGCTCGGGTTCAAGAGATGTCCCCTCGAGCACGCAGTCTATACAAAGAACTCCAAAGGCTCAAACCTGCTAGTTGGAGTTTATGTCGACGATCTGATTATCACCGGAGATAGCGTACAAGAAATTGAACGTTTCAAGGCGCAAATGAAGAACAAGTTTAGCATGAGTGATCTGGGATTACTCAGCTATTACTTGGGCATCGAAGTGAAGCAAAGCTCCAGGGAGATTTCCCTATGTCAATCGGCTTACGCGGTCAAGTTATTGGACAAGTGTGGCATGTCAGATTGCTACGCGACACAAGTTCCAATGGACCAACGTCACAAGTTGAGCAAGCGTAGCTCAAATCCGCCGGTGGACACCATAATGTATCAAAGCGTTGTGGGCAGCCTAAGATATTTGGTGCATACCCGACCTGACTTGGCTTATTCAGTCGGGATCGTGAGTCGTTTCATGGAGAATCCGACAACCGAGCACATGAGCGCGGTCAATCAAATCTTGCGCTATGTGAAAGGCACCATTAATCTTGGTTGCACGTACAGAAAGGGAAAGGAAGGATTGATCCTTCGTGGATATTCAGATAGCGACATGGCAGGTGATGTTGATGACCGAAAGAGCACAACGGGCATGGTTTTCTACCTTGGCCCGAATCCGATTAGCTGGAATTCTCAGAAGCAAAAGGTGGTGGCACTGTCTTCATGCGAGGCAGAATACATAGCGGCAAGCACGGCGGCTTGTCAAGCAGTGTGGCTGAGAAGACTCCTAGCTATTCTTGCAAAGCGGGAGGTGCAGAAGGTGTCACTGAAGATCGATAACCAAGCTGCAATCTCGTTGTGCAAAAATCCGGTTCATCACGAAAGGAGCAAGCACATAGATACTCGGTTCCACCATATCCGGGAGTGCATTGAAGAAGGGTTGATCGAGGTTCAACATGTGAACACGAAAGACCAACTTGCCGATATTTTCACCAAGTCCCTCGGTCGACAGAAGTTCATCGAGACGAGGAGGAAAGTCGGAGTGCAAGAAGTGAAGTCAAGCAACAAGATTAAGGAGGTGAATGTAGATGTTAATCATGTTGCTCATGTAGGATTAGGAAAGAAAGCCAAACCGAGTCCTAGTAGTATTAGGATTCCTAGTCCTAGTCTATTTCCATAGTCCCTTGTGGACGTGTATAAAAGACACCCTAGGGGTGTTGATTGTAACACCAGAAAAACGAAAAGCAATACAAAGCAAAGGCTCGACACGGGCCTTTAGCCATCAAATCCATCGATTAGTTTTATTCGTGTCGCTAGTTACGCAAGTTCCGTCAAGTAGCCGGCCGAAGCAAGAATCGCGTAGGCACGCCTGTACAGCTGCATACGCACGTTCAAAAGCCAACACCACTTTGTTGCAATCTGCTCCATCCACTGGTTTGTCAACTTTGTTACAATCTGCTCCATCCACCGAACAGTTAGACATGAGGAGTCACATACTCCTCTGAGACTTGAAGGTTTGCTTCTCCTTCAGCCACCATTTCAAAAACCGCAGCTTCTTGGATGCAGTGCCATACCTGCTGAAATACAGGTCTTCCAACTCCACCACTGGCATGAAGTACCGTGTTGTCTATTCCTGTTCACAAAGAAGAAGTAGGGTTGTGGTGTTGCTGCCTATTAACAACTTTTCTGACGATTCCGTGTCATGCAGTTATTCTGCAGTGCTTGGTTTGGAGCAAGCTCTTTGAGTGGCGCATATGGGCTTCGCTGGTCCCGATAGTCGGGGGGATCCTCCTGACCTCAATGACAGAGCTTAGTTTCAACATTTTTGGTTTCTGTGCTACCATGATAGGCTGCCTCGCCACGTCTACAAAGACCATCTTGGCAGAGTCCCTGCTCCACGGATACAAATTTGACAGGTACATGCTCATCTCGTTGTGTAATTTCTGATGCTTTAGCGACTGGTGTTGTATACTTGTATGGCATTCTCAATTTTAAAACATTTTATCTTATTTCTTACTAAAATGATACTAGATCAAAAGATTTAGTTCTTACCGTAGTTCTACTGTCAGGTTCAGTCCTGTAAATTCTTGCCTCGGTCAGATGATTTATTAAGTATTCTCTGTTTCTACAGCATTAACACAGTATACTACATGGCACCTTTTGCCACCATGATACTGGCTCTTCCAGCAATGTTGCTTGAAGGAGGTGGCGTAATTGACTGGTTCTACACACACGACGTCTTTTCTTCGCTGATTATCATCCTAGGCTCAGGGGTGCTTGCATTTTGCCTGAACTTCTCCATCTTCTATGTGATCCATTCGACCACCACAGTGACTTTCAATGTTGCTGGCAACCTTAAAGTAAGTCCATCCTGGACTATCTATGCTTTCTTCCCATAAGCTTCTCCTCTGTTTCTAAAACCTACACATTGTATTGTAGGTTGCCGTTGCCGTGTTGGTTTCGTGGCTGATCTTCCGGAACCCGATCTCCCCAATGAATGCAATCGGATGCGCAATCACGCTCGTCAGTTGTACTTTCTACGGGTATGTGAGGCATCTCATCTCCCAACAGAAGGCTGCTGCCCCTCTTGGGAACCAAGGAACGAACTCGCTGAGAAGTCGGGTGGAGATGCTCCCCCTTGTAGGTGACAAGGAAGATAAGGTCTAGCAAGGCAGTACTCCCATACCCAGGACCCGTTCATTTCAGTGGTTGATGGTACATTACGGTTTGGCACACAGATGCTGAGTGAGTTGAGGGACGCCAGTAAATTGGTATGGGGGTAACACTTTTGTGAAGCTGCATATGTTGTACTCAGGCGAACTGTGAGGGTTTGTTCAACCCCCGGACGATTCATGCGATTAGGATGGTGCTTCTGTTTTCTTGTTTTGCTGCCATATGTTTAGACCCTGAACTGCTGGTACGAAAATGAATGGCATTATGATACGAGTCATCTCCGCATTGAAATTCTGTTGCACAATGACCCTTTGCCCACGTGAAGTCAGATTGATCTTTTCTCTCAATGTAGGAACTGCATCCATGCCTCCAGAATGGCCGCAAGGCTATCATCAGCATCGTCAATCTAACAACCGATTATTCTGAGAAAGGACTTAAGGTATTTCTTCTCAGAGTGGATCTATATTTTATGAAGAAGAATCAGTGGCCCAATTCCTAATATTTCGTCATGACGAATACGTATATAGTTACTTAGTTTGACATGTTTAAGTAATTAGAAGGGTGCGAGGTGGCATGGTAACCATAGTGCAGCTAAAGTAATTGTTAAGAATGATCTTTTTTCGTAAAAAATTACCCATAGTTTATGTTGGAATTTTGGCAAAAGACTAAGTAGATCATTTAGGGTTCCTCCAAAAATCCGAATACCTGGGTCAGAGTGTATATGATATCACTTCTAAGATTGTTTAATATAAAGTGACAAAACTTCTGCTATAACAAGTGGGTAACTTTTATCGAAACTATATTGTTAACTATGATATCATGATAATCTTTTGATCGAATATTTTTAATACGCATATGAGATTTTAACAACTTGATCTGGTTCCACTTTCTTAACAAATTTGTGCAAAATGTTTTCAGCTACTCAACCTATTGACATGATGACTCTCTAGCGTTTATGGACCAACCAACCTGTAATCATGGACCTTATTGTCTTGTAGACCATTTGGTGTTTTGAGTGTTTTGCAGCTTGCACTTTGTGCATGTAGATACAAACTTGTGTGTTCTGGACCATCTGAAGTCTCTCATAGTAACCAATAGTCCTTATCTTTTTGTGACTTGTGTTAGATGATTGTTAAGATGGTCAAAACTATGCTTCCTCTAGGTTAATTTGTTTGTCAACTTGCGTTCAATGTATGTGCATGTTTATAAACATATTTTCATTGTGGTGTAATATGTGTTTATTTTGCACCTTCTTGTGGGTGTGAGGATAATGATTGAATATTTTTAGAGATGATAGTATAACCTGTTGCGCACCATGAGCTATACTAATGGCACACCTGGGAGGCATACTAATGGCGCACCTGGGAGGCATACTAATGGTGCACCTGAGAGGCATACTAATGGCGCATCTGGGAGGCATACTAATGGCTCACCTGGAAGGCATACTAATGGCGCACCTGGGAGGCATACTAATGACGCACCATGAGCTATACTAATAGCGCACTGCATGATGCGCCATTAGTATACCACATACTAATGACGCACCTGTGGTGCGCCATTAGTAAAAAATTCTAATGGCGTGATGCTAGTGGCGCACCTATAGTGCGCCATTAGTAGCCAAAACAGGTGCGCCACTAGCAGGCCTTTTCCTAGTAGTGAGAGTGCAACCGACGCCAATGTTTCTGAGCTGCAAATGCATGGGGGAGACATGGAATCGCGTTAGAGGAGCGAGGGGAGTCCAGTGAGAGGAAAGGTAGGGTCGTGGGAGCTCCTTATCACGAGATCACCAGAGACCCACGGGGTCGACGCTCGGCTGGATCCCGAGCGCAGAGAGCAAGAGAGGGGGAGGAGGTGCTGTGAGCACATGATTGGGGTCGAGAGAGAGGATCTAGAGGTGAGGGGGAGCCTCAGCGTGGCGTTTTTATAGGTGTGAGGCGGAGGCAGCGTGTGGGGCGTGTGGGATAGCTCGGGGCAGAGCACTGATGCTGTCGTGGCAAGGTGGATCGTGGGGAGTGCCATGGAGTTAGAGGACAAGAGGGGAGGCTTTGGACGCCGTGCATGTGAGCTCACCGATTGGGGCTCTCGAGCGGCATTGCGCGCGCATGGGAGGTAGCAGCAGGGGGATAAAGAGGAGCGGGATGTTGCCCTAGCAGCTTACAGACGCCATGGGCAGACTTCGGGCGAGCGGAAGGGGCTCAAGGAGCAGGAGGCGCTTGGCGGTGAGCGACTACAGTGCCTTGGTGCACTGTAGTGCGCTCTAGAGCATGTGTTTGACCTGCCAGGGCATGCCTCACTCGCACTGCCCATGCACTGCCTTAATCCATAGCGCCTGGATGTCCTGGAGATGCTCTGGAGTTGACTTACAAGGTAAGAAAGGGTAAAAATGAAGGAAGGAGGGAGAGCAGCTCTGCTACTATTGTCCATGGGGGTGCAAGTGGGGTTTCAATCCTGCAATCATGCATCTAGATGTTGGAGTTGCAATTGGGGGTTCTTTGGGTCTCAGAGAAGGTGTGGTAATATTTTCGGGGCAAGGGGAATAGATTTTGGGGTCAAAGGAGTAGTTTTAGGAAGTTTGATAGTGTTTTGGGCAAGATTTCTTTGCGCAATTGATGTGTGACTTAACATGATGGAGTTATGGGAAAAACAAGAGGGATCACCAATCTTGAGCTTATTTGATCAAAGTTGGAAATATAAACATGAAAAAGCCTAGAAATGGACAAAATCATACTTCTGAAGGCTAAGCTAGGAAAATATATCCCCACAAATGCACAACTTGGTGTAGCAACCCTATTTAGTATCTAGATCATTCCTCTAAAGTTAGAATTCAATTGGATAAACTTGGCAATGAAAAGTTGCCCAAATTTGGTTCTAGATAGAGAAGGTTTTGGGATATTTTGGTGAACCATATCAATTTGGATTGAGATGAAATTTTGCAGGATCACCACACATGTCATGTGAGACTTGCTATAATTTTCCTGGAATTTCTTGAGAATATTTCCAATGGAAATGTTTAAAAAGCTTGAAATAGGCAGAAAGAGTTTTGACCAATATTTTGAATATGACCATGTGTTTCAACTCTTATATATGGAAAATATATGTCTACTGAGTTTCCCTAAATTTCTTAAATATTTTAGAAACAAGAAAATAATTTTCCTTCACAAAAGACCATTTTTTGCCTTAGAAAAATATATTTAACTAAAATAGGAAAATAACTTATAAAATAATTATTCTGTGGTTTTGGGAAGTCCTTTTGATAATAGGATCCAAATAAAATCTTTGGGGTAAAACATCTTTCCTAAATTGAGGAATGTAGTACAAATCTCAACTCAGGGCTTTTTGAAAGCTTAAAATAATTAAATGCCCTTTTGGTTAAAACAATATTTTATAAAAATAGTTGCTGGTCCTATACACATGGCATGATCATTGCGCAAATGTTTCGGGTCAAGGAGATGAGTTCTGGAGAGAAGAATAATTTTTGTGATTTAAAACACAATCAATCACACAAGCAAGTAGCAACCAGATCAAACATCACAAGCACACAAAAAGTTTTCAATGGTTTTAAATTTTGTAAAAATATAATATGGCAAAGTGGTACAAACACAGGGTGTGACAGATCAACCCCCTTACAAGAATCTCGTCCCCGAGTTTCCTAGGCTAAGCGCTAAAGAGATAAGGGAACTCAACTCTAAGGTAGTCCTCACTCTACCAGGTTGCTTTTGCTTCGGTGTGGTTGCTCCACTGGACCTTGAAGTACTCTATGGTGTAGCTGCTAGTGCAACTCTCAGCCTCATCCAAGATGCGAATGGGTCTCTCACAATAAGTGAGGTCCGGCTAAAGGTCGATAGCCTGATGATCGATCCCCTTGTAGAGATCTGGGTGGTTGGGAACCTGGAGGAATTTCCGGAGTTGTGACACGTGGAAAATGTTGTGCACATCCGAGAGCTTGGAAGGTACCTCTAGTTGGTAGGAAACTTCCCCTCGCCTTGCGGAGACCTTGAAGGGGCCTATGTATCTTGGCGCGAGCTCTCCTTTGACATGGAAGCACTTGGTTCCCTTGAGAGGCATGACTCAAAGGTAGACATGGTCGCCATTGTTGAAACTCACTTCCCGACGATGGGAGTCGGCGTAGCTCTTCTGTCTTGACTTGGTGGTCTTCAGGCGTTCTCCAACAAGACGCACTTTCTCTTCAGCATTGCGGAGGATTTCTGGTCTGAAGACTAGTCCTTCTCCGGTTTCTGACCAGTTGAGGTGAGTGCGGCGCTTGCGTCCATACAACACCTCAAATGGCGCCATGTGAATACTGGGCTGGTAGCTGTTGTTGTAGGAGAACTCTAAAAAGGGTAACTAGTCTTCCCATTTGGCTCCATGTGCCATAACACAAGCACGGAACATATCTTCGAGTATCTAATTTACTCGTTCTGTCTACCCGCCTGTCTAAGGGTGAAAGGCGGTGCTGAAGGATAGCTTGGTTCCCATGGCTTCTTGAAACTTCTTCCAGAATCTCGAGGTGAACTGGGTGCCTCGATCTAACACGATCTCCTTTTGAACTCAGTGGAGACTCATGGTGCAGTTGATGTAGTGATTGGCTAATTGGCTTCCATTATAGGTGCTAGTGACGGGGATAAAGTGGGCTAACTTGATTAGGAGATTGACAATGACCCAAATGGAATCATGTCCTTTGCTTGATCTGGGTAGACTGGTCATGAAGTCCATCCCAACTTTGCCCCACTTCCATTCATGCACTTTGAGAGGTTGTAATAGCCTAGTGGGCCGCTGATGCTCAGCTTTGACCCTCTGGCATATGTCACTCTTAGCGACATAAGAAGCTATCTCTCTCTTCATGCCATACCACCAAAATCTTGCCATGAGGTCTCCGTACATCTTGGTTCCTCCAGGGTGGATGGAATATGGAGTATCATGATCCTACTACAAGATCAAGTTATTGAGCTCAACCTTGTTGGGAACGCAGATGTGTTTCCTAAACCACGCGACTCCTTGTTCACCCACTGAGAATCCCAGAGCCTTGCCTTTCTATATCTTCTTCTTGATGCCCTCGATGCTCTCGTGTCCTTTCTGAGCTTCCTTGATATCATCCATCAAGGTAGGCTTCCCTTCGAGGTTGGCCAGAAATCCTGGTGCAACTAGCTCCAACCCATAGTCTTCAAGTTCTGCATACAAGGCGGTTAGCCTTTCCTTAATCATATCATTCAAGTAACAAGCCTTTTTGCTGAAGGCATCGGCGACCACATTAGCCTTTCCGGGGTGGTATTGAACTCTGAAGGATCGAAGTCCTTGATTAACTCCAACCATCTTTGCTACCTCATGTTCAATTCCTTTTGAGTGAAAGTATACTTTAAACTCTTGTGGTGTGTGTATATTCCACATCGCTTTTATAGAAGGTAATATCGCCATGTCTTCAAGGCATGAACCACTTGTACCAACTCAAGATGAGTAGCCTAGTTCTCTTCGTGAGGGCGTAGTTGTCTAGATAATTATGCTACGACTCTGCCTTCTTGCATCACGACACCACCATGCCCAGTTCTCCCTGCATAACAATATATCACAAACTCCTTGTGAATATAGGGAGTGGCCAAAACCGTGGCACCTGTCAATCTCTTCTTGAGTTCTTGGAAACTTTCCTCGCACTTCGCGTCCATTCAAACTGCTTCTCCTTATTCAAGAGCTAGGTCATTGGTGGGGCGATGCTAGAGAGCCCTTCAATGAACTTGCAGCAGTACCCCGCGAGTCCGAGGAAGCTTCTAACTTCCTTCACATTGGTCGGAGATTGCCATTCAGTCACGGCTTCAATCTTGGCAGGATCCACTGATATCCTTCTGCCATCAACACATGACCCAAGAATCCAACTTCATGCAGCGAGAATTCACGCTTGCTGAATTTGGCATAAAGTTGGCTCTCTCGAAGCTTATCCAAGACCATCCTCAAGTATTGCTCATGTTCTTCTTTGGATATGGAGAAGACGAGTATGTTGTCGATGAAGACAACGACAAACTTGTCCAAATATACATAAAGACTTTGTTCATGAGGTACATGAAGTAGGCTAGGGCATTGGTTAACCCAAATAAAATGACGGTTTATTCATACATGCCATACCTGGTCAGAAATGTCGTCTTTGGAATATCATGGGGTCTGATCTTCAAATGGTAGTATCCAGACCTGAGATTTATCTTGGAGAACACCCTGGCACCATTCAGCTAATGGAACAGGTCTTCAATCCTAGGGAATGGGTACTTGTTCTTTATCGTGACCTCATTGAGAGAACGGTCGGATAGTTCCATCTCTCTTCGACACAAATAGAACAGGTGGTACCCAAGGAGAAGCACTAGGGAAGATAAATCATTTTCTTGAGTTGCTCAGCTAGTTCCTTCTTTAGTTCAACCAACTCTTTGGATCCCATTCTATAAGGCTTCTTATAGATGGGTCCTACTCCGGGCATTAGCTCAATGATGAACTCAATATCACGGTCAGGATGCATTTCGAATAGCTCATCAGGGAAAACGTGTGGGTATTCACATACCACTCGCACTTGATATCCAACTCAATTCTTGACTAATAATTGAGCTGAGGGGCTTGAGAGGAGGCAGGATTGGAACATACTTGACTTCAACTCCTTGGCTACTGGTCACGGTAAGAGTCCACTTAGCACAGTCTAGCAAGCCTTGGTGCTTGGTCAACCAATTCATCCCAATGATGACGTCCAAACCTGGTGAATCCAAAACTATGGGGTCTGCTTGGAAGTCTACTACGTTGATGTTAATCTCAACACTTTTATACCCTATCATGGTCCTTAATACGGCACCCGGGATTTGTACCATCATATGACTACCCAAAGGTGTAGGCTTCATACAACTCTCTAATGGAAATCTTTGAGTAACAAAAGAATGTGAAGCACCACAATCAAACATGACTATTGCTCGGATTGAGTTGACAAGAAACGTACCCAGTATGATATCCGGGTTTCCCTAGGCTTCTTCGAGAGAGCTGTGTGCGAGCCAGGACGTGCCAGCACAGGTGTTCTCCCTGCACCGGCGGGGCAGAGGCGAGATGAAGATCCGGAACTCGCCCCGTGTCCACCTTGGACCTCTCAGGGCAATGTGAAGGACTCACTAGTAGAAAAGGGGTCTTTTGGCCAAAGCCAAAAAGACCATTAGCCCCGGTTCAAATAAAAACCAGAACCAATGCCAAGCATTGGTCCTGGTTCAGTTTGCCAGGGCATTGGTCCCGGTTCACTTCATCTCATTAGTCCCGGTTCGGGGAAAAACCCGGGACTAAAGATCCAGCGACTGCCACGTGGCGTGCCTTGGAGCATTAGTCCCGGTTTGTGGCAAGAACCGAGACTAAAGGGTAGGCTATTAGTCCCGGTTTTAGACAAAAACCGGGACTAAAGTGCTGCCTATATATACCCTCGCCCCTGCCACCCTCTCCTCAGTTTTTTGGCTGTTGAGGTGTGTATGCCATGATCTTGCCACCCTTCTAGTTCATGCACTTGAGGTGTTCGATGAAATGCCCGAGCCACACTACTTAAGCTTTCTCCTCTCCAAGCTCGACCTCCAAACTCCATTTTCCTCAATATTTGTCTAGTTTGGCCGTGCACCAACTACACAAGTGTCCCGAGCCCTTCCTCACCTTTGTCGATCGCCCGTGCTGATCTCGTCGCGTGAACCACCATGGTGAGCCTCTAGTTCTTGTCTTATTTTTAAAAGAAAAAATTCTTACTTGTATGATTTAGATACATACTTGTATAAATTACTTACTTTCATTATTTTTTGTTATTATATAGTGCGATGGTTTTGGTATCCGCCTCCGTCGGCCCTCGTCCTATCTATGATTCGGATGTGGTATATATTATCTTTTATAACTATCTGTTTTATTTAGTGTTTATGACAATTATGACGACCAACGTGACATATATTTTTTAATCTAGGAGGTATGTGAACCGGAAATTCCAACCCACCTAGAAATTATTGCCGACAAGTTAAATTTGGTTGAAGAAGAGAACAAATACTTGAATGAAAAATTGAAAATAATTGAGGAGAAGAATATGGAACTGGAGTTGCATGTCGCCGATGTCATCGATGATCGCAAGATGAAGATCGATGCGATGTGGTTGAACATGGATGCAATGCGCTTGAAGATGGATGAAATGCGCTTGAAGATTATGAATATTAGAAAATATGCCATTGATAAAGAGGCTTGGTATCATTATGCTGTTGGGTCAATTGTTACCTTAGTTGCGATTTTGATCGCATTTGTTGTTGCATTTAAATGTTTTACATAGTTGTATGTTGTTTTATGAGAGAACTTTATGTATTTATTTTTTGCAATAATAACATTTGATCAGTACTATCCTTTGGTTTTAATGTGATGATGAACTTGTATTAATTTGGTCATATGTTCTGCAATGGTTTTTTGATATACTTAATTTCATAATAGAGATGAACCGCCAATGGATATATGGTGACCGACGCACTTCGGAGTACATTACGAACCGGGACTAATGCCCGAGTCACACTTAAGTTCACACAAAATGGTATCCACAACCGAGGTTAGCAACTTTATCCTTTTCATCTGTAATTGATACAAAAATATTGCATGTATCAATGTACAGTGGTCATTTCACTATTCATGTATGATGCCAGATTGATGCACGGAAGCGATGGATGTACGGCGAACGACGCAGTTCCGGATTTATTGCAGGCCTGCATAAATTTATCGATGTGGCTGAGGCAAACAAAGTGGATAATTTTATGCCTTGTCCATGTGTTGGCTGTCGAAACGTGAAGGAGTACTCTAGCTCGAAAAACATTCATCTCCACTTGCTTCAAAGAGGTTTCATGCCCACATATTATTGTTGAACCATGCACGGAGAAAGAGGGGTTATGATGGAAGACAATGAAGAAGCAGATGATGATGACAACTATCCTATGTTCACTAAAGAATACGGTGATACTACAATGGAAGACAATGAAGAAGAAGGAGGTGAAGAACAACCGGCATCAGATGAGCCCGCTGTTGGTCTTGGTCGGGTCATTTCTGATGCAAAGAGATAATGCGATACGAAAAAGGAGAAGCTGAAATTGGAGCCATGCTAAAGGGTCATAAAAAGTTGTTGTACCTAAATTGCGAAGATGGGAGCACAAAGCTCAGTACCACACTGGAATTGTTGATATGGAAGTCAGAAACTGGTTTATCTCACAAGGGATTTGAGAAGTTACTGAAAATATTGAAGCCGAAGCTTCCAAAGGATAACGAATTGCCCGAGACCACGTACGAAGCAAATAAGGCTATCTGCCCTCTTGGATTAGATGTCCGGAAGATACATGCATGTATTAATGACTGCATCCTGTACCGTAGTGAGAAGTACGAGAATAAGGATAAATGCCCGGTATGCACTGCATGTCGGTACAAGATCAGACAGGATGACCCTGGTGATGTTGAGGGTGATGACGAGCCCCCCACGAAGAAGGTTCTTGCTAAGGTTATGTGGTATGCTCCTGTAATACCACGGTTGAAACGTCTGTTCAGAAACAATGAGCATGCCAAGTTGATGCGATGGCACAAAGACGAGCGTAAGAAAGACGGGAAAAAGTTGAGACACCTCGCAGATGGGTCGCAGTGGAGGAAAATCGAGAGGGAGTGGCCGGACTTTGAACATGACCCAAGGAACTTATGGCTTGGTCTAAGTACAGACGGCATGAATCCTTTTGGGGAGCAGAGCTGCAGTCACAGCACCTCGCTCGTGACTCTATGTATCTACAACCTTCCTCCTGGGTTGTGCATGAAGCGGAAGTTCATTATGATGCCAGTGCTCATCCAAGGACCGAAGCAACCCGGCAATGACATTGATGTGTACCTAAGGACATTAGTTGATGAACTTTTGCTTTTGTGGGCTAAACCAGGTGTACGTGTGTGGGATGAGCACAAACAATAGGAATTTGACCTACGAGCATTGTTGTTCGTAACCATCAATGATTAGCCTGCTCTTAGTAACATTTCAGGATAGTCAAACAAGGGATATAATGCATGCACGCACTATTTAGATAAGACTAAAGGTACATATTTGAAAAAATCTAAGAAGGTTGTCTACCTAGGGTGTCGTCAATTTCTTCCGACCAATCATCCCGTAAGAAAGAAAGGCAAGCATTTCAACGGTGAGGCAGATCACCGGAAGAAGCCTAACCTCCCTACTGGTGATGAGTTATTAGCTATGGTCAAGGATTTGGATCTTTGGAAAGGGCCCTAGTGGTCAATCTATTCCGAAAGACGACGTTACCGGACACGTGCCCATGTGGAAAAAGAAATCTATATTTTGGGAGCTACCCTATTGGAAACACCTAGAGGTACGGTCTTCAATCGACGTGATGCACGTGACGAAGAATCTTTGCATGAACCTGCTAGGCTTCCTGGGAATGTATGGAAAGACAAAAGATACAACAGAAGCACGGGAGGAGCAGCAACGTATGAAAGACCCATACGACAAGAAGACTGACAAAGTGCGTCAATACTTAAGCAGCTACGCTCTTACCAAACAAGAGAAGAAAATCTTTTTTGAATGCCTGAGTAGTATGAAGGTCCCCACTTGCTTCTCGTCTAATATAAAGGGAATAATGAATATGGCAGAGAAAAAAATTCCAGAACCTGAAGTCTCATGATTGCCACGTGATTATGACGCAATTGCTTCCGGTTCCATTGAGGGGGCTTCTACCGGAAAATGTTCCATTACCCATTGTGAAGCTATATGCATTCCTCAATGCAATATCTCAGAAGGTAATCGATCGAGAACGTCTGGAAAGGCTACAGAAGGATGTGGTCCAATGTCTTGTCAGTTTTGAGTTGGTGTTCCCCCCGTTCTTCTTCAATATTATGACGCATCTCCTCGTTCACCTAGTCGACGAGATTTACATTCTCGGTCTTGTATTTCTATACAATATGTTCCCCTTCGAGAGGTTCATATGTGTCTTAAAGAAATATGTTTGTAACCGTGCTAGGCCCGAAGGAAGCAGCTCCAAGGGCTATGGAACAGAGGAGGTCATTGGGTTCTGTGTAGACTTTCTTCCTGACCTTAAGCCGATTGGTGTTCCTGAATCGCGGCATGAGGGGAGACTGAGTGGAAAAGGCACACTAGGAAAGAAAGCAATGATATGTAGGGACGAACATTCTTTCACTTGAGCACTGTCGTGGGTATAAGCCTGACAGTAGATGTGTAGGGTACGAATGAGATGGGCAGAGTCCTAGCTACGGCGAGGTTGTATGAGTTCAGGCCCCTCTACGGTGGAGGTAATAGCCCTACGTCTCAGTGCTCTCGGAGCTTGTTACCGAGTGTAATATGGAGTACAATGTTTTTCTAACCCTCTTACCAGTGGGGGAGGGCGGCTTATATAGAGTGCGCTGCCCTCCACAACGGTTCTGATTCAAGGGTGGAGTAGTGGCGATTGAATGCATGCGTTACAGGTAACGTATGCTATAAATGCTAGTAAATGCACCCGGAAACGTACGGCAGTTTCCCTCCAGAGAGGCTACGACGCACCGAGTGTATCCAGTCGGTAGGCCCGCTGTCCTCCGAGTGTTAGTCTCCGACTGGATGATTCTGGGCCTGTTACCGACTGGATGATGGGGGCACCTTACTTCAGTCGGGCATACTTAACGTCCTGTCCCTTGTGTGGGGTAGTCCTTGGGTAGGACCTGTAGGACAGTCCTATGATCCTACCCTAGGACTATGACCCCATCATTAGTCCCCGAATGGATTGGGGTTGAGACGTCAAAGCAGTGCTCGAGGTTCAGATCCGACTGGACTAAGTTCGGCTTGGGCGTTGTTTGCCTCTATCCATTTTATCTCTCCTGACCAATGGTCCGAGTGGATGTGTTTTGCGAAACAGACTGTCGGGAACCGAGTGCTTTCGCGGCATCTTTTGACGCGACCGGTCAACTGACAGCGGCGGGTTTTCCGGGATCTCAAATTTCGGGTTCCGCGCGCTTAGCGGGGGCGACGTCAGCGCGCTCGAGTAGCGCCTGACTCCTCGATCCTCGCGCCTTCAACTCCTCCACCGATATCGCCGCGGCTGGTTGGGCAGATAAGATTTCGGGTCCGCTCGCCAGCGACCCAGTTGGTGCTCTATTTAACTCTGGTCGACGAGACCCTTCGGTTACGCTCGCCGAATCCTCTGCTCTTGCTTGCTCCGTCTTCCTCGCCACCTCCTACGCTCATACACCCTTCTCTTCCCCTCCTTCTCGAGAGCTCGCCATCGTCGCCATGACCAAAGGTCAGACCAGCAAGAAGGAGGCAAGGAAGAAGAAGAGCAAGGCGGCGGCTGCCCAGCAACGGCAGCGGCCATTGCCGGCGGGATGGATCCAGGGAGACTTTCTCCCCTCCACAGTGACGGAGGGGGACCTGCTGGAGCTGATAGAGCACGGCCAGCTCGTGCATAAGTCCTGGAGGCTGCCGGCGGACGACGAGGTCGAGTCGGCGCCACGGGAGGGGGAGCGCGTCTTGCTCCTCAGCCATATTCACTGAGGTTTCTCTCTGCCCCCGCATCATTTCTTCAAGGGTATCATGAATCATTTTGGTGCTCAACTCCATCACTTCCCTCCGAATGCCATCGCCCACCTTTCTGCCTTCGTCGTTTTGTGCGAATGCTTTATTGGTTGTCCTCCCCATTGGGGTTTATTCAAATACATCTTCTCCGCCCGCTCCCAAACCATAAAACGTCTTAGTCAGTCGGATGACAAGACGCATCTCCTCCAGCTCTGCGGGGGTTTAGGGTTCCAAAAGAAGAGTCGGAGCAGCTACCCTGCTCTGCAGTTGAGCGAGTCGGTTAGGAACTGGCAGTCGACGTGGTTCTACTGCCAGGATATAGCATGTCCGAACGCGTCGACTGGGCTGCCTCCATTTAGTCTAGACCGTCCTGCTCCGCCCAAGCAACTCGCCCTCTTGAAGACTGAGAAGAACGACATCCAGCCTTTGGTCGAGGCACTCGTGGATGTTGTCAGGAGGGGAGTCACCGGTATTGACCTGCTGGAAGTCTTCATCGGTCGGTGGATCCAGCCTCTGCAAGCCCGCCACCACGTTATGTGGCTCTACACAGGGCCCGAGGATTCCACTCGGACCGTCGCGGTGGGCATACTCGAGGAGAAGGTGACCTCGATAGTGCTCCAAATCACGGGACCTTGCGAGAACCCTAAAGGAGCTCGCCGAGTGGCGCCTTACAGCGCGGACAACCCGCTACCGAATCAGGTGAGTAGCATTAGCCGAATGCATCGAATTGTCTTGATTTCAGTCGTTCATTTATATCCTCGTGTGATGCTTAATGTTTCCGACTGAATCTCATGCAGGAGTGGACCAACTGGTCTTCCCCCGTCTCGAACGGGGATCCGGAGGAGGAGGAGGAAGAAGGCAGCCAGGAGGGGAGCGTGGAGAGCGCCGAATATGTCTCCGACAGCGTGGAGTCGGAGGAGGAGGACAGCGAGGAGGAGGAAGAAGACGAAGAGCGCGACTCACCGCCTCCACAGCCAGAGCATCGGAGTAAGCGTCGACACGAGCCTGTCATCCCTTCGGCTCCTCCTACGTCGTTGAGTGCTCCACCTGCCGCTCCGGTGGTCTCGAGTGCTCGAGGCGCGAAGAGGTCCAGGGACGCCCCCGCTGAGCCCGCAGGCCAGTCTTCGAGGGCGCCCAAACCGAGTGGGCCCAAACCTCGGAAGGCTCTGCCGCGCATGAGGGTTGCCATCCCCGTCACATCCACGTAAGTGAATCCAACTTTCGCCTTTTTATGTTACCCGAGTGAACTCCTGTTTTACAAGTCGAATGGGCTTCACTCGACAGGGTCGCCACTTCTGCAACCTCTCTGGTCCGCCAAGGGGATGACACCATGGACACGGACAACGTCGTCTTGTCCCAGCCAGGTATGTTGTAGGAGACTCGGGTGTTTTATTCCTGTAGACTGTACTATCCTTTTCCTTTTCTGAATCGTCGTGCCATTCGGCTTGTCAGGGGCGATTCACCTGGACGAGGACGGGCAAGGGAGAGCCGACCCGGCCGCGGAGCCTGTCGTGGAGCCTGTCCTTGAGGCTGCTCCTCCTGCTGCTGCCCCTGCCGTCGACGCTCCACCGACCGAAGTGCCTCCACCGACTGAACCGGTGCCGGTGGGTGAGGAACCAACTGGGGCAAATCTTGAGATGCCCCAGGATCTTCCCACGATTGCCGGTTCGTCGAATGTTGAATTCAGCATTCGGTGTGTCCCAGAGGAGCAGGTGGGAGTGGCCAAGAGGGCCATGGTCCAAGTGGAGCTGATGGCCGGAGAGGCCAAGAAGGCTTATGACTCCGTTGCGGCTTTGTACCAGCGGAGCTTGGAGCTGCGCGATGACATCCGAGTAAGTAGTCTAGTAAGTACTTACTTTTCTTCTGTAACCCACTGGGTGTTGTCTGTTGTTTGCAATGGGTTCACTCCGAGTGAACCCAGTGGGTGTAGTCCCCGAGACTTCTGTCGAGTGCTTGCATCGACAGTTGTCTTTATACATTTGGTCTTTAGTTTGGTTGTGTCTGTAGACAAGATTTCCGAGTGCGAGTACCTACTGCAGTCGGAGCATGCTTGCGGTAAGAGTCTCCGAGAGTAAACTGCACGCAGGTCGAGTAGTATTTGCCTCGGAGGCGTAGGTGAAAATGTGCATCTCAATAGGGCGGGCCTGCTTGAGGAGCATGCCAGTGGGGTCACTCCTAGTGAACCCACTGGGTGTAGTCCCCGAGACCGCTGTCGACTGCTTGCGTCGGCAGGGGTCTGAAGAACTTATACTGTGTATTGAGAAACTTGCTGATTACCCTTTGTTTTGTGGTGTAGAAAACTTGTGAAATGGGAACCGCTTATGAAGCCTTGAGGGCGGAGAGGAACCAGTATGCTGGTGAACTAGAAGCTGCCACGCTCGCCATGGCTGGCATGAAGGACGCGCTGGAAGTTCGAGAGAAGTCCTTGGAGGAGGCGCTGGAGGCAAACAGGGTGTTAGTGGCGGAGGTGGAGAGGCTGAAGAAACAGAGGACCGAAGTGCACGATCAAATGGCTGCTCGGAACAAACGATGGATAGCTCAGGAGAAGTATGTGAACGACTGGGCTGTCCAGATGATGACTCGTCTGGCTGGTAAGTCTGATGACTTGTCGAGTGGTTGTATCGTGTGACGAACACTCGGGTTTTACTATCTATTTGCTCCTTTGTTGCGGATTTTTGTGGTGACGCCGAAGCCGAAGCGGCGGCCGTGGAACGATCCATGAAGGACAATGTGCCACTCAGCGAGGACGCCAACCGGAATCTACTCCGGGCTCATATCCGTGTAGGCAAAGTGGGTCCGTTCATCAACCGACTGAGAGAAGTCTTCAGCCGCATTGAGAAGGAGCTTTGGCCGGAAGACGAGTCGTGGGAGAAGATGGAGACTCTGTTGGGGCGACTGGGGGAGATTCCGGCCCGAGTGCAATCGTGGAAGAAATCAGCAGCGTGTTGCGGTGCTGATATTGCGCTATCCTTGGTCCGAGTCCATTGCAAAGAGGTACGGGAAGATAAGCTGAAAGCCTTGAAGGTCGCCAACACGAAGAAGCTTCAATTCGAAGACTTCATGGAGACATTCCTGGAGACTGCGACCTGCATTGCTGATGGAATTGACCTGGATACTTTTGTCGAGCCCTCCAGTCCTGACGCGGGCCCAGCTGACGCATGATCAAACTTTATCCTCGGTATGCCGAGTGTTTGCCTGTAAGATACTCTAGCCACTTCTGTTGGCCGTCATACTTTTTAAATCGGTGCGGGTAAGCTTGATCCGCACCGAGTCAATTATTGTTTCTAGACTGTTGGAGTCACAATGAAAACATTTAGTCTTTTGCTTGAATGTTGTTTGGAGTTGAACACTTAATGTGTACTCGGAGAATATTAAGACTTAGGTGATTCATGATCACAGCTAAGTTCCCGAGTGTGACGTATAGTGCACACTCGGAGGAGGTTAGTACTTAGGTGATTCTTGATCACAACTAAGTATCCGAGTGTGATGTATAGTACTCACTCGGAGGAAGTGATTACTTAGGCAATGCAGGATCGCAGCTAAGTCTCCGAGTGCGACGTGAAGTGCACACTCGGAGAAAGTTAGTACTTAGGTGATTCTTGATCGCAGCTAAGTCCCCGAGTGCAACATATAGTGCACACTCGGAGGAGAGATTAGTACTTAGGCGATGTAGGATCGCTGCTAAGTCTCCGAGTGCAACGTATAGTGCACACTCGAAGGAAGTTAGTACTTAGGTGATTCTTGATCACAACTAAGTCCCCGAGTGCAACATATAGTGCACACTCGGAGGAGAGATTAGTACTTAGGCGATGCAGGATCGCTGCTAAGTCTCCGAGTGCAACGTATAGTGCACACTCGAAGAAAGTTATTACTTAGGTGATTCTTTATCACAACTAAGTCTCCGAGTGCGACGTATAGTGCACACTCGGAGGAGAGATTAGTACTTAGGCGATGCAGGATCGCTGCTAAGTCTCCGAGTGCAACGTATAGTGCACTCTCGAAGAAAGTTATTACTTAGATGATTCTTGATCACAGCTAAGTCCCCGAGTGCGACGTATAGCGCACACTCGAAGGAAGTTAGTACTTAGGCGATGCGGGATCGCAGCTAAGTCCCCGAGTGCGACGTGGAGTGCACACTCGAAGGAAGTTATTACTTAGGTGATTCTTGATCACAGCTAAGTCCCCGAGTGCGACGTATAGTGCACACTCGAAGTAAGTTAGAACTTAGGCGATGCGGGATCGCAGCTAAGTCCCCGAGTGCGACGTGGAGTGCACACTCGAAGGAAGTTATTACTTAGGTGATTCTTGATCATAGCTAAGTCCCCGAGTGCGACGTATAGTGCACACTCGAAGTAAGTTAGAACTTAGGCAATGCAGGATCGCAGCTAAGTCCCCGAGTGCGACGTGAAGTGCACACTCGAAGGAAGTTAGTACTTAGGCGATGCGGGATCGCAGCTAAGTCCCCGAGTGCGACGTGAAGTGCACACTCGAAGGAAGTTAGTACTTAGGCGATGCGGGATCGCAGCTAAGTCCCCGAGTGCGACGTGAAGCGCACACTCGGAGGAAGGCATTACTTAGGTGATTCTTGATCACGGCTAAGTTTTTTTTTGATCGTAGTCTGCAACCGCGGAAGAACTCTGAATCTGCAAAAGAAACTGAATCTGTTGTATATTATTTCGTCAAAACTTGTTCGTTACATTGCTTCAGTCGGCGGTCACGTATAAAAACGCTTGAGGAGGTCTCCGTTCCACGCGCGTGGCTCGTCGGTCTCCTTATGAATGTTGTAGAGTATGTATGCCCCGTTGTTCAGCACCTTGGAAATGATGAAAGGCCCTTCCCAGGCCGGAGCCAACTTGTGCGGTCTTTGCTGATCCACTCGGAGCACCAAATCGCCAGCTTGGAACGTGCGGCTCCTGACATGTCGTGCATGAAAACGTCGCAGATCTTGCTGGTAAATTGCTGAGCGAGTAAGTGCCATCTCACGCTCCTCCTCTACAAGATCGACTCCATCTTGCCTTGCTTGATCTGCTTCGACTTCGGAGAAAAGTTCGACTCGCGGGGCATTGTGAAGCAGGTCACTCGGAAGGACCGCTTCTGCTCCATAGACGAGGAAGAACGGTGATCGCCCTGTTGATCTGTTCGGAGTGGTGCGGAGGCCCCAAAGTACTGAAGGTAACTCGGTTACCCATGCACCAGCAGCATGTCCTACCTCTCGCAAGAGTCGAGGCTTCAAACCTTGAAGGATAAGTCCATTCGCACGCTCAGCTTGCCCATTGGATTACGGATGTGCTACGGAAGCAAAATCCACTCGGATACCTTGACTCGCACAGAAACCCTTGAATCTGTCCGAATCGAAGTTTGTCCCATTGTCCGTGATTATGCTGTGAGGCACTCCGAATCTGGAGATGATGTCTCTGACAAACTTCACGGCTGTGGAGGCGTCGAGTTTCTTGATGGGCTTGGCTTCTATCCATTTTGTAAACTTGTCGTAAGCCACCAACAGATGTGTGTAGCCTCCTTGGCCTGTCTTGAATGGTCCGACTGTGTCTAATCCCCAAACTGCAAATGGCCACACAAGTGGGATTGTCTTTAGGGCAGATGTTGGCTTGGGGCCTTGTTGGAGTAGAACTGACGGCCTTCGCATCGATCGACCATAGCTTTGGCCATCTCGTTAGCCTACAACCAGAAGAATCCAGCTCTGAACGCCTTGGCGACGATTGCTCTCGAAGAAGCGTGATGGCCACAGGTTCCCGAGTGGATATCCTCTAGAATCAACTATCCTTCCTCTGGGGAAATGCAGCGTTGGAGGACGCCTGAAACACTCTCCTTGTACAATTGACCGTCAATGACAGTGAATGCCTTCGACCTGCGAACTATTTGCCGGGCTTGGACTTCATCTTCTGGAAGTTCTTGTCTCAGGATATATGCCATAATCGGTACAGTCCAATCGGCAATGATTACCAGAATCTCCGTAACCAGATCAACCACAGCAGGCACATCAACTTCAGTCAGATCTGTTGCGCTCTTGGGTTGTACTGGTTCTTCCGTGAAGGGATCTTCTTTGACTGAAGGAAGATGGAGGTGCTCGAGGCAGACATCACTCGGGACGGGTCTCCGAGTGGATCCGAGTTTCGCCAGCTCGTCCGCTGCTTGGTTCTTCAGTCTTGGAACATGATGAAGTTCTAGACCTTCAAACTTCTTCTCCAGCTTCCTGACTGCATTGCAGTATGTTGTCATAGTGGGGTTCCTTACGTCCCACTCTTTCATCACTTGGTTGACCACTAAGTTTGAATCGCCGTAGACCATCAGGCGACGGACGCCGAGTGAGATGGCCATGCGCAATCCATAGAGAAGAGCTTCGTACTCTGCCTCATTGTTAGAGGAATCAAAGTGTATCTGAAGCACATACTTGAGCTTGTCACCCTTTGGCGATATGATCACAACACCAGCGCCGGATCCATTCAACATCTTAGACCCACCGAAGAACATTGTCCAATGAGCCGAGTAGATGTGAGTCGGTTGCTGTTGTTCTACCCATTCTGCTATAAAGTCAGCCAGGGCTTGAGACTTAATAGCTTTCTTGGCCTCGAACTTGATGTCGCAGTACAGCATCTCCATCGCCCACTTCGCCACTCGGCCTGATGCGTCCCGATTGTGGAGAATTTCCGACAACGGAGCATCAGAAACGACAGGTACCGAGTGGTCTTGGAAATAATGAGCCACCTTCTTTGCAGTCATATAGATCCCATAGATAAGCTTTTGATAATGGGGATACCTCTGCTTGGAAGGTGTCAGGACTTCGGAGACGTAGTACACTGGCCGTTGAACTTTGTATGCTTTGCCTTGTTCTTCTCGCTCGACTGTAAGAACAGTACTGACGACTTGATTTGTAGCCGCGATATATAGAAGATGGGGCTCTTTACTGAGCGGAGCAGTAAGAACCGGCTGGGTGGAAAGTAGGACTTTGAGGTCGTCGAATGCGACTTGGGCTTCGTCTGTCCACTCGAAGGTATCTGATTTCTTCATGAGTCGGTACAGAGGAAGTGCTTTTTCGCCGAGTCGACTGATGAACCTGCTCAAAGCTGCTAGGCAACCTGTGAGTCGTTGAACATCGTGTATTCTGACCGGCCTCTCCATTCGGACGATGGTCCCGATCTTTTCGGGGTTAACATCGATCCCTCGTTCGGAAACGAAGAAACCGAGTAACTTTCCGCTGGGAACACCGAATGAACATTTGGCCGGGTTTAGTTTGATATCGTACCTACGAAGGTTGGCAAATGTTTCTGCCAAGTCAGTCAGCAGGTCGGAACCTTTGCGTGACTTGACTACGATATCTTCCATGTACGCCTCCACATTGCGACCGATCTGGTCGAGGAGACATTTTTGGATCATGCGCATAAAGGTAGCTCCTGCATTCTTCAGACCGAAAGGCATAGTGATGTAGCAGAAGCACCCAAACGGGGTGATGAAAGCTGTTTTCAACTCATCGGGACCATACAGATGGATCTGATGATAACCCGAGTAGGCATCAAGAAATGACAAACGCTCGCACCCCGCAGTCGAATCGACAATTTGATCTATGCGGGGGAGCGGAAAATGGTCTTTCGGGCAGACCTTGTTGAGGTGCTTGAAGTCAATGCACATTCGGAGTGACTTGTCCTTCTTGGGCACCATGACTACATTGGCGAGCCACTCGGAGTGGTGAACCTCGCGAATGAATTTGGCAGCTAGTAGCTTAGCCACCTCTTCTACGATTGCCTTCCTCTTGTGCGCGGCGGACCGGCGCAAGCGCTCTCGGACGGGCCGAGCGGCGGGATCCAAGTGCTCAGCCAACTCACTAGGTACACCCGGCATGTCAGATGGCTTCCATGCGAAGATGTCCCAGTTCTCACGGAGGAATTGGGTGAGCTCGGATTCCTATTTAGGATCCAGGGTGGTGGAGATGTTCGTTGGGGCGGCAGACTCATCCGTCGGGTGGATGCTGACCTTCTTAGTCTCTCCCGCCGACTGGAACGCGGACTCAGAAGCTGGCTTCTTTGAGCGCATTAGGTCGGCAGGGTCGACTATCTTCTTGTACTCTTCGAGCTCGAGTACAGCCATCTGCTGGTCGGCAATCCTTGATCCCTCTTGCAGACACTCCTCGGCTCGCTGGCGGTTGCCGGTGATGGTGATAACGCCTTTTGGACCGGGCATTTTCATCTTCAAGTACACATAGCATGGGCGTGCCATGAAACTCACGTATGTCGGGCGGCCCAGAATTGCATGGTAAGCGCTATGGAAATCCACCACCTCAAACGTAAGCTTCTCCTTGCGAAAGTTCTTGTCAGAGCCAAAGATGACTTCCAATGCGATCTGGCCGAGTGATTTGGCCTTCCGTCCTGGGACGACTCCGTGGAACTGCATATTGCTCTCGCTGAGTCTGGACATCAGAATGCCCATCCCCTTGAGAGTGTCGGCGTACATAATATTCAGTCCGCTGCCGCCGTCCATGAGGACTTTGCGCAGTCGGACTCCTTCCACCACCGGGTCGACGACCCGAGCCTGCCTTCCTGGGGTGGGGACATGTGTTGGATGATCCGACTGGTCGAAGGTGATCGCAGTCTGAGACCATTTGAGAAACTTGGGGGCAGTCGGAACGGCCATGTTGACTTCTCTGTTCACCAGCTTCAGTCGACTCTTGCTTTCGACGTCAGCGAAGATCATGAGGGTTGCATGGACTTGGGGGAACGGATCCTCCTTGTCCTCGTCATCTTGTTTGGGATTCTTCTCACTCGGCTGCCCTTCGATGAACCCCTGGATCAGGAGACGGCACTGCCGAGTGGTGTGCTTCGCGTATATGGGGTTGCCTTCCTCGTCCAGCTTCGTGTGAATCGGACAAGGCTGGTCCAGGATGGGATTGTTGAAAGGTTTCTTCTTGGGCGTGAACTGCGCTTTCCCTTTGCCCTTGAACTTGGCGCTGGTTACAGCTGCAGCTTCTGCCTGCGGTGTGGGCGGAACCTTTTGTTTCTGCTTCCGAGTGTTACCTCCGTCGGCATCGCCGACTGTCTTGTGTTTGCCGCTCCGGATGCGGTCCTCTTCTTCGCCATTTGCGTAGAGAGTTGCTATCTCCATCATCTTGCTCATGGAGATGTCGCCCGTTCGACCGAACTTCAAGTACAGTTCTCTGTACCGCACGCCTGCCTTGAAGGCGCAGACTGCCTGATGCTCGGTGACATTCTCCACCGTGTGGTAAAGAGTCGTCCATCGCTGGATGAAGTCGCGCAAGGGCTCATTCGGCTTCTGGACACAGTGTTGAAGCTCTACAAGACCTGCAGGGCGCTTGCATGTCCCTTCGAAGGTTCTGATGAACACTCGGGCTAGATCTGCCCAACTGTAAATGCTTGAGGGGGCCAACTGGTTCAGCCAAGCTCGGGCCGAGCCGTCGAGCATCAGAGGGAGGTGCTTCATAGCGACATGGTCGTCTCCTCCTCTGATCTGGACTGCCACCCGGTAGTCGTCTAGCCATGTTTCGGTCTTGGACTCTCCTGAGAATTTGCCGATTCCCGCTGCCAATCGGAAGTTGGGCGGGATATCAGCCGAGCGGATGGCTCGACTAAAACACTCGGGGCCAGACACGATGACCCTGCTTCCACTTGGACGGTCCATATCGCGGCCATCGCGGTGGGCTCGACCTCTGTCGACTCTTCGCTGGGCGATTCGCCCCCTTGCGTCGGGTCTTGGGTCGTAAGTGTCGCCGACCGAATGCCGATCATCATGATGTCGGGACCCGTAGGGCCCACCCCGTGGAGGGATGCGTGAGCGGCTGCGATACTGATGAGAACCAGGGTTGTGAACCGATCGATGCGTGTTTGCATGGACGGAACTATTGTGAATCCGATTGTGTGACTGGGAGACTGCCGAATTCTGCTGCTACGTCGTGCGCAAAAGAGCTCGGATCTGCTCGATTCCCCTTCCTGCCTCTGAATCACTCGGCTGGAGGGAATCGGCAATCTGGGCAGCCGCGGCCAAGTTGAGGAGAGGTGTGCGGAACAACTCCACGTTGCTCCGCCGAGTGTGTCGACTGGCAGAACGACGAGGCGGACGGCGCGCACCGGATGCTTCGTGGGAGTTGGCCATGTGTACTTCTGCTGCAGGCCCATGACCCGCGTACTCGGAAGGAAGCTCAGTCGGAACCGAGCCCGAGCACTGGGAGCGTGGGGCGACCACAACAGACTCCAGAACTGCCACCTGAGAGGACGCGATCTGGCGCGCTCGGGCATGCTGCACCCAACGTTGCAGACGTGGGCTGCGGGACCGCTTACTGCGGCGAGTGACGAAGGTGCAAGCCGGCAATGGAGCCAATTGTTTAAGAAGAAGGACGCCGCGAGCGCAGGCACAGAAATGCGTGGCCCCGCGACGGGGAAGCGCCTCGACGTCGAGAGGTGCCTCTTGAAGCCACGCCGAGTTGTCGATGACGAAGGAGAGAGCACCGAAGAGGATCCGGTGACCCATGCTCGAATCTCCACCGGACGACATGACGAAAGGAAGTAGTCGCAAACTCGCCGGAATTCGCTTAGACGCCTGCCCCACGGTGGGCGCCAACTGTCGTGGGTATAAGCCTGACAGTAGATGTGTAGGGTACGAATGAGATGGGCAGAGTCCTAGCTACGGCGAGGTTGTATGAGTTCAGGTCCCTCTATGGTGGAGGTAATAGCCCTACGTCTCAGTGCTCTCGGAGCTTGTTACCGAGTGTAATATGGAGTACAATGTTTTTCTAACCCTCTTACCAGTGGGGGAGGGCGGCTTATATAGAGTGCGCTGCCCTCCACAACGGTTCTGATTCAAGGGTGGAGTAGTGGCGATTGAATGCATGCGTTACAGGTAACGTATGCTATAAATGCTAGTAAATGCACCCGGAAACGTACGGCAGTTTCCCTCCAGAGAGGCTACGACGCACCGAGTGTATCCAGTCGGTAGGCCCGCTGTCCTTCGAGTGTTAGTCTCTAACTGGATGATTCTGGTCCTGTTACCGACTGGATGATGGGGGCACCTTACTTCAGTCGGGCATACTTAAGGTCCTGTCCCTTGTGTGGGGTAGTCCTTGGGTAGGACCTGTAGAACAGGCCTATGACCCTACCCTAGGACTATGACCCCATCAAGCACACTACACAGTTCTAAAAAGTTCCACCTTCGTGAATGCGTATATCGAGGAGCACAATAATTTTGTACGCTCCGAGTTCCCGGGGAAGGCTATCTCCTGGATTGAAGAAAAACACATGGATACTTTCGGCAGTTGGTTGCGAGCACGTCTCATGAATGACAACACTGTTGGAGATCAACTCTAGTTGTCTGTGTCACCTTCTTTGACTGTATTACATTTCCAAGGGTACGAGATAAATGGGAATACATTTTACACGACCGCCCAAGATAAAAAGAGCACCAACCAAAACAGTGGTGTCCGCTATGATGCGACTGACGAAAATGGGAAAAAGGACACATACTATGGTTACATAGAGGAGATATGGGAACTTGACTACAGACCTACTTTTAAGGTCCTTTTGTCTGGTGTAGTTGGGTGAACATGAATGGAGAATGGGTAAAGGTAGACTAGTTGTACGGAATGACAACAGCTAATCTCAAGAATCTTGGTTACAGAGATGATCCATTCATACTAGCCAATGATCTGGCTCAGGTTTTCTACGTGAAAGACATGTCCTCCAGACCGAAAAAAGAAAAAATAAGCAAATGAATACATTGGACGATGAGCCAAAGCGTCACATAGTTCTTTCAGGGAAAAGAAACATCGTGGGCATCGAGGACAAGACAGACATGTCAGCAGATTATAATAAGTTTGATGAAATTATGCCCTTCATAGTGAGAATTGACCCAAGAATCCAGTTAAATAATGAAGATGCTCCATGGTTACGGCCAAAGCGATCATAGGCAATGGATCGAAATACAAATCTATGTAATGTATTAAACTTTATGTGATGTGTACTAGTGTATTAAACTTTATGTAATGTGTACTAATGATACTTTGTGATGTGCCGAATGGTGTATTTTGAACACACAAAAAGTATGGAGTTCAAATAAGTTCAAAAAATGAAATTCTTTTGTAACACATGAGTTCTCGTTCGAAACCCTAATACTTCGAGAGAGATTGTCCGTTTTGTACACGAAGTGCATCCAGTTTTTGTCTTCACCCTCTCAACTTTTTATCACATGCTATGTGGGTGAAATGCTGATACCATGCCAACTTTCAACATTTTCAGAGTTCATTTGTAGTTCTTTTCAATTTCAGGGTCAACTAGCTCAAAAACATTAAGCAAATGCACGGAAAACACCAAATGAAGTCAGAAATTGTTCAAAATTTGTGATGTGCCTTTGAATGGTGCATTTTGAACACACAACAAGTATGGAGTTCAAATAAGTTCAAAGAAAATGAAATCCCTTTGTAACAGACGAATTCTCGTTCGAAACCCTGATACTTCGAGAGAGATTGTCCGTTTTGTACACGAAGTGCATCCAGTTTTTGTCGTAACCCTCTTAACTTTTTAGCACATGCTATGTGGGTGCAATGATGATACCATGCCAACTTTCAACATTTTCAGAGTTCATTTGTAGTGCTTTTCAATTTCACGATCAAGTAGCTCAAAAAAATAAGTAAATGCATGAAAAATACCAAATGAAGTTAGAAATTGTTGAAAATTTGTGATGTGCCTTTGAATGGTTCATTTTGAACACACAAAAATGTATGGATTTCAAATTATTTTCAAAAAAATGAAATCCCTTTGTAACAGATGAGTTCTCGTTCGAAACCCTGATACTTCAGAGAGATTGTCCGTTTTGTACACGAAGTGCATCAAGTTTTTGTCGTGACCCTCTCAACTTTTTAGCACATGCTATGTGGGTGAAATGATGATACCATGCCAACATTCAACATTTTCAGAGTTCATTTGTAGTGCTTTTCAATTTTAGGGTCAACTAGCTCAAAAGAAATAAGTAAATGCATGAAAAATACCAAATGAAGTCAGAAATTGTTGAAAATTTGTGATGTGCCTTTGAATGGTGCATCTTGAACACACAAAAAGTATGGATTTCAAATAAGTTCAAAAAAATGAAATCCCTTTGTAACACATGAGTTCTCGTTGAAACTGAGATAGTTCGAGAGATTGTCCGTTTTGTACACGAAGTGCATCCAGTTTTTGTCGTAACCCTCTCAACTTTTTAGCAAATGCTATGTGGGTGAATTGGTGATACCATGCCAAATTTAAACATTTTTAGAGTTCATTTCTAGTGCTTTTCAATTTCACGGTCAACTAGCTCAAAAAATTAAGTAAATGCACGGAAAATACCAAATGAAGTCAGAAATTGTTGAAATTTTTTGATGTGCCTTTGAATGGTGCATTTTGAACACATAAAAAGTATGGAGTTCAAATAAGTTCAAAAAAATGAAATCCCTTTGTAACACATGAGTTCTCGTTCGAAACCATGATACTTCGAGAGAGATTGTCTGTTTTGCACACGAAGTGCATCCAGTTTTTGTCATAACCCTATCAACTTTTTAGTAAATTCTATGTGGGTGAAATGATGATACCAGGCCAACTTTCAACATTTTCAGAGTTCATTTATAGTGCTTTTCAATTTCAGGGTCAACTAGCTCAAAAAAATTAAGTAAATGCACGAAAAATACCAAATGACGTCATAAATTGTTGGAATTTGTGATGTGCCTTTGAATGGTCCATTTTGAACACATAAAAAGTATGGAGTTCAAATAAGTTCAGAAATATGAAATCCCTTTGTAACACATGAGTTCTCGTTCGAAACCCTAATACTTCGAGAGAGATTGTCCGTTTTGTACACGAAGTGCAACAAGTTTTTGCTGTAATCCTCTCAACTTTTTAGCATATGCTATGTGGGTGAAATGATGATACCATGCCAAATGTCAACATTTTCAGAGTTCATTTGTAATGCTTTTCAATTTCAGGGTCAACTAGTTCAAAAAAAAGGAAATTTGCATGGATTTTTGTCTTTAAATTCGCATCTATTTTTAAATTTAGGCAGAGAGAGTTCATTTAGGCCCGTCAGCCTGCAATTGAGAGGAGCTCGAGACGGTTGGGGTAGCGGGGCTTGTAAACCAGTCGGAGCTCCTCTCGATAAGCGAGGTGGGACTAAACTTTGAACTGCCGTCAGCCCCAGGTCTTTAGTTCCGGGTCGTGGCTCGAACCGGGACTAAAGACCCCCTATAGTCCCGGGTCGAGCCACGACCCGGGACTAAAGCTCCGCCTATGTAAGCGGGAGTTGGAAATTTGTGATGTCCTAATCGCCGCAGTTCGATCTTCTTCCTCCCCGCGACGGACGAACGGCTCGACGCCACCAAGCTGCGCAACGGAAGAGCCCCGACACCGTCGCCGCGCTCCTCCCCGCCACAATCTCCGCGCTCCTCCTCGTCGTCGCCCTCTTCCCCGTCGCCGGTGCCGCACGCTCCTCTACCTCGAGCCCTCCTCCCCGTCGATCACCGGTGTCGCGCACGCTCCTCCCCTCCTCCGGCTTCCTCCTCCCTGTCGCCGATGAGCCCCTCTCCTATCCTCTCGATGGATCGTCAAATATGCAAGTTTAAGTGATATTTGTATAGATTATAGAATATTTATAGATATTATAAATTTTATATTGGTGACTTTTCTTGTAGATTGCAGAATATTTGTAGTGTATATGCATATGATTCAATTTGTAGAATATTTGTGAAATATTTGGTGAATTCCGTGAAAATTTGTAGAATATTTGTAGTTTATGTGATATTCAAATATACAGATGATTCAAAAAAATTGTGGAATTTTAAACGATAAAACAATGTAATAAAATATTCACGGAATTTGGATTCAAAACCTAACGAATAAAAAAGTTGTATATTTAAAAAATATAATAAAATGTTAAAAAAGTGCATAATTAAAAGTCAAGTTTAGTTACATTCATGTGATTTCTCAAAAAAAACTTTATACAATGTCATAATATGTCTTTTAGGTGTAGGTTAAGCTAGAGGAAACAACCTTGTTAGTGTTAATAATGGATTTATCAAGAATGCCATATTATGTATGTGCACAAGTTGATTCAATTTTTTTGGTCTCATCTATGTAACGTGGGTAGCTAGATTCTATATGTCACGTTGTTGTCTGTCAAAGTATTGAAGAAATCCATGACTTCATCATTACATCGTAGTAACAGACGCATGGCGCTATCAAGCTCTCGAAAGTTGTTTTGGAACGGAGTTCCTGATAGAATATTCACTTTTTGGTACCAAGTTCAGCAAAGTCCTTCCAAATAGCGATATTCGGATGGCTCTTTTTGAACTGCGTACCAAAAAGCTAATTATCCTATTCGGAATTCCGTTACAAAGCAACTTTGTAAAGCTTCATAGCATCATGCGCCTCTTACTACTAGGTAATGATGAAGTCATGGTCCAAGGCTTCATCATTACCTGGTAGTAACAGACGCATGCACTATCAAGCTTTAGAAAGTTGTTCTGGAACGGAGTTCCTCATAGAATAATTTGCTTTTTGGTATGAAGTTCAGCAAAGTCCTTCCAAATAGAGATATTCGGATGGCTCTTTTTGAACTACGTACCGAAAAGCTAATTTCCTATTCGGAATTCCGTTACAAACAACTTTGTAAAGCTTCATAGCATCATGCGGCTATTACTATATACTAGGTAATGATGAAGTCATGGTTTTCTTCAATCCTTTGACAGTAGACAATGTGACATATAGAAGAAGGGTAGATGGGATCAGGAAAAATATGGATCATTTTCTACACATCCAGAATGCATGTCACCATTTTGTTAAATCTCTTAAAGGTTAAGAGAATCCGTTAGACATATTTTAGAGTATAGATTCACTCATTTTTCTCCGTATGTAGTTTTCTGATGAAATCTTTAAAAGGTCTTATATTTTGGAACGGAGGGAGTACAAGTTTAGAAAAGTTTACTAAATAGTAGGCATTTAAATAGTAGGACATACGGTGCCCGGCCCGCATCCTCGTCGTCGACTCGGTGGCGAACACCTGCTTGATAGGCACCAGCATGTGCGGGACTGGGCTCTGCCGAGCTAGCACTGGGAGGAGTTAGCTTCCGGGGTGCGTTGGTTGGTGAGGAACCAGACTTCCGTCTTCAACCCGGAGCTTCTTTGGTGGCGGTCGCGGGGGCCATTTTCGGTGCCTAGGTTGTCGGCCCTCGAGGAGGACTGACATCACCGTGTCAGGGAGAAGGACGAGCACGTCCGTCGGTACATTGAAGCGTTGGATCCGAGGTTCTCCAGTACCTGGCAGGTTCTTCAGGGATCTCATCCGAGCTATGATCCGGTGATGGTTCCTGCTCTTTGGGTGTCCACTGCGTGTGCCTCAGTACAGCGATGGCTCTTTGTTGGTTGATCAGTTATGTATTATTCGATGTATTACTGTTGAAAGGATGTGGATGTCGCCTAGAGGGGGGTGAATAGGCGCTTTAAAATAATTATGGTTTAGGCTTGAACAAATGCGGAATAAAACTAACGTTTCATTTGTCAAGCACAAAACCAACAACTTATGCTAAGCAAGATAAACAACTAAGTGATAGCAAGATATATGACAATAAACAATATGGCTATCACAAAGTAAAGTGCATAAGTAAAGGGTTCGGGTAAGAGGTAACCGAGGCATGCGGAGACAATGATGTATCCCGAAGATCACACCCTTGCGGATGCTAATCTCCATTGGAGCGGTGTGGAGGCACAATGCTCCCCAACATGCCACTAAGGCCACCGTAATATCCTCACTCCCTCTCACAATGCAAGATGCCGTGATTCCACTAAGGGACCCTTGAGGGCGGTTACCGAACCCGTACAAATGGCAAACCTTGGGGGTGGTCACCGGTACCCGTACAAATTGCTCTAGGCAATCTCCACAACCTAATTGGAGACCCCGACGCTTGCCCGGAGCTTTACACCACAATGATTGAGCTTCGAGACACCACCAAGCTTCTAGGATGCCAAAGCATCCACGAAGAACAATATCTAGGGTACTAAGTACCAAAGGTAATAAGCTTCTCAAACTTCACTTCCACGTATCACCGTGGAGAACTCAAACCGATGCAACTAATGCAATGGCAAGGGCACACGGAGTGCCCAAGTCCTTCTCTCCCAAATCCCACCAAAGCAACTAATTCTAGGGAGGAAAATGAGAGGAAGAACGAAGAAGAACATGAAGAACTCCAAGATCTAGACCCAAGGGGTTCCCCTCACTTAGAGGAGAAAGTGATTGGTGGAAATGTGGATCTAGATCTCCTCTCTCTTTTCCCTCAAGAACTAGCAAGAATCATTGGAGGGTTTGAGAGTTAGCAAGCTCGGAGAAGGTCAACAATGGGGGAAGAACACGAGCTAAAGAGATAAGGTTCAATGGGGAAGAAGACCCCCTTTTATAAGTGGGGAAAAATCCAACCGTTAAGCCTCATAGCCCACACACAGCGGTACTACCGCTCATGGGAGCGGTACTACCGCTCGGTAGGTTCACCAACCATGCTGAGGTTAAAAAGGATGCAAACAAACAGTCTGGCGGAGCGGTACTACCACTCCGGGGGCGGTACTACCTCTCCGGGGGAGGTACTACCGCTACAGGAGCGGTACTACCACTAGCACTAGGAGCGGTACTACCGCTGGATACTGAAATTGCTGTAACTTTTGCATACGGACTCTGAATTCAACGAAACCAAGTTTCTTGGAAAGCTAACAAACATGGGCTAACACAATCTTGATAGAAAAATCAATAAGAAGCAAGTGAGAAAAGTCTCATAAGAAAATGGTGAGAACCGTTCTTCGAATAAGACCGGTAAAAAGTCCCAACATCGAAAACATCATAGAAGATGCATATGGACTCCGTTTTCGATGAACTCGAGCGTGTCATGAAGATGACCATAAGCTCTAAAACTCACAAAGAGAAATACCAAACAAGAACCAAGAAGTATGATGCAAGGATGCAAATGGTTTGATCTCTCAACGAACGATACGATCAAGCTACTCACTTGAGAACCCCCTTGACAGTACGACAATCTATCCTAAAACAGAAAACCTATAAAGGGCAAACCTATACCTTGCATCTCGTCCTCTTGAGCTAGATGGCGATGATCTTGGCTTCCTCAAGATGGACCACCTTTATTTCTTGCGTTGGCTTGATGAAGACTAGTTGATTATGGGTGAGCCGCTCTTCAGCATATCTTCACAAGTCCATTGCCACCATCCTCCATCACTTGACATCATCCTCCATGGGTTGTATGAGATATTCCTCTTGACGCAAGCCCATGTAAATACTCCTAACCCCACATAGAACTCTCAAGAAGACCATGGGTTAGTACACAAATACGTACTGGACAATGCTTACCATACCATGGGATCACTTGATCCCTCTCGGTACATCTTGTATGCTTTGTGTTTTGATCATCTTGATTTACTCTTTGTCTGACGATCTTGATCAACCTTGTGTTTCTATGACCATTCTTCGGATAATACCTTGAATACCACCTTGGTCATCATATAAACTCCTTGAACCCAATAGATGGACTTCAAGAAGTGCCTATGGACAAATCCTATAAATATAACTTAAGGCAACCATTAGTCCATGGAGTTGTCATCAATTACTAAAACCACATATGGAGATATATGCTCTAACAATCTCCCCCATTTTTGTAATTGATGACAACCACTTCAAGAGAGTTTATATAAGGAAATAAGCATAACCAATCGCACACATACAAAGCAATAATGCATGCATGCAAGATGTAAATGCTTACGCAATAAAAGCAAAACCCTCTAAACATATCCAAAGTAAACTCTCTAAACTTCTCCCCCATTGTCATCGATTGCCAAAATGGACGAAAAGTTTAGAAAGCCAATATAGTAGGTGGTCCTCCAAAAAGTGTGTACTTCTCAGCAAATGAGTGCAAAGAAATACACAAATACAATGATAAGTAGTTGGAGGAAAACAAACTATATTGAGGACCCAAAGATTGCAAAAAGAAGGATCGTATGGCACAAAGACATACAAAATAGAAGCAAGCAATCAAAAGATACCATATGAAACAAACAATCACATGGTCCTTCGAACCACATGAATAAAAGATACTATGATAAAGGCAAAGGAGTGTTTTATCAAAACTAGAGAAGCTCCCCATGATTTGTGCACTAATAAGAGATTTTTGTATTTGATACAAGTTCACAAAATACGATCATTGGTCCCCCAAAATTAATAAAAACACACAAGAGTGCAAGAAGATAGATGAGGCAATAAGCATATCACTTGCACAAAACAAATGGTTGAGCAACATGTAAAAGAAGCAACTTAAGAATAGGCTCAACCAAAATTATGTGTGTGAGTCATGGCAAAGCACTTGAGAAGACTAAGATAAGGATGAGCATTACTCATCAACATAGTCTTGATGAAATGAGAAACAAAGTGCAAGACATATCATTCCCACACACACATACTAGAAAATGGGTTCACAAGCTTACTAATAAACAAAATAAGAACCAATGCTTGTGACAACCCATGGTGAAGATAGGAAATAAGAACCTTGTCAAGAGGAGGAATACCAATCGAAATGGAAAAACCCTCATCAAGACAAGCATGAGGAAAAATAAACTTCACGACCAAAGAGTGCATCAAGATGTAGGAAAATAAGATACACACTCAAGACAAATCCTTTCACGAAGCCACCAAAACTAAAAAAAGGAAATGCAACGGTGGACGTGAAAGAGAAGAGGATATCAATTAGAGATGTAACTTCTCTCATGTGTAAAAGATTCTAAGTAGAAGACAATCATGATGATATATATCCACAAAGAAGGATGTACACACGAAATGGTTACAAGAAGGAACAAACAAGATATCCAAAAGGAAGTCATAAATATATCAATAAGATCTTTGCTTGGAAGCATAACACATGGCCTAATATTTTCTTATTGTACAATATGAAATTCCAACATACGAACATTAAAGACATCCCAACTAGCAATAAGACATCATCGTTTGGATGCTTTGAGAAAGGAAACAAGTACTACAAGAACGAATCAAGAGATTCATGCCATGACGCAACCTGGAAAAGAAAAGATAGGTTTGGGCCTTTGCAAGAAATGAATGCATGAAGTAGATACTTGTTACCGAGACAACAATGGATTGATGTAGTAGATAGTTGTTCGTTGATCATCCTAACTTGGCTCCAATAATCACATGGTCTCAACACCTTCCTTGTAGGTGAGCCGAGCATCCAACGCATCTCCAATTGTTCCTGGAACAACAAAACAAACAAAATGGTGCCCGAGCTCATTGGGACCAAAGAGTTAGAAAACCAACAATACATAGGACAAACTCCACATACATATGTGCACAAGGATATGAATTTGAATTTCATGCACACTTTAGCCAATTTATGACAAGGTGGAGTTTCCCCTATATATTGGGTCAAAGAAAGAAAGCAAGCAAAAGAAGCTATATATAGTAAATATGCATGCTCAAGGCTTTCAAGAATCAACTAAACACAAAGTTGATAATACACCAAAAGACAACGTATCAAGTGATAATAAGATACCAAACGAAAACCTATCACTTGAAGGATATCAATTAAAAGATACCTCAAGGAATGAGATATCCATTGACACATGCCAAATAAAAGGAAACAAGATACCAATTGAAGGAAAACAAACACGAGGTATGTAGTTTCCAAAAGAGAGCTAGGTTCCAACACACCAAACCCTCGACAAATTTTCATGATGGCACAAAGCATCATAAAGAGCAAGACTTGCCTCCCATCAACACACACTTGATGGGGATCAAAAGATTTTATGATGGGCGAATAAGAGAGTGTTCAAAAGAAAATAGGATGGCTCCCCCAATGGATGTGCATTATATAGAATTTGCATTTAAATACAAAACGCACAAGATGGGATCATCACTTTCTCTATATCTATAAAAACACTAGACATGTTAAAATAGATCCACAAGATGCAAGGAAGACAAACGAAACACAAAATCCAATGTAAAGACGATTAGCAATTTCTACCTCATGATGGGAATACCAATTGTCAAGGACAAGAAGTATTTTGGAAATAATACTCATTGGTAGACCGCAAATATATCCAACATCATCTTTACCCCTAAATCGCAAGCAAATGACACTTGTAGAGCTAACATGCAACCTAGGAACAAGATAATTTACAATATCAACACTAAGTGGCAATACCTCAAATGTACACATTTTCTAGGCTTGTAATATGCACATAGCATATTCCTCCCCCATAATGTGATAACCCAACAATATTAACAAGTGGCAAATTAAAACCAACAAGAGATAATTAATGGACCATATAGAATTTGAATTTCTCATGACTAAGACATACCACATATAAACTAGATAATCTTGAACTATCAATACTGAGTGGTATTCCCCATGTATACACATTTATAGGATTGTGAGGTGTGCAAAGCACATCACTCCCCCACAATGGGATAGTCCATTAATCTCTCACAAGAGCCAACAAAGATACAAATAAGATGCAAAAAGGCTCAATACAAGACTCACATGTACATGATGTGCAACCCAACATACACATATTCGATTACTCGAGATAAGAAAGTTGGAAGCACAACATATACAAACACATGCAAGGTACAAAACCACAACATGCAAAGGGGCAAGTAACTAAGAATGTACACAGTTTAAGTACAAGTTACTGTAAGGAGGCACATTGGATATAAGATAGAAACTCGATAATCCAAATGACTTGGCTTGAGATAATATGAATGATGAAGACCCCTTAATTATTCATTATGTATCCAAGTCTCCAATGTCCTCCACAAACACCTATTGATCAAGTTTGAGCTTGTTGGTCCCCAACCACGTTGGGTCCTAAGAGGTTAGTCACAATAGGATCGGCAACCCAAATGGTACTTTTCTTGACACCACTTTGAGTACCAACAAACTTGGCAAACACATTGCCAACCTTATCCTTACCAAGTGAATAGATATCATCAATAATGATTGGGTTGGATAAATTACCTCTCGTGCAAGAAGAAGCGAAGTGACCCTTCTCACGACATAAGTAGCAACATCTAACCTTTAATTTCTTCCCTATTGATTTCTCAACATGAGGAGTGTTGGCTTCGGTCTTCTTGGGAAGGGGCCTTTCTTCAACTTGTAGTTGAGTATGTGAGTGCACTTGTGGCCTCTTCCCTTGTTGCTTATGACTTTGGGGCTTCATCTTTAGTAGGCAAGATCTAACATGGTGCCCTTCAATTTTGCACTTGAAGCAAATAATCTTGGCCGAATTCTTGACTTGTTCTTGGCCATTCTTCTTGAAGCTTTTGGACTTATTCTTCTTGTTGGAGTTGAATCCAAGTCCATATTTGTCATTTGGGGATTTTTGCCCACATAAGACATTGTTGAGTGTGGACATTCCTTCATAACTCTTTTCCAAGTCTTTCTTCAAGGAAGTGACTTGGGCCTTGAGCTCTTTGATTTCCTCTACATGGTTAGTATCAACACAAGTACTAGGGGAAGTATAAGCTTTATTGTTAGAGCAACAAGGCATGGAAAGTAATTCATTACAAGATGTAGCAACATTGTGAGTAGATGAATTACAAGGACTAGCACATGGCAATATAGCTTTTTGACTAGAAGTAGTGCTAATGTCTACATGAGGCTCACTCGATGTTACCTTGGTACACTACGGGAATCAGGTAATTTGCCGTCTTTAAAGATCTTTGCCGTCAGCTTTTTGTCGTGGATGACAGCAAAGACCATTTTTGCCGTCTATAATAAAATATGCCCTAGAGGCAATAATAAATTAGTTATTATTATATTTCTTAGTTCATGATAATCGTTTATTATCCATGCTATAATTGTATTAGTTGGAAACACAATACTTGTGTGGATACATAGACAAAACACTGTCCCTAGTAAGCCTCTAGTTGACTAGCTCGTTGATCAAAGATGGTCAAGGTTTCCTGGCCATAGGCAAGTGTTGTCACTTGATAACGGGATCACATCATTAGGAGAATCATGTGATGGACTAGACCCAAACTAATAGACGTAGCATGTTGATCGTGTCATTTTGTTGCTACTGTTTTCTGCGTGTCAAGTATTTATTCCTATGACCATGAGATCATATAACTCACTCACACCGGAGGAATGCTTTGTGTGTATCAAACGTCGCAACGTAACTGGGTGACTATAAAGATGCTCTACAGGTATCTCCGAAGGTGTTAGTTGAGTTAGTATGGATCAAGACTGGGATTTGTCACTCCGTGTGACGGAGAGGTATCTCGGGGCCCACTCGGTAATACAACATCACACACAAGCCTTGCAAGCAATGTAACTTAATGTAAGTTGCGGGATCTTGTATTACGGAACGAGTAAAGAGACTTGCCGGTAAACGAGATTGAAATAGGTATGCGGATACTAACGATCGAATCTCGGGCAAGTAACATACCGAAGGACAAAGGGAATGACATACGGGATTATATGAATCCTTGGCACTGAGGTTCAAACGATAAGATCTTCGTAGAATATGTAGGATCCAATATGGGCATCCAGGTCCCGCTATTGGATATTGACCGAGGAGTCTCTCGGGTCATGTCTACATAGTTCTCGAACCCGCAGGGTCTGCACACTTAAGGTTCGACGTTGTTTTATGCGTATTTGAGTTATATGGTTGGTTACCGAATGTTGTTCGGAGTCCCGGATGAGATCACGAACGTCACGAGGGTTTCCGGAATGGTCCGGAAACGAAGATTGATATATAGGATGACCTCATTTGGTTACCGGAAGGTTTCCGTGCATTACCGGAAAAGTTTCGGGCTCATCGGTAGTGTACCGGGAGTGCCGGGAGGGGTGCCGGGGACCATCGGGAGGGGTGTCACGCCCCAAGGGGTCTCATGGGCTATGGGAAGAGATAAACCAGCCCCTAGTGGGCTGGAATAAGTTCCCACTAAGGCCCATAAGGTTTGAGAAGGAAAAAACACAAGGTGGAAAGAGTTTCCAAGTGGGAAGGTGGAATCCTACTCCAAGTAGGATTGGAGTAGGACTCCTCCACCTCCAATTTCGGCCAAACCTTTAGGTTTTGAGGCTGCCTCCTCCCCTCCCTCCCACCTATATATACGGAGGTTTTAGGGCTGATTTGAGACGACTTTCTCACGGCTGCCCGACCGCATACCTCCATAGTTTTTCCTCTAGATCGTGTTTCTGCGGAGCTCGGGCGGAGCCCTGCTGAGACAAGATCATCACCAACCTCTGGAGCGCCGTCACGCTGCCGGAGAACTCTTCTACCTCTCCGTCTCTCTTGCTGGATCAAGAAGGCCGAGATCATCGTCGAGCTGTACGTGTGCTGAACGCGGAGGTGCCGTCCGTTCGGTACTAGATCGTGGGACTGATCGCGGGATTGTTCGCGGGGTGGATCGAGGGACGTGAGGACGTTCCACTACATCAACCGCGTTCTCTAACGCTTCTGCTGTACGATCTACAAGGGTACGTAGATCACTCATCCCCTCTCGTAGATGGACATCACCATGATAGGTCTTCGTGCGCGTAGGAAAATTTTTGTTTCCCATGCGACGTTCCCCAACAGTGGCATCATGAGCTAGGTTCATGCGTAGATGTCTTCTCGAGTAGAACACAAAAGGTTTTGTGGGCGGTGATTTGCGTTTTGCTGCCCTCCTTAGTCTTTTCTTGATTCCGCGGTATTGTTGGATCGAAGCGGCTTGGACCGACATTACTCGTACGCTTACGAGAGACTGGTTTCATCGTTACGAGTAAACCCCTTTGCTCAAAGATGACTGGCAAGTGACGGTTTCTCCAACTTTAGTTGAATCGGACTTGACCGAGGAGGTCCTTGGATGAGGTTAAATAGCAACTCATATATCTCCGTTGTGGTGTTTGCGTAAGTAAGATGCGATCCTACTAGATACCCTTGGTCACCACGTAAAACATGCAACAACAAAATTAGAGGACGTCTAACTTGTTTTTGCAGGGTATGATTGTGATGTGATATGGCCAATGATGTGATGTGATATATTGGATGTATGAGATGATCATGTTGTAATAGAAATATCGACTTGCACGTCGATGGTACGGCAACCGGCAGGAGCCATAGGGTTGTCTTTATACTAACATATGTGCTTGCAGATGCATTTACTATTTTGCTAGGATGTAGCTTTAGTAGTAATAGCATAAGTAGCACGACAACCCCGATGGCAACACGTTGATGGATGATCATGGTGTGGCACCGGTGACAAGAAGATCGTGTCGGTGCTTTGGTGATGGAGATCAAGAAGCACGTGATGATGGCCATATCATGTCACTTATGAATTGCATGTGATGTTAATCCTTTTATGCACCTTATTTTGCTTAGAACGACGGTAGCATTATGAGGTGATCTCTCACTAAAATTTCAAGACGAAATTGTGTTCTCCCCGACTGTGCACCGTTGCGACAGTTCTTCGTTTCGAGACACCACGTGATGATCGGGTGTGATAGACTCAACGTTCACATACAACGGGTGCAAAACAGTTGCACACGCGGAACACTCGGGTTAAGCTTGACGAGCCTAGCATGTGCAGACATGGCCTCGGAACACATGAGACCGAAAGGTCGAGCATGAATCGTATAGTTGATATGATTAGCATAGGGATGCTTACCACTGAAACTATTCTCGACTCACGTGATGATCGGACTTGAGATAGCGGATTTGGATCGTGTACCACTCAAATGACTAGAGAGATGTACTTTTTGAGTAGGAGTTCTTAAGTAATATGATTAATTGAACTAATTGTCATGAACATAGTCTAAATGGTCTTTGCGAATTACGATGTAGCTTGCGCTATAGCTCTACTGTTTTTACATGTTCCTAGAGAAAATTTAGTTGAAAATTGATAGTAGCAACCTTTGCAGACTGAGTCTGTAAAACCGAGGATTGTCCTCGTTGCTACGCAGAAGGCTTATGTCCTTAATGCACCACTCGGTGTGCTGCACCTCGAGCGTCGTCTGTGGATTCTATGAACATCCGACATACACGTTACTGATGACTACACCATAGTTCAGTGCAAGATACTTGATGGCTTAGAAGCAAGGCGCCGAAAACGTTGTAAAACATCACGGAACATAAGTGATGTTCCGAAGAGATGAAATTGTGATTTCATGCTTGTGCCCTTGTTAAGAGGTTCGAGACCTCCAAACAAGATTCTTTGTCCACAAAGTAAAGGAGAAAAGCTCAATCGTTGAGCGTGTGCTCAGATTGTCTGAGTACGACAATCGCTTGAATCAAGTGGGAGTTAATCTTCCAGATGAGATAGTGATGGTTCTCCAAAGTCACTGCCACCAAGCTATGAGAGCTTCGTGATGAACTATAACATATCAAGGATAGATACTATGATCTTTTGAGTGATTCGCGATGTTTGACACTGCGAAAGTAGAAATCAAGAAGGAGCATCAATAGTTGATGGTTAGTAAAACCACTAAGTTTCAAGAAAGGCAAGGGCTAGAAGGGATACTTTGTGAAACGGCAAAACAGTTGCTGCACTAATGAAGAGACCCAAGATTAAACCCAAACCCGAGACTAAGTGCTTCTGTAATAAGGGGAACAGTCACTGAGGCGGAGCAACTCTAGATACTTGGTGGATAAGAAGGCTGGCAAAAGTCGAGAGAAGTATATATGTGATATACATAATGTTGATGTGTACTTTACTAGTACTCCTAGTAGCACGAGGGTATTGGATACCGGTTCGGTTGCTAAGTGATTAGTAACGCGAAATGAAAGCTACGGCATAAACGGAGACTAGCTAAAGGCGAGGTGACGATATGTGTTGGAAGTGTTTCCAAGGTTGATATAATCAAACGTCGCACGCTCCCTCTACCATCGGGATTGGTGTTGAACCTAAATAATTGTTATTTGGTGTTTGCGTTAAGCGTGAACATGATTGGATCGTGTTTATTGCAATACGATTATTCATTCAAAGAGAATAATGGTTACTCTATTTGCTTGAATAATCACCTTCAATGGTTTATTGAATCTCGATTGTAGTGTTACACATTGGTGCCAAAAGATACGAGTTAATAATGATAGTACCACTTACTTGTGGCACTGCCGCTTGAGTCATGTTAGTATAAATTGCATGAAGAGGCTCCATGCTGATGGATCTTTGTACTCACCTGATTTCGAATCACTAGTGACATGCAAATCATACCACATGAGCAAGGCCTTGTTTTCGTTGAGATGAAACAAGATAGTAACTTGTTGGAAAGTGATACATTTTGATGTATGCAGTCCAGTGAGTGCTGAGGCACGCAGTGGATATCATTATGTTCTTACTTCACTGACGACTTGAGTAGATACAGAAGTATTTACTTAATGAATCACAAATCTGAAATATTGAAAAGTTCAATTCTGTTTCAGAGAGAAGTTCGTCGTAACAAGAAGATGAACTGTCTACGATGTGATCATAGAAATGAATATCTGAGTTACGAGTTTTTGGTACACAGTTAAGACAATGTGGAAATTGTTTCACAGTTCATGCCACCTGGAACATCATAGTGTGATGATGTGTCTGAACATCATAGCCACGCACTATTTAGTATGGTGCATACTGTGATGTCTCTTGTCGAATTACCACTATCGTTTATGGGTTATGCATTAGAGACAACCGCACTCACTTTAAATAGGGCACCGCGTATTTCCGTTGAGATGACACAGTATAGACTGAGGTTTAGAGAAATCTAAACTGTCGTTTCTTGAAAGTTTGGGGTTTCGACACTTATGTGAAAAGGTTTCAGTCTGATAAGCTCGAACCCAAAGCGGATAAATGCATCTTCATAGGATATCCAAAACAGTTGGGTACATCTCCTATCTCAGATCCGAAAGCAAAGTGTTTGTTTCTAGAAACGGATCCTTTCTCGAGGAAAGGTTTCTCTCGAAAGAATTGAGTGGGAGGGTAGTAGAACTTGATGAGGTTGTTGAACCATCACTTCAACTAGTGTGTAGCAGGGCGTAGGAAGTTGTTCCTGTGGCGCCCACACCAATTGAAGTAGAAGCTGATGATGGTGATCATTGAGCTTCGAATCAAGTTACTACAAACCTCGTAGGTCGACAAGGTCGCATACTGCTGCACAGTAGTAAGGTAACCCTGTCTTGGAGGTCATGTTGTTGAGCAACAGTGAACCTACGAGTTATGGAGAAAGCGATGGTGGGCCCAGATTCCGACAAATGGCTGGAAGCCATGAAATCCGAGAGAGGATCCATGTGTGAAAACAAAGTGAAGACTTTGGTAGAACTACTTGATGGTCATAGGACTATTGAGTAAAAATGGATCTTTAAAGGAAGACAGACGATGATGGTGATAAGTCACTATTAAGAAAAGCTCGACTTGTCGCAAAGATGTTTTCGACAAGATCAAACAGTTGACTGTGATGAGACTTTCTCACTCGTAGCGATGCTAAAGGTTTGTTAGAATTATGTTAGTTGTTGATGCATTATTTATGAAATATTGCACGTAGGATATCAAAACATTGTTTTCTCGACGGTTTCCTTGAGCAAACATTGTATGTGATACAACCAGAAGGTTTTGTCGATCCTAAAGATACTAGCAAGTATGCAAGCTCCAGCGATCCTTCAATGGACTGGTGCAAGCATCTCGGAGTTGGAATATACACTTTGATGAGATGATCAAAGATTTTGGGTTTGTACAAAGTTTGTGAGAAACTTGTATTTCCAAAGAAGTGAGTGGGAGCACTATAGAATTTCTGATAAGTATATGTGGTTGACATATTGTGGATCAGAAGTAATGTAGAATTTCTGTAAAGCATACAAGGTTGTTTGAAAGGAGTTTTCAAAGGAATACCTGGATTGAGCTACTTGAACGTTGAGCATCAAAGATCTATGGAGATAGATCGAAAGCGCTTAATGGAAGTTTCAACAAGATGCATGCCTTGACAAGTTTTGAAGGAGTTCAAAATAGATCAACAAAGAAGGAGTTCTTGGTTGCGTTGTAAGGTGTGAATTTGAGTAAGACTCAAAACCCGACCACGGCAGAATAAAGAGAATAGACGAAGGTTGTCTTGTATGCCTTAGCCGTAGAATCTAAAGTATGCCATGCTGTGTACCGCACCTGATGTGTGCCTTGACTCAAAGTCTGTTGAGAGGTACAGAGAGTGATCCATGATTGAATCACTAGCAGCGGTCAAAATTTATCCTTGGTAACAAATGGACTGAGGAATTTTTCTCGATTATGGAGGTGGTTAAAGAGTTCGTCGTAAAGGGTTACGTTGATGCAAGCTTTGACACTAATCTGAATAACTATGGGTAGTGAAACGGATTCATACAGTAGAGTAGATATTTGGAGCATTTCCGAATAGCATGTAGTAGCAGCATCTATAAGATGACATAAAGATTTGTAAAGAACGCACGGATCTGAAAGTTTCAGAGCCGTTGACTAAAAGCCTCTCTCACGAGCAAGACGTGATCAGACCCCATAACTATACGGGTGTTGGATTCGTTGGAATCACATGGTGATGTGAACTAGATTATTGACTCTAGTGCAAGTGGGAGACTGTTGGAAATATGCCCTAGAGGCAATAATAAATTAGTTATTATTATATTTCTTAGTTCATGATAATCGTTTATTATCCATGCTATAATTGTATTAGTTGGAAACACAATACTTGTGTGGATACATAGACAAAACACTGTCCCTAGTAAGCCTCTAGTTGACTAGCTCGTTGATCAAAGATGGTCAAGGTTTCCTGGCCATAGGCAAGTGTTGTCACTTGATAACGGGATCACATCATTAGGAGAATCATGTGATGGACTAGACCCAAACTAATAGACGTAGCATGTTGATCGTGTCATTTTGTTGCTACTGTTTTCTGCGTGTCAAGTATTTATTCCTATGACCATGAGATCATATAACTCACTCACACCGGAGGAATGCTTTGTGTGTATCAAACGTCGCAACGTAACTGGGTGACTATAAAGATGCTCTACAGGTATCTCCGAAGGTGTTAGTTGAGTTAGTATGGATCAAGACTGGGATTTGTCACTCCGTGTGACGGAGAGGTATCTCGGGGCCCACTCGGTAATACAACATCACACACAAGCCTTGCAAGCAATGTAACTTAATGTAAGTTGCGGGATCTTGTATTACGGAACGAGTAAAGAGACTTGCCGGTAAACGAGATTGAAATAGGTATGCGGATACTAACGATCGAATCTCGGGCAAGTAACATACCGAAGGACAAAGGGAATGACATACGGGATTATATGAATCCTTGGCACTGAGGTTCAAACGATAAGATCTTCGTAGAATATGTAGGATCCAATATGGGCATCCAGGTCCCGCTATTGGATATTGACCGAGGAGTCTCTCGGGTCATGTCTACATAGTTCTCGAACCCGCAGGGTCTGCACACTTAAGGTTCGACGTTGTTTTATGCGTATTTGAGTTATATGGTTGGTTACCGAATGTTGTTCGGAGTCCCGGATGAGATCACGAACGTCACGAGGGTTTCCGGAATGGTCCGGAAACGAAGATTGATATATAGGATGACCTCATTTGGTTACCGGAAGGTTTCCGTGCATTACCAGAAAAGTTCCGGGCTCATCGGTAGTGTACCGGGAGTGCCGGGAGGGGTGCCGGGGACCATCGGGAGGGGTGTCACGCCCCAAGGGGTCTCATGGGCTATGGGAAGAGATAAACCAGCCCCTAGTGGGCTGGAATAAGTTCCCACTAAGGCCCATAAGGTTTGAGAAGGAAAAAACACAAGGTGGAAAGAGTTTCCAAGTGGGAAGGTGGAATCCTACTCCAAGTAGGATTGGAGTAGGACTCCTCCACCTCCAATTTCGGCCAAACCTTTAGGTTTTGAGGCTGCCTCCTCCCCTCCCTCCCACCTATATATACGGAGGTTTTAGGGCTGATTTGAGACGACTTTCTCACGGCTGCCCGACCACATACCTCCATAGTTTTTCCTCTAGATCGTGTTTCTGCGGAGCTCGGGCGGAGCCCTGCTGAGACAAGATCATCACCAACCTCTGGAGCGCCGTCACGCTGCCGGAGAACTCTTCTACCTCTCCGTCTCTCTTGCTGGATCAAGAAGGCCGAGATCATCGTCGAGCTGTACGTGTGCTGAACGCGGAGGTGCCGTCCGTTCGGTACTAGATCGTGGGACTGATCGCGGGATTGTTCGCGGGGCGGATCGAGGGACGTGAGGACGTTCCACTACATCAACCGCGTTCTCTAACGCTTCTGCTGTACGATCTACAAGGGTACGTAGATCACTCATCCCCTCTCGTAGATGGACATCACCATGATAGGTCTTCGTGCGCGTAGGAAAATTTTTGTTTCCCATGCGACGTTCCCCAACAAGTACTAGGGGAAGTATAAGCTTTATTGTTAGAGCAACAAGGCATGGAAAGTAATTCATTACAAGATGTAGCAACATTGTGAGTAGATGAATTACGAGGACTAGCACATGGCAATATAGCTTTTTGACTAGAAGTAGTGCTAATGTCTACATGAGGCTCACTCGATGTTACCTTGGTACACTACGGGAATCAGGTAATTTGCCGTCTTTAAAGATCTTTGCCGTCAGCTTTTTGTCGTGGATGACTGCAAAGACCATTTTTGCCGTCTATAATAAAAAACTGTTGACGGCAAAGAATGACTGATGGCAAAGACATATTTTGCCGTCTATAGTAAAAAGTGCTGACGGCAAAGGAATATTTTGCCGTCTGTAATAGAAACAGATGACGGCAAAAATATTTTGCCGTCTCTGATAAAAACAGATGACGGCAAAGACAGATTTTGCCGTCTGTAATAGAAATAGATGACGGCAAAGGCAAATTTTGCCGTCTGTAATAAAAACAGATGACGACAAAGGCAAATTTTGCCGTGAGTACTAAAAACTGATGACGACAAAGAAGAAGCACACCACGCGGATTCCTCTCGTGGATCGATGACATGGCATCATCCGCACCGCACACACATTCCCACAGCACCACCATATGGATCCCCACCCCACCAGCCCACCCACGCACATCCCCACCCCACCTCACGTCTCCAAAAATATTTTGCCGTATGTGATAAAAACAGATGACGGCAAAGATAGATTTTGCCGTCTGTAATAGAAATAGATGACGGCAAAGGCAAATTTTGCCGTCTGTAATAAAAACAGATGACGACAAAGGCAAATTTTGCCGTCAGTACTAAAAACTGGTGACGGCAAAGAAGAAGCACACCACGCGGATTCCTCTCGTGGATCGATGACATGGCATCATCCGCACCGCACACACATTCCCACAGCACCACCATATGGATCCCCACCCCACCAGCCCACCCACGCACATCCCCACCCCACCTCACGTCTCCATCAACCACCCCACCGGCCCACCCCACCTCACGTCTTCCCTCACGCACGCTCCCTCCATGTGGATCTGGATCCATCTCTTCCCCCCACCCCACCATGCTCCCTCCACCTCACGTATCCGGCGACCTAGACTCCCGCCGCCGCCACCCCCGCGCCGGCCACCCACCACCCGTACCTCCGACGCTCACCTCACCCTCCCTCCGGTGCCCGACCACCCACCTCTACCTTCGATGCACCACCACCCACGCTCCCGATCAGGTCGCCGACGGCGGCGCCCCCACCCCTCGCGCCCACCACCCTGGCGGCGACAAGAGAGGCCGACGGATGGTGCGGGAGGCCGGCGCTGATAGGTCGGTTGCTGGTGCGCGGGCTGGTGACTGGTGCACACATGGAGACATGGCTGGGGGGCGATGGCATGCGGGCCGCCTGGCACCTCCCACCCCCGTCCTGCTCGTCACATGGCCTGCCTCGACGCGCCGCCGGCATCCGGCTCCTTTGGTCTCCTCTTCCTCACTATCTCCCTTCTCTCGATCTGCAGGACTCCTCCTCGGCTGCTCTCCTCTGCAGGCGGCGGACATAGGTTGACGGAGTGGACAAGGTACAATGGATCCGGGGCTCCGCGACCAGATCCAATGCCCGGACGAGGGTGGCGACCTCCGACACGGCAGTGGATAACTTGAGCTCCACGGGCGTCCATGGTGGCCTCGTTGTGCTGCTATCGATGGAGAAAGGAAGGATAAGAGGCGCGAGCACACGTTGTACTGCTGGTTGTACTGCTGGTTGCTACAGCTTTCGCGAGCACACGCACAAAGAGGCGCGTCACTCATATCCATCTCATGTCGTGTACTGCAGTGTAAACTGCTCGTTTGTAATTCGTTGAACTTGTGAAATAGACTTGTTTCGTTTTGGATCTGGTGATGTATACGATAAAATCCATTCGTTCATTGTTGATTATTGAACAACTAGTTTGACGGATATTGTAGGGTTCATTGTCCGTTCGTTTCTGGTCACCTTTGCATTTGGAATATTATATAATCGGTATATATATATATAGGCTTGTAGGTGTTATTGGATTTGTCGTTTTGAAGCAAAAATTTGACATATTTTGTCGTCATGTAGAGGTTAGGCAGACGGCAAAAAATGCCATATTTTGCTGTCATGTATGGGCGAGGAAGACGGCAAAAGTGCTAACGTCGTCCGTTAGCTAGTTGTTCCGTCTTCTGACCATATTTTTGCCGTCTACCAGACAAGCTGACGGCAACATAATTTCACCGACGACAAACATTTTGCCGTCTGCTCTACCGGGCGCTGACGGCAGAGATACGCTTTGCGGGCACATGGGCTGACGACATTGTTTGCCGTCATGGGCTGACGGCAAAAAATTTGCCGTCTGTAATTCTCTCTTTGCCGTCTGTAGCGTCCTGACGGCAAAATGCCCGATTCCTGTAGTGGTAGTAATAGCCTCATGAGCTAATTTTAGCACATTATGGGATACTAGAAGATCATCATGAGAGCTTGTGAGGATTATATGACTTTCTTCCAATTTCCCATAATTGCTAGATAGCAACTCGAGTTGAGACCTTAGCTCAACATTCTCCTTTAGAATGGATGCTTCACAAGAAGTAGAATTAGTAGCACAAGCATCATTATTAACAATAAGAGGAGAAGGCAACTTAGCAAGCTCTTTAGCATATGAAGCTTCAAGTTGAGCATGAGACTCGGTGAGTTCGATGAGCGAACTCTTAATAGCCTTTGAGCCATTTTCGAGGTGCTCATAGTCCTCAACGAGTTTAGCATGTGCAACTTCAAGCTTATCATTTTTAGTTCTAAAATCACTAGCCACCTCGAGAGCTCTATCATGGGATTCCTTTAATCTAGATAATTCTATAGCAAAGGTTTCCTCAAGAGATTCCTTGGTGGTTTGTTCATTTTCAAGAGCTTGAGATAGCTCCGCGATCTCATTAGCGTATTCATGCTCATGACCTTCCATTGTCTCAATGGTGGCCTCATGCTCCTCGAGATGAGCTTCCAACTCCTCAATGTATTTCTTGCCCTCAGTGGCAATAGACATGATTTACAAGAAGTTGGAACAAGCAAGTTTATTCTTATAAAGAGATTTAAAAATCATTTCACCCTTAATTTTTAAGGATGCAATATTATCACTCTCTTCATCATTATTCTCGTCTCCATTATCATGAACATCATCATCATGGGATATATTGGGATTCAAAGTAGGAGATACCTTTGAAGCCTTAGCCATAAGACAAAAGTGAGTCACAATAGATTATGATGTAGGATCCCTTGATGCATCATTCAAGGCCACATCTTGTTCCATGGAGTTATGAATTTCCTCTACATTATTAGCACAACAACTCGAGGAAATATATACATTTTTATCATGGCAACAATATATAGGAAGCATATCATCATGAGATTTAGTCAAGCAGTTTTTACGTGATATGCAAGGACTATCAACACAAGCATGTAAAACATTTAGAGTGCTCGAAGTGTTAATGCCCAAAGATGAAGCATTGCAATAATATAGTGATGAAGGATCATCAACAATAAACCCACTATCATCGTTGCAATGATCACCACTACTCACCATAGCATTACCTTGTGGCAATCCACATGTAGGTGAAGTAGATGAAGTTGAGAAGACCACACGACCGGAGGTGGAGGGAGAACAATCATTCCCACAATTCTTGGACATACCATATTTATCTTGAAGCTTTTTCCGCAACTCATGAGCATCCGGGAAAGGCATGAGTTGAAATATAACTACATTGCTCAAAGCATCAAAAAGCACATTAGAAGCTTGAGCATTGAGATAAGAGTTTTTCTCATCCTCTAAAGATATATTTTGAGAATCCTTTGGAGGAGAAAAACCCTTATCTACAATTCGCTCTAAATTTGGGTCCAACACCCGAAAGTGATTAAGCATGCGAATTACCCAAACATCAAAATTTGTGCCATCGAAACTAAGAGTGTTAGTGAATCCTAAACCCCTAGTCGACATCCTTACTCTCTAGGTGGTTAAACCTAATAAAGAGAGACCTATCTCTGATACCAATTGAAAGGACGTGGATGTCGCCTAGAGGGGGGTTGAATAGGCGCTTTAAATAATTACAGTTTAGGCTTGAACAAATGCGGAATAAAACTAACGTTTAATTTGTCAAGCACAAAACCTACAACAACTAGGCTCACCTATGTGCACCAACAACTTATGCTAAGCAAGATAAACAACTAACTGTTAGCAAGATATATGACAATAAATAATATGGCTATCACAAAGTAAAGTGCATAAGTAAAGGGTTCGGGTAAGAGATAACCGAGGCACGCGGAGACAATGATGTATCCCGAAGTTCACACCCTTGCGGATGCTAATCTCTATAGGAGCGATGTGGAGGCGCAATGCTCCCCAACATGCCACTAAGGCCACCGTAATCTCCTCACTCCCTCGCACAATGCAAGATGTCGTGATTCCACTAAGGGACCCTTGAGTGCGGTCACCTTACCCGTACAAATGGCAAACCTTGGGGGCGGTCACCGGTACCCGTACAAATTGCTTGGGGCAATCTCCACAACCTAATTGGAGACCCCGACGCTTGCCCGGAGCTTTACACCACAATGATTGAGCTTCAAGACACCACCAAGCTTCTAGGACGCGAAAGCATCCACGAAGAACAATATCTAGGGTACTAAGTACCAAAGGTAATAAGCTTCTCAAACTTCACTTCCATGTATCATCGTGGAGAACTCAAACCGATGCAACTAATGCAATGGCAAGGGCACACAGAGTGCCCAAGTCCTTCTCTCCTAAATCCCACCAAAGCAACTAATGCTAGGGAGGAAAATGAGAGGAAGAACAAAGAAGAACACGAAGAACTCCAAGATCTAGACCCAAGGGGTTCCCCTCACTTAGAGGGGAAAGTGATTGGTGGAAATGTGGATCTAGATCTCCTCTCTCTTTTCCCTCAAGAACTAGCAAGAATCATTGGAGGGATTGAGAGTTAGCAAGCTCGAAGAAGGTCAACAATGGGGGGAGAACACGAGCTAAAGAGATAAGGTTCAATAGGGAAGAAGACCCCCTTTTAAAGGTGGGGAAAAATCCAACCGTTAAGCCTCATAGCCCGCACAGAGTGGTACTACCGCTCATGGGAGCGGTACTACCGCTCGGTAGGTTCACCAACCATGCTGAGGTTAAAAAGGACGAAAAAACAGTCCGACAAAGAGGTACTACCATTAGGGAGCGGTAGTAAAAAATTACTACCGCTCCGGGGGCGGTACTACCGCTACAGGAGCGGTACTACCGCTCGCACCAGGAGCGGTACTACCGCTCGATACTGAAACTGCTGTAACTTTCGCATACGGACTCTGAATTCAACGAAACCAAGTTTGTTGGAAAGCTAATGACATGGGCTAACACAATCTTGATATAAAAATCAATAATAAGCAAGTGAGAAAAGTCCCATAAGAAAATGGTGAGAACCCTTCTTCGAATAAGACCGGTAAAAACTACCAACATCGAAAACATCATAGAAGATGCATATGGACTCCGTTTTCGATGAACTCGAGCGTGTCATGAAGATGACCATAAGCTCTAAAACTCATAAAGAGAAATACCAAACAAGAACCAATAAGTATGATGCAAGGATGCAAATGATTTGAGCTCTCAACGAACGATACGATCAAACTACTCACTTGAGAGCCCCCCTTGACAATACGACAATCTATCCTAAAACAGAAAACCTATAAAGGGCAAACCTATACCTTGCACCTCGTCCTCTTGAGCTAGATGACGATGATCTTGGCTTCTTTAAGATGGACCACCTTTCTTGCTTGCATTGGCTTGATGAAGACTAGTCGATTGCTCCCCCATACACACTATGGGTGAGGCGCTCTTCAGCATATCTTCACAAGTCCATTTTCACCATCCTCCATCACTTGACGTCATCCTCCATGGGTTGTATGAGATATTCCTCTTGACGCAAGCCCATGGAAACACACCTAACCCCACATAGAACTCTCAAGAAGACCATGGGTTAGTACACAAATACGTACTGGACAATGCTTACCATACCATGGGATCACTTGATCCCTCTCGGTACATCTTGTACGCTTTGTGTGTTGATCATCTTGATTTACTCTTTGTCTGATGATCTCGATCAAGCTTTTGTCTCTATGATCATTCTTTCGATAATACCTTGAATACCACCTTGGTCATCATATAAACTCCTTTAACCCAACAGATGGACTTCAAGAAGTGCCTATGGACAAATCATATAAATATAACTTAAGGCAACCATTAGTTCATAGGAATTGTCATCAATTACCAAAACCATATATGGAGATATATGCTCTAACAACTGTATTCGAGAGATGTATTATTTATGTATTCCAGATTATATATTCGATAATATTCAGTGGATTATTTGATGATGCATTACTTAAGTGGATTATTCGATGATGCTTAATTAATTTGTAGATACTATGGATCCAATACACGATAGAGACGAATATCAGGAAGACGTGATGCATGGTGTCATCCGCGGGGATGATATTTTAGTTCGTGATGTTGATGTCACCAAATAGTTTCTGAACGAGTCCGGCGAGGGATATGAGTCTCTCAACACACGAGGTAGAAGCTCCGGTGAGGTAGACGCCCACGCCTCGGGCGAGGGAGGAATCGGCGGCTCCAATGAGGAAGAAGCCGACGAGGGAGAAGCCGGCCACTCCGGCGAGGTGCATATATATATATTAATAAATTAATCCTCCATTTTTATATACATATATTAACGCTCTTTCTTTTAGCCCTCCGGATCGATAAAATATTCAGTACGGACGAAACGAGGCCCAACCAAGAAGCTGGATGATGGTGAGAGATATAGGATCGAAACAGTCTCAAATGCCGGGCAACCAATTGCTCCCACAGATGTAAAGTAGAAGTTTGTGAAGGCATGCGGAGTTGTTGTTAGGGACCACATCCCTATCACCACTCAAGAATGGATTAAGCCAAGGGAGGAAGGAATCTCATATGTCGGCACAGCAGCCAAAGAAAACCTTTGGAGAAAGCTCATGCTTCATTTCACCCTGCCGGCGCCAGAGGTGGATCCAGATGAGGAGGAGCCAAATGAAGAGGAAATGAAGAGGCGAAAAGAGGCCCTAGAGGAAAAAGTCAAGGAGTGGGCTCTTAAGAAGATGGTCGATCTATTTAGGGGTTGGAAAAAAAGATTGCACCAAGATTTTATCTTGAAAGTAAGACTCCAGATTTCGATCACAGCTATGAGAAGATTAAAGACTACTGGTGGGCCGAATTTGTGGCGTACAAGAAATCGGAGGACGCCTTGAAAAAGTCTGCAACAAATAGGATGAATGCAGGTAAGAAGAAGTACCACCATATTATGGGGCCTCGTGGCTACGGCGGTAAGATGGCTAAGTGGGAAGAACTTGAGGCATCATTTCTGCACAAAATATCACTCGAGAGCCCTTAAGGTGGCTCGAACGGGGAAGAAACTGGTTTTACGGGCATGTGGGCTTGTTGGACGCGGAAGGGAAGGCAATATATAACCAAAGACACAAAGATAAGCCCCTACCCATCAAGGAGATTAGACGTGCAGTACATGATTTCGAAGAGGGACGGTTCTTACCCGATAGAGAGAACGACAAGCTCACACGCGCCCTTGAGAATAAGGAACACAAAGGGTGAGAACGAGGCTTACGAGGCTCCCCGCCGTGGATTCTTGCGTTCTCCGAGGAAAGGAAGAGATTTCCCGATAGAACCTGTCAGAGGAGAAAGGAAAAGAAGGCACGTGATAAAGCGGGTGAGGCAGACCGGCTGCATAATCTAGAAGAAGCAGTAAAGCGGTTGCAGCAGGATCAAATCGACACACAACAAGGTAGCGGCCAATCTCAGCGGCTCATGATAGAAGCTTCATCGATTTGGAAAAGCAGTGTCGCTTCCACGCAGCTCCAGGATGATGGTGATGATGCACTGACGATGGATCCTCCTCGTCGCTACAAAGTGGATGATATCACAGAGAGCACACCTTCTGAGCTAAAGGTGAAACTTGCTACCTTAAGGTTGACGGTGGCGGTCAGCATGGCCATACCAATTGGACATAATCCAACGTGGCATTGCTCTCCGGTTCCACAAGGTACGCTGTCGTCGCGGTGGATGAAGTGATGAAAGATTATGAGGAGTTGAAGCTCAACCACCCTGCAGGTGAAGATAGGGATTTGACTCAACTTGGAGAAGTCAAGAAACAAACCGTTGTATGGCCAAAGGAGGACATCTTGCTTCGAAATTGGACGCTAAGGCCACCGACTCCTCATAGCAGCAATCCTTCTTTGCCTCCACATCACCAGTCTCCAGCACAACCGTCGTCTTCGCCGCCTCACCAGTCTCCAGCGCAACCGTTGTCTTCGCCTCCTCACCAGTCTCCAGCGCAGCCGTCTCCACCGCCGCATCAGCCGTCTCCACCGCCCCGTTAGCCGTCTCCATCCACTGAGGATTAGAGCAAAAAGCGGACACGTACCCCCTAATAGTGGCGGCAGAAAGGGGATCCAATCACCAAAACGTAAGCTGCCGCCCCTCCCAAAAGTACCTCATAAGAATATGGAGAAGAGACCTTGGGACTATACCGGAGAGGACAATATTAAGAGGGAAGATGCCCAACATCAACAGTGGAAGGCTGAAGTGGCAAACAAGAAGAAACCGAAAGAGCCAGAGTTCCCGCACACCCCAGAAGATCACGCCGCATGCGTGAAAATGTTGAAAAATCTTGCAAATCCCCCGCCACCGTTGCCAGCAGACTATGAACGATCTATTCTCAAGTCGGCTCAAGCAAAAAACAGCGGTTGAAGAGTAGTACTCCAGCGGGAAATCAGTTGCCCAGTTCGGGCAACAGAAAAACCAATCAATTGTCCCCCCCCCCCCCGCTCAAAGTGTATTCCGATACAAATGTGTGCTCGAGCGGAGCTGTGGTCCAGCAGAGGAATGATGAAACAGCTGGCATCGATCCGGATTTTCTTGCACAATACGGAGAAACGGCCAAGGCTCAAGCCCCATAGCATACATGTACCGGTATGGGGCTCCTCTTGTCAAACCTAAGTTAGTCAACGAGCTACCAACAAAAATGTGAATATTGCATGACTGGTACATGCAAGCGTGTGCTCAACAGGCAAACTGGATATACTTTGAATTTAAAAACGAGCATTTCAGGCATGGAGATGGCGTGATAATGATTGAATTCGACGAATTATTTCAGTTATACCAACAAGACGCCCTCGACAAATCTATCATCAGTGTCTATTGTTTGTAAGTATTATTAATTTATGTCATTAAGTCTTACTCAGCTCATTCTTTCATATATAATCTTACTCATCACTATATTAATTTTGCAGAATGAAGATTCTCGAATGCAAAAGAGGACAAATATATGACACTGGGTTCTTTGACTCATATTTCATTCATCACCAAAGTCTCACAACGAATCCCCGCGAGACAGAGAATAATTTGGTACAAGGGTTAAGGTTTTTCGGTACCAAAAGGGAAATACTATTTCCTTACAACTTCAAGTGAGTGTTACTACACACATTCTATTTTCGCTTACTCGATATTATTATAAGTGTATAATTGACTCGTTATGCGTGCACAGGTTTCACTTTATTTTGTTAATCATTGTACCTGACAAGGGAGAAGTAATAGTCATGGACCCGAAACGCACACCCCTCGCTGAATGGACGAACATGCAGGAATACCTCGACAGGTAATTTCAATCATTATGGCACTATATCGATAACTTCTCGTTCAATTTTTGATAGCAAGGAATTAATATATAACTCCTTTATTCATTTCCTTTCCTTGGCAGGGCTTGGAAACGGTTCACTTGCTAGATCCGCGCATCTCTTTATTCTAGTTTCGATACCATTATAATTCTTGATTATGTTTTTGATTAAATTCTCTTCTCGTAAAGTGCTTGAGACAGGAACATGGAAACACTTTATGTGGATACTATGTTTGCGAGTTCATTCGTGAGACGACCCATGAGAAGGGAAAAAACCGGGACATAAAAAAAATCGAAGTACGATAAACAATACTCACAGCTTTATTTTATTACCGTGAATTATGTTCGGTTTCATTGATATATATATTGATCCATTCTTTAAATTAGATCGAACGGTTGCGGGACGGTCTTCTATCACAGGAACGTGTACGAGCAATTCAAGAGGAAATTTCCGGATTCTTAGATGCAGAGGTCCTAGGTGTGAAGGGAGAATATTATTGTCCGTCGATGAAAATTGTAGAAATGTTATAGTGTAAAAGAGACATATGTGCATATGTGTAACTCGTCTCTACATTTTGTAATATGTTTGACAAAGCACGACGGGTGAGATGGTGTAATATATTCGTGACGATGATGTGCAATATAGTTGTTTTTTTATTGTTGTGTATGTACCATCCAATTTAGTGTAAAATAAGAATTAAAAAGTGCTCAAAATAAATAAATGGGAAAATTGGGGCTAGCATTAGTTTTGATTCACTAACCGGAGCTAAAAACCCTTTTTCTATTAATGACTAGTTCTTCTTTGACATCGTGGAAAAGTCACAGCGGCCACGGGAGCTTGACATGGTCGTCAAAGTTGTTAGACTGAACCGAATCGGGAAAAAGCATGGTACACACTAACAAAGAGCCAACAAAAGGTATCGTGTACGTACGGTTTATCAAACATACAAATTCTTATGTATATATGATTGCGTTAGAAAAACATGGCGTGGATCTATAGATGACAATTAACTAACTAAACAATTTGCAAAAGGTACAGCACGCAGCTCTCCTTGGAGTGTACTGCCGCGAATCTCTTAAAAATAAATAAAAAGCTGCCGCAAATCTTGGGGAAATATAATACCGCTACTGGTGGTCGAATCAAAGATTACATCAGGCTAGAACTGTAGCATTTTACCAAGGAATTTGCTCAGCATCGTTATACTCTCTCCATCAAGCCTGTGCGTACTACAGATTGCCTCAGACAGACGTAGCTTAGTGGCTAGTGAGCGAGACTAAGCTTGAGAAGTTGAGATCTTACTGACTATTTGCATAAGTCAAAAAGTAAAGTCAATTTTCAGAGTTTAGGCAGGGTGGCCGCAGCATACCCCATGCACATACATTGTACTGGATCTACTTTGTAATAACGTTGTACTGGATGTTCTTTGTAAGAGAATCTATAACTCAATATTGCAAATATTGTCTCCTAAATGCTTGCGAACACGCTCGGTCAGTGATCGGACGTGTCTTTTATTTATCCATCCGTACAGTTATATTTTTTTTCATATATTCAGTGACTTATACATTATTGATGGAGAAGAAAAGAGAAAGAGAAATAAATAAATAAATAAAGAAAAAGGTGATCCAAGGTCGCATCCTATGTGAAGAACTGATAGGGTGTCCGAACGTGTCCACGAGCCCTGATATACTTCCCATATTTAAGATGGATATAAGGGTTTATGGACAGCCCAGCCCGAATTTAGAAATGATATGAAAAAATCGGTTAAATCATTTTTCTCTCTCTTCTATCCGGTCATTGATCGGGCGGATCCGCAGAAGGCATTATTTTGGATGTAGCTGCTCTATGAGCTAGACAATAAGGCTGGTCATAATGAGGGTATCATAGCTAGTAACATAGTCTTGAGACTAGTAAACATGGTGATGTGGTAAGTAATTAAAGAAGAGAGAGAGAGTTAGAGTAACATAGATAGATGTTGTATCATGTTATATGTTATGCTACTATGTGTCATGCATGTCAATAAATGAGATCATCTATGATAATAGTTTATAATACTATGCACTATGAAGATAGTATCATATAATAATAACATGTGTATGATACTACTATATATTACTCCCATTATGAGCAGCCTAAGCATCGTCTTGGCTTAAACAACTCCACGCTGCACGCTCCACACACATAGAAATGCTCCCCCGATGCAGCGTCAATAATTAATTTCCAGTGCAGTCTGCAGATTGTTTACATTAACTAATGAATGTGGATTTCGAGGTGAGAAATAATATGAATTTAAAGGATTGCATCTCTTCACCAGTCTTTGCTTTCTTCTCACGCGCACACTGCACACAAACGCTGCTAGCTCTCGCTAGTCAACCGAGAGAGGAAGGAGACTAAGCTCGGCATGGCAGCGGAAATCGTGAGTGCGGTGACGGGTGTGATGAAGCCCCTCATCAGCAAGCTCACCAAGCTGATGGGAGAAGAGTACAAGAAGCTCAAAGGAATGAGGAATTAGGAGGCTGTACTTTTTAGTTTTTGAGTTTCTTTTCCCAATAATATTTCGTACACTAGATTCTACTTATTGAAATTAGAGATGGACCTTAGGCCTATAAGACAAATTTCAGAAAAATCTCCAAGGGCCCATGTAGGTGGTGGCATGATAAGGTGGTGGGAAGTTTAGTCCCACCCCGCTAGTCGACGAGAAGTTGGACCCCTTTATAAGGGTCTCTCTTCCACATGCTATTGGAGAGTGAGAAGAGCAGGTGCCCTCGCGCACTCCTCCTTTGCCGCCCGCCTCGGCACGGCTCGTGCGGGAACGAGTGCGAGCTCATACCTACGTGCTTATTTTTGCCGGTCAGGAACGCGATCCACCCAGTCGCCTTTATAAGCACGCGATCGCCTACCCTAGCCGTCACGAGAATCAGATCACATCTGCCTCACGTGTTCGTTCCTTGACTACTGCTGTCGCCGGCGACTCCGTCCCGTTTACCACGGTCGACGGGAGAGCAGGCCTCCGAAACCTCGCCTCTCCGGTTCCTGTACGGGAGAGGGGCGATTAGGTTTTTGGGGAGCGATCACGCGATTGCTCGCCTCCGTCCGTCTGCTTCGTCTACGTCCGCGTCGCCCTCGTCATCGGAGGGTATGATGTGTTTGTCTCTCTCCTGTTTCTGTCTGCACTAGTAGTATTGCCTGTATGCGTAGATGTTTCTGCTATATGCGTAGTACTTGCTAGTATACTCCGTGATCAGTATGTCATGAACCTAGTCAATGCCATGTTAGTAATTACTAGTACAAATGCCCGTGCGTTGAACCGGGCGAAGAAAGAAGCCTCGCCCTTTTTTTTCAGGGACTACAGCGCGTTTACGCCGGCCTGAACCACTTCATAAAACTGAGAACTCTACAAAGGTAAATGTACAATGGGATTAATAGAAACGAAAAATAGGGAGAAATTACAATCTCACATATAGGTGATACAACATAGTGTTGTAATCCATTAAGAGCCCTTTCTTAATTTCATTTGAATACCTGTTGGGCCACAACATAAGATCATAAAAAATCTTGCTACAGTAATGTACAATTCCTCAAAAACATCCCAAAAAGCTTGGAGTTCCTGCGCTTCCATATATTCCAAAGGACTGTGATAAGCACACTAGAGTGAATCTCGTTGAAATAAGTTTCTTCTCAGAGATCTTCAACTGAATCAGCATTGAGTGGATGAAAACTTTGTAGTTCAGACCACGGCAAGGCTAAGGAGGAGGAGCTGATTAACATATGAGAAATATTCTCTAATTCATCACAGAAAGGACAATGGTTCGACTGGCATATGAGCACTATCCACTCTAACTGTCTATTACCACTCTACCGATCAAATTGAGTACCAATATTACTATTAGCAGCAATAGGGAGTATATATCAGGGTCAATCAGCAACATACATATATTAGTAACGGCATATGAAGCAATCGGCAATATACATATATCGGTAGCAGCATATGAAGCAATGAGCCACACCTCGATTCTCTCTCTTATGTTCTCACCACAACCTGGCCAATAAAAAGAATCTATCCCTCCTCAACCTCCCTTCTTGTTGTGTTCATCTGCACGGGGAACAGTCACCCAAGCGCTTAGTTTTTATAATGAATGTAAACAATTAGTAAGCAGCAGAATTCTTGAAAATACTCTTCCAATGGACGACATGTGTAAATCATACATATATTACAACCTTGTCAGCAAATTGAGGAATATTGGGCATCTCAACTCCTATGAGCAGAATTGGAGTTTCTGGAAAAGAGATTAGTTAAATATTGAAGATGCCTCTTTGCCAGAATGGCTAATCAACATGTTTATAAAATAAACAGAATAACTATGTCAAGTTTCAGTGTTTCATGAACACAACCCAACTACGACGACTCTGTATTGTCGTCGGGCGGTCGGAGACCACCAAATACATCCTCGTTTCCAAAAGTACGCTAATGGAATAGATTAAATTAACATGTAAAGCAATAGTAATTAGTACATATGAGCATTAGAATATACTTAGTTATTAGTCATTACTACATGGAGCTAGAGTTGTAGTTTGTTTTAGTAGCTGATGTAATTCTAGCATCACCTCAATTCGGACATTTCCAATTCTGTTTATTTTAGTTTTTGCAAAGTTTTAAATAGCCGGCTATAGCCCAGATATAGTGGTGTTGGCGTTGTGGTCGCCTTGTAAATCCTTTTTTATTTTCTGTTTTTGAGACTACTTTGTACTTCTTTCAGCCTGGTTTCATACTTAATAAAATGGATGTATGCATCACTTGATGTAGAGGCCGGGACGATGCCTCCTTTTCGAAAAAAAAGCCCAGATATAGCAGGGCTATAGCTGTTTGAGCAGGTGCCGCTATGTGGCATAGCCCGCTAAATTTGCAAAATAGCAGGCTATTTAGCATAACCCGCTATTTTAAACACTTTGTCGCTGGGCTAGAATTACATCTAGCAGCACCTCAATTTTTTTCATGTACGTAAGTTAGTAGCTGATGTAATTCTGGCAGCACCTCAGTTGTCGCTGAGCTCTTCTGTACAACCTGAAACAAAGGAAATCCTATGTACAAGCTGAAACAAAGCAAATAAACTACAGGATGGAGGCTATAGAATATATATATGACTTGATGGAATACCTTAAAATAATTTTTTTGGTTATGCTCCATAGCAACATCCTCTTTCAGGTGCTTCCCTGGAACAGAAAGAAGAACAAACAATTATGATCGAGCAATTTGTTCCCTGATCTAGAAAGAAAAATAATCAGTGGATTAACTACTAATTTCTCAAATTAAACTTAAAATATCTAAAACCGACACACGACGCATGAATTTTTCATAATTTGGCAAATATTGGAATAATATAATGTACAAGCATCACCCAACATCCAACTTATAAAGATTGAACGCTCAGACTAAAGAAAAAAGTAGCAACATTAGTATACGCCCAGGTTACACAAATTGATAAACTGGGTTACTTGGTTAGGATGTTTCAGCTGCATACATCACTCTAAGAATTCTTTTCAATGGAATCGGCCACATCCACCTCAAACAAATTAACTAAGAAATAATAAACTGAAACTATGAGTGCTCAGCACCGGCTGCATCTCTAATGGTAATCCTCTCCTAGCACCAGCAGGTTGAGCAACTGGACACAAGCGTGTGTGGAGGTTTCCTAGTTAATTTGGTGAACTGCTCAATTTCAAAAGGGGATTTGGCTTACAGGGAGTAGTTGGGTGACCTTCAAGCGTATAGTACGGTACCTTGTTCGTGCTGTGCTCGGGGAGGAGGCCGGCAAGAGCTTCGGGAGGCCGCCGGCAGCAGGAGCTCGAGGAAGCCAGAAGCCCCAGGTGTGGTCGAATTAAATTTCCACGGACACCGTTGATGCAGACCTCCCCGGGGGCAGAGGCAGGAGGTAGCTTGCAGCGGCGCTGGAGGCAAACTCCGAGGGGGAGGCGTTGCACATCTAGCGCGGGAGCGGCGGGGATGGGTTGCCGGCGGCCAGATCTCGCTGGATTCTAGCACGGACGACTCGTGGTGGTGGTGATGAAGTGAGAAGAAGAAGGGAGAGAGAGATGCGCTGCTCATCTGCTCGTCCGGCAAGGGTCTGTTCACCAACGGCGACACAAGGTGGAGGAGGTCCGGCCCCCGTCTCCTCGCGCCCGCGCGCCCCCTCCTCGACCCCGCCTCCTCGTGCCCGAGCCTGTGCTCATCGGGAGGCGCTCTTGTCATCAACTGCAGAGAAGCTCGAGAGAGGAAGGTAGGTGGCCTCCCGTTGATTGCACATCGTCATGGTGGGTGAGATGGAGAAATGACTTGGTGTGGGAGGGGAGGAGGAGGGGTGACCATGGGTTAGGCTTACCGGTGATGGATGTGGCCGAGAGACACAAGGTGGAGCACCTCCCGCTCCATCCAGCATCAGAGAGGCTCAAGGGGAGCAGGGCGTGGTGCCTGTGATGCCTCTAGTCGAAGCAGGGCCGGCGAGGCTCCAAGGTGGTATGATGGCAAGGATCCATCTCCAAGAGCAGACACGCGGGATCCATCCTCCTTGGGCACATGCGCAGCCAGCGGGCCATTCCTAGCTCAGGATCCTGCCTCCACGGGCATGACCGTGGTCGTCGCCCTCCTAGCGCGGGATCCGGCCGGCACGGCAGAGGTAGGTGATCCTCCTCCCATCCAACGCAGTTTCGGATGATCTAGAGGGAAGGCTGGAGCCGTGCTGCATCGGTCGGGAGGGAAGGAGGCGCTGAGGGGAGATGGCACGGCATCCGTGCCGGCCCGGGAGAAAGGGAACGAAGGGGGCACCGAGGGGAGAAATGTGGAGGGGCGGCGTGAGGGGAGGATGCCGGGGGAGGGGGGATTTTGTAAAAATGAAACGTTTTTCAACTATAAACTATTGAATGCGGGTTTATTCAGCCAAGCAATAGGGACTTTTTTGTAAAAATGCCGCGACGGAAATTCCGACAGAAGCGATAGCCTCTTTATTATTAAGCAAAAGGGCCCGTGCGTTGCAACGGGAGAAAAAAATACAATACACTTTTAATCTTTTTATAATCATTTTGATTTATTAAAATAATAAGCTAACTAACTAATATAGTCAGTCCTATCCTATTTTGTTGAGAAATCAATCCATCCATTGTTAATTCCACCATGATGAGAAATTGAGCGGGACAAGCAAAGCAAAACAAAGAGGCTACGTGAATTGATCAATGGACTGTTATCTTATTTCACTCATGGGGTAGAGAATGTGGGATCAGATGACAAACTGAAGGTGGTGTTCCATTCTCTGTCTCTACAACAATACAATCTTACATTCAATACATTCATTCATCAACAAACAAATTCCCACAAAACAAAATTTCTTGCCGGTGCTTGGCACACGGTTGGAGGCATGGGGAGGGGATCTCACCAGATGATGAGTTCCTGCCGGAGGAGGGGATACGATGAGGGGAGCAAGGGTTAGGCACCTCTATCTGGCCATAAGGAGTCGCCGTTGTCGCGCCATAACCTCGGAGTTCCCCGTGCGAGCCATGGAGGCCCGCCTCCACCTGCAAGTACTTCGCTCCGCCGCGCCGCCGCCGTTCTGCATCGAGCAGACGCATCATCCCCAGTCACTGTAGCTGTCGCGTTGATTTGATCCAGAAGCTGCGCTCGAGCGCCGAAACGGGGCCAGCAAGCGGGCAGAGGTACGGCCGCAGAGGCGAGTGGGTTGAGATCGACAACAATGGTGGTTGAGGTCGGCCGCGGCGGCGAGTGGTGTGACAGCGGCCTGGGCACATGCCAGGGTGGACCAGGGTCGACGCGATGCGCTCGAGCGCCGCAACGGGGGCAGTGAGCGGGGACAGGTACGGCCGCGAAGGCGGGTGGGTTGAGATCGGCAGCGGTGGCGATTGAGGTCGGCCGCGACGGCGATTGGTGTTGCGGCGGCCTGGGCACAGGCCAGGGTGGCCCAGGGTCGACGGAAGGAAGCGATGCGTACGGGCATAATTTTTGCAGCGAATCATTTTTTCCTTTTGCAATGCAGATAAATAATGGAGCACGGGTTGAATAACAAAATTTACAGGGGCATTTTTATAAAAATGTCGCGGTGAGTTTTCCGACGGAAGCAATAGCCTCTTTATTATTATGTATAGATAGCAAAAGGGCCGATGCGTTGCAACGGGAGAAAGAAATACCACACGACACACGCTCTTAATTTATAAAAAAATGTCTATAATTTGAGAATTTATAGTTACAATACAAATAAAGATGGTCTTATCCTACAAAAATGCAGTTCAAAATTTCACAGGTCTTCTATTTTAACACGGCTTGCATGTAGATTTAATACCTACAAAGAATCAGTCAAGTGACCTTCAGTTTCATCTCTAATCCTGATTTTGTTGACGTGTTCATTTCCAACCCGGATGAGTACCGGTATGAAAGAAAGACGAATAATGACTTATTTATTGAGATTGCACCCTAGATAGTATTTTTATTAAACGTTTAACAGATAAAATAATATCGTATTTAAATTCTACATATTTTTCTAATCAAATTCCATGTATAATATGTTAAATTTGGAGTTACGGTTTAAAAGATATGAGTATTTAAAAAAATTGCACCCTAGATAGTATTTTTATTAAACGTTTAACACATAAAATAATATCATATTTAAATTCTACATATTTTTCTAATCAAATTCCATGTATAATATGTTAAATTTGGAGTTACGGTTTAAAAGATATGAGTATTTTAAAAAACATTTAATATATACTATGAGTTTAATATCATAAATAGTAAGGGTTTTTTTATAAAATCACCTCGGTGGGTTTTCCGACGGAAGCGATAGCCTCTTTATTATTAGGTAAAGATTTCATGGATTAATCTGCTCAGAAAATTGCCTATTTACTCAACAATCCAAAAACCTAATGTGTGTAGGAATTTTTCGAGTAATGGTTTTGCTGCTGCCACTAGTGGGGACAAGGCCTATAGCCCCGGTCCGTAAGGGGCTTTAGTCCCGGTTCACCATCCGGGACTAAAGGGGCGGGACTAAAGGCCTAACCTTTTCGTCCCGGCCCTCTTACACGCCGGGACTAAAGGTGCTCCACGTGGGCGCCTCGTAGCGCCCCACGGGCAGGCCCTTTAGTCCCGGCTCGTTTCACGGACCGGGAATCTTGCTGGTTTTTGGCTTTTTTTTGAATGAAATTATTTTTGGGTTTTTGAGTTTTAGGGTTTAGGTGTTGAGGATATTAACGTGATGCCTCATTTTGTGTTCGGGAATTAGTTTTCATATAATTTAAAATAGAAATAATTATGCATATATATATATATAAGATTAACTCATCTTACAAGCGATCATATACAATTATATGGAGATCTGAATTTTCGGGACTAGAGCCCGTCTATTCGATTACATGGACGAACATCAGTAATGGCCCTTAGCTACACTAAAGCGTCCTTTGTCTTCTATAGCTTCCGTTCTCAGAAATCCCGCAAGCTCCTCTGCAACAGCAATCGCGCGTTGCTCTGGTAGGACCTTCGTCCTCATGGCCTCGTGCTATATAAGAAGAGGAGATGAATATGAATATCAATCATGATAACAAAGAATGATGGGTAAAAATAGAGGTGTGAATGTTCATTGCTTACGTCGAATCTGTGCTCCTTGAACTCAGAGGTAAACGTGCGAATGGTCTCGCAAACATAGTATCCGCATAGATGCGTTCCCCGTGGCTGCTGGTCGCACTTTACGAGAATGGAATATATATAATCAAAATAATAATCTAGCATCATAAATGTATTGAAAATTAATAAAAGTATATCATACTACTACTTACCTGAGCCGCTCTAAAGGTCAGCTTCTTAGGAAAATTACCGGGAGTCACGCACTTGAACCGATTCCAAACCCTGCCCGACAAGGATAATGATTTGCGAAGTTTTTCATTAATTGATATATCAGAAAATCATCGAAAGAGACCGATAGAGCGCAAGAATGATTAAAATTACACTTGAAGCATGTCCTGCAGGCTTTGGAACTGTTCCAAGGGTCTCGATAATGGGTCGAAGGCATCAACTATTCCCTTATCAATTTGAATGTCCAATAGAATCCAATGGAAGCTGCACATGTATATATATATATATATATATATATATATATCTGTGTGTGTGTGCGTGTGAGTAACTTATCAATTACACTTATAAGTGAATGGACACAACAGAGTAAAGACCCTCACCTGAAGTTGTATGGAAACAGTATGTGGTCACAGAAATTTTGATCTCTTAGAAACCTTAGAAGGTTTTCCTCCGTCTCCTTGGGATAACTAGTTAGCGTCGCTATATGTATTTTATCTCGATCAATAAACCCAATATTTATGATGCTCTTACTTTTACACTCCAGAATCTTCATTCTGCATAATAGAGTACAAGTTATATATAGACAATGAATTGAAATAACTAAACAAGTTATATGTAGACAACGAATTGAAAAACTTACAGACAATAGCAACTCATAAGCGATTTGTCGAGGGCGTCGCCATTGTACATCTGGAAGAGTTCATCAAAGTCGATATGGATTTCTTCGGAGCGGCCATAGTACTCCTGTGGGACACTCAGCACGATCATCGTTCTCCCATTCTTTGATTCACTTAAGTACCATTTATGCAAGTAACGCATATTTGTTGGGAGATCATCTTTGCTGACCAAAGGCTCTCCCATGACAAACTGTGGCTTAGGGGCTACCACAGCTTGGGTATCCTGTCGTCTTGGGAATTAGCCAGCAAATTTTCAACCGAGATACCACATTCATCCGCCAACTCCTTTGCGTTTTCAAAAGCTTTCCCCTGCACCGGAGGGGGAACATTCTCGGTTAACACCTTGAGGGCTGGGATCGACTGTTTGGCCTGTTGTCCAAGCTGAGGAACGTCTGGTTTTTTCTTGCTTGTAGTTGAACTTGATTTGCTCCCACCTGCACTTGCATGTGACTTGCTCTTTTTCACTTCCTTCTGCAATGTGCGTGTATAGTCATCAGGCTTATAGTGTAAGTCATACTATGATGGAGTGGTTATGAAGTCTTTTGCCCATGCTATGTTCTTCTCGGTGTATTTCGGGCGGGGCTCGGGTTCCTTCCTTTTTATCTGCGCCTCATGTTGTTCCTTTGCTATCCTGGAGTTTTCCTCGGGGGTACGATCATAAGGTCTGATAGGAAGATTAGCATGAGGTACCTTTGGGAGGGGCGACAGTTTGCGCTTTGGGGAGCTCCGTCGCTTAGAAATCATCGATGAAGCGTTCTTGCTGGCACGCTTCCGCTTAGTATCATGTGCGGGCGGCGGTGATCGAGCTGGACTCGTGTTGTGCTGGCCGACGTCATGTGGAGGGCTTGGAGGTAATGGAGGTGTAGGTGACCTGCGACGACTCGGAGGCGGTGTTGTCCTTGGGGCCGAGCCTGGAAGCTTGATGTAGTTCTTGTCCCATAGGATGACTCCACCCAATACTTCTCCGAGTGTCCTCTCATCTTCGGGTCCAGCTATGTCGAGCTCCATATCATTAAACCCCGTCATGATTTCATCCACCCCGACTTTAGCAAAGCCAGCTGGAATCTCACGGCCATGCCAGCATGCATCAGGGCCAGAAGGTAAAGCTTGTCCGACGGGCACCTTCATGGATATGTTCTTGAATTTCTGATGGAGTTCACATGATGTTGACTCCTTGATTCCATCCACGGGGTAGCCGGGACCGCCCTCTATCATTCTTCGTTCATCGTCGGGCGGGGCCTCAGATTCAGCCACGCTGCTTTTCCGCTTAGATGGGGCGCCGGTAATATCAACTGCAGGATCTTCCTGGCGCGGTACTCCTCTAAGCTCATCAATCTGCTTCTGTTGCTCGTTAATCCTGGCAAGCAACTGGTTGAACTTGTCATTCTCCTCATCCTACTGCCGCTTCTTTGCTCTCTCTCGGCTTCTGTAAGTGTCTTGGTCTCTGGAAAACCCAAGCCACCACGGGTAAGAAGGACCGAAGTCTCGCGTTCGTCCTCCATGTTCGTCATTGCCGAGGACCAATGTGAGCAAATCTTTCTCTCTATCTGCAGTGAACTTTCTTCTTCCCTCCTTAATTTCTTTCACTATCCTTTTCCAATTCTCCCTGGGTATCCTAAGATTGTCATTGCAGATGAGGTCCAATGTTGTTTCGTCGTACGACCCATCACGCGCAAGGAACCAATTTCTTGCTCTCAATTCCCAATCATCACGGAGTGGTTCAGGTACGACGCCTTTATCTATCAGATCTTGCTCTTTCTTATCCCACTTTGGGATGGCAGTCTCATAGCCCCCTGGCCCCAGCTTGTGGTGATATATCTTCTTGTCGGCATTTATCTTGTTCTTTTCTGATAATGCCTGGGCATCTTCTGACTCCTTGTACTCTTGAAATGCCTTCCAGTGATTCGCCTGCTTGGCTAGATACCCCTCGAATACTGGCACTTTCTGTGTCTTCAGATAGTTTTTCCATAGCTTCTTCTTCCAGCTACGGAACAGTTCGGCCATCTTCTTCAGAGTCCACTGCTTGACTTTGGCCCTCAGTTTGTCTACGGCGTCTTCATTCTCACATTCTGGCAGGTTGAAATGTGACATGAGATCATTCCAAAGATTATCTTTGTACCTTTCGGCGACATAGTCACTATCGGCTGCCCCTTTGCGCTTGTTCCACTCCCGAACGCTGATCGGGACGTGATCCCTAACGAGAACTCTGCATTGCTTCTTGAATGTGTCAGCAGCATTCTTAGGAAGCTTGGGTTCGCCCGTAGGAAATATCACCTCAAATGTGTAATGCGTCCGTGCATCCAACTTTCTAGTCGGGCCTCGTTTCGTAGTTTTGCTCGATGTGGAGGCCTAAGAGGGAGAAACATTTGTCAAATGAATGTATACGTATACAATATAGAGCTATCTCCAATATTTTTCACATATTACAAGTGATTGTCGAACTTCATATGTATACCTCGCCGGACTTCTCCTCTTCACCGGCTTCTCCATCAGTGGAGCTATCACCTTCTTTGTCATTGGACCTATCTCCTGCCCCCATCGGCTTCATCTTCGTGTCGCTCGACCTCCATTCCAACGTCCTGGTTTAGATATAACGACGGAGATTCAGCTGGTTCAACGTCGGGGCCGTCTTTGATTATATCTTCCAGAAGTTCTTCCTCTTCGAGGTTCCTGATATGTGGATCCATAGTTCTGCAAAAAACGGATTCTCTTAATCTTTGTACCAAAAACCAAAGTAGGAGTACTTTTCCAATTTGAGACTCCTAGATTTCTGCATAGTATTCAAAGTAGGAGTAAATTTCCAATTTGAGCATTCACTAAGCAAAACCAAATCGTAAAACAAAGTAGTATTCAAATTAGCATGCATTCAATTATAAGCTAATACATCATCACTTTTGTCCATACATCGTCGAATATTATCATTAATACTCCTCGAATACTATCATACATATAGCATCACTAATACATCTAGAACCGTAGCGCCCGACGGGTATCGGCGTGGGCGGTGGACACCCATAGAGAAGGAACCATCACATGATCATAACTCCAGTGAGATCCCCGAAGAACCTGCCAGGTATGCTCAAACCTGCCCTCCAACGCAACCATGTAGCAACGGACGTGCTCATCCTCCTCGCTGACACGGTGACGTACCACCTCCGCGGTGTCCGAAAGCCTCACTGGCCCACGCGACCGCCACCAAACAAGGATCGGGTCAACGACGGGCTGGCTCCTCACCAACCTACGCCCCCGGAAGGCAGCACCTCCCAATACCAGCCGGGCGGAGCCCAGTCCCGGACAGGGCCCCTCTGATCAAGCAGGTGTCCTCCGCCGAGTCGATGACGAGGATGCGGGATAGGCATCGTAAAATGAACTAAAAAAAATAAATAGTTCTATTAATTTTCTTGCTAAAAATAAACTATTAACACTTAAGCATATACAATAGCAAAATTAAACTATTAACTCTTATTTTCATTTTTCTTGTCCTCCTCTTCTTTCTTCTCTTCTCCTCCTCTTCTTTTCTTCTCTTCTCCTCCTCTTCTTTTCTTCTTTTCTTATACACTATACACTATATACACTATACCAAAATTCCTCCTCTCCTTATACACTATACACTTAAGCATATACACTATACAATATACACTTTTTCTTCTTTTCTTCTCCTCCTCTTCTTATTTTCATTTTTCCTAATCTTATTTTCTTATTTTTGTTCATATTTCTTCTTCTTGTAACCCTAACCTAATTCTAAATATTACTAACCCTAATAATCTAGCACAAACCTAATAACAATAGGAATTAAATAATAAAAAATCTTTTCTTTTTCTTCTTTTCTTCTCCTTTTTCTTCCTTTCTTCTCCTTTTTATTCTTCTCTTCTCCTTTTTCTTCTTTTCTTCTATACTGGGCGGAGTGTTGGGGAGGAGGGGGCGGGGGGGCTTACTGGCCGGAGTGTTGGCGAGGAGGACGGCGTGGAGGACGGTGCGACGGTGAGGAGCACGGCGCGGCGGCGAGGAGGACGGCGAGGAGGACGGCGCTGCGGCGAGGAGGACGATGCGGCGGCGAGGAGGACGGCGCGACGGCGAGGAGGACGGCCGACAGCGAGCAGGACGGTGGGCAGCCTGACGGCGTCGGTTACGTTCGTCGCTGTGCCGCGCCGGGCAGGAGAACGAGAAATGGACGAATTGGGTTGGAAATTTTCGAAGTCCCGCTTATATAGGTGGATCTATAGTCCCGGTGCGTGGCTCGGGCCGGGACTAAAGACCCCCTTTAGTCCTGGGTGGAGCCACGACCAGGGACTAAAGGCCTCTTTTCGGGCAGACCACGAGGCGGGAAGCAGGGGGTCTTTAGTCCCGGGGCGTGGCTCCAACCGGGACTAAAGGGGGTCTTTAGTCCCGGGGCGTGGCTCCAACCGGGACTAAAGACTCTCCTCGGCTGCACGATAAGTTTAGTCCCACCTCGCCCAGCGAGGGGACTAACACTTGTTTATAAGCCCCGTCGCAACTTCTCCATCAAGCTCCTCTCTAAAGCAGGCTTACGGGCCTAAACTCACTGAAAATTGTAACTATATTAGAAATTATAGGGAAAATTCAATCTAAATTCAAATGAGAATTTAGGTTGAATTTTCTCTATGATCTCGAATATAGTTTCAATTTTTTTTATTTTCATAATTAATAATTTTGACTATCCAAACTATTATCTATTTTGTTATTTTCAATTAAAAACTATGTTTATTAAAAATTCTTTTTGCATATTTGAGAATTTGACAAAACTATGATAATGAAAAGTGTTTCAAATTGAATAAATAATGCAAAACTATTTTTTATTTTCATAATTAATAATTTTGACTATCGAAACTATTATCTATTTTGTTATTTTGACTTAATTTGTTATATTTCGTGCATTTACTTATTTTTTTTAGCTAGTTGACCCTGAAATTGAAAAACACTACAAATGAACTCTGAAAATGTTGAAAGTTGGCATGCTATCATCATTTCACCCACATAGCATGTGTTAAAAAGTTGAGAGGGCTACGACAAAGACTGGAGGCAGTTCGTGTACAAAACTGACAATCTCTTTCGAAGTAGCAGGGTTTCGAACGAGAACTCATCTCTTACAAAGGGATTTCATTTTTTTAAACTTATTTGAACTCCATACTTTTTGTGTGTTCAAAATGCACCATTCAAAGGCACATCACAAAATTTCAACAATTTCTGACTTAATTTGTTATATTTCGTGCATTTACTTATTTTTTTGAGCTAGTTGACCCTGAAATTGAAAAGCACTACAAATGAACTATGAAAATGTTGAAAGTTGGCATGCTATCATCATTTCACCCACATAGCATGTGTTAAAAAGTTGAGAGGGCTACGACAAAGATTGGATGCAGTTCCTGTACAAAACTGACAATCTCTTTCGAAGTAGCAGGGTTTCGAACGAGAACTCATCTCTTACAAAGGGATTTCATTTTTTTAAAACTTATTTGAACTCCATACTTTTTGTGTGTTCAAAATGCACCATTCAAAGGCACATCACAAAATTTCAACAATTTCTGACTTAATTTGTTATATTTCGTGCATTTACTTATTTTTTTTTGAGCTAGTTGACCCTGAAATTGAAAAGCACTACAAATGAACTCTGAAAATGTTGAAAGTTGGCATGCTATCATCATTTCACCCACATAGCATGTGTTAAAAAGTTGAGAGGGCTACGACAAAGACTGGATGCAGTTCGTGTACAAAACTGACAATCTCTCTCGAAGTAGAAGGGTTTCAAACGAGAACTCATCTCTTACAAAGGGATTTCATTTTTTTAAACTTATCTGAACTCCATACTTTTTGTGTGTTCAAAATGCACCATTCAAAGGCACATCACAAAATTTCAACAATTTCTGACTTCATTTGGTATATTTCTTGCATTTACTTTTTTTTTGAGCTAGTTGACTCTGAAATTGAAAAGCACTACAAATGAACTCTAAAAATGTTGAAAGTTAGCATGCTATCATCATTTCACCCACATAGCATGTGTTAAAATGTTGAGAGGGCTACAAAAAAAACTGGATGCACTTCGTGTACAAAACTGACAATCTCTCTCGAAGTAGGAGGGTTTCGAACGAGAACTCATCTCTTACAAAGGGATTTCATTTTTTTTACTTATTTGAACTCCATACTTTTTGTGTGTTCAAAATGCACCATTCAAAGGCACATCACAAAGGGATTTCTTCTTCTCTCATATATGGTGGACACTAGCTCACCTATTTTTTCAACCGTCGATAATGGTCGCTACTCCTACTTCCCCTAGTGCATAACCAATATCTAGCACAGGAGAAGAAGGAGAAGTGATTGTTTTAATCAAAAACAGATCTGTTACAAAAGGGATTTAATTTTTTGAACTTATTTGAACTGAAGACTTTTTGTATATATATGTGGTCGAAATGCATGATACATGAAGTTAGAAAGGGCTAAACTATTAAAAAGTAGCAAATGAAGTTAGAAAGGGCTAAACCATTCAAATTTGGAAACTATAATGGCACAAACAGAAACTAGACATATATAAATTGGTCCAAGAAGTACATGATACTAGTCCAAACAGTACATAATAATAGCTACAATAGATATATATACAAGTGTTCGACGTTAAGAACACTACTCGTCTGAATTATCTGAATCAGAATGTCCACCTTCCTCGAGGGGATACAGGTGACACTGGCCATAGTGGACGAGTCGAATCCTGCGGTACAACTCGTATGAAACATATGCATGTTTTGCTGCATACTCAATGTTGATATGATCAAGTGGGCCCTTCTCCCAAAGTCTGTGCTGAGACCTTGGGAAACTGGTCTTCATATCAGCATATGAATCGTCGATCAAGGCAACTGCCATACGAGCCATCGAAGTCCTGTCATGTTGAAGCTTGAATATCGTTTGGATATCAACGAGGCAACCAGCTAGTATCTCAATACGAAGCTGTGCCTCATCTTCAGCCTGTCGTTCCTTATGTCAACGGAAGCAAAAGTGACGCCGCTGCGAAGGAACTCCATGAGTCCTGGACAATGCTTGTCACTCCTGCAACAGAAACAAATTAAAATGGACCAAATGTTACATACTGCTGCAATAAGGAAACATGTTTCACTACAACTAAAGAGAAACTTATCTTTAGGATTCATATAGCACATATGCAATGGAACCTAGAGATAGATTATGAACCTACTGCTGCAATAAGGAAACATGTTTCACTACAACTATTTGAAGGGAACCAACTATGATAGAAACAAATAAACTTATACGTGGAATTCACTATGATAGATTATGGACATTATGCATAATATGCAAACAAAAGAAAGCTTGTTAACTAGTAAATCCAAACTACAAACTAAGTCTTATCGGATTGACAAAATTCGATCCAATGTGAATTATAAATGAACACAAATAAATCAAATGTACTCCACACATACTACAATACTAAATCAAATGTACTACACTACTAAATCAAATGTACAAATACACAAAATCAAATGTACTACACTACTAAATCAAATGTACTACACTACTAAATCAAATGTATTCCAGTACTAAATCAAATGTACTACACTACTAAATCAAATGTATTCCACACATACTACACTACTAAATCAAATGTACAAATACACAAAATCTACTACGCTACTTAATCAGAAACACAAATACACAAAATCCATGTGAACGTGGGAGTAGTGACCCTAGGGGAGGGATTATCTTGGATCAAAGAAAGCCTCAAAACTTACTTCGGCCATTGGAAGATCAAGACATGGGTTGCGAAGCATATTTGGATGACGGCGACACTATGTTGATCGGCCGTGTACTCCAGATCAAGCCCGAAGAACTTCTCATGATCCGGTGCGTGGTTAAACCATCGTTCCTTCAACTGTTGAAGGAAAAACGGCACCTCCGTGCTTAGGTTCGTGTACACGACAAGGAGCTTTGTCGCGCCATGCACGGCCACCTCACGAAAGATAGTTGGCATGATGGAAGAAGAGAAGGGAAGAAGAGAGGAGAAGAACAGAGAGGGCGACGCGAGAGAGAAGAAGAACAGAGAGGGCGACGCGAGAGAGAAGAAGAATAGAGAAATGGCGATTGTACGCTTCGGTTCGTGCTTTTCATCGCCCGAAACGACGCGGGATGCAAACCGTTTGGGCCATTAATCCTGGGTTGAGCCACCAACCGGGACTAAAGAGGTATACCAAACGGTTGCCACCACTACGGCAGGCCACGTGTTAGGCTTTTAGTCCCGGGTTCAACCACCAACCGGGACTAAAGAGGTATGCCAACGGTCGCCCCACTATGGCAGACCACGTGTTAGTCCTTTAGTCCCGGGTTGAGCCACCAACCGGGACTAAAGAGGTATACCAACCGCCGCCACAACCACGGCATGCCACGTGTTAGGCCTTTAGTCCCGGGTTGAGCCACCAACCGAGACTAAAGGGGGATACGAACGGTTGCCACCACCACCGCCCGCCGCGTAGCCCTTTAGTCCCGCTTTGGGACACGAACCGGGACTAAAGGCTCCTTACGGCCCGGGACTAAAGCCTCGAGGGAGGCATTGAGAATTGGGGCGACATGGCCGGGCCTTTAGTCCCGGCCCAGAGGCACTCCGGGACTAAATGGTCCAGGCCAAAGGCCCGTTTTCTACTAGTGTGCACTGAAACCGGATAAGTTTACTGGTACTTTTTTCAAGCGTTGGCAAACGAGAACCACCTTATGGCTCACAGCTATGAACGTGTTCTGGGTAGCCGGTGTCACTCCTACGGAAACTATCACTCCTGAACAGGAGAAGATGTTTAAGGAGGCCACCATCCTATTCCTTGGAGCAGTCATTAGCGTGATCGGAGATAAGCTGGTTGATGCATATTTACATATGCATGTTGCCAAGGACTTGTGGGAGGCGCTCGAATCTAAATTCGGGGCCACCGATGCTGGGAGTGAGATGTATGTTATGGAGCAGTTCCACGATTACAAGATGGTTGACAACCGTTCTGTATTGGAACAAGCTCATGAGATAATATGCATAGCTAAGGAACTTGAGGTTCTTAAGTGCAATTTGCCGGGCAAGTTTGTCGCGGGCTGTATAATTGCTAAGCTCCCTAATTCCTGGAGGAACTTTGCTACTACTCTGAAACATCAGAGGCGTGAGTTCTCAGTAGAGGACATCATCGGCCATCTGAGTGTTGAGCAGAACTCGAGAGCAAAGGACTCCAATGGAAAAGCGGTGGAAAGCTCTTCTGCTGCCAATATGGTACATCAGAGGAACTTCAATTCTCACAAGCCCAAGGGAAAGAATTCTGTCCAACAGAATACCGACTTCAAGAAGAAGGCAAAGAAGCCCTTCAAGAAGAATAAGAAGGGAGATGGCTGCTATACTTGTGGTTCAGAGGAACATTGGGCGAACAAATGCCCAAACAAGTACAAGAAGACGACACAGGACTCCAAGTCTGCCAATATGATCGTGGGCAACAATAAAAGTGGTGCATCTGGGTACGGTAATTTACTTACTGTATTTACAGTTTGTCAGTCCACCGATTGGTGGGTGGACACGGGTGCAAATATTCATGTGTGTGCTGACTTACCATTGTTCTCTTCTTATCAGGCCACCGGTCGCGGGTCCGTATTGATGGGGAATGGCGCGAGTGCTTCTGTTCTTGGTGTTGGCATGATCGATCTGAAGTTTACTTCGGGAAGGATCGTGCAGCTGAAGAACGTGCAGCATGTCCCCGCCATCAAGAAGAATCTCGTTAGTGGCTCCCTTCTGTGTAGAGAAGGGTTTAAGTTGGTATTCGAGTCTAATAAAGTAGTAGTTATGAAATATGGACTTTTCGTTGGAAAAGGTTATGAATGCGGAGGTCTGTTCCGCCTTTCTCTTGCAGATTTTTGTAATAAAGTCGTGAACAATATTCATTCGAGTGTTAATGAATTTGAAGTTTGGCATTCACGTCTTTGTCACATAAGTTTCGGTGTTATGTCGTGGCTAGCAAAACTGAATTTAATCCCAACTTTCACTTTAGCCAAAGGTTCTAAGTGTCATTCGTGTGTGCAAGCAAAGCAACCTCGCAAGCCTCACAAGGCTGCAGAGGAGAGACACTTGGCACCATTAGAACTCATACATTCTGATCTTTGTGAGATGAATGGTGTGTTGACTAAAGGTGGAAAGAAATACTTCATGACATTGATAGATGATTCCACTAGATTTTGCTATGTGTATCTGTTAAATACTAAAGATGAGGCTCTACACTACTTTAAAATCTATAAGGCAGAAGTTGAGAATCAACTTGAAAAGAAAATTAAACGAGTCCGTTTTGATCGTGGTGGAGAGTACTTCTCAAACGAATTTGATTCATTTTGTGCGGAACACGGCATTATTCATGAGAGGACGCCTCCCTATTCACCCCAGTCAAACGGGGTTGCCGAGCAGAAAAACCGTACTCTAACTGATTTGGTTAACGCCATGTTAGATACATCGGGTTTATCCAAGGCATGGTGGGGGGAGGCTATATTGACCGCGTGTCATGTCCTGAATAAATTTCCTACAAAAGATAATGAGGTCACTCCCTACGAGGAGTGGTCGAAGAGAAGGACGACGCTCTCGTACTTACGTACTTGGGGCTGCTTGGCGAAAGTCAATGTACCGATCCCCAAGAAGCGTAAGCTTCAACCAAAGACTATGGACTGTGTTAATTTGGGATACGCTAAGAATAGCGTAGGCTATAGATTTCTAGTAGTGAAATCTGAGGTACCTGACGTGAAGGTCGGTACAATAATGGAGTCGAGGGATGCTACATTCTTTGAGGATATATTTCCCATGAGAGATATGCAAAGCACTTCTAGACAGGAATCTGAGATAACTCCTGAGTCTGCCATTCCTATGGAATACTATGAACAAACACATGATGAAAATCCTGAGGAGGATGACGAGGAAGCCCGTGGTAGGGGCAAGAGACAAAGGACTGCAAAGACCTTTGGTGATGATTTCTTCGTATACCTCGTGGATGATAATCCCCCTTCTATTTCAGAAGCGTATGCTTCTCCAGATGCTGATTACTGGAAAGCTGCGGTCCGTAGTGAGATGGATTCCATCATGGCTAACGGGACATGGGAAATCACTGATCGTCCCTATGGTTGCAAACCATTGGGATGCAAGTGGGTGTTCAAAAACAAGCTTAGGCTTCGATGGTACGACTGAAAAGTACAAGGCTAGGCTTGTGGCCAAGGGCTATGCCCAGAAAGAAGAAGAAGATTTCTTCGATACTTATTCATGTGTGGCTAGACTGACCACCATTCGAGTACTACTCTCATTGGCGGCCTCTCATGGTCTTCTCGTTCATCAAATGGACGTTAAGACGGCTTTCCTGAATGGAGAGCTAAATGAGGAAATCTATATGCAACAGCCAGATGGCTTTGTGATAGAAGGTCAGGAAGGAAAGGTGTGTAAGTTGCTGAAATCTTTATATGGTGTGAGACAAGCACCTAAGCAATGGCATGAGAAGTTTAATACAAATCTGACATCTGTTGGCTTCATTGTTAATGAAGCTGACAAATGTGTATACTATCGCCATGGTGGGGGCGAAGGAGTTATATTGTGCTTGTATGTTGATGACATACTGATATTTGGAACCAACCTCAAAGTAATTGAGGAGGTTAAGTCTTTTCTGTCTCAAAACTTTGAGATGAAGGACCTTGGGGTGGCTGATGTTATCTTGAACATCAAGCTGTTGAGAGATGATGAGGGTGGGATTACACTTCTGCAATCCCACTATGTTGATAAGATTTTGAGTCGCTTTGGATATTCAGACTGCAAAATTTGTCAAACACCATATGATCCTAGTGTGCTTATTCGAAAGTTTAAAGGCACAGCTATAGATCAATTGAGATTCTCTCAAATTATCGGTTCACTTATGTACCTAGCTAGCGCAACGAGGCCTGACATCGCGTTTGCTGTGAGAAAACTTAGCCGGTTTGTTGCAAACCCGGGCGATGTTCATTGGCGTGCTGTTGAAAGAATTATGCGCTACTTGAAAGGTACTGTCAACCACGGGCTTCACTATACGGGATTCCCATCGGTACTTGAAGGGTATAGTGATGCGAATTGGATCTCTGATGCTGATGAGATGAAGGCCACTACTGGGTATATGTTTACTCTTGGGGGTGGTGCTGTTTCCTGGAAGTCTTGCAAGCAAACGATCTTAACAAGATCGACAATGGAAGCAGAATTAACAGCATTAGACACATCTCGTGTCGAAGCAGAATTTCTTCGAGATCTTTTGATGGACTTACCTGTGGTTGAGAAGCCGGTTCCGGCTATCCTTATGAACTGCTATAATCAAACAGTTATTATTAAAGTGAAGAGTTCAAAGGACAATATGAAGTCCAACAAATATATAAGAATGAGATTGAAGTCTGTCAGACGTTTGAGAAACTCCGGAGTGATAGCGTTGGATTACATCCAAACGGCTAAGAATCTGGCAGATCCCTTTACTAAAGGGCTATCACGTGTTGTGATAGACAATGCATCGAGGGAGATGGGTATGAGACCCACATGAGTTGCCATGGCAGTAACCCAACCTATATGATCGGAGATCCCGTGAAGTAGGACCTGGGAAAACAAGCTAGTGGTGAACTGAGGAGAGTAACTTTACTAACCCACTCCGTTGGAGATGCAATACTCTCGGATACTGTATGGTAGGATGACTACTGTCTTAATGTGTTCTAAAGCTTATATGTAAGCAAGATGCTGTCCTACAAAGCGATCTTTGGAGGAACACACCTATATGAGCTTGACTGCTGGTCACATCTATGAGATTTGGGTGATCTCTAGTAAACTCATGAATAGGCCAGGAGTGTGACCAATATGCTCCACCCGAGGGGTCACCTTCGGCAGCCTAGTACTAGTAAGACTTGTGGTGAAGCTCCTTTACGCCAAACTGACAATTCAAGGCATAGTCCATTGTTCAGTTGTAAAGGGGTGTAGCTACTTGCTCTAGGTGAAGCTCAACCTTAACAGGTCTTCACTGAAATGTTGGTATATTAAAACAGTGTTTGGAACGAGGGAACACGATGTGCCCTTGAGATCTGGTGGGGGATTGTTGAAATTAGAGATGGGCCTTAGGCCCATAAGACAAATTTCAGAAAAATCTCCAAGGGCCCATGTAGGTGGTGGCATGACAAGGTGATGGGAAGTTTAGTCCCACCCCGCTAGTGGAGAAGTTGGACCCCCTTTATAAGGGTCTCTCTTCCACATGCTATTGGAGAGTGAGAAGAGAAGGTGCCCTCGCGCACTCCTCCTCCGCCGCCCGCCTCGCCACGCCTCGTCACGACGCGGGTTGCGGGAATGAGCCGAGCCGAGCTCATACCTACGCGCTTATTTTTGCCGGTCAGGAACGGAGAATACGTAACGGACAAGACACGATCCGAGACGTCGGATCGTGGCTGTTACCGACTCGGACGTGGGCTTGGCCCACGTCTCTCCATCCAGCCGTCTTTATAAGCACGTGATCGCCTACCCTAGCCGTCACGAGAATCAGATCACATCTGCCTCACGCGTTCGTTCCTTGACTACTGCTGCCGCCGGCGACTCCGTCCCGTTTACCGCGTACACGGTCGACTGGAGAGCAGGCCTCCGAAACCTCGCCTCTCCGGTTCCTGTACGGGAGAGGGGCGATTAGGTTTTTGGGGAGCGATCACGCGACTGCTCGCCTCTGTCCGTCTGCTTCGTCTACGTCCGTGTCGCCCTCGTCATCGCCATGTCTTCACCAAGCGAAGCTGACCGTCTCCGCGAGAAGGCCGAAGCCGAGAAGAAGGGGGCAGAGGATACTGCCGCCGCCGCCGTTGCTGCTACGGCCAACTGGCCGATCGGAGGGTATGATGTGTTTGTCTCTCTTCTGTTTCTGTGTGCACTAGTAGTATTGCCTATATGCGTAGATGTTTCTGCTATATGCGTAGTACTTGCTAGTATACTCCGTGATCAGTATGTCATGAACCTAGTCAATGCCGTGTTAGTAATTATTTCATGGATTAATCTGCTTGAAAAATTGCCTATTTACTCAACACTACTTACTCCACACGCCACATAACAAGCATCATCTTGGCTTAAACAACTCCACACTCCACAGACGTAGAAATGCTGCCCCGATGCATTGTTTACATTTTCCTCTGCAGACTGCTTTATATTAACCTAATGATTGTGGATCTCGACGCGATGGTGGGTGGGTGGGTGGGCGGGCGGCTAAGAAAATCATATGAGGATTGCAGTAGTATATAGTAGATGGAACCATCGAGTTAGGCAGCTCTCTTCACCAGCCTTTGCTTGCTTGTCACACGCACGCTCCACACAAACACATCTAGCTAGCTAGTCAACCGAGAGAGGAAGGAGACTTAGCTCGAGATGCCAACGACAATCGTGACCGCCGCGACGGGGGTGATGAATCCCCTCATCGGCAAGCTCACCAAGCTGATGGGAGATGAGTACAAGAAGCTCAAGGGAGTGAGGAAAGAAGTGGCTTTTCTCAGGGACGAGCTCAGCGCCATGAATGCTGCCCTTGAGAAGCTGGAGTTCATGGAAAATGTCGAGCCAAATACCAAGAACTGGAGGGACCATGTCAGGGAGATGTCCTACGACATGGAGAACTGCATCGATGACTTCATGCAGGATATTGGAGGTGCCGACGCCAACGCCAGTGCAGGTTTCATGAAGAGGATGTCTCGGCGCCTGAAGACGCTAAGGGTGGGTCACCGGATTGCCGGCCAGATCGAAGATCTCAAGGCTCTTGCACTAGAGGTGAATGAACGGCGAATAAGGTACCACAAGATTCACTGCTCTTGGCCTACAAAAATGTTGTATATTTTTTTGTATTAGAAGCAAGAAAAAAATAGGCATTATACAAAATAGCGTGGCCCTTGAAAATATGCTATTAGCATGCTATAACGTGATATAGCGTGATATTAGCGAGACATTGTACACTGATGAATTTGACAAGCCAATTCTCTATATGCTATATCATGCTAATAGCGGCCATATAGCGCGTTATTTTTTCAGTGATTACAAGGTGGAGTATTTTCGTTAATTTTCCTTCCATGTTACGAACACAACATAGATGATGTCATAGTTATGCTTTTGTTTATCCCACAATAAATTTGAGAATGTATTTCCTAAGAGCAACTTCAAACATAGCCTCCCAATTTTACTTCCAAACACCATGTAGGAGGTAGCTCCCAAATTCCTATTCTATTTTTTGTCCATTTCTCATTTATATTATACACAAACTATGTTTGTAAATCACATTGTATTGCAATATTCCGAACATACATGTTCTGCCACAATCTGAATATAATTTGACAACATTTCAAATAGTCAAGATTCATTAATTCAAATTCAGATTCAAAACAGAAAGCATGGTAGTAGTCAAATATAGACATGGCAAATAGTTCAAAGGCATTGAAGGTGAACCACGATTCACCATGGCATTCCACAGGTCTGCCCTTTGATAATCTCGAAGTTGTGGCTATATATTCATCTCTCAATTCTAGCGGTGCATGTCAAGAAAATGCCTCGACTAGTAACATGGTTTAAGGCACAATGTTTTGCGAGAAACATGTGCAATTGTAACTTACTCCTATGACATTTTAATCAATCCAGATACAAGATTGACAACTGCAATGGACCTGTGAATATAGATCCGCGGATTTCAGTGATCTACAGAGACGCTGTTGGAGTTGTGGGTACTGATGGCCCAAAGAAGGAGGTTCTCAGTTTGTTAACAGACACCGAGAAGAAGCTCAAGGTGGTGTCCATCGTGGGATTCGGAGGACTTGGTAAAACTACCCTTGCTAATCAGGTGTATGATGATCTCGAAGGGCAATTTGAATGTAATGCATTTATTCCCGTCTCTCAAAAACCAGACATGGCACGGCTTCTCAATAGCCTAAGATTAAAGATTGGGATAAATGAGTCATCTGGTATTTGTAAGATGGAAGACATCATCGGTCAACTTAGAGAACACCTTGCAAACAAGAGGTATAGTTAGATCTTTACTTCTAAAAGCATTCTTGCATTTCTGCCGAATAGTTATGAATAATCGTTTAACAAAAAATATATAAAGTTTAACTTGATTTAAGGATAAACCCTATGTTACCAAATGAAATGAGTATTTCGGTTGTCCACATATTAGTTTGACCGTACCATGAATGTTTTGTACAACGAAGCACATTATAAAATCACTAGAATTGCAAAGTGTGTTTCAACGCGGATATAACAGTATCGATTTGTTGTAACATAACTCACACATCATTAGATTAATTATTGATCAAAGCTTTGAGAAGTCAAAATGTGTCTTACATACAGGAACCAAGGGAGTAGTACAAGAATGCCTAATAGTCAAGTTGCCCTCCAAGATCATGAGTCAGCCCATGGGTAATGTAAACTGAATTAAAGTTCAGAACACTAGCGTGTTGGTAGTTTATACATGATACTATACCAGTTTGGAGAATTCATCAATTCCATTCCATTTCGTCTGGACATAGAAAATTATATCAATCCATCCCCTAGGTCATTTGTCCTGGATCTACATGTTGATCGGATGGTGGCGCCGCTCCGGTGTCGTAACCTTCCTGAAGGCGCCGCCTTGGAGCCCACGATTCATCGTATACGGCTTCATCTCTTTGTGGTAGCGTGTTCACTCCCGGTTGCTCTTGTAGTGCTAGGAGTGGTGTTGCTATGCTCAACACCTGTGTTTCTTGCCTTGGATGTTTGCGTGTGTTGTGGTGGCGTGCGTTTGTACCGGCATGTTGTTGATGGTTGCTTTATACATAAAACGGGGCGAGAGCCTTTTTCGATAATGGTACAAGATTAGAACACGGAAGTAAAGTTTAGATTGTGAGTTCCCCACACTTTTGAACATGATACGGAATTAGTGCACATAATTATAGTTCGAACTGCCAAATGATCACTGGTTTGTTCATTATTATAGTCGTTTAGACATGGTATTTTTAGATCGCTATGCAAAACTGATGTCCGACTCATGACTTGCTCACCCCCCCCCCCCCCGCCCTAAAGTAATATAAGAGTGTTTAGATCATTGAAGTTGTGATCTAAACATTCTTATATTTCTTTATAGAGGGAGCATTTCATAGAAATAAAGTTGTCAACGTGTCCAAGAAGGTCGTTTGTATGTAGATCGGCAAATGTTTAAATTAGACCCATAGGAAGAGCTAAATACCAAGTAGCATTTGTATGAGGTGTTAAATTAATAGCATTTTTTTTGAAAAGGAGGTTAAACCCCCGGCCTCTGCATCAATCGATGCATGCAGTCATCTTTATTATTTTTCCGCAAAGGTCTCACAAGAACATATATCAATCCACCTGAAGCCACCACTCACACGTACAAATTCGATAATGTGAAGTGCTCTCACTCCCCATATCTAAACCGGTGTCGTCGATAATCCATCCACATAACGTATCGAGACCAACAACTGGTCAACAGACCTAAAGCGCACACATACGTTTTAGAAGCCGCCATCATCATCGGCACATTGACCCATCTTCAGGAGAGAGATCCGCATCATCCTTGCCAATCCAAACATCCGTCGACGCCACCACGACGTCCAACGACGCCACCGCCCTGCGCTCATCCGTTCAGACGCAAAGATTCTGGAAGAACTGTCGTGCATAGCACCTGACAACCAGACATGACTCAGCGTAGCACCTGTCAGTCAGGCATGACTTGACAACTTCACCAAAACTTCATGCAAGACAAAGACGCTCGACCTCTAGCCTCTGTCATTCAATGCTGCTCCACAAACGATGCTTCCAAGAGAGAAACGACACCGCAGTACCGTCGTCGTCCGATCTGGAAGACCAGATCCTAGGATTTCCCCCGAAGCAGTGCCCACCACCACCAACTGTCAAGAACCCATACAGTGGCCACCACCACTCAGCCCTCAAGGCGACGCCTTCAGGAAGGTCACGGGGTCATGGATGCCCACCGGAGTTAGGGTTATCACCCGAGAGGCAGGGAGGTGGAAAGTGGAGGAGCAGATGTAGACCGACATCTCTAAAAAGAATAGCGGTGCCCTTGAGCGTCGTCTCGGCGCGACCGGGACCAACCAAGGGGTTTCCCCCAATCTGGATCTCCTCCATCAGCTTCATCCGCGACCACACCGGCACCTCTAGGAACCCGCGGGAGAGAAGCACACCAATCAAGGCAAAGAACAACGGCCGGATCAGGCACCGGCCGCCAGAGCAGGGGGCCCTGCACACCCGCAGCCACGTGACCACGTCGGACCAAGCCGCCACAAGCCAGCTCACCGAAGCCACCACCACGTCGGAGACTCCACCACGCTGGAATGGAGCAGAAGTAGCCAACCCACAACGCCCATGGCCCTCGTCGCGAGAGGCGTCCGCAGGACAAACCCCCGCCACCACCGGTACCCCCGCACGCGCCTCCATCCAACCCGTCGCCCGAAGCCCGGTCAGCACGCCGGCACCCACCAGCACCATCTCGCAGCCGCACTACGACGCCCGCGTCCGCACCGCGCCCACGCCAGTAAGGGCGACGCCGCGCCGACCCTCAGTCCGCGGGGGAACAAATAAATCCCCACCGGCGCCGGCTCCGGTCAGGCTTTGTCCGGCCGAGCCTCGTGGCACTCGCGAGGGAGGGGAAAGGGGTGGAGGACCTGGCGGCGGCGGCCTAGGTTTTCCCCCTGGTCGCCGTGCGGGGGCGACCCAGGAGGATACGATTATTGTTTGTACCATGTTGATAGCTCTCAGTTATGGATGTGTCACCATAAAGCACCAAAACGACTTGTTACGGAAAATTGGCAATAATCTGTTTTCATGGAAAAATATATGTAACACCCACTATTTTGATAGCTAAATTTGAGCACCCCAAGCGATTATTGTTTTATTTTGTGTCGAATATAACATAAATATGTCTAATGTATCTTTAAGAATGACATTTGCTTTCAGTTTCACCGTAAAAAATCACAGTGTCTTTTCAGTTTATGTTTTCCCCAAGTTCATTTAATTGTGTTGATGCTTTTACCTGCAACATTTTTAGTTGTCTTTTAATGCATATAACACCATATTCAATAGGTATTTTATTATAGTCGATGACTTGTGGGATCAAGAAGCATGGAATATTATAAGACATGCCTTTCCAGAAAATGGTAACGGGAGTAGAGTAATAGTAACCACACGAGTGGAAGACGTTGCAATCTCAACATGTTCTTATCACCGTGAGAACATTTACAGAATGAAGCCCCTTGGCTCTGAAGATTCAAGAAGGTTATTCATGAACAGAGTATTTGGGCCTGAAAACATGTGTCCATCTAATTATGAAGAAGTCTTAAATGAAATTCTGAAGAAGTGTGGCGGGCTGCCACTTGCAATCATTACGATAGCTAGCCTATTAGCTTGTCGTCAAGAAAGATCAAGGAAAGACTGGGAGAACATAAAGAATTCTCTGGGTGCCCAGTTTGCCATAAACCCCACACTGAAAGAGATGAGGAGTATATTGAACCTCAGCTATATGAATCTTCCTATTCATCTCCGCACTTGTTTTCTTTACCTTGGTATGTACCCAGAAGACTATGAGATTATGAGGGATGATCTAGTCCGAAAATGGATAGCGGAAGGCTTTATCAGTAATTTATATGGAACGAATTTGCATGATGTTGGGATAAGTTATTTCAATGAGCTAGTCAATAGAAGCTTGATTCAGCCTGTAATAACCGAATACAAGGGGGTATTTTGCAAAGTACATGATATGATGCTGGATTTGATCCTTAGCAAGTGTGCAGAAAATAATTTTAATATTCTGGCATATACTTCTGAAGACATGGCAAGACTGCGTGTCTGCGCGTACAAGATCCGCCGGTTATCCACAGGAACAACAAGAGAAACAATACCATGGACGGTCTCAGATAGCACATCACAACTTCGGTCATTGGTGTGGCTCGGATATTGCAAGTCCATACCTTGTCTTTCTCAGTTCAAGTATATCCGTGTGTTATCCTTTGAATGTCCAGATTTACCTGGGAGTTCACATCTGGACTTCATTGCTATCAGCCAATTGTTTCAACTGCGGTATTTAAAGGTTTCAGATTATTGCTATGCAAAGCTTCCCACTGAAATTCGGGGGCTTGTGCATTTGGATACGTTGGATGTACCAAATGGAAACATCCCATCAGACATAGAGCACTTGCCCTGCTTGTCTAATCTGACAATGGGTGGGTATGGGATGTTGGGGTTACCTGAAAGGATCGGGATCATGGAATCACTTCGCACACTCGATGGTTTCAAACTGGAGAGGAGTTCGCTGGAGGCTCTTGAGGGCCTTGGTAAGTTGACGAATCTGTGGAGTCTGAAGCTTTATCACTCTGCTGATGATGAGTGCAATCTGCTGGAGAAGGCAGCGAAGTTTGATGCTTTTGTCTCTACTATTTGTAAGCTACGCAACCTCAAATATCTCATGATGATAGGCGATCATGATGATAAGGATGACATTTTAGCCTCAGTTTCAGATCCTCCCGCCCTTATCGAGGAAATGTACCTTACCAGCTGGAGGATGTTGGGAGTTCCTAAATGGATCCGTGATCTCAGTTGCCTGCATAGCCTGGGATTATCTGTTACGGAGACGGAAACTGATGCGATTACTGTTCTTGGAGGACTACCATCACTCGTCTACCTCCTTCTTGAAGTCGTGACATGCCCTAAAGAAGATGCTGTAATCGTCAGCAAGGGATTATTCCCAAATCTGGAGCGCCTTACATTCATCTCGGAAGAAGATGTTACGGCATTTCTGGGTTTCGAGGCAGAAGCAATGCCTAAGCTACGAGAGCTCAATCTGGAACTCACTGCGCCGTCGTGGGGTGGAGCTGCACCAGTCGGCATCGAGCACCTCTTGGCCCTCCAGCAGATCAGTTTTATTGTCTGCTGCAACCATGAGGAATCTCTTGAACAAGTGAAGCTCAAAGGCCTGTCTGTGTTTAGGAACGCCGTGCAACTGCACTCAAGCCGTCATTCCATGGATATTAACTGTTACCCCTTCTAGCGAGTGAAGCATGAACGGCATCGAGCACCTCTTGGCCCTTCCACCGAGCAGTCTAGCTCTGGACGGCCCCTATTGTAACTTTCAGCGTTTCCTCTGCTATATGTTGTATACTACTGTTTTCCATTCATTTTTCGTTCGTGTTTAATGTCTCGGGTGTTGTTACATCAGTATCTCCGATGTACTATGAGAGGGTATGGAACCTCAACTATTCATTTATAATTTCCACATGCATGTTGATGTGTATCCAGAAAACCATGTGATTAGTTGTCAGTTATTTGGTTCGAGAAATATGGCTGGCAAAAGCAAAACGGTTAGTTTGTTACGTCTAGCTACTATTAGTAGTAATTTGCACCGACAACCTTAGAAATCCTCTTTGAAAAGGAGAACGGATGATTGGAGCTCGGCCTTCATGAAGACCGAAATTTTTGAATAATTCAAATTTCAAACATTTCGGTTTTAAAAAAATCTGAAAAAAGATGCAAGTAAAGGAGGATGTTATGTGTATGTGTGTAAAAATTTAGGAGAAAATACCTTGAAATACAATCTACACACAAAAGATAAAATCATGCCGTGCAACGATGAATAGTGTCATGTGTTAAAAAGACTCAGATTTATCTTTTTGTACAACCCTCATTTCATTGTATTTTTTTTCTGAAAATTTACAAACATGTGTCTTACACCCCCCACTTATCTTTGTATTTTTTTATTATTTTTTAAAATGTAAAAAATATGAATTTTCATGAAATTTGACTTTGAAATTTAAAGGCCTCTATGGAGGTCGAGCTCCAAACCCAATTTCTGTTTGAAAAGCCCCAAACTAATTTTAGTCTGAGTATTTTCCAAATCTTAGTTTCTGTTTTATAGTACCTTTCGCTTCTGTGCTAAAGCTAACAAGTTGTCACCTGCACGCTGATGTCTGTACTTACCTGGTCAATCACTAGGATGTGTCTCTACACTTGCCTGGTTACTTAGGATGTGTTTGGTTTCAGTCACCAGCTAGAATGGCACGGATCGGACCTGTCCCAGGCCTGTGTTCCTGTGTTTGGTTCATAAATGAAATGGAGTCATGTCATGCCCACTGAGCGAATATTTCGCCAATATCCGAAATGCGTCGAGACGTCCAAATCGGAGCAACCACGTGGAACCGGTCGTCGCTCTTTCCTCTCACTCCCCCGAAACCCAATCTAATCCTCTCTCAGCACCACCTCCCACTCGTCTCTCCCTCACCTGATCTGCGCCTTCGGCGACCTCCTCTCGATCTGCACGGCCGACGACCAACTCTCGACCTGCGCCGCGAACAACTCGTCTCTTCCTCTCTCGTGTGGCGGATCGAGCGGCTGGGTGGCAGCGGTTTTCCAATGGCGCGGCGGCTGTACAGTCTATAGTCTATTTCCCATTTCCCATTTTTTTAGTCGAACTGCTGCTGTACAGCCTATCTTTCCACTATGGCTGTGTTTGGTTGGGTTGTGGATTTCTGAAAGCTGATGCGGAAAATCTGTTGTGGAAAAACAGTTGTGAGAAAGTTGAAAGCCATTTAAGAAACTAGCTGTATGAGTTGTGTTTGTGGAGATAAATGTCTGAAATACCCCTAAAGACAGAAAGATTTGTTGCATGGTGTTTAAAGATAATAACATCATAATTGGTTGATTTAGAGCAGTAATAAAATAATTATTCAAGTCTTATGATCAACATGATATTTCTACATGGCAAGTGAGTAGCATATTTTCATAAGGATAAATAGGTGACACACAAATAAAAACAACAAACAACTTATCACATAATCAACTAGCACTTGAACCCAAACATTTCATCATTGATAAGTACATTAGTACATTTAAAAGCTTACACTTTTTGTAAGCAAAAGCCGAGCAACTAGATTGCTAGGAGGGGCGCAAAATATTATGTACACTTCTACACCAATAACAAAGTAGAATGGTAGTTCGTTTGTGAGGAGATGAAAGAACTCTATGATTCATTCGAGGTCAACAAGGAGTTAGGAATTCTATCACAGACTATGTTCATGTCGACGATGTCATGTCTAGCCGGAACACTATCTCCTTGGAGTCGAGGTACTTCCAAGTCCTCATCAGGAACATAATTCGCATCTTCATCATATTTGTCAAACTCCTCGTCAGGCAACTTGGTCTCACGAATGTAGTTGTGCAATGACATACAAGCAATACTAAACCTTTTTGTGTACGAGGGTTGAAACTAGGTACACCCTTCCAGATGCGCCATCTAGCTTTGAGCACTCCAAATGAACGTTCAACAACATTTGTAAGTGCAGAGTGAGCATGATTATACACCTCATATTTTCCCTTCGGTGTTCGCCCATTGCGAAATTCTGGTATATGGTATTTTTTGGCCTTTGTAAGGAGCAAGATATCCTTTACGGTTTAGATATCCTGAATCAACAAGGTAATATTTTCGTCAATAAAAAGGGCCACAACATTGGTATGCATGGTTGTTGAGGAGCAAGTAAGTAATGGAAACAATATAAAAAGGCAAAGTAAGTCATGGCACACTAGTAGAAAACATGTCTTACGTTCGCCCTTTAGTCCCAGTTTGGTTTTGGCCCGGTACTTATGTGACCATTAGTCTCGGTGCAAGCGGCTGGAGGCCAAACGGCTTTTGTCCCGGTTCGTTAAGGGCCTTTAGTCCCGAGTTGCGCCACAAACCGGGACTAAAGGGGTGGTGGCAACCGTTCGTCTGGTGCGAGCCCCTTTAGTCCCGGTTGGTGTATCAAACCGGAACTTAAAGTCCAAACCGTTCGCATCCCGCATCGTTTCGCGCAACGAGAAACATGATAAATGGTATACTACCGCGAGGGCTACAGTAACTGCGGCTATTCTATTTGTTTCCTCTGCTCTCTCCTCTCTTCTTCCCCATATCTTCCACCATGGATGCTCCAATCATTTGCTACGGGAAGGTGCTCGCACATGGCACGACCAAACTCAATGTTAAGCTCAAGATGAGGCACATCTTCGGTATTGAGATACCAACTGACTGCCACATTGATATCCAAGACATATTCAGGCTTCAACATACGAGAACTTCGATGGCTCATATGGCAGTCGCTATGATCGACGAGGAGTATGCTGATATGAAGACCAAATTCCCCTCGGTTCAGCACAAAGAGTGGGAGACGACCCCACTTGACGGTATCAACATTGAGTATACACCAAAAGATGGACACGTTGCATACAAGTTGTACTGCAGGATTCGAATCAAGAACTATGGCCAGCCTCACCTCGTACATCAAGCACCACTACCACCACCACCACCACCATTTTGGAGATATTCTGATTCAGACGAGTAGTGTTCGCAATGGCAAACACTTCTATTTCTAGCTATTATTATGTACTGTTTGGGGATCTCTAGCTCGGACGAGTATTTTTATTTATGTCCCTATTTAATTATGATGTGAGCAACATTTCTCGAGCATTGTGATGTATGATATCATGCCAAGTTTTAACCTTTTTAGAGTTTATTTGTAGTGCTTTTTAATTCCAGGGTCATTTACCTAAAAAAATCATTAAATGCATGAAAAATAACGACTGAAGTTAGAAACTGTTAAAATTTGAGGATGTGTCTTGGAATGGTGCATATTGAATGCACAGAAAGTCTAGAGTTGAAAGAAGTTAACGAAAATGAAATGCCTCTCTAACATGAGTTTTCATCTGAAACCCTCATACTCTGAAGTAGATGGCCAAGTTTGCACGCGAAGTTCATTAAGTTTTTGTTGTAATCCTTGCAACTTTTTAGCACATGCTATGTGTGTGAAATGATGATACTATGCCAAGTTTGAACCTTTTTACAGTTCATTTGTAGTGCTTTTTATTTTCAGGGTCATTTACCTAAAAAAATCATAAAATGCATGAAAAATAGCAACTGAAGTTAGAAAATGTTGAAATTAGAGGGCGACGCTTGGAATGGTACATATTGAATGCACAAAAAGTGTGGAGTTGAAACAAGTTAACAAAAATGAAATGCTCGTGTAACATATGAGTTTTCGTTCGAAACCCTCGTACTCTGAAGTAGATGGCCAAGTTTCTACACGAAATGCATTTAGTTTTTGTCGTAATCCTCTCAACTTTCTAGCACATGCTATGTGTGTGAAATGATGATAACATGCCAAGTTTCAACCTTTTTAGCATGGGAGTTCCAGCCATGTATGCACGGAAAAGACGGCATACATCACGATCGTGCCAGCTATGCTCTTACCAAACAAGAGAAGGAAATCTTATTTCAACTCAAGACTTTTTGTGCGTTTGGTATGCACCATTCGAAACAACGTCAGTAATTTTCAACCCTTTCTGGCATCACTTGCTACTTTTCATGCATTTACTGATTTTTTGAGCTAAATGACCCTGAAATAGAAAAGAACTACAAATGAACTCTGAAAAGGTTGAAAGTTTACATGGTATCATCATTTCATGCACATAAGATGTGCAAAAAGGTTTAGAGGGTTACGACAAAAACAGGATGCACTTCGTATACAAAATGGACAATCTCTTTCGAAGTATGAGAGTTTCGCACGAAAACTCATCTATTACAAAGGCATTTCATTTTTTTAAATAACCTAAGAATTACTAAATTCAATATAATGATAAAACACACTAATATTAAATAGACTAAAAAAGAATCACTAAAATAAATAAAGCAGGAAACTAAAAAAAATTATTCACAAACTAGTGATTCACACAAATTTTAAATAATTCAAATTTGAAAACTACTCGCACTAACAGAAAGTTTATAATTTTTTTACATGAAGCAAAAAGATTCGCAAAGAAACTCTAAATAAAGGAAAAAAACAACTCGAAAACAAAAGAAAATAAATAAAGCAGAAAAACAAAAATAAAAATAAAAAAGCCCTCCTACTAGGCCACAACGACTTGCATACGACTAGAAACCCAACCTATACTTAGGCCAGGATGCAGGACCGCAAGGCCCACCAGGAAGCAGAAGTGAGGAAGGCCGAGAAGGCCTGCATTAGAGAGGAGCTCAATCCATTGCCGACGACGGGGCTTATAAACAGGTGTCGGCTCGCCTGAACTAGCGAGGTGGGACTAAACATCCCCTGCGCGCCTCGCCAGCCCCCGCCATGTTGGAAATATGCCCTAGAGGAAATAATAAATTGGTTATTATTATATTTCCTTGTTCATTATAATCGTTTATTATCCATGCTAGAATTGTATTGATTGAAAACTCAAATACATGTGTGGATACACAGACAACACACTGTTCCTAGTGAGCCTCTAGTTGACCAGCTCGTTGATCAAAGATGGTCAAGGTTTCCTGGCCATAGACAAGTGTTGTCACTTGATAACGGGATCACATCATTAGGAGAATGATGTGATAGAGAAGGCCCAAATTATAAACGTAGCATATGATCGTGTCAGTTTGTTCTTTACTGTTTTCTGCATGCCAATGTATCTGTTCCTATGACCATGAGATGATGCATCTCTCAGACACCGGAGGAATACCTTGTGTGTATCAAACGTCGCAACTTTACTCGGTGATAGAAAGGTGCTCTCTACATGTATCTCCGAAGGTGTCTGTTGGGTTGGCATAGATCAAGACTGGGATTTGTCACTCCATGTGACGGAGAGGTATATTGGGGCCCACTCGGTAATACAACATCACAAAAAAGCCTTGCAAGCAATGTGACTAAAGAGTTAGCCACGGGATCATGTATTACGGAACGAGTAAAGAGACTTGTCGGTAACGAGATTGAACAAGGTATAGAGATACCGACGATCGAATCTCGGGCAAGTAACATACCGAAGTACAAAGGGAATGACATACGGGATTGTGTGAATCCTTGACATAGAGGTTCAACCGATAAGATCTTCGTAGAATATGTAAGATCCAATATGGACATCCAAGTCCCGCTATTGGATATTGACCGGAAAGTGTCTCGATCATGTCTACATAGTTCTCAAACCCGCAGGGTCTGCACACTTATGGTTCGGTGACGTTTCGGTATAATTGAGTTATAGGTGTTGGTGACCGAAGGTTGTTCGGGGGGGGGGGGGGGGGTTACACTAAAAAAAAGGTTGTTCGGGGTCCCGGATGAGATCCTGGACGTCATCACTAGTAGAAAATGGCCCATTTGTCCCGGTTCCAGAGGCCCATTAGCCCCGGTTCTTGAACCGGGACTAAATGGTCGGGACTAAAGCCCAAAACCATTAGTCCCGGTTCGCTTACGAACCGGAACTGAATGGTCTCCATGTAGCCGCTGCGGGGAGCCCGGGCAGGAGGGCCTTTAGTCCTGGTTGGTCACATCAACCGGGACAATATGGCATCCACGCGTCAGCATCTGGCCTGAGGTGGGTTTTTTTTGAACACGGGGGGGGGGGGGGGGGGGGGGGGGGGGGGGGGGGGGAGGGTTAATTTAGTGGTTTCATATTGTGTTAACTAGCTAATAGAGAGAAGTGTCCTCTCTTTCCTCGTGCTTGGTCAACGCTAGCCACTATACATATAGAGAGAACATGACGCTAGCTAATAAGAAAATGAAGGAAACCATTTACAATACTTAACATCTTTTACAATATAACATCTTTTATAATGCCTAACATCATCTACCTAAGATCCAATCACAAATAGCTCACATGGTATTCTCCGTTTTTAGGTATGACGTGGTCAAGAAAGAATCTTGCCAATTCCTCTTGAATTGCTCGTATGCCATCATCTGATAGGGGTTCATCCCTCTTCTTCCAAATCTAATTTAAAGAAGGGGGTCAATACATGCATATATATGAATAAAACTCAACATAGTTGATGGTAATATATAAAATAAAATTGTGAATATTATTTACGTACTTCAAATTGTTCGTCAGAGATGCCCCGCCCAGAGGACAAGAGGCGAATGAATTCGCATACGTAGTATGCACATTTTTCAGTCCCAACTACCTGGTACAAACACTTTACGAGAATATATAGAGTTCAATCAAAATGATAAGCAAGCATGGTAATGATATGTTGATGAAAATTTGAATCATTTAGAGATGCGCGGAACTACCTAGTACTACTTACGGGGGGACCGCGAACCTTATTCGTGAACTTCTTCCAAACCGTGCCAGGCAAAGAAAAAGATTACTTGATATCAGGAAATTAACGAAAGTTGCATGCCGGTATGGTCCCGGTATTGAGTGAACTTACTTCTTGAGCATTGCAGTCATGTCCGCATAGTCCTCGGGATCTTTACGTCTCGAGTCTAAGACAGTTACTTTTGCCCCGTCAAGCTTAATGGATAGAAGAATAAAGTGGTAATTGTGCACACATATATAACTCATCAATTACATTTACATAACCTCGAGTAAGTGAAACCGAGTATACAGAGAAGACATCAACACTCACTTGAAGTTGTAAGGAAAGAGTACTTCCCTTTTTTTTGATTTGCAAGAAATGACTTTAGCAACTTAACCTCGGCCTCTTTGGTTTCATTTCGTACTGACAATACATTTACCGATTCTGGGCTAATGAACCCAACATCGAAGATTCCTGCTTTTTTTAATTCGACGATCTTCAATCTGCATAATATATATAGTGAGGATAATTATAGATACATGCAATGAACGAGATGAGCTAGAGACTTAACTATAGAAGTAATACTTACAAACAGTAGGACGTTAGGAGTTGTTTGTCGAGGGCCAGTTCATTGTATAACTGAAATAACTCCTCAAATTGAACAAGCAGCACTCTAGCTCCAATGAAATCGTGATCTTTGTTTCACTCTCATGTAGATAGCGTATTTCCTAGTCTCCCTGAAGATGTTCATGTACCACTCATGCAATTCGTGCATCCTCGGTGTTAGAGGAGGATGACCAGGTTTGACGAGAGGCTTCTCGAGCACGTATACATATGTTTCTTCATTTGTTACCTCAGCTATATCAAAAATTATTGAATCATTCACGTAATCACCAGGATTGATACCGGACAGCAACCCCGAATCATAAGCGACGACGATATCGCTAGACGCCTTGAGCGGGGGGCACGATTGCTTCTTCTATTGGCCGATCTGGGGAATTGTTCTCCCACTTCTTCGTTTTGCTAATATTCCATCACTGCTAGCCACTAGAGCGGCGGCGGAGTCTGTCTTCCGCTTGAGAGAAGGAGGAGGAGGCGACATCTTTCTTACTTGTGTAATTTTCGGCGATGCGGCGACGACGTCTGTCTTCTATCGTTGCGGAGGAGGCGGAATACTCCGACGCGCCTAAGGAGGAGCCGAAGGAGGAGGACTGGTCCGACACGCCTGAGGAGGAGCCGAAGGAGGAGGACTGCTATGACGTGCCCGAGGAGGATCCGAAGGAGGAGGACTGCTCTGACGCACTAGAGGAGGAGCCAAAGAAGGAGGAGGAGCCGAAGAAGGAGGTGGAGTGCTCCGACGCGCTAGAGGAGGAGTCGAAGGAGGCGGACAGCTCCGATGCGCCGGAGGAGGAGTCGAAGAAGGAGGCGGAGTGCTCCGACGCTCCGGAGGAGGAGCCGTAGAAGGAGGCGGACTGCTCCGACGCGCCGGAGAAGGAGTCGAAGAAGGAGGCAGAGTGCCCTCACGTGCCGGAGGAGGAGCCGAAGAAGAAGGTAGAGTGCCCTCATGCGTCGAAGGAGCCCAAGTGCCCTGATCATTCGCTGGAGGAGGATGAGGAGTGCCCTGATCACTCGCCGGAGGAGGATGAGGAGTGCCCTGATCACTCGCCGGAGGAGGAGGAGGAGGCGTCCAGTTTGGAAGCTTGATGTACTACTTCGGCCATTGACATGTACTCCTCAAAGCATAACCAGCTTATTCTCATCTTCACCTGTAGGGTGGTCAATCTTGAGCTGTTCAAATTCCTCCTTTACTTCATCCACCATCACAATAGCATAGCCACGTGGAATCGAACAGCAATGAAATGTTTCGTTGGATTGAGGAGGTGCAACAACGCCGATAGCAGCCTTGAAAGTGAGGTTCCGGCATTTCGTCAAAAGATCGAAGGTTGAGACTCCGTGATAGTATCCACGGGTAGCTAGGAGCCATGAAGCCAGGCCGAACGAGATCCATGGAAGCCACTTTGCTTCTCCGCTGAGATGGCGGGGTAAATTCTGGGGTAGTTTCGTGCCGCTGAGATGGTTGGTCGGCAGCTCGCTCGCTCTCAAGTTCCTCTAGAATTTGTAGTCGTGCATTGATCTTCTGCATGTCGCTCAGCTCCGCTTTCCTCTTTCTCGCTCGGCTTCTATAACCGGCTGCGTCGGGAAACCCAACCTTCCACGGAACGGAGCCTGGTGTGCCTCGTGTTCATCCAGGGTGCTCAGCATTCCCTAGGGCCTCAGTTAGCTCGTCCTTCTCTCTTTCGGAAAAGAACGCCCCTTACTACGCTGCGGTGATACACTGCTGAAGCTTGTTGACGGGTGTTGCAAGTTGCTCATCCGTCCAACAACACTCCCCTGTTTCAGGGTCCAAAGTTCCACCAACCCCGAAGAACCAATTCCTTGAACGGTCGGGCCAGTTCCATGTCTGTGGTTGGACCCCATTAGCAATCAGGTCATTCTCAGCTTTGTCCCACAACGGACGGCCTTTGAGGTAGACACATGACCCCGTGTGATGGTGATAGTGCTTCTTTGCAGGATTGTTCTTGTTTCTCTCCGACATTTCCTTACTCTTGTCCGATGACTTTCCAATAGATCCCTCCTCCGTTCGGTCACCGGAGCCGTCATCATGGTCTCCTTCCTACGGGATTCGGTAGTCACCGAAGCCAACATGATAATGTCCTTCCTCCTCGATTGTTCGATCACCGAAGTCGTAATCCTCTTCTTCCAGACCATCGATGTCGCTGAGCAAAAAATCGACATTACTACCGTCGCCGTGGATTATATCCCCCAAAGTTTGTTCTTTTTCCATCTCTCTTGGAATATCCATTGTTTCTTAAAATATTACAAAGTGGGGAAGCCCTTTATACATAATCCCAAATATGAACATAAAAACTTAATTTTTAACTTAATCTAATCTAAATATTTTTATAATTTTTATAACTTTATTTGCTATTGTAATTGAATCTAATCTAAATATTTTTATAATTTTTATAACTTGTGTCACATTGGGGAGTTCAAAAATGTAACCAACATATTCTAATACGACTGAAATACACACACATGGATTCACAATTAGACTACGTCTTCTCACACACATGGATTCGCAAATAGGGAGATGGAGATCGATGGACATGCTACCGGTGCGTCGACGGGCGACGACAGCGGGATTCAGAACGACGACGGGTGACGGGCAACGACGAGGAAGGCGATGGGCTCGGGGCCTACCGCAACGACGGCGACGGCGACGTCGAGCGGGGACGGGCAATGACGACGACGGCGATGGGCTCGGGGGCGACGGTGACGGTGCGACGGCGATGACGATGGGCTCGGTGACAACGATGGTCTCAGGGACGACGACGACGATGACGATGGGCTCGGGGACGACGACGACGATGATGGGATCGGGAGCGACGACAACGGCGACGGCGCCAATGACCTGCTCGGGAGCGACGGCGACGACGACGGGCTCGAGGCGACACGGGCTCGTGGAGGAGACGCGAGCCGGCGGCGACGGGCTCGGGTGCGATGGCGACGAAGACAGAACAAGGGGGAATGGGGGGTTGGTGGAAATTTAGACAACTCCACAATATATGAACACATATGTTTCGGTTGGTGGCTCAAACCGGGACCAAAGCATCACTTTAGTCCCGGTTTGTTACACCAGCCAGGACTAAAGGTCAATTTCGACAACTCCCGCAATATATGCGCAACCTTTGGTTTCGGTTGGTGGCACCAATCGGGACCAAAGCCACGCTTCCGCTGGCCCAAAAGGGCGGGAAGAAGAGTACTTTCGTACCGGTTGTTGGATAGAACCGGGACACAAGGTTGAGAGGGTTACGGCAAAAACTAGATGTACTTCGTGTACAAAACAGACAATCTCTTTCGAAGTATCAAGGTTTCATACGAAAACTCATCTGTTACAAAGGGATTTCATTTTTATGAACTTACTTGAACTCCAGACTTTTTGTGTGTTCAAAATGCACCATTCAAAGCAACATCATCAATTTTCAACTATTCAATTGCACCATTCAAAGCCACATTGCGGATGAAAAGCACTACGAAAACTCATCTGTTACAAAGGGCATTTCATTTCTTCACTTTTTCTTCGCTTGTGTTCTTTGATTATTGCACCGTAACCATGGAAAATCTTCATCATTTAACATGATGCTTGGGTCAGCCTTGACTTTGAAGGGAGGAATTTCATTCATAATCTTCAGACATGTTTGTCTTGCCCTCCAATCCCACGATGTCTCTTTTTCCTGAAAGAACTATGTGGCGCTTTGGCTCATCGTATGATGTATTCGCTTCCTTATATTTTCTTTTTATCGGTTTGGTAGACATGTCCTCCACATAGAAAACATGCGCCACATCATTGGCTAGGACAAATGGTTCCTCTGCGTGTGCAAGATTGTTCAGATCCACTGTTGTCATTCCGTACTGTGGGTCTATCTGTACCCCACCTCCTCACAGATTGACCATTTGCAATGAAATAAAGGGACCTTCAAATCATGTCCATAGTCAAGTTCCCATATGTCCACTGTGTAACCATAATATGTGTCCTTTCCCCTCTTGGTTGCTGCATCAAAGCGGACACCACTGTTTTGGTTGGTGCTCTTTTGATCTTTGGTGATCGTGTAAAATGTATTCTCATTTATCTCGTAACCTCGGTAAGTCAACACAGTCGAAGATGGTCCCCTGGCCAACGAGTACAACTCATCAGAAATAGTGTTGTCACACATGAGACGTTTTTGCAACCAACTGTCGAAAGTCCTGATGTGTTCAAATGTAATCCAGTCTCACACTACTCCAAGTGTATGGAGCTCAGAATATTCTTGTGTTGATCGACATACGGGGTCACCAAGGTAGAATTCTGTAGAACTGTGTAGTGTGCTTGAGACCAAGAATGCCCGTCCGTACATATTATTGAGTCCGCTCCTAGTGTGCCTTTTCGAGTGAGTCTCAACTCATACCGTGATTGAGGGAAACCAATCTTATTAAGGTGAGGAATGAAGTCAACACAAAACCCAATGACATCCCCTGTTTGATGGCCCATGGAGATGCTTCCTTCTTGCTTAGCACGGTTACGAACATATTTTTTAAGACTCCCATGAACCTCTCAAAGGGGAACATATTGTGTAGAAATACAAGGCCCAGAACGACAATCTCGTCGACTAGATGAACTAGGACGTGCGTCATGATATTGAAGAAGGATGGTGCAAACACCATCTCGAAACTAACAAGACATTGGACCAAATCACTCCTTAACCTTGGAAGGATTATTGGATCAATCACCTTTTGAGAGATTGCATTGAGGAATGCACATAGCTTCACAATGGCTAATCGAACGTTTTTGGTAGAAGCCCCTCAATGCAACCGGAAGAAGTTGTGTCATAATCACGTGGGATTCATGAGACTTTAGGTTCTGGAAGTTTTTCTCTGCCATATTTATTATTCCCTTTATATTCGACGAGAAGCCAGACGGGACCTTCATACTGAGCAGGCATTCAAAGAAGATTTCCTTCTCTTCTTTGGTAAGAGCATAGCTGGCAGGACCTTCATACTGCTCTGGATGCATGCCGTCTTTTTCATGCACACGTTGATGTTCCTCCCGTGCCTCCGGTGTATCTTTTTTCTTCCCATACACTCCCACGAAGCCTAGCAGGTTCACGCAAAGATTCTTCGTCACATGCATCATGTCGATTGCAGAGTGGACCTCTAGGTCTTTCCAATAGGGTAGGTCCCAATATATAGATTTCTTCTTCCACATTGGTGCGTGTCCCGCATCGTCATTCAGAACAGATAGTCCGCGAGGACCCTTTCCAAAGATTACTTGTAAATTATTAACCATATCAAGTATGTGATCACCAGTATGGAGGGCGGGCTTCTTTCGGCGATCTGCCTCACCTTTGAAATGCTTTCCTTTCTTTCGACATTTATGATTGATCGGAAGAAATCCATGTACACATTCTTCCTGCATTTGTCCAAATATATACTTTCGGTGTCATCTAAACAGTGTGTGCATGCGTTGTATCCCTTGTTTGTCTGTCCTGAAAGGTTACTGAGAGCATGCCAATTGTTGATGGTTACAAACATCAATGCATGCAGTCATTAGGGCATGCATGTATCTTCAGCACCTCCAATCCTAGAGGGCATAGAACCTTCTTTGCTTCGTACGTATTGTCGGGCAATTTGTTATCCTTTGGAAGCTTCTTCTTCATTAATTTTAGTAGCGAACTAAATGCCTTGTCATATACACCATTGTCTGCCTTCCATTGCAGCAATTCCAGTGTGGTACCGAGCTTTGTGTTGTCACCTTTGCAATTTGGGTACAACCCTTTTTTGTGATCCTCTAACATGCAGTCGAACTTCAACTTCTCCTTTCACTTTGGCATTCTCTATGTGCATCAACAATGACCCGACGAAGATCATCATCGGGCACATCGTCTGGTTCCTCTTGATCTTCAGCTTCCCCCATTGCAGCATCACCGTATTCAGGGGGCGGATAGTTGTCATCATCCTCTTCTTCTACGTTGTCTTCCATCATAACCCCTCTTTATCCGTGCTTGATCCAAACATTATAGTGTGGCATAAAACCCATCTGAAGCGGGTGGAAGTGAAGGGTTTTATAGTTCGAGAATTCCTTCGTATTCCCACACACATTACATGGACAATGCATAAAACCATTCTGCTTGTTTGCCTTAGCCGCTTCGAGAAAATTATGCAGGCCATTAATATACTCGGAGGTGCGTCGGTCACCGTACATCCATTGATGGTTCATCTGCGTGCGTTATATAATAAAGTGTATTAAAAACTACCCAAATCTTGATGAAAATGGAGCTTGGACAAGGAGCTTCTAAAGGAGAAAGTTTAAGTGTGACTCGGGCATTTCATCGAACACCTCATGTGCATAGGAGGTGAGATAGAGCACCACAAAGCTCTCCCACGGCTGGCCAAAAAACAGAGCAGTGCACTGCTCTGCTCGCGGGGGTATAAATAGGCCAACCGTTGGTCCCGGTTTGTGGCTGGAACCGAGACCAAAGGACAACGTGAGGTCCCGGTTCCAGCCACCAACCGGGACTACTGGTTGTGGGCCAGGAGCGAGGCACATTGGTCCCGGTTCGTGTCTGGAACCAGGACCGAAGGTGACAATTGAACCGGGACAAATGGCCCACAAGGCCCGGCCATCGCCCTGGCCTCACGAACCGGGACCTATGCCCACATGGGTCCGGTTCGTGAGTGAACCGGGACTAATGGGATTTCATCAAGTGGACCAAAGCCCTATTTTCTACTAGTGCACGAGGAGCTCCGGAATGGTCGGGAGGTAAAGATTGATATATAGGAAAGTTGCATTTGTCATCCGGAAAGTTCTGGGGCATTACCGGTCATGTACCAGGAGTGATGAATGGGTTCCGGGGTTTTACCGGGAGGGGCCACTCAACCGGGAGAGAACTTAATAGGCCTAAAGGTGGTGCACCAGCCCTTAGTGGGTTCGTGCGGCCAGCCCAATGGGGCCTATTTCTGCCAAGGAACAAATAAGGGAAAAATGGAAAAAGGGGAAGGAAAAGAAAAGATGGAATCCTACTAGGAGTAGGATTGGAGGTGGACTCCTTCACCTCCTCTCCACTTCGGTCGAACCCTATTAGGGTTTTTAGGCTGCCTCCTCCCCTCCCTCCCTCCTTTATATACTAGAGGGAAGAAAGGCTTTTTGTACCTCAAGCAAAGACGCATCCCTCTCTCCCTCTAGATTGTTTACTCCTCTAAATTAGTTCCGTAGAAGCTTGGCGAAGCCCTGCCGGATTATTCACCACCACCACCACCACCACCACTCCTCCGTGCTGGAGAACTCATTTACCTCTCCGCCCCTCTTGCTAGATCAAGAAGACGGAGATCGTCATCGGGTTGTACGTGTGCTGAACGCGGAGGTGCCGTCCATTCAGCACTAGATCGGGATGGATCGTGATGGGATCGCGGGACGGATCGTGATGAGATCGCGGGACGGGCTGTGATTTGGAACGTGAAGATGTTCCACTACATCAACCGTGTTATATACGATTCCGCTTAGCGATTTACAAGGGTATGTAGATACACTCTCCCCTCTAGTAGATGATCATTGATGTCAGGTGTGCTTCCCTGGCAACGGCACGAGAAATACTTCTGGTACTGCAAAAAATACCTTCCAACAGCGCCAGAAATAGTCGTGTCGACGGCACCAGGAATCCTTCTGCTACGGCTATGCCTTAAGGGACTTCCTAGGCAAATATGCAAAGGATTTCCCCCGTGGCCTTGGAGCCTTGCGTTGGTGTTCCCTCGAAGCGGAAAGGGTGATGTAGCGCAGCGGTGGTAAGTATTTCCCTCAATTTGAGAACCAAGGTATCGATCCAGTGGAGGAGTATCACAAGAGCCTGCACAAACACAAAGAACCTGCTCCCAACGCTATGAAGGGGTTGTCAATCCCTTATAGATTGTTCGCCAAGTGAGAATTGAAAGCAACAAAGTAACAAAGCAAAGTAAAAGCGGAGGTGTAAACGATAGATGTGAATAGACCCGGGGGTCGTAGTGTTTACTAGTGGCTTCTCTCATGAAAGCAAGTAGGCGGTGGGTGAACAAATTATTGTCGAGCAATTGATAGAACCGCGCAAAGTCATGACGATATCTATGGCAATGATTATATCTATAGGCATCACGTCCAAAACAAGTAGACCGATACTGTCTGCATATACTACTATTACTCCACACGTCGACCGCTATCCAGCATGCATCTAGTGTATTAAGTCCAAAAGAACAGAGTAACGCCTTAAGCAAGATGACATGATGTAGCTGGACAATCTCGTATCAACGACATAGCCCACCTTGTTACCCTTGATGGCAACCACTCAATGTGTGCCTTGCTGCCCCTACTGTCACTGGGAAAGGTCACCACATGGTAAGAACCCAAAACCAAGCACTTCTCCCATTGCAAGAATCATAGATCAAGTTGGCCAAACAAAACCCAAGACTCGGAGAGACTTAAAAGGATATCAAATCATGCATATAAGAAATCAGCAAAGACTCAAATATATATCATAGATAATCTAATCACAAATCCACAATTCATCGGATCTCGACAAACACACCGCCAAAGAAGATTACATCGGATAGATCTCCATGAAGATCATGGAGAACTTTGTATTCAAGATCCAAGAGAGAAGAAGCCATCTAGCTACTAACTACGGACCCGTAGGTCTGAAGTGAACTACTCACGAGTCATTGGAGGGGCGATGATGATGATGAAGAAGCCCTCCAACTCCAAAAGTCCTCTCCGGTAGGGCGCCGGGAAGGGTCTCCAGATGAGATCTCGCGGAAAAGGAAGGTTGCGGCGGCGGAAAAGTATTTTCGTGGCTCCCCTGATTTTTTGCTGTATTTTAGGGAATATATAGGCCAAAGATCTAGGTCAGGGGGCGCCCAGGGAGGCCAAAAGCCCTGCCACCGCCGCCTCCCCTGGTGGCGGAGTGAGGGCTTGTGGGCTCCCTGGAGCCCTCCTGGCTTGGCCCACAGGCCCCCTGATCCTCTTCCATTTGGGAAAAAAACATTTCGGGCATTTTATTATGAATTTGGACTCCGTTCCAAAATCAGATCTGAAAAGAGCCAAAAACACAGAAAAAACAGGAACTGGCACTTGGCACTGAATTAATAAGTTAGTCCCAAAAAAGATATAAAAGGTACATAAAACATCCAAAGATGACAAGATAACATAATGAAACCATCAAAAATTATAGATACGTTTGAGACGTATCAAGCATCCCCAAGCTTAACTCCTGCTCGTCCTCGAGTAGGGAAGTGATAAAGAATGAATTTTTGATGCTTTCATGCTACCTAGCATAGATGTCCTTTGTAACTCCTCTTATGTGACGTGAATGTTAAGATCCATTAGATTCAAAACAATAGTTTTCTATTGGCGTGGAAACAATAATAATTCAAGCAAACTAGTAAGGTAATCATGAACTTTCAAAATAATAAGGCCAAAAGAAAGTTATCCCTACAAAAGCATATAGTCCGGCTATGCTCTATCATCATTGCACAACGAATTTAAATCATGCACAACCCCGGTATTGTCCAAGTAATTGTTTCACACCTTTAATTTCTCAAACCTTTTCAACTCTCACGCAATACATGAGCATGAGCCATGGTTATAGCACTATAGATGGGTGGAGTGTGGTGGAGGTTGCAAGACAAAAAAGGAGAACATGGTCACATTAACTAGGCATATCAATGAGCTATGGAGATGCTCATCAGTAGATATCAATGTGAATGAGTAGGGATTGCCATACAAATGATGCACTAGAGCTAAGAGTAAATGAAAGCTCTTAAAGAAAACTAGTGGGTGTGCATCCAACTTGCTTGCTCACGAAGGCCTAAGGCAATTTTGAGGAAGCCTATCATTGGAATATACAAGCCAAGTTATAAAATGAAAATTTCCCACTAGCTATATGGTGGTGACAAAACGAGAAACTCTCAATCATGAAGATCATGGTGCTTAATATGCACAAGTGTGGAAAAGTGGTAGCATTGTCCCTTCTCTCTTTTTCTCTCATTTTTTTATTTTTTTTGTGGGCTCTTTGGCCTCTCTTTTTTTTGATGGGCATCTTTGGTCTCTTTTATTTCCTCACATGGGACAATGCTCCATTAATGATGATCATCACACTTTCAACTCAAAACTTAGAGCAACAATGACTCTATATGGAATGCCTTCGGTAGTGTACCGTGACAATGATCTAGCATGGCATAGACATTAATGGAAACATCATGCTAGCTATCTTATGATCATGCAATGGCAATGTAGACGTGGTGGCACATGTCATGGTGGTAGTTGCATGGCAATATATCTCGGAATGACTTTGAAAAAGTCATAGTAGGTAGGTATGGTGGCTGTTTTGAGGGAGGCTAATGGTGGGTTTTGTGCACCGGCGAAAGTTGCACGACACTAAGAAGATAGTGATGGTGGAAGGTGAAAGTGCATATAAACCATGGACTCAACATTAGTCATGAAGAACTCATATAGTTGTTGCAAAAGTTTTATTTGTAATTGAAACAAAGCATTCAACGCATACTCCTAGGGGAAGGGTTGGTAGGTATAAACCATCGCGCGATCCCGACCGCCACGCAAAGGATGACAATCAATAGACTAATCATGCTCATATTTCATCACATAGCGGTTCACCATACGTGCATGCTACGGAAATCACTAACTTCAACACAAGTATTTCTAGATCCACAACACCTTACTAGCATGACTTCAATATTACCATAACCACAACTCAAAACTAATTGAGAGGAATCAAACTTCTCTAACTATTCAATGCACATGAAGGTGGAAGTTTTCATATCCCTTTGGATAACTACCCCTTTTGAGACTACTTTCAAAGCATAGATCAACTACCAAGCCACGCACCGCTGCTCTCTAAAAGATATAAGTGAAGCACATAGAGCAAAAGTATCTAGCTCAAAAGATATAAGTGAAGCACAGGTGAGCTGAATTGTCTACCAAAAGATATAAGTGAAGCTCGACAAAATCACGGTGAGTGCATGTCTATCTCTCTAGGTGTGCAGCAGGGATGATTGTGACACAACAAAAATAAAATACTCCTACGATACAAGACGCTCCAAGCAAAAACACATAACATGTGGTGAATAAAAATATAGCCCCAAGTAACGTTACCGATGGATTGAAGACGAAAGAGGGGATGCCTTCCCGGGGCATCCCCAAGCTTTGGCTTTTACGGCATCCTTGAATCTCTTGGGGTGCCTTGGGAATCCCCAAGCTTGAGCTCTTTCCACTCTTTATCCTTTTTTCCATAAGAACTTCACCCAAAACTTGAAAACTTCACAACACGAAACTTAAACAGAAACTCGTGATAACATTAGTATGAGAAAGCAAACCACCACTTCCTTAGGTCCTGTAGAAAACTTAAATTCTACTTATGCTGATGTTGGGTTACTGTATTTTCAATCTTCCATGGCTAATGCCCCCCGATACTATCCATAGTTTCATCAAAATAAGCAACCAACACAACAAAAATAGAATCTGTTAACAGCAGACCAGTCTGTAGCAATCTGTATATTTCGTATACCTCTGGTACTTCAAAACTTCTGAAAAATTACGACAGTCTGAAGAATTTGCGTATAAATCAGCAGCAAATAGAATCAACTCAAAATCTCTTACAGAAAAAAATGAAAATTCTTTTCGTGAGCAGAAATTTTCTGTCTTTTCCAGCATGACCAAACGATCATCCCCAAGACTAATCATAACGGTTTTGCTTGGCACAAACGCAAAAAGAAACACAAAAAACACAATCACAACAGAATTATGAAAGTGTGGAAAACACACAACAGAAAGAAAAAGGATAGATTCGTTGGGTTGCCTCCCAACAAGCGCTTTTGTTTAACGCCCTTAGCTAGGCAAAAGGTGATGGAATCACGTATAGTCATCTTTGGTGCTCAAACCATAAGTAGCCCTCATCATAGATTCATAAGGCAATCTTATTTTCTTTCTAGGAAAGTGCTCCATGCCCTTCTTTAAAGTAAATTGAAATCTAATATTCCCTTCCTTCATATCGATGATAGCACCAATAGTCCTTAGGAAAGGTCTACCAAGAATAATGGGACATGAAGGATTGTAATCTATATCAAGCACAATGAAATCCACGGGTACATAGTTCTTATTTGCAACAATAAGAACATCATCGATCCTTCCCATGGGTTTCTTGACAGTAGAATCCGCAAGATGCAAATTAAGAGAACACTCTTCAAGCTCATGAAAAGCAAGAATATCACATAAAGACTTTGGAATTGCGGAAACACTAGCACCCAAATCACACAAAGCATTGCACTCATAGTTTTTGATCTTGATTTTGATAGTAGGTTCCCACTCATCATGAAGTTTTCTAGGTATAGAGACTTCTAGTTCGAGCTTCTCTTCAAGAGATTTCATCATAGCATCTACGATATGCACGGTAAAGGCTTTGCTTTGGTTATAAGCATGTGGAGAGTTTGCAATGGATTTCATCAAAGAAATGCATTCAAACAAGGAGAAATTAACATAATTGAAATCCTTGAAATCCAAAGTGGGAGTTTCATTACTACCCAAAAATTTGACTTCTTCTACTCCACTCTCCACACCTTTATCATCAAGATAGGTGGACCCCGAATCATTGGGGCGTTTTTCAACCAAAGTGGATTCATATCCAGCCCCTCCATAAATAGGTTTGACACGCGAAAACAAAGATTCGAGAGGAGACACACCAAGTACTTTAAGATCCTCGTGATTTGCATCACTAGAACGCACCCTTTTAAACCATTCATGTCTAGCACGAATTTGGACGGTTCTTTCTTTGCTCTCATTCATGGAGATACGCATAGCTTTCAAAGTTTCATCCAAGTTGACCTTGGGAGGAGCGCATCTAACTTTCAAAGCATCAATATCACAAGACATCCTATCAACGCTCTTAGCCAAATCGTCTATTTTGAGTAGTTTTCCCTCTATGGACGCATTGAAAATCTTTTGAGAGTTAATAAACTCTTTGATATTACTCTCTAAATCATAGGGTAATTTGTTGTGATTTCCATAAGTGTTGTTGTAGGAATTGCCATAATTGTTAGATGAGTTACTAGGAAAAGGCCTAGGAACATAGTTTCCTCTAAAAGCATTGTTGTTGCCAAAATTGTTCCTACCAACAAAATTCACGTCCAAACTAGCGTTGCTACTCTCAATCAAAGAAGATAGTGGCATGTCATTAGGATCTACAGTAGCGTTTCTACTAGCAACCAAATTCATCAACTCGTACATCTTAGCACTAAGTGAGTTAATCTCTTCTATAGCGTGTACCTTTTTGCTAGCAGGTGACCTTTCAGTGTGCCACTGAGAGTAGTTGGTCATGATATTGTCTAGGAGTTTTGTAGCTTCTCCTAACGTGATTTCCATGAACGTTCCACCTGAGGCGGAGTCCAAGATATTGCGATAAGAGAAATTCAAGCCAGTGTAAAAGATTTGTATAATCGTCCACAAACTCAAGCCATGAGCGGGACAATTTCTAATCATAAGCTTCATCCTCTCCCAAGATTGTGCAACGTGTTCATGATCAAGTTGCTTCAAATTCATGATATCGTTATGTAAGGAGATGATCTAAGCTGGCGGAAAATACTTGGATATGTAAGCATCTTTGCACTTATCCCAAGAATCGATACTATTTTTAGGCAAAGAAGAAAACCAAGTTTTTGCGTGATCTCGCAACGAGAAAGGAAAAAGTTTCAACTTAATCACGTCATTATCCACATCTCTTTTCTTTTGCATATCGCAAAGCTCAATGAAGGTATTGAGATTTGATGCGACATCTTCACTAGGAAGGCCAGAGAATTGCTCTTTCATAACAAGATTCAGCGAAGCTGCGTTGATTTCATACGATTCCGCACTAGTGGCGGGAGCAATCGGAGTACTAATAAAATCATTATTATTAGTGCTCGAGAAGTCGCAAAGTTTGGTGTTTTCAGCCATGATGACTTCAACAAACAAACACGCACACAAGCAAGCAAGAAAACCGGCAAAGGAAAACGGCAAAAGCAAGAGAAAACGGCAAAGGAGAAAGGCAAATGAAAACGGCAAATGTGAAGTGGGGGAGAGGAAAACGAGAGGCAACTGGCAAAAAAGTAAATGCAGGAGATGAGTTTGTGAGACCTACTTGGATAGATCTTGATCTCTCCTCCCCGGCAACGGCGCCAGAAATACTTCTGATGTCACCTGTGCTTCCCTGGCAACGGCGCCATAAATACTTCTGGTACTGCAACAAAATACCTTCCAACAGCGCCAGAAATAGTCGTGTCGACGGCACCAGGAATCCTTCTCCTACGGCTACACCTTAAGGGACTTCCTAGGCAAATAAGCAAAGGATTTCCCCCGTGGCCTTGGAGCCTTGCGTTGGTGTTCCCTCCAAGCGGAAAGGGTGATGTAGCGCAGCGGTGGTAAGTATTTCCCTCAGTTTGAGAACCAAGGTATCGATCCAGTGGAGAAGTATCACAAGAGCCTGCACAAACACAAAGAACCTGCTCCCAACGCTATGAAGGGGTTGTCAATCCCTTATAGGTTGTTCGCCAAGTGAGAACTGAAAGCAACAAAGTAACAAAGCAAAGTAAAAGCGGAGGTGTAAACGATAGATGTGAATAGACCCGGGGGCCGTAGTGTTTACTAGTGGCTTCTTTCATGAAAGCAAGTAAACGGTGGGTGAACAAATTACTGTCGAGCAATTGATAGAACCGCGCAAAGTTGTGACGATATCTATGGCAATGATTATATCTATAGGCATCACGTCCAAAACAAGTAGACCGATACTGTCTACATCTACTACTATTACTCCACACGTCGACCGCTATCCAGCATGCATCTAGTGTATTAAGTCCAAAAGAACAGAGTAACGCCTTAAGCAAGATGACATGATGTAGATGGACAATCTCATATCAACGACAAAGCGCACCTTGTTACCCTTGATGGCAACCACTCAATGTGTGCCTTGCTGCTCCTACTGTCACTGGGAAAGGTCACCACATGGTAAGAACCCAAAACCAAGCACTTCTCCCATTGCAAGAATTATAGATCTAGTTGGCCAAACAAAACCCAAGACTCAGAGAGACTTACAAGGATATCAAATCATGCATATAAGAAATCAGCAAAGAGTCAAATATATATCATAGATAATCTGATCACAAATCCAAAATTCATCGGATCTTGACAAACACACCGCCAAAGAAGATTACATCGGATAGATCTCCATGAAGATCATGGAGAACTTTGTATTGAAGATCCAAGAGAGAGAAGAAGCCATCTAGCTACTAACTACGGACCCGTAGGTCTGAAGTGAACTACTCAAGAGTCATTGGAGGGGCGATGCTGATGATGAAGAAGCCCTCCAACTCCAAAGTCCCCTCCGGCAGGGCGCCGGGAAGGGTCTCCAGATGAGATCTCGCGGAAACGGAAGCTTGCGGTGGCGGAAAAGTATTTTCATGGCTCCCCTGATTTTTGTTGTATTTTATGGAATATATAGGCCAAAGATCTAGGTCAGGGGGCGCCCAGGGAGGCCACAAGACCTGCCACTGCCGCCTCCCCCCTGGTGGCGGAGTGGGGGCTTGTGGGCTCCCTGGATCCCCCTTGGCTTGGCCCACAGGCCCCCTGATCTTCTTCCGTTTGGGAAAAAATCATTTTGAGGATGTTATTCTGTTTGGACTCCGTTCCAAAATTAAATCTGAAAAGAGCCAAAAACACAGAAAAAAAGAGAACTGGCACTTGGCATTGAATTAATAAGTTAGTCCCAAAAAAAGATATAAAAGGTACATAAAATATCCAAAGATGACAAGATAACAGCATGAAACCATCAAAATTATAGATACGTTTGAGACGTATCAATCATCACCATGGATAGGTGTGATTACGTGTGTGTAGCAAATTTTTTGTTTCCCGTGCAACGTTCCCCAACAGTGGCATCATGAGCTAGGTTCATGCATAGATGATATCTCGAGTAGAACACAAAAGAGTTTGAGGGCGTTGATGTTCAATTTGCTGCCCTCCTTAGTCTTTTCTTCATTCAACGGTATCGTTGGATTGAAGCGGCCCGGACCAACATTACTGGTACGCTTACGAGAGACCGGTTTCATCGACTAACATGCAACTTGTTGCATAAAGATGACTGGCGAGTGCCTGTTTCTTCAACTTTAGTTGAACCGGATTTGACCGAGGCGGTCCTTGGAGATGGTTAAATAGCAACTTGCATATCACCGTTGTGGTTTTGCGTAAGTAAGATGCGATCATACTAGATACCCATAGCAGCCACATATAACATGCAACTACAAATTAGAGGGCGTCTAACTTGTTTTTGCAGGGTATGCATGTGATGTGATATGGCCAAAGACATGATATGATATATTGGATGTATGAGATGATCATGTTGTAATAGTTAAATATCGACTTGCACATCGATGCTACGGCAACCGGCAGGAGCCATTGGTTGTCTTTAATTATTTTTGCGCTTGGAGATGCTTTGCCTCATCGCTGCTGGTAGCTTTAGTAGTAACATCATAAATAGCGCGACAACCTCGATGGGAGCACGATGATGGAGATCATGGTGCGGCTCCCATGATGATGAAGATCATGCCGATGCTTTGGTGATGGAGATCAAGAAGCACAAGTTCATGGCCATATTATGTCACTTATGATTTGCATATGATGTTAATCCTTTTATGCACCTTATTTTGCTTAGGACGACAGTAGAATTATAAGGTGATCCCTCATTAAAATTTCAAGATAAAATTGTGTTCTCCCCAACTTTGCACCGTTGCGACAGTTCATCGTTTCGAGACACCACGTGATGATCGGGTGTGATAGACGCAACGTTCACATACAACGGGTGCAATACAGTTGCACATACGGAACACTTGGGTTAAACTTGACGAGCCTAGCATGTACAAACATGGCCTCGGAACACAAGAGACCGAAATCTCAAGCATGAATCATATAGTTGATATGATCAACATGGAGATGTTCACCACTGAAACTACACTCAACTCAAATGCGGCACTCAAATGACTAGAGGGATGTCAATTTCAGTAGGAGTTTATGAGTAATATGATTAGCTAAACTCAATTATCATGAACATAGTCAAAAAGTTTTTACAAATTCTGTTGTAGCTTGCGATGTAGCTCTATTGTTTTTCATATGTTCCTAGAGAAAATTTAGTTGAAAGATGATGGTAGCAATTATGCGGACTTTGTCGCGGGGATGACTGATGACCCAAAAGTATAGGGGATCAATCGTAGTCCTTTCGATAAGTAAGACTGTCGAACCAAACGAGGAGCAGAAGGCTCTGATAAACGGATTTCAGCAAGGTAATAACTACAAGCACTGAAAGTAGCGGTAACAAGTGATTGTGTAGCGAGGTGAAACGTAGCAAGCAAAATGTAACAAGTAAGAAGTAGTAGCAATGGTGCAACAAGTGGCCCAATCCCTTTTGTAGCAAGGGACAAGCCTGGACAAAGTCTTATAGGAGGAAAAACGCTCCCGATGACACACGGGAATTTCTGTCATGCTAGTTTCATCATGTTCATATGATTCGCGTTCGTTACTTTGATAGTTTGATATGTGGGTGGACCGGCGCTTGGGTACTTCCCTTACTTGGACAAGCATCCCACTTATAATTAACCTCTCTCGCAAAAATCCGCAACTACAAAAGAAGAATTAAGACAACGTCTAACCATATCATTAAACTAGTGGATCCAAATCAGCCCCTTACGAAGCAACGCATAGACTGGGGTTTAAGCTTCTGTCACTCTAGCAACCCGTCATCTACTTACTACTCCCCAATGCCTTCCTCTAGACCCAAGTATGGTGAAGTGTTATGTAGTCGACGTTCACATAACACCACTAGAGGAAAAACAACATACATCATATCAAAATACCGAACGAATATCAAATTCACATGACTATTATCAGCATGACTTATCCCATATCCCGAGGAACAAACGTAACTACTCACAAAGCATAATCATAATCATGATCAGAGGTGTAATGAATAGCATCAAGGATCTGAACATAAACTCTTCCACCAATTAATCTAACTAGCATCAACTACAAAGAGTAATCAACACTACTAGTAACCTTACAAGTACCAATCGAAGTCGTGAAATGGAGATTGGTTACAAGAGATGAACTAGGGATTGGAGAGGAGATGGTGCTGATGAAGATGTTGATGAAGATGCCTCCCCTCCGATGAGAGGAGTGTTGGTGATGACGATGGCGATGATTTCCCCCTCCGGGAGGGAAGTTTCCCCGGCAGGATCGTCCTGTCGGAGCTCTAGATTGGATCTGCTCAAGTTCCACCTCGTGGTTGCGAAAAAACCACGAAAAAGCTCCTGAATGATTTTTTCTGGACCAAAACCCGTCATATAGCAAAAGAGGGGGGCTAGTGGGCCGTTAGGGAGCCCACAAGCTTGCCCTCCGCCACGAGGGGGTGGCGGTGGCAGGGCTTGTGGCGCCCTGGTGGCCCCCCTCCGGTACTTCTTTCGCCCAGTATTTTTTTATATAATCCCAAAAAATTCCACGTAACTTTTCACGGCATTTGGAGATGTGCAGAATAGTGGATTAAGATTTGCTCCTTTCCCAGTCCAGAATTCCAGCTGCCTGAATTCTCCCTCTTCAAATAAACCTTGCAAAATAAGAGAGAAAAGGCATAAATATGGTACCAAAAAGTAATATAACAACCCATAAAGCAATAAATATCAACATGAAAGGATGATGCAAAATGGACGTATCAATTCCCCCAAGCTTAGACCTCGCTTGTCCTCAAGCGAAAACCAAATTCCATAAACATGTCCACACGTTGAGGGACGAAGGTGTCGATAAAACATAATACGGACATGAGGGCATCATGATCACACATAGAACAGTAATACATCATAAAGATTCTTATGGGAAAGTAACAATTCCTTCACAAAGCAAAGCATGAAGCAAAAACCTTATAGAGAAGTAACCAACAAAAGTCCAAAGTGATTGAAGCAATTGCAATTTATCACAACATCAGAAAGAGTCAAATAAGAGCTTGTAAGGCAAATCCACATACTCAATCATCTCTTTTGTTTCCACAATTGTTACAACTCACGTGGTACTCATGGTCTCAAAGTTTCAGCTAGACACAGAGGAAGATAGGGACTTATAGTTTTACCTCCCAACGATTTACCTCAAGGGTAAAGTCAACAATAATAAAGCATGAGTACTGAACTCCAAGTTGATATATGAATATAGATCTTTTCCAAGCATGTGACGGTAGCCAAGACAAAGGGAAAATAGGAAATTGGTGAAGATCACCATGACTCTTACAAGGGCAAAAAGTAAAGGTACAAGATAGGCCCTTCGCAGAGGAAACAAAGGTTGTCATGCGCTTTTGAGGTTTGAATGCGTGTCCTCTTAGTGCGAAGGAACGTCACTTTATATTGCCTCCTGTGATAAAGAACTTTATTATGCAGTCTGTCGCTTTTATGTCTTCCTCATCACAGGTTCGTACAAAGCTTATTTTCCACACACTAATAGATCATACATATTAGAGAGCAATTTTTATTGCTTGCACCAATGACAACTTACTTGAAGGATCTTATTCAATCCATAGGTAGGTATGGTGGACTCTCATGGCAAAACTGGGTTGAAGGTTTATGGATGCACAAGTAGTATGTCTACTTGGTGTGGGAGTTTTGGCTAATATGAGGTGGAAGCAATCATCACATGCTAAGGGATCTCTAATGATATAACATTGTTCAGAACCAAGCAAACACAATTCATTATGTTGTCTTCCTTGTCCAACATCTACTCCTAAGCATGCAATAGTTTGGTGAGTGCTCATAATTCTAAAAAGTGTCTAAGATGATATATTTATATGTGAACCTCTCTTTCCTTATTACTTCTTATTAATTTCAACAATGACTAAGGTCTATGTTGATTTATTCTCAACAAGTTTCAATCATCATACGTGTCATAAGTGAAGTTATCACTTTCCATAAGATCGTCTCATGATCTTTCATGCTATCGTTCTTTTCATACTATTGATCATGGCACAAAGCAAAGCCCTTGACTAAGATACTCTTTATTATATAGCTCGTAAGCTCGAATACATCGGGGGAGAGACAAAATCAAAAGACTCAAACTAAACACTAAAGACTTATTCCTCTAAGAGAAGAAATAAAAACTGAAAAGGAAAGAACTAAAACAAAGGTAAAAGCAAAAGATATAAAGGTGATACGATACGAGGGCAACTCCCCCAAGCTTGGCAGAAGCCAAGGTGATTGCCCATACCAATGCTTAGTTGTCTTCCTTCGGTGGTAATGGTGGTGGAGTTGTTGCCTTTGATTCCAAGAGAGCTATCAATCTTTGATTTATACCTTTGAGACCTCTGACATGGTTTTCCAGCAAAACAACTTCACGAGAAAGGGAAATATTGCGAGCACGAGTTGTTTCACAAAACCTCAAGAGTTCAATCAAGGATGGAGACAGCACATGGGGGAAGGGTTAGAGAAAATCTACTCCTTCAACGTCTTCAATATTGAACATACGTTGAACTTCCTCTCTAGCTTGCGTTTTCTCCTTAGCTTGGTCCCTGGCTTCCGTGACTTCTACTCTTTTCAGATCAGCATCTACTTTTTCATGAACTTGGTGAAGATCATTCTCCCCAACAGATTCCTGAGACTTCTTTGCTCTAAATCTGCGGCAGACAACAAGCTCGAAACGAAAACAGAGGAAAACTGCACGATACGGAGATAAAAAACTTCGGGCGAATATATATTGATTTTTTCTGGACCAGAAGGAGTGCTCCGCAAGAAAACGGAGTCCGGGAGGCACACAAGGTGCCCACAAGCTTGCCCTCCGCCACCACGGGGTAGGGGCGGTGGTAGGGCTTGTGGCCGCCTCGTGCGCTCTCCGGACTGCTTTTTATTTTTCTAATTTTCCAAAAATTCCAAATCGGAGGAAATTTCCTATTGGAAAAGCATCGGAGTCCAATTTCTTACTGAAACAGATACCTCTTCGTTTTCAGGGTCTGAAACAGGCTGATAAACATCCCTTATGTACTCCTCTGGAGTTATGACATTGATGATATTGGTCTCAACATATATGGGAGTACCACAGATGTAATGCTTGATTCTTTGCCCATTTACCACTCTAGGAAAATTTCCTTCTGTGTTATTGATTTTGATGGCACCGGAACGATATACTTCCTCGATAACATAAGGACCTTCCCATTTAGAGAGAAGCTTGCCTGCAAAGAATCTCAAACGAGAATTGTATAGCAGGACATAATCACCTACATTGAACTCTCGTTTCTGTATTCGTTTGTCGTGCCTTCTCTTAACCTTTGCCTTGAACAATTTGACATTCTCATATGCCTGGGATCTCCATTCATCTACTGAGCTGATATCAAACAACCGCTTCTCACCGGCAAGTTTGAAATCAAAGTTGAGCTCTTTGATTGCCCAATAAGCTTTGTGTTCTAGCTCAAGAGGTAAATGACAGGCCTTACCGTAAACCATTTTATATGGTGACATGCCCATGGGATTCTTATAAGCAGTCCTATAATCCCATAGTGCATCGTCAATTTTGCTAGACCAATTCTTTCGAGATCTATTGACGGTCTTTTGTAGGATCAATTTGATCTCCCTATTACTCAACTCCACTTGACCACTAGACTAAGGATGATACGGAGATGCAACTCTATGGTTGACATCATACTTAGCTAGCATCTTGCGGAAAACACCATGAATAAAGTGTGAACCGCCATCAGTCATCAAATATCTAGGGACTCCAAATCTTGGGAATATGAATTCTTTAAGCATCTTAATACAGGTGTGGTGGTCAGCATTTTTAGTGGGGATAACTTCTACCCACTTAGTGATGTAATCCACAGCAACTAAGATGTGAGTGTACCCATGGAACTCGGGAAGGGTCCCATATAATCAAAGCCCCAGACATCAAATGGTTCAATGACAAGTGAATAGTTCATAGGCATTTCCTGACGCTTACTGATGTTCCCTATTCTTTGGCATTCGTCACAAGACAAGACAAACTTACGGGGATCCTTGAAGAGAGTTGGCCAATAGAAACCTAATTGTAATACCTTATGGGCAGTTCTATCTCCAGCGTGGTGTCCTCCGTAGGCTTCGGAATGGCACTTCTGCAAGATCTGTCTCTGTTCATGTTCAGGCACACAACATCTAATAACACCATCTACTCCTTCCTTATAAAGGTGAGGATCATCCCAAAAGTAGTGTCTCAAATCAAAGAAGAATTTCTTCTTTTGCTGATAGGTGAAACTGGGTGGTATGTATTTGGCTACGATATAGTTTGCGTAATCGGCATACCACGGTGCACTATGTGAAGTGCGGATGACATTCAGTTGCTCATCAGGAAAGCTGTCATCAATAGGTAGTGGGTCATCAAGGAAATTCTCTAGCCTAGACAAGTTATCTGCTACAGGGTTATCAGCACCCTTTCAGCCAATGATGTGCAAATCAAATTCCTGTAGTAGGAGAACCCATCTGATCAGCCTAGGCTTAGTGTCCTTCTTCTCCAAAAGGTACTTAATAGCAGCATGATCAGAGTGAATAGTGACTTTGGAGTCAACTATATAAGATCTGAACTTTTCTCATGCAAACACGACTGCTAAAAATTCCTTCTCCGTAGTGGCATAGTTTCTTTGGGCACTTTCTAGAATTTTACTAGCATAGTGAATGACATTCAACTTCTTGTCAACTCTCTGTCCTAGAACAACACCAACAGCATAATCACTAGCATCGCACATGATTTCAAAGGGCAAGTTCCAGTCAGGTGGTTGAACAATAGGTGTAGTTATCAAAGCCTTCTTAAGTATTTCTAAAGCTTCCTCACAATGCTCATAAAAAACAAAAGGAACATCCTTCTGAAAGAGGTTGGTAAGAGGCCTAGAAATCTTAGATAAGTCTTTAATGAACCTTCTATGGAAACCAGCATGACCTAGGAAACTTCGTATACCTCTGATATCTGTGGGGCAAGGCATTTTCTCAATTGCATCAACCTTAGCCTTATCAACTTCAATGCCTCTTTCAGAAATTTTGTCTCCTAAGACGATACCTTCGTTAACCATAAAGTGGCACTTCTCCCAATTCAAGACGAGGTTGGTATCTTCGCATCTCTGTAAGACTCGATCAAGGTTGCTTAGGCAATCATCAAAGGAAGACCCGTAAATGGAGAAGTCATCCATGAAAACCTCGACAATCTTTTCACAAAAGTCAGAGTATATAGCCATCATACATCTTTGAAAAGTGGCAGGTGCACTGCATAAGCCAAAAGGCATACGTCTATAGGCAAAGGTACCGAAGGGGCAGGTAAAAGTGGTTTTCTCCTGATCAGATTGTCCAACAAGTATTTGCGAGAAACCTGAATAACCGTCTAGAAAGCAGAAGTGTGTGTGTTTTGATAGCCTTTCTAGCATTTGGTCGATAAACGGCAAAGGATAATGATCTTTCTTGGTTGCCTTGTTCAGTTTCCGGAAGTCTATCACCATCCTATAGCCAGTAATAATCCTTTGTGTGATTAGTTCATCCTTATCATTAGGAACGACGGTGATACCTCCCTTCTTAGGTACGCAATGTACTGGACTTACCCAATCACTATGAGCAACAGGATAAATGATTCCTGCTTCCAGAAGCTTTAATATTTCTTTTCTAATGACCTCTTTCATCTTAGGATTTAATCTCCTTTGATAATCAGCAACTAGTTTAAAGTCAGGATCGGTTTTAATCTTGTGCTGGCATAGAGTGGGACTAATACCCTTAAGATCATCAAGAGTATATCCAATAGCAGCGCGGTGCTTCCTCAGAGTTTTTAGTAACTTCTTCTCTTCGTGCTCTGAGAGGAGAGCACTAATAATAACATGATATATCTCCTTCTCATCAAGATAGGCATACTTAAGAGTATAACCAAACTGTTTAAGCTCGAACACAGGATCACCCTTTGGTGGGAGAGGATCCCCAAGCATTTCAACAGGAAGATTATTCTTGAGAATAGGATATTGTTCTAAGACAATTTTATCTATCTCATCTCTCTCCTCCATATGCATATCATTTTCATGCTCAAGCAGATATTGCTCTAAAGGATCCGTAGGAGGTATGGCAATAGAGGCAAGAACAATAATTTCATCTCTACTAGACGACTCTCTTTCATGGGGTTGTCTTCCAAACTTAGAGAAGTTAAATTCATGAGACACACCCTCGAAACTAACTATGACAGTCTGCTTAATGCAATCAATGTGAGCATTGATAGTGTTAAGGAAGGGTCTACCAAATATGATGGGACAAAAGCTATCTTGCGCAGTACCAAGGACGAGTAAATCAGTAGGATACTTTGTCTTACCACACAGGACTTCTACGTCTCTCACAATTCCCAGAGGGCAGATAGTGTTTCTATTAGCTAGCGTAATAGTGACATCAATGGGTTCTAACTCAACAGGTGCAATCTCATCTTTGATTTCATCATATAGATAATGGGGTATTGCACTAACACTAGCTCCCATATCACATAAACCATGGTAACAGTGATCTCCTATCTTGACAGAAACAACGGGCAAGCCAACTACAGGTCCGTATTTGTCTTTCGCGTGAGGTTTAGCAATTCTAGCGGAGTCCTCACAGAATTTGATAACATGTCCATCTACGTCTTCGGCTAAGAGATCTTTGATAATATCAACACTAGGTTCAACTCTAATCTCCTCAGGGTGTGCAAGTGGTCTAATATAACCCCTACGTATCACGGTTGGAGCTTTAGAATAATCCTTTATCCTAGCAGGGTATGGTGCTTCCTCAGTGTAAGCACAAGGAACAACAGGATCACTAAAAGCAATGACTTTCTCCTCAACTAGATTGGTTTTGGCTATGTTGCTTTCTACAGGAGGATGATATTTAAATCACTTCTCTTTGGGAAGATCAACATGAGGAGCAAAAGATTCACATAGAGAAGCTACTATCTTAGAGTCAAGTCCATACTTAGCGCTAAAATCTCTAAAAGTGTTTGTCTCAACAAAAGATTTAACGCAATCATACTGGAAATTCATACCTGACTCCTTACCTTCCTCCAGCTCCCAATCTTCATAGTTGCGTTTGATTCTCTCTAATAAATTCCACTTGTGGTAAATATTCTTCTTCATAAAAGAACCGGTAGAAGAAGTGTCAAGCATGGTACGATCTTCATGAGAAAGCCGAGCATAAAAGTTTTGAGTGATGATTTCTCTCGAGAGCTCATGATTGGGGCATGAATATAACATTGATTTAAGCCTCCCCCAAGCTTGAGCTATGCTTTCCCTGTCACGAGGCCAAAAGTTATAAATAAAGTTCCGATCACGATGTACTAAATGCATAGGATAAAACTTTTGATGAAATTCCAATTTCAACAGATTGTAGTCCCATGATCCAGTATCATCACATAGCCTATACCATGTCAATGTCTTATCCTTCAAAGAGAAAAGGAAAGACTTTCTTCTTTACCTCATCCTCGGGCAAACCTGCAAGCTTAAATAAACCACAAACCTCATCTACATAGATCAGATGCAAGTCTGGATGTGAAGATCCATCTCCTGTAAAATGATTAGCCAGCAATTTCTCAAGCATACTGGAAGGAATTTCATAGAACATATTTTCAGTAGGTACCTCGGGTTGAGAAAACACTCCTCGTGCTTCCGTTCGTGGTGAAGATACCCCGAACAAACTCCTCAAAGGAACATTTTCCATAGTGACAAGTGACAATAAATTTCAGCATAGTTTAAAATGTTTCCTTACCAATTTCCACTTACCAAAGACGCTTCACTCCCCGGCAACGGCGCCAGAAAAGAGTCTTGATGACCCACAACTAGAGGGGATCAATCGTAGTCCTTTCGATAAGTAAAAGTGTCGAACCCAACGAGGAGCAGAAGGCTCTGATAAACAGATTTCAGCAAGATAATAACTGCAAGCACTGAAAGTAGCGGTAACAAGTGATTGTGTAGCGAGGTGAAACGTAGCAAGCAAAAAGTAACAAGTAACAAGTAGTAGCAACGGTGCAGCAAGTGGCATAATCCCTTCTGTAGCAAGGGACAAGCCTGGACAAAGTCTTATAGGAGGAAAAGCGCTCCCGAGGACACACGGGAATTTCTGTCATGCTAGTTTCATCATGTTCATATGATTCGCGTTCGTTACTTTGATAGTTTGATATGTGGGTGGACCGGCGCTTGGGTACTTCCCTTACTTGGACAAGCATCCCACTTATGATTAACCTCTTTCGCAAAAATCCGCAACTACAAAAGAAGAATTAAGACAACGTCTAACCATAGCATCAAACTAGTGGATCCAAATCAACCCCTTACGAAGGAACTCATAGACTGGGGTTTAAGCTTCTGTCACTCCAGCAACCCATCATCTACTTACTACTCCCCAATGCCTTCCTCTAGGCTCAAGTATGGTGAAGTGTTATGTAGTCGACGTTCACATAACACCACTTGAAGAAAAACAACATACAACATATCAAAATACCGAACGAATATCAAATTCACATGACTATTATCAGCATGACTTATCCCGTGTCATCAGGAACAAAAGTAACTACTCACAAAGCATAATCATAATCATCATCGGAGGTGTAATGAATAGCATCAAGGATCTGAACATAAACTCTTCCACCAAGTAATCCAACTAGCATCATCACTACTAGTAACTTTACAAGTACCAATCGGAGTCGTGAAACAGAGATTGGTTACAAGAGATGAACTAGGGATTGGAGAGATGGTGCTGATGAAGATGTTGATGAAGATGCCTCCCCTCCGACGAGAGGAGTGTTGGTGATGACGATGGCGATGATTTCCCCCTCTGGGGGGGGGGGAGTTTCCCCGGCAGGATCGTCCTGCGGGAGCTCTAGATTGGATCTGCTCAAGTTCCGCCTCGTGGCAGCGGCGAAACCACGAAAAAGCTCCCGAATGATTTTTTTTCTCGACCAAAACCCTTCATATAGCAAAAGAGGGGGGCTAGTGGGCCGTCAGGGAGCCCACAAGCTTGCCCTCCGCCACCAGGGGTGGCGGTGGCAGGGCTTGCGGCGCCCTGGTGGCCCCCCTCCGGTACTTTTTTGCCCAATATTTTTTATATAATCCAAAAAATTACATGTAACTTTTCAGGGCATTTGGAGATGTGCAGAATAGTGGACTAAGATTTGCTCCTTTTCTAGTCCAGAATTCCAGCTGCCTGAATTCTCCCTCTTCAAATAAACCTTGCAAAGTAAGAGAGAAAAGGCATAAATATGGTACCACAAAGTAATATAACAGCCCATAAAGCAATAAATATCAACATGAAAGCATGATGCAAAATGGACGTATCAATGACCCCGGGTGGCTAAAGTAGACGATACAACATTTCAAAAAACATCGGGGGAGTTATCCCCGATACGTCATACCCCGCGAATCAAAAAAGACAATCACAGAAGTAAAGACAGAAGACCGGCTGGCTGGCTGGAACCCATCCGGTTGGAACCCTGGTCGGCTAGACCGTGGCCGGCTGGAACCCTCGCCGGCTGGAGACTGTCCGGCTGGAACCCAGGCCGGCTGGAGACTGTCCGGCTGGAACCCTAGCTGGCTGCAGACTGTCCGGCTAGAACCCCGGCCGACTGGAACCTGTCCGACTGGAGAATGTCTAACTCGAACCTGGCCGACTGGAACCCATCCGGGTAGATACTGTCCGACTGGAAGCCTGTCCGGGTGGAGCCCAGCGAGGAGAGCTCCAACGTCCCCTCAGACGGGACGGAAGGACGCTGCAGCCTGCATCACTGTGCCCCACCAGCCCAGTCTGTACCACTGTGCACCGGTCACCTCCAACAGTAAAGTTAGGCCAGACGGGCCCCTTACCCATCGTGTCTAATAGTAAAAGTTAGGCCCCATGGGCCCCCTTGTCCTCTGGGCACCCCTTTATATGGTGACCCAGGGAGCCAGCCCACGGAGAGACGCATGGAGACAGCTAGACCCCCCCCACACACACACACACATATAGGGGGGAGGATTCTCTTAGGCTCCTCCATTCTCTCATTGCCCACTCTCCAGGAGAGGAGGAGAGCTCCCAGCCTCCTTCTTTCTCCACACAGCTCAAGGAGCACTATGTACAACTATATATTCACCATATACGCCACACATGCAGGAGTAGGGGTGTTACCTCCATGCGAGGGCCCCGAACCTTGGTAAACCACCGCGTGTGTTGCCCAACCCATTCCGGATCTACATAGTGGTCTTGCTCTCGCCTCTTTAAGCAACCCCCTGGCATCTGTCCTGGAAATACCATGACAGTTGGCGCCCACTGTGGGGTATGCTGCTGCTGGCGCTGCGGTCCGGGCGGGACCCTTATCGTCATCATCGCCGTGGTGTCGTTCTCGTCTCTCCGGCAGCGATCGGCGGCCCGACATCGACACGCCCTCGAGGCGACCGCGCAGAGCTGCGCGTCCTCGTTGATGGCCTCGCCCTCTTCGCCACCATCGTTGCGACACCAGCTCTCCGTCGCGACATCCCGTGCCCGACCTCAACATGCGCTCCTCCTGGTCGCCGGCCTGCCACCGATATGCCGGCCATCGCAGTGCTCGACGGATCCGTGATGCGTACTGTGCTGATGCGTGCCTAGCTGGCCTAGGCCTCCCGCGTCCCACGCGGCCACACCCTGGTGCTGGCTCATCGCTGCCGTCCTCGCTACTCTCGACAACAACCGCCTCATCTGCACAAAAGCAATATTGTTGGCTGCCAACTGATGGCTGCAGACCTGTCCGGCTGCCGGTTGCAGACCTGTCCGACTGCCGATTGGAGACCTGTCCAGCTGCCGGCTGCAGACTCCACGCTGCCGGCTGTAGACCTGTTGGGCTGCCGGCTACAAACGTGCCCGACTGCTGGCTGAAACCAGTCTGGTTGCAGCATGTCGGCTCCCGCACACGCCTCCTCGCCTCCCCTAGTCGGCGTCGGCTGCGCCACACGCGCCCCCAGCCTGATGCGGCAAGAAGAATAGCAAAGGATGAGGGCCGGCTGTCCAAAAGAAAAGACATAGTCGGCAGCCCAAAAAAACTCCAGTCGAGATACTGCTGGCTACCGGCTGTAGACCTATCCGGCTGTGGGTTGCAGACCTGTCCGACTGCCGGTTGGAGACCTGTCCGGGCTGCCAGCTGTAGACCTGTCTGGCTGCGGGCTGGAGACATGTCTAGCTACGGGCTACAGACCTGTCCGGCTGGAGACATGTCCGGTTGTCGGCTGCAAACTACGGGATGCGGGTTGCAGACCTGTCCGGCTGTCGGCTGCAGAGTGCGGGTTGCCGGCTCCAGACCTGTTCGGCTGCCGGCGGGAACCTGTCCGGCTCAAGGATGTTGGCTCCCGCACACGCCTCCTCGTCGCCCCAAGTCGGCGCTGGCTGCGCCCCATGCGCCCCCAACCTGATGCGGCAAGAAGAATAACAAAGGATGAGGGTAGGCTGCCCAAAAGAAAAGCCATAGCCCGCTGCCCACAAAAAACTCCATACGAGAGAAGAGCAGAAAATACAATAGGCAAGAAAAAGAAGGCCACTGGCGCTTGCACGTCAACGTCGCCGCTCGGTCGGCTGACCCGCCCGCGTCGCGACCTAGCTATTCTGGCCACCTACTTCAACACCAGGCCGACCCGATCGCCCATCCGCTCTGACGTTCGGCCGTCAGGCCCGACCGGCAGCCACAGCCATCGACCGCCGAAGGCTCGGCGGCCACACCCATTGGGCGCACCGGCCGGAATCAAAGTGTTTGTTTCTAGAAACGGGTCCTTTCTCGAGAAAAGTTTCTCTCAAAAGAATTGAGTGGGAGGATGGTGGAACTTGATGAGCTTATTGAACCATCACTTCAACCAGTGTGTAGCAGGGCGCAGGAAGTTGTTCCTGTGGCGCCTACGCTAATTGAAGTGGAAGCTGGTAATAGTGATCATGAAGCTTCAGGATCAAGTTACTACAAACCTGGTAGGTCGACAAGGTCACGCACTACTCCAGAGTGGTACAGTCATCCTGTCTTGGAGGTCATGTTGTTGGACTAATGGAAATATGCCCTAGAGGCAATAATAAATTGGTTATTATTATATTCCTTGTTCATGATAATCGTTTATTATCCATGCTAGAATATAATTGATTGGAAACTAAAATACATGTGTGTTTACATAGACAACACACTGTCCCTAGTGAGCCTCTAGTTGACTAGCTCGTTGATCAAAGATGGTCAAGGTTTCCTGGCCATAGACAAGTGTTGTCACTTGATAACGGGATCACATCATTAGGAGAATGATGTGATGGACAAGACCCAAACTATAAACGTAGCATATTATCGTGTCAATTTATTGCTATTGTTTTCTGCATGTCAATGTATTTGTTCCCATGACCATGAGATCATGCAACTCCCGGACACCGGAGGAATACCTTATGTGTATCAAACGTTGCAACGTTATTGGGTGACTATAAAGGTGCTCTACGTGTATCTCCAAAGGTGTATGTTGGGTTGGCATGGATCAAGACTGGGTTTGTCACTCCGTGTGATGGAGAGGTATCCCGAGGCCCACTCGGTAATACGACATCACAAACAAGCCTTGCAAGCAATGTGACTAGAGACTTAGTCACGGGATCTTGTATTACGGAACGAATAAAGAGACTTGCCGGTAACAAGATTGAACTAGGTATGGAGATATCGACGATCGAATCTCGGGCAAGTAACATACCGAAGGGCAAATGGAATAGCATACGGGATTAACCGAATCCTTGACATAGAGGTTCCACCGATAGAGATCTTCATAGACTATATAAGAGCCAATATGGACATCCAGGTCCTGCTATTGGTTATTGACCGTTGAGTGTCTCAGGTCATGTCTGCATAGTTCTCAAACCCGCATGGGTCTGCACACTTAAGGTTCTGTGACGTTTTTGGTATAGTTGAGTTATAGGTGTTCGTAACCGAAGGTTGTTCGGAGTTTCGGATGAGATCTTGGACGTCACGAGGAGCTCCGAAATGGTCCGGAGGTAAAGATTGATATATAGGAAAGTGGGTTTTGAACTCCGGAAAAGTTCGGGCATTTCCGGCAGTGTATCGGGAGTGACGAATTGGTTCCAGGGGTCCACCACACGGGCCCACCCACCCCAAAGGGTCTCATGGGCTGCGGGAGTACGTGGACTAGCCTCTAGTGGGCTGGCCAAAGCCCCCACTAAAGCCCAAGGCCGATTGGAGGTGGGAAGGAAAGAAACCCAAAGGTGGAAATTGTGGAAAGGGTTGCCAAGTGGAGAGGAGGAATCCTACTCCTAGTAGGATTGGGGTAGGACTCCTCCACCTCCATTTTCGGCCAAACCTTGAGGGTTTGAGGCTGCCTCCTCCCCTCCCTCCCTCCTATATATACTAGAGATTTTAGAGGTGAGGGCTAACCCTAATTGCCACGTGCTCCCTCTACTTCTCTCTAGACCTGTTTTGTTGGGGAACGTTGCATGGGAAACAAAAAATTCCCTACGCACACGCAATACCTATCCATGGTGATGATCATCTACGAGAGGGGAGAGTGAATCTACATACCCTTGTAGATTGCTAAGCGGACGCGTATATAACGCGGTTGATGTAGTGGATCATCTTCGTGATTCAAATCGCAGCCCCTCCCGCGATCTCATAACGATCTGTCCCGCGATCCCACCACGATCTAGTGCCGAACGGATGACACCTCCGCGTTCAGCACACGTACAGCTCGACAATGATCTCCGTCTTCTTGATCCAGCAAGAGGGGCGAAGAGGTAGATGAGTTCTCCAGCAGCGGGACAGCGTGATGGCGATGGTGATGGAGCTAGTCCAACAGTGCTTCACCTAAGGACCGCTGAAAACTAGACTAGAGGAGAAACGGATCTAGAGAGAGGGTAGCACGTGGCTAATTGTTGTTGTCTCAAATTCCCTTATTGCCACGTGCTCCCTCTACTTCTCTCTTGATCTGTTTAGAATATGTAGAATATGTTGGATCCAATATGGACGTCCAGGTCCCTCTACCACCACCACCACGCCGCCGTGCTGCAGAACTCATCTACCTCTCCACCCGTCTTGCTGGATCAAGAAGACGGAGATCGTCATCGGGCAGTACGTGTACTGAACGCGCAGGTGTCGTCCGTTCGACACTAAATCAGGATGGATCGTGATGGGATCGCGGGAAGGATCGTGATGGGATCGTGGGACAGGTTGCGATTTGGATCGCGAAGATGTTCCACTACATTAACCGCGTTATATACGCTTCCGCTTAGCGATCTACAAGGGTATGTAGATATACTCTCCCCTCTCATAGATGATCATCACCATAGATAGGTATTGCGTGTGCGTAGAAATTTTTTGTTTCCCATGCAAGGTTCCCCAACACTCCACCCCTTTAGTACCGGTTGGAGCAACCAGCCGGGACTAAAGGGGTGGCGGGGGCTGGCGGTCTCGCCCCCTTTGGGCTCACCAAATTTACCTTTAATCCCGGTTGGTGGCTCTAACCGCGACTAAAGGGGTGGCAGGGCTGGCGGTTTCGCGCCCTTTGGGCTTGCCAAATTTATCTTTAATCTCGGTTGATGGCTCCAATCAGGACTAAAGGTTGGGGTATATAAGTAAGAGTTGTGAAATTTCGATCTCCCTCTCTCCATTCGATCCCCCGACGCCGATGCCCCTGCCCCCAACGCCGCCAGGCTACCGGAGTCACCGCCGCCCCCGAAGCCGTCCTCATTGTCGCCACCGCCCACGGAGCCATCCTCATTGTCGCCACCGCCACCGACGTCATCCGCCTGCGCCTCCTCACTCTGCCCGCCGACGAGCAGCTGTTGCGCGCCGGCCCTCCTTTACTCCCACGGTGAGCTCGACCACTCCTCTCTCCTCCCCTAGCTCCGGTCGCCTCCCGTCGGCTTGCCCGAGCGCGGAGGAGCCATGGCCGCCGGCCTGCCCGAGCGTGCCCGCCTCCTTCCCCATAGATTATGATTCATTTAGTAACTTTTAGAAGTGAAGGTTTGCACATGAATCGATTCTAATGTTTGAAAGGAATCGTGATGCAAAGGAATTATATATGTCACTAGGTTGTATCTTGCCTACATAATATGTTGTGAGATACTGGCTTATCTTTTTATTATATAGAGAGAAACATTTATAAATAATACGTACTATGTACTTGAGTTGTTCTTGGTGCTCTTGAAGAATATGATGCTAGAACTTGAGGTTTACAATAGCTTAAAAATAATACCTATTATGTACTTGAGTTGTGCTTGGTGCTCTTGAAGAAATTGTAGGTGCACCTTCAATTTAAAATTAGTATAAAATCTAAAAGTAAAAGGAGACGGGAATATACCAACACGAAAAAATAGAAAACAAATGAGATCTTCATGTTCACTTTTGTCATGGATTGCTAACGAACCTGCATTACCATCCTAGTTTAGAATTCAGTAATATCAACCCTCCCCAAATCATATGACATTGAGCTAATGACAGTTCCTACACTTCGGATCCGTTCATAATAATTTCACTCTTATGGCATGTATGGTACCTATTTAGTACTACAATTTTTGCAATTAAATAGTTGAAAAGTTTATCAAATAATAGGAATTTAAATAGTTGTAGAATTGATTCTCGACGTCGACGATGCTTGGCCCACATCCTCGTCGTTGACTCGGTGACTCAGCATGTCCGGTACTGGGCTTCACTGGGCTGGCTCTAGGAGGAGCTACCTTTCAGGGCGCGCAGCTTGGTGAGGAACCAGACTCCCGTCGTCGACCCGGAGCTTCTTTGGTGGTGATCACGTGAGCCACTTTCAATGCCGAGGCTGCCGGCCCCCGAGGAGGAGGTACGTCGCATTGTCAGGGAGGAGGACGAGCACGTCGTTCGCTACATGGAGGCGTTGGATGCCAGGTTCTCCAATACCTGGCAGGTTCTTCAGGGATTTCACCTGAGCTATGATTCGGTGATGCTTCCTGCTCTTTGGGTGTCCACCGTCCGTGCCTCACTACATCGGCATCTCTTTGTTGGTGGATCAGTTAGATATTATTCGATGATGCATTAATTAAGTGATGTGTTCGAGATTATATATTCGATAATATTATGTGGATTATTCAATGATGCCTATGAGAAATTCGATGATATATATATATATATATGATCGGTTCTACGAGAATTTCTATTTTTATAGATGCATAACGTGTACAGTATATAGTACCGTAAAATTTGTTTGAAATGAAAAAGAATTAAATGAAAAATACAAAATTAAAAGGAAAAAATAAACCAAAAACCCAAAACCCCTAAACTTTTTAGTTCCGGTTGGTGTAACCAACCAGGACTAAAGGCCCCTAGCCCCCGGCGCGGGCTTGTGCCACGTGATGGGTATTCGGTTTCGGTTTGTGACAAAAGCCCCCACCCTTTAGTGTCGGTTACAGAACCGACACTAAAGGTCCTTACGAACCGGAACTGTTGCCTGATTCTGCACTTGTGGCAGCAAGTAATGGGAGCAACACATTTTAGTACCTGTGGTGTAGGGAACCTCTGTGCATACTTGACCAACTTAATAGATATGTCTTGGTGTAGTGATTACTCATTTGATCCGTACATCCAACTTGATATGCCAAAGTTGCCAACCGCGTAAGCTTTTTCCTCTTCTTGCTAGTCTCATCATCAATATCCTCATACACTTCATTCATCTACAAAAAAATAGACATCAACATTGTTATATACTTTCTTCGTCCCATAATTTTTGTCATTGTTTTAGTTCAAATTTAAACTAAAACAACGACAAGAATTATGGAACGAGGGAGTATATGGCAGCAACAATATAAACTCTATTCATCATTCACGATGCAGAATAGTTTATTCTTCACCCAAAATAATCTTACGATCAAATTAAAAATAAATTACATTTTAAATACAAATAGTTAAATTTATTTTGAGTAATTACATTTTAAATTAGTTCACTGCGTAAAATTTGTTTTAAGAAAACCAAAATTTATGTTATACGACCGAAAAAATGAATTTTATTTACATATTACACTCTGTTTTTATGTTTGTATTTTTATGTGACATGAAATATGTTTTACCTTGATTATGTATTTTTTTTATCACTTTTTACATATGAAATAAGATAAAAAAAATACGAAACATAAAATTACAATGCATTGATGTTAAAATAGAGGGTGCAGAATAACTATTCATCACCTAGGGTGAGGATTAGTCAAACCCTCACAGCATCAACTTATATATATATATATATATATATATATATATATATATATATATATATATATATATATATTGCTTTTGGCTCCCGAGCTCACTGGAGGCCTTTAAATTCAAACTTTAAATTCAGTGAAAATTTGTATTTTAATGTTTCAAAAAATTCTGAAAAAAAATACATAGATAGATGAAGGGATAATACACAAGTGTGTAAATTTTCAGAACAAAATACGTTGAAATGAGGGCTGTGCAAAAAAGACAAATCTAAGGCTGTTTAACACATGTTACTATTCATCATTTCAGACCATGAATTTGTCTTTTTTATACAGATCACGTTTTAAAGTATTTTGACGTGAAATTTTACACACATGTCGGTTACATTCTTACATACATGCATATTGTTTTTCAGAATTTTGTGAACCATAAAAATATGAATTTGAATTTTTCAAAAATAAAGGCCTCCATGGAGCTCGGCCTCCAAAATGCCATTCTCTATATATACATATATATATATAGGGTCGCGCTATTCATCACTGTGGGTGAGGAATAGTTATTCTTCACCCTCTTTTATTTTAACATCAATGTATCGTAATTTTACGTTTCATAAATTTTGTGTTCTTTTATACGTAAAAATAGACCATAAAAAATATAATCAACGTAAAATATATATGGAAAATGCATTCTACCACCTAGTGCTAGTTACCTCCTACCTAGCTAGTGTTAGATCCATCAAGATGCCTCCTTAACGGGTATGTAGGAGGGCTATGTACCTGGTTTGCTTACTTTTCGCCCGATCTAATCTTGGATGTCAACAGCATGTCTTATTTTTCTGGTCGCACAGCTGTAGGATAACTTTTACCATCATCTCCTCTCCCTCGTACGTCCTGACAAAATGTATACAAATATAAGTCCGGTTAATGGCAGCCGGCGCCGCCGACCATTGGAACGTACATACATTCTTTTATGATACACCCCGTAATCCATACCATACACTCTTATGTTCTTATATACTCCATACTTTTTAAGATATACACCTTTTCTAAGTATATATTTTCCATACTAGTTTCTCCTTCACATATACTACATTCTATTTTCTTCCATGATGCTCCTTGTTCATACCCCAACCGAAGTACATACTCCATACTTCAGACTCTTTTTTCTACATACCCATAAAATATACTACATGCAAAATACTATACAAAGTATGCATAATAGCAGTATATTACATATTCCATACTCCCTTTTGGGGATACCCCATACTACAGACTTCATACAAAAAAATTTAAATAGTCAATAATACTAAGAATGGTACTTCCTCCGTTCCTAAATATAAGTTTGTTAAGAAATTTCACTAAAAGTCTACATACGAAGCAAAATAAGTGAATCTACACTCTAAAGTATGTCTATATACATCCGCATGTAGTCTACTTATACTCCCTCCGTTCCTAAATATAAGTCTTTTTAGAGTTTTCATTAATGGACTACATACGAAATAAAATGAGTGAATCAACACTTTAAAGTATGTCTATATACATTTGTATGTAGTTTTTTAATACAAACTCTAAAAAGATTATATTTAGAACGAAGGAAGTACTCCCTCCGTCCCAAAATTCTTGTCTTATCTTTGTTTAGAAATGGATGTATCCAAATACTAAAACTTAACTAGATACATTCATATCTAAACAAATCTAAAACAAGAATTTTGGGACGGAGGAAGTATTTAGAAACGAAGGAAGTAGTATACTGCATACTCAGTACTTTTTGTTTACATACCCCCGACAGACTAAGAAGAAACTACGTATCTGCTTTAAAAAAAAAACTACGTCATCCACAACACATACAGATCCCTTCGTAGGATGGATGCATGCAGCCAGAATTCAGGAGGTTGTTTCAACAACCACGTCATTCCATTAATTAAATTGGATACGCTCAATTATTTATTAATTACCAAACTGGTTAATCTAGTTAGTTGAGTACTAATGGGTTCTTTCAGATCCGCTAACCCATATTGGTTGCATAAGCCGAGGGACACGTGGCTGTCAAATAAATAGAAGGTAACTATAACTGTTTGTAGATAAAATTTATCCCATATAGGGAAAATATATATATGTATATATATATATAAAGTCTATTCATCACCCAGATGATGAATAGACTTTCTATTTATATATGGAAGCAACATAACACTAACTGATCAACACATATATTAATCTCATCATAGGATTTGGCATAGAAAATTCATATACCACAACCACTGTTTTAAATAGCGGGGGCAAATAACGGCGAGCCTCTAAATAAGCTATAGCAGAGCTATAGCGGGTTATAACGACATATTTGTACATGATATCATTTAGCGGCACCTTGCTGAAAAGGCTATAGCGAGGCAATAGCGAGGCTATAGCGGGCTATTTAAAACTATGACCACGACGCAAATTGTATTAACATGTGTACATATCTGACTGTAATCAACAAAGAAAAATTAGGAAGTACCTTCAGCGAGCTAGCTTGCGGTGAAGCAGCTCGGATGGGTGGAGAAGCTCGTCCGGCGGTGGTGGCTAGCCGGTAGTGCTGTCGCCCATATGCAGCGGCAATGGCGGCACAAGTGCTCTTGGCGGCGGACTGGAGATGTTCGGACTGGGGACGAAGGAGGATGGGGAGTGCAGGCGTTTGGCGGCGCGCCGGCTGGGACGACGGACCACGCCGGTGGTCGGCTCTTGGCGGCGGCGTGGGGGAACCCAAATCACGGGAGAGAGGGTGGGGGGAACCCAAATCACCGGAGAGAGGATTGGGGACGATGGACTGGAGATGTTCTTCAGGAGGATTGGGGGCGAAGGAGGATGGGGAGTGCGGGCGTCCGGCGGTGCGCCGGACGGGACGACGGACCACGCCAGTGGTCGATTCCTGGCGGGGACGAGGGAGACGAGAGGTGAGATGAGTGTCGTGGTTCTGGGAACGAAAGTGCCTTCTTCGACCGACCCATCGAGTGCCAAAGGTGGGTAATTTCCCCACATAACAGGGATAGGTTCGGGCAGCGGAAGCCAGGAAAGCACCTCGTGGGCTGCTGCCGCTCCTGCATGCATTTTTGCTTCGCTTCGCTAGAATCAGGGCTGGTTGGTTCGCTCTTTGCTTCAAATTTGACTGCCACGCAGCGGAATCGGGTTGTACTCCCTCCGTTCCAAAATATAAGACATTTTAAGATTTCACTAGAAGACTACATACGGATCAAAATGAATGAATCTATACTTTAAAATATGTCTATGTACATATGTATCTAGTTTATAGTACAATCTCTAAAAGTCTTATATTTAGAAACAGAGGGAGTAGAAGCTAAACCAAACGGGGTTGCTGTCTAATCTCTTCCTAAAAATAAAGCATATACGGTTTCTGGTTGTCCGTCATTTAAATTACCCCCATAGTTGGTTAAAATTACCCATCAATGCCACTCGTAAGTGAAAAAAGGTTCGTTTTTCAGATTTAAGAAGTCGGTGCCGTTCTTTGTTGTTACATCGTCTGATACATTAGCAGTACAAGAACCGACGAGTAGGGCGATGTCTAATGCTTCAAAGCTCCACACTCAAGACCAGGGTTCAATCCCAGGTCAGGACGCCCTTGTTTTGTACTTTTTTTCCTTCTCTAAATTAATTCCAGATTTCAAAAGAACAAAGTATCAAAAATTTATGAGTATAAAAAATGTAGGAAAAAGCAAAAACTGTTTGTGTATTCAAAGAGTATATTCAAAAATTCATAAAATATTAATGAGTTTGAAAATATTCATTTCTTTTTCTTCTCTAAATTAATTCCAGATTTCAAAAGAACAAAGTATCAAAAAATTATGAGTATAAAAAATGTAGGAAAAAAGCAAAAACTGTTAGTTTATTCAAAAAATATATTTAAAAAGTCATAAAATATTCATGAGTTCGAAAATTACTCACATATTATAAAACAAATCACGATTTTAAATAAATTGTAATGAAATACTAAATGATCATGATTTTTATATAAAATTATCCAGTAATCAAAACATATTCATGAATTTGAATAGCTTGTCCATCATCTTTTAAAAAATCTTCATAAAAATTAATACACATCCATAAATAATGAACAAAACGAACTGTCGCTTACATAAAGGTTTTATTAGGAAATCTGTAAAGGTCATTTTATGATTTTATTTAGACCTTTGCATATCAAAAAGTAGGAAAATGATAAACCATTTGTGAATTCAGAAAAATATTCGGAAAATCATAAAAAGTTCATGAGTTCAGAAATTGCTCACACATTATAAAAGAAATCACAATTTCAAATAATTTTTCATGAGGTAAGAAATGTTCAAAAATTTAAAAATGATCCGATATTCAAAGCATATTCAGGAATTTGAAAAACATCTCCATCTATTTTTAAAAAATGTTTGCAAAAATTAAAACACATCCGTAAATAATGAACAAAACTGAATGTCGCTTACATACAGGTTTTATTACGAGATCTCTGGAGGTCGTTTTATGATTTTTTTAGTCACTCGCGTTAGGCAAAAAAAGGTTTTCGTGTTTTGTACAACGCTGAGCCCAACCAAATTGACACAACTTTTTATGGGTTAGTTTTGTACACAATTATGTTTATTCTCGTACCAGAATACTTGTTATGGTAAGCACCGCTACGCTAAGTTAAGTCGAGACACATCATTCATCAGTATAGCTGAGGCAAGGTCCGTAAATGCAGTTTGCTCAGCCACAAAATATTATGTTGTGACGCCTTAAGAAATCAAGTCGCGATGAGCATCAAATTTTTTGTTTATGAAATCATACTTTTTTATATCTACCACACCTGCATAATCTAATAGTTTTTTCCTGTTGCAACGCACGGGCATATTTACTAGTACTACTACAAGTCATTAAAATCAGATGGGAGAGGAAAAGAGGAGTCGCTCGCGGCCATATTTTTTATAGCATGATTCACTTTATATATATGTCATACTTGTCAATATATATTATTTGTCTTCAAAATACAAGTGAAATGTTGTTGAAATTTCAAATTCTATGCCGTTTCATTTTTTATTCCACCTCTCCAACCAACACAGGAACAAAACCAATCCATTTTACTTTTTTTTCTGCTACCAAACACATGAATGAACCGATCCATTCTTTCGATATGGAACCATTCCATTTCATTACACTTCGTTTCCCAGCCAAACACACCCTTAGTTGCAACATGGATCGCCAACAAAGATGGGAAAGAAGGCGGAGTGACGACTGACGACTAGCGATGACACTTTGAGTGTTCTCTGTTTGCTGAGGCTCTCCCTTAGGGCCGGGCCGGCAAAATCAGAGGACCTGTGCTAAACTCAAAAATGGGCCTACCTTACTATAAAGGTAGAATAATAATAGCGTATTGTATATGTTGTAATGTCTTACCGAAATTTCAAGAATCGTACATATTCAGTATTTGGTTGCATAGTTTTTACTTAAATAACATACATTTGTTGTGTTCTTTGGAATTAAATCTTGGAACTTGTGATTGATTATCGGATGATACTTGTGAATCTAAAGTGACTGACCATTGGAAGACACATGGGACTTTTCAATGCTCCCTTCGTCTCAAAATTCTTGTCTTGAATTTATCTAGATATAAATGTATCTAGTCATGTTTTAGTATTCAGATACATTTATTTCTAGACAAACCTAAGACAAGAATTTTGGGACAGAGGGAGTACTAAACATACCCATAGCTCCTTTCAGATATTGAGTAAAATCCCAAGTTCCTTATTTTTCCTTGAGATTTTGATAACCAAATTCAGATTTTCCAGATCAAGACATGGCTTTGATCTTAGAACAGTAGATGTCTAGTATAGAAAAGTCAAACCAACAAAGTATAACAGGAAGGCAAAGCTCAAAGTTCAAACTGATAGATGAAATGGAACTCTCATGGTCAAAGCTTCACGGGTGGCCAGCCCTTGTGTCTTCAGGCGATGGCTGGTGAAAGTAAGTTTCAGTCTCAAATTATTCTTGATCTTGCCGTCCTGAGGAAAGGATCAATTTGTGATTGCTATGGATGAAGAGACGCTGATGTGCCAAGTCGCCCCGATGTTGGAACCTGGATCTTTTAAGACCCATGTTGATCGATCGGCAAATTTGTTTTTCCTGCGCCCAGTCCCACGGTGCAAGCGCTTGTGGCTTACATGCCTCGTCTGCGGCTCTACGCACTTAGCTGCGCCGGTGTTTGGAAAATCAGGGCCCCATGCAACTTGGGGCTCTGTGCCGGAGGCACATCTTGCACTACACTCGGCCCGGGCATGCTCTCCCTTTAGGTAGTGGATGTTGTAGTTTGTTGTATCATGGCAAGTGAATGAGCAGGACAAGTCAACGACAACGCCCATATTCGATCTAGATTCTGAAGTTAAAAATCTCATGGGGACTTCAACCAGGTGATTAATCTCGTTAAACTAAGTGTAGAGAAATCTTCTGGGTACTACCCATAATGGAGAGTAACATAGAATACTAACATGCATATGTTATTAGTCTAAGTTACTACTTTTATAGTGGATAGTAACATAGGTATAGTAATATTGAGCCTTTCATTTATTAGCTTATAGACTCATCTTGCCTTAACATCCGTTATGTTACTCGTAGAGGTAGTAACATGCTAAGTTACTCAATTTCTCTCTCTTCTCATTAATTAGTTGTCACGTCATTTTTTTAGGTGACATCTATCATAATACCTATGTTACTCTCATTGTAGATAGTCTAACTTATGATATGGTTTGTACAACTGTGCTTATATTTTATGAATTATTACTCTACTGGGTAGACTTGTCATCTTCAGTATGCTTTCTCATGTTGCAGAATGCAGTGTTAATAATTCATGACAGTTAAATCTACAACATTAAGACCGGACCAGGCGCTCTAGTATTAAACTTGATGAAGTTTGACATGGGAGGCTCCGTAGCAGTATTTGGTGCAGCTAAAGCTCTGGCCCAAATCAAGACTCCTGGAGTAGAGGATTTTTTAAAAAAGAAGGAGGATCGCCCGGGCCTCTACATCCTGGAGTAGAGGTACTTCAATTTTCGATTACTTGCATGAGAAACCTCTTTGTTTTAGTGTATTTGCTAATGATTTCCTTAGTCGCAGGTTCACTTTATTGTTGCCGCTTGTGAAAGTATGATTAATGACATTTTGACCGCTTCTAATGGGAAGACAATTGAGGTATGTTTCTTGTAACATCCTAAAATAAAAGGCACTCGGTCCCTCCCGCGAGCGGCCACGGCCACTCTGTCAGGTGCTCGTAGCGGGCTTGCGCAGCGGGCGCTGCGGGCATGGCGAGGCTGCACCGGGATGGCGCTTTGGAGGTGCGCCGTGGGTGCGCGGGGGCTCTCGGGTTGCGCAGAGATGGCTCGCGTGCTGGCTCGCGAGGCACGACCGTTATGCGGCCTGAGACGAAGGTGCCGCATGAGGGCCATGCAGATGCACAGCGACGGCGCGGGGTGGCTCAACCTGTGCGGATCTGCCGATTGTTGTTGGGGAAGGTAGTAAATTCAAAATTTTCTTACACCATACAAGGATCTATCTATGGAGACACCAGCAACGAGTAAGAGGGAAGAGCATTTTCATACCTTTGAAGATCGCTAAGCAAAAACATTACTATAAACGCGGTTGATGGAGTCGTACTCGCAGCGATTCAAATCGTGGTCGGTTCCGATCTATGTGCCGAATCACGACACCTCCGCGTTCAACACACATACAGCAAGGAAAAGGGAGAGGTTGAGGGAGAGCTCCGGCAGCGCAACGGCGCGGTGGCGGTGGAGCTACGAGGTATTCTGACAGAGCTTCGCCAAGCACCACGGAAGAGGAGAAAGAGGAGAAGCAGGGCTACACCGAGAGAGAGATTTCGTGTGTCTCAAATCAGCCAAAAGCTCCACTATATATAGGGGAGAGGGAGGAGGCCGCACCCCTTAGGGTTCCCACCCCCAAGGGGTGCGGCAGCCCCATCTCGCGTGGGAGGTGGCGGCTAGGGCAAGGGAGAGGGGGGTGGCGCAGCCTAGATGGGCCTTAGGCCCATCTGCACTAGGGTTTCCCCCCTTCCCTCTCTTGTGGCGCCTTGGGCCTAGGTGGGAGGTGCACCAGCCCACTTTGGGCTGTTTCCCTTCCACCTTTTGGCCCATGCTAGCCTTTGGGGCTGGTGGCCCCTTCCGATGGACCCCCGAAACCCTTCCGGTGGTCCCGGTACATTACCGGTGTCGCCCGAAACAATTCAGGCGACCAAATCCTCACTTCCTATATATAATTCTTTACCTCCGAACCATTCCGGAGCTCCTCGTGACTTCCGGGATCACATCCGGGACTCTGAACAACCATCCGTAACCTCGTACACTATTTCCCTATAACCCTAGCGTCATCGAACCTTAAGTGTGTAGAACCTACGGGTTCGGGAGACGTACAGACATGACTGAGACATATCTCCGGCCAATAACCAACAGTAGGGTCTGGATATCCATGTTCGTTCCCACACGTCCCATGAAGATCTCATCGGATGAACCACGATGGCAAGGATTCAATCAATCCCGTATGCAATTCCCTTTGTCTATCGGTATGATACTTGCCCGAGATTCAATCCTCGGTATCCCTATACCTTGTTCAATCTCGTTACCGACAAGTCTCTTTACTAGTTCCGTAACACATCATCCCGTGGCTAAATCCTTAGTCACACTGAGCTCAATATGATGATGGATTACCGAGTGGGCCCGGAGATACCTCTCCGTCACACGGAGTGACAAATCCCGGTCTCGATTCGTACAACTCAACAGACACTTTCGGAGATACCCGTAGTGCACCTTTATAATCACCTAGTTATGTTGTGACATTTGGTACACCCAAAGCATTCCTACGGTATCCGGGAGTTGCACAATCTCACGGTCTAAGGAAATGATACTTGACATTAGAAAAGCTTTAGCAGACGAACAACACGATCTGGTGCTATGCTTAGGATTGGGTCTTGTCCATCACATCATTCCCCAATGATGTGATCCCGTTATAAATGACATCCAATGTCCATGATCAAGAAACCATCATCATCTATTGATCAACGAGCTAGCCAACTAGAGGCTTACTAGGGACACATTGTGATCTATGTATTCACACACGTATTACGGTTTCTGGTTAATACAATTATAGCATGAATACTAGATAATTATCATGAACTAGGAAATATAATAATAACCAATTTATATTGCCTCTAGGGCATATTTCCAATAGTCTCCCACTTGCACTAGTGTCAATAATCTAGTTCAAATCACTATGTGATTGCAATGAATCCAACACCCATACAGTTCTGGGCCGAGTTCGATCATGTCTTGCTTGTGAGAGAGGTTTATAGTCAACGGGTCTGAACCTTTCAGATCCGTGTGTGCTTTACAAATCTCTGTGTCATCCTATAGATGCTACTACGCCCCAATTGGAACCATTCCAAATGATTGCTCCACTATACGAATCTGGTTTACTACTCATAGTCATCCAGATTAGTGACAAAGCTTGCATCGACGTAACTCCTTTATGACGAACTCTTTAATCACCTCCATAATTGAGAAAAATTCCTTAGTCCATTAGTTACTAAGTTTAACTTCGACCGCTGTCTAGTGATCCATTTTTGGATCACTCTTGTACCCCATGACTGACTCATGGCAAGGCACGCTTTAGGTGCGGTACACAACATAACATACTTATAGATCCTACGGCTAATGGATAGGGGACGACATTCGTCCTTTCTCTTTCTTCTGCCGTGGTCGGGCTTTGAGTCCTACTCAAATTTACACCTTACAACATAGCCAATAACTCCTTCTTTCTGATCTATTTTGAACTCCTTCAAAAACTTGTCAAGGCATGCATTTCGTTGAAAGTTCCATTAAGCACTTTGATTTATCTTTATAGATCTTGATGCTCAACTCGCAAGTAGCTACATCTAGGTTTTCCTTTGAAAAAACTCCTTTCAAACAACCCTTTATGCTTTGCAGAAATTCTACATTATTTTCGATCAATAGTATGTCAACCAGATATATTCGTCAGAAATTCTATAGTGCTCCCACTCACCTTTTGGAAATACAAGTTTCTCACAAACTTTGTATAGAACAAAAAACTTTGATCATCTTATCAAAGTGTATATTCCAACTCCGAGATGCTTGCTCCAGTCCATAGAAGGATCGTTGGAGCTTTGCATACTTGTGAGCACCCTTTAGGATCGACAAAAACTTCTGGTTGTATCACATACAACCTTTCCTCAAGGAAACCGTCGAGGAAACAATATTTTGACATCCTATCTGGAATATTTCATAAATGATGCAACAACTGCTAACATAATTTCAACAGACTTTCAGCATCGCTACGAGTGAGAAAGTCTCATCGTAGTCAACTCTTTGAACTTTGTTGAAAACACCTTTGCGACAAGTCGAGCTTTCTTAATGTTGACTTTTCACCATCATCGTCTGTCTTCCTTTTAAAGATCCATTCACAGTTAATAGTTTTATGACCATCAAGTGGTTCTTCCAAAGTCTATACTTTGTTTTTCATACATGGATCCTCTCTCGGATTTCATGGCCTCCACCAATTTGTCGGAATCTGGGCCCACCATCGCTTCTCCATATCTCGTAGGTTCATTGTTGTCCAACAACATGACCTCTAAGACAGGATTACCATACCACTCTGTAGTAGTACGCGTCTTTGTCCGCCTACGAGGGTTTTGGCAGTGACTTGATGCGAAACTTCATGATCACTATCATAAGCTTCCACTTCAATTGGTGTAGGCGCCACAGGAACAACTTCCTGCGCCCTGCCATACACTGGTTGAAGTGATGGTTCAATAACCTCATCAAGTATCCACCATACTCCCACTCAACTCTTTCGAGAGAAACCTTTCCTCGAGAAAGGACCCGTTTCTAGAAACAAACACTTTTGCTTCTGGATCTGAGATAGGAGGTATACCCAACTATTTTGGGTGTCCTATGAAGCCGCATTTATCTGCTTTGGGTTCGAGCTTATCCCACTGAAACTCTTTCACATAAGCATCGCAACCCCAAACTCTTAAGAAATGACAGCGTAGGTTTCTCTAAACCATAGTTCATACGGTGTCATCTCAAACGGAATTGAGTTGTGCCCTATTTAATGTGAATGCGGTTATCTCTAATGCCTAACCCATAAACGATAGTGGTAATTTGATAAGAAATATCATAGTATGCACTATATCTAATAGTGCATGATTATGACATACGGACACACCATCAGACTATGGTGTTCGAGGTGGCATGAGTTGTGAAACATTTTTCACGTGAAACAATTTTCACCTTGTCTTAAATGTTTACCAAACTCGTAACTCAGATATATATGATTACCTCCACGATCACATCGTAGACATATTATCCTCTTGTCACGATGATCTTCAACTTCACTCTAAAATTACTTGAACCTTTTTCAATAATTCAAACATGTGTTTCATCAAGTAAATATACTAGTATCTACTCAATCATTTGTGAAGTATGAACATAATGATATCCACTGCGTGCCTTGGTACTCATCAGAATGCACACATAAAAATGTATTGCTTCCAACAAGTTACATTCTTGTTGCATCTCACTGGCAAAAGAGGTCTTCAGTCATCTTGTCCATGTGGTATGATTTGCATGTCTAAAGTGATTTAAAAATCAATTGAGTCAAACGATCCATCTGCATGGAGTTTCTTCATGTGTTTATACCAAGAGGCATGGTTTGCATGTCTCAAACATTTCAAAAATGAGTGAGTACAAAGATCCATCATCATGGAGCTTCTTCATGCATTTTATACCAATATGACTCAAGCAGCAGTGCCACAAGTAAGTGGTACTATCATTACTACTTTGTATCTTTTGGCAACAATATTATGAACATGTGTATCACTACGATCGAGATTCAATTAACCATTCTTCTAGGTGCAAGACCATTTAAGGTATCATTCAAGTAAACAGATAACCATTATTCTCTTTAGATGAATAATCGTATTTGCCATTAACATAATCCAATCATGTCTATGCTCAATGCAAACACCAAATAACAATTATTTAGGTTTAACACTAATCTCGATGGTAGAGGGAGCGTGCGATGTTTGATCATATCAACCTTGGAAACAATTCCACTAGTGGAGAAAGGGGTATTAGAACCGGTTGGTAAAGGCCTTTGGACCCGGATACACATCCGGTGCTACGTATCCGGGACTAAAGGCCCCCCCTTTAGAACCGGTCTCTTACAAACCGGTGCTAAAGGCCTCCACGTGGGCGCCGAAGAGTGCGCGCAGGCGGAGGACCTTTAGGACCGGTTGGTAACACCAACCGGTCCTAGTGCTTTTTTTCTTTTTTTTCCTTTTCTTTTCAGGGTTTCCGATTCCGTATTCCGGTGTTTCCGTGTTCCGTATTTTCAGGGTTTTCGTTTACGTGTTTCCGGTTCCGTATTTCCGTTTACGTCTTTCCGATTCCGTGTGTCCGTGTTCCGTTTTTTACGAACACGTAATTGGAAACACGTATCCAGAAACACCGATTCCGTGTTTGCGGTTAAGTGTTTCTCCGATTCCGTGTTTGCGGTTAAATGTTGATGCACCAAATAAAAGTACATATATACATGTAACACGAAGTACTGGACCGATTATCATTACATAATTTGAAGTTCGTTTCCTATAGCTGTATACTTGCATAGAGAAGGGAGCTGGCTATTGGTTCATAGGATGGAAAAATTCTCCGCCTTCATCTATGACTTGCGTGAGGAGAAATCCTGCCAATTCCTCTACAACTGCCTTGCAACGTTGGATTGGTCTTAGCATCGCCCGCTTTCGTTGCAGCTTTAATAGAAGTAGATGAAAACAATTAAGTTATGAACAAAACTAACATAATTGATGGCAACATAAATAAAGTTGTGAAGATCCGGTTACGTACCTATAGATTTCTGGAAGTACGGGATTTCTCATTGATAATCCTGTGAATGTACTCGCAAACGTAGTATCCACAATAATCAGTGCCCTGTGGTTGTTGCGGGACCCCTATATACGAGAACATAATTCGGTCAAATTAATAATAATCAAGAGAATGGTAATGGTATTGAAACCAGGGTACGTAGTACTACTTACTTTGTTAATCTGAAAGTGGAGCTTGTCTGCCCATGTACCGGGTTCTTCCTTGATGAACATTTGCCAAACCCTGGCCGACAAAGAAAAATGAATACAAGAGTTAATTATTACTTACTTGATATCAGGAAATGAACGAAAAAGAGGCCGATGAACGAAAGAGGCCGATATATATATACCTTTGAAGCATCTCACACGCGCTCTTCCATTTGTCAGCGTCCCAGGTTAACGGGTCCCAGACTTCAACCACTCCTTGATCGATTCTAATGATGAACAATATGAAGTGGGACCTGCGCACGTGTACACACGCAGTCATGCATACTCATCAATTACACTTAACATCAGGTAAGCAAAATGGAATGTGTACAAGACAGTAACACTCACTTGAATCCGTAGGGCCAAAGTATTTCTTTTTTGGTACTTTGTCGCTTCAAAAACCTTAGCAAATCATCCGGTGTATCCTTGTTGAACTTTTCTATTGTCTCTTGATGAAACGAATACGGGTCAATGAACCCAAAGTCCCAGATTCCTGCCAGCCTGCATTCACGAATCTTCATTCTGCATAGTAGCGTACAAAAAGAATGTCTCGTGAGTGATAATTATACGGGCAATGAACGCGAGCTTAACTAAATAATTAAATTACACAAATAAAACACTTACAAACAGTAGCAGCTGACGATAGCTTTGTCGAGGGCACGTTGGTTGTACATCTGGAAAAAATCATCGAACCCAACCTCCACACCGTACTCTCCGAAGTAGTGTTGATCCTGAACTGCCGCCATGATACAGTCTCTCTTTTGCCTTGCGGCCTCCAAGTACCAACCATGTAAATTCCATAGTTGGGTTGTTAGAGCACTAGGATTTTCGACCAGAGGCTGCTCGGGCTTATATTTATATACCACATCAGCAATAGCGTAACCTACGTCGCCCATGCGTGGACCGGACACTGAAGCCTGGTCAGATAACACCTTGAGCAGGGCAATTGACTGTGCTTCTTGTTGTCTGAGCTGGGGAACTTGTTTCCCGCATTTCGTCTGCTCCGCCTGCTTCATCTGCTCCGCCTGCTTCATCTGTGCGGTGTGCATCTTTTCAATGAACCGTTCATAATCTGAAAGGGGCGGCGGTGGCGGCGGTTCAGGATAATATAAGTTGTCGATGGTGCGCTCAATTTTCCACTTTGGTACGTTCTTCAGAGTTTCCTTCCAGATGTCTGGAGGGGGCTTCAGGGGAAACCGTGCGAACCATGCTTTGTTTTTGGCTTTCACGGCCTCGTCTAGTTCCTCCGGAGTCATCAGGCCTGGTAACTTCGGGGGAGTCTTGACTTTATTGGGTTTCCTTTCTCTCTTCTTGGGAGGAGTCCCGTTTCTTCTGAACTGCAGCTTCCGCTTTGCCGTACCCGTAGTGCGCGCATCCGTCGGCTCACTGGAGTGCACGGGCGATGGACACTCGGCCTCGGGCTCCCTATCTTCGTTGTGGGGTGGACTTGGAGGTGCGTTGGGGGGTGGACTTGGAGGTGCGTTGGGGGGTGGACTTGGAGGTCGTGCATTCTCTGTACGAAAGTGAAAAAACTATTAAAAATAGGCTTACATGTGGTGCAACATTCAGTAATTGTTGGAGGTGGTGCATAATTGTACCTGGAGGAGTCGGTGGCCTTGGCGCCGCGTTAGGAAACACGATGTGTTTCTTCTTCCACAAGATGATACCAAGCTCCATTTCTCCCAGTGTCTTCTCGCCTTCACCTCCAGGAGTATCAAGCTCAATTGACTGGCATCCCGGCGTAATTGTTGACAACCCGACACGAGCATGGGATGCTGGAATCTGACCACCATGGTAGGTTGCTCCAGGTTGATTCGGTAAAGCATAGCCTGACGCCACCATGAAGGATATGTTCCCCATTGGCATATGTATCTCACAGTTTGTCTTCTCCGTGACATCATCCACGGGGTAGTGAGGCGCCGACGGTTCGACTGCAGGACCGTCTTCTAGCTGCAGCTGCGTGGAACCCATGCTGCTTCTATGCTGAGATGGGACGGCATCTGCTACAGGATCGTCTTCTAATTGCTGCCTATCAGCGTCAGGTGCAGGATCTTCTTACTCCTCTTCAGTGTCAGGTACAGGGTGTCCCCCTTTCTTCAAGAGAAACGACACCTTTCCTTCTAATGTCGCTATCCGTTCCAGCGCCTTCCTCTTGCTTCTACCACGGCTTCTATAAGTGCCAAGGTCCGCCGGAAACCCTTGGTTCCACGGGGTAGTGGCTCCAAAGCCTCGTGTTCGTCCCCACTTTTCGGGGTTCCCGAGTGCCTTCGTCAACTCGTCGTTCTCTCTATCGTGAACAAAAGTTCCTTTTCGAACATCTTCTATTGCCTTCTCTAGATCTGATACGACTTGTCTTATTTTTTCCGACCATGGTCCCTCCGCAACAATCATCCCAGTCTCAGCGTCCAATGTTGCTCCATGCGCGAACAACCAGAACTTGGACCTATCGGGCCAGTCATGTGTCTGTGGAATGATATTTCTTTTCAGAAGCGCATCTTCATAGCGTCGCCACCTAGGCAGGGCAGTCATGTAGCCACCTGACCCCAAAATATGGTGATATTTCTTCTTCTTCGCATTCTCCGTATTTGTGGCTGATCGGGATGTAAAGACACCCGATTTCTTGTACGCCTTAAAATCAGGCCAAGCGTCTCTTATCTTCACTAGGTGCCCAGTGAAAACTGGATCTTCGTCCTTATATTTCTTCCACAAGTCTTTCTTCCACCTCTGGAATTGTGTGGCCATCTTCTTCAAAGCCCACTCCTCGACTTTCTTCTTCTTATCTTCCGCTACGCTGAAATTTAGCCAGACCGTGTCGCAAAGCACTCTTTTCAATCTGTCATCGACAACATAAGTAGCTCCAACGTTGGCGCCGGTCTTCGGCTTATTCCATTCTATTAAGTTGATCGGGACCAGGTCTCTTACAACAACTCCGCACTGATTTACAAATTTGCGATAAGTTTCTGGGGGTTCCAGTGGTTTGCCATCAGCAGCAACTTTATCGATCGAGTACCTTGCAGTATCTTTCAACCTTGCGGCCGGGCCTCGTTTCGACTTTGTCTCAGTACTTGCGCTAGGTGTTCCGGAGGGCACCTAAAGGGGAAAATAATGATTCGTTAGTAAGTGCAATACAAATTAATTGTTGCGTCAACAGTGACTTGAGATATACATTGGCAGAGTTTGTTCCAGAGGGCACTTCTTCATCTACTACATCTTCTATATTCTCAGCTCCGTCACCGGAGTCGTTCAAAAATTGATTGCTAAACGCATGCCCACCGTCGTCATCATGATATATGGCCGTTGCATCTTCAAAAATCATCTGGCACATGTATCTTTCCTTCTCGGCCTCACCCATTTCCGCGAGCTGATCGGCGTGCTGATCATGTGGTTCTTGGGGATCCATAGCTCAACACCTGCTAGTAACAAGAATTTAACTTAGCAAAATTATTTACGGAAAAGTTTTACGAAACCGGAAATTTTACGGAAAAGTTTTACGGAATCGTCGGAGTCGTAATCGTCGCAAAGTTTTACGGAATCGTCGGAAAGTTTTACGGAATCGTCGGAATCGTCGAAAACTTTCCCCGCAGTTATGGAATCGTCGGAATCGTAGGAAAGTTTTACAGAATTGTAATCGTTGGAAAGTTTTACGGAATCGTCGGAAACTTTCCCCGCAGTTATGGAATCGTCGGAATCGTAGGAAAGTTTTACGGAATTGTAATCGTCGGAAAGTTTTACGAAATCGTCGGAATCGTCGGTTTAGGGTTTTACGGAATCGTCGGTTTAGGGTAAACTATGAATCGTCGGAATCGTCGGTTTAGGGTTTTACGGAATCGTCGGAATCGTCGGTTTAGGGTAAACTATGAATCGTCGGAATCGTCGGTTTAGGGTTTTACGGAATCGTCGGAATCGTCGGTTTAGGGTAAACTATGAATCGTCGGAATCGTCGGAATCGTCGGTTTAGGGTTTTACGGAATTGTCGGTTTAGGGTAAACTATGAATCGTCGGAATCGTCGGTTTAGGGTTTTACGGAATCGTCGGAATATGATGAAGGCGGCTTCACGTAACTTTTTTTTATAGGATGTCCTATTCGGGCCGGAAAAAAACTAATACCGACGGTTATAATTACAAGCATACAACAATATGGATATACGAAAATATGCATGGATATACCTTACGTGAAGAAGACGAAGTGGGGCGGCGAGGAGGCGGCGTGGGGCGGCGCGTGAGGAGGCGGCGAGGAGGCGTCGCGAGGAGGAGTCGAGGAGGCGACGACGCGGCGAAGAGGCGGCAAGGAGGCGACGGCGCGGCGAGGAGGCGCGCGATGCGAGGATCGGCGAGGAGTGGCGCGAGGAGGCCGCGCGCGAGGAGGCGGCGAGGATCGGCGAGGAGGCGGCGGCGCGGCGAGGAGGCGACGACGCGGCGAGGAGGCGACGGCGCGACGAGGATCGTCGGCCGGCGAGGCGGCGCGAGGACGCCGCGGCGCGAGGAGGCGGCGGCGCGGCGAGGAGGCGGCGCCGCGCGAGGAGGCGGCGGCGGCGCGCGGAGGAGGCGGCGGCGCGAGGAGGCTGCGGCGCGGCGAGGAGGCGACGGCGCGGCGAGGCGGCGAGGAGAGAGGCCGAGTCGGCGAGGAGAGAGGCGGCGAGGAGAGAAGGCACACGCGGGAAGGCGAGAAGTTGGCGACCCCGGAGAGGTATAGGGCCTTTAGCACCGGTCTGTGTTAACAACCGGTGCTAAAGACCCTTTAGCACCGGTTGTTAACACAGACCGGTGCTAAAGGGTCCAAAAATTGAGCGCGAACCGAACCCACCTTTAGGACCGGTTGTTGTTACAGACCGGTCCTAAAGGTTTTTTTCCTTTTTTTTCCTTTTTTCTGTTTCCTGTTTTCTTTTTCTTTTTGTTTCCTTTTTCTTTTTCCTGTTTCTTCTTTTATTTTTCTTTTTTCCTTTTTTCTGTTTCCTGTTTTCTTTTTCTTTTTGTTTCCTTTTTCTTTTTCCTGTTTCTTCTTTTATTTTTCTTTTTTCCTTTTTTCTGTTTCCTGTTTTCTTTTTCTTTTTGTTTCCTTTTTCTTTTTTCTGTTTCTTCTTTTATTTTATTTTTTTGTTTCCCTTTTCTGTTTTTTTACATTTATTTACGAATTGTCAAAATGTCATTTTTACACTTAAAAAATAAAAATGATATTTATCAAAATGATCAAATTTAGTGGAAACTGATCAAATTTTTAATATTTATCAAAATGGTCAACACAATTACATAAAAGGTTTAATACATTATTACACATCACCAACAACACCCCCTATCTATTTTTCTTCTTGCCTTTCTTCTGATTGCGCCGTAACCATGGACTATCTTCATCATTTAACGGGATGCTTGGATCATCTTTGACTTTGAAGGGAGGAATTTCATCAAATTTATTGTAATCTTCTGACATGTCTGTCTTGTCCTCGACTCCCACGATGTTTCTTTTCCCTGAAAGAACTATGTGGTGCCTTGGCTCATCGTCTGATGTATTCGCTTCCTTATCTTTTCTTTTTCTCGGTCTGCTAGACATGTCCTTCACATAGAAAACCTGAGCCACATCATTGGCTAGGACGAATTGATCATTGCCGTACCCAAGATTCTTCTGATCCACTGTTGTCATTCCGTACTTCGGGTCTACCTTCATGCCTGACAGGTTGAACCATTTGCACCAGAACAAAGGGACCTTAAAGGAAGGTCCGTAGTCAAGTTCCCATATCTGCTCTATGTAACCATAGTATGTGACCCTTTGCCCGTTGTCGTCTTTTGCATCAAACCGGACGCCACTGTTTTGGTTGGTGCTCTTTTTATCTTGGTCTGTCGTGTAAAATGTGTTACCATTTATCTCGTACCCTTTAAAGGTCAATATAGTCGAAGATGGTTGCTTGGCCAACAAGTATAGCTCATCTTCAACAATGTTGTCATTAATGAGACGTCTTTGCAACCAACCGCCGAAAGTCTTCGCGTGTTCTTTAGCAATGAAATCTTCAGGTTGCTCCGGGTATTCCGAGCGTAAAATATCCTTGTGTTCCTGGATATATGGAGCCGCCAAGCTGGAATTAACTAGAACTGTGTAGTGTGCTTGAGTGAAAGATTGCTCGTCCATACATGTTGTTGATTTCTTTCCTAGCGTGCCTTTTCCACGTAGTCTCCCCTCATGGCGCGACTGAGGAACACCGATCGGGTTCAGGTCAGGAATAAAGTCAACACAAAACTCAATGACCTCCTCTGTTCCATAGCCCTTGACCATGCTTCCTTCTGGCCTAGCACGGTTTTTAACATAATTCTTCAAGACTCCCGTGAACCTCTCAAAGGGGAACATATTGTGTAAGAATACAGGACCGAGAACGGAAATCTCTTGGACTAGGAGAACTATGAGGTGCGTCATAATATTGAAGAAGGTTGGTGGGAACACCAACTCGAAGCTGACAAGACATTGGACCACGTCCTTCTGTAAACTTGGTAGAGTTGCTGGATCGATTGCCTTCTGAGAAATTGTGTTGAGGAATGCACATAGCTTCACAATGGGTACTCGCACGTTTTCTGGCAGAAGCCCCCTCAATGCAATCGGAAGTAACTGGGTCATGATCACGTGGCAGTCATGAGACTTTAGGTTTTGGAACTTTTTCTCTTCCAGGTTTAGTATTCCTTTTATGTTCGACGAGTAGCCAGACGGGACCTTGATACTGCTCAGGACTTGGAAAAAGATCTCCTTCTCTTCCTTGGTAAGAGCGTAGCTGGCAGGACCTTTGAAATTCTCTGGATTCATCAGGTCGTCTCGTTCGTGCATACGTTGGTGGTGCAGCCGTGCTTTTGGTGTATCTCTCGACTTTTTCCCATGCAGGCCCAATAAGTTTAGCAGCTTCACGCAAATATTTTTCGTCACGTGCATCACGTCGATCGCAGAGCAAACCTCTAGGAATTTCCAATAGGGTAGTTCCCAGAATATAGATTTCTTCTTCCACATGGCTACGTGGTTGTCGGCGTCATTCGGAACAGATTGTGCGCCAGGACCCTTACCAAAGATTACTTTTATATCTTTGACCATGTCATATATATCAGTACCTTTAGGGAGGGTTGGCTTCCTCCGTGTATCTGCCTCGCCTTTGAAATGCTTTCCTTTCTTTCTTACGGGATGCCTGTTTGGAAGAAATCGACGATGCCCCGGGTACACATTCTTGCCTATATGTATACTTTCAGTCTCGCCTAAACAGTGTGTGCATGCGCTGTATCCCTTGTTTGACTGTCCTGAGATGTTACTAAGAGCGGGCCAATCATTGATGGTTACAAATAGCAACCCTCGTAGGTCAAATTCCTCCTGTTTGTACTCGTCCCACACACGTACACCTTCGTCAGCCCATAACTCTAAAAGTTCATCAACCAGTGGCCTCAGGTACACATCAATGTTGTTGCCGGGTTGCGACGGGCCTGGGATAAGCACTGGCATCATAATGAACTTACGCTTCATGCATAACCAAGGAGGAAGGTTATAGATACATAGAGTCACGGGCCAGGTGCTATGACTGCTACTCTGCTCCCCAAACGAATTCAGGCCATCTGTACTTAGACCAAACCTTAAGTTTCTTGGGTCACGTGCAAAGTCCTCGTACTTATCGTCGATGTTTCTCCACTGCGACCCATCAGCGGGTTGTCTCAGCATATCGTCTTCCTTACGGTCTTCTTTGTGCCATCGTAGCAACTTGGCATGCTCTTTGTTTCGGAACAAACGTTTCAACCATGGTATTATAGGAGCATGCCACATCACCTTGGCAGGAACCCTCTTCCTGGGGCGGTCGTCGCCCTCAACATCACCAGGGTCATCTCACCTGATCTTATACCGAAATGCACCGCATACCGGGCATGCATTTAAATTCTCGTGCTGACCGCGGTAGAGGATGCAGTCATTGATGCATGCATGTATCTTATGCACTTCCAATCCTAGAGGGTAGACAACCTTCTTTGCTTCGTACGTACTGCAGGGCAGCACGTTATCTCTTGGAAGCATCTTCTTCATTATTTTCAGCAGCTTTTCAAATCCCTTGTCAGATATTCCATTCTCTGCCTTCCATTGCAGCAATTCCAGGGTGGTGCCCAGCTTTTTCTGGCCATCTTCGCAATTTGGGTACAACAATTTTTTGTGATCTTCTAACATGCGCTCCAACTTCAACCTCTCGTTTTCACTTCCGCAGTTTATCTGTTCTTCACGAATGACCTGACGAAGATCATCATCAGACTCATCAACAATGTCCTCAAGTTCAGGCTCGTCTTCCCCCATTTCAGTATCACCGTGTTCACCGAACATAGGATAGTTATCATTATCCTCTTCTTCTTCATTGTCTTCCATTACAACCCCTCTTTCTCCGTGCTTGGTCCAACAAAAATAACTGGGCATGAAGCCTTCTTGCAACAGGTGGGTGTGTATGGTTCTTGAGTTAGGGAAATTCCTCTTATTCTGGCATTTTTTACATGGACAAAAAATAAATCCATTCTGCTTGTTTTTCTCAGCCACATTGAGAAAACTATGCATGCCATTAAGGAATTCGGGACGACGTCGATCACTGTACATCCATTGCCGGTTCATCTGCATTATATAAATTTATCAAAAACCATTATGCTAAATCATCATGACTAAATTAATTAATTAATACAAAAAGTTCATCACACGTTAAAACCAAAGTAGCGTAGTGACCATACATATATAGTTCTCATAAAAACACACACTGAAACCAACCATAAAAACTCTCTCTAATTAATGCATTTAAAAACAACAACAAATGCGATCAAAATCGCAACAAAGGTAACAATTGACCCGACGGCATAATGATACCAAGCCTCTTTACTAATTGCATATTTTCTAATCTTTCTAATCTTCAGGCGCATTGCGTCCATCTCGCTCTTGTGACCATCGACGACACCGGCAAGAACCTTTTCCAAGGTCATCTTCTCTCTTTCAGTTTTTTCCAACCTTTCTTCAGTTTTTTCAATCTTTCTTTCAGGCCAACATTTTCTTGTTCAACTAAGTGTAACTTCTCACCAATAGGGTCGATTGGCATTTCCGGTTCCACTACCTCCTAGATAAAAATATCTATGTCAAGTTGGTCGGCGTAATTAATTGTCATATAATCAGGAAATGAAAATATGTAGTTATAAAAGATAATATACCACATCCGAATCATAGACTGGATGAGGGCCAACGGGGACGGATATCAAAACCATGGCGCTATACATATAAAAAAAATCTTACACAATAAGAAAATTATATACAAGTAAATATGTAAATCATACAAATCAAAATTTGTTTTGGTAAATAAAAACAATAGGCTCACCAAGGTTGTGTCGGTGACGGGGCGATCGACGACGGTGAGGAAGGGGACAAGGCGCGCGACACTAAAAAAAACCACAAATCATAATTAAATTTGAGCTCAAATTGCATATGTATACATAACAAATGATGAACTCTCTCTAGCTTAGGCATTTCATCAAACACCTAGCTAGCACAACAAAAATGAAATGAGCAAGAAAACGAGCAAAACTTGCAATGCCGGAAGAGGGAATGTTGATGCTAACCGTAGGACCGATGGGTGCCAACAATCTTGACAAATGGTGGAGAAAAATGGGGATGGATTAGAGCTCCCAAGAGGAAGGAGAGAGCAAAAATGGAGTTGAGCTCGAGCTAGAAAAAATGGGGTGGAATATAGGGTGCTCAGGGAGGAAGGAGAGGAGGGCTTTAGGACCGGTTTGTGTCAAAAACCGGTGCTAAAGGGTCTGACAGCGGGGCCCTGTAGTTGCTGCAAAAATGAGAAAACCTTTCGAACCGGTTTGTGATACAAACCGGTTCTAAAGGGTCTGTCCATTGGGCCCCCCTCCCTGCAGCAAACGGTCCAAAAACCTTTAGGACCGGTTTGTGTTACAAACCGGTCCTAAAGGCCTTCCGGCCATTTGCTGCAGGGAGGGGGCCCAGCGGACAGACCCTTTAGAACCGGTTTATATCCAATCCGGGTCAAATGTGGTTGGCTCAATGCCCTGTTTTCTACTAGTGTTCCAACACACATCGTCACCTCGCCTTTAGCTAGTCTCTGTTTATTCCGTAGCTTTTATTTCGAGTTACTAACACTTAGCAACCGAACCGGTATCTGATACCCTGGTGCTACCAGGAGTACTAGTAAAGTACACATCAATATCATGTATATCCAATATACTTTTGTCGACTTTGCCAGCCTTCTCATCTACCATGTATCTAGGATAGTTCCTCTTCAGTAACTGTTCCCCTCAATACAAAAGCACTTAGCCTCGGGTTTGGGTTCAACCTTGGGTCTATTCACTAGAGCAGCAACTAGTTTGCTGTTCAATGAAGTATCCCTTCATGCCCTTACCCTTCTTGAAACTAGCGGTTTTACAAACAAACAACAATTGATGCTCCTTTTCGATTTCTACTTTCGCGGTGTCAAACATCGCGAATAGCTCAAGGATCATCATATCCATCCTTGATATGTTATAGTTCCTCATGAAGCTCTAGTAGCTTGGTGTCAGTGACTTTGGAGAACTATCAATGTGTCATCTGGAAGATCAACTCCCACTTGATTCAAGCGATTGTAGTACTTAGACAATCTGAGCACATGCTCAACGATTGAGCTTTTCTCCTTTACTTTGTAGACAAAGAATCTTGTCGGAGGTCTCACACCTCTCAGTAAGGACACGAGTATGAAATCCCAATTCCATCTCTTGGAACATATCGTATGTCCCTCGACGTTCGAAACGTCTTTACCACCTCAATTCTAAGCCGTTTAAGCAATATGCATTGAACTATCATGTAGTTATCAAAGACGTGTATGGCAGATGGTCGCAACATCTACATACCATGCTTGGGGTTCAGCACACCGACTAGTGCATTAAGGACATAAGCCTTCTGATTAGCAATGAGGACAATACTCAGTTAACGGACCAAGTCCGCACAATTACTACTTGTATCTTTCAACTAAGTTTTCTCTAGGAACATATCAAAAACCCGTGGAGCTATAGCGCAAGCATGATTTGTAAAGACCTTTTGACTATGTTCATGATAATTAAGTTCATCTAATCAAATTATTTAATGAACTCCCACTCAGATCAACATCCCTCTAGTCATCCAAGTGAAACATGATCCATGTTAGCTAGCCCGTGTCTGATCATCACGTGAGACGGACTAGTCATCAATGGTGATCATCTCCATGCTGATCGTATCAACCATACGACTCATGTTCGACCTTTCGGTCTCCCATATTCGAGGCCATATCTGTACATGCTAGGCTTGTCGAGTCAACCTAAGTGTTCTGCGTGTGTAAACTCGCTTACAACCATTGTATGTGAATGTTAGAATCTATCACACCTGATCATCACGTGGTGCTTGGAGACAACGATCCTTCGCAACGGTGCACACTTAGGGGAATACTTTCTCGAAGTTTTCATGAGGGATCATCTTATCTTTGCTACCGTCGTTTTAAGCAATAAGATGTAAAACATGATAAACATCACATGCAATCATATAGTGACATGATATGGCCATTATCATCTTGCTCCTTTGATCACCATCTTCGGAGCACCATGATCATCATCGTCACCGGCATGGCACCATGATCTCCATCATCGTGTCTCCGTGAAGTCGTGACGCTAATCTATTACTTCTACTACTATAGCTAACGTTTAGCAATAAAGTAAAGTAATCAACATGGCGTTGCATCTCATACAATAAATTAAGACAACTCCTATGGCTCCTGCCGGTTGTCATAATCATCGACATGCAAATCGTGAATCCTATTACAAGCACATGATCAATCTCATACATCACATATGCAACATCACATCCTTTTGGCCATATCACATCACATAGCATACCCTGCAAAAACAAGTTAGACGTCCTCTAATTCTTGTTGCAAGTTTTACATGGCTGATTTGGGTTTCTAGCAAGAACGTTTCTTACCTATGTGACAGCCACAACGTTGATATGCCAATGCTATTTAACCTTCATAAGGACCCTCTTCATCGAATCCGATCCGACTAAAGTGGGAGAGACAGACACCCGCTAGCCACCTTATGCAACTGGTGCATGTCTGTCGTTGGAACCATTCTCACGTAAGAGTACGTGTAAAGTCAGTCCGGGCCGCTTCATCCCATGATGCCGCCAAATCAAGATAAGACCAGTAACGACAAGCAATTGACAAAATCAGCGCCCACAACTTTTGTGTTCTACTTGTGCATAGAATCTACGCATAGAACCTTGGCTCGGATGCCATTGTTGGGGGACGTAGTAAATTCAAAATTTTCCTACGCCATACAAGGATCTATCTATGGAGAGACCAGCAACGAGCAAGAGGGAAGAGCATCTTCATACCTTTGAAGATCGCTAAGCGGAAGCGTTACTACAAACGCGGTCGATGGAGTCATACTCGCGGCGATTCAGATAGCGGTCGGTTCCGATCTATGTGCCGAATCACGACACCTCCGAGTTCAACACACGTACAGCCCGGTGACATCTCCCTCGCCTTGATCTAGCAAGGAGGAGGGAGAGGTTGAGGGAGAGCTTCGACAGTGCAACGGCACGGAGGCAGTGGAGCTACGAGGTATTCCAACACGACTTCGCCAAGCACCGCGTAAGAGGAGAAAGAGGACAAGCAGGGATGCGTCGAGAGAGAGATTTCGTGTGTGTCAAATCAGCCAAAAGCTCCATTATATATAGGGGGAGAGGGAGGGGGGTACTGTCACGCACAAGATGCGACCCTATCCTCAATTTGGCACGAAGGCCTCGTCAGGGATAGAAGCGCATCTCGTTTTGTCACAAGAATGGATATCGTTACAAGTACATGTACTGAAAAGAAGAGATATATATACAGAGCTGGCTTACACTCGCCACAAGCTACATCAGAGTCACATCAGTACATTACATAATCATCAAGAGTAAGAGGAGGGTCCGACTACGGACGAAAACACACGAGAAAATGAAACGACGTCCATCCTTGCTATCCCAGGCTGCCGGCCTGGAACCCATCCTAGATCGATGAAGAAGAAGAAGAAGAAGCAACTCCAAATGAACAATCAACGCGCTCGCATCAAGGGACCTTTACCTGTACCTGCAACTGGTGTTGTAGTAATCTGTGAGCGACAGGGGACTCAGCAATCTCATTTCCAAAGGTATCAAGACTAGCAAAGCTTAATGGGTGAGGTATGGTTAAGTGGTGAGGTTGCAGCAGCGGCTAAGCATATATTTGGTGGCTAACTTATGAGTACAAGAAAAAAAGGGGGGAAGATCTATGCATAACGGACGTGACTACTGATGATCAAATGAATAATCCTGAACACCTCCCTACGTCAGGCATAACCCCACCGTCTCCTCGATCGGAGAAGGAACTCACGAAAGAGACAGTCACGGTTACACACACAGTTGGCCAGTTTTAATTAGGTTAACTTCAAATTATCTAGAAGCAGTGTTAAACAAAGTTTCCACGTTGCCACATAACCGCGGGCACAGCTTTTCGAAAGATTTAACCCTGCAGGGGTGCTCCAACTAGTCCATCACAAATTACCACAAGCCGCATAGAAATCCTCAATCACGAAGCTCGCGATCTCGTCGGATTCCCTAGTGGAAAACCTCAACTCTGAGATTACCCAAAGCATCACCGGAATCCCGATGCACAAGATATCTCGTCAAAGGTAAAACTAATCCAGCAAGGCCGCCCGACGTGTCGAGGATCCCGATAGGAGTCGCGTACCTCGTTCTCAGGACACGACGGATGAGCGATGGTTACCACGCCAAACGCCGAGTTGCCCCGGGTAGCATTACTAAGCTGCTCTGTTTTGGACCAACACTCATGAGGAGTACTGGCCCGGGGGTTGATTAAATTTCCTCGGGTGCCGTCATGTCCCTATGCATTATTATTAGGTTATTAGGCAAATGTAGTACCAAAGTTGGGCCTTGCCAGACCAGCTTTAATCTAAAACGAATTATCAAGGGGGTCCCCATAACAACCCCGATCGTGTTAGGAGCGCTCAATTATGGAACATAACACCGGTAGCCGAAACTAAGGGGGCAAAGGTGGAACAAAACACTAGGCTAGAAAGGCCGAGCCTCCCACCTTTTACCAAGTATATAGGTGCATTAAATTAAATAGCATTTAATATGGTGATATAACAAGGAACCCATGCTTTCACATGGAAGCAATGCACCTGCAACTAGCAACGCTAACAAGAGGGTTAAGCAAGCAGTAACATAGCCAATCAGTGGTTTGCTAGGTTGAACATGGTTGAGGGTTTTCATGGCATTGTTGAGAGGCTCATATTTAACATGTGGTAGGCAACGAGACATAATCGATAGCATCGAAATAACTAGCATGGCAATGATAGTAATGGTATCTGGGGAAATGGTCATCTTGCCTGAGATCCCGCTTGGAAGAAGAATGCCTTCGTGAAGCAGACGAACCGACGTAGTCGAACGGGTCCTCACAATCCGGCACGCTTGCGGAACTCTAACGAGACGAAGGAAACCGGAAACAAGAATCAACACACAAAATTCACCACACGATGCACAACACATATGATGCATGAGCAGCTGAATGCATGCAAGTCACGGCATGACAAATCACACAAACAAACACTACACATTAAGTGAAGTTCAATATGCAACGAGTTGCCTATTGACGAAACTGCACATAGGAATTATTTAGTTCACTCCCGGTTATATACACGACAATATTAATGTTGTCAAACATGCGAGAGGTGAAGCGGAGATTAAATTACCTATCTAGACATTTTAAATGAGGTCGGAAATGACATATAGCATCTCCGAGACGACCTCACATGTTAATTTACAATTCTGTCCAGATCTGAACTAATGCATTTAATTAGTTGTTAAACAGAAAAACAAATAGGTTCACGTGATTCTACGCGTCATGGCAAGCAATTTACACATAGAGATCATCTCCAACGGAGCTACAGATCAAAAGTTACAAGCACCGCAAGATATGATGGCACGAATTGAATATGTGTGCAACGACGGCTACGAGCACTTCAAAACATACAAACAACAAGAGAAAAAAGAAACTACACAAGATTCTAAGCAAGTTTCATATAGGACACGATCAAATCAGAGCTACGGTTCAAAAACTACGAGCAAAACAAGAAATGACTACAATCTGCCAAAATCAGCCACATAGCATCTTCTACGCCCCACAACTACGGGCTACACTACTCCGATGAACTCAAGCAAGGCATGATACAAAAGTGGGCAAGAAGCACTACTACAAACAACCAACAACAACTAGCATGGCATCATGGATCACTAGGGAAAGAAGACACAAAATGGCATCTCACACACTATTTCAGACTTTGTGAAAATTACACCTCATGAAAGTGCAGTTTTCGATCTGAAGCCATATTGACAGCAGAAAAACCTATAGCTACAGGACTCCAAATGGCATGAAAATTTACAGCATGCTATAGAAACACAAGGGGTACAACTAACTCCATTCGACCAACCTCAAAAGAGCTACAGATCACAAGATGCAAGCAAGACAAGACAACAACAAAATATAACAGATTCCAGACTTAGAAATATTTCAGCTCCTCCAAATCAGCACTATTTCTAGCAACTTGAGAGCAATCAAATCACACCTAAACATGCATTTCTATTGCAACTAAAAATACCAGGGGCTAGACAAATCATCCAAGATCAACTCTCTAGTTGACAACTCCTTTAAACGAAGCACGGAATAAATCCCACGAAATAAACAAAAGGGCATCATGGCAAAATACCACGCGAACTAATTTGCTCAAAAGCTAAAACTAATTGCACAGAAAAATCCCATGGATTTTTCTACCCTGGAAACATATAAAATATGTGGGTTTGCACAACAAAATAAAGCCACACATAAATGCAGGAAAATAACCTATATACGGGAAAATAAACTAGCGGCAAATCCCTACACGTAAAAATACAAATGACCGCTCTAAAATACATGCAAAAATGATTCCTAAAACATGGACATTTATACTACGGTATCCGAGCAATTCGAACACACGCGGAAAATTAAACTACGGGCAAAACATATTAGGACAGCATGTGTTTCTAGGCAAACGGTGCGCTAATCGATGTCAAAAAATTATGCAAGTTGCAAATTCGGATTCTACGTGAAATTCCACACCAAAACCATATAAAATACGCGTCGATCCGATTTACGGTTTAAAAGTTATGGGCGTTTTAATATCTATAACTCCCTGAAATTAAATAAATCCGAAACCTAATTTTTTTTAAAAACTAACGGGCCGAATCTGACTACTAATGGGTCAACAACCAACACACTAAATGTCGCCCGGGCGAGGTATAGGCGCTGGAGCTCACCTTGGGGTCACGGGTCGAATCTGGCGGAGATGAGAGGTGGGCCTCGGGGACGGTGCAGACTGGGCCGGCTGCTGGCCATCTGGGCCACGAAGCACCTGGCGTTGGGGAGGAGGCCCAGGCAGGGGAACGCTGCCCCCGACCTCGTTCGTCGTCCTCCTCCCGACGAGAGCTTGGAGGAGGTCGTGGGAATGGCGGCAGTGGCCACTGGAACCGGCGGCGGGGCGCATGGAAGACTCGATCCGGTCGAGATCCACCGGATCCGGGCAGGCGAGGCGGTGGTAGCAGGCTCCCATGGCGTCGCGACGAACGGTGGCGGCGCCAGCTGCTGCTTGCTGCGGCTCGCGGCGGAGCTCCGGCAAGGGCGGCGCAGATCCCGCGGTGGAGCGGTCGAGGCGGCGTCCCGACCTGGCGGCGGCGGCGCTCGAGAGCGGGGTTGGCAGCGAGGCTGCTGCCACGAGAGGAGGGGCTTGGGTTGCAGGGGCACGGGAGGACGGGAGGCAGCGGCGGCGGCGGTTTCGGGCCCGGCGGGCTAGCCATGGGCTCGCGGGCCCGGCGGTGCGAGGAGGAGGTGGGAGGAGGCTGCGGGAGGATTAGGGTTAGCTGCGCATGGATTTCGAGGGAGAGAGAGGGGGCTGTCTAAAAATAAGGTGGAGGGGTATTTATAGAGAAAAGAGGGGCTCGGTTAACCGGAATCGCGTTCCGGATCCAACCGTGCGGTCGGATTCGGACGATTCCGCACACGGGAATGGCTACGGCCGTGTAGAGGGGATATGCGGAGATGAGAGGGGAAACGGGCGGCGCGGCAACAATTTTTAAAACACCGACAAACATCCGATGGTAGACCGAATACGGTGCCGCTACGGTCGACCGTTCGGGTACCAGACGGACTCCGGTCGCGACGAAATTCGACAGGCGGCCTAGCTATAACTAATCGTGACCGCATGCCAAGTTTCACCCCGATGACAGAAAGTTTTACGCACACTTTTGAAAACAAGGTTTGACGATGCCGCGGGCGCGTGCGGGTGTGAACGGGCTCAGAACGAACAACGACGAGAACCGACAACTAACAACGGATGCAAGCTTTGAAAGCTGGCGGCAACGGAGATGCTGATGCAATGCTGATGATGCGCATGATGCGATGATAATGCGACAAAAGAAAATAGACACACGACGAAAACGGAAGGAAAAGGGGAATCTTCTGGAACGTCGGCATCGGGCTGTCACAACTCTCCTACACTACAAGAGGATCTCGCCCCGAGATCCAAGAATGAACGGGGAAGAGTATGAGAAAGGAAGAGGTAAAACTTAGTCGCTTCTTTGACAAACGAGTGAAACCAACGACCCTTGAAGGTTGCAAAGAGATGAGGAATGATATGGGAAAGAAGCAGGAATTCACGGAAAATTTCGGCAGCACTTCGGTAGGAAAATGGGACAAATTTTTTAATAAGATGGTAGAAATAGACAATATACATAACAAACAACTAAATAGAGCAAGGGAACACCATGATCTTGATAGAACAACATAATAGACCTCAAAAGAGCAACATCACAAAGCCTCCGGAACAATAGAATAGGAACTAGCTCATACGGAAGAAGAGAATGAAGAAAAGAATGACAACTACTAACTCCAAAGAACTTGGCAAGCATCCTTGCAAGAATAATTGGACGAAGTTGTTGGAAAAACAACAACGAAAAGAACAAGACAGTAGTGGGCTTATGGAAATCATCACAACATTTATGAGGTGACAATCAACCACTAAATGAAACAAGGGTTGATTGGGAGAAACAAGATATGAACAATTCTTACACCAAGAGGATACATCCAGAACTTGGATTAAAGACAAGCACCATGATAGCAACAATCCATAGGAAAAGCTTTAGGTGAAATCCAAACCAAGATAGCTCAATGAAGAAATCATGGGTTGAAATATCTCATGATCATAAAATTGGTGGGTTTAATTATCTCATTCTTGAAAAGAAAACTCTTCGAGGCTCCTACACTATCAAGAATGCTATAATACCACCTCAAAGGATAAAGGAAGAACAATTGCACATAGAAATGCAAGAGAAAGGATACTTGAGGTTCTCCAACAAGAATCTTGAAGAACACTTGAGAATGAATTGAAACCTTGATGAACCACCATGAAGGACCACCGTATACAAATGAATGATGCAAAGACATGAAGGTAGAACAGAATAAGATTATGGCCTGCCAAGATTTAGATGAATCTTCACGAAGAGAAACTTGATAGAACTTGGAACTCCGGAAAAGAAAGATAAACACCTGAGAAAAGAATCGATATCATGAGCCACTCTGGAAAAAGAATTCAGATTACTATGAACAAGAATAAGAATTATGTTATGCTTACCCTTCATCAAGTTAAATTGATGACAAGCAACGGATTTAGCATACCACTTATTCTTCTTGAAAGAATCTTGAAGAGGCAGAGAGATAAGCACCACTTGAAACATAATTGAAGGAAGCACCGATAAGAATTCACAATTACATGGGAACACCACGAATTAATGGAGATACATGAGAATTTAAAGCTCATGAGCTAGCTAACAGAAAACTAGAACAAGACACCGGATAAACGAGAGACAAACGAAGAGACAACAATTGAGAAGAATTGAGGATGAAAGCTGAAAGCTGAGAACGAAGAATCTTCTAAAATGATGGCCTTCGGAGGAACGAGAATGAAAACAACTCAGAAAAGTACCGGATAGCGAGAAATGGATTCTCATGATTGGAACAATTCAAGATTGTTGGGGATGTAACTAGTGGATGACCCGCCCTAGTTGGGCCGGGTTATCCATTGGGCGATTCATCTAAGTGTTTAGTTGGGCCTCGTTTTGGCCGAATCAAGGTCGTACGACGAGTATGACTCTTGGCGGGTCTCCCAGCTTTGGAAGATGGCGATTTAGAGATCGCAATGGTCACGAGTTGTAGAAAGGAAGGAATCTTGTAAACCCTAGGGAATCGACCTGTATATAAAGGCGAAGTCCCGGGGAACAGAGGACAAGTTAGAAATCATCGAGTGCTAGGTTTAGGCGAGTTACACCGTCCTTGTAATCGAATCCATATCAATACACACAAAATCATGACGTAGGCTATTACCTCCTCTCGAGGGGCCGAACCTGGGTAAATCGCAGTGTCTCTCCCGCTTAACCCCTTTGAGTCGCCACCAAGGTGAGATGGCTCTAGTATTAAGTCCTTTCACGAGGACATCTGCCGTGAAAAAACCACGACAGTTGGCGCCCACCGTGGGGCCTACGCACGGTGGAGTTGAGTTCTCAAAGGGAGCCCTACCAGGGTTTGGGAGTTACGCGACGGCGCTCATGACTCATAGCCGCCGCGGGATAACCTACATCGACAACCAGCGATGGGGAGGTGAAGCAAATTCGATTGAATCTGGCTATAGGGTCCCCTTCGGCAAGATCAACGTCTTCATCGGCATGATCGGATCATCCGTTCCTGAGCCGGACATCTCCACCGACATCGTCGAGCCGGCCAGGTACGTCCGCCCAGTCATAACACAAAATTTAACTCGCCCGGTCTTTGTGGGGTTCACGCAGGGATCGGAGGAGCCAGGGCACTTGGCGACTCAGGAAACTACCCCGGTCAACTCGGACGATGAATCGTCCATGGGCGACTCAGATTCCATCCGGTCTCTTCATGGGGATGGTCTCGTAGGCTTGTCGCTGGCCATGGATCAGGAAGTCCTTGACCGAACCCGCCGCCATATCGCCATCTACATGGCTAGGGCGACTCAACCCACACAAAACCTTACTGGAGGCGATGTGACCGGCGAGACGTCCAGAAATCCAGCCGCAGTCCTGGTGGATTTAGCGGCGGAAATCGCGAGACTAATGGCGACTCCCCTCACGCCAGAGAACCAAGAGGAGATAAACGCAGAGTTAGAAAAGCTCAGAGAGGCGGTGGCAAAGGCCCACCAGGATGCTGAGATGGAGTCCTCCAGGATCGAGACTCGACAAGCCCAAATTGCGGCCGAAAGGATGCGCTTAAACACTGACAACTGGCGGCTCAAGAGACAGCAGCGCGCGTTCGACGCTGTCCATCAGCGGAGACACCAGGGTCGCCTGCCCCATGACCTCAATCCGACCCGTCTGTTCGACACTCCGCGAACCCCCGGTATGGGAGCCGCCTCGGCAGGAGGACCGGGCCGCCCACCTAACCCGCCGGCTCAGCCGATTGAGGGTCAAATTCCTCATTTCCGGATGCCTCAAGGCCACTTCTCCAACCCAGTGGATAACGTGCTTGCCGCAACTCGCCACCTGGAGTCTCTTCCGATTCACGGCAACACCCCAGCTGAGATAGAAGCAAGGAATGCCATCGAGATGTTGAAGACGGCGGTGGTTCAAAACGCCCAGTTCTCGCATAGACTCGAGAGGTTGCACTCCACCCCTCAGGCAAGTTATACCAGGAGCAGGCCGGACGACTAGCCTGCCGTAAACAATGGGCCGCGACACTTCCCGCAGGACAACCCGCCCGAACGGAACCCGCCGGGCCGAGATCTCCCGAACATCCAAGACGCCCCGGCCCCCCTCGTCGGGGGCGGAGGGCGAGTTGGGGTACCATGCTTGTCCCCGGCCCTTCGAAACAAAAGGATGCCCAAGGATTTTAAGGGACCAAGGAAAGTGCCTAATTATACACCAGACCTCGAACCAACATCATGGATCGAGGGTTATGAGATTGCCATGGACATGCTCGACGTAAACGAGGCGGTTTGCGCCAGATACTTCACGATGATGCTCGAGGCGTCGGCATGCACTTGGTTGAAAAACTTGCCTCCCAATTCCATCTAGTCCTGGGCCGAGTTAAAAGAGCGTTTCATCAAAAACTTCCGGGGAACCTGCAAACGCCCGATGACGATTGTCGATCTACAACACTGTGTTCAGCGCCCGGATGAATCGGCCCACCATTGGTCATGGCGGGTTGCAGAAATTATTCATTCATCAGATGGTATTACGGCGGCTCAAGCTGTGCTTATCCTCGAGCACAATTGTCATTACGAGCCCTTAGTGCATAAGTTGGGGCGACTCAAACGGATGGTCCAAGACATGGGCGAACTGATGGACACCCTCACTAGATATGCCGAGGCCGATGATACTAAGGATCCCGACAAGGATGGTAAGGTTAACTCGCCCAAAAAGGGCGAGTCATCCAAAAATCATACCCGTTTCCAGGGGCGTAACCGTCACAATCAGGGGACCAATGGCAAGCTAGACCGTAGGAGGAGCCCTCGGACTTGGTCGCCAACACCAATGCTAATGACGACAAAAAGAAGAATCGAGGTTTCAGTGGGAAAAGGCCGCGTAACTATGAAGAACTACTTAAGGGCCCTTCCCCGCACCACGCCACGGCTGACGGCCCGGCGAGTCATTCTTGGGAAAACTGTTTCGTGATGCGAGAGTTTCGGGCGGAGACAATTAAGAAGAGTCAAAACGAAGATCCAGACCGGCGCCAGGACCAACTCGCCGCGTCCAACCAAAGACAGAACCCCTTCGGCGGCTTTCCCGAACAGGGGGCTCAGGGAGGCCCGCAGCCAGGCAGCGGCCAGTACCCGGTGCACCACCAGCGGTGGTACAACCCGCCGGGAGCTTTCCAGCAGCCGCCTCCACAGGGGGCTCCGCAGGACCAGGACGATAATGGGGGCTTCCGCAGCAACCCCAAACAACTAATTAATGGGCAGTACCACGTTTTCACTACTAATGCTTGCAGGCGTGATAAAAAGGTAAGTCACCAGGCGTACAGCGTATCTTAGCCGGCGATCCCGAGATATCTCCATTGGTCTGAGCAGACCATAATATGGAGCAGGGAGGATCACCCGCCAAGAGTAGATAACCCGGGCGATCTGGCATTGGTCGTGGCTCCCCAAGTGGGGGGTTACACCCTGTCAAAGGTATTAATGGATGGCGGCAGCAACATCAATATCTTATACTTTGACACCTTCCAAAGGATGAATCTATTGGAGAAAGACTTGATGCCTTCAACCACGGTTTTCCACGGAATTGTCCCGGGCAAGTCGGCTTATCCCATAGGCCGGGCCAGGCTCACAGTGGCATTCGGAACTGCGCAGAATTTCAGGTCGGAGTCTCTAATCTTTGAGGTGGTCAAACTGAAAAGCCCCTACCATGCGCTGTTCGGGCGACCGGCTTACGCCCGCTTCATGGCCCGCCCGTGCTATGTCTACCTCAAGCTCAAAATGCCTGGTCCCAAAGGACCCATCACAGTTGATGGAGATAGAAGGATCGCAAAGGAATGTGAAGAAGGGGACGCGGCTTATGCGGAAGTCGCCTGTGCGGCGGAAGAGCTCAAACACCATCGGGCCAATGTTGACCCAGTGGACATGTCACCACTCAAGAAGCCAACTACAGATTCTGAGTCGCCCCTCAAGTTCAAGCCGACGGATGACACTAAGACAATTGATTTCGTGCGTGGCGATTCATCCAAACAGTTCACCATTGGGACGGGTCTGGACCCCAAATAGGAAAGCGCGCTCATCGAATTCATCCGTGAGAATCGGGACATCTTCGCATGGAAACCTTCTGAGATGCCTGGTGTACCGAGAGAATTCGCTGAGCACCATCTTAACGTTGGCCCAAAATGCAAACCTGTCCAGCAGTACCTTCGCAGATTCAACAAGGAACGACGCAAGGCGATTGGAGAAGAAGTCGGCCGTCTTTTAGCCGTCGGGTTCATCGTGGAAGTTTTTCACCCCAAATGGCTGGCTAACCCGGTGTTGGTACTCAAGAAGAATGGCACTTTCCGTATGTGTATTGACTATACAGATCTCAACAGAGCTTGTCCCAAAGATCCCTTCGCTCTTCCCCGCATCGATCAAATCATTGACTCGGTGGCGGGATGCGAACGATTGTGCTTTCTGGATGCCTATTCAGGATATCACCAGATCAAGATGGCCTTAGAGGATCAGGAGAAGACGGCCTTCATAACCCCCTTCGGGGCCTTTTGCTATGTGTCCATGCCTTTCGGACGCAAAAGCGCGGGGGCGACTTATCAATGCTGCATCCAGAATTGTCTTCGTAACCAAATTGGTCGCAACGTCCATGCCTATGTCGACGATATTGTGATCAAGACCCGCCAGGGGGAGACACTATTAGAAGACCTTAAGGAGACTTTTGATAATCTACGGGTATATCAGATGAAGCTAAATCCTACCAAGTGCGTTTTTGTTGTACCTGCAGGAAAATTGCTGGGTTTCTTGGTATCGGAGCGCGGCATCGAGGCTAACCCGGACAAGATCAAAGCGGTTACCTCTCTCGGAAAGCCGACGAATGTTAATCAAGTTCAACGACTAGCGGGTCGCATTGCGGCTTTAAGTCATTTTGTGAGTCGCCTAGGGGAGAAGGTGATTCCTCTTTATCAATTATTGAGGAAGTCCGATCGATTCGTGTGGACAAATGAGGCAGACGAGGCGCTCGAGGCCCTGAAACGCCAATTGGTTAACCCGCCGGTCCTGGCAGCCCCGACTGAAAAGGAGCCTATGCTTCTGTATATCGCGGCAAATTCCAAGGCAGTAAGTGTGGCAGTGGTCGTTGAAAGAAAGGAAGAAGGGAAGGAATACCCAGTGCAACGCGCAGTATATTTTATCAGCGAGGTGTTAACTCTTTCCAAACAGCGATACCCACATTGGCAAAAACTGGTATATGGGGTGTTTATGGCGAGTCGAAAACTTAAGCATTATTTCCAGGAGCACTCGATCACAGTGGTTAGTTTTGCTCCCCTTGGGGACATCATCCAGAATCGGGAGGCAACAGGGCGAATCGCCAAATGGGCGATAGAGCTTGGGTCTCATCACATACAATATACTCCCCGCACAGCTATCAAGTCCCATGCACTAGTTGATTTTGTTACCGACTGGACAGAGCTACAGGCTCCGGAAGACCGGTCTGACCTTACCTACTGGACTATTTACTTCGATGGATCCAGGCAGCTGGAAGGCTCGGGGGCTGGTGTGGTGTTAGTATCCCCTCAAGGAGATAAGTTCTGTTACGTTCTCCGACTCATGTTTCCCTGCACTAATAATGCGGCGGAATATGAAGCTTTGCTTCACGGCTGGCGACTCGCAAAAGAGATGAACCTAACACGAGTCAGGTGTTTTGGTGACTCCGATTTGGTGGCGCAACAAGTTTCGGGTACCTGGGACTCCCGGGATCCCATGATGGCGGCTTACAGACGAGCTGTGTCTGATGTGGCGGGTCATTTTCATGGCTATCAGGTGGACCATATTGACCGGCGCCTCAACGAGGTAGCTGATGCCCTCTTGCGACTCGGCTCTCAGAGAAAACCGGTTCCCCCTAATGTTTTTCTGGATATCTTGCATAAACCATCCGTGGTTTTACCCTCAGAGGAGGAATTGGCGATACCAGATCCCGAGTCTCAGCTCGTGGCGGCTCTCCGTGTCACTCCGGATTGGGTTCTCCCTTATCTGGCTTATCTCACTCGCGGCGAGTTACCCACCGACGAAGTTTTGGCTCGACAGATCGTTCGCCGCAGCAAATCCATGGTCATCATTAATGGCGAGTTATATAAACGGAGCGCTTCTGGGGTTTTTCAGCGATGTGTTTCCCCCGAAGAAGGATGCGCGATCCTAAATGACATTCATTCCGGAGACTGTGGACATCACGCCGGGTCACGTTCTTTGGTATCAAAGGCTTTTCGTCATGGCTTCTTTTGGCTGACGGCTCATGCAGATGTAGAAGACATAGTTCGTCGGTGCGAGGGGTGCCAACGTTATGGGAGGCAGGCTCATGTGCCGGCTCAAGAATTAAGAGTGATTCCCATTACTTGGCCTTTTGCAGTCTGGGGGCTGGACATGGTTGGTCCCTTTAAGATGTCCTCCAACAAGAAGACCCACTTATTGGTGGCGGTTGATAAATTCACCAAGTGGGTTGAGGCGGAACCTGTTGGAGCTTGCGATACGGAGACAGCGGTCAAATTTTTGAAGAAGCTGATTTTCCGGTTTGGATATCCGCACAGTATTATCACGGATAATGGTACTAACTTGTCCCAAGGGGCGATGCAGGATTTTTGTCATCGAGAACATATCTGACTTGATATTTCTGCAGTCGCTCACCCGCAATCCAACAGGCAAGCAGAGCGGGCGAATCAGGAGGTCTTGCGAGGTATCAAGCCCCGACTCATGGTTCCCCTGGAAAGGACTCCAGGGTGTTATGTTGAAGAGTTACCTTCGGTATTGTGGAGTATTCGGACCACCCCGAACCGGTCCACGGGATTCACCCCTTTCTTTTTGGTCTATGGAGCAGAGGCTGTTCTCCCTACTGACATAAGGCATGACTCTCTTAGAGTCGCCGCATATGTGGAGCAAGATAATGAGCTGGCGCGTCAAGATTCTTTGGATGCCTTGGAGGAGGCGGTGACCTGGCTGCAGCCCGCTCGGCTATCTATCAGCAAGATCTGCGGCGTTATCATAGTCGCTGGGTTAAGAGTCGGACCTTTCAGGAAGGCGACTTAGTGCTTCGTCTAATACAAGATCGAGCAGGCATGCACAAGTTGTCACCCCCTTGGGAAGGGCCGTTCGTCGTCAGCAAGAACCTCCGCAATGGCTCTTATTATTTGGTGGATCTTCGGCCTAATCGACCGACCACGGAGGTTGAGTAAACTCGCCCTTGGAATATTGCCCATTTGCGGCCTTACTACACTTGAGCTCTTAAGCTCTACACTTTGTAAGTTTTTCAGTTTCATTATGAAGTAATAAAATACTCCCCGACTTGGGGGCTTCTTCATTAAAAAGCAAATTGTGTCATCCTGTTGCGACCATATGAGCCGACAGAATCTGCATTTAGGGTGGGTGCACGAGCTTTTTGACTCGCCTCCCCCTGTCGCGACCTTATGAGCCGACAAAACCTGCATTTAGGGTGGGTGCACGAGCTTTCTGACTCGCCTCCCCCTGTCGCGACCTTATGAGCCGACGAAACCTGCATTTAGGGTGGGTGCATGAGCTTTCTGACTCGCCTCCCCCTGTCGCGACCTTATGAGCCGGCGAAACCTGCATTTAGGGTGGGTGCACGGGCTTTCTGACTCGCCTCCCCCTGTCGCGACCTTATGAGCCGACGAAACCTGCATTTAGGGTGGGTACACGAGCTTTCTGACTCGCCTCCCCCTGTCGCGATCTTATGAGCCGACGAAACCTGCATTTAGGATGGGTGCACGAGCTTTCTGACTCACCTCCCCATGTCGTGACCTTATGAGCCGACGAAATTACTGTTGCTATTTTTCGTCGTAGCATAGCCCTGAAGGTTTTAAGCCTTTTCTTTCTGATGCTTGTTGAAAATATCTATAGTTTGTTTGTTTTCACATATGCTATTATCAAAGCTTAAGACAGGAGGGTGATAAGAATTGTTTCATCCATGGCAAATTAAGCGTTATAGAAGACTCTTATAAAGGAGGGTCAAATATTTCAAATCGCCTTAAGGGCGATATAAAGGTTCTTGCAAAAGGTATCATCAAAAACAGTACTGACTTACAGAAAAAGGACCTATTACATGGCTCTCAGGCCAAATTCAATAAAGTTTACTTTGCCGGCGCCTCGGGATCATCCTGATGTGAGCTCTGGCCGACTTCGATTCGCAAGTCGCCCAATACCCAATTGCACTTGGCCAAAGCAGCAAAGACATCTTCATCAGTCAGAATTGATGCCAAGTCTGCTTCCAAGTCGAAAGGATTCTTGGGTCGCCGAGGAGTTAGACTGGTCGTCACGAAGGTTGGCGGGCTGACCTTTTTGTTTCTGCTATCATAAGCCGCCTGGTATTTTGTTAAATCAAGGCTTGCGGCAAGTTGAGTTGCAGCCAGCCGAGAGTCCTTGACGACTCACTGATAGTCCTCTTCAACAAATTCTGACCCATCGCCCTTGAGCTGAGGAAAGCCTGCGGCTACTTCTTCTAAGTTGATTTCTGGAGCATACGCCAAATAGCGACTCAGGGCAGTCAGAACACCTCTCCGGGCGGCTGACCGAGTTAACTCGCCAATCTGAGGGGGAAGTGTGGACAAGCAGCCAAGCACCTTCTTGATGGAAGTGATAGGTTCTTTGGCACCCATCACAGCTTTAACAGTCAAGACACTGCCTGTGTACAATTGCTCTGTCAGCGTGTAAATCACCTTCAGCATCAACACACAGTCTTCTTGAAGGTTGGCGGCTCTCGGACCTGAATCATGATGATTAGAAGCTTATCATAAGTGTTATTTAAAAAAAAGAGAAGAGAGGAGGAGATCAAAGGTTTAAGTAAAGCTTACGAAAGACGGCTTGCGTCATGTTGGAGATATGACGCTTTAAGCCGGACAATTCCTGTTGTACAGTGGCCAGCCTAGCTTCAGCTTTCTCTGCTCCCTTCAAGGCGGTATTTTGGTCAGCCTGAGCTTTTTTCAACTCGGCCTTGAGTTTTACCAGTTCCTCCAAGGCCAATTGACATTTTTCCTCCGACTTAGCTCGGGCGTCTTGTTGTCCAGCTAAATTTTTCCTTAAATCGCCCAGCGCCGATTCGGTCTGAGCAAGGTTTTCGTATTGAAAGTTACAATAAGGGCAAGTCTCAGAACTACTGCAAAGCAATATCCCTGACACTTGGGGGCTAATGTATAATTTTTCTTAGATGAAATTATACAAAAATCAAGACCCGGCTCATCTTTTTACTGATGACCCGGCTCATCTTTTTACTGATGACCCGGTCCTTGGGGGTTACTGGTCGCGAAGTTTTTTCTAAATTTTTCAAGACCCGACTCATCTTTTTACTGATGACCCGGCCCTTGGGGGTTACTGGTCGTGAAGTTTTTTCTAAATTTTCAAGACCCGGCTCATCTTTTTACTGATGACCCGGCCCTTGGGGGTTAATGGGAATAATATAGTATAACAAAACCACGACAAAGATGATGGCACAAGCTGAAAAGATAAATCTTCAAGAGAATGAACCAAGATTCGAGAGAAACACTCCTTCGGATAGCAAGCTGAGAATGATGACGAGAAACAACACCAAGAATTAAGTGAGACACTCCGGAATAATGAAAAATGAAAGGTTGATCCAAATATGAGAATTAATTCGAATAGGCCTTGGAGAAGGGATATGACTGATGAAATTCATACTTACGTCATAGTTGAAAAGAATTAAAGATCTCTGGATGATTACAAGAGCCAGACAAGATCCTGGGAAAACCTGTGGGTTATGGGCCCACTCGAAGAAATCACCGTTGAAACAATTGCTAGAACGGGAGATATTGCACCGGTATAAGAAAACTAGATGAGGTTAGAACCTCAAAATAATTAAAAGAATTGAAAACGAGAAACTACTGAAATATATTTAACACTCCGGATAGAAAGAGAGAGGAATTAATAAACAAGATAGGCTGAAAGAATTTCCAACGTCGGAAAGAATTTAATGGTTGAAAAGGATATGATGACACGTACAACTGAATTAAATTCACCGGTAAGGAAGACAAAAATGAACAAAGATGAACATGAAGCTCCTGAGAATCTTCACAACGAATCATCGGGTAAGAGAGAAAAGAACAGACAGCGGAAGCACAATGAAAAGAAAATTCTTGGATGAAAATTGAATGACTAAAGAAAAGGGTGGGAGGGTAGGCAAAAACAAAGACAACTTGGGCTAGATGAGACAACTCTGGAAATAATTGGGAGAATGATTTGCAAAAATAGGAGAGGATGGAATTCACTTGAAGAGAAGCACACCGGTTGAATGGAATTGATACGATGACTCCGGTTGACAAGAATTGATATGACAATTGATTGAACAAAAAAAATAGCATTCACATAAAAATATGAGAACACCTCTTAGGAAAGATCTGAAATCACCACTTGACATCGAAGCAACTGAATTACCATATTCAAAAAAACAAAGGGTGCGGCTTATGAAACAAGCCAGAACAAACTCATGAGAAAGATTTCGTCCGATATTTTCATGGACAGGATCGCACGGGCTCGATTTTATAGTAGACATCAAGTGCAAGGCAGTGCACCCGACATACGAAGCGTCCCTGAGTCGTAGCAAGCTACAAGGACTCTTTAAGACACAACGTGTACCGCTGTAAGTCGACCGTGAACAAACAAATCCACTAGATGTCGAACCCCAACCTAACATCATGCATTTGTTCGAAGAATGTCCTATAAGTAACTACTTGAATTCCCACCTAAGAATTCCTGAAATATCTGGTCATGCAATCTGGTACACGGATACAAGGAGTAATAATCACACAACTCCTATACTAACCCGTCACCTGTATCACATCCGTCAACACACAACCAGAATCTCGGACCTTCATCTACAACAGACCCTCGTGATCACAACGATAGAAAGTATGGCAGTACTCCCGAACAATCTGCACCAGTACTGGGGACATCGGGGTTATCTCGCCACTACTAGTATTGAAGCAATTACGAACATCCTTCGTTCTGAGATACTAAGAAATCTGAATGGTAACGATGTGCTAAAGAATCCCCTGGAGCTCAATTCCCCTGAGACTTAGAGCAGATAGGAGGCACCAAGACAGAACTCCGTCACATCGGCATCATATAGATTCCAAAAATATCCGCGTGATCCTAAATTTTTTTTGAGTGAGAAGAGGAGTAGAATTAAATTATTACGTCAAGATCCCTCACCAGAGCATAGAAGAGGAGAAAAAAGAATCCTACTCTCCGATATATAACTAGACTCAAAGCAGTTTTTTCACTAGACTCGACTCGGCCAAGTTCGATCAATCAAGGGGGCTCCTAGGTCGGTACTGCTCTGATACCAACTTGTCACACCCAAGATGCGACCCTATCCTTAATTTGGCACGAAGGCCTTGTCAGGAATAGAAGCGCATCTCGTCGTGTCGCAAGAATGGATATCGTTACAAATACATGTACTGAAAAGAAGAGATATATATACAGAGCTGGCTTACACTCACCACAAGCTACATCAGAGTCACATAAATACATTACATAATCATCAAGAGTAAGAGCAGGGTCCGACTACGGACGAAAACAAACGAGAAAATGAAACGAAGTCCATCCTTGCTATCCCAGGCAGCCGGCCTGGAACCCATCCTAGATCGATGAAGAAGAAGAAGAAGAAGCAACTCCAAATGAAGAATCAACGCGCTCGCGTCAAGGGACCTTTACCTGTACATGCAACTGGTGTTGTAGTAATCTGTGAGCCACACGGGACACAGCAATCTCATTTCCAAAGGTATCAAGACTAGCAAAGCTTAATGGGTGAGGTATGGATAAGTGGTGAGGTTGCAGCAGCGGCTAAGCATATATTTGGTGGCTAACTTACAAGTACAAGAAAAAAGGGGGGAAGATCTACGCATAACGGACATTACTACTGATGAACAAATGAATGATCCTGAACACCTCCCTACGTCAGGCATAACCCCACCGTGTCCTTGATCGGAGAAGGAACTCGCGAAAGAGGCAGTCACGGTTACACACACAGTTGGCCAGTTTTAATTAGGTTAACTTCAAGTTATCTAGAACCAGTGTTAAACAAAGTTTCCACGTTGCCACATAACCGCGGGAACGGCTTTCTGAAAGATTTAACCCTGCAGGGGTGCTCCAACTAGTCCATCACAAATTACCACAAGCCACATAGAAATCCTCAATCACGAAGCTCGCGATCTCGTCGGATTCCCTAGTGGAAAACCTCAACTCTGAGATTACCCAAAGCAACACCAGAATCCCGATCCACAAGATATCTCGTCAAAGGTAAAACTAATCCAGCAAGGCCGCCCGACGTGTCGACGATCCCGATAGGAGTCGCGTACCTCGTTCTCAGGACACGACGGATGAGCGAGGGTTACCACGCCAAACGCCGAGTTGCCCCGGGTAGCGTTAATAAGCTGCTCTGTTTTGGACCAACACTCATGAGGAGCACTGGCCCGGGGGTTGATTAAATTTCCTCGGGTGCCCGCATGTCCCTATGCATTATTATTAGGTTATTAGGCAAATGTAGTACCAAAGTTGGGCCTTGCCAGACCAGCTTTAATCTAAAACGAATTATCAAGGGGGTCCCCATAATAACCCCGATCGTGTTAGGAGCGCTCAATTATGGAACAGAACACCGGTAGCCGAAACTAAGGGGGCAAAGGTGGAACAAAACACCAGGCTAGAAAGGCTGAGCCTCCCACCTTTTACCAAGTATATAGGTGCATTAAGTTAAATAGCATTTAATATGGTGATATAACAAGGAACCCATGCTTTCACATGGAAGCAATGCACCTGCAACTAGCAACGCTAACAAGAGGGTTAAGCAAGCAGTAACATAGCCAATCAGTGGTTTGCTAGGTTGAACATGGTTGAGGGTTTTCATGGCATTGTTGAGAGGCTCATATTTAACATGTGGTAGGCAACGAGACATAATCGATAGCATCGAAATAACTAGCATGGCAATGATAGTAATGGTATCTGGGGAAATGGTCATCTTGCCTGAGATCCCGCTTGGAAGAAGAATGCCTCCGTGAAGCAGACGAACCGACGTAGTCGAACGGGTCCTCACAATCCGGCACGCTTGCGGAACTCTAACGAGACGAAGGAAACCGGAAACAAGAATCAACACACGAAATTCACCACACGATGCACAACACATATGATGCATGAGCAGCTGAATGCATGCAAGTCACGGCATGACAAATGACACAAACAAACACTACACATTAAGTGAAGTTCAATATGCAACGAGTTGCCTATTGACGAAACTCCACATAGGAATTATTTAGTTCACTCCCGGTTATATACACGGCAATATTAATGTTGTCAAACATGCGAGAGGTGAAGCGGAGATTAAACTACCTATCTAGACATTTTAAATGAGGTCGGAAATGACATACAACATCTTCGAGATGATCTCACATGTTAATTTACAATTCTGTCCAGATCTGAACTAATGCATTTAATTGGTTGTTAAATAGAAAAACAAATAGGTTCACGTGATTGTACGTGTCATGGCAAGCAATTTACACATAGAGATCATCTCCAACGGAGCTATGGATCAAAAGTTACAAGCACCGCAAGATATGATGGCACGAATGCAATATGTGTGCAACGACGGCTACGAGCACTTCAAAATATACAAACAACAAGAGAAAAATAAACTACACGAGATTCTAAGCAAGTTTCATATAGGACACGATCAAATCGGAGCTACGGTTCAAAAACTACGAGCAAAACAAAAAATGACTACAATCTGCCAAAATCAGCCACATAGCATCTTCTACGCCCCACAACTACCGGCTACACTACTCCGATGAACTCCAGCAAGGCATGACACAAAAGAGGGCAAGAAGCACTATTACAAACAACCAACAACAACTAGCATGGCATCATGTATCACTAGAGAAAGAAGACACAAAATGGCATCTCACACACTATTTCAGACTTAGTGAAAATTACACCTCATGAAAGTGCAGTTTTCGATCTGAAGCCATATTCACAGCAGCAAAACCTATAGCTACAGGACTCCAAATAGCATGAAAATTTACAGCATGCTAGAGAAACACAAGGGGTACAACTAACTCCATTGGACCAACCTCAAAAGAGCTACAGATCACAAGATGCAAGCAAGACAAGACAGCAACAAAATATAACAGATTCCAGACTTAGAAATCTTTCAGCTCCTCCAAATCAGCACTATTTCTAGCAACTTGAGAGCAAACAAATCACACCTAAACATGCATTTCTATTGCAACTAAAAATACCAGGGGCTAGACAAAACATCCAAGATCAACTCTCTAGTTAACAACTCCTTCAAACGAAGCACGGAATAAATCCCACGAAATAAACAAAAGGGCATCATGGCAAAATACCGCGCGAACTAATTTGCTCAAAAGCTAAAACTAATTGCACAGAAAAATCCCATGGATTTTTCTACCCCGGAAACATATAAAATATGTGGGGTTGCACAACAAAATAAAGCCACACATAAATGCGGGAAAATAACCTATATATGGGAAAATAAACTAGCGGCAAATCCCTACACGTAAAAATACAAATGACCGCTCTAAAATACATGCAAAAATAATTCCTAAAACATGGACATTTATACTACGGCATCCGAGCAATTCGTACACGTGCGGAAAATTAAACTACGGGCAAAACATATTAGGACAACACGTGTTTCTAGGCATACGGTGCGCTAATCGACGTCAAATAATTATCCAAGTTGCAAATTCGGATTGTACGTGAAATTCTACACCAAAACCATATAAAATATGCATCGGTCCGATTTACAGTTTAAAAGTTATGGGTGTTTTAATATCTATAACTCCGTGAAATTAAATAAATCCAAAACCTAATTTTTTTTAAAAACTAACGGGCCGAATCTGACTACTAATGGGTCAACAAGCAACACACTAAATGTCGCCCGGGCGAGGGATAGGCGCTGGAGCTCACCTTGGGGTCACGGGCCGAATCTGGAGGAGAGGAGAGGTGGGCCTCGGGGACGGTGCGGACTGGGCCGGCTGCTGGCCATCTGGGCCGCGGCGCACCTAGCGTTGAGGAGGAGGCCCAGGCAGGGGAACGCTGCCCCCGACCTCGTTCGTCGTCCTCCTCCCGACGGGAGCTTGGAGGAGGTCGCGGGAATGGCGGCCGTGGCCACTGGAACCGGCCGCGGGGCGCATGGAAGACTCGATCCGGTCGGGATCCACCGGATCCGGGCAGGCGAGGCGGTGGTAGCAGGCTCCCATGGCGGCACGATGAAAGGTGGCGGCGCGAGCTGCGGCTGGCGGAGGAGCTCCGGCAAGGGCGGCGCAGATCCCGCGGTGGAGCGGTCGAGGCGGCGTCCCGACCTGGCGGCGGCGGCGCTCGAGAGCGGGGCTGACAGCGAGGCTGCTGTCTCGAGAGGAGGGGCTTGGGTTGCAGGGGCACGGGAGCACAGGAGGCAGCGGCGGCGGCGGTTTCGGGCCCGGCGGCACGAGGAGGAGGTGGGAGGAGGCTGCGGGAGGATTAGGGTTAGCTGTGCGTGGATTCGAGGGAGAGAGAGGGGGTGTCTAAAAATAAGGTGGAGGGGTATTTATAGAGAAAAGATGGGCTCGGTTAACCGGAATCGCGTTCCGGATCCAACCGTGCGGTCGGATTCGGACGATTCCGCATGCGGGAATGGCTACGGCCGTGTAGAGGGGATATCCAGAGATGAGAGGGGAAACGGGCGGCCGGATAACAATTTTTAAAACTCCGACAAACATCCGACGGTAGACCGAATACGCTGCCACTACAGTCGACCGTTCGGGTACCGGACGGACTCCGATCGCAACGAAATTCGACAGACGGCCTAGCTATAACTAATCACGACCGCATGCCAAGTTTCACCCCGATCAGAGAAAGTTTTATGCACACTTTTGAAAACAAGGTTTGACGATGCCGCGGGCGCGTGCGGGTGTGAACGGCTCAGAACGAACAACAACGAGAACCGGCAACTAACAACGGATGCAAGTTTTGAAAACTGGCGGCAACGAAGATGCCGATGCAATGCTCATGATGCGCATGATGCAATGATGATGCGACAAAAGAAAATAGACACACGACAAAAACGGAAAGAAAAGGGGAATCTTCTGGAACGTCGGCATCGGGTGTCACATGCACCGCTTAGGGTTCCCACCCCCAAGGGGTGCGGCAGCTCTACCTAGCGTGGGAGGTGGCGGCCAGCGCAAGGGAGAGGGGGGTGGCGCAGCCCAGATGAGCCTTAGGGCCATCTGCACTAGGGTTTCCCCCTTCCCTCTCTTGTGGTGCCTTGGGCCTAGGTGGGAGGCGCACCAGCCCACTTTGGCTGGTTCCCTTCCACCTTTTGGCCCATGCTAGCCTTTGGGGCTGGTGGCCCCTCCCGATGGACCCCCGAAACCCTTCCGATGGTCCCGGTACATTGCCGGTGTTGCCCGAAATAATTCCGGCGACCAAATCTTCACTTCCTATACATAATTCTTTACCTTCGGACCATTCTGAAGTTCCTTGTGACGTCCGGGATCTCATACGGGACTCCGAACAACCATCGGTAACCTCGTACACTATTTCCCTATAACGCTAGCATCATCGAACCTTAAGTGTGTACACCGTACGAGTTCGGGAGACGTGCAGACATGGCCGAGACATATCTCCGGCCAATAACCAACAGCGAGGTCTGGATATCCATGTTGGTTCCCACATGTTCCACGAAGATCTCGTCGGATGAAGCACGATGTCAAGGATTCAATCAATCACGTATGCAATTCCCTTTGTCTATCGGTATGATACTTGCCCGAGATTCGATCGTCGATATCCCAATACCTTGTTCAATATCGTTAGAGGAAAGTCTCTTAGTCATTCCGTAATACATCATCCCGTGGCCAACACCTTAGTCACACTGAGCTCAATATGATGATGGATTACCGAGTGGGCCCAGAGATACCTCTCCGTCACACGGAGTGACAAATCATCGTCTCGATTCGTACAACTCAACACACACTTTCGGAGATACCCGTAGTGCACCTTTATAATCACCCCGTTACATTGTGACGTTTGGTACACCCAAAGCACTCCTACGGTATCCGGGAGTTGCACAATCTCACGGTTGAAGGAAATGATACTTGACATTAGAAAAGATTTAGTAGACGAACAACACAATCTGGTGCTATGCTTAGGATTGTGTCTTGTCCATCACATCATTCCCCAATGATGTGATCCCGTTATCAATGACATCCAATGTCCATGATCGAGAAACCATGATCATCTATTGATCAACGAACTATCCAACTAGAGGCTTACTAGGGACACACTGTGATCTATGTATTCACACATGTATTACGGTTTCTGGTTAATACAATTATAGCATGAATAATAGATAATTATCATGAACTAGCAAATATAATAACAACCAATTTATATTGCCTCTAGGGCATATTTCCAACAGTTGCGCCATGCTTCACGACACGGGGACGGGGTCGGTGCGCAGGCTGGCGTGACCGGGTGCGGGGAGGTGTGATACGTCTCCAACGTATCTATAATTTTTCATGGTTCCATGCTATTATCTTGTCAACTTTGGATGTTTTGTATGCATGAATATGCTATTTTATATATTTTTTGCGACTAACCTATTAACTCAGTGCCAAGTGACAGTTTCTGTTTTTTCCGTGTTTTTGACCTTTTTCAGAGGAGAATACTCAACGGAGTCAAAACGGAATAAAACCCGCGGAATGATTTTTTCCATAACGGAAGATACGCAGGAGACTTGAGAACCAAGGCAGCAGACCTCGGGGGAGGTCACAAGCCCCCTAGCCGCGGCCTGGGGGCGCACATGCCAGGCTTGTGGGCCCACCCGTGGCTCCTTTGCCCTACCTCTTTCGCCTATAAATTCTCTAAAAATCAAAAACCACCAGAGGGACCCACAAAAGTACTTTTCCGCCGCCGCAAGCTTCTGTCTCCGCAAGATCCCATCTGGGGACTGTTCTGGTGCCCTGCCGGAGGGGGGGATTCGGACACGGAGGGCTTCTTCATCAACACCATTGCCTCTCCGATGATGCGTCAGTAGTTCACCACAGACCTTCGGGTCCATAGCTAGTAGCTAGATGGCTTCTTCTCTCTCTCTCTTGGATCTTCAATACAAAGTTGTCCATGATCTTCATGGCGATCTATCCGATGTAACTTTCTTTTCCGGTGTGTTTGTCGAGATCCGATGAATTGTGGATTTATGATCAGATTATCTACGAATATTATTTGAGTCTCCTCTGATCTCTTATATGCTTGATTTCGTATCCTTGTAAGTGTCTTCGAGATGTGGGTTTCGTTTGGCCAACTTGATCTATAATTCTTGCAATGGGAGAAGTGCTTGGTAATGCGTTCATACCATGCGGTGTCCTCACCTAGTGATAGAAGGGGTAGCGAGGCACGCATCGTGTTGTTGCCATCAAGGGTAAAAAGATGGGGTTTATATCATTATGCATGAATTTATCCCTCTACATCATGTCATCTTGCTTAAAGCGTTACTCTGTTTGTTATGAACTCAATACACTAGATGCATGTTGGATAGCGGTCGATGTGTGGAGTAATAGTAGTAGATGCAGAAAGTATCGGTCTACTTGTATCGGACGTGATGCCTATATGTATGATCATTGCCTTAGATATCATCATGACTTTGCGCGATTCTATCAATTGCTCGACAGTAATTCGTTCACCCACCGTCATACTTGCTATCATGAGAGAAGCCTCTAGTGAACACTATGGCCCCCGGGTCTACTTCACATCATATTTTTAGATCTACACTTTTACTTTGTTGCACATTCCACCTTCAGATCTTAGCTTGCAAATAATCGTGAAGGGATTGATGATACATCCATTTTGCATCATGCTTTCATGTTGAAATTTATCGCTTTACGGGCTGTTGTTACACTTCACGGAACAATAGGTATGCCTTTTCTCTCTTATTTTGCAAGGTTTACATGAAGAGGGAGAATGCCGACAATTGGAATCTGGCCTGAAAAAGGAGAAAGTTTGAGATACCTATTCTGCGTAATTCCAAAAGCTGTGAAAATCAACGAGGATTTTTTTTTGGGATTCATAAAAAATACTGGGCCGAAGAAGTACGAGAGGGGCGCGAGCAGGAGGCCACAAGCCTGCTAGGCGCGGCCTCCCCCCTGGCCGCGCCTAGGGGGCTTGTGGGCTCCCACTTGGCCCTCTGGCTCCCTTCTTTTGCTACAAGAAAGGTTTCGTTCCAGAAAAAATCAAGAGGAGGCTTTTCGGAGGATTTGCCACCGCCACGAGGCAGAACTTGAGAAGAACCAATCTAGAGCTCCGGCAAGACGATCCTGCCGGGGAAACTCCCCCCCCCCCCCCCCCCCGGAGGGGGAAATCGTCGCCATCGTCATCACCAACACTCCTCTCATCGGAGGGGACTCATCACCATCAACATCTTCATCAGCACCATCTCATCTCCAAACCCTAGTTCATCTCTTGTAACCAATCTCCGTCTCGCGACTCCGATTGGTACTTGTAAGGTTGCTAGTAGTGTTAATTACTCTTTGTAGTTGATGCTAGTTGGATTACTTGGTGGAAGATTATATTTTGAGATCTTGGATGCTACTCATTACCTCTCTCGTCATGAATATGATTATGCTTTGTGAGTAGTTACTTTTGTTCCCAAGGACATGCATGGGATAAGTCATGCTATAAGTAGTCATGTGAATTTGGTATTCGTTCGATATTTTGATGTGTTGTATGTTGTTTTTCCTCTAGTGGTGTTATGTGAATGTCGAATACATAACACTTCACCATTATTTGGGCCTAGAGGAAGGCATTGGGAAGTAGTAAGTAGATGATGGGTTGCTAGAGTGACAGAAGCTTAAACCCTAGTTTATGCGTTGCTTCGTAAGGGGCTGATTTGGATCCACTAGTTTAATGCTATGGTTAGACTTTTTCTTAATTCTTCTTTCATAGTTGCGGATGCTTGCGAGAGGGGTTAATCATAAGTGGGATGCTTGTTCAAGAAAGGGCAGTACCCAAGCGCCGTTCCACCCACATATCAAACTATCAAAGTAGCGAACGCGAATCATATGAACATGATGAAAACTAGCTTGACAGAAATTCCCATGTGTCCTCGCGAGCGTTTTACTTCCTATAAGACTTTGTCCAGGCTTGTCCCTTGCTACAAAAGGGATTGGGCCACTTTTCTACACCTGATACGTCTCGAGCGTATCTATAATTTTTGATGGTTTCATGCTATTATCTTGTCAAACTTTGGATGTTTTGTATGCCTTTTATATCTTTTTTGGGACTAACTTATTAACTCAGTGCCAAGTGCCAGTTCATGTTTTTTCCATGCTTTTACCACTTTTAGAGGAGGATTTTAAACGGAGTCCAAACGGAACGAAACTTCCAAAACAATTTTTTCCGAAACAGAAGAAGATCAGGGCAGGGGCCAGCAGGGACCCCACAAGCCCCTTAGCCGCGGCCAGGGGGGCCCGCGCCTCCCAAGCTTGGGGCTCCCTGGGCCACTTCTTCCCTAGGTCTTCCGCCTATATATTCCCTAAAATCCCAGAAAAAATCAAGAGATCATCGAAAGTACTTTTCCGCCGCCGCAAGCGTCTGTCTCCACAAGATCAGATCTGGGGCACGTTTTGATGCCCTGCCGGAGGGGGGATTCGGATACGGAGGGCTTCTTCATTAACACCATGACCTCTCCGATGATGCGTGAGTAGTTCACCATAGACCTACGGGTCCATAGCTAGTAGCTAGATGGCTTCTTCTCTCTCTTGGATCTTCAATACAAAGTTCTCCATGATCTTCATGGAGATCTATCCGATGTAATCTTCTTTTGCGGTGTGTTTGTCGAGATCCGATGAATTGTAGATTTATGATCAGATTATCTATGAATCTTATTTGAGTTTCTTCTTATCTCTCTTATGCATGATTTCATATCCTTGTAATTCTCTTCGAGTTGTGGGTTTTGTTTGGCCAGCTTGATCTATGATTCTTGTAATGGGAGAATTGCTTGGTTTTGGGTTCATACCGTGCGGTGACCTCACCCAGTGACAGAAGGGGTAGCGAGGCACACATCATGTTGTTGCCATCAAGGGTAAAAAGATGGGGTTTTCATCATTGGTTTGAGTTTATCCCTCTACATCATGTCATCTTGCTTAAGGCGTTACTCTGCTCGTCATGAACTCAATACACTAGATGAATGCTGGAGAGCGGTCGATGTGTGGAGTAATAGTAGTAGATGCAGAAAGTATCGGTCTACTTGTCTCGGACGTGAAGCCTATATGTATGATCATTGCCTTAGATATCGTCATGACTCTGCGCAGTTCGACCAGTTGCTCGACAGTAATTTGTTCACCCATCGTGATATTTGCTATTTCGAGAGAAGCCTCTAGTGAACACTATGGCCCCGGGTCTACTTCACATCATATTTTCAGCCTTACACTTTTACTTCGTTGCACTTTCCGCCTTCAGATCTCACTTTGCAATCAATCTTGAAGGGATTGACAACCCCTTTATAGCGTTGGGTTCAAGCTCTTTTGTGTTTGTGCAGGTACTCTGGACTTGACGGGATTCTCCTACTGGATTGATACCTTGGTTCTCAAACTGAGGGAAATACTTACTGCTCCTGTGCTGCATCGCCCTTTCCTCTTCAAGGGAAAAACCAACTCAAGCTCAAGAGACGATAGAAGATTTCTATCGCCGTAGCAGAGAATTTATGGCGCTGTTGCCGGGGAGGATCAAGTCAAGAACTCATCCAAGTAAGTTTCACAAACTCATCCCTTGCATTTACTTTTTTTGCCTCTCGTTTTCCTCTCACCCACTTCTGAAAAACAAAAATTTTAAAAAAATGTTTGCCTTTTTCTTTTGCCTTTTTCGTTCGCTCTTTTCTCCCGCTTGCTCTTTGTTCGCTTGTGTGCTTGGTTGCTTGCCGAAGTCACCATGACTGAAAACACCAAACTTTGTGACTTCTCGAATAATAATAATAATGATTTTATTAGTACTACGATTGCTCCCACCACTAGTGCGGAGTCATACGAAATCAATGCCGCTTTGCTGAATCTTGTTATGAAAGAGCAATTCTCCGACCTTCCTAGTGAAGATGCCGCATCCCATCTTAATACCTTCATAGAACTTTGCGATATGCAAAAGAAGAAATATGTGGATAATGATGTGATTAAATTGAAACTTTTTCCTTTCTCGTTGCGAGATCGAGCAAAAACTTGGTTTTCGTCTTTGCCCAAAAACAGTATCGATTCTTGGGATAAGTGCAAAGATGCTTATATATCCAAGTATTTTCCGCCGGCTAAGATTATCTCTCTCCGTAATGATATCATGAATTTTAACCAACTTGATCATGAACATGTTGCACAATCTTGGGAGAGATTGGAATTTATGATTAGCAATTGTCCCGCTCATGGCTTGAGTCTTTGGGTGATTATACAAACTTCTACGCTGGCTTGAATTTCGCTTCTAGAAATATCTTAGACTCCGCCTCAGTTGGAACGTTCATGGAAATCACGTTAGGAGAAGCTGCGAAACTCCTAGACAATATCATGACAAACTACTCTAAGTGGCACACTGAAAGGTCACCTACTATTAAGAAGGTACATGCTATAGAAGAAATTAAATCGTTGAGTGCTAAGATGGATGAGTTAATGAATTTGGTTTCTAGTAGAAGTGCTCCTCTAGATCCTAATGATATGCCCTTGACTTACTTGATTGAGAGTAGCAACGCTAGCTTGGACGTTAATTTTGTTGGTAGGAATAATTTTGGCAACAACAATGCTTTTAGAGGAAACTATGTTCCTAGGCCGTTTCCTTGTAACTCCTCTAATAACTTTGGCAACTCCTACAACAATCCACATGGAAATTACAATAGATTACCCTCTGATCTAAAGAGTAATATCAAAGAGTTTATCGACTCGCAAAAGATTTTCAATGCGTCCATAGAGGAAAAACTACTCAAAATTGACGATTTGGCTAAGAGCGTTGATAGAATGTCTAGTGATATTGATGCTTTGAAAGTTAGATGTGCTCCTCCCAAGATCAATATGGATGAAACTTTAAAAGCTATGTGTGTTTCCATGAGTGAGATAAAAGAAAGAACCGCCCAAATTCGTGCTAGACATGAATGGCTTAAAAAGGCGTGTTCTCGTGATAAGAATCACGAAGATCTTAAAGTTCTTGGTGTGACTCCCATTGAATCTTTGTTTTCTTTGTGTCAAATCTAATGATGATGGGGCTGGATATGAATCCACCTTGGTCGAAAAACGCCCCAATGATTCAGAGTCCACCTATCTTGATGCTAAAAGCATTGAAAGTGGAGTAGAGGATATTAAAACTTTGAGTAGTAATGAAATTACTACCTTGGATTTCAAGGAATTCAATTATGATAGTTGCTCCTTGATTGAATGCATTTCCTTGATGCAATCCATGCTAAACTCTCCACACGCTTATAGCCAAAACAAGGCCATTAGCGATCGTATCGTCGAAGCTATGATAAAATATCTTGAAGAGAAACTTGAATTGGAAGTCTCTATCCCTAGAAAGCTTCATGATGAGTGGGAACCTACTATCAAAATAAAAATGAAAAACTATGAATGCAATGCTTTGTGTGATTTGGGTGCTAGTGTTTCTGCGATTCCAAAGTCTTGATTCTCAAGCAGGGAAATACTTACTGCTCCTGTGCTGCATCACCCTTTCCTCTTCAAGGGAAAAACCAATGCAAGATCAAGAGACGACAGAAGGATCTTTGGTACCATTGCGAGGGAAGTACTTTTGTTCACGTAGCAGAAGGATTTCTGGTGCCGTTGCAGGGGAGGATCAAGTCAAAAACTCATCCAAGTAGGTGTCGCAAACTCATCTCTTGCATTTACTTTGTTTGCCAGTTGCCTCTCGTTTTCCTCTCCCCCACTTCCCCAATTTGCCTTTTTCGTTCGCCTTTTCATTCGCCCTTTTTCCTTGCTTGCTCTTTGTTCGCTTGAGTGCTTGTTTGCTTGCCGAAGTCACCATGGCTGAAAAGACCAAGCTTTGTGACTTCTCGAATATTAATAATAATGATTTTATTTGTACTCCGATTGCTCCTGCCACTAGTGCGGAGTCATACAAAATCAATGCCGCTTTGCTGAATCTTGTTATGAAAGAACAATTCTCTGGCCTTTCTAGTGAAGATGTCGCATCCCATCTCAAGACCTTCATTGAGTTTTGCGATATGCAAAAGAACAAAGATGTGGATAATGATGTTATTAAATTGAAGCTTGAGTGCTTGTTTGCTTGCCGAAGAAACTATGGATAGTATCGGGCGTTACTAGCCATGAAAAAGTGATACTACAGTAATCTAACACCAATATAAATAGAAATCAAGATTGCTACAGTACCTAAAGAGGTGGTAGTTTGTTTTCTTGTGCTAATGTTATCACGAGTTTCTGTTTAAGTTTTGTGTTGTGAAGTTTTCAAATTTTGGGTGATGTTCTCATGGACAAAGAGATAAGGAGTGGAAAGAGCTCAATCTTGGGGATGCCCAAGGCATCCCAAGCCAAATTCAAGGACACCAAAAAGCCTAAGCTTGGGGATGCCCCGGGAAGGCATCCCCTCTTTCGTCTTCAATCCAACGGTAACATTACTTGGAGCTATATTTTTATTCACCACATGATATGTGTTTTGCTTGGAGCGTCTTGTATCGTACGAGTCTTTTCTTTTTGTTGTGTCACAATCATCCTTGCTGCACACCTTTAGAGAGAGACATGCACTCATCGTGATTTTTCTAGAATGCTCATCGTGCTTCACTTATATCTTTTGGGCTAGATAATTTTGCTCTATGTGCTTCACTTAGATCTTTTAGAGCACGGTGGTGCGTGACTTGGTAGTTGGCTTATGCTATGAAAGTAGTCCCAAAGGTGATAGGTACGCAAAGAGGATACAAAAACCTCCATCTTCATGTGCATTGAGTAGAAAGATAAGTCTTGATTCCTCTCAATTAGTTTTGAGACGTGGATTTGGTAATATTAAGAGTTATGTTAGTAGGGTGTTGTGAATCTACAAATACTTGTGTTGAAGTTAGTGATTCCCGTAGCATGCACGTATGGTGAACCGCTATGTTAGGAAGTCAGAGCATAATTGATCTATTGATTGTCATCCTTTGTGTTGAGGTCGGGATCGCGCGATGGTTAACACCTACCAACCCTTCCCCTAGGAGTATGCGTTTAGCACTTTGTTTCGATTACTATTAAAAACTTTCGCAACCAGTGTGTGAGTTCTACATGACTAATGTGAGTCCATGGTATAGATGCACTTTCAGCTTCCACCATTGCTAGCCTCTCTAGTGCCGCGCAATTCTCACCGATGCACAAACCCACCATATGCCTTCCTCAAAACAGCCACCATACCTACCTACTATGGCATCTTCATAGCCATTCCGAGATATATCGTCATGCAACTCCCACCGTTCTGTCTCATGACTTGTGCCGTCACTCTCATATTTCCATTGCATGATCGTAAGATAGCTAGCGAGATGTTTCAACGCCATACGCCAAGCTAGATCGTTGCACATACTGGTACACTGCTGGAGGCATTTCCTATAGAGTCATCATCGTTCCAAGCTTTGAGCTGTGAGTAAATAAAAGTGTGATGATCATCATTATTAGAGCATTGTCCCATGTGAGGAAATAAAAAAAGGGAGAAGAGGCCAAAGAGCCCAAATAAAAAAAAAGAGAAAAAAGAGGCCCAAGAGCCCATAAAAAAATTATATATAAAAAAAGAGAGAGAAAAAAAGAGAAGGGACAATGCTACTATCTTTTTCCACACTTGTGCTTCGTAATAGCACCATGTTCTTCATGATTGAGAGCCTCTCGTTTCGTCACCACCATATGCTACTAGGAATCTTCATTACATTACTTGGCTTGTATATTCCAATGATGGGCTTCCTCAAAATTGCCCTAGGTCTTCGTGAGCAAGCAAGTTGGAAGCACGCCCACTAGTTCTCCTTTTGAGCTTTCACATACTTATAGCTCTAGTGCATCCTTTGTATGGCAATCCCTACTCATTCACATTGATATCTGTTAATGGGCATCTCCATAGCCCTTTGATACGCCGAGTCAATGTGACCATCTCCTCCTTTTTGTCTCACAACCACCACCATACTCTATTCCACCTATAGTGCTATATCCATGGCTCATGCTCATGTATTGCGTGATAGTTATAAAAAGTTTGAGAAAGTAAGAGTGCGAAAAGAATTACTTGGCCAATACCGGGGTTGTGCATGATTTGAATTAGTTGTGTGAGGATGATGGAGCATAGCCACACTATATGATTTTGTAGGGATAACTTTCTTTGACCTTGTTATTTTGAAAGTTCATGATTACCTTGCTAGTTTGCTTGAAGTATTATTGTTTTCATGTCAATAGCAAACTATTGTTTTGAATCTTACGGATCTGTACATTCATGTCACATGAAAGAAGTTGCAAAGGACAACTATGCTAGGTAGCATTCGACATCAAAAATTCAGTCTTTATCACTTCCCTACTCGAGGACGAGCAAGAGTTAAGCTTGGGGATGCTTGATACGTCTCCAACGTATCTATAATTTTTGATTGTTTCATGCGAGACAAGTACATAGCATAGTAGACCGATACTTTCTGCATCCACTACTATTACTCCACACATCGACCGCTATCCAGCATGCATCTAGTGTATTGAGTTCCTGACGAACTGAGTAACGCCTTAAGCAAGATGACATGATGTAGAGGGATAATATCAAACCAATGATGAAAACCCCATGTTTTTACCCTTGATGGCAACAACACGATGCGTGCCTCGCTACCCCTTCTGTCACTGGGTGAGGTCACCGCACGGTATGAACCCAAAACCAAGCACTTCTCCCATTGCAAGAATCATAGATCTAGTTGGCCACACAAAACCCACAACTCGAAGAGAATTACAAGGATATGAAATCATGCATAAGAGAGATCAGAAGAAACTCAAATAAGATTCATATATAATCTGATCATAAATCCACAATTCATCGGATCTCGACAAACACACCTCAAGAGAAGATTACATTGGATAGATCTCCATGAAGATCATGGAGAACTTTGTATTGAAGATCCAAGAGAGAGAAGAAGCCATCTAGCTACTAGCTATGGACCCATAGGTCTATGGTGAACTACTCACGCATCATCGGAGAGGTCATGGTGTTGATGAAGAAGCCCTCCGTGTCCGAATCCCCCCTCCGGCAAGGCACCAAAACGTGCCCCAGATGGGATCTTGCGGAGACAGAAGCTTGCGGTGGCGGAAAAGTACTTTCGATGATCTCCTGATTTTTTATGGATTTTTAGGGAATATATCGGTGCAAAACCTAGGGAAAAGGAGCCTCAGGGAGCCCACATGCCAGGGGGCGCGCGCCCCTGGCCGCGCCATGAGGGCTTGTGGGGTCCCTGGTGCCCTCCTGCCCTAATTCTCCGGCTTCCGATCTTTTTCTGTTCCGGAAAAAATCTTTTTGGCAGTTGCATTCCGTTTGGACTCCGTTCAAAATCCTCCTCTGAAAGGGTCAAAAACATGGAAAAAACAGGAACTAGCACTTGGCACTGAGTTAATAAGTTAGTCCCAAAAAATTTATAAAAGGAATACAAAACATCCAAAGTTTGACAAGATAATAGCATGAAACCATAAAAAATTATAGATACGTTGGAGACGTATCAGAAACCACCATTCCCTGTTAGGATAAAGGATCATCCTAAAGCTTCAACTGTGATACGTAGGGGCTATATTAGAACACCTACACCCCCTGAGCAAATTAGAGTTGAACCTAGCATTGCTATTATCAAAGATCTCCTATCCGACAATGTTGATGGCCATGATATTCACTTCTGTGAAGATGCTGCTAGAATTGCTAAACCACATACTAGAGACAAACATAGGCCTATTGTTGGCACGCCTGTTGTTTCTGTTAAGATAGGAGATCATTGTTATCATGGTTTATGTGACGTGGGTGCTAGTCTTAGTGCAATACCTCAGTCCTTATATGATGAAATTAAAGACGAGATTGCACCTGTTGAGATAGAACCCATTGATGTCACTATTCAGCTTGCCAATAGAGATACTATCTGCCCTGTGGGAATTGCTAGAGATGTTGAAGTCTTGTGTGGTAAAACGAAGTATCCTGCTGATTTCCTCGTTCTTGCTACCACACAAGATAGCTTTTGTCCCATCATATTTGGTAGACCTTTTCTCAATACTGTCAATGCTCATATTGACTGTGAGAAGCAAACTGTCATTGTTGGCTTTGAAGGTGTGTCACACGAGTTCAATCTCTCCAAGTTTGGTAGACAACCTCATGAAAAAGAGTTGCCTAGTAAGGATGAAACTATTTCCTTAGCTTCTATTGCCGTGCCTCCTACTGATCCCTTAGAGCAATACTTGCTTGAGCATGAAAATGATATACATATGGATGAAAGGGATGAGATAGATAGAGTTGTCTTAGAACAATATCCTATACTTACAAATAATTTGCATGTTCAACTGCTTGGGGATCCACCCCCACCAAAGGGTGATCCTATGTTCGAGCTTAAACAGTTGCCTGATACTCTTAAGTATGCTTATCTTGATGAAAAAGAGATATATCCTATTATTATTAGTGCTAGCCTCTCAGAGCATGAAGAAAAGAAGTTACTAAAAACTCTAAGGAAGCACCATGCTAGTATTGGATATAATCTAGATGGTCTTAAGGGCATTAGTCCCACTCTATGTCAGCACAAGATTAAAACCGATCCTGATTCCAAACCAGTTGCCGATCATCAACGAAGATTAAATCATAAGATGAAAGAGGTAGTAAGAAAAAAATACTAATGCTCCTCGAAGCGTGTATTATCTATCCTGTTGCTCATAGTGATTGGGTGAGTGCGGTGCATTGCGTCCCTAAGAAGGGAGGCATTACCGTTGTCCCTAATGATAAGGATGAATTGACCCCACAGAGGATTATTACTGGCTATAGGATGGTGATCGATTTTAGGAAATTGAATAAGGCCACTAGGAAAGATCATTACCCTTTGCTTTTTATCGACCAAATGCTAGAAAGACTGTCTAAACACACACACTTCTACTTTCTAGATGGTTATTCTGGTTTCTCCCAAATACCAGTTGCACAAGCTGATCAGGAGAAAACCACTTTCACCTGCCCTTTCGGTACCTTTGCTTATAGATTTATGCCTTTTGTCTTATGTAATGCACCTGCCACCTTTCAAAGATGCATGACGACTATATTCTCTGACTTTTGTGAAAAGATTGTTGAGGTTTTCATGAATGAGTTCTCCATTTACGGGTCTTCTTTTGATGATCGCCTCAGCAACCTTGATCGAGTCTTGTAGAGATGTAAAGACACCAATCTTGTCTTGAATTGGGAGAAGTGCCACTTTATGGTTAATGAAGGCATCGTCTTAGGACATAAAATTTCTGAAAGAGGTATTGAAGTCGATAAGGCTAAGGTTGATGCAATCGAGAAAATGCCATGCCCCACAGATATCAAAGGAATAAGAAGTTTCCTTGGTCATGCTGGTTTCTATAGAAGGTACATTAAAGACTTCTCTAAGATTTCTAGGCCTCTCACCAATCTCTTGCAAAAGGATATTCCTTTTGTTTTTGAGGATGATTGTGAGGAAGCCTTCGAAATACTTAAGAAGGCTTTGATAACCGCACCTATTGTTCAACCACCTGATTGGAACTTACCTTTTGAAATCATGTGTGATGCTAGTGATTATGATGTTGGTGCTGTCTTAGGGCAAAGAGTCGATAAGAAGTTGAATGGTATTCACTATGCTAGTAAAACTCTAGACAGTGCCCAAAGAAACTATGCTACTACGGAAAAGGAATTTTTAGCAGTCGTGTTTGCATGTGAAAAGTTCAGATCTTACATAGTTGGTTCCAAAGTCACTATTCACACTGATCATGCTGCTATTAAGTACCTCACAGAGAAGAAAGACGCTAAACCTAGACTCATCAGATGGGTTCTCTTGCTACAAGAATTTGATTTGCACGTTGTCGATAGGAAGGGTGCTGATAACCCCGTAGCAGATAACTTGTCTAGGTTGTAGAATGTTCTTGATGACCCACAACCTATTGATGATAGCTTTCCTGATGAGCAATTGAATGTCATCCATACTCACGTAGTGCACTGTGGTATGCTGATTATGCAAACTATATCATTGCCAAATATATACCACCTAGTTTCACATACCAGCAAAAGAAGAAATTCTTCTTTGACTTGAGACATTACTTTTGGGATGATCCTCACCTTTATAAGGAAGGAGTAGATGGTGTTATTAAACGTTGTGTACCTGAACATGAACATGGATAGATCCTACAGAAGTGTCACTCCGAGACCTACGGAGGACACCATGCGGGATATAGAACTGCACACAAGGTAATGCAATCAGGTTTCTATTGGCCCACTCTCTTCAAGGATGCCCGCAAGTGTGTCTTGTCTTGTGACGAATGTCAAAGGATAGGTAATATCGGTAAACGTCAGGAAATTCCCATGAACTATTCACTTGTCATTGAACCATTTGATGTTTGGGGCTTTGATTATATGGGACCTTTTCCAAAATCCAACGGGTATACTCATATCCTAGTTGCTGTTGATTATGTCACTAAGTGGGTAGAAGCTATCTCGACTAGTAGTGTTGATCACAACACCTCTATCAGGATGCTTAAAGAAGTTATTTTCCCTAGATTTGGAGTCCCTAGATATCTAATGACCGACGGTGGTTCACATTTCATTCATGGTGCTTTCCGTAAAACGCTTGCTAAGTACGATGTCAACCATAGAGTTGTGTCCCCCTATCACCCTCAGTCCAGTGGTCAAGTAGAGCTAAGCAATAGAGAGATTAAACTAATTCTGCAAAAGACTGTCAACAGGTCTAGAAAGAATTGGTCTAAGAAGCTTGATGATGCACTGTGGGCTTATGGAACTGCCTATAAGAATCCCATGGGCATGTCCCCATACAAAATGGTTTACGGTAAAGCATGTTATTTACCTCTCGAGCTTGAGCATAAGGCTTATTGGGCAATCAAAGAGCTCAACTTTGATTTCAAACTTGCTGGTGAGAAGAGGTTATTTGATATTAGCTCACTTGATGAATGGAGAACTCGGGCATATGAGAATGTAAAGTTGTTCAAAGAAAAGGTTAAGAGGTGGCATGATAAAAGGATACAAAAGCGTGAGTTCAATGTAGGTGATTATGTCTTGCTATATAATTCTCGTTTAAGATTTTTTGCAGGCAAGCTTCTCTCTAAATGGGAGGGTCCTTACATTGTTGAGGAAGTATATCGTTCCAGTGCTATCAAGATCAACAACACGGAAGGTAATTGTCCGAGAGTGGTAAATGGGCACAGAATCAAGCATTATATCTCAGGTACTCCCATAAATGTTGAAATCAATATTATCAATACCATAACTCCTGAGGAGTACCTAAGGGATATTTATCAGCCTGTTTCAGACTCTAAAAACGAAGAGGTATGTGATTCGGCAAGTAAACAGACTCCAAAAAATTTCCAGTAGGAAATTTTCTCCGTTTTGGAATTTTTGAAAAAATAGAAAAATTTGAAGTCGTCCGGAAAGCGCACGAGGTGGCGACAATCCTGCCAGGCGCGGGCCACCCCCCTGGCTGCGCCTGGGGGGCTTGTGGCCACCTCGTGTGCCTCCCGGACTCTGTTTTCTTGCAGAGTACTCCTTCTGGTAAAAAACCATTATATATTCTCCCGAAAGGTCTGACCCTCGTTTCACGCAAATTTCCTTTGTTTTCGTTTCGAGCCTGTTTCTGCTGCAGATCTAGATCGCTATGGCGTCCCCAAAAGCTCTGAAGGACAAGATCTTCGAGAAGGTCATCAATCCCTACCTCGCGGGAGTGCTGCAACACCCTCAATCTATCGAGTTGCGTGAGGGGATGTTGCACATCCGTGATGTTGAGGGGCCCAAGAAGACCGGAAGCATGGAGGCGAGGCTCGAAGCAATGGAGCAACAAGTCTGCAAGTGCCAAGGGATGGTGGAGCGTGGACTCAACGCCAACCACATGATGATCACGGAGTTCACCAACAAGCACAAGATCGATGCCAATGACATCGAGAAGCACCTCTCCAGGCTCTATGACAGAATTAATCACCTCCAAGCACAGATCTATGACCTGCAGAACCAAAACTGTGAGTATGAGTATAGCTTTAAATCAATACGGTTGGCTGCAGATTTGAGAATTCTGGAGACTCGTTCATCTTTCCATGATGAAGCACCTATGCCTTGGAAGACGGAGGATCAAACCCATGTTGCAACAACTCCACCACCATCACCTCCAAAGGAAGACAACTAAGCATGGGTATGGGCAATCCCCTTGGCTTGTGCCAAGCTTGGGGGAGTTGCCCCTGTATCGTATGAACATCACATCTTTTGCCTTTACCTTTTCTTAGTTCGTTCCATTTTGGTTTTATCTTTCTCTAGTAGAATAAAGGTCTTAGTGTTTTAGGCTTGAGTTTTGCTTTGTGTCACCCCTGATGTATTCGAGCTCGTGAGCCATGTAATAAAGAGTGTCTTAGTTAAGGGCCTTGCCTCATGCCATGATCAAAAGAATAAGAAAGGAACAAAACCATGAAAATATCATGCAATGATGTTATGGGAAGTGATGGCTTCACATATAAAAAGAATGATGGTTGAAACTTGTTGAGGGTAGACAAACGTAGACCTTGGTCATTGTTGCAATTAATAGGAAGTGCTAAAGAAGGAGAGGTTTGATACGTCTCCAACGTATCTATAATTTTTGATTGTTTCATGCTATTATCTTGTCAAACTTTGGATGTTTTGTATGCCTTTTATATCTTTTTTGGGACTAACTTATTAACTCAGTGCCAAGTGCTAGTTCCTGTTTTTTCCGTGTTTTCGACCCTTTTCACAGGAGGATTTGAAACGGAGTCCAAACGGATAAAAATCCCTGAAAAGATTTTTTCCAAAACAGAAGAAGATCGGGAGACTTGAGAACCAAGGCAGGGGGTCCCCAGGGACCCCACAAGCCCCCTAGCCCCGACCAGGGGGGAGGCCCGGCTTCCCTGGCTTGTGGGCCCCCTGGACCTCCTCTGCCCTATGTTTTGCGCCTATATATTTCGTAAAATCCCAGAAAAAATCAAGAGATCATCGAAAGTACTTTTCCGCCGCCGCAAGCTTCTGTTTCCGCAAGATCCCATCTGGGGCACGTTCTGGTGCCCTGCTGGAGGGGGGATTCGGATATGGACGGCTTCTTCATCAACACCATGACCTCTCCGATGATGCGTGAGTAGTTCACCATAGACCTACGGGTGCATAGCTAGTAGGTAGATGGCTTCTTCTCTCTCTTGGATCTTCAATACGTAGCTAGACATACCTACAGAATATTAGATTTTAATTTCCTTTAAAGAAGGGCATGGAACACTTTCCAAAAAGAAAATAAGATTGCCTTATGAATCCATGATGAGGGCCACTTATGGTTTGAGCACCAAAGACGACGATACGTGATTCTATCGCCTTCACTACAAGGAATATGCTAATACACGACGCTATTTTTTCGTCGCTACATCGTCACGGTTTTTAATTTACGACGATCTCACGACGAAAAACCAAGCGTCTAAAATGGAGCATCACAAATGAACAACAGCGACGTTTTGATCGAAATCGTCGTAACTTTTACGACGATTCCTCGATTGTCGTAACCTTTATGACGATCCTAAATCGTCGTTGGCAATCACACCCAGTCTTACGTGGCAAAATTACGACGAAATCAAAACGTCATGGTTGTAATCAGCCCAACCTATTTCAATTGACCACATACGCTGGTTTTATTTTTTTTGGATTTTTCTTATTGGGCTTCTTTTTGGGCCTTAGCCTATTTACAGTCACTTTAGTATTTTTTTTCAAATTTTGGTTTGTGGCCTTTTACTTTCTATTGATTTTCTTTTTTGACCATTTTATTTTTGTACTGGTCCCACATATCATGCTGATCTCAAAATTAGTCCTACACGTCAGAAATTTCACATTTTGTGAAATAAATACCATAACTTGGTCCTTGTCAAGTTGCCATTGCATAGGTATTCAAATCACATTTAGAATCAATATTTCAAACAGGCTAGGGAGTAAATGAAATTCGTCCAAACCAACATTAAATTCGTCTATTACAATCTTTACACTACACCACAACCCAGATATACCTAATACTGCCTACTATTACAATACATATGCTACTCTTTGTTGATACGCTTCATAGCTTCACACTTGACTTTGTACTTCACCTGTGCAAAAAATAAGAATAAGATGTGAACTAGCACTTCAGGTATTTAAATAACAACATTTACAAAAAAAGTGTGAACTAACACTTTTGGTATTTAAATAGTCGAATTTACAAAAAAATGAATAGTGGCCCAGGTGCACATTATTTAACTATTTAAACATGAATAGTTCCACGTTTCGAATTAATTGTATGGCAAGTCATTAGGATATTAGCAATGGTGCACATGAAGGTAGAACATGAGCATGGCCATATTTTTATCTCATCTATCGTTTATACAAACACACTAACATTTTATCCAACAAAACATATGTACTATTTTCACTTCTAGTACCAAATAGCATTTGAATGTTCAGACTTGAGATAAGCAGGGATACAAATGTGCCAAGCAGGCTAGCACCATCTTCACACTTGCTACCACTATTCATCTTTAAATAACAGTTTCTATCAAGCTTCGTTGTTGCCCATATTCATCTTTAAATAACAGTTTCTATCAAGCTTCGTTGCTGCCACTAACCATAAGCATCTATCGGTTGAAACGTCCATTGGGTTTTGTGCAGCATGCCAGGTTTGGTTTACAGAAGGAGTTTCAGTTTCCTCAAAAACAGTTTATCAAGACACCACATGGGCACACAGAGAGGAGCACGTACCTTCGGCGGAGAAGGCACTAGCGGAGAAGTGACAAGCGATGCTCCCGTGCTCCTAGTCCAGGACACCGTGCACCCTTCGCAGCTGCATAGGCCAAACACGTGCAACCATGAGCATATGAAAAAAACATACATGTGAACAGCTTGAAGCCTATAGACGCGAGACCAAGGTTCTACAATGTCTTGAAATTACAGATTTGCCGATAGACAGGCTGCGAGACCAAGGTTCGAACACGGCGCAAGAAAGGAGGAAATTACAGATTTGCCAATATGAAGGCGATTTTATGACTGTGAATCGGCACTTCCTAGTGTATAAATTTAGATGCAGCTATGTGAGAGATCATACCATAAGCTCATCTTGGCTATGCGAGTGTAAGACCTGCTGAATACTAATGCACTCTTCTCTGGCTACTGAATACTAATGCACTTCCTCATGTATAAACTTAGTTGCCACCTGAGTGGAGCAGAAATGAAAAAGCCTCTCGACAAACAAGAAATTTTTCTTTGCATGCAAGGAGGTGGTCTGATTTGATTTCTTGCACAGCCTGTCCACCTAGAACCCTGCATCCATCCCGTGGGGTTCTTCCAAACGGCGCGTGTAGAAGAAAGAAAATAAAGAAGGGGCAAAACAAATTGGTTCAAACATGAGTGTGTCATGAGCAGTTCTTTTTCTAAGAGACGCACCATGCATGTAGTAGCGGTTGCCAAATGGAGAAATGATAGTCAATTGCCACCTTAGCAACTATATTTAGTGACCCATGGTTTCCTTATAATGGTTGTGTAAGAGGTAGCTGTAAAATGGAGATAGTGATAAGATAATACAAGCCCCCGACGAATTTGACAGGATCGAGACTCGATGGATGGGTACCTTCCGAGGACCTTGGCGAGGGTGTGGAGGTAGCAGTCGATCATCTGGTGCTTGGGGGCGCCCTCGCCGCCAGGCTTGTCCATGACGATATCTGCACATTGAGTAAACTGGATATGGCGATTGCCTGGAGCTCTTTCTGGGAATAGAAGGCTTCCATTCCTAACTTGTAGCTACTTCCAAAGGCTGTGTGTGATATGATATCTGCTGTTACGTACTTCCTGGACAGATTTGTCCAACACACCGAACGTGCTTTGGGCGCAATACAACATCGTTTTCGTCATCGCCTAACATTCAAGGTGAAGACAATATGAGTACTAATTGCATACAAAATTAAACCATGCCTATGTTGTATTTTCATTCACTGATGATTTGATTTGACACTCTGTATTTGAAACTCTGATGTAATATATCATATTGATGTTGAATGCAAAATACAGGAAGATGGATTATTATATTACTATTAAGGAAAATATGAATGTCAAATTTCTAAAAAACCAAAAAAACAAGTACAACCTTCATAGTGAAGTTGATGTTTTTGGCATCATCTCAAGTAGACGCGATATTTTTCTTGAACCAAACTAGGATCCAGGGAAGACTAAAAATTACGTATCAGCATCATCAATGAGCACAGCACAGTTGCGTTGAACGCCACACAATACGGATCAATCTCCCAGGGTTCTCAGTTAACAAAGAATGCACCTAAATTTAACCCAGTCCCGGATCTATATGTGCACCTTGAGGAGCAGAGAACTGCACCTAAGTTGCAGCAAAGCTTCCGAACAACTATGGCGGTAGGCTGATTGCAGTGGGGATTTCCCTACTAAGGATGGATGGTGATGATTGGCAAGGAGCATTAGGACCTATGGAATATGCAAATGCAGATGAGGTCGACTTCAAAAGTGGTTGAGATGAATGATCTGGACACTGTGACATAGCCCTGCAACATCAAGCACTTGTATGGTTTCTTGAGGCATATCCCTGTGCCTTCCTTTGAGGAACTGCTGGAGGTGGTACAGGTCTGTCCTCCCAGCAATTCTATTGGTGATCTTGTATTCCCTTTCAGCCATGCAAATGAAGAGGGAGAGCAAGTTAGCAGCTACAAACACAATGCATAAGGAAGTTGAACGCACTTGTATATATGTTGCAGAATGCAGATCTGACCTTTCTTTGTCGTTCTTTTCTGGATCAACCACTGTAACAGAGAACTCCTCTGACTCGAACGGAAGTGAGCCTGCAGTGTAAAGGCTCTTTCTTCCATCATAGATAGGCAATTTGCCGCCAAGGGATGTCTTGCCGTGCACCTTGATTAGCTCACTCAGTACCTCTCTGTTGACAGCTCTTGATTTTGACTCCGGGTTAATGGAAACCTGCAGCAGGACGTTTCAACCTCTTATTATGCCTGCAAAAACTACACAGGAAACAAACTGGAATCGCTGAAGTAACACTGAACTAACGCTGGACTGGAATATGCCTTGGTCAACAAATATTAAAACACATTTAGCACATGAACATGAACTCGACTGCATAACGCTACATCAGTAACTGGGACCACTTTTCTCCGATGACCCTAAGACCAAGATGATCACGCGGAACTCACTATGGCGAGCTGCTGCTGCTCACATCCATGACAAACCACTATCCTACTCCGCTGCTGCGTGAAAGCAGGAACACCAGAAACCGGCCGACGGAGTAGAATCTTCCGTCACAGACCTTCAATCACAAAATGGTATGCTCCTTCTGGGTTTGCTACTGTTTATTTGTTTGTTCATTAGTAGTAAAACACCACCTCACCATGGATTTGGTACTACTGTTTATTTGTTCAGTGTTACTAGTAACAGTGTCTGACGATGGATTTGGCAATGACTTGCAGCACCCGTATCCACTCACAGGCTCCAAGGGAGCGCCGTCATTGCCGCCGCGACCCACCCTCGTCTTCCTCATCGAGCTCTTTGGCCTCTACGTGTGCTACCTCTCCTTCAACCAGATAAGGATGAAGGGCAAGCACTAGGTATCACTAACTAATGGATGATGTCTTTCACCCTCCCACTACCATAATAAATTGAACCGTTTAGTCTTATGTTCAGTGCGTGAATGACCTCGAGAGAATAACGCTTCTGAGCATCTAAAAGAGCCACCACCAAACTTATGAGACATCTCTGAACCTAGGCAAGTGACATGTTGGTGGGTCAAGAAAGATGCTACTACATATGTCTGAATTTTGGTGGATGGGTTTGACTGAAGGTGAGAGGACTCACTCCCTTGCTGTGGCACAATGAGGAAGTCACCATCAGTGTTGCAGAAGGCGCAGCCGTCCATAGACTTGTTGGTGGCATACCTGCAAGTTGGAGCAGGACATGAGCATGAACAGACAACACTGTCAATCAGACATTCAATTAGGAAGGAGTAGACAACCCTGTTTCTTGACGTTGTCGATGGTGACGCCCTGGTGGGCCTCGTTGCGGCCGGTGAAGAGGAAGGTCTTGAATCTGAGGTCGCGGACCTCCCTGTATTGGCGGAGGCTGGAGGGGATCGCCTGCGCCTCCCCCGTCTCCACCCACCGGCCGAACTCGCGGTGGTCGAACAGCTCCAGCGTGCCATTGCCCGCAAATCGAAAAGCGAATGTAAGTCAACAATCTCTCTTGCAAACTTGGAATCCCCTGGTTCGCCTGGCTCACCCGTATCTTGGATAACATCATGGTGATATTCACCAATTCCTTATTTCGCCTTTATCTTGGCTAACGTCATATGCTAGGGAAAGATCTATATTCATATCAACTTGGAGGTAAGTATTCATGAATTACTGTTGTTCACATTACCCTTGAGGTAAGTGGTTGGGAGGCGAAACTATAAGCCCCTATCTTTCTCTGTGTCTGACTGAAACTTTGATCTCATGAGTACCACGTGAGTTGTAGCAATTGTAGAAGACAAAAGGATGATTGATTATGTGGATTTGCTTTACAAGCTCTTATATGACTCTTTCGGATGTTGTGATAAATTGCAATTGCTTCAATGACTAAAGGCTATCGGTTGTTAATTCTCGGTAAGGTTCTTAATCCATGCTTTACTTTGTGAAGGAATTGTCACTTTAGCATAAGAGATGATATGATGGTATTGCTATTCTGACAATGATCATGATGTCTGCATGTTCATATCTTATTTTGTCGACACCTCTCTCCCTAAACATGTGGGCATATTTATTGATCTCGGCTTTCTCTTGAGGACAAGCGAGGTCTAAGCTTGGGGGAGTTGATACGTCCATTTTGCATCATGCTTTCATGTTGATATTTATCGCTTAATGGGCTGTTATTACACTTCACGGTACAATACTTATGCCTTTTCTCTCTTATTTTGCAAGGTTTACATGAAGAGGGAGAATGCCGGCAGATGGAATTCTGGCCTGAAAAAGGAGCAAGTTTGAGATACCTATTCTGCGCAATTCCAAAAGCCATGAAAATCAACGAGGATTTTTTTGGGATTTATAAAAAATACTGGGCAGAAGAAGTACCAGAGGGGCGCCAGCAGGAGTCCATAAGCCTGCTAGGTGCGGCCTCCCCCCTGGCCGCGCCTAGGAGGCTTGTGGGCTCCCCTCTTTTGCTACAAGAAGGGTTTCGTTCCAGAAAAAATCAAGAGGAGGCTTTTCGGAGGATTCGCCGCCGCCACGAGGCGGAACTTGAGCAGAACCAATCTAGAGCTCCGGCAGGACGATCCTGCCGGGGAAACTTCCCTCTCGGAGGGGGAAATCGTTGCCATCATCATCACCAACACTCCTCTCATTGCAGGGGACTCATCACCATCAACATCATCATCAGCACCATCTCATCTCCAAACCCTAGTTCATCTCTTGTCACCAATCTCCGTCTCGCGACTCCGATTGGTACTTGTAAGGTTGCTAGTAGTGTTAATTACTCTTTGTAGTTGATGCTAGTTGGATTTCTTGGTGGAAGATTATATGTTCAGATCTTTGATGCTAATCATTACCTCTCTGTTCATGAATATGATTATGCTTTGTGAGTACTTACTTTTGTTCCTGAGGACATGGGATAAGTCATGCTATAAGTAGTCATGTGAATTTGGTATTCGTTCGATATTTTGATGTGTTGTATATTATTTTTCCTCTAGTGGTGTTATGTGAATGTCGACGACATAACACTTCACCATTATTTGGGCCTAGAGGAAGGCATTGGGAAGTAGTAAGTAGATGATGGGTTGCTAGAGTGATAGAAGCTTAAACCCTAGTTTATGCGTTGCTTCGTATGGGGCTGATTTGGATCCACTAGTTTAATTCTATGGTTAGACTTTGTCTTAATTCTTCTTTCGTAGTTGCGAATGCTTTTGAGAGGGGTTAATCATAAGTGGGATGCTTGTCCAAGTAAGGGCAGTACCCAAGCGTTGGTCCACCCACCTATCAAACTATCAAAGTAGCGAACGCAAATCATATGAACATGATGAAAACTAGCTTGACAGAAATTCCCATGTGTCCTCGGGAGCGTTTTACTTCCTATAACACTTTGCCCAGGCTTGTCCCTTGCAACAAAAGGGATTGGGCCACTTTGCTGCACCGTTGTTACTTTTGTTACTTGCTACTTGCTACGAATCATCTCACCACAGAACTACTTGTTACCGATAATTTCAGTGCTTGCAGATATTACCTTGCTGAAAACCACTTGTCAGATCTTTCTGCTCCTCGTTGGGTTCGACACTCTTACTTATCGAAAGGACTACGATATATCCCCTATACTTGTGGGTCATCAATTGACAACCCTTTATAGTGTTGGGTGCAAGTTTATTTGTTTTTGCGCAGGTACATTAGTGCCTCATCTTGATACTCCTACTGGATTGATACCTTGGTTCTCAAACTGAGGGAAAGACTTATCGCTACTGTGCTGCATCACACTTTCCTCTTCAAGGGAAAAACCAACGCAAGATCAAGAGGTAGCAAGATGAATTTCTGGCGCTGTTGCCGGGGAGTATTCAAAGTGAAGCATATCCAAGTAATTATGCAAACTCGTCTCTTGTATTTACATTATTTGCCTTTTGCCTCTCGTTTTCCTCTCCCCACTTCTAAAAAAACAAAATTTACAAAAATATTTGCCTTTTTGTTCGCCCTTTTCTTTCGCTTGCTTTCTGTTTGCTTTTATGCTTGTCTGCTTGGTGAGTCACCATGACCGAAAACACCAAATTGTGTGACTTCTCGAATACTAATAATAATGATTTTATTAGTACTCCGATTGCTCCCGCCACTTGTGCGGAATCATATGACATTAATGATGCCTTGCTGAATCTTGTTATGAAAGAGCAATTTTCCGGCCTTCCTAGTGAAGATGCCGCATCCCGTCTTAATACCTTCATTGAGTTATGCGATATGCAAAAGAAGAAAAATGTGGATAATTATGTGATTAAATTGAAGCTATTTTCTTTCTCATTACGAGATCAAGCAAAAACTTAGTTTTCATCTTTACCCAAAAATAGTATTGATTCTTGGAACAAGTGTAAAGATGCTTATATATCCAAGTATTTTCCACCAGCTAAGATTATCTCTCTCCGTAATGATATCATGAATTTTAAGCAACTAGATCATGAACATGTTGCACAATCTTGGGGGAGAATGAAATTGATGATTAGAAGTTGTCCCGCTCATGGCTTGAGTCTTTGGATGATTATACAAATCTTCTATGCTGGTTTGAATTTTGCTTCTAGAAATATCTTGGATTCCGCCTCCGGTGGAACTTTCATGGAAATAACACTAGAAGAAGCCACAAAACTCCTAGATAATATCATGAAAAACTATTCTCAATGGCACACTGAAAAGTCACCTACTAGTAAAAAAAGTGCATGCTATAGAAGAAATTAACTCTTTGAGTGCTAAGATGGATGAGTTAATGAAATTGTTTGCTAGTAAAGGTGCTCCTCTAGATCCAAATTATATGCCTTTGTCTTCCTTGATTGAGAATAGCAACGAAAGCTTGGATGTTAATTTTGTTGGTAGGAATAATTTTGGCAACAACAATGCTTATAGAGGTAACTTTATTCTTACGCCTTTTCCTAGTTATCCCTCTAATAACTTTGGCAATTCCTACAACAATGCTCATGGAAATTACAATAAATTACCCTTTGATCTTGAGAGTAATATTAAATAGTTTATCAACTCGCAAAAGATTTTCAATGCGTCCATAGAAGAAAAACTGCTCAAAATTGATGACTTGGCTAGGACCGTTGATAGAATGCCTCTTGATATTGATGATTTGAAATTGAGATGTGCTCCTCCCAAGAATAATATGGATGAATCTTTGAAAGCTATGTGTGTTTCCATGAATGAGAGTAAAGAAAGAACTGCCCAAATTCGTGCTAGACATGAATGGCTTAAAAAGGCGTGTTCTCGTGATGATAATCACGAAGATCTTAAAGTACTTGGTGTGACTCCTATTGAATCATTTTTTTCTAATGTCAATCCTAATGATGATGGGGCTGGATATGAATCCACTTTGGTTGAGAAACGCCCCAATGATTCGAAATCTATATATCTTGATGCTAAAAGCACTAAAAGTGGAGTAGAGGATATCAAAACTTTGAGTAGTAATTAAATTACTAATTTGGATTTCAAGGAATTCAATTATGATAGTTGCTCTTTGATTGAATGTATTTCCTTGATGCAATCCATGCTAAACTCTCCACATGCTTATATCCAAACTAAGGCCTTTACTGATCATATCGTTGATGCTATGATGAAATCTCTTGAAGAGAAACTTGAGTTGGAGATATCTATTCCTAGAAAACTTCACGATGAGTGCGAACCTACTATCAAAATCAAGAATCAAGACTATGAATGCAATGCTTTTGTGATTTGCCTGCTAGTGTTTCCGCTATTCCAAAGTCTTTATGTGATGTTCTAGGCTTCCATGATATTGATGAGTGCTCTCTTCATTTGCATCTTGCGGATTCTACTTTTAAGGAACCTATGGGAAGGATCAATGATGTTCTTATTATTGCAAATAGGAACTATGTACTCGTAGATTTCATTGTTCTTGATATTTATTGCAATCCGACATGTCCCATAATTCTTGGTGGACCTTTCCTTAGGACTATTGGTGTTGTCATCGATATGAAGGAAGGGAATATTAGATTTAAATTTCCATTAAAGAAGGGCATGGACCACTTTACTAGAAAGAAAATAAGATTGCCTTATGAATCCATGATGAGGGCTACTTATGGTTTGAGCACCAAAGACGACGATACTTGATTCTATCGCCTTATGCCTAACTAAGGGCGTTAAACAATAGCGCTTGTTGGGAGGCAACCCAATGAATTTATCTTTGCTTTTTTTCTTTCTATTTTGTTGTGTTTTTTGTGTTTCTTTTTGTGTTTGTGCCAAGTAAAACCTTTATGATTAGATTTTGTGATGGTTGTTTGATCATGCTGAAAAAGACAGAAACTTTGTGCTCATGAAACTATTTTTAATTCCTATCAAGAAAGAGATTTTGAGTTGATTCTTTTTGGTTCTAGTTGATATGCAAATTTCCCTAATTGACATAATGTTTCAGAATTTTTGGGATACCAGAAGTGAATTTTTGGGATACCAGAAGTGTACGAAGTATACAGATTGCTACAGACTGGTCTGTTTTTGACAGATTCTGTTTTTGTTGTATTGATTACTTATTTTGATGATACTATGGATAGTATCGGGGGGTACTAGCCATGGAAAAGTGAGAATACAATAATCTAACATCAATCTAAATATAAATCAAGTTTACTACAGTACCTAAAGAGCTGGTAGGTTGTTTTCTTATGCTAATGATATCACGAGTTTCTGTTGAAGTTTCGTGTTGTGAAGTTTTCAAGTTTTGGGTGATGTTCTCATGGACAATGGGATAAAGAGTGGAAAGAGCTTAAGTTTGGGGATGCCCAAGGCATCCCAAGCCAAATTCAAGGACACCAAAAAGCCTAAGCTTGGGGATGCCCCGGGAAGGCATCCCCTGTTCCGTCTTCAATCCACCGGTAACGTTACTTGGAGCTATATTTTTATTCACCACATGAATGTGTTTTGCTTGGAGCGTTGTGTATTATAGGAGTATTTTCTTTTTTTTTTGTCACAATCATCCTTGCTGCACACCTTTTTGAGAGGGACATGCACTCATCGTGAATTTGCTAGAATACTCATTGAGCTTCACTTATATCTTTTGAGCTAGATAATATTGCTCTAGTGCTTCACTTAAATCTTTGTAGAGCACGGCGGTGTCATATTTTGTAGAAATAAAAACTCTCGATCTTCACTTATATCTTTTTGAGAGTGCTGTCTCTAAGTAACTTGGTAATTGGCGTCTGCTATGAAAGTAGTCCTAAAGATGATAGGCATCCAAAGAGGATATAATAAAAACTTCCATATCCAAGTGCATTGATTAGTAAGAGAAGTTTGATTCCTAACAATTAAGTTTTGAGATATGGATTTGGTAATATTAGAGTTATGTTAGCAGGGTGTTGTGAATCTAGAAATACTTGTGTTGAAGTTAGTGATTCCCGTAGCATGCATGTATGGTGAACCGCTATGTTCGGAAGTCGGAGCATAATTGATTTATTGATTGTCATCCTTTGTGTAACGGTTGGGATCGCGCGATGGTTAACACCTACCAACCCTTTCCCTATGAGTATGCGTTTAGCACTTTGTTTCGATTACTAATAAAACTTTCACAATAAGTATATGAGTTCTTCATGACTAATGTGAGTCCATGGTATATATGCACTTTCACCTTCCACCATTGCTAGCCTCTCTAGTGCCGCACAACTTTTGCCGATGCACAAACCCACCATATACCTTCCTCAAAACAGCCACCATACCTACCTATTATGGCATTTTCATAGCCATTCCGAGATATATTGCCATGCAACTCCCATCGTTCCGTCTCATGACTTGTGCCGTCACTTTCATATTGCCATTGCATGATCGTAAGATAGCTTGTGAGATGTTTCAACGTCATACGCTAAGCTAGATCGTTGCACATCTCGGTACACTACCGGAGGCATTTCCTATAGAGTCATCATTGTTCTAAGTATTGAGTTGCGAGTAAATAAAAGTGTGATGATCATCATTATTAGAGCATTGTCCCACGTGAGGAAATAAAAAAACAAGAGGCCAAAGATGCCCACCAAAAAAATGAAAAGAGGCCAAAGAGCCCAAACAAAAAGGAGAGAAAAAGAGAGAAGGGACAATGCTACTATCTTTTTCCACACTTGTGCTTCAAAATAGCACCATGTTCTTCATGATAGAGAGTCTCTTGTTTTGACACTTCCATACACTAGTGGGAATTTTCATTATATAACTTGGCTTGTATATTCCAATGATGGGCTTCCTCAAAATTGCCCTAGGTCTTCGTGAGCAAGCAAGTTGGGTGCACACCCACTAGTTTTCCTTTTGAGCTTTCACACACTTATAGCTCTTGTTCATCCATTGCATGGCAGTACCTACTCATTCACATTGATATCTATTGATGGGCATCTCCATAGCCCATTAATACGCCAAGTCAATGTGACCATCTCCTCCTTTTTGCGTCACAACCTCCACACTCTATTCCACCTATAGTGCTATATCCATGGCTCACGCTCATGTATTGCGTGAGAGTTGAAAAGGTTTGAAAAAGTAAGAGTGCGGAAACAATTACATGGCCAATACCAAGGTTGTGGATGATTTAAAATCGTTGTGTGGGGATGATGGAGCATAGCCAGACTATATGATTTTGTAGGGATAACTTTCTTTGGCCTTGTTATTTCAAAAGTTCATGATTACTTTGCTAGTTTGCTTGAAGTATTATTGTTTTCATGTCAATAGTAAACTTTTGTTTTGAACCTTACGGATCTGAACATTCATGCCACTAGAAAGAAGTTACAAAGGACAAATATGATAGGTAGCATTCCACATCAAAAATTCAGTCTTTATCACTTCCCTACTCGAGGACGAGCAGGAGTTAAGCTTGGGGATGCTTAATACGTCTCCAACATATTTATAATTTTTTATGGTTCCATGCTATTATCTTGTCAACTTTGGATGTTCTGTATGCATGAATATGCTATTTTATATCTTTTTTGGGACTAACCTATTAACTCAGTGCCAAGTGCCAGTTTCTGTTTTTTAGTGTATTTGACCTTTTTCAGAGGAGAATATTAAACGAAGTCCAAACGGAATAAAACCTGCGGAATGATTTTTTCCATGACAGAAGATACGCAGGAGACTTGAGAACCAAGGCAGGGGACCTCGGGGGAGGTCACAAGCCCCCTAGCCGCGGCCTGGGGGCGCGCCTGACAGGCTTGTGGGCCCCCCGTGGCTCCTTTGCCCTTCCTCTTTCGCCTATAAATTCTCTAAAAATCCAAAACGACCAGAGGGAGCCACAAAAATACTTTTCTGCCGCCGCAAGCTTGTGTCTCCGCAAGGTCCCATCTGGGGTCCGTTCTGGTGCCCTGCCGGAGGGCGGGATTCAGACACGGAGGGCTTCTTCATCAACACCATTGCCTCTCCGATGATGCGTGAGTAGTTCACCCCAGACCTTCGGCTCCATAGCTAGTAGCTAGATGGCTTCTTCTCTCAATCTTGGATCTTCAATACAAAGTTCTTCGTGATCATCATGGAGCTCTATCCGATGTAACTTTTTTTTGTGGTGTGTTTGTCGAGATCCGATGAATTGTGGATTTATGATCAGATTATCTACGAATTTTATTTGAGTCTCCTCTAATCTCTTATATGCATGCTTTCGTATCCTTGTAATTCTCTTCGACTTGTGGGTTTTGTTTGGCCAACTTGATCTATAATTCTTGCAATGGGAGAAGTGCTTGGTTTTGGGTTCATACTTTGCGGTGTCCTCATCTTGTGACAGAAGGCGTAGCAAGGCACGCATCGTGTTCTTGCCATCAAGGGTACAAATATGGGGTTTATATCATTTTGCATGAATTTATACCTCTACATCATGTCATCTAGCTTAAAGCGTTACTCTGTTTGTTATGAACTCAATACACTAGATGCATGCTGGATAGGGGTCGATGTGTGGAGTAATAGTAGTAGATGCAGAAAGTATCGATCTAATTGTCTCGAACATGATGCCTATATGTATGATCATTGCCTTAGATATCATCATGACTTTGCTTCTACGAATTGCTCGAGAGTAATTCGTTCACCCACCGTAATACTTGCTATCATAAGAGAAGCCTCTAGTGAACACTATGGATCCGGGGTCTACTTCACATCATATTTTCAGATCTACACTTTTACTTTGTTGCACTTTCCACCTTCATATCTCACCTTGCAAATAATCATGAAGGGATTGACAACCCCTTTATAGCGTTGGGTGCAAGTTTGTTTGTTTTTACGCACGTACATTGGTGCCTCATCTTGATACTCCTACTGGATTGGTACCTTCGTTCTCAAACTAAGGGAAATACTTATCGCTACTGTGCTGCATCACCCTTTCATCTTCAAGGGAGAGACAACGCAAGCTCAAGAGGTAGCAAGGCACGAGCACGATGCGTTGGTGGTGTGGTTGCGCGTGGGAGCGTTGTGGGCTTGTGGAGGACGCGTCGTGGGCGTGAGGGGGCTTCGAGCAGCGTGGATCTGGTGCCTGGGGGAGCTGCTCGAAAGCCTAGGATGGTGCGGTGAGGTGGCCTGCTGCGGCATGGTGGAGGCGTTGCTGTGGTGCTGGTGCTCACGTGGCATTTTTGCCTTGGCTGAGTTCTTGGTGGAGGGGCTTGAGCGGCTGGTATGGTTCTCGAGAGATGTCTTCGGCCGCGAGGGGCGTGACCGGTGTGTGTCTACGTGGTCTAGCATTGCATGCACACCCCACAGGATGCGTGGATCACAGGCCCATGGTGACAAGGAAATGCGCTTCGGCAGCGTGTGATGCGGATCTGGTCTTTGACCGTTGGTGGACTCCGCGCGGTGCGGTTGGCTGCGGCGGTTATTGATGCTTCTTCGTCGATGGACAACTTCGATGGTGGTGATGTTTGGTGGGCTTGCCGATGCCAATGCGGGATGATGTGCAGCCAAGGTGGTGTGGAGCTTGGTGAAAACTATGTTTTGGCCTCGTGTCGTGACCAGCGATGGCGGCGGCTATCACCGTCGCTGACCTTCTTGGAGGCATCGTTGCTTGTTCTGCCACGCCTCCTGCACAGATCTGGCCATTTCAGCCTCTCTCGGGAAACCTTGATATATGGTTGGTCGATGGCGGCGCCTTGGTGTCATATTCCCTCTTCGGGGCTTCTTCTTGGGAGCTTGGCGTTAGAGAGCGGGACCTGTGGATGGCGGTTGGCGGTTTGTGTGGCGTCCAGACTTCTTTGGCAACGATGATGGTCGGAGCGATGTTGCTGATGCGGGAATTGTTGCGGTAGTCTGTGATGACCTACAAGTGTCGGGGATCTATCGTAGTCCCTTCGATAAGTAGGATTGTCGAACCCAACAAGGACAAGAAGGATCTGGCAAGTGGTTTTCACCAAGGTATTCTGTGCAAGCACTGAAATTATCGGTAACACATAGTTGTGTGATAATATGATTTGTAGCAAGTAGCAAGTAACAATAGTAATGAAGGTGTAGAAAAATGACCCAATCCCTTTTGTAGCAAGGGATAAGCCTGGAAAAACTCTTATAGGAGGTAAAGCGCTCCCGAGGACACATGGGAATTTCTGTCAAGCTAGTTTTCATCATGTTCATATGATTCGCGTTCGCTACATTGATAGTTTGATATGTGGGTGGACCGGTGCTTGGGTGCTTCCCTTACTTGGACAAAAATCCCACTTATGATTAACCCGTCTCGCAAGCATCCGCAACTACGAAAGAAGAATTAAGACAAAGTCTAACCATAGAGTTAAACTAGTGGATCCAAATCAGCCCCTTACGAAGCAACGCATAAACTAGGATTTAAGCTTCTGTCACTCTAGCAACCCATCATCTACTTACTACTTCCCAATGCCTTCCTCTAGGACCAAATAATGGTGAAGTGTTACGTAGTCGACATTCACATAACACCACTAGAGGAAAAACAACATTCAACGCATCAAAATATCGAACGAATACCAAATTCACATGACTACTTATAGCATGACTTATCCCATGTCCTCAGGAACAAAAGTGAATACTCACAAAGCATAATCATGTTCATGACCAGAGAGGTATTGAATAGCATCAAGGATCTGAACATATAATCTTTCACCGAGTAATCCAACTAGCATCAACTACAAAGAGTAATTAACACTACTAGCAACCTTACAAGTACCAATCGGAGTCGCTAGATGGAGATTGGTTACTAGAGATGAACTAGGGTTTGGAGATGAGATGGTGCTGATAAAGATGTTGATGGTGATGACTCCCCTCCGATGAGACGAGTGTTGGTGATGACGATGGCGACGATTTCCCCCTCTGGGAGGGAAGTTTCCTCGGCAGGACGACCCTGCCGGACCTCTAGATTGGTTCTGCTCAAGTTCCACCTCGTGGCGGCGGCGATTCCTCCCAAAAGCCCCCTCTTGATTTTTTCTGGAACGAAACCCTCCTTATAGCAAAAGAGGGGGCCAGAGGGCCAACAGGGAGCCGACAAGCCCCCTAGGCGCGGCCAGGGGGGTAGGCCGCGCCTAGCAGGCTTGTGGCCTCCTGGTGGCTCCCCTTTGGTACTTCTTCCGCCCAGTATTTTTGATAAATTCTAAAATAATTCCTCGTTGATTTTCACACCTTTTGGAGTTGCACAGAATAGGTATCTCAAACTTGCTCCTTTTTTAGGCCAGAATTCCAGCTGCCAGCATTCTCCCTCTTCATGTAAACCTTGCAAAATAAGTGAAAAAGGCATAAGTATTGTACCGTGAAATGTAATAACAGCCCATAAAGCGATAAGTATCAACATAAAAGCATGATGCAAAATGGACGTATCAACTCCCCCAAGCTTAGACTTCGCTTGTCCTCAAGCGGAAACCGAGATCAATAAATATGCCCACATGTTTAGAGAGAGAGGTGTCGACAAAACAAAATACGGACATGCACGCATCATCATCATAATCAGAACAGCAATATCATCATATCATCTCTTATGCTAAAGTGATAATTCCTTCACAAAGTAAAGTATGGATCAAGAACCTTATTGAGAATTAACAACCAATAGCCTTTAGTCATTGAAGCAATTTCAACTTATCATAACATCGGAAAGAGTCAAATAAGAGCTTGTAAAGCAAATCCACATACTCAATCATCCTTTCGTCTTCTACAATTGCTACAACTCACGTGGTACTTATGAGATCAAAGTTTAAGTCGGACACAGAGAAAGATAGGGGCTTATAGTTTCGCCTCCCAACTATTTACCTCAAGGGTAATGTCAACAATAATAATTCATGAATACTTACTTCCAAGTTGACATATGAATATAGATCTTTCCCTAGCATATGACGTTAGCCAAGATAAAGGCGAAATAAGGAATTGGTGTAGATCACCATGACTCTTTCAAGGGCAAAAAGTAAAGGTACAAGATAGGCCCTTCGCAGAGGGAAGTAGAGGTTGTCATGCGCTTTTGGGGTTTTGATGTGTGTCCTCTTAGTGTGAAGGAACGTCCCTTAATATTGCCTCCTATGATAAAGAACTTTATTATGCAGTATGTCGCTTTTATGCCTTCCTCATCGCAGGTTCGTACAAAGCTTTTTTTCCAGACACTAATAGATCACACATATTTATGGAGCAATTTTTATTGCCTACACCGATGACAACTTACTTGAGGGATCTTATTCAGTCCATAGGTAGGTATGGTGGACTCTCATGGCAAAACTGGGTTGAAGGTTTATGGATGCACAAGTAGTATCTCTACTTAGTGCGGAAGTTTTGGCTGATATGAGGTGGAAGCAGGCGTCACATGCTAAGGGATATCTAGTCATATAACATTGTTCGGAACCAAGCAAGCATAATTCATTATGTTGTCTTCCTTGTCCAACATCTACTTCTAAGCATGTAATAGTTTAATGAGTGTGCAGAATCATAGATGGTGTCCAAGATGATATATTTATATGTGAACCTCTCCTTCTTTATCACTTCCTATTAATTGCAAGAGCGACTACGGTCTACGTTTGTCCACCGAGAACAAGTTTCAATCAACATTCTTTTTATATGTGGATCCATCACTACCCATAAGATCATTACATGATCTTTCATGCTTTTGTTCTTTTATCATTCTTTTCGTTAGATCATGGCACGAAGCAAGGCCCTTAACTAAAACACTCTTTATTATATGACTCACGAACTCGAATATATCGGGGGTGACACAAAGCAAAACTCAAGCCTAGATCACTAAGAACTTTATTCTACCAGAGAAAGATAAAACCAAAAAGGATCGAACTAAGAAAAGGTAAAGGCAAAAGATGTGATGGTGATACGATACCGGTGCAACTCCCCCAAGCTTGGCACAAGCCAAGGGGATTGCCCATACCTGTGCTTAATTGTCTTCCTTCGGAGGTGATGGTGGTGGAGTTGTTTTGTCTTTAGATTCCAAGAGGGCCATCAATCTTTGATTTATACCTTGGAGCTCTGTGATATGTTTCTCCAGCAAAACAACTTCACGAGTAAGATAACTATTACGTACACGAGTTATTTCACATGACCTCAAGAACCTTGGAGCTCTGTGATATGTTCCATCTCTTGCCCTTAGTTTCTTTAGGTAGCCTTTCCTTGGCCTCCATGACCTCCATTCTTGTCAGATCAACATTTACTTCTTCATAGACTTGAGCGAGATCGTTCTCCCCTACAGATTCCTGAGACGACATCTTGCCCTAAATCTACGGAAGAAAACAGGCTCGAAACGAAAACAGAGGACAATTTGCGTGATACGAGGGTGAGACCTTTCGGGAGAATATATAATGAATTTTTCCCGACCAGAAGGAGTACTACGCAAGAAAACGGAGTCTGGGAGGCACTCGAGGTGGGCACAAGCCCCCAGGCGCGGCCAGGGGGTGGCCCGTGCCTGGCAGGCTTGTCGCCTCCTCGTGCGCTTTCCGGACTGGTTTAAATTTTTCTAATTTTCTAAAAATTCCAAAACGGAGAAAAATTCCTACTGGAATAGTTTTGGAGTCGGTTTACTTACCGAATCCCATACCTTTTCATTTTCGGAGTCTGAAACAGGCTGATAAATATCCCTTATGTACTCGTCGAGAGTTATGGTATTGATAATATTTCTTTCACCATTTATGGGAGTACCTGAGATATAATGCTTGATTCTTTGCCCATTTATCACTCTCGGAAAGTTAACTTCCGTGTTCTTGATCTTGATGGCACCGGAACGATATACTTCCTCAACAATGTAAGGACCTTCCCATTTAGATAGAAGCTTGCCTACAAAAAAAATCTTAAATGAGAATTATATAGCAAGACATAATCACCTACATTGAACTCACGTTTTTGTATCCTTTTATCATGCCACCTCTTAACCTTTTCTTTAAACAACTTGGCATTTTCATATGCCTGAGCTCTCCATTCATCAAGCGAGCTAATATCAAATAACCACTTCTCACCAGCAAGTTTGAAATCAAAGTTGAGCTCTTTGATTTCCCAATAAGCCTTATGCTCTAGCTCAAGAGGTAAATGACATGCTTTACCATAAACCATTTTGTACGGAGACATGCCCATGGGTTCTTATAAGCAGTTCTATAAGCCCATAGTGCATCATCGAGCTTCTTAGACCAATTCTTTCTAGACCTATTGACAGTCTTTTGCAGAATTAGTTTAATCTCTCTATTCCTTAGCTCTACTTGACCACTGGACTGAGGGTGATAGGGAGATGCAACTCTATGGTTGAAATCATACTTAGCAAGCGTTTTACGGAAAGCACCATGAATAAAATGTGAACCACCATTAGTCATTAGATATCTAGGGACTCCAAATCTAGGGAAAATAGCTTCTTTAAGCATCCTGATAGAGGTGTTGTGATCAACACTACTAGTTGGGATAGCTTCTACCCACTTAGTAACGTAATCAACAGAAACTATGATATGAGTATACTCGTTGGATTTTGGAAAAGGTCCCATATAATCAAAGCCCCAAACATCAATTGGTTCAATGACAAGTGAATAATTCATAGGCATTTCCTGACGTTTACTAATATTACCTATTCTTTAACATTCGTCACAAGATAGGACAAACTTATGGGCATCCTTAAAGAAAGTGGGCCAATAGAAACCTGATTGCAATACCTTGTGTGCAGCTCTATCTCCCACATGGTGTCCTCCGTAAGCCTCGGAGTGACACTTCTGTAGGATCTGTCCCTGTTCATGTTCAGGTACACAACGTCTAATAACACCATCTACTCCTTCCTTATAAAGGTGAGGATCATCCCAAAAGTAATGTTTCAAATCAAAAAAGAATTTCTTCTTTTGCTGGTATGTGAAACTAGGTGGTATATATTTGGCAACGATATAATTTGCATAATCAGCATACCACGGGGAACTACGTGAAGTATTGATGACATTCAGTTGCTCATCAGGAAAGTTATCATCAATAGGTTGTGGGTCATCAAGAACATTCTCCAACCTAGACAAGTTATCTGCTACGGGGTTCTCAGCACCCTTCCGATCAACAACATGCAAATCAAATTCTTGTAGCAAGAGAACCCATCTGATAAGTCTAGGTTTAGCGTCTTTATTTTCCATGAGATACTTAATAGCAGCATGATCAGTGTGAATAGTTACTTTGGAATCAACTATGTAAGATCTGAACTTTTCACATGCAAACACGACTGCTAAAAATTCCTTTTCAGTAGTAGCATAGTTTCTTTGGGCACTGTCTAGAGTTTTACTAGCATAGTGAATAACATTCAACTTCTTATGAAGTCTTTGTCCTAGGACAATGTGACATCCCCAACTTTTGCTATAGTAGTTATTGTAATTAAGCTACAGTGATCACCCGCTAATGATGCCACGTCATCGTATTCCCATCGCAGACCCGCGTTGATTCGAGTTTTGTCCGGATCCAAAATTCGAAAGCAGAGGGAAAAATACTTTATAAGTTCATTACAAATATTAAGAAGGATATATATAAAAAAGAAGAGTATTAAGAATAATAATGATAAACTAGAGTATAAAGAAAAAAAAAGAAAGTTTTTAAAAAGTAAAATCAGTTAGTGAAAAGAAATTAGAAAGAAAGAAATAATAGAAAAGAGAAAACAAAATAAAACAAATCAAAAAAAAAGAAGGAAAACCAACCGGCCCAACTGGGCCAAAAGGCCCAGCCGGCCACCACCCCCACCGTCCAAACCCCTAGCCACCCCCCTGGCGAGGGAGCCGCCGCCTCCTCCCCTCGCTACTCCCTCCCCCTCCCTGTGCGCCGCCACCCCCCAACTCTCCCGTGACCACCCCACCCACCAACACTCCCCCACTCTCGGTCCTCTCCCCCCACCCACGAGAGGACCCCCATCTCCCCCGTGACCCTCGCCCCATCTCCCTGCCCACGAGAGCCCCCAACTCCCTCCCGTCACCCCACTCTCCCAGATCCCTCCCTCCATCGACCCTCCTCCCACCGGCAGTCCCCCCCACGGCCACCTCCTCCACCGAGCCGCCCCACCTCATGTCCCCTCATCCTCCTCCCCGGCGGCCCCTCATCCTCTCAGCCGGCGAGCCGCCCGCCCCTCGGCCTCCACCCTGCCGGCAGGGGGCCCCGGCTGCGTCGGCCTCCACCTCGGCCGGCCACCCCCCCGGCCCACCATCGGCCGGCCCCTCTTCACCAACTCCGGCAACCACCACCACCACGGTCACGGTGTCCCGGCCACCTCGGGCTCCTCCTTGCCGGAACTGCGCCATCACCGTCACCGTCACCGCCTCGTCCGCCTCCACGCCGTCACCTCCGCCCCGTCCCGCGAACTCCGGCTTCACCGGGCCGTCTCGTCACCGTCGGTGAGCCCGTCCTCGGGCTCCTCCCACCTTGTCGTTCTCCTCGACGTCACGGTTCCGTTCCGGCAAACGGGGCCTCCATCCGTCGACGGTGGACTCCGGTAGGAGGATTTGAAGTTTGTGTTCTTCTAGGTGGAGTTAGAGAGAGTTCTCTGTCTCTGTTAACAGAGAGATGAGTGTTGAGAGTTTTGTGAGAAAAAAATAAAAACAAATGTTGTATTAGATGCGTATGTATGTATGTATGTATGAGATGTGATGTATGTATTTGCGTATATGGATATTTAGAGGAATACGGTATTTGCACGGTTAGGTATCAAATAAATGAGAAAATAACCTTAGGCCACTTACCGGTGGGGCCAATGCACCCGCTGTCTATGACAGGGAGGCCCCACGCGATAATTAAAAATAATGTTTTTCTTAAATAAATAAATAAATAGATATATTAGTTGAAATAATTAATTAACATAATTAGAGTATGACACGTGGGTCCCTCGTTGAATTAATCTGATTAATAAATAATTAATCTTAATAAAAACTTGTGCCTATGACGTTCGGGACCCGCTGGTCAGTTGACCAGTCAAACGTTGATGTCAGCCTGACATCGCGATGATGTCATAATAGGATTTTATTAAATCTTTTAAATCTGTTTTTAATTCCTAAATAATTAATAAAACTTTGAAAATTAATATTAAATAATCCGTAAGTCAGATCAAAATATTTTCAACATGAAAGTTGATCAGCAAAGCGAGACGAACCCGGATACACGGTCTGTTCGTCTGTCACGCGTCCCTAGCATAGCAAACATGGAACTTTTCCATCGTTTCCAGTGTAACCGGTAGTAGCCCGAGACCAGGAAAATATCGTCAGATATTCTCCCGACCCGTCTTTGACAGATGTTGCTGCGTTAGCTCATGTCTAGCCTGCATCTTGCCATGTCATACTTTGTGATGCATCGGTGCTATTATTTATTGTTTCTTCCCCCTCTTCTTACCGGTAGACCCCGAGACTGGCGCTGCTGCCGGGTACATCTCCGACCCTGCCGATCAGTCCTTTGCCGCAGAGCAGCAAGGCAAGCAAACTCCCCTTGATCATTCCTATATCGCCTATGTCTTTCTTCCTACTGCTTGCATTAGTATTTTGCTACTGTTGTAGTTAGCTCCTATATCTGATGCATAGCCTGTTTTTGATGAACTGCTACTTTCAGTCTTGTACCTTTAATATGCTTAGTATAGGTGGAGCAGTCATCCCCTCTGACCCAGTAGCTCAGTTGCCCCGCTTGTTTTCAAATCTCGATCTTTGATCGACGAGCCAGACCCGACACAGCACATTCACCCCCCTTCGTCGTACGACGCTACAGCGATACTATCGGGTACCGAGGGTGACACCTCGCTAAGTACTCCTGATGATATCTCTGTAGTATAGCTAGTCGGTCGTGGTTATCGAGGGTGATTCCTCTTTCACCATTCCCGATGACGCCCCTGTCGTGCAACCCCGCGAGTGTGGGACCCCCGAGGGTGATTCCTCTAAGCCCACCTTGACGGGTACATCGTTCGGGATCCAACGAGGGTGATACCTCGGATTCCCCCTCATGTTACGACCACACAGTTACTCGACCATGTTACTGGGATCATTGGTGATTAGTTGTAAGCCGGGTGGATTCCCGTGAGACTGTGTTGTTGGCCTAATTAAAATGCTAATGGATTTGGGTATTTGATCTGGGTTGGTCGGAGACCTTTTCGCACTAACCGGCTACGCGGGAAGAATTATGGGTACTCGGCGTCGCGGTATCAGCCGAAGCTTTTCAGATGCCAGCAGTGTAGCGGCGCGCGCCCGAGTGGTCCCGAGATGCATCGCGCTTGTGATTAAGGGATGCTAGGACTGACGTCGGCCGCCCACGCCACGTGCAGGAGCGTGAAGGGGAACTGGGCCCATGAACCCTTTGTGCTTAGGATATAGACCGGCGGGCTGGCCTCTCTGATTAGTCTTAGGTGGGGCTGCGACGTGTCGATATTCCGAGGCCGGGCAGGACCCAGAAAAGTATGTCCGGCCAGAGTGTTATCGAGCGTGACGGGACATGTGGTGCACCCCTGCAGGGATGAAAATTTACTATTCGGATAGCCGTGTCCACGGTTACAGGACGACTTGGAGTTGTGCCCCGATCTTTTACAACTACAACTATTACTTAACTGGAATTAGTTTGCCTCGGGATTTCTTCCTCGCAGGGAGTCGAGGGAGGATCTTTAGGCGTGACCTCACTTTAATATTGCTGCAACAATATGACTATTAATGTTTTACCCCCCCTGTTCTACTCTCGTCTATTGCTGCAAGACCCTGAAGATGCTAGTCTTCGCTAGGACTAGGCCTTCTCTCTATTCTCGCATTGCTGCAGTTAGTCCACATATAACCCCCTTCTTTGATACTGGTGCACAATTAGAATAGTTCTGATGTAAGACTTGCGAGTACTTTGGATGAGTACTCACCGCTGCTTTGCTCCCCCCTTGTTCCCTTGATCCGTTTGCTACGACCAGATGATGAAGCCCAGGAGATGGAGGTCCCCGCCACCGACGACTGCTACACCGACGGTGCCTACTACTACGTGGAGGCCGCTGATGATCAGGAGTAGTTAGGAGGTTCCCAGGCAGGAGGCCTCGCCTCGTTCGATCGTTGTATCTTTTGTTCTAGCCTTCTCTAAGGCACCCCATGTTGTTTTATGTCTGCACTCAGATATTTGTTGCTTCCGCTGACTCGTGTGTTTATCGAGCTTTCGTATTCTAGCCCTCGAGGCCCCTGGCTTGTAATATGAAGCTGATGTTATTTTATTTGTGTCTAGAGTTGTGTTGTGATATCTTCCCGTGAGTCCTTGGGTTTGATCGTACGCATTTGCGTGTATGATTAGCGTACGATTAAGCCGAGGGCGTCACAGACAACACCAACAGCATAATCACTAGCATCACACATGAGTTCAAAAGGTAAGTTCCAATCAGGTGGTTGAACAATAGGCGCAGTTATCAAGGCCTTTTTAAGTATTTCAAAGGCTTCCTCACAATCATCATCAAAAACAAAAGAAATATCCTTTTGCAGGAGATTGGTAAGAGGCCTAGAAATCTTAGAAAAGTCCTTAATGAACCTTCTATAGAAACCAGCATGACCAAGGAAACTTCTTATACCTTTGATATCTGTAGGGCATGTAATTTTCTCGATCGCATCAACCTTAGCCTTATCGACTTCAATACCTCTTTCAGAAATTTTATGTCCTAAGACGATGCCTTCATTAACCATAAAGTGGCACTTCTCCCAATTCAAGACAAGGTTGGTATCTTTACATCTCTGCAAGACTTGATCAAGGTTGCTGAGGCAATCATCAAAAGAAGACCCGTAAATGGAGAAGTCATCCATGAAAACCTCAACAATCTTTTCACAAAAGTCAGAAAATATAGCCATCATACATCTTTCAAAGGTAGCAGGTGCATTACATAAGCCAAAAGGCATACGTCTGTAAGCAAAGGTACCGAAAGGGCAGGTGAAAGTGGTTTTCTCCTGATCAGATTGTGCAACAGGTATTTGGGAGAAACCAGAATAACCATCTAGAAAGAAAAAGTGTGTGTGTTTAGACAGTCTTTCTAGCATTTGGTCGATAAAAGGCAAAGGGTAATGATCTTTCCTAGTGGCTTTATTCAATTTCCTAAAATCGATCACCATCCTATAGCCAGTAATAATCCTCTGTGGGATCAATTCATCCTTATCATTAGGGACAACGGTAATACCTCCCTTCTTAGGGACGCAATGCACCGGAATCACCCAATCACTATGAGCAACAGGATAGATAATACCTGCTTCCAGGAGCTTTAGTATTTCTTTCCTTACTACCTCTTTCATATTAGGATTTAATCTCCGTTGATGATCGACAACTGGTTTGGAATCAGGATCGGTTTTAATTTTGTGCTGGCATAGAGTGGGACTAATGCCCTTAAGATCATCAAGAGTATATCCAATAGCAACACGGTGCTTCCTCAGAGTTTTCAATAATTTCTTTTCTTCATGCTCTAAAAGGCTAGCAGTAAATATAACAGGATATATCTCTTTTTCATCAAGATAAGCACAGTTAAGAGTATGAGGCAACTGTTTAAGGTCGAACACAGGATCACCCTTTGGTGGGGGTGGATCTCCAAGCAGTTCAACAGGCAAATTGTTCTTAAGGATAGGATGTTGTTCAAAGATAACTCTATCTATCTCATTCCTTTCATCCATATGCATATCATTTTCATGCTCAAGCAAGTATTGCTCTAAAGGATCAGTAGGAGGCACAACAATAGAAGCTAGGGCAATATTTTCATCCTTACTAGGCAACTCTTTTTCATGAGGTTGTCTACCAAACTTGGAGAAATTGAACTCATGTGACACACCTTCAAAGCCAATAGTGACAGTTTGCCTCTCACAGTCAATATGAGCATTGACAGTATTGAGGAAAGGTCTGCCTAATATGATGGGACAAAAGCTATCTTGTGTGGTAGCAAGAACGAGAAAACCAGCAGGATACTTCGTTTTACCACACATTACTTCAACATCTCTAACAATTCCCAAAGAGCAGATAGTATCTTTGTTGGCAAGCTGAATAGTAACATTAATAGGTTCCATCTCAACAGGTGCAATCTCGTCTTTAATTTCATCATACAAAGATTGAGGTATTGCACTAACACTAGCACCCACTTCACATAAACCATGATAACAATGATCTCCTATCTTAACAGAAACAACAGGCGTGCCAACAACAGGCCTATGTTTGTCTCTAGCATGTGGTTTCACAATTCTAGCAACATCTTCACAAAAGTGAATATCATGGCCATCAACATTGTCGGACATGAGATCTTTGATAATAACAATGCTAGGTTCAACTCTAATTTGCTCAGGGGGCGTTGATGTTCTAATGTAGCCTCTACATATCACAGTTGAAACTTTAGAATGATCCTTTATCCCAACAGGGAAAGGTGGTTTCTCAATGTAAGCACTCGGATCAATAGGATCATTATAAGCAATGACTTTCTCTTCAACTGGATTGGGTTTAACTACATTGACTTCTAAGGGAGGATGATATTTAAACCACTTCTCTTTAGGGAGATCAATATGAGCAGCAAATGATTGACACAATGAAGCTACTATCTTAGAGTCAAGTCCATATTTAGCGCTAAAATCACAAAAAGTATTTGTTTCAACAAAGTATTTAACACAATCAAACTTGAGATTCATACCTGATTTCTTACCTTCATGAAACTCCCAATCTTCAGAGTTGCATTTAATTATTTCCAATAAATTCCATTTGAAGTCAATATCTCTCTTCATAAAAGAACCGGTACAAGAAGTGTCAAGCATGGTGCGATTATAATGAGAAAGCCGAGCATAGAAGTTCTGAATGATAATTTCTCTCGAGAGCTCATGGTTGGGGCATGAATATAACGTTGATTTAAGCCTCCCCCAAGCTTGAGCTATACTTTCTCTATCACGAGGCCAAAAATTATAAATATAATTCCGATCACGATGTACCAAATGCATAGGATCAAACCTTTGATGAAATTCCAATTTCAATCGGTTGAAGTTCCATGATCGAGTATCATCACATAGCATATACCATATCAATGCTTTATCCCTCAAAGATAAGGGAAAGACCTTCTTCTTGACCTCATCCTCGGGAAAACCTGCAAGCTTAAATAAACCACAAACTTCATCTACATATATTAGATGCAAGTCGGGATGTGATGTTCCATCTCTTGTAAAAGGATTAACCAGCAGTTTCTCAAGCATACGCGAAGGAAATTCATAGCAAATATTTTTAGTAGGTGCAGCAGGTTGAGGAGCAACTCCTTGTATTTCCGTTCGAGGTGAAGATACCCCGAACAAGCTCCTCAAAGTATTAGTTTTCATAGTGACAAGTGACAATAAATTTCAGCACACTATATAAATGTTTCATTACCAAATTCCACTTACCAAAGGCGCTTCACTCCCCGACAACGACGCAAGAAAAGAGTGTTGATGACCCACAAGTGTAGGGGATCTATCGTACTCCTTTAGATAAGTAAGAGTGTCGAACCCAACGAGGAGCAGAAGGATCTGACAAGTGGTTTTCAGCAAGGTATTCTCTGCAAGCACTGAAATTATTGGTAACAGATAGTTGTGTGATAAGATTATTTGTAGCAAGTAGCAAGTAACAATAGTAACGAAGGTGCAGAAGAATGGCCCAATCCCTTTTGTAGCAAGGGACAAGCCTGGACAAACTCTTATAGGAGGTAATGCGCTCCCAAGGACACATGGGATTTTCTGTTAAGCTAGTTTTCATCATGTTCATATGATCCGAGTTCGCTACTTTGATAGTTTGATATGTGGGTGGACCGGTGCTTGGGTGCTGCCCTTACTTGGACAAACATCCCACTTATGATTAACCCATGTCGCAAGCATACACAACTACGAAAGAAGAATTAAGACAAAGTCTAACCATAGCATTAAACTAGTGGATCCAAATCAGCCCCTTACGGAGCAACACATAAACTAGGGTTTAAGCTTCTGTCACTCTAGCAACCCATCATCTACTTAGTACTTCCCAATGCCTTGCTCTAGGCCCAAATAATGGTGAAGTGTTATGTAGTCGACGTTCACATAAGACCACTAGAGGAAAAAAACATACAACGCATCAAAATATCGAACGAATACCAAATTCACATGACTACTTATAGCATGCCTTATTCCATGTCCTCGGTAACAACATTGACTACTCACAAAGCATAATCATATTCATGACGAGAGAGGTATTGAATAGCATCAAGGATATGAACATATAATCTTCTACCGAGTAATACAACTAGCATCAACTACAAAGAGTAATTAACACTACTAGCAACCTTACAAGTACCAATCGGAGTCGCGAGACGGAGATTTGTTACAAGAGAAGAACTAGGGTTTGGAGATGAGATGGTGCTGATGAAGATGTTGATGGTGATGAGTCCCTTCCGATGAGAGGAGTGTTGGTGATGACGATGGCGATGATTTCCCCCTCCGGGAGGGAAGTTTCCCCGGCACGACGACCCTGCCGGAGCTCTAGATTGGTTCTGCTCAAGTTCCGCCTCGTGGAGGCGGCGATTCCCCCCGAAGCCTGCTCTTGATTTATTATGGAACGAAACCATCCTTATAGCAAAAGATGGGGCCAGAGGGCCAACAGGGAGCCCACAAACCCCCTAGGCGCGGCCAGGGGGTAGGTCGCGCCTAGCAGGCTTGTGGCCTCTTGGTGGCTCCCCTCTGGTACGTCGTCCGCCCAGTATTTTTTAGAAATTCCAAAATAATTCCTTGTTGATTTTCACGGCTTTTGGAGTTGCGCAAAATAGGTATCTAAACTTGCTCCTTTTTTAGGCCAGAATTCGAGCTGCCGGCATTCTCCCTCTTCATGTAAACCTTGCAAAATAAGAGAGAAAAGGCATAAGTATTGTACCGTGAAGTGTAATAACAGCCCATAAAGCGATAAATATCAACATAAGAGCATGATGCAAAATGGACGTATCAGTCGGCTCTTCTTCGGCGTGTCCACGGTTTTGCCTTGGTTTGTTTGTTGCTATGAAGTCAAAGCTGCGGCGGCGGGGCCCTGTGGTATATGATGACAGGCTGCACATAGCCTATTCGGCGATCTCCCGTGGCACCAGCCGCGCATGGTTTTGTCCTACAGAGTTCTCCATCAGAGTCGAAGCTGCGTTGTTTGGCTGTAGGTCGACGTGTTGTCGATTGGGGGTGGGGGGCTTTGCTCTTAGTGTTCTAGTCTATGGGAGTGGGCTTCGCCCTTGTTGTATCGTTTTTGTTCGGTTTTCTGTAATTCAGTCGACAATTCTCTCCTGCTCATTTAATAGATTCGGCAATCTTTGCTTCCATTTAAAAAAGAGACAATCACCCACTGGCTTGCATTCAACACTGTACTCATTTGCACATTATGTTCCTTCAGGTAAATAACACTGACTCTCAAGGGAGGCTTACGCTTGCTCATGCTTTGGTCTATGCTTGTAATCAAGGTGTTGACAAGGTAATGAATTGCTTCTTCAGACACCATATTCTGTTATACAAATTTAGTTGCTTTGATGGTTTTTGTATAAAAGTTTAAGTGGAATATCAATCAAGTACCATTGTCGTAGTTGTAATGCTGACATGTTGAAAAAACTGTATTGACAATAAAACCCATGTCCTTGTTCAGCATCACACGACACTACTTTATTTGCTCGGTCTACTTAGAGAAGCATGATTTATCTTATTCCATTTTACCTTGCTATATAAAGATTCATGAATTGCACTACATGACATAAACAATGAATCATGCTTATCATACCTTGTCACGGGCTGGAGGATTGGAACGGAGGTTGTAGTCGTGGGAGATTGAGGACAAGGGCGAACCCCTCATCGGCGTATCGTTGAAGAAGGAGGTGAGGAGGGGCGCCGAGGCACAGGTGCACAAGGGGAGAGATTAGATTATTTTTTGCTTGCCTACATTGATTCCAAGGGCTGGCTATAAGTAGCCTGATTACAAAACCCGGATTACACGTAACAAACTCCAACTCTAATTTTTTGTTGGCAAGATAAACTTCTCCAGGACTAACTTTTTCAACTTAATACCCAACCTCCTAAATCGAAAAGGACTCTATAATTAAACTAGGACATAATTATGCCGGTGTAGGGCCCTTGCGCCTATAGGACTGGCCCCACATGAGATCTCCCCCTCCATTCTCAAACAACTTGTCCTCGAGCTGGAAACTTGGATAACGGCCACGGAAGGCTGTGGCATCTTCCCACGAGGCAGGAGACGTTGGCTATCCCTCCCATTGAATGAGCAACTGCTGTACACCGTGAGAAATACAAGCATGCAATGTTTGGACAAGAGTTGGATTTACGTGACCCTGAAACAGAGGGGGAAGCATCATCGGACCTTCAGGTGGTGGACCATGGTATTTCTTCAGTACCTCAACATGGAAGACATTTTGAATGCGAGCGCGTGGGGGTAACTCCAGATGGTAAGCAACCATATCTATTTTGGTGAGGACCTTGAAAGGCCCATAGTATTTGGGAGCCAATTTCCCTTTGGCGCCTGCTCCAAGGAATGTAGTCGGCCGGTGCTGGAGACGCAACCAAGCCCACTCTCCAACATCAAAGGAAAGGGCCCGATGCTTGTCATCATAGTAATGCTTGTTCTGCTGTGCCGCCTGAAGTAGATGCTCACAGATGTCGAGTAGGAGCTGGTCGCGATCGACGATCTACCGCCTGATTGCGAATCTTGCGTGGGGTATAGTTCCGGAGTGATGGGGGATCCCGTCCATAAACCACCTTGAAAGGAGTGTCCTTCAACGCCGAATGGTATGAAGTGTTGTAGCAGTACTCTTCCCAGGGCAACCATTGGATCCACTGACGTGGGAGATCTCTAGTGATGCAACAAAGGTACATAGTAATGACCCGATTCACTGCCTCCGATTGTCCATTGGACTCCGAATGGAAGGTCGAACTCATGTGCAAGCGTGTTCCCGCGGCGGCAAATAGAGCCTTCCAAAATCCTGAAGTGAACACCATATCTCTGTCTGAAACAATGGATGTTGGAAATCCATGAAGGCAAACAATGTTGGAGACGAAGGCTTTAGCAGCAGACTCAGAAGTGTACGAATGCGCCAAAGGAATAAACAATGCAGACTTGGAGAAATGATCCACCAAGGTAAGGATAACACTTTACCACCCACCTTTGGAAGTGCCTCAATGAAATCCATGGCGATGTCTTCCCAGACACGAGATGGAACTGTCAAAGGCTGTAACAGGCCAACCGGATGAAGCTCCTCCGTCTTGTTGCCTTGACAAACCGGACAAGCACGGATATACTGATGAAGTGTTGCCCTAGCTTGAGGCAAATGGAAATCCTGGTGGAGACGATGTAACGACTTTTGTATGCCTTCATAGCCCGCATTTGGGCTATAGCCAGGACTCCCCGGCCAGCTGCGATGCGGGGGGGGGGGGGGGGGGGGTAGGGGGCACATAAGCCCGCTGCTGAAAGATCACAATGCCATCGACGAGAGCCCAAGGCTATCCTAACTCGCGAGACTCCAGCTGTTCCCCGAATGTGACGAGCGTCGGGTCAGCGTGAGCAGCCTAACGGAGAGCTTCAAATAGATTGAAGGAAGGCTCGGCGATGGCGAGGGCCTGGCCGGTAGGAACATCTCGACAAGAATGAGCGTCGACAACGATGTTTTGGTGACCAGGTTTATATTCCATGATGAAGTTGAACCCCAATAGCTTACTGTAATAGCCCAAGTGCATTACCTTGCCTTATTTGTAATATATTCCATGTTGAACCTTCAATGAATGCCATCATGTGGTTCGAGTAGAAATATTTTGTTTCATGTCTTTTGCATCATGGCATCATATCCTCATTTCCTAAGTTGCATCATGCCTTGTTTGAAGTGAGGTGTAGAGTGAGAGTATATGTGTGTGATGTGTGCTTGCTAGTGAGTGTGTGTGTGGATCCTCTACAAAGCCTTTTGCAAACTCTTGCCAAAACCCCCTCTTAATTCCAATGTTAGTTATGTGTTGTTTGTTACTTGATCAAATCGAAGTATTAAAATGTTCCATATTTTTCAAATATTCTGTAAGTGATTTTACAAGTAACACTTGGCCATGTGTGGTTATTTTCCTTCTGTGTGATTATTTGGGTGATTTAATTGTTTTCTCTAAAAAATGCCATATCATTTTTATTAATTAGAGCTCGTTTTAGTGAGTTCAAAACTTTGCCCCTTTCTCTCAAATTCTCATTCAAATTCCCTGGGTTTTATTTGATTGTGGCTGTTTAATTTAGAAAAGGCTAAACACTTATTTATTCTGAGGGAGAGTGCTCGGCTGAGCCCCGTCGCGGCCTAGCTTTTTGTTTGAGGGGTAAAAACTGCTTTATTGATCACTATGACGAATTACATGGATAATAGTAGTATCAAAGGGTTGGAGGAGCCACACATGACGTCCCTCCCCCAAATGCAGAGAATGTTTAGCTAAATGATGAGCTTACATATTGGATAATCTTCCTCCATGAGCAAAAGATATGTCTTGAAAGTCATTCTCTCCTTCCATGATTTCCTTGATGATAGGGGCCATGATCCCAGAGGATCCTGAGTTAATTTCTTTAACAACATTTAGGCAATCAGACGCCACCGATAACTTCCGCAATAAGAGATCTCTTCCCAAGGATTGGGCTTCGCGACAAGCTAGTGTTTCCAAGACGTGAGGGTCAGTTAAACCATGGAACAAGACAACTGATGAACCCAGGTAGAAGCCTTGATCATCCCTGCACACTACACTAACAGCGCCTATGGGAGGGTTTTTGCATACCGCACCATTGACATTTACCTTTGTCCATCCCGCGGGAGGCGGGATCCATCGGCGAGCATTAGAGTGCACCGGGCTAGGATGTGATATAGGTGTTTTTGCCTTGGTCACTTCCAGCTCGGCTATAAATCTATTGACAAAGGAGTGTGTTGCCCCTGGACTTTGATGTTCTCCTTCGTGGATCAATCTCCGTCTGGCAAACCAGATAGCCCATAGTGTGACTGTGATCTTGACCACCTCCTCTGCTGAAACCGACGATATAATACTGAAAAGCCACGACCGCGCGTCCGGTTCCACTGTAGCCAGCATATGCTCGACTAGCTCGGGGTCATGTAGCACCCAAACGCATCGAGCCATTGTGCATGTAAGAAGGGAGTGGGGCCAAGAGTCTTCTGCCCCGCATATCGCACAGGATGGGAAGGGTGCCATATGGCGATGATGACGAACATCCGCTGTCGGCAGAGAACTCTATGCCAGTCGCCACAGGAAGACCTTGATCTTCGACGGAACCTGAATCCTCCATAGAGTGTCCCAGCATCTCTTCTCTGTGGTATTGTCCGCCGGACTGCCACGGCCCTCCAGCGAGGCCTTCCGTCGAAGTTTGGTTGTAATGAGCATGCGATAACAAGATTTAACAGTAAACTTTCCCTTCTTCTCCTGCGACCAGACCCAAAAATCCTCATATTGTCTTGTGCTGAGGGGAATGTTTAGAATCACGTTAGCATCTAACAGTAAGAAGGTTGAATTGATCAACTCCCGCCTCCATCTAGCTAAAGTGTGGTCGATGAGTTCTGCAACCAGTGTTGGATGTTGGGGCGTAAGGCACGCAATTGGTCGCATGGAAGCTTCCTTGGGGAGCCTATTCTGGTTCCAAATCTCCGTGGTATTGCCATCTCCAATCCGCTTGATCAGGCCTATCTTGAGAACTTCGTTTCCGTCGATGATTGCACGCCATATCTGTGACGGGTTGTTTCCAAGTTCAGCATCCAGAAAAGAAGTTGAAGGGAAATAGTGTACCTTTAGGATTCTGGCACTTAAGGATTCCGGAGTCTTAAGCAGGCGCCAAGCCTGTCTTGCAAGTAGGGCTAAATTGAACAGTTCAATATCTCTGAACCCAAGCCCTCCTTCATATTTAGGTCGTGTCATCACTTCCCATGAAACCCAGCTCGTCTTCCTTTCACCATTCTTGCTGCCCCACCAAAATTTCATTATGAGGGAATTGATATGGAGACATAGTCCAGGAGGTAGTTTAAAACACGCCATGGAAAAGACTGGAACAGCTTGCGCAATGGATTTGATAAGAACTTCTTTCCCCGTGCAGATAAGATCTTCTCCATCCAGCCTTTAACTTTATTCCAAACTCTATCTTTCACATATTTGAAATCCCCATTTTTGCTGCTACCCACATCTGTGGGCATCCCCAAATATTTGTCATTCAGACTTTCATTGTGCACATTGAGAATGTTTTTGATAACCTCCTTCACCTCGGGTGCACATCCTTTACTGAAGAAAACAGAAGACTTAGCTTGGTTGATTTTCTGTCCCGAGGCCATGCAATAGGTTTCCAACAACGAAGATACCATAGTAGCTCCCTCACTACTAGACTTGAAAAACAGCACGCTGTCATCAGAAAAAAGTAACTGACCGGCGGAGCCGTTGGTGCCACTTTAATTCCGTTAATAGGTGATGACTCATTGTGGTTTTTGAGGAGGCACGAAAGGCCCTCTGCTGCCAACAAGAAAATATAGGGTGATAATGGATCTCCCTGGCGAATCCCTCTCGTAGGGGTGAATTGATCAAGTTTCTTCCCGTTAAGTAAGACCGAAAAGGTAACAGAGCTAACCATCCTCATAATAATATTTACCTAAGCTGGTGCAAACCCCAGTCTGGTCATCATAGCGCTCAAATAGTCCCATTCCAATCAGTCATATGCTTTCATTATATCCATTTTCAAGGCACATAATACATTCCTCTTTGATTTTCTCCGTTTCATGAAATGCAGGCACTCGTAAGCAGAGATTATGTTATCCGTGATAATTCCCCCCAACAAAAGCTTATTGTTCTTTTGATATGATCTTTGGGAGGATTGATTTCAAGCGGTTTGCTATGACCTTGGACGCTATTTTGTAAATAACATTACAAAGACTGATCGGACAGAATTGAGTAAGGAGTGTGGGGCTTGTTACCTTAGGTATCAATACCAAGATAGTGTCGTTCAAGATGTTTACCTCTTCTTCCCCTTTCAGTATTTTTAAGATGATTGTGGTGAGATCAGTTCCACATACCTCCCAATACCGCTAAAAGAAATGGGCGGGAAACCCATCTGACCCTGGCGCTTTGGTGGGTGCCATTTGAAAGAGAGCCCACTTCACTTCTTCCTTAGTATATTCCGTGGTCAAAAGATTGTTCATCTTGTTGGTAACTTTCAGGGGTACCCTACTAAGCACTTCCTCCATATTTGATGTGCCCTGTGATGTGTAGAGATGTTTGTAGAAATCGGTGACCATATATTCGAGCTCATGTGCGTCATCGACCGTAGTGCCGTCCTCCCATACTAGAGCTTGAATCTTGTTCTTACGCCTTCGTTTATTCGCCCGCAGATGGAAAAATCTAGAGTTTCTGTCGCCGTCCTTAAGCCATGTGACCCGAGACCGCTGACGCCACATCACCTCTTCCCTGTGATAGAGCTCTGTCAGTCTATCTTTGATCTTTGTTTCAATCCTTGTAGGTTCAATGCGGCTTGGATCCACCTGCAGGTTCGCCAGGTCCCCATTCAGGCGTTTGATCTCCTTACGAACATTGCCAAACGTATTTTTATCCCAGCGTCCGAGGCCTTTTGACAAAGCATCGATTTTCCCCTTTAGTCCTACCACTATAGCGACTCCTGGACCCTGCCAATGCTGTTGTACTTCCTCTTGGAAACCATCGTGAGACTCCCACAGCACCTCATATTTCAAAGGTTGCTGCCTGAATTATCTGTCCATTTGGCCTTCGGTTTGAAGCAAGATAGAATTATGATCTGAAGTGGCAGCCACTTTGCGCGACAATATCGCATGTGGGAAGATACTCGACCATTCCCCACTGGCTAAAGCTTTGTCTAACCGCACGCGGGTATAGTTACCTCCAGCTACCCTTCTCTCAAAGGTCCATCTCGGTCCAGTAAATCCAAGATCAGACAGTCCGCAAACATCAATGGCGTCCCGGAATCCATGGACCTGCGTCATACTTCGGTGGCTAGATCCCTCGTACTTGTCCAAACGCAAGACCTCATTAAAGTCCCCCATACACAACCATGGGCAGTCATTCGCAGAGACTAATGACCGTAGAAGGTCCCAAGTTATACCTCTTTCATCCACCCTTGCTTCTCCATAGACCACCGTCAACCTCCACTGTGGCACCCTTGGCATGGTGATTAGAGCATCAATGTGATATTCAAAGTAGCCAAAAGTCTCAAGCTTTATTGAATTGTTCCAAAATATTCCCATACCGCCACTCCTTCCAGAACTACTAACTGCAAAAGATAGATCATAACCTAGTGAGCTTGCTAAGCTTTCTACTCTCCCTCCAGGAAGTTGAGTTTCCACAATGCAAACCACTATTGGAGTATATTGCCTCGCTAGATTGCGAAGCTCACAAACTTTCTCGGGTCTACTAGCCCCTCGACAGTTCCAGCAAAGAACACTCATTGAGCCCGACGGCGCTCCTCGAAGGAGCCACCAATTCGCTCTTTGAGTTTGCCATTTTATTTGGTGAAGATCCTGCCCTGTGCTTCTTCCTATCCCGTGGTGTGACGTACGCCTGAGGAGGTGGCGGAGTCTGCTCCGGGTGCCCTGTAGCTTCCGTCATATTGGGATTCTGCTGGTCATCTTCCCCCGGATCAGTTGGCTCTGTAGCTGTAGATGCAGTGGACAGGTCGAGCCGTTTCTTTGCAGAGGATTCAGCCTTAGGTGGTTTCGCTATTCCTCCCTCCTCTTGCTCCATCGACATTGTTTTCATGGGGCTCTCAGCTATGACCTCCATGTTTTCGTTGTCTCTCATGCCTGCCTCTTGGGAAGATCGTTTCTTTGCTATGTTTGCCGCCCTACTATTAGCAGCAGCATATCCATGCGGGCCTCCACCCCTACCTCGACGAGACCGATTGCGTGGGGGGTTTGAGTAGTTGTTCTGGGGATATTGGGTAGATGCTAGAGTACGGCTGTTAGCTACCATCCATTGTCCATACTCCACCTCATCAGGGCCGTGTACGCCATCCCCACACTCCTCCAGGACGTGACCCATTATATCACATACCTCGCAGAAAAGCCAATTTTCTCATATTTCACCGGTAGGAGTAGGGCTTCCTCTCCTCTGATCTTAAGAGGAGTAAAGCGGACGAGTGGTTCATCTATCTTGATCTTGACTCAAACCCTCACATAACTGCCTTCAAAAACCCTATTAGGGTTCATCTCCATGCTCTTTACCTGTCCGATACGTCGAGCAAGTTGGTGTAGTACCACTTCCCTCCGATATAGTTTGGGGGCATCATGTATCTGTGCCCAAACCTGCACCCGTTCAAGAGCAACCGTGTGTGGTTTGCCCTTGCCATCGTATTCCTCTATCACCACCATTAAACCCCTGGAGATCCACAGGCCTTGGTGCATCACCCTGTTCCAGTCCCCAACACAGAAAAGATGAATAATGAAGAGGTTGTCGTCCGCCTCGCGTATCCCCGGATCATATGCCAAGCGCCATACAAACTTCATCGTTGTTTTGAAAGATTCAGCGCTGAAGGGTTTGGTCATATGCACTTTAGCTACCGCAAGCCATCACGTCTCCTCTGCAAACTTTGATATCTCTTGATCGTCCACCATCACTGCATCTAATTCAGACTCTTTAAGCTTCATGTTCTTCATTGCTGACTCCAGACCAATCGGAGCTTTCCCCATCCCACCTCCCTGGTTTGCTCCACGACGGGCATCGGTCGATGAGGACGCCATCATGAGGGAAGCCTCTTTCACGATCGAGATCCATTGCGGGAAAGTTTCCCAATCCTCAACGGCGGTAATGAGCCGCCAGAGTAGAGAACCCTAAACCCTAGTCGCCGCTGGTTAGTCACACAGGTATCTTCGATAGATTAATACGTACTCCGTCGCGACCTATCTAGCAGATGGAGCAGCACTAGCGCAGCAGCCCGTGCACGCGGCCCAGCAACGCCCCGTGCCTCCCAGCAGCACAGCAGTGCAGCACCGTGTGCGAGCCCGCCTATCCAGTTGTCCACCTGCTCCCATGACGCCGTCGTCCCCGTCAGGGATAGAGTGTGTGAGAGAGAGCGCTAGCTCGCGCCGTGTGTTGGAATTATGCCCTAGAGGCAATAATAAATATAGTTATTATTATAATTCCTGTATCAAGATAATCGTTTATTATCCATGCTATAATTCTATTGAATGAAAACTTATATACATGTGTGGATACATAGACAAAACACTGTCCCTAGCAAGCCTCTAGTTGGCTAGCCAGTTGATCAAAGATAGTCAGGGTCTTCTGATTATGAACAAGGTGTTGTTGCTTGATAATTGGATCACGTCATTAGGAGAATCACGTGATGGAGTAGACCCAAACTACTAGACATAGCATATTGATTGTGTCATTTTGTTGCTACTGTTTTCTGCGTGTCAAGTATTTGTTCCTATGACCATGAGATCATATAATGACTGACACCGGAGGAATGCTTTGTGTGTATCAAACGTCGCAACGTAACTGGGTGACTATAAAGATGCTCTACAGGTATATCCGAAGGTGTTCGTTGAGTTAGTATGGATCGAGACTGGGATTTGTCACTCCGTGTGACGGAGAGGTATCTCGGGGCCCACTCGGTAATACAACATCACACACAAGCCTTGCAAGCAATGTGACTTAGTGTAAGTTGCGGGATCTTGTATTACGGAATGAGTAAAGAGACTTGCCGGTAAACGAGATTGAAATAGGTATGTGGATACTGACGATCGAATCTCGGGCAAGTAACATACCGAAGGACAAAGGGAATGACATACGGGATTATATGAATCCTTGGCACTGAGGCTCAAACGATAAGATCTTCGTAGAATATGTGGGATCCAATATGGGCATCCAGGTCCCGCTATTGGATATTGACCGAGGAGTCTCCCGGGTCATGTTTACATAGTTCTCGAACCCGCAGGGTCTGCACACTTAAGGTTCGACGTTGTTTTATGCGTATTTGAGTTATATGGTTGGTTACTGAATGTTGTTCGGAGTCCTGGATGAGATCACAGACGTCACGAGGGTTTCCGGAATGGTCCGGAAACGAAGATTGATATATAGGATGACCTCATTTGATTACCGGAAGGTTTTCAGAGTTACCGGGAATGTACCGGGAATGACGAATGGGTTCCGGGTGTTCACCGGGGGGGCAACCCACCCCGGGGAAGCCCATAGGCCTTGGGGGTGGCGCACCAGCCCTTAGTGGGCTGGTGGGACAGACCAAGAAGGCCCTATGCGCCATATGAAGAAAATCAAAGAGAAAAAGAAAAAAAAGAGGAGGTGGGAGAAAGGGGAAGGACTCCTCCTTCCAAACCTAGTTAGATTCGGTTTGGAAGGGGAGGACCCCCCTGGCTCGGCTGACCCCTTGGGGATCCTTGAGCCCCAACGCAAGGCTCCCCCTCTCCCACCTATATATACGGAGGTTTTAGGGCTGATTTGAGGAGCCATGGCAGCCCGACCACATATCTCCACGGTTTTACCTCTAGATTGCGTTTCTACGGAGCTCGGGCGGAGCCCTGCTGAGATTAGATCACCACCAACCTCCGGAGCGCCGTCACGCTGCCGGAGAAATCATCTACCTCTCCGTCTCTCTTGCTGGATCAAGAAGGCCGAGATCATCGTCGAGCTGTACGTGTGCTGAACGCGGAGGTGCCGTCCGTTCGGCACTAGATCGTGGGACGGATCGCGGGACGGTTCGCGGGGCGGATTGAGGGACATGAGGACGTTCCACTACACCAACCGCATTTCTTAATGCTTCTGCTGTGCGATCTACAAGGATACGTAGATCGAATATCCCCTGTCGTAGATGGACATCACCATGATAGGTCTTCGTGCGCGTAGGAATTTTTTTGTATCCCATGCGACGTTCCCCAACAGTGGCATCATGAGCTAGGATCATGCGTAGATGTCTTCTCGAGTAGAACACAAAAGTTTTTGTGGGCGGTGATGTGCATTTTGCTGCCCTCCTTAGTCTTTTCTTGATTCCGCGGTATTGTTGGATTGAAGCGGCTTGGACCAACATTACTCGTACGCTTACGAGAGACTGGTTTCATCGCTACGAGTAACCGCGTTGCTCAAAGATGACTGGCAAGTGTCAGTTTCTCCAACTTTAGTTGAATCGGATTTGACCGAGGAGGTCCTTGTATAAGGTTAAATAGAAATTCATATATCTCCGTTGTGGTGTTTGCGTAAGTAAGATGCGATCCTACTAGATACCCATGGTCACCACGTAAAACATGCAACAACAAAATTAGAGGACGTCTAACTTGTTTTTGCAGGGTATGCTTGTGATGTGATATGGCCAACGATGTGATGTGATATATTGGATGTATGAGATGATCATGTTATAATAGATAATATCGACTTGCACGTCGATGGTACGGCAACTGGCAGGAGCCATAGGGTTGTCTTTAAACTAACGTTTGTGCTTGCAGATGCGTTTACTATTTTGCTAGGATGTAGCTTTAGTAGTAATAGCATGAGTAGCACGACAACCCCGATGGCGACACGTTGATGGAGGTCATGGTGTGGCGCTGGTGAGAAGAAGATCGTGCCGGTGCTTTAGTGATGGAGATCAAGGAGCACGTGATGATGGCCATATCATGTCACTTATAAATTTCATGTGATGTTAATCCTTTTATGCACCTTATTTTGCTTAGAACGACGGTAGCATTATGAGTTGATCTCTCACTAAAATTTCAAGACGAAATTGTGTTCTCCCCGACTGTGCACCGTTGCTACAGTTCGTCGTTCCGAGACACCACGTGATGATCGGGTGTGATAGACTCAACGTTCACATACAACGAGTGCAAAACAGTAGCCCACGCGGAACACTCGGGTTAAGCTTGACAAGCCTAGCATGTGCAGACATGGCCTTGGAACACATGAGACCGAAAGGTCGATCATGAATCATATAGATGATATGATTAGCATAGGGATGCTTACCACTGAAACTATACTCAACTCACTTGATGATCGGACTTGAGCTAGTGTAAGTGGGTCATGAACCACTCAAATGACTAGAGAGATGTACTTTTTGAGTGGGAGTTTAGCAAGTAATTTGATTAAGTTAAACTCTAATTATCTTGAACATAGTCTAAGTCCACTTTGAATATATTTGTGTTGTAGATCATGGCTCACGCGACAGTCACCCTGAATTTTAATACGTTCCTAGAGAAAGCTAAGTTGAAAGATGATGGAAGCAACTTTGTAGACTGGGCTCGTAATCTTAAGCTAATCTTACAAGCTGGGAAGAAGGATTATGTCCTTAATGTTGCGCTAGGAGATGAACCACCCGCTACGGCTGACCAGGATGTTAAGAACGCTTGGTTAACACGTAAGGAGGACTACTCAGTAGTTCAATGTGCAGTCTTGTATGGCTTAGAACTGGGACTTCAACGTCGCTTTGAGCGTCATGGAGCATATGAGATGTTCCAGGAGTTGAAGTTTATCTTTCAGAAGAACGCCCGGATCGAGAGGTATGAGACCTCCGATAAATTCTATGCCTACAAAATGGAGGAGAATTCGTCTGTCAGTGTACATGTGCTCAAAATGTCTGGGTACTCAAACCGTCTAGCTGAGCTGGGGATTGAACTCCCGCAAGAGGCTATCACTGACAGAATCCTTCAATCACTGCCGCCAAGTTATAAGGGCTTTGTGTTGAACTACAACATGCAAGGGATGAACAAGTCACCCGACGAGTTGTTTGCGATGCTGAAAGTCGCAGAGTCTGAACTCCGTAAAGAGCATCAAGTGTTGATGGTGAATAAGACCACTAGTTTCAAGAGAAACGGCAAAGGCAAGAAGGGTAATTCAAAAAGAGCGGCAAGTCTGTTGCCAATCCGACGAAGAAACCAAAAGCTGGACCTAAGCCTGAAACAGAGTGCTACTATTGCAAGGGTATGGGTCCCTGGAAGCGCAACTGCCCCAAGTATCTGGCTGATAAGAAGGCGGCCAAAGAAAATCAGGTATATTTGATATATATGTTATTGATGTATACTTAACCGGCTCTGGTAGTAGTGCCTGGGTATTCGATACCGGTTCTGTTGCTCATATTTGCAACTCGAAACAGGAACTGCGGAATAGAAGAAGGCTGGCGAAAGATGAAGTGACGATGCGCGTAGGAAATGGTTCCAAGGTTGATGCAATCGCCGTCGGCACAGTTTCACTTCAGTTACCATCAGAATTAGTTATGAACTTGAATCATTGTTATTTAGTGCCTGCGTTAAGCATGAACATTATATCTGGATTTTGTTTATTGCGAGACGGTTACTCTTTTAAGTCAGAGAATAATGGTTGTTCTATTTCTATGAGTAACATCTTTTATGGTCATGCACCGAATGTGAGAGGATTGTTCATATTGAATCTTGATAGTGATACACATATACATAACATTGAGACCAAAAGAGTTAGAGTTAACAATGATAGCGCCATATTTTTGTGGCACTGCCGCTTAGGTCATATAGGTGTAAAGCGCATGAAGAAATCCATGCCGATGGACTTTTGGAGTCACTTGACTTTGATTCACTTGACACGTGCGAACCATGCCTCATGGGCAAGATGACTAAAACTCCGTTCTCCGGAACAATGGAGCGTGCGAGTGACTTGTTGGAAATCATACATACCGATGTGTGCGGTCCGATGAGCGTAGAGGCACGCGGCGGATATCGTTATTTTCTCACCTTCACTGACGATTTGAGTACATATGGTTATGTCTACTTAATGAAGCACAAGTATGAAACATTTGAAAAGTTCAAGCAATTTCAGAGTGAAGATGAAAATCATCGTAACAAGAAGATCAAGTTCCTACGGTCTGATCGTGGGGGTGAATATCTGAGTTTCGAGTTTGGTGCTCACTTAAGACAATGTGGAATTGTTTCACAGTTGACACCGCCTGGAACACCACAGCGTAATGGTGTGTCCGAACGTCGTAATCGTACTTTATTAGAGATGGTGCAATCTATGATGTCTCTTACCGATTTGCCGTTATCGTTTTGGGGTTATGCATTAGACACAGCTGCATTCACTTTAAATAGGGCACCATCAAAATCCGTTGAGACGACACCATACGAACTGTGGTATGGCAAAAGGCCAAAGTTGTCGTTTCTTAAAGTTTGGGGATGTGATGCTTATTTCAAAAAGCTTCAGCCTGAAAAGCTGGAACCCAAAGCGGAAAAGTGCATCTTCATAGGTTACCCAAAAGATACAGTTGGGTACACCTTCTATCTCAAATCCGAGGGCAAAGTGTTTGTTGCTAAAAATCGAGCTTTTCTCGAGAAGGAGTTTCTCTCGAGAGAATTGAGTGGGAGGAAGATAGAACTTGATGAGGTTGTCGAACCTCTCATCCCTCTAGATGGTGGCGCAGGGCAAGGGGAAACCTCTGTCGTTGCGATGCCGGTTGAGGAGGAAGTTAATGATGATGATCATGAAACTCCGGTTCAAGTTCCTGTCGAACCATGCAGGTCCACGAGACCACGTGCTGCTCCAGAGTGGTACGGTAATCCCATCTTGTCAATCATGTTGTTAGACAACAATGAACCTGCAAATTATGAAGAAGCAATGGTGGGCCCAGATTCCAACAAATGGCTAGAGGCCATGACGTCCGAGATAGGATCCATGTATGAAAACAAAGTGTGGACTTTGGAAGTACTACCCGAGGGCCGCAAGGCTATTCAGAACAAATGGATCTTTAAGAAGAAGACGGACGCTAACGGCAATGTGCCGTCTGTAAAGCTCGACTTGTGGCAAAGGGTTTTTCACAAGTTCAAGGAGTTGACTACGATGAGACATTCTCACCCGTAGCGTTGCTTAAGTCTGTCAGAATCATGTTAGCAATAGCTGCATTTTTCGATTATGAAATCTGGCAGATGGATGTCAAAACGGCGTTCCTTAACGGTTTCCTTAAGGAAGAGTTGTATATGATGCAACCCGAAGGTTTTGTTGATCCTAAGAATGCTAACAAAGTGTGCAAGCTCCAGCGATCCATTTATGGACTGGTGCAAGCATCTCGGAGTTGGAACAAACGCTTTGATGAGGTGATCAAAGCATTTGGGTTTATACAAGTGGTTGGAGAATCTTGTATTTACAAGAAAGTGAGTGGGAGCTCTGTGGCGTTTCTAATATTATATGTGGATGACATATTGCTGATTGGAAACAACGTAGAGTTTTTGGAGAGCATAAAGGATTACTTGAATAAAAGTTTCTCTATGAAGGACCTAGGAGAAGCTGCTTACATTCTAGGCATTAAGATCGAAACGCCTGATAGGACTTTCACAAAGCACATACCTTGATAAAGTTTTGAAGAGGTTCAAAATGGAACAGTCCAAGAAAGGGTTCTTGCCAGTTTTACAAGGTACGAGATTGAGTAAGACTCAGTGCCCAGCAACTGATGAGGATAGAGAGCATATGAGCACCGTCCCCTATGCTTCAGCCATAGGTTCTATCATGTATGCAATGCTGTGCACTAGACCGAACGTTAGCCTGGCCATAAGTATAGCAGGCAGGTTCCAGAGTAATCCAGGCGTGGATCACTGGACGGCGGTCAAGAATATCCTGAAGTACCTGAAAAGGACTAAGGAGATGTTTCTCGTGTATGGAGGTGACGAAGAGCTCGCCGTAAAAGGTTACGTCGATGCAAGCTTTGACACAGATCCGGACGACTCTAAGTCGCAGACCGGATACGTATTTATTCTTAATGGGCGTGCGGTAAGCTGGTGCAGTTCCAAGCAAAGCGTCGTAGCAGATTCTACATGTGAAGCGGAGTACATGGCTGCCTCGGAGGCGGCTAAGGAGGGTGTCTGGATGAAGCAGTTCATGACGGATCTTGGAGTGGTGCCAAGCGCACTGAATCCAATAACCTTGTTCTGTGACAACACGGGTGCCATTGCCTTAGCAGTGGAACCGCGGTTTCACAAGAAGACGAGAGACATCAAACGACACTTCAACCTCATCCGCGACTACGTCGAAGGGGAGGACGTAAATATATGCAAAGTGCACATGGATCTGAATGTAGCACACCTGCTGACTAAACCTCTTCCACGGGCAAAGCATGATCAATACCGGAACTGTATGGGTGTTAGATTTATTACGATGTAATTCGCATGATGATGTGAGGGCTAGATTATTGACTCTAGTGCAAGTGGGAGACTATTGGAATTATGCCCTAGAGGCAATAATAAATATAGTTATTATTATAATTCCTGTATCTAGTTGGCTAGCCAGTTGATCGAAGATAGTCAGGGTCTTCTGAGTATGAACAAGGTGTTGTTGCTTGATAACTGGATCACGTCATTAGGAGAATCACATGATGGACTAGACCCAAACTAATAGACATAGCATATTGATCGTGTCATTTTGTTGCTACTGTTTTCTGCGTGTCAAGTATTTGTTCCTATGACCATGAGATCATATAACTCACTGACACCGGAGGAATGCTTTGTGTGTATCAAACATCACAACGTAACTGGGTGACTATAAAGATGCTCTACAGGTATATCCGAAGGTGTTCGTTGAGTTAGTATGGATCGAGACTGGGATTTGTCACTCCGTGTGACGGAGAGGTATCTCGGGGCCCACTCGGTAATACAACATCACACACAAGCCTTGCAAGCAATGTGACTTAGTGTAAGTTGCGGGATCTTGTATTACGGAATGAGTAAAGAGACTTGCCGGTAAACGAGATTGAAATAGGTATGTGGATACTGACGATCGAGTCTCGGGCAAGTAACATACCGAAGGACAAAGGGAATGACATACGGGATTATATGAATCCTTGGCACTGAGGCTCAAACGATAAGATCTTCGTAGAATATGTGGGATCCAATATGGGCATCCAGGTCCCGCTATTGGATATTGACCGAGGAGTCTCCCGGGTCATGTCTACATAGTTCTCGAACCCGCAGGGTCTGCACACTTAATGTTCGACGTTGTTTTATGCGTATTTGACTTATATGGTTGGTTACCGAATGTTGTTCGGAGTCCTGGATGAGATCACAGACGTCACGAGGGTTTCCGGAATGGTCCGGAAACGAAGATTGATCTATAGGATGATCTCATTTGATTACCGGAAGGTTTTCGGAGTTACCGGGAATGTACCGGGAATGACGAATGGGTTCCGGGTGTTCACCGGGGGGGGGGGGGAGGGCAACCCACCCCGGGGAAGCCCATAGGCCTTGGGGGTGGCACACCAGCCCTTAGTGGGCTGGTGGGACAGCCCAAGAAGGCCCTATGCGCCATAGGAAGAAAATCAAAGAAAAAAAGAAAAAAAAGAGGAGGTGGGAAAAAGGGGAAGGACTCCTCCTTCCAAACCTAGTTGGATTCGGTTTGGAAGGGGAGGACTCCCCCCCTTGGCTCGGCCGACCCCCTTGGGGCTCCTTGAGCCCCAAGGAAAGGCTCCCCCTCTCCCACCTATATATACGGAGGTTTTAGGGCTGATTTGAGACAACTTTGCCACGGCAGCCCGACCACATATCTCCACGGTTTTACCTCTAGATCGCGTTTCTGCGGAGCTCGGGTGGAGCCCTGCTGAGATTAGATCACCACCAACCTCCGGAATGCCGTCACGCTGCCGGAGAACTCATCTACCTCTCCGTCTCTCTTGCTGGATCAAGAAGGTCGAGATCATCGTCGAGCTGTACGTGTGCTGAACGCGGAGGTGCCGTCCGTTCGGCACTAGATCGTGGGACGGATCGCGGGACGGTTCGCGGGGCGGATCGAGGGACGTGAGGACGTTCCACTACATCAACCGCGTTTCTTAACGCTTCTGCCGTGCGATTTACAAGGGTACGTAGATTGAATATTCCCTCTTGTAGATGGACATCACCATGATAGGTCTTCGTGCGCGTGGGAAAATTTTTGTTTCCCATGCGACGTTCCCCAACATCGTGATCCTTCATGGATGTCGAGGCAGGGCCTCCTATAAGGCGAGCTCGCCTCTCTAGGGTTTCCCTCTCCTTCTCCTTCTTCCTCGTGTCGCCGCCCCTCCCTCCTTGTTCTCCCCTGTAGGTAGGTTTCACAGAGATAGCAGAGGGGTTGAGAAAAATTAAATGCAGAGCAGAGCCACAGGCCTTCTCCGTCGTCGTCGTCGCCTCCGGTGGCTTCCTCCGTTCCTTCAGGGATGTTCAAAGGGTCACCGATGAAGTCCGTGCCCGATTCCCGGCGCTAGCTGGCCGGGGAGTCCTCCATCGCCTCCGGTCGGTTGTCGTCTTCATGGTGGACCGGCTGCCCCGCGATCTTCTTCCCCTATATCACCAGTCTGTTGTCTTCCCAACAACGCCGTCAAGAGCTGGGTGAGTTCCGCGTCCCATCTGTCTCATTGAGCCGTTTCGGCGCCTAAGCGGCCCTCCTGGTAGCATAGCTCCGACATCACGGTCGTGCCATGAGGTCCGCTTGCGCCGCTGCAGTTTGTTCCCCCTACGTGCGTTGCACCTCCGGCTGGGGTTCAAAATGGAACCCTGTGCCGCCCCGCAACCCCCGCAGCCACTCCTGTGCCCCATTAGTCGCCAGAGTCCGCGTCGCTGCCATTGTTTCCACTTTGTCGCAAGTCAGAGAAAGGCCAGCCCGGTCATTAGGAAAATATGGGCACCCCCCGTTGTTGACAAGCCTAGCCGCAACATAGTCGCTCGGCCCACTGGTTCGATCCATGGAGACCCTCGTTCGAATCACCCATGCAGCGATTGAAAACCCATTTTCCCCGGTAAAGGGCATTACGAGCGCGTTGCATCCACAACACTAATCGCAGCCGCAGAAAATCAATAGCAGTCAATCCACCAAACACGGGTGTTAGGGTCATCCACTAATGCATTTTTTCATTGTCCGCAGCTTCAGCAGGAAGAACAGGAAGAGGTCGGTGCCGAGGATCTTGAAGAGGAAGAATGGGGAATAGGAGAAGCGCCTCTCCTCATCGAGCATGGTGCTCAATTGATACACCCTTTTTCATATGTGGACCAGGAGGTCTATGAGGCGCTGGCACCACTAGAGGACGAGAGTAGATTCGTCTTCGAGGAACCCCAGATTTTATCATATCCCAAATCGGACGTAGAATTCAATGGAGAAAAATATTTCCGGCATCCCGTTTGTAATATCCATTCAGTACGCGAAGCTACCACATCAACAACGAGAGATCCTCCCAAAGGGCCTGATGAAAAAGTTTCATGGAAAACAAGGTAATTGACCTGTGCTTTTTAGTATATCGGGATTCCTGAAGCTTGCCTCAATCTTGTTGTTACTTTCCACAAGAACATTGTCCGCAAACATTGGATATTTTGTGAGGTTTGTGGGGAACGATTTGTTGCAATGGTTATCTTTCATGGTTAAGAAGACTCTATCTACACGCCGACTGTATCTAGATTTACCTCTCCTCTAATTTGGGATCATACGGGGGAATTATATTGACATTGTTGCGAAAACATAGATTATCCTTCCTAACAAGTCTTATTTTAGTCCCACGTTTTGCCATTTAACAGTGATACCCTTCCCCTGTTCCTAGCTCGCCCCATGGACAACCGCCGCAAGATCCGCATCAGGCACCCCAATCTCTCACTGCTCTCCTGCTCAGGTATGCGGAAAATCAATAGCCGACAACCCACCGAACATGGGTGTTAGGGTCATCCACTAATGCATTTGTTCATTGTCCGCAGCTTCTCCCTGATCCCAAGGGTGGAGTCAATCCCCTGTTTGCAACAGGAAGAACAGGAAGACGTCGGTGCCACAGATCTTGAAGAGGAAGAATGGGGAAGAGGAGAAGCGCCTCTCCACATCGAGCATGGTCTCCGATCGATCCACCCTTTTTCAGATGTGGACCAGGAGGTCGATGAGGTGTTGGCACCACTAGAGGACAAGAGTAGATTCGTCTTCGAGGAACCCCAGATTTTATCACATCCCGAAACAGACGTAGAATTCAATGGAGAGAAAGATTTCCGGCGTCCCGATTGTAATATCCATTCAGTTCGCGAAGCTACCACATTAGCAAGGAGAGATCCTCCCAAAGGGCCTGATGAAAAAGTGTCATGGAAAACAAGGTAATTGACCTGCGCTTTTTAGTATATCGGGATTCCTAAAGCTTGCCTCAATCTTGTTGTTACTTTCCACAAGAACACTGTCCGCAAACATTGGATATTTTGTGAGTTTTGTGGGGAACGATTCGTTGCAATGGTTATGTTTCATGGTTAAGAAGACTGTATCTGCACACCGACTGTATCTAGATTTACCTCTCCTCTAATTTGGAATCATACGGGGGATTTAGATTAACATTGTTGCGAAAACATAGATTATCCTTCCTAACAGGTCTTATTTTAGTCCAATGTTTTGCCATTTAACAGTGATTTCTCAACGAGCATAACTTGTCGCCACACCCATCACGTGTTTGACTTTGATGTTTTTTTCGCAAATGACTGGAAAAAAACTGTGATGACTGAAAAGAAGTTACTTTCTCAGTGAGCATCTCTTGATGCCACACCTAGGAGGTGTGTCACTTTGTTGTTTTGGTCGCCAATGACTGACCCAGCAACCAGAATTGTTGTTCATTATGTCGCACCCGTTTGTACTATTCCAAAACTGCAAATGTTAAAACACTGTCGGTTGTGAATAAATGTCGATGATCTATTATCTTGTTGTAAAATTGCGCACTGTATTCGCGGTGAGATGTTTTCAATTCAAGCAGATCTTAGTGCATTTAGTACTGACCGTGTCGTGCTCTGTCTAAATTGGCTTGCCCTGGAAAGATAACGTTGTTTTACTGCTGATACTGATAAAAATTTGCCGCAATCGTGTCTAGGTTCAGGCATGGGAAAATACCAGACCACCGAGAGCCCAAAAAAGGGAGAGTATCTGCACTTGAGAAAGCGATGCGCAGCTATGTTGACATGAAGTCTGGACATGTCGTTGCCCCTGAGATTGGAAGAGAGTTTGACTCACTCGCTGAGGCATTTGAGTTTTACATCCTATATTCCTGGGAGATTTGCTTTCATATACGATATGGTCAATGTAGGAGAAATGCAAAGAAGAGCAGGACTGTCCAAGACTTTGTTAGCGGGTGTGCGGTGGGTAGACCGAATCCAGTCCGGTACATTTCTATATCCACTAATTATCCAACTCATCACCGTCCAACAAGCCTACGATGAGATTACTCACGAACGGTGAAGAGCATCATGGAGTTGGTGATGAGGGACGGTTGATGATGATGATGGCGACGATTTCTCCTCTCCGGAGCCTAGAACGGACTCCAAATATGTCCTCAAGATGAAGAACAGGAGGTGGCGGCGCCTCCGTATCCTAAAACGCGATGAACTCTTCTCCTTGATTTTTTTCCGGGCAAGACGGACTAAATAGAGCTGAGATTGGAGGCGGTGGAGCAACGTGGGCCCCACAAGCCTGCCAGGCGCGGCCAGGGGGGCCCGCGCCTGGTGGGCTTGTGGGCTCACGGCTCCACCCTTCCGGTTGATTCTTGCGCCAGTATTTTTCTTTAATTCCATAAAAATTCTCCGTAAATTTTTAGGTCATTCCAAGAACTTCTGTTTCTGCGCAAAAACAACACCATGGCAATTCTGTTGAAAACAACATTAGTACGGGTTAGTTCCATTAAAATCATGAAAATTAGAGTCCAAAACAAGGGCAATAGAGTTCGGAAAAGTAGATACTATGGAGACGTATCAACTCCCCCAAGCTTAAAGCCTTGCTTGTCCTCAAGCAATTCAGTTGACAAACTGAAAGAGACAAAAGAAAAACTTTGATGAACTCTGTTTGATCTTGTTGTTGCAACTATGTCTAACTCATATCCAGAGTATCAGCAAGATCACAAGCAAACCACATAAGCAAATGACATGTAGGTCTCACGGTAAACTCATATCAATGGCATAATCAACTAGCGAGCAAATAATAACAAGTCTCAAACGTCAACACTTCAATCCAAACAATCATGAAGCAGTACGAATAGATGGTATCTCGCTAGCTCTTTCTGAGACCGCAAAACATAAATGCAGAGCACCTTCAAAGACCAAGGGCTGACTAAACATTGTAATTCATGGCAAAGAAGATCCAGTCACAGTCATACTCAACATAGTTAAAAGAAAAGCATAAAAATGACAGAGGTGCTCTCTAATTGGTGCTTTTGTAAGAGGAGGATGACTCAACAGGAACATAAATAGACAGGCCCTTCGCACAGGGAAGCATTGATTTGTAGAGGTGCCAGAGCTCAAGCTTTGAAAACAGAGATAATAATTTTGGGTGGCATGCTTTCATTTTCAACGCAATGACTAAGAGTTCTCAACATCTTCCACGCTACACATGCTATAGGCGGTTCCCAAATAGAAAAGTAAAGTTTTGACTCCCCCACCACCAATCAATCACACTCCACGGCTAGCCGAATCCTCGGGTACCGTCCATACCAACATCAATCCTGTGGGAGTTTTGTTTGCAATTATCTTTTTGATTTGAGCATGGAACTGGGAATTCTAATTACCGGCCCCTTTCTCGTGAATGATAGTGAATAAACACATATCGAGGATAACACGCCTAGCATGGAGGACACTGATAGCCCCTGTCACCACATGAGCGGTTCGGGCATTCAAAACAGATTATTTCTTGAAGGTTTAGAGAGTGGCACATGCAAATTTACTTGGAACGGCAGGTAGATACCGTGTATAGGTAGGTATGGTGGACTCATATGGAACAACTTTGGGTTTATGGAAGTGGATGCACAAGCAGTATTCCCGCTTAGTACAAGTGAAGGCTAGCAAAAGACTGGCAAGCGACCAACTAGAGAGCGACAATAGTCATCAAAATGCATTGAGTTTGACTAACATTGAGTGCAAGCATGAGTAGGACATAAATCACCAGGAACATGAATATCATAAAGGGTATGTTGATTTTGTTTCAACTACATGCGTGAACATGCACCAAGTCAAGCCACTTGAATCATTTAAAGGAGGATACCATCCTACCATACTACATCACAGTCATCTCAAAATTCATGTTGGCAACCAAGGCAAACCATTATAAGCTCCTAGCTAATTAAGCATGGCATCAGCAACTATGATCTCTAAGTTGTCATTGCAAACATGTTTCTCTCACAACAAAGGTGAACTACTAACAGTGGGCTAGTCATATTTACAAAAACAAAATAGATCGAGTTCATACCAGCTTTTCCAGGCTCAGTCACTTCATCATATATCGTCATTATTGCCTTTTGCTTGCACGACCGAATGATATGAACAATAGTAAGAGTGCTCGTGCATTGGACTAAAGCTGGAATCTACAGGCAAACACAAAGGAGAAGACAAAGTAATATGGCTCTATGACAGCTAAACAGGTATGCATGCAAGAGCCACTAAACATTGTAACCATGGTCTTCTACCTTGACCCAAAGAAAAAGAAAACTATTTACACAGGAAAGCTCCCAACAAGCAAAATAAGAAAAAGAAAATCTTTTTGGGTTTTCTCAAACTAAACAGACACACGAAAAGAAAACGAGAAAAAGAAATTAACTAGCATGGATGATTCAGTGGCAAAGTGTTAACACCGGCGAACAAAGTGAAAGCATAAGCAAGAATGTAAAGTCGGTGAGAAACATGTACTCCCCCAAGCTTAGGCTTTTGGCCTAAGTTAGTCTACTCCTAAGGATGGCCTGGGCGATACCCAAAATCATAATGAGGGTTGCACGGGAGCGCTGCGGCCACTGCCTGAATAGTTGCCTCACAGAGACGAGCAGCCTTTGTCGCCCTCTCATACTCTTCTGCTCTCCTCTGGTTATGTAATATCTCCATTTTACCTGAAAGTCAAAGAAGGCAGGAGCAAGAAGGGTAATATGGAAAACACGTTGCCGGTTAAATATCAAATGGTATAGGAGGGATTCATCATCCCTCTCAAGGAACTGATAGCATGTCAAACAGTGCGATCAAGGAAAGTTGTATGAAGTGGGGGATCTCCTTCGCGGATGGGTACTCCAAGAAAATTTGCTATGCGAGTGGCATAGATCCCACCAAAGAAATCCCCTTCATTAGCATTATTATTCAGCCTCCTTGCTATAATAGCTCCCATATCGAAACTTTTATCACCCATTATTGCGCTCTTAAGAATACTAAGGTCGGGTGCGCACAGGTGACAATGCTCAATCTTGCCATTAATGCATTTGCCTATGAAGAGGGCAAAGTAATCCAAGGCAGGAAAATGAATGCTCCCCACGGTAGCCTGTGTAATATCTCCAGTTTCTCCGACAGTTATACCAGAGAAAAATCTCTAACCGAAGATTTAGGAGGATCATTGAGACTACCCCAGATAGGTATCTTGCAAATTCTATTGAAATCCTCTAAATCCATGGTATACGATTTGTCATAGAGATTAAATAGTACAAATGTATCATGGCCAGCTGAAAATTTGAATCTACGAACAAAAGAGGCAGCGAGAGCAACATACTTTTCACATTTATCGGAGATGAATTATTCGAGTCCGACGTTGTGAACAAGTTTATCAAACTCGTCTTTGAAACCTGCCACAATCATGAATTCATCAGAAGGCCATTCACATGGTTGTACGTGTGCGTTCCTCAGTTGGTAAGGATCGGGTTCAACTAAACTCGTACCAACTACTCTGACAAGTGCCTAGATGTCATATTACGCATTAAAACTACTTGGGACCGGCTAAAATTAGCATGCAAAGCTCAAGAACAGGGTCACCAAGGCAGCAAAAATACGCGAAGTATAAGGCACTAGAGAAAAAACTAATTGGACCAATGAAGGAGTCACTTACCAAAGAGTAATTTCCCCAAAACAGTTCGGAGAATGGTGCTTTGAGCAAAGAGATCGAAAATCTCAGCAAGACGATTAAGAATACGGGTTTGAGCTGCGAAACGTTTTTTGGGGAGGTAGGAGAAGCAGATGCGAGCTAGAATGAGTGGAGCGGGTGCACGTGGGCCCCACAAGCCATGTAGGCATGGCCAGGGGGGTGCCCGCGCCTCCAGGGCTTGTGGCCCACGGGTGCAGCCCCCATACTAGCTCTTCGTCCCAGTATTTTTCAAAAAATCCAAAAAAAATCATACTTGATTTTCATGTCGTTCGGAGAACTTTTATTTTCGGGGTAATTTTCCACGGGACGCTAAAACAGAAAACAAGGAAAACTAAACTAAATCTATCATTTTTCTTCTAAGCAACCGAAGGTGAAAGCTTGGAATAGAGATTTGTGACTCCTCGATGCAATGTACTCAATACTGTTTCTTCCGAAAGTGCACCGTATGCTCATTACCGTTAACATGGAAAGTGACATTGCCTTTGTTGCAATCTATAACAGCCCCTGTAGTGTTTAGAACGGGTCTTCTGAGGATGACCGACATGGCATCGTCCTCGGAAATATCCAAAATAACAAAGTATGTTAAGATAATGACGTTAGCAACCACAACAGGCACATCCTCGCAAATGCTGATAGGGAAAGCAGTTGATTTGTCGGCCATTTGCAGAGAGATTTCAGTGGGTGTCAACTTATCCAGTTCAAGCCTACGATAAATAGAGAGAGGCATAACACTAACACCGGCTCCAAGGTCGCATAAAGCAGTTCTAACGTAGTTGCCTTTAATGGAGCAAGGTATAGTGGGCACTCCGGGATCACATAGTTTCTTAGGAGTTCCACCCTTGAAGGTATAGTTAGCAAGCATGGTGGAAATCTCAACCTCAGGTATCCTCCTCTTATTAGTCACAATATCCTTCATGTACTTAGCATATGGAGACATCTTGAGCATATTTGTCAAACGCATTTGCAGAAAGACAGGTCTGATCATTTCAACAAAGCGCTCAAAATCCTCATCATCCTTTTTCTTGGATGGTTTGGGAGGAAAGGGCATGGGTTTCTGAACCCATAGCTCCCTTTCTTTACCATGCTTCCTAGCAACGAAGTCATTCTTGTCGTATCTTCATTTCTTAGGTTGTGGGTTATCAAGATCAACAGGTTCAATCTCCACATCCTTATCACTTCTAGGTTGAGCATCAACATAAACATCACTATTGATATTATCATTAAGCTCATGTTCATCACTATATTGTGTTTCAGCATCAAAGACAGAGATATCGTTTGGACTCTCAGGTGTAGCAGCAACAGGGTTGCTAGCATGCACGTTCCTATCATCTTTCTTCTTCTTTCTAGGATGACTAGGTGCATCAGTGCTAACTCCTTGAGAATCTTGTTCAATTCTCTTCGGATGACCCTCAGGATACAAAGGTTCCTGGGTCATTCTACCGCCTCTAGTGACGACCCTGACAGAATTGTCATTCAACTCATTGAGAAAGTCATCTTGAGCTTTAAGTACTTGTTCTATCTAAGTAGTAACCATAAAGGCATGTTTACTCAGAAGTTTAAGATCATTGACATTTCTGTCCACACAAGCACTTAAATGACTAAGCATACGAGCATTCTGTTCCAATTGTCTGCTAACATAATCATTGAAGCTTTGTTGTTTGGCAACAAAGTTATCAAATTCATCCAGGCATAAGCTAGCAGGTTTATCAAAAGGAATATCACTCTCATCAAACCTAAGCAAAGAATTTACTTCTACTACCTGTATCGGGTTATCAAGACCATGGATCTCTTGATAGGTGGTAGGTTTTTGACATCTTCAGATTTAATGCCTTTCTCTCGCATAGATTTCTTAGCTTCTTGCATATCTTCAGGACTGAGGAATAGAATACCTCTTTTCTTCGGAGTTGGCTTAGGAGGTGGTTCGGGAATAGTCCATGTTGGAATTATGCCCTAGAGGCAATAATAAATGTATAGTTATTATTATAATTCCTGTATCAAGATAATAGTTTATTATCCATGCTATAATTGTATTGAATGAAGACTCATTTACATGTGTGGATACATAGACAAAACACCGTCCCTAGCATGCCTCTAGTTGGCTAGCCAGTTGATCGATGATAGTCAGTGTCTTCTGATTATGAACAAGGTGTTGTTGCTTGATAACTGGATCACGTCATTGGGAGAATCACGTGATGGACTAGACCCAAACTAATAGACGTAGCATGTTGATCGTGTCATTTTGTTGCTACTGTTTTCTGCGTGTCAAGTATTTATTCCTATGACCATGAGATCATATAACTCACTGACACCGGAGGAATGCTTTGTGTGTATCAAACGTCGCAACGTAACTGGGTGACTATAAAGATGCTCTAGAGGTATCTCCGAAGGTGTTAGTTGAGTTAGTATGGATCAAGACTGGGATTTGTCACTCCGTGTGACGGAGAGGTATCTCGGGGCCCACTCGGTAATACAACATCACACATAAGCCTTGCAAGCAATGTAACTTAGTGTAAGTTGCGGGATCTTGTATTACGGAACGAGTAAAGAACCTTGCTGGTAAATGAGGTTGAAATACGTATACGGATACTGACGATCGAATCTCGGGCAAGTAACATACCGAAGGACAAAGGGAATGACATACGGGATTATACGAATCCTTGGCACTGAGGTTCAAACGATAAGATCTTCGTAGAATATGTAGGATCCAATATGGGCATCCAGGTCCCGCTGTTGGATATTGACCGAGGAGTCTCTCGGGTCATGTCTACATAGTTCTCGAACCCGCAGGGTCTGCACACTTAAGGTTCGACGTTGTTTTATGCGTATTTGAGTTATATGGTTGGTTACCGAATGTTGTTCGGAGTCCCGGATGAGATCACGGACGTCACGAGGGTTTCCGGAATAGTCCGGAAACGAAGATTGATATATAGGATGACCTCATTTGATTACCGGAAGGTTTTCGGAGTTACCGGGAATGTACCGGGAATGACGAATGGGTTCCGGGAGTTCACCGGAGGTGGGCAACCCACTCCGGGGAAGCCCATAGGCATTTGGGGGGGTCACACCAGCCCTTAGTGGGCTGGTGGGACAGCCCACCAATGCCCTATGCGCCAAGAGAGAAAAAATCAAAGGAAAGAAAAAAAAGGAAGAAGTGGGAAGGGGGAAGGACTCCCTCCCACCAAACCAAGTAGGACTCGGTTTGGGGGGGAGAGTCCTCCCCCCTGGCTCGGCCGACCCCTTGGGGATCCCTTGGACCCCAAGGCAAGGTCCCCCTCCCTCCTCCTATATATATGGGGCTTTTAGGGCAGATTTGAGACGACTTTCTCACGGCTGCCCGACCACATACCTCCATAGTTTTTCCTCTAGATCGTGTTTCTGCGGAGCTCGGGCGGAGCCCTGCTGAGACAAGATCATCACCAACTTCCGGAGCGCCGTCACGCTGCCGGAGAACTCTTCTACCTCTCCGTCTCTCTTGCTGGATCAAGAAGGCCGAGATCATCGTCGAGCTGTACGTGTGCTGAACGCGGAGGTGCCGTCCGTTTGGTTCTAGATCGTGGGACTGATCGCGGGATTGTTCGCGGGGCGGATCGAGCGACGTGAGGACGTTCCACTACATCAACCGCGTTCTCTAACGCTTCTGCTGTACGATCTACAAGGGTACGTAGATCACTCATCCCCTCTCGTAGATGGACATCACCATGATAGGTCTTCGTGCGCGTAGGAAAATTTTTGTTTCCCATGCGACGTTCCCCAACAGTGGCATCATGAGCTAGGTTCATGCGTATATGTCTTCTCGAGTAGAACACAAAAGGTTTTGTGGGCAGTGATGTGCGTTTTGCTGCCCTCCTTAGTCTTTTCTTGATTCCACGGTATTGTTGGATCGAAGCGGCTTGGACCGACATTACTCGTACGCTTACGAGAGACTGGTTTCATCGTTACGAGTAACCCCCTTTGCTCAAAGATGACTGGCAAGTGACGGTTTCTCCAACTTTAGTTGAATCGGATTTGACCGAGGAGGTCCTTGGATGAGGTTAAATAGCAACTCATATATCTCCGTTGTGGTGTTTGCGTAAGTAAGATGCGATCCTACTAGATACCCTTGGTCACCACGTAAAACATGCAACAACAAAATTAGAGGACGTCTAACTTGTTTTTGCAGGGTATGATTGTGATGTGATATGGCCAATGATGTGATGTGATATATTGGATGTATGAGATGATCATGTTGTAATAGAAATATCGACTTGCACGTCGATGGTACGGCAACCGGCAGGAGCCATAGGGTTGTCTTTATACTAACATATGTGCTTGCAGACGCGTTTACTATTTTGCTAGGATGTAGCTTTAGTAGTAATAGCATAAGTAGCACGACAACCACGATGGCAACACGTTGATGGATGATCATGGTGTGGCGCCGGTGACAAGAAGATCGTGCCGGTGCTTTGGTGATGGAGATCAAGAAGCACGTGATGATGGCCATATCATGTCACTTATGAATTGCATGTGATGTTAATCCTTTTATGCACCTTATTTTGCTTAGAACGACGGTAGCATTATGAGGTGATCTCTCACTAAAATTTCAAGACGAAATTGTGTTCTCCCCGACTGTGCACCGTTGCTACAGTTCGTCGTTTCGAGACACCACGTGATGATCGGGTGTGATAGACTCAACGTTCACATACAACGGGTGCAAAACAGTTGCGCACGCGGAACACACGGGTTAAGCTTGACGAGCCTAGCATGTGCAGACATGGCCTCGGAACACATGAGACCGAAAGGTCGATCATGAATCATATAGCTGATATGATTAGCATAGGGATGCTTACCACTGAAACTACTCTCGACTCACGTGATGATCGGACTTGGGATAGTGTAAGTGGATCATGAACCACTCAAATGACTAGAGAGATGTACTTTTTGAGTGGGAGTTTAGCATATAATTTGATTAAGTTGAACTCTAATTATCTTGAACATAGTCTAAGTCCACTTTGAATGTATTTGTGTTGTAGATCATGGCTCACGCAAGTGTCATCCTGAATTTTAATACGTTCCTAGAGAAAGCTAAGTTGAAAGATGATGGAAGCAACTTTGTAGACTGGGCTCGTAATCTTAAGCTAATCTTACAAGCTGGAAAGAAGGATTATGTCCTTAATGCTGCGCTAGGAGATGAACCACCCGCTACGGCTGATCAGGATGTTAAGAACGCTTGGTTAGCACGTAAGGAGGACTACTCAATAGTTCAATGTGCAGTTTTGTATGGCCTAGAACCGGGACTTCAACGTCGCTTTGAGCTTCATGGAGCATTTGAGATGTTCCAGGAGTTGAAGTTTATCTTTCAGAAGAACGCCCGGATCGAGAGGTATGAGACCTCCGATAAATTCTATGCTTGCAAGATGGAGGAAAACTCGTCTGTCAGTGAACATGTGCTCAAAATGTCTGGGTACTCAAACCGTCTAGCTGAACTGGGGATTGAACTCCCGCAAGAAGCTATCACTGACAGAATCCTTCAATCACTGCCGCCAAGCTATAAAGGCTTTGTGTTGAACTACAACATGCAAGGGATGAACAAGTCTCCCGGCAAGTTGTTTGCGATGCTGAAAGTCGGAGAGTCTGAACTCCGTAAAGAGCATCAAGTGTTGATGGTGAGCAAGACCACTAGTTTCAAGAGAAACGGCAAAGGCAAGAAGGGCAATTCGAAGAAGAGCGGAAAGCCTGTTGCCAATCCGCCGAAGAAACCCAAGGCTGGACCTAAGCCTGAAACAGAGTGCTTCTATTGCAAGGGTATGGGTCACTGGAAGCGCAATTGCCCCAAGTATCTGGCAGATAAGAAGGCGGGCAAAGAAAAATCAGGTATATTTGATATACATGTTATTGATGTGTACTTAACCGGCTCTCGTAGTAGTGCCTGGGTATTCGATACCGGTTCTGTTGCTCACATTTGCAACTCGAAGCAGGAACTGCGGAATAGACCAAGGCTGGCAAAAGACGAAGTGACGATGCGCGTAGGAAACGGTTCCAAGGTTGATGCAATCGCCGTCGGCACAGTGTCACTTCAACTACCATCGGGATTAGTGATGAACTTAAATCATTGTTATTTAGTGCCTGCGTTGAGCATGAACATTATATCTGGATCTTGTTTATTGTGAGACGGTTACTCTTTTAAGTCTGAGAATAATGGTTGTTCTATTTCTATGAGTAACATCTTTTATGGTCATGCACCGAATGTGAGAGGATTGTTCATATTGAATCTTGATAGAGATACGCATATACATAACATTGAGACCAAAAGAGTTAGAGTAAACAATGATAGCGCCATATTTTTGTGGCACTGCCGCTTGGGTCATATTGGTGTAAAACGCATGAAGAAACTCCATGCTGATGGACTTTTGGAATCACTTGACTTTGATTCACTTGACACGTGCGAACCATGCCTCATGGGCAAGATGACTAAGACTCTGTTCTCCGGAACAATGGAGCGTGCAAGTGACTTGTTGGAAATCATACATACCGATGTGTGTGGTCCAATGAGCGTGGAGGCACGCGGCGGATATCGTTATTTTCTCACCTTCACTGACGATTTAAGTAGATATGGTTATGTCTACTTGATGAAGCACAAGTCTGAAACATTTGAAAAGTTCAAGCAATTTCAGAGTGAAGTGGAAAATCATCGTAACAAGATGATCAAATTCCTACGGTCTGATCGTGGGGGTGAATATCTGAGTTTCGAGTTTGGTACTCACTTAAGACAATGTGGAATTGTTTCGCAGTTAACACCGCCTGGAACACCACAGCGTAATGGTGTGTCCGAACGTCGTAATCGTACTTTGTTAGAAATGGTGCGATCTATGATGTCTCTTACTGATTTGCCGTTATCGTTTTGGGGTTATGCATTAGAAACAGCTGCATTCACTTTAAATAGGGCACCATCGAAATCCGTTGAGACGACACCATACGAACTGTGGTATGGCAAAAGGCCAAAGTTGTCGTTTCTTAAAGTTTGGGGATGTGATGCTTATGTCAAAAAGCTTCAGCCTGAAAAGCTGGAACCCAAAGCGGAAAAGTGTGTCTTCATAGGTTACCCAAAAGAGACAGTTGGGTACACCTTCTATCTCAAATCCGAGGGCAAAGTGTTTGTTGCTAAGAACGGAACTTTTCTCGAGAAGGAGTTTCTCTCGAGAGAATTGAGTGGGAGGAAGATAGAACTTGACGAGGTTGTCGAACCTCTCATCCCTCTGGATGGTGGCGCAGGGCAAGGGGAAACCTCTGTCATTGCGACGCCGGTTGAGGAGGAAGTTAATGATGATGATCATGAAACTCCAGTTCAAGTTTCTGTTGAACCACGCAGGTCGACGAGATCACGCGCTGCTCCAGAGTGGTACGGTAATCCCGTCTTATCAATCATGTTGTTAGACAACAATGAACCTGCAAATTATGAAGAAGCAATGGTGGGCCCAGATTCCAACAAATGGCTAGAAGCCATGAAATCCGAGATAGGATCCATGTATGAGAACAAAGTGTGGACTTTGGAGATACTGCCTGAGGGCCGCAAGGCTATTCAGAACAAATGGATCTTTAAGAAGAAGACGGACGCTGACGGTAATGTGACCGTTTATAAAGCTCGACTTGTGGCAAAGGGTTTTTCACAAGTTCCAGGAATTGACTACGATGAGACTTTCTCTCCCGTAGCGATGCTTAAGTCCGTCAGAATCATGTTAGCAATAGCTGCATTTTTCGATTATGAAATCTGGCAGATGGATGTCAAAACGGCGTTCCTTAACGGTTACCTTAAGGAAGAGTTGTATATGATGCAACCCGAAGGTTTTATCGATCCTAAAAATGCTGACAAGGTGTGCAAGCTCCAGCGATCCATTTATGGACTGGTGCAAGCATCTCGGAGTTGGAACAAACGCTTTGATAAGGTGATCAAAGCATTTGGGTTTATACAAGTGGTTGGAGAATCTTGTATTTACAAGAAAGTGAGTGGGAGCTCTGTGGCGTTTCTAATATTATATGTGGATGACATATTACTGATTGGAAACAACGTAGAACTTTTGGAGAGCATAAAAGGTTACTTGAATAAAAGTTTCTCTATGAAGGACCTAGGAGAAGCTGCTTACATTCTAGGCATTAAGATCTATAGGGATAGATCAAAACGCCTGATAGGACTTTCACAAAGCACATACCTTGATAAAGTTTTGAAGAGGTTCAAAATGGAACAGTCTAAGAAAGGGTTCTTGCCAGTGTTACAAGGTACGAGATTGAGTAATACTCAGTGCCCAGCAACTGATGAAGATAGAGAGCATATGCGCTCCGTCCCCTATGCTTCAGCCATAGGCTCTATCATGTATGCAATGCTGTGCACTAGACCGGATGTTAGCCTGGCCATAAGTATGGCAGGTAGGTTCCAGAGTAATCCAGGAGTGGATCACTGGACGGCGGTCAAGAATATCCTGAAGTACCTGAAAAGGACTAAGGAGATGTTTCTCGTGTATGGAGGTGACGAAGAGCTCGCCGTAAAAGGTTACGTCGATGCAAGCTTTGACACAGATCCGGACGACTCTAAGTCGCAAACCGGATACGTATTTATTCTTAATGGGGGTGCAGTAAGCTGGTGCAGTTCCAAGCAAAGCGTCGTAGCAGATTCTACATGTGAAGCGGAGTACATGGCTGCCTCGGAGGGGGCTAAGGAGGGTGTCTGGATGAAGCAGTTCATGACGGATCTTGGAGTGGTGCCAAGTGCACTGGATCCAATAACCTTGTTCTGTGACAACACTGGTGCCATTGCCTTAGCAAAGGAACCAAGGTTTCACAAGAAGACCAGACACATCAAACGACGCTTCAACCTCATCCGCGACTACGTCGAGGAGGAGGACGTAAATATATGCAAAGTGCACACGGATCTGAATGTAGCACACCCGCTGACTAAACCTCTTCCACGACCAAAACATGATCGACACCAGAACTGTATGGGTGTTAGATTTATTACAATGTAATTCACATGGTGATGTGAGGGCTAGATTATTGACTCTAGTGCAAGTGGGAGACTGTTGGAATTATGCCCTAGAGGCAATAATAAATGTATAGTTATTATTATAATTCCTGTATCAAGATAATAGTTTATTATCCATGCTATAATTGTATTGAATGAAGACTCATTTACATGTGTGGATACATAGACAAAACACCGTCCCTAGCATGCCTCTAGTTGGCTAGCCAGTTGATCGATGATAGTCAGTGTCTTCTGATTATGAACAAGGTGTTGTTGCTTGATAACTGGATCACGTCATTGGGAGAATCACGTGATGGACTAGACCCAAACTAATAGACGTAGCATGTTGATCGTGTCATTTTGTTGCTACTGTTTTCTGCGTGTCAAGTATTTATTCCTATGACCATGAGATCATATAACTCACTGACACCGGAGGAATGCTTTGTGTGTATCAAACGTCGCAACGTAACTGGGTGACTATAAAGATGCTCTACAGGTATCTCCGAAGGTGTTAGTTGAGTTAGTATGGATCAAGACTGGGATTTGTCACTCCGTGTGACGGAGAGGTATCTCGGGGCCCACTCGGTAATACAACATCACACATAAGCCTTGCAAGCAATGTAACTTAGTGTAAGTTGCGGGATCTTGTATTACGGAACGAGTAAAGAGACTTGCCGGTAAACGAGGTTGAAATGGGTATACGGATACTGACGATCGAATCTCGGGCAAGTAACATACTGAAGGACAAAGGGAATGACATACGGGATTATACGAATCCTTGGCACTGAGGTTCAAACGATAAGATCTTCGTAGAATATGTAGGATCCAATATGGGCATCCAGGTCCCGCTGTTGGATATTGACCGAGGAGTCTCTCGGGTCATGTCTACATAGTTCTCGAACCCGCAGGGTCTGCACACTTAAGGTTCGACGTTGTTTTATGCGTATTTGAGTTATATGGTTGGTTACCGAATGTTGTTCGGAGTCCCGGATGAGATCACGGACGTCACGAGGGTTTTCGGAATAGTCCGGAAATGAAGATTGATATATAGGATGACCTCATTTGATTACCGGAAGGTTTTCGGAGTTACCGGGAATGTACCGGGAATGACGAATGGGTTCCGGGATTTCACTGGAGGGGGGCAACCCACTCCGGGGAAGCCCATAGGCATTTGGGGGGGTCACACCAGCCCTTAGTGGGCTGGTGGGACAGCCCACCAATGCCCTATGCGCCAAGAGAGAAAAAATCAAAGGAAAGAAAAAAAAGGAAGAAGTGGGAAGGGGGAAGGACTCCCTCCCACCAAACCAAGTAGGACTCGGTTTGGGGGGGGGGGAGAGTCCTCCCCCCTGGCTCGGCCGACCCCCTGGGGATCCCTTGGACCCCAAGGCAAGGTCCCCCTCCCTCCTCCTATATATATGGGGCTTTTAGGGCAGATTTGAGACGACTTTCTCACGGCTGCCCGACCACATACCTCCATAGTTTTTCCTCTAGATCGTGTTTCTGCGGAGCTCGGGCGGAGCCCTGCTGAGACAAGATCATCACCAACTTCCGGAGCGCCGTCACGCTGCCGGAGAACTCTTCTACCTCTCCATCTCTCTTGCTGGATCAATAAGGCCGAGATCATCGTCGAGCTGTACGTGTGCTGAACGCGGATGTGCCGTCCGTTCGGTACTAGATCGTGGGACTGATCGCGGGATTGTTCGCGGGGCGGATCGAGGGACGTGAGGACGTTCCACTACATCAACCGCGTTCTCTAACGCTTCTGCTGTACGATCTACAAGGGTACGTAGATCACTCATCCCCTCTCGTAGATGGACATCACCATGATAGGTCTTCGTGCGCGTAGGAAAATTTTTGTTTCCCATGCGACGTTCCCCAACAGTCCAAGCATTCTCATTGCACAAGATGTTATTCAATAGAATTTCAGCTTGTTCTATGGTTCGTTCCCTAAAAACACAACCGGCACAACTATCTAGGTGGTCTCTAGAAGCATCGGTAAGTCCATTATAGAAGATATCAAGTATTTCATTCTTCTCAAGAGGGTGATCAGGCAAAGCATTCAACAGCTGGACGAGCCCCCCCCCCCAAGTTGTATATTTCCTGCAAGGCAGCTTGCTTCTTATGGGCAGGGAAATATTTTTCAGAGAAGTAGTAGACCATATCCTAGGGGCTACGCACACAACCAGGAGCAAGAGAAGTGAACCAGGTCTTAGCATCATACTTTAGCGAGAAAGGAAACAACTTGAGGATATAGTAGTGGCGGATCTTTTCCTCACTAGTGAATAGGGTAGCTATATCGTGCGGTTTGGTAAGATGGGCTACGACCGTTTCAGACTCATAATCGTGAAAAGGATCAGATTCGACCAAAGTGATTAACTCAGTGTCGACAGAGAATTCATAATCCTTATCGGTCACAAAGATAGGCGAAGTAGCAAACTTCGGGTCATATTTCATCCTAGATTTCGCAGATTTTTCTTTCCACTTGCGCAGTAATTTCTCAACATCATAGCTATCCTTACACACAAGAAAGTCCTCAGCTATCTCTCCCTCCATAACTTAATGCTCAGGCATATCAGGCAATTCATATCCTGGAGAGCTAGTTCTAGCAGGCAGAATAACAGGCTCTACTTCAATAATCTCAGCAGTTTCAGAAGTATCATCACATCTAGCAGCAACTCTAGCAATTTGTGCATCAAGGAATGCACCTAGTGGCAAAGCAGTATCAAGCATAGCATCATCAGTCAAAGCAGTATCAAGCATAGCATCATCATAAGTATCATGGGCAGCAGAAGTAGCATCACCAACACTACAAGGATATCCCCTATAAAGCAACGCAAATTCTACAACATTTTCCCTATATGTTGCACAATTTATAGTAGATACGCATGTATAAGTGATGCACAATATGCGTTGTAGAGTTGTAGCTCATGAACCCAGACGTGGTACATATGTAAACAAACAGAGAAAACGAGAGAGAAAGGGGCAAGAAACAGAACCCCCGGATTCTCCTTATCTCTCCCAAATCGCCACCACCCACCACCGCGGCTCCCTCTACCGACCCACCTCGCCGCCGTCCCTCCACGTTCCTTCCTCCCACCTCACAGCTTCAGAGGCTGCCTGATCCACAACATCCACCACCCACCAGTTCCTCTCGCGTCTCATCTCTCTCGCTCAGTCTCTCTTTATGCAGCTCACCGCTGCGCCATCTACAACCACGGATTCAGGCAACGTCCAGCGGATCTCGAAACCACGAAGCACAGCCCGAAGTCACCTCGCACTACGACACCCTCCTATCCAGATAGATACGGTGCTCGAGTCCACAAAATCCCACCGGTAACCCTCCTCCATGGCTAGGGTTTCGGGTGGCCCGACACCGATAGACATGTTGTCCTCCTCTCATCCGGTGAGTGCACACCCCTCCTTCGTCCTCTCTCTCTTCCTGTTTCTCTAACCTCTGATCTTCTCTTATCCAATAGATGTGCACGGAGGAACGGCCAGTGCACAACCTTGCTGCTATTTGGGACAGGGTAGCCAATGAAGTAGGGAAGGCTGATTGGGGGTATCTAGTGAGCAAGAAGGCAGTAGGTTTCCATTTCTGAAAATTTTATTTTGTGCTCCTGTAATTTGAGAGGTAAGATCTAATGAGAAATTGCAGCCCACATGTTCGTTTTAATGGATTTTGATTGGCTGCACTTTTGCAGCCTCTATCTTGATGATTCCTCGATGCATGTTCTCCGGTCTCCACTTCCTACAAGAAATTGGATGAATTAATCTATGAGAAGTGCAGGTTGGTGCAACACCATGAGGGTTGGATGTGGTCATGGAGGCATAAAACGCATATAATATTCACAGGCATGCTGGCAGTAAGGTGTGGATGGACTAATTAATGCTAGCATGTAATATACTGCCCAGTTCTATGTTATTTTGTTTGATAGAATCTCTGATTTGATTGATTACTTGTGTTTTGTGACTAATTTTTTTCTCATAGACACAAGTAATTGTTCTGTTGAAATCTAATTTGTGTCTCAGATTGCACTTAGATCTGTTGATTGGTTCCCAATGAGCTAAATAATAGAGAAGCGCCATGGCGTACCATGGCGCGAGGGGATGCATATGTTGACATTTTTTGTGTATTGCTGGAAGATAGTCCACATCACAACAATCTAATGCCATTTGTCTCCCCCTAGCGTAATTTAATGCGATGCACGATTCCTTCCTTTCTAATGTTGGCTGGTAATGTATGAGCCTAATCTGAAATTTCCACACATCAGCATCAACATTAAATCATAGATCCAACATTAATTGAAAGAAGTGTTCCATCAAAAGATAAATAGAATCTAAGTATCAGCGTGCTAGGCTCCCTCCCTCTGTTTCTCATGGTTTGTTGTGATGATACAATGCATAGACCTTCCTTAAGTAAACTAATGCGTACTACTGTAGTTATTAATCATGTGTGTATTGCTACATGTAGCGTATAATGTGAAGCTGGACAGATCAGCATAATTACTAACGGAATTTGATATATACCTTTCAAAGAGACGGTATATACTTTATGATTTCTTTCCAACATATTTTCTAGAATTTATTTTGAGCTTGATATCGTATTTGTGTAGTTTATATATTTTACAATACGCAATCTAACTATTCGTTCCTTTGGTTAGCTCAATGATTTATTAGTTAAGATGTTAGGGCCATTGAGATATGGATGCCTAGATATTTATAATAGTTTTTTCAGAGATATCTTCTAGGTAAATATATGACTATAGAAAATCCACACCGGCATATATCGTCAAGGCATATGCTCTGATCATGTTGAATATTAGTTATGTGTCCTTATTTTGTATTCAATGTTCTTTATTTGCTAAGACTGCAGTACAACTTTCCGGATTATTAAATTTTGCGAACACCATGGTTAGATACATTAGAACAGTCTTCCGAGTTGAATTTCATTCAAATGATAAAACTTTTCCATTACATCTCAATATGGAAACCTGAATAAAATATTGTTACACTTGTAATGGATGGTCCCCATGTTTTTTCATGGGTGATGATGATGATCGTGCCAATGGTAACTTTGATATTTTTCTAATAGGTAGGAACAAGTATTCTTGAAGTGCCTGAAAAGTCATCACATGGGCGTAGCTCTACCTACAGTTGTTAGCTGCGATCCTAAATTTTAACTTGAGGGTACTAAAATTACAAATGAACAGATCTAAGTTAGCTGTGATATTTTTCCAATAGGTAGGAACAAGTATTCTAGGTTGTTCTTGTCGATATGGCACCTGTGAAAATTGAACATTTGGTACGGATTCACCAAAACTTCAATACTCTTGGTAATACAGATAAAACAAAGATTGCATGGCTCTCAACCTTTGTAAAATATCATGCATCTATCAGTAGTTGCATCATGTACATGCCTTGTGTGTTAATAGTTTATTTTTTTATTTTCTATGTAGATTCAAAGTATATATGAATGATTATATGGTGTGTGGCAAGTACGATGCAATGATGATGATGACATGCCGGTTCACGGTGATGATGATGATGATGACGTGCCGGTTCATGGTGACGACGATGGATGCTTACAGTTTTTTATGTTGTTGGGATGTTGTGTGTGTTGGACAATGCTCCATGGTTAGGTTTTAGTTAAGTTGTAGGAATGTTGATGGATGTAGAAAATATTTAGATTATGAATCACATCTGGATGATGTCCCTCTTGTAATATCCACTATTGTAATCCAACAATTTTATCCAATATATGATTTCTTTCTATTGTGTGTATATCCTCTTTTTTCCTCGCATTTTATACATAATTATTACCATTATGTGGAGCTCTATTATATAATGATAATAATAATCACATTATATACATTGGAAGTTCTCACTTGCCAAGCAATGAGATTTGGATTCATGTACATTTAGCACCAACACATAAAGTGTTGTAAAAATTGGTTTTATGTGTTGTACTATTGCAACGGTCCCTTTTACCAACGACAGTATAAGCGTTGCATTATACGCTAGCAAAACTGGATAAGGCTACGCATCCCAAACCGTTGGTAAAGTCACTAGCAATGAATATATGGACTTTTAGATACGGAAAAACCGTTGCTAGAGGTGGGGTTCTGTTGTAGTGCAAGCAGAGGCGACATATCAAGATTTCTAGCAGGAGGTGGTGTCGGAAACTTACTCATAACTAAAGGTGTATCAAGTGCAGAGCTAGATGGCAGTTCCTTACCTCTCCTCGTAGTTGAGAGCAAGACATTAGTTGTTGGATCTATTGGATTCCTCATAGTGACCAGCAGACGTAAATCCCAAGTGACTCAGAGAATATAGTTGTGCTTCCCCGGCAACGGCGCCAGAAAAAGGTCTTGATGACCCACAAGTATAGGGGATCACAACAGTTTTCGAGGGTAGAGTATTCAACCCAAATTTATTGATTCGACTCAAGGGGGAGCCAAAGAATATTCTCAAGTATTAGCAGTTGAGTTGTCAATTCAACCACATCTGAAAGATTTAGTATCTGCAGCAAAGTATCAGTAGCAAAGTAGGGTGATAGCAGGAGTAACAACAGTAACCAGTAGCAGCAGAGTAAAACCAGTAGCAGCAGTGACAGCAGTAGCAGCAAAGTAACATAGCAAGGACCATTAGTAAAATACTCGTAGGCATTGGATCGGTATTGGATGATTATGTCGGATGTTATTCATCATGCAACAATTATAACACGGAGAGATAAGTAACTAGCTCCAGTTTGTCAATCTAATGTAGGCATGTATTCCGTATGTAGTCATACGTGCTTAGGGAAAAGAAATTGCATGACATCTATTGTCCATCCCTCCCGTGGCAGCGGGGTCCTAATGGAAACTACGGGATATTAAGGTTCTCCTTTTAATAAAGAACCGGACCAACGCATTAACACTTAGTGAATACATGAACTCCTCATACTATGGTCATCTCCGGGAGTGGTTCCGGCTATGGTCACTCCGGGGTTGTCGGGTCATAACACATAGTAGGTGACTACAACTTGCAAGATAGGATCAAGAACACACATATATTGGCGACAACATAATAGGTTCAGATCTGAAATCATGGCACTCAGGCCCTAGTGACAAGCATTAAGCATGGCAAAGTAGTAGCAACATCAATCTCAGAACATAGTGGATACTAGGGATCAATCCCCGTCAAAACTAACTCGATTACATGATAGATCTCATCCAACCCATCACCGTCCAGCAAGCCTACGATGAGATTACTCACCAATGGTGAAGAGCATCATGGAATTGGCGATGAAGGAAGGTCGATGATGACGATGGCGACGATTTCCCCTCTCCGGAGCTCAAAGCGGACTCCAGATCTGCCCTCCAGATGAAGAACACGAGGTGGCGGCACCTCCGTATCGTAAAACGCGATGAACTCTTCTCCTTAATTTTTTTCCGGGCAAGACGGACTAAATAGAGCTGGATTTGGAAGCGGTGGAGCGTCGTGGGCTCCACAAGCCTGCCAGGCACGGCTAGGGGGCCTCGCGCCTGGTGGGCTTGTGGGCTCACGGCTCCACTTCCTCCGCTGATTCTTGCGCCAGTATTTTTCATAAATTCCAGAAAAATTCTCCGTAAATTTTCAGGTCATTCCTAGAACTTTTATTGCTGCGCAAAAACAACACCATGGTAATTCTGCTGAAAACAACGTCAGTCCGGGTTAGTTCCATTCAAATCATGCAAATTAGAGTCCAAAACAAGGGCAAAAGAGTTCGGAAAAGTAGATACGACGGAGACGTATCAACAAGTACCCCGAGGAGGAGTGTTTGGGGGTTTGGTTATCCTTGCGCATCCTCGACCCATGGTAACGTGAGGGTACTATATATATTCCAACCCCTCCAGAGGTTAGCGATCAGTCTAGTAGCTAGAGTTCTCAACTAATTTTTTGTTTTTGAAAAATACACAGATTTCCCAAAATACGACACCTATCACTAATAGGCTCAAGCTCTTGGCACCAATAGTCCAAACATTACTCAAATCAGTACCTCAAAACTATTCCAAGTTACTACTATACTTGAATAGCAACCTCAATTACCTACTCATGCAAGACACACAACTCAGTGCAACAAGCCAACTCTCTAAACAAGATAAGCATCATAACTCAAGAGAGTTCCAAAAGCATCCTAAATAAAATATCTTAAAAAGATATAGCATGAAAACTAAGAGCTAAGCATGACAGCAGCTATGAAAAGATAAAGAACACACATAAAAGATAAGCATGAAAACCTATGTTGTGTTCCAGGGTGGAGTGGAGCGTGTTTCTCTCCCAAACAAGGAAGTCTAGGCTCCGACATGTTATGAAAAGCAAGAAAAACTAAAACAAACTAAAAAGTAAAGACCGGGACACTCCAAGCATAGCACATAATATATGAAGTGATAAAAATATAGCATGGAGATGGACGAAGTGATGATTGTTCATAGAGAAGGGGATGCACGAGGGAATCCCCAAGCTTAGACGGTTGAGTCTCCTTGAATATTTCTTGGGGGTGCATGGGGGCATCCCCAAGCTTGAGCACTTGACACTCCTGGATCTTCTTTCATCATCTTCCATCGCATACTTGAAAACTCCCTTCATACGAAACTCATCATAAGCTGATTAGAGTTGTTAGTACCCATGATAAAATAATTCATTACCAACTGAAAATATAGATTTTCATGAAAATATACTGTTTCTCATGATTTACAAAAGGTTTTTGCAAAGGAAAAACAAGCTTAAGATTTGCAAAATGATGAAAACGCAAAACGTGGCAGAATCTCTGAAAAACAGAACAACAGGTAGTAAATAATTTTTTCGGGGCACTTCTGCAACTCAAATAAAAAAACTCAGAACATACGCTAGAAAGACAATTATATAGAGCATGCTGTAAAAAATGTTCAGATCAAAAATATGAACTGGTGATTTCTCGCAAATGTTTCCGTCAAGCAGACATAATCTGTTTCTGGACAACATGTGACAACTTTTCAACTTTCTTGCAATCGGAGGCTAAAATTTGGCACAAAATTTGAAAAAAAGATACAGTGATGTTGCTACAGTAGTAACAAGTATCAATACCACTAAATCTGGAAGTAAAAACAAATTGGGTTACCTCCCAACAAGCGCTTTATTTTATGCCTTTGAGCTAGGCAGATGCAAAAGATCAAGTATTATCAACTCCATAAGAATAATTTGCCCGAATAACAGACTCATAAGGTAACTTAATCTTCTTTCGATGGAAGCATTCCATTCCCTTTTAAGGGTAAATTGGAATCTAATGGTCCCTTCTTTCATGTCAATGATAGCACCAAAGGTGCGGAGACAAGGACGTCCCAAAATAACTGGACATGAGGGATCACACTCAATGGCCATAATAAGAAAATCAACGGGCACATAATTATCATTTACAACAATAAGAACATCATCAATTCTTCCTAAAGGTTTCTTTATAGAAGAATCAACAAGACGAACACCAAAAGAACAATGATCAAAAGGTTTCAAATCAAGCATATCATACATTCTTTTGGGCATAACGGAGGCACTAGCTCCAACATCACATAAGGCAAAGCAAGAGCTATTATTCAATTTAATCTTGACCATAGGATCCCAACCATATTCTAGTTCTCTAGGAATAGAAGTCTCTAACTTGAGATTCTCCTCGATAGCTTTGATAAGAGCATTGGTAATATGCTCGGTGAAGGCAATATTGAGTGTACTAGTGTGGAGGTGTTTAGCCATTCTTCGCAAAAAAAGTGATCACTTCGGAAAGACTACAATTATCAAAATCACGATTACTACCATTAATTAAAGTGGTGGTAATGTCATCTAAGCTCATTCTTTTGGTAGTCTCTAAATTCAAAGGACCTTCTTGTCCTTTAGTCGAGGTATTAGCATCACCATTAATAGGTCCATTGGGACTAGGGGTGTGATGGGTGCTAAAAGTTTTGAGATCCTCAACAACTTGTATAGTATCAATGGTAGTATGTGTAGGAAGGCTCTTAATCCTATCTTCCTCTCCTTTTTCTCTAGCCCATCTATCTTTAAGTTTCGCTAGAATTCTTATGTTCTCATTAATTTGGACTTGGATAGGATTCATGGGTGTGGTGTTCCTTTCCTCAAGGGGGGAAGTTCTAATTTTAAGCATATCTACATATTGAGCTATGTTGTCCACCTTCAAAGAGAGACTATCTAATTTTTCTAATTTCTCTTCTACACTCTCGTTGAATTCTTTTTGAGAAGTGATAAAGTATTTAAGAATGCTCTCTAATTCAGAAGTGGAGCTTTTGGTGCTAGGATAATTGTTTTTGTTCCCATAGTTATTGGATGGGAACGGTCTAGGATTGCTACCAAAATTACTCCTATAAGCATTATTATTAAAGATGTTCCTAGAATAAAATTAACATCAACTTGCTATCTTTCTTGAGAAACCAAAGAATTTAAAGGAACATCATGAGGATCAATAGGAGCTTGCTTAGTAAGTAAAGTCATGATCATGTCAGCCTTATCATTAAGGGAGGAGATCCCCTAAATAGAGTTTACCTTCCTACCTGTTGGATCTCTCTCGGTGTGCCATTGAGAATAATTTTTCATCATCTCATCCAATAGCTTTGTGGAAGCACCAAGTTTAGTTGACCTAAAGGTTCCTCCCGCGGCCGAGTCTAACAGATTCCGCGAGGTAAAGTTCAATCCTGCATAGAAAGTTTGGATAACCATCCAAGTAGTTAAACCATGTGTAGGGCAATTCTTAACAAGATATTTCATATGTTCCCAAGCTTGAGCAACGTGTTCATTATCCAGTTGCCTAAAATTCATAATGTTACTTCTTATATGGATAATCTTAGCAGGCGGGTAATACTTCCCAATAAAAGAATATTTGCACTTATCCCAAGAATCTATGCTATTCCTAGGCAAAGATTGCAGCCACACTTTAGCTCCTCCTCTCAAAGAGAAAGGAAAAAAATCTTAAGTTTAACAATATCACCATCTAAATCTTTAAATTTTTCCATATCACAAAGCTCAACAAAATTATTCAAGTGCAAAGCAGCATCATCTCCAGCACCGGAGAATTGACCTGTCATAACAAGGTTCAGTAAAGATGGTTTAATCTCATAGGAAGTAGCCCCAGTGGCTGGAGCAGCAATAGGAGTGTAGATAAAGTCATTATTGTTGTGACTAGTGAAGTCACACAACTTGGTGTTTTCAGTGGAACCCATAGCACCAGCAGCAAGCAAGAACAAAGCAACTAAAATTTTTGTGGTTTTTGGTATAAGACTCTAAAGCAAAAACTAGAAAGTAAACTAACAAGACTAAAAAGCAAAGTTAAAAGATAGCGTGCAACTCCCCTATCTTGAAGACTCGAGTCCCCGGCAACGGTGCCAGAAACTTGCATGATGACGAGTTGATGAACATACTTCTTGCCCGTGGTTGGTTACCCCAAGTGGAAGGTGGAGATGTAGTCAGCAGCAAGTTTCCCATAATTACACGGAGATTGTAAGGTTTATCGAACCAGGAGGACTCCGAGGATCAACAAGTAGGTGTCCGCTGCTATGGCACTAGCAGAAGACGTGGACCTGCACACACAACAAATAACTTTGCTCCCAACAAGTACAGAGAGGTTGTCAATCTCTCCGGCCTTGTAGTTCGCAAATGATCAAAACACAAGCGGGAATAGTGATAGTGATTGCAACGAAAAAGTAAATGAAAGTAGTAAATGGTGAAGGTGTAAGCAATGGTGGTGATATGGACCTGAGTCACATGATGTTCACTAGTGATGTCTCTCTCCCAAAAGACGATAAAAAACAATGCTTGGGTAATAAAATTACAGCTGGGCAATTGACAGAATTATAAGCGCACCGCAATGCTAATTATGCTACTTGAAAGTTAGAGGCTCAATAGTAATGGGCAGTCACCAAAACAAGTAGACCATTTATTCATCAGCATCTACTTACTAATCATCCACCTTGAGATATCTAACCAGAACATCTCGCTCGTCTTAACTTGCGAGCCCCACCCAAAGTGTAAAATCAAATCAACGGACAACTGCATTAACGAACTATGCGTAAGGTAAACAATCCTTGAAACTGTGGTCACAAGCACCTTTGTTTTCCCCTGATGGCAACAACACATCCCCTAGTCTCATGTTTCTGTCACTCAAGCTAGACATCAGGGGGCATGTACCCACAGTCATGCATAACGCTCCCTCTTGGAGTTATAATCTACTACTCGGCCAAAGCAATAAAGAGAAACGGAGAACATGCATGAATCACTAAAGATCATCATATAAATGGATAATCAAATTTATAACTCATAACAATCTGAACATAATCTCATAAAACATCGGATCCCAGCAAACCGAGCATAGCAATAGCAGAAAAATTACATAGATGCCTTGATCGTGTAGGGCAGCTCACAAGGGATAATCATGGAAGCACAAGATTGGAGAAAAGACATCACATAGCTACTGGTCATGGACTCATGGTCCAAGGAGGACTAGTTAGGGCACGTCCGGGAAGCGTCCATGGCGGTGGAGAAGGTCCCGGAGGTCAATCCTCCCTCCGGCAGGGTGCCGGGAAGAGGTCTCCTCACGCTCCCGATCTCGGAAGCGCTACGGCGGTGGAACGATAGAGAAATTCGCGATTCTGGATATGTGGTTTCCGATCGGAGCGGTAAATATAAGCCAAATGAGGGTGTCAGAAGAGGTGGGGCCCACCCAGGCGGCTTGTGGGCGCGGCCAGGGGCCAGGCCATGCAGGGTGGCCGCCTGGGCAGCCCCTGGCTCCCGTCTGGCCCATCTTCAATGAAACGGAAGCTTCTGTCACGCTCATTTTTATATATTTTCCTCGTGATTTTTGGGGCTTTGCAAATTTGGGTAAAATCCCCTGCAAAAAAGACATCAGCAGACAGAAACTGGCACTGGGTGCACTTAGTTAGTAGGTTAGTCCAAATATGTGTAAAAAGATATTAAAATGTAGCAAAACATATAACAATGTAACCCAAAAGATCATGGAGCATGCAAAAATTATAGATATGTTTGAGACATATCAGCTGCCATCGAAGACGAGCTACAGGTGCGAGCCAACGACATTTAGTCCTTTGCTGCGTGGAACAAGTATACCATGGAACGAAGGGCTGACGAAGGTCCGATCCCGGAGGATCGCTACCGGCTAGCTCTTTTCGATCCCGATGGCAGTTCTGACGAGACGGCTTTCAAGGATGCCAACTCTAGTGAAAAAGCCAACGCTGACTCCGCCGCGTGTGGAAGCTCGTCCGCGAATGGCGATGCTGAAGGCGCCCGAGCGAATGATGGAGCATCCACCTCAGCTGCGATGTCGGAGCCATGGGTGGAGCCGCCACCGACTCAAGTTTTTTCTATTTCCTGCATTTCTTGTTAATCCAGCAGTTCCACCCACTAGGGGTGTAATGTAATGAACCTTGGCCATGGATCTTTGCATATTTTCTACATAATATTTGCTTGTTTTCCTTAATTGTGCCTGCAAATGTTGTGCTTGCTGACTCACTTTTCTGTCTTTTGTCCCCCCTTGTCTTACATCTGCCCAAGAGCTTGCCCCTCTGGCTTCCACCGTGCCAGTCCGACAGCCGGGAGCCGATCTGTGACTGGGACAATACTTCTGCCTTCGAGAGTGTCAACCTTGGCTTTATTGAAGCCGCGAAGATATTTAGACTTGGAACGAGTCAGCAGAGGTCGTCTAGAAATGAAGATCAGAAACGATCAGACTCACCCGAGTGGCGACCCCTTCGTAGTTAAACTTTGTGTGCAGCCGGCCTTCCGTTCCACAGTCCCGCTAGCCGGACAGCCAGGAGCCAGTCTGTAGCTTGCATGGGGTGGTACGGGTTTTGGCTCGACATGCACCATATGTTCGACTATGACTAGGGAGTTAGTTCGGGCCGTCTAGCAAGCCCCCGAGCCCGAGGAGTCGGATCAGGGAGCTTACTCTTACAATGATAACTGTTTTAGGAAATCGAAAAGGTATGCCCCAAGTGTTGGCTTGAGGCACCCGCTGCATTCATTGAATCCTAAAACGGTAAAGGATACATATGTACACATTTTTCTCTCTTGTTGTACCAGCAGAACGGGCGAAGCAGTGCAGTGTTCTATGGACGCTCCGTTTCCTCGTCGGTGGCGTCTCTCTTGCACTTCTGCGGCTTCTGGGCGTCTATTAAATAGTATGCATTGTTGTGTAGTGCCTCGCTGATGATAAAGGGTCCCTCCCATGCGGAAGATAGCTTGTGCTGGCCGGTCGTTCGCTGGATTCTTCTAAGTACCAGGTCCCCCTCACGGAAAGAGAGGGGACTGATCTTTTTTTGTGGTAGTGCCTCAGCTTCTACTGGTAGATGGCCGTTCGGCTCAGGGCCAGCTCCCATGCCTCCTCGAGCAAATCGACGTTGTCTTCTCTTGCCTCCCTTGCATCCGCCTCCATGTACAGGGTGACGCGCAGCGAGTTGAATTCAACATCTGTGGGGACGACCGCCTCGGACCCGCAGACAAGGAAAAATGGCGTGAAGCCGGTTGATCGGTTCAGCCTCGTGCGGAGGCTCCACAGCACAGCCAGAAATCTTTGATCCAGCAGTCGGCTAACCTGATGAGCAGTGCCACGGGTCTTGGCTTGATGCCGGCCAAGATTAGGCCGTTTGCCCTTTCCGCCTGGCAGTTTGACTGCGGGTGCACGACCGATGCTAGATCAAGTCGGATGCCCTCCTTTGCGAAAAAGAGTGCCATTGCACCTTTGGCAAAGTTGGTGTCATTGTCGTTAATGATGTTGTGGCGAATGTCGTAGCGGACGATGATGTCCTTGATGAAACTAACGATCGTTGGACCGTCAAGCTTCTTGATTGGTCTGACCTCGATCCAATTGGTGAACTTGTCAGCGGATACCAGGAGATGTGTCATGCCGCCACGAGCGGTCTTGAATGGCCCTACCATGTCCAGCCCCCAGACGACAAAAAGGCCATGAGAGGGGAATGGTCTTGAGAGCCGTGGACGGCAAGTGGCTTTGCGCACTGAAGCGTTGGCATCCTTCACCCTTGTCGACTAGGGGTGTGGCCTCTTCCAGGGCCGTGGGCCAGTAGAATCAATGGCGAAACGCCTTGGCCATCAGGGTTTTGGAGGCGGCATGATGCTCGCACTTGCCCTAATGTATGTTTTGATAATTTCTTGCCCTTTCTCTGATTCGATGCAGCGTTCAAATACGCCAGTTACACTGCGTCGAACCAATCCGTGGTTGATGATCGCGTAAGCAGGAGATCGGTGTTGGATCTGCCATGCTTCTGCCTTGTCGAGAGGGAGATCACTACGAAGGAGGAAAGCCAGGATGGGTTGTGCCCATGTGGGAGCCGACACAGGGGCCGGCTCTGGCTCGGCCTAAAGGTCAGGGGTAGCTGAAGTCCCCAAGTTTGTCGTTGTAGTCCTGGGTATGACACCTTCTATCTCTGGTGCCATCGTGACAGCCGGCATGACATCGACCTCCATGACGGCCACCCACTGGGTGTTGAGCCGACTGGGTTCGAGGTTTAGCGTACTCGGCGGAGTGGCCAGAACCGGCAAGGCAGATGGAGCCAGCAGAGCGGGCGGAGCCGGCGGAGTTGATGAAGCCGGAAGGATCTATGGACCCAAAGTCATTGGGCCAATCTGGTGTGCACAACGAAGATTGATGACGACTCCGGAGACGGCTTGATGGAAGGCTTGTGGAGCTGCTCGACGGAAACGCCGCCTCGGATTGCCTACCTAGTTGAGCCGATTTTTGCCAGCATATCCGCCACCTCGTTGTTTGCTCGGGGGACATGATGGAACTCGCTCCCCTTGAAAGGGCCACTGAGCTACTGGATGAGGAAACGGTAGCTGGCCATGTTGGCGTCCCTGGCGTCCCATTCGCTAGAGACTCGCTGCACCACAAGGTCAGAGTCACAGAAGCAAATAATCCATTGGATGTTGATCTCTTTGGCGAGCCGGAGGCTGTGTGTGAGCGCCTCGTACTTGACGATGTTGTTGGAGGCATCAAAGTGTATTTGATGAGCATATTTCAGTTGGTACCCTTTTGAGGACGTCAGGACGATGCCGGCTCCCAAAATGGTTTGCATTTTGGAGCCGCCGAATTGCATCCACCAATGCGTGGACTGAGGAGGCGGCGACATTAACTGGGTCTCGGCCCAGTCAACGAGGAAGTCGGCCACCACCTGAGACTTGATGGTGGTGTGCGGCTCATAACGAATATCGTGGCCGACCATGGCGATGGACCACTTGGCAATCCGGTCTGTAGCATCACGGTTGCCCATGATTTATGAAAGTGGAGTTGTGCTCACCATCGTAATGGTGTTCTCTTGGAAGTATTGCTTCAGCTTCTTGGCGGCAAAGTACATGCCATAGCACATATTTTGGTAGTGGGGGTAGTTTTGCTTGGAGGTGGACAAGACTTTGCTGAGATAGTAGACATGGCGCTGAACCAGCAGCACTCTGCCCTCCTCCTTTCACTCCACCACCAAGACGACACTGACACACGCATGGTTGCCACGATGTAGACGAGTGTGGGTTCCCTCCCAACCAGCGCGACCAAGATGGCCGTGTTGGACATCACGCACTTGAGATCGCGGAATGCTTTGTCTGCCTGATAATTCCACTTGAAATTGGTGGTGTTCTTCATCAGCTGGTAGAGTGGCAGTGCCTTCTCGCCCAGCCGGCTGACGAAGCGGCTGAGGGATCCTAGGCAGCCGACAAACTTTTGGACATCGAGGAGTCGAGCGGGCTTGTCCATGAGATCGATGGTTCTGATCTACTCAGGGTTGGCTACAACGACATGCACCAACACGAAGAAACCCAGGAGTTTGCCGACTGAGACTCCGAAGATGCACTTTTCCGGATTGAGCCGGATCTTGTATTCGCGCAAGTTGGCGAAGGTCTCCCGCAGATCGTCAAGGAGACTGAAATGCTTTTTGGTTTTGACGACGATGTCGTCGACGTAGACGTGTATATTCATGCCGATTTGAGGCAGGAGGCATTGTTACATGCAACGCTCAAAGGTGACGCCTACATTCTTCAGGCGGAATGTCATCATCATGTAGAAGTACGCTCCAAAGGGGGTGCTAAAGGAGGTCTTGAGCCGGTTGGCCGGGTTGAGCGACACTTGCTTGGTTTCCTTGGATGGCTCGAACAAGGCCTCGCTGGCCGACTACGACGAGGGAGTTGGCACAACCGGCTGCTCGGTGGCCTAAGCCACAAGCCGTTCGAGATGCCTACTCCCCTCCGCAATCACCAATGCCTCAGCTAGCCGGGTGCTATCGCGTGCGCACTCGACCAATTTCTTGTAGTCACCGGCAATAGTGATAATGCCCTTGGGCCCCGACATCTTCACCTTGAGGTAAGCGTAATGGGGGATCACCATGAACTTGGCTAGCACTGGCCTGCCAAGTAGTGCATGGTAGGGGTTGTTGAGTTTCACCACCTCGAACCAGATCGGCTCGCGACGGAAGTGTGCCTTGTCGCCAAAGAGGGCGTACAACTAGATTTTGCCGATGGGAGAGCAAGACTGCCCCGACACAATGCCGTGGAAAATAGTCCTGGTCAGTAGCACGTCCTTCTCCTTCATCCAAAGCTTGAGCAGGGTGTCGCCATAGAGGATGATGATAGTGCTACCGCCATCGACCAGCGCCCTTGAGAAGCGATGGCGGGGTTGAGGACGAGTGTGTATGTGCTGGGGTTCAGCATCACCGCGGGATGATCCGCCCGGCTCCATGTAATTGGATTTTCAGACCAATGCATGTATTGAGGAACCGAGGGGGTGTGGCATCCACCTCATGCCGGTGTTGGCGCTGGCTGTGCTTGTCGTCGCCCTCGCTGGTGAAGATGGCGTAAGCCGCGTCTTGGTTGGGGACCTGAACATGGAGACGGCCATCATTGGATGGCGGTGGAGTTGGAGCCGGACCCAGCCCAGGAACCGGCCCTAGGGGAGCCGGCAAACCCTCGCCCCGAGCTAGTTGCTGCGAGAAGCTGCACTGCTGGGGCATGTGGCTGGCCGGCTTCGCCCCGATGTGCATCTTGCAGAGTGCGTCGAGCATCTGCTCGAAGGTGAGTTTGAGCTGCCAGGCGTTCTTGTCGGTTCATTGTCGCTGAGCGCCGGCTTGCGCAACCGAATGCTCTTCCTCTACGTTCGCCACCTGCTTGCTCCCAGGTCGCGGTTCTTGCTGATCCGCCTTGCGATTGTTGTTTTTCCCGTCTCGGTTGTCGCCATCCAGCCGAGTTGTAGTACGCGGTGGGACGGGTTTGTCCGTTGTGCTGATCTTGATCCACATAGCGATGTTAGCAGTGGCGTACTTGTCCGCCTTGGGCATGAGTGCCGCCAAAGAGGTAGCCTCGGAGAACATGAGGTTGTACTTGAGAAGGGTGTCATCTCGGCGGCCTTCGATGAAGTACTGAATGGCATGTACTTCATGCATTCCTTCGTAGGAGTTGTGCAACTCCGTCCAGCGCGTGATGTAATCATGGAGGGGCTCGTTGGGCTTATGGACGCACATGGCCAGCTCGCGGGGCGGCCAGGGAGTTTGTAGGTGTCGGTGAAGTTGCGAACGAAAGCCTATTCAAAGTCAACCCAGGTGTTGACGCTGCGGGCTCACAGGCTGTTAAGCCAGGTCCGAGCCGAGCCGCTCAGCATAAGTGGCACGTAGCAGACAGCAACACACTTATTACCCCTAGCGATGCTGACTGCGGTGGTGTAATCGATCAACCAGTCCTCCGGCTTGGCGAAGCTGTTGTATTTTGGAGTGTTGCGGGGAAGGGTGAAGCCCGAATGAAACAACTCCCCACGGATCCGGGGGCCAAAGCATGCCGGACCGATGGGACCCTCCTCCACCAGGAGAGCCGAGTCTGCAAGACGGTCGAGGCGGGTGCGAGCATCATTTTCACTGCGGGGGACACGAGGAGCGAGCCGAGCCACGAGCTCGGATTGGACACGAGGTATGGGCGTGTGGGCCTTCTCCCGCCGCTCAGGCGGGGGAACTTCATGGACTGAACCACCCTCTTCTCCAGTCGACTTGCGGAGACGCCTAGATATTGCCTGATGTTCGCTCTGGTGCTAGGAACGCCAACCGCGACTCCCCTCGTCCCTCCGGCTGAAGCCATGAGGGGAGGAAGAATGTTGATCCTGCTGACGGCCGCTTGGAATCTGGTAACCCTCGTAGTCGAAACCCGGGGACACGGAGAAAGCATGGTCAGTGTCAACGCGACCCAGTTACTCGTTAGCAGCAGCGAGGAGGTCGTTGATATGTTTTTCTTGGAGCACACGCTCCTAGCTATCCACGGCGTCCATCTCATCAAGGACCGCCTGGGCGGCCCGCATGTTGGCTACAACGCTGTCGTAGATGGGTAGCTTGCTGCCTAGGATTTCGACAACAACCAGATGGCAACCAAGGACGTCACCATGTCGGTTGGGTCCATCAGCGGTCGGGGTGAAGCCGTAAGCGGAGTTGTACTCGCACTGCATGGCCTCGATCCGGCGCTTGGCGGTTCCGAGGGTGGTTCCCTACACCAACAGCTGTTTGCGAGCCTCCTCCATCTTCGCTCTAGCCGACGCCGGATTAGCCGTCGGGGCGATAGGAGTGGTCAGCCCTGCGAGGGTGGCATGAAGTGGGTCGGAAGGACCCGGACAAAGTGCAGCCGCGTCCACCGCGGCCTTGGCACGACCCAAGCTGGTGCTGCAGCCGGCAACCATCACCTTCATAACGTTGAAGGAGATGGCGACGTTGCACGGGGCGAGAGACCCGACGAACACTGGTGGATCACTGCAGTCGCTGGGGTACTCATCGGGGGCCGGCGCATCCTCAAGACTGAGTCTGCTGCAGTGTGTGCAGAGGGCGTCGATGTCGATATCCCCGCTAAGGTGGAGATGCTCGTCGTCGAGGCGCAGGTTGTCGAAGAGGGCGCAGAGGCGAATAACATCAGGAGTGACGCCACTGTCGCGTGGCTCGCTGGTGAGCTCAACGGCGGAGCTTGCAGGGCAGGCGGAGCTGACGATCAACACCACGGAAGCCTCTGTAGGGGCAGGATCCACGAACGTGCTGATCAATACGTACACGAGGCGTCCAGTGGGGTTGGTGAAGGGTCCCGCCCAGAGCGTAACTCCGACCGGTGTCGTGGACGGCCCCACGGTTGGCGCCAACTATCGTCGTTTTCTCACGACAGATGCCATGGCTAGGCTTATCGAGAGTGGTTGGGACCGAAGTGACACCGGCGGGCTCCGAGAACGAGATTGGTAACTAGGGATGCAAGACGCACGATGTACCCAGGTTCGGGGCTCTCCATGGGAGGTAACACCCCTAGTCCTGTCGGAGTGGTTGATGAACCAAGAGTACTACAATGTGCTCCTTGAGTTATTTGACGGAGGAGGAAGATGGAGCAGTCGGCTCGCGATCTCCCTCTCTTGCATTCGTGTGTGGGTGCGTATGAATGGCCGACCTTCTACATGAAGGGGCATGGGGTTTTATAGACGAACCCCCCGACCTACAAAATGGATATTAGGTACAATGTGGGGGGCGCAGCTGGCAGCCTCTATAGTCGACAAGTGGGCCCGCTATTGATGAGTCTTGTTGCTAGCGGGGCCCGTCGGCTGCAAGGTCCCATCAGGCTCTAGGACGCGCCGGCTGACCCACGGCATTGGTCTGTGCTCCCCACGCAGTGCACGAGCGGTACGTTGGTCGTCGTCTTGCAGGATCCGACGCTGATACATCCGAAACGTATCTATAGTTTCTACTTGTTCCATGATCATTTGAGTGACATTGTTATAAGTTTTGCTACACTTTTATATCATTTTACACATATTTGTACTAACCTACTAACTTAGTGCACCCGGTGCTAGTTTCTGTCTGTTGATGTCTATTTAGCAGGGGCTTTTACCCAATTTTCCGAAGCCCGAAAAATACCAGAAAATTATATAAAAAATCAACAAAATGAAAGCTTCTAGATCACCGAAGGGGGACCAGAGGGGGGCCAGGGGCCTCCCAGGCAGCCTGCTTGCGCGGCCAGGCCCTAGGCCATGCTAGGAGGTCACCTGGGTGGGTCCCACCTCCTCCGGTGCCCTCCTTTAGCCTATATTTAGAGTCCCGAGAGGAAACGCTCGCGGACTTTCTCGAATCGCGAATTTCTCCATTGTTCCGCCACCGTAGAACTTCCGAGATCTGGAGCGTCAGTAGACATCTTCCCGGCTCCCTGCGGAAGGGAGGATTGACCTTTGGAGGCTTCTCCACCGCCATGGACGTTTCCCGGACGTGGCGTGAGTAGTCCTCCTTGGACCATGAGTCCATGACCAGCATCTGTGTGATGTCTTCTATCCAATCTTGTGCTTCAATGGTTAGTCCTTGTGAGCTGCCCTACATGATCAAGGCATCTATGTAATTCTCTTGCTATTGCTATGCTCGGTTTGTTGGGATCTGATGGATTATGAGATTATGTTCAGATTGTTACGAGTTATATATTTGATTTTTTATATTATGTTCCTTAGTGATTCATGCATGTTCTCCGTTGCTATTTGTTACTTTGGCTAAGTAGTAGATTTTAACTCCAAGAGGGAGTGTAATGCATGATTATGGGTTCATTTCCCTCGATGTCTAGCTTGAGTGAAAGAAACATGCGAATGGGGGATGTGCTTGTTGCCACCAGGGAGAAAACAACGGTGCTTGTGACCATGGTTGCAAGGAATGTTTACCTTACGCATAGTTTGTTAATGCAGTTGTTTGTTGCTTTGACTTTACACTTTGGATGGGGCTCGCAACTTAATACTGGAGAGATGTTCTGGATAGATATCTCAAGGTGGGTAATTAGTAAGTAGATGATGATGAATAAACGTTCTACTTGTCTTGGCGTACTGCCCATTACTATTGAACCTCAAACTATCAAGTAGCATAATTAGCATTGCGGTGCGATCATAATTTGTCAATTGCCCAACTGTGATTTGTTTACCCAAGCATAGTTGTTTATCGTCTTTTTGGAGAGAGACGTCACTAGTGAACATCATGTGACTCCGGTCCATATCACCATCATTGTTTACACCTCCATCATTTTCCACTTTCATTTACTTTTCCGTTGCAAGCACTATTACCCTCCCGTTTGTGTTTTGATCCTTTGCAAACTACAAGGCCGGAGAGATTGACAACCTCTATGTACTCATTGGGAGCAAAGTTATTTATTGTGTCTGCAGTTCCATGTCTTCTGCTAGCACCAGAGTAGAAGACACCTACTTGTTGAGCCTAGGAGTCCTCCTGGTTCGATAAACCTTACAGTCTACATGTAAGGGAAATCTGCTGCTAACTACATCTCCACCTTCCACTTGGGGTAACCAACGAGGGGCAATAAGTACATCTATCAACTCGTCATCAAGCAAATTTCTGGCGCCATTGCCGGGGACTCCAGTCTTCAGGATCGAGGAGTTGCACGCTGTCTTTTATCTTTGCTTTTTAGTCTTGTTAGTTTGCTTTTTAGTTTTTGCTTTGGAGTCCTATACCAAAAACCACAAAATAATTAGTTAGTTTGCTTTGTTTAGTCACTATGCCTAAATCCTTTGCCTCTAGTGTTGCACCCGAACGAGAGATTCTCACCTTTTAACAAAGGGTTGGAGAAAGTTTATAAGATGATTGGCATAGAATTAAAAATTCTCAAGATAGAGCCACCAAGAAGCAATCCACCACTATTTTGGTTAGAAATTTTTATGTTGGTATTACTTTTTGGCACAGGTTTGTTCTAGACACAGCAATAGGAGGGAATTTCTTGGAAGCTCTCGTTGGGAAGGCTCTTAACGTTATGGAAAATCTTGTCGGAATCGCAACTATTGTTGACATAAAGGATGATATCACTTTATCTCATGTTATGAGTAAACATGAGAAAATAGAGCTAGAGATGCCAAGCATGAGTAAAATTAATGAAGTAGATCGTAGGATTCAAGGGAACTTAAACACACTTGATAGCTCCATGAACAAAATTTACAAAATTTTGGAGACCCTTAAATCCCATGATGTGGATCCTTCTAGGATTGATAAGATCGAGGATATTTTTGAAACTTTAGGAACTACTATATCCTCCCGCAAGACTAAAAAGGTAGAAACCCCTACGAGGAAGGGACCTAGGTTCATTAACGTACCCAAGGTTCTCAACCCAAAACAAGTATACCTATTGCTAAGGGTTTTGAAACTATGAAGACCTTGGAAGATATACCTCTTCTAAATAGGATTAGAAATGAAATTCCAATTGGTCTTACTAGCTTTGCTTTTTCTCCTACAAGTATTTCCACTAAGCCTCTCTTTGAGAGTCCTCTTAAGACTACTTGTATTATTGAAGAGTGATAACCCACAAGTATAGGGGATCAATTGTAGACTTTCTCGATAAGTAAGAGTGTTGAACCCAACGAGGAGCTAAAGGTAGGACAAATATTCCCTCAAGTTCTATCGACCACCGATACAACTCTACGCACACTTTACGTTCGCTTTACCTAGAACAAGTATGAAACTAGGAGTACTTTGTAGGAGTGATAGAATAGGTTTGCAAGGAAGGTAAAGAACACGTAAATAAAACTAGGGGCTGGTTAGATAAAGAAACAACTACGAGTGTTTAACGAGTGTGGAAAAGTGGTGGTAGGAGTTGCGGAATTGTCCCTAAGCAATTGACTACGTTACTAGATCGATAGCAAGTATCATGTGGGAGAGGCCTCTGCTAGCATGTCATCCCTTACTTGGAATTCTATGCACTTATGATTGGAACTATTAGCAAGCGTCCGCAACTACTAACGTTCATTAAGGTAAAACCCAACCATAGCAATAAGATATATTGGTCCCCTTCAATCCCATATGCATCAATTTCTATGCTAGGTTTGAAGCTTCTGTCACTCTAGCCTGCCAATACATAGTCTTATCAACATACAACTAACCCTATTGTGTGATCCACGCCCGCGATCATATGATGGGCACCAAAGGACATCAACATAACCACAAGCAAATTAAACCAATCATAGCAATTCATCAATCACCGATAGGACAACGATAATCTACTCAGACATCATAGGATAGCAACACATCATTGGATAATAATATGTAGCATAAAGCACCATGTTCACGTAGAGGGTACAGCGGGTTGCGGGAGAGTGAACCGCTGAATATAGATGGGGGAAGATGATGGAGATGTTGGTGAAGATGACGGAGGTGTTGGTGTAAATCGCCGTCACACGATGATGTCCCGGGCGGCGTTCCGGCGCCGCCGGGAGAGAGGGGGAGAGAGCCCCCCTCCTCCTTATTCTTCTTCCTTGACCTCCTCCCTAGATGGGAGAAGGGTTTCCCCTCTGGTCCATGGTCTCCATGGCGGCGGAGGGGCGAGAGCCCCTCCGAGATTGGATCTCTCTCTCTCGGTGTCCTTCTGTTTCTGCGCTCCCAGATTCTGTGTTTCACCCTTTCTGAAATTCCCGGAGATCCGTAACTCCGATTGGGCTGAAATTTTAACACAATATTCTTCCGTATATTATCTTTCTTGCAGCGAAATAAGGGCACCAACCACCTTAAGGAGTGGCCACAAGCCTGCCTGCTGCGGGCCCACCCCTGGTCGCGGCGACAGGGCTTGTGAGAACTCCGTGCATCGCCTCGCGTTGATTCTTCTTCCAAAAAATCATAAATATTCCAAAAAAAATCCCCGTAAGTTTATATTACGTTTGGACTTCGTTTGGTATGGATATTCTGCGAAACAAAAAACATGCAACAAACAGGAACTGGCACTGGGCACTGGATCAATAATTTAGTCCCAAAAATAGAATAAAAAGTTGCCAAAAGTATATGAAAGTTGTAGAATATTGGCATGAAACAATCAAAAATTAGAGATACGGCGGAGACGTATCAGCATCCCCAAGCTTAATTCCTGCTTGTCCACGAGTAGGTAAATGATAAAAAAGATAATTTTTGATGTGGAATGCTACCTAGCATAATCTTGATCATATAATCTAATCATGGCATGAATACTAAAACACGAGTGATTCAAAGCAATAGTCTATCATTTGACATAAAGACAATAATATTTCAAGCATACTAACAAAGCAATCATGTCTTCTCAAAATATCATGGCCAAAGAAAGTTATCCCTACAAAATCATATAGTCTGGCTATGCTCCATCTTCCCCACACAACGTATTTAAATCATGCACAACCCCGGTTTTAGCCAAAGCAATTGTTTCATACTTTAGTGTTCTAAAACTTTTTCAACTTTCACGCAATACATGAGCGTGAGCCATGGACATAGCACTATAGAATATGGTGGTCGTGGAGAAGACAAAAAAAGAGGAGATAGTCTCACATCAACTAGGCGTATCAACGGGCTATGGAGATGTCCATCAATAGGTATCAATGTGAGTGAGTAGGGATAGCCACGCAACGGATGCACTCGAGCTTATAAGTGTATGAAAGCTCACAAAAGAAACTAGTGGGTGTGCACCCAACTTGCTTGCTCACGAAGACCTAGGGCAATTTTAAGGAAGCCCGTCATTGGAATATACAAGCCAAGTTATATAATGAAAATTTCCGTCAGTTTTTATTACGTTTGGACTACGTTTGGTATGGATATTTTGCGAAACAAAAAACATGCAACAAACAGGAACTAGCACTAGGAACTAAATCAATATATTAGTCCCAAAAATAGTATAAAAAGTTGCCAAAAGTATATGAAAGTTGTAGAATATTGACATGAAACAATCAAAAATTATAGATACGATGGAGACGTATCAAAGAGCTCTTTGATGATTGATGACCCACAAGTATAGGGGATCAATCATAGTCCTCTCGATAAGTAAGAGTGTCGAACCCAACGAGGAGCGGAAGGCTCTGATATACGGTTTTGAACAAGGTAATAACTGCAAGCACTGAAAGTAGCGGTAACAAGTGATGGTGTAGTGAGGTGAAACGTAGCAAGTGAAAAGTAACAAGTAACAAGTAGTAGCAATGGTGCAGCAAGTGGCCCAATCCCTTTTGTAGCAAGGGACAAGCCTGAACAAAGTCTTATAGGCGGAAAAACACTCCCGAGGACACACGGGAATTTCTATCATGCTAGTTTCATCATGTTCATGTGATTCGCGTTCGTTACTTTGATAGTTTGGTATGTGGGTGGACCGGCGCTTGGGTACTGCCCTTACTTGGACAAAAATCCAACTTATGATTAACCCCTCTCGCAAGCATCCGCAACTACGAAAGAAGAATTAAGCGAACGTCTAACCATAGCATTAAACTAGTGGATCCAAATCAACCCCTTACGAAGCAACACATAGACTGGGGTTTAAGCTTTTGTCACTCCAGCAACCCATCATCTACTTACTACTCCCCAATGCCTTCCTCTAGGCCCAAATATGGTGAAGTGTTATGTAGTCGACGTTCACATAACACCACTAGAGGAAAAGACAACATACATCATATCAAAATACCGAACGAATATCAAATTCACATGACTATTATTAGCATGACTTATCCCATGTCCTCAGGAACAAAAGTAACTACTCACAAAGCATGATCATAATCATGATCAGAGGTGTAATGAATAGTATCAAGGATCTGAACATAAAATCTTCCACCAAGTAATCCAACTAGCATAAACTGAAAAGAGTAAGCAACACTACTAGCAACCTTACAAGTGCCAATCGGAGTCGCGAGACGGAGATTGGTTACAAGAGATGAACTAGGGATTGGAGAGGAGATGGTGCTGATGAAGATGTTGATGAAGATGCCTCCCCTCCGACGAGAGGAGTGTTGGTGATGACGATGCCGGAGCTCTAGATTGGATCTGCTCAAGTTCTGCCTCGTGGCGGCGGCGAAACCACGAAAAAGCTCCCGATTGATTTTTTTCTGGAACGAAACCCTTCATATAGCAAAAGAGGGGGGCCAGTGGGCTGTTAGGGAGCCCACAAGCCCTGTAGCCGCCACCAGGTAAATTTTATATATTCCCAAAAACTTCCACGTAAATTTTCACGGCATTTGGAGTTATGCAGAATAGTGGACTAAGATTTGCTCCTTTTCCAGTCCAGAATTCTAGCTGCCTGAATTCTCCCTCTTCAAATAAACCTTGCAAAATAAGAGAGGAAAGGCATAAATATGGTACCACAAAGTAATATAACAGCCCATAAAGCAATAAATATCAACATGAAAGCATGATGCAAAATGGACGTATCAACTCCCCCAAGCTTAGACCTCGCTTGTCCTCAAGCGAAAACCAAGTTCCATAAACATGTCCACATGTTTAGGGATGAAGGTGTCGATAAAACATATTACGGACATGAGGGCATCATGATCACACATAGAACAACAATACATCATAAAGATTTTTTTGGGGAAGTAACAATTCCTTCACAAAGCAAAGTATGAAGCAAAAACCTTACCGAGAAGTAACCAACAATAGTCCAAAGTCATTTAAGCAATTGCAATTTATCATAACATCAGAAAGAGTCAAATAAGAGATTGTAAGGCAAACCCACATACTCAATCATCTCTTTTGTTTTCCACAATTGTTACAACTCACGTGGTACTCAAGGTATCAAAGTTTCAGCTGGACACATAGGAAGATAGGGGCTTATAGTTTTGCCTCCTAACTATTTACCTCAAGGGTAACGTCAACAATAATAAAGCATAAGTACTCAACTCCAAGTTTATATATGAATATAGATCTTTCCCAAGCATGTGACGGTAGCCAAGACAAAGGCAAAAATAGGGAATTGGTGAAGATCACCATGACTCTTACAAGGGAAAAAAGTAAAGGTACAAGATAGGCCCTTCATAGAGGGAAGCCGAGGTTGTCATGCGCTTTTGAGGTTTGAGTGCGTGTCCTCTTAGTGCAGAGGAACGTCACTTTATATTGCCTCCTATAATAAAGAACTTTATTATGCAGTCTGTCGCTTTTATGTCTTCCTCATCACAGGTTCGTACAAAGCTTATTTTCCACACACTAATAGATCATACATATTAGAGAGCTATTTTTATTGCTTGCACCAATGACAACTTACTTGAAGGATCTTATTCAATCCATAGGTAGGTATGGTGGACTCTCATGGCAAAACTGGGTTGAAGGTTTATGGATGCACAAGTAGTATCTCTACTTGGTGCGGGAGTTTTGGCTAATATGAGGTGGAAGCAATCGTCACATGCTAAGGGATCTCTAATCATATAACATTGTTTGGAACCAAGCAAACACAATTCATTATTTTGTCTTCCCTGTCCAACATCTACTCCTAAGCATGTAATAGTTTGGTGAGTGCTCACAATTGTAAAAAGTAGCTAAGATGATATATTTACATGTGAACCTCGCTTTCCTTATTACTTCTTATTTATTGCAACAATGGCTGATGTCTATGTTGATCTATTCTCAACAAGTTTCAATCATCATACGTGCCATATGTGAAGCTATCACTTTCCATAAGATCATCTCATGATCTTTCATGCTATCGTTCTTTTCATACTTTTGATCATGACACAAAACAAAGCCCTTGACTAAGATACTCTTTATTGTATAGCTCGCAAGCTCGAATACATTGGGGGAGACACAAAGCAAAAGACTCAAACTAAACACTAAAGACTTATTCCACTACGACAAGAAATAAAAACTGAAAAGGAAAGAACTAAAACAAAGGTAAAAGCAAAAGATATAAAGGTGATACGATACCGGGGCAACTCCCCCAAGCTTGGCAGAAGCCAAGGGGATTGCCCATACCAATGCTTAGTTGTCTTCCTTTGGTTGTGATGGTGGTGGAGTTGTTGAAGCGGTCTTGAGCTTGTCTAATTTCCACTTGAGTAAAAAGTTCTGCTCCCTCAGATCGTCATTTTCCTCCTCAAATTTAAAAACTCTATGGCAAAGCTCCTGCTTACTCTCCTGCAATAAACGAGAGGGGATAAATATGGTATTAGGCTTCTTCCTGGAATTGGGGAGGCTTGACTTCTTGAACTCCACATGGGTGTTTGCAGGTTGAGGTAAAGGAGCGTCCTCTTCATCGAAACTCGTTTGTTCTTTCCCTTTGGGCTCATAGTCCTCTTCCTCATCAGTGGTCCAGCCATATGGTTCCAAGTCCCCATTAGTCCTAGAGTTAGCACGGTCATCGGCTACATAGATCTCTTCTTCTGAATCTTGAGAAGACATCTTAACCTAAATCTGCGGCAGACAACAGGCTCGAAACGAAAACAGAGGAAAACTGCGCGATACGGAGATCAAAACCTTCGGGCGAATATATAATGATTTTTTCTGGACCAGAAGGAGTGCTCCGCAAGAAAATGGAATTCGGGAGGCACACGAGGTGCCCACAAGCCCTCTAGCCGCCACCAGGGGGTAGGTGGCGGCTACCAAGCTTGTGGCCGCCTCGTGCGCTCTCCGGACTGCTTTTTATTTTTCTAATTTTCCAAAAATACCAAAACGGAGGAAATTTCCTATTGGAAAAGCATCGGAGTCCAATTTCTTACCGAAACAGATACATCTTCGTTTTCAGGGTCTGAAACAGGCTGATAAACATCCCTTATGTACTCCTCTGGAGTTATGATGTTGATTATATTGGTCTCAACATTTATGGGAGTACCAGAGATGTAATGCTTGATTCTTTGCCCATTTACCACTCTAGGAAAATTTCCTTCCGTGTTATTGATTTTGATGGCACCGGAATGATATACTTCCTCGATAACATAAGGACCTTCCCATTTAGAGAGAAGCTTGCCTACGAAGAATCTTAAACGAGAATTATATAGCAGGACATAATCACCTACATTGAACTCTCGTTTCTGTATTCGTTTATCGTGCCATCTCTTAACCTTTTCCTTGAACAACTTGCATTCTCATATGCCTGGGCCCTCCATTCATCTAACGAGCTGATATTAAACAACCGCTTCTCACCGGCAAGTTTGAAATCAAAGTTGAGCTCTTTGATTGCCCAATAAGCTTTGTGTTCTAGCTCAAGAGGTAAATGACAAGCCTTACCGTAAACCATTTTGTACGGCGACATGCCCATGGGATTCTTATAAGTAGTCCTAATAAGCCCATAGTGCATCGTCAAGTTTGCTAGACCAATTCTTTCAAGATCCATTGATGGTCTTTTGTAGGATCAATTTGATCTCCCTATTACTCAACTCCACTTGACCACTAGACTGAGGATGATAAGGAGGTGCAACTCTATGGTTGACATCATACTTAGTGAGCATATTCTGGAAAACACCATGAATGAAGTGTGAACCGCCATCGGTCATCAAATATCTAGGGACTCCAAATCTTGGGAAAATGACTTCTTTAAGCATCTTAATAGAGGTGTGGTGATCAACATTTTTAGTGGGGACAGCTTCTACCCACTTAGTGACGTAATCCACAGCAACTAAGATGTGAGTGTACCCTTTGGAACTCGGGAAGGGTCCCATATAATCAAAGCCCCAGACATCGAATGGTTCAATGACAAGTGAATACTTCATAGGCATTTCCTGACGCTTACTGATGTTCCCTATTCTTTGGCATTCTTCACAAGACAAGACAAACTTACGGGCATCCTTGAAGAGAGTGGGCCAATAGAAACCTGATTGCAATACCTTATGGGCAGTTCTATCTCCAGCGTGGTGTCCTCCATAGGCTTCGGAATGACACTTCTCCAAGATCTGTCCCTGTTCATGTTCACGCACACAACGTCTAATAACACCATCTACTCCTTCCTTATAAAGGTGAGGATCATCCCAAAAGTAGTGTCTCAAATCAAATAAGAATTTCTTCTTTTGATGATAGGTGAAACTGGGTGGTATGTATTTGGCTACGATATAATTTGCGTAATTGGCATACCATGGTAAACTATGTGAAGTGCGGATGACATTTAATTGCTCAACAGGAAAGCTGTCATCAATAGGTCGTGGGTCATCAAGGAAATTCTCTAGCCTAGACAAGTTATCTGCTACAGGGTTATCAGCACCCTTTCAGCCAATGATGTGCAAATCAAATTCCTGTAGTAGGAGAACCCATCTGATCAGCCTAGGCTTAGCGTCCTTCTTCTCCATAAGGTACTTAATAGCAGCGTGATCAGAGTGAATAGTGACTTTGGAATCAACTATATAAGATCTGAACTTTTCACATGCAAACACGACTACTAAAAACTCCTTTTCCGTAGTGGCATAGTTTCTTTGGGCACTGTCTAGAGTTTTACTAGCGTAGTGAATAACATTCAACTTCTTGTCAACTCTTTGTCCTAGAACAGCACCAACAGCATAATTACTAGCGTCGCACATGATTTCAAAGGGCAAGTTCTAGTCAGGTGGTTGAACAATAGGTGCGGTTATCAAAGCCTCCTTAAGTATTTCGAAAGCTTCTTCACAATCCTCATCAAAAACAAAAGGAACATCCTGCTGCAAGGGGTTGGTGAGAGGCCTAGAAATCTTAGAGAAGTCTTTAATGAACCTTCTATAGAAACCAGCATGACCTAGGAAACTTTGTATGCCTCTGATATCTGTGGGGCAAGGCATTTTCTCAATTGCATAAACCTTAGCCTTATCAACTTCAATGCCTCTTTTAGAAATTTTTTGTCCTAAGACGATACCTTCATTAACCATAAAGTGGCACTTCTCCCAATTCAAGACGAGGTTGGTATATTTGCATCTCTGTAAGACTCGATCAAGGTTGTTGAGGCAATCATCAAAGGAAGACCCGTAAACGGAGAAGTCATCCATGAAAACCTCGACAATCTTTTCACAAAAGTCAGAGAATATAGCCATCATGCATCTTTGAAAGGTGGCAGGTGCATTGCATAAGCCAAAAGGCATACGTCTATAAGCAAAGGTACCGAAGGGGCAGGTGAAAGTGGTTTCTCCTGATCAGAATGTGCAACAGGTATTTGCGAGAAACCTGAATAACCGTCTAGAAAGCAAAAGTGTGTGTGTTTGGATAGCCTTTCTAGCATTTGGTCGATAAACGACAAAGGATAATGATCTTTACTGGTTGCCTTGTTCAGTTTCCGGAAGTCTATCACCATCCTATAGCCAGTAATAATCCTTTGTGGGATTAATTCATCCTTATCATTAGGAACGACGGTGATACCTCCCTTGTTAGGTACGCAATGTATTGGACTTACCCAATCACTGTGAGCAACAGGATAAATGATTCCTTCTTCCAGAAGCTTTAATATTTCTTTTGTAACGACCTCTTTCATCTTAGGATTTAATCTCCTTTGATGATCCTCAATTTGTTTAGAATCAGGATCGGTTTTAATCTTGTGCTGACATAGAGTGGGACTAATACCCTTAAGATCATCAAGAGTATATCCAATAGTAGCACGGTGCTTCCTCGGAGTTTTTTGTAACTTCTTCTCTTCGTGCTCTGAGAGGAGAGCACTAATAATAACAGGATATATCTCCTTCTCATCAAGATAGGCATACTTAAGAGTATCAGGCAACTGTTTAAGCTCGAACACAGGATCACCCTTTGGTGGGGGAGGATCCCCAAGCAGTTCAACAGGCAAATTATTCTTGAGAATAGGATATTGTTCTAAGACAATTTTATCTCTCTCATCTCTTTCCTCCATATGCATATCATTTTCATGCTCAAGCAGATATTTCTCTAAAGGATCCGTAGGAGGTACGGTAATAGAGGCAAGAGAAACAATTTCATCTCTACCAGACGACTCTTTTTCATGGGGTTGTCTTTCAAATTTGGAGAAGTTAAATTCATGAGACACACCCTCGAAACTAACAGTGACGGTCTGCTTAATGCAATCAATGTGAGCATTGACAGTGTTGAGAAAGGCTCTACCAAATATGATGGGACAAAAGCTATCTTGTGCAGTACCAAGGACGAGGAAATCAGTAGGATACTTCGTCTTACCAGACAGGACTTCTACGTCTCTCACAATTCCCAGAGGGCAGATAGTGTCTCTATTAGCTAGCGTAATAATGACATCAATGGGTTCTAGCTCAGCAGGTGCAATCTCATCTTTGATTTCATCATATAAGGAACGGGGTATTGCACTAACACTAGCACCCATATCACATAAGCCATGGTAACAGTGATCTCCTATCTTGACAGAAACAACGGGCAGGCCAACTACAGGTCCGTATTTGTCTTTTGCGTGAGATTTAGCAATTCTAGCGGAGTCCTCACAGAATGTGATAACATGCCCATCTATGTCTTCGGCTTAGAGATCTTTGATAATAGCAACACTAGGTTCAACTCTAATCTCCTCATCGGGTGCAAGTGGTCTAATGTAACCCCTACGTATCACAGTTGGAGCTTTAGAATAATCCTTTATCCTAGCAGGGTATGGTGGTTTCTCAGTGTAGGCACAAGGAACAACAGGATCACTAAAAGCAATGACTTTCTCCTCAACTAGATTGGTTTTGACTATGTTGCTTTCTACAGGAGGATGATACTTAAACCACTTCTCTTTGGGAAGATCAACATGAGCAGCAAAAGATTCACATAGAGAAGCTACTATCTCAGAGTCAAGTCCATACTTAGCGCTAAAATCTCTAGAAGTGTTTGTCTCAAAAAAATATTTAACGCAATCAAACTGGAAATTCATACCTGACTCCTTACCTTCCTCCAGCTCCCAATCTTCAGAGTTACATTTGATTCTTTCCAATAAATTCCACTTGTGGTCAATATCCTTCTTTATAAAAGAACCGGTACAAGAAGTGTCAAGCATGGTACGATCTTCATGAGAAAGCCGAGCATAAAAGTTTTGAGTGATAATTCCTCTAGAGAGCTCATGATTGGGGCATGAATATAGCATTGATTTAAGCCTCCCTCAAGCTTGAGCTATGCTTTCCCTGTCACGAGACCAAAATTTATAAATATAATTCTGATCACGATGTACTAAATGCATAGGATAGGACTTTTGATGAAATTCCAATTTCAACCGATTGTAGTCCCATGATCCAGTATCATCACATAGCCTATACCATGTCAACACCTTATCCTTCAAAGATAAAGGAAATACTTTCTTATTTACCTCATCCTCGGGCAAACCTGCAAGCTTAAATAAACCACAAACTTCATCTACATAGATCAGATGCAAGTCTGGATGTGAAGATCCATCTCCTGTAAAAGGATTAGCCAGCAGTTTCTCAAGCATACCTGAAGGAATTTCATAAAAGATATTTTCCGTAGGTACCTCGGGTTGAGGAACAACTCCTCGTGCTTCCGTTCATGGTGAAGATACCCCGAACAAACTCCTCAAAGGAACAGTTTCCATAGTGACAAGTGAATAACTTTCAGCACAGTATATAAATGTTTCCTTACCAATTTCCACTTACCAAAGACGCTTCACTCCCCGGCAACGGCGCCATAAAAGAGTCTTGATGACCCACAAGTATAGGGGATCAATCGTAGTCCTTTCGATAAGTAAGAGTGTCAAACCCAACGAGGAACGGAAGGCTGTGATAAACGGTTTTCAGCAAGGTAATAAATGCAAGCACTGAAAGTAGCGGTAACAAGTGATGGTGTAGTGACGCGAAACATAGAAAGCGAAAAGTAACAAGTAACAAGTAGTAGCAATGGTGCAGCAAGTGGCCCAATCCCTTTTGTAGCAAGGGAGAAGCCTGAACAAAGTCTTATAGGAGGAAAAATGCCAACGAGGACACACGGGAATTTCTGTCATGCAAGTTTCATCATGTTCATGTCATTCGCGTTTGTTACTTTGATAGTTTGGTATGTGGGTGGACCGGCACTTGGGTACTGCCCTTACTTGGATAAGCATCCCACTTATGATTAACCCCTCTTGCAAGCATCCGCAACTACGAAAGAAGAATTAAGACAACGTCTAACCATAGCATTACACTAGTGGATCCAAATCAGCCCCTTATGAAGCAACGCATAGACTCGGGTTTAAGCTTCTGTCACTCCAGCAACCCATCATCTACTTACTACTCCCCAATGCCTTCCTCTAGGCCCAAATATAGTGAAGTGTTATGTAGTGGACGTTCACATAACACCACTAGAGGAGAAGACAACATACAACATATCAAAATACCGAACGAATATCAAATTCACATGACTATTATCAGCATGACTTATCCCATGTCCTCAGGAACAAAAGTAACTACTCACAAAGCATAATCATAATCATGATCAGAGGTGTAATGAATAGCATCAAGGATCTGAACATAAACTCTTCCACCAAGTAATCCAACTAGCATCAACTACAAAGAGTAATCAACACTACTAGCAACCTTACAAGTGCCAATCGGAGTCGCGAGACGGAGATTGGTTACAAGAGATGAACTAGGGATTGGAGAGGAGATGGTTCTGATGAAGATGTTGATGAAGATGCCTCCCCTCCGACGAGAGGAGTGTTGGTGATGACGATGGCAACAATTTCCCCCTCCGGGAGGGAAGTTTCCCCGGCAGGATCGTCCTGTCGGAGCTCTAGATTGGATCTGCTCAAGTTCCGCCTCGTGGCGGCGGTGAAACCATGAAAAAGCTCCCGATTGATTTTTTCTGGAACGAAACCCTTCATATAGCAAAAGAGGGGGGCCAGTGGGCCATCAGGGAGCCCACAAGCCCTGTAGCCGCCACCAGGGGGTGGCGGCTACCAGGCTTGTGGTGCCCTGGTAGCTCCCCTCTGGTACTTCTTTCGCCCAGTATTTTTTATATATTCCCAAAAAATTCCACGTAAATTTTCAGGGCATTTGGAGTTGTGCAGAATAGTGGACAAAAATTTGCTCCTTTTCTAGTCCAGAATTCCAGCTGCCTGAATTCTCCCTCTTCAAATAAACCTTGCAAAATAAGAGAGAAAAGGCATAAATATGGTACCACAAAGTAATATAATAGCCCATAAAGCAATAAATAACAACATGAAAGCATGATGCAAAATGGACGTATCAATGATCTTGATGATAGTTCAATTGATACAACTTGATCTTCTTGCATTGTGCCTAGCTCAAAGGCATAAAAGAAAGTGCTTGTTTGGAGGCAACCCAATTTGTTTTTACTTTCTGTTTTAGTGGTCTTGATGTGTGTTATTATTGTAGCAACATCATTGTATCTTTATTTTTAAGCTTTGTGCCAAGTTATAGCCTCCGATTGCAAGAAAGTTCAAAAATTGTGACATGCTATCGAGAAACATATTTTGTTTGCTTGACGGAAAAATTCGCCAAAAATCACGAGATCATTTTTTTTATCTGAATTTGTTTTACAGCATGCTCTATATAATTTTATTTCTCGCATCTGTTCTAAGTTGTTTTATTTGAGTTGCAGAAGTTCCCCGAATAAATTATTTACTACCTGTTGTTCTGTTTTTCACAGATTGTGCCATGTTTTGTGTTTTCATTGTTTTGCAAATCCTAAGATTACTTTTTATTTGCAAAAACCTTTTGGCAATTATAAGAACCAGTAGATTTTCATGGAAATCTTTATTTCTAGAAGGTATAGAATTATTTTATTAGGGGAACTAACTACTTTAAACAGCTTATGATGAGTTTCCTATGATGGGGTTTTTCAAGTATGCGATGGGGGATGATAAAAGAAGATACAGGAGTGTCAAGCACTCAAGCTTGGGGATGCCCCCATGCACCACAAGAAATATTCAAGGAGACTCAAGCGTCTAAGCTTGGGGATGCCCCCGTGCATCCCCTTCTCTATCAACAATCATCAGTTCGTCCATCTCCATGTTATATTTTCATCACTGCGTATGATATGTGCTATGCTTGGAGCGTCTCGTTCTTTGCTTTTTAGTTTTTTTAGTTTAGTTTGCTGGTCATAACAAGTCGGAACCTAGCCTACCTTGTTTGGGAGAGAAACACGATCCATTCCACTCTAGAACACAACATAGCTTTTCATGCTTATTCTTTTTTTGTGTGTTCTTCATATTTTTCGTAGCTATTGTCATGCTTAGCTCTTAGTTTTCATGCTTATCTTTTTAAGAGATATTATTTAGGTTGATTTTGGAACTCTCTTGAGTTATCATGCTTATCTTGTTTAGAGAGTTGGCTCGTTGCACTGAGTTGTGTGTCTTGCATGAGTAGGTAATTGAGGTTGCTATTTAAGTATACTAGTAACTTGAAATAGTTTTGAGGTATTGATTTGAGTAATGTTTGGACTATTGGTGCCAAGAGCTTGGGCCTATTAGTGATAGGTGTAGTATTTTGGGAAATCCATGTGTTTTTCAAAAAATTAAAAATTAGTTGAGAACTCTAGCTACTAAATTGATCGCTAACCTCTAGAGGGGTTGGAATATATAGAGTACCCTCATGTTACCATGAGTTGAGGATGCGCAAGGATAACCAAACCCCCAAGCACTCCTCCCTGGGGTATTTTTCTCTTTGTGCATTTCCTAACTAGATAGAGAGTTACAGATAATAATTGTATGAGTTCTTCGGACTAATGTGAGTATTCGATTGTTGGCACATCCATCATCCATATTTTGCTAGCCTCTTTGGTACTGTGCATTGCCCTTTCTCACATTGAGAGTTGGTGCAAACTCCGCCGGTACATGCAAACCCATGACATGATACGCTCTGTCATACATAAGCCTCATTATATCTTTCCTCAAAATAGCCACCATACCTACCTATTAAGGCATTTCCATAGACTTTCCGAGATACATTGCCATGCAACATCCACCATTTCATGACTTGATCTTCATGTCATACATGCTTTTTCTTGATCATAGAGCCACATGATAGTTGGGCCTTTCCCAAAATAGTGCTACATGATGCGCTAGTATCATTGCATATCCTGCTACACTGGCACAGGCATACATTTGCATACATCATGATAGTTTTCACTTGTCTTTATGTTGAGTACTTCTTATAAAGTGTGATGATTTTTCTTTTTATTCATGTAAAACATAGAGTGTTGCCCTTAAGTGAGGAAAAGATCCCAAAGTGGACAAAACAAAAGATCCCAAAGAGGGCAAATGAGAGATAAAAAGAAAGATACAAAGAGGCCACACAAAAAAAAGAAAAAAAGAAAAAAAGAAGGGGGCAACACTACTATTCCTTTTGAAAGATCCACACTCGTACTCCATTGCTATATTGGTACTACATAGAGATTATCACTCATGCATAACTATGTGGGGACCCTTACACTATAGAACTTGGTTTGCATATTCCAATGATGAGCCTCCTCAAATGAGCTCTAGGTCTTCATGAGCAAACAAGTTGGATGCACCCCCACTAGTTCCATTGGAGAGATTACCTTAGCTCACATGGGCATCCGTTACATGGAAATCCCTACTCCTCACATCATATCTATCATTTGGCTTTCTCTCACCTATGGTTGTTCTCATTGATGTGAGCCACTTGTGGAAAACGGGCCTTTGGCCGAGCCTTTAGTCTCGGTTTGTGTCCCAAACCGGGACTAAAGGGCTACCCGGGGTGCATCCCGCATGTGCGCCACCTTTAGTCTCGGTTTGTGTCTCAAACCGGGACTAAAGTCCTCTACCTATATATAGCACAACCCCCCTCTCCCCTCTTCCTTGCATTTTTCTTGGATGGAAGAGTGTGGGTGTGTGTTAGCTCTCCATTTTTTTTCATGCATTAGAGGTGTTTGTTGAAATGTGTGTTAGAGCGATGCCGCTTCAGTTCACCGAACACAACTACGATATAAGATGCCTGAGCCACGCTTAAACCTCTTCCTCTTTATTTCTACTTATTCTAAAAGGTTAGCAAGTATATTTCCTCGTTTAGACCGTGCGGTGCTAATTTTTAGGATCGTGATTGTATTTGATATATTGTCGTATAACGCAGATGAGCCATCCATGGATGTACGGTGATCGAGGCACAGCCGCTTACAGAGAAGGCGTGCATACTTTTCGAGATGCAGCCGATGAAAACAAGCATGGTGGTGTCTTTATGTTTTGTCCATGTGTTGAATGTCGGAATGAGAAGGATTACACTTCCTCAAGAGTCATTCAGAGCCACCTGCTTCGGTCCGGTTTTATGTTGGGCTATAATGTTTGGACCAAGCACGGAGAAAGAGGGGTTATGATGGAAGACGACGATGAAGAAGAAGAGAACGATGATGACAACTACCGATCTATGTTCCCTGAGTATGCTAATACCGCAATGGAAGACAATGAAGAAGAATATCAGGATGAAGAACGGGAACCAGATGAGCCCGCTGATGATCTTGGCCGGGTCATTTCTGATGCACGGCGAGGTTGCGACATAGAAAAGGAGAGGTTGCAGTTTGAGCAGATGTTACAGGACCACAACAAATTGTTGTACCCAACTTGTGAAGATGGCCAAAAGAAGCTGGGTAGCACACTGGAATTGCTGAAGTGGAAGGCAAAGACCGGTGTGACTGACTCGTCATTCGAAAAGTTGCTGGTACTGATGAAGAAGATGCTTCCAAGAAAGAACGAATTGCCCGCTAGCACGTACGAAGCAAAGAAGCTTGTCTGCCCTCTAGGATTAGACGTGCAGAAGATACATGCATGCCCTAATGACTGCATCCTCGACCACGGTGAGAAGTACGAGAATATGGATAAATGCCCGGTATGCACTGCATTGCGGTATAAGATCAGAAAAGATGACCCTTGTGATATTGAGGGCAAGCCACCCAGGAAGGGGGTTCCTGCCAAGGTGATGTGGTATGCTCCTATAATACCACGGTTGAAACGTCTTTTCAGAAATAAAGATCATGCGAAGTTGTTGCGATGGCACATGGAAGATCTTATGAAACACGATAAGTTGAGGCACACCGGTGATGGTCGGCAGTGGAGAAAAATCGAGAGAGAGTTCCCGAGATTTGCAGCTGATGCAAGGAACTTATGGTTAGGTCTGATTACAGATGGCATGAATCCTTTTGGGGAGCAGAGTTGCAGTCACAGCACCTGGCCCGTTACTCTATGTATCTACAACCTTCCTCCTTGGTTGTGCATGAAGCGGAAGTTCATTATGATGCCAGTGCTTATCCAAGGTCCAAAGCAACCGGGCAACGATATTGATGTGTACCTAAGGCCATTAGTTGATGAACTTTTACAGCTGTGGGCCGAACCAGGTGTACGTGTGTGGGACGAGCACAAACAAGAGGAATTTGACCTTCGAGTGTTGCTTTTCGTAACCATCAATGATTGGCCTGCTCTTAATAACATTTCAGGACAGTCAAACAAGGGATACAATGCATGCACGCACTGTTTGGATCAGACAGAAAGTATATATCTGGACAAATGTAGGAAGAATGTGTACCCGTACAATCGTCGTTTTCTTCCGCCCAACCATCCCTTAAAGAAAAAAGGCAAGCATTTCAATGGCAAGGTAGAACCCTGGGGGAAGCCTGTCATCCGTACTGGTGCTGAAGTATTTGATATGGTCAAAGATTTAAAAGTAATCTTTGGAAAGGGTCCTGGCAGCCAACCTGTTCCTAACGGCCCTGATAAGCGCATACCCATGTGGAAGAAGAAATCTATATTTTGGGAGCTACCCTACTGGGAAGTCCATGAGGTCCGCTCGGCAATCGACGTGATGCACCCGAGGAAGAATCTTTGCGTGAATATTCTAGGCTTCCTGGGCTTGTATGGGAAGTCAAAAGATACACCGGAAGCACGGGAGGACCAGGAAAGTCATAAAGGAAGAGATGGCATGCATCCAGGGCAGTTTCAAGGGTGTGCCAGCTACGCTCTTACTAAGGAAGAGAAGGAAATCTTCTTTGAAATCCTTTTCAGTATCAAGGTCCCGACTGGCTTCTCATCGAATATAAAGGGAATCGTAAATATGAAAGACAAAAAATTCCAAAACCTAAAGTCTCATGACTGCCGCGTGCTTATGACACAATTGCTTCCGGTTGCATTGAGGGGAATTCTACCGGAAAATGTTCGCCTGGCAATTGTGAAGGTATGTGCATTCCTCAATGCAATTTCTCAGAGGGTAATCGATCGAGAAAGTCTATCAGGGTTACAGATTGATGTGGTCCAATGTCTGGTCAGCTTTGAGTTGTTGTTCCCGCCATCCTTCTTCAATATAATGACACACCTCCTAGTTCACCTAGTCGAAGAGATTCGAATTCTCGGTCCTGTGTTTCTACACAATATGTTCCCCTTCGAGAGGTTCATGGGAGTCTTAAAGAAATATGTTCATAACCGTGCTAGGCCAGACGGAAGCATCTCCAAGGGCTATGGAACAGAGGAGGTCATTGAGTTTTGTGTGGACTTTCTTCCTGACCTTAAGCCGATTGGTGTTCCTGAATCTCGGTATGAGGGTAGGCTGACAGGAAAAGGCACACTAGGAAGGAAAGCAAAAGTATGTATGGACGGGCATTCTTTCTCTCAAGCACACTACACAGTTCTACACAATTCCACCGTGGTGGCTCCGTATATCGTGAGACACAAGAATATTCTACGCTCCGAAAACCCGGGGAAGGCTGACTCTTGGATTAAAGGGGAACATGAGAAGACTTTCGGCAGTTGGTTGCAGACACATCTCATGAATGACGACACCGTTGGAGATCAGCTGTACTGTTTGGCCAGGCCACCATCTTCGACTATATGTACTTTCCAAGGGTATGTGATAAATGGGAATACATTTTACACGGTTGCCCAAGATAAAAAGAGCACCAACCAAAATAGTGGTGTCCGCTTTGATGCAACAGACGAGAATGGGCACTGTTTGGAAACATATTACGGGTACATAGAGGAGATATGGGAACTTGACTATGGACCTACTTTTAAGATCCCTTTGTTTCGGTGCAAATGGGTGAAGCTGATAGGAGGCGGGGTAGTTGTAGACCAAAAGTACGGCATGACAACAGTGGATCTCAACAATCTTGCGTACATGGACGAACCATTTGTCCTAGCCAATGATGTCGCTTAGGTTTTCTATGTGAAGCACATGTCTACAAAATCGAGAAAAAGAAATCAGCAAAAGAAGATATCGTCCGATGAGCCAAAACGCCACATAGTTCTTTCAGGAAAAAGAAACATCGTGGGAGTAGATGACAAGACAGACATGTCAGAATATTATAACAAGTTTCATGAAATTCCGCCCTTCAAAGTGAAAACTGACCCAAGCATCCTACTCAACGATGAAGATTCTCCATGGCTACGACCCAGAAGAAAATAGAAATAATAGATAGGAATATTGGTGCAATAATGTAATAATTTATTAAATCTTTTATGTAATGCATGTATGGAATATACTAAATTTCAAACACTTTTCATTTTCATAGTTTTGTCAAATTCTCAAATATGCAAAAACAATTTTAATAAACCTTTGTAAGAGATGAGTTCTCGTTCGAAACGCACATACATCGAGAGAGATTATCCGTTTTGTACACGAAGTGCATCCATTTTTTGTCGTAGCCCTCTCAACTTTTTAACACATGCTATGTGGGTGAAATGATGATAGCATGCCAACTTTCAACATTTTCAGAGTTCATTTGTAGTGCTTTTCAATTTCAGGGTCAACTAGCTCAAAACAAATAAGTAAATGCACGAAGAATACCAAATGTAGTCAGAAATTGTTGAAATTTTGTGACGTGCCTTTGAATGGTGCATTTTGAACACACAAAACGTATGGAGTTTAAATAAGTTCAAAAAAATGAAATCCCTTTGTAAGAGATGAGTTCTCGTTGGAACCCCTAATACCTCGAGAGACATTGTCCGTTTTGTACATGAAGTGCATCCAGTTTTTGTCGTAGCCCTCTCAAGTTTTTAACACATGCTATGTGGGTGAAATGATGATAGCATGCCAACTTTCAACATTTTCAGAGTTCATTTGTAGTGCTTTTAAATTTCAGGGTCAACTAGCTCAAAAAAATAAGTAAATGCACGAAGAATACCAAATGAAGTCAGAAATTGTTGAAATTTTGTGATGTGCCTTTGAATGGTGCATTTCGAACACACAAAAAGTATGGATTTCAAATAAGTTCAAAAAAATGAAATCCCTTTGTAAGAGATGAGTTCTCGTTCGAAACCCTCATACTTCGAGAGAGATTGTCCGTTTTGTACACGAAGTGCATTCAGTTTTTGTCGTAGCCCTCTCATCTTTTTAACAAATGCTATGTGGGTAAAATGATGATAGCATGCCAACTTTCAACATTTTCAGAGTTCATTTGTAGTGCTTTTCAATTTTAGGGTCAACTAGCTCAAAAAAAATAAGTAAATGCACGAAGAATACCAAATGAAGTCAGAAATTGTTGAAATTTTGTGATGTGCCTTTGAATGGTGCATTTTGAACACACAAAAAGTATGGAGTTCAAATAATTTCAAAAAAATGAAATCCCTTTGTAAGAGATGAGTTCTGGTTCGAAACCCTAATACTTCAAGAGAGATTGTTTGTTTTGTACACAAAGTGCATCCACTTTTTGTCGTAGCCCTCTCAACTTTTTAACACATGCTATGTGGGTGAAATGATGATAGCATGCCAACTTTCAACATTTTCAGAGTTCATTTGTAGTGCTTTTCAATTTCAGGGTCAACTAGCTCAAAAAAATAAGTAAATGCACGAAGAATACCAAATGAAGTCAGAAATTGTTGAAATTTTGTGATGTGCCTTTGAATGGTGCATTTTGAACACACAAAAAGTATGGAGTTCAAATAAGTTCAAAAAATGAAATCCCTTTGTAAGAGATGAGTTCTCGTTCGAAACCCTGATACTTCAAGAGAGATTGTCCGTTTTGTACACGAAGTGCATCTAGTTTTTGTCGCAGCCCTCTCAACTTTTTAACATATGCTATGTGGGTGAAATGATGATAGCATGCCAACTTTTAACATTTTCAGAGTTCATTTGTAGTGCTTCTCAATTTCAGGGTCAACTAGCTCAAAAAAAATAAGTAAATGCACGAAGAATACCAAATGAAGTCAGAAATTGTGGAAATTTTGTGATGTGCCTTTGAATGGTGCATTTTGAACACTGTCGGGACCCCGATCCTAAGCCATAGGAATCCAGCCTGTAACACATCGCATCCCTTTGTGGTCTCATGCACGGTTAACTCCACGGCTGCAGCCTTACCTTAGCCGGGACCGTTTGCGTCTTTTGACTCACGTATGCGATACTGTCGCTAGCAATCCAATGTCAAAGAACCCGGATAGACATGTCTAGTCATAAACCAAAGTGGCAGTTCCGCACAAGCACAGGCATACATGACCCAACAAAGCAGGTGTCGGTCATCAACGAACGTAGACGAGTCGTAGCAAGCTATAAGGACTCCATCACGTCGCGTGACATTTCCCCAAAGGGGACAGACACAGCAGCTAAGAAGGACACATGCCGGTCAACCAATGTGTCCGGAGCAGTAGCGAACTACAAGGCTCGTTGGATCACAAAGGGGAATTTCCTTGTAAGGAGTGCTACTAAAGTTCACGACTAGGTATTCGAACCCCATACATATCAAGTAAGACACACGTACGCATGGCATACCGATATGTATAGATACCTCGATGGCATCACAACATAACCATAACCATACAAGCTTTATTTAAGAGGCTCGGAAGAGCCACACACATAATATTACACATTAAGGGTCTCTCGACCCATAATAGCAGTCATACAATTACAAGCCAGCGGAAGAGTTATAAACTGTCTGGGTACACACAAAGCAACTAGAAGGCATATGGCCTGACTATACTACAGAGCCGACGTAGGGCCGGATCGTAGCTGGGACACCAGCTACTCGTCGTCGTCGATGTCTACGAAGAACCCTCCATTAGGGTCATTAGCAACCTCTGCAACATTTATTAAACAAACATGAGTACGAAGGTACTCAGCAAGACTTTAGGAGAACTAACTACTCATGAAAGGTATCAAAAGGTATTGTGGGGTTTCATGCGGGAAGCCAGCATTTGACTCGTGGCTAGACAACTTGCATTTTTAAATAATTTTGACAACTTGATTTCTCGCACACGAGTCCACTAACACCACAACACTACACTATCGTGGAATCATTCCGTCTCCGTACGGAAATGTCGTCCACGACACTTACGCTTATCTTGACAATTTTATGAGTAGCCATTGAAGTTATCTATGAACAACATATGTCTGCAAGTAGTCCATATCCGCCGACGCGGCTATTCGAATAGATCATAACCCTGCAGGGGTGTCCTTCGTCACACACGCTCCCGCCACTTATCGCCATGTGCACGTTATGCACCTCGGCAACCTTCAAGCGGAAGCCCAGCGAGGGAGTCGGCCACGACCGTTAACCACACTAGTACCTAGTCCAGGTTTATCGCCTATCTGAGAGTAACCCGTACGGAAGTCCGGCCGAGGTTTCCACCACGGCCTCAAACGATGTGCGCAGGGTTCCCAAGCCCACTATCCGGGTGCCACTTGGTACACCGTGCCACTTCCTATCGCATCACGGTCCACCTCTCAGGTGAGCACCATGCACGGCCTCCAGCATTACTATAAACACCAGAAACTACTTGCAACTCCTGGACCGAGTACTACGCGATTAATAGGCCGAGCGGGGTCATATTTCAGGGCCCAGCATGTGGTAGTATCTAGTCTTGGATTACATACACGGAACTCAGTTCCTAAGGACGGTTCCAATGAAACAACCCGCCATGTACTCCTACACAGCCTTTCACCGGTACCTTTACCAAATCAAGTTCAACACACGACCTTTGCTCACCGAACACATTCCACATTTCTGTTCATCTCCCAGATGACAGACCATACACAACTCTAAGCATAGCATGCATAGCAGGATAAGGCACATCACAGCTCAAGCAACTAACAGGTATGCTAGGTTGCAAGGTTCGGCTATTTACTGTGACAAGGTTAAGTCATGCAAAGGAAGTGGGTCCAACTATCGTGGCAAAAGCAGTTGAAGCATTTGATCCTAATGCAATAATTAGGTGCAGGAGCAAGAACATAGGTGTTATCGGGATGATCAAAAGGGTTTATTGCCTTGTTGCTCAGAGGAGGAACGATATCCGTCAGACGGATATTCGGTGGAATCCGGGGGTGCGGAGCCTACCGAAATGAATGGCAACAATCAATAACAAACATATGCAATCAAAATGATGCATGAGCATGGCATGAGAATGCAAGTGACAGGTTATTGTAATCAAGATGTTTTAGGTTTAGAGTTGATTTGAATCACATTCGAATAGCAATTCAAACGAGCATTCTCGGATACCGGTTTAATTGATTCGACCTGATGCTCAGATCAACCTAATGTTAACATGCATGAAATGTCATGTTATGGTACTGATTTATATTTAGGGCAGTGTGTGATCATTGTAATTATAATGAAATTTGGATATTTTTGCAAATTCCATTTATAAAGTGATTAAACAATTGAATTATTATTTATTTCACAATTTAGGGTCCTGTAACCTTTTCAAACATAGTTGAAAATAGCATAATCATAATCCTTGAATTTTTCTGATACTTTTCCATATATAATTTATTTTCATTGGAGTTACAGATTAATTTCTATGATTTTTGCAATTTTTAGCAATTTCCTGAATTATTTTTATACTGGAAATTCCATTTATTGCATCAGGCTGACGTCAGCAGGTCAGCCGACCTGTGCAGGTCAAACCTGACAGGGGGGCCCCACTGGTCAGCCTCTCTGGGACTAATCCCGCGCTGACCAGCCCCTAATTGGGGTTTGACCAGGCGTGGGGCCCTCTGTCAGGGACTGACGGGTGGGCGATTGCGCCCTAATGGTCGGCCACGTCGACGGCCACCGGAGGGTGGTCGCCGGCGACCAGACCCGCGGCGGAGGGCTCGCCGGAGGCGACCTAGACGGCGCTGCACAGCACCAAAACGCAGGCGGTTTGCAGCTACAGCATGCTCGCGAAGTGGCCGATCTGGCAGGACCATCTAGGGAGGCTAGGGTCGCCGGAAGAGGCGTCGGCGACGAGCCAGAGCGGCGGCCAAAGCTCGGGCGTCGTCGGGGGCTTTGGATCAGAGGGATCCACGCTCAATTCTTAGTTGCTACGGCATCTACGCGTCGTCCTGGAGCTGCTGGTGCTCTCGGGAGTACGAGCTGGACATCGAAGGGCTACCGGCGACGAGCGACAGCGGCGGTCCTCGTCGGGCTCCGGTGAAACTAGGGCTAGAGGAGGGGATCGAGGAGGAAAACTTAGGGGAAACGACCGCATGCTCACGGGGAGTGCAGAGCAGAGCTTAGACGGCTCGGGGAAGGCCTGGGGGCGACGAATCGACGGGAGAGGTCCGGCGGCCGGAGGTGGAAGACGACGGCGTTGCGGGCGTTGCAGGGCGCGAGGGAGCTTCGGCTTCTGCAGAGACGACCAGGGCGACGAGGCGGAGTTAATGGCGTGCTCTAGGAGGGGTTCCTATGGCCAGGGGCACGGCCAGCTCGAGCTCGAGCTCGGCTCTAATGGCGGCAGCAGGGAGAAGGAGGAGATTCGGGAGGAGGGGATGAACCGAGGCGGGGAATGGATAGGAGAAGCTCTAGGGAGCTTATCCCCGTCGTCGCCAGCGCAAACCGGCGGCCAGACAGGCACGCAGGTGCGTGGCCGCGCCGGAGGAGGCGGCGGCCACCTCCTGCTGCCTACTGGCGCGAGGGAGGGGACGAGCGGCGAGATGGGCCGGGCCTGGCTTGGGCGACAGGTAAGACTTTTTCCAGTTTCTCTTTTTTTTGTTTTTCTGTTTTGCTATTTATTGCTTTGCTAATTATTTCAGCTCCAGAACAAAAAGTAAAAACTATTTTAGACCTCCTGAAATATTTGTTATAATATCCCCACTCATTTCCAAGACTTTCAACATTTTTGGAAAATTATAGTTTCTGTTTTGCTATCTTGCTTAAGGGTTAGGGATGTGACAACTCACCCCCACTCAAAAGAATCTCGTCCCGAGATTTAGAAGTCGTCGGGAATAACGCGGGATATTCAAGTCGGAGACGATCCTCTCTTTCCCAAGTTGCCTCCTTTTCAGAATGATTTGACCATTGAACTTTAAGAAACTTGAGGTTTCGACGTCGAGTGGTACGCTCAGCTTGATCAAGAATACGCACAGGGTATTCTCGGTAAGAAAGGTTATCTTGTAGATCAAGCGTTTCGTGGTCCACTTCACAGATAGGATCCGAAAAGCAACGCCTGAGTTGCGAGACGTGGAAAACATCATGAACCTTGGAAAGATGCGGAGGAAGTTCCAACTGGTAGGCAACTTCTCCTCGTTTGGCAAGAATGCGGAAAGGTCCAATGTAACGAGGAGCCAACTTGCCCTTGATACCGAAACGATGGGTACCCTTCAAAGGTGTAACCCGAAGGTAAGCCTTCTCGTCCACTTCAAAGGTCACAGCCTTATGATGACGATCATATTGGCTCTTTTGACGAGACTGGGCTGTTTTCAACTTTTCACGAATAATGCGAACCTGCTCTTCTGCGTCCTGGATCATGTCCGGGCCAAAGAGTTGCCTCTCTCCGGTTTCTGACCAATTAAGAGGTGTTCGACATCTTCGTCCATAGAGAACTTCAAAAGGGGCTTTGCCCAAGCTTGATTGATAACTATTGTTATAAGCGAATTCGGCGAATGGAAGACACTTCTCCCAATTCATACCGAACGATATAACACAAGCTCGGAGCATATCTTCTAGAATTTGATTCACTCTTTCTACTTGACCACTTGATTGAGGATGGAAAGCAGTGCTAAAAGATAAGTGAGTCCCCATGGCATTCTGAAAACTTTCCCAGAAGTGAGAAGTAAAGATACTTCCACGGTCCGAGTTAATTTCCAGGGGAACACCATGAAGAGACACTATTCGAGAGATATATAACTCTGCTAGCTGGCTAGCTGTTATACTCTCACGAACAGGAAGAAAATGAGCCACTTTGGAAAGACGGTCAATGACCACAAAGATAGCATTATTTCCTTTCTTGGTCTTGGGAAATCGGGTAATGAAATCCATGCTAACTTTATCCCATTTCCATTCAGGAATAGCTAAAGGTTGAAGGGTGCCAGCAGGCCTTTGATGTTCTGCCTTAACTCGATGACAAACATCGCAGTTAGCAACGAACTCAGCAATTTCTCTCTTCATCCTAGTCCACCAGAACCTCTGGCGTAGGTCCTGATACATCTTAGTACTACCAGGATGAATGGTGAGAGGGGAATCATGAGCCTCCTTAAGGATTAACTGCCTTAGATGTGGGTTCTTAGGAACCACTAAACGATTCTGGAAGAACACCACACCTTGATCATTCATGGAAAATTCTTTAGCGTTTCCGCTAAAAATATTCTCCTTGATCCGTGATATACCCTTGTCACGCTTTTGGCCAGCTGTAATTTGATCCTTAAGAGTAGGCTTCGCCACCAGGGTAGAAAGGAATCCTTGAGGAACAATATGAAGATTCAACTTCCGAAAGTCCTCATGGAGAAGTGGTTGACCTTGTTGTAGCATCAAATTGTTACAATAAGATTTACGACTTAGTGCATCGGCCATAACATTGGCCTTCCCCGGGGTGTAAGTTATCCCTAAGTCGTAATCCGAGATCAACTCAACCCACCGTCTTTGCCTGAGATTCAAATCCGGCTGGGTGAAGATATAATTCAGACTTTGGTGATCAGTGAATATTTCGCAACGATTACCCAGAAGGTAATGTCGCCAGGGTTTTAGTGCATGGACCACAGCTGCAAGCTCAAGGTCATGTGTGGGATAATTATCCTCATGTGGACGCAACTGTCGAGATGCGTATGCGATCACATGACGATCTTGCATGAGAATCCAACCTAATCCTTGTCGCGAGGCGTCGCAATAGATAACAAAGTCCTTAGAAAAATCTGGTGGTAGCAACACAGGTGCGGAAGTCAGGCGTCTTTTCAGTTCCTGAAAACTATGCTCACACTGTGGTGTCCACTCGAACTTTTTATCCTTCTTGAGGAGTTCAGTCAGAGGCTTTGCAACCTTGGAGAAATTCTCGACGAAGCGGCGACAATAGCTCGCTAGACCAAGAAAACTCCTAACTTGCTTAACTGATTCAGGTTGAGTCCAATCAAGGACAGCTTGAACTCTCTCGGGATTGACAGCAATACCCTTACCAGAGATTACGAAGAACCCTCCATTAGGGTCATTAGCAACCTCTGCAACATTTATTAAACAAACATGAGTACGAAGGTACTCAGCAAGACTTTAGGAGAACTAACTACTCATGAAAGGTATCAAAAGGTATTGTGGGGTTTCATGCGGGAAGCCAGCATTTGACTCGTGGCTAGACAACTTGCATTTTTAAATAATTTTGACAACTTGATTTCTCGCACACGAGTCCACTAACACCACAACAATACACTATCGTGGAATCATTCCGTCTCCGTACGGAAATGTCGTCCACGGCACTTACGCTTATCTTGACAATTTTATGAGTAGCCATTGAAGTTATCTATGAACAACATATGTCTCCAAGTAGTCCATATCCGCCGACGCGGCTATTCGAATAGATCATAACCCTGTAGGGGTGTACTTCGTCACACACGCTCCCACCACTTATTGCCATGTGCATGTTATGCACCTCGGCAACCTTCAAGCGGAAGCCCAGCGAGGGAGTCGGCCACGACCGTTAACCACACTAGTACCTAGTCCAGGTTTATAGCCTATCTGAGAGTAACCCGTACGGAAGTCCGGCCGAGGTTTCCGCCACGGCCTCAAACGATGTGCGCAGGGTTCCCAAGCCCACCATCCGGGTGCCACTTGGTACACCGTGCCACTGCCTACCGCATCACGGTCCACCTCTCAGGTGAGCACCATGCACGGCCTCCAGCATTACTATAAACACCAGAAACTACTTGCAACTCCTGGACCGAGTACTACGCGATTAATAGGCCGAGCGGGGTCATATTTCAGGGCCCAGCATGTGGTAGTATCTAGTCTTGGATTACATACACGGAACTCAGTTCCTAAGGACGGTTCCAATGAAACAACCCGCCATGTACTCCTACACAGCCTTTCACCGGTACCTTTACCAAATCAAGTTCAACACACGACCTTTGCTCACCGAACACATTCCACATTTCTGTTCATCTCCCAGATGACAGACCATACACAACTCTAAGCATAGCATGCATAGCAGGATAAGGCACATCACAGCTCAAGCAACTAACAGGTATGCTAGGTTGCAAGGTTCGGCTATTTACTGTGACAAGGTTAAGTCATGCAAAGGAAGTGGGTCCAACTATCGTGGCAAAAGCAGTTGAAGCATTTGATCCTAATGCAATAATTAGGTGCAGGAGCAAGAACATAGGTGTTATCGGGATGATCAAAAGGGTTGCTTGCCTTGTTGCTCAGAGGAGGAACGATATCCGTCAGACGGATATTCGGTGGAATCCGGGGGTGCGGAACCTACCGAAATGAATGGCAACAATCAATAACAAACATATGCAATCAAAATGATGCATGAGCATGGCATGAGAATGCAAGTGATAGGTTATTATAATCAAGATGTTTTAGGTTTAGAGTTGATTTGAATCACATTCGAATAGCAATTCAAACGGGCATTCTCGGATACCGGTTTAATTGATTCGACCTGATGCTCAGATCAACCTAATGTTAACATGCATGAAATGTCATGTTATGGTACTGATTTATATTTAGGGCAGTGTGTGATCATTGTAATTATAATGAGATTTGGATATTTTTGCAAATTCCATTTATAAAGTGATTAAAGAATTGAATTATTCCTTATTTCACAATTTAGGGTCCTGTAACCTTTTCAAACATAGTTGAAAATAGCATAATCAGAATCCTTGAATTTTTCTGATACTTCTCCATATATAATTTATTTTCATTGGAGTTACAGATTAATTTCTATGATTTTCGCAATTTTTAGCAATTTCCTGAATTATTTTTATACTGGAAATTCCATTTATTGCATCAGGCTGACGTCAGCAGGTCAGCCGACCTGTGCAGGTCAAACCTGACAGGGGGGCCCCACTGGTCAGCCTCTCTGGGACTAATCCCGCGCTGACCAGCCCCTAATTGAGGTTTGACCACGCGTGGGGCCCTCTGTCAGGGACTGACGGGTGGGCGATTACGCCCTAATGGTCGGCCACGTCGACGGCCACCGGAGGGTGGTCGCCGGCGACCAGACCCGCGGCGGAGGGCTCGCCGGAGGCGACGTAGACGGCGCTGCACAGCACCAAAACGCAGGCGGTTTGCAGCTACAGCATGCTCGCGAAGTGGCCGATCTGGCAGGACCATCTGGGGAGGCTAGGGTCGCCGGAAGAGGCGTCGGCCACGAGCCGGAGCGGCGGCCGAAGCTCGGGCGTCGTCGGGGGCTTTGGATCAGAGGGATCCACGCTCAGTTCTTAGTTGCTACGGCATCTACGCGTCGTCCTGGAGCTGCTGGTGCTCTCGGGAGTACGAGCTGGACATCGAAGGGCTACCGGCGACGAGCGACAGCGGCGGTCCTCGTCGGGCTCCGGTGAAACTAGGGCTAGAGGAGGGGATCGAGGAGGAAAACTTAGGGGAAACGACCGCATGCTCACGGGGAGTGCAGAGCAGAGCTTAGACGGCTCGGGGAAGGCCTGGGGGCGACGAATCGACGGGAGAGGTCCGGCGGCCGGAGGTGGAAGACGACGGCGTTGCGGGCGTTGCAGGGCGCGAGGGAGCTTCGGCTTCTGCAGAGACGACCAGGGCGACGAGGCGGAGCTAATGGCGTGCTCTAGGAGGGGATCCTATGGCCAGGGGCACGGCCAGCTCGAGCTCGAGATCGGCTCTAATGGCGGCAGCAGGGAGAAGGAGGAGATTCGGGAGGAGGGGATGAACCGAGGCGGGGAATGGATAGGAGAAGCTCTGGGGAGCTTATCCCCGTCGTCGCCAGCGCAAACCGGCGGCCAGGCAGGCACGCAGGTGCGTGGCCGTGCCGGAGGAGGCGGCGGCCACCTCCTGCTGCCTACTGGCGCGAGGGAGGGGACGAGCGGCGAGATGGGCCGGGCCTGGCTTGGGCGACAGGTAAGACTTTTTCCAGTTTCTCTTTTTTTTGTTTTTCTGTTTTGCTATTTATTGCTTTGCTAATTATTTCAGCTCCAGAACAAAAAGTAAAAACTATTTTAGACCTCCTGAAATATTTGTTATAATATCCCCACTCATTTCCAAGACTTTCAACATTTTTGGAAAATTAGAGTTTCTGTTTTGCTATCTTGCTTAAGGGTTAGGGATGTGACAACTCACCCCCACTCAAAAGAATCTCGTCCCGAGATTTAGAAGTCGTCGGGAATAACGCGGGATATTCAAGTCGGAGACGATCCTCTCTTTCCCAAGTTGCCTCCTTTTCAGAATGATTTGACCATTGAACTTTAAGAAACTTGAGGTTTCGACGTCGAGTGGTACGCTCAGCTTGATCAAGAATACGCACGGGGTATTCTCGGTAAGAAAGGTTATCTTGTAGATCAAGCGTTTCGTGGTCCACTTCACAGATAGGATCCGAAAAGCAACGCCTGAGTTGCGAGACGTGGAAAACATCATGAACCTTGGAAAGATGCGGAGGAAGTTCCAACTGGTAGGCAACTTCTCCTCGTTTGGCAAGAATGCGGAAAGGTCCAATGTAACGAGGAGCCAACTTGCCCTTGATACCGAAACGATGGGTACCCTTCAAAGGTGTAACCCGAAGGTAAGCCTTCTCGTCCACTTCAAAGGTCACAGCCTTATGATGACGATCATATTGGCTCTTTTGACGAGACTGGGCTGTTTTCAACTTTTCACGAATAATGCGAACCTGCTCTTCTGCGTCCTGGATCATGTCCGGGCCAAAGAGTTGCCTCTCTCCGGTTTCTGACCAATTAAGAGGTGTTCGACATCTTCATCCATAGAGAACTTCAAAAGGGGCTTTGCCCAAGCTTGATTGATAACTATTGTTATAAGCGAATTCGGCGAATGGAAGACACTTCTCCCAATTCATACCGAATGATATAACACAAGCTCGGAGCATATCTTCTAGAATTTGATTCACTCTTTCTACTTGACCACTTGATTGAGGATGGAAAGCAGTGCTAAAAGATAAGTGAGTCCCCATGGCATTCTGAAAACTTTCCCAGAAGTGAGAAGTAAAGATACTTCCACGGTCCGAGTTAATTTCCAGGGGAACACCATGAAGAGACACTATTCGAGAGATATATAACTCTGCTAGCTGGCTAGCTGTTATACTCTCACGAACAGGAAGAAAATGAGCCACTTTGGAAAGACGGTCAATGACCACAAAGATAGCATTATTTCCTTTCTTGGTCTTGGGAAATCCGGTAATGAAATCCATGCTAACTTTATCCCATTTCCATTCAGGAATAGCTAAAGGTTGAAGGGTGCCAGCAGGCCTTTGATGTTCTGCCTTAACTCGACGACAAACATCGCAGTTAGCAACGAACTCAGCAATTTCTCTCTTCATCCTAGTCCACCAGAACCTCTGGCGTAGGTCCTGATACATCTTAGTACTACCAGGATGAATGGTGAGAGGGGAATCATGAGCCTCCTTAAGGATTAACTGCCTTAGATGTGGGTTCTTAGGAACCACTAAACGATTCTGGAAGAACACCACACCTTGATCATTCATGGAAAATTCTTTAGCGTTTCCGCTAAAAATATTCTCCTTGATCCGTGATATACCCTTGTCACGCTTTTGGCCAGCTGTAATTTGATCCTTAAGAGTAGGCTTCGCCACCAGGGTAGAAAGGAATCCTTGAGGAACAATATGAAGATTCAACTTCCGAAAGTCCTCATGGAGAAGTGGTTGACCTTGTTGTAGCATCAAATTGTTACAATAAGATTTACGACTTAGTGCATCGGCCATAACATTGGCCTTCCCCGGGGTGTAAGTTATCCCTAAGTCGTAATCCGAGATCAACTCAACCCACCGTCTTTGCCTGAGATTCAAATCCGGCTGGGTGAAGATATATTTCAGACTTTGGTGATCAGTGAATACTTCGCAACGTTTACCCACAAGGTAATGTCGCCAGGTTTTTAGTGCATGGACCACAGCTGCAAGCTCAAGGTCATGTGTGGGATAATTATCCTCATGTGGACGCAACTGTCGAGATGCGTATGCGATCACATGACGATCTTGCATGAGAATGCAACCTAATCCTTGTCGCGAGGCGTCGCAATAGATAACAAAGTCCTTGGAAGAATCTGGTGGTAGCAACACAGGTGCGGAAGTCAGGCGTATTTTCAGTTCCTGAAAACTATGCTCACACTGTGGTGTCCACTCGAACTTTTTATCCTTCTTGAGGAGTTCAGTCAGAGGCTTTGCAACCTTGGAGAAATTCTCGACGAAGCGGCGACAATAGCTCGCTAGACCAAGAAAACTCCTAACTTGCTTAACCGATTCAGGTTGAGTCCAATCAAGGACAGCTTGAACTCTCTCGGGATTGACAGCAATACCCTTACCAGAGATTACGTGGCCTAGATAGGTCACTTCTGGTAACCAGAATTCACATTTTGAAAATTTGGCATAAAGGCGATGCTCTCGAAGTTTCATCAATACCAGCCTTAGATGCTCGGCATGTTCTTGTTCATTCTTGGAGTAGATGAGAATATCATCGAGGTATACTACGACGAATTTATCCAAATACTCCATAAAGATTGAATTCATCAGCCGAGAGAAGGTGGCTGGGGCATTGGTTAAACCGAAGGACATAACGGTGTACTCATATTGGCCATAACGAGTAACAAAGGTCGTTTTTGGAATGTCCCCGTTCTTAATGTTGATTTGATGGTATCCCAACCTCAAATCCATTTTGGAGAAGACTGAGGATCCAGCGAGCTGATCGTACAGATCGTTGATCCTGGGAAGCGGATACTTGTTCTTTAGGGTGACCAGGTTAACTGGTCGGTAATCTACAACCATCCGATCCGTTCCGTCTTTCTTCTTGACGAAGAGGACGGGACAAGCCCAAGGAGAAGAGCTAGGACGAATGAAACCCTTGTTCAAGGCCTCATCTAATTGCTTCTTAAGTTCGGCTAGCTCTAGGGGTGCCATCTTATAAGGTCTTCTGGCTATTGGGCCAGTTCCCGGAACAAGATCTATCACAAACTCTACATCTCTGTCAGGTGGAATTCCTGGCAGTTCCTCTGGAAAAACATCCGGGAAGTCACGGACTACCGGAATGTCTTCAAGTTCCGGAAGAGGGTTGGCATTTAGGGAATAGAGTTGGCATTTGGCAACTCGAGTAGAGACATTTACTATCTCACCCGAGGGATGGGTAAGCTGGACATTTCTAGATTGAGTATCAATCTTGGCATAGTGAGCTGACATCCAGTCCATGCCCAAGATGATATTAATATCCGAAGATTTCAATGCTATCAATGAGGCTAGAAAAACTAGCCTGTCTACTACAATTTCATTGTCATAGGTTATCCTAGAGGTTTGCCATTTACTACCAGGGGTTTGGACAACCAATGGGATTGGCATATCACAAAATGACATGTTATGCAACTGTGCATAACTTTCTGAAATGAAGGAATGACAAGACCCAGTGTCAAAGAGAACGGACGCTGGGTGATGATTAACAAGAAGCGTACCCAGCATGACGTCGGGATCCTCTGCAGCTTCTTCTGCTGACACATAGTTCACACGGCCACGTGCAGGAGTTGGCTTCACATAAAACGCTTTGCCCGACTTGGCCTGCCCGATAGACTTTCCGGGTTGCTTGGCACCCACATTCTAAGGACACTCACGAGAATAATGCCCTGGTTCTCCACACTTGTAGCATATCACCTGGTTGGCACGTGGTGCAGCATTGCTAGCTGGACCACCATAAGCTTTTGATGGAGGGTTGGCCTGATTCGTCTGAGGCGCCACGTAGGATGGCCTCGGAGTGTATCTTGGCGGCAGAGAACTGTTTGGAACCCGCAGCCTGCATTTTGGAAACGCGGAACCAGAAGACGAGCCAAAGTCAAGGGAGTGCTTCCTTGTGGCTTCGAAGTCAGTATGACCAGTCTCCGCACTGATCGCTTTGTTGACCAGGGCTTGAAAGCTTGCACACTCATGGAGGCGCAGGTCTCGACGGAGCTCAGGGCTCAGACCCTTACGGAATCTTGCTTGCTTCTTGGCGTCAGTAGACACTTCCTCTGTTGCATAGCGGGCGAGGTTACCGAACTCGCGGCTATAGGCATCCACAGACAACTTGCCCTGAGTGAAGGCACAGAACTCCTCTCTCTTTCTGTCCATCAGGCCCTCTGGAATATGGTGCAGACGGAAAGCTGCGCTGAACTCTGCCCATGTGGCCACTGGTTCAGCAGGACGCATAGCTTCAAAATTCTCCCACCATAGATTGGCGGGTCCCTCCAGGAAATACGCCGCAAAGGTCACCTTGTCGGCCTCAGACACATTCGCAGAGCGAATCTTGCGTGAAATGCTGCATAGCCAGTCATCAGCGTCGAGGGGATCGACGGAATGATGAAACTTTGGAGGATTCAGCTTCACAAAGTCATTGAGGGACACTGCAGCATTCCTAGGCTGTCGAGCCGTATTCTGCTCAATACGCTCTAGCAGTCGGTTGGTCTCCCTTTTGTTTCTTTCTGCCTCAAGCATCACTTCTACCAGAGAAGGTGGGTGAGGCAGGTCTTCCTGCGACGGTTGACTACCCTCACCTTGCTCATGAGCAGGGGCACGGTTCAACCTGGTGAACACCATCCTGGCAAACAAACTCATAGCTTAGACCAATATCATATCAATACTAACTATGGATTAAGAATGTACTGAACACACGGAATGCGGAAATGAATATCCGAACAACATGGTAACAAGCAACTGCTATATATACACCATGGTTCATACACACCCTTACATAGTTCAGTACAAACTTACTCGAAGAGCAAACTACTGAAATGGTGGAACTACTCATCAGAGGCTTACAAGCTTCCTATACATTATTTATCTAGGCCTCCAGAATTCGTTTCACATTACTACCATACTCCACAAGTCACGCAGGACTGTGAACATACGGCTACTACCATACTATCCTTCCGCTCATAGCTCAGGCATCCGCATAGAACATCTCATAGAGATTACCTCCATGACCCGGAAGCTCAACCTGCGGATCAGGAAATACTCTAGCCTGAGATCCCTGGGATCCATAAGGACACGGATGTGGCCTTGATCCCCTGACTGGTGGTAAGAGGGGTCCCCGAAGAGATGTGACTCCTCCTATAGCTGGCCAGTCAACATGGGCCGGAAGATGAGTCCTAACAGTATTCAGCATCTCCATCTCTCCATACCCTGTCTGGACTACCGGTGCCAGCTGCGTCAAAGCTATCCACAGACGGGCACGGGTAGCATAAAGCTCCATGCGGAGAGCACGAGCATCCTTGTCTCTGTTCTCTAGCATCTCAACAGTGGACTGCAGAAGTGGATCCTCCATAGAAGAATCAAAATAGACTCCACTGAGGTATCCCTCTTCACCAGACTGAGAGGCCGGAACATAGCAGAACTCTGAATTCTGCAGCAGTGCATGTCTCGCTCTCATAATAGTCAGCATTGAATAGGCAGCATCCTGTACTGCCATGTCAACGATGACCCCCAACCCATAGGACCAATGGATTGGCTTCTCCGCTCCAGGGTAGTCTGGAAATACCCTAACAGTGCAGATGTACTGGCTCTGGTTGAAGTCTCGGTACTGTTCCTCTACCGTGTACTCAGGGTACCAGCGGTAACCGCACACCGACATCACCCTGACCAGCATGGCCGTATGACCCGATAGATCAATGCACCTGGTCAGACGTACCACCTGACGAGAAGGACAACCAGGCATCTGTAAATAGAGAGTAATGCAAAAGCATTAGAGCTCCGAATGAAAAATTGGGCAGCATAACGGCTGTAGATGCTCAAAAACAAATTTTGAGACAACCCAAAAATAGAATAGCGTAACCACTCAACTATCAAGTTCAACTCTCTGGTCACCAAACTTACAACCTGCTTCCTAGGAATAAAAGAAACCCAATATCTCCCGACCCGTAGTCCTATAATCTACCGATCAGAAATACGAGCCTAGGAGAAGATGAGTAACCTAGTCCTTAATTCCCGCAAAAAAGACGAGGATGACCAGAATAGAATATCTTGAGAAGAGAACAAGAGTGTTACGTTCCCTTCCACAAACAATTCCCCTATATATAACTAAGAAATTCTAGACTCAACTTCGACCAGTTTGGCTTAGTAATCCTACAGTCAGTCAGGCTCTGATACCAACGTTGTCGGGACCCCGATCCTAAGCCATAGGAATCCAGCCTGTAACACATCGCATCCCTTTGTGGTCTCACGCACGGTTAACTCCATGGCTGCAGCCTTACCTTAGCCGGGACCGTTTGCGTCTTTTGACTCACGTATGCGATAGTGTCGCTAGCAATCCAATGTCAAAGAACCCGTATCGACATGTCTAGTCATAAACCAAAGTGGCAGTTTCGCACAAGGACAGGCATACATGACCCAACAAAGCAGGTGTCGGTCATCAACGAACGTAGACGAGTCGTAGCAGGCTACAAGGACTCCATCACGTCGCGTGACATTTCCCCAAAGGGGACAGACACAGCAGCTAAGAAGGACACATGCCGGTCAACCAATGTGTCCGGAGCAGTAGCGAACTACAAGGCTCGTTGGATCACAAAGGGGCATTTCCTTGTAAGGAGTGCTACTAAAGTTCACGACTAGGTATTCGAACCCCATACATATCAAGTAAGACACACGTACGCATGGCATACCGATATGTATAGATACATCGATGGCATCACAACATAACCATAACCATACAAGCTTTATTTAAGAGGCTCGGAAGAGCCACACACATAATATTACACATTAAGGGTCTCTCGACCCATAATAGCAGTCATACAATTACAAGCCAGCGGAAGAGTTATAAACTGTCTGGGTACAGACAGAGCAACTAGAAGGCATATGGCCTGACTATACTACAGAGCCGACGTAGGGCCGGATCGTAGCTGGGACACCAGCTACTCGTCGTCGTCGATGTCTACGAAGAACCCTCCATTAGGGTCATTAGCAACCTCTGCAACATTTATTAAACAAACATGAGTACGAAGGTACTCAGCAAGACTTTAGGAGAACTAACTACTCATGAAAGGTATCAAAAGGTATTGTGGGGTTTCATGCGGGGAAGCCAGCATTTGACTCGTGGCTAGACAACTTGCATTTTTAAATAATTTTGACAACTTGATTTCTCGCACACGAGTCCACTAACACCACAACAATACACTATCGTGGAATCATTCCGTCTCCGTACGGAAATGTCGTCCACGACACTTACGCTTATCTTGACAATTTTATGAGTAGCCATTGAAGTTATCTATGAACAACATATGTCTCCAAGTAGTCCATATCCGCGGACGCGGCTATTCGAATAGATCATAACCCTGCAGGGGTGTACTTCGTCACACACGCTCCCGCCACTTATCGCCATGTGCACGTTATGCACCTCGGCAACCTTCAAGCGGAAGCCCAGCGAGGGAGTCGGCCACGACCGTTAACCACACTAGTACCTAGTCCAGGTTTATCGCCTATCTGAGAGTAACCCGTACAGAAGTCCGGCCGAGGTTTCCGCCACGGCCTCAAACGATGTGCGCAGGGTTCCCAAGCCCACCATCCGGGTGCCACTTGGTACACCGTGCCACTGCCTACCGCATCACGGTCCACCTCTCAGGTGAGCACCATGCACGGCCTCCAGCATTACTATAAATACCAGAAACTACTTGCCACTCCTGGACCGAGTACTACGCGATTAATAGGCCGAGCGGGGTCATATTTCAGGGCCCAGCATGTGGTAGTATCTAGTCTTGGATTACATACACGGAACTCAGTTCCTAAGGACGGTTCCAATGAAACAACCCGCCATGTACTCCTACACAGCCTTTCACCGGTACCTTTACCAAATCAAGTTCAACACACGACCTTTGCTCACCGAACACATTCCACATTTCTGTTCATCTCCCAGATGACAGACCATACACAACTCTAAGCATAGCATGCATAGCAGGATAAGGCACATCATAGCTCAAGCAACTACCAGGTATGCTAGGTTGCAAGGTTCGGCTATTTACTGTGACAAGGTTAAGTCATGCAAAGGAAGTGGGTCCAACTATCGTGGCAAAAGCAGTTGAAGCATTTGATCCTAATGCAATAATTAGGTGCAGGAGCAAGAACATAGGTGTTATCGGGATGATCAAAAGGGTTGCTTGCCTTGTTGCTCAAAGGAGGAACGATATCCGTCAGACGGATATTCGGTGGAATCCGGGGGTGCGGAGCCTACCGAAATGAATGGCAACAATCAATAACAAACATATGCAATCAAAATGATGCATGAGCATGGCATGAGAATGCAAGTGATAGGTTATTATAATCAAGATGTTTTAGGTTTAGAGTTGATTTGAATCACATTCGAATAGCAATTCAAACGGGCATTCTCGGATACCGGTTTAATTGATTCGACCTGATGCTCAGATCAACCTAATGTTAAGATGCATGAAATGTCATGTTATGGTACTGATTTATATTTAGGGCAGTGTGTGATCATTGTAATTATAATGAAATTTGGATATTTTTGCAAATTCCATTTATAAAGTGATTAAAGAATTGAATTATTCCTTATTTCACAATTTAGGGTCCTGTAACCTTTTCAAACATAGTTGAAAATGGCATAATCAGAATCCTTGAATTTTTCTGATACTTTTCCATATATAATTTATTTTCATTGGAGTTACAGATTAATTTCTATGATTTTTGCAATTTTTAGCAATTTGCTGAATTATTTTTATACTGGAAATTCCATTTATTGCATCAGGCTGACGTTAGCAGGTCAGCCGACCTGTGCAGGTCAAACCTGACAGGGGGGCCCCACTGGTCAGCCTCTCTGCGACTAATCCCGCACTGACCAGCCCCTAATTGGGGTTTGACCAGGCGTGGGGCCCTCTGTCAGGGACTGAGGGGTGGGCGATTACGCCCTAATGGTCGGCCACGTCGACGGCCACCGGAGGGTGGTCGCCGGCGACCAGACCCGCGGTGGAGGGCTCGCCGGAGGTGACCTAGACGGCGCTGCACAGCACCAAAATGCAGGCGGTTTGCAGCTACAGCATGCTCGCGAAGTGGCCGATCTGGCAGGACCATCTAGGGAGGCTAGGGTCGCCGGAAGAGACGTCGGCGACGAGCCGGAGCGGCGGCCGAAGCTCGGGCGTCGTCGGGGGCTTTGGATCAGAGGGATCCATGCTCAGTTCTTAGTTGCTACGGCATCTACGCGTCGTCCTAGAGGTGCTGGTGCTCTCGGGAGGACGAGATGGACATCGGAGGGCTACCGGCGACGAGCGACAGCGGCGGTCCTCGTCGGGCTCTGGTGAAACTAGGGCTAGAGGAGGGGATCGAGGGGGAAAACTTAGGGGAAACGACCGCATGCTCACGGGGAGTGCAGAGCAGAGCTTAGACGGCTCGGGGAAGGCCTGGGGGCGACGAATCGACGGGAGAGGTCCGGCGGCCGGAGGTGGAAGACGACGGTGTTGCGGGCGTTGCAGGGCGCGAGGGAGCTTCGGCTTCTGTAGAGACGACCAGGGCGACGAGGCGGAGCTAATGGCGTGCTCTAGGAGGGGATCCTATGGCCAGGGGCACGGCCAGCTCGAGCTCGAGCTCGGCTCTAATGGCGGCAGCAGGGAGAAGGAGGAGATCCGGGAGGAGGGGAAGAACCGAGGCGGGGAATGGATAGGGGAAGCTCTAGGGAGCTTATCCCCGTCGTCGCCAGCGCGAACCGGCGGCCAGGCAGAAACGCAGGTGCGTGGCCGCGCCGGAGGAGGAGGCGGCCACCTCCTGCTGCCTACTGGTGCGAGGGAGGGACGAGCGGCGAGATGGGTCGGGCCTGGCTTGGGCGACAGGTAAGACTTTTTCCATTTTCTCTTTTTTTTGTTTTTCTGTTTTGCTATTTATTGCTTTGCTAATTATTTCAGCTCCAAAACAAAAAGTAAAAACTATTTTAGACCTCCTGAAATATTAGTTATAATATCCCCACTCATTTCCAAGACTTTCAACATTTTTGGAAAATTATAGTTTCTGGTTTCAAATTTTAAATTTGAAACCAGTGGCTTTTGCATTTATTTAAAATGCTTAAAGTGTCAAGAAAATAGTTTTCTCCAATGCTCATTTACTTTCATGATTTATCAGAAAGTTTGAACATTTCTTGAGGCCATTTTGGGTTCATTGATTTTGAACTAGTTTGAGATTTCCTTTAATTGAAATGGTGGCTAGGGTTTTGAGTTTTTCCTTTGCCACTTTGTTGTTTTTGTTGAAACTTCTTAGATGCAAATGCAAAGAAGACATGAGCACAATGCTATCTTGCTTAAGGGTTAGGGATGTGACAAACACACAAAAAGTATTGAGTTCAAATAAGTTCAAACAAATGAAATCCCTTTGTAAGAGATGAGTTCTCGTTCGAAACCCTCATACTTCGAGAGAGATTGTTCGTTTTGTACATGAAGTGCATCCAGTTCTTGTCGTAGCCCTCTCAACTTTTTAACACATGCTATGTGGGTGAAATGATGATAGCATGCCAACTTTCAACATTTTCAGAGTTCATTTGTAGTGCTTTTCAATTTCAGGGTCAACTAGCTCAAAAAAAATAAGTAAATGCACGAAGAATACCAAATGAAGTCAGAAATTGTTAAAATTTTGTGATGTGCCTTTGAATGGTGCATTTTGAACACACAAAAAGTATGGAGTTCAAATAAGTTCCAAAATATGAAATCCCTTTGTAAGAGATGAGTTCTCGTTCGAAACCCTGATACTTCGAGAGAGATTGTCCGTTTTGTACACGAAGTGCATCCAGTTTTTGTCGTAGCCCTCTCAACTTTTTAACACATGCTATGTGGGTGAAATTATGATAGCATGCGAACTTTCAACATTTTCCGAGTTCATCTGTAGTGCTTTTCAATTTCAGGGTCAACTAGCTCAAAAAATATATAAGTAAATGCACGAAGAATATCAAACGAAGTCAGAAATTGTTGGAATTTTGTGATGTGCCTTTGAATGGTGCATTTTGAACACACAAAAAGTATGGAGTTCAAATAAGTTCAAAAAAATGAAATCCTTTTGTAAGAGATGAGTTCTCGTTCGAAACCCTCATACTTCGAGAGAGATTGTCCGTTTTGTACATGAAGTGCATCCAATTTTTCTCGTAGCCCTCTCAACTTTTTAACACATGCTATGTGGGTGAAATGTTGATAGCATGCCAACTTTCAACATTTTCAGAGTTCATTTGTCGTGCTTTTAAATTTCAGGGTCAACTAGCTCAAAAAAATAAGTAAATGCGCGAAGAATACCAAATGAAGTCAGAAATTGTGGAAATTTTGTGATGTGCCTTTGAATGGCGCATTTTGAACAGACAAAAAGTATGGAGTTCAAATAACTTCAAAAAAATGAAATCCATTTGTAAGAGATGAGTTCTCGTTCGAAACCCTGATACTTTGAGAGAGATTGTCCGTTTTGTACACGAAGTGCATCCAGTTTTTGTCGTAGCCCTCTCAACTTTTTAACACATTCTATGTGGGTGAAATGATGATAGCATGCCAACTTTCAACATTTTCAGAGTTCATTTGTAGTGCTTCTCAATTTCAGGGTCAACTAGCTCAAAACAAATAAGTAAATGCACGAAGAATACCAAATGAAGTCAGAAATTGTTGAAATTTTGTGATGTGCCTTTGAATGGTGCATTTTGAACACACAAAAAGTATGGAGTTCAAATAAGTTCTAAAAATGAAATCCCTTTGTAAGAGATGAGTTCTCGTTCGAAACCCTCATACTTCGAGAGAGATTGTTCGTTTTGTACACGAAGTGCATCCAGTTTTTGTCGTAGCCCTCTCAACTTTTTAACACATGATATGTGGGTGAAATTATGATAGCATGCCAACTTTCAACATTTTCAGAGTTCATTTGTAGTGCTTTTCAATTTCAGGGTCAACTAGCTCAAAAAAAAAAAAGTAAATGCACGAAGAATACCAAATGAAGTCAGAAATTGTTAAAATTTTGTGATGTGCCTTTGAATGGTGCATTTTGAACACACAAAAAGTATGGAGTTCAAATAAGTTCCAAAAAATGAAATCCCTTTGTAAGAGATGAGTTCTCGTTCGAAACCGTGATACTTCGAGAGAGATTGTCCGTTTTGTACACGAAGTGCATCCAGTTTTTGTCGTAGCCCTCTCAACTTTTTAACACATGCTATGTGGGTGAAATAATGATAGCATGCGAACTTACAACATTTTCCAAGTTCATTTGTAGTGCTTTTCAATTTCAGGGTCAACTAGCTCAAAAAATATATAAGTAAATGTACGAAGAATACCAAACGAAGTCAGAAATTGTTGAAATTTTGTGATGTGCCTTTGAATGGTGCATTTTGAACACACAAAAAGTATGGAGTTCAAATAAGTTCAAAAAAAATGAAATCCCTTTGTAAGAGATGAGTTCTCGTTCGAAACCCTAATACTTCGAGAGAGATTGTCCGTTTTGTACATGAAGTGCATCCAGTTTTTGTCGTAGCCCTCTCAACTTTTTAACACATGCTATGTGGGTGAAATGTTGATAGCATGCCAACTTTCAACATTTTCAGAGTTCATTTGTAGTGCTTTTCAATTTCAGGGTCAACTAGCTCAAAAAAAATAAGTAAATGCACGAAGAATACCAAATGAAGTCAGAAATTGTTGAAATTTTGTGATGTGCCTTTGAATGGTGCATTTTGAACACACAAAAAGTATGGAGTTGAAATAAGTACAAAAAAATGAAATCCATTTGTAAGAGATGAGTTCTCGTTCGAAACCCTCATACTTCGAGAGAGATTGTTCGTTTTGTACACGAAGTGCATCCAGTTTTTGTCGTAGCCCTCTCAACTTTTTAACACATGCTATGTGGGTGAAATGATGATAGCATGCCAACTTTCAACATTTTCAGAGTTCATTTGTAGTGCTTTTCAATTTCAGGGTCAACTAGCTCAAAAAAAAAAGTAAATGCACGAAGAATACCAAATGAAGTCAGAAATTGTTCAAATTTTGTGATGTGCCTTTGAATGGTGCATTTTGACCACACAAAAAGTATGGAGTTCAAATAAGTTCCAAACAATGAAATCCCTTTGTAAGAGATGAGTTCTCGTTCGAAACCCTGATACTTCGGGAGAGATTGTCCGTTTTGTACACGAAGTGCATCCATTTTTTGTCGTAGCCCTCTCAACTTTTTAACACATGCTATGTGGGTGAAATGATGATAGCATGCGAACTTTCAACATTTTCCGAGTTCATTTGTAGTGCTTTTCAATTTCAGGGTCAACTAGCTCAAAAAATATATAAGTAAATGCACGAAGAATACCAAACGAAGTCAGAAATTGTTGAAATTTGTTATGTGCCTTTGAATGGTGCATTTTGAACACAAAAAAAGTATGGAGTTCAAATAAGTTCAAAAAAATGAAATCCCTTTGTAAGAGATGAGTTCTCGTTCGAAACCCTCATACTTCGAGAGAGATTGTCCGTTTTGTACATGAAGTGCATCCAGTTTTTGTCGTAGCCCTCTCAACTTTTTAACACATGCTATGTGGGTGAAATGTTGATAGCATGCCAACTTTCAACATTTTCAGAGTTCATTTGTAGTGCTTTTCAATTTCAGGGTCAACTAGCTCAAAAAAAATAAGTAAATGCACGAAGAATACCAAATGAAGTCAGAAATTGTTGAAATTTTGTGATGTGCCTTTGAATGGTGCATTTTGAACACACAAAAAGTATGGAGTTGAAATAAGTTCAAAAAAATGAAATCCATTTGTAAGAGATGAGTTCTCGTTCGAAACCCTGATACTTCGAGAGAGATTGCCCGTTTTGTGCACGAAGTGCATCCAGTTTTTGTCGTAGCCCTCTCAACTTTTTAACACATTCTATCTGGGTGAAATGATGATAGCATGCCAACTTTCAACATTTTCAGAGTTCATTTGTAGTGCTTCTCAATTTCAGGGTCAACTAGCTCAAAACAAATAGGTAAATGCACAAAAAATACCAAATGAAGTCAGAAATTGTTGAAATTTTGTGACATGCCTTTGAATGGTGCATTTTGAACACACAAAAAGTATGGAGTTCAAATAAGTTCAAAAAAATGAAATCCCTTTGTAAGAGATGAGTTCTCGTTCGAAACCCTCATACTTCGAGAGAGATTGTTCGTTTTGTACACTATGACGCCCTCGGCTTAATCGTACGCTAACCATACACGCAAATGCGTACGATCAAACCCAAGGACTCACGGGAAGATATCACAACACAACTCTAGACACAAATAAAAATAACATCAGCTTCATATTACAAGCCAGGGGTCTCGAGGGCTAGAATACAAAAGCTCGATAAACACACGAGTCAGCGGAAGCAACAAATATCTGAGTACAGACATAAAACATGGGGTGCCTTAGAGAAGGCTAGCACAAAAGATACAACGATCGAACGAGGCGAGGCCTCCTGCCTGGGAACCTCCTAACTACTCCTGATCATCAGCGGCTTCCACGTAGTAGTAGGCACCGTCGGGGTAGCAGTCGTCGGTGGCGGGGACCTCCATCTCCTGGGCTTCATCATCTGGTCGCAGCAAACGGATCAAGGGAACAAGGGGGGAGCAAAGCAGCGGTGAGTACTCATCCAAAGTACTCGCAAGTCTTACATCAGAACTATTCTAATTATGCATCAGTATCAAAGAAGGGGGTTTATATGTGGACTGACTGCAGCAATGCGAGAATAGAGGGAGAAGGCCTAGTCCTATCGAAGACTAGCATCTTCAGGGTCTTGCAGCAATAGACGAGGGTAGAACAGGGGGGGGGGGGGGTAACACATTAATAGTCATATTGTTGCAGCAATATTAAAGTGAGGTCACGCCTAAAGATCCTCCCTCGACTCCCTGCGAGGAAGCAATCCCGAGGCAAACTAATTCCAGTTAAGTAACAATTGTAGTTGTATAAGATCGGGGCACAACTCCAAGTCGTCCTGTAACCGTGGACACGACTATCCGAATAGTTAATTTTCATCCCTGCAGGGGTGCACCACATGTCCCGTCACGCTCGATAACACTCTGGCCGGACATACTTTTCTGGGTCCTGCCCGGCTTCGGAATATTGACACGTCGCAGCCCCACCTAAGACTAATCAGAGAGGCCAGCCCGCCGGTCTAAATCCTAAGCACAAAGGGTTCATGGGCCCAGTTCCCCTTCACGCTCCTGCACGTGGCGTGGGCGGCCGACGTCAGTCCTAGCATCCCTTAATCACAAGAGCGATGCATCTCGGGACCACTCGGGCGCGCGCCGCTACACTGCTGGCATCTGAAAAGCTTCGGCTGATACCGCGACGCCGAGTACCCATAATTCTTCCCGCGTAGCCGGTTAGTGCGAAAAGGTCTCCGACCAACCCAGATCAAATACCCAAATCCATTAGCATTTTAATTAGGCCAGCAACACAGTCTTGCGGGAATCCACCCGTCTTACAACTAATCACCAATGATCCCAGTAACATGGTCGAGTAACTGTGTGGTTGTAACATCGGGGGGAATCCGAGGTATCACCCTCGTTGGATTCCGAACGATGTACCCGTCAAGGTGGGCTTAGAGGAATCACCCTCGGGGGTCCCACACTCGCGGGGTTGCACGACAGAGGCGTCATCGGGAATGGTGAAAGAGGAATCACCCTCGATAACCACGACCGACTAGCTATACTACAGAGATATCATCAGGACTACTTAGCGAGGTGTCACCCTCGGTACCCGATAGTATCCCTGTAGCGTCGTACAACGAAGGGGGGGTGAACGTGCTGTGTCGGGTCTGGCTCGTCGATCAGGGATCGAGATTTGAAAACAAGCGGGGCAACTGATCTACGGGGTCAGAGGGGATGACTGCTCCACCTATACTAAGCAGATTAAAAGTACAGGACTGAAAGTAGCAGTTCATCAAAAACAGGCTATGCATCAGATATAGGAGCTAACTACAACATTAGCAAAATACTAATGCAAGCAGTAGGAAGAAAGACATAGGCGATATAGGAATGATCAAGGGGAGTTTGCTTGCCTTGTTGCTCTGCGGCAAAGGACTAATCGGCAGGGTCGTAGATGTACCCGGCAGCAGCGTCAGTCTCGGGGTCTACCGGTAAGAAGAGGGGGAAGAAACAATAAATAATAGCACCGATGCAACACCAAGCATGACATGGAAATATGCAGGCTAGACATGAGCTAACGCAGCAACATCCGTCATAGACGGGTCGGAATAATATCTGACGATATTTTCCCGGGTCTCGGGCTACTACCGGTTACACTGGAAACGATGGAAAAGTTCCATGTTTGCTATGCTAGGGACGCGTGACAGACGAACAGACCGTGTATCCGGGTTCGTCTCGCTTTGCTGATCAACTTTCATGTTGAAAATATTTCGATCTGACTTACGGATTATTTAATATTAATTTTCAAAGTTTTATTAATTATTTAGGAATTAAAAACAGATTTAAAAGATTTAGTAAAATCCTATTATGACATCATCGCGATGTCAGGCTGACATCAACGTTTGACCGGTCAACTGACCAGCGGGTCCCGAACGTCATAGGCACAAGTTTTATTTAAGATTAATTATTTATTAATCAGATTAATTCAACGAGGGACCCACGTGTCATACTCTAATTATGTTAATTAATTATTTTAACTAATATATCTATTTATTTATTTACTTAAGAAAAACATTATTTTTAATTATCGCGTGGGGCCTCCCTGTCATTGACAGCTGTGCATTGGCCCCACCGGTAAGTGGCCTAAGGTTATTTCCTCATTTATTTTTATTAGATACCTATCCGTGCAAATACCGTATTCCTCTAAATATCCAAATACACAAATACATACATCACATCTCATACATACATACGGAATACAACCTTTGTTTTTTTTTCTTTTTTTTTTCTCAAAAACTCTCATCTCTCATCTCTCTGTTAACAGAGACAGAGAAGTTCTTTTGCTACTCCACCTATAAGAACACAAACTTCGAATCCTTCTACCGGAGTCCACCGTCGACGGATCGAGGCCCCGTTTGCCGGAACGGATCCGTGACGTCGAGGGGAACGACAAGGTGGGAGGAGCCCGAGGAGGGGCTCACCGACGGTGACGTGACGGCCGGTGAAGCCGGAGTTCGCACGTAGTTGACGGTGGAGACGGGCGTGGAGGCGGTGCCGGTGCCGATGGTGGTGATGTGCCGGCGAGGAGGAGCCGGTGAGGAGGGCCCCCCGGAGATGGAGCCGCCGATGATGAGGGGCTCGGCCGGCGGGGCTCCCGGGGTCGGCCGACGGGATGGGGAGGGCCCCGGCCGCCGGACCTGGAGGGGGGGGCCGAGGTGGCCGGCGTGGTGAAGGTGGCGCGCCGGCCGGGGAGGGGGGGGCTCGCCGTGAGGTGGGGGGCCGCCGGGGAAGGGATAGGCCGGTGGAGGAGGTGGCCGTGAGAGGGGGGGGGACCGCCGGGGTAGGAGGAGGCGGCGGAGAGGATGGAGGGAGGGGGCCGGCGGGGGAGAGGGCTGCCGGCGGGGAGGGGAGGCGCGCCGGCCAGGGAGGGGCGCCGGCCGAGGCGGGCGAGGTGGAGAGGAGGGAGGCGACGGGAGCAGAGAGAGAGATCTGCCGGAGGGAGAGGGGGCGAGATGGGGGGGAGTGTCGGTGGGGTGGGGAGGGTCACGAGAGGGAGTGGGGGAGGTGGCGCGTGGGGGTGGGGCCCCCCACGAGGGGGGGCTGGCGGCGGCGCCCATGGGGGGGCAGGGAGTTGGCGTGGGGGTGGCTTGACCGCCAGGGGGGCTAGGGTTTGGCCGGTTGGGCCCTTTTCGGCCCAGCTGGGCCGGTTGGGGGGGGGTTGTTCCTTTTTTTTTTTTGATTTGTTTTCTTTTTTTTTACCTTTTTCTTTTTTATTATTTCTTTCTTTCAGTTTTCTTTCTTTCTTTTATCATTATTATTTCTTCAATACTTTCCTTTTACATATATATCCTTTTAATACTTGTAATGAACCGATAAATTGCTTCCCTTTGCTTTCAAATCATCGATCCGGACAGACGCGAATCCACGCAGGTCTGTGATGGGAATCCGATGACGTGGCATCGTTAGCGGTTGATCACTGTAGCTTAATTACAATCACTACTGTAGCAAAAGTCGAGGATGTCACAAATCTCCCCTACTAACAAGAATTCTCGTCCCGAGAATTAAGAGGTAGAGGGAAAAAGCCCGGGGTATTCATCACGAAGATGATCCTCGCGTTCCCAAGTGGCTTCATCTTCGGAGTGATTTGACCACTGCACCTTAAGGAACTTGGTGACCTTGCGACGAGTCTTACGTTCAGCTTGATCGAGAATGCGGACCGGATGCTCTTTATAAGAGAGGTCTTGTTGTAGCTCAAGCATATCGTGATCCACTGCTCGAATAGGATCCTTGAAGCAGCGACGGAGTTGAGAAACATGGAAGACATCGTGGACCTGAGAAAGGTTCGCCGGCAGTTCCAATTGATAAGCCACTCTTCCACGCCTTTCGAGAACAGTGAAAGGACCAATATAACGAGGAGCTAACTTGCCCTTGATTCCGAAACGGTGTGCACCTCTCATTGGTGTGACATGAAGATAAGCCTTTTCGCCAGGTTGATAGGCCATATCTTGATGATGACGGTCATACTGACTCTTCTGACGAGACTGAGCAGCCTTCAGATTCTCATGAATAATGCGGACTTGATCTTCGGCATGTTGAATTATATCCGGACCGAAGAGTGATCGTTCCCCAGTTTCTGACCAATTCAGAGGAGTTCGACACCTTCGCCCGTACAATACTTCGAAAGGGGCCATCTTCAGACTAGCTTGATAGCTATTGTTGTAACAGAACTCGGCATACGGGAGAGATTCCTCCCATTTCTTACCGAAAGAAATGACACAAGCTCAAAGCATGTCCTCGAGAATTTGGTTGACTCGTTCAACTTGTCCCTGGGATTGAGGATGAAATGCAGTGCTGAAAGACAGATGAGTCCCCATAGCCTTCTGAAAACTTTCCCAGAATTTTGAAGTGAACAAGCTGCCACGGTCCGAACTGATTACCAACGGAATACCGTGAAGTGAAACAACTCTTGACATATAAAGATCTGCCAGCTGACTAGCATTAATCGTTTCTTTGACGGCCAGGAAATGTGCAACTTTGGACAGTCGATCAATGACGACAAGAATAGCATCATTACCTTTCTGAGATCTGGGAAAACCAGTGACAAAGTCCATTTCAACATGGTCCCATTTCCACTCGGGAATAGAGATAGGCTGCAGAGTTCCAGCAGGCTTTTGGTGTTCTGCTTTGATACGCCGGCATATATCACATTCTGCCACATAGCGTGCAATGTCTTGTTTCATATTGGGCCACCAGAATCTTTGTCGGATGTCTTGGTACATCTTGGTACTACCCGGGTGAATAGATAATGGTGTGTCATGAGCTTCTTCCATCACCTTCCCAGTCATCCTGAGATTTTCCTTCTTATTTGGGACGAATAGGCGACCCTTGAAATACAAGGCGCCACCTTCATCAACAGTGAAAAAGGAGGGTTTACCCTTAGCAATATAGCTCTTAATCCTGTCGACATCATCGTCAAAGTTTTGTATATTCTTTATGGAGCTCACAAGATCTGGTTCAACCACTAGGTTGCTGAGGGAACCCTGATTAACAACACGGAGGTTCATCTTTTGATACTCTTCAGGAGGGGGAACAAGGTAACCCTGAGGAACAATGTGGAGGTTCAGCTTACGGAATTCCTCTTGCAGACGATCGTGAACCTGATGAACCTGGAGGTGGTTGCAGTATGACTTGCGACTTAAGGCATCAGCCATTACATTAGCCTTGCCAGGGGTATATGATATACTACAGTCAAAATCTGCTATACGCTCCATCCATCTTTGTTGACGCAGGTTCAGCTCCGGTTGAGTGAACAAGTACTTCAGACTTTGATGGTCGGTGTAGATTTCACAGCGATTACCGACAAGGTATTGTCGCCATTCCTTCAATGCATGAATGACTGCGGCAAGCTCGAGATCATGAACTGGGTAGTTCTCTTCATGAGCACGCAGCTGACGTGAAGCATAAGCGATCACCTTGCGATCCTGCATTAGGACACAACCTATTCCTTGACGAGAAGCATCACAGTATATGACGAAATCCCTTTTCGTATCTGGAGGAGCAAGTACTGGAGCGGACGTCAGTTTGTCCTTGAGTGCCTGAAAACTTTCCTGACATTTATCAGTCCATTCATACTTAACACCTTTGTGAAGCAGGTTGGTTAAGGGCTTCGCAATCTTGGAGAAGTTCTCGACGAATCGACGGCAATAGCTGGCGAGTCCGAGAAAACTTCTGACTTGCTTGACATTCTTCGGGGGAGTCCAGTCAAGAATATCTTGAATTCGTTCGGGGTTGACCGCAATACCATCCTTGGAAATCACATGACCAAGGTAAGTCACTTCGTCTAGCCAGAACTCACATTTGGAATACTTCGCATAGAGTTTATGCTCCCGAAGCTTATCCAGTACAAGACGAAGATGTTCAGCATGCTCTTCTTTGTTCTTCGAAAACACCAGAATATCATCCAGATATACCACGACAAATTTGTCGAGGTAATCCATGAATATATAATTCATCAATCGAGAGAAAGTTGCCGGTGCATTGGTTAAGCCGAAGGACATGACGGTGTACTCGTATGATCCATATCGAGTAACAAAGGCGGTCTTTGGAATATCCTCCTTGTGAACACGAATCTGGTGGTATCCCAATCTCAAGTCGAGCTTAGAGAAAACGGTGGAACCAGCAAGTTGATCATACAAATCATTTATCCGCGGGAGAGGATATTTGTTTTGAATAGTGGCCTGGTTGATAGGACGATAGTCTTGAACCAATCGATTTGTCCCATCCTTCTTCTTAACAAAGAGAGAAGGTGCTCCCCAAGCAGAGGAACTCGGACGGATGAAACCCAGACGGAGCGAGTTGTCAATTTCTTGCTTAAGATCAAGGAGTTCATGTGGTGGCATTTTATAAGGACGCTTGGCAATAGGAGTGGTACCAGGTACCAAGTCAATGACAAACTCGACAGCTCGAGCAGGGGGAATCCCCGGAAGTTCTTCTGGAAAGACATCTTGGAACTCTCGGACCACTGGAATGTTTTCAATCCCTTCAAGAGGCGACGCATTTAATGCATTCAAGGCATACAGCCGTGCCTCAGCATTACGGACGAGATGAGCATGGTAGCTTACTAGTTCATCTGAAGGGTGTAGGAGGTGGACGGTTTTGGTGGCACAAACGATCGATGCCGTATGAGCTTTCAACCAGTCCATCCCCAATATGAGATCAATGTTGGATGACTTTAGTAGGATGGGGTTGGCAAGGAATTCTAATCCTGCAATTTCAACTGGAACATGGGGGCAAACCATAGAGGTTCGGCATTCGCCCCCAGGGGTGTTTACTACTATCGGGATGTTCATCTCTTCGCTCCTAATGTCATGCATGTATGCAAAATTTTCCGACATAAAGGAATGCGATGCTCCTGTATCAAACAATACAGAAGCAGGTACTGAGTTAACGAGAAGTGTACCCATCACGGTAGCAGGCTGGTCTTGAGCTTGACCCATATCAATGTTGTTGGCCTGACCACGAACATAAGCAGGCTTAGTGTTGAAGTTGCGGTTCTGGTTGTTGCCACGGCCAGTTGCGGGAAGTGCCAGCTGATTCTGATTCTGCCTGCAGTCTCTAGCACGGTGACCTGGACGGCCACACTTGAAGCACAGCCCGTCCTCAGGACGGGAAGGAGGAACTCGAGGCGGTGGAGCTGGGAGCCTCGGCTGCCTAGGCGGTGGAGGAGGCAGGCGAGGTGCAGCATAGGACGGCCTCGGAGTAGGAGCAGGTGCATGGTACATGTTGTTGGGAATCCAGATCTTCCGCTTCTGTGCAGATGAGCCCGAAGATGAGCCCATGTCACGGTTGCGCTTGCTGCTATCTTTGTATTCCTGCAGACCAGTCTCAACCTGAATAGCCTTGTTCACGAGGGTGGCGAAATCAGCATAGTCCTGAACGAGGAGTGTCAGCTTGATATCAGGGTGGAGGCCTTCACGGAACTTCTCCTGCCTGCGTGCATCAGTCGCAATGTCTTCTTCAGCATAGCAAGATAATTCCAGAAATTCCCGCTGATAAGCATCCACAGTCTTGTTGCCCTGGACCAAGTTGCGGAACTCACGCTTCTTCCGGTCCATGATTCCCTGGGGAATGTATCGAACACGGAAAGCAGCCTTGAACTCTGCCCAAGTGATGATAGTTCCATCGGGCTGAGAGCGCCTGTGGCTGTCCCACCATTGAGCAGCGGGACCCTTCAGAAAGTAGGCGGCAAAGTTGACATAGCTCGCCAGGGGCACATTGGCAGACTCTAGCTCATAAGAAATGTCACGGAGCCAGTCATCAGCATCAAGAGGCTGAGTTGAGCTGCGGTAGATCGCAGGGTTGAGACGGCAGAAGTCTTGCAGTGTCACGCCTTGTGGTTGGTTCATGTTCGGCCTTTGGAACTGATCCATGAGCCCTTGCATAAACTGGCGGTTCAGCTCAAACTGTTGGATCATCCCCGCCATATACTCAGGAGGCGGGGGTGGTGCATCGTTGGCACGGCCACGCGGGCGGCCAGCTGGTCTAACCATCCTGTTAAATATTTAGCAGGGGTAGTTTAGCTTAAAGTAATCGAAAGGCATCGCACGCATTCATGAAGTAATCAAGCATAATGAAAGGGAAATGCGATAGATACTCCATAGTAGTTGAGTTCGACATACAGACCCATACATAAGTTCGATTACAGCCTAACGATTAAAAACTCGAAATTTGGCGATAGCCCGGACGCATTTGACGATACCCTGGACTCACTAGGCGGCACGCAGGCACGCGGTGGAAGAGTACCACAACGAGATGTAGCGATAAGGCTACATCAACGTTGGAGAGGACGATCGAATCCTGGTAGCTGGCGGTGATAGAAGGTAGGGACAGGACCCTATGTCCCGTTGTGACTCTGGTGACGGTGCCGCATCCAGTCGAGGAGCTGAGGTCCAAGTGCAGGGGTTCTACCCCCAACATCTGTCCACTCGAGAGCTGATGGTAGCTCTGTCCTGCTCGGCTCGCGGATGCGCATAGGTGGAACCCTCGGACAGTGTGATGGCTGTAGCTCTGTCAACGCGTCGTAAAGACGAGCGCGCGTAGCATACAACTCCACAGTCAGAGCTCGGAAAGCACGATCCATTGCCTCAGTGTACTGCACCAGAATCCGCGCGTCGTACCGACGCGTCACGTAGGGGGCGCAGACAGCGACGTAGGAACGGTCGCTGCGCTCCCGAACGTCAGAAGCGTAGGCAGTGAGATCAGACCCAGTCTCATCCCCAGCAGGAGCATGCGGGATGTATCTGAAAGGGCTCTCCTCCAGGTGAGGGTACGCTCCACGGAGTCGGGTGATGGCGATGTAGGCCGCATCGTGGACGGCCATCTCGACCGACACCCCAATACCACAGAACACGTGGCGCTCGAGGGTCTCACCGCCCCTCTGGTCGAAGATGCGAACCTCAGCCTGGTACTGGCACTGGTTGTACTCGCGGAAATCCTCGAACACGGTGTACTCGGGGTACCAGCGATATCCCAGCCTGGTCAGGATATCGACCAAAATGGCCGGGAACCCAGTCGTCTCGGTGGCCTGTGTCAGGCGCACGTGCTGTCTTGCGGGACGCATCTGAAAATAAGATTGACGAATGTCAATGACAGTGTGTGTAATACATATTCAGGAGAAAAAAAGTAGATAGTCCAGCGCTCCGGATTGATGTGATTCGAGAACCTAATGTTAGAGTTAGTAAAATCTTTGACCCGAAAGAGAAGAGAAAGTAGAGCCCAGAGTATAGAAAAGGAGTAAAAGATACTAATACCACCCAATTGAGATGTGGGCCCGTAAGCCACAACATCAGTGTTAGTAAAGTTTTTCAAACACTAGACTCAACTTCGGCCAAGGAGTTGGAAAAGGGGCTACCTACAGGCAGTTTGCTCTGATACCAACTTGTGACGCCCTCGGCTTAATCGTACGCTAACCATACACGCAAATGCGTACGATCAAACCCAAGGACTCACGGGAAGATATCACAACACAACTCTAGACACAAATAAAAATAACATCAGCTTCATATTACAAGCCAGGGGCCTCGAGGGCTAGAATACGAAAGCTCGATAAACACACGAGTCAGTGGAAGCAACAAATATCTGAGTACAGACATAAAACATGGGGTGCCTTAGAGAAGGCTAGCACAAAAGATACAACGATCGAACGAGGCGAGGCCTCCTGCCTGGGAACCTCCTAACTACTCCTGATCATCAGCGGCTTCCACGTAGTAGTAGGCACCGTCGGGGTAGCAGTCGTCGGTGGCGGGGACCTCCATCTCCTGGGCTTCATCATCTGGTCGCAGCAAACGGATCAAGGGAACAAGGGGGGAGCAAAGCAGCGGTGAGTACTCATCCAAAGTACTCGCAAGTCTTACATCAGAACTATTCTAATTATGCATCAGTATCAAAGAAGGGGGTTTATATGTGGACTGACTGCAGCAATGCGAGAATAGAGGGAGAAGGCCTAGTCCTATCGAAGACTAGCATCTTCAGGGTCTTGCAGCAATAGACGAGGGTAGAACAGGGGGGGGGGGGTAACACATTAATAGTCATATTGTTGCAGCAATATTAAAGTGAGGTCACGCCTAAAGATCCTCCCTCGACTCCCTGCGAGGAAGCAATCCCGAGGCAAACTAATTCCAGTTAAGTAACAATTGTAGTTGTATAAGATCGGGGCACAACTCCAAGTCGTCCTGTAACCGTGGACACGGCTATCCGAATAGTTAATTTTCATCCCTGCAGGGGTGCACCACATGTCCCGTCACGCTCGATAACACTCTGGCCGGACATACTTTTCTGGGTCCTGCCCGGCCTCGGAATATTGACACGTCGCAGCCCCACCTAAGACTAATCAGAGAGGCTAGCCCGCCGGTCTAAATCCTAAGCACAAAGGGTTCATGGGCCCAGTTCCCCTTCACGCTCCTGCACGTGGCGTGGGCGGCCGACGTCAGTCCTAGCATCCCTTAATCACAAGAGCGATGCATCTCGGGACCACTCGGGCGCGCGCCGCTACACTGCTGGCATCTGAAAAGCTTCGGCTGATACCGCGACGCCGAGTACCCATAATTCTTCCCGCGTAGCCGGTTAGTGCGAAAAGGTCTCCGACCAACCCAGATCAAATACCCAAATCCATTAGCATTTTAATTAGGCCAGCAACACAGTCTTGCGGGAATCCACCCGTCTTACAACTAATCACCAATGATCCCAGTAACATGGTCGAGTAACTGTGTGGTTGTAACATCGGGGGGAATCCGAGGTATCACCCTCGTTGGATTCCGAACGATGTACCCGTCAAGGTGGGCTTAGAGGAATCACCCTCGGGGGTCCCACACTCGCGGGGTTGCACGACAGAGGCGTCATCGGGAATGGTGAAAGAGGAATCACCCTCGATAACCACGACCGACTAGCTATACTACAGAGATATCATCAGGAGTACTTAGCGAGGTGTCACCCTCGGTACCCGATAGTATCCCTGTAGCGTCATACAACGAAGGGGGGGTGAACGTGCTGTGTCGGGTCTGGCTCGTCGATCAGGGATCGAGATTTGAAAACAAGCGGGGCAACTGATCTACGGGGTCAGAGGGGATGACTGCTCCACCTATACTAAGCAGATTAAAAGTACAGGACTGAAAGTAGCAGTTCATCAAAAACAGGCTATGCATCAGATATAGGAGCTAACTACAACATTAGCAAAATACTAATGCAAGCAGTAGGAAGAAAGACATAGGCGATATAGGAATGATCAAGGGGAGTTTGCTTGCCTTGCTGCTCTGCGGCAAAGGACTGATCGGCAGGGTCGTAGATGTACCCGGCAGCAGCGTCAGTCTCGGGGTCTACCGGTAAGAAGAGGGGGAAGAAACAATAAATAATAGCACCGATGCAACACCAAGCATGACATGGAAATATGCAGGCTAGACATGAGCTAACGCAGCAACATCCGTCATAGACGGGTCGGAATAATATCTGACGATATTTTCCCGGGTCTCGGGCTACTACCGGTTACACTGGAAACGATGGAAAAGTTCCATGTTTGCTATGCTAGGGACGCGTGACAGACGAACAGACCGTGTATCCGGGTTCGTCTCGCTTTGCTGATCAACTTTCATGTTGAAAATATTTCGATCTGACTTACGGATTATTTAATATTAATTTTCAAAGTTTTATTAATTATTTAGGAATTAAAAACAGATTTAAAAGATTTAGTAAAATCCTATTATGACATCATCGCGATGTCAGGCTGACATCAACGTTTGACCGGTCAACTGACCAGCGGGTCCCGAACGTCATAGGCACAAGTTTTATTTAAGATTAATTATTTATTAATCATATTAATTCAACGAGGGACCCGCGTGTCATACTCTAATTATGTTAATTAATTATTTTAACTAATATATCTATTTATTTATTTACTTAAGAAAAACATTATTTTTAATTATCGCGTGGGGCCTCCCTGTCATTGACAACGGTGCATTGGCCCCACCGGTAAGTGGCCTAAGGTTATTTCCTCATTTATTTTTATTAGATACCTATCCGTGCAAATACCGTATTCCTCTAAATATCCAAATACACAAATACATACATCACATCTCATACATACATACGGAATACAACCTTTGTTTTTATTTCTTTTTTTTTCTCAAAAACTCTCATCTCTCATCTCTCTGTTAACAGAGACAGAGAAGTTCTTTTGCTACTCCACCTATAAGAACACAAACTTCGAATCCTTCTACCGGAGTCCACCGTCGACGGATCGAGGCCCCGTTTGCCGGAACGGATCCGTGACGTCGAGGGGAACGACAAGGTGGGAGGAGCCCGAGGAGGGGCTCACCGACGGTGACGTGACGGCCCGGTGAAGCCGGAGTTCGCACGTAGTTGACGGTGGAGACGGGCGTGGAGGCGGTGCCGGTGCCGATGGTGGTGATGTGCCGGCGAGGAGGAGCCGGTGAGGAGGGCCCCCCGGAGATGGAGCCGCCGATGATGAGGGGCTCGGCCGGCGGGGCTCCCGGGGTCGGCCGACGGGATGGGGAGGGCCCCGGCCGCCGGACCTGGAGGGGGGGGGCCGAGGTGGCCGGCGTGGTGGTGCTGCCCGGCGTGGTGAAGGTGGCGCGCCGGCCGGGGAGGGGGGGCTCGCCGTGAGGTGGGGGGCCGCCGGGGAAGGGATAGGACGGTGGAGGAGGTGGCCGTGAGAGGGGGGGGACCGCCGGGGTAGGAGGAGGCGCCGGAGAGGATGGAGGGAGGGGGCCGGCGGGGGAGAGGGCTGTCGGCGGGGAGGGGAGGCGCGCCGGCCAGGGAGGGGCGCCGGCCGAGGCGGGCGAGGTGGAGAGGAGGGAGGCGACGGGAGCAGAGAGAGAGATCTGCGGGAGGGAGAGGGGGCGAGATGGCGGGGAGTGTCGGTGGGGTGGGGAGGGTCACGAGAGGGAGTGGGGGAGGTGGCGCGTGGGGGTGGGGCCCCCCACGAGGGGGGGGGGGGGCTGGCGGCGGCGCCCAGGGGGGGGAGGGAGTTGGCGTGGGGGTGGCTTGACCGCCAGGGGGGCTAGGGTTTGGCCGGTTGGGCCCTTTTCGGCCCAGCTGGGCCGGTTGGGGGGGGGGGGGTTGTTCCTTTTTTTTTTGATTTGTTTTCTTTTTTTTTACCTTTTTCTTTTTTATTATTTCTTTCTTTCAGTTTTCTTTCTTTCTTTTATCATTATTATTTCTTTAATACTTTCCTTTTACATATATATCCTTTTAATACTTGTAATGAACCGATAAAGTGCTTCCCTTTGCTTTCAAATCATCGATCCGGACAGACGCGAATCCATGCAGGTCTGTGATGGGAATCCGATGACGTGGCATCGTTAGCGGTTGATCACTGTAGCTTAATTACAATCACTACTGTAGCAAAAGTCGAGGATGTCACATACACGAAGTGCATCCAGTTTTTGTCGTAGCCCTCTCAACTTTTTCACACATGCTATGTGGGTGAAATGATGATAGCATGCCAACTTTCAACATTTTCAGAGTTCATTTGTAGTGCTTTTCAATTTCAGGGTCAACTAGCTCAAAAAAAATAAGTAAATGCACGAAGAATACCAAACGAAGTCAGAAATTGTTAAAATTTTGTGATGTGCCTTTGAATGGTGCATTTTGAACACACAAAAAGTATGGAGTTCAAATAAGTTCCAAAAAATGAAATCCCTTTGTAAGAGACGAGTTCTCGTTCGAAACCCTGATACTTCGAGAGAGATTGTCCGTTTTGTACACGAAGTGCATCCAGTTTTTGTCGTAGCCCTCTCAACTTTTTAACACATGCTATGTGGGTGAAATGATGATAGCATGCGACTTTCAACATTTTCCGAGTTCATTTGTAGTGCTTTTCAATTTCAGGGTCAACTAGCTCAAAAAATATATAAGTAAATGCATGAAGAATACCAAACGAAGTCAGAAATTGTTGAAATTTTGTGATGTGCCTTTGAATGGTGCGTTTTGAACACACAAAAAGTATGGAGTTCAAATAAGTTCAAAAAAAGAAATCCTTTGTAAGAGATGAGTTCTCGTTCGAAACCCTAATACTTCGAGAGAGATTGTCCGTTTTGTACATGAAGTGCATCCAGTTTTTGTCGTAGCCCTCTCAACTTTTTAACACATGCTATGTGGGTGAAATGTTGATAGCATGCCAACTTTCAACATTTTCAGATTTCATTTGTAGTGCTTTTCAATTTCAGGGTCAGCTAGCTCAAAAAAAATTAAGTAAATGCACGAAGAATACCAAATGAAGTCAGAAATTGTTGAAATTTTGTGATGTGCCTTTGAATGGTGCATTTTGAACACACAAAAAGTATGGAGTTGAAATAAGTTCAAAAAAATGAAATCCCTTTGTAAGAGATGAGTTCTCGTTCGAAATCCTAATACTTCGGGAGAGATTGTTCGTTTTGTACACAAAGTGCATCCAGTTTTTGTGGTAGCCCTCTCAACTTTTTAACAAATTCTATGTGGGTGAAATGATGATAGCATCCCAACTTTCAACATTTTCAGAGTTCATTTGTAGTGCTTTTCAATTTCAGGGTCAACTAGCTCAAAACAAATAAGTAAATGCACGAAGAATACCAAATGAAGTCACAAATTGTTGAAATTTTGTGATGTGCCTTTGAATGGTGCGTTTTGAACACACAAAAAGTATGGAGTTCAAATAAGTTCAAAAAAATGAAATCCCTTTGTAAGAGATGAGTTCTCGTTCGAAACCCTGATACTTCGAGAGAGATTGTCCGTTTTGTACACGAAGTGCATCCAGTTTTTGTCGTAGCCCTCTCAACTTTTTAACATATGCTATTTGGGTGAAATTATGATAGCATGCCAACTTTCAACATTTTCAGAGTTCATTTGGAGTGCTTTTCAATTTCAGGGTCAACTAGCTCAAAAAAAATAAGTAAATGCACGAAGAATACCAAATGAAGTCAGAAATTGTTGAAATTTTGTGATGTGCCTTTGAATGGTGCATTTTGAACACACAAAAATTATGGAGTTCAAATAAGTTCAAAAAGATGAAATCCCTTTGTAAGAGATGAGTTCTCGTTCGAAACCCTGATACTTCGAGAGAGATTGTTCGTTTTGTACACGAAGTGCATCCAGTTTTTGTCGTAGCCCTCTCAACTTTTTAACACATTCTATGTGGGTGAAATGATGATAGCATGCCAAGTTTCAACATTTTCAGAGTTCATTTGTAGTCCTTTTCAATTTTGGGGTCAACAAGCTCAAAAAAAATAAGTAAATGCACGAAGAATACCAAATGAAGTCAGAAATTGTTGAAATTTTGTGATGTGCCTTTGAATGGTCCATATTGAACACACAAAAAGTATGGAGTTCAAATAAGTTCAAAAAAATGAAATCCCTTTGTAAGAGATGAGTTCTCGTTCGAAACCCTCATACTTCGAATGTGATTGTCCGTTTTGTACATGAAGTGGATCTAGTTTTTGTCGTAGCCCTCTCAACTTCTTAACACATGCTATGTGGGTGAAATTTTGATAGCATGCCAACTTTCAACATTTTCAGAGTTCATTTGTAGTGCTTTTCAATTTCAGGGTCAACTAGCTCAAAAAAATTAAGTAAATGCACGAAGAATACCAAATGAAGTCAGAAATTGTTGAAATTTTGTGATGTGCCTTTGAATGGTGCATTTTGAACACACAAAAAGTATGGAGTTGAAATAAGTTCAAAAAATGAAATCCCTTTGTAAGAGATGAGTTCTCGTTCGAAATCCTAATATTTCGGGAGAGATTGTTCGTTTTGTACACAAAGTGCATCCAGTTTTTGTGGTAGCCGTGTCAACTTTTTAACAAATTCTATGTGGGTGAAATGATGATAGCATCCCAACTTTCAACATTTTCAGAGTTCATTTGTAGTGCTTTTCAATTTCAGGGTCAACTAGCTCAAAACAAATAAGTAAATGCACGAAGAATACCAAATGAAGTCACAAATTGTTGAAATTTTGTGATGTGCCTTTGAATGGTGCGTTATGAACACACAAAAAGTATGGAGTTCAAATAAGTTCAAAAAAATGAAATCCCTTTGTAAGAGATGAGTTCTCGTTCGAAACCCTGATACTTCGAGAGAGATTGTCCGTTTTGTACACGAAGTGCATCCAGTTTTTGTCGTAGCCCTCTCAACTTTTTAACATATGCTATTTGGGTGAAATTATGATAGCATGCCAACTTTCAACATTTTCAGAGTTCATTTGGAGTGCTTTTCAATTTCAGGGTCAACTAGCTCAAAAAAAATAAGTAAATGCACGAAGAATACCAAATGAAGTCAGAAATTGTTGAAATTTTGTGATGTGCCTTTGAATGGTGCATTTTGAACACACAAAAATTATGGAGTTCAAATAAGTTCAAAAAGATGAAATCCCTTTGTAAGAGATGAGTTCTCGTTCGAAACCCTGATACTTCGAGAGAGATTGTTCGTTTTGTACACGAAGTGCATCCAGTTTTTGTCGTAGCCCTCTCAACTTTTTAACACATTCTATGTGGGTGAAATGATGATAGCATGCCAAGTTTCAACATTTTCAGAGTTCATTCGTAGTGCTTTTCAATTTTGGGGTCAACAAGCTCAAAAAAAATAAGTAAATGCACGAAGAATACCAAATGAAGTCAGAAATTGTTGAAATTTTGTGATGTGCCTTTGAATGGTCCATATTGAACACACAAAAAGTATGGAGTTCAAATAAGTTCAAAAAAATGAAATCCCTTTGTAAGAGATGAGTTCTCGTTCGAAACCCTCATACTTCAAGAGAGATTGTCCGTTTTGTACACGAAGTGCATCCAGTTTTTGTCGTAGCCCTCTCAACTTTTTAACATGCTATGTGGGTGAAATGATGATAGCATGCCAACTTTCAACATTTTCAGAGTTCATTTGTAGTGCTTTTCAATTTCAGGGTCAACTAGCTCAAAAAAAAAGTAAATGCACGAAGAATACCAAATGAAGTCAGAAATTGTTGAAATTTTGTGATGTGCCTTTGAATGGTGCATTTTGAACACACAAAAAGTATGGAGTTCAAATAATTTCAAAAAAATGAAATCCCTTTGTAAGAGATGAGTTCTCGTTCGAAACCCTGATACTTCGAGAGAGATTGTCCGTTTTGTATACGAAGTGCATCCAGTTTTTGTCGTAGCCCTCTAAACTTTTTAACATATGCTATGTGGGTGAAATGATGATAGCATGCCAATTTTCAACATTTTCAGAGTTCATTTCTAGTGCTTTTCAATTTCAGGGTCAACTAGCTCAAAAAAAATAAGTAAATGCACGAAGAATACCAAATGAAGTCAGAAATTGTTGAAATTTTGTGATGTGCCTTTGAATGGTGCATTTTGAACACACAAAAAGTATGGAGTTCAAATAAGTTCAAAAAAATGAAATCCCTTTATAAGAGATGAGTTCTCGTTCGAAACACTAATACCTCGAGAGAGATTGTTCGTTTTGTACACGAAGTGCATCCAGTTTTTGTTGTAGCCCTCTCAACTTTTTAACACACTCTATGTGGGTGAAATGATGATAGCATGCCAAGTTTCAACATTTTCAGAGTTCATTTGTAGTGCTTTTCAATTTAAGGGTCAACTAGCTCAAAAAAAATAAGTAAATGCACGAAGAATACCAAATGAAGTCAGAAATTGTTGAAATTTTGTGATGTGCCTTTGAATGGTGCATATTGAACACACAAAAAGTATGGAGTTCAAATAAGTTCAAAAAAATGAAATCCCTTTGTAAGAGATGAGTTCTCGTTCGAAACCCTTATACTTCGAGAGAGATTGTTCGTTTTGTACACGAAGTGCATCCAGTTTTTGTCGTAGCCCTCTCAACTTTTTAACATGCTATGTGGGTGAAATGATGATAGCATGCCAACTTTCAACATTTTCAGAGTGCATTTGTAGTGCTTTTCAATTTCAGGGTCAACTAGCTCAAAAAAAATAGTAAATGCACGAAGAATACCAAATGAAGTCAGAAATTGTTGAAATTTTGTGATGTTCCTTTGAATGGTGCATTTTGAACACACAAAAAGTATGGAGTTCAAATAAGTTCAAAAAAATGAAATCCCTTTGTAAGAGATGAGTTCTCGTTCGAAACCCTAATACTTCGAGAGAGATTGTTCGTTTTGTACACAAAGTGCATCCAGTTTTTGTCGTAGCCCTCTCAACTCTTTAACACATGCTATGTGGGTGAAATGATGATAGCATGCCAACTTTCAACATTTTCAGAGTTCATTTGTAGTGCTTTTCAATTTCGGGGTCAACTAGCTCAAAAAAAAATAAGTTAATGCACGAAGAATACCAAATGATGTCAGAAATTGTTAAAATTTTGTGACGTGCCTTTGAATGGTGCATTTTGAACACACAAAAAGTATGGAGTTCAAATAAGTTCAAAAAAATGAAATCCCTTTGTAAGAGATGAGTTCTCGTTCTAAACCCTGATACTTCGAGAGAGATTGTTCGTTTTGTACACGAAGTGCATCCAGTTTTTGGCGTAGCCCTCTCAACTTTTTAACACATGCTATGTGGGTGAAATGATGATAGCATGCCAACTTTCAACATTTTCAGAGTTCATTTGTAGTGCTTTTCAATTTCAGGGTCAACTAGCTCAAAAAAAAAGTAAATGCACGAAGAATACCAAATGAAGTCAGAAATTGTTGAAATTTTGTGATGTGCCTTTGAATGGTGCATTTTGAACACACAAAAAGTATGGAGTTCAAATAAGTTCAAAAAATGAAATCCCCTTGTAAGAGATGTGTTCTCGTTCGAAACCCTGAAACTTCGAGAGAGATTGTCCGTTTTGTACATGAAGTGCATCTAGTTTTTGTCGTAGCCCTCTCAACTTTTTAACACATGTTATGTGGGTGAAATGTTGATAGCATGCCAACTTTCAACATTTTCAGAGTTCATTTGTAGTGCTTTTCAATTTCAGGGTCAACTAGCTCAAAAAAATTAAGTAAATGCACGAAGAATACCAAATGAAGTCAGAAATTGTTGAAATTTTGTGATGTGCCGTTGAATGGTGCATTTTGAACACACAAAAAGTATGGAGTTGAAATCAGTTCAAAAAAATGAAATCCCTTTGTAAGAGATGAGTTCTCGTTCTAAACCCTGATACTTCGAGAGAGATTGTCCGTTTTGTACACGAAGTGCATCCAGTTTTTGTCGTAGCCCTCTCAACTTTTTAACATGCTATGTGGGTGAAATGATGATAGCATGCCAACTTTCAACATTTTCAGAGTTCATTTGTAGTGCTTTTCAATTTCAGGGTCAACTAGCTCAAAAAAAAAGTAAATGCACGAAGAATACCAAATGAAGTCAGAAATTGTTGAAATTTTGTGATGTGCCTTTGAATGGTGCATTTTGAACACACAAAAAGTATGGAGTTCAAATAAGTTCAAAAAATGAAATCCCTTTGTAAGAGATGTGTTCTCGTTCGAAACCCTGAAACTTCGAGAGAGATTGTCCGTTTTGTACATGAAGTGCATCTAGTTTTTGTCGTAGCCCTCTCAACTTTTTAACACATGTTATGTGGGTGAAATGTTGATAGCATGCCAACTTTCAACATTTTCATAGTTCATTTGTAGTGCTTTTCAATTTCAGGGTCAACTAGCTCAAAAAAATAAGTAAATGCACGAAGAATACCAAATGAAGTCAGAAATTGTTGAAATTTTGTGATGTGCCTTTGAATGGTGCATTTTGAACACACAAAAAGTATGGAGTTCAAATAAGTTCAAAAAAATGAAATCCCTTTGTAAGAGATGAGTTCTCGTTCGAAACCCTGATACTTCGAGAGAGATTGTCCGTTTTGTACATGAAGTGCATCCAGTTTTTGTCGTAGCCCTCTCAACTTTTTTACACATGCTATGTGGGTGAAATGTTGATAGCATGCCAACTTTCAACATTTTCAGTGTTCATTTGTAGTGCTTTTCAATTTCAGGGTCAACTAGCTCAAAAAAATAAGTAAATGCACGAAGAATACCAAATGAAGTCAGAAATTGTTGAAATTTTGTGATGTGCCTTTGAATGGTCCATATTGAACACACAAAAAGTATGGAGTTCAAATAAGTTCAAAAAAATGAAATCCCTTTGTAAGAGATGAGTTCTCGTTCGAAACCCTCATACTTCGAGAGAGATTGTCCGTTTTGTACACGAAGTGCATCCAGTTTTTGTCGTAGCCCTCTCAACTTTTTAACATGCTATGTGGGTGAAATGATGATAGCATGCCAACTTTCAACATTTTCAGAGTTCATTTGTAGTGCTTTTCAATTTCAGGGTCAACTAGCTCAAAAAAAAAGTAAATGCACGAAGAATACCAAATGAAGTCAGAAATTGTTGAAATTTTGTGATGTGCCTTTGAATGGTGCATTTTGAACACACAAAAAGTATGGAGTTCAAATAATTTCAAAAAAATGAAATCCCTTTGTAAGAGATGAGTTCTCGTTCGAAACCCTGATACTTCGAGAGAGATTGTCCGTTTTGTATACGAAGTGCATCCAGTTTTTGTCGTAGCCCTCTCAACTTTTTAACATATGCTATGTGGGTGAAATGATGATAGCATGCCAATTTTCAACATTTTCAGAGTTCATTTCTAGTGCTTTTCAATTTCAGGGTCAACTAGCTCAAAAAAAATAAGTAAATGCACGAAGAATACCAAATGAAGTCAGAAATTGTTGAAATTTTGTGATGTGCCTTTGAATGGTGCATTTTGAACACACAAAAAGTATGGAGTTCAAATAAGTTCAAAAAAATGAAATCCCTTTATAAGAGATGAGTTCTCGTTCGAAACACTAATACCTCGAGAGAGATTGTTCGTTTTGTACACGAAGTGCATCCAGTTTTTGTTGTAGCCCTCTCAACTTTTTAACACATTCTATGTGGGTGAAATGATGATAGCATGCCAAGTTTCAACATTTTCAGAGTTCATTTGTAGTGCTTTTCAATTTAAGGGTCAACTAGCTCAAAAAAAATAAGTAAATGCACGAAGAATACCAAATGAAGTCAGAAATTGTTGAAATTTTGTGATGTGCCTTTGAATGGTGCATATTGAACACACAAAAAGTATGGAGTTCAAATAAGTTCAAAAAAATGAAATCCCTTTGTAAGAGATGAGTTCTCGTTCGAAACCCTTATACTTCGAGAGAGATTGTTCGTTTTGTACACGAAGTGCATCCAGTTTTTGTCGTAGCCCTCTCAACTTTTTAACATGCTATGTGGGTGAAATGATGATAGCATGCCAACTTTCAACATTTTCAGAGTGCATTTGTAGTGCTTTTCAATTTCAGGGTCAACTAGCTCAAAAAAAATAGTAAATGCACGAAGAATACCAAATGAAGTCAGAAATTGTTGAAATTTTGTGATGTTCCTTTGAATGGTGCATTTTGAACACACAAAAAGTATGGAGTTCAAATAAGTTCAAAAAAATGAAATCCCTTTGTAAGAGATGAGTTCTCGTTCGAAACCCTAATACTTCGAGAGAGATTGTTCGTTTTGTACACAAAGTGCATCCAGTTTTTGTCGTAGCCCTCTCAACTCTTTAACACATGCTATGTGGGTGAAATGATGATAGCATGCCAACTTTCAACATTTTCAGAGTTCATTTGTAGTGCTTTTCAATTTCGGGGTCAACTAGCTCAAAAAAAATAAGTTAATGCACGAAGAATACCAAATGAAGTCAGAAATTGTTAAAATTTTGTGACGTGCCTTTGAATGGTGCATTTTGAACACACAAAAAGTATGAAGTTCAAATAAGTTCAAAAAAATGAAATCCCTTTGTAAGAGATGAGTTCTCGTTCTAAACCCTGATACTTCGAGAGAGATTGTTCGTTTTGTACACGAAGTGCATCCAGTTTTTGGCGTAGCCCTCTCAACTTTTTAACACATGCTATGTGGGTGAAATGATGATAGCATGCCAACTTTCAACATTTTCAGAGTTCATTTGTAGTGCTTTTCAATTTCAGGGTCAACTAGCTCAAAAAAAAAGTAAATGCACGAAGAATACCAAATGAAGTCAGAAATTGTTGAAATTTTGTGATGTGCCTTTGAATGGTGCATTTTGAACACACAAAAAGTATGGAGTTCAAATAAGTTCAAAAAATGAAATCCCCTTGTAAGAGATGTGTTCTCGTTCGAAACCCTGAAACTTCGAGAGAGATTGTCCGTTTTGTACATGAAGTGCATCTAGTTTTTGTCGTAGCCCTCTCAACTTTTTAACACATGTTATGTGGGTGAAATGTTGATAGCATGCCAACTTTCAACATTTTCGGAGTTCATTTGTAGTGCTTTTCAATTTCAGGGTCAACTAGCTCAAAAAAATTAAGTAAATGCACGAAGAATACCAAATGAAGTCAGAAATTGTTGAAATTTTGTGATGTGCCGTTGAATGGTGCATTTTGAACACACAAAAAGTATGGAGTTGAAATCAGTTCAAAAAAATGAAATCCCTTTGTAAGAGATGAGTTCTCGTTCTAAACCCTGATACTTCGAGAGAGATTGTCCGTTTTGTACACGAAGTGCATCCAGTTTTTGTCGTAGCCCTCTCAACTTTTTAACATGCTATGTGGGTGAAATGATGATAGCATGCCAACTTTCAACATTTTCAGAGTTCATTTGTAGTGCTTTTCAATTTCAGGGTCAACTAGCTCAAAAAAAAAGTAAATGCACGAAGAATACCAAATGAAGTCAGAAATTGTTGAAATTTTGTGATGTGCCTTTGAATGGTGCATTTTGAACACACAAAAAGTATGGAGTTCAAATAAGTTCAAAAAATGAAATCCCTTTGTAAGAGATGTGTTCTCGTTCGAAACCCTGAAACTTCGAGAGAGATTGTCCGTTTTGTACATGAAGTGCATCTAGTTTTTGTCGTAGCCCTCTCAACTTTTTAACACATGTTATGTGGGTGAAATGTTGATAGCATGCCAACTTTCAACATTTTCATAGTTCATTTGTAGTGCTTTTCAATTTCAGGGTCAACTAGCTCAAAAAAATAAGTAAATGCACGAAGAATACCAAATGAAGTCAGAAATTGTTGAAATTTTGTGATGTGCCTTTGAATGGTGCATTTTGAACACACAAAAAGTATGGAGTTCAAATAAGTTCAAAAAAATGAAATCCCTTTGTAAGAGATGAGTTCTCGTTCGAAACCCTGATACTTCGAGAGAGATTGTCCGTTTTGTACATGAAGTGCATCCAGTTTTTGTCGTAGCCCTCTCAACTTTTTTACACATGCTATGTGGGTGAAATGTTGATAGCATGCCAACTTTCAACATTTTCAGTGTTCATTTGTAGTGCTTTTCAATTTCAGGGTCAACTAGCTCAAAAAAATAAGTAAATGCACGAAGAATACCAAATGAAGTCAGAAATTGTTGAAATTTTGTGATGTGCCTTTGAATGGTCCATATTGAACACACAAAAAGTATGGAGTTCAAATAAGTTCAAAAAAATGAAATCCCTTTGTAAGAGATGAGTTCTCGTTCGAAACCCTCATACTTCGAGAGAGATTGTCCGTTTTGTACACGAAGTGCATCCAGTTTTTGTCGTAGCCCTCTCAACTTTTTAACATGCTATGTGGGTGAAATGATGATAGCATGCCAACTTTCAACATTTTCAGAGTTCATTTGTAGTGCTTTTCAATTTCAGGGTCAACTAGCTCAAAAAAAAAGTAAATGCACGAAGAATACCAAATGAAGTCAGAAATTGTTGAAATTTTGTGATGTGCCTTTGAATGGTGCATTTTGAACACACAAAAAGTATGGAGTTCAAATAATTTCAAAAAAATGAAATCCCTTTGTAAGAGATGAGTTCTCGTTCGAAACCCTGATACTTCGAGAGAGATTGTCCGTTTTGTATACGAAGTGCATCCAGTTTTTGTCGTAGCCCTCTCAACTTTTTAACATATGCTATGTGGGTGAAATGATGATAGCATGCCAATTTTCAACATTTTCAGAGTTCATTTCTAGTGCTTTTCAATTTCAGGGTCAACTAGCTCAAAAAAAATAAGTAAATGCACGAAGAATACCAAATGAAGTCAGAAATTGTTGAAATTTTGTGATGTGCCTTTGAATGGTGCATTTTGAACACACAAAAAGTATGGAGTTCAAATAAGTTCAAAAAAATGAAATCCCTTTGTAAGAGATGAGTTCTCGTTCGAAACCCTCATACTTCGAGAGAGATTGTCCGTTTTGTACACGAAGTGCATCCAGTTTTTGTCGTAGCCCTCTCAACTTTTTAACATGCTATGTGGGTGAAATGATGATAGCATGCCAACTTTCAACATTTTCAGAGTTCATTTGTAGTGCTTTTCAATTTCAGGGTCAACTAGCTCAAAAAAAAAGTAAATGCACGAAGAATACCAAATGAAGTCAGAAATTGTTGAAATTTTGTGATGTGCCTTTGAATGGTGCATTTTGAACACACAAAAAGTATGGAGTTCAAATAATTTCAAAAAAATGAAATCCCTTTGTAAGAGATGAGTTCTCGTTCGAAACCCTGATACTTCGAGAGAGATTGTCCGTTTTGTATACGAAGTGCATCCAGTTTTTGTCGTAGCCCTCTCAACTTTTTAACATATGCTATGTGGGTGAAATGATGATAGCATGCCAATTTTCAACATTTTCAGAGTTCATTTCTAGTGCTTTTCAATTTCAGGGTCAACTAGCTCAAAAAAAATAAGTAAATGCACGAAGAATACCAAATGAAGTCAGAAATTGTTGAAATTTTGTGATGTGCCTTTGAATGGTGCATTTTGAACACACAAAAAGTATGGAGTTCAAATAAGTTCAAAAAAATGAAATCCCTTTATAAGAGATGAGTTCTCGTTCGAAACACTAATACCTCGAGAGAGATTGTTCGTTTTGTACACGAAGTGCATCCAGTTTTTGTTGTAGCCCTCTCAACTTTTTAACACATTCTATGTGGGTGAAATGATGATAGCATGCCAAGTTTCAACATTTTCAGAGTTCATTTGTAGTGCTTTTCAATTTAAGGGTCAACTAGCTCAAAAAAAATAAGTAAATGCACGAAGAATACCAAATGAAGTCAGAAATTGTTGAAATTTTGTGATGTGCCTTTGAATGGTGCATATTGAACACACAAAAAGTATGGAGTTCAAATAAGTTCAAAAAAATGAAATCCCTTTGTAAGAGATGAGTTCTCGTTCGAAACCCTTATACTTCGAGAGAGATTGTTCGTTTTGTACACGAAGTGCATCCAGTTTTTGTCGTAGCCCTCTCAACTTTTTAACATGCTATGTGGGTGAAATGATGATAGCATGCCAACTTTCAACATTTTCAGAGTGCATTTGTAGTGCTTTTCAATTTCAGGGTCAACTAGCTCAAAAAAAATAGTAAATGCACGAAGAATACCAAATGAAGTCAGAAATTGTTGAAATTTTGTGATGTTCCTTTGAATGGTGCATTTTGAACACACAAAAAGTATGGAGTTCAAATAAGTTCAAAAAAATGAAATCCCTTTGTAAGAGATGAGTTCTCGTTCGAAACCCTAATACTTCGAGAGAGATTGTTCGTTTTGTACACAAAGTGCATCCAGTTTTTGTCGTAGCCCTCTCAACTCTTTAACACATGCTATGTGGGTGAAATGATGATAGCATGCCAACTTTCAACATTTTCAGAGTTCATTTGTAGTGCTTTTCAATTTCGGGGTCAACTAGCTCAAAAAAAATAAGTTAATGCACGAAGAATACCAAATGAAGTCAGAAATTGTTAAAATTTTGTGACGTGCCTTTGAATGGTGCATTTTGAACACACAAAAAGTATGGAGTTCAAATAAGTTCAAAAAAATGAAATCCCTTTGTAAGAGATGAGTTCTCGTTCTAAACCCTGATACTTCGAGAGAGATTGTTCGTTTTGTACACGAAGTGCATCCAGTTTTTGGCGTAGCCCTCTCAACTTTTTAACACATGCTATGTGGGTGAAATGATGATAGCATGCCAACTTTCAACATTTTCAGAGTTCATTTGTAGTGCTTTTCAATTTCAGGGTCAACTAGCTCAAAAAAAAAGTAAATGCACGAAGAATACCAAATGAAGTCAGAAATTGTTGAAATTTTGTGATGTGCCTTTGAATGGTGCATTTTGAACACACAAAAAGTATGGAGTTCAAATAAGTTCAAAAAATGAAATCCCCTTGTAAGAGATGTGTTCTCGTTCGAAACCCTGAAACTTCGAGAGAGATTGTCCGTTTTGTACATGAAGTGCATCTAGTTTTTGTCGTAGCCCTCTCAACTTTTTAACACATGTTATGTGGGTGAAATGTTGATAGCATGCCAACTTTCAACATTTTCGGAGTTCATTTGTAGTGCTTTTCAATTTCAGGGTCAACTAGCTCAAAAAAATTAAGTAAATGCACGAAGAATACCAAATGAAGTCAGAAATTGTTGAAATTTTGTGATGTGCCGTTGAATGGTGCATTTTGAACACACAAAAAGTATGGAGTTGAAATCAGTTCAAAAAAATGAAATCCCTTTGTAAGAGATGAGTTCTCGTTCTAAACCCTGATACTTCGAGAGAGATTGTCCGTTTTGTACACGAAGTGCATCCAGTTTTTGTCGTAGCCCTCTCAACTTTTTAACATGCTATGTGGGTGAAATGATGATAGCATGCCAACTTTCAACATTTTCAGAGTTCATTTGTAGTGCTTTTCAATTTCAGGGTCAACTAGCTCAAAAAAAAAGTAAATGCACGAAGAATACCAAATGAAGTCAGAAATTGTTGAAATTTTGTGATGTGCCTTTGAATGGTGCATTTTGAACACACAAAAAGTATGGAGTTCAAATAAGTTCAAAAAATGAAATCCCTTTGTAAGAGATGTGTTCTCGTTCGAAACCCTGAAACTTCGAGAGAGATTGTCCGTTTTGTACATGAAGTGCATCTAGTTTTTGTCGTAGCCCTCTCAACTTTTTAACACATGTTATGTGGGTGAAATGTTGATAGCATGCCAACTTTCAACATTTTCATAGTTCATTTGTAGTGCTTTTCAATTTCAGGGTCAACTAGCTCAAAAAAATAAGTAAATGCACGAAGAATACCAAATGAAGTCAGAAATTGTTGAAATTTTGTGATGTGCCTTTGAATGGTGCATTTTGAACACACAAAAAGTATGGAGTTCAAATAAGTTCAAAAAAATGAAATCCCTTTGTAAGAGATGAGTTCTCGTTCGAAACCCTGATACTTCGAGAGAGATTGTCCGTTTTGTACATGAAGTGCATCCAGTTTTTGTCGTAGCCCTCTCAACTTTTTTACACATGCTATGTGGGTGAAATGTTGATAGCATGCCAACTTTCAACATTTTCAGTGTTCATTTGTAGTGCTTTTCAATTTCAGGGTCAACTAGCTCAAAAAAAAATAAGTTAATGCACGAAGAATACCAAATGAAGTCAGAAATTGTTAAAATTTTGTGACGTGCCTTTGAATGGTGCATTTTGAACACACAAAAAGTATGGAGTTCAAATAAGTTCAAAAAAATGAAATCCCTTTGTAAGAGATGAGTTCTCGTTCTAAACCCTAATACTTCGAGAGAGATTGTTCGTTTTGTACACGAAGTGCATCCAGTTTTTGTCGTAGCCCTCTCAACTTTTTAACACATGCTATGTGGGTGAAATGATGATAGCATGCCAACTTTCAACATTTTCAGAGTTCATTTGTAGTGCTTTTTAATTTCAGGGTCAACTAGCTCAAAAAAAAAGTAAATGCACGAAGAATACCAAATGAAGTCAGAAATTGTTGAAAATTTGTGATGTGCCTTTGAATGGTGCATTTTGAACACACAAAAAGTATGGAGTTCAAATAAGTTCAAAAAATGAAATCCCTTTGTAAGAGATGTGTTCTCGTTCGAAACCCTGAAACTTCGAGAGAGATTGTCCGTTTTGTACATGAAGTGCATCCAGTTTTTGTCGTAGCCCTCTCAACTTTTTAACACATGTTATGTGGGTGAAATGTTGATAGCATGCCAACTTTCAACATTTTCATAGTTCATTCGTAGTGCTTTTCAATTTCAGGGTCAACTAGCTCAAAAAAATAAGTAAATGCACGAAGAATACCAAATGAAGTCAGAAATTGTTGAAATTTTTTGATGTGCCTGTGAATGGTGCATTTTGAACACACAAAAAGTATGGAGTTCAAATAAGTTCAAAAAAATGAAATCCCTTTGTAAGAGAGGAGTTCTCGTTCGAAACCGTGATACTTCGAGAGAGATTGTCCGTTTTGTACACGAAGTGCATCCAGTTTTTGTCATAGCCCTCTCAACTTTTTAACATGCTATGTGGGTGAAATGATGATAGCATGCCAACTTTCAACATTTTCAGAGTTCATTTGTAGTGCTTTTCAATTTCAGGGTCAACTAGCTCAAAAAAAAGTAAATGCACGAAGAATACCAAATGAAGTCAGAAATTGTTGAAATTTTGTGATGTGCCTTTGAATGGTTCATTTTGAACACACAAAAAGTATGGAGTTCAAAACAATGTCATCCCTTTGTAAGAGATGAGTTCTCGTTCGAAACCCTGATACTTCGAGAGAGATTGTCCGTTTTGTACATGAAGTGCATTCAGTTTTTGTCGTAGACCTCTCAACTTTTGAACACATGCTATGTGGGTGAAATGTTGATAGCATGCCAACTTTCAACATTTTCAGAGTTCATTTGTAGTGCTTTTCAATTTCAGGGTCAACAAGCTCAAAAAAAATAAGTAAATGCACGAAGAATACCAAATGAAGTCAGAAATTGTTAAAATTTTGTGATGTGCCTTTCAATGGTGCATTTTGGACACACAAAAAGTATGGAGTTCAAATAAGTTCAAAAAAATGAAATCCCTTTGTAAGAGAAGAGTTCTCGTTCTACACCCTGATACTTCGAGACAGATTGTTCGTTTTGTACACGAAGTGCATCCAGTTTTTGTCGTAGCCCTCTCAACTTTTTAACACATGCTATGTGGGTGAAATGATGATAGCATGCCAACTTTCAACATTTTCAGAGTTCATTTGTAGTGCTTTTCAATTTCAGGGTCAACTAGCTCAAAAAAAAAGATAATGCACGAAGAATACCAAATGAAGTCAGAAATTGTTGAAATTTTGTGATGTGCCTTTGAATGGTGAATTTTGAACACACAAAAAGTATGGAGTTCAAATAAGTTCAAAAAATAAAATCCCTTTGTAAGAGATGTGTTCTCGTTCGAAACCCTGAAACTTCGAGAGAGATTGTCCGTTTTGTACATGAAGTGCATCCAGTTTTTGTCGTAGCCCTCTCAACTTTTTAACACATGTTATGTGGGTGAAATGTTGATAGCATGCCAACTTTCAACATTTTCATAGTTCATTTGTAGTGCTTTTCAATTTCAGGGTCAACTAGCTCAAAAAAATAAGTAAATGCACGAAGAATACCAAATGAAGTCAGAAATTGTTGAAATTTTTTGATTTGCCTTTGAATGGTGCATTTTGAACACACAAAAAGTATGGAGTTCAAATAAGTTCAAAAAAATGAAATCCCTTTGTAAGAGATGAGTTCTCGTTCGAAATCGTGATACTTCGAGAGAGATTGTCCGTTTTGTACACGAAGTGCATCCAGTTTTTGTCGTAGCCCTGTCAACTTTTTAACACATTCTATGTGGGTGAAATGATGATAGCATGCCAACTTTCAACATTTTGAGAGTTCATTTGTAGTGCTTTTCAATTTCAGGGTCAACTAGCTCAAAAAAAATAAGTAAATGCACGAAGAATACCAAATGAAGTCACAAATTGTTGAAATTCTGTGATGTGCCTTTGAATGGTGCATTTTGAACACACAAAAAGTATGGAGTTCAAATAAGTTCAAAAAAATGAAATCCCTTTGTAAGAGATGAGTTCTCGTTCTAAACCCTGATACTTCGAGACAGATTGTTCGTTTTGTACACGAAGTGCATCCAGTTTTTGTCGTAGCCCTCTCAACTTTTTAACACATGCTATGTGGGTCAAATGATGATAGCATGCCAACTTTCAACATTTTCAGAGTTCATTTGTAGTGCTTTTCAATTTCAGGGTCAACTAGCTCAAAAAAAAAGATAATGCACGAAGAATACCAAATGAAGTCAGAAATTGTTGAAATTTTGTGATGTGCCTTTGAATGGTGAATTTTGAACACACAAAAAGTATGGAGTTCAAATAAGTTCAAAAAATGAAATCCCTTTGTAAGAGATGTGTTCTCGTTCGAAACCCTGAAACTTCGAGAGAGATTGTCCGTTTTGTACATGAAGTGCATCCAGTTTTTGTCGTAGCCCTCTCAACTTTTTAACACATGTTATGTGGGTGAAATGTTGATAGCATGCCAACTTTCAACATTTTCATAGTTCATTTGTAGTGCTTTTCAATTTCAGGGTCAACTAGCTCAAAAAAATAAGTTAATGCACGAAGAATACCAAATGAAGTCAGAAATTGTTGAAATTTTTTGATTTGCCTTTGAATGGTGCATTTTGAACACACAAAAAGTATGGAGTTCAAATAAGTTCAAAAAAATGAAATCCCTTTGTAAGAGATGAGTTCTCGTTCGAAATCGTGATACTTCGAGAGAGATTGTCCGTTTTGTACACGAAGTGCATCCAGTTTTTGTCGTAGCCCTGTCAACTTTTTAACACATTCTATGTGGGTGAAATGATGATAGCATGCCAACTTTCAACATTTTGAGAGTTCATTTGTAGTGCTTTTCAATTTCAGGGTCAACTAGCTCAAAAAAAATAAGTAAATGCACGAAGAATACCAAATGAAGTCACAAATTGTTGAAATTCTGTGATGTGCCTTTGAATGGTGCATTTTGAACACACAAAAAGTATGGAGTTCAAATAAGTTCAAAAAATGAAATCCCTTTGTAAGAGATGAGTTCTCGTTCGAAACCCTAATACTTCGAGACAGATTGTTCGTTTTGTACACGAAGTGCATCCAGTTTTTGTCGTAGCCCTCTCAACTTTTTAACATGCTATGTGGGTGAAATGATGATAGCATGCCAACTTTCAACATTTTCAGAGTTCTTTTGTAGTGCTTTTCAATTTCAGGGTAAACTAGCTCAAAAAAAATAAGTAAATGCACGAAGAATACCAAATGAAGTCAGAAATTGTTGAAATTTTGTGATGTGCCTTTGAATGGTGCATTTTGAACACACAAAAAGTATGGAGTTCAAATAAGTTCAAAAAATGAAATCCCTTTGTAAGAGATGAGTTCTCGTTCGAAACCCTGATACTTCGAGAGAGATTGTCCGGTTTGTACACGAAGTGCATCCAGTTTTTGTCGTAGCCCTCTCAACTTTTCAACATATTCTATGTGGGTCAAATGATGATAGCATGCCAACTTTCAACATTTTCAGAGTTCATTTGTAGTGCTTTTCAATTTCAGGGTCAACTATCTCAAAAAAAATAAGTAAATGCACGAAGAATACCAAATGAAGTCAGAAATTGTTAAAATTTTGTGATGTGCCTTTGAATGCTGCATTTTGAACACACAAAAAGTATGGTGTTCAAATAAGTTCTAGAAAATGAAATCCCTTTGTAAGAGATGAGTTCTCGTTCTAAACCCTGATACTTCGAGAGAGATTGTTCGTTTTGTACACGAAGTGCATCCAGTTTTTGTCGTAGCCCTCTCAACTTTTCAACACATTCTATGTGGGTGAAATGATGATAGCATGCCAACTTTCAACATTTTCAGAGTTCATTTGTAGTGCTTTTCAATTTCAGGGTCAACTAGCTCAAAAAAAAAAGTAAATGCACGAAGAATACCAAATGAAGTCAGAAATTGTTGAAATTTCTTGATGTGCCTTTGAATGGTGCATTTTGAACACACAAAAAGTATGCAGTTCAAATAAGTTCAAAAAAATGAAATCCCTTTGTAAGAGAGGAGTTCTCGTTCGAAACCGTGATACTTCGAGAGAGATTGTCCGTTTTGTACACGAAGTGCATCCAGTTTTTGTCATAGCCCTCTCAACTTTTTAACATGCTATGTGGGTGAAATGATGATAGCATGCCAACTTTCAACATTTTCAGAGTTCATTTGTAGTGCTTTTCAATTTCAGGGTCAACTAGCTCAAAAAAAAGTAAATGCACGAAGAATACCAAATGAAGTCAGAAATTTTTGAAATTTTGTGATGTGCCTTTGAATGGTGCATTTTGAACACACAAAAAGTATGGAGTTCAAAACAATGTCATCCCTTTGTAAGAGATGAGTTCTCGTTCGAAACCCTGATACTTCGAGAGAGATTGTCCGTTTTGTACATGAAGTGCATTCAGTTTTTGTCGTAGACCTCTCAACTTTTTAACATATGCTATGTGGGTGAAATGTTGATAGCATGCCAACTTTCAACATTTTCAGAGTTCATTTGTAGTGCTTTTCAATTTCAGGGTCAACAAGCTCAAAAAAAATAAGTAAATGAACGAAGAATACCAAATGAAGTCAGAAATTGTTAAAATTTTGTGATCTGCCTTTGAATGGTGCATTTTGAACACACAAAAAGTATGGAGTTCAAATAAGTTCAAAAAATGAAATCCCTTTGTAAGAGATGTGTTCTCGTTCGAAACCCTGAAACTTCGAGAGATATTGTCCGTTTTGTACATGAAGTGCATCCAGTTTTTGTCGTAGACCTCTCAACTTTTTAACACATGTTATGTGGGTGAAATGTTGATAACATGCCAACTTTCAACATTTTCATAGTTCATTCGTAGTGCTTTTCAATTTCAGGGTCAACTAGCTCAAAAAAATAAGTAAATGCACGAAGAATACCAAATGAAGTCAGAAATTGTTGAAATTTTTTGATGTGCCTTTGAATGGTGCATTTTGAACACACAAAAAGTATGGAGTTCAAATAAGTTCAAAAAAATGAAATCCCTTTGTAAGAGAGGAGTTCTCGTTCGAAACCGTGATACTTCGAGAGAGATTGTCCGTTTTGTACACGAAGTGCATCCAGTTTTTGTCATAGCCCTCCCAACTTTTTAACATGCTATGTGGGTGAAATGATGATAGCATGCCAACTTTCAACATTTTCAGAGTTCATTTGTAGTGCTTTTCAATTTCAGGGTCAACTAGCTCAAAAATAAGTAAATGCACGAAGAATACCAAATGAAGTCAGAAATTGTTGAAATTTTGTGATGTGCCTTTGAATGGTGCATTTTGAACACACAAAAAGTATGGAGTTCAAATAAGTTCAAAAAATGAAATCCCTTTGTAAGAGATGAGTTCTCGTTCGAAACCCTAATACTTCGAGATAGATTGTTCGTTTTGTACACGAAGTGCATCCAGTTTTTGTCGTAGCCCTCTCAACTTTTTAACATGCTATGTGGGTGAAATGATGATAGCATGCCAAGTTTCAACATTTTCAGAGTTCTTTTGTAGTGCTTTTCAATTTCAGGGTCAACTAGCTCAAAAAAAATAAGTAAATGCACGAAGAATACCAAATGAAGTCAGAAATTGTTGAAATTTTGTGATGTGCCTTTGAATGGTGCATTTTGAACACACAAAAAGTATGGAGTTCAAATAAGTTCAAAAAATGAAATCCCTTTGTAAGAGATGAGTTCTCGTTCGAAACCCTGATACTTCGAGAGAGATTGTCCGGTTTGTACACGAAGTGCATCCAGTTTTTGTCGTAGCCCTCTCAACTTTTTAACATATTCTATGTGGGTGAAATGATGATAGCATGCCAACTTTCAACATTTTCAGAGTTCATTTGTAGTGCTTTTCAATTTCAGGGTCAACTAGCTCAAAAAAAAAAGTAAATGCACGAAGAATACCAAATGAAGTCAGAAATTGTTGAAATTTCTTGATGTGCCTTTGAATGGTGCATTTTGAACACACAAAAAGTATGCAGTTCAAATAAGTTCAAAAAAATGAAATCCCTTTGTAAGAGAGGAGTTCTCGTTCGAAACCGTGATACTTCGAGAGAGATTGTCCGTTTTGTACACGAAGTGCATCCAGTTTTTGTCATAGCCCTCTCAACTTTTTAACATGCTATGTGGGTGAAATGATGATAGCATGCCAACTTTCAACATTTTCAGAGTTCATTTGTAGTGCTTTTCAATTTCAGGGTCAACTAGCTCAAAAAAAAGTAAATGCACGAAGAATACCAAATGAAGTCAGAAATTGTTGAAATTTTGTGATGTGCCTTTGAATGGTGCATTTTGAACACACAAAAAGTATGGAGTTCAAAACAATGTCATCCCTTTGTAAGAGATGAGTTCTCGTTCGAAACCCTGATACTTCGAGAGAGATTGTCCGTTTTGTACATGAAGTGCATTCAGTTTTTGTCGTAGACCTCTCAACTTTTTAACATATGCTATGTGGGTGAAATGTTGATAGCATGCCAACTTTCAACATTTTCAGAGTTCATTTGTAGTGCTTTTCAATTTCAGGGTCAACAAGCTCAAAAAAAATAAGTAAATGAACGAAGAATACCAAATGAAGTCAGAAATTGTTAAAATTTTGTGATCTGCCTTTGAATGGTGCATTTTGAACACACAAAAAGTATGGAGTTCAAATAAGTTCAAAAAATGAAATCCCTTTGTAAGAGATGTGTTCTCGTTCGAAACCCTGAAACTTCGAGAGATATTGTCCGTTTTGTACATGAAGTGCATCCAGTTTTTGTCGTAGACCTCTCAACTTTTTAACACATGTTATGTGGGTGAAATGTTGATAACATGCCAACTTTCAACATTTTCATAGTTCATTCGTAGTGCTTTTCAATTTCAGGGTCAACTAGCTCAAAAAAATAAGTAAATGCACGAAGAATACCAAATGAAGTCAGAAATTGTTGAAATTTTTTGATGTGCCTTTGAATGGTGCATTTTGAACACACAAAAAGTATGGAGTTCAAATAAGTTCAAAAAAATGAAATCCCTTTGTAAGAGAGGAGTTCTCGTTCGAAACCGTGATACTTCGAGAGAGATTGTCCGTTTTGTACACGAAGTGCATCCAGTTTTTGTCATAGCCCTCCCAACTTTTTAACATGCTATGTGGGTGAAATGATGATAGCATGCCAACTTTCAACATTTTCAGAGTTCATTTGTAGTGCTTTTCAATTTCAGGGTCAACTAGCTCAAAAATAAGTAAATGCACGAAGAATACCAAATGAAGTCAGAAATTGTTGAAATTTTGTGATGTGCCTTTGAATGGTGCATTTTGAACACACAAAAAGTATGGAGTTCAAATAAGTTCAAAAAATGAAATCCCTTTGTAAGAGATGAGTTCTCGTTCGAAACCCTAATACTTCGAGATAGATTGTTCGTTTTGTACACGAAGTGCATCCAGTTTTTGTCGTAGCCCTCTCAACTTTTTAACATGCTATGTGGGTGAAATGATGATAGCATGCCAAGTTTCAACATTTTCAGAGTTCTTTTGTAGTGCTTTTCAATTTCAGGGTAAACTAGCTCAAAAAAAATAAGTAAATGCACGAAGAATACCAAATGAAGTCAGAAATTGTTGAAATTTTGTGATGTGCCTTTGAATGGTGCATTTTGAACACACAAAAAGTATGGAGTTCAAATAAGTTCAAAAAATGAAATCCCTTTGTAAGAGATGAGTTCTCGTTCGAAACCCTCATACTTCGAGAGAGGTTGTCCGGTTTGTACACGAAGTGCATCCAGTTTTTGTCGTAGCCCTCTCAACTTTTTAACATATTCTATGTGGGTGAAATGATGATAGCATGCCAACTTTCAACATTTTCAGAGTTCATTTGTAGTGCTTTTCAATTTCAGGGTCAACTAGCTCAAAAAAAATAAGTAAATGCACGAAGAATACCAAATGAAGTCAGAAATTGTTAAAATTTTGTGATGTGCCTTTGAATGCTGCATTTTGAACACACAAAAAGTATGGTGTTCAAATAAGTTCCAGAAAATGAAATCCCTTTTTAAGAGATGAGTTCTCGTTCTAAACCCTGATACTTCGAGAGAGATTGTTCGTTTTGTACACGAAGTGCATCCAGTTTTTGTCGTAGCCCTCTCAACTTTTCAACACATTCTATGTGGGTGAAATGATGACAGCATGCCAACTTTCAACATTTTCAGAGTTCATTTGTAGTGCTTTTCAATTTCAGGGTCAACTAGCTCAAAAAAAAAAGTAAATGCACGAAGAATACCAAATGAAGTCGGAAATTGTTGAAATTTCTTGATGTGCCTTTGAATGGTGCATTTTGAACACACAAAAAGTATGCATTTCAAATAAGTTCAAAAAAATGAAATCCCTTTGTAAGAGATGAGTTCACGTTTGAAACCCTGATACTTCGAGAGAGATTGTCCGTTTTGTACACGAAGTGCATCCAGTTTTTGTCGTAGCCCTCTCAACTTTTTAACATACTATGTGGGTGAAATGATGATAGCATGCCAACTTTCAACATTTTCAGAGTTCATTTGTAAATCTTTTCAATTTCAGGGTCAACTAGCTCAAAAAAAAAAGTAAATGCACGAAGAATACCAAATGAAGTCAGAAATTGTTGAAATTTTGTGAGGTGCCTTTGAATGGTGCATTTTGAACACACAAAAAGTATGGAGTTCAAATAAGTTCAAAAAAATGAAATCCCTTTGTAAGAGATGAGTTCTCATTCGAAACCCTGATACTTCGAGAGAGATTGTCCGTTTTGTACATGAAGTGCATCCAGTTTTTGTCGTAGCCCTCTCAACTTTATAACACATGCTATGTGGGTGAAATGTTGATAGCATGCCAACTTTCAACATTTTCAGAGTTCATTTGTAGTGCTTTTCAATTTCAGGGTCAACTAGCTCAAAAAAAATAAGTAAATGCACGAAGAATACCAAATGAAGTCAGAAATTGTCAAAATTTTGTGATGCGCCTTTGAATGGTGCATTTTGAACACACAAAAAGTATGGAGTTCAAATAAGTTCAAAAAAATGAAATCCCTTTGTAAGAGATGAGTTCTCGTTCTAAACCCTGATACTTCGAGAGAGATTGTTCGTTTTGTACACGAAGCGCAACCAGTTTTTGTCATAGCCCTCTCAACTTTTTAACACATGCTATGTGGGTGAAATGATGATAGCATGCCAACTTTCAACATTTTCAGAGTTCATTTGTAGTGCTTTTCAATTTCAGGGTCAACTAGCTCAAAAAAAAAGTAAATGCACGAAGAATACCAAATGAAGTCAGAAATTGTTGAAATTTTGTGATGTGCCTTTGAATGGTGCATTTTGAACACACAAAAAGTATGGAGTTCAAGTAAGTTCAAAAAAATGAAATCCCTTTGTAAGAGATGAGTTCTCGTTCGAAACCCTGATACTTCGAGAGACATTGTCCGTTTTGTACATGAAGTGCATCCAGTTTTTGTCGTAGCCCTCTCAACTTTATAACACATGCTATGTGGGTGAAATGTTGATAGCATGCCAACTTTCAACATTTTCAGAGTCCATTTGTAGTGCTTTTCAATTTCAGGGTCAACTAGCTCAAAAAAAAAAGTAAATGCACGAAGAATACCAAATGAAGTCAGAAATTGTTAAAATTTTGTGATGTGCCTTTGAATGGTGCATTTTGAACACACAAAAAGTATCGAGTTCAAATAAGTTCAAAAAAATGAAATCCCTTTGTAAGAGATGAGTTCTCGTTCTAAACCCTAATACTTCGAGAGAGATTGTTCATTTTGTACACGAAGAGCATCCAGTTTTTGTCGTAGACCTCTCAACTTTTTAACACATGCTATGTGGGTGAAATGATTATAGCATGCCAACTTCCAACATTTTTAGAGTTCATTTGTAGTGCTTTTCAATTTCAGCGTCAACTAGCTCAAAAAAAATAAGTAAATGCACGAAGAATACCAAATGAAGTCAGAAATTGTTGAAATTTTGTGATGTGCCTTTGAATGGTGCATTTTGAACACACAAAAAGTATGGAGTTCAAATAAGTTCAAAAAAATGAAATCCCTTTGTAAGAGATGTGTTCTCGTTCGAAACCCTGAAACATCGAGAGAGATTGTCCGTTTTGTACATGAAGTGCATCCAGTTTTTGTCGTAGCCCTCTCAACTTTTTAACACATGTTATGTGGGTGAAATGTTGATAGCATGCCAACTTTCAACATTTTCATAGTTCATTTGTAGTGCTTTTCAATTTCAGGGTCAACTAGCTCAAAAAAATAAGTAAATGAACGAAGAATACCAAATGAAGTCAGAAATTTTTGAAATTTTGTGATGTGCCTTTGAATGGTGCATTTTGAACACACAAAATGTATGGAGTTCAAATAAGTTCAAAAAAATGAAATCCCTTTGTAAGAGATGAGTTCTCGTTCGAAACCCTGATACTTCGAGAGAGATTGTCCGTTTTGTACACGAAGTGCATCCAGTTTTTGTCGTAGCCCTCTCAACTTTTTAACACATTCTATGTGGGTGAAATGATGATAGCATGCCAACTTTCAACATTTTCAGAGTTCATTTGTAGTTCTTTTCAATTTCAGGGTCAACTAGCTCAAAAAAATAAAGTAAATGCACGAAGAATACCAAATGAAGTCAGAAATTGTCAAAATTTTGTGATGCGCCTTTGAATGGTGCATTTTGAACACACAAAAAGTATGGAGTTCAAATAAGTTCAAAAAAATGAAATCCCTTTGTAAGAGATGAGTTCTCGTTCGAAACCCTGATACTTCGAGAGAGATTGTCCGTTTTGTACACGAAGTGCATGCAGTTTTTGTCGTAGCCCTCTCAACTTTTTAACATGCTATGTGGGTGAAATGATGATACCATGCCAACTTTCAACATTTTCAGAGTTCATTTGTAGTGCTTTTCAATTTTAGGGTCAACTAGCTCAAAAAAAATAAGTAAATGCACGAAGAATACCAAATGAAGTCAGAAATTGTTGAAATTTTGTGATGTGCCTTTGAATGGTGCATTTTGAACACACATAAAGTATGGAGTTCAAATAAGTTCAAAAAAATGAAATCCCTTTGTAAGAGATGAGTTCTCGTTCGAAACCCTGATACTTTGAGAGAGATTGTCCGTTTTGTACATGAAGTGCATCCAGTTTTTGTCGTACCCTCTCAACTTTTTAACATATGCTATGTGGGTGAAATGTTGATAGCATGCCAACTTTCAACATTTTCAGAGTTCATTTGTAGTGCTTTTCAATTTCAGGGTCAACTAGCTCAAAAAAAATAAGTTAATGCACGAAGAATACCAAATGAAGTCAGAAATTGTTAAAATTTTGTGATGTGCCTTTGAATGGTGCATTTTGAACACACAAAAAGTATGGAGTTCAAATAAGTTCAAAAAAATGAAATCCCTTTGTAAGAGATGAGTTCTCGTTCTAAACCGTGATACTTCGAGAGAGATTGTTTGTTTTGTACACGAAGTGCATCCAGTTTTTGTCGTAGCCGTCTCAACTTTTTAACACATTCTATGTGGGTGAAATGATGATAGCATGCCAACTTTCAACATTTTCAGAGTTCATTTGTAGTGCTTTTCAATTTCAGGGTCAACTAGCTCAAAAACAATAAGTAAATGCACGAAGAATACCAAATGAAGTCAGAAATTGTTGAAATTTTGTGATGTGCCTTTGAATGGTGCATTTTGAACACACATAAAGTATGGAGTTCAAATAGGTTCAAAAAAATGAAATCCTTTTGTAAGAGATGAGTTCTCGTTCGAAATCCTGATACTTCGAGAGAGATTGTCCGTTTTGTACATGAAGTGCATCCAGTTTTTGTCGTACCCTCTCAACTTTTTAACACATGCTATGTGGGTGAAATGTTGATAGCATGCCAACTTTCAACATTTTCAGAGTTCATTTGTAGTGCTTTTCAATTTCAGGGTCAACTAGCTCAAAAAAAATAAGTTAATGCACGAAGAATACCAAATGAAGTCCGAAATTGTTAAAATTTTGTGATGTGCCTTTGAATGGTGCATTTTGAACACACAAAAAGTATGGAGTTCAAATAAGTTCAAAAAAATGAAATCCCTTTGTAAGAGATGAGTTCTCGTTCTGAACCGTGATACTTCGAGAGAGATTGTTTGTTTTGTACACGAAGTGCATCCAGTTTTTGTCGTAGCCGTCTCAACTTTTTAACACATTCTATGTGGGTGAAATGATGATAGCATGCCAACTTTCAACATTTTCAGAGTTCATTTGTAGTGCTTTTCAATTTCAGGGTCAACTAGCTCAAAAACAATAAGTAAATGCACGAAGAATACCAAATGAAGTCAGAAATTGTTGAAATTTTGTGATGTGCCTTTGAATGGTGCATTCTGAACACACAAAAATTATGGAGTTCAAATAGGTTCAAAAAAATGAAATCCTTTTGTAAGAGATGAGTTCTCGTTCGAAATCCTGATACTTCGAGAGAGATTGTCCGTTTTGTACTCGAAGTGCATCCAGTTTTTGCCATAGCTCTCTCAACTTTTTAACATGCTATGTGGGTGAAATGATGATAGCATGCCAACTTTCAACATTTTCAGAGTTCATTTGTAGTGCTTTTCAATTTCAGGGTCAACTAGCTCAAAAAAAATAAGTAAATGCACGAAGAATACCAAATGAAGTCAGAAATTGTTGAAATTTTGTGATGTGTCTTTGAATGGTGCATTTTGAACACACAAAAAGTATGGAGTTCAAATAAGTTCAAAAAAATGAAATCCCTTTGTAAGAGATGAGTTCTCGTTCGAAACCCTGATACTTCGAGAGAGATTGTTCGTTTTGTACACGAAGTGCATCCAGTTTTTGTCGTAGCCCTTTCAACTTTTTAACACATGCTATGTGGGTGAAATGTTGATAGCATGCCAACTTTCAACATTTTCAGAGTTCATTTGTAGTGCTTTTCAATTTCAGGGTCAACTAGATCAAAAAAAATAAGTAAATGCACGAAGAATACCGAATGAAGTCAGAAATTGTTGAAATTTTGTGATGTGCCTTTGAATGGTGCATTTTGAACACACAAAAAGTATGGAGTTCAAATAAGTTCAAAAAATGAAATCCCTTTGTAAGAGATGTGTTCTCGTTCGAAACCCTGAAACTTCGAGAGAGATTGTCCGTTTTGTACATGAAGTGCATCCAGTTTTTGTCGTAACCCTCTCAACTTTTTAACACATGTTATGTGGGTGAAATGTTGATAGCATGCCAACTTTCAACATTTTCATAGTTCATTTGTAGTGCTTTTCAATTTCAGGGTCAACTAGCTCAAAAAAATAAGTAAATGCAAGAAGAATACCAAATGAAGTCAGAAATTGTTGAAATTTTTTGATGTGCCTTTGAATGGTGCATTTTGAACACACAAAAAGTATGGAGTTCAAATAAGTTCAAAAAAATGAAATCCCTTTGTAAGAGATGAGTTCTCGTTCGAAACCGTGATACTTCGAGAGAGATTGTCCGTTTTGTACACGAAGTGCATCCAGTTTTTGTCGTAGCCGTCTCAACTTTTTAACACATTCTATGTGGGTGAAATGATGATAGCATGCCAACTTTCAACATTTTCAGAGTTCATTTGTAGTGCTTTTCAATTTCAGGGTCAACTAGATCAAAAAAAATAAGTAAATGCACGAAGAATACCGAATGAAGTCAGAAATTGTTGAATTTTTGTGATGTGCCTTTGAATGGTGCATTTTGAACACACAAAAATTATGGAGTTCAAATAAGTTCAAAAAATGAAATCCCTTTGTAAGAGATGAGTTCTCGTTCGAAACCCTGATACTTCGAGAGAGATTGTTCGTTTTGTACACGAAGTGCATCCAGTTTTTGTCGTAGCCCTCTCAATTATTTAACATGCTATGTGGGTGAAATGATGATAGCATGCCAACTTTCAACATTTTTAGAGTTCATTTGTAGTGCTTTTCAATTTCAGGGTCAACTAGCTCAAAAAAAATAAGTAAATGCACGAAGAACCAAATGAAGTCAGAAATTGTTGAAATTTTGTGATGTGCCTTTGAATGGTGCATTTTGAACACACAAAAAGTATGGAGTTCAAATAAGTTCAAAAAAACGAAATCCCTTTGTAAGAGATGAGTTCTTGTTCGAAACCCTAATACTTCGAGAGAGATTGTTCGTTTTGTACACAAAGTGCATCCAGTTTTTGTCGTAGCCCTCTCAACTTTTTAACACATGCTATGTGGGTGAAATGATGATAGCATGCCAACTTTCAACTTTTTCAGAGTTCATTTGTAATGCTTTTAAATTTCAGGGTCAACTAGCTCAAAAAAATAAGTAAATGCACGAAGAATACCAAATGAAGTCAGAAATTGTTGAAATTTTGTGATGTGCCTTTGAATAGTGCATTTTGAACACATAAAAAGTATGGAGTTCAAATAAGTTCAAAAAATGAAATCCCTTTGTAAGAGATGAGTTCTCGTTCGAAACCCTGATACTTCGAGAGAGATTGTCCGGTTTGTACACGAAGTGCATCCAGTTTTTGTCATAGCCCTCTCAACTTTTTAACACATGCTATGTGGGTGAAATGATGATAGCATGCCAACTTTCAACATTTTCAGAGTTCATTTGTAGTGCTTTTCAATTTCAGGGTCAACTAGCTCAGAAAAAAGTAAATGCACGAAGAATACCAAATGATGTCAGAAATTGTTGAAATTTTGTGATGTGCCTTTGAATGGTGCATTTTGCACACACAAAAAGTATGGAGTTCAAATAAGTTCAAAAAATGAAATCCCTTTTTAAGAGATGTGTTCTCGTTAGAAACCGTGAAACTTCGAGAGAGATTGTCCGTTTTGTACATGAAGTGCATCCAGTTTTTGTCGTAGTCCTCTCAACTTTTTAACACATGTTATGTGGGTGAAATGTTGATAGCATGCCAAGTTTCAACATTTTCATAGTTCATTTGTAGTGCTTTTCAATTTCAGGGTCAACTAGCTCAAAAAAATAAGTAAATGCATGAAGAATACCAAATGAAGTCAGAAAATTGTTGAAATTTTTTGATGTTCCTTTGAATGGTGCATTTTGAACACACAAAAAGTATGGAGTTCAAATAAGTTCAAAAAAATGAAATCCCTTTGTAAGAGATGAGTTCTCGTTCGAAACCGTGATACTTCGAGAGAGATTGTCCGTTTTGTACACGAAGTGCATCCAGTTTTTGTCGTAGCCCTCTCAACTTTTTAACACATTCTATGTGGGTGAAATGATGATAGCATGCCAACTTTCAACATTTTCAGAGTTCATTTGTAGTGCTTTTCAATTTCAGGGTCAACTACATAAAAAGAAATAAGTAAATGCACGAAGAATACCAAATGAAGTCAGAAATTGTTGAGATTTTGTGATGTGCCTTTGAATGGTGCATTTTGAACACACAAAAAGTATGGAGTTCAAATAAGTTCAAAAAATGAAATCCCTTTGTAAGAGATGAGTTCTCGTTCGAAACCCTGATACTTCGAGAGAGATTGTTCGTTTTGTACACGAAGTGCATCCAGTTTTTGTCGTAGCCCTCTCAATTATTTAACATGCTATGTGGGTGAAATGATGATAGCATGCCAACTTTCAACATTTTTAGAGTTCATTTGTAGTGCTTTTCAATTTCAGGGTCAACTAGCTCAAAAAAAATAAGTAAATGCACGAAGAATACCAAATGAAGTCAGAAATTGTTAAAATTTTGTGATGTGCCTTTGAATGGTGCATTTTGAACACACAAAAAGTATGGAGTTCAAATAAGTTCAAAAAAATGAAATCCCTTTGTAAGAGATGAGTTCTCGTTCGAAACCCTGAAACATCGAGAGAGATTGTCCGTTTTGTACATGAAGTGCATATAGTTTTTGTCGTAGCCCTGTCAACTTTTTAACACATGTTATGTGGGTGAAATGTTGATAGCATGCCAACTTTCAACATTTTCATAGTTCATTTGTAGGGCTTTTCAATTTCAGGGTCAACTAGCTCAAAAAAAATAAGTAAATGCACGAAGAATACCAAATGAAGTCAGAAATTGTTGAAATTTTTTGATGTGCCTTTGAATGGTGCATTTTGAACAAACAAAATGTATGGAGTTCAAATAAGTTCAAAAAAATGAAATCCCTTTGTAAGAGATGAGTTCTCGTTCGAAACCCTGAAACATCGAGAGAGATTGTCCGTTTTGTACACGAAGTGCATCTAGTTTTTGTCGTAGCCCTCTCAACTTTTTAACACATTCTATGTGGGTGAAATGATGATAGCATGCCAACTTTCAACATTTTCAGAGTTCATTTTTAGTGCTTTTCAATTTCAGGGTCAACTAGCTCAAAAAATTAAGTTAATGCACGAAGAATACCAAATGAATTCAGAAATTGTTAAAATTTTGTGATGTGCCTTTGAATGGTGGATTTTGAACACACAAAAAGTATGGGGTTCAAATAAGTTCAAAAAATGAAATCCCTTTGTAAGAGATGAGTTCTCGTTCTAAACCCTGATACTTCGAGAGAGATTGTTCGTTTTGTACACGAAGTGCATCCAGTTTTTGTCGTAGCCCTCTCAACTTTTTAACATGCTATGTGGGTGAAATTATGATAGCATGCCAACTTTCAACATTTTCAGAGTTCATTTGTAGTGCTTTTCAATTTCAGGGTCAACTAGCTCAAAAAAAATAAGTAAATGCACGAAGAATACCAAATGAAGTCAGAAATTGTTGAAATTTTGTGATGTGCCTTTGAATGGTGCATTTCGAACACACAAAAAGTATGGAGTTCAAATAAGTTTAAAAAAATGAAATCCCTTCGTAAGAGATGAGTTCTTGTTCGAAACCCTAATACTTCGAGAGAGATTGTCTGTTTTGTACACAAAGTGCATCCAGTTTTTGTCGTAGCCCTCTCAACTTATTAACACATGCTATGTGGGTGAAATGATGATAGCATGCCAACTTTCAACATTTTCAGAGTTCATTTGTAGTGCTTTTCAATTTCAGGGTCAACTAGCTCAAAAAAATAAGTAAACGCACGAAGAATACCAAATGAAGTCAGAAATTGTTGAAATTTTGTGATGTGCCTTTGAATGGTGCATTCTGAACACACAAAAAGTATGGAGTTCAAATAAGTTCGAAAAAATGAAATCCCTTTGTAAGACATGAGTTCTCGTTCGAAACCCTGATACTTCGAGAGAGATTGTCTGTTTTGTACACGAAGTGCATCCAGTTTTTGTCGTAGCCCTCTCAACTTTTTAACATGCTATGTGGGTGAAATGATGATAGCATGCCAACTGTCAACATTTTCAGAGTTCATTTGTTGTGCTTTTCAATTTCAGGGTCAAGTAGCTCAAAAAAAATATAAGTAAATGCACTAAGAATACCAAATGAAGTCAGAAATTGTTGAGATTTTGTGATGTGCCTTTGAATGGTGCATTTTGAACACACAAAAAGTATGGAGTTCAAATAAGTTCAAAAAATGAAATCCCTTTGTAAGAGATGAGTTCTCGTTCGAAACCCTGATACTTCGAGAGAGATTGTCCGGTTTGTACACGAAGTGCATCCAGTTTTTGTCATAGCCCTCTCAACTTTTTAACACATGCTATGTGGGTGAAATGATGATAGCATGCCAACTTTCAACATTTTCAGAGTTCATTTGTAGTGCTTTTCAATTTCAGGGTCAACTAGCTCAGAAAAAAGTAAATGCACGAAGAATACCAAATGATGTCAGAAATTGTTGAAATTTTGTGATGTGCCTTTGAATGGTGCATTTTGAACACACAAAAAGTATGGAGTTCAAATAAGTTCAAAAAATGAAATCCCTTTTTAAGAGATGTGTTCTCGTTCGAAACCCTGAAACTTCGAGAGAGATTGTCCGTTTTGTACATGAAGTGCATCCAGTTTTTGTCGTAGTCCTCTCAACTTTTTAACACATGTTATGTGGGTGAAATGTTGATAGCATGCCAAGTTTCAACATTTTCATAGTTCATTTGTAGTGCTTTTCAATTTCAGGGTCAACTAGCTCAAAAAAATAAGTAAATGCATGAAGAATACCAAATGAAGTCAGAAAATTGTTGAAATTTTTTGATGTTCCTTTGAATGGTGCATTTTGAACACACAAAAAGTATGGAGTTCAAATAAGTTCAAAAAAATGAAATCCCTTTGTAAGAGATGAGTTCTCGTTCGAAACCGTGATACTTCGAGAGAGATTGTCCGTTTTGTACACGAAGTGCATCCAGTTTTTGTCGTAGCCCTCTCAACTTTTTAACACATTCTATGTGGGTGAAATGATGATAGCATGCCAACTTTCAACATTTTCAGAGTTCATTTGTAGTGCTTTTCAATTTCAGGGTCAACTACATCAAAAAAAATAAGTAAATGCACGAAGAATACCAAATGAAGTCAGAAATTGTTGAGATTTTGTGATGTGCCTTTGAATGGTGCATTTTGAACACACAAAAAGTATGGAGTTCAAATAAGTTCAAAAAATGAAATCCCTTTGTAAGAGATGAGTTCTCGTTCGAAACCCTGATACTTCGAGAGAGATTGTTCGTTTTGTACACGAAGTGCATCCAGTTTTTGTCGTAGCCCTCTCAATTATTTAACATGCTATGTGGGTGAAATGATGATAGCATGCCAACTTTCAACATTTTTAGAGTTCATTTGTAGTGCTTTTCAATTTCAGGGTCAACTAGCTCAAAAAAAATAAGTAAATGCACGAAGAATACCAAATGAAGTCAGAAATTGTTAAAATTTTGTGATGTGCCTTTGAATGGTGCATTTTGAACACACAAAAAGTATGGAGTTCAAATAAGTTCAAAAAAATGAAATCCCTTTGTAAGAGATGAGTTCTCGTTCGAAACCCTGAAACATCGAGAGAGATTGTCCGTTTTGTACATGAAGTGCATATAGTTTTTGTCGTAGCCCTGTCAACTTTTTAACACATGTTATGTGGGTGAAATGTTGATAGCATGCCAACTTTCAACATTTTCATAGTTCATTTGTAGGGCTTTTCAATTTCAGGGTCAACTAGCTCAAAAAAAATAAGTAAATGCACGAAGAATACCAAATGAAGTCAGAAATTGTTGAAATTTTTTGATGTGCCTTTGAATGGTGCATTTTGAACACACAAAATGTATGGAGTTCAAATAAGTTCAAAAAAATGAAATCCCTTTGTAAGAGATGAGTTCTCGTTCGAAACCCTGAAACATCGAGAGAGATTGTCCGTTTTGTACACGAAGTGCATCTAGCTTTTGTCGTAGCCCTCTCAACTTTTTAACACATTCTATGTGGGTGAAATGATGATAGCATGCCAACTTTCAACATTTTCAGAGTTCATTTTTAGTGCTTTTCAATTTCAGGGTCAACTAGCTCAAAAAATTAAGTTAATGCACGAAGAATACCAAATGAATTCAGAAATTGTTAAAATTTTGTGATGTGCCTTTGAATGGTGGCTTTTGAACACACAAAAAGTATGGGGTTCAAATAAGTTCAAAAAATGAAATCCCTTTGTAAGAGATGAGTTCTCGTTCTAAACCCTGATACTTCGAGAGAGATTGTTCGTTTTGTACACGAAGTGCATCCAGTTTTTGTCGTAGCCCTCTCAACTTTTTAACATGCTATGTGGGTGAAATTATGATAGCATGCCAACTTTCAACATTTTCAGAGTTCATTTGTAGTGCTTTTCAATTTCAGGGTCAACTAGGTCAAAAAAAAAAAGTAAATGCACGAAGAATACCAAATGAAGTCAGAAATTGTTGAAATTTTGTGATGTGCCTTTGAATGGTGCATTTCGAACACACAAAAAGTATGGAGTTCAAATAAGTTTAAAAAAATGAAATCCCTTTGTAAGAGATGAGTTCTTGTTCGAAACCCTAATACTTCGAGAGAGATTGTCTGTTTTGTACACAAAGTGCATCCAGTTTTTGTCGTAGCCCTCTCAACTTATTAACACATGCTATGTGGGTGAAATGATGATAGCATGCCAACTTTCAACATTTTCAGAGTTCATTTGTAGTGCTTTTCAATTTCAGGGTCAACTAGCTCAAAAAAATAAGTAAACGCACGAAGAATACCAAATGAAGTCAGAAATTGTTGAAATTTTGTGATGTGCCTTTGAATGGTGCATTCTGAACACACAAAAAGTATGCAGTTCAAATAAGTTCGAAAAAATGAAATCCCTTTGTAAGACATGAGTTCTCGTTCGAAACCCTGATACTTCGAGAGAGATTGTCTGTTTTGTACACGAAGTGCATCCAGTTTTTGTCGTAGCCCTCTCAACTTTTTAACATGCTATGTGGGTGAAATGATGATAGCATGCCAACTGTCAACATTTTCAGAGTTCATTTGTTGTGCTTTTCAATTTCAGGGTCAAGTAGCTCAAAAAAATATAAGTAAATGCACTAAGAATACCAAATGAAGTCAGAAATTGTTGAAATTTTGTGATGTGCATTTGAATGGTGCATTTTGAACACACAAAAAGTATGGAGTTCAAATAAGTTCAAAAAAATGAAGTCCCTTTGTAAGAGATGAGTTCTCGTTCGAAACCCTGATACTTCGAGAGAGATTGTCCGTTTTGTACACGAAGTGCATCCAGTTTTTTACGTAGCCCTCTCAACTTTTTAACACATGCTATGTGGGTGAAATGTTGATAGCATGCCAACTTTCAACATTTTCACAGTTCATTTGTAGTGCTTTTCAATTTCAGGGTCAACTAGATCAAAAAAAAGTAAATGCACGAAGAATACCAAATGATGTCAGAAATTGTTGAAATTTTGTGATGTGCCTTTGAATGGTGCATTTTGAACACACAAAAAGTATGGAGTTCAAATAAGTTCAAAAAATGAAATCCCTTTTTAAGAGATGTGTTCTCGTTCGAAACCCTGAAACTTCGAGAGAGATTGTTCGTTTTGTACACAACGTGCATCCAGTTTTTGTCGTAGCCCTCTCAACTTTTTAACACATGCTATGTGGGTGAAATGATGATAGCATGCCAACTTTCAACTTTTTCAGAGTTCATTTGTAGTGCTTTGAAATTTCAGGGTCAACTAGCTCAAAAAAATAAGTAAATGCACGAAGAATACCAAATGAAGTCAGAAATTGTTGAAATTGTGTGATGTGCCTTTGAATGGTGCATTTTGAACACACAAAAAGTATGGAGTTCAAATAAGTTCAAAAAATGAAATCCCTTTGTAAGAGATGAGTTCTCGTTCGAAACCCTGATACTTCGAGAGAGATTGTCCGGTTTGTACACGAAGTGCATCCAGTTTTTGTCATAGCCCTCTCAACTTTTTAACACATGCTATGTGGGTGAAACGATGATAGCATGCCAACTTTCAACATTTTCAGAGTTCATTTGTAGTGCTTTTCAATTTCAGGGTCAACTAGCTCAAAAAAAAGTAAATGCACGAAGAATACCAAATGATGTCAGAAATTGTTGAAATTTTGTGATGTGCCTTTGAATGGTGCATTTTGAACACACAAAAAGTATGGAGTTCAAATAAGTTCAAAAAATGAAATCCCTTTTTAAGAGATGTGTTCTCGTTCGAAACCCTAAAACTTCGAGAGAGATTGTCCGTTTTGTACATGAAGTGCATCCAGTTTTTGTCGTAGTCCTCTCAACTTTTTAACACATGTTATGTGGGTGAAATGTTGATAGCATGCCAAGTTTCAACATTTTCATAGTTCATTTGTAGTGCTTTTCAATTTCAGGGTCAACTAGCTCAAAAAAATAAGTAAATGCACGAAGAATACCAAATGAAGTCAGAAAATTGTTGAAATTTTTTGATGTTCCTTTGAATGGTGCATTTTGAACACACAAAAAGTATGGAGTTCAAATAAGTTCAAAAAAATGAAATCCCTTTGTAAGAGATGAGTTCTCGTTCGAAACCGTGATACTTCGAGAGAGATTGTCCGTTTTGTACACGAAGTGCATCCAGTTTTTGTCGTAGCCCTCTCAACTTTTTAACACATTCTATGTGGGTGAAATGATGATAGCATGCCAACTTTCAACATTTTCAGAGTTCATTTGTAGTGCTTTTCAATTTCAGGGTGAACTAGATCAAAAAAAATAAGTAAATGCACGAAGAATACCAAATGAAGTCAGAAATTGTTGAGATTTTGTGATGTGCCTTTGAATGGTGCATTTTGAACACACAAAAAGTATGGAGTTCAAATAAGTTCAAAAAATGAAATCCCTTTGTAAGAGATGAGTTCTCGTTCGAAACCCTGATACTTCGAGAGAGATTGTTCGTTTTGTACACGAAGTGCATCCAGTTTTTGTCGTAGCCCTCTCAATTATTTAACATGCTATGTGGGTGAAATGATGATAGCATGCCAACTTTCAACATTTTTAGAGTTCATTTGTAGTGCTTTTCAATTTCAGGGTCAACTAGCTCAAAAAAAAATAAGTAAATGCACGAAGAATACCAAATGAAGTCAGAAATTGTTAAAATTTTGTGATGTGCCTTTGAATGGTGCATTTTGAACACACAAAAAGTATGGAGTTCAAATAAGTTCAAAAAAATGAAATCCCTTTGTAAGAGATGAGTTCTCGTTCGAAACCCTGAAACATCGAGAGAGATTGTCCGTTTTGTACATGAAGTGCATATAGTTTTTGTCGTAGCCCTGTCAACTTTTTAACACATGTTATGTGGGTGAAATGTTGATAGCATGCCAACTTTCAACATTTTCATAGTTCATTTGTAGGGCTTTTCAATTTCAGGGTCAACTAGCTCAAAAAAAATAAGTAAATGCACGAAGAATACCAAATGAAGTCAGAAATTGTTGAAATTTTGTGATGTGCCTTTGAATGGTGCATTTTGAACACACAAAATGTATGGAGTTCAAATAAGTTCAAAAAAATGAAATCCCTTTGTAAGAGATGAGTTCTCGTTCGAAACCCTGAAACATCGAGAGAGATTGTCCGTTTTGTACACGAACTGCATCTAGTTTTTGTCGTAGCCCTCTCAACTTTTTAACACATTCTATGTGGGTGAAATGATGATAGCATGCCAACTTTCAACATTTTCAGAGTTCATTTTTAGTGCTTTTCAATTTCAGGGTCAACTAGCTCAAAAAATTAAGTTAATGCACGAAGAATACCAAATGAATTCAGAAATTGTTAAAATTTTGTGATGTGCCTTTGAATGGTGGATTTTGAACACACAAAAAGTATGGGGTTCAAATAAGTTCAAAAAATGAAATCCCTTTGTAAGAGATGAGTTCTCGTTCTAAACCCTGATACTTCGAGAGAGATTGTTCGTTTTGTACACGAAGTGCATCCAGTTTTTGTCGTAGCCCTCTCAACTTTTTAACATGCTATGTGGGTGAAATTATGATAGCATGCCAACTTTCAACATTTTCAGAGTTCATTTGTAGTGCTTTTCAATTTCAGGGTCAACTAGCTCAAAAAAAAAAAGTAAATGCACGAAGAATACCAAATGAAGTCAGAAATTGTTGAAATTTTGTGATGTTCCTTTGAATGGTGCATTTCGAACACACAAAAAGTATGGAGTTCAAATAAGTTCAAAAAATGAAATCCCTTTGTAAGAGATGTGTTCTCGTTCGAAACCCTGAAACTTCGAGAGAGATTGTCCGTTTTGTACACGAAGTGCATCCAGTTTTTGTCGTAGCCCTCTCAACTTTATAACACATGCTATGTGGGTGAAATGTTGATAGCATGCCAACTTTCAACATTTTCAGAGTTCATTTGTAGTGCTTTTCAATTTCAGGGTCAACTAGCTCAAAAAAAAAAGTAAATGCACGAAGAATACCAAATGAAGTCAGAAATTGTTGAAATTTTGTGATGTTCCTTTGAATGGTGCATTTTGAACACACAAAATGTATGGAGTTCAAATAAGTTTAAAAAAATGAAATCCCTTTGTAAGAGATGAGTTCTTGTTCGAAACCCTAATACTTCGAGAGAGATTGTCTGTTTTGTACACAAAGTGCATCCAGTTTTTGTCGTAGCCCTCTCAACTTATTAATACATGCTATGTGGGTGAAATGATGATAGCATGCCAACTTTCAACATTTCCAGAGTTCATTTGTAGTGCTTTTCAATTTCAGGGTCAACTAGCTCAAAAAAATAAGTAAACGCACGAATAATACCAAATGAAGTCAGAAATTGTTGAAATTTTGTGATGTGCCTTTGAATGGTGCATTCTGAACACACAAAAAGTATGCAGTTCAAATAAGTTCGAAAAAATGAAATCCCTTTGTAAGACATGAGTTCTCGTTCGAAACCCCGATACTTCGAGAGAGATTGTCTGTTTTGTACACGAAGTGCATCCAGTTTTTGTCGTAGCCCTCTCAACTTTTTAACATGCTATGTGGGTGAAATGATGATAGCATGCCAACTTTCAACATTTTCAGAGTTCAATTGTTGTGCTTTTCAATTTCAGGGTCAAGTAGCTCAAAAAAAATATAAGTAAATGCACTAAGAATACCAAATGAAGTCAGAAATTGTTGAAATTTTGTGATGTGCATTTGAATGGTGCATTTTGAACACACAAAAAGTATGGAGTTCAAATAAGTTCAAAAAAAATGAAGTCCCTTTGTAAGAGATGAGTTCTCGTTCGAAACCCTGATACTTCGAGAGAGATTGTTCGTTTTGTACACGAAGTGCATCCAGTTTTTTACGTAGCCCTCTCAACTTTTTAACACATGCTATGTGGGTGAAATGTTGATAGCATGCCAACTTTCAACATTTTCACAGTTCATTTGTAGTGCTTTTCAATTTCAGGGTCAACTAGCTCAAAAAAAATAAGTAAATCCATGAAGAATCCCAAATGAAGTCAGAAATTGTTGAAATTTTGTGATGTGCCTTTGAATGGTGCATTTTGAACACACAAAAAGTATGGATTCAAATAAGTTCAAAAAAATGAAATCCCTTTGTAAGAGATGACTTCTCGTTCGAAACCCTGATACTTCGAGAGAGATTGTCCGTTTTGTACACGAAGTGCATCCAGTTTTTGTCGTAGCCCTCTCAACTTTTTAACACATTCTATGTGGGTGAAATGATGATAGCATGCCAACTTTCAACATTTTCAGAGTTCATTTGTAGTGCTTTTCAATTTCAAGGTCAACTAGATCAAAAAAAATAAGTAAATGCACGAAGAATACCAAATGAAGTCAAAAATTGTTGAAATTTTGTGATGTGCCTTTGAATGGTGCATTTTGAACACACAAAAAGTATGGAGTTCAAATAAGTTCAAAAAATGAAATCCCTTTGTAAGAGATGAGTTCTCGTTCGAAACCCTGATACTTCGAGAGAGATTGTTCGTTTTGTACACGAAGTGCATCCAGTTTTTGTCGTAGCCCTCTCAATTATTTAACATGCTATGTGGGTGAAATGATGATAGCATGCCAACTTTCAACATTTTTAGAGTTCATTTGTAGTGCTTTTCAATTTCAGGGTCAACTAGCTCAAAAAAAAATAAGTAAATGCACGAAGAATACCAAATGAAGTCAGAAATTGTTAAAATTTTGTGATGTGTCTTTGAATGGTGCATTTTGAACACACAAAAAGTATGGAGTTCAAATAAGTTCAAAAAAACGAAATCCCTTTGTAAGAGATGAGTTCTCGTTCGAAACCCTGAAACATTGAGAGAGATTGTCCGTTTTGTACATGAAGTGCATATAGTTTTTGTCGTAGCCCTGTCAACTTTTTAACACATGTTATGTGGGTGAAATGTTGATAGCATGCCAACTTTCAACATTTTCATAGTTCATTTGTAGGGCTTTTCAATTTCAGGGTCAACTAGCTCAAAAAAAATAAGTAAATGCACGAAGAATACCAAATGAAGTCAGAAATTGTTGAAATTTTGTGATGTGCCTTTGAATGGTGCATTTTGAACACACAAAAAGTATGGAGTTCAAATAAGTTCAAAAAAACAAAATCCCTTTGTAAGAGATGAGTTCTTGTTCGAAACCCTAATACTTCGAGAGAGATTGTTCGTTTTGTACACAAAGTGCATCCAGTTTTTGTCGTAGCCCTCTCAACTTTTTAACACATGCTATGTGGGTGAAATGATGATAGCATGCCAACTTTCAACATTTTCAGAGTTCATTTGTAGTGCTTTTCAATTTCAGGGTCAACTAGCTCAAAAAAATAAGTAAACGCACGAAGAATACCAAATGAAGTCAGAAATTGTTGAAATTTTGTGATGTGCCTTTGAATGGTGCATTGTGAACACACAAAAAGTATGGAGTTCAAATAAGTTCAAAAAATGAAATCCCTTTGTAAGAGATGAGTTCTCGTTCGAAACCCTGAGACTTCGAGAGAGATTGTTCGTTTTGTACACGAAGTGCATCCAGTTTTTGTCGTAGCCCTCTCAACTTTTTAACACATGCTATGTGGGTGAAATGATGATAGCATGCCAACTTTCAACATTTTTAGAGTTCATTTGTAGTGCTTTTCAATTTCAGGGTCAACTAGCTCAAAAAAAATAAGTAAATGCACGAAGAACCAAATGAAGTCAGAAATTGTTGAAATTTTGTGATGTGCCTTTGAATGGTGCATTTTGAACACACAAAAAGTATGGAGTTCAAATAATTTCAAAAAAACGAAATCCCTTTGTAAGAGATGAGTTCTTGTTCGAAATCCTAATACTTCGAGCGAGATTGTTCGTTTTATACACAAAGTGCATCCAGTTTTTGTCGTAGCCCCCTCAACTTTTTAACACATGCTATGTGGGTGAAATGATGATAGCATGCTAACTTTCAACATTTTCAGAGTTCATTTGTAGTGCTTTTCAATTTCAGGGTCAACAAGCTCAAAAAAAATAAGTAAATGCACGAAGAACCAAATGAAGTCAGAAATTGTTCAAATTTTGTGATGTGCCTTTGAATGGTGCATTTTGAACACACAAAAAGTATGGAGTTCAAATAAGTTCAAAAAAACGAAATCCCTTTGTAAGAGATGAGTTCTTGTTCGAAACCCTAATACTTCGAGAGAGATTGTTCGTTTTGTACACAAAGTGCATCCAGTTTTTGTCGTAGCCCTCTCAACTTTTTAACACATGCTATGTGGGTGAAATGATGATAGCATGCCAACTTTCAACATTTTCAGAGTTCATTTGTAGTGCTTTTCAATTTCAGGGTCAACTAGCTCAAAAAAATAAGTAAACGCACGAAGAATACCAAATGAAGTCAGAAATTGTTGAAATTTTGTGATGTGCCTTTGAATGGTGCATTGTGAACACACAAAAAGTATGGAGTTCAAATAAGTTCAAAAAATGAAATCCCTTTGTAAGAGATGAGTTCTCGTTCGAAACCCTGAGACTTCGAGAGAGATTGTCCGGTTTGTACACGAAGTGCATCCTGTTTTTGTCGTAGCCCTCTCAACTTTTTAACACATGCTATGTGGGTGAAATGATGATAGCATGCCAACTTTCAACATTTTCAGAGTTCATTTGTAGTGCTTTTCAATTTCAGGTTCAAGTAGCTCAAAAAAAATAAGTAAATGCACGAAGAACCAAATGAAGTCAGAAATTGTTGAAATTTTGTGATGTGCCTTTGAATGGTGCATTTTGAACACAATAAAAGTATGGAGTTCAAATAAGTTCAAAAAAACGAAATCCCTTTGTAAGAGATGAGTTCTTGTTCGAAACCCTAATACTTCGAGAGAGATTGTCCGTTTTGTACACGAAGTGCATCCAGTTTTTGTCGTAGCCCTCTCAACTTTTTAACACATGCTATGTGGGTGAAATTATGATAGCATGCCAACTTTCAACATTTTCAGAGTTCATTTGTAGTGCTTTTCAATTTCAGGGTCAACTAGTTCAAAAAAATAAGTAAATGCACGAAGAATACCAAATGAAGTCTGAAATTGTTGAAATTTTGTGATGTGCCTTTGAATGGTGCATTTTGAACACACAAAAAGTATGGAGTTCAAATAAGTTCAAAAAATGAAATCCCTTTGTAAGAGATGAGTTCTCGTTCGAAACCCTGATACTTCGAGAGAGATTGTCCGGTTTGAACACGAAGTGCATCTAGTTTTTCTCGTAGCCCTCTCAACTTTTTAACACATGCTATGTGGGTGAAATGATGATAGCATGCCAACTTTCATCATTTTCAGAGTTCATTTGTAGTGCTTTTCAATTTCAGGGTCAACTAGCTCAAAAAAAAATAAGTAAATGCACGAAGAACCAAATGAAGTCAGAAATTGTTGAAATTTTGTGATGTGCCTTTGAAATGTGCATTTTGAACACACAAAAAGTATGGAGTTCAAATAAGTTCAAAAAAACGAAATCCCTTTGTAAGAGATGAGTTCTTGTTCGAAACCCTAATACTTCGAGAGAGATTGTTCGTTTTGTACACAAAGTGCATCCAGTTTTTGTCGTAGCCCTCTCAACTTTTTAACACATGCTATGCGGGTGAAATGATGATAGCATGCCAACTTTCAACATTTTCAGAGTTCATTTGTAGTGCTTTTCAATTTCAGGGTCAACTAGCTCAAAAAAATAAGTAAATGCACGAAGAATACCAAATGAAGTCAGAAATTGTTGAAATTTTGTGCTGTGCCTTTGAATGGTGCATTTTGAACACACAAAAAGTATGGAGTTCAAATAAGTTCAAAAAAACGAAATCCCTTTGTAAGAGATGAGTTCTTGTTCGAAACCCTAATACTTCGAGAGAGATTGTTCGTTTTGTACACAAAGTGCATCCAGTTTTTGTCGTAGCCCTCTCAACTTTTTAACACATGCTATGTGGGTGAAATGATGATAGCATGCCAACTTTCAACATTTTCAGAGTTCATTTGTAGTGCTTTTCAATTTCAGGGTCAACTAGCTTAAAAAAAAAAGTAAATGCACGAAGAATACCAAATGAAGTCAGAAATTGTTGATATTTTGTGATGTGCCTTTGAATGGTGCATTTTGAACACACAAAAAGTATGGAGTTCAAATAAGTTCAAAAAATGAAATCCCTTTGTAAGAGATGAGTTCTCGTTCGAAACCCTGATACTTCGAGAGAGATTGTCCGGTTTGTACACGAAGTGCATCCAGTTTTTGTCGTAGCCCTCTCAAATTTTTAACACATGCTATGTGGGTGAAATGATGATAGCATGCCAACTTTCAACATTTTCAGAGTTCATTTGTAGTGCTTTTCAATTTCAGGGTCAACTAGCTCAAAAAAAATAAGTAAATGCACGAAGAACCAAATGAAGTCAGAAATTGTTGAAATTTTGTGATGTGCCTTTGAATGGTGCATTTTGAACACACAAAAAGTATGGAGTTCAAATAAGTTCAAAAAACGAAATCCCTTTGTAAGAGATGAGTTCTTGTTCGAAACCCTAATACTTCGAGAGAGATTGTTCGTTTTGTACACAAAGTGCATCCAGTTTTTGTCGTAGCCCTCTCAACTTTTTAACACATGCTATGTGGGTGAAATGATGATAGCATGCCAACTTTCAACATTTTCAGAGTTCATTTGTAGTGCTTTTCAATTTCAGGGTCAACTAGCTCAAAAAAATAAGTAAATGCACGAAGAACCAAATGAAGTCAGAAATTGTTGAAATTTTGTGATGTGCCTTTGAATGGTGCATTTTGAACACACAAAAAGTATGGAGTTCAAATAATTTCAAAAAAACGAAATCCCTTTGTAAGAGATGAGTCCTTGTTCGAAATCCTAATACTTCGAGAGAGATTGTTCGTTTTATACACAAAGTGCATCCAGTTTTTGTCGTAGCCCTCTCAACTTTTTAACACATGCTATGTGGGTGAAATGATGATAGCATGCCAACTTTCAACATTTTCAGAGTTCATTTGTAGTGCTTTTCAATTTCAGGGTCAACTAGCTCAAAAAAAATAAGTAAATGCACGAAGAACCAAATGAAGTCAGAAATTGTTGAAATTTTGTGATGTGCCTTTGAAGGGTGCATTTTGAACACACAAAAAGTATGGAGTTCAAATAAGTTCAAAAAAACGAAATCCCTTTGTAAGAGATGAGTTCTTGTTCGAAACCCTAATACTTCGAGAGAGATTGTTCGTTTTGTACACAAAGTGCATCCAGTTTTTGTCGTAGCCCTCTCAACTTTTTAACACATGCTATGTGGGTGAAATGATGATAGCATGCCAACTTTCAACATTTTCAGAGTTCATTTGTAGTGCTTTTCAATTTCAGGGTCAACTAGCTCAAAAAAATAAGTAAACGCACGAAGAATACCAAATGAAGTCAGAAATTGTTGAAATTTTGTGATGTGCCTTTGAATGGTGCATTGTGAACACACAAAAAGTATGGAGTTCAAATAAGTTCAAAAAAACGAAATCCCTTTGTAAGAGATGAGTTCTCGTTCGAAACCCTAATACTTCGAGAGAGATTGTTCGTTTTGTACACCAAGTGCATCCAGTTTTTGTCGTAGCCCTCTCAACTTTTTAACACATGCTATGTGGGTGAAATGATGATAGCATGCCAACTTTCAACATTTTCAGAGTTCATTTGTAGTGCTTTTCAATTTCAGGGTCAACTAGCTCAAAAAAATAAGTAAATGCACGAAGAACCAAATGAAGTCAGAAATTGTTGAAATTTTGTGATGTGCCTTTGAATGGTGCATTTTGAACACACAAAAAGTATGGAGTTCAAATAATTTCAAAAAAACGAAATCCCTTTGTAAGAGATGAGTTCTTGTTCGAAATCCTAATACTTCGAGAGAGATTGTTCGTTTTATACACAAAGTGCATCCAGTTTTTGTCGTAGCCCTCTCAACTTTTTAACACATGCTATGTGGGTGAAATGATGATAGCATTCTAACTTTCAACATTTTCAGAGTTCATTTGTAGTGCTTCTCAATTTCAGGGTCAACTAGCTCAAAAAAAATAAGTAAACGCACGAAGAACCAAATGAAGTCAGAAATTGTTGAAATTTTGTGATGGGCCTTTGAATGGTGCATTTTGAACACACAAAAAGTATGGAGTTCAAATAAGTTCAAAAAAACGAAATCCCTTTGTAAGAGATGAGTTCTTGTTCGAAACCCTAATACTTCGAGAGAGATTGTTCGTTTTGTACACAAAGTGCATCCAGTTTTTGCCGTAGCCCTCTCAACTTTTTAACACATGCTATGTGGGTGAAATGATGATAGCATGCCAACTTTCAACATTTTCAGAGTTCATTTGTAGTGCTTTTCAATTTCAGGGTCAACTAGCTCAAAAAAATAAGTAAACGCACGAAGAATACCAAATGAAGTCAGAAATTGTTGAAATTTTGTGATGTGCCTTTGAATGGTGCATTGTGAACACACAAAAAGTATGGAGTTCAAATAAGTTCAAAAAATGAAATCCCTTTGTAAGAGATGAGTTCTCGTTCGAAACCCTGAGACTTCGAGAGAGATTGTCCGGTTTGTACACGAAGTGCATCCAGTTTTTGTCGTAGCCCTCTCAACTTTTTAACACATGCTATGTGGGTGAAATGATGATAGCATGCCAACTTTCAACATTTTCAGAGTTCATTTGTAGTGCTTTTTAATTTCAGGTTCAAGTAGCTCAAAAAAAATAAGTAAATGCACGAAGAACCAAATGAAGTCAGAAATTGTTGAAATTTTGTGATGTGCCTTTGAATGGTGCATTTTGAACACACAAAAAGTATGGAGTTCAAATAAGTTCAAAAAAACGAAATCCCTTTGTAAGAGATGAGTTCTTGTTCGAAACCCTAATACTTCGAGAGAGATTGTCCGTTTTGTACACGAAGTGCATCCAGTTTTTGTCGTAGCCCTCTCAACTTTTTAACACATGCTATGTGGGTCAAATTATGATAGCATGCCAACTTTCAACATTTTCAGAGTTCATTTGTAGTGCTTTTCAATTTCAGGGTCAACTAGCTCAAAAAAATAAGTAAATGCACGAAGAATACCAAATGAAGTCAGAAATTGTTGAAATTTGGTGATGTGCCTTTGAATGGTGCATTTTGAACACACAAAAAGTATGGAGTTCAAATAAGTTCAAAAAATGAAATCCCTTTGTAAGAGATGAGTTCTCGTTCGAAACCCTGATACTTCGAGAGAGATTGTCCGGTTTGAACACGAAGTGCATCTAGTTTTTCTCGTAGCCCTCTCAACTTTTTAACACATGCTATGTGGGTGAAATGATGATAGCATGCCAACTTTCAACATTTTCAGAGTTCATTTGTAGTGCTTTTCAATTTCAGGGTCAACTAGCTCAAAAAAAATAAGTAAATGCACGAAGAACCAAATGAAGTCAGAAATTGTTGAAATTTTGTGATGTGCCTTTGAAATGTGCATTTTGAACACACAAAAAGTATGGAGTTCAAATAAGTTCAAAAAAACGAAATCCCTTTGTAAGAGATGAGTTCTTGTTCGAAACCCTAATACTTCGAGAGAGATTGTTCGTTTTGTACACAAAGTGCATCCAGTTTTTGTCGTAGCCCTCTCAACTTTTTAACACATGCTATGCGGGTGAAATGATGATAGCATGCCAACTTTCAACATTTTCAGAGTTCATTTGTAGTGCTTTTCAATTTCAGGGTCAACTAGCTCAAAAAAATAAGTAAATGCACGAAGAATACCAAATGAAGTCAGAAATTGTTGAAATTTTGTGATGTGCCTTTTAATGGTGCATTTTGAACACACAAAAAGTATGGAGTTCAAATAAGTTCAAAAAATGAAATCCCTTTGTAAGAGATGAGTTCTCGTTCGAAACCCTGATACTTCGAGAGAGATTGTCCGGTTTGAACACGAAGTGCATCTAGTTTTTCTCGTAGCCCTCTCAACTTTTTAACACATGCTATGTGGGTGAAATGATGATAGCATGCCAACTTTCAACATTTTCAGAGTTCATTTGTAGTGCTTTTCAATTTCAGGGTCAACTAGCTCAAAAAAAATAAGTAAATGCACGAAGAACCAAATGAAGTCAGAAATTGTTGAAATTTTGTGATGTGCCTTTGAAATGTGCATTTTGAACGCACAAAAAGTATGGAGTTCAAATAAGTTCAAAAAAACGAAATCCCTTTGTAAGAGATGAGTTCTTGTTCGAAACCCTAATACTTCGAGAGAGATTGTTCGTTTTGTACACAAAGTGCATCCAGTTTTTGTCGTAGCCCTCTCAACTTTTTAACACATGCTATGCGGGTGAAATGATGATAGCATGCCAACTTTCAACATTTTCAGAGTTCATTTGTAGTGCTTTTCAATTTCAGGGTCAACTAGCTCAAAAAAATAAGTAAATGCACGAAGAATACCAAATGAAGTCAGAAATTGTTGAAATTTTGTGCAGTGCCTTTGAATGGTGCATTTTGAACACACAAAAAGTATGGAGTTCAAATAAGTTCAAAACAACGAAATCCCTTTGTAAGAGATGAGTTCTTGTTCGAAACCCTAATACTTCGAGGGAGATTGTTCGTTTTGTACACAAAGTGCATCCAGTTTTTGTCGTAACCCTCTCAACTTTTTAACACATGCTATGTGGGTGAAATGATGATAGCATGCCAACTTTCAACATTTTCAGAGTTCATTTGTAGTGCTTTCCAATTTCAGGTTCAACTAGCTCAAAAAAATAAGTAAATGCACGAAGAATACCAAATGAAGTCAGAAATTGTTGAAATTTTGTGATGTGCCTTTGAATGGTGCATTTTGAACACACAAAAAGTATGGAGTTCAAATAAGTTCAAAAAAACGAAATCCCTTTGTAAGAGATGAGTTCTCGTTCGAAACCCTGATACTTCGAGAGAGATTGTCCGGTTTGTACACAAAGTGCATCCAGTTTTTGTCGTAGCCCTCTCAAATTTTTAACACATGCTATGCGGGTGAAATGATGATAGCATGCCAACTTTCAACATTTTCAGAGTTCATTTGTAGTGCTTTTCAATTTCAGGGTCAACTAGCTCAAAAAAATAAGTAAATGCACGAAGAATACCAAATGAAGTCAGAAATTGTTGAAATTTTGTGCAGTGCCTTTGAATGGTGCATTTTGAACACACAAAAAGTATGGAGTTCAAATAAGTTCAAAACAACGAAATCCCTTTGTAAGAGATGAGTTCTTGTTCGAAACCCTAATACTTCGAGGGAGATTGTTCGTTTTGTACACAAAGTGCATCCAGTTTTTGTCGTAACCCTCTCAACTTTTTAACACATGCTATGTGGGTGAAATGATGATAGCATGCCAACTTTCAACATTTTCAGAGTTCATTTGTAGTGCTTTCCAATTTCAGGTTCAACTAGCTCAAAAAAATAAGTAAATGCACGAAGAATACCAAATGAAGTCAGAAATTGTTGAAATTTTGTGATGTGCCTTTGAATGGTGCATTTTGAACACACAAAAAGTATGGAGTTCAAATAAGTTCAAAAAATGAAATCCCTTTGTAAGAGATGAGTTCTCGTTCGAAACCCTGATACTTCGAGAGAGATTGTCCGGTTTGTACACAAAGTGCATCCAGTTTTTGTCGTAGCCCTCTCAAATTTTTAACACATGCTATGTGGGTGAAATGATGATAGCATGCCAACTTTCAACATTTTCAGAGTTCATTTGTAGTGCTTTTCAATTTCAGGGTCAACTAGCTCAAAAAAAATAAGTAAATGCACGAAGAACCAAATGGAGTCAGAAATTGTTGAAATTTTGTGATGTGCCTTTGAACGGTGCATTTTGAACACACAAAAAGTATGGAGTTCAAATAACTTCAAAAAAACGAAATCCCTTTGTAAGAGATGAGTTCTTGTTCGAAACCCTAATACTTCGAGAGAGATTGTTCGTTTTTTACACAAAGTGCATCCAGTTTTTGTCGTAGCCCTCTCAACTTTTTAACACATGCTATGTGGGTGAAATGATGATAGCATGCCAACTTTCAACATTTTCAGAGTTCATTTGTAGTGGTTTTCAATTTCAGGGTCAACTAGCTCAAAAAAATAAGTAAATGCACGAAGAATACCAAATGAAGTCAGAAATTGTTGAAATTTTGTGATGTGCCTTTGAATGGTGCATTTTGAACACACCAAAAGTATGGAGTCCAAATAAGTTCAAAAAAGGAAATCCCTTTGTAAGAGATGAGTTCTCGTTCGAAACCCTGATACTTCAAGAGAGATTGTCCGGTTTGTACACGAAGTGCATCCAGTTTTTGTCGTAGCCCTCTCAACTTTTTAACACATGCTATGTGGGTGAAATGATGATAGCATGCCAACTTTCAACATTTTCAGAGTTCATTTGTAGTGCTTTTCAATTTCAGGGTCAACTAGCTCAAAAAAAATAAGAAAATGCACGAAGAACCAAATGAAGTCAGAAATTGTTGAAATTTTGTGATGTGCCTTTGAATGGTGCATTTTGAACACACAAAAAGTATGGAGTTCAAATAAGTTCAAAAAAATGAAATCCCTTTGTAAGAGATGAGTTCTTGTTCGAAACCCTAATACTTCGAGAGAGATTGTCCGGTTTGTACACAAAGTGCATCCAGTTTTTGTCGTAGCCCTCTCAAATTTTTAACACATGCTATGTGGGTGAAATGATGATAGCATGCCAACTTTCAACATTTTCAGAGTTCATTTGTAGTGCTTCTCAATTTCAGGGTCAACTAGCTCAAAAAAAATAAGTAAATGCACGAAGAACCAAATGAAGTCAGAAATTGTTGAAATTTTGTGATGGGCCTTTGAATGGTGCATTTTGAACACACAAAAAGTATGGAGTTCAAATAAGTTCCAAAAACCGAAATCCCTTTGTAAGAGATGAGTTCTTGTTCGAAACCCTGATACTTCAAGAGAGATTGTTCGTTTTGTACACAAAGTGCATCCAGTTTTTGTCGTAGCCCTCTCAACTTTTTAACACATGCTATGCGGGTGAAATGATGATAGCATGCCAACTTTCAACATTTTCAGAGTTCATTTGTAGTGCTTTTCAATTTCAGGGTCAACTAGCTCAAAAAAATAAGTAAATGCACGAAGAATACCAAATGAAGTCAGAAATTGTTGAAATTTTGTGATGTGCCTTTTAATGGTGCATTTTGAACACACAAAAAGTATGGAGTTCAAATAAGTTCAAAAAATGAAATCCCTTTGTAAGAGATGAGTTCTCGTTCGAAACCCTGATACTTCGAGAGAGATTGTCCGGTTTGAACACGAAGTGCATCTAGTTTTTCTCGTAGCCCTCTCAACTTTTTAACACATGCTATGTGGGTGAAATGATGATAGCATGCCAACTTTCAACATTTTCAGAGTTCATTTGTAGTGCTTTTCAATTTCAGGGTCAACTAGCTCAAAAAAAATAAGTAAATGCACGAAGAACCAAATGAAGTCAGAAATTGTTGAAATTTTGTGATGTGCCTTTGAAATGTGCATTTTGAACACACAAAAAGTATGGAGTTCAAATAAGTTCAAAAAAACGAAATCCCTTTGTAAGAGATGAGTTCTTGTTCGAAACCCTAATACTTCGAGAGAGATTGTTCGTTTTGTACACAAAGTGCATCCAGTTTTTGTCGTAGCCCTCTCAACTTTTTAACACAAGCTATGCGGGTGAAATGATGATAGCATGCCAACTTTCAACATTTTCAGAGTTCATTTGTAGTGCTTTTCAATTTCAGGGTCAACTAGCTCAAAAAAATAAGTAAATGCACGAAGAATACCAAATGAAGTCAGAAATTGTTGAAATTTTGTGATGTGCCTTTTAATGGTGCATTTTGAACACACAAAAAGTATGGAGTTCAAATAAGTTCAAAACAACGAAATCCCTTTGTAAGAGATGAGTTCTCGTTCGAAACCCTGATACTTCGAGAGAGATTGTCCGGTTTGAACACGAAGTGCATCCAGTTTTTGTCGTAACCCTCTCAACTTTTTAACACATGCTATGTGGGTGAAATGATGATAGCATGCCAACTTTCAACATTTTCAGAGTTCATTTGTAGTGCTTTCCAATTTCAGGTTCAACTAGCTCAAAAAAATAAGTAAATGCACGAAGAATACCAAATGAAGTCAGAAATTGTTGAAATTTTGTGATGTGCCTTTGAATGGTGCATTTTGAACACACAAAAAGTATGGAGTTCAAATAAGTTCAAAAAATGAAATCCCTTTGTAAGAGATGAGTTCTCGTTCGAAACCCTGATACTTCGAGAGAGATTGTCCGGTTTGTACACGAAGTGCATCCAGTTTTTGTCGTAGCCCTCTCAAATTTTTAACACATGCTATGTGGGTGAAATGATGATAGCATGCCAACTTTCAACATTTTCAGAGTTCATTTGTAGTGCTTTTCAATTTCAGGGTCAACTAGCTCAAAAAAAATAAGTAAATGCACGAAGAACCAAATGGAGTCAGAAATTGTTGAAATTTTGTGATGTGCCTTTGAATGGTGCATTTTGAACACACAAAAAGTATGGAGTTCAAATAAGTTCAAAAAAACGAAATCCCTTTGTAAGAGATGAGTTCTTGTTCGAAACCCTAATACTTCGAGAGAGATTGTTCGTTTTGTACACAAAGTGCATCCAGTTTTTGTCGTAGCCCTCTCAACTTTTTAACACATGCTATGTGGGTGAAATGATGATAGCATGCCAACTTTCAACATTTTCAGAGTTCATTTGTAGTGCTTTTCAATTTCAGGGTCAACTAGCTCAAAAAAATAAGTAAATGCACGAAGAATACCAAATGAAGTCAGAAATTGTTGAAATTTTGTGATGTGCCTTTTAATGGTGCATTTTGAACACACAAAAAGTATGGAGTTCAAATAAGTTCAAAAAATGAAATCCCTTTGTAAGAGATGAGTTCTCGTTCGAAACCCTGATACTTCGAGAGAGATTGTCCGGTTTGAACACGAAGTGCATCTAGTTTTTCTCGTAGCCCTCTCAACTTTTTAACACATGCTATGTGGGTGAAATGATGATAGCATGCCAACTTTCAACATTTTCAGAGTTCATTTGTAGTGCTTTTCAATTTCAGGGTCAACTAGCTCAAAAAAAAAAGTAAATGCACGAAGAACCAAATGAAGTCAGAAATTGTTGAAATTTTGTGATGTGCCTTTGAAATGTGCATTTTGAACACACAAAAAGTATGGAGTTCAAATAAGTTCAAAAAAACGAAATCCCTTTGTAAGAGATGAGTTCTTGTTCGAAACCCTAATACTTCGAGAGAGATTGTTCGTTTTGTACACAAAGTGCATCCAGTTTTTGTCGTAGCCCTCTCAACTTTTTAACACATGCTATGCGGGTGAAATGATGATAGCATGCCAACTTTCAACATTTTCAGAGTTCATTTGTAGTGCTTTTCAATTTCAGGGTCAACTAGCTCAAAAAAATAAGTAAATGCACGAAGAATACCAAATGAAGTCAGAAATTGTTGAAATTTTGTGCAGTGCCTTTTAATGGTGCATTTTGAACACACAAAAAGTATGGAGTTCAAATAAGTTCAAAAAATGAAATCCCTTTGTAAGAGATGAGTTCTCGTTCGAAACCCTGATACTTCGAGAGAGATTGTCCGGTTTGAACACGAAGTGCATCGAGTTTTTCTCGTAACCCTCTCAACTTTTTAACACATGCTATGTGGGTGAAATGATGATAGCATGCCAACTTTCAACATTTTCAGAGTTCATTTGTAGTGCTTTCCAATTTCAGGTTCAACTAGCTCAAAAAAATAAGTAAATGCACGAAGAATACCAAATGAAGTCAGAAATTGTTGAAATTTTGTGATGTGCCTTTGAATGGTGCATTTTGAACACACAAAAAGTATGGAGTTCAAATAAGTTCAAAAAATGAAATCCCTTTGTAAGAGATGAGTTCTCGTTCGAAACCCTGATACTTCGAGAGAGATTGTCCGGTTTGTACACAAAGTGCATCCAGTTTTTGTCGTAGCCCTCTCAAATTTTTAACACATGCTATGTGGGTGAAATGATGATAGCATGCCAACTTTCAACATTTTCAGAGTTCATTTGTAGTGCTTCTCAATTTCAGGGTCAACTAGCTCAAAAAAAATAAGTAAATGCACGAAGAACCAAATGAAGTCAGAAATTGTTGAAATTTTGTGATGGGCCTTTGAATGGTGCATTTTGAACACACAAAAAGTATGGAGTTCAAATAAGTTCAAAAAACCGAAATCCCTTTGTAAGAGATGAGTTCTTGTTCGAAACCCTAATACTTCGAGAGAGATTGTTCGTTTTGTACACAAAGTGCATCCAGTTTTTGTCGTAGCCCTCTCAACTTTTTAACACATGCTATGTGGGTGAAATGATGATAGCATGCCAACTTTCAACATTTTCAGAGTTCATTTGTAGTGCTTTTCAATTTCAGGGTCAACTAGCTCAAAAAAATAAGTAAATGCACGAAGAATACCAAATGAAGTCAGAAATTGTTGAAATTTTGTGATGTGCCTTTGAATGGTGCATTTTGAACACACAAAAAGTATGGAGTTCAAATAAGTTCAAAAAATGAAATCCCTTTGTAAGAGATGAGTTCTCGTTCGAAACCCTGATACTTCGAGAGAGATTGTCCGGTTTGAACACGAAGTGCATCTAGTTTTTCTCGTAGCCCTCTCAACTTTTTAACACATGCTATGTGGGTGAAATGATGATAGCATGCCAACTTTCAACATTTTCAGAGTTCATTTGTAGTGCTTTTCAATTTCAGGGTCAACTAGCTCAAAAAAATAAGTAAATGCACGAAGAACCAAATGAAGTCAGAAATTGTTGAAATTTTGTGATGTGCCTTTGAAATGTGCATTTTGAACACACAAAAAGTATGGAGTTCAAATAAGTTCAAAAAAACGAAATCCCTTTGTAAGAGATGAGTTCTTGTTCGAAACCCTAATACTTCGAGAGAGATTTTTCGTTTTGTACACAAAGTGCATCCAGTTTTTGTCGTAGCCCTCTCAACTTTTTAACACATGCTATGCGGGTGAAATGATGATAGCATGCCAACTTTCAACATTTTCAGAGTTCATTTGTAGTGCTTTTCAATTTCAGGGTCAACTAGCTCAAAAAAATAAGTAAATGCACGAAGAATACCAAATGAAGTCAGAAATTGTTGAAATTTTGTGATGTGCCTTTTAATGGTGCATTTTGAACACACAAAAAGTATGGAGTTCAAATAAGTTCAAAAAATGAAATCCCTTTGTAAGAGATGAGTTCTCGTTCGAAACCCTGATACTTCGAGAGAGATTGTCCGGTTTGAACACGAAGTGCATCTAGTTTTTCTCGTAGCCCTCTCAACTTTTTAACACATGCTATGTGGGTGAAATGATGATAGCATGCCAACTTTCAACATTTTCAGAGTTCATTTGTAGTGCTTTTCAATTTCAGGGTCAACTAGCTCAAAAAAAATAAGTAAATGCACGAAGAACCAAATGAAGTCAGAAATTGTTGAAATTTTGTGATGTGCCTTTGAAATGTGCATTTTGAACACACAAAAAGTATGGAGTTCAAATAAGTTCAAAAAAACGAAATCCCTTTGTAAGAGATGAGTTCTTGTTCGAAACCCTAATACTTCGAGAGAGATTGTTCGTTTTGTACACAAAGTGCATCCAGTTTTTGTCGTAGCCCTCTCAACTTTTTAACACATGCTATGCGGGTGAAATGATGATAGCATGCCAACTTTCAACATTTTCAGAGTTCATTTGTAGTGCTTTTCAATTTCAGGGTCAACTAGCTCAAAAAAATAAGTAAATGCACGAAGAATACCAAATGAAGTCAGAAATTGTTGAAATTTTGTGCAGTGCCTTTGAATGGTGCATTTTGAACACACAAAAAGTATGGAGTTCAAATAAGTTCAAAACAACGAAATCCCTTTGTAAGAGATGAGTTCTTGTTCGAAACCCTAATACTTCGAGGGAGATTGTTCGTTTTGTACACAAAGTGCATCCAGTTTTTGTCGTAACCCTCTCAACTTTTTAACACATGCTATGTGGGTGAAATGATGATAGCATGCCAACTTTCAACATTTTCAGAGTTCATTTGTAGTGCTTTCCAATTTCAGGTTCAACTAGCTCAAAAAAATAAGTAAATGCACGAAGAATACCAAATGAAGTCAGAAATTGTTGAAATTTTGTGATGTGCCTTTGAATGGTGCATTTTGAACACACAAAAAGTATGGAGTTCAAATAAGTTCAAAAAATGAAATCCCTTTGTAAGAGATGAGTTCTCGTTCGAAACCCTGATACTTCGAGAGAGATTGTCCGGTTTGTACACAAAGTGCATCCAGTTTTTGTCGTAGCCCTCTCAAATTTTTAACACATGCTATGTGGGTGAAATGATGATAGCATGCCAACTTTCAACATTTTCAGAGTTCATTTGTAGTGCTTTTCAATTTCAGGGTCAACTAGCTCAAAAAAAATAAGTAAATGCACGAAGAACCAAATGGAGTCAGAAATTGTTGAAATTTTGTGATGTGCCTTTGAATGGTGCATTTTGAACACACAAAAAGTATGGAGTTCAAATAAGTTCAAAAAAACGAAATCCCTTTGTAAGAGATGAGTTCTTGTTCGAAACCCTAATACTTCGAGAGAGATTGTTCGTTTTGTACACAAAGTGCATCCAGTTTTTGTCGTAGCCCTCTCAACTTTTTAACACATGCTATGTGGGTGAAATGATGATAGCATGCCAACTTTCAACATTTTCAGAGTTCATTTGTAGTGCTTTTCAATTTCAGGGTCAACTAGCTCAAAAAAATAAGTAAATGCACGAAGAATACCAAATGAAGTCAGAAATTGTTGAAATTTTGTGATGTGCCTTTTAATGGTGCATTTTGAACACACAAAAAGTATGGAGTTCAAATAAGTTCAAAAAATGAAATCCCTTTGTAAGAGATGAGTTCTCGTTCGAAACCCTGATACTTCGAGAGAGATTGTCCGGTTTGTACACGAAGTGCATCTAGTTTTTGTCGTAGCCCTCTCAACTTTTTAACACATGCTATGTGGGTGAAATGATGATAGCATGCCAACTTTCAACATTTTCAGAGTTCATTTGTAGTGCTTTTCAATTTTAGGATCAACTAGCTCAAAAAAAATAAGTAAATGCACGAAGAACCAAATGAAGTCAGAAATTGTTGAAATTTTGTGATGTGCCTTTGAACGGTGCATTTTGAACACACAAAAAGTATGGAGTTCAAATAACTTCAAAAAAACGAAATCCCTTTGTAAGAGATGAGTTCTTGTTCGAAACCCTAATACTTCGAGAGAGATTGTTCGTTTTTTACACAAAGTGCATCCAGTTTTTGTCGTAGCCCTCTCAACTTTTTAACACATGCTATGTGGGTGAAATGATGATAGCATGCCAACTTTCAACATTTTCAGAGTTCATTTGTAGTGGTTTTCAATTTCAGGGTCAACTAGCTCAAAAAAATAAGTAAATGCACGAAGAATACCAAATGAAGTCAGAAATTGTTGAAATTTTGTGATGTGCCTTTGAATGGTGCATTTTGAACACACCAAAAGTATGGAGTCCAAATAAGTTCAAAAAAGGAAATCCCTTTGTAAGAGATGAGTTCTCGTTCGAAACCCTGATACTTCAAGAGAGATTTTTCGTTTTGTACACGAAGTGCATCCAGTTTTTGTCGTAGCCCTCTCAACTTTTTAACACATGCTATGTGGGTGAAATGATGATAGCATGCCAACTTTCAACATTTTCAGAGTTCATTTGTAGTGCTTTTCAATTTCAGGGTCAACTAGCTCAAAAAAATAAGTAAATGCACGAAGAATACCAAATGATGTCAGAAATTGTTGAAATTTTGTGATGTGCCTTTGAATGGTGCATTTTGAACACACAAAAAGTATGGAGTTCAAATAAGTTCAAAAAAATAAAATCCCTTTGTAAGAGATGAGTTCTCGTTCGAAACCCTAATACTTCGAGAGAGATTGTCCGGTTTGTACACAAAGTGCATCCAGTTTTTGTCGTAGCCCTCTCAAATTTTTAACACATGCTATGTGGGTGAAATGATGATAGCATGCCAACTTTCAACATTTTCAGAGTTCATTTGTAGTGCTTCTCAATTTCAGGGTCAACTAGCTCAAAAAAAATAAGTAAATGCACGAAGAACCAAATGAAGTCAGAAATTGTTGAAATTTTGTGATGGGCCTTTGAAATGTGCATTTTGAACACACAAAAAGTATGGAGTTCAAATAAGTTCAAAAAAACGAAATCCCTTTGTAAGAGATGAGTTCTTGTTCGAAACCCAAATACTTCGAGAGAGATTGTTCGTTTTGTACACAAAGTGCATCCAGTTTTTGTCGTAGCCCTCTCAACTTTTTAACACATGCTATGCGGGTGAAATGATGATAGCATGCCAACTTTCAACATTTTCAGAGTTCATTTGTAGTGCTTTTCAATTTCAGGGTCAACTAGCTCAAAAAAATAAGTAAATGCACGAAGAATACCAAATGAAGTCAGAAATTGTTGAAATTTTGTGATGTGCCTTTTAATGGTGCATTTTGAACACACAAAAAGTATGGAGTTCAAATAAGTTCAAAAAATGAAATCCCTTTGTAAGAGATGAGTTCTCGTTCGAAACCCTGATACTTCGAGAGAGATTGTCCGGTTTGAACACGAAGTGCATCTAGTTTTTCTCGTAGCCCTCTCAACTTTTTAACACATGCTATGTGGGTGAAATGATGATAGCATGCCAACTTTCAACATTTTCAGAGTTCATTTGTAGTGCTTTTCAATTTCAGGGTCAACTAGCTCAAAAAAAATAAGTAAATGCACGAAGAACCAAATGAAGTCAGAAATTGTTGAAATTTTGTGATGTGCCTTTGAAATGTGCATTTTGAACACACAAAAAGTATGGAGTTCAAATAAGTTCAAAAAAACGAAATCCCTTTGTAAGAGATGAGTTCTTGTTCGAAACCCAAATACTTCGAGAGAGATTGTTCGTTTTGTACACAAAGTGCATCCAGTTTTTGTCGTAGCCCTCTCAACTTTTTAACACATGCTATGCGGGTGAAATGATGATAGCATGCCAACTTTCAACATTTTTAGAGTTCATTTGTAGTGCTTTTCAATTTCAGGGTCAACTAGCTCAAAAAAATAAGTAAATGCACGAAGAATACCAAATGAAGTCAGAAATTGTTGAAATTTTGTGATGTGCCTTTTAATGGTGCATTTTGAACACACAAAAAGTATGGAGTTCAAATAAGTTCAAAAAATGAAATCCCTTTGTAAGAGATGAGTTCTCGTTCGAAACCTTGATACTTCGAGAGAGATTGTCCGGTTTGAACACGAAGTGCATCTAGTTTTTCTCGTAGCCCTCTCAACTTTTTAACACATGCTATGTGGGTGAAATGATGATAGCATGCCAACTTTCAACATTTTCAGAGTTCATTTGTAGTGCTTTTCAATTTCAGGGTCAACTAGCTCAAAAAAAATAAGTAAATGCACGAAGAACCAAATGAAGTCAGAAATTGTTGAAATTTTGTGATGTGCCTTTGAAATGTGCATTTTGAACACACAAAAAGTATGGAGTTCAAATAAGTTCAAAAAACGAAATCCCTTTGTAAGAGATGAGTTCTTGTTCGAAACCCTAATACTTCGAGAGAGATTGTTCGTTTTGTACACAAAGTGCATCCAGTTTTTGTCGTAGCCCTCTCAACTTTTTAACACATGCTATGCGGATGAAATGATGATAGCATGCCAACTTTCAACATTTTCAGAGTTCATTTGTAGTGCTTTTCAATTTCAGGGTCAACTAGCTCAAAAAAATAAGTAAATGCAAGAAGAATACCAAATGAAGTCAGAAATTGTTGAAATTTTGTGTTGTGCCTTTGAATGGTGCATTTTGAACACACAAAAAGTATGGAGTTCAAATAAGTTCAAAACAACGAAATCCCTTTGTAAGAGATGAGTTCTTGTTCGAAACCCTAATACTTCGAGGGAGATTGTTCGTTTTGTACACAAAGTGCATCCAGTTTTTGTCGTAGCCCTCTCAACTTTTTAACACATGCTATGTGGGTAAAATGATGATAGCATGCCAACTTTCAACATTTTCAGAGTTCATTTGTAGTGCTTTTCAATTTCAGGGTCAACTAGCTCAAAAAAATAGGTAAATGCACGAAGAATACCAAATGAAGTCAGAAATTGTTGAAATTTTGTGATGTGCCTTTGAATGGTGCATTTTGAACACACAAAAAGTATGGAGTTCAAATAAGTTCAAAAAATGAAATCCCTTTGTAAGAGATGAGTTCTCGTTCGAAACCCTGATACTTCGAGAGAGATTGTCCGGTTTGTACACAAAGTGCATCCAGTTTTTGTCGTAGCCCTCTCAAATTTTTAACACATGCTATGTGGGTGAAATGATGATAGCATGCCGAATTTCAACATTTTCAGAGTTCATTTGTAGTGCTTTTCAATTTCAGGGTCAACTAGCTCAAAAAAAATAAGTAAATGCACGAAGAACCAAATGGAGTCAGAAATTGTTGAAATTTTGTGATGTGCCTTTGAATGGTGCATTTTGAACACACAAAAAGTATGGAGTTCAAATAAGTTCAAAAAAACGAAATCCCTTTGTAAGAGATGAGTTCTTGTTCGAAACCCTAATACTTCGAGAGAGATTGTTCGTTTTGTACACCAAGTGCATCCAGTTTTTGTCGTAGCCCTCTCAACTTTTTAACACATGCTATGTGGGTGAAATGATGATAGCATGCCAACTTTCAACATTTTCAGAGTTCATTTGTAGTGCTTTTCAATTTCAGGGTCAACTAGCTCAAAAAAATAAGTAAATGCACGAAGAATACCAAATGAAGTCAGAAATTGTTGAAATTTTGTGATGTGCCTTTGAATGGTGCATTTTGAACACACAAAAAGTATGGAGTTCAAATAAGTTCAAAAAATGAAATCCCTTTGTAAGAGATGAGTTCTCGTTCGAAACCCTGATACTTCGAGAGAGATTGTCCGGTTTGTACACGAAGTGCATCTAGTTTTTGTCGTAGCCCTCTCAACTTTTTAACACATGCTATGTGGGTGAAATGATGATAGCATGCCAACTTTCAACATTTTCAGAGTTCATTTGTAGTGCTTTTCAATTTTAGGGTCAACTAGCTCAAAAAAAATAAGTAAATGCACGAAGAACCAAATGAAGTCAGAAATTGTTGAAATTTTGTGATGTGCCTTTGAACGGTGCATTTTGAACACACAAAAAGTATGGAGTTCAAATAAGTTCAAAAAAACGAAATCCCTTTGTAAGAGATGAGTTCTTGTTCGAAACCCTAATATTTCGAGAGAGATTGTTCGTTTTTTACACAAAGTGCATCCAGTTTTTGTCGTAGCCCTCTCAACTTTTTAACACATGCTATGTGGGTGAAATGATGATAGCATGCCAACTTTCAACATTTTCAGAGTTCATTTGTAGTGCTTTTCAATTTCAGGGTCAACTAGCTCAAAAAAATAAGTAAATGCACGAAGCATACCAAATGAAGTCAGAAATTGTTGAAATTTTGTGATGTGCCTTTGAATGGTGCATTTTGAACACACAAAAAGTATGGAGTCCAAATAAGTTCAAAAAATGAAATCCCTTTGTAAGAGATGAGTTCTCGTTCGAAACCCTGATACTTCGAGAGAGATTGTTCGTTTTGTACACGAAGTGCATCCAGTTTTTGTCGTAGCCCTCTCAAATTTTTAACACATGCTATGTGGGTGAAATGATGATAGCATGCCAACTTTCAACATTTTCAGAGTTCATTTGTAGTGCTTTTCAATTTCAGGGTCAACTAGCTCAAAAAAAATAAGTAAATGCACGAAGAACCAAATGAAGTCAGAAATTGTTGAAATTTTGTGATGTGCCTTTGAATGGTGCATTTTGAACACACAAAAAGTATGGAGTTCAAATAAGTTCAAAAAAATGAAATCCCTTTGTAAGAGATGAGTTCTTGTTCGAAACCCTAATACTTCGAGAGAGATTGTTCGTTTTGTACGCAAAGTGCATCCAGTTTTTGTCGTAGCCCTCTCAACTTTTTAACACATGCTATGCGGGTGAAATGATGATAGCATGCCAACTTTCAACATTTTCAGAGTTCATTTGTAGTGCTTTTCAATTTCAGGGTCAACTAGCTCAAAAAAATAAGTAAATGCACGAAGAATACCAAATGAAGTCAGAAATTGTTGAAATTTTGTGATGTGCCTTTGAATGGTGCATTTTGAACACACAAAAAGTATGGAGTTCAAATAAGTTCAAAAAAACGAAATCCCTTTGTAAGAGATGAGTTCTTGTTCGAAACCCTAATACTTCGAGAGAGATTGTTCGTTTTGTACACAAAGTGCATCCAGTTTTTGTCGTAGCCCTCTCAACTTTTTAACCCATGCTATGCGGGTGAAATGATGATAGCATGCCAACTTTCAACATTTTCAGAGTTCATTTGTAGTGCTTTTCAATTTCAGGGTCAACTAGCTCAAAAAACTAAGTAAATGCACGAAGAATACCAAATGAAGTCAGAAATTGTTGAAATTTTGTGATGTGCCTTTGAATGGTGCATTTTGAACACACAAAAAGTATGGAGTTCAAATAAGTTCAAAAAATGAAATCCCTTTGTAAGAGATGAGTTCTCGTTCGAAACCGTGATACTTCGAGAGAGATTGTCCGGTTTGTACACGAAGTGCATCCAGTTTTTGTCGTAGCCCTCTCAACTTTTTAACACATGCTATGTGGGTGAAATGATGATAGCATGCCAACTTTCAACATTTTCAGAGTTCATTTGTAGTGCTTTTCAATTTCAGGGTCAACTAGCTCAAAAAAAATAAGTAAATGCACGAAGAACCAAATGAAGTCAGAAATTGTTGAAATTTTGTGATGTGCCTTTGAACGGTGCATTTTGAACACACAAAAAGTATGGAGTTCAAATAAGTTCAAAAAAACGAAATCCCTTTGTAAGAGATGAGTTCTTGTTCGAAACCCTAATACTTCGAGAGAGATTGTTCGTTTTGTACACAAAGTGCATCCAGTTTTTGTCGTAGCCCTCTCAACTTTTTAACACATGCTATGCGGGTGAAATGATGATAGCATGCCAACTTTCAACATTTTCAGAGTTCATTTGTAGTGCTTTTCAATTTCAGGGTCAACTAGCTCAAAAAAATAAGTAAATGCACGAAGAATACCAAATGAAGTCAGAAATTGTTGAAATTTTGTGCAGTGCCTTTGAATGGTGCATTTTGAACACACAAAAAGTATGGAGTTCAAATAAGTTCAAAAAATGAAATCCCTTTGTAAGAGATGAGTTCTCGTTCGAAACCCTGATACTTCGAGAGAGATTGTCCGGTTTGTACACGAAGTGCATCTAGTTTTTGTCGTAGCCCTCTCAACTTTTTAACACATGCTATGTGGGTGAAATGATGATAGCATGCCAACTTTCAACATTTTCAGAGTTCATTTGTAGTGCTTTTCAATTTTAGGGTCAACTAGCTCAAAAAAAATAAGTAAATGCACGAAGAACCAAATGAAGTCAGAAATTGTTGAAATTTTGTGATGTGCCTTTGAACGGTGCATTTTGAACACACAAAAAGTATGGAGTTCAAATAAGTTCAAAAAAACGAAATCCCTTTGTAAGAGATGAGTTCTTGTTCGAAACCCTAATACTTCGAGAGAGATTGTTCGTTTTTTACACAAAGTGCATCCAGTTTTTGTCGTAGCCCTCTCAACTTTTTAACACATGCTATGTGGGTGAAATGATGATAGCATGCCAACTTTCAACATTTTCAGAGTTCATTTGTAGTGCTTTTCAATTTCAGGGTCAACTAGCTCAAAAAAATAAGTAAATGCACGAAGAATACCAAATGAAGTCAGAAATTGTTGAAATTTTGTGATGTGCCTTTGAATGGTGCATTTTGAACACACAAAAAGTATGGAGTCCAAATAAGTTCAAAAAATGAAATCCCTTTGTAAGAGATGAGTTCTCGTTCGAAACCCTGATACTTCGAGAGAGATTGTTCGTTTTGTACACGAAGTGCATCCAGTTTTTGTCGTAGCCCTCTCAAATTTTTAACACATGCTATGTGGGTGAAATGATGATAGCATGCCAACTTTCAACATTTTCAGAGTTCATTTGTAGTGCTTTTCAATTTCAGGGTCAACTAGCTCAAAAAAAATAAGTAAATGCACGAAGAACCAAATGAAGTCAGAAATTGTTGAAATTTTGTGATGTGCCTTTGAATGGTGCATTTTGAACACACAAAAAGTATGGAGTTCAAATAAGTTCAAAAAAATGAAATCCCTTTGTAAGAGATGAGTTCTTGTTCGAAACCCTAATACTTCGAGAGAGATTGTTCGTTTTGTACGCAAAGTGCATCCAGTTTTTGTCGTAGCCCTCTCAACTTTTTAACACATGCTATGCGGGTGAAATGATGATAGCATGCCAACTTTCAACATTTTCAGAGTTCATTTGTAGTGCTTTTCAATTTCAGGGTCAACTAGCTCAAAAAAATAAGTAAATGCACGAAGAATACCAAATGAAGTCAGAAATTGTTGAAATTTTGTGATGTGCCTTTGAATGGTGCATTTTGAACACACAAAAAGTATGGAGTTCAAATAAGTTCAAAAAAACGAAATCCCTTTGTAAGAGATGAGTTCTCGTTCGAAACCCTGATACTTCGAGAGAGATTGTCCGGTTTGTACACGAAGTGCATCCAGTTTTTGTCGTAGCCCTCTCAACTTTTTAACACATGCTATGTGGGTGAAATGATGATAGCATGCCAACTTTCAACATTTTCAGAGTTCATTTGTAGTGCTTTTCAATTTCAGGGTCAACTAGCTCAAAAAAATAAGTAAATGCACGAAGAATACCAAATGAAGTCAGAAATTGTTGAAATTTTGTGCTGTGCCTTTGAATGGTGCATTTTGAACACACAAAAAGTATGGAGTTCAAATAAGTTCAAAAAAACGAAATCCCTTTGTAAGAGATGAGTTCTTGTTCGAAACCCTAATACTTCGAGAGAGATTGTTCGTTTTGTACACAAAGTGCATCCAGTTTTTGTCGTAGCCCTCTCAACTTTTTAACACATGCTATGCGGGTGAAATGATGATAGCATGCCAACTTTCAACATTTTCAGAGTTCATTTGTAGTGCTTTTCAATTTCAGGGTCAACTAGCTCAAAAAACTAAGTAAATGCACGAAGAATACCAAATGAAGTCAGAAATTGTTGAAATTTTGTGATGTGCCTTTGAATGGTGCATTTTGAACACACAAAAAGTATGGAGTTCAAATAAGTTCAAAAAATGAAATCCCTTTGTAAGAGATGAGTTCTCGTTCGAAACCCTGATACTTCGAGAGAGATTGTCCGGTTTGTACACGAAGTGCATCCAGTTTTTGTCGTAGCCCTCTCAACTTTTTAACACATGCTATGTGGGTGAAATGATGATAGCATGCCAACTTTCAACATTTTCAGAGTTCATTTGTAGTGCTTTTCAATTTCAGGGTCAACTAGCTCAAAAAAATAAGTAAATGCACGAAGAATACCAAATGAAGTCAGAAATTGTTGAAATTTTGTGATGTGCCTTTGAATGGTGCATTTTGAACACACAAAAAGTATGGAGTTCAAATAAGTTCAAAAAATGAAATCCCTTTGTAAGAGATGAGTTCTTGTTCGAAACCCTAATACTTCGAGAGAGATTGTCCGGTTTGTACACGAAGTGCATCCAGTTTTTATCGTAGCCCTCTCAACTTTTTAACACATGCTATGTGGGTGAAATGATGATAGCATGCCAACTTTCAACATTTTCAGAGTTCATTTGTAGTGCTTTTCAATTTCAGGGTCAACTAGCTCAAAAAAATAAGTAAATGCACGAAGAATACCAAATGAAGTCAGAAATTGTTAAAATTTTGTGATGTGCCTTTGAATGGTGCATTTTGAACACACAAAAAGTATGGAGTCCAAATAAGTTCAAAAAATGAAATCCCTTTGTAAGAGATGAGTTCTCGTTCGAAACCCTGATACTTCGAGAGAGATTGTTCGTTTTGTACACGAAGTGCATCCAGTTTTTGTCGTAGCCCTCTCAAATTTTTAACACATGCTATGTGGGTGAAATGATGATAGCATGCCAACTTTCAACATTTTCAGAGTTCATTTGTAGTGCTTTTCAATTTCAGGGTCAACTAGCTCAAAAAAAATAAGTAAATGCACGAAGAACCAAATGAAGTCAGAAATTGTTGAAATTTTGTGATGTGCCTTTGAATGGTGCATTTTGAACACACAAAAAGTATGGAGTTCAAATAAGTTCAAAAAAATGAAATCCCTTTGTAAGAGATGAGTTCTTGTTCGAAACCCTAATACTTCGAGAGAGATTGTTCGTTTTGTACGCAAAGTGCATCCAGTTTTTGTCGTAGCCCTCTCAACTTTTTAACACATGCTATGCGGGTGAAATTCTGATAGCATGCCAACTTTCAACATTTTCAGAGTTCATTTGTAGTGCTTTTCAATTTCAGGGTCAACTAGCTCAAAAAAATAAGTAAATGCACGAAGAATACCAAATGAAGTCAGAAATTGTTGAAATTTTGTGATGTGCCTTTGAATGGTGCATTTTGAACACACAAAAAGTATGGAGTTCAAATAAGTTCAAAAAAACGAAATCCCTTTGTAAGAGATGAGTTCTCGTTCGAAACCCTGATACTTCGAGAGAGATTGTCCGGTTTGTACACGAAGTGCATCCAGTTTTTGTCGTAGCCCTCTCAACTTTTTAACACATGCTATGTGGGTGAAATGATGATAGCATGCCAACTTTCAACATTTTCAGAGTTCATTTGTAGTGCTTTTCAATTTCAGGGTCAACTAGCTCAAAAAAATAAGTAAATGCACGAAGAATACCAAATGAAGTCAGAAATTGTTGAAATTTTGTGCTGTGCCTTTGAATGGTGCATTTTGAACACACAAAAAGTATGGAGTTCAAATAAGTTCAAAAAAACGAAATCCCTTTGTAAGAGATGAGTTCTTGTTCGAAACCCTAATACTTCGAGAGAGATTGTTCGTTTTGTACACAAAGTGCATCCAGTTTTTGTCGTAGCCCTCTCAACTTTTTAACACATGCTATGCGGGTGAAATGATGATAGCATGCCAACTTTCAACTTCTTCAGAGTTCATTTGTAGTGCTTTTCAATTTCAGGGTCAACTAGCTCAAAAAACTAAGTAAATGCACGAAGAATACCAAATGAAGTTAGAAATTGTTGAAATTTTGTGATGTGCCTTTGAATGGTGCATTTTGAACACACAAAAAGTATGGAGTTCAAATAAGTTCAAAAAATGAAATCCCTTTGTAAGAGATGAGTTCTCGTTCGAAACCCTGATACTTCGAGAGAGATTGTCCGGTTTGTACACGAAGTGCATCCAGTTTTTGTCGTAGCCCTCTCAACTTTTTAACACATGCTATGTGGGTGAAATGATGATAGCATGCCAACTTTCAACATTTTCAGAGTTCATTTGTAGTGCTTTTCAATTTCAGGGTCAACTAGCTCAAAAAAATAAGTAAATGCACGAAGAATACCAAATGAAGTCAGAAATTGTTGAAATTTTGTGATGTGCCTTTGAATGGTGCATTTTGAACACACAAAAAGTATGGAGTTCAAATAAGTTCAAAAAATGAAATCCCTTTGTAAGAGATGAGTTCTTGTTCGAAACCCTAATACTTCGAGAGAGATTGTCCGGTTTGTACACGAAGTGCATCCAGTTTTTATCGTAGCCCTCTCAACTTTTTAACACATGCTATGTGGGTGAAATGATGATAGCATGCCAACTTTCAACATTTTCAGAGTTCATTTGTAGTGCTTTTCAATTTCAGGGTCAACTAGCTCAAAAAAATAAGTAAATGCACGAAGAATACCAAATGAAGTCAGAAATTGTTAAAATTTTGTGATGTGCCTTTGAATGGTGCATTTTGAACACACAAAAAGTATGGAGTCCAAATAAGTTCAAAAAATGAAATCCCTTTGTAAGAGATGAGTTCTCGTTCGAAACCCTGATACTTCGAGAGAGATTGTTCGTTTTGTACACGAAGTGCATCCAGTTTTTGTCGTAGCCCTCTCAAATTTTTAACACATGCTATGTGGGTGAAATGATGATAGCATGCCAACTTTCAACATTTTCAGAGTTCATTTGTAGTGCTTTTCAATTTCAGGGTCAACTAGCTCAAAAAAAATAAGTAAATGCACGAAGAACCAAATGAAGTCAGAAATTGTTGAAATTTTGTGATGTGCCTTTGAATGGTGCATTTTGAACACACAAAAAGTATGGAGTTCAAATAAGTTCAAAAAAATGAAATCCCTTTGTAAGAGATGAGTTCTTGTTCGAAACCCTAATACTTCGAGAGAGATTGTTCGTTTTGTACGCAAAGTGCATCCAGTTTTTGTCGTAGCCCTCTCAACTTTTTAACACATGCTATGTGGGTGAAATGATGATAGCATGCCAACTTTCAACATTTTCAGAGTTCATTTGTAGTGCTTTTCAATTTCAGGGTCAACTAGCTCAAAAAAATAAGTAAATGCACGAAGAATACCAAATGAAGTCAGAAATTGTTGAAATTTTGTGATGTGCCTTTGAATGGTGCATTTTGAACACACAAAAAGTATGGAGTTCAAATAAGTTCAAAAAATGAAATCCCTTTGTAAGAGATGAGTTCTTGTTCGAAACCCTAATACTTCGAGAGAGATTGTCCGGTTTGTACACGAAGTGCATCCAGTTTTTATCGTAGCCCTCTCAACTTTTTAACACATGCTATGTGGGTGAAATGATGATAGCATGCCAACTTTCAACATTTTCAGAGTTCATTTGTAGTGCTTTTCAATTTCAGGGTCAACTAGCTCAAAAAAATAAGTAAATGCACGAAGAATACCAAATGAAGTCAGAAATTGTTAAAATTTTGTGATGTGCCTTTGAATGGTGCATTTTGAACACACAAAAAGTATGGAGTCCAAATAAGTTCAAAAAATGAAATCCCTTTGTAAGAGATGAGTTCTCGTTCGAAACCCTGATACTTCGAGAGAGATTGTTCGTTTTGTACACGAAGTGCATCCAGTTTTTGTCGTAGCCCTCTCAAATTTTTAACACATGCTATGTGGGTGAAATGATGATAGCATGCCAACTTTCAACATTTTCAGAGTTCATTTGTAGTGCTTTTCAATTTCAGGGTCAACTAGCTCAAAAAAAATAAGTAAATGCACGAAGAACCAAATGAAGTCAGAAATTGTTGAAATTTTGTGATGTGCCTTTGAATGGTGCATTTTGAACACACAAAAAGTATGGAGTTCAAATAAGTTCAAAAAAATGAAATCCCTTTGTAAGAGATGAGTTCTTGTTCGAAACCCTAATACTTCGAGAGAGATTGTTCGTTTTGTACGCAAAGTGCATCCAGTTTTTGTCGTAGCCCTCTCAACTTTTTAACACATGCTATGCGGGTGAAATGATGATAGCATGCCAACTTTCAACATTTTCAGAGTTCATTTGTAGTGCTTTTCAATTTCAGGGTCAACTAGCTCAAAAAAATAAGTAAATGCACGAAGAATACCAAATGAAGTCAGAAATTGTTGAAATTTTGTGATGTGCCTTTGAATGGTGCATTTTGAACACACAAAAAGTATGGAGTTCAAATAAGTTCAAAAAAACGAAATCCCTTTGTAAGAGATGAGTTCTCGTTCGAAACCCTGATACTTCGAGAGAGATTGTCCGGTTTGTACACGAAGTGCATCCAGTTTTTGTCGTAGCCCTCTCAACTTTTTAACACATGCTATGTGGGTGAAATGATGATAGCATGCCAACTTTCAACATTTTCAGAGTTCATTTGTAGTGCTTTTCAATTTCAGGGTCAACTAGCTCAAAAAAATAAGTAAATGCACGAAGAATACCAAATGAAGTCAGAAATTGTTGAAATTTTGTGCTGTGCCTTTGAATGGTGCATTTTGAACACACAAAAAGTATGGAGTTCAAATAAGTTCAAAAAAACGAAATCCCTTTGTAAGAGATGAGTTCTTGTTCGAAACCCTAATACTTCGAGAGAGATTGTTCGTTTTGTACACAAAGTGCATCCAGTTTTTGTCGTAGCCCTCTCAACTTTTTAACACATGCTATGCGGGTGAAATGATGATAGCATGCCAACTTTCAACATTTTCAGAGTTCATTTGTAGTGCTTTTCAATTTCAGGGTCAACTAGCTCAAAAAACTAAGTAAATGCACGAAGAATACCAAATGAAGTTAGAAATTGTTGAAATTTTGTGATGTGCCTTTGAATGGTGCATTTTGAACACACAAAAAGTATGGAGTTCAAATAAGTTCAAAAAATGAAATCCCTTTGTAAGAGATGAGTTCTCGTTCGAAACCCTGATACTTCGAGAGAGATTGTCCGGTTTGTACACGAAGTGCATCCAGTTTTTGTCGTAGCCCTCTCAACTTTTTAACACATGCTATGTGGGTGAAATGATGATAGCATGCCAACTTTCAACATTTTCAGAGTTCATTTGTAGTGCTTTTCAATTTCAGGGTCAACTAGCTCAAAAAAATAAGTAAATGCACGAAGAATACCAAATGAAGTCAGAAATTGTTGAAATTTTGTGATGTGCCTTTGAATGGTGCATTTTGAACACACAAAAAGTATGGAGTTCAAATAAGTTCAAAAAATGAAATCCCTTTGTAAGAGATGAGTTCTTGTTCGAAACCCTAATACTTCGAGAGAGATTGTCCGGTTTGTACACGAAGTGCATCCAGTTTTTATCGTAGCCCTCTCAACTTTTTAACACATGCTATGTGGGTGAAATGATGATAGCATGCCAACTTTCAACATTTTCAGAGTTCATTTGTAGTGCTTTTCAATTTCAGGGTCAACTAGCTCAAAAAAATAAGTAAATGCACGAAGAATACCAAATGAAGTCAGAAATTGTTAAAATTTTGTGATGTGCCTTTGAATGGTGCATTTTGAACACACAAAAAGTATGGAGTCCAAATAAGTTCAAAAAATGAAATCCCTTTGTAAGAGATGAGTTCTCGTTCGAAACCCTGATACTTCGAGAGAGATTGTTCGTTTTGTACACGAAGTGCATCCAGTTTTTGTCGTAGCCCTCTCAAATTTTTAACACATGCTATGTGGGTGAAATGATGATAGCATGCCAACTTTCAACATTTTCAGAGTTCATTTGTAGTGCTTTTCAATTTCAGGGTCAACTAGCTCAAAAAAAATAAGTAAATGCACGAAGAACCAAATGAAGTCAGAAATTGTTGAAATTTTGTGATGTGCCTTTGAATGGTGCATTTTGAACACACAAAAAGTATGGAGTTCAAATAAGTTCAAAAAAATGAAATCCCTTTGTAGGAGATGAGTTCTTGTTCGAAACCCTAATACTTCGAGAGAGATTGTTCGTTTTGTACGCAAAGTGCATCCAGTTTTTGTCGTAGCCCTCTCAACTTTTTAACACATGCTATGTGGGTGAAATGATGATAGCATGCCAACTTTCAACATTTTCAGAGTTCATTTGTAGTGCTTTTCAATTTAGGGTCAACTAGCTCAAAAAAATAAGTAAATGCACGAAGAATACCAAATGAAGTCAGAAATTGTTGAAATTTTGTGATGTGCCTTTGAATGGTGCATTTTGAACACACAAAAAGTATGGAGTTCAAATAAGTTCAAAAAATGAAATCCCTTTGTAAGAGATGAGTTCTCGTTCGAAACCCTGATACTTCGAGAGAGATTGTCCGGTTTGTACACGAAGTGCATCCAGTTTTTGTCGTAGCCCTCTCAACTTTTTAACACATGCTATGTGGGTGAAATGATGATAGCATGCCAACTTTCAACATTTTCAGAGTTCATTTGTAGTGCTTTTCAATTTCAGGGTCAACTAGCTCAAAAAAAATAAGTAAATGCACGAAGAACCAAATGAAGTCAGAAATTGTTGAAATTTTGTGATGTGCCTTTGAACGGTGCATTTTGAACACACAAAAAGTATGGAGTTCAAATAAGTTCAAAAAAAACGAAATCCCTTTGTAAGAGATGAGTTCTTGTTCGAAACCCTAATACTTCGAGAGAGATTGTTCGTTTTGTACACAAAGTGCATCCAGTTTTTGTCGTAGCCCTCTCAACTTTTTAACACATGCTATGCGGGTGAAATGATGATAGCATGCCAACTTTCAACATTTTCAGAGTTCATTTGTAGTGCTTTTCAATTTCAGGGTCAACTAGCTCAAAAAAATAAGTAAATGCACGAAGAATACCAAATGAAGTCAGAAATTGTTGAAATTTTGTGATGTGCCTTTTAATGGTGCATTTTGAACACACAAAAAGTATGGAGTTCAAATAAGTTCAAAAAATGAAATCCCTTTGTAAGAGATGAGTTCTCGTTCGAAACCCTAATACTTCGAGAGAGATTGTTCGTTTTGTACACCAAGTGCATCCAGTTTTTGTCGTAGCCCTCTCAACTTTTTAACACATGCTATGTGGGTGAAATGATGATAGCATGCCAACTTTCAACATTTTCAGAGTTCATTTGTAGTGCTTTTCAATTTCAGGGTCAACTAGCTCAAAAAAAATAAGTAAATGCACGAAGAATACCAAATGAAGTCAGAAATTGTTGAAATTTTGTGATGTGCCTTTGAATGGTTCATTTTGAACACACAAAAAGTATGGAGTTCAAATAAGTTAAAAAAATGAAATCCCTTTGTAAGAGATGAGTTCTCGTTCGAAACCCTGATACTTCGAGAGAGATTGTCCGGTTTGTACACGAAGTGCATCCAGTTTTTGTCGTAGCCCTCTCAACTTTTTAACACATGCTATGTGGGTGAAATGATGATAGCATGCCAACTTTCAACATTTTCAGAGTTCATTTGTAGTGCTTTTCAATTTCAGGGTCAACTAGCTCAAAAAAAATAAGTAAATGCACGAAGAACCAAATGAAGTCAGAAATTGTTGAAATTTTGTGATGTGCCTTTGAATGGTGCATTTTGAACACACAAAAAGTATGGAGTTCAAATAAGTTCAAAAAAACGAAATCCCTTTGTAAGAGATGAGTTCTTGTTCGAAACCCTAATACTTCGAGAGAGATTGTTCGTTTTGTACACGAAGTGCATCCAGTTTTTGTCGTAGCCCTCTCAACTTTTCAACACATGCTATGTGGGTGAAATGATGATAGCATGCCAACTTTCAACATTTTCAGAGTTCATTTGTAGTGCTTTTCAATTTAGGGTCAACTAGCTCAAAAAAATAAGTAAATGCACGAAGAATACCAAATGAAGTCAGAAATTGTTGAAATTTTGTGATATGCCTTTGAATGGTGCATTTTGAACACACAAAAAGTATGGAGTTCAAATAAGTTCAAAAAATGAAATCCCTTTGTAAGAGATGAGTTCTCGTTCGAAACCCTGATACTTCGAGAGAGATTGTCCGTTTTGTACACGAAGTGCATCCAGTTTTTGTCGTAGCCCTCTCAACTTTTTAACACATGCTATGTGGGTGAAATTATGATAGCATGCCAACTTTCAACATTTTCAGAGTTCATTTGTAGTGCTTTTCAATTTCAGGGTCAACTAGCTCAAAAAAAAAAAGTAAATGCACGAAGAACCAAATGAAGTCAGAAATTGTTGAAATTTTGTGATGTGCCTTTGAACGGTACATTTTGAACACACAAAAAGTATGGAGTTCAAATAAGTTCAAAAAAACGAAATCCCTTTGTAAGAGATGAGTTCTTGTTCGAAACCCTAATACTTCGAGAGAGATTGTTCGTTTTGTACACAAAGTGCATCCAGTTTTTGTCGTAGCCCTCTCAACTTTTTAACACATGCTATGTGGGTGAAATGATGATAGCATGCCAACTTTCAACATTTTCAGAGTTCATTTGTAGTGCTTTTCAATTTCAGGGTCAACTAGCTCAAAAAAATAAGTAAATGCACGAAGAATACCAAATGAACTCAGAAATTGTTGAAATTTTGTGATGTGCCTTTGAATGGTGCATTTTGAACACACAAAAAGTATGGAGTTCAAATAAGTTCAAAAAATGAAATCCCTTTGTAAGAGATGAGTTCTCGTTCGAAACCCTGATACTTCGAGAGAGATTGTCCGTTTTGTACACGAAGTGCATCCAGTTTTTGTCGTAGCCCTCTCAACTTTTTAACACATGCTATGTGGGTGAAATGATGATAGCATGCCAACTTTCAACATTTTCAGAGTTCATTTGTAGTGCTTTTCAATTTCAGGGTCAACTAGCTCAAAAAAATAAGTAAATGCACGAAGAATACCAAATGAAGTCAGAAATTGTTGAAATTTTGTGATGTGCCTTTGAATGGTGCATTTTGAACACACAAAAAGTATGGAGTTCAAATAAGTTCAAAAAATGAAATCCCTTTGTAAGAGATGAGTTCTCGTTCGAAACCCTGATACTTCGAGAGAGATTGTCCGGTTTGTACACGAAGTGCATCCAGTTTTTGTCGTAGCCCTCTCAACTTTTTAACACATGCTATGTGGGTGAAATGATGATAGCATGCCAACTTTCAACATTTTCAGAGTTCATTTGTAGTGCTTTTCAATTTCAGGGTCAACTAGCTCAAAAAAAATAAGTAAATGCACGAAGAACCAAATGAAGTCAGAAATTGTTGAAATTTTGTGATGTGCCTTTGAACGGTGCATTTTGAACACACAAAAAGTATGGAGTTCAAATAAGTTCAAAAAAAACGAAATCCCTTTGTAAGAGATGAGTTCTTGTTCGAAACCCTAATACTTCGAGAGAGATTGTTCGTTTTGTACACAAAGTGCATCCAGTTTTTGTCGTAGCCCTCTCAACTTTTTAACACATGCTATGCGGGTGAAATGATGATAGCATGCCAACTTTCAACATTTTCAGAGTTCATTTGTAGTGCTTTTCAATTTCAGGGTCAACTAGCTCAAAAAAATAAGTAAATGCACGAAGAATACCAAATGAAGTCAGAAATTGTTGAAATTTTGTGATGTGCCTTTTAATGGTGCATTTTGAACACACAAAAAGTATGGAGTTCAAATAAGTTCAAAAAATGAAATCCCTTTGTAAGAGATGAGTTCTCGTTCGAAACCCTAATACTTCGAGAGAGATTGTTCGTTTTGTACACCAAGTGCATCCAGTTTTTGTCGTAGCCCTCTCAACTTTTTAACACATGTTATGTGGGTGAAATGATGATAGCATGCCAACTTTCAACATTTTCAGAGTTCATTTGTAGTGCTTTTCAATTTCAGGGTCAACTAGCTCAAAAAAAATAAGTAAATGCACGAAGAATACCAAATGAAGTCAGAAATTGTTGAAATTTTGTGATGTGCCTTTGAATGGTGCATTTTGAACACACAAAAAGTATGGAGTTCAAATAAGTTCAAAAAAACGAAATCCCTTTGTAAGAGATGAGTTCTTGTTCGAAACCCTGATACTTCGAGAGAGATTGTCCGGTTTGTACACGAAGTGCATCCAGTTTTTGTCGTAGCCCTCTCAACTTTTTAACACATGCTATGTGGGTGAAATGATGATAGCATGCCAACTTTCAACATTTTCAGAGTTCATTTGTAGTGCTTTTCAATTTAGGGTCAACTAGCTCAAAAAAATAAGTAAATGCACGAAGAATACCAAATGAAGTCAGAAATTGTTGAAATTTTGTGATGTGCCTTTGAATGGTGCATTTTGAACACACAAAAAGTATGGAGTTCAAATAAGTTCAAAAAATGAAATCCCTTTGTAAGAGATGAGTTCTCGTTCGAAACCCTGATACTTCGAGAGAGATTGTCCGTTTTGTACACGAAGTGCATCCAGTTTTTGTCGTAGCCCTCTCAACTTTTTAACACATGCTATGTGGGTGAAATGATGATAGCATGCCAACTTTCAACATTTTCAGAGTTCATTTGTAGTGCTTTTCAATTTCAGGGTCAACTAGCTCAAAAAAAATAAGTAAATGCACGAAGAACCAAATGAAGTCAGAAATTGTTGAAATTTTGTGATGTGCCTTTGAACGGTGCATTTTGAACACACAAAAAGTATGGAGTTCAAATAAGTTCAAAAAAACGAAATCCCTTTGTAAGAGATGAGTTCTTGTTCGAAACCCTAATACTTCGAGAGAGATTGTTCGTTTTGTACACAAAGTGCATCCAGTTTTTGTCGTAGCCCTCTCAACTTTTTAACACATGCTATGTGGGTGAAATGATGATAGCATGCCAACTTTCAACATTTTTAGAGTTCATTTGTAGTGCTTTTCAATTTCAGGGTCAACTAGCTCAAAAAAATAAGTAAATGCACGAAGAATACCAAATGAAGTCAGAAATTGTTGAAATTTTGTGATGTGCCTTTGAATGGTGCATTTTGAACACACAAAAAGTATGGAGTTCAAATAAGTTCAAAAAATGAAATCCCTTTGTAAGAGATGAGTTCTCGTTCGAAACCCTGATACTTCGAGAGAGATTGTTCGTTTTGTAGACGAAGTGCATCCAGTTTTTGTCGTAGCCCTCTCAACTTTTTAACACATGCTATGTGGGTGAAATGATGATAGCATGCCAACTTTCAACATTTTCAGAGTTCATTTGTAGTGCTTTTCAATTTCAGGGTCAACTAGCTCAAAAAAATAAGTAAATGCACGAAGAATACCAAATGAAGTCAGAAATTGTTGAAATTTTGTGATGTGCCTTTGAATGGTGCATTTTGAACACACAAAAAGTATGGAGTTCAAATAAGTTCAAAAAATGAAATCCCTTTGTAAGAGATGAGTTCTCGTTCGAAACCCTGATACTTCGAGAGAGATTGTCCGGTTTGTACACGAGGTGCATCCAGTTTTTGTCGTAGCCCTCTCAACTTTTTAACACATGCTATGTGGGTGAAATGATGATAGCATGCCAACTTTCAACATTTTCAGAGTTCATTTGTAGTGCTTTTCAATTTCAGGGTCAACTAGCTCAAAAAAATAAGTAAATGCACGAAGAATACCAAATGAAGTCAGAAATTGTTGAAATTTTGTGATGTGCCTTTGAATGGTGCATTTTGAACACACAAAAAGTATGGAGTTCAAATAAGTTCAAAAAATGAAATCCCTTTGTAAGAGATGAGTTCTCGTTCGAAACCCTGATACTTCGAGAGAGATTGTCCGGTTTGTACACGAAGTGCATCCAGTTTTTGTCGTAGCCCTCTCAACTTTTTAACACATGCTATGTGGGTGAAATGATGATAGCATGCCAACTTTCAACATTTTCAGAGTTCATTTGTAGTGCTTTTCAATTTCAGGGTCAACTAGCTCAAAAAAAATAAGTAAATGCACGAAGAACCAAATGAAGTCAGAAATTGTTGAAATTTTGTGGTGTGCCTTTGAACGGTGCATTTTGAACACACAAAAAGTATGGAGTTCAAATAAGTTCAAAAAAAACGAAATCCCTTTGTAAGAGATGAGTTCTTGTTCGAAACCCTAATACTTCGAGAGAGATTGTTCGTTTTGTACACAAAGTGCATCCAGTTTTTGTCGTAGCCCTCTCAACTTTTTAACACATGCTATGCGGGTGAAATGATGATAGCATGCCAACTTTCAACATTTTCAGAGTTCATTTGTAGTGCTTTTCAATTTCAGGGTCAACTAGCTCAAAAAAATAAGTAAATGCACGAAGAATACCAAATGAAGTCAGAAATTGTTGAAATTTTGTGATGTGCCTTTTAATGGTGCATTTTGAACACACAAAAAGTATGGAGTTCAAATAAGTTCAAAAAATGAAATCCCTTTGTAAGAGATGAGTTCTCGTTCGAAACCCTAATACTTCGAGAGAGATTGTTCGTTTTGTACACCAAGTGCATCCAGTTTTTGTCGTAGCCCTCTCAACTTTTTAACACATGCTATGTGGGTGAAATGATGATAGCATGCCAACTTTCAACATTTTCAGAGTTCATTTGTAGTGCTTTTCAATTTCAGGGTCAACTAGCTCAAAAAAAATAAGTAAATGCACGAAGAATACCAAATGAAGTCAGAAATTGTTGAAATTTTGTGATGTGCCTTTGAATGGTTCATTTTGAACACACAAAAAGTATGGAGTTCAAATAAGTTAAAAAAATGAAATCCCTTTGTAAGAGATGAGTTCTCGTTCGAAACCCTGATACTTCGAGAGAGATTGTCCGGTTTGTACACGAAGTGCATCCAGTTTTTGTCGTAGCCCTCTCAACTTTTTAACACATGCTATGTGGGTGAAATGATGATAGCATGCCAACTTTCAACATTTTCAGAGTTCATTTGTAGTGCTTTTCAATTTCAGGGTCAACTAGCTCAAAAAAAATAAGTAAATGCACGAAGAACCAAATGAAGTCAGAAATTGTTGAAATTTTGTGATGTGCCTTTGAATGGTGCATTTTGAACACACAAAAAGTATGGAGTTCAAATAAGTTCAAAAAAACGAAATCCCTTTGTAAGAGATGAGTTCTTGTTCGAAACCCTAATACTTCGAGAGAGATTGTTCGTTTTGTACACGAAGTGCATCCAGTTTTTGTCGTAGCCCTCTCAACTTTTCAACACATGCTATGTGGGTGAAATGATGATAGCATGCCAACTTTCAACATTTTCAGAGTTCATTTGTAGTGCTTTTCAATTTAGGGTCAACTAGCTCAAAAAAATAAGTAAATGCACGAAGAATACCAAATGAAGTCAGAAATTGTTGAAATTTTGTGATGTGCCTTTGAATGGTGCATTTTGAACACACAAAAAGTATGGAGTTCAAATAAGTTCAAAAAATGAAATCCCTTTGTAAGAGATGAGTTCTCGTTCGAAACCCTGATACTTCGAGAGAGATTGTCCGTTTTGTACACGAAGTGCATCCAGTTTTTGTCGTAGCCCTCTCAACTTTTTAACACATGCTATGTGGGTGAAATTATGATAGCATGCCAACTTTCAACATTTTCAGAGTTCATTTGTAGTGCTTTTCAATTTCAGGGTCAACTAGCTCAAAAAAAAAAAGTAAATGCACGAAGAACCAAATGAAGTCAGAAATTGTTGAAATTTTGTGATGTGCCTTTGAACGGTGCATTTTGAACACACAAAAAGTATGGAGTTCAAATAAGTTCAAAAAAACGAAATCCCTTTGTAAGAGATGAGTTCTTGTTCGAAACCCTAATACTTCGAGAGAGATTGTTCGTTTTGTACACAAAGTGCATCCAGTTTTTGTCGTAGCCCTCTCAACTTTTTAACACATGCTATGTGGGTGAAATGATGATAGCATGCCAACTTTCAACATTTTCAGAGTTCATTTGTAGTGCTTTTCAATTTCAGGGTCAACTAGCTCAAAAAAATAAGTAAATGCACGAAGAATACCAAATGAACTCAGAAATTGTTGAAATTTTGTGATGTGCCTTTGAATGGTGCATTTTGAACACACAAAAAGTATGGAGTTCAAATAAGTTCAAAAAATGAAATCCCTTTGTAAGAGATGAGTTCTCGTTCGAAACCCTGATACTTCGAGAGAGATTGTCCGTTTTGTACACGAAGTGCATCCAGTTTTTGTCGTAGCCCTCTCAACTTTTTAACACATGCTATGTGGGTGAAATGATGATAGCATGCCAACTTTCAACATTTTCAGAGTTCATTTGTAGTGCTTTTCAATTTCAGGGTCAACTAGCTCAAAAAAATAAGTAAATGCACGAAGAATACCAAATGAAGTCAGAAATTGTTGAAATTTTGTGATGTGCCTTTGAATGGTGCATTTTGAACACACAAAAAGTATGGAGTTCAAATAAGTTCAAAAAATGAAATCCCTTTGTAAGAGATGAGTTCTCGTTCGAAACCCTGATACTTCGAGAGAGATTGTCCGGTTTGTACACGAAGTGCATCCAGTTTTTGTCGTAGCCCTCTCAACTTTTTAACACATGCTATGTGGGTGAAATGATGATAGCATGCCAACTTTCAACATTTTCAGAGTTCATTTGTAGTGCTTTTCAATTTCAGGGTCAACTAGCTCAAAAAAAATAAGTAAATGCACGAAGAACCAAATGAAGTCAGAAATTGTTGAAATTTTGTGATGTGCCTTTGAACGGTGCATTTTGAACACACAAAAAGTATGGAGTTCAAATAAGTTCAAAAAAAACGAAATCCCTTTGTAAGAGATGAGTTCTTGTTCGAAACCCTAATACTTCGAGAGAGATTGTTCGTTTTGTACACAAAGTGCATCCAGTTTTTGTCGTAGCCCTCTCAACTTTTTAACACATGCTATGCGGGTGAAATGATGATAGCATGCCAACTTTCAACATTTTCAGAGTTCATTTGTAGTGCTTTTCAATTTCAGGGTCAACTAGCTCAAAAAAATAAGTAAATGCACGAAGAATACCAAATGAAGTCAGAAATTGTTGAAATTTTGTGATGTGCCTTTTAATGGTGCATTTTGAACACACAAAAAGTATGGAGTTCAAATAAGTTCAAAAAATGAAATCCCTTTGTAAGAGATGAGTTCTCGTTCGAAACCCTAATACTTCGAGAGAGATTGTTCGTTTTGTACACCAAGTGCATCCAGTTTTTGTCGTAGCCCTCTCAACTTTTTAACACATGCTATGTGGGTGAAATGATGATAGCATGCCAACTTTCAACATTTTCAGAGTTCATTTGTAGTGCTTTTCAATTTCAGGGTCAACTAGCTCAAAAAAAATAAGTAAATGCACGAAGAATACCAAATGAAGTCAGAAATTGTTGAAATTTTGTGATGTGCCTTTGAATGGTGCATTTTGAACACACAAAAAGTATGGAGTTCAAATAAGTTCAAAAAAACGAAATCCCTTTGTAAGAGATGAGTTCTTGTTCGAAACCCTGATACTTCGAGAGAGATTGTCCGGTTTGTACACGAAGTGCATCCAGTTTTTGTCGTAGCCCTCTCAACTTTTTAACACATGCTATGTGGGTGAAATGATGATAGCATGCCAACTTTCAACATTTTCAGAGTTCATTTGTAGTGCTTTTCAATTTAGGGTCAACTAGCTCAAAAAAATAAGTAAATGCACGAAGAATACCAAATGAAGTCAGAAATTGTTGAAATTTTGTGATGTGCCTTTGAATGGTGCATTTTGAACACACAAAAAGTATGGAGTTCAAATAAGTTCAAAAAATGAAATCCCTTTGTAAGAGATGAGTTCTCGTTCGAAACCCTGATACTTCGAGAGAGATTGTCCGTTTTGTACACGAAGTGCATCCAGTTTTTGTCGTAGCCCTCTCAACTTTTTAACACATGCTATGTGGGTGAAATGATGATAGCATGCCAACTTTCAACATTTTCAGAGTTCATTTGTAGTGCTTTTCAATTTCAGGGTCAACTAGCTCAAAAAAAATAAGTAAATGCACGAAGAACCAAATGAAGTCAGAAATTGTTGAAATTTTGTGATGTGCCTTTGAACGGTGCATTTTGAACACACAAAAAGTATGGAGTTCAAATAAGTTCAAAAAAACGAAATCCCTTTGTAAGAGATGAGTTCTTGTTCGAAACCCTAATACTTCGAGAGAGATTGTTCGTTTTGTACACAAAGTGCATCCAGTTTTTGTCGTAGCCCTCTCAACTTTTTAACACATGCTATGTGGGTGAAATGATGATAGCATGCCAACTTTCAACATTTTCAGAGTTCATTTGTAGTGCTTTTCAATTTCAGGGTCAACTAGCTCAAAAAAATAAGTAAATGCACGAAGAATACCAAATGAAGTCAGAAATTGTTGAAATTTTGTGATGTGCCTTTGAATGGTGCATTTTGAACACACAAAAAGTATGGAGTTCAAATAAGTTCAAAAAATGAAATCCCTTTGTAAGAGATGAGTTCTCGTTCGAAACCCTGATACTTCGAGAGAGATTGTTCGTTTTGTAGACGAAGTGCATCCAGTTTTTGTCGTAGCCCTCTCAACTTTTTAACACATGCTATGTGGGTGAAATGATGATAGCATGCCAACTTTCAACATTTTCAGAGTTCATTTGTAGTGCTTTTCAATTTCAGGGTCAACTAGCTCAAAAAAATAAGTAAATGCACGAAGAATACCAAATGAAGTCAGAAATTGTTGAAATTTTGTGATGTGCCTTTGAATGGTGCATTTTGAACACACAAAAAGTATGGAGTTCAAATAAGTTCAAAAAATGAAATCCCTTTGTAAGAGATGAGTTCTCGTTCGAAACCCTGATACTTCGAGAGAGATTGTCCGGTTTGTACACGAGGTGCATCCAGTTTTTGTCGTAGCCCTCTCAACTTTTTAACACATGCTATGTGGGTGAAATGATGATAGCATGCCAACTTTCAACATTTTCAGAGTTCATTTGTAGTGCTTTTCAATTTCAGGGTCAACTAGCTCAAAAAAATAAGTAAATGCACGAAGAATACCAAATGAAGTCAGAAATTGTTGAAATTTTGTGATGTGCCTTTGAATGGTGCATTTTGAACACACAAAAAGTATGGAGTTCAAATAAGTTCAAAAAATGAAATCCCTTTGTAAGAGATGAGTTCTCGTTCGAAACCCTGATACTTCGAGAGAGATTGTCCGGTTTGTACACGAAGTGCATCCAGTTTTTGTCGTAGCCCTCTCAACTTTTTAACACATGCTATGTGGGTGAAATGATGATAGCATGCCAACTTTCAACATTTTCAGAGTTCATTTGTAGTGCTTTTCAATTTCAGGGTCAACTAGCTCAAAAAAAATAAGTAAATGCACGAAGAACCAAATGAAGTCAGAAATTGTTGAAATTTTGTGATGTGCCTTTGAACGGTGCATTTTGAACACAAAAAAAGTATGGAGTTCAAATAAGTTCAAAAAAACGAAATCCCTTTGTAAGAGATGAGTTCTTGTTCGAAACCCTAATACTTCGAGAGAGATTGTTCGTTTTGTACACAAAGTGCATCCAGTTTTTGTCGGAGCCTTCTCAACTTTTTAACACATGCTATGAGGGTGAAATGATGATAGCATGCCAACTTTCAACATTTTCAGAGTTCATTTGTACTGCTTTTCAATTTCAGGGTCAACTAGCTCAAAAAAAATAAGTAAATGCACGAAGAATACCAAATGAAGTCAGAAATTGTTGAAATTTTGTGATGTGCCTTTGAATGGTGCATTTTGAACACACAAAAAGTATGGAGTTCAAATAAGTTCAAAAAATGAAATCCCTTTGTAAGAGATGAGTTCTCGTTCGAAACCCTGATACTTCGAGAGAGATTGTTCGTTTTGTACACCAAGTGCATCCAGTTTTTGTCGTAGCCCTCTCAACTTTTTAACACATGCTATGTGGGAGAAATGATGATAGCATGCCAACTTTCAACATTTTCAGAGTTCATTTGTAGTGCTTTTCAATTTCAGGGTCAACTAGCTCAAAAAAAATAAGTAAATGCACGAAGAATACCAAATGAAGTCAGAAATTGTTGAAATTTTGTGATGTGCCTTTGAATGGTTCATTTTGAACACACAAAAAGTATGGAGTTCAAATAAGTTAAAAAAATGAAATCCCTTTGTAAGAGATGAGTTCTCGTTCGAAACCCTGATACTTCGAGAGAGATTGTCCGGTTTGTACACGAAGTGCATCCAGTTTTTGTCGTAGCCCTCTCAACTTTTTAACACATGCTATGTGGGTGAAATGATGATAGCATGCCAACTTTCAACATTTTCATAGTTCATTTGTAGTGCTTTTCAATTTCAGGGTCAACTAGCTCAAAAAAAATAAGTAAATGCACGAAGAACCAAATGAAGTCAGAAATTGTTGAAATTTTGTGATGTGCCTTTGAATGGTGCATTTTGAACACACAAAAAGTATGGAGTTCAAATAAGTTCAAAAAAACGAAATCCCTTTGTAAGAGATGAGTTCTTGTTCGAAACCCTAATACTTCGAGAGAGATTGTTCGTTTTGTAGACGAAGTGCATCCAGTTTTTGTCGTAGCCCTCTCAACTTTTCAACACATGCTATGTGGGTGAAATGATGATAGCATGCCAACTTTCAACATTTTCAGAGTTCATTTGTAGTGCTTTTCAATTTAGGGTCAACTAGCTCAAAAAAATAAGTAAATGCACGAAGAATACCAAATGAAGTCAGAAATTGTTGAAATTTTGTGATGTGCCTTTGAATGGTGCATTTTGAACACACAAAAAGTATGGAGTTCAAATAAGTTCAAAAAATGAAATCCCTTTGTAAGAGATGAGTTCTCGTTCGAAACCCTGATACTTCGAGAGAGATTGTCCGTTTTGTACACGAAGTGCATCCAGTTTTTGTCGTAGCCCTCTCAACTTTTTAACACATGCTATGTGGGTGAAATGATGATAGCATGCCAACTTTCAACATTTTCAGAGTTCATTTGTAGTGCTTTTCAATTTCAGGGTCAACTAGCTCAAAAAAAATAAGTAAATGCACGAAGAACCAAATGAAGTCAGAAATTGTTGAAATTTTGTGATGTGCCTTTGAACGGTGCATTTTGAACACACAAAAAGTATGGAGTTCAAATAAGTTCAAAAAAACGAAATCCCTTTGTAAGAGATGAGTTCTTGTTCGAAACCCTAATACTTCGAGAGAGATTGTTCGTTTTGTACACAAAGTGCATCCAGTTTTTGTCGTAGCCCTCTCAACTTTTTAACACATGCTATGTGGGTCAAATGATGATAGCATGCCAACTTTCAACATTTTCAGAGTTCATTTGTAGTGCTTTTCAATTTCAGGGTCAACTAGCTCAAACAAATAAGTAAATGCACGAAGAATACCAAATGAAGTCAGAAATTGTTGAAATTTTGTGATGTGCCTTTGAATGGTGCATTTTGAACACACAAAAAGTATGGAGTTCAAATAAGTTCAAAAAATGAAATCCCTTTGTAAGAGATGAGTTCTCGTTCGAAACCCTGATACTTCGAGAGAGATTGTCCGTTTTGTACACGAAGTGCATCCAGTTTTTGTCGTAGCCCTCTCAACTTTTTAACACATGCTATGTGGGTGAAATGATGATAGCATGCCAACTTTCAACATTTTCAGAGTTCATTTGTAGTGCTTTTCAATTTCAGGGTCAACTAGCTCAAAAAAATAAGTAAATGCACGAAGAATACCAAATGAAGTCAGAAATTGTTGAAATTTTGTGATGTGCCTTTGAATGGTGCATTTTGAACACACAAAAAGTATGGAGTTCAAATAAGTTCAAAAAATGAAATCCCTTTGTAAGAGATGAGTTCTCGTTCGAAACCCTGATACTTCGAGAGAGATTGTCCGGTTTGTACACGAAGTGCATCCAGTTTTTGTCGTAGCCCTCTCAACTTTTTAACACATGCTATGCGGGTGAAATGATGATAGCATGCCAACTTTCAACATTTTCAGAGTTCATTTGTAGTGCTTTTCAATTTCAGGGTCAACTAGCTCAAAAAAATAAGTAAATGCACGAAGAATACCAAATGAAGTCAGAAATTGTTGAAATTTTGTGATGTGCCTTTGAACGGTGCATTTTGAACACACAAAAAGTATGGAGTTCAAATAAGTTCAAAAAATGAAATCCCTTTGTAAGAGATGAGTTCTCGTTCGAAACCCTAATACTTCGAGAGAGATTGTTCGTTTTGTACACAAAGTGCATCCAGTTTTTGTCGTAGCCCTCTCAACTTTTTAACACATGCTATGTGGGTGAAATGATGATAGCATGCCAACTTTCAACATTTTCAGAGTTCATTTGTAGTGCTTTTCAATTTCAGGGTCAACTAGCTCAAAAAAAATAAGTAAATGCACGAAGAATACCAAATGAAGTCAGAAATTGTTGAAATTTTGTGATGTGCCTTTGAATGGTTCATTTTGAACACACAAAAAGTATGGAGTTCAAATAAGTTAAAAAAATGAAATCCCTTTGTAAGAGATGAGTTCTCGTTCGAAACCCTGATACTTCGAGAGAGATTGTCCGGTTTGTACACGAAGTGCATCCAGTTTTTGTCGTAGCCCTCTCAACTTTTTAACACATGCTATGTGGGTGAAATGATGATAGCATGCCAACTTTCAACATTTTCAGAGTTCATTTGTAGTGCTTTTCAATTTCAGGGTCAACTAGCTCAAAAAAATAAGTAAATGCACGAAGAACCAAATGAAGTCAGAAATTGTTGAAATTTTGTGATGTGCCTTTGAATGGTGCATTTTGAACACACAAAAAGTATGGAGTTCAAATAAGTTCAAAAAAACGAAATCCCTTTGTAAGAGATGAGTTCTTGTTCGAAACCCTAATACTTCGAGAGAGATTGTTCGTTTTGTACACGAAGTGCATCCAGTTTTTGTCGTAGCCCTCTCAACTTTTCAACACATGCTATGTGGGTGAAATGATGATAGCATGCCAACTTTCAACATTTTCAGAGTTCATTTGTAGTGCTTTTCAATTTCAGGGTCAACTAGCTCAAAAAAATAAGTAAATGCACGAAGAATACCAAATGAAGTCAGAAATTGTTGAAATTTTGTGATGTGCCTTTGAATGGTGCATTTTGAACACACAAAAAGTATGGAGTTCAAATAAGTTCAGAAAATGAAATCCCTTTGTAAGAGATGAGTTCTCGTTCGAAACCCTGATACTTCGAGAGAGATTGTCCGTTTTGTACACGAAGTGCATCCAGTTTTTGTCGTAGCCCTCTCAACTTTCTAACACATTCTATGTGGGTGAAATGATGATAGCATGCCAACTTTCAACATTTTCAGAGTTCATTTGTAGTGCTTTTCAATTTCAGGGTCAACTAGCTCAAAAAAAATAAGTAAATGCACGAAGAATACCAAATGAAGTCAGAAATTATCAAAATTTTGTGATGCGCCTTTGAATGGTGCATTTTGAACACACAAAAAGTATGGAGTTCAAATAAGTTCAAAAAAATGAAATCCCTTTGTAAGAGATGAGTTCTCGTTCGAAACCCTGATACTTCGAGGGAGATTGTCCGTTTTGTACACGAAGTGCATCCAGTTTTTGTCGTAGCCCTCTCAACTTTATAACATGCTATGTGGGTGAAATGATGATACCATGCCAACTTTCAACATTTTCAGAGTTTATTTGTAGTGCTTTTCAATTTCAGGGTCAACTAGCTCAAAAAAAAATAAGTAAATGCACGAAGAATACCAAATGAAGTCAGAAATTGTTGAAATTTTGTGATGTGCCTTTGAATGGTGCATTTTGAACACACAAAAAGTATGGAGTTCAAATAAGTTCAAAAAAATGAAATCCCTTTGTAAGAGATGAGTTATCGTTCGAAACCCTGATACTTCGAGAGAGATTGTCCGTTTTGTACATGAAGTGCATCCAGTTTTTGTCGTACCCTCTCAACTTTTTAACACATGCTATGTGGGTGAAATGTTGATAGCATGCCAACTTTCAACATTTTCAGAGTTCATTTGTAGTGCTTTTCAATTTCAGGGTCAACTAGCTCAAAAAAAATAAGTTAATGCACGAAGAATACCAAATGAAGTCAGAAATTGTTAAAATTTTGTGATGTGCCTTTGAATGGTGCATTTTGAACACACAAAAAGTATGGAGTTCAAATAAGTTCAAAAAAATGAAATCCCTTTGTAAGAGATGAGTTCTCGTTCTAAACCCTGATACTTCGAGAGAGATTGTTTGTTTTGTACACGAAGTGCATCCAGTTTTTGTAGTAGCCGTCTCAACTTTTTAACACATTCTATGTGGGTGAAATGATGATAGCATGCCAACTTTCAACATTTTCAGAGTTCATTTGTAGTGCTTTTCAATTTCAGGGTCAACTAGCTCAAAAAAAATAAGTAAATGCACGAAGAATACCAAATGAAGTCAGAAATTGTTGAAATTTTGTGATGCGCCTTTGAATGGTGCATTTTGAACACACAAAAAGTATGGAGTTCAAATAGGTTCAAAAAAATGAAATCCTTTTGTAAGAGATGAGTTCTCGTTCGAAACCCTGATACTTCGAGAGAGATTGTCTGTTTTGTACTCGAAGTGCATCCAGTTTTTGTCATAGCCCTCTCAACTTTTTAACATGCTATGTGGGTGAAATGATGATAGCATGCCAACTTTCAACATTTTCAGAGTTCATTTGTAGTGCTTTTCAATTTCAGGGTCAACTAGCTCAAAAAAAATAAGTAAATGCATGAAGAATACCAAATGAAGTCAGAAATTGTTGAAATTTTGTGATGTGTCATTGAATGGTGCATTTTGAACACACAAAAAGTATGGAGTTCAAATAAGTTCAAAAAATTGAAATCCCTTTGTAAGAGATGAGTTCTCGTTCGAAACCGTGATACGTCGAGAGAGATTGTCCGTTTTGTACATGAAGCGCATCCAGTTTTTGTCGTAGCCCTCTCAACTTTTTAACACATGCTACGTGGGTGAAATGTTGATAGCATGCCAACTTTCAACATTTTCAGAGTTCATTTTTAGTGCTTTTCAATTTCAGGGTCAACTAGCTCAAAAAAATAAGTTAATGCACGAAGAATACCAAATGAAGTCAGAAATTGTTAAAATTTTGTGATGTGCCTTTGAATGGTGCATTTTGAACACACAAAAAGTATGGAGTTCAAATAAGTTCAAAAAATGAAATCCCTTTGTAAGAGATGAGTTCTCGTTCTAAACCCTGATACTTCGAGAGAGATTGTTCATTTTGTACACGAAGTGCATCTAGTTTTTGTCGTAGCCCTCTCAACTTTTTAACACATGCTATGTGGGTGAAATGATGATAGCATGCCAACTTTCAACATTTTCAGAGTTCATTTGTAGTGCTTTTCAATTTCAGGGTCAACTAGCTCAAAAAAAAAGTAAATGCACGAAGAATACCAAATAAAGTCAGAAATTGTTGAAATTTTGTGATGTGCCTTTGAATGGTGCATTTTGAACACACAAAAGGTATGGAGTTCAAATAGGTTCAAAAAATGAAATCCTTTTGTAAGAGATGAGTTCTCGTTTGAAACCCTGAACCTTCGAGAGAGATTGTCCGTTTTGTACTCGAAGTGCATCCAGTTTTTGTCATAGCCCTCTCAACTTTTTAACATGCTATGTGGGTGAAATGTTGATAGCATGCCAACTTTCAACATTTTTAGAGTTCATTTGTAGTGCTTTTCAATTTCAGGGTCAACTAGCTCAAAAAAAAATAAGTAAATGCATGAAGAATACCAAATGAAGTCAGAAATTGTTGAAATTTTTTGATGTGTCATTGAATGGTGCATTTTGAACACACAAAAAGTATGGAGTTCAAATAAGTTCAAAAAATTTAAATCCCTTTGTAAGAGATGAGTTCTCGTTCGAAACCGTGATACGTCGAGAGAGATTGTCCGTTTTGTACATGAAGTGCATCCAATTTTTGTCGTAGCCCTCTCAACTTTTTAACACATGCTATGTGGGTGAAATGATGATAGCATGCCAACTTTCAACATTTTCAGAGTTCATTTGTAGTGCTTTTCAATTTCAGGGTCAACTAGCTCAAAAAAATAAGTTAATGCACGAAGAATACCAAATGAAGTCAGAAATTGTTAAAATTTTGTGATGTGCCTTTGAATGGTGCATTTTGAACACACAAAAATATGGAGTTCAAATAAGTTCAAAAAATGAAATCCCTTTGTAAGAGATGAGTTCTCGTTCTAAACCCTGATACTTCGAGAGAGATTGTTCGTTTTGTACACGAAGTGCATCCAGTTTTTGTCGTAGCCCTCTCAACTTTTTAACACATGCTATGTGGGTGAAATGATGATATCATGCCAACTTTCAACATTTTCAGAGTTCATTTGTAGTGCTTTTCAATTTCAGGGTCAACTAGCGCAAAAAAAAAGTAAATGCACGAAGAATACCAAATAAAGTCAGAAATTGTTGAAATTTTGTGATGTGCCTTTGAATGGTGCATTTTGAACACACAAAAAGTATGGAGTTCAAATAACTTCAAAAAATGAAATCCCTTTGTAAGAGATGTGTTCTCGTTCGAAACCCTGAACCTTCGAGAGAGATTGTCCGTTTTGTACATGAAGTGCATCCAGTTTTTGTCGTAGCCCTCTCAACTTTTTAACACATGTTATGTGGGTGAAATGTTGATAGCATGCCAACTTTCAACATTTTCATAGTTCATTTGTAGTGCTTTTCAATTTCAGGGTCAACTAGCTCAAAAAAATAAGTAAATGCACGAAGAATACCAAATGAAGTCAGAAATTGTTGAAATTTTTTGATGTGCCTTTGAATGGTGCATTTTGAACACACAAAAAGTATGGAGTTCAAATAAGTTCAAAAAAATTAAATCCCTTTGTAAGAGATGAGTTCTCGTTCGAAACCGTGATACTTCGAGAGAGATTGTCCGTTTTGTACACGAAGTGCATCCAGTTTTTGTCGTAGCCCTCTCAACTTTTTAACACATTCTATGTGGGTGAAATGATGATAGCATGCCAACTTTCAACATTTTCAGAGTTCATTTGTAGTGCTTTTCAATTTCAGGGTCAACTGGATCAAAAAAAAAAAGTAAATGCACGAAGAATACCAAATGAAGTCAGAAATTGTTGAAATTTTGTGATGTGCCTTTGAATGGTGCATTTTGAACACACAAAAAGTATGGAGTTCAAATAAGTTCAAAAAATGAAATCCCTTTGTAAGAGATGAGTTCTCATTCGAAGCCCTGATACTTCGAGAGAGATTGTTCGTTTTGTACACGAAGTGCATCCAGTTTTTGTCGTAGCCCTCTCAATTATTTAACATGCTATGTGGGTGAAATTATGATAGCATGCCAACTTTCAACATTTTTAGAGTTCATTTGTAGTGCTTTTCAATTTCAGGGTCAAATAGCTCAAAAAAAAAGTAAATGCACGAAGAACCAAATGAAGTCAGAAATTGTTGAAATTTTGTGATGTGCCTTTGAATGGTGCATTTTGAACACACAAAAAGTATGGAGTTCAAATAAGTTCAAAAAAACGAAATCCCTTTGTAAGAGATGAGTTCTTGTTCGAAACCCAAATACTTCGAGAGAGATTGTTCGTTTTGTACACAAAGTGCATCCAGTTTTTGTCGTAGCCCTCTCAACTTTTTAACACATGCTATGTGGGTGAAATGATGATAGCATGCCAACTTTCAACATTTTCAGAGTTCATTTGTAGTGCTTTTCAATTTCAGGGTCAACTAGCTCAAAAAAAATAAGTAAATGCACGAAGAACCAAATGAAGTCAGAAATTGTTGAAATTTTGTGATGTGCCTTTGAATGGTGCATTTTGAAGACACAAAAAGTATGGAGTTCAAATAAGTTCAAAAAAACGAAATCCCTTTGTAAGAGATGAGTTCTTGTTCGAAACCCTAATACTTCGAGAGAGATTGTTCGTTTTGTACACAAAGTGCATCCAGTTTTTGTCGTAGCCCTCTCAACTTTTTAACACATGCTATGTGGGTGAAATGATGATAGCATGCCAACTTTCAACATTTTCAGAGTTCATTTGTAGTGCTTTTCAATTTCAGGGTCAACTAGCTCAAAAAAATAAGTAAATGCACGAAGAATACCAAATGAAGTCAGAAATTGTTGAAATTTTGTGATGTGCCTTTGAATGGTGCATTTTGAACACACAAAAAGTATGGAGTTCAAATAAGTTCAAAAAATGAAATCCCTTTGTAAGAGATGAGTTCTCGTTCGAAACCCTGATACTTCGAGAGAGATTGTTCGTTTTGTACACGAAGTGCATCCAGTTTTTGTCGTAGCCCTCTCAACTTTTTAACACATTCTATGTGGGTGAAATGATGATAGCATGCCAACTTTCAACATTTTTTCAGAGTTCATTTGTAGTGCTTTTCAATTTCAGGGTCAACTAGCTCAAAAAAAAATAAGTAAATGCACGAAGAATACCAAATGAAGTCAGAAATTGTCAAAATTTTGTGATGCGCCTTTGAATGGTGCATTTTGAACACACAAAAAGTATGGAGTTCAAATAAGTTCAAAAAAATGAAATCCCTTTGTAAGAGATGAGTTCTCGTTCGAAACCGTGATACTTCGAGAGAGATTGTCCGTTTTGTACACGAAGTGCATCCAGTTTTTGTCGTAGCCCTCTCAACTTTTTAACACATTCTATGTGGGTGAAATGATGATAGCATGCCAACTTTCAACATTTTCAGAGTTCATTTGTAGTGCTTTTCAATTTCAGGGTCAACTAGCTCAAAAAAATAAGTAAATGCACGAAGAATACCAAATGAAGTCAGAAATTGTTGAAATCTTGTGATGTGCCTTTGAATGGTGCATTTTGAACACACAAAAAGTATGGAGTTCAAATAACTTCAAAAAATGAAATCCCTTTGTAAGAGATGAGTTCTCGTTCGAAACCCTGATACTTCGAGAGAGATTGTCCGTTTTGTACACGAAGTGCATCCAGTTTTTGTCGTAGCCCTCTCAACTTTTTAACACATTCTATGTGGGTGAAATGATGATAGCATGCCAACTTTCAACATTTTCATAGTTCATTTGTAGTGCTTTTCAATTTCAGGGTCAACTAGCTCAAAAAAAATAAGTAAATGCACGAAGAATACCAAATGAAGTCAGAAATTGTCAAAATTTTGTGATGCGCCTTTGAATGGTGCATTTTGAACACACAAAAAGTATGGAGTTCAAATAAGTTCAAAAAAATGAAATCCCTTTGTAAGAGATGAGTTCTCGTTCGAAACCGTGATACTTCGAGAGAGATTGTCCGTTTTGTACACGAAGTGCATCCAGTTTTTGTCGTAGCCCTCTCAACTTTTTAACACATTCTATGTGGGTGAAATGATGATAGCATGCCAACTTTCAACATTTTCAGAGTTCATTTGTAGTGCTTTTCAATTTCAGGGTCAACTGGAAAAAAAAAAAAGTAAATGCACGAAGAATACCAAATGAAGTCAGAAATTGTTGAAATTTTGTGATGTGCCTTTGAATGGTGCATTTTGAACACACAAAAAGTATGGAGTTCAAATAAGTTCAAAAAATGAAATCCCTTTGTAAGAGATGAGTTCTCATTCGAAGCCCTGATACTTCGAGAGAGATTGTTCGTTTTGTACACGAAGTGCATCCAGTTTTTGTCGTAGCCCTCTCAATTATTTAACATGCTATGCGGGTGAAATTATGATAGCATGCCAACTTTCAACATTTTTAGAGTTCATTTGTAGTGCTTTTCAATTTCAGGGTCAACTAGCTCAAAAAAAAAAAGTAAATGCACGAAGAACCAAATGAAGTCAGAAATTGTTGAAATTTTGTGATGTGCCTTTGAATGGTGCATTTTGAACACACAAAAAGTATGGAGTTCAAATAAGTTCAAAAAAACGAAATCCCTTTGTAAGAGATGAGTTCTTGTTCGAAACCCTAATACTTCGAGAGAGATTGTTCGTTTTGTACACAAAGTGCATCCAGTTTTTGTCGTAGCCCTCTCAACTTTTTAACACATGCTATGTGGGTGAAATGATGATAGCATGCCAACTTTCAACATTTTCAGAGTTCATTTGTAGTGCTTTTCAATTTCAGGGTCAACTAGCTCAAAAAAATAAGTAAATGCACGAAGAATACCAAATGAAGTCAGAAATTGTTGAAATCTTGTGATGTGCCTTTGAATGGTGCATTTTGAACACACAAAAAGTATGGAGTTCAAATAAGTTCAAAAAATGAAATCCCTTTGTAAGAGATGAGTTCTCGTTCGAAACCCTGATACTTCGAGAGAGATTGTCCGTTTTGTACACGAAGTGCATCCAGTTTTTGTCGTAGCCCTCTCAACTTTTTAACACATTCTATGTGGGTGAAATGATGATAGCATGCCAACTTTCAACATTTTCAGAGTTCATTTGTAGTGCTTTTCAATTTCAGGGTCAATTAGCTCAAAAAAAATAAGTAAATGCACGAAGAATACCAAATGAAGTCAGAAATTGTCAAAATTTTGTGATGCGCCTTTGAATGGTGCATTTTGAACACACAAAAAGTATGGAGTTCAAATAAGTTCAAAAAAATGAAATCCCTTTGTAAGAGATGAGTTCTCGTTCGAAACCCTGATACTTCGAGGGAGATTGTCCGTTTTGTACACGAAGTGCATCCAGTTTTTGTCGTAGCCCTCTCAACTTTATAACATGCTATGTGGGTGAAATGATGATACCATGCCAACTTTCAACATTTTCAGAGTTCATTTGTAGTGCTTTTCAATTTCAGGGTCAACTAGCTCAAAAAAAAATAAGTAAATGCACGAAGAATACCAAATGAAGTCAGAAATTGTTGAAATTTTGTGATGTGCCTTTGAATGGTGCATTTTGAACACACAAAAAGTATGGAGTTCAAATAAGTTCAAAAAAATGAAATCCCTTTGTAAGAGATGAGTTCTCGTTCGAAACCCTGATACTTCGAGAGAGATTGTCCGTTTTGTACATGAAGTGCATCCAGTTTTTGTCGTACCCTCTCAACTTTTTAACACATGCTATGTGGGTGAAATGTTGATAGCATGCCAACTTTCAACATTTTCAGAGTTCATTTGTAGTGCTTTTCAATTTCAGGGTCAACTAGCTCAAAAAAAATAAGTTAATGCACGAAGAATAACAAATGAAGTCAGAAATTGTTAAAATTTTGTGATGTGCCTTTGAATGGTGCATTTTTAACACACAAAAAGTATGGAGTTCAAATAAGTTCAAAAAAATGAAATCCCTTTGTAAGAGATGAGTTCTCGTTCTAAACCCTGATACTTCGAGAGAGATTGTTTGTTTTGTACACGAAGTGCATCCAGTTTTTGTAGTAGCCGTCTCAACTTTTTAACACATTCTATGTGGGTTAAATGATGATAGCATGCCAACTTTCAACATTTTCAGAGTTCATTTGTAGTGCTTTTCAATTTCAGGGTCAACTAGCTCAAAAAAAATAAGTAAATGCACGAAGAATACCAAATGAAGTCAGAAATTGTCAAAATTTTGTGATGCGCCTTTGAATGGAGCATTTTGAACACACAAAAAGTATGGAGTTCAAATAAGTTCAAAAAATGAAATCCCTTTGTAAGAGATGAGTTCTCGTTCTAAACCCTGATACTTCGAGAGAGATTGTTCATTTTGTACACGAAGTGCATCCAGTTTTTGTCGTAGCCCTCTCAACTTTTTAACACATGCTATGTGGGTGAAATGATGATAGCATGCCAACTTTCAACATTTTCAGAGTTCATTTGTAGTGCTTTTCAATTTCAGGGTCAACTAGCTCAAAAAAAAAGTAAATGCACGAAGAATACCAAATAAAGTCAGAAATTGTTGAAATTTTGTGATGTGCCTTTGAATGGTGCATTTTGAACACACAAAAGGTATGGAGTTCAAATAGGTTCAAAAAAATGAAATCCTTTTATAAGAGATGAGTTCTCCTTCGAAACCCTGAACCTTCGAGAGAGATTGTCCGTTTTGTACTCGAAGTGCATCCAGTTTTTGTCATAGCCCTCTCAACTTTTTAACATGCTATGTGGGTGAAATGTTGATAGCATGCCAACTTTCAACATTTTTAGAGTTCATTTGTAGTGCTTTTCAATTTCAGGGTCAACTAGCTCAAAAAAAATTAAGTAAATGCATGAAGAATACCAAATGAAGTCAGAAATTGTTGAAATTTTTTGATGTGTCATTGAATGGTGCATTTTGAACACACAAAAAGTATGGAGTTCAAATAAGTTCAAAAAATTTAAATCCCTTTGTAAGAGATGAGTTCTCGTTCGAAACCGTGATACGTCGAGAGAGATTGTCCGTTTTGTACATGAAGTGCATCCAATTTTTGTCGTAGCCCTCTCAACTTTTTAACACATGCTATGTGGGTGAAATGATGATAGCATGCCAACTTTCAACATTTTCAGAGTTCATTTGTAGTGCTTTTCAATTTCAGGGTCAACTAGCTCAAAAAAATAAGTTAATGCACGAAGAATACCAAATGAAGTCAGAAATTGTTAAAATTTTGTGATGTGCCTTTGAATGGTGCATTTTGAACACACAAAAATATGGAGTTCAAATAAGTTCAAAAAATGAAATCCCTTTGTAAGAGATGAGTTCTCGTTCTAAACCCTGATACTTCGAGAGAGATTGTTCGTTTTGTACACGAAGTGCATCCAGTTTTTGTCGTAGCCCTCTCAACTTTTTAACACATGCTATGTGGGTGAAATGATGATAGCATGCCAACTTTCAACATTTTCAGAGTTCATTTGTAGTGCTTTTCAATTTCAGGGTCAACTAGCGCAAAAAAAAAGTAATTGCACGAAGAATACCAAATAAAGTCAGAAATTGTTGAAATTTTGTGATGTGCCTTTGAATGGTGCATTTTGAACACACAAAAAGTATGGAGTTCAAATAAGTTCAAAAAATGAAATCCCTTTGTAAGAGATGTGTTCTCGTTCGAAACCCTGAACCTTCGAGAGAGATTGTCCGTTTTGTACATGAAGTGCATCCAGTTTTTGTCGTAGCCCTCTCAACTTTTTAACACATGTTATGTGGGTGAAATGTTGATAGCATGCCAACTTTCAACATTTTCAGAGTTCATTTGTAGTGCTTTTCAATTTCAGGGTCAACTAGCTCAAAAAAATAAGTAAATGCACGAAGAATACCAAATGAAGTCAGAAATTGTTGAAATTTTTTGATGTGCCTTTGAATGGTGCATTTTGAACACACAAAAAGTATGGAGTTCAAATAAGTTCAAAAACTGAAATCCCTTTGTAAGAGATGAGTTCTCATTCGAAGCCCTGATACTTCGAGAGAGATTGTTCGATTTGTACACAAAGTGCATCCAGTTTTTGTCGTAGCCCTCTCAACTTTTTAACACATGCTATGTGGGTGAAATGATGATAGCATGCCAACTTTCAACATTTTCAGAGTTCATTTGTAGTGCTTTTCAATTTCAGGGTCAACTAGCTCAAAAAAATAAGTAAATGCACGAAGAATACCAAATGAAGTCAGAAATTGTTGAAATTTTGTGATGTGCCTTTGAATGGTGCATTTTGAACACACAAAAAGTATGGAGTTCAAATAAGTTCAAAAAATGAAATCCCTTTGTAAGAGATGAGTTCTCGTTCGAAACCCTGATACTTCGAGAGAGATTGTTCGTTTTGTACACGAAGTGCATCCAGTTTTTGTCGTAGCCCTCTCAACTTTTTAACACATGCTATGTGGGTGAAATGATGATAGCATGCCAACTTTCAACATTTTCAGAGTTCATTTGTAGTGCTTTTCAATTTCAGGGTCAACTAGCTCAAAAAATAAGTACATGCACGAAGAATACCAAATGAAGTCAGAAATTGTTGAAATTTTGTGATGTGCCTTTGAATGGTGCATTTTGAACACACAAAAAGTATGGAGTTCAAATAAGTTCAAAAAATGAAATCCCTTTATAAGAGATGAGTTCTCGTTCGAAACCCTGATACTTCGAGAGAGATTGTCCGTTTTGTACACGAAGTGCATCCAGTTTTTGTCGTAGCCCTCTCAACTTTTTAACACATTCTATGTGGGTGAAATGATGATAGCATGCCAACTTTCAACATTTTCAGAGTTCATTTGTAGTGCTTTTCAATTTCAGGGTCAACTAGCTCAAAAAAAATAAGTAAATGCACGAAGAATACCAAATGAAGTCAGAAATTGTCAAAATTTTGTGATGCGCCTTTGAATGGTGCATTTTGAACACACAAAAAGTATGGAGTTCAAATAAGTTCAAAAAAATGAAATCCCTTTGTAAGAGATGAGTTCTCGTTCGAAACCGTGATACTTCGAGAGAGATTGTCCGTTTTGTACACGAAGTGCATCCAGTTTTTGTCGTAGCCCTCTCAACTTTTTAACACATTCTATGTGGGTGAAATGATGATAGCATGCCAACTTTCAACATTTTCAGAGTTCATTTGTAGTGCTTTTCAATTTCAGGGTCAACTGGATCAAAAAAAAAAAGTAAATGCACGAAGAATACCAAATGAAGTCAGAAATTGTTGAAATTTTGTGATGTGCCTTTGAATGGTGCATTTTGAACACACAAAAAGTATGGAGTTCAAATAAGTTCAAAAACTGAAATCCCTTTGTAAGAGATGAGTTCTCATTCGAAGCCCTGATACTTCGAGAGAGATTGTTCGTTTTGTACACGAAGTGCATCCAGTTTTTGTCGTAGCCCTCTCAATTATTTAACATGCTATGTGGGTGAAATGATGATAGCATGCCAACTTTCAACATTTTTAGAGTTCATTTGTAGTGCTTTTCAATTTCAGGGTCAACTAACTCAAAAAAAAAGTAAATGCACGAAGAACCAAATGAAGTCAGAAATTGTTGAAATTTTGTGATGTGCCTTTGAATGGTGCATTTTGAACACACAAAAAGTATGGAGTTCAAATAAGTTCAAAAAAACGAAATCCCTTTGTAAGAGATGAGTTCTTGTTCGAAACCCTAATACTTCGAGAGAGATTGTTCGTTTTGTACACAAAGTGCATCCAGTTTTTGTCGTAGCCCTCTCAACTTTTTAACACATGCTATGTGGGTGAAATGATTATAGCATGCCAACTTTCAACATTTTCAGAGTTCATTTGTAGTGCTTTTCAATTTCAGGGTCAACTAGCTCAAAAAAATAAGTAAATGCACGAAGAACCAAATGAAGTCAGAAATTGTTGAAATTTTGTGATGTGCCTTTGAATGGTGCATTTTGAACACACAAAAAGTATGGAGTTCAAATAAGTTCAAAAAATGAAATCCCTTTGTAAGAGATGAGTTCTCGTTCGAAACCCTGATACTTCGAGACAGATTGTCCGGTTTGTACACAAAGTGCATCCAGTTTTTGTCGTAGCCCTCTCAACTTTTTAACACATGCTATGTGGGTGAAATGATGATAGCATGCCAACTTTCAACATTTTCAGAGTTCATTTGTAGTGCTTTTCAATTTCAGGGTCAACTAGCTCAAAAAAATAAGTAAATGCACGAAGAATACCAAATGAAGTCAGAAATTGTTGAAATTTTGTGATGTGCCTTTGAATGGTGCATTTTGAACACACAAAAAGTATGGACTTCAAATAAGTTCAAAAAATGAAATCCCTTTGTAAGAGATGAGTTCTCGTTCGAAACCCTGATACTTCGAGAGAGATTGTCCGTTTTGTACACGAAGTGCATCCAGTTTTTGTCGTAGCCCTCTCAACTTTTTAACACATTCTATGTGGGTGAAATGATGATAGCATGCCAACTTTCAACATTTTCAGAGTTCATTTGTAGTGCTTTTCAATTTCAGGGTCAACTAGCTCAAAAAAAAATAAGTAAATGCACGAAGAATACCAAATGAAGTCAGAAATTGTCAAAATTTTGTGATGCGCCTTTGAATGGTGCATTTTGAACACACAAAAAGTATGGAGTTCAAATAAGTTCAAAAAAATGAAATCTTTTGTAAGAGATGAGTTCTCGTTCGAAACCGTGATACTTCGAGAGAGATTGTCCGTTTTGTACACGAAGTGCATCCAGTTTTTGTCGTAGCCCTCTCAACTTTTTAACACATTCTATGTGGGTGAAATGATGATAGCATGCCAACTTTCAACATTTTCAGAGTTCATTTGTAGTGCTTTTCAATTTCAGGGTCAACTGGATCAAAAAAAAAAAGTAAATGCACGAAGAATACCAAATGAAGTCAGAAATTGTTGAAATTTTGTGATGTGCCTTTGAATAGTGCATTTTGAACACACAAAAAGTATGGAGTTCAAATAAGTTCAAAAACTGAAATCCCTTTGTAAGAGATGAGTTCTCATTCGAAGCCCTGATACTTCGAGAGAGATTGTTCGTTTTGTACACGAAGTGCATCCAGTTTTTGTCGTAGCCCTCTCAATTATTTAACATGCTATGTGGGTGAAATGATGATAGCATGCCAACTTTCAACATTTTTAGAGTTCATTTGTAGTGCTTTTCAATTTCAGGGTCAACTAGCTCAAAAAAAAAAGTAAATGCACGAAGAACCAAATGAAGTCAGAAATTGTTGAAATTTTGTGATGTGCCTTTGAATGGTGCATTTTGAACACACAAAAAGTATGGAGTTCAAATAAGTTCAAAAAAACGAAATCCCTTTGTAAGAGATGAGTTCTTGTTCGAAACCCTAATACTTCGAGAGAGATTGTTCGTTTTGTACACAAAGTGCATCCAGTTTTTGTCGTAGCCCTCTCAACTTTTTAACACATGCTATGTGGGTGAAATGATGATAGCATGCCAACTTTCAACATTTTCAGAGTTCATTTGTAGTGCTTTTCAATTTCAGGGTCAACTAGCTCAAAAAAAATAAGTAAATGCACGAAGAACCAAATGAAGTCAGAAATTGTTGAAATTTTGTGATGTTCCTTTGAATGGTGCATTTTGAACACACAAAAAGTATGGAGTTCAAATAAGTTCAAAAAAACGAAATCCCTTTGTAAGAGATGAGTTCTTGTTCGAAACCCTAATACTTCGAGAGAGATTGTTCGTTTTGTACACAAAGTGCATCCAGTTTTTGTCGTAGCCCTCTCAACTTTTTAACACATGCTATGTGGGTGAAATGATGATAGCATGCCAACTTTCAACATTTTCAGAGTTCATTTGTAGTGCTTTTCAATTTCAGGGTCAACTAGCTCAAAAAAATAAGTAAATGCACGAAGAATACCAAATGAAGTCAGAAATTGTTGAAATTTTGTGATGTGCCTTTGAATGGTGCATTTTGAACACACAAAAAGTATGGACTTCAAATAAGTTCAAAAAATGAAATCCCTTTGTAAGAGATGAGTTCTCGTTCGAAACCCTGATACTTCGAGAGAGATTGTTCGTTTTGTACACGAAGTGCATCCAGTTTTTGTCGTAGCCCTCTCAACTTTTTAACACATGCTATGTGGGTGAAATGTTGATAGCATGCCAACTTTCAACATTTTCAGAGTTCATTTGTAGTGCTTTTCAATTTCAGGGTCAACTAGCTCAAAAAATAAGTAAATGCACGAAGAATACCAAATGAAGTCAGAAATTGTTGAAATTTTGTGATGTGCCTTTGAATGGTGCATTTTGAACACACAAAAAGTATGGAGTTCAAATAAGTTCAAAAAATGAAATCCCTTTATAAGAGATGAGTTCTCGTTCGAAACCCTGATACTTCGAGAGAGATTGTCCGTTTTGTACACGAAGTGCATCCAGTTTTTGTCGTAGCCCTCTCAACTTTTTAACACATTCTATGTGGGTGAAATGATGATAGCATGCCAACTTTCAACATTTTCAGAGTTCATTTGTAGTGCTTTTCAATTTCAGGGTCAACTGGATCAAAAAAAAAAAAGTAAATGCACGAAGAATACCAAATGAAGTCAGAAATTGTTGAAATTTTGTGATGTGCCTTTGAATGGTGCATTTTGAACACACAAAAAGTATGGAGTTCAAATAAGTTCAAAAACTGAAATCCCTTTGTAAGAGATGAGTTCTCATTCGAAGCCCTGATACTTCGAGAGAGATTGTTCGTTTTGTACACGAAGTGCATCCAGTTTTTGTCGTAGCCCTCTCAATTATTTAACATGCTATGTGGGTGAAATGATGATAGCATGCCAACTTTCAACATTTTTAGAGTTCATTTGTAGTGCTTTTCAATTTCAGGGTCAACTAGCTCAAAAAAAAAAGTAAATGCACGAAGAACCAAATGAAGTCAGAAATTGTTGAAATTTTGTGATGTGCCTTTGAATGGTGCATTTTGAACACACAAAAAGTATGGAGTTCAAATAAGTTCAAAAAAACGAAATCCCTTTGTAAGAGATGAGTTCTTGTTCGAAACCCTAATACTTCGAGAGAGATTGTTCGTTTTGTACACAAAGTGCATCCAGTTTTTGTCGTAGCCCTCTCAACTTTTTAACACATGCTATGTGGGTGAAATGATGATAGCATGCCAACTTTCAACATTTTCAGAGTTCATTTGTAGTGCTTTTCAATTTCAGGGTCAACTAGCTCAAAAAAAATAAGTAAATGCACGAAGAACCAAATGAAGTCAGAAATTGTTGAAATTTTGTGATGTGCCTTTGAATGGTGCATTTTGAACACACAAAAAGTATGGAGTTCAAATAAGTTCAAAAAAACGAAATCCCTTTGTAAGAGATGAGTTCTTGTTCGAAACCCTAATACTTCGAGAGAGATTGTTCGTTTTGTACACAAAGTGCATCCAGTTTTTGTCGTAGCCCTCTCAACTTTTTAACACATGCTATGTGGGTGAAATGATGATAGCATGCCAACTTTCAACATTTTCAGAGTTCATTTGTAGTGCTTTTCAATTTCAGGGTCAACTAGCTCAAAAAAATAAGTAAATGCACGAAGAATACCAAATGAAGTCAGAAATTGTTGAAATTTTGTGATGTGCCTTTGAATGGTGCATTTTGAACACACAAAAAGTATGGACTTCAAATAAGTTCAAAAAATGAAATCCCTTTGTAAGAGATGAGTTCTCGTTCGAAACCCTGATACTTCGAGAGAGATTGTTCGTTTTGTACACGAAGTGCATCCAGTTTTTGTCGTAGCCCTCTCAACTTTTTAACACATGCTATGTGGGTGAAATGTTGATAGCATGCCAACTTTCAACATTTTCAGAGTTCATTTGTAGTGCTTTTCAATTTCAGGGTCAACTAGCTCAAAAAATAAGTAAATGCACGAAGAATACCAAATGAAGTCAGAAATTGTTGAAATTTTGTGATGTGCCTTTGAATGGTGCATTTTGAACACACAAAAAGTATGGAGTTCAAATAAGTTCAAAAAATGAAATCCCTTTATAAGAGATGAGTTCTCGTTCGAAACCCTGATACTTCGAGAGAGATTGTCCGTTTTGTACACGAAGTGCATCCAGTTTTTGTCGTAGCCCTCTCAACTTTTTAACACATGCTATGTGGGTGAAATGATGATAGCATGCCAACTTTCAACATTTTCAGAGTTCATTTGTAGTGCTTTTCAATTTCAGGGTCAACTAGCTCAAAAAAAATAAGTAAATGCACGAAGAACCAAATGAAGTCAGAAATTGTTGAAATTTTGTGATGTGCCTTTGAATGGTGCATTTTGAACACACAAAAAGTATGGAGTTCAAATAAGTTCAAAAAAACGAAATCCCTTTGTAAGAGATGAGTTCTTGTTCGAAACCCTAATACTTCGAGAGAGATTGTTCGTTTTGTACACAAAGTGCATCCAGTTTTTGTCGTAGCCCTCTCAACTTTTTAACACATGCTATGTGGGTGAAATGATGATAGCATGCCAACTTTCAACATTTTCAGAGTTCATTTGTAGTGCTTTTCAATTTCAGGGTCAACTAGCTCAAAAAAATAAGTAAATGCACGAAGAATACCAAATGAAGTCAGAAATTGTTGAAATTTTGTGATGTGCCTTTGAATGGTGCATTTTGAACACACAAAAAGTATGGAGTTCAAATAAGTTCAAAAAATGAAATCCCTTTGTAAGAGATGAGTTCTCGTTCGAAACCCTGATACTTCGAGAGAGATTGTTCGTTTTGTACACGAAGTGCATCCAGTTTTTGTCGTAGCCCTCTCAACTTTTTTACACATGCTATGTGGGTGAAATGTTGATAGCATGCCAACTTTCAACATTTTCAGAGTTCATTTGTAGTGCTTTTCAATTTCAGGGTCAACTAGCTCAAAAAAAATAAGTTAATGCACGAAGAATACCAAATGAAGTCAGAAATTGTTGAAATTTTGTGATGTGCCTTTGAATGGTGCATTTTGAACACACAAAAAGTATGGAGTTCAAATAAGTTCAAAAAATGAAATCCCTTTATAAGAGATGAGTTCTCGTTCGAAACCCTGATACTTCGAGAGAGATTGTCCGTTTTGTACACGAAGTGCATCCAGTTTTTGTCGTAGGCCTCTCAACTTTATAACACATGCTATGTGGGTGAAATGATGATAGCATGCCAACTTTCAACATTTTCAGAGTTCATTTGTAGTGCTTTTCAATTTCAGGGTCAACTAGCTCAAAAAAAAGTAAATGCACGAAGAATACCAAATGAAGTCAGAAATTGTTTAAATTTTGTGATGTGCCTTTGAATGGTGCATTTTGAACACACAAAAAGTATGGAGTTCAAATAAGTTCAAAAAATGAAATCCCTTTGTAAGAGATGTGTTCTCGTTCGAAACCCTGAACCTTCGAGAGAGATTGTCCGTTTTGTACATGAAGTGCATCCAGTTTTTGTCGTAGCCCTCTCAACTTTTTAACACATGTTATGTGGGTGAAATGTTGATAGCATGCCAACTTTCAACATTTTCATAGTTCATTTGTAGTGCTTTTCAATTTCAGGGTCAACTAGCTCAAAAAAATAAGTAAATGCACGAAGAATACCAAATGAAGTCAGAAATTGTTGAAATTATTTGATGTGCCTTTGAATGGTGCATTTTGAACACACAAAAAGTATGGAGTTCAAATAAGTTCAAAAAAATGAAATCCCTTTGTAAGAGATGAGTTCTCGTTCGAAACCGTGATACTTCGAGAGAGATTGTCCGTTTTGTACACGAAGTGCATCCAGTTTTTGTCGTAGCCCTCTCAACTTTTTAACACATTCTATGTGGGTGAAATGATGATAGCATGCCAACTTTCAACATTTTCAGAGTTCATTTGTAGTGCTTTTCAATTTCAGGGTCAACTGGATCAAAAAAAAAAGTAAATGCACGAAGAATACCAAATGAAGTCAGAAATTGTTGAAATTTTGTGATGTGCCTTTGAATGGTGCATTTTGAACACACAAAAAGTATAGAGTTCAAATAAGTTCAAAAAATGAAATCCCTTTGTAAGAGATGAGTTCTCATTCGAAGCCCTGATACTTCGAGAGATATTGTTCGTTTTGTACACGAAGTGCATCCAGTTTTTGTCGTAGCCCTCTCAATTATTTAACATGCTATGTGGGTGAAATGATGATAGCATGCCAACTTTCAACATTTTTAGAGTTCATTTGTAGTGCTTTTCAATTTCAGGGTCAACTAGCTCAAAAAAAAATAAGTAAATGCACGAAGAACCAAATGAAGTCAGAAATTGTTGAAATTTTGTGATGTGCCTTTGAATGGTGCATTTTGAACACACAAAAAGTATGGAGTTCAAATAAGTTCAAAAAAACGAAATCCCTTTGTAAGAGATGAGTTCTTGTTCGAAACCCTAATACTTCGAGAGAGATTGTTCGTTTTGTACACAAAGTGCATCCAGTTTTTTTCGTAGCCCTCTCAAGTTTTTAACACATGCTATGTGGGTGAAATGATGATAGCATGCCAACTTTCAACATTTTCAGAGTTCATTTGTAGTGCTTTTCAATTTCAGGGTCAACTAGCTCAAAAAAAATAAGTAAATGCACGAAGAATACCAAATGAAGTCAGAAATTGTTGAAATTTTGTGATGGTCCTTTGAATGGTGCATTTTGAACACACAAAAAGTATGGAGTTCAAATAAGTTCAAAAAATGAAATCCCTTTGTAAGAGATGAGTTCTCGTTCGAAACCCTGATACTTCGAGAGAGATTGTCCGGTTTGTACACGAAGTGCATCCAGTTTTTGTCGTAGCCCTCTCAACTTTCTAACACATGCTATGTGAATGAAATGATGATAGCATGCCAACTTTCAACATTTTCAGAGTTCATTTGTAGTGCTTTTCAATTTCAGGGTCAACTAGCTCAAAAAAAAAAAGTAAATGCACGAAGAACCAAATGAAGTCAGAAATTGTTGAAATTTTGTGATGTGCCTTTGAATGGTGCATTTTGAACACACAAAAAGTATGGAGTTCAAATAAGTTTAAAAAAAGAAATCCCTTTGTAAGAGATGAGTTCTTGTTCGAAACCCTAATACTTCGAGAGAGATTGTTCGTTTTGTACACAAAGTGCATCCAGTTTTTGTCGTAGCCCTCTCAACTTTTTAACACATGCTATGTGGGTGAAATGATGATAGCATGCCAACTTTCAACATTTTCAGAGTTCATTTGTAGTGCTTTTCAATTTCAGGGTCAACTAGCTCAAAAAAATAAGTAAATGCACGAAGAATACCAAATGGAGTCAGAAATTGTTGAAATTTTGTGATGTGCCTTTGAATGGTGCATTTTGAACACACAAAAAGTATGGAGTTCAAATAAGTTCAAAAAATGAAATCCCTTTGTAAGAGATGAGTTCTCGTTCGAAACCCTGATACTTCGAGACAGATTGTCCGGTTTGTACACAAAGTGCATCCAGTTTTTGTCGTAGCCCTCTCAACTTTTTAACACATGCTATGTGGGTGAAATGATGATAGCATGCCAACTTTCAACATTTTCAGAGTTCATTTGTAGTGCTTTTCAATTTCAGGGTCAACTAGCTCAAAAAAATAAGTAAATGCACGAAGAATACCAAATGAAGTCAGAAATTGTTGAAATTTTGTGATGTGCCTTTGAATGGTGCATTTTGAACACACAAAAAGTATGGAGTTCAAATAAGTTCAAAAAATGAAATCCCTTTGTAAGAGATGAGTTCTCGTTCGAAACCCTGATACTTCGAGAGAGATTGTTCGTTTTGTACACGAAGTGCATCCAGTTTTTGTCGTAGCCCTCTCAACTTTTTAACACATGCTATGTGGGTGAAATGTTGATAGCATGCCAACTTTCAACATTTTCAGAGTTCATTTGTAGTGCTTTTCAATTTCAGGGTCAACTAGCTCAAAAAATAAGTAAATGCACGAAGAATACCAAATGAAGTCAGAAATTGTTGAAATTTTGTGATGTGCCTTTGAATGGTGCTTTTTGAACACACAAAAAGTATGGAGTTCAAATAAGTTCAAAAAATGAAATCCCTTTATAAGAGATGAGTTCTCGTTCGAAACCCTGATACTTCGAGAGAGATTGTCCGTTTTGTACACGAAGTGCATCCAGTTTTTGTCGTAGCCCTCTCAACTTTTTAACACATGCTATGTGGGTGAAATGATGATAGCATGCCAACTTTCAACATTTTCAGAGTTCATTTGTAGTGCTTTTCAATTTCAGGGTCAACTAGCTCAAAAAAATAAGTAAATGCACGAAGAACCAAATGAAGTCAGAAATTGTTGAAATTTTGTGATGTGCCTTTGAATGGTGCATTTTGAACACACAAAAAGTATGGAGTTCAAATAAGTTCAAAAAAACGAAATCCCTTTGTAAGAGATGAGTTCTTGTTCGAAACCCTAATACTTCGAGAGAGATTGTTCGTTTTGTACACAAAGTGCATCCAGTTTTTGTCGTAGCCCTCTCAACTTTTTAACACATGCTATGTGGGTGAAATGATGATAGCATGCCAACTTTCAACATTTTCAGAGTTCATTTGTAGTGCTTTTCAATTTCAGGGTCAACTAGCTCAAAAAAATAAGTAAATGCACGAAGAATACCAAATGAAGTCAGAAATTGTTGAAATTTTGTGATGTGCCTTTGAATGGTGCATTTTGAACACACAAAAAGTATGGAGTTCAAATAAGTTCAAAAAAACGAAATCCCTTTGTAAGAGATGAGTTCTCGTTCGAAACCCTGATACTTCGAGAGAGATTGTTCGTTTTGTACACAAAGTGCATCCAGTTTTTGTCGTAGCCCTCTCAACTTTTTAACACATGCTATGTGGGTGAAATGATGATAGCATGCCAACTTTCAACATTTTCAGAGTTCATTTGTAGTGCTTTTCAATTTCAGGGTCAACTAGCTCAAAAAAAATAAGTAAATGCACGAAGAATACCAAATGAAGTCAGAAATTGTTGAAATTTTGTGATGTGCCTTTGAATGGTGCATTTTGAACACACAAAAAGTATGGAGTTCAAATAAGTTCAAAAAATGAAATCCCTTTGTAAGAGATGAGTTCTCGTTCGAAACCCTGATACTTCGAGACAGATTGTCCGGTTTGTACACGAAGTGCATCTAGTTTTTGTCGTAGCCCTCTCAACTTTTTAACACATGCTATGTGGGTGAAATTATGATAGCATGCCAACTTTCAACATTTTCAGAGTTCATTTGTAGTGCTTTTCAATTTCAGGGTCAACTAGCTCAAAAAAAATAAGTAAATGCACGAAGAACCAAATGAAGTCAGAAATTGTTGAAATTTTGTGATGTGCCTTTGAATGGTGCATTTTGAACACACAAAAAGTATGGAGTTCAAATAAGTTCAAAAAAACGAAATCCCTTTGTAAGAGATGAGTTCTTGTTCGAAACCCTAATACTTCGAGAGAGATTGTTCGTTTTGTATACAAAGTGCATCCAGTTTTTGTCGTAGCCCTCTCAACTTTTTAACACATGCTATGTGGGTGAAATGATGATAGCATGCCAACTTTCAACATTTTCAGAGTTCATTTGTAGTGCTTTTCATTTTCAGGGTCAACTAGCTCAAAAAAATAAGTAAATGCACGAAGAATACCAAATGAAGTCAGAAATTGTTGAAATTTTGTGGTGTGCCTTTGAATGGTGCATTTTGAACACACAAAAAGTATGGAGTTCAAATAAGTTCAAAAAATGAAATCCCTTTGTAAGAGATGAGTTCTCGTTCGAAACCCTGATACTTCGAGAGAGATTGTTCGTTTTGTACACGAAGTGCATCCAGTTTTTGTCGTAGCCCTCTCAACTTTTTAACACATGCTATGTGGGTGAAATGATGATAGCATGCCAACTTTTAACATTTTCAGAGTTCATTTGTAGTGCTTTTCAATTTCAGGGTCAACTAGCTCAATAAAATAAGTAAATGCACGAAGAATACCAAATGAAGTCAGAAATTGTTGAAATTTTGTGATGTGCCTTTGAATGGTGCATTTTGAACACACAAAAAGTATGGAGTTCAAATAAGTTCAAAAAATGAAATCCCTTTGTAAGAGATGAGTTCTCGTTCGAAACCCTGATACTTCGAGAGAGATTGTCCGTTTTGTACACAAAGTGCATCCAATTTTTGTCGTAGCCCTCTCAACTTTTTAACACATTCTATGTGGGTGAAATGATGATAGCATGCCAACTTTCAACATTTTCAGAGTTCATTTGTAGTGCTTTTCAATTTCAGGGTCAACTAGCTCAAAAAATATAAGTAAATGCACGAAGAATACCAAATGAAGTCAGAAATTGTCAAAATTTTGTGATGCGCCTTTGAATGGTGCATTTTGAACACACAAAAAGCATGGAGTTCAAATAAGTTCAAAAAAATGAAATCCCTTTGTAAGAGATGAGTTCTCGTTCGAAACACTGATACTTCGAGAGAGATTGTCCGTTTTGTACACGAAGTGCATCCAGTTTTTGTCGTAGCCCTCTCAACTTTATAACATGCTATGTGGGTGAAATGATGATACCATGCCAACTTTCAACATTTTCAGAGTTTATTTGTAGTGCTTTTCAATTTCAGTGTCAACTAGCTCAAAAAAAAATAAGTAAATGCACGAAGAATACCAAATGAAGTCAGAAATTGTTGAAATTTTGTGATGTGCCTTTGAATGGTGCATTTTGAACACACAAAAAGTATGGAGTTCAAATAAGTTCAAAAAAATGAAATCCCTTTGTAAGAGATGAGTTCTCGTTCGAAACCCTGATACTTCGAGAGAGATTGTCCATTTTGTACATGAAGTGCATCCAGTTTTTGTCGTACCCTCTCAACTTTTTAACACATGCTATGTGGGTGAAATGTTGATAGCATGCCAACTTTCAACATTTTCAGAGTTCATTTGTAGTGCTTTTCAATTTCAGGGTCAACTAGCTCAAAAAAAATAAGTTAATGCACGAAGAATACCAAATGAAGTCAGAAATTGTTAAAATTTTGTGATGTGCCGTTGAATGGTGCATTTTGAACACACAAAAAGTATGGAGTTCAAATAAGTTCCAAAAAAATGAAATCCCTTTGTAAGAGATGAGTTCTCGTTCGAAACACTGATACTTCGAGAGAGATTGTCCGTTTTGTACACGAAGTGCATCCAGTTTTTGTCGTAGCCCTCTCAACTTTATAACATGCTATGTGGGTGAAATGATGATACCATGCCAACTTTCAACATTTTCAGAGTTTATTTGTAGTGCTTTTCAATTTCAGTGTCAACTAGCTCAAAAAAAAATAAGTAAATGCACGAAGAATACCAAATGAAGTCAGAAATTGTTGAAATTTTGTGATGTGCCTTTGAATGGTGCATTTTGAACACACAAAAAGTATGGAGTTCAAATAAGTTCAAAAAAATGAAATCCCTTTGTAAGAGATGAGTTCTCGTTCGAAACCCTGATACTTCGAGAGAGATTGTCCATTTTGTACATGAAGTGCATCCAGTTTTTGTCGTACCCTCTCAACTTTTTAACACATGCTATGTGGGTGAAATTATGATAGCATGCCAACTTTCAACATTTTCAGAGTTCATTTGTAGTGCTTTTCAATTTCAGTGTCAACTAGCTCAAAAAAAAATAAGTAAATGCACGAAGAATACCAAATGAAGTCAGAAATTGTTGAAATTTTGTGATGTGCCTTTGAATGGTGCATTTTGAACACACAAAAAGTATGGAGTTCAAATAAGTTCAAAAAAATGAAATCCCTTTGTAAGAGATGAGTTCTCGTTCGAAATCGTGATACCTCGAGAGAGATTGTTCGTTTTGTACACAAAGTGCATCCAGTTTTTGTCGTAGCCCTCTCAACTTTTTAACACATGCTATGTGGGTGAAATGATGATAGCATGCCAACTTTCAACATTTTCAGAGTTCATTTGTAGTGCTTTTCAATTTCAGGGTCAACTAGCTCAAAAAAATAAGTAAATGCACGAAGAATACCAAATGAAGTCAGAAATTGTTGAAATTTTGTGATATGCCTTTGAATGGTGCATTTTGAACACACAAAAAGTATGGAGTTCAAATAAGTTCAAAAAATGAAATCCCTTTGTAAGAGATGAGTTCTCGTTCGAAACCCTGATACTTCGAGAGAGATTGTCCGTTTTGTACACGAAGTGCATCCAGTTTTTGTCGTAGCCCTCTCAACTTTTTAACACATGCTATGTGGGTGAAATGTTGATAGCATGCCAACTTTCAACATTTTCAGAGTTCATTTGTAGTGCTTTTCAATTTCAGGGTCAACTAGCTCAAAAAATAAGTAAATGCACGAAGAATACCAAATGAAGTCAGAAATTGTTGAAATTTTGTGATGTGCCTTTGAATGGTGCATTTTGAACACACAAAAAGTATGGAGTTCAAATAAGTTCAAAAAATGAAATCCCTTTATAAGAGATGAGTTCTCGTTCGAAACCCTGATACTTCGAGAGAGATTGTCCGTTTTGTACACGAAGTGCATCCAGTTTTTGTCGTAGCCCTCTCAACTTTTTAACACATGCTATGTGGGTGAAATGATGATAGCATGCCAACTTTCAACATTTTCAGAGTTCATTTGTAGTGCTTTTCAATTTCAGGGTCAACTAGCTCAAAAAAAATAAGTAAATGCACGAAGAACCAAATGAAGTCAGAAATTGTTGAAATTTTGTGATGTGCCTTTGAATGGTGCATTTTGAACACACAAAAAGTATGGAGTTCAAATAAGTTCAAAAAAACGAAATCCCTTTGTAAGAGATGAGTTCTTGTTCGAAACCCTAATACTTCGAGAGAGATTGTTCGTTTTGTACACAAAGTGCATCCAGTTTTTGTCGTAGCCCTCTCAACTTTTTAACACATGCTATGTGGGTGAAATGATGATAGCATGCCAACTTTCAACATTTTCAGAGTTCATTTGTAGTGCTTTTCAATTTCAGGGTCAACTAGCTCAAAAAAAATAAGTAAATGCACGAAGAATACCAAATGAAGTCAGAAATTGTTGAAATTTTGTGATGTGCCTTTGAATGGTGCATTTTGAACACACAAAAAGTATGGAGTTCAAATAAGTTCAAAAAATGAAATCCCTTTGTAAGAGATGAGTTCTCGTTCGAAACCCTGATACTTCGAGACAGATTGTCCGGTTTGTACACGAAGTGCATCTAGTTTTTGTCGTAGCCCTCTCAACTTTTTAACACATGCTATGTGGGTGAAATTATGATAGCATGCCAACTTTCAACATTTTCAGAGTTCATTTGTAGTGCTTTTCAATTTCAGGGTCAACTAGCTCAAAAAAAATAAGTAAATGCACGAAGAACCAAATGAAGTCAGAAATTGTTGAAATTTTGTGATGTGCCTTTGAATGGTGCATTTTGAACACACAAAAAGTATGGAGTTCAAATAAGTTCAAAAAAACGAAATCCCTTTGTAAGAGATGAGTTCTTGTTCGAAACCCTAATACTTCGAGAGAGATTGTTCGTTTTGTATACAAAGTGCATCCAGTTTTTGTCGTAGCCCTCTCAACTTTTTAACACATGCTATGTGGGTGAAATGATGATAGCATGCCAACTTTCAACATTTTCAGAGTTCATTTGTAGTGCTTTTCATTTTCAGGGTCAACTAGCTCAAAAAAATAAGTAAATGCACGAAGAATACCAAATGAAGTCAGAAATTGTTGAAATTTTGTGGTGTGCCTTTGAATGGTGCATTTTGAACACACAAAAAGTATGGAGTTCAAATAAGTTCAAAAAATGAAATCCCTTTGTAAGAGATGAGTTCTCGTTCGAAACCCTGATACTTCGAGAGAGATTGTTCGTTTTGTACACGAAGTGCATCCAGTTTTTGTCGTAGCCCTCTCAACTTTTTAACACATGCTATGTGGGTGAAATGATGATAGCATGCCAACTTTTAACATTTTCAGAGTTCATTTGTAGTGCTTTTCAATTTCAGGGTCAACTAGCTCAATAAAATAAGTAAATGCACGAAGAATACCAAATGAAGTCAGAAATTGTTGAAATTTTGTGATGTGCCTTTGAATGGTGCATTTTGAACACACAAAAAGTATGGAGTTCAAATAAGTTCAAAAAATGAAATCCCTTTGTAAGAGATGAGTTCTCGTTCGAAACCCTGATACTTCGAGAGAGATTGTCCGTTTTGTACACAAAGTGCATCCAATTTTTGTCGTAGCCCTCTCAACTTTTTAACACATTCTATGTGGGTGAAATGATGATAGCATGCCAACTTTCAACATTTTCAGAGTTCATTTGTAGTGCTTTTCAATTTCAGGGTCAACTAGCTCAAAAAAATAAGTAAATGCACGAAGAATACCAAATGAAGTCAGAAATTGTTGAAATTTTGTGATGTGCCTTTGAATGGTGCATTTTGAACACACAAAAAGTATGGAGTTCAAATAAGTTCAAAAAATGAAATCCCTTTGTAAGAGATGAGATCTCGTTCGAAACCCTGATACTTCGAGAGAGATTGTCCGGTTTGTACACGAAGTGCATCCAGTTTTTGTCATAGCCCTCTCAACTTTTTAACACATGCTATGTGGGTGAAATGATGATAGCATGCCAACTTTCAACATTTTCAGAGTTCATTTGTAGTGCTTTTCAATTTCAGGGTCAACTAGCTCAAAAAAATAAGTAAATGCACGAAGAACCAAATGAAGTCAGAAATTGTTGAAATTTTGTGATGTGCATTTGAATGGTGCATTTTGAACACACAAAAAGTATGGAGTTCAAATAAGTTCAAAAAAACGAAATCCCTTTGTAAGAGATGAGTTCTTGTTCGAAACCCTGATACTTCGAGAGAGATTGTTCGTTTTGTACACGAAGTGCATCCAGTTTTTGTCGTAGCCCTCTCAACTTTTTAACACATGCTATGTGGGTGAAATGATGATAGCATGCCAACTTTCAACATTTTCAGAGTTCATTTGTAGTGCTTTTCAATTTCAGGGTCAACTAGCTCAAAAAAATAAGTAAATGCACGAAGAATACCAAATGAAGTCAGAAATTGTTGAAATTTTGTGATGTGCCTTTGAATGGTGCATTTTGAACACTCAAAAAGTATGGAGTTCAAATAAGTTCAAAAAATGAAATCCCTCTGTAAGAGATGAGTTCTCGTTCGAAACCCTGATACTTCGAGAGAGATTGTCCGTTTTGTACACGAAGTGCATCCAGTTTTTGTCGTAGCCCTCTCAACTTTTTAACACATGCTATGTGGGTGAAATGATGATACCATGCCAACTTTCAACATTTTCAGAGTTCATTTGTAGTGCTTTTCAATTTCAGGGTCAACTAGCTCAAAAAAAATAAGTAAATGCACGAAGAATACCAAAAGAAGTCAGAAATTGTTGAAATTTTGTGATGTGCCTTTGAATGGTGCATTTTGAACACACAAAAAGTATGGAGTTCAAATAAGTTCAAAAAAATGAAATCCCTTTGTAAGAGATGAGTTCTCGTTCGAAACCCTGATACTTCGAGAGAGACTGTACATTTTGTACATGAAGTGCATCCAGTTTTTGTCGTACCCTCTCAACTTTTTAACACATGCTATGTGGGTGAAATGTTGATAGCATGCCAACTTTCAACATTTTCAGAGTTCATTTGTAGTGCTTTTCAATTTCAGGGTCAACTAGCTCAAAAAAAATAAGTTAATGCACGAAGAATACCAAATGAAGTCAGAAATTGTTAAAATTTTGTGATGCGCCTTTGAATGGTGCATTTTGAACACACAAAAAGTATGGAGTTCAAATAAGTTCAAAAAAATGAAATCCCTTTGTAAGAGATGAGTTCTCGTTCGAAACCCTGATACTTCGAGAGAGATTGTCCGTTTTGTACACGAAGTGCATCCAGTTTTTGTCGTAGCCGTCTCAACTTTTTAACACATTCTATGTGGGTGAAATTATGATAGCATGCCAACTTTCAACATTTTCAGGGTTCATTTGTAGTGCTTTTCAATTTCAGGGTCAACTCGCTCAAAAAAAATAAGTAAATGCACGAAGAATACCAAATGAAGTCAGAAATTGTTGAAATTTTGTGATGTGCCTTTGAATGGTGCATTTTGAACACACAAAAAGTATGGAGTTCAAATAGGTTCAAAAAAATGAAATCCTTTTGTAAGAGATGAGTTCTCGTTCGAAATCCTGATACTTTGAGAGAGACTGTCCGTTTTGTACTCGAAGTGCATCCAGTTTTTGTCATAGCCCTCTCAACTTTATAACATGCTATGTGGGTGAAATGTTGATAGCATGCCAACTTTCAACATTTTCATAGTTCATTTGTAGTGCTTTTCAATTTCAGGGTCAACTAGCTCAAAAAAAAATAAGTAAATGCATGAAGAATACCAAATGAAGTCAGAAATTGTTGAAATTTTGTGATGTGTCATTGAATGGTGCATTTTGAACACACAAAAAGTATGGAGTTCAAATAAGTTCAAAAAAATGAAATCCCTTTGTAAGAGATGAGTTCTCGTTCGAAACCGTGATACTTCGAGAGAGATTGTCCGTTTTGTACACGAAGTGCATCCAGTTTTTGTAGTAGCCCTCTCAACTTTTTAACACATGCTATGTGGGTGAAATGATTATAGCATGCCAACTTTCAACATTTTCAGAGTTCATTTGTAGTGCTTTTCATTTTCAGGGTCAACTAACTCAAAAAAATAAGTAAATGCACGAAGAATACCAAATGAAGTCAGAAATTGTTGAAATTTTGTGATGTGCCTGTGAATGGTGCATTTTGAACACACAAAAAGTATGGAGTTCAAATAAGTTCAAAAAATGAAATCCCTTTGTAAGAGATGAGTTCTCGTTCGAAACCCTGATACTTCGAGAGAGATTGTCCGGTTTGTACACGAAGTGCATCCAGTTTTTGTCGTAGCCCTCTCAACTTTTTAACACATGCTATGTGGGTGAAATGATGATAGCATGCCAACTTTCAACATTTTCAGAGTTCATTTGTAGTGCTTTTAAATTTCAGGGTCAACTAGCTCAAAAAAAATAAGTAAATGCACGAAGAACCAAATGAAGTCAGAAATTGTTGAAATTTTGTGATGTGCCTTTGAATGGTGCATTTAGAACACACAAAAAGTAGGGAGTTCAAATAAGTTCAAAAAAACGAAATCCCTTTGTAAGAGATGAGTTCTTGTTCGAAACCCTAATACTTCGAGAGAGATTGTTCGTTTTGTACACAAAGTGCATCCAGTTTTTGTCGTAGCCCTCTCAACTTTTTAACACATGCTATGTGGGTGAAATGATGATAGCATGACAACTTTCAACATTTTCAGAGTTCATTTGTAGTGCTTTTCAATTTCAGGGTCAACTAGCTCAAAAAAAATAAGTAAATGCACGAAGAATACCAAATGAAGTCAGAAATTGTTGAAATTTTGTGATGTGCCTTTGAATGGTGCATTTTGAACACACAAAAAGTATGGAGTTCAAATAAGTTCAAAAAATGAAATCCCTTTGTAAGAGATGAGTTCTCGTTCGAAACCCTGATACTTCGAGAGAGATTGTCCGTTTTGTACACGAAGTGCATCCAGTTTTTGTCGTAGCCCTCTCAACTTTTTAACACATTCTATGTGGGTGAAATGATGATAGCATGCCAACTTTCAACATTTTCAGAGTTCATTTGTAGTGCTTTTCAATTTCAGGGTCAACTAGCTCAAAAAAAATAAGTAAATGCACGAAGAATACCAAATGAAGTCAGAAATTATCAAAATTTTGTGATGCGCCTTTGAATGGTGCATTTTGAACACACAAAAAGTATGGAGTTCAAATAAGTTCAAAAAAATGAAATCCCTTTGTAAGAGATGAGTTGTCGTTCGAAACCCTGATACTTCGAGAGAGATTGTCCGTTTTGTACACGAAGTGCATCTAGTTTTTGTCGTAGCCCTCTCAACTTTATAACATGCTATGTGGGTGAAATGATGATACCATGCCAACTTTCAACATTTTCAGAGTTCATTTGTAGTGCTTTTCAATTTCAGGGTCAACTAGCTCAAAAAAAAAAAGTAAATGCACGAAGAATACCAAATGAAGTCAGAAATTGTTGAAATTTTGTGATGTGTCATTGAATGGTGCATTTTGAACACACAAAAAGTATGGAGTTCAAATAAGTTCAAAAAAATGAAATCCCTTTGTAAGAGATGAGTTCTCGTTCGAAACAGTGATACTTCGAGAGAGATTGTCTGTTTTGTACACGAAGTGCATCCAGTTTTTGTTGTATCCCTCTCAACTTTTTAACACATGCTATGTGGGTGAAATGATGATAGCATGCCAACTTTCAACATTTTCAGAGTTCATTTGTAGTGCTTTTCAATTTCAGGGTCAATTGGTTCAAAAAAAAATAAGTAAATGCACGAAGAATAACAAATGAAGTCAGAAATTGTTGAAATTTTGTGATGTGCCTTTGAATGGTGCATTTTGAACACACAAAAAGTATGGAGTTCAAATAAGTTCAAAAAATGAAATCCCTTTGTAAGAGATGAGTTCTCATTCGAAGCCCTGATACTTCGAGAGAGATTGTTCGTTTTGTACACGAAGTGCATCCAGTTTTTGTCGTAGCCCTCTCAATTATTTAACATGCTATGTGGGTGAAATGATGATAGCATGCCAACTTTCAACATTTTTAGAGTTCATTTGTAGTGCCTTTCAATTTCAGGGTCAACTAGCTCAAAAAAAAATAAGTAAATGCACGAAGAACCAAATGAAGTCAGAAATTGTTGAAATTTTGTGATGTGCCTTTGAATGGTGCATTTTGAACACACAAAAAGTATGGAGTTCAAATAAGTTCAAAAAAACGAAATCCCTTTGTAAGAGATGAGTTCTTGTTCGAAACCCTAATACTTCGAGAGAGATTGTTCGTTTTGTACACAAAGTGCATCCAGTTTTTGTCGTAGCCCTCTCAACTGTTTAACACATGCTATGTGGGTGAAATGATGATAGCATGCCAACTTTCAACATTTTCAGAGTTCATTTGTAGTGCTTTTCAATTTCAGGGTCAACTAGCTCAAAAAAAAAAGTAAATGCACGAAGAATACCAAATGAAGTCAGAAATTGTTGAAATTTTGTGATGTGTCATTGAATGGTGCATTTTGAACACACAAAAAGTATGGAGTTCAAATAAGTTCAAAAAAATGAAATCCCTTTGTAAGAGATGAGTTCTCGTTCGAAACAGTGATACTTCGAGAGAGATTGTCCGTTTTGTACACGAAGTGCATCCAGTTTTTGTTGTATCCCTCTCAACTTTTTAACACATGCTATGTGGGTGAAATGATGATAGCATGCCAACTTTCAACATTTTCAGAGTTCATTTGTAGTGCTTTTCAATTTCAGGGTCAATTGGTTCAAAAAAAAATAAGTAAATGCACGAAGAATAACAAATGAAGTCAGAAATTGTTGAAATTTTGTGATGTGCCTTTGAATGGTGCATTTTGAACACACAAAAAGTATGGAGTTCAAATAAGTTCAAAAAATGAAATCCCTTTGTAAGAGATGAGTTCTCATTCGAAGCCCTGATACTTCGAGAGAGATTGTTCGTTTTGTACACGAAGTGCATCCAGTTTTTGTCGTAGCCCTCTCAATTATTTAACATGCTATGTGGGTGAAATGATGATAGCATGCCAACTTTCAACATTTTTAGAGTTCATTTGTAGTGCCTTTCAATTTCAGGGTCAACTAGCTCAAAAAAAAAATAAGTAAATGCACGAAGAACCAAATGAAGTCAGAAATTGTTGAAATTTTGTGATGTGCCTTTGAATGGTGCATTTTGAACACACAAAAAGTATGGAGTTCAAATAAGTTCAAAAAAACGAAATCCCTTTGTAAGAGATGAGTTCTTGTTCGAAACCCTAATACTTCGAGAGAGATTGTTCGTTTTGTACACAAAGTGCATCCAGTTTTTGTCGTAGCCCTCTCAACTGTTTAACACATGCTATGTGGGTGAAATGATGATAGCATGCCAACTTTCAACATTTTCAGAGTTCATTTGTAGTGCTTTTCAATTTCAGGGTCAACTAGCTCAAAAAAAAATAAGTAAATGCACGAAGAATACCAAATGAAGTCAGAAATTGTCAAAATTTTGTGATGCGCCTTTGAATGGTGCATTTTGAACACACAAAAAGTATGGAGTTCAAATAAGTTCAAAAAAATGAAATCCCTTTGTAAGAGATGAGTTCTCGTTCGAAACCCTGATACTTCGAGAGAGATTGTCCGTTTTGTACACGAAGTGCATCTAGTTTTTGTCGTAGCCCTCTCAACTTTATAACATGCTATGTGGGTGAAATGATGATACCATGCCAACTTTCAACATTTTCAGAGTTCATTTGTAGTGCTTTTCAATTTCAGGGTCAACTAGCTCAAAAAAAAAAGTAAATGCACGAAGAATACCAAATGAAGTCAGAAATTGTTGAAATTTTGTGATGTGTCATTGAATGGTGCATTTTGAACACACAAAAAGTATGGAGTTCAAATAAGTTCAAAAAAATGAAATCCCTTTGTAAGAGATGAGTTCTCGTTCGAAACAGTGATACTTCGAGAGAGATTGTCCGTTTTGTACACGAAGTGCATCCAGTTTTTGTTGTATCCCTCTCAACTTTTTAACACATGCTATGTGGGTGAAATGATGATAGCATGCCAACTTTCAACATTTTCAGAGTTCATTTGTAGTGCTTTTCAATTTCAGGGTCAATTGGTTCAAAAAAAAATAAGTAAATGCACGAAGAATAACAAATGAAGTCAGAAATTGTTGAAATTTTGTGATGTGCCTTTGAATGGTGCATTTTGAACACACAAAAAGTATGGAGTTCAAATAAGTTCAAAAAATGAAATCCCTTTGTAAGAGATGAGTTCTCATTCGAAGCCCTGATACTTCGAGAGAGATTGTTCGTTTTGTACACGAAGTGCATCCAGTTTTTGTCGTAGCCCTCTCAATTATTTAACATGCTATGTGGGTGAAATGATGATAGCATGCCAACTTTCAACATTTTTAGAGTTCATTTGTAGTGCCTTTCAATTTCAGGGTCAACTAGCTCAAAAAAAAATAAGTAAATGCACGAAGAACCAAATGAAGTCAGAAATTGTTGAAATTTTGTGATGTGCCTTTGAATGGTGCATTTTGAACACACAAAAAGTATGGAGTTCAAATAAGTTCAAAAAACCGAAATCCCTTTGTAAGAGATGAGTTCTTGTTCGAAACCCTAATACTTCGAGAGAGATTGTTCGTTTTGTACACAAAGTGCATCCAGTTTTTGTCGTAGCCCTCTCAACTGTTTAACACATGCTATGTGGGTGAAATGATGATAGCATGCCAACTTTCAACATTTTCAGAGTTCATTTGTAGTGCTTTTCAATTTCAGGGTCAACTAGCTCAAAAAAAAATAAGTAAATGCACGAAGAATACCAAATGAATTCAGAAATTGTCAAAATTTTGTGATGCGCCTTTGAATGGTGCATTTTGAACACACAAAAAGTATGGAGTTCAAATAAGTTCAAAAAAATGAAATCCCTTTGTAAGAGATGAGTTCTCGTTCGAAACCCTGATACTTCGAGAGAGATTGTCCGTTTTGTACACGAAGTGCATCCAGTTTTTGTCGTAGCCCTCTCAACTTTATAACATGCTATGTGGGTGAAATGATGATACCATGCCAACTTTCAACATTTTCAGAGTTCATTTGTAGTGCTTTTCAATTTCAGGGTCAACTAGCTCAAAAAAAAAAGTAAATGCACGAAGAATACCAAATGAAGTCAGAAATTGTTGAAATTTTGTGATGTGTCATTGAATGGTGCATTTTGAACACACAAAAAGTATGGAGTTCAAATAAGTTCAAAAAAATAAAATCCCTTTGTAAGAGATGAGTTCTCGTTCGAAACCGTGATACTTCGAGAGAGATTGTCCGTTTTGTACACGAAGTGCATCCAGTTTTTGTTGTATCCCTCTCAACTTTTTAACACATGCTATGTGGGTGAAATGATGATAGCATGCCAACTTTCAACATTTTCAGAGTTCATTTGTAGTGCTTTTCAATTTCAGGGTCAATTGGTTCAAAAAAAAATAAGTAAATGCACGAAGAATAACAAATGAAGTCAGAAATTGTTGAAATTTTGTGATGTGCCTTTGAATGGTGCATTTTGAACACACAAAAAGTATGGAGTTCAAATAAGTTCAAAAAATGAAATCCCTTTGTAAGAGATGAGTTCTCATTCGAAGCCCTGATACTTCGAGAGAGATTGTTCGTTTTGTACACGAAGTGCATCCAGTTTTTGTCGTAGCCCTCTCAATTATTTAACATGCTATGTGGGTGAAATGATGATAGCATGCCAACTTTCAACATTTTTAGAGTTCATTTGTAGTGCCTTTCAATTTCAGGGTCAACTAGCTCAAAAAAAAATAAGTAAATGCACGAAGAACCAAATGAAGTCAGAAATTGTTGAAATTTTGTGATGTGCCTTTGAATGGTGCATTTTGAACACACAAAAAGTATGGAGTTCAAATAAGTTCAAAAAAACGAAATCCCTTTGTAAGAGATGAGTTCTTGTTCGAAACCCTAATACTTCGAGAGAGATTGTTCGTTTTGTACACAAAGTGCATCCAGTTTTTGTCGTAGCCCTCTCAACTGTTTAACACATGCTATGTGGGTGAAATGATGATAGCATGCCAACTTTCAACATTTTCAGAGTTCATTTGTAGTGCTTTTCAATTTCAGGGTCAACTAGCTCAAAAAAATAAGTAAATGCACGAAGAATACCAAATGAAGTCAGAAATTGTTGAAATTTTGTGATGTGCCTTTGAATGGTGCATTTTGAACACACAAAAAGTATGGAGTTCAAATAAGTTCAAAAAATGAAATCCCTCTGTAAGAGATGAGTTCTCGTTCGAAACCCTGATACTTCGAGAGAGATTGTTCGTTTTGTACACGAAGTGCATCCAGTTTTTGTCGTAGCCCTCTCAACTTTTTAACACATGCTATGTGGGTGAAATGATGATAGCATGCCAACTTTCAACATATTCAGAGTTCATTTGTAGTGCTTTTCAATTTCAGGGTCAACTAGCTCAAAAAAATAAGTAAATGCACGAAGAATACCAAATGAAGTCAGAAATTGTTGAAATTTTGTGATGTGCCTTTGAATGGTGCATTTTGAACACACAAAAAGTATGGAGTTCAAATAAGTTCAAAAAATGAAATCCCTTTGTAAGAGATGAGTTCTCGTTCGATACCCTGATACTTCGAGAGAGATTGTCCGTTTTGTACACGAAGTGCATCCAGTTTTTGTCGTAGCCCTCTCAACTTTTTAACACATTCTATGTGGGTGAAATGATGATAGCATGCCAACTTTCAACATTTTCAGAATTCATTTGTAGTGCTTTTCAATTTCAGGGTCAACTAGCTCAAAAAAAATAATTAAATGCACGAAGAATACCAAATGAAGTCAGAAATTGTCAAAATTTTGTGATGCGCCTTTGAATGGTGCATTTTGAACACACAAAAAGTATGGAGTTCAAATATGTTCAAAAAAAATGAAATCCCTTTGTAAGAGATGAGTTCTCGTTCGAAACCCTGATACTTCGAGAGAGATTGTCCGTTTTGTACACGAAGTGCATCCAGTTTTTGTCGTAGCCCTCTCAACTTTATAACATGCTATGTGGGTGAAATGATGATACCATGCCAACTTTCAAGATTTTCAGAGTTCATTTGTAGTGCTTTTCAATTTCAGGGTCAACTAGCTCAAAAAAAAATAAGTAAATGCACGAAGAATACCAAATGAAGTCAGAAATTGTTGAAATTTTGTGATGTGCCTTTGAATGGTGCATTTTGAACACACAAAAAGTATGGAGTTCAAATAAGTTCAAAAAAATGAAATCCCTTTGTAAGAGATGAGTTCTCGTTCGAAACCCTGATACTTCGAGAGAGATTGTCCACTTTGTACATGAAGTGCATCCAGTTTTTGTCGTACCCTCTCAACTTTTTAACACATGCTATGTGGGTGAAATGTTGATAGCATGCCAACTTTCAACATTTTCAGAGTTCATTTCTAGTGCTTTTCAATTTCAGGGTCAACTAGCTCAAAAAAAATAAGTTAATGCACGAAGAATACCAAATGAAGTCAGAAATTGTTAAAATTTTGTGATGTGCCTTTGAATGGTGCATTTTGAACACACAAAAAGTATGGAGTTCAAATAAGTTCAAAAAAATGAAATCCCTTTGTAAGAGATGAGTTCTCGTTCTAAACCCTGATACTTCGAGAGAGATTGTTTGTTTTGTACACGAAGTGCATCCAGTTTTTGTAGTAGCCGTCTCAACTTTTTAACACATTCTATGTGGGTGGAATGATGATAGCATGCCAACTTTCAACATTTTCAGAGTTCATTTGTAGTGCTTTTCAATTTCACGGTCAACTAGCTCAAAAAAATAAGTAAATGAACGTACAATACCAAATGAAGTCAGAAATTGTTGAAATTTTGTGATGTGCCTTTGAATGGTGCATTTTGAACACACAAAAAGTATGGAGTTCAAATAAGTTCAAAAAATGAAATCCCTTTGTAAGAGATGAGTTCTCGTTCGAAACCCTGATACTTCGAGAGAGATTGTCCGTTTTGTACACGAAGTGCATCCAGTTTTTGTCGTAGCCCTCTCAACTTTTTAACACATTCTATGTGGGTGAAATGATGATAGCATGCCAACTTTCAACATTTTCAGAGTTCATTTGTAGTGCTTTTCAATTTCAGGGTCAACTAGCTCAAAAAAATAAGTAAATGCACGAAGAATACCAAATGAAGTCAGAAATTGTCAAAATTTTGTGATGCGCCCTTGAATGGTGCATTTTGAACACACAAAAAGTATGGAGTTCAAATAAGTTCAAAAAAATGAAATCCCTTTGTAAGAGATGAGTTCTCGTTCGAAACCCTGATACTTCGAGAGAGATTGTCCGTTTTGTACACGAAGTGCATCCAGTTTTTGTCGTAGCCCTCTCAACTTTTTAACACATGCTATGTGGGTGAAATGATGATAGCATGCCAACTTTCAACATTTTCAGAGTTCATTTGTAGTGCTTTTCAATTTCAGGGTCAACTAGATCAAAAAAAATAAGTAAATGCACGAAGAATACCAAATGAAGTCAGAAATTGTTCAAATTTTGTGATGTGCCTTTGAATGGTGCATTTTGAACACACAAAAAGTATGGAGTTCAAATAAGTTCAAAAAATGAAATCCCTTTGTAAGAGATGAGTTCTCATTCGAAGCCTTGATACTTCGAGAGAGATTGTTCGTTTTGTACACGAAGTGCATCCAGTTTTTGTCGTAGCCCTCTTAATTATTTAACATGCTATGTGGGTGAAATGATGATAGCATGCCAACTTTCAACATTTTTAGAGTTCATTTGTAGTGCTTTTCAATTTCAGGGTCAACTAGCTCAAAAAAAATAAGTAAATGCACGAAGAACCAAATGAAGTCAGAAATTGTTGAAATTTTGTGATGTGCCTTTGAATGGTGCATTTTGAACACACAAAAAGTATGGAGTTCAAATAAGTTCAAAAGAACGAAATCCCTTTGTAAGAGATGAGTTCTTGTTCGAAACCCTAATACTTCGAGAGAGATTGTTCGTTTTGTACACAAAGTGCATCCAGTTTTTGTCGTAGCCCTCTCAACTTTTTAACACATGCTATGTGGGTGAAATGATGATAGCATGACAACTTTCAACATTTTCAGAGTTCATTTGTAGTGCTTTTCAATTTCAGGGTCAACTAGCTCAAAAAAATAAGTAAATGCACGAAGAATACCAAATGAAGTCAGAAATTGTTGAAATTTTGTGATGTGCCTTTGAATGGTGCATTTTGAACACACAAAAAGTATGGAGTTCAAATAAGTTCAAAAAATGAAATCCCTTTGTAAGAGATGAGTTCTCGTTCGAAACCCTGTTACTTCGAGAGAGATTGTCCGGTTTGTACACGAAGTGCATCCAGTTTTTGTCGTAGCCCTCTCAACTTTTTAACACATGCTATGTGGGTGAAATGATGATAGCATGCCAACTTTCAACATTTTCAGAGTTCATTTGTAGTGCTTTTCAATTTCAGGGTCAACTAGCTCAAAAAAAATAAGTAAATGCACGAAGAACCAAATGAAGTCAGAAATTGTTGAAATTTTGTGATGTGCCTTTGAATGGTGCATTTTGAACACACAAAAAGTATGGAGTTCAAATAAGTTCAAAAAAACGAAATCCCTTTGTAAGAGATGAGTTCTTGTTCGAAACCCTAATACTTCGAGAGAGATTGTTCGTTTTGTACACAAAGTGCATCCAGTTTTTGTCGTAGCCCTCTCAACTTTTTAACACATGCTATGTGGGTGAAATGATGATAGCATGCCAACTTTCAACATTTTCAGAGTTCATTTGTAGTGCTTTTCAATTTCAGGGTCAACTAGCTCAAAAAAAAAAGTAAATGCATGAAGAATACCAAATGAAGTCAGAAATTGTTGAAATTTTGTGATGTGTCATTGAATGGTGCATTTTGAACACACAAAAAGTATGGAGTTCAAATAAGTTCAAAAAAATGAAATCCCTTTGTAAGAGATGAGTTCTCGTTCGAAACCGTGATACTTCGAGAGAGATTGTCCGTTTTGTACACGAAGTGCATCCAGTTTTTGTCGTAGCCCTCTCAACTTTTTAACACATGCTATGTGGGTGAAATGATGATAGCATGCCAACTTTCAACATTTTCAGAGTTCATTTGTAGTGCTTTTCAATTTCAGGGTCAACTCGATCAAAACAAAATAAGTAAATGCACGAAGAATACCAAATGAAGTCAGAAATTGTTGAAATTTTGTGATGTGCCTTTGAATGGTGCATTTTGAACACACAAAAAGTATGGAGTTCAAATAAGTTCAAAAAATGAAATCCCTTTGTAAGAGATGAGTTCTCATTCGAAGCCTTGATACTTCGAGAGAGATTGTTCGTTTTGTACACGAAGTGCATCCAGTTTTTGTCGTAGCCCTCTCAATTATTTAACATGCTATGTGCGTGAAATGATGATAGCATGCCAACTTTCAACATTTTTAGAGTTCATTTGTAGTGCTTTTCAATTTCAGGGTCAACTAGCTCAAAATAAAAAAAGTAAATGCACGAAGAACCAAATGAAGTCAGAAATTGTTGAAATTTTGTGATGTGCCTTTGAATGGTGCATTTTGAACACACAAAAAGTATGGAGTTCAAATATGTTCAAAAGAACGAAATCCTTTTGTAAGAGATGAGTTCTTGTTCGAAACCCTAATACTTCGAGAGAGATTGTTCGTTTTGTACACAAAGTGCATCCAGTTTTTGTCGTAGCCCTCTCAACTTTTTAACACATGCTATGTGGGTGAAATGATGATAGCATGACAACTTTCAACATTTTCAGAGTTCATTTGTAGTGCTTTTCAATTTCAGGGTCAAATAGCTCAAAAAAATAAGTAAATGCACGAAGAATACCAAATGAAGTCAGAAATTGTTGAAATTTTGTGATGTGCCTTTGAATGGTGCATTTTGAACACACAAAAAGTATGGAGTTCAAATAAGTTCTAAAAATGAAATCCCTTTGTAAGAGATGAGTTCTCGTTCGAAACCCTGATACTTCGAGAGAGATTGTCCGGTTTGTACACGAAGTGCATCCAGTTTTTGTCGTAGCCCTCTCAACTTTTTAACACATGCTATGTGGGTGAAATGATGATAGCATGCCAACTTTCAACATTTTCAGAGTTCATTTGTAGTGCTTTTCAATTTCAGGGTCAACTAACTCAAAAAAAATAAGTAAATGCACGAAGAACCAAATGAAGTCAGAAATTGTTGAAATTTTGTGATGTGCCTTTGAATGGTGCATTTTGAACACACAAAAAGTATGGAGTTCAAATAAGTTCAAAAAAACGAAATCCCTTTGTAAGAGATGAGTTCTTGTTCGAAACCCTAATACTTCGAGAGAGATTGTTCGTTTTGTACACAAAGTGCATCCAGTTTTTGTCGTAGCCCTCTCAACTTTTTAACACATGCTATGTGGGTGAAATGATGATAGCATGCCAACTTTCAACATTTTCAGAGTTCATTTGTAGTGCTTTTCAATTTCAGGGTCAACTAGCTCAAAAAAAAAAGTAAATGCATGAAGAATACCAAATGAAGTCAGAAATTGTTGAAATTTTGTGATGTGTCATTGAATGGTGCATTTTGAACACACAAAAAGTATGGAGTTCAAATAAGTTCAAAAAAATGAAATCCCTTTGTAAGAGATGAGTTCTCGTTCGAAACCGTGATACTTCGAGAGAGATTGTCCGTTTTGTACACGAAGTGCATCCAGTTTTTGTCGTAGCCCTCTCAACTTTTTAACACATGCTATGTGGGTGAAATGATGATAGCATGCCAACTTTCAACATTTTCAGAGTTCATTTGTAGTGCTTTTCAATTTCAGGGTCAACTCGATCAAAACAAAATAAGTAAATGCACGAAGAATACCAAATGAAGTCAGAAATTGTTGAAATTTTGTGATGTGCCTTTGAATGGTGCATTTTGAACACACAAAAAGTATGGAGTTCAAATAAGTTCAAAAAATGAAATCCCTTTGTAAGAGATGAGTTCTCATTCGAAGCCCTGATACTTCGAGAGAGATTGTTCGTTTTGTACACGAAGTGCATCCAGTTTTTGTCGTAGCCCTCTCAATTATTTAACATGCTATGTGGGTGAAATGATGATAGCATGCCAACTTTCAACATTTTTAGAGTTCATTTGTAGTGCTTTTCAATTTCAGGGTCAACTAGCACAAAATAAAAAAAGTAAATGCACGAAGAACCAAATGAAGTCAGAAATTGTTGAAATTTTGTGATGTGCCTTTGAATGGTGCATTTTGAACACACAAAAAGTATGGAGTTCAAATATGTTCAAAAAAACGAAATCCCTTTGTAAGAGATGAGTTCTTGTTCGAAACCCTAATACTTCGAGAGAGATTGTTCGTTTTGTACACAAAGTGCATCCAGTTTTTGTCGTAGCCCTCTCAACTTTTTAACACATGCTATGTGGGTGAAATGATGATAGCATGCCAACTTTCAACATTTTCAGAGTTCATTTGTAGTGCTTTTCAATTTCAGGGTCAAGTAGCTCAAAAAAATAAGTAAATGCACGAAGAATACCAAATGAAGTCAGAAATTGTTGACATTTTGTGATGTGCCTTTGAATGGTGCATTTTGAACACACAAAAAGTATGGAGTTCAAATAAGTTCAAAAAATGAAATCCCTTTGTAAGAGATGACTTCTCGTTCGAAACCCTGATACTTCGAGAGAGATTGTCCGGTTTGTACACGAAGTGCATCCAGTTTTTGTCGTAGCCCTCTCAACTTTTTAACACATGCTATGTGGGTGAAATGATGATAGCATGCCAACTTTCAACATTTTCAGAGTTCATTTGTAGTGCTTTTCAATTTCAGGGTCAACTAGCTCAAAAAAAATAAGTAAATGCACGAAGAACCAAATGAAGTCAGAAATTGTTGAAATTTTGTGATGTGCCTTTGAATGGTCCATTTTGAACACACAAAAAGTATGGAGTTCAAATAAGTTCAAAAAAACGAAATCCCTTTGTAAGAGATGAGTTCTTGTTCGAAACCCTAATACTTCGAGAGAGATTGTTCGTTTTGTACACAAAGTGCATCTAGTTTTTGTCGTAGCCCTCTCAACTTTTTAACACATGCTATGTGGGTGAAATGATGATAGCCTGCCAACTTTCAACATTTTCAGAGTTCATTTGTAGTGCTTTTCAATTTCAGGGTCAACTAGCTCAAAAAAATAAGTAAATGCACGAAGAATACCAAATGAAGTCAGAAATTGTTGAAATTTTGTGATGTGCCTTTGAATGGTGCATTTTGAACACACAAAAAGTATGGAGTTCAAATAAGTTCAAAAAATGAAATCCCTTTGTAAGAGATGAGTTCTCGTTCGAAACCCTGATACTTCGAGAGAGATTGTCCGGTTTGTACACGAAGTGCATCTAGTTTTTGTCGTAGCCCTCTCAACTTTTTAACACATGCTATGTGGGTGAAATGATGATAGCATGCCAACTTTCAACATTTTCAGAGTTCATTTGTAGTGCTTTTCAATTTCAGGGTCAACTAGCTCAAAAAAAAAGTAAATGCACGAAGAACCAAATGAAGTCAGAAATTGTTGAAATTTTGTGATGTGCCTTTGAATGGTGCATTTTGAACACACAAAAAGTATGGAGTTCAAATAAGTTCAAAAAAAACGAAATCCCTTTGTAAGAGATGAGTTCTTGTTCGAAACCCTAATACTTCGAGAGAGATTGTTCGTTTTGTACACGAAGTGCATCCAGTTTTTGTCGTAGCCCTCTCAACTTTTCAACACATGCTATGTGGGTGAAATGATGATAGCATGCCAACTTTCAACATTTTCAGACTTCATTTGTAGTGCTTTTCAATTTCAGGGTCAACTAGCTCAAAAAAATAAGTAAATGCACGAAGAATACCAAATGAAGTCAGAAATTGTTGAAATTTTGTGATGTGCCTTTGAATGGTGCATTTTGAACACACAAAAAGTATGGAGTTCAAATAAGTTCAAAAAATGAAATCCCTTTGTAAGAGATGAGTTCTCGTTCGAAACCCTGATACTTCGAGAGAGATTGTTCGTTTTGTACACGAAGTGCATCCAGTTTTTGTCGTAGCCCTCTCAACTTTTTAATACATGCTATGTGGGTGAAATGATGATAGCATGCCAACTTTCAACATTTTCAGAGTTCATTTGTAGTGCTTTTCAATTTCAGGGTCAACTAGCTCAAAAAAATAAGTAAATGCACGAAGAATACCAAATGAAGTCAGAAATTGTTGAAATTTTGTGATGTGCCTTTGAATGGTGCATTTTGAACACACAAAAAGTATGGAGTTCAAATAAGTTCAAAAAATGAAATCCCTTTGTAAGAGATGAGTTCTCGTTCGAAACCCTGATACTTCGAGAGAGATTGTCCGTTTTGTACACGAAGTGCATCCAGTTTTTTTCGTAGCCCTCTCAACTTTTTAACTCATTCTATGTGGGTGAAATGATGATAGCATGCCAACTTTCAACATTTTCAGAGTTCATTTTTAGTGCTTTTCAATTTCAGGGTCAACTAGCTCAAAAAAAATAAGTAAATGCACGAAGAATACCAAATGAAGTCAGAAATTGTCAAAGTTTTGTGATGCGCCTTTGAATGGTGCATTTTGAACACACAAAAAGTATGGAGTTCAAATAAGTTCAAAAAAATGAAATCCCTTTGTAAGAGATGAGTTCTCGTTCGAAACCCTGATACTTCGAGACAGATTGTCCGTTTTGTACACGAAGTGCATCCAGTTTTTGTCGTAGCCCTCTCAACTTTATAACATGCTATGTGGGTGAAATGATGATACCATGCCAACTTTCAACATTTTCAGAGTTCATTTGTAGTGCTTTTCAATTTCAGGGTCAACTAGCTCAAAAAAAAATAAGTAAATGCACGAAGAATACCAAATGAAGTCAGAAATTGTTGAAATTTTGTGATGTGCCTTTGAATGGTGCATTTTGAACACACAAAAAGTATGGAGTTCAAATAAGTTCAAAAAAACGAAATCCCTTTGTAAGAGATGAGTTCTTGTTCGAAACCCTAATACTTCGAGAGAGATTGTTCGTTTTGTACACAAAGTGCATCCAGTTTTTGTCGTAGCCCTCTCAACTTTTTAACACATGCTATGTGGGTGAAATGATGATAGCCTGCCAACTTTCAACATTTTCAGAGTTCATTTGTAGTGCTTTTCAATTTCAGGGTCAACTAGCTCAAAAAAATAAGTAAATGCACGAAGAATACCAAATGAAGTCAGAAATTGTTGAAATTTTGTGATGTGCCTTTGAATGGTGCATTTTGAACACACAAAAAGTATGGAGTTCAAATAAGTTCAAAAAATGAAATCCCTTTGTAAGAGATGAGTTCTCGTTCGAAACCCTGATACTTCGAGAGAGATTGTCCGGTTTGTACACGAAGTGCATCTAGTTTTTGTCGTAGCCCTCTCAACTTTTTAACACATGCTATGTGGGTGAAATGATGATAGCATGCCAACTTTCAACATTTTCAGAGTTCATTTGTAGTGCTTTTCAATTTCAGGGTCAACTAGCTCAAAAAAAAAGTAAATGCACGAAGAACCAAATGAAGTCAGAAATTGTTGAAATTTTGTGATGTGACTTTGAATGGTGCATTTTGAACACACAAAAAGTATGGAGTTCAAATAAGTTCAAAAAAAACAAAATCCCTTTGTAAGAGATGAGTTCTTGTTCGAAACCCTAATACTTCGAGAGAGATTGTTCGTTTTGTACACGAAGTGCATCCAGTTTTTGTCGTAGCCCTCTCAACTTTTCAACACATGCTATGTGGGTGAAATGATGATAGCATGCCAACTTTCAACATTTTCAGAGTTCATTTGTAGTGCTTTTCAATTTCAGGGTCAACTAGCTCAAAAAAATAAGTAAATGCACGAAGAATACCAAATGAAGTCAGAAATTGTTGAAATTTTGTGATGTGCCTTTGAATGGTGCATTTTGAACACACAAAAAGTATGGAGTTCAAATAAGTTCAAAAAATGAAATCCCTTTGTAAGAGATGAGTTCTCGTTCGAAACCCTGATACTTCGAGAGAGATTGTTCGTTTTGTACACGAAGTGCATCCAGTTTTTGTCGTAGCCCTCTCAACTTTTTAATACATGCTATGTGGGTGAAATGATGATAGCATGCCAACTTTCAACATTTTCAGAGTTCATTTGTAGTGCTTTTCAATTTCAGGGTCAATTAGCTCAAAAAAATAAGTAAATGCACGAAGAATACCAAATGAAGTCAGAAATTGTTGAAATTTTGTGATGTGCCTTTGAATGGTGCATTTTGAACACACAAAAAGTATGGAGTTCAAATAAGTTCAAAAAATGAAATCCCTTTGTAAGAGATGAGTTCTCGTTCGAAACCCTGATACTTCGAGAGAGATTGTCCGTTTTGTACACGAAGTGCATCAAGTTTTTTTCGTAGCCCTCTCAACTTTTTAACACATTCTATGTGGGTGAAATGATGATAGCATGCCAACTTTCAACATTTTCAGAGTTCATTTGTAGTGCTTTTCAATTTCAGGGTCAACTAGCTCAAAAAAATAAGTAAATGCACGAAGAATACCAAATGAAGTCAGAAATTGTCAAAGTTTTGTGATGCGCCTTTGAATGGTGCATTTTGAACACACAAAATGTATGGAGTTCAAATAAGTTCAAAAAAATGAAATCCCTTTGTAAGAGATGAGTTCTCGTTCGAAACCGTGATACTTCGAGAGAGATTGTTCGTTTTGTACACGAAGTGCATCCAGTTTTTGTCGTAGCCCTCTCAACTTTTTAACATGCTATGTGGGTGAAATGATGATAGCATGCCAACTTTCAACATTTTCAGAGTTCATTTGTAGTGCTTTTAAATTTCAGGGTCAACTAGCTCAAAAAAAATAAGTAAATGCACGAAGAATACCAAATGAAGTCAGAAATTGTTGACATTTTGTGATGTGCCTTTGAATGGTGCATTTTGAACACACAAAAAGTATGGAGTTAAAATAAGTTCAAAAAATGAAATCCCTTTGTAAGAGATGAGTTCTCGTTCGAAACCCTAATACTTCGAGAGAGATTGTTCGTTTTGTACACGAAGTGCATCCAGTTTTTGTCGTAGCCCTCTCAACTTTTTAACACATGTTATGTGGGTGAAATGTTGATAGCATGCCAACTTTCAACATTTTCATAGTTCATTTGTAGTGCTTTTCAATTTCAGGGTCAACTAGCTCAAAAAAAAAAGTAAATGCACGAAGAATACCAAATGAAGTCAGAAATTGTTGAAATTTTGTGATGTGCCTTTGAATGGTACATTTTGAACACACAAAATGTATGGAGTTCAAATAAGTTCAAAAAAATGAAATCCCTTTGTAAGAGATGAGTTCTCGTTCGAAACCGTGATACTTCGAGAGAGATTGTCTGTTTTGTACACGAAGTGCATCCAGTTTTTGTCGTAGCCCTCTCAACTTTTTAACAGATTCTATGTGGGTGAAATGATGATAGCATGCCAACTTTCAACATTTTCTGAGTTCATTTGTAGTACTTTTCAATTTCAGGGTCAACTAGCTCAAAAAAAATAAGTAAATGCACGAAGAATACCAAATGAAGTCAGAAATTGTTGAAATTTTGTGATGTGCCTTTGAATGGTGCATTTTGAACACACAAAAAGTATGCAGTTCAAATAAGTTCGAAAAAATGAAATGCCTTTGTAAGAGATAAGTTCTCGTTCGAAACCCTGATACTTCGAGAGAGATTGTCTGTTTTGTACACGAAGTGCATCCAGTTTTTGTCGTAGCCCTCTCAACTTTTTAACATGCTATGTGGGTGAAATGATGATAGCAAGCCAACTTTCAACATTTTCAGAGTTCATTTGTTGTGCTTTTCAATTTCAGGGTCAAGTAGCTCAAAAAAAATATAAGTAAATGCACGAAGAATACCAAATGAAGTCAGAAATTGTTGAAATTTTGTGATGTGCCTTTGAATGGTGCATTTTGAACACACAAAAAGTATGGAGTTCAAATAAGTTCAAAAAAATGAAATCCCTTTGTAAGAGATGAGTTCTCGTTCGAAACCCTGATACTTCGAGAGAGATTATCCGTTTTGTACACGAAGTGCATCCAGTTTTTGTCGTAGCCCTCTCAACTTTTTAACACATGCTATGTGGGTGAAATGTTGATAGCATGCCAACTTTCAACATTTTCAGAGTTCATTTGTAGTGCTTTTCAATTTCAGGGTCAACTAGCTCAAAAAATAAGTAAATGCACGAAGAATACCAAATGAAGTCAGAAATTGTTGAAATTTTGTGATGTGCCTTTGAATGGTGCATTTTGAACACACAAAAAGTATGGAGTTCAAATAAGTTCAAAAAATGAAATCTCTTTGTAAGAGATGAGTTCTCGTTCGAAACCCTGATACTTCGAGAGAGATTGTCCGTTTTGTACACGAAGTACTTCCAGTTTTTGTCGTAGCCCTCTCAACTTTTTAACACATGCTATGTGGGTGAAATGATGATAGCATGCCAACTTTAAACAATTTCAGAGTTCATTTGTAGTGCTTTTCAATTTCAGGGTGAACTAGCTCAAAAAATATAAGTAAATGCACGAAGAATAGCAAATGAAGTCAGAAATTGTTGAAATTTTGTGATGTGCCTTTGAATGGTGCATTTTGAACACACAAAAAGTATGGAGTTCAAATAAGTTCAAAAAAATGAAATCCCTTTGTAAGAGATGAGTTCTCGTTCGAAACCCTGATACTTCGAGAGAGATTGTCCGTTTTGTACATGAAGTGCATCCAGTTTTTGTCGTAGCCCAATCACCTTTTTAACACATGCTACGTGGGTGAAATTATGATAGCAAGCCAACTTTCAACATTTTCAGAGTTCATTTGTAGTGCTTTTCAATTTCAGGGTCAATTAGCTCAAAAAATATAAGTAAATGCACGAAGAATACCAAATGAAGTCAGAAATTGTTGAAATTTTGTGATATGCCTTTGAATGGTGCATTTTTAACACACAAAAAGTATGGAGTTCAAATAAGTTCTAAAAAATGAAATCCCTTTGTAAGAGATGAGTTCTCGTTCGAAACCCTGAAACATCGAGAGAGATTGTCCGTTTTGTACATGAAGTGCATCTAGTTTTTGTCGTAGCCCTCTCAACTTTTTAACACATGTTATGTGGGTGAAATGTTGATAGCATGCCAACTTTCAACATTCTCATAGTTCATTTGTAGTGCTTTTCAATTTCAGGGTCAACTAGCTCAAAAAAAATAAGTAAATGCACGAAGAATACCAAATGAAGTCAGAAATTGTTGAAATTTTGTGATGTGCCTTTGAATGGTGCATTTTGAACACACAAAATGTATGGAGTTCAAATAAGTTCAAAAAAATTAAATCCCTTTGTAAGAGATGAGTTCTTGTTCGAAACCGTGATACTTCGAGAGAGATTGTTCGTTTTGTACACGAAGTGCATCCAGTTTTTGTCGTAGCCCTCTCAACTTTTTAACATGCTATGTGGGTGAAATTATGATAGCATGCCAACTTTCAACATTTTTAGAGTTCATTTGTAGTGCTTTTCAATTTCAGGGTCAACTAGCTCAAAATAAAAAAAGTAAATGCACGAAGAACCAAATGAAGTCAGAAATTGTTGAAATTTTGTGATGTGCCTTTGAATGGTGCATTTTGAACACACAAAAAGTATGGAGTTCAAATAAGTTCAAAAAAATGAAATCCCTTTGTAAGAGATGAGTTCTCGTTCGAAACCGTGATACTTCGAGAGAGATTGTCCGTTTTGTACACGAAGTGCATCCAGTTTTTGTGGTAGCCCTCTCAACTTTTTAACACATTCTATGTGGGTGAAATGATGATAGCATGCCAACTTTCAACATTTTCAGAGTTCATTTGTAGTGCTTTTCAATTTCAGGGTCAACTAGCTCAAAAAAATAAGTAAATGCACGAAGAATACCAAATGAAGTCAGAAATTGTTGAAATTTTGTGATGTGCCTTTGAATGGTGCATTTTGAACACACAAAATGTATGGAGTTCAAATAATTTCAAAAAAATGAAATCCCTTTGTAAGAGATGAGTTCTCGTTCGAAACCGTGATACTTCGAGAGAGATTGTTCGTTTTGTACACGAAGTGCATCCAGTTTTTGTCGTAGCCCTCTCAACTTTTTAACTTGCTATGTGGGTGAAATGATGATATCATGCCAACTTTCAACATTTTCAGAGTTCATTTCTAGTGCTTTTCAATTTCAGGGTCAACTAGCTCAAAAAAAAAATAAGTAAATGCACGAAGAATATCAAATGAAGTCAGAAATTGTTGAAATTTTGTGATGTGCCTTTGAATGGTTCATTTTGAACACACAAAAAGTATGGAGTTAAAATAAGTTCAAAAAATGAAATCCCTTTGTAAGAGATGAGTTCTGGTTCGAAACCCTGATACTTCGAGAGAGATTGTTCGTTTTTTACACGAAGTGCATCCAGTTTTTGTCGTAGCCCTCTCAACTTTTTAACACATGTTATGTGGGTGAAATGTTGATAGCATGCCAACTTTCAACATTTTCATAGTTCATTTGTAGTGCTTTTCAATTTCAGGGTCAACTAGCTCAAAAAAATAAGTAAATGCACGAAGAATACCAAATGAAGTCAGAAATTGTTGAAATTTTGTGATGTGCCTTTGAATGGTGCATTTTGAACACACAAAATGTATGGAGTTCAAATAAGTTCAAAAAAATGAAATCCCTTTGTAAGAGATGAGTTCTCGTTCGAAACCGTGATACTTCGAGAGAGATTGTCTGTTTTGTACACGAAGTGCATCCAGTTTTTGTCGTAGCCCTCTCAACTTTTTAACACATTCTATGTGTGTGAAATGATGATAGCATGCCAACTTTCAACATTTTCAGAGTTCATTTGTAGTGCTTTTCAATTTCAGGGTCAACTAGCTCAAAAAAAAAGTAAATGCATGAAGAATACCAAATGAAGTCAGAAATTGTTGAAATTTTGTGATGTGCCTTTGAATGGTGCATTTTGAACACACAAAAAGTATGCAGTTCAAATAAGTTCGAAAAAATGAAATCCCTTTGTAAGACATGAGTTCTTGTTCGAAACCCTGATACATCGAGAGAGATTGTCTGTTTTGTACACGAAGTGCATCCAGTTTTTGTTGTAGCCCTCTCAACTTTTTAACATGCTATGTGGGTGAAATGATGATAGAATGCCAACTTTCAACATTTTCAGAGTTCATTTGTTGTGCTTTTCAATTTCAGGGTCAAGTAGCTCAAAAAAAATATAAGTAAATGCACGAAGAATACCAAATGAAGTCAGAAATTGTTGAAATTTTGTGATGTGCCTTTGAATGGTGCATTTTGAACACACAAAAAGTATGGAGTTCAAATAAGTTCAAAAAAATGAAATCCCTTTGTAAGAGATGAGTTCTCGTTCGAAACCCCGATACTTCGAGAGAGATTGTCCGTTTTGTACACGAAGTGCATCCAGTTTTTGTCGTAGCCCTCTCAACTTTTTAACACATGCTATGTGGGTGAAATGTTGATAGCATGCCAACTTTCAACATTTTCAGAGTTCATTTGTAGTGCTTTTCAATTTCAGGGTCAACTACCTCAAAAAAAATAAGTTAATGCATGAAGAATCCCAAATGAAGTCAGAAATTGTTGAAATTTTGTGATGTGCCTTTGAATGGTGCATTTTGAACACACAAAAAGTATGGAGTTCAAATAAGTTCAAAAAAATGAAATCCCTTTGTAAGAGATGAGTTCTCGTTCGAAACCCCGATACTTCGAGAGAGATTGTCCGTTTTGTACACGAAGTGCATCCAGTTTTTGTCGTAGCCCTCTCAACTTTTTAACACATGCTATGTGGGTGAAATGATGATAGCATGCCAACTTTCAACATTTTCAGAGTTCATTTGTAGTGCTTTTCAATTTCAGGGTGAACTAGCTCAAAAAATATAAGTAAATGCACGAAGAATAGCAAATGAAGTCAGAAATTGTTGAAATTTTGTGATGTGCCTTTGAATGGTGCATTTTGAACACACAAAAAGTACGGAGTTCAAATAAGTTCAAAAAAATGAAATCCCTTTGTAAGAGATGAGTTCTCGTTCGAAACCCTGATACTTCGAGAGAGATTGTCCGTTTTGTACATGAAGTGCATCCAGTTTTTGCCGTAGCCCACTCAACTTTTTAACACATGCTACGTGGGTGAAATGATGATAGCATGCCAACTTTCAACATTTTCAGAGTTCATTTGTAGTGCTTTTCAATTTGAGGGTCAATTAGCTCAAAAAATATAAGTAAATGCACGAAGAATACCAAATGAAGTCAGAAATTGTTGAAATTTTGTGATGTGCCTTTGAATGGTGCATTTTGAACACACAAAAAGTATGGAGTTCAAATAAGTTCAAAAAAATGAAATGCCTTTGTAAGAGATGAGTTCTCGTTCGAAACCCTGATACTTCGAGAGAGATTGTCCGTTTTGTTCACGAAGTGCATCCAGTTTTTGTCGTAGCCCTCTCAACTTTTTAACACATTCTATGTGGGTGAAATGATGATAGCATGCCAACTTTCAACATTTTCAGAGTTCATTTGTAGTGCTTTTCAATTTCAGGGTCAATTAGCTCAAAAAAAATAAGTAAATGCACGAAGATACCAAATGAAGTCAGAAATTGTTGAAATTTTGTGATGTGCCTTTGAATGGTGCATTTTGAACACAAAAAAAGTATGGAGTTCAACTAAGTTCAAAAAAATCAAATCCCTTTGTAAGAGATGAGTTCTCGTTCGAAACCCTCATACTTCGAGAGAGATTGTTCGTTTTGTACACGAAGTGCATCCAGATTTTGCCGTAGCCCTCTCAACTTTTTAACATGCTATGTGCGTGAAATGATGATAGCATGCCAACTTTCAACATTTTCAGAGTTCATTTGTAGTGCTTTTCAATTTCAGTGTCAACTAGCTCAAAAAAATACGTAAATGCACGAAGAATACCAAATGAAGTCAGAAATTGTTGAACTTTTGTGATGTGCCTTTGAATGGTGCATTTTGAACACACAAAAAGTATGGAGTTCAAATAAGTTCAAAAAAAATGAAATCCCTTTGTAAGAGATGAGTTCTCGTTCGAAATCCTGATACTTCGAGAGAGATTGTTCGTTTTGTACACGAAGTGCATCCAGTTTTTGTCGTAGCCCTCTCAACTTTTTAACATGCTATGTGGGTGAAATGATGATAGCATGCCAACTTTCAACATTTTCAGAGTTCATTTGTAGTGATTTTCAATTTCAGGGTCAACTAGGTCAAAAAAAATATAAGTAAATGCACGAAGAATACCAAATGAAGTCAGAAATTGTTGAAATTTTGTGATGTGCCTTTGAATGGTGCATTTTGAACACACAAAAAGTATGGAGTTCAAATAAGTTCAAAAAATGAAATCCCTTTGTAAGAGATGAGTTCTCGTTCGAAACCATAATACTTCGAGAGAGATTGTCCGTTTTGTACATGAAGTGCATCCAGTTTTTGTCGTAGCCCTCTCAACTTTTTAACACATGCTATGTGGGTGAAATGTTGATAGCATGCCAACTTTCAACATTTTCAGATTTCATTTGTAGTGCTTTTCAATTTCAAGGTCAACTAGCTCAAAAAAAATAAGTAAATGCACGAAGAATACCAAATGAAGTCAGAAATTGTTGAAATTTTGTGATGTGCCTTTGAATGGTGCATTTTGAACACAAAAAGTATGGAGTTCAAATAAGTTCAAAAAAATGAAATCCCTTTGTAAGAGATGAGTTCTCGTTCGAAACCCTGATAATTCGAGAGAGATTGTTCGTTTTGTACACGAAGTGCATCAAGTTTTTGTCGTAGCCCTCTCAACTGTTTAACACATGCTATGTGGGTGAAATGATGATAGCATGCCAACTTTCAACATTTTCAGAGTTCATTTGTAGTGCTTTTCAATTTCAGGGTCAACTAGATCAAAAAAAATAAGTAAATGCACGAAGAATACCAAATGAAGTCAGAAATTGTTGAAATTTTTTGATGTGCCTTTGAATGGTGCATTTTGAACACACAAAAAGTACGGAGTTCAAATAAGTTCAAAAAAATGAAATCCCTTTGCAAGAGATGAGTTCTCGTTCGAAACCCTGATACTTCGAGAGAGATTGTCCGTTTTGTACATGAAGTGCATCCAGTTTTTGTCGTAGCCCAATCAACTTTTTAACACATGCTACGTGGGTGAAATGATGATAGCATGCCAACTTTCAACGTTTTCAGAGTTCATTTGTAGTGCTTTTCAATTTCAGGGTCAATTAGCTCAAAAAATATAAGTAAATGCACGAAGAATACCAAATGAAGTCAGAAATTGTTGAAATTTTGTGATGTGCCTTTGAATGGTGCATTTTGAACACACAAAAAGTATGGAGTTCAAATTAATTCAAAAAAATGAAATCCCTTTGTAAGAGATGAGTTCTCGTTCGAAACCCTGAAACATCGAGAGAGATTGTCCGTTTTGTACATGAAGTGCATCTAGTTTTTGTCGTAGCCCTCTCAACTTTTTAACACATGTTATGTGGGTGAAATGTTGATAGCATGCCAACTTTCAACATTCTCATAGCTCATTTGTAGTGCTTTTCAATTTCAGGGTCAACTAGCTCAAAAAAAATAAGTAAATGCACGAAGAATACCAAATGAAGTCAGAAATTGTTGAAATTTTGTGATGTGCCTTTGAATGGTGCATTTTGAACACACAAAAAGTATGGAGTTCAAATAAGTTCAAAAAAAATGAAATCCCTTTGTAAGAGATGAGTTCTCGTTCGAAATCCTGATACTTCGAGAGAGATTGTTCGTTTTGTACACGAAGTGCATCCAGTTTTTGTCGTAGCCCTCTCAACTTTTTAACACATTCTATGTGGGTGAAATGATGATAGCATGCCAACTTTCAACATTTTCAGAGTTCATTTGTAGTGATTTTCAATTTTAGGGTCAACTAGGTCAAAAAAAAATATAAGTAAATGCACGAAGAATACCAAATGAAGTCAGAAATTGTTGAAATTTTGTGATGTGCCTTTGAATGGTGCATTTTGAACACACAAAAAGTATGGAGTTCAAATAAGTTCAAAAAATGAAATCCCTTTGTAAGAGATGAGTTCTCGTTCGAAACCCTGATACTTCGAGAGAGATTGTCCGTTTTGTACACGAAGTGCATCCAGTTTTTGTCGTAGCCCTCTCAACTTTTTAACACATGCTATGTGGGTGAAATGTTGATAGCATGCCAACTTTCAACATTTTCAGAGTTCATTTGTAGTGCTTTTCAATTTCAGGGTCAACTAGCTCAAAAAAAATAAGTTAATGCATGAAGAATCCCAAATGAAGTCAGAAATTGTTGAAATTTTGTGATGTGCCTTTGAATGGTGCATTTTGAACACACAAAAAGTATGGAGTTCAAATAAGTTCAAAAAAATGAAATCCCTTTGTAAGAGATGAGTTCTCGTTCGAAACCCTGATACTTCGAGAGAGATTGTCCGTTTTGTACACGAAGTGCATCCAGTTTTTGTCGTAGCCCTCTCAACTTTTTAACACATGCTATGTGGGTGAAATGATGATAGCATGCCAACTTTCAACATTTTCAGAGTTCATTTGTTGTGCTTTTCAATTTCAGGGTCAAGTAGCTCAAAAAAAATATAAGTAAATGCACGAAGAATACCAAATGAAGTCAGAAATTGTTGAAATTTTGTGATGTGCCTTTGAATGGTGCATTTTGAACACACAAAAAGTATGGAGTTCAAATAAGTTCAAAAAAATGAAATCCCTTTGTAAGAGATGAGTTCTCGTTCGAAACCCTGATACGTCGAGAGAGATTGTCCGTTTTGTACACGAAGTGCATCCAGTTTTTGTCGTAGCCCTCTCAACTTTTTAACACATGCTATGTGGGTGAAATGTTGATAGCATGCCAACTTTCAACATTTTCAGAGTTCATTTGTAGTGCTTTTCAATTTCAAGGTCAACTAGCTCAAAAAAAATAAGTTAATGCATGAAGAATCCCAAATGAAGTCAGAAATTGTTGAAATTTTGTGATGTGCCTTTGAATGGTGCATTTTGAACACACAAAAAGTATGGAGTTCAAATAAGTTCAAAAAAATGAAATCCCTTTGTAAGAGATGAGTTCTCGTTCGAAACCCTCATACTTCGAGAGAGATTGTCCGTTTTGTACACGAAGTGCATCCAGTTTTTGTCGTAGCCCTCTCAACTTTTTAACACATGCTATGTGGGTGAAATGATGATAGCATGCCAACTTTCAACATTTTCAGAGTTCATTTGTAGTCCTTTTCAATTTCAGGGTGAACTAGCTCAAAAAATATAAGTAAATGCACGAAGAATACCAAATGAAGTCAGAAATTGTTGAAATTTTGTGATGTGCCTTTGAATGGTGCATTTTGAACACACAAAAAGTACGGAGTTCAAATAAGTTGAAAAAAATGAAATCCCTTTGTAAGAGATGAGTTCTCGTTCGAAACCCTGATACTTCGAGAGAGATTGTCCGTTTTGTACATGAAGTGCATCCAGTTTTTGCCGTAGCCCACTCAACTTTTTAACACATGCTACGTGGGTGAAATGATGATAGCATGCCAACTTTCAACATTTTCAGAGTTCATTTGTAGTGCTTTTCAATTTGAGGGTCAATTAGCTCAAAAAATATAAGTAAATGCACGAAGAATACCAAATGAAGTCAGAAATTGTTGAAATTTTGTGATGTGCCTTTGAATGGTGCATTTTGAACACACAAAAAGTATGGAGTTCAAATAAGTTCGAAAAAATGAAATGCCTTTGTAAGAGATGAGTTCTCGTTCGAAACCCTGATACGTCGAGAGAGATTGTCCGTTTTGTACACGAAGTGCATCCAGTTTTTGTCGTAGCCCTCTCAACTTTTTAACACATGCTATGTGGGTGAAATGTTGATAGCATGCCAACTTTCAACATTTTCAGAGTTCATTTGTAGTGCTTTTCAATTTCAGGGTCAACTAGCTCAAAAAAAATAAGTTAATGCATGAAGAATCCCAAATGAAGTCAGAAATTGTTGAAATTTTGTGATGTGCCTTTGAATGGTGCATTTTGAACACACAAAAAGTATGGAGTTCAAATAAGTTCAAAAAAATGAAATCCCTTTGTAAGAGATGAGTTCTCGTTCGAAACCCTCATACTTCGAGAGAGATTGTCCGTTTTGTACACGAAGTGCATCCAGTTTTTGTCGTAGCCCTCTCAACTTTTTAACACATGCTATGTGGGTGAAATGATGATAGCATGCCAACTTTCAACATTTTCAGAGTTCATTTGTAGTCCTTTTCAATTTCAGGGTGAACTAGCTCAAAAAATATAAGTAAATGCACGAAGAATACCAAATGAAGTCAGAAATTGTTGAAATTTTGTGATGTGCCTTTGAATGGTGCATTTTGAACACACAAAAAGTACGGAGTTCAAATAAGTTCAAAAAAATGAAATCCCTTTGTAAGAGATGAGTTCTCGTTCGAAACCCTGATACTTCGAGAGAGATTGTCCGTTTTGTACATGAAGTGCATCCAGTTTTTGCCGTAGCCCACTCAACTTTTTAACACATGCTACGTGGGTGAAATGATGATAGCATGCCAACTTTCAACATTTTCAGAGTTCATTTGTAGTGCTTTTCAATTTGAGGGTCAATTAGCTCAAAAAATATAAGTAAATGCACGAAGAATACCAAATGAAGTCAGAAATTGTTGAAATTTTGTGATGTGCCTTTGAATGGTGCATTTTGAACACACAAAAAGTATGGAGTTCAAATAAGTTCGAAAAAATGAAATGCCTTTGTAAGAGATGAGTTCTCGTTCGAAACCCTGATACTTCGAGAGAGATTGTCCGTTTTGTACACGAAGTGCATCCAGTTTTTGTCGTAGCCCTCTCAACTTTTTAACACATTCTATGTGGGTGAAATGATGATAGCATGCCAACTTTCAACATTTTCAGAGTTCATTTGTAGTGCTTTTCAATTTCAGGGTCAATTAGCTCAAAAAAAATAAGTAAATGCACGAAGATACCAAATGAAGTCAGAAATTGTTGAAATTTTGTGATGTGCCTTTGAATGGTGCATTTTGAACACAAAAAAAGTATGGAGTTCAACTAAGTTCAAACAAATCAAATCCCTTTGTAAGAGATGAGTTCTCGTTCGAAACCCTCATACTTCGAGAGAGATTGTTCGTTTTGTACACGAAGTGCATCCAGTTTTTGCCGTAGCCCTCTCAACTTTTTAACATGCTATGTGCGTGAAATGATGATAGCATGCCAACTTTCAACATTTTCAGAGTTCATTTGTAGTGCTTTTCAATTTCAGGGTCAACTAACTCAAAAAAAATAAGTAAATGCACGAAGAATACCAAATGAAGTCAGAAATTGTTGAAATTTTTTGATGTGCCTTTGAATGGTGCATTTTGAACACACAAAAAGTACGGAGTTCAAATAAGTTTAAAAAAATGAAATGCCTTTGTAAGAGATGAGTTCTCGTTCGAAACCCTGATACTTCGAGAGAGATTGTCCGTTTTGTATACGAAGTGCATCCAATTTTCGTCGTAGCCCTCTCAACTTTTTAACACATTCTATTTGGGTGAAATGATGATAGCATGCCAACTTTCAACATTTTCAGAGTTCATTTGTAGTGCTTTTCAATTTCAGGGTCAACTAGATCAAAAAAAATAAGTAAATGCACGAAGAATACGAAATGAAGTCAGAAATTGTTGAAATTTTTTGATGTGCCTTTGAATGGTGCATTTTGAACACACAAAAAGTACGGAGTTCAAATAAGTTCAAAAAAATGAAATCCCTTTGTAAGAGATGAGTTCTCGTTCGAAACCCTGATACTTCGAGAGAGATTGTCCGTTTTGTACATGAAGTGCATCCAGTTTTTGTCGTAGCCCCATCAACTTTTTAACACATGCTACGTGGGTGAAATGATGATAGCATGCCAACTTTCAACATTTTCAGAGTTCATTTGTAGTGCTTTTCAATTTCAGGGTCAATTAGCTCAAAAAATATAAGTAAATGCACGAAGAATACCAAATGAAGTCAGAAATTGTTGAAATTTTGTGATGTGCCTTTGAATGGTGCATTTTGAACACACAAAAAGTATGGAGTTCAAATAAGTTCAAAAACATGAAATCCCTTTGTAAGAGATGAGTTCTCGTTCGAAACCCTGAAACATCGAGAGAGATTGTCCGTTTTGTACATGAAGTGCATCTAGTTTTTGTCGTAGCCCTCTCAACTTTTTAACACATGTTATGTGGGTGAAATGTTGATAGCATGCCAACTTTCAACATTCTCATAGTTCATTTGTAGTGCTTTTCAATTTCAGGGTCAACTAGCTCAAAAAAAATAAGTAAATGCACGAAGAATACCAAATGAAGTCAGAAATTGTTGAAATTTTGTGATGTGCCTTTGAATGGTGCATTTTGAACACACAAAATGTATGGAGTTCAAATAAGTTCAAAAAAATTAAATCCCTTTGTAAGAGATGAGTTCTCGTTCGAAACCCTGATACTTCGAGAGAGATTGTCCGTTTTGTACACGAAGTGCATCCAGTTTTTGTCGTAGCCCTCTCAACTTTTTAACACATTCTATGTGGGTGAAATGATGATAGAATGCCAACTTTCAACATTTTCAGAGTTCATTTGTAGTGCTTTTCAATTTCAGGGTCAACTAGCTCAAAAAAATAAGTAAATGCACGAAGAATACCAAATGAAGTCAGAAATTGTTGAAATTTTGTGATGTGCCTTTGAATGGTGCATTTTGAACACACAAAAAGTATGCAGTTCAAATAAGTTCGAAAAAATGAAATCCCTTTGTAAGACATGAGTTCTTGTTCGAAACCCTGATACTTCGAGAGAGATTGTCTGTTTTGTACACGAAGTGCATCCAGTTTTTGTTGTAGCCCTCTCAACTTTTTAACATGCTATGTGGGTGAAATGATGATAGAATGCCAACTTTCAACATTTTCAGAGTTCATTTGTTGTGCTTTTCAATTTCAGGGTCAAGTAGCTCAAAAAAAAAAAGTAAATGCACGAAGAATACCAAATGAAGTCAGAAATTGTTGAAATTTTGTGATATGCCTTTGAATGGTGCATTTTGAACACACAAAAAGTATGGAGTTCAAATAAGTTCAAAAAAATGAAATCCCTTTGTAAGAGATGAGTTCTCGTTCGAAACCCTGATACTTCGAGAGAGATTGTCCGTTTTGTACACGAAGTGCATCCAGTTTTTGTCGTAGCCCTCTCAACTTTTTAACACATGCTATGTGGGTGAAATGTTGATAGCATGCCAACTTTCAACATTTTCAGAGTTCATTTGTAGTGCTTTTCAATTTCAGGGTCAACTAGCTCAAAAAAAATAAGTTAATGCATGAAGAATCCCAAATGAAGTCAGAAATTGTTGAAATTTTGTGATGTGCCTTTGAATGGTGCATTTTGAACACACAAAAAGTATGGAGTTCAAATAAGTTCAAAAAAATGAAATCCCTTTGTAAGAGATGAGTTCTCGTTCGAAACCCTGATACTTCGAGAGAGATTGTCCGTTTTGTACACGAAGTGCATCCAGTTTTTGTCGTAGCCCTCTCAACTTTTTAACACATGCTATGTGGGTGAAATGATGATAGCATGCCAACTTTCAACATTTTCAGAGTTCATTTGTAGTGCTTTTCAATTTCAGGGTCAATTAGCTCAAAAAATATAAGTAAATGCACGAAGAATAGCAAATGAAGTCAGAATTTGTTGAAATTTTGTGATGTGCCTTTGAATGGTGCATTTTGAACACACAAAAAGTACGGAGTTCAAATAAGTTCAAAAAAATGAAATCCCTTTGTAAGAGATGAGTTCTCGTTCGAAACCCTGATACTTCGAGAGAGATTGTCCGTTTTGTACATGAAGTGCATCCAGTTTTTGTCGTAGCCCAATCAACTTTTTAACACATGCTACGTGGGTGAAATGATGATAGCATGCCAACTTTCAACATTTTCAGAGTTCATTTGTAGTGCTTTTCAATTTCAGGGTCAATTAGCTCAAAAAATATAAGTAAATGCACGAAGAATACCAAATGAAGTCAGAAATTGTTGAAATTTTGTGATGTGCCTTTGAATGGTGCATTTTGAACACACAAATAGTATGGAGTTCAAATAAGTTCAAAAACATGAAATCCCTTTGTAAGAGATGAGTTCTCGTTCGAAACCCTGAAAAATCGAGAGAGATTGTCCGTTTTGTACATGAAGTGCATCTAGTTTTTGTCGTAGCCCTCTCAACTTTTTAACACATGTTATGTGGGTGAAATGTTGATAGCATGCCAACTTTCAACATTCTCATAGTTCATTTGTAGTGCTTTTCATTTTCAGGGTCAACTAGCTCAAAAAAAATAAGTAAATGCACGAAGAATACCAAATGAAGTCAGAAATTGTTGAAATTTTGTGATGTGCCTTTGCATGGTGCATTTTGAACACACAAAATGTATGGAGTTCAAATAAGTTCAAAAAAATTAAATCCCTTTGTAAGAGATGAGTTCTCGTTCGAAACCCTGATACTTCGAGAGAGATTGTCCGTTTTGTACACGAAGTGCATCCAGTTTTTGTCGTAGCCCTCTCAACTTTTTAACACAATCTATGTGGGTGAAATGATGATAGAATGCCAACTTTCAACATTTTCAGAGTTCATTTGTAGTGCTTTTCAATTTCAGGGTCAACTAGCTCAAAAAAATAAGTAAATGCACGAAGAATACCAAATGAAGTCAGAAATTGTTGAAATTTTGTGATGTGCCTTTGAATGGTGCATTTTGAACACACAAAATGTATGGAGTTCAAATAATTTCAAAAAAATGAAATCCCTTTGTAAGAGATGAGTTCTCGTTCGAAACCGTGATACTTCGAGAGAGATTGTTCGTTTTGTACACGAAGTGCATCCAGTTTTTATCGTAGCCCTCTCAACTTTTTAACATGCTATGTGCGTGAAATGATGATAGCATGCCAACTTTCAACATTTTCAGAGTTCATTTGTAGTGCTTTTCAATTTCAGGGTCAACTAGCTCAAAAAAAAAAGTAAATGCACGAAGAATATCAAATGAAGTCAGAAATTGTTGAAATTTTGTGATGTGCCTTTGAATGGTTCATTTTGAACACACAAAAAGTATGGAGTTAAAATAAGTTCAAAAAATGAAATCCCTTTGTAAGAGATGAGTTCTGGTTCGAAACCCTGATACTTCGAGATAGATTGTTCGTTTTTTACACGAAGTGCATCCAGGTTTTGTCGTAGCCCTCTCAACTTTTTAACACATGTTATGTGGGTGAAATGTTGATAGCATGCCAACTTTCAACATTTTCATAGTTCATTTGTAGTGCTTTTCAATTTCAGGGTCAACTAGCTCAAAAAAATAAGTAAATGCACGAAGAATACCAAATGAAGTCAGAAATTGTTGAAATTTTGTGATGTGCCTTTGAATGGTGCATTTTCAACACACAAAATGTATGGAGTTCAAATAAGTTCAAAAAAAGAAATCCCTTTGTAAGAGATGAGTTCTCGTTCGAAACCGTGATACTTCGAGAGAGATTGTCTGTTTTGTACACGAAGTGCATCCAGTTTTTGTCGTAGCCCTCTCAACTTTTTAACACATTCTATGTGGGTGAAATGATGATAGCATGCCAACTTTCAACATTTTCAGAGTTCATTTGTAGTGCTTTTCAATTTCAGGGTCAACTAGCTCAAAAAAAATAAGTAAATGCATGAAGAATACCAAATGAAGTCAGAAATTGTTGAAATTTTGTGATGTGCCTTTGAATGGTGCATTTTGAACACACAAAAAGTATGCAGTTCAAATAAGTTCGAAAAAATGAAATCCCTTTGTAAGACATGAGTTCTTGTTCGAAACCCTGATACTTCGAGAGAGATTGTCTGTTTTGTACACGAAGTGCATCCAGTTTTTGTTGTAGCCCTCTCAACTTTTTAACATGCTATGTGGGTGAAATGATGATAGAATGCCAACTTTCAACATTTTCAGAGTTCATTTGTAGTGCTTTTCAATTTCAGGGTCAACTAGCTCAAAAAAAATAAGTTAATGCATGAAGAATCCCAAATGAAGTCAGAAATTGTTGAAATTTTGTGATGTGCCTTTGAATGGTGCATTTTGAACACACAAAAAGTATGGAGTTCAAATAAGTTCAAAAAAATGAAATCCCTTTGTAAGAGATGAGTTCTCGTTCGAAACCCTGATACTTCGAGAGAGATTGTCCGTTTTGTACACGAAGTGCATCCAGTTTTTGTCGTAGCCCTCTCAACTTTTTAACACATGCTATGTGGGTGAAATGATGATAGCATGCCAACTTTCAACATTTTCAGAGTTCATTTGTAGTGCTTTTCAATTTCAGGGTGAACTAGCTCAAAAAATATAAGTAAATGCACGAAGAATAGCAAATGAAGTCAGAAATTGTTGAAATTTTGTGATGTGCCTTTGAATGGTGCATTTTGAACACACAAAAAGTATGGAGTTCAAATAAGTTCAAAAAAATGAAATCCCTTTGTAAGAGATGAGTTCTCGTTCGAAACCCTGATACTTCGAGAGAGATTGTCCGTTTTGTACACGAAGTGCATCCAGTTTTTGTCGTAGCCCTCTCAACTTTTTAACACATGCTATGTGGGTGAAATGTTGATAGCATGCCAACTTTCAACATTTTCAGAGTTCATTTGTAGTGCTTTTCAATTTCAGGGTCAACTAGCTCAAAAAAAATAAGTTAATGCATGAAGAATCCCAAATGAAGTCAGAAATTGTTGAAATTTTGTGATGTGCCTTTGAATGGTGCATTTTGAACACACAAAAAGTATGGAGTTCAAATAAGTTCAAAAAAATGAAATCCCTTTGTAAGAGATGAGTTCTCGTTCGAAACCCTGATACTTCGAGAGAGATTGTCCGTTTTATACATGAAGTGCATCCAGTTTTTGCCGTAGCCCACTCAACTTTTTAACACATGCTACGTGGGTGAAATGATGATAGCATGCCAACTTTCAACATTTTCAGAGTTCATTTGTAGTGCTTTTCAATTTGAGGGTCAATTAGCTCAAAAAATATAAGTAAATGCACGAAGAATACCAAATGAAGTCAGAAATTGTTGAAATTTTGTGATGTGCCTTTGAATGGTGCATTTTGAACACATAAAAAGTATGGAGTTCAAATAAGTTCAAAAAAATGAAATGCCTTTGTAAGAGATGAGTTCTCGTTCGAAACCCAGATACTTCGAGAGAGATTGTCCGTTTTGTACACGAAGTGCATCCAGTTTTTGTCGTAGCCCTCTCAACTTTTTAACACATTCTATGTGGGTGAAATGATGATAGCATGCCAACTTTCAACATTTTCAGAGTTCATTTGTAGTGCTTTTCAATTTCAGGGTCAATTAGCTCAAAAAAAATAAGTAAATGCACGAAGATACCAAATGAAGTCAGAAATTGTTGAAATTTTGTGATGTGCCTTTGAATGGTGCATTTTGAACACAAAAAAAGTATGGAGTTCAACTAAGTTCAAAAAAATCAAATCCCTTTGTAAGAGATGAGTTCTCGTTCGAAACCCTCATACTTCGAGAGAGATTGTTCGTTTTGTACACGAAGTGCATCCAGTTTTTGCCGTAGCCCTCTCAACTTTTTAACATGCTATGTGCGTGAAATGATGATAGCATGCCAACTTTCAACATTTTCAGAGTTCATTTGTAGTGCTTTTCAATTTCAGGGTCAACTAGCTCAAAAAAATACGTAAATGCACGAAGAATACCAAATGAAGTCAGAAATTGTTGAACTTTTGTGATGTGCCTTTGAATGGTGCATTTTGAACACACAAAAAGTATGGAGTTCAAATAAGTTCAAAAAAATGAAATCCCTTTGTAAGAGATGAGTTCTCGTTCGAAATCCTGATTCTTCGAGAGAGATTGTTCGTTTTGTACACGAAGTGCATCCAGTTTTTGTCGTAGCCCTCTCAACTTTTTAACATGCTATGTGGGTGAAATGATGATAGCATGCCAACTTTCAACATTTTCAGAGTTCATTTGTAGTGATTTTCAATTTCAGGGTCAACTAGGTCAAAAAAAAATATAAGTAAATGCACGAAGAATACCAAATGAAGTCAGAAATTGTTGAAATTTTGTGATGTGCCTTTGAATGGTGCATTTTGAACACACAAAAAGTATGGAGTTCAAATAAGTTCAAAAATGAAATCCCTTTGTAAGAGATGAGTTCTCGTTCGAAACCCTGATACTTCGAGAGAGATTGTCCGTTTTGTACATGAAGTGCATCCAATTTTTGTCGTAGCCCTCTCAACTTTTTAACACATGCTATGTGGGTGAAATGTTTATAGCATGCCAACTTTCAACATTTTCAGATTTCATTTGTAGTGCTTTTCAATTTCAAGGTCAACTAGCTCAAAAAAAATAAGTAAATGCACGAAGAATACCAAATGAAGTCAGAAATTGTTGAAATTTTGTGATGTGCCTTTGAATGGTGCATTTTGAACACAAAAAGTATGGAGTTCAAATAAGTTCAAAAAAATGAAATCCCTTTGTAAGAGATGAGTTCTCGTTCGAAACCCTGATACTTCGAGAGAGATTGTCCGTTTTGTACACGAAGTGCATCAAGTTTTTTGTCGTAGCCCTCTCAACTTTTTAACACATTCTATTTGGGTGAAATGATGATAGCATGCCAACTTTCAACATTTTCAGAGTTCATTTGTAGTGCTTTTCAATTTCAGGGTCAACTAGATCAAAAAAAATAAGTAAATGCACGAAGAATACCAAATGAATTCAGAAATTGTTGAAATTTTTTGATGTGCCTTTGAATGGTGCATTTTGAACACACAAAAAGTATGGAGTTCAAATAAGTTCAAAAAAATGAAATCCCTTTGTAAGAGATGAGTTCTCGTTCGAAACCCTGATACTTCGAGAGAGATTGTCCGTTTTGTACACGAAGTGCATCCAGTTTTTGTCGTAGCCCTCTCAACTTTTTAACACATGCTATGTGGGTGAAATGATGATAGCATGCCAACTTTCAACATTTTCAGAGTTCATTTGTAGTGCTTTTCAATTTCAGGGTGAACTAGCTCAAAAAATATAAGTAAATGCACGAAGAATAGCAAATGAAGTCAGAAATTGTTGAAATTTTGTGATGTGCCTTTGAATGGTGCATTTTGAACACACAAAAAGTATGGAGTTCAAATAAGTTCAAAAAAATGAAATCCCTTTGTAAGAGATGAGTTCTCGTTCGAAACCCTGATACTTCGAGAGAGATTGTCCGTTTTGTACACGAAGTGCATCCAGTTTTTGTCGTAGCCCTCTCAACTTTTTAACACATGCTATGTGGGTGAAATGTTGATAGCATGCCAACTTTCAACATTTTCAGAGTTCATTTGTAGTGCTTTTCAATTTCAGGGTCAACTAGCTCAAAAAAAATAAGTTAATGCATGAAGAATCCCAAATGAAGTCAGAAATTGTTGAAATTTTGTGATGTGCCTTTGAATGGTGCATTTTGAACACACAAAAAGTACGGAGTTCAAATAAGTTCAAAAAAATGAAATCCCTTTGTAAGAGATGAGTTCTCGTTCGAAACCCTGATACTTCGAGAGAGATTGTCTGTTTTGTACATGAAGTGCATCCAGTTTTTGCCGTAGCCCACTCAACTTTTTAACACATGCTACGTGGGTGAAATGATGATAGCATGCCAACTTTCAACATTTTCAGAGTTCATTTGTAGTGCTTTTCAATTTGAGGGTCAATTAGCTCAAAAAATATAAGTAAATGCACGAAGAATACCAAATGAAGTCAGAAATTGTTGAAATTTTGTGATGTGCCTTTGAATGGTGCATTTTGAACACACAAAAAGTATGGAGTTCAAATAAGTTCAAAAAAATGAAATGCCTTTGTAAGAGATGAGTTCTCGTTCGAAACCCTGATACTTCGAGAGAGATTGTCCGTTTTGTACACGAAGTGCATCCAGTTTTTGTCGTAGCCCTCTCAACTTTTTAACACATTCTATGTGGGTGAAATGATGATAGCATGCCAACTTTCAACATTTTCAGAGTTCATTTGTAGTGCTTTTCAATTTCAGGGTCAATTAGCTCAAAAAAAATAAGTAAATGCACGAAGATACCAAATGAAGTCAGAAATTGTTGAAATTTTGTGATGTGCCTTTGAATGGTGCATTTTGAACACAAAAAAAGTATGGAGTTCAACTAAGTTCAAAAAAATCAAATCCCTTTGTAAGAGATGAGTTCTCGTTCGAAACCCTCATACTTCGAGAGAGATTGTTCGTTTTGTACACGAAGAGCATCCAGTTTTTGCCGTAGCCCTCTCAACTTTTTAACATGCTATGTGCGTGAAATGATGATAGCATGCCAACTTTCAACATTTTCAGAGTTCATTTGTAGTGCTTTTCAATTTCAGGGTCAACTAGCTCAAAAAAATACGTAAATGCACGAAGAATACCAAATGAAGTCAGAAATTGTTGAACTTTTGTGATGTGCCTTTGAATGGTGCATTTTGAACACACAAAAAGTATGGAGTTCAAATAAGTTCAAAAAAATGAAATCCCTTTGTAAGAGATGAGTTCTCGTTCGAAATCCTGATTCTTCGAGAGAGATTGTTCGTTTTGTACACGAAGTGCATCCAGTTTTTGTCGTAGCCCTCTCAACTTTTTAACATGCTATGTGGGTGAAATGATGATAGCATGCCAACTTTCAACATTTTCAGAGTTCATTTGTAGTGATTTTCAATTTCAGGGTCAACTAGGTCAAAAAAAAATATAAGTAAATGCACGAAGAATACCAAATGAAGTCAGAAATTGTTGAAATTTTGTGATGTGCCTTTGAATGGTGCATTTTGAACACACAAAAAGTATGGAGTTCAAATAAGTTCAAAAATGAAATCCCTTTGTAAGAGATGAGTTCTCGTTCGAAACCCTGATACTTCGAGAGAGATTGTCCGTTTTGTACATGAAGTGCATCCAATTTTTGTCGTAGCCCTCTCAACTTTTTAACACATGCTATGTGGGTGAAATGTTTATAGCATGCCAACTTTCAACATTTTCAGATTTCATTTGTAGTGCTTTTCAATTTCAAGGTCAACTAGCTCAAAAAAAATAAGTAAATGCACGAAGAATACCAAATGAAGTCAGAAATTGTTGAAATTTTGTGATGTGCCTTTGAATGGTGCATTTTGAACACAAAAAGTATGGAGTTCAAACAAGTTCAAAAAAATGAAATCCCTTTGTAAGAGATGAGTTCTCGTTCGAAACCCTGATACTTCGAGAGAGATTGTTCGTTTTGTACACGAAGTGCATCAAGTTTTTTGTCGTAGCCCTCTCAACTTTTTAACACATTCTATTTGGGTGAAATGATGATAGAATGCCAACTTTCAACATTTTCAGAGTTCATTTGTAGTGCTTTTCAATTTCAGGGTCAACTAGATCAAAAAAAATAAGTAAATGCACGAAGAATACCAAATGAAGTCAGAAATTGTTGAAATTTTTTGATGTGCCTTTGAATGGTGCATTTTGAACACACAAAAAGTATGGAGTTCAAATAAGTTCAAAAAAATGAAATCCCTTTGTAAGAGATGAGTTCTCATTCGAAACCCTCATACTTCGAGAGAGATTGTTCGTTTTGTACACGAAGTGCATCCAGTTTTTGTCGTAGCCCTCTCAACTTTTTAACATGCTATGTGGGTGAAATGATGATAGCATGCCAACTTTCAACATTTTCAGAGTTCATTTGTAGTGCTTTTGAATTTCAGGGTCAACTAGCTCAAAAAAAAATATAAGTAAATGCACGAAGAATACCAAATGAAGTCAGAAATTGTTGAAATTTTGTGATGTGCCTTTGAATGGTGCATTTTGAATACACAAAAAGTATGGAGTTCAAATAAGTTCAAAAAAATGAAATGCCTTTGTAAGAGATGAGTTCTCGTTCGAAACCCTTATACTTCGAGAGAGATTGTCCTTTTTGTACACGAAGTGCATCCAGTTTTTGTCGTAGCCCTCTCAACTTTTTAACACATGCTATGTGGGTGAAATGATGATAGCATGCCAACTTTCAACATTTTCAGAGTTCATTTGTAGTGCTTTTCAATTTCAGGGTGAACTAGCTCAAAAAATATAAGTAAATGCACGAAGAATAGCAAATGAAGTCAGAAATTGTTGAAATTTTGTGATGTGCCTTTGAATGGTGCATTTTGAACACACAAAAAGTACGGAGTTCAAATAAGTTCAAAAAAATGAAATCCCTTTGTAAGAGATGAGTTCTCGTTCGAAACCCTGATACTTCGAGAGAGATTGTCTGTTTTGTACATGAAGTGCATCCAGTTTTTGCCGTAGCCCACTCAACTTTTTAACACATGCTACGTGGGTGAAATGATGATAGCATGCCAACTTTCAACATTTTCAGAGTTCATTTGTAGTGCTTTTCAATTTGAGGGTCAATTAGCTCAAAAAATATAAGTAAATGCACGAAGAATACCAAATGAAGTCAGAAATTGTTGAAATTTTGTGATGTGCCTTTGAATGGTGCATTTTGAACACACAAAAAGTATGGAGTTCAAATAAGTTCAAAAAAATGAAATGCCTTTGTAAGAGATGAGTTCTCGTTCGAAACCCTGATACTTCGAGAGAGATTGTCCGTTTTGTACACGAAGTGCATCAAGTTTTTTGTCGTAGCCCTCTCAACTTTTTAACACATTCTATTTGGGTGAAATGATGATAGCATGCCAACTTTCAACATTTTCAGAGTTCATTTGTAGTGCTTTTCAATTTCAGGGTCAACTAGATCAAAAAAAATAAGTAAATGCACGAAGAATACCAAATGAAGTCAGAAATTGTTGAAATTTTTTGATGTGCCTTTGAATGGTGCATTTTGAACACACAAAAGTATGGAGTTCAAATAAGTTCAAAAAAATGAAATCCCTTTGTAAGAGATGAGTTCTCGTTCGAAACCCTCATACTTCGAGAGAGATTGTTCGTTTTGTACACGAAGTGCATCCAGTTTTTGTCGTAGCCCTCTCAACTTTTTAACATGCTATGTGGGCGAAATGATGATAGCATGCCAACTTTCAACATTTTCAGAGTTCATTTGTAGTGCTTTTCAATTTCAGGGTCAACTAGCTCAAAAAAAAATATAAGTAAATGCACGAAGAATACCAAATGAAGTCAGAAATTGTTGAAATTTTGTGATGTGCCTTTGAATGGTGCATTTTGAATACACAAAAAGTATGGAGTTCAAATAAGTTCAAAAAAATGAAATGCCTTTGTAAGAGATGAGTTCTCGTTCGAAACCCTGATACTTCGGGAGAGATTGTCCGTTTTGTACACGAAGTGCATCCAGTTTTTGTCGTAGCCCTCTCAACTTTTTAACACATGCTATGTGGGTGAAATGATGATAGCATGCCAACTTTCAACATTTTCAGAGTTCATTTGTAGTGCTTTTCAATTTCAGGGTGAACTAGCTCAAAAAATATAAGTAAATGCACGAAGAATAGCAAATGAAGTCAGAAATTGTTGAAATTTTGTGATGTGCCTTTGAATGGTGCATTTTGAACACACAAAAATACGGAGTTCAAATAAGTTCAAAAAAATGAAATCCCTTTGTAAGAGATGAGTTCTCGTTCGAAACCCTGATACTTCGAGAGAGATTGTCTGTTTTGTACATGAAGTGCATCCAGTTTTTGCCGTAGCCCACTCAACTTTTTAACACATGCTACGTGGGTGAAATGATGATAGCATGCCAACTTTCAACATTTTCAGAGTTCATTTGTAGTGCTTTTCAATTTGAGGGTCAATTAGCTCAAAAAATATAAGTAAATGCACGAAGAATACCAAATGAAGTCAGAAATTGTTGAAAATTTGTGATGTGCCTTTGAATGGTGCATTTTGAACACACAAAAAGTATGGAGTTCAAATAAGTTCAAAAAAATGAAATGCCTTTGTAAGAGATGAGTTCTCGTTCGAAACCCTGATACTTCGAGAGAGATTGTCCGTTTTGTACACGAAGTGCATCCAGTTTTTGTCGTAGCCCTCTCAACTTTTTAACACATTCTATGTGGGTGAAATGATGATAGCATGCCAACTTTCAACATTTTCAGAGTTCATTTGTAGTGCTTTTCAATTTCAGGGTCAATTAGCTCAAAAAAAATAAGTAAATGCACGAAGATACCAAATGAAGTCAGAAATTGTTGAAATTTTGTGATGTGCCTTTGAATGGTGCATTTTGAACACAAAAAAAGGATGGAGTTCAACTAAGTTCAAAAAAATCAAATCCCTTTGTAAGAGATGAGTTCTCGTTCGAAACCCTCATACTTCGAGAGAGATTGTTCGTTTTGTACACGAAGAGCATCCAGTTTTTGCCGTAGCCCTCTCTACTTTTTAACATGCTATGTGCGTGAAATGATGATAGCATGCCAACTTTCAACATTTTCAGAGTTCATTTGTAGTGCTTTTCAATTTCAGGGTCAACTAGCTCAAAAAAATACGTAAATGCACGAAGAATACCAAATGAAGTCACAAATTGTTGAACTTTTGTGATGTGCCTTTGAATGGTGCATTTTGAACACACAAAAAGTATGGAGTTCAAATAAGTTCAAAAAAAATGAAATCCCTTTGTAAGAGATGAGTTCTCGTTCGAAATCCTGATACTTCGAGAGAGATTGTTCGTTTTGTACACGAAGTGCATCCAGTTTTTGTCGTAGCACTCTCAACTTTTTAACATGCTATGTGGGTGAAATGATGATAGCATGCCAACTTTCAACATTTTCAGAGTTCATTTGTAGTGATTTTCAATTTCAGGGTCAACTAGGTCAAAAAAAATATAAGTAAATGCACGAAGAATACCAAATGAAGTCAGAAATTGTTGAAATTTTGTGATGTGCCTTTGAATGGTGCATTTTGAACACACAAAAAGTATGGAGTTCAAATAAGTTCAAAAAATGAAATCCCTTTGTAAGAGATGAGTTCTCGTTCGAAACCCTGATACTTCGAGAGAGATTGTCCGTTTTGTACATGAAGTGCATCCAGTTTTTGTCGTAGCCCTCTCAACTTTTTAACACATGCTATGTGGGTGACATGTTGATAGCATGCCAACTTTCAACATTTTCAGATTTCATTTGTAGTGCTTTTCAATTTCAAGGTCAACTAGCTCAAAAAAATAAGTAAATGCACGAAGAATACCAAATGAAGTCAGAAATTGTTGAAATTTTGTGATGTGCCTTTGAATGGTGCATTTTGAACACAAAAAGTATGGAGTTCAAATAAGTTCAAAAAAATGAAATCCCTTTGTAAGAGATGAGTTCTCGTTCGAAACCCTGATACTTCGAGAGAGATTGTTCGTTTTGTACACGAAGTGCATCAAGTTTTTTGTCGTAGCCCTCTCAACTTTTTAACACATTCTATTTGGGTGAAATGATGATAGCATGCCAACTTTCAACATTTTCAGAGTTCATTTGTAGTGCTTTTCAATTTCAGGGTCAACTAGATCAAAAAAAATAAGTAAATGCACGAAGAATACCAAATGAAGTCAGAAATTGTTGAAATTTTTTGATGTGCCTTTGAATGGTGCATTTTGAACACACAAAAAGTATGGAGTTCAAATAAGTTCAAAAAAATGAAATCCCTTTGTAAGAGATGAGTTCTCATTCGAAACCCTCATACTTCGAGAGAGATTGTTCGTTTTGTACACGAAGTGCATCCAGTTTTTGTCGTAGCCCTCTCAACTTTTTAACATGCTATGTGGGTGAAATGATGATAGCATGCCAACTTTCAACATTTTCAGAGTTCATTTGTAGTGCTTTTCAATTTCAGGGTCAACTAGCTCAAAAAAAAATATAAGTAAATGCACGAAGAATACCAAATGAAGTCAGAAATTGTTGAAATTTTGTGATGTGCCTTTGAATGGTGCATTTTGAATACACAAAAAGTATGGAGTTCAAATAAGTTCAAAAAAATGAAATGCCTTTGTAAGAGATGAGTTCTCGTTCGAAACCCTTATACTTCGAGAGAGATTGTCCTTTTTGTACACGAAGTGCATCCAGTTTTTGTCGTAGCCCTCTCAACTTTTTAACACATGCTATGTGGGTGAAATGATGATAGCATGCCAACTTTCAACATTTTCAGAGTTCATTTGTAGTGCTTTTCAATTTCAGGGTGAACTAGCTCAAAAAATATAAGTAAATGCACGAAGAATAGCAAATGAAGTCAGAAATTGTTGAAATTTTGTGATGTGCCTTTGAATGGTGCATTTTGAACACACAAAAAGTACGGAGTTCAAATAAGTTCAAAAAAATGAAATCCCTTTGTAAGAGATGAGTTCTCGTTCGAAACCCTGATACTTCGAGAGAGATTGTCTGTTTTGTACATGAAGTGCATCCAGTTTTTGCCGTAGCCCACTCAACTTTTTAACACATGCTACGTGGGTGAAATGATGATAGCATGCCAACTTTCAACATTTTCAGAGTTCATTTGTAGTGCTTTTCAATTTGAGGGTCAATTAGCTCAAAAAATATAAGTAAATGCACGAAGAATACCAAATGAAGTCAGAAATTGTTGAAATTTTGTGATGTGCCTTTGAATGGTGCATTTTGAACACACAAAAAGTATGGAGTTCAAATAAGTTCAAAAAAATGAAATGCCTTTGTAAGAGATGAGTTCTCGTTCGAAACCCTGATACTTCGAGAGAGATTGTCCGTTTTGTACACGAAGTGCATCCAGTTTTTGTCGTAGCCCTCTCAACTTTTTAACACATTCTATGTGGGTGAAATGATGATAGCATGCCAACTTTCAACATTTTCAGAGTTCATTTGTAGTGCTTTTCAATTTCAGGGTCAATTAGCTCAAAAAAAATAAGTAAATGCACGAAGATACCAAATGAAGTCAGAAATTGTTGAAATTTTGTGATGTGCCTTTGAATGGTGCATTTTGAACACAAAAAAAGTATGGAGTTCAACTAAGTTCAAAAAAATCAAATCCCTTTGTAAGAGATGAGTTCTCGTTCGAAACCCTCATACTTCGAGAGAGATTGTTCGTTTTGTACACGAAGAGCATCCAGTTTTTGCCGTAGCCCTCTCAACTTTTTAACATGCTATGTGCGTGAAATGATGATAGCATGCCAACTTTCAACATTTTCAGAGTTCATTTGTAGTGCTTTTCAATTTCAGGGTCAACTAGCTCAAAAAAATACGTAAATGCACGAAGAATACCAAATGAAGTCAGAAATTGTTGAACTTTTGTGATGTGCCTTTGAATGGTGCATTTTGAACACACAAAAAGTATGGAGTTCAAATAAGTTCAAAAAAATGAAATCCCTTTGTAAGAGATGAGTTCTCGTTCGAAACCCTGATACTTCGAGAGAGATTGTTCGTTTTGTACACGAAGTGCATCAAGTTTTTTGTCGTAGCCCTCTCAACTTTTTAACACATTCTATTTGGGTGAAATGATGATAGCATGCCAACTTTCAACATTTTCAGAGTTCATTTGTAGTGCTTTTCAATTTCAGGGTCAACTAGATCAAAAAAAATAAGTAAATGCACGAAGAATACCAAATGAAGTCAGAAATTGTTGAAATTTTTTGATGTGCCTTTGAATGGTGCATTTTGAACACACAAAAAGTATGGAGTTCAAATAAGTTCAAAAAAATGAAATCCCTTTGTAAGAGATGAGTTCTCATTCGAAACCCTCATACTTCGAGAGAGATTGTTCGTTTTGTACACGAAGTGCATCCAGTTTTTGTCGTAGCCCTCTCAACTTTTTAACATGCTATGTGGGTGAAATGATGATAGCATGCCAACTTTCAACATTTTCAGAGTTCATTTGTAGTGCTTTTCAATTTCAGGGTCAACTAGCTCAAAAAAAATATAAGTAAATGCACGAAGAATACCAAATGAAGTCAGAAATTGTTGAAATTTTGTGATGTGCCTTTGAATGGTGCATTTTGAATACACAAAAAGTATGGAGTTCAAATAAGTTCAAAAAAATGAAATGCCTTTGTAAGAGATGAGTTCTCGTTCGAAACCCTTATACTTCGAGAGAGATTGTCCTTTTTGTACACGAAGTGCATCCAGTTTTTGTCGTAGCCCTCTCAACTTTTTAACACATGCTATGTGGGTGAAATGATGATAGCATGCCAACTTTCAACATTTTCAGAGTTCATTTGTAGTGCTTTTCAATTTCAGGGTGAACTAGCTCAAAAAATATAAGTAAATGCACGAAGAATAGCAAATGAAGTCAGAAATTGTTGAAATTTTGTGATGTGCCTTTGAATGGTGCATTTTGAACACACAAAAAGTACGGAGTTCAAATAAGTTCAAAAAAATGAAATCCCTTTGTAAGAGATGAGTTCTCGTTCGAAACCCTGATACTTCGAGAGAGATTGTCTGTTTTGTACATGAAGTGCATCCAGTTTTTGCCGTAGCCCACTCAACTTTTTAACACATGCTACGTGGGTGAAATGATGATAGCATGCCAACTTTCAACATTTTCAGAGTTCATTTGTAGTGCTTTTCAATTTGAGGGTCAATTAGCTCAAAAAATATAAGTAAATGCACGAAGAATACCAAATGAAGTCAGAAATTGTTGAAATTTTGTGATGTGCCTTTGAATGGTGCATTTTGAACACACAAAAAGTATGGAGTTCAAATAAGTTCAAAAAAATGAAATGCCTTTGTATGAGATGAGTTCTCGTTCGAAACCCTGATACTTCGAGAGAGATTGTCCGTTTTGTACACGAAGTGCATCCAGTTTTTGTCGTAGCCCTCTCAACTTTTTAACACATTCTATGTGGGTGAAATGATGATAGCATGCCAACTTTCAACATTTTCAGAGTTCATTTGTAGTGCTTTTCAATTTCAGGGTCAATTAGCTCAAAAAAAATAAGTAAATGCACGAAGATACCAAATGAAGTCAGAAATTGTTGAAATTTTGTGATGTGCCTTTGAATGGTGCATTTTGAACACAAAAAAAGTATGGAGTTCAACTAAGTTCAAAAAAATCAAATCCCTTTGTAAGAGATGAGTTCTCGTTCGAAACCCTCATACTTCGAGAGAGATTGTTCGTTTTGTACACGAAGAGCATCCAGTTTTTGCCGTAGCCCTCTCAACTTTTTAACATGCTATGTGCGTGAAATGATGATAGCATGCCAACTTTCAACATTTTCAGAGTTCATTTGTAGTGCTTTTCAATTTCAGGGTCAACTAGCTCAAAAAAATACGTAAATGCACGAAGAATACCAAATGAAGTCAGAAATTGTTGAACTTTTGTGATGTGCCTTTGAATGGTGCATTTTGAACACACAAAAAGTATGGAGTTCAAATAAGTTCAAAAAAAATGAAATCCCTTTGTAAGAGATGAGTTCTCGTTCGAAATCCTGATACTTCGAGAGAGATTGTTCGTTTTGTACACGAAGTGCATCCAGTTTTTGTCGTAGCCCTCTCAACTTTTTAACATGCTATGTGGGTGAAATGATGATAGCATGCCAACTTTCAACATTTTTAGAGTTCATTTGTAGTGATTTTCAATTTCAGGGTCAACTAGGTCAAAAAAAAATATAAGTAAATGCACGAAGAATACCAAATGAAGTCAGAAATTGTTGAAATTTTGTGATGTGCCTTTGAATGGTGCATTTTGAACACACAAAAAGTATGGAGTTCAAATAAGTTCAAAAAATGAAATCCCTTTGTAAGAGATGAGTTCTCGTTCGAAACCCTGATACTTCGAGAGAGATTGTCCGTTTTGTACATGAAGTGCATCCAGTTTTTGTCGTAGACCTCTCAACTTTTTAACACATGCTATGTGGGTGAAATGTTGATAGCATGCCAACTTTCAACATTTTCAGATTTCATTTGTAGTGCTTTTCAATTTCAAGGTCAACTAGCTCAAAAAAAAATAAGTAAATGCACGAAGAATACCAAATGAAGTCAGAAATTGTTGAAATTTTGTGATGTGCCTTTGAATGGTGCATTTTGAACACAAAAAGTATGGAGTTCAAATAAGTTCAAAAAAATGAAATCCCTTTGTAAGAGATGAGTTCTCGTTCGAAACCCTGATACTTCGAGAGAGATTGTTCGTTTTGTACACGAAGTGCATCAAGTTTTTTGTCGTAGCCCTCTCAACTTTTTAACACATTCTATTTGGGTGAAATGATGATAGCATGCCAACTTTCAACATTTTCAGAGTTCATTTGTAGTGCTTTTCAATTTCAGGGTCAACTAGATCAAAAAAAATAAGTAAATGCACGAAGAATACCAAATGAAGTCAGAAATTGTTGAAATTTTTTGATGTGCCTTTGAATGGTGCATTTTGAACACACAAAAAGTATGGAGTTCAAATAAGTTCAAAAAAATGAAATCCCTTTGTAAGAGATGAGTTCTCGTTCGAAACCCTCATACTTCGAGAGAGATTGTTCGTTTTGTACACGAAGTGCATCCAGTTTTTGTCGTAGCCCTCTCAAATTTTTAACATGCTATGTGGGTGAAATGATGATAGCATGCCAACTTTCAACATTTTCAGAGTTCATTTGTAGTGCTTTTCAATTTCAGGGTCAACTAGCTCAAAAAAAAATAAGTAAATGCACGAAGAATACCAAATGAAGTCAGAAATTGTTGAAATTTTGTGATGTGCCTTTGAATGGTGCATTTTGAATACACAAAAAGTATGGAGTTCAAATAAGTTCAAAAAATGAAATGCCTTTGTAAGAGATGAGTTCTCGTTCGAAACCCTTATACTTCGAGAGAGATTGTCCTTTCTGTACACGAAGTGCATCTAGTTTTTGTCGTAGCCCTCTCAACTTTTTAACACATGATACGTGGGTGAAATGATGATAGCATGCCAACTTTCAACATTTTCAGAGTTCATTTGTAGTGCTTTTCAATTTGAGGGTGAACTAGCTCAAAAAATATAAGTAAATGCACGAAGAATAGCAAATGAAGTCAGAAATTGTTGAAATTTTGTGATGTGCCTTTGAATGGTGCATTTTGAACACACACAAAGTACGGAGTTCCAATAAGTTCAAAAAAATGAAATCCCTTTGTAAGAGATGAGTTCTCGTTCGAAACCCTGATACTTCGAGAGAGATTGTCCGTTTTGTACACGAAGTGCATCCAGTTTTTGTCGTAGCCTTCTCAACTTTTTAACACATTCTATGTGGGTGAAATGATGATAGCATGCCAACTTTCAACATTTTCAGAGTTCATTTGTAGTGCTTTTCAATTTCAGGGTCAATTAGCTCAAAAAAATAAGTAAATGCACGAAGATACCAAATGAAGTCAGAAATTGTTGAAATTTTGTGATGTGCCTTTGAATGGTGCATTTTGAACACAAAAAAAGTATGGAGTTCAACTAAGTTCAAAAAAATCAAATCCCTTTGTAAGAGATGAGTTCTCGTTCGAAACCCTCATACTTCGAGAGAGATTGTTCGTTTTGTACACGAAGTGCATCCAGTTTTTGCCGTAGCCCTCTCAACTTTTTAACATGCTATGTGCGTGAAATGATGATAGCATGCCAACTTTCAACATTTTCAGAGTTCATTTGTAGTGCTTTTCAATTTCAGGGTCAACTAGCTCAAAAAAATACGTAAATGCACGAAGAATACCAAATGAAGTCAGAAATTGTTGAACTTTTGTGATGTGCCTTTGAATGGTGCATTTTGAACACACAAAAAGTATGGAGTTCAAATAAGTTCAAAAAAAATGAAATCCCTTTGTAAGAGATGAGTTCTCGTTCGAAATCCTGATACTTCGAGAGAGATTGTTCGTTTTGTACACGAAGTGCATCCAGTTTTTGTCGTAGCCCTCTCAACTTTTTAACATGCTATGTGGGTGAAATGATGATAGCATGCCAACTTTCAACATTTTCAGAGTTCATTTGTAGTGATTTTCAATTTCAGGGTCAACTAGGTCAAAAAAAAATATAAGTAAATGCACGAAGAATACCAAATGAAGTCAGAAATTGTTGAAATTTTGTGATGTGCCTTTGAATGGTGCATTTTGAACACACAAAAAGTATGGAGTTCAAATAAGTTCAAAAAATGAAATCCCTTTGTAAGAGATGAGTTCTCGTTCGAAACCCTGATACTTCGAGAGAGATTGTCCGTTTTGTACATGAAGTGCATCCAGTTTTTGTCGTAGCCCTCTCAACTTTTTAACACATGCTATGTGGGTGAAATGTTGATAGCATGCCAACTTTCAACATTTTCAGATTTCATTTGTAGTGCTTTTCAATTTCAAGGTCAACTAGCTCAAAAAAAAAAAGTAAATGCACGAAGAATACCAAATGAAGTCAGAAATTGTTGAAATTTTGTGATGTGCCTTTGAATGGTGCATTTTGAACACAAAAAGTATGGAGTTCAAATAAGTTCAAAAAAATGAAATCCCTTTGTAAGAGATGAGTTCTCGTTCGAAACCCTGATACTTCGAGAGAGATTGTTCGTTTTGTACACGAAGTGCATCAAGTTTTTTGTTGTAGCCCTCTCAACTTTTTAACACATTCTATTTGGGTGAAATGATGATAGCATGCCAACTTTCAACATTTTCAGAGTTCATTTGTAGTGCTTTTCAATTTCAGGGTCAACTAGATCAAAAAAAATAAGTAAATGCACGAAGAATACCAAATGAAGTCAGAAATTGTTGAAATTTTTTGATGTGCCTTTGAATGGTGCATTTTGAACACACAAAAAGTATGGAGTTCAAATAAGTTCAAAAAAATGAAATCCCTTTGTAAGAGATGAGTTCTCGTTCGAAACCCTCATACTTCGAGAGAGATTGTTCGTTTTGTACACGAAGTGCATCCAGTTTTTGTCGTAGCCCTCTCAACTTTTTAACATGCTATGTGGGTGAAATGATGATAGCATGCCAACTTTCAACATTTTCAGAGTTCATTTGTAGTGCTTTTCAATTTCAGGGTCAACTAGCTCAAAAAAAAAAATAAGTAAATGCACGAAGAATACCAAATGAAGTCAGAAATTGTTGAAATTTTGTGATGTGCCTTTGAATGGTGCATTTTGAATACACAAAAAGTATGGAGTTCAAATAAGTTCAAAAAAATGAAATGCCTTTGTAAGAGATGAGTTCTCGTTCGAAACCCTTATACTTCGAGAGAGATTGTCCGTTTTGTACACGAAGTGCATCCAGTTTTTGTCGTAGCCCTCTCAACTTTTTAACACATGCTATGTGGGTGAAATGATGATAGCATGCCAACTTTCAACATTTTCAGAGTTCATTTGTAGTGCTTTTCAATTTCAGGGTGAACTAGCTCAAAAAATATAAGTAAATGCACGAAGAATAGCAAATGAATTCAGAAATTGTTGAAATTTTGTGATGTGCCTTTGAATGGTGCATTTTGAACACACAAAAAGTACGGAGTTCAAATAAGTTCAAAAAAATGAAATCCCTTTGTAAGAGATGAGTTCTCGTTCGAAACCCTGATACTTCGAGAGAGATTGTCTGTTTTGTACACGAAGTGCATCCAGTTTTTGTCGTAGCCCTCTCAACGTTTTAACATGCTATGTGGGTGAAATGATGATAGCATGCCAACTTTCAACATTTTCAGAGTTCATTTGTAGTGCTTTTCAATTTCAGGGTCAACTAGCTCAAAAAAAATAAGTAAATGCACGAAGAATACCAAATGAAGTCAGAAATTGTTGAAATTTTGTGATGTGCCTTTGAATGGTGCATTTTGAACACACAAAAAGTATGGAGTTCAAATAAGTTCAAAAAATGAAATCCCTTTGTAAGAGATGAGTTCTCGTTCGAAACCCTAATACTTCGAGAGAGATTGTCCGTTTTGTACACGAAGTGCATCCAGTTTTTGTCGTAGCCCTCTCAACTTTTTAACACATGCTATGTGGGTGAAATGTTGATAGCATGCCAACTTTCAACATTTTCAGAGTTCATTTGTAGTGCTTTTCAATTTCAGGGTCAACTAACTCAAAAAAAAAGTAAATGCACGAAGAATACCAAATGAAGTTAGAAATTGTTGAAATTTCGTGATGTGCCTTTGAATGGTGCATTTTGAACACACAAAAAGTATGGAGTTCAAATAAGTTCAAAAAAATGAAATCCCTTTGTAAGAGATGTGTTCTCGTTCGAAACCGTGATACTTCGAGAGAGATTGTTCGTTTTGTACACAAAGTGCATCCAGTTTTTGTCGTAGCCCTCTCAACTTTTTAACACATGCTATGTGGGTGAAATAATGATAGCATGCCAACTTTCAACATTTTCAAAGTTCATTTGTAGTGCTTTTCAATTTCAGGGTGAACTAGCTCAAAAAAAATAAGTACATGCACGAAGAATACCAAATGAAGTCAGAAATTGTTGAAATTTTGTGATGTGCCTTTGAATGGTGCATTTTGAACACACAAAAAGTATGGAGTTCAAATAAGTTAAAAAAAATGAAATCCCTTTGTAAGAGATGAGTTCTCGTTCCAAACCCTGATACTTCGAGAGAGATTGTCCGTTTTGTACACGAAGTGCATCCAGTTTTTGTCGTAGCCCTCTCAACTTTTAACACATGCTATGTGGGTGAAATGTTGATAGCATGCCAACTTTCAACATTTTCAGAGTTCATTTGTAGTCCTTTTCAATTTCAGGGTTAACTAGCTCAAAAAAAAATAAGTAAATGCACGAAGAATACCAAATGAAGTCAGAAATTGTTGAAATTTTGTGATGTGCCTTTGAATGGTGCATTTTGAACACACAAAAAGTATGGAGTTCAAATAAGTTCAGAAAAATGAAATGCCTTTGTAAGAGATGAGTTCTCGTTCAAAACCCAGATACTTCGAGAGAGATTGTTCGTTTTGTACACAAAGTGAATCCAGTTTTTGTCGTAGCCCTCTCAACTTTTTAACACATGCTATGTGGGTGAAATGATGATAGCTTGCCAACTTTCAACATTTTCAGAGTTCATTTGTAGTGCTTTTCAATTTCAGGGTGAACTAGCTCAAAAAAATAAGTAAATGCACGAAGAATACCAAATGAAGTCAGAAATTGTTGAAATTTTGTGATGTGCCTTTGAATGGTGCATTTTGAACACACAAAAAGTATGGATTTCAAATAAGTTCAAAAAATGAAATCCCTTTGTAAGAGATGAGTTCTCGTTCGGAACCCTGATACTTCGAGAGAGATTGTTCGTTTGTACACGAAGTGCATCCAGTTTTTGTCGTAGCCCTCTCAACTTTTTAACATGCTATGTGGGTGAAATGATGATAGCATGCCAACTTTCAACATTTTCAGAGTTCATTTGTAGTGCTTTTCAATTTGAGGGTCAATTAGCTCAAAAAATATAAGTAATTGCACGAAGAATACCAAATGAAGTCAGAAATTGTTGAAATTTTGTGATGTGCCTTTGAATGGTGCATTTTGAACACACAAAAAGTATGGAGTTCAAATAAGTTCAAAAAAATGAAATCCCTTTGTAAGAGATGAGTTCTCGTTCAAAACCCTAATACTTCGAGAGAGATTGTTCGTTTTGTACACGAAGTGCATCCAGTTTTTGTCGTAGCCCTCTCAACTTTTAACACATGCTATGTGGGTGAAATAATGATAGCATGCCAACTTTCAACATTTTCAGAGTTCATTTGTAGTGCTTTTCAATTTCAGGGTGAACTAGCTCAAAAAAATATAAGTAAATGCACGAAGAATACCAAATGAAGTCAGAAATTGTTGAAATTTTGTGATGTGCCTTTGAATGGTGCATTTTGAACACACAAAAAGTATGGAGTTCGAATAAGTTCAAAAAATGAAATCCCTTTGTAAGAGATGAGTTCTCGTTCGAAACCCTGATACTTCGAGAGAGATTGTCCGTTTTGTACATGAAGTGCATCCAGTTTTTGTCGTAGCCCTCTCAACTTTTTAACACATGCTATGTGGGTGAAATGTTGATAGCATGCCAACTTTCAACATTTTCAGATTTCATTTGTAGTGCTTTTCAATTTCAAGGTCTACTAGCTCAAAAAAAAAAGTAAATGCACGAAGAATACCAAATGAAGTCAGAAATTGTTGAAATTTTGTGATGTGCCTTTGAATGGTGCATTTTGAACACAAAAAGTATGGAGTTCAAATAAGTTCAAAAAAATGAAATCCCTTTGTAAGAGATGAGTTCTCGTTCGAAACCCTGATACTTCGAGAGAGATTGTTCGTTTTTGTACACGAAGTGCATCAAGTTTTTTGTCGTAGCCCTCTCAACTTTTTAACACATTCTATTTGGGTGAAATGATGATAGCATGCCAACTTTCAACATTTTCAGAGTTCATTTGTAGTGCTTTTCTATTTCAGGGTCAACTAGATCAAAAAAAAAAGTAAATGCACGAAGAATACCAAATGAAGTCAGAAATTGTTGAAATTTTGTGATGTGCCTTTGAATGGTGCATTTTGAACACACAAAAAGTATGGAGTTCAAATAAGTTCAGAAAAATGAAATGCCTTTGTAAGAGATGAGTTCTCGTTCAAAACCCTGATACTTCGAGAGAGATTGTTCGTTTTGTACACAAAGTGCATCCAGTTTTTGTCGTAGCCCTCTCAACTTTTTAACACATGCTATGTGGGTGAAATGATGATAGCATGCCAACTTTCAACATTTTCAGAGTTCATTTGTAGTGCTTTTCAATTTCAGGGTGAACTAGCTCAAAAAAATAAGTAAAGGCACGAAGAATACCAAATGAAGTCAGAAATTGTTGAAATTTTGTGATGTGCCTTTGAATGGTGCATTTTGAACACAAAAAGTATGGAGTTCAAATAAGTTCAAAAAAATGAAATCCCTTTGTAAGAGATGAGTTCTCGTTCAAAACCCTGATACTTCGAGAGAGATTGTTCGTTTTGTACACGAAGTGCATCAAGTTTTTTGTCGTAGCCCTCTCAACTTTTTAACACATTCTATTTGGGTGAAATGATGATAGCATGCCAACTTTCAACATTTTCAGAGTTCATTTGTAGTGCTTTTCTATTTCAGGGTCAACTAGATCAAAAAAAATAAGTAAATGCACGAAGAATACCAAATGAAGTCAGAAATTGTTGAAATTTTGTGATGTGCCTTTGAATGGTGCATTTTGAACACACAAAAAGTATGGAGTTCAAATAAGTTCAAAAAATGAAATCCCTTTGTAAGAGATGAGTTCTCGTTCGAAACCCTCATACTTCGAGAGAGATTGTTCGATTTGTACACGAAGTGCATCCAGTTTTTGTCGTAGCCCTCTCAACTTTTTAACATGCTATGTGGGTGAAATGATGATAGCATGCCAACTTTCAACATTTTCAGAGTTCATTTGTAGTGCTTTTCAATTTCAGGGTCAACTAGCTCAAAAAAAATAAGTAAATGCACGAAGAATACCAAATGAAGTCAGAAATTGTTGAAATTTTGTGATGTGCCTTTGAATGGTGCATTTTGAACACACAAAAAGTATGGAGTTCAAATAAGTTCAAAAAAATGAAATCCCTTTGTAAGAGATGAGTTCTCGTTCGAAACCCTGATACTTCGAGAGAGATTGTTCGTTTTGTACACAAAGTGCATCCAGTTTTTGTCGTAGCCCTCTCAACTTTTTAACACATGCTATGTGGGTGAAATGTTGATAGCATGCCAACTTTCAACATTTTCAGAGTTCATTTGTAGTGCTTTTCAATTTCAGGGTCAACTAACTCAAAAAAAAAGTAAATGCACGAAGAATACCAAATGAAGTCACAAATTGTTGAAATTTTGTGATGTGCCTTTGAATGGTGCATTTTGAACACACAAAAAGTATGGAGTTCAAATAAGTTCAAAAAAATGAAATCCCTTTGTAAGAGATGTGTTCTCGTTCGAAACCCTGATACTTCGAGAGAGATTGTTCGTGTTGTACACAAAGTGCATCCAGTTTTTGTCGTAGCCCTCTCAACTTTTTAACACATGCTATGTGGGTGAAATGATGATAGCATGCCAACTTTCAACATTTTCAGAGTTCATTTGTAGTGCTTTTCAATTTCAGGGTGAACTAGCTCAAAAAAAATAAGTAAATGCACGAAGAATACCAAATGAAGTCAGAAATTGTTGAAATTTTGTGATGTGCCTTTGAATGGTGCATTTTGAACACACAAAAAGTATGGAGTTCAAATAAGTTCAAAAAATGAAATCCCTTTGTAAGAGATGAGTTCTCGTTCGAAACCCTGATACTTCGAGAGAGATTGTCCGTTTTGTACACGAAGTGCATCCAGTTTTTGTCGTAGCCCTCTCAACTTTTTAACACATGCTATGTGGGTGAAATGTTGATAGCATGCCAACTTTCAACATTTTCACAGTTCATTTGTAGTTCTTTTCAATTTCAGGGTGAACTAGCTCAAAAAAAATAAGTAAATGCACGAAGAATACCAAATGAAGTCAGAAATTGTTGAAATTTTGTGATGTGCCTTTGAATGGTGCATTTTGAACACACAAAAAGTATGGAGTTCAAATAAGTTCAAAAAAATGAAATGCCTTTGTAAGAGATGAGTTCTCGTTCAAAACCCTGATACTTCGAGAGAGATTGTTCGTTTTGTACACAAAGTGCATCCAGTTTTTGTCGTAGCCCTCTCAACTTTTTAACACATGCTATGTGGGTGAAATGTTGATAGCATGCCAACTTTCAACATTTCCAGAGTTCATTTGTAGTGCTTTTCAATTTCAGGGTCAACTAGCTCAAAAAAAATAAGTAAATGCACGAAGAATACCAAATGAAGTTAGAAATTGTTGAAGTTTTGTGATGTGCCTTTGTATGGTGCATTTTGAACACACAAAAAGTATGGAGTTCAAATAAGTTCAAAAAGATGAAATCCCTTTGTAAGAGATGAGTTCTCGTTCGAAACCCTGATACTTCGAGAGAGATTGTCCGTTTTGTACATGAAGTGCATCCAGTTTTTGTCGTAGCCCACTCAACTTTTTAACACATGCTACGTGGGTGAAATGATGATAGCATGGCAACTTTCAACATTTTCAGAGTTCATTTGTAGTGCTTTTCAATTTCAGGGTCAATTAGCTCAAAAAATATAAGTAAATGCACGAAGAATACCAAATGAAGTCAGAAATTGTTGAAATTTTGTGATGTGCCTTTGAATGGTGCATTTTGAACACACAAAAAGTATGGAGTTCAAATAAGTTCAAAAAAATGAAATGCCTTTGTAAGAGATGAGTTCTCGTTCGAAACCCTGATACTTCGAGAGAGATTGTCCGTTTTGTACATGAAGTGTATCCAGTTTTTGTCGTAGCCCACTCAACTTTTTAACACATGCTACGTGGGTGAAATGATGATAGCAGGCCAACTTTCAACATTTTCAGAGTTCATTTGTAGTGCTTTTCAATTTCAGGGTCAATTAGCTCAAAAAAATAAGTAAATGCACGAAGATACCAAGTGAAGTCAGAAATTGTTGAAATTTTGTGATGTGCCTTTGAATGGTGCATTTGGAACACAAAAAAAGTATGGAGTTCAACTAAGTTGAAAAAAATTAAATCCCTTTGTAAGAAATGAGTTCTCGTTCGAAACCCTCATACTTCGAGAGAGATTGTTCGTTTTGTACACGAAGTGCATCCAGTTTTTGTCGTAGCCCTCTCAACTTTTTAACATGCTATGTGCGTGAAATGATGATAGTATGCCAACTTTCAACATTTTCAGAGTTCATTTGTAGTGCTTTTCAATTTCAGGGTCAACTAGCTCAAAAAAATAAGTAAATGCACGAAGAATACCAAATGAAGTTAGAAATTGTTGAACTTTTGTGATGTGCCTTTGAATGGTGCATTTTGAACACACAAAAAGTATGGAGTTCAAATAAGTTCAAAAAAATGAAATCCCTTTGTAAGAGATGAGTTCTCGTTCGAAACCCTGATACTTCGAGAGAGATTGTTCGTTTTGTACACGAAGTGCATCTAGTTTTTGCCGTAGCCCTCTCAACTTTTTAACATGCTATGTGGGTGAAATGATGATAGCATGCCAACTTTCAACATTTTCAGAGTTCATTTGTAGTGCTTTTCAATTTCAGGGTCAACTAGCTCAAAAAAAAATATAAGTAAATGCACGAAGAATACCAAATGAAGTCAGAAATTGTTGAAATTTTGTGATGTGCCTTTGAATGGTGCATTTTGAACACACAAAAAGTATGGAGTTCAAATAAGTTCAAAAAATGAAATCCCTTTGTAAGAGATGAGTTCTCGTCCGAAACCCTGATACTTCGAGAGAGATTGTCCGTTTTGTACATGAAGTGCATCCAGTTTTTGTCGTAGCCCTCTCAACTTTTTAACACATGCTATGTGGGTGAAATGTTTGTAGCATGCCAACTTTCAACATTTTCAGATTTCATTTGTAGTGCTTTTCAATTTCAAGGTCAACTAGCTCAGAAAAAATAAGTAAATGCACGAAGAATACCAAATGAAGTCAGAAATTGTTGAAATTTTGTGATGTGCCTTTGAATGGTGCATTTTGAACACAAAAAGTATGGAGTTCAAATAAGTTCAAAAAAATGAAATCCCTTTGTAAGAGATGAGTTCTCGTTCGAAACCCTGATACTTCGAGAGAGATTGTTCGTTTTGTACACGAAGTGCATCAAGTTTTTTGTCGTAGCCCTCTCAACTTTTTAACACATTCTATTTGGGTGTATTGATGATAGCATGCCAACTTTCAACATTTTCAGAGTTCATTTGTAGTGCTTTTCAATTTCAGGGTAAACTAGATCAAAAAAAATAAGTAAATGCACGAAGAATACCAAATGAAGTCAGAAATTGTTGAAATTTTGTGATGTGCCATTGAATGGTGCATTTTGAACACACAAAAAGTTTGGATTTCAAAAAAATGAAATCCGTTTGTAAGAGATGAGTTCTCGTTCGAAACCCTGATACTTCGAGAGAGATTGTTCGTTTTGTACACGAAGTGCATCCAGTTTTTGTCGTAGCCCTCTCAACTTTTTAACATGCTATGTGGGTGAAATGATGATAGCATGCCAACTTTCAACATTTTCAGAGTTCACTTGTAGTGCTTTCCAATTTCAGGGTCAACTAGCTCAAGAAAAAATAAGTAAATGCACGAAGAATACCAAATGAAGTCAGAAATTGTTGAAATTTTGTGATGTGCCTTTGAATGGTGCATTTTGAACACACAAAAAGTATGGAGTTCAAATAAGTTCAAAAAAATGAAATCCCATTGTAAGAGACGAGTTCTCGTTCGAAACCCTGATACTTCGAGAGAGATTGTTCGTTTTGTACACGAAGTGCATCCAATTTTTGTCGTAGCCCTCTCAACTTTTTAACACATTCTATGTGGGTGAAATGATGATAGCATGCCAACTTTAAACATTTTTAGAGTTCATTTGTAGTGCTTTTCAATTTCAGGGTCAACTAACTCAAAAAAAAGTAAATGCACGAAGAATACCAAATGAAGTTAGAAATTGTTAAAATTTTGTGATGTGCCTTTGAATGGTGCATTTTGAACACACAAAAAGTATGGAGTTCAAATAAGTTCAAAAAAATGAAATGCCTTTGTAAGAGATGAGTTCTCGTTCGAAACCCTGATACTTCGAGAGAGATTGTCCGTTTTGTACACGAAGTGCATCCAGTTTTTGTCGTAGCCCTCTCAACTTTTTAACACATTCTATGTGGGTGAAATGATGATAGCATGCCAACTTTCAACATTTTCAGAGTTCATTTGTAGTGCTTTTCAATTTCAGGGTCAATTAGCTCAAAAAAATAAGTAAATGCACGAAGATACCAAATGAAGTCAGAAATTGTTGAAATTTTGTGATGTGCCTTTGAATGGTGCATTTTGAACACAAAAAAAGTATAGAGTTCAACTAAGTTGAAAAAAATTAAATCCCTTTGTAAGAAATGAGTTCTCGTTCGAAACCCTCATACTTCGAGAGAGATTGTTCGTTTTGTACACGAAGTGCATCCAGTTTTTGTCGTAGCCCTCTCAACTTTTTAACATGCTATGTGCGTGAAATGATGATAGCATGCCAACTTTCAACATTTTCAGAGTTCATTTGTAGTGCTTTTCAATTTCAGGGTCAACTAGCTCAAAAAAATAAGTAAATGCACGAAGAATACCAAATGAAGTTAGAAATTGTTGAACTTTTGTGATGTGCCTTTGAATGGTGCATTTTGAACACACAAAAAGTATGGAGTTCAAATAAGTTCAAAAAAATGAAATCCCTTTGTAAGAGATGAGTTCTCGTTCGAAACCCTGATACTTCGAGAGAGATTGTTCGTTTTGTACACGAAGTGCATCTAGTTTTTGTCGTAGCCCTCTCAACTTTTTAACATGCTATGTGGGTGAAATGATGATAGCATGCCAACTTTCAACATTTTCAGAGTTCATTTGTAGTGCTTTTCAATTTCAGGGTCAACTAGCTCAAAAAAAAATATAAGTAAATGCACGAAGAATACCAAATGAATTCAGAAATTGTTGAAATTTTGTGATGTGCCTTTGAATGGTGCATTTTGAACACACAAAAAGTATGGAGTTCAGATAAGTTCAAAAAATGAAATCCCTTTGTAAGAGATGAGTTCTCGTTCGAAACCCTGATACTTCGAGAGAGATTGTCCGTTTTGTACATGAAGTGCATCCAGTTTTTGTCGTAGCCCTCTCAACTTTTTAACACATGCTATGTGGGTGAAATGTTTATAGCATGCCAACTTTCAACATTTTCAGATTTCATTTGTAGTGCTTTTCAATTTCAAGGTCAACTAGCTCAGAAAAAATAAGTAAATGCACGAAGAATACCAAATGAAGTCAGAAATTGTTGAAATTTTGTGATGTGCCTTTGAATGGTGCATTTTGAACACAAAAAGTATGGAGTTCAAATAAGTTCAAAAAAATGAAATCCCTTTGTAAGAGATGAGTTCTCGTTCAAAACCCTGATACTTCGAGAGAGATTGTTCGTTTTGTACACGAAGTGCATCAAGTTTTTTGTCGTAGCCCTCTCAACTTTTTAACACATTCTATTTGGGTGAAATGATGATAGCATGCCAACTTTCAACATTTTCAGAGTTCATTTGTAGTGCTTTTCTATTTCAGGGTCAACTAGATCAAAAAAAATAAGTAAATGCACGAAGAATACCAAATGAAGTCAGAAATTGTTGAAATTTTGTGATGTGCCTTTGAATGGTGCATTTTGAACACACAAAAAGTATGGAGTTCAAATAAGTTCAAAAAATGAAATCCCTTTGTAAGAGATGAGTTCTCGTTCGAAACCCTCATACTTCGAGAGAGATTGTTCGATTTGTACACGAAGTGCATCCAGTTTTTGTCGTAGCCCTCTCAACTTTTTAACATGCTATGTGGGTGAAATGATGATAGCATGCCAACTTTCAACATTTTCAGAGTTCATTTGTAGTGCTTTTCAATTTCAGGGTCAACTAGCTCAAAAAAAATAAGTAAATGCACGAAGAATACCAAATGAAGTCAGAAATTGTTGAAATTTTGTGATGTGCCTTTGAATGGTGCATTTTGAACACACAAAAAGTATGGAGTTCAAATAAGTTCAAAAAAATGAAATCCCTTTGTAAGAGATGAGTTCTCGTTCGAAACCCTGATACTTCGAGAGAGATTGTTCGTTTTGTACACAAAGTGCATCCAGTTTTTGTCGTAGCCCTCTCAACTTTTTAACACATGCTATGTGGGTGAAATGTTGATAGCATGCCAACTTTCAACATTTTCAGAGTTCATTTGTAGTGCTTTTCAATTTCAGGGTCAACTAACTCAAAAAAAAAGTAAATGCACGAAGAATACCAAATGAAGTCACAAATTGTTGAAATTTTGTGATGTGCCTTTGAATGGTGCATTTTGAACACACAAAAAGTATGGAGTTCAAATAAGTTCAAAAAAATGAAATCCCTTTGTAAGAGATGTGTTCTCGTTCGAAACCCTGATACTTCGAGAGAGATTGTTTGTGTTGTACACAAAGTGCATCCAGTTTTTGTCGTAGCCCTCTCAACTTTTTAACACATGCTATGTGGGTGAAATGATGATAGCATGCCAACTTTCAACATTTTCAGAGTTCATTTGTAGTGCTTTTCAATTTCAGGGTGAACTAGCTCAAAAAAAATAAGTAAATGCACGAAGAATACCAAATGAAGTCAGAAATTGTTGAAATTTTGTGATGTGCCTTTGAATGGTGCATTTTGAACACACAAAAAGTATGGAGTTCAAATAAGTTCAAAAAATGAAATCCCTTTGTAAGAGATGAGTTCTCGTTCGAAACCCTGATACTTCGAGAGAGATTGTCCGTTTTGTACACGAAGTGCATCCAGTTTTTGTCGTAGCCCTCTCAACTTTTTAACACATGCTATGTGGGTGAAATGTTGATAGCATGCCAACTTTCAACATTTTCACAGTTCATTTGTAGTTCTTTTCAATTTCAGGGTGAACTAGCTCAAAAAAAATAAGTAAATGCACGAAGAATACCAAATGAAGTCAGAAATTGTTGAAATTTTGTGATGTGCCTTTGAATGGTGCATTTTGAACACACAAAAAGTATGGAGTTCAAATAAGTTCAAAAAAATGAAATGCCTTTGTAAGAGATGAGTTCTCGTTCAAAACCCTGATACTTCGAGAGAGATTGTTCGTTTTGTACACAAAGTGCATCCAGTTTTTGTCGTAGCCCTCTCAACTTTTTAACACATGCTATGTGGGTGAAATGTTGATAGCATGCCAACTTTCAACATTTCCAGAGTTCATTTGTAGTGCTTTTCAATTTCAGGGTCAACTAGCTCAAAAAAAATAAGTAAATGCACGAAGAATACCAAATGAAGTTAGAAATTGTTGAAGTTTTGTGATGTGCCTTTGTATGGTGCATTTTGAACACACAAAAAGTATGGAGTTCAAATAAGTTCAAAAAGATGAAATCCCTTTGTAAGAGATGAGTTCTCGTTCGAAACCCTGATACTTCGAGAGAGATTGTCCGTTTTGTACATGAAGTGCATCCAGTTTTTGTCGTAGCCCACTCAACTTTTTAACACATGCTACGTGGGTGAAATGATGATAGCATGGCAACTTTCAACATTTTCAGAGTTCATTTGTAGTGCTTTTCAATTTCAGGGTCAATTAGCTCAAAAAAATAAGTAAATGCACGAATATACCAAGTGAAGTCAGAAATTGTTGAAATTTTGTGATGTGCCTTTGAATGGTGCATTTGGAACACAAAAAAAGTATGGAGTTCAACTAAGTTGAAAAAAATTAAATCCCTTTGTAAGAAATGAGTTCTCGTTCGAAACCCTCATACTTCGAGAGAGATTGTTCGTTTTGTACACGAAGTGCATCCAGTTTTTGTCGTAGCCCTCTCAACTTTTTAACATGCTATGTGCGTGAAATGATGATAGTATGCCAACTTTCAACATTTTCAGAGTTCATTTGTAGTGCTTTTCAATTTCAGGGTCAACTAGCTCAAAAAAATAAGTAAATGCACGAAGAATACCAAATGAAGTTAGAAATTGTTGAACTTTTGTGATGTGCCTTTGAATGGTGCATTTTGAACACACAAAAAGTATGGAGTTCAAATAAGTTCAAAAAAATGAAATCCCTTTGTAAGAGATGAGTTCTCGTTCGAAACCCTGATACTTCGAGAGAGATTGTTCGTTTTGTACACGAAGTGCATCTAGTTTTTGCCGTAGCCCTCTCAACTTTTTAACATGCTATGTGGGTGAAATGATGATAGCATGCCAACTTTCAACATTTTCAGAGTTCATTTGTAGTGCTTTTCAATTTCAGGGTCAACTAGCTCAAAAAAAAATATAAGTAAATGCACGAAGAATACCAAATGAAGTCAGAAATTGTTGAAATTTTGTGATGTGCCTTTGAATGGTGCATTTTGAACACACAAAAAGTATGGAGTTCAAATAAGTTCAAAAAATGAAATCCCTTTGTAAGAGATGAGTTCTCGTCCGAAACCCTGATACTTCGAGAGAGATTGTCCGTTTTGTACATGAAGTGCATCCAGTTTTTGTCGTAGCCCTCTCAACTTTTTAACACATGCTATGTGGGTGAAATGTTTGTAGCATGCCAACTTTCAACATTTTCAGATTTCATTTGTAGTGCTTTTCAATTTCAAGGTCAACTAGCTCAGAAAAAATAAGTAAATGCACGAAGAATACCAAATGAAGTCAGAAATTGTTGAAATTTTGTGATGTGCCTTTGAATGGTGCATTTTGAACACAAAAAGTATGGAGTTCAAATAAGTTCAAAAAAATGAAATCCCTTTGTAAGAGATGAGTTCTCGTTCGAAACCCTGATACTTCGAGAGAGATTGTTCGTTTTGTACACGAAGTGCATCAAGTTTTTTGTCGTAGCCCTCTCAACTTTTTAACACATTCTATTTGGGTGTATTGATGATAGCATGCCAACTTTCAACATTTTCAGAGTTCATTTGTAGTGCTTTTCAATTTCAGGGTAAACTAGATCAAAAAAAATAAGTAAATGCACGAAGAATACCAAATGAAGTCAGAAATTGTTGAAATTTTGTGATGTGCCATTGAATGGTGCATTTTGAACACACAAAAAGTTTGGATTTCAAAAAAATGAAATCCGTTTGTAAGAGATGAGTTCTCGTTCGAAACCCTGATACTTCGAGAGAGATTGTTCGTTTTGTACACGAAGTGCATCCAGTTTTTGTCGTAGCCCTCTCAACTTTTTAACATGCTATGTGGGTGAAATGATGATAGCATGCCAACTTTCAACATTTTCAGAGTTCACTTGTAGTGCTTTCCAATTTCAGGGTCAACTAGCTCAAGAAAAAATAAGTAAATGCACGAAGAATACCAAATGAAGTCAGAAATTGTTGAAATTTTGTGATGTGCCTTTGAATGGTGCATTTTGAACACACAAAAAGTATGGAGTTCAAATAAGTTCAAAAAAATGAAATCCCATTGTAAGAGACGAGTTCTCGTTCGAAACCCTGATACTTCGAGAGAGATTGTTCGTTTTGTACACGAAGTGCATCCAATTTTTGTCGTAGCCCTCTCAACTTTTTAACACATTCTATGTGGGTGAAATGATGATAGCATGCCAACTTTAAACATTTTTAGAGTTCATTTGTAGTGCTTTTCAATTTCAGGGTCAACTAACTCAAAAAAAAGTAAATGCACGAAGAATACCAAATGAAGTTAGAAATTGTTAAAATTTTGTGATGTGCCTTTGAATGGTGCATTTTGAACACACAAAAAGTATGGAGTTCAAATAAGTTCAAAAAAATGAAATGCCTTTGTAAGAGATGAGTTCTCGTTCGAAACCCTGATACTTCGAGAGAGATTGTCCGTTTTGTACACGAAGTGCATCCAGTTTTTGTCGTAGCCCTCTCAACTTTTTAACACATTCTATGTGGGTGAAATGATGATAGCATGCCAACTTTCAACATTTTCAGAGTTCATTTGTAGTGCTTTTCAATTTCAGGGTCAATTAGCTCAAAAAAATAAGTAAATGCACGAAGATACCAAATGAAGTCAGAAATTGTTGAAATTTTGTGATGTGCCTTTGAATGGTGCATTTTGAACACAAAAAAAGTATAGAGTTCAACTAAGTTGAAAAAAATTAAATCCCTTTGTAAGAAATGAGTTCTCGTTCGAAACCCTCATACTTCGAGAGAGATTGTTCGTTTTGTACACGAAGTGCATCCAGTTTTTGTCGTAGCCCTCTCAACTTTTTAACATGCTATGTGCGTGAAATGATGATAGCATGCCAACTTTCAACATTTTCAGAGTTCATTTGTAGTGCTTTTCAATTTCAGGGTCAACTAGCTCAAAAAAATAAGTAAATGCACGAAGAATACCAAATGAAGTTAGAAATTGTTGAACTTTTGTGATGTGCCTTTGAATGGTGCATTTTGAACACACAAAAAGTATGGAGTTCAAATAAGTTCAAAAAAATGAAATCCCTTTGTAAGAGATGAGTTCTCGTTCGAAACCCTGATACTTCGAGAGAGATTGTTCGTTTTGTACACGAAGTGCATCTAGTTTTTGTCGTAGCCCTCTCAACTTTTTAACATGCTATGTGGGTGAAATGATGATAGCATGCCAACTTTCAACATTTTCAGAGTTCATTTGTAGTGCTTTTCAATTTCAGGGTCAACTAGCTCAAAAAAAAATATAAGTAAATGCACGAAGAATACCAAATGAATTCAGAAATTGTTGAAATTTTGTGATGTGCCTTTGAATGGTGCATTTTGAACACACAAAAAGTATGGAGTTCAGATAAGTTCAAAAAATGAAATCCCTTTGTAAGAGATGAGTTCTCGTTCGAAACCCTGATACTTCGAGAGAGATTGTCCGTTTTGTACATGAAGTGCATCCAGTTTTTGTCGTAGCCCTCTCAACTTTTTAACACATGCTATGTGGGTGAAATGTTTATAGCATGCCAACTTTCAACATTTTCAGATTTCATTTGTAGTGCTTTTCAATTTCAAGGTCAACTAGCTCAGAAAAAATAAGTAAATGCACGAAGAATACCAAATGAAGTCAGAAATTGTTGAAATTTTGTGATGTGCCTTTGAATGGTGCATTTTGAACACAAAAAGTATGGAGTTCAAATAAGTTCAAAAAAATGAAATCCCTTTGTAAGAGATGAGTTCTCGTTCGAAACCCTGATACTTCGAGAGAGATTGTTCGTTTTGTACACGAAGTGCATCAAGTTTTTTGTCGTAGCCCTCTCAACTTTTTAACACATTCTATTTGGGTGTATTGATGATAGCATGCCAACTTTCAACATTTTCAGAGTTCATTTGTAGTGCTTTTCAATTTCAGGGTAAACTAGATCAAAAAAAATAAGTAAATGCACGAAGAATACCAAATGAAGTCAGAAATTGTTGAAATTTTGTGATGTGCCATTGAATGGTGCATTTTGAACACACAAAAAGTTTGGATTTCAAAAAAATGAAATCCGTTTGTAAGAGATGAGTTCTCGTTCGAAACCCTGATACTTCGAGAGAGATTGTTCGTTTTGTACACGAAGTGCATCCAGTTTTTGTCGTAGCCCTCTCAACTTTTTAACATGCTATGTGGGTGAAATGATGATAGCATGCCAACTTTCAACATTTTCAGAGTTCACTTGTAGTGCTTTCCAATTTCAGGGTCAACTAGCTCAAGAAAAAATAAGTAAATGCACGAAGAATACCAAATGAAGTCAGAAATTGTTGAAATTTTGTGATGTGCCTTTGAATGGTGCATTTTGAACACACAAAAAGTATGGAGTTCAAATAAGTTCAAAAAAATGAAATCCCATTGTAAGAGACGAGTTCTCGTTCGAAACCCTGATACTTCGAGAGAGATTGTTCGTTTTGTACACGAAGTGCATCCAATTTTTGTCGTAGCCCTCTCAACTTTTTAACACATTCTATGTGGGTGAAATGATGATAGCATGCCAACTTTAAACATTTTTAGAGTTCATTTGTAGTGCTTTTCAATTTCAGGGTCAACTAACTCAAAAAAAAGTAAATGCACGAAGAATACCAAATGAAGTTAGAAATTGTTAAAATTTTGTGATGTGCCTTTGAATGGTGCATTTTGAACACACAAAAAGTATGGAGTTCAAATAAGTTCAAAAAAATGAAATGCCTTTGTAAGAGATGAGTTCTCGTTCGAAACCCTGATACTTCGAGAGAGATTGTCCGTTTTGTACACGAAGTGCATCCAGTTTTTGTCGTAGCCCTCTCAACTTTTTAACACATTCTATGTGGGTGAAATGATGATAGCATGCCAACTTTCAACATTTTCAGAGTTCATTTGTAGTGCTTTTCAATTTCAGGGTCAATTAGCTCAAAAAAATAAGTAAATGCACGAAGATACCAAATGAAGTCAGAAATTGTTGAAATTTTGTGATGTGCCTTTGAATGGTGCATTTTGAACACAAAAAAAGTATAGAGTTCAACTAAGTTGAAAAAAATTAAATCCCTTTGTAAGAAATGAGTTCTCGTTCGAAACCCTCATACTTCGAGAGAGATTGTTCGTTTTGTACACGAAGTGCATCCAGTTTTTGTCGTAGCCCTCTCAACTTTTTAACATGCTATGTGCGTGAAATGATGATAGCATGCCAACTTTCAACATTTTCAGAGTTCATTTGTAGTGCTTTTCAATTTCAGGGTCAACTAGCTCAAAAAAATAAGTAAATGCACGAAGAATACCAAATGAAGTTAGAAATTGTTGAACTTTTGTGATGTGCCTTTGAATGGTGCATTTTGAACACACAAAAAGTATGGAGTTCAAATAAGTTCAAAAAAATGAAATCCCTTTGTAAGAGATGAGTTCTCGTTCGAAACCCTGATACTTCGAGAGAGATTGTTCGTTTTGTACACGAAGTGCATCTAGTTTTTGTCGTAGCCCTCTCAACTTTTTAACATGCTATGTGGGTGAAATGATGATAGCATGCCAACTTTCAACATTTTCAGAGTTCATTTGTAGTGCTTTTCAATTTCAGGGTCAACTAGCTCAAAAAAAAATATAAGTAAATGCACGAAGAATACCAAATGAATTCAGAAATTGTTGAAATTTTGTGATGTGCCTTTGAATGGTGCATTTTGAACACACAAAAAGTATGGAGTTCAGATAAGTTCAAAAAATGAAATCCCTTTGTAAGAGATGAGTTCTCGTTCGAAACCCTGATACTTCGAGAGAGATTGTCCGTTTTGTACATGAAGTGCATCCAGTTTTTGTCGTAGCCCTCTCAACTTTTTAACACATGCTATGTGGGTGAAATGTTTATAGCATGCCAACTTTCAACATTTTCAGATTTCATTTGTAGTGCTTTTCAATTTCAAGGTCAACTAGCTCAGAAAAAATAAGTAAATGCACGAAGAATACCAAATGAAGTCAGAAATTGTTGAAATTTTGTGATGTGCCTTTGAATGGTGCATTTTGAACACAAAAAGTATGGAGTTCAAATAAGTTCAAAAAAATGAAATCCCTTTGTAAGAGATGAGTTCTCGTTCGAAACCCTGATACTTCGAGAGAGATTGATCGTTTTGTACACGTAGTGCATCAAGTTTTTTGTCGTAGCCCTCTCAACTTTTTAACACATTCTATTTGGGTGTATTGATGATAGCATGCCAACTTTCAACATTTTCAGAGTTCATTTGTAGTGCTTTTCAATTTCAGGGTAAACTAGATCAAAAAAAATAAGTAAATGCACGAAGAATACCAAATGAAGTCAGAAATTGTTGAAATTTTGTGATGTGCCATTGAATGGTGCATTTTGAACACAGAAAAAGTTTGGATTTCAAAAAAATGAAATCCGTTTGTAAGAGATGAGTTCTCGTTCGAAACCCTGATACTTCGAGAGAGATTGTTCGTTTTGTACACGAAGTGCATCCAGTTTTTATCGTAGCCCTCTCAACTTTTTAACATGCTATGTGGGTGAAATGATGATAGCATGCCAACTTTCAACATTTTCAGAGTTCACTTGTAGTGCTTTCCAATTTCAGGGTCAACTAGCTCAAGAAAAAATAAGTAAATGCACGAAGAATACCAAATGAAGTCAGAAATTGTTGAAATTTTGTGATGTGCCTTTGAATGGTGCATTTTGAACACACAAAATTTATGGAGTTCAAATAAGTTCAAAAAAATGAAATCCCATTGTAAGAGACGAGTTCTCGTTCGAAACCCTGATACTTCGAGAGAGATTGTTCGTTTTGTACACGAAGTGCATCCAATTTTTGTCGTAGCCCTCTCAACTTTTTGACACATTCTATGTGGGTGAAATGATGATAGCATGCCAACTTTAAACATTTTTAGAGTTCATTTGTAGTGCTTTTCAATTTCAGGGTCAACTAACTCAAAAAAAAAGTAAATGCACGAAGAATACCAAATGAAGTTAGAAATTGTTAAAATTTTGTGATGTGCCTTTGAATGGTGCATTTTGAACACACAAAACGTATGGAGTTCAAATAAGTTCAAAAAAATGAAATCCCTTTGTAAGAGATGAGTTCTCGTTCGAAACCCTGATACTTCGAGAGAGATTGTTCGTTTTGTACACGAAGTGCATCCAGTTTTTGTCGTAGCCCTCTCAACTTTTTAACATGCTATGTGGGTGAAATGATGATAGCATGCCAACTTTCAACATTTTCAGAGTTCATTTGTAGTGCTTTTCAATTTCAGGGTCAACTAGCTCAAAAAAAAATATAAGTAAATGCACGAAGAATACCAAATGAAGTCAGAAATTGTTGAAATTTTGTGATGTGCCTTTGAATGGTGCATTTTGAACACACAAAAAGTATGGAGTTCAGATAAGTTCAAAAAATGAAATCCCTTTGTAAGAGATGAGTTCTCGTTCGAAACCCTGATACTTCGAGAGAGATTGTCCGTTTTGTACATGAAGTGCATCCAGTTTTTGTCGTAGCCCTGTCAACTTTTTAACACATGCTATGTGGGTGAAATGTTTATAGCATGCCAACTTTCAACATTTTCAGATTTCATTTGTAGTGCTTTTCAATTTCAAGGTCAACTAGCTCAGAAAAAATAAGTAAATGCACGAAGAATACCAAATGAAGTCAGAAATTGTTGAAATTTTGTGATGTGCCTTTGAATGGTGCATTTTGAACACAAAAAGTATGGAGTTCAAATAAGTTCAAAAAAATGAAATCCCTTTGTAAGAGATGAGTTCTCGTTCGAAACCCTGATACTTCGAGAGAGATTGATCGTTTTGTACACGTAGTGCATCAAGTTTTTTGTCGTAGCCCTCTCAACTTTTTAACACATTCTATTTGGGTGTATTGATGATAGCATGCCAACTTTCAACATTTTCAGAGTTCATTTGTAGTGCTTTTCAATTTCAGGGTAAACTAGATCAAAAAAAATAAGTAAATGCACGAAGAATACCAAATGAAGTCAGAAATTGTTGAAATTTTGTGATGTGCCATTGAATGGTGCATTTTGAACACAGAAAAAGTTTGGATTTCAAAAAAATGAAATCCGTTTGTAAGAGATGAGTTCTCGTTCGAAACCCTGATACTTCGAGAGAGATTGTTCGTTTTGTACACGAAGTGCATCCAGTTTTTATCGTAGCCCTCTCAACTTTTTAACATGCTATGTGGGTGAAATGATGATAGCATGCCAACTTTCAACATTTTCAGAGTTCACTTGTAGTGCTTTCCAATTTCAGGGTCAACTAGCTCAAGAAAAAATAAGTAAATGCACGAAGAATACCAAATGAAGTCAGAAATTGTTGAAATTTTGTGATGTGCCTTTGAATGGTGCATTTTGAACACACAAAAATTATGGAGTTCAAATAAGTTCAAAAAAATGAAATCCCATTGTAAGAGACGAGTTCTCGTTCGAAACCCTGATACTTCGAGAGAGATTGTTCGTTTTGTACACGAAGTGCATCCAATTTTTGTCGTAGCCCTCTCAACTTTTTGACACATTCTATGTGGGTGAAATGATGATAGCATGCCAACTTTAAACATTTTTAGAGTTCATTTGTAGTGCTTTTCAATTTCAGGGTCAACTAACTCAAAAAAAAAGTAAATGCACGAAGAATACCAAATGAAGTTAGAAATTGTTAAAATTTTGTGATGTGCCTTTGAATGGTGCATTTTGAACACACAAAAAGTATGGAGTTCAAATAAGTTCAAAAAAATGAAATCCCTTTGTAAGAGATGAGTTCTCGTTCGAAACCCTGATACTTCGAGAGAGATTGTTCGTTTTGTACACGAAGTGCATCCAGTTTTTGTCGTAGCCCTCTCAACTTTTTAACATGCTATGTGGGTGAAATGATGATAGCATGCCAACTTTCAACATTTTCAGAGTTCATTTGTAGTGCTTTTCAATTTCAGGGTCAACTAGCTCAAAAAAAAATGTAAGTAAATGCACGAAGAATACCAAATGAAGTCAGAAATTGTTGAAATTTTGTGATGTGCCTTTGAATGGTGCATTTTGAACACACAAAAAGTATGGAGTTCAAATAAGTTCAAAAAATGAAATCCCTTTGTAAGAGATGAGTTCTCGTTCGAAACCCTGATACTTCGAGAGAGATTGTCCGTTTTGTACATGAAGTGCATTCAGTTTTTGTCGTAGCCCTCTCAACTTTTTAACACATGCTATGTGGGTGAAATTTTGATAGCATGCCAACTTTCAACATTTTCAGATTTCATTTGTAGTGCTTTTCAATTTCAGGGTCAACTAGCTCAAAAAAAATAAGTAAATGCACGAAGAATACCAAATGAAGTCAGAAATTGTTGAAATTTTGTGATGTGCCTTTGAATAGTGCATTTTGAACACAAAAAGTATGGAGTTCAAATAAGTTCAAAAAAATGAAATCCCTTTGTAAGAGATGAGTTCTCGTTCGAAACCCTGATACTTCGAGAGAGATTGTTCGTTTTGTACACGAAGTGCATCAAGTTTTTTGTCGTAGCTCTCTCAACTTTTTAACACATTCTATTTGGGTGAAATGATGATAGCATGCCAACTTTCAACATTTTCAGAGTTCATTTGTAGTGCTTTTCAATTTCAGGGTCAACTAGATCAAAAAAAATAAGTAAATGCACGAAGAATACCAAATGAAGTCAGAAATGGTTGAAATTTTGTGATGTGCCTTCGAATGGTGCATTTTGAACACATAAAAAGTATGGAGTTCAAAAAAAATGAAATCCCTTTGTAAGAGATGAGTTCTCGTTCGAAACCCTGATACTTCGAGAGAGATTGTTCCTTTTGTACACGAAGTGCATCCACTTTTTGTCGTAGCCCTCTCAACGTTTTAACATGCTATGTGGGTGAAATCATGATAGCATGCCAACTTTCAACATTTTCAGAGTTCATTTGTAGTGCTTTTCAATTTCAGGGTCAACTAGGTCAAAAAAAATAAGTAAATGCACGAAGAATACCAAATGAAGTCAGAAATTGTTGAAATTTTGTGATGTGCCTTTGAATGGTGCATTTCGAACACACAATAAGTATGGAGTTCAAATAAGTTCAAAAAAATGAAATCCCATTTAAGAGATGAGTTCTCGTTCGAAACCCTGATACTTCGAGAGAGATTGTTCGTTTTGTACACAAAGTGCATCCAGTTTTTGTCGTAGCCCTCTCAACTTTTTAACACATGCTATGTGGGTGAAATGATGATAGCATGCCAACTTTCAACATTTTCAGAGTTCATTTGTAGTGCTTTTCAATTTAAGGGTCAACTAGCTCAAAAAAAATAAGTAAATGCACCAAGAATACCAAATGAAGTCGGAAATTTTTGAAATTTTGTGATGTGCCTTTGAATGGTGCATTTTGAACACACAAAAAGTATGGAGTTCAAATAAGTTCAAAAAAATGAAATCCCTTTGTAAGAGATGAGTTCTCGTTCGAAACCCTGATACTTCGAGAGAGATTGTTCGTTTTGTACACGAAGTGCATCAAGTTTTTTGTCGTAGCTCTCTCAACTTTTTAACACATTCTATTTGGGTGAAATGATGATAGCATGCCAACTTTCAACATTTTCAGAGTTCATTTGTAGTGCTTTTCAATTTCAGGGTCAACTAGATCAAAAAAAATAAGTAAATGCACGAAGAATACCAAATGAAGTCAGAAATGGTTGAAATTTTGTGATGTGCCTTCGAATGGTGCATTTTGAACACATAAAAAGTATGGAGTTCAAAAAAAATGAAATCCCTTTGTAAGAGATGAGTTCTCGTTCGAAACCCTGATACTTCGAGAGAGATTGTTCCTTTTGTACACGAAGTGCATCCACTTTTTGTCGTAGCCCTCTCAACGTTTTAACATGCTGTGTGGGTGAAATCATGATAGCATGCCAACTTTCAACATTTTCAGAGTTCATTTGTAGTGCTTTTCAATTTCAGGGTCAACTAGGTCAAAAAAAATAAGTAAATGCACGAAGAATACCAAATGAAGTCAGAAATTGTTGAAATTTTGTGATGTGCCTTTGAATGGTGCATTTCGAACACACAATAAGTATGGAGTTCAAATAAGTTCAAAAAAATGAAATCCCATTTAAGAGATGAGTTCTCGTTCGAAACCCTGATACTTCGAGAGAGATTGTTCGTTTTGTACACAAAGTGCATCCAGTTTTTGTCGTAGCCCTCTCAACTTTTTAACACATGCTATGTGGGTGAAATGATGATAGCATGCCAACTTTCAACATTTTCAGAGTTCATTTGTAGTGCTTTTCAATTTAAGGGTCAACTAGCTCAAAAAAAATAAGTAAATGCACCAAGAATACCAAATGAAGTCGGAAATTTTTGAAATTTTGTGATGTGCCTTTGAATGGTGCATTTTGAACACACAAAAAGTATGGAGTTCAAATAAGTTCAAAAAAATGAAATCCCTTTGTAAGAGATGAGTTCTCGTTCGAAACCCTGATACTTCGAGAGAGATTGTTCGTTTTGTACACGAAGTGCATCAAGTTTTTTGTCGTAGCTCTCTCAACTTTTTAACACATTCTATTTGGGTGAAATGATGATAGCATGCCAACTTTCAACATTTTCAGAGTTCATTTGTAGTGCTTTTCAATTTCAGGGTCAACTAGATCAAAAAAAATAAGTAAATGCACGAAGAATACCAAATGAAGTCAGAAATGGTTGAAATTTTGTGATGTGCCTTCGAATGGTGCATTTTGAACACATAAAAAGTATGGAGTTCAAAAAAATGAAATCCCTTTGTAAGAGATGAGTTCTCGTTCGAAACCCTGATACTTCGAGAGAGATTGTTCGTTTTGTACACGAAGTGCATCCACTTTTTGTCGTAGCCCTCTCAACGTTTTAACATGCTGTGTGGGTGAAATGATGATAGCATGCCAACTTTCAACATTTTCAGAGTTCATTTGTAGTGCTTTTCAATTTCAGGGTCAACTAGGTCAAAAAAAATAAGTAAATGCACGAAGAATACCAAATGAAGTCAGAAATTGTTGAAATTTTGTGATGTGCCTTTGAATGGTGCATTTCGAACACACAAAAAGTATGGAGTTCAAATAAGTTCAAAAAAATGAAATCCCATTTAAGAGATGAGTTCTCATTCGAAACCCTGATACTTCGAGAGAGATTGTTCGTTTTGTACACAAAGTGCATCCAGTTTTTGTCGTAGCCCTCTCAACTTTTTAACACATGCTATGTGGGTGAAATGATGATAGCATGCCAACTTTCAACATTTTCAGAGTTCATTCGTAGTGCTATTCAATTTCAGGGTGAACTAGCTCAAAAAAAATAAGTAAATGCACGAAGAATACCAAATGAAGTCAGAAATTCTTGAAATTTTGTGATGTGCCTTTGAATGGTGCATTTTGAACACACAAAAACTATGGAGTTCAAATAAGTTCAAAAAAATGAAATCCCTTTGTAAGAGATGAGTTCTCGTTCGAAACCCTGATACTTCGAGAGAGATTGTCCGTTTTGTACATGAAGTGCATCCAGTTTTTGTCGGAGCCCTCTCAACTTTTTAACACATGCTATGTGGGTGAAATGTTGATAGCATGCCAACTTTCAACATTTTCAGAGTTCATTTGTAGTGCTTTTCAATTTCAGGGTCAACTAGATCAAAAAAAATAAGTAAATGCACGAAGAATACCAAATGAAGTCAGAAATGGTTGAAATTTTGTGATGTGCCTTCGAATGGTGCATTTTGAACACACAAAAAGTATGGAGTTCAAAAAAATGAAATCCCTTTGTAAGAGATGAGTTCTCGTTCGAAACCCTGATACTTCGAGAGAGATTGTTCGTTTTGTACAGGAAGTGCATCCACTTTTTGTCGTAGCCCTCTCAACGTTTTAACATGCTATGTGGGTGAAATGATGATAGCATGCCAACTTTCAACATTTTCAGAGTTCATTTGTAGTGCTTTTCAATTTCAGGGTCAACTAGGTCAAAAAAAATAAGTAAATGCACGAAGAATACCAAATGAAGTCAGAAATTGTTGAAATTTTGTGATGTGCCTTTGAATGGTGCATTTTGAACACACAAAAAGTATGGAGTTCAAATAAGTTCAAAAAAATGAAATCCCATTTAAGAGATGAGTTCTCGTTCGAAACCCTGATACTTCGAGACAGATTGTTCGTTTTGTACACATAGTGCATCCAGTTTTTGTCGTAGCCCTCTCAACTTTTTAACACATGCTATGTGGGTGAAATGATGATAGCATGCCAACTTTCAACATTTTCAGAGTTCATTCGTAGTGCTATTCAATTTCAGGGTGAACTAGCTCAAAAAAAATAAGTAAATGCACGAAGAATACCAAATGAAGTCAGAAATTCTTGAAATTTTGTGATGTGCCTTTGAATGGTGCATTTTGAACACACAAAAAGTATGGAGTTCAAATAAGTTCAAAAAAATGAAATCCCTTTGTAAGAGATGAGTTCTCGTTCGAAACCCTGATACTTCGAGAGAGATTGTCCGTTTTGTACATGAAGTGCATCCAGTTTTTGTCGTAGCCCTCTCAACTTTTTAACACACGCTATGTGGGTGAAATGTTGATAGCATGCCAACTTTCAACATTTTTAGAGTTCATTTGTAGTGCTTTTCAATTTCAGGGTCAACTAGCTCAAAAAAATAAGTAAATGCACGAAGAATACCAAATGAAGTCAGAAATTGTTGAAATTTTGTGATGTGCCTTTGAATGGTGCATTTTGAACACACAAAAAGTATGGAGTTCAAATAAGTTCAAAAAAATGAAATCCCTTTGTAAGAGATGAGTTCTCGTTCGAAACCCTGATACTTCGAGAGAGATTGTCCGTTTTGTACACGAAGTACATCCAGTTTTTGTCGTAGCCCTCTCAACTTTTTAACACATGCTATGTGGGTGAAATGATGATAGCATGCCAACTTTCAACATTTTCAGAGTTCATTTGTAGTGCTTTTCAATTTAAGGGTCAACTAGCTCAAAAAAAAAAGTAAATGCACCAAGAATACCAAATGAAGTCGGAAATTTTTGAAATTTTGTGATGTGCCTTTGAACGGTGCATTTTGAACACACAAAAAGTATGGAGTTCAAATAAGTTCAAAAAAATGAAATCCCTTTGTATGAGATGAGTTCTCGTTCGAAACCCTGATATTTCGAGAGAGATTGTTCGTTTTGTACACGAAGTGCATCCAGTTTTTGTCGTAGCCCTCTCAACTTTTTAACATGCTATGTGGGTGAAATGATGATAGCATGCCAACTTTCAACATTTTCAGAGTTCATTTGTAGTGCTTTTCAATTTCAGGGTCAACTAGCTCAAAAACAATATAAGTAAATGCACGAAGAATACCAAATGAAGTCAGAAATTGTTGAAATTTTGTGATGTGCCTTTGAATGGTGCATTTTGAACACACAAAAAGTATGGAGTTCAAATAAGTTCAAAAAAATGAAATCCCTTTGTAAGAGATGAGTTCTCGTTCGAAACCCTGATACTTCGAGAGAGATTGTCCGTTTGGTACATGAAGTGCATCCAGTTTTTGTCGTAGCCCTCTCAACTTTTTAACACATGCTATGTGGGTGAAATGTTGATAGCATGCCAACTTTCAACAATTTCAGAGTTCATTTGTAGTGCTTTTCAATTTAAGGGTCAACTAGCTCAAAAAAAAAATAAGTAAATGCACGAAGAATACCAAATGAAGTCAGAAATTGTTGAAATTTTGTGATGTGCCTTTGAATGGTGCATTTTGAACACACAAAAAGTATGGAGTTCAAATAAGTTCAAAAAATGAAATCCCTTTGTAAGAGATGAGTTCTCGTTCGAAACCCTGATACTTCGTGAGAGATTGTCCGTTTTGTACATGAAGTGCATCCAGTTTTTGTCGTAGCCCTCTCAACTTTTTAACACATGCTATGTGGGTGAAATGTTGATAGCATGCCAACTTTCAACATTTTCAGAGTTCATTTGTAGTGCTTTTCAATTTCCGGGTCAACTAGCTCAAAAGAAAATTAAGTAAATGCACGAAGAATACCAAATGAAGTCAGAAATTGTTGAAATTTTGTGATGTGCCTTTGAATGGTGCATTTTGAATAGACAAAAAGTATGGAGTTCAAATAAGTTCAAAAAAATGAAATGCCTTTGTAAGAGATGAGTTCTCGTTCGAAACCCTGATACTTCGAGAGAGATTGTCCGTTTTGTACACGAAGTGCATCCAGTTTTTTTCGTAGCCCTCTCAACTTTTTAACACATTCTATGTGGCTGAAATGATGATAGCATGCCAACTTTCAACATTTTCATAGTTCATTTGTAGTGCTTTTCAATTTAAGGGTCAACTAGCTCATAAAAATAAGTAAATGCACGAAGATACCAAATGAAGTCAGAAATTGTTGAAATTTTGTGATGTGCCTTTGAATGGTGCATTTTGAACACAAAAAAAGTATGGAGTTCAAATAAGTTCAAAAAAATTAAATCCCTTTGTAAGAGATGAGTTCTCGTTCGAAACCCTCATACTTCGAGAGACATTGTTCGTTTTGTACAAGAAATGCATCCAGTTTTTGTCGTAGCCCTCTCAAGTTTTTAACATGCTATGTGCGTAAAATGATGATAGCAGGCCAACTTTCAACATTTTCAGAGTTCATTTGTAGTGCTTTTCAATTTTACGGTCAACTAGCTCAAAAAAAATATAAGTAAATGCATGAAGAATACCAAATGAAGTCGGAAATTGTTGAAATGTTGTGATGTGCCTTTGAATGGTGCATTTTGAACACAAAAAAATATGGAGTTCAAATAAGTTCAAAAAAATGAAATCCCTTTGTAAGAGATGAGTTCTCGTTCGAAACCCTGATACTCCGAGAGAGATTGTCCGTTTTGTACACGAAGTGCATCCAGTTTTTGTCGTAGCCCTCTCAACTTTTTAAGACATGCTATGTGGGTGAAATGATGATAGCATGCCAACTTTCAACATTTTCAGAGTTCATTTGTAGTGCTTTTCAATTTCAGGGTCAATTAGCTCAAAAAATATAAGTAAATGCACGAAGAATACCAAATGAAGTCAGAAATTGTTGAAATTTTGTGATGTGCCTTTGAATGGTGCATTTTGAACACACAAAAAGTATGTAGTTCAAATAAGTTCAAAAAAATGAAATGCCTTTGTAAGAGATGAGTTCTCGTTCGAAACCCTGATACTTCGAGAAAGATTGTCCGTTTTGTATACGAAGTGCATCCAGTTTTCGTCGTAGCCCTCTCAACTTTTTAACACATTCTATGTGGGTGAAATGATGATAGCATGCCAACTTTCAACATTTTCAGAGTTCATTTGTAGTGCTTTTCAATTTAAGGGTCAACTAGCTCAAAAAAATAAGTAAATACATGAAGATACCAAATGAAGTCAGAAATTGTTGAAATTTGTGATGTGCCTTTGAATGGTGCATTTTGAACACACAAAAAGTATGGAGTTCAAATAAGTTCAAAAAAATGAAATCCCTTTGTAAGAGATGAGTTCTCGTTCGAAACCGTAATACTTCGAGCGAGATTGTCCGTTTTGTACATGAAGTGCATCCAGTTTTTGTCGTAGCCCTCTCAACTTTTTAACACATGCTATGTGGGTGAAATGTTGATAGCATGCCAACTTTCAACATTTTCAGAGTTCATTTGTAGTGCTTTTCAATTTCAGGGTCAACTAGCTCAAAAAAAATAAGTAAATGCACGAAGAATACCAAATGAAGTCAGAAATTGTTGAAATTTTGTGATGTGCCTTTGAATGGTGCATTTTGAACACACAAAAAGTATGGAGTTCAAATAAGTTCAAAAAAATGAAATGCCTTTGTAAGAGATGAGTTCTCGTTCGAAACCCTGATACTTCGAGAGAGATTGTCCGTTTTGTACACGAAGTGCATCCAGTTTTTGTCGTAGCCCTCTCAACTTTTTAACACATTCTATGTGGGTGAAATGATGATAGCATGCCAACTTTCAACATTTTCACAGTTCATTTGTAGTGCTTTTAAATTTAAGGGTCAACTAGCTCAAAAAAATAAGTAAATGCACGAAGATACAAAATGAAGTCAGAAATTGTTGAAATTTTGTGATGTGCCTTTGAATGGTGCATTTTGAACACAAAAAAAGTTATGGAGTTCAAATAAGTTCAAAAAAATTAAATCCCTTTGTAAGAGATGAGTTCTCGTTCGAAACCCTCATACTTCGAGAGAGATTGTTCGTTTTGTACACGAAGTGCATCCAGTTTTTGTCGTAGCCCTCTCAACTTTTTAACATGCTATGTGCGTGAAATGATGATAGCATGCCAACTTTCAACATTTTCAGAGTTCATTTGTAGTGCTTTTCAATTTTAGGGTCAACTACCTCAAAAAAAATATAAGTAAATGCACGAAGAATACCAAATGAAGTCAGAAATTGTTGAAATTTTGTGATGTGCCTTTGAATGGTGCATTTTGAACACACAAAAAGTATGGAGTTCAAATAAGATCAAAAAAATGAAATCCCTTGGTAAGAGATGAGTTCTCGTTCGAAACCCTGATACTTCGAGAGAGATTGTCCGTTTTGTACACGAAGTGCATCCAGTTTTTGTCGTAGCCCTCTCAACATTTTAACACATGCTATGTGGGTGAAATGATGATATCATGCCAACTTTCAACATTTTCAGAGTTCATTTGTAGTGCTTTTCAATTTCAGGGTCAATTAGCTCAAAAAATATAAGTAAATGCACGAAGAATACCAAATGGAGTCAGAAATTGTTGAAATTTTGTGATGTGCCTTTGAATGGTGCATTTTGAACACACAAAAAGTATGGAGTTCAAATAAGTTCAAAAAAATGAAATGCCTTTGTAAGAGATGAGTTCTCGTTCGAAACCCTGATACTTCGAGAGAGATTGTCCGTTTTGTATACGAAGTGCATCCAATTTTCGTCGTAGCCCTCTCAACTTTCTAACACATTCTATGTGGGTGAAATGATGATAGCATGCCAACTTTCAACATTTTCAGAGTTCATTTGTAGTGCTTTTCAATTTAAGGGTCAACTAGCTCAAAAAAATGAGTAAATGCATGAAGATACCAAATGAAGTCAGAAATTGTTGAAATTTGTGATGTGCCTTTGAATGGTGCATTTTGAACACACAAAAAGTATGGAGTTCAAATAAGTTCAAAAAAATGAAATCCCTTTGTAAGAGATGAGTTCTCGTTCGAAACCCTAATACTTCGAGCGAGATTGTCCGTTTTGTACATGAAGTGCATCCAGTTTTTGTCGTAGCCCTCTCAACTTTTTAACACATGCTATGTGGGTGAAATGTTGATAGCATGCCAACTTTAAACATTTTCAGAGTTCATTTGTAGTGCTTTTCAATTTCAGGGTCAACTAGCTCAAAAAAAATAAGTAAATGCACGAAGAATACCAAATGAAGTCAGAAATTGTTGAAATTTTGTCATGTGCCTTTGAATGGTGCATTTTGAACACACAAAAAATATGGAGTTCAAATAAGTTCAAAAAAACGAAATGCCTTTGTAAGAGATGAGTTCTCGTTCGAAACCCTGATACTTCGAGAGAGATTGTCCGTTTTGTACACGAAGTGCATCCAGTTTTTGTCGTAGCCCTCTCAACTTTTTAACACATTCTATGTGGGTGAAATGATGATAGCATGCCAACTTTCAACATTTTCACAGTTCATTTGTAGTGCTTTCCAATTTAAGGGTCAACTAGCTCAAAAAAATAAGTAAATGCACGAAGATACCAAATGAAGTCAGAAATTGTTGAAATTTTGTGATGTGCCTTTGAATGGTGCATTTTGAACACAAAAAAAGTATGGAGTTCAAATAAGTTCAAAAAAATTAAATCCCTTTGTAAGAGATGAGTTCTCGTTCGAAACCCTCATACTTCGAGAGAGATTGTTCGTTTTGTACACGAAGTGCATCCAGTTTTTGTCGTAGCACTCTCAACTTTTTAACATGCTATCTGCGTGAAATGATGATAGCATGCCAACTTTCAACATTTTCAGAGTTCATTTGTAGTGCTTTTCAATTTCAGGGTCAACTAGCTCAAAAAAATATAAGTAAATGCACGAAGAATACCAAATGAAGTCAGAAATTGTTGAAATTTTGTGATGTGCCTTTGAATGGTGCATTTTGAACACACAAAAAGTATGGAGTTCAAATAAGTTCAAAAAAATGAAATCCCTTTGTAAGAAATGAGTTCTCGTTCGAAACCCTGATACTTCGAGAGAGATTGTCCGTTTTGTACATGAAGTGCATCCAGTTTTTGTCGTAGCCCTCTCAACTTTTTAACACATGCTATGTGGGTGAAATGATGATAGCATGCCAACTTTCAACATTTTCAGAGTTCATTTGTAGTGCTTTTCAATTTCAGGGTCAATTAGCTCAAAAAATATAAGTAAATGCACGAAGAATACCAAATGAAGTCAGAAATTGTTGAAATTTTGTGATGTGCCTTTGAATGGTGCATTTTGAACACACAAAAAGTATGGAGTTCAAATAAGTTCAAAAAAATGAAATGCCTTTGTAAGAGATGAGTTCTCGTTCGAAACCCTGATACTTCGAGAGAGATTGTCCATTTTGTATACGAAGTGCATCCAGTTTTCATCGTAGCCCTCTCAACTTTTTAACACATTCTATGTGGGTGAAATGATGATAGCATGCCAACTTTCAACATTTTCAGAGTTCATTTGTAGTGCTTTTCAATTTAAGGGTCAACTAGCTCAAAAAATTAAGTAAATGCATGAAGATACCAAATGAAGTCAGAAATTGTTGAAATTTGTGATGTGCCTTTGAATGGTGCATTTTGAACACACAAAAAGTATGGAGTTCAAATAAGTTCAAAAAAATGAAATCCCTTTGTAAGAGATGAGTTCTCGTTCGAAACCCTAATACTTCGAGCGAGATTGTCCGTTTTGTACATGAAGTGCATCCAGTTTTTGTCGTAGCCCTCTCAACTTTTTAACACATGCTATGTGGGTGAAATGTTGATAGCATGCCAACTTTCAACATTTTCAGAGTTCATTTGTAGTGCTTTTCAATTTCAGGGTCAACTAGCTCAAAAAAAAAAAGTAAATGCACGAAGAATACCAAATGAAGTGAGAAATTGTTGAAATTTTGTGATGTGCCTTTGAATGGTGCATTTTGAACACACAAAAAGTATGGAGTTCAAATAAGTTCAAAAAAATGAAATCCCATTGTAAGAGATGAGTTCTCGTTCGAAACCCTGATACTTCGAGAGAGATTGTTCGTTTTGTACACCAAGTGCATCCAGTTTTTGTCGTAGCCCTCTCAACTTTTTAACACATACTATGTGGGTGAAATGATGATAGCATGCCAACTTTCAACATTTTCAGAGTTCATTTGTAGTTCTTTTCAATTTCAGGGTGAACTAGCTCAAAAAAAATAAGTAAATGCACGAAGAATACCAAATGAAGTCAGAAATTGTTGAAATTTTGTGATGTGCCTTTGAATGGTGCATTTTGAACACACAAAAAGTATGGAGTTCAAATAAGTTCAAAAAAATGAAATGCCTTTGTAAGAGATGAGTTCTCGTTCGAAACCCTGATACTTCGAGAGAGATTGTCCGTTTTGTACACGAAGTGCATCCAGTTTTTGTCGTAGCCCTCTCAACTTTTTAACACATTCTATGTGGGTGAAATGATGATAGCATGCCAACTTTCAACATTTTCACAGTTCATTTGTAGTGCTTTTCAATTTAAGGGTCAACTAGCTCAAAAAAATAAGTAAATGCACGAAGATACCAAATGAAGTCAGAAATTGTTGAAATTTTGTGATGTGCCTTTGAATGGTGCATTTTGAACACAAAAAAAGTATGGAGTTCAAATAAGTTCAAAAAAATTAAATCCCTTTGTAAGAGATGAGTTCTCGTTCGAAACCCTCATACTTCGAGAGAGATTGTTCGTTTTGTACACGAAGTGCATCCAGTTTTTGTCGTAGCCCTCTCAACTTTTTAACATGCTATCTGCGTGAAATGATGATAGCATGCCAACTTTCAACTTTTCAGAGTTCATTTGTAGTGCTTTTCAATTATAGGGTCAACTAGCTCAAAAAAAATATAAGTAAATGCACGAAGAATACCAAATGAAGTCAGAAATTGTTGAAATTTTGTGATGTGCCTTTGAATGGTGCATTTTGAACACACAAAAAGTATGGAGTTCAAATAAGTTCAAAAAAATGAAATCCCTTTGTAAGAAATGAGTTCTCGTTCGAAACCATGATACTTCGAGAGAGATTGTCGTTTTGTACAGGAAGTGCATCCAGTTTTTGTCGTAGCCCTCTCAACTTTTTAACACATGCTATGTGGGTGAAATGATGATAGCATGCCAACTTTCAACATTTTCAGAGTTCATTTGTAGTGCTTTTCAATTTCAGGGTCAATTAGCTCAAAAAATATAAGTAAATGCACGAAGAATACCAAATGAAGTCAGAAATTGTTGAAATTTTGTGATGTGCCTTTGAATGGTGCATTTTGAACACACAAAAAGTCTGGAGTTCAAATAAGTTCAAAAAATGAAATGCCTTTGTAAGAGATGAGTTCTCGTTCGAAACCCTGATACTTCGAGAGAGATTGTCCGTTTTGTATACGAAGTGCATCCAGTTTTCGTCGTAGCCCTCTCAACTTTTTAACACATTCTATGTGGGTGAAATGATGATAGCATGCCAACTTTCAACATTTTCAGAGTTCATTTGTAGTGCTTTTCAATTTAAGGGTCAACTAGCTCAAAAAAATAAGTAAATGCATGAAGATACCAAATGAAGTCAGAAATTGTTGAAATTTGTGATGTGCCTTTGAATGGTGCATTTTGAACACACAAAAAGTATGGAGTTCAAATAAGTTCAAAAAAATGAAATCCCTTTGTAAGAGATGAGTTCTCGTTCGAAACCCTAATACTTCGAGCGAGATTGTCCGTTTTGTACATGAAGTGCATCCAGTTTTTGTCGTAGCCCTCTCAACTTTTTAACACATGCTATGTGGGTGAAATGTTGATAGCATGCCAACTTACAACATTTTCAGAGTTCATTTGTAGTGCTTTTCAATTACAGGGTCAACTAGCTCAAAAAAAATAAGTAAATGCATGAAGAATACCAAATGAATTCAGAAATTGTTGAAATTCTGTGATGTGCCTTTGAATGGTGCATTTTGAACACAAAAAAAGTATGGAGTTCAAATAAGTTCAAAAAAATGAAATCCCTTTGTAAGAGATGAGTTCTCGTTCGAAACCCTGATACGTCGAGAGAGATTGTTCGTTTTGTACACAAAGTGCATCCAGATTTTGTCGTAGCCCTCTCAACTTTTTAACACATGCTATGTGGGTGAAATGATGATAGCATGCCAACTTTCAACATTTTCAGAGTTCATTTGTAGTTCTTTTCAATTTCAGGGTGAACTAGCTCAAAAAAAAATAAGTAAATGCACGAAGAATACCAAATGAAGTTAGAAATTGTTGAAATTCTGTGATGTGCCTTTGAATGGTGCATTTTGAACACACAAAAAGTATGTAGTTCAAATAAGTTCAAAAAAATGAAATCCCTTTGTAAGAGATGAGTTCTCGTTCGAAACCCTGATACTTCGAGAGAGATTGTCCGTTTTGTACATCAAGTGCATCCAGTTTTTGTCGTAGCCCTCTAAACTTTTTAACACATGCTATGTGGGTGAAATGTTGATAGCATGCCAACTTTCAACATTTTCAGAGTTCATTTGTAGTGCTTTTCAATTTCAGGGTCAACTAGCTCAAAAAGAATAAGTAAATGCACGAAGAATACCAAATGAAGTCAAAAATTGTTGAAATTTTGTGATGTGCCTTTGAATAGTGCATTTTGAACACACAAAAAGTATGGAGTTCAAATAAGTTCAAAAAAATGAAATCCCTTTGTAAGAGATGAGTTCTCGTTCGAAACCCTAATACTTCGAGAGAGATTGTCCGTTTTGTACACGAAGTGCATCCAGTTTTTGTCGTAGCCCTCTCAACTTTTTAACAGATGCTATGTGGGTGAAATGATGATAGCATGCCAACTTTCAACATTTTCAGAGTTCATTTGTAGTGCTTTTCAATTTAAGGGTCAACTAGCTCAAAACAAATAAGTAAATGCACCAAGAATACCAAATGAAGTCAGAAATTGTTGAAATTTTGTGATGTGCCTTTGAATGATGCATTTTGAACACACAAAAAGTATGGAGTTCAAATAAGTTCAAAAAAATGAAATCCCTTTGTAAGAGATGAGTTCTCGTTCGAAACCCTGATACTTCGAGATAGATTGTTCGTTTTGTACACGAAGTGCATCCAGTTTTTGTCGTAGCCCTCTCAACTTTTTAACATGCTATGTGGGTGAAATGATGATAGCATGCCAACTTTCAACATTTTCAGAGTTCATTTGTAGTGCTCTTCAATTTCAGGGTCAACTAGCTCAAAAAAATATAAGTAAATGCACGAAGAATACCAAATGAAGTCAGAAATTGTTGAAATTTTGTGATGTGCCTTTGAATGGTGCATGTTGAACACACAAAAAGTATGGAGTTCAAATAAGTTCAAAAAAATGAAATCCCTTTGTAAGAGATGAGTTCTCGTTCGAAACCCTGAGACTTCGAGAGAGATTGTCCGTTTTGTACATGAAGTGCATCCAGTTTTTGTCGTAGCCCTCTCAACTTTTTAACACATGCTATGTGGGTGAAATGTTGATAGCATGCCAACTTTCAACATTTTCAGAGTTCATTTGTAGTGCTTTTCAATTTCAGGGTCAACTAGCTCAAAAAAAAAAAAGTAAATGCACGAAGAATACCAAATGAAGTCAGAAATTGTTGAAATTTTTTGATGTGCCTTTGAATGGTGCATTTTGAACACACAAAAAGTATGGAGTTCAAATAAGTTCAAAAAATGAAATCCCTTTGTAAGAGATGAGTTCTCGTTGGAAACCCTGATACTTCGAGAGAGATTGTCCGTTTTGTACATCAAGTGCATCCAGTTTTTGTCGTCGCCCTCTCAACTTTTTAACACATGCTATGTGGGTGAAATGTTGATAGCATGCCAACTTTCAACATCTTCCGAGTTCATTTGTAGTGCTTTTGAATTTCAGGGTCAACTAGCTCAAAAAAAATAAGTAAATGCATGAAGAATACCAAATGAATTCAGAAATTGTTGAAATTCTGTGATGTGCCTTTGAATGGTGCATTTTGAACACAAAAAAAGTATGGATTTCAAATAAGTTCAAAAAAATGAAATCCCTTTGTAAGAGATGAGTTCTCATTCGAAACCGTGATACTTCGAGAGAGATTGTCCGTTTTGTACATGAAGTGCATCCAGTTTTTGTCGTAGCCCTCTCAACTTTTTAACACATGCTATGTGGGTGAAATGATGATAGCATGCCAACTTTCAACATTTTCAGAGTTGATTTGTAGTGCTTTTCAATTTCAGGGTCAATTAGCTCAAAAAATATAAGTAAATGCACGAAGAATACCAAATGAAGTCAGAAATTGTTGAAATTTTGTGATGTGCCTTTGAATGGTGCATTTTGAACACACAAAAAGTATGGAGTTCAAATAAGTTCAAAAAAATGAAATCCCTTTGTAAGAGATGAGTTCTCGTTCGAAACCCTGATACTTCGAGAGAGATTGTCCGTTTTGTATACGAAGTGCATCCAGTTTTCGTCGTAGCCCTCTCAACTTTTTAGCACATTCTATGTGGGTGAAATGATGATAGCATGCCAACTTTCAACATTTTCAGAGTTCATTTGTAGTGCTTTTCAATTTAAGGGTCAACTAGCTCAAAAAAATAGGTAAATGCATGAAGATACCAAATGAAGTCAGAAATTGTTGAAATTTGTGATGTGCCTTTGAATGGTGCATTTTGAACACACAAAAAGTATGGAGTTCACATAAGTTCAAAAAAATGAAATCCCTTTGTAAGAGATGAGTTCTCGTTCGGAACCCTGATACTTCGAGAGAGATTGTCCGTTTTGTACATGAAGTGCATCCAGTTTTTGTCGTAGCCCTCTCAACTTTTTAACACATGCTATGTGGGTGAAATGTTGATAGCATGCCAACATTCAACATTTTCAGAGTTCATTTGTAGTGCTTTTCAATTTCAGGGTCAACTAGCTCAAAAAGAATAAGTAAATGCACGAAGAATACCAAATGAAGTCAAAAATTGTTGAAATTTTTTGATGTGCCTTTGAATAGTGCATTTTGAACACACAAAAAGTATGGAGTTCAAATAAGTTCAAAAAAAATGAAATCCCTTTGTAAGAGATGAGTTCTCGTTGGAAACCCTGATACTTCGAGAGAGATTGTCCGTTTTGTACATCAAGTGCATCCAGTTTTTGTCGTAGCCCTCTCAACTTTTTAACACATGCTATGTGGGTGAAATGTTGATAGCATGCCAACTTTCAACATCTTCAGAGTTCATTTGTAGTGCTTTTCAATTTCAGGGTCAACTAGCTCAAAAAAAATAAGTAAATGCACGAAGAATACCAAATGAAGTCAGAAATTGTTGAAATTCTGTGATGTGCCTTTGAATGGTGCATTTTGAACACACAAAAAGTATGGAGTTCAAATAAGTTCAAAAAAATGAAATCCCTTTGTAAGAGATGAGTTCTCGTTCGAAACCCTTATACTTCGAGAGAGATTGTCCGTTTTGTACACGTAGTGCATCCAGTTTTTGTCGTAGCCCTCTCAACTTTTTAACACATGCTATGTGGGTTAAATGATGATAGCATGCCAACTTTCAACATTTTCACAGTTTATTTGTAGTGCTTTTCAATTTCAGGATCAATTAGCTCAAAAAATATAAGTAAATGCATGAAGAATAGCAAATGAAGTCAGAAATTTTTGAAATTTTGTGATGTGCCTTTGAATGTTGCATTTTGAACACACAAAGATTATGGAGTTCAAATAAGTTCAAAAAAATGAAATGCCTTTGTAAGAGATGAGTTCTCGTTCGAAACCCTCATACTTCGAGAGAGATTGTCCGTTTTGTACACGAAGTGCATCCAGTTTTTGTCGTAGCCATCTCAACTTTTTAACACATTCTATGTGGGTGAAATGATGATAGCATGCCAACTTTCAACATTTTCACAGTTCATTTGTAGTGCTTTTCAATTTAAGGGTCAACTAGCTCAAAAAAATAAGTAAATGCACGAAGATACCAAATGAAGTCAGAAATTGTTGAAATTTTGTGATGTGCCTTTGAATGGTGCATTTTGAACACAAAAATAGTATGGAGTTCAAATAAGTTCAAAAAAATTAAATCCCTTTGTAAGAGATGAGTTCTCGTTCGAAACCCTCATACTTCGAGAGAGATTGTTCGTTTTGTACACGAAGTGCATCCAGTTTTTGTCGTAGCCCTCTCAACTTTTTAACATGCTATGTGCGTGAAATGATGATAGCATGCCAACTTTCAACATTTTCAGAGTTCATTTGTAGTGCTTTTCAATTTCAGGGTCAACTAGCTCAAAAAAATATAAGTAAATGCACGACGAATACCAAATGAAGTCAGAAATTGTTGAAATTTTGTGATGTGCCTTTGAATGGTGCATTTTGAACACACAAAAAGTATGGAGTTCAAATAAGTTCAAAAAAATGAAATCCCTTTGTAAGAGATGAGTTCTCGTTCGAAACCCTGATACTTCGAGAGAGATTGTCCGTTTTGTAAACGAAGTGCATCCAGTTTTCGTCGTAGCCCTCTCAACTTTTTAGCACATTCTATGTGGGTGAAATGATGATAGCATGCCAACATTCAACATTTTCAGAGTTCATTTGTAGTGCTTTTCAATTTCAGGGTGAACTAGCTCAAAAAAAATAAGTAAATGCACGAAGAATACCAAATGAAGTGAGAAATTGTTGAAATTTTGTGATGTGCCTTTGAATGGTGCATTTTGAACACACAAAAAGTATGGAGTTCAAATAAGTTCAAAAAAATGAAATCCCTTTGTAAGAGATGAGTTCTCGTTCGAAACCCTGATACTTCGAGAGAGATTGTTCGTTTTGTACACGAAGTGCATCCAGTTTTTGTCGTAGCCCTCTCAACTTTTTAACATGTTATGTGGGTGAAATGATGATAGCATACCAACTTTCAACATTTTCAGAGTTCATTTGTAGTGCTTTTCAATTTCATGGTCAACTAGCTCAAAAAAAAAAGTAAATGCACGAAGAATACCAAATGAAGTCAGAAATTGTTGAAATTTTGTGATGTGCCTTTGAATGGTGCATTTTGAACACACAAAAAGTATGGAGTTCAAATAAGTTCAAAAAAATGAAATCCCATTGTAAGAGATGAGTTCTCGTTCGAAACCCTAATACGTCGAGAGAGATTGTTCGTTTTGTACACAAAGTGCATCCAGTTTTTGTCGTAGCCCTCTCAACTTTTTAACACATGCTATGTGGGTGAAATGATGATAGCATGCCAACTTTCAACATTTTCAGAGTTCATTTGTAGTGCTTTTCAATTTCAGGGTCAATTAGCTCAAAAAATATAAGTAAATGCACGAAGAATACCAAATGAAGTCAGAAATTGTTGAAATTTTGTGATGTGCCTTTGAATGGTGCATTTTGAACACACAAAAAGTATGGAGTTCAAATAAGTTCAAAAAAATGAAATGCCTTTGTAAGAGATGAGTTCTCGTTCGAAACCGTGATACTTCGAGAGAGATTGTCCGTTTTGTACACGAAGTGCATCCAGTTTTCGTCGTAGCCCTCTCAACTTTTTAACACATGCTACGTGGGTGAAATGTTGATAGCATGCCAACTTTCAACATTTTCAGAGTTCATTTGTAGTGCTTTCCAATTTCAGGGTCAACTAGCTCAAAAAAAGTAACTAAATGCACGAAGAATACCAAATGAAGTCAGAAATTGTTGAAATTTTTTGATGTGCCTTTGAATGGTTCATTTTGAACACACAAAAAGTATGGAGTTCAAATAAGTTCAAAAAAATGAAATCCCTTTGTAAGATATGAGTTCTCGTTCGAAACCCTGATACTTCGAGAGAGATTGTTCGTTTTGTACACAAAGTGCATCCAGTTTTTGTCGTAGCCCTCTCAAATTTTTAACACATGCTATGTGGGTGAAATGATGATAGCATGCCAACTTTCAACATTTTCAGAGTTCATTTGTAGTGCTTTTCAATTTCAGGGTGAACTAACTCAAAAAAATAAGTAAATGCACGAAGAATACCAAATGAAGTCAGAAATTGTTGAAATTTTGTGATGTGCCTTTGAATGGTGCCATTTGAACACACAAAAAGTATGGAGTTCAAATAAGTTCAAAAAAATGAAATCCCTTTGTAAGAGATGAGTTCTCGTTCGAAACCCTGATACTTCAAGAGAGATTGTTCGTTTTGTACACGAAGTGCATCCAGTTTTTGTCGTAGCCCTCTCAACTTTTTAACACATGCTATGTGGGTTAAATGATGATAGCATGCCAACTTTCAACATTTTCAGAGTTCATTTGTAGTGCTTTTCAATTTCAGGGTCAACTAGCTCAAAAAAAATAAGAAAATGCACGAAGAATACCAAATGAAGTCAGAAATTGATGAAATTTTGTGATGTGCCTTTGAATGGTGCCTTTTGAACACACAAAAAGTATGGAGTTCAAATAAGTTCAAAAAAAATGAAATTCCATTGTAAGAGATGAGTTCTCGTTCGAAACCCTAATACTTCGAGAGAGATTGTTCGTTTTGTACACAAAGTGCATCCAGTTTTTGTCGTAGCCCTCTCAACTTTTTAACACATGCTATGTGGGTGAAATGATGATAGCATGCCAACTTTCAACATTTTCAGAGTTCATTTGTAGTGCTTTTCAATTTCAGGGTGAAGTAGCTCAAAAAAATTAGTAAATGCACGAAGAATACCAAATGAAGTCAGAAATTGTTGAAATTTTGTGATGTGGCTTTGAGTGGTGCATTTTGAACACACAAAAAGTATGGAGTTCAAATAAGTTCAAAAAAATGAAATCCCTTTGTAAGAGATGAGTTCTCGTTCGAAACCCTGATACTTCGAGAGAGATTGTCCGTTTTGTACATGAAGTGCATCCAGTTTTTGTCGTAGCCCTCTCAACTTTTTAACACATGCTATGTGGGTGAAATGTTGATAGCATGACAACTTTCAACATTTTCAGAGTTCATTTGTAGTTCTTTTCAATTTCAGGCTCAACTAGCTCAAAATAAAGAAATAAATGCACGAAGAATACCAAATGAAGTCAGAAATTGTTGAAATTTTGTGATGTGCCTTTGAATGGTGCATTTTGAACACACAAAAAGTATGGAGTTCAAATAAGTTCAAAAAAATGAAATCCCTTTGTAAGAGATGAGTTCTCGTTCAAAACCGTGATACTTCGAGAGAGATTGTCCGTTTTGTACATGAAGTGCATCCAGTTTTTGTCGTAGCCCTCTCAACTTTTTAACACATGCTATGTGGGTGAAATGTTGATAGCATGCCAACTTTCAACATTTTCAGAGTTCATTTGTAGTGCTTTTCACTTTCAGGGTCAACTAGCTCAAAATAAATAAATAAATGCACGAAGAATACCAAATGAAGTCAAAAATTGTTGAAATTTTGTGATGTGCCTTTGAATGGTGCATTTTGAACTCACAAAAAGTATGGAGTTCAAATAAGTTGAAAAAAATGAAATGCCTTTGTAAGAGATGAGTTCTCGTTCGAAACCCTGATACTTCGAGAGAGATTGTCCGTTTTGTACATGAAGTGCATCCAGTTTTCGTCGTAGCCCTCTCAACTTTTTAACACATGCTACGTGGGTGAAATGTTGATAGCATGCCAACTTTCAACATTTTCAGAGTTCATTTGTAGTGCTTTTCAATTTCAGGGTCAACTAGCTCAAAAAAAAATAAGTAAATGCACGAAGAATACCAAATGATGTCAGAAATTGTTGAAATTTTTTGATGTGCCTTTGGATGGTGCATTTTGAACACACAAAAAGTATGGAGTGCAAATAAGTTCAAAAAATGAAATCCCTTTGTAAGATATGAGTTCTCGTTCGAAACCCTGATACTTCGAGAGAGATTGTTCGTTTTGTACACAAAGTGCATCCAGTTTTTGTCGTAGCCCTCTCAACTTTTTAACACATGCTATGTGGGTGAAATGATGATAGCATGCCAACTTTCAGCATTTTCAGAGTTCATTTGTAGTGCTTTTCAATTTCAGGGTGAACTAGCTCAAAAAAATAAGTAAATGCACGAAGAATACCAAATGAAGTTAGAAATTGTTGAAATTTTGTGATGTGCCTTTGAATGGTCCATTTTGAACACACAAAAAGTATGGAGTTCAAATAAGTTCAAAAAAATGAAATCCCTTTGTAAGAGATGAGTTCTCGTTCGAAACCCTTATACTTCGAGAGAGATTGTTCGTTTTGTACACGAAGTGCATCCAGTTTTTGTCGTAGCCCTCTCAACTTTTTAACATGCTATGTGGGTGAAATGATGATAGTATACCAACTTTCAACATTTTCAGAGTTTATTTGTAGTGCTTTTCAATTTCAGGGTCAACTAGCTCAAAAAAAAATAAGTAAATGCACGAAGAATACCAAATGAAGTCAGAAATTGTTGAAATTTTGTGATGTGCCTTTGAATGGTGCATTTTGAACACACAAAAATTATGGAGTTCAAATAAGTTCAAAAAAAATGAAATTCCATTGTAAGAGATGAGTTCTCGTTCGAAACCCTAATACTTCGAGAGAGATTGTTCGTTTTGTACACAAAGTGCATCCAGTTTTTGTCGTAGCCCTCTCATCTTTTTAACACATGCTATGTGGGTGAAATGATGATAACATGCCAACTTTCAACATTTTCAGAGTTCATTTGTAGTGCTTTTCAATTTCAGGGTGAACTAGCTCAAAAAAATAAGTAAATGCACGAAGAATACCAAATGAAGTCAGAAATTGTTGAAATTTTGTGATGTGCCTTTGAATGGTGCATTTTGAACACACAAAAAGTATGGAGTTCAAATAAGTTCAAAGAAATGAAATGCCTTTGTAAGAGATGAGTTCTCGTTCGAAACCCTGATACTTCGAGAGAGATTGTCCGTTTTGTACACGAAGTGCATCCAGTTTTCGTCGTAGCCCTCTCAACTTTTTAACACATACTACGTGGGTGAAATGTTGATAGCATGCCAACTTTCAACATTTTCAGAGTTCATTTGTAGTGCTTTTCAATTTCAGGGTCAACTAGCTCAAAAAAATAACTAAATGCACGAAGAATACCAAATGAAGTCAGAAATTGTTGAAATTTTTTGATGTGCCTTTGAATGGTGCATTTTGAACACACAAAAAGTATGGAGTTCAAATAAGTTCAAAAAAATGAAATCCCTTTGTAAGAGATGAGTTCTCGTTCGAAACCCTTATACTTCGAGAGAGATTGTCCGTTTTGTACACGAAGTGCATCCAGTTTTTGTCGTAGCCCTCTCAACTTTTTAACACATGCTATGTGGGTGAAATGATGATAGCATGCCAACTTTCAACATTTTCAGAGTTCATTTGTAGTGCTTTTCAATTTCAGGGTGAAGTAGCTCAAAAAAAATAAATAAATGCACGAAGAATACCAAATGAAGTCAGAAATTGTGGAAATTTTGTGATGTGCCTTTGAATGGTGCATTTTGAACACACAAAAAGTATGGAGTTCAAATATGTTCAAAAAAATGAAATCCCTTTGTAAGAGATGAGTTCTCGTTCGAAACCCTGATACTTCGAGAGAGATTGTCCGTTTTGTACATGAAGTGCATCCAGTTTTTGTCGTAGCCCTGTCAACTTTTTAACACATGCTATGTGGGTGAAATGTTGATAGCATGCCAACTTTCAACATTTTCAGAGTTCATTTGTAGTGCTTTTCAATTTCAGGGTCAACTAGCTCAAAAAAAATAAGTAAATGCACGAAGAATACCAAATGAAGTCAGAAATTGTTGAAATTTTGTGATGTGCCTTTGAATGGTGCATTTTGAACACACAAAAAGTATGGAGTTCAAATAAGTTCAAAAAAATGAAATCCCTTTGTAAGAAATGAGTTCTCGTTCGAAACCCTTATACTTCGAGAGAGATTGTCCGTTTTGTACACGAAGTGCATCCAGTTTTCGTCGTAGCCCTCTCAACTATTTAACACATGCTATGTGGGTGAAATGATGATAGCATGCCAACTTTCAACATTTTCAGAGTTCATTTGTAGTGCTTTTCAATTTCAAGGTGAACTAGCTCAAAAATATAAGTAAATGCACGAAGAATACCAAATGAAGTCAGAAATTGTTGAAATTTTGTGATGTGCCTTTGAATGGTGCATTTTGAACACACAAAAAGTATGGAGTTCAAATAAGTTCAAAAAAATGAAATGCCTTTGTAAGAGATGAGTTCTCGTTCGAAACCCTGATACTTCGAGAGAGATTGTCCGTTTTGTACATGAAGTGCATCCAGTTTTTGTCGTAGCCCTCTCAACTTTTTAACATGCTATGTGGGTGAAATGATGATAGCATACCAACTTTCAACATTTTCAGAGTTCATTTGTAGTGCTTTTCAATTTCAGGGTCAACTAGCTCAAAAAAATAACTAAATGCACGAAGAATACCAAATGAAGTCAGAAATTGTTGAAATTTTTTGATGTGCCTTTGAATGGTGCATTTTGAACACACAAAAAGTATGGAGTTCAAGTAAGTTCAAAAAAATGAAATTCCATTGTAAGGGATGAGTTCTCGTTCGAAACCCTTATACTTCGAGAGAGATTGTCCGTTTTGTACATGAAGTGCATCCAGTTTTCGTCGTAGCCCTCTCAACTTTTTAACACATGCTATGTGGGTGAAATGTTGATAGCATGCCAACTTTCAACATTTTCAGAGTTCATTTGTAGTGCTTTTCAATTTCAAGGTCAACTAGCTCAAAAAAAATAAGTAAATGCACGAAGAATACCAAATGAAGTCAGAAATTGTTGAAATTTTTTGATGTGCCTTTGGATGGTGCATTTTGAACACGCAAAAAGTATGGAGTGCAAATAAGTTCAAAAAATGAAATCCCTTTGTAAGATATGAGTTCTCGTTCGAAACCCTGATACTTCGAGAGAGATTGTTCGTTTTGTACACAAAGTGCATCCAGTTTTTGTCGTAGCCCTCTCAACTTTTTAACACATGCTATGTGGGTGAAATGATGATAGCATGCCAACTTTCAACATTTTCAGAGTTCATTTGTAGTGCTTTTCAATTTCAGGGTGAACTAGCTCAAAAAAATAAGTAAATGCACGAAGAATACCAAATGAAGTTAGAAATTGTTGAAATTTTGTGATGTGCCTTTGAATGGTGCATTTTGAACACACAAAAAGTATGGAGTTCAAATAAGTTCAAAAAAATGAAATCCCTTTGTAAGAGATGAGTTCTCGTTCGAAACCCTGATACTTCGAGAGAGATTGTTCGTTTTGTACACGAAGTGCATCCAGTTTTTGTCGTAGCCCTCTCAACTTTTTAACATGCTATGTGGGTGAAATGATGATAGCATTCCAACTTTCAACATTTTCAGAGTTCATTTGTAGTGCTTTTCAATTTCAGGGTCAACTAGCTCAAAATAAATAAATAAATGCACGAAGAATACCAAATGAAGTCAGAAATTGTTCAAATTTTGTGATGTGCCTTTCAATGGTGCATTTTGAACACACAAAAAGTATGGAGTTCAAATATGTTCAAAAAAATGAAATCCCTTTGTAAGAGATAAGTTCTCGTTCGAAACCCTCATACTTCGAGAGAGATTGTCCGTTTTGTACATAAAGTGCATCCAGTTTTTGTCGTAGCCCTCTCAACTTTTTAACACATGCTATGTGGGTGAAATGTTGATAGCATGCCAACTTTCAACATTTTCAGAGTTCATTTGTAGTGCTTTTCAATTTCAGGGTCAACTAGCTCAAAAAAAATAAGTAAATGCACGAAGAATACTAAATAAAGTCAGAAATTGTTGAAATTTTGTGATGTGCCTTTGAATGGTGCATTTTGAACACACAAAAAGTATGGAGTTCAAATAAGTTCAAAAAATGAAATCCCTTTGTAAGTTATGAGTTCTCGTTCGAAACCGTGATACTTCGAGAGAGATTGTTCGTTTTGTACACAAAGTGCATCCAGTTTTTGTCGTAGCCCTCTCAACTTTTTAACACGTGCTATGTGGGTGAAATGATGATAGCATTCCAACTTTCAACATTTTCAGAGTTCATTTGTAGTGCTTTTCAATTTCAGGGTGAACTAGCTCAAAAAAAAAAGTAAATGCACGAAGAATACCAAATGAAGTCGGAAATTGTTGAAATTTTTTGATGTGCCTTTAAATGGTGCATTTTGAAGACACAAAAAGTATGGAGTTCAAATAAGTTCAAAAAAATGAAATCCCTTTGTAAGATACGAGTTCTCGTTCGAAACCCTGATACTTGGAGAGAGATTGTTCGTTTTGTAGACGAAGTGCATCCAGTTTTTGTCGTAGCCCTCTCAACTTTTTAACATGCTATGTGGGTGAAATGATGATAGCATACCAACTTTCAACATTTTCAGAGTTCATTTGTAGTGCTTTTCAATTTCAGGGTCAACTAGCTCAAAAAAAATAAGTAAATGCACGAAGAATACCAAATGAAGTCAGAAATTGTTGAAATTTTGTGATGTGCCTTTGAATGGTGCATTTTGAACACACAAAAAGTATGGAGTTCAAATAAGTTCAAAAAAAAAGAAATTCCATTGTAAGAGATGAGTTCTCGTTCGAAACCCTAATACTTCGAGAGAGATTGTTCATTTTGTACACAAAGTGCATCCAGTTTTTGTCGTAACCCTCTCAACTTTTTAACACATGCTATGTGGGTGAAATGATGATAGCATGCCAACTTTCAACATTTTCAGAGTTCATTTGTAGTGCTTTTCAATTTCAGGGTGAACTAGCTCAAAAAAATAAGTAAATGCACGAAGAATACCAAATGAAGTCAGAAATTGTTGAAATTTTGTGATGTGCCTTTGAATGGTGCATTTTGAACACACAAAAAGTATGGAGTTCAAATAAGTTCAAAAAAATGAAATCCCTTTGTAAGAGATGAGTTCTCGTTCGAAACCCTGATACTTCGAGAGAGATTGTCCGTTTTGTACATGAAGTGCATCCAGTTTTTGTCGTAGCCCTCTCAACTTTTTAACACATGCTATGTGGGTGAAATGTTGATAGCATGCCAACTTTCAACATTTTCAGAGTTCATTTGTAGTGCTTTTCAATTTCAGGGTCAACTAGCTCAAAAAAAAAAGTAAATGCACGAAGAATACCAAATGAAGTCAGAAATTGTTGAAATTTTGTGATGTGCCTTTGAATGGTGCATTTTGAACACACAAAAAGTATGGAGTTCAAATAAGTTCAAAAAATGAAATCCCTTTGTAAGTTATGAGTTCTCGTTCGAAACTGTGATACTTCGAGAGAGATTGTTCGTTTTGTACACAAAGTGCATCCAGTTTTTGTCGTAGCCCTCTCAACTTTTTAACACATGCTATGTGGGTGAAATGATGATAGCATTCCAACTTTCAACATTTTCAGAGTTCATTTGTAGTGCTTTTCAATTTCAGGGTGAACTAGCTCAAAAAAAAAGTAAATGCACGAAGAATACCAAATGAAGTCGGAAATTGTTGAAATTTTTTGATGTGGCTTTGAATGGTGCATTTTGAAGACACAAAAATTATGGAGTTCAAATAAGTTCAAAAAAATGAAATCCCTTTGTAAGATACGAGTTCTCGTTCGAAACCCTGATACTTGGAGAGAGATTGTTCGTTTTGTAGACGAAGTGCATCCAGTTTTTGTCGTAGCCCTCTCAACTTTTTAACATGCTATGTGGGTGAAATGATGATAGCATACCAACTTTCAACATTTTCAGAGTTCATTTGTAGTGCTTTTCAATTTCAGGGTCAACTAGCTCAAAAAAAATAAGTAAATGCACGAAGAATACCAAATGAAGTCAGAAATTGTTGAAATTTTGTGATGTGCCTTTGAATGGTGCATTTTGAACACACAAAAAGTATGGAGTTCAAATAAGTTCAAAAAAAAAGAAATTCCATTGTAAGAGATGAGTTCTCGTTCGAAACCCTAATACTTCGAGAGAGATTGTTCATTTTGTACACAAAGTGCATCCAGTTTTTGTCGTAACCCTCTCAACTTTTTAACAAATGCTATGTGGGTGAAATGATGATAGCATGCCAACTTTCAACATTTTCAGAGTTCATTTGTAGTGCTTTTCAATTTCAGGGTGAACTAGCTCAAAAAAATAAGTAAATGCACGAAGAATACCAAATGAAGTCAGAAATTGTTGAAATTTTGTGATGTGCCTTTGAATGGTGCATTTTGAACACACAAAAAGTATGGAGTTCAAATAAGTTCAAAAAAATGAAATCCCTTTGTAAGAGATGAGTTCTCGTTCGAAACCCTGATACTTCGAGAGAGATTGTCCGTTTTGTACATGAAGTGCATCCAGTTTTTGTCGTAGCCCTCTCAACTTTTTAACACATGCTATGTGGGTGAAATGTTGATAGCATGCCAACTTTCAACATTTTCAGAGTTCATTTGTAGTGCTTTACAATTTCAGGGTCAACTAGCTCAAAAAAAAATAAGTAAATGCACGAAGAATACCAAATGAAGTCAGAAATTGTTGAAATTTTGTGATGTGCCTTTGAATGGTGCAGTTTGAACACACAAAAAGTATGGAGTTCAAATAAGTTCAAAAAAATGAAATCCCTTTGGAAGAGATGAGTTCTCGTTCGAAACCCTTATACTTCGAGAGAGATTGTCCGTTTTGTACACGAAGTGCATCCAGTTTTTGTCGTAGCCCTCTCAACTATTTAACACATGCTATGTGGGTGAAATGATGATAGCATGCCAACTTTCAACATTTTCAAAGTTCATTTGTAGTGCTTTTCAATTTCAGGGTCAATTAGCTCAAAAAATATAAGTAAATGCACGAGGAATACCAAATGAAGTCAGAAATTGTTGAAATTTTGTGATGTGCCTTTGAATGGTGCATTTTGAACACACAAAAAGTATGGAGTTCTAATAAGTTCAAAAAAATGAAATGCCTTTGTAAGAGATGAGTTCTCGTTCGTAACCCTGATACTTCGAGAGAGATTGTCTCTTTTGTACACGAAGTGCATCCAGTTTTTGTCGTAGCCCTCTCAACTTTTTAACACATTCTATGTGGGTGAAATGATGATAGCATGCCAACTTTCAACATTTTCAGAGTTCATTTGTAGTGCTTTTCAATTTAAGGGTCAACTAGCTCAAAACAATAAGTAAATGCACGAAGATACCAAATGAAGTCAGAAATTGTTGAAATTTTGTGATGTGCCTTTGAATGGTGCATTTTGAACACAAAAAAAGTATGGAGTTCAAATAAGTTCAAAAAAATGAAATCCCTTTGTAAGAGATGAGTTCTCGTTCGAAACCCTCATACTTCGAGAGAGATTGTTCGTTTTGTACACGAAGTGCATCCAGTTTTTGTCGTAGCCCTCTCAAATTTTTAAAATGCTATGTGCGTGAAATGATGATAACATGCCAACTTTCTAAATTTTCAGAGTTCATTTGTAGTGCTTTTGAATTTCAGGGTCAACTAGCTCAAAAAAAATATAAGTAAATGCACGAAGAATACCAAATGAAGTCAGAAATTGTTGAAATTTTGTGATGTGCCTTTGAATGGTGCATTTTGAACACACAAAAATTATGGAGTTCAAATAAGTTCAAAAAAATGAAATCCCTTTGTAAGAGATGAGTTCTCGTTCGAAACCCTGATACTTCGAGAGAGATTGTCCGTTTTGTACACAAAGTGCATCCAGTTTTTGTCGTAGCCCTCTCAACTTTTTAACACATGCTATGTGGGTGAAATGTTGATAGCATGCCAACTTTCAACATTTTCAGAGTTCATTTCTAGTGCTTTCCAATTTCAGGGTCAATTAGCTCAAAAAAAAATAAGTAAATGCACGAAGAATACCAAATGAAGTCAGAAATTGTTGAAATTTTGTTATGTGCCTTTGAATGGTGCATTTCGAACACACAAAAAGTATGGAGTTCAAATAAGTTCAAAAAAAAATGAAATTCCATTGTAAGAGATGAGTTCTCGTTCGAAACCCTAATACTTCGAGAGAGATTGTTCGTTTTGTACACAAAGTGCATCCAGTTTTTGTCGTTGCCCTCTCAACTTTTTAACACATGCTATGTGGGTGAAATGATGATAGCATGCCAACTTTCAACATTTTCAGAGTTCATTTGTAGTGCTTTTCAATTTCAGGGTGAACTAGCTCAAAAAAAATAAGTAAATGCACGAAGAATACCAAATGAAGTCAAAAATTGTTGAAATTTTGTGATGTGCCTTTGAATGGTGCATTTTGAATACACAAAAAGTATGGAGTTCAAATAAGTTCAAAAAAATGAAATCCCTTTGTAAGAGATGAGTTGTCGTTCGAAAACCAGATACTTCGAGAGAGATTGTTCGTTTTGTACACGAAGTGCATCCAGTTTTTGTCGTAGCCCTCTCAACTTTTTAACATGCTATGTGGGTGAAATGATGATAGCATACCAGCTTTCAACATTTTCAGAGTTCATTTGTAGTGCTTTTCAATTTCAGGGTCAATTAGCTCAAAAAAAATAAGTAAATGCACGAAGAATACCAAATGAAGTCAGAAATTGTTGAAATTTTGTTATGTGCCTTTGAATGGTGCATTTTGAACACACAAAAAGTATGGAGTTCAAATAAGTTCAAAAAAAATGAAATTCCATTGTAAGAGATGAGTTCTCGTTCGAAACCCTAATTCTTCGAGAGAGATTGTTCGTTTTGTACACAAAGTGCATCCAGTTTTTGTCGTTGGCCTCTCAACTTTTTAACACATGCTATGTGGGTGAAATGATGATAGCATGCCAACTTTCAACATTTTCAGAGTTCATTTGTAGTGCTTTTCAATTTCAGGGTGAACTAGCTCAAAAAAAAAGTAAATGCACGAAGAATACCAAATGAAGTCAGAAATTGTTGAAATTTTGTGATGTGCCTTTGAATGGTGCATTTTGACCACACAAAAAGTATGGAGTTCAAATAAGTTCAAAAAAATGAAATCCCTTTGTAAGAGATGAGTTCTCGTTCGAAACCCTGATACTTCGAGAGAGATTGTCCGTTTTGTACATGAAGTGCATCCAGTTCTTGTCGTAGCCCTCTCAACTTTTTAACACATGCTATGTGGGTGAAATGTTGATAGCATGTCAACTTTCAACATTTTCAGAGTTCATTTGTAGTGCTTTTCAATTTCAGGGTCAACTAGCTCAAAAAAAAATAAGTAAATGCACGAAGAATACCAAATGAAGTCAGAAATTATTGAAATTTTGTGATGTGCCTTTGAATGGTGCATTTCGAACGCACAAAAAGTATGGAGTTCAAATAAGTTCAAAAAAATGAAATCCCTTTGTAAGAGATGAGTTCTCGTTCGAAACCCTTATACTTCGAGAGAGATCGTCCGTTTTGTACACGAAGTGCATCCAGTTTTTGTCGTAGCCCTCTCAACTATTTAACACATGCTACGTGGGTGAAATGATGATAGCATGCCAACTTTCAACATTTTCAGAGTTCATTTGTAGTGCTTTTCAATTTCAGGGTCAATTAGCTCAAAAAATATAAGTAAATGCACGAAGAATACCAAATGAAGTCAGAAATTGTTGAAATTTTGTGATGTGCCTTTGAATGGTGCATTTTGAACACACAAAAATTATGGAGTTCAAATAAGTTCAAAAAAATGAAATGCCTTTGTAAGAGATGAGTTGTCGTTCGAAACCCTGATACTTCGAGAGAGATTGTCCGTTTTGTACACGAAGTGCATCCAGTTTTTGTCGTAGCCCTCTCAACTTTTTAACACATTCTATGTGGGTGAAATGATGATACCATGCCAACTTTCAACATTTTCAGAGTTCATTTGTAGTGCTTTTCAATTTCAAGGTCAATTAGCTCAAAAAAATAAGTAAATGCACGAAGATACCAAATGAAGTCAGAAATTGTTGAAATTTTGTGATGTGCCTTTGAATGGTGCATTTTGAACACAAAAAAAGTATGGAGTTCAACTAAGTTCAAAAAAATTAAATCCCTTTGTAAGAGATGAGTTCTCGTTCGAAACCCTCATACTTCGAGAGAGATTGTTCGTTTTGTACACGAAGTGCATCCAGTTTTTGTCGTAGCCCTCTCAACTTTTTAACATGCTATGTGCGTGAAATGATGATAGCATGCCAACTTTCAACATTTTCAGAGTTCATTTGTAGTGCTTTTGAATTTCAGGGTCAACTAGCTCAAAACAAATATAAGTAAATGCACGAAGAATACCAAATGAAGTCAGAAATTGTTGAAATTTTGTGATGTGCCTTTGAATGGTTCATTTTGAACACACAAAAAGTATGGAGTTCAAATAAGTTCAAAAAAATGAAATCCCTTTGTAAGAGATGAGTTCTCGTTCGAAACCCTGATACTTCGAGAGAGATTGTCCGTTTTGTACACAAAGTGCATCCAGTTTTTGTCGTAGCCCTCTCAACTTTTTAACACATGCTATGTGGGTGAAATGTTGATAGCATGCCAACTTTCAACATTTTCAGAGTTCATTTCTAGTGCTTTCCATTTTCAGGGTCAACTAGCTCAAAAAAAAAATAAGTAAATGCACGAAGAATACCAAATGAAGTCGGAAATTGTTGAAATTTTGTGATGTGCCTTTGAATGGTGCATTTTGAACACACAAAAAGTATGGAGTTCAAATAAGTTCAAAAAAATGAAATCCCTTTGTAAGAGATGAGTTCTCGTTCGAAACCCTGATACTTCGAGAGAGATTGTTCGTTTTGTACACGAAGTGCATCCAGTTTTTGTCGTAGCCCTCTCAACTTTTTAACATGCTGTGTGGGTGAAATGATAATAGCATACCAACTTTCAACATTTTCAGAGTTCATTTGTAGTGCTTTTCAATTTCAGGGTCAACTAGCTCAAAAAAAATAAGTAAATGCACGAAGAATACCAAATGAAGTCAGAAATTGTTGAAATTTTGTTATGTGCCTTTGAATGGTGCATTTTGAACACACAAAAAGTATGGAGTTCAAATAAGTTCAAAAAAAATGAAATTCCATTGTAAGAGATGAGTTCTCGTTCGAAACCCTAATACTTCGAGAGAGATTGTTCGTTTTGTACACAAAGTGCATCCAGTTTTTGTCGTAGCCCTCTCAACTTTTTAACACATGCTATGTGGGTGAAATGATGATAGCATGCCAACTTTCAACATTTTCAGAGTTCATTTGTAGTGCTTTTCAATTTCAGGGTGAACTAGCTCAAAAAAATGGAAATGCACGAAGAATACCAAATGAAGTCAGAAATTGTTGAAATTTTGTGATGTGCCTTTGAATGGTGCATTTTGAACACACAAAAAGTATGGAGTTCAAATAAGTTCAAAAAAATGAAATCCCTTTGTAAGAGATGAGTTCTCGTTCGAAACCCTGATACTTCGAGAGAGATTGTCCGTTTTGTACATGAAGTGCATCCAGTTTTTGTCGTAGCCCTCTCAACTTTTTAACACATGCTATGTGGGTGAAATGTTGATAGCATGTCAACTTTCAACATTTTCAGAGTTCATTTGTAGTGCTTTTCAATTTCAGGGTCAACTAGCTCAAAAAAAAATAAGTAAATGCACGAAGAATACCAAATGAAGTCAGAAATTATTGAAATTTTGTGATGTGCCTTTGAATGGTGCATTTTGAACACACAAAAAGTATGGAGTTCAAATAAGTTCAAAAAAATGAAATCCCTTTGTAAGAGATGAGTTCTCGTTCGAAACCCTTATACTTCGAGAGAGATTGTCCGTTTTGGACATGAAGTGCATCCAGTTTTTGTCGTAGCCCTCTCAACTATTTAACACATGCTATGTGGGTGAAATGATGATAGCATGCCAACTTTCAACATTTTCAGAGTTCATTTGTAGTGCTTTTCAATTTTAGGGTCAATTAGCTCAAATAATATAAGTAAATGCACGAAGAATACCAAATGAAGTCAGAAATTGTTGAAATTTTGTGATGTGCCTTTGAATGGTGCATTTTGAACACACAAAAAGTATGGAGTTCAAATAAGTTCAAAAAAATGAAATGCCTTTGTAAGAGATGAGTTCTCGTTCGAAACCCTGATACTTCGAGAGAGATTGTCCGTTTTGTACACGAAGTGCATCCAGTTTTTGTCGTAGCCCTCTCAACTTTTTAACACTTTCTATGTGGGTGAAATGATGATAGCATGCCAACTTTCAACATTTTCAGAGTTCATTTGTAGTGCTTTTCAATTTCAGGGTCAATTAGCTCAAAAAAAAAGTAAATGCACGAAGATACCAAATGAAGTCAGAAATTGTTGAAATTTTGTGATGTGCCTTTGAATGGTGCATTTTGAACACAAAAAAAGTATGGAGTTCAACTAAGTTCAAAAAAATTAAATCCCTTTGTAAGAGATGAGTTCTCGTTCGAAACCCTCATACTTCGAGAGAGATTGTTCGTTTTGTACACGAAGTGCATCCAGTTTTTGTCGTAGCCATCTCAACTTTTTAACATGCTATGTGCGTGAAATGATGATAGCATGCCAACTTTCAACATTTTCAGAGTTTATTTGTAGTGCTTTTGAATTTCAGGGTCAACTAGCTCAAAAAAAATATAAGTAAATGCACGAAGAATACCAAATGAAGTCAGAAATTGTTGAAATTTTGTGATGTGCCTTTGAATGGTGCATTTTGAACACACAAAAAGTACGGAGTTCAAATAAGTTCAAAAAAATGAAATCCCTTTGTAAGAGATGAGTTCTCGTTCGAAACCCTGATACTTCGAGAGAGATTGTCCGTTTTGTACACAAAGTGCATCCAGTTTTTGTCGTAGCCCTCTCAACTTTTTAACACATGCTATGTGGGTGAAATGTTGATAGCATGCCAACTTTCAACATTTTCAAAGTTCATTTCTAGTGCTTTCCGATTTCAGGGTCAACTAGCTCAAAAAAAAAAAAGTAAATGCACGAAGAATACCAAATGAAGTCGGAAATTGTTGAAATTTTGTGATGTGCCTTTGAATGGTGCATTCTGAACACACAAAAATTATGGAGTTCAAATAAGTTCAAAAAATTGAAATCCCTTTGTAAGTTATGAGTTCTCGTTCGAAACCCTGATACTTCGAGAGAGATTGTTCGTTTTGTACACAAAGTGCATCCAGTTTTTGTCGTAGCCCTCTCAACTTTTTAACACATGCTATGTGGGTGAAATGATGATAGCATGCCAACTTTCAACATTTTCAGAGTTCATTTGTAGTGCTTTTCAATTTCAGGGTGAACTAGCTCGAAAAAAAAAGTAAATGCACGAAGAATACCAAATGAAGTCAAAAATTGTTGAAATTTTGTGATGTGCCTTTCAATGGTGCATTTTGAATACACAAAAAGTACGGAGTTCAAATAAGTTCAAAAAAATGAAATCCCTTTGTAAGAGATGAGTTCTTGTTCGAAACCCTGATACTTCGAGAGAGATTGTTCGTTTTGTACACGAAGTGCATCCAGTTTTTGTCGTAGCCCTCTCAACTTTTTAACATGCTATGTGGGTGAAATGATGATAGCATACCAACTTTCAACATTTTCAGAGTTCATTTGTAGTGCTTTTCAATTTCAGGGTCAATTAGCTCAAATAATATAAGTAAATGCACGAAGAATACCAAATGAAGTCAGAAATTGTTGAAATTTTGTGATGTGCCTTTGAATGGTGCATTTTGAATACACAAAAAGTATGGAGTTCAAATAAGTTCAAAAAAATGAAATGCCTTTGTAAGAGATGAGTTCTCGTTCGAAACCCTGATACTTCGAGAGAGATTGTTCGTTTTGTACACGAAGTGCATCCAGTTTTTGTCGTAGCCCTCTCAACTTTTTAACATGCTATGTGGGTGAAATGATGATAGCATACCAACTTTCAACATTTTCAGAGTTCATTTGTAGTGCTTTTCAATTTCAGGGTCAACTAGCTCAAAAAAAATAAGTAAATGCACGAAGAATACCAAATGAAGTCAGAAATTGTTGTCATTTTGTTATGTGCCTTCGAATGGTGCATTTTGAACACACAAAAAGTATGGAGTTCAAATAAGTTCAAAAAAAATGAAATTCCATTGTAAGAGATGAGTTCTCGTTCGAAACCCTAATACTTCGAGAGAGATTGTTCGTTTTGTACACAAAGTGCATCCAGTTTTTGTCGTAGCCCTCTCAACTTTTTAACACATGCTATGTGGGTGAAATGATGATAGCATGCCAACTTTCAACATTTTCAGAGTTCATTTGTAGTGCTTTTCAATTTCAGGGTGAACTAGCTAAAAAAAAGTAAATGCACGAAGAATACCAAATGAAGTCAGAAATTGTTGAAATTTTGTGATGTGCCTTTGAATGGTGCATTTTGAACACACAAAAAGTATGGAGTTCAAATAAGTTCAAAAAAATGAAATCCCTTTGTAAGAGATGAGTTCTCGTTCGAAACCCGGATACTTCGAGAGAGATTGTCCGTTTTGTACATGAAGTGCATCCAGTTTTTGTCGTAGCCCTCTCAACTATTTAAAACATGCTATGTGGGTGAAATGATGATAGCATGCCAACTTTCAACATTTTCAGAGTTCATTTGTAGTGCTTTTCAATTTCAGGGTCAACTAGCTCAAAAAAAATAAGTAAATGCACGAAGAATACCAAATGAAGTCAGAAATTATTGAAATTTTGTGATGTGCCTTTGAATGGTGCATTTCGAACACACAAAAAGTATGGAGTTCAAATAAGTTCAAAAAAATGAAATCCCTTTGTAAGAGATGAGTTCTCGTTCGAAACCCTTATACTTCGAGAGACATTGTCCGTTTTGTACACGAAGTGCATCCAGTTTTTGTCGTAGCCCTCTCAACTATTTAACACATGCTATGTGGGTGAAATGATGATAGCATGCCAACTTTCAACATTTTCAGAGTTCATTTGTAGTGCTTTTCAATTTCAGGGTCAATTAGCTCAAAAAATATAAGTAAATGCACGAAGAATACCAAATGAAGTCAGAAATTGTTGAAATTTTGTGATGTGCCTTTAAATGGTGCATTTTGAACACACAAAAAGTATGGAGTTCAAATAAGTTCAAAAAAATGAAATGCCTTTGTAAGAGATGAGTTCTCGTTCGAAACCCTGATACTTCGAGAGAGATTGTCCGTTTTGTACACGAAGTGCATCCAGTTTTTGTCGTAGCCCTCTCAACTTTTGAACACATTCTATGTGGGTGAAATAATGATAGCATGCCAACTTTAAACATTTTCAGAGTTCATTTGTAGTGCTTTTCAATTTCAGGGTCAATTAGCTCAAAAAAATAAGTAAATGCACGAAGATACCAAATGAAGTCAGAAATTGTTGAAATTTTGTGATGTGCCTTTGAATGGTGCATTTTGAACACAAAAAAAGTATGGAGTTCAACTAAGTTCAAAAAAATTAAATCTCTTTGTAAGAGACGAGTTCTCGTTCGAAACCCTCATACTTCGAGAGAGATTGTTCGTTTTGTACACGAAGTGCATCCAGTTTTTGTCGTAGCCCTCTCAACTTTTTAACATGCTATGTGCGTGAAATGATGATAGCATGCCAACTTTCAAAATTTTCAGAGTTCATTTGTAGTGCTTTTGAATTTCAGGGTCAACTAGCTCAAAAAATATATAAGTAAATGCACGAAGAATACCAAATGAAGTCAGAAATTGTTGAAATTTTGTGATGTGCCTTTGAATGGTGCATTTTGAACACACAAAAAGTATGGAGTTCAAATAAGTTCAAAAAAATGAAATCCCTTTGTAAGAGATGAGTTCTCGTTCGGAACCCTGATACTTCGAGAGAGATTGTCCGTTTTGTACACAAAGTGCATCCAGTTTTTGTCGTAGCCCTCTCAACTTTTTAACACATGCTATGTGGGTGAAATGTTGATAGCATGTCAACTTTCAACATTTTCAGAGTTCATTTGTAGTGCTTTTCAATTTCAGGGTCAACTAGCTCAAAAAAAAATAAGTAAATGCACGAAGAATACCAAATGAAGTCAGAAATTATTGAAATTTTGTGATGTGCCTTTGAATGGTGCATTTCGAACACACAAAAAGTATGGAGTTCAAATAAGTTCAAAAAAATGAAATCCCTTTGTAAGAGATGAGTTCTCGTTCGAAACCCTTATACTTCGAGAGAGATTGTCCGTTTTGTACACGAAGTGCATCCAGTTTTTGTCGTAGCCCTCTCAACTATTTAACACATGCTATGTGGGTGAAATGATGATAGCATGCCAACTTTCAACATTTTCAGAGTTCATTTGTAGTGCTTTTGAATTTCAGGGTCAATTAGCTCAAAAAATATAAGGAAATGCACGAAGAATACCAAATGAAGTCAGAAATTGTTGAAATTTTGTGATGTGCCTTTGAATGGTGCATTTTGAAGACACAAAAAGTATGGAGTTCAAATAAGTTCAAAAAAATGAAATCCTTTGTAAGAGATGAGTTCTCGTTCGAAACCCTCATACTTCGAGAGAGATTGTTCGTTTTGTACACGAAGTGCATCCAGTTTTTGTCGTAGCCCTCTCAACTTTTTAACATGCTATGTGGGTGAAATGATGATAGCATACCAACTTTCAACATTTTCAGAGTTCATTTGTAGTGCTTTTCAATTTCAGGGTCAACTAGCTCAAAAAAAATAAGTAAATGCACGAAGAATACCAAATGAAGTCAGAAATTGTTGAAATTTTGTGATGTGCCTTTGAATGGTGCATTTTGAACACACAAAAAGTATGGAGTTCAAATAAGTTCAAAAAAATGAAATCCCTTTGTAAGAGATGAGTTCTCGTTCGGAACCCTGATACTTCGAGAGAGATTGTCCGTTTTGTACACAAAGTGCATCCAGTTTTTGTCGTAGCCCTCTCAACTTTTTAACACATGCTATGTGGGTGAAATGTTGATAGCATGTCAACTTTCAACATTTTCAGAGTTCATTTGTAGTGCTTTTCAATTTCAGGGTCAACTAGCTCAAAAAAAAATAAGTAAATGCACGAAGAATACCAAATGAAGTCAGAAATTATTGAAATTTTGTGATGTGCCTTTGAATGGTGCATTTCGAACACACAAAAAGTATGGAGTTCAAATAAGTTCAAAAAAATGAAATCCCTTTGTAAGAGATGAGTTCTCGTTCGAAGCCCTTATACTTCGAGAGAGATTGTCCGTTTTGTACACGAAGTGCATCCAGTTTTTGTCGTAGCCCTCTCAACTATTTAACACATGCTATGTGGGTGAAATGATGATAGCATGCCAACTTTCAACATTTTCAGAGTTCATTTGTAGTGCTTTTCAATTTCAGGGTCAATTAGCTCAAAAAATATAAGTAAATGCACGAAGAATACCAAATGAAGTCAGAAATTGTTCAAATTTTGTGATGTGCCTTTGAATGGTGCATTTTGAAGACACAAAAAGTATGGAGTTCAAATAAGTTCAAAAAAATGAAATCCTTTGTAAGAGATGAGTTCTCGTTCGAAACCCTGATACTTCGAGAGAGATTGTTCGTTTTGTACACGAAGTGCATCCAGTTTTTGTCGTAGCCCTCTCAACTTTTTAACATGCTATGTGGGTGAAATGATGATAGCATACCAACTTTCAACATTTTCAGAGTTCATTTGTAGTGCTTTTCAATTTCAGGGTCAACTACTCAAAAAAAATAAGTAAATGCACGAAGAATACCAAATGAAGTCAGAAATTGTTGAAATTTTGTGATGTGCCTTTGAATGGTGCATTTTGAACACACAAAAAGTATGGAGTTCAAATAAGTTCAAAAAAAATGAAATTCCATTGTAAGAGATGAGTTCTCGTTCGAAACCCTAATACTTCGAGAGAGATTGTTCGTTTTGTACACAAAGTGCATCCAGTTTTTGTCATAGCCCTCTCAACTTTTTAACACATGCTATGTGGGTGAAATGATGATAGCATGCCAACTTTCAACATTTTCAGAGTTCATTTGTAGTGCTTTTCAATTTCAGGGTGAACTAGCTCAAAAAAATAAGTAAATGCACGAAGAATACCAAATGAAGTCAGAAATTGTTGAAATTTTGTGATGTGCCTTTGAATGGTGCATTTTGAACACACAAAAAGTATGGAGTTCAAATAAGTTCAAAAAAATGAAATCCCTTTGTAAGAGATGAGTTCTCGTTCGAAACCCTGATACTTCGAGAGAGATTGTCCTATTTGTACATGAAGTGCATCCAGTTTTTGTCGTAGCCCTCTCAACTTTTTAACACATGCTATGTGGGTGAAATGTTGATAGCATGCCAACTTTCAACATTTTCAGAGTTCATTTGTAGTGCTTTTCAATTTCAGGGTCAACTAGCTCAAAAAAAATAAGTAAATGCACGAAGAATACCAAATGAAGTCAGAAATTGTTGAAATTTTGTGATGTGCCTTTGAATGGTGCATTTTTAACACACAAAAAGTATGGAGTTCAAATAAGTTCAAAAAAATGAAATCCCTTTGTAAGAGATGAGTTCTCGTTCGAAACCCTTATACTTCGAGAGAGATTGTCCGTTTTGTACACGAAGTGCATCCATTTTTTGTCGTAGCCCTCTCAACTATTTAACACATGCTATGTGGGTGAAATGTTGATAGCATGACAACTTTGAACATTTTCAGAGTTCATTTCTAGTGCTTTTCAATTTCAGGGTCAATTAGCTCAAAAAATATAAGTAAATGCACGAAGAATACCAAATGAAGTCAGAAATTGTTAAAATTTTGTGATGTGCCTTTGAATGGTGCATTTCGAACACACAAAAAGTATGGAGTTCAAAAAATGAAATCCCTTTGTAAGAGATGAGTTCTCGTTCGAAACCCTCATACTTCGAGAGAGATTGTCAGTTTTGTACACGAAGTGCATCCAGTTTTTGTCGTAGCCCTCTCAACTTTGTAACACATTCTATGTGGGTGAAATGATGATAGCATGCCAACTTTCAACATTTTCAGAGTTCATTTGTAGTGCTTTTCAATTTCAGGGTCAACTAGCTCAAAAAAAATAAGTAAATGCACGAAGAATACCAAATGAAGTCAGAAATTGTTGAAATTTTGTGATGTGCCTTTGAATGGTGCATTTTGAACACACAAAAAGTATGGAGTTCAACTAAGTTCAAAAAAATGAAATCCCTTTGTAAGAGATGAGTTCTCGTTCGAAACCCTGATACTTCGAGAGAGATTATCCGTTTTGTACACGAAGTGCATCCAGTTTTTGTCGTAGCCCTCTCAAGTTTTTAACATGCTATGTGGGTAAAATGATTATAGCATGCCAACTTTCAACATTTTCAGAGTTCATTTGTAGTGCTTTTCAATTTCAGGGTAAACTAGCTCAAAAACAAATCAGTAAATGCACGAAGAATACCAAACGAAGTCAGAAATTGTTGAAATTTTGTGATGTGCCTTTGAATGGTGCATTTTGAACACACAAAAAGTATGGAGTTCAAATAAGTTCAAAAAAATGAAATCCCTTTGTAAGAGATGAGTTCTCGTTCGAAACCGTGATACTTCGAGAGAGATTGTTCGTTTTGTACACGAAGTGCATCCAGTTTTTGTCGTAGCCCTCTCTACTTTTTAAGACATTCTATGTGGGTGAAAAGATGATAGCATGCCAACTTTCAACATTTTCAGAGTTCATTTGTAGTGCTTTTCAATTTCAGGGTCAACTAGCTCAAAAACAAATAAGTAAATGCACGAAGAATACCAAATGAAGTCAGAAATTGTTGAAATTTTGTGATGTGCCTTTGAATGGTGCATTTTGAACACACAAAAAGTATGGAGTTCAAATAAGTTCAAAAATATGAAATCCCTTTGTAAGAGATGAGTTCTCGTTCGAAACCCTGATACTTCGAGACAGATTGTCCGTTTTGTACACGAAGTGCATCCAGTTTTTCTCATAGCCCTCTCAACTTTTTAACACATGCTATGTGGGTGAAATGATGATAGCGTGCCAACTTTCAACATTTTCAGAGTTCATTTGTAGTGCTTTTCAATTTCAGGGTCAACTAGCTCAAAAAAAATAAGTAAATGCACGAAGAATACCAAATGAAGTCAGAAATTGTTGAAATTTTGTGATGTGCCTTTGAATGGTGCATTTTGAACACACAAAAAGTATGGAGTTCAAATAAGTTCAAAAAAATGAAATCCCTTTGTAAGAGATGAGTTCTCGTTCGAAACCCTGATACTTCGAGAGAGATTGTTCGTTTTGTACACGAAGTGCATCCAGTTTTTGTCGTAGCCCTCTCAACTGTTTAACACATGCTATGTGGGTGAAATGATGATAGCATGCCAACTTTCAACATTTTCAGAGTTCATTTGTAGTGCTTTTCAATTTCAGGGTCAATTAGCTCAAAAAATATAAGTAAATGCACGAAGAATACCAAATGAAGTCAGAAATTGTTGAAATTTTGTGATGTGCCTTTGAATGGTGCATTTTGAACACACAAAAAGTGTGGAGTTCAAATAAGTTCAAAAAATGAAATCCCTTTGTAAGAGATGAGTTCTCGTTCGAAACCCTCATACTTCGAGAGAGATTGTCCGTTTTGTACACGAAGTGCATCCAGTTTTTGTCGTAGCCCTCTCAACTTTGTAACACATTCTATGTGGGTGAAATGATGATAGCATGCCAACTTTCAACATTTTCAGAGTTCATTTGTAGTGCTTTTCAATTTCAGGGTCAACTAGCTCAAAAAAAATAAGTAAATGCACGAAGAATACCAAATGAAGTCAGAAATTGTTGAAATTTTGTGATGTGCCTTTGAATGGTGCATTTTGAACACACAAAAAGTATGGAGTTCAACTAAGTTCAAAAAAATGAAATCCCTTTGTAAGAGATGAGTTCTCGTTCGAAACCCTGATACTTCGAGAGAGATTGTCCGTTTTGTACACGAAGTGCATCCAGTTTTTGTCGTAGCCCTCTCAAGTTTTTAACATGCTATGTGGGTGAAATGATTATAGCATGCCAACTTTCAACATTTTCAGAGTTCATTTGTAGTGCTTTTCAATTTCAGGGTCAACTAGCTCAAAAACAAATAAGTAAATGCACGAAGAATACCAAACGAAGTCAGAAATTGTTGAAATTTTGTGATGTGCCTTTGAATGGTGCATTTTGAGCACACAAAAAGTATGGAGTTCAAATAAGTTCAAAAAAATGAAATCCCTTTGTAAGAGATGAGTTCTCGTTCGAAACCGTGATACTTCGAGAGAGATTGTTCGTTTTGTACACGAAGTGCATCCAGTTTTTGTCGTAGCCCTCTCAACTTTTTAAGACATTCTATGTGGGTGAAATGATGATAGCATGCCAACTTTCAACATTTTCAGAGTTCATTTGTAGTGCTTTTCAATTTCAGGGTCAACTAGCTCAAAAACAAATAAGTAAATGCACGAAGAATACCAAATGAAGTCAGAAATTGTTGAAATTTTGTGATGTGCCTTTGAATGGTGCATTTTGAACACACAAAAAGTATGGAGTTCAACTAAGTTCAAAAAAATGAAATCCCTTTGTAAGAGATGAGTTCTCGTTCGAAACCCTGATACTTCGAGAGAGATTATCCGTTTTGTACACGAAGTGCATCCAGTTTTTGTCGTAGCCCTCTCAAGTTTTTAACATGCTATGTGGGTGAAATGATTATAGCATGCCAACTTTCAACATTTTCAGAGTTCATTTGTAGTGCTTTTCAATTTCAGGGTCAACTAGCTCAAAAACAAATAAGTAAATGCACGAAGAATACCAAACGAAGTCAGAAATTGTTGAAATTTTGTGATGTGCCTTTGAATGGTGCATTTTGAACACACAAAAAGTATGGAGTTCAAATAAGTTCAAAAAAATGAAATCCCTTTGTAAGAGATGAGTTCTCGTTCGAAACCCTGATACTTCGAGAGAGATTGTCCGTTTTGTACACGAAGTGCATCCAGTTTTTGTCGTAGCCCTCTCAAGTTTTTAACATGCTATGTGGGTGAAATGATTATAGCATGCCAACTTTCAACATTTTCAGAGTTCATTTGTAGTGCTTTTCAATTTCAGGGTCAACTAGCTCAAAAACAAATAAGTAAATGCACGAAGAATACCAAACGAAGTCAGAAATTGTTGAAATTTTGTGATGTGCCTTTGAATGGTGCATTTTGAACACACAAAAAGTATGGAGTTCAAATAAGTTCAAAAAAATGAAATCCCTTTGTAAGAGATGAGTTCTCGTTCGAAACCGTGATACTTCGAGAGAGATTGTTCGTTTTGTACACGAAGTGCATCCAGTTTTTGTCGTAGCCCTCTCAACTTTTTAAGACATTCTATGTGGGTGAAATGATGATAGCATGCCAACTTTCAACATTTTCAGAGTTCATTTGTAGTGCTTTTCAATTTCAGGGTCAACTAGCTCAAAAACAAATAAGTAAATGCACGAAGAATACCAAATGAAGTCAGAAATTGTTGAAATTTTGTGATGTGCCTTTGAATGGTGCATTTTGAACACACAAAAAGTATGGAGTTCAACTAAGTTCAAAAAAATGAAATCCCTTTGTAAGAGATGAGTTCTCGTTCGAAACCCTGATACTTCGAGAGAGATTGTCCGTTTTGTACACGAAGTGCATCCAGTTTTTGTCGTAGCCCTCTCAAGTTTTTAACATGCTATGTGGGTGAAATGATTATAGCATGCCAACTTTCAACATTTTCAGAGTTCATTTGTAGTGCTTTTCAATTTCAGGGTCAACTAGCTCAAAAACAAATAAGTAAATGCACGAAGAATACCAAACGAAGTCAGAAATTGTTGAAATTTTGTGATGTGCCTTTGAATGGTGCATTTTGAACACACAAAAAGTATGGAGTTCAAATAAGTTCAAAAAAATGAAATCCCTTTGTAAGAGATGAGTTCTCGTTCGAAACCCGGATACTTCGAGAGAGATTGTCCGTTTTGTACATGAAGTGCATCCAGTTTTTGTCGTAGCCCTCTCAACTTTTTAACACATGCTATGTGGGTGAAATGTTGATAGCATGTCAACTTTCAACATTTTCAGAGTTCATTTGTAGTGCATTTCAATTTCAGGGTCAACTAGCTCAAAAAAAAATAAGTAAATGCACGAAGAATACCAAATGAAGTCAGAAATTATTGAAATTTTGTGATGTGCCTTTGAATGGTGCATTTTGAACACACAAAAAGTATGGAGTTCAAATAAGTTCAAAAAAATGAAATCCCTTTGTAAGAGATGAGTTCTCGTTCGAAACCCTTATACTTCGAGAGAGATTGTCCGTTTTGTACACGAAGTGCATCCAGTTTTTGTCGTAGCCCTCTCAACTATTTAAAACATGCTATGTGGGTGAAATGATGATAGCATGCCAACTTTCAACATTTTCAGAGTTCATTTGTAGTGCTTTTCAATTTCAGGGTCAACTAGCTCAAAAAAAAAATAAGTAAATGCACGAAGAATACCAAATGAAGTCAGAAATTATTGAAATTTTGTGATGTGCCTTTGAATGGTGCATTTCGAACACACAAAAAGTATGGAGTTCAAATAAGTTCAAAAAAATGAAATCCCTTTGTAAGAGATGAGTTCTCGTTCGAAACCCTTATACTTCGAGAGACATTGTCCGTTTTGTACACGAAGTGCATCCAGTTTTTGTCGTAGCCCTCTCAACTATTTAACACATGCTATGTGGGTGAAATGATGATAGCATGCCAACTTTCAACATTTTCAGAGTTCATTTGTAGTGCTTTTCAATTTCAGGGTCAATTAGCTCAAAAAATATAAGTAAATGCACGAAGAATACCAAATGAAGTCAAAAATTGTTGAAATTTTGTGATGTGCCTTTGAATGGTGCATTTTCAACACACAAAAAGTATGGAGTTCAAATAAGCTCAAAAAAATGAAATGCCTTTGTAAGAGATGAGTTCTCGTTCGAAACCCTGATACTTCGAGAGAGATTGTCCGTTTTGTACACGAAGTGCATCCAGTTTTTGTCGTAGCCCTCTCAACTTTTTAACACATTCTATGTGGGTGAAATGATCATAGCATGCCAACTTTAAACATTTTCAGAGTTCATTTGTAGTGCTTTTCAATTTCAGGGTCAATTAGCTCAAAAAAATAAGTAAATGCACGAAGATACCAAATGAAGTCAGAAATTGTTGAAATTTTGTGATGTGCCTTTGAATGGTGCATTTTGAACACAAAAAAAGTATGGAGTTCAACTAAGTTCAAAAAAATTAAATCTCTTTGTAAGAGATGAGTTCTCGTTCGAAACCCTCATACTTCGAGAGAGATTGTTCGTTTTGTACACGAAGTGCATCCAGTTTTTGTCGTAGCCCTCTCAACTTTTTAACATGCTATGTGCGTGAAATGATGATAGCATGCCAACTTTCAAAATTTTCAGAGTTTATTTCTAGTGCTTTTGAATTTCAGGGTCAACTAGCTCAAAAAAATATAAGTAAATGCACGAAGAATACCAAATGAAGTCAGAAATTGTTGAAATTTTGTGATATGCCTTTGAATGGTGCATTTTGAACACACAAAAAGTATGGAGTTCAAATAAGTTCAAAAAAATGAAATCCCTTTGTAAGAGATGAGTTCTCGTTCGGAACCCTGATACTTCGAGAGAGATTGTCCGTTTTGTACACAAAGTGCATCCAGTTTTTGTCGTAGCCCTCTCAACTTTTTAACACATGCTATGTGGGTGAAATGTTGATAGCATGTCAACTTTCAACATTTTCAGAGTTCATTTGTAGTGCTTTTCAATTTCAGGGTCAACTAGCTCAAAAAAAAATAAGTAAATGCACGAAGAATACCAAATGAAGTCAGAAATTATTGAAATTTTGTGATGTGCCTTTGAATGGTGCATTTCGAACACACAAAAAGTATGGAGTTCAAATAAGTTCAAAAAAATGAAATCCCTTTGTAAGAGATGAGTTCTCGTTCGAAACCCTTATACTTCGAGAGAGATTGTCCGTTTTGTACACGAAGTGCATCCAGTTTTTGTCGTAGCCCTCTCAACTATTTAACACATGCTATGTGGGTGAAATGATGATAGCATGCCAACTTTCAACATTTTCAGAGTTCATTTGTAGTGCTTTTCAATTTCAGGGTCAATTAGCTCAAAAAATATAAGTAAATGCACGAAGAATACCAAATGAAGTCAGAAATTGTTGAAATTTTGTGATGTGCCTTTGAATGGTGCATTTTGAAGACACAAAAAGTATGGAGTTCAAATAAGTTCAAAAAAATGAAATCCTTTGTAAGAGATGAGTTCTCGTTCGAAACCCTGATACTTCGAGAGAGATTGTTCGTTTTGTACACGAAGTGCATCCAGTTTTTGTCGTAGCCCTCTCAACTTTTTAACATGCTATGTGGGTGAAATGATGATAGCATACCAACTTTCAACATTTTCAGAGTTCATTTGTAGTGCTTTTCAATTTCAGGGTCAACTAGCTCAAAAAAAATAAGTAAATGCACGAAGAATACCAAATGAAGTCAGAAATTGTTGAAATGTTGTGATGTGCCTTTGAATGGTGCATTTTGAACACACAAAAAGTATGGAGTTCAAATAAGTTCAAAAAAAATGAAATTCCATTGTAAGAGATGAGTTCTCGTTCGAAACCCTAATACTTCGAGAGAGATTGTTCGTTTTGTACACAAAGTGCATCCAGTTTTTGTCGTAGCCCTCTCAACTTTTTAACGCATGCTATGTGGGTGAAATGATGATAGCATGCCAAATTTCAACATTTTCAGAGTTCATTTGTAGTGCTTTTCAATTTCAGGGTGAACTAGCTCAAAAAAATAAGTAAATGCACGAAGAATACCAAATGAAGTCAGAAATTGTTGAAATTTTGTGATGTGCCTTTGAATGGTGCATTTTGAACACACAAAAAGTATGGAGTTCAAATAAGTTCAAAAAAAATGAAATCCCTTTGTAAGAGATGAGTTCTCGTTCGAAACCCTGATACTTCGAGAGAGATTGTCCTATTTGTACATGAAGTGCATCCAGTTTTTGTCGTAGCCCTCTCAACTTTTTAACACATGCTATGTGGGTGAAATGTTGATAGCATGCCACCTTTCAACATTTTCAGAGTTCATTTGTAGTGCTTTTCAATTTCAGGGTCAACTAGCTCAAAAAAAATAAGTAAATGCACGAAGAATACCAAATGAAGTCAGAAATTGTTGAAATTTTGTGATGTGCCTTTGAATGGTGCATTTTTAACACACAAAAAGTATGGAGTTCAAATAAGTTCAAAAAAATGAAATCCCTTTGTAAGAGATGAGTTCTCATTCGAAACCCTTATACTTCGAGAGAGATTGTCCGTTTTGTACACGAAGTGCATCCATTTTTTGTCGTAGCCCTCTCAACTATTTAACACATGCTATGTGGGTGAAATGTTGATAGCATGACAACTTTGAACATTTTCAGAGTTCATTTCTAGTGCTTTTCAATTTCAGGGTCAATTAGCTCAAAAAATATAAGTAAATGCACGAAGAATACCAAATGAAGTCAGAAATTGTTGAAATTTTGTGATGTGCCTTTGAATGGTGCATTTCGAACACACAAAAAGTATGGAGTTCAAAAAATGAAATCCCTTTGTAAGAGATGAGTTCTCGTTCGAAACCCTCATACTTCGAGAGAGATTGTCCGTTTTGTACACGAAGTGCATCCAGTTTTTGTCGTAGCCCTCTCAACTTTGTAACACATTCTATGTGGGTGAAATGATGATAGCATGCCAACTTTCAACATTTTCAGAGTTCATTTGTAGTGCTTTTCAATTTCAGGGTCAACTAGCTCAAAAAAAATAAGTAAATGCACGAAGAATACCAAATGAAGTCAGAAATTGTTGAAATTTTGTGATGTGCCTTTGAATGGTGCATTTTGAACACACAAAAAGTATGGAGTTCAACTAAGTTCAAAAAAATGAAATCCCTTTGTAAGAGATGAGTTCTCGTTCGAAACCCTGATACTTCGAGAGAGATTGTCCGTTTTGTACACGAAGTGCATCCAGTTTTTGTCGTAGCCCTCTCAAGTTTTTAACATGCTATGTGGGTGAAATGATTATAGCATGCCAACTTTCAACATTTTCAGAGTTCATTTGTAGTGCTTTTCAATTTTAGGGTCAACTAGCTCAAAAACAAATAAGTAAATGCACGAAGAATACCAAACGAAGTCAGAAATTGTTGAAATTTTGTGATGTGCCTTTGAATGGTGCATTTTGAACACACAAAAAGTATGGAGTTCAAATAAGTTCAAAAAAATGAAATCCCTTTGTAAGAGATGAGTTCTCGTTCGAAACCGTGATACTTCGAGAGAGATTGTTCGTTTTGTACACGAAGTGCATCCAGTTTTTGTCGTAGCCCTCTCAATTTTGTAAGACATTCTATGTGGGTGAAATGATGATAGCATGCCAACTTTCAACATTTTCAGAGTTCATTTGTAGTGCTTTTCAATTTCAGGGTCAACTAGCTCAAAAACAAATAAGTAAATGCACGAAGAATACCAAATGAAGTCAGAAATTGTTGAAATTCTGTGATGTGCCTTTGAATGGTGCATTTTGAACACACAAAAAGTATGGAGTTCAAATAAGTTCAAAAATATGAAATCCCTTTGTAAGAGATGAGTTCTCGTTCGAAACCCTGATACTTCGAGACAGATTGTCCGTTTTGTACACGAAGTGCATCCAGTTTTTCTCATAGCCCTCTCAACTTTTTAACACATGCTATGTGGGTGAAATGATGATAGCGTGCCAACTTTCAACATTTTCAGAGTTCATTTGTAGTGCTTTTCAATTTCAGGGTCAACAAGCTCAAAAAAAATAAGTAAATGCACGAAGAATACCAAATGAAGTCAGAAATTGTTGAAATTTTGTGATGTGCCTTTGAATGGTGCATTTTGAACACACAAAAAGTATGGAGTTCAAATAAGTTCAAAAAAATGAAATCCCTTTGTAAGAGATGAGTTCTCGTTCGAAACCCTGATACTTCGAGAGAGATTGTCCTATTTGTACATGAAGTGCATCCAGTTTTTGTCGTAGCCCTCTCAACTTTTTAACACATGCTATGTGGGTGAAATGTTGATAGCATGCCAACTTTCAACATTTTCAGAGTTCATTTGTAGTGCTTTTCAATTTCAGGGTCAACTAGCTCAAAAAAAATAAGTAAATGCACGAAGAATACCAAATGAAGTCAGAAATTGTTGAAATTTTGTGATGTGCCTTTGAATGGTGCATTTTTAACACACAAAAAGTATGGAGTTCAAATAAGTTCAAAAAAATGAAATCCCTTTGTAAGAGATGAGTTCTCGTTCGAAACCCTTATACTTCGAGAGAGATTGTCCGTTTTGTACACAAAGTGCATCCATTTTTTGTCGTAGCCCTCTCAACTATTTGACACATGCTATGTGGGTGAAATGTTGATAGCATGACAACTTTGAACATTTTCAGAGTTCATTTCTAGTGCTTTTCAATTTCAGGGTCAATTAGCTCAAAAAATATAAGTAAATGCACGAAGAATACCAAATGAAGTCAGAAATTGTTGAAATTTTGTGATGTGCCTTTGAATGGTGCATTTCGAACACACAAAAAGTATGGAGTTCAAAAAATGAAATCCCTTTGTAAGAGATGAGTTCTCGTTCGAAACCCTCATACTTCGAGAGAGATTGTCCGTTTTGTACACGAAGTGCATCCAGTTTTTGTCGTAGCCCTCTCAACTTTGTAACACATTCTATGTGGGTGAAATGATGATAGCATGCCAACTTTCAACATTTTCAGAGTTCATTTGTAGTGCTTTTCAATTTCAGGGTCAACTAGCTCAAAAAAAATAAGTAAATGCACGAAGAATACCAAATGAAGTCAGAAATTGTTGAAATTTTGTGATGTGCCTTTGAATGGTGCATTTTGAACACACAAAAAGTATGGAGTTCAACTAAGTTCAAAAAAATGAAATCCCTTTGTAAGAGATGAGTTCTCGTTCGAAACCCTGATACTTCGAGAGAGATTGTCCGTTTTGTACACGAAGTGCATCCAGTTTTTGTCGTAGCCCTCTCAAGTTTTTAACATGCTATGTGGGTGAAATGATTATAGCATGCCAACTTTCAACATTTTCAGAGTTCATTTGTAGTGCTTTTCAATTTCAGGGTCAACTAGCTCAAAAACAAATAAGTAAATGCACGAAGAATACCAAACGAAGTCAGAAATTGTTGAAATTTTGTGATGTGCCTTTGAATGGTGCATTTTGAACACACAAAAAGTATGGAGTTCAAATAAGTTCAAAAAAATGAAATCCCTTTGTAAGAGATGAGTTCTCGTTCGAAACCGTGATACTTCGAGAGAGATTGTTCGTTTTGTACACGAAGTGCATCCAGTTTTTGTCGTAGCCCTCTCAACTTTTTAAGACATTCTATGTGGGTGAAATGATGATAGCATGCCAACTTTCAACATTTTCAGAGTTCATTTGTAGTGCTTTTCAATTTCAGGGTCAACTAGCTCAAAAACAAATAAGTAAATGCACGAAGAATACCAAATGAAGTCAGAAATTGTTGAAATTCTGTGATGTGCCTTTGAATGGTGCATTTTGAACACACAAAAAGTATGGAGTTCAAATAAGTTCAAAAATATGAAATCCCTTTGTAAGAGATGAGTTCTCGTTCGAAACCCTGATACTTCAAGACAGATTGTCCGTTTTGTACACGAAGTGCATCCAGTTTTTCTCATAGCCCTCTCAACTTTTTAACACATGCTATGTGGGTGAAATGATGATAGCGTGCCAACTTTCAACATTTTCAGAGTTCATTTGTAGTGCTTTTCAATTTCAGGGTCAACAAGCTCAAAAAAAATAAGTAAATGCACGAAGAATACCAAATGAAGTCAGAAATTGTTGAAATTTTGTGATGTGCCTTTGAATGGTGCATTTTGAACACACAAAAAGTATGGAGTTCAAATAAGTTAAAAAAAATGAAATCCCTTTGTAAGAGATGAGTTCTCGTTCGAAACCCTTATACTTCGAGAGAGATTGTCCGTTTTGTACACGAAGTGCATCCATTTTTTGTCGTAGCCCTCTCAACTATTTAACACATGCTATGTGGGTGAAATGTTGATAGCATGACAACTTTGAACATTTTCAGAGTTCATTTCTAGTGCTTTTCAATTTCAGGGTCAACTAGCTCAAAAAAAAATAAGTAAATGCACGAAGAATACCAAATGAAGTCAGAAATTATTGAAATTTTGTGATGTGCCTTTGAATGGTGCATTTCGAACACACAAAAAGTATGGAGTTCAAATATGTTCAAAAAAATGAAATCCCTTTGTAAGAGATCAGTTCTCGTTCGAAACCCTTATACTTCGAGAGAGATTGTTCGTTTTGTACACGAAGTGCATCCAGTTTTTGTCGTAGCCCTCTCAACTATTTAACACATGCTATGTGGGTGAAATGATGATAGCATGCCAACTTTCAACATTTTCAGAGTTCATTTGTAGTGCTTTTCAATTTCAGGGTCAACTAGCTCAAAAAATATAAGTAATTGCACGAAGAATACCAAATGAAGTCAGAAATTGTTGAAATTTTGTGATGTGCCTTTGAATGGTGCATTTTGAACACACAAAACGTATGGAGTTCAAATAAGTTCAAAAAAATGAAATCCCTTTGTAAGAGATGAGTTCTCGTTCGAAACCCTGATACTTCGAGAGAGATTGTTCGTTTTGTACACGAAGTGCATCCAGTTTTTGTCGTAGCCCTCTCAACTTTTTAACACATGCTATGTGGGTGAAATGATGATAGCATGCCAACTTTCAACATTTTCAGAGTTCATTTGTAGTGCTTTTCAATTTCAGGGTCAATTAGCTCAAAAAATATAAGTAAATGCACGGAGAATACCAAATGAAGTCAGAAATTGTTGAAATTTTGTGATGTACCTTTGAATGGTGCATTTTGAACACACAAAAAAGTGTGGAGTTCAAATAAGTTCAAAAAATGAAATCCCTTTGTAAGAGATGAGTTCTCGTTCGAAACCCTCATACTTCGAGAGAGATTGTCCGTTTTGTACACGAAGTGCATCCAGTTTTTGTCGTAGCCCTCTCAACTTTGTAACACATTCTATGTGGGTGAAATGATGATAGCATGCCAACTTTCAACATTTTCAGAGTTCATTTGTAGTGCTTTTCAATTTCAGGGTCAACTAGCTCAAAAAAAATAAGTAAATGCACGAAGAATACCAAATGAAGTCAGAAATTGTTGAAATTTTGTGATGTGCCTTTGAATGGTGCATTTTGAACACACAAAAAGTATGGAGTTCAACTAAGTTCAAAAAAATGAAATCCCTTTGTAAGAGATGAGTTCTCGTTCGAAACCCTGATACTTCGAGAGAGATTGTCCGTTTTGTACACGAAGTGCATCCAGTTTTTGTCGTAGCCCTCTCAAGTTTTTAACATGCTATGTGGGTGAAATGATTATAGCATGCCAACTTTCAACATTTTCAGAGTTCATTTGTAGTGCTTTTCAATTTCAGGGTCAACTAGCTCAAAAACAAATAAGTAAATGCACGAAGAATACCAAACGAAGTCAGAAATTGTTGAAATTTTGTGATGTGCCTTTGAATGGTGCATTTTGAACACACAAAAAGTATGGAGTTCAAATAAGTTCAAAAAAATGAAATCCCTTTGTAAGAGATGAGTTCTCGTTCGAAACCGTGATACTTCGAGAGAGATTGTTCGTTTTGTACACGAAGTGCATCCAGTTTTTGTCGTAGCCCTCTCAACTTTTTAAGACATTCTATGTGGGTGAAATGATGATAGCATGCCAACTTTCAACATTTTCAGAGTTCATTTGTAGTGCTTTTCAATTTCAGGGTCAACTAGCTCAAAAACAAATAAGTAAATGCACGAAGAATACCAAATGAAGTCAGAAATTGTTGAAATTTTGTGATGTGCCTTTGAATGGTGCATTTTGAACACACAAAAAGTATGGAGTTCAACTAAGTTCAAAAAAATGAAATCCCTTTGTAAGAGATGAGTTCTCGTTCGAAACCCTGATACTTCGAGAGAGATTGTCCGTTTTGTACACGAAGTGCATCCAGTTTTTGTCGTAGCCCTCTCAAGTTTTTAACATGCTATGTGGGTGAAATGATTATAGCATGCCAACTTTCAACATTTTCAGAGTTCATTTGTAGTGCTTTTCAATTTCAGGGTCAACTAGCTCAAAAACAAATAAGTAAATGCACGAAGAATACCAAACGAAGTCAGAAATTGTTGAAATTTTGTGATGTGCCTTTGAATGGTGCATTTTGAACACACAAAAAGTATGGAGTTCAAATAAGTTCAAAAAAATGAAATCCCTATGTAAGAGATGAGTTCTCGTTCGAAACCCTTATACTTCGAGAGAGATTGTCCGTTTTGTACACGAAGTGCATCCAGTTTTTGTCGTAGCCCTTTCAACTATTTAACACATGCTATGTGGGTGAAATGTTGATATCATGACAACTTTGAACATTTTCAGAGTTCATTTGTAGTGCTTTTCAATTTCAGGGTCAACTAGCTCAAAAAAAATAAGTAAATGCACGAAGAATACCAAATGAAGTCAGAAATTGTTGAAATTTTGTGATGTGCCTTTGAATGGTGCATTTTGAACACACAAAAAGTATGGAGTTCAAATAAGTTCAAAAAATGAAATTCCTTTGTAAGAGATGAGTTCTCGTTCGAAACCCTCATACTTCGAGAGAGATTGTCCGTTTTGTACACGAAGTGCATCCAGTTTTTATCGTAGCCCTCTCAACTTTGTAACACATTCTATGTGGGTGAAATGATGATAGCATGCCAACTTTCAACATTTTCAGAGTTCATTTGTAGTGCTTTTCAATTTCAGGGTCAACTAGCTCAAAAAAAATAAGTAAATGCACGAAGAATACCAAATGAAGTCAGAAATTGTTGAAATTTTGTGATGTGCCTTTGAATGGTGCATTTTGAACACACAAAAAGTATGGAGTTCAACTAAGTTCAAAAAAATGAAATCCCTTTGTAAGAGATGAGTTCTCGTTCGAAACCCTGATACTTCGAGAGAGATTGTCCGTTTTGTACACGAAGTGCATCCAGTTTTTGTCGTAGCCCTCTCAAGTTTTTAACATGCTATGTGGGTGAAATGATTATAGCATGCCAACTTTCAACATTTTCAGAGTTCATTTGTAGTGCTTTTCAATTTCAGGGTCAACTAGCTCAAAAACAAATAAGTAAATGCACGAAGAATACCAAACGAAGTCAGAAATTGTTGAAATTTTTTGATGTGCCTTTGAATGGTGCATTTTGAACACACAAAAAGTATGGAGTTCAAATAAGTTCAAAAAAATGAAATCCCTTTGTAAGAGATAAGTTCTCGTTCGAAACCGTGATACTTCGAGAGAGATTGTTCGTTTTGTACACGAAGTGCATCCAGTTTTTGTCGTAGCCCTCTCAACTTTTTAAGACATTCTATGTGGGTGAAATGATTATAGCATGCCAACTTTCAACATTTTCAGAGTTCATTTGTAGTGCTTTTCAATTTCAGGGTCAACTAGCTCAAAAACAAATAAGTAAATGCACGAAGAATACCAAATGAAGTCAGAAATTGTTGAAATTTTGTGATGTGCCTTTGAATGGTGCATTTTGAACACACAAAAAGTATGGAGTTCAAATAAGTTCAAAAATATGAAATCCCTTTGTAAGAGATGAGTTCTCGTTCGAAACCCTGATACTTCGAGAGCGATTGTTCGTTTTGTACACGAAGTGCATCCAGTTTTTGTCGTAGCCCTCTCAACTTTTTAAGACATTCTATGTGGGTGAAATGATGATAGCATGCCAACTTTCAACATTTTCAGAGTTCATTTGTAGTGCTTTTCAATTTCAGGGTCAACTAGCTCAAAAACAAATAAGTAAATGCACGAAGAATACCAAATGAAGTCAGAAATTGTTGAAATTTTGTGATGTGCCTTTGAATGGTGCATTTTGAACACACAAAAAGTATGGAGTTCAAATAAGTTCAAAAATATGAAATCCCTTTGTAAGAGATGAGTTCTCGTTCGGAACCCTGATACTTCGAGAGAGATTGTCCGTTTTGTACACGAAGTGCATCGAGTTTTTCTCCTAGCCCTCTCAACTTTTTAACACATGCTATGTGGGTGAAATGATGATAGCGTGCCAACTTTCAACATTTTCAGAGTTCATTTGTAGTGCTTTTCAATTTCAGGGTCAACTAGCTCAAAAAAAATAAGTAAATGCACGAAGAATACCAAATGAAGTCAGAAATTGTTGAAATTTTGTGATGTGCCTTTGAATGGTGCATTTTGAACACACAAAAAGTATGGAGTTAAAATAAGTTCAAAAAAATGAAATCCCTTTGTAAGAGATGAGTTCTCGTTCGAAACCCTCATACTTCGAGAGAGATTGTCCGTTTTGTACACGAAGTGCATCCAGTTTTTGTCGTAGCCCTCTCAACTTTGTAACACATTCTATGTGGGTGAAATGATGATAGCATGCCAACTTTCAACATTTTCAGAGTTCATTTGTAGTGCTTTTCAATTTCAGGGTCAACTAGCTCAAAAAAAATAAGTAAATGCACGAAGAATACCAAATGAAGTCAGAAATTGTTGAAATTTTGTGATGTGCCTTTGAATGGTGCATTTTGAACACACAAAATGTATGGAGTTAAAATAAGTTCAAAAAAATGAAATCCTTTTGCAAGAGATGAGTTCTCGTTCGAAACCCTCATACTTCGAGAGAGATTGTCCGTTTTGTACACGAAGTGCATCCAGTTTTTGTCGTAGCCCTCTCAACTTTGTAACACATTCTATGTGGGTGAAATGATGATAGCATGCCAACTTTCAACATTTTCAGAGTTCATTTGTAGTGCTTTTCAATTTCAGGGTCAACTAGCTCAAAAAAATTAAGTAAATGCACGAAGAATACCAAATGAAGTCAGAAATTGTTGAAATTTTGTGATGTGCCTTTGAATGGTGCATTTTGAACACACAAAATGTATGGAGTTAAAATAAGTTCAAAAAAATGAAATCCCTTTGTAAGAGATGAGTTCTCGTTCGAAACCCTCATACTTCGAGAGAGATTGTTCGTTTTGTACACGAAGTGCATCCACTTTTTGTCGTAACCCTCTCAACTTTTTAACATGCTATGTGCGTGAAATGATGATAGCATGCCAACTTTCAACATTTTCAGAGTTCATTTGTAGTGCTTTTGAATTTCAGGGTCAACTAGCTCAAAAAAAATATAAGTAAATGCACGAAGAATACCAAATGAAGTCAGAAATTGTTGAAATTTTGTGATGTGCCTTTGAATGGTGCATTTTGAACACACAAAAAGTATGGAGTTCAAATAAGTTCAAAAAAATGAAATCCCTTTGTAAGAGATGAGTTCTCGTTCGAAACCGTGATACTTCGAGAGAGATTGTTCGTTTTGTACACGAAGTGCATCCAGTTTTTGTCGTAGCCCTCTCAACTTTTTAAGACATTCTATGTGGGTGAAATGATGATAGCATGCCAACTTTCAACATTTTCAGAGTTCATTTGTAGTGCTTTTCAATTTCAGGGTCAACTAGCTCAAAAAAAATAAGTAAATGCACGAAGAATACCAAATGAAGTCAGAAATTGTTGAAATTTTGTGATGTGCCTTTGAATGGTGCATTTTGAACACACAAAAAGTATGGAGTTCAACTAAGTTCAAAAAGATGAAATCCCTTTGTAAGAGATGAGTTCTCGTTCGAAACCCTTATACTTCGAGAGAGATTGTCCGTTTTGTACACGAAGTGCATCCAGTTTTTGTCGTAGCCCTTTCAACTATTTAACACATGCTATGTGGGTGAAATGTTGATAGCATGACAACTTTGAACATTTTCAGAGTTCATTTGTAGTGCTTTTCAATTTCAGGGTCAACTAGCTCAAAAAAAATAAGTAAATGCACGAAGAATACCAAATGAAGTCAGAAATTGTTGAAATTTTGTGATGTGCCTTTGAATGGTGCATTTTGAACACACAAAAAGTATGGAGTTCAAATAAGTTCAAAAAATGAAATCCCTTTGTAAGAGATGAGTTCTCGTTCGAAACCCTTATACTTCGAGAGAGATTGTCCGTTTTGTACACGAAGTGCATCCAGTTTTTGTCGTAGCCCTCTCAACTTTGTAACACATTCTATGTGGGTGAAATGATGATAGCATGCGAACTTTCAACATTTTCAGAGTTCATTTGTAGTGCTTTTCAATTTCAGGGTCAACTAGCTCAAAAAAAATAAGTAAATGCACGAAGAATACCAAATGAAGTCAGAAATTGTTGAAATTTTGTGATGTGCCTTTGAATGGTGCATTTTGAACACACAAAAAGTATGGAGTTCAACTAAGTTCAAAAAAATGAAATCCCTTTGTAAGAGATGAGTTCTCGTTCGAAACCCTGATACTTCGAGAGAGATTGTCCGTTTTGTACACGAAGTGCATCCAGTTTTTGTCGTAGCCCTCTCAAGTTTTTAACATGCTATGTGGGTGAAATGATTATAGCATGCCAACTTTCAACATTTTCAGAGTTCATTTGTAGTGCTTTTCAATTTCAGGGTCAACTAGCTCAAAAACAAATAAGTAAATGCACGAAGAATACCAAACGAAGTCAGAAATTGTTGAAATTTTGTGATGTGCCTTTGAATGGTGCATTTTGAACACACAAAAAGTATGGAGTTCAAATAAGTTCAAAAAAATGAAATCCCTTTGTAAGAGATGAGTTCTCGTTCGAAACCGTGATACTTCGAGAGAGATTGTTCGTTTTGTACACGAAGTGCATCCAGTTTTTGTCGTAGCCCTCTCAACTTTTTAAGACATTATATGTGGGTGAAATGATGATAGCATGCCAACTTTCAACATTTTCAGAGTTCATTTGTAGTGCTTTTCAATTTCAGGGTCAACTAGCTCAAAACAAATAAGTAAATGCACGAAGAATACCAAATGAAGTCAGAAATTGTTGAAATTTTGTGATGTGCCTTTGAATGGTGCATTTTGAACACACAAAAAGTATGGAGTTCAAATAAGTTCAAAAAAATGAAATCCTTTTGTAAGAGATGAGTTCTCGTTCGAAACCCTTATACTTCGAGAGAGATTGTCCGTTTTGTACACGAAGTGCATCCAGTTTTTGTCGTAGCCCTTTCAACTATTTAACACATGCTATGTGGGTGAAATATTGATATCATGACAACTTTGAACATTTTCAGAGTTCATTTGTAGTGCTTTTCAATTTCAGGGTCAACTAGCTCAAAAAAAATAAGTAAATGCACGAAGAATACCAAATGAAGTCAGAAATTGTTGAAATTTTGTGATGTGCCTTTGAATGGTGCATTTTGAACACACAAAAAGTATGGAGTTCAAATAAGTTCAAAAAATGAAATCCCTTTGTAAGAGATGAGTTCTCGTTCGAAACCCTCATACTTCGAGAGAGATTGTCCGTTTTGTACACGAAGTGCATCCAGTTTTTGTCGTAGCCCTCTCAACTTTGTAACACATTCTATGTGGGTGAAATGATGATAGCATGCCAACTTTCAACATTTTCAGAGTTCATTTGTAGTGCTTTTCAATTTCAGGGTCAACTAGCTCAAAAAAAATAAGTAAATGCATGAAGAATACCAAATGAAGTCAGAAATTGTTGAAATTTTGTGATGTGCCTTTGAATGGTGCATTTTGAACACACAAAAAGTATGGAGTTCAACTAAGTTCAAAAAAATGAAATCCCTTTGTAAGAGATGAGTTCTCGTTCGAAACCCTGATACTTCGAGAGAGATTGTCCGTTTTGTACACGAAGTGCATCCAGTTTTTCTCCTAGCCCTCTCAACTTTTTAACACATGCTATGTGGGTGAAATGATGATAGCGTGCCAACTTTCAACATTTTCAGAGTTCATTTGTAGTGCTTTTCAATTTCAGGGTCAACTAGCTAAAAAAAAATAAGTAAATGCACGAAGAATACCAAATGAAGTCAGAAATTGTTGAAATTTTTTGATGTGCCTTTGAATGGTGCATTTTGAACACACAAAAAGTATGGAGTTCAAATAAGTTCAAAAAAATGAAATCCCTTTGTAAGAGATGAGTTCTCGTTCGAAACCGTGATACTTCGAGAGAGATTGTTCGTTTTGTACACGAAGTGCATCCAGTTTTTGTCGTAGCCCTCTCAACTTTTTAAGACATTCTATGCGGGTGAAATGATTATAGCATGCCAACTTTCAACATTTTCAGAGTTCATTTGTAGTGCTTTTCAATTTCAGGGTCAACTAGCTCAAAAACAAATAAGTAAATGCATGAAGAATACCAAACGAAGTCAGAAATTGTTGAAATTTTGTGATGTGCCTTTGAATGGTGCATTTTGAACACACAAAAAGTATGGAGTTCAAATAAGTTCAAAAAAATGAATTCCCTTTGTAAGAGATGAGTTCTCGTTCGAAACCGTGATACTTCGAGAGAGATTGTTCGTTTTGTACACGAAGTGCATCCAGTTTTTGTCGTAGCCCTCTCAACTTTTTAAGACATTCTATGTGGGTGAAATGATGATAGCATGCCAACTTTCAACATTTTCAGAGTTCATTTGTAGTGCTTTTCAATTTCAGGGTCAACTAGCTCAAAAAGAAATAAGTAAATGCACGAAGAATACCAAACGAAGTCAGAAATTGTTGAAATTTTGTGATGTGCCTTTGAATGGTGCATTTTGAACACACAAAAAGTATGGAGTTCAAATAAGTTCAAAAATATGAAATCCCTTTGTAAGAGATGAGTTCTCGTTCGAAACCGTGATACTTCGAGAGAGATTGTTCGTTTTGTACACGAAGTGCATCCAGTTTTTGTCGTAGCCCTCTCAACTTTTTAAGACATTCTATGTGGGTGAAATGATGATAGCATGCCAACTTTCAACATTTTCAGAGTTCATTTGTAGTGCTTTTCAATTTCAGGGTCAACTAGCTCAAAAACAAATAAGTAAATGCACGAAGAATACCAAATGAAGTCAGAAATTGTTGAAATTTTGTGATGTGCCTTTGAATGGTGCATTTTGAACACACAAAAAGCATGGAGTTCAAATAAGTTCAAAAATATGAAATCCCTTTGTAAGAGATGAGTTCTCGTTCGAAACCCTAATACTTCGAGAGAGATTGTCCGTTTTGTACACGAAGTGCATCCAGTTTTTCTCCTAGCCCTCTCAACTTTTTAACACATGCTATGTGGGTGAAATGATGATAGCGTGCCAACTTTCAACATTTTCAGAGTTCATTTGTAGTGCTTTTCAATTTCAGGGTCAACTAGCTCAAAAAAAATAAGTAAATGCACGAAGAATACCAAATGAAGTCAGAAATTGTTGAAATTTTGTGATGTGCCTTTGAATGGTGCATTTTGAACACACAAAAAGTATGGAGTTAAAATAAGTTCAAAAAAATGAAATCCCTTTGTAAGAGATGAGTTCTCGTTCGAAACCCTCATACTTCGAGAGAGATTGTCCGTTTTGTACACGAAGTGCATCCAGTTTTTGTCGTAGCCCTCTCAACTTTGTAACACATTCTATGTGGGTGAAATGATGATAGCATGCCAACTTTCAACATTTTCAGAGTTCATTTGTAGTGCTTTTCAATTTCAGGGTCAACTAGCTCAAAAAAAATAAGTAAATGCACGAAAAATACCAAATGAAGTCAGAAATTGTTGAAATTTTGTGATGTGCCTTTGAATGGTGCATTTTGAACACACAAAATGTATGGAGTTAAAATAAGTTCAAAAAAATGAAATCCCTTTGTAAGAGATGAGTTCTCGTTCGAAACCCTCATACTTCGAGAGAGATTGTTCGTTTTGTACACGAAGTGCATCCACTTTTTGTCGTAGCCCTCTCAACTTTTTAACATGCTATGTGCGTGAAATGATGATAGCATGCCAACTTTCAACATTTTCAGAGTTCATTTGTAGTGCTTTTGAATTTCAGGGTCAACTAGCTCAAAAAAAATATAAGTAAATGCACGAAGAATACCAAATGAAGTCAGAAATTGTTGAAATTTTGTGATGTGCCTTTGAATGGTGCATTTTGAACACACAAAAAGTATGGAGTTCAAATAAGTTCAAAAAAATGAAATCCCTTTGTAAGAGATGAGTTCTCGTTCGAAACCGTGATACTTCGAGAGAGATTGTCCGTTTTGTACACGAAGTGCATCCAGTTTTTGTCGTAGCCCTCTCAACTTTGTAACACATTCTATGTGGGTGAAATGATGATAGCATGCGAACTTTCAACATTTTCAGAGTTCATTTGTAGTGCTTTTCAATTTCAGGGTCAACTAGCTCAAAAAAAATAAGTAAATGCACGAAGAATACCAAATGAAGTCAGAAATTGTTGAAATTTTGTGATGTGCCTTTGAATGGTGCATTTTGAACACACAAAAAGTATGGAGTTCAACTAAGTTCAAAAAAATGAAATCCCTTTGTAAGAGATGAGTTCTCGTTCGAAACCCTGATACTTCGAGAGAGATTGTCCGTTTTGTACACGAAGTGCATCCAGTTTTTGTCGTAGCCCTCTCAAGTTTTTAACATGCTATGTGGGTGAAATGATTATAGCATGCCAACTTTCAACATTTTCAGAGTTCATTTGTAGTGCTTTTAAATTTCAGGGTCAACTAGCTCAAAAACAAATAAGTAAATGCACGAAGAATACCAAACGAAGTCAGAAATTGTTGAAATTTTGTGATGTGCCTTTGAATGGTGCATTTTGAACACACAAAAAGTATGGAGTTCAAATAAGTTCAAAAAAATGAAATCCCTTTGTAAGAGATGAGTTCTCGTTCGAAACCGTGATACTTCGAGAGAGATTGTTCGTTTTGTACACGAAGTGCATCCAGTTTTTGTCGTAGCCCTCTCAACTTTTTAAGACATTCTACGTGGGTGAAATGATGATAGCATGCCAACTTTCAACATTTTCAGAGTTCATTTGTAGTGCTTTTCAATTTCAGGGTCAACTAGCTCAAAACAAATAAGTAAATGCACGAAGAATACCAAATGAAGTCAGAAATTGTTGAAATTTTGTGATGTGCCTTTGAATGGTGCATTTTGAACACACAAAAAGTATGGAGTTCAAATAAGTTCAAAAAAATGAAATCCTTTTGTAAGAGATGAGTTCTCGTTCGAAACCCTTATACTTCGAGAGAGATTGTCCGTTTTGTACACGAAGTGCATCCAGTTTTTGTCGTAGCCCTTTCAACTATTTAACACATGCTATGTGGGTGAAATGTTGATATCATGACAACTTTGAACATTTTCAGAGTTCATTTGTAGTGCTTTTCAATTTCAGGGTCAACTAGCTCAAAAAAAATAAGTAAATGCACGAAGAATACCAAATGAAGTCAGAAATTGTTGAAATTTTGTGATGTGCCTTTGAATGGTGCATTTTGAACACACAAAAAGTATGGAGTTCAAATAAGTTCAAAAAATGAAATCCCTTTGTAAGAGATGAGTTCTCGTTCGAAACCCTCATACTTCGAGAGAGATTGTCCGTTTTGTACACGAAGTGCATCCAGTTTTTGTCGTAGCCCTCTCAACTTTGTAACACATTCTATGTGGGTGAAATGATGATAGCATGCCAACTTTCAACATTTTCAGAGTTCATATGTAGTGCTTTTCAATTTCAGGGTCAACTAGCTCAAAAAAAATAAGTAAATGCACGAAGAATACCAAATGAAGTCAGAAATTGTTGAAATTTTGTGATGTGCCTTTGAATGGTGCATTTTGAACACACAAAAAGTATGGAGTTCAACTAAGTTCAAAAAAATGAAATCCCTTTGTAAGAGATGAGTTCTCGTTCGAAACCCTGATACTTCGAGAGAGATTGTCCGTTTTGTACACGAAGTGCATCCAGTTTTTCTCCTAGCCCTCTCAACTTTTTAACACATGCTATGTGGGTGAAATGATGATAGCGTGCCAACTTTCAACATTTTCAGAGTTCATTTGTAGTGCTTTTCAATTTCAGGGTCAACTAGCTCAAAAAAAATAAGTAAATGCACGAAGAATACCAAATGAAGTCAGAAATTGTTGAAATTTTTTGATGTGCCTTTGAATGGTGCATTTTGAACACACAAAAAGTATGGAGTTCAAATAAGTTCAAAAAAATGAAATCCCTTTGTAAGATAATGAGTTCTCGTTCGAAACCGTGATACTTCGAGAGAGATTGTTCGTTTTGTACACGAAGTGCATCCAGTTTTTGTCGTAGCCCTCTCAACTTTTTAAGACATTCTATGCGGGTGAAATGATTATAGCATGCCAACTTTCAACATTTTCAGAGTTCATTTGTAGTGCTTTTCAATTTCAGGGTCAACTAGCTCAAAAACAAATAAGTAAATGCACGAAGAATACCAAACGAAGTCAGAAATTGTTGAAATTTTGTGATGTGCCTTTGAATGGTGCATTTTGAACACACAAAAAGTATGGAGTTCAAATAAGTTCAAAAAAATGAAATCCCTTTGTAAGAGATGAGTTCTCGTTCGAAACCGTGATACTTCGAGAGAGATTGTTCGTTTTGTACACGAAGTGCATCCAGTTTTTGTCGTAGCCCTCTCAACTTTTTAAGACATTCTATGTGGGTGAAATGATGATAGCATGCCAACTTTCAACATTTTCAGAGTTCATTTGTAGTGCTTTTCAATTTCAGGGTCAACTAGCTCAAAAACAAATAAGTAAATGCACGAAGAATACCAAACGAAGTCAGAAATTGTTGAAATTTTGTGATGTGCCTTTGAATGGTGCATTTTGAACACACAAAAAGTATGGAGTTCAAATAAGTTCAAAAATATGAAATCCCTTTGTAAGAGATGAGTTCTCGTTCGAAACCGTGATACTTCGAGAGAGATTGTTCGTTTTGTACACGAAGTGCATCCAGTTTTTGTCGTAGCCCTCTCAACTTTTTAAGACATTCTATGTGGGTGAAATGATGATAGCATGCCAACTTTCAACATTTTCAGAGTTCATTTGTAGTGCTTTTCAATTTCAGGGTCAACTAGCTCAAAAAGAAATAAGTAAATGCACGAAGAATACCAAACGAAGTCAGAAATTGTTGAAATTTTGTGATGTGCCTTTGAATGGTGCATTTTGAACACACAAAAAGTATGGAGTTCAAATAAGTTCAAAAATATGAAATCCCTTTGTAAGAGATGAGTTCTCGTTCGAAACCCTGATACTTCGAGAGAGATTGTTCGTTTTGTACACGAAGTGCATCCAGTTTTTGTCGTAGCCCTCTCAACTTTTTAAGACATTCTATGTGGGTGAAATTATGATAGCATGCCAACTTTCAACATTTTCAGAGTTCATTTGTAGTGCTTTTCAATTTCAGGGTCAACTAGCTCAAAAACAAATAAGTAAATGCACGAAGAATACCAAATGAAGTCAGAAATTGTTGAAATTTTGTGATGTGCCTTTGAATGGTGCATTTTGAACACACAAAAAGTATGGAGTTCAAATAAGTTCAAAAATATGAAATCCCTTTGTAAGAGATGAGTTCTCGTTCGAAACCCTGATACTTCGAGAGAGATTGTCCGTTTTGTACACGAAGTGCATCCAGTTTTTCTCCTAGCCCTCTCAACTTTTTAACACATGCTATGTGGGTGAAATGATGATAGCGTGCCAACTTTCAACATTTTCAGAGTTCATTTGTAGTGCTTTTCAATTTCAGGGTCAACTAGCTCAAAAAAAATAAGTAAATGCACGAAGAATACCAAATGAAGTCAGAAATTGTTGAAATTTTGTGATGTGCCTTTGAATGGTGCATTTTGAACACACAAAAAGTATGGAGTTAAAATAAGTTCAAAAAAATGAAATCCCTTTGTAAGAGATGAGTTCTCGTTCGAAACCCTCATACTTCGAGAGAGATTGTCCGTTTTGTACACGAAGTGCATCCAGTTTTTGTCGTAGCCCTCTCAACTTTGTAACACATTCTATGTGGGTGAAATGATGATAGCATGCCAACTTTCAACATTTTCAGAGTTCATTTGTAGTGCTTTTCAATTTCAGGGTCAACTAGCTCAAAAAAAATAAGTAAATGCACGAAGAATACCAAATGAAGTCAGAAATTGTTGAAATTTTGTGATGTGCCTTTCAATGGTGCATTTTGAACACACAAAAAGTATGGAGTTCAACTTAGTTCAAAAAATGAAATCCCTTTGTAAGAGATGAGTTCTCGTTCGAAACCCTGATACTTCGAGAGAGATTGTCCGTTTTGTACACGAAGTGCATCCAGTTTTTGTCGTAGCCCTCTCAACTTTTTAAGACATTCTATGTGGGTGAAATGATGATAACATGCCAACTTTCAACATTTTCAGAGTTCATTTGTAGTGCTTTTCAATTTCAGGGTCAACTAGCTCAAAAACAAATAAGTAAATGCACGAAGAATACCAAACGAAGTCAGAAATTGTTGAAATTTTGTGATGTGCCTTTGAATGGTGCATTTTGAACACACAAAAAGTATGGAGTTCAAATAAGTTCAAAAAAATGAAATCCCTTTGTAAGAGATGAGTTCTCGTTCGAAACCGTGATACTTCGAGAGAGATTGTTCGTTTTGTACACGAAGTGCATCCAGTTTTTGTCGTAGCCCTTTCAACTTTTTAAGACATTCTATGTGGGTGAAATGATGATAGCATGCCAACTTTCAACATTTTCAGAGTTTATTTGTAGTGCTTTTCAATTTCAGGGTCAACTAGCTCAAAAACAAATAAGTAAATGCACGAAGAATACCAAATGAAGTCAGAAATTGTTGAAATTTTGTGATGTGCCTTTGAATGGTGCATTTTGAACACACAAAAAGTATGGAGTTCAAATAAGTTCAAAAATATGAAATCCCTTTGTAAGAGATGAGTTCTCGTTCGAAACCCTGATACTTCGAGAGAGATTGTCCGTTTTGTACACGAAGTGCATCCAGTTTTTCTCGTAGCCCTCTCAACTTTTTAACACATGCTATGTGGGTGAAATGATGATAGCGTGCCAACTTTCAACATTTTCAGAGTTCATTTGTAGTGCTTTTCAATTTCAGGGTCAACTAGCTCAAAAAAAATAAGTAAATGCACGAAGAATACCAAATGAAGTCAGAAATTGTTGAAATTTTGTGATGTGCCTTTGAATGGTGCATTTTGAACACACAAAAAGTATGGAGTTCAAATAAGTTCAAAAAAATGAAATCCCTTTGTAAGAGATGAGTTCTCGTTCGAAACCGTGATACTTCGAGAGAGATTGTTCGTTTTGTACACGAAGTGCATCCAGTTTTTGTCGTAGCCCTCTCAACTTTTTAAGACATTCTATGTGGGTGAAATGATGATAGCATGCCAACTTTCAACATTTTTAGAGTTCATTTGTAGTGCTTTTCAATTTCAGGGTCAACTAGCTCAAAAAAAATAAGTAAATGCACGAAGAATACCAAATGAAGTCAGAAATTGTTGAAATTTTGTGATGTGCCTTTGAATGGTGCATTTTGAACACACAAAAAGTATGGAGTTCAAATAAGTTCAAAAAAATGAAATCCCTTTGTAAGAGATGAGTTCTCGTTCGAAACCCTTATACTTCGAGAGAGATTGTCCGTTTTGTACACGAAGTGCATCCAGTTTTTGTCGTAGCCCTTTCAACTATTTAACACATGCTATGTGGGTGAAATGTTGATAGCATGACAACTTTGAACATTTTCAGAGTTCATTTGTAGTGCTTTTCAATTTCAGGGTCAACTAGCTCAAAAAAAATAAGTAAATGCACGAAGAATACCAAATGAAGTCAGAAATTTTTGAAATTTTGTGATGTGCCTTTGAATGGTGCATTTTGAACACACAAAAAGTATGGAGTTCAAATAAGTTCAAAAAATGAAATCCATTTGTAAGAGATGAGTTCTCGTTCGAAACCCTCATACTTCGAGAGAGATTGTCCGTTTTGTACACGAAGTGCATCCAGTTTTTGTCGTAGCCCTCTCAACTTTGTAACACATTCTATGTGGGTGAAATGATGATAGCATGCCAACTTTCAACATTTTCAGAGTTCATTTGTAGTGCTTTTCAATTTCAGGGTCAACTAGCTCAAAAAAAATAAGTAAATGCACGAAGAATACCAAATGAAGTCAGAAATTGTTGAAATTTTGTGATGTGCCTTTGAATGATGCATTTTGAACACACAAAAAGTATGGAGTTCAACTAAGTTCAAAAAAATGAAATCCCTTTGTAAGAGATGAGTTCTCGTTCGAAACCCTGATACTTCGAGAGAGATTGTCCGTTTTGTACACGAAGTGCATCCAGTTTTTCTCGTAGCCCTCTCAACTTTTTAACACATGCTATGTGGGTGAAATGATGATAGTGTGCCAACTTTCAACATTTTCAGAGTTCATTTGTAGTGCTTTTCAATTTCAGGGTCAACTAGCTCAAAAAAAATAAGTAAATGCACGAAGAATACCAAATGAAGTCAGAAATTGTTGAAATTTTGTGATGTGCCTTTGAATGGTGCATTTTGAACACACAAAATGTATGGAGTTAAAATAAGTTCAAAAAAATGAAATCCCTTTGTAAGAGATGAGTTCTCGTTCGAAACCCTCATACTTCGAGAGAGATTGTTCGTTTTGTACACGAAGTGCATCCACTTTTTGTCGTAGCCCTCTCAACTTTTTAACATGCTATGTGCGTGAAATGATGATAGCATGCCAACTTTCAACATTTTCAGAGTTCATTTGTAGTGCTTTTGAATTTCAGGGTCAACTAGCTCAAAAAAATATAAGTAAATGCACGAAGAATACCAAATGAAGTCAGAAATTGTTGAAATTTTGTGATGTGCCTTTGAATGGTGCATTTTGAACACACAAAAAGTATGGAGTTCAAATAAGTTCAAAAAAATGAAATCCCTTTGTAAGAGATGAGTTCTCGTTCGAAACCGTGATACTTCGAGAGAGATTGTTCGTTTTGTACACGAAGTGCATCCAGTTTTTGTCGTAGCCCTCTCAACTTTTTAAGACATGCTATGTGGGTGAAATGATTATAGCATGCCAACTTTCAACATTTTCAGAGTTCATTTGTAGTGCTTTTCAATTTCAGGGTCAACTAGCTCAAAAAAAATAAGTAAATGCACGAAGAATACCAAATGAAGTCAGAAATTGTTGAAATTTTGTGATGTGCCTTTGAATGGTGCATTTTGAACACGCAAAAAGTATGGAGTTCAACTAAGTTCAAAAAAATGAAATCCCTTTGTAAGAGATGAGTTCTCGTTCGAAACCCTTATACTTCGAGAGAGATTGTTCGTTTTGTACACGAAGTGCATCCAGTTTTTGTCGTAGCCCTTTCAACTATTTAACACATTCTATGTGGGTGAAATGTTGATAGCATGCCAAATTTCAACATTTTCAGAGTTCATTTGTAGTGCTTTTCAATTTCAGGGTCAACTAGCTCAAAAACAAATAAGTAAATGCACGAAGAATACCAAATGAAGTCAGAAATTGTTGAAATTTTGTGATGTGCCTTTGAATGGTGCATTTTGAACACACAAAAAGTATGGAGTTCAAATAAGTTCAAAAATATGAAATCCCTTTGTAAGAGATGAGTTCTCGTTCGAAACCCTGATACTTCGAGAGAGATTGTCCGTTTTGTACACGAAGTGCATCCAGTTTTTCTCATAGCCCTCTCAACTTTTTAACACATGCTATGTGGGTGAAATGATGATAGCGTGCCAACTTTCAACATTTTCAGAGTTCATTTGTAGTGCTTTTCAATTTCAGGGTCAACTAGCTAAAAAAAAATAAGTAAATGCACGAAGAATACCAAATGAAGTCAGAAATTGTTGAAATTTTGTGATGTGCCTTTGAATGGTGCATTTTGAACACAGAAAATGTATGGAGTTAAAATAAGTTCAAAAAAATGAAATCCCTTTGTAAGAGATGAGTTCTCGTTCGAAACCCTCATACTTCGAGAGAGATTGTCCGTTTTGTACACGAAGTGCATCCAGTTTTTGTCGTAGCCCTCTCAACTTTTTAACACATGCTATGTGGGTGAAATGATGATAGCATGCCAACTTTCAACATTTTTAGAGTTCATTTGTAGTCCTTTTCAATTTCAGGGTCAACTAGCTTAAAAAAATAAGTAAATGCACGAAGAATACTAAATGAAGTCAGAAATTGTTGAAATTTTTTGATGTGCCTTTGAATGGTGCATTTTGAACACAAAAAAAGTATGGAGTTCAACTAAGTTCAAAAAAATTAAATCCCTTTGTAAGAGATGAGTTCTCGTTCGAAACCCTCATACTTCGAGAGAGATTGTTCGTTTTGTACACGAAGTGCATCCAGTTTTTGTCGTAGCCCTCTCAACTTTTTAACATGCTATGTGCGTGAAATGATGATAGCATGCCAACTTTCAACATTTTCAGAGTTCATTTGTAGTGCTTTTGAATTTCAGGGTCAACTAGCTCAAAAAAAATATAAGTAAATGCACGAAGAATACCAAATGAAGTCAGAAATTGTTGAAATTTTGTGATGTGCCTTTGAATGGTGCATTTTGAACACACAAAAAGTATGGAGTTCAAATAAGTTCAAAAAAAATGAAATCCCTTTGTAAGAGATGAGTTCTCGTTCGAAACCCTGATACTTCGAGAGAGATTGTCCGTTTTGTACACAAAGTGCATCCAGTTTTTGTCGTAGCCCTCTCAACTTTTTAACACATGCTATGTGGGTGAAATGTTGATAGCATGTCAACTTTCAACATTTTCAGAGTTCATTTGTAGTGCTTTTCAATTTCAGGGTCAACTAGCTCAAAAAAATAAGTAAATGCACGAAGAATACCAAATGAAGTCAGAAATTATTGAAATTTTGTGATGTGCCTTTGAATGGTGCATTTCGAACACACAAAAAGTATGGAGTTCAAATAAGTTCAAAAAAATGAAATCCCTTTGTAAGAGATGAGTTCTCGTTCGAAACCCTTATACTTCGAGAGAGATTGTCCGTTTTGTACACGAAGTGCATCCAGTTTTTGTCGTAGCCCTCTCAACTATTTAACACATGCTATGTGGGTGAAATGATGATAGCATGCCAACTTTCAACATTTTCAGTGTTCATTTGTAGTGCTTTTCAATTTCAGGGTCAATTAGCTCAAAAAATACAAGTAAATGCACGAAGAATACCAAATGAAGTTAGAAATTGTTGAAATTTTGTGATGTGCCTTTGAATGGTGCATTTTGAAGACACAAAAAGTATGGAGTTCAAATAAGGTCAAAAAAATGAAATCCCTTTGTAAGAGATGAGTTCACGTTCGAAATCCTGATACTTCGAGAGAGATTGTTCGTTTTGTACACGAAGTGCATCCAGTTTTTGTCGTAGCCCTCTCAACTTTTTAACATGCTATGTGGGTGAAATGATGATAGCATACCAACTTTCAACATTTTCAGAGTTCATTTATAGTGCTTTTCAATTTCAGGGTCAACTAGCTCAAAAAAAATAAGTAAATGCACGAAGAATACCAAATGAAGTCAGAAATGGTTGAAATTTTGTGATGTGCCTTTGAATGGTGCATTTTGAACACACAAAAAGTATGGAGTTCAAATAAGTTCAAAAAAAATGAAATTCCATTGTAAGAGATGAGTTCTCGTTCGAAACCCTAATACTTCGAGAGAGATTGTTCGTTTTGTACACAAAGTGCATCCAGTTTTTGTCGTAGCCCTCTCAACTTTTTAACACATGCTATGTGGGTGAAATGATGATAGCATGCCAACTTTCAACATTTTCAGAGTTCATTTGTAGTGTTTTTCAATTTCAGGGTGAACTAGCTCAAAAAAATAAGTAAATGCACGAAGAATACCAAATGAAGTCAGAAATTGTTGAAATTTTGTGATGTGCCTTTGAATGGTGCATTTTGAACACACAAAAAGTATGGAGTTCAAATAAGTTCAAAAAAATGAAATCCCTTTGTAAGAGATGAGTTCTCGTTCGAAACCCTTATACTTCGAGAGAGATTGTCCGTTTTGTACACGAAGTGCATCCAGTTTTTGTCGTAGCCCTTTCAACTATTTAACACATGCTATGTGGGTGAAATGTTGATAGCATGACAACTTTGAACATTTTCAGAGTTCATTTGTAGTGCTTTTCAATTTCAGGGTCAACTAGCTCAAAAAAAATAAGTAAATGCACGAAGAATACCAAATGAAGTCAGAAATTGTTGAAATTTTGTGATGTGCCTTTGAATGGTGCATTTTGAACACACAAAAAGTATGGAGTTCAAATAAGTTCAAAAAAATGAAATCCCTTTGTAAGAGATGAGTTCTCGTTCGAAACCCTTATACTTCGAGAGAGATTGTCCGTTTTGTACACGAAGTGCATCCAGTTTTTGTCGTAGCCCTCTCAACTATTTAACACATGCTATGTGGGTGAAATGTTGATAGCATGACAACTGTGAACATTTTCAGAGTTCATTTCTAGTGCTTTTCAATTTCAGGGTCAATTAGCTCAAAAAATATAAGTAAATGCACGAAGAATACCAAATGAAGTCAGAAATTGTTGAAATTTTGTGATGTGCCTTTGAATGGTGCATTTTGAACACACAAAATGTATGGAGTTAAAATAAGTTCAAAAAAATGAAATCCCTTTGTAAGAGATGAGTTCTCGTTCGAAACCCTGATACTTCGAGAGAGATTGTTCGTTTTGTACACGAAGTGCATCCAGTTTTTGTCGTAGCCCTCTCAACTTTTTAACACATGCTATGTGGGTGAAATGATGATAGCATGCCAACTTTCAACATTTTCAGAGTTCATTTGTAGTGCTTTTCAATTTCAGGGTGAACTAGCTCAAAAAAATAAGTAAATGCACGAAGAATACCAAATGAAGTCAGAAATTGTTGAAATTTTGTGATGTGCCTTTGAATGGTGCATTTTGAACACACAAAAAGTATGGAGTTCAAATAAGTTCAAAAAAATGAAATCCCTTTGTAAGAGATGAGTTCTCGTTCGAAACCCTGATACTTCGAGAGAGATTGTCCGTTTTGTACATGAAGTGCATCCAGTTTTTGTCGTAGCCCTCTCAACTTTTTAACACATGCTATGTGGGTGAAATGTTGATAGCATGCCAACTTTCAACATTTTCAGAGTTCATTTGTAGTGCTTTTCAATTTCAGGGTCAACTAGCTCAAAAAAAATAAGTAAATGCACGAAGAATACCAAATGAAGTCAGAAATTGTTGAAATTTTGTGATGTGCCTTTGAATGGTGCATTTTGAACACACAAAAAGTATGGAGTTCAAATAAGTTCAAAAAAATGAAATGCCTTTGTAAGAGATGAGTTCTCGTTCGAAACCCTTATACTTCGAGAGAGATTGTCCGTTTTGTACACGAAGTGCATCCAGTTTTTGTTGTAGCCCTCTCAACTATTTAACACATGCTATGTGGGTGAAATGTTGATAGCATGACAACTTTGAACATTTTCAGAGTTCATTTCTATTGCTTTTCAATTTCAGGGTCAATTAGCTCAAAAAATATAAGTAAATGCACGAAGAATACCAAACGAAGTCAGAAATTGTTGAAATTTTGTGATGTGCCTTTGAATGGTGCATTTTGAACACACAAAAAGTATGGAGTTCAAATAAGTTCAAAAAAATGAAATCCCTTTGTAAGAGATGAGTTCTCGTTCGAAACCGTGATACTTCGAGAGAGATTGTTCGTTTTGTACACGAAGTGCATCCAGTTTTTTCGTAGCCCTCTCAACTTTTTAAGACATTCTATGTGGGTGAAATGATGATAGCATGCCAACTTTCAACATTTTCAGAGTTCATTTGTAGTGCTTTTCAATTTCAGGGTCAACTAGCTCAAAAACAAATAAGTAAATGCACGAAGAATACCAAATGAAGTCAGAAATTGTTGAAATTTTGTGATGTGCCTTTGAATGGTGCATTTTGAACACACAAAAAGTATGGAGTTCAAATAAATTCAAAAATATGAAATCCCTTTGTAAGAGATGAGTTCTCGTTCGAAACCCTGATACTTGAGAGAGATTGTCCGTTTTGTACACGAAGTGCATCCAGTTTTTCTCGTAGCCCTCTCAACTTTTTAACACATGCTATGTGGGTGAAATGGTGATAGCGTGCCAACTTTCAACATTTTCAGAGTTCATTTGTAGTGCTTTTCAATCTCAGGGTCAACTAGCTCAAAAACAATAAGTAAATGCACGAAGAATACCAAATGAAGTCAGAAATTGTTGAAATTTTGTGATGTGCCTTTGAATGGTGCATTTTGAACACAGAAAATGTATGGAGTTAAAATAAGTTCAAAAAAATGAAATCCCTTTCTAAGAGATGAGTTCTCGTTCGAAACCCTGGTACTTCGAGAGAGATTGTCCGTTTTGTACACGAAGTGCATCCAGTTTTTGTCGTAGCCCTCTCAACTTTTTAACACATGCTATGTGGGTGAAATGATGATAGCATGCCAACTTTCAACATTTTTAGAGTTCATTTGTAGTGCTTTTCAATTTCAGGGTCAACTAGCTCAAAAACAAATAAGTAAATGCACGAAGAATACCAAATGAAGTCAGAAATTGTTGAAATTTTGTGATGTGCCTTTGAATGGTGCATTTTGAACACACAAAAAGTATGGAGTTTCAAATAAGTTCAAAAATATGAAATCCCTTTGTAAGAGATGAGTTCTCGTTCGAAACCCTGATACTTCGAGAGAGATTGTCCGTTTTGTACACGAAGTGCATCCAGTTTTTCTCGTAGCCCTCTCAACTTTTTAACACATGCTATGTGGGTCAAATGATGATAGCGTGCCAACTTTCAACATTTTCAGAGTTCATTTGTAGTGCTTTTCAATTTCAGGGTCAACTAGCTCAAAAAAAATAAGTAAATGCACGAAGAATACCAAATGAAGTCAGAAATTGTTGAAATTTTGTGATGTGCCTTTGAATGGTGCATTTTGAACACACAAAATGTATGGAGTTAAAATAAGTTCAAAAAAATGAAATCCCTTTGTAAGAGATGAGTTCTCGTTCGAAACCCTGATACTTCGAGAGAGATTGTCCGTTTTGTACACGAAGTGCATCCAGTTTTTGTTGTAGCCCTCTCAACTTTTTAACACATGCTGTGTGGGTGAAATGATAATAGCATGCCAACTTTCAACATTTTCAGAGTTCATTTGTAGTGCTTTTCAATTTCAGGGTCAATTAGCTCAAAAAATATAAGTAAATGCACGAAGAATACCAAATGAAGTCAGAAATTGTTGAAATTTGGTGATGTGCCTTTGAATGGTGCATTTTGAACACAGAAAATGTATGGAGTTAAAATAAGTTCAAAAAAATGAAATCCCTTTGTAAGAGATGAGTTCTCGTTCGAAACCCTGATACTTCGAGAGAGATTGTCCGTTTTGTACACGAAGTGCATCCAGTTTTTGTCGTAGCCCTCTCAACTCTTTAACACATGCTATGTGGGTGAAATGATGATAGCATGCCAACTTTCAACATTTTTAGAGTTCATTTGTAGTCCTTTTCAATTTCAGGGTCAACTAGCTTAAAAAAATAAGTAAATGCACGAAGAATACTAAATGAAGTCAGAAATTGTTGAAATTTTGTGATGTGCCTTTGAATGGTGCATTTTGAACACAAAAAAAGTATGGAGTTCAACTAAGTTCAAAAAAATTAAATCCCTTTGTAAGAGATGAGTTCTCGTTCGAAACCCTCATACTTCGAGAGAGATTGTTCGTTTTGTACACGAAGTGCATCCAGTTTTTGTCGTAGCCCTCTCAACTTTTTAACATGCTATGTGCGTGAAATGATGATAGCATGTCAACTTTCAACATTTTCAGAGTTCATTTGTAGTGCTTTTCAATTACAGGGTCAACTAGCTCAAAAAAAATAAGTAAATGCACGAAGAATACCAAATGAAGTCAGAAATTGTTGAAATTTTGTGATGTGCCTTTGAATGGTGCATTTTGAACACACAAAAAGTATGGAGTTCAAATAAGTTCAAAAAATGAAATCTCTTTGTAAGAGATGAGTTCTCGTTCGAAACCCTCATACTTCGAGAGAGATTGCCCGTTTTGTACACGAAGTGCATCCAGTTTTTGTCGTAGCCCTCTCAACTTTGTAACACATTCTATGTGGGTGAAATGATGATAGCATGCCAACTTTCAACATTTTCAGAGTTCATTTGTAGTGCTTTTCAATTTCAGGGTCAACTAGCTCAAAAAAAATAAGTAAATGCACGAAGAATACCAAATGAAGTCAGAAATTGTTGAAATTTTGTGATGTGCCTTTGAATGGTGCATTTTGAACACACAAAAAGTATGGAGTTCAACTAAGTTCAAAAAAATGAAATCCCTTTGTAAGAGATGAGTTCTCGTTCGAAACCCTGATACTTCGAGAGAGATTGTCCGTTTTGTACACGAAGTGCATCCAGTTTTTGTCGTAGCCCTCTCAAGTTTTTAACATGCTATGTGGGTGAAATGATTATAGCATGCCAACTTTCAACATTTTCAGAGTTCATTTGTAGTGCTTTTCAATTTCAGGGTCAACTAGCTCAAAAACAAATAAGTAAATGCACGAAGAATACCAAACGAAGTCAGAAATTGTTGAAATTTTGTGATGTGCCTTTGAATGGTGCATTTTGAACACACAAAAAGTATGGAGTTCAAATAAGTTCAAAAAAATGAAATCCCTTTGTAAGAGATGAGTTCTCGTTCGAAACCGTGATACTTCGAGAGAGATTGTTCGTTTTGTACACGAAGTGCATCCAGTTTTTTCGTAGCCCTCTCAACTTTTTAAGACATTCTATGTGGGTGAAATGATGATAGCATGCCAACTTTCAACATTTTCAGAGTTCATTTGTAGTGCTTTTCAATTTCAGGGTCAACTAGCTCAAAAACAAATAAGTAAATGCACGAAGAATACCAAATGAAGTCAGAAATTGTTGAAATTTTGTGATGTGCCTTTGAATGGTGCATTTTGAACACACAAAAAGTATGGAGTTCAAATAAATTCAAAAATATGAAATCCCTTTGTAAGAGATGAGTTCTCGTTCGAAACCCTGATACTTCGAGAGTGATTGTCCGTTTTGTACACGAAGTGCATCCAGATTTTCTCGTAGCCCTCTCAACTTTTTAACACATGCTATGTGGGTGAAATGGTGATAGCGTGCCAACTTTCAACATTTTCAGAGTTCATTTGTAGTGCTTTTCAATTTCAGGGTCAACTAGCTCAAAAAAAATAAGTAAATGCACGAAGAATACCAAATGAAGTCAGAAATTGTTGAAATTTTGTGATGTGCCTTTGAATGGTGCATTTTGAACACACAAAATGTATGGAGTTAAAATAAGTTCAAAAAAATGAAATCCCTTTGTAAGAGATGAGTTCTCGTTCGAAACCCTGATACTTCGAGAGAGATTGTCCGTTTTGTACACGAAGTGCATCCAGTTTTTGTTGTAGCCCTCTCAACTTTTTAACACATGCTGTGTGGGTGAAATGATGATAGCATGCCAACTTTCAACATTTTCAGAGTTCATTTGTAGTGCTTTTCAATTTCAGGGTCAATTAGCTCAAAAAATATAAGTAAATGCACGAAGAATACCAAATGAAGTCAGAAATTGTTGAAATTTGGTGATGTGCCTTTGAATGGTGCATTTTGAACACAGAAAATGTATGGAGTTAAAATAAGTTCAAAAAAATGAAATCCCTTTGTAAGAGATGAGTTCTCGTTCGAAACCCTGATACTTCGAGAGAGATTGTCCGTTTTGTACACGAAGTGCATCCAGTTTTTGTCGTAGCCCTCTCAACTTTTTAACACATGCTATGTGGGTGAAATGATGATAGCGTGCCAACTTTCAACATTTTCAGAGTTCATTTGTAGTGCTTTTCAATTTCAGGGTCAACTAGCTCAAAAAAAAAAAGTAAATGCACGAAGAATACCAAATGAAGTCAGAAATTGTTGAAATTTTGTGATGTGCCTTTGAATGGTGCATTTTGAACACACAAAATGTATGGAGTTAAAATAAGTTCAAAAAAATGAAATCCCTTTGTAAGAGATGAGTTCTCGTTCGAAACCCTGATACTTCGAGAGAGATTGTCCGTTTTGTACACGAAGTGCATCCAGTTTTTGTTGTAGCCCTCTCAACTTTTTAACACATGCTGTGTGGGTGAAATGATGATAGCATGCCAACTTTCAACATTTTCAGAGTTCATTTGTAGTGCTTTTCAATTTCAGGGTCAATTAGCTCAAAAAATATAAGTAAATGCACGAAGAATACCAAATGAAGTCAGAAATTGTTGAAATTTGGTGATGTGCCTTTGAATGGTGCATTTTGAACACAGAAAATGTATGGAGTTAAAATAAGTTCAAAAAAATGAAATCCCTTTCTAAGAGATGAGTTCTCGTTCGAAACCTTGATACTTCGAGAGAGATTGTCCGTTTTGTACACGAAGTGCATCCAGTTTTTGTCGTACCCCTCTCAACTTTTTAACACATGCTATGTGGGTGAAATGATAATAGCCTGCCAACTTTCAACATTTTTAGAGTTCATTTGTAGTGCTTTTCAATTTCAGGGTCAACTAGCTCAAAAACAAATAAGTAAATGCACGAAGAATACCAAATGAAGTCAGAAATTGTTGAAATTTTGTGATGTGCCTTTGAATGGTGCATTTTGAACACACAAAAAGTAAGGAGTTCAAATAAGTTCAAAAATATGAAATCCCTTTGTAAGAGATGAGTTCTCGTTCGAAACCCTGATACTTCGAGAGAGATTGTCCGTTTTGTACACGAAGTGCATCCAGTTTTTCTCGTAGCCCTCTCAACTTTTTAACACATGCTATGTGGGTGAAATGATGATAGCGTGCCAACTTTCAACATTTTCAGAGTTCATTTGTAGTGCTTTTCAATTTCAGGGTCAACTAGCTCAAAAAAAATAAGTAAATGCACGAAGAATACCAAATGAAGTCAGAAATTGTTGAAATTTTGTGATGTGCCTTTGAATGGTGCATTTTGAACACACAAAATGTATGGAGTTAAAATAAGTTCAAAAAAATGAAATCCCTTTGTAAGAGATGAGTTCTCGTTCGAAACCCTGATACTTCGAGAGAGATTGTCCGTTTTGTACACGAAGTGCATCCAGTTTTTGTTGTAGCCCTCTCAACTTTTTAACACATGCTGTGTGGGTGAAATGATGATAGCATGCCAACTTTCAACATTTTCAGAGTTCATTTGTAGTGCTTTTCAATTTCAGGGTCAATTAGCTCAAAAAATATAAGTAAATGCACGAAGAATACCAAATGAAGTCAGAAATTGTTGAAATTTGGTGATGTGCCTTTGAATGGTGCATTTTGAACACAGAAAATGTATGGAGTTAAAATAAGTTCAAAAAAATGAAATCCCTTTGTAAGAGATGAGTTCTCGTTCGAAACCCTGATACTTCGAGAGAGATTGTCCGTTTTGTACACGAAGTGCATCCAGTTTTTCTCGTAGCCCTCTCAACTTTTTAACACATGCTATGTGGGTGAAATGATGATAGCGTGCCAACTTTCAACATTTTCAGAGTTCATTTGTAGTGCTTTTCAATTTCAGGGTCAACTAGCTCAAAAAAAATAAGTAAATGCACGAAGAATACCAAATGAAGTCAGAAATTGTTGAAATTTTGTGATGTGCCTTTGAATGGTGCATTTTGAACACACAAAAAGTATGGAGTTCAAATAAGTTCAAAAAATGAAATCCCTTTGTAAGAGATGAGTTCTCGTTCGAAACCCTCATACTTCGAGAGAGATTGCCCGTTTTGTACACGAAGTGCATCCAGTTTTTGTCGTAGCCCTCTCAACTTTGTAACACATTCTATGTGGGTGAAATGATGATAGCATGCCAACTTTCAACATTTTCAGAGTTCATTTGTAGTGCTTTTCAATTTCAGGGTCAACTAGCTCAAAAAAAATAAGTAAATGCACGAAGAATACCAAATGAAGTCAGAAATTGTTGAAATTTTGTGATGTGCCTTTGAATGGTGCATTTTGAACACACAAAAAGTATGGAGTTCAACTAAGTTCAAAAAAATGAAATCCTTTTGTAAGAGATGAGTTCTCGTTCGAAACCCTGATACTTCGAGAGAGATTGTCCGTTTTGTACACGAAGTGCATCCAGTTTTTGTCGTAGCCCTCTCAAGTTTTTAACATGCTATGTGGGTGAAATGATTATAGCATGCCAACTTTCAACATTTTCAGAGTTCATTTGTAGTGCTTTTCAATTTCAGGGTCAACTAGCTCAAAAACAAATAAGTAAATGCACGAAGAATACCAAACGTAGTCAGAAATTGTTGAAATTTTGTGATGTGCCTTTGAATGGTGCATTTTGAACACACAAAAAGTATGGAGTTCAAATAAGTTCAAAAAAATGAAATCCCTTTGTAAGAGATGAGTTCTCGTTCGAAACCGTGATACTTCGAGAGAGATTGTTCGTTTTGTACACGAAGTGCATCCAGTTTTTTCGTAGCCCTCTCAACTTTTTAAGACATTCTATGTGGGTGAAATGATGATAGCATGCCAACTTTCAACATTTTCAGAGTTCATTTGTAGTGCTTTTCAATTTCAGGGTCAACTAGCTCAAAAACAAATAAGTAAATGCACGAAGAATACCAAATGAAGTCAGAAATTGTTGAAATTTTGTGATGTGCCTTTGAATGGTGCATTTTGAACACACAAAAAGTATGGAGTTCAAATAAATTCAAAAATATGAAATCCCTTTGTAAGAGATGAGTTCTCGTTCGAAACCCTGATACTTCGAGAGAGATTGTCCGTTTTGTACACGAAGTGCATCCAGTTTTTCTCGTAGCCCTCTCAACTTTTTAACACATGCTATGTGGGTGAAATGGTGATAGCGTGCCAACTTTCAACATTTTCAGAGTTCATTTATAGTGCTTTTCAATTTCAGGGTCAACTAGCTCAAAAAAAATAAGTAAATGCACGAAGAATACCAAATGAAGTCAGAAATTGTTGAAATTTTGTGATGTGCCTTTGAATGGTGCATTTTGAACACACAAAATGTATGGAGTTAAAATAAGTTCAAAAAAATGAAATCCCTTTGTAAGAGATGAGTTCTCGTTCGAAACCCTGATACTTCGAGAGAGATTGTCCGTTTTGTACACGAAGTGCATCCAGTTTTTGTTGTAGCCCTCTCAACTTTTTAACACATGCTGTGTGGGTGAAATGATGATAGCATGCCAACTTTCAACATTTTCAGAGTTCATTTGTAGTGCTTTTCAATTTCAGGGTCAATTAGCTCAAAAAATATAAGTAAATGCACGAAGAATACCAAATGAAGTCAGAAATTGTTGAAATTTGGTGATGTGCCTTTGAATGGTGCATTTTGAACACAGAAAATGTATGGAGTTAAAATAAGTTCAAAAAAATGAAATCCCTTTGTAAGAGATGAGTTCTCGTTCGAAACCCTGATACTTCGAGAGAGATTGTCCGTTTTGTACACGAAGTGCATCCAGTTTTTGTCGTAGCCCTCTCAACTTTTTAACACATGCTATGTGGGTGAAATGATGATAGCGTGCCAACTTTCAACATTTTCAGAGTTCATTTGTAGTGCTTTTCAATTTCAGGGTCAACTAGCTCAAAAAAAATAAGTAAATGCACGAAGAATACCAAATGAAGTCAGAAATTGTTGAAATTTTGTGATGTGCCTTTGAATGGTGCATTTTGAACACACAAAATGTATGGAGTTAAAATAAGTTCAAAAAAATGAAATCCCTTTGTAAGAGATGAGTTCTCGTTCGAAACCCTGATACTTCGAGAGAGATTGTCCGTTTTGTACACGAAGTACATCCAGTTTTTGTTGTAGCCCTCTCAACTTTTTAACACATGCTGTGTGGGTGAAATGATGATAGCATGCCAACTTTCAACATTTTCAGAGTTCATTTGTAGTGCTTTTCAATTTCAGGGTCAATTAGCTCAAAAAATATAAGTAAATGCACGAAGAATACCAAATGAAGTCAGAAATTGTTGAAATTTGGTGATGTGCCTTTGAATGGTGCATTTTGAACACAGAAAATGTATGGAGTTAAAATAAGTTCAAAAAAATGAAATCCCTTTCTAAGAAATGAGTTCTCGTTCGAAACCCTGATACTTCGAGAGAGATTGTCCGTTTTGTACACGAAGTGCATCCAGTTTTTGTCGTAGCCCTCTCAACTTTTTAACACATGCTATGTGGGTGAAATGATGATAGCATGCCAACTTTCAACATTTTTAGAGTTCATTTGTAGTGCTTTTCAATTTCAGGGTCAACTAGCTCAAAAACAAATAAGTAAATGCACGAAGAATACCAAATGAAGTCAGAAATTGTTGAAATTTTGTGATGTGCCTTTGAATGGTGCATTTTGAACACACAAAAAGTATGGAGTTCAAATAAGTTCAAAAATATGAAATCCCTTTGTAAGAGATGAGTTCTCGTTCGAAACCCTGATACTTCGAGAGAGATTGTCCGTTTTGTACACGAAGTGCATCCAGTTTTTCTCATAGCCCTCTCAACTTTTTAACACATGCTATGTGGGTGAAATGATGATAGCGTGCCAACTTTCAACATTTTCAGAGTTCATTTGTAGTGCTTTTCAATTTCAGGGTCAACTAGCTCAAAAAAAATAAGTAAATGCACGAAGAATACCAAATGAAGTCAGAAATTGTTGAAATTTTGTGATGTGCCTTTGAATGGTGCATTTTGAACACACAAAATGTATGGAGTTAAAATAAGTTCAAAAAAATGAAATCCCTTTGTAAGAGATGAGTTCTCGTTCGAAACCCTGATACTTCGAGAGAGATTGTCCGTTTTGTACACGAAGTGCATCCAGTTTTTGTTGTAGCCCTCTCAACTTTTTAACACATGCTGTGTGGGTGAAATGATGATAGCATGCCAACTTTCAACATTTTCAGAGTTCATTTGTAGTGCTTTTCAATTTCAGGGTCAATTAGCTCAAAAAATATAAGTAAATGCACGAAGAATACCAAATGAAGTCAGAAATTGTTGAAATTTGGTGATGTGCCTTTGAATGGTGCATTTTGAACACAGAAAATGTATGGAGTTAAAATAAGTTCAAAAAAATGAAATCCCTTTCTAAGAAATGAGTTCTCGTTCGAAACCCTGATACTTCGAGAGAGATTGTCCGTTTTGTACACGAAGTGCATCCAGTTTTTGTCGTAGCCCTCTCAACTTTTTAACACATGCTATGTGGGTGAAATGATGATAGCATGCCAACTTTCAACATTTTTAGAGTTCATTTGTAGTGCTTTTCAATTTCAGGGTCAACTAGCTCAAAAACAAATAAGTAAATGCACGAAGAATACCAAATGAAGTCAGAAATTGTTGAAATTTTGTGATGTGCCTTTGAATGGTGCATTTTGAACACACAAAAAGTATGGAGTTCAAATAAGTTCAAAAATATGAAATCCCTTTGTAAGAGATGAGTTCTCGTTCGAAACCCTGATACTTCGAGAGAGATTGTCCGTTTTGTACACGAAGTGCATCCAGTTTTTCTCATAGCCCTCTCAACTTTTTAACATGCTATGTGCGTGAAATGATGATAGCATGTCAACTTTCAACATTTTCAGAGTTCATTTGTAGTGCTTTTCAATTTCAGGGTCAACTAGCTCAAAAAAAATAAGTAAATGCACGAAGAATACCAAATGAAGTCAAAAATTATTGAAATTTCGTGATGTGCCTTTGAATGGTGCATTTCGAACACACAAAAAGTATGGAGTTAAAATAAGTTCAAAAAAATGAAATCCCTTTGTAAGAGATGAGTTCTCGTTCGAAACCCTTATACTTCGAGAGAGATTGTCCGTTTTGTACACGAAGTGCATCCAGTTTTTGTCGTAGCCCTCTCAACTATTTAACACATGCTTTGTGGGTGAAATGATGATAGCATGCCAAATTTCAACATTTTCAGAGTTCATTTGTAGTGCTTTTCAATTTCAGGGTCAATTAGCTCAAAAAATATAAGTAAATGCACGAAGAATACCAAATGAAGTCAGAAATTGTTGAAATTTTGTGATGTGCCTTTGAATGGTGCATTTTGAAGACACAAAAAGTATGGAGTTCAAATAAGTTCAAAAAAATGAAATCCCTTTGTAAGACATGAGTTCTCGTTCGAAATCCTGATACTTCGAGAGAGATTGTTCGTTTTGTACACGAAGTGCATCCAGTTTTTGTCGTAGCCCTCTCAACTTTTTAACATGGTATGTGGGTGAAATGATGATAGCATACCAACTTTCAACATTTTCAGAGTTCATTTATAGTGCTTTTCAATTTCAGGGTCAACTAGCTCAAAAAAAATAAGTAAATGCACGAAGAATACCAAATGAAGTCAGAAATGGTTGAAATTTTGTGATGTGCCTTTGAATGGTGCATTTTGAACACACAAAAAGTATGGAGTTCAAATAAGTTCAAAAAAATGAAATTCCATTGTAAGAGATGAGTTCTCGTTCGAAACCCTAATACTTCGAGAGAGATTGTTCGTTTTGTACACAAAGGGCATCCAGTTTTTGTCGTAGCCCTCTCAACTTTTTAACACATGCTATGTGGGTGACATGATGATAGCATGCCAACTTTCAACATTTTCAGAGTTCATTTGTAGTGTTTTTCAATTTCAGGGTGAAATAGCTCAAAAAAATAAGTAAATGCACGAAGAATACCAAATGAAGTCAGAAATTGTTGAAATTTTGTGATGTGCCTTTGAATGGTGCATTTTGAACACACAAAAAGTATGGAGTTCAAATAAGTTCAAAAAAATGAAATCCCTTTGTAAGAGATGAGTTCTCGTTCGAAACCCTGATACTTCGAGAGAGATTGTCCGTTTTGTACATGAAGTGCATCCAGTTTTTGTCGTAGCCCTCTCAACTATTTAACACATGCTATGTGGGTGAAATGATGATAGCATGCCAACTTTCAACATTTTCAGAGTTCATTTGTAGTGCTTTTCAATTTCAGGGTCAATTAGCTCAAAAAATATAAGTAAATGCACGAAGAATACCAAATGAAGTCAGAAATTGTTGAAATTTTGTGATGTGCCTTTGAATGGTGCATTTTGAACACACAAAAAGTATGGAGTTCAAATAAGTTCAAAAATATGAAATCCCTTTGTAAGAGATGAGTTCTCGTTCGAAACCCTGATACTTCGAGAGAGATTGTTCGTTTTGGACACGAAGTGCATCCAGTTTTTCTCATAGCCCTCTCAACTTTTTAACACATGCTATGTGGGTGAAATGATGATAGCGTGCCAACTTTCAACATTTTCAGAGTTCATTTGTAGTGCTTTTCAATTTCAGGGTCAACTAGCTCAAAAAAAATAAGTAAATGCACGAAGAATACCAAATGAAGTCAGAAATTGTTGAAATTTTGTGATGTGCCTTTGAATGGTGCATTTTGAACACACAAAAAGTATGGAGTTCAAATAAGTTCAAAAAAATGAAATCCCTTTGTAAGAGATGAGTTCTCGTTCGAAACCCTGATACTTCGAGAGAGATTGTTCGTTTTGTACACGAAGTGCATCCAGTTTTTGTCGTAGCCCTCTCAACTTTTTAACACATGCTATGTGGGTGAAATGATGATAGCATGCCAACTTTCAACATTTTCAGAGTTCATTTGTAGTGTTTTTCAATTTCAGGGTGAACTAGCTCAAAAAAATAAGTAAATGCACGAAGAATACCAAATGAAGTCAGAAATTGTTGAAATTTTGTGATGTGCCTTTGAATGGTGCATTTTGAACACACAAAAAGTATGGAGTTCAAATAAGTTCAAAAAAATGAAATCCCTTTGTAAGAGATGAGTTCTCGTTCGAAACCCTGATACTTCGAGAGAGATTGTCCGTTTTGTACATGAAGTGCATCCAGTTTTTGTCGTAGCCCTCTCAACTATTTAACACATGCTATGTGGGTGAAATGATGATAGCGTGCCAACTTTCAACATTTTCAGAGTTCATTTGTAGTGCTTTTCAATTTCAGGGTCAATTAGCTCAAAAAATATAAGTAAATGCACGAAGAATACCAAATGAAGTCAGAAATTGTTGAAATTTTGTGATGTGCCTTTGAATGGTGCATTTTGAACACACAAAATGTATGGAGTTCAAATAAGTTCAAAAAAATGAAATCCCTTTGTAAGAGATGAGTTCTCTAGCCCTCTCAACTTTTTAACACATGCTGTGTGGGTGAAATGATGATAGCATGCCAACTTTCAACATTTTCAGAGTTCATTTGTAGTGCTTTTCAATTTCAGGGTCAATTAGCTCAAAAAATATAAGTAAATGCACGAAGAATACCAAATGAAGTCAGAAATTGTTGAAATTTGGTGATGTGCCTTTGAATGGTGCATTTTGAACACAGAAAATGTATGGAGTTAAAATAAGTTCAAAAAAATGAAATCCCTTTCTAAGAAATGAGTTCTCGTTCGAAACCCTGATACTTCGAGAGAGATTGTCCGTTTTGTACACGAAGTGCATCCAGTTTTTGTCGTAGCCCTCTCAACTTTTTAACACATGCTATGTGGGTGAAATGATGATAGCATGCCAACTTTCAACATTTTTAGAGTTCATTTGTAGTGCTTTTCAATTTCAGGGTCAACTAGCTCAAAAACAAATAAGTAAATGCACGAAGAATACCAAATGAAGTCAGAAATTGTTGAAATTTTGTGATGTGCCTTTGAATGGTGCATTTTGAACACACAAAAAGTATGGAGTTCAAATAAGTTCAAAAATATGAAATCCCTTTGTAAGAGATGAGTTCTCGTTCGAAACCCTGATACTTCGAGAGAGATTGTCCGTTTTGTACACGAAGTGCATCCAGTTTTTCTCATAGCCCTCTCAACTTTTTAACACATGCTATGTGGGTGAAATGATGATAGCGTGCCAACTTTCAACATTTTCAGAGTTCATTTGTAGTGCTTTTCAATTTCAGGGTCAACTAGCTCAAAAAAAATAAGTAAATGCACGAAGAATACCAAATGAAGTCAGAAATTGTTGAAATTTTGTGATGTGCCTTTGAATGGTGCATTTTGAACACACAAAATGTATGGAGTTAAAATAAGTTCAAAAAAATGAAATCCCTTTGTAAGAGATGAGTTCTCGTTCGAAACCCTGATACTTCGAGAGAGATTGTCCGTTTTGTACACGAAGTGCATCCAGTTTTTGTTGTAGCCCTCTCAACTTTTTAACACATGCTGTGTGGGTGAAATGATGATAGCATGCCAACTTTCAACATTTTCAGAGTTCATTTGTAGTGCTTTTCAATTTCAGGGTCAATTAGCTCAAAAAATATAAGTAAATGCACGAAGAATACCAAATGAAGTCAGAAATTGTTGAAATTTTGTGATGTGCCTTTGAATGGTGCATTTTGAACACACAAAATGTATGGAGTTAAAATAAGTTCAAAAAAATGAAATCCCTTTGTAAGAGATGAGTTCTCGTTCGAAACCCTGATACTTCGAGAGAGATTGTTCGTTTTGTACACGAAGTGCATCCAGTTTTTGTCGTAGCCCTCTCAACTTTTTAACACATGCTATGTGGGTGAAATGATGATAGCATGCCAACTTTCAACATTTTCAGAGTTCATTTGTAGTGCTTTTCAATTTCAGGGTGAACTAGCTCAAAAAAATAAGTAAATGCACGAAGAATACCAAATGAAGTCAGAAATTGTTGAAATTTTGTGATGTGCCTTTGAATGGTGCATTTTGAACACACAAAAAGTATGGAGTTCAAATAAGTTCAAAAAAATGAAATCCCTTTGTAAGAGATGAGTTCTCGTTCGAAACCCTGATACTTCGAGAGAGATTGTCCGTTTTGTACATGAAGTGCATCCAGTTTTTCTCGTAGCCCTCTCAACTTTTTAACACATGCTATGTGGGTGAAATGTTGATAGCATGCCAACTTTCAACATTTTCAGAGTTCATTTGTAGTGCTTTTCAATTTCAGGGTCAACTAGCTCAAAAAAAAATAAGTAAATGCACGAAGAATAGCAAATGAAGTCAGAAATTGTTGAAATTTTGTGATGTGCCTTTGAATGGTGCATTTTGAACACACAAAAAGTATGGAGTTCAAATAAGTTCAAAAAAATGAAATCCCTTTGTAAGAGATGAGTTCTCGTTCGAAACCCTTATACTTCGAGAGAGATTGTCCGTTTTGTACACGAAGTGCATCCAGTTTTTGTCGTAGCCCTCTCAACTATTTAACACATGCTATGTGGGTGAAATGTTGATAGCATGACAACTTTGAACATTTTCAGAGTTCATTTCTAGTGCTTTTCAATTTCAGGGTCAATTAGCTCAAAAAATATAAGTAAATGCACGAAGAATACCAAATGAAGTCAGAAATTGTTGAAATTTTGTGATGTGCCTTTGAATGGTGCATTTTGAACACACAAAAAGTATGGAGTTCAACTAAGTTAAAAAAAAATGAAATCCCTTTGTAAGAGATGAGTTCTCGTTCGAAACCCTGATACTTCGAGAGAGATTGTCCGTTTTGTACACGAAGTGCATCCAGTTTTTGTCGTAGCCCTCTCAACTTTGTAACACATTCTATGTGGGTGAAATGATGATAGCATGCCAACTTTCAACATTTTCAGAGTTCATTTGTAGTGCTTTTCAATTTCAGGGTCAACTAGCTCAAAAAAAATAAGTAAATGCACGAAGAATACCAAATGAAGTCAGAAATTGTTGAAATTTTGTGATGTGCCTTTGAATGGTGCATTTTGAACACACAAAAAGTATGGAGTTCAACTAAGTTCAAAAAAATGAAATCCCTTTGTAAGAGATGAGTTCTCGTTCGAAACCGTGATACTTCGAGAGAGATTGTCCGTTTTGTACACGAAGTGCATCCAGTTTTTGTCGTAGCCCTCTCAAGTTTTTAACATGCTATGTGGGTGAAATGATTATAGCATCCCAACTTTCAACATTTTCAGAGTTCATTTGTAGTGCTTTTCAATTTCAGGGTCAACTAGCTCAAAAACAAATAAGTAAATGCACGAAGAATACCAAACGAAGTCAGAAATTGTTGAAATTTTGTGATGTGCCTTTGAATGGTGCATTTTGAACACACAAAAAGTATGGAGTTCAAATAAGTTCAAAAAAATGAAATCCCTTTGTAAGAGATGAGTTCTCGTTCGAAACCGTGATACTTCGAGAGAGATTGTTCGTTTTGTACACGAAGTGCATCCAGTTTTTGTCGTAGCCCTCTCAACTTGTTAAGACATTCTATGTGGGTGAAATGATGATAGCATGCCAACTTTCAACATTTTCAGAGTTCATTTGTAGTGCTTTTCAATTTCAGGGTCAACTAGCTCAAAAACAAATAAGTAAATGCACGAAGAATACCAAATGAAGTCAGAAATTGTTGAAATTTTGTGATGTGCCTTTGAATGGTGCATTTTGAACACACAAAAAGTATGGAGTTCAAATAAGTTCAAAAAAATGAAATCCCTTTGTAAGAGATGAGTTCTCGTTCGAAACCCTGATACTTCGAGAGAGATTGTCCGTTTTGTACATGAAGTGCATCCAGTTTTTGTCGTAGCCCTCTCAACTTTTTAACACATGCTATGTGGGTGAAATGTTGATAGCATGCCAACTTTCAACATTTTCAGAGTTCATTTGTAGTGCTTTTCAATTTCAGGGTCAACTAGCTCAAAAAAAATAAGTAAATGCACGAAGAATACCAAATGAAGTCAGAAATTGTTGAAATTTTGTGATGTGCCTTTGAATGGTGCATTTTGAACACACAAAAAGTATGGAGTTCAAATAAGTTCAAAAAAATGAAATCCCTTTGTAAGAGATGAGTTCTCGTTCGAAACCCTTATACTTCGAGAGAGATTGTCCGTTTTGTACACGAAGTGCATCCAGTTTTTGTCGTAGCCCTCTCAACTATTTAACACATGCTATGTGGGTGAAATGTTGATAGCATGACAACTTTGAACATTTTCAGAGTTCATTTCTAGTGCTTTTCAATTTCAGGGTCAATTAGCTCAAAAAATATAAGTAAATGCACGAAGAATACCAAATGAAGTCAGAAATTGTTGAAATTTTGTGATGTGCCTTTGAATGGTGCATTTTGAACACACAAAAAGTATGGAGTTCAAATAAGTTCAAAAAATGAAATCCCTCTGTAAGAGATGAGTTCTCGTTCGAAACCCTCATACTTCGAGAGAGATTGTCCGTTTTGTACACGAAGTGCATCCAGTTTTTGTCGTAGCCCTCTCAACTTTGTAACACATTCTATGTGGGTGAAATGATGATAGCATGCCAACTTTCAACATTTTCAGAGTTCATTTGTAGTGCTTTTCAATTTCAGGGTCAACTAGCTCAAAAAAATAAGTAAATGCACGAAGAATACCAAATGAAGTCAGAAATTGTTGAAATTTTGTGATGTGCCTTTGAATGGTGCATTTTGAACACACAAAAAGTATGGAGTTCAACTAAGTTCAAAAAAATGAAATCCCTTTGTAAGAGATGAGTTCTCGTTCGAAACCCTGATACTTCGAGAGAGATTGTCCGTTTTGTACACGAAGTGCATCCAGTTTTTGTCGTAGCCCTCTCAAGTTTTTAACATGCTATGTGGGTGAAATGATTATAGCATGCCAACTTTCAACATTTTCAGAGTTCATTTGTAGTGCTTTTCAATTTCAGGGTCAACTAGCTCAAAAACAAATAAGTAAATGCACGAAGAATACCAAACGAAGTCAGAAATTGTTGAAATTTTGTGATGTGCCTTTGAATGGTGCATTTCGAACACACAAAAAGTATGGAGTTCAAATAAGTTCAAAAAAATGAAATCCCTTTGTAAGAGATGAGTTCTCGTTCGAAACTGTGATACTTCGAGAGAGATTGTCCGTTTTGTACACGAAGTGCATCTAGTTTTTGTCGTAGCCCTCTCAACTTTGTAACACATTCTATGTGGGTGAAATGATGATAGCATGCCAACTTTCAACATTTTCAGAGTTCATTTGTAGTGCTTTTCAATTTCAGGGTCAACTAGCTCAAAAAAAAATAAGTAAATGCACGAAGAATACCAAATGAAGTCAGAAATTGTTGAAATTTTGTGATGTGCCTTTGAATGGTGCATTTCGAACACACAAAAAGTATGGAGTTCAAATAAGTTCAAAAAAATGAAATCCCTTTGTAAGAGATGAGTTCTCGTTCGAAACCCTGATACTTCGAGAGAGATTGTCCGTTTTGTACATGATGTGCATCCAGTTTTTGTCGTAGCCCTCTCAACTTTTTAACACATGCTATGTGGGTGAAATGTTGATAGCATGCCAACTTTCAACATTTTCAGAGTTCATTTGTAGTGCTTTTCAATTTCAGGGTCAACTAGCTCAAAAAAAATAAGTAAATGCACGAAGAATACCAAATGAAGTCAGAAATTGTTGAAATTTTGTGATGTGCCTTTGAATGGTGCATTTTGAACACACAAAAAGTATGGAGTTCAAATAAGTTCAAAAAAATGAAATCCCTTTGTAAGAGATGAGTTCTCGTTCGAAACCCTGATACTTCGAGAGAGATTGTCCGTTTTGTACACGAAGTGCATCCAGTTTTTGTCGTAGCCCTCTCAAGTTTTTAACATGCTATGTGGGTGAAATGATGATAGCATGCCAACTTTCAACATTTTCAGAGTTCATTTGTAGTGCTTTTCAATTTCAGGGTCAACTAGCTCAAAAACAAATAAGTAAATGCACGAAGAATACCAAACGAAGTCAAAAATTGTTGAAATTTTGTGATGTGCCTTTGAATGGTGAATTTCAAACACACAAAAAGTATGGAGTTCAAATAAGTTCAAAAAAATGAAATCCCTTTGTAAGAGATGAGTTCTCGTTCGAAACTGTGATACTTCGAGAGAGATTGTTCGTTTTGTACACGAAGTGCATCTAGTTTTTGTCGTAGCCCTCTCAACTTTTTAAGACATTCTATGTGGGTGAAATGATGATAGCATGCCAACTTTCAACATTTTCAGAGTTCATTTCTAGGGCTTTTCAATTTCAGGGTCAACTAGCTGAAAAACAAATAAGTAAATGCACGAAGAATACCAAATGAAGTCAGAAATTGTTGAAATTTTGTGATGTGCCTTTGAATGGTGCATTTTGAACACACAAAATTTATGGAGTTAAAATAAGTTGAAAAAAATGAAATCCCTTTGTAAGAGATGAGTTCTCGTTCGAAACCCTGATACTTCGAGAGAGATTGTCCGTTTTGTACACGAAGTGCATCCAGTTTTTGTTGTAGCCCTCTCAACTTTTTAACACATGATGTGTGGGTGAAATGATGATAGCATGCCAACTTTCAACATTTTCAGAGTTCATTTGTAGTGCTTTTCAATTTCAGGGTCAATTAGCTCAAAAAATATAAGTAAATGCACGAAGAATACCAAATGAAGTCAGAAATTGTTGAAATTTTGTGATGTGCCTTTGAATGGTGCATTTTGAACACACAAAATGTATGGAGTTAAAATAAGTTCAAAAAAATGAAATCCCTTTGTAAGAGATGAGTTCTCGTTCGAAACCCTGATACTTCGAGAGAGATTGTTCGTTTTGTACACGAAGTGCATCCAGTTTTTGTCGTAGCCCTCTCAACTTTTTAACACATGCTATGTGGGTGAAATGATGATAGCATGCCAACTTTCAACATTTTCAGAGTTCATTTGTAGTGCTTTTCAATTTCAGGGTGAACTAGCTCAAAAAAATAAGTAAATGCACGAAGAATACCAAATGAAGTCAGAAATTGTTGAAATTTTGTGATGTGCCTTTGAATGGTGCATTTTGAACACACAAAAAGTATGGAGTTCAAATAAGTTCAAAAAAATGAAATCCCTTTGTAAGAGATGAGTTCTCGTTCGAAACCCTGATACTTCGAGAGAGATTGTCCGTTTTGTACATGAAGTGCATCCAGTTTTTGTCGTAGCCCTCTCAACTTTTTAACACATGCTATGTGGGTGAAATGTTGATAGCATGCCAACTTTCAACATTTTCAGAGTTCATTTGTAGTGCTTTTCAATTTCAGGGTCAACTAGCTCAAAAAAAATAAGTAAATGCACGAAGAATACCAAATGAAGTCAGAAATTGTTGAAATTTTGTGATGTGCCTTTGAATGGTGCATTTTGAACACACAAAAAGTATGGAGTTCAAATAAGTTCAAAAAAATGAAATCCCTTTGTAAGAGATGAGTTCTCGTTCGAAACCCTTATACTTCGAGAGAGATTGTCCGTTTTGTACACGAAGTGCATCCAGTTTTTGTCGTAGCCCTCTCAACTATTTAACACATGCTATGTGGGTGAAATGTTGATAGCATGACAACTTTGAACATTTTCAGAGTTCATTTCTAGTGCTTTTCAATTTCAGGGTCAATTAGCTCAAAAAATATAAGTAAATGCACGAAGAATACCAAATGAAGTCAGAAATTGTTGAAATTTTGTGATGTGCCTTTGAATGGTGCATTTTGAACACACAAAAAGTATGGAGTTCAAATAAGTTCAAAAAATGAAATCCCTTTGTAAGAGATGAGTTCTCGTTCGAAACCCTCATACTTCGAGAGAGATTGTCCGTTTTGTACACGAAGTGCATCCAGTTTTTGTCGTAGCCCTCTCAACTTTGTAACACATTCTATGTGGGTGAAATGATGATAGCATGCCAACTTTCAACATTTTCAGAGTTCATTTGTAGTGCTTTTCAATTTCAGGGTCAACTAGCTCAAAAAAAATAAGTAAATGCACGAAGAATACCAAATGAAGTCAGAAATTGTTGAAATTTTGTGATGTGCCTTTGAATGGTGCATTTTGAACACACAAAAAGTATGGAGTTCAACTAAGTTCAAAAAAATGAAATCCCTTTGTAAGAGATGAGTTCTCGTTTGAAACCCTGATACTTCGAGAGAGATTGTCCGTTTTGTACACGAAGTGCGTCCAGTTTTTGTCGTAGCCCTCTCAAGTTTTTAACATGCTATGTGGGTGAAATGATGATAGCATGCCAACTTTCAACATTTTCAGAGTTCATTTGTAGTGCTTTTCAATTTCAGGGTCAACTAGCTCAAAAACAAATAAGTAAATGCACGAAGAATACCAAATGAAGTCAGAACTTGTTGAAATTTTGTGATGTGCCTTTGAATGGTGCATTTTGAACACACAAAATGTATGGAGTTAAAATAAGTTCAAAAAAATGAAATCCCTTTGTAAGAGATGAGTTCTCGTTCGAAACCCTGATACTTCGAGAGAGATTGTCCGTTTTGTACACGAAGTGCATCCAGTTTTTGTTGTAGCCCTCTCAACTTTTTAACACATGATGTGTGGGTGAAATGATGATAGCATGCCAACTTTCAACATTTTCAGAGTTCATTTGTAGTGCTTTTCAATTTCAGGGTCAATTAGCTCAAAAAATATAAGTAAATGCACGAAGAATACCAAATGAAGTCAGAAATTGTTGAAATTTTGTGATGTGCCTTTGAATGGTGCATTTTGAACACACAAAATGTATGGAGTTCAACTAAGTTCAAAAAAATGAAATCCCTTTGTAAGAGATGAGTTCTCGTTCGAAACCCTGATACTTCGAGAGAGATTGTCCGTTTTGTACACGAAGTGCATCCAGTTTTTGTTGTAGCCCTCTCAACTTTTTAACACATGATGTGTGGGTGAAATGATGATAGCATGCCAACTTTCAACATTTTCAGAGTTCATTTGTAGTGCTTTTCAATTTCAGGGTCAATTAGCTCAAAAAATATAAGTAAATGCACGAAGAATACCAAATGAAGTCAGAAATTGTTGAAATTTTGTGATGTGCCTTTGAATGGTGCATTTTGAACACACAAAATGTATGGAGTTAAAATAAGTTCAAAAAAATGAAATCCCTTTGTAAGAGATGAGTTCTCGTTCGAAACCCTGATACTTCGAGAGAGATTGTTCGTTTTGTACACGAAGTGCATCCAGTTTTTGTCGTAGCCCTCTCAACTTTTTAACACATGCTATGTGGGTGAAATGATGATAGCATGCCAACTTTCAACATTTTCAGAGTTCATTTGTAGTGCTTTTCAATTTCAGGGTGAACTAGCTCAAAAAAATAAGTAAATGCACGAAGAATACCAAATGAAGTCAGAAATTGTTGAAATTTTGTGATGTGCCTTTGAATGGTGCATTTTGAACACACAAAAAGTATGGAGTTCAAATAAGTTCAAAAAAATGAAATCCCTTTGTAAGAGATGAGTTCTCGTTCGAAACCCTGATACTTCGAGAGAGATTGTCCGTTTTGTACATGAAGTGCATCCAGTTTTTGTCGTAGCCCTCTCAACTTTTTAACACATGCTATGTGGGTGAAATGTTGATAGCATGCCAACTTTCAACATTTTCAGAGTTCATTTGTAGTGCTTTTCAATTTCAGGGTCAACTAGCTCAAAAAAAATAAGTAAATGCATGAAGAATACCAAATGAAGTCAGAAATTGTTGAAATTTTGTGATGTGCCTTTGAATGGTGCATTTTGAACACACAAAAAGTATGGAGTTCAAATAAGTTCAAAAAAATGAAATCCCTTTGTAAGAGATGAGTTCTCGTTCGAAACCCTTATACTTCGAGAGAGATTGTCCGTTTTGTACACGAAGTGCATCCAGTTTTTGTCGTAGCCCTCTCAACTATTTAACACATGCTATGTGGGTGAAATGTTGATAGCATGACAACTTTGAACATTTTCAGAGTTCATTTCTAGTGCTTTTCAATTTCAGGGTCAATTAGCTCAAAAAATATAAGTAAATGCACGAAGAATACCAAATGAAGTCAGAAATTGTTGAAATTTTGTGATGTGCCTTTGAATGGTGCATTTTGAACACACAAAAAGTATGGAGTTCAAATAAGTTCAAAAAATGAAATCCCTTTGTAAGAGATGAGTTCTCGTTCGAAACCCTCATACTTCGAGAGAGATTGTCCGTTTTGTACACGAAGTGCATCCAGTTTTTGTCGTAGCCCTCTCAACTTTGTAACACATTCTATGTGGGTGAAATGATGATAGCATGCCAACTTTCAACATTTTCAGAGTTCATTTGTAGTGCTTTTCAATTTCAGGGTCAACTAGCTCAAAAAAAATAAGTAAATGCACGAAGAATACCAAATGAAGTCAGAAATTGTTGAAATTTTGTGATGTGCCTTTGAATGGTGCATTTTGAACACACAAAAAGTATGGAGTTCAACTAAGTTCAAAAAAATGAAATCCCTTTGTAAGAGATGAGTTCTCGTTCGAAACCCTGATACTTCGAGAGAGATTGTCCGTTTTGTACACGAAGTGCGTCCAGTTTTTGTCGTAGCCCTCTCAAGTTTTTAACATGCTATGTGGGTGAAATGATTATAGCATGCCAACTTTCAACATTTTCAGAGTTCATTTGTAGTGCTTTTCAATTTCAGGGTCAACTAGCTCAAAAACAAATAAGTAAATGCACGAAGAATACCAAACGAAGTCAGAAATTGTTGAAATTTTGTGATGTGCCTTTGAATGGTGCATTTCGAACACACAAAAAGTATGGAGTTCAAATAAGTTCAAAAAAATGAAATCCCTTTGTAAGAGATGAGTTCTCGTTCGAAACTGTGATACTTCGAGAGAGATTGTTCGTTTTGTACACGAAGTGCATCCAGTTTTTGTCGTAGCCCTCTCAACTTTTTAAGACATTCTATGTGGGTGAAATGATGATAGCATGCCAACTTTCAACATTTTCAGAGTTCATTTGTAGGGCTTTTCAATTTCAGGGTCAACTAGCTCAAAAACAAATAAGTAAATGCACGAAGAATACCAAATGAAGTCAGAAATTGTTGAAATTTTGTGATGTGCCTTTGAATGGTGCATTTTGAACACACAAAATGTATGGAGTTAAAATAAGTTCAAAAAAATGAAATCCCTTTGTAAGAGATGAGTTCTCGTTCGTAACCCTGATACTTCGAGAGAGATTGTCCGTTTTGTACACGAAGTGCATCCAGTTTTTGTCGTAGCCCTCTCAACTTTTTAACACATGCTATGTGGGTGAAATGATGATAGCATGCCAACTTTCAACATTTTTAGAGTTCATTTGTAGTCCTTTTCAATTTCAGGGTCAACTGGCTTAAAAAAATAAGTAAATGCACGAAGAATACTAAATGAAGTCAGAAATTGTTGAAATTTTGTGATGTGCCTTTGAATGGTGCATTTTGAACACAAAAAAAGTATGGAGTTCAACTAAGTTCAAAAAAATTAAATCCCTTTGTAAGAGATGAGTTCTCGTTCGAAACCCTGATACTTCGAGAGAGATTGTCCGTTTTGTACATGAAGTGCATCCAGTTTTTGTCGTAGCCCTCTCAACTTTTTAACACATGCTATGTGGGTGAAATGTTGATAGCATGCCAACTTTCAACATTTTCAGAGTTCATTTGTAGTGCTTTTCAATTTCAGGGTCAACTAGCTCAAAAAAAATAAGTAAATGCACGAAGAATACCAAATGAAGTCAGAAATTGTTGAAATTTTGTGATGTGCCTTTGAATGGTGCATTTTGAACACACAAAAAGTATGGAGTTCAAATAAGTTCAAAAAAATGAAATCCCTTTGTAAGAGATGAGTTCTCGTTCGAAACCGTGATACTTCGAGAGAGATTGTTCGTTTTGTACACGAAGTGCATCCAGTTTTTGTCGTAGCCCTCTCAACTTGTTAAGACATTCTATGTGGGTGAAATGATGATAGCATGCCAACTTTCAACATTTTCAGAGTTCATTTGTAGTGCTTTTCAATTTCAGGGTCAACTAGCTCAAAAACAAATAAGTAAATGCACGAAGAATACCAAATGAAGTCAGAAATTGTTGAAATTTTGTGATGTGCCTTTGAATGGTGCATTTCGAACACACAAAAAGTATGGAGTTCAAATAAGTTCAAAAAAATGAAATCCCTTTGTAAGAGATGAGTTCTCGTTCGAAACCCTGATACTTCGAGAGAGATTGTCCGTTTTGTACATGAAGTGCATCCAGTTTTTGTCGTAGCCCTCTCAACTTTTTAACACATGCTATGTGGGTGAAATGTTGATAGCATGCCAACTTTCAACATTTTCAGAGTTCATTTGTAGTGCTTTTCAATTCCAGGGTCAACTAGCTCAAAAAAAATAAGTAAATGCATGAAGAATACCAAATGAAGTCAGAAATTGTTGAAATTTTGTGATGTGCCTTTGAATGGTGCATTTTGAACACACAAAAAGTTTGGAGTTCAAATAAGTTCAAAAAAATGAAATCCCTTTGTAAGAGATGAGTTCTCGTTCGAAACCCTTATACTTCGAGAGAGATTGTCCGTTTTGTACACGAAGTGCATCCAGTTTTTGTCCTAGCCCTCTCAACTATTTAACACATGCTATGTGGGTGAAATGTTGATAGCATGACAACTTTGAACATTTTCAGAGTTCATTTCTAGTGCTTTTCAATTTCAGGGTCAATTAGCTCAAAAAATATAAGTAAATGCACGAAGAATACCAAATGAAGTCAGAAATTGTTGAAATTTTGTGATGTGCCTTTGAATGGTGCATTTTGAACACACAAAAAGTATGGAGTTCAAATAAGTTCAAAAAATGAAATCCCTTTGTAAGAGATAAGTTCTCGTTCGAAACCCTGATACTTCGAGAGAGATTGTCCGTTTTGTACACGAAGTGCATCCAGTTTTTGTCGTAGCCCTCTCAAGTTTTTAACATGCTATGTGGGTGAAATGATTATAGCATGCCAACTTTCAACATTTTCAGAGTTCATTTGTAGTGCTTTTCAATTTCAGGGTCAACTAGCTCAAAAACAAATAAGTAAATGCACGAAGAATACCAAACGAAGTCAGAAATTGTTGAAATTTTGTGATGTGCCTTTGAATGGTGCATTTCGAACACACAAAAAGTATGGAGTTCAAATAAGTTCAAAAAAATGAAATCCCTTTGTAAGAGATGAGTTCTCGTTCGAAACTGTGATACTTCGAGAGAGATTGTTCGTTTTGTACACGAAGTGCATCCAGTTTTTGTCGTAGCCCTCTCAACTTTTTAAGACATTCTATGTGGGTGAAATGATGATAGCATGCGAACTTTCAACATTTTCAGAGTTCATTTGTAGGGCTTTTCAATTTCTGGGTCAACTAGCTCAAAAACAAATAAGTAAATGCACGAAGAATACCAAATGAAGTCAGAAATTGTTGAAATTTTGTGATGTGCCTTTGAATGGTGCATTTTGAACACACAAAATGTATGGAGTTAAAATAAGTTCAAAAAAATGAAATCCCTTTGTAAGAGATGAGTTCTCGTTCGAAACCCTGATACTTCGAGAGAGATTGTCCGTTTTGTACACGAAGTGCATCCAGTTTTTGTTGTAGCCCTCTCAACTTTTTAACACATGCTGTGTGGGTGAAATGATGATAGCATGCCAACTTTCAACATTTTCAGAGTTCATTTGTAGTGCTTTTCAATTTCAGGGTCAATTAGCTCAAAAAATATAAGTAAATGCACGAAGAATACCAAATGAAGTCAGAAATTGTTGAAATTTTGTGATGTGCCTTTGAATGGTGCATTTTGAACACACAAAATGTATGGAGTTAAAATAAGTTCAAAAAAATGAAATCCCTTTGTAAGAGATGAGTTCTCGTTCGAAACCCTGATACTTCGAGAGAGATTGTTCGTTTTGTACACAAAGTGCATCCAGTTTTTGTCGTAGCCCTCTCAACTTTTTAACACATGCTATGTGGGTGAAATGATGATAGCATGCCAACTTTCAACATTTTCAGAGTTCATTTGTAGTGCTTTTCAATTTCAGGGTGAACTAGCTCAAAAAAATAAGTAAATGCACGAAGAATACCAAATGAAGTCAGAAATTGTTGAAATTTTGTGATGTGCCTTTGAATGGTGCATTTTGAACACACAAAAAGTATGGAGTTCAAATAAGTTCAAAAAAATGAAATCCCTTTGTAAGAGATGAGTTCTCGTTCGAAACCCTGATACTTCGAGAGAGATTGTCCGTTTTGTACATGAAGTGCATCCAGTTTTTGTCGTAGCCCTCTCAACTTTTTAACACATTCTATGTGGGTGAAATGTTGATAGCATGCCAACTTTCAACATTTTCAGAGTTCATTTGTAGTGCTTTTCAATTTCAGGGTCAACTAGCTCAAAAAAAATAAGTAAATGCACGAAGAATACCAAATGAAGTCAGAAATTGTTGAAATTTTGTGATGTGCCTTTGAATGGTGCATTTTGAACACACAAAAAGTATGGAGTTCAAATAAGTTCAAAAAAATGAAATCCCTTTGTAAGAGATGAGTTCTCGTTCGAAACCCTTATACTTCGAGAGAGATTGTCCGTTTTGTACACGAAGTGCATCCAGTTTTTGTCGTAGCCCTCTCAACTATTTAACACATGCTATGTGGGTGAAATGTTGATAGCATGACAACTTTGAACATTTTCAGAGTTCATTTCTAGTGCTTTTCAATTTCAGAGTCAATTAGCTCAAAAAATATAAGTAAATGCACGAAGAATACCAAATGAAGTCAGAAATTGTTGAAATTTTGTGATGTGCCTTTGAATGGTGCATTTTGAACACACAAAAAGTATGGAGTTCAAATAAGTTCAAAAAATGAAATCCCTTTGTAAGAGATGAGTTCTCGTTCGAAACCCTCATACTTCGAGAGAGATTGTCCGTTTTGTACACGAAGTGCATCCAGTTTTTGTCGTAGCCCTCTCAACTTTGTAACACATTCTATGTGGGTGAAATGATGATAGCATGCCAACTTTCAACATTTTCAGAGTTCATTTGTAGTGCTTTTCAATTTCAGGGTCAACTAGCTCAAAAAAAATAAGTAAATGCACGAAGAATACCAAATGAAGTCAGAAATTGTTGAAATTTTGTGATGTGCCTTTGAATGGTGCATTTTGAACACACAAAAAGTATGGAGTTCAACTAAGTTCAAAAAAATGAAATCCCTTTGTAAGAGATGAGTTCTCGTTCGAAACCCTGATACTTCGAGAGAGATTGTCCTTTTTGTACACGAAGTGCATCCAGTTTTTGTCGTAGCCCTCTCAAGTTTTTAACATGCTATGTGGGTGAAATGATTATAGCATGCCAACTTTCAACATTTTCAGAGTTCATTTGTAGTGCTTTTCAATTTCAGGGTCAACTAGCTCAAAAACAAATAAGTAAATGCACGAAGAATACCAAACGAAGTCAGAAATTGTTGAAATTTTGTGATGTGCCTTTGAATGGTGCATTTGGAACACACAAAAAGTATGGAGTTCAAATAAGTTCAAAAAAATGAAATCCCTTTGTAAGAGATGAGTTCTCGTTCGAAACCGTGATACTTCGAGAGAGATTGTTCGTTTTGTACACGAAGTGCATCCAGTTTTTGTCGTAGCCCTCTCAACTTTTAAGACATTCTATGTGGGTGAAATGATGATAGCATGCCAACTTTCAACATTTTCAGAGTTCATTTGTAGTGCTTTTCAATTTCAGGGTCAACTAGCTCAAAAACAAATAAGTAAATGCACGAAGAATACCAAATGAAGTCAGAAATTGTTGAAATTTTGTGATGTGCCTTTGAATGGTGCATTTTGAACACACAAAATGTATGGAGTTAAAATAAGTTCAAAAAAATGAAATCCCTTTGTAAGAGATGAGTTCTCGTTCGAAACCCTGATACTTCGAGAGAGATTGTCCGTTTTGTACACGAAGTGCATCCAGTTTTTGTTGTAGCCCTCTCAACTTTTTAACACATGCTGTGTGGGTGAAATGATGATAGCATGCCAACTTTCAACATTTTCAGAGTTCATTTGTAGTGCTTTTCAATTTCAGGGTCAATTAGCTCAAAAAATACAAGTAAATGCACGAAGAATACCAAATGAAGTCAGAAATTGTTGAAATTTTGTGATGTGCCTTTGAATGGTGCATTTTGAACACACAAAATGTATGGAGTTAAAATAAGTTCAAAAAAATGAAATCCCTTTGTAAGAGATGAGTTCTCGTTCGAAACCCTGATACTTCGAGAGAGATTGTCCGTTTTGTACACGAAGTGCATCCAGTTTTTGTCGTAGCCCTCTCAACTTTTTAACACATGCTATGTGGGTGAAATGATGATAGCATGCCAACTTTCAACATTTTTAGAGTTCATTTGTAGTCCTTTTCAATTTCAGGGTCAACTAGCTTAAAAAAATAAGTAAATGCACGAAGAATACTAAATGAAGTCAGAAATTGTTGAAATTTTGTGATGTGCCTTTGAATGGTGCATTTTGAACACAAAAAAAGTATGGAGTTCAACTAAGTTCAAAAAAATTAAATCCCTTTGTAAGAGATGAGTTCTCGTTCGAAACCCTGATACTTCGAGAGAGATTGTCCGTTTTGTACATGAAGTGCATCCAGTTTTTGTCGTAGCCCTCTCAACTTTTTAACACATGCTATGTGGGTGAAATGTTGATAGCATGCCAACTTTCAACATTTTCAGAGTTCATTTGTAGTGCTTTTCAATTTCAGGGTCAACTAGCTCAAAAAAATAAGTAAATGCACGAAGAATACCAAATGAAGTCAGAAATTGTTGAAATTTTGTGATGTGCCTTTGAATGGTGCATTTTGAACACACAAAAAGTATGGAGTTCAAATAAGTTCAAAAAAATGAAATCCCTTTGTAAGAGATGAGTTCTCGTTCGAAACCCTTATACTTCGAGAGAGATTGTCCGTTTTGTACACGAAGTGCATCCAGTTTTTGTCGTAGCCCTCTCAACTTTTTAACACATGCTATGTGGGTGAAATGATGATAGCATGCCAACTTTCAACATTTTTAGAGTTCATTTGTAGTCCTTTTCAATTTCAGGGTCAACTAGCTTAAAAAAATAAGTAAATGCACGAAGAATACTAAATGAAGTCAGAAATTGTTGAAATTTTGTGATGTGCCTTTGAATGGTGCATTTTGAACACAAAAAAAGTATGGAGTTCAACTAAGTTCAAAAAAATTAAATCCCTTTGTAAGAGATGAGTTCTCGTTCGAAACCCTGATACTTCGAGAGAGATTGTCCGTTTTGTACATGAAGTGCATCCAGTTTTTGTCGTAGCCCTCTCAACTTTTTAACACATGCTATGTGGGTGAAATGTTGATAGCATGCCAACTTTCAACATTTTCAGAGTTCATTTGTAGTGCTTTTCAATTTCAGGGTCAACTAGCTCAAAAAAATAAGTAAATGCACGAAGAATACCAAATGAAGTCAGAAATTGTTGAAATTTTGTGATGTGCCTTTGAATGGTGCATTTTGAACACACAAAAAGTATGGAGTTCAAATAAGTTCAAAAAAATGAAATCCCTTTGTAAGAGATGAGTTCTCGTTCGAAACCATTATACTTCGAGAGAGATTGTCCGTTTTGTACACGAAGTGCATCCAGTTTTTGTCGTAGCCCTCTCAACTATTTAACACATGCTATGTGGGTGAAATGTTGATAGCATGACAACTTTGAACATTTTCAGAGTTCATTTCTAGTGCTTTTCAATTTCAGGGTCAACTAGCTCAAAAAAAATAAGTAAATGCACGAAGAATACCAAATGAAGTCAGAAATTGTTGAAATTTTGTGATGTGCCTTTGAATGGTTCATTTTGAACACACAAAAAGTATGGAGTTCAAATAAGTTCAAAAAATGAAATCCCTTTGTAAGAGATGAGTTCTCGTTCGAAACCCTGATACTTCGAGAGAGATTGTCCGTTTTGTAAACGAAGTGCATCCAGTTTTTGTCGTAGCCCTCTCAAGTTTTTAACATGCTATGTGGGTGAAATGATGATAGCATGCCAACTTTCAACATTTTCAGAGTTCATTTGTAGTGCTTTTCAATTTCAGGGTCAACTAGCTCAAAAACAAATAAGTAAATGCACGAAGAATACCAAACGAAGTCAGAAATTGTTGAAATTTTGTGATGTGCCTTTGAATGGTGCATTTGGAACACACAAAAAGTATGGAGTTCTAATAAGTTCAAAAAAATGAAATCCCTTTGTAAGAGATGAGTTCTCGTTCGAAACCGTGATACTTCGAGAGAGATTGTTCGTTTTGTACACGAAGTGCATCCAGTTTTTGTCGTAGCCCTCTCAACTTTTTAAGACATTCTATGTGGGTGAAATGATGATAGCATGCCAACTTTCAACATTTTCAGAGTTCATTTGTAGTGCTTTTCAATTTCAGGGTCAACTAGCTCAAAAACAAATAAGTAAATGCACGAAGAATACCAAATGAAGTCAGAAATTGTTGAAATTTTGTGATGTGCCTTTGAATGGTGCATTTTGAACACACAAAATGTATGGAGTTAAAATAAGTTCAAAAAAATTAAATCCCTTTGTAAGAGATGAGTTCTCGTTCGAAACCCTGATACTTCGAGAGAGATTGTCCGTTTTGTACACGAAGTGCATCCAGTTTTTGTTGTAGCCCTCTCAACTTTTTAACACATGCTGTGTGGGTGAAATGATGATAGCATGCCAACTTTCAACATTTTCAGAGTTCATTTGTAGTGCTTTTCAATTTCAGGGTCAATTAGCTCAAAAAATATAAGTAAATGCACGAAGAATACCAAATGAAGTCAGAAATTGTTGAAATTTTGTGATGTGCCTTTGAATGGTGCATTTTGAACACACAAAATGTATGGAGTTAAAATAAGTTCAAAAAAATGAAATCCCTTTGTAAGAGATGAGTTCTCGTTCGAAACCCTTATACTTCGAGAGAGATTGTCCGTTTTGTACACGAAGTGCATCCAGTTTTTGTCGTAGCCCTCTCAACTTTTTAACACATGCTATGTGGGTGAAATGATGATAGCATGACAACTTTGAACATTTTCAGAGTTCATTTCTAGTGCTTTTCAATTTCAGGGTCAACTAGCTTAAAAAAATAAGTAAATGCACGAAGAATACTAAATGAAGTCAGAAATTGTTGAAATTTTGTGATGTGCCTTTGAATGGTGCATTTTGAACACAAAAAAAGTATGGAGTTCAACTAAGTTCAAAAAAATTAAATCCCTTTGTAAGAGATGAGTTCTCGTTCGAAACCCTGATACTTCGAGAGAGATTGTCCGTTTTGTACATGAAGTGCATCCAGTTTTTGTCGTAGCCCTCTCAACTTTTTAACACATGCTATGTGGGTGAAATGTTGATAGCATGCCAACTTTCAACATTTTCAGAGTTCATTTGTAGTGCTTTTCAATTTCAGGGTCAACTAGCTCAAAAAAATAAGTAAATGCACGAAGAATACCAAATGAAGTCAGAAATTGTTGAAATTTTGTGATGTGCCTTTGAATGGTGCATTTTGAACACACAAAAAGTATGGAGTTCAAATAAGTTCAAAAAAATGAAATCCCTTTGTAAGAGATGAGTTCTCGTTCGAAACTCTTATACTTCGAGAGAGATTGTCCGTTTTGTACACGAAGTGCATCCAGTTTTTGTCGTAGCCCTCTCAACTATTTAACACATGCTATGTGGGTGAAATGTTGATAGCATGACAACTTTGAACATTTTCAGAGTTCATTTCTAGTGCTTTTCAATTTCAGGGTCAATTAGCTCAAAAAATATAAGTAAATGCACGAAGAATACCAAATGAAGTCAGAAATTGTTGAAATTTTGTGATGTGCCTTTGAATGGTGCATTTTGAACACACAAAAAGTATGGAGTTCAAATAAGTTCAAAAAAATGAAATCCCTTTGTAAGAGATGAGTTCTCGTTCGAAACCCTGATACTTCGAGAGAGATTGTCCGTTTTGTACACGAAGTGCATTCAGTTTTTGTCGTAGCCCTCTCAAGTTTTTAACATGCTATGTGGGTGAAATGATTATAGCATGCCAACTTTCAACATTTTCAGAGTTCATTTGTAGTGCTTTTCAATTTCAGGGTCAACTAGCTCAAAAACAAATAAGTAAATGCACGAAGAATACCAAACGAAGTTAGAAATTGTTGAAATTTTGTGATGTGCCTTTGAATGGTGCATTTGGAACACACAAAAAGTATGGAGTTCTAATAAGTTCAAAAAAATGAAATCCCTTTGTAAGAGATGAGTTCTCGTTCGAAACCGTGATACTTCGAGAGAGATTGTTCGTTTTGTACACGAAGTGCATCCAGTTTTTGTCGTAGCCCTCTCAACTTTTTAAGACATTCTATGTGGGTGAAATGATGATAGCATGCCAACTTTCAACATTTTCAGAGTTCATTTGTAGTGCTTTTCAATTTCAGGGTCAACTAGCTCAAAAACAAATAAGTAAATGCACGAAGAATACCAAATGAAGTCAGAAATTGTTGAAATTTTGTGATGTGCCTTTGAATGGTGCATTTTGAACACACAAAATGTATGGAGTTAAAATAAGTTCAAAAAAATGAAATCCCTTTGTAAGAGATGAGTTCTCGTTCGAAACCCTGATACTTCGAGAGAGATTGTCCGTTTTGTACACGAAGTGCATCCAGTTTTTGTTGTAGCCCTCTCAACTTTTTAACACATGCTGTGTGGGTGAAATGATGATAGCATGCCAACTTTCAACATTTTCAGAGTTCATTTGTAGTGCTTTTCAATTTCAGGGTCAATTAGCTCAAAAAATATAAGTAAATGCACGAAGAATACCAAATGAAGTCAGAAATTGTTGAAATTTTGTGATGTGCCTTTGAATGGTGCATTTTGAACACACAAAATGTATGGAGTTAAAATAAGTTCAAAAAAATGAAATCCCTTTGTAAGAGATGAGTTCTCGTTCGAAACCCTGATACTTCGAGAGAGATTGTCCGTTTTGTACACGAAGTGCATCCAGTTTTTGTCGTAGCCCTCTCAACTTTTTAACACATGCTATGTGGGTGAAATGATGATAGCATGCCAACTTTCAACATTTTTAGAGTTCATTTGTAGTCCTTTTCAATTTCAGGGTCAACTAGCTTAAAAAAATAAGTAAATGCACGAAGAATACTAAATGAAGTCAGAAATTGTTGAAATTTTGTGATGTGCCTTTGAATGGTGCATTTTGAACACAAAAAAAGTATGGAGTTCAACTAAGTTCAAAAAAATTAAATCCCTTTGTAAGAGATGAGTTCTCGTTCGAAACCCTGATACTTCGAGAGAGATTGTCCGTTTTGTACATGAAGTGCATCCAGTTTTTGTCGTAGCCCTCTCAACTTTTTAACACATGCTATGTGGGTGAAATGTTGATAGCATGCCAACTTTCAACATTTTCAGAGTTCATTTGTAGTGCTTTTCAATTTCAGGGTCAACTAGCTCAAAAAAATAAGTAAATGCACGAAGAATACCAAATGAAGTCAGAAATTGTTGAAATTTTGTGATGTGCCTTTGAATGGTGCATTTTGAACACACAAAAAGTATGGAGTTCAAATAAGTTCAAAAAAATGAAATCCCTTTGTAAGAGATGAGTTCTCGTTCGAAACCCTTATACTTCGAGAGAGATTGTCCGTTTTGTACACGAAGTGCATCCAGTTTTTGTCGTAGCCCTCTCAACTATTTAACACATGCTATGTGGGTGAAATGTTGATAGCATGACAACTTTGAACATTTTCAGAGTTCATTTCTAGTGCTTTTCAATTTCAGGGTCAATTAGCTCAAAAAATATAAGTAAATGCACGAAGAATACCAAATGAAGTCAGAAATTGTTGAAATTTTGTGATGTGCCTTTGAATGGTGCATTTTGAACACACAAAAAGTATGGAGTTCAAATAAGTTCAAAAAAATGAAATCCCTTTGTAAGAGATGAGTTCTCGTTCGAAACCCTGATACTTCGAGAGAGATTGTCCGTTTTGTACACGAAGTACATCCAGTTTTTGTCGTAGCCCTCTCAAGTTTTTCACATGCTATGTGGGTGAAATGATTATAGCATGCCAACTTTCAACATTTTCAGAGTTCATTTGTAGTGCTTTTCAATTTCAGGGTCAACTAGCTCAAAAACAAATAAGTAAATGCACGAAGAATACCAAACGAAGTCAGAAATTGTTGAAATTTTGTGATGTGCCTTTGAATGGTGCATTTGGAACACACAAAAAGTATGGAGTTCTAATAAGTTCAAAAAAATGAAATCCCTTTGTAAGAGATGAGTTCTCGTTCGAAACCGTGATACTTCGAGAGAGATTGTTCGTTTTGTACACGAAGTGCATCCAGTTTTTGTCGTAGCCCTCTCAACTTTTTAAGACATTCTATGTGGGTGAAATGATGATAGCATGCCAACTTTCAACATTTTCAGAGTTCATTTGTAGTGCTTTTCAACTTCAGGGTCAACTAGCTCAAAAACAAATAAGTAAATGCACGAAGAATACCAAATGAAGTCAGAAATTGTTGAAATTTTGTGATGTGCCTTTGAATGGTGCATTTTGAACACACAAAATGTATGGAGTTAATATAAGTTCAAAAAAATGAAATCCCTTTGTAAGAGATGAGTTCTCGTTCGAAACCCTGATACTTCGAGAGAGATTGTCCGTTTTGTACACGAAGTGCATCCAGTTTTTGTTGTAGCCCTCTCAACTTTTTAACACATGCTGTGTGGGTGAAATGATGATAGCATGCCAACTTTCAACATTTTCAGAGTTCATTTGTAGTGCTTTTCAATTTCAGGGTCAATTAGCTCAAAAAATATAAGTAAATGCACGAAGAATACCAAATGAAGTCAGAAATTGTTGAAATTTTGTGATGTGCCTTTGAATGGTGCATTTTGAACACACAAAATGTATGGAGTTAAAATAAGTTCAAAAAAATGAAATCCCTTTGTAAGAGATGAGTTCTCGTTCGAAACCCTGATACTTCGAGAGAGATTGTCCGTTTTGTACACGAAGTGCATCCAGTTTTTGTCGTAGCCCTCTCAACTTTTTAACACATGCTATGTGGGTGAAATGATGATAGCATGCCAACTTTCAACATTTTTAGAGTTCATTTGTAGTCCTTTTCAATTTCAGGGTCAACTAGCTTAAAAAAATAAGTAAATGCACGAAGAATACTAAATGAAGTCAGAAATTGTTGAAATTTTGTGATGTGCCTTTGAATGGTGCATTTTGAACACAAAAAAAGTATGGAGTTCAACTAAGTTCAAAAAAATTAAATCCCTTTGTAAGAGATGAGTTCTCGTTCGAAACCCTCATACTTCGAGAGAGATTGTCCGTTTTGTACATGAAGTGCATCCAGTTTTTGTCGTAGCCCTCTCAACTTTTTAACACATGCTATGTGGGTGAAATGTTGATAGCATGCCAACTTTCAACATTTTCAGAGTTCATTTGTAGTGCTTTTCAATTTCAGGGTCAACTAGCTCAAAAAAATAAGTAAATGCACGAAGAATACCAAATGAAGTCAGAAATTGTTGAAATTTTGTGATGTGCCTTTGAATGGTGCATTTTGAACACACAAAAAGTATGGAGTTCAAATAAGTTCAAAAAAATGAAATCCCTTTGTAAGAGATGAGTTCTCGTTCGAAACCCTTATACTTCGAGAGAGATTGTCCGTTTTGTACACGAAGTGCATCCAGTTTTTGTCCTAGCCCTCTCAACTATTTAACACATGCTATGTGGGTGAAATGTTGATAGCATGACAACTTTGAACATTTTCAGAGTTCATTTCTAGTGCTTTTCAATTTCAGGGTCAATTAGCTCAAAAAATATAAGTAAATGCAGGAAGAATACCAAATGAAGTCAGAAATTGTTGAAATTTTGTGATGTGCCTTTGAATGGTGCATTTTGAACACACAAAAAGTATGGAGTTCAAATAAGTTCAAAAAATGAAATCCCTTTGTAAGAGATGAGTTCTCGTTCGAAACCCTCATACTTCGAGAGAGATTGTCCGTTTTGTACACGAAGTGCATCCAGTTTTTGTCGTAGCCCTCTCAAGTTTTTAACATGCTATGTGGGTGAGATGATTATAGCATGCCAACTTTCAACATTTTCAGAGTTCATTTGTAGTGCTTTTCAATTTCAGGGTCAACTAGCTCAAAAACAAATAAGTAAATGCACGAAGAATACCAAACGAAGTCAGAAATTGTTGAAATTTTGTGATGTGCCTTTGAATGGTGCATTTGGAACACACAAAAAGTATGGAGTTCAAATAAGTTCAAAAAAATGAAATCCCTTTGTAAGAGATGAGTTCTCGTTCGAAACCGTGATACTTCGAGAGAGATTGTTCGTTTTGTACACGAAGTGCATCCAGTTTTTGTCGTAGCCCTCTCAACTTTTTAAGACATTCTATGTGGGTGAAATGATGATAGCATGCCAACTTTCAACATTTTCAGAGTTCATTTGTAGTGCTTTTCAATTTCAGGGTCAACTAGCTCAAAAACAAATAAGTAAATGCACGAAGAATACCAAATGAAGTCAGAAATTGTTGAAATTTTGTGATGTGCCTTTGAATGGTGCATTTTGAACACACAAAATGTATGGAGTTAAAATAAGTTCAAAAAAATGAAATCCCTTTGTAAGAGATGAGTTCTCGTTCGAAACCCTGATACTTCGAGAGAGATTGTCCGTTTTGTACACGAAGTGCATCCAGTTTTTGTTGTAGCCCTCTCAACTTTTTAACACATGCTGTGTGGGTGAAATGATGATAGCATGCCAACTTTCAACATTTTCAGAGTTCATTTGTAGTGCTTTTCAATTTCAGGGTCAATTAGCTCAAAAAATATAAGTAAATGCACGAAGAATACCAAATGAAGTCAGGAATTGTTGAAATTTTGTGATGTGCCTTTGAATGGTGCATTTTGAACACACAAAATGTATGGATTTAAAATAAGTTCAAAAAAATGAAATCCCTTTGTAAGAGATGAGTTCTCGTTCGAAACCCTGATACTTCGAGAGAGATTGTTCGTTTTGTACACGAAGTGCATCCAGTTTTTGTCGTAGCCCTCTCAACTTTTTAACACATGCTATGTGGGTGAAATGATGATAGCATGCCAACTTTCAACATTTTCAGAGTTCATTTGTAGTGCTTTTCAATTTCAGGGTGAACTAGCTCAAAAAAATAAGTAAATGCACGAAGAATACCAAATGAAGTCAGAAATTGTTGAAATTTTGTGATGTGCCTTTGAATGGTGCATTTTGAACACACAAAAAGTATGGAGTTCAAATAAGTTCAAAAAAATGAAATCCCTTTGTAAGAGATGAGTTCTCGTTCGAAACCCTTATACTTCGAGAGAGATTGTCCGTTTTGTACACGAAGTGCATCCAGTTTTTGTCCTAGCCCTCTCAACTATTTAACACATGCTATGTGGGTGAAATGTTGATAGCATGACAACTTTGAACATTTTCAGAGTTCATTTCTAGTGCTTTTCAATTTCAGGGTCAATTAGCTCAAAAAATATAAGTAAATGCACGAAGAATACCAAATGAAGTCAGAAATTGTTGAAATTTTGTGATGTGCCTTTGAATGGTGCATTTTGAACACACAAAAAGTATGGAGTTCAAATAAGTTCAAAAAATGAAATCCCTTTGTAAGAGATGAGTTCTCGTTCGAAACCCTGATACTTCGAGAGAGATTGTCCGTTTTGTACACGAAGTGCATCCAGTTTTTGTCATAGCCCTCTCAAGTTTTTAACATGCTATGTGGGTGAAATGATTATAGCATGCCAACTTTCAACATTTTCAGAGTTCATTTGTAGTGCTTTTCAATTTCAGGGTCAACTACCTCAAAAACAAATAAGTAAATGCACGAAGAATACCAAACGAAGTCAGAAATTGTTGAAATTTTGTGATGTGCCTTTGAATGGTGCATTTCGAACACACAAAAAGTATGGAGTTCAAATAAGTTCAAAAAAATGAAATCCCTTTGTAAGAGATGAGTTCTCGTTCGAAACTATGATACTTCGAGAGAGATTGTTCGTTTTGTACACGAAGTGCATCCAGTTTTTGTCGTAGCCCTCTCAACTTTTTAAGACATTCTATGTGGGTGAAATGATGATAGCATGCCAACTTTCAACATTTTCAGAGTTCATTTGTAGGGCTTTTCAATTTCAGGGTCAACTAGCTCAAAAACAAATAAGTAAATGCACGAAGAATACCAAATGAAGTCAGAAATTGTTGAAATTTTGTGATGTGCCTTTGAATGGTGCATTTTGAACACAAAAAATGTATGGAGTTAAAATAAGTTCAAAAAAATGAAATCCCTTTGTAAGAGATGAGTTCTCGTTCGAAACCCTGATACTTCGAGAGAGATTGTCCGTTTTGTACACGAAGTGCATCCAGTTTTTGTTGTAGCCCTCTCAACTTTTTAACACATGTTGTGTGGGTGAAATGATGATAGCATGCCAACTTTCAACATTTTCAGAGTTCATTTGTAGTGCTTTTCAATTTCAGGGTCAATTAGCTCAAAAAATATAAGTAAATGCACGAAGAATACCAAATGAAGTCAGAAATTGTTGAAATTTTGTGATGTGCCTTTGAATGGTGCATTTTGAACACACAAAATGTATGGAGTTAAAATAAGTTCAAAAAAATGAAATCCCTTTGTAAGAGATGAGTTCTCGTTCGAAACCCTGATACTTCGAGAGAGATTGTTCGTTTTGTACACGAAGTGCATCCAGTTTTTGTCGTAGCCCTCTCAACTTTTTAACACATGCTATGTGGGTGAAATGATGATAGCATGCCAACTTTCAACATTTTCAGAGTTCATTTGTAGTGCTTTTCAATTTCAGGGTGAACTAGCTCAAAAAAATAAGTAAATGCACGAAGAATACCAAATGAAGTCAGAAATTGTTGAAATTTTGTGATGTGCCTTTGAATGGTGCATTTTGAACACACAAAAAGTATGGAGTTCAAATAAGTTCAAAAAAATGAAATCCCTTTGTAAGAGATGAGTTCTCGTTCGAAACCCTGATACTTCGAGAGAGATTGTCCGTTTTGTACATGAAGTGCATCCAGTTTTTGTCGTAGCCCTCTCAACTTTTTAACACATGCTATGTGGGTGAAATGTTGATAGCATGCCAACTTTCAACATTTTCAGAGTTCATTTGTAGTGCTTTTCAATTTCAGGGTCAACTAGCTCAAAAAAAATAAGTAAATGCACGAAGAATACCAAATGAAGTCAGAAATTGTTGAAATTTTGTGATGTGCCTTTGAATGGTGCATTTTGAACACACAAAAAGTATGGAGTTCAAATAAGTTCAAAAAAATGAAATCCCTTTGTAAGAGATGAGTTCTCGTTCGAAACCCTTATACTTCGAGAGAGATTGTCCGTTTTGTACACGAAGTGCATCCAGTTTTTGTCGTAGCCCTCTCAACTATTTAACACATGCTATGTGGGTGAAATGTTGATAGCATGACAACTTTGAACATTTTCAGAGTTCATTTCTAGTGCTTTTCAATTTCAGGGTCAATTAGCTCAAAAAATATAAGTAAATGCACGAAGAATACCAAATGAAGTCAGAAATTGTTGAAATTTTGTGATGTGCCTTTGAATGGTGCATTTTGAACACACAAAAAGTATGGAGTTCAAATAAGTTCAAAAAATGAAATCCCTTTGTAAGAGATGAGTTCTCGTTCGAAACCCTCATACTTCGAGAGAGATTGTCCGTTTTGTACATGAAGTGCATCCAGTTTTTGTCGTAGCCCTCTCAACTTTTTAACACATGCTATGTGGGTGAAATGTTGATAGCATGCCAACTTTCAACATTTTCAGAGTTCATTTGTAGTGCTTTTCAATTCCAGGGTCAACTAGCTCAAAAAAAATAAGTAAATGCACGAAGAATACCAAATGAAGTCAGAAATTGTTGAAATTTTGTGATGTGCCTTTGAATGGTGCATTTTGAACACACAAAAAGTATGGAGTTCAAATAAGTTCAAAAAAATGAAATCCCTTTGTAAGAGATGAGTTCTCGTTCGAAACCCTTATACTTCGAGAGAGATTGTCCGTTTTGTACACGAAGTGCATCCAGTTTTTGTCCTAGCCCTCTCAACTATTTAACACATGCTATGTGGGTGAAATGTTGATAGCATGACAACTTTGAACATTTTCAGAGTTCATTTCTAGTGCTTTTCAATTTCAGGGTCAATTAGCTCAAAAAATATAAGTAAATGCACGAAGAATACCAAATGAAGTCAGAAATTGTTGAAATTTTGTGATGTGCCTTTGAATGGTGCATTTTGAACACACAAAAAGTATGGAGTTCAAATAAGTTCAAAAAATGAAATCCCTTTGTAAGAGATGAGTTCTCGTTCGAAACCCTGATACTTCGAGAGAGATTGTCCGTTTTGTACACGAAGGGCATCCAGTTTTTGTCGTAGCCCTCTCAAGTTTTTAACATGCTATGTGGGTGAAATGATTATAGCATGCCAACTTTCAACATTTTCAGAGTTCATTTGTAGTGCTTTTCAATTTCAGGGTCAACTAGCTCAAAAACAAATAAGTAAATGCACGAAGAATACCAAACGAAGTCAGAAATTGTTGAAATTTTGTGATGTGCCTTTGAATGGTGCATTTCGAACACACAAAAAGTATGGAGTTCAAATAAGTTCAAAAAAATGAAATCCCTTTGTAAGAGATGAGTTCTCGTTCGAAACTGTGATACTTCGAGAGAGATTGTTCGTTTTGTACACGAAGTGCATCCAGTTTTTGTCGTAGCCCTCTCAACTTTTTAAGACATTCTATGTGGGTGAAATGATGATAGCATGCCAACTTTCAACATTTTCAGAGTTCATTTGTAGGGCTTTTCAATTTCAGGGTCAACTAGCTCAAAAACAAATAAGTAAATGCACGAAGAATACCAAATGAAGTCAGAAATTGTTGAAATTTTGTGATGTGCCTTTGAATGGTGCATTTTGAACACACAAAATGTATGGAGTTAAAATAAGTTCAAAAAAATGAAATCCCTTTGTAAGAGATGAGTTCTCGTTCGAAACCCTGATACTTCGAGAGAGATTGTCCGTTTTGTACACGAAGTGCATCCAGTTTTTGTTGTAGCCCTCTCAACTTTTTAACACATGCTGTGTGGGTGAAATGATGATAGCATGCCAACTTTCAACATTTTCAGAGTTCATTTGTAGTGCTTTTCAATTTCAGGGTCAATTAGCTCAAAAAATATAAGTAAATGCACGAAGAATACCAAATGAAGTCAGAAATTGTTGAAATTTTGTGATGTGCCTTTGAATGGTGCATTTTGAACACACAAAATGTATGGAGTTAAAATAAGTTCAAAAAAATGAAATCCCTTTGTAAGAGATGAGTTCTCGTTCGAAACCCTGATACTTCGAGAGAGATTGTTCGTTTTGTACACGAAGTGCATCCAGTTTTTGTCGTAGCCCTCTCAACTTTTTAACACATGCTATGTGGGTGAAATGATGATAGCATGCCAACTTTCAACATTTTCAGAGTACATTTGTAGTGCTTTTCAATTTCAGGGTGAACTAGCTCAAAAAAATAAGTAAATGCACGAAGAATACCAAATGAAGTCAGAAATTGTTGAAATTTTGTGATGTGCCTTTGAATGGTGCATTTTGAACACACAAAAAGTATGGAGTTCAAATAAGTTCAAAAAAATGAAATCCCTTTGTAAGAGATGAGTTCTCGTTCGAAACCCTGATACTTCGAGAGAGATTGTCCGTTTTGTACATGAAGTGCATCCAGTTTTTGTCGTAGCCCTCTCAACTTTTTAACACATGCTATGTGGGTGAAATGTTGATAGCATGCCAACTTTCAACATTTTCAGAGTTCATTTGTAGTGCTTTTCAATTTCAGGGTCAACTAGCTCAAAAAAAATAAGTAAATGCACGAAGAATACCAAATGAAGTCAGAAATTGTTGAAATTTTGTGATGTGCCTTTGAATGGTGCATTTTGAACACACAAAAAGTATGGAGTTAAAATAAGTTCAAAAAAATGAAATCCCTTTGTAAGAGATGAGTTCTCGTTCGAAACCCTTATACTTCGAGAGAGATTGTCCGTTTTGTACACGAAGTGCATCCAGTTTTTGTTGTAGCCCTCTCAACTATTTAACACATGCTATGTGGGTGAAATGTTGATAGCATGACAACTTTGAACATTTTCAGAGTTCATTTCTAGTGCTTTTCAATTTCAGGGTCAATTAGCTCAAAAAATATAAGTTAATGCATGAAGAATACCAAATGAAGTCAGAAATTGTTGAAATTTTGTGATGTGCCTTTGAATGGTGCATTTTGAACACACAAAAAGTATGGAGTTCAAATAAGTTCAAAAAATGAAATCCCTTTGTAAGAGATGAGTTCTCGTTCGAAACCCTCATACTTCGAGAGAGATTGTCCGTTTTGTACACGAAGTGCATCCAGTTTTTGTCGTAGCCCTCTCAACTTTGTAACACATTCTATGTGGGTGAAATGATGATAGCATGCCAACTTTCAACATTTTCAGAGTTCATTTGTAGTGCTTTTCAATTTCAGGGTCAACTAGCTCAAAAAAAATAAGTAAATGCACGAAGAATACCAAATGAAGTCAGAAATTGTTGAAATTTTGTGATGTGCCTTTGAATGGTGCATTTTGAACACACAAAAAGTATGGAGTTCCACTAAGTTCAAAAAAATGAAATCCCTTTGTAAGAGATGAGTTCTCGTTCGAAACCCGGATACTTCGAGAGAGATTGTCCGTTTTGTACACGAAGTGCATCCAGTTTTTGTCGTAGCCCTCTCAAGTTTTTAACATGCTATGTGGGTGAAATGATTATAGCATGCCAACTTTCAACATTTTCAGAGTTCATTTGTAGTGCTTTTCAATTTCATGGTCAACTAGCTCAAAAACAAATAAGTAAATGCACGAAGAATACCAAACGAAGTCAGAAATTGTTGAAATTTTGTGATGTGTCTTTGAATGGTGCATTTTGAACACACAAAAAGTATGGAGTTCAAATAAGTTCAAAAAAATGAAATCCCTTTGTAAGAGATGAGTTCTCGTTCGAAACCGTGATACTTCGAGAGAGATTGTTCGTTTTGTACACGAAGTGCATCCAGTTTTTGTCGTAGCCCTCTCAACTTTTTAAGACATTCTATGTGGGTGAAATGATGATAGCATGCCAACTTTCAACATTTTCAGAGTTCATTTGTAGTGCTTTTCAATTTCAGGGTCAACTAGCTCAAAAACAAATAAGTAAATGCACGAAGAATACCAAATGAAGTCAGAAATTGTTGAAATTTTGTGATGTGCCTTTGAATGGTGCATTTTGAACACACAAAATGTATGGAGTTAAAATAAGTTCAAAAAAATGAAATCCCTTTGTAAGAGATGAGTTCTCGTTCGAAACCCTGATACTTCGAGAGAGATTGTCCGTTTTGTACACGAAGTGCATCCAGTTTTTGTTGTAGCCCTCTCAACTTTTTAACACATGCTGTGTGGGTGAAATGATGATAGCATGCCAACTTTCAACATTTTCAGAGTTCATTTGTAGTGCTTTTCAATTTCAGGGTCAATTAGCTCAAAAAATATAAGTAAATGCACGAAGAATACCAAATGAAGTCAGAAATTGTTGAAATTTTGTGATGTGCCTTTGAATGGTGCATTTTGAACACACAAAATGTATGGAGTTAAAATAAGTTCAAAAAAATGAAATCCCTTTGTAAGAGATGAGTTCTCGTTCGAAACCCTGATACTTCGAGAGAGATTGTCCGTTTTGTACACGAAGTGCATCCAGTTTTTGTCATAGCCCTCTCAACTTTTTAACACATGCTATGTGGGTGAAATGATGATAGCATGCCAACTTTCAACATTTTTAGAGTTCATTTGTAGTCCTTTTCAATTTCAGGGTCAACTAGCTTAAAAAAATAAGTAAATGCACGAAGAATACTAAATGAAGTCAGAAATTGTTGAAATTTTGTGATGTGCCTTTGAATGGTGCATTTTGAACACAAAAAAAGTATGGAGTTCAACTAAGTTCAAAAAAATTAAATCCCTTTGTAAGAGATGAGTTCTCGTTCGAAACCCTGATACTTCGAGAGAGATTGTCCGTTTTGTACATGAAGTGCATCCAGTTTTTGTCGTAGCCCTCTCAACTTTTTAACACATGCTATGTGGGTGAAATGTTGATAGCATGCCAACTTTCAACATTTTCAGAGTTCATTTGTAGTGCTTTTCAATTTCAGGGTCAACTAGCTCAAAAAAATAAGTAAATGCACGAAGAATACCAAATGAAGTCAGAAATTGTTGAAATTTTGTGATGTGCCTTTGAATGGTGCATTTTGAACACACAAAAAGTATGGAGTTCAAATAAGTTCAAAAAAATGAAATCCCTTTGTAAGAGATGAGTTCTCGTTCGAAACCCTTATACTTCGAGAGAGATTGTCCGTTTTGTACACGAAGTGCATCCAGTTTTTGTCCTAGCCCTCTCAACTATTTAACACATGCTATGTGGGTGAAATGTTGATAGCATGACAACTTTGAACATTTTCAGAGTTCATTTCTAGTGCTTTTCAATTTCAGGGTCAATTAGCTCAAAAAATATAAGTAAATGCACGAAGAATACCAAATGAAGTCAGAAATTGTTGAAATTTTGTGATGTGCCTTTGAATGGTGCATTTTGAACACACAAAAAGTATGGAGTTAAAATAAGTTGAAAAAATGAAATCCCTTTGTAAGAGATGAGTTCTCGTTCGAAACCCTCATACTTCGAGAGAGATTGTCCGTTTTGTACACGAAGTGCATCCAGTTTTTGTCGTAGCCCTCTCAACTTTTTAACACATGCTATGTGGGTGAAATGATGATATCATGCCAACTTTCAACATTTTCAGAGTTCGTTTGTAGTGCTTTTCAATTTCAGGGTCAACTAGCTCAAAAAAATAAGTAAATGCACGAAGAATACCAAATGAAGTCAGAAATTGTTGAAATTTTGTGATGTGCCTTTGAATGGTGCATTTTGAACACACAAAAAGTATGGAGTTCAAATAAGTTCAAAAAAATGAAATCCCTTTGTAAGAGATGAGTTCTCGTTCGAAACCCTGATACTTCGAGAGAGATTGTCCGTTTTTACACGAAGTGCATCCAGTTTTTGTCGTAGCCCTCTCAACTTTTTAACACATGCTATCTGGGTTAAATTATGATAGCATGCGAACTTTCAACATTTTCAGAGTTCATTTGTAGTGCTTTTCAATTTCAGGGTCAACTAGCTCAAAAACAAATAAGTAAATGCACGGAGAATACCAAATGAAGTCAGAAATTGTTGAAATTTCGTGATGTGCCTTTGAATGGTGCATTTTGAACACACAAAAAGTATGGAGTTCAAATAAGTTCAAAAAAATGAAATCCCTTTGTAAGAGATGAGTTCTCGTTCGAAACCCTGATACTTCGAGAGAGATTGTCCGTTTTATACACGAAGTGCATCCAGTTTTTCTCGTAGCCCTCTCAACTTTTTAACACATGCTATGTGGGTGAAATGATGATAGCGTGCCAACTTTCAACATTTTCAGAGTTCATTTGTAGTGCTTTTCAATTTCAGGGTCAACTAGCTCAAAAAAAATAAGTAAATGCACGAAGAATACCAAATGAAGTCAGAAATTGTTGAAATTTTGTGATGTGCCTTTGCATGGTGCATTTTGAACACACAAAATGTATGGAGTTAAAATAAGTTCAAAAAATGAAATCCCTTTGTAAGAGATGAGTTCTCGTTCGAAACCCTGATACTTCGAGAGAGATTGTCCGTTTTGTACACGAAGTGCATCCAGTTTTTGTCGTAGCCCTCTCAACTTTTTAACACATGCTATCTGGGTGAAATGATGATAGCATGCCAACTTTCAACATTTTTAGAGTTCATTTGTAGTCCTTTTCAATTTCAGGGTCAACTAGCTTAAAAAAATAAGTAAATGCACGAAGAATACCAAATGAAGTCAGAAATTGTTGAAATTTTGTGATGTGCCTTTGAATGGTGCATTTTGAACACACAAAAAGTATGGAGTTAAAATAAGTTCAAAAAAATGAAATCCCTTTGTAAGAGATGAGTTCTCGTTCGAAACCCTCATACTTCGAGAGAGATTGTCCGTTTTGTACACGAAGTGCATCCAGTTTTTGTCGTAGCCCTCTCAACTTTGTAACACATGCTATGTGGGTGAAATGTTGATAGCATGCCAACTTTCAACATTTTTCAGAGTTCATTTGTAGTGCTTTTCAATTTCAGGGTCAACTAGCTCAAACAAAAATAAGTAAATGCACGAAGAATACCAAATGAAGTCAGAAATTGTTGAAATTTTGTGATGTGCCTTTGAATGATGCATTTTGAACACACAAAAAGTATGGAGTTCGAATAATTTCAAAAAAATGAAATCCCTTTGTAAGAGATGACTTCTCGTTCGAAACCCTGATACTTCGAGAGAGATTGTCCGTTTTGTACACGAAGTGCATCCAGTTTTTGTCGTAGCCCTCTGAACTTTTTAACACATGCTATGTGGGTGAAATGATGATATCATGCCAACTTTCAACATTTTCAGAGTTCATTTGTAGTGCTTTTCAATTTCAGGGTCAACTAGCTCAAAAAAATAAGTAAATGCACGAAGAATACCAAATGAAGTCAGAAATTGTTGAAATTTTGTGATGTGCCTTTGAATGGTGCATTTTGAACACACAAAAAGTATGGAGTTCAAATAAGTTCAAAAAAATGAAATCCCTTTGTAAGAGATGAGTTCTCGATCGAAACCGTGATACTTCGAGAGAGATTGTCCGTTTTGTACACGAAGTGCATCCAGTTTTTGTCGTAGCCCTCTCAACTTTTTAACACATGCTATCTGGGTGAAATGATGATAGCATGCCAACTTTCAACATTTTTAGAGTTCATTTGTAGTCCTTTTCAATTTCAGGGTCAACTAGCTTAAAAAAAAGTAAATGCACGAAGAATACCAAATGAAGTCAGAAATTGTTGAAATTTTGTGATGTGCCTTCGAATGGTGCATTTTGAACACACAAAAAGTATGGATTTCAAATAAGTTCAAAAAAATGAAATCCCTTTGTAAGAGATGAGTTCTCGTTCGAAACCCTGATACTTCGAGAGAGATTGTCCGTTTTGTACAAGAAGTGCATCCAGTTTTTGTCGTAGCCCTCTCAACTTTTTAACACATGCTATGTGGGTTAAATGATGATAGCATGCCAACTTTCACCACTTGCAGAGTTCATTTGTAGTGGTTTTCAATTCAGGGTCAACTAGCTCAAAAAAAATAAGTAAATGCACGAAAAATACCAAATAAAGTTAGAAATTGTTGAAATTTTGTGATGTGCCTTTGAATGGTGCATTTTGAACACACAAAAAGTATGGAGTTCGAATAATTTCAAAAAAAATGAAATCCCTTTGTAAGAGATGACTTCTCGTTCGAAACCCTGATACTTCGAGAGAGATTGTCCGTTTTGTACACGAAGTGCATCCAGTTTTTGTCGTAGCCCTCTCAACTTTTTAACACATGCTATGTGGGTGAAATGATGATATCATGCCAACTTTCAACATTTTCAGAGTTCATTTGTAGTGCTTTTCAATTTCAGCGTCAACTAGCTCAAAAAAATAAGTAAATGCACGAAGAATACCAAATGAAGTCAGAAATTGTTGAAATTTTGTGATGTGCCTTTGAATGGTGCATTTTGAACACACAAAAAGTATGGAGTTCAAATAAGTTCAAAAAAATGAAATCCCTTTGTAAGAGATGAGTTCTCGTTCAAAACCCTGATACTTCGAGAGAGATTGTCCGTTTTGTACACGAAGTGCATCCAGTTTTTGTCGTAGCCCTCTCAACTTTTTAACACATGCTATCTGGGTTAAATGATGATAGCATGCGAACTTTCAACATTTTCAGAGTTCATTTGTAGTGCTTTTCAATTTCAGGGTCAACTAGCTCAAAAACAAATAAGTAAATGCACGGAGAATACCAAATGAAGTCAGAAATTGTTGAAATTTCGTGATGTGCCTTTGAATGGTGCATTTTGAACACACAAAAAGTATGGAGTTCAAATAAGTTCAAAAAAATGAAATCCCTTTGTAAGAGATGAGTTCTCGTTCGAAACCCTGATACTTCGAGAGAGATTGTCCGTTTTATACACGAAGTGCATCCAGTTTTTCTCGTAGCCCTCTCAACTTTTTAGCACATGCTATGTGGGTGAAATGATGATAGCGTGCCAACTTTCAACATTTTCAGAGTTCATTTGTAGTGCTTTTCAATTTCAGGGTCAACTAGCTCAAAAAAAATAAGTAAATGCACGAAGAATACCAAATGAAGTCAGAAATTGTTGAAATTTTGTGATGTGCCTTTGCATGGTGCATTTTGAACACACAAAATGTATGGAGTTAAAATAAGTTCAAAAAAATGAAATCCCTTTGTAAGAGATGAGTTCTCGTTCGAAACCCTGATACTTCGAGAGAGATTGTCCGTTTTGTACACGAAGTGCATCCAGTTTTTGTCGTAGCCCTCTCAACTTTTTAACACATGCTATCTGGGTGAAATGATGATAGCATGCCAACTTTCAACATTTTTAGAGTTCATTTGTAGTCCTTTTCAATTTCAGGGTCAACTAGCTTAAAAAAATAAGTAAATGCACGAAGAATACCAAATGAAGTCAGAAATTGTTGAAATTTTGTGATGTTCCTTTGAATGGTGCATTTTGAACACACAAAAAGTATGGAGTTAAAATAAGTTCAAAAAAATGAAATCCCTTTGTAAGAGATGAGTTCTCGTTCGAAACCCTCATACTTCGAGAGAGATTGTCCGTTTTGTACACGAAGTGCATCCAGTTTTTGTCGTAGCCCTCTCAACTTTGTAACACATGCTATGTGGGTGAAATGTTGATAGCATGCCAACTTTCAACATTTTCAGAGTTCATTTGTAGTGCTTTTCAATTTCAGGGTCAACTAGCTCAAATAAAAATAAGTAAATGCACGAAGAATACCAAATGAAGTCAGAAATTGTTGAAATTTTGTGATGTGCCTTTGAATGATGCATTTTGAACACACAAAAAGTATGGAGTTCGAATAATTTCAAAAAAATGAAATCCCTTTGTAAGAGATGACTTCTCGTTCGAAACCCTGATACTTCGAGAGAGATTGTCCGTTTTGTACACGAAGTGCATCCAGTTTTTGTCGTAGCCCTCTGAACTTTTTAACACATGCTATGTGGGTGAAATGATGATATCATGCCAACTTTCAACATTTTCAGAGTTCATTTGTAGTGCTTTTCAATTTCAGGGTCAACTAGCTCAAAAAAATAAGTAAATGCACGAAGAATACCAAATGAAGTCAGAAATTGTTGAAATTTTGTGATGTGCCTTTGAATGGTGCATTTTGAACACACAAAAAGTATGGAGTTCAAATAAGTTCAAAAAAATGAAATCCCTTTGTAAGAGATCAGTTCTCGATCGAAACCGTGATACTTCGAGAGAGATTGTCCGTTTTGTACACGAAGTGCATCCAGTTTTTGTCGTAGACCTCTCAACTTTTTAACACATGCTATCTGGGTGAAATGATGATAGCATGCCAACTTTCAACATTTTTAGAGTTCATTTGTAGTCCTTTTCAATTTCAGGGTCAACTAGCTTAAAAAAAAAGTAAATGCACGAAGAATACCAAATGAAGTCAGAAATTGTTGAAATTTTGTGATGTGCCTTTGAATGGTGCATTTTGAACACACAAAAAGTATGGATTTCAAATAAGTTCAAAAAAATGAAATCCCTTTGTAAGAGATGAGTTCTCGTTCGAAACCCTGATACTTCGAGAGAGATTGTCCGTTTTGTACATGAAGTGCATCCAGTTTTTGTCGTAGCCCTCTCAACTTTTTAACACATGCTATGTGGGTTAAATGATGATAGCATGCCAACTTTCACCACTTGCAGAGTTCATTTGTAGTGGTTTTCAATTCAGGGTCAACTAGCTCAAAAAAAATAAGTAAATGCACGAAAAATACCAAATGAAGTTAGAAATTGTTGAAATTTTGTGATGTGCCTTTGAATGGTGCATTATGAAAACACAAAAAGTATGGAGTTCAAATAAGTTCAAAAAAATGAAATCCCTTTGTAAGAGATGAGTTCTCGTTCGAAACCCTGATACTTCGAGAGAGATTGTCCGTTTTGTACACGAAGTGCATCCAGTTTTTGTCGTAGCCCTCTCAACTTTTTAACACATGCTATGTGGGTGAAATGATGATATCATGCCAACTTTCAACATTTTCAGAGTTCATTTGTAGTGCTTTTCAATTTCAGGGTCAATTAGCTCAAAACATATAAGTAAATGCACGAAGAATACCAAATGAAGTCAGAAATTGTTGAAATTTTGTGATGTGCCTTTGAATGGTGCATTTTGAACACACAAAAATTATGGAGTTCAAATAAGTTCAAAAAAATGAAATCCCGTTATAAGAGATGAGTTCTCGTTCGAAACCCTGATACTTCGAGAGAGATTGTCCGTTTTGTACACGAAGTGCATCCAGTTTTTGTCGTAGCCCTCTCAACTTTTTAACACATGCTATGTGGGTGAAATGATGATAGCATGCCAACTTTCAACATTTTCAAGGTTCATTTGTAGTGCTTTTCAATTTCAAACACTTTTCAATTAAAAATAACGAAATAGTTAATAGTTTGGAGAGTCAAAATAAGATTAGGAAAAAGGAAAATAAGAAGAGGAGGAGAAAAGAAGAAAAAGGGAAGGAGAAGAAAAGAAGAAAAAGGAGAAGAAAATAAGAAAAAGGAGAAGAAAAGAAGAAAAAGGAGAAGAAAAGAAGAAAAAAGGAAGAAAGGAAGAAAAAGGAGAAGAAAGGAAAAAAAGGAGAAGAAAAGAAGAAAAAGGAGAAGAAAGGAAGAAAAAGGAGAAGAAAGGAAGAAAAAGGAAAAGAAAGGAAGAAAAAGGAGAAGAAAAGAAGAAAAAGGGAAGAAAAGAAGAAAAAGAAAAAGATTTTTTTTGTCATTTAATTCCTATTGTTATTAGGTTTGTGCTAGATTATTAGGGTTAGTAATATTTAAAATTAGGTTAGGGTTACAAGAAGAAGAAATATGAACAAAAATAAGAAAATAAGATTAGGAAAAAGGAAAATAAGAAGAGGAGGAGAAGAAAAGAAGAAAAAGGAGAATAAGAAGAGGAGGAGAGGAGAAGAAGAGGAAAAATAGAAGAAGAGGAGAAGTAGTAGAAGAGAAAAAATTAGAAGAGGAGGAGAGGAGAAGTAGAAGAAGAGAAGAGGAGAAGTAGTAGAAGAAGAGGAGAAGTAGAAGTAGAAGAAGAAGTAGAAGAAGAGGAGAAATAGAAGAAGAGGAAAAATTAGGTTAGGGTTACAAGAAGAAGAAATATTTTTTTAGTCATTTAATTTTGCTATTGCATAGTGTATATGCTTAAGTGTTAATAGTGTTTCTTAGATTATTGCTTAATTTTGCTATTGCATATGCGTAAGTGTTAATAGTTTAATTTTGCTATTGTATATGCTTAAGTGTTAATAGTTTATTTTTAGCAAGAAAACTAATAGAACTAGTTTATTTTTTTAGTTCATTTTACGATGCCTATCCCGCATCCTCGTCGTCAACTCGGCGGAGGACACCTGCTTAATCACAGGGGCCCTGTCCGGGACTGGGCTCCGCCCGGCTGGTATTGGGAGGTGCTACCTTCCGGGGGGCGTAGGTTGGTGAGGAGCCAGCCCGTTGTCGACCTGATCCTTGTTTGGTGGCGGTCGCGTGGGCCAGTGACGGTGTCGAGGCTTCCGGACACCGCGGAGGTGGTACGTCACTCTTGGGGATATTACCTGTGAATGACACGCCCTAGTTGGGTCGGGTTATTCACTCTGGCGATTCACCTTAACAATTGTTTGGGCCTTGTCCTGGCCGGATCAATGTCGTATGACGGTTTGTTATTTCTAGAAGGTCTCCAGGCTTTGGAAGACGACGACTTAGAGACCACAGGGGTCACGACTTGTAGGAAGGAAAGTGCCCGTGTAAACCCTAGGGGTTCGACCTGTATATAAAGGCGAGTCCTAGGGGAGGAGAGGGTAGGTTAGAAATCATCGAGTGCTAGGTTCAGCGAGTTACGCCCTCCTTGTAATCGAAACCATATTAATACACACCAAAGCAGGACGTAGGTTTTTACCTCCTCACGAGGGGCCGAACCTGGGTAAATCGCCGTGTCTCTCCCGCTTAACCCCTTTGAGTCGCCACCAAGGTGCGATGGCTCCAGTACTAAGTCCTTTCCCGGGGACATCTGCCGTGACAAACCACGACAGTTGGCGCCCACCGTGGGGCCTACGCACGGTGGAGTTGAGTTCTCAAAGGGAGCCCTACCAGGGTTTGGGAGTTACGCGACGGGACTCATGACTCGGAGCCGCCGCGGGATAATCTACATCGACAACCAGCAGTGGGGACATGAAGCGGATTCGATTGAATCTGGTTACAGGGTCCCCTTCGGTAAGACAACATCTTCATCGGCATGATTGGATCATCCAAGCCTGAGCCGGACACCTCCACCGACATCGTCGAGCCGGCCAGGTACGTCCGCCTAGTGATAACGCCAAATCTGACTCGCCCGGTCTTTGTGGGGTTCACGTAGGGATCGGAGGAGCCAGAGCGCTCGGCGACTCAGGAAACTACACCGGTCAACTCTGATGACGAATCATCCATGGGCGACTCAGATTCAATCCGGTCTCTTCATGGGGATTGTCTTGGGGGCTTGTCGCTGGCCATGGACCCTGAAGTCCTTGACCGAACCCTCCGCCAGATTGCCATCTACATGGCAGGAGCGACTCAGCCCACACAAAACCCTACTGGAGGCGATGGAACCGGCGAGACGTCCAGGAGCCCAGCCGCAGTCCTGGTGGACTTAGCGGCGGAGATCACAAGGCTAATGGCGACTCCCCTCACACCAGAAAACCAGGAGGAGATAAACACCGAACTGGAGAAACTCAGAGAGGTAGTGGCAAAGGCTCATCGGGATGCCGAGATAGAGTCCGCCAGGATCGAGACTCGGCAAGCTCAAATTACGGCCGAAAGGATGCGTTTAAACACTGACAACTAGCGGCTCGAGAGACAGCAGCGCGCGTTCGACATCGTCCATCAGCGGAGACACCAGGGTCGCCTGCCCCATGATCTCAATCCGACCCGCCTGTTCGATACTCCACAAACCCCTGGGGCAGGAGCCGCCCCGGGGGGAGGATCGGGCCGCCCGCCTAACCCGCCGGCTCAGCCAATGGAAGATCACATTCCCCGATTCCGGACGCCTCAAGGCCACTTTTCCAACCTGGTGGATAACATGCTTGCCGCAACTCGCCATCTGGAGTCTCTTCCGATTCACGGCAACACCCCTACCGAGATAGAAGCAATGAACGCCATCGAGATGTTCAAGACGGCGGTGGTTCAAAACGCCCAGTTCTCACATAGCCTCGAGAGGTTGCATTCCACCCCTCAGGCAAGTTACACTAGGAGCCGGCCAAAGGACCAACCCGCCGTAAACAGCGGGCCGCGACACGTCCCACAGGACAACCCGCTTGAACGGAACCCGCCGGGCCGGGATCTCCCGAACACCCAAGACACCCCGGGCCCCCTAGCCGGGGGCGGAGGGCGAGTTGGAGTACCATGCTTGTCCGCCGCCCTTTGGAATGAAAAGATGCCCAAAGACTTCAAGGGACCAAGGAAAGTGCCTAATTATACCCCGGACCTCGAGCCGGCGTCATGGATCGAGAGTTATGAAATCGCCATGGATATGCTCGATGTGAACGAGGCGGTTTGCGCCAGATACTTCACCATGATGCTCGAGGGGTCAGCACGCACTTGGTTGAAAACCTTACCTCCCAATTCCATCCAGTCCTGGGCCGAGTTAAAAGAGCGTTTCATCAAAAACTTCCGAGGAACTTGCAAACGTCCAATGATGATCGTCGATCTACAGCACTGTGTTCAGTGCCCGGATGAGTTGGCCCATCATTGGTCACGTCGAGTTGCAGAAATCATTCATTCGTCAGATGGTATTACGGCGGCTCAAGCTGTGCTCATCCTCGAGCATAACTGCCACTACGAACCCTTGGTGCAAAAATTGGGGCGGCTCAAACGAAAGGTCCAAGACATGGGCGAACTGATGGACACCCTCACCAGATATGCTGAGGCCGATGATACCAAAGATCCTGGCGAGGATGGTAAGGCTCATTCGCCTAAGAAGGGCGAGTCATCGAAAAATCACACCCGGTTCCAAGGGCGTAACCGTCACAATGAAGAGACCAATGGCAAGCGGAGACCGCAGGAGGAGCCCTCGGACTTAGTCGCCAACACCAATGCCAACAACGGCAAAAAGAAGAATCAGGGGTTCAGCGGGAAGAGGCAGCTTAACTATGAAGAGCTACTCAAAGGCACTTGCCCGCACCACGCCACGGCAGATGGCCCGGCAACTCACTCTTGAGAAAACTGCTTCGTGATGCGAGAGTTTTTGGCGGAGGCGATCAAGAAGAGTCAAAACGATGACCCGGACCAGCGCCAGGAGCAATTCGCCGCGCCCAACCAAAGACAGAACCCCTTCGGCGGCTTTCCCGAACAGGGGGCTCAGGGAGGCCCGCAGCCACGCGGCGGCCAATACCCGGTGCACCACCAGCGGCAGTACAACCCGCCAGGAGCTTTCCAGCAGCCACCCCCACAGGGGGCTCCGCAGGGTCAGGACGATAATGGGGGCTTCCGCAGCAACCCCAAACAGTTAAGTAATGGGCAGTATCACGTTTTCACCACTAATGCTTGCAGGCGTGATAAGAAGGTGAGTCACCGGGCGTACAATGTATCTGAACCGGCGATTCCCACATACCTCAATTGGTCTGAGCAGACTATAATGTGGAGCAGGGAGGGTCACCCGCCGAGAGTTGATAACCCGGGCGATCTGGCGTTGGTCATGGCTCCCCAAGTTGGGGGTTACACCCTATCAAAAGTACTAATGGATGGTGGCAACAGCATCAATATCCTGTACTTCGACACTTTCCAAAGGATGAATCTATTGGAAAAAGACCTGATGCCTTCAACCACGGTTTTCCACGGAATTGTCCCAGGCAAGTCGGCTTATCCCATAGGCCGGGTCAGGCTCACAGTGGCGTTTGGAACCGCACAGAATTATAGGTCAGAGTCACTAATCTTCGAGGTGGTCAAATTGAAAAGCCCCTACCATGCGATGTTTGGGCGACCGGCTTACGCCCGCTTCATGGCTCGCCCGTGCTATGTCTACCTCAAGCTAAAAATGCCTGGTCCCAAAGGGCCCATCACGGTTGATGGAGATAGAAGGATCGCAAAGGAATGTGAAGAAGGGGACGCGGCTTATGCGGAAGTCGCCTGTGCTGCAGAAGAGCTCAAACACCATCGGGCTAATGTTGACCCGGCGTATATGTCACCCCTGAAGAAACCAACTACAGACTCTGAGTCGCCCCTCAAGTTCAAACCGACGGATGACACTAAGACAATCAATTTCGTGCCTGGCGATTCATCCAAGCAGTTCACCATTGGGACGGGTCTGGAGCCTAAATAGGAAAGCGCCCTCATCGAATTCATCCGTGAGAATCGGGACATCTTTGCATGGAAACCTTCTGACATGCCTGGTGTGCCGAGAGAATTCGCTGAGCACCATCTTAATGTTGACCCAAAGTGCAAACCCATCCAGCAGTACCTTCACAGATTTAACGAGGAGCGACGCAAGGCGATTGGGGAAGAAGTCACCCGTCTTTTAGCTGCCGGGTTCATCGTGGAAGTTTTTCACCCCAAATGGCTGGCTAACCCGGTTTTGGTACTCAAGAAGAATGGTACTTTTTGTATGTGTATTGACTACACGGACCTCAACAGAGCTTGTCCAAAAGATCCCTTCGCTCTTCCCCGCATCGACCAAATCATTGACTCGGTGGCGGGATGCGAACGATTGTGCTTTCTGGACGCCTATTCAGGATATCACCAAATCAAGATGGCCGTGGAGGATCAAGAGAAAACGGCCTTCATAACCCCCTTTGGGGCCTTTTGTTATGTCTCCATGCCCTTTGGACTCAAGAGTGCGGGGGCGACTTATCAACGTTGCATTCAGAATTGTCTTCGTAACCAAATTGGTCGCAACGTCCATGCCTATGTCGACGATATTGTGATCAAGACCCGCCAGGGGGAGACATTACTGGAGGATCTCAAGGAAACGTTCGATAATCTACGGGTATATCAGATGAAGCTAAATCCCACCAAGTGTGTTTTTGGTGTGCCTGCAGGGAAATTGCTAGGTTTCCTGGTATCGGAGCGCGGCATTGAAGCTAATCCGGACAAGATCGAAGCGGTTACATCCCTTGGAAAGCCGGCGAACGTTAATCAAGTTCAACGACTGGGGGTCGCATTGCGGCCCTAAGTCGTTTTGTGAGTCACCTGGGGGAGAAGGCGATCCCTCTTTATCAGTTATTGAGGAAATCCGATCGATTTGTTTGGACAAATGAGGCAGACGAGGCGCTCGAAGCCCTGAAACGCCAATTGGTTAACCCGCCAGTCCTGGCCGCCCCAACTGAAAAAGAGCCCATGCTTCTGTATATCGCGGCAAATTCCAAAGCAGTAAGTGTGGCAGTGGTCGTTGAGAGAAAGGAGGAAGGGAAGGAATACCCAGTGCAACGCCCGGTATATTTTATCAGCGAGGTGCTAACTCTTTCCAAGCAGCGGTACCCACACTGGCAGAAGTTGGTATATGGGGTGTTTATGGTGAGCCGAAAACTTAAGCATTATTTCCAAGAACACCCTATCACAGTGGTTAGCTCTGCCCCCCTTGGGGACATCATCCAGAATCGGGAGGCAACAGGGCGAATCGCCAAGTGTGTGATAGAACTTGGGCCCCATCACATACAGTATACTCCCTGCACAACCATCAAGTCCCAGGCATTAGTTGATTTCGTCAACGACTGGACGGAGTTACAAGCTCCGGAAGACCGCCCTGATCTTACTTACTGGACTATTTATTTTGATGGGTCTAGGCAGCTGGAAGGCTCGGGGGCTGGTGTGGTGTTGGTGTCCCCTCAAGGAGATAAGTTATGTTACATTCTCCGACTCATGTTTCTGTGTACCAACAATGCAGCGGAATACGAAGCTTTGCTTCACGGCTTGCGACTCGTCAAGGAGATGAATCTAACACGGGTCAGATGTTTTGGCGACTCTGATTTGGTCGCACAGCAAGTTTCGGGTACCTGGGATTCTCAGGACCCTATGATGGCGGCCTACACGCAAGCTGTGTCTAATGTGGCGGGTCATTTTCATGGTTATCAGGTGGACCATATTGATCGGCGCCTCAACGAGGCAGCTGACGCCCTCTCACGACTTGGCTCCCAGAGAAAGCCGGTTCCTCCTAATGTTTTTCTGGATATCTTACATAAACCATCCATGACTCTACCATCAGAGGAGGAATTGGCAATACCAGATCCCGAGTCTCAACTCGTGGCGGCTCTCCATGTCACTCCGGATTGGGTTCTTCCTTATCTGGCTTATCTCACTCGGGGCGAGTTACCGGCCGACGAAGTTTTGGCTCGCCAAATCGTTCGGCGCAGCAAATCCATGGTCATCATCAATGGCGAGTTATATAAACGGAGTGCCTCTGGAGTTTTTCAGCGATGTGTTTCCTCCAAAGAAGGATGCATAATATTAAATGACATTCATTCCGGAGACTGTGGGCATCACGCCGGGTCACGTTCTTTGGTATCAAAGGCTTTCCGTCATGGTTTCTTTTGGCTGACGGCTCATGCAGATGCAGAAGATATAGTTCGTCGGTGCGAAGGGTGCCAGCGTTATGGGAGGCAGGCTCATGTGCCGGCTCAAGAATTAAGAATGATCCCCATTACATGGCCTTTTGCAGTCTGGGGGCTGGACATGGTCGGCCCCTTTAAAATGTCCTCTAATAAGAAGACCCACCTGCTGGTGGCGGTTGATAAATTCACCAAGTGGGTTGAGGCGGAACCTATTGGAGCTTGCGATGCGGAAACAGCGGTCAAATTCTTGAAGAAGTTGATTTTCCGGTTTGGATATCCGCACAGTATCATTACTGATAATGGTACTAACTTGTCCCAAGGGGCAATGCAGGAGTTTTGTCGTCGAGAACATATCCGACTTGACGTTTCTGTAGTCGCTCACCCAGAATCTAATGGGCAGGCAGAGTGGGCGAATCAGGAAGTTTTGCGAGGGATTAAGCCCCGACTCATGGTTCCCCTGGAACAAACCCCAGGATGTTGGGTTGAAGAACTACCTTCAGTGTTGTGGAGTATTTGGACCACCCCGAACCGATCCACGGGTTTCACCCCATTCTTTCTGGTCTACGGAGCAGAGGTTGTTCTTCCTACTGACATAAGGCATGACTCACTTAGAGTCGCTGCATATGTGGAACAAGACAATGAGCTGGCGCGTCAAGACTCTTTGGACGCCTTAGAGGAGGCGCATGACCTGGCTGCGGCCCGTTCAGCTATCTGCCAGCAGGATCTGCGACGTTATCACAGCCGCCGGGTTAAAAGTCGGACCTTTCAGGAAGGCGACTTGGTTCTTCGGTTGATACAAGATCGTGCAGGCATGCACAAGTTGTCACCACCTTGGGAAGGGTCGTTCATCATCGGCAAGAACCTCTGCAATGGCTCTTATTATTTGGTGGATCTCCGGCCTAATCAGCCAACCACGGAGGCTGAGTCAACTCGCCCCTGGAATATTGCCCATCTGCGGCCTTATTACACTTGAGCTCTTAAGCTCTACATTTTCTAAGTTTTTCAGTTTTATTATGAGGTAATAAAGTTATAGATACTCCCTGGCTTGGGGGCTTCTTCATTAAAGAGCAATTGTGTCATCTTGTTGCGACCTTATGAGCCGACAGAATCATGCATTTAGGGTGTGTGCACGAGCTTTCTGACTCGCCTCATCCTGTCGCGACCTTATGAGCCGACGAAACCTGCATTTAGGGTGTGTGCTCGAGCTTTCTGACTCGCCTCATCCTGTCGCGACCTTATGAGCCGACGAAACCTGCATTTAGGGTGTGTGCTCGAGCTTTTTGACTCGCCTCATCCTGTCGCGACCTTATGAGCCGACGAAACCTGCATTTAGGGTGTGTGCACGAGCTTTCTGACTCGCCTCATCCTGTCGCGACCTTATGAGCCGATGAAACCTGCATTTAGGGTGTGTGCACGAGCTTTCTGACTCGCCTCATCCTGTCGCTACCTTATGAGCCGACGAAACCTGCAATTAGGGTGTGTGCACGAGCTTTCTGACTCGCCTCATCCTGTCGCGACCTTATGAGCCAACGAAACCTGCATTTAGGGTGTGTGCACGAGCTTTCTGACTCGCCTCATCCTGTCGCGACCTTATGAGCCGACGAAATTGCTGTTTGCTATTTTTTTTCTTCGTGGCATAGCCTCGAGGGTTTTTAACCTTTCTTTCTGATGCTTATTGAAAATATTTGTTATCATTTGTTTGATTTCACATATGCTATTTTCAAAGCTTAAGTCAGGAGGATGATCAGAATTGCTTCGTCCAAGGCGAATTAAGCATCATAAAGGATTCTTAAAAAGGCGGGTCAAATATTTCAAATCGCCTTAAGGGCGATATAAAGATTCCTTCCAAAGGGGATCACAAAAACAGTACCGACTTATGAAAAGGACCTATTACATGGCTCTCTAGGCAAATCAATGAGGTTTACTCTGTTGGCGCCTTAGGATCATTCTGCTGTGAGCTTTGGCCGACTTCAATTTCCAAGTCGCCTAGTACCCAGTTGCACTTAGCCAGAGCTGCAAAGTCATCTTCATCAGTCAGGATTGATGCCAGGTCTGCTTCCAAGTCAAAAGGGTTCTTGGGTCGCCGAGGAGTTAAACTGGTCGTCACAAAGGTTGGCGGGTTGACCTTCTTGTTTTTGCTATCATAAGCCGCCTGATACTTTGATAAATCAAGACTTGCTGCAAGTTGGGTTGCTCCCAGCCGGGAGTCCTTGACAACACGTTGATAGTCCTCTTCAACGAATTGTGACCCATCATCTTTAAGTTGAGGGAATCCTGCTGCTACCTCTTCCGGGTTGATCTCTGGAGCATACGCCATACAGCGACTCAGGGCAGTTCGAACACCCTTTCGGGCGGCTGACCGAGTTAGCTCGCCAATCTGAGGGGGGAGTGTGGATAGGCAGCCAAGCACCTTCTTTATGGAAGTTGTAGGCTCTTTGGCACCCATCACAGCTTTAACAGTCAAGACACTACTGGTATACAGTTGCTCTGTTAGCGTGTAAATCGCCTTCAGCATCAGCACGCAGTCTTCTTGAAGGTTGGCAGCTCTCGGACCTAAGTAAGGAGTCATGCTGGTCAGCGACTTACGATAACAATTATTTATAAAAAAAGGAAGAGGAGATCAAAAGTTTGAGTAAGCTTACCAAAGATGGCTTGGTCATGTTGGAGATATGACGCTTCAAGCCGGACAATTCCTGTTGCACAGTGGCCAGCCTGGCTTCAGCCTTTTCTGCTCTCTTTATGGTGGCATCCTGGTCAGCTTGAGCTCTTTTCAACTCAGCTTTGAGCTTTTCCAGCTCAGCCAAGGCCAATTGATATTTCTCCTCCGACTTAGCTCGGTTGTCTTGCTGATCAGATAAGTTTTTCTTTAAATCGCCAAGCGCCGATTCAGTCTGAGCAAGAGTTTCATGTTAAAAGTATAAAACAAGGGCAAGTCTCAGAACTATTGCAAGCAATATCCCTGACACTTGGGGGCTAATGTATATTTTTTTCTTTTCATATGAAATTATACAATATCAAGACCCGGCTCATCTTTTTACTGATGACCCGGCCCTTGGGGGTTACTGGTCGCAAAGTTTTTCTAAATCTTTTCAAGACCCGACTCATCTTTTTACTGATGACCCGGCCCTTGGGGGTTAGTGGTCGCAAACTTTTTCTAAATCTTTTCAAGACCCGGCTCATCTTTTTACTGATGACCCGGCCCTTGGGGGTTACTGGTCGCAAAGTTTTTCGCAGTTTTTCAAGACCCGACTCATCTTCTTACTGATGACCCGGCCCTTGGGGGTTAATGGGAGTAATACAATATAACAAATTTACCTCATGTTTGTTTTTTAACATTCGCAGCAGGCTTTTCTCCATCTCATAGCTCGCCTCCAGGCGACTTGAAAATCTAGAGCAGAGTTCCTTGAACTCCAGATTTTCATACTCCGAAAGCTTAGCTTTGGAGAGTCCAGATTCAGGAATGGCTTGAGAGGAGGATGCCACATGCTTTGACAAAACCGTTGCTGCCGGTTTAGAGAAGCCGGTACCAGTATTAACCACAGCATTTGGGTCTTCTGTTGTCGTCAATGGACTTGGCGGCTGAGGGGTATCCATTGTTTCCTTCGGCGAGTCAGGAAGATCCATTTGATTTTCAGGCTCGGCTTGATCCGGGTTGTCTTGAATCGGCGCTGATTCTTTGATGGGTTCTGAAGTTGTGACAGGAGTTGACCCGCTGGTTTTCCTTTTCTTGGCTTGTGCCATAAAAAGAAGGGAGAAGCGCATTAAGGAACTGAAAGTTCATTACCCTCAGGATTCAAAGCAAGATTATCAAAAGACTTACCCTGGAACTCGAATCATTGGTGGAAGGTACGACATCACTGAGTCGCTAGATGTAGGAGGAGAGTTCTGCAAGAATTATACGTCAACAATATAGGCGGGTTACAGGCGTGATCCAAAGAGACATAAAGAATTGTTATTCATAAAATACCTCATTTGGTTTCCTCTTGTTCGTTGCTGGTAAGCCGGACACCACATCACTGGAATGACTTTTCGTCTTCTGATTTGAAGTATGATGTGCTTTCTTCAGTAGGAAATTTGGGTCCAAACAAGCATTTGGGTGTGAGAAGGGAACTTTCCCACAAATTCGCCTGGCCGGCTTAGGTGGAGAAGGAGATGAATCGGAGGAAACAGAAATTACCTCAACAGAGTCCTCCTGGCTTTCATTGTCTTCATTCTATTACAAGGAGAGGGAGAGATATAAATACAAAGGTTAACAATAGTGGATGGCGAGTGAAAAGAGGACGAATTTTTACCTCCGAAAGTGCATCGCTGACTTGAGATTCGTCGACTTCGGATGGCTCAGCCGCAGCAGATTTGCCCTTACCCTTGGTTTTCTTTGAGGGCGGCCTAACATTTTTCATGGCTGGCCTTTTGGGCTTCCTGGACCAGAACTTATCGCCTTTCTGAAATAGCATATGTTACAAAAACCACAATACAAATGAAGCGTAAGGAGTAAAGACCAAAGGCGGGTTAGATTTGTTCACCTTGGGCGCCGGGTTAATTTTGCAGAAAGGCTTGAGGCCGATTTGGCCGCATCTTCCCGCAGGCTCGCCAGTCGGCTTCTTGATAATGGTAACAATGTCCTTTTCTGTTAAAGCCGTATGGAAATAACATTGAGGATGATCTAGGGTGCCATCAAATTCGCACATCAGGCCGTCCCGGCGACTCAGAGGGAGGATGCGCCATTCGACCCAGCAGCGGATTAGGTCAACCCCAGTAAGGCCGTTGTTCGTCAAGGATCTTAATTCGGACAGTATTGGGATGAATTCCGATTCTTCCTCCTCGGTGAGCTTGTCTGGAAGTTTGAAGTTGGTTGGAAGGCGAGTTGGCCTATAGCCCAGGAGCTTGTTTTCGCCTGCAGGAGAAGTCTCTTAACAGTAGAACCAGGACTCGCCCCAACCTTTGGGATGGCTGGACATGGCGAGTGAGGGAAACGGGCTATCCCTACGGCGCTGGACATTGACACCGCCGAGTTCCAAGCTGGGGCCATTGTGAAATTCCGTTTGGCGATTCAGATGGAAAAAGTGCCAGAATAAGGGGACAGAGGGCTCAATCCGCAGATAAGCCTCGCAGAATACTTGGAATTGGCATAAGTTACTTACGGAATTAGGTCCCAGATCTTGGAGGCGGGCGTTCATGAAAGCCATGGCGTCTCTAAGAAACTTTGATCCGGGCGGCTTAAAACCTCGCTCCAGGTGTTCGACGAAAATGACTATCCCCCCTTCTTTGGGGATGGGGAGACCCTCTCCGAATCCGGTACGCCAGCCGATAACGTTCTGAGGGTCCAAGCTGCCCGTTTTCACATAATCTGCTAGTATGGTGTCGTTGACCTTGGTCGGAAGCCAGTCACTTTTGAAGACGGTGCCCATGCTACAAGGAAGTAAAATGTGAATTTATACGCCTTGGACATCTACTATACGGGGCGAAATGAGGTCATCTAATGCACCAAATAATTTGTTCACGGACTAAGAAGGAAACTTGACCCGCCATATCAAGAGCCGAGTTGGGTTGCTATGGCGACTTATGAAGTCTGGCTATTCTAGAGAGCTGCGTTCTGAGGATGATGGAGACGTTGTTCAAAACATCAAAGTATGGAGACTACAAACAGCTTTTTGCAAAACAGTAGATAAACTATGGATCTACTGGGCAGATAAAAAAACATGAGGAAAATGGCTAGATGCAACGATCTATTGCCAGGGCAAGGTGACGCCTTTCGCTTGACGAAACACTATTCTAAGGTTACGAGTGAGATCGGATAAATAAAGGTATTCAAAGTACTAGCTATCTCGTCGACGTCTATACTAATCAGTTTACGGGTAAAGAAAATACATGCTCGCGAAGAATATCAAGAAACACGACGGTGAGTGGAGTTTTAAGCAGAGATTGGATCTATTCCCAAAATGGGTGCAGGCCTGACCTGATGCTTTCGGACGAAAGAGGCCGACGGTGAAGAAGGTTGTTGGAGAAGCGCGGAGGTCCCGTCGGGCGAAGAGGTCTTCGATGGCGAAATGGTCGACGGCGATACGACGGTCAATGGCGGCGGACAGATTGGCCGCAATGCGAAGCTTGACGACGATGGAGGCCTATGAGCGGAGCCAAAGCTTCTCGGGCAAAGACGGAGAGTGCGGTCGGCGGCGGAGCCCTCGGGAGGTGACGAGTTTTCCTCACTGTGATGATGGGGAGGAGATTGACGAGACTGGTAGGTGGGAAGCACCAGTCCTGTCCCCCCCCCCCCGTCTATTTATCAGGGCGGGCGCTGGAATCGAGGCGCCGTGAGCGGGAACCGACGGGGAATGAAAAGATTCGCTATAAAGACGTTCCAAAGATTTTGGGATAACGATGCACTAAGATCCGTTGGGATTATATCAATTTTCCCGAGAATCTAGGGATAAGGAGAGGCCAACAAAAAATAGTTTGGCGACTAAAAGAGTTTTCGATGCCGGGTGGCGGGTTACAAGTCCTGACGTATAAAGAGAGATGAGGAATGAATCGCCTTCAACTAAGCAGAAGTATTGGCGTGAAAGGGAAGTTCAAGTCAATTTGGGGCCTAATATTGGGGATATTACCTGTGAATGACCCGCTCTAGTTGGGCCGGGTTATTCACTCTGGCGATTCACCTTAACAATTGTTTGGGCCTTGTCCTGGCCGGATCAATGTCGTATGACGGTTTATTATTTCTGGAAGGTCTCCAGGCTTTGGAAGATGATGACTTAGAGACCACAGGGGTTACGACTTGTAGGAAGGAAAGTGCCCGTGTAAACCCTAGGGGTTCGACCTGTATATAAAGGCGAGTCCCAGGGGAGGAGAGTGTAGGTTAGAAATCATCGAGTGCTAGGTTTGGCCAGTTACGCCCTCCTTGTAATCAAAACCATATTAATACACACCAAAGCAGGACGTAGGTTTTTACCTCCTCATGAGGGGTCGAACCTGGGTAAATCGCCGTGTCTCTCCCGCTTAACCCCTTTGAGTCGGCACCAAGGTGCGATGGCTCCAGTACTAAGTCCTTTCACGAGGACATCTGCCGTGACAAAACCACGACAGTCACCGTGTCAGCGAGGAGGATGAGCACATCCGTCGCTACATGGTTGCGTTGGAGGGCAGGTTCGAGCATACCTGGCAGGTTCTTTGGGGATCTCACTGGAGCTATGATCCTGTGATGGTTCCTTCTCTTTGGGTGTCCACCGTCCGCGACGATACCCATCGGGCGCTACAGTTCTAGATGTATCAGTGATGCTATATGTATGATAGTATTCGAGGAGTATTAGTGATAATATTCAACGACGTACGAACAAAAGAGATGATGTATTTGCTTATAATTGAATGCATGCTAATTTGAATACTACTTTATTTTACAATTTGGTTTTGCTTATTGAATGCTCAAATTGGAAAAGTACTCCTACTTTGAATACTATGCAGAAATCTAGGAGTCCCGGGTGGAGCCACGACCCGGGACTAAAGTTGTTTTGGAACGGAGTTCCTGATAGAATAATGTGACATATAGAAGGGTACATGAGATCAGGAAAAATAGGATCATTTTCTACACATCTAGAATGTCGCCATTTTGTTAAATCCTGAAAGGTTAAGAGAATCCATTAGACATATTTCAGAGTTTAGGTTCTAGCGAAGACCCGGGACTAAAGGTCCTCCTATATAAAACGACACTTCGAAGTTTCCAACCCCTCTTATATAGTTTGTTAGTTTATTAGTTAATCAAATGTCCATTTTTTGCAGAACTATGGATCCACATATCAGGAACCTCGAAGAGGAAGAACTTCTCGAAGATATAATCAAAGACGGCCCCGACGTTGAACCAGTTGAATCTCTGTCGTCATATCTGAACCCCTCCGGATATGGAATGGAAGTCGACCGACACGAATATGAAGCCGATGGGGCAGGAGATAGGTCCAATGACGGAGAAGGTGATAGCTCCACTGATGGAGAAGCCGGTGGAGAAGCCAGTGAAGAAATAATAAAGTCTGGCGAGGTATACATATGAAGTTCGACAATCACTTGTAATATGTGCAAAATATTGGAGATAGCTCTATATTATATACATATACATTCATTTGACGAATGTTTCTCCCTCTTAGGCCACCACATCGAGCAAAGCTACGAAACGAGGCCCGACTAGAAAGTTGGATGCACGGACGCATTACACCTTTGAGGTGATATTGCCTACGGGCGAACCCAAGCTTCCTAAGAATGTTCCTGACCCATTCAAGAAGCAATGCGGAGTTCTCGTTAGGGATCACGTCCCGATCAGCGTTCGGGAGTGGAACAAGCGCAAAGGGGCAGCCGATAGTGACTATGTCGCCGAAAGGTACAAAGATAATCTTTGGAATGATCTCATGTCACATTTCAACCTGTCAGAATGTGAGAATGAAGACGCCGCAGACAAACTGAGGGCCAAAGTCAAGCAGTGGACTCTAAAGAAGATGGACGAACTGTTCCGTAGCTGGAAGAAGAAGCTATGGAAAAACTATCTGAAGACAAAGAAAGTGCCAGTATTCGAGGGATATCTAGCCAAGCAGGCGAATCACTGGAAGGCATTTCAAGAGTACAAGGAGTCAGAAGATGCCCAGGCATTATCAGAAAAGAACAAGATAAATGCCGACAAGAAGAAATATCACCACAAGCTGGGGCCACGGGGCTATGAGACTGCCATCCCAAAGTGGGATAAGAAAGAGCAAGATATGCTAGATAAAGGCATCGTACCTGAACCACTCTGTGATGAGTGGGAATTGAGAGCAAGAAATTGGTTCCTTGCGCATGGTGGTTCGTACGACGAAGAAATAGGGGACCTCATCTACAGTGACGGTCTTAGGATACCCAAGGAGAATTGGAAAAAGATAGTGAAAGAAATTAAGGAGGGAAAAAGAAAGTCCACTGCAGATAGAGAGAAAGATTTGCTCACACTGGTCCTCGGCAATGACGAACATGGAGGACGAACGCGAGGCTTCGGTCCTTCTTACCCGTGGTGGCTGGGGTTTGCCAGAGACCAAGACACTTACAGAAGCCGAGCGAGAGCAAAGAAGCGGCAGCACGATGAGGACAATGACAAGTTCAACCAGTTGCTTGCCAGGATTAACGAGCAACAGAAGCAGATTGATGAGCTTAGAGGAGTAGCGCGCCAGGAAGATCCTGCACTTGATATTACCGGCGCCCCATCTAAGCGGAAAAGCAGCGTGGCTAAATCTGAGGCCCCGCCTGACGATGCACGAAGAATGATAGAGGGCAGTCCCGGCTACCCCATGGATGGAATCAAGGAGTCAACATCATGTGAACTCCATCAGAAATTCAAGAACATATCCATGAAGGTGGCCGTCAGACAAGCTTTACCTTCTGGCCCTGATGCACACTGGCATGGCCGTGAGATTCCAGCTGGCTTTGCTAAAGTCGGGGTGGATGAAATCATGGCGGGGTTTCATGATATGGAGCTCGACATAGCTGGACCCGAAGATGAGAGGACACTCACAGAAGTACAGGGTGGAGTCATCCTATGGGACAAGAACTACATCAAGCTTCCAGGCTCGACCCCAAGGACAACACCGCCTCCGAGTCGTCACAGGTCACCTACACCTCCATCACCTTCAAGCCCTCCACATGACGTCGGCCAGCACAACACGAGTCCATCTCGATCACTGCCGCCAGACTTGGGTCGTCCGTCTCCGCCGCCGCCCGCTCCGGATAATTAGCGAAAGCGTGCCAGAAAGAACGCTCAGGTGACGATTTCTAAGCGACGAAGCCCCCCAAAGCGCAAACTGTCGCCCCTCCCAAAGGTACCTCATGCTAATCTTCCTATCAGACCTTATGATCGTACCCCCGAGGAAAACGCCAGGATAGCAAAGGAACATCATGATGCGCAGATGAAAAATAAGAAACCCGAGCCCCGCCCGGAATACACCGAGAAGCAAATAGCATTTGCAAAATACTACACGAACCTTCCATCACAGTATGACTTACACCATAAGCCTGATGACTATACACGCACATTGCAGAAGGAAGTGAAAAAGAGCAGATCACGTGCAAGTGCAAGTGGGAGAAATCAAGTTCAACTACAAGCAAGAAAAAATCAGACGTTCCTCAGCTTGGACAACAGGCCAAACAGTCGATCCCACCCCTCAGGGTGTTACCCGAGAATGTCCCCCCTCCGATGCAGGGGCAAAATTTGGAATTAGCAAAGAAGTGGGCGGATGAATGGGGTATCCCGGTTGAAGACATTCTGGCTTCCCAAGACGACAGGTTACCCAAGGCTGTGGTAGCCCCTAAGCCACAGTTTGTCATGGGAGCGCCTTTGGTCAGCAAAGATGATCTCCCAACAAATATGTGTTACTTGCATACATGGTACTTAAGTGAATCAAAGAATGGGAGAACAATGATCGTGGTGAGTGTCCCACGGGAGTACTACGGCCGCCCCGAAGAAATCCATATCGACTTTGATGAACTCTTCCAGATGTACAATGCCGACGCCCTCGACAAATCGCTTATGAGTTGCTATTGTCTGTGAGTTTTTCAATTCGTTGTCTACATATAACTTGTTTAGTTATTTCAATTCATTGTCTATATATAACTTGTACTCTATTATGCAGAATGAAGATTCTGGATTGTAAAAGTAGGAACATCCTAAATATTGGGTTTATTGACCCAGATAAAATACATATAGCGACGCTAACTGATAAACCCAAGGAGACGGAGGAAAACCTCCTAAGGTTTCTAACAGATCAAAATTTCTGTGACCACATACTGTTTCCATAGAACTTCAGGTGAGGGTCTTTACTCTGTTTTGTCCATTCACTTATAAGTGTAATTGATAAGTTACTGACACACACACACACACACATATATATATATATATATATACATGTGCATCTTCCATTGGATTCTGTTGGACATTCAAATTGATAAGGGAAGAGTTGATGCCTTCGACCCATTATCGAGACCCTTGGAACAGTTCCAAAGCCTGCAGGACATGCTCCAACGGTAATTTCAATCATTCTTGCGCTCTATCGGTCTCTTTCGATGATTTTCTGATATATCAATTAATGAAAAACTTAGCAAATCATTATCCTTGTCGGGCAGGGTTTGGAAGCGGTTCAAGTGCGTGACTCCCGGTATCGAGCCTGAGAAGCTGACCTTTAGAGCGGCTCAGGTAAGTAGTAGTATGATATACTTCTATTTTCAATACATTTATGATGCTAGATTATTATTTTGATTATATATATTCTATTCTCGTAAAGTGCGACCAGCAGCCACGGGGGACGCATCTATGCGGATACTATGTTTGCGAGACTATTCGCACGTTTACCTCTGAGCACAAGGATCACAGATTCGATGTAAGCAATGAACATTCACACCTCTATTTTTACCCGTCATTCTTTGTTATCATGATTGATATTCATATTCATCTCCTCTTCTTATATAGTACACGGCCATGAGGGAGAGGGTCCTACCAGAGCAACGCGCGATTGATGTTGCAGAGGAGCTTGCGACCTTTCTTAGGACGGAAGCTATAGATGACAAAGGACGATTTAGTGTAGCTAGGGGCCATTACTGATGTCTGTCCATGTAATCGAATAGACGGGCTCTAGTCCCGATAATTCAGATCTCCATATAATTGTATATATATGCTCGCTTGTAAGATAAGTTAATCTTATATATATATGCATAATTATTTCTATTTAGAATTATATGAAAACTAATTCCCGAACACCAAACGAGGCATCACGTTAATCACCCGAACACCTAAACCCTAAATCCCTAAAACCCAAAAATAAACAAAATCTGAAACTCTTTAGTCCCGGTCCGTGTAAAGAACCGGGACTAAAGGGCCTGCCCCTGAGGGCGCTCCGAGGCGCCCACGTGGAGCACCTTTAGTCCCGCCTTGGAATAGGGCCGAGACTAAAGGTTAGGCCTTTAATCCCGCCCCTTTAGTCCCGGTTGGTGAACCGGGACTAAAGCCCCTTACGGGCCAGGACTATAGGCCATGTCCCCACTAGTGAGCCTTCCACACCTTTTTGTCTTCCTTCCCCATCATTATTCTATTTTCCATCCTAAGTGCCAACATATCTTGCTTACGCACATCCATTGCATGAGTGCTCAAAGTCGAAAGGGAGAGGATCATTTTGACTTGTGCCTAACTAGTGGTCTGGGGATGAGTCAAACTAAGATTCCAAAGGAGACCAAGTGTGAGGTTTAGTAGATTGAGTTCTCAATTAAAAAATATATTTTATGATCTCAACCCATCTCCCACTTCTTGCACGCAAACACCATTTGGAGACATTCGAGTCACGAACAGCGAGAGCTCTTGCACCTTTATGTTCTTACTTTGCTAAATTCAATACTAGATATAGACACTTGCTTGTTATTGTCTTGACTTGAATTGCATATCTCACTTGCTTTACTTTGAAGTTTTTATATGTGTGCTAGCATGTCACTATATAAATTATTGTGTTATCATTTATCTACTCGAGGACGAGCAGAAGTTAAGCTTGGGGATGTTGATACTTCCCAAACGTATCTATAATTTCTGCTTGTTCCATGATCTTTTAGGTGACATGTTATATGTTTTGCTACACTTTTATATCATTTTACACATACTTGGACTAGCCTACTAACTCAGTGCATCCAGTGCCAGTTTCTGTCTGCTGATGCCTATTTTGCACAGGCTTTTACCCAATTTTCTGAAGCCCGAAAATTCCAGAAAAATTATGTAAAAATTTAGCAACACGGAAGCTTCCGGATCACTGAAGGGGCGAGAGGGGGGCCAGGGGCCTCCCAGGCAGCCTGCTGGCACGGCCAGGCCCTAGGCCACGCCAAGAGGTTGCCTGGGTGGGTCCCACCTCCTCCGGTGCCCTCCTTTGGCCTATATTTAGAGTCCCGAGAGGAAACCCTCGCAGACTTTTTGCAATCGCGAATTTCTCCATCGTTCCGCCATCTCAGTGCTTCCGAGATCGGGAGCGCCAGGAGACCTATTCCCGGCACCCTGCCGGAGGGAGGATTGACCTTCGGGAGCTTCTCCACCACCATGGACGCTTCCCGGACGTGCCGTGAGTAGTCCTCCTTGGACCATGACTCCATGAACAGTAGCTATGTGATGTCTTCTCTCCAATCTTGTGCTTCAATGGCTAGTCCTTGTGAGCTGCCCTACATGATCAAGGCATCTATGTAATTCTCTTGCTATTGCTATGCTCGGTTTGTTGGGATTCAATGGATTATGAGATTAAAGATTGTTATGAGTTATATACTTGATTATCCTTTTATATTATGTTCCTTAGTGATTCATGCATGTTCTCCGTTGCTATTTATTGCTTTGGCCAAGTAGTAGATTGTGACTCCAAGGGGGGCGTTATGCAAGATTGTGGGTTCATTTCCCTCGATGTCTAGCTTGAGTGACAGAAACATGAGACTAGGGGATGTGCTTGTTGCCACCAGGGAGAAAACAACGGTGCTTGTGACCATGGTTGCAAGGATTGTTTACCTTACGCATAGTTTGTTAATGCAGTTGTCCGTGGCTTTGAGTTTACACTTTGGATGGGGCTCGCAACTTAATACCGGAGACATGTTCTGGATAGATATCTCAAGGTGGATGATTAGTAAGTAGATGCTGATGAATAAATGGTCTACTTGTCTTGGCGTACTACACATTACTATTGAACCTCCAACTATCAAGTGGCATAATTAGCATTGCAGTGTGATCATAATTCTGTCAATTGCCCAACTGTGATTTGTTTACCCAAGAATAATTATTTATCGTCTTTTGGGAGAGAGACATCACTAGTGAACATCATGTGACTACAGTCCATATCACCATCATTGTTTACACCTCCATCATTTCCTCTTTCATTTACTTTTTCGTTGCAATCACTCTTACCTTCCCGCTTGTGTTTTGATCCTTTGCAAACTACAAGGCCGGAGAGATTGACAACCTCTCTATACTCGTTGGGAGCAAAGTTATTTGTTGTGTATGCAGGTCCACTTCTTCTGCTAGCGTCAGGGTGGAAGACACCTACTTGTTGAGCCTTGGAGTCCTGCTGGTTCAATAAACCTTGCAGTCTTCGTGTAAGGGAAATCTGCTGCTGACTACATCTCCACCTTCCACTTGGGGTATCCAATGAGGGGCGAGAAGTATATCCATCAACTCGTTATCACGTGACGGTCAGCGGTACGGCCGCCTCCATTGTAGCCACGCTGGGCCAGGTAATGGAGTGGGTGGTGGCATGCGGGTACTTTACACGGTTGACGGGTTGTAGCCGGCACCGGTCAGTGGTACGGCCGCCACCACTATAGTCATGCGTATTCCTCTCCAGCGTAGGCGAGCTGAGGTACTTTCGTCTTTAGTCGAAGGCCTCCGTCACATCATAGGGATTGATGCTATGTGTGCTCCCCAGTTGGCTGGCGGCTAGCCATCTGGCCAGAGGGTAGATGGCAACGGTCCTAACCGGCGCGGGCTATGCAACCGCCAGGAGGAGCAGGCAACTAAGTGGGCTTTCGCTCCACTCTATACCAAAGTGTGGAGGAGTAGGCTTGGTAAGCCTACCCCGGGGTTATCCCCCCGTCAGCCAAGCTTGGGGAAGGTGCCCCAGTATCTAATCATCATCACCCTTCTTTATCATTACCCATCCTAGTTTGATATGTGGTTATTTCGTGATGTAGTACAATGAATGTTTAATTCAATCTTTTTCTTTTGAGTGCTAGTTTCATGATCTATCTATCTATGTATGTAATCGAGTGTGAGTTAAATAATAAAGTTTTATTTGAGTTTTGCTTCTTTATTTTCTTTCTGCAATCAGAATAAAGGGAAATAATGAAAAACATCATATTCCAATCTTATAGTAAGTAGTGACATCACATAAGGAAAAGTATAAGTGGTATGTTGAAGGTTGACAAACGTAGCATTGGTTTGTGATGCAACACATGAAAGAATAAATAAGGTAAGAGAAGATTTACATTCAAATACAGTATCCTTGACATCTTTTATGATTGTGAGCCCCCATTAATTATAATATGCCAAAACAGATGAGATTGGACAAGGAAGACGGCATAATGATTTATGCTTGTTCACATTCACATAGAATTTATATTGTTGTAGATCCTCTAACATGTGTTTCTTTCCCAATACCTTTGCTAGCCAAAACTCCACGCTAAGTACGGATAATACTTGTGCATCCAAAACCTTAAACCCAAATCCATGTTCCAAGAGTTTACCATACTACTTATGGATTGAGTAAGATCCTTCAAGTAAGTTGTCATCGGTGCACGAAGCAATAAAAATTGCTTCTAAACATGTTTGATCATTTAGAGTAAGGAAAATTAAGTGTTGTACAAACTTGTGATGGCAATAATAAAAACGACGGACTGCATAATAAAGGTTGCCATCACAACGGGCAACATAATGTAACGTTCCTTTGCACTAAGAGATTTAGCATAGAACCAAAAAGCGCATGACAACCTCTGCTTCCTCTGTGAATGGCCTATCTTTTACCTTTATTTATTTACCTTTGTGCAAGAGTCAAAGTATTTTACTCTACTTCCTTTATCTTATCTTTGGCAAGCATCATGTTGTGGGGAAATATCAAAACATATATATCGAGCTGAATGTGGGTGGCCATGAGTAATTATTGTTGACATCACCCTTGAGATGAATATGTTGGAAGGCAACACTATAAGCCCCTACCTTTTTTTGTATCCGGTTGAAACCTTTTGCTCATATGAATTCGATGAGTGTTAGCAATCATAGAATACTAAATGATGGTTGAGTATGTAGACTTGCTTAAAAGCTCTAATATGTGTCCCTTCGTGAAAATATGATGAATTGTGTTGCCAAGTTGGCTGAGAACATAGTTTGTTAGTTTTCAATAGAGTTTATGCTTTATAATTCGATCTTGTGATGAATTTCTACTTGTTTATAAGAAGCCTTTACGATAAAAGTTATATGATGAGAATGTTGTGATGAAGTATTTTATAAAGTTTAATTTGATGTTATAATAATGAGCATGATGCTTCTATGTCCGTTTTATTACGACACCTCTCTCTCAAAGCATGTGGCCATGATTTTAGCTATCGGCTTTCGCTTGAGGACAAGCGAGGTCTAAACTTGGGGGAGTTGATACGTCCATTTTGGATCATATCTTGTTATTGTTATTTATAATGTTTTTATTCATTTTGCCACTTTGTGGAGTAATTCTAATGCCTTTTCTCTCATAATATGCAAGGTTTAAATCAAGTGGGAGAATACCGGCAGATGGAATTGTGGACCTGAAAAAGCTATGTGAAAGATACGTATTTTGCACATCTCCAATTGGGCTGAAAATTTACAGAGATTTATTTTAAAATAAATAAAAAATACTGGAACAAAGAAGTGTCTGAGGGGAGCCACCAGGAGGCCACTAGACACGAGGGCACACCAGGCACCTCTGGAACGAGAGATGTCTAATGGGCCACCTAGCCCACGTGTGGTACCCATCTTCTCATATAAATTCTCTGTTGCCCTACAAAATTAAAAGACTGACTTTCAGGAAGAGGTGTCACCGTCTCGAGGCGGAACCTGGGTAGGAGCACTTTTACCCTCCAGCGAAGCGATTCTCCCGAAGGAACTTCCCTCCTAGAGGGGGAAATCGAGGTCATCGTCGTCACCAACAACCATATCATCTTGGGGAGGCCAATCTTCATCAACATCATCTCCTCTCAAAACCCTAGTTTATCTCTTGTGCTCAATCTTGTACCGGAACCTCGGATTGGTACGTGGGGTGTGACTAGTAGTGTTGATTACATCTTGTAGTTGATGCTTTATGGTTTATTTGGTGAAAGATCATATTTTCAGATCCAATATGCTATTTAATACCACTCTGGTCATGAGCATGGTTATCACTTGTGAGTACTTCCTTTTGTTCTTGAGGCCACGGGAGAAGTCAGGTTGCAAGTAGTCATGTGAAGTTGATATTCGTTCGATATTTTGATGATATGAATGTTGTGATTCCCTTAGTGGTGTTATGTGAATGTAGACTACATAATACTTCACCATCTTTGGGCCTAAAGGAATGCACTCTAGAGTAGTAATTAGATGGTGGGTTGCGAGAGTGAGACAAACTTAAACCCCAGTTTATGCACTACTCACTAAGGAGCTGATTTGGATCCCTATGTTTAATGCTATGGTCAAAATTTATTCTTAATACTTTTCTCATAGTTCCGGATGCTTGCGGGGGGTTTAATAATAAGTGGCAGGCTTGTTCAAGTAAGAGAAGAACCCAAGCACCGGTCCACCCACATATGAAAATATCAAAATACCGAACGCGAATTAACCAACATGACGAAAGTGATTAGATAAAATTACCGTGTGCCCTCAAGAACAATTTGCCTATTATAATAATTGTTCCGGTCTGTCCTTTGCCAAAAAAGGATTGGGCTACCTTGCTTCACCTATTGTTACTATTGCTACTTTTCACTTGCTACAATTATCTTGCTATCAAACAACTTGTTACCAGTATTTTAGTGCTTGCAGAAATTACTTTGCTGAAAACCACTTGTCATTTCCTTCCGCTCCTCCTTGGGTTCGACACTCTTACTTATCAAAAGGACTATAATTGACCCCCTATACTTGTGGGTCATCAGCTCATACAAATCCTTGTAATAAAGGATGTCTTCCGTTATGGGCGTCCATAATGAGTAATTGGAAGAATCAAGTTTTATCTTGCCACTTGTAGTAGCGCTTTCTTCCCAAGCCATTGTGAGGAGCACTTCCAGCAACAATAAAGAAACTGGAATTAGCAAACTTTTAAGCAACTTGGCTCTGATACCAATCTGTTTGGAATTTGCACACAAATACACTTGTGGTTAACTGAAAACTACAACGGAAATAAAATAATCTTAGCACTACATCATGTACTAACTCAAGGATCGTTGCTTAGCATGGAAGGAAACATATGCATAAACATATATGGATGAAAAATGTTACTCAACAAATAAGACGCTCCTCAGACAAGTATCTTGTGGCAGGAGTAACTTTCTGGACAGCACCAAGCATCAACAAAGAGACACCAGATTTTTGCGTGGGAAACCCCTCAACTTGAGGGGGCAAACCACGGGCTGAAGCCACCCAAATCCTCTTCCACTATTATCAAATGTGGGATACAATAAGTTTCTTCTCTATATAGCACTAGAGTATCTCATACATCGAGATTTCTGAATCTTGGATGAACACAACAAGATTTGGGGCCCAAGAGCTAGGGATTGCAACAATCTCACCAAAGATGGTGGAACCGCAGCTTGAAGGAGATACGATAGTGGATATGGATCATCGCAACCTTGGGGAGGAGCTCCCTTTGCTTCTTCATTCAATATTTCTCTTCTTACCTTTCTCACTTGGTTTTCTCTCTTCTTCTCCAATGGAGGTTGAACTGATTTTCGTCACCCTAGGTGGTTGCTGCTGGATGGAGGATAAAGTATCCCCATCCACTCGCGTGTAAATACCAAAATGACCCTAGGTCATAACCCTAATGGGTAGTGGGATTCTGCACCTCTTTTGGACTTCCTAAAAAAGACCTCAAATGGTCATATCCTTACAGCCCACATGAGGAGGATATCCCAACAAATCTCCCCCTCCGATTCATGAGGGGGGGGGCACCGCCATGGCCACTACCTTGCAACATGCTTGTAGATTCTCATTTCGCAATATCTTGGTCATCATATCTGAACCATTGTCATCGGTATGGATCTTCTCAAGTTTCAACAACTTGGAACTCACAACATCTTGAATCCAATGATACCTCACCTCAATGTGCTTGGTTCGAGAGTGATAGCTTGAATTCTTGGTAACGTGGATAGCACTTTGATTGTTGCAATACAGAACATACTTGTTTTTGAAAGACAGATGGATGTAGTACGCTTGTCAGTAGCAAAAAGGAGGAATTTCTCGCAGATAGATGGGTCTTCCGACCCTCACAAAAAAAAAGATGGCTCTTCCAACATTGCGAGTAGCCTCTCAAATGTGACTCAGAGCAACTTCAACCGGGTGACCCGAACGGATGCGATGTTTGTCCGCTTGGGGCGGAGGGCGCCTCCATTTTTTGTTTGGGTTGGATGATGCGTTCAATGAGAGGCAGCCCCAAATTTTCCCACTAAAAAATAAAATAAAAAATAAACACACGGCACATACAAACTTAATTAAACATAAATGATTGGTCAACCGCTAGACAAAGTCCACTTAAAACATAATTAATAATAATTTAAAATAAAAAAAGCCCGTGCCCGCATGTTGTCCTATTCGTCCACCTGGCCCTTGCCATCGCCATCACCATTGGTGAGGTTGATGAAGGTGGGAGGCGGCCTAGCCCACCCAAATGCCGCTTGGTAGGCTGCCAGGGCAGCCTCCTCCATCGTCTGCTGCGACGACGACATTGCAGCTCGCCGAGCGTGCCCCTCCTCCTCCTCAAGGCACGACGCCTCATCCTCCTGCTCCCACTGCATCTATCGCTGGTCGGCAGCGGCTTCCTCGGCAAGCCAGTGCACCTTCCAGCATTCAAGGTTGACCGCCTCCTCCTCTGGTGTCGCGTCATCGTAGACTGTAGGCGCGCTCACCCACTCACGGACGATGTCGGTCCACTTGTACTCCTCCATCGGCCAAGTGGGCGGAGCCGACGACTGCTTCCATGTCATTGTATGATCTGGCTCAGCCTTGGTCTTCACGGTGGGCAGCAGCGGCGGTGGCGAAGGAGGGATGTAGAGCACGGCGTGGACAGACTCCCCCGTAGTCGACAAGGCGAGGGAGTGCTCCAGCCCATCGCATTGGGTGTCCTCCTCGATCTTGCTCGCCTCCAACACATGTTGTAGGGCTACCTCGAGGGCGGCTTGGTACGCCGCCTCTTCGTCCTCCTCCTCCGGTAGAACCTCGGGCGCCAAAGGAGGGACAACTTGGTCAACGTGGACGCCCCTGCGTCGCTCCTCCTCGTGGTCTAGCGTGAACCGGTTGAGAAAGTCTGACGCATAGGTATGCATTGCCCGCTGCTCTGGAGTGAAGTCCTCGCTACGCCGATGAACCTCCTCTTGTTGGAAATATGCCCTAGAGGCAATAATAAAATGGTTATTATCATATTTCCTTCTTCATGATAATCGTCTATTATTCATGCTATAATTGTATTAATAGGAAACAGTAATACATGTGTGAATAAATAGATCACAATGTGTCCCTAGCAAGCCTCTAGTTGGCTAGCTCGTTAGTCAATAGATGATCATGGTTTCCTGGTCATGGGCATTAGATTTCATTGATAACGGGATCACAACATTGGGAGAATGATGTGATGGACAAGACCCAATCCTAAGCATAGCACTAGATCGTATTGTTTGTATGCTAAAGCTTTTCTAATGTCAAGTGTCTTTTCCTTTGACCATGATATTGTGCAACTCCCGGATACCGTAAGAGTGCTTTGGTTGTATCAAACGTCACAACGTAACTGGGTGACTATAAATGTGCACTACGGGTACCTACGAAAGTGTCTGTTGGGTTGGTACGAATCGAGATCGGGATTTGTCACTCCGCGTGACAAAGAGGTATCTCTGGGCCCACTCAGTAGAACATCATCATGACCTCAATGTGACTAAGGAGTTAGTCACACGATGACGTGCTACGGAACGAGTAAACAGACTTGCCGGTAACGAGATTGAACAAGGTATAGGTATACCGACGATCGAATCTCGGGCAAGTTCTATACCGACAGACAAAGGGAATTGTATACGAGATTGATTGAATCCTTGACATCGTGGTTCATTGCTACTGCAACAAAAGATCTTCCAATAGCGCCAGAAATAGGCACGTTGACGGGAGAATACTTGGCTTGATCCTTCTGTTGCGGCTACGCCTTAAGGGACTTCCTAGGCAAGTATGCAAAGGATTTCCCCCGTGGCCTTGGAGCCTTGCGTTGGTGTTCCCTCGAAGCGGAAAGGGTGATGTAGCGTAGCGGTGGTAAGTATTTCCCTCAGTTTGAGAACCAAGGTATCGATCCAGTGGAGGAGTATCACAAGAGCCTGCACAAACACAAAAAGCTTGCTCCCAACGCTATGAAGGGGTTGTCAATCCCTTATAGATTGTTTGCCAAGTGAGAACTGAAAGCAACAAAGTAACAAAGCAAAGTAAAAGCGGAGGTATAAACGATGGATGTGAATAGACCCGGGGGCCGTAGTGTTTACTAGTGGCTTCTCTCATGAAAGCAAGTAGACGGTGGGTGAACAAATTACTGTCGAGCAATTGATAGAACCGCGCAAAGTCGTGACGATATCTATGGCAATGATTATATCTATTGGCATCACGTCCCAAACAAGTAGACCGATACTTTCTCCATCTAATACTATTACTCCACACGTCGACCGCTATCCAGCATGCATCTACTGTATTAAGTCCATAAGAACAGAGTAACGCCTTAAGAAAGATGACAAGATGTAGAGGGATAATCTCAAACCAATGATAAAAACCCCATCTTTTTACCCTTGATGGCAACTACTTAATGTGTGCCTTGCTGCCCCTACTGTCACTCGGAAAGGTCACCACATGGTAGAACCCAAAACAAGCACTTCTCCATTGCAAGAATCATAGATCTAGTTGGCCAAACAAAAACCAAGACTCGGAAAGACTTACAAGGATATCAAATCATGCATATCAGAAATCAGCAAAGACTCAAATATATATCATAGATAATCTGATCACAAATCCACAATTCATCAGATCTCGACAAACACACCGCCAAAGAAGATTACATCGGATAGATCTCCATGAAGATCATGGAGAACTTTGTATTGAAGATCCAAGAGAGAGAAGAAGCCATCTAGCTACTAACTACGGACCCGTAGGTCTGAAGTGAACTACTCACGAATCATTAGAGGGGCGATGATGATGATGAAGAAGCCCTCCAACTCCAAAGTCCCCTCCAGCAGGGTGCTGGGAAGGGTCTCCAGATGAGATCTCGCGAAAACGGAAGCTTGCGGCGGCGGAAAAGTATTTTCGAGGCTCCCCTCATTTTTTACTGAATTTTTGGGAATATATAGGACAATGATCTAGGTAAGGGGGCGGCCAGGGAGGCCACAAGCCCTGACACCGCCGCCTCCCCCTGGTGGCGGAGTTGGAGCTTGTGGGCTCCCTGGAGCCCACCTGGCTTGGCCCAGAGGCCCCCTGATCTTCTTCCATTCGGGACAAAGCATTTCGGGGTTTTTATTCTGTTTGGACTTCGTTCCAAAATCAGACCTCAAAACACAGAAAAAACAGGAACTGGCACTTGGCACTAAATTAATAAGTTAGTCCCAAAAAAGATATAAAAAGTACATAAAACATCCAAAGATGACAAGATAACAACGTGAAACCATCAAAAATTATAGATACGTTTGAGACGTATCAAGCATCCCCAAGCTTAACTCTTGCTCGTCCTCGAGTAGGGAAGTGATAAAGAATGAATTTTTGATGCTTTCATGCTACCTAGCATAGGTGTCCTTTGTAATTCCTCTTATGTGATGTGAATGTTAAGATCCATTAGATTCAAAACAATAGTTTGCTATTGACGTGGAAACAATAATAATTCAAGAAAACTAGCAAGGTAATCATGAACTTTCAAAATAACAAGGTCAAAAGAAAGTTATCCCTACAAAAGCGTATAGTCTGGCTATGCTCTATCATCATTGCACAACGAATTTAAATCATGCAAAACCCCGGTATTGGCCAAGTAATTGTTTCACACCTTTACTTTCTCAAACCTTTTCAACTCTCACGCAATACATGAGCGTGGGCCATGGTTATAGCACTATAGATGGTGTGGAATGTGGTGGAGGTTGCAAGACAAAAAGGGAGAAGATAATCACATTCACTAGGCATATCAATGAGCTGTGGAGATGATCATCAATAGATATCAATGTGAATGAATAGGGATTGCCATACAAATGATGCACTAGAGCTACGAGTATGTGAAAGCTCTTAAAGAAAACTAGTGGGTGTGCATCCAACTTGCTTTCTCACGAAGACCTAAGGCAATTTTGAGGAAATCTATCATTGGAATATACTCCCTCCGTTCCTAAATATAAGTCTTTTAAGATATTTCACTAGGAGTCTACATACAGAGCAAAATGAGTGAATCTATACTTTAAAGTATGTCTATATACATCCGTATGTAGTCCATTACACTACTGAAATTCAGAAATTTGCCGTCTGCCAAGGCGGACGGCAAAGGGCGCAACCACGGACAGCAAAGGCTTTGCCGTCTGCCCCCTCATGGCAAAGTAGACGGTAAAAAAAATCCGGTGAAGAGGCTCTTTGCCGTCTGCTTTCACAAAGCGGACGGCAAAGAATCTTTGCCATGAGGGGGCAGACGGCAAAATAAATGGGACGGCATATATTGCAACGTCCCCGTTAAGTGTTAACGGCAGGCCTCCTCTCTTTGCCGTCTGCCCCCCCTTTGCCATGTGGGGGCAAACGGCAAAGAGGGGAGAGAGGGGGCAGATTCTCTCTTTGCCGTCTGCCTCCCCCCCTTTGCCATGTGGGGGCAGACGGCAAAGAGGGGAGAGAGAGGGGGCAGATTCTCTCTTTGTCGTCTGCCTCCCCCCCTTTGCCATGTGGGGGTAGACGGCAAAGAGGGGAGAGAGAGGGGGCAGATTCCCCCTTTGCCGTCTGCCTCCCCCCCTTTGCCATGTGGGGGCAGACGGCAAAGAGGGGAGAGAGAGGGGGCAGATTCCCCCTTTGCCATGTGCCTCCCCCCTTTGCCATGTGTTGGCAGACGGCAAAGAGGGGAGAGAGAGGGGGCAGATTCCCCCTTTGCCATGTGCCTCCCCCCCTTTGCCATGTGTTGGCAGACGGCAAAGAGGGGAACCAGCCCCTTTTTTATTTATTTTTTGTTATATCCAGCATTTTTAACAATAATCAGGATATATATATATATATTTGACATAAATAAATTTCTTTCCGTACTCATAACCATATTAAAATAACTCTCATCCATAGTGCATACATATTATGCAAGTTACATCCGTACCAAACCATATATTACACCAGTTTCATCCACGCGCATACAAAGTTTCATATATTCATATACTACAATAGTTTCAATACAACCCATGGTACAAGAAATCATCTTCAAGCATTCCATCAACCAAGCTTCCCGTGAAGTGAAGGTAATCTGCAAAATGACAAATAAGAAAGTTAGAAAAATAATACTAGATGAAGTAGTGTATATATAGGTTATTTCAAAGAGAAATTAGCTAAGTATAGACCATTTAGGAGCTAACTAAGCTAATTATGTCATTTAGGTGGAACCCTAGATAACTATAGGAGAAGAGAAAGAGAAGAAGAAGTAAAAGAAGGAGGAGGACGAGGAGAAGGAGAAGGAAGAGGAGAAGAAGAAGAAAAAGGAGGAGGAGGAGGAGGAGGAGGAGAAGGAGAAGGAAGAGGAGTAGAAGAAGAAGGAGAAGAAGGAGAAGAAGAAGGAGAAGAAGGAGAAGAAGAAGGAGAAGGAGCTCAGCTCCTTCTCCTTCTTCTTCTCCTTCTTCTCCTTCTTCTTCTCCTTCTTCTCCTTCTTCTTCTTATCCTTTTGTCCCCTTCTTCTCATTTTTCCTCTTTCTTCTCCTTTTTCCTCTTCCTTCCTTTCATTTTCCTCTTTTTCTCTTCTTGTCCCCTTCTTCGGGCTAAATTGGCTAAGAATGCCTTTTTGGAGCTAATTATGTCATTTCGAGGATAATTAGCTAAGTATAGGTCATTTTTTATTAAATAGGCCATTTTGGAGCTAACTAAGCTAATTATGTCATTTCGTAGGATAATTAGCCAATTTAGCCTTTCTTGGATAAGTCTAAGCTACGTAGAAGAAGAGATAGAGAAGAAGAAGTAAAATAAGGAGGAGGAGGAGGAGGAGGAGAAGAAGAAGGAAGAGGAGAAGAAGAAGAAAAGAAGAAGGAGAAGGAGAAGAAGAAGGAGAAGGAGAAGGAGGAAGAAGGAGGAAGAAGAAGGGGAAGGAGGAGCTCCTTCTCCTTCTCCTCCTTCTTCTCCTTCTTCTTCTCCTCCTCCCTCTCCTCCTTCTTCTTCTCCTCATTTTTCCTCTTCCTTCCTTTCATTTTCCTCTTTTTCTCTTCTTGTCCGCTTCTTCGGGCTAAATTGGCTAAGAATGCCTTTTTGGAGCTAATTATGTCATTTCGAGGATAATTAGCTAAGTATAGGTCATTTTTTGTTAAATAGGCCATTTTGGAGCTAACTAAGCTAATTATGTCATTTCGTAGGATAATTAGCCAATTTAGCCTTTCTTGGATGAGTCTAAGCTACGTAGAAGAAGAGATAGAGAAGAAGAAGTAAAATAAGGAGGAGGAGGAGGAGGAGGAGGAGAAGAACGAAGAGGACAAGAAGAAGAAAACAAGAAGGAGAACAAGAAGGAGAAGGAGGAAGAAGGAGCAAGAAGAAGGAGAAGGAGGAGCTCCTTCTCCTTCTCCTCCTTCTCCTTCTTCTCCTTCTTCTTCTCCTCCTCCCTCTCCTCCTTCTTCTCCTCATTTTTCCTCTTCCTTCCTTTCATTTTTCCTCTTTTTCTCGTCTTGTCCCCTTCTTCGGGCTAAATTGGCTAAGAATGCCTTTTTGGAGCTAATTATGTCATTTCGAGGATAATTAGCTAAGTATAGGTCATTTTTTATTAAATAGGCCATTTTGGAGCTAACTAAGCTAATTATGTCATTTCGTACGATAATTAGCCAATTTAGCATTTCTTGGATGAGTCTAAGCTACGTAGAAGAAGAGATAGAGAAGAAGAAGTAAAATAAGGAGGAAGAGGAGGAGAAGAAGAAGGAAGAGGAGAAGAAGAAGAAAAGAAGAAGGAGAAGAAGAAGGAGAAGGAGGAAGAAGGAGGAAGAAGAAGGAGAAGGACGAGCTCCTTCTCCTTCTCCTCCTTCTTCTCCTTCTTCTCCTTCTTCTTCTCCTCCTCCCTCTCCTCCTTCTTCTTCTCCTCATTTTTCCTCTTCCTTCCTTTCATTTTCCTCTTTTTCTCTTCTTGTCCCCTTCTTCGGGCTAAATTGGCTAAGAATGCTTTTTTGGAGCTAATTATGTCATTTCGAGGATAATTAGCTAAGTATAGGTCATTTTTTATTAATAGGCCATTTTGGAGCTAACTAAGCTAATTATGTCATTTCGTAGGATAATTAGCCAATTTAGCCTTTCTTGGATGAGTCTAAGCTACGTAGAAGAAGAGATAGAGAAGAAGAAGTAAAATAAGGAGGAGGAGGAGGAGAAGAAGAAGGAAGAGGAGAAGAAGAAGAAAAGAAGAAGGAGAATGAGAAGAAGAAGGAGAAGGAGAAGGAGGAAGAAGGAGGAAGAAGAAGGAGAAGGAGGAGCTCCTTCTCCTTCTCCTCCTTCTTCTCCTTCTTCTCCTTCTTCTTCTCCTCCTCCCTCTCCTCCTTCTTCTTCTCCTCATTTTTCCTCTTCCTTCCTTTCATTTTCCTCTTTTTCTCTTCTTGTCCCCTTCTTCGGGCTAAATTGGCTAAGATTGCCTTTTTGGAGCTAATTATGTCATTTCGAGGATAATTAGCTAAGTATAGGTCATTTTTTATTAAATAGACCATTTTGGAGCTAACAAAGCTAATTATGTCATTTCGTAGGATAATTAGCCAATTTAGCCTTTCTTGGATAAGTCTAAGCTATGTAGAAGAAGAGATAGAGAAGAAGAAGTAAAATAAGGAGGAGGAGGAGGAGGAGGAGGAGAAGAAGAAGGAAGAGGAGAAGAAAAAGAAAAGAAGAAGGAGAAGGAGAAGAAGAAGGAGAAGGAGAAGGAGGAAGAAGGAGGAAGAAGAAGGAGAAGGAGGAGCTCCTTCTCCTTCTCCTCCTTCTTCTCCTTCTTCTTCTCCTCCTCCCTCTCCTCCTTCTTCTATTCCTCATTTTTCCTCTTCCTTCCTTTCATTTTCCTATTTTTCTCTTCTTGTCCGCTTCTTTGGGCTAAATTGGCTAAGAATGCCTTTTTGGAGCTAATTATGTCATTTCGAGGATAATTAGCTAAGTATAGGTCATTTTTTATTAAATAGGCCATTTTGGAGCTAACTAAGCTAATTATTTCATTTCGTAGGATAATTAGCCAATTTAGCCTTTCTTGGATGAGTCTAAGCTACGTAGAAGAAGAGATAGAGAAGAAGAAGTAAAATAAGGAGGAGGAGGAGGAGGAGGAGAAGAAGAAGAAGGAAGAGGAGAAGAAGAAGAAAAGAAGAAGGAGAAGGAGAAGAAGAAGGAGAAGGAGAAGGAGGAAGAAGGAGGAAGAAGAAGGAGAAGGAGGAGCTCCTTCTCCTTCTCCTCCTTCTTCTCCTTCTTCTCCTTCTTCTTCTCCTCCTCCCTCTCCTCCTTCTTCTTCTCCTCATTTTTCCTCTTCCTTCCTTTCATTTTCCTCCTTTTCTCTTCTTGTCCCCTTCTTCGGGCTAAATTGGCTAAGATTGCCTTTTTGGAGCTAATTATGTCATTTCGAGGATAATTAGCTAAGTATAGGTCATTTTTTATTAAATAGGCCATTTTGGAGCTAACTAAGCTAATTATGTCATTAGATGGAAGTCTAGCTATTTTGGAGCTAACTAAGCTAATTATGTCATTAGATGGAAGTCTAGCTATTTTTTATTAAAACACTAGAAATAACATACCTAAGTTAGGGTGAAGCACGGTGGCTCTGGCTTGTTTCACCTGGAGAAGGCTGCCCTGGAGAAGGCTCGACTGTAGAAGGGTCGTGCGATGCGTTTCGGGACATATTCTGCACCAAACATCGTTTGCAATGTGTAGTTAGCATGAGGACACTCTTAAGATAACTCCACTGAAATGAAACTCACCGTCCCCGCCACGTTAATGACTGGCATCGGCGGAGGGACTTGGCCGTTCTTCTCGCACATAGACTGTACATTTGGTTTCGACAGGTCAAACTTTTTATTTATTAATGAAACGGACATTCAAATGCAAGATTTGAAATAACATGAAGAAGAAACTTACCACGAAGAGCTCGTATATGGCCCTGGTAGACGCTTCATTCCGTGCCCTCTCCGCCTCCACCAATGCAGTCGTCCTCTCCTCCAGCTCCCTAATTTCCTTATCCTTCTCCGCCATAGCCGCCTGCATTGTCGCTCTCTCTTTCTGAATAGCAGCCTGCAACACAACTCATTGTTAGCAATGTAATCATATTGGTTCCAACGCACAACATAATGCGGAAAGATAGTTGAGTCCATTAAACTAACCTCGATGGCGAGCTCGACTAGCCGTGGACGACGTGTTATCTCCGAACAAGAGCTCGTTTGGCATGCCTTTATCTGCCGGAGAGTGCTAGGACAACGTATAAGGCCGTCTCCAATGGCGATCGAGCCATGGGGCCTCCCGTTGCCAGCTATTATCACCAGCTCTGGATCAATAGGCCCCTCGCTCGGGTTAAAGTCCTCCCCTTTCCTCGCCTTCCCGTGATCTCTGTACTTCACGAGCTTGTCGTGGGAGGAGATGTTGGTGAAGTTTTCTGGATGCTCGAGGTCAGACTCAGAGAATGCCTTGACCTTCTTGTACGAGGCAGTATGAGCCATCGCATACAGGTCGTACATCTGTGGCGCCTCCGTCTTATTGTGACGCGCCTAAAAGAGAGAGAGCAGAAAATTGTATTGGTAAAGGGCTCAAGATAGCATTAAGAATGAATTGCATGAGGCATGAAGCAAACCACATACCCAGTTCTCGCCAAATTGGATTAAGTTGACGCTCCCTTGATGGTGTGGCACGCCAACCATTTTGCCACGCCTCTCCTTGGCGTTGTTGTGGCTGGTCTCCCACGTTTTGGAGCACCACTGATCCACCAAGGCCTCCCAACAATCCATCTTATCCACACACCATCTCGGGGGCACCTAAGTTAATAAAGAGAAATTTGAGTGAGTAAGAACCAAATCAAGGAAACTAACTACAAAGCCTTAATAATATGTAATTACCTTCATGTAATGCTCCTTCTCCATCTTAGCATCACGGCACTTCGCCTTATCAATCCTAATACGCCGCGTGGCATAGTAGTCTCGAACAGCCTGCACCCGAGCCTCGTGCCGAAAGTTTTGAAGTAGGCGGCGACATTCGGTTTCGATAACCTTTGCCGCGTCGTCCTCGTATCCCTCCTCACACCTGTAGAAGGTCTGCAAACGAGACAACACCGATTAGTACAATAAATAGCTATGGTTAATTTATAATTGTGTGAAAGAGAAATTACCCAGAACTTTCGGATCACCATGTCCGCCCTCGTGTCACACAAAACACCGTCGATCTCCACCTCCGGCGGGGCCGGGGCACCCAAGTAGTGCTCCCAGGTCATCCCTACCTCTCGCTCCCGACCGGGCAACGTAACAAACCCTGGGAAGTTTTGACGGCAAAGAACACCAAGGACGCTGTTGGGCTTGCGGACACCCTTGGCAACAATCCAACCCCTACAGTATGACAAATTGAAGCCAAAACATTAGATATTTGAGAAAACGCGAAGGCAAAAGGTTAAATAAGAGTAAATTAACTTACTTGTCCCCATTTGGCCTAATCGACCACCTCTGCTCGGGGGTCGCTGGCACGAGCGGGAGCCCCGAACTACCATGCTGGTAGACGGTATCCCCCTCACCCAGCTCCTCGTCGCTACCAGCATGGCCAGTTGGCTCAGGCCAGGTATCCCACTGGGTCTCTAGGGACGTACCCTCATCCTTGCTGTGCTCCGCAGTCGTCTGGAAGGAAGCCTCTGGGACACGAGTCTCGTGGGTCGAAGGCTCGTCGACCTGAGGCTCGTGAACCGGAGACCGTGTAGCCTCCACCTCAGACGAATCCACCCTAGAAGTCCTCCTGTGCTCAGGTGAATCAGCTTGGGGTGGTGGCGGAGACCGTGTAGCCCTACCTCTCCCGCGGCCACGTGTACCTTTAGTACAACATAAATACCAACATGAGTAATAAAATGTATATAAATACCAATATGCATACAACATGAGTACAACATAAATACCAACATGAATACAACATGTACCTTTAGTGCCTCTCGGCTTCGCGGGTGGTCGACCTCCTCCCACGGGGGGCGCTCCTTGCATAGTAGAGAGCAACACTCTCCGAAGAGGCGAGGCAGGAATGGAAGTACCCATCCCATCACCCGCCGACGAAGAAGCAGCCGCGGCGTGCTTTCGACCCTTTCCCACCATCTTTCAACACCTGTCATGACAAAGAGTAAATGAAATTAGTACAACATAAATACCAACATGACTAATTAAAATTGAATACCTAACATGAACTCAAAATTTATATATAGTATAATAGTTGAATACCTGACATGAACTAATAACAATCGTCCTCGTCTATATATGCTTCGGGGTCAATAAATGCATCATGATCATCACTATCATCAATAAATGCATCATCATCATCACTATCTAGAAGAACATGTGGAAGGCCACCATTATGTAATCGATCAAGAAGTGACAGGTCATCCGCAGCAGTAACCTCTTCTTCTTCCAGCTCTTCCTGTTCGGGCTCAGGGGTTAAGACGGATTCACTGTCGATGTCTACTTCAATGTTCTGGGGTGAAGTAGAGCGGTTCTTGAAACGTTTCTTGGACATACGTGTTTCTTGGAAGAATTCTCCTTCATATGTGTCTGGGTTAATGTGAGCTTCGTAATTCTCTTCATTGAGGGTAGGTGGTCTAAAATGTGGTGGCACTTCATAAACGACATCCCAACCTTTGAGATTTGGATCAGTTTGGCAGGCCCACGGTAGATAGAAAACTTGTGTCGCCTGTTGAGCCGTAATATAGACATCGGGAACATCTAAGTGGGTCTTTTGGTTGATTTCGACTAGTCCTATATGTTCATGAGTCCTTCTAGTCTCCCTCGGCTCAAACCAATAACATTTGAAGACTACGACGGTCGGTGGGTTTTCACCATAGAATAGAAGTTCATAAATTGCTTCAACCCTTCCATAATACTCGGTGTCTCCTTCGCTGATAGCAGAGACAGAACAATTTGTAGTCTTTAGGTCGGGCATAGATAGCTCTTTGCCAAAGGTACGAAAGTGATACCCGTTGATGTTGTATTTGTCAAATGAACGGACCTTATAGTCAAAACCATTAGCGACTTGTCTCAACTCGGCGTCCATAGACTCTGCATCAGCCTACAAGTTTAATACGAAAGAATGGATGCATTAGCCGCAAATTAGACCAATAAATCAAATGGGCCCTTAATGGTAATTAATTACCCTTTGTTTGGCGCCGGAGTTGGTCTGCAAATTAGAAAAGATCTTTCCACCGGGCTTCTTTAATCCAATGCAACATTTGATTTTGCATCTCCTGACCGACGCAAGAATGGGGGGGCCCGTTCAAAATCGATGGTGCTACTCAACTGAGAGGATGCAGAAGACGCTTCGAGCTAAGTGTAAAAATAAACGTAGAATTGAAGCATCAATGGCCGAGGCATTCATTACTGAGGAGGCGGCAAACTTCGTGACAGCACACTATGAAGCCAAAAATCATCATTTGCATAACCCGAAGCCTCGGTACAATGATGGCGATCGAGAAAAAGTTCGAGCCAACCTCAGCCAATTCAAAGGTAAGCTCGCACCATCCGGTGCTTCGAAAGGGAAATCGTTGGATGTTAAAGAATGGCGGACCATTTCATTGTATATCTTCACCAACCTAATAGAAGTGCGGCCGTACATCGAGTTCAAACAAAGGGTAATTAATTACCATTAAGGGCCCATTTGATTTATTGGTCTAATTTGCGGCTAATGCATCCATTCTTTCGTATTAAACTTGTAGGCTAATTCAGAGTCTATGGACGCCGAATTGAGACAAGTCGCTAATGGTTTTGACTATAAGGTCCGTTCATTTGAGAAATACAACATCAACGGGTATCTCTTTCGTACCTTTGGCAAAGAGCTATCTATGCCCGATTGGAAATCTACAAATTGTGGTGTCTCTGCTATCGGCGAAGGTGTTATCGAGTATTATGGAAGAGTTGAAGCAATTTATGAACTTCAATTCTATGGTGAAAACCCACCGAACGTCGTAGTCTTCAAATGTTATTGGTTCCAGCCGAAGGAGACTAGAAGAACTCATGAACATATAGGACTAGTCGAAATCAATCCAAACACCCATTTAGATGTTCCCGATGTCTATATTACGGCTCAACAGGCGACCCAAGTTTTCTACCTACCGTGGGCATGCCAAACGGATAAGAATCTGGAAGGTTGGTATGTTGTTTATGAAGTGCCGCCACATGTCAGACCACCTCTCCCAAATGAACAGGATTATGAACCTCACATTAACCCAGACACATATGATGGAGAATTCTTCCAAGAAGCACGTCTTTCCAAGAAACGTTTCAAGAACCGTCGTGCTTCATCCAAGAACATGGAAGTAGACAGCGACAATGAATCCGACTCCAGCCCTGAGCCGGAACCACAAGACCTGGAACTCGTAGAGGTTACTGATGCGGATGACCTGTCAATGCTTCAATGATTAAAGGAAGGCCTTTCACAACTTCACGCCGTTGAACCCGATGAGCACGTCATTCATGAAGACATGCGTGATAGTGATGATGATGATGCATTTATTGATGATGATTATTAGTTTGTAAGATTCAAAACTTAAATTATATATATTTTAATATTTACTATTCATGTACATATTATTATTCATGTCAGTCATTCAATTTTTTTATGTTGTACTAATTTCTTTTAATCTTTATCATGGCAGGTGTTGAAAGATGGTGGGCGCGGGTCCAGAGCCTTCTCCAGGGCAACCGTCTCCAGACGAAGCCGGCGCGAGCAACCGTGGTGTTTCTCCTCCTTGATGACCACTACGGTAAGTTTCTCCTCCAAACTTAGCTTGTTTTCCTCTAAAATGAGATAATTAGCCAATTTAGCTCAAAAAAGACATAATTAGGTAATTTAGCTCCAACAAGAGGAGAAGAGGAGAAGAAATAGGCAAAATGAAAAGAAAGAAGAAGAAGAGATGAAGAAGAAGAGAAGAAGGAGGAGGAGGAGGAGGAGGAGGAGAAGGGAGGAGGAGGAGGAGAAGGAGGAGGAGGAGAAGGATAGGCCTTCTCCTCCTCCTCCTCCTCCTCCTCCTTCTTCTTCTTGATTTCTTCTTCTTCTCCTCTTCCTCCTCTTTCTTCTTCTTCTCCTCCTCCTCTTTCTCCTCCTCCTCCTCTTTCTTCTTCTTCTCTTCCTCCTCTTTCTTCTCCTCCTCTTTCTTCTTCTTCTCTTCCTCCTCTTTCTCCTCCTCCTCCTATTTCTTCTTCTTCTCCTCCTCCTCTTTCTTCTTCTTCTTCTCCTCCTCTTTCTCCTCCTCCTCTTTCTTCTTCTCCTCTTCCTCCTCTTTCTTCTTCTTCTCCTCTTCCTCCTCTTTCTTCTTCTTCTTGATTTCTTCTTCTTGTACCATAATAAGCTCAAAATGAAAAGAAAGAAGAAGAAGAGATGAAGAAGAAGAGAAGGAGGAGGAGGAGGAGGAGAAGGGAGGAGGAGGAGGAGAAGGAGGAGGAGGAGAAGGCCTATCCTTCTCCTCCTCCTCCTCCTTCTTCTTCTTGATTTCTTCTTCTTCTCCTCTTCCTCCTCTTTATTCTTCTTCTCCTCCTCCTCTTCTCCTCCTCCTCCTCTTTCTTCTTCTTCTCTTCCTCCTCTTTATTCTCCTCCTCTTTCTTCTTCTTATCTTCCTCCTCTTTCTCCTCCTCCTCCTCTTTCTTATTCTTCTCCTCCTCCTCTTTCTTCTTCTTCTTCTCCTCCTCTTTCTCCTCCTCCTCTTTCTTCTTCTCCTCTTCCTCCTCTTTCTTCTTCTTCTTGATTTCTTCTTCTTCTACCATAATAAGCTCAAAATGAAAAGAAAGAAGAAGAAGAGATGAAGAAGAAGAGAAGAAGGAGGAGGAGGAGGAGAAGGCCCCTGGCCTTCTCCTCCTCCTCCTCCTCCTCCTCCTTCTTCTTGATTTCTTCTTCTTCTCCTATTCCTCCTCTTTCTTCTTCTTCTCCTCCTCTTTCTTCTTCTTCTTATACCATAATAAGCTCAAAATGAAAAGAAAGAAGAAGAAGAGATGAAGAATAAGAGAATAAGGAGAAGGAGGAGGAGGAGGAGGAGGAGGAGGAGGAGGAGGAGGAGAAGGGAGGGGGAGGAGGAGGAGGAGGAGGAGAAGGCCAAGGACCTTCTATCCTTCTCCTCCTCCTCCTTCTCCTCCTCCTCCTCCTTCTTCTTGATTTCTTCTTCTTCTCCTCCTCCTCCTCTTTCTTCTCCTCTTTCATATTATCCTTGCTTTCATTAACCCAACAATGACATAGTTAGCCCATTTAGCTCCAAAATACCGTAATAAGCTCAAAATGGCATAAGAACCTTGGTTAACTCATGAATATTATATACTTAGCTTCTTTTCCTCTAAAATGACATAATTGGAATATTTAGCTCAAAAAGAAGGAGAAGGAAGAAGAAGAGGAAGAAGAGAAGAAGAATAGAAGGAGAAGGAGAAGAAGAAGGAGGAGGAGGAGAAGAAGAAGAAGGAGGAGGAGAAGAAGAGAAGAAGGAGAAGGAAGGAGGAGAAGAAGAAGGAGAATGAGAATGAGCCCTCCTTCTTCTCCTTCTTCTTGTCTCCTTCTTCTCCTCCTTCTTCTCCTTCTTCTTCTCTTCTTTTTTCTTCTTCTCCTCCTCCTTCTCCTTCTCCTTCCCCTTCCCCTCCTCCTCCTCCTCCTCCTCCTTCTTGTTTTTATTCTCCTTGTTCTCTTATTGCTTCTTCTCTTTCTTCTTCAATTTAGCTTATTTGTCATATATGTTGTTGTTCTTCTTGTACTTACTTTCTTATTCCCATTTTGTAGATTGGATGTACTACATGCATGGAAGCTGGCGTTGGAGTGCTTTAGTTTCCTTTTTTATTTGAGTTGATGAACAATGTGTTGGTTCTTTGTATGTGTTGATGAACAATGTGTTGATGAACAATATATGTGGAACTATATGTATATATATATGGATGAAACTTTGTATATGTTGGTTTCTTTCGATATATGGATGTCCATTGATGAACAAATGACATTGGTGAACTTTATATGTATATCATATATGTGTTGTGAACTATATATCATATATGTGCTATGAATTATATATATTATTGCTGTGAAATAACATAAAATAAACAAAACAGTGACAATATGGGCTCTTTGTCGTCTGCTGGCTGATGGCAAAGGCCTTTGCCATCAGCCAGCAGACGGCAAAGGTGCCACATGGCACCCAGCTGTGCTTCCTGGGCAGTAGCAGCTGGTCATATAGGCTCTTTGCCGTCTGCCTGCTGGGGGGCAGACGTCAAAGAAGAGGGCACAGAGGAGGGGCAGGAGTGGAGAGAGGGGGAGGGGAGGACACGGCAGACGGCAAAGATATGCAATAGGGCAGACGGCAAAGATTGACCAGCAGGCAGACGGCAAAGAGCCTCCGTTAACCCCTAACGGAGGCAACGCCTCTCGGCTGCCGTCTCAAGCTCTTTGCCGACTGCTCCTCAGGGAAGCTGACGGCAAAGAGCTTTGCCGTCCGCTTCCGGGGGGCAGACGGCAAAGAATGTCCTATGCCGTCGTAGGCTGACGCAGAAAATTTGCCGGCCGTGAAAATCTTTGCCGTCTGTGGTACGGTCTTTGCCGTCCGGGTATTTGTCTTTGCCGTCTGTGATGGCAGACGGCAAAGAAGGTGATTCCTGTAGTGGCACATGAAGGTGGAAGTTTTCGTATCCCTTTGGATAACTACCCCTTTTGAGACTACTTTCAAATCATAGATCAACTACCAAGCCACGCACCGCTGCGCTCTAAAGATATAAGTGAAGCACATAGAGCAAAAGTATCTAGCTCAAAAGATATAAGTGAAGCACATGTGAGCTGAATTGTCTACCAAAAGATATAAGTGAAGCTCAACAAAATCATGGTGTGTGCATGTCTCTGTCTGTAGGTGTGAAGCAAGGATGATTGTGTCACAACAAAAATAAAAGACTCCTACAATACAAGACGCTCCAAGCAAAAACACATAACATGTGGTGATTAAAAATATAGCCCCAAGTAACGTTACCGATGGATTGAAGACGAGAGAGGGGATGCCTTCCCGGGGCATCCCCAAGCTTAGGCTTTTACGGCATCCTTGAATATCTTGGGGTGCCTTGGGCATCCCCAAGCTTGAGCTCTTGCCACTCTTTATATCTTTGTCCATAAGAACTTCACCCAAAACTTGAAAACTTCACAAAACGAAACTTAAACAGAAACTCGTGATAACATTAGTACAAGAAAGCAAACCACCACTTCCTTAGTTACTGTAGAAAACTTAAATTCTACTTGTGCTGATGTTGGGTTACTGTACTTTCAATCTTCCATGGCTAATACCCCCCCGATACTATCCATAGTTTCATCAAAATAAGCAACCAACACAACAAAAACAGAATCTATTAACACCAGACCAGTCTGTAGCAATCTGTATATTTCGTATAACTATGGTACTTCAAATATTCTAAAAAATTATGACAGTCTGAATAATTTGCGTAGAAGTCAGCAGAAAAAAGAATCAACTTAAAAGATCTTACATAAACAAAATGAAAATTATTTTCGTGAGCAGAAAGTTTCTGTCTTTTCCAGCATGATCAAACGATCATCCCCAAGACTAATCATAACGGTTTTGCTTGGCACAAACGCAAAAAGAAACACAAAAAACACAATCATAACAGAATTATGAAAGTGTGGAAAACACAAAACAGAAAGAAAAAGGATAGATTTGTTGGGTTGCCTCCCAACAAGCGCTTTTGTTTAACGCCCTTAGCTAGGCAAAAGGTGATGAAATCACGTATAGTCATCTTTGGTGCTCAAACCATAGGTAGCCCTCATCATAGATTCATAAGGCAATCTTATTTTCTTTCTAGGAAATTTCTCCATGCCCTTATTTAAAGGAAATTGAAATCTAATATTCCCTTTCTTCATATCGATGATAGCACCAATAGTCCTTAGGAAAGGTCTACCAAGAATAATGGGACATGAAGGATTGCAATCTATGTCAAGTACAATGAAATCCACGGGTACATAGTTCTTATTTGCAACAATAAGAACATCATCGATCCTCCCCATGGGTTTCTTTACAATAGAATCCGCAAGATGCAAATTAAGAGAATACTCTTCAATCTCATGAAAACCAAGAATATCACATAAAGACTTTCGAATCGAGGAAACACTAGCACCCAAATCACACAAAGCATTGCACTCATAGTTTTTGAACTTGATTTTGATAGTAGGTTCCCACTCATCATGAAGTTTTCTAGGTATAGAGACTTCTAGTTCGAGCTTCTCTTGAAGAGATTTCATCATAGCATCTACGATATGCGCGGTAAAGGCTTTGCTTTGGCTATAAGCGTGTGGAGAGTTTGCAATGGATTGCATCAAAGAAATGCATTCAAACAAGGAGCAATTATCATAATTGAATTCCTTGAAATCCAAAGTGGGAGTTTCATTACTACCCAAAATTTTGACTTCTTCTACTCCACTCTCCACACCTTTATCATCAAGATAGGTGGACTCCGAATAATTGGGGCGTTTTTCAACCAAAGTGGATTCATATCAAGCCCCTCCATAAGTAGGTTTCACACACAAAAACAAAGACGCAAGAGGAGACACACCAAGCACTTTAAGATCTTCATGATTTGCATCACTAGAACGCACCCTTTTAAACCATTCATGTCTAGCGTGAATTTGGGCGGTTCTTTCTTTGCTCTCATTCATGGAGATACGGATAGCTTTCAAAGTTTCATCCAAGTTGACCTTGGGAGGAGCGCATCTAACTTTCAAAGCATCAATATCACAAGACATCCTATCAACGCTTTTAGCCAAATCGTCTATTTTGAGTAGTTTTTCCTCTATGGACGCATTGAAAATCTTTTGAGAGTTGATGAACTCTTTGATATTACTCTCTAGATCAGAGGGTAATTTGTTGCGATTTCCATAAGTGTTGCCGTAGGAATTGCCATAATTGTTAGAGGAGTTACTAGGAAAAGGCCTAGGAACATAGTTTCCTCTAAAAGCATTATTGTTGCCTAAATTGTTCCTACCAACAAAATTCACGTCCAAACTAGTGTTGCTACTCTCAATCAAAGAAGATAGTGGCATGTCATTAGGATCTACGGTAGTGTTTCTACTAGCAACCAAATTCATCAACTCGTCCATCTTAGCACGAAGCTAGTTAATCTCTTCTATAGCGTGCACCTTTTTGCTAGCAGGTGACCTTTCAGTGTGCCACTGAGAGTAGTTGGTCATGATATTTTTCTAGGAGTTTTTTAGCGTCTCCTAACGTGATTTCCATGAACGTTCCACCTGAGGCAGAGTCCAAGATATTGCGAGAAGCGAAATTCAAGCCAGCGTAAAAGATTTGTATAATCATCCACAAACTCAAGCCATGAGCGGGACAATTTCTAATCATAAGCTTCATCTTCTCCCAAGATTGTGCAACGTGTTCATGATCAAGTAGCTTGAAATTCATGATATCGTTACGTATGGAGATGATCTTAGCCGGCGGAAAATACTTGGATATGTAAGCATCTTTGCACTTATCCCAAGAATCGATACTATTTTTAGGCAAAGAAGAAAACCAAGTTTTTGCGCGATCTCACAACGAGAAAGGAAAAAGTTTCAACTTAATCATGTCATTATCCACATATCTTTTCTTTTGCATATCACAAAGCTCAATGAAGGTATTGAGATGGGATGCGGCATCTTCACTGGGAAGGCCAGAGAATTGCTCTTTCATAACAAGATTCAGCAAAGCTGCGTTGATTTCATACGATTCCGCACTAGTGGCGGGAGTAATCGGGGTACTAATAAAATCATTATTATTAGTGCTCGAGAAGTCGCAAAGTTTGGTGTTTTCAGCCATGATGACTTCAACAAACAAACAAGCACACAAGCAAGCGAGAAAACCGGCAATGGGAAACGGCAAAGGCAAAAGAAAACGGCGAAGGAGAAAGGCAAATGGAAACGACAAATGTGAAGTGGAGGAGAGGAAAACGAGAGGCAACTGGCAACAAAAGTAAATGCAAGAGAAGAGTTTGTGAGACCTACTTGGATAGATCTTGATTTCTCCTCCCCAGCAACGGCGCCAGAAATACTTCTGCTACTGCAACAAAAGACCTTCCAATAGCGCCAGAAATAGGCACGTTGACGGGAGAATACTTGGCTTGATCCTTCTGCTGCGAATACGCCTTAAGGGACTTCCTAGGCAAGTATGCAAAGGATTTCCCCCTTGGCCTTGGAGCCTTGAGTTGGTGTTCCCTCGAAGCGGAAAGGGTGATGTAGCGTAGCGGTGGTAAGTATTTCCCTCAGTTTGAGAACCAAGGTATCGATCCAGTGGAGGAGTATCACAAGAGCCTGCACAAACACAAAAAGCTTGCTCCCAACGCTATGAAGGGGTTGCGGATCCCATATAGATTGTTTGCGAAGTGAGAACTGAAAGCAAAAAAGTAACAAAGCAAAGTAAAAGTGGAGGTGTAAACGATGGATGTGAATAGACCGGGGGGCCGTAGTGTTTACTAGTGGCTTCTCTCATGAAAGCAAGTAGACAATGGGTGAACAAATTACTGTCGAGTAATTGATAGAACCGCGCAAAGTCGTGACGATATCTATGGCAATGATTATATCTATAGGCATCACGTCCAAATTAAAACAAGTAGACCGATACTTTTTGCATCTACTACTATTACTCCACACGTCGAGCGCTATCCAGCATGCATCTAGTGTATTAAGTCCATAAGAACAGAGTAACGCCTTAAGCAAGATGACATGATGTAGAGGGATAATCTCAAACCACTGATAAAAACCCCATCTTTTTACCCTTGATGGCAACTACTTAATGTGTGCCTTGTTGCCCCTACTGTCACTGGGAAAGGTCACCACATGGTAGAACCCAAAACCAAGCACTTCTCCCATTGCAAGAATCATAGATCTAGTTGCCCAAACAAAACCCAAGACTCGGAGAGACTTACAAGGATATCAAATCATGCATATAAGAAATCAGCAAAGACTCAAATATATATCATAGATAATCTGATCACAAATCCACAATTCATTGGACCTCGACAAACACACCGCCAAAGAAGATTACATCGAATAGATCTCCATGAAGATCATGGAGAACTTTGTATTGAAGATCCAAGAGAGAGAAGAATCCATCTAGCTACTAACTACGGACCCGTAGGTCTGAAGTGAACTACTCACGAGTCATTGGAGGGGCAATGATGATAATGAAGAAGCCCTCCAAGGCTCCAACTCCAAAGTCCCCTCCGGCAGGGCGCCGGGAAGGGTCTCCAGATGAGGTCTTGCGGAAACGGAAGCTTGCAACGGCGGAAAAGTATTTTCGAGGCTCCCCTCATTTTTTCTCAATTTTTGGGAATATATAGGCCAAGGATCTAGGTCAGGGGGCAGCCAGGGAGGCCACAAGCCCTGACACCGCCGCCTCCCCCCTGGTTGCGGAGTGGGAGCTTGTGGGCTCCCTGGTGCCCACCTGGCTTGGCCCAGAGGCCCCCTGATCTTCTTCCGTTCGGGAAAAAATCATTTCGGGGTTTTATTCCGTTTGGACTCCGTTCCAAAATTAGATCTGAAAAGATTCAAAAACACAGAAAAAACAGGAACTCGCACTTGGCACTGAATTAATAAGTTAGTCCCAAAAAATATATAAAAGGTACATAAAACATCCAAAGATGACAAGATAACAACGTGAAACCATCAAAAATTATATATACGTTTGAGACATATCATTCATCCGATGAGATCATCGTGGAGCAAGTGGGAGCCACCATGGGTATCCAGACCCGCTGATGGTTATTGGCCGCAGAGGTGTCTCGGTCATGTCTGCCTGTCTCCCGAACTCGTAGGGTCTACACACTTAAGATTCGGTGACACTAGGGTTATAGGGAATTGTTATACGAGGTTACCGAAAGTTGTTTGGAGTCCCGGATGAGATCCCGGACGTCACGGGGAGCTCCGGAATGGTCCGGAGGTAAAGATTGATATATAGGATGGATGGTTTTGGACACCGAAAATGTTTCGGGCGTCACCGGTAATGCACCGGGACCATCGGAAATGGTCCCTGGGGGTCCACCGGGAGGGGCCACCAGCCCCAAGAGGTGGCATGGGCCAAAAGAGGGAGGGAAACCAGCCCAAAGTGGGCTAGTGCGCCTCCCACAAGGAGGCCCAAGGCGCAGGAGGTGGAGAGAGGGGGGGAAACCCTAGGCGCTGGTGGGCCTAAGGCCCACTTAGGGGTGCGCCACCCCCTCCCCCTGCCCTGGCCGCCGCACCTCCAATCTGGGGGGCTGCCGCACCACCTAGGGTGGGAACCCTAGGGGTGGCACCCCCTCCCCTCCTCCTATATATAGTGGGGGGTTTGTGGCTATTTTGCACACAGTTTTCCATCTCCCTCGGCGCAGGCCTGCCCCCCTTCTTCCTCCTCTCCCACGGTGCTTGGCGAAGCCCTGCCGGGAGACCTCGTCTCTCCATCGACATCACGCCGTCGTGCTGCCGGAGATCTTCCCCAACCTCTCCCTCCTCCTTTCTGGATCAAGGTGCGGGAGACGTCACCGGGCTGCACGTGTATTGAACACGGAGGTGCCGTGGTTCGGCACTAGATCGGAATCACACCGCGATCTGAATCGCCGCGAGTACGACTCCATCAACCGCGTTCTACCAACGCTTCCGCTTAGCGATCTTCAAAGGTATGAAGATGCAATCACCCCTCTCTCGTTGCTGGTCTCTCCATAGGAAGATCTGAATATGTGTAGGAAAAATTTTGAATTTATGCTACGTTACCCAACAGTGGCATCTGAGCCAGGTTTTCTATGCGTAGATTCTATGCACGAGTAGAACACAAAAGGTTGTGGGCAATGATTTTTCAATTGCTTGCCGCTACTAGTCTTATTCTTTTCCGGCGGTATTGTGGGATGAAGTGGCCTAGACCGACATTACACGTACGCTTACGTGAGACTGGTTCCACCGACAGAAATGCACACCGTGCATAAAGGTGGCTAGCGGGTGTATGTCTCTCCTACTCTAGTCGGATTGGATTTGATGAAAAGGGTCCTTATGAAGGGTAAATAGCTTCGGCATATAATCATTGTGGCTGTCACGTAGGTAAGAGAGCGTTCTTGCTAGAAACCCAAATCAGCCACGTAAAACTTGCAACAACAATTAGAGGACGTCTAACTTGTTTTTGCAGGGTTTGACATGTGATGTGATATGGCCAAAGTTATGATGTTGCATGTATGATGTATGAGATGATCATGTTATTGTAATAGGTTTCACGACTTGCATGTCGGTGAGTATGACAACTGGCAGGAGCCATAGGAGTTGTGTTAATTTATTGTATGAGATGCAACGCCATGTGCTTACTACTTTTACTTCATTGCTAATGGTTAGCTATAGTAGTAGTGATAGTAGTAGTTGGCGTGGCGACTTCACGGAGACACGATGATGGAGATCATGGTGTCCCGCTGGTGACAATGATGATCATGCGATGCCTGAAGATGGAGATCGAAAGAGCAAAGATGATAATGGCTATATCATGTCACTATATGATTGCATTGTGATGTTTATCATGTTTTTCATCTTATTGCTTAGAACGATGGTAGCATAATAAGATGATCCCTCTTTAAATTTTGAGAACGTATTCCCCTAAGTGTGCACCGTTATGAAGGATCGTTGTCTCGAAGCACCACGTGATGATCGGGTGTGATAGATTCTAACGTTCGCATACAACGGGTGTAAGCCAGATTTACACACGCGAAACACTTAGGTTGACTCGACGAGCTTAGCATGTACAGACATGACCTTGAATACAAGAGACCGAAAGGTCGAACATGAGTCGTCTGGTTGAATACGATCAGCATGAAGTTGCTCACCATGATGACTGGTCCGTCTCACGTGATGATTGGACACGGGTTAGTCAACATGGATCATGTATCACTTAGATGACTAGAGGGGTGTCGATTTAAGTGGGAGTTCATACTTAATTTGATTAAATTAACTTAATTGTCATGAACTTAGTCTAAAATTTGTCTTTATAAATATTGTAGATGGCCAACATCAACCTCAATTTCAACGCATTCCTAGAGAAAACAAGCTGAAAGATGATGGTAGCAACTATGCGGACTGGGTTCGCAACTTGAAGCTCATCCTTGAAGCAGCTAAAAAGGCTTATGTCCTTGATGCGCCGCTAGGTGACCCTCCCGCTCCCGCAGCAGCCCAGGACATTCTGAACATCTGGCAAACGCGGAGTGATGACTACTCTTTAGTTAGGTGTGGCATGTTATACAGTTTGGAAATTGGGCTCCAAAGGCGTTTTGAGCAACACGGTGCATATGAGATGTTCCAAGAGCTGAAACTAGTTTTTCAAGCTCATGCCCGTGTCGAGAGATATGAAGTCTCCGACAAGTTCTTTAGCTGTAAGATGGAGGAGAACAGTTCTGTCAGTGAGCACATACTCAAAATGTCTGGGTTACACGGTCGTCTGACTTTACTTGGAGTCGAACTTCGGGATGATGCTATAATTGACAGAATCCTCTAGTCTCTCCCACCAAGGTACAAAGGTGTTGTGTTGAACTACAACATGCAAGGGATGGAGAAGACCATTCCCGAGTTGTACTCGATGCTCAAGTCTGCAGAAGTAGAAATCAAGAAAGAGCATCAAGTGTTGATGGTCAACAAGACCACTAGTTTCAAGAAGGGCACGGGTAAGAAGAACTTCAAGAAAGACGGCAAAGTCGTTGTCGCGCCCGGTAAGCCAGATGCCGGGAAGAAGAAAAAGAATGGACCCAAGCCTGAGACTGAGTGCTTCTATTGCAAGGGAAAAGGTCACTCGAAGCGGAACTGCCCCAAATACTTAGCGGACAAGAAGGCCGGCAACGTTAAAGGTATATGTGATATACATGTTATTGATGTGTACCTTACCAGCGCTCGTAGTAGCTCCTGGGTATTTGATAACGGTGTTGTTGCTCACATTTGCAACTCAAAGCAGGAACTGTGGAATAAGCGGAGACTGGCCAAGGACGAGCTGACGATGAGCGTCGGGAATGGCTCCAAGGTCGATGTGATCGTCGTCGGCACGCTACCTCTACATCTACCGTCGGGATTAGTTTTAAACCTTAATAATTGTTATTTAGTACCAGCTTTGAGCATGAATGTTGTATCAGGGTCTTGCTTAATGCGAGACAGCTACTCATTTAAGTCAGAGAATAATGGTTGTTCTATTTATATGAGTGATATGTTTTATGGTCATGTTCCACTGCTGAATGGTTTATTCTTGATGAATATCGATCGTGATGTTACACATATTCATAGTGTTAGTACCAAAAGATGCAAAGTTGACAATGATAGTCCCACATACTTGTGGCACTGCCGCCTTGGTCATATCGGTGTTAAGCGCATGAAGAAGCTCCATACTGATGGACTATTAGAGTCTCTTGACTTTGAATCATTTGACACATGCGAACCGTGCCTCATGGGAAAGATGACTAAGACTCCATTCTCAGGAATAATGGAAAGAGCGACCCGACTTATTGGAAATAATACATACTGATGTGTGTGGTCCAATGAACGTTGAAGCTCGCGGTGGCTATCGTTATGTTCTCACTCTCACCGATGATTTGAGTAGGTATGGGTATATCTACTTAATGAAGCACAAATCTGAGACGGTTGAAAAGTTCAAGGAATTTCAGAGTGAGGTCGAGAATCAACGTGACAGAAAAATTAAGTGTCTACGATCTGATCGTGGAGGAGAATATTTGAGTCACGATTTTGGCACACACCTAAGGAAGTGTGGAATCGTTTCACAACTGACGCCGCCTCGCACACCGCAACGCATCGGTGTGTCTGAACGTTGTAATCGCACTTTATTAGATATGGTATGATCTATGATGTCTCTTACCGACTTACCGCTATCATTTTGGGGATACGCATTAGAAACTGCAGCATTCACTTTAAATAGGGCACCGTCTAAATCCGTTGAGATGACACCGTATGAACTATGGTTTGGCAAGAAACCTAAGTTGTTGTTTCTTAAAGTTTGGGGCTGCGATGCTTATGTGAAGAAACTTCAACCAGAAAATCTTGAACCCAAAGCGGAGAAATGCGTATTCATAGGATACTCTAAGGAAACTATTGGGTATACCTTCTATCTTAGATCCGAAGGTAAAACCTTTGTTGCCAAGAACGGATCCTTTCTAGAGAAAGAGTTCCTCTCGAAAGAAGTAAGTGGGAGGAAGGTAGAACTTGATGAGGTAATTACACCCCCTCTCGAACAGGAAAGTAGCGCAGCGCGGGAAATTGTTCCTGTGGCGCCTGCACCAACTGAAGAGGAAGTTAATGATAATGATCATGATGCTTCGTATCAAGTTACTACTGAACCGCGAAGGTCCACAAGGGCACGCTCCTCTCCAGAGTGGTACGGCAACCCTGTGATGGAAATCATGTTGTTAGACAACGGTGAACCTTCGAACTATGAAGAAGCGATGGCGGGCCCGGATTCCAACAAATGGCTTGAAGCTATGAAATCCCAGATAGGATCCATGTATGAGAACAAAGTATGGACTTTGGTGGACTTGCCCGATGATCGGCGAGCCATAGAAAATAAATGGATCTTCAAGAAGAAGACTGATGCAAACGGTAATGTAACCGCTTATAAAGCTCGACTTGTCGCAAAGGGTTTTCGACAAATTCAAGGAATTGACTACGAAGAGACTTTCTCTCCCGTAGCGAAGCTGAAATCAGTCTGAATCATGTTAGCAACTGCCGCCTTTTATGATTATGAAATTTGGCAAATGGACGTCAAAACATCGTTCCTTAACGGGAACCTTAAGGAAGAGTTGTATATGATGCAACCAGAAGGTTTTATCGATCCTAAGGGTGCTAACAAAGTGTGCAAGCTCCAGCGCTCCATCTATGGGCTGGTGCAAGCATCTCGGAGTTGGAACATTCGCTTTAATGAGGTGATTAAAGCGTTTGGGTTCATACAGGTTTATGGAGAAGCCTGTCTGTACAAGAAAGTGAGTGGGAGCTCTGTAGCTTTCCTCATACTGTATGTGGATGACATATTATTGATGGGGAATAATATAGAGATGTTGGAGAGCATAAAGGCCTATTTGAACAAGAGTTTTTCAATGAAGAACCTTGGAGAAGCTGCATACATATTAGGCATCAAGATATATAGAGATAGATCGAGACGCCTCATAAGTCTTCCGCAAAGTGCATACCTTGACAAGATAGTGAAGAAGTTCAATATGGAGAACTCAAAGATGGGTTCTTGCCAGTTTTGCAAGGTATGAGATTGAGTAAGACTCAGTCACCGACCACGGGAGCAGATAGAGAGAAGATGAGTATTGCGTTGGGGAACGTCGCATGGGAAACAAAAATTTTCCTACGAGCACGAAGACCTATCATGGTGATGTCCATCTACGAGAGGGGATATTCGATCTACGTACCCTTGTAGACCGCACAGCAGAAGCGTTAGTGAACGCGGTTGATGTAGTGGAACGTCCTCACGTCCCTCGATCCGCCCCGTGAACCGTCCCACGATCTAGTGCCGAACGGACGGCACCTCCGCGTTCAGCACACGTATAGCTCGACGATGATCTCGGCCATCTTGATCCAGCAAGAGAGACGGAGAGGTAGATGAGTTCTCCGGCAGCAAGATGGCGCTCCGGAGGTTGGTGATGATCTTGTCTCAGCAGGGCTTCGCCCGAGCTCCGCAGAAACGCGATCTAGAGGTAAAACCGTGGAGATATGTGGTCGGGCTGCCGTGGCAAAGTTGTGTCAAATCAGCCCTAAAACCTCCGTATATATAGGGGGAGGAGGGGGAGCCTTGCCTTGGGGTCCAAGGACTCCCAAGGGGGTCGGCCGAGCCAAGGGGGGCAACCCTCCCCTTCCAAACCGAGTCCAACTAGGTTTGGAAGGAGGAGTCCTTCCCCCTTTTTCCACCTCCTCTTTTTTTTCTTTTCTCTTTGATTTTCTTCCTATGGCACATAGGGCCTTCTTGGGCTGTCCCACCAGCCCACTAAGGACTGGTGCGCCACCCCCAAGGCCTATGGGCTTCCCCGGGGTGGGTTGCCCCCCCCCCCCCCGGTGAACACCCGGAACCCATTCGTCATTCCCGGTAGATTCCCGGTAACTCCGAAAACCTTTCGTTAATCAAATGAGGTCATCCTATATATCAATCTTCGTTTCCGGACCATTCCGGAAACCCTCGTGACGTCCGTGATCTCATCCGGGACTCCGAACAACATTCGGTAACCAACCATATAACTCAAATACGCATAAAACAACGTCGAACCTTAAGTGTGCAGACCCTGCGGGTTCGAGCACTATGTAGACATGACCCGAGAGACTCCTCGGTCAATATCCAATAGCGGGACCTGGATGCCCATATTGGATCCTACATATTCTACGAAGATCTTATCGTTTGAACCTCAGTGCCAAGGATTCATATAATCCCGTATGTCATTCCCTTTGTCCTTCGGTATGTTACTTTCCCGAGATTCGATCGTCACTATCCGCATACCTATTTCAATCTCGTTTACCGGCAAGTCTCTTTACTCGTTCCATAATACAATATCCCGCAACTTACACTAAGTCACATTGCTTGCAAGGCTTGTGTGTGATGTTGTATTACCGAGTGGGCCCCAAGATACCTCTCCGTCACACGGAGTGACAAATCCCAGTCTCGATCTATACTAACTCAACGAACACCTATGGAGATACCTGTAGAGCATCTTTATAGTCACCCAGTTACGTTGCGACGTTTGATACACACAAAGTATTCCTCCGGTGTCAGTGATTTATATGATCTCATGGTCATAGGAACAAATACTTGACACGCAGAAAACAGTACCAACAAAATGACACGATCAACATGCTACGTCTTATTAGTTTGGGTCTAGTCCATCACGTGATTCTCCTAATGACGTGATCCAGTTATCAAGCAACAACACCTTGTTCATAATCAGAAGACACTGACTATCTTTGATCAACTGGCTAGCCAACTAGAGGCTTGCTACGGAGAGTGTTTTGTCTATGTATCCACACATGTATATAAGTCTTCATTCAATACAATTATAGCATGGATAATAAACGATTATCTTGATACAGGAATTATAATAATAACTATATTTATTATTGCCTCTAGGGCATAATTCCAACAGTCTCCCACTTGCACTAGAGTCAATAATCTAGCCCTCACATCATCATGCGAATTACATTGTAATAAATCTAACACCCATACAGTTCTGGTGTTGATCATGCTTTGCCCGTGGAAGAGGTTTAGTCAACAGGTCTGCTACATTAAGATCCGTGTGCACTTTGCATATATTTACGTCCTCCCCTTCGACGTAGTCGCGGATGAGGTTGAAGCGTCGTTTGATGTGTCTGGACTTCTTGTGAAACCGTGGTTCCTTTGCTAGGGCAATGGCACCCGTGTTATCACAGAACAAGGTTATTGGATTCAGTGCGCTTGGCACCACTCCAACATCTGTCATGAATTGCTTCATCCAGACACCCTCCTTTGCCGCCTCCGAGGCAGCCATGTACTCCGCTTCACATGTAGAATCTGCTACGACGCTCCACTTGGAACTGCACCAGCTTACCGCACCCCCATTAAGAATAAATACGTATCCGGTTTGCGACTTAGAGTCGTCCGGATCTGTGTCAAAGCTTGCATCGACGTAACCTTTTACGGTGAGCTCTTCGTCACCTCCATGCACGAGAAACATCTCCTTAGTCCTTTTCAGGTACTTCAGGATATTCTTGACCGCCGTCCAGTGATCCACTCCTGGATTACTCTGGAACCTATCTGCCATACTTATGGCCAGGCTAACGTCCGGTCTAGTGCACAACATTGCATACATGATAGAACCTATGGCTGAAGCATAGGGGACGGTGCTCATATGCTCTCTATCCTCATCAATTGCTGGGCTCTGAGTCTTACTCAATCTCGTACCTTCTAAAACTGGAAAGAACCCTTTCTTGGATTGTTCCATTTTGAACATCTTCAAAACTTTATCAAGGTATGTGCTTTGTGAAAGTCCTATCAGGCATTTTGATCTATCCCTGTAGATCTTAATGCCTAGAATTTAAGCAGCTTCTCCTAGGTCCTTCATAGAGAAACTTTTATTCAAGTAATCCTTTATGCTCTCCAAAAACTCTACGTTGTTTCCAATCAGCAATATGTCATCCACATATAATATTAGAAACGCCAGAGAGCTCCCACTCACTTTCTTGTAAATACAAGATTCTCCAACCACTTGTATAAACCCAAATGCTTTGATCACCTCATCAAAGCGTTTGTTCCAACTCCGAGATGCTTGCACCAGTCCATAAATGGATCGCTGGAGCTTGCACACTTTGTTAGCATTCTTAGGATCGACAAAACCTTCGGGTTGCATCATATACAACTCTTCCTTAAGGAAACCATTAAGGAACGCCGTTTTGACATCCATCTGCCAGATTTCATAATTGAAAAATGCAGCTATTGCTAACATGATTCTGACGGATTTAAGCATCGCTACGGGTGAGAAAGTCTCATCATAGTCAACTCCTTGAACTTGTGAAAAACCCTTTGCCACAAGTCGAGCTTTATAAACGGTCACATTGCCATCAGCGTCCGTCTTCCTCTTAAAGATCCATTTGTTCTGAATAGCCTTGCGGCCCTCAGGTAGTACTTCCAAAGCCCACACTTTGTTCTCATACATGGATCCTATCTCGGACTTCATGGCTTCTAGCCATTTGTTGGTATCTGGGCCCACCATTGCTTCTTCATAATTTGCAGGTTCATTGTTGTCTAACAACATGATTGACAAGACGGGATTACCGTACCACTCTGGAGCAGCACGTGTCTCGTCGACCTGCGTGGTTCGACAGAAACTTGAACCGGAGTTTCATGATCATCATCATTAACTTCCTCCTCAACCGGCGTCGCAACGACAGAGGTTTCCCCTTGCCCTGCGCCACCATCTAGAGGGATGAGAGGTTCGACAACCTCATCAAGTTCTATCTTCCTCCCACTCAATTCTCTTGAGAGAAACTCCTTCTCGAGAAAAGCTCCGTTTTTAGCAACAAACACTTTGCCCTCGGATTTGAGATAGAAGGTGTACCCAACTGTCTCTTTTGGGTAACCTATGAAGATGCACTTTTCTGCTTTGGGTTCCAGCTTTTCAGGCTGAAGCTTTTTGACATAAGCATCACATCCCCAAACTTTAAGAAACGACAACTTTGGCCTTTTGCCATACCACAGTTCGTATGGTGTCGTCTCAACGGATTTTGATGGTGCCCTATTTAAAGTGAATGCAGCTGTTTCTAATGCATAACCCCAAAACGATAATGGCAAATCGGTAAGAGACATCATAGATCGCACCATCTCTAATAAAGTACGATTACGACGTTCGGACACACCATTACGCTGTGGTGTTCTAGGCGGTGTCAACTGTGAAACAATTCCACATTGTCTTAAGTGAGCACCAAACTCAAAACTCAGATATTCACCCCCACGATCAGACCGTAGGAACTTGATCTTCTTGTTACGATGATTTTCAACTTCACTCTGAAATTGCTTGAACTTTTCAAATGTTTCAGACTTGTGCTTCATTAAGTAGACATAACCATATCTACTCAAATCGTCAGTGAAGGTGAGGAAATAACGATATCCACCGCGTGCCTCCATGCTCATTGGACCGCACACATCGTGTATGTATGATTTCCAACAAGTCACTTGCACGCTTCATTGTTCCGGAGAATGGAGTTTTAGTCATCTTGCCCATGAGGCATGGTTCGCACGTGTCAAGTGAATCAAAGTCAAGTGACTCCAAAAGTCCATCGGCATGGAGTTTCTTCATGCACTTTACATCAATATGACCTAAGCGGCAGTGCCACAAAAATATGGCGCTATCATTGTTAACTCTAACTCTTTTGGTCTCAATGTTATGTATGTGTGTATCACTATCAAGATTCAATATGAACAATCCTGTCACACTGGGTGCATGACCATAAAAGATGTTACTCATAGAAATAGAACAACCATTATTCTCTGACTTAAAAGAGTAAACGTCTCGTAATAAACAAGATCCAGATATAATGTTCATGCTCAACGCAGGCACTAAATAACAATGATTCAAGTTCATAACTAATCCTGACGGTAACTGAAGTGAAATTGTGCCGACGGCGATTGCATCAACCTTGGAACCATTTCCTACGCACATCGTCACTTCATCTTTCGCCAGCCTTCGTCTATTACGCAGTTCATGTTTCGAGTTGCAAATATGAGCAAGAGAACCGGTATCGAATACCCAGGCACTACTACGAGATCCGGTTAAGTACACATCAATAACATGTATATCAAATATACCTGATTTTTCTTTGGCCGCCTTCTTATCAGCCACATACTTGGGGCAATTGCGCTTCTAGTGACCCATACCCTTGCAATAGTAACACTCTATTTCAGGCTTAGGTCCAGCTTTGGGTTTCTTCGTCGGATTGGCAATAGGCTTGCCGCTCTTCTTTGAATTACCCTTCTTGCCTTTGCCGTTTCTCTTGAAACTAGTGGTCCTATTCACCATCAACACTTGATGTTCTTTACGGAGTTCAGACTCTGCGACTTTCAGCATCGCAAACAACTCACCGGGTGACTTGTTCATCCCTTGCATGTTGTAGTTCAACACAAAGCCTTTATAGCTTGGCGGCAGTGAATGAAGGATTCTGTCAGTGATAGCCTCTTGCGGGAGTTCAATCCCCAGCTCAGCTAGACGGTTTGAGTACCCAGACATTTTGAGCACATGTTCACTGATAGACGAGTTCTCCTCGATCTTGCAAGCATAGAATTTATCGGAGGTCTCATACCTCTCAATCCGGGCGTTCTTCTGAAAGATGAACTTCAACTCCTGGAACATCTCAAATGCTCCATGACGCTCAAAGCGACGTTGAAGTCCCGGTTCAAAGCCATACACGACTGCACATTGAACTACTGAGTAGTCCTCCTTACGTGCTTACCAAGCGTTCTTAACATCCTGGTCAGCCGTAGCGGCTGGTTCATCTCCTAGCGCAGCATTAAGGACATAATCCTTTTTCCCAGCTTGTAAGATTAGCTTAAGATTACGAGCCCAGTCTACAAAGTTCCTTCCATCATCTTTCAACTTAGCTTTCTCTAGGAACGTATTAAAATTCAGGGTGACTGTCGCGTGAGCCATGATCTACAACACAAATATATTCAAAGTGGACTTAGACTATGTTCAAGATAATTAGAGTTTAACTTAATCATATTACTCGCTAAACTCCCACTCAAAAAGTACATCTTCTAGTCATTTGAGTGGTTCATGATCCACTTACACTAGCTCAAGTCCGATCATCACGTGAGTTGAGTATAGTTTCAGTGGTAAGCATCCCTATGCTAATCATATCATCTATATGATTCATGATCGACCTTTCGGTCTCATGTGTTCCGAGGCCATGTCTGCACATGCTAGGCTCGTCAAGCTTAACCCGAGTGTTCCTCTTGCGCAACTGTTTTGCACCCGTTGTATGTGAACATTGAGTCTATCACGCCCGATCATCACGTGGTGTCTCGAAACGACGAACTGTAGCAACGGTGCACAGTCGGGGAGAACACAATTTCGTCTTGAAATTTTAGTGAGAGATCACCTCATAATGCTACCGTCGTTCTAAGCAAAATAAGGTGCATAAAAGTATTAACATCACATGCAAGTCATAAGTGACATGATATGGCCATCATCACGTGCTCCTTGATCTCCATCACCAAGCACCGGCACGATCTTCTTGTCACCGGCGCCACACCATGATCTCCATCAATGTGTCGCCATCGGGGTTGTCGTGCTACTCATGCTATTACTACTAAAGCTACATCCTAGCAAAATAGTAAACGCATCTGCAAGCACAAACGTTAGTATAAAGACAACCCTATGGCTCCTGCCGGTTGCCGTACCATCGACGTGCAAGTCGATATTATCTATTACAACATGATCATCTCATACATCCAATATATCACATCACATCGTTGGCCATATCACATCACAAGCATACCCTGCAAAAACAAGTTAGACGTCCTCTAATTTTGTTGTTGCATGTTTTACGTGGTGACCATGGGTATCTAGTAGGATCGCATCTTACTTACGCAAACACCACAACGGAGATATATGAGTTGCTATTTAACCTCATCCAAGGACCTCCTCGGTCAATTCCGATTCAACTAAAGTTGGAGAAACTGACACTTGCCAGTCATCTTTGAGCAACGGGGTTACTCGTAGCGATGAAACCAGTCTCTCGTAAGCGTACGAGTACTGTCGGTCCAAGCCGCTTCAATCCAACAATACCGCGGAATCAAGAAAATACTAAGGAGGGCAGGAAAACGCACATCACCGCCCACAAAAACTTTTGTGTTCTACTCGAGAAGACATCTACGCATGAACCTAGCTCATGATGCCACTGTTGGGGAACGTTGCATGGGAAACAAAAAATTTCCTACGCGCACGAAGACCTATCATGGTGATGTCCATCTATGAGAGGGGATATTCGATCCACATACCCTTGTAGACCGCACAGCAGAAGCGTTAGTGAACGCGGTTGATGTAGTGGAACGTCCTCACGTCCCTCGATCCGCCCCGCGAACCGTCCCGCAATCAGTCCCACGATCTAGTGCTGAACGGACGGCACCTCCGCGTTCAGCACACGTACAGCTCGACGATGATCACGGCCTTCTTGATCCAGCAAGAGAGACAGAGAGGTAGATGAGTTCTCTGGCAGCATGACGGCGCTCTGGAGGTTGGTGATGATCTTGTCTCAGCAGGGCTCCGCCCGAGCTCCGCAGAAACGCGATCTAGAGGTAAAACCGTGGAGATATGTGGTCGGGCTACCGTGGCAAAGTTCTGTCAAATCAGCCCTAAAACCTCCGTATATATTGGGGGAGGAGGGGGAGCCTTGCCTTGGGGTCCAAGGACTCCCAAGGGGGTCGGCCGAGCCAAGGGGGGCAACCCTCCCCTTCCGAACCGAGTCCAACTAGGTTTGGAAGGAGGAGTCCTTCCCCCTTTTTCCACCTCCTCCTTTTTTTCTTTTCTCTTTGATTTTCTTCCTATGGGGCATAGGGCCTTCTTGGGCTGTCCCACCAGCCCACTAAGGACTGGTGCGCCACCCCCAAGGCCTATGGGCTTCCCCGGGGTGGGTTGCCCCCCCCCCCCCCCGGTGAACACCGGAACCCATTTGTCATTCCCGGTACATTCCCGGTAACTCCGAAAACCTTCCGGTAATCAAATGAGGTCATCCTATATATCAATCTTCGTTTCCAGACCATTCCGGAAACCCTCGTGACGTCTGTGATCTCATCCGGGACTCCGACCAACATTCGGTAACCAACCATATAACTCAAATACGCATAAAACAACGTCAAACCTTAAGTGTGCACACCGTGCGGGTTCGAGAACTATGTAGACATGACCTGAGAGACTCCTCGGTCAATATCCAATAGCGGGACCTGGATGCCCATATTGGATCCTACATATTCTACGAAGATCTTATCGTTTGAACCTCAGTGCCAAGGATTCATATAATCCCGTATGTCATTCCCTTTGTCCTTCGGTATGTTACTTGCCCGAGATTCGATCGTCAGTATCCGCATACCTATTTCAATCTCGTGTACCGGCAAGTCTCTTTACTCGTTCCGTAATACAAGATCCCGCAACTTACACTAAGTCACATTGCTTGCAAGGCTTGTGTGTGATGTTGTATCACCGAGTGGGCCCCGAGATACCTCTCCGTCACACGGAGTGACAAATCCCAGTCTCGATCCATACTAACTCAACGAACACCTTCGGAGATACCTGTAGAGCATCTTTATAGTCACCCAGTTACGTTGCGACGTTTGATACACACAAAGTATTCCTCCGGTGTCAGTGAGTTATATGATCTCATGGTCATAGGAACAAATACTTGACACGCAGAAAACAGTAGCAACAAAATGACATGATCAACATGCTACGTCTTATTAGTTTGGGTCTAGTCCATCACGTGATTCTCCTAATGACGTGATCCAGTTATCAAGCAACAACACCTTGTTCATAATCAGAAGACACTGACTATCTTTGATCAACTGGCTAGCCAACTAGAGGCTTGCTAGGGACAGTGTTTTGTCTATGTATCCACACATGTATATAAGTCTTCATTCAATACAATTATAGCATGGATAATAAACGATTAACTTGATACAGGAATTATAATAATAACTATATTTATTATTGCCTCTAGGGCATAATTCCAACATATTGTCCCCTACGCTTCAGTCGTAGGCTCTGTAACGTATGCCATGCTGTGTACCAGACCTGATATAAACCTTGCCATAAGTTTGGTAGGGAGGTACCAAAGTGATCCCGGTATGGAACACTCGACATCGGTCAATAATATCCTTAAGTACCTGAAGAGGACTAAGGAAATGTTTCTCGTTTATGGAGGTGACAAAGAGCTCGTCATAAAGGGTTACGTCGACGCTAGCTTCGACACAGATCCGGATGACTCTAAGTCACAGACCGGAGACGTATATGTTTTGAATGGTGGGGCAGCGAGCTGGTGCAGCAGCAAGCAAGAAGTCATGACAGCATCTACATGTGAAGCGGAGTACATAGGTGCTTCAGAAGCAGCTCATGAAGGAATTTGGATGAAGGAGCTCATCACCGACCTTGGAGTGGTTCCACGCGCGTCGGGTCCAATGACACTCTTCTGTGATAACACTGGGGCCATTGCCATAGCCAAGGAGCCCAGGTTTCACCGGAAGACAAAGCACATCAAACGCCGCTACAACTCCATCCAGGACCATGTCCAGAGTGGAGTAATAGAGATTTGTAAAGTACATACGAATCTGAATGTTGCACACCCTTGACTAAACCTCTTTCACGAGCAAAACATGATCAACACCATAATGCTATGGGTGTTCGCTACATCACAATGTAACTAGATTATTGGCTCTAGTGCAAGTGGGAGACTGTTGGAAATATGCCCTAGAGGCAATAATAAAATGGTTATTATCATATTTCCTTGTTCGTGATAATCGTCTATTGTTCATGCTATAATTGTACTAATAGGAAACAGTAATACATGTGTGAATAAATAGATCACAATGTGTCCCTAGCAAGCCTCTAGTTGGCTAGCTCGTTAGTCAATAGATGGTCATGGTTTCCTGGTCATGGGCATTAGGTGTCATTGATAACGGAATCACATCATTGGGAGAATGATGTGATGGACAAGACCCAATCCTAAGCATAGCACTAGATCATATTATTCGTATGCTAAAGCTTTTCTAATGTCAAGTGTCTTTTCCTTCGACCGTGAGATTGTGCAACTCCCGGATACCGTAGGAGTGCTTTGGGTGTATCAAATGTCACAACGTAACTGGGTGACTATAAAGGTGCACTACGGGTACCTCCGAAAGTGTCTGTTGGGTTGGTACGAATCGAGATCGGGATTTGTCACTCCACGTGACAGAGAGGTATCTTTGGGCCCACTCGGTAGAACATCATCATGAGCTCAATGTGACTAAGGAGTTAGTCACACGATGACGTGCTACGGAACGAGTAAAGAGACTTACCGGTAACGAGATTGAACAAGGTATAGGTATACCGACGATTGAATCTCAGGCAAGTTCTATACCGACAGACAAAGGGAATTGTATACGGGATTGATTGGATCCTTGACATCATGGTTCATCCGATGAGATCATTGTGGAGCAAGGCGGAGCCACCATGGTTATCCATACCCCCTGATGGTTATTGGCCGGAGAGGTGTCCTGGTCATGTTTGAAAGTCTCCCGATCCCGTAGGGTCTACACACTTAAGGTTCGATGATGCTAGGGTTATAGGGAATTGTTATACGAGGTTACCGAAAGTTGTTCGGATTCTCGGATGAGATCCCGGACATCACAAGGAGCTCCGGAATGGTCCGGAGGTAAAGATTTATATGTAGGATGGATGGTTTTGGACACCAGAAATGTTTCGGGCGTCACCGGTAATGTACCGGGACCACTTGGACCATCGGAAATGGTCCCGGGGGTCCATCGGGAGGGGCCACCAGCCCCAAGAGGTGGCATGGGCGAAAAGAGGGAGGGCAACCATCCCAAAGTTGACTGGTGCGCCTCCCACAAGGAGGCCCAAGGCGCAGGGAGTGGAGAGGGGGGGAACCCTAGGCGCTGGTGGGCCTAAGGCCCACCTAAGGGTGCGCCACCCCCTCCCCCTGCCCTGGCCGCCGCACCTCCCATCTGGGGGGCTGCCGCACTACCTAGGGTGGGAACCCTAGGGGTGCCACCCCCACTCCCCTCCTCCTATATATAATGGGGGTTTTGGGGCTGTTTTGCACACAGTTTTCCATCTCCCTCGGCGCAGCCCTGCCCCCCTTCTTCCTCCTCTCCCACGGTGCTTGACGAAGCCCTGCCGGGAGACCTCGTCTCTCCATCGACACCACGCCGTCGTGCTGCCGGAGATCTTCCCCAACCTCTCCCTCCTCCTTGCTGGATCAAGGTGCAGGAGACGTCACCGGGCTGTACGTGTGTTGAACGCGGAGGTGTCGTGGTTTGGCACTAGATCGGAATCACACCGCCATCTCAATCGCCGCGAGTACGACTCCATCAACCGCGTTCTAGCAACGCTTCCGCTTAGCGATCTTCAAAGGTATGAAGATGCACTCACCCCTCTCTCGTTGCTGGTCTCTCCATAGGAAGATCTGAATATGTGTAGGAATTTTTTTGAATTTATGCTACGTTACCCAACACCTCTGTGTGAGCCCGTGCCAAGCGCGACACTTTTGGGGATTCGTTGTGGATCCAGATGCCAATTGTGCGGCAGGTTGACATTTGGATAAAGCAGTGGCCGGCGGTACTACCAGTGCCACCGCGTCTGGTGGACTCGTATGTACAGCCGGTCCCGTTCTGGTGGCGACCCGCGTCTAGCAGACGGTGGCGGCGGAGGAAGCCCGCGGTAAGAGATGGCTCCGACGTTGAGCTTCCCCTTCCCCTTCCCGTTGAAGAACCCCATGATGGCTAGGGCTTGCTAGGGTTTCTGGTCGCCGGCGAAGGAGCATCGCGTGGCCAGATGTGGACATGTGTTTGGAAGTGGATGATGTCGGCCCTCCCACACGCTTACATTAAAAAGGATATGCACGTGGACCTTCCACCCACTGCCAGAGGGGCCTCGAGGTAGGTGCTGGCATTTAATAAGACGCGGGCGATGGTTGAGCGGCCGATTAATGGACCCACGGCGGACACGGAGGGAACACGGGCGCATTTGTTTCGTTTCTGCGTTGGGCCGTATTATTTGTCGGTGACGATTCAAAAGAATATGACTATCGATTGAAGTTGCTCTCATGCTTAGGAAATAAGGTGGTTCTTTTCAGCCTCTTCGGACAAGATTTCTTCTTTCTTTGTGCCTTACCGTGGAAAGAGTGCATGCATGCAAGGTCGTTTCTAGTCCCTTCATTTCCCCATCTCCCTCAAGCTCACCATTGATGGTTGGCTTTAAACTTCACATTGGATCCATCTACTGCTGACGTCTCGAAGTGGCCGACAAATTCTGGTATTTGCACATCGAAGAATATACCACAAAATCTATATAGTCTTTTAAGTGAAACATCTAAAAAAACTTATATTTAAAAACGAAGGGACTAGATGGGTATTTACTTTGATCTCGATCTAATGGCTTAAAAGTAAATAGAATTTTGCTGTATTTTAGCCTTTACGTGAATATACAACCAAGACATCTACTCCCTCCGTTCCTAAATATAAGACCTTTTAGAGATTACACTATGGATTACATACGGATGTATATAGACATATTTTAGAGTATATGTTCATTCATTTTGCTCCGTATGTAGTCCATAATAGAATTTCTAAAAGGTTTTATATTTAAGAACGGAGGGAGTATATGATTGAGATGAAACATGTAATTCCCTGAGCTAGAGGGCACATGAGCCAGCAGAGGGCGCCGCTAGCGCTGCTGCTACTGCCCCGTGCCGCCCAAGCTTGTACCAGATGGTGGGATCACAAAGACGCTGCACTGCTAGCGCTGCCCTGCCTCTCCGTCCCGACGCCTTTGTATTTTCTCAAAAAACCTAGATTTTTTATGTACTATTTTCTTCGCCACTGCTACCATGCGTTTCATGGTGATCTAATCTGAAGACCTTTTTTGTTGCTCTTTCAGGTGAAAGATTTGACCGATGGAATTGTCTACAGCAAACCCTATTTAACGCCACATGCGTCGGTTAAATAAAAAATGTGCTAACCGCGCCTACAGCATTTCGCAATGGGCTGGCCCATCTAGTAATTTTTCATGAACTTTTTTAGTCTGTGAACTGTTTTAGCCCGTGAACTTTTTTAAAATCGGTGACCTCTTTTGAAAATCGTTAAACTTTTTTTGAAATCAACGAAGTTTTTTGAAAATTGACGAACGCAATTTAAAATTCATGTACTTTTTTAGAAATCAGTGAACTATTTTTAAAAATTGATGAACTTTTTCAAAATCGATGATATTGTTTTTTGAGTTTTATGAACTTTTTGAAAATTTATGAACATATTTCCAAAAAACGGTGAACTTTTTTTCATAACCATTAAATGTTTTTCGCAAATCTGAACTTGTTGAAAATTCTGTGAACTGTTTTCGATTTTTTAATAACCAACAAAACTAATATGGGCCGGCCCAAGAAGAGGGCCGCAGCAGGCGCCCCCGTTCCCCTAGTGGCGCCTGAAGCGCCACATAGGAGGTCCCGTTGTCTACATCAACCTTTTTGCCACCATGTGTGTGTCAGTAATCCTTCTTGGATTATGGGTCCATAACAATGGCTAGAAGGGTCATCTATTCTTTTGCTTCTCAATGCAAATACCACATAAGCCACCCTACAAGATTGTCATCTACCTGATGTAATTGACGGTGTGTTTGTTGTGGGGTGATGAATTGACAGTTTATGATCAAATTATCTATGATTTTTTTTATTCTTTTGAGTTTTTTATTGCATGATTTATGAACATACATGTTCACCAATCTATTAGTATTTCACTCGCCATATTCAGAGTGATCTCCAAATGGGAGTTTTGTATGTTAGCTGGGTTTAATCTTGCAAGCAATCTATCCGAATGATAGAAAAGAAAAATGTGTACATTGTGTTATTGCCACTAAGGATAAAAAGTAATTGATTGGTTGTGAGGGCTATGATTTGGATGTAAAAAGAATATTATAATAACACCCTGTCATTTTTATTAATGTATTGCTTTGTTTTACTTAATACTCATGCCGGATAGCGGTATCGGGTAGAGTATTTGTTCGAATTATGTGTCATGTAACTATATTTAAACATTGATATAGGGATTACTAATATTCGGAATACCTCATTATGGATTTACATATGTATTTATACATGGAATTGCTTTACATGATTATCATGGAATTATCACTTGTTGAAACGTACTTAAGTTATATCCTTAAGAAAAGCTGGTCGATTATTACTGGAATACGATATACTATTTGTCTTGGAAAGACTACCCGGGTACAGTGATGATCGGAAGGAGCTAGATCGTATAGTTAGATTACATACCTAATGTTGATCTACGTAATTAAAGAAATTTACACTCTATTACGGTCCGTTGCTCACAAGCGTGTGCTCTAGGGACATAACGGGTAGAATCCTTTAACAAACAAATATGATCGTGGTTGGTAATTTGATATGTACTCTATCCCGGAAACTAATGAAAAATATTAGAAATCTTATATTTGTATAAGAGGTGAACACTTTGGAAAGACAATATAAAAAGGTCCTTACCCCTAGCTTCAGATATGCAACTGTGAGTGGCACGCAGAAAAAATGGGATGGACTATAAACCCTAAATTTCTAACATTGACATCCGAGCCGATTAGAGTTAACGACGTCGTCGTCAACTCAATCCCGAATCAAATTCGCTGCGTGTGCCGATCCACACCATGGTCAGCTTGGGAACTAAATTGATCGGTTTGTGTACTTTGTGATCAAACTCGCTACGGATCGATTCGCGTGGCGCCGCACACTAGTCGCTCTAGATCGATTTGATCTACAAATTCATCGTCGGACCAGCCCGCCCTCTCGCTAGTCAATCTTGTCGTCCTCGTGCAGAACCGACGCCTACTACAGCGCCCTGCCGATCCTGTGGAAACTGGCGTCCTCTCTCTCATCGCTGCCCCAAGGCCGCCCCTCTACCAATAGCTCAACTGCAGCCGCGTCGTATGGCTAGCAGTCACTATTAGAAAAATGGCTATAGATGATATAGACACTAATGACGCATCACAGAAGTAGTGCGCCTGATGGGGTCATAGTCCTAGGGTAGGGTCATAGGCCTGCCCTACATGTCCTACCCAAGGACTACCCCACATAAAGGATAGGATCTTAAGTCAACCCCGACTGAATTAAGGAGTCCCCATCATCCAGTCGGTAGCATGCCCAGAATCATCCAGTCGGAGGCTAGCATTCGGATGGAACCAGGCCAACCGACTGGATACACTCGGTACGTCGTAACCTCTCTGAAGGGAAATTGCCGTACGTTTCCGGGTGCGTTTATTAGCATTTAGAGCATACGTTACCTGTAATGTATGCATTCAATCGCCACTACTCCACCCCTGAGTCAGAACCGTTGTGGAGGGCAGCGCACTCTATATAAGCCGCCCTCCCCCACTGGTCAAGGGGTTAGCAAATTACTGTATTCCATATTACACTCGGTAACAAGCTCCGAGAGCACTGAGACGTAGGGCTGTTACCTCCACCACAGAGGGGCCTGAACTCATACAACCTCGCCGTAGCTAGGACTCTGCCCATCTCATTCGTACCCTACACATCTACTGTCAGGCTTATACCCACGACAGTTGGCGCCCACCGTGGGGCAGGCGTCGAAGCGACTTCCGGCGAGTTTGCGACTACTTCCTTTCGTCATGTCGTCTGGTGGAAGTTCGAGTGTGGATCACCAGATCCTCTTCGGCGTTCTCACCTTCACCATCGACGACTCGGCGTGGCTTCGGGAGGCGCCTCTCGACGTCGAGGCACTTCCCCGTCGCGGGGCCACACACTTCCGTGCTGACGCTCGCGGCGTTCTTCTTCTCCAACAATCTGCTCCATTATCGGCTTGCACTCCCGCCATGCGCCGCAACAAGCGGTCTCGCAGTCTGCGTCTCCAACGTTGGGTGCAGCATGCCCGAGCGCGTCAGATCGCGTCTTCTCAAGTGGCAGTTCTGGAGTCTGTTGTGGTTGCCCCGCGTTCCCAGTGCTCGGGCTCGGTTCCGACTGAGCTCCCTTCCGAGTACGCGGGTCGTGGGCCTGCAGCAGAAGTACACATGGCCAATTCCCATGAAGATCCCCGTCAAGCCGGCCGGGGCGAGCACGAAATCGGCGAAGCATCCGGTGCACGTTGTCCACCTCGTCGTTCTGCCAGTCGGCACACTCGGCGGAGCAACGTGGAGGTGTTCCGCACACCTCTCCTTAACTTGGCTGCGGCTGCTCAGATTGCCGACTCGCTCCAGCCGACTGATTCAGAGGCAGGAAGGGGAATCGAGCAGATCCGAGCTCTGTTGCACACGGCGCAGCAGCAGAATTCGGCAGTCTCCCAGTCGCACAATCAGATCTACAATAGTTCCGTCCATGAGAACACGCATCGATCGGTTCACAGCCCTGGTTCCCATCAACACCACAGGGGAGGCAGCCGTTCCTTGATCCGTGAAGATCGCCGCCGTTCACGCACCCCTCCGTGGGGTGGGCCTTACGGGTCCCGACATCATGATGATCGTCGTTCAGTCTGTGATACTTACGACCCAAGACCCGACGCAAGAGGGCGAATCCCCGAGCGAAGAGTCGACAGGGGTCGAGCCCACCGTGATAGGCGCGATATGGATCGTCCGAGTGGCAGCAGGACCATCGTGTCCGGCCTCGAGTGTTTTAGTCGAGCCATCCGCTCGGCTGACATCCCGCCCAACTTCCGATTGGCAGCGGGAATCGGTAAATTCACAGGGGAGTCCAAGCCTGAAACATGGCTAGACGACTACCGAGTGGCGGTCCAGATCGGAGGAGGGGACGACCATGTCGCTATGAAGCACCTCCCTCTGATGCTCGACCGCTCGGCTCGAGCTTGGCTGAACCAGTTGGCCCCCTCGAGCATTTACAGTTGGGCAGATCTAGCCCGAGTGTTCATCAGGACCTTCGAAGGGACGTGCAAGCACCCTGCAGGCCTTGTGGAGCTTCAGCATTGCGTCCAGAAGCCGAATGAACCCTTGCGCGACTTCATCCAGCGATGGACAACTCTCTACCACACGGTGGAGAATGTCACCGAGCATCAGGCAGTCTGCGCTTTCAAGGCAGGTGTGCGGTACAGAGAACTGTACTTGAAGTTCGGTCGAACAGGCGACATCTCTATGAGTAAGATGATGGAGATAGCAGCTCGCTACGCAAATGGCGAAGAAGAGGACCGCATCTGGAGCGGCAAACACAAGACAGTCGGCGATGTCGATGGAGGTAACACTTCGAAGCAGAAACAAAAAGTTCCTCCCACACCGCAAGCAGAAGCTGCAGCTGTAACCAGCGCCAAGTTCAAGGGCAAAGGGAAAGCGCAGTTTACCCCCAAGAAGAAGCCTTTCAACAATCCCATTCTGGACCAGCCTTGTCCGGCTCACAGAAAGATGGACGAGGAAGGAAACCCCATATACGCGAAGCACACCACTCGGCAGTGCCGTCTCCTGATCCAAGGGTTCAGCGAAGGACAACCGAGTGAGAAGAACCCTAAATAAGACGAGGAGGATAAGGAGGATCCGTTCCCCCAAGTCCATGCAACCCTCATGATTTTTGCTGATGTGGAAAGCAAGAGTCGACTGAACTTGGTGAACAGAGAGGTCAACATGGCCGTTCCGACTGCTCCCAAGTTTCTTAAATGGTCTCAGACTGCGATCACATTTGATCAGTCGGATCATCCAACGCATGTCCCCACCCCAGGAAGACAGGCTCTGGTCGTCGAGCCGGTGGTGGAAGGAGTCCGACTGCGCAAAGTCCTCATGGACGGCGGTAGCGGACTGAACATCATGTACGCTGACACTCTCAAGGGAATGGGCATTCCGATGTCCCGACTCAGCGAGAGCAATATGCAGTTCCACGGAGTCGTCCCTGGACGGAAGGCCAAGTCACTCGGCCAGATCGCATTGGAAGTCATCTTCGGCTCTGACAAGAACTTTCGCAAGGAGAAGCTCACGTTTGAGGTGGTAGACTTCCAGAGCGCTTACCACGCAATTTTGGGCCGCCCGACGTACGTGAGTTTCATGGCACGTCCATGCTATGTGTACTTGAAGCTGAAGATGCCCGGTCCAAAAGGCGTTATCACCATGACAGGCAACCGTCAGCGTGCCGAAGAGTGTCTACAGGAAGGATCGAGAATCGCTGACCAGCAGATGGCGGTACTCGAGCTCGACGAGTACAAGAAAACAGTCGACCCTACCGACCTGATACGCTCAAAGAAACCAGCCTCTGAGTCCGCGTTTCAATCGGCGGGCGAGACGAAGAAGGTCAGCATCCACCCGACGGACGACTCAGCCGCCCCGACGAACATCTCCACCACAATCGATCCTAAATAGGAAGTCGAGCTCACCCAATTCCTCCGTGCGAACTGGGACATCTTCGCATGGAAACCATCTGACATGCCGGGTGTACCCAGGGAGTTGGCTGAGCACCGACTGCATGTGGATCCCGCCGCTCGGCCTGTCCGAGAGCGCCTGCGCCCGTCCGCCGCGCACAAGAGAAAGGCAATCGGAGAGGAGGTAGCCAAGCTACTGGCTGCCAACTTCATTCGCGAGGTTCACCACTCCGAGTGGCTCGCAAATGTCGTCATGGTGCCCAAGAAGGACAAGTCACTCCGAATGTGCATTGACTTCAAGCACCTCAATAAGGTTTGCCCGAAAGACCATTTTCCGCTCCCCCGCATAGATCAAATTGTCGATTCGACTGCGCGGTGCGAGCGGTTGTCATTTCTTGATGCCTATTCGGGCTATCATCAGATCCGTCTGTATGGTCCCGACGAGTTAAAAACAGCCTTCATCACCCCGTTTGGGTGCTTCTGCTACATCACTATGCCTTTTGGTCTGAAGAACGCAGGAGCCACCTTTATGCGCATGATCCAGAAATGTCTCCTCGACCAGATCGGTCACAACGTGGAGGCATACATGGATGATATCGTAGTCAAGTCACGCATGGGTTCCGACCTGCTGACTGACTTGGCAGAAACATTCGCCAACCTTCGTAGGTACGATATCAAGCTCAATCCAGCCAAATGTTCATTCGGTGTTCCCAGCGGAAAGTTACTCGGTTTCTTCGTTTCCGAGCGAGGGATCGACGTTAACCCCGAAAAGATCCGGACCATCGTCCGAATGGAGAGGCCGGTCAGAATACACGATGTTCAACGGCTCACAGGTTGCCTAGCGGCTTTGAGCAGGTTCATCAGTCGACTCAGCGAAAAAGCACTTCCTCTGTACCGACTCATGAAGAAGTCGGATACCTTCGAGTGGACAGACGAAGCACAAATCGCATTTGACGACCTCAAAGTCCTACTTTCCACCCAGCCGGTTCTTACTGCTCCGCTCAGTAAAGAGCCCCTTCTTCTATATATCGCGGCTACAAATCAAGTCGTCAGTACTGTTCTTACAGTCGAGTGAGAAGAAGAAGGCAAAGCATACAAAGTTCAGCGGCCAGTGTACTACGTCTCCGAAGTCCTGACCCCTTCCAAGCAGAGGTATCGCCATTATCAGAAACTTATCTATGGGATCTACATGACTGCAAAGAAGGTGGCCCATTACTTCCAAGACCACTCGGTATCTGTCGTTTCTGATGCTCCGCTGTCGGAAATTCTCCACAACCGAGACGTGTCGGGCCGAGTGGCGAAGTGGGCAATGGAGATGCTGTACTGTGACATCAAGTTCGAGGCCAAGAAAGCTATTAAGTCTCAAGCCCTGGCTGACTTTATAGTAGAATGGGTAGAACAACAGCAACCGACTCACATCTACTCGGCTCATTGGAAAATGTTCTTCGATGGGTCTAAGATGTTGAATGGATCCGGCGCTGGTGTTGTGATCATATCACCCAAAGGCGACAAGCTCAAGTACGTGCTTCAGATACACTTTGATTCCTCCAACAATGAGGCAGAGTATGAGGCTCTCCTCTACGGATTGCGCATGGCCATCTCACTCGGCGTCCGTCGCCTGATGGTCTACGGCGATTCGGATTTGGTGGTCAACCAAGTGATGAAAGAGTGGGACGTAAGGAACCCCACCATGACAGTGTACTGCAATGCAGTGAGGAAGCTGGAGAAGAAGTTTGAAGGTCTAGAGCTCCATCATGTTCCGAGACTGAAGAACCAAGCAGCTGATGAGTTGGCGAAACTCGGATCCACTCGGAGACCAGTCCCGAGTGATGTCTGCCTCGAGCACCTCCATCTTCCCTCGGTCAAAGAAGATCCCTTCACTGAAGAACCGATACAGCCCAAGAGCGCAACAGATCCGACTGAAGTCGATGTACCTGCGGTGATTGATCTGGTCACGGAGATTCTGGTTGTCATTCCCGATTGGACTGTGCCGATCATCGCATATATCCTCAGGCAAGAGCTTCCAGAAGATGAAGTCCAATCCAGGCAAATAGTCCGCAGGTCAAAGGCATTCACTGTCATTGACGGTCAATTGTACAAGGAGAGTGTTTCAGGCGTTCTCCAACGCTGCATTTCCCCGAAGGAAGGACAGTTGATCTTAGAAGACATTCACTCGGGAACCTGCGGTCATCATGCTTCTTCGAGAGCAATCGTCGCCAAGGCGTTCAGAGCCGGTTTCTTTTGGCTGCAGGCCAACGAGATGGCTAAAGATATGGTCGACCGATGTGAAGGCTGTCGGTTCTACTCCAACAAGTCCCACAAGCCATCATCTGCTCTAAAAACGATCCCGCTTGTGTGGCCATTTGCAGTCTGGGGATTAGACACAGTCGGACCATTCAAGACAGGCCAAGGAGGCTACACACATCTATTGGTGGCAGTCGACAAGTTTACCAAATGGATAGAAGCCAAGCCCATCAAGAAACTCGACGCCTCAACAGCTGTCAAGTTTGTCAGGGACATCATTTCCAGATTCGGGGTGCCTCACAGCATAATTACAGACAATGGGACAAACTTCGACTTGGACAGATTCAAAGGCTTCTGTGCGAGTCAGGGTATCCGAGTGGATTTCGCTTTCGTAGCACATCCTCAATCCAATGGGCAAGCTGAGCGCGCGAATGGACTTATCCTTCAAGGTTTGAAGCCCCGACTCTTGCGAGAGGTAGGACATGCTGTTGGTGCATGGGTCACCGAGTTACCTTCAGTGCTTTGGGGCCTCCGCACCACTCCGAACAGATCAACAGGGCGATCACCGTTCTTCCTCGTTTATGGAGCAGAAGCAGTCCTTCCGAGTGACCTGCTTCACAATGCCCCGCGAGTTGAACTCTTCTCCGAAGCCGAAGCAGAACAAGCAAGGCAAGACGGAGTTGATCTTCTAGAGGAGGAGCGCGAGATGGCACTTACTCGCTCAACAATTTACCAGCAAGATCTGCGACGTTTTCACACGCGTCACGTCAGGAGTCGCACATTCCAAGCTGGCGATTTGGTGCTCCGAGTAGATCAGCAAAGACCACACAAATTGGCTCCGGCCTGGGAAGGGCCTTTCATCATTTCCAAGGTGCTGAACAACGGAGCATACAGACTCTACAACATTCAGAGGGAGACAGACGAGCCGCGCGCATTGAACGGAGATCTCCTCAAGCGTTTTTATACGTGATCGTCGACTGAAACAGTGTAATGAACAAGTCTTGAAGAAATAATATATTCAGCAGATTCAGTTTTGTGCAGATTCAGAGTTCCCCCACGGTCGCAGACTCCGGTCATCAAAAAAAAACTTAGTTGCGATCCTGAATCGCCTAAGTATTAACTTCCTCCGAGTGTGCACTTTACGTCGCACTCGGGGACTTAGCTGCGATCCTGAATCACCTAAGTGTTAACCTTCTCCGAGTGCGCACTATGCATCGCACTCGGGGACTTAGCTGCGATCCTGAATCGCCTAAGTATTAACCTCCTCCGAGTGTGCACTATACGTCACACTCGGGGACTTAGCTGCGATCCTGAATCGCCTAAGTATTAACCTCCTCCGAGTGTGCACTATACGTCACACTCGGGGGCTTAGCTGTGATCAAGAATCACCTAAGTGCTAACCTCCTCCGAGTGTGCACTATACGCCACACTCGGGGGCTTAGCTGTGATCAAGAATCACCTAAGTGCTAACCTCCTCCGAGTGTGCACTATACGTCACACTCGGGGACTTAGCTGCGATCCTGAATCGCCTAAGTAGCCACTTCTTCCGAGTGTGCACTACAAGTCGCACTCGGGGACTTAGACGTGACCAAGAATCACCTAAGTCTTAATCTTCTCCGAGTACGCACTAAGTGTTGCACTCGAAATAGCATTCAAACAAAATACTAAATGTATTCATTCCTACTCCAGCAGTCTAGAAACGATAATTGCCTCGGTACGGGTCAAGCTTACCCGCACCGATTTAAAAGTATGACGGCCAACATAAGTGGCCAGAGTATCTTACAGGTAAACACTCGGCATACCGAGGATAAAGTTTGATCACGCGTCAGCTGGGCCGGCGTCAGGGCTAGAGGGCTCCACAAAAGTGTCCAAATCGATTCCATCAGCGATGCGGGTAGCAGTCTCAAGGAACGTCTCCATGAAGTCTTCGAATCGAAGCTTCTTCGTGTTGGCGACCTTCAATGCTTTCAGCTTATCTTCTCGCACGTCCTTGCAATGGACTCGGACCAAGGACAACGCAACATCAGCACCGCAACGCGCTGCCGATTTCTTCCAGGATTGCACTCGGCTCAGAACCTCCTCCAGTCGCCCCGTCAGGGTCTCCATCCCTTGCCGCGACTCGTCTTCTCGCCAAAGTTCCTTGTTAATTCGGCCGACGACTTCTCTCAGTCGACCGATGAAAGGACCTACTTTGCCTACGCGGATATGTGCACGGAGCAGGTCCCGGTTGGCGTCCTCGCCGAGTGGAACTTTGTCCTTAATAGACCGCTCCACAGCCGCTGCTTCAGCTTCAGCGTCTCCGCAAAAGTCTGCAACAAACGAGCAAGCACACAATAAAAACCGAGTGTACGACACATGGTACAACCACTCGGCAGAACATACGACTTACCAGCCAGACGAGTCATCATTTGCGCAGCCCAGTCGGTGACATACTTCTCTTGAGCTATGCATCGTTTGTTCAGGGCGCCCATCTGATTGTGCAACTCAGTCCTCTGTTTCCCCATCCTCTGCACCTCCGCCGTCAACACCCTGTTTGCCTCCAGAGCCTCTTCCAAGGACTTTTCTCGCACTTCTAGAGCGTCCTTCATGCCGGCCATGGCGAGCATTGCAGCTTCCAGTTCACCAGCATACTGGTTCCTCTCAGCTCTCAGGGCTTCATAAGCCGTTCCCATTTCACAAGTTTTCTGCACCAAGAAACAAAGGGTAATCAGCAAGTTTATCAGTTCACAGGCTAAGTTCTTCAGACCCCTGCCGACGCAAGAAGTCGACAGCAGTCTCGGGGACTACACCCAGTGGGTTCACTAAGAGTGACCCCACTGGCATGCACCTCAAACAGGCCCGCCCTATTGAGGTGCACGTTTTCACCTACGCCTCCAAGGCCAACACTACTCGACCTGCGTGCGACTTACTCGCGGAGACTCTTACCGCAAGAGCGCTACGACTGCAATAAGTACTCGCACTCGGACATCCTGTCTACGGACACAACCAAACTAAAGACAAAACGTATAAAGACAACTGTCGGTGCAAGCACTCGACAAAAGTCTCGGGGACTACACCCACTAGGTTCACTGGGAGTGAACCCATTGCAACAATCAATACCACCCAGTGGGTTACAGGAGAAAAGTAAATACTTACTAGACTACTTACTCGGATGTCATCGCGCAGCTCCAAGCTCCGCTGGTACAAGGCCGCAACGGAGTCATAAGCCCTCTTGGCTTCTCCAGCCATGAGCTCCGCCTGCACCATGGCCCCCTTGGCCGCTCCCACCTGCTCCTCTGGTAGACGCCGGATGCTGAATTCATCATTCGACGAACCGGGAATCGTGGGAGGTTCCTGGGGCATCCCAAGGTCCACCCCAGTCGGTTCCTCCCCCACCGGCACCGGTTCAGTCGGTGGAGGCGCCTCGGTCGATGGGGCATCAGCGGCAAGGGTAGCAGCAGGAGGAGCAGCTTCAGGGACTGGCTCCAGGACAGGCTCCACGGCCGGGTCGGCTCTCCCCTGGTCGTCCCCGTCCAGGCAAATCGCCCCTGACAAGCCGAATAAGATGGCGCCTTAGAAAAAGAAAAGGATGGCGCAGTCTACAGGAATAAAACACCCGACTCTCCTACAACATACCTGGCTGGGACGAGACGACGTTGTCCATGTCCATGGTGTCATCCCCTTGGCGGGCCGGAGAGGTTGCAGAAGTGGCGACCCTGTCGAGTGAAGTCCATTCGACTTGTAAAGCAGGAGTTCACTCGGATAACATAAAGAGCCGAAAGTTAAATTCACTTACGTGGAGGTGACATGTACGGCAACCCTCATTCGCGGCAGAGCCTTCCGAGGTTTGGGTCCGCTCGGCTTGGGTGCCCTGGAAGACTGGCCTGCGGGCTCGGCAGCGGCGTCCCTGGCTCTCTTGGTGCCTCGAGTACTCGGAGGCACCGGAGCAACATGCGGAGCACTCGACGACGCGGGAAGAGCAGAAGGGACGACAGGCTCGTGTCGGCGCTTGGACCGATGCTCTGGTCGTGGAGGTGGCGAGCCTTGCTCGTCATCCTCTTCCTCTTCCTCGCTCTCCTCCTCCTCTGATTCCCCGCTGTCGGAGACATTATCAGCGCTCTCCACGCTGCCTTCCTGACTGCCCTCCTCCTCTTCCTCCTCCGGATCCCCATTCGAGACGGGGGAGAACCAGTTGGTCCACTCCTGCATGAGGTTCAGTCGGAAACGTTAAGCATCACACGGAGATATAAATAAACGACTGGAATCAAGACAGTTCGATGCACTCGGCTAATGCTACTCACCTGATTTGGTGGAGGGTTGTCCACGCTGTAAGGCGTCACTCGGCGGGCTCCTTTGGGGTTCTCACAGGGACCCGTGATTTGGAGCACCCACGAGGTCACCTTCTCCTCGAGTATGCCCACCACGTTGGTCCGAGTGGAATCCTCGGGCCCTGTGTAGTGCCACATAGCGTGGTCGCGGGCCTGCAGAGGCTGGATCCGCCGACCGATGAAGACTTCCAGCAGGTCAATACCAGTGACTCCCCTCCTGACAACATCCACGAGCGCCTCGACCAAAGGCTGGATATCGTTCTTCTCGGCCTTCGAGAGCGCGAGTTGCTTGGGTGGAGCGGGACGGTCAAGGCTAAACGGAGGCAGCCCAGTCGACGCGTTCGGACAGGCTATGTCCTGGCAGTAGAACCACGTCGACTGCCAGTTCCTAACCGACTCGCTCAACTAGAGAGCAGGGTAGCTGCTCCGACTCTTCTTCTGGAACCCTAAACCCCCACAGAGCTGGAGGAGATGTGTCTTGTCGTCCGACTGACTAAGACGTTTTATGGTTTGGGAGCGGGCGGAGAAGATGTGTTTGAATAAACCCCAATGGGGAGGGCAACCAATAAAGCACTCGCGCAAAACAATGAAGGCAGAAAGATGGGCGATGACATTCGGAGGGAAGTGATGGAGTTGAGCACCAAAGTGATTCATGATGCCTTTGAAGAAGGGATGCGGGGGAAGAGAAAAACCTCTGTGCACATGGCTGAGGAGCAAGACGCGCTCCCCTTCTCATGGCGCCGGCTCGACCTCGTTGTCCGCCGGCAGCCTCCGGGACTTGTGCACGAGCATGCCGTGCTCCACCAGCTCCAGCAGGTCCCCCTCCGTCACCGTGGAGGGGAGGAAATCTCCTTGGATCCACCCCGCCGGCAGCGGCCACTCCGCAGCAGCCGCCGCCTTGTTCTTCTTCTTCCTCGCCTCCATCTTGCTGGTCTGACCCTTGGTCATGGAGGCGACGGCGAGTCCTCGAGGAGGAGGAGGAAGGAAGGAGCGTGGGTGCGTAGGGGGTGGCGAGGAAGACGGAGCAGGCGGGAGCGAAAGATTCGGCGAGCGTAACCGAGGAGTCTCGCCGCCCAGAAGTTAAATAGAGCGCCGACTGGGTCACTGGCGAATGGGCCTGAAATCTTATCTACCCGACCGGCCGCGGCGATATCAGTGGAGGAGTTGAAGGCGCGAGGATCGAGGAGTCAGGCGCTACTCGAGCGCGCTGATGTCGTCCCCGCTGAGCGCGCGGAACCCGAAATTTGAGATCCCGGAAAATCCGTCGCTGTCAGTTGACCAGTCGCGTCAAAAGATGCCGCGGGAGCACTCGGTTCCCGACAGTCTGTTTTGCAAGCACCTCCACTCGGAGCACTGGTCAAGAGAGATAAAATGGATAGAGGCAAGCAACGTCCAAGCCAAACCAAGTCCAGTCGGATCTGAACCTCAGGCACTGCTTCGACGTTTCAACCCCAATCCATTCCGGGACTAATGGTGGGGTCATAGTCCTAGGGTAGGGTCATAGGCCTGCCCTACATGTCCTACCCAAGGACTACCCCACATAAAGGATAGGATCTTAAGTCAACCCCGACTGAATTAAGGAGTCCCCATCATCCAGTCGCTAGCATGCCCAGAATCATCCAGTCGGAGGCTAGCATTCGGATGGAACCAGGCCAACCGACTGGATACACTCGGTACGTCGTAACCTCTGTGGAGGGAAACTGCCGTACGTTTCCGGGTGCGTTTATTAGCATTTAGAGCATACGTTGCCTGTAATGTATGCATTCAATCGCCACTACTCCACCCCTGAGTCAGAACCGTTGTGGAGGGCAGCGCACTCTATATAAGCCGCCCTCCCCCACTAGTCAAGGGGTTAGCAAATCACTGTATTCCATATTACACTCGGTAACAAGCTCCGAGAGCACTGAGACGTAGGGCTGTTACCTCCACCACAGAGGGGCCTGAATTCATACAACCTCTCCATAGCTAGGACTCTGCCCATCTCATTCGTACCCTACACATCTACTGTCAGGCTTATACCCACGACAGCGCCACTACTATATAGTAGTGGCGCACCATGTGCAGGTATGCCATTAGTGTGATGGACACTAATGGCGCACCACACTGTCACGCCCAAGATGCGACCCTATCCTCAATTTGGCACGAGGGCCTCATCAGGGATAGAAGCGCATCTCGTCGTGTTGCAAGAATGGATATCGTTACAAGTACATGTACTGAAAAGAAGAGATATATAGAATTGGCTTACACTCACAATAAGCTACATCAGAGTCACATCAGTACATTACATATTCATCAAGAGTAAGAGCAGGGTCCGACTACGGACGAAAACAAATGACAAAAGAAGAACGACGTCCATCCTTGCTATCCCAGGCTGCCGGCCTGGAACCCATCCTAGATCGATGAAGAAGAAGAAGAAGAAGCAACTCCAAATGAACAATCAACGCGCTCGCGTCAAGTAACCTTTACCTGTACCTGCAACTTGTGTTGTAGTAATTTGTGAGCCACAGTGGACTCAGCAATCTCATTTCCAAAGGTATCAAGACTAGCAAAGCTTAATGGGTGAGGTATGGTTAAGTGGTGAGGTTGCAACAGCGGCTAAGCATATATTTGGTGGCTAAACTTACGAGTACAAGAATAAGAGGGGGAAGATCTACGCATAACGGACGTGAACTACTGATGATCAAATGAATGATCCTGAACACCTACCTACGTCAGACATAACCCCACCGTGTCCTCGATCGGAGAAGGAACTCACGAAAGAGACAGTCACGGTTACGCACACAGTTGGCAAGTTTTAATTAAGTTAACTTCAAGTTATCTAGAACCAGTGTTAAACAAAGTTTCCACGTTGCCACATAACCGCGGGCACGTCTTTCCGGAAGATTTAACCCTGCAGGGGTGCTCCAACTAGTCCATCACAAATTACCACAAGCCGCATAGAAATCCTCAATCACAAAGCTCGCGATCTCGTCGGATTCCCTAGTGGAAAACCTCAACTCTGAGATTACCCAAAGCATCACCGGAATCCCGATGCACAAGATATCTCGTCAAAGGTAAAACTAATCCAGCAAGGCCGCCCGACGTGTCGACGAACCCGATAGGAGCCGCGTATCTCGTTCTCAGGACACGATGGATGGAAAAGCCTACAGGTACCAAACCTCGACTTGCCCCGTGGTGGCCCCACAGTCTGTCCAGTTTGGACCAACACTCATGAGGAGCACTGGCCCGGGGGTTGATTAAATTATCCTCGGGGTCCGGAAAGTCCCTATGCAATTTTATTAGGTGATTAGGCAAATGTAGTACCAATGTTGGGCCTTGCCAGACCAGCTTTAATCTAAAACGAATTATCAAGGGGGTCCCCATAACAACCCCGGTCGTGTTAGGAGCGCTCAATTATGGAACATAACACCGGTAGCCGGAAACTAAGGGGGCAAAGGTGGAACAAAACACCAGGCTAGAAAGGCTGAGCCTTCCACCTTTTACCAAGTATATAGGTCCATTAAATTAAATAGCATTTAATATGGTGATATAACAAGGAACCCATGTTATCACATGGAAGCAACTACACCTGCAACTAGCAACGCTAACAACAGGATTAAGCAAGCGGTAACATAGCCAATCAGTGGTTTGCTAGGTTGAACAGGTTGAAGGTTTTCATGGCATTGTTGAGAGGCTAATATTTAACATGTGGTAGGCAACGAGACATAACGATAGCATCGAAATAACTAGCATGGCAATGATAGTAATGGTATCTGGGGAAATGGTCATCTTGCCTGAGATCCCGCTTGGAAGAAGAATGACTCCGTGAAGCAGACGAACCGACGTAGACGAACGGGTCCTCACTTTCCGACACGCTTGCGGATCTCTATCGAGATGAAGCAAACCGGAAACACAAATCAACACACGAAATTCACCACGTGGTGCAACAACACAAATGATGCATGAGCAGCTGAAAACATGTAAGACACGGCATGACAATTCACGACAAACAAACACTACACATTAAGTGAAGTTCAATATGCAACGGGTTGCATATTGACGAAACTCCACGTTTAATTATTTAGTTCTATCCCGATTATATACACGGCAATATTAAATGTGGTTAAGCATGGCAAGAGGTGAAGCGCAATTAATCTACCTATCTAGGCATTTTAAATGAGGTCGGAAATGACATATAGCACCTCCGAGACGACCTCACATGTTAATTTACAATTTTGTCCAGATCTGAACTAACACATTTAATTAGTTGTTAAACAGCAAAACAAATAGTTTCATGTGATTCTACGTGTCGAAACAAGCAATCTACACATATAGAACATCTCCAACGGAGCTACGGATCAAAAGTTACAAGCACCGCAAGATATGATGGCATGAATGCAATAAGTGTGCAACGACGCCTACGAGCACTTCCAAACATGCAAGCAGCAAGAGCAAATGAAACTACACGAGATTCTAAGAAAGTTTCATGTAGGACACGATCAAATCGGAGCTACGGTTCAAAAGATACGAGCAAAACAAGAAATCACAACAATCTGCCAAAATCAGCCACTGCATTTTCTACGCCCCACAACTACGAGCTACACAAATCCAATCTACTCAACCAAGGCATGGCACGAAAGAGGGCAAGAAGCACTACTACAAACAACTAACAACAACTAGCATGGCATGAAGAAGCACTAGGAAAAGAAGACACAAAATGGCATCTCACACACTATTTCAGACTTGGTGAAAATTACACCTAATGAAAGTGCAGTTTTCGATCTGAAGCTATATTGACAGCAGCAAAACCTATAGCTACAGGACTCCAAATGGCATGAAAACTCACAGCATGCTAGAGAAACATAAGGGCTTCAACTAACTCCATTGGACCAACCTCAAAAGAGCTACAGATCACAAGATACAAGCAAGACAAGATAGCAACAAAATATAACAGATTCCAGACTTAGAATTATTTCAGCACATCCAAATCAGCACTATTTCTAGCAACTTAAGAGCAATCAAACCACACCTAAACATGCATTTCTATTGCAACCAAAAATACCAGGGGCTATTCTAAACACCAAAGAACAACTCCCTAGTTGACAACTCCGTCAAACGAAGAACGGATTAAATCCTACGAATTAAACAAAAGGGGATCACGGCGAAATATCGCGCGAACTAACTTACTCAAAAGCTAAAACTAATTACACAGAAAAATCCCATGGATTTTTCTACCGAGGAAACATATAAAATATGTGGGGTTGCAACACAAAAATAATGCCACACATAAATGCGGGAAAATAACCTATATACGGAAAAATAAACTAGCGGCAAATCCCTACACATAAAAATACAAATGACCGCTCTAAAATACATGGAAACATGGTTCCTAAAACATGGACATTTATACTACGGCATTCGGGCTATTCGAATACACGCGGAAAATTAAATACGCGTCTAAACCTATTGGAACAGCACGCCAAATAATGCATTCGGCATGCTAAACGGCGTCAAACAAATATGCAAGTAGCGCCAACATGTTCTACTCGCAAAACTACATGAAAACATATTTAATACGTCGCGATCCGACAATCGGTTTAAAAGATACGGGCGTTTGAAATATAGCCTATTTTCTGAAAAAGAATAAATTCGGATTAAATCCTAAATTAACTACTGGGCCAAATTTATTCTACATGGGCCAAAACTAGGGTGCATCGTAACTATCTCTCGCCGGGGGCGGGGAAAAGACGGGCTGCTCACCTTGGGCCTAGGGCGCAGGCGGGCCTGGAGAGGAGGAGGCGGTGGGCCGGCTCGGATCTGGACGAGAGGAGCTGTTGGGCCGGCTCGGCGAAGGAGGCCGGCTCCTGGGCCTGGGGGCGCCTGGTGGAGAAGGCGGGGCTGCTGGGCCGGCGGTCAATGGCCTGGAGGAGGGGCGGCCTCGTCTCCCTCCCGTCGCCTCGATCTGGACCGGTTCCCCGGCAGCGCTGCTGCTCGGACGAGGCCGTCGGGAGGAGCTCCGGCGGAGGGACGAGGTCGAAGGGACGGCCGGGGTCTGGCGGATCCGGACCTCGGGGACTAATTCCCGCCGTCGATGGCTCGAGGCGGTGCCCGCAAGAGGAGATCGGCCGGCGTGCTGGTACCTGCGGGGAGGGAGAGCGGGAGGTGAGAGAGGGATAGCAGAAGAGGAAGGGAGGAAGAGGAGGTCAGCCTGGGCAGCTCCGACAACGTGCAAGGTGGCGCGATGGTCCCGCGACGGGGCTGGCCAGCGGTGGCACGAGGGGCTCCCGTGGGAGGAGCGCTCGGGATTGCCTCCCCTCGAGCAGAGCAGGGCGAGCGCTCGCCGGCGGCTCGGGGCGCTGGTTTGGGCCCGGGCGGGCTCCAGATGGGCCTGGGCGGGCCCGCGGCGGTTGGAGGCTGAGGAGGGGGTTGGCTTTGCTAGGGTTAGGGGCACGGTTTTCGAGGAGAGAGAGAGGGGGATGTCTAAAAATTATGAGGGGGTGGGTATTTATAGAGAAAAAGGGGACTAGGTTAACCGGAAATTCGTTCCGGATCCAACCGTGCGGTCGGATTCGGACGATTCCGAATGCGGGAACGGTTACGAGGCCGTGTAGGGTAGATATCCGGAGATGAGAGGGGGAACGGGCGACGCGACAACGCATTTTTAAAACACCGACAGACGTCCGACGGTAGACCGAATACGGTGCCGCTAAGGTCGACCGTTCGGGTACTAGACGGACTCCGATTGCGACGAAATTTGGCAGGCGGTCTACCTATATCTAAATAAGACCGCACGTCAAGTTTCAACCCAATCAGAGGAAGTTTTAATCACACTTTTAAAACAGGCTTTCGACGATGCAGCGGCGCGTGCGAGTGCGGTCGAACTCGGAACAACAACGGCGAGAACCGGCAACTAACAACGGATGCAAGTTTTGAAAACCATCGGCAACAGGGTGCCGATGCAATGCTGATGATGCGCATGATGCGATGACGATGCGACAAAACAAAAATAGACACACGAGAAAACGGAATAGAAGGGGGGAATCTTCTGGAACGCCGGCATCGGGCTGTCACAACTCTCCTACACTACAAGAGGATCTCGCCCCGAGATCCAAGAATGAAAGGGGGAAGAGGACGAGAAAGAACGCGATGTAAAATTTAGTCGCTTCTTTGACAAACAAGTGAAACCAATGATCCTTGAAGGTTGCAAAGAGATGAGGAATGATATGAGAAAGAAACAAGAATTCACGGAAAATTTCGGCAGCACTTTGGTAGGAAAATGGGACAAAAAATTCGAAAAGGAGAGAGAATTAGACAATATACACAACAAACAACTAAATAGAACAAGGGAACACAATGATCTTGATAGAACAACAATATAGACCCAAAAGCGCAACATCACAATGACTCCGGAACAATATAATAGGAACTAGCTCAAACGGAAGAAGAGAATGAAGAGAGAATGACAACTACTAAATCCAATGAACTTGACAAGCATTCTTGCAAGAAGAATTGGACGGATTTGTTGGAAAAACAACAACGAAAAGAACAAGAAAGTAGTGGGCTTATGGAAACATTTTCAAACTAATGAAGTGACAACCAGCCACTAACAGGAAAAAAAATGATTGATTGGGAGAAACAAGATATGAACAATTTCTTACACGAAGAGGATACCTTGAGAATTTGGATCAATGACAAGCACCATGATAGCAACAATCCATAGGAAAAGCTTTAGGTGAAATCCAAACCAAAATAGCTCAATGAAGAAATCATGGGTTGAAATATCTCATGATCAAAGAATTGGTGGGTTTAATTATCTCCTTCTTGAAAGGAAATCTTTTCGAGGCTCCTACACTAACAAGAATGCTATAATACCACCTCAAAGGATAAAGGAAGAACAATTGCACATATAAATGCAAGAGAAGTGATACTTAAGGTTCTCCAACAAGAATCTTGAAGAACACTTGAGAATGGATTGAAACCTTGATGAACCACCATGAAGGACCTCCGTATACAAATGAACGATGCAAAGATAACAAGCTAGAAAATAATAAGATTATGACCTTGCCAGGATTTAGAAGAAGCCTCACAAATAGATACTGATAGACTTGGAACTTCGGAAAAGAAAGATAAGCACTTGAGAAAAGATATGATATCATGAGCCACTCCGGAAGAAGAATTGAAATCTCTTGGAAGAAGGAAGAACAAGAATAAGGATTATGTTATGCTCATCGTTCGTCAAATTAAATTGATGACAAGCACCGGATTAAGCATACAACTTATTCCTCTTGAAAGAATCTTGAAGAGACAAAGAGATAGGCACCACTTGAGGCATAATTGAAGGAAGCACCGGTAAGAATTCACAGTTGAATGGAAAACTAAGAATCAATGGAGAAACATGAGAACGAAGAGATCATGAGCCACCTGAGAGAAAAACTAGAACAAGGCACCGGAATAACCGAGAGACAAATGAAGAGACAATAATGGAGAAGAATTGAGGACGAAAGCTGAAAGCTGAGAACGAAGAAGTCTTCTAAAATGATGGCCTTCGGAGGATCAAGAATGAAAACAACTCAGAAGTGCACCGGATAGCAAGAACGGGATTACTCATGATTGACAACAAATAAGATGATGGCACAAAGCTAAAATGACGAATCTACTAGATAATGAACCAAGATTTGAAAGAAACACTCCTTCGAATCTTCAATGGAGAAAATGACGAGAAGAACCTCACCAAGAATAACTGAAACACTCCGGACTAAAGAAGAATGCAAGGTTGAGCCAAAAATGAGAAACAATTCAACTTGATCTAGGAGAAGGGATATGACTGATGTAATTCATACTTATGTCGTAGTTGAAAAGACTTAAAGATCTCCAGAAGATTACAAGAGCCAGACAAGATCCTGGGAAAACCTGTGGGTTATGGGCCCACTCAAAGAAATCACCGTTGAAACAATTGCTAGAACGAGAGATATTGCGCCGGAATAAGAAAACTAGATGAGGTTAGCACCCCGAAATAATTGGAAGAATTGAAAACAAGAATTTCTGAGACAACTTCAACGCTCCGGATAGAAAAGAGAGGAATGAATAACAAGAAGACTCATAAGAATTCCCAACATGGGAAAAATTACAAGGATGAATAGGATATAATGAACACAAACAACTGAATTAAATTCACCGGTAAGGATGACAATAATGAACAAATATAACACGATTCTCCTGAGAATCTTCACGACGAATCACCGGATAAGAGAGAAAAGAACAGACAGCGGAAGCACAAAGAAAAGAAAACTCTTGGATGAAAATCCAATCACTGAAGAAAAGGGTGGAAGGGCGGGGAAAAACAAAGAAAACTTGGGACAGATGAGATGAACTCCGGAAGAATTAAGAGAATGATCTGCAAAAACTGGAGAAGATTGATTCACTGAAGAGAAGCACATCGGTTGGAAAGAATTGATATGACAACTCCGGTTGAAAGGACTTGATAAGACAATTGATAGAGCAAAAGAATTAATACTCTCATAAAAATATGAGAACACCTCTTAGGAAAGATCTGAAACCACCACTTGACATCGAAACAACTTGAATTACCATATTCAACAAAACAAAGGGTGAGGATTTGTTGGAAGATTGTCCTATAAGCAACTACTTGAATTCCCACCTAAGAATTCCCGAAATAACTGGTCATGCAATCTGGTACACGGATACAAGGAGTATTTCATGCAACTCCTATACTAACCCATCACCTGTATCACATCCGTCAACACACAACCAGAATCTCGGACCTTCATCTACAACAGACCCTCGTGATCACAACCATACAAAGTATGGCAGTACCCCGAACAATCTGCACCAGTACTGGGGACATCGTGGTTATCTCGCCACTACTAGTATTGAAGGAATTACGAACATCCTTCGTTCTTAGATACTCAGAAATCGGAATGATAACGATGTGCTCAAGAATCCCCTGGAGCTCAACTCCCCTGAAACTTAAAGCAGATAGGAGGCACCAAGACAGAACTCCGTCACATCGGCAACCTTCAACCTGTTCAACCTAGCAAACCACTGTTTGGCTATGTTACTGCTTGCTTAACCCTGTTGATAGCGTTGCTAGTTGCAGGTGCAGTTTCTTCCATGTGATAACATGGGTCCCTTGTCATATCACCATATTAATGTTATTTAATTTAATGCACCTATATACTTGGTAAAAGGTGGAAGGCTCGGCCTTTCTAGCCTGGTGTTTTGTTCCACCTTTGCCCCCTTAGTTTCGGCTACCGGTGTTATGTTCCATAATTGAGCGCTCCTAACACGATCGGGGTTGTTATGGGGACCCCCTTGATAATTCGTTTTAGACTAAAGCTGGTCTGGCAAGGCCCAACATTGGTACTGCATTTTCCCAACATAATAATTCTGTTAAATTGAAATGCATAGGGAGTTAGCGCTACCCGAGGAGTAATTCTACATAATACAGGTAGGGCAAGTGTTGATGATGCTGGTCCAAAACAGAGCACTGTGCGGGGCCACCGCGAGGAAACCCGAGGTTTGGCACTCGTACGCGTAGCTTATCCGTCGTGTCCTGAGAACGAGATACGCGGCTCCTATCGGGATCGTCGACACGCCGGGCGGCCTTGCTGGATTAGTTTTACCTTTGACGAGATATCTGTGCATCGGGAGTCCGGTGATGCTTTGGGTAGTATGAGAGTTGAGGTTTTCCACTAGGGAATTCGACAAGATCACGAGCTTCGTGATTGAGGATTTCTATGCGGCTTGTGGTAATTTGTGATGGACTAGTTGGAGCACCCCCTGAAGGGTTAAATCTTTTCGGAAAGCCATTGTTGGGGCATAGTTTATGCGTAAATAATTTTGGTGATTGATGACAGTACCATAGAGGACTAACCGTGTGTGTCAAGGTTTCAGGTAACACACGTCAACGGCACAAGACGACATGTCTCCTCTCTTCTGGAACGGAAGCACGGCGCTCTCTACGATTCTCTTTATTTGAGTCATAGGAAAGCCGTACTATTAAGAGGGGATCCGTAGTGGAAAGGCTTGGGTGGAATCTATCTTTACACACGCACACTTCACATTCTCCCTTTCCTTATCTTTTGGAGCGGCCCTCGCCTATTCGTCTTGAGTATCTCTGCAAAATGGTCCACAGCGGTAGTACCGCTGGTTCCAGCGGTAGTACCGCTGGACTGCTAGCGGTAGTACCGCTGCAGCCAGCGGTAGTACCGCCCCTGGTCAGCGGTAGTACCGCTCCAGGTGCTTTGTTCCACCTACCTAGCGGTAGTTCGTGGACGGACCCTTTTGCGAAGACTTTCCCGGCGGTAGTAGTGCTTGTGCACTACCAAGGGGCCAGCGGTAGTACCGCTGGTGTCAGCGGTAGTACCGCTGGAGGCCCCAGCGGTAGTACCGCTGCAGCCAGCGGTAGTACCGCTCCTGCTCAGCGGTAGTACCGCTGGAACTCGGGCAAAGAGTGGGAAAACGGTCGGATTTTCCCCCCCACTATATAAAGGGTTCTTCTAGCTGAGGAACCCTATCTCTTACCTCTCTAAGCTCCATTGTTGCTCCACAAGCTCAAAAGTGCCCGATCTCTCTCCCTAGCCAACAAACTTGTTGATTCTTTAGGGATTGGTTGAGAAGGCCTAGATCCACACTTCCACCAAGAGAAAAGTTGATTCCCCCACCAATCCCTTGCGGATCTTGCTACTCTTGGGTGTTTGAGCATCCTAGACGGTTGAGGTCACCTCGAAGCCATATTCCATTGTGGTGAAGCTTCGTGGTTTTGTTGGGAGCCTCCAAGATTTGTGTGGAGTTGCCCCAACCTTGTTTGTAAAGGTTCGGCCGCCGCCTTCAAGGGCACCTATAGTGGAATCACGGTACCTTGCATCGTGCGAGGGCGTGAGGAGAATACGATGGCCTTAGTGGCTTTTTGGGGTGCATTGTGCCTCCACACCGCTCCAACGGAGACATACTTCCTGTCAAAGGGAAGGAACTTCGGTAACACATCCTCGTCTCCATCGGTTCCACTTGTGGTTATTTCTATCCTTTACTTTGTATTTGCTTTTGCTTGTGACTTTATCTTAGTCGTCTTAATAGCTCTCGTTGTTAGATTCTATCCGGTTCACCTCATTGTCATATTATTTGTGAACCCACATAGTGTTTACCTTAACTTCCTAAGATTAATTAAAAAGTGGTCGTTGTCTATTCACCCCCCCCCCCTCTAGCCAACCATATCGATCCTTTCAATTGGTATCAGAGCCACGTCTCTTTATTAAGGGTTTAACCACCCGAAGAGTATGGAAGGCGGAGAGGAAGTTAACCATGGGCAACCCGAGGACATGGACTTGACTTCGGTCACAAGGGACGACTTGAATACGGCTATGGCAGCCCTCAAGACGTCCTTGACGAGCGAAGTCAAAACCATGCTTAAAGAATTAATTGAGGGTCTTAAAAGTTCACCCGAACCGGCTTTAGTGGTTAAACCCACCATTTCCGATTCGGAGGCCAACTCCTCTAAGGAAGCGGCTAAAGGTATGCAACCGGCTTCACCTCACGAAAAGGATGGGACTGGAACATATGCCTCAGTTCCACCCCCCATGGCCTATGGAGGACCCGTTCTCGCACCTCGTCTTAAACCTGTTGGTCCTCCTCCTAAACTTGTGAAAGGTGACTTTGCTAACTGGGTATTTTCTATTAAGTCTCATTTGAATCACAGATCAACAAATTTGTGGAGAATTATCGAGCAAGGATATTATCCCCATGACCCAAGCAACCCCACCCCAAGAGAAGATGCAGACACTCAATATAATCACTCTGCGTTGTTTATTCTCCAGTCTGATGTGCCACCTGAAGACCTTCCCCACTTAAGTCCCTTCACATTGGCCAAGGATTGTTGGGAGCATATTATGGTGTTGTACAAGGGAAGCTCAAGTATTCAACGATCCAACTATGAAGTGATACTTGATAAGGCCGATGAGTTTGTGATGAAGGAAGACGAGGACCCTCGTGATCTCTATCGGAGGGTGACCGCTATTGCTGTGGCACTAAAGGATCATGGGAGTAAGGATGTGGATGATACATGGGTCAAGCGCAAGTTTCTCAAAGCCATCATGCCATTCAATAAAGCCATGTCATCTGTCATTCGTCAGCGGCCAGACTTCCACTCCTTGTCTTCCAGTGAAGTGTTGGATGAGTTCATTGCAATGTCAATCATGAACGAAACAGCCGACAATGCACTTGCTCGTGTCCGATCAAAAACCACTTCACCCAACCTTGCGTTGAAAGCAAGAGCAATGCTTGAAGAAGAAGAAGATGATGAGGAAGAGGAGAGCTGCCCGGAAGACACAAAGTATGCCTATCATGAGTACATGGCTCTTGCATCAAGGCAATTCTGGGGAAATAAAAGGAACTCAAGACCCACCTTCAACAAGAACAACTCAAGTGGATTCAAACCCAAACAACGAGTTAGGACATGTTATAACTGTGGCAACGTGAGTCACTTCGTGGCAGAATGTCCCTATGAGAAGAGGGAAGACAACGGAGGCAAGCTCATTCGCAAAGACAAAACCAAATCATTTCCAATCAAGAACAACTTTGTGAAGAAACCTCACCCAAAAGGAATGGTGGCCCTGGAGGAGTATCCTTCTGATGATGATGGTGATGATGATGATACAGTGGCAACGGCAACTCTTGCTATTGCCACTACCTCTTCCTAGAAGGTGTCTCTCTTCAACGCCCCCAACGAGAACCACATCACCAAGTGCCTCATGGCAAAAGGTACCAATCAGGTAACTCCCATCATTAAGACCAACATTGCTTCTGCTCCCTCATTGTTAAATTGTGTAGAAGACAGTGATGTTGGAGAACTTAATGAGCATGATCTTGATAAGTTTCTATGCACTATTAAGGGAGAACCCAAGAAGCATTTTGTTGCTCTCTTGGAACAACTGGGTGAGGCCACTGACCTCATTGAGTCTCATGAGGAGACCATCTCCGAGCTTCATGGACATAGCCGTGACTATGCCGATGAAATTGCCGAATTATCTAGTGCTCTAGAAGAAGAGCGCACTCTTCGTTTGGCTCTTGAGGAGTCATATAACGATGACTGCGTAAAATGCAAAAGAAACTAGATCATGATGTTGTTCTTACTCGCATGCTTAAATCTGAAAAGTATGCTCTTGAGGTTGGCCGTGACAGACTCAAAGAAGAGTTTGACATACTTGACAAGGCCCACAAAGCCTTGAAAGGTGTTCATTTCTCTCTGAAAGAGTCTCATGATCAACTCCAAGCAAAGCTTACCAAGGAGATCTCTACTTGTCCTCCCTTTGTGTTAATTGATAATACTTGTGCAACTAATTCCTGTTGTGAGCATGTTCATCTTGTGGAGGAAAATGCCAAGTTAAAGGAGAAACTTGAGAAGGGCCTTGTGGCATGCAGACAAGGTGAGAAGAGTCTGAACGATCTCTTGAGCACTCAAAAGGGTGTTGTAGGAAAGGAAGGACTTGGACTTACCTCCAAGTCAAAAGGTAAAAGGAAGAACAAGAACAAACGATCTCTCACCCTCATGGACATCTTTGTCAAAGAGGGTGAGGGGACTCAGAAGGTAAACAGGAACAAGGTGGACTATGGGAACCCCAAGAAGGGCAAAACCGCTCCTACTAACACAGCCGACAAACTCAATTCCTCTTATGTGTTATGTTGTGCTAGTGATGGGCATGTTTATGCCAGATTTGTTGGTTCCTACGATGAAGATATTGAATGGGCTATCTGGGTTCCTAAGACCCTTGTCTCTAACATGAAAGGACCCATTAAAAAATGGGTACCTAAAACCAAGCCTTGATCTATTGCAGGAGTTTGCTTCCGGTGGGGTGTCATGGTTGCTCGATAGTGGAGCAACAAATCATATGACCGGAAGCAAGGACTTAGTGGTGGATGTGCATCCTTCTCCATCTATGCCCACCCATGTCCAATTCGCCGATGCATCCTCGTCAAAGGTATTGGGATTTGGTAAGGTGGTCGTCTCTCAAGATTTGTCTATTGAGAAGGTCATGCTTGTTGAGTCTCTTGCCTACAATTTACTTTCCGTTCGTCAACTTGCAATCATGGGTTTTTCCACATTCTTTAATATTGACACTGTGGTCCTCCTAAGGAGCAAGACTCTTAAAGTAGCCTATGTTGGACATGTCGAAAATGGTCTCTATGTGGTGAACTTCTCAAAGCGACCCACTAAGACTGCGACATGTTTAATGGCTAAAGTTGACGTGGGCTGGCTTTGGCATCGCCTTTTAGCTCATGTCAATATGAGATCTTTGCAAAGTCTTCTGACAGGGGACCATGTTCGTGGACTAACAAATGTGAGCTTTGCTAAAGATCGTGTTTGTAGTGCGTGCATTGAAGGAAAGATTCATGAAACTGCTCATCGTCCAATGACTCTTATCTACACTAAGAGGCCATTGGAACTTCTCCATATGGATCTGTTTGGTCCTCCAACATTTGATAGTCTTGGAGGCAGAAAGTATTGCTTAGTGATTGTTGACGACTACTAAAGATATACCTGGGTATATTTCTTCAAAAGGAAGAGTTAAACTCAACAAACGGTCATCAACTTTGCTAATGAAGCACAACGTCAACATGAAGCAAAGATCTTGATGATTAGGAGTGACAACGGCACCGAGTTCAAGAACTACACCTTAGATGAGTTTCTAGGTGATGAGGTAATAAAGCACCAATATTCTGCACCATATACCCCTCAGCAAAACGGCGTGGCAGAAAGGAAGAATCGGACCTTGATAGACGCTGCAAGAACAATGATGGCAGAATTCAAATCTCCATACAACTTCTGGGCAGAGGCCATCAACACAGCATGTCATGCGTCCAATCGGCTCTACATCCGCAAAGGCTTGAACAAGACTCCGTATGAGATTCTAACTGGAAACAAACCCAATCTCAAGTACTTCCGGGTATTCGGTTGTAAGTGTTTCATTCTTAAAAAGGGAGCTCGGTTAGCTAAATTTGATTCTAGAGCACATGAGGGTATCTTTGTTGGTTATGCTACAAACTCTCATGCTTACCGTGTCCTCAACAAGTCCACCGGACTAATTGAGGAGACGTGTAACGTAGAGTTTGACTAATTGAGCAAAGTGGTCTTTGTGATACAGGTGATGAAATTCCTCCCGAAGCCATAAGAAGAATGGGGATTGGTCAAATACTCCCCATTGAGGAACCCCTTGTGGCCGAAGGAGAAGGACAATGCTCTACTCAAGTGCAGCCATCACCCCCACAAGCCCCACACGCTTCCGATGAACAAAGAGAAGACTCTCAACAAGTTGATCAAGCTCTCGGTCAAGATCAATTGCCTAACAATGGTGATATGCCCCATGATATTCAAGCACTACCCCAAGACCTTGAACCAGCACGAGATCAAGATCAAGAGCAACCACTAATACAAGATCAAACTAGTGAACCTGCTCAAGTCGAAGGACAAGATGATCAGGAGACTGTCTCACAATTCCCGTCTGGAGCTCCAACAACCGGCTCAAGACGCAAGGGCAAACAAACGAAACAAGTCGACGCTCCTCCGTTATCTAATGAAGAACTCTTGGAGCGTCGAGCAGCCAAGAATGCGAACAAGCTGAGAGCCAAGTCACATCTTATGAAGAATGTTCTTGGCAGTTTAAAAAGGGGAGTATCTACTCGTCAACAGCTTTGGAATTATTGTGAGCATCACGCGTTTGTCTCGTATTGTGAACCTCAACAGGTACAGGAAGCGCTCGATGATGAGGATTGGCTTATGGCCATGCACGAAGAACTTAACAACTTCGAGCGCAACCAAGTCTGGGATTTAGTGCCTCGACCAACGAAGGAACATAATGTCATTGGGACCAAATGGATATTTAAGAACAAGCAAGATGCAAATGGAATTGTGATTCGAAACAAGGCAAGATTGGTGGCTCAAGGCTACTCCCAAGTCGAGGGTATCGACTACGGTGAAACCTTTGCCCCTGTTGCTCGTCTAGAATCTATTCGCATGTTACTTGCATTTGCTTCTCATCATAACTTCAAATTACAGCAAATGGATGTGAAAAGTGCATTTCTTAATGGTCCTTTGAATGAGTTGGTATATGTCAAACAACCCCCGGGATTCGAACATCCCAAGCTCCCCAATCATGTGTACAAACTCAATAAGGCACTCTATGGCCTTAAACAAGCCCCACGCGCGTGGTATGAGTACCTTACTGAGTTGTTACAAGATCGTGGGTTTGAAATTGGGAAGATTGATCCCACAGTTTTTACTAAGAGGGTTAAAGGAGATTTGTTCATATGCCAACTATATGTTGATGATATTATCTTTGGCTCTCCTAACATTTCATTCAATGAAGAATTTGCTGCACTAATGACTGAGAAGTTTGAGATGTCCATGATGGGAGAGTTGAAGTTTTTCCTCGGGTTCGAGATTAAACAAGGTCTAGAAGGGACATTCATCAAACAAGCCAAGTACACTCAAGACATGCTCAAGCGGTTCGAGCTCGAAGATGTCAAACCGGTCAAGTTTCCCATGCCAACCAGATGCAAGCTTGACAGTGATCCCAATGGTAAAGCAGTGGATCAAAAGGTATACCGCTCCATGATTGGATCCCTCCTTTACCTCTGTGCATCTAGACCGGATATTATGTTGAGTGTAGGGATATGTGCACGGTTTTCAATCCGCACCAAAAGAAAGTCATTACATGGCTATCAAACGAATCTTTCGATATTTGGCTCATACCCCAAACTTTGGCCTCTGGTATACCAAAGGAGCAAACTTCAATCTAGTTGGCTATTCTGACTCAGATTGGGCTGGAGATTGTGTGGAGAGGAAGTCAACGTCTGGAGGATGCCAATTCCTTGGTCGCTCGTTGGTAAGTTGGTCTTCAAAGAAGCAGAACTGTGTCTCCTTATCATCCACCGAAGCTGAGTATGTGGCAGCTGCAAGTTGTTGTGCACAATTGCTATGGATGAGGCAAACTTTAAAGGATTATGGTGTCACTTGTGACAAAGTGCCTCTTCTATGTGACAATCAAAGCGCCATCAAGATTTCCCTCAACCCAGTGCAACATAGCAAAACCAAACATATTGATATTCGTCATCACTTCATCCGTGAACATATCAAGCTAGGTGATATTGAGGTTCACTTCATCCACACTGAAGAGCAACTTGCAGATATTTTCACCAAGCCACTAGATGAAGCAAGGTTCCGGGAGTTAAGGCATGAGCTAAATATCATTGATTCAAGTAATGTAGATTGAAACTAGGCATGTTGCACCTCACTTTACATTTCATCGTGGTCTAGATGTAGGCATGGACATAGGGGGAGTGTTGTTCTCTCAATGAACTCTCCCTCCCCCCATTATGCGTAAATCAATCTAGTCTTTCACTTTAGCCATTGTCAAATGGCACTTGTGCGTCAAAGACGAGCATTGGTCATGAACCCAAGGATAATTCTTCGCGGTGTCATACCATTGTCTCAAACATAGGTGGCCTCGGCCACCGCCCCTACATCCTCTCTTACGTATAAAGGAGGGGATATACAATGACGAGTCAGTACATTTTCTTGGATGCCATCTCTTTTTACTCACTTGTCATGTACCCAAGTTTCCCCTTTTTCCTTAGCCGTGTTGAAACATGTACAGCGGTACTACCGCCAGGGGTAGCGGTACTACCGCCAGGTATGGCGGTACTACCGCTAGGATTCAAAATCTAGAACGACCGGCTAGAAAATTTTCTAGGGTTTCAAGGGGGAGCGGTACTACCGCCAGGACACCAGCGGTACTACCGCTACACCCCAGCGGTACTACCGCCAGGGGTGGCGGTACTACCGCTGCACCCCAGCGGTACTACCGCTGCCCATACCCCTTGGGCTATATAAAGGGAGGGGGAGCCCGATTTTCTAATCTGTTTCTTCTTCCTCGCGGCTCCTCCCTCCCCTAGCCCGAAAACCCCCTGATTGGATCTCACTTTGTGGAGCTCCTTCTCCCCATTGGTGTGGAAGGGCTGCTTCACCTCTTCTTCCTCCTCCAAAGCCATGAATCCCGGTAAAAAAGGCTCCTCCCTTCTTCTATTTTGATTGTTCGTGTTCTAGGGTTAGGAGCATTGGGGATTGGACTCATATTTTTGATCCTATGGCTAGTTCTTGGATGGCATGAAGGAAATATTTGAGGGGAGTATAGGTCCGATGATTTGTTGTTGAGTTTGCTGCCATGTCCTAGGATTTACTCGTCTTAGATCGATCACTTGAACTTTTGGACTAGATCTAAAACGTGCTCTCTCTTGCCTAGGCATATATGTATCTCTTGTTGCTAAGTGTTCCTCATGACAGTAGGGCTGGGGTGTACGTCTTAGTGTTCATATTCAGCCCATGCCCTCGAAAACGAGTATTATATGTCAGATCTGAAAGTCAAACCCCCAGCGGTACTACCGCCAGGGGTAGCGGTACTACCGCCAGGGGTGGCGGTACTACCGCCGTGCGCGTTCACTATGTATTTTTCTGCTTGTTTTTGCTTAGCATTGCGTGTTTACTTGTTTTGCGTTTTCTAGTTTCATTTCCTTGACTCCTCTTGTGGCCTCTGTTTCGCTATGTGGTCTGTGTCACAGGTAGCTCTGCTCGCCGTTTGAACCCCCCACGGGACACGCAATCCAAACAGTTTCGCAACCCAGAGGCGCCCGAGGGGTCTGCCACGTCTGGTCTGCCTCCCAAGAAGAAGTCCTTCAAGAAGGTCGCTCACAAGGATAAGAGGGTAAATGTCCGTACAATGTCCCCCAAGGACTTTTTGCAATTTCGCACCAAGAACCACTATCTCCAGGAGAGGGATGAGATCGATGGTGTTGACCATGTCTGGGTAAGGGACCAGTGCAGGATCTATCGGGATGATATTGCCAACTTCAAGAAGAACTATGTCTCTATCCAGTGGATTGATCTGGCACATCTTCAGCGGAACAGGGACTACTTTGGTGATGCCCTCTCTTTGGTTGACAAACTGGGCATCAAAGACATCGTCACCTTCAAGACGGACTTTGATCCCACTGCAGTTGCTCAGTTTTATGTCACAGTCCATTTCTCTCATGATGAACAGCGTTCCATGATATGGATGACTGGGTCACAGAAGATGACCGGTTCCTGGACAGAGTTCATGCAGTTCCTTCACATTGACTTTCAGGGTGCTGACACTCCTCTTGGGCTGCGTCCTCATGCTGCAGCCCCCACCGATAGGGCCCGCGCAAAGGACATACTGCAGTCACTGTATCTGAGGAAGGGGGTGCTTCCCAAGCACCTGGACATCATGCATCGGATCTTTCGCAACACCCTCTTCCCTCGGAGTGGTAACTTCGATGAGGTCCATGGCTACTTGGCTGAGATGCTGTTACTTTGTGAGGAGGCTATGTCTCAGGAGTCTGCTCCACTGGATATTTCAGATGTGATGTTCACAGAGCTCTGGAACTGCATCATCAATCGTAAGGTTCCTATCTACGGGCCTTACCTGTTCGCATACATCAGCCATAAGTGGCAACAGGCTTTTCCGGATGAGCTGCTCTACGCACAGTCTGATTACATTGTGCATGACCCAATCAGGCTTCGCGTCAAGGACAAGTGGGCCAACCCATCTACATCCTCTCAGCACATGGATACTGATACAGAGACCGCTGCTGACAGAGGACCTGCCTCTCAGTCCTGCTCGTCTGCCATGCCATCTTGGGCTATCAAACTGCAGGACAAGATGAAGACACTTTTCTATATGCAGGCCAAGGGTCAGTACCAGACACACGTGGCTCAGAAGCAGAGCCGCCAGAGGCATAAGCGTGTTCTCAGGACCTTGGATGTGGACATCTCCAGTGGCTCAGAGGATGACATCACTCCTGAGGCCACTTGGATGCAGGCTCAGGGGTACCAGTGGTCGGACGATGAGGCGGAAGAGGAGGAGCAGACCGACCAGGAGGGGACAGACGAGTCTGGTGATCCTGAAGACGAGGAGTAGTTACCTGTGGCATTAGGTATGCCCCTTTTTGGTGTCTTGTGCCAAAGGGGGAGAGAGTCTAGGATTTGCTTTCTTTTTCGAACTTTGCATTGCTTTGGTTTATTTCGTATGGTTTGCTTCGAACTTGCTTTGATTCTCGTTTGCTATCCTTTGTGAGACATGATCTTATGTGAGGTTTATTTCCATCATATGCTGTGAGTCATATGCTCCGTATTGTCATATATCTATATCATTTTGTTCTCATATTATTCTCTATGCAAATCCGGTATTGTCATCAATCCACCAAAAAGGGGGAGATTGTTGGGGCATAGTTTATGCCTAAGTAATTTTGGTGATTGATGACAGTACCGTAGAGGACTAACCGTGTGTGTCAAGGTTTCAGGTAACACATGTCAACGGCACAAGACGACACGTCTCCTCTCTTCTGGAACGGAAGCACGGCGCTCTCTACGATTCTCTTTATTTGAGTCATAGGAAAGCCGTACTATTAAGAGGGGATCCGTAGTGGAAAGGTTTGGGTGGAATCTATCTTTACACACGCACACTTCACATTCTCCCTTTCCTTATCTCTTGGAGCGGCCCTCGCCTATTCGTCTTGAGTATCTCTGCAAAATGGTCCCCAGCGGTAGTACCGCTGGACTGCTAGCGGTAGTACCGCTGCAGCCAGCGGTAGTACCGCTAGCCAGCGGTAGTACCGCCCCTGGTCAGCGGTAGTACCGCTCCACGTGCTTTGTTCCACCTACCTAGCGGTAGTTCGTGGACGGGCCCTTTTGCGAAGACTTTCCCGGCGGTAGTAGTGCTTGTGCACTACCAAGGGGCCAGCGGTAGTACCGCTGGAGGCCCCAGCGGTAGTACCGCTACAGCCAGCGGTAGTACCGCCAGGCAGCGGTAGTACCGCTCCTACTCAGCGGTAGTACCGCTGGAACTCGGGCAGAGAGTGGGAAAACGGTCTGATTTTCCCCCCACTATATAAAGGGTTCTTCTAGCTGAGGAACCCTATCTCTTACCTCTCTAAGCTCCATTGTTGCTCCACAAGCTCAAAAGTGCCCGATCTCTCTCCCTAGCCAATCAAACTTGTTGATTCTTTAGGGATTGGTTGAGAAGGCCTAGATCCACACTTCCACCAAGATAAAAGTTGATTCCCCCACCAATCCCTTGCGGATCTTGTTACTCTTGGGTGTTTGAGCATCCTAGACGGTTGAGGTCACCTCGAAGCCCTATTCCATTGTGGTGAAGCTTCGTGGTTTTGTTGGGAGCCTCCAAGCTTTGTGTGGAGTTGCCCCAACCTTGTTTGTAAAGGTTCGGTCGCCGCCTTCAAGGGCACCTATAGTGGAATCATGGTACCTTGCATCGTGCGAGGGCGTGAGGAGAATACGGTGGCCTTAGTGGCTTTTTGGGGTGCATTGTGCCTCCACACCGCTCCAACGGAGACGTACTTCCTGTCAAAGGGAAGGAACTTCGGTAACACATCCTCGTCTCCATCGGTTCCACTTGTGGTTATTTCTATCCTTTACTTTGTATTTTCTTTTGCTTGTGACTTTATCTTAGTCGTCTTAATAGCTCTCGTTGTTAGATTCTATCGGGTTCACCTCATTGTCATATTATTTGTGAACCCACATAGTGTTTACCTTAACTTCCTAAGATTAATTAAAAAGTGGTCGTTGTCTATTCACCCCCCCCCCTCTAGCCAACCATATCGATCCTTTCAGTCGTGCCCGCGGTTATGTGGCAACATGGAAACTTTGTTTAACACTGGTTCTAGATAACTTGAAGTTAACTTAATTAAAACTTGCCAACTGTGTGCGTAACCGTGACTGTCTCTTTCGTGAGTTCCTTCTCCGATCGAGGACACGGTGGGGTATGTCTAACGTAGGTAGGTGTTCAGGATCATTCATTTGATCATCAGTAGTTCACGTCCGTTATGCATAGATCTTCCCCCTCTTATTCTTGTACTCGTAAGTTTAGCCACCAAATATATGCTTAGCCGCTGATGCAACCTCACCACTTAACCATACCTCACCCATTAAGCTTTGCTAGTCTTGATACCTTTGGAAATGAGATTGCTGAGTCCACTGTGGCTCACACATTACTACAACACCAGTTGCAGGTACAGGTAAAGGTTACTTGACGCGAGCGTGTTGATTGTTCATTTGGAGTTGCTTCTTCTTCTTCTTCATCATCGATCTAGGATGGGTTCCAGGCCGGCAGCCTGGGATAGCAAGGATGGACGTCGTTCTTATTTTTCTCGTTTGTTTTCGTCCGTAGTCGGACCCTGCTCTTACTCTTGATGATTATGTAATGTACTGATGTGACTCTGATGTAGCTTATGGCGAGTGTAAGCAAACTCTGTATATATATATATATATATATATATATATATATATATATATATATATATATATATATATATATATATATATATATATATATATCTTCTTTTCAGTACATGTACTTGTAACGATATCCATTCTTGCGACACGACGAGATGCGCTTCTATCCCTGACGAGGCCTTCGTGCCAAACTGAGGATAGGGTCACATCTTGGGCGTGACAAAACTCCATTGTGGAGGAAAAAGCTATTATTGTTATAGGACATGTTATTTAACTTCAGTGATAAGGAATTTAATTTATTGCCCAGACTTGGAATCTATTGATTATGAAATACCATTGGAAAAGCAAGAGTGGAAATATTGCTCAATGGTTACATTAGTGCTTTATGGATTTTCATACAATGGTCTATCCTTCTTGATGTCCATTGGAAGTTGGCAAATAAATTTGTTTATTTGGAAAAGATAACTCTATATGGAGGAATACCGACAATGGGAACACATGCTTGGAATTTTATTATCTACATCAATAACGACTTGGACACATATCTTGGAACTAGATGAATTGGCTTATTGATTCTGGAATTCTAAACTTTAGTGGGAGGACTTTGCTATTTTGTGAAGCATATATACTGGACATTTTTACTGACACGCCTTTTATTAAGGTGGAAGGAAATTACAAAAGGAAACTTCACATCATATAATTTTTTTATTTAGTTATGGCATTTTTCCTACTCCCACTAGATGCTAGATTATTTATTTTATCACATTCATTGATAATTGCACTTGGTATGGTTATATTTATACTATTTGAAGTACAATTCAGAATGTTTTATTGTGATTGTCACATTACATACTGAAGTGGAAAATCAGTTGATTAAAAGATATCAAAGCTTTAACAACTGATTGGTGGGGGAAAGTACACTTCAGGAATATATCAATTGAACATGTAAAGAGCATGGAATTATTCATCATTGAAATATACCATACTCCACACTTGAGTGGAGGAATTGAATATCTTTTATATTCCATTTTTACGGAGTGTTCCATACCGCTATTTGTTGTTATCATTCTTCATCTAGCACAATCACTATATGTCTTTTAGACTTGAAGGAAATATTCTATCTTAGCAAGAAATTATCAGATACTACAAAGCACAAGCCAGGAAATTTTGATTATTATTCTAGTGGATCAAAGGATGTTTTATTTGTTATATGAAAAAAAGGAAATTGGTGGAAAGTAGGAACACACTTAATTTTATGATCAAGGATGGAATTGTTGACAATCATACTGGAGTTTAATCTTGACCCCAAAGGAAACTACAAGTGTAACTCCTGACACTAACATGCTTAGGATAAGTGGGAGGAATTAACTTGGAATTTCATCTCCGGAAAATTGTTATGTATTTTATTTTTGGGGGAGTTAAATTTTAGAGGAATCTTTAAATTCTCTTAAGAAGGTTTTCTCATCAATGACAATTATGGGCGGAAGAATTGCAGGAAGGAATAAACTCGACGAGGAATTATATAGATTGGGAACTTATTATCACACCAAGAAACCGCAAGCCCATTGATTGTAAGTGGTTTCATTCATTTATGAGGAAATTTGGTTCATTGGAATATAATAATGTCACTCTTGCTATTCAGTTCTTCACACAAATGGAAATATACTTTGTGGTAACTCTCACTCCTAGATTTTGGGAAAGAGGAACTAAAGATATGGTTTGCTAATTGAATATATTGCAATTTATGGTATTATAGCAAGCTTAACATCAATGGAATGGAAGGGTCATATGGTTTTCTAAATGAAGCAAGGAGGTCATCTAAAATGTAAGTGTAAAATATTTTGCTTTATTATTGTATACCTTAACATTATTTTGTTGTTTGCAATGATAAAATCACATTGATGGAAGTGAAAGCTTGGTCATGTTTTAACTTTCATATGAAAGGAATGTTTGAAGCTTCCTATATTTTGGGAGTGGAACTACATAGGGCATGTTTTTGTAAATGTTTTCTATGGAAAAATGCAAACTTGTTAAAGTACCTGAAACCAAACTCGGTGAGGAATTATGTTTGAACTCGTGAGGAAAAAGGGATAATACATGGTGTTGAAATTTACTTTATCTTCGTTATGCAATCATACCTTAGCTTTCGGAATATATGTTACGTTAAAGTAGTGGAAGGAAAGACAAGAATCTAAGGGAATGTCACACATCATATTAGAATGTGGAAAGTGCATCATAACATGTCACTTGTTAAACACATTGAGGAAGCTATTATTGTATCTAAGAGATAAGAAATAAGTCCAGGTACGCATATTCAATTTTATTTTTGTAGTACTAATATGGTGCAGGTTCACTGACTAAGTGAGGAATTTCATTCAAACATGGTTACATATGAAACTTCATTTACTGATTGGATTTGATATTTATGTGGTTCTAAAAATTTATTCAACATGGTTATCATATATTTTGACTCAGTGTGGAATTATTCACATTATTGATATATGTGACTGAAATTAAATGATGCAGAATATTACTTGAGGAAACAAAATACTCAAGGTGCCTGTAAAGGTGGAATTGCACTCGAGGAAATAATACTTGAGACGCCGAGAGCAGCTATGATGGAATAATTAGGTGAAAACTAAGGTCTCTAGTGATCTTAGGGGTCACAACAAGGAAACATATTGAGAGAATATATCACAATATATATTTATGGAGTTTTCAACATAGTGTTAATATGATTGTTTGTCCTTTGACTAAGCTTCTTAGTCAAGAGGTATTTGGCAAGCATCTTTAGGCAATGGATTTACGAATATTTGAATGATCGTTTTGGACAAGTGGGAGATGTTGGAATTATGTGCCCTGCAACTATATTCAAACATTGATATAGGGATTACTAATATTCGGAATACCTCATTATGGAATTACACATGTATTTATGCATGGAATTGCTTTACATGATTGTCATGAAATTATCACTTGTTGGAACGTACTTAAGTTATATCCTTAAGGGAGCTGGTCGATTATCACTGAAATACGATATATACTATTTGTATTGGAAAGACTACCCAGGTATAGTGATGATCGGAAGGAGCTAGATCGTATAATTGGATTACAGTCCTAATGTTGATCTACGTAATTAGAGGAATTTACACTCTATTATGGCCCGTTGCTCACAAACGTTTGTTCCAGGGACATAATGGGTAGAATCCGTTAACAGATAAATATGATCGTGGTTGGTAATTTGATTTGGATTCTATCCCGGAAACTAGTGAAAAATACTAGGAATCTTATATCCGTATAAGAGGTGGACTCTTTCGAAAGACGGTATAATAAGGTCCCTACCTCCTAGCCAAAGATATGCGATTGTGAGCGGCACCACGGATAAGCGCAGAGGAATTGGGGGTAGACCATAAACCCTAAATTTCTAACAGTATTAGCTATAGAAGGAGTTTGATAATGGTTTATGGATACAAGGACGTTGTGCATATAATAAAGGCATATATGATCACATCATAAACACTGAAATTTAATCGATATGTAATTATAATTTGTTCACCACACCTATGCTATGTTCTTTTGGAGAGATGCCACCAATGAAATTATGGATCCCGGTCCTTTATGTTCTTCATTATCACAACCTCGTTCAACTTGCTTTCGGTTCTTCTGCAATTTGAAATGTTGCATTCACGTGCCTACAATCATCGAGTCAAACCACATTATTCGTTAATCTTTGTAACTAGTAAAGTTAGTGAGACTGACAACCTCACTAGAAGTGTTGGGGACCAAAAATAAGTTCTCAATTGTGTGTAGGTATATTGATCATTGTTTGTATGAGATCCCCTTGGATTGATATATTGGTTCTCAACCGAGGAAAAACTTCTTGCATACTTCAAAGTTCAAACACTTGCTATATAGGGCCCAACGTTGATATTCAGTAGGCATAAAAACTTTTTGGGTATATCAGTAGCAATCACCACTAAAGAATTAGACCACAACATATAATCAAGCATCAATCTTTATCATAAATTAATATGACCATCAACAACGGTTTTTCTCGCATGTTCTAAAGGATGTTATGGAACTACTTATAAGATATCATAATGAGCATAATGCATGGATATATATGATTAAAAAAAATCTAAACATATAAATCTTTCACCAATAAAACACAAATCATCAACAACTAGATACAATTAATAGAATTTTTTCACTGTTCTGACCTTTTTTTAAAACATGAGCACAAAATAAATCCAATTGAAAAAAAATCACGATCTGACCTTTTTAGAAACGTCACAAGCCGTAGCGTTGTTGTCCCACTATGAAACGCCAGTCTACTTTGATGTTGCTGCCCGACATTGAAACGCCCGTCTACTCTGAGGTTTATTTTTTTCTACAACGTCAGTCTTCTATGACGTTTTTGCCTCACTATGAAACGACAATGGCCTTGACGTTTTTGGACTATATGCAAAGGCCATTGACGTCGGCGTGTCATCTTCGCTGCTGGCGCCGCTGGACAGCTGCATGCGTGCTCTCTCTCTCCTCCTGCTACTGCCTTGCTACATGCTGTGCGGCGCGCCGACCACAACAGGGACGCCACGGGCAGCGGTATATCACGTATCGATGCTGCAAGCTGCATGCGGTAAGACTGTGATTTCTCGAGAGGCTGCATGCGGTCAACACTCAACAGGGACGCCACGGGCAGCGATGCCTCACCACTATCAACAGGGGCGCCACAGTGCTATAGGCACTGTTTGTTTCAAAAGTTCCGGGACTTTTTTTGTCCCAACTTAAAAGTTCCTAGTCCCTACCCGTTTGTTTCCACGACTACAGATCATTAAATGACATGTAAAAAGACTATGTTGTCCCTGGGGAGCAGCTTCCCCCGCCCTTCGTTCCGCTTCACCGCCTCTGCGCCTTCGCCGCCCAGCACCTGCAGGGCCTCCCGTTTCGTCAAGGAGAGGAAGGGGTCGCGGCCGAGCGCACTGGCAGCGGCGGCGGCAGGGTAGGGAACTGGCGGGGGCGGCGACGACGGCGGCGGGGTAGGGAACTAGCGGCGGCGGCGACGGGGTAGGGAACTGGCGGGGGCGAGGGAACTGGCGGGGGTGGCGGCGGCGGCGGCGACGACGGGGTAGGGAACTGGCGGGGGCGGCGGCGGGTTAGGAACTGGCGGCGGCGGGGTAGGGAACCGGCGGCGGCGGCGGGGGGGTAGGGAAGTGGCGGGGGCGGCGGCGGGCGAGGGAACTGGCGGCGGCGGTGGCGGCGGCGACGGCGGCGGCCGAGGTGGGAGACGCGAGCGGCAGCGCGAGCGGGAGGTGCAGACGCGAGCGGCTGGAGGAGACGAGGAGTGGATAACGCTATGCGGTGGGCAGTGTAGGAAAAAGTCCCAAAAAAGTCCCTGCCACAGGTACTTCTCCAAATAGTCCCAAACAGCACACTTTAGTTCCTAAAAGTCCCTCCTATTTGTTTCACATGAAACTTTTTGAGACTTTTTTTAGTCCCTACACCAAAAAGTCCGTGAAAACAAACACCCCCTAATAACGCCTGCTGCATCACTGTCAACAGGGCGCCACGGTCTACATGCATGTCATTGTCTACTCATGACAGAGGCCCAGGACACAAGCGTGCATTAAACAAACGTGTACGCTAGGACCCCCGGTGCAGCTACAGCTACTAGGCGACATCGGAGGGCAAGCAAATAAATTTCCTACTAGTAAAAAAAGGCCTGCACATAGCCTATAGGGAGCGCACACAGCTACTACTCGTACCAGCGCCCAGCGGCGACTGTAGCTAGCTGTACTCAGGGCCGGGCCGGTCAAATCCGGGGCCCTGTGTCAAACTAAAAATTGGAACCCTATTTAGAAAAAAACTAACGAAGAATTATAATATACATATATGTTGCAGGAAAAATTATAATCTTACATAACAAGTGGACATATAAAAAAGTCATATCTGTCCATACCATCTTTATAAGATGTATTAATTAAATTTTCTTCTTGTGTTTTTCTCTTACGCTTATAGGCACCAGATATTTTTTCATGATAATTCAAATCTGCATTACTAAAACACAAGATAAGGAAGATGAATTAAATAAACTTGAGAATCATGTGTCAATGTTTGGTAATTAGACGAACCGTCTAACTCACCTCTGTCCGATAATACGGATACACTGTGATTTCTAATTAAGGAGATAAAAATAAATCTCTAAGGAAGTAACGATCTCTGTCAAAAATTAATTAAAAAATTAGAAATGAAAAGGAAGACCTAAAGTTAGTAAAAAAATGCTAATCAGGTGCTAATGCTAAACCAGTGCTGTACAAGTGTAGGTTCAGGCTGCACTTATGAAGGCATCAGATGGATCTGTCAGTGCTATATTAGCGTAGGTTCAGGCTGGATCTTTTATCCTGCGATGGTTCAGGCTCGATTTGAAGCTCAAGGCAGGGTAGATGTAATGGAGCGGTAGCCGGCAGTGCACAGTGGCAGGGGCGCATGGCAGATGGCACCGCACCGCAGTGACCGCACAACGGCAGGGCCAGCCCGCCAGGCCTGGCCAGGGCACAAGCGCAGGCGAATCGTTGGCCCTGTTTGGATGGCTAGAGGTTAGAGTTAGTTTCTAACTTTAGTCTAACCATAAACTAACTGTAGTCTTTGGTGGTGTTTGGATTTAAAGGTTAGTTTGACAATAAATACATCTTTTTCAATCATGTGTCTCTTTTAAGCAGGATTTGTTGTGGCCAGCTCTTGTGTGGCCTCCATCAACTCACAAATGAAATAACCTGGGCGGCTTGGTGCGGGGCCTGGGGCGCTCTGGACGGGACGAGACGGAGGTGGCCGGCTGGGGCGGACGGACGGAGGTGGCCGGCAGGGGCGAGCGCGGCCGGCGGTGGCGAGTGGATGCGGGAGGAGGACGTGGCGGCGTTGGTGGTGAGCGCGGCCGGGGCGGGGGTGGGGGCGGGTTGCGGCGGCCGGCGGGGGCGAGCGCGGCCGGGGCGGGGGCGGGCTGCGGCGGTCGGCGGGGGCGAGCGCGGCCGGGGCGAGGGCGGGCTGCGGCGACCGGCGGGGGCGAGCGCGGCCGGCGGTGGCGAGCACGGCCGGCGGTGGTGACGAGTGGGTGTGGGAGGAGACGGAGAGATGGGAGGAGATAAGATGCGGGAGGAGGGATTCGGTGTGGCTAATTATTTTTTTATGGATCCACCACAAGTAGCTCCAATTAGCACCTCATCTCAGGGATAGTTTTTTAGGTGGGTTAGTTTCCATCTAACTCAAACTAGCACATGTGTTTGGATGCTTTGAGGGTTAGTTCAACTCCAACTAGCTCAAACTAGCTCTAGCACTGGGATCCAAACAGGGCCGTTGAGAGGATGAGATCACGAGAGGAGACAACGACCAAGCGTTTCGGCAGGCTTCGGCATGATCGCCCGCTATAGCCTCGCGGCTCGCGTCCTCCCCTCGATACGATAGACTCACCCTCGTCGCCCCACCGGTCGAAGCCCTCGTCGTTCCCTTTGATCTGCTTCGGCCCAACACCAGCCCAGTTTTTCCCTTTTAATACTAGGCCTATATAATTTTTTTTGAGCCCCCTGTATAGGCCGCACAGATGGCATCACTGTGGGCCCGGCCCTGGCTGTACGCTCAGCCCAACGGCGCCCAGCAGTGAAGATGAAACACCGAAGTAGACAGCGTTTGCATATAGGCCAGAAATCAATGGCGTTTCTATATGAAGAACCAACACGATCTAGCTCGGCGTTTTCATGTGGAGCAGGTAGACAGGCGTTTCTAAGTTGGGTAGAAACGCCACGAACTGTGGCGTTGTTAAAAGGGTCAGATCGTGAAATATTTTCACGTCAAATTCATTTTGTGTCATTCTTTGTTGATAAGGTTAGAACAATGAAAAAACTCCAATTAACATCAAGAAGTGATCATTGTAACCGATGTATAACGATTGCTCATAGGAGGTCATGGCGATGGATACCGAATTGGTGTTGTATATGGAGACGGTGATGATGGAGCGATGAAGATGATCACAATGGATAACAACGACTTCGAATTTCCCGGTCAAAGGTGCCGGATCCAGCGGGGTCAGACCCTTTGGGAGAGAATCTAGGGTGCTCTAGAACAGTGGCGGAGCCAAGAATAGTTCTTAGGTGTGGCAGATTTTATGAAGAAGAAAACCGTGTATAATATAACTATATGCAAAAGCTTACTTATACTATGTATATATACTTTATGTATAGCTAAAACAACTCAAATCCAGAAGCTAAGTATTGACACTCACATACCTGACTAGTACATGGATGACCGGTCACCAATTTACCATCTATATAAACTCGACAGACATAAAGATCTTCTACAAAACCTATAATTTCTATGCTGAAAATCTACAGAGATCTATAAGTCGTATATAAATCATGAATTAGTAGAGCTTATTTCCGTAGTGTCCGAAAATACCTTTCATTATGTATTGGTTCTTTTGCGTCGGCGCCGTATGCGTATATGGACGTAATACCGTAATGGGCTTGCTGCTCCCTGGTCGTCGCTTCACCAAGTGTCTTGCCTCGCCAGCAAATGTCCACTGGTTGTCTTAATTTGCACGTGTGCAAGTGCGGCCATGGTGCCGTTAGTCCGAGCCAACTTTACATGCCGCCTCTCTGTAGTGCATTATGACGATTGATAGTGTCCAGTGTGATCACTTAATTGATTAGTTGCAGGTGCAGAATCAAGTTTGAAGACCACACCACCAGTGCATCACACCACCAACACGGCCAATAAAGAACCAGACTGTCAGGCAAGTGTGGCTAGCACTACATATACCTACTATTTGCAGCTTGGTTGGCGTACGCCAAACGAAGCTATATTGCTGGCTTCGCCCCTGCTCTAGAAGCCACCACGACATAGTAAAATCATGGAAAATAGGACGTGCCCAGAGGACGAATGGGTGCCTGCCGCAAAAAGAAGAATCCTAAGGCATCCTAGTGGGCCCTAGGCGGTTATTCCAAACGCCCCATGGGGTGCATGACCTAGGGTCATCTGGGCCAATAGCTCCTTTTTACCTACATTTCTTTGTAGTATTTTTGGTGGCTTTTCAGTCTATTTAAAAATGTCTTTTACATTGAATATTCTCCTAATTCTAGCTTAAGTAGGTTTTTTAGCTTCCCCTTTGCAAATCTATACATATACGAAAATGGAAGTAAAAAGTAGAAGACATTATTGAATATGTATGATGAAAGGGCAAATTATCTTAAAAAATAGCGATGCAAAATGCACACATTTCCAATGAAATAAAAATCCATATTAATCTCATAAAGTAGTTGGCATCCTCTTACCTTCTAAGAGGTAATAGCGGATACTAGCAATTAGATTGTCGGAAACAAATAGGTCTCATTATTTGGGAGTATTTAAACTCATAGCTTTATTCAACCATATGCATTAGGAATGGCTTATACATCAAACTTTAAAAGCAAATACACACATACATATATGGCAACAATCCACCAGCCTTATTAGCAGCAAGTAATACACCTTATATAAATGAAACGCAAGGAGTAATATGCATGCTTGATTACATGGAAATGAATCAACGAGAGTCGTCGTGGTTGGGCATGTAGTAGCGGTTGGTGAACCACTTGGTGTCGGCGGGGACCTTGACGCCGTCGGCGTTACGGTACCAGGCGTAGTATGCGTGCGTGCGGTTCTTGATGTCCAAGATGGCATGCCCAAAGCTGGCCTCCCGGAACGCCGAGTAGCTCGGCTGTGGCTCCGTCATGCTGTCGGCAAGCCCCTCTATGTTTCCGCCATCGCCGATGGTCATGTACACGGGCGCCCGGAGGTCCCGCACCGGCTTGCACCTCCCGTCTGTGATGTTGTACTTGATGTTGGACACCCGGTGGCTGCGCTCATACGCGTGCACGTGCCCGGAGAAGACGAGGTCGACCCTGGCGTCAACGGCCCACTGCTCGAACTGCACACGCATCGGCTCACCCTCCATGTAGTGGAAGTTGTAGCTGTTGTACCACGGCGAGTGCGACGCCATGATCAGCCATGGCGTCTCGCTCCGGTTCACCCGCTTGAGCTCCGCCTCCAGCCACTTGTATTGCGGCGTGTACTTGCCGAACGCGGAGTAGGAGGAGAGCACAATGATGTGGGCGGAGGCAAGCTTCACCGAGTACCAGTAGGGCTCCGGCGAGCCGCTCGACCGATGCGGCGTCGGATACCGATGGGTGAAAGGCTTGAATGGCGTTGTCTCGCCCTGCAACCATGCGTGCAAGCAGCAACCGTACGTGCCATTACTGACTGAATAATCCACATACAAAACGAATGTACAGACGATCGATCGAGTTGAATCCATGGATCTACTTACTAGCTCCGGGGCGTAGTCGACCTCGTGGTTGCCGGTGACCCAGATCCATGGCTGGTAGGCGACGCTGCGCTCGGAGAAGCGGCCCCATGTGTCCCAACGATTGTTGTCGTGGAGGGGATGCTTGTCAGCATAGGATAAGTCACCCATAAAGAGCACCGCGTCGCCGCCGGTGGCCTCGTAGTGGGTCAGTGTGCTATTGGAGTCGGACGTCTGGCCCAAGTCGCCGATGAGCCCTAGCCGGAGGGGTACGTCCGGGCCGGGCTTGGGAGGAGTGGTGAACCAAAAGGTCCGCACCGTGTGGCCGAAGCCCATGGCGTAGTAGTACTTAGTGCCATGCTGGAAATTAATTAACGCAAGTTTATCAAAAAGAATCAACACAAAGGTTACTCAAAATTCTGGAGCATATCATGCCTAAAAAGGTATTTCCTCCATTCAAAAACAGTTATCTTATGAAAATAATTGGAGTTTTGAAATTATCCTAAGTCAAAAGTTGGACCTGGAGGTGAGTCTGAAGAAACAAAACATTCATACTGAATTTTTACAACTTTTTTTTTATCATATCATAGTTGTAGTTAATACTGCCTCCATCTCCAGATATAAGATCTTTTTGTAGGCTATAAAATGTATATTTTGAAAGGGAGGTAGTATTTGTAATCTTAATACTAAAGTTACAATATCTCTCATTAGAAAACTTGCATGTAGTATGTAAATTTTAATGTTGTGTCACAAGACACATTCATATTTTTCTTACAATACATTACACCTTAAAAATATATTAAAACCCAATCCCTAAGAATGTTAGAAAATAACACACAATATTAGCATATGGGCGTATCCATAATTTTTAGACAGTAACTATTTACTGATCATGCATAAAAGTCATATTTTGCTTCTGAGCTCAAATCCGTTCCAGTGAACAGTAAAATTTAAAAAATTGTAAAAATATTAAAAAAAGTTTTTTTATAAACTTTGACAAATATTTTACATGCATACAAAAATTTAATATGAAATAACATTCATGAAAGTCGTGGTGAAAAAACAAAATGAGTAGTCCAAAATGTATTCAAAACTAGAATTTTGGAGTATCGATTTTTTTTTTGCCATGACATCCACGAATTTTATTTCGAACTGAAATTTTTCAAGCATACAAAATATTTGTCAAAGTTTATCACAAAAACAATTCATATTTTTTTTAATTATGTTACTTTTTTTAGTTTTACTGTTCATAAAAAACATTTGAGCTCGGAAGCAGAAACTCCATGTCCGATCGTGTACTCCTTGTTTTAGAAAAGGCCTATAAATTTTGTCTCAAGTCAAATGGTGCATGTTTGATCACGTTTGTAGAAAAAATGGTTAACAACTGCAATATAAACTTACTATCAGTAAATACATTGTCAAATCATTTAAAAAATACATAGTCAAATATATTTTTATATTATACCTATTTAATAATTTAGTTGTCGATTTTTTATGATAAACTTAAAATTTACATGTCTTCTTCCAGATGACGGAGGAAGTACAACATACACTAACAAAATTATTATGTTGTTCTTGAAAAGATAGTATGTGAGGGAATGGCCACCATCCCTCGCGGCCTAGGTCGGTTGACGTTAGACAATATATAACCTTTTTTTTTTTGCGGGTAAGACAATATATAACCATCCTCTATCACTTTGTCCATATATGCCCCATCCCATACCCCCAAACACATTTCATGTCCCTGTGTCTGGATTGTTTGGAAACCCCAAATCCAATGCACATTAGTATTTTCTCAGAAGAATATGTGAACAGGATATGAGGGTGTCTGGAAAGTCCACCACGTCAGGTTTGGCCCATGCCAGACCATGTTGTCTTTTTTTATTAGGTAGATGCATTTAGGCCTGGAATGGCACTGCCCAAATTACCACAATATATCAGGTCTTACAAATAAATAGAGTATATTTAATAAAAATGTTAACTACTATAACTAGAACAGTGAAAAAAAAAATTAGTTACGTGGTGATTAGTGAGTGAGTTATTGTGTGCGTGAGTGAATTCACCTCGAGGCTGGTGAGCGTGCAGTGATGGATGAACCCGGAGGTGTAGTTGTGGTACTTGTAGCGCGTGTGCGTGCCCTCGGCCGCCATGTCGAGACTGCCCATGGCGCGGCCGTACATGACGGTGCTGTTGCCGACCTCGTCGACGGTCACCCACGACACCGTCATGGCCGTGCCGGCCTGGTCGCCCAGCGTGACGTGCACCTGCTGGGGCGCGTTGTGCCCCGGCGGCGTGGCGAAGACGTCGGCTTCCAGCGGCATGTCCTCCGCCGCCTCCAGCCTCCGCCGGTACGCGCTCGTCACCCCGCGCGCCTCCGCCCGGACGAGCAGCGCGGCCAGCAGCACCAATGCGGCATTGAGGCACCGATGCCGCCCAAGAGCACCCATGGCCGGAGGTCGATCGACGGGAGCACGCACGCACGCACGCTGTGGCACTGTGGCGCCGTGCTGTTTGCTGCACTGAAATCGCCTGCTCCCGGGTCCATTATATCATGGCGAACAATGGAGCACGTGTTGGGTTAACGATTTGCAACGATGGCATCACGACGACGGGGATGGATCGAGCCTGCGATTCCAGCCTCAAATGTCACTCTCACGGGCTCACGGGCTCACCCGGCCGGCATTTCTCATACGAATTTAAATTTGTCACTATTGCATTTATCCTGGTGGCGGTGGGTGGATAATAGCAGATATCCCCTGCAAAAAAAAAGGATAACAATAGATACCATATATGTCGAAAATCTATTCACGATCGTAGCGCTTATCGGGTAACAACATGGGAGGTCGACGTGGATGGAGAGAGTGAATGGTTTTCAGTGTCAGATGCTAACTTGCTAAATTTTTTGCCAGTATATTTTGTCACGTGGGCCATCTCGGCTGAATAGGCCTAGACAGCCTAACAACAACTCTAAAGCTATCTATCTATCTATCTATCTATCTACTCTCTCTATTTCTAAATATAAGTTTTTTTTAACATTTCATTAAAATACTACATATGAAACCCGTCTATGATGAATAGGCCTAGATAACCTAACTGTAACTATAAAGTTGTCTATCTATCTACACTCTCTATTTCAAAATAAGTGCCTGATTTGAAAACGAAGGGAGTATCTACCTATCTACCTATCTATCTATCTATCCATCTAGGCTTAGACAACTTAACAATCGGTTTGTCCCTCTCAATAGTTGTCGTCTCCTCCCTCTTCTTGCTCCCTCCCCCTCGTCACTGCTAGACACGACCTGACACTGGTCAATGAAGGTCATAGCGGGTAGGTCTGGTAGCCATCGTTGATGAAATGTAATATATGAGCGACGAATTGACTCAGAAGGTATGGTTTTGTAGTGGTGAGGATGATGTTTTGGGCTCGAATGGTGATCATTAGTGGCGAGGTGTCGGTTGTCGTGATCCCATCCACAGATAAACGGACAAGATTGTGACCTTCTGCATGCCAATGAGGCGGTCCTTTGCTCCGGAGCATGGATGGTGTCTTCGCCCTACACTGCTAGGGGGTTGTACCCCCACAATGTATACTCTACCATGGCTTTTGCATGTAGGCGCATCTATGTCTCACCTGATGCGAGACAGACGGTTGCCTTACGTGTGAGTAGCTACAAGGAGCCGGTAGTGGGCCAACGCATAAGGACATTGAAGCCATGGTGATGTCATACTAATTTATTTTTATTTTTATTTATATCTTAATTGAAAATATTTTTAAAAACTTAAATTACTTTAAAAATAATAAAAAGACTTTGAAAATTGTTAACAAAGTATAGAAAATAATTAGGCACAATTCGAATTTTATTGATAGCTTTGAATAAAAAAATGTTGGTGACAATGGAAAAAATGCTTCTGCAGTTAAAAAAAACTATGTGAACTTTTTGAAAAATATGTATACGATGTAAAAACTATATATTACACAGTAAAAAATGTTTAGTACCATTAAAAAAGTTACCAATATTTTAAATAGATGTCCTCATGTTTCAACACATTTTTGTGACTTATAAATTGTTTATGTAATGAAAATAATGTTTTAGTATTTCCAAGAGCATGATTATTACCATTCAAAAATGTTTCAAAGTATATTTAAAAAAATTCTGACCATGTATTAAAAAAAGAGTTCAAAACATGTATTGAAAAAAATACATCAAGTGTTTGAAAAACGTTCAATGTGTATAAAAAAAAGTTCAATTGTACACTAGAAGACATATATCATGTACTTAAAAGAGTAGCCATATGTTAACAAAGAAAGCGAATAAAGACCAAAAAGAAAACAAAAAAGAAAAGACGAAGAACAAAAGAAAAACGAAGAAAAACAAGAAATAAACAAACAAGGATGTAGAACACGGGGAAAAACTAAACTAAATTGATGAATAAACAAAGAAAACGAAATTATAACAAAGGAAAAAGGAAATACCAAGGGAAACATAGAAGAATAAAACAAACAAAAAATAAAACAAAATAATATGAGGAAAAGAAGAAAACATAGAAACCTGGAAAAACCTGACCGGAACAGTGAAACCCAGACAAAGGCAACCCACACCGAAAAAATTGGGCCGAAAAGGTGACAATCGGACAAAAAATAAAAAAAATACAGGGTAAACACACGAACGACTGCAGTATATTTTTGCGTAGTTGAAGGAAAGATAAGAGGAGAGAGAAGGTAAGCGTGTTCTTAGTTAAGAGACAACTCTAGCACGTGCAACATATAGTAAAAAAAATAGTACACATGTTGGCTATAAGATGTGTTATAGATGACATGACACTGGCTTATAGCCAGCAGTTGGCTATACTATTAACCATGCTTTGAGGTGAGGGGAGCATACATCTCAGTGTCACAAAATCACTAATTGAAGAATACACCTTTCAAAGATCACTCCTACCTCTCAGGTTGCAATAAGTGGCGCACTGCATGCGTGCCACTTGTTGCAACCTGGGCGTTTTTTCTTTTTTCGTAGACTCGTATTTTCAAAACGGTTTATCTCCTAAACCTCTAACCATTTTCACCGTTGGGTTTCACGCATCGAGATCTTCAAAACTAGATCCCATGTCGATGAGTTATTAATATTGCGAAGATATCAAATACATCCAGCCTCTACACCAACAAAATATTAAAAGACATCAAGGATGCACATAGCCAAGAACAAAAAAAAAGAGAAATGTAAAACAAAGACCCGTCATAGTGTTGAAACACTCGCAACAACACACTCTAACCACCACCAAAGACAACATCTGGACCGCAAAAGAGGTTCTCCAAAAGCGATGCCTCCAAAAAGGAAACAATGCACACGCATTATCGTCGCCCGATCAAGGATCTTAAGTTTTCACTCTAGAGAAAGTATGAGATCCAAGAACAATGCCTTCAACAAGGCCATTTCCAGGTAAAACTAATGAAGGCCAGACCTTGGGCGTTTACCCTGGAAATCACCACTCGGTACCCGAAAGCACCACCAAAAATGTTATCCACATATGTTGCCATCCCCTACTGCCAAGGCTGCTGCTGCAAGTCCTCACCACCCGACACACAGCAGAAAGCTATGCCGCAAGTCCTCATCGCAACCAAAACTGCACCCCGCCATTACAAGCCTTCGAATGCAACCACCATGAATTTCTTCACCACTTTCGATGCCATATAAATCTATATGTAGACATGTCTCATGACACCGACAAGACAACAAAGCTTCGAGACACGCCCTCATGAAACGTGTCTGGCTATAGATAATGGCGCGCCCGACAGAATCAATTCCGATCTAGATATTCAATGATGCAATGTATCAATATCAAATGTCTTCGAGAGGAAGACCGAAACTCATCGACGAGGCCGACATGAAGCAGATCGAGGATCCTGACCCAATACGAGTAGATCGGGTCATCCTTCATATCAAACCGAGATTAGGAACAATGTCGGTTTAAAGGGAGGCCAAGCCACATGCAGGGGACACCATCTTGAGGGGCTGCATCAAACATCAGCTCCAACCCACGCCACAACGTTACCATTGAATTTTATATATATATGTTTGATGACATATTTGTGGTATTGAAATGAAATGTCCAGCTGAACCGCCCTAGCGTAATATCCTAGATCCGGCCGCTGCTTATATAACCTCACACTGCCATGTAAAACAATAAATCTCCAGGCTAATATCTAGTTTTCTCTCGTCTTCCAATCATCCAATGGTATCTATCTTCTGTTCTGTAACACTAGTGGAAAACGGGCCTTTGGCCCGGACCATTTAGTCCCGGCCTGCCTCTGGGCCGGGACTAAAGGCCCGGCCACATCGCCCCAATTCTCAATGCCTCCCTCGAGGCTTTAGTCCCGGCCCGTAAGGAGCCTTTAGTCCCGGTTCGTGTCCCAAACCGGGACTAAAGGGCTACGCGGCGGGCAGTGGTGGTGGCAACCGTTCGTATCCCCCTTTAGTCCCGGTTGGTGGCTCAACCCGGGACTAAAGGACTAACACGTGGCCTGCCGTAGTGGTGGCGACCGTTGGTATACCTCTTTAGTCCCGGTTGGTGGCTCAACCCGGGACTAAAGGCCTAACACGTGGCCTGCCGTAGTGGTGGCAACCATTTGGTATACCTCTTTAGTCCCGGTTGGTGGCTCAACCCGGGACTAAAGGCCCAGACGGTTTGCATCCCGCGTCATTTCGGGCGATGAAAAGCACGAACCGAAGCGTACAGTCGCCATTTCTCTGTTTCTTCTCTCTCGCGTCGCCCTCTCTGTTCTTCTCCTATCTTCTTCCCTTCTCTTCTTCCACCATGCCAACTAGCTTTCATGAGGTGCTCGCACATGGCACGACCAAGCTCCGTGTCGTGTACACGAACTTGAGCATGGAGGTGTAGTGTTTTCTTCAACAGTTGAAGGAACGATGGTTTGACCACGCAGCGGATCATGAGAAGTTCTTGGGGCTTGATCTGGAGTACACGGCCGATCAACGCGGTGTTGCCGTCATCCAACTATGCTTCGCACGCCATGTCTTGATCTTCCAATGGGCGAGGTAAGTTTTGAGGCTTTCTTTGATCCAAGATAATGACATTGTAAGTTTATTTGTTTCAATCATAGTTGGTTCCCTTCAAATAGTTGTACTGAAACAATTTTGATTAGTTGAAGGGGAGCACAATCTAATTGGAATAGTGTTCCATAATCTGAAAAATCGTATTAGAATCAACTAGTGTTTAATATGTTCCATTGGAATCATAGTTGGTTCCCTTCAAATAGTTGTAGTGAAACAATTTTGATTAGTTGAAGGGGAACACAATCTGATTGGAATAGTGTTCCGTAATCTGAAAAATCGTATTAGAATCAACTAGTGTTTAATATGTTCCATTGGAATCATAGTTGGTTCGCTTCAAATAGTTGTAGTGAAACAATTTTGATTAGTTGAAGGGAAACACAATCTGATTGGAATAGTGTTCCATAATCTGAAAAATCTGATTGGTTCAATATGTTCCATTGAAATCATAGTTGTAGTGATACAATTTTATGCGGTGTTCTTTGATCCAAGGTTATGAAAATTGAATATAGCTAGTGATCTCTCTAGGTTCCATTGGATAGCAATATGATATGTCATAGTCATGAAAATAGCATATAGCTAGTGATCTCTCTAGGTTCCATTGGATAGCTATAGTGATCTCTCTAGGTTCCATTGCATATGTTCTATTTGAATCCTAAAGATAAGTTTCTCTTTAGTTGTAGTGAAACATGTTTCCTTATTGCAGCAGTATGTAACATTTGTTCCATTTTAATTTGTTTCTGTTGCAGGAGTGACAAGCATTGTCCAGAACTCATGGACTTCCTTTGCAGCGGCATCACTTTTGCTTCCGTTGACATAAGGAACGACAAGCTGAAGATGAGGCACAACTTCGGTATTGAGATACCAGATGGTTGCCTCGTTGATCTCCAAACGATATTCAGGCTTCGACATGACAGGACTTCGATGGCTCATATGGCAGTTGCCTTGATCGACGAGTCATATGGTGATATGAAGACCAGTTTCCCAAAGTATCAGCACAAACTTTGGGAGAAGGGCCCACTTGATGATATCAACATCGAGTATGCAGCAAAAGATGCATACGTTTCATACGAGTTGTACCGCAAGATTCGAGTCGTCAACTATGGCCAGCGTCACCTCGAGGAACGTGGACATTCTGATTTAGATGATTCAGACGAGTAGTGTTCTGAACGTCGAACACTTGTATATATATCTATGGTAGCTATTATTATGTACTGTTTGGACTAGTATCATGTACTTCTTGGACCAATTTATATATGTCTAGTTTCTGTTTGTGCCATTATAGTTTCCAAATTTGAATGGTTTAGCCCTTTCTAACTTCATTTGCTACTTTTGAATGGTTTAGCCCTTTCTAACTTCATGGTATCATGCATTTCGACCACATATATATACAAAAAGTCTTCAGTTCAAATAAGTTCAAAAAATGAAATCTCTTTTGTAACAGATCTGTTTTTCATTAAAACAATCATTTAAAAATGAAAGACCATTAGTCCCATGTGGCGTGCAGCGGAACCACGTGGCGTGCCGCGGAACCACTTTTGTTGTGGGGTCGCTTCTCCTTCTTCTCCTTGTGCTATATATTGGTTATGCACTAGGGGAAGTAGGAGTAGCGACCATCATCGACGGTTGAAAAATCAAGTGAGCTAGTGTCCACCATATATGAGAGAAGAAGAATGTCGTCTCTTATTGTGGGGGTCGCTTCTACTTCGAGAGAGATTGTCCATTTTGTGATGTGCCTTTGAATGGTGCATTTTGAACACACAAAAAGTATGGAGTTCAAATAAGTTCAAAAAAATGAAATCCCTTTGTAAGAGATGAGTTCTCGTTCGAAACCCTGCTACTTCGAGAGAGATTGTCAGTTTTGTACACGAACTGCATCCAGTTTTTGTCGTAGCCCTCTCAACTTTTTAACACATGCTATGTGGGTGAAATGATGATAGCATGCCAACTTTCAACATTTTCAGAGTTCATTTGTAGTGCTTTTCAATTTCAGGGTCAACTAGCTCAAAAAAAAAGTAAATGCACGAAATATATCAAATGAAGTCAGAAATTGTTGAAATTTTGTGATGTGCCTTTGAATGGTGCATTTTGAACACACAAAAAGTATGGAGTTCAAATAAGTTTAAAAAATGAAATCCCTTTGTAAGAGATGAGTTCTCGTTTGAAACCGTGCTACTTCGAGAGAGATTGTCAGTTTTGTACACGAACTGCATCCAGTTTTTGTCGTAGCCCTCTCAACTTTTTAACACATGCTATGTGGGTGAAATGATGATAGCATGCCAACTTTCAACATTTTCAGAGTTCATTTGTAGTGCTTTTCAATTTCAGGGTCAACTAGCTCAAAAAAAAAAGTAAATGCACGAAGAATACCAAATGAAGTCAGAAATTGTTGAAATTTTGTGATGTGCCTTTGAATGGTGCATTTTTAACACAAAAAAGTATGGAGTTCAAATAAGTTCAAAAAAATGAAATCTCTTTGTAAGAGATGAGTTATCGTTCGAAACCCTGCTACTTCGAGAGAGATTGTCAGTTTTGTACATGAACTACATCCAGTTTTTGTCGTAGCCATCTCAACTTTTTAAGACATGCTATGTGGGTGAAATGATGATAGCATGCCAACTTTCAACATTTTCAGAGTTCATTTGTAGTGCTTTTCAATTTCAGGGTCAACTAGCTAAAAAAAAAGTAAATGCACGAAATATACCAAATGAAGTCAGAAATTGTTGAAATTTTGTGATGTGCCTTTGAATGGTGCATTTTGAACACACAAAAAGTATGGAGTTCAAATAAGTTCAAAAAAATGAAATCCCTTTCTAAGAGATGAGTTCTCGTTCGAAACCTTGCTACTTCGAGAGAGATTGTCAGTTTTATACACGAACTGCATCCAGTTTTTGTCGTAGCCCTCTCAACTTTTTAACACATGCTATGTGGGTGAAATGATGATAGCATGACAACTTTCAACATTTTCAGAGTTCATTTGTAGTGCTTTTCAATTTCAGGGTCAACTAGCTCAAAAAAAATAAGTAAATGCACGAAGAATACCAAATGAAGTCAGAAATTGTTGAAATTTTGTGATGTGCCTCTGAATGGTGCATTTTGAACACACAAAAAGTATGGAGTTCAAATAAGTTCAAAAAAATGAAATTCCTTTGTAAGAGATGAGTTCTTGTTCGAAACCCTGCTACTTCGAGAGATAATAGTTTGGATAGTCAAAATTATTAATTATGAAAATAAAAAATAGTTTTGCATTATTTATTCAATTTGAAACACTTTTCATTATCATAGTTTTGTCAAATTCTCAAATATGGAAAAATAATTTTTAATAAATATAGTTTTTAATTGAAAATAACAAAATAGATAATAGTTTGGATAGTCAAAATTATTAATTATGAAAATAAAAAATAGTTTTGCATTATTTATTCAATTTGAAGCACTTTTCATTATCATAGTTTTGTCAAATTCTCAAATATGCAAAAAGAATTTTTAATAAACATAGTTTTTAATTAAAAATAACAAAATAGATAATAGTTTGGATAGTCAAAATTATTAATTATGAAAATAGAAAATAGTTTTGCATTATTTATTCAATTTGAAACACTTTTCATTATCATAGTTTTGTCAAATTCTCAAATATGCAAAAAGAATTTTTAATAAACATAGTTTTTAATTGAAAATAACAAAATAGATAATAGTTTGGATAGTCAAAGTTATTAATTATGAAAATAGAAAATAGTTTTGAATTATTTATTCAATTTCAAACACTTTTCATTATCATAGTTTTGTCAAATTCTCAAATATGCAAAAAGAATTTTTAATAAACATAGTTTTTAATTGAAAATAACAAAATAAGTTAATAGTTTGGATATTCAAAATAATTAATTTTGAAAATAGAAAAAAATTGAAACTATATGAGAAATCATGGACAAAATTCAACCTGAATTCACTTTGAATTCATATTGAATTTTCTCCACAATTTCGAATATAGTTTCAATTTTCAATAATTTTAGGCCAGTAAGCCTGCTTTAGAGAGGAGCTCGATGGACAAGCTGCGACGGGGCTTATAAACAAGTGTTAGTCCCCCTCGCTGGGCGAGGTGGGACTAAACTTATCGTGCAGCCGAGGAGGGGCTTTAGTCCCGGGTGGAGCCACGCCCCGGGACTAAAGACCCCCTTTAGTCCCGGGTGGAGCCACGAGCCGGGACTAAAGACCCCTTGCTTCCCGCCTCTTGGTCTGCCCGAAAAGAGGCCTTTAGTCCCGGGTCGTGGCTCCACCCGGGACTAAAGGGGGTCTTTAGTCCCGGCCCGAGCCACGCACCGGGACTATAGATCCACCTATATAAGCGGGACTTCGAAAATTTCCAACCCAATTCGTCAATTTCTCTTCTTCTTCCTCTCGTTCTCCTGCCCGACGCGACACAACGACGAACTAACCGACGCCGTCAGGCTGCCCGTCGTCCTGCTCGTCGCCGCCTGCCGTCCTCCTCGCCGCCATGCCGTCCTCCTCGCCGCCGCGCCGTCCTCCTCTCTGTCGCGCCGTCCTCCTCGCCGTCGCGCCATGCTCCTCGCCGTCGCCCCGTCCTCCGCACCGTCCTCCTCGCCGCACACCGTTGACACCTCCGGTCGGTAAGCCCCCCGTCCCCTCCTCCCCAACACTTCGGCCAGTATAGAAGAAAAGAAGAAAAATGAGAAGAGAAGAAGAAAAAGGAGAAGAAAAAGGAGAAGAAAGGAAGAAAAAAGAGAAAAAAAGAAGAAAAAGGAGAAGAAAAGAAGAAAAAGAAAAAGATTTTTTTGTCATTTAATTCCTGTTGTTATTAGGTTTGTGCTAGATTATTAGGGTTAGTAATTTTTAGAATTAGGTTAGGGTTACAAGAAGAAGAAATATGAACAAAAATAAGAAAATAAGAATAGGAAAAATGAAAATAAGAAGAGGATGAGAAGAAAAGAAGAAAAAGTGTATATTGTATAGTGTATATGCTTAAGTGTATAGTGTATATAGTGTATAGTGTATAAGGAGAGGAGGAATTTTGCTATAGTGTATATAGTGTATAGTGTATAAGAAAAGAAGAAAAGAAGAGGAGGAGAAGAGAAGAAAAGAAGAGGAGGAGAAGAGAAGAAAAGAAGAGGAGGAGAAGAAAAATGAAAATAAGAAGAGGAGGAATTTTGCTATTGTATAGTGTATATGCTTAAGTGTTAATAGTGTTTCTTAGATTATTGCTTAATTTTGCTATTGTATATGCTTAAGTGTTAATAGTTTAATTTTGCTATTGTATATGCTTAAGTGTTAATAGTTTATTTTTAGCAAGAAAATTAATAGAACTAGTTTATTTTTTTATTTCATTTTACGATGCCTATCCCGCATCCTCGTCGTCGACTCGGCGGAGGACACTTGCTTGATCAGAGGGGCCCTGTCCGGGACTGGGCTCCACCCGGCTGGTATTGGGAGGTGCTACCTTCCGGGGGGCGTAGGTTGGTGAGGAGCCAGCCCGTCGTTGACCCGATCCTTGTTTGGTGGCGGTCGCGTGGGCCAGTGAGGGTGCCGAGGCTTCCGGACTCCGCGGAGGTGGTACGTCACCGTGTCAGCGAGGAGGATGAGCACGTCCGTCGCTACATGGTTGCGTTGGAGGGCAGGTTCGAGCATACCTGGCAGGTTCTTCGGGGGATCTCACTGGAGCTATGATCCTGTGATGGTTCCTTCTCTTTGGGTGTCCACCGTCCGCGCCGATACCCGTCGGGCGCTACGGTTCTAGATGTATTAGTGATGCTATATGTATGATAATATTCGAGGAGTATTAGTGATAATATTCGACGATGTACGGACAAAAGTGATGATGTATTAGCTTATAATTGAATGCATGCTAATTTGAATACTACTTTATTTTACGATTTGGTTTTGCTTATTGAATGCACAAATTGGAAAAGTACTCCTACTTTGAATACTATGCATAAATCTAGGAGTCCCGGGTGGAGCCACGACCCGGGACTTAAGTTGTTTTGGAACGGAGTTCCTGATAGAATAATTCTTTTTTGGTACAAAGGTTAAGAGAATCCGTTTTTTTGCAGAACTATGGATCCACATATCAGGAACCTCGAAGAGGAAGAACTTCTCGAAGATATAATCAAAGACGGCCCCGACGTTGAACCAGCAGAATCTCCGTCGTCATATCTAAACCAGGACGTTGGAATGGAGGTCAAGCGACACGAAGATGAAGCCGATGGGGCAGGAGATAGGTCCAATGACGGAGAAGGTGATAGCTCCACTGATGGAGAAGCCGGTGAAGAGGAGAAGTCCGGTGAGGTATACATTTGAAGTTCGACAATCACTTGTAATATGTGAAAAATATTGGAGATAGCTCTATATTGTATACATATACATTCATTTGACGAATGTTTCTCCCTCTTAGGCCTCCACATCGAGCAAAACTACGAAACGAGGCCCTACTAGAAAGTTGGATGCACGGACGCATTACACATTTGAGGTGATATTTCCTACGGGCGAACCCAAGCTTCCTAAGAATGCTGCTGACACATTCAAGAAGCAATGCAGAGTTCTCGTTAGGGATCACGTCCTGATCAGCGTTCGGGAGTGGAACAAGCGCAAAGGGGCAGCCGATAGTGACTATGTCACCGAAAGGTACAAAGATAATCTTTGGAATGATCTCATGTCACATTTCAACCTGCCAGAATGTGAGAATGAAGACGCCGCAGACAAACTGAGGGCCAAAGTCAAGCAGTGGACTCTGAAGAAGATGGCCGAACTGTTCCGTAGCTGGAAGAAGAAGCTATGGAAAAACTATCTGAAGACACAAAAAGTGCCAATATTCGAGGGGTATCTAGCCAAGCAGGCGAATCACTGGAAGGCATTTCAAGAGTACAAGGAGTCTGAAGATGCCCAGGCATTATCAGAAAAGAACAAGATAAATGCCGACAAGAAGAAATATCACCACAAGCTGGGGCTAGGGGGCTATGAGACTGCCATTCCAAAGTGGGATAAGAAAGAGCAAGATCTGATAGATAAAGGCATCGTACCTGAACCACTCCATGATGAGTGGGAATTGAGAGCAAGAAATTGGTTCCTTGTGCATGGTGGGTCGTACGGCGAAACAACTGGGGACCTCATCTGCAATGACGATCTTAGGATACCCAGGGAGAATTGGAAAAGGATAGTGAAAGAAATTAAGGAGGGACAAAGAAAGTTCACTGCAGATAGAGATAAAGATTTGCTCACACTGGTCCTCGGCAATGACGAACATGGAGGACGAACGCGAGGCTTCGGTCCTTCTTACCCGTGGTGGCTTGGGTTTGCCAGAGACCAAGACACTTACAGAAGCCGAGAGAGAGCAAAGAAGCAGCAGCAGGATGAGGAGAATGACAAGTTCAACCAGTTGCTTGCCAGGATTAACGAGCAACAGAAGCAGATTGATGAGCTTAGAGGAGTACCACGCCAGGAAGATCCTGCACTTGATATTACCCGCACCCCATCTAAGGGGAAAAGCAGCGTGGCTGAATCTGAGGCCCCGCCCGACGATGAATGAAGAATGATAGAGGGCGGTCCCGGCTACCCCGTGGATGGAATCAATGAGTCAACATCATGTGAACTCCATCAGAAATTCAAGAACATATCCATGAAGGTGGCCGTCGGACAAGCTTTACCTTCTGGCCCTGATGCACGCTCGCATGGCCGTGAGATTCCAGCTGGCTTAGCTAAAGTCGGGGTGGATGAAATCATGACGGGGTTTAATGATATGGAGCTCGACATAGCTGGACCCAAAGATGAGAGGACACTCGGAGAAGTACTGGGTGGAGTCATCCTATGGGACAAGAACTACATCAAGCTTCCAGGCTCGGCCCCAAGGACAACACCGCCTCCGAGTCGTCCCAGGTCACCTACACCTCCATTACCTCCAAGCCCTCCACATGACGTCGGCCAGCACAACACGAGTCCATCTCGATCACCGCCGCCGGACTTGGGTCGTCCGTCTCCGCCGCCGCCCACACATGATACTAAGCGGAAGCGTGCCAGCAAGAACGCTCCGTCGATGATTTCTAAGCGACGGAGCTCCCCAAAGCGCAAACTGTCGCCCCTCCCAAAGGTACCTCATGCTAATCTTCCTATCAGACCTTATGATCGTACCCCCGAGGAAAACGCCAGGATAGCAAAGGAACAACATGATGCGTAGATGAAAAGGAAGGAAACCGAGCCCCGCCCGGAATACATCGAGAAGCACATAGCATGTGCAAAAGACTTCATGACCACTCCATCACAGTATGACTTACACTATAAGCCTGATGATTATACACGTGCATTGCAGAAGGAAGTGAAAAAGAGCAGCTCACGTGCAAGTGCAAGTGGGAGCAAATCAAGTTCAACTACAAGCAAGAAAAAATCAGACGTTCCTCAGCTTGGACAACAGGCCAAACAGTCGATCCCACCCCTCAAGGTGTTAACCGAGAATGTTCCCCCTCCGGTGCAGGGGCAAGCTTTTGAAAAAGCAAAGGAGTTGGCGGATGAATGTGGTATCTCGGTTGAAGATTTGCTGGCTTCCCAAGACGACAGGATACCCAAGGCTGTGGTAGCCCCTAAGCCACAGTTTGTCATGGGAGAGCCTTTGGTCAGCAAAGATGATCTCCCAACAAATATGCGTTACTTGCATAAATGGTACTTAAGTGAATCAAAGAATGGGAGAACGATGATCGTGCTGAGTGTCCCACAGGAGTACTACGGCCGCTCCGAAGAAATCCATATCGACTTTGATGAACTCTTCCAGATGTACAATGGCGACGCCCTCGACAAATCGCTTATGAGTTGCTATTGTCTGTAAGTTTTTCAATTTGTTGTCTACATATAACTTGTTTAGTTATTTCAATTCATTGTCTATATATTGTTGGAAATATGCCCTAGAGGCAATAATAAAATGGTTATTATCATATTTCCTTGTTCATGATAATCGTCTATCGTTCATGCTATAATTGTATTAACAGGAAACAGTAATACATGTGTGAATGAATAGATCACAATGTGTCCCTAGCAAGCCTCTAGTTGGCTAGCTCGTTAGTCAATAGATGATCATGGTTTCCTGATCATGGGCATTAGATGTCGTTGATAACGGGATCACATCATTGGGAGAATGATGTGATGGACAAGACCCAATCCTAAGCCTAGCACTAGATCGTATTGTTCGTATGCTAATGCTTTTCTAATGTCAAGTATCTTTTCCTTCGACCGTGAGATTGTGCAACTCCCGGATACCGTAGGAGTGCTTTGGGTGTATCAAACGTCACAACATAACTGGGTGACTATAAACGTGCACTAAGGAGTTAGTCACACGATGACGTGCTACGGAACGAGTAAAGAGACTTACCGGTAACGAGATTGAACAAGGTATAGGTATACCGACGATCGAATCTCGGGCAAGTTCTATACCGACAGACAAAGGGAATCGTATACGGGATTGATTGAATCCTTGACATCGTGGTTCATCCGATGAGATCATCGTGGAGCTAGTGGGAGCCACCATGGGTATCCAGACCCCGCTGATGGTTATTGGCCAGAGAGGTGTCTCGGTCATGTCTGCCTGTCTCCCGAACCCGTAGGGTCTACACACTTAAGGTTCGATGACGCTAGGGTTATAGGGAATTGTTATACGAGGTTACCGAAAGTTGTTCGGAGTCCCGGATGAGATCCCGGACGTCACGAGGAGCTCCGGAATGGTCCGGAGGTAAAGATTGATATATAGGACGGATGGTTTCGGACACCGAAAGTGTTTCGGGCATCACCGGTAACGTACCGGGACCACCGGGACCACCGGAGGTGGTCCTGGGGGACCACCGAAGGGGGGCAACGACCCCGGGAGGTAAGGTGGGCCAAGTGGGGGTGGGAACCAGCCCCTAGGTGGGCTGGTGCGCCTCCCCACTCAGCCCATGGCGGAGGGGAAGAAAAAAGGGGGGGCAAACCCTAGGCCAGGTGGGCCTAAGGCCCACCAGTGGGTGCGCCAACCCCTCCTCCCCATCTGGCCGCCGCACCACCCATCTGGGAGGGCTGCCGCACCCCCTAGGGTGGGAACCCTAGGGGTGGCACCCCCTCTCCCCTTCCCCTATATATAGTGGGCACTTTTGGCCTTTGGAGGACACAGTTTTCTCTCCCTCTCGGCGCAGCCCTGCTCCTCTCCCTCCTCCTCTCTGCCGGCGCATGGCGAAGCCCTGCCGGGAGACCTCGCCTCTCCACCAACACCATGCCGTCGTGTTGCTGGACTTCTTCCCCAACCTCTCCCTCCTCCTTGCTGGATCAAGGTGCGGGAGACGTCACCGGGCTGCATGTGTGTTGAACGCGGAGGTGCCGTTGTTCGGCACTAGATCGGAATCGCCGCGAGTACGACTCCATCAACCGCGTTCTAGCAACGCTTCCGCTTAGCGATCTTCAAAGGTATGAAGATTCTCTTACCCCTCTCTCGTTGCTGGTCTCTCCATAGGAAGATCTGAACATCCGTAGGAATTTTTTTGAATTTATGCTACGTTACCCAACAGTGGCATCCGAGCCAGGTTTTCTATGCGTAGATTCTTTACACGAGTAGAACACAAAAGTTGTGGGCGATGGTTTGTCAATTTGCTTGCCGTTACTAGTCTTATTCTTTTCCGGCGGTATTGTGGGATGAAGCGGCCCAGACCGACCTTACACGTACGCTTACGTGAGACTGGTTCCACCGACAGACATGCACATCGTGCATAAAGGTGGCTAGCGGGTGTCTGTCTCTCCTACTCTAGTCGGATTGGATTTTATGAAAAGGGTCCTTATGAAGGGTAAATAGCTTTGGCATATCATCGTTGTGGCTGTCACGTAGGTAAGAAGGCGTTCTTGCTAGAAACCCAAATCAGCCACGTAAAACTTGCAACAACAATTAGAGGACGTCTAACTTGTTTTTGCAGGGTTTGACATGTGATGTGATATGGCCAAAGTTGTGATGTTGCATGTATGATGTATGAGATGATCATGTTATTGTAATAGGTTTCACGACTTGCATGTCGATGAGTATGACAACCGGCAGGAGCCATAGGAGTTGTCTTAATTTATTGTATGAGATGCAATGCCATGTGCTTACTACTTTTACTTCATTGCTAACGGTTAGCCATAGTAGTAGTGATAGTAGTAGTTGGCGTGGCGACTTCACGGAGACACGATGATGGAGATCATGATGATGGAGATCATGGTGTCACGCCGGTGACGATGATGATCATGCAATGCCTGAAGATGGAGATCGAAAGAGCAAAGATGATAATGGCCATATCATGTCACTATATGATTGCATTGTGATGTTTATCATGTTTTACATCTTATTGCTTAAAACGTCGGTAGCATAATAAGATGATCCCTCTTAAAATTTCGAGAACGTATTCCCCTAAGTGTGCACCGTTGCGAAGGTTCGTTGTCTCGAAGCACCACGTGATGATCGGGTGTGATAGATTCTAACGTTCGCATACAACGGGTGTAAGCCAGATTTACACACGCGAAACACTTAGGTTGACTCGACGAGCTTAGCATGTACACACATGACCTCGAATACAAGAGACCGAAAGGGTGAACATGAGTCGTATGGTTGAATACGATCAGCATGAAGTTGGTCACCATGGTGACTAGTCCGTCTCACGTGATGATCGGACACGGGTTAGTCAACATGGATCATGTTTCACTTAGATGACTAGAGGGATGTCGATTTAAGTGGGAGTTCATACTTAATTTGATTAAATGAACTTAATTGTCATGAACTTAGTCTAAAAGTTTTCTTTATAAATATTGTAGATGTCGAACGTCAACCTCAACTTCAACGCATTCCTAGAGAAAAACAAGCTGAAAGATGATGGTAGCAACTATGCGGACTGGGTTCGCAACCTGAAGCTCATCCTTGAAGCAGCTAAAAAGGCTTATGTCCTTAATGCGCCGCTAGGTGATCCTCCCGCTCCCGCAGCAGCCCAGGACATTCTAAACGTCTCGCAAGCGCGGAGTGATGACTACTCTTTGGTCAGGTGTGGCATGTTATACAGTTTAGAAACGGGGCTCCAAAGACGTTTTGAGCAACACGAGGCATATGAGATGTTCCAAGAGCTGAAGCTAGTTTTTCAAGCTCATGCCCGTGTTGAGAGATATGAAGTCTCCGACAAGTTCTTCAGCTGTAAGATGGAGGAGAACAGTTCTGTCAGTGAGCACATACTCAAAATGTCTGGGTTACACGGTCGTCTGACTTCACTTGGAGTCGAACTTCCGGATGATGCTATCATTGACAGAATCCTCCAGTCTCTCCCACCAAGTTACAAAGGCTTTGTGCTTAACTACAACATGCAAGGGATGGAGAAAACCATTCCCGAGTTGTACTCGATGCTCAAGTCTGCAGAAGTAGAAATCAAGAAGGAGCATCAAGTGTTGATGGTCAACAAGAGCACTAGTTTCAAGAAAGGCAGGGGCAAGAAGAACTTCAAGAAAGACGGCAAAGCTGTTGCCGCGCCCGGTAAGCCAGATGCCGGGAAGAAGAAAAAGAACGGACCCAAGCCTGAGACTGAGTGCTTCTACTGCAAGGGAAAAGGTCACTGGAAGCCGAACTGCCCCAAATACTTAGCGGACAAGAAGGCCGGCAACGTTAAAGGTATATGTGATATACATGTTATTGATGTGTACCTTACCAGCGCTCGTAGTAGCTCCTGGGTATTTGATACCGGTGTTGTTGCTCACATTTGCAACTCAAAGCAGGAACTGCGGAATAAGCGGAGACTGGCCAAGGAAGAGGTGACGATGCGCGTCGGGAATGGTTCAAAGGTCGATGTGATCGCCGTCGGCACGCTACCTCTACATCTACCGTCGGGATTAGTTTTAAACCTTAATAATTGTTATTTAGTACGAGCTTTAAGCATGAACATTGTATCAGGGTCTTGCTTAATGTGAGACGGCTACTCATTTAAGTCAGAGAATAATGGTTGTTCTATTTATATGAGTGATATGTTTTATGGTCATGCTCCACTGGTGAATGGTTTATTCTTGATGAATCTCGATCGTGATGTTACACATATTCATAGTGTGAGTACCAAAAGATGCAAAGTTGATAATGATAGTCCAACATACTTGTGGCACTGCCGCCTTGGTCATATCGGCGTTAAGCGCATGAAGAAGCTCCATACTGATGGACCGCTAGAGTCTCTTGACTTTGAATCATTTGACACATGCGAACCGTGCCTCATGGGCAAGATGACTAAGACTCCATTCTCAGGAATAATGGAGAGAGCAACCGACTTATTGGAAATAATACATACTGATGTGTGTGGTCCAATGAACGTTGAAGCTTGCGGCGGTTATCGTTATGTTCTCACTCTCACCGATGATTTGAGTAGGTATGGGTATATCTACTTGATGAAGCACAAATCTGAGACGTTTGAAAAGTTCAAGGAATTTCAGAGTGAGGTTGAGAATCAACGTGACAGAAAAATTAAATGTCTACGATCTGATCGTGGAGGAGAATATTTGAGTCACGAGTTTGGCACACACCTAAGAAAGTGTGGAATCGTTTCACAACTGACGCCGCCTGGCACACCGCAGCGCAACGGAGTGTCTGAACGTCGTAATCGCACTTTATTAGATATGGTACGATCTATGATGTCTCTCACCGACTTACCGCTATCATTTTGGGGATACGCATTAGAAACTGCAGCATTCACTTTAAATAGGGTACCGTCTAAATCCGTTGAGACGACACCGTATGAACTATGGTTTGGCAAGAAACCTAAGTTGTCGTTTCTTAAAGTTTGGGGCTGCGATGCTTATGTGAAGAAACTTCAACCAGAAAAGCTCGAACCCAAAGCGGAGAAATGCGTATTCATAGGATACCCTAAGGAAACTATTGGGTATACCTTCTATCTTAGATCCGAAGGTAAAACCTTTGTTGTCAAGAACGGATCCTTTCTAGAGAAAGAGTTTCTCTCGAAAGAAGTAAGTGGGAGGAAGGTAAAACTTGATGAGGTAATTACACCCCCTCTCGAGCAGGAAAGTAGCGCAGCGCAAGAAGTTGTTCCTGTGGTGCCTACACCGACTGAAGAGGAAGTTAATGATGATGATCATGAACTTTCGATCAAGTTACTACTGAACCGCGAAGGTCCACAAGGGTACGCTCCGCACCAGAGTGGTACGGCCACCCTGTGATGGAAATCATGTTGTTAGACAACAGTGAACCTTCGAACTATGAAGAAGCGATGACGGGCCCGGATTCTAACAAATGGCTTGAGGCCATGAAATCCGAGATAGGATCCATGTATGAGAACAAAGTATGGACTTTGGTGGACTTGCCCGATGAACGGCGAGCCATAGAAAATAAATGGATCTTCAAGAAGAAGACTCATGCAAACGGTAATGTAACCGTTTACAAAGCTCGACTTGTCGCAAAGGGTTTTCGACAAATTCAAGGAGTTGACTACGAAGAGACTTTCTCTCCCGTAGCGAAGCTGAAATCAGTCCGAATCATGTTAGCAATTGCCGCCTTTTATGATTATGAAATTTGGCAAATGGACGTCAAAACAGCGTTCCTTAACGGGAGCCTTAAGGAAGAGTTGTATATGATGCAACCAGAAGGTTTTGTCGACCCTAAGGGTGCTAACAAAGTGTGCAAGCTCCAGCGCTCCATCTATGGGCTGGTGCAAGCATCTCGGAGTTGGAACATTCGCTTTAATGAGGTGATTAAAGCGTTTGGGTTCATACAGGTTTACGGAGAAGCCTATCTGTACAAGAAAGTGAGTGGGAGCTCTGTAGCTTTCCTCGTACTATATGTGGATGACATATTATTGATGGGGAATGATATAGAGATGTTGGAGAGCATAAAGGCCTATTTGAACAAGAGTTTTTCAATGAAGGACCTTGGAGAAGCTGCATACATATTAGGCATCAAGATCTATAGAGATAGATCGAGACGCCTCATAGGTCTTTCGCAAAGTACATACCTTGACAAGATATTGAAGAAGTTAAATGTGGAAAACTCAAAGAAAGGGTTCTTGCCAGTTTTGCAAGGTATGAGATTGAGTAAGACTCAGTCACCGACCACGGCAGCAGATAGAGAGAAGATGAGTTCTGTCCCCTACGCTTCAGCCGTGGGCTCTCTAATGTATGCCATGCTGTGTACCAGACCTGATATAAACCTTGCCATAAGCTTGGTAGGGAGGTACCAAAGTAATCCCGGTGCGGAACACTGGACAGCGGTCAAGAATATCCTTAAGTACGTAAAAAGGACTAAAGAAATGTTTCTCGTTTATGGAGGTGACGAAGAGCTCGTCGTAAAGGGTTACGTCGACGCAAGCTTCGACACAGATCCGGATGACTATAAGTCACAAACCGGATACGTATATGTGTTGAATGGTGGGGCAGTGAGCTGGTGCAGCAGCAAGCAAGAAGTCGTGGCAGCATCTACATGTGAAGCGGAGTACATAGCTGCTTCAGAAGCGACTCATGAAGGAATTTGGATGAAGGAGCTCATCACCGACCTTGGAGTGGTTCCAAGTGCGTCGGGTTCTATGACACTCTTCTCTGATAACACTGGAGCCATTGCCATAGCCAAGGAGCCCAGGTTTCACCAGAAGACGAAGCACATCAAGCGCCGCAAAAACTCCATCCAGGACCATGTCCAGAGTGGAGTGATAGATATTTGTAAAGTACACACGGATCTGAATATTGCAGACCCGTTGACTAAACCTCTTCCACGAGAAAAACATGATCAACACCATGATGCTATGGGTGTTCGATACATCACAATGTAACTAGATTATTGACTCTAGTGCAAGTGGGAGACTGTTGGAAATATGCCCTAGAGGCAATAATAAAATGGTTATTATCATATTTCCTTGTTCATGATAATCGTCTATCGTTCATGCTATAATTGTATTAACAGGAAACAGTAATACATGTGTGAATGAATAGATCACAATGTGTCCCTAGCAAGCCTCTAGTTGGCTAGCTCGTTAGTCAATAGATGATCATGGTTTCCTGATCATGGGCATTAGATGTCGTTGATAACGGGATCACATCATTGGGAGAATGATGTGATGGACAAGACCCAATCCTAAGCCTAGCACTAGATCGTATTGTTCGTATGCTAATGCTTTTCTAATGTCAAGTATCTTTTCCTTCGACCGTGAGATTGTGCAACTCCCGGATATCGTAGGAGTGCTTTGGGTGTATCAAACGTCACAACGTAACTGGGTGACTATAAACGTGCACTACGGGTACCTCCGAAAGTGTCTGTTGGGTTGGCACGAATCGAGATCGGGATTTGTCATTCCGTGTGACGGAGAGGTATCTCTGGGCCCACTCGGTAGAACATCATCATGAGCTCAATGTGACTAAGGAGTTAGTCACACGATGACGTGCTACGGAACGAGTAAAGAGACTTACCGGTAACGAGATTGAACAAGGTATAAGTATACCGACGATCGAATCTCGGGCAAGTACTATACCGACAGACAAAGGGAATCGTATACGGGATTGATTGAATCCTTGACATCGTGGTTCATCCGATGAAATCATCTGGAGCTAGTGGGAGCCACCATGGGTATCCAAACCCCGCTGATGGTTATTGGCAAGAGAGGTGTCTCGGTCATGTCTGCCTGTCTCCCGAACCCGTAGGGTGTACACACTTAAGGTTCGATGACGCTAGGGTTATAGGGAATTGTTATACGAGGTTACCGAAAGTTGTTCGGAGTCTCGGATGAGATCCCGGACGTCACGAGGAGCTCCGGAATGGTCCGGAGGTAAAGATTGATATATAGGACGGATGGTTTCGGACACCGGAAGTGTTTCGGGCATCACCGGTAACGTACCAGGACCACCGGGACCACCGAAGGGGGGCAACGACCCCGGGAGGTAAGGTGGGCCAAGTGGGGGTGGGAACCAGCCCCTAGGTGGGCTGGTGCTCCTCCTCACTCAGCCCATGGCGCAGGGTAAGAAAAAAGGGGGGGCAAACCCTAGGCTAGGTGGGCCTAAGGCCCACCAGTGGGTGCGCCAACCCCTCCTCCCCATCTGGCCGCCGCACCACCCATCTGGGAGGGCTGCCGCACCCCCTAGGGTGGGAACCCTAGGGGTGGCACCCCCTCTCCCCTTCCCCTATATATAGTGGGCACTTTCGCCTTTGGAGGACACAGTTTTCTCTCCCTCTCGGCGCAGCCCTGCTCCTCTCCCTCCTCCTCTCTGCCGGCGCTTGGCGAAGCCCTGCCAGGAGACCTCGCCTCTCCACCAACACCACGCCGTCGTGTTGCTGGACTTCTTCCCCAACCTCTCCCTCCTCCTTGCTGGATCAAGGTGCGGGAGACGTCACCGGGCTGCACATGTGTTGAACGCGGAGGTGCCGTTGTTCGGCATTAGATCGGAATCGCCGCGAGTACGACTCCATCAACCGCGTTCTAGCAACACTTCCGCTTAGCGATCTTCAAAGGTATGAAGATGCTCTTACCCCTCTCTCATTACTGGTCTCTCCATAGGAAGATCTGAACATGCGTAGGAATTTTTTTGAATTTATGCTACGTTACCCAACATATATAACTTGTACTCTATTATGCACAATGAAGATTCTAGAGTGTAAAAGTAAGAGCATCCTAAATATTGGGTTTATTGATCCAGATAAAATACATATAACGACGCTAACTAATTATCCCAAGGAGACGGAGGAAAACCTTCTAAGATTTCTAATAGATCAAAATTTCTGTGACCACATACTGTTTCCATACAACTTCAGGTGAGGGTGTTTACTCTGTTGTGTCCATTCACTTATAAGTGTAATTGATAAGTTACTGACACACAACACACACACACACACACACACACACACACACACATATATATATATACATGTGCAGCTTCCATTGGATTCTGTTGGACATTCAAATTGATAAGGGAAGAGTTGATGCCTTCGACCCATTATCAAGACCCTTGGAACAGTTCCAAAGCCTGCAGGACATGCTCCAAGGGTAATTTTAATCATTCTTGCGCTCTATCGGTCTCTTTCGATGATTTTCTGATATATCAATTAATGAAAAACTTAGCAAATCATTATCCTTGTCGGGCAGGGTTTGGAAGCGGTTCAAGTGCGTGACTCCCGGTAACTTTTCTGAGAAGCTGACCTTTAGAGCGGCTCAAGTAAGTAGTAGTATGATATACTTCTATTCATTTTCAATACATTTATGATGCTAGATTATTATTTTGATTATATATATTCTATTCTCGTAAAGTGCGACCAGCAGCCACGGGGAACGCATCTATGCGGATACTATGTTTGCGAGACCATTCGCACGTTTACCTCTGAGTTCAAGGATCACAGATTCGACGTAAGCAATGAACATTCACACCTCTATTTTTACCCGTCATTCTTTGTTATCATGATTGATATTCATATTCATCTCCTCTTCTTATATAGCACACTGCCATGAGGACGAAGGTCCTACCAGAGCAACGCGCGATTGCTGTTTCAGAGGAGCTTGCGGGATTTCTGAGGACGGAAGCTATAGAAGACAAAGGACGATTTAGTGTAGCTAAGGGCCATTACTCATGTTCGTCCATGTAATCGAATATACAGGCTCTAGTCCCGATAATTCAGATCTCCATATAATTGTATATATATGATCGCTTGTTAGATAAGTTAATCTTATATATATATATGCATAATTATTTCTATTTAAATTATATGAAAACTAATTCCCGAACACCAAACGAGGCATCACGTTAATCTCCCGAACACCTAAACCCTAAAACCCTAAAACCCAAAAATAATTTCATTCAAAAAAAAACACCCAAAAACCAGCAAAATCTGAAAATCTTTAGTCCCGGTCTGTGTAACGAACCGGGACTAAAGGGCTTGCCCCTGGGGGCTACGAGGCGCCCACGTGGAGCACCTTTAGTCCCGGCTTGTAAGAGGGCCGGGACGAAAAGGTTAGGCCTTTAGTCCCGCCCCTTTAGTCCCGGTTGGTGAACCGGGACTAAAGCCCCTTACGGGCCGGGGCTAAAGGCCCCGTCCCCACTAGTGTAACTAGGAGAAATTTTCCACCAATAATTGATTGCAAGATATTGCAGACATGTACCTAGATTTTATGTTGTCTTGTTCTATTGTCTTATCATAGCAAGTGCAATGTCAATTAAATTGCAAATGGAGCCAGGGCATCAGGGTGGACTTAAAAAAACATATTTCCACATCATAAAAAAGTAAAAAAAAATTATACATACACAAATACATATATAACATATTGAGGAAAAAGTTCATAACAATATACTTTCATACGTGGCATATAGATAAAAAACAAAAACATAAATGAAAATGGGCCCTTTTTTGTTGTTTTTGGACCGGAAGTTTGTTATTTTTGTGCAGCTTGCAAAAAATAATTTTTTTAAAGGAAATTTTACAGATCCACTGCAAATATGTATAAGTTTTCACATATTTATTTTCGGATTCTCTTGAAACAAATATCATTGGAGGACCAATGCCCCTGTCCACCGATACTCTTCGACCATTGGCAGCTATTGTGTTACTTCTTCGACCATTTTTATTAACATCGAATCAATGCATTTATTATATATAGCTGATACATTTGACATATATTAAGTTCACACTGGTCCACATTTTATGAATTGAAAATCAGTTTGTTAATTTGGTTTATTTTAGTTCTTGGTTGGAATTCAGCTGGTATAAACATGTCAATTTCGTATAAATTTATTGTAAAATTTTGTATTGTTGACATGTGCATCGGCATCCCTAGATTGTTCCAGTTCATCATTTGTTTGCATAACATACTCACATGTGTTCTCTTTTTGGATGCATTAAATAGTTATCAAACACACGTTAGATCGGACAATGGTGTCCTATGTATGTTCAGGTGTGTTGTAACATTTTTTGGCCCTTTTTTCGCTGATAAACCGGGCAACTCTCTTCTTAATGAATGGATAGATCCCAAAAGGCTCTAGTTTTAAAAAACGTCAGAGATGGTGAATGTAACATGATGTATTTTTTTACTTTATACATTCAGTAATGGCGCTTGCATCTCTCCTATGTGCTTCTATGTGGGTAAGTATCTATTTGAGGGGAGTCTTTATTTGTAAGTTGATTGATGAATTATTCCTTCTAAGCTGTCATTTTTTAGTGTTTGTTTTCTATCCTACACATATAAATATTTCTCAGACATCCTTAAAATTGTAAATTTCACAATTATGTATCAAAGGATTCATGACATCCTTCATTTTATTTACATTTCTACTACCCCTCATCCTTTGCTTCTCCACTATCAGCCCCTCATTCACCACGAGGGACGGCCAAGCATATGCCCTAGTCTATTCTTCTAAAGTATTGGTTATAGAATTGCCTCATACGTTGCCCTTGGTGTGACACACATCACTCTTTTTTGGATTGGGGGGGGGGGGGGTGATTCATATTTATTTTGCATGATAAATATGTAACATTTTAATATAGTCACAACCAAGGTTCAAAATATCGGATAACGGGTTCATATCGGTTTGGCTTCAAAATATCGGTTGCCAGATATCGGGTGATATATCGGAGGAAACACATGTGGATTTTTTAAATTATTCTTACTAAAAACCTGTCTTTCTAGTAAAAAAATGTATGATGTCAATGCTTTAGCATAACAATTTTATATTCCTAGTTTGTTACCTTGTTAATTAAGATACTATTAAGAAAGATTCACAAAATCATTACTATAAAATTCAAAACAATACGTTCTATATGCATATGTATAAAACATGATGTGTGAGTTTCAGAATATGGTGAAGTTGTAAATGCATAATCTTATTTTCATTGCTTTCTTATAAAGAATTTCGGCCATCTACATATCAGTCTATATGAGTGGACGTATCGGGCCAGATATCGGTCATATAGGTTGATATTTCAGCCCATATTGCATGATATGTCTGAACGTGATATTTACAAATGATATGTTATGTTTATATCGGTAGAGCCCCAAATATGATATATCAACCTATATATCGGTCGTATCGGCCTAGATATAAATGCTTGGTCACAACACACCAATAAGGTTTTAATTACGATAATTAGCCCACAACCACTACTTTGGCGATGAAATTTATTACCACTTTTTAGTAATGATTATGTAGTATTTTTTCACAATGATATGTATGCTCAAATACAAGCACCCCATTGGTTCTTTGACATACTACATATTAGACAATTGCTCATTAACCTTCCAAATATGTATTGATTACTGAAATCTTGTTAAATATTTACGTTTGATAACTCAATACCATATGTTTTGGTATTGCACATAGTTCAGTTTTTATCATAGTTTTAAATAGCCGACTAGGCTATAGCCCTGGTATAGCTTTGCTATATCCTTTTCAGAAGGGTGCCGCTAAATGAAATCATGTATAAATATACCGATATAGCCCGCTATAGCTTCAATATAGCTGATTTTGAGGTCCATCACTATTTAGCATAGCCCGCTATTTAAAACATTGGTTTTTATACATATGCATGCAATACCAACTAGATAGTGGTTGAAGTTACACTTAAAAATGTGTGTTACTGTTTCAAAGAGATTGATTCTTTTATTGCATTATCTTGAGTACCCAATAAAGGTAGTGTAGTAGGCATGCTCATAGCGTACAAGTACAACCATACTTGGACACTGAACCACCCATCATAAATGGTAGCACGTACATGCACACAAACATATGTCATTTGATTTTTCACTTTTGCGTAGCTTTATGGTGGCTTCTTGTATGAGGTGTTTTCTTCTTCATTTTCGATGGATGATTTTTTTCTTGTCAAAAAAAAAAATGTTGTACACATGTAGCATGACTCTAGCATGTATTTAAATTCATTTTCCATCACATCAAAATATTTATCATTTGAAAATTGTTACATTTAGAAAAAAACAATTTCATTGCACACTTTATGTGGCGTATGTAGAGAGACAAAATTGTGACCCGATAGTTTCATCTTTATATGCCAAACTAGACCACCAACTCTTAGTTTTTGTAACAAAAAGGGAAAATATCAGATCTTAATTTCCAAGGATGAGAAAGCATACCGAAAAAACAAGGAGCCATAAAAAAATATTGCCTACTTACGCTTTTTTTAAACCACCTGACACCTCAACATAGATAAAGATCTTTGCATACAGTTGCAATATTCTATTTAACCCTGGCGTGGATCTATAGGATAATTAATGAACTAAACAATGTATACAAGATTTGTAGTACAAAGCTCTCATTAGAGTGTACATATTTAGGTTAATCTTAATTAGCAAAGAAGAGAAACAAGAGTGTGCAAAAACAACGAGCTACCTAGGATTAATCAAACCACCCGACATAGGAACATACATACAGATTCTTGCATATGGTTGTAGTACTAGGTTACCCCTGGCTTATCAAACCACCCGACATAGGAACATACATACATATTCTTGCATATGGTTGCAGTACTAGGTTAACCATGGCCTTCTATAGGATCATAATTAATCAACTAACCCAATCACAAAAGGTCTAGTTAAAAGGTATATAAAGTTAATAATTTGCTAGAATAAAAAAACAGTGTGTGAAAAGATGAGGAACTAACAAAAATCATGGTCTACCTGGGGTTTATCAGACCATACAACACATGAATATGCATACATATTTGTGCATATGATTGTACTACCTCCGTAGAGAAATATAAGAGCGTTTAGATAATCAGCTCTTACATTTCTTTACGGAGGGAGTAATAGCTAGGTTAACTCTAGCTTTATACAAGGTGAAAAATAATTAACAAATTAATTTAAAGAAGATATAGTATGAAGAGCTCTTAGGCCTTTCATAGCGGGCGGTGCTGATAAAAAACTAGTATCATAGTGTATGATGCCACAATAGTTACTACCTTCTTGTTGCATGGTATCATAGCATAATACCGTAATGCCATCTTATTTATAAATTTTTAGAATCTCGAGTGTACAAGACTTATCTGACATTATTTTTTCTCGTGTTTGTACTCTGATACAATATCATAACATGATACTACTATCATATCATCTTTTTCATGTGAGTAAATAGCAAAAATCACCACAATCGGTGTTAGGGTTTGTAAAACCTACTCCCTCCGATCTGTATTACTTGTCGTTTGAACGGATGTATTTAGCACTGAAATACGTCTAGATACATCCCTTCAGCCACAAGTAAAATGGATAGGAGGGAGTACCACTTCTTTTCTTCATTCATACCTACAGTTTTGTGGCAAATTTAGTAAAAAGTACTGATGAGACAGTTGGTTAAAAGTCGGTGTGATTCTATATGGTGGAAAGTAATTAACAAATTAACTAAAGAAGGTATATTACAGACCACTTAGTCCTTTCATAGTGGGTGGGATCGATCATAAAGTAGTATCATAGTTTATGATGTCACCATAGTTACTACATTTTTATTGCATGGTATCATAGCATAATATCGTAATGCCATCTTATTTATAAATTTTACAATCTCATCGAGTGTACAAGATTTATCTGGCATTGAATTTCATAACACGATACTATTATCGCATCATGTTTTTCATGAGTAAATAGGAAAAACCATCACAATTGGCGTTAGGGTTTATAATAACTACACGCTTTGATTCATATTACTTGTCACTCAAACAGATGCATTTAGCACTAAAATGCGTTATGTCGAATGTTATGATATGTGCAACCCACATTTTAGTATCTAATTTTTCCCCAAACCCGTCATTCTTCTCCGTCACGAGCAACCTCCCTGCATCGGCAGAGCCTCGCCTCACCCACCGGTGATCGCACTCCTTGTTGACAAGAAGTACTTTCTGAGCCATAGGACCACGAGGGGTGGCACCTGTTGAGGCCATCAGGGAGGAGGCGACACCCATCATGGTGTGCACGCAGTTGGACTAGGCTCGATGTCTGGTTCACGTGCCTGCAATCGTGGCCACCGTGGTCGGGCTCGGCGCTATCAAGATCCTCCTCCATCAAGGACCCTTCATCGGAGACAGCTTGTGTGCAGCGGCGAGGAGTGGCGATGCGACGTGGTTGGTAGTGGCGCCCGAGGACACATGGATCCAACATGGTTGGACGACAGCCCTTCCAACACCTCACTCCTCAATCTTGGATCCCGTGAAGCAGTAGGCACGAGACAGGGCGAGGCGCCAAACTACACATACACGGTGTCGTGGTTTTGTCATGGCACATGTCCTTATAGGAGCAGTTAGGTGTGAGGCCATTGCTGCTAGGTGGTAGCTTGAACGGGGTTAGTCGGAATCGGAAGACGCGAGTTTTACCCAGGTTTGGCCCCTCGAGGTGGAGGTAAAAGCATACATCCTGATTGATAGCTATTGATGATGATGATGATATCGATTACAAGGATGCTGTTTTACTACCAATAACTCGAGGGTTTCTAATTTGTCCTTTTGGTCACTTAGGGGCTCTCTTTATATAATAGGCTGAGTCTATACAATAGATTGCTATACAATAGATTGCAGGTTTTACCCGTATTAAGAGTCCTACTCTAAGTCTTGTAGGTCTTTGGTGCCTTCCAAGTTAGGAGGTATTCATCTTTTGCACGTTTTGTTGAGCTGACAATAGCAAGCCTGGTCTTCTCTTCCGAACCGATCAAGCTCGGTCGGGTTTTCTCTTCGGGTCGGATCTTCCCAGGCCGGTTCTTCTCTCCGGACCGGATCTTCACAAGATGTGTCTTCTCTTTGGTCCGGGTCTACCTAGGCCGGGTATTCTCAAGATGGGTCTCCTCTTCGGTCCAGGTCTACCTAGGCCGGGTCTTCTTTTCGGGGCGGGTCTTCTCTCCAGGATGAGTCTTTCCAGGCCGGGTTCGTTCTAGGGTCCAGTCCACAGAGAGTCGGCGCCTTTAATGTTCAGCATGACCCAGTTACAAGTCCTTTGGTCCGTCCGGGTTATGTCTTGGGACGCCGGGTCTAGCCACGGGTAATTCCCCTGATGCGTGCGGCCGGTGAATCTCACAGGACATGCCAATGAACTACATTGTTGATGGGGAATGGTGAGGGGCAACTCCTTCTTCCATCGTGATCTTCGGTGAATGAGTAGTGATACGTCTTCAATGTATCTTTAATTTTTAATCATTCCATGCTATTATATTATCAATCTTGAATGCTTTATATTCATATATTTGTTGTTTTATATTTTTTTTATCACTAACCTATTAATCCAGTGCCCAGCCAGTTGCTGTTTTCTGCATCTTTTTGGCTTTTCAGGGAAACAATATAAAATGGAGTCCAAATGCAACGAAACTTTCTGATGATTTTTTTGAACAAAAATAAGACCTGAAAGCTTCGGAAGGAGACCAGAGGGCACACGAGGTGCCCCCAAGCCAACAGGGTGCGCCTAGGGGGATGGTCGCGCCTGATGGCTTGGGGCCACCTCCCAGCTCCTCCGGCCCTATCTTCGCTCCTATAAATTCTCTTTCGTGGGAAAACACCAGAGAGCGACCCATCACAAGTCTTTGTTCCACCGTGATCTCATCTGGAGCCCTGTTCCGGTGCCCTGTTGAAGGGGGGATCAATCACAGAGGGCCTCTACATTAACCTTGCTGCTCCCATGATGATATGCGAGTAGTTTACTACACACCTAACGGTCCGTACTTAGTACCTAGATGGCTATGTCTCTCTATATTCTTCATTGCCAAGATCACCGCGATTCCCGCAGTGATCTATCTTATGTAATCATTTTTTATGGTGCGTTGTTTGGGATCCAATGAATTACGGGTTTATATTTAGAATATTCATTAAATGTATGTGAGTCATCTATGAATTCTTATATGCATGATTATGATAGCTTCGTAATTCTCTCCAAACTATTGGTTTGGTTTGATCAACTTGATCAATTTATCTTCAACGGGAGTGGTGTGTTGTAATGGGTTCAATCTTGCGGTGCTCAATCCCAAAGATAGAAAGGGACATGACATGTATTTGTATAGCGGCCATTAAGGATAAAACGATGTGGTTTATTCATATTAGTTGGATTTACGTTGTTTACATCATGCCATCTTGGTTAAGATGTTACTCTGTTTTACTTAATACTCTAGATGCATGCTGGATGGCGTTCGATGAGTGGAATAATAGTAGTAGATGCAAGCAAGAGTCGGTTTACTTGATTACGGACGTGATGTCTATATGTAATGATCATTGCCATGAATAAATATTATATAACACTACGCTTTTCTATCATTGCCAAATAGTAATTTGTTTACCTATTGTATGTTATATTCGAGAGAGATGCCACTAGGAAAAACTATGGCACCCGGATCTTCACAAATAAAATTTTAAAAACATTAAAAATATTGCTTACATTATTTACTTTCTTTTTATTTTGCATTTATATTTATTAATTTATCTATCTATCACTACTTATAGGTTGCAAGTAACAAGTTTAAGGGGATTGACAATCATGTTGTCCGCGTTAGGTGCAATTGCGTGCTCTTTTCTCTACAGGCGTTGAAAACGAACATTTGCCTGGTTCTCCTATTGGTTCAGTAACTTTGTTTTTTAATGAAGTAAATATTAATCTCTACTGTACCGTATCTCGCCTCTTTTTTGAAAAAAATCACAACATAGTTTACAAATAGGAGTAGCAAGCAATAGTCAGGCAAAGCTCACGCCCACAGGCAGGCGTGCCCTTGAGGTCGGCTGTCGACATGGACCAAGAGGAGGAGGCGATCGCTGGCTCAAGGCGTCCCCGACAGTACCATCCTGGTAATGTGGGCGAAGGAGCTCGCCGATGGGTCACGTGGGTGTTGCCGGCGCACCACACACTGGTGCGGTAGACGAAGGGGCGTGAAGCGGTATACTACAAGAGATCAAGGGGCGTGAAGCTCGCACAGCCCCGCGGTGCTGGTCCTGACCGTTGCCAGCGCCATGAACAGGATAGAGGAGTACACATTAACAAAGAGCCAACAAAAGGTATCGTGTACGTACGCTTTGTCAAACATACAGATTCTTGCGTATATATGGTCGCGTTAAAAGAACCTGACGTGAATCTATAGGTGACAATTAATTAACTAAACAATTTGCAAAAGGTACAGCACGCAGCTAGCTCTCCTTGGAGTGTACTGCCGCGAATCTCTCGAAAATAAATAAAAAGCTGCCGCAAATCTTGGGGAAATATAATACCGCGCCACTGGTGGTCGAATCAAGGATTACAGCAGGATAGAACTTTAGATTTTTACCATGGAATTCACCAGGCATCGTTCTACTCTCTGCATCAAGGATGTGCGTACTACGAGGGTGCTTGGATACGTTTTAGTCCCATGACTAAAAGTAGTGAAACTAAAATTTGCTAGCCCCACCCATGCTTGGATCTAAGTATTAAAGAGACTAAAATCAAGTTAATGAGCATTTATTATCCTCCAAACTCTTCAATCCAGAACTTGCATGAGGAGTTAAATGAGGAGAGAGAGGACTAATGCACATTTTAGTGTGGGTACCCCTGACTAAAAGATTTTAGCCTCAAGGCTAGTTTTAGCCTCTCTTTAGTCAGGGGTACTTGGAACTTTGGCCTCTTAAAGAGACTAGTTTTAGTCTTTTGGATTCAAGCACCCTCTACAGCTAGCCGCAGACAAACGTAGCTTATGGCAGGGTGGCCGAAGCATACCCCATGCACATACGTTGTACTGGATCTACTTTGTAATAACGTTGTACTGGATCTAATTTGTAAGAGCCAGACAATAAGCATCGTCTTGGCTTAAACAACTCCACGCTGCACTGCACGCTCCATCGTCTAGAAATGCTCCCCCGATGCAGCGTAAATAATTAATTTTCAGTGCTGTCTGCAGACTGTTTACATTAACTAATGAATGTGGATCTCGAGGAGGAAAATAATATGAATTTAAAGGATTGCAGTAGCATATAGATGACACCATCAAGCTAGGCAGCTCTCTTCACCAGCCTTTGCTTGCTTCTCAGGCGCACACTGCACACCAACGCTAGTTAACCAAGAGTGGAAGGAGAGTAAGCTCGAGATGGCAACGCCAATCGTGACTGCCGCGGCGGGGGTGATGAATCCCCTCATCGGCAAGCTCACCACCCTGATGGGTGAAGAGTACAAGAAGCTCAAAGGAGTGAGGAAGGAGGTGTCTTTTCTCAGGGACGAGCTCAGCGCCATGAATGCTGCCCTTGAGAAGCTGGAGTTCATGGAAAAGCTCGAGCCAGATACCAAGGACTGGAGGGATCATGTCAGGGAGATGGCCTACGACATGGAGAATTGCATCGATGACTTCATGCAGGATACTGGAGGTGCCCACACCAACGCCGGTGCAGGTTTCATGAAGAGGATGTCTCGGCGTCTGAAGACGCTGAGGGTGCATCACCGGATTGCCGGCCAGATCGAAGACCTCAAGGCTCTTGCAGTAGAGGCAAATGAACGGCGAATAAGGTACCTCAAGATTGGCTGCTCTTGTCCACAAAATGTTGTATATCTTTTGTATTAGAAGGTGAAGTATTTTTATTAATTTCCCTTCCATGTTATGAACACAACATAGATGATGTCATGGTTATGTTTTTGTGTATCCGACAATAAACCTGACAAGGTTTTTCCTAAGAGTAACTTCAAGCATAGCCTCCAAATTTTACTTCCAAACACCATCAATGTTTTAAATAGCGGGCTATGGCAAATAGCAGCAGACCTGAAAATCAGCTATAGCGGGCTATATCGGGCTATAGCGGCATATTTGTACGTGATACCATTTAGCGGCATCCTACTGAAAAGGCTATAGCGGGGCTATAGCGGGGCTATAGCCGGCTATTTAAAACTATGAACACCATGCAGGAGGTCTCACTATTTGAAGTACTTCATGTTTTGCATGGTACTCCAATCACAGCTCCCAACTTCCTATTCATTTTTTCTCCATTTCTCATTTATATTATACACAAACTATGTTTGTAAACCACATTCTACCGCAATATTCCGAACATACATATTGTGCCGCAATCCGCATATAATTTGACAACATTTCAAGTTGTCAAGATTCATTAGTTCAAATTCAAATTCAAAACAGAAAGAATTGTTGTCATCGAACATAGACATGCCAAACAGTTTAAAGGCATCCAAGGGAAACTATGATGCGTCGTGGCATTGCCACATGTGCGCCCCTAGATAATCTATCTCAAAGTTGCGGACAAATCTTCATCCCGCAAATCGAGCAGTGCACCTCAAGAAACGCCTCAACTAAGAACATGGTTTAAGGCACAATTCTTTTATGAGAAAGATATGCAATTGTAACATCCTCCTTTAACATTCAAATCAATTTCAGGTACAAGATTGACAACTGCAATACTAGTTGTGGCTCTGTGGATATAGATCCGCGGATTTCAGTGATCTACAAAGATGTTGCTGGACTAGTGGGTACTGATGGCCCAAAGAAGGAGGTTCTCAGTTTGTTAACCGTCACCGAGAAGAAACTCAAGGTGGTGTCCATCGTGGGATTCGGAGGACTTGGTAAAACCACCCTTGCTAATCAGGTGTATGATGATCTCGAAGGGCAATTTGACTGTAAGGCATTTATTCCCGTCTCTCAAAAACCAGACATGCCACGGCTTCTCAATAGCCTAAGATTAAAGCTTGGGATAAATGAGTTATCTGGTATTTGTGAGGTGCAAGACATCATCGGTCAACTTAGAGAACACCTTGCAAACAAGAGGTATAGTTAGATCTTTACTTCTAAAAGCATTCTTGCATTTCTATGGAATAGTTATGAATCATCGTTTAACAAAAAATATAAAAAGGTTAACCTGATTTAAGGATAAACCCTATGTTACCAAATGAAATGAGTATTTCGGTTGTCCACATATGAGTTTGACCATGAATGTTTTGTACAAAGAAGAACATTATAAAATCACCAGAATTGCAAAGTGTGTTTCAACACGGATCTAACATTCATGGTCAAACTCATATGTTACAACATGAATCAATTTGTTGTAATAAATCTCACACATTATTAGATTAATTCTTGATCAAGGATTTGAGAAGTCAAAATATGTCTTACATACGGGAACCAAGGGAGTAGTACAAAAATGCCTAAGAGTCAAGTTGCTCTCCAAGATCAGGAGTCAGTCCATGGGTAATGTATACAGAATTAAAGTTTCGAACACTAGCCTGTTAGCAGTTTATACATGATACTATACCAGTTTGCAGAATTGATCAAGTCCATTCCATTTCGTCTAGACATAGAAAATTATATCGATCCATCCCCTAGGTCATTTGTCCCTCGGATGTACATGTTAATGATACCAGATTAGAATACGGAAGTAAAGTATAGATTGTGAGTTCCCCACCCTTTTGAAAATGAAACTAAATTAGTCCACATAATTATAGTTTAAACTGCCAAATGATCACTGATTTGTTCATTACTATAGCCGTTTAGACATGATATTATTAGATCACTATGCAAAACTGATGTCCGAATCATGACTTGCTCACATGCCACTGTACTGAGCTTGTAGGTTCTTAGTAAATACCAGCCCCCCCTCTCCCAAAACCTAAAGAAATATAAGAGTGTTTAGATCACTAAAGTAGTTGTCACATTTGTATGTAGATCGGCAAATGTTTAAATTAGACCCACAGGAAGACCTAAGTACCAAGTAGCATTTGTATGAGGAGTTTATGTAGGTGATGAATTGTCAATAAAGAAATACAATGTGTCCCATGTTGACAGCTCTCAGTTATGGATGTGTCATCATAAAGCACCAGAACGACTTGTTACGGAAAATTGGCAATAATCTGTTTTCATGGAAAAATATATGTAAACCCACTATTTCGATGTCCAAATTTGAGCACACCAAGCGATTATTGTTTTTATTTTGTGTTGAATATAACATAAATATGTCGAATGTATCCTTAAGACTGACATTTTCTTTTCAATTTACCTAAAAAATCCCAGTGTCTTTTCAGTTTATGTTTTTCCCAAGTTCATTTAATTGTATTGATGCTTTCACCTGCAATATTTTTAGTTGTCTTCTAATGCATATAACACCATATTCACTAGGTATTTTATTATAGTCGATGACTTGTGGGATCAAGAAGCATGGGAGATTATAAGAAGTGCCTTCCCACCAAATTGTAATGGGAGCAGAGTAATAGTAACCACACGAGTGGAAGACGTTGCAATCTCAGCATGTTCTTATCAACGTGAGCAAATTTACAAAATGAAGCCCCTTGGGTCTAAAGATTCAAGAAGGTTATTCATGAACAGAGTATTTGGGCCTGAAAACATGTGTCCATCTAATTATGAAGAAGTCTCAAATGAAATTCTGAAGAAGTGTGGCGGGCTGCCACTTGCAATCATTACGATAGCTAGCCTATTAGCATGTCGTCAAGAAAGATCAAGGAATGACTGGGAGAACATACGGAATTCTCTGGGTGCTCAGTTTGCCATAAACCCCACACTGAAAGGGATGAGGAGTATATTAAACCTCAGCTATATGAATCTTCCTCTTCATCTCCGCACTTGCTTTCTTTACCTTGGTATGTATCCAGAAGACTATGAGATTATGAGGGATGATCTAGTCCGAAAATGGATAGCCGAAGGCTTGGTTGGTAATTCACATGGAAAAACTTTGGAGGATATTGGAATAAGTTATTTCAATGAGCTAGTCAATAGAAGCCTGATTCAGCCTGTAATTAACTACAGGGGACTGTGTTGCAAAGTACATGATATGATGCTGGATTTGATCCTAAACAAGTGTGCAGAAGACAATTTCAGTAGTGTGGCATATACTTCTGAAGACATGACAAGATTGCGTGACTGCACGTCCAAGATCCGTCGGTTATCCCTGATCTCACGTGTTGATAGAACAACAAGTGAAACAATATCATGGACTATTTCAGATAGCATATCACAAGTTCGGTCATTGGTGTGGTTCGGAGATTGCAAGTCCATACCTCGTCTTTCTGAGTTAAAGTATATCCGTGTGTTATCCTTTGAATGCTCATATTTCTCTGAGAGTTCACGTCTGGACCTCACTGCTATCAGCCAATTGTTTCAACTGCGGTATTTAAAGGTTTCAGGTTATTTCTATGCAGAGCTTCCCGCTGAAATTCGGGGGCTTGTGCATTTGGATACGTTGGATGTACCAAATGGAAGCATCCCGTCAGACATAGAGCACTTGCCCCGCTTGTCTAATCTGAGAATGGGTTTGTATGGGATTATAGGGCTACCTGAAAGGATCGGGATCATGGAATCACTTCTCACACTCGATGGTTTCAGACTGGAGAGGAGTTCGCTGGAGGCTCTTGAGGGCCTTGGTAAGCTGACTAATCTGAGGAGTCTGGAGCTTCATAGCTACGATGGTGCTGAGTGCAATCTGCTGGAGAAGGCGGCGAAGTTTGATGCTTTCGCCTCTTCTATTTGTAAGCTACGCAACCTCAAATATCTCAAGATCGTAGGCAATCATGATGATAAGGACGACATTTTAGGCTCAGTTCCAGATCCTCCCGCCCTTATCGAGGAAATGTACATTGACAGCTGGAAGATGTTGGGAGTTCCTAAATGGATCGGTGATCTCAGTTGCCTACATAGCCTGGAATTATATGTTAGGGAGGCGAAAACTGATGCGATTACTGTTCTTGGAGCACTGCCATCCCTCGTCTACCTCTACCTTAGAGTCGTGACATGCCCAAAAGCAGGGGCTGTAATCGTCAGCAAGGGATTATTCCCACTTCTGGAGCGCCTTACATTCTTCTCTCAAGAAGATGTTACGCCATATCTGGGTTTCGAGGCAGGAGCTATGCCCAAGGTACGAGAGCTCAGTCTGGAACTCGATGAGACGTCGTGGGGTGGAGCTGCACCAGTCGGCATCGAGCACCTCTTGGGCCTCCAGCAGATCAGTTTAACTGTATGGTGCAAAGAGAAGGAATCTCCTGAACAAGTGAAGCTCCAAGTCCGGTCTGCGTTTAGTAACGCCGTGCAACTGCACCCAAAGCCTCCTTCCGTGGATATTAAATGCTACCCCAACTTGTGAGTGAAGCATGAACGGACCACGTGCACTGAGCAATACGGCCTCTGCTGTAACTCTCATCATTTCCTCTGCTATATGCTGTACTCTTTTTCATTCATTTTTCATTCGTGTTTAATGTCTTGAGTGTTGTTACATCTAGGAGTATCTCCGATGCACTCTGTATATGCAGAGAACCACGTGATTAATGTTGGATTATTTGGTTTGAGAAACTTACATTCATAGCAGACCGTCGATGTCACCGCCGTCGCTGATGGTGATGTGCACGGACGCGCGTCGGCCCCGGGTGTCGCGCACCTCACCGTCCATAATGTTGTACCTGGCGTTGGTTGTTATTGGACACCCGGTCGTTATTCGTGCACGTGACCGTCGACGACGAGGTCGACCCTCGCGCCGACGGCCCACTGCTCAAACTGCGCGCTCATCGGCAGGTTAAGCTGAAGCTGAGCTACCATAGCTCTTGTATCACGGCGAGTGGATGAGCACGACGATCCACGGAGTTAGTTTCCCGGTCGACGTGCGTCCGGCAGCCACATCCAGTGCGGCGTGTACTTGCCGTACGCCGAGTAGGTTGCCACAAAGACAACGTGCGGTCTTGCAGCTACACTACTATTTTCCTTCCATAATAGAGGTCAAAAGTCCTTTACATGGACTTCCATTTTTTCCCTGTTTTGACATTTTTGGCACTAACTACTCCATATAGGAGAACTCATTTTATAAAAGTTCTGCCATAATTTATCATGTCTAAAATTTTAGAGTGTTATGACAGACAGGTCTTTTGTTAGGTCCAGCTGACATGTCACATCGACGGTTTTTTCCTGCCTATTTTTTCCATGCTAAACCGGTCCTCGCGGCTTCTCGCAACCTGGTCGGCCCGATGCAAAAGGATGACAGTGTATATACATGATCTCTTAATAAGTATTTTAATTCTGTCTGAATCAAACGGCTCACCGACCAATGCATGAGTTAGAAAAATTCCAAAATACACAAATTGCTATGATAAAGATGGTCAAAATCATGTGAAATGGGCTAGGACTTATAGTGATTTTTGTTCACCAAGCTCGCTATTTCTTGGACCAACTGTCGCCATAGACCCGCCATCAACTCAGTACAACTTGATGTGGCCCTGCTATGTCGTCAAAGTACGAAGAACAACTCAGCATAACCTGATGGGGTCACGTACATGGATGCACCCATGCCGACGTAAGCGAGCTTGACGGAGCCGTCGGATTCCACGGGGTCGTTTCTTGCCTTGATGTTGCGGTCATACAACCCTACTCGAGGAGGTATAAAATTGGGTCGCTGCCTGGTAATCCATAACCCTAGGTTCGAGCAAGCCTGATAGGTGTGTGTGGTCGGAGACCTATACTAATGATGCAATTGATTGGGAACGAGTGTGGCGCGCGACCGACTTGGGTGTTGTGTGTTTGACGTGAGGCAAGCAATCTCCATCGGGTCCGGCCTGGTCGGGAGAAGCTGCAAGGACCGGTTTAGCGGAGTGAAAATGTACGCATGAGAAAACAGTCGATGTGGCATGCCAATGGACCTGACAATTTGGATCTGTCAGTCAGAATGCTCGCAAAATTCAAATAGGGTAAATCGTGGCAAAACATTTGCTAAACAGGATAAAACGGCTAAAATCTCGCTAAATGGGACCATTAGTGTCAAAAATGTCAAAATAAGGGATGAAAACCATAATTCACTCTTACAGAAATTGTTTAAATACTTAGAGCAACTTTAGTAGACTGTTCATATGTGTTGGATAACAACCACGAGCATTAGTGGCAAAAATGCCAAAATAAGGGGTGAAAACCAGAATACACTCTTACAAAAAATTGTTTAAATACTTACACCAACTTTAGCACAGAGGTCATATGTGTTGGATAACAACCATGAGCATAACGATTTCGGTTTAAAAAGGTTGATCCATCCAAGTCGCCAATCATTCCACGCCGAAGTCATGAGATCGTCTTTCCCTTCTCACTAATGATTTCCCACAAACTCATTGTACCATTACTTCCGCCCGTCCCCGGTCCCCTTCGATGATGCCATGTGCATCACATCGACCCCCGCATCTCATTCCCTTGGTTTAGAGGTGGATCTCACGACTTCCCCATCTATCGCGCCTCTTGCTCCTCCATCGGCCTCGAGGGCACGCCACCACTGCCTAGGTCAGCACCTCCTCCACCCCGTCGTCAGGGACGGAGCTGCCTTGTTAGCAGTGGGGTCAATTGGCCCCAATGAAATTAGTAAAACCTTCATTAACTAAGTACTAATCACTGTACATCTATAGAACATGACCCCACTGTCATAGAGATGACCCCATTACACATTCTATCTAGCTTCGTCCCTGCCCGTCGTTGATGATTCAGGCACAGAGGTGATACATCGTATATGCCTCCACCAGTGTCGTCAACTTAGGGTGATGGCCTCCCCCGCAAACACCGCAACGCCCCATAACGAGGAAACACAGGTAGAATATGTGATGCCCCACATTCGCCTCCTCCACCCTTCATCTCAATGGAGGGCAAAACTCACGTGCCTACCGAGCCGGACACACTCAGAGATTTACCTATGGCCAAGTCGAAGGGCAAATCAACTCGCCTCCAACATTGTTGGAATGTATTGGAAGAATGAGAAGTGGAAATGAAGGACTCACGAGGCTCCTCCAAACATAGGAAGTCGTAGAACAATTCCTCTCCAGAGTTGGATGGTGACTATAAAGATAATGGTGGCGGAGAGGAAAGGTGAAAGTGCAACTCTCTTCCTAAGTGTGTTTAGAAGCCCGCCACACTATTGAAGCAATTGCATCACAAGAGCTCTTTATTTGACACGTTTTCTTTGACATGTCTAGGTCTCATAATGATATCACGTGATACATTGGTATCCAATGTTTGTTAGGTTGACTGAAGGACGACCTCATCTATGCAATTATACGTACAATGGTTTTGACTACAACATAGGCTATTTTCACGATATCTATCCTCTGTGTGCGACCTTCATGAGGACTATCTCTCAGCCAGTTGATCACAAAGAGCTCACTTTGCCCAAAGACAGGGAGGTAAAAATAACGTGGAGTGGGCATTTGAAGTGCGACAAGCTTGTTTTGCAGTTGTTTGAGGACCTGCAAAAATATATTGTATCATCATGCATGATTGTGGAGGATGAGGATGAAGGAGCGGTCGGAGGTCTGAGATTGGAGAACATGAGTGATTGCATCCAACATACAATTTAAAATCCGCAATGTTTGAGGAGTTTGTCTAAATGAATCAACAGATTCGATGTCGAGCAACTCATGAGCAGCTTAAGAATGATCTGACGACCATCTGTCGGCGATTAAAGGGGGCAACTAGAACATAAGCTGAATTCAAGTTTAATTATTTTATTTGAAACTTACTATTTGGATTGTAATATTTAAATTTGAACTAGCGTTGTGCTTTTTTGCTTCTTAAAGAATGATGCTCATCTATAGTTATTTTGGAGTGATGGGGACTTATAAAAAAACACAGACAAACATGGGAAAACATTTGATGGATAGGATACGTTACAGGCTTTCGTATCCATGTACACGGACGGATAATGAATCCGATTCTAGGGCAGCGTTGAAGATGGCTTTAAATATGTAAACCATTTTTCTTTTGCCGGGAGATGTGTGAACCATTCGATAATAATCTGTGGCGTGTTTGCTTATATTCTCCGTGAAGGCTGGCTACTGAAGTATGTCTCAATGGAGCCTATTTAAATGCATACAAGCTCTAGACCATTTTCTGTAACGTCGTTTTGTTGGCTACATTTGTTGGGAAACGTAGCATAAATTCAAAATTTTCCTACGCATATTCAGATCTTTCTATGGAGAGACCAGCAACGAGAGAGGGGTAAGAGCATCTTCATACCTTTGAAGATCGCTAAGCGGAAGCGTTGCTAGAACGCGGTTGATGGAGTCGTACTCGTAGCGATTCCGATCTAGTGTCGAACAACGGCACCTCCGCGTTCAACACACGTGCAGCCCGGTGACGTCTCCCGCACCTTGATCCAGCAAGGAGGAGGGAGAGGTTGGGGAAGAACTCCAGCAGCACGACGGCGTGGTGTCGGTGGAGAGACGAGGTCTCCCGGCAGGGCTTCGCCAAGCACCGGCACAGAGGAGGAGGAAGAAGAGGAGGGCTGCGCCGAGAGAGAGGGAAAAACCGTGTGTCTCAATGGCCAAAAGTGCCCGATATATATAGGGGGAGGGGAGAGGGGGTGCCACCCCTAGGGTTCCCATCCTAGGGGGTGCGGCAGCCCCCCCAGATGGGAGGTGCGGCGGCCAGAGGGGGAGGAGGGGGTGGCGCACCATCTGGTGGGCCTTAGGCCCACCTGGCCTAGGGTTTGCCCCTCCCCCTTTTCTCTCCCTTGGGCTATGGGCTGAGTGGGGAGGCGCACCAGCCCACCTAGGGGCTGGTTCCCACCCCCACTTGGCCCACCTTATCTCCCGGGGTCGTTGCCCCCCTTCGGTGGTCTCCCGGGGCCACCTCCGGTGGTCCCGGTGGTCCCGGTACGTTACCGGTGATGCCCGAAACACTTCCGGTATCCGAAACCATCCATCCTATATATCAATCTTTACCTCCGGACCATTCCGGAGCTCCTCGTGACGTCCGGGATCTCATCCGGGACTCCGAAAAACTTTCGGTAACCTCGTATAACAATTCCCTATAACCCTAGCGCCATCGAACCTTAAGTGTGTAGACCCTACGGGTTCGGGAGACAGACAGACATGACCGAGACACCTCTCTGGCCAATAACCATCAGCGGGGTCTGGATACCCATGGTGGCTCCCACTTGCTCCACGATGATCTCATCGGATGAACCACGATGTCAAGGATTCAATCAATCCCGTATACGATTCCCTTTGTCTGTCGGTATAGAACTTGCCCGAGATTCGATCGTCGTTATACCTATACCTTGTTCAATCTCGTTACCGGTAAGTCTCTTTACTCGTTCCGTAGCACGTCATCGTGTGACTAACTCCTTAGTCACATTGAGCTCATGATGATGTTCTACCGAGTGGGCCCAGAGATACCTCTCCGTCACACGGAGTGACAAATCCCGATCTCGATTCGTACCAACCCAACAAACACTTTTGGAGGTACCCGTAGTGCACCTTTATAGTCACCCAGTTACGTTGTGACGTTTGATACACCCAAAGCACACATACGGTATCCGGGAGTTGCACAATCTCACGGTCGAAGGAAAAGATACTTGACATTAGAAAAGCATTAGCATACGAACAATACGATCTAGTGCTAGGCTTAGGATTAGGTCTTGTCCATCACATCATTCTCCCAATGATGTGATCCCGTTATCAATGACATCCAATGCCCATGATCAGGAAACCATGATCATCTATTGACTAACGAGCTAGCCAACTAGAGGCTTGCTAGGGACACATTGTGATCTATTTATTCACAATGTATTACTGTTTCCTGTTAATACAATTATAGCATGAACAATAGACGATTATCATGAACAAGGAAATATGATAATAACCATTTTATTATTGCCTCTACGGCATATTTCCAACAACATTAGGCTCAGCTCGCAACCTCTCGATAGTGTAAATTACACTGGCCCGATCTGAACGTTTCCCGCGGAGAGCTCCTACCTGCCACATTCTGCGGCAGGGAGTTGCTCGAACGCACCGTCTGCTCGCCCGACTGGACCGGCCCAGTTCTTTTTTTTCCTTTTTTTCCTTTTCTACTTATTTCCTTTTCTTTTTTTCCTTTTGGGTTCTTTTTTTATATTATTTTTTATGAAAACGAACAAATGTTGAATTTCCCATCATTTTTTTAAAACATGAACATTTTAAAACACGAAAATAAGAATAAAGCATGAACAAAATTTTAAAGCAGGAACATTTTTTGAAATCTTTAATTCAAATTTTAAAACCTAGAACAATTTTGAAAAATCATAAACAAGTTCGGAAGCGTGAACAATTTTTTAATGCACGAACTGTTTTTGAATCTTGAGAACAGAATTTGAAACGGAGAATTTTTTTGAAAAAACCAAACAAATTTGAAAGTGCGAACACATTTTTAAAGCATGAATATTTTTTGAATCTTGAGAACAATTATTGAAACGGTGATTTTTTTTGAAAAATCCTGAAAAAATTTGGAAGCACGGGCAATTTTTTAAAGCACGAACATTTTTTGAATCTTGAGAACAATATTTTTTAAACGGTGAACAATTTTGAAAATCCCCAAACAAATATGGAGTCTCGAACAATTTTTTAAAGCACGATCTCTTTTTGAATCTTGAGAACTAAATTTTGAAACGCTTTTTTTTAAATGCCAAACAAATTTGAAAGAGTGAACAGATTTTAAAGCATGAACTTTTTTTGAATCTTGATAACAAACTCTGAAACCTAGAACATTTATGAAAAATCCTGAATAAATTTGTTTGTGTGAATAATTTTTTAAAGCACGGACATTTTTTGAATCTTGAGAAAAAAAATTTGTAATGGAGAACAATTTCGGAAACCCCGAACAAATTTCGAACCGCGAACAATTTTGAAAACACGAACATTTTTTGAAATTGAGAAAAAAATTGAACTGTAAGAATAAATTTTAAAACCGATGACAATTTTTCGAAAACACAAACCATTTTTAGAATCGAGAACATTTTTTGAAAATACTGAACATTTTCGAAAAGTCAAAAAACATTTTTTTAAAAAATCTAGAACATTTTTTAAAACATAAACAGAAAAGGAATAAAGAAAATAAAAAAGAGTAAATTAAAAAGTAAAAAATCAGTTTGAAAAACCTTCTAAAAGTTTGTCAAAACCGGGAAAAACCGGCTGTAACCAGATGCTTCAAGCCGCTAAATGGGTCAGCCCGTTTAAAATCGTTCCCCTCACTGCTTTGTGCGAAATCCCGACACCACTTCAGACATAGCGGCGAATAGGATAATCCTTTCCCACGAGCCAAGCTGAAAACGCTTTAAATTTATTGCGGGCCAGTTTCTACGTTGGGCTACGCAACCAAACAAGTCAGCGCGCCGGAGCCTGGTTGGGCTTGATGTGGCCTACCAAAACGCGTTCATGGGAGTTTTAAAAAAAAAATTGGAAATGCTTTCTACAAGTACGGCTATGGTATTTCTGTTGTCCATTTCGGGCATCCGGTCGTGCATTCATGCAAAGTTCGAGACCAAAAGAGAAGCGATCAACTCAAGCAAGACGCCTTTGCAATCACATTGTGTGCGACAAGTGTGATGGCACTGCATGATGGATATTCACGATCGACACAGCAGTTCATACGCTCTGCATCACACGGACAGTAGTGTCCCTCGCGGAGCACGAGCTGGTGGAGCACGCAGGAGACGTCGCATCCATCCGCCTGCTCCAGCTCGTCATGTGTTGTGTCCCGCGTCGAAAAGGTGGCGAGCGGTCTCTACAGTTGCGCTCGCTGTCACCACCCACCGTGTCGCGTTCGCGTACGTGCCCGTCCGTAGAACGCGCGGTCTTTGTAAGCTTCACCGGAGGCCGGCGAGAGGTCGCCGTAGAACGCGCGGAACGCCTCCATCTCCCCGCACGGTAGCGCCACCCCGACCTCGATGCCGCCGCCGCTGTCGAGGTTCTCGGCCAGGGCCAGCGCGCCCGTCCGTTCCACGGAGACGATCTCCACCTTCCGCGGCCGGCGCCCAGGTCCGCCGCCGCGTAAATCCCAAGCTTCGGCGACCCGGCCACGGTCACCGCGCGCGCCGCCGCGCACTCCCGCACGAGCCGCACCTGCTCCGCGAGCTTCTCGATCGCGTGCCAGATGGCCGCCGAAGCCGCCGAAGCCGTGAGACCCCTGCCGTCGTCATCCTCCTCTTCCACGCAGTTGCCGAAGTAGTTCCCCGGAACCGGCGGGATCGTGCGGGGCTTGCACCCGGTCACGAACCCAAACTGATGCCGCACATTGCAGTTGATGCCGTCGCCACCGCGCGCGTGCACGATGCCGGCCCACGCGGCGCCGCACGCCAGCGAATACGGCGAGCACCACCGCGCCGAGGTCTCCGACTCGACGGGCTTCCCCAGACGGGCTAGCAGCTCATCCGTGAACCGGAACGTACCGAGCACGACGCCGCCGCCGCCCGGCCGCCTGCTCAGGTCCCAGTAATCCAGCCGCCCGTCGCCTCTCGCTGCGAGGTGGTCGCGGACGAACGCCTCCCGGAGCCCGGCGTCGTCGCGCACGACGCCGCGGTCGAACAGCGGCGCCGCGACGTCCACCACCTTCTTGTCAGCGCTGACGAGGCGGCGGTGGATGGCCGCCCACATACTTACGAAGTGCACGTAGCTTGAGCCGTCGGCGTGTGAGAATAGGAGGGCTTGAAGCTAGCAGGGACGCGTGCGTGTTAATAAAGGGCACAAGGCCAAGAAGATTACAACAAGGAGTTAGGATCTATCTTATCTACAAATTTAAACACAAGAAATAGATCCTAACAAGACATCCTCAAATTAAACCTACCCACGCACGCCTACAACGTGATACACATGGTTTATACATATACCATGTGTATACAGGATAATACAATGTCTAACACTCTCCCTCAATCACAACTTATCCAAGTTGAGATTGCGACGAAAAACCTCCAACTGGCGAAGAGTAAGAGGTTTAGTAAACCCATCAGCCAATTGATCACCAGTGGGAATGAACCTGATATTGAACCCCCTCAATCGTTTCACGCACAAAGTGATAATCAATTTCAATATGCTTTGTCACCATGAAAAATAGGATTCGCAGATAAGTAGGTAGCACCTAGATTGTCACACCAGAGGGAGGCAGACTAAGGATGAGAGATACCCAGCTCAGTCAAGAGATTTTGTACCCATATTACCTCGGCAGTGGCATTAGCAAGTGCTTTGTACTCAGCTTCTGTACTAGAGTGAGAAACTGTAGGTTGCTTAAGTGCAGTCCAAGATACCAGATTACTACCAACAAACACAGCAAAACCTCCAGTGGATTTTCTATCATGAGGACAACCAGCCCAATCTGCATCAGAGAAGGCACTGACTAACATGGAATCAGACTTAGAAATACGAAGACCATGAGTGATAGTGCCTTGTAAATAACAAAGAATGCGCTTGACTGCAGTCCAGTGAACAGAGGTGGGAGCATGCAAGAACTGACAGACTTTGTTGGCTGAAAAACAAATATCTGGTCGAGTCAAAGTTAAGTATTGTAGAGCACCTACAATGCTACGATAGTTGGTAGAATCCACATCTTCAAGAGGATGACCATGAAACAAGGACAACTTTTCTGAAGTAGACAAAAGAGTACTTGCAGGTTTGCAACCATTCATGTTTACTCGTTGAAGAAGATCAAGCAAATATTTTCCTCGGGATAAAGCAATACCATCATCACTAGAAGTTACCTCAATATCAAGAAAATAATGCAAGGAACCAAGATTTTTGAGGGCAAAGTCCATGTGAAGATCACTGAGAAGAGCTTCAACTGCTTGAACAGAAGAACTGGTAACAATAATGTCATCAACATATATGAGCATAAAAATAGTAACTCCACTCCGAGAATAAAAGAACAGTGAAGTATCACTCTTGGAGGGTAGAAAACCAAGAGACGGAAGCTTGAAGGACAAACGAGAGTACCATGCACGAGGTGCGTGTTTCAGGCCATACAAAGCTTTATCAAGTTTACAGACCAAGTGCGGAAACCTTGGATCCGTATACCCAGGTGGTTGTTTCATAAAGACATTCTCTTCCAGAACATCATGCAAGAACGCGTTCTTAACGCCCAAATGTCGCATGCACCAATTTCTAGAGATAGCTATAGAGAGAGAACCAATCTGATGGTAGCAGCTTTGACAACGGGACTGAAAGTATCCTCATAATCAAGACCATAACGTTGTTTAAACCGTTTTGCAACTAGACGTGCTTTATAGCGATCAATACTGCCATCAGATTTGCGTTTTACCTTATATACCCACTTGCAGTCAATAATATTTGTACCTGCGCGAGGTGTGACCAAGTGCCACGTTTTGTTGTCCATGAGTGCACGATACTCCTCATTCATAGCTTCTTTCCACTTTGGATGATCAAGAGCTTACTTTAAATTCTATGGTTCACCTGTAGCACAAAAAGGACCCCAACGAATACAGCCATCGGTAAATTCTTTAGGTTTAACAATACCACTGCGTGACCGTGTATTGACACGGGTGGATGACGGTGGTGGTTGAGATGGAAGTAGCTGCTGATGGAGGCGCCGTGCTACAGGAGAGTCGGAGGAGACAGCCGAGGTTGCCGCACCCGGGGAGGCCGGCGAGTCCGAAGGCACCACATGGTCCGACAGATCGGATACAGAGCCGACAGGACCAGGAGGTGGCGGCAGAATCTCCTGGCGGGGCGACAGCGGGGTGTTGTCGATAGCGACCAAGGAAGGGTCCACGTGGTGCTGGTCGGGTGGGTGGACGAGGGACCGCACCAGACCCGAGGTGGAGACATCCAATCCACCAAGTGCCCACGCGGTGTGGCCCGAACCCGAGGCCCGGTCGGGAGACGTGGCGGGAGGTGGTTGGGCGCACAGACCTGCGAGGATTCTCTGGCGCCACTGGATCCCGAGGCGGGGGTGTGTGGTACAACAGCCCTGGAGACCGATCCCGAGGCAGGGTTGGCAGGGGAATCAGCCCCCATTGACGCTCCCGCCGGATCTTCTATGGCTGCTACACCTGCGGGAGAGTCTGCACACATAAAATCATGACCATCGCCAGCGCTGTTGTGAACAGATTCCTGCACACTTGCATCAGAATTAGGCCCAATAGTATCAGAAATTGTCACATTGTTAGTATGTACTTCCTCCTGAGCCGGAATAGGTGGATGGTTAAGGAGTAGGGGAGGAAGAAGCAGGAGTTCTTTGCGCAGTTGAGCACCTGCATTAGGATGTAGTGCGGCAAAGGGAAAGATATGTTCATCAAAAATTACATCATGAGAAACATAAACACGCCCGGTGGAAACATCAAGGCACTTATAGCCTTTGTGAAGGGCGCTATAGCCAAGAAAAACACACTGTTTTGAGCGATACTCCAACTTGTGTTTGTTAAAAGGTCGGAGATTAGGCCATACCGCACAGCCAAAAATACGAAGAGAGGCATAGTCGGGTTTGGTGCCAAAAAGACGTTCCAAGGGAGTTTGGTTATGAATAACACGACTAGGAACACGATTGATAAGGTAGACGGCTGTGAGGAATGCTTCATCCCAAAACTTTAGATGCATGGATGCATGTGCTAAAAGGGATAGACCAACCTCAACAATATGATGGTGTTTGCGTTCAGCAGAACCGTTCTGTTGGTGAGCATAGGGACATGAAACATGATGGGTAATACCAATGTGTTCAAAGAATTGTTTTAACTTTTGGTACTCGCCACCCCAATCAGTTTGCATGGCAATAATTTTCCGATCAAATAAGCGTTCAACTAGAGCTTGGAAAACATGAAACTTTTGGAATACATTAGATTTATTTTTAATGAGATAAATCCAACTAAACTTGCTGAAATCATCGATGAAACCGACATAATATTTCTGTCTACCAATGGAAAGAGTACCAGGACCCCATACATCCGAAAAAATTAGCTCTAAAGGAGCTTGGGAAACACTAGTTGAACGAGAATAAGGTAATTGGTGGCTCTTGGCCATTTGACATGCATCACACACAAGATGATGATCGGATTTATTGGATATAGAAAGGCTATTTTGACGAAGAATTTGCTGCACCACTTGGATCGATGGATGACCTAGGCGCCTATGCCACCTAGAAGTAGATGGCTTGATGACACCAAGAATTTGACGTCCATGTGCTACCGACTGGCCAGCAATGGGGTATAGCGCACGTTTACTTGGACCTCGAAGTATTGTTCTCCCCGTTTCCTGACCGTTAATAGAAAAGAACTCGGAGTAAACAAGAAGATACGCATGATTATCTTTAGTAAGTTGATGACCAGAAAGAAGACTTTTGGATGCGGCAGGGACATGTAAGATATTGTTTAGTTTGAGAGATTCATGAGGAGTAGGAAGAAGTGCATGACCAACATGTGTAATTTCCATACCTTGGCCACTTGCATTGTGAATTTGATCCGGTCCAGTGTAGCGATCGCGCACGGTCAGCTTCTCCAGCTCTCCAGTGACATGATCTGTCGCACCGGTGTCGAGATACCAGTTGGTATCAACACCGTAGGAGGCAGTTGCGGTGTTTGTAAACTTGTCACGACGCTTGGGATTGTTGTTGAAGGTCTTGTCGAAGCGCTTTTTGCAGGACCACGCCCCATGTCCATCAAGTTTGCAGATTTGACAAACAAGGGGACCAAGAGGCCCTTGAGACGGTGCAGCACCGCGTCCTGGAGGAGGCGCGCTCCCACCGGGACTGAACCGAAGGTCCTGCCCTTCTACAGATCGAGCGGGAGAGCCACGGCCACCCCCCCTTCGATGCAAGGTTCAGGGAGTGTGAGAGGGTGGTGTTATGTGCTTCGAGTCGGGCCTCAGCGAAGAGCAGCAGGGAGTAGAGTTCGCCAAGGCCAATGGGATTATGAGCCGCAACACGGGTGGAAATTGCAGATACAAAAGAATTGTAATCTGAATCCAATCCGTGGAGTAGATGGGACACCACCTCATCTTCATCAACTGGTTTTCCAACCGCGACAAGCTCGTCGGCGAAGCCCTTCATCTTGGTGTAGTAGGCAGACGCGGAGAGATCGCCCTTGCGAGTTGTGGAGAGTTGACCCCGAAGCTGCATGACGCGCCCACGAGATTGAGAGGCGAACAGCTGCAGGATCATGTGCCAGACACCGGTGGAGGAGGTGATGTCGTGGACTTGCAGCAAAACCTCCCGAGAAAGCGAGGCCAGCAGGAAGGTGAGAACTTGCTGATCTTGAGTATACCAGATGATGTAGGCGGGATTTGGAGTGGAGACCATCTCCTTCTTCCCGGAGACGTCCTTTTCATATTCAAGAACGGTAGGGGACGCCATGGAAGTACCATCAAGGTATCCCATTAGGCCGGCGGCCCTGATGTGGGGAAGATATTGAGCTTACCACACCAGAAAGTTGTCTCGGGAGAGCTTCTCGGTGATGGTGTGACCGAGGGCGGCGAGGGAGGAAGAAGAAGAAGAAGACATGACGGCGGCGGTAGAGGAGGATAGGTTGGACATGGATGGAAGAGAGAGGCTCGATACCATGTGAGAATAGGAGGGCTTGAAGCGTATGCGTTAGCAGGGACGCGTGCGTGTTAATAAAGGGCACAAGGCCAAGAAGATTACAACAAGGAGTTAAGATCTATCTTATCTACAAGTTTAAACACAAGAAATAGATCCTAACAAGACATCCCCAACTTAAACCTACCCACGCACGCCTACAACGTGATACACATGGTTTATACATATACCATGTGTATACGGGATAATACAATGTCTAACACGGCGAGGGCGTGGTGCAGCGTGGTGCCGACGCGGATGCCGGCGCGAGGGAACACGGTGACCTGCACGGCGAAGACTCCCCGAGACCCCTCGCCGCGGCTCGGCAGCAGGGGAAGCAGCGCCCGGAGCCTCGCGGTGTCACGCGGGTGGTCGCCCGCGAGGTTGCGGAAGTCATCGCCGCCCACCGCCACCGTGAGGCGAACAGAGCCGCCGCCCGATCGAGCACGCGACCTCGGGCTGGGCGGGCACCTCGCACGGCAGCCTCCCGGCCAGCGGGTAGAAGCGGTGCAGCGCGGCGGCCAGGGACGCCTTGAGGAGGGGCAGATCGCGGCGGAGGAAGCGCGGGACATCGAGGAGGTCCTGCTCCACGCTACCGTAGAAGAATACGCGCTGCATGGGCGGGAAGTCCCAGAAGACGAGGTCAAAGAACGTGAGCGGTAGCGCGCGCGGCTGCCCGGGCGCCGGCGCCGCCGACGGCGAGACCTCTAAAGATAAAGATCAAAGAAAAATCAAAAGAAAAACATGCACACATCAACGTTTTTATGCGGCTGGTTAGTGTTGGATTTCGTCGCTATCACATTATAATGAAAGCATTACAATACGGATAACAGCCCTATAAGGATGACTGCACTACATTGTGCTCGCGCGTTGCAGTATTCAGCTACAGTCTACAGTACGTAGGCCTTCTTTGGATTCATGTTAAAGTTAGTTTAGGCTATTTGAAACTCAAATAGCCCTAAAGTATTCAAACACAAGGGTTAGATCTGAGTAACTTCAACGGGATGATACATTTCGTTCGTCGTTGTCTGTTTGGATCCGTGTCGATAAAAATGATGGTCCAACACGTCGATTCATTATCAAAACACGCGCACGCCACATGGCTTTCAACCCTTGCTAAACAAAAAATGGCAACTAGACACAATTAAAAATGACATGTAGAGTGTAATTTGTTTTCAAGCTGTATGAGATAAAAATGGCAACCGCATCATTACAACTGACAACTAGAATGTATTTTTTTTACCAAGCTATACGAAATAGAATAGCATCAAATGGCAACTAGACACAACTAAAACTGACATTTAGAGTATACTTTGTTTTCAAGCTGCATGAGATAAAAATGGTAACCACATAATTACAACTAACAACTAGAGTGTATTTATTTGGCAAGCTATATGAAATTAAAAATGGCAACTAGACACATTTAAAACTGATAATTAAAACATAATTTGTTTGCAAGTTGTATGAAATAAAAATAACAACTAGACACAATTTCAAACAGACAACAAGAGTGTAAATGTTTTTGACAACTACAAACAAACCATCTGGATAAATACATATAAATAATATGACAAGTTATAAATATAGGTACAATATTATAAATAACATCATTACTTGAATAAATATATACTCCCTCCGTTTTAAAATATAAGACCTTTTAGAGATCACACTAGGAGACTACATAGGGAGTAAAATGAGTGAATGTATATTCTAAAATATGTCTATGCACATCCGTATATAATTCATAGTGCAATATCTAAAAGGTCTTATATTTAAGAACGGAGGGAGTATATACCAATAAGATTGTAACTTTTGTGCGTACACAAACATAGACAAATGAAATCAGTTCGAAGGGACCACAGCAACCATGAGGCCACTCGCCAGCTCATGTACGCCCACTTCGTTTTGCTTGTTATTTCGTCTCGTCATTTCGTTTCGTTTTTTTCTTTTTCTTTTTTTAATCTGTGACTTTTTACAAAAAAAGTTCTTGACCATCTTTTTCAAAGCTGATGAACTTTTTTCACTTCAATGACCTTTTTTCGAAATTTGACGAACTTTTATTGAAATTCAAAGAATGTTTTTAATTTTCTATGAACGTTTTAAATTATGATAAACTTTTTTTACAAATACCATGAGCATTTTTCAAGTTTGATGAACTTTTTTAAGTCCATATATTTTAAAAAAATTGACAAACTTTTTTCAAGAATGTTTTGTTTATTGCTAAATATTTCGTTATGTTTTGCCAAATACAATTGAGCGAACTAGAAAAATGTGAAATATACGTGGGCTGTTGCACCAGCGTTGGTGCATGGGCGCAAAGGAACTTTCCTAGTGCCTAAACTGGCGAATAGTAGCTCCCATGGCAACTCATATTTGGCGCACATCGCTTGTCCGAACCCTCCTGACGTACCATGTGTTCATATGGGCCAGTCCAATTCCTTTTTTCATTTCGGTGTTTACCTTTTTTTTCTGCTTTCATGTTTTTATTTTTCTTATTTTTTTTACCTTCTTATTTTTATTTACTTTTCTAATTTTCATTTTCAAACATCTTCCATATTCATACATCTTTTGAAATAATATCCCTTTTGCAAAAACATAAATATATTTTTATATTGTGAACATTATTAAAATTCATGATTATTTTTACAAATATGAGGAGATTCTTTTAAATATTCATTTTTTACGAAATCGAAAGCATTTTCTAGAAATCAACAACATTTATTGAATAATATACATTTTTTAATTCGTGAACATTTGTTGAATTCCCAAATATTATTTATAATCATGAAAATTTAGGAATTTATGAATGTTTTTGTGAAAAAAATACAATTTTTTTGACCTTTAGATCTTTTTGATATTTTTTGAGACAATTTAGAACTTTTTGATATCCCAAATTATTGAAAAAAAACAAAATGAAAGACAGGGGCGTAATGGCCCGCACATGGCCTGGCCGAGAAGGCCCCAAGGGGAGCCGAGGGGAGGGTGTGCACGCGAGGTTTCTACCGCGTGGGTCGTTGAATAGAAGGTCCCTTATGCACCAGTTTTAGTTTTTTGGATGAACATAATTTTATTCATCTAAGACCATAGTTTATGTGATACAAACGGATCAAGGGGTTGCAGAAGCCATAGGTGGTGCCTCTAAACTAAACTAAGAAAAACTTGTGCAAGACTACGAGAATCTGTGTTTGAATGCCACCCTTTATAAGTGATTCTGCAGTTGAAACCAGGAGCACTAGCTTTTAATTTCAGTTACGATCGATTCAAGTATGCCTCTGATGTTCCTGTTTATATCGTCTACCACTTGTTTGGCATCCCAAATGATGAAAAAATTGTGAAGCGCCAAATCTTCAACGAGCTCAAAAGATTCGCAGCAAACTATCGGCTCTAAGGTGACTGCATCGTGCACACGAGAGACCGCCTGTAATGATCTTCCTAGATAGTTGCCTTCTCATCGCGACATACTCGTGTCGTCGAGCCCCTTCTATGATACTTCAAGACTCGTGCATCCATGTGTATTTTGGCAAACCCTAGCGGGGGAGCCCTTGCTCTAACAATTCCTCTCGATACCTGCCGATTCGAACTCGTATTTGACATCACTTGCGGCTTGTCTCTAATGGTTTACAGCTCCGCCATGAAGGGATTGATGAAAGCATGAGTTCCCGTGGGGCTCTATAAGATGCATTCGTGTATCGCCATTCCACGCGTTGTCCATTTATATGTCTCCAACGTATCGATAATTTATAAAGTATTCATGTCATATTTACCTATATTTACAATTTTTTATATGGTATTGATGCACTTTATATGATTCAATTGGAACTAATCCAAACTGACACTATTTTTAGCAGAATTATCATGGTGTTGTTTTTAGGTAAAAAATAAAAGTTATCAAAATCGTGTGAAACTTTTTGATGATTTTATCTGGAACATATAAGAAATAGTGGAGCGAAGAACCACCAGACGGGAGCCACCAGGTGCCCCCAAGCCAACAGGGGGCAGCCACCCCCTGGGTGCGCCCTGATGGCTTGGGACCACCTCATGACTCCGTTTGACGTGCTTCCAACTCTGAAAATTCCTATATATTGGAAAAACACCAGAAGTTAACCTAGAACTTCCGCTTCGCTGTAGCAAGCCTCTATACGGAAGAAAACTAACCCAGAGCCCTATTCCAGCACCCTGTCGGAGGGGGCAATCATCACCGAAGGCCATCTTCATAATCCCGGTGGTCCCCATGACGAAGAGGGAGTAGTTCACCCTCGGGGCTGAGGATATGTACCAGTAGCTATATATATATATATATATATATATATATATATATATATATATATATATATATATATATATATATATATATATATATATATATATATATATATCGTGTTCTTGAGATGTCACGATCATGATGTATTACGAGCTTTGTTAATATAGTTGGATCATATGGTGTTTGTCCCTTGGTATCTTGATGTGATAAATTGAATCTTTCCCTTTGAGGTTTTATTATGTCGGATTTAATATTGGATTTGAGATCACTTGATGTATGCCTTGCATGTGGATACCCATGGTGACAATGGGGTGTTCTATTGATTAACTTGATATATGTTTTGGTACTTAATTTGTGGGTTCCCGTGGTGACAATGGGGTAATTTATGCATATGGGTTGATACACGTTCTTTTCCTGCCTTCTCCGATAGAAATCTTGGGGTACTCTTTGAAATTCTTTGTGTCAGATTGAATATGATGAATCTGAAATTGTTTGATGCATCTCGAATAATTAACTCACTTATACTTGAGGTGACATTTGAGTATCTAGGTGACATTATGGTTGATTGGTGTGTATCATAGGTGTTATTCTAGAACGAACTCTGTGGCAATTTGTTGCACTTATAGGAATAGCTCAATAGATTAATCGAAAATAATAGCTCTAAGATGGTTCTACTACTAATACGTCTCCAACGTATCGATAATTTATGAAGTATTCATGTCATATTTTCCTATGTTTATCATAACTTTATATGGTATTGATGCACTTTATATGATTTATTTAGAACTAACCTGGACTGACGCTGTTTTCAACAGAATTACCGTGGTCTCGTTTTTTGTGCACAAAATGAAAGTTCTCGGAATCGTGCAAAACTATTTTATGATTTTTTTCTGAAACATATGAGCAACATTGGAGCGAAGAACCACCAGAGGAGCACTACCACCGAGGCACAAGCCAACAGGCCGCGACCTGGGCCTTGGTCGCGCCCTGATGGCTTGTGGGCCCCACGTGGCTTCGTTGCGTGTGATTCCAACGCTGAAAAATCCTATAAATCCCAGAAACCCTAGAAGTAAAGAGAGAACTTCTGCTTCGACGCCACAACTCTCTGTATCACTGAAAACCCAATCTAGAGCGATTCCAGTACCCTGTCAGAGAGGGAAAACCATCACCGGTGGTCATCTTCGTCATCCGGCGGAGGCCATCGCGAGGAGGGAGTAGTTCACCCTCGAGGATGAGGGTATATACCGGTAGCTATGTGTTCAATCTCTCTCTCTCTCTCTCTCTCTTTCTCTCTCTCTCTCTCTCGTGTTCTTGAGATGGCACGATCTCAAGAACACGGACTTTGTTAATATAGTTGGATCATATTATGTATTTCCATTACCATCTAGTTGTGATGAATTGAATCTTTTCCTTTAAGATCTCGTCATGTTGGATTGAGCATATTGATATGATAGCACTTAATGTAAGTCTTGCATGGGATACCCGTAGTGACATTGGGGGTATTCTATTGATTCACTTGATATATGTTGAGGCATCAACTTGCGGGTTCCGGTGACCTTCGGGATCTATGCATAGGGGTTGATTGCACGTTTTCATACCATGTTCTCCGATAGAAATCTTGGGGTGCTCCTTGCACGTTCTTTGTGTTGGATTTAATATAATAGCTCTGAAATTGTTTAATGCATGTCGCATAATTTACCCACGGATACTTGAGGTTACGTTGGAGTATCTAGGTGACATTAGGGTCGATTGATATGCATCATTGGTGTTATTGTAGTACGAACTCTTAGATAGATCGAACGGAAAGGATAGCTTGATGTTATCTTAGTACAAACTCTCGAATAGATTGAACGGAAAGGATAGCTTGATGTTATCTTAGTACGAACTCTTGAATAGATCGATTGGAAAGAATAACTTTGAGGTGGTTCTACTACCTACACCAATTTCATCTTATTTTTCTCCGCTAGATAGGAACTTTGGAGTGATTCTTTGTTGCACGTTGAGGGATCCAGATGTGTTTGCATTGTTGAGAGATTGCACTAGTGAAAGTATGTACCCTAGGCCTTATTTCCAAGCATTAATACAATGTTTTTTCTCAATGTTTGCCACTTGTTACCTTGCTTTTTTATATTTTCATATTACAAAAAACCTATATCTATCATCCATATTGCACTTGTATCACCATCTCTTCGCCGAACTAGTGCACCTATACAATTTACCATTGTATTGGGTGTGTTGGGGACACAAGAAATTTCTTGTATTTTATTGCAGGGTTGCTTGAGAGATACCATCTTCATCCTACACCTCCCACGGATCGATAAACCTTTGGTCATCCATTTGAGGGAAAATTGCTACTCTCCTACAAAAATCTACGCTTGGAGGCCCAATGCGAGTCTACAAGAATAAAGTTGTGTAGTATAGATCAACTACCTACAACAATTTCATCTTATGTTCTCCGCTACTTATGAACTTTGGAGTGATTCTTTATCGCACGTTGAGGGGTGATCATATGATTCTATTATGTTAGCATTGTTGAGAAATTGCACTAGTGAAAGTATGAACCCTAGGCCTTATTTCTAAGCATTGCAATACCGTTTATGCTCACTCTTACTACTTCTTACCTTGTTGTATTTTATATTTTCATATTACAAAAACCCTATATCTACTATCCATATTGCACTTGTATCATCATCTCTTCGCCGAATTAGTGTGTCTATACAATTTACCATTGTATTGGGTGTGTTGGGGACACAAGAGATTTCTTTTATTTGATTGCAGGGTTGTTTGAGGGACTATCTTCATCCAACACCTCCCACGAATTGATAAACCTTAGGTCATCCACTTCAGAAAAAATTGCTATTGTCCTACAAAACTCTGCATTTGGAGGCAGTCTACAAGAATAAAGTTGTGTAGTAGAGATCATACATGTAGCCCACAAGGTCATGGCTAGCTTCAAGAAAGCATCTTGCAATAATACATGGATCATCAAGAAAAGCCATGCTTTTGTTGCTGGTTCGCTTGATGCTCTCAACTGATCTACATACCCCCCCGTCAACTAAAGCACAAATATGGCGAGTCAAAGTACAATCCACAAAGGAATGCCTCCATGAATCAGGAGCACTACAAAGCGTACATGAACTACTCTCTGCCATCTTTCGATGTTTCCACAAATCATACACCAATCTCATAGTCTTCCATACTTCACCCTTAAAATTCCCTATGGTAGGTATCTTTCTTCTTTACCACAAAGGAGATGGCGTTCTTGAGAGGCTTGTTGACAAGGATCTTCACAAGAACACGGGCAAAATTACATTCAAAATCTTGTGACTTTGGCTCAACATAGATGAACTCTCCTACCATCGCCGACAAGGCTTTGATTTTGGAGAAAAAATCATCTGGTAAGTTGTGGATCTGCATCCATATGTCTATCTTGATGAGATCTATTAACCAAGCTTTCGTGAAGTCGTCATAATGTGCCATAACCACTGCTTTTTCTTTGAACGTCCAAGGTCCTTCCACCATCACCCGTTCCCACTCACCAAGCCAAGAGAATTGCAACGTTTAAAGATGGTCTTCGAGTGGCCGATCTTCACCGCATGTGCCAAGTCCCAATCCACCCTGATGTTCTTGTAAAACCAATGTTGGCTATAAGACTTATTCGCATGCAGCCCTGGCGAGAGCCATCCATCGAGTTGTCTCCTCCGGTAGTTCACCATCTTCCACCATAACATCTTGTAGATCATCTTCCTTCAATCCTAATTTTTGCATTATTTCTTCCACGTCGGTAGTAGCAGAAACCGAGCTAGATGTGTTCTTATCCATTAGTTCTCTTGCCCCGCGAGTTATTTCAATCCGGAGGAGGTGTGGACCCTAGCAATCCCGCGTCCCGTACCCCTGCCAGGGCCCGCCGATCCCCAACAATCACCAGCGGGAGGAGGATAGCAGGCAGATTAGGTGTCTATGGTGGGACCGTCACCGTCGTTGAGATGAAGAGAGAGCCCTCGCGAGAGGGCATTGCACCAATTTTAGTTTGTTCGCAAACTGGCACACACACCCTTCGATCACGTTGGGTCGGCCCATTAGGCAGTTTTTCGCCAAAAAATCTCCCACCTTTATGAAGCTTCCTGTAACCATCACATACCGGTTTTAGGAAGATTCTATAAGTTTCCATGTTGTTAGAGCATATTTCTCCCTAAGTGGTTTTGGTAATTGATGACAATCCCTATGGACTAATGGTTTCCTTGAGTTATATTCGAAGGATTTGTCCATAGGCACTTTCTGAAGTCCATATGTTGATTTCAAGGAGTTTATATGATTACCAAGGTGGTATTTAAGGGTTTATCCAAAGATTGGTCATAAAGACACAAGGTTTATCAAGACTAAGTCAAAAAGTGAATCAAGTTGATCAACACACAAAGCGTACAAGATGTACCGAGAGGGATCAAGTGATCCCATTGTATGGTAAGTAGTGTCCATTATGCTTTGTGTACTAACCCATGGTCTTCATGAGAGTTCTATATGAGGTTAGGTGTGTTTCCATGGGCTTGCGTCAAGAGGGATATCTCATATGAACCATGGAGGATGACATCAAGTGGTGATCGTCATCAAGATTGCGGTGTGCAAGTTCAAGTGGAGCATCACGAAGAGATCATGTTTGAAGCTTGCAATCCATTTTGGTGGCAATGGACTTGTGAAGATGTGCTGAAGTGTGGCTCACCCATAGTGGATATGGGGGATCAATAAACTAGTCTTCATCGAGCCAACGCAATCAAGAAAGGTGGTCCATCGTGAGAAAGTTGAGATCGTCATCATCTAGCTCAAGTGGACTATGTGCAAGTTATAGGTTTGCGCTTGATAGGTTTTCTATTTTATCAATCTCACGTGGTAGTTGGGAGCCTAGGTTATAGGATAGATTGTCGTACTATCAAAGGGGCTCTCAAGTGAGTAGCTCGATCGTATCGTTCGTTCAGAGCTCAAACCATGCATTCTTGGCATCATCATCTTTCTTGGTTGTTGGTTGGATTTTATCTATTTGGCTTCTTGGGCTTATGGTCATCTTCATGACAAGCTCGAGTTCATCGAAAACAGAGTCCATATGCATCTTCTATGATGTTTTCGATGTTGGAGTTTTTGTCGGTTCTTCTCTCATAGAGGTTTATCATCTCCATATCATTTGCATTTTATACTGCATCTTCTTAAGATAAATTTTGTCACTGTTGGATGGCTCTTGTCGTCCTGAATCCAACAAGCTTGAGTTTGCTCAATTCGGAGCTCGTATGCAAAAGTTATGGTCGTTCTAGTATTCATGCTTTTCATCCTGGAAAGTTCCAAGCGGTAGTACCGCTCGGGGGAGTGGTAGTACCGCTTGAGAGGTAGTACCGTTCGGGGGACAGGTATTACCTCTTATCCGAGGTAGTACCGCCTAGGTTAGCGGTAGTACCGCTCTCAAGTGGTAGTACCCTCACCAGTGTCGCTGCCTCGGGGTCTTGACACTTTTCGTGTCGGACTCAGCGGTTTCTCGAGCGTTAGTTCTGAGCGGTAGTATCTCTCAAGCGGTACTACCGCTTCCATGAGAGGTACTACCTCTGATAAGAGGTACTACCTCTCCCCCGAATGGTACTACCCCTCAAGCGGTACTACCACTCCCCCGAGCGGTACTACCTCTCTCGCAGAACTACACTCGTGTTTTTCTGTCTCGTTGAGCTGTTTTGACCGTGCTAAGTGGTAGTACCGCTCCCCAGAGCAGTAGTACCGCTTGAGCACGACTTGTGGGTATAACGGTTGGATTCGGGGGAGCCTATTTAACGGGGCCTTCTTCCCCAATGGTCCCTATCCATTGAGCTCGTGTTTCGCCCTCCCCCCCCCCCCCATTGTTGACTTTCTTCGAACTTTCTAACTCTCAATCCCTCCAATGATTCTTGCTAGTTCTTGAGGGAAAAGAGAGAGGAGATTCTTGGAAATAGGACCTAGAGGTAATAATAAATTGGTTATTATTATATTTCCTTGTTCATGATAATCCTTTATTACCCATGCTAGAATTGTATTGATTGGAAACTCGAATACATGTGTGGATACATAGACAACACACTATCCCTAGTGAGCCTCTAGTTGACTAGATCGTTGATCAAAGATGGTCAAGGTTTCCTCACCATATACAAGTGTTGTCACTTGATAACGTGATCACATCATTAGGAGAATTATGTGATGGACAAGACCCAAATTATGAACGTAGTGTCACATCCCTGAAACCCTAATCAAGTTAGCATTGTGCTCATATCTTCTTTGCATTGCATCCAAGAAAATTTCAACAAGAACAAAGCAAGTGGTGAAGAAAAACTCAAAAACCCTAGCCACTTCTCAAATTCAAAGAAATTATAAACTTGTTCAAATCAATGAACCCAAAATGGCCTCAAGAAAAGTTCAACTTTTCTGATAATTCTTGAAAGCAAATAAGCAATGAAGAAAACCACTTTCCTTAATACATTTGGCATTTTAAATAAATGCAAAAAGCTACTCGATTCAAGTTTAAAATTTGAATTCAAAAACTTTAAGTTTTCAAAAATGTTGAAAACTTCAGGAATGGTTGGATATATTCCAACTAATATTCTGGTGTCTTCAAAATAATTTTATAAACTATTTTGGAGCTGAAATAAATAGCAAATCAAAATAGTTAGCAAAATAGAAACAAAACAGAAAAAAATGAGGAAAGACTTACATGTCGCTCACCTCAGCCCAGGCCAGCTTCCCTGTCGTCTTCCTCCTCGCCAGTAGGAGCACGAGGTGGCCGCCGCGACGCCGCGCGCCCCCACACAGCTCCCTGCCTGCCTGGCCGCCGCTTCGCGCTAGCACGCGAGGGGATAACCCTCCCGAGACGTGCCGAGCTCATCCTGTCCTCATTCCCCCCCTATGCCTTGTTCCCCACTACCGCCATTGGAGCCCGAGCAGAGCTCGAGCTCGCCGTCGTTCTAGCCTACATCTTTCCCTCCTTAGCCGCGCAATAGGTCCGCCGCAACTCCCTGAAGCTTTCTAGCCATGAGCCCGACACCGAGACGTAGTGAAACGACGAGACGCAATCGTCTTCTTCCTCGGGTCACCGAAGTTCATCGCCGGCGTTCTCCTTCTCCAGGCCGTCCCCGAGCAAGCTAGCGCCACCACTGCACTCCCCGTGAGCTTGCGCAGCTTTCCCCCAAGTTTCCCCCTTCGATCCCTTCCTCTAGCCATGATTTCACCGGAGCCCGACGAGATCCGCCGCGGGAGCTCATCGCCGGTAGCCCTCCGGTGATCAGCTCGTCCTTCTGAGGCCACCAGCAGCTTCAGGCCGTCGCGTAGATGCCATAGGAGCTCAGTCCCATGAGTAGCTCCCTCTATTTCGATGACCCCGATGACGCCCGAACTTTGGCCGCCTCCAAGCTCGTCGCGGCGTCATCTCCGGCCAGATCAGCCCCGGCTAAGTGCAAAAATGAACCTGCGGGAGACATTTCGTTCCTCTGGCGCTCTCCGCGCACAGTTTGGCCCCGTGTGCGCCGTTTCCGAGCCCCTTCGCCGTACTGGTGGTCGCCGAAGGCTCACCGCCGGCGAGGACGACCTCGCCGCCGGTGGATCTCAGCTGGTCTGAGCCACTGACGTGTGGGGCCAGCCTCTGGATATTTTAGTTAACAAAAATAAAATTAATTAATCTAATAAGTCACTCACATGTGGGTCCAGTACTGTTAATTAGCTAATTAAGTTTAAAACTAATCTAAAACTGACCAGAGTCACTGACCACTGGGTCCCACTGGTCAGGTTTGACCTTCAACGGCCAGTTGGACCTGCTGATGTCATGCTGATGCAGTAAAGATTTTCTGATTTAAAAGAATTCCAGAAAAATGCCAAAACTTCTAAAAATCATAGAAATTAATCTGTAACTCCAATGAAAATAATTTATATATGAAAAAGTATCAGAAAAATCCAAGGAATCTGAATATGTCATTTTCAAACATCTTTGAAAATGTTAGTGGACCAAACATATAGAATAATGAATAAGTTAAATTTTATAAGTGCTTTGGAGATGCAATTTGAAAATCATTTGAATTCCACTTCAAATGCTTTGATCAAACATTGTTCAATCACAACCAGCAACTGAACATATCATTTCCATGCATGTTAAAAACAAGTTGATCTAAGCATCAGGTCAAATCAATTAAAATGGTATTCGAGAATACCTCGTTTGAAGTGATATTTGAATCTGATTCAAATCAACTTCAAACCTAATAAATGTTAGCTATTTTAGCATACCACCTTGCATCCTCATGCCATGCTCATGCATCATCTTGTTGCATATGATTGTTATTGATTATTGTCATTTCTTTCGGTAGGCTCCACTCCTCCGGATTCCACCGAATATCCGACTGACGGATATTGTCCCTCCTCTGAGCAACAAGGCAAGCAACCATTTTGATCATTCCGATAAATCCCATGTTCTCGCTCCTGCACTTACTTATTGCATTAGGATCAAATGCTTCAAATGCTTTTGTCATGTTAGTTGAACCCACTTCCTTTGCATGACCTGTCCTTGTCACAGTAAATAGCTGAACCTTGCAACCTAGCATACCTGGTAGTTGCTTGAGCCATGATGTGCCTTATCCTGCTATGCATGCTATGCTTAGAGTTGTGTATGGTCTGTCATCTGGGAGATGAACAGAATTGTGAGAATGTGTTCAGTAAGTAAAGGTTGTGTGTTGAACGTGATTTGGTAAAGGTACCGGTGAAAGGCTATGTAGGAGTACATGGCGGGTTCTTTCATTGGAAACATCCTTAGGAACTGAGATCCGTGTATGTAATCCAAGATGAGATACTACCACATGCTAGGCCCTGAAATATGACCCTGCTCGACTTATTAATCGCTTAGTACTCGGTCTAGGAGTTGCAAGTAGTTTCTGGTGTTTATAGTCATGCTGGAGGCCGTGCATAGTGCTGACCTGAGAGGTGGGCTGTGATGCGGTAGGCAGTGGCACGGTGTACCAAGTGGCACCCGGATGGTGGGCTTGGGAACCCTGCGCACATCGTTTGGGGCCGTGGCAGAAACCTCGGCCGGACTTCCGTGCGGGTTACCCTCAAATAGGCGATAGACCTACACTAAGTATTAGTGTGGTTAACGGTCGTGGCCGACTCCCTCGCTGGGCTTCTTCTTGAAGGTTGCCGAGGTGCAAGACATGCACATGGCGATAAGTGGCAAGTGCGTGTGTGAAGAAGTACACCCCTGCAGGGTTATGATCTATTCGAATAGCCGCGTCCGCGGATATGGACTACTTGGAGACATATGTTGTTCATAGATAACTTCAATGGCTACTCATAAAACTGTCAAGATAAGTGTGAGTGTCGTGGACGGCATTTCTGTATGGAAACGGAATGATTCCACGATGGAGTATTGTTGTGGTGTTAGTGGACTCGTGTGCGAGAAATCAAGTTGTCAAAAATTGTTTTAAAATGTAAGTTGTCTAGCCACGAGTCAAATGCTGGCTTTCCGCATGAAACCCCACAATTCCTTATTGATACATTATATGAGTAGATAGTTATCCTAAAGTCTTGATGAGTACCTCTGTACTCATGTTTGCTTAATAATTGTTGCAGGGGTTGTTAATGACCCTAATGGAGAGTTCTTCCTAGACATCGACAACGACGAGTAGCTGGTGTCCCAGCTACAATCTGGCCCTAGGGTGGGTCTGTAGTATGGTCATGCCATGTGCCTTTTAGTTTCATCTGTCTATACTCAGACAGTTTAATTACTTCCGCTGACTTATAACTTGAATGACTGTTATGATGGGGCGTGAGACCCCTACTGTGTAATATTATCTGTGTGGCTCTTCCGAGCCTCTTAAATAAAGCTTGTATGTTTATGGTTATGTTGTGATGCCATCGATGTATCTATACATATCGGTATGCCATGCATACGTGTGTCGTACTTGATATGTATGGGGTTCGATTACCTAGTCGTAGACTTTAGTAGCATTCCTTATAGGGAAATGCCCCTTTGTGATCCAGCGAGCCATGGTAGCTCGCTACTGCTCCGGACACATTGGTTGACCGGCGTGTGTCCTTCTTAGCTGCTGTGTCTGTCCCCTTTGGGGAAATGTCACGCGATGTAATGGAGTCCTTGTAGCTTGCTACGACTCGTCTACATTCGCTGGTGACCGACACCTGCTTTGCTGGGTCATGTGTGCCTGTCCATGTGCGGAAGTGCCACTTTGGTTTATGACTAGACATGTCGATCCGGGTTCTTTATCATTGGATTGCTAGCGACACAATGGCATACGCGAGTCAAAAGGCGCAAACGGTCCCGGCTAAGGTAAGGCTGCAGCCGTGGGGTTAACCGTGCATGAGACCGCAAAGAGATGCGATGTGTTACAGGCTGGATTCCTATGACCTAGGATCGGGGTCCCGACAGCGTTGGTATCACAGCCTGACTGACTGTAGGACTACTAAGCCAAACTGGTCGAAGTTGAGTCTAGAATTGCTTTAGTTATATATAAGGGAATAGTTTATGGAAGGAAACGTAAGACTCTTGTTCTCTTCTCAAGTTATTCTATTCTGGTCATCCTCGTCTTTTCTGCGGGAATTAAGGACTAGGTTACTCATCTTCTTCTAGGCTCGTGTTTCTGATCGGTAGATTATAAGACTACGGGTCGAGAGTTATATTGGGTTTCTTCTATCCCTAGGAAAAAGGAAGTAAGTTTGATGATGAGAGAATTGAACTTGATAGTTGAGTGGTTACGCTATTCTATTTTTGGGTTGTCTCAAAATTGTTTTTGAGCATTTACAGCCGTTATGCCGCCCAATTTTGCATTTAGAGCTCTAATGCTTTTGCATTACTCTCTATTTTCAGATGCCTGGCCGTCCTTCTCGTCAGGTGGTACGTCTGACCAGGTGCATTGATGTGCCGGGTCATACGGCCATGCTGGTCAGGGTGATGTCGGTGTGCAGTTACCGCTGGTACCCAGAGTACACAGTGGAGGAACAGTACCGAGACTTCAACCAGAGCCAGTATATCTGCACTGTTAGGGTATTTCCAGACTACCCTGGAGCTGAGGAGCCAATCCATTGGTCCTATGGGTTGGGAGTCACTGTTGACATGGCAGTACCAGATCCTGCCTACTCAATGTTGACCATTATGAGGGCGAGACATGCACTGCTGCAGAATTCAGAGTTCTGCTATGTTCCTGCCTCTCAGCCAGGTGAAGAGGGATACCTGAGCGGGGTCTATTTTGATTCCTCTATGGAGGATCCGGTACTGCAGTCCACTGCTGAGATGCTAGAGAACAGAGATAGGGACGCTCGTGCTCTCCGCATGGAGCTTTATGCTACACGTGCCCGTCTGTGGACGGCTTTGATGCAGCTGGCACCGGTAGTCTAGACAGGGTACGGAGATATGGAGATGCTGAACCCTGTTAGAACCCATCTTCCGGCCCACGTTGACTGGCCAGCTATAGGAGGAGTCACCCCTCTTCGGGGACCCCTACTACCACCAGTCAGGGGACCAAGGCCACATCCGTGTCCTTATGGATCCCAGGGATCTCAGGCCAGAATATCTCCTGATCCGCAGGTTGAGCTTCCAGGCCATGGAGGCAATCTTTATGAGATGTTCTATGTGGATGCCTGAGCCGTGAGTGGAAGGATAGTATGGTAGTAGCCGCACGTTCACAGTCCTGTGTGACTTGTGAAGTATGCTTGTGGTTAAATGAATTCCGGAGGCCTAGATAAATAATGTATAGGAAGCTTGTAAGCCTCTGATGAGTAGTATCATAATTTCAGTAGTTTGCTCTTCGGTTAAGGTTGTACTGAACTATGTAAGGGTGTGTATGAACCATGGTGTATATATAGCAGTTGCTTGTTACCATGTTGTTCGGATATTCATTTCCACATTCCATGTGTTCAGTGCATTCTTAATCCATAGCTAGTATTGATGATGATATTGGTCTAAGTTGTGAGTTTGTTTGTCAGGATGGTGTTCACGAGGTTGAATCGTGCCCTTGCTCATGAGCAAGGCGAGGGTATTCAAGCGTCGCAGGAAGACCTGCCTCACCCGCCCTCTCTGGTGGAAGTGATGATTGAGGCAGAGAGGAACAAAAGGGAGACCAACCGACTGTTAGAGCGTATTGAGCAGAATACGGCTCGTCAACCTAGGAATGCTGCAGTGTCCCTTAATGACTTTGTGAAGGTGAATCCTCCAAAGTTCCATCACTCCGTCGATCCCCTCGACGCTGATGATTGGTTGTGCAGTATCTCACGTAAGATCCGCTCTGCGAATGTTGCTGAGGCCAACAAGGTGACCTTCACGGCGTATTTTCTAGAAGGACCCACCAATCTTTGGTGGGAGAACTTTGAAGCTATGCGTCCTGCTGAACCATCAGCCACATGGGCAGACTTTAGTGCAGCCTTCCGTCTGCACCATATTCCAGAGGGCCTGATGGACAGAAAGAGAGAGGAGTTATGTGCATTCACCCAGGGAAAGTTGACTGTGGATGCCTATAGCCGCGAGTTCGGTAACCTCGCCCGCTATGCAACAGAGGAGGTGTCTACTGACGCCAAGAAGCAAGCAAGATTCCGTAAGGGTCTGAGCCCTGAGCTTCGTCGTGATCTGTGCCTCCACGAGTGTGCAAGCTTCCAAGCCCTGGTCAACAAGGCGATCAGTGCCGAGACTGGTCATACCGACTTTGAAGCCACAAAGAAGCACTCCCGTGACTTTGGCTCGTCATCTGGTTCCGCGTTTCCAAAACGCAGGCTGTGGGTTCCAAACAGTTCTCTGCCGCCAAGATACACTCCGAGGCCATCCTATGTGGCGCCTCAGACAAATCAGACCAACCCTCCAGCAAAAACCTATGCTGGTCCAGCTAGCAATGCTGCACCACGTGCCAACCAAGTGATATGCTACAAGTATGGAGAACCCGGGCACTATTCCCGTGAGTGTCCTCAGAATGTGGGTGCCAAGCAACCCGGAAAGTCCGTCGGGCAAGGCAAGTCGGGCAAAGCTTACTATGTGAAGCCAACTCCTGCACGTGGCCGTGTGAACTATGTCTCAGCAGAAGAAGCTGCACAGGATCCCGACGTCATACTGGGTACGGTTCTTGTTAATCATCACCCAGCGTCTGTTCTTTTTGACACTGGGTCTTCTCATTCCTTCATTTAAGAAAGTTATGCACACTTGCATAACATGTCTTTTTGTGATATGCCAATTCCATTGGTTGTCCAAACCCCTGGTAGAAGGTGGCAAACCTCTAGGATAACCTATGACAATGAAATTCTAGTAGACAGGCTAGTTTTTCTAGCCTCATTGATAGCCCTGAAATCTTCGGATATTAATATCATCTTGGGTATGGACTGGATGTCAGCTCATTATGCCAAGATTGATACTCATTATAGAAATGTTCAGCTTACCCATCCCTCGGGTGAGATAGTCAATGTCTCTACTCGAGTTGCCAAATGCCAACTCTATTCCCTCAATGCCAACCCTCTTCCGGAACTTGAAGACATTCCGGTAGTCCGTGACTTTCCGGATGTTTTTCTAAAGGAACTGCCAGGAATTCCACCTGACAGTGATGTAGAGTTCGTGATAGATCTTGTTCCGGGAACTATTCCAATAGCCAGAAGACCATATAAGATGGCACCCTTGGAGCTAGCCGAACTTAAGAAGCAACTAGATGAGGCCTTGAATAAAGGTTTCATTCGTCCTAGCTCTTCTCCTTGGGCTTGCCCCGTCCTATTCGTCAAGAAGAAAGACGGAACAGATCGGATGGTTGTAGATTACCGACCAGTTAATCTGGTCACCATAAAGAACAAGTATCTGCTCCCCAGGATCAACGACCTATATGATCATCTCGCTGGATCCTCAGTCTTCTCCAAAATGGATTTGAGGTTGGGATACCATCAAATCAAGATCAAGAACGGGGACATTCCAAAAACGGCTTTTGTCACTCGTTATGGCCAATACGCATACACCGTCATGTCCTTCGGTTTAACCAATGCCCCAGCCACCTTCTCTCGTCTGATGAATTCAATCTTCATGGAGTATTTGGATAAATTCGTCGTGGTATACCTTGATGATATTCTCATCTACTCGAAGAACGAACAAGAACATGCCGAGCATCTAAGGCTGCTATTGATGAAACTTCGAGAGCATCGCCTTTATGCCAAGTTTTGAAAATGTGAATTTTGGTTACCAGAAGTGACCTATCTAGGTCACGTAATCTCTGGTAAGGGTATTGTTGTCAATCCCGAGAGAGTTCAAGCCATCCTTGATTGGACTCAACCTGAATCGGTTAAGCAAGTTAGGAGTTTTCTTGGTCTAGCAAGCTATTATCGCCGCTTTGTCGAGAATTTCTTCAAGGTTGCAAAGCCTCTTACTGAACTCCTCAAGAAAGATAAAAAGTTCGAGTGGACACCACCGTGTGAGCATAGCTTTCAGGAACTGAAAATACGCCTGACTTCCGCACATGTGTTGCTACCACCAGATTTTTCTAAGGACTTTGTTATCTATTGCGACGCCTCGCGACAAGGATTAGGTTGCATCCTCATGCAAGATCGTCATGTGATTGCATACGCATCTCGACAGTTGCATCCACATGAGGATAATTATCTCACACATGATCTTGAGCTTGCAGCTGTAGTCCATGCACTAAAAACCTGACAAAATTACCTTCTGGGTAATCGTTGTGAAATATTCACTGATCACCAAAGTCTGAAATATATCTTCACCCAGCCGGATTTGAATCTCAGGCAAAGACGGTGGGTTGAGTTGATCTCGGATTACGACTTAGGGATAACTTACACCCCGGGGAAGGCCAATGTTATGGCTGATGCACTAAGTCGTAAATCTTACTGTAACAACTTGATGCTACAACAAGGTTAACCACATCTCTATGAGGAATTTCGGAAGTTAAATCTTCATATTGCTCCTCAAGGATTCCTTTCTACCCTGGTGGCGAAGCCTACCCTTAGGGATCAAATTATAGCTGGCCAGAAGCGTGACAAGGGTATATCACCGATCAAGGAGAATATTATTAGCGGAAACGCTAATGAATTCTCCATGAATGATCAAGGTGTTGTGTTCTTCCAGAATCGTCTAGTTGTTTCTAAGAACCCACATCTAAGGCAGTTAATCCTTAAGGAGGCCCATGATTCTCCTCTCACCATTCATCCCGGTAGTACTAAGATGTATCAGGACCTACGACAGAGGTTCTGGTGGACTAGGATGAAGAGAGTAATTGCTGAGTTCGTTGCTAACTACGACGTTTGTCGTCGACTTAAGGCATAACATCAAAGGCCTGCTGGCACCCTTCAACCTTTAGCTATTCCTGAATGGAAATGGGATAAAGTCAGTATGGATTTCATTACCGGATTTCCCAAGACCAAGAAAGGAAATAATGCTATCTTTGTGGTCATTGACCGTCTCTCCAAAGTAGCTCATTTTCTTCCAGTTCGTGAGAGCATAACAGCTAGCCAGCTAGCAGAGTTATATCTCTCTCGAATAGTGTCTTTGCATGGTGTTCCCCTGGAGATTAACTCAGACCGTGGGAGTATCTTTACTTCTCGCTTCTGGGATAGTTTTTAGAATGCCATGGGGACTCACTTATCTTTTAGCACTGCTTTCGATCCTCAATCAAGTGGTCAAGTAGAAAGAGTGAATCAAATCCTTGAAGATATGCTCCGAGCTTGTGTTATATCGTTCGGTATGAATTGGGAGAAGTGCCTTCCATTCGCCTAATTTTCTTATAACAATAGTTATCAATCAAGCCTAGGCAAAGCCCCTTTTGAAGTTCTCTATGGACGAAGATGTCGAACACCTCTTAATTGGTCAGAAACCGGAGAGAGGCAACTCTTTGGCCCGGATATGATCCAGGATGCAGAAGATCAGGTTCGCATTATTCGTGAAAAGTTGAAAACAGGCCAGTCTCGTCAAAAGAGCCATTATGATCGTCATCATAAGGCTGTGACCTTTGAAGTTGACGAGAAGGCTTACCTTTGGGTTACACCTTTGAAGGGTACCCATCGATTCGGTATCAAGGGCAAGTTGGATCCTCCTTACATTGGTACTTTTCGCATTCTTGCCAAATGAGGAGAAGTTGCCTACAAGTTGGAACTTCCTCCGCATCTTTCCAAGGTTCATGATGTCTTCCAGGTCACGCAACTCAGGCGTTCCTTTTCGGATCCTATCCGTGAAGTGGACCATGAAACGCTTGATCTCCAAGATAAGCTTTCATACCGAGAATACCCTATGCGTATTCTTGATCAAGCTGAGCGTACCACTCGACGTCAAAACGTCAAGTTTCTTAAAGTTAAATGGTCAAATCATTCTGAAAAGGAGGCAACTTGGGAAAGAGAGGATCGTCTCCGACTTGAATATCCTGCGTTATTCCCGGGGGTGAGTTTTCACATCCCTGAAACCCTAATCAAGTTAGCATTGTGCTCATATCTTCTTTGCATTGCATCAAAGAAAATTTCAACAAGAACAAAGCAAGTGGTGAAGAAAAACTCAAAAACCCTAGTCACTTCTCAAATTCAAAGAAATTATAAAGTTGTTCAAATCAACGAACCGAAAATGGCCTCAAGAAAAGTTCAACTTTTCTGATAATTCTTGAAAGCAAATAAGCAATGAAGAAAACCATTTTTCTTAATACATTTGGCATTTTAAATAAATGCAAAAAGCTACTCGATTCAAGTTTAAAATTTGAATTCAAAAACTTTAAGTTTTCAAAAATGTTGAAAACTTCAGGAATGGTTGGATATATTCCAACTAATATTCTGGTGTGTTCAAAATAATTTTATAAACTATTTTGGAGCTGAAATAAATAGCAAATCAAAATAGTTAGCAAAACAGAAACAAAACAGAAAAAAATGAGGAAAGACTTACCTGTCGCTCACGTCAACCCAGGCCGAGCTTCCGTGTCGTCTTCCTCCTCGCCAGTAGGAGCACGAGGTGGCCGCCGCGACACCGCGTGCCCCCACGCAGCTCCCTGCCTGCCTGGCCGCCGCTTCGCGCTCGCACGCGAGGGGATAACCCTCCCGAGACGTGCCGAGCTCATCCTCTCCTCATTCTCCCCCTCTGCCTCGTTCCCCACTGCCGCCATTGGAGCCCGAGCAGAGCTCGAGCTCGCCGTCGTTCTAGCCTACCTCTTTCCCTCCTGAGCCGTGCAATAGGTCCGCCGCAACATCGTGAAGCTTTCTAGCCATGATCCCGACGCCGAGACACAGTGAAAAGATGAGACGCAGTCGTCTTCTTCCTCGGGTCACCGAAGTTCATCGCCGGCGTTCTCCCTCTCGAGGCCGTCCCCGAGCAAGCTAGCGCCACCACTGCACTCCCCGTGAGCTTCCGCAGCTTTCCCCAACTTTCCCCCTTCGATCCCTTCCTCTAGCCATGATTTCATCGGAGCCCGACGTGATCCGCCGCGGGAGCTCGTCGCCGGTAGCCCTCCGGTGATCAGCTCGTCCTTCTGAGGCCACCAGCAGCTTCAGGCCGTCGCGTAGATGCCGTAGGAGCTCAGTCCCGTGCGTAGCTCCCTCTGTTTCGATGACCCCGATGACGCCCGAACTTTGGCCGCCGCCAAGCTCGTCGCCGGCGTCATCTCCGTCCAGATCAGCCCCGGCTAAGTGCAAAAATGAACCTGCGGGAGACGTGTCGTTCCTCTAGTGCTCTCCGCGCACAGTTTGGCCCCTTGTGCGCCGTTTCCGAGCCCCTCCGCCGTACTGGTGGTCGCCAGAGGCTCACCGCCGGCAAGGACGACCTCGCCACCGGTGGATCTCAGCTGGCCTGAGCCACTGACGTGTGGGGCCAGCCTCTGGATATTTTAGTTAACAAAAATAAAATTAATTAATCTAATAAGTCACTGACATATGGGTCCAGTACTGTTAATTAGCTAATTAAGTTTAAAACTAATCTAAAACTGACCAGAGTCACTGACCACTGGGTCCCACTGGTCAGGTTTGACCTTCAACGGCCAGTTGGACCTGCTGATGTCATGCTGATGCAGTAAAGATTTTCTGATTTAAAAGAATTCCAGAAAAATGCCAAAACTTCTAAAAATCATAGAAATTAATCTGTAACTCCAATGAAAATAATTTATATATGAAAAAGTATCAGAAAAATCCAAGGAATCTGAATATGTCATTTCCAAACATGTTTGAAAATGTTACTGGACCAAACATATAGAATAATGAATAAGTTAAATTTTATAAATGCTTTGGAGATGGAATTTGAAAATCATTTGAATTCCACTGCAAATGCTTTGATCAAACATTGTTCAATCACAACCAGCAACTCAACATATCATTTCCATGCATGTTAAAAACAAGTTGATCTGAGCATCAGGTCGAATCAATTAAAATGGTATTCGAGAATACCTCGTTTGAAGTGATATTTGAATCTGATTCAAATCAACTTCAAACCTAATAAATGTTAGCTATTTTAGCATACCACCTTGCATCCTCATGCCATGCTCATGCATCATCTTGTTGCATATGATTGTTATTGATTGTTGTCATTTCTTTCGGTAGGCTCCGCTCCTCCGGATTCCACTGAATATCCGACTGACAGATATTGTCCCTCCTCTGTGCAACAAGGCAAGCAACCATTTTGATCATTCCGATAAATCCCATGTTCTCGCTCCTGCACTTACTTATTGCATTAGGATCAAATGCTTCAAATGCTTTTGTCACATTAGTTGAACCCACTTCCTTTGCATGACCTGTCCTTGTCACAGTAAATAGCTGAACCTTGCAACCTCGCATACCTAGTAGTTGCTTGAGCCATGATGTGCCTTATCCTGCTATGCATGCTATGCTTAGAGTTGTGTATGGTCTGTCATCTGGGAGATGAACAGAATTGTGAGAATGTGTTCAGTAAGTAAAGGTTGTGTGTTGAACCTGATTTGGTAAAGGTACCGGTGAAAGGCTATGTAGGAGTACATGGCGGGTTGTTTCATTGGAACCGTCCTTAGGAACTGAGTTCCGTGTATGTAATCCAAGATGAGATACTACCACATGCTGGGCCCTGAAATATGACCCCGCTCGACTTATTAATCGCTTAGTACTCGGTCCAGGAGTTGCAAGTAGTTTCTGGTGTTTATAGTCATGCTGGAGGCCGTGCATAGTGCTGACCTGAGAGGTGGGCTGTGATGCGGTAGGCAGTGGCACGGTGTACCAAGTGGCACCCGGATGGTGGGCTTGGGAACCCTGCGCACATCGTTTGGGGCCGTGGCGGAAGCCTCGGCCGGACTTCCGTGCGGGTTACCCTCAAATAGGCGATAGACCTGGAGTAAGTATTAGTGTGGTTAACGGTCATGGCCGACTCCCTCGCTAGGCTTCCGCTTGAAGGTTGCCGAGGTGCAAGACGTGCACATGGCGATAAGTGGTGAGAGCGTGTGTGAAGAAGTACACCCCTGCAGGGTTATGATCTATTCGAATAGCCGCGTCCGCGTATATGGACTACTTGGAGACATATGTTGTTCATAGATAACTTCAATGGCTACTCATAAAACTGTCAAGATAAGCGTGAGTGTCGTGGACAGCATTTCCGTATGGAAACAGAATGATTCCAGGATGGAGTATTGTTGTGGTGCTAGTGGACTCGTGTGCGAGAAATCAAGTTGTCAAAAATTGTTTTAAAATGTAAGTTGTCTAGCCACGAGTCAAATGCTGGCTTTCCGCATGAAACCCCACAATTCCTTACTGATACATTGCATGAGTAGATAGTTATTCTAAAGTCTTGCTGAGTACCTCCGTACTCATGGTTGCTTAATAATTGTTGCAGAGGTTGTTAATGACCCTAATGGAGGGTTCTTCCTAGACATCGACGATGACGAGTAGCTGGTGTCCTAGCTACGGTCTGGCCCTAGGGTGGGTCTGTAGTATGGTAAGGCCATGTGCCTTTTAGTTTCATCTGTGTGTACTCAGACAGTTTAATTACTTCCGCCGGCTTGTAACTTGAATGACTGTTATGATGGGTCGTGAGACCCCTACTGTGTAATATTATTTGTGTGGCTCTTCCGAGCCTCTTAAATAAAGCTTGTATGTTTATGGTTATGTTGTGATGCCATCGATGTATCTATACATATCGGTATGCCATGCGTACGTGTGTCGTACTTGATATGTATGGGGTTCGATTACCTAGTCGTAGACTCCAGTAGCATTCCTTACAGGGAAATGCCCCTTTGTGATCCAACGAGCCATGGTAGCTCGCTACTGCTCCGGACATATTGGTTGACAGGCGTGTGTCCTTCTTAGCTGCTGTGTCTGTCCCCTTTGGGGAAATGTCACGCGATGTAATGGAGTCCTTGTAGCTTGCTACGACTCGTCTACATTCGCTGGTGACCGACACCTGCTTTGCTGGGTCATGTATGCTTGTCCCTGTGCGGAAGTGCCACTTTGGTTTATGACTAGACATGTCGATCCAGGTTCTTTGTCATTGGATTACTAGCGACACAATGGCATACGCGAGTCAAAAGGCACAAACGGTCCCGGCTAAGGTAAGGCTGCAGCCGTGGGGTTAATCGTGCGTGAGACCACAAAGAGATGCGATGTGTTACAGGCTGGATTCCTATGACCTAGGATCGGAGTCCCGACACGTAGCATATGATCGTGTCAGTTTATTGCTACTGTTTTATGCATGTCAATGTATGTGTTCCTATGACCATGAGATCATGCAACTCACGGACAAAGGAGGAATACCTTGTGTGTATCAAACGTCGCAACGTTACTAGGTGACTATAAAGGTGCTCTACAGGTATCTCCGAAGGTGTCTGTTGGGTTGGCATGGATCAAGACTGGGATTTGTCACTCCGTGCGACGGAGAGGTATCTCGGGGCCCACTCGGTAATACAACATCACAACAAGCCTTGCAAGCAATGTGACTAAGGAATTAGTCACGGGATCTTGTATTATAGAACGAGTAAAGAGACTTGCCGGTAACGAGATTAAACTAGGTATGGAGATACCGACGATCGAATCTCGGGCAAGTAACATACTGAAGGACAAAGGGAACATCATACGGGATTAACAAAATCCTTGACATAGAGGCTCAACTGATAGAGATCTTCGTAGAATATGTAGAAGCCAATATGTACATCCAGGTCCCGCTATTTGATATTGACCGGAAAAAGTCTCAGGTCATGACTACATAGTTCTCGAACCCGCAGGGTGTGCACACTTAATGTTCGGTGACGTTTCAGTATAGTTGAGTTATAGGTGTTGGTGACCGAAAGTTGTTCGGAGTCCCGGATATACCTGATGTCACGAGGAGCTCCAGAATGGTCCGGAGGTAAATATTGATATATCGAAAAGTGGTTTTTGAACTCCAGAAAAGTTTCGGGCATTTTCGGTAGTGTATCGGGAGTGACGAATGGGTACCGGGGGTCCACCAGGTGGGCCCACCCACCACAAAGGGTATCATCGGCTGTGGGAGGACGTGGACCATCCCTTAGTGGGTTGGACGAAGCCCCCACCAAAGCCTAAGGTGGATTGGAGATGGGAAGGAAAGAAATCTAAGCGGGGAAGGGAGGAATCCTACAAGGAGTAGGATTGGAGGTGGACTCTTCCACCTCCTCCTAGTTCGACCGAACCCCTAGACGGTTATTTGGCTGCCTCCTCCCCTCCCTCCCTCCTATATATAGTAGAGGATTTGGAGGGGAGAGCTAACCCTAATGGCCACGTGCTCCCTCTACTTCTCTCTAGATCTATTTCTCCTCTAGTCTAGTTCGGCAGTGCTTAGGCGAAACCCTACTGGATTAGTTCACCACCACCACACCGCCGTGCTGGAGAACTCATCTACCTCTCCGCCCCATCTTGCTCGTTCAAGAAGGTGGGGATCATCATCGAGCTGTATGTGTGCTGAACGCGGAGGTGTCGTCCGTTCGGCACTAGATCGGGATGGATCGTGATGGGATCGCAGGACGGATCATGATGATATTACGGGACGGGCTGTGATTTGGATCGCGGAGAAGTTCCACTACATGAACCGCGTTATATACGCTTCCACTTAGCGGTCTACAAGGGTATGTGGATCCGATCTCCCTCTCTTAGATGATCATCACCATGATAGGTCTTCGTGTGCGTAGGAATTTTTTTGTTTCCCATGCAACGTTCCGCAACAGAGATCTAGATCCAAAATTCCACCAATCACTTTCTCCTATATGTGAGGGGAACCCCTTGGATCTAGATCATGGAGTTCTTCGTGTTCTTCTTCGTTCTTCCTCGCATTTTATTCCGTAGCATTAATTGTTGTGGAGGGATCTAGGAGAGATGGATTTGGGCACTCTGTGTGCCCTTGCCATTGAATTTGGTGCATAGGTTTTAGTTCTCCACGGTGATACGTGGAAGTGAAGTTTGATAAGCTTATTACTCTTGGGTGCTTTGTACCCTAGAGCTTATTCTTCTTGGCTGTTTTGGCATCCTAGAAGCTTGGTGGTGCCTCGAAGCTCAATCATTGTGGTGTAAATCTCCATGTAAGTATCACGGTCTCCAATTAGGTTGTGGAGATTGCCCCGAGCATTTGAGGTTATCTTGGAGCCACAGTCTATTGTGGTGAAGCTTCGGGGTGTTGTTGAGAGCCTTCAATTAGGTTGTGGAGACTGTCCCAACCTTGTTTGTATGAGTTTGGTGACCACCCTCAAGGATCCCTTAGTGGAATCATCACATCTTGCATTGTGCGAGGGTGTGAGGAGATTACAGTGGCCTTAGTAGCTTATTGGGGAGCATTGTGCCTCCACACCACTCCAAATGGAGATTAGCATCCACAAGGGTGTGAACTTTGGGATACATCATCGTCTCCGCAAGACCGCAAGCCTTGGTTATCTCTTACCCAAGCCCCTTTACTTATGCACTTTACTTTGTGATAGCCATACTATTTCCCCTTATATATCTTGCTATCACTTACTTGTTTATCTTGCTTAGCATAAGTTGTTGGTGCACATATGTAAGTCCAGTTGTTTTAGGTTTTGTGCTTCAATAATTAAACATTAGTTTTATTTCGTATTTGTTCAAGCATAAACATAATTATTTTAAAGCGTCTATTCAACCCCCCTAGGCGATATCCACGTCCTTTCACCCGCAAGTGTTTTTTTTGCTCGTTTCTTGCGTTTTATTCTCCTTTTATTTTTCCCGTTTCTTTCCCCTGTTTATTCTTATTTTTTCTTTGTCTTGTTTAATTCTTTTCCCTTTTTCTTTCTTACAAGCGCAATTTTTTTCAAATTTGAAACTTTTTAAAAATTTATGAACCTTATTTGAGAACACCTAACATTCTTCAAATTCATGAACCTTTTTTTCATATTCCGAAGACTTTTCATATGCATTAATATGTTCATCGACACAAACTTTTCCCAACTTTATGATCATTTTTTAAGATCTATGAACTATTTTTTTCCAAAATCGATGAACTCTTTTCAAATCAGTGAAACCATTTTTAAAAATCCTTGTCTTTTCAAATTCGAGAACTTTTTCCCAAATCCACTTTTATTCAGATTTACGAACGTCTTTTTAATCCGTGAAATTCATGATTTTTCAAAAAAATCGATGACCTTTTTCCAATTAATGAAATTGTTTTTAATTCGTGAAATCTATGAACATTATTCAAGCTCGCGAACATTTTAAAATCCACAAGCTTTTTATCAAATGCGTGAACATTTTAAAACTGTGAACCTTTTTCAAATTTATGAACATTTCTCAAATCCATGAACATGTTATCCAAATTTATGTGCCTTTTTCAAGTTCATAAACTATTTTCAAATTTATGAACTTTTGTCACATTCATGAACTCTTGAAAATTCATTGCTTTTAAAATTCATGAACTTTTCTCAAATGTAAAACATTTTTTTGAATTCTTCAGTTGTTTCAAATTTGGCAAGATGATATTTTTTAATCTGTTATAAACAGATTTAGTTTTCTAACTGTAATGATTTTTCAAAGAAAGGACTACGCTGCTCGAGCCAGCAATCGCTACCGAGCGAAGCAAATGGGCAGTGGCCCACTTCGCATCAGCGTGATTGCAAGCGTATGTTCCAGCTCTAAAGTGGTGTAGAGGCGCTTCCATAACCTCTCTTGGTTAGAGAAAGCACGTGACAAATGATAGAAACTATAGTTGTTGTTGTGAAATACTCTCTCGTAGTCTTATACTCCCTCCGTTCCTAAATATAAGACCTTTTAGAGATGACACTATGAACTACATACAGATGTACATAGAGATATTTTAGAGTGTAGATTCATTCATTTTGCTCCGTATATGGTCTCCTAGTGGAATCTCTAAGAGGTCTTATATTTAGGAACGGAGGGAGTATTTGCTTACACGGGGGTAGATTGCAATGAACACTAGGCTCTTCTCATTATTGGTTATAATTGTACAAATGCATGAACATCATTAATTAAGAATAATCAATCATCTTGAGAGATACTTCTCAAAAATCATGTACATGAAATGTGAGGATCCTAAGATGTTGACCAAGTTATCGCTGAGGAGCACACTTCCCCTGAACCTCACAAATAACCAAGTCATCTTGTATTGTTTCAGTTACCATATTTTTGGAAGAAACACTTGATAAAACTTTGTGAAGAAATTGCCGCGATTATAAAATGACTTTATTTGAAAGATATTTAGCTTACATTTCTTTGCAAATCATGGAATTAAAGAAGTTTGGAGCAATACATATTCTAAGATTCTTGTTTATAACTTGTCTACATCTGCGTAATACAAACAACATTATCTTAATAGATAATGACAGGTAGTTCAAGTTAACCAACCCCTCTTGAACTTTCAACAAAGTTCCTCATCCTAAGACGTCATGTACATTTAAATGATGCTTCATGAAAAGCAATGATTAGTGGATTCGACCATTAAAGTTTGTATGATTTATGTGCATCTAGTCGATAAATTTAGTGCAAACTTTATGTCATGCTTGGTAGAGTTGCTATATACGTTAGTGCTCTCATTGCACTGAGATATTAATATTCAATTCCCAAACATGTCTTCGTCACTACAATTAGGTATAAATGGATTTTTTCCTCTTTAAATTAAGAGATCTCACAACCATAGTTCTTTGGTGGATATGACTTGTCCATGTTAAACTTTTCAACAATCTTTTGGATAAATGTAGACTAATAAACAAGTATTTCCGAATGAATACAGTCAAGTCCAAAGTCAGAAAATGTTGCTCTCGACCAAATATTTCATATCGAACCTTGTCATAAGATGATTTACTTGTCTCGTGTTTTTCTTGTGTACTTTCAATGTTTTTCACATCATCAACATATATAAAAAATGATAGAGAATCCTTCTTTGGATTTGTTTGTGAAAATTCAAGAGAACTCATCATTGTTTGAGTAATACTTCCAAGAAAGGAACTCAATCAGTCAGTTGTACCACATCTTTCCCATCTGCTTTAAGTCATGTAATGGCTTCTAGATATTTACGCAATACGTGTTGCAATCAACTTTGAAATTCAGAATCTTTATTCTCTCAAGACTATCATATAGATATCTGAATCAGCGTGAGTCATACACCTCTGAAGTCAGAAAATCCATTAGTTGGATATACAAATTCTTTATTCACTCCTAGGGATATCAAATACCGAAACATTATTTCACTACAACAAGATAATATGTTTCATCATAAACGATGAAGACATGTGCTACAAGCCTTGCTTCATGTCTCACCATGTCTTGGGTTCCTTCCTCTCATGAACAAAAACATATTTTGCTCCTAGAGGGAAGACATTTAGAGGAGTGAGTATTAATGATCACACCAATACCACGTGTTCTTAAGGGCGAGCGCAGCCTCAAATGCTTCCTTCCTTTGAATCACTTATCCACTCATGGACTTCGATTTTGGATCCAATCCAAGGTATCATGAGAGTTGGAACTTACCCTCTATGTATTATTTCCTTAGTTTCGCTACAAGATGAACTATACAAAGGGAAAGTAGGTCGAAAGAAATATAGACTGGGAAATACTTTCATTCTCTGAGCAATCACAAAGAAATACATCCCTATTCCTGGGAATTCATGTCACTAGAACTTGGTTCTTAAAAGTAGTAGCATGGGTTCTTCCGATTTTGAATCGCCGTCATGCCTAAGAACCCGTTAGCACAAACGGTGCACTGATTTATTCAGTTCCACGCTTCCAACTAGTGTGGCCTCGTTGTAGCTAGTCTAGTAAAGAGGATGAAACGAACCCACATCGACCCAAAATCATAAAACTTTTGCATGCGACACCCGTCCCGAACCATATTTAACTCCTTACCCGCTTGTTTTAGGCTTATGGGTACGCATCACATAGAGGGGCTTCGCTACGTGATTAATCGGTCAGCCCATACTAGTCTTTACTAGACCTGTTTTGGGAACCTTCTAGAAACATTCTCGAAGGTTCCCTCCGTTTCCTTTGGGTCGGTTTTCTATGGCATTTTGTGAAGTAGGTTTTTGATGGTTTTCCTTTTTTTTGTTTTTTTGTTTTCCCTTTTAATTCATAATTTTGCAAAAAATCCTAAACATTTTTCAAATGCATGAAAGTTTTTTGAACACGTGAACTTTTTTTCAAAACACATGATCTTTTTTTGAACCCATGAAGGGTTTTTTAAAATTCTGAAAAATATTGAAAATACACAATTTTCTTAAATCCAAGATTTGTTTTCAAAATTTATGATTTTTTAATGAAAATCATAAAGTTTCACAAATATGTGAACTTTTTTTTAAACTCGTGCAATTTTTTGACTCCTCAAACTTATTAGAAATTCATGAACATTTTTTGAATTTGAGTAAATTGATATGATTTTCCTTATTTACTTTTTCCTTTGCTAAATATTTTTCGTGAAATTCAACAGGCAATAGTCTATGGTAGACCTGGGCATTCCTCGGGTCGAAACCCGACTTGCAAAGTCTAGGCCCGAGCCTGGCCCGGCCGAAGAAAGGCATTTGATCAGGAACTCCTATGTGGCACCTTCAGGGGAGCTTCTATGTGGCGCGTGTAGCGCCCGTCCTTGTGGGCCGGCCCATGTAGGGTGTGGGTGGTCATTAAAAATATAAAAACGTTCAATGATTATGAAAAAATGTTCAGCGATTTTTAATATATGTTCATGGATTTTCAAAAAGTGAACAGAATTTGAAAAATCATCGATTTTGAAAATAATCATCAAATTTTAAGAACAGTTCATTGATTTGAAAAAGTTAACAAATTTTAAAGTATGTTCACCGATTTTCAATGATTATGGAAAAAAGTTCACCGATTTTCATAATATGTTCATGGATTTTCAAAAAGTTGACAGACTTCCCAAAAATCTTTGATTTTGGAAAATTTCATCAATTTTTAAAAATGGTTCGTTCATTTTGAAAAATTTCATGAATTTTAAATTATGTTCACCAATTTAAAAAATCACCAATTTCTATAAAACTTCATAAGTTTCTTAAAATTTCACTGATTTCAAAAAAGTTCATGGACTAAAACACATATATGATCTCTAGATGGGTCGGCCCATCGCTGAAGTGCTTCACGCGCCGGTTAGCAAAAATTTCCTATATCACGCGCGTGTGGTGCTAATTCCGGCAAAAATGATTTTTTGCCATATTCCGGCAAGGTTTGTAGGCTATTAGTCACTAATTTTGGGTCCTCCTACGTTTCGAACATTTCGGGAACCTTGGGGTCCGGTTACGGAGAACTCGTCAAAACTCACAGTTTTAGCCTATTCTGGCTAGGTTTGTATGCTATTCGTCACTCATTTTGGGTCCTCCTCGGATCCGAATGTTTCGGGATCCATGGGGTCCACTTACGGGGAACTCGTTAAAACTCTCAGTTTTGACCTATCCTCGCTAGGTTTGTATGCAATTAGTCACTCATTTTGGGTCCTCCTGCGGTCCGAACGTTTCAGGAACCCGGGGGTCCGGTTACGGAGAACTCATCAAAACTCGCAGTTTTGTCCTATTCCGGCCAGTTTTCTATGCTATTACTCACTTATTTTGGGTCCCGCTGTGATCCGAATGTTTCGGGAACCCGGGGTCCGGTTACGGGGAACTCATAAAAACTCGCAGTTTTGGCCTATTCTGACGAGTTTTGTATGCTATTACTCACTGATTTTGGGTCCCGTTTCGATTCAAACGTTTCGGGAACCCCGGGGTCCGGTTACGTGGAACTCGTCAAAACTTGTAGTTTTGGTCTATGGTGGCCAGTTTTGTATGCTATTACTCACTAATTTTGGGTCCCACTGCGATCCGAACGTTTCAGTAACCCCGGCGTCCGATTACGTGGAACTCGTCAAAACTCGCAGTTTTGGCCTATTCTCGCTAGGTTTGTATGCTATTAGTCACTGATTTTGGGTCCTCCTGCGGTCCGAACATTTCGGGAACCCCGGGGTCCGGTTACGAAGAACTCGTCAAAACTCGCAGTTTTGGCCTATTCTGGCCAGTTTTGCATACTTACTCACTGATTTGGGTCCTCCTGCGGTCCGAATGTTTCGGGAACCTCGGGATCCGGTTACGGGGAACTCGTAAAAACTCGCAGTTTTGGCCTATTGTGGCCAGTTTTGTTGCTATTAGTCATTGATTTTGGGTCCCGCTGCGATCCGAACGTTTCGAAACCCCGGGGTCCGGTTACGTGGAACTCGTCAAGACTCCCAGTTTTTGCCAATTCTGGCCAGTTTTATACGCTATTACTCACTGATTTTGGGTCCCGCTTCGATTCGAACGTTTCGGGAACCCCGAGGTTCGGTTACGTGGAACTCTTCAAAACTCACAGTTTTGGCCTAATTTGGCCAGTTTTGTATGCTTACTCACTGATTTTGGGTCCTGCCGTGATCCGAACGTTTCGGGAACCTCGGGATCCGGTTATGGGGAACTCGTCAAAAATCGCAGTTTAAGCCTATTGTGGCCAGTTTTATATGCTATTAATCATTGATTTTGGGTCCCACTGTGATCCGAATGTTTCGGGAAGCCGGGGTCAGGTTACGGGGAACTCGTGATAACTCGCAGTTTTGGCCTATTCCGGCCAGTTTTGTATGCTATTAGTCACTCATTTCGGGTCCCGATGTGATCCGAATGTTGGGGGAACCCTTGGGCCGGTTAGGGAAAACTCATCAAAACTCGTAGTTTTTGCCTATTTCGGCCAGTTTTGTATGCTATTACTCACTGATTTTGGGTCCCGCTTCGATTCGAACGTTTCGGGAACCCCGGGGTCCGGTTACGTGGAACTCATCAAAACTTGCAGTTTTGGCCTATTATGGCTAGTTTTCTATGCTATTAGTCACTGATTTTGGGTCCTCCTGCGGTTCGAACGTTTCGGGAACCCTCGGGTCCGGTTACGAAGAACTCGTCAAAACTCGCAGTATTGGCCTATTCCGGCCAGTTTTCTATGCTATTAGTTAGTGATTTCGGGTCCCGATGTGATCTGAATGTTTGGGGAACCCTTGGGCCGGTTACGGAGAACTCGTCAAAACTCGCAGTTTTTGCCTATTCCGGCCAGTTTTGTATGCTATAAGTCACTGATTTTGGGTCCAGCTTCGATTCAAACGTTTCGGGAACCCCGGGGTCTGGTTACGTGGAACTCGTCAAAATCGCAGTTTTGGCCTATTCTGGCCAGTTTTGTATGCTATTACTCACTGATTTAGGGTCCCGCTTCGATTCGAACCTTTCGGGAACCCCGAGGTCCGGTTACGTGGAACTCGTCAAAACTCGCAGTTTTGGCCTATTCTGGCCAGTTTTGCATGCTTACTCACAGATTTTGGGTCCTGCTGTGATCCGAACGTTTCGGGAACCTCGGGATCTGGTTACGGGGAACTCGTAAAAAATTGCAGTTTTGGCCTATTGTGGCCAGTTTTTTTGGTATTAGTCATTGATTTTGGGTCCCGCTGCGATCCAAACGTTTCGGGAACCCCGGGGTCCGGTTACGTGGAACTCTTCTAGACTCGCAGTTTTTGCCAATTCCGGCCAGTTTTGTATGCTATTACTCACTGATTTTGGGTCCCGCTTCGATTGGAACGTTTCGGGAACCCCGGGGTCCGGTTACGTGGAACTCTTTAAAACTCGTAGTTTTGGCCTATTCTGGCCAGTTTTGTATGCTTACTCACTGATTTTGGGTCCTGTTGTGATCCGAACGTTTCGGGAACCTAGGGATCCGGTTATGGGGAACTCGTCAAAAATCGCAGTTTAGGCCTATTGTGGCCAGTTTTGTACGCTATTAGTCATTGATTTTGGGTCCCACTGTGATCTGAATGTTTCGGGAACCCGGGGTCAGGTTACGGGGAACTCGTGATAACTTGCAGTTTTGGCCTATTCCGGCCTGTTTTGTATGCTATTAGTCACTCATTTTGGGTCCCGATATGATCTGAATGTTTGGGGAACCCTTGGGCCGGTTACGGAAAACTCATCAAAAATCGCAGTTTTTGCCTATTCGGGCAGTTTTGTATGCTATTACTCACTGATTTTGGGTCCCGCTTCGATTCGAACGTTTCGGGAACCCCGGGGTCCGGTTACGTGGAACTCGTCAAAACTTGCAGTTTTGACCTATTCTGGCTAGTTTTCTATGCTATTAGTCACTGATTTTGGGTCCTCCTGTGGTTCGAACGTTTCGGGAACCCCGGGGTCCGGTTGTTGGAATTATGCCCTAGAGGCAATAATAAATGTAGTTATTATTATAATTCCTGTATCATGATAATCGTTTATTATCCATGCTATAATTGTATTGAATGAAGACTCATTTACATGTGTGGATACATAGACAAAACACCGTCCCTAGCATGCCTCTAGTTGGCTAGCCAGTTGATCAATGATAGTCAGTGTCTTCTGATTAAGAACAAGGTGTTGTTGCTTGATAACTGGATCACGTCATTAGGAGAATCACGTGATGGACTAGACCCAAACTAATAGACGTAGCATGTTGATCGTGTCATTTTGTTGCTACTGTTTTCTGCGTGTCAAGTATTTATTCCTATGACCATGAGATCATATAACTCACTGACACCGGAGGAATGCTTTGTGTGTATCAAACGTCGCAACGTAACTGGGTGACTATAAAGGTGCTCTACAGGTATCTCCGAAGGTGTTAGTTGAGTTAGTATGGATCAAGACTGGGATTTGTCACTCCGTGTGACGGAAAGGTATCTCGGGGCCCACTCGGTAATACAACATCACACACAAGCCTTGCAAGCAATGTAACTTAGTGTAAGTTGCGGGATATTGTATTACGGAACGAGTAAAGAGACTTGCCGGTAAACGAGATTGAAATAGGTATACGGATACTGACGATCGAATCTCGGGCAAGTAACATACCGAAGGACAAAGGGAATGACATACGGGATTATATGAATCCTTGGCACTGAGGTTCAAACGATAAGATCTTCGTAGGATATGTAGGATCCAATATGGGCATCCAGGTCCCGCTATTGGATATTGACATAGGAGTCTCTCGGGTCATGTCTACATAGTTCTCGAACCCGCAGGGTCTGCACACTTAAGGTTCGACGTTGTTTTATGCGTATTTGAGTTATATGGTTGGTTACCGAATGTTGTTCGGAGTCCCAGATGAGATCACGGACGTCACGAGGGTTTCCGGAATGGTCCAGAAACGAAGATTGATATATAGGATGACCTCATTTGATTACCGGAAGGTTTTCGGAGTTACCGGGAATGTACCGGGAATGACGAATGGGTTCCGGGAGTTCACCGGGGGGGCAACCCACCCCGGGGAAGCCCATAGGCCTTGAGGGTGGCACACCAGCCCTTAGTGGGCTGGTGGGACAGCCCAAAAGGGCTCTATGCGCCAAGAGAAGAAAAATCAAGAGGAAAAGAAAAAAAAGGAGGAAGTGGGAAGGAAGGGGGACTCCCTCCCACCAAACCAAGTCCAACTCAGTTTGGGGGGGGGGGAGTCCTCCCCCCTTGGACTCGGCCGACACCCTTGGGGCTCCTTGAGCCCCAAGGCAAGGTCCCCTCCCTCCCACCTACATATACGGAGGTTTTAGGGCTGATTTGAGACGACTTTTCCACGGCAGCCCGACCACATACCTCCACGGTTTTTCCTCTAGATCGCGTTTCTGCGGAGCTCGGGCGGAGCCCTGCTGAGACAAGGTCAGCACCAACCTCCGGAGCGCCGTTACGCTGCCGGAGAACTCTTCTACCTCTCCGACTCTCTTGCTGGATCAAGAAGGCCGAGATCATCGTCGAGCTGTACGTGTGCTGAACGCGGAGGTGCCGTCCGTTCGGTACTAGATCGTGGGACTGATCGCGGGATTGTTCGCGGGGCGGATCGAGGGATGTGAGGACGTTCCACTACATCAACCGCGTTCTCTAACGCTTCTGCTGTACGGTCTACGAGGGTACGTAGATCACTCATCCCCTCTCGTAGATGGACATCACCATGATAGGTCTTCGTGCGCGTAGGAAATTTTTTGTTTCCCATGAGACGTTCCCCAACAGTGGCATCATGAGCTAGGTTCATGCGTAGTTGTCTTCTCGAGTAGATCAAAAAAGTTTTTGTGGGCGGTGATGTGCGTTTTGCTGCCCTCCTTAGTCTTTTATTGATTCCGCGGTATTGTTGGATTGAAGCGGCTTGGACCGACATTACTCGTACGCTTACGAGAGACTGGTTTCATCGTTATGAGTAACCCCGTTGCTCAAAGATGACTGGCAAGTGTCGGTTTCTCCAACTTTAGTTGAATCGGATTTGACCGAGGAGGTCCTTGGATGAGGTTAAATAGTAACTCATATATCTCCGTTGTGGTGTTTGCGTAAGTAAGATGCGATCCTACTAGATACCCTTGGTCACCACGTAAAACATGCAACAACAAAATTAGAGGACGTCTAACTTGTTTTTGCAGGGTATGCTTGTGATGTGATATGGCCAACGATGTGATGTGATATATTGGATGTATGAGATGATCATGTTGTAATAGAAATATCGACTTGCACGTCGATGGCACGGCAACCGGCAGGAGCCATAGGGTTGTCTTTATACTAACGTGTGTGCTTGCAGATGCGTTTACTATTTTGCTAGGATGTAGCTTTAGTAGTAATAGCATGAGTAGCATGACAACCCCGATGGCAACACGTTGATGGATGATCATGGTGTGGCGCCGGTGACAAGAAGATCGTGCCGGTGCTTTGGTGATGGAGATCAAGAAGCACGTGATGATGGCCATATCATGTCACTTATGAATTGCATGTGATGTTAATCCTTTTATGCACCTTATTTTGCTTAGAACGACGGTAGCATTATGAGGTGATCTCTCACTAAAATTTCAAGATGAAATTGTGTTCTCCCCGACTGTGCACCGTTGCTACAGTTCGTCGTTTCGAGACACCACGTGATGATCGGGTGTGATAGACTCAACGTTCACATACAACGGGTGCAAAACAGTTGCGCACGCGGAACACTCGGGTTAAGCTTGACGAGCCTAGCATGTGCAAACATGGCCTCGGAACACATGAGACCGAAAGGTCGATCATGAATCATATAGATGATATGATTAGCATAGGGATGCTTACCACTGAAACTATACTCAACTCACGTGATGATCGGACTTGGGATAGTGTAAGTGGATCATGAACCACTCAAATGACTAGAGAGATGTACTTTTTGAGTGGGAGTTTAGCATATAATTTGATTAAGTTAAACTCTAATTATCTTGAACATAGTCTAAGTCCACTTTGAATATATTTGTGTTGTAGATCATGGCTCACGCGACAGTCATCCTGAATTTTAATATGTTCCTAGAGAAAGCTAAGTTGAAAGATGATGGAAGCAACTTTGTAGACTGGGCTCGTAATCTTAAGCTAATCTTACAAGCTGGGAAGAAGGATTATGTCCTTAATGCTGCGCTAGGAGATGAACCACCCGCTACGGCTGATCAGGATGTTAAGAACGCTTGGTTAGCACGTAAGGAGGACTACTCAATAGTTCAACGTGCAGTCTTGTATGGCTTAGAACCGGGACTTCAACGTCGCTTTGAGCGTCATGGAGCATTTGAGATGTTCCAGGAGTTGAAGTTTATCTTTCAGAAGAACGCCCAGATCGAGAGGTATGAGACCTCCGATAAATTCTATGCTTGCAAGATGGAGGAAAACTCGTTTGTCAGTGAACATGTGCTCAAAATGTCTGGGTACTCAAACCGTCTAGCTGAGCTGGGGATTGAACTCCCGCAAGAGGCTATCACTGACAGAATCCTTCAATCACTGCCGCCAAGCTATAAAGGCTTTGTGTTGAACTACAACATGCAAGGGATGAACAAGTCTCCCGGCGAGTTGTTTGCGATGCTGAAAGTCGCAGAGTCTGAACTCCGTAAAGAGCATCAAGTGTTGAATGTGAATAAGACCACTAGTTTCAAGAGAAACGGCAAAGGCAAGAAGGGCAATTCGAAGAAGAGCGGCAAGCCTGTTGCCAATCCGCCGAAGAAACCCAAAACTGGACCTAAGCCTGAAACGGAGTGTTACTATTGCAAGGGTATGGGTCACTGGAAGCGCAATTGCCCCATGTATCTGGTAGATAAGAAGGCGGGCAAAGAAAAATCAGGTATATTTGATATACATGTTATTGATGTGTACTTAACCGGCTCTCGTAGTAGTGCTTGGGTATTCGATACCGGTTCTGTTGCTCATATTTGCAACTCGAAACAGGAACTGCGGAATAGACGAAGGCTGGCGAAAGATGAAGTGACGATGCACGTAGGAAATGGTTCCAAGGTTGATGCAATCGCCGTCGGCACAGTGTCACTTCAGCTACCGTCGGGATTAGTGATGAACTTAAATCATTGTTATTTAGTGCCTGCGTTGAGCATGAACATTATATCTGGATCTTGTTTATTGCGAGACGGTTACTCTTTTAAGTCAGAGAATAATGGTTGTTCTATTCCTATGAGTAACATCTTTTATGGTCATGCACCGAATGTGAGAGGATTGTTCATATTGAATCTTGATAGCGATACACATATACATAACATTGAGACCAAAAGAGTTAGAGTAAACAATGATAGCGCCATATTTTTGTGGCACTGCCGCTTAGGTCATATTGGTGTAAAGCGCATGAAGAAACTCCATGCTGATGGACTTTTGGAGTCACTTGACTTTGAGTCACTTGACACGTGCGAACCATGTCTCATGGGCAAGATGACTAAGACTCCGTTCTCCGGAACAATGGAGCGTGCAAGTGACTTATTGGAAATCATATATACCGATGTGTGTGGTCCGATGAGCGTGGAGGCACGCGGCGGATATCGTTATTTTCTCACCTTCACTGACGATTTGAGTAGATATGGTTATGTCTACTTGATGAAGCACAAGTCTCAAACATTTGAAAAGTTCAAGCAATTTCAGAGTGAAGTGGAAAATCATCGTAACAAGAAGATCAAGTTCCTACGGTCTGATCGTGGGGGTGAATATCTGAGTTTCGAGTTTGGTGATCACTTAAGACAATGTGGAATTGTTTCACAGTTAACACCGCCTGGAACACCACAACGTAATGGTGTGTCCGAACGTCGTAATCGTACTTTATTAGAGATGGTGCGATCTATGATGTCTCTTACTGATTTGCCGTTATCGTTTTGGGGTTATGCATTAGAAACAGCTGCATTCACTTTAAATAGGGCACCATCAAAATCCGTTGAGACGACACCATACGAACTGTGGTATGGCAAAAGGCCAAAGTTGTCGTTTCTTAAAGTTTGGTGATGTGATGCTTATGTCAAAAAGCTTCAGCCTGAAAAGCTGGAACCCAAAGCGGAAAAGTGCGTCTTCATAGGTTACCCAAAAGAGACAGTTGGGTACACCTTCTATCTCAAATCCGAGGGCAAAGTATTTGTTGCTAAAAACGGAGCTTTTCTCGAGAAGGAGTTTCTCTCGAGAGAATTGAGTGGGAGGAAGATAGAACTTGATGAGGTTGTCGAACCTCTCATCGCTCTGGATGGTGGCGCAGGGCAAGGGGAAACCTCTGTCGTTGCGACGCCGGTTGAGGAGGAAGTTAATGATGATGATCATGAAACTCCAGTTCAAGTTTCTGTTGAACCACGCAGGTCAACGAGATCACGTGCTGCTCCAGAGTGGTACGGTAATCCCGTCTTGTCAATCATGTTGTTAGACAACAATGAACCTGCAAATTATGAAGAAGCAATGGTGGGCCCAGATTCCAACAAATGGCTAGAAGCCATGAAGTCCAAGATAGGATCCATGTATGAGAACAAAGTGTGGACTTTGGAGGTACTACCTGAGGGCCGCAAGGCTATTCAGAACAAATGGATCTTTAAGAAGAAGACGGACGCTGACGGCAATGTGACCGTTTATAAAGCTCGACTTGTGGCAAAGGGTTTTTCACAAATTCAAGGAATTGACTACGATGAGACATTCTCTCCCGTAGCGATGCTTAAGTCCGTCAGAATCATGTTAGCAATAGCTGCATTTTTCGATTATGAAATCTGGCAGATGGATGTCAAAACGGCGTTCCTTAACGGTTTCCTTAAGGAAGAGTTGTATATGATACAAACCGAAGGTTTTGTCGATCCTAAGAATGCTAACAAGGTGTGCAAGCTCCAGCGATCCATTTATGGACTGGTGCAAGCATCTCAGAGTTGGAACAAACGCTTTGATGAGGTGATCAAAGCATTTGGGTTTATACAAGTGGTTGGAGAATCTTGTATTTACAAGAAAGTGAGTGGGAGCTTTGTGGCGTTTCTAATATTATATGTGGATGACATATTACTGATTGGAAACAACGTAGAGTTTTTGGAGAGCATAAAAGGTTACTTGAATAAAAGTTTCTCTATGAAGGACCTAGGAGAAGCTGGTTACATTCTAGGCATTAAGATCTATAGGGATAGATCAAAACGCATGATAGGACTTTCACAAAGCACATACCTTGATAAAGTTTTGAAGAGGTTCAAAATGGAACAGTCCAAGAAAGGGTTCTTGCCTGTTTTACAAGGTACGAGATTGAGTAAGACTGAGTGCCCAGCAACTGATGAAGATAGAGAGCATATGCACTCCGTCCCCTATGCTTCAGCCATAGGTTCTATCATGTATGCGATGCTGTGCACTAGACCGGATGTTAGCCTGGCCATAAGTATGGCAGGTAGGTTCCAGAGTAATCCAGGAGTGGATCACTGGGCAGCGGTCAAGAATATCCTGAAGTACCTGAAAAGGACTAAGGAGATGTTTCTCGTATATGGAGGTGACGAAGAGCTCGCCGTAAAAGGTTACGTCGATGCAAGCTTTGACATAGATCCGGACGACTCTAAGTCGCAAACCGGATACGTATTTATTCTTAATGGGGGTGCAGTAAGCTGGTGCAGTTCCAAGCAAAGCGTCGTAGCAAATTCTACATGTGAAGCGGAGTACATGGCTGCCTCGGAGGCAGCTAAGGAGGGTGTCTGGATGAAGCAGTTCATGACGGATCTTGGAGTGGTGCCAAGCGCACTGAATCCAATAACCTTGTTCTGTGACAACACGGGTGCCATTGCCTTAGCAAAGGAACCACGGTTTCACAAGAAGACCAGACACATTAAACGACGCTTCAACCTCATCCGCGACAACGTCGAGGAAGAGGATGTAAATATATGCAAAGTGCACACGGATCTGAAAGTAGCAGACCCGCTGACTAAACCTCTTCCACGGCCAAAACATGATCAACACCAGAACTGTATGGGTGTTAGATTTATTACAATGTAATTCACATGGTGATGTGAGGGCTAGATTATTGACTCTAGTGCAAGTGGGAGACTGTTAGAATTATGCCCTAGAGGCAATAATAAATGTAGTTATTATTATAATTCCTGTATCAAGATAATCGTTTATTATCCATGCTATAGTTGTATTGAATGAAGACTCATTTACATGTGTGGATACATAGACAAAACACCGTCCCTAGCATGCCTCTAGTTGGCTAGCCAGTTGATCAATGATAGTCAGTGTCTTCTGATTATGAACAAGGTGTTGTTGCTTGCAACTGGATCACGTCATTAAGAGAACCACGTGATGGACTAGACCCAAACTAATAGACGTAGCATGTTGATCGTGTCATTTTGTTGCTACTGTTTTCTGCGTGTCAAGTATTTGTTCCTATGACCATGATATCATATAACTCACTGACACCGGAGGAATGCTTTGTGTGTATCAAACGTCGCAACGTAACTGGGTGAGTATAAAGGTGCTCTACAGGTATCTCCGAAGGTGTTAGTTGAGTTAGTATGGATCAAGACTGGGATTTGTCACTCCGTGTGACGGAAAGGTATCTCGGGGCCCACTCGGTAATACAACATCACACACAAGCCTTGCAAGCAATGTAACTTAGTGTAAGTTGCGGGATATTGTATTACGGAACGAGTAAAGAGACTTGCCGGTAAACGAGATTGAAATAGGTATACGGATACTGACGATCGAATCTCGGGCAAGTAACATACCGAAGGACAAAGGGAATGACATACGGGATTATATGAATCCTTGGCACTGAGGTTCAAACGATAAGATCTTCGTAGGATATGTAGGATCCAATATGGGCATCCAGGTCCCGCTATTGGATATTGACATAGGAGTCTCTCGGGTCATGTCTACATAGTTCTCGAACCCGCAGGGTCTGCACACTTAAGGTTCGACGTTGTTTTATGCGTATTTGAGTTATATGGTTGGTTACCGAATGTTGTTCGGAGTCCCAGATGAGATCACGGACGTCACGAGGGTTTCCGGAATGGTCCAGAAACGAAGATTGATATATAGGATGACCTCATTTGATTACCGGAAGGTTTTCGGAGTTACCGGGAATGTACCGGGAATGACGAATGGGTTCCGGGAGTTCACCGGGGGGGCAACCCACCCCGGGGAAGCCCATAGGCCTTGAGGGTGGCACACCAGCCCTTAGTGGGCTGGTGGGACAGCCCAAAAGGGCTCTATGCGCCAAGAGAAGAAAAATCAAGAGGAAAAGAAAAAAAAGGAGGAAGTGGGAAGGAAGGGGGACTCCCTCCCACCAAACCAAGTCCAACTCAGTTTGGGGGGGGGGAGTCCTCCCCCCTTGGACTCGGCCGACACCCTTGGGGCTCCTTGAGCCCCAAGGCAAGGTCCCCTCCCTCCCACCTACATATACGGAGGTTTTAGGGCTGATTTGAGACGACTTTTCCACGGCAGCCCGACCACATACCTCCACGGTTTTTCCTCTAGATCGCGTTTCTGCGGAGCTCGGGCGGAGCCCTGCTGAGACAAGGTCATCACCAACCTCCGGAGCGCCGTCACGCTGCCGGAGAACTCTTCTACCTCTCCGTCTCTCTTGCTGGATCAAGAAGGCCGAGATCATCGTCGAGCTGTACGTGTGTTGAACGCGGAGGTGCCGTCCGTTCGGTACTAGATCGTGGGACTGATCGCGGGATTGTTCGCGGGGCGGATCGAGGGACGTGAGGACGTTCCACTACATCAACCGCGTTCTCTAACGCTTCTGCTATACAGTCTACGAGGGTACGTAGATCACTCATCCCCTCTCGTAGATGGACATCACCATGATAGGTCTTCGTGCGCGTAGGAAAATTTTTGTTTCCCATGCGACGTTCCCCAACACCGGTTACGAAGAACTCGTCAAAACTCGCAGTATTGGCCTATTCCAGCCAGTTTTCTATGCTATTAGTCACTAATTTCGGGTCCCGATGTGATCTGAATGTTTGGGGAACCCTTGGGCCGGTTACGGAAAAGTCGTCAAAACTCGCAGTTTTTGCCTATTCCGGCCAGTTTTGTATGCTATTACTCACTGATTTTGGGTCCCGCTTCGATTCAAACGTTTCGGGAACCCCGGGGTCCGGTTACGTGGAACTCGTCAAAACTCGCAGTTTTGGCCTATTCCCGCCAGTTTTGTATGCTATTACTCATAGATTTTGGGTCCCGCTTCGATTCAAACGTTTCGGGAACCCCGAGGTCCGGTTACGTGAAACTCGTCAAAAGTCGCAGTTTTCGCCTATTCTGGCCAATTTTGTATGCTTACTCACTGATTTTGGGTCCTGCTGCGATCCGAACGTTTCGGGAACCTCAGGATCCGGTTACGGGGAACTCGTAAAAAATCGCAGTTTTGGCCTATTGTGGCCAGTTTTGTATGCTATTAGTCATTGATTTTGGGTCCCGCTGCGATCCGAACGTTTTGAGAACCCCGAGGTCCGGTTACTTGGAACTCGTCAAAACTCGCAGTTTTTGCCAATTCCGGCCAGTTTTGTATGCTATTACTCACTGATTTTGGGTCCCGCTTCGATTCGAACGTTTCGGGAACCCAGGGGTCCGGTTACGTGGAACTCGTCAAAACTCGCAGTTTTGGCCTATTCTGGCCAGTTTTGTATGCTTACTCACTGATTTTGGGTCGTGTTGTGATCCGAACGTTTCGGGAACCTCGGGATCTGGTTATGGGGAACTCGTCAAAAATCGCAGTTTAGGCCTATTGTGGCCAGTTTTGTATGCTATTAGTCATTGATTTTGGGTGCCACTGTGATCCGAATGTTTCGGGAACCCGGAGTCAGGTTACGGAAAACTCGTCAAAACTCGCAGTTGTTGCCAATTCCGGCCAGTTTTGTATGCTATTACCCACTCATTTTGGGTCCCGCTTCGATTCGAACGTTTCGGGAACCCAGGGGTCCGGTTACGAAGAACTCGTCAAAACTCGCAGTATTGGTCTATTCCGACCAGTTTTCTATGCTTTTAGTCACTGATTTCGGGATCCGGTTACGGGGAACTCGTCAAAAATCGCAGTTTTGGCCTATTCTGGCCAGTTTTGTTGCTATTAGTCATTGATTTTGGGTCCCGCTGCGATCCGAACATTTCGGGAACCCGAGGTCCGGCTACGTGGAACTCGTCAAGACTCGCAGTTTTTGCCAATTCTGGCCAGTTTTGTACGCTATTACTCACTGATTTTCGGTCCCGCTTCGATTCGAACGTTTCGGGAACCCCGGGGTTCGGTTACGTGGAACTCATCAAAACTCCTAGTTTTGGCCTAATTTGGCCGGTTTTGTATGCTTACTCACTGATTTTGGGTTCTGCCGTGATCCGAACGTTTCGGGAACCTCGGGATCCGGTTATGGGGAACTCGTCAAAAATCGCAGTTTAGGCCTATTGTGGCCAGTTTTATATGCTATTAATCATTGATTTTGGGTCCTACTGTGATCCGAATGTTTCGGGAACCCGGGGTCAGGTTACGGGGAACTCGTGATAACTCGCAGTTTTGGCCTATTCCGGCCAGTTTTGTATGCTATTAGTCACTCATTTCGGGTCCCGATGTGATCCGAATGTTTGGGGAACCCTTGGGCCGGTTATGGAAAACTCATCAAAACTCGCAGTTTTTGCCTATTCCGGCCAGTTTTGTATGCTACTCACTGATTTTGGGTCCCGCTTCGATTCGAACGTTTCGGGAACCCCGGGGTCCGGTTACGTGGAACTCGTCAAAAATTGCAGTTTTGGCCTATTCTGGCTAGTTTTCTATGCTATTAGTCACTGATTTTGGGTCCTCCTGCGGTTCGAACGTTTCGGGAACCCCCGGGTCCGGTTAAGAAGAACTCGTCAAAACTCGCAGTATTGGCCTATTCCGGCAAGTTTTCTATGCTATTAGTCACTGATTTCGGGTCCCGATGTGATCTGAATGTTTGGGGAACCCTTGGGCCGGTTACGGAAAACTCGTCAAAATTCGCAGTTTTTGCCTATTCCGGCCAGTTTTGTATGCTATTACTCACTAATTTTGGTTCCCGCTTCGATTCGAACGTTTTGGGAACCCCGGGGTCTGGTTACGTGGAACTCGTCAAAACTCGCAGTTTTGGCCTATTCTGACCAGTTTTGTATGCTATTACTCACTGATTTAGGGTCCCGCTTCGATTCGAACGTTTCGGGAACCCCGAGGTCCGGTTACGTGGAACTCGTCAAAACTCGCAGTTTTGGCCTATTCTGGCCAGTTTTGCATGCTTACTCACTGATTTTGGGTCCTGCTGTGATCCGAACGTTTCGGGAACCTCAGGATCCGGTAACGGGGAACTCGTAAAGAGTCGCAGTTTTGGCCTATTGTGGCCAGTTTTTTTGCTATTAGTCATTGATTTTGGGTCCCGCTACGATCCAAACGTTTCGGGAACCCCGGGGTCCGGTTACGTGGAACTCTTGTAGACGAGGATGCGGGATAGGCATCGTAAAATGAACTAAAAAAAGAAACTAGTTCTATTAATTTTCTTGCTAAAAATAAACTATTAACACTTAAGCATATACAATAGCAAAATTAAACTATTAACACTTATTTTCATTTTTCTTCTCCTCCTCTTCTTTCTTCTCTTCTCCTCCTCTTCTTTTCTTCTCTTCTCCTCCTCTTCTTTTCTTCTTTTCTTATACACTATACACTATATACACTATAGCAAAATTCCTCCTCTCCTTATACACTATACACTATATACACTATACACTTAAGCATATACACTATACAATATACACTTTTTCTTCTTTTCTTCTCCTCCTCTTCTTATTTTCATTTTTCCTAATCTTATTTTCTTATTTTTGTTCATATTTCTTCTTCTTGTAACCCTAACCTAATTCTAAATATTACTAACCCTAACAATCTAGCACAAACCTAATAACAATAGGAATTAAATTACAAAAAATCTTTAATTTTTCTTCTTTTCTTCTCCTTTTTCTTCCTTTCTTCTCCTTTTTCTTCTTCTCTTCTCCTTTTTCTTCTTTTCTTCTATACTGGCCGGAGTGTTGGGGAGGAGGGGGCGGGGGGCTTACTGGCCGGAGTGTTGGCGAGGAGGACGGCGCGGAGGACGGTGCGACGGCCAGGAGGATGGCGTGGCGGCGAGGAGGACGGCGCGGCGGCGAGGAGGACGGCGCGGTGGTGAGGAGGACGGCCGACGGCTGGCAGCCTGACGGCGTCGGTTACGTTCGTCGCTGTGCCGCGCCGGGCAGGAGAACGAGAGGAAGAAGAAGAGAAATGGACGAATTGGGTTGGAAATTTTCGAAGTCCCGCTTATATAGGTGGATCTATAGTCCCGGTGCGTGTCTCGGGCCGGGACTAAAGACCCCCTTTAGTCCCGGGTGGAGCCACGACCCGGGACTAAAGGCCTCTTTTCGGGCACACCAAGAGGCGGGAAGCAGGGGGTCTTTAGTCCCGGGGCGTGGCTCCAACCGGGACTAAAGGGGGTCTTTAGTCCCGGGGCGTGGCTCCAACCGGGACTAAAGACCCTCCTCGACTGTACGATAAGTTTAGTCCCACCTCGCCCAGCGAGGGGACTAACAATTGTTTATAAGCCCCCGTCCCAGCTTCTCCATCGAGCTCCTCTCTAAAGCAGGCTTACGGGCCTAAACTCACTCAAAATTGTAACTATATTAGAAATTATAGGGAAAATTCAATCTAAATTCAAATGAGAATTTAGGTTGAATTTTCTCTATGATCTCGAATATAGTTTCTATTTTTTTTATTTTCATAATTAATAATTTTGACTATCCAAACTATTATCTATTTTGTTATTTTCAATTGAAAACTATGTTTATTAAAAATTCTTTTTGCATATTTGAGAATTTGACAAAACTATGATAATGAAAAGTGTTTCAAATTGAATAAATAATGCAAAACTATTTTTTATTTTCATAATTAATAATTCTGACTATCCAAACTATTATCTATTTTGCTATTTTGACTTAATTTGTTATATTTCGTGCATTTACTTTTTTTTTTGAGCTAGTTGACACTGAAATTGAAAAGCACTACAAATGAACTCTGAAAATGTTGAAAGTTGGCATGCTATCATCATTTCACCCACATAGCATGTGTTAAAAAGTTGAGAGGGCTACGACAAAGACTAGATGCACTTCGTGTACAAAACTGACAATCTCTCTCGAAGTAGCATGGTTTCGAACGAGAACTCATCTCTTACAAAGGGATTTCATTTTTTAAAACTTATTTTAACTCCTTACTTTTTGTGTGTTCAAAATGCACCATTCAAAGGCACATCACAAAATTTCAACAATTTCTGACTTCATTTGTTATATTTCGTGCATTTACTTATTTTTTTTGAGCTAGTTGACCCTGAAATTGAAAAGCACTACAAATGAACTCTGGAAATCTTGAAAGTTGGCATGCTATCATCATTTCACCCGCATAGCATGTGTTAAAAAGTTGAGAGGGCTACGACAAAGACTGGATGCACTTCGTGTACAAAACTGACAATCTCTCTCGAAGTAGCAGGGTTTCGAACGAGAACTCATCTCTTACAAAGGGATTTCATTTTTTTAAACTTATTTGAACTCCATACTTTTTGTGTGTTAAAAATGCACTATTCAAAGGCACATCACAAAATTTCAACAATTTTTGACTTAATTTGGTATATTTCGTGCATTTACTTATTTTTTTGAGCTAGTTGACCCTGAAATTGAAAAGCACTACAAATGAACTCTGGAAATGTTGAAAGTTGGCATGCTATCATCATTTCACCCACATAGCATGTGTTAAAAAGTTGAGAGGGCTACGACAAAGACTGGATGCAGTTCGTGTACAAAACTGACAATCTCTCTCGAAGTAGCACGGTTTCGAACAAGAACTCATCTCTTACAAAGGGATTTCATTTTTTTTAAACTTATTTGAACTCCATACTTTTTGTGTGGTCAAAATGCACCATTGAAAGGCACATCACAAAATTTCAACAATTTCTGACTTAATTTGGTATATTTCGTGCATTTACTTAGTTTTTTTGAGCTAGTTGACCCTGAAATTGAAAAGCACTACAAATGAACTCTGGAAATGTTGAAAGTTGGCATGCTATCATCATTTCACCCACATAGCATGTGTTAAAAAGTTGAGGGGGCTACGACAAAGACTGGATACAGTTCGTGTACAAAACTGACAATCTCTCTCGAAGTAGCAGGGTTTCGAACGAGAACTCATCTCTTACAAAGTGATTTCATTTTTTTAAACTTATTTGAACTCCATACTTTTTGTGTGTTCAAAATGCACCATTCAAAGGCACATCACAAAATTTCAACAATTTCTGACTTAATTTGGTATATTTCGTGCATTTACTTATTTTTTTAAGCTAGTTGACCCTGAAATTGAAAATCACTACAAATGAACTCTGGAAATGTTGAAAGTTGGCATGCTATCATCATTTCACCCACATAGCATGTGTTAAAAAGTTGAGAGGGCTACGACAAAGACTGGATGCAGTTCGTGTACAAAACTGACAATCTCTCTCGAGGTAGGAGGGTTTCGAACGAGAACTCATCTCTTACAAAGGGATTTCATTTTTTAAAACTTATTTGAACTCCATACTTTTTGTGTGTTCAAAATGCACCATTAAAAGGCACATCACAAAATTTCAACAATTTCTGACTTCATTTGTTATATTTCTTGCATTTACTTTTTTTTTGAGCTAGTTGACCCTGAAATTGAAAAGCACTACAAATGAACTCTGAAAATGTTGAAAGTTGGCATGCTATCATAATTTCACCCACATAGCATGTGTTAAAAAGTTGAGAGGGCTACGACAAAGACTGGATGCACTTCGTGTACAAAACTGACAATCTCTCTCGAAGTAGCATGGTTTCGAACGAGAACTCATCTCTTACAAAGGGATTTCATTTTTTTCAACTTATTTGAACTCCATACTTTTTGTGTGTTCAAAATGCACCATTCAAAGGCACATCACAAAAGTTCAACAATTTCTGACTTCATTTGTTATATTTCGTGCATTTACTTGTTTTTTTTGAGCTAGTTGACCCTGAAATTGAAAAGCACTACAAATGAAATCTAGAAATCTTGAAAGTTGGCATGCTATCATCATTTCACCCACATAGCATGTGTCAAAAAGTTGAGAGGGCTAAGACAAAGACTGGATGCACTTCGTGTACAAAACTGACAATCTCTCTCGAAGTAGTAGGGTTTCGAACGAGAACTCATCTCTTACAAAGGGATTTCATTTTTTTTAAACTTATTTGAACTCCATACTTTTTGTGTGTTCAAAATGCACCATTCAAAGGCACATCACAAAATTTCAACAATTTCTGACTTAATTTGGTATATTTCGTGCATTTACTTATTTTTTTTGAGCTAGTTGACCCTGAAATTGAAAAGCACTACAAATGAACTCTGGAAATGTTGAAAGTTGGCATGTTATCATCATTTCACCCACATAGCATGTGTTAAAAAGTTGAGAGGGCTACGACAAAGACTGGATGCAGGTCGTGTACAAAACTGACAATCTCTCTCGAGGTAGCAGGGTTTCGAACGAGAACTCATCTCTTACAAAGGGATTTCATTTTTTTTAAACTTATTTGAACTCAGGGTTTCGAACGAGAACTCATCTCTTACAAAGGGATTTCATTTTTTTTAAACTTATTTGAACTCCATACTTTTTGTGTGTTCAAAATGCACCATTCAAAGGCACATCACAAAATTTCAACAATTTCTGACTTAATTTGGTATATTTCGTGCATTTACTTTTTTTTTGAGCTAGTTGACCCTGAAATTGAAAAGCACTACACATGAACTCTGGAAATGTTGAAAGTTGGCATGCTATCATAATTTCACCCACATAGAATGTGTTAAAAAGTTGAGAGGGCTACGACAAAGACTGGATGCAGCTCGTGTACAAAACTGACAATCTCTCTCGAAGTAGCAGGGTTTCGAACGAGAACTCATCTCTTACAAAGGGATTTCATTTTTTTAAAACTTATTTTAACTCCATACTTTTTGTGTGTTCAAAATGCACCATTCAAAGGCACATCACAAAATTTCAACAATTTGTGACTTCATTTGTTATATTTCGTGCATTTACTTATTTTTTTGAGCTAGTTGACCCTGAAATTGAAAAGCACTACAAATGAACTCTGGAAATCTTGAAAGTTGGCATGCTATCATCATTTCACCCACATAGCATGTGTTAAAAAGTTGAGAGGTCTACGACAAAGACTGGATGTAGTTCGTGTACAAAACTGACAATCTCTCTCGAAGTAACAAGGTTTCGAACGAGAACTCATCTCTTACAAAGGGATTTCATTTTTTTTAAACTTATTTGAACTCCATACTTTTTGTGTGTTCAAAATGCACCATTCAAAGGCACATCACAAAATTTCAACAATTTCTGACTTCATTTGGTATATTTCGTGCATTTACTTATTTTTTTTGAGCTAGTTGACCCTGAAATTGAAAAGCACTACAAATGAACTCTGGAAATGTTGAAAGTTGGCATGCTATCATCATTTCACCCACATAGCATGTGTTAAAAAGTTGAGAGGGCTACGACAAAAACGGGATGCACTTCGTGTACAAAACTGACAATACTCTCTCGAAGTAGCAGGGTTTCGAACGAGAACTCATCTCTTACAAAGGGATTTCATTTTTTAAAACTTATTTGAACTCCGTACTTTTTGTGTGTTCAAAATGCACCATTCAAAGGCACATCACAAAATTTCAACAATTTCTGACTTAATTTGGTATATTTCGTGCATTTACTTATTTTTTTTGAGCTAGTTGACCCTGAAATTGAAAAGTACTACAGATGAACTCTGGAAATGTTGAAAGTTGGCATGCTATCATCATTTCACCCACATAGAATGTGTTAAAAAGTTGAGAGGGCTACGACAAAGACTGGATGCAGTTCGTGTACAAAACTGACAATCTCTCTCGAGGTAGCACGGTTTCGAACGAGAACTCATCTCTTACAAAGGGATTTCCATTTTTTAAACTTATTTGAACTCCATACTTTTTGTGTGTTCAAAATGCACCATTCAAAGGCACATCACAAAATTTCAACAATTTCTGACTTCATTTGGTATATTTCTTGCATTTACTTTTTTTTTGAGCTAGTTGACCCTGAAATTGAAAAGCACTACAAATGAACTCTGAAAATGTTGAAAGTTGGCATGCTATCATCATTTCACCCACATAGCATGTGTTAAAAAGTTGAGAGGGCTACGACAAAAACGGGATGCACTTCGTGTACAAAACTGACAATCTCTCTCGAAGTAGCAGAGTTTCGAACGAGAACTCATCTCTTACAAAGGGATTTCATTTTTTTTACTTATTTGAACTCCATAATTTTTGTGTGTTCAAAATGCACCATTCAAAGGCACATCACGAAGGGATTTCTTCTTCTCTCATATATGATGGACACTAGCTCACCTGATTTTTCAACCATCGATGATGGTCGCTACTCCTACTTCCCCTAGTGCATAACCAATATCTAGCACAAGGAGAAGAAGGAGAAGTGATTGTTTTAATCAAAAACAGATCTGTTACAAAAGGGATTTCATTTTTTGAACTTATTTGAACTGAAGACTTTTTGTATATATATGTGGTCGAAATGTATGATACCATGAAGTTAGAAAGGGCTAAACCATTCAAAAGTAGCAAATGAAGTTAGAAAGGGCTAAACCATTCAAATTTGGAAACTATAATGGCACAAACAGAAACTAGACATATATAAATTGGTCCAAGAAGTACATGATACTAGTCCAAACAGTACATAATAATAGCTACAATAGATATATATACAAGTGTTCGACGTTAAGAACACTACTCGTCTGAATCATCTGAATCAGAATGTCCACCTTCCTCGAGATGACGCTGGCCATAGTGGACGACTCGAATCTTGCAGTACAACTCGTATGAAACATATGCATCTTTTGCTGCATACTCAATGTTGATATCATCAAGTGGGCCCTTCTCCCAAAGTCTGTGCTGAGACCTTGGGAAACTGGTCTTCATATCAGCATATGAATCGTCGATCAAGGCAACTGCCATACGAGCCATCGAAGTCCTGTCATGTTGAAGCTTGATTATCGTTTGGATATCAACGAGGCAACCAGCTGGTATCTCAATACCGAAGCTGTGCCTCATCTTCAGCCTGTCGTTCCTTATGTCATCGGAAGCAAAAGTGACGTCGCTGCGAAGGAACTCCATGAGTCCTGGACAATGATTGTCACTCCTGCAACAGAAACAAATTAAAATGGACCAAATGTTACATACTGCTGCAATAAGGAAACATGTTTCACTACAACTAAAGAGAAACTTATCTTTAGGATTCATATAGAACATATGCAATGGAACCTAGAGAGATCACTACAACTATTTGAAGCGAACCAACTATGATTCCAATGGAACATATTAAACACTAGTTCATTCTAATACGATTTTTCAGATTATGGAACACTATTCCAATCAGATTGTGTTCCCCTTCAACTAATCAAAATTGTTTAACTACAACTATTTGAAGCGAACCAACTATGATTCCAATGGAACATATTAAACACTAGTTCATTCTAATACGATTTTTCAGATTATGGAAAACTATTCAAATTAGATTGTGCTCCCCTTCAACTAATCAAAATTGTTTCACTACAACTATTTGAAGGGAACCAACTATGATAGAAACAAATAAACTTATACGTGGAATTCACTATGATAGATTATGGACATTATGCATAATATGCAAACAAAAGAAAGCTTGTTAACTAGTAAATCCAAACTACAAACTAAGTCTTATCGGATTGACAAAATTCGATCCAATCTGAATTATAAATGAACACAAATAAATCAATTCCTACTAAATATAATATTAAGTATAATCGGACTCTAGCTACACTACTAAATCAACACAAAACAGTAGCATGTCCTATTCAACACTAAAACATATTGAACACTAAAAAATTGTACACTAACAAATTAATTTCTACTAAATATAATCGGATACTACACTACTAAAACTAATTCCACACGTACTACACTACTAAATCAAATGTACAAATACACAAAATCTACTACGCTACTTAATCAGATACACAAATACACAAAATCCATGTGAACGTGGGAGTAGTGACCCTAGGGGAGGGATTATCTTGGATCAAAGAAAGCCTCAAAACTTACTTCGCCCATTGGAAGATCAAGACATGGCTTGCGAAGCATATTTGGATGACGGCAACACCACGTTGATCGGCCATGTACTCCAGATCAAGCCCGAAGAACTTCTCATGATCCGGTGCGTGGTTAAACCATCGTTCCTTCAACTATTGAAGGAAATACGGCACCTCCGTGCTCAGGTTCGTGTACACGACACGGAGCTTCGTCGCGCCATGCGCGACCACCTCACGAAAGATAGTTGGCATGGTGGAAGAAGAGAAGGGAAGAAGAGAGGAGAAGAACAGAGAGGGCGACGCGAGAGAGAAGAAGAACGGAGAGGGCGACGCGGAGAGAAGAAGAACAGAGAAATGGCGACTGTACGCTTCGGTTCGTGCTTTTCATCGCCTGAAACGACATGGGATGCAAACCGTTTGGGCCATTAATCCCGGGTTGAGCCACCAACCAGGACTAAAGAGGTATACCAAACGGTTGCCACCACTACGGCAGGCCACGTGTTAGGCTTTTAGTCCCGGGTTCAACCACCAACCGGGACTAAAGAGGTATGCCAACGGTCGCCCCACTACGGCAAGCCACGTGTTAGCCCTTTAGTCCCGGGTTGAGCCACCAACCGGGACTAAAGGGGGATACGAACGGTTGCCACCATCACTGCCCGCCGCGTAGCCCTTTAGTCCCGGTTTGGGACACGAACCGGGACTAAAGGCTCCTTACGGTCCGGGACTAAAGCCTCGAGGGAGGCATTGAGAATTGGGGCGACGTGGCCGGGCCTTTAGTCCCGGCCCAGAGGCACTCCGAGACTAAATGGTCCAGGCCAAAGGCCCGTTTTCTACTAGTGATATATAGCACTGCTTGTATATATTGTGTTCATTTATTTGGGTGCATTGACGAGTAGCATACTAGCATGGAAAGTAGAGTTGGTTGTCCGTATCGGAATAATAGGATAATGGTTGTCCGGATGGTAAATAATTATGTTTTTGCTCTTCTTCTCCTTGCAGAGATTATTCCAGAGCTTTGCTTGTTAGCTCTCTTTCATGTCACCACACCATACTCACGGGAGTCTGCAGGGGCGGAGCCAGGATTTCAACATAGAGGGGCGAAGAACACATTGAAACACACAAAATACATAACTTAAAAATATTTAAAGTCTTGAATATTGTAGTGTATCAAAGATGTAACAGTATAAGCTTTACAACAACAAAAAACTACATTTCTACTAGTTTGAACGAAGATCTACGCCCCTCAGCCGGTCGATCGAACAAATCAATAATCTCATTAACATTGAACTTTGCAGCTATTTTCTTTCCAATGTATACAACCATGTAATGTCGAACAAAATCATCACCCATTTTACTTCGGACGTGTTTTGATAACCTTCATTGCTGAAAAAGCTATCTCCGCAGTTGCAGTTGACACCGGGAGAGTGATGATCAATCGCAATAATCTATCAACCATTGGATACACAGAAGCTTTACCTGTTTTATGCAATGCAACGGTCAAATCGGCAAGTGATGACGAAGATTTCAGTTCTGGATGGTTGTGAACATCTAGCTGATAGTGTGGAAGTTGTGACTCCAGATGGGCCTGCTCTTGACTAGAAAAATTCGCTGGATAAATTTTTTCCCCAAGCCTGCAAATCTTCGACATGTCAAATGACTCATGCCTTGGATCCAATGATGCGCAGAGTGTCATCAGCTATGTAGTCTGAACACTAAAACGGGCATTTAGCTCCACCAATTGTTGATCGATCGCCACATTAAACACATCAGCTTTGTAGTGGTGAAGAACAGTGATGTTATTATGTTTATTCCGAGACTTAGTAACATCAACATACCTGCAAATTACAAATACAATATATGTGTTAGTAAAGCATGTGTGATTAATATATTATTCTATTATACAAATAGAGGAAAGGGACGTACTTGCGACTCATATCGGGGATCTCAACTTCGTGCTTCGTACAAAAGTTCTTAACCTCCTCTATGAGAGGTTCCCATCCTTCTTCTCTTAGATCAGCAAGGAGCACCTTAGTGTTCGATAGTGTATCTAATGCATTCAAAATGTCCAAAGGTTTCTTCTGGAGTATTTGGCATAAGACATCTGTGATTTTCATAATCCTCTCCATGAGGTGCAAAATGAAAACAAAATCAAAAGAAACAATTATCCTTAGGGCACCTCCAGCATCTCCACGGGAATATTTTGTGACCGAACGATCATTCGCTATACTTCGCAGGACTGTAACTGTAGCACCAAACATCTTCCTTAAGCTCTGAATTGACTTGAAGTGTGAACTCCATCTAGTATCTGCTGGTCTCTGTAAAGAGCCTATCTGGTTTGCCCCTTTTCCCGTGTCAAGCTCCCCGAGTTCAATTTTACGTGCAATCTCGGCGGCTTGGTTTGCTAGTAACTCATCATTGCGTTTAGGTGAAGCACTAACAACATTTATGACAAAATTGGCATGTTGAAAAAAATTATGCACTTCATGTACCTCTCGAGAAGCTGCAACAAGGGCCAATTGAAGTTGATGCGCCATACAATGAATGTAGTATGCATAAGGGGACTCCTTCAGAATTAAAGCCTTCAATCCGTTCCACTCCCCTCGCATATTGCTCGCCCCGTCATAGGCTTGACCTCTGATATCTTCCACATTTAAATTGTTATCTGCTAGGATAGCGCAAATTGTCTCCTTGAGAGTCAATGCAAGAGTGTCATTCACATGAATGACATCAACGAAACGCTCCTGTGTAAACCCTTCAGTGTCGGGAAACCGGAGGACCAATGCCATTTGCTCTTTTTTGGATTCATCGCGAGCTTCGTCAACCATTATACAAAATTTGCTATCACCTATTTCTTCTCTAATTGTTCTTTGCACCTTCCGAGAAAGTATACTAAGAATTTCCTGTTGAACAAAAAGGGATGTGTACTTTGCATTTCCAGGAGCATTTTCCAAGACAACATCTTTCACCTCCTTGTTATAAGAAGCCAAAAGTTTTACCAGTTCAAGGAAATTACCCCGGTTAATGGATCCTGGAGATTCATCATGGACTCTAAAAGCACAAGCCTGGAATGTTAACCACCTGCATCATATCATATAATTGTTTTGTTAGGATACTACAACATATAGAATATTTTAAATATTCTAACAAAAGATGGAAAAAATATTGCTTACCGGATAGAGTCAATTGTAACTTTGAGCCTTAGTCTTGCATCTAAAATCGTTTTTGCGGATGCTTTCACAAACACCTTATCGATATGAGTCATGTTGTTTTTAAAATTTTCATAACAACGAACCGAGAAGTTATGGGCTGAACCAGCATTACCCACATGAGTTAAAAAAGCACACTCTTTCCCGTTATTCACCTTCTTCCACCTATCAAAGCCCAATACAGTAAATGTTTCTGAGCCGCACTTTCCAATTGGCTTTCTTGAGAAGAGGAAACAATGGAAGCAATATGCACACTTTGTGTAAGGTGAAAACTCGAGCCAATCAAAATCCTTAAACCAACTATACTGGAAACGCCGACGATGTTTTGGTGGATCATCATTATATGGATACTCTCTCATGTATGGCATGTAACGACCTTCAGAAATATAGAATTGCCGTGCTTCATTTTGCTTCTCAAGAGGAAGTTCTCAAATATGTTTGCGCTTTCCAGGGTCTCGCTCAAACGGTGTGCTTCCGATTCTTTGTTGTTCTAGAACTTCCACAGATGCCTCAATATTTTGCTCAGGGGGTGGCATATCAACTGAACTGAGATTGGTGGCATTATGACCAATGGGTTGATCTATGGCATCTACCATCATGGTTGCATTTGCATTTTCAACTGTAGAGTTTGTAGTAATTAGCTTGAAAAAATTACTTATGAGTGGTGTCTTCCTCTTCCTCATGACCTATGGAGTTCTCACATTAGTAAAAAATAAATACGTAAATATGTATCAATGTATGAACATGTAGTGTAGACAGTAGCCATCACAAATTCACAATGACAGTAAAGAAAACTTAGAAAAGCCATCCCAAGTTGAAGCTCCTGCCCAAGTCCCAACGAGTCAACGACAACAGCCTGCAGCCATCCAACTATCCAAATCCAAGAGACCAATACTGAGATCAACGACACCAGCATTAAATTTACCTCTAGGTTGTGGTGTCTGGCAGCGTTATCCGGGCGACGGGCGGACCGGCGGAGCACGGCGACGGGCGGACCGGCGGAGCACGGCGGCCGGCGGCGCGACGGCGGAGGACGGCGGCCGGCGGCGCGACTACGCCTCAATGGAACCCTAGGGCTAGCGGCAGTGCCCCAACGCGATCTCAGAGAAAAGCTACGTACAGATTCCTGGAGCGATACATGCAGCCTGGCTTCCTTCCCTTGCGTTTTGGGCTTGAGAGTAATTAAGCCCATATATAATATTTTAGCCACATGATTAAGCCCATAATGTTAATACTAGTCCCCTCTACAGTTAGTTGGGGGGCGAACCATGGGGGGGGGTCTGGCCCCCGCTCCCCCCCCCCCATTCCCTCCGCCACTGGGAGTCTGAATGTGTGATCATTCATGGGAGACGAGAGAAATGTTAATTAAGTTATGCTTCTTGAATATAAAGCTAAAATATATTAGCAGTATATATCTATACCTACTTAAAGCATCTACAGCCGAACCACTTAAACACTCATCAAACGCCGTGTAGGCCGTCCGGTCACTGCCTTGTCATAAAAAACCGATCCAGATGGGCCTCTCAAACCGGTCTCAAACTCCCGGGCTGATCGACAGCCCCCATTTCTAACTCAAATATGGAGCGGATATGGGGGAGCCCAGGCGCACCGGGGCACGCCCACCACGTCGGACTGATGGCTTGGCCCCATGCGGACTCGTCGGGAAACCCGACGGTCCGATGGGCGCCTCGACCGTCGACGCGGTGTGAATCCCGCATGGCGTCGCGCCGGCTCCCCGCCCGAGGTCGGGGCCGGCTATTCAACCGTCCGACGCACCCCAGCTCTAGCACATCCGCCTCATCCTTCTCTCCGCCACCACCCGAGCCCGTCCGCCTTATCTCGTAGTTCCCTCTCTGCCGGGATGGTCCGGCGGCTCATCACCACCTACACGTAGCTCACTTCGGAGCGACGCCTTCAAATCGAGACGGAGATCCAGGCTCGCCGCGCCGTGCGCATTGCTGCGGGTCTTCCTCCAGACTCGTCGGAGACGAAGGAGGAGGATGAGGAGGACGAGCAACAGCAACAACAGGAGGAGGAGCAGCCGGAGGCCAGAGAGGAGGAGGCTGGCTTGAGCATGACGGAGGCGGAGGCGGAGTTCGCCGTCGCCCAATCGGAGGAGATGACACAGCAGTAGGCCATGTTGGATTCCATCCGGGATAAGGCTGAGGTGGAGGCCAACCGCATGCTCATCCGGCAGAGGTAGGTGGAGGCGATGCCCTCTTCGACGAGCTAGTATGCTTATGCAACTCTTTTGTTGCAGGTACTTAGAATATTGTAGGTTTAGTATGAACGTGTCTTAATCCATTGGATGCCCTGTGGCTAGTTTAGTTGGTATCTAGCATAGATTAAACTATTTTCCTTTTTTTGTTTCCTTGCTGGACATGCCATGGTACTAGTGCTGTTGTTGGCGTTTACTACTCCGGCTGTAAAGAAATATAAGAGCGTTTAGATCACTAAAGTAGTGGTCTAAACGCTTTTATATTTCTTTACAGAGGGAGTACATGGTATTATTGTTAGCTATATACCCGCCGTTGATTCATGCTCTTGTAGTTAGGATTCTACTCCTCGAAGTGATGCTTTTGCATGGCTTTCCTTCCTCACGCACCTGCAAACTATGCGCTATTTCGTTCTTGATTTGACCATAAAATTTCTGACTCCTTCTATCCATGTGCGATAGCGATGCTTTGGATTTCATCCGTGCTGCAGAGGACAAGGGCTTCCTAGCCAACCAAGGTGCATGGTGCTCGCAAGCGACGAACGGAGGATGTTCGACATCGGCTACACAAACCACCACTGTTAGCTCCTCCCTTTGCTATGCTACAACCATGCTCTGTTTCATGGGTTAGTTAGGATTTCGATGCTTTTTGCGACGTGGTTGAGTCCTTGCCGACTGTTGCATTGATTTTTTGGCAAAAAATCAGTTTTATCCCGTGGTTAGTTAGTATTTCGGGAACCCGACGGCCTGTATTCAACTATAATAGGATACTCCGGCTCGAGCCCCGTCCGACGAGACAAAAAAGATCAATTTCAAAACTCGGTGAGGTGACGGCTTTCTATAAATTACCTGATTTCCCAGGCCTGATCCCGTCCCGAAATGCACAAGGGGTTGAATTTTTCGACCCGAACCCGTCCTGAAGACAAAGCCCAAACTGGACCGACCGGGGCTTTTCAGGCCTGGTTCAGGCTGGGATCATCAGGGCGGGCTGCCCATGCCCAAGTTTAGTCAATGGTCCTCAGTTAGCGGTCAAGCTGTGAGTAATCAGCGAGTGAAAATCGTCAGTGCTCAATAAAGAATCATCTCGCATGAGTGTTGTATTGTTGTGAGCATGACGAAAATAGTGCGCTCGGTTGGAATCGATCTCGCCATCTCTGGCTCGTGAGCGCGCATTTCTCGCTACTGGACCAGATGAGGACTGGTTACGGAAGTGCGGCTGAACATTAAAACGCTAACTGCATAAGCAAAACTGAAGACATTTCCTTAGAATTGCAAACGAATTTTCAAGACTCGAGCAATTTTATTACATTACAAAAGTAATTTGACAAACATGAAAAATTGTGTGAAACTATGGACAAACCTTCAAAATCTTTGACATTTATTGAAAACATGATAGTTTTTGAATTAATGAGAAAAATAATAATTTTTTGACAGTACCGAACAATCTTTGCAGTTTAAACCAAAATTAAAAATAGGTTGATTTCAAAATACCAAACAAAACTTCAAACAAAGAGCATTATATGAAATTTCCTGAGCATATTTTTGAATTCATGATTTTTTTGAAAAGGGAATATTTTCTGAAATTCCGAACTTATTTTTAAAACATGATAAATTTATGAAGTACGAATATTTTTTTGAATTCATGATATTTTTTAAAAAGGAACATTCTTCGAAATTTCAATAATTCTTGAAAACATGAACGTTTTTCTGTTTTTTTCTAACAAATATTTGAAATTCCGGGACATTTTTTAAATTACAAATTAAAAAATTGGAAAAGAAAAGAAACAAATAAAAAATAACAAAGCAGAATGCAAAACAGAAAAAGCAAGAAAAGCAATTAAAAAACAGTGTAGGAACCTTCCCAAAACCGAAATGGGCTGACCAAAAGTGAAAAAAAAAACGCAAAACCTAAAAGGGCACAAAACCCGAAACCCGAAGTCCGAACCTGAAAAAACCGAACCCGAACTCGTATAACCCGAACCCGAAAAACACGATCCCTATATCGGGTATCAATTTTGGTAACCCGAATTAAATCATTCGGATAATAGGTTAAGTTACCCGAATTACCCAAATAGCCCGAATTGTTTGACAGCCTAGTAAAAATGCTCCATGCATGGAGAAGGCCCAACCCAAGAAATGCCATCACTACTTGCTTCCCAGCAAAATCTAGGTCAGGTCACCAGCCGCGAGGTCACTCGGTCGTGGTGTCGTTTCCTTCTTCCTTTCTCCTAATGCCCGTGCACTTCTAGGTTTTACAGCGGCCATCATGACACATGGGTGCCGCTCAGCTCCAATCCTTCACCTCCCTGTTGTGGTGCAGCATTCTGTCGTGTCGTACGACCTCCCTTGAGCCTTGAGGGCGTGCACAAGTGCAGCGTCGCGCCAATCCATCCGCCTAGCGGCCTCCTGTGATGTGAAGTTCTTCTCCTATTCGGGTAATTCGGGAAAACTCCAACCCGAATTATCGGGTTCTTATATTTTTAAAATATTTCAGGTTTTATTTTTCATAACCGGAATTTTTAAAAAACCCAAATTACCCGACCGATTTTTTCGGGTAACCCGAACGCCCATCCTAGTCGGTCGAGTGTACATAGCGTGGAGGGACACGATGATATTCACCGACCTATACTGTAAATATATAGGATCAACATCGCTCATCTTTATTGATCAATAACCGAGTTCATTACAAATGCATTGAATATCTGGTGGCTAACTAAGCCAGATATGTGCACCAACATCTAAATTAAGAGCGAATTTGGCGAGGCTATGTGCCTCCACGTTCACCCCACGAGCTGCCAATAGCTCTCAACGCCCACCGAGAAGCGTCGAGCCTTGTCACCGTTCTGGACCTACGTCGACTCACCATCTCCTTACCGCGTGATCGGCCAGTCGCATGCATGGTCGCCGTCGAAATTCGAACGGCCGCAGAGCGCCCACGCCCGGACGGATACCACGGCACCACGCGCCACGGACACGACATCTTTACATATCCGCTTGGCACGAGCGGTTCGCTATCTCGAAAAGAAGACGATATCTTTATCTCCAACGGCGTCCAGATCCAGGCATGCAGGCACCACGAGCGGTACCGGCTCGAGGCTTTTGATTTTGGAAAACGTATCTGCTTTTTCGCATGGTCGTGGCCGGCGTGCATGACCGAGCAGAAAGACGCTGGCGCGCGGCGGCGGTGCGAGCCAGCGAGGGGCGCACACGGGCCGGCCTCGCCGGTGGCCCTCGCCATCATTGCTCTTCTTCTCCGCGAATCCTTCGCGGCCGTCCATACGCGACGACATGTCAGGAGTCAAGACCGCTCGATCCGGTGCTTGGCATTGGCAAGTTGGCAACGTGCGAGGATAAGTTCTACTTACTCCTGCAAGCAGGTCGTCGCCTTTCGTCGGTCGATCGGGCACATGCACATGCACATGCACACGCCGGATCGTCGACAGAGAACGCCACCACGAGGTGTAGACGCGCGGACGACCGATCATGGAGCGGCACCCGCAGCAGCGCTAGCTGCTGTCTCCCATGCATGCGTGCCGGGCCTCGTGTGAACCTCACGACCGGCCGATCAACGCAACTTGGAGCTCAGTTGCGTCCCGTTTCGACGTCCGAAATGATGTCGCGTCCGAACAGAACAAGTAGTACAACAGTCCCTACCTAGCATGCACCGCCGACATGGTCACCACACGGCCATTATTCACCGGCGAGTTACGTTGTCATACTAGGAGAAAAGCCTCTTTTTCAGGATCTGGCTGCTGGCCAGCTCGAGTACGTGCTCTGCTTGCGCAGTCGCATCGCATGTGGATGGTCCTGTCGATCTGAGCCATGTGTTTGTGGGCATGCACAGCGTAGCTGGGGCGCGCGCTCCTGTGCGCCCGGTGCGTGCATCCGTCCACCCGAGCGCGCGTGCCGCGCACCCGCTGGCCCGCCTAATTTCAACGGCTGTGGTACGTACTCCGTGCGTACTTCCGTTCCATGGCCATGTGTCCATGTCCATCCTCTGAAGAATTGCTCTGAAACTTCACACATGGTTGGTAGTGCGTACGGCTGGAGATTGAGGCGTGGGAGTGGTAATCAAACCATTTGCCCAATTGCATGCATGTATGGATATGCATGCCACGATCTACTTATGTCAAGCAACCGCCCTCTCCTTCGTTTATGTCATCCAATAATCATGGGAAATGGGCGTCCCGTGCAGCAAGATGCATAGATCTGCAAACAGTCACTAGTGAGGACGGAGCCTTTAGCCCCGGCCCGTAAGGGGCTTTAGTCCCGGTTCACCAGCCGGGACTAAAGGGGCGGGACTAAAGGCCTAACCTTTAGTCCCGGTCCTATTACTAGCCGGGTCTAAAGGTGCTTCACGTGGGCGCCTCGTAGCGCCCCACGGGCAGGACCTTTAGTCCCGGTTCGTTACACGGGCCGGGACTAAAGAGTTTTAGATTTTGCTTATTTTCGGGGGTTTTTTAATGAAATTATTTTTGGGTTTTAGGGTTTTAGGGTTTAGGTGTTCGGGAGATTAACGTGATGCCTCGTTTGGTGTTCGGAAATTAGTTTTCATATAATTTAAATAGAAATAATTATACATATATATATAAGGTTAACTTATCTTACAAGCGAGCATATATATATACAATTATATGGAGATCTGAATTATCGGGACTAGAGCCCGTCTATTTGATTACATGGACGAACATGAGTAATGGCCCCTAGCTACACTAAATCGTCCTTTGTCATCTATAGCTTCCGTCCTCAGAAAGGTCGCAAGCTCCTCTGCAACAGCAATCGCGGGTAGGACCTTCGTCGTCATGGCCGTATGCTATATAAGAAGAGGAGATGAATATGAATATCAATCATGATAACAAAGAATGACGGGTAAAAATAGAGGTGTGAATGTTCATTGCATACGTCGAATATGTGATCCTTGTGCTCAGAGGTAAACGTGTGAATGGTCTCGCAAACATAGTATCCGCATAGATGCGTTTCCCGTGGCTGCTGGTCGCACTTTACGAGAATAGAATATATATAATCAAAATAATAATCTAGCATCATAAATGTATTGAAAATAGAAGTATATCATACTACTACTTACCTGAGCCGCTCTAAAGGTCAGCTTCTCATGCTCGATACCGGGAGTCACGCACTTGAACCGCTTCCAAACCCTGCCCGACAAGGATAATGATTTGCTAAGTTTTTCATTAATTGATATATCAGAAAATCATCGAAAGAGACCGATAGGGGGCAAGAATGATTGAAATTACCCTTGGAGCATGTCCTGCAGGCTTTGGAACTGTTCCAAGGGTCTCGATAATGGGTCGAAGGCATCAACTCTTCCCTTATCAATTTGAATGTCCAACAGAATTCAATGAAAGCTGCACATGTATATATATATATATCTGTGTGTGTGTGTGTGTGTGTGTGTGTGTCAGTAACTTATCAATTACACTTATAAGTGAATGGACACAACAGAGTAAAGACCCTCACCTGAAGTTGTATGGAAACAGTAAGTGGTCACAGAAATTTTGATCTGTTAGAAACCTTAGAAGGTTTTCCTCCGTCTCCTTGGGATAATTAGTTAGCTTCGCTATATGTATTTTATCTGGGTCAATAAACCTAATATTTAGGATGCTCTTACTTTTACAATCTAGAATCTTCATTCTGCATAATAGAGTACAAGTTATATATAGACAATGAATTGAAATAACTAAACAAGTTATATGTAGACAACGAATTGAAAAACTTACAGACAATAGCAACTCATAAGCGATTTGTCGAGGGCGTCGCCATTGTACATGTGGAAGAGTTCATCAAAGTCGATATGGATTTGTTCGGGGCGGCCGTAGTACTCCTATGGGACACTCAGCACGATCATCGTTCTCTCATTCTTTGATTCACTTAAGTACCATTGATGCAAGTAACACATATTTGTTGGGAGATCATCTTTGCTGACCAAAGGCTCATCCATGACAAACTATGGCTTAGGGGCTACCACAGCCTTGGGTATCCTGTCGTCTTGGGAAGACAACAATTCTTCAACCAAGACACCACATGCAGCCGCCAAATCCTTTGCTCTTTCCAAAGCTAGCCCCTGCACCGGAGGGGGAACATTCTCGGTTAACACCTTGAGGGGTGGGATCGACTGTTTGGCGTGTTGTCCAAGCTGAGGAACGTCTGATTTTTTTCTTGCTTGTAGTTGAACTTGATTTGCTCCCACTTGCACTTGCACGTGATCTGCTCTTTTTCACTTCCTTCTGCAATGTGTGTGTATAGTCATCAGGCTTATGGTGTAAGTCATACTGTGATGGAAGGGTCGTGAAGTATTTTGCAAATGCTATTTGCTTCTCGGTGTATTCCGGGCGGGGCTCGGGTTCCTTCTTTTTCATCTGCGCATCATGATGTTCCTTTGCTATCCTGACGTTTTCCTCGTGGTTACGATGATAGGGTCTGATAGGAAGATTAGCATGACGTATCTTTGGGAGGGGTGACCGTTTGCGCTTTGGGGTGCTCTGTGGCTTAGGAATCGTCGGCGGCGCGTTCTTGGTGGCACGCTCCCGCTTAGTATCCGGAGCGGGCGGCGGCGGAGACGGACGACCCAAGTCCGGCGACGGTGATCGAGATGGACTCGTGTTGTGCTGGTCGACGTCATGTGGAGGGCTTGCACGTGATCTGCTCTTTTTCACTTCCTTCTGCAATGTGCGTGTATAGTCATCAGGCTTATGGTGTAAGTCATACTATGATGGAAGGGTCGTGAAGTATTTTGCAAATGCTATTTGCTTCTCGATGTATTCCGGGCGGGGCTCGGGTTCCTTCTTTTTCATCTGCGCATCATGATGTTCCTTTGCTATCCTGGCGTTTTCCTCGGGGGTACGATCATAAGGTATGATAGGAAGATTAACATGACGTACCTTTGGGAGGGGCGACCGTTTGCGCTTTGGGGTGCTCTGTGGCTTAGGAATCGTCGGCGGAGCGTTCTTCGTGGCACGCTCCCGCTTTGTATCCGTGGCAGGCTCAGGCTTTTTATCCGGAGCGGGCGGCGGCGGAGACGGACGACCCAAGTCCGGCGGCGGTGATCGAGATGGACTCGTGTTGTGCTGGCCGACGTCATGTGGAGGGCTTGGAGGTAATGGAGGTGTAGGTGACCTGCAACGACTCGGAGGCGGTGTTGTCCTTGGGGCTGAGCCTGGAAGCTTGATGTAGTTCTTGTCCCATAGGATGACTCCATCCAGTACTTCTCCGAGTGTCCTCTCATCTTCGGGTCCAGCTATGTCGAGCTCCATATCATTAAACCCCGTCATGATTTCATCCACCCCGACTTTAGCAAAGCCAGATGGAATCTCATGGCCATGCGAGCGTGCATCAGGGCCAGAAGGTAAAGCTTGTCCGACGGCCACCTTCATGGATATGTTCTTGAATTTCTGATGGAGTTCACATGATGTTGACTCCTTGATTCCATCCACGGGGTAGCTGGGACCGCCCTCTATCATTCTTCGTTCATCGTCGGGCGGGGCCTCAGATTCAGCCACGCTGCTTTTCCGCTTAGATGGGGCGCCGGTAATATCAAGTGCAGGATCTTCCTGGCGCGGTACTCCTCTAAGCTCATCAATCTGCTTCTGTTGCTCGTTAATCCTGGCAAGCAACTGGTTGAACTTGTCATTCTCCTCATCCTGCTGCCGCTTCTTTGCTCTCTCTCGGCTTCTGTAAGTGTCTTGGTCTCTGGCAAACCCAAGCCACCATGGGTAAGATGGACCGAAGCCTCGCGTTCGTCCTCCATGTTCGTCATTGCCGAGGACCAGTGTGAGCAAATCTTTATCTCTATTTGCAGTGAACTTTCTTTGTCCCTCCTTAATTTCTTTCACTATCCTTTTCCAATTCTCCCTGGGTATCCTAAGATCGTCATTGTAGATGAAGTCCCCTGTTGTTTCGTCGTACGACCCACCATGCGCAAGGAACCAATTTCTTGCTCTCAATTCCCACTCATCACGGAGTGGTTCACGTACGATGCCTTTATCTATCAGATCTTGCTCTTTCTTATCCCACTTTGGGATGGCAGTCTCATAGCCCCCTGGCCCCAGCTTGTGGTGATATTTCTTCTTGTCGGCATTTATCTTGTTCTTTTCTGATAATGCCTGGGCATCTTCTGACTCCTTGTACTCTTGAAATTCCTTCCAGTGATTCGCCTGCTTGGCTAGATACCCCTCGAATACTGGCACTTTCTTTGTCTTCAGATAGTTTTTCCATAGCTTCTTCTTCCAGCTACGGAACAGTTCGGGCATCTTATTTAGAGTCCACTGCTTGACTTTGGCCCTCAGTTTGTCTGCGGCGTCTTCATTCTCACATTCTGGCAGGTTGAAATGTGACATGAGATCATTCCAATGATTATCTTTGTACCTTTCGGCGACATAGTCACTATCGGCTGCCCCTTTGCGCTTGTTCCACTCCCGAACGCTGATCGGGACATGATCCCTAACGAGAACTCCGCATTGCTTCTTGAATGTGTCAGCAGCATTCTTAGGAAGCTTGGGTTCGCTCGTAGGCATTATCACCTCAAAGGTGTAATGCGTGTGTGCATCCAACATTCTAGTCGGGCCTCGTTTCGTAGATTTGCTCGATGTGGAGGCCTAAGAGGGAGAAACATTCGTCAAATGAATGTATATGTATACAACATAGAGCTATCTCCAATATTTTTCACATATTACAAGTGATTGTCGAACTTCATATGTATACCTCGCCGGACTTTATTATTTCTTCATCGGCTTCTCCATCAGTGGAGCTATCACCTTCTCCGTCATTGGACCTATCTCCTGCCCCATCGGTTTCATCTTCGTGTCGCTCGACCTCCATTCCATATCCGGAGTCGTTTAGATATGATGTCGAAGATTCAGCTGGTTCAACGTCGGGGCCGTCTTTGATTATATCTTCGAGAAGTTCTTCCTCTTCGAGGTTCTTGATATGTGGATCCATAGTTCTGCAAAAAACAGACATTTGATTAACTAATAAACTAACAAACTATATAAGAGGGGTTGGAAACTTCGAAGTGTCGTTTTATATAGGAGAACCTAAACTCTAAAATACCAGCCGGGCGGAGCCCAGTCCCGGACACTTAAGCATATACAATAGCAAAATTAAACTAGTTCTATTAATTTTCTTGCTAAAAATAAACTATTAACACTTAAGCATATACAATAGCAAAATTAAACTATTAACACTTAAGCATATACAATGGCAAAATTAAGCAATAATCTAAGAAACACCATTAACACTTAAGCATATACACTATACAATAGCAAAATTAAATGACAAAAAAAATATTTCTTCTTCTTGTAACCCTAAACTAATTTTTCCTCTTCTTCTATTTCTCCTCTTCTTCTACTTCTTCTTCTACTTCTACTTCTCCTCTTCTTCTACTACTTCTCCTCTCCTCTTCTTCTATTTTTCCTCTTCTTCTCCTCTCCTCCTCTTCTTATTCTCCTTTTTCTTCTTTTCTTCTCCTCCTCTTCTTATTTTCCTTTTTCCTAATTCTACATATTACTAACCCTAATAATCTAGCACAAACCTAATAACAATAGGAATTAAATGACAAGAAAATCTTTTTCTTCCTTTCTTCTCCTTTTTCTTCTTTTCTTCTCCTTTTTCTTCTTTTCTTCTCCTTCCCTTTTTCTTCCTTTCTTCTCCTTTTTCTTCCTTTCTTCTCCTTTTTCTTCCTTTCTTCCCTTTTTCTTCTTTTCTTCTCTTTTTTCTTCTTTTCTTCTCCTTTTTCTTCTTTTCTTCTCCTTCCCTTTTTCTTCCTTTCTTCTCCTTTTTCTTCCTTTCTTCTCCTTTTTCTTCCTTTCTTCTCCTTTTTATTCTTTTCTTCTCCTTTTTCTTCTTTGCTTGTGCTGGCCGGAGTGTTGGGGAGGAGGGGGCGTGGGGCTTACCGGCCGGAGGTGTCGACGGCGCGCGGCGAGGAGGAGGGCGGCGCGCGGCGAGGAGGACGGCGGCGGCGAGCAGGACGACGGCAGGCGGCGGCGAGCAGGACGACGGCAGGCGGCGGCGAGCAGGACTGCGTCGTCGAGTTCGTCGCTAGCTGTGCTGCGCCGGGCAGGAGAACGAGAGGAAGAAGAAGAGAAATGGACGATTTGGGTTCAAAATTTTCTAACTCCCGCTTATACAGGTGGATCTTTAGTCCCGGTTCGGGGCTCGATCCGGGACTAAAGACCCCTTTAGTCCTGAGTGGGGCCACGACCCTGGACTAAAGGCCCTTTTTCGGCAGACGAAAAGGCGGGAAGCACGGGCCTTTAGTCCCGGTTCGGGGCTCGAGCCGGGACTAAAGACACCCTTTAGTCCCGGGTCTAGCCACGACCCGGGGCTAAAGGCCTTTTTCGGCAGACCAAAAGGCGGGAAGCAGGGGCCTTTAGTCCCGGGGCGTGGCAAGAACCGGGACTAAAGTGTTGCCTATATAAACCCTCGCCCCTGCCCACCATATCCCCTGTTTTTTGGTTGTTGAAGTGTGACCATGCCATGCTCTTGCCACTCTAGTTCATGCACATGACGTGTTCGATGAAATGCCCAAGCCACTCTACTTAAGCTTTCTCCTCTCCAAGCTCGACCTCCAAGCTCCATTTTCCTTAATATTTGTCTAGGTTTGGCCGTGCACCAACTGCACAAGTGTTTTAAAAGGTTAGCTACTTCATCCTTTCATTTGTCACTGCTAGTGTAGCTCATTTCAAATGCTCAAATTAACTTCTTAGAGTCTGCACATGCGTAGGGTGTCGTCCCGTGCCTGTCCTCACCATTGTCGATCGCCCCTTGCCGATCTCGTCGCGAGCACCACCGTGCGATGGTTTTGGTATCCGCCTCCGTCGGCCCTCGTCCTGTCTTTGATTCGGATGTGGTATATATTATCTTTTATAACTATTTGTTTTATTTAGTGTTTATGTCAATTATGACGACCAATGTGACATATATTTTTTTAATCTAGGAGGTATGTGAACCGGAAATTCCAACCCACATAAAAATTCTTGTCGAGAAGTTAAATTTGGTTGAAAAAGAAAACAAATACTTGAAGAAAAAATTGAAAATAATTGAGGATAAGAATATGGAACTGGAGTTGCATGTTGCCGATGTCATCGATGATCGCAAGATGAAGATCGATGCGATGCGGTTGAAGATGGATGCAATGCGCTTGAAGATGGATGAAATGCGCTTGACGATTAGGAATATTAAAAAATATGCCATTGATAAAGAGGATTGGTATCATTATGTTGTTGGGTCAATTGTTACCTTAGTTGCGATTTTGATCGCGTTTGTTGTTGCATTTAAATGTTTTACATAGTTGTATGTTGTTTTATGAGAGAACTTTATGTATTTATTTTTTGCAATAATAACATTTGATCACTACTGTTCTTTGGATTTAATGTGATGATGAACTTGTATTAATTTGGTCATATGTTCTGCAATGGTTTTTGAGCTAGTTGACCCTGAAATTGAAAATCACTACAGATGAACTCGGAAAATGTTGAAAGTTGGCATGGTATCATCATTTCACCCACATAGCATGTGTTAAAAAGTTGAGAGGGCTACGACAAAAACTGGATGCACTTCGTGTACAAAACGGACAATCTCTCTCGAAGTATCAGGGTTTCGAACGAGAACTCATCTCTTACAAAGGGATTTCATTTTTTTGAACTTATTTGAACTCCATACTTTTTGTGTGTTCAAAATGCACCATTCAAAGGCACATCACAAAATTTTAACAATTTCTGACTTCATTTGGTATATTTCGTGCATTTACTTATTTTTTTTGAGCTAGTTGACCCTGAAATTGAAAAGCACTACAAATGAACTCTGAAAATGTTGAAAGTTGGCATGCTATCATCATTTCACCCACATAGCATGTGTTAAAAAGTTGAGAGGGCTACGACAAAAACTGGATGCACTTCGTGTACAAAACGGACAATCTCTCTCGAAGTATCAGGGTTTCGAACTAGAACTCATCTCTTACATGGATACTATGAAAATGAAAAGTGTTTGAAATTTAGTACATTCCATACATGCATTACATAAAAGGTTTAATACATTATTACATTATTGCACCAATATTCCTATCTATTATTTCTGTTTTCTTCTGGGTCGTAGCCATGGAGAATCTTCATCATTTAGTAGGATGCTTGGGTCAGTTTTCACTTTGAAGGGCGGAATTTCATGAAACTTATTATAATCTTCTGACATGTCTGTCTTGTCATCTACTCCCACGATGTTTCTTTTCCCTGAAAGAACTATGTGGCGTTTTGGCTCATCGGACGATATCTTCTTTTGCTGATTTCTTTTTCTCGTTTTTCTAGACATGTCCTTCACATAGAAAACCTGAGCGACATCATTGGCTAGGACATATGGTTCGTCCATGTACGCAAGATTGTTGAGATCCACTGTTGTCATGTCGTACTTTTGGTCCACAACTACCCCGCCTCCTGTCAGCTGCACCCATTTGCACCGAAACAAAGGGATCTTAAAAGTAGGTCCATAGTCAAGTTCCCATATCTCCTCTATGTACCCGTAATATGTTTCCAAAGAGTGCCCATTCTCGTCTGTTGCATCAACGCGGACACCACTATTTTGGTTGGTGCTCTTTTATCTTGGGCAACCGTGTAAAATGTATTCCCATTTATCTCATACCCTTGGAAAGTACATATAGTCGAAGATGGTGGCCTGGCCAAACAGTACAGCTCATCTCCAACGGTGTCGTCATTCATGAGATGTGTCTGCAACCAACTGCCGAAAGTCTTCTCGTGTTCCCCTTTAATCCAAGAGTCAGCCTTCCCCGGGTTTTCGGAGCATAGAATACTCTTGTGTCTCACGATATACGGAGCCACCATGGTGGAATTGTGTAGAACTGTGTAGTGTGCTTGAGAGAAAGAATGCCCGTCCATACATACTTTTGCTTTCCTTCCTAGTGTGCCTTTTCCTGTCAGCCTACCCTCATACCGAGATTCAGGAACACCAATCGGCTTAAGGTCGGGAAGAAAGTCCACACAAAACTCAATGATCTCCTCTGTTCCATAGCCCTTGGAGATGCTTCCTTCTGGCCTAGCACGGTTACGAACATATTTCTTTAAGACTCCCATGAACCTCTCGAAGGGGAACATATTGTGTAGAAACACAGGACCGAGAATTCTAATCTCTTCGACTAGGTGAACTAGGAGGTGTGTCATTATATTGAAGAAGGATGGCGGGAACAACAACTCAAAGCTGACCAGACATTGGACCACATCAATCTGTAACCCTGATAGACTTTCTCGATCGATTACCTTCTGAGAAATTGCATTGAGGAATGCACATACCTTCACAATTGCCAGGCGAACATTTTCCGGTAGAATTCCCCTCAATGCAACCGAAAGCAATTGCGTCATAAGCACGTGGCAGTCATGAGACTTTAGGTTTTGGAATTTTTTGTCTTTCATATTTACGATTCCCTTTATATTCGACGAGAAGCCAGTCGGGACCTTGATACTGAAAAGGACTTCGAAGAAGATTTCCTTCTCTTCCTTAGTAAGAGCGTAGCTGGCACGCCCTTGAAACTTCCGTGGATGCATGTCATCTCTTCCTTTATGACGTTCCTGGTCCTCCCGTGCTTCCGGTGTATCTTTTGACTTCCCATACAAGCCCAGGAAGCCTAGAATATTCACGCAGAGATTCTTCGTCAGGGGCATCACGTCGATTGCCGAGCGGACCTCATGGACTTCCCAGTAGGGTAGCTCCCAAAATATAGATTTCTTCTTCCACATGGGTTCGCGCTTATCAGGGCCGTTAGGAACAGGTTGGCTGCCAGGACCCTTTCCAAAGATTACTTTTAAATCTTTGACCATATCAAATACTTCAGCATCAGTACGGATGACAGGCTTCCCCCGGGGTTCTGCCTTGCCATTGAAATGCTTGCCTTTTTTCTTTAAGGGATGCTTGGGCGGAAGAAAACGACGATTGTACGGATACACATTCTTCTTAAATTTGTCCAGATATATACTTTCTGTCTGATCCAAACAGTGTGTGCATGCATTGTATCCCTTGTTTGACTATCCTGAAATGTTACTAAGAGCAGGCCAATCATTGATGGTTACGAAAAGCAACGCTCGAAGGTCAAATTCCTCTTGTTTGTGCTCGTCCCACACACGTACACCTGGTTCGGCCCACAACTGTAAAAATTCATCAACTAATGGCCTTAGGTACACATCAATATCGTTGTCGGGTTGCTTTGGACCTTGGATAAGCACTGGCATCATAATGAATTTCCTCTTCATGCACAACCAAGGAGGAAGGTTGTAGATACATAGAGTAACGGGCGAGGTGTTGTGACTGCAACTCTGCTCCCCAAAAGGATTCATGCCATCTGTACTCAGACCTAACCATAAGTTCCTTGCGTCAGCTGCAAATCTTGGGAACTCTCTCTCGATTTTTCTCCACTGCTGACCATCAGCGGTGTGCCTCAACTTATCGTCTTTCATACGATCTTCCAGGTGCCATCGCAACAACTTCGCATGATCTTTATTTCTGAACAGACGTTTCAACCGTGGTATTATAGGAGCATACCACATCACCTTGGCAGGAACCCTCTTCCTGGATGGCTCGCCCTCAATATAGCCAGGGTCATCTTTTCTGATCTTATACCGCAATGCAGTGCATACCGGGCATTTATCCATATTCTCATACTTCTCACCGCGGTAGAGGATGCAGTCATTAGGGCATGCATGTATCTTCTACACGTCTAATCCTAGAGGGAAGACAAGCTTCTTTGCTTCGTACGTGCTGGCGGGCAATTCGTTCTTTCTTGGAAGCATCTTCTTCATCAGTACGAGCAACTTTTCGAATGACGAGTCAGTCACACCGGTCTCTGCCTTCCACTTCAGCAATTCCAGTGTGCTACCCAGCTTCTTCTGGCCATCTTCACAAGTTGGGAACAACAATTTGTTGTGGTCCTGTAACATCTGCTCGAACTGCAATCTCTCCATTTCTGTGTCGCAACCTCGCCGTGCATCAGAAATGACCCGGCCAAGATCATCAGCGGGCTCATCTGGTTCCCGTTCTTCATCTTGATCTTCTTCTTCATTGTCTTTCATTGCGGTATCAGCATACTCAGGGAACATAGATCGGTAGTTGTCATCATCGTTCTCTTCTTCTTCATCGTCGTCTTCCATCAAAACCCCTTTTTCTCCGTGCTTGGTCCAAACATTATAGCCCGACATAAAACCGGACCGAAGCAGGTGGCTCTGAATGACTCTTGAGGAAGTGTAATCCTTCTCATTCCGACATTCAACACATGGACAAAACATATAGCCACCACCATGCTTGTTCGCATCGGCTGCATCTCGAAAAGAATGCACGCCTTCTCTGTAAGCGGTTGTGCGTCGATCACCGTACATCCATGGATGACTCATCTGTGTTATACGACAGTATATCAAATACAATCACGATCCTAAAAATTAGTACTGCACGGTCTAAACGAGGAAATATAGTTGCTAACCTTTTAGAATAAGTAGAAATAAAGAGGAAGAGGTTTAAGCGTGGCTCAGGCATCTCATATCGTAGTTGCGTTCGGTGAACTGAAGCGGCATCACTCTAACACACATTTCAACAAACACCTCTAGTGCATCAAAAAAAGTGGAGAGCAAGCACCCACCCACAATCCTCCATCCAAGAAAAATGCAAGGAAGAGGGGAGAGGGGGGATGTGCTATATATAGGGAGAGGACTTTAGTCCCGGTTTGAGACACAAACCGGGACTAAAGGTGGCGCACATGCGGGCTGCCCACCGCGTAGCCCTTTAGTCCCGGTTTGGGACACGAACCGGGACTAAAGGCTCCTTATGGGCCGGGACTAAAGCCTCGAGGGAGGCATTGGGAATTGGGGCGACGTGGCCGGGCCTTTAGTCCCGGCCCAGAGGCAGGCCGGGACTAAAGGGTCCAGGCCAAAGGCCCGTTTTCCACTAGTGAGTGTTGGTGTTGATTATCTCAGGGCTCCGGCATGGGCTAGGTTTTTTCTTTAGTTTATATGTGTTGAGTAAATAGGCAAATTTTCGAGTAAATTAATCCACGAGATAATCACTAGCATGACATTGACTAGACTAATGACATACTGATCATTAACTAATCTAGCACATACTACGCATATAGTTGATAAATCTATGCATGCAAGTAGTACTGCTATGATTGAAATGGAAAGGAGTGGGATAAACAGATTATACCCTCCGGTCGACCACTTGACCGTAGCAGCAGCGTTGGCGACGGCATCATCCTTTGCCGCCTTCTTGTCGGCTTCAAGGGCGAGAAGGTCGGCCTCGGATGGTTCAGCCATGGCGATGACAAGGACGACGTGGACGTAGACGAAGCAGACGGACGGAGGCGAGCAGTCGCGTGATCGCTCCCCAAAAACCTAATCGCCCCTCTCCCGTACAGGAACCGGAGAGGCGGGGTTTCGGAGACCTGCTCTTCCATCGACCGTGTACGCGGTGAACGGGACGGAGTCGCCGGCGGCAGCAGCAGCAAAGGAACGAGCGCGTGAGGCAGATGTGATCTGATTCTCGTGACGGCTAGGGTTGGCGTTAGCCTGCTTATATAGGCGGCCGGGTGGAGAGACGTGGGCTGAACCCACGGCCGAGTCGGTAACAACCCACGATCCGACGTCTCAGATCGTGGCGCATCCATCACGTATTCTCTGTTCCTGACCGGCAAAAATAAGCACGTGGGTATGAGCTCGGCTCTTTCCCGTGTCGCGTCGCGGCGTTGCGTGGCAAGGCGAGCGACGAAGGAGGAGTGCGCGAGGACTTCTTCTCTTCTCACTCTCCAATACCATATAGAAGAGAGACCCTTATAAAGGGGTCCAACTTTTTCTCCACTAGCAGGGTGGGACTAACCTTTCCACCACCACCTTGTCATGCCACCACCTACATGGGCCCTTGGAGATTTCTGAAATTCTCTTATGGGCCTAAGACCCACTACTAATTTCAACAATATGTGGGGCCTCTCAGATACTCACGTAGATCACATTTCTAGAAAGCAGGTTTCCGGGGCGTGTTATATTATGTGTATGAAAAAAAAATCATGCACGTAGATTGTGACATACTATCCGTATTTGTAACTCTACCATTTTAATCATGCATCTATAAAAGAAACAAGAGACGAGTAGGTATTTTGACAACAATAAACCAAAATACATAAGTCCACATAATATCTTTTTTGGTGGATTTGTGAAAACCAACAATAAATTCACGCAACATGGGTGGCGATTTTGAGTTATCCCACGTTTCTAGCCGTTCAAATCAGAGGTGCAGTAGATCAACCAGCCCAACCTGTCGGCTATACCCATACCAGTTGACAGGTGGGCCCAGGGATGGAGCCGGGAGGGGTATGCTAGGCCGTGGCCCCTCATGGCAATTTTTTTTGAAAATCCCCTTATTAAGTTATGGTCGTGATAACGTCTACACGTGTGGTAGGAGCAACAATAACCCACATGATTAATGATTACATGTTGCGTCATGTCATCACATGCATGCACAAGTGACAAAACTGATGATGTCAATATAATTTTTTTTCTTTTTAGTTTTAAAATGTTTTATCTCTTGAATAAAATAATCAGATAAAAAAACCATTTTAACCATTAAATCTGTCGCGACGAGATCTTCAAAACTAAATCTCATATTGATATGTTTCGACGACTTTTTTAGAGTTAAAAGTTGCCATGTCTATTGCACATAAATTATCATCATGATTACACTGAAATTGCCATGATATATTTCAACTGCTTTTTCTTCCACGTTTAAAATAAACTTGACATGTTTTAACATAACTAAACTTGCCATGATGAATTACTAAAACTTGTCATGTTCCATGAAATTATTTTGAAATGGTTCATAAGTAAAAAAAAAAATATGTCGTTTGTTATTTTAAAAGTGCATGATCACTGACTCAAATTTATCATTATTCATAAACTAAAATTGCCATGATGAATTACGTAAATTTGTCATGATACGCGCATTAAAATTTGTCATGGTTCATATAAAAATATTTTTCATGTTTAAAATACTAGAATTGTTATGGTTAAAATACTAAAATTACCATGATCTATAAACTCAATTTGTCATGATGAATTAGTAAAAATTAGCATGATCCATGAACTAATTTTTTGTGTGGTTAATTAGTAAAATTTGTCATGGCCAATTAATAAAAATTGCCCTTGAAAGTAGTTGAAATACAACAGTAGCTTTAAATTAGAAGGAAAAATTAGATGAAACATGTCATGGCAACTTTATTATAAACCTTATGGCATCTTTCGTGTAAACATATGGCGACTTGTAACCCCAAACAAAGTCATAAGAATATATCAATATGGGTTTTAGTTTTAAAGATCTTCTCGAGACGGATTTAATGATGAAAACATATTTTTAATTGGATTTTATTTAAGAGATCAAATATTTTATGTCTAAAAAATTAAATGATTACATTGATGTCATATGGTTAATGTGGCAAGATGAATGGTTATAAAAACGTGTGGACCATGTTGTCTCGTGCAACATGGGTGGACGTTGTTATTTGAGTGATAATTTATGAATTTAACCCTAAATTTACTCAAAATTACCTATATGGCCTCCTCCCAGATATTTTGTGTGCATTTGGCCCCTTATGTTGTATTCCTGGCTCCGTCCCTGGACGGGCCTCAACGCAAGTTATTGAACTTTCCTCGTGTCCCCATACCAATTCCTCGCAAGCTGCATCTGCTTGTCATCACAAGGCCATGGGAAACGCTGAGTCAGAGCATACAGTAAAAACGCATTGAATCCCTTTGCCAAACGTCTGCCAATTTGTTGATACGGTCGGGAGGGAAGAGCAGCTCCTACTACCACCCCAGGCCACCGGAAACGGAACCGCCATTTACTGCTCCCTCCCTCCCTCCCTCGGCATCCTCAACCGGAAAGCCTACCACAAAAGTTCTCAGCTAACCGGAAAAGTTTCAGCGCGATATCTGTGCTGCAGGGTCCTATCCTACGTAGTACTCCTAGCTAGGGCGCCAAGCCGCAGCGGCTGCTCGGTCCTTCGAGATCACATCACACAAACCATCAATTCCCATTTCCGTGCATGCATGGATGCATGCAGCGACTTCAATTCCGCCGGGAAGCTACGTAGGTAGCATCACATCGCATCGCAGTGCACACCTACTGTCTAAGCTCTAAGCTAGGGAGTAATCACGGTAGCACGGCGGGTTCACTGTTAGTCTGTTAAGGCCTTCCTTCCTACAGGCTACAGCGATCCGTCTAATCAGCCTGACAACATCGCCGGCCCTCCTCGCGTTAGCTTGTCGCGCATTTGATTATCTACTGCTAAACGTACGTACTACCCAGCTTGCTAACTCGGGATGCTAGTTTTGGCTGCAAGCTGGGAATAACAATGCAGTGCGGAGTGCACCACTAACTATATGTCCCGTGGCCGGCCGGCGCAGCATGCAGCATGCAGCACGCAGGGGTATCTATCTTCTGTGGATGAGTGGATCATCGAAATGGCAGGGACAGAATTTCCAAGTGCGGCGAGTGAGGCCAGGCACAGGCGTGTGTACCAAGGAAAAGTGACACTGCTGGCTATAACTATATGCTTTCCCGATCTCTGTTGCTTGCGAATGCAGACACGCCATGTATAGACAGCACTGTTTACAGAGAGCAACGCAACACAACACAAACGGGGGCCAGGGCCAGATGCTTCTTGGAGCCGTGCGACAGCGAGAGAGAGGGGCCCGGATCTGTATGCATGGAGATAGAGGGTGTACGTACAGTTACACACACATGCGTGATGCTTGCTTGCTTCAAGGGAAAAAGGTGTGATCAGTGCGGAGATAATCCTCTACCCTAGCGATCGAGGAGATATGGGTGCAATAAAAGCGTAGCGGGGCATCTTGGAGCGGGGGACTGCAATAATTCTAGACCTACGGGCCTTTTACGGGGTCATTACGGATCCTTCCTAAATAATCTCAGCCCTTTCTGATTTTTTATCAGGATGGCCCGCCTCACTTTCTTTTTCTTCAATCATCTGTTGTCATGTCATCATGTAAACAAAATCAATCCGTAATTGACTATATGTGTAGCATTACTGCAGGGGACTGCTCCGTTTGTAGGCAGGCAGGCACGGTTAATCAAGCATGCATGCATGCATGCGTAAAGGTGCCGGGCATGCATCCCGACAACGACAAGGCTCCGCAACACAACAGAGATGCCGCGCGCCTAGGTGCGTACTTCCACGCCACGGACTGTTTAAGTTTAGTCATAGGCAATAAATTAGCAATGGTAGCATCCGTGCAAAAACACCGTTGTAAAAGTAATAACTTATTCATCTAAAAAATAGTAAAATTTATTCGAATTTATTCGTGATGTCAAAGTCTTCCTCCTAAAATTTATTGAATTTATTCTTGATGTCAAAGTTTTCTTCCTTTTGCACCCAAGAACGACGCCTCATGAGTAACGTTGGTTGTTGTTTAGGGGGTTTTCGTGGAAATGCGTAGGGTCACGCGAATGCGAGGACACACACATGCCAAGTCTTGCCGTCTGTTCGTTTTGCCTTGCGATTCGAGCAGTAGTTCAATTCCACACAAGGACACAGTAAAAAGTAAAATCACTCTGAAAGTTTTAATTTCAACGATGAAACTTACGATTTTGCACCTTAAACTGCCAAGTTTTAATCAATTTCCAAGATATAATTTCAAGAATGTTTTTTGTCGGTTGTAGACACAAAATATTTTTTATCGGTCGCTCGTACTAAGTTTCAATGCTGAGATTGAACATATATTTTTAAAAGTTATCAAAATATATTCAAAATGGATCTTATTTGAAAGCGCTGGTCACGACAAGCATGAATATGAATGTAAAAGGAATGACTGAAACGTTGTCGATATAGACGAAAAGATGTCGGGGACCATGATTTGGGTAGCAAATTGCCGTCATAGAGAAGAATGTCGAGGAGGGCTCTTGTATATGGCCTCAAATCTGGTCAGAAGGAGTGGAAGAATGTAACTCCCACAAGCTTCATGACGAGGTCGAAACTAATCAATTCTCATTGGTCGAAATAGAGTAGCAGGACTATGGTATCCCCTGCCCATCAGAGTTCAAGTCCCAGACTTGACGTTGATGCTTGCATTTTCCTGGATTTATTCCAGGTCTTTCGGCGATGTGCTTTCAGTGGAAGGAGACGTTCCCGTCGACAACGAAGGCGTCAGTGGTGACTTCGTCAAGCTCAAGATGATGTGCCGGCTTAGTCTCTCGAAGATGCTCATAGGGGTAGGGTGTGCGTGCGTGCGTTCATAGGGGTGAGTGTATGCTCGTGTATGTGAGCGACTTCGATTGTACTCTGCTAAAAAAAACAGAGTAGCAGGACCAAGATGCACAACCACGTCATTCGCTTAATTTTTTTCAACAAGACAGGGCAGCAAAAGGTGCCAAATTCATTCAAAAGCAATGTACAACATACTCCCTTCGTCCGGAAATACTTTTCCTAAAAATGGATATAATAAATGTATCTATAACTAAAATAAGTCTAGATTCATCCATTTTTAGGACAAATATTTTTGGACGGAGGGAGTATATTGCAGAGGCCTGTAGAAAATAGTAGAAAATAAAACATGGCCACTGCCTAAGAGATGAAGAGAGGGTACAAGAGGGAGGTTGATCAAAAGATCATCCTGATGATCTATAGATCCAGAAAAAGTAAGAGAGGATCATCATAATGAGAGTGATGAAACGAAAGCTATAGAGGGGGCATCACTATCAGAATGATTAAGAGAAAACACAAGCTCGAGACACCTCGACATGCAGATCAGAGGTGAAAGAAAAAAAACCGGCTAACATTTTCCTAATTGCCCAAGGAACAGAAGAATCTGATGCTTTAGCTGCAACTGTAAACGATGCCAAAGAAAAACAGTCAGTGAGGAAATTAGGATTAGGAATATCCAGATATTTTGCCACTTCAGCCGTTAAAAGAAGAGCTAAAGTTTCCGCTTGCAAGGGAGAATCTTCAAGCATAGAAGAGGCTTGAATCTGAATGTTGATTTCCTTCAAGTCTCGCTGGAAACAAATGCGTACTCCAATATCTGTAGCTAAGCTGCCTTGAGGTAACCCAAGAATCTTTTTGCATCTAAATGTAGCATCAGAATAAACTCTTGGTCCTGCAATCAAAATATCAGTCTTGGTAGATTTTCCCGAAACAGGAATTCGGTCAGCCACACTCTCACAAGACTATGGTGCGAAGGAGGCAGATTATGAATCCACTCTACATCAAGAGCCTTGGCTGCAATATTCACATGATAAGGAAGACTCTTCTTCCTATTAAAAAGATGATCATTTCGAGCTTTACACAAGCTGGCGGAGCTTGAGCATGATTCAAGAGGGGGCCATTACCCAAAGAGAACCAAATTAGTAGAGAAGGGAGGGCTAATATCTAGTTTAAACACTAAGGTTTAAGATATAGCATGCTTTTGTATGGATGCAAAAATCAAGGGTGGGGGGGGGGGGGGCATGGCCCCTGTTGGTCTACACTAAGCTCCGCCACTGCAAGCACCACATGAAGTTTAGAATACTAGTAATAGATGCATAGGAATGATTTACGTTGAGAAGAGCAAGAATGACAGTATGCATAGTAGAATGGAGAGGAATGAGAGCATCTATTCTAATGCATCAAGGAGAAGAAAACCAAGCAGCTGTAGCAAATTCACAAAGAAAAAACAAATGCATCTCATCTTCTTGTTGACCACACCAGCAACAATATTGCGAAATATGTATCGAATTGCGAGCAACTTTCAAACCTGTGGGAAGGGCTTCCTGAAGAAGTCTCCAGGCAAAAGTCTTTACTCTGGGCACCATCATTTTTTGTTTCCAAATCAATTTTAGAAGATCTTTAACCTGCAAAGAAACTTGAGAAGGAGTAGATCTAGGATTAGCCTGAATATCCTGCAAGCACAACTTGTAAGTTGATTTGGAAGAACAATTTCCATTAGGGAGTATTTAACCAAAAACTACCACAATTCATGAAACAATGCCTACAAACTACCATTTTACGATTTTGTTCCGAAAACTATCATTGTTTTCCTAATCTGTGACTAAAAACTATCATTTTTCAGACTTGGTAGTTTTTAATCACAGATTAGGAAAAAAAATGATAGTTTTCGGGACAAAATCGTAAAGTGGTAGTTTGTAGGCATGGTTTCATGAATTGTGATAGTTTTTGGGTAAATACTCTAACTCGTCAGAAAACTGATCGATGTATTGCCAACATGCTCGTATCGAGTCTGATACTTTGTATTGCTTCTCGATGATCTTGCCCTGCCGGTGCTTATATACACGTTTATACGAGACTAGGACTAGCAAACAAAATACTACTAGAACTCAACCTAACTCCTAATCCTATACGTATAAGGGCAATGTGTTCAGCTCTTACAGAGCCGAGGTACCTTTTTGGGCTCGTCCATACCTCGAGCCAAGCTTAGCTCACAGGTTAAAAAATTCTCATGCCATTAGTCTAAAATAGGCAATCCTACAGGTTACAGTCGAATGATATATACCTTGGTTGCGTATGCTTTATTACGTTGTTGGCATTTAATTTGGGCATACATACATTGTACTGAATGAAAATCATCTCGCTTGTATACATTATAATGAACGCAACGCAAAGTTGGAGCGGATATTGTTGCCGGTTTGGAGAAGATGACTCGTGTTGTATGCATCCACTCCATCATCATATTCTTGAACAAATAAACGATGATGGGGTTATAGTCCCAGGGTAGGGTCATAGGTCTGTCCTATAGGTCCTACCCAAGGACTACCCTTCATAGAGGACAAGGCCCTTGGACAGTTCCGACTGAACAAAGGACACCCCCATCATCCAGTCGGCGACGAGCACTCGGAGCATATTTAACGCACCGACTGGAATCCACTCTGTACATCGTAACCTCCCAGGAGGGCAACGGTCATGCGTTTTCATACACCATTATTAGCATTTAAGGCTTACGTTACCTGTAACGTAGGCATTTATTCATCACTATTCCACCCTGTTCACCGGGCCATTATGAAGGGCAGCGCACTCTATATAAGCCGCCCTTCCCCACTGGTGCAAGGGTTGGCACTTGCTGTAATCCTATAATCCACTCGACACTAAGCTCCCAAGAGCACTGAGACGTAGGGCTTTTACCTCCACCGTAGAGGGGCCTGAACTCATACATCCTCGCCGTAGCTAAGGCTCTGCCCATCCTTTCGTACTCTACACTTCTACTTCAGACTTATACCCACGACAGTTGGCGCCCACCGTGGGGCAGACGTCTAAGCGACTTCCGGCGAGTTTGCGATTTCATCTTTCCGTCATGTCGTCCGGCGGAGATTTGTGCATGGGTCATGAGATCCTCTTCGGTGCCCTCTCCTTCATCGCCGACGATTCGGCAAGGCTTCGGGATGCGCCCCTCGACGTCGAGGCGCTCCCCAGTCGCGGGGCTACGCACTTCCGTGCCGGTTCTCGCAGCGTCCTTCTTCTCTAGCCGTCGGCCCCGGTGTCGATCTTCGCCCCCGTCACGCGCCGCAACAAGCGATCCCGTCGTCCGCAGCTCCAGCGTTGGGTGCGACATGCCCAGACGCGACAGAGCGCGTCATCTCAAGTGGCGGTGCTCGAATCGGTTGTGGTCTCGCCGCCATCCCGGTGCTTGGGGTCAGTTCTGACTGAGCTACCCTCCGAGTATCCAGGTCGCGGGCCTGCAGCCGAAGTTCTCATGGCCAATTCCCATGAAAGTCCCCTCCGGACTGGTCGGAATGAGCATGAGGTCGGAGAATCTTCCGGCGGCGCTCGTCGTCAACACCATCGTTCTTCCAGTCGACGCACTCGCCAGAGCAACGTCGAGGTGTTCCGCACACCCATCCTCAACTTGGCTGCGGCTGCCAGGATAGCCGATTCTCTCTAGCCGACTGATTCAGAGGCTGGTAGAGGAATCGAGCAGATCCGTGCCCTGTTGCATACGGCGCAACAGCAAAATACGGCGGTCTCCGAGTCGCACAACAGGATCCACAACAGTTCTGTTCACGCGAACACGCATCGGTCGGTTTTCAGTCCCGACTCTCATCAGCGACGCAGAGGGGGCAACCGTCCCAGGAATCCTGAAGATCGTCGCCATTCGCGTACTCCTCCGCGGGGTGGGCCTTACGGGCCCCGGCATCATGATGATCGTCGTTCAATCGGTGACGCGCATGATCGAAGGCCTGATGCAAGAGGGTACATCGCCCAGAAGAAGGTCGACAGAAGTCGAGCCCACCGTGATGGTCACGATAGAGACCGTCCGAGTGGAAGCAGGACCGTGGTTTCTGGTCCCGAGTGCTTCAGTCGGGCCATCCGCTCAGCTGACATCCCTCCCAACTTCCGATTGGCGACGGGAATCAGCAAGTTCACAGGAGAGTCCAAGCCAGAAACTTGGTTGGACGACTACAGAGTGGCGGTCCAGATCGGTGGCGGAGATGACCAGATCGCCATGAAACATCTCCCCCTGATGCTCGACGGCTCGGCGCGAGCTTTGCTGAACCAGTTAGCTCCGTCAAGCATCTATAGCTGGGCAGATCTGTCCCGAGTCTTCATCAAGACCTTCGAGGGTACGTGCAAGCGCCCTGCTGGTCTTTTAGAGCTCCAACACTATGTCCAGAAGCAGAACGAGCCCCGGCACGATTTCATCCAGCGCTGGACGACCCTCTACCACACGGTGGAGAACGTCACAGAGCACCAAGCAGTCTGCGCCTTCAAGGCAGGCGTGCGGTATAGAGATCTGTACCTGAAGTTCGGTCAGACAGGCGACATCTCCATGAGCAAGATGATGGAGATAGCTGCACACTATGCAAATGGCGAAGAGAGGACCGCATACGTAGCGGCAAGCATAAGTCAGTCGCAGAAGGAGATGGGAACAACAATCGGAAGCAGAAGCAGAAAGCTCAACCCACTCCGCAGGCAGAGGCAGCAGCCGTTACAAATGCCAAGTTCAAAGGAAAGGGGAAAGCTCAGTACACCCCTAAGAATAGACAGTTTGGGAATTCCATCCTGGATCAACCGTGTCCAATCCACACGAAGATGGACGAAGAAGGCAATGCCATATTGCCGAAGCACACCACTCGGCAGTGTCGCCTCCTGATCCAAGGATTCGGTGAAGGGCAGCCGAGTGAGAAGGACACCGAGCAGGATGATGAGGACAAGGAGGATCCGTTCCCCCAAGTCCATGCGACATTGATTATTTTTACTGATGTGGAAAGCAAGAGTCGACTGAAGCTGGTGAACAGGGAGGTGAACATGCTAACCCCATCCACTCCCACGTTCCTCAAGTGGTCACAGACTGCGATCACCTTTGATCAGTCAGACCACCCAGCACATGTACCCACCCCAGGGAGGCAAGCTCTGGTCGTCGACCCGGTGGTGGAAGGAGTCAGGCTGCGCAAAGTCCTCATGGACAGCGGCAGCGGCTTGAACATCATGTACGCCGACACTCTCAAGGGAATGGGCATTCCGATGTCCAAACTTAGCGAGAGCAGTATGCAGTTCCACGGAGTCGTCCCAGGACGAAAGGCCAAATCACTCGGCCAGATCGCGTTGGATGTCGTCTTCGGCTCTGACAAGAACTTCCGCAAGGAGAAGCTGACATTCGAGGTGGTGGACTTCCAGAGTGCATACCATGCGATTCTGGGCCGTCCGGCATATGCGCGTTTCATGGCCCGTCCATGTTACGTCTATTTGAAGCTGAAGATGCCAGGTCCCAAGGGTGTGATTACGGTCACAGGCAATCGGCAGCGGGCCGAGGAGTGTCTGCAACAGGGGTCGAGGATTGCCGATCAGCAGCTGGCTATTCTCGAGCTGGATGAGTACAAGAAGACCGCCGACCCCGCTGACCTGATGCGCTCAAAGAAGCCAGCTTCTGAGTCCGCATTCCAGTCAGCGGGAGACACGAAGAAAGTCGGCATCTACCCGACGGACGACGCCGCTGCCCCGACAAACATCTCCACCACCCTTGATCCAAAATAGGAAGCCGAGCTCATCCAATTCCTCCGTGAGAACTGGGACATTTTTGCATGGAAGCCTAATGACATGCTAGGTGTACCCAGGGAGTTGGCTGAGCACCCACTGCATGTGGATCCTGCTGCTCGGCCCGTCCGAGAACGCATACGTCGGTCCGCCACGCACAAGAGGAAGGCAATCGGAGAGGAGGTGGCTAAACTTTTGGCAGCCAACTTCATTCGCGAGGTACACCACTCCGAGTGGCTCGCTAATATTGTCATGGTGCCCAAGAAGGACAAGTCTCTCCGTATGTGCATCGATTTCAAGCATCTCAATAAGGTCTGTCCGAAAGATCACTTCCCGCTCCCCCGCATCGATCAAATTATTGATTCGACTGCGGGTTGCGAGCGTCTATCCTTCCTTGATGCCTATTCGGGCTATCATCAGATCCGTCTGTATGGTCCGGATGAATTAAAAACAGCCTTCATCACCCCATTCGGGTGTTTCTGCTACATCACTATGCCATTCGGTTTGAAGAATGCAGGAGCAACTTTTATGCGCATGATCCAAAAATGCCTCCTAGACCAGATCGGTCGAAATGTGGAGGCATATATGGACGATATCGTAGTCAAGTCACGCAAAGGTTCCGACCTGCTGACTGACTTGGCAGAAACATTCGCCAAGCTACATAGGTACGATATCAAGCTCAACCCAGCCAAGTGTTCATTCGGCGTTCCCAGCGGGAAGTTACTCGGTTTCTTCGTTTCCGAACGAGGGATCGATGTCAACCCCGAAAAGATCGGGACCATCGTCCGAATGGAGCGGCCGGTAAGAATACATGATGTTCAAAGGCTTACAGGTTGCCTAGCGGCTTTGAGCAGGTTTATCGCTCGACTCGCCGAGAAGGCGTTACCTCTGTACCGACTCATGAAGAAATCAGATACCTTCGAGTGGACAGACGAAGCCCAAATTGCATTCGACGACCTCAAAGCCCTGCTTTCCACCCAGCCGGTTCTTACTGCCCCGCTCAGTAAAGAACCCCTTCTTCTGTACATCGTGGCCACAAATCAAGTCGTCAGCACCGTTCTGACAGTCGAACGCGAAGAAGAAGCCAAAGCGTACAAGGTTCAGCGGCCAGTATATTATGTCTCCGAAGTCCTGACTCCTTCCAAGCAGAGGTATCCCCATTATCAGAAGCTTATTTATGGGATCTACATGACTGCAAAGAAGGTGGCTCACTATTTCCAAGACCACTTGGTGTCTGTCATATCTGATGCTCCGTTGTCGGAAATTCTCCACAATCGGGATGCATCAGGCCGAGTGGCAAAGTGGGCAATGGAGAAGCTATACTGCGACATCAAGTTCGAAGCCAAGAAAGCTATAATGTCTCAAGCTCTGGCTGACTTCATAGCAGAATGGGTAGAACAACAGCAACCGACTCACATCTACTCGGCTCATTGGACCATGTTCTTCGATGGGTCCAAGATGTTGAATGGCTCCGGCGCCGGCGTAGTGATCATATCCCCAAAAGGTGACAAACTCAAGTATGTGTTGCAGATACATTTTGATTCTTCCAACAACGAGGCAGAGTACGAAGCTCTCCTTTACGGATTGCGCATGGCCATCACACTCGGCGTCCGTCGCCTGATGGTCTATGGCGACTAAGATCTGGTGGTTAATCAAGTGATGAAGGAATGGGATGTAAGGAACCCCACCATGACTGCATACTGCAACGCAGTAAGGAAGCTCGGGAAGAAGTTTGAAGGTCTGGAACTTCACCATGTTCCCCGACTGAAAAACCAAGCAGGAGATGAATTGGCAAAACTTGGATCCACTCGGAGACCGGTGCCGAGTGATGTCTGCCTCGAGCACCTACACCTCCCCTCGGTGAAAGAAGATCCTTTTACAGAGGAACCAGTGCAACCGAAGAGCTCAACAGATCCGACTGAAGTCGAGGTCCCCGTTGTGGTTGATTTGATCATGGAGGTCCTAGATGTCATTCCCGAATGGACTGTGTCGTTCATTGCATACATCCTGAGGCAAGAGTTACCAGAAGACGAAGTCCAAGCTAGGCAGATCGTCCGCAGGTCGAAGTCCTTCACCGTCATTGATGGCCAGTTGTACAGGGAAAGTGTTTCAGGCATCCTTCAGCGGTGCATCTCCCCTGAGGAGGGACAGTTAATCTTGGAAGAAATTCACTCGGGAACCTGCGGTCATCATGCCTCCTCAAGGGCAATCGTCGCCAAAGCATTCAGAGCTGGTTTCTTCTGGTTGCAGGCGAATGAAATGGCAAAAGATATGGTCGACCGTTGTGAAGGCTGTCAGTTCTATTCAAACAAGTCCCACAAGCCAACGTCTGCGCTGAAGACAATTCCTCTTGTTTGGCCATTCGCCGCGTGGGGATTAGATACAGTCGGACCATTCAAAATAGGCCAAGGAGGATTCACTCATCTGCTGGTAGCAGTCGACAAGTTTACCAAGTGGATTGAAGCCAAGCCCATCAAGAAGCTTGACGCCCTTACGGCCATCAAATTTATCACAGACATCATCACCAGATACGGGGTTCCGCACAACATAATCACCGACAATGGCACAAACTTTGACTTGGACGGGTTCAAAGGTTTTTGCACAGGCCAAGGTATCCGAGTGGATTTTGCATCTGTGGCGCACCCCCAAACAAACGGGCAAGCAGAGCGGGCGAATGGACTGATTCTTCAAGGGTTGAAGCCTCGACTCCTGCGAGAAGTTGGACATGCCGCCGGCGCATGGGTCACCGAGCTGCCTTCGGTGCTGTGGGGCTTCCGCACAACTCCGAATAGATCTACAGGGTGATCCCCGTTCTTCCTCGTTTATGGAGCAGAGGCAGTCCTTCCGAGTGACTTGCTTCACAACTCTCCACGAGTCGAACTCTTCTCTGAAACCGAAGCAGAGCAAGCCAGGCAAGACGGAGTGGATCTTCTAGAAGAAGAGCGTGAGATGGCACTGACTCGCTCAACAATTTATCAACAAGATCTGCGGCGATTTCACGCTCGGCACGTCAGGAGTCGCACATTCCAAGCAGGCGACCTGGTGCTCCGAGTGGATCAGCAGAAGACCACACAAGTTGGCTCCCGCCTGGGAAGGACCCTTCATCATCTCTAAGGTGCTGAACAACGGAGCATATCGTCTCTACAACCTCGACAGAGAAACGGACGAGCCGTGAGCATGGAATGGAGATCTCCTGAAGGGCTTCTACACATAACCGCCGACGGAGACAATGTAAAGAACAAGTATCATTGAAGTAATACAAAGCAGATTGATTTCTTGCCGATTCAAAATTCTTCCGCGTTTGCAGACTCCGGTCTAAAAAACTAACTCCGAGTGTGCACTAAAAGTCGCACTCGGGGACTTAGCTGTGACCCAGAGTCGCCTAAGTACAAACTCGCTCCGAGTGTGCACTAAAAGTCACACTCGGGGACTTAGCTGTGACCCAGAGTCGCCTAAGTGCAAACTCGCTCTGAGTGTGCACTACAAGTCACACTCAGAGACTTAACTGCGACCCAGAGTCGCCTAAGTAAAAAACTAACTCCGAGTGTGCACTAAAAGTCGCACTCGGGGACTTAGCTGCGACCCAGAGTCGCCTAAGTACAAACTCGCTCCGAGTGTGCACTAAAAGTCACACTCGGGGACTTAGCTGCGACCCAGAGTGGCCTAAGTACAAACTCGCTCCGAGTGTGCACTACAATTCACACTCGGAGACTTAGCTGCGACCCAGAGTCGCCTAAGTACAAACTCGCTCCGAGTGTGCACTAAAAGTCACACTCGGGGACTTAGCTGCGACCCAGAGTCTCCTAAGTACAAACTCGCTCCGAGTGTGCACTAAAAGTCACACTCGGGGACTTAGCTGCGACCCAGAGTCGCCTAAGCAAAAACTCGCTCCGAGTGTGCACTACAAGCCACACTCGGAGACTTAGCTGCGACCCAGAATCGCCTAAGTACAAACTCGCTCCGAGTGTGCACTAAAAGTCACACTCGGAGACTTAGCCGCGACCCAGAATCGCCTAAGTACAAACTCGCTCCGAGTGTGCACTAAAAGTCACACTCGGAGACTTAGCTACGACCCAGAATCGCCTAAGTACAAACTCGCTCCGAGTGTGCACTAAAAGTCACACTCAGAGACTTAGTTGCGACCCAGAGTCGCCTAAGTAAAACCCCGCTCCGAGTGCGCACTAAAAGTCACACTCGGAGACTTAGCTACGACCCAGAGTCGCCTAAGTAAAAAGCTTCCTCCGAGTGTATACTCGAGATACACTCGGAGGCTTAGCAGACCCCCATTGAGACTCATGTGGATGTGAAGACAACTCACAACTACATGAGTAACAACTCACTCTGAGTGTGCACGAAAAGTCACACTCGGGGACTTAGCTGCGACTCAGAGTCGCCTAAGTAAAAAAGCTTCCTCCGAGTGTATACTCGAGATACACTCGAAGGCTTAGCAGACCCTCATTGAGGCTCATGTGGATGTGAAGACAACTAACAACTACATGAGTAACAAGTCGCTCCGAGTGCACACTAATAGTCACACTCGAGGACTTAGCCGCGACCCAGAGTCGCCTAAGTAACATCTCGCTCCGAGTGCGCACTAACAGTCACACTCGGAGACTTAGCCGCGACCTAGAGTCGCCTAAGTAAAAGCTCGCTCTGAGTGCGCACTCGGAGGCTTAGCAGACCCTCATTGAGGCTCATGTGGATGTGAAGACAACTGGCAACTACATGCTCCGCATGTTTTCCATTGGCTTCACCAAGAGACGCCAAACAAAAACCACGAACCAGAATCGTGTAAAAAAACTCAGCGAAAGAAGAGCAAAAGATCCGATTCGAATTCAAGTTGGATCTACGATCAGTCGGCTCGGTGTGAATCAAGATTATCCACACCGAACCACGAATGTGACGGCCAATAGCAGTGGCCAAAGTTTAATACAGATACCACTCGGCATACCGAGGTAAATGTGCGTTCACCATAAAGTTTTTCAAGCGTCGCCGGGACTGGCAGGCTCCACAAAGGTGTCAAGGTCGATTCCGTCTGCAATGCGAGTGGCTGTGTCGAGGAAGGTCTCCATGAAATCTTCGAATCGAAGCTTCTTGGTGTTGGCGACCTGCAACGTCTTCAGTTTTTCTTCACGGGCTTCCTTGCAGTGCACTCGGACCAGAGATAGCGCCACGTCCGCACCGCACCGAGCGGCAGACTTCTTCCATGCATGCACTCTGCTTGGGACGTCATCCAGCCGAGTCATCAACCCATCTATTTCGTTCCGGGAGTCGTCTTTAGGCCACAGCTCCTTGTCGATCCAGCCGACAACTTTTCTGAGGCGGCCAATGAAAGGGCCCACCCTGTTAAGGCGAGAATGCGCTCGGAGCATGTCCCGGTTGGCTTCATCGCCGAGTGGAACATTCGGAACAAGCGAGTGCTCAATTTCGGCTGCTTCAGCCTCAACGTCTCGACAGAAGTCTGCAAAGAAAAGGCAAGCAGAAAGTAAGCACGACAGAGTGTACTCCAAAGTCAAGAAGCACTCGGCAACAACTTACCACCAAGCAGTGCGACCATCTTCCTTGCCCAGTTCTGACGTAGTTCTCCTGCGCCATGCACCGAGTGTTCATCACCTTCAGCTGGCCCATCCATTCGGATCTCTGACTCTTCATTTTTTCTACTTCGGCTAGCAATGCCTTGTTGGTCTCCCGAGACTCCTCGAAAGATTTCTCTTGGTCAGCAAGGGCCTCCTTCACACCAGCCAGGTCATTCACAGCCACCTCCAAGTCCGCAGCAAGCTGAATCTTCTCAGCCTTCAGAGCATTGTACGCAGATCCCATTTCACAAGTCTTCTGCCGAATAGACACAAAAGGAGGATCAGACACATTCAACAAGGAAAAAGTCTCGACAGATACGACAAAACAATCAAAGCTGAAAGTTCTTCAGACCCCTGCCGATGGAAGCAATGAACAGCGGTCTCGGGGACTACACCCAGTGGGTTCACTGAGAGTGACCCCACTAGCATGAAGCTCGAACAGGTCGGCCCTATTGAGCTCCATGACAAACAAACAACACTATGAGATTACTATCACTCGACCCGAGTAACACTACTCTCGGGGACTACACCCAGTGGGTGCACTCGGAGTGCCCCCACTGGTACCATTCGGGCAGATCAGCTCTGATCTGTTCAGATTATGGAAAATACATACAAAGACAACTGCCGGTGCAAGCACTCGGCAGAAGTCTCGAGGACTACACCCACTGGGTTCACTCGGAGTGAACCCACTGCAAAATCATCCTACTGTATCCGAGTGTATCGCTGAAACCCCTAGTGGGTACAAAGAGGAATGAAAACACTTACTAGCGCACTTACTCGGATGTCATCTCGAAGCTCCAAACTCTTCTTATACAGAGACGCGATGGAGTCATACGCTCCCTTGGCGTCACCCACCATCAGCTCCACCTGCACCATGGCGTCCTTGGCGGCCCCCACCTGGTCTTCCGGGAGGCGTCGGGCGTCATATTGAACAGCTGACGGACCCGGCGCGGCAGAAGACTCCCTGGGCATCCCGAGCTCCGCTCCAGTCGGTTCCGCCGTGAGGGGCACCGTCTCAGTCGGCGGCACGTTCATGGTGGGAGCGGCAGTAGATGGGATAACCCCAGGGACAGGCGCCAAAGCTGGCTTCGGCCCCCTTTGGTCATCATCCTCCAGATGGATCACCTCCGAAGGAAGCCCGACTGAACAAAATGAAAGTACAGAAAAAGGTCAAGATCAAAGACAGCACTCGCGAAACAATAATACAGCTCTCGGAGCCGTGACAACGTACCTTGCTGGGATGTGGTGGCATTATTCGTGTCCATGGGATCATCGTCCTGGCGCGACAGAGAGGTGGCGGAGGTAGCAGCTCTGTTGAGTGAAATCCACTCGACGGATAAGCATGAGTTCCCAAAAAGAGGAGTTCAATCGGATACTGAAGGAAGAACAAGACACTTACGCTGAGGCGACCGGAATAGCGATCCTCATCCGAGGCAAAGCTTTCCGAGGCTTAGACCCACTAGGTTTGGCCACCTTGGACGGCTGGTTCACGAGCTCGGCAGCAGCGTCCCTGGTCCTCTTCACACTCCGAGCACTCGGAGCCACGGGAGGAGCTGGCGGAGCACTCGGAGCCGCTGGAGGAGCCGGCGGAGCAGCAAGGTCATGACGGCGCTTGGTTCGGTGCTCTGGTGGTGAGGGTCGCGAGCTCTGCTCCCCATCCTCCTCCTCCTCCTCCTCTTCCGTCTCCCCACTGTCGGAGACGTACTCGACGCTATCCACGCTGCCCTCCTGGCTGCCCTCCTCTTCCTCGGCTGGATTCCCGTTCGAGACGGCAGAATACCAGTTGGTCCACTCCTGCACAAAACACAGTCGGCAACGTCAGTCAGCGGGACAAGAAAAGCAATACGTCTAAGAAGATTAAAAGCACTCGACAAGATGTACTCACCTCATTCGGAGGAGGATTGTCGGCGCGGAAGGGCTTCACCCGCCAGGCTCCCACGGGGTTATCGCACGCGCCTGTGATGCCGTGGACCCACGCACTCACAGTCTCCCCGATCACGCACTCTGGATGAGACCGAGTGGAATCCGAAGGCCCCGCGTAGTGCCACATGGCGTGGTGTCAGGCCTGCAGCGGCTGGATGCGCCGACCCAGAAAAGTCTCCAGCAGGTCCATGCCGGTGACTCCCTTGTGGAAGACGGCTATCAGCGCGTCGACCAAAGGCTGGATCTAGATCCTTTCCCCCTTAGAGAGCGCAAGCTTCCTGGGAGGGCCCGAACGGTCTAAGCTAAAAGGTGGCAACCCACTCGAAGCATTCGGACAAGCAATGTCCTGGCAATAGAACCAGGATGATTGCCAGTTCCTAACTGACTCGGATAGCTGGAGGAAGGGGTAGCTACTCTTCGTCTTCTTCTGGAAGCCTAAACCCCCGCGGAGCTGGAGGATATGGGTCTTATCGTTCGACTGGCTAAGCTTTTTGACGGTTTGGGATCTAGCGGAGAAGACATACTTAAGGAGCCCCCAGTGGGGGGGACATCCAATGAAGCACTCGCAGAGGGTGACGAATGCAGCGAGGTGGGCTATGGCGTTCGGAGGAAAATGATGGAGTTGCGCCCCGAAGTAAGTCATGATACCTCGAAAGGAAGGATGGGGAGGCAAGGAGAAGCCTATGAACACATGGCTGAGCAGTAGAACGCGCTCCCCCTCCTTCGGCGCCGGCTCCGTCTTGCCTTCCGGCAGCCTCCAGGACTTGTTGATGATCAGGCCATGCTCCACAAGCTCCAGCACGTCGTTCTCCGTCACCGAGGAGGGGAGGAAATCCCCCTGGATCCAACCCGCCGGTAGCGCCCGCTGCCGCCGCTGAGTTGGGGCCGCCCCCTTCTTCTTCTTCTTCTGCGACTCGAGCTTGCTGGTTTGTCCCTTCGTCATGGCGAAGGCGACGGATCCACAGAGGAGGAGGGGAAGGAGGAAGCTTGAGGTGTGCAGAGAACTGCGGGAGGAGCGAGATTAATGAGAGGAGGTTGAGCAGCGCAACAGGAAATCCAGCCGGGGAGACTTAAATAGGCTTCCGACTGGGTCACTAACAGGTGGACCCGAGACCTTATCCCCCCAACCGGCCGCTGCGAGGTTACTGGAGAAGATAAAGGCACGATAATCGAGGAGGCAAAACCTACTCGATGGCGATGTCGTCATCCCCGTTGAGCGCGCGGCAACCGAAATTTGAGGATCCCGGAAAATCCGGCGCTGTTAGTTGACCAGTCACGTCGAAAGATTTCGTGGAAGCACTCGGTCCCTGACGGTTCGTTTCATTGGTATATTCACTCGGATCACTGGTTGAAAGGATAAAATGGATCGAGGCAAACAACGCTAAAGTCACTTCCATACCAGTCGGTTCCATACTCCAGACATCACTTCATCGTTCCAACCCCGATCCGTTCGGGGACTAATGATGGGGTTATAGTCCCAGGGTAGGTCATAGGCCTGCCCTATAGGTCCTACCCAAGGACTACCTTTCACAGAGGATAAGGCCCTTGGACAGTTCCGACTGAACTAAGGACACCCCCATCATCCAGTCGGCGACGAGCACTCGGAGCATATTTAACGTACCAACTGGAATCCACTCTGTACATCGTAACCTCCCAGGAGGGCAACAGTCATGCGTTTTCATACACCATTATTAGCATTTAAGGCTTACGTTACCTGTAACGTAAGCATTTATTTGCCACTATTCCACCCCTATTCACCGGGCCATTATGAAGGGCAGCGCACTCTATATAAGCCGCCCTTCCCCACTGGTGCAAGGGTTGGCACTTGCTGTAATCCTATAATCCACTCGACACTAAGCTCCCAAGAGCACTGAGACGTAGGGCTTTTACCTCCACCGTAGAGGGGCCTGAACTCATACATCCTCGCCGTAGCTAAGGCTCTGCCCATCCTTTCGTACCCTACACTTCTACTGTCAGACTTATACCCACGACAAATGACATATACTCTGGTTGAATGTAGTATTTAACCAAAAACTACCACAATTCATGAAACCATGCCTACAAACTATAACTTTACGATTTTGTCCCGAAAACTACCATATTTTTTCTAATTTGTGACTAAAAATTATCATTTTTAGACTTGGTAGTTTTTAGTCACATATTAGGGGGAAAATGATAGTTTTCGTGACAAAATCGTAAAGTGATAGTTTGTAGGCATGGTTCCATGAATTATGATAGTTTTTGGTGAAATACTCCCCATTAGGAGTAAAGGTCCCAAGAAAGAATATATGGACGGCCCTCTTGAATTATATCAGTTTGCATAATAGTATTAGCAAGAGGTTGTTGAAAAATAGAAGAAATAAAATTAATATTTCAAGATTTCCAACCAGGGAGCCAGAGATCCTTGACAAGAGAAGGATAGGAGTAACCTGAAGGATGAATATTAAGCAAACCATAAGCAGAAGCCCAAAATGTACACAAGGAAGAACTTCAAACGGAAACATTAGCTTGAGTAAGTTGAGCTCAAGAATGGGGTTTAAGTTTAGGCAATATTTTCGAAACAGCACGCCAAAAGGCCGTCATTCGCTTTATACACTAGTAGAAAAAGGGCCTTTTGTCCCGGTTCGTAAGGGCCTTCTGTCCCGGTTTTGGAACCGGGACTAAAAGGTCGTTACTAATGCCCTCGGCCTTTATTCCCGGTTCTTACACCAACCGGGACAGATGGGCCTCCACGTGGCCGCTGCAGCGAGGCCAGGCAGGGGGCCTTTAGTCCCGGTTGGTGACACCAACCGGGATCAAAAGGCATCCACGCGTCAGCACCTAGCTGAAGCTGAGGTTTTTTTTGAAAGGGGCTGGTTTAGGGGTTAATTTAGGTTGTTATATACACCAACCAAGGAGCACCCATGAGCAAGCACAAAAAAAATAATTTTATCTTTCATCGATGAGCATGCATAAAATTTCATCAGGCACACCACCATCATACTTAAAAATGCAGTAGCAGTTCAACACTGTCGTACTTAAAAGGTTTACACTATAAATATTAAAGCTCCATCAGGTTCTTAAGATCTTCACTCCTGCTTCTTCACCTTCTCCTTCATGATCCTGATGTGCTTAGAGCGGCGAAGCCCCAGGCCAGGCTGTGGGATGTACTCCTCTACCACAATTGGCATGGCCCTGACGCCCAGCTGTGGGATCACCATCGCGAGGCCATTGTCGCTGCTACTTTTGCTGTAGCCAGAGTCGCTGCTACTTTTGATGTAGCCAGAGTCGCTGCTGCCGTAGACATAGCACCTGTCACAGTACTCGCTGCTCCTGCTCCCATTGCCTTGCCAAATGCAAAAAAGTTTTTTTAAATGGGTGTGAGACATAGCCTAATGGAGAGGAAGAAGAGACATAGCGTACTGGCATCGTCGTCGTCCTGGTAGCGCCTCCGACACATAGTCGTGTCGAACAGCTTCACGGCGAACGTGGCGTTGTCGTCGTACCTGAAGACAAGGAAGTGCTCGTGCCGCGGGACGTAGGCACGGACGAACTGCTTCCAGCCATGATCTAGGTACATGCTTCCATCGGTGTCGAACATCACCCCACGTCCCACAGCTTGCGAAGCCCGTAGCCGGCCTGCCTCAGCTTCATGTTATGTGGCCGATGGCCGTCCAGCATCTTCACAAAATTGTCCGACAGCACCCGCCTGCTGGAGGATTTCCCAAGTATAATCGTGAAAAACTCCATCTCTAAAAAGAAGCAGAAGAGACCAATTACTACCCTTTACAACATTGTCAGTACTCGCTGCTCCTGCTCCCATTGCCTTGCCAAATGCAATTTTTTTAAAATGGGTGTGAGACATAGCCTAATGGAGAGGAAGAAGAGATAGAGCGTACTGGCATCGTCGTCGTCCTGGTAGCGCCTCCGACACATAGTCGTGTCGAACACCTTCATGACGAACGTGGCGTTGCCGTCGTACCTGAAGACAAGGAAGTAGCCGTGCCGCAGGTCGTAGGCACGGATGAACTGCTTCCAGCCACGATCTATGTACATGCTTCCATCGGTGTCGAACACCACCTCCACGTCCCACAGCTTGCGAAGCCCGTTGCCGGCCTGCCTCAGCTTCATGTTCTGTGGCCGATGGCCGTCCAACATCTTCACAAAATTGTCCAACAACACCTGCATGCTGGAGGATTTCTCAAGTATAATCGTGAAGAACTCCATCTCTGAAAAGCAGCTGAAGAGACCAATTACTACCCTTTACAACATTGTCATACAACATTTACAACAACATGATCATCAGTATTAGGTAGGACTTTTCTGCATAGTGCTCTCCAATTTTAGCATTTAAAGTAGGAGTACTTTTCCAATTTGAGCATTCAATAAGCAAAACCAAATCGTAAAATAAAGTAGTATTCAAATTAGCATGCATTCAATTATAAGCAAAACTACATTATCTCTTGTCATACATATAGCATCACTAATAGAGCTAGAACCGTAGCGCCCGACGGGTATCGTCGCGGGCGGTGGACACCCAAAGAGAAGGGACCATCACAGGATCATAGCTCCAGTGAGATCCCTGAAGAACCTGCCAGGTATTGTCGAACGTGCCCTCCAACGTAACCATGTAGCGACGGACGTGCTTGTCCTCCTCGCTGACACGGTGACGTACCACCTCTGCGGTGTCCAAAAGCCTCGGCACCGTCACTGGCCCACGCGACCGCCACCAAACAAGGATCGGGTCAACAACGGGCTGGCTCCTCACCAACCTACGCCCCCCGAAAGGTAGCACCTCCCAATACCAGCCGGGCGGAGCCCAGTCTCAGACAGGGCCCCTCTGATCAAGCACGTGTCCTCCGCCGAGTCGACGACGAGGATGCGGGATAGGCATCGTAAAATGAACTAAAAAATAAACTAGTTCTATTAATTTTCTTGCTAAAAATAAACTACTTCTATATATAGTAAAATAAAGTAGTTTTATTAATACGTTGAAAATGCTTTTCAAACTGAAAATCTTTTTCTGAAAAGGCTTTTCAGCGTATTGATTTTGTTTTTTTCATGCCTTATAGGAATGTTATTTCATGCCAATTTTTTGCACGCATTTAATTTTTTTATCAATGTTGGTCAAAAAATCAGATTTTTTTAATTTGTTTCAATTTTGTTCAAATTTACTAGTCACGGAGCTCAAATGATCTCGGCAGCACAAACTCTGCATCTCGAGTCTATATGTGTGTATGTAAGCATCTGCAATTGTATTGTGTTAAAAATTGCAAATTTTCTTTTTTCTTTTTATAAGTGCACATGTTGTTTATTAAAGTATAGTTGAGAGAAAAATACGAATTGAATATGTAGACTTGAATCAAGTTATACTTCTTTTAATCAATAAAAATTAAATTTTTTTTATTGAAACAAGAACTTAAAAGAGCTCTCGAAGTTTGTTAAACGCATATTCTATATCCAAATAGTTAACCTTCACTAACTATTTATCTCAAAAATGCAAACATGTCAAATCATTATTTCAGAACGTGCATAAGAATAGGTCCGGTCCACTATTATATGTCTCTCAAGATGAAAACATACACTTCATTATTATACATACATGGATGAAAAAAAAGACTCATTGCTGCGCAACACAAGTCCTTCCGTGGCGCTTAGGAATTCTTCTTGTTATTTCTCTGGTTTGCGTCGGTTTTTCCCTTGAAGAGGAAAGGGTGATGCAGCACAGGAGGAGTAAGTATTTCCCTCAGTTTAAGAACCAAGGTATCGATCCAGAAGGAGGGTCTCGTCAAGTCCAAAGTACCTGCGCAAACACAAACAAGTTTGCACCCAACGCTTCAAAGGGGTTGGCAATCCCTTCAAGATTGATTGCAAAGTGAGATCTGAAGGCGGAAAGTGCAACGGAGTAAAAAGTGTAAGGCTGTAAATATGGTGTGGAGTAGATCCTGGGGGCCATAGTGTTCACTAGAGGCTTCTCTCATAATAGCAAATATCACGGTGGGTGAACAAATTACCGTCGAGCAATTGATAGAACCGCGCGATGGACCGTTAAATCTAGACAAATCTTAGGGAAAATGGAGCTCCGAGATCGAGCTTCGAGAGGAGATAGCTTAACTAGTGTGGCTCGGGTATTTCATCGAACACCTCATGTGCATAGGAGGGTGCTAGAGCACCCAAATGCCCTCCCCTCGCCGGCCAGAAAAACAGAGTGCTCTACCGCGGAGATGGGTATATATAGGCAAATTATTTATCCCGGTTCGTGAAATAAACCGGGACTAAAGCCCCCGTTCTATACCAGTTCAAGGCACGAACCGGTACCAATGAATGTGGGCCAGGAGCGCGGTCCATTGGTCCCGGTTCGTGCCTAGAACCGGGATAAATGGGTCCAGACGAACCGGGACCAATGCCCACGAGGCCCCGGCCGGCCCCCTGGACTCATGTACCGGGACTAATGCCCTCATGGGTCCCGGTTTTTAAAAAACCAAGACTAATGGGCTGGTCAGGCCCGAACCAAAGCCCTGTTTTCTACTAGTGGTAGGATAGTGTGATTGAGACAAGATCGAAGAAGTATCGTAACAACGAGGACAAGACGGGATAACTTAATATTCCATTCTGACGGCTGATTAATTAAACATAAATTAAGAATCTCACCCTACAATCGTCGATCCATAAACAGCAGGGGTCCTGGCCCCCTCCCATCACCGTAGCGACGGACGGAAAGACATCGAGCATGCGATCTTACCGGACAAAAGGTAAATCGGCCCCCGCCGCGCGCCCTACATCCTAGGGTGTCACCCGAGGATAATGGGAATGAAAACGCTTCTTCAATAGGAGATGCATCTGACCTGAATCCCAACTCTTAGGAGAGGCCATCCATCATCTTTCTACAAGCTCAGTGCAGTTCATCTGCTAGATGCGCGGTTTCCTGCATGACCATCTCCAATAACTACGCTCTCTTTTCAGGAGGAATCATGGCGCATGACAATGGTAAAACTCAACAATTATGCGAGCACACCACTGGAGCTTTCCTTGCCATTAATGGGTTAGGACACCATGAGAGCTTAACAAATGATAGCGTAGGTTGATGGAGAGCGAGACGTGACGGGCACCATTCTCGCCTGCCTCTCGCGAGGGGACAGGGGAAATGATCCGGTCAGAGGAAATTATTGGGCCCTCATGGCCGCGGTACACACTACCTAAGCTTTGTTTAATCGATCCGGTGGTCAGATTGTCAAAACGTCAGATCATGGCATGGCTACCTAGGTGCTGCCCCTGCTGATTCCCCTGAGCTGGAGTACGTAGGTGACGCGAAATATTAAAACCCTCCCGCGCAGGCATGCATGCAGCGCGGCGTGTCAAACCTCCTCCCGATCGATCGATCGTCCTTTGCGCGCTCCGGCCGCAACCTGTAAAGCGCCATTGACGAAGGAATTTGACGGGTTGCGGTTGAATAAAATTAGGCAGGGTCGAAGTTAGTAGAGTAGTAGTGTTTGTCAAGATACGAGCAATGTGGGCATCTATTTTAGGAGTATCACGTAGAATAAACGCTGATGTAGAAGCTTATTTGAGAGATGATTCCTTAACATAATATATTTTATCGTATTTTTAAAAATAACTAGTTATTGAAGATAAGACTAAAAAATAATATACTCTATCCGTTCCTAAATATAAGACCTTATAGAGATTACACTATGGACTACATACGGATGTATATAGACTTATTTTAAAGTGTAGATTCATTCATTTTGCTCCGTATGTAGTCTATAGTGAAATCTCTACAAGGTCTTATATTTAGGAACGGAGGGAGTATTATACACACGTTTTTTGTTATTTTAAGTTACATAAAAGAAGATAAGACAATTTTATTAACTACTTCCTCCGTTCTTAGATATAAATCTTTATAGAGGTTTCACACTATATACAAATGTATATAGACATATTTTATATTATAAATCCATTCATTTTACTCCGTATATAGTCCTTTAGTGAAATCTATAAAAATGCTTATATTTAGGAACACATGCCCCCTCCCCCATCCGCCGCCGCCGGCCCTCCCGTCGGTCAGGCTCCTCCTCCACCCCGCCCCCCTCCTCCTCCCTCCCGCTCCTCCCGGATCTGCCTCGCGCTGCCTCACCGGGAGGTGGCCGGGGCGGCACGCAAGCTCCTGTCTCGCGGGCGGCCTCCTCCTCCGGCTCCCCTCCCCCGCCACCGTCGGCGGGCGCCTCGGGCGCTGGCCCGAGTGTTTTCGACGGCGGCGGGCCTTCCTTTCCCCGCGTGCTTGGTTCCCATTCCCGGGGCAGGGGACGGCGGCGGTGCAACTTGGCTGGATGCGGTCAGACGACCTGGTGGTGGTGGCCAGCGGGTGAGGTGGTGGCACTGCTCTTTGGTGGCAGGGCATGATGGTGGTGCGGGGTGACCGGCGACGCGTCCCCGGCCCAGATATGGGCCATGTGGGCCCCATCTGGGTCCTAGTGGGTCGGCTACCAACGTGGATGCGGTGTCTTCTGCATCGTGGTGCGTCTGGTCGGCTGCCGTTGTCGACGGTGGAGGTTCAGCCCTCCTGCGTGCCGAAGGTGCTGTTGCTCCTAGTCCCGGCTCTTCTTTCGCTGTGCAGGCCTCTCCTTACGACGCTGTGGTGAAACGGTGCAGGGGCCTCAATACCGTGTTGGTGCAGGGTGTAGGTCGGTTGGTGGCAGGCTCTGGAGCGTCCGAGGTGCAGGTTGGGATCGGGGAAAACCCATGTCGGCCTGGCCGAAACTGACGCGGTGACGTCGTTGGATGTCGTCGAACCTTCTTGGAGGGCGTCGGGGCTACCCTTCCTCGCGCCTCGTCACGTACCAGGGAAAACCCTTGGCAATAGTGTCATCATCGTCGCATTCCTTCTTGAAGGTGTTGATGGGTACCGGCGCTTTGGAGTCTTGGAGCTTGGTGGAAGACTCTTGGTGGGCACAACACTCGCGAGTCTTTTGTGTTTTTTGTCGATCCATCGGTGTAGGCATTTATTTTTTTGTATTTTCTTTTCCATTTCTTTTTGACGTGACTATGATGTTTTTGTCCGAGCACCTATCGTCGGGTGTACTGTTCGGTTGCTTTGTAATACAAAACGGAGGAAATTCTTTTTCGTCTTTAGGAACACAAAGAGTACTTCCTTCGTTTCTTTTTAGTCCGCATATAAGATTTGATCAAAATCAAACTTCATAAACTTTGACTAAACTTATAGAATAAAATATCAACATTTATAATATTGAATCAATATTAGTAGATGCATCATAATATTAATTTTCATAGCATATAGGTTTAGTATTATAGATGTTGATACTTTTGATATATATTTGGTCAAACTTTGTATCACTTGACTTTGATCAAATCTTATATGTAGATTAAAAAGAAACGTAGGAAGTATTATACATGCTCTGAGTGGTGGTTGGAGTCAGAGGAATAGGAAGATTCGTGCTCGCCATTGCAAATCCGGCTACGCACGCCATCGCTCTCGCATACATGCAGTGATGCATGTGAGCCTTTCCATATCTTCCAGGAAATTCGACGGTCCAGTTTACATGCATGTGAGCGCGACGACGGACGGGTAGGATTAGGATGGACGGAGGCATCGGTGTGGCATGGGCTCATGTCAGCACATTGCACGGAAGAAGCAACGATCGATCGATCTGCATGCAGGAGGTGCAATAATACACACGAATACGATCGATCGAGTAGGACGAACCCAATCAGAACCTCGACGACTCCATCAGTCTTTACCAAGGCAGGCGATCAAACCCATCCGGTACACGTACGCTTCCCTGCTGTCCTCGTGCTGTCAACGTTAGCATGTTGCTTGCCCCGTACTCTCTCCGTTTATTTTTACTCAGCGTATAAGATTTGATCAAACTCGAACGACATAAAGTTTGATCAAATTTATATAAAAGAAATATGGATATCTACTATATCAAAATTATATAGTATAAAAATACATCTCGTGGTGCATCTGATAATATTGACGTTGATATTTTTTAATATAAAGTTAGTCAAACTTTACAAAGCTTGACTTTGACCAAACCTTATATGCAAACTAAAAAGAAACGGAGGAAGTACGTACGTACGCTGTCGTCTTCACTTCATCATTTGGCCCTACGGATGGACGTGCCGGCCACCCGGCCAACCACGCAACGACACGTATAAACGTCTAACAAGGGAACTTGTAATGGTAGTACAACAACTAGTGCCCTCGTACTACTAAGGGCATATATAATGGTGTTATCTTAGAAGTGTCACATACGATAAATGATGAGGTGGAAAAAAAAGAATTTGAAAAAAAAACTTTGCTTTTTTTTATTTAAGAGAAGACAAGGGGTGATTTTTAGCACAATATGTCTTATCATGTCTTTAGAAATAGCTAATTATAGAAGATAATGCTAAAAGATGATTCATTGTAGACTTTTTTTTGTCATCTCTAAATTATATGCAAGATTTAAGATAAGACTACCGTATCAATCATCATACAGTACATGCAAGGGACGAATTACTGTAGCAACTGCAGGGGCTTTTCTGTATTCAAAAAAGAAAAAACCGCAGGGGCTTTTCTCGCCTGGCCTACACGGAAAGGCACGTAAAAACTTTCCACTGGTAAATCCCATCTGCAGCCGGGCCACCTTTTGCTCTGTTTCATAGCGTGTGTAGCATACAGCACAAGAAGCACTCATCAACAGTGACAGTGAGGAATCGTAACTCGTGAGGAAAAGATAGAGAGCGCTGCGCTGGTGCAGCAGCCCCAGCGTGCAGTGGTTGCTGGAGTGTACAAGTCACTGCATTAATGCCCGTGGTCAATCTCCAGCCAGCCTCCCCCCGTGCCCCGTCTCGTCTCAACTCAATCGACGTAGGCGGTAGGCCAGACGATGAGCCGAGGTCGTCGACGGGACGGAGGGGTATTAATGGCGGCGTAGGCTCCCCTCATCTACCGCCCGCAGCGCAGCGCAGCAGCGTAGCTCGCACTCACCTCACCTCACCTCACCTGCCCTCCGTCCTCTCCCCCTGCATCTGCATGCCCAGGCCATGAACGCTCACGCCGAGCTGCTGCTGAGCTCCCAAGCTTAAATGCCCCGCAGAGCCGCCCATGCCCGATCCGATGCCGCATTATTGCATCTGCATGCGCGCCACCACCCCCACCCCCACTAGCCACCTCTGAGCTCGCGTGCTTGGGCTCCGACCGACGATAAATACCACTGCATGCGCCCGGCGGCCACGGCCAGCCTCTTCTCTGTGCTGTGCGCGCTTCCGTCCGTAGTCCACGACATCCCGACACGAGCCGTCGCGTCAATGGCGACCCGGCGTCGAGCGGCGGGCGGCGGCGGCGTTGCAGGCGCCGTGGCGAGCGTCTTGGTGCTGTGGCTGGCGACCGGAGGCGCTGCCGGGCTCGTCGTCGCCGCCGACCCTCGTGCGGAGGAGCGGGCGCGGGACCGCGTGACGGCGCTGCCGGGGCAGCCGGCGGTGGCCTTCGCGCAGTACTCCGGGTACGTGACGGTGAGCGAGCCGCACGGGCGCGCGCTCTTCTACTGGCTCACCGAGGCCGCCGCCGGCGACCCGGCCGGCAAGCCCCTCGTCCTCTGGCTCAACGGAGGTAAGCAAGCAAACCAACCACCGTACATTTCTTCGTGTGCTTGCCTGCTTCTCCCATGATCTCGTCTGGAAGGAATTCACTGTGTGCTTGCTTATTTTTGGTTATTTCTCTTCTTTCTTCGCTCACTCTCACGGTCGGTTCAGACTTCAGAGTCTCACCGATCGCGTTTGACCAAACCGTTGCTGCGGTCTCCCGATCATCATGAGCCTCCTAACGCTTACTTTCGCCACCTTTTATACATGGTTTTAAAAGGATGAAACTTTCCTTGGCTTTCGACACGAACTTCAAAGTTGTTCAAACCCGGTGCAAACACGCCTGCATAGCCACAGTAACCAGAGGAAAGCCCCATGATTCCCCTAGCTCTGATTCTCAAACAAACAATATACTACTACTCCAACCTTAATGCACAGTTGCACACACCCACACACCCACAAGTGTATGCACGAACTGGAACTTGACATGATTCCAGGCCGCTGTTTCTTTCACCGAGCTGGATAGCTTGGCACCTTCTTCTTCACTTGGTGAAGGAAGGACAATGTACTGGTGATTTTTCTCGTTTTGGGAGTTTGGGTGGGGCGGCCGTATGTCCGTATGACGGAGATGGCACGTGGTAGTGAATGCGCGCGCAGGGGGTGAGTAAATGTGCGGGCGAGGACATGACCGATGCATGAAACACGAGCATGGATTGCAGGTTCAGACTTCAGAATGCAGGAGCTAGCAGCCTTCGGGGTGCCAGCTTGGCCTTGCCCGTGCAACACATGCATGCATGCATGCATGACAAGTTCTATCTATCGTACTACGTTTTGCTTTGCTTTTTTGACATGAAACTTCATCCTTCAGGGGGAGAGAGAGAAGAAGAAACAACATAAACCATTAGCCATTGGAGGCCAGACAGTGGTTGTAATTAAACAATTAGCCATTAGAGGCTGTAGAGAACGAAGCAGTAAATAGGCCGGCCACCTCGGTTGGTAGCTCTCAGGGGGGTGTTTGGTTACAGGGACTTATTAGGGACTTGGAACTTATAAGTCCCTTTAAGTCCCATCTAAACCAAACAAGAGGGACTTACAGGGACTTAAAGTAGTCATTTGGGACTTATGAAATAAGACTCTCAAGGAGAGACTTATAGAGACTTATAGTTGTAGTATGGTTTTAAAAGGACTTATAAGTCCTAGAAACCAAACAGATAGAAACTTTTTAGGGACTTGGACTTATAAGTTGGGACTAAAAAAGTCCTAGGACTTATGAACCAAACAGGGCTTGAATGGAGTGTGGTCTTCCGTAGGAGTATCCTGTCTATAGTACTACTACCAGGTGACATGCACGTTCCATTATTAGTCATAAACAACTCGTGTTACATAAGCAAAGTACCATGTACCCATTGCCTGCACATGTTAGCGCAGAGATTTGTCTTATGCACGTAAAGACATGGTGCTTAGCCTCTCCTAATCGCACTGCCGTCACCCCGTACAAAATCCCAATCGCTCTGAAGCCGGCTGCCTGCATGCATGCATGCCCCTGCCTTGCGAATGCAGTGCCACCCAAATTCCTATGCACCTGATCCTTCTGTCCTGCGCTGCTGAGCACTACACCGCACCACAACTGCGCGACAGCGGGGCGTCGTCCTCGATGGCGCAGGTGGCCAGGCCGGCCAGCCGTCGCCGATGCAGAGGCCGATCTGGCCGGAGCCTGAGGCCTGCCTGATGAATGTACCCCGTCCTTGGAGATCCACGAGATCTTGGCCACAGTGCTCTGCTCGCTGCTTCCTCATGTGAGCGCTGCATGCGATGCCGCAGGGATGGAGGGGGCCAGCCGGCCAGGGCCACAGCCCACGGCCATGGACGAAATGATGATCGATGAGCTATGCATGTTGTGGTAGGCGTCGTGCAGCTAGCCCGCAGATATACGTGTTTGGTTCGTGCGTGCGTGACCACCGGAAAGGAAAAAGAGGCTGCGACGGCGAGCGGCACGCAGGCCACCACCACCTCTCGTCGTTGTGTTTTCCGCTGCATGCATGCTGGGGTAGTAATCTTTTGTTGCTAATAATGCCAGGGCCGATGGCCACTAGCGTGTACTCCCCTTGATATTCCCTTTGCTCCGTCTCTCTCGTCGCTGTCACTCACGCGCCGGGCCGGGCGCGTCCGGGGGCTACACACCAAACCGAAACCTCGCCCCACACTGGCACAAAGGCACGAGGATATGTTCGATGTGTGGCCAGTCACTGTGTTTTTGCACATTGTCCTGTTCGGCAGCGCAATGCAGTAGGCTTCTGAGACGCATGCAGGATGCAGATGCAGATGGCGACCCTCTCTCTGCGTCTCCGTGGGCGGTGGCCTTTTCCTCCTTGCACGCAGGCGCATGGCATGGCGCTGGCACGGAGCCAGACTGCGAGAGCGAGAGCGATCGATGATGCGCTGCGCTGCCGCCGGCCGTGGTTTGTTTTCCTTTGACCTGCGCCTCGGGAATTGGGGGCAGGCAGGCACAAACGGCCGGCGCACGCCTCTGCCGCCGGCCGCATGCGCCCCTTTTCTCCTCCGCCTCCCTCGCGATCAGGATACGCTTTGCTTGACTGAAGAAGCACACCTTAATCTTATCCGCGGTAGATTTTGTGTAAAAAAATGACAAGTGTCCGCCGTAATAAGCAGACCATTTAACTGCCAGTGTCACTACTGGACTGTTTGTTTGTTTATCCCGTCGGCACCGACCATGATCGTGGTCTGCTCTGAATCTCTGCCATGCCGCCTATCATGCCCTAGCTTTTGCCTTCATGCTCTGTCAAGTACAGTGCGCATGGCCCTACTTGATGCGCGCATCTCACTTGCCGCATCATGACAACCTCCTCACTTCCATGGCAATTGGCAACACAAGATGAATCTCCCATCCATCTTCAAATGGGAGTGCAAACCTAGTACTGTGGTATAACTATTATTTTTTATTTTGCGCCTTCCACCAATGGAGTTCTCTGAATAATTTTGCTTCTCAGGGCCTGGGTGCTCCTCCGTGGCTTACGGCGCGTCCGAGGAGATCGGCCCGTTCCGGATCAAGCCCAACGGGACGGGGCTCTTCCTCAACAAGTACTCGTGGAACAGAGGTGAGCAGATCGACCAGCAGAGCCTCAGATACAACTGCTGCTGTTATGGTGACTCGCTGAATTTCGTTGCTGACTGCAGAGGCAAACCTTCTCTTCCTCGAGTCCCCCGCCGGCGTCGGCTTCTCCTACTCCAACACCTCCTCCGATCTCAAGACCTCCGGCGACGAGAGGACCGGTAATCCTCCATCATATGACAAGTCCGGCTCATGAAAATGTTTGACAGTTCAAGTCTAGTAATTTTGATGTTGCTGTGGAATGTGATGCAGCTCAAGACTCGCTGCAGTTCCTGATCGGCTGGATGTCGCGGTTCCCGCAGTACCGGCACCGGGACTTCTACATCGCCGGAGAAAGCTACGCCGGTGAGTGTGTGGTGTAACTGGGAACTCAGTGGGTAGCCTTCTTTCCGTAGTTCTCTGGCTTTCAGAGCACCAGGAGAAAAAAAATCCATGATAACTGTCACACTAGCACCATGTCCCAGGAATAATGACCAGCGCCACCTGAAAAGCACTTACATTCACTCTTGGGATCAATTCCTTTTTATCTCCAGGCCACTACGTGCCACAGTTGGCGAGGAAGATCGTCGAGTACAACAAGGCTTCGCCGAATCCCTTCATCAACCTAAAAGGAATCCTTGTGAGTACCACACTCGCTCAAAAGCAGCTACAGCATTTCATTCACTGGATCGATCGCACTGAGCTGAATCTTCCATCTTTTTGTTGATCGTGATGATGTACCCAGGTGGGGAACGCGGTGACCGACAACTACTACGACAACATCGGCACGGTGACCTACTGGTGGACGCACGCCATGATCTCCGACGGCACCTACAGAGCCATCCTCAAGCTCTGCAACTTCACCAGCGCCAATGTTTCGAATGCCTGCAACCGGGCCATGAGCTACGCCATGAACCACGAGTTCGGGGACATCGACCAGTACAGCATCTACACGCCCTCCTGCCACTCCACCTCCGACTCGTCGGCGGCATCCGGCAACTCCACTGCACCCCGCAGGCACCGCCGTGCAGTGCTCAGGTTCAAGGACACCCTCATACGCCGGAGGTCCAACAGCTACGACCCCTGCACTGAGACCTACGCCGAGAGGTACTACAACCGTCTCGACGTGCAGAAGGCCATGCATGCCAACATAACTAGGATCCCCTACAGATGGACCGCCTGCAGGTTCAGTTTCAGACATACTTTCTTCTCTGTTCTTGTTATGGCTGGGTCATGGAATAGAAGATTAACAAGCAGGGTATGCTTTGACATTGACAGTGATGTGCTCATCAAGACATGGAATGACTCCGAGTTGTCGATGCTGCCGACGTACAGGATGCTGATCAAGGCTGGGATCAGGATATGGGTGTTCAGGTAAGCTGAAGAGTCTGAAACCGGCAAAAAATTTCTTCGATGCAGCACGCAAAGTTTTAAGTGGGTGTAACATGTTTTCAATGCTGAGTGCAGCGGCGACACGGATTCGGTTGTCCCAGTGACCGCAACGAGATTTTCGCTCAGCCACCTTAATCTGAAGACTAAGATCCGCTGGTACCCATGGTATTCAGCTGGTCAGGTACTTGTGATGGCACTACTTTTCTGCACTTGAACTTTATGCAACAATGATGTTGCAGTGACAGAGTACCACTTTGCATTTGCAGGTAGGAGGGTGGTCTGAGGTGTATGAAGGTCTGACATTTGCGTCGGTGAGAGGCGCAGGGCATGAGGTGCCATTGTTCCAGCCAAGGAGGGCATTCAGGATGTTCGTGTCATTCCTGGCTGGGAAGCCATTGCCCAAATCCTGAAGGTTCGTGCCTGCCATGAACATGAACTGATGATGTGCAGCGTGATGCCTAGCTAAACGTCTGAAAACTGTTGTAAGATGGATGGAGAGAGTGATGTAGAGTGCTTGCAAGTAGTAGAAAATAACTAGTAGTTCATAGGCTACGAGTGATTGATTTGGTGCTGGTGAACAGGATGAGAAGAGAATAAGGGTGATTATGCCATGGAAACCATGGGCATTTGCAGCAACGAGCGAATAAACTTGAAGGCTCTATTCTTGATGTTGCCATATCAGTTTCATATGAAGAATATTTATTTTATCTTCCATGCCAAACAATGCAGAGATGGCAACACCATGAACACCAAGAAAATTTCTCATATAACCCATAAAGTCACAGTCATCAGTAATTTATTTCCCATGGAAACAGGTATCAAGCTCGCTAACCATTAAACCATACAGGAGCAGCATTGAAAAACAAGACAACTCGTCTAACTGAATCTCAAATACAGTACCATGTTCTGCAACATCCATGAAAGCAAATGCAGCATCCTCATGGGACTGGAGAAGAATCAGACCTTGAAGCCCTCGGCATGGAGGCATCGCTTGTGAGCCTTGATCCACTTGGTGCACGCAGAATCCCCGTACATGACGATGCACTCATCTCTGAGCCTCTTGGTGTCAGGGCAAGCTCAGCATATCTTCTTCTTCAGCTTCGAGTCAGTGGCAGGAGCTGCTGGGACTTCGTTCACAATGGAGCAAGCAGCTGGCCTGCTGGGCCTTCGTTCACAATCGAGCACACAGGTGACTGCATGGGCATTGGGGCTTTCCTGACTACAAAATTGTCCATTTTTATTTCCAAAACATGTTCTCTTTTAAAAAAGAATATTTTCAAAATTGTCCACTTGAGGTGCCACCACCAAAATTGAGGATCATCCAAAATTGTGATGTACTTACTCAGGAAAGAGATAAAAAGAACATAACCTCCCACTTGAGGTGCCACCACCAGAGCCAGACCACCAGATTATCAACCCGAACTGGATGATCCTCTCTGCTTCATGTGATTGGGTATTCAGACCAATTCAAGTACCTGGGGTTGCCGGCTCGACCATATTAATGGCCCTCTTTTTGACCTTACTCTTCCGCGTGCAAATACTAATGGTGAACACGTGATATTGTTGGCTGCTCAGTTGCTTGGAATTACTTTGAAATCCGGCTTGATTATCATGCTGATGATTTTAATCAGATAATATCATGAAATTCTCCTCCTAAGGGCCAACGCCCCCATGCAGTCTCCTGTGTACCCATGCTGATGATTTCAATCAGATAATATCATGAAATTCTCCTGCTATGGGCCAAGGCCATGTAGTCACTTGTGTTTCTCCTGCTAAAGGCCAAGAAATTCTTAATGAAATCCACGCGGGAGAGTGTGGTTATCATGCTGGTTCCAGGTCTTTGGTTGCAAAAGCTTATCGGCATTGTTTTTACTAGCTTACCGCTCATGCTGATGGAGAAGACATTGTGTGAACGAGCGATGGCTACCAGAAATTATGTCACCAACATACATAACCCAATAATAATATATCGTGACCGGACGTATCGTCATCGGACGTTAAGCGGGGTTCGAGAATCATGTGGGCATGACCGAGAGACCTCTCTGGTCAATAACCAATAGCGGGACCTGGATGCCCATATTAGTTCCCACATATTCCACGAAGATTTTTATCGGTCGAACCACGATGCAAGGATTCAGTCAATCCCGTATGCAGTTCCCTTTGTCCAGCGGTATGTTATTTGTCCGAGATTCGGTCGTCGGTATCTTCATACCTAGTTCAATCAATCTCATTACCGGCAAGTCTCTTTACTCGTTCCGTAATACAAGATCCCATGGCTAACTCCTTAGTCACATTGCTTGAAGCTTCTTGCGATGTTGTATTACCGAGAAGGCCCAGAGATACCTCTCCTTCACACGGAGTGACAAATCCCAGTCTCGATCCATGCCAACCCAAAAAACATCATTGAAGATAATTACAGAGTACCTATATGATCTCCCAATTAAGAAGTGACGTTTTATACACACAAGTCATTCCCAGTCTCGATCCATGCCAACCCAAAAAACACCATTGAAGATAATTATAGAGTACCTTTATGATCTCCCAATTAAGAAGTGACGTTTTATACACACAAGTCATTCCTCCGGTGTCTGGGAGTTGCATGATCTCATGGTCTTAGGAACATATACTCGACACGAAGAAAGCAGTAGCAACAAACTAAGTGATATGATCATATGATATGCTTACATTTGGGTCTTGTCCATCACATCATTCCCGTTATCAAATGACAACTCATGTCTATAGTTAGGAAACCTTAACCATCTTTGATCAACGGGCTAGTCTAGTAGAGGCTCACTAGGAACACAATGTTGTTTATGTATCAACACATGTATCTAAGTTTCGAGTCAATATTATTCTAGCATGGATAATAAATGTTTTAGCATGAACATGAAAATATAATAATAACCAATTTATTATTGCCTCTAGCCATGTTTCCAACAGTGTTCTCAGTGTGCATGAACATGAAAATATGATAATAACCAATTTATTTTCCGTTGCCCACTATATTAGACTTGCATGTGTATGGTGTGACTAGACTTGATAGTATAGCTAAAATCTTCCAAGAGCACCGGTCTCAATTGATTTTATTTAACCACAAAGGATAGTGTGGCATGTAGTGAGGAAAATTATCATCGTATATGTCCGTATTTTGATGGTACAAACTTAGCTAGTTGGAAGCATAAGATGAAAATGCATATTCTTGATCATAACCCCGTCATTTGGGTTGTTATTCATGTTGGCTTGCATGGTGACTACTTTGAGAATGAAAAAGAATCGGATCGTGGAGCAACCGTGGAAGAGTTGAATATGTTGCAATACAACGTTCAAGCATGTGACATACTCTTTAACATTCTGTGTCTCGAGGAGTTCAACAAGATTAGCCACCTTAATAACGCAATTTTTTTTGGGATACTTTAGTTGATGTGCACGAATGAGTTCAAAAGATTGTCTTTTTAACGCCACAACCTTCTAGCTATCACATTTAGACAAACCCTCGGTGTGCCACAATTTCCCTTTTGCTTGTATAGGGACAAGGGACCAAACAATAGTAATCATCACCTCAACGTCAGCAATGGCAAATTTATCCCGGGTTATGTTGCAAAAGTGAGGTTCTAAACAGATGGCTCGCCGAAGGAGCGCGACGGTGGGGCATCAGACGCGAAGGGCCTCTTGCCCTTGTGCGGGCGTGCAGCGGCGGCGGTTCGGGGCCCATATGGGCTTCCATGGCCCGGATGTAGGCTCCGTAGGCTCGCTTAGGTGACGGCGGCTAGCTCTGGTTAGAAGGCGCAGAAATCGAGGCGGTCTAGGGTTCCAATTTGGATAGGGGGTACGCTTCCTTATATAGACAGGGGCTAGCGTTTGCTGTTTTCGTTCGTTTTCGGACCGCCGGATCTCGATTTGGCGGCCCCGAACGAAGGGGTGGGCTAGGTGGGTCTAGTGGGCTATGTAGAGGGGGTTGGGCCAAGAAGAGAGGGAGGTTTTGCGACCCCTAAAGTTTTTTAAACACCAAAAACGTCTCACAATTAAACTGGCTATATTGCCGCTATAAATTTAACGGTTGGGTTATCAAATGACCTACGAATGCGACGAAATTTGGCACGTGGTCTACCTATAATAAAACAAGGCCGCACGACTTTTGACCCATTCCGAGGAAGTTTTATACGCACTTTTAAAAACAATATTTTTGGGATGCCACCGACGTGTGCGTGTGTGGTTGGTCTCAAAACGGTCATCGACGAGAACGGGGAGAACTGCAACTACGAACGGATGCAAGTTTTGAAAAATGAAGACAACGGACTGCCGGTGCTATGCAGATGATCCGAATGATGCGATGATGAATGCGACAATCACATAAATCACAGGACGAAACTTGAAATAAAATGAGAATCTTCCGGAGCATCGGTCCCGGGATGTTACAACGTCGACCAGCCGAAGGAGCCGCCCAGCGGCAAGCGCTGGAACTACGGCCACTACCATGAGGTGGGACGGCCAACCAACTTATGCAAGGTGATCATGGACTCCCAGTTGGATGCCATACCTATGTCGCTGGACTTCACAAAGCACTTCTCGTCCGTGCCAGAGGGGTTCAAGCTGAAGACGAACTCAGATTACTCCTGGAGGGTGACTGTCCGGCTGTTGAACGAAGGGTCACCCTCGATCAGGGTTGGGGCACCTTCGCCGCCGTCCATCAGATCAAGATATAGGCTTCATGGTGACTTCCAAGCTGCTGAGTCCCGACATGCTCAAGGTTATCGTGTTCAATGACGATGGAATTAAAGTGGTGACCAGGTGCGCGAAGCACCACGAAGCCTTCGCCGTGAACCCTTAGGACAACCCCGACATGCTCCAGCTGCTTTTAGTTTAATCTCGAACTGCTTTTGCGTTTAAACCGATGTGTTTTAATTATGGCACAATATTACTATTATGTTCAGTTATGTGTGTGATTCCTGAGGCCGTTGTGTACTGGTAACCTCACCACCGCATCGAAGAGGTTACCAGATAACAGGCGGTGCATGCCACCAAACAGCAGGTTGTGTGTTTGTAAGTACACAAACAGTCAACAAAAACAACATGTCTAGAGTGACACATTATGCAGCCTAGAGTGTATGCAAGCAACCAAAATAAATATAGATGTTAGTTGTGTTTATTTTACCTCAGACAAACCTTGTTTACCCAAGTTCTATGGGTCAGTCCCATCAACTACGCCTACCAAACACGTCCTACGTGATTGTGAATCTGATATCAAGACTTGTGTGTGCACCATGTGCTGCTATACATGCGCTCACATCGTTCGACATTAGACATATTTAAATTACTCTATGCAAAAACTTCCTAAAAGAGAAATAAGATTTGAATTAGATGTTTTTATTATAGATTATATGATACGTATAAACAGGCTTACTAACTTGCACACATCAGTTTGCTTGCTATATGACGTGTACTTTTACAGAAAAGACAAACTTCTCTATGGTAAACCAGTTTATGAAGGACAATATATTAATAATAACAATACTAAATCATTAAATATATTTTCATATTTTATTTATTCATTTGGTTCTAGAGACTTATATATTTTGTCAAACATAAAAGTGTTTGGCTAACGAAAACTAATATAGGTTATTAATATATGTTTTCAAACAGAGGAAGTAACAGAAAGCGCAAATTAAGCAAGAATCCTTCATGCTCCCTTCGTCTCATAATGTAAGAGCGTTTTTAATATGTTAAAAAAAGCTCTTATATTATGGGTCAAAAAATGTTTTTTATATTATGAAATGGACAGAGTACTTTATAACCCTATAAAAAGTCATTACACGAATAGTTCGATGGCATAAGTTTTAGTTGATACACAAATAGAAAAATTTACATGATATAACAAACATGATGAATAGTGAGCAAAGGTTTGGTTGGTGTTGCATTGTCTTTTTAGTGTTCCACGCCATAACCTTCTAGCTATCAGCTTTAGTCAAATCCTCCGTGTCTCACAATTTCCCTTTTGCTTGTAGGGACAAGGGACCAAGCAATAGTAATCATCACCTCAACGTCAGCAATGGCAAATTTATCCCGGGTTATGTTGCAAAAGTGAGGCTCTAAACAGATACGACCCTGTGCACCGATATCACCAGATTTTGAGTAGGCTTCTATGGCAATGTCCAACACTCCTTCAATTTCTACAGAAACAACTTGCCTCGGCAGGTATATGTGACCATCGGGACCTTTCAGCATTGCTCCATCTTTTGATTCAATCAGTACATTTTGGCTAGATGAGGGATTAATAGCACGAGTGACTCCACTATCAGTGATCACCGTTTCCCGTGAAGCTGAGGAGCAAGTAACTCGGCCACCATATTCAAACGGCCATGAACCAGAGTTGACAACTTGGACACTCAAGATGGTAGCCTGGACCGTGTCATGGACCCGCTGCAAGCATAACTCCAGTGTACATAAACAATTATCAATGTGAATGGTAGATACACCAACACTTCCTCCACCATAATCGGAGACACGGCTGATCAATGCTTTATCTTGAGATTTTGTTGGACCTTTCACTTTCAGTTGGATTTCAATGTTAACCATGTCTGTAAACACAATTGCACGTGGTGGCCCAATTAAGCGCAAAGAAGAATCCTGCAAACATCATCGTTCACCTCATTAACCAACCAATATCTCAAAAAATAAAACGAAGAGCACATTAAGAATGTACGTACCTCTTGTTTGAGTTCTTGGGCCTCGCTCCTAGTGCAAGAGAAGAGAATGTTACGGTTATGATCCGCGGTGTCCCTAACAGCAATCACACCATACACAAACAATGGCCAGGCGAGACCCTCAGCTATTCGAGAGAGCTTGATGGAGAAAACCTGCAAGGTTTCCGGAGTAGACCCACAATACCTGTGGGAGATGCATCCAGCTGGTCCACAGTGCGTAAATTGCATGGAACTCAGCGACGCTGTAAAAATATTAACCACGCGTTAGAATGTTCTGATTAATTAACGGGCATGAGATGGCATGAACTACCACTCATCACCAGCAAAACAAACAAGAATCCATTGCCTGCTGCCCAAAGTATGAAGGAAAGGATATAAAGTTCGGTAGTAGCATGAAAAAGACGACATGTTTTATTCAAATGTATATATATTAATTATAATCCGCCATATTATTATATATCTTGTATACTTGTTAATTATAGTGATGGGATGATGGGAATACGGAGTACTCCGTAGATGGGAACGGAGATGTCCTAAAGGTCCCCCGTCCCCATATGAAATTGTCCCATTGTCATCCCTAGGGTGAAAGCAGTGTTCTTATATCTGAACTGGAATCAAGCGACGCTAGCTAAAGAGTTTTCAAGCACCAGGCCGGATTAGCAGAAGCGATTAATTAAACAAAATTGATGGATTGGTTGGCGGGCGTGTTACTCACTGGTGTCCGTGAAGAAGCCGCAGGTCTCGCCCCAGGCAGATTCCCAGATACTAATATGTGAAGCGAATGCCTCCGCCTCGCAAGCCATCTCCTTGTCGATTTGTTCCGGACTCATCAGCGCCGAGGTCTTCTTGAGCTCCGTGTTGGTCGTCGATTCGCCCGCCGATCTTTCCGTCTTACTCCCGTGATCTGGATCGAATAGACAGCAAAAATACCGGCGGCGGGGCGGGTGAGAGGGTTTGTTTGTTTGGGATCAAATTGATCCGTACTTATAGGTGCTATGAGCAAGGGAAGGCTTTTCCGATCGGATCCGGAGGCTTTTCCGATCCGATTGGGTTTTGTTTCTTTTTCTTTCAACCCAAGGCAAATCGCGTCGGATGACCTTGTGTGGGCCCAGGCACGACGCATGACCTTAATAATCTCCCTCCGTAATCCGTTTCCCGTTGGCAGCCGGATTCGCCGCAGCCCGTATCTCTTCTCTCCCTCGCGCGTGTGCCCAGCTCCATGGACGCGGATTTATCCTAACACGCGGTATATACATAATTGTGACCGTCATGATCACAGTATTTAACAAAAATCAACATTCTACTCACGTATGGAAGCAACTAGTTAGCGAGCGCTTCCTTGCGAGCTTTCCACCGATCGCTCCCGCGCGCCGTCATTTGGAGCGTTTTCAACCGTCGTCACGTGTCGTTTCCTTCGATTTTTTTTTTCACACGCGTTTTCGTTTCTTTAATGGGTTTTTTTGAATTTTTTTGGTGTTCTGGTTTTTCACCGGTCTTTCATAAACGAAAAAATTCATGAAAAACAGTTTTTTTACGTGAAAAAACTGGTTTTCTGTTTTTTTGCGAGAGCCACGGTTTTGCTTCAGCAAGAGGCACGATTTTGCCTTCGCGAGCCTCTCGGAAAGGAAAAAGATACGTTTTCATTTTTTTACGAGAGGCATGGTTTTCTTTTCACAAAAGGCACGGTTTTGCCTTCGCAAGCCTCTCGGAAGGGAAAAAATACGTTTTCATTTTTTTACAAGAGGCACGGTTTTCTTTTCACGAAAGGCACGGTTTTGCCTTCGCGAGAGGCATGCCTGTGCCTTTCGGAAAGGAACGAGAGGCACGGTTTTGCTTCCGCGAAACGCACGGTTTTACCTTCGCGAGAGGTGCCTCTCCCGAAAGGAAAATTTTTGCGTAGCAATCAGCATAAAAAAGAATCAACTCAAAAGCTCTTACATAAAAGAAAATGAAAATTCTTTTCCTGAGCAGAAAGTTTCTGCCTTTTCCAGCATGACCAAACGATCATCCCCAAGACTAATCATAACTGTTTTTCTTGGCACAAACGCAAAAAGAAACACAAAAAACACAATCATAACAGAATTATGAAAGTGTGGAAAACACAAAACAGAAAGAAAAAGGATAGATTCATTGGGTTGCCTCTCAACAAGCGCTTTTGTTTAACGCCCTTAGCTAGGCAAAAGGTGATGAAATCACGTATAGTCATCTTTGGTGCTCAAACCATAGGTAGCCCTCATCATAGATTCATAAGGCAATCTTATTTTCTTTCTAGGAAAGTGCTTCATGCCCTTCTTTAAAGGAAATTAAAGTCTAATATTCCCTTCCTTCATATCGATGATAGCACCAATAGTCCTTAGGAAAGGTCTACCAAGAATAATGGGACATGAAGGATTGCAATCTATGTCAAGTACAATGAAATCCACGGGTACATAGTTCTTATTTGCAACAATAAGAACATCATCGATCCTCCCCATGGGTTCCTTGACAGTAGAATCCGCAAGATGCAAATTAAGGGAACACTCTTCAATCTCATGAAAACCAAGAATATCACATAAAGACTTTGGAATCACGGAAACACTAGCACCCAAATCACACAAAGCATTGCACTCATAGTTTTAGATCTTGATTTTGATAGTAGGTTCCCACTCATCATGAAGTTTTCTAGGTATAGATACTTCTAGTTCGAGCTTCTCTTGAAGAGATTTCATCATAGCATCTACGATATGCGCGGTAAAGGCTTTGCTTTGCATTGTCTATAAGCATGTGGTGAGTTTGCAATGGATTGCATCGAAGAAATGCATTCAAACAAGGAGCAATTATCATAATTGAATTCCTTGAAATCCAAAGTGGGAGTTTCATTACTACCCAAAATTTTGACTTCTTCTACTCCACTCTCCACACTTTTATCATCAAGATAGGTGGTCTCCGAATCATTGGGGCGTTTTTCAACCAAAGTGGATTCATATCCAGCCCCTCCATAAGTAGGTTTGACACGCGAAAACAAAGATGCAATAGGAGACACACCAAGCACTTTAAGATCTTCGTGATTTGCATCACTAGAACGCACCCATTTAAACCATTCATGTCTAGCGCGAATTTGGGCGGTTCTTTCTTTGCTCTCATTCATGAAGATACGCATAGCTTTCAAAGTTTCATCCAAGTTGACCTTGGGAGGAGCGCCTATGACTTTCAAAGCATCAATATCACAAGACATCCTATCAACGCTCTTAGCCAAATCATCTATTTTGAGTAGTTTTTCCTCTATGGACGCATTGAAAATCTTTTGAGAGTTAATGAACTCTTTCATATTACTCTCTAAATCAGAGGGTAATTTGTTGTGATTTCCATAAGTGTTGTTGTAGGAATTGCCATAATTGTTAGAGGAGTTACTAGGAAAAGGCCTAGGAACATAGTTTCCTCTAAAACCATTGTTGTTGCCAAAATTGTTCCTACCAACCAAATTCATGTCCAAACTAGCGTTGCTACTCTCAATCAAAGAAGATAGTGGCATGTCATTAGGATCTATGGTAGCGTTTCTACTAGCAACCAAATTCATCAACTCGTCCATCTTAGCACTAAGCGAGTTAATCTGTTCTATAGCGTGCACCTTTTTGCTAGCAGGCGACCTTTCAGTGTGCCACTGAGAGTAGTTGGTCATGATATTGTCTAGGAGTTTTGTAGCATCTCCTAACGTGATTTCCATGAACGTTCCACCTGAGGCGGAGTCCATGATATTGCGAGAAGCGAAATTCAAGCCAGCGTAAAAGATTTGTATAATCATCCACAAACTCAAACCATGAGCGGGACAATTTCTAATCATAAGCTTCATCCTCTTCCAGGATTGTGCAACGTGTTCATGATCAAGTTGCTTGAAATTCATGATATCGTTACGTAAGGAGATGATCTTAGCCGGCAGAAAATACTTGGATATGTAAGCATGTTTGCACTTATCCCAAGAATCGATACTATTTTTAGGCAAAGAGGAAAACAAAGTTTTTGCGCGATCTGCAACGAGAAAGGAAAAAGTTTCAACTTAATCACGTCATTATCCACATCTCTTTTCTTTTGCATATCACCAAGCTCAATGAAGGTATTGAGATGGGATGCGGCATCTTCACTAGGAAGGCCAGAGAATTGCTCTTTCATAACAAGATTCAATAAAGCTGCGTTGACTTCATACGATTCCGCACTAGTGGCGGGAGCAATCAGAGTACTAATAAAATCATTATTATTAGTGCTCGAGAAGTCGCAAAGTTTGGTGTTTTCAGCCATGATGACTTCAACAAACAAACAAGCACACAAGAAAGCAAGAAAACCGGCAAAGGCAAAAGAAAACAGCGAAGGAGAAAGGCAAATGAAAACGGAAAATGTGAAGTGGGGAGAGGAAAATGAGAGGCAACTGGCAACAAAAGTAAATGCAAGAAATGAGTTTGTGAGACCTACTTGGATAGATCTTGATTTCTCCTCCCCGGCAACGGCGCCAGAAATACTTCTGCTACTGCAACAAAAGACCTTCCAATGGCGCCATAAATAGGCACATTGATGGGAGAATACTTTACTTGATACTCCTCAGCAACGGCACCAGGAATCCTTCTGCTGCGGCTACGCCTTAAGGGACTTCCTAGGCAAGTATGCAAAAGATTTCCCCAGTGGCCTTGGAGCCTTGCGTTGGTGTTCCCTCGAAGCGGAAAGGGTGATGTAGCGTAGCGGTGGTAAGTATTTCCCTCAGTTTGAGAACCAAGGTATCGATCCAGTGGAGGAGTATCACAAGAGCATGCACAAACACAAAAAGCTTGCTCCAAACGCTATGAAGGGGTTGTCAATCCCTTATAGATTGTTTGTCAAGTGAAAACTGAAAGCAACAAAGTAACAAAGCAAAGTAAAAGCGGAGGTGTAAACGATGGATGTGAATAGACCCGGGGGCCGTAGTGTTTACTAGTGGCTTCTCTCATGAAAGCAAGTAGATGGTGGGTGAACAAATTACTTTCGAGCAATTGATAGAACTGCGCAAAGTCGTGACGATATATATGCAATGATTATATCTATAGGCATCATGTCCAAAACAAGTAGACCGATACTTTCTGCATCTACTACTATTACTCCACACGTCGACCGGTATCCAGCATGCATCTAGTGTATTAAGTCCATAAGAACAGAGTAACGCCTTAAGCAAGATGACATGATGTAGACGGGTAATCTCAAACCAATGATGAAAACCCCATCTTTTTACCCTTGATGGCAACTACTTGATGTGTGCCTTGCTTCCCCTACTGTCACTGGGAAAGGTCACCCCATGGTAGAACCCAAAACCAAGCACTTCTCCCATTGCAAGAATCATAGATCTAGTTGGCCAAACAAAACCCAAGACTCGGAGAGACTTACAAGGATATCAAATCATGCATATAATAAATCAGCAAAGACTCAAATATATATCATAGATAATCTGATCACAAATCCACAATTCGTTGGATCTCGACAAACACACCGCCAAAGAATATTACATCGGATAGATCTCCATGAAGATCATGGAGAACTCTGTATTGAAGATCCAAGAAAGAGAAGAAGCCATCTAGCTACTAACTACGGACCCGTAGGTCTGAAGTGAACTACTCACGAGTCATTGGAGGGGCGATGATGATGATGAAGAAGCCCTCCAACTCCAAAGTCCCCTCCGACAGGGCGCCGGGAAGGGTCTCCAGATGAGATCTCGCGGAAACGGAAGCTTGCGGCGGTGGAAAAGTATTTTCGAGGCTCCCCTGATTTTTTGCTGAATATTTGGGAATATATAGGCCAAGTATCTGGGTCAGGGGGCGACCAGGGAGTTCACAAGCCCTGACACCGCCGCCTCCCCCCTGGTGGCGTGGTGGGAGCTTGTGGGCTCCCTGGAGCCCACCTGGCTTGGCCCACAGGCCCCCTGATCTTCTTACGTTCGGGAAAAAATCATTTCGGGTTTTTTATTCCGTTTGGACTCCGTTCCAAAATCAGATCTGAAAAGAGTCAAAAACACAGAAAAAATAGGAACTGGCACTTGGCATTGAATTAATAAGTTAGTCCCAAAAAAGATATAAAAGGTACAAAAAAATCCAAAGAAGACAAGATAACAGCGTGAAACCATAAAAAAATAATAGATACGTTTGAGACGTATTAGTAACCACGCATATAACTCAACTATACTAAAACATCGCCGAACCTTAAGTGTGCAGACCCTGCGGGTTCGAGAACTATGTAGACATGCCCCGAGGTATTCCTCGGTCAATATCCAATAGCGGGACCTGGATGCCCATATTGGATCCTACATATTCTCCGAAGATCTTATCGGTTGAACCTCAGTGTCAAGGATTCATATGATCCCGTATGTCATTCCCTTTGTCCTTCGGTATGTTACTTGCCCGAGATTCAATCATCGGTATCCGCATACCTATTACAATCTCGTTACCGGCAAGTCTCTTTACTTGTTCCATAATACAAGATCTCGTGACTTACACTTAGCCAACTTGCTAGCAAGGCTTGTGTGTGATGTTGTATTACCGAGTGGGCCATGATACGTCTCCAACGTATCTATAATTTTTGATGGTTCCATGCTATTATCTTGTCAACTTTGGATGTTTTATATGCATGAATATGATATTTTATATCTTTTTTGGTACTAACCTATTAACTCAGTGCCAAGTGCTTGTTTCTGTTTTTTTCGTGTTTTTGGCCCATTTTCACACGGAGTCCAAATGGAATGAAACTTTACGATGATTTTTTTTGGACCAAAAGAGACCCCCGAAGCTTTGGGAGAAGGCCAGATGGGCCATGAGGGAGTCACAAGCCCTCTCTCCGCCATCACCCCCCCGGTGGTGGCACACAGGCTTGTGACCTCCTCGTGGGCCCAACTAACGCAATTCCATCGCGATAAATTTCTATAAATTCAGAAACCCCCAGAAAGAAACCTAGATCGGGAGTTCCGCCGCCGCAATCCTCTGTAGCCACAAAAAACCAATCTGGAGCCCGTTCCGGCACCCTGCCGGAGGGGAAATCCATCTCCGGTGGCCATCTTCATCATCCCGGCGATCTCCATGACGAGGAGGGAGTAGTTCTCCCTCGGGGCTGAGGGTATGTACCAGTAGCTATGTGTTTGATCTCTCTCTCTCGTGTTCTTGAGATGCCTTGATCTCGATGTACCATGGGCTTTGCTACTATAGTTGGATCTTATGATGTTCTTGTTGGGTAACGTAGCATAAATTCAAAATTTTCCTACACATATTAGATCTTCCTATGGAGAGAAAAGGGGTAAGAGCATCTTCATACCTTTAAAGATCGCTAAGCGGAAGCGTTGCTAGAACGCGGTTGATGGAGTCGTACTCGCAGCGATTCCGATCTAGTGCCGAACTACGGCACCTCCGCGTTCAACACATGTGCAGCCCGGTGACGTCTCCCGCACCTTTATCCAGCAAGGAGGAGGGAGAGGTTGGGGAAGAACTCCAGCAACACGACGGCGTGGTGTCGATGGAGAGACGAGGTCTCCCGGCAGGGCTTCGCCAAGCACCGGCAGAGAGGAGGAGGAAGAGGAGGAGGGCTGTGCAGAGAGAGGAAAAACCGTGTATCTCAATGGACAAAAGTGTCCGATATATATAGGGGGAGGGGAGAGGGGGTGCCACCCCTAGGGTTGGGTTTAGGGTTCCCACCCTAGGGGGTGCGGCAGCCCTCCCAGATGGGAGGTGCGGCGGCCAGAGGGGGAGGAGAGGGGTGGCGCACCAACTGGTGGGCCTTAGGCCCACCTGGCTTAGGGTTCCCCCCCCCTTTTCTCTCCCCTGCGCTTTGGGCTGAGTGGGGAGGCGCACCAGCCCATCTAGGGGCTGGTTCCCACCCCCACTTGACCCACCTTATCTCCCGGTGTCGTTGCCCCCCTTCGATGGTCCCCCGGGGCCACCTCCGGTGGTCCCGGTGTCCCGGTACGTTACCGGTGACGCCCGAAACACTTCCGGTGTCCGAAACCATCTGTCCTATATATCAATCTATACCTCCGGACCATTCCGGAGCTCCTCGTGACGTCCGGGATCTCATCCGGGACTCCGAACAACTTTCGGTAACCTTGTATAACAATTCCCTATAACCCTAGCGTCATCGAACCTTAAGTGTGTAGACCCTACGGGTTCGGGAGACAGGCATACATGACCGAGACACCTCACTGGCCAATAACCATCAGCGGGGTCTGGATACCCATGGTGGCTCCCACTTGCTCCACGATGATCTCATCGAATGAACCACGATGTCAAGGATTCAATCAATCCCGTATACGATTCCCTTTGTCTGTCGGTATAGAACTTGCCCGAGATTCGATCGTCGGTATACCTATACCTTGTTCAATCTCGTTACTGGTAAGTCTCTTTACTCGTTCCATAGCACGTCATTGTGTGACTAACTCCTTAGTCACATTGAGCTCATGATGATGTTCTACCGAGTGGGCCCAAAGATACCTCTCCGTCATACGGAGTGACAAATCCCGATCTTGATTCGTACCAACCCAACAGACACTTTCGGAGGTACCCGTAGTGCACCTTTATAGTCACCCAGTTACGTTGTAACGTTTGATACACCCAAAGCACTCCTACGGTATCCGGGAGTTGCACAATCTCACGGTCGAAGGAAAAGACACTTGACATTAGAAAAGCTTTAGCATACGAACAATATGATCTAGTGCTATGCTTAGGATTGGGTCTTGTCCATCACATCATTCTCCCAATGATGTGATCCCGTTATCAATGACATCCAATGTCCATGATCAGGAAACCATGATCATCTATTGACTAGCGAGCTAGCCAACTAGAGGCTTGCTAGGGACACATTGTGATCTATTTATCCACACATGTATTACTGTTTCCTGTTAATACAATTATAGCATGAACAATAGACGATTATCATGAACAAGGAAATATGATAATAACCATTTTATTATTGCCTCTAGGGAATATTTCCAACAGTTCTTCCCCATCTCCTTCTTGTAATGAATTGAGTTTCCCCTTTGGAGCTATCTTATCGGATTGAGTCTTTGAGAACACTTGATGTATGTCTTGCACGTGTCTATCTGCTGTGATCAACTTGCGGGTTTGTGACAATTGGGAACCTATGCATATGGGTTAGCACACGTGGATTCATGTGAGCACTTGATGTATGTTTTGGTGATCAACTTGCGGGTTCGTGACATTGGGAACCTATGCACAGGGGTTGGCACACGTTTTCACTCTCTCGTAGAAACTTTGGGGCACTCTTTGAAGTTCTATGTGTTGGTTGAATAGATGATTCTGAGATTGTGTGATGCATATCGTATAATCATGTCCACGGATACTTGAGGTGACAATGGAGTATCCAGGCGACATTAGGGTCTTGGTTGATATGTATCTAAAGGTGTTATTCTAGTACGAACTCTATGATGGATCAAACGGAAAGAATGGCTTCGTGTTATTTTACTACGGACTCTTGAATAGATCAATTAGAAAGAATAACTTTGTGGTGGTTTCGTACCCGACAATAATCTCTTCGTTTGTTCTCCGCTATTAGTGACTTTGGAGTGACTCTTTGTTCCATGTTGAGGGCTAGTTATATGATCCAATTATGTTATCATTGTTGAGAGAACTTCACTAGTGAAAGTATGAACCCTAGGCCTTGTTTCCACGCTTTGCAATACCGTTCGTACTCACTTTTACCATTTGTTACCTTGCTGTTTTTGTAATTTCAGATTACAAAAACCTATATCTACCATCCATATTGCACTTGTTTCACCTTCTCTTCGCCGAACTAGTGCACCTATACAACTTACCATTGTATTGGGTGTGTTGGGGACACAAGAGACTCTTTGCTATTTGGTTGCAGGGTTGATTGAGAGAGACCATCTTCATCCTACGCTTCCCGCGGATTGATAAACCTTAGGTCACCCACTTGAGGGAAAATTGCTACTGTCGTACAAACCTCTGCGCTTGGAGGCCCAACAACGTCTACAAGGAGAAGGTTGCGTAGTAGACATCAAGCTCTTTTCTGGCGCCGTTTCCGGGGAGGTTAGCGCTTGAAGGTATATCTTTAGATCTTGCAATCGAATCTTTTTGTTTCTTGTTCTTTCGCTAGAAAACTACAAAAAAAATGGAATTGAGGATGCCTCATATGCTCCATCTTTTCAATGTCTTTCGTGAGCATGATGGGAAGGAAAATTGTGCTTAAGTGCTGAAAGAAGAATTACATAGAATGCTTGGCATAGAATATGTGAATGATGAGCATGATTGCAATTTTTTTAGCATGAATTCTTTGAATACCCATGATGTTAATGATATGCAAAGCCACAAGCTTGGGATGCTATATTTGATGAAGATGATCTTTTTAGTTCTTCCACTTTGAATGATCAAAATCATTTTGATGAAAGCATGCCCCCTATCTATGATGATTATTGTGAGGATACTTATGCTTTAAAGAAGAGGGATGATAAAACTTGTCATACTCTTGAGAACCCCTTTGCTAAACCTTGCTTTTTCATTGTGCACACAATTTGTAGTGCTCAAGTCTTTTACGATACTCCCACCACTATTCTTGAGAATATATTTCCTTGTGTGGAGAGTAGTAAAATTTCTATGCTTGTAGATCATGAAAAGAATGCTTTAGGAGCTGGTTATATTGTTGAATTCATTCATGATGCTACTGAAAATTACTATGAGAGAGGATCATATGCTTCTACTTATTGCAATAGTATCAAGCTTCCTCTCCATATGTTGAAATTTTTGAAGCTATGCTTGTTTTGCCTTCCTATGCTAGTTGATTCTTGCTCCAATAAATTGTTTGATCACAAAATCCCTATGCATAGGAAGTGGGTTAGACTCAAATGTGCTAGCCATTTTCTCCATGATGCTCTCATTGTGTTTCAATCCTTACCTTTTATGTGAGCATCATTGAAATCAATGCCTAGCTAAGGGCGTTAAATGATAGCGCTTGTTGGGAGGCAACCCAATGAATAAATTTTTCTTTGCTTTTTGCTTCCTGTTTTGTTTTCTCCACACCATCATAATTCTGTTATGATTGTGTCTTTTGTGTTTCTTTTTGCGTTTGTGCCAATCAAAACCGTTATGATTAGTCTTGGGGATGATCGTTTGGTCATGCTGGAAAAGACAGAAACTTTCTGCTCACGAAACAATTTTTTTTATGTAAGAGTTTTTGAGTTTATTATTTTTGCTGTTGATTTCTACACAAATTCTTCAGACTGTCATAACTTTTCAGAATTTTTGAAGTACCAGAGGTATACGAAATATACAGATTGCTACAGACTGGTCTGCTGTCAACAGATTCTGTTTTTGTTGTGTTGGTTGCTTGTTTTGATGAAACTATGGATAGTATCGGAGGGTATTAGCCATGGAAGATTGAAAATACAGTAACCCAACATCAGCATAAGTAGAATTTAAGTTTGCTACAGTACCTAATGAAGTGGTGGTTTGCTTTCTCATACTAATGTTATCACGAGTTTCTGTTTAAGTTTCATGTTGTGAAGTTTTCAAGTTTTGGCTGAAGTTCTTATGGACAAAGAGATAAAGACTGGCAAGAGCTCAAGCTTGGGGATGCCCAAGGCACCCTAAGAGATTCAAGGATTCCGTAAAAGCCTAAGCTTGGGGATGCCCCGGGAAGGCATCCCCTCTTTCGTCTTCAATCCATCGGTAACGTTACTTGGGCTATATTTTTATTCACCACATGATATGTGTTTTGCTTGGAGCATCTTGTATCGTGGGAGTCTTTTATTTTTGTTGTATCACAATATTCCTTGCTGCACACCTAGAGAGAGAGACATGCACTCACCGTGATTTTGTCGAGCTTCACTTATATCCTTTGGTAGACAATTCAGCTCACATGTGCTTCACTTATATCTTTTGAGCTAGATACTTTTGCTCTGTGTGCTTCACTTATATCTTTTAGAGAATAGCAGTGTGTGGCTTGGTAGTTGATCTATGCTTTGAAAGTAGTCTCAAAAGGGGTAGTTATCCAAAGGGATACAAAAACTTCCACCTTCATGTACATTGAATAGTTAGAGAAGTTTGGTTCATCTTAATTAGTTTTGAGTTGTGGTTTTAGTAATATTGAAGTCATGCTAGTAAGGTTTGTGGATCTAGAAATACTTGTGTTGAATTTAGTGATTCCCGTAGCATGCACGTATGGTGAACCGCTATGTGATGAAATCTGAGCATGATTAGTCTATTGATTGTCATCCTTTGCGTGGCGGTTGGGGTAGCGCGATGGTTTATACCTACCAACCCTTCCCCTAGGAGTATGCGTTGAATGCTTTGTTTCGATGACTAATAAAACTTTTGCAACAAGTATATGAGTTCTTCATGACTAATGTTGAGTCCATGGTTTAGATGCACTTTCACCTTCCACCATCACTATCTTCTTAGTGTCGTGCAACTTTCTTCGGTGCACAAAAACCACCATTAGCCTCCCTCAAAACAGCCACCATACTTACCTACTATGTCTTTTTCAAAGTCATTCCGAGATATATTGCCATGCAACCACCACCATGACATGTGCCACCACGTCTACATTGCCATTGCATGATCATAACATAGCTAGCATGATGTTTCCATTAATGTCTATGCCATGCTAGATCATTGTCACGGTACACTACCGAAGGCATTCCATATAGAGTCACCTTTGCTCTAAGTTTTGAGTTGAAAGTGTGATGATCATCATTGATGGAGCATTGTCCCATGTGAGGAAATAAAAGAGTCCAAAGAAGCCCACAAAAAAAAGAGGCCAAAGAGCCCACCAAAAAAATGATAAAAAATGAGAGAAAAAGAGAGAAGGGACAATGTTACCACCTTTCCACACTTGTGCATATTAAGCACCATGATCTTCATGATTGAGAGTCTCTCGTTTTGTCACCACCATATAGCTAGTGCGAAATTTTCATTATATAACTTGGCTTGTATATTCCAATGATGGGCTTCCTCAAAATTGCCTTAGGTCTTCGTGAGCAAGCAAGTTGGATGCACACCCACTAGTTTTCTTTAAGAGCTTTCACATACTCTTAGCTCTAGTGCATCATTTGTATGGCAATCCCTACTCATTCACATTGATATCTATTGATGAGCATCTCCACAGCTTATTGACATGCCTAGTTAATGTGATCATCATCTCCTTTTTTGTCTTGCAACCTCCATCACACTCCACACCACTTATAGTGCTAAAACCATGGCTCACGCTCATGTATTGCGTGAGAGTTGAAAAGGTTTGAGAAAGTAAAGGTGTGAAACAATTACTTGGCCAATACCGGGGTTGTGCATGATTTATATTCGTTGTGCAATGATGATAGAGCATAGCCAGACTATATGCTTTTGTAGGGATAACTTTCTTTTGGCCTTGTTATTTTGAAAGTTCATGATTACCTTGCTAGTTTTCTAGAATTATTATTGTTTCCATGTCAATAGCAAACTATTGTTTTAAATCTAACGGATCTGAACATTCATGTCACGTGAGAGAAGTTACAAAGGACAACTATGTTAGGTAGCATGCAACATCAAAAATTCATTCTTTATCACTTCCCTACTCGAGGACGAGCAGGAGTTAAGCTTGGGGATGCTTGATACGTCTCCAACGTATCTATAATTTTTTATGGTTCCATGTTATTATCTTGTCAACTTTGGATGTTTTATATGCATGAATATGCTATTTTATATCTTTTTTTGGGACTAACCTATTAACTCAGTGCCAAGTGCCAGTTTTTGTTTTTTCCGTGTTTTTGGCCCATTTTCAGACGGAGTCCAAATGGAATGAAACTTTACGATGATTTTTTGGACCAAAAGAGACCCCCGAAGCTTTGGGAGAAGGCCAGCTGGGCCACGAGGGAGTCACAAGCCCTCACTCCGCCACCACCACCCCCCCACCCCCGGTGCTGGCGCGCAGGCTTGTGACCTCCTCGTGGGCCGAGCTAACGCAATTCCACCGCCATAAATTCCTATAAATTCAGAAACCCCCAGAAAGAAACCTAGATCGGGAGTTCCGCCGCCGCAAGCCTCTGTAGCCACCAAAAACCAATCTGGAGCCCATTCCGGCACCCTGCCAGAGGGGAAATCCATCTCCGGTGGCCATCTTCATCATCCCTGCGATCTCCATGACGAGGAGGGAGTAGTTCTCCCTCGGGGCTGAGGGTATGTACCAGTAGCTATGTGTTTGATCTCTCTCTCTCGTGTTCTTGAGATGTCTTGATCTCGACGTACCATGGGCTTTGCTACTATAGTTGGATCTTATGATGTTCTTCCCCCTCTCCTTCTTGTAATGAATTGAGGTTCCCCTTTTGAGTTATCTTATCGGATTGAGTCTTTGAGAACACTTGATGTATGTCTTGCACGTGTCTATCTGTTGTGATCAACTTGCGGGTATGTGAAAATTGGGAACCTATGCATATGGGTTGGCACACGTGGATTCATGTGAGTACTTGATGTATGTTTTGGTGATCAACTTGCGTGTTCGTGACATTGGGAACCTATGCACAGGGGTTGGCTATTAGTGACTTTGGAGTGACTCTTTGTTGCATGTTGAGGGCTAGTTATATGATCCAATTATCTTATCATTGTTGAGAGAACTTCACTAGTGAAAGTATGAACCCTAGGACTTGTTTCCACGCTTTGCAATACCGTTCGTGCTCACTTTTACCATTTGTTACCTTGCTGTTTTTGTATTTTCAGATTACAAAAACCTATATCTACCATCCATATTGCACTTGTTTCACCTTCTCTTCGCCGAACTAGTGCACCTATACAACTTACCATTGTATTGGGTGTGTTGGGGACACAAGATACTCTTTGTTATTTGGTTGCAGGGTTGATTGAGAGAGACCATCTTCATCCTACGCCTCCCGCGGATTGATAAACCTTAGGTCACCCACTTGAGGGAAAATTGCTAATGACCTACAAACCTTTGTGCTTGGAGGCCCAACAACGTCTACAAGGAGAAGGTTACGTAGTAGACATCACGCCCCGAGATACCTCTCCGTCACATGGAGTGACAAATCCCAGTCTTGATCCATACTAACTCAACAGACACCTTCGGAGATACATGTAGAGCACCTTTATAGTCACCCAGTTACGTTGTGACGTTTTATGGACACAAGGTAGTCCTCCGGTGCCGATGAGTTATATGATCTCATGGTCATAGGAACAAATACTTGACACGCATAAAACTATAGCAATAAAACGGCATGATCAATATGTTGCGTTCATAGTTTGGGTCTAGTCCATCACATGATTCTCCTAATGATGAGATCCAGCTATCAAGCAACAACACTTTGCACATAGTCAGAAAACGTTGACTATCCTTGATCAACTGGCTAGCCAACTAGAGGCTTGCTAGGGATATTGTTGTGTCTATGTATCCACACATGTATCTTTGTTCTCATTCAATACAAATGTAGCATGGATAATAAACGGTTATCTTTAAACAGCAAATATAATAATAACTATTTATCATTACCTCTAGGACATATTTCCAACAGTCTCCCACGTCCTCACATCGCCATGCGATTTACATTGTAATAAATCGACACCCATACAGTTCTGGTGTTGATCATGTTTTGCCCATGGAAGAGGTTTAGTCAGCGGGTCTACTACATTCGGATCTGTGTGCACTTTGCAAATATTCACGTCCTCTCCTTCGACGTAGTCGCGGATGAGGTTGAAGCATCGTTTGATGTGTCTGGTATTCTTGTGAAACCTTGGTTCCTTTGCTAAGACAATGGCACCAGTGTTGTAACATAACAGAGTCAATGGATCTAGTGTGCTTGGCACAACTCCAAGATCTGTCATAAACTGCTTCATCCAGACACCCTCCTTTGCGGCCTCTGAGGCAGCCATGTACTCCGCTTCACATGTAGAATATGCTACGACGCTCTGCTTGGAACTGCACCAGCTTACTTCACCCCCATTAAGAATAAATACGTATCCGGTTTGAGACTTAGAGTCATCTGGATCGGTGTCAAAACTTGCATCGATGTAACCTTTTACGGCGAGCTCTTTGTCACCTCCATACACGAGAAACATTTCCTTAGTCCTTTTCAGGTACTTCAGAATATTCTTGACCGCCGTCCAGTGATCCACTCCTGGATTACTCTAAAACCTGCCTGCCATACTTATGGCCAAGCTGACGTCTGGTCTAGTGCACAACATTGCATACATGATAGAACCTACGGCTAAAGCGTAGGGGACGGAACTCATATGTTCTCTATCTTCCGCAGTTGCTGGCCACTGAGTCTTACTCAAATTTATACCTTGTAATATTGGCAAGAACCCTTTCTTGGACTGATCCATTTTGAACTTCTTCAAAACTTTATCAAGGTATGTGCTTTGTGAAAGTCCTATCAGGCGTTTTGATCTATCCCTATAGATCTTAATACCTAGAATGTAAGCAGCTTCTCCTAGGTCCTTCATAGAGAAACTTTTATTCAAGTAATCCTTTATGCCCTCCAAAAGCTCTATGTTGTTTCCAATCAGTAATATGTCCTCCACATATAATATTAGAAACGCCACAGAGCTCCCACTCACTTTCTTGTAAATACAAGATTCACCAACCACTTGTATAAACCCAAATGCTTTGATCACCTCATCAAAGCGCTTATTCCAACTCGAAGATGCTTGCACCAGTCCATAAATGGATCACTGGAGCTTGCATACTTTGTTAGCATTCTTTGGATCGACAAAACCTTCGGGTTGCATCATATACAACTCTTCCTTAAGAAAATCGTTAAGGAACACCGTTTTGACATCCATGTGACAGATTTCATAATCGTAAAAGGCAGCTATTGCTAACATGATTCGGACAGACTTAAGCATCGCTACCGGTGAAAAGTCTCATTGTAATCAATTCCTTGAACTTGTGAAAAACCCTTTGCCACAAGTCGAGCGTTATAAACGATCACATTACCGTCTGCGTGTGTATTCTTCTTATAGATCCATTTGTTCTGAATAGCCTTGCGTCCTTCAGGTAGTACTTCTAAAGTCCACACTTTGTTCTCGTACATGGATCCTATCTCGGACTTCATGGCTTCCAGCCAATTGTTGGAATCCGGGCCCACCATTGCTTCTTCATAATTCGCAGGTTCATTGTTGTCCAACAACATAATCGTTAAGACAGGATTACCGTACCACTCAGGAGCAGTATGTGATCTTGTCGACCTGCAAGGTCCGACAGTAACTTGATCCGAAGTTTCATGATCCTCATCATCAACTTGTTCCTCAACTGGCGCCGCAGCAACAGGGGTTTCCCCTTGCCCTGTGCCACCATCAAGAGGAATTAGAGGTTCGACAACCTCATCAAGTTCTATCTTCCTCCCACTCAATTCTTTCGAGAGAAACTCCTTCTCAAGAAAAGCTTCGTTTTTAGCAACAAACACTTTGCCCTCGGATTTGAGATAGAAGGTATACCCAACTGTCTCTTTTGGGTAACCTATGAAGACGCACTTTTCCGCTTTGGGTTCCAGCTTTTCAGGTTGAAGCTTTTTGACATAAGCATCTGCTGCCTCTTGAGCTTGCATTGGTTTTTCCCTTGAAGAGGAAAGGGTGATGCGGCACAGGAGCAGTAATTATTTCCCTCAGTTTGAGAACCAAGGTATCAATCCAGTAGGAGAATCGCGTCAAGTCTAGAGTACCTGCGCAAACACAAAAGAGCTTGCACCCAACGCTATAAAGGGGTTGTCAATCCCTTCAAGATTGATTGCAAAGTGACATCTGAAGGCGGAAAGTGCAACAAAGTAAAAGAGTAAGCCTGAAATTATGGTGTGAAGTAGACCCGGGGGCCATAGTGTTCACTAGAGGCTTCTCTCAAATTAGCAAACATTACGGTGGGCGAATCCGTCGAGCAATTGATAGAACCGCGCAAAGTCATGACGATATCTAAGGCAATGATCCTACATATAGGCATCACGTCCGAGACAAGTAGACCGATACTTTGTGCATCTACTACTATTACTCCACACATCGACCGCTATCCAGAATGCATCTAGTGTATTGAGTTCATGACAAATAGAGTAATGCCTTAAGCAAGATGACATGATGTAGAGGGATAAACTCAAACCAATGATGAAAACCCCATCTTTTTACCCTTGATGGCAACAACATGATGCATGCCTCGCTACCCCTTCTGTCACTGGATAAGGTCACCGCACGGTATGAACCCAAAACCAAGCACTTCTCCCATTGCAAGAATCATAGATCAAGTTGGCCAAACAAAACCCACAACTCGAAGAGAATTACAAGGATATGGAATCATGCATAAGAGAGATCAGAAGAAACTCAAATAATATTCATAGATAATCTGATCATAAATCCACAATTCATCGGATCTCGACAAACACACCGCAAAGAAGATTACATCAGATAGATCTCCATGAAGATCATGGAGAACTTTGTATTGAAGATCCAAGAGAGAGAAGAAGCCATCTAGCTACTAGCTATGGACCCGAAGGTCTATGGTGAACTACTCACGCATCATCGGAGAGGTCATGGTGTTGATGAAGAAGCCCTCCGTATCTGAATCCCCCTCCGGCAGGGCACCAGAACGTGCCCCAGATGGGATCTTGCGGAGACAGAAGCTTGCGGTGGCGGAAAAGTATTTTTGTGGATCTCTCGCGTAGTTATGAAATTTTTCTGGATTTATAACCGGAAGAGGTAGGGAAGACGTGCCACAGGGGGCCCACAAGCCTGCTAGGCGCGGGCCCCCTGGCCGCGCCTAGGGGGCTTGTGGGGTCCCCTGCTGGCCCCTGCCTTGGTTCTCAAGTCTGGCGCGTATCTTCTGTTCCGGAAAAAATCTCTTCGGAGGTTTTATTCCGTTTGGACACCGTTTAAGATCCTCCTCTGAAAAGGGTCAAAAACACAGAAAAAACACGAACTGGCACTTGGCACTGAGTTAATAAGTTAGTCCTGAAAAAGATATAAAAGGCATACAAAACATCCAAAGTTTGACAAGATAATAGCATGGAACCATAAAAAATTATAGATACGTTGGAGACGTATCAAGCATCCCCAAGCTTAACTCCTGCTCGTCCTCGAGTAGGGAAGTGATAAAGACTGAATTTTTGATGTGGAATGCTACCTAACATATTTGTCCTTTATAACTTCTTTCTTGTGGCATGAATGTTCAGATCCGTAAGATTCAAAACAATAATTTACTATTGACATGAAAACAATAATACTTCAAGCAAACTAGCAAAGTAATCATGAACTTTTGAAATAACAAGGCCAAAGAAAGTTATCCCTACAAAATCATATAGTCTAGATATGCTCCATCACCCCCACACAACGAATTTAAATCATGCACAACCCCGGTTTTGGCCAAGTAATTGTTTTCGCTTACTTTCTCAAACTTTTTCAACTCTCATGCAATACATGAGCGTGGGCCATGGATATAGCACTATAGGTGGAATAGAGTGTGGTGGAGGTGGTGAGGCAAAAAGGAGGCGATGGTCACATTGGCTTGGCGTATTAATGGGCTATGGAGATTCCCATCAATTGATATCAATGTGAATGAGTAGGGATTGCCATGCAATGGATGCACAAGAGCTATAAGTGTGTGAAAGCTCAAAAGGAAAACTAGTGGGTGTGCACCCAACTTGCTTGCTCATGAAGACCTAGGGCAATTTTGAGGAAGCCCATCATTGGAATATACAAGCCAAGTTATCTAATGCAAATTCCCACTAGTATATGGACGTGTCAAAACAAGAGACTCTCTATCATGAAGAACATGGTGCTATTTTGAAGCAGAAGTGTGGAAAAAGATAGTAGCATTGTCCCTTCTCTCTTTTTCTCTCTCTTTTTTTTGTTTGGGCTCTTTGGCCCTTTTCATTTTTTTGGTGGGCATCTTGGGCCTCTTTTTTGTTATTTCCTCACATGGGACAATACTCTAATAATGATGATCATCACACTTTTATTTACTCACAACTCAATACTTAGAACAATGATGACTCTATAGGAGATGCCTCCGGTAGTGTACCGAGATGTGCAACGATCTAGCTTAGCGTATGACGTTGAAACATCTCGCTAGCTATCTTACGATCATGCAAAGGCAATATGAATGTGACGGCACAAGTCATGAGACGGAACGGTGGGAGTTGCATGGCAATATATCTCGGAATGGCTATGAAAATGCCATAATAGGTAGGTATGGTGGCTGTTTTGAGGAAGGTATATGGTGGGTTTGTGCACCGGCGAAAGTTGCGCGGCACTAGAGAGGCTAGCAATGGTGGAAGGTGAAAGTGCATCTATACCATGGACTCACATTAGTCATGAAGAACTCATATACTTATTGCGAAAGTTTTATTAGTAATCGAAACAAAGTGCTAAACGCATACTCCTAGGGGAAGGGTTGGTAGGTGTGAACCATCGCGCGATCCCGACTGCCAAACAAAGGATGACAATCAATAAGTCAATTATGCTCCGACTTCCTAACATAGTGGTTCACCATATGTGCATGCTACGGGAATAACTAACCTCAACACAAGTATTTCTAGATTCACAACACCCTACTAACATGACTCTAATATTACCATATCCATATCTCAAAACCAATTGTGAGGAATCAAACTTCTCTTACTAATCAATGCACTTGAATATGGAAGTTTTTATTATATCCTCTTTGGATGCCTATCATATTTAGGACTAATTTCATAGCACACGCCAATTGCAAAGTTACTTAGAGAGAGCACTCTCAAGAAGATATAAGTGAAGATCGAGAGTTTTTATTTCTACAAAATATGACACCGCCGTGCTCTAAAAAGATTTAAGTGAAGCACTAGAGCAAAATTATCTAGCTCAAAAGATATAAGTGAAACACATGTGAGCTAAATTGCCTAACTCAAAAGATATAAGTGAAGCTCATTGAGTATTCTAGCAAATTCACGATGAGTGCATGTCCGTCTAAAAAAGGTGTGCATCAAGGATGATTGTTACAAAACAAGAAGCAAAGACTCCGATAATACACGACGCTCCAAGCAAAACACATATCATGTGGTGAATAAAAATATAGTTCCAAGTAATGTTACCGATAGATTGAAGACGAAAGAGGGGATGCCTTCCCGGGGCATCCCCAAGCTTAGGCTTTTTGGTGTCTTTGAATATGGCTTTGGGGTGCCTTGGGCATCCCCAAGCTTAGGCTCTTGCCACTCCTTGTTCCATAGTCCATCAAATCTCTACCCAAAACTTGAAAATTTCACAACACAAAACTTAAACAGAAACTCGTGATATCATTAGCATAAGAAAACAAACCACCAACTCTTTAGGTACTGTAGTAAACGTGATTTCCATTTAGATTTATGTTGTATTACTGTATTCTCACTTTTCCATGGCTAGTACCCCCCCCCCCCGATACTAACCATAGTTTCATCAAAAAAAGCAATCAACACAACAAAAACAGAATGTGTCAAAAATAGAACAGTCTGTAGTAATCTGGATATTTCGTATACCTCTGGTATCCCACAAATTCTGAAAAATTATGACAATTAGGAAAATTTGCATATAAACCCGAAGCAAAAAGAATAAACTCAAAATATCTTTCTGGATAGGAATTAAAAATAATTTGGTGAGCACAAAGTTTCTGTCTTTTTCAGCATGATCAAACAACCATCACCAAAACTGATCATAAAGGTTCTACTTGGCACAAACACTAAAAGAAACATAAAAACACAATCATAACAGAATTATCATGGTGTGGACACAACAAAACAGAAAGTGAAAATAAAAAATATTTTTTTCATTGGGTTGCCTCCCAACAAGCGCTAATCTTTAAAGCCTTTTAGCTAGGCATTGATAATTCAATGATGCTCACATAAAAGATAGCAATCGGACACGAAGAGAGCATCATGAAACATGTGAAAAACATATCTAAGTATAACATAATTCCTATGCATAGGCATTTTATAGGAAAACAAATTGTCAAGACAACCAATAGTTGCCATATGCAAGGAAGAAGAAAGAGACAAAAGCAATCTCAACATAACGAGAGGTGAAATAGTGATATGAAAATTTCTACCATAATATTGTCCTCTCTCATAACAATTACATGTCGAATCATATTCAAATTCAACAATATAGCAATCACATAGGATATTCTTTTCATGATCCACATGCAGGCAAAGTTGACGCTCTTCAAAAATAGTGGGATTATCATGAACTAAAGTCATGACTTCTCCAAACCCACTTTCAATATTATTGCAAATATCATATTCATCATGAGGCTTAATTTTTTTTTCAATATCGTAAGAAAAATCATTACCCCAATCATGATCATTGCAACAAGTAGTGGACAAAGTGAAACTAGCATCCCCAAGCTTAGCGTTTTGCATATTTTTAGCATGATTCACATTAATAGAATTCATAGTGAAACCATTGCAATCATGCTTTTCATTCAAAGAGCCCTCATGAATCACTTCATAAATTTCTTCATCACAATTTTCAGATTCACGCATCTCAAGCAAAACTTCATAAAGATAGTCAAGTGCACTCAACTAACTAGCAATTGGTTCAACATAATTGGATCTCTTAAAGAGATTAGCAAGTGGATGAGGATCCATATCAATAGATTTTTAGCAAGCGAAGATGCAAGCAAATAGAAGGCACATAGCACACAAGCAAAGGAAAGGCAAACGAAAAAGGCAAATATTTTTGTAAATTTTGTTTTTAGAAGTGGGGAGAGGAAAACGAGAGGCAAAAGGCAAATAATGTAAATGCAAGAGATGAGTTTGCGATTGTTACTTGGATAAGCTTCACTTTGAATACTCCCCGGCAACGGCGCGAGAAATTGGCACGTTGACGGGAGACTATTATTGACTTGATCCTCCTCCCCGGCAACAGTGCCAGAAATTGGCACGTTGACGGGAGACTATTCTTGACTTGATCCTCCTCCCCGGCAACGGCGCCAGAAATTCTTCTTGCTACCTCTTGAGCTTGCGTTGATTTTTCCCTTGAAGAGGAAAGGGTGATGCAGCAGAGTAGCGATAAGTATTTCCCTCAGTTTGAGAACCAAGGTATCGATCCAGTAGGAGTATCAAGATAAGACACCAATGTACCTGCGCAAAAACAAACAAACTTGCACCCAACGCTATAAAGGGGTTGTCAATCCCTTCACGATTATTTGCAAGGTGAGAACTGAAGCTGGAAAGTGCAACAAAGTAAAAGTGTAGACCTGAAAATATGATGTGAAGTAGACCCGGGGGCCATAGTGTTCACTAGAGGCTTCTCTCATGATAGCAAGTATTATGGTGGGTGAACGAATTACTATCGAGCAATTGATAGAATCGCGCAAAGTCATGATGATATCTAAGGCAATGATCATACATATAGGCATCACGTCCGAGACAAGTAGATCGATACTGTTTGCATCTACTACTATTACTCCACACATCAACCGCTATCCAGCATGCATCTAGTGTATTGAGTTAATAACAAACAGAGTAACACTTTAAGCAAGATGACATGATGTAGAGGGATAAATTCATGCAATATGATATAAACCCTATCTTTTTACCCTTGATGGCAACAACATGATGCGTGCCTCGCTACCCCTTTTGTCACTAGGTAAGGACACCACACGGTATGAACCCAAAACCAAGCACTTCTCCCATTGCAAGAATTATAGATCAAGTTGGCCAAACGAAACCGAGAATTACAAGGATACGAAATCATGCATATAAGAGATCAGAGGAGATTCAAATAATATTCATAGATACTATGATCATAAATCCACAATTCATCAGATATCGACAAACACACTGCAAAAGAAAGTTACATCGGATAGATCTGCATGAAGATCATGGAGAACTTTGTATTGAAGATCCAAGAGAGAGAAGAAGCCATCTAGCTACTAGCTATGGACCCGAAGGTCTGTGGTGAACTACTCACGCATCATCGTAGAGGCAATGGTGTTGATGAAGAAGCCCTCCGTGTCCGAATCCCCCCTCCGGCAGGGCACCAGAACGGTCCCCAGATGGGATCTTGCGGATACAGAAGCTTGCGGCGGCAGAAAAGTATTTTCGTGGCTCTATCTGGTGGTTTTGGATTTTTAGAGAATTTATAGGCGGAAGAGGTAGGACAGAGGAGCCACGGGGGGGGGGGGGGGGGGGCACAAGCCTGCTAGGCCCGCCCCCCAGGCCGGGGCTAGGGGTCTTGTGACCTCCCCTGACGTCCCCTGCATTGGTTCTCAAGTCTCTTGTGTATCTTCTGTTATGGAAAAAAATCATTCCGCATGTTTTATTCCGTTTGGACTCCGTTTAATATTCTCCTCTGAAAAAGGTCAAAAACATGGAAAAAAACAGAAACTGGCACTTGGCACTGAGTTAATAGGTTAGTCCCAAAAAAGATTTAAAATAGCATATTCATGCATACAAAACATCCAAAGTTGACAAGATAATAGCATGGAACCATCAAAAATTATAGATATGTTGGAGACGTATCAACAGCTCGATGATGATCTCGGCCTTCTTGATCTAGCAAGCAAGACGGAGAAGTAGATGAGTTCTCCAGCAGCGTGATTGTGCTCCGGTGGTGGTGAACGATCTACTCGTGCAGGGCTCCGCCCGAGCTCCGCAGAAATACGATCTAGAGGCAAAACTATGGTGTCTAGATCTGAGTTGCACGTGGCAAAGTTGTCTCAAATCAGCCCTAAATCACCAATATATATAGGAGGGAAGGCGAGGGGCTTGCCTTGAGGGCCAATCCCCCAAGGTGCGCCGACCAAGAGGAGGAGTAGGACTCCTACTCCAATCCTACTCAGAATAGGATTGGAAAGTGGAGTCCTTCCCTTCCTTCCCACCTTTTTCGGTTTTCTCTCTATGGCGCATATGCCTTATTGGGCTATCCCACCATCCCACTAAGGGCTGGCGCGCCACCAATAAGTCCTTTGGGCTTCCCTAGGAGGGTTGCCCCCCTCCCGGTGAACTTCCGGAACCCATTCGTCACTCCCGGTACATTCCCGGTAATGCGCGAAAACTTTCCGGTAACCAAATGAAGTCATCCTATATATCAATCTTCGTCTCCGGACCATTCCAGAAACCCTCGTGACATCCGTGATCTCATCCGGGACTCCGAACAACATTCGGTAACCATGCATATAACTCAACTATACTAAAACATCGCCGAACCTTAAGTGTGCAGACCCTGCGGGTTCGAGAACTATGTAGACATGCCCCGAGGTATTCCTCGGTCAATATCCAATAGAGGGACCTGGATGCCCATATTGGATCCTACATATTCTCCGAAGATCTTATCGGTTGAACCTCAGTGTCAAGGATTCATATAATCCCGTATGTCATTCCCTTTGTCCTTCGGTATGTTACTTGCCCGAGATTCGATCGTCAGTATCCGCATACCTATTTTAATCTCATTACCGGCAAGTCTCTTTACTCGTTCTATAATACAAGATCTCGTGACTTACACTTAGTCACATTGCTTGCAAGGCTTGTGTGTGATGTTGTATTACCGAGTGGGCCCCGAGATACCTCTCTGTCACACGGAGTGACAAATCCCAGTCTTAATCCATACTAACTCAACGGACACCTTCGGAGATACCTTTAGAGCACCTTTATAGTCACCCAGTTACAATGTGACGTTTGATGTACACAAGGTATTCCTCCGGTGCCAGTGAGTTATATGATCTCATGGTCATAGGAACAAATACTTGACACACAGAAAACTATAGCAATATAACGACACGATCAATATGCTACGTTCATAGTTTTTGTCTAGTCCGTCACATGATTCTCCTAATGATGTGATCCAGTTATCAAGCAACAACACTTTGCACATAGTCAGAAAACCTTGACTATCCTTGATCAAATGGCTAGCCAACTAGAGGCTTGCTAGGGACATTGTTGTGTCTATGTATCCACACATGTATCTATGTTTTCATTCAATACAATTATAGCATGGATAATAAACGATTATCTTTAAACGGGAAATATAATAATAACTATTTATCATTGCCTCTAGGGCATATTTCCAACACTAACAAGTAGATGATGGGTTACAAGACTGATAGAAGCTTAAACATCAGTTTATGCGTTGCTTCATAAGGTGCTAATTTGGATCCACATGTTTCATGCTATGGTTAGATTTACCTTAATTCTTCGTTCGTAGTTGCGGATGTTTGCAAGGGAGGTTAATCATAAGTAAGTTGTTAGTTCAAGTAAGAACATCACCTTAGCACTGGTCTGCCCACATATTAAATTATCAAAGTAGAAAATGCAAATCAACTCAACATGATGAACATGACTAGACAAAAATTCCATGTGTCCTCGGGAGCACTTGCCTAATATAAGAGTAATTGCAGGCATGTCCTTTGCTACAAAAGGATTGGGCTACCTGGTTGCACCATTGTTACTATTGTTACTTGTTACTTGTTACAAATTATCTTGCTACAAAACTATGTACTACTGTTACTCACAACACTTGCCGAGAATACCTTTTTCAAAATTGCTTATCATTTCCTTATGCTCCTCGTTGGGTTCGACACTCTTACTTATCGAAAGGACTACGATTGATCCCTTATACTTGTGGTCATCAGTGCTCCAACTAACCCATCACAAACTAGCCACAAGCTGCATCGGAAAAACTTAACCACGGGATAGCCCGTAGTATCCTTAGAATTCCCTTGGAAAACCTCAACCTCGAGATAAGCCAAAGTATCCTTGGAATCCCATGCACAAGACGTTCGAGAAAGGTAAAACAGTTCCAGCAAGACCGCTCGACGTGTCGAAGAACCTCATAGGAGCCGTGTATCTTGTTCTCACGACACGACCGGATGAGCTAGTGTACATTGGCCTGATAGAAATCACCCAAGTTGCCCTGGGTGGCCCCGCAGAATGCTCTAGTTTGGGCCCGGGGGTTGATTAATTATCCACGGGTTCATGACACCCTATGCGTTTATTAGTTATTAGCGAAATGTACTACCAATGTTGGGCTTGTCAGAAGAGTTTTATCCCAAAATGAAAATCAAGGGGGTCTCCATAACAACCCCAAGCATGTTAGGAGCACTCAGTATGGAACATAACACCGGTACATAAGTAACTAGGGCGGCAAAAGTGGATCAAAACACCGGGCAAAAGGCCAAGCCTTACACCTTTTACCTATTATATATGTGCATTAAATTAAATAGCAATAATATTGTGATATCTCAAAAATGTCCATGTTATAAAATGGAACAACTTGCACCTGCAACTAGTAATGCTATAAGAAGAGTTGAGCAAGCGGTAACATATCCAAGCAATGGTTTGCTGGGATGTGGAGGGGTTAGATGCTTTTCATGGAAATGTTGGGACGCTTGGCATACAAGTGGTAGGTAACGTGACATAATGATAGAAGCGAGAAAACTAGCATGGCAATGATAGTAGTGGTATCCTGGGAAATGTTCATCTTGCCCGAGATCCCGCTTGGAAGAAGAACAAATCCGTGAAGTAGATGAACTAGCGTAGTCGAACGAATCCTCACACTTCGAATCGGTTTTGGAACTCCATCGAGAAGAAACAATCGGGAAACAAGCGATCAACACAAGATAAACACCACAACATATGCATGACATGATGCGCAAACAAATATGATGCATGTCCATTTAATTATGCGTGGCATGGCAAATCACATCAATCAAATACTACACATTAAGCGAAGCAAAATATGCAACGAGTTGCATATTGACGAAACTGCACGATCAATTTACTTAGTTCATTCTTGTTTATTTACCCAACAATTTTCAATGTTGTTAAAGATCGCAAGAGGTGAAGCATAAACAACTACATCATCTAGGCATTTTAAATGAGGCCAAAAGGAACACATAGCATTTTCGAAACGACCTCATAAGCATAATATGAATTTTGGTCCTGTTTTTCATAACCACATTTTATGTTTGTGAAACAAGAAAATAAAGTGCACCATGTCATTGCACATATTTTTCTAGCCAAGTTACATATATTAAAAAATTGGATTAGAGTTTCCGTTATTTATTTATTAAACAAATCATTTAACATGACAATTATGCAAATAAATGCAAACAACAATTTCAAACATTTTAAACATGGTAAGTTGCAAAATATTAATCTACATGAAATTCTAATCATTTTTCATATACAATTCATGTTAATCCGATGCACGGTTATTCATTTATGAGCAATTAAAAAATGACATTTTTCTATAGTGATTAATGCACTCATTAATTAGGAAATTCATCAGACAAAAAAAAGATGCATGGGCCGATTCTGCTGGAACTCGGTCTGAATAGAATAGAGTATAAGACAACTATACAACGCTTAGGGCGGAGAATAGGGCGCGGAGGCGGCTCACCCATGGGCTTGGCCCAGGTCGTTGTAGAGGCTCGACCTGGAGTTGAACGTGTTGGGCCTTGCGGGACGCTCGGTCTAGAGAGGAGGAATGACTCGGCCTTGCATCATGGGATGGGCCAACTCGAGCGGGGCTAGGCAGTGACCCATGCGGGCGCGGTCAACGGGGCTCGTCGCCTTCCTCTTGCACGAACAGAAGGTAGTAAACGGCCATGGCGGGCTTCTCTGGCATGGATCCTGTGGAGATCATGTTGGAAATATGCCCTAGAAGCAATAATAAAATGGTTATTATCATATTTCCTTCTTCATGATAATCGTCTATTGTTCATGCTATAATTGTACTAACAGGAAATAGTAATACATGTGTGAATAAATAGATCACAATGTGTCCCTAGCAAGCCTCTAGTTGGCTAGCTCGTTAATCAATAGATGATCATGGTTTCCTGATCATGGGCATTAGATGTCATTGATAACGGGATCACATCATTGGGAGAATGATGTGATCGACAAGACCCAATTCTAAGCATAGCACTAGATCGTATTGTTCATATGCTAAAGCTTTTCTAATGTCAAGTGTCTTTTCCTTCAACCATGAGATTTTGCAACTCCCGGATACCGTAGGAGTGTTTTGGGTGTATCAAACGTCACAACGTAACTGGGTGACTATAAAGGTGCACTACGGGTACCTCTGAAAGTGTCTGTTGGGTTGGCATGAATCAAGATCGGGATTTGTCACTCCGTGTGACGGAGAGGTATCTCTGGGCCCACTCGGTAGAACATCATCATGAGCTCAATGTGATTAAGAAGTAAGTCACAGGATGACATGCTACGGAACGAGTAAAGAGACTTACCGGTAATGAGATTGAACAAGGTATAGGTATACCGACGATCGAATCTCGGGCAAGTTCTATACCGACAGACAAAGGGAATTGTATACGGGATTGATTGTATCCTTGACATCGTGGTTCATCCGATGAGATCATCGTGGATCAAGTGGGAGCCACCATGGGTATCCAGACCCCGCTGATGGTTATTGGCCAGAGAGGTGTCTCGGTCATGTCTGCCTGTTTCCCGAACCCATAGGGTCTACACACTTAAGGTTCGATGACGCTAGGGTTATAGGGAATTGTTATACGAGGTTACCGAAAGTTGATCGGAGTCCCGGATGAGATCCCGGACGTCACGAGTTGCTCCAGAATGGTCCAGAGGTAAAGATTGATATATAGGATGGATGGTTTTGGACACCGGAAATGTTTTGGGCGTCACCAGTAGCGTACCGGGACCACCGGGACCACCGGAAATGGTCCCAGGGGTCCACCGGGAGGGGCCACCAGCCCCAAGAGGTAGTATGGGCCAAAAGGTGGAGGGCAACCAGCCCAAAGTGGGCTAGTTCTCCTCCCACAAAGGGGCACAAAGCGCATGAGGTGGAGAGGGGGGGAACCCTAGGCGCTGGTGGGCCTAAGGCCCACCTAGGGGTGCGCCACCCCTTCCCCTGCCCTGGCCGCTGCACCTCCCATCTGGGGGGGGGGGGGCTGCCGCACCACCTAGGGTGGGAACCCTAGGGGTGGCACCCCTCCCCTCCTCCTATATATAGAGGGGTTTGGGGCTGTTTTGCACACCGTTTCTTCTCTCCCTCGGCGCAGCCCTGCGCCCCTCCTTCCTCCTCCTCCCACGATGCTTGGCGAAGCCCTACCGGGAGACCTCGTCTCTCCACCGACACCACGCCGTCATGCTTCCGGAGATCTTCTCCAACCTCTCCCTCCTCCTTGCTGGATCAAGGTGCGCGAGACGTCACCGGGCTGCACGTGTGTTGAACGCGGAGGTGACGTGGTTCGGCACTAGATCGGAATCACACCGTGATATGAATCGCCGTGAGTACGACTCCATCAACCGCATTCTAGCAACGCTTCCGCTTGGCGATCTTCAAAGGTATGAAGATGCACTCACCCCTATCTCGTTGCTAGTATCTCCATAGGAAGATCTAAATATGGCATAGGAAAATTTTGAATTTATGCTACGTTACCCAACAGTGGCATCCGAGCCAGGTTTTCTATGCGTAGATTCTATGCACGAGTAGAACACAAAAGGTTGTGGGCGATGATTTGTCAATTTCTTGCTGCTACTAGTCTTATTATTTTCCGGCGGTATTGTGGGATGAAGCGGCCCGGACCGACCTTACATGTACGCTTACGTGAGACTGGTTCCACCGACAGACATGCACACCGTGCATAAAGGTGGCTAGCGGGTGTCTGTCTCTCCCACTCTAGTCGGATTGGATTTGATGAAAAGGGTCCTTATGAAGGGTAAATAGCTTTGGCATATCATCGTTGTGGCTGTCACGTAGGTAAGAAGGCGTTCTTGCTTGAAACCCAAATCAGCAAAGTAAAACTTGCAACAACAATTGGAGGACGTCTAACTTATTTTTGCAGGGTCTGACATGTGATGTGATATGGCCAAAGTTGTGATGTTGCATGTGTGATGTATGATATGATCATGTTATTGTAATGGGATTCACGACTTGCATGTCGATGAGTATGACAACCGGCAGGAGCCATAGGAGTTGTCTTAATTTATTGTATGAGATGCAAGGCCATGTGCTTACTACTTTTACTTCATTGCTAACGGTTAGCTATAGTAGTAGTGGTAGTAGTAGTTGGCGTGACGACTTCACGGAGACACGATGATGGAGATCATGGTGTCACGCCGGTGACAATGATGATCATGTGATGCCTGAAGATGGAGATCGAAAGAGCAAGGTGATAATGGCCATATCATGTCACTATATGATTGCATGTGATGTTTATCATGTTTTTCATATTATTGCTTAGAACGACGGTAGCATAATAAGATGATCCCTCTTAAAATTTCGAGAACGTATTCCCCTAAGTGTGCACCGTTGCGAAGGATCGTTGTCTCGAAGCACCACGTGATGATCGGGTGTGATAGATTCTAACGTTCGCATACAACGGGTGTAAGCTAGATTTACACACGCGAAACACTTAGGTTAACTCGACGAGATTAGCATGTACAGACATGACCTCGAATACAAGAGACCGAAATTTCGAACATAAGCCGTATGGTTGAATACGATCAGCATGAAGTTTCTCACCATGACGACTAGTCCGTCTCACATGATGATCGGACACGGGTTAGTCAACATGAATCATGTATCACTTAGATGACTAGAGGGATGTCGATTTAAGTGGGAGTTCATACTTAATTTGATTAAATGAACTTAATTGTCATGAACTTAGTCTAAATATTGTCTTTATAAATATTGTAGATGGCCAATGTCAACCTCAATTTCAACGCATTCCTAGAGAAAAACAAGCTGAAAGATGATGGTAGCAACTATGCGGACTGGATTCGCAACTTCAAGCTCATCCTTGAAGCAGCTAAAAAGGCTTATGTCCTTGATGCGCCGCTAGGTGACCCTCCTGCTCCCGCAGCAGCCCAGGACATTCTGAACGTCTGGCAAACGCGGAGTGATGACTACTCTCTGGTTAGGTGTGGCATGTTATACAGTTTCGAAATGGGGCTCCAAAGGCATTTTGAGCAACACGGTGCATATGAGATATTCCAAGAGCTGAAACTAGTTTTTCAAGATCATGCCTGTGTCGAGAGATATGATGTCTCCGACAAGTTCTTTAGCTGTAAGATGGAGGAGAACAGTTCTGTCAGTGAGCACATACTCAAAATGTATGGGTTACATGGTCGTCTGACTTCCCTTGGAGTCGAACTTCCGGATGATGCTATAATTGACAGAATCCTCCAGTCTCTCCCACCAAGCTACAAAGGTTTTGTGCTGAACTACAACATGCAAGGGATGGAGAAGACCATTCCTGAGTTGTACTCGATGCTCAAGTCTGCAGAAGTAGAAATCAAGAAAGAACATCAAGTGTTGATGGTCAACAAGACCACCAGTTTTAAGAAGGGCAAGGGTAAGAAGAGCTTCAAGAAAGACGGCAAAGCCGTTGCCGCGCTCGGTAAGCCAGATGCCGGGAAGAAGAAGAAAAATGGACCAAGCCTGAGACTGTGTGCTTCTATTGCAACGGAAAAGGTCACTGGAAGCGGAACTGCCCCAAGTACTTAGCGGACAAGAAGGCCGGCAACGTTAAAGGTATATATGATATACATGTTATTGATGTGTAACTTACCGGCGCTCGTAGTAGCTCCTGGGTATTTGATACCGGTGTTGTTTCTCTCATTTGCAACTCAAAGCACGAACTGCGGAATAAGCGGAGACTGGCCAAGGACGAGGTGAAAATTCGCGTCGGGAATGGCTCCAAGGTCGATGTGATCGCCGTCGGCACGCTACCTCTACATCTACCATCGGGATTAGTTTTAAACCTTAATAATTGTTATTTAGTACCAGCTTTGAGCATGAATATTGTATCAGGGCCTTGCTTAATGCGAGACGGCTACTCATTTAAGTCAGATAATAATGGTTGTTCTATTTATATGAGTGATATGTTTTATGGTCATGCTCCACTGGTGAATGGTTTATTCTTGATGAATCTCGATCGTGATGTTACACATATTCATAGTGTTAGTACCAAAAGATGTAAAGTTGATAATGATAGTCCCACATACTTGTGGCACTGTCGCCTTGGTCATATCAGTGTTAAGCGCATGAAGAAGCTCCATACTGATGGACTATTAGAGTCTCTTGACTTTGGATCATTTGACACATGCGAACCGTGCCTCATGGGCAAGATGACTAAGACTCCATTCTCAGGAATAATGGAGAGAGTGACCGACTTATTGGAAATAATACATACTGATGTGTGTGGTCCAATGAACGTGGAAGCTCGCGGTGGCTACCGTTATGTTCTCACTCTCACCAATGATTTGAGTAGGTATGGGTATATCTACTTGATGAAGCACAAATCTGACATGTTTGAAAAGTTCAAGGAATTTCAGAGTGAGGTTGAGAATCAACGTGACAGAAAAATTAAGTGTCTACGATGTGATCGTGGAGGAGAATATTTGAGTCACGAGTTTGGCACACACCTAAGGAAGTGTGGAATAGTTTCACAATTGACGTCGCCTGGCACACTGCAATGCAACAGAGTGTCTGAACGTTGTAATCGCACTTTATTAGATATGGTACGATCTATGATGTCTCTTACCGACTTACCGCTATCATTTTGGGGATACGCATTAGAAACTGCAGCATTCACTTTAAATAGGGCACCGTCTAAATCCGTTGAGACGACACCGTATGAACTATGGTTTGGCAAGAAATCTAAGCTGTCGTTTCTTAAAGTTTGGGGCTGCGATGCTTATGTGAAGAAACTTCAACCAGAGAAGCTCGAACCCAAAGCGAAGAAATGCGTATTCATAGGATACCCTAAGGAAACTATTGGGTATACCTTCTATCTTAGATCCGAAGGTAAAACCTTTGTTGCCAAGAACGAATCCTTTCTAGAGAAAGAGTTTCTCTTGAAAGAAGTAAGTGGGAGGAAAGTAGAACTTGATGAGGTAATTACACCCCTCTCGAACCGGAGAGTAGCGCAGCACGAGAAATTGTTCATGTGGCGCCTACGCCAACTGAAGAGGAAGTTAATGATGATGATGATGAAGCTTTGGATCAAGTTGCTACTAAACCACGAAGGTCCACAAGGGTACATTCCGCACCACAGTGGTACGGCAACCCTGTGATGGAAATCATGTTGTTAGACAACGGTGAACCTTCGAACTATGAAGAAGCAATGGCGGGCCCGGGTTGCAACAAATGGCTTGAGGCTATGAAATCCGAGATAGGATCCATGTATGAGAACAAAGTATGGACTTTGGTGGACTTGCCCGATGATCGGCGAGCCATAGAAAATAAATGGATCTTCAAGAAGAAGACTGATGCAAACGGTAATGTGGCTGTTTATAAAGCTCGACTTGTCGCAAAGGACTTTCTCTCCCGTAGTGAAGCTGAAGTCAGTCCGAATCATGTTAGCAATTGCCGCCTTTCATGATTATGAAATTTGGCAAATGGACGTCAAAACAGCGTTCCTTAACGGGAATCTTAAGGAAGAGTTGTATATGATGCAACCATAAGGTTTTGTCGACCCTAAGGGTGCTAAGAAAGTGTTCAAGCTCCAGCGCTCCATCTATGGGCTGGTGCAAGCATCTCGGAGTTGGAACATTTGCTTTAATGGGGAGATTAAAGCGTTTGGGTTCATACAGGTTTATGGAGAAGCCTGTCTGTACAAGAAAGTGAGTGGGAGCTCTGTAGCTTTCCTCATACTGTATGTGGATGACATATTATTGATGGGGAATAATATAGAGATGTTGGAGAGCATAAAGGCCTATTTGAACAAGAGTTTTTCAATGAAGGACCTTGGAGAAGCTGCATACATATTAGGCATCAAGATCTATAGAGATAGATCGAGACGCCTCATAGGCCTTTCGCAAAGTACATACCTTGACAAGATATTGAAGAAGTTCAATATGGAAAACTCAAAGAAGGGGTTCTTGCCAGTTTTGCAAGGTATGAGATTGAGTAAGACTCAGTCACCAACCACGGCAGCAGATAGAGAGAAGATGAGTACTGTCCCCTATGCTTCAGCCGTAGGCTCTCTAATGTATGCCATGTTGTGTACCAGACCTGATATAAACCTTGCCATAAGCTTGGTATGGAGGTACCAAAGTGATCCCGGTATGGAACACTGGACAGTGGTCAAGAATATCCTTAAGTACCTGAAGAGGACTATAGAGATGTTTCTCGTTTATGGACGTGACGAAGAGCTCGTCGTAAAGGGTTACGTCGATGCTAGCTTCGACACAGATCCGGATGACTCTAAGTCAGAGACCGGATACGTGTATGTTTTGAATGGTGGGGTAGTGAGCTGGTGCAGCAGCAAGCAAGAAGTCGTGGCAGCATCTACATGTGAAGCGGAGTACATATCTGCTTCAGAAGCGGCTCATGAAGGAATTTGGATGAAGGAGCTCATCACCGACCTTGGAGTGGTTCCAAGGGCATCGGGTCCAATGACACTCTTCTGTGATAACACTGGGGCCATTGCCATAGCCAAGGAGCCGAGATTTCATCGAAAAACCAAGCACATCAAACGCCGCTACAACTCCATCCCGGACCATGTCCAGAGTGGAGTAATAGATATTTGTAAAGTACACACGGATCTGAATGTTGTAGACCCGTTCACTAAACCTCTTCCTCGAGCAAAACATGATCAACACCATAATTCTATGGGTGTTCGATACATCACAATGTAACTAGATTATTGACTCTAGTGCAAGTGGGAGACTGTTGGAAATATGCCCTACAGGCAATAATCAAATATTTATTATCATATTTCCTTGTTCATAATAATCGTCTATTGTTCATGCTATAATTGTATTAACAGGAAACGGTAATACATGTGTGAATAAATAGATCACAATGTGTCCCTAGCAAGCCTCTAGTTGGCTAGCTCGTTAATCAATAGATGATCATGGTTTCCTGATCATGAGCATTAGATGTCATTGATAACGGGATCACATCATTGGGAGAATGATGTGATGGACAAGACCCAATCCTAAGCATAGCACTAGATCGCATTGTTCGTATGCTAAAGCTTTTCTAATGTCAAGTGTCTTTTCCTTCGATCGTGAGATTGTGCAACTCCCGGATACCGTAGGAGTGCTTTGGGTGTATCAAACATCACAACGTAACTGGGTGACTATAAAGGTGCACTACGGGTACCTCTGAAAGTGTCTTTTGGGTTGGCACGAATCGAGTTTGGGATTTGTCACTCCGTGTGACGGAGAGGTATCTCTGGGTCCACTCGGTAGAACATCATCATGAGCTCAATGTGATTAAGAAGTTAGTCACAGGATGACGTGCTACGGAACGAGTAAAGAGACTTACCGGTAACGAGATTGAACAAGGTATAGGTATACCAACGATCGAATCTCGGGCAAGTTCTATACCGACAGACAAAGGGAATTGTATACGGGATTGATTGAATCCTTGACATCGTGGTTCATCCGATGAGATCATCGTGGAGCAAGTGGGAGCCACCACGGGTATCCAGACCCCACTGATGGTTATTGGCCGGAGAGGTGTCTCGGTCATGTCTGCCTGTTTCACGAACCCGTAGGGTCTACACACTTAAGGTTAGTCCCGGATGAGATCTCGGACGTCACGAGGAGCTCCGTAATGGTTCGGGGGTAAACATTGATATATAGGATGGATGGTTTTGGACACCGGAAATGTTTCGGGCGTCACCGGTAGCGTAACGGGACCACCGGGACCACCGGAAATGGTCCCACGGGTCCACCGGGAGGGGCCACCAGCCCCAAGAGGTAGAATGGGCCAAGAGGTGGAGGGCAACCAGCCCAAAGTGGGTTGGTGCGCCTCCCACAAAGGGGCCCAAGGCGCATCAGGTGGAGAGGGGGGAAACCCTAGGCGCTGGTGGGCCTAAGGCCCACCTAGGGGTGCGCCACCCCCTTCCCCTGCCCTGGCCGCCGCACCTCCCATCCGGGGGGCTGCCGCACCACCTAGGGTGAGAACCCTAGGGGTGGCACCCCCCTCCCCTCCTCCTATATATAGAGAGGGGTTTGGGGCTGTTTTGCACACCGTTTCTTCTCTCCCTCGGCGCAGCCCTGTTCCCCTCCTTCCTCCTCCTCCCAAGGTGCTTGGCGAAGCCCTGCCGGGAGACCTCATCTCTCCATCGACACCATGCCGTCATGCTGCCGGAGATCTTCCCCAACCTCTCCCTCCTCCTTGCTGGATCAAGGTGCAGGAGACGTCACTGGGCTGCACGTGTGTTGAACGTGGAGGTGCCGTGGTTCGGCACTAGATCGGAATCACACCGCAATCTGAATCACCGCGAGTACGACTCCATCAACCGCGTTCTAGCAAAGCTTCCGCTTAGTGATCTTCAAAGGTATGAAGATGCACTCACCCCTCTCTCATTGCTGGTCTGTCCATAGGAAGATCTGAATATGGCATAGGAAAATTTTGAATTTATGTTACGTTACCCAACACATCAACGGGTAGAGGTCGCGCGGTGGAGGATCTTGTTGGAAATATTCCCTAGAGGCAATAATCAAATAGTTATTATTATATTTCTTTGTTCTAGATAATCGTTTATTACCCGCGCTAGAATAGTATTGAATGGAAACACAAATACATGTGTGGATACATAGACAACACACTGTCCCTAGTAAGCCTCTATTAGACTAGATCGTTGATCAAAGATGGTCAAGGTTTCCCGACCATGGACAAGAGTTGTCACTTGATAACAGGATCACATCATTAGGACAATGATATGATGGACAAGACACGAACTATGAACGTAGCATGTGATCGTCTCAGTTTATTACTATTGTTTTCTGCATGTCAAGTATATGTTCCTATGACCATGAGATCATGCAACTCACTGACACCGGAGGAATACCTTGTGTGTATCAAATGTCGCAACGTAACTAGGTGACTATAAAGGTGCTCTAGAGGTATCTCTCAGGGTGTCTGTTGAGTTGGCATGGATCAATACTGGGATTTGTCACTCCGTGTGACGGAGAGGTATCTCAGGGCCCACTCGGCAATACAGCATCACAACATGCCGTGCAAGCAATGTGACTAAGGAGTTAGTCACGGGATTTTGTATTATGAAACGAGTAAATAGACTTGCCGGTAACAAGATTGAACTAGCTATAGAGATACCGACGATCCAATCTCGGGCAAGTAACATACCGATGGACAAAGGGAATGTTATACGGGATTAACTGAATCCTTGACATAGAGGTTCAATCGATAAAGATCTTCATAGAATATGTAGAAGCCAATATGGACATCCAGGTCCCGCTATTGGTTATTGACCGGAGAGTGTCTCATTCATGACTACATAGTTCTCGAACCCGCAGGGTCTGCACACTTAAGGTTCGCTGACATTTCACTATAGTTGAGTTATGTATGTTGGTGACCGAATGTTGTTCAGAGTCCCGGATGAGATCTCGCACATCACGAGGAGTTCCAGAATGGTTTGCAAACGAAGATTGATATATGGGAAAGATGTATTCGGCTTCCAGAAAGATTTTGGGCATTACCCGTAAAGTACCGGGAGTGATGAATAGGTTCCGGGGTTCACCGGGGAGCACCCACCTGGAAAGGGACCAAATAGGCCTAGAGGTGGCGCACAAGCCCCTGGCGGGCTGGGCGGCCAGCCCAATAGGCCTATTCGGCTGAATAGGAAGAGAGGGGAGGAATCCCACTTGGAGGAGGACTCCTCCTCCACCAGGCCGAATTGGAGGAGGACTCATCCCCCTTGTGCCGCCGGCCAACCCTACGGGTTTTTCCCTAGGGCGCCACCCCTCCCTCCCACCTATATATAGTGGAGGGAAGAGAGGCTAGCCGGACCACAAGCCACGACGCAACCCCTCTCCCTCCACTGGTTCGTCATACCCCATATGCTAGTTCGGTAGTGCATGATGTAGCCCTGCCAGATCACCTTCTCCAATACCACCGCCGCGCTATCGTGCTGTTGGAGAACTCATCTACTTCTTTGCCCCTCTTGTTGGATCAAGAAGGTGGAGATCGCCATCGAGTTGTACGTGTGCTGAACACGGAGGTGCCGTTCGTTCGGCACTAGATCGTGATTGGATCGCGGGAAGGCTTGCGATTTGGATCGGAAAGACGTTCGCCTACATCTACCGTGTTTCTTAATGCTTCCCGCTTAGCGATGTAGAAGGGTATGTGGATCCGATCTCTCATCTCGTAGATGGTCATCACCATGGATAGATCTTGTGTGTGCGTAGGAATTTTTTTTGTTTCCCATGCAACATTCGCTAACAGATCTCGCTAGATCCAGTAGGGGCAAATCCATTCCCGACGGTGTCCGACGGATCGAGGCAAAGGCAAACCACATCAGGGCGGCCATGGTTGGTCTCCTGGTTCAAAGTGACACGGAGAGGTTAGGGAGAGAGTGCAGAATGGGAGGAGGATGAGAGGTCCCGCGAGGGGAGTTCGGCTAGACTCCAGCAGCTCGTCGTCTGCGATGGCTCGCCGGAGGAGCACGGCGGTGGGCACCAGAGGCAAAGGGACTATGGATCGAGGGCCTCTTGCCCTCATGCTACTGCGGGCGTGCGGCGGCGGTGGTTCGGGGCCCAGATGGGCTTCTAGGGCCCGGATCTAGGCTCCGTAGGCCCTGCACGGGAGGTGGAAGAAGTAGGTTGGCTCAGGTGGCGGGCCTAGCGCTGGTTAGATGGTGCAGAAATCGAGGCGGTCTAGGGTTCCAATTGGCAGGGGGGTAGGCTTCCTTATATAGACAAGGGCTAGCGTTTGCTGTTTATGTCCGTTTTCGGACCGTCGGATCTCGATCTGGTGGCCCCGAACGAAGGGGTAGACTAGGTGGGTCTAGTGGGCTATGTAGAGGGGGTTGGGCCAAGAAGAGAGGGTGGTTTTGTGACCCCTGAAGTTTTTTAAAAACCGAAAATGTCCAACAATTAAACTAGCTATATTGCCGCTATAAATTTAACGGTTGGGGTATCAAATGTCCTCCGAATGCGACGAAAGGCGGTCTACCTGTAATAAAACAAGGCCGCACGCCAACTTTCGACCCATTCGGAGGAAGTTTTATATGCACTTTTAAAAACAATATTTTTGCGATGCTATCGGCGCGTGCGTGTGTGGTTGGTCTCAAAACGGTCAGCGACGAGAACAGGGAGAACTGCAACTACGAATGGATGAAAGTTTTGGAAAATGACAACAACGGACTGCGGATGCTAGGCAGATGATGCAAAGGATGCGATGATGAATGCGACAATCACATAAATCACAAGACAAAACTTTAAATAAAAGGGGAATCTTCCGAAGCATCCGTCCCGGGATGTTACAATGTCGACCAATCGAAGGAGCCCCCCAACGGCAAGCGTTGGAACTACGGCCACTACCATGAGGTGGGACGACCAACCAACTTATGCAAGGTGATCATGGCCTCCCACTTGGAGGCCATACCTATGTCGCTCGACTTCACGAAGCACTTCTCGTCCGTGCCAGAGGAGTTCAAGCTGAAGACGAACTCAGATTGCTCCTGGAGGGTGACTGTTCGGTTGTTGAACGGCACGGTCACCCTCGATCAGGGTTGGGCCACCTTCGCCGCCGGCCATCAGATCAAGGTATAGGCTTCATGGTGACTTCCAAGCTGCTAAGTCCCAACATGCTCAAGGTTATCGTGTTCAATGATGATGGCATTAAAGTGGTGACCAGGTGCGGGAAGCACCACGAAGCCTTCGCCGTGAACCCCTAGGACAACCCCGACATGCTCCACCTGCTTTTAGTTTAATCTCGGACTGCTTTTGCATTTAAACTGATGTGTTTTAATTATGGCACAATATTACTATTATGTTCAGTTGCGTGTGTTATTCATGAGGCCGTTGTGTACTGGTAACCTCACCACCGCGTCGAAGAGGTTAACAGATAATAGATGGTACATGCCAGCAAACAACAGGATGTGTGTTTGCACGTACACAAACGGTCAACAAAACAACATGTCTAGAACGACACCTCATGCAGCCTAGAGTGTATGCAAGCAACCAAACTAAATGCAGATATTAATTTTATGTCTGTTCAGTCCCATCAACTACGCCTACCAAACACGTCCTACGTGATTGTGAATCTGATATCAAGACTTGTGTGTGCACCATGTGCTGTTATACGTGTGCTCACATCGTTCGACATTAGACACATTTAAATGACTCGATGCAAAAACTGCCTAAAAAGAGAAATAAGATTTGAATAATATATTTTTATTATAGATTATATGATACGTATAAACACGCTTTACTAGCTTGCACAGAGCAGTTTGCCTGCTATATTGCGTGTACTTATAGAGAAAAGACAAACTTCTCTATGGTAAACTAGTTTATCAAGGACAATATATTAATAATAACAATACTAAATCATTAAATATATTTTCATAATTTATTTATTCATTTGTTTCTAGAGACTTAAATATTTTGTGAAACATAAAAGTGTGACTAACGAAAACTAATATAGGTCATTAATATATGTTTCCAAACAGAGGAAGTAACAGAAAGGGCAAATTAAGCAAGAATCCTTCATGCTCCCTCCGTCACATAATATAAAAGTGTTTTTAATATGTTAAAAAAGCTCTTATATTATGGGTCAAAAAATGTTTTATACTATGAAATGAAGGCAGTACATTATAACCTTATAAAAGTCGTTACACGAATAGTTTGATGGCATAAGTTTTAGTTGATACACAAATAGAAACATTTTACACGACATCACAAACATGATGAATGGTGAGCAAAGGTTTGGTTGGTGTTGCATTGTCTTTTTAGTGTTCCACGCCATAACCTTCTAGCTATCAGCTTTAGACAAATCCTCGGTGTCTCACAATTTCCCTTTTGCTGGTAGGGACAAGGGACCAAGCAATAGTAATCATCACCTCGACGTCAGCAATGGTAAATTTATCCTGGCTTATGTTGCGAAATCGGGGCGCGAAACAGATACGACCCTGTGCACCGATATCACCAGATTTTGAGTAGGCTTCTATGGCAATGTCCAACACTCCATCAATTTCTACACAAACAACTTGCCTCGGCAGGTATATGTGACCATCGGGACCTTTCAGCATCGCTCCATCTTTTGATTCAAGCAGTACCATTTGGCTAGATGAGGGATTAATAGCACGAGTGACTCCACTATCAATGACCACCGTTTCCCGTGAAGCTGAGGAGCAAATAACTCGGCCACCATATTCAAACGGCCATGAACCAGAGTTGACAACTTGGACACTCAAGATGGTAGCCTGGACCGTTTCATGGACCCGCTGCAAGCATAACTCCAGTTTACATAAACAATTATCAATGTGAATGGTAGATACACCAACACTTCCTCCACCATAATCGCAGGCACGGCTGATCAATGCTTTATCTTGAGATTTTGTTGGACCTTTCACTTTCAGTTGGATTTCAATGTTAACTATGTCTGTAAACACAATTGCACGTGGTGGCCCAATTAAGCGCAAAGAAGAATCCTGCAAACATCATCGTTCACCTCATTAACCAACCAATATCTCCAAAATAAAATGAAGAGCACATTAAGATTGTACGTACCTCTTGTTTGAGTTCTTGGGCCTCCCTACTAGTGCAAGAGAAGAGAAGGTTACGGTTATGATCAGCGATGTCCCTAACAGCAATCACACCATACACAGACAATGGCCACGCGAGACCCCCAGCTATTTCAATGAGCTTGATGGACAAAACCTGCAAGGTTTCTGGAGTAGACCCAGCATACCTGTGGATGATGCGTCCAGGTCCACAGTGCGTAAATTGCATGGAACTCAGTGACGCTGTAAAAAGTTTAACCACGCGTTAGAATGTTCTGATTAATTAACGGGCATGAGATGACATGAAGTACCACTCTATCACCAGCAAAACAAACAAGAATCCATTGCCTGCTGCCCAAAGTATGAAGAAAAGGGTACAAAGTTCCATAGCAGCATGAAAAGACGACATGTTTTATTCAAATGTATATATATTAATTATAATCCGCCATATTATTATATATTTGTGTACATGTTATGGTGATGGGATGATGGGAATAGATGGGAATGAAGATGTCCTAAAGATCCCCATATGGAATTGTCCCATTATCATCCCTAGGGTCAAAGCAGTGCTCTTATCTGAATTGGAATCAAGCGACGCTAAAAAGTCTTCAAGCACCAAGGAGTAGTTACCAAGATCCCGGGACGATGAGGTTGAGGGACGGAAAACAGGATCGAGGATCGCTAGGTGGCCAATAGTAGGGAACGAGATCGATAGATGGAACATGAGCAGATCAATTTGGAAATGATGATCCCGAAACGATACAACGGGTAGAGGAACGCGAGAGGTGCACTAATTATTACTAGTTCCCTGTCCAAAAAATAAAGTCATTGCTAGGATATCTAAATCTCCGGGGCAGAAAAAAGGGATAAAATTGGCTGGTTCCATTATACTTGTAAATTGGAATCGAGGTCCAGTTTTTCGATTTTTTGTGTGGCTGAAGTGGTTCGTATCCCAACCATCGACTCTTGGCGCTCCCCTCGTCGACCCCGATTCGGGACGGCGAACCCCGGCAACGATTACGAATTAGCAGAAGCGATTGATTAAACAAAAAATGACGGATTGATTGGCGTGTTACTCACTGGTGTCCGTGAAGAAGCCGCAGGTTTCGCCCCAGTTAGATTCCCAAATACTTTCATGTGAAGCGAATGCCTCCGCCTCGTTAGCCATCTCCTCGTCGATTTGTTCTTGACTCTTCAGCGCCGATGTCTTCTTGAGCTCCGTGTTCGCCGTCGATTCGCCCGCTGATCTTTCCATCTTATTACTACTCCGCGATCGATCGATATATGCTTTTCCCTTCCGTCGACCAGTAGTCGATCGAATAATACTACTACTAGTAGACAACAAAAGCCGGCGGCGGGTGAGGGATTTTTGTTTGGGATCAATTTGGGTGGTTCCTACTGTACTTATATAGGCGCGAAGATCAATTTGGGTCTTCTGGATCCGATCTGGACCCTTTTTCGATTGGTTTTGGTTTCGGTTTCTTTACTGAAACAGACTCCGCTGCAGTACCTATAGGCAGCTTCGCCTGCAGGGAGCCGCTGCTGGGCCGGCCCAGCCACCATCTGTGCTGAGTTCACAATGACATCATCCATGTTTTTTTTTTTACTTTTTTTCCACATTTTTATTTTCCTTTTTTGATTCATTTTTTTACTATTGTTTTTGCTAAACAAAATCACTTTAAATAAGTTTTAAAAATGATGTAAAGACATATAAGTTTTTTAAAGATGTACAGAAAAAAAACTAATCATGTGCTACGTTTTTAATGATATTCACAAAATATCATGTATTAAAAAAAAATGCACGTACCATTTAAACAAATGTTCGCACAATGTACAAACTATCTCCCCATAATTAAAACTTATATTTATGTAATGTTAGAAAAATATATGTGGCATTTTAAATAAAACTTTTGGCGATTCAAAAAAATGTTCCTGCCATTTAAAAAATATGTATACAATGTAAAACAAATCCCTTATATTATAAAATATTATTCCCATATTAGAATGTTTGTGGTATTTTAAAGTAATATTCAAAAAAATCTTTGAAAGTATTAAAAATGGTTATAGAATGTAAAAGTATATTCATGTAGTTCAAAAATTGTGTATTGCCATTACAAATGTAGAATGTCTACTTGGAAACCGTTACCGTGTATTAATAGAAGTGTTAGAACATGTTCTTTAAAAGTACATCATATATTTGAAAAATGTCTGAAATGTATCTTTATTTAACAAAGTGCACACGCAAACGTTCATACATATGCGCATATACTCATCCTTATAAACACACGTATCAACACTCTATTCTTATGAGCACATTCAAGAGACTGTGTCGGCACATCATGTTAAGATTGAAGAAGTTATCAGATCATCTTCGTATTCGACGGAGACATCTCCTACCACCGAAAACACATCGCCAGAAAGCTTGAAATAAATCCAAAAACTACGAACACTACTTCCGTCTAGAACTTAAACCTTAATGAACTGAGAATACCACTATTCTCCTAACCACTCATGGTTCACAATGTCCTACGTGTATTAAAAAACCAGTTTACATGTACTCTAAAAATATACATTGTTTAAATAGAAAAAAGTAGACAAGAGTTCAAAAATAAAACCAATAAAACCAGAAAGAAACAAAAAACAAAAAACAAGAGAAGAAGAAACCGTAAAAAACAAAGGAAGAAAAAGAAATATAATGAAGAAAGAAAGAAAAAACAACATAAACCAATGAGAAAACAAAGAAAACCAAAGTAAAAGAACATAAGAAACCCGTGAAAAAAATAAAACCAACAAAAAATACAACAACAAAAAGCAAAAAACTGGACCAACTTAGGAAATACTTCATCCGTCTGAAAATAAGTGCCGCTACTTTAGTACTAAATTTGTACTAACTTAGTACTAAATTTATGACATTTATTTTGGAACGGAGGGAGTAAGATAAAAATAGCACTCCAACAACTTCCATAAACACCCGCAAAAGAAGCAATAACTTCCATAAACGACATGAAATTTTACAGGAACATGTGTAATCACCTCCCTTTCTAGGATGTTTCTTCCTTGCATAAATGCAGTTTGGGAAGGATGAACCACATGTTCAGCAAACGAATTTAGCCTAATCGTCGCTACCTTAGTGAAGATTTTAAAACTGACATTAAGGAGGCATGATGGTTCAGCAGCGGCAGGAATGATTCTGAGGAGGCATGATGGACGCGTCATTTTTGCGGCGTACTGCTGCATTTTTAATTGCAACCATGCTCTGGAGGCGGAGTTACATGCGATTATGCAGGGTATGGCTATTGCTATTGAGAACTGTGAGATTCTTCGGTGCCACTTTCCGCTTTGTGTGGTGATAGCCTAACCAGATCTGTCTATGCACATCTAGTTGCTGAGATCCGTCATTTTATGGTAGATATAGTTTTTATTCCCCTGAAAATTAGTCATGTGCAAAATAGGGTAGCAGATCGTTTGGCCCTGTATAGTCGTATAGAGAGCACTACCACTGTATGGCTTGGACGAGGTCCACTGTGCATCGAGGATCTCTTGGCTCTTGATTGTAGCTCTATGCAAATGGAATAAAACTCACTTACCAGCGCAAAAAAAACATTAAGGAGGCATATTGGGCAATATTGTTGTATCTTTCAGCCTCATTAACCTTAGGCAGTAAAATAATCTCACCGAAGTTTAAGCAAAACAATTCTAGTTGGTCATCAATAGCCAAACAACAGTAGGAGATCCTGTTTGATGACATCCCAGAAGTTTTGGTAGAACTCAGCGAGAAAACCATCATGCTCGAGTGCTTTGTTGTGCTCCGTTAGAAAAACCACCTTTCTAACTTCCTCCTCCAAAAATGGAGTAGTTAGAAGGTTATTTTCCACATCAGAAACCTAGGGGATGTCATCTGTTCAAGAGTCATCCATCTAGAAGCTTCCTTCCTCATGGGTTTCGAACATATTGTTATAATAACTAGTATATAAGACTTAAGTTGCTCATGCCCTCGTCCTGTTGTAGAGAACGAATAAGTTTCTTCCGGTGTCTACCATTGGCGACATCATGGAAATATCTCGTATTTAAATCACCTTCTAGGATAAACTAAGAGTTTGAATGTTGGTACCGCTTGAGTTCCTCCTCACGCATGCGTGCTAGCTGGGCATTCGATTGACTCTTTATCTCTATCTCATGCTCAGAGAGAGGTCTAATCTTTGCCAAGGCTTCTAAATCATCAATAACAAATGAAAATCAATAACACATGAAAGACGAAGCTTCTCTTTTTTGAGAATACCCGAAGTGTGCCTAGCCCAACCACCAAGGAACTTACGTAATGCGCACATTTTGTTTGTTCCATTTGTGTATTGGGGTAAGATCGGCAACCGGTTTGTCCCACACCTCCTTGACCATGTCATGGAATCCATCCCGATGCATCCAACCGAGTTCAAACTTGAACTTGCGTCTGTGAGGTGGTCGTGGCGAGCCGGTAGGTAAGAGGATGGTAGAGCACGTACAGAAACCATAGGAAATTTGGCTTCCCGGTCGGTATCCATTAATACGTGATCTAATTTCTCATATCCTGGTTCCGGAAGATTGTTCGCCCAAGTGAACTCTCTTCCAATCATGGAAACCTCTCTCAAATCTAGACTAGCAATGACATCACTGAAAAGGAAAGACCACTGATTATCAAAGCTACCTCGGCTTTTCTCAATTGGAAATCGTAGAAAATTAAAATCTCCACCAATAAGAATGGGGTAGGGATTATCTTTCGCCATATTAACCAATTCACGGAGAAAAACGACCTTGAAATCATCCTGGGATGGACCATACACGACGACGAGGGTCCACGTGAAGTTGTCAGCTTTGTTATGGATATGTAGTTTAATGTGAAACTCACCATCCGAACTAGCTAGAACATCCATAGTGTTGGGTAACGTAGCATAAATTCAAAATTTTCCTACGCATGTTCAGATCTTCCTATGGAGAGACCAGCAACGAGAGAGGGGTAAGAGCATCTTCATACCTTTGAAGATCGCTAAGCGGAAGCGTTGCTAGAACGCGGTTGATGGAGTCGTACTCGCAGCGATTCCGATCTAGTGCCGAACAACGGCACCTCCGCGTTCAACACACGTGCAGCCCGGTGACGTCTCCCGCACCTTGATCCAGCAAGGAGGAGGGAGAGGTTGGGGAAGAAGACCAGCAACACGACGGCGTGGTGTTGGTGGAGAGATGAGGTCTCCCGGCAGGGCTTCGCCAAGTGCCGGCAGAGAGGAGGAGGAAGAAGTCCAGGGCTGCGCCGAGGGAGAGGGAAAACCGTGTCCTCCAAAGGCCAAAAGTGCCCACTATATATAGGGGAAGGGGAGAGGGGGTGCCACCCCTAAGGTTCCCACCCTAGGGGGGTGCGGCAGCCCTCCCAGATGGGGGGAGTGGCGGCCAGATGGGGAGGAGGGGGTGGCGCACCCCTCTGGTGGGCCTAAGGCCCACCTAAGTTAGGGTTCCCCCCTCTCCCCCCTTTTCTGGTGCACATGGGCTGGATGGGGGGCGCACCAGCCCACTTAGGGGCTGGTTCCCTTCCCCACTTAGCCCATCTAGCCTCCCGGGGTCGTCACCCCCTTTCGGTGGTCCCCCGGGACCACCTCCGGTGGTCCCGGTGGTCCCCGTACGTTACCGGTGATGCCCGAAACACTTCCGGTGTCCGAAACCATCCGTCCTATATATCAATCTTTACCTCCGGACCATTACGGAGCTCCTCGTGACGTCCGGGATCTCATCCGGGACTCCGAACAACTTTCGGTAATCTCGTATAACAATTCCCTATAACCCTAGCGTCATCGAACCTTAAGTGTGTAGACCCTACGGGTTCGGGAGACAGGCAGACATGACCGAGACACCTCTCTGGCCAATAACCATCAGCGGGGTCTGGATACCCATGGTGGCTCCCACTAGCTCCATGATGATCTCATCGGATGAACCACGATGTCAAGGATTCAATCAATCCCGTATACGATTCCCTTTGTCTGTCGGTATAGAACTTGCCCGAGATTCGATCGTCGGTATACCTATACCTTGTTCAATCTCGTTACCGGTAAGTCTCTTTACTCGTTCCGTAGCACGTCATCGTGTGACTAACTCCTTAGTCACATTAAGCTCATGATGATGTTCTACCGAGTGGGCCCAGAGATACCTCTCCGTCACACGGAGTGACAAATCCCGATCTCGATTCGTGCCAACCCAACAGACACTTTCGGAGGTACCCGTAGTGCACCTTTATAGTCACCCAGTTACGTTGTGACGTTTGATACACCCAAAGCACTCCTACGGTATCCGGGAGTTGCACAATCTCACGGTCGAAGGAAAAGATACTTGACATTAGAAAAGCATTAGCATACGAAAAATACGATCTAGTGCTAGGCTTAGGATTGGGTCTTGTCCACCACATCATTCTCCCAATGATGTGATCCCGTTATCAATGACATCTAATGTCCATGATCAGGAAACCATGATCATCTATTGACTAACGAGCTAGCCAACTAGAGGCTTGCTAGGGACAAATTGTGATCTATTCATTCACACATGTATTACTGTTTCCTGTTAATACAATTATAGCATGAACGATAGACGATTATCATGAACAAGGAAATATGATAATAACCATTTTATTATTGCCTCTAGGGCATATTTCCAACAGTCTCCCACTTGCACTAGAGTCAACAATCTAGTTACATTGTGATGTATCGAACACCCATAGCATTATGGTGCTGATCATGTTTTGCTCGTGGAAGAGGTTTAGTCAACGGGTCTGCAATATTCAGATCCGTGTGTACTTTACAAATATCTATTACTCCACTCTGGACATGGTCCTGGATGGAGTTGTAGCTGCGCTTGATGTGCTTCGTCTTCCGGTGAAACCTGGGCTCCTTGGCTATGGCAATGGCTCCAGTGTTATCACAGAAGAGTGTCATAGGACCCGACGCGCTTGGAACCACTCCAAGGTCGGTGATGAGCTCCTTCATCCAAATTCCTTCATGAGCCGCTTCTGAAGCAGCTATGTACTCCGCTTCACATGTAGATGCTGCCACGACTTCTTGCTTGCTGCTGCACTAGCTCACTGCCCCACCATTCAACACATATACGTATCCGGTTTGTGACTTAGAGTCATCCGGATCTGTGTCGAAGCTAGCGTCGACGTAACCCTTTACGACGAGCTCTTCGTCACCTCCATAAACGAGAAACATTTCCTTAGTCCTTTTCAGGTACTTAAGGATATTCTTGACCGCTGTCCAGTGTTCCGCACCGGGATTACTTTGGTACCTCCCTACCAACCTTATCGCAAGGTTTATATCAGGTCTGGTACACAGCATGGCATACATTAGAGAGCCCACGGCTGAAGCGTAGGGGACAGAACTCATCTTCTCTCTATCTGCTGCCGTGGTCGGCGACTGAGTCTTACTCAATCTCATACCTTGCAAAACTGGCAAGAACCCTTTCTTTGAGTTTTCCATATTGAACTTCTTCAATATCTTGTCAAGGTATGCACTTTGCGAAAGACCTATGAGGCGTCTCGATCTATCTCTATAGATCTTGATGCCTAATATGTATGCAGCTTCTCCAAGGTCCTTCATTGAAAAACTCTTGTTCAAATAGGCCTTTATGCTCTCCAACATCTCTATATCATTCCCCATCAATAATATGTCATCCACATATAGTACGAGGAAAGCTACAGAGCTCCCACTCACTTTCTTATACAGACAGGCTTCTCCGTAAACCTGTATGAACCCAAACGCTTTAATCACCTCATTAAAGCGAATGTTCCAACTCCGAGATGCTTGCACCAGCCCATAGATGGAGCGCTGGAGCTTGCATACTTTGTTAGCACCTTTAGGATCGACAAAACCTTCTGGTTGCATCATATACAACTCTTCCTTAAGGTTCCCGTTAAGGAACGCTGTTTTGACGTCCATTTGCCAAATTTCATAATCATAAAAGGCGGCAATTGCTAACATGATTCGGACTGATTTCAGCTTCGCTATGGGAGAGAAAGTCTCATCGTAGTAAACTCCTTGAATTTGTCGAAAACCCTTTGCGACAAGTCGAGCTTTGTAAACGGTCACATTACCGTTCGCATCAGTCTTCTTCTTGAAGATCCATTTATTTTCTATGGCTCGCCGGTCATCGGGCAAGTCCACCAAAGTCCATACTTTGTTCTCATACATGGATCCTATCTCGGATTTCATGGCCTCAAGCCATTTGTTGGAATCCGGGCCCGCCATCGCTTCTTCATAGTTCGAAGGTTCACCGTTGTCTAACAACATGATTTCCATCACAGGGTTGCCGTACCACTCTGGTGCGGAGCGTACCCTCGTGGACCTTCGCGGTTCAGTAGTAACTTGATCCGAAGCTTCATGATCATCATCATTAACTTCCTCTTCAGTCGGTGTAGGCACCACAGGAACAACTTCTTGCGTTGCGCTACTTTCCTGTTCGAGAGGGGGTGTAATTACCTCATCAAGTTCTACCTTCCTCCCACTTACTTCTTTCGAGAGAAACTATTTCTCTAGAAAGGATCCGTTCTTCGCAACAAAGGTTTTACCTTCGAATCTAAGATAGAAGGTATACCCAATAGTTTCCTTAGGGTATCCTATGAATACGCATTTCTCCGCTTTGGGTTCGAGCTTTTCTGGTTGAAGTTTCTTCACATAAGCATCGCAGCCCCAAACTTTAAGAAACGACAACTTAGGTTTCTTGCCAAACCATAGTTCATATGGTGTCGTCTCAACGGATTTAGACGGTGCCCTATTTAAAGTGAATGCTGCAGTTTCTAATGCGTATCCCCAAAATGATAGCGGTAAGTCGGTGAGAGACATCATAGATCGTACCATGTCTAATAAAGTGCGATTACGACGTTCAGACACTCCGTTGCGCTGCGGTGTGCCAGGCGGCGTCAGTTGTGAAACGATTCCACACTTCCTTAGGTGTGTGCCAAACTCGTGACTCAAATATTCTCCTCCACGATCAGATCGTAGACATTTAATTTTTCTGTCACGTTGATTCTCAACCTCACTCTGAAATTCCTTGAACTTTTCAAACGTCTTAGATTTGTGCGTCATCAAGTAGATATACCCATACCTACTCAAATCATCGGTGAGAGTGAGAACATAACGATAACCACCGCGAGCTTCAACGTTCATTGGACCACACACATCAGTATGTATTATTTCCAATAAGTCGGTTGCTCTCTCCATTATTCCTGAGAATGGAGTCTTAGTCATCTTGCCCATGAGGCACGGTTCGCATGTGTCAAATGATTCAAAGTCAAGAGACTCTAGCAGTCCATCAGTATGGAGCTTCTTCATGCGCTTAACGCCGATATGACCAAGGCGGCAGTGCCACAAGTATGTGGGACTATCATTATCAACTTTGCATCTTTTGGTACTCACACTATGAATATGTGTAACATCACGATCGAGATTCATCAAGAATAAACCATTCACCAGCGGAGCATGACCATAAAACATATCACTCATATAAATAGAACAACCATTATTCTCTGACTTAAATGAGTAGCCGTCTCGCATTAAGCAAGACCCTGATACAATGTTCATGCTTAAAGCTGGTACTAAATAACAATTATTAAGGTTTAAAACTAATCCCGACGGTAGATGTAGAGGTAGCGTGCCGACGGCGATCACATCGACCTTTGAACCATTCCCGACGCGCATCGTCACCTCGTCCTTGGCCAGTCTCCGCTTATTCCGCAGTTCCTGCTTTGAGTTGCAAATGTGAGCAACAGCACCGGTATCAAATACCCAGGAGCTACTACGAGCGCTGGTAAGGTACACATCAATAACATGTATATCACATATACCTTTAACGTTGCCGGCCTTCTTGTCCGCTAAGTATTTGGGACAGTTCCGCTTCGAGTGACCTTTTCCCTTGCAGTAGAAGCACTCAGTCTCAGGCTTGGGTCCGTTCTTTTTCTTCTTCCCGGCATCTGGCTTACCGGGCGCGGCAACAGCTTTGCCGTCTTTCTTGAAGTTCTTCTTACCCCTGCCTTTCTTGAAACTAGTGCTCTTGTTGACCATCAACACTTGATGCTCCTTCTTGATTTCTACTTCTGCAGACTTGAGCATCGAGTACAACTCGGGAATGGTTTTCTCCATCCCTTGCATGTTGTAGTTAAGCACAAAGCCTTTGTAGCTTGGTGGGAGAGACTGGAGGATTCTGTCAATGATAGCATCATCCGGAAGTTCGACTCCAAGTGAAGTTAGACGACCGTGTAACCCAGACATTTTGAGTATGTGCTCATTGACAGAACTGTTCTCCTCCATCTTATAGCTGAAGAACTTGTCGGAGACTTCATATCTCTCGACACGGGCATGAGCTTGAAAAACTAGCTTCAGCTCTTGGAACATCTCATATGCCCCGTGTTGCTCAAAACGTCTTTGGAGCCCCGTTTCTAAACTGTATAATATGCCACACCTGACCAGAGAGTAGTCATCACTCCGCGCTTGCCAGACGTTTGGAACGTCCTGCGCTGCTGCGGGAGCGGGAGGGTCACCTAGCGGCGCATTAAGGACATAAGCCTTTTTAGCTGCTTCAAGGATGAGCTTCAGGTTGCGAACCCAGTCCGCATAGTTGCTACCATCATCTTTCAGCTTGTTTTTCTCTAGGAATGCGTTGAAGTTGAGGTTGACGTTGGACATCTACAATATTTATAAAGACAACTTTTAGACTAAGTTCATGACAATTAAGTTCATTTAATCAAATTAAGTATGAACTCCCACTTAAATCGACATCCCTCTAGTCATCTAAGTGATACATGATCCATGTTGACTAACCCGTGTCCGATCATCACGTGAGACGGACTAGTCACCATGGTGAGCAACTTCATGCTGATCGTATTCAACCATACGACTCATGTTCGACCTTTCGGTCTCTTGTATTCGAGGTCATGTCTGTACGTGCTAAGCTCGTCGAGTCAACCTGAGTGTTTCGCTTGTGTAAATCTGGCTTACACCCGTTGTATGCGAACGTTAGAATCTGTCACACCCGATCATCACGTGGTGCTTCGAGACAACGAACCTTCGCAACGGTGCACACTTAGGGGAATACGTTCTCGAAACTTTAAGAGGGATCATCTTATTAGCTACCGTCATTTTAAGCAATAAGATGTAAAACATGATAAACATCACAATGCAATCATATAGTGACATGATATGGCCATTATCATCTTTGCTCTTTCGATCTCCATCTTCAGGCATCGCATGATCATCATCGTCACCGGCGTGACACCATGATCTCCATCATCGTGTCTCCGTGAAGTCGTCACGCCAACTACTACTAGCACTACTACTATGGCTAACCGTTAGCAATGAAGTAAATGTAGTAAGCACATGGCGTTGCATCTCATACAATAAATTAAGACAACTCCTATGGCTCCTGCCGGTTGTCATACTCATCGACATGCAAGTCGTGAAACCTTTTACAATAACATGATCATCTCATACATCATACATGCAACATCACAACTTTGGCCATATCACATCACATGTCAAACCCTGCAAAAACAAGTTAGACGTCCTCTAATTGTTGTTGCAAGTTTTACGTGGCTGATTTGGGTTTCTAGAAAGAACGCCTTCTTACCTACGTGACAGCCACAACGATGATATGCCAAAGCTATTTACCCTTCATAAGGACCCTTTTCATCAAATCCAATCCGACTAGAGTAGGAGAGACAGACACCCGCTAGCCACCTTTATGCACGTTGTGCATGTCTGTCGGTGGAACCAGTCTCACGTAAGGGTACGTGTAAGGTCGGTCCGGGCCGCTTCATCCCACAATACAGCCGGAAAAGAATAAGACTAGTAACGGCAAGCAAATTGACAAACCATCGCCCACAACTTTTGTGTTCTACTCGTGCATAGAATCTACGCATAGAAAACCTGGCTCGGATGCCACTGTTGGGTAACGTAGCATAAATTCAAAATTTTCCTACGCATGTTCAGATCTTCCTATGGAGAGACCAGCAACGAGAGAGGGATAAGAGCATCTTCATACCTTTGAAGATCGCTAAGCGGAAGCGTTGCTAGAACGCGGTTGATGGAGTCGTACTCGCAGCGATTCCGATCTAGTGCCGAACAACGGCACCTCCGCGTTCAACACACGTGCAGCCCGGTGACGTCTCCCGCATCTTGATCCAGCAAGGAGGAGGGAGAGGTTGGGGAAGAAGACCAGCAACATGACGGCATGGTGTTGGTGGAGAGACGAGGTCTCCCGGCAGGGCTTCGCCAAGTGCCGGCAGAGAGGAGGAGGAAGAAGTGCAGGGCTGCGCCGAGGGAGAGGGAAAACCGTGTCCTCCAAAGGCCAAAAGTGCCCACTATATATAGGGGAAGGGGAGAGGGGGTGCCACCCCTAGGGTTCCCACCCTAGGGGGTGCGGCAGCCTTCCCAGATGGGGGGAGTGGCGGCCAGATGGGGAGGAGGGGGTGGCGCACCCCTTTGGTGGGCCTAAGGCCCACCTAAGTTAGGGTTCCCCCCTCTCCCCCCTTTTCTGGTGCACATGGGCTGGGTGGGGGGCGCACCAGCCCACTTAGGGGCTGGTTCCCTTCCCCACTTAGCCCATCTAGCCTCCCGGGGTCGTCACCCCCTTTCGGTGGTCCCCCGGGACCACCTCCGGTGGTCCCGGTGGTCCCGGTACGTTACCGGTGATGCCCGAAACACTTCCGGTGTCCGAAACCATCCGTCCTATATATTAATCTTTACCTCTGGACCATTCCGGAGCTCCTCGTGACGTCCTGGATCTCATCCGGGACTCCGAACAACTTTCGGTAATCTCGTATAACAATTCCCTATAACCCTAGCGTCATCGAACCTTAAGTGTGTAGACCCTACGGGTTCGGGAGACAGGCATACATGACCGAGACACCTCTCTGGCCAATAACCATCAGCGGGGTCTGGATACCCATGGTGGCTCCCACTAGCTCCACGATGATCTCATCGGATGAACCACGATGTCAAGGATTCAATCAATCCCGTATACGATTCCCTTTGTCTGTCGGTATAGAACTTGCCCGAGATTCGATCGTCGGTATACCTATACCTTGTTCAATCTCGTTACCGGTAAGTCTCTTTACTCGTTCCGTAGCACGTCATCGTGTGACTAACTCCTTAGTCACATTAAGCTCATGATGATTTTCTACCGAGTGGACCCAGAGATACCTCTCCGTCACACGGAGTGACAAATCCCGATCTCGATTCGTGCCAACCCAACAGACACTTTCGGAGGTACCCGTAGTGCACCTTTATAGTCACCCAGTTACGTTGTGACGTTTGATACACCCAAAGCACTCCTACGGTATCCGGGAGTTGCACAATCTCACGGTCGAAGGAAAAGATACTTGACATTAGAAAAGCATTAGCATACGAACAATACGATCTAGTGCTAGGCTAAGGATTGGGTCTTGTCCACCACATCATTTGTTGGGGAACGTCGCATGGGAAACAAAAATTTTCCTACGCGCACGAAGACCTATCATGGTGATGTCCATCTACGAGAGGGGATGAGTGATCTACGTACCCTTGTAGATCGTACAGCAGAAGCGTTAGAGAACGCGGTTGATGTAGTGGAACGTCCTCACGTCCCTCGATCCGCCCCGCGAACAATCCCGCGATCAGTCCCACGATCTAGTACCGAACGGACGGCACCTCCCCGTTCAGCACACGTACAGCTCGACGATGATCTCGGCCTTCTTGATCCAGCAAGAGAGACGGAGAGGTAGAAGAGTTCTCCGGCAGCGTGACGGCGCTCCGGAGGTTGGTGATGACCTTGTCTCAGCAGGGCTCCGCCCGAGCTCCGCAGAAACGCGATCTAGAGGAAAAACCGTGGAGGTATGTGGTCGGGCTGCCGTGGCAAAAGTTGTCTCAAATCAGCCCTAAAACCTCCGTATATATAGGTGGGAGGGAGGGGAGGAGGCAGCCTCAAAACCTAAAGGTTTGGCCGAAATTGGAGGTGGAGGAGTCCTACTCCAATCCTACTTGGAGTAGGATTCCACCTTCCCACTTGGAAACTCTTTCCACCTTGTGTTTTTTCCTTCTCAAACCTTATGGGCCTTAGTGGGAACTTATTCCAGCCCACTAGGGGCTGGTTTATCTCTTCCCATAGCCCATGAGACCCCTTGGGGCGTGACACCCCTCCCGATGGTCCCCGGCACCCCTCCCGGCACTCCCGGTACACTACCGATGAGCCCGAAACTTTTCCGGTAATGCACGAAAACCTTCCGGTAACCAAATGAGGTCATCCTATATATCAATCTTCGTTTCCGGACCATTCCGGAAACCCTCGTGACGTCCGTGATCTCATACGGGACTCCGAACAACATTCGGTAACCAACCATATAACTCAAATACGCATAAAACAACGTCGAACCTTAAGTGTGCAGACCCTGCGGGTTCGAGAACTATGTAGACATGACCCGAGAGACTCCTCGGTCAATATCCAACAGCGGGACCTGGATGCCCATATTGGATCCTACATATTCTACGAAGATCTTATCGTTTGAACCTCAGTGCCAAGGATTCGTATAATCCCGTATGTCATTCCCTTTGTCCTTCGGTATGTTACTTGCCCGAGATTCGATCGTCAGTATCCGCATACCTATTTCAATCTCGTTTACCGGCAAGTCTCTTTACTCGTTCCGTAATACAAGATCCCGCAACTTACACTAAGTTACATTGCTTGCAAGGCTTGTGTGTGATGTTGTATTACCGAGTGGGCCCCGAGATACCTCTCCGTCACACGGAGTGACAAATCCCAGTCTTGATCCATATTAACTCAACGAACACCTTCGGAGATACCTGTAGAGCATCTTTATAGTCACCCAGTTACGTTGCGACGTTTGATACACACAAAGCATTCCTCCGGTGTCCGTGAGTTTATATGATCTCATGGTCATAGGAACAAATACTTGACACGCAGAAAACAGTAGCAACAAAATGACACGATCAACATGCTACGTCTATTAGTTTGGGTCTAGTCCATCACATGATTCTCCTAATGATGTGATCCCGTTATCAAGTGACAACACTTGCCTATGGCCAGGAAACCTTGACCATCTTTGATCAACGAGCTAGTCAACTAGAGGCTTACTAGGGACAGTGTTTTGTCTATGTATCCACACAAGTATTGTGTTTCCAATCAATACAATTATAGCATGGATAATAAACGATTATCATGAACTAAGAAATATAATAATAACTAATTTATTATTGCCTCTAGGGCATATTTCCAACAGTCTCCCACTTGCACTAGAGTCAATAATCTAGTTCACATCACCATGTGATTCCAACGAATCCAACACCCATATAGTTCTGGGGTCTGATCACGTCTTGCTGGTGAGAGAGTTTTCAGTCAACGGTTCTGAAACTTTCAGATCCGTGTGTTCTTTACAAATTTTTATGTCATCTTATAGATGCTGCTACTACGTGCTATTTGGAAATGCTCCAAATATCTACTCTACTATATGAATCCGTTTCACTACTCATAGTTATTCGGATTAGTGTCAAAGCTTGCATCAACGTAACCTCTTTACGACGAACTCTTTAACCACCTCCATAATCGAGAAAAATTCCTTAGTCCATTAGTTACTAAGGATAAATTTTGACCGCTGCTAGTGATTCAATCATGGATCACTCTCTGTACCCTCAACAGACTTTGAGTCAAGGCACACATCAGGTGCGGTACACAGCATGGCATACTTTAGATTCTACGGCTAAGGCATAGAAGACGACCTTCGTCTATTCTCTTTATTCTGCCGTGGTCGGGTTTTGAGTCTTACTCAAATTCACACCTCACAACGCAACCAAGAACTCCTTCTTTGCTGATCTATTTTGAACTCTTTCAAAAACTTGTCAAGGCATGCATCTTGTTGAAACTTCTATTAAGCGTTTTCGATCTATCTCCATAGATCTTTGATGCTCAACGTTCAAGTAGCGTAATCCAGGTACTCCTTTGAAAACTTCTTTCAAACAACCTTGTATGCTTTACAGAAATTCTACATTACTTCTGATCCACAATATGTCAACCACATATACCTATCAGAAATTCTATAGTGCTCCCACTCACTTCTTTGGAAATACAAGTTTCTCATAAACCTTGTACACACCCAAAAACTTTGATCATCTCATCAAAGTGTATATTCCAACTCCGAGATGCTTGCACCAGTCCATTGAAGGATCACTGGAGCTTGCATACTTGCTAGTATCTTTAGGATCGACAAAACCTTCTCGTTGTATCACATACAATGTTTGCTCAAGGAAACCGTCGAGAAACAAAGTTTTGACATCCTACGTGCAATATTTCATAAATAATGCATCAACAACTAACATAATTCTAACAGACCTTTAGCATCACTACGAGTGAGAAAGTCTCATCATAGTCAACTGTTTGATCTTGTCGAAAACATCTTTGCGACAAGTCGAGCTTTTCTTAATAGTGACTTATCACCATCATCGTCTGTCTTCTTTTAAAGATCCATCTTTACTCAATAGTCTTATGACCATCAAGTAGTTCTTTCAAAGTCTACACTTTGTTTTCATACATGGATCCTCTCTCGGATTTCATGGCTTCCAGCCATTTGTCGGAATCTGGGCCCACCATCGCTTTCTCCATAACTCGTAGGTTCACTGTTGCTCAACAACATGACCTCCAAGACAGGGTTACCGTACCACTCTGCAGTAGTACGCAACCTTGTCAACCTACAAGGTTTGTAGTAACTTGATCCGATGCTCGATGATCACCATCATCAGCTTTCACTTCAATTGGTGTAGGCGCCACAGGAACAACTTCCTGCGCCCTGCTACACACTGGTCGAAGTGATGGTTCAATAACCTCATCAAGTTCTACCACCCTCCCACTCAATTCTTTCGAGAGAAACCTTTCCTCGAGAAAGGATCCGCTTCTAGAAACAAACACTTTGCTTTCGGATATGAGATAGGAGATGTACCCAACTGTTTTGGATATCCTATGAAGATGCATTTATCCGCTTTGGGTTTGAGCTTATTAGCTGAAACTTTTTCACATAAGTGTCGAAACCCCAAACTTTCAAGAAACGACAGTTTAGATTTCTCTAAACCTCAGTCTATACTGTGTCATCTCAACGGAAATACGTGGTGCCCTATTTAAAGTGAATGCGGTTGTCTCTAATGCTTAACCCATAAACGATAGTGGTAATTCGATAAGAGACATCATAGCATGCACCATACCAAATAGTGTGTGGCTATGACGTTCAGACACATCATCACACTATGATGTTCTAGGTGGCATGAACTGCGAAACAATTTCCACATTGTCTTAACTGCGTACCAAAACTCGTAACTCAGATATTCATTTCTATGATCATATCGTAGACAGTTTATCCTCTTGTTATGACAAACTTCACTCCGAAACAGAATTGAACTTTTCAATATTTCAGACTTGTGATTCATTAAGCAAATACTCTAGTATCTACTCAAATGGTCATTGAAGCAAGAACATAATGATATCCACTGCGTGCCTCAGCACCCATTGGACTGCATACATCAAAATGTATCACTTCCAACAAGTTACTATCTTATTTCATCTCAATGAAAACAAGGCCTTGCTCATGTGGTATGATTTACATGTCACCAGTGATTCAAAATCAAGTGAGTATAAAGATCCATCAGCATGGAGCCTCTTTATGCAATTTATACCAACATGACTCAAGCGGCAGTGCCACAAGTAAGTGGTACTATCATCATTACCTTGTATCTTTTGGCACCAATATCATGAACATGTGTAACACTACGATCGAGATTCAATAAACCATTGAAGGTGATTATTCAAGAAAATAGAGTAACCATTATTCTCTTTAAATGAATAATCGTATTGCAATAAACACGATCCAATCATGTTCATGCTTAATGCAAGCACCAAATAACAATTATTTAGGTTTAACACCAATCCCGATGGTAGAGGGAGCGTGCGACGTTTGATCATATCAACCTTGGAAACACTTCCAACACGTATCGTCACCTCGCCTTTAGCTAGTCTCCGTTTATGTCGTAGCTTTCATTTCGTGTTACTAATCACTTAGCAACCGAACCAGTATCCAATACCCTCATGCTACTAGGAGTACCAGTAAAGTACACATCAACATCATGTATATCAAATATACTTCTTTCGACTTTTGCCAGCCTTCTTATCTACCAAGTATCTAGAGTTGCTCCGCCTCAGTGACTGTTCCCCTCATTACAGAAGCACTTAGTCTCGGGTTTGGGTTTAATCTTGGGTCTCTTCATTAGTGCAGCAACTGTTTTGCCGTTTCACGAAGTATCCCTTCTAGCCCTTGCCTTTCTTGAAACTTAGTGGTTTTACAAACCATCAACTATTGATGCTCCTTCTTGATTTCTACTTTCGCAGTGTCAAACATCGCGAATCGCTCAAGGGTCATTGTATCTATCCTTGATATGTTATAGTTCATCACAAAGCTCTCACGTCTTGGTGGCAGTGACTTTGGAGAACCATCACTATCTCATCTGGAAGATTAGCTCCCACTTGATTCAAGTGATTGTCGTACTCAGACAATCTGAGCACATGCTCAACGATTGAGCTTTTCTCCTTTACTTTGTGGTCAAAGAATCTTGTTGGAGGTCTCGTACCTCTTAACAAGGGCACAAGCATGAAATCACAATTTCATCTCTTTAGAACATCATTTATGTTCCGTGACATTTTAAAACGTTTTCGGTGCCTTGCTTCTAAGCCATTAAGTACTTTGCACTGAACTATCGTGTAGTCATCAGAAACGTGTATGTCGGATGTTCACAGCATCCACAGACGATGCTCGAGGTGCAGCACACCGAGTGGTGCATTAAGGACATAAGCCTTCTGTGCAGCAACGAGGACAATCCTCGGTTTTACAGACTCAGTCTGCAAAGTTTGCTACTATCAATTTTCAACTAAATTTTCTCTAGGAACATATAAAAACAGTAGAGCTATATCGCAAGCTACATCGTAATTTGCAAAGACCTTTAGACTATGTTCATGACAATTAGTTCAATTAATCATATTACTTAAGAACTCCCACTCAAAAAGTACATCTCTCTAGTCATTTGAGTGGTACATGATCCAAATCCGCTATCTCAAGTCCGATCATCACGTGAGTCGAGAATAGTTTCAGTGGTAAGCATCTCTATGCTAATCATATCAACTATACGATTCATGCTCGACCTTTCGGTCTCATGTGTTCCGAGGCCATGTCTGCACATGCTAGGCTCGTCAAGCTTAACCCGAGTGTTCCGCGTGCACAACTGTTTTGCACCCGTTGTATGTGAACGTTGAGTCTATCACACCCGATCATCACGTGGTGTCTCGAAACGACGAACTGTAGCAACGGTGCACAGTCGGGGAGAACACAATTTCGTCTTGAAATTTTAGTGAGAGATCACCTCATAATGCTACCGTCGTTCTAAGCAAAATAAGGTGCATAAAAGGATTAACATCACATGCAATTCATAAGTGACATGATATGGCCATCATCACGTGCTTCTTGATCTCCATCACCAAAGCACCGGCACGATCTTCTTGTCACCGGCGCCACACCATGATCTCCATCATCATGATCTCCATCAATGTGTCGCCATCGGGGTTGTCGTGCTACTTATGCTATTACTACTAAAGCTACGTCCTAGCAAAATAGTAAACGCATCTGCAAGCACAAACGTTAGTTATAAAGACAACCCTATGGCTCCTGCCGGTTGCCGTACCATCGACGTGCAAGTCGATATTTCTATTACAACATGATCATCTCATACATCCAATATATCACATCACATCGTTGGCCATATCACATCACAATCATACCCTGCAAAAACAAGTTAGACGTCCTCTAATTTTGTTGTTGCATGTTTTACGTGGTGACCAAGGGTATCTAGTAGGATCGCATCTTACTTACGCAAACACCACAATGGAGATATATGAGTTGCTATTTAACCTCATCCAAGGACCTCCTCGGTCAAATCCGATTCAACTAAAGTTGGAGAAACCGTCACTTGCCAGTCATCTTTGAGCAAAGGGGGTTACTCGTGACGATGAAACCAGTCTCTCGTAAGCGTACGAGTAATGTCGGTCCAAGCCGCTTCAATCCAACAATACCGCGGAATCAAGAAAAGACTAAGGAGGGCAGCAAAATGCACATCACCGCCCACAAAAACTTTTGTGTTCTACTCGAGAAGACATCTACGCATGAACCTAGCTCATGATGCCACTGTTGGGGAACGTCGCATGGGAAACAAAAATTTTCCTACGCGCACGAAGACCTATCATGGTGATGTCCATCTACGAGAGGGGATGAGTGATCTACGTACCCTTGTAGATCGTACAGCAGAAGCGTTAGAGAACGCGGTTGATGTAGTGGAACGTCCTCACGTCCCTCGATCCGCCCCGCGAACAATCCCGCGATCAGTCCCACGATCTAGTACCGAACGGACGGCACCTCCCCGTTCAGCACACGTACAGCTCGACGATGATCTCGGCCTTCTTGATCCAGCAAGAGAGACGGAGAGGTAGAAGAGTTCTCCGGCAGCGTGACGGCGCTCCGGAGGTTGGTGATGACCTTGTCTCAGCAGGGCTCCGCCCGAGCTCCGCAGAAACGCGATCTAGAGGAAAAACCGTGGAGGTATGTGGTCGGGCTGCCGTGGCAAAAGTTGTCTCAAATCAGCCCTAAAACCTCCGTATATATAGGTGGGAGGGAGGGGAGGAGGCAGCCTCAAAACCTAAAGGTTTGGCCGAAATTGGAGGTGGAGGAGTCCTACTCCAATCCTACTTGGAGTAGGATTCCACCTTCCCACTTGGAAACTCTTTCCACCTTGTGTTTTTTCCTTCTCAAACCTTATGGGCCTTAGTGGGAACTTATTCCAGCCCACTAGGGGCTGGTTTATCTCTTCCCATAGCCCATGAGACCCCTTGGGGCGTGACACCCCTCCCGATGGTCCCCGGCACCCCTCCCGGCACTCCCGGTACACTACCGATGAGCCCGAAACTTTTCCGGTAATGCACGAAAACCTTCCGGTAACCAAATGAGGTCATCCTATATATCAATCTTCGTTTCCGGACCATTCCGGAAACCCTCGTGACGTCCGTGATCTCATCCGGGACTCCGAACAACATTCGGTAACCAACCATATAACTCAAATACGCATAAAACAACGTCGAACCTTAAGTGTGCAGACCCTGCGGGTTCGAGAACTATGTAGACATGACCCGAGAGACTCCTCGGTCAATATCCAACAGCGGGACCTGGATGCCCATATTGGATCCTACATATTCTACGAAGATCTTATCGTTTGAACCTCAGTGCCAAGGATTCGTATAATCCCGTATGTCATTCCCTTTGTCCTTCGGTATGTTACTTGCCCGAGATTCGATCGTCAGTATCCGCATACCTATTTCAATCTCGTTTACCGGCAAGTCTCTTTACTCGTTCCGTAATACAAGATCCCGCAACTTACACTAAGTTACATTGCTTGCAAGGCTTGTGTGTGATGTTGTATTACCGAGTGGGCCTCGAGATACCTCTCCGTCACACGGAGTGACAAATCCCAGTCTTGATCCATATTAACTCAACGAACACCTTCGGAGATACCTGTAGAGCATCTTTATAGTCACTCAGTTACGTTGCGACGTTTGATACACACAAAGCATTCCTCCGGTGTCCGTGAGTTTATATGATCTCATGGTCATAGGAACAAATACTTGACACGCAGAAAACAGTAGCAACAAAATGACACGATCAACATGCTACGTCTATTAGTTTGGGTCTAGTCCATCACATGATTCTCCTAATGATGTGATCCCGTTATCAAGTGACAACACTTGCCTATGGCCAGGAAACCTTGACCATCTTTGATCAACGAGCTAGTCAACTAGAGGCTTACTAGGGACAGTGTTTTGTCTATGTATCCACACAAGTATTGTGTTTCCAATCAATACAATTATAGCATGGATAATAAACGATTATCATGAACTAAGAAATATAATAATAACTAATTTATTATTGCCTCTAGGGCATATTTCCAACATCATTCTCCCAATGATGTGATCCCGTCATCAATGACATATAATGTCCATGATCAGGAAACCATGATCATCTATTGACTAACGAGCTAGCCAACTAGAGGCTTGCTAGGGACACATTGTGATCTATTCATTCACACATGTATTACTGTTTCTAGCATGAACGATAGACGATTATCATGAACAAGGAAATATGATAATAACCATTTTATTATTGCCTCTAGGGCATATTTCCAACACATAGTCCCTACGTTTACACCAAGTAAAATGCCCCCAGAACAACCTCAAGGTGGTCTTGAGATCCAAATATAGTATATCCCGCCAGAGAGACGGTTAAGCAGACTTACTGAGAAATCACGTCTCCCCGTCTCGGATAAAGCCAAAAAATCTAAATTGTATTCCCTATTACAATCTGCAACGAATAGATGTTTAGCCAAGTCATCATGATCTCTGCTATTTAAAAATATGCCATTCATAAAGAAACAATAGGAGATTTAGAAATTTTTAACCTCTTAGAAGACTTATGACTTTTTTTAACGATGAGACTTGGATTTACGATCGGAGGGTGTAAGCTCAATCAATGAACTAAGCTCGGGCTCCTCCAAGCCTACATCCAAAACCTCACATTTTACATGTGCGAGTAGCCGACCATCTGATGTGCATGCAACTCTTCCTCATCTAGGTGTGAGATAAAAGATTTGCTAGAAACTCGTGAAGTAACCTTTAATCGGTTATATTCCAAATGCCTTGAGGCGTTTGCGGAAACAGAAATATCATTCTCATTACTTCCTAGCTTAACACCCATATTATTCAACTTAGAAACGATGGATGTATTAGAAAAAGATAAGAACGATAGGTGACGGCTACAGCCGGACCTTGTAAATTCAGATGTTCAAACGCGCGTGTGCCCGGGCGCGTCCGCGAACACTGATAATTCACGCCTCAAATAATGCATTTCACATCCGGACACCTCAAATCTCATATCTCAAATCCGTACAAACTCATGCAACTACTACGTCGATGGATTACACACATCGTCTGACTATTCCATCACTACTAACATGACATCGGACTATCAAAATTTGGCATGTTTAGCTATGATGGAGATCATCCACGGCTTCCCTTGCCTTCCTGGCGTCGTCGTTCTCATGGAAGTACCGGTTGAAGACACGGTACGGATCGAGCCGGACCTGCCCATCGTCGGAGCTGTCGTCGGTGTCGCTCACCACCTTCTCCTCCTTCAGTGGCAGTCCAGCCAGTTCATGGATCGCCCAATTATGCTCGCAGGCTAGGGCGCGCATGTTCCTCCGCTGTCGTTTCTTCAAAATGCGGGCACGGATAACTTCCTCCACTGCGGTCGCCCGTACCGCCGCATCAGCCACCTCTGCCTTCGCCTCCGTCATTTCTTTCGCGCGAAAGGCCTCGGCGATCCTTATCCGCTCCTTCCCACGGTGGGCAGCCCGTTCCCGGTGGGACTCGAAGGCCTCCGGATCCGCCCGCCGGGACCTTGACGATCCCTCGGATGAACCGAGCGCCCATTGAGCAGACACTATGGAGTCACGACAGACAGTGCCTGCCTCCGGTCGAGCGTTGTCCTCGCGAGAGTGGTGGAGTGCAATGCGAACCGCCATTGCCTCCTCCAATCCGCAGGAGACGACCCCCAGTCGACGGATCCGGACAGGTCAGAGTTAGATCCACTGCCCTCCATGTCGGAGACGGCCAAAGATCGTCGGAGCTGAGCAAGGGTGGTGGAGTGAAGTAGCTAGGATTTGGTGCGGCGAGCGGATGGGGACAAATATATGTGGCGTTGATGCGGTCCAGTGCGGGCGTGCCCGGGCACGTCCGGACTCCCCTATACCCGTCCCATATTTGGGATGAAAATGAGGGGTCCCGGTCAACCCGGGCGTTTGAGGCCGATTTGAGAGGCCCGTCTGGATCAATTTTTTGTGACCGTGCAGTGACCGAGCGGCCTGCCCGAACGTTTGAGGAAGGTATGAGGGCCCAGCTGTAGATGCTCTTATACCATGGAAACCATGGGCATATTTGCAGCAACGAGAAAATAAACTTGAAGGCTGTATTCTTGATGTTGCCTTATCACTTTTGACTATGAAATTTTCATATCAAGAATATTGTATCTTCCATTGCCAAACAATGCAGAGATGGGCAAAAATATGAACACCGAGAAAATTTCTCATATAACCCATAAAGTCACAGTCATCAGTAATTTATTTCCCATGGAAACAGGTACTCTTAAAGCTTTCTAACCATTAAACCACAGGCACAACATTGAAAAACAAGACAACTCCTCTAACTGAATCTCAAATAGCAAGTTCTGCAACATCCATGAAAGCAAATGCAGCGTCCTCAGGGGACTAGCTATAGAAGAATCAGACCTTGAACCCCTCGGCACGGAGGCATTGCTTGTGAGCCTCGATCCACTTGGTGCAGGCAGACTCCCCGTGCTCGACGATGCACTCATCTCTGAGCCTCTTGGTGTCAGGGCAAGCGCAGCATATCTTCTTCTTCGGCTTCGAGTCAGTGGCAGGAGCTGGGGCTTGGTTCACAATGGAGCAAGCAGCAGCCGGTGTCTGCACTGGCGCTGGGGATTCCGTGCTGCCCATTTCGGCAGCAACAACTCAGGGATGAATTATGATCTGCAAAACGAGAGGGCGAGGAAAAATGGTAAATTCCCGTCAGTATCCGTTGATAACGAGTAGGGAGTATATCTGTACCTGAATAATTGTAGTTGGAAAAAACTAGTCTAGTTTTTTCCAACTACAATTATTTAGATACAGAGGGAGTATATCTGTACATTAAAAAAATATAGTGGATAACAGGACAAGCGGGAATTGGAACACTGCGGTGTTCTCTGAACTTACTGACGAACAAAAACTGATCATATTTCCCGCAAATTTCATTCGATCATTTTGGTGGAGCAATAGTATAGGATGTAACAGGGAGATGAGAAAATAACCTGATATCATGTACTCCTACCAAGGTTCAGGTGTCAGATGTCCGGATTATTTTTTCAGATCTTGATGATAACTAATACACCATGAGAAATCTATGACACGCGCAGTCGGCTACCTGAATTTCTTTCCGGAAACCGCCTAAACCATGGAGCAAATCTTGCTCCGTTACTCGAATGAGCAGAGATGACCACGAAAAATCTTGCTCCGCTGCTCGAAGGCCTAATAAATCAACCGTCGATTTTGCAGAGCCCGCACGGGCGCCCAACCGCGGCGACTAAACGGGGATCGGAGCGGGAGAAGAGAGGAGAGGTTACTTGCCTGGAGGAGCCGAGGAAGAAGACTGGGGAAGGTAGGGGAGCGCCGCTGCCGTCTTTGGTCTGTGCGCCGCAGGCAGGTTTTATGTGTCGACGGTGGCCGTGCGCGTGTCTGGCTCTTCTTCCTCTTCTTCTTGGGGCTTAAGAAAGAAACACGTACGAAGGGGAAGCAAAAGGCCGCGCCGGACAGGCCCGGCCCGGGAGCCCACGCTTCCTTTTTCTTTTTTCTTTGGCAGCGCACGCTTCCTTTTTTTCTCTCTCTCTTTGCTTTTCTTTTCCTTCGATTACTTTTGTTAAGTACTAGCAAAACGGCCCGTGCGTTGCAACGGGAGAAAAGAAATCCTATTATCTAATGACAATGATCATATTTTACTACATCATCGAGATACACTATCACTTTCATGTTCATGAAATCATGAACAATTTTTGAAAATCATGAACATATTTGAAATCGTGAACTCAATTCACGAACATTTTCTTAACAACAACAAAATATTTTTTGGTTGAGCAAACTGCATTAATGAACCATGTGTGAGCTAGATTGATGAATGATATGTCTCGCTTTGACCTAGCGTAGCGGTGTTTTTCATAACCAGTAAAAATCATGACATCAGAATAAACATAGTTATGTATGGAGGCAAAATAAACATTTAGTCATCTTCATATAACTTACAAAAACTAACCTATAGAGAGTTGTGTCAATTTTTTGGGGCACAACGTTGTACAAAACATGGAATTTTTTTTCTTACGCGACGCTTGAGGGACTTAATAAAATTATAAAACGATATCTACAAATCTGCTAATATAATCTCTACGTAAGAGACAGTTTGTTTTGTTTGTTATTTACGTATCCGCTTTAATTTTTGTGAACATTTTAAAGAATTTGATGGACATTTTATTTCAAATTACCAAATATTTTTTGAATACACGATCATTTTTTCAATATCGTGAAGATTTGTAATTCACTAACATTTTCTCGAAACACTGCAAAAAATAAAAACGTTAAAAAGGAAATAGTTGGGCCAAAGTTTTTAAAATGCCCCATATAAAAAAGGTATTAATTAAGGATGTAAAGACAATTTCAAAAATAATTATCATGAAAGATAATATTATATTTGAAGTGTACATATATTTTAAGCTATTTCATATATAACTTTTGAAATTTAGAGAATATATGAATATTTCAAAATATATTTGAGTCTGTAAAAAATAGAAACATTAAAAAAAAAACTGAGCCGAAATTGCAACAATGCAGCTCAAAAAAACTTGGTGGTGCTGGGATTCAAACTTGGGTGTCCCGGGTGGGAGTTGAAGGCTCAAGCCATTCGGGCTACCTTCATCTGATGAATATTAAGGGCCCGAGAGCTAGATGAACCAAATCTGCTGGACCGCGAATTTAAAAAAAGAAAAACGAAGCGTATTCTTTATTTATGGGTGGCACAGTGGGTAATTTATGTTAACTTTAGGGATAATATTAATGACGGACGACAGAAGCATTAATTGCTTTATTAGTAGGTAAAGATAAAGATTACAGTGATATTCATACGGGTATGAGAAAATTTATGTTAAGAATTATTAAATTTATTATGGTGGATCAGTGATATTGATACGGGTATTAATTAAAAATTTAACAGGCATGACAACTGTTAAAGCAGAACAATTTGATGAAATCCCGGAGCTAAATAGCACAACGTTGGAGAATGATTGATGTAGAGGATATACAGTGGGCTGTACTAACTTTTTTTCTTTTTTGCGGGTGACTGTACCGTCATCTCTCTTTTTGGGGACGCTGATAACGTTCACACGTGTGATGGAAGAAACATCCGCACACACGTCTATAACGCACAGATTACAGCCACATAGCTGCATGATGCATGTGAAAATCATTTTGGATTTTCAATTTTTAAAATGTTTTATCTTTTAAATGAAAAATCCGATTGAAGATCCGTTTTCATTATTAAATCCATCACAATGAGATCTTCGAAACTAGATCTTCTATCAATATGTTTTGATGGCTTTTTTTAGGGTTAAAAGTTGTCATGTCTATTTCACATGAATTGCCACGATGTTTATATCGAAGTTGCCATGATATGTTTCAGCTATTTTTTCTTCTATCTTTAAAAATAAATTTTGATATATTATAAAATGGGGAATTAAAAAACTAGACTTACCGTAAACCATAAACTAAAATTGCCATGGTAATTTTTTTTGCCATGGTCAATTAATAAAAATTGCCGTAAAAAGTAGTTGAAAATATAACTGTATCTTTAAATCTAAAAAAATAGATAGAACATGTCATGGCAATTTTAGTGTAAATACTATAGCAACTACTGTGTAAACATCATGACAACTTTTGACAAAAAAAATTATGAAAACATATCAACATGGGATCTAATTTTGAAGAACTCGTCGAGACGGATTTAATGGTGAAATCTGACTTTTAATTGGATTTTTTAATTACGAGATAAAATATTTTTAAGCCGAAAACCAAAAAGATTTCCGTTGATATTATCTGTTTTTACGTGACAAAATGGATGGTAATGAAGACGTTAGGGTCATGTTGCTTCGTACCACACGTGTGAGCGTTAACATTTTTCTTTTTTTTGCGGGGTAGCTGTACTGACATCTGTGCATCTCTCGGACAAAGTAACATACGCAAGACCTAACCAAAATGATGTTGTAACAGTAAGAGGACCACTAGTAGAAAAGGCAAACGTGGACAACTTATTGACCCGAAACGTTGCTGATGTAGCAGCACAGGCACTCATACTTCATCCGTATCTAAATACTTGTAGTTAAAAAGAACTAGACAAATATTTAAATACAAAGAGAATAGAAAAGGAGCCAGATGTGTTTTTTGGATGGTGATCTTGGCACAATCCAGATTATGGAACTACTGACGTATGCCATCCTTGTTTCCCAACATCGGTGGACGTTAAACAAGTGCATGAAGCCACACTTGCACTAATCAGAAATGCCACAGCTCTGCATGGTCCGGTTGACTGACACCATGGGTTTGGATATCAAACCTTCTCTGCTTAATTCTGAGAATAGCTCAGGAGTGTACTTAAGTCTTCTTCATTATGTTGGGGTACGTGCAGCATGGTGCATATACCAGGTCAAGGTGTGTGCATCCAAGCACCTCGGGAAGTATTTTTTTTTAACTGGACAAAATATTTGCCACTTTCATCGATTAAGAAGAAGGATTAGAGGTTTTTAGGCCAAAGGCCTAACTACAACACATTACTCCAAGGCATTACATTACTCAAGAACTTAGCCACCGTGAGGCACCACAATCTAGACTCGTCTTTAATTCTAGCGACGAGACCCCCAACCGGCACAACGGTGGCCCAAAACACAAGATCATTCCTTTATTTCCAAATTTCCCACGAGACTAACATCATAAGAGAGAGCATCAGACGACAAGACCTTGAGATGTTGGATGCAATTATGTTCCACCAAGAGGTCGAAGGGTTCACATCAACCAAGCCCAACCAGAATTTGATCATTCGCCAAACTCGCATGATATAGCGGCATTAGAAAAGCAGGTGCGCCGCGAACACTTGCATTTGCTTGTTAAGGGGGGAGCCTGATTCTTCCCACACCAACTGGGGTCCTCCACAACGGCGGATATATGTACATTTTCCTACCCCGTTGGCGTCCTCCACAACGGCGGATCTATGTAGGCTCCTGGGGATGTGCTCGCCCCAACATTGAACCAATTTGTGAAGAAAAAAATATGTGAGGTCTTAGATGAGATTTTTTTAGCTTTTGCCCCCCAACCCTTGTATTTTATGTTTCGCCCCCATCTATTTCTGTCTAGCTCCACCACTGGTCCTCCATGCACATTTCAAAAGTGTTGCTCCCCACCGTGCCCCCCAAATTTCTTATTCATGTCACACGATGCTCAATTGCTCGCCTTCTACACTAAAAAATATATAACTCATGAATGCATAAGGAAATATCCTCATCACATGATTGCCTATAGGACATATTTTCAACATACCATACACTCAAGTCTTAAAATATGGGACTCTGTATTTTGGTGGCTCGGGGGTTTATATGAGTAGTACAAGTCATGGGAATATTTTAATATTTTTTTGAGGAGTGAGTATTTGAGTTGCTTCACAAACTCACATTATAGGGAATATTCCTTTAATGATAGTGAACATATCTTTGGGAAGAAAACAATATTGAATGGTTAGGGTGGTGGTGGTAATTCCTTGGTAAGATCCTTGAGGTGTTGGATTCCATTTGAGGGGGGGAGTGGAATTATCAAGACGGATACGAAATGAACCATTTAAATGATAAAATCCAGAAAGAAGGGGAGGGGGCAAAAATTAGGGTGTTACAAAGATGGAGGATGCAACTGCAATAATATTGTTTTATTTGATTGGCTTGGCGATGTGATTTACATGAGGTTTAGCTACAACAGTAATGGCGAGATCCGGCTGAAATGGGTTACTCGGGGAGGAGGGTGTTAGTGTGGGTGATATTGGCCGCATGCCACACAAGCTGTTTTTCCCACGAGCGCAGTGCGCGAGTTTTTCAACGTAGAAGGGACTTAGTCGTAGGTTTTAGCAAAATATTTCGTAAAATTCCGAAACTTTGTGGATATGATTATTACCAAATGTTGTAGGTGCTTGCAAAATTTGGTGGTGAAATAACATCCGAGAAAATCTATACCAAGAAAACAAAGTTTATGCTGAAAACATGTGAACCGTAAGATGGGTGGAGAGAATCATTTGTGTTTTGTTTTGTATGGAGATCATTTAATCTTTTTGGGTGACCAAACTTTGCAAACTCCTAAAACATTTGCTCATAATCCCATCCATCAAGTTTCAGAATCTTTTGATCTTTTTTTTTTAATTTGCTGTTCACTACGCGGGTGCACCGAAGGTGGATGCAGCAACTACTTTTCCTATTTCATATCATTTAATAGTTCAGTCGTAATTGACTTTGTGATGTACTTTGTTAATAATTGAAAAAAAGACTGTCTGCATCATAATGATGAAGAAGCCAAGGGTTTAACCTTCTTTTTGAAAAAAAATAAAAACATACGTTAACAATGATCATGTCAAAAGTTAAAGAAGAGGCGACTATATATATATATGGCAAAGGCGGGAGTCACACATTTTTTTGAACACAATACAAACACAAGCGCTCATATACACGCGCACACACTCACCCCTATGAGTGCATACACGCACATCCTACCCCATGAGCACCTTCGAGAGACTGAACTGACATATCATCTTGAAATTTACGAAGTCACTTTAGGCACCTCGTCCTCGACGAGAACGTCTCCTTCCACTGAATGCACATCACAGAAAATCATGAAATAAATTTAGGAATAAATGCGAGCATCAGGATTTGAACCCTAGTGTGGGCTGGGGATACCACAGCCTCTAACTATCCAACCACAGGTTTGTTCGTGCCGGAGCCACACATTTGATAAATATCATAATGGGTGGGTAAGTTCTTTTGTACTATCTCTTTTATGTCTTTGATTCCGAAGATTTTTCGAAAAGGAGGACTAGTGGCGGCCTCTGCATCAAAATGATGCATGCATTCATCTTTATTAAGCATTCAACAGTGCCCGATAAAATGAATACAACGATCAATCCAAAGCCACCTTCGAGACGAACAAAATCACCACACATACACGTATAAAGATGTGAGGTACGCTATATTTATCTTCTTATTGAAGAATGGTGATGAATCTTTTAAATAATTGATTTCCAACAAGAGGACTCCAATTTTTGATTGAATTAATTATACTATAAATAATATAACCTATAAATTTACATAAGAGATCGTATAGTTGATGCAACTATATAGAAGATGTTTTTTTCTGATCCAAGAGGCTTGTTGATTCACGAAGAATGAGATTTCAAATTATTTGCATTAGTCAGCTATTAGGTGCTATGCACTTCATATGAAGATTCGATTTCTTTATAAAGTTGTCCTACATTCTGTTAGAATTTGCCATGTTTGATATAACGTTTGTTAGTCAAAGACGTCCACGTGTACGTTTACTAGTTGAATGAAATAGGCACAGCTTATGCCTCGTTTCATAAAATAAAATAAAATCCGTCGCGGTGTTTGATAGCGTTTCTGCTCTCTGTCACGTTCGCATTGCTTTAACCAAGCTTATCACTTTTAGTTGGTGCAAAATGACGCAACAAGTTGATTGAATAGTTCAATGGATTCTAAAAAAAAAAGTTTAATGGATAACGGAAGCACAACTGCCACGGCTTCACGACGCTTTTGGCTGACCCTACGTCCTTGTTTCTGTTCGTTTCTCCAGAACCCCTGTTTGCATTTTCTTCACGACTGTCCGAAGAAAAAAGAAAGGTAAAGTAAGTGCAAAGCTACATCCATCCATTGAAGAAGTTCAGGTCTTAATCCAGTTACATGAAAATAAGGCAACATTTGCAAGCTTTAACTTGGTTTCTCTCACTTCAAACTATCCTTTTCCTGATGTATTTTTCTCAAAAAAGATGAGTAAGCTTCCGAACTCTGCATCCTCAGATCACACAATCATAAATTACTAAAATTCTTGCAAGGCAAGGAGACCACAAATACCAACAAGCAGAGTACCTTCCATAGTTTACAACAAAATGGTTACAAGGTATATGAAAATATCTATGACTAAGTCGACTTTTTCTGTAGCAAGACCTTCAAGAAGGGGGATAACTACCTCGCCTCACCATGGCCGCATCCTGCCGGAGACATCCGGAATGAGAATTTTCATCCTGGATGTGAAGGTCAATCCTTGACAGCTAGAACAAGGTAATCATTTGGTCGTGGGGAATCCGTGGGAGGCGCGTCGTGATGATCTGGAGAACGTTAAGGTATGCGTCGATCTTACTTGTAAATCTCCTCGTTGTGGCAGTCGTTTCTGGGTCCTCGCAGATCAGGATGACGATGATGATGAGGAGGAGGACAGAGTTGAAGTCAAGAGGACAAGGGGGGTGGCGATACTGCAAAGATCGACGTCGTAGCTGATCAGCTCGAAACAACCGTCCATGGACGCAAGGAGCTGCCAGACGTGCGCTTGTCGAAGAAGATGTTGAGGCCGACGACGGGGGTTCGCCCATGGATCGGACCCATACCCAAGGTAAATCTTCAACCGGTTACATTGTCTGATTTCATTTTGCCTGATTGGCATACGGTGAAGAAGAAGAACAGGAAGATCAGGCCGATCGTCAGGCCGATAGTTCGGCAGGCAACGGTGGCGTCGCCTGATCTCTCGGGGCGGCATTCCAGGAGGGCGTTTTTGAATGCTGTCGGTGCCGATTGCGGGCCGACGTCTCCAGTTGTTAACCTGGGCCTGCGGGAGTCTGGGTATGAGGCCCAGGCGGCAGTAGCCCAGGAAATAATATCGGTTGCGCTTACTTCTTCCTCGCCCCAGGACGATCGCCCGGCAGAACACACATCGGTGTCTAGGGTTCCAACCAGGGCGAAACCTGAGTTTCCTTCATTAGGGACGGGGAGGACGGCTCGTGTATTACCCTTCGCTGGTTCCTCGACGATGATCATGGCGGGTCGGGGGTAGGCGCCGAAGCCCTTGCAGCCGCCTGCGAAACCGACGGGGTAGGGGATTCGCTCGGTGCAGCAGAAAAAGCCCCTGGGAAAGGCGACAACTGCCGCCGGTGCAGAGACACTTGGTGCGGCCAGGCAGGATGCTAACAGGCTGCAGCCTCACGACAGATGGGGTGATGACGGGGTGGATGCATATGGAGATGGGCAGCACAGGGGATCTTCTTCCGCGGGAGGATGACGTGGATATGCTTGGCAAGGTAATGGAGGCAGCGGCAGAGGGTTCCCTCGACCTCCTGGCAATTTTGTTCAGGGGGTTTTGGGTCCCCCTAATCCAAAGAGGGGGGCGTACCGTCCCAACTAGGCGGGCAGAGGGGGGGGGGAGGAAGCCAAAGCCACCTCTCCCGCCTGCTTTAGCTCCAGCCGAGACTGATGCGGTCCGGATACATGGGTCCAACGCCCAGATTTCGTAGGGGAGGCCGATGGAGTCAGTCAAGGACACGGGGCATGATCAAGGGATGGCTGCTGAAACAATTCCGGTTGATAAGATGGTGCATACTGGCAAGCATGATGGGGGAGAGCGCCCTACAAAGTGGGCACGCAAGAAGGAGAAAATGATGTGTTACCATTGTAGTGAGATGGGACATTTCGTCTCTGAGTGCAAGGCTGAGTTATGTGAGATTTGTCTCAGGCCAAAGCACGGTACAGCTAAATGCCCTCTTACAGTTGGACCAATGCCGGTGGTTAATATTTATGGAGTTTGCTGCCAAGAGCTTATGTTTTTTGAGTCGCCAACTGTTGCGACAACAGTCCATATGGCGGACACTCCTTATGTTGGGACAATTACGGTCATGAGAGGTACCATGTCAACTGAGCAAATAGTACAACAACTTCGGGAGCTTGTTTCTTCGACCTTTAGGTGGGAACCAGTGTTGATCGCAGACAATGTATTCAAAGTTGTTTTTCCTACCAAGGAGGATCTTGCGCGCTTGCTCAAGTTTGGCATGTGGAGAGTTCCCAGTACGAGCTGCGTACTAGAGTTTGATGCCTAGAAGACCGAGGAGCCTCAAGGGGCACCTTTACCTCATATTTGGGTACGGTTCTCTGGAGTTCCATCTAAGGCGCTGAATGATTATTTGATTACCCGGAGCTTGGGGTCTCTCATCGGCAAGACAGAGAAGGTGGATATGATCTTTACTCGCGCTAAAGGAGTGGCGAGGATGCTAGTTAGTGTAATAGATATCGAGCTAGTTCCTGATGAGGTTATACGAACCCATGCGGGAATGAGATACACACTTCAGTTGGAGATCGAGAGTCCTCCTCTTTTCGAGGACGAGGTACCGGACGGAGATGTTCACATGACTGATGGTGATGATGCTGCTGGCTCAAGGGGTTCGGAAGGGAAGGATGATCCTTCTAATATCTCTAAGGAGAAGGAGCAGGATAGTCGGTCAAATAACATTGGAGGAGGGGCTGGGCAATCCGTTTTGCCACCGATGTCCGAGCTTAAGTTTGCTCGTTTGAGACGGCATCGGCGCCGGCTAGGATTGGGAGTTCGAGGGTGGCAACGGCTAGGGATGAGTCGGCACAACCCTTGCCGATACAGTCTCTAGGGAAAGCACCCAGGGTGGCTGCGACTATAAAAGTGAAGGAGGGGCTTCGTGTCAGCCCTACCGTTGCTAAGGAGAGATTGCCCGCCTTGACGCTGAGGTACTGCCGCTTGGGCAGCCTGACGCGGTACTGCAGGATGACGTTGCGCAGCTACAGGAGCTCCAGCCGATATACAACAGTTGCAGGCTTCACCGACGGGAGGTGTACCACTGGCGAGCGCCCAGGTACTGGAGGGTACGGCTGCTTGCGGATCACAGTCATTTTCGGATGCTGCGGTGCTGCATGATGCACAGGGGGGACGGGCATAGTTGGCGAACTCACAAGACGGGCATGATCTCATTTCTGCGGATCAGGTCATAGCGTATGGTGGTATTGCGAATCCGATGACAACAGACAGAAGGTCTAGTCAGAGGATCCAGGAGCAGCCATACATGGATGACTTGCAGATGAGCCGGGCTATGCGAGCGGCAAAAATGAGGGATGCCGAAGTTTCGACAGGTATGTCTATCAATAAGGCCCATTCCATTCTACATTTTTCGCCTCATGAAATTATAGACAATGCTACTTCTGTTGGGGTTTCTCTGGGAAACACGGGTAAAGAAGTTGCGAAATCTATTAATGATCTGCTTGACTTAGAGGTAGATAGGGTTTTGGACATAGTTAGAAACATGGCTGCTATCAAACCAATGAATGACTCCGAGATTTGTGCACTGGGGGAGTTGAATTCTCTATGTGAGAATCTTGCTCCAATCGAGGGTCAAGAGGAGGATGATGCTCATTTCTCCGATGAGTGACGAGACAGTGCGCAACCTATCGAGGCAGACTCACGCCACTCGGGTTATATGGACCAGGAGGTTGGTGGTGAAAAACCTAAGCGACCATGCAATCGGAAAGTGTATCCGGTTTCTGCGGTGCGTAGGAGTGACAGATTTAGGATTGCTGAAAATTCTATGATGAAAGATGAGAGGGATATTTTGGAATAGCACAGGTCTAAAAGACTTGGCTAAAATTAGATTCCTACGAGAGGCTACTCTAGAGTACAAATTAGATTTTATCGCGCTCATGGAGACAGGGCGAGATAATTTTACATCACAGTTCCTGAATACTTTATCCGCAGGAGTGAATTTTGATTGGCACTGTCTCCCTCAAGGAGGAAGATCCGGTGGGATCTTACTTGGTGTGCGGTGCGAATCACTTCAAGTGCGTGAAGTGGTGCTGGGGGAATTTGCGGTTAAGTTTAGGATTTAGATCAAAAAATGACGGTTTTCAATGGGCTCTCGTAGCTGTGTATGGTGCAGCCCAGTCAGAGTTGAAGCCGGATTTTTTGGCCGATCTGGTCCAGATATGTGATGAAGAGTTACCTCTATTAGTTGGGGGTGATTTTAATATCATACGCCGCTCTGATGAAAAAAACAATGATAATTTTGATGGCAGATGGCCATTTATGATTAACACAATTATTGAAAGCTTGGACCTCAGGGAGATTGAACTTTCAGGAAGGAAGTACAGTTGGGCTAATTCCTTACCAAATTAGACGTTCGAAAAGCTAGACCTGGTACTTACTAGCATCGAATGGGAACAGAAGTTCCAGCTAGTCTCTGTTTGTGCTCTTCAGCGAGCTTTCTCTGACCATACCCCACTCCTCCTAGATTCCGGGGACGCAATTCATATGGGCAAGAAGAATAGTTTCTCTTTCGAGTCGAGTTGGTTTCTGAGATAGGGATTTATGGACATGATTGCTAGGGAATGGAGCATTGAGTGTGGAGGGACATCTAACGTTGAAAGATGGCAAAACAAAATTAGACATCTTAGACAGTTCCTCCGGGGATGGGCCAAAAACGAATTTGGGATCTATAAGGAGGAGCAGGACAGGCTTCTCAAACTTGTAGATGTTCTGGATCGCAAAGCTGAGACTTGTTTGTTGGGTGCAAATGAACGGACATCCAAAGATGAGGCTGAACAGAGAGTGCGTGTACTCCTTCGAGAGGAGGAAATGAAATGGGCACTTAGAGCCAAAGTGCGGGCCATTGTCCATGGGGATAATAACACAAAAAAATCCATTTGATTGCGAACGGCAAACATAGGAAAAAGAGGATTTTGCAACTATAACAGGATGAGGGTACAATAGTAGGTCACGAGAACTTAAAATTGTACATCTCAACATACTATAAACAACTATTTGGAGCGTCGGCTAATAGTTCTATCACTATGGATGAGCAAATGGTAGCGGATATTCCTCAAATCGGAGATGCCGATAATGAGCTCTTATCCGCTCCTTTTACGGAGAAAGAGGTGCTTGAGGCCATTTGGCAAATGAAAAACAGCAAAGCTCCTAGACCGGATGGGTTTCCGGCTGAGTTCTACAAGAAATGCTCGCATATAATTAAGGATGACCTTATGCCAATGTTTCACGACCTGTTTTGTGGGTGATTAAAACTCTTTTATCTGAATTTTGGTACCATTACGCTGTTACCAAAGAAGGAGGGGGCGACGCGAATTGAATAATTTCGTCCTATTTGCCTGCTTAATGTTAGCTTCAAGATTTTCACAAAGGTGGGAACTAATCGTCTAACTAAGGTCGCCCACTCGGTGGTTCAATCTACCCAGACAACTTTTATGCCTGGACGTAACATCCTAGAAGGGGCGGTGGTCCTGCATGAAACCTTGCATGTTATTCACTCGAAGAAACTAGATGGGGCAATCTTCAAGCTGGATTTTGAAAAAGCATACGATAAAGTCAAATGGTCCTTCCTACAGCAAACCTTACGTATGAAGGGGTTTGACCAGCTTTGGCGGAAGCATGTCGAGTGTTTCATAAAAAAGGAAGTGTCGGTATCAAAGTCAGCGATTACGTGGGTCATTTCTGTCAGACTTTGAAGGGTCTTCGACAAGGAGATCCTATGTCACCAACTTTATTCAACATTGTTGAGGATATGTTGGCTTTAATGATCAGGAGGGCCAGTGACAAAGATCTAGTAGGGGGACTTGTACCACATCTCGTGGATGGGGGTGTCTCAATCCTACAGTATGCGGATGATACGATTATCTTTATGGAGCATGATCTAGACAAAGCCAGAAATATGAAACTCATTTTATGCTTATTTGAACAGCTGTCTGGGTTGAAGATTAACTTCAACAAGAGTGAATTATTTTGCTTTGGAAAGGCCAAAGTTGAACAACTCACTTACAACCAATTGTTAGGTTGCGAGAATGGGAACCTACCATTTACCTATTTAGGTATTCCTGTTAACCATCGGAAGCTAACAAATAAGGAGTGGAAATGTATCGAAGACCGGTTTGAAAAAAGCTAAGTTGCTGGAAAGGCAAGCTTTTATCCTATGGAGGACGTTTAGTACTCGTTAACTCGGTCTTAACCAATATGCCCATGTTCCTTCTTTCCTTTTTCGAGATACCGGTTGGGGTACGGAAAAGGTTGGATTTCTATCGGTCCCGTTTCTTCTGGCAGAGTGACGAGGTTAAAGCTAAGTATAGGCTAACTAAATGGGACATCATTTGCAGACCCAGGGAGCAAGGGGGTTTAGGAATTGAGAATTTAGAGGTTAAAAACAGATGCCTGCTAACTAAGTGGCTGTTTAGAATCTCAGTGGAAACCGAAGGCATGTGGGTACAAATTCTGAGGAATAAGTACTTGCAAAATAAGACCTTAGCACACGCGACCGTAAGACCGAATGACTCTCCTTTCTGGAAAGGATTGATGAGGTCTAAAAATGCCTTTTCCACCGTACTAGGTTTATCATTGGTAATGGTGAATCAACTAGATTCTGGGAAGATACATGGATAGGGGAAGTGCCCCTAGCCCTGCAATATCCGCAGTTATACAATATTGTCCAACGTCGACAAGCGTCTGTTGCGAAAATATTGAGCCACACGCCTCTAAATATTCAGTTTCGTAGATCCTTGATTGGAGACAGATGTTCCAGTTGGCTTCACCTAGTCAGAAGGTTAATGGTGATCCAAATTTCGGATATACCAGACACCATTCAAGGGAAGTTGACTAAGAATGGAGCTTTTACTATAAAATCTATGTATCTTCATCTCATAGAGTCGGCGTTGATTCCAAAATCCAAGCATATATGGAAGGTCAAAGTACCGTTGAGGATAAAGATCTTCATGTGGTTTGTCCACAAAGGAGTTATTCTAACGAAGGACAATTTGGCAAAACATAATTGGAAAGGCAACCAATGATGCAACTTCTGTCATAGTAAAGAAACTATTAAGCACCTCTTTCTGGCCTACCCTTTGGCTAAACTCTTATGGAGTTCTATTCACATTGCTTTTAATATCAGCCCCCTAATAGTATTAACACGTTATTTGGGACGTGGGTAGAGGGAGTTGATGTTCATTTGGCAAAGATTACTCATGTGGGAACCTGTGCATTGTTATGGGCTATTTGGAACTGCAGGAATGATTTAGTATTTAACAGATGCAACTCTATCAATTTTTTACAGGTTATCTTCAGGGTTACCGCCTTTATCCGCACGTGGTTATTACTCACTCCTGCGGAAGCCAGGGAGCCTATGGTTACTGGGTGTGCCCGCTGGGAGATGGTAGCTCAGGGTATCTTTAACCGGTTTGGATGACGGCACAATAGTAGGATAGGTGGCTAGTCATCTAGTTCTATTACCATTGCTGGTTGTGGCGCGTATGGCACTTTGTATCTTTCTTTTTGTTTGTCTCAGATTGATGTACTCAGTTCGGACTCTTTTTACCTTATTCAATTAAAAGGTTGCATGCATCACTCGATGCAGAGGCCGGGACGATGCCTCCTTTTCTAAAAAAACCAACAAGGTAATGACACAAGTTCATCAATGCTCTGAACTACTAGTGAAATGAGAACAAGACTATTACAGGTCGCTCCATGGTCGGTCCCGCGGGCAACCAGGGGCGAAACCTAGCCGCCGCTAGGCCACACCCATTGCGCCCCCGCCCCTCGCGGCTGCCGGCAGGAGTCGCCGGGCAAAGCCCCCGCGGCTCGGCGGCGGTGGGGCTCTTTCTCTCCTCCCGTTTTAAGCTGGTGCGGCGTGGGCCATCCGCTCCTGCGGGAGCTCGAGCGCGCTAGCGCTGGTTGTTACGGGTAGCTGCCCCAAGACTCGACATGGGCGATATGCACCTCCTTCACGGATGTTGTCCAACGATTGCCTGCAAGGTGATGGATCCCGGGCCCTCACGCTCAGATCTAGCGGGTGTTGGGTTACGTAGCATAAATTCAAAATTTTCCTACGCATATTCAGATCTTCCTATGGAGAGACCAGCAACGAGAGAGGGGTAAGAGCATCTTCATACCTTTGAAGATCGCTAAGCGGAAGCGTTGCTAGAACACGGTTGATGGAGTCGTACTCGCAGCGATTCCTATCTAGTGCCGAACTACGACACCTCCACGTTCAACACACGTGCAGCCCGGTGACGTCTCCCGCACCTTGATCCAGCAAGGAGGAGGGAGGCGTTGGGGAAGAACTCCAGCAGCACGACGACGTGGTGTCGATGGAGAGACGAGGTCTCCCGGCAGGGCTTCGCCAAGCACCGGCAGAGAAGAGGAGGAAGAAGGGCTGGGATGCACCGAGGGAGAGGGAGAAGTCTATCTCCCAAGGGCCAAAACCCCTCTCTATTTATAGGAGGAGGGGGAGGGGGTTGCACCACCCCTAGGGTTCCCCCCTAGGCGGTGCGGCAGCCACCAGATGGGAAAGGGGGCGGCGGCTAGGGTGGGAGGGGGTGGCGCACCACCTGGTGGGCCTAAGGCCCACCTGTGCCTAGGGTTTGCCCCCCCTTCCATCTCCCCTTCACATTGGGCTGAGTGGGGAGGCGCATTCCGGAGCTCCTCGTGACGTCTAGGATCTCATCCGGGACTCCGAACAACTTTCGGTAACCTCGTATGACAATTCCCTATAACCCTAGCGTCACCGAACCTTAAGTGTGTAGACCCTACGGGTTCGGAAGACAGACAGACATGACCGAGACACCTCTCTGGCCAATAACCATCAGCGGGGTATGGATACCCATGGTGGATCCCACTTGCTCCACGATGATCTCATCGGATGAACCACGATGTCAAGGATTCAATCAATCCCGTATACAATTCCCTTTGTCTGTCGGTATAGAACTTGCCCGAGATTCGATCGTCGGTATACAAATACCTTGTTCAATCTCGTTACCGTTAAGTCTCTTTACTCGTTCCGTAGCACGTCATCGTGTGACTAACTACTTAGTCACATTGAGCTCATGATGATATTCTACCGAGTGGGCCCAGAGATACCTCTCCGTCACACGGAGTGACAAATCCCGATCTCGATTCGTACCAACCCAAGAGACACTTTCGGAGGTACCAGTAGTGCACCTTTATAGTCACCCAGTTACGTTGTGACGTTTGATACACCCAAAGCACTCCTACGGTATCCGGGAGTTGCACAATCTCACGGTCGAAGGATAAGATACTTGACATTAGAAAAACTTTAGCATACGAACAATACGATCTAGTGCTATGCTTAGGATTGGGTCTTGTCCATCACATCATTCTCCCAATGATGTGATCCCGTTATCAATGACATCTAATGCCCATGATCAGGAAACCATGATCATCTATTGACTAACGAGCTAGCCAACTAGAGGCTTGCTAGGGACACATTGTGATCTATTTATTCACACATGTATTACTGTTTCCTGTTAATACAATTATAGCATGAACAATAGACGATTATCATGAACAAGGAAATATGATAATAACCATTTTATTATTGCCTCTAGGGCATATTTCCAACAGCGGGGAGGCAGGCCGTCGGCCTGTGGTGGCCGCCAGAAGAGGCGCCGTCTCGGCATGAGGCTAGGGCAGCGATGTCCTGCGTGCTGGGCGACCGGGGGTGTGGCCTCGGCTCTGGCGGCGATGGCGGAGGGTGCTTCGTGGGGATGCTGGTTGATGTATGGCTGGCCCAGATCCGATCCGATCTGGCGCGTGCACGGGTCGGGGTGGCTATGCTTGAGCGCATGGAGGCGCGTGTACGGCGGCACAACAAGGCTGGGTCGGGGAGGCTGCGGACCTGGTCGCTCCGAGGAGGGTGGCTTCATGGCGACGGCTCGGGGCCATGGGATCCGGCGATGGAGGGAGCGGGGCGACATGCAAGGTCTACAGCGGGCGAGGCCGCGCTCCTGGGAGGCGGCGCGTCGGGGGCACGAGGGGACAGTCTGGTGCAGGGAGGCCTGGATCTACCAGGTCTACTGGTGCTGGCGGCCCTGGAGGGGCACTGCCGACTGCTGGTAGTGCTCGATTGCGGCTTGTTGGAGCAGTGAGGCTCCGGTCGCGGCTGGATGCGGGGTGCAGGATCCGATCTGGTCTCTGCAGGCCCGCCGTCGGAAGGCTTGTTGGTGGTCCTACACAGCGGTGGCGTGCTCGCTGTGTGGGGGGTGCACGGTCCAATGGAGGTACGGGTCGACCTCGGCCTGTTGTGCAGGAGTGGCTGCTCGGGTAAAAGACTGGCTGGTGCTGACCGACCGACGGCGACGGCGCTTGCGTGCATCGCTATCCTCCTTGGAGGCGTCGCTAGGAATCTCAGAGCCAATTCTTCCCGATAAAGTCCTTCGGATGAAAACCCAGATCTTGTTGTAGGGTCGGGCCCCGGCGGTGTCTTCAATGTCGTTCCCCTTTTTAGTTACCATCTTGAATACTTTGATCCCTTTGGTGCTTTCTACGACTGGACGTGGACGGTGATTTCTGTGTCAACGATGACGGCGATGATCAATATCGGAGGCATGGCCTTGGTCCTAGTAGCCGGCTCTTCTTCTCCGGCGTGTCCTCGGCGTGCCTCGACTGTCTCTTGTTGTGAAGTCGAAGCCGCGGTGGGGGGCCGATGGTATACGATGATGCTGACACGCGTTCCTTCGGTGACCCGTAGTGACACCAACCTCGCTTTCTTTTCCACCATTATTCAACGTTGGAGTCGGAGCTGTGTTGTCTAGTGTGGTTTGTTCGGACTGTAGGGCTGCAACTTTTTAGGGCTGCTATTTTTTTTAATCTTCGGATCTTTTGGTCCTAGAACCTTCATCATCTTGTTGTTTTCTGTTACTCCCCCTGTCACGGTTTAGAAGACGTGCTTGGAAATTCTCTGAAATCTAAGTGGTTATTGATTGGTTGTGAGATAAGCTGAAAAATAAGCATTCACACTACGCATGGATATAACATGCATATAAAAATAGTACAACGGAGTACTAATTAGTTGCTAGGAGTAAATGCAATGCGCCTTAAACCTTATCTATTGTGAAAATGCACGTAAATTTAACCGTGCATTCTAAATTATAACGAAGGGAGTACTTCCGGAAATTGCTTTTGGCTCCCGAGCTCCATGGAGCCCTTTAAATTTGAAACTCAAATTTCATGAAAATTCATATTTTTACATTCCAAAAAATTCTGAAAAAAATACAGGGATAAGTGAAGGCGTAACACACATGTGTGTAAATTTTCAGAAAAAAATACATTGAAATGAGGGCTGTGCAAAAAAGACAAATCTGAGGCTTTTTTACACATGACACTATTCATCATTTCAGGTCATGAATTTGTCTTTTTTGTGCAGATCGTATTTCAAGGTATTTCATCCTAAATTTTTGCACACATACGCATAACATCCTTCTTTACTTCCATATTTCTTTCAGATTTTTTTGAAACTGAAAAGTTTGAATTTTGAATTATTCAAAAATTTCGGCCTTCATGGAGGCCGAGCTCCAAATGTCCGCACTCGGAGTACTTCCTGCTATTATCAATGAATGCCAGCGATGGTGAATCTTTCAAAAAAAAAAAAAGGCGAGGACAGAGTTTTTACACCGGACATGAAGTGTGCTCGAAGCACTATTTGCGGACAGATCGTCCGATAGGTGCACCAACCAGTGCTCCCACAATAAGCACCGTGGTCCCGGTGCTCTTCGCAACCATGCAGCAATAAAGCACATGGCTGAAGGAGGCACTCAACTCAACCAACTGCATCACGGGGAGGATTGACCACCCGCCACACACAATCGCCGAGCTCCCAGTGTTGCGTGAGAGGTCATGCAAATTTGGGTTGATGCATTCGCAGGGCGATGCCCGCGGCCACCTCCACCGCTATCTACAATCTGGGCATTGTCAACTACGGACTAGATCTGAGTGAGGGTGCATTGACGCACCACGGGCCACCACAACAACCTTGAGACCGCACCACCTCTGCCCCGAGGACGACGCTCACCCGATCCACCCCTTGCGTAGCCCACACCGTCGCCGTGTCTACACCGTTGTACGACACCACCACCATCAGAAGCCATTGCCCCGGATTACGTGCTCCTGCATGTGCAGGCTAGCCATCGCTGCTAGGGCATACCCCAATGTCGTCCGAATGAGTGGAACACAACATTTTGGTATCACTTACTAGGGACGGATCTAAGGGGGACGAGGGGGGCTAGACCTTCCTTAATGATTTGATTTTTTTTCTTCCATCAAATTAGCTACTTCAGTAAAAAAAAATTACATCATAAAAGCTTTGCTCCCTTCATAAATAAACTAGCCTTCTCCATGCTTTCATCCTGGCTCCGTCGTTCCTGTAACTGCAATGAACGCCGTCACCTACCGTTGCCCATGTGTCAAGCCTGCATAGCAGTCCGTCAGACAACGCCGACACAAGCCTATCTGGATCATGGCAGACGACCAACACCACAAAGCTAGACGATAGCCCCGCCGCTGCCGATGTCGTGCGAGTGTTGCCCGACAACACCATTCGACAGCAAGAGGGGATGAGGAGAGGAAGGGAGCAGCGGCGGCGGTGCGCAAGAGTACCACACAGGTCCGGGGCAGGAGTTGTGTGTGTGTTGTGTTTTCCCTCGAGAGATTGGTTTTAGCTTTACTCTTGAAAAAGAGATGTGTTTACTAGTCCTGCATTCTCATCATATACCATACCCCCTTCATCACAGTTTAGAAGGCAAGCACTATGCCTAGATCGTTAATTTGATTTATATAAAATACATTATTTAACATAAAATTTATATCATTAGAAAATAGAATATCTAAAGTTTTTAATAATATATTTTTTGTTATATATATCTCTTATTAAATTGGTCAAATTGACGATCTAGGTATATGTGTTGGACTTATAAACTAAGACGGAGGGGTACTAAAATAAAACAAGCATACAGCGACAAAAGTAAAAGAAAGAATTCCGTATGCTATATTTCTCATATTACTTTTTCGATATTACTTTTTCAGCTTACGAGTTGCCAATCAAATGGCAGCCCGACACATCAGTGGTGGTGACCAAAGGAGCGACGTCGGCCCAGAAATAATGTATCCGCTGACTGCTCTGCTACTGGACCGCCTGAAACTGCCGCGGCGATTGGCATCACATCGTTCATCGTTGGCTCTTTCACCCGAGTAGAATATATCTAGAGTTGTTACGATAACGGGCGGTTAAGAAGTTGAGGACGGCTAGAAAAAGTAGCAACACCCCGTCACTCCCTACGCGCGCGCGCCATTGTAAACTCGCATAGGATCGCGCGCAACGGTGCAGATCAAGCCCGCCGTCTCTTTCCCTCTCCCACCTGCTCCACGTCCCCAGTGGTATTTTTTTGTCTGTCTAGCGTGCGTGATCCACTATAAATCTTGTGTACTCTCTAGACTGGTTTCTGGCAAAGGTTGAAAGAAACACTACACAGCTGCTAGTTCCCGGCTAGCTCCGGTGGTGCTCCGCCGCTCCCGCGCGCGGCCTGATCGATGCTGCCATCCAGGCCGAGGTAGGCAGCCGGATTAATAGATGGCGCCGCATTTCTGTTTTCTAGAGTACAATTTTTGGTCCCGGAGAAAGTTTCAACCGGGCCGATCTAGCCACGATCGAGCTGACGATTATGTGCAAGTATTCGCCGTGCAGATCGCGATCGTGGGGTGGTGCGCCGACGGCTCCTCCGGCTCCTCCGGCTTCCGGTTCCAAAGCCACGCCCCGGCACGAGCGCAGCAGGTCCACCACCACCTTCTCCACGCCATCTTCCGAGGTGCGTGCGCACATAGTTGCACTGCGTCCCTTTGGTCGACGTACGGTACGTACTTATACAACTTATATGCGTGGGAGCAGACAGTGGCGGCGCAGCTGAACAAGCAAGACACGCTCCAGGACGTCATGGAGCCGCGGAGCGACGGCGACGCGCCATCGTCGCCGGCGTCGGCGCGGGTGCGGCTTCTGGAGCGAGAGGTGGCCACGGCGAAGCAGGCCGAGGCGAAGATGCTGGAGTCGTTGATCAGCCAGACCAAGGAGCTGGAGCAGGCCAAGGTGGCGCTCGAGGAGGCCACGCTGCGGCAGGGCCCCGCGCAGGGGCAGTGGAGCGTCAGGGACCTCATGTTCGGCGGCGTCGACGAGGAGATCAACGGGCTGAGGGCCAGGCTCCGGTCCGCGCTGGCCGCCGAGGAGAGGAGCCGGAAGGCCGCGGACGACCTCGCCGCCGCGCTCTCCGCCGTCACCATGGAGGCCAAGCAGGTCAAGGCGTGGCTGTCCGACGCGCAGGCCGAGGTCGAGCGCGCCAACGCCGAGGCCGGCCGGCTCGAGGGCCTGCTGCGCACCGCCGAGGCGGACCTGTGGTCGGCCACCGAGCAGCTCGACGGCATCATGTCGGACTGGAAGGAGGCCGCGGCCGCCTGGCGCGCCAGGGAGAAGGCGCTGCTCGGACGCGCCCGCGCGGCCGAGGAGGACGCCGCCGGCGCCCGGCGTGAGAACGCCGAGCTCGCCGAGCTGCGCCGGGCGGCCGACCACGACAACGACGGCCTGCGGCGCGCGCTGGAGCGGGCGGCGGAGGAGGCCAACGCGGCCAGCGAGTCGCTCGAGTTCGCGAGCGGCGAGAACTCCAAGCTGCGCGACGCCCTCGCCGAGAAAGAGGACGCCATGGAGTCCCTGAGGCTGGAGAACGAGTCGCTCAAGTCCAGCGAGGCTGCCGCGCAGGGGCGTGCCACGGATCTGCACAATCAGCTCACGGAGGCAACCAAGACAGCCGATGGTGGCGCCGGCGGTGGGGAGAAGGCACGCGCAGCGGGGTTGCTATTGGAGGAGTGGAAAGCCGATGCGCAGGGGAAGCTTAGCGCGGCGGCGTTCCTGGACTCCGGCAGGATGATGGCCGCCGCGAGCCGGAAGGATCGTCGGATGTTCGCGTCCATCAGCAACCTCGCGGAGCTGAGGTCAGCGGCGGCGGCGGCGGCCATGGACGATTACTACGAGTTCGATCACTTCGATGACGGAAGACAGTACGGTGGCCTGGAGCATGCCATGAAGCAGAGGAAGAGGAGGTCCGTTCTACGCAAGTTCGGAGATCTTTTTAGGAGGAGAAGCCTGCGCAAGTCAGACGACTTTGCTCCGGTTCTCGCTAGGTAGATATCTGCGTGATGCTTGCATGACTCGTGTGTTTGCATGATACCCTTACCCTGAAAAAATCACGCCCCCTAGGAGGCACATCACAAGCCATGCCACCATTTTTTTCAAAATGAAGGCTGAGTCCCGGCCTCTGCATCGAGAGATGCATACGGCCATATATATTGAAATCGAAATGAAGTCTCAGACAAAGTACATGAAGTGTGCAACAAAAATAAAATAGAACGATACAAGGCATCTTTTTTGCCCAAGCCGGAGATGACAAAATATATAGATGACTAAACACCTATCCTATTAACATGACGCCATGCCACCATGCCAAGATAAATAATACTCTCTCCATTCTCTTATATATATAAGGGTCACCATAAAAGAAATTTGCATTTATATAAAGACATCAATAGTGATCGAGACAAAATTAGGCCCAGTTCTTTTGCCAGAATCTGGGGCTTCTCCCAGAATCCGACCCCTCCCCAGCTTCTCCCAGAATCTTTGACCCCCATTTGTTTTACAATCCTAGCTAATTAGACCCTAACTAGATAGGATTGTAAAATAAATGAGGCTCCAAGATTCTGGGAGAAGCTGGGGAGGGGTCAGATTCTGGGAGAATCCCCAGATTCTGGCAAAAGAACTGGGCCTTAATGATGGTTCTTATACTACTCCCTCCTTTATGGTTTAGAGGGTTCATCGCAAAATTTTCAGATTTTCAATATGTAAAGCTTACTTTGAGTCCAATTGAGTGAAAGAGCTTTGAGTCCCACACTTTCACACCACATTTTATGAAAGTGGGAATTATTGGTCATGCATGCATCTTATTCTATATGCATCATGTAAATCCAATGAGAGAAAGAGTGTTCTGTTGGGTAACGTTGCATGGGAAACAAAATATTTCCTACGCACACAAGATCTATTCATGAAGATGAGCATCTGCGAGAGGAGAGATCGGATCCACATACCCTTGTAGATCGCTCAGCAGGAAGCGTTAAGAAACGCGGTTGATGTAGTCGAACATCTTCAAGATCCAAATCGCAAGCTGTCCTGCTATCCAATCACGATCGAGTGTCGAACGGACGGCACCTCCGCGTTAAACACACGTACAGCTTGATGACGCTCTACGCCTCCTTGATCGAGCAAGCGAGTGCGGAGAGGTATATGAGTTCTCCTACAGCACAACGGCGTGATGGGAGTGGCGGTGAACTAATCCGGCAGGGGAACTAATCTAGAGAAGAAAGACGATCTAGAGAGGAGAGGGCAGCACGTGGCCTTTTAGGTGTTGGGCTGCCCTCAAACCTCCACTATATATAGGAGGAAGGGGTGGGAGGAGGCGCCCTAGGGTTTCCCCTAGGGCCTTGGCCGCCAGCGAAGAGGTGGAGTCCACCTCCAACAAGGAGTGGGGCGCGGGGGAGGAGTCCTACTCCAACAAGGACTCCTCCGACCCTCCACCTTTTTCCTCTTGGGTGCATGGCCCCTCATGGGGTCGGCTGCCCAGCCAACCAGGGGTTGGTGCGCCACCTCTTGGGCCCATGTGCCCCCCGGGGGTGGGTGCCCCCCGGTGGATCCCCGAAATCCATTCGTCACTTCCGGTACACCACTGGTGGAAATACCTGAATCTTTTCTGGAATCCTAATACCACTTTCCTATATATAAATCTTTACCTCCGGATTATCCCGGAGCTCCTCGTGACGTCCGAGATTTCATCCGGGACTCCAAACAACCTTCGGTCACCAACATACATAACTCAATAATACTGAAACGTCACCGAACGTTAAGTGTGCAGACCCTGCGGGTTCGAGAACTATATAGACATGACCAAGACACCTCACTAGTAGAAAAGAGGGATTTGGTCCACTTGATGAAATCCCATTAGTCCCGGTCCACTCACGAACCGGGAACCATGTGGGCATAGGTCCCGTTTCGTGAGGCGGCCTGGCCTCGTGGGCCATTTGTCCCGGTTCGTTTGTCATCTTCGGTCCCGGTTCCAGACACGAACCGGGACCAATGTGCCTCGCTCCTGGCCCACAACCAGTAGTCCCGGTTTGTGGCTGGAACCGGGACCTCAGGTTGTTCTTTGGTCTCGGTTCCAGCCACAAACCGGGACCAACGGTTGGCCTACATATACCCCCGCGAGCACTTAAGCTTTCTCCTTTCGAAGCTCCTTGTCCAAGCTCCATTTTCATCAAGATTTGTGTAGTTTTTAATACACTTTGTTATATAACACACGCAGATGAACCATTAATGGATGTATGGTGACCGACGCACCTCCGAGTATATTAACGGCCTACATAATTTTCTCGAAGCGGCTAAGGCAAACAAGCGGAATGGTTTTATGCATTGTCCATGTACTGTCTGTGGGAATACGAAGGAATTCTCCGACTATAAAACCCTTCACTTCCACCTGCTTCAGAAGGATTTTATGCCACACTATAATGTTTGGACCAAGCACGGAGAAAGAGGGGTTATGATGGAAGAGAACATAGAAGAAGAGGATGATGACAACTACCCGCCCCCCTGAATGCGGTGATGCTGCAATGGGGGGAGCTGAAGATCAAGAGGAACCAGACGATGTACCCGATGATGATCTTCGTCGGGTCATTGTTGATGCACATAGAGAATGCGAAAGTGAAAGGGAGAAGTTGAAGTTCGATCACATGTTAAAGGATCACAAAAAGGGTTGTATCCAAATTGCGAATATGAGAACACAAAGCTCGGTACCACACTGGAATTGCTGCAATGGAAGGCATACAATGGTGTATCTGACAAGGCATTTAGTTCAGTACTGAAATTAATGAAGAAGAAGCTTCCAAAGGATAACAAATTGCCCGATAGTACGTACGAAGCGAAGAAGGTTCTATGCCCTCTAGGATTGGAGGTGTAGAAGATACATGCATGCCCTAATTACTACATCCTCTACCGCTGTGCGTACAAGGATTTGAACGCATGCCCGGTATGCAGCGCATTGCGGTATAAGATCAGAAGAGATGATCTAGTGATGTTGAGGGCCAGCGCACCGGGAAGATGGTTCCTGCCTAGGTGATGTGGTATGATCCTATAATACCACGGTTGAAACGTCTGTTCAGAAAAAAAAGCATGCCGAGTTGATGCAATGGCACATAAAAGACCGTAAGAAAGGCAGGAAGTTGAGAGCACCCGCTGATGGGTCGCAGTGGAGAAAGATCGAGAGAAAGTGGAGCGACTTTACACGTGACCCAAGGAACGTATGTTTTGGTTTAAGTGTAGATGGTGTTAATCCTTTTGGGGAGCAAAGCAGCAAGCATAACACATGGCCTGTGACTCTATGTATGTATAACCTTCCTCCTTGGTTGTGCATGAAGCAGAAGTTCATTATGATGCGAGTGCTCATCCAAGGCCCTAGGCAACCCGCCAATGACATTGATGTGTACCTAAGGCCATTAGTTGGTGAACTTTTACAGCTATGGAATGGAAATGGTGTACGTGTGTGGGATGAGAACGAAGAGGAGGAATTTGACCTACATGCATTGCTGTTTGTAACCATCAACGATTGACCTGCTCTCAGTAACCTTTCAGGATAGACAAACGAGTGATACAACGCATGCACACTCTGTTTAGATGACACCGATAGTATATATTTGGACAAATGCAGGAAGAATGTGTACATGGGGCATCGTCGATTTCTTCCGACCAACCATCAATGTCGAAAGAAAGGAAAGCATTTCAAAGGTTAGGCAGATCACCGGAAGAAGCCCGGCCTCCGTACTGGTGATCACATACTTGATATGGTCAATGATTTACAAGTAATGTTTGGAAAGGGTTCTGTCGGACTATCTGTTCCGAATGACGATGCGGGACACGCACCCATGTGGAAGAAGAAATCTATATTTTGGGACCTACCCTATTGGAAAGACCTAGAGGTCCGCTCTGTAATCGACGTGATGCACGTGACAAAGAATCTTTGCGTGAACCTGTTAGGCTTCTTGGGAGTGTATGGGAAGGCAAAAGATACACTGGAGGCACGGGAGGAACATCAACATGTGCATGAAAAAGACGGCATGCATCCAGAGTAGTATGAAGGTCCTGCCAGCTACGGTCTTATGAAGGTCCCATTTGGCTTCTTGTCAAATATAAAGGGAATAATAAATATGGCAGAGAAAAGTTCCAGAACCTAAAGTCTCATGACTGCCACGTGATTATGACCAAACTGCTTCCGGTTGCATTGAGGGGGCTTCTACTGGAAAACGTTCGATTAGCCATTGTGAAGCTATGTGCATTCCTCAATGCAATCTCTGAGAAGGTGATCGATATAGGAATCCTTCCAAGGTTAAGGAGTGATTTGGTGCAATGTCTTGTTAGTTTCGAGCTGGTGTTCCCACCATCCTTCTTCAATATCATGACGCACGTCCTAGTTCATCTAATCGACGAGATTGTCGTTTTCGGCCCTGTTTTTCTACACAATATGTTCCCCTTTGAGAGGTTCATGGGAGTCTTAAAGAAATATGTTCGTAACCGCGCTAAGCCAGAAGGAAGCATCTCCATGGGCCATCAAACAAAGGATGTCATTGGATTTTGTGTTGACTTCATTTCTGACCTTAAGAAGATTGGTCTCCGTCAATCGCGGTATGAGGGGAGACTGACTGGAAAAGGCACACTAGGAGCGGAATCAATAATGTGTACGGACGAGCATTCTTGGTCTCAAGCACACTACGCAGTTCTACATAATTCTACCTTGATGACCCCGTATGTCGATGAACACAAGAATATTCTGAGCTCCATACACCCGGAGCAGTGTGACAACCGGATTACATTTGAACACATCAGGACTTTCAGCAGTTGGTTACAAAAACGTCTCATGTGTGACAAGACTGTTTCTGATGAGCTGTACTCGTTGGCCAGGGGACCATCTTCGACTGTATTGACTTACCAAGGGTACGAGATAAATGAGAATACATTTTACACGATCACCCAAGATCAAAAGAGCACCAACCAAAACAGCGGTGTCCGCTTTAATGCAGCAACCGAGAGGGGAAAGGACACATATTATGGTTACATAGTGGACATATGAGAACTTGACTATGGACATGATTTGAAGTTCCCTTTGTTTCATTGCAAATGGGTCAATCTGTCAGGAGGTGGGGTACAGATAGACCCACAGTACGGAATGACAATAGTGGATCTGAAGAATCTTACGCACGCGGAGGAACCATTCGTCCTAGCCAATGATGTGGCACACGTTTTCTATATGAAGGACATGTCTACCAAACCAAGAAAGATAAAATATAAGGAAGTGAATACATCATACGATGAGCCAAAGTGCCACATAGTTTTTCAGGAAAAAGAGACATAGTGGGATTGGAGGGCAAGACAGACATGTCTGAAGGTTATGAAAAGTTTCATGAAATTCCTCCCTTCAAAGTCAAGGCTGACCACAAGCACCCTGTTAAACGATGAAGATTATCCATGGTTAGGGTGCAATAAGCAAGGAACACAAGCGAAGAAAAAGTGAAGAAATGAAATGCCCTTTGTAACAGATGAGTTTTCGTATGAAATCCTCATACTTCGAAAGAGATTGTCCGTTTTGTACACGAAGTGCATCCAGTTTTTGCCGCAACCCTCTCAACTTTTTAGAACATGTTATGTGGGTGAAATGATGATACCATGCCAACTTTGAACCTTTTCAGAGTTCATTTGTAGTTCTTTTCAATTTAAGGGTCATTTAGCTCAAAACAAAATCACTAAATGCATGAAAAATACCAAATGAAGTCAGAAATAGTTAAAATTGATGATGCATATTTGAATGGTGCATTTTGAACACACCAAAAGTTTGGAGTTCAAATAAGTTCAAAAAAATGAAATTCCTTCGTAACAGATGAGTTTTCGTATGAAACCCTGATACTTCGAAAGAGATTGTCCGTTTTGTACACGAAGTGCATCCAGTTTTTGCCGCAACCCTCTCAACTTTTTAGCACATGCTATGTGGGTGAAATGATGATACCATGCCAACTTTCAACATTTCCAGTGTTCATTTGTAGTGCTTTTCAATTTAAGGGTCATTTAGCTCAAAAAGATTAGTAAATGCATGAAAAATAACAAATGAAGTCAAAAATAGTTGGAAATTGATGATGTATCTTTGAATGGTGCATTTTGAACACACAAAAAGACTGGAGTTCAAAAAAATGAAATCCCTTTATAACAGATGAGTTTTCGTATGAAACCGTGATACTTCAAAAGAGATTGTCCGTTTTGTACACGAAGTGCATCCAGTTTTTGCCGCAACCCTCTCAACTTTTTAGCACATACTATGTGGGTGAAATGATGATACCATGCCAACTTTCAACATTTTCAGAGTTCATTTGTAGTGCTTTTTCAATTTAAGGGTCATTTAGCTCAAAAACAAATCAGTAAATGCATGAAAAATACCAAATGAAGTCATAAATAGTTGAAAATTGATGATATGTCTTTGAATGGTGCATTTTGAACACACAAAAAGTGTGGAGTTCAAATAAGTTCAACAAAATGAAATCCCTTTGTAACACATGAGTTTTCGTATGAAACCCTAATACTTTGAAAGAGATTGTGTGTTTTGTACACGACGTGCATCCAGTTTTTACTGCAAACCTATCAACTTTTTGGCACATGCTATGTGCGTGAAATGATTATACCATGTCAAATTTCAACATTTGCAGAGTTCATTTGTAGTGCTTTTCAATTTGAGGGTCATTTAGCTCAAAACAAAAAAAATTAGTAAATGTATGAAAAATATCAAATGGGCCGATGAACCTTTTAGCCCGGTTCTAGCCACCAACCGGTACGAAAGTACTCTTCTTCCCGCCCTTTTGTGCCAGCGGAAGTGTGGCTTTGGTCCCGGTTGGTGCCACAAACCAAAATCAAAGGTTTCACATATAGTGCGGGAGTTGTCAAAATTGAACTTTAGTCCCGGTTGGTGTAACAACCCGGGACTAAAGGTGTGCTTTGGCCCCGGTTTGGGCCACCAACCAGAACAAATGTGTTTCCTATATTGCGGGACTTGTCGAAATTTCTACCAACTTCCATCCCCGCTTCTCTCTTCGTCGCAGTCGCACCCGAGCCCGTCGCCGCCGGCCCGCGCCTCCTACACGAGCCCGTCGTCGTCGTCGCTGTTGCTCACGAGCCCGTCATCGCCCCGAGCCCATCACCGTCGCCGTCGCTCCCGAGCCCGTTGTCGTCGCCATCACCGTCGCCGTCGCCCCCGAGCCCATCGTCGTCGCCATCGTCCCTGAGCCCATCGTCGTCCCCGTCGTCCCCGAGCCCATCACCGTCGCCGTCGCCCCCTAGCCCATCGTAGTCGTCATCGTCGCCCGTCGCCGCCCGTCGTCGCCATCGCCATCGTTGCCATAGCCCCCGAGCCCATCGTTGTCGTCGTCGTTCCAAAGCCCGCCATCGTCGCCCGTCGACGCACCGGTAGCACGTCCATCGAGCTCTCCATCTCCCTATTTGCATATCCATGTGTGTGATAAGACGTAGTCTAATTGCGAATCCATGTGTGTGTGTATTACAGTCATATTAGAATATGTTGGGTACATTTTTGAACTCCCCAACGTGACACAAGTTATAAAAATATTTAGATTAGATTCAGTTTCAATAGCAAATAAAGTTATAAAATTATAAAAATATTTAGATTAGATTAAGTTACAAATTAAGTTTTTATGTTAATATTTGGGATTATGTATAAAGGGCTTCCTCCACTTTGTAATATTTGCAGAAACAATGGATATTCCAAGAGACATGGAAAAAGAAGAAATTTTGGGGGATATAATCCACGGCGACGGTAATAATGTCGATTTTTTGCTCAGCGAACTCCGTGCCTACCGAATCCCGGAGGAAGGACATTATCATGATGGCTTCGGTGATCGAAACATGGAGGAGGAAGGACATTATCATGATGGCTTCGGTGACTACCGAATCCCGAAGGAGACCATGATGACGGCTCCGGTGACCAAACGGAGGAGGGAGCTATTGAAAAGTCCGGATCGAGCCAAACTTCGGTAACGAGACGAGGCCCGACGAGAAGGTTGGACAAGGATCAAAAGTTCACGATCACAGAACTGTCGAACGATGGCCAACTGATTGAACCCAAGCGGACCAGGGACGCATTTTATGCTCAGTGCGGAGCTATTGTCAGGGACAACATCTTGATCAGCATCAAGCAATGGAATAAGACTAAGGGAGACAACGTCCCTGAAGGTGATTATGTCACCGATAGGCTGAAAGATTATCTTTGGACTACGTTGAAGGAAAATTTCACTCTACCGCCAGAGGAGGATCCAAATAAGCCAGTTATAGAGCCACTGGTCAAGGCGTGTGCTCTTAAGAAGATGGCAGAACTATTCAGGAGGTGGAAGAAAGAGTTGAAATCAAAGTATGTCGACAAAGGTAAGAGTTCAGAATTCGTCGGCCGATTTGAGAAGATTAGAGATCACTGGCCCGCATTTGTGGCCTACAAGTCATTGGACAAGAGTAAGGAAATGCCAGAGAGAAACAAGAACAATGCTGCAAAGAAGTAGTATCACCATCACACGGGGTCAGGTGGCTAAGGTCGTCCATTTTGGGACAAATCTAAGAATGACCTGATTGTTAAAGGGGTCCAACCACAGACATGGAACTGGCCCGACCGTTCAAGGAATTGGTTCTTCGGGGTTGGGGGAACTTTAGACCCTGAAACAGGGGAGTGTCGTTAGACGGACGAGCAACTTGCAGCACCCATCAACAAGCTTCATCAGTGTATCACCGCAGTGCAGGAAGGGGCGTTCTTTCCCGAAAGAGAGAAGCACGAGCTGACTGAGGCCCTAGGGAATGTTGAGCACCTTGGACGAACACGAGGAACACCAGGCCCCGTTCAGTGGAAGGTCGGGTTTCCCGACGCAGCCGGTTATAGAAGCCGAGCAAGAAAGAGGAAAGCGGAGCTGAGCGACATGCAGAAGATCAATGCAAGACTACAAATTCTAGAGGAAATTCAGAGCCAGCGAGCTGTCGACCAACCATCTCAGCGGCATGAAACTACCCCAGAATTTACCCCGCCATCTCAGCGGAGAAGCAGCGTCGCTTCCACGGAGCTTGTTCAGCCTTACTTCACAGCTCCTAGCTACCCCGTGGATACTATCACGAAGTGTCATGATACGTCTCCGTCGTATCTATAATTTTTGATTGTTTCATGCCAATATTCTGCAACTTTCATATACTTTTGGCAACTTTTTATACTATTTTTGGGACTAACATATTGATCCAGTGCCCAGTGCTAGTTCCTGTTTGTTGCATGTTTTTTGTTTCGCAGATTATCCATATCAAACAAAGTCCAAATGCAATAAAAACATACATGGATTTTTTACGAATGTTTATGATTTTTGGAAAGAAGAATCAACGCGAAACGATGCACGAGGGGGTCACAAGCTCCCTAGCCGCAGCCTGGGGGTGGGGCTACGCCTGGCAGGCTTGTGACCAATCCCTAAGGCGGTTGGGGCCTTTCTTTCGCCGCAAGAAACATAATATCCGGAAGAAAATCGTTTAAAATTTCATCCCAATCGGAGTTACGGATCTCCAGGAATTTAAGAAACGGTGAAAGTCAAAATGTGGGAGCGCAGAAACAGAAGAAAACACAGAGAGAGAGATCCAATCTCGGAGGGGCTCTTGCCCCTCCGCCGCCATGGATACCATGGACCAGAAGGGAAACCCTTCTCCCATCTAGGGAGGAGATCAAGGAAGAAGAAGAAGAAGAAGGGGGGCTCTCTCCCCCTCTCTCCCGACGGTGTCGGAATGCCGCCCGGGACATCATCGTGTGACGGCGATCTACACCAACACCTCCGTCATCTTCACCAACACCTCCATCACCTTCCCCCATCTATATTCAACGGTCCACTCTCCCGCAACCCGTTGTACCCTCTACTTGAACATGGTGCTTTATGCTTCATATTATTATCCAATGATGTGTTGCCATCCTATGATGTCTGAGTAGATTTTCGTTGTCCTATCGGTGATTGATGAATTGCTATGATTGGTTTAATTTGCTTGTGGTTATGTTGCTGTCCTTTGGTGCCCATCATATGAGCGTGCGCGTGGATCACACCATAGGGTTAGTAGTATGTTGATAGGACTATGTATTGAAGGGAAAGGGTGACAGAAGCTTCATCCTAGCATAGAAATTGATGCATACGGGATTGAAGGGGGACCAATATATCTTATTGCTATGGTTGGGTTTTACCTTAATGAACGTTAGTAGTTGCGGATGCTTGCTAATATTTCCAATCATAAGTTCATAGAATTCCAAGTAAGGGATGACATGCTAGTAGTGGCCTCTCCCACATAAAACTTGCTATCGGTCTAGTAACGTATGTTGGAATTATGCCCTAGAGGCAATAATAAATATAGTTATTATTATAATTCCTGTATCGAGATAATCGTTTATTATCCATGCTATAATTGTATTGAATGAAGACTCATATACATGTGTGGATACATAGACAAAACACTGTCCCTAGCAAGCCTCTAGTTGGCTAGCCAGTTGATCAAAGATAGTCAGTGTCTTCTGATTATGAACAAGGTGTTGTTGCTTGATAACTGGATCACGTCATTAGGAGAATCACGTGATGGACTAGACCCAAACTAATAGACGTAGCATGTTGATCGTGTCATTTTGTTGCTACTGTTTTTCTGCGTGTCAAGTATTTGTTCCTATGACCATGAGATCATATAACTCACTAACACCGGAGGAATACTTTATGTGTATCAAACGTCGCAACGTAACTGGGTGACTATAAAGATGCTCTACAGGTATCTTCGAAGGTGTTCGTTGAGTTAGTATGGATCAAGACTGGGATTTGTCACTCCGTGTGACGGAGAGGTATCTCGGGGCCCACTCGGTAATACAACATCACACACAAGCCTTGCAAGCAATGTGACTTAGTGTAAGTTGCGGGATCTTGTATTACGGAACGAGTAAAGAGACTTGCCGGTAAACGAGATTGAAATAGGTATGCGGATACTGACGATCGAATCTCGGGCAAGTAACATACCGAAGGACAAAGGGAATGACATACGGGATTATATGAATCCTTGGCACTCAGGTTCAAATGATAAGATCTTCGTAGAATATGTAGGATCCAATATGGGCATCCAGGTCCCGCTATTGGATATTGACCGAGGAGTCTCTCGGGTCATGTCTACATAGTTCTCGAACCCGCAGGGTCTGCACACTTAAGGTTCGACGTTGTTTTATGCGTATTTGAGTTATATGGTTGGTTACCGAATGTTGCTCGGAGTCCTGGATGAGATCACAGACGTCACGAGGGTTTCCGGAATGGTCCGGAAACGAAGATTGATATATAGGATGACCTCATTTGATTACCGGAAGATTTTTGGAGTTACCGAGAATGTACCGGGAATGACGAATGGGTTCCGGGAGTTCACCGGGGGGGGGGGGCAACCCACCCCGGGGAAGCCCATAGGCCTTGGGGGGTGGCACACCAGCCCTTAGTGGGCTGGTGGGACAGCCCAAGAAGGCCCTATGCGCCATAGGAAGAAAATCAAAGAGAAAAGGAAAAAAAAGGGAGGAGGTGGGAAAGGGAAGAAGGACTCCACCCACCAAACCAAGTTGGACTCGGTTTGGGGGGGGGGGGAGACCTTCCCCCCTTGGCTCGTCCGACCCCCTTGGGGCTCCTTGAGCCCCAAGGCAAGGCTCCCCCTCTTCCCCCTATATATACGGAGGTTTTCGGGCTGATTTGAGACGACTTTTCCACGGCAGCCCGACCACATACCTCCACGGTTTTTCCTCTAGATCGCGTTTCTGCGGAGCTCGGGCGGAACCCTGCTGAGACAAGATCATCACCAACCTCCGGAGCGCCGTCACGCTGCTGGAGAACTCTTCTACCTATCCGTCTCTCTTGCTGGATCAAGAAGGCCGAGATCATCGTCGAGCTGTACGTGTGCTGAACACGGAGGTGCCGTCCGTTCAGCACTAGATCGTGGGACTGATCGCGGGAGGGTTCGCGGGGCGGATCGAGGGACGTGAGGACGTTCCACTACATCAACCGCGTTCACTAACGCTTCTGCTGTACGGTCTACAAGGGTACGTAGATAACACATCCCCTCTAGTAGATGGACATCACCATGATAGGTCTTCGTGCGCGTAGGAAATTTTTTGTTTCCCATGCGACGTTTCCCAGCAGTGGCATCATGAGCTAGGTTCATGCGTAGATGTCTTCTCGAGTAGAGCACAAAAGTTTTTGTGGGCGGTGATGTGCGTTTTGCTGCCCTCCTTTGTCTTTTCTTGATTCCGCGGTATTGTTGGATTGAAGCGGCTTGGACCGACATTACTCGTACACTTACGAGAGACTGGTTTCATCGCTACGAGTAACCCCGTTGCTCAAAGATGACTGGCATGTGTCAGTTTCTCCAACTTTAGTTGAATCGGATTTGACCGAGGAGGTCCTTGGATGAGGTTAAATAGCAACTCATATATCTCCGTTGTGGTGTTTGCGTAAGTAAGATGCGATCCTACTAGATACCCATGGTCACCACGTAAAACATGCAACAACAAAATTAGAGGACGTCTAACTTGTTTTTGCAGGGTATGCTTGTGATGTGATATGGCCAACGATGTGATGTGCTATATTGGATGTATGAGATGATCATGTTGTAATAGATAATATCGACTTGCACGTCGATGGTACGGCAACCGGCAGGAGCCATAGGGTTGTCTTTATACTAACGTTTGTGCTTGCAAATGCGTTTACTATTTTGCTAGGATATAGCTTTAGTAGTAATAGCATGAGTAGAACGACAACCCCGATGGCGAGACGTTGATGGAGATCATGATGCGGCGCCGGTGACAAGAAGATCGTGCCGGTGCTTTGGTGATGGAGATCAAGGAGCACGTGATGATGGCCCTATCATGTCACTTATGAATTGCATGTGATGTTAATCCTTTTATGCACCTTTTTTTGCTTAGAACGACGGTAGCATTATGAGGTGATCTCTCACTAAAATTTCAAGATGAAATTGTGTTCTCCCTGACTGTGCACCGTTGCTACAATTCGTCGTTTCGAGACACCACGTGATGATCGGGTGTGATAGACTCAACGTTCACATACAACGGGTGCAAAACAGTTGCGTGCGCGGAACACTCGGGTTAAGATTGACGAGCCTAGCATGTGCAGACATGGCCTCGGAACACATGAGACCGAAAGGTCGATCATGAATCATATAGATGATATGATTAGCATAGGGATGCTTACCACTGAAACTATGCTCAACTCACGTGATGATCGGACTTGAGGTAGTGTAAGTGGATCTTGAACCACTCAAATGACTAGAGAGATGTACTTTTTGAGTGGGAGTTTAGCGAATAATTTGATTAAGTTAAACTCTAATTATCTTGAACATAGTCTAAGTCCACTTTGAATATATTTGTGTTGTAGCTCATGGCTCACGCGACAGTCACCCTGAATTTTAATACGTTCCTAGAGAAAGCTAAGTTGAAATATGATGGAAGCAACTTTGTAGACTGGGCTCGTAATCTTAAGCTAATCTTACAAGCTGGGAAGAAGGATTATGTCCTTAATGCTGCGCTAGGATATGAACCACCCGCTACGGCTGATCAGGATGTTAAGAACGCTTGGTTAGCACGTAAGGAGGACTACTCAGTAGTTCAATGTGCAGTCTTGTATGGCTTAGAACCGGGACTTCAACGTCGCTTTGAGCGTCATGGAGCATTTGAGATGTTCCAGGAGTTGAAGTTTATCTTTCAGAAGAACGCCCGGATCGAGAGGTATGAGACCTCCGATAAATTCTATGCTTGCAAGATGGAGGAGAACTCGTCTGTCAGTGAACATGTGCTCAAAGTGTCTGGGTACTCAAACCGTCTAGCTGAGCTGGGGATTGAACTACCGCAAGAGGCTATCACTGACAGAATCCTTCAATCACTGCCGCCAAGCTATAAAGGCTTTGTGTTGAACTACAACATGCAAGGGATGAACAAGTCTCCCGGCGAGTTGTTTGCGATGCTGAAAGTCGCAGAGTCTGAACTCCGTAAAGAGCATCAAGTGTTGATGGTGAATAAGACCACTAGTTTCAAGAGAAACGGCAAAGGCAAGAAGGGTAATTCAAAGAAGAGCGGCAAGCCTATTGCCAATCCGACGAAGAAACCCAAAGCTGGACCTAAGCCTGAAACAGAGTGTTACTATTGCAAGGGTATGGGTCACTGGAAGCGCAATTGCCCCAAGTATCTGGCAGATAAGAAGGCGGCCAAAGAAAAATCAGGTATATTTGATATACATGTTATTGATGTGTACTTAACCGGCTCTCGTAGTAGTGCCTGGGTATTCGATACCGGTTCTGTTGCTCATATTTGCAACTCGAAACAGGAACTGCGGAATAGACGAAGGCTGGCGAAAGATGAAGTGACGATGCGCGTAGGAAATGGTTCCAAGGTTGATGCAATCGCCGTCGGCACAGTTTCACTTCAGTTACCATCAGGATTAGTTATGAACTTGAATCATTGTTATTTAGTGCCTGCGTTGAGCATGAACATTATATCTGGATCTTGTTTATTGCGAGACGGTTACTCTTTTAAGTCAGAGAATAATGGTTGTTCTATTTCTATGAGTAACATCTTTTATGGTCATGCACCCAATGTGAGAGGATTGTTCATATTGAATCTTGATAGCGATACACACATACATAACATTGAGACCAAAAGAGTTAGAGTTAACAATGATAGCGCCATATTTTTGTGGCACTGCCGCTTAGGTCATATTGGTGTAAAGCGCATGAAGAACCTCCATGCCGATGGACTTTTGGAGTCACTTGACTTTGATTCACTTGACACGTGCGAACCATGCCTCATGGGCAAGATGACTAAAACTCCGTTCTCCGGAACAATGGAGCGTGCAAGTGACTTGTTGGAAATCATACATACCGATGTGTGTGGTCCGATGAGCGTAGAGGCACGCGACGGATATCGTTATTTTCTCACCTTCACTGACGATTTGAGTAGATATGGTTATGTCTACTTAATGAAGCACAAGTCTGAAACATTTGAAAAGTTCAAGCAATTTCAGATTGAAGTTGAAAATCATCATAACAAGAAGATCAAGTTCCTACGGTCTGATCGTGGGGGTGAATATCTGAGTTTCGAGTTTGGTGCTCACTTAAGACAATGTGGAATTGTTTCACAGTTGACACCGCCTGGAACACCACAGCGTAATGGTGTGTCCGAATGTCGTAATCGTACTTTATTAGAGATGGTGCGATCTATGATGTTTCTTACCGATTTGCCGTTATCGTTTTGGGGTTATGCATTAGAAACAGCTGCATTCACTTTAAATAGGGCACCATCAAAATCCGTTGAGACGACACCATATGAACTGTGGTATGGCAAAAGGCCAAAGTTGTCGTTTCTTAAAGTTTGGGGATGTGATGCTTATGTCAAAAAGCTTCAGCCTGAAAAGCTGGAACCCAAAGCGGAAAAGTGCGTCTTCATAGGTTACCCAAAAGAGACAGTTGGGTACACCTTCTATCTCAAACCCGAGGGCAAAGTGTTTGTTGCTAAAAACGGAGCTTTTCTCGAGAAGGAGTTTCTCTCGAGAGAATTGAGTGGGAGGAAGATAGAACTTGACGAGGTTGTCGAACCTCTCATCCCTCTGGATGGTGGCGCAGGGCAAGGGGAAACCTCTGTCGTTGCGACGCCGGTTGAGGAGGAACTTAATGATAATGATCATGAAACTCCGGTTCAAGTTTCTGTCGAACCACGCAGGTCGACGAGACCACGTGCTGCTCCAGAGTGGTACGGTAATCCCGTCTTATCAATCATGTTGTTGGACATCAATGAACCTGCAAATTATGAAGAAGCAATGGTGGGCCCAGATTCCAACAAATGGCTAGAAGCCATGAAGTCCGAGATAGGATCCATGTATGAGAACAAAGTGTGGACTTTGGAAGTACTGCCTGAGGGCCGCAAGGCTATTCAGAACAAATGGATCTTTAAGAGGAAGACGGACGCTGACGGCAATGTGACCGTTTATAAAGCTCAACTTGTGGCAAAGGGTTTTTCACAAGTTCAAGGAGTTGACTACGATGAGACATTCTCACCCGTAGCAATGCTTAAGTCCGTCAGAATCATGTTAGCAGTAGCTGCATTTTTCGATTATGAAATCTGGCAGATGGATGTCAAAACGGCGTTCCTTAACGGTTTCCTTAAGGAAGAATTGTATATGATGCAACCCGAAGGTTTTGTCGATCCTAAGAATGCTAACAAGGTGTGCAAGCTCCAGCGATCCATTTATGGACTGGTGCAAGCATCTCGGAGTTGGAACAAACGCTTTGATGAGGTGATCAAAGCATTTGGGTTTATACAAGTGGTTGGAGAATCTTGTATTTACAAGAAAGTGAGTGGGAGCTCTGTGGCGTTTCTAATATTATATGTGGATGACATATTGCTGATTGGAAACAACGTAGAGTTTTTAGAGAGCATAAAGGATTACTTGAATAAAAGTTTCTCTATGAAGGACCTAGGAGAAGCTGCTTACATTCTAGGCATTAAGATCTACAGGGATAGATCAAAACGCCTGATAGGACTTTCACAAAGCACATACCTTGATAAAGTTTTGAAGAGGTTCAAAATGGAACAGTCCAAGAAAGGGTTCTTGCCAGTTTTACAAGGTACGAGATTGAGTAAGACTCAGTGCCCAGCAACTGATGAGGATAGAGAGCATATGCGCACCGTCCCCTATGCTTCAGCCATAGGTTCTATCATGTATGCAATGATGTGCACTAGACCGGACGTTAGCCTGGCCAGAAGTATGGCAGGTAGGTTCCAGAGTAATCCAGGAGTGGATCACTGGACGACGGTCAAGAATATCCTGAAGTACCTGAAAAGGACTAAGGAGATGTTTCTCGTGTATGGAGGTGACGAAGAGCTCGCCGTAAAAGGTTACGTCAATGCAAGCTTTGACACAGATCCGGACGACTCTAAGTCGCAAACCGGATACGTATTTATTCTTAATGGGGGTGCGGTAAGCTGGTGCAGTTCCAAGCAAAAGCGTCGTAGCAGATTCTACATGTGAAGCGGAGTACATGGCTGCCTCGGAGGCGGCTAAGGAGGGTGTCTGGATGAAGCAATTCATGACGGATCTTGGAGTGGTGCCAAGCGCACTGAATCCAATAACCTTGTTCTGTGACAACACGGGTGCCATTGCCTTAGCAAAGGAACCACGGTTTCACAAGAAGTCCACACACATCAAACGATGCTTCAACCTCTTCCGCGACTACGTCGAAGGGGAGGACATAAATATATGCAAAGTGCACACGGATCTGAATGTAGCACACCCGCTGACTAAACCTCTTCCACGGGCAAAGCATGATCAACACCAGAACTGTCTGGGTGTTAGATTTATTACAATGTAATTCGCATGATGATGTGAGGGCTAGATTATTGACTCTAGTGCAAGTGGGAGACTGTTGGAATTATGCCCTAGAGGCAATAATAAATATAGTTATTATTATAATTCCTGTATCAAGATAATCGTTTATTATCCATGCTATAATTGTATTGAATGAAGACTCATTTACATGTGTGGATACATAGACAAAACACTGTCCCTAGCAATCCTCTAGTTGGCTAGCCAGTTGATCAAAGATAGTCAGTGTCTTCTGATTATGAACAAGGTGTTGTTGCTTGATAACTGGATCACGTCATTAGGAGAATCACGTGATGGACTAGACCCAAACTAATAAACGTAGCATGTTGATCGTGTCATTTTGTTGCTACTGTTTTTCTGCGTGTCAAGTATTTGTTCCTATGACCATGAGATCATATAACTCACTAACACCGGAGGAATACTTTATGTGTATCAAACGTCGCAACGTAACTGGGTGACTATAAAGATGCTCTACAGGTATCTTCAAAGGTGTTCGTTGAGTTAGTATGGATCAAGACTGGGATTTGTCACTCCGTGTGACGGAGAGGTATCTCGGGGCCCACTCGGTAATACAACATCACACACAAGCCTTGCAAGCAATGTGACTTAGTGTAAGTTGCGGGATCTTGTATTACGGAACGAGTAAAGAGACTTGCCGGTAAACGAGATTGAAATAGGTATGCGGATACTGACGATCGAATCTCGGGCAAGTAACATACTGAAGGACAAAGGGAATGACATACGGGATTATATGAATCCTTGGCACTCAGGTTCAAATGATAAGATCTTCGTAGAATATGTAGGATCCAATATGGGCATCCAGGTCCCGCTATTGGATATTGACCGAGGAGTCTCTCGGGTCATGTCTACATAGTTCTCGAACCCGCAGGGTCTGCACACTTAAGGTTCGACGTTGTTTTATGCGTATTTGAGTTATATGGTTGGTTACCGAATGTTTCTCGGAGTCCTGGATGAGATCACAGACGTCACGAGGGTTTCCGGAATGGTCCGAAAACGAAGATTGATATATAGGATGACCTCATTTGATTACCGGAAGATTTTCGGAGTTACCGAGAATGTACCAGGAATGACGAATGGGTTCCGGGAGTTCACCGGGGGGGGGGGCAACCCACCCCGGGGAAGCCCATAGGCCTTGGGGGTGGCACACCAGCCCTTAGTGGGCTGGTGGGACAGCCCAAGAAGGCCCTATGCGCCATAGGAAGAAAATCAAAGAGAAAATAAAAAAAAGGGAGGAGGTGGGAAAGGGAAGAAGGACTCCACCCACCAAACCTAGTTGGACTCGGTTTGGGGGGGGGAGACATTCCCCCTTGGCTCGGGCGACCCCCTTGGGGCTCCTTGAGCCCCAAGGCAAGGCTCCCCTCTTCCCCCTATATATACGGAGGTTTTAGGGCTGATTTGAGACGACGTTTCCACGGCAGCCCGACCACATACCTCCACGGTTTTTCCTCTTGATCGCGTTTCTGCGGAGCTCGGGCGGAGCCCTGCTGAGACAAGATCATCACCAACCTCCGGAGCGCCGTCACGCTGCCGGAGAACTCTTCTACCTCTCCATCTCTCTTGCTGGATCAAGAAGGCCGAGATCATCGTCGAGCTGTACGTGTGCTGAACGCGGAGGTGCCGTCCGTTCGGCACTAGATCGTGGGACTGATCGCGGGACGGTTCGCGGGGCGGATCGAGGGACGTGAGGACGTTCCACTACATCAACCGCGTTCACTAACGCTTCTGCTGTACGGTCTACAAGGGTACGTAGATCACACATCTCCTCTCGTAGATGGACATCACCATGATAGGTCTTCGTGCGCGTAGGAAATTTTTTGTTTCCCATGCGACGTTTCCCAACAACGTAGTCAATTTCTTAGGGACAATTCCGCAACTCCTACCACCACTTTTCCACACTCGTCAAACTAACGTAATTGTTTATGTTTCTAATCGGCACCTAGTTTTTATTTACGTGTTCTTTCTTTTCTTGCAAGCCTATCCTATCACACCTACACAGTAGTTCTAGTTTCATACTTGTTCTAGGTAAAGCGAACGTAAAGTGTGCGTAGAGTTGTATCGGTGGTCGATAGAACTTGAGGGAATATTTGTCCTACCTTTAGCTCCTCGTTGGGTTCGACACTCTTACTTATCGAGAAAGCCTACAATTGATCCCCTATACTTGTGGGTTATGAAGACCTTTTTCTGGCGCCGTTGCCGAGAAGAAATAGCGTGGGGTGAATATTCTCGTGTGTGCTTGTTTGCTTTATCACTAAGTAGATTTATTTGCTGTTCTAAGTTTTTCTCTATCTTTAGTTATGGATATGGAACACGAAATACCAAAACAATTAGGTGTACTTGCTACTCATGGAGATGGGAAACCTCCTAAAACCCTCGATGCTCGTTATGTGGAAAATATTATGCACTTCTTTAATAATCCTGAGAAAACCCCATTAAATTATATAATGGGATACACATTGGATCAACGTGAATACTTTAAGGATTATCGCTTGACTCAAAAAGGGTAACTATTATGTGATCAAATTCATATGTTGAAATGGTATGCTTGGGAGCTATGCTTGAGATATGATGTTACTTGTTGCTCTAGGATGAAGGCTCAACACCTTCCCTTTTCTTGTAAATTTAATGCTAATGAAACCTTGGCTTCTTATGTTAATGGTATATATGATTACTATGATGTGGAACAAATAGAAGAGTTTGTTGCTTTTATGGGTGCTTATGAAATTGAAGCTCTATTTAAAGGGTGTGATGATAATGATGATGCTGCTTACCGATCTGAAAATTTGGTTATGCTTCGTTATTGTTATACTCATTATGAATATAATGCCCATATTTATAGATTTATGGAGAAATTCTACGCTGCCCAAGAAGAGACTAATATTTTGCAGGAAACTATGGAAGAAGAAAATGCTGAAACTGTGAGCTCATTAGATGAAAAAGATGACGAGGAGAGCAAAGAACAAAAGGAGGAAGAGCGGACTAGCTACCCATGCCCACCTTCTAATGAGAGTAACTCTTCAACTCATACATTGTTTGATTTCCCTTCGTTCTTATCGAAGGATGAATGCTATGTTGATTGCTATGATCCCTTTGAATTCGTTTGAAATATCCCTTTTTGATGAACTTGATGCTTGCTATGCTTGTGGACATGATGCCAATATGAATGATGCTTATGAATATGAACTTGCTATAGTTGCTTATGTTAAACATGAAATTGTTGCTATCGCACCCACTTATGATAGTCCTATTATCTTTTTGAACTCTCCCAGCTACACTATATCGAAGAAGTTTGCTCTTATTAGGGTTTACATAGATGGGTTGCCTTCTACTATTACACATGATGATTTTGATGAATATAATATGCATGTGCTTGCTGCTCCTACTTGCAATTATTATGAGAGAGGAACTACATCTCCACCTCTCTATGTTTCCAATACGATAAAATTGCAAGAAACTGCTTATGCTATTATTGGCCTTTACTTGATGTGCATGAATTGTTCTTTTATGACATGCCAATGCATAGGAAGAGAGTTATACTTCATAATTGCATGATATATATTACCTTGTGCTCTCTACTAAATTACAAATCATTGTTAATTAAAATTGGCTTTGATATACCTTGGGATCCGGGTGGATCCATTACTTGAGCACTTTATGCCTAGCTTAATGGCTTTAAAGAAAGCGCTGCCTGGGAGACAACCCGGAAGTTTTAGAGAGTCATTTATTTTTGTTGAGTGCTTTTATATAGTTTAAAAACAAAAAAATATAGAGGGGAACTTAAAACTTTTTCAAAAACAGAAGCGATTGAAAGGTGATGCATTGCAGAAGTAAGGGTCCACCTTGAACACTTGTGTTCATGCTCATGGAAACAATGTAGAATTTTTCATGGAAGTTTCTCACAAAATTAATTATCCCCTTGTAAAATTCCATTGTATTATAAAAATAATGTGCCAAGTAAAGCCTTTATGATTAGTTTGGGTGATAGTTGTTTCATCATGCTGAAAAAGACAGAAACTTTGTGCTCACGAAATTATTTTTAATTCCTATCGAGAAAGAGTTTTTGAGTTGATTCTTTTTGCTTATGATTGAAATATAAATTTCCCTAATTATCGTGATGTTTCATAATTTTTGGAGTTTCAGAAGTATGGTATAAGTTCAGATTACTACAGATTGTTCTGTTTTTTGACAGATTCTGTTTTCTATGCATTGTTCTCTTATTTTGATGAATCTATGGGTAGTATCGGGGGGTATGAACCATGGTGAAGTTGGATTACAGTAGATATAATGCTAATATGAATTTGGAATAAGTTCACAACATTACTTAATGTGGTGATTTACTTTATTATACTAACGGATCTCACGAAGGTTTTGTTGAGTTTTGTGTGATTGAAGTTTTTAAATTTTGGGTGAGACCACGATGGATGAAGGAATAAGGAGAGGCAAGAGCCTAAGCTTGGGGATGCCTGAGGCACCCCAAGGTAATATTCAAGGAATACTCAAGCGTCTAAGCTTGGGGATGCCCCAGAAGGCATCCCCTCTTTCGTCTACAATCTATCGGTAATTTTACTCGGAGCTATATTTTTATTCGTCACATGATATCTGCAAATGCTTGGAGCATCTTCTGTGTTTATTTTTCCTTTTTCTTTTATGCACCATGCTGGTAAGAGATAGTCCTTGGTGGCTTTATAGAATGCTTCATGTGCTTCACTTATATCATTTGAAGTTTGGATTGCATGTTTCCCTACACATAGAAAACCGCCATTTGTAGAATGCTCTTTTGCTTCACTTATATTTGTTAGAGCGGGGCATATCTTTTGTAGAAAGAATTAAACTCTCATTCTTCCCTTATACCTATTTAGAGAGTTAACAGGAGTTGGTCATTCACATGGTTAGTCATAAAATCCTACATAAAACTTGTAGATCACTGAAAATGATATGTTTGATTCCTTGCAATAGTTTTGCGACATGAAGATGTGATATTAGAGTCATGCTAGTGAGTAATTTTGTATTCATAGAAATACTTGTGTTAAGGTTTGTGGTTCCCGTAGCATGCACTTATGGTGAACTGTTATGTGACGAAGTCGGAGCATGATTTATTTTTTTGATTGTCATCCTTTGTGTGGAAATCAGAATCGCGCGATGGTTAACTCCTACCAACCCTTCCCCTAGGAGCATGCGTGTAGTACCTTGTTTCGATGACTAATAGACTTTTGCAATAAGTATGTGAGTTCTTTATGACTAATGTTGAGTCCATGGATTATACGCATTCTCATCCTTACACCATTGCTAGCCTCTCTAGTACCGTGCAACTTTCACCGGTGCATTACACCCACCATATACCCTTCCTCAAAACAGCCACCATACCTACCTATTATGGCATTTCCATAGCCATTCCGAGATATATTGCCATGCAACTTCCATCATTCCGTTTATTATGACAGCACCATCATTGTCATATTGCTTTGCATGATCGTAAGATAGCTAGCATGATGTTTTCATGGCTTGTACATTTTTGATGTCATTGCTACGCTAGATCATTGAACATCCTGGTACACCGCCGGAGGCATTCATATAGAGTCATATTTTGTTCTAAATATCGAGTTGTAAGTAAATAGAAGTGTGATGATCATCATTATTAGAGCATTGTCCCATGTGAGGAAGTAATAAAAGAGTCCAATGAAGCCCAAATAAAAAAGAGAGGCCAAAGAAGCCCACCAAAAAATGAGAGAAAAGAGAGAAGGGACAATGCTACTATCCTTTATCACACCCGTGCTTCAAAGTAGCACCATGATCTTCATGATAGAGAGTCTCATATATTGTCACTTTCATATACTAGTGGGAATTTTCGTTATAGAACTTGGCTTGTATATTCCAATGATGGGGATCCTCAATTGCCCTAGGTCTTCGTGAGCAAGCGAGTTGGATGCACACCCACTTAGTTTCTTTTTGAGCTTTCATAAACTTATAGCTCTTGTGCATCTGTTGCATGGCAATCCCTACTCACTCACATTGATATCTATTGATGGGCATCTCCATAGCCCGTTGATACGCCTAGTTGATGTGATACTATCTCCTCCTTTTTGTCTTCTCCACAACCACCATATTCTATACCACCTATAGTGCTATGTCCATGGCTCACACTCATGTATTGCCTGAAAGTTGAAAAAGTTTGAGAACACTAAAGTATGAAACAATTGCTTGGCTAAAACCGGGGTTGTGCATGATTTAAATACGTTGTGTGGGGAAGACGGAGCATAGCAAGACTATATGATTTTGTAGGGATAACTTTCTTTGGCCATGATATTTTGAGAAGACATGATTGCTTTGTTAGTATGCTTGAAATATTATTGTCTTTATGTCAAATGATATACTATTGCTTCGAATCACTCGTGTTTTAGTATTCATGCCATGATTAGATTATATGATCAAGATTATGATAGGTAGCATTCCACATAAAAAATTATCTTTTTTATCATTTACCTACTCGAGGACGAGCAAGAATTAAGCTTGGGGATGCTGATACGTCTCCATCGTATCTATAATTTTTGATTGTTTCATGCCAATATTCTACAACTTTCATATACTTTTGCAACTTTTTATACTATTTTTGGGACTAACATATTGATCCAGTGCCCAGTGCTAGTTCCTGTTTGTTGCATGTTTTTTGTTTCGTAGATTATCCATAGCAAACGAAGTCCAAACGCAATAAAAAAACCTACGGGGATTTTTTTTGGAATATTTATGATTTTTGGGAAGAAGAATGAACGCGAAACGATGCCCGAGGGGGTCACAAGCCCGCTAGCCGCGGCCTGGGGGTGGGGACGCGCCTGGCAGGCTTGTGACCAATCCCTAAGGTGGTTGGGGCCCTTCTTTCGCTGCAAGAAATATAATATGTGGAAAAAAATCGTGTTAAAATTTCAGCCCAATCGGAGTTATGGATCTCCGGGAATTTAAGAAACGGTGAAAGGCAAAATCTGGGAGCGCAGAAACAGAAAGACACACAGAGAGAGAGATCCAATCTCGGAGGAGCTCTTGCCCGTCCGCCGCCATGGAGACCATGGACGAGAGGGGAAACCCTTCTCCCATCTAGGGAGGAGGTCAAGGAAGAAGAAGAAGAAGGGGGGCTCTCTCCCCCTCTCTTCCAGCGGTGCCGAAACGCAGCCCGGGGCATCATCGTGTGATGGCGATCTACACCAACACCTCCGTCATCTTCACCAACACCTACATCACCTTCCCCCATCTATATTCAGCGGTCCACTCTCCAGCAACCCTGTGTACCCTCTACTTGAACATGGTGCTTTATACTTCATATTATTATCCAATGATGTGTTGCCATCCTATGATGTCTGAGTAGATTTTCGTTGTCCTATTGGTGATTGATGAATTGCTATGATTGGTTTAATTTGCTTGTGGTTATGTTGCTGTCCTTTGGTGCCCATCATACGAGCGCGCGCCTGGATCACACCATAGGGTTAGTAGTATGTTGATAGGACTATGTATTGGAGGGCAAGGGTGACAGAAGCTTCAGCCTAGCATAGAAATTGATGCATACAGGATTGAAGGGGGACCAATATATCAAGGCTACTATCGGTGTTGTTGCACCTCCTCAAGCCAACGAAACTTTTCACTGCCATCCGATTCCACGTGGTTATGCTCTTGTGATGGTGGATGAAGTAAAGAAGGATTTTGAGCAGCTCTAGCTTGACCACCCTACAGGTGAAGCCAAGAATAAGTTGGTTCATGCTTTGAGGAGTACATATTTATGGTAGAAGGAGTACATCAATCTTCCAAACTGGACGCCTCCTCCTCCTCCTCCAGCGAGTGATCAAGGCACCCCTCATCCTCCTCCGGCGACTGATCAGGGCACTCATCATCCTCCTCCGGCGAATGATCTAGGCACTCTGGCCCTTCGACGCGTGAGGGCATGATACGTCTCCAACGTATCTATAATTTTTGATTGTTTCATGCTATTATCTTGTCAAACTTTGGATGTTTTGCATGCCTTTTATATATTTTTTGGGACTAACTTATTAACTCAGTGCCAAGTGCCAGTTCCTATTTTTTCCATGTTTTTGACCCCTTTCAGATGAGATTTTGAAATGGAGTCCAAACGGAATAAAACACTCGAAAAGATTTTTTCCATAACGGAAGAAGATCAGGAGACTTGAGAGCCAAGCAGGGGGCCCCAAGGGACCCACAAGCCCTCACCCCGTGGCCAGGGGGAGGTCGCGGCCCATAGGCTTGTGGCCCCCCTGGACCTCCTTTGCCCTAGGGTTTGCGCCTATATATCCCCAAAAACTCCACAAAAAATCAGGAGATCATCGAAAGTACTTTTCCGCCGCCGCAAGCTTGTGTCTCCGCAAGATCCCATGTGGGGCACGTTCTGGTGCCCTGCCGGAGGGGGGATTCGGACAGGGAGGGCTTCTTCATCAACACCATGACCTCTCCGATGATGCGTGAGTAGTTCACCATAGACCTCCGGGTCCATAGCTAGTAACTAGATGGCTTCTTCTCTCTCTTGGATCTTCAATACAAAGTTCTCCATGATCTTCATGGAGATCTATCAGATGTAATCTTCTTTTGTAGTGTGTTTGTTGAGATCCGATGAATTGTGGATTTATGATCAGATTATCTATGAATCTTATTTGAGTTTCTTCTGATCTCTCTTATGCATGATTTCATATCCTTGTAATTCTCTTCGAGTTGTGGGTTTTTTCCGGCCAAGTAGATCTATGATTCTTGCAATGGGAGAAGTGCTTGGTTTTCGGTTCATACCGTGCGGTGACCTCACCCAGTGACAGAAGGGGTAGCGAGGCACGCATCATGTTGTTGCCATCAAGGGTAAAAAGATGGGTTTTTCATCATTGGTTTGAAATTATCCCTCTACATCATGTCATCTTGCTTAAGGCGTTACTCTATTCGTCATGAACTCAATACACTAGATGCATGCTGGATAGCGGTCGATGTGTGGAGTAATAGTAGTAGATGCAGAAAGTATCGGTCTACTTGTCTTGGACGTGGCGCCTATATGTATGATCATTGCCTTAGATATCGTCATGACCTTGCGCGGTTCTATCAATTGCTCGACAGTAATTTGTTCACCCACCGTAATACTTGCTATTTTGAGAGAAGCCTCTAGTGAAAACTATGGCCCTTAGGGTCTACTCCACACCATACTTTTAGCCTTACACTTTTTACTTCGTTGCACTTTCCGCCTTCAGATCTCACTTTGCAAGCAATCTTGAAGGGATTGACAACCCCTTTACAGCGTTGGGTGCAAGGTCTTTTGTGTTTGTGCAGGTACTCTGGACTTGACGAGATTCTCCTACTAGATTGATACATTGGTTCTCAAACTGAGGGAAATACATAGTACTCCTGTGCTGCATCAGCCTTTCCTCTTCAAGGGAAAAACCAATGCAAGCAAGTCTCCGTCAACATGTCAATTCTGTCGCTGTTGTTTGAGAAGTAGCAGGGCACTCCGCCTTGTTCTTCGGCTCCTCATCCGTCGCGTGAGGGCACCCCGCCTCCTTTTTCGACTCCTCCTCCGGCGCGTCGGAGCAGTCTGCCTCCTTCTTCGGCTCCTCCTCCGGCGTGTCGGAGCACTCCGCCTCCTTCTTCGGCTCCTCCTCCAGCGCGTCGAAGCAGTCCTCCTCCTTCGGCTCCTCCTCGGGCACGTCGGAGCACTCCGCCTCCTTCTTTGGCTCATCCTCCAGCGTGTCGGAGGAGTTCGCCTCCTTCTTCGGATCCTCCTCCGGCGCATCGGAGCACTTCGCCTCCTTCTTCGGCTCCTCCTCCAGTGCGTCGGAGTAGTCCTCCTCCTTCGGCTCCTCTTTAGGCATGTCGGAGCAGTCCGCCTCCTTCACAACAGTGGAAGACGGACGTTGTCGCCGCTCCGCCGAAAATTACACAAGTAAGAAAGATGCTGCATCCTCCTCCTTCTCTCAAGCGGAAGACAGACTCTGATACCGCTCTGGAGGCTAGTAGTGATGCAATGTTAGCAAAACGAAGAAGTGGGAAAACAATTCCGCACCTCGGCCAACAGAAGAAGCAATCGTCCCCCCCCGCTCAAGGTGTCTAGCGATATTGCCGTCGCTAATGATTCGGGGTTGCTGCCCGGTACCAATCCTGGTGATTACGTAAACGATTCAGTAATTTTTGAGATGACTGAGGTAACAAAGGAAGAAAAATATAAATACGTGATCGGGAAGCCTCTCGACAAACCTGGTCATTCTCCTCTAACACCGAGGATGCACGAATTGCATGAGTGGTACATGAACATCTTCACGGAGAAAACGTATGTGTATATGAGAGTGAAAAAAGATCACGAATTCATTGGAGCTGCAGTGCTGCTTGTTGAATTTGAGGAGTTATTTCAGTTATATAATGACCTGACCCTTGACAAACAACTCCTGACTTCCTATTGTTTGTAAGTATTACTTCTATAGTTAAGTCTCTAGCTCAACTCGTTCATTGCATGTATCTATAATTATCCTCACTATATATATTATGCAGATTGAAGATCGTCGAATTAAAAAAAGCAGGAATATTCAATGTTGGGTTCATTAGCCCAGAATCGGCAAATGTATTGTCGGTACGAAATGAAACCAAAGAGCCCGAGGTTAAGTTGCTAAATTCATTGCTTGTAAATCAAAACAAAATGAAAATTCTCTTTCCTTACAACTTCAGGTGAGTGTTGTTGTCTTCTCTGTATACTCGGTTTCGCTTACTCGAAGTTAATTAGTAAATGTAATTGATGAGTTATATATGTGTGCGCAGTTACCACTGGATTCTGCTATCCATTAAGCTTGACGCGACAAAAGTAAGTGTTTTAGACTCGAGACGTAAAGGTCCCGAGGCTTATGCGGACATGACTGCAATGCTCAAGAAGTAAGTTCACTCAATACCGGGACCATACCGGCATGCAGCTTTCGTTAATTTCCTGATATCAAGTAATCATTTTCTTTGCTTGGCAGGATTTGGAAGAAGTTCACGAATAAGGTTCGCGGTATACCCAAAGAGTTGCAATTTACGCACCCGCTAGTAAGTAGTAGTAGCTAGTTCCGCACATCTCTAATTGATTCAAATTTTCATCAATATATCATTACCATGCTTGCTTATCAGTTTGATTGAACTCTATATATTCTTGTAAAGTGCCTGTACCACGTAGTTGGGACTGAAAATGTGCATACTACGTATGCGAGTTCATTCGCCTCTCGAGCTCTGGGCGGGGCATCTCTCATGAACAATTTGAAGTACGTAAATAATATTCACAATTTTATTTTATATATTACCATCAATTGTGTTGAGTTTTATTCATATATATGCATGTATTGACCCCTTCTTTAAATTAGATCTGGAAGAAGCGGGATGAACACCTATCAGATGATGGCATACGAGCAATTAAAGAGGAATTGACGGGATTCTTTCTTGACCATGTCATAACTAATGACGAAGAATACCATGTGAACTATTTGTGATTGGATCTTAGGTACATGATGTTAAGCATGTAAAAGATGTTATACTGTAAAAGATGTTAAGTGTTGTAAATGGTTTCCTTCATTTTCTTATTAGCTAGCGTCATGTTCTCTCTATATGTATAGTACCTAGCGTCGACCAAGCACGGAGAAAGAGAGGACACTTCTCTCTATTATCTAGCTAACAAAATATGAAACCTGTAAGTGCATCTAGTGCCCCTCAGTGATTTTGGTGGTTTGAAGACTTATAGGTTAAGTATCTAACGTGTTCTTGAGTGTACACAGGATCTATAAGTCGCTGAGGAGTTTGAAATATTCAATGAATATCGACCCCTACAAATGTATATCTTCGGTTGAAGAAAGTGGTTTGAAGCTGAAGAAATGAATCGCGAAGAATTTGCGATGAAATTGATATTCCTCATGAAGATATTGAAATTGAGGAATTCGGTGTGTCCTGAAGAAAATCAATCTGAAGACTTTGAAGCATGAAGATTTATCCTTTCTGTTTTATTTTCTTCACACTTGAGTAATAGGAACACCGTACTGTTAAAGGGGGTCGAGGTAACACATTGGAATAAATTTCCTCATGATGCTCAACCCAAGCCTAATCCTACCAAAAGCCTCTAGTGAGGAATATGAGAGACATGCGGACTCTCACAGTTGAGGGTCCCGACCATTATCGATAGCCACGCCACATCATTGGTCTTATCCACACCAATGGTCATATTATTTAAGGGCATTAGTGTCAAATCATGTCGGGATGCTCCCAGGCTATAAATAGCCGCCCCCACAACCATTAGCTGGTTGGCTGCTCCGTTAGAAACTGACACTTGTCATAAGAGCAACCCAAATTCCTCAGAGTCTTCGAGAGTAATTCATAAGTGAGGAAATACCCCAAACACCAAACCACAAACCAAAAACCAAGTGATTGAGCATCACTGAAGAAGTTGTTCCTGTTTGGCACTGAAGCCTTTTACCTTTGAGGACTGTGCATCCTCCAAACGGTTAGGCATCATGGTCTAGAGCAATCCAGCTGTCAATTGTGGATCGCCAAGTGACCAAGTTTGTGAGGGTTTGTAAGTCTGCCCTGAAGACTTACCACGAGTGTTGGGCGAGGACTGTGTGTTCTTAGCCCAAGGAGAATACGGTAGGGACTGTGTGTCCCGGGACTGTGTGTCCTTTGGTTTCAATATCAATCCGCTCCAAACCAGATGTACAACTGTCACAACAGTTGGAACTGGGTCATCAACCACAGTCTTCACTGTGAATCGGGATCTATTTTCTCAGCTCTTTATATTCCTCAGATTGTGTGTTGATGATTTTCACTGTCACTGTTTGAAGAATTTGCTGAAGACTTTCTCTGAAATTCCTCACCCCAAATTCTTCACGTGAGTTAATCCTCATCTGCTTTCTGCGTGCCTGCTTACTGTGCAAACTGTTTTCATATTCTTCATCCTGAAGAACTACTGTAGTGATACTTTGCACTCCTGATCCTTTGCTGTATCCGCTGTAAGATAGTCATTAGTGAGGAATTTCCTCAGTGATGAAATTCTAAAAATCTCCTATTCACCCCCTCTAGTCGATATAACGCACTTTCAATTGGTATCAAAGCAAGGTACTTCCTTGTTCTGTGTGATTTTGATTTAACCACCTAGATTTTTAGTTATGTCGACTGCAGGCATGATTAAGGTTACGGCAGCATGTCCTACTTTCGAAGGAAAGGACTTTCCCTTCTGGAAGACCAAGATGCAGATGCATCTGCAAGCTATTGACAATGATCTCTGGTATATTGTGGAACATGGCGTCCCTATCATCTCTGCTACTATCTCTGCCGCTGATGTGAAGAAATTCAAGCAACTTGATTCTCAAGCGAAGAATATCATCTGTGGCCATCTGAGCAAGGGCCAGTATGGCAGAGTAAGTGCTTTGGGCTCAGCAAAACTTATCTGGGAAAGGCTGTCCAAAGTGAATGAAGGAGTATCAACCCAGCGTGATTCTCGTGTTGATGTTCTTCGCAATCTCTTCAATCACTTCAAGAGGTTTGACAATGAAAGCTGCCAAGATACCTTTGATCGCCTCACTGACATATCAAATGAACTGCAAGCACTGGGAGCTCAAGACATTACTGATCACAAAGTTGTGAAGAAACTGCTAAGATCCTTGGATTCTTCATTTGATACTTTAGTTCTGATGATTCAAGAAAGACTAGACTACAAGATGCTTGATCCAGCTGATATACTCGAAAGACGCAATACTCATGAATTCTAACAACAAGAAAAGAGAGATCTATATGGACCAAGCTATTCTAGACCACATGCACTAAAGGCCAAAGCAATTTCCTCATCTGAAGAAGAAGACTCAGATGGCAGCAGTGGTGATCCTGAAGAATTTGGACAGGAGCTTGCAATGCTCGTGAGGAAATTCCAGAGGTTTACACGACATGGCCAGTTTGGTAAATTTCAAGAAGGGATATGAGGAAATCAGAATCTTCATCTGAGGACTACAAGAAAAGAACCTGCCACAAATGCAAGAATTCAGGTCACTACATTGCTGATTGTCCTCATTGGGAAAAGGAATCAAAGAATAAGAAATACAAGGATGAAAGTTCTGATGACTCGAAGAAAATGAAGAAACCTTCAAAATCCTCATCTTGAAAGTCCTCATCGCACAAGAAGACTAGTTTCAGAAAGGCTCGGGCACTTATTGGCAAAGAAATGGATTTCGAGGAAGAATCCGAGGAATGTGATGAAGAGGAGGGTCCTGATGAAGACTCAGAATCCGGATAGGCTAGTCTTGCACTTGCAACCAAATTCGTCAGCAAGTCAATCTTCAACCTTGAAGAAAATGATAACACCATCCACACTGATGACTATGTTGATGACTTCGCTCCAACCTATTGCTTCATGGCAAAAGGTTCAAAGGTACTGAATGATGCTTCCTCCTCTGATTCAAGTGACTGTGAACCTGATGATTATAAAAACCCAGTTACAGTAAACTTGCTATCATTGCCACTAAACAACAAACTGCCCTGGAAAATCTTCAGAAACTGGTAGATAGAAGCGATGATCTGTTGAATGATAAAATGAATCTTACTCAAATCCTCACTGAAGATATGAAATATCTTCAATCCAGATTTGATAATCTTCAAGATCGTCATGTTACACTCCTCGCTGATCATGAGAAACTTTCCTATGAATTTCTTCAAAGGAAGCTTGATCTAGAGAAGCTGAGGATTTGTCATGACGATCTTCGTATGGAAAATGATTCATTACTATCTCAACAGATCAGTGCTGCTCAAGCTGAATTCATTCCTCCATGTCTTAAATACATCGAACGTGAAACTGCTAATACTTCACCAGAATCATCAAATGCTTCAGTTGCTACAAATTCTTCAACTGCTCCTGTAGTGTCAAATTCCTCACTTGAGGAAAACACAAATGTCACTGATGAAAATGCAGGGCTGAAGGAATTGTATGTGACAGGCATATACAAAATTCTCAAAGGACATCAAACCCTTTGTGATGTGCTCAAAAAGCAGATCTTGAACAGGAACCTGAGGAAAGAAGGAATTGCCTTTGAGAGGAAATTGAATGCTGATGGATCTTATTGGAAACCTGAGCAGTATGCCAAAACCTCATGGGTTGCTGCTACTGGGCCTCCTTTTGATCCATCCAATCTAACAGGCTTTTCATGTGAATTATCCTATTCCTCAGATGAGTCATTTGACTCCAACTATAAACTGTTCGAAAATCAATTTGGTGAAGTATTTGCTCGATATGTTGGAACTAACTGCAGGAATGGTGCTCCCTTGAGGAAAATCTAGGTTCCCAAAAGTTGCCTTGAAAATCTTCAGGTGAATGTCCTCATGACACCACCTATGAAGAATTTGAACCGCAGATCAAATTCCTCAGGAGGACGAAAGTCTTCAAGAGGATCAAAATCCTCAACTGGTCAAAACTATGCTCGTACCCGTGCTAATGCTTCTAACATTTAGGGAAATTACAAGGAACATGAATATGAGCGTTATTCTTCAAATCATTATGTTCATAAATCCTCAAATAAATTCTCTCCATATTCATTTGAGTACTCTAACCCCCCTACTGTTAAAAGAAGTGCATTAGCTTCAATGCCCCCCTTCTCATATGGTGCTCGCAGGATGATGAATGCTTTACCACCCCTTCAGATGTGGGTGGTGAAGAAATTGAACTAATCACTTCTGCAGGTCAGGTCTCCAGATGGAAATCATCATCTGAAGAATTTGCTGGAGACCTGAGGAAAATGCTTGACAGGACGCAAGCTAATATTGATGAAATAGAAATATTTCACACGTCCTTATAATACTGTTTATGATGAAATTCCTATCTGATGAAATTGATATCATATTCTTCATGTCTGAAGCATATGAGATGGTAAGCTGTACTAATTCATCTACAGGATGACAAACCCAAGAGTACTGAGTGGGTTCTTGATAGTGGCTGCACACATCACATGACTGGTGATAAAAGCTTGCTAATGAATATGCCACTAACTCCATCACCCCTGAAGGAAATCACATATGCTGACAAAGGTAAAAGCAAGGTATTGGGACTTGGAAAAGTGGCTATTTCCAAGGATAGGCACATGGACAAAGTGACGCTTGATGAAGAAGACGTCGTAGGCATCATGAAGAATATCCTCTTCAACATCACACATGGCATTCCCATCAACATTCATGATTTGTTCTTGAGGACTTTGGCCGAAAATGCTATGGCCCCTTTTGACCTGAAGATTTACGCTCCATGGATCATGCGATTCATCAAAACCAGGGCAGGCATCAACTATCACGCTGATTTCAACAACCATATCGGTTATATGCCTCCTCTAAGGGTCAACAAGAAGACCTTTTGAGCATGTTGAAGGAAAAGGCAAGTCTGTCATTGATGAAGGCAGTCGGCCCCTTGATGGCCAGTTCAGAGAGCCCGAAGCTTATTCTTCATGGGATGACACTGAAACCCATCCTCCAAGTCCTGTTGCTCCTAGGGTGCTGAATACCAGAGAGCTTCTTCTCAGTTTTCACCAGAAGGTGGATCGGAATCACAAGTGGGTCAAACGCCACTTCGGCGCCATTGTGAAAACCCTCAATGAAACGCAGAATGTTGTGAAGCTTAACCATCATTATCTTCATGAGGTTTATGATCGCACCTGGGCCACACTGGCTCATTTGAAGACTCCAACAGAACTTGAAGAATTGGAGTTTGTGCGGGATTTCGACTGGTCGTGGCCACCAAAGAAGAAATTCAGGCCAATTCGAGTTCCAGACCTTGAGGACAGTTCGTTTTCTTCATTCCGCACTTATGAATCTGATGAAGATCAACAAGATACTGCCACCGGTCCAAGGAGGAAGTCTGCTCCCAAGAATCCTCACGCGTATTCCTCAACCGCCAAGAAGTGAATATCTTCACGGACGTTAGTCCTCAGTTTGTCCCTTTTTGTCACTTGATGACAAAGGGGGAGAAACTTGAGAGTTAGTCTTCACGTGGGATATTTTGGGGGCTTATAAACTTTATTTAAGTTACAAACTCTTGGCTCTTCCGAAGTGTTTTATGTAATAAGTTGTAACTTAAGCCCGATGGTACTCTGACGCTTTTGAATGTTTTTCTTCGCATGATTATTCCTCAAAATTTTAATGCACGCATGCTGAAATTCGTCAGATACCATTTGTCATCATGAATCCGCAATTTCTTCATACTAAATGTCATATGTATGCATGATTTACAAGACTCAAGGGGAGATCTCCATGATATAAATCATCAATGTGCATTTGCTGAGAAAAGCAAAATCCTCAAGATATGCACATCTTCAGGGGGAGTCTCTCTGAATCTTGATTTCAAACTCCTCAAATGAGTATTTACACTTCATATGTTTATTCCCGTTGAAGACTTAACCTAATTGTCATCAACCACCAAAAATGGGGAGATTGTAAGTGCATCTAGTGCCCCTTAGTGATTTTGGTGGTTTGAAGACTTATAGGTTAAGTATCTAATGTGTTCTTGAGTGTACACAAGATCTATAAGTCGCTGAGGAGTTTGAAATATTCGATGAATATCGACCCCTAAAAATGTATATCTTCGGTTGAAGAAATTGGTCTGAAGCTGAAGAAATGAATCGCGAAGAATTTGTGATGAAATTGATATTCCTCATGAAGATATTGAAATTGAGGAATTCGGTGTGTCCTGAAGAAAATCAATCTGAAGACTTTGAAGCATGAAGATTTATCCTTTCTATTTTATTTTCTTCACACTTGAGTAATAGGAACACCGTACTGTTAAAGGGGGTCGAGGTAACACATTGGAATGAATTTCCTCATGATGCTCAACCCAAGCCTAATCCTACCAAAAGCCTCTAGTGAGGAATATGAGAGACATGAGGACTCTCACAGTTGAGGGTCCCGACCGTTATCGATAGCCATGCCACATCATTGGTCTTATCCACACCAACGGTCATATTATTTAAGGGCATTAATGTCAAATCATGTCGGGATGCTCCCAGGCTATAAATATTCGTCCCTCACAACCATTAGCTGGTTGGATGCTCCGTTAGAAACTGACACTTGTCATAAGAGCAACCCAAATTCCTCAGAGTCTTCGAGAGTAATTCGTCAGTGAGGAAATACCCCAAACACCAAACCAAAAACCAAAAACCAAGTGATTGAGCATCACTCAAGAAGTTGTTCCTGTGTGGGACTGAAACCTTTTACCTTTGAGGACTGTGCATCCTCCAGACGGTTAGGCGTCATGGTCTAGAGGAATCCAGCAGTCAATTGTGGATCGCCAAGTGACCAAGTTTGTGAGGGTTTGGAAGTCTGCCTTGAAGACTTATCACGAGTGTTGGGCGAGGACTGTGTGTTCTTAGCCCAAGGAGAATACGGTAGGGACTGTGTGTCCCGGGACTGTGTGTCCTTTGGTTTCAATACCAAGCCGCTCCAAACCAGATGTACAACTATCACAGCAGTTGGAACTGGGTCATCAACCATTATCTTCACTGTGAATCGGGTTCTATTTCCTCAACTCTTTGTATTCCTCAGATTGTGTGTTGATGATTTTCACTGTCACTGTTTGAAGAATTTGCTGAAGACTTTCTCTGAAATTCCTCACCCCAAATTCTTCACGTGAGTTAATCCTCATCTATTTTCTGCGTGCCTGCTTACTGTGCAAACTGTTTTCATATTCTTCATCCTGAAGAACTGATGTAGTGATACTTTGCACTCCTGATCCTCTGCCGTTTCCGCTGTAACATAGTCATCAGTGGGGAATTTCCTCAAAAGCTATTTCCTCAGTGATGAAATTCTAAAAATCTCCCATTCACCCCCCTCTAGTCGATATAACGCATTTTCAAAACCACTAAATAAACCCTCCACCCCCCCAACGTTCAAGAAAACAAAAACCCCAGCTCCGGCCAGATGCTGACGCGTGGATGGCATGTTGTCCCGGTTGGTGCGACCAACCGGGACTAAAGAACCTCCTGTCCGAACTCGCCGCAACGGCCACGTGGAGACCATTCGGTCCCGGTTCGTAAGAGAACCGGGACTAAAGGTTTAGGGCTTTAGTCGCGGTTCAAGAACCGGGGCTAATGGGCCTCCGGAACGGGGACAAATGGGCCATTTTCTACTAGTGCCTCTACGTCCAACAACCAATAGCTGGACCTAGATTCCCATATTGGTTCCTACATATTCTATGAAGATCTTTATCGGTTGGACCCCCATGTCAAGGATTCAGTTAATCCCGTACGCTATTCCCTTTGTTTATCGGTATGTTACTTGCCCGAGATTAGATCATCGGTATCTTCATACCTAGTTCAATCTCGTTACCGACAAGTATCTTTTTACTCGTTCCATAATACAAGATCATGTGGATAACTCTTTAGTCACATTGCTTGCAAGCTTGTCGTGATGTTGTATTACTGAGTGAGCCCCGAGATACCTCTCCATCACACGGAGTAACAAATCCCAGTGTTCATACATGCCAACTCAACAGAAACCCTCGTAGATACCTGTAGAGCACCTTTATACTCACCTAGTTACATTGCAAAGTTCAATACACACAAGATACTCCTCCAGTGTCGGTAAGTTACATGATCTCATGGTCTTAGGAACAGATACTTGACATGCAGAAAACAGTAGGAATAAACTGACACGATCATATGCGACGTTCATAGTTTGGGTCTTGTCCATCACATCATTCTCCTAATGATGTGATCCAGTTATCAAATGACATCTCATGCCCATGGCCAGGAAACCTTGACCATCTTTGATCAACGAGCTAGTCAATTATTGGCTCACTAGGGACACAATGTGGTCTATGTACCCACAAATATATTTGAGGTTCCAATCAATACAATTCGAGCATGGATAATAAACGATTATCTTGAACAAGGAAATATAATAATAATCTCTTTATTATTGCCTTTAGGGCATATTTCCAACTTTCTCCCACTTGCACTAGAGTCAATAATCTAGCTCACATCACTATGTGATTTACATTGTAATGAATCTAACACCCATACAGTTCTGGTGTTGATCATATTTCGCTCGTGGAAGAGGTTTAGTCAGCGGGTCTACAACATTCTGATCTGTGTGCACTTCGAAAATATTTATGTCCTCCGCCTTGATGTAATCACGGATGGAATTGAAGCGTTGCTTTATGTGTCTGGTCCTCTTGTGAAATCTTGGTTCCTTGGCTAGAGCAATGGCACCCGTGTTGTCACACAACAGAGTCATTGGCTTCAGTGCACTGGGCACGGCTCCAAGATCTGTTATAAACTCCTTCATCCCGACACCTACCCTAGCCACCTCTGAGGCATCTATGTACTCCGCTTCGCATGTAGAATTAGCTACCACGCTTTGCTTGGAACTGCACCGACTTACCGCACTCCCATTGAGAATATATATGTATCCAGTTTGTGACTTAGAGTCATTTGGATCAGTGCCGAAGCTTGCATCGACGTAACCCTTTACGACGAGCTCTTGTTCATTTCCAAAAATGAGAACCATTTCCTTAGTAATTTTTAGGTACTTCAAGATATTCTTAACCGTTGTATTTTGTTCCATTCCTGGATCACTTTGAAAACTTCTCACCATACTTATGGCAAGGCTGACATGAGGTCTTGTGCACATCTTTGATACATGATAAAACCTATGGTAGAAGCATAGGGGACGACAACTCATCTTTTCCATATCTTCTGTAGTCACTAGGCATTGAGTCTTACTCAACTTCACACCTTGCAACACAGGCAATAACCCCTTCTTAGCCTGGTTTATTTTGACTTCTTCAAAACTTTGTCAAGGTATGTGCTGTGTGAAAGTCCTATTAAGCATACTGATCTATATCTGTATATCTTGATGCCTAATATGTAAGCAACTTCTCCTAGGTCCTTCATTGAAAAACTCTTATTCCTATACGCTTCCTAAAAATTATATATTGTTTCCAATCAGCAATATGTCATCCACATATAATATTAGAAACGCTATAGAGCTCCCACTCACTTTCTTGTAAATACAAGCTTCTCCATAAACTTGTATAAATCCGAACGCTTTGATCACCTCATCAAAGCACTGGTTCCAACTCCAAGATGCTTGCACTAGTCCATAAATGGATCGATGGAGCTTGCATTCTTTGTGAGCATTCTCTGGATCGACAAAACCTTCTGGTTGCATCATATACAACTCTTCCTTTAGGAAACCGTTAAGGAACGTTGTTTTGACATTCATCTGTAAAATTTCATAATCGAAAAATGCAGCCATTGCTAACATGATCCTGACGGACGTAAGCATCGCTACGAGTGAGAAAGTCTCATCGTAGTAAACTCCTTGAACTTGTGAAAAACCTTTGCCACAAGTCTAGCTTTATAGACGGTGACATTACTGACCGCGTCCGTCTTCTTCTTAATGATCCATTTATTCTGAATGGACTTTCGCCCTTCAGGTAATACCTCCAAAGTCCACACTTTGTTTTGATACAAGGATCCTATCTCGGATTTCATGGCCTCTAACCATTTGTAGGAATCCGGGACCACCATTGATTCTCCATAGCTCGTAGGTTCATCATTGTCCAACAACCTGACTATTAAGATAGGGTTTCCGTACCAATCAGGAGTGCGGTGTGCCCTTGTCGACCTACGATGTTCGACCGCAACTTGATCTGAAGCTTCATGATCATCATCATTAGCTTCCTCTTCAACTGATGTAGGCGCCACATAAACATCTTTCTGCGCTGCGCTACTTTCTGGTTGAAGTAAAGGTTGTACAACCTCATCAAGTTCTATCTTCCTCCCACTCAATTCTTTCGCGAGAAACTCTTTCTCAAGAATGTTTCGTTTTTAGCGACAAACACTTTGACTTCGGATCTGAGATACAAGGCATACCCAACTGTCTCTTTTTGGGTATCCTATGAAGACGCATTTCTCCGCTTTGGGTTCCAACTTTTGAGGCTGAAGCTTTTTGACATAAGCATCACATCCCCAAACTTTAAGAAACACCAACTTAGGTTTCTTGCCAAACCAAAGTTTATATGGCATCGTCTCAACCAATTTATATGGTTCCGTATTTGAAGTGAATGCACCTGTCTCTAACACATAACCCCAAAACGATAGTGGAAAATTGGCAAGAGACATCATAGAACACACCATATTGATTCCATTTTGCATCATGCTTTTATATCGATATTTATTGAATTATGGGCTGTTAATACACATTATGGTATAATACTTATGCCTTTTCTCTCTTATTTTACAAGGTTTACACAAAGAGGGAGAATGTCCGCAGCTGGAATTGTGGACCGGAAAAGGAGCAAATCTGTGAGACCTATTCTTCACAACTCCAAAAGTCCTGAAAACTTACGGAGAATTATTTTGGAATATATAAAAAAATTGGGTGAAAGAAATACATCACGGGACTCACCAGGTGGCCACAAGCCAGGGGGCGCGCCCTACCCCTTGGCCCGCCCTGCAGGTTTGTGAGACCCCTGGCAGGCCTCCGATGCCCATCTTCTGCTATATGGAGGATTTTGACCGGGAAAAATCATATCAGAACTTTCAGGGTGAAGCACCGTAGCGGTGTATTCCGAGTGGAAGTTGGTTGTCGAGTGGGGGGGATATCTTCCGCGTGACTTTTTACCAAGTGACTTTCCAGTTATCTAGTCGGAGTCTTCTTTTGTGACCTTCCAGCTAATAATGAGGTGCCCTTAGGTAGGACACTTAGGTCGGGCTTGTGACCCTACCCTAGGTACATATCCCCATCAATAGCCCCCGAATGGATCGGGGTTCGAGTGAAGAAGGGGTCGATGCGGATTCTGTCGAGTCATACTGGTCTTGAACATACTTCTGGGTATGATAGAACTTCGTGTCGACCAAAGTCTTCGTCATTCACCTTGATCGATTCTGTTGCGAAGCACGTCCGAGTGAATTCAAGTACTTGAAGTTAATCCGAGTGTCTAACGGGATCTTGAGATGTGACGGATCACTTTGTCAGGTCCGGATTTCATGGGATTTGAAATTTTGGATTCCGCGCGCTGCGCGGTAATGATGCAATAACCAGGGCAAGTGGGGCAACGATGCCTCGATTATCGCGCCATCATTATCGCCATGCGTCACATATACTCTGTTATCGGGATAGGCAGAGATCTGGGGGTCCACCAGTCAGTGACTCACTCGGGCGACTATAAATCTGGTCGGCGTTAGGGTTGAGGCAGCGCCTCCATCTGATTCTTTCCAGCTTCCCCTCCACCTCCATCTCGCAGGCGCCTCCGCTGCTGTAACAATGACGAAGGGAAAGACCACTCAACTCGAGCGCGCCAAGAAGGGTGGGAAATCGAGGAAGCCAGGCGGCCGATCCGTGTTGCCCCCTGGGTGGATCCAGGGAGACTTTCTCCCGTCCACCGTACGGAAAGAAGACGTCCTCGAGCTTGTTGAGCATGTGATGGTGGCCGAGAAGTCTTGGAGGATACCAAAAGGAGAGGTTGAGCCGGAGCCCCATAAAGGGGAACGAGTCCTCCTCCTAACTCACATTGAGAAAGGTTTCTCTCTACCCCCGCATCCTTTTATTCGCGGTTTTCTCTATTACTTTGGAGCGCAACTTCACCATCTTCCACCTAATGCCATTGCGTATCTCTCTGCATTCGTCACACTCTCTGAATGCTTCTTGGGCCGTCCTCCTCACCGGGGACTGTTCAAACACATCTTCTCTATGCGCTCCCAAGTAGTTAAGAAAGCAAACCCGAGTGACAGTAGGACTCACGTGATCAAGTTATGTGTGTGTGTGTGGGGGGGGGGGGTTGGGGATCCAAAAAGGAGTAGAAGTACGTGTCCCCACATGACCCTTCCTGAGTGAGTCAGAAACTAGCACTCAAGATGGTTCTACTCCAATGATATTGCGTCTCTGAACATGCCGACTGGCCTTCCTCCGTTTTCCTTGGAGTGTCTGACTGCTCCTAGGTCAACAAACATGTTCGAGGATGAGAAGACTGAGGTGGGGATGCTGGTGAATGCTACCTCTTGAGCTTGCGTTGGTTTTTCCCTTGAAGAGGAAAGGGTGATGCAGCAAAGTAGCGATAAGTGTTTCCCTCAGTTTGAGAACCAACGTATCAATCCAGTAGGAGTATCAAGATGAGGCATCAATGTACCTGCGCAAAAACAAACAAACGTGCACCCAACACGAAAAAGGGGTTGTCAATCCCTTCACGATTATTTGCAAGGTGAGATCTGAAGGTGAAAAGTACAACAAAGTAATTTTGTAGATCTGAATATAGGATGTGAAGTAGACCCGGGGGCCATAGTATTCACTAGAGGCTTCTCTCATAATAGCAAGTATTGCGGTGGGTGAACGAATTACTGTCGAGCAATTGATAGAGTCGCGCAAAGTCATGACGATATCTAAGAACAAACAGAGTAACGACTTAAGCAAGATGAGATGATGTAGAGGGATAAATTCATGCAATATGATATAAACCCCATCTTTTTACCCTTGATGGCAACAACACGATGCGTGCCTTGCTACCCTTTCTGTCATTGGGTGAGGTGATACGCCTCCGTCGTATCTACTTTTCCAAATTCTTTTTCCCTTGTTTTGGACTCTCATACATCTCCAACGTATCTATAATTTTTGATGGTTTCACGCTATTATCTTGTCAAACTTTGGATGTTATGCATGCCTTTTATATATTTTTGGGACTAACTTATTAACTCAGTGCCAAGTGCCAGCTCCTGTTTTTTCCATGTTTTTTACCCCTTTCAGAGGAGATTTTGAAACAGAGTCCAAACGGAAGAAAATCCCCGAAAAGATTTTTTGTGGAACGGAAGAAGATCGGGAAGCTTGAGAACCAAGGCAGGGGAGCCTCAGGGGGCCCACAAGCCCCCACCCCGCGGTCAAGGGGGAGGTCGCGGCCCACAGGCTTGTGAGCCCCCTGGGCGCCCTCTACCCTAGGGGTTGCGCCGATAAATTCCCTAAAAATCCCCAAAAAATCAGGAGGTCATCAAAATTACTTTTCCATCGCCACAAACTTCTGTCTCTGCAAGATCCCGTCTGGTGCACGTTCTGGTGCCCTGCCGGAGGGGAGATTCGGATACGGAGGGCTTCTTCATCAACACCATGACCTCTCCGATGATGCGTGAGTAGTTCACCATAGACCTACGGGTCCATAGCTAGTAATAAGATGGCTTCTTATCTCTCTTGGATCTTCAATACAAAGTTCTCCATGATCTTCATGCAGATCTATCCGATGTAATCTTCTTTTTCGGTGTGTTTGTTGAGATCCGATGAATTGTGGATTTATGATCAATTATCTATGAATCTTATTTGAGTTTCTTCTGATCTCTCTTATGCATGATTTCATATCCTTGTAATTCTCTTCGAGTTGTGGGTTTTGTCTGGCCAACTAGATCTATGATTCTTGCAATGGGAGAAGTGCTTGGTTTTGGGTTCATACCGTGCGGTGACCTCACCCAGTGACAGAAGGGGTAGCAAGGCACGCATCATGTTGTTGCCATCAAGGGTAAAAAGATGGGGTTTTCATCATTGGTTTGAGATTATCCCTCTACATCATGTCATCTTGCTTAAAGCGTTACTCTGTTCGTCATGAACTCTATACACTAGATGCATGATGGATAGCGGTCGATGTGTGGAGTAATAGTAGTAGATGCATAAAGTATCGGTCTACTTGTCTCAGACGTGATGCCTATATGTATGATCATTGCCTTAGATATCGTCATGACTTTGTGCGGTTCTATCAATTGCTCGATAGTAATTTGTTCACCCACCGTGATATTTTCTATTTTGAGAGAAGCCTCTAGTGAACACTATGGCCCCCGGGTCTACTCCACACCATATTTTCAGCCTTACACTTTTTACTTCGTTGCACTTTCCGCTTTCAGTTCTCACTTTGCAAACAATCTTGAAGGGATTGACAACCCCTTTGAAGCGTTGGGTGCAAGCTTGTTTGTGTTTGCGCAGGTACCCTGGACTTGACGAGACCCTCCTTCTGGATCGATACCTTGGTTCTCAAACTCAGGGAAATACTTACTGCTCATGTGATGCATCACCCTTTCCTCTTCAAGGGAAAAAACCAACGCAAGTCGAGTCTCCGTCAATGTGTCAATTTCTGGCGTTGTTGTTTGAGAAGTAGAAGAAGGATTTCTGGCGCCGTTGCCGGGGAGGAAGATCAATTCAAGAACTCATCCAAGTAGGTGTCGCAAACTCATCTCTTGCATTTACTTTGTTTTCCAGTTGCCTCTCATTTTCCTCTCCCCCACTTCACCAATTTGCCTTTTTTGTTTGCCATTTTCATTCGCCTTTTCGTTTGCCCTTTTTCTCGCCTGCTCTTTGTTTGCTTGTGTGCTTGTCTTCTTGCTGAAGTCACCATGACTGAAAACACCAAAGTTTGTGACTTCTCGAATACTAATAATAATGATTTTATTAGTACTCCGATTGCTCCTGCCACTAGTGCGGAGTCATACGAAATCAATGCCGCTTTTCTGAATCTTGTTATGAAAGAGCAATTCTCTGGCCTTCCTAGTGAAGATGTCGCATCCCATCTCAATACCTTCATTGAGCTTTGCGATATGCAAAAGAAAAAAGATGTGGATAATGACGTGATTAAATTGAAGCTTTTTTCCTTTCTCGTTGCGAGACCGCGCAAAAACTTGGTTTTCTTCTTTGCCCAAAAATAGTATCGATTCTTGGGATAAGTACAAAGATGCTTATATATCCAAGTATTTTCCGCCGGCTAAGATCATCTCTCTCCGTAATGATATCATGAATTTCAAGCAACTTGATCATGAACATGTTGCACAATCTTGGGAGAGAATGAAATTAATGATTAGAAATTGTCCCGCTCATGGCTTGAGTCTTTGGATGATTATTCAAATCTTTTACGCTGGCTTGAATTTCGCTTCTAGAAATATCTTGGACTCTGCCTCAGGTGGAAAGTTCATGGAAATCACGTTAGGGGAAGCCACAAAGCTCTTAGACAACATCATGACAAACTACTCTCAGTGGCACACTGAAAGGTTACCTACTAGTAAGAAGGTACACGCTATAGAAGAAGTTAACTCGTTAAGTGCTAAGATGGATGAGTTAATGAATTTGGTTGCTAGTAGAAGTGATCCTTTGGATCCTAATGATATGCCCTTGTCTTCTTTGATTGAGAGTAGCAACGCTAGCTTGGACGTTAATTTTGTTGGTAGGAATAACTTTGGCAACAACAATGCTTTTAGAGGAAACTATGTTCCTAGGCCTTTTCCTAATAACTCCTCTAATAACTTTGGCAACTCCTACGACAATACTCATGGAAATTACAATAGATTACCCTCTGATCTAGAGAGTAATATCAAAGAGTTCATTAACTCTCAAAAGATTTTCAGTGCATCCATAGAGGAAAAGCTACTCAAAATTGACGATTTGGCTAAGAGCGTTGATAGAATGTCTAGTGATGTTGATGCTTTAAAAGTTAGATGTGCTCCTCCCAAAATCAACATGGATGAAACTTTGAAAGCTATGCGTGTTTCCATGATTGAGAGCCAAGAAAGAACCGCCCAAATTCGTGCTAGACATGAAAGGCTTAAAAAGGCGTGTTCTCGTGATGAGAATCACGAAGATCTTAAAGTGCTTGGTGTGACTCCCCTTGAATCTTTGTTTTCTTGTGTCAAACCTAATGATTATGGGGCTGGATATGAATCCACTTTGGTTGAAAAGTGCCCCAATGATTCGGAGTCCATCTATCTTGATGCTAAAAGCATTGAAAGTGGAGTAGAAGATGTTAAAACTTTGAGTAGTAATGAAATTACTACCGTGGATTTCAAGGAATTCAATTATGATAGTTGCTCCTTGATTGAATGCATTTGTTTGATGCAATCCATGTTGAACTCTCCAGACGCTTATAGCCAAAACAAGGCCTTTACCGATCATATCGTCGAAGCTATGATAAAATCTCTTGGAGAGAAACTTGAATTGGAAGCCTCTGTCCCTAGAAAGCTTCATGATGAGTGGGAACCTACCATCAAAATCAAAATCAAAAACTATGAATGCAATGCTTTGTGTGATTTCGGTGCTAGTGTTTCTACGATTCCAAAGTCTTTATGTGATGTTCTGGGTTTTAATGAGATTGAAGAGTGTTCTCTTAATTTGCATCTTGCTGATTCTACTATCAAGAAACCCATGGGAAGGATCAATGATGTTCTTATTATTGAAAATAGGAACTATGTACCCGTGGATTTCATTGTGCTTGACATTGATTGCAATCCTACATGCCCTATTATTCTTGGTAGACCTTTCCTAAGGACTATCGGTGCTATCATCGATATGAAGGAAGGGAATATTAGATTTCAATTTCCTTTAAGGAAGGGCATGGAACACTTTCCTAGAAAGAAAATAAGATTTCCTTATGAATCCATGATGAGGGCCACTTATGGTTTGAGCACCAAAGACGACGATACGTGATTCTATCGCTTTTATGCCTACCTAAGGGCGTTAAACAATAGCGCTTGTTAGGAGGCAACCCAATGAATTTATCTTTTTATTTCTGTTTTGTTGCGTCCACACTTTCATTATTCTGTTGTGATTGTGTTTTTTGTGTTTTATTTTGTGTTTGAGCCAAGCAAAACCTTTATGACTAGTCTTGGTAATGGTTGTTTGATCCTGCTGGAAAAAGACAGAAACTTTTCGCTCACGAGATGATTTTTCATTTTTATTCAGAAAGAGATTTTGAGTTGATTCTTTTTTATGCTGGTATATATTCTTTTTTCCCAGGCCGTCGTAATTTTTCAGAGTTTTTGAGGAACCATAAGTATACGAAGTATACAGATTGCTACAGACTGGTCAGTTTTTGACAGATTCTATTTTTGTTGAGTTGGTTGCTTGTTTTGATGAAACTATGGTTAGTATCGGGGGGTACTAGCCATGAAAAAGTGAGAATACATTAGCCCAACATCAATATAGATAGAATTCAAGTTTTCTACAGTACCAAAAGAAGTGGTAGTTTGTTTTCTTGTGCTAATGTTATCACGAGTTTCTGTTTAAGTTTTGTGTTGTGAAGTTTTCAAGTTTTGGGTGATGTTCTCATGGACAAAGAGATAAGGAGTGGAAATAGCTCAGGCTTGGGGATGCCCAAGGCATCCCAAGCCAAATTCAAGGACACCAAAAAGCCTATGCTTGGGGATGCCCCGGGAAGGCATCCCCTCTTTCATCTTCAATCCATCGGTAACATTACTTGGAGCTATATTTTTATTCACTACATGATATGTGTTTTGCTTGGAGCGTATTGTATCTTAGGAGTCTTTTCTTTTTGTTATGTCACAATCAAACTTGCTGCACACCTTTTTGAGAAAGAGAGACATGCACTCATCGTGATTTTGCTAGAATGCTCATAGCGCTTCACTTATATCTTTTGAGCTAGATACTTTTGCTCTATGTGCTTCACTTATATCTTTTAGAGCACGGCGGTGCGTGATTTGGTAGTTGGCTTATGCAATGGAAGTAGTCCCAAAGGTGATAGATACCCAAAGAGGATGCAAAAACCTCCATCTTCATGTGCATTGAATAGAAAGAGAAGTTTTGATTCCTCTCAATTAGTTTTGAGACGTGGATTCGGTAATATTAAGAGCTATGTTAGTAGGGTGTTGTGAATCTAGAAATACTTGTGTTGAAGTTAGTGATTCCCGTAGCATGCACGTATGGTGAACCGCAATGTTAGGAAATTGGAGCATAATTGATCTATTGATTGTCATCCTTTGTGTTGAGGTCGGGATCGCACGATGGTTTACACCTACCAACCCTTCCCCTCGGAGTATGCGTTTAGTACTTTGTTTTGATTACTAATAAAAACTTTCGCAACAAGTATGTGAGTTCTTCACTACTTATGTGAGTCCATGGTATAGATGCACTTTCACCTCCCACCATTTCTAGCCTCTCTAGTGCCGCGCAATTCTCGTCGGTGCACAAACCCACCAAATTCTTTCCTCAAAACAGCCACCATACCTACCTACTATGGCATTTTCATAGCCATTCTGAGATATATTGCCATGCAACTCCCACCGTTCCGTCTCATGACTTGTGCCGTCACTCTCATATTGCCATTGCATGATCGTAAGATAGCTAGCGAGATGTTTCAACGTCATACGCCATGCTAGATTGTTGCACATCCCGATACACTTCCGGAGGCATTTCCTATGGAGTCATCATTGCGATTTTTGAGCTGTGAGTAAATAGAAGTGTGATGATCATCATTATTAGAGCATTGTCCCATGTGAGGAAATAAAAAAAAGAGCCCAAAAACAAAAAAAGAGAAAAAAGAGGCCTAGGAGCCCAAATGAAAAAAAATAAAAAGAAAAAAAAGAGAAAAAGAGAGAAGGGACAATGCTACTATCTTTTTCCACACTTGTGCTTCATGATAGCACCATGTTCTTCATGATTGAGAGCTTCTTGCTTTGTCACTACCATATGCTAGTGGGAATATTCATTATATAACTTGGCTTGTATATTCCAATGATGGGCTTCCTCAAAATTGCCCTAGGTCTTCGTGAGCAAGCAAGTTGGATGCACACCCACTAGTTCTCCTTTTGAGCTTTCACATACTTATAGCTCTAGTGCATCTCTTGTATGGAAATCCCTACTCATTCACATTGATATCTATTAATGGGCATCTCCATAACCCTTTTATATGCCAAGTCAATGTGACCATCTCCTCCTTTTTGTCTCACAACCACCACCACACTCTATTCCACCTATAGTGCTATATCCATGGCTCGCGCTAATGTATTGCGTGATAGTTATAAAAAGTTTGAGAAAGTAAGAGTGCGAAAACAATTACTTGGCCAATACCGGGATTGTGCATGATTTACATTAGTTGTGTGAGGATGATGGAGCATAGCCAGACTATATGTTTTTGTAGGGATAACTTTCATTGGCCTTGTTATTTTGAAAGTTCACGATTACCTTGCTAGTTTGCTTGAAGTATTATTGTTTTCATGTCAATAGCAAACTATTGTTTCGAATCTTACGGATTTGAACATTCATGTCACGTGAAAGAAGTTGCAAAGGACAACTATGCTAGGTAGCATTCCACATCAAAAATTCATTATTTATCACTTCCCTACTCGAGGACGAGCAGGAGTTAAGCTTGGGGATGCTTGATACTTCTCCAATGTATCTATAATTTTTGATGGTTTCATGCTATTATCTTGTCAAACTTTGGATGTTATGCATGCCTTTTATATATTTTTTGGGACTAACTTATTAACTCAGTGCCAAGTGCCAGTTCCTGTTTTTTCCATGTTTTTGACCCCTTTTAGAGGAGATTTTGAAACAGAGTCCAAACGGAAGAAAATCCCCGAAAAGATTTTTTCTGGAACGGAAGAAGATCGGGAAGCTTGAGAGCCAAGGCAGGGGAGCCTCAGGGGGCCCACAAGCCCCCACCCTGCGACCAGGGGGGAGGCCGCGGCCCCCGGGCTTGTGGGCCCCCTGGGCGCCCTCTGCCCTAGGGGTTGCACCTATAAATTCCCTTAAAATCTCAAAAAAATCAGGAGATTATCAAAATTACTTTTCCGCCGCCGTAAGCTTCTGTCTCCGCAAGATCCCATCTGGGGCATGTTCTGGTGCCCTGCCGGAGGGGATATTCGGATATGGAGGGCTTCTTCATCAACACCATGACCTCTCCGATGATGCGTGAGTAGTTCACCATAGACCTACGGGTCCATAGCTAGTAACTAGATGGCTTCTTCTCTCTCTTGGAACTTCAATACAAAGTTCTCCATGATCTTCATGGAGATCTATCCGATGTAATCTTCTTTCGGTGTGTTTGTCGAGATCCGATGAATTGTGGATTTATGATCAGATTATCTATGAATCTTATTTGAGTTTCTTCTGATATCTCTTATGCATGATTTCATATCCTTGTAATTCTCTTCGAGTTGTGGGTTTTCTCGGGCCAACTAGATCTATGATTCTTGCAATGGGAGAAGTGCCTGGTTTTGGGTTCATACCGTGCGGTGACCTCACCCAGTGATAGAAGGGGTAGCGAGGCACGCATCGTGTTGTTGCCATCAAGGGTAAAAAGATGGGGTTTTCATCATTGGTTTGAGATTATCCCTCTACATCATGTCATCTTGCTTAAAGCGTTACCCTGTTCGTCATGAACTCAATACGCTAGATGCATGCTGGATAGCGGTCGATGTGTGGAGTAATAGTAGTAGATGGAGAAAGTATCGGTCTATTTGTCTCGGACATGATGCCTATATGTATGATCATTGCCTTAGATATCGTCATGTCTTTGCGCGGTTCTATCAATTGCTCGACGGTAATTTGTTCACCCACCGTGATATTTGCTATTTTGAGAGAAGCCTCTAGTGAACACTATGGCCCCCAGTTCTACTCCACGCCATATTTTCAGCCTTACACTTTTTACTTCGTTGCACTTTCTGCTTTAAGTTCTCACTTTGCAAACAATCTTGAAGGGATTGACAACCCCTTTGAAGCATTGGGTGCAAGCTTGTTTGTGTTTGCGGAGGTACTCTGGACTTGACGAGACCCTCCTTCTGGATCGATACCTTGGTTCTCAAACTGAGGGAAATACTTACTGCTCCTGTGCTGCATCACCCTTTCCTCTTCAAGGGAAAAAACCAACGCAAGCCTAGTCTCCGTTAACGTGTCAATTTCTGGCGTTGTTGTTTGAGAAGGAGTAGACTCTAATTTGCATGATTTGAATGGAACTAACCCGGACTAACGCTGTTTTCAGCAGAATTGCCATAGTGTTGTTTTTGTGCAGAAATAAAAGTTCTCGGAATGACCTGGAAATTTACGGGGATTTTTTGTGGAATATATAAAAAATACTGGCGCAAGAATGAACCGGAGAAGTGGAGCATGGAGCCCACAAGCCAACCAGGCGAGCCCCCCTGGTCGTGCCTGGCAGGCTTGTGGGGCCCACGAAGCTCCACCGCCTCCAATCTCAGCTCTATTTAGTCCCTTTCGTCCGGAAAAAATCAAGGAGAAGAGTTCATCGCGTTTTATGATACGGAGGCGCCGCCACCTCCTGTTCTTCCTCTGGAGGGCAGATCTGGAGTCCGTTCTGGGCTCCGGAAGGGGAGATCATCGCCATCGTCATCACCAACCTTCCTTCATCGCCAATTCCATGATGCTCCTCATCGTTCGTGAGTAATCTCCTCGTAGGCTTGCTGGACGGTGATGGGTTGGATGAGATCTATCATGTAATCGAGTTAGTTTTGACGGGGATTGATCCCTAGTATCCACTATGTTCTGAGATTGATGTTGCTACTACTTTGCCATGCTTAATGCTTGTCACTAGGGCCCGAGTGCCATGATTTCAGATCTGAACCTATTATGTTGTCGCCAATATATGTGTGTTCTTGATCGTATCTTGCAAGTTGTAGTCACCTACTATGTGTTATGACCCGATAACCCCGGAGTGACAATAGCCGGAACCACTCCCGGAGATGACCATAGTATGAGGAGTTCATGTATTCACCAAGTGTTAATGCGTTGGTCCGTTCTTTATTAAAAGGAGAACCTTAATATCCCGGAGTTTCCATTAGGACCCCGCTGCCACGGGAGGGATGGACAATAGATGTCATGCAAGTTCTTTTCCCTAAGCACGTATGACTACATACGGAATACATGCCTACATTACATTGACGAACTGGAGCTAGTTACATATCTCTTCGTGTTATAACTGTTGCATGATGAATAACATCCAGCATAATCATCCTTCACTGATCCAATGCCTACGAGTCTTTTCCTACTGGTCCTTGCTATGTTACGTTGCCGCTACTGCTGTCACTGCTGCTACTGTTACTCTGCTGCTGCTACCGTTACTCTGCTGCTGCTGCTGTCACTTTGTTGCTACTGGTTACTGTTGCTACTGTTGCTATCATACTACCTTGCTACTGATACTTGTATGGAGATACTAAGTCTTTCAGGTGTGGTTGAATTGACAACTCAACTGCTAATACTTGAGAATATTCTTTGGCTTCCCCTTCTGTCGAATCAATAAATTTGGGTTGAATACTCTACCCTCGAAAACTGTTGCAATCCCCTATACTTGTGGGTTATCAAGACTTTTTTTTGGCGCCGTTGCCGGGGAAGCACATCTATATTCTCTGAGTCACTTGGGATTTACGTCTGCTGATCACTATGAGGAATCCGAAAGATCCAAGAACTAAAGTCTTGCCCTCAACTACGAGGACAGGTAAGGAACTGCCATCTAGCTCTACACTTGATTCACGTTCAGTTATGAGTAAGTTTGTGATACCACCTCCTGCTAGAAATCTTGATATGTCGCATGTGCTTGATGATGCTACTTCTGTTATCCATGATACTTGTGATGATGCTATGCTTGACACTGCTTTTCCACTAGGTGTATTCCTTGATGGAAAAATTGCTATAGTTGCTGCTAGATGTGATGATACTTCTGAAACTGCTGATACTATTGAAGTAGAACCTGCTATTTTGCCTGTTAGAACTAGATCTCGTAGATATGAATTGCCTGATATGCCTGAGGGTTATGTTATGGAGGGAGAGATAGCTGAGGACTTTCTTGCTTGTAAGGATAGCTATGATGTTGAGAAATTACTGCACAAGTGGAAAGAAAAATCTCTGAACGCTAGGATGAAATACGACCCGAAGTTTGCTACTTCACCTATCTTTGTGACCGATAAGGATTATCAATTCTCTGTCGACCCTGAGTTAATCACTCTGGTCGAATCTGGTCCTTTTCACGGTTATGAGTCTGAAACGGTTGTAGCCCATCTTACCAAACTGCATGATATAGCCACTCTATTCAGGAGTGAGGAAAAGATCCGCCACTACTATATCCTCAAGCTGTTTCCTTTCTCACTAAAGGACGATGCTAAGATTTGGTTCAGTTCTCTTGCCCCTAGTTGTGTGCGTAACCCCCAGGATATGATCTACAACTTCTGTGAGAAATATTTCTCTGTCCATTAGAAGCAAGCTGCCTTGCAGGAAATATATAACTTTGCGCAAGTTGAAGAAGAGAGTCTCCCACAAGCTTGGGGGAGGCTCATCCAGCTACTGAATGCTTTGCGTGATCACCCTCTTGAGAAGAATGAAATAATTGATATCTTCTATAATGGACTGATCGATGCTTCTAAGGACCACCTAGATAGTTGTGTCGGTTGTGTTTTTAGGGAACGAACTGTAGAACAAGCTGAGATCCTATTGAATAATATCTTGTGCAATGAGAATGCTTGGACTATTCCCGAACCACCTCCGAAGCCAACTCCTAAGAAAAGAGGTATTCTATTCCTCGGTCCTGAAGATATGCAAGAAGCTAAGAAATCTATGAAAGAGAAAGGCATTAAATCTGAAGATGTCAAAAATCTACCACCTATCGAAGAGATCCATGGTCTTGATAACCCGATACAGGTAGTAGAAGTAAATTCTCTGCGTATATTCAATGAGAGTGATATTCCTTTTGATAAACCTGCTAGCTTATGCATGGATGAATTTGATAACTTTGTTGCCAAACAGCAAAGTTTCAGTGATTATGTTAGCAGACAATTGGAACAGAATGCTCATATGCTTAGTCATTTAAGTGCTTGTGTGGACAAAAATGTCAATGATCTTAAGCTTCTGAGTAAACATGCCTCTATGGTTACTACTCAGGTAGAACAAATACTTAAAGCCCAAAATGACGTGCTCAATGAGATGAATGACAATTCTGTTAGAGTCGTCACTAGAGGCGGTAGAATGACCCAGGAACCTTTGTATCCTCAGGGTCATCCTAAGAGAATTGAACAAGATTCTCAAGGAGTTAGCACTGATGCACCTAGTCATCCTAGAAAGAAGAAGAGAGATGATAGGAACTTGCACGCTAGCAACCCTGATGTTGTTATACCTGAGAGTCCAAACGATGTCTCTGTCTCTCATGCTGAAACACAATCTGGTGATGAACATGAGCCTAATGATAATATCAATAGTGATGTTCATGATGATGCTCAGCCTAGCAATGATAAGGATGTGGAGATTGAACCAGTTGATCTTGATAACCCACAACCTAAGAATAAGAGATACGGCAAGAAAGACTTCGCTGCTAGGAAGCATGGTAAAGAAAGGGAACCATGGGTTCAGAAACCCATGCCCTTTCCTCCCAAACCTTCCAAGAAAAAGGATGATGAGGATTTTGAGCGATTCATTGAAATGATTAGACCTGTCTTTCTGCAAATGCGTTTGACAGATATGCTCAAAATGTCTCCGTATGCTAAGTACATGAAGGATATCGTGACTAATAAGAGGAGGATACCTGAGGTTGAGATTTCCACCATGCTCGCTAATTATACCTTCAAGGGTGGAACTCCTAAGAAACTAGGTGATCCCAGAGTGCCCACTATACCTTGCTCCATTAAAGGCAACTACGTTAGAACTGCTTTATGCGACCTTGGAGCCGGTGTTAGTGTTATGCCTCTTTCTCTTTATCATAGACTTGAACTGGATAAGTTGACACCCACTGAAATCTCTCTGCAAATGGCTAACAAATCAACTGCTTTCCCTATCGGCATTTGCGAGGATGTGCCTATTGTGGTTGCTAACGTTACTATCTTAACAGACTTTGTTATTCTGGATATTCCCGAGGATGATGCCATGGTTGTCATCCTCGGAAGACCCTTTTTAAACACTGCAGGGGCTGTTATAGATTCCAACAAAGGCAATGTCACTTTCCATGTCAACGGTAATGAGCATACAGTGCACCTTCCGAAGAAACAATATCGAGTACATTGCATCAATGCTATTGAAAAAACTTCATCGATTCTTATTGGGAGATTTGAATGCCCTATACCTACTGTCAAGATGAAGTATGATTTTCTTGTTGGGGAGATTCACATCCCCATTGAGGTAACCTAGTGACTATTCAAAAATTCTCCATCTTCTTTTGTGATTCAAAAAAGTTTGTCAAGGAGACTTGATCAACCCCATTGACGGATTTCTTTCGATGACCATGGGATGGATGAATCAAGGAGTCACAAACCTCTGTTCCAAGTTTTCACCTTCGGTTGCTTAGAAGAAAAATGATAGATTAGCTTTAGTTTTCCATGTTTTCTGCTTTTAGCATCCTGTAGAAAAGTACCCCGAAAATAAAAGTTCTCTGAATGTCCTGAAAATCAAGTAAGATTTTTTCTGAAATTTTTGAAAAATTCTGAGACAGAGAGCTAGTCAGGGGGCTGCACCACTGGGCCACAAGCCCTGGAGGCACGGGCACCCCCTGGTCGCGCCTACCAGGCTTGTGGGGCCCACGTGTACCCCCTCCACTCATTCTAGCTCCCATCTGCTTCTCCTACCTCCAGAAAAAATCGTTTCGCAGCTCAAACCCGTGTTCTTGCTCTTCTTGCTGGGATTTTCGATCTCCTTGTGCAAAGCACCATTCACCAAGTTGTTTTGGGGAAATTGCTCCTTGGTAAATGACTCCACTATTGGTCCAATTAGTTTTTGCTCTAGTGCCTTATACATCGCGTATTTTTGCTGCCTTGGTGACCCTGATCTTGAGCTTTGCATGCTAATTTTAGCTGGTCCCAAGTAGTTTTGATGTCTAATATGGCCTCTGGGCACTTGTGGGAGTAGTTGCTACGAGTTTCATTGGGCCTTGTTCACTTTTCCTTAGAGTCACTAAAAATATCAGAAATTTTCAGAGATAGAAAAGGGAAAAGATGAGGAGGTTCTTAAGAGGCTCTTCAAGCCGTGACCCCAAGGATGATGAATCCTCCTATACCATTTAATATTTAACCGGCAGCGTGTTTTCCATATTACCCTTCCTGCTCCTGCCTTCTTTGACTTTCAGGTAAAACGGAGATATTACATAACTAGAGGAGAGGCAGAGGAGTATGAAAGGGAGGCAAAGCCTGCTCGCCTCCGTGAGGCAGCTATTCAGGCAATGGTTGCAACGCTCCCGTACAACCCCCATTATGATTTTGGGTATCGTCCGGACCATCCATGGGAGTAGACCAACTTAGGCCAAAAGCCTAAGCTTGGGGGAGTACGTGTTTCTCATCGACTTTATATTCTTGCTTACACTTTCACTTTGTTAGTCGGTGTTCACACTTTGCCACTGTATCATCCATGCTAGTTTATTTATTTTTCTCGTTTCCTTTTCGTGTGTTTTTCTAGTATGCGAAAAAACCAAAAAAGATTTTATTGTTCTTCTTTTGCTTGTTGGGAGATTTCCCGTGTAAATAGTTTTCTTTTTCTTTGGGTCAAGGTAGAAGACCATGGTTACAATGTTTAGTGGCTCTCGCATGCATATCTGTCAAAGAGCCATGTTACTTTGTCTTCTCCTTTGTGTTTGCTTGCAGATTCCAGCTTAGTCCAATGCACGAGCACTCTTATTATTGTTCACATCATTCGGTCGTGCAAGTGAAAGGCAATAATGACGATATATGATGAAGTGACTGAGCCTGGAAAAGCTGGTATGAACTCGATCTATTTTGTTTTTGTAAATATGACTAGCTCATCGTTCCAGTTTTAGCTTTGTTGTGAGAGAAACATGTTTGCAATGACAACTTAGAGATCATAGTTTATGATGCCATGCTTAATTACCTAGGAGCTTATAATGGTTTGTCTTGGATGCCAACGTGAATTTTGAGATGACTATGATGTAGTATGATAGGATGGTATCCTGCTTTGAATGATTCAAGTGGCTTGACTTGGCGCATGTTTACGCATGTAGTTGAAACAAAATCAACATAGCCTCTATGATATTCATGTTCATGGTGATTTATGTCCTACTCATGCTTGCACTCAATGTTGGTTAATCTCAATGCATTTTGATGAGTGTTGTCGCTCTCTAGTTGGTCGTTTCCTAGTCTTTTGCTAGCCATCACCTGTACTAAGTGGGAATACTGCTTGTGCATCCACTTCCATAAACCCAAAGTTGTTCCATATGAGTCCACCATACCTACCTATATGCGGTATCTACCTGCCGTTCCAAGTAAATTTGCGTGTGCCACTCTCTAAACCTTCAAGAAATAATCTGTTTTGCATGCCCGAACCGCTCATGTGGTGACAGGGGGCTATCAGTATCTTCCATGCTAGGCGTGTTATCCTCCATATGTGTTTATTCACTATCATTCATGAGGAAGGGGCCGGTAATTGGAATGCCTAGTTCCATGCTCAAATTGAAAAGATAATTGCAAACAAAACTCCCCCGAGATTGTTGTTGGTATGGACGGCACCCGAGGATTCGGCTAGTCGTGGAGTGTGATTGCTCGGTGGTGGGGGAGTCAAAACTTTACTTTTCTGTTTGGGAACCGCCTATAGCATGTGTAGCGTGGAAGATGGTGAAAACTCTTGGTCATTGCGTTGACAATGAAAGCATGCCAACCAAAATTATTATCTCTGTTTTCAAAGCTTGAGCTCTGGCACCTCTGCAAATCAATGCTTCCCTCTGCGAAGGGCCTGTCTATTTATGTTCCTGGTGAGTCATCCTCTTCTTATAAAAGCACCAATTAGAGAGCACCTCTGTCATATTTATGCTTTGCTTTTAACTGTGATTGAGTATGACTGTGACTGGATCTTCTTTGCCATGAATTACAATGTTTAGTTAGCCCTTGGTCTTTGAAGGTGCTGTGCATTTATGTTTTGCGGTCTCAGAAAGAGCTAGCGAGATACCATCTATTCGCACTGCTGCATGATTGTTTCGATTGAAGTGTTGACGTTTGAAACTTACTATTATTGCTCGTTAGTTGATTATGCCATTGATATGAGTTCACCGTGAGACCTAGATGTCATTTGCTTATGTGGTTAGCTTGTGATCTTGCTGAAATTCTGGATATGAGTTAGACATAGTTGCAACAACAAGATCAAACAGAGTTCGCAAAAGTTTTTCTTTTGTCTCTTTCAGTTTGTCAACTGAATTGCTTGAGGACAAGCAAGGTTCTAAGCTTGGGGGAGTTGATACGTCTCCGTCGTATCTACTTTTCCAAACTCTTTTGCCCTTGTTTTGGACTCTAATTTGCATGATTTGAATGGAACTAACCTGGACTAACGCTGTTATCAGCAGAATTGCCATGGTGTTGTTTTTGCGCAGAAATAAAAGTTCTCGGAATGACCTGGGAATTTACGGGGATTTTTTGTGGAATATATAAAAAATGCTGGTACAAGAATCAACCGGAGAAGTGGAGCGTCGAGCCCACAAGCCCACCAGGCGCGGGCCCCCCTGCCCGTGCCTAGCAGGCTTGTGGGGCCCACGAAGCTCCACCGCCTCCAATCTCAGCTCTATTTAGTCCCTTTCGTCCGGAAAAAATCAAGGAGAATAGTTCATCGCGTTTTACGATACGGAGGAGCTGCCACCTCCTGTTCTTCCTCTGGAGGGTAGATCTGGAGTCCGTTCTAGGCTCCAGAGAGGGGAGATCATCGCCATCGTCATCACCAGCCTTCCTTCTTCGCCAATTCCATGATGCTCTTCATCGTTCGTGAGTAATCTCATCGTAGGCTTGCTGGACGGTGATGGGTTGGATGAGATCTATCTTGTAATCGAGTTAGTTTTGACGGGGATTGATCCCTAGTATCCACTCTGTTCAGAGATTGATGTTGCTACTACTTTGCCATGCTTAATGCTTGTCACTAGGGCCCGAGTGCCATGATTTCAGATCTGAACCTATTATGTTGTCGCCAATATATGTGTGTTCTTGATCCTATCTTGCAAGTTGTAGTCACCTACTATGTGTTATGACCCGGCAACCCCGGAGTGACAATAGCCGGAACCACTCCCGGAGATGACAATAGTATGAGGAGTTAATGTATTCACCAAGTGTTAATGCGTTGGTCCGGTTCTTTATTAAAAGGAGAACCTTAATATCCCGTAGTTTCCATTAGGACCCCGCTGCTACGGGAGGGATGGACAATAGATGGCATGCAAGTTCTTTTCCCTAAGCACGTATGACTACATACGGAATACATGCCTACATTACATTGACGAACTGGAGCTAGTTACATATCTCTCCGTGTTATAACTGTTGCATGATGAATAACATCCGGCATAATCATCCATCACCGATCCAATGCCTACGAGTCTTTTCCTACTGGTCCTTGCTACGTTACTTTGCCGCTACAGCTGTCACTTCTGCTATTGTTACTCTGTTGTTGCTACCGTTACTCTGCTGCTACTGTTGTCACTTTGTTGCTACTGGTTACTGTTGCTACTGTTGCTATCATACTACCTTGCTACTGATACTTGTCTGCAGATACTAAGTCTTTCAGGTGTGGTTGAATTGACAACTCAACTGCTAATACTTGAGAATATTCTTTGGCTTCCCCTTGTGTCGAATCAATAAATTTGGGTTGAATACTCTACCCTCGTAAACTGTTGCGATCCCCTATACTTGTGGGTTATCATGAGGACACCGCACGGTATGAACTCAAAACCAAGCACTTCTCCCATTGCAAGAATTATAAACCAAGTTGGTCAAACGAGACCCATAACTCGAAGAGAATTACAAGGATACAGAATCATGCATATAAGAGATCAGAGGAGACTCAAATAATATTCATACATAATCTGATCGTAAATCCACAATTCATCGGATCTCGACAAACACACCGCAAAAGAAAGTTACATCGGATAGATCTCCATGAAGATCATGAAGAACTTTGTATTGAAGGTCCAAGAGAGAGAAAAAGCCATCTAGCTACTAGCTATGGACCCGAAGGTCTATGGTGAACTACTCACGCATCATCGGAGAGGCAATGGTGTTGATGAAGAAGCCCTACATGTCCGAATCCCCCTCTGGCAGGACACCTGAACGGTCCCCAGATGGGATCTTGCGGAGACAGAAGCTTGCGACTGCGGAAAAGTATTTTCGTGGCTCTCTTCTTTGGTTTCGGGATTTTAGATAATTTATAGGCGAAAGAGGTAGGGCAAAGGAGCCACGTGGGGCCCACAAGCCTGCCAGGCGCGGCCACCCCCCTAGGCCATGGCTAGGGGGCTTGTGATCTCCCACGAGGTCTCCTGCCTTGGTTCTCAAGTCCCCTGTGTATCTTCTATTATGGAAAAATCACCCCGCAGGTTTTATTCCGCTTGGACTCCGTTTAATATTCTTCTCTGAAAAAGGTCAAAAACACGGAAAAAACAGAAACTCGCACTTGGCACTTAGTTCATAGGTTAGTCCCAAAAATAGCATATTCATGCATATAAAACATCCAAAGTTGACATGATAATAGCATGGAACCATCAAAAAATATAGATACGTTGGAGACGTATCAAGCATCCCCAAGCTTAACTCCTGCTCGTGCTTGAGTAAGGAAGTGATAAAGACCGAATTTTTGATGTGGAATGCTACCTAACATATTTGTTCTTTGTAACTTCTTTCTTGTGGCATGAATGTTCAAATCCGTAATATTCAAAACAATAGTTTACTATTGACATGAAAACAATAATGCTTCAAGCATAGTAGCAAAGTAATCATGAACTTTTGAAATAACAAGGCCAAAGAAACTTATCCCTGCAAAATCATATAGTCTGGCTATGCTCCATCATCCCCACACAACGAATTTAAATCATGGACAACCCCGATATTGGCCAAGTAATTGTTTTCACACTCTTACTTTCTCAAACCTTTTGAACTCTCACGCAATACATGAGCGTGAGCCATGGATATAGCACTATAGGTGGAATAGAGTGTGGTGGAGGTTGTGAGGCAAAAAGGAGAAGATGGTCACATCGACTCGGCGTATCAATGGGCTATGGAGATGCCCATCAATAGATATCAATGTGAATGAGTAGGGATTGCCATGCAACGGATGCACTAGAGCTAAAAGTGTGTGAAGCCTCAAAAAGAAAACTAGTGGGTGTGCACCCAACTTGCTTGCTCACGAAGACCTAGGGCAATTTTGAGGAAGCCCATCATTGGAATATACAAGCCAAGTTACATAATGAAAATTCCCACTAGTATATGGAAGTGACAAAACAAGAGACTCTCTATCATGAAGAACATGGTGCTATTTTGAAGCACAAGTGTGGAAAAATATAGTAGCATTGTCCCTTCTCTCTTTTTCTCTCATTTTTTTGTTTGTTTGGGCTCTTTGGCCTCTTTTTTTCATTTTTTGGTGGGCATCTTTGGCCTTTTTTCCTCACATGGGACAATGCTCTAATAATGATGATTATCACACTTTTATTTACTTACAACTCAATACTTAGAACAATGATGACTCTATATGAAATGCCTCCGGCAGTGTACTGTGATGTGCAACGATCTAGCTTAGCGTATGACATTGAACCATCTTGCTAGCTATCTTACGGTTATGCAATGGCAATATGAAAGTGACGGCACATGTCATGAGACGGAACGGTGGAAGTTGCATGGCAATATATCTCGTAATGGCTATGAAAATGCCATAATAGGTAGGTATGGTGGCTGTTTTGAGGAAGGTATATGGTGGGTTTGTGCACCGGCGAAAGTTACATGGTACTAGAGAGGCTAGCAATGGTGGAAGGGTGAGAGTGCGTATAATCCATGGACTCACATTAGTCATGAAGAACTCATATACTTATTACGAAAGTTTTATTAGTAATCGAAACAAAGTGCTAAACGCATTCTCCTAGGGGAAGGGTTGGTAGGTGTTAACCATCGCGCGATCCCGCCGCCACACAAAGGATGACAATCAATAAATCAATTATGCTCCGACTTCCTAACATAGCGGTTCACCATACGTGCATGCTACAGGAATCACTAACTTCAACACAAGTATTTCTAGATTCACAACACCCTACTAACATAACTCTAATATTACCGTATCCATATCTCAAAACTAATAGCGAGTAATCAAACTTCTCTTACTAATCAATGCACAAGAATATGAAAGTTTTTATTATATCCTCTTTGGATGCCCATCATATTTAGGACTAATTTCATAGCGCACGCCAATTACCAAGTTACTTAGAGAGAGCACTCTCAAAAAGATATAAGTGAAGATCGAGAGTTTTTATTTCTACAAAAGATGACACCGCCGTTCTCTAAAACGATTTAAGTGAAGCACTAGAGCAAAATTATCTAGCTCAAAAGATATAAGTAAATCACATGTAAGCTAAATTGCCTAACTCAAAAGATATAAGTGAAGCTCATTGAGCATTCTAGCAAATTCACGATGAGTGCATGTCCCTCTCAAAAAGGTGTGCAGCAAGGATGATTGTGACAAAACAAAAAGCAAAGACTCCTATAATACACGACGCTCCAAGCAAAACACATATCATGTGGTGAATAAAAATATAGCTCCAAGTTACGTTACCGATGGATTGAAGACGAAAGAGGGGATGCCTTCCCGGGGCATCCCCAAGCTTAGGCTTTTTGGTGACCTTGAATTTGGATTGGGATGTCTTGGTAATCCCCAAGCTTAAGCTCTTTCCACTCTTTATCCCATTGTCCACGAGGACATCACCCAAAACTTGAAAACTTCACAACATAAAACTTAAACAGAAATTCGTGATATCATTAGCATAAGAAAACAAATCACCAACTCTTTAGGTACTGTAGTAAACTTGATTACCATTTAGATTGATGTTATATTAATGTATTCTCACTTTTCCATGGCTAGTACCCCCGATACTAACCATAGTTTCATCAAAATAAGCAATCAACACAACAAAAAACAGAATCTGTCAAAAACAGACCAGTCTGTAGCAATCTGTATACTTCGTGTACCTCTGGTATCCCAACAATTCTGAAAAATTATGACAATTAGGGAAATTCGCATATAAACCAGCAGCAAAAAGACTCAACTCAATAGCTCTTTCTGAATAGGAACTAAAAATAATTTCGTGAGCACAAAGTTTCTGTCTTTTTCAGCATGATCAAACAACTATCACCAAAGCTAATCATAAAGGTTCTACTTGGCAAAAACACAAAAACAAACATAAAAAACACAATCATAACAGAATTATGATGGTGTGGACACAACAAACCAGAAAGTAAAAAAGAAAAAATAAATTTATTCGCTGGGCTGCCTCCCAACAAGCGCTTTTCTTTAAAGCCTTTTAGCTAGGCAGTGATAATTCAATGATGCTCACATAAAAGATAGCAATCGGACACGAAGAAAGCATCATGAAACATCTGACAAACATATCTAAGTCTAACATACTTCCTATACATAGGCATTTTATAGGAAAACAAATTGTCAAGACAACCAATAGTTACCATATGCAAGGAAGAAGAAAGAGACAATAGCAATCTCAACATAACGAGAGGTGATTTAGTGATATGAAAATTTATACAACCATATTTTCCTCTCTCATAATAATTACATGTGGGATCATATTCAAATTCAAAAATATAACTATCACATAGGATATTCTTTTCGTGATCCACATGCATGGAAAGTTAACGCTCTTCAAAAATAGTGGGATTATCATCAACTAAAGTCATGACTTCTCCAAATCCACTTTCAATATTATTGCAAACATTAAGATCATATTCATCATGAGGCTTAAACAAATTTTCAAGATCATAAGAAAAATCATCACCCCAATCATGATCATTGCAACAAGTAGTGGACATAGCAAAACTAGCATCCCCAATCTTAGGGTTTTGCATATTTTTAGCATGATTAACATTAATAGAATTCATAGTGAAACCATTGCAATCATGCTTTTCATTCAAGGAGCCCTCGTGAATCACTTCATAAATTTCTTCATCACAATTTTCAGATTCAGGCATCTCAAGCAAAACTTCATAAAGATAATCTAGTGCACAAATATCACTAGCAATTGTCTCAACATAATTGGATCTCTTGAAAAGATTAGCAAGTGGATGAGGATCCATATCAATAGATTTTTAGCAAGTGAAGATGCAAGCATATTGAAGGCACATAGCACACAAGCAAAGGAAAGGCAAACAAAAAAGGCAAATATTTTTGTAAATTTTGTTTTTTCAGAAGTAGGGGAGAGGAAAACGAGAGGCAAAAGGCAAATAATGTAAATGCAAGAGATGAGTTTGCGATAGTTACTTGGATATGCTTCACTTTGAATACTCCCCGGCAACAGCACCAGAAATCCTTCTTGCTACGTCTTGAGCTTGCATTGGTTTTTCCCTTGAAGAGGAAAGGGTGATGCAGCAAAGTAGCGATAAGTATTTCCCTCAGTTTGAGAACCAATGTATCAATCCAGTAGGAGTATCAAGATGAGGCACCAATGTACCTGCGCAAAAACAAACAAACTTGCACCCAACGCGAAAAAGGGGTTGTCAATCCCTTCACGATTATTTGCAAGGTGAGATCTGAAGGTGAAAAGTGCAACAAAGTAATTTTGTAGATATGAATATAGGATCTGAAGTAGACCCGGGGGCCATAGTGTTCACTAGAGGCTTCTCTCATAATAGCAAGTATTGTGGTGGGTGAACGAATTACTATCGAGCAATTGATAGAATCGCGCAAAGTCATGACGATATCTAAGGCAATGATCATACATATAGGCATCACGTCCGAGACAAGTAGACCGATACTTTCTGCATCTACTACTATTACTCCACACATCGACCGCTATCCAGCATGCATCTAGTGTATTGAGTTCATAACAAACAGAGTAACGCCTTAAGCAAGATGACATGATGTAGAGGGATAAATTCATGCAATATGATATAACCCCCATCTTTTTACCCTTGACGGCAACAACACGATGCGTGCCTCTCTACCCTTTCTATCACTGGGTGAGGACACCGCACGGTATGAACCCAAAACGAAGCACTTCTTCCATTGCAAGAATTATAGACCAAGTTGGCCAAACAAGACCCATAACTCGAAGAAAATTACAAGGATACGAAATCATGCATATAAGAGATCAGTGTAGACTCAAATAATATTCATAGATAATCTGATCATAAATCCACAATTCATCGGATCTCGACAAACACACCGCAAGAGAAAGTTACATCGGATAGATCTCCATGAAGATCATGGAGAACTTTGTATTGAAGATCCAATAGAGAGAATAAGCCATCTAGCTACTAGCTATGGACCCGAAGGTCTGTGGCGAACTACTCACGCATCATCGAAGAGGCAATGGTGTTGACGAAGATGCCCTCCGTGTCCGAATCCCCCTCCGACAGGGCACCAGAACGGTCCCCAGATGGGATCTTGCGGAGACATAAGCTTGCGGCGACGGAAAAGTATTTTCGTGGCTCTCTTCTTTGGTTTCGGGATTTTAGAGAATTTATAGGCGAAAGAGGTAGGGAAAAGGAGCCACGTGGGGCCCACAAGCCTGCCAGGCGCGGCCAGCCCCTAGGCCGCAGCTAGGGGCTTGTGATATCCCACGAGGTCTCGTGCCTTGGTTCTCAAGTCCCGTGCGTATCTACTGTTATGGAAAAAATCACCCCGCATGTTTTATTCCGTTTGGAATTCGTTTAATATTCTTCTCTGAAAAAGGTCAAAAACACGGAAAAAACAGAAACTGGCACTTGGCACTGAGTTAATAGGTTAGTCCCAAAAATACCATATTCATGCATATAAAACGTCCAAAGTTGACATGATAATAGCATGGAACCATCAAAAATTATAGATATGTTGGAGATGCATCAATGAACGAGGTGGTTAAGTTGGTTTGTAGCAGAGTGACGGGAATGGATATACTTGAGACATTCCTTGCTCGGCGCATTCAACCTCTCCAAGCGAGGGACCATGCCATGTGGCACTACTCGGGCCCTGAGGATTCCACTCGGTCGCACCTGGAGGAGGTTTTGGAGGAAACTGTGGCCCAGTGGCTTAAGAGCATCACTGGATCCTGCGGCAATCCCCTAGGAGCCAAGCGGGTTGCACCTTACTCTGCTGAGAACAAACCATAGAACCTGGTACGTTATAACCTTTATGATTACTTTCATGTCTTTGTCGATTGAGTGGATCTTTGAACGACTGATTCTGCTGCTTCTGTTCCTGGTAGGAGTGGACAAACTTGCATTCTCCAGTACCCAACGGGGATTAGTTCGAGATAGGACGGGAAAGCGAAGGCGACAGTGTTCACGGCAACTATGCTGATGATAGTGAGGAGAGTGAAGATGACTCGGGTGACAGCGAGGAAGAAAATCAGTCTCATCCACATCCCGAATCACGGTCCAAGCATCGCCATGATCCAACAGCCACTCCAAGAAAGACCTTAGCATCCAGCAGCAGGAACGTGAAGCGCGATAGAGCTGTCGCGATTGACTGTGCAGAAAAAGTTGCCTAGCCACCTAAGCCTCAGAAGGCCCTGCCTCGGATGAGGATTTCCGTGCCAGTTGCTTCAACGTGAGTATCCATCTCTTTCTTTGTTTTGCCATTGTGACTTTCTTTGTCTCTGACGACCAAGTGAAATTTACTTGCCAGAGCTGCTACCTCGGTGACAACGCCTGTTGGGGCCAAAGAAGATCCCATGGACTTGGACGTCGTGGACATGCCTGCTCCTCAACAAGGTAAGATAAGTATTTGTTTTAATCTGTTTTCGATATTGAATCCGTCGATCAAACTAACCGACAGTGTCGATTGACAGCCTCAGACATCATTCTCTTGGATGATGAGCTAGAAATGCAGCGTACGGCTGCGGAACAAACTCAGGCCGTGCTAGCAGCGCCTATGTCGAGTGTTCCTCCAGCCAGTTCGACTGCTCTGATTATAGCTCCTCCGACTGGTTCAACTGTTGTGACAACTGTGCCGATTGCGCCTCCTTCGGTAACTCTCGTTACCATTGATGCAATACCGACTCCTTCAACACTTGCATATCCTATGCAACATGTCCTGGAGGATCAAACTGGAACCGAGAAAGAAGCTATGATTCAAGCCGTACGAGGCTAGTAAGTTGGCATATGATGCTGGTTCGGTGCTTCAAGCGAACATCCGAGTAAGTGCAATTGTAAGTTAATTTCCGATGGAATCTTGTCAATCTTGCTTTCCAATTGAATCTTGTCAATCTTTCTTTCTGATTGGGTCTTCTCAATCTTGCTTTCTGACTGAGTCTTGTCAATATTTCTTTTACACCCACTGGAGGTACGATGTGTGGTTGTTTGTCTCTACTCCAGTGGGGGCATGTTGAGTGAACCCATTGGGTGTAGTCCCCGAGACCGTTGTCGAGTTCTTGCATCGGCAGGGGTCTGATTTGAAAAGTTACTCTCCGTTTTTTACTCGGCCAGGCCAGACCTGGTCGGGTGGTTTTGTATCCAGTGGGGGCAAGCTAAGTGCACCACTTGGTGTAGTCCCCGAGACCGTTGTCGAGTGCTTACCTCGGCAGGGGTCTAATTGGAAAAACACGCTATGTTTCTTTTTCGTGGCTCAGCCAGGGCGGACCTGGTTGAGTGGTTTATGTCCAGTGGGGGCATGCTAAGTGCACCCACTGGGTGTAGTCCCCGAGACTAATGTCGATTGTTTACGAAGGGCATTAGTCTTAAGAACTTGGGTGGGTGCGGAGACCCGCTATTTGGTCGACTGAACTGTATTTCTCCACTCAGAAGTACAACAAAATACTAGTGTCGACTCAATTATTTCCTTGATGTTTTTCAGAAAGCATGTGAGATTGGATCTAGGTACGCCAAGGTGGAATCAGAGAAGAACCAGCTTCAGCTGGATTTGGAGGTGAAGACCAATGACTTTGATGCCTTGAAGAAGACACTCGAAGACAAGGACAAGGTCCTTGCAGAGATTACGGAAATGTCCTAGGCTGCTAAGAAGAAGCTCTTGGATGTTGTAAGTTGGAAGAAGAAATCATGAAGTTGAAGAAAGAACGACTCGAATGGGGAAAAAAGCTTGATCAAATGGCGAAGAGGGGAAACTCCATGGAAAAGTTTCTGAAGGACTTCCTGACCAAGATGCTCGCGATGCTTACTGGTATGCTTCCTTCACCGAGTGAACATTTACGAACTTTACGGAATGAATTGTGATTGATTTTTCATTTTTCCCTCGCGTAGAATTCTGCCTGGACTTTGACAAGGAGATTGAAGAGGTAGAGCCGTATCTGGATCCCACCAAGTCACCTGTTCCACATGTAATGGCCGTAGACATGTTCCGTCTCAACACTCGCCTCTTGAAGGTCCACGGGTACATTGCCCGACTACGAGCTATTGTGGCGAATATTGACAAGGAGTTGTGTCCTGAAGACACTTTCTAGACTGATCTGGAATCTGTGACGAGCCGCCTGGGTCAGATTCCCGACAGAGTGCAGGCGTGGAAGAAGTCTATTGCACGATGCGGAGCCGATGTGACCCTTTCAGTCGTCAGAGTCCATTGTAAGGAAGCAAGAGAAGACAAGATGAAGGCACTCTAGGTGGCGAATACGAAGAAGCTCCATTTTGAAGATTTCATGGAGACCTTCATCAACGTGGCGACTTGCATTGTTGATGGGATCGACCTTGATACCTTCGTTGAGCCTGCAAGTCCTGGTGAGCCTTGAGATGAAACTATGATCACTGCCAAACTTTAATTCGCCTCGGTATGCCGAGTGTTACTGTATCATTAAAACTTCATTCGGGTGTTGAATCCGAGTACCTTTCGTCGGCATGGTCGACTTTTGATCCATGCTTGATTCCTTTAAATTTATCTGCATTTGGAATTTTCTTGATTTTTTAATGTTCTCGAGTGAATAGGTTGCTATTCATTCGGAAAGGTTTTTTAACTTAGGTGATTGACTCGCTGCTAAGCCCCCGACTGAAAGGATTGCTTCACTCGGAGTATATGTTATACTTAGGAGAAGAATTGTTCGCAGCTAAGCATCCGAGTGAATAGGTTGCTATTCGCTCGAAAGGGATTTTCACTTAGGCGATTGACTTGCGGCTAAGCCTCCGAGTGAGAGGATTGCTCTTCACTCGGAGTAGTTTCTATACTTTGGCGAAGACTGGTTCGCTGCTAAGCATCCGAGTGAATAGATTTTTATTCACTAGGAAGGGTTTAACTTTGGCGAAAAACATGTTCGCAGCTAAGCCCCCGAGTGAGAGGATTGCTCTTCACTCGGAGTAGTTTCTATACTTAGGCGAAGACTAGTTCGCAGCTAAGCATCCGAGTGAATAGATTGTTACTCACTCGGAAGAGTTTTAACTTAAGCAAAAAAACATGCTCGCGGCTAAGCCCCGTAGTGAGAGAATTGCTCTTCATTCTGAGTATGTTGTACACTTAGGCGAAGACTAGTTCGCAACTAAGCATTCGAGTGAATAGATTGTTATTCATTCGGAAGGGTTTTAACTTAGGCGAAAACATGTTCATAGCTCAGCACCCGAGTGAGAGGATTGCTCTTCACTCGGAGTATGTTATATACTTAGGCGAAGACTGGTTCACAGCTAAGGATCCGAGTGAATAGATTGTTATTCACTCGGAAGGGTTTTAACTTAGGCAAAAACATGTTCGCAGCTAAGCCCTGGAGTGAGAGGATTGCTCTTCACTTGGAGTATGTTCTATACTTAGGCGAAGACTGGTTCGCAACTAACCATCCGAGTGAATAGATTTTTATTCACTCAGAAGGGTTTTAACTTAGGCGAAAACATGTTCGCAGCTAAGCCCGTGAGTGAGAGGATTGCTCTTCACTCGGAGTATGTTTTGGGTGTGAAACTGCTTGATTGGAATCGACAGAAATTGTAGAAATTATGACTTCAACAAGCAACATTGTTCAGTAAACTCTCTCGTTACATCAATCCAACTAGTTGTCAAGCATAAAAACATCGGAGCAAGTCTACATTCCAAGCTCAAGGTTCATCGGCTCTCTTCTTGAGGATGTAGAGGTGGTAAGATCCATTGTTCAGTACCTTGGTGATGACGAATGGTCCTTCCCACGTAGGGGCTAGCTTGTCAGGTCTCTGTTGATCCACTCTGAGCACCAGATCGCCTTTGTGAAACGTCCGACTCCTGACATGTCTCGCATGAAAGCGACGAAGATGATGTTGATATGCAGTCGACCGAATTAAGGCCATCTCACGCTCTTCCTCCAAGAGGTCCACTCCGTCTTGTCGCGCCTATTCAGCTTCAGCTTCCGAGTACAAATCCATACGGGGGGAATTATGAAGGATATCACTCGGCAAGATAGCTTCAGCTCCATACACAAGGAAGAAAGGTGTGCGTCCAGTTGACCGATTAGGGGTTGTTCTCAAGCCCCACAAAACAGATGGCAGTTTAGTTACCCAGGCTCCAGCTGCATGCTCCAAGTCTCGCATGAGTCGCGGTTTCAGCCCTTGAAAGATAAGGTCGTTTGCCCGCTCAGCTTGTCCATTGGTTTGGGGGTGTGCGACGGATGCATAATCCACCCGAGTTCCTTGAGCAGAGCAAAAGCGCCTGAAATCTTCTGAATTGAAGTTAGAGCCATTGTCTATTATGATGTTGTGAGGAACTCTACACCGAAATGTTATTTCTCTCATGAACTTGATGGCGGTGCGCGAGTCCAACTTCTTTATCAGCTTGGCTTCAATCCATTTAGTAAACTTGTCGACTACAACAAGCAAGTGTGTAAATCCACTTCGACATGTTCGGAAGGGGCCGACCGTATCCAAACCCGAAACAGCAAACGATCAAACGAGTGGAATTGTCTTCAAGGTAGACGCAGGCTTGTGAGACAAGTTAGAATAAAATTGGCAACCTTCACAATGATCAATGATATCTTTGGCCATCTTATTAGCATGCGACCAAAAGAACCCAGCTCGGTATGCTTTGGCAACAATAGTCCGAGAGGATGCATGATGGCCACAGGTCCCCGAGTGGATTTCTTCCAAGGTCAGTCGGCCCTCCTTAGGGGAGATGCACCATTGAGATACGCCGGTCACACTTTCTCTGTACAGCTGATCGCCCATCATAGTAAAATCCTTCGACCCTACGGACAATCTTCTTAGCTTTAGCTTCGTCTTCAGGGAGTTCTCTTCTCGGGATGTATGCAATGTATGGTACTGTCCACTCGGGTGTGATCACCAGAATTTCCATAACTAGATCAACCATTGCTCGGATGTCAATCTCAGTTGGGTTGGAGGTGCTCACCGGTTGTGGGGGCTCTTCAGTGAAAGGTTCCTCTTGCACCGAAGGAGTATGCAAATGCTCTAGGAACACATTGATGGGGACAGGTTTCCGAGTAGATCCAATCTTGGCGAATTCATCAACTGCTTGGTTTTTTAGTCGGGGAACATGATGGAGCTCCAGACCTTCAAACTTCTTCTCAAGTTTTCTTACTGCATTGAAGTATCCACTCATGGCGGGTTCCTGACATCCCATTCCTTCATCCCTTGATTGACCACCAAATCTGAGTCGCCGTATACCGGACGTCGAGTGAGATGGCCATACGCAACCCGTAGAGGAGGGCTTCATATTCACCCTCATTGTTGGAGGAATCAAAATGAATCTGGAGAACGTAGTTGAGCTTGTCGCCTTTTGGGGACACCAATACCACACCACCACCGGACCCATTCAACATTTTGGAGCCATCAAAGAACATAGTACAGTGTGCCGAGTGAATTTGAGTTGGTTGCTGTTGTTCCACCCACTCGGCCATGAAATCAGCAAGGGCCTGAGACATGATAGCTTTCTTTGCCTCAAATTTGATGTCAAAATATAACAGCTCAATGGCCCATTTAGCCACACGACCCGATGTGTCTTGATTGTGAAGAATCTCTGACAGTGGAGCATCACTGATGAGTGATATAGAATGATCTTGGTAGTAATACCCCACCTTATTCGCTGACAAGTATATTCCATATAGGACCTTCTGGTAATGAGGATACCTTTGCTTCGAAGGGGTCAATACTTCAAAGATGTAATAGACTGGGCACTAGACCTTGTAGGTTTTGCCTTCTTCTTCTTGCTCAACGGTTAGAACCGTGCTGACGACCTGATTGGTAGCTGCGATGTATAAGAGTAGAGGTTCTTTGATGTGCGGAGCAGTAAGCACCGGTTGGGTGGAAAGCAGAGCTTTGAGCTTGACAAACGCTGCTTCTCCCTCGTCATTCCACTCGAACACATCAAATTTTTTCATCAGTTGGTATAAAGGCAATGCCTTCTCACCGAGGCGAGAGATGAACCGACTCAACGCTGCGAGACAGCCTGTGAGTTTCTGGACATCGTGCACCCGCACACGTCTTTGCATCCGGATGACGGCACCGATATTCTCGGGGTTAACATCGATCCCACATTCGGAAACGAGGAAACCGAGTAACTTGCCGCCAGGGAATCCGAAAGTGCACTTAGCTGGGTTCAGCTTGATGTCATACTTCCTCAGGTTGGCGAATGTCTCTTCTAGGTCAGTCAACAGGTCGTAACCTTTGCGTCACTTGACGACAATATCATCCATGTATGCTTCGACGTTCTAATTGATCTGATCGAGGAGAAACTTCTGGATCATATGCATGAAAGTGGTGCCGGCATTCTTCAGACCAAAAGGCATGGTGATATAACACAAACACCCGAAAGGGGTGATGAAGGAGGTTTTTATTTCGTCTGGACCAAACAGACGGATCTGATGGTAACCAGAATAAGCATCAAGAAAAGATAAATGCTCGCACCCCGCAGTTGAATTGAAAATTTGATTGATGCGGAGGAGCGGAAAGTGATCTTTCGGGCAGACCTTATTGATGTTCTTGAAATCGATACACGTGCGAAGGGACTTGTCCTTCTTGGGGACCATGACGACATTCGCGAGCCACTCGGAGTGGTAAACCTCCAAGAGTCACGCCACCTCCTGGCCAATTGCTTTTTGCTTTTCTGCTGCGGACCGACGCAAATGCTCTCTGACAGGCTTTGCCTTCGGATCCACTCTCAGTCGGTGCTCAGCCAGTTCCCTGGGTACACCCAACATGTCAGTAGGATTCCATGCAAAGATGTCCCAGTTCTCATGGAGGAACTGGATGAGCTCAGCTTCCTATTTGCTTTTGAGTGTTCTGGATATGTTGGTCGGAGCAGCATTGGGATCCGTCGGGTGGATGTTCACTGGTTTGACCTCGCCTGCCGACTGAAAAGCGGACTCAGAAGCGGTATTCTTGGAGCGCATTGCTATCCCACCGACAACAGCGCCAGAAATTGACACGTTGACACAGACTGGGCTTGCGTTGGTTCTTCCCTTGATGAGGAAAGGGTGATGCAGCACAGGAGCAGTAAGTATTTCCCTCAGTTTGAGAACCAAGGTATCGATCCAGAAGGAGGGTCTCGTCAAGTCGAGAGTACCTCTGCAAACACAAACAATCTTGCACCCAACGCTTCAAAGGGGTTGTCAATCCCTTCAAGATTGTTTGCAAAGTGAGATCTAAAGGCGGAAAGTGCAACGAAGTAAAAAGTGTAAGGCTGAAAATATGGTGTGGAGTAGACCCTGGGGGCCATAGTGTTCACTAGAGACTTCTCTCAAAATAGCAAGTATTATGGTGGGTGAACAAATTACTGTCGAGCAATTGATAGAACCACACAAAGTCATGGCGATATCTAAGGCAATGATCATGCATATAGGCATCACGTCCGAGACAAGTAGACCGATACTTTCTCCATCTACTACTATTACTCCACACATCAACCGCTATCCAGCATGCATCTAGTGTATTGAGTTCATGACGAACAGAGTAACGCTTTAAGCAAGATGACATGATGTAGAGGGATAATCTCAAACCATGGATGAAAACCCCATCTTTTTACCCTTGATGGCAACAACATGATGCGTGCCTCGCTACCCCTTCTGTCACTGGGTGAGGTCACCGCACGGAATGAACCCAAAACCAAGCACTTCTCCCATTGCAAGAATCATAGATCTAGTTGGCCAAACAAAACCCGCAACTCAAAGAGAATTACAAGGATATGAAATCATGCATAAGAGAGATCAGAAGAAACTTAAATAAGATTCATAGATAATCTGATCATAAATCCACAATTCATTGGATCTCGACAAACACACCACAAAAGAAGATTACATCGGATAGATCTCCATGAAGATCATGGAGAACTTTGTATTGAAGATCCAATAGAGAGAAGAAGCCATCTAGTTACTAGCGATGGACCCGTAGGTCTATGGTGAACTACTCACGCATCATCGGAGAGGTCATGGTGTTGATGAAGAAGCCCTCCGTGTCCGAATCCCCCCTCCGGCAGGGCACCAGAACGTGCCCCAGATAGGATCTTGCAAAGACAGAAGGTTGCGGCGGCGGAAAAGTACTTTCGATGATCTCCTGATTTTTTCTGGAATTCATGGGAATATATAGGCGAAAGTCCTAGGGCAAAGGGCGTCCAGGGGGCCCACAAGCCTGGATGGCGCCCCCTGGTCGCGGTATGGGGGCTTGTGGGGCCCCTGGGGCTTCCCTGCTTTGGCTCCCAAGCTTCCCGGTCTTCTTCCGTTCCAAAAAAAATCTTTCCGGGGATTTTCTTCCGTTTGGACTCCGTTTCAAAATCTCCTGTGAAAGGGGTCAAAAACATGGAAAAAACAAGAACTGGCACTTGGCACTGAGTTAATAAGTTAGTCCCAAAAAATATATAAAAGGCATGCAAAACATCCAAAGTTTGACAAGATAATAGCATGAAACCATCAAAAATTATAGATACGTTGGAGACGTATCAAGCATCCCCAACCTTAACTACTTCTCGTCCTCGAGTAGGGAAGTGATAAAGAATGAATTTTTGATGTGTAATGCTACCTAGCATAGTTGTCCTTTGCAACTTCTTTCACGTGACTTGAATGTTCAGATCCGTAAGATTCAAAACAATAGTTTGCTATTGACATGAAAATAGTAATACTTCAAGCAAACTAGCAAAGTAATCATGAACTTTCAAAATAACAAGGCCAAAGAAAGTAACCCCTACAAAATCATATAGTCTGGCTATGCTCCACCATCGTCACACAACTAATGTAAATCATGCACAACCCAGGAATTGGCCAAGTAATTGTTTTCGCAGTCTTACTTTCTCAAACTTTTTATAACTATCATGCAATACATGAGCGCAAGCCATGGATATAGTACTATAGGTGGAATAAAGTCTGGTGGTGGTTGTGAGACAAAAGGGGGAGATGGTCACATTGACTCGGCGTATCAATAGGCTATGGAGATGCCCATTAATAGATATCAATGTGAATGAGTAGGGATTGCCATACAAAGGATGCACTAGAGCTATTAGTATGTGAAAGCTCAAAAGGAAAACTAATGGGTGTGCATCCAACTTGCTTGCTCACGAAGACCTAGGGCAATTTTGAGGAAGCCCATCATTGGAATATACAAACCAAGTTATAAAATGAAGATTCCCACTAGCATAAGGTAGTGACAAAGCAAGAAGCTCTCAATCATGAAGAACATGGTGCTAACGTGAAGCACAAGTGTGGAAAAGGATAGTAGCATTGTCCCTTCTCTCTTTTTCTCTCTTTTCTTTTTTTCATTTGGGCTCTTAGGCCTCTTTTTTCTTTTCTTTTCTTTTATCTTTTTTTTGTTTTTGGGCTCTTTGGCCTCTCTTTTTATTTCCTCACATGGGACAATGCTCTAATAATGATGATCATCACACTTTTATTTACTCACAGCTCAAATATCACAATGATGATGACTCCATAGGAAATGCCTCCGACAGTGTACCGGGATGTGCAACGATCTAGCATGGTGTATTACGTTGAAACATCTCGCTAGCTATCTTACGATCATGCAATGGCAATATGAGAGTGACAGCACAAGTCATGAGACGGAACGATGGGAGTTGCATGGCAATATATCTCGGAATGGCTATGAAAATGCCATAGTAGGTAGATATGGTGGCTGTTTTGAGGAAGGAATTTGGTGGGTTTGTGCACCGGCGAGAATTGCGCGGCACTAGAGAGGCTAGCAGTGGTGGAAGGTGAAAGTGCATCTATACCATGGGCTCACATTAGTCATGAAGAACTCACATACTTATTGCGAAAAAATTTATTAGTAATAGAAACAAAGTGCTAAACGCATACTCCTAGGGGAAGGTTTGGTAGGTGTAAACCATCGCGCGATCCCGACCTCAACACGAAGGATGACAATCAATAGATCAATTATGCTCCGACTTCCTAACATAGCGGTTCACCATACGTGCATGCTACAGGAATCACTAACTTCAACACAAGTATTTCTAGATTCACAACACCTTACTAACATATCTCTTAATATTACCAAATCCACGTCTCAAAACTAATTGAGAGGAATCAAAAACTTCTCGTTCTACTCAATACACATGAAGATGGAGGTTTTTGCATCCTCTTTGGGTACCTAGCACATTTGGGACTACTTTCATAGCATAAGCCAACTACCAAGTCATGCACCGCCGTGCTCTAAATATATAAGTGAAGCACAAGAGCAAAAGTGTCTAGCTCAAAATATATAAGTGAAGCACTAGAGCAAAAGTATCTAGCTCAAAAGATATAAGTGAAGCACTATGAGCATTCTACCAAAATCACGATGAGTGCATGTCTCTCTCTCTCAAAAAGGTGTGAAGCAAGGATGATTGTGACACAACAAAAAGAAAAGACTCCTAAGATACAAGATGCTCCAAGCAAAACACATATCATGTGGTGAATAAAAATATAGCTCCAATTAATGTTACCGATGGATTGAAGACGAAAGAGGGGATGCCTTCCTGGGGCATCCCCAAGCTTAGGCTTTTTGGTGTCCTTGAATTTGGCTTGGAATGCCTTGGGCATCCCCAAGCTTGATCTCTTTCCACTCCTTATCTCTTTGTCCATGAGAACATCACCCAAAACTTGAAAACTTCACAACACAAAACTTAAACAAAAACTTGTGATAACATTAGTACAAGAAAACAAACTACCACTTCTTTTGGTACTGTAGCAAACTTGAATTCCATCTATATTGATGATGGTCTACTGTATTATCAATTTTCCATGGCTAGTACCCCCCCCCCCCGATACTAACCATAGTTTCATCAAAACAAGCAACCAACTCAACAAAAACAGAATATGTCAAAAACAGACCAGTCTGTAGCAATCTCTATACTTCGTATACTTCTGGTACCTCAAAAAATCTGAAAAACTACGATGTTCTGGGCGAAAAGCATATCAATCAGAAGCAAAAAGAATCAACTCAAAAGCTCTTTCTGAATAAAAAATTAAAAATCATCTCGTGAGCGAAAAGTTTCTGTCTTTTTCCAACAGGATCAAACAACCATTACCAAGGCTAGTCATAAAGGCTTTGCTTGGCTCAAACAAAAAAGAAACACAAAAAACACAATCAAAAAGAATTATGAAAGTGTGGACGCACCAAAACAGAAAGAAAAAGATAAATTCATTGGGTTGCCTGCCAACAAGCGCTATTGTTTAACGCCCTTAGCTAGGCATAGAAGCGATAGAATCACGTATCGTCGTCTTTGGTGCTCAAACCATAAGTGGCCCTCATCATGGATTCATAAGACAATCTTATTTTCTTTCTAGGAAAGTGTTCCATGCCCTTCCTTAAAGGAAATTGAAATCTAATATTCCCTTCCTTCATATCGATGATAGCACCGATAGTCCTTCGGAAAGGTCTACCAAGAATAATGGGGCATGTAGGATTGCAATCAATGTCAAGCACAATGAAATCCACGGTTACATAGTTCCTATTTGCAATAATAAGAACATCATTGATCCTTCCCATGGGTTTCTTTGACCGTAGAATCAGCAAGATGCAAATTAAGAGAACACTCTTCAATCTCATTAAAACCCAGAACATCACATAAAGACTTTGGAATCGCAGAAACACTAGCACCCAAATCACACAAAGCATTGCACTCATAGTTTTTGATTTTGATTTTGATGGTAGGTTCCCACACATCATGAAGATTTCTAGGGATAAAGACTTCCAATTCAAGTTTCTCTTCAAGAGATTTTATCATAGCTTCGACGATATGATCGGTAAAGGCTTTGTTTTGGCTATAAGCATGTGGAGAGTTTAACATTGATTGCATCAAAGAAATGCATTGAATCAAGGAGCAACTATCATAATTGTATTCCTTGAAATCCAAGGTAGTAATTTCATTACTACTCAAAGTTTTAACGTCTTCTACTCCACTTTTAATGCTTTTAGAATCAAGATAGATGGACTCTGAATCATTGGGGCACTTTTCAACCAAAGTGGATTCATATCCAGCCCCATAATCATTAGGTTTGACACAAGAAAAAAAGATTCAATGGGAGTCACACCAAGCACTTTAAGATCTTCGTGATTCTCATCACGAGAACACGCCTTTTTAAGCCATTCATGTCTAGCACGAATTTGGGCGGTTCTTTCTTGGCTCTCAATCATGGAAACATGCATAGCTTTCAAAGTTTCATCCATGTTGATTTTTGTAGGAGCACATCTAACTTTCAAAGCATCAACATCACAAGAAATTATATCCACGCTCTTAGCCAAATCGTCAATTTTGAGTAGTTTTTCCTCTATGGACGCATTGAAAATCTTTTGAGAGTTGATGAACTCTTTGATATTACTCTCTAGATCAGAGGATAATCTATTGTAATTTCCATGAGTATTGTTGTAGGAGTTGCCAAAGTTATTAGAGGAGTTACTAGGAAAAGGCCTAGGAACATAGTTTCCTCTAAAGGCATTGTTGTTGCCAAAGTTATTCCTACCAACAAAATTAACGTCCAAGATAGCGTTGCTACTCTCAATCAAAGAAGGCAAAGGCATATCATTAGGATCCAAAGGAGCACTTCTACTAGCAAGCAAATTCATCAACTCATCCATCTTAGCACTCAACGAGTTAATTTCTTCTATAGCGTGTACCTTCTTACTAGTAGGTGACCTTTCAGTGTGCCATTGAGAGTAGTTTGTCATGATGTTGTCTAAGAGCTTTGTGGCTTCCCCTAACGTGATTTACATGAACGTTCCACCTGAGGCGGAGTCCAAGATATTTCTAGAAGCGAAATTCAAGCCAGCATAAAAGATTGGAATAATCATCCAAAGACTCAAGCCATGAGCGGGACAATTTCTAATCATTAATTTCATTCTCTCCCAAGATTGTGCAACATGTTCATGATCAAGTTTCTTGAAATTCATGATATCATTACGGAGAGAGATGATCTTAGCCGGTGGAAAATACTTGGATATATAAGCATCTTTGCACTTATCCCAACAATCGATACTATTTTTGGGCAAAGAAGAAAACCAAGTTTTTGCACGATCTCGCAACGAGAAAGGAAAAAAGCTTCAATTTAATCGCGTCATTATCCAGATATTTTTCTTTTGCATATCGCAAAGCTCAATGAAGGTATTGAGATGGGATGCGGCATCTTCACTAGGAAGGCCAGAGAATTGCTCTTTCATAACAAGATTCAGCAAAGCGACATTGATTTCGTATGACTCCGCACTAGTGGTGGGAGCAATCGAAGTACTAATAAAATCATTATTATTATTATTCGAGAAGTCACAAAGTTTGGTGTTTTCGTTCATGGTGACTTAAGCAAGCAAGCAAGCACACAAGCAAACAAAGAGCAGGCGAGAAAAAGGGCGAACGAAAGGGCGAACAAAAAAGGCATATTGGTGAAGTGGGGGAGAGGAAAATGAGAGGCAACTGGCAAACAAAGTAAATGCAAGAGATGATTTTGCGACACCTACTTGGATGAGTTCTTGACTTGATCTTCCTCCCCGGCAACGGCGCCAGAAATTCTTCTTCTATCCCACCGACAACAGTGCCAGAAATTGACACGTTGACAAAGGTTGGGCTTGCGTTGGTTCTTCCCTTGAAGAGGAAAGGGTGATGCAGCACAGGGGAGTAAGTATTTCCCTCGGTTTGAGAACCAAGGTATCGATCCAGAAGGAGGGTCTCATCAAGTCCAGAGTACCTGCACAGACACAAACAAGCTTGCACCCAACGCTTCAAAGGGGTTGTCAATCCCTTCAAGGTTGTTTGCAAAGTGAGAACTTAAAGCGGAAAGTGCAACGAAGTAAAAAGTGTAAGGCTGAAAATATGGCGTGGAGTAGAACTGGGGGCCATAGTGTTCACTAGAGGCTTCTCTCAAAATAGCAAATATCACGGTGGGTGAACAAATTACCGTCGAGCAATTGATAGAACCGCGCAAAGACATGACGATATCTAAGGCAATGATCATACATATAGGCATCATGTCCGAGACAAATAGACCGATACTTTCTCCATCTACTACTATTACTCCACACATCGACCGCTATCCAGCATGCATCTAGCGTATTGAGTTCATGACGAACAGGGTAACGCTTTAAGCAAGATGACATGATGTAGAGGGATAATCTCAAACCAATGATGAAAACCCCATCTTTTTACCCTTGATGGCAACAACACGATGCGTGCCTCGCTACCCCTTCTATCACTGGGTGAGGTCACCGCACGGTATGAACCCAAAACCAGGCACTTCTCCCATTGCAAGAATCATAGATCTAGTTGGCCAGAGAAAACCCACAACTCGAAGAGAATTACAAGGATATGAAATCATGCATAAGAGATATCAGAAGAAACTCAAATAAGATTCATAGATAATCTGATCATAAATCCACAATTCATCGGATCTCGACAAACACACCGCAAAAGAAGATTACATCGGATAGATTTCCATGAAGATCATGGAAAACTTTGTATTGAAGATCCAAGAGAGAGAAGAAGCCATCTAGTTACTAGCTATGGACCTGTAGGTCTATGGTGAACTACTCACGCATCATCGCAGAGGTCATGGTGTTGATGAATAAGCCCTCCGTGTCCGAATTCCCCCTCCGGCAGGGCACCAGAACGTGCCCCAGATGTGATCTTGCGGAGAGAGAAGCTTGCGGCGGCGGAAAAGTACTTTCGATGATCTCCTGATTTTTTCTGGAATTTATGGGAATATATAGGCGAAAGTCCTAGGGCAAAGGGCGTCCAGGGGGCCCACAAGCCTGGATGGCGCGCCCCTGGACACGGGGTGGGGGCTTGTGGGGCCCCTGGGGCTCCCCTGCCTTGGCTCCCAAGCTCCCCGATCTTCTTCTGTTCCAAAAAAATATTTTCGGGGATTTTCTGCCGTTTGGACTCTGTTTCAAAATCTCCTCTGAAAGGGGTCAAAAACATGGAAAAATAGGAACTGGCACATGGCACTGAGTTAATAAGTTAGTCCCAAAAAATATATAAAAGGCATGCAAAACATCCAAAGTTGGACAAGATAATAGCATGAAACCATCAAAATTATAGGTACGTTGGAGACGTATCACGCATCAGGTCGGCAGGGTCGACATTCTTCTGACATTCCTCCAGTTCAACCACAACCATATGTTGATCAGCAACTTTAGAGCCTTGTTGTAAGCACTCTTTGGCTCTCTGTCCTGGGACCGTGATGACTCCCTTGGGTCTTGGCATCTTCATCTTCATATACACGTAACATGGTCGGGCCATGAAACGAGCATAGGCTGGACGACCCAGAATGGCATGATATGCACTCTGGAAATCCACCACCTCGAATGTCAACTTCTCTTTGTGAAAGTTTTTATCCGAACCGAAAACAACATCCAATGCAATCTGGTCGAGTGACTTGGCCTTCTTTCCGGGAATGACTCCATGAAACTGTGTGTTACTCTCGCTGAGTCGGGACAGCGGAATGCCCATCCCCTTGAGAGTTTCTGCATACAATATATTCAGCCCGCTTCCTCCATCCACGAGGACTTTGTGAAGCCGAACACCTTCCACAACTGGATCAACCACCAGGGCCTGTCGACCAAGAGTAGGGACATGAGCTGGGTGATCCGACTGATCAAACATTATGGGAGTCTGTGACCACTTGAGGTATGTGGTTGTAGACGGTACTGCCATGTTGACTTTTTTGTTGATGACCTTCAGTCGACTCCTGCTCTCTACGTCAGAAAAAATCATCAGAGTTGCTTGGACTTCAGGGAAATCATCTTTTTCTTTGTCGTTCTCCTTTTCAGGATCTTTTCCACTCGATTGATCCTCTTTAAACTATTGGATCAACAGTCTGCATTGACGAGTAGTGTGTTTAGGAAATATCAGATTGCCACCTTCGTCTTTCTTCGTGTGGAGTACACACGACTGATCCAGAACATCCGACTGACCCTTGGACTTCTTGGGGGGGGGGGGTCCTTTGGACTTTCCCTTGAATTTTCCTTCTGCCGCCAGGGCGGCTGCTTCTGCTGGATTGGAACCATCATCCTTGTGCTTCTGCTTCTGATTGGAATTGCCACCAGCCTCGTTGTCGACTGCTTTCCCTTTACTGCTGCGGATGCAGTCTTCCTCTTCGCCGTTGGGGTCCCGGGTAGCAATCTCCATCATCTTACTCATGGACATGTCGCCTGTACGACCGAACTTCAAGTAAAGCTCTCTCTATCTGACGCCAACTTTGAAGGCACATACTGCCTGGTGCTCAGAAACATTCTCCACCATGTGATGAAGGGTGGTCCACGGTGCTACCTCTTGAGCTTGCGTTGGTTTTTCCCTTGAAGAGGAAAGGGTGATGCAGCACAGTAGCAGTAAGTATTTCCCTCAGTTTGAGAACCAAGGTATAAATCCAGTAGGAGTATCAAGCCAAGTTCCTAAAGTACCTACGCAAAAATAGCAAACTTGCACCCAACGCTACAAAGGGGTTTTCAATCCCTTCACAATTGATTGCAAGGTGAGATCTGAAGGCGGAAATTGCAACAAAGTAAAAGTGTGGAGCTGAAAATATAATGTGAAGTAGGCCCGGGGGCCATAGTGTTCACTAGAGGCTTCTCTTAGGATAGCAAATATTACGGTGGGTGAACGAATTACTGTCGAGCAATTGATAGAACCGCGCAAAGTCATGACGATATCTAAGGCAATGATCATACATATAGGCATCACGTCCGAGACAAGTAGACCGATACTTTCTGCATCTACTACTATTACTCCACACATCGACCGCTATCCAGCATGCATCTAGTGTATTGAGTTCATGACAAACAGAGTAACGCCTTAAGCAAGATCACATGATGTAGAGGGATAAATTCATGCAATAGATATAAACCGCATCTTTTTACCCTTGATGGCAACAACACGATGCGTGCCTCACTACCCCTTCTGTCACTGGGTGAGGTCACCGCACGGTATGAACCCAAAACCAAGCACTTCTCCCATTGCAAGAATCATAGATCAAGTTGGCCAAACAAAACCCACAACTCAAAGAGAATTACAAGGATATGAAATCATGCATATAAGATATCAGAAGAAACTCAAATAAGATTCATAGATAATCTAATCATAAATCCACAATTCATCGGATCTTGACAAACACACCGCAAAAGAAGATTACATCGGATAGATCTCCATGAAGATCATGGAGAACTTTGTATTGAAGATCCAAGAGAGAGAAGAAGCCATCTAGCTACTAGCAATGGACCCGAAGGTCTATGGTGAACTACTCACGCATCATCGGAGAGGCAATGGTGTTGATGAGGAAGCCCTCCGTGTCCGAATCCCCCCTCCGGCAGGGCACCAGAACGTGCCCCAGATGGGATCTTGCGGAGACAGAAGCTTGCGGCGGTGGAAAAGTATTTTCGTGGCTCTCCCCCGTGGTTTTGGATTTTTCAGAGATTTATAGGCGGAAGAAGTAGGGCAGGGGAGCCACAGGGGGCCACAAGCCTGCTAGGCGCCCCCAGGCCACGCCTAGGGGGCTTGTGACCTCCCCCGGGGTCATTTGCCTTGGTTCTCAAGTTCCTCGCGTATCTTCTATTCCGGAAAAAATCTTTTCGGAGGTTTTATTCCGTTTGGACTCAGTTTAATATTCTCCTCTGAAAAGGTTCAAAAACACGGAAAAAACAGGAACTGGCACTTGGCACTGACTTAATAAGTTAGTCGCAAAAATATATAAAAGGCATACAAAACATCCAAAGTTTGACAAGATAATAGCATGGAACCAACAAAAATTATAGATCCGTTGGAGACGTATCAAGCATCCCCAAGCTTAACTCCTGCTCGTCCTTGAGTAGGGAAGTGATAAAGAATGAATTTTTGATGTGGAATGCTACCTCGCATATTTGTCCTTTGTAAGTTCTTTCATGTGACATGAATGTTCAGATCCGTAAGATTCAAAACAATAGTTTGCTATTGACATGAAAACAATAATACTTCAAGCAAACTAGCAAGTTAATCATGAACTTTTGAAATAACAAAGCCAAAGAAAGTTATCCCTACAAAATCATATAGTCTGGCTATGCTCCATCATCCCCACACAACGAATTTAAATCATGCACAACCCCGATATTGGCCAAGTAATTGTTTTCGCACTCTTACTTTCTCAAACCTTTTTCAACTCTCACGCAATACATGACCGTGAGCCATGGAAATAGCACTATAGGTGAAAAATAGTGTGGTGGAGGTTGTGAGGCAAAAAGGAGGAGATGGTCACATTGACTCGGCGTATCAAAGGGCTATGGAGATGCCCATTAATAGATATCAATCTGAAAGAGTTGGGATTACCATGCAATGGATGCACTTAGAGCTATAAGTGTGTGAAAGCTCAAAAGGAGAACTAGTGGGTGTGCATCGAACTTGTTTGCTCACGAAGACCTAGGGAAATTTTGAGGAAACCCATCATTGGAATATACAAGCCAAGTTACATAATGAAGATTCCCACTAGTATATGGTGGTGACAAAACAAGAGACTCTCAATCATGAAGATCATGGTGCTATTATGAAGCACAAGTGTGGAAAAAGATAGTAGCATTGTCCCTTCTCTCTTTTTCTCTCTTTTTTTTGTTTGGGCTCTTTGGCCTCTTTCCATATCTCTCTCTCTCTCTTTGTGTGGGCAACTTTGGCCTCTTTTTTTATTTCCTCACATGGGACAATGCTCTAATAATGATGATCGTCACACTTTTATTTACTTACAACTCAATACTTAGAACAATGATCATCACACTTTCATTTACTCAAAGCTCAATGCTTAGAACGATGATGACTCTATAGGAAATGCCTCCCGCAATGTACCGGGATGTGCAACGATCTAGCTCAGCGTATGACGTTGAAACATCTCGCTAGCTATCTTACGATCATGCAATGGCAATATGTAAGTGATGGCACAAGTCATGAGACAGAACGGTGGGAGTTGCATGGAAATATATCTCGGAATGGCTACGAAAATGCCATAGTAGGTAGGTATGGTGTCTGTTTTGAGGAAGATCTATGGTGGTTTTGTGTATTGGCGAAAGTTGCGCGGCACTAGAGAGGCTAGCAATAGTGGAAAGCGAAAGTGCATCTATACCATGGACTCACATTAGTCATGAAGAACTCACATGCTTATTGCGAAAGTTTTTATTAGTAATCGAAACAAAGTGCTAAACGCATACTCCTAGGGGAAGGGTTGGTAGGTGTTAACCATCGCGTGATCCCGACCGCAACACAAAGGATGACAATCAGTAAATCAATTATGCTCCGACTTCCTAACATAGCGGTTCACCATACGTGCATGTTACAGGAATCACTAACTTCAACACAAGTATTTGTAGATTCACAACATCCTACTAACATGTCTCTTAATATTACCAAATCGATGTATCAAAACTAATTGAGAGGAATCACACTTCTCTTTCTAATCAATGCACAAGAATATGGAAGTTTTATTGTATCCTCTTTGGACGCCTATCATCTTTAGGACTACTTTCATAGCACAAGCCAACTACCAAGTTACTCAGAGAGAGCACTCTCAAAAAGATATAAGTGAAGATCGAGAGTTCTTATTTCTCCAAAATATGACACCGCCGTGCTCTAAAAGATCTAAGTGAAACACATAGAGCAAAGTTATCTAGCTCAGAAGATATAAGTGAAGCACAATGAGCTAAATTGCCTAACTCAAAAGATATAAGCGAAGCTCAATGAATATTCTAGCAAATTCACGATGAGTGCATGTCTCTCTCAAAAGGTGTGCAGAAAGGATGATTGTGACACAACAAAAAGAAAAGACTCCTATAATACACGACGCTCCAAGCAAAACACATATCATGTGGTGAATAAAAATATAGCTATAAGTAATGTTACCAATGGATTGAAGATGAAAGAGGGGATGCCTTCCCGAGGCATCCCCAAGCTTAGGCTTTTTGGTGTCCTTGAATTTGGCTTGGGATGCCTTGGGCATCCCCAAGCTTGAGCTCTTTCCACTCTTTATCCCTTTTGTCCATGAGAACATCACCCAAAACTTGAAAACTTCACAACACAAAACTTAAACAAAAACTCGTGATATCATTAGCACAAGAAAATAAACTACCACCTCTTTAGGTACTGTAGGAAACTTGATTTCTATTTATATTGGTGTTATATTACTGTATTCTCACTTTTCCATGGCTAGCACCCCCCCTGCCCGATACTATCCATAGTTTCATCAAAATAAACAATGAACACAACAAAAACAGAATCTGTCAAAAACAGACCAGTCTGTAGCAATCTGTATACTTCGTATACTTATGGTATCTAAAAATTTCTGAAATATTACGACAATTTGGAAATTTGGCATATCAACCAGCAGCAAAAAGAATCAACTAAAAAGCTCTTTCTGGATAAAAATGAAAAATAATTTCGTGAGCGAAAAGTTTCTGTCTTTTTCCAGCATGATCAAACAACCATCACCAAAACTAGTCATAAAGGTTTTACTTGGCTCAAACACAAAAAGAAACAAAAAAAACACAATCATAACATAATTATGATAGTGCGGACGCAACAAAAAAGAAAGCAAAAAACCAAATATAAATTCATTGGGTTGCCTCCCAACAAGCGCTATTGTTTAACGCCCTTAGCTAGGCATTGATAATTCAATGATGTTCACATAAAAGACAAGAATTGAAGCACAAATAGAGCATCATAAAGCATGTGAAAATCACATCTAAGTCTAACATACTTCCTATGCATAGGAATTTTATAGGAAAATAGATTGTCAAGACAACCAATAGTTACCATATGCAAGGAAGAAGAGGGAGACAATAGCAATCTCAACATAACGAGAGGTGATTTAGTGATATGAGAGTTTCTACCACAATATTTTCCTCTCTCATAACAATTACATGTGGGATCATATTCAAATTCAACAATATAGCTATCACATAGGATATTCTTTTCATGATCCACATGCAAGCAAAGTTGACGATCTTCAGAAATAGTGGGATTATCATCAACTAAAGTCATGACTTCTCCAAACCCACTTTTAATATTATTGCAAATATCATATTCATCATGAGGCTTAAACAAATTTTCAAGATCATAAGAAAAATTATCACCCAAATCACGACCATTGCAACAAGTAGTGGACAAAGCAAAACTAGCATCCCCAAGCTTAGGGTTTTGCATATTTTTAGCATCATTGTCATTAATAGAATTTATAATGAAATCATTGCAATCATGCTTTTCATTCAAGGAGCCCTCGTCAATCACTTCATAAATTTCTTCATCACGATTTTCAGATTCACGCATCTCAAGCAAAACTCCATAGGGAAAGTCAAGTGCATTCAACTCACTAGCAATTGGATCAACATAATTGGATCTCTTAATGAGGTTAGCAAGTGGATGAGGATCCATATCAATAGATTTTCAGCAAGCGAAGATGCAAGCATATTGAAGGCACATAGCACACAAGCAAAGGAAAGGCAAACGAAAAAGGGAAAAAAATTGTAAATTTTGTTTTTTAGAAGTGGGGGAGAGGAAAACGAGAGGATAAAAGTAAATGCAACATATGAGTTTGCGACGGTTACTTGGATAAGCTTCACTTAAAATAATCCCTGGTGCCAGAGATTGACACGTTGGAGGAAGACTATTCTTGACTTGATGCTCCCCGGCAACGATGCTAGAAATTGGCATGTTGACGGGAGACTATTCTTGACTTGATCCTCCTCGGTAACGGCGCCAGAAATTCTTCTTGCTACCTCTTGAGCTTGCGTTGGTTTTTCCCTTGAAGAGGAAAGGGTGATGCAGCACAGTAGCAGTAAGTATTTCCCTCAGTTTGAGAACCAAGGTATCAATCCAGTAGGAGTATCAAGCCAAGTTCCTAAAGTACCTGCGCAAAAACAGCAAACTTGCACCCAACGCTACAAAGGGGTTGTCAATCCTTGCACGATTGATTGCAAGGTGAGATCTGAAGGCGGAAAGTGCAACAAAGTAAAAATGTGAAGTAGACCCGGGGGCCATAGAGTTCACTAGAGGCTTCTCTTATGATAGAAAATATTACGGTGGGTGAACGAATTATTGTCGAGCAATTGATAGAACCGCGCAAAGTCATGCGATATCTAAGGGAATGATCATACATATAGGCATCACATCCGAGACAAGTAGACTGATACTTTCTGCATCTACTACTATTACTCCACACATCGACCGCTATCCAGCATGCATCTAGTGTATTGAGTTCATGACAAACAGGGTAACGCCTTAAGCAAGATGACATGATGTAGAGGGATAAATTCATGCAATAGATATAAACCCCATCTTTTTACCCTTGATGGCGGATACGTCTCAAACGTATCTATAATTTTTGATGGTTTCACGCTCTTATCTTGTCGTCTTTGTATGTTTTATGTACCTTTTATATATTTTTGGGACTAACTTATTAATTGAGTGCCAAGTGCCAGTTCTTGTTTTTCTGTGTTTTTGGCTCTTTTCAGATCTGATTTTGGAACGGAGTCCAAACGGAATAAAATCCCCGAAATGATTTTTTCCCGAACGAAAGAAGATCAGGGGGCCTATGGGACAAGCCAGGTGGGCTACAGGGAGCCCGCAAGCTCCCACTCCGCCAGCAGGGGGAGGCGGCGGTGTCAGGGCTTGTGGCCTCCTTGGCCGCCCCCTGACCTAGGTCTTGCGCCTATATATTCCCCAAAATATAGCAAAAACTAGGGGAGCCTCGAAAATACTTTTCTGCCGCCGCAAGCTTCCGTTTCCGCGAAATCTCATCTGGAGACCCTTCCCGGCACCCTGCCGGAGGGGACTTTGGAGTTGGAGGGCTTCTTCATTATCATCATCGCCCCTCCAATGACTCGTGAGTAGTTCACTTCAGACCTACGAGTCCGTAGTTAGTAGCTAGATGGCTTCTTCTCTCTCTTGGATCTTCAATACAAAGTTCTCCATGATCTTCATGGAGATCTATCCGATGTAATCTTCTTTGGCGGTGTGTTTGTTGAGATCCGATGAATTGTGGATTTGTGATCAGATTATCTATGATATGTATTTGAGTCTTTGCTGATTTCTTATATGCATGATTTGATATCCTTGTAAGTCTCTCCGAGTCTTGGGTTTTGTTTGGCCAACTAGATCTATGATTCTTGCAATGGGAGAAGTGTTTGGTTTTGGGTTCTACCGTGTGGTGATCTTTCCCAGTGATAGTAGGGGCAGCAAGGCACACATTAAGTAGTTGCCATCAAGGGTAACAAGATGGGCTCTGTCGTTGATATGAGATTGTCCATCTACATCATGTCATCTTGCTTAAGGCGTTACTCTATTCTTTTGGACTTAATACACTAGATGAATGCTGGATAGCGGTCGACGTGTGGAGTAATAGTAGTAGATGCAGAAAGTATCGGTCTACTTGTTTTGGACGTGATGCCTATAGATATAATCATTGCCATAGATATTGTCACGACTTTGTGCGGTTCTATCAATTGCTCGACAGTAATTTGTTCACCCACTGTCTACTTGCTTTCATGAGAGAAGCCTTTAGTAAACACTACAGCCCCGGGGTCTATTCACATCCATCGTTTACACCTCCGCTTTTACTTTGCTTTGTTACTTTGTTGCTTTCAGTTCTCACTTGGCAAATGATCTATAAGGGATTGACAACCCCTTCATAGCGTTGGGAGCAAGCTTTTGTGTTTGTGCAGGATCTTGTGATACTCCTCCACTGGATTGATACCTTGGTTCTCAAACTGAGGGAAATACTTACCACCGCTGTGCTACATCATCCTTTCCGCTTCGAGGGAACACCAACGCAAGGCTCCATAGCCGTAGAAGAAGGATTCCTGGTGCCGTCGACACGACCATTCATGTCGCTGTTGCCGGGGAAGCACAGCTGACATCAGAGGAGAGATCAATATCTATCCAAGTAGGTCTCACAAACTCATCTTGTGCATTTATTTTTTTGCCAGTTGCCTCTCGTTTTCCTCTCCCTCACTTCACATTTGCCGTTTTCATTTGCCTTTTTCCTTTGTCGTTTCCATTTGCCTTTTGCCTTTTTCATTCGCCCTTTTTCTCTCGCTTGCTTTCTGTTCGCTTGTGTGCCATGTGCCTTAAATATGCTTGCATCTTCGCTTGCTGAAAATCTAGTGATATGGATCCTCATCCACTAGCTAATCTCTTTAAGAGACCCACTTATATGGAACGAATTGCTAGTGAGTTGAGTGCACTTGACTATCTTTATGGAGTTTTGCTTGAGTTGCGTGAATCTGAAAATTGTGAGGAAGAAATTTATGAAGTGATTCACGAGGGCTTCTTGGATGAAAAGCATGATTGCAATGGTTTCACTATAAATTCTATTAGTGACAATCATGCTAAAATTATGCAAAACCCTAAGCTTGGGGATGCTAGTCTTGCTATGACCACTAATTGTTGCAAAGATCATGAATGGGGTGATGATTTTTCTTATGATCTTGAAAAGCCTCATGATGAATATGATATCTGCAATAATATTGAAAGTGGGTTTGGAGAAGTCATGACTTTAGTTGATGATAATCCCACTATTTTTGAAGAGCGTCAACTTTGCATGCATGTGGATCATGAAAAGAATATCCTATATGATAGTTACATTGTTGAATTTGATTTTGATCCCACATGTAATTGCTATGAGAGAGGAAAATATTTTGGTAGACACTTTCATGTTACCAAATTACCTCTCGTTATGTTGAGATTGCTATTGTCTCTTTCTTCTTCCTTGCATTTGGTAACTATTGGTTGTCTTGCCAATTTGTTTCCGTATAAAATGCCTATGCATAGGAAGTATGTTAGACTTAGATGAATGTGAGCATCATTGAATAATCAATGCCTAGCTAAGGGCGTTAAACAATAGCGCTTGTTGGGTGGCAACCCAATGAATCTATCCTTTTTCTTTCAGTTTTGTGTTTTCCACACTTTCATAATTCAGTTATGATTGTGTTTTTTGTGTTTCTTTTTGCGTTTGTGCCAAGAAAAACCGTTATGATTAGTCTTGGGGATGATCGTTTGGTCATGCTGGAAAAGACAGAAACTTTCTGCTCACGAAAAGAATTTTCATTTTTTTTGTAAGATCTTTTGAGTTGATTCTTTTTGCTGCTGATTTCTACGCAAATACTTCAGACTGTCGTAAGTTTTCAGAATTTTTGAAGTACCAGAAGTATACGAAATATACATATTGCTACAGACTGGTCTGCTGTTAACAGATTCTGTTTTTTGTTTTGTTGATTGCTTATTTTTGATGAAACTATGGATAGTATCGGGGGGTATTAGCCATGGAAGATTGAAAGTACAGTAAACCAACATCAGCATAAGTAGAATTTAAGTTTTCTACAGTACCTAAGGAAGTGGTGGTTTGCTTTCTCATACTAATGTTATCACGAGTTTCTGTTTAAGTTTCGTGTTGTGAAGTTTTCAAGTTGTGGGTGAAGTTCTTATGGACAAAAAGATAAAGAGTGGGAAGAGCTCAAGCTTGGGGATGCCCAAGGCACCCCGAGAGATTCAAGGATGTCGTAAAAGCCTAAGCTTGGGTGATGGGGTTATAGTCCTAGGGTAGGGTCATAGGCCTGCCCTATGAGTCCTACCCAAGGACTACCCTTCATAAGGGATAAGGCCCTTAGTCAGTTCCGACTGAATTAAGGACTTCCCATCATCCAGTCGGTGACGATTCCTCCATCATCCAGTCGGAGATGAGCATTCGGAGTGTATCAAACTTACCGACTGGATTCCACTCTGTGCATTGTAACCCCCCTGGAGGGCAACGGTCATACGTTTCCATGTACCTTTATTAACATTTAAGACATACGTTACCTGTAACGTAGGCATTTATTCGCCACTTCTCCACCCCTGTGCACCGAACCGTTGTGAAGGGCAGCGCACTCTATATAAGCCGCCCTTCCCCACTGGTGCAGGGGTTAGCAATTCACTGTAATCTATATTCCACTCGACAACAAGCTCCCAAGAGCACTGAGACGTAGGGCTTTTATCTCCACCGTAGAGGGGCCTGAACTCATACAACCTCGCCGTAGCTAAGGCTCTGCCCATCCTTTCGTACCCTACACATCTACTGTCAGACTTATACCCACGACAGTTGGCGCCCACCTTGGGGCAGGCGTCTAAGCAACTTCCGGTGAGTTTGCGACTACATCTTTTCATCGTGTCATCCGGTGGAGATTTGAGCATGGGTCACGAGATCCTCTTCGGCGCCCTCTCCTTCATCGCCGACGATTCGGCATGGCTTCGGGATGCCCCTCTCGACGTCGAGGCGCTCCCCAGTCGTGGGGCTACGCACTTCCGTGCCGGCGCTCGCGGTATTCTTCTTCTCCAGCGGTCGGCCCCGGTGTCTACCTACGCCGCCGTCGCACGCCGCAACAAGCGGTCCCGCCGTCCGCGGCTCCAGCATTGGGTGCAACACGCCCAGGCGCGCCAGAACGCGTCCTCACAAGTGGCGGTCCTAGAGTCGGTTGTGGTTGCGCCGCCGTCCCAGCGCTCGGACTCAGTTCTGACTGAGTTTCCTTCCGAGTACTTGGGTTGCGGGCCTGCAGCTGAAGTGCATATGGCCAACTCCCATGAAAGTCCCCGCCAAACTGGCCAGAACGAGCACGAGGTCGACGAAACATCCGGCGCTCGCCGTCAGCCCCGCCGTTCTGCCAGTCGGCACGCTCGGCGGAGCAACATGGAGGTGTTCCGCACACCCGTCCTCAACCTGGCTGCCGTCGCCAAGATAGCCGATTCCCTCCAGCCGACTGATTCAGAGGCTCGTAGAGGGATCGAGCAAATCCGTGCCCTGCTGCACACGGCACAGCAGCAAAATTCGGCGGTCTCCCAGTCGCACAACAGGATCCACAATAGTTCTGTTCATGCGAACACGCATCGGTCAGTTCACAGCCCCGGTTCTCATCAGCGACACAGGGGAGGCAGCCATTCCATAAATCCCGAAGATCGTCGCCGTTCACGCACCCCTCTGCGGGGTGGGCCCTACGGGCCCCGACATCCTGATGATCGGTGTTCAGTCGGTGACACTTATGATCCAAGGCCCGACGCAAGAGGGCATATCGCTCAGAGGAGGGTCGACAGGGGCCGGGCCCACCGCGATGGTCACGATATGGACCGTCCGAGTGGAAGCAGGACCATCGTCTTTGGTCCCGAGTGTTTCAGTCGAACCATCCGTTCGGCTGACATCCCTACCAACTTCCGATTGGTGATGGGGATCAGCAAGTTTACATGAGAATCCAAGCCAGAAACGTGGCTGGACGACTACCGAGTGGCAGTCCAGAACGGAGGAGGGGACAACCACGTCGCCATGAAACACCTCCCTCTGATGCTCGACGGCTCGGCACGGGCGTGGCTGAACCAGTTGGCTCCCTCAAGCATCTACAGCTGGGCAGATCTGGCCCGAGTCTTCATCAGGACCTTCGAAGGGACGTGCAAACTCCCTGCTGGTCTCGTGGAGCTCCAGCACTGTGTCCAGAAGCAGAATGAGCCCCTGCGCGATTTCATTCAGCGTTGGACGACCCTCTACCACACGGTGGAGAACGTCACAGAGCACCAAGCAGTCTGCGCCTTCAAGGCACGCGTGCGGTACAGAGATTTGTACCTGAAGTTCGGTCGAACAGGCGACATCTCCATGAGTAAGATGATGGAGATAGCGGCACGCTATGCAAATGGCGAAGAAGAGGACCGCATTCGTAGCGGCAAGCACAAAGCAGTCACCGATGGAGATGGGAACAACACTCGGAAGCAGAAGCAGAAAGCTTTGTCTGCTCCGCAGGCAAAGGCCGCAGTCGTTACCAATGCCAACTTCGAGGGCAAGGGGAAGGCTCAGTTCACCCCCAAGAAGAAGCAGTTCGGAAACCCCATCCTGGACCAGCCATGTCCGATTCACACGAAGGTGGATGAAGAGGGCAACGCCATATATCCGATGCACACCACTCGGCAATGTCGCCTCCTGATCGAGGGGTTCGGCGAAGGGCAACCGACTGAAAAGGATAATGAACAGGATGAGGAGGACAAGGAGGATCCGTTCCCCCAAGTCCATGCAACACTGATGATTTTTGCTGACGTTGAGAGCAAGAGTCGACTGAAGCTGGTGAACAGGGAGGTGAACATGGCCACGCCGACCAACCCCATGTTCCTCAAATGGTCTCAGACTGCGATCACCTTTGACCAGTCGGATCATCCAGCACACGTACCCACCCCAGGAAGGCAGGCTCTGGTCGTCGACCCGGTGGTGGAAGGAGTCCGACTGCGCAAAGTCCTCATGGACGGCGGCAGTGGCTTGAACATCATGTACGCTGACACTCTCAAGGGGATGGGCATTCCGATGTCCAAACTTAGCGAGAGCAGCATGCAGTTCCATGGAGTCGTCCCTGGACGAAGGGCCAAGTCACTCGGCCAGATCGCGTTGGACGTCTTCTTCGGCTCCGACAAGAACTTCCGAAAGGAAAAGCTGACGTTCGAGGTGGTGTACTTCCAGAGTGCGTACCACGCAATTCTGGGCCGCCCGGCGTATGCGCGTCTCATGGCCTGCCCATGTTACGTGTACCTGAAGCTGAAGATGCCAGGCCCAAAAGGTGTGATCACTATCACAGGCAATCGGCAGCGGGCCGAGGAGTGTCTGCAGCAGGGATCAAGGATCGCCGATCAGCAGATGGCTGTCCTCGAGCTTGACGAGTACAAGAAAACAGTTGACCCCGCTGACTTGATGCATTCGAAGAAGTCAACTTCGGAGTCCGCATTCCAGTCGGCGGGAGAGACGAAGAAGGTCAGCATCCACCCGATGGACGACACCGCTGCCCCGACGAACATCTCCACCACCCTCGATCCTAAATAGGAAGCCAAGCTCATCCAATTCCTCCGTGAGAACTGGGACATATTCGCATGGAAGCCCGCTGACATGCCAGGTGTACCCAGGGAGTTGGCTGAGCACCGACTGCATGTGGATCCCGCCGCTCGGCCTGTCCGAGAACGCCTGTGTCAGTCCGCCGCGCACAAGAGGAAGGCAATCGGAGAAGAGGTGGCCAAGATTTTGGCAGCCAACTTCATTCGCGAGGTACACCACTCCGAGTGGCTCGCCAATGTTGTCATGGTGCCCAAGAAGGACAAGTCGCTTTGAATGTGCATCGACTTCAAGCATCTCAATAAGGTCTGCCCGAAAGACCATTTTCCGCTCCCCCGCATCGATCAAATTGTCGACTCGACTGCGGGTTGCTAGCGTTTGTCATTTCTTGATGCCTACTTGGGCTATCATCAGATCCGTCTGTATGGCCCCGATGAATTAAAAACAGCCTTCATCACCCCATTCGGGTGCTTCTTCTACATCACTATGCCATTTGGTTTGAAGAATGCAGGAGCAACCTTTATGCGCATGATCCAAAAATGCCTCCTCGACCAGATCGGTCGGAATGTGGAGGCGTATATGGATAATATCGTAGTCAAGTCACGCAAAGGTTCCGACCTGCTGACTGACTTGGCAGAAACATTCGCCAACCTTCGTAGGTACGATATCAAGCTCAACCCAGCCAAGTGTTCATTCGGCGTTCCCATCGGAAAGGTACTCAGTTTCTTCGTTTCCGAACGAGGGATCGATGTCAACCCCGAAAAGATCGGGACCATCGTCCGAATGGAGCGGCCGGTCAGAATACACGATGTTCAAAGGCTCACAGGTTGCCTAGCGGCTTTGAGCAGGTTTATCAATCGACTCGGCGAGAAGGCGCTTCCTCTATACCGACTCATGAAGAAATCAGATACTTTTGAGTGGACAGACGAAGCCCAAGTCGCATTCGACGACCTCAAAGTCCTACTTTCCACCCAACCGGTTCTTACTGCTCCGCTCAGTAAGGAGCCCCTTCTTTTGTACATCGCGGCTACAAATCAAGTCGTCAGCACTGTTCTCACAATCGAACAAGAAGAAGGCAAAGCATACAAGGTTCAGCGGCCAGTGTATTATGTCTCCGAAGTCCTGACTCCTTCCAAGCAGAGGTATCCTCACTATCAAAAACTTATCTACGGGATTTACATGACTGCGAAGAAGGTGGCTCATTATTTCCAAGACCACTCGGTGTCTGTCGTTTCTGATGCTCCGTTGTTGGAAATCCTCCACAATCGGGACACATCGGGTCGAGTGGCGAAGTGGGCAATGGAGATGTTATACTGCGACATCAAGTTCGAGGCAAATAAAGCTATAAAGTCTCAAGCTCTGGCTGACTTCATAGCAGAATGGGTAGAACAACAGCAACCGACCCACATCTACTCGGCTCATTGGACAATGTTCTTCAATGGGTCCAAGATGTTGAATGGCTCCGGCGCTGGCGTTGTGATCATATCGCCAAAGGGTGACAAACTCAAGTATGTGTTGCAGATACACTTTGATTCCTCCAACAACGAGGCAGAGTATGAAGCTCTCCTTTATGGACTGCGCATGGCCATCGCACTCGGCGTCCGTCGCCTGATGGTCTATGGCGATTCGCATTTGGTGATTAATCAAGTGATGAAGGAGTGGGACGTCAGGAACCCCACCATGACCACATACTGCAATGCAGTGAGGAAGCTCGAGAAAAAGTTTGAAGGTCTAGAACTCCACCATGTTCCGCGACTAAAAAACCAAGCAGTTGATGAGTTGGCAAAACTCGGATCCACTCGGAGACCAGTCCCGAGTGACGTCTGCCTCGAGCACCTCCACCTTCCTTCAGTTAAAGAAGATCCTTTCACACAGGAACCAGTACAACCAAAGAGCTCGACAGATCCGACTGAAGTCGAAGTACCTGCTGTGGTTTATTTGATCATGGAGATTCTTGCTGTCATCCCCGATTGGACTGTGCCGATCATTGCATACATCCTAAGGCAAGAATTACCAGAAGACGAAGTCCAAGCCAGACAGATCGTCCGCAGGTCAAAGTCGTTCACTGTCATTGATGGCCAGTTGTACAAGGAAAGCGTTTCAGGCGTCCTTCAATGATGCATCTCCCCTAAGGAGGGACAGTTAATCCTGGAAGAAATTCACTCGGGAACATGCGGTCATCACGCCTCTTCAAGAGCAATCGTCGCCAAAGCATTCAGAGTTGGCTTCTTCTGGCTGCAGGCGAATGAAATGGCGAAAGATATGGTCGACCGATGTGAAGGCTGTCAGTTCTACTCTAACAAGTCCCACAAGCCAACATCTGCGTTGAAGACAATCCCTCTTATTTGGCCGTTTGCGGTATGGGGATTAGATACAGTCGGTCCATTCAGGACAGGCCAAGGGGGATTCACACATCTGTTGGTGGCAGTCGACAAGTTCACAAAGTGGATTGAAGCCAAGCCCATCAAGAAGCTCGACGCCCTTACGGCCATCAAGTTTGTCAGGGACATCATCTCCAGATTCGGGGTTCCTCACAGCATAATCACTGACAACGGAACAAACTTTGACTCGGACAGATTCAAAGGTTTCTGTACAGGCCAAGGTATCCGAGTGGATTTTGCATCTGTGGCGCATCCCCAAACAAACGGGCAAGCAGAGCGGGCGAATGGACTTATTCTGCAAGGTTTGAAGCCTCGACTCCTGCGAGAAGTGGGACATGCCGCCGGCGCATGGGTCACCGAGCTGCCTTCGGTGCTTTGGGGTCTCCGCACAACCCCAAATAGATCTACAGGGCGATCCCCGTTCTTCCTCGTTTACAGAGCAGAGGCAGTCCTTCCGAGTGACTTGCTTCACAACGCTCCACGAGTTGAACTCTTCTCCGAAACTGAAGCAGAGCAAGCAAGGCAAGACGGAGTGGATCTTCTAGAGGAGGAGCATGAGATGGCACTGACTCACTCAACCATTTATCAACAAGATCTGCAGCGCTTTCACGCGCGACACGTCAGGAGTCGTACATTCCAAGTAGGCGACCTGGTGCTCCGAGTGGATCAGCAGAGACCTCACAAGTTGGCTCCCGCCTGGGAAGGACCCTTCATCATCTCCAAGGTGCTGAACAACGAAGCATATCGACTCTACAACCTCGACAGGGAAACAGACGAGACGCGAGCATTGAACGGAGATCTCCTGAAGCGCGTCTACACGTGACCGTCGACTGAAGCAATGTAAAGAACAAGTATCCTTGAAGTAATACAAAGCAGATTGAGTTTTTGCATATTCAAAATTCTTCCGCGGTCACAGACTTCGGTCTCAAAAAAAAACTTAGCTGCGATCCAGAGTCGCCTAAGTACCAACTTTCTCCGAATGTGCACTAAATGTCGCACTCGGGAACTTAGCTGCAATCAAGAATCGCCTAAGTACAAACTTTCTCCGAGTGTGCACTAAACGTCGCACTCGGGGACTTAGTTGCGATCAAGAATCGCCTAAGTACAAACTTTCTCCGAGTGTGCACTAAACATCGCACTCGGGGACTTAGCTGCGATCAAGAATCGCCTAAGTACAAACTTTCTCCGAGTGTGAAATAAACGTCGCACCCGGGGACTTAGCTGCGATCAAGAATCGCCTAAGTGCAAACTTTTCTTCGAGTGTGCACTAAACGTCGCACTCGGGGACTTAGTTGCGATCAAGAATCGCCTAAGTACAAACTTTCTCCGAGTGTGCACTAAACGTCGCACTCGGGGACTTAGACGCGATCCAGAATCGCCTAAGTACTAACTTTCTCCGAATGTGCACTAAACGTCGCACTCGGAGACTTGTCTGCGATCAAGAATCGCCTAAATAGAAAGCTTCCTTCGAGTTTATCTTACAGATCCACTCGGAGGCTTAGCAGACCCTCATTGAGGCTCATGTAGATGTCAAGACAACTGACAATTACATGAGTAGCAGAACCTCATTGAGGCTCATGTAGATGTCAAGACAACTGACAATTACATGAGTAACAACTCGCTCCGTGTACGACCTTACAGTCGCACTCGAAGACTTAGTCGCGATCACGAACCGCCTAAGTACACAATTGCCTTCGAGTGTATCCTACAGATCCACTCGGAGACTCAGCAGACCCTCAGTGAAGCTCATGCAGATGTCAAGACAACTGACAATTACATGCTACGCATGTTTTCCATTGTCTTCACCAAGAAACGCCAAACAAAAACCACGAGCCAAAATCGTGTCAACAACTCTTTGGCAAAGGAAGAGCAAAAGATTCGATTCAAATTCAAAGTTCGTCTAAAGATAGTTGGTTCGGTGTAGATCAAGCTTATCCACACCGAACCATGAATGTGACGGCCAACAGCAGTGGCCAAAGTTTCATACAACTACCACTCGGCATACCGAGGTAAAAGTTTTCTCAAGCGTCGTCAGGACTGGCACTGGGACTGGTATGCTCCACGAAAGTGTTCAGGTCGATCCCGTCTGCGATGCGAGCGGCACTCTCAAGGAAGGTCTCCATGAAATCTTCGAATTGAAGCTTTTTGGTGTTGGCGACTTGCAACGCCTTCAGCTTCTCTTCGCGAGCCTCCTTGCAGTGCACTCGGACCAGCGACAGCGCCACGTCCGCACCACAGCGAGCCGCAGACTTCTTCCACGCCTACACTCGGTTCGGGACCTCCTCCAGCCGAGTCATCAATCCTTCCATCTCTTGCCGACACTCACCTTCGAGCCATAGCTCCTTCTCGATTCGGCCGACGACCTCTCTCAGTCGACCGATGAAAGGTCCTACTTTGCCTAGGCGAATGTGCGCTCGGAGCATGTCTCGATTGGCGTCCTCGCCGAGTGGAACGTTCGGAAGAACCGACCGCTCAACGTCACCTGCTTCAGCCTCCGCGTCCATGCAAAAATCTGCAAAGACACGACGATCTAAAAGTAAGCGCGGAATGAAATACACAATAAATAAGCACTCGGAAAAACAGAACTTACCACCGAGAAGTGCAATCATCTTCCTTGCCCAGTCACTGACGTACTTCTCCTGTGCTATGCACCGCTTGTTCAACACCTGCATCTGTCCCATCAGCTCGGTTCTTTGTTTCCCCATTTTCTCCATTTCGGCCACCAATGCCTTGTTTGCCTCACGGGACTCCTCCAAGGACTTCTCTCGTTTAGCCAGAACACCCTTCAGACCAGCCAAGGCAAGCATTGCTGCATCCAGTTCCGCAGCAAACTGAATCTTTTCAGCCTTCAGAGTGTCATACACTGCTCCCATCTCGCAAGTCTTCTGCAAGTCAGCGCCAAGAGACGATCAGACACATTCAACAAGGACAACAATAAAAACTCCAAGTTCTTCAGACCCCTGCCGACGCAAGTAGTCGACAGCGGTCTCGGGGACTACACCAGTGGGTTCACTGAGAGTGACCCCACTGGCATGAAGCTCAAACAGGTCCGCCCTATTGAGATACATAACAACAAACAAGCCTATGAGGTTACTACTACCCGACCTGAGTAAAATTACTCTCGGGGACTCATCCAGTAGGTGCACTCGGAGTGCCCCCACCGGTAACATTCGAACAGATTAGTTTTGATCTGATCAAGTTAAAGAAAATGTATATAAAGACAACTGTCGGTGCAAGCACTCGATAGAAGTCTCGGGGACTACACCCACTGGGTTCACTAAGAGTGAACCCACTACAAAATAATCATACTGTATCCGAGTACATTGCTTAAACACCCAGTGGGTTACAAGAGGAAAGTAAATACTTACTAGCCCACTTACTCGGATATCATCCCGGAGTTCCAAGCTTCGCTTGTACACAGACGCGATGGAGTCGTACGCTCTCTTGGCATCACCCGCCATCAACTCCGCCTGCACCATGGCCCCCTTGGCAGCTCCCACCTGATCTTCCGGGAGGCGCTGGACGTCGTACTGGACAGTCGACGGACCTGGCACCATAGGAGACTCCTTGGGCATCCCAAGTCCTGCTCCAGTCGGTTCAGCAGAGATAAGCGCCGTTTCAGTCGACGGCATCGTCTCAGTCGGCGGCGCGTCCATGGTGGGAGTAGTAACCGGTGGAACAGCCTCAAGGACAGGCACCGCAGCTTGCTCGGACCTCTTCTGGTCGCCCTCCTCCACATAAATCACCTCTGAGGTAAACCCGACCGAACAGTGTGAGACCACAGGAAAAAGGCAAGACCAAAGACAGAATTCGTGATGCAATAATGTAAGCTCTCGGAATCGCCACGACGCACCTGGCTGGGATGTGACAACATTGTCCGTATCCATGGGATCGTCCCCCTGGCGTGGCGGAGAGGTGGCGGAGGTGGCGGCTTTATCGAGTAAAATTCACTCGACCAATAAGCATGAGTTCAATCAAATACTGGAAGAAGATAGAAGAACAATGCACTTACGCTGAGGTGACGGGAACTGTGACCCTCATCCGCGGCAAAGCCTTCCGAGGCTTAGATCCACTCGGTTTGGCCACCTTAGAGGGCTGGCCCGCGGGCTCAGCACCAGAGTCCCTGGTCCTCTTTGTGCTCCGAGCACTCGGAACCACGGGAGCGGCTGGCAAGGCGCTCGGAACCACAGGAGCAGCTGGCGGGGCACTCGAGGCCGCTGGAGGAGCCGACGGAGCCACGGGTTCGTGACGGCGTTTAGTTCGAGGCTCTAGCGGTGGAGGTGGCGAGTTTTGTTCCTCATCTTCCTCCTCTTCTTCTTCGAAATCCTCCTCCGTCTCCCCACTGTCGGAGAAATACTCGACGCTCTCCACGCTGCCCTCCTGGCTACCTTCCTCTTCCTCGGCCGAATTCCCGTTTGAGACAAGAGAAAACCAGTTGGTCCACGCCTGCACGAGATACAGTCGACAACATCAGATGTCAGACAGTGATTCAAGAAAGCCATAAATCTAAGACAATTGTGTGCACTCGACAAGTTATACTCACCTCATTCGGAGGAGGGTTGTCCGCGCAGAAGGGCTTCACTCGTCGGGCTCCTCTGGGGTTATCACAGGTGCCTGTGATGTTGAGGACCCATGACGCCACCAGCTCCCCGGTCACGCACTCGCGGTTAGTCCGAGTGGAGTCCTCAGGCCCCGTGTAGTGCCACATGGCGTCGTGTCGAGCTTGCAGAGGCTGGATACGCTGACCCAGAAAAACCTCCAGCAAATCGCCGGTGACTCCCTTTCGGACGACCTCTACAAGCGCATCGACCAGAGGCTGGATCTGGATCTTCTCCGCCTTCGTGAGCGCAAGCTGTCTAGGCGGAGCCGGTCGGTCTAAGCTAAAAGGAGGCAGTCCAATTGCGGCATTCGGGCAAGCAACGTCCTGGCAGTAGAACCATGTCGACTGCCAGTTCCTAACAGATTCAGACAACTGAAGAGCGGGATAGCTACTTTTACTTTTCTTTTGGAAGCCTAAGCCTCCGCAGAGCTGGAGGAGGTGAGTTTTTTCATCCGACTGGCTAAGTCTTTTGATAGTTTGAGATCTAGCAGAGAAGATGTGCTTAAAAAGCCCCCAATGGGGAGGACAGCCGATAAAACACTCGCACGGCACGACGAAGGCAGAGAGATGAGCTATTGCATTGGGAGGAAAATGGTGGAGCTGCGCCCCGAAGTGGTTCATTATACCTCTGAAGAAGGGATGAGGAGGCAGAGAGAAGCCTCGGTGCACGTGACTGAGCAGCAAGACGCGCTCCCCCTTCTGGGGCGCCGGCTCGGTCTCGCCCTCCGCCGGCAACCTCCACGTCTTTTGCTCGATCATGCCGTGCTCCACCAACTCCATCATGTCCCCCTCCGTCACTGTGGAGGGGAGGAAATCCCCCTGGATCCAACCCGCCGGCAGTGCTCGCTGCCGCCGCTGAGCAGGAGTCGCCGCCTTCCCCTTCTTCTTCCACGCCTCGAGCTTGCTAGTCTGCCCCTTTGTCATGGTGGAGGCTGCAGATCCGCGAGGGAGAAGGAGAAGGAAGGAGCTTGAGATGCACAGGAGGTGACGAGAGAAGCGGGGCAAGTGCGAGCTATCAGGCGAGTGCAACGAAAAACCCTCGCTGTAGAGGTTTAAATAAGGTTCCGACTGGGTCACTAGCAGGTGGCCCCGAAATCTTATCCCCCGACCGGTTGCTGCAATATCAGTGGAGAAGATGAAGGCGCAGAAATCGAGGCGGCAGATACTACTCGATTACGATGTCGTCATCCCCGCTGAGCGTGCGGCAACCGAAATTTGAGGATCCCGGAAAATCCGCCGCTGTCAGTTGACTGGTCACGTCAAAAGATACCACGGAAGCACTCGGTCCCTGGCGGTTCGTTTCACAAATACATCCACTCGGATCACTGGTCAAAGAGGATAAAATGGATCGAGGCAAACAACGCCAAAGTCGCATCCGTACCAGTCGGATCCGTACTCCAAGCATCGCTTCGTCGTTCCAACCCCAATCCATTCGGGACTAATGATGGGGTTATAGTCCTAGGGTAGGGTCATAGGCCTGCCCTATGAGTCCTACCCAAGGACTACCCTTCATAAGGGATAAGGCCCTTAGTCAGTTCCGACTGAATTAAGGACTTCCCATCATCTAGTCGGTGACGATTCCTCCATCATCTAGTCGGAGATGAGCATTCGGAGCGTATCAAACTTACCGACTGGATTCCACTCTGTGCATCGTAACCCCCCTGGAGGGCAACGGTCATACGTTTCCATGTACCTTTATTAACATTTAAGACATACGTTACCTGTAACGTAGGCATTTATTCGCCACTACTCCACCCCTGTGCACCGAACCGTTGTGAAGGGCAGCGCACTCTATATAAGCCGCCCTTCCCCACTGGTGCAGGCGTTAGCAATTCACTGTAATCCATATTCCACTCGACAACAAGCTCCCAAGAGCACTGAGACGTAGGGCTTTTACCTCCACCGTAGAGGGGCCTGAACTCATAAAACCTCGCCGTAGCTAAGGCTCTGCCCATCCTTTCGTACCCTACACATCTACTGTCAAACTTATACCCACGACATTGGGGATGCCCCGGGAAGGCATCCCCTCTCTCGTCTTCAATCCATCGGTAACGTTACTTGGGGCTATATTTTTATTCACCACATGTTATGTGTTTTTTCTTGGAGCGTCTTGCATCGTAGGAGTCTTTTATTTTTGTTGTGTCACAATCATCCTTGCTGCACACCTAGAGAGAGAGACATGCACTCACCGTGATTTTCTCGAGCTTCACTTATATCTTTTGGTAGACAATTCATCTCACATGTGCTTCACTTATATCTTTTGAGCTAGATACTTTTGATCTATGTACTTCACTTATATCTTTTAGAGCGCAGCGGTGCGTGGCTTGGTAGTTTATCTATGATTTTAAAGTAGTCTCAAAAGGGGTAGTTATCCAAAGGGATACGAAAACTTCGACCTTCATGTGCATTGAATAGTTAGAGAAGTTTGATTCATCTCAATTAGTTTTGAGTTGTGGTTATGGTAATATTGAAGTCATGCTAGTAAGGTGTTGTGGATCTAGAAATACTTGTGTTGAAGTTAGTGATTCTCGTAGCATGCACGTATGGTCAACCGCTATGTGATGAAATCTGAGCATGATTAGTATATTGATTGTCATCCTTTGCGTGGCGGTCGGGATCGCGCGATGGTTTATACCTACCAATCCTTCCCCTAGGTGTATGCGTTGAATGCTTTGTTTCGATTACTAATAAAACTTTTGCAACAAGTATATGAGTTCTTCATGACTAATGTTGAGTCCATGGTTTAGATGCACTTTCACCTTCCACCATCACTATCTTCTTAGTGTCGTGCAACTTTCGCCGGTACACAAAACCCACCATTAGCCTCCCTCAAAACAGCCACCATACCTACCTACTATGGCTCTTTCAAACTCATTCCGAGATATATTGCCATGCAACTACCACCATCACATGTGCCACCACGTCTACATTGCCATTGCATGATCGTAAGATAGCTAGCATGATGTTTCCATTAATGTCTATGCCATGCTAGATCATTGTCACGGTACACTACCGAAGGCATTCCATATAGAGTCATAGTTGCTCTTAGTTTTGAGTTGAAAGTGTGATGATCATCATTAATGGAGCATTGTCCCATGTGAGGAAATAAAAGAGGCCAAAGAAGCCCACCAAAATAAATAAAAAAGAGGCCAGAGAGCCCACCAAAAAAAATGGGAGAAAAAGAGAGAAGGGACAATGCTACCACTTTTTCCACGCTTGTGCATATTAGGCACCATGATCTTCATGATTGAGAGTCTCTCGTTTTGTCACCATCATATATCTAGTGGGAGAACCTTCATTATATAACTTGGCTTGTATATTCCAATGATAGGCTTCCTCAAAATTTCCTTAGGTCTTCATGAGCAAGCAAGTTGGATGCACACCCACTAGTTTTCTTTACGAGCTTTCACATACTCTTAGCTCTAGTGCATCGTTTGTATGGCAATCCCTACTCATTCACATTGATATCTATTGATGAGCATCTCCACAGCTCATTGATATGCCTAGTTAATGTGACTATCTTCTCCTTTTTGTCTTGCAACATCCACCACACTCCACACCATCTATAGTGCTATAACCGTGGCTCACGCTCATGTATTGCGTGAGAGTTGAAAAGGTTTGAGAAAGTAAAGGTGTGAAACAATTACTTGGCCAATACCGGGGTTGTGCATGATTTAAATTCGTTGTGCAATGATGATAGAGCATAGCCAGAATATATGCTTTTGTAGGGATAACTTTCTTTTGGCCTTGTTATTTTGAAAGTTCATGATTACCTTGCTAGTTTGCTTGAATTATTATTGTTTCCACATCAATAGCAAACTATTGTTTTGAATCTAATGGATCTGAACATTCACGTCACATAAGAGGAGTTACAAAGTACATCTATGCTAGGTAGCATGAAAGCATCAAAAATTCATTCTTTATCGCTTCCCTACTCGAGGACGAGCAAGAGTTAAGCTTGGGGATGCTTGATACGTCTCAAATGTATCTATAATTTTTTATGGTTTCACGTTGTTATCTTGTCGTCTTTGGATGTTTTATGTACCTTTTATATCTTTTTTGGGACTAACTTATTAATTCAGTGCCAAGTGCCAGTTCGTGTTTTTCTGTGTTTTTGGCTCTTTTCAGATCTGATTTTGGAACGGAGTCGAAACGGAATAAAATCCCCGAAATGATTTTTCCCGAACGGAAGAAGATCAGGGGGCCTGTGGGCCAAACCAGGTGGGCTCCAGGGAGCCCACAAGCTCCCACTCCGCCACCAGGGGGAGGCAGCGGTATCAGGGCTTGTGGCCTCCCTGGCCGCCCCCTGACTGGGTCTTGCGCCTATATATTCCCAAAAATACACCAAAAAACCAGGGGAGCCTCGAAAATACTTTTTCGCTGCCGCAAGCTTCCATTTCCGCGAGATCTCATTTGGAGACCCTTCCCGGCACCGTGCTGGAGGGGACTTTGGAGTTGGAGGGTGTTACTCTGTTCTTATGGACTTAATACACTAGATGCATGCTAGATAGCGGTCGACGTGTGGAGTAATAGTAGTAGATGCAGAAAGTATCGGTCTACTTGTTTTGGACGTGATGCCTATAGATATAGTCATTTCCATAGATATCATCACGACTTTGTGCGGTTCTATCAATTGCTCGACGGTAATTTGTTCACCCACCGTCTACTTGCTTTCATGAGAGAAGCCACTAGTAAACACTACGGCCCCCGGGTCTATTCACATCCATCTTTTACACCTCCCCTTTTACTTTGCTTTGTTACTTTGTTGCTTTCAGTTCTCACTTGGCAAACAATCTATAAGGGATTGACAACCCCTTCATAGCGTTGGGAGCAAGCTTTTGTGTTTGTGCAGGATCTTGTGATACTCCTCCACTGGATTGATACCTTGGTTCTCAAACTAAGGGAAATACTTACCACCGCTGCGCTACATCACCCTTTCCGCTTCGAGGGAACACCAACGCAAGGCTCCATAGCCATAGCAGAAGGATTCTTGGTGCCGTCGACACGACCATTCCTGTCGCTGTTGCCGGGGAAGCGCAGCTGACATCAATGGTAACAACATGATGTGTGCCTCGCTACCCCTTCTATCACTTGGTGAGGTCACCGCAGGGTATGAACCCAAAACCAAGCACTTCTCCCATTGCAAGAATCATAGATTAAGCTGGCCAAACAAAACCCACAACTCGAAGAGAAATACAAGGATATGAAATCATGCATATAAGAGATCAGAAGAAACTCAAATAAGATTCATAGATAATCTGATCATAAATCCACAATTCATCGGATCTCGACAAACACACCGCAAAAGAAGATTACATCGGATAGATCTCCATGAAGATCATGGAGAACTTTGTATTGAAGATCCAAGAGAGAGAAGAAGCCATCTAGCTACTAGCTATGGACCCGAAGGTCTATGGTGAACTAATCACGCATCATCGGAGAGGCAATGGTGTTGATGAAGAAGCCCTCCGTGTTCGAATCCCCCCTCCGGCAGGGCACCAGAACGTGCCCCAGATGGGATCTTGCGGAGACAGAAGCTTGCGACAGCGGAAAAGTATTTTCGTGCCTCTCCCCCGTGGTTTTGGATTTTTCGGAGATTTATAGGCGGAAGAAGTAGGGCAGGGGAGCCACAGGGCGCCCACAAGCCTGCTAGGCGCCCCCCCCCCCAGGCCGCGCCTAGGGGGCTTGTGACCTTCCCCGGGGTCCTTTGCCTTGGTTCTCAAGTTCCCCGCGTATCTTCTATTCCGGAAAAAATCTTTTCGGAGGTTTTATTCCGTTTGGACTTCGTTTAATATTCTCCTGTGAAAAGGGTCAAAAACAAGGAAAAAACAGGAACTGGCACTTGGCACTGAGTTAATAAGTTAGTCCCAAAAAAGATATAAAAGGCATACAAAACATCCAAAGTTTGATAAGATAATAGCATGGAACCAACAAAAATTATATATACGTTGGAGACGTATCACACCGCTGAATGTAATCTCTCAAAGACTCATTTGACTTCTACACACAAACCTGCAGCTCGGACTGGCCGGCTGGACGCTTGCATGTGCCTTCAATTGTTTTGATGAACACTCGGGCGAGATCCTCCCGGCAGTAAATGCTAGAAGGAGCTAACTGATTCAGCCACGCCCTGGCCGAACCATCCAACATTAGAGGAAAATGCTTCATGGCGACAGTGTCATTGCCTCCGCCAATCTGCACAACCACTCGGTAGTCGTGAAGACATGTTTTAGGCTTGGATTCTCCTCTGAACTTACTAATTCCAGATGCCAACCTGAAGTTGGGGGAGTATCAGCACAACGGGTTGCTCTGTTGAACCACTCGGGACCAGAAACTGCAGTACCACTTCCACTTGGACGAGCTCTGTTGAAACCATCTCTGTGAGCTCTGCCCCTGTCAATCCTCCTCTGGACGAGTACATTTCTCGCATCAAATCCAGGATTCCGCTCATCACCGAACAGGTGCCTGTCGTTGCAGTGCTGGGACACATACGTACCACTTCGCAGAGGAGAATGCACCCGACGGCAGTCATCACGGTGATAACAGGGAACGAACCAGTTTTGCCCTGGTCTTTGTGTTGAGTCTCTCGGTAACCCCCATCTCTGCGACACTGAGGTGACCCTGGACTGTAAACTGAACGGACTGTATCTGCTTTGGGTGAATTGTTGTGCAACCTATTGCGCGACTGTGATACAACTGAGTTTTGTTGCTGCGCCACTTGAAGCAAAGTGTGAATCTGCTCTAAGCCTCTACCAGCCTCTGAATCTGATGGTTGAATATAATCTGCTATCTTAGCGGCGGCTGCAACATTTAGTACCGGAGTACGATATACCTCAATGTTGTCATGTCGACCACTCGAGAAGAGTTGTCGCTGACGCCGATTGGAAGTTGGAGGACGACGACGACCGTGTCCAGTCGACGGTTCGCTGACCTCGTGCTCGCCGCGACCGAACTCGGCTGGGCTCTCCGCAGAACCCGCCATGAAGACCTCCACTGCTGGATTGCAACTCTCGCACTCGGAAGGAACATCAGACTGTTCTGACACCGGGTGGATCAGGTTCTGAAGAGGTTCAGCAGGCTCGATGGCAGCAACCTGCGGAGACGATGGAGATGACGCCTGGCGAGCCACTGCGTGCTTCACCCATCACTGGAGTAGGGAGCGACCGGATCGCTTGTGATGACGAACAGCAAAGTGAACGGTCAACAACGGAGTCGACAGCTGCCGAAGGAGTACGCCGAAGGAGCTCGCACGAAAGTGCGTTTCTCCGCGGATCGGGAGTGCCTCGATGTAGAGAGGCGCCTCCTGAAGCCATGCCGAGTTATCGGTGACGAAGATGAGCGCACTGGAACGGATCCCACCGCCCAAGAATGAATTGCAGCCAGAAGACATGATGAAGAGTGAAGATTGCAAACTTGCCGGAAGTCGCTTAAACGTCTGCCCCACGATGGGCGCCAATTGTCGTGGGAATAAACCTAATAGTAGAGGTGTAGGGTACGAATGGAGAGGGTAGAGTCCTAGCTACGGAAGCTTGTACGCAATATGTATGAGTTCAGGCCCCTCTCGTAGAGGTAACAACCCTATGTCTCAGTGCTCGGGAGCTCTTGTAGTGTGGAATGCGTGTTACAGGGGGTGTGAACCCTTGTGCCAGAGGGGAGGGGTGGCTTATAAAGAGTGCGCTACCCCTCATCAAGGCCCCAACATCTAAGGGTTCGATCAATAGGGTTTAAAGGTGTACATTACTGATAACGTATGTATGTAACTAATGTTATTCATGATCATCAGCCGAACGCTCGCGCGTTGGCCTCCCTGGAGGTGGCATTTGGTCTTCTGTGTCGACTGGTGTCTTCAGAGTGGAAGTTGGTTGTCGAGTGGGGGGGATATCTTCCGAGTGACTTTCCAATTATCCAGTCGGAATCTTCTTTGTGGCCTTCCAGCTAATAATGAGGTGCCCTTAGGTAGGACACTTAGGTCGGGCCTGTGACCCTACCCTAGGTACATAGCCCCATCAATCACCAACGATCCTCTCATTGAGAGGGGGTCAATCTCCATCAGCATCTTCATCAGCACCATCTCCTCTCCAACCCCTAGTTCATCTCTTGTATCCGATCTTTGTCTCAAAACCTCAGATTGGTACCTATGGGTTGCTAGTAGTGTTGATTACTCCTTGTAGTTGATGCTAGTTGGTTTACTTGGTGGAAGATTGTATGTTCCGATCCTTAATGATCCTTAATACTCTTCTGATTATGAACATGAATATGCTTTGTGAGTAATTACATTTGTTCTTGAGGACATGGGATAAGTCTTGTTGTAAGTAATCATGTGAATTTGGTATTCGTTTGATATTTTGATGAGATGTATATTGTCTCTCCCCTAGTGGTGTTATGTGAACGTCGACTACATGACACTTCACCATTATTTGGTCCTAGGGGAAGGAATTGGGAAGTAATAAGTAGATGATGGGTTGCTAGAGTGACAGAAGCTTAAACCCTAATTTATGCGTTGCTTCGTAAGGGGCTGATTTGGATCCATATGTTTCATGCTATGGTTAGATTTATCTTAATTCTTCTTTCATAGTTGCGGATGCTTGAGAGAGAGGTTAATCATAAGTGGAGGTCTGTCCAAGTAAGGGCAGCACCCAAGCACCGGTCCACCCACATATCAAATTATCAAAGTAACGAACGTGAATCATATGAGCATGATGAAAACTAGCATGACAAAAATTCCCATGTGTCCTCGGGAGCGTTTTGCTTTATATAAGAGTTTGTCCAGGCTTTTCCTTTGCTACAAAAAGGATTGAGCCACCCTGCTACACCTTTGTTACATTTTTTACTTGCTACCCATTACGAATTACCTTATCACAAAACTATCTGTTACCGGTAATTTCAGTGCTTGCAAAGAATACCTTACTGAAAACCGCTTGTCATTTCCTTCTGCTCCTCGTTGGGTTCGACACTCTTACTTATCGAAAGGACTACCATAGGTCCCTTATTTTTTTGGGTTATGTAGACTCTTTTCTGGCATTGTTGCCGGGGAGTGAAGCGCCTTTGGTGAGTGGAACTTGGTAATGAAAAATTTATATACTGTGCTGAAATTTACTGTCACTTGTCACTATAGAAAAGAATCCTTTGAGGGGCTTGTTTGGGGTATCTTAACCACGACCGGAAGCACAAAGAGATGCTCCCCAATGTACTGCACCTACTGAAAATATTATGAAATTCCATCGGGTATGATAGAAAAACTGATAGCTAATCCTTATGTAGGAGATGGAACACTACATCCTGATTTGCATCTAATCTATGTGGATGAAGTTTGTGGATTATTTAAGCTTGCAGGTCTTCCCAAGGATGATGTCAAGAAGAAGGTCTTTCCTTTATCTTTGAAGGAGAAGGCATTGACATGGTATAGGCCATGTGATGATATTGGATCATGGAACTACAACTGATTGAAATTGGAATTTCATCAGAAGTTTTATCCTATGCATCTGGTTCATCGTGATTGGAATTATATATATACTTTTTGGCCTCGTGAAGGAGAAAGAATCACTCAAGCTTGGGGAAGGCTTAAGTCAATATTATATTCATGCCCCAATCATAGGCTCCCGAGTGAAATTATTATTCAGAATTTTTATGCTTGGCTCTCTCGTAATGATCAATCTATGCTCGATACTTCTTGTGTTCCTTCCTTTATGAAGAAAGATATTGAATTCAAATGGGACTTATTGGAAAGAATTAAACACAACTCTGAAGATTGGGAACTCGACTAAGGTAATGAGTCAGGTATAAGCCTTAAGTTTGATTTTTTTAAATCCTTTATAGACACCGATGCTTTTCGTGATTTTAGCACTAAATATGGGCTTGACTCTGAGATAGTAGCTTCTTTTTGTGAATCTTTTGCTGCTCATGTTGATCTCCCCAAGGAGAAGTGGTTTAAATATCATCCTGCCATTGAAGTTAAATTAGTTGAACCTATTAAAGTTTAAGAAGAAACTATTATTCATAATACTAATCCTGTTATTCCTACTACTTATATTGACAAACCACCCTTTCCTGTTAGAATAAAGAAACATGCTAAGGCTTCAACTATGGTTCGTAAGAGTTTTGCTAGAACACATATGCCTCCTGAACAAATTAAAGTTGAACCTAGTATTGCTATGGTTAAAGATCTCTTGGTTGATAATATTGATGGGCATGTTATTCATTTCTGTGACGAAGCTGCTAGAATTGCTAGACCTGATACTAAAGGTAAACATAGACCTATTGTTGGCGTGCCTCTTGTTTCTGTTAAAATAGGAGATCATTGTTATCATGGCTTATGTGATGTGGGTGCTACTGTCACTGCAATTTCCTTTACCTTATACTAAGAAATTATGAATGATATTGCACGAGGTGAATTAGAAGAAATTGATGTTACCATTAAGCTTGGCAATAGAGATATTATTGCACCAACTGGGATTGTTAGAGATGTTGAAGTCTTGTGTGGGAAAATAAAGTATCCTAATGATTTTCTTGTTCTTGGTTCCCCACAAGATGATTTTTGTTCCATTATATTTGGTAGACCCTTCTTGAATATTGTTCATGCTAAGATTGATTGTGAGAAAGAAACTTCTACTATAAGTTTTGGGGATGTGTCTCATGAGTTCAATTTCTCTAAATTTCATAGACCCCATGACAAAGAATTGCCTAGTAAATATGAAATTATTGGTCTCGCTTCTATCGTTGTGCCTCCTGCTGATCCCTTAGAACAATATTTGCTGGACCATGAAAATGATATGCATATGAATGAAAGGAATGAAATATATAAGATTTTCTTTGATAAGAAACCTATTTGGAAACACAACCTGCCTGTTGAAATACTTGGGGATCCAACTCCACCCAAGGGTGATTCTGTGTTTGAGCTTAAACAATTACCTGATACTCCCAAGTATGCTTATCTTGATGAAAAGGAGATATATCTTGTTATGATTAGTGCTAACCTTTCAAAGCATGAAGAAACAAGATTATTGAAAACTTGGAGGAAGCACAGTGTTGCTATTGGATATACTCTTGATGATCTTAAGGGCATTAGTCCCACTCTATGTCAGCACAAAATTAATATGGAGCCTGATGCTAAACCAGTGGTTGATCACCAATGACGGTTAAATCCTAAAATGAAGGAAGTGGTAAGAAATGAAATACTAAAGCTTATGGAGGCATGTATAATTTATCCTATTGTTGATAGTAGATGGGTTAGTCCCGTTTATTGTATCACTAAAAAGTGAGATATTACCGTAGTTCCTAATGATAAAAATGAATTGATCCCGCAAAGAATTGTTACAAGATGTAGAATGGTAATTTATTTTAGGAAATTAAATAAAGCTACCAGGAAAGATCATTACACTCTACCTTTTATTGATCAAATGCTAGAAAGATTATCCAAACATACACATTTTTTGCTTTCTAGACGGTTATTCTAGTTTCTCTCAAATACCTGTGTCAAAAGAGGATCAAGAGAAGACCTTTCGGTACCTTTGCTTATAGACGTATGCCTTTTGGTATATGCAATGCACCTGCTACCTTTCAAAGATGTATGATGGCTATATTCTCTGACTTTTGTGAAAAGATTGTTGAGGTTTTCATGGATGAAATTTCCGTTTATGGAACTTCTTTTGATGATTGCTTGAGAAACCTTGAGCGAGTTTTGCAGAGATGTGAAGAAACTAATCTTGTCTTTAATTGGGAGAAGTGCCACTTTATGGTTAATGAAGGCATTGTCTTGGGACACAAAATCTCCAAAAGAGGTATTGAAGTTGATAAAGCTAAAGTTGATGCTATTGAAAAAATACCGTGTCCTAGAGATATCAAAGGTATAAGAAGTTTCCTTGTTCATGCTGGTTTATATAGGAGGTTTATTAAAGATTTCTCTAAGATTTCTAGGCCTCTCACTAATCTTTTGCAAAAAGATGTTCCATTCGTTTTTTATGATGATTGTGTAGAAGCATTTGAAATTCTTAAGAAAGCCTTGATCACTTCACCTGTTGTTCAACCACCTGACTGGAACCTACCCTTTGAAGTTATCTGTGATGCTAGTGATTATGCTGTTGGTGTTGTTCTAGGACAAAGAATTGATAGAAAATTAAATGTTATCCATTATGCTAGTAAAACTCTAGATAGTGCTCAAAGAAACTACACTACCACTGAAAAGGAATTTTTAGCAGTTGTGTTTTCTTGTGATAAGTTTAGACGTTATATTGCTGATTCCAAAGTAATTGTTCACACTCATCATGCTGCTATTAAATACCTTATGGAAAAGAAAGATGCTAAACCTAGACTTATTAGATGGGTTATTCTACTACAAGGATTTGATTTGCATATTAGTGATACGAAGGGTGCTGATAACCCCGTAGCGGATAACTTGTCTAGATTAGAGAATGTTCTCAATGACCCACTACCTATTGATGATAGATTTCCTGATGAACAATTAGCTAACATAAGTGCTTCACGCAATGCTCCTTGGTATGCTGATCATGCTAACTACATTGTTGCTAAATTTTTACCGCCTAGTTTCACATACCAACAAAAGAAAAAGTTCTTCTATGATTTAAGACATTACTTTTGGGATGATCCACACCTTTATAAAGAAGTAGTAGATGGTATTATTAGATATTGTGTACCTGAGTATGAACAGGAACATATCCTACACAAGTGTCACTCCGAGACCTACGGAGGACACTACGCTCGAGATAGAACTGCACACAAAGTATTACAATCTGGTTTTTATTGGCCTACTCTTTCAAGGATGCTCGTAAGTTTGTCTTGTCTTGTGATGTATGTCAAAGAATTGGTAATATTAGTAGACGTTAGGAAATGCCTATGAACTACTCGCTTGTTATTGAACCAATTGATGTTTGGGGTTTTGATTATATGGGACCTTTCCCAAAGTCCAACGGGTATACTCATATTCTAGTTGTTGTTGATTTGCGAACCCCTAATACGAGGAGGGACTGGCATGAGCGCGCCCAGCTCGTAAAAGATAATAACAGCAAACAAAACCTCCTTCACGCTTTGTTGATGAGAAATTATAAAACTTAGGTAGTGATAAACAAAGGAGACTAAGGGGATGTGATCGTCCCAACTTTCGGAGTCGTTCCTCAAAACTTTTCCAGCATGAGAAGTATTGGGCTATCTACTAGCATTCGTTGACAAATCATGCACCTCTCAAAAGCTTGTTTTACAATCTTGTTGATCTCTAAAAAGCTCTAGCACATGAGTTTTCCCTACTTCCCTCTGCGAAGGGCCAATCTTTTACTTTTATGTTGAGTCAGTAAACCTACTTCTTTCTATCCTGAAAAGAGCAGACACCTTATGTTGACAAAGATGCATACATTTAAATTATTTCATTGAGAGTTGTCATATCACACCTTTGTTGATATTATCATTAAGATAAGTAAGTTGTTTGTTAAAGCCTAGCTAAAGCAAACATCTTCCTTTGTGTTAGCATTTTCACTTCTTGACTAATAACTTGTTCTTTCAAAAACCATCAATTGATCTCATCAAAATATAAGAGGAAGAGCAAAAGTTAAAAGTTCTTAGTTGTTCTTTGACCAAGGACATGTTTGCCATGGTTTGATGAGTTTTCTTAGATCTACTTTTGACTGTAATTGATATTACTCTTTCATAAGGGCCTTATGAGTTGAGATTGCTGTTGAGGATGGTTGAGTTTAGTGGAGAAATTATGATGCTTCTTGTCAGTATTCTTATTTATCGACACTTCACTCTCTAAACTTGTGGAAAGGTTTACCGAGCTTAGTATTCGCTTGGGGACAATCGAGGTCTAAGCTTGCGGGAGTTGATGCGTCCAAAATGCATCACTATTTTGTATCATAATATGTCTCTATTCATTGATATATTTCACTTTATGATGGTGTACTTATAGTGTTTTGGCTTATTTTGCACAGTTTACAACTTTTCGGTGCCGAAACAGCAGACGCAGAATTCAACAGAGAAAATAGCACGAAGAGTTGCAATATCAGAACATCTCCAATTGCGTTGAAATTTTGAGGGAAGAAGTTTCCGAACAGGTCCCAAAGACAGGCCAAAGAAGAGCCGGAGGGGGGCCACGGGTAACCCAGGCGACGTGCTGGCGCCCTCCTAGGCCGCGCCAGGAGGCCGCCTGGGTGATGGGCCCAGCCTCTAGTGCTGTCTTTTGGCCTATATGTCCCTGTTGACCTAAAAATTCTGGAATAGAAGATTTTTCGTGATTCCGCCGCCGCTCCGCGGCGAAAACCTACAGAGAAGAAAAGACATTTCCGACGAGCAGATTCCATCGGGGAGAACTCCTCCCGGAAGGGGAGATCGTCCTCATCGTCATCACCACCCTCACGGGCATCATCGAGTCATCATCACCAACACGCCAGCACCATCTCCATCTTCATCCCATCTACTTCATCATTGCAATCGGAGTTGTACCTTGTACTATTCATCACATCTACTCTGTCGGTGTTGATTACTCTTTTGTGGTGAATGCTATTGAGTTTTGTTAGAGGATTATTGTTATGACCAGATTTTTAATCATATTTTCATCACCTCTGATCATGATCTCTTTTATGTCTTGTGAGTAGTTCCATTAGTTCTTGAGGACATGGGGAAAGTCTAGATGTTAGTAGTCATATGATGTTGATGTAATATGTGTTGACTGATATTTAAGTTATGGTGTTATTCTTCTAGTGGTGTTATGTGAACGTCGACTACGTAACACTTCGCCTTTTTAAGGACGTAGGGGAATGCATCTTTTATAAAGAATGCTTATGGTGGGTTGCCGGAGTGACAGAAACGTGAACCCTAGTTCGTATACTTTTGCATGAGGGAGTATTGGATCCTAAAGCTTATTGCTATGGTTAGGCTTTGCCTTAATTTCTCTCTTCTATTTGCGGATGCTTGCAAGGGGGATTAATCATAAGAGTGTACTTGTCTTAGCCTACACGGTGCACTAGTTAAGATCCACCCGCATAACACTTATCAATACAAAACATAGTACTAGATAGAATATGGCGAAAGCACTTGACTATCTCTCTTGTGTGTCCTCAGGAACGCCTTAGTCTTTATAAGTTTAGTCCCTCGGCTTATCCTTTGTGTTCAAAAGGATTGGGCCACTTGCTGCACCTCGGCACCATTTACATTACTTGCATTTATTTCCTTGTTGCTTATACTAGAAAACCCATAAAAAGCTACCTTTCAGTACCTGCAGTTATTCCTTGCTCAAGATCACTTGTCAATACCTCCTGCTCCTCGTTGGGTTTGACACTCTTACTTATCGAAAAAGTCTAAGATATATACCCTACACTTGTGGGTCATCACTCAGGTATTCCTTGAATATTACCTTGGGTGTGCCTTGGGCATCCCCAATCTTAGGGTCTTTCCACTCCTTATTCTCCTCATATCGGCATCTCACCCGAAACTTAAAAACTTGAATCACACAAAACTTAACGGAACTTTGTGAGATGGGTTAGTATAATAAAGATAGATCATTCACTTAGGTACTGTCAAGACAAGATTCATAATTGTTACCACATGATACCTACTGTATTCTATCATTCCCATAATTTATATCTCTCAATATAAGCTATAGAAACACTAAAACAAGCAAATTATGCATGCAAAACGGGATGTGTCAAAAACCAAACAGTCTGTGAAGATCAGACTGAGCACCATACTTACCTCACTCTAAAAATTCTGAGAAATTATGAAAATGCATAAAATTTGCATATAAAAACTGTGTACAAATTTCAGGATTTTTTGACTTCCAGTAAAATCACATAATTCATATACTGGAGGTAAAAGTTTATGTTTTTGCAAAGATTCAAACTAACAAGTTTCCACACTATCCCAACGGATTTACTTGGCACTTTATTGAAATAAAATACACAAAACATGATTAATAAAGTAGATTAATCATGGAACACACAAGAACGGAACTTAAAAGTGTTGGGTTGTCTCCCAACAAGCGCTTTTCTTTAAAGCCTTTTTAGCTAGGCATTATGATTTCAATGATGTTCACGTAAAAATATTGAATTGGAACACAATGGGAGCACCATAAAGCATATGACAAACACATTTAAGTCTAACCCTCTTCCTATGCATAGGTATTTTGTGAGCAAACAATTTTTGGGAACAAGAATCAACTAGCATAGGAAGCCAAAACAAGCATATCTTCAAGATTTTCAACACATAGGGACGAAACTTGATATTATTGCAATTCCTACAAGGATATGTTCCTCCCCCATAATAATTTTCGGTAGCATCATGAAGGAATTAAAAAATATAAATATCACATAAAGCATTATCTTCATGATGCACAAGCATAGAATTTTCTTTACTCTCCACATAAGTAATTTTCTCCCCATTCATAGTAGTGGGAGCAAACTCAACAAAATAAATATCATGAGACAATTGATTGACATAACCAAATTGAATAATAAAATCATGATGACAAGCTTCATGGTTATCATTACTCTTTATAGCATACATGTCATCATCATAATCAACATAAATAGGAGGCATGCCATCGTCATAATAAATTTGCTCATCAAAACTTGGGGGACTACAAATATCATCTTCATCAAACGTAGCATCCCCAAGCTTGTGGCTTTGCATATAATTAAAATCATGGACATTCAGAGAATTCAAACTAACAACATTGCAATAATGCTCATCATTCAAGGAATTCTCATTAAATATTCTCACAATTTCTTCGTCTAACAATTGAGCACAATTTTCCAAACCATTATTTTCATGAAAGACATTAAAAGACAAAACCACTGAGGCAATTTAAACTTCATTTTTTGTAGTTTTATTTTATAAAACCAAACTAGTGAAAAACAAGAAACTAAAATATTTAATTGCAAGATCTAAAGATGTACCTTCAATCACTCACCTCCGTGGCAACGACACTAGAAAATAGCTTGATGTCTACTCCCTCCGTTCCAAAATATAAGACCTTTTAGGATTTTACTAGGAGACTACATACGGAGCAAAATGAGTGAATCTATACTCTAAAATATGTCTATGTACATCCGTATGTAGTTTATAGTACAATCTCTAAAAGGTCTTATATTTAGGAACGGAGGGAGTACTACACAACTTTATTCTTGTAGACTCGTGTTGGGCCTCCAAGCGCAGAGTTTTGTAGGACAATAGCAATTTTCTCTCAAGTGGATGACCTAAGGTTTATCAATCCGTGGGAGGTGTAGGATGAAGATGGTCTCTCTCAAGCAACCCTACAATTAAATACAATAGATCTCTTGTGTCCCCAACACACCCAATACAATGGTAAATTGTATAGGTGCACTAGTTCGGCGAAGAGATGGTGATACAAGTGTAATATGCATTGTAGATATAGGTTTTGTAATCTGAAAATATAAAAACAGCAAGGTAACAAGTGACAAACAGCGATAAAAGCGTTGTATTAATGCTTGGAAATAAGGCCTAGGGTACATACTTTCACTATTGCAATCTCTCAATGATGCTAGCATAGTTGGATCCCTCAACATGCAACAAAGAATCTCTCCAAAGTTCCTATCTAATGGAAAACAATAAGATGAAATTGGTGTAGGTAGTAGAACCACCTCAAAGTTATTCTTTCCGATCAATCTATTCAAGAGTTCGTACTAAGATAACATCAAGCTATCATTTCCGTTCAATCAATTCAAGAGTTCGTACTAAGATAACATCAAGTTATCATGTCCATTCAATCTATCTAAGAGTTCGTACTAGAATAACACCAATGATACATGTCAATCGACCCTAATGTCACCTAGATAATCCTATGTCACCTTAGGTATCCATGGGTAAATTATGTGACATGCATCAAACAATTTCAGAGCTATCATATTCAATCCAACACAAAGAATGTGCAAGGAGCACCCCAAGATTTCTATAGGAGAACATGGTATGAAAACGTGCAATCAACCCCTACGCATAGATCCCCAAGGTCACCGGAACCCGCAAGTTTATGCCTCAACATATATCAAATGAATCAATAGGATACCCCAATGTCACTACGGGTATCCCACGCAAGACTTACATCGAGTGTTGTCGTACCAATATGCTCAATCCAACATGACGAGATCTTAACGGAATAGACTCAATTCATCACAACTACATGGTAAGGGAAATACATCATATGATCCTACTATATTAACAAAGACCGTGTTCTTGATATTGTGCTATCTCAAGAACACGAGAGAGAGAGAGAGAGGGATTGAACACATAGCTATAGGTATATACCTCTGCCTCGAGGGTGAACTACTCCCTCCTCGTCATGGCCTCCGTCGGGATGATGAAGATGGCCACCGGTGATGGTTTTCCCTCTCCGGCAGGGTACTGGAATCGCTCCAAATTGGTTTTTTTGGCGATACAGAGAGTTGTGGCGGTGGAGCAGAAGTTTTGTCTTTATTTCTAGGGTTTATGGGATTTATAGGATTTCTCAGCGTTGGAATCACGCGCAACGGAGCCACGTGGGCCCCACAAGCCATCATGACGCGGCCAAAGCCCAAGCCATGCCCTGTTGGCTTCTGCCTCCATGGCAGCCCTCCTCGGGTGGTTCTTCGCTCCAATGTTGCTCATATGTTCCAAAAAATCATAAAAAAGTTTCGGACGATTCCGAGAACTTTCATTTTCTGCACAAAAAACAACACCACGGTAATTGTGTTGAAAACAATGTCAGTACGAGTTAGTTCTAAATAAATCATATAAAGTACATCAATACCATACAAATTTATTATAAACATAGGCAAATATGGCATGAATACTTCATAAATTATCGATACGTTGGAGACCTATCAGGGAACCTCTTACTACGCTAGTGGCTCCGCCACTTCCCAAAAATAATCATACCATTGCGCGCGTAGGGTAAACCTATGCAATTATTCGTATCCCCTTAAATGCGGGTGCACGATCTCCTAGTTGAGAGAACGTGTCCCGTGAAAAGTGGCCTCGAGCTCTGTTCGAGTTTTTATTTTTATGGCTAAATTGATGCGACCTTTCGCCAAAAGGCCTACCAAACAAGGGACTGTTCACACCTGGGCTTTTAAACAGCCTTTGTTAAAGATAATACCTGCTTTGAAGGCATAAAAGATATCAAAATGACCAAACAGAAGCCAGCCGAGCAAAGGGAGAACTCACCTTGCAAGTCGATCACTTTAAATATGCGGAGCAGTCGAAGACCAAGCACATTGGCGTTGAAGGCTAGTTCGGGGGCTACTGAGGGAGTCCGGGATTAAGGGGTCCTTGGGCAGCCGGCTTATCTATGTTGGGCCGGCCTGGTGGGCAGTACTATTGACGACGGGCTACTCCAGAAGGAATTTTCGAAAGACTAGCGTGTACTCCAAGCTTAGAAGGACTACGTCGGCTCATCTATTCCCGGTTATGGTCGATAACTTGTAAACCCTAGGTACCCTGGTATCTATGTAAATCAGAGGTTCTCATCCATGTAGAGGAGGTTGGATAATCTAGGGTTTAGCATATACGATCTCAAGGTAGACCAACTTTGTAATCATCTACATCAATATACTAAAGCAGGACGTAGGGTTTTACCTCATCACAAGGGCCCCTTCTCCTGCAACCCATCGATCCAAGGTCAACAGTTCAGTATCCCCTACCCGAGATCTGCCGGTTTTGACACTGACAATGGTGGAGGTGAATTAATTCGGCGGGGCATAGTCGGGCTCTACCGAACTAATCTAGAGCAGAAATACGATCTAGAGAGGAGAGGGCAGCACATGGCCTTTTAAGTGTTGGGCTGCCCTCAAACCTCCACTATATATAGGAGGAAGGGGTGGAAGGAGGCGCCCTAGGGTTTCCCCAAGGGCCTTGGCCGCCAGCCAAGAGGTGGAGTCCACCTCCAACAAGGAGGTGGGCGCTCGGGAGGAGTCCTACTCCAAAAAGAACTCCTCCCACCCCTCCACCTTTTTCCTCTTGGGCGCATGGGACCTCATGGGGTAGGCTATCCAGCCCACCAAGGGCTGGTGTGCCACCTCTTGGGACCATGTTGCCCCCCGGGGTGGGTGGCCCACCCGGTAGACCCCCGGAACCCATTCGTCACTCCCGGTAAACTACCAGAAATACCCGAAACTTTTCCGAAACCCAAGTACTACCTTCCAATATATAAATATTTACCTCCGGAGCTCCTCGTGACGTCCGGGACTCCGGACAACCTTCGGTCACCAACATACATAACTCAATAATATCGAAACATCATCGAACGTTAAGTGTGCAGACCCTGTGAGTTCGAGAACTATGTAGACATGGCCGAGACACCTCTACGGCCAATAAACAATAGCGGGACCTGGATGCCCATATTGGTTCCTACATATTCTACGAAGATCTTTATCGATTGATCCTCTATGTCAAGGATTTAGTTAATCACATACGTTGTTCCCTTTGTTTATCGGTATGTTACTTGCCCGAGATTCGATCGTCAGTATCTCCATACCTAGTTCAATCTCGTTACCGACAAGTCTCTTTTTACTCGTTCCGTAATACAATATCCCTTGGCTAAATATTTAGTCACATTTCTTGCAAGCTTGTCATGATGTTGTATTATCGAGTGGTCCACGAGATACCTGTCTGTCACACGGAGTAACAAATCCCAATGTTGAACATGCCAACTCAACAGATACCCTCAGACATACCTGTAATGCACCTTTATAGTCACCCAGTTACGTTGTGAAGTTCGATACACACAAGGTACTCCTTCGGTGTTAGTGAGTTACATGATCTCATGGTCATAGGAACAGATACATTGACATGCAGAAAACAGTAGCAATAAGCGGACACGGTCGTATACTACGTTCATAGTTTGGGTCTTGTCCATCACATCATTCTCCTAATGATGTGATCCCGTTATCAAATGACATCTCATGACCATGGCCAGGAAACCTTTACCATCTTTGATCAACGAGCTAGTCCATTATATGCTCACTAGGGACAAAGTGTTGTCTATGTACCCACACATGTATTTGTGTTTCCAATCAATACAATTCTAGCATGGATAATAAACGGTTATCTTGAACAAGGAAATATAATAATAATCACTTTATTATTGCCTCTAGGGCATATTTCCAACATGTTGCAGTTATTGCATCGGGAGTTGAATAAGTGAGGAATATTTTATTGGGCAATTTTGCATCCATAAAACTCGTGTCATCCACTCACGGTCTATCTTGATTGATGAGATTTCATATTTGAGTCATACTCACCCACTTGTGGGATGATTCAAACATTGCAGGTGATGTTGCACGTCATGTTTGTGGCGGCTTTGTGCTCCGTGTAGACATGAATTTGGTGATCGGGTAGTGAATGAAGATGCACGCGCCCGCCTGCTTTGTTCCCTCATCTTCCAAGCCTTCTTCCTTGCATCCACCGAAAATAGATATGCAATACACATGTAAGTAATCTAATTTAAATAATTACTAAAGAAAAGAGGGGGACAATGCCCCCCCCCCACTCACTCTCTAAGAAACAATGAGAACATTTTTCGACCTCTATTGGGTTGGCCCATTCTGCTTTCTTTTATTACATATATTTATATTTTGGCAAAATATATTATGCATCTTTTAGAAATTACCTTACTTGCTTTTTTATAAATGTTCACCGTGCAAGTAGCTCAAGATGATTTTGCTAGTACAAATCATCATCGACATGCTCCGTCTCTAATATGACGCGGCGTTGGTTTTCTACCATGTTGGACCCCCTAGGCTCGCTACAATGGACGTCCTAGCCGGCGTAGACTGGGTACATATTATATTATATGTCTCTGCATTGCTACATACATACTATATTATACACATCCCCTTGTGAGACCATTCAAATGTTCCAAGTTATGTTGCACGTGCTTTTCGCAGCGGTTGTCTGCTCCATGTAGACATGGACTTGGTGATCGGGTAGTGCAGGCAAATTGCAGGTGCATGCCTCCTATGCTACCTCATCTTCCAAGCCATCTTCCTCGCATCCACCAAAAATAGTTATGTAATACACTTGTAAATAATCTAATGTAAATAATTATTCAACAAAAGAGAGGGGACCATTGCCCCCCCCCCTCCATCCATCCTCTAGAAGACAATGAGAACATTTTTCGACCTCTATTGGGTTGGCTCATTTCGCTTACCCTTTTTTACATTTTTTTTATATTTTGACAAAATATGTTCTGCATAGTTTATAAATTACCTTACTTATTTTTTTATAAATGTTTACCGTGCAGGTGCCTCAAGATGATTTAGACATAAAGAAGCAAATCAATAATTTGTTAACTGATCAGTCCTTGGAATCGTCTAGAAAACATATTATCTTTCCAGGGTGGAGTTACTTACTAAGTGTGTGGAGGCTCAGCATGCACTCGTGTGACGACCCGTTGTTATAGCTTAATATGATATTCTTGATGCTGACGTTTAGGTAAATTGTGAAATTAAGCGGCATACAAAGGAAGATGAACGAAAATGCACAATAGACTTATTGGAACTTATTTAGGGCAGTATAGGATGGTGCTAGATGGTCTATGAATACAAATGGGGTGGGGTGCTTATGGCTTGTTTGGTAGCATGCAATACTTTGGCGTCTTCGATGGTCCTAGCTCAACTGGGCCTCGTTAAGTGAATACCAGGTAAAAACCGCATTGTGTATATAGTTTGGTAGCTTGCATCCTCCCCAGCTAGGATGAGAACAAACGCACACACGATTATTTGGTAACAAGCATTTTCTTCTCGGACGCAACATGTTGTTTTGTTACATATGCACAAATGATTAATCCCACAACTTATCCACATGGCAAACTTACCTCACGCAGAAACGGGGTGTTGAAGGAAGAAGAGAAAGGTCGGCTTGAGGTACAAGAAGTTTGGCTGTTGGAAATATGCCCTAGAGGCAATGATAAAGTGGTTATTATTATATTTCCTTGTGCTATAACCGTTTATTATCCATGATAGAATTGTATTGATTGGAAACTCAAATACATGTGTGGGTACATAGACAATATTGCGTCCCTACTGAGCCTCTAATGGACTAGCTCGTTGATCAAAGATGGTCAAGGTTTCCTGGCAATAGACATGAGTTGTCATTTGAAAATGGGATCACATCATTAGGAGAATGATGTGATGGACAATACCCAAACTATGCACGTGGAATATGATCGTGTCAGTTTGTTGCTATTGTTTTGTGCATGTCAAGTATTTGTTCCTATTACCATGAGATCATGTAACTCACTGACACCGGAGGAGTACCTTGTGTCTATCAAACGTCGCAACGTAAATTGGTGACTATAAAGGTGCTCTACAGGTATCTCTAAGGGTGTGTGTTGAGTTGGCATGGATCAAGACTAGGATTCGTTACTCCATGTGACGGAGAGGTATGTCATGGCCCACTCGGTAATAAAACATCAAAATGAGCTTGCAAGTAATGTGACTAAAGAGTTAGCCACGGGATCTTGTATTACGGAACGAGTAAAGAGACTTGCTGGTACCAAGATTGAAATAGGTATAGAGATACCGACGATCGAATCTCGGGCAAGTAACATACCGATGAACAAAGGGAACTGTATACGGGATTGATTGAATCCTTGACATCGAGGTTTGACCGATAAAAATCTGCGTAGAATATGTAGGAAGCGATATGGGCATCTAGGTCCCACTATTGGTTATTGATCGGAGAGTGTCTAGGTCAGGACTGCATAGTTCTCGAACCCGCAGGGTCTACACATTTAAAGTTTGGTGACAATATAAGCATAGTCGAGTCATTGTATTGGTGACCGAAGGTTTTTTATAGTCTCGGATGAGATCTCGGACGTGATGAGGAACTCCGGAATGGTCCGGTGGTGAATTTTATATATAGGATGAAGGTCATCTGAGTTCGGAAGTGTTCCGGGCATACCGAGGAAGTGATGGAATACCGAAAGGGGTTTGGGGAGGCCCGACAATGGTTGGGGGCTCATGGGCCAAGGCAAGGGGGCGCAGCATCCCACGAGAGGGCTGGGCGCCGCCCGCACACCTCAGCCCACTTCGTCCAAGGGAGGGGGCCTCACCCCTAAGGTGCGGGCCAACCCAACTTGGATGGCAAGGCATCCATGTGGGAGGGGCCACCCCAACCAAAGCCGTCGCCGCCCCACCTCTTGGTTGTCGGCTCCTAGGGGCAACCCTAGGGTGCCCTCCCCTCCTTCCTTCCCCCTATATATAGTGTTGGGGGGATAACCCCGGGGTAGGCTCATCGAGCCTACTCCTTTGCCTTCCAACAAGAAGGAACAGCCAGAACCATTCTGCAAAGCCCAAGTCCCCCTGGCCGGCTAAGAATTACTTGCCGGCTGGGGGCGAGACGACCAACTCTCTGGCCGGCCAGGAAGCACCTGTCGGCTAGAGGCCAGACGGCTACCTCCCCCTGGCCGCCTAGGCCAAGCCAGCCGACTAGGGGCGAGGCGGCCGTGCCCAGGCCGGCTAATCAAGCAGGCTAGCCGGCTAGGGATCACAAGTCACATCAGGCCGTAGGTCATGAGGAGACCCTACGGTTAAAGGTGGCTACGCGTCAACAAAGGTACTGGATCGGGGTGCACGGCAGGTACAAGCGTCGATGGCCACGCCGCTGACCTCCTCGGGCTCCGATCCATCACCCTGCACAGTGTCGGCCCGTCAAACTCCCACTCCATTACTGCACTCGACGTGGGAATAGTGGAGACGGTTGTACTGCCTGCCCATGACGATCCTCATTGGACGACGCCGGACGTACCACACGTGTCCTGCGTCAACCTTACGCGAGAGCCTTATTGGCTAGCCGGCGGGTCCCACAGCCAGACGGGACCTCGCAGCCGACGGGCCCCTCAGGCGACAAGACAAGACCCTGTGGGCCCCCTGGCCAGCCGGCGAGGCTGCCAGGCAGGTCCCACTCCTGTACCTTTTTATCCATATTATAGGTCGGGGGGTTCGTCTATAAAACCCCCCGGACCCCTCCATGCAGAGGGTCGGTCAACTGAGCACACACACACACCACAGAGGAGAGGCAGACGCGAGCTGACAGCTCCTTCTTTCTCCTCCGCAATACAGCTCCAGGAGCACTTTGTAGTCCCATTCATACATCATACACTCCGGCAGGATTAGGGGTGTTATCTCTACAGAGAGCCCTGAACATGGGTACATCATGCGTTCCATGCTTGTACCATCCTCGTTCCCAGCACCCTCCGGTGCCACTTCGGTTCCCACCATCTTTAGCCTACCCATGGCTTATGTTGTGAGTAAACACCGACATTTGGCGCCCACCGTGGGGCCGTCCGCGGCATCGGTTGGCTTCACGCGCTGGGCGGGGCCCTGCTCTTACACCGCCGGATGCATCGCGTCTGGGCCGATCTGCATGCCCGTGGAGCCTGCCTTCGATGAGGCTTCACCGATGATGATCGACGTCCCATTCCGTCATACGGACTCTGATGGGGAGTCCGATGATGAGTCGCTCCCCAGCGTCGTTGTCGCTGCTATGGAGAACCTCAGCGTTCTCTTTAGCGACTTGCGTCTCGGCGATGGCCCTCGCTACCCTGGCGAGGACTTCAATGTTGAGGCGTTATGCACCAGCTTCAGTAGGCTTTCTATCGTTGAGACACCTACATTCGACGTGTACCCCAGCAATGTACTCGTCTTCGACGGTCCTCCGTCGTCTGCGGGGTTCTTTACCCCGTATCATGTCGCCACCGTCTCCAACGTCGTGTAGGTGATGGTCATCGGCGCTGGCACCAGCACGGCTCATGGCAAGGCGTCAGCAGACGCTGGTGAGCCTGCTGCTGTCTCCACCGACACTCTTCAGGTTGCGCTTACCGGCTTGAGGACGCCCATCGCCACCTCCACAAATCCCACCGACGCACGGGCCTCGCTGGAGGAGGCTCGCAGGCAGATCTTGGAGGTGGGCATTGCCATCGCCGCGGCTAAACGCCGGATGGAGGCCACGCAGCACGAGTATAACTCCGCCTACGGCCTCACTTCGGTTTCCGAGGCCCCTAGCCGGCTTGGCTCGGTCCGCGGTCGCGGCCGGGTCATTGCCGAGATTCTAGGCGGCAAGCAGCCCATCTACGAGACTCATGCGACCAACTTGCGGGTGGCCCACGCGGCCATGGCAGAAATGCCAAGCTTGGAGGGCGAGGAGCGCGTCCTCCAGGAGAAGCGGGTCAAGGATCTCCTTGACGCCGCCAACGAGCAGCAGACACGGCTTGACCCCAGTCAAGCTCAGTCGGAGTCTCCGAGACCCAATCCTGGAGCGCGCCACAACCCCAGTGGTCATCATCAAGCCGAGGGATCTTCCTCGCATCGCACTTCTGGCCGGAAGGGCGATGGCAACCACGACAGGCGTTCTCAGCCCCAGAGCGAGCCTACTTCGAGCCGGGTCGCGGGGATGATGAGAGTGATTCGGTATATGAGGTTCCTCATCCGGGGAGGACCCATGCTACCGGCTCACATGGCGCCCTTCCGATCGCAGCCCGGATCGGCGCTCGCGTCCCACATGACGACCACGACGCCCGCAGGCGTCTCAACACCCTGGCACAGTCAGCTCTTCTGAAGGAGGATGGTCCCATCGGTCCGGCGTGCTTCGACCCCCGGATCCGAGAGGAGCCGTTTCCCCGAGGCTTCACTCTTCCTCGGGACATGATGGAATAAAAATGACAATTCGGTCTTATCTCGGGTTGCACAATCAATGGAACAAAACATAAAAAAGATTTGCTATTTGCACCACAACAATTAAAATTTGTTCCAGAAAACAAAAAAAAAAGTTGTGCATTACATCTTGATATTTGTGGCTTACTGGAGCTAGAATGTAAGATGATGTAATAAAATACCAAGAATAGAGCAGAAGCTTAGTAGTGAGCCGTAAGTAGGGCTGGGCGTTCGGTTTGTATGGTTGATACGGTTCGGTTTATTTAGTTTTATATAATTTTGGTTTTCGAGGAATAGAAACCGAAATATTCATAAAAAAATAAGAAACCGAACCATATTAACCATAATATATCGGTTTGGTTTGTTCGGTTAACCGAAAACCAAAATTCATGCATTTGTCAGTATAAGTGGAATGACTCAAGATCACTGATTTGCATTGTATAATATGCAAAAAGATAATCACAAGTTCTAGCAACATTAATATCATTCTATGGTTTATTCGGTCAAGCAAACTAGTAACCATTATTAAGTAGAAAAATCACATGGAACGTGAAATGTATTATGTGCGAAGAAATGTGTGATGCCTTCATATTGTTTCACTTTCAGAAACAATGTATTACAGGGTATCCCACATATCGGTTTGTTAGGTCTATTCGGTTTCTGAGCACCAAAAACAGAACAAAAACAAAACACCTGACAACCTTAAAATTTTCCACCGAACCAAAAATCAAACCATCAAATAAACTGACAAATCGGTTAATACGTTTCAGTTTGGTTTGGTTTTTCGGTTTTCGTTTTTAAAATACCCTCCCTAGCCGTAAGCCAAACAATGTGAAAGGCTACTAACAGAACTCGTGCTTTGTCTTCAGTTTCATGGGCCACCCGACTCGCCTCATCTCGTTCTGTTGTGCGTCGGCTAAAAGTTGCTAGAGTCGGGTGACCTCCTCTGAGCTTGTATATCCTGAGAACGAAATTTTAATTCTGCCCACATGAGCGAACGAAATTTATCCTCTCTAGCAGACCCCGTAAAACTCTAGAGCATCTCTAGCAGACCCCGTAAAACGTCGACCTGTAAAACTCGTTTACAGTTCACGAAAAAATAGTTTTACGGGCCGATCCGGGCTATGGCCGAACAGACCCCACGTAATCAACCCCTAAAACAGCGTATTCACATAATATGTTGTTTTACGGGGCGGTTACGCGGTGTCTGCTCGGCCGCAGCCCGCGTTGGTCCGCAAACCGAAAACCCCAAATTAGCCAATTTGACAACGATTCCAATGACTGAGTTCAAATTCGAATAATAAAACATAGTTCACGCACAAACATAGTTCATTGTAATCATAATCAACGATCGGGGCTTGATCGATGTCGACGGTGTTGGTGTTCAACAAGTTGACAAACTCGGCGGTGGCATCATTCGAAGCGGCGGTACAGTGAGTGTCATCAAGTCACAAGCTACCGCAATGGCAAAAGGCGAAGCAAGTAGAAGAAATCAAAGAAGCATACCTTCCAGCCATTTCATCGAACACCTTGCTTGCGGTGAAAGCAGCGCCATTCAAGGGCATCGTCGGGGTAACTCTTGCCGGCGCAGAGGGAGAGGATGAACTCGTCGGCCTTTTCGTAGGAACCTTCTTGCGCTTCATGCCTGAAACCTTGCCCTTCTTCTCCGGGGGTGGCCGGGCAGATCACGCAGCGGCGGCAGGGCCAGCCGGATTTCCGCCCTGCACAATGACATTGCCCTGCCGCTTGCGGATATGCACGGTGGTGCCTTGAGCGATGGCGGGGGCGACATGGCCGGCGATGAGATATGTCGGAGGGAATTGCGCGTGCGCGACATCCACGGTGACGGGGGACGGCTGGGAGGCTTCCATGGCGGCAAAGAATGGCCGGGGAAGATGGACCGGAGCGGACGGAGGCGAGGCAATGGCGGCAAAGGGGTGGTAAGGGAGAACGGCCGTGCGGAAATTCCCCTCGCGCCAAATCTCGTTGTGGATATGGGGCAAGCTCGGGTCGGCTTCCCACCTCATGAATCTAAAGGTTGAGGGCAAACTTTTGCCACGCCCCGCAAAATAATTTACTGGTCGCAGCCCGATACAAGGTCTGATCGAGCAGCTTTTTTCACACGGATCCGTATTTTGACGGTTATTTTACGGGTCGGAGCACTATACGAGGTCTTCTAGAGATGCTCTTAGTGCACTAGCTAGCTAGTCAAAATGCCCCCTTAAGAAAACTAGTCAACATGTCTGTCTATAATTTTTGAATAATCCGAAGAAAATCATGACATAGACACAATGCACATAATACTCACTAATCATGTTACAAAATATTCACCAAAATTTGATTCTTAACATCACAAGAAGACAAATTTTGGTTGCATAGCATCTTTTTCGAATTGAATAGTACCATGTTTTTTGCTATTCACTATAAAAACTGGTCCCTTTTTTCGTAGAGCAATTGTATTTTATTTTGAAACGCGGTCTCTTATGACCTAATTCATTAAAAAGGTGAAGAGAGTTGTCCGGTTACTTTAAAGGAAATCCGGATGAAAACCGTTACAACGTGCCTTACAAAATATGGCACCCCGGTCGGCCTGACATCCAAAAGACCACAGATACCGCTGAGGAGGGGACACCTTCGAGGTTGCCAGCAATGTCATCGTCATCATCTCTCCCCGAGCAGGTGACTTCAACTTTGCCGTGAAATTTTAAGACATGATAGAAATATTAATCATGCCAATTATGTTTTTAAAAACATTTTGTTATTACCAACAAAAGTAGTACATTATACACCTAATGTGAGCCTAGCTAGGTCACTAGAGCGTCCAACTTCAAAGAAAAATTACTAGAGCATCCACAGCGTAGCATTTTACTGGCTTTATTGCGGCATCTAAGCTCTTTGAAGCTACCAGTATATATACTGCACTCCAAGCCTCCAAACAAAAATCCTTAAGTTGCGGCTAAGCCAAGAAATTTGCAGCTACTGGACTTGTTAGCTGCCAGGCAAGCGCTCAGCATATGAAATTTGGGGAAATCATGCATACACTCTGTTGTACCCTGTGAACCAATGTGTCCATTGTAAAGTAAACAGCACAAAGGCATGATGAGTTCACCTAACAGCCCAACAAAATACGGATCAGAAATGTCAAATGTAATCTTGCCATTGGTGTGCATGCAATCTGTGTTTAGTCTAAATGTTATGACCGGCTTGGTCTATAGCCGGCAGAGGCCTACCGGGCGTTAATATTAGGGGCTTGGCCCGCAAGTTATCTTAGACAAATTATTTTAGGAAAGTTATCTTAGGCTCGAGTTATAAATACTAGTTGTAAGACATCAATTGAGATCAAGCAATAAAGATATTATATTCTATTGCCCGGCTCCCCAAGGAGCCGGAACCCCAGCCACCGCCACGCCCAACCCTAGCAGCGACGGCGCCCTCTCGCCGGCGCGCCCGCTCCAGCCCTCGCTCCCCTCCTCCTTGCCCATACAATCTACGCCGGAGGCCCGGTAGGAACCCTAGTCCTACCAATTTGGTATCCAGAGATTCCAGGTTGATCATGTCGCTCCCTCCACCACCGCCGCCGCAAACCACCACCACCGCCCCGCCGCCGCTGCCGATCACGTCTGGGACCGCTCCCTCGCCAGCGCCGCTCATCACCACGGCGGAGCCGCTCCCCATCCTCTCGCCCGAGGCGATGCCGGGCACACTGCGGGAGCTCGTCCAAGCGGTTCGAGGCATCAGCCTCTACCTCACTGGGACCCAACCCCCGCCGTCGAGCGTCGCCCCCACTGCCTACGGGCCGCCGTCGCTGTCGTGGGCCACCCCGGCCTTCCAGCCGCCCTACGGAGGGGCGCCGCCGCCGCCGCCGCAGCTGTTGCTGCAGCACTACCCCGCCGCGGGCACCCCATGGCCGGTGTGGCCGGCCACCACCGCGCCGCTGGGGGGGCCTCCCCACCAGTTTCTACCGGCCACCACGGCGCCGGCTACGGCCCAGCACCACCTGCCGCCGCCGCCATCGACAGCAGCACCACCAGCGCCCCGACCCACCGGTCGGCCCCTGCACCAGGTGCAGTTTCCGCCATCGCCATCGCCACTTCCCGCGTGGGCAGCCGGCTCATCTTCGGGCCTGGTCTATACCACGGCACCGGAACACCCGGCGCCCTATCTGCCGTTCGAGCGGTCCTCCAGCTCGGCGCCCTACGCTCCGGCGCTTCCCGACCCGGCGTACGCGATGCCATCGACAGCCGCAGCTACCGGACACGGCGGTCCGACACCCCCTCGGTTCGCTAAGCTGAACTTCACCACTTACAAGGGCACGGAAGACCCCCTCAACTGGCTCAACCAGTGCGAGCAGTTCTTTCGGGGGCAGCGGACGCTCGCGTCGGATCGCACCTGGCTCGCGTCGTATCATCTCCGTGGCGCTGCACAGACTTGGTACTACGCCCTCGAGCAGGACGAGGGCGGCATGCCACCATGGGATCGATTTCGCGAGCTCTGCCTTCTCCGGTTTGGCCCCCCCATCCGTGGCAGCCGACTGGCAGCCCTCGGCCGCTTACCGTTTACATCCACGGTCCAGGACTACGCCGACCGATTCCAAGCCCTGGCGTGCCACGTGCCAGGCGTATCCGCGACTCAGCGCGCTGAGCTCTTTGTGGGTGGTCTACCGGACCATATTCGCGTGGATGTCGAGCTCCGGGAACCCCGCGACCTTCAGTCCGCCATGTACTACGCCCGGGCCTTCGAGCAGCGGGCCCAGGCACTGCAGCAACCGCCCGGACGGGGCGGCCGCCAGCTCAGTCGACCCGCGCCGACCCTACCAGCACCGGGCCGGCCTCCGCCAGCCGCGGCGGCCGCACCCCCGGCCGCCACACGGACCTTCCGCCGGTTGTCCCCGGCCGAGCAGCAGGAGCGTCGACGTCAGGGTCTCTGCTTTAATTGTGATGAGCCCTACACGCCGACACATGTCTGCCCCCGCCTCTTCTACTTGGAGACGGTCGACTATACCGAGGCGGACGAGACGACCGACGCACCACCGCCACCGGCGGCAACTGGGGACACGGCCGCAGATTCTACGGCGACGGCATGCGTCGTCTCTCTCCACGCCCTCGCCGGCATCCGTGCTGAGCGGACCATGTTGCTGCCGGTGACGCTCCATGGCGAGCAGCTGGTGGCCCTGCTGGATACGGGCTCCACTCATAACTTCCTGCCCGAGGCAACCATGCGTCGTCTAGCTATTCCGACAACGGGCGGGGAGCGCCTTCGGATCACGGTGGCCAACGATGACCGCCTCCAGTGTCATGGACTCGCCCGCAACGTTCCCATCACCATCAGGGGCGAACACTTTTCCATTACCTGTGCAGGCATCGACCTCGGCTGCTTCGACTTCATCCTCGGTGTGGACTTTCTCCGGACCCTCGGGCCCATCGTGTGGGACTTCGACGCGCTCACGATGACATTCTGGCGGCTGGGCCGCAAAATCCGGTGGGACGGCATTGGGGGCGCTACGCCAGCCGTGCCACATCTCCAGCTGGCCGCCGCATCCTCCGAGGCCGAGCACCCTCTTCTGGATCCCCTTCTGCAGCAGCCTAGTGCCCTCTTCGACGAGCCACGGGGACTTCCCCCTGCTTGGGTGTACGACCATCGCATTCACCTTGTGCCGGGCTCCACTCCCGTGGCGGTGCAGCCTTACCGCTACCCTCAGCTACAGAAGGATGAGTTGGAGAGACAGTGTGCCCTTATGCTCGCAGCGGGCATCATCCGGATCTCGACGTCACCCTTCTCCGCGCCGGTGCTTCTCATCCGCAAGACAGACGGCACGTGGCGTTTCTGCATCGACTACCGCGGCCTGAACGCGCTCACGCTCAAGGACAAGTTCCCGATACCGGTGGTCGACGAGCTCTTGGATGAGCTTCATGGGGCGCGCTTCTTCACCAAACTCGATCTCCGGTCGGGCTATCACCAAGTGCGTATGCATCCGGACGACATCGCCAAGACGGCGTTTCGCACCCACCATGGCCACTTCGAGTTCTTGGTGATGCCTTTCGGCCTCGCCAATGCCCCGGCGACCTTCCAGGCCCTGATGAATGACGTTCTGCGACCCTACTTACGGCGGTTTGTGCTTGTTTTCTTTGATGATATTCTTATCTTCAGCGCCACCTAGGCCGAGCACCTCCAGCACGTCGCCATCGTCTTTAACGAGCTTCGGGCGCACGACCTCCACCTTAAGCGCTCGAAGTGCTCGTTCGGAACACCTACCGTTGCCTACCTCGGCCATGTCATCTCGGCCGACGGGGTGGCTATGGACGCCGACAAGGTGGCAGCTGTCTCCGCCTGGCCGACGCCTCACTCGCCGCGGGCTCTCCGCGGGTTCCTCGGCCTCGCAGGCTACTATCGAAAATTTATCCGGGAGTTCGGGCTCATCGTGGCACCTCTCACGCGGCTGCTCCGCCGCGATGCTTTCGCCTGGGACGACGACGCGACAGCGGCATTCGAGGCCCTCAAAGGGGCCCTCACGACGGGTCCCGTCCTCCAGATGCCCGACTTCGACCGCCCGTTCGTGGTGGACTGTGACGCTTCGGGCGCGGGCTTCGGCGCCGTGCTTCATCAGGGCGAGGGGCCCCTTGCTTTCTTCAGCCGGCCTTTTGCTCAGCGCCATCTTAAGCTGGCGGCGTATGAGCGGGAGCTCATTGGCCTAGTGCAGGCCGTGCGCCATTGGCGGCCGTACTTGTGGGGACGGGTCTTCCACATCCGCACGGACCATTACAGCCTGAAGTTCTTACTGGACCAACGGCTGTCGACTGTGTCGCAGCACCAGTGGATCAGCAAGCTCTTCGGCTTCGACTTCTCCGTCGAGTATCGTCCGGGCCGCCTTAACACCTGGCCGACGCGCTGTCCCGTCGTGACTCCGATCTCGCTCCTTCCACCGACGAGTCCGCTGGGGCGTCCCTGTGCGTCCGCTCCGGGCCGACGTTCGGCCTCTTCGCCGACATTCGCCGCGCAACTGCAACAGCCGACAACGTCGTTCTTCTCCAGCAGCAACTCACGGCCGGAGACCTGGAGAAGCCCTGGCGCTTCACTGACGGACTGCTTCTCCATGGGCGCCGGATCTTTGTTCCGGCGCATGATGATCTCCGTCACCACGTGTTACAGCTTGCCCACTCGGCGGGTCATGAGGGTGTGCAGAAAACCCTACATCGTCTTCGCGCTGACTTCTACATCCCCGGCGATCGCGCCCTGGTCCGCGACTGGGTTCGGTCTTGTCAGACATGCCAGCGCAACAAGACGGAGACCCTGAGACCGGCTGGGTTACTTCAGCCCTTGGAGGTGCCGTCTCAGGTCTGGGCGGATATTTCCATGGACTTCATCGAGGGCCTCCCCAAGGTGGGCGGCAAGTCTGTCATCCTCACGGTGGTCGACCGCTTTTCTAAATACGCCCACTTCATCGTGCTCGGTCATCCGTACACGGCGGCGTCCGTGGCCCGGGCCTTCTTCGATGGCATCGTTCGCCTACACGGGTTCCCAGCTTCGATCGTCAGTGATCGGGACCCGGTGTTCACGGGACATGTCTGGCGCGACCTCTTCAGGATGGCAGGCGTCCAGCTCCGCCTGAGTACGGCATTTCATCCTCAGACGGACGGTCAGTCCGAGGTGGTTAACAAGGTCATTGCCATGTATTTGTGTTGTGTGACAGGTGATCGGCCTCGAGCTTGGGTGGACTGGCTCTCTTGGGCGGAGTACTGCTACAACACCTCCTATCACTCCGCCCTTCGTGCTACGCCGTTTGAGGTGGTATATGGTCGTCCACCTCCGCCTATACTTCCGGTGGACCCGGAGACGGCTCGGACGGCGGTTGCGGGTGACCTTATCCGCACCCGTGACGAGATGCTTGCTGAGGTCCGTCAGCGTCTCCTTCAGGCCCAGCAGCTGGCCAAGCACTACTACGACGATCACCATCGCGAGGTGGAATTCGCCGTGGGTGATTGGGTGTGGGTGCGTCTTCTCCACCGCTCTACGCAGTCACTCGACCCGCGCGCGAAGCGAAAGCTCGGCCCTCGCTACGCTGGGCCCTTCCCTATCGTGGAGCGCATTGGGAAGGTGGCCTATCGTCTTCAGCTGCCAGACCGCGCTCGTATCCACGACGTCTTTCATGTGGGGCTGCTCAAGCCTTTCCGTGGCGAGCCACCGGCGGCTCCTCCGGCGCTTCCTCCAACCGCCGATGGTCGCATTCTTCCGGAACCAGCCAAGGTGTTGCAGGCACAGCTTCGACGTGGAGTGTGGTTCGTCCTCGTTCAGTGGGCGGGTCTTCCGGAGGAGGAGGCTACGTGGGAGCAGCGTGAGGAATTCCGCCAACACTATCCAAACTTTCAGCTCGAGCACGAGCTGTTTGCGCAGGCGGGGAGAGATGTTATGACCGGCTTGGTCTATAGCCGGCAGAGGCCCACCGGGCGTTAATATTAGGGGCTTGGCCCGCAAGTTATCTTAGGCAAATTATTTTAGGAAAGTTATCTTAGGCTCGAGTTATAAATACTAGTTGTAAGACATCAATTGAGATCAAGCAATAAAGATATTATCTTTTGTTGCCCGGCTCCCCAAGGAGCCGGAACCCCAGCCACCGCCACGCCCAACCCTAGCAGCGACGGCGCCCTCTCGCCGGCGCGCCCACTCCAGCCCTCGCTCCCCTCCTCCTTGCCCATACAATCTACGCCGGAGCCCCGGTAGGAACCCTAGTCCTACCACTAAATATGTTAATGTTTGGTTTTACTCCTACATAACTTCACCGTGAGCATCCAGTGAGAGCTAGTTTATGCATATTTTTTCTTTCTTTATTTATTTCTCTTTTGTATAAAAACATTGTGCACATTTTCAGTAAGAGGTAGTTTATGTGCGAGAGCCTCGTAACACACAAGCAAACAGATACCATTGAGAGCTGGTTCAAGAACAAATGAAACAAAATCAAGTTGGGAAAGAATGCTGCTAATATATCGATCTCACATTCTGTCAAAGATTAATAAGAACAGCAAAGCAACTCAAGTCACCCTCTAAAAACTGCTGAGATGCAGCAGTCAGCGGATGTCGCCATATTAACAATTAATTAGTTGATGGACAAGGTTGTGTCAGAGGGAGGGCCTGTACACAAATCAGATGTTGCATCTTTATGAACTACTATATCACACATACTTGATGATTTACATTACAAAATGTATTTCTTCCCCGCCACAGAAGAAGAATACCGACCAGCTAACATTTCTTCTTTCTTTTCCTCCTAATATTTCCTGGGTGACCGGGCTTTCAGGGTCATTGCGAGTTTCTGCCGTTCGCCTTCCACCTCGGCAAACTGCAAGCTGAGCTCCGAGTACCTGCCCTGCATTTCCTCTAGCTCGCTCTCGACAGCCACTTGTTTTCTCCTCAACTCAATTGTATCCTGTATTAGCTCGTTGATATCCCTGAAGCTTTGGAACACCGCTGATTCGTCGTTGTGTTGCTTCAAGAATGAGCTGAATGTTCAAGAAATCAGCATTTAGTTAGTTAAGTAAAACCTGACTTCCATTACTGAAAACTATAAATTTCATGTTTTTTCCTTTGTCCTAGTTAGCTTAGTTTCTGAAGAAACTTTAGTAGCTTGACAGACCCAAAAACATCCAGAAAGAAAAGAGGCTCTACATCATTAAGCACAGGTTCTAAAACTCTCGAGTTCCTAAGGCCACGCCTGGGAGCAGTGTCTTGTTAGGAAGTATTAGTATTAGTCTAGGAGTCCTTATTAGTCTATTAGTATTAGTCTAGGAGTCCTTATTAGTCTATGTTTACTTTCCTTGCACCTCAAGTCATGTGTAATATATATATGCCCCTTTGGCCTTCAATATAGATAAGTTGCTTTCCTAACATGTCTAACTTTCCAGCCAAACTGATTTTACACCGGCAACATACTGGTTAACAGAAAAAACCACTGTAATTTTATTCCCCCACTACAAAATTGCTTGGATAGAACATCTTGCCGGCGGTGCTTAAAACTTTACAGACATACCGAAACATCCGGAAAATAAAACACTAATGATGAACCAAGGACGATTTTAGATCTCAGCAAAAAAGTTTTACACCTCCAACTAATACGGTTTTGGGCTAGAAAACGACAAACCAATCAAGCCCTAAAAAGATACTTCTGTGTATTACCGTGACCACGGACTCAATATGTGAGAGCATGCTTTTAGTCCATTATGAGAGAGATAAAAAGGTCAGTTGATAATAAAGGAGAACCTGATTTACTAGACAAGAGTAAACTTATGAAAATAGATGCAATATGACTAGCTACCTCTGGAAAAGGATGTCTGTCTTCTTCTTTGCTTGCAGCGCTTCTGCCAACTCAAGCTCCAAAGCAAGTACTCTTTCCAAGGCATTTCCAGAACCAGGAAGCTCTTTAAATGAAGGGAAAATGCTTCGCAAATGTTCATTTGCCTGAAAATAGTGACATACGCACACACAAAATGAGCACAAGGTATATGGACTGCAGATTCATGTCAAACGATGGAGGTGGATGCATGTGGGTGTTTGAGGCAGAACTCTCCCACCATCTCATAATAGTGGCAACAGAAATATTGAACAGTTATATTAGAACAGTAAGGTGAAAAATACACATACCATATCAAGCTGTGATAACGCCCTTTCCAAACCACTGAGCGACGGATCAATAAGATTAATGTCAAGGGGAAGAAGAGGGGATGAATTCTCAGTTTTGAGTCTTTCGAGCTGCATATGCAAAATAATTTCCAAATTAGCCCTAATCCACATCATGCGTATCAAGTAATTACTGATTTATACAAACCAAACATAAGTTATTTGTTGTTTGAATTACCCAATTTTAGTCACAAAACCACCCTTGGAGATTGTAATCGGATTGTAAAAGAAATGCCCACTCAAATTGTAATACTTTGCCTAATTAATAAAGTGGGAATCACATTTAGAAAAAAAAACTAGAGCAAGGGAGGGAGGAGTTGGATTTTCTCTGCTGCTGATTGCTAAAGCAATGAAGAGATGAAAGGAGTGCTAATTAAATGAGGATTTGTGGCCGGAAGGCTTTCTACATACGAGAAGTCTGGTGAGGAAGATGGAGATTAACAGGGAACATGAGGAAGAAAATGAAATGAAGATTTTCTTTTTAAATCATTCATGGTGGGACACATGCATAAAGTGGGAAGATAGAGATTAATAAACTGAATAAAACTCCGCTAACTTAGCTCCTCTCACATTGCACATGCCCTAACGCTACTTCCATTGTCCTAACAGTTCTGCAGCTCAATGGCATGCTCTGTCCGATGCTCATGAATGCAGGCACAACAGCAGGCATGTTACATGATCAGTTGATTACCATGCAAGCACTTGCCCATTCACAGATGTGATGATATCTCAGCACCATGAATATAGATAGATTGATACACTCAAACCTACTGCATCTGAACACTTAACTGATCAGATCAATAGCCTTTCCTCATCAATAATAAGAAAATAAATATATTTTATTTTATTTCGTTTTATGTAAGAACCTAAGAATACATATGATGAGTTCAAAACTTGGTAGGAACAGAATTTGGTGTTATAAAAAGTACAATAAGAGAAGTTTCAACATACCTCTTTCTGGAAGAGATTCAAGTCATTTGCCAATTTCTTATGCTCTTTAGAAATATCTTTGATTGTATTGTCGACAGTTGGATGAGTCTCCAATGATGCCTCGCATTGCTTATGGCAATTCTATCAAAATAGTACAGACAAATTAAGCTGAGAGAATAAACACTGCTATAAATGTTACAGATACCAAAGCAAAACACTTACAACAAAAATTCGGTGTAATATATAAATGCACACTGCCAGATGAATATTTCAACTCTATTTGGTGATTGTGAAGCAAAACAGTAAAAGCAAAAGTGAAGTGTTACACCAGAAGGTACACTGCCAGACAAGAGCTAGGTGTTATTTCCTGTGAGGTTGGGTCCAACGGACTCTGCGACATCATCCAACTTAGACGCAGGCCTCTTTCTAGTCCTCTCATGTTTGAAATATATAGGATTCAAGGTAATTGATTACTACAATAATATAACATGAGACTATGAGAGCCACGGTATATCTCAGATGTGTTAACAACTTCACATACTATCCTACAGGGAAAAAAATACTTCAATTGTGTGCAACTGTCAACTATTGCATGTGCCCTAATTTCAATCGCAATTAGTCTAAACTAACATAGACATTTATATTAGATTGATTACCTCCAGGTTCTTTGTCGGTGCGTGCTTGGCATGTGGATGCTCATCAGACTTGCCAGCATCCTCTGATTCTGCTACATTTGATGAAATATGTGTGCTAGGGATTCTACCTTCATCTTCCTTTAATTCTGAATCAACTTCTGTTATATTTGGTATTAACTCCGGTGTAGACTCAGATTTAACATCTCCCAGAATTTGCCCGATAGATGTGGCACGAGGGATGCATGATCCAGAACCATCAGATGATGGGATATGGTCGGTTAATGCCATATTTTCCAGCAACTTTTTCACTAGGTCAAGCTCCACCCTTATTCTATTGCGTTCCTCGCTGCAATCCTGAAGAGAGGCCTCAATCCTCTGCTTTTCTTCTTTACAGCAATCGAAGTTCAATTTTGTGCATTCCAGGTCCGTAATTATGCTGTCATATGCATTAGACAACTCTCTTTTATCAGCAGATAAATCCTGCATCTCCACCTCCAGTTCAGAAACTTTCATTGATAGCTCTTCAATTCTTTTAGCCAGAGCAATTTCGTTTTTCCTCCCAGTTTCAACCTCATCCAAAGCACTTTGTAACTTCAGTAACATCTCTTCAGAATACTTTTTAGAGACAAACACCTGACTTTTAAGCTCTTGAACCTTTGATTCATATTGCTCTTTGATAAATGCAATTCTAAGGGAATCTTGTATGGCGAACAACGACCCCTCTTTCTCCTTTTTCCCAGCTTCAGCCTTTTCTTTTAGCTCTCTCAACTGGATAGACAGATTCTTGAACTCTTCTGCCTTCAGAGTTTGTTCAGCAAGTTTTTGTGTAAGCTCTTTGTTCTGTTCTTTTAAACTTGTCAACTGATATCCAGAATCATGTAGCAGTGATGACATCTCAGTATGCTGTTCCTCCAATTTCGATTTCAGAACCACGTTTAGAATTTCAACTTCATCTTTCGCTGATCTCAAACCATCAACATGCTCTTCAAGATTTGTCTGCACATCTCTAAGCTGCACAATCTCATCTTGATACTTCAATTCTGCCTCACTGTTATTAATTGATACCGATGTATCTCGAGACTCGCTATTGCTAACCTGAGCCAATGTTTGTTCGTTTCTTTTCATAAGCTCTTCAAGCCCTTCCTTCTCTTGAACAACCCTGGCAAAGTTGATTTCTTGAGAATGGATAGCTGATTCAAGTGTGGCATTTCTGTCAGTTAATTCTGCTACAGTCAACATGTGCCCCCTTAATAACTCGTCAGCATCTCTGTTCTTAAGCTGAAGCTTCCCAAAATCATTTTTTAAAAAATCAAGTTGCACGGCAACCTCCTCAACCTGACTTATCATATAACTAGCTTCAATTTCAGTGGCAAGCAAGTCCTCCAGAATTGTTCCTAACTGATTTTCAGCATTGGAGAGCTGGGAGTGAAGAGAGCAATTCTTACAACTGAGGTCCCTTTTGATTTGCTCACTTTCTGAAAGAGCATCTTGCATCAAACTGTTTTCTTTACTCATGTCCGAAATCTGGTCCCTCAGATGAAGTAACTCTGTTTTGTCCTCATTGTAAGATAGCAGGACCTCATCCTTCTCACTAAGTTGAGATGTAAGACTTGCGAGGGCAGATTCAAGATCTTCCCTCGTTGTCTTTTCTCTTAGCAAATTTTCCTCAGTACAGCTCAGACAATTTTGCAAACCTCTGATTTCATTTTCCATGTGCATCAACAGTTCGCCTTTAGACTGTAGAGACTGGGCCAAAGTTTTGTTATCTTCGTCGGATTCTGCAAGAGTTACTTTGGTCCTCTCAAGTTCCTGAACAACAGCAGCAATGTCTTTCATCTTTTCAACAAGAGTCTCATTCTCACTGGTGACAATCCGCAGCTCAACTTCCATTTTTGCCAACTTTGATGTTAAATCACCATTGCTGATTGAGTGTTGTTCTTGAGCCTCTGAGATAATCTCAAATTTGTGTACCATTTCCTGCAGTTCCTGCTGAAGCTTCTCTACATGTCCCTCAGAAATATTCAACTTTTCTTCTGTTCCAGCCATATCAAAATGAAACTTCCGCTTCACATCAAGCAATTCTGTTTCAGACTTGTCTGATCTCTTCCGGAGAACATCGCACATTTCTTCCAATGCCTCCTTTTCGTGATGGAGATGAAGCACCTTCTGGCATGCTTGCTGCTGGAAGATTTCCAAGCTTGCTATGACAGCAGCGTAATTCTTGTTCTCAAGTTCATGTAGCAAAGATACGTCATCCAAGCATGGAATGTCGATGTCCTTGCTCAAAGAAATAAGTTTAGAGCATAGGATGCTCAGTTGCTCTTGAAGTGATGTAGAAACAATTTGCTGTTCACTGATTAAGGAGGACTGCTTACGTAATTCATCTTTCACTCCCTCAAAATCTTCCATTACTGATCTGAGCTCATCCTTGAGCTGACTAGTTAGCTGACTTTCTTTCATTAAAAGGTTCTCAAATCTCTTCCTTTCTTCAGTGCAGGCATTGTACTTGCTTTCACAAGTTTTATGTTCCTCAACAAGTGTTTCAGATACCACGAGCCTTTCCATAAGTAAAGCATTTTCAACTGAAATATCTTTGAGCTTTGCTTCTAATATTTGGTTCTTCACTGTAAGATCATCACACTTGAAAATGTATCCTGATTCACTTTCTTTCAAACTTTTTGATTGGTCCAGTGCAGAGTTTAACTTGAGCATTAAAGACTCCCTAGCATCATTAGAGTCACGGAGTTCTTTTTCTAGCATGTATAGCCTTCCCTGCATTTGCTTAATCATATCCAGTGCAGTATAGTGAGATTCCCGTAGCACATCGGAGAACACCTGCCACTGAATGTTAACAGCGTACGTTTCTAAAATATCAGATTCCATTGTGGAAGAAGCATCTTTTGGTCCTTCGGTGTTGGAGCAGTTCACCTGTGAATCAGGAATACAAATGATTTCAGATCTGCTACAAAGTTCTTCAATTTTGGCAGCCCGAAGGAGGTTTTGCTGGCCATCCATTTTGTAGCTAAAACTACGTGATGTACCATTTTCAGTTGAAAACATTTGAGATGCAGTTGCCTCATGAAGACCTTCAGTTCCCCGTTGTTTGACAACAGGCCTGTCTTGGTCATGTTCTATAGTACCGTGTAAATCTGCTATTGCAGAATGCTCTTCAGGAAAATTCTCAGTATCTTCTACAATGGGTTGCTTTGCAAGAGTTTCACTTGACTCATACATAGAGAGAACCTGAAAGGACAGCAACTCGAGGTCTTTCTGTAGACGATCAACAGCAGCAGAATAATTCCATCGGACCCTCTTAAGTGCTGTTTCCGTAGCAACAGCCCTCCTCTCGAACTCCTTATTTTGAGCTTCTAAAGCTGTTCTGTCATCAGCAAATCTCATTAGTTGGTCATTCATCTCATCATGCATTTTCTGCTTCTGGGCTTGGAGGACAGAAACTGTGTAGAAACAAGAATTGTGTTCTTTTCTGAGATTTTCCAATTCGTTTGCAGTCTGCTTCTGGTTTTCCTCAAGCTTGTGGATAAAAGATTCGTAGTAGCGCTCAATCTGGCTCATCTTCTCAAGCAGATTCTCCTTCTCAGTTTTTGAGTCCTCCAGCTTCTGCAAGAGCCCACACATTTTTTCCTCCATCGTGGCTGTACTGCCAGTGTTTTTCTTGTCGGAATCATGATCACGTCCGGAGCTTGATTGATGGGCAACACTGGATGGTGGAACCAAATGTTCTTGATAGTTATTTTCTTTCATTTGTCCAAGCTGAACACCTTGCTTCAGGTTCTCAATCACACGCTGAAGAGCCCCTATATCAGCAAGAAGGAAATCAAGATCACTTGCTTGAAGTCCATGGAGAGCATTATTTCTGGTCTGCTGCAGTTTACTTTCAAGAAGCAGCAAGCCATGCAACCATTCTGTTTGGAGATTATGTACTGAACTATCTGTAGCAAGAACACCATTTCCTCCATCAGCCTTATGCTGCAAGGGTTTAGCAGATTTCATTTCTTCCAACTCTCTTTTCAAACTAGAACATTCTGTCCTTAGGAAGGATACTTCAGTACTGAGCTCGCTGCGTGACATAAGTTCAACAGCAAGCTGATTAGCTAGGCCCTGCGTTTCACTGCCTAATTTGTCAGTGACATCTTGCAGGGATGTTGCTTCAGACTTGAGCTGAGAAAAGGCTGACTCGGCCACCTCCAATCTGGTCTTGAGTCGATTATTCTCGTCACGAGCAGCAGCAAGATCATGACTAGCAGAGAACTCAGGACTCCAACCATGACTCCAATCACTGCTCCCTTGTGGTGAAAGACGCTTACCCCGAAATGGCCCCTTCTCTGGTGTAGGGCTTTGACTTGTCGGACACAGTGGTAAATCACCTGAGTGTATGCTCCTAAAGCTACTGATTTCATGACTGCCACATGGATCATTCTTTTCGGCAAAATAACCATCTGAATTATGTGACGAATTTTCGTAATCTTCGGTTGAGCCCGCAGAATCTTCAGCCACAGGGAACCCCAAAGAAGTTTCTTTTAACTTGGTCCTTGCGTTAGCCTATAACAAATGATAAACATAATTATGGTGTGTACCAAGTAACTTAATTATCTCAAATGATGAAATACATAGAAAAGAATATGGAGATGGTTTAACTAATTTGTTTATTGAATGAAAACAGTAGGCATTGCATGATATGCAGATTCCATCCATTGTCACGAATCTAGGCCTAGTACGTAAATTCTCTGTGATGAATCTGCAGCACAATCAGAATTAGTACACTCAATATAGATCGATGACTCCGGTTAAAGAACCAAAGGACCACTCAATACAGATCGATGCCTCCAGTTAAAGAACCAAAGGACCGCAGTCCCTTCAAATGTATCATTTCATAATCTTGAGATAACCAAGGTCACTCTCAACAAAGCATTCTAGCACATAACTTGGTCTACTTTGTTGCAGTTCAAGTCAGAAGTTTTGAATTATTTTTCACCAGTAAACCATGTATGCATGGAAGTTAGTAGTTTCTTTTCTTTAAGGACATGGAAGTTCGTAGTTACTACCAAGAAATAGTATAAAACACATGGCTATCCTATACTTTGTAGGGATTTATACCAACCTTATCACCACCAACATCGGATGAAGCAACAGCAACTTCAGAAGGATCGTGACTTCTTTGATTCACTAGCTGCTGAGAACTTCTGGCACCAGTTTCTCTTTGCTGTTCAAACTCCCTGTACCAAGAAAGCACTCATAAGATTTGGAACCAATAATCCAAAACTGATTTCATTGTTGTCGTGGCCAACCTGAAGCCAGTTTTGGTGCTGAGCAGTTGTGCCGTGATCTGCAACGGTGTTCATCAAAGAACAACATTAGAAAGGACAACCGGAAGGCAAGCGAAACAGAGAACATTGTCAAGTCACTTCTCAAAACAGTGAAAGAGTATTTTCTGATGATTACAGACATAAGTTAAAACGTTATCTAAAACCCATGCATGTATATTGTAGAGAAAAAACCATACATGTAATACAGTTCCAAAGTCGCAACCACGAAAAGGAAGTGCGATTGAAACAGGCTTCACTGCTTCTGCAAATTCGGCAAGATTAACATCGACCTCCCCAAGAATGCTAGATCGAGAAGTCCCCTGATTTTCCAAGAACAAGGGGAGAAAGAGCAAGCATCACTTGTTAGTAAATTCATCCAGCATTTAAGTGGTCACAACATCAAAACCTTAACCTAACGTGTGTGCAAGCCCATGGCCAAGGAAGACGTAGGATAAGCGAAACCAATTTGTACAACGCACCATGGCCACAACAAGCTTGTAGAGCTTGTCATCATATGTCTTGGTCCTAGAATCCTGAAGAAGTCGGGTTGCTTCGTAAATAGGATCTGGCCATTTGCAGCTTCCATTCCTCACATTCGCTTTATTTGTTTTTGCAGTTACCTTTCCTGTATCAGCAGAGATAAAGGACAAAAACAACTTGTCCCATCCTGTAGATGGAATCTGCAACAAAAACAAGTAACCATGTAAAGATCATTCAACTATGGATGGCAGAAACAAGCAATAACCCTGAGTAATTCACACAAACTGCAAGACTCATATTAGTAATAATCAGAGAGCATGAATAAGTCAATTTTACACCCTACAATTTTTGGCAGGGTATGTATTAGCATCTTTCACCCCTAACTCAAAAAATGGACAAACCATAACCTAAATTTTGGAACTACCACCCCCACCCCCACAAACAATTCCCACACGGTTTTAGGCGACACGCCATTATATGTAGTATGTTTTTGACAGGCAACGTCATGGGACCCACAATCATGCTCTAAGTTGAGAATGACTGGCAACTAGTCAGCAAATCAACAAATCAGAAAAATACATCACCCAAATAAACAAATATTTATTTCTTGTTACATTGACTGTGCTGCATGTAAGCTGAAATCAGTGATGTGGCAGCCGACTTGGTGAAAAACCGAAAAGCACATATAAAACTAGCCTAAGGGTGACTTCCCGGCTGCCTGCGTGGATACTACTTTTTGTCCCGGCGATGCCGTGGAACTCCAGCTGTGGCAACATCAATGTTCCATCGACATGTGGGGTGTAGAGGATTCCCCAAGGACAGGATTATATTTGCCTTTTCTTTCAGGGGTTTTCTCATAATGCTGGTATCTGGTTAATACAGAGCTTTGTCTCCTTTCCAAAAAAAAAACAGCCTACAGGTGAAAACAAATGGTTCCAGGAGTTCAGGGTGAAATGTATCTGGTTTTAGAGTTGACATGAAATCTAGACCCGTGCAAGAGTTGAGGAAAAATGGTTATTTTCCTCGAAAGTAAGATTCACCAAAAAAGAATGTCCTCACAACAGAAATGGCAAAGAAATGGAGTTAGCATAAATAATTTGATCTTACATTTGTTGCATGGAATTGCAGCCGGAATACAACTTTAACTTTGGCCTTTTCAATCTTCCATTTTGGCACCCGTGACATGCTGGCGATCTTTATAATTTAAGCATCTCGTACTTCTAGGGGGATCTTTTGTCTGAAAGCAAGCACCAAAGATAATATAAACTTCCTTAAATTCATAAATACATTTTAAAAAATCTCCTTCAAATCAAACAGAATTCAAGCCAAAAACCATACATGATAAACCAGATTGTCCTCATGCATGTGCAAACGCACAAACACGGGAACAAGAATCATACCCACCACCAATGAGAGACTTTCAGTGTAAAAGCTAGTTATCAAAAGCAACTGGCTGGTACACTTACATGATAGCAGTTATACAAAGAATTGAAAGACTATGTTGATATTGTTTTCTGCACTATGCTCCTAACAATTTCATACCTATTCCTACTAACAACCACATGTTTCTCAGCACCTCACATGTTCACCAGAGTTAGATACACGGTATAATGAAAAATTAATAACCAACCACTACATGGAAAATTCATCTACACCAAGATGCCTGGATTTATCCTTTTATCCATTTACATCTAGAGCCGCAGGGTGGAAACATACTAACTGCCAAGTATTGGTCCCCGGTTCACCCAAAAAGGTAAAATTAGGCAATATTCAAAATTCTTGTCCTGCTACTATAATTCATACATAGGACTAATTTCATGCAGTACCAGGCCTCATTGAGCCAAACTAGGCTAAGTGTTTCTCTAGACCCTTGTTTAGCTTCAAAATTGTCAACGAATCAAAATATAACATATGCATCTTTAGTTTCAAAAGGCAACTAAGAGATATGCACAGGTATGCTCAATTTGCCAAACTTGCATATTACAAGCAAAGATTTAGAGAATCCTTGGTTTGCAGCCAAAAATTCAACTAATAATTACATAACACAAATTGGTACTACTAGTGGATCAGTAGCTGGGCAGCTGGTGTACTGAGAAAGGACACCAGTGTCATGTGCAGACGGGAGATACAGCTAGTTGCAGTGTGTAATCGCAGAGTTCGGAAATCGTGAAAAATGCAGGCACGCCCTGCTTGTAGCCAAGATTTTCCATGTCCAGGACAACATCCAAGAGCTTTAAGCAGCCAAGGCATGGAGGGAGCGTACCTTGCAAGGTGCCGGAGGTGGACGAAGGCCCTGGCTTAGAGGTCGGGATCTGCGGCGGGGGCGGACAGGGGCGGTGCCACGGGATTCGATCTGCAGCGGAGGCAGCGAGAGGCGGGCGGATCCGGCGAAAGGCTGCGGCGGACGAGAACGAATCCGGCGGGGACGACGGCGTGCTGCCGACCGAGTGAACCGGGGTTATAGTCGGAAGAAGAAATGGAAGGAGGCGGGAAGGAGGGGCGGAGGAGAAGACCTACCGGCGGCGAGATGGGCAGGTGACCACGACAGCGGCGCTCACCGGCGGCGAGATGCAGCCGGGGCACGGGAGAGAGCGCGAGGACGTCGGGCGGGCGCCGCGCTCTCAGAGCGGCGGCCAAGCAGCTGTGTCTCCGAGGTTCATGCCCAAATCCGCGGTTTCGAGACGAAATGTATGTGCTTGCGAGTTGGTGGGGGGCTGTTTTTGGCTGAGGCGAGCTCACCGGCGGCGAGATGTAGACGGCTGCAACTGGTGGACTCACTTTGATACGGGGGAAAGCACGGGGAGTTCGCGCAAAAGGTGCGGGCTTTTCCACCGAGGTTGGGTTGGGTTGGGTTGATTAGGAGAGGCGAGCAGCAGAGCTTGCTTATCGGGAAGAGGAAGGATGCTCACATAATGATGGTGTTTGGTCGTTTGATTTAATCATTAGTTATTTCTTCCCAGGTTTTCTGGTTGGGCAGTAATGTCTGTCTCTCTCTCACTCACTCGACCCCTCTTTTTCCCTTTTTCACCGGTACACAAACACGGGTGAAAATCAGCCCGCTTTATCTTAACCTCACAAAGCAAGTCTCTTGCGCATAACGTTTTGATACCGTAACTCGAGAAACATTACTCCCTCTCTTCATTTTTACAAGACGCTGAAACATTTCAAACAGCAGTTAAAACAGTTCAATGTCTATTGTTCCAAACGTCTTATAAAAATAAACGGAGGGGTATAGTATTGTCTCTACTCTCTCCGTCTGATGAAGAATGTACATTTGGCTTAAAATTTTATCCATCAAAGTATTTTTTACTTTACTTCATAATTTATCTTAAAATAATTATACACACAATTTTCATCAGACGAAGGGAATATACGTGAATATATATTAGGGTAACTTTAGACCGTTCGAATGCCGGTGTGTGGCGCTGTATTTTTGTGGAAACCATCCTTGATTTTTCGAAAATAACCCACGCTCCAATTTGGCACCACACGCCTTGGTCGCCGTCTTGAGCCCACTTGTGGGTCACGTGCATCGAGTAGTCAAATCACCACACGCTTACTTAATAGTCTCGCCTACTCCACGGCTCCTCTCTTTGTCGCATCCCTCCTCGTCTCTCTCTCTCTCCCCCTCCCTCTCTCTCATCCCTAACAAATCAACCGTTTATCACCTGATGGCCTCCAAGACACTCGTGTAGCACTTCCATGAAAGTACCACAATTAATTATAGTCCCAACGAAGAGTGGGTTAGAGTATTTATATTAGTGATTCTATTACACAAAGGCGTCAAAATATTTATGTGAAGTAATTGTATGTGATTCTACAAATATTGTTATTGTCGTGATGAACCAATAAACCAGAGTGAAAGGAGTTATAAGCTTGAAGTAACAACAATAATAACGCTGAAAAGGTAAATAACATAAATAAAATTGAAGTAGAGTTGTGCTTTGTGCAATGGAGAAGTTAGGCACATAGAGAATTTAGTTCATGGTATAGATCAAGTGTGTTAGTGGGACGGTGATACAATTACCTTGTATCGTGGTCATAGTATTTGATATGTTTGTTCGGTAGGCGGATCACACTAGGGTCATGGAACTCCTCACGGGATTACATTCCATTCTATGGTCCTGCTCCACCGTTGCCACAGATTAGTTGTCTCCACAGTTAAGGTCCTCAGAGCGAAGACAAACATTAAGTTTAATGGATCAGCATTATCTCATATTGTTTTTGGTCGTTATAGATGCCTCCACCTGCCGCGTTAGAGGTCGTAGATTTCCTAAACATTATGTGTTACCTGTTTAATTCTTGAGATCTTGTTGCATGGCCCCTTGAATTGGATAACACGCATAGATTTCACCACAATATAACAACTTACTATACAGATCATGAGACTACAAATACAAATGGCGATATATAGACTAGGCACAAATGAATCTTACCATTCACCTACATCTCCCACGCCTAGGGGGAACTACTCACACATCATAAGAGAAAAACAATCATCTCGGAGAATAAAACAATGAAAATTATATCGATAATATAGTGCAGATCAACAATAATATGAAAGGGATGATCCAATTAGTTTTGATCTCCAAATGAGAAGGAATAGAGGTTACAACTTGTTCTCGTAACTTGGAATTCCTATTACAATAGTTAAGGATAAAATGATGATGGAGATGAAAAGACCAAAACTAAGAAGTTCTTTGAAGGTTCATCGGATCTCTCTCTCTCTTTTCTGTTCTAGACGTGGTGGTGGCGGTGGCGAGGGTTCTGTGATGCTATCTGCCCCTTCACATAAGTGCATTGTATATATGATGACCCACAAGTATAGAGGATCACAACAGTCCTCAAGGGAAGTATTTTTACCCAAATTTATTGATTTGGCACAAGGGGCAAAGAATATGTATAAGCCTTGATGGTTGAGTTGCCAATTCAACCACACCTAAGAAGCAAACTCCTCGCAGCAATTTATTAGTAACAAAGTAGTATGCTAGTTTGGATAGCAATAGTAACGGCAACGGTAATAGTAATGGTAGCAGTAGTAGCAATTTTGTAGCAATTGGAACGGTAGCAGCAATAATGATTCAAGTAAGACAATATTATGACGAAGCATAGGCATGGAGTAGAGATGGATATTTTGAACGAAATTCATAATGTAATAGTCACAACCTAGAGTGACACAGAAGTGGCTCCAATTCATAAATCATATATAGGCATGTATTCCGTGTATAGTCTTACGTGCTTGCAATAGGAATTTGCATGACATCTTTTGTCCTACCCTCACATGGCAGCTGAGTCCTAATGAAAACTAGGGGTAATTAAGGTCCTCATTTATCTAGAGAACCGGAACAAAGCATTAACACATAGTGAATATGTGACATCCTCAAATTATGGCCATCCTCGAGAGTATCCCTATTTTTGTCACCTTAAGGTCTACGGTTCATAACAATAATACGTGCATACAACTTTCAAGATAGAATCTAAACTCACACATATTCATGAAAATATAATAGGTTCATATTTGAAATCATGGCATTCCGGCTCTAGTGACAAGCATAGCAAAATCATAGCAATATAAATTTCAGAACACAATGGATACTAGGGATCAAGTCCTAACAAACTGACTCAATTACATGACGAATTTCATCCATCTACATCTACCTCCAGTATGCCTACAATGAGATTACTCACTTCTGGTGATGAGCATCATGAGGTTATTGATGAAAAAGGGTTGTTGATCATGATGGTGATGATTTGCCCTCTCTAGAGCCCCGAACGGACTCCGGATTTGGCCTCCATGTGAAGAACATGAGGTGGCGATGACTCTATATTGTAAAATGTGATGAAACTTTCTTGGTGACCTTTTTCTTGGGAAGATAGTATATGTAGAGTTGGATTTAGTTCAACTTGAAGCTCATGGGACCCACAAGGTCACGGGGTACGTCCTAGGGGGTGGGCATGCCTCCTGAGCTTGTGGCTCTCTGGTGCCTAATACTTGTGATCTGCGTTGGGTTTTCCATGAAGAGGAACGGATTATCGCAGCATAATGCGGATAAGTATTACCCTCGATTAAGAAACCAAGGTTTATCGAACCAATAGGAATATCAATCCTCAACCGTCTTTAGCGGTTGCACACAAAAGAGCAAACAACTTGCACCCAAGACGGGCAAGAGGGTTGTCAATCCCCTTGATCTCGTTATTTGCAAGTGAATGAGGTGTGTAGATAATTGTAGATAGTTGTTACTTGCAGAATAAAATAAAAGGTAAATAATAACAGCGAGGAAATTATAATTTTTGAATATATAAGTGAATAGACCCAGGGGCGTAGTGTTCTCTAGTGGCATATCTCTTGAAAGCAACATATGATGGGTAAACAACTTATTGTTGGGCAATTGATAGAACACCAGATAGTTATGTGACATTCATGGAAATGACCATGTGTATATAGGCATCACGTCCACAAGCAAATAGGTTGACTTCTGTCTGCGCCTACTACTATTACTCCACCTGTCGACCGTTATCCAGCATGCATCTAGAGTATTAAGTAAAATAAAGTAATGCTTGGAGAACGATGACATGATGTATACAAAGTAAACTCAACCAGTATGAGTAAATCCCATTGTTTTATCCTTAGTGGCAGCAACACAAAGATACAACTTGTCCCCTTATATCATTAGGATATAGAAACTCGCCAGGTTGAACCCAATGCAACGCACCCCTCTCACTGAAGAAATACCAAACTACTTGGCTAAAGCAATTCAATAGATCGGAGAGAATTATGAAGCTACGATGATCATGCAAATAAGAATAATAAAACTCATAGAAGACTCAAATATTATTCATGGATAATTTGAACATAAACCAACAATTCATAACAAACACACCATACAAAAGAATTATATCGGATAAATCAAAGCAAAGGTGCGATGATCATTGTATTGAAGATCAAGAGAGAGAGAGAGAGCGCCCTCTAGATACTAACCACAGACTCGTAGGTCTGTGGTGAACTAATCACACATCATCACGAGGGCACCAAGGTTGATGAAGAGGCCCTCCATGATCGATCTCCCCTCCAGCAGGGTGCCGGAATAGAGCTCCAGATGGGTCTGTCGTGGAACAGAGACTTGTGGTAGCGTAAAAAGTGTTCGGTGTATACCCTTAGGGTTTCTGGAATATATGTGAATTTATAGGCGAGAAAGCGGAGCAAGAGGGGCCACACGGGAGTGCCAAGGCATCAGGGCGCGACCACACCCCTGGTCGCGCCCTGTTGCCTTCTGGGCCCCACGTGTGGCTTCAGGTCTCCTCGTGAAGCTTCCACGTCTTATTTTCATCCAGAAAAAATCATATAAAAGTTTCGTGGGAATTGGACTTCGTTTGGTACTGAAAACCTAAAAACAAAAAACACGCAGAAAATAGCAACTCGCATTGGGCACTAGATTAATAGGTTAGTGCTCAAAAATATTATAAATTGGTGAATTATGACCCAAAAAGTATCCTAGGATGATAATATAACAACATGGAACAATCAAAAATTATAGATACATTGAAGACATATCAGTGGCACCCTTCGATAGTTCTTTGCACCAGTATTTTTATATATTCCAAAACAATTCTTCATAAAAAAATTCCAATTTTGAGAACTTTTCTTTGTGCACAAAAACAACACAAAGGTAGTTCTCTGAAAACAACGCCGGTCCAAGTTAGTTTCATTCAAATCATACAAATTAGAGAGCAAAAAAGAGTAAATGTGTTTGAAAAGTGGATATGTTTAGGACGTATCAACTCCCCAAGCTTAACTCATTGTTTGTCCTCATGCAATTCAGTTGATAAACTAAAAGCGACAAAGGAAAAATTTACAAACTCATTTGCTTTTGTTGTCGTATATAAATTTAACTAGCATCAAGTTTTGAGCAAAGATTATGTACTAACCACATGTATGATAACATTTAGAATTCATATTTATTCATTTCAATGACATGATCTTCTAGCGAGCAATAATATTATATCTCAAACATCAACACTTTGTCAAAATAATCATGATACAATATGATAGAGTGGTATCCCTCTAGGCATTGCTGAGACTTCAAAACATAAATGCAAAGCACCTTTGAGATTCAATCAGCGACTAAGAATTAAATTCACGGTAGAAGATATTCATTCATGCTCGCGCTCAACATTAATTAGACCAAATGCATGTTACACTAAGAATGAGAATACTCTCAGGACTCGTACTTGAATAAGAAGGTGATGACTCAACATAAGAGTAAATATATAGGCCCATCGTAGAGGGAAGCAGGGATTTGCTTGTGTGCCAGAACTCATTGCTTTTTTAAAATAGAGATAGTTGTAATTTTGAGAGGTATACTTTTCAGAACATGGTTTCCGACTGTGTTTTCTATATCTTCCATGTCAAATACATTAATGGCGGTTCCAAAATAGAAATGAAGTTTACCCCCCCCCTCCACTATACAAACACATCCATGGCTAGCCGAATTCACGGGTGCCCTCCAATCAATCAACTTTCTAAGGGGTTGTTGTTATTTTTGGGAAAAAATGTTTTTGCCACTCTAGTTTTTGCCAATTTTTCTTATGCCACTCTAGATTTTGACATTTTACTGTTATCATTGTTAGTTTTTGACAATTATCACAATTGCCATTCCGTGGTAAAAGCAAAATAATTTTGTTTCATTTTTGCCACTCTTAGCTTTGAAAAATTATCACAATTTCCACTCTAGATTTTTTGCTTATGCCACAAAAAATGGCAATTTTGATAATTGTCCAAAGCTAAGAATGGCAAAAGTGAAATGTCAAAATCTAGAGTGGCAAAAGGAAAATTGGCAAAAGCTAGAGCGGCAAAAACAAAAAAATTCCGATAATTTTATGGTTTAAACAGGACTAGGCATCCTTGTTACCGACCTCCTCAACTTTGATGAGCGAATAAACTCTTGTCATGAGTTAAACACACTTACCACGAACGATATTGACCATCCAACCGCTCCATGAGCTTCGGGGGTACACAAAACAAGTTTTTGTTTGAAGGTTTAAAGATGACACATACAAATTTACATGGAACGGCAGGGTAATACCACATATAGGTAGGTATGGTGGATTCTTATGGCAATATTTTAGTTTCAGGAGTTTGGATGCACGAGTAGTATTTCCGCTTAATACATGCAAATGCTAGCAAATAGATTGAGAAGCAACCAGCTACAAAGCGACAATGGTCATAATCATGCATTTTGAATAATTAACGTTGATCAAGAGCATGAGGAGGATAAAAACACTATGAACATAAATAACATATAGGAATTATTTGAGTTTTAATCAACTAGATATGGGAACATGTGCCAAGTCAAGCCATTTGAATTTCTCACACGAGGACACCATCCTAACACACCACATCGTCATCATTTTAATGCATGTTGACACGCAATATAACATATTATCCACTCATAACTATTTAAGCATGGCGTGAACAACTATAATCTCTAATTGTCAACACACATGTTTACTCATAATAGGCTGAATCAAGATTACAAAGTTAAACATATTTGTAAAGCCTCAAACAAGTAGAGTTCACTAAAAAAGAGACACCCATGACATCATGGCCCGAACGAAAAAAAAAATTGTCATGGATGTGACACTTCCATGATGATAATTGTGATAAAAATGCGTACATCATAAACATGGTAGGCTCCTATCCTACTTATATGACAAAAGCTTATGATAGAAAATGGTCTTTTCATCCTGGGTGGGTAGGAGACTGACCTGCATGACTCTTTGGGTCGTTATTGACTGATAACCCACAAGTGTATGGGATTATATGTAGCCTTTTTCAATAAGTAAGAGTGTCGAACCCAACGAGTATATAAAGGTAGAATTAATATTCTCTCAAGTTCTATCGACCACCGATACAACTCTACGCACGGTAACACTTACTTTACCTAGAACAAGTATGAAACTACTTTGTGAGAAAGAAACTAGATGTACTTAGTAGGTGTAATAGATAGGTTTGCATGGTAATAAAGAATATGGAAATAAAAGTTAGGTGTTGTTTTAATAAAATACCAATAAAGTAAATATAGGGAGTGTCGAAAAGTGGTGATAGGATTTGCGTGATTGTCCTAGGCAATTGATAACCAGATCGGTAATCATTATTGCAATTTTATATGAGGGATAAGCATACGCTAACACACTTTCCATACTTGGATCATATGCACTTATGATTGGAACACTAGCAAGCATCTGCAACTACTAAATATCATTAAGGTAAAACCCAACCATAGCATTAAACATCAAGTCCCCTTTACTCCCATACGCAAACAACTCCCTTAATCGGGTGTAAGCTTCTGTCACTCTAGCCACCCACTATAAGCGAATCATGAACATATTGTAACCCTCCAGCGTGAATCTTTCACGTGTGTGCCTCATGGAAAGCACCTTAGGACAACACCAATATAAACCACGCAACCCAAATCAATCAACACTAGTAGGAGAAAGGCTGCCGGTAGCGCTGGTTTTACCCTTGCTAGTAGCGTTGGGGCCAGCGCTACTGCTAACGTGCTACAGCTAACCTGTTAGCAGTAGCGCTGGATTAAAAGCGCTACTAGTATCTACGTTAGTAGTAGCGCTGGAATAAATAAAGCGCTACTGCTAAGCCAGCGCTACTGCTAATATTCCAGCGCTACTACTAATATTCCTGCTTTTAATATTTAATTCACGTCGTATTTATGTCCCCCCTACGTATTTGTGCATGCTCTATACAGTGGTTTCATCATATCATAATAAACATGCATAATTTGCATCACATCATACACATAAAGTATCATGTCATATAACTCATCATCATCTTACGTACTCATCTAACAACTCATCATCATCTTAATCATATACCAAGTTAAAATCTCGCAAAACAGGAAAACATCATAATAGTCATCATATGCATGCATCCTAATCGATCATGCCAAGTTAATATAAACCAGAAAAAGTTGTCTCTCATAAGACCTAGTCCTTGCTCCTAGGTATAATGTTATAAAATAGAATAACACATATCTCTCCATGATGAAGCACAGAGATCCAACGATTTGCGATCATTCTTTATTTCTCTCCATGTTTCAGTTTGGTGCCTTTTTGATTTGCGATTACTTGAGTATGGAGCATCGAACTCAGACCTCGGCGGGCTTTTAATTTTCGTATGACCTTCTGGGTGCATAAACAGAGGCACTACATCATTTGGCAGTTGTTGTTGAATAACATAATAATAACCTAGTTAGCAAATGTAATCAACACTATTTATGCAATAGTAGAGCGTACTTAGTTAGGAAACTCTTACCAAGATATTTTGGCGAATGTTATCCGGCCTCAACCTATGCACTAGTGGCATGTAAAATGTATAATTTTGGCCAATTCCCAAATTATACGGGAAGTTATCCCTACAAACCAGGACACCAACAAGAAAGTAGAGAAGAACATCCTTCTCCTCCCAAGTTAGATGTGATCCATATGAGTAGTGTGTCGTGTCAATTAATTTCCGTAATTCACTCAAAGAAAGGAAATAAGTTGTAAATTATAATTTAAGAAATTTAGTATATGGATGAACACCAATTATTTCTAAATACAAAATGCAAATTACTTGACAAATATGGTTGAGGAACTCACATGGAGATAAAACAGGAAGCATATGACAACCACCCAAATGTCGATGCTGCCTGGCATATTATCTTAAGGATGAAGATCGAAGATAATTTCCATATCCTCCTGAAATCCATATGCCTTGCAAAGATCTTCCCAATTTGGGCACCCTATTTCTATGTTAAAAACTGAATTAAATACTTTGATCACAAATGGGTGACCATGTATAGTCCTGAGGTTAGCACTCCTTGATAACCCACAGGCATAGGGGATCAATTGTAGCCTTTCTCGATAAGTAAGAGTGTCGAACCCAATGAGGAGCTAAAGGTAGGACAAATATTCCCTCAAGTTCTATCGACCACCGATACAACTCTACGCACACTTTACGTTCGCTTTACCTAGAACAAGTATGAAACTAAAAGTACTTTGTAGGAGTGATAGGATAGGCTTGCAAGAAAGTAAAGAACACGTAAATAAAACTAGGGGCTGGTTAGATAAAGAAACAACTACGAGTATCTAATGAGTGTGGAAAAGTGGTGGTAGGAGTTGCGGATTGTCCCTAAGCAATTGACTATGTTACTAGATCGATAGCAAGTATCATGTGGGAGAGGCCTCTGCTAGCATGTCATCCCTTACTTGGAATTCTATGCACTTATGATTGGAACTATAAGCAAGTGTCCGCAACTACTAACGTTCATTAAGGTAAAACCCAACCATAGCAATAAGATATATTGGTCCCCCTTCAATCCCATATGGATTAATTTATATGCTATATTTGAAGCTTCTGTCACTCTAGCCTGCCAATACATAGTCCTATCAACATACAACTAACCCTACGGTGTGATCCACGCGCGCGATCATATGATGGGCACCAAAGGACAACAACATAAGCACAAGCAAATTAAACCAATCATAGCAATTCATCAATCACCGATAGGACAACGATAATCTACTCAAACATCATAGGATAGCAACACATCATTGGATAATAATATGTAGCATAAAGCACCATGTTCAAGTAGAGGGTACAACGGGTTGCGGGAGAGTGAATCGCTGAATATAGATGGGGGAAGATGATGGAGATGTTGGTGAAGATGACAGAGGTGTTGGTGTAGATCGCCGTCAGCGATGATGTCACGGGCGGCGTTCCGGCGCCGCCGGGAGAGAGGGGGAGAGAGCCCCCTCCTTCTTCTTCTTCCTTGACCTCCTCCCTAGATGGGAGAAGGGTTTCCCCTCTGGTCCATGGTCCCCATGGCGGCGGAGGGGCGAGAGCCCCTCCGAGATTGGATCTCTCTCTGTGTGTCCTTTTGTTTCTGCGCTCCCAGATTCTGCGTTTCACGGTTTCTTCAATTCCCGGAGATCCGTAACTCCGATTGGGCTGAACTTTTAACACGATTTTGTTCCGGATATTATCTTTCTTGCGGCGAAAGAAGGGCTCCAACCGCTCGAAGGAGTGGCCACAAGCCTGCCTGCCGCGGGGCCACCCCTGGTCGCGGCGACAGGGCTTGTGGGCACTCCGTGCATCGTCTCGCATTGATTCTTCTTCCCAAAAATCATAAATATTCCAAAAAAAATCCCCGTAAGTTTTTATTACGTTTGGACTTCGTTTGGTATGGATATTCTGCGAAACAAAAAACATGCAACAAATAGGAACTGGCACTGGATCAATATGTTAGTCCCGAAAATAGTATAAAAAGTTGCCAAAAGTATATGAAAGTTGTAGAATATTGGCATGAAACAATCAAAAATTATAGATACGACGGAGACGTATCACTCCTTGTCTCCGTACTCTCGTGGTCTTCGAAATCGAGCCTCTCCAACACATATCTTATTGCATGGAAAGGGAGGAACTAGTCTGTCGGGACCCCGATCCTAAGCCATAGGAATCTAGCCTGTAACACATCGCATCCCTTTGTGGTCTCACGCACGGTTAACTCCACGGCTGCAGCCTTACCTTAGCCGGGACCGTTTGCGTCTTTTGACTCACGTATGTGATAGTGTCGCTAGCAATCCAATGTCAAAGAACCCGGATCGACATGTCTAGTCATAAAACAAAGTGGCAGTACCGCACAAGGACAGGCATACATGACCCAACAAAGCAGGTGTCGGTCATCAACGAACGTAGACGAGTCGTAGCAAGCTACAAGGACTCCATTACGTCGCGTGACATTTCCCCAAAGGGGACAGACACAGCTGCTAAGAAGGACACATGCCGGTCAACCAATGTGTCCGGAGCAGTAGCGAACTACCAAGGCTCGTTGGATCACAAAGGGGCATTTCCTTGTAAGGAGTGCTACTAAAGTTCACGACTAGGTATTCGAACCCCATACATATCAAGTAAGACACACATACGGATGGCATACCGATATGTATAGATACATCGATGGCATCACAACATAACCATAAACATACAAGCTTTATTTAAGAGGCTCGGAAGAGCCACACACATAATATTACACATTAAGGGTCTCACGACCCATAATAACAGTCATACAAATACAAGCCAGCGGAAGAGTTTAAACTGTCTGAGTACAGACAGGACAACTAGAAGGCACATGGCCTGACTATACTACATATCCAACGTAGGGCAGATCGTAGCTGGGACACCAGCTACTCGTCGTCGTCGATGTCTATGAAGAACCCTCCATTAGGGTCATTAGCAACCTCTGCAACGTATTAAGCAAACATGAGTACGAAGGTACTCAGCAAGACTTTAGGAGAACTAACTACTCATGCAAGGTATCAAAAGGTATTGTGGGGTTTCATGCGGGAAGCCAGCATTTGACTCGTGGCTAGACAACTTGCATTTTGAAATTAGTTTTGACAACTTGATTTCTCGCACATGAGTCCACTAACACCACAACAATACACTATCGTGGAATCATTCCGTCTCCATACGGAAATGCCGTCCACGACACTCACGCTTATCTTGACAATTTTATGAGTAGCCATTGAAGTTATCTATGAACAACATATGTCTCCAAGTAGTCCATATCCGCGGACGCGACTATTCGAATAGATCATAACCCTGCAGGGGTGTACTTCGTCACACACGCTCTCGCCACTTATCGCTATGTGCACGTCATGCACCTCGGCAACCTTCAAGCGGAAGCCCAGGGAGGGAGTCGGCCACGACCGTTAACCACACTAGTACCTAGTCCAGGTTTATCGCCTATCTGAGAGTAACCCGTACGGAAGTCCGGCCGAGGTTTCCGCCATGGCCTCAAACGATGTGTGCAGGGTTCCCAAGCCCACCATCCGGGTGCCACTTGGTACACCGTGCCACTGCCTACCGCATCACGGCCCACCTCTCAGGTCAGCACCATGCACGGCCTCCAGCATTACTATAAACACCAGAAACTACTTGCAACTCCTGGACCGAGTACTACGCGATTAATAGGCCGAGCGGGGTCATATTTCAGGGCCCAGCATGTGGTAGTATCTAGTCTTGGATTACATACACGGAACTCAGTTCCTAAGGATGGTTCCAATGAAACAACCCGCCATGTACTCCTACACAGCCTTTCACCGGTACCTTTACCAATTCAAGTTCAACACACAACCTTTGCTCACCAAACACATTCCACAATTCTGTTCATCTCCCAGATGACAGACCATACACAACTCTAAGCATAGCATGCATAGCAGGATAAGGCACATCATAGCTCAAACAACTACCAGGTATGCTAGGTTGCAAGGTTTGGCTATTTACTGTGACAAGGTTAAGTCATGCAAAGGAAGTGGGTTCAACTAACGTGGCAAAAGCAGTTGAAGCATTTGATCTTAAATGCAATAAATAGGTGCAGGAGCAAGAACATGGGGATTATCGGGATGATCAAAAGGGTTGCTTGCCTTGTTGCTCAGAGGAGGAACGATATCCGTCAGACGGATATTCGGTGGAATCCGGGGGTGCGGAGCCTACCAAAATGAATGGCAACATTCAATAACAATCATATGCACTCAAAATGATGCATGAGCATGGCATGAGAATGCAAGGTGATAATTTATTATTTTCAACATGTATTAGGTTTAGAGTTGATTTGAATCACATTCGAATAGCAATTCAAACGGGGTATTCTCGGATACCGGTTTAATTGATTCGACCTGATGCTCAGATCAACTTGATGTTAACATGCATGAAATGTCATGTTATGGTACTGATTTGTAATTAGGACAGTGGTGAACATTGTATATATAATGAAATTTGAATATTTTTGCAAATTCCATTTAAAAAGTGATTATAAGAATTGAATTATTCCTTATTCCACAATTTAGGGTTCTGTAACTTTTTTAAACATGGTTGAAAATAGCATAATCAGAATCCTTGAATTTTTCTGATACTTTTTCATATATAAATTATTTTCATTGGAGTTACAGATTAATTTCTATGATTTTTACAATTTTTAGCAATTTCCTGAATTAGTTTTATACTGGAAATTCTATTTATTGCATCAGACTGACGTCAGCAGGTCAGCCGACCTGTTCAGGTCAAACCTGACAGGGGGGCCCCACTGGTCAGCCTCTCTGGGACTAATCCCACGCTGACCAGCCCTAACTGAGGTTTGACTTGGCCTTGGGCCCACTTGTGAGCGAGTGATTAGGTGCTGAGCTGCTGGGTTAGCTTTGCCACGTCGACATCCACCGGCGGTGAGGTCGTCCTCGCCGGCGGGGAGCCTCCGGCGACCACCAGCACGGCGGAGGGGCTCGGAAATGGCGCACAGGGGGCCAAATGCTGCGCGGAGAGCACCAGAGGAACGACACGTCTCCCGCAGCTTCATTTTTGCACTTAGCCGGGGCTGATCTGGCCGGAGATGATGCCGGCGACGAGCTTGGCGGCGGCCAAGGCTCGGGCGTCATCGGGGTCTTTGAATCAGAGGGATCTACGCTCGGTTCTTAGCTGCTACAGCATCTACGCGTCGACCTAGAGCTGCTAGTGCCCTCGGAAGGACGAGCTGATCATCGGAGGGCTACCTGCGACGAGCGGCAGCGGCGGTCCTCGTCGGGCTCCGGTGAAACTAGAGCTAGAGGAGGGGATCGATGGGGAAAACTTAGGGGAAACGACCGCATGCTCACGGGGAGTGCAGAGCAGAGCTTAGACGGCTCGGGGAAGGCCTGGGGGCGACGAATCGACGGGAGAGGTCTGGCGGCCGGAGGTGGAAGTCGACGGTGTTGCGGGCGTTGCAGGGCTCGAGGAAGCTTCGGCTTCTGCAGAGATGACCAGGGCGACGAGGCGGAGCTAATGGCGTGCTCTGGGAGGGAATCCTATGGCTAGGGGCACGGGCAGCTCGAGCTCGAGATCGGCTCTAATGGCAACAGCAAGGAGGAGGAGGAGATCCGGGAGGAGGAAGAGAACCGAGGCGGGGAATGGATAGGGGAGGCCCTGGGGAGCTTATCCCCGTCGTCGCCAGCGCGAGGCGGCGGCCAGGCAGGCACGCAGGTGCGTGGCCGCGCCGGAGGGGGCGGCGGACACCTCCTGCTGCCTACTGGCGCGAGGGAGGGGACGAGCCAGGGATGGGCCGGTCCAGGCTTAGGCGATAGGTAAGGTTTTTCCATTTTTTTCTGTTTTTGTTTTTCTGTTTTGCTAATTATTGTTTTGCTAATTAGTTCAGCTCCAAAACAATAAGTAAAAACTATTTTAGACCTCCTGAAATATTTTTTATAATATCCCCAACCATTTCCAAGGTTTTCAACATTTTTGGAAATTTATAGTTTCTGATTTCAAATTTAAAAATTGAAACCAGTAGCCTTTTTAATTTATTCAAAAAGCTTAAAGTGTCAAGAAAATAGTTTTCTCCAATGCTCATTTACTTTCATGATTTATCAGAAAGTTTGAACATTTCTTGAGGCCATTTTGGGTTCATTGATTTTGAACTAGTTTGAGATTTCCTTTAATTGAAATGGTGGCTAGGGTTTTGAGTTTTTCCTTTGCCACTTTGTTGTTTTTGTTGAAACTTCTTAGATGCAATGCAAAGAAGACATGAGCACAATGCTATCTTGCTTAAGGGTTAGGTATGTGACATAGTCGAATTGTATAAAATAAAAATTATACATTGAAGCAAAGAAACAGAAGTCATGCATGCTTAATTACAAAAAAATACTTGTCATCATTGCGTACCATGCAAACTTTGAAGGTCTCACTGATGACCCACAAGTGTAGGGGATCTATCGTAGCTTTTTCGATAAGTAAGAGTGTCGAACCCAATGATGAGCAGAAGGTATTGACAAGTGATCTTGAGCAAGGAATAACTGCAATTACTGAAAGGTAACTTTTTATGGGTTTTCTAGTATAAGCAACAAGGAAATAAATGCAAGTAAAGTAAATTGTGATGAGGTGCAGCAAGTGGCACAATCCTTTTGAACACAAAGGATAAGCTGAGGGACTAAACTTATAAAGACTAAGGCGTTCCTGAGGACACGCGGGAAAGAAGTCAAGTGCTTTCGCCATACTCTGTCTAGTACTATGTTTTGTATTGATAAGTGTTATGTGGGTGGATCTTAACTAGTGCACCGTCTAGGCTAAGACAAGTACACTCTTATGATTAATCCCTCTTGCAAGCATCCGCAAATACAAGAGAGAAATTAAGGCAAAGCCTAACCATAGCAATAAGCTTTAGGATCCAATACTCCCTCATGCGAAAGTATGCGAACTGGGGTTCAGGCTTCTGTCACTCCGGCAGCCCACCATAAGCATTGTTATACACGATGCATTCCCCTAGGTCCTTAAAAAGCGCGAAGTGTTATGTAGTCGACGTTCACATAACACCACTAGAAGAATAACACCATAACTTAAATATCAATTGACACATATTACTTCAACATCATATGACTACTAACATCTAGACTTTTTCCATGTCCTCAAGAACTAATGGAACTACTCACAAGACATAAAAGAGATCATGATCAGAGGTGATGAAAATATGATTAACAATCTGGTCATAACAATAATCCTCCAACAAAACTCAATAGCATTCACCACAAAAGAGTAATCAACATTGGTAGAGTAGAGGGGATGAATAGTGCAAGGTACAACTCCGATTGCAATGGTGAAGTAGATGGTATGAAGGCGCAGATGGTGCTGGTGTTAGTGATGATGGTGATGATGATCTCAATGATGCTCGTGACGATGGTGATGATGATGAGGACGATCTCCCCTTCCGGGAGGAGTTCTCCCTGACAGAATCTGCCCGCCAGAAAGGTCTTTTCTTCTCCGTAGGTTTCCGCCGTGGCGAAATCGCGAAAACTCTTATGTTCCAAGATTTTTTAGGTCAAGAGGGACATATAGGCCAAAGGAGAGCACCTGGCGCTGGGCCCATCACCCAGGCGGCCTCCCGGCACGGCCTAGGGGGGCCGCTCCTGCAGGTCGTCCGGGTGACATGTGTCCCCCTCTGGTTCTTCTTTGGCCTGTCTTCGAGACCTGTTCAGAAACTTCTTCCCTCCAAATTTCAGCGCAATTGGAGATGTTCTGATATTGCAACTCTTCGTGCTATTTTCTCCGCTAAATCACGCGTCTGCTGTTTTGGCACCGGAAAGTTGTAAACTATGTAAAATAAGCCAAAACACTATAAGTACATCATCATAAAGTGAAATATATCAATGAATAGAGACAAATTATGATACAAAATAGTGATGCATTTTGGACGTATCACTCATCAAGCTTCATGATGAAGAACATGTCGTCTCGCAGGTGAGGCGTGTCGCACATGCCCCGATAGTCGTCGCAATATTCACACTCCCAATATTCATCATCAGACATTTCCTATTTTAATATGGTAATTTAACTTATAATACATGGAACATGTTTGTAAATGCGTAAACAACAACCGTGACACTATATAGAAATAATTGAACATCTATATATAAACAGAAGCATGAATAATAAAAAGGGACCTATATTTGGTCGGAATGTTGATTCATTCCCCTTTCCGACAATTCCCAAGCACTCTATATGTCCTAGTTTATATCACTAGTCATGTCGAAATTCACGGAAATTTTCGGCATGACCTTTGCTAAAAACTGCACATATGGAGCGCCTGAAATTTGCCGGAACAGAAATGAATCAACATTCCGGCAAAACATGGGCCACTCGGACATTCCGGCAAAAGTTAGCACAAACTTAGCAAGAAAAAGTGAGAATTAACAAAAATTTAGCAAGCACAAATTAATTTTATTGCATTTGATAATCAATATATGATGAATTAACACAAACTTAGCAAGCAAAAGTGAGAAACTCACTACTGTTTTATGCATTAACACCAACAAAAGGATGATATTTGTAGTCTTCATTAATTGATTTGAATGGAACTAACCCGGACTAACGTTGATTCCGTCGTATATACTTTTCCAAACTCTTTTGTCCTTGTTTTGGACTCTAACTTGCATGATTTGAATGGAACTAACCCGGACTAACGTTGTTTTCAGCAGAATTGCCATCGTGTTGTTTTGTGCAGAAATAAAAGTTCTCGGAATGTCCTGAAAATTTACGGAGATTTTTTTTGGAATGAAAGAAAAATACCTGCGCAAAGATCCACCGGAGGGGGCGTGCCAATGGGCCACAAGCCCACAGGCCGCGGCCACCCCCTATGGTCGCGCCGTGAGGGCTTGTGGGGCCCACGTGGCACCACCGCCCCCAAACTCAGCTCTATATCTTCCGTCTCGCCCGGAAAAAATCAGAGAGAAGGTTTCGTCGCGTTTTGCGATACGGAGGCGCCGCCACATCCTGTTCTTCATCTGGAGGGCAGATCTGAAGTCCGTTTCAGGCTCCGGAGAGGGGAAATCGTCGCCATCGTCATCATCAACCTTACTCCATCGACAATTCCATGACGCTCTTCATCGTTCGTGAGTAATCTCATCGTAGGCTTGCTGGACGGTGATAGTTGGATGAGATCTATCATGTAATCGAGTTAGTTCTTACGGGGATTGATCCCTAGTATCCACTATGTTCTAGATTGATGTTGCTACTACTTGGCTATGCTTAATGCTTGTCACTAGGGCCCGAGTGCCATGATTTCAGATCTGAACCTATTATGTTGTCGCCAATATATGTGTGTTTTAGATCCTATCTTGCAAGTTGTAGTCACCTACTATGTGTTATGACCCGGCAACCCCGGAGTGACAATAGCCGGAACCACTCCCGGAGATGACCATAGTATGAGGAGTTCATGTATTCACCGCGTGTTAATGTGTTGGTCCGGTTCTTTATTAAAAGGAGAACCTTAATATCCCGTAGTTTCCATTAGGACCCCGCTACCACGGGAGGGATGGACAATAGATGTCATGCAAGTTCTTTTCCCTAAGCACGTATGACTACATACGGAATACATGCCTACATTAGATTGACGAACGAGAGCTAGTTACTTATCTCTCCATGTTATAGCTGTTACATGATGAATCACATCCGTCATACTCGTCCATCACCGATCCACTACCCACAAGTCTTTTACTACTGGTCCTCGCTACGTTACTTTGTCTAGGCTTGTCCCTTGCTACAAAAGGGATTGGGCCACTTTGTTGCTACTGTTGCTGCTGTTGTCACTTTGCTGCTACTGTTGCTACTGCTGTTACTCTGCTACTGTTGTTCCTTGCTACTTCGCTGTTACTTTTTGCAAGATCCTTTTTCGTCAGCGTTGACGGGGAAGGATATTTCCCGTCCACGTGCAACCTACTGGCGCCATTGATACAACAGTTAGGAATAGTCTGCCGTTAACAGATCTGTTTCTTGCACTGTTGCTATCATACTACTTTACTACTGATACTTTGCTTGCAGACACTAATCTTTCAAGTGTGGTTGAATCCGATAAACTCAGCTGCTAATACTTGAGAATATTCTTTTGCTTCTTCTTTGGCGAACCAACAAATTTGGGTTGAATACTCTACCCTTGAAAACTGTTGCGATCCCCTACACGTGTGGGTTATCATTAGCTCATTCACCATCTTCGTGTGACTCTTTCTGTCCCTTGGATGAACAGTGTCCAACATGTCATGCAAGTGTTGTAGGTTGGTGAAATATGTATGTGTCCTTTTTCCTCTCCAAAGTTTAAATAAGTTGTTTGAAACCATTGGTTGTCTAATTCAAACCTAATGTGCCTACTTACATGAAATTTACAAACAAGAATGATTTAAAAATGCTACTACTATATTACGAGGAAACTAAAATAGTATAAGAAAAACTCGAAGCAACGTCTACAACTTTTTTTGAAGGATCATTTCAATATATTAAAAAGAAAACTCGAACCAACGTCTCTACTCGCAACTTGCAATCATTATTTTATATAGCTACAACAAAATAAAACACCACGAAGCCCAGATCATACACTCATATACATCTTCCAATCCATCTTCCAATTATAGTTCATACACTCATATACATCTTGGGTTCTGACAGGGGGCAGCGGCGCCTGGAGGGGGGCAGCAGCGCCTAGAGGGGGGTAGGGGTCTTACTAGAGCGGGAAGGGAAGGGGGCTTACCAGAGAGGGAGGGGAAGGGGGCTTACCGGAGTGGGAGGGGAGGGGGACGGTGCGCCAGGAGGAAGCAGCGGCGACGACAATGGAGGCGGCGGTGACGACAACGACGGCAACGGCGAGGGAGGCGGCGATGGCTTGAGATCGAGGAGAGAGGGGTGGGGAGTGGGGTAGTTAGGAAATTCTGAGCCTGCAGTGGGGTGTTAACTCAACATAGCAGTAGCGCTGGTTCGGAAGTAGCGCTACTGCTAATGTCCTTAGGAGTAGCACTTTTACCATGCGAGTGATACTACTACGGCTACTGCCGGTGGCCTCGTTGGGCCCCTTTTAGCAGTAGCGCTGGAGGCGGTGCAACGCTACTGCTATGGACCTTAGCAGTAGCGCTGGATTAGGTCCAACGCCGCTACTATAGCTACTCCGGGTGGCCTCGTTGGGCCGTGTTTATCAGTAGCGCTGAAAATAGGGCCAACGCTACTACTAAGGACGCTAGCAGTAGCGCTTTGTGATTCCAGCGCTACTGCTAAGTCGCAGCAGCCCGTGCTATTTTCCAGCGCTACTAATAGGCTCCTACCTATAAGGTTTTTCCTACTAGTGCAAGATCATCAATCAACCCATAGGACAAAAATGAAATACTCAAACATCATAGGATAGCCAGACATCATAGGATAATAATATATAGCATTAAACACCATGTTCAAGTATGGGGTATAGCGGGATGCGGGAGAGTGGACCACTGTAGATAGATGAGGGAAGGTGATGGTGGTGGAAAATACAACGGCGAAGTTGTTGGTGTAGATCGCTATCAAGATGGTTGCCCCAGCGGCGCTCCGGTGCCACCAGGAGAGAGGGGGAGAGAGCCCCCTCCTTCTTATTCTTCCTTGGCATCCTCCCTAGGTGGGAGGAGGGTTTCTCCTCTGGTCCATGGCCGCCATGGCTCCCGGAGGGCAGCAGCGCCTCCGAGATTGGATCTCTCTCTCAGTTTCTCTCCTGTTTTCGCGACTCTTTTCTGCCCTTTCACCGTTTCTTAAATATCCAGAGATCCGTAACTCCGATCGGGTTGGAATTTTGAGGGGATTTTTATGGTGAAAATATATTTCTTGCGGCCAAAGGTGAGATCCAACCGCCTTAAGCCATCTGGGCGCGACCCCCAGACCGTGCCCTGTTGGCTTGTGGGGCCCTCGGGCACTGTGTTGCGTTGATTCCGACTCCCAAAATTCACATATATTCCAAACAAAATCTCCATAAATTTTTATCTCGTTTGTTTGTTTTGTATGGATGTTTTGGAAACAAAAAATACACAAAAAGCAGGAAATCGCATTGGGCACTCTATAAGTAAGTTACTCCTAAAAATAATATAAAATGTTGCCAAAAGTATATGAAAGTTGTAGAATATTAGCATCATACAATAAAAAATTATAGATATGACAGATATGTATCATTGACGTAAAAGAATCATGGTAGAAATGAGGGCGATGTTTTTTGGGGATTTCCCGGTATACATTGGGTGGTCGGGACCGAGGTGTGGTGGCGCTTTTCTCTCGTACGCGCGCGTGTGTGCGAGCCGTTGCTTGCTTAGTAAACCCGAGTGAGACTTTCGGTTACTGAACCCGATCGATTGATCGATCCATCGCATTACATACTAAACTTGAGAGATTGATCCATCACACTACTTACCGAACGTGAGTGATCCCTCGCATCCTACTAAGGGGTAACTCGGACTACATGGTCAATGGGGTTCACTGCTCCATTTATATTAAGCATTTAATGTGCAGTAGAGTATAATAGTAGTTTATCTAAAACAAGCTATGCATGAGAATATGAGCTATCTACAAGAGTAGCAAAATCTAATGCAAGCATGTGGGAGAAAGAATGTGCGATATAGGAATGATCAAGGGGGCTGCTTACCTTGTTGCTTTGTTGGAAAAGGCTGGTCGTCATGGGGGTAGTCGTACCGGCAGCAATGTCAGCTTCAACGTCTACTGGAGAGAGGAGGGGGGGGGCAATAAATAAAGGTAAACAAATGCATCACAATGCATGACATGGCAATATGAAGTGCTAGGCATGAGCTAACACATCATGCACGGAGTGGGAAAATATCTAACGATATTTCCCGGGTGTGTGGCTACTACGAGACATGTGATTCGGGGAGGAAAGTTCCATGTTCATTATGCTAGGAGCATGTGACACATGAACGGATAGTGTATTTGGATTTGTGGGATTTTTTTGATCAACCTACATATATAAATTATTTTCATCTGACTGACATATTATTTTATATTAATTTTCAAAGTTTTGCTAACCTTGTGAATTTAATATCTATTTATTTTAATTAGGAACAACCTTTATTGCTTCAACATGATATTAGCATGACATCAGCAGTCAACTACCCGTGTTGACTGGTCAATCTGACGAGTGGGTCCCATCAGTCATAGACAGAGGGATTTAAGAGGGATTAAACTAACCTAATTGTCTAATTAACTACAAGGGCCCACCTATCATAGGCTATTTAGTTGAAATTAATTAATTTATTTAACTAACAGTTTTAGTTAGAGGCTGGCTAATACGTCCATTTTGCATCATAAATATTTATTGATATTTGTATTATTATTATCCATTATTCCATGTTATTATGTAATTCTTATGTCTTTTCTCTGTGAATATTGAAGGTACATTATGAAGATGAAAATATCTCGAAACTCGTATTGTGGGTCGGAAACCGAGAAAAGGGCAGAAAAATCAAGTTGCTCCAAATGACCTGAAACTTCACAAAGTTTTTTTTGAAATATATAAGATTTATTGGGCCAAAAATACACAACAAAGTGACAGACACCAAGGCACAAGCCATCAGCCCCCCAGGCCGCGTCCTGATAGCTTGTGGGGCCCCTGTTGGTCCTCCGACACCCTTCTTCTCCTATATGATGTGTTTTACCCTAGAAAACATTAAGACATAACTTTCAGGACCAAGCGCCACCGTCTCGAGGCGGAAATCTGGACAGAGGCCCTTTTGCTCTCCGGTAGAGCAATTCTGCTGAAGGAATTCCTCTCCGAGAGGAGGAAATCAAAGCCATCGTCATCACCAACGCTTCCTCCTTCGTGGGAGGACCAATCTTCATCAACAATGTTCAACAGCACCATCTCACCTACAACCCTAGTTCATCTCGTGTATTCAATCTTTGTCTCAAAACCTTAGATTTGTACATGTGGGCTGCTAATTCTGTTAATTGCATCTTGTACTTGATGCTAGTTGGATTACTTGGTGGAAGAGATAATGTTCAGAGCCTTAATCATATTTGTTATACCTGTGATGTTGAACATGTTGATGAGGTGTCAGTAGTTAATATTGTTCCCGAGGAGATGGGAGAAGTTGTTGGGGAACGTCGCATGGGAAACAAAAAATTTCCTACGCGCACGAAGACCTATCACGGTGATGTCCATCTACGAGAGGGGATGAGTGATCTACGTACCCTTGTAGATCGTACAGAAGAAGCGTTAGTGAACGCGGTTGATGTAGTGGAACGTCCTCACGTCCCTCGATCCGCCCCGCGAACAATCCCGCGATCAGTCCCACGATCTAGTACCGAACGGACGGCACCTCCGCGTTCAGCACACGTACAGCTCGACGATGATCTCGGCCTTCTTGATCCAGCAAGAGAGACGGAGAGGTAGAAGAGTTCTCCGGCAGCGTGACGGCGCTCCGGAGGTTGGTGATGACCTTGTCTCAGCAGGGCTCCGCCCGAGCTCCGCAGAAACGTGATCTAGAGGAAAAACCGTGGAGGTATGTGGTCGGGCTGCCGTGGAAAAGTCGTCTCAAATCAGCCCTAAAACCTCCGTATATATAGGTGGGAGGGAGGGGGCCTTACCTTGGGGTCCAAGGACCCTCAAGGGGTTCGGCCGAGCCAAGGGGGAGGACTCTCCCCCCCCAAACCGAGTTGGACTAGGTTTGGTGGGAGGGAGTCCCCCTTCCTTCCCACCTCCTCCCTTTTTTTTTTCTTTCTCTCTTGATTTTCTTCTCCTTGGCGCATAGGGCACTTGTGGGCTGTCCCACCAGCCCACTAAGGGCTGGTGTGGCTCCCCCAATGCCTATGGGCTTCCCCGGGGTGGGTTGCCCCCCCCCCCCCCCCGGTGAACTCCCGGAACCCATTCGTCATTCCCGGTACATTCCCGGTAACTCCGAAAACCTTCCGGTAATCAAATGAGGTCATCCTATATATCAATCTTTGTTTCTGGACCATTCCGGAAACCCTCGTGACGTCTGTGATCTCATCCGGGACTCCGAACAACATTCGGTAACCAACCATATAACTCAAATACACATAAAACAACGTCGAACCTTAAGTGTGCAGACCCTGCGGGTTCGAGAACTATGTAGACATGACCCGAGAGACTCCTCGGTCAATATCCAATAGCGGGACCTGGATGCCCATATTGGATCCTACATATTCTATGAAGATCTTATCGTTTGAACCTCAGTGCCAAGGATTCATATAATCCCGTATGTCATTCCCTTTGTCCTTCGGTATGTTACTTGCCCGAGATTCGATCGTCAGTATCCGCATACCTATTTCAATCTCGTTTACCGGCAAGTCTCTTTACTCGTTCCGTAATACAAGATCCCGCAACTTACACTAAGTTACATTGCTTGCAAGGCTTGTGTGTGATGTTGTATTACCGAGTGGGCCCCGAGATACCTCTCCGTCACACGGAGTGACAAATCCCAGTCTTGATCCATACTAACTCAACTAACATCTTCGGAGACACCTGTAGAGCATCTTTATAGTCACCCAGTTACGTTGCGACGTTTGATACACATAAAGCATTCCTCCGGTATCAGTGAGTTATATGATCTCATGGTCATAGGAATAAATACTTGACACGCAGAAAACAGTAGCAACAAAATGACACGATCAACATGCTACGTCTATTAGTTTTGGGTCTAGTCCATCACATGATTCTCCTAATGATGTGATCCCGTTATCAAGTGACAACACTTGCCTATGGCCAGGAAACCTTGACCATCTTTGATCAACGAGCTAGTCAACTAGAGGCTCACTAGGGACAGTGTTTTGTTTATGTATTCACACAAGTATTGTGTTTCCAATCAATACAATTATAGCATGGATAATAAACGATTATCATGAACTAAGAAATATAATAATAACTAATTTATTATTGCCTCTAGGGCATATTTCCAACAGAAGTGTGGTTATAAGTAATCATATAAAGTTGGCATTCGTTCGATATTTTGATGATATGTATGTGGTTACTTCCATTAGAGTGTGTTTGGTTTGAGGACCGAAAGTCATGGAATGTCATGGTTTCATCCCAAAGTCATGGGTTGGTTCCATCCTTGTGTTCAGTTGATGATAAAAAAATTTATGGGTTGGTTCCGTCCCGGTGTTTAGTTGGAGAGATGAAATGAAAATAATCTGATGCCACTCACCTCTTCAATAGAAATGGTGAGATTACATCTCTGAACAAGTAGAGTTCTTTGCATTTGCCAAGCCTATAATTTAAATTTCCAGCAACATTTTTTTTCTATTTTCAACACATGCAAATAAAAATATATGATCATGAGTACATACGAAAAATAATCACGAAAACAAAAAAATAACCACGAAAAAAATAATCATGAAAATGAAAAAAATAACCATGAAAACTTTCGTTCGGGTGCGGGGGTGAGCGCGGTGAGAATTGCTTGGTTATTTCTTTTTTTCTTTGCTTTCATAGACAAATAACGAGTCGATTCCTTCAAATCGACAGAATCACTTGGTGAAGCCTCTGAAGGGAATATTCCCTGCATGCGGATGATCCCATTCCGGTTCCTAACCCAACTAAACACGAGAACGGTTGCTAGGGATGGAACCAACCCGCCCGATTCCACCTGATCCTGAAACCATGCACACCCTTAGTGGTGTCATGTGAATGTCGACTGCATGCCACTTCACCATGTTATGGTCCTAAAGGAAGTCACTATGGAGTAACAAGTAGATGATGGGTTGCTAGAGTGACTTAAGCTTAAACACCTTAGCGTCGGTCCACCCACATATCAAATTATCAAAGTAGCAAACGCGAATCAATTTAATATGATGAACATGTCTAGACAGAAATTCCCATGTGTCCTCGGGAGCGCTCGCTTTACATAAGAGGACTTTCAGGCCTATCCTTTGCTATAAAAAGGATTGGGCTACCTTGCTGCACCTTTGCTATTATTGCCACTTGTCATTTGTTACGAATTACCTTGCTACAAAACTATCTATCACTGTTACTTACACCACTTGCACATAATACCTTGCTGAAAATTGCTTGTCATTTCCTTCTCCTCCTCATTGGGTTCGACACTCTTACTTATTGAAAGTACTACAATTGATCCCCTATACTTGTGGGTCATCAAGACTCTTTTTGGCGCCATTGCCGGGGAGTGAAGCACCTTTCGTAAGTGGAAATTGGTAAGGGAATATTTTCGGTACGTGCTGAAATTTACTCTTGCTTGTCACTATGAACGATCACCCTTTGAGTGGCTTGTTTGGGGCATCTTCGTCTCGAACAGAAGTTGAGGAAATCATTCCTCAACCTTCTGAACCTACTGAAAATATTTATTATGAGATTCCTTCAGGTATGGTAACTGTTGGCTAATCCTTATAACGGTTCAACTCATCCTGATTATTATTTAATATATGTCGATGAGATTTGTGGATTGTTTCAGCTTTCAGGTTTACCCGGGGATCAAGTCGACAAGAAACTTTTCCCTTTATATCTCGAGGGAAAATCATTATTTTGGTACAAGCTACTAGATGATATTGGATCATGGGATTGGAACCACTTGAAATTGGAATTTCATCAGAAGTTTTAGCCTATGCATTTGATTCATCATGATCGGAATTTTATTTATAAGTGCTGGCCTCATGAAGGAGAAAGCATCGCTGAAGCTTGGGGAGGCTTAAATCTATGATGCACACTTGCCCCAATCATGACTTCCCAAGAGAATTGATCATACAAAATTTATATGCTCGAATTTCTCATGATGATCAAACATTGCTCGACGCTTGTGTGGTTGGCTCCTACATGAAGGAGACTATTGAATTCAGATGGAATGTTCTAAACAAGATTAAACGCAATTCTAAAGATTGGGAACTCGATAGTGGCAAGGCATCAGGTGTGAAATTTAAGTTTGATTGCATTAAATATTTCATGGAGACCTCTCCTTTTCATGAGTTTAGCAACAAATATGGCCTTGATCCTGAGATATTACCTACCTTCTGTGAAACTTTTCAAACTTACCTTTATCTCCCTAAGGAGAAGTGGTTTAAATTTCGTCCTCCTATTGAAAAACTACAAGATGAACTTATTGAAATAAAGAAGGAAGAAATAATTATTAACCATGTAGATCGAGTTGTTCCCACTGCTTACATTGAGAAACCCCATTTTCCTTTTAAGATTAGAGAGCATGCTAGGGCTGCAAAAGTGATTAATAAAAGTCATGTTAGGACAGCTACACCTCTTGAGAAAATTAATGTTGAGCCTAAAGTTGCCATGGTTAAAGATCTCTTAGCTAATAACATTGATGGGCAAGTTATTTACCTTTGTGATGAAGCTGCTAGAATTGCAAAGCATGTTAGAAATAAATAGGACGAACTTGATAAGAATAAACCAGTGGTAGGCACACCTGTTATCTCAGTTAAGATTGGAGAACATTGTTATCATGGCCTCTATGATCTAGGTGCTAGCGTTAATGCTATTCATTTTACTTTATATAAAGAAATCATGCACGATATAGCACTCGTTTCAATTGAAGAAATAGATGTTACTATTAAACTTGCAAACCGAGATACTATATCGCCACTTGGGATTGTTAGAGAAGTTGACGTATTATGTGGAAAAGTCAAATATCACACTGATTTCTTAATACTTGGTTCAGAACAAGATAACTTTTCCCCATAATATTCGGTAGACCATTCTTGAATAATGTTAAGGCTGAAATTAACTATGCTACCGAGAAGCTTACAATTACCTTAGGGGATATATCACATGAGTTCAATTTTTTGAAGTTTGGTAAACAATTGCATGAAAAGGAATTGCCTAATAAAGATCAAAAAATTGGTTTTACCTCTATTGTTATACCTCCTACAAACTCATTAGAAAAGTACGTGCTACACCATGAGAATGATATGCACTTGAATGAAAGAAATGAATTAGACATGATGCTTCTTGATCAACAACCCATTCTTAAGCACAACTTACTAGTTGAAATTTTAGGCGGTCCTCCGGCACCCAAAGGAGACCCAATGTTTGAGCTCAAAGCTTTACCTGATACTCTAAAATATGCTTATCTTGATGACAATAAGATATATCCTCTTATTATTAGTGCTAAACTTTCAAAACATGAAGAAAGGAGAGTACTCAAAACCTTAAAGAAGCACATGGCTGCTATTGGCTATACTCTTGATGATCTTGCATAAGTCCTACTCTCTATTAGCACAAGATCAATATGGAACCGGATGCCAAACCAGTCATTGATCATCAACGCCGCCTTAATCCTAAAACGAAGGAGGTGGTAAGAAGTGAAACACTAAAACTTTTGGAGGCAGGTATAATTTGTCCTATTGCTGATAGTAGATGGGTAAGTCATGTTCATTGTGTTCCTAAGAAAGGTAGTATAACTGTTGACCCCAACGGTAAAAATGAACTAATTCCACAAAGGATAGTAACTAGTTATAGGATGGTGATTGATTTTAGGAAATTGAATAAATCTACTAGGAAATATCACGACCATTTGCCTTTTATTGATCAAATGTTAGAAAGGTTATCAAAGCACACACACTTATGCTTTGTTGATGGTTACTCTGGATTTTCTCAAGTACCTGTGTCAAAAGAAGACCAAGAGAAAACTACCTTTACATGCCCTTTTGGAACTTATGCTTATAGGCGTATCCCTTTTGGTCTATGTAATGCACCGGCTACCTTCCAAAGATGTATGAATGATATATTCTATCACTTCTATGAAAAGATTGTTGAGGTCTTCATGGATGATTTTTTCGTTTATGGGACTTCATTTGATGATTGCTTGAACAACCTTGATTGAGTTTTACAGAGATGAGAAGAAACTAATCTTGTCTTGAACTGGGAGAAGTGCCACTTTATGGTGAATTAAGGTATAATGCTCGGGCATGAAATCTCCGAACGAGGTATTGAGGTGGATAAAGCCAAAGTTTACGCAATAAAGAAACTGCCTTGCCCAAAAGACATCAAAGGTATAAGAAGTTTCCTTGGTAATGCTAGTTTCTATAGGCGTTTCATTAAAGAATTCTAGGCCATTAACTAATCTTCTACAAAAAGATGTTCCATTTATTTTTGATAATGATTGTGTAGAAGCCTTCGAAATACTTAAGAAAGCCTTAATTTTTGCACCTATTGTTCAACCACCTGCTTGGAACCTACCCTTTGAAATTATGTGTGATGCTAGTGATTATGCTGTTGGTGCTGTTCTAGTGCAAAGAGTAGACAAGAAATTGAATGTTATTCATTATGCTAGTAAGACCCTAGACACCGCTCAAAGGAATTATGCGACTACTAAAATGGAAATTTTAGCAGTTGTTGTTAGAGCATATATCTCCATATATGGTTTTGGTAATTGATGACAATTCCTATGGACTAATGGTTGCCTTAAGTTATATTTATAGGATTTGTCCATAGGCACTTATTGAAGTCCATATGTTGGGTTCAAGGAGTTTATATGATGACCAAGGTGGTATTCAAGGTATTATCCAAAGAATGGTCATATAGACACAAGGTTGATCAATATCGTCAGACAAAGAGTAAATCAAGATGATCAACACACAAAGCGTACAAGATGTACCGAGAGGGATCAAGTGATCCCATGGTATGGTGTGTTTCCATGGGCTTGCGTCAAGAGGAAGTTCTCATACAACCCATGAAGGATAACGTCAAGTTGTGGAGGATGGTGGCAATGGACTTGTGAAGATATGCCGAAGAGTGGCTCACCCATAGTGTGTATGGGGGAGCAATCAACTAGTCTTCATCAAGCCAATGCAAGCAAGAAAGGTGGTCCATATTGAGGAAGCCAAGATCATCATCATCTAGCTCAAGAGGACGCGATGCAAGGTATAGGTTTGCCCTTGATAGGTTTTTTGTTTTAGGATAGATTGTCGTACTGTCAAGGGGGCTCTCAAGTGAGTAACTTGATCGTATCGTTCGTTGAGAGCTCAAACCATTTGCATCCTTGCATCATACTTCTTGGTTCTTGTTTGGTATTTCTCTTTATGAGTTTTAGAGCTTATGTTCATCTTCATGACACGCTCGAGTTCGTAGAAAATGGAGTCCATATGCATCTTCTATTATATTTTCGATGTTGGGAGTTTTTACCGGTCTTATTCGAAGAAGGGTTCTCACCATTTTCTTATGGGACTTTTCTCACTTGCTTCTTATTGATATTTCTATCAAGATTGTGTTAGACCATGTCGTTATCTTTCCAACAAACTTGGTTTCGTTGAATTCAGAGTCCGTATGCGAAAGTTACAGCAGTTTCAGTATCCACCGGTAGTACCGCCCCCCGAGAGGTAGTACCGCCCCCGGAGCGGTAGTACCGCTCCGTCGGACTGTTTTTCGTGGCCTCAGCATGGTTGGTGAACCTACCGAGCGGTAGTACCGCCCCCATGAGTGGTAGTACCACTCTGTGCGGGCTGTGATGCTTAACGGTTGGATTTTTCCCCACCTATAATAGGGGGTCTTCTTCCCCATTGAAACTTATCTCTTAAGCTCGTGTTCTTCCCCCATTGTTGACCTTCTTTGAGCTTGCTAACTCTCAATCCCTCCAATGATTCTTGCTAGTTCTTGAGGGAAAAGAGAGAGGAGATCTAGATCCACATTTCCACCAATCACTTTCTCCTCTAAGTGAGGGGAACCCCTTGGGTCTAGATCTTGGAGTTCTTTGTGTTCTTCTTCGTTCTTTCTCTCATTTTCCTCCCTAGCATTAGTTGCTTTGGTGGGATTTGGGAGAGAAGGACTTGGGCACTCCGTGTGCCCTTTCCATTGCATTAGTTGCATCATTTGAGTTCTCCACGGTGATACGTGGAAGTGAAGTTTGAGAAGCTTATTACCTTTGGTACTTAGTACCCTAGATATTGTTCTTCGTGGATGCTTTAGCGTCCTAGAAGCTTGGTGGTGTCTCGGAGCTCAATCATTGTGGTGTAAAGCTCTAGGCAAGCATCGGGGTCTCCAATTAGGTTGTGGAGATTGCCCCGAGCAATTTGTACGGGTACCGGTGACCGCCCCCAAGGTTTGCCATTTGTATGGGTTCGGTGACCGCCCTCAAGGGTCCCTTAGTGGAATCATGTCATCTTGCATTGTGCGAGGGCGTGAGGAGATTACGGTGGCCTTAGTGGCATCTTGGGGAGCATTGTGCCTCCACACCGCTCCAACGGAGATTAGCATCCGCAAGGGTGTGAACTTCGGGATACATCATCGTCTTCGCGTGCCTCGGTTACCCGAACCCTTTACTTATGCACTTTACTTTGTGATAGCCATATTGTTTATTGTCATATATCTCACTATCACTTAGTTATTTATCTTGCTTAGCATAAGGAGTTGGTGCACATAGGTGAGCCTAGTTGTTTTAGGTTTTGTGCTTGACAAATTAAACGTTAGTTTTATTCCGCATTTGTTCAAGCCTAAACCATAATTATTTTAAAGCGCCTATTCACCCCCCTCTAGGAGACATCCACGTCCTTTCAATTGGTATCAGATCTAGGTCTCTCTTTATTAGGTTTAACCACCTAGAGAGTAAGGATGTCGACTAGGGGTTTAGGATTCAGTGACACTCTTAGTTTCGATGGCACAAATTTTGATGTTTGGGTAATTCGCATGCTTAATCACTTTCGGGTCTTGGACCCAAATTTAGAGCGAATTGTAGATATGGGTTTTTCTCCTCCAAAGTATTCTCAAAATATATCTTTAGAGGATGAGAAAAACTCTTATCTCAATGCTCAAGCTTCTAATGTGCTTTTTGATGCTTTGAGCAATGTAGTTATATTTCAACTCATGCCATTCCGGGATGCTCATGAGTTGTGGACAAAGCTTCAAGATAAATATGGTATGTCCAAGATTTGTGGGAATGATTGTTCTCCCTGCACCTCCAGTTGTGTGGTCTTCTCAACTTCATCTACTTCACCTACATGTGGATTGCCACAAGGTAATGATATGGTGAGTAGTGGTGATCATTGTAATGATGATAGTGGGTTTATTGTTGATGATCCTTCATCACTATATTATTGCAATGCTTCATCTTTGGGCATTAAAACTTCGAGCGCTCTAAATGTTTTACATTCTTGTGTTGATAGTCCTTGCATACATGTAAAAACTGCTTGACTAAATCTCATGATGATATGCTTCCTATATCTTGTTGCCATGATAAAAATGTACATAGTTCCTCGAGTTGTTGTGCTAACAATGTAGAGGAAATTCATCACTCCATGGAACAAGATGTGGCCTTGAATGATGCTTCAAGGGATCCTACATCATCATCTATTGTGACTCACTTTTGCCTTATGGCTAAGGCTTCAAAGGTATCACCTACTTTGAATCCCAATATATCTCATGATGATGATGTTGATGATAATGGGGATGAGAATAATGATGAAGAGAGTGATAATATGGCATCCTTAAAAATTAAGGGTGGAATGATTTTTAAATCTCTTTATAAGAATAAACTTGCTTGTTCCAACTTCTTGGAAATCATGTCTATTGCCACTGAGGGCAAGAAATACATTGAGGAGTTGGAAGCTCATCTCGAGGAGCATGAGGCCACCATTGAGACAATGGAAGGTCATGAGCGTGAATACGCTAACGAGATCGCGGAGCTATCTGAAACTCTTGAAAATGAACAAACCACCAAGGAATCTCTTGAGGAAACCTTTGCTATAGAATTATCTAGATTAAAGGAATCCCATGATAGAGCTCTCGAGGTCACTAATGATTTTAGAACTAAAAACGATAAGCTTGAAGTTGCACATGCTAAACTCGTTGAGGACTATGAGCACCTCGAAAATGGCTCAAAGGCTATTAAGAGTTCGCTCATCGAACTCGCCGAGTCTCATGCTCAGCTTGAAGCTTCATATGCTAAAGATCTTGCCAAGTTGCCTTCTCCTCTTGTTGTTAATAATGATGCTTGTGCTACTAATTCTACTTCTTGTGAAGCATCCATTTTAAAGGACAATGTTGAGCTAAGGGCTCAACTCGAGTTGCTATCTAGCAATTATGGGAAATTCGAAGAAAGTCATGTAATGCTCACAAGCTCTCATGATGATCTTCTAGTATCCCATAATGTGCTAAAATTAGCTCATGAGGCTATTACTACCAAGGTAACATCGAGTGAGCCTCATGTGGACATTAGCACTACTTCTAGTCAAAAAGCTATATTGCCATGTGCTATTCCTCGTAATTCATCTACTCACAATGTTACTACATCTTGTGATGAATTACTTTCCATGCCTTGTTGCTCTATCAATGAAGCTTATACTTCCTCTAGTACTTGTGTTGATAGTAACCATGTAGAGGAAATGAAAGAGCTCAAGGCCCAAGTTACTTCCTTGAAGAAAGACTTGGAAAAGAGTCATGAAGGAATGTCCACACTCAACAATGTCTTGTGTGGGCAAAAATCCCCAAATTACAAATATGGACTTGGATTCAACTCCAACAAGAAGAATAAGTCCAAAAGCTTCAATAAGAAGGGCCAAGAACAAGTCAAGAATTCGGCCAAGATTATTTGCTTCAAGTGCAAAATTGAAGGGCACCATGTTAGATCTTGCCCACTAAAGAAGAAGCCCCAAAGTCACAAGCAACAAGGGAAGAGGCCATAGGTGCACTCACATACTCAACTACAAGTTGAAGAAAGGCCCCTTCCCAAGAAGACCCAAGCCAACACTCCTCATGTTGAGAAATCAATAGGGAAGAAATTAAAGGGTAGATGTTGCTACTTATGTCGTGAGAAGGGTCACTTCGCTTCTTCTTGCACGAGAGGTAATTTATCCAACCCAATCATTATTGATGATATCTATTCACTTGGGAAGGATAAGGTTGGTAATGTGTTTGCCAAGTTTGTTGGTACTCAAAGTGGTGTCAAGAAAAGTACCATTTGGGTTGCCAAGCCTATTGTGACTAACCTCTTAGGACCCAACGTGGTTGGGGACCAAGAAGCTCAAACTTGATCAATAGGTGTTTGTGGAGGACATTGGAGACTTGGATACATAATGAAGAATTAAGGGGTCTTCATCATTCATATTATCTCAAGCCAAGTCATTTGGATTATCGAGTTTCTATCTCATATCCAATGTGCCTCCTTACGGTAACTTGTACTTTATTTTTTTACATTGTTAGTTACTTGCCCCTTTGCATGTTGTGGTTTTGTACCTTGCATGTGTTTGTATATGTTGTGCTTCCAACTTGCTTATCTTGAGTAATCGAGTATGTGTATGTTGGTTTGCACATCATGTACATGTGAGTCTTGTAATGAGCCTTTTTGCATCTTGTTTGTATCTTTGTTGGCTCTTGTGAGGGATTAATGGATTATCCCATTGTGGGGGAGTGATGTGCTTTGCACACCTTTCAATCCTATAAATGTGTATACATGAGGAATACCACTTAGTATTGATACTTCAAGATTATCTAGTTTCTATGTGGTATGCCTTACTCATGAGAAATTCAAATTCTATATGGTCCATTAATTATCTCTTGTTGTTTTTTATTTGCCACTTGTTAATATTGTTGGGTTATCACATTATGGGGGGGTAATATGCTATGTGCATATTACAAGCCTAGAAAATGTGTACATTTGAGGTATTGCCACTTAGTGTTGATATTGTAAATTATCTTGTTCCTAGGTGGCATGTTAGCTCTACAAGTGTCATTTGCTTGTGTTTTATGGGTAAAGATGATGTTGGATATATTTGCGATCTACCAATGAGTATTATTTCCAAAATACTTCTTGTCCTTGACAATTGGTATTCCCATCATATGGTAAGAATTGCTAATCGCCTTTACATTGGATTTTGTGTTTCGTTTATCTTCCTCGCCTCTTATGGATCTATTTTAACATGTCTAGTGTTTTTATAGATATAGAGAAAGTAATGATCCCATCTTGTGCAATTTGTATTTAAATGAAAATTCTATATAATGCACATCTCTTGGGGGAGCTATCCTACTTTCTTTAGAACACTCTCTTTACTCGCCCATCATAAAATCTTTTGATCCCCATCAAGTGTGTGTTGATGGGAGGCAAGTTTTGCTCTTTATGATGCTTTGTGCCATCATGAAAGTTTGTCGAGGGTTTGGTTTGTTGGAACCTAGCTCTCTTTTGGAAACTATATACCTCGTGTTTGTTTTCCTTCAATTGGTATCTTGTTTCCTTTTATTTGGCATGTGTCAATGGATATCTCATTCCTTGAGGTATCTTTTCATTGATATCCTTCAAGTGATAGTTTTTCGTTTGGTATCTTATTATCACTTGATACCTTGTCTTTTGGTGTATTATCAACTTTGTGTTGAGTTGATTCTTGAAAGCCTTGAGCATGCATATTTACTATATATAGCTTCTTTTGCTTGCTTTCTTTCTTTGACCCAATATATAGGTGAAACTCCACCTTGTCATAAATTGGCTAAAGTGTGCACGAAATTCAAATTCATATATATGTGCACATATGTATGTGGAGTTTGTCCTATGTATTGTTGGTTTTCTAACTATTTGGTCCCAATGAGCTTGGGCACCATTTTGTTTGTTTTGTTGTTCCAGGAAAAATTGGAAATGCGTTGGATGCTCGGCTCACCTATAAGGAAGGTGTTGAGACCATGTGGTTATTGGAGCCAAGTTAGGATGATCAATGAACAACTATCTACTACATCAATCAAATGTTGTCTCGGTAACAAGTATCCACTTCATGCATTCATTTCTTGCAAAGGCCCAAACCTGTCTTTTCTTTTCCAGGTTGCATCATGGCATGAATCTCTTGATTCGTTGTTGTAGTACTTGTTTCCTTTCTCAAAGCATCCGAACGATGATGTCTTATTGCTAGTTGGGATGTCTTTGATGTTCGTATGTTGGAAGTTCATATTGTACAATAAGAAAATATTAGGCCATGTGCTATGCTTCCAAGCAAAGATCTTATTGATATATTTATGACTTCCTTTTGGATATCTTGTTTGTTCCTTCTTGTAACCATTTCGCGTGTACATCCTTCTTTGTGGATATATATCATCATGATTGTATTCTACTTAGAATCTTTTACACATGAGAGAAGTTACATCTCTAATTGATATCCTCTTTTCTTTCACGTCCATCGTTGCATTTCCTTTTTCAGTTTTTGGTGGCTTCGTGAAAGGATTTGTCTTGAGTGCGTATCTTATTTTCCTACATCTTGATGCACCCTTTGGCCGTGAAGATTATTTTTCCTCATGCTTGTCTTGATGAGGGTTTTGCCATTTCGATTGGTATCCCTCCTCTTGACAAGGTTCTTATTTCCTATCTTCACCATGGGTTGTCACAAGCGTTGGTTCTTATTTTGTTTATTAGTAAGCTTGTGAACCCATTTTCTAGTATGTGTGTTTGGGAATGATATGTCTTGCACTTTGTGTCTCATTTCATCAAGACTATGTTGATGAGTAATGATCATCCTTATCTTAGTCTTCTCAAGTGCTTTGCCATGACTCACACACATTATTTTGGTTGAGCCTATTCTTAAGTTGCTTCTTTTACATGTTGCTCAACCATTTGTTTTGTGCAAGTGATATGCTTATTGCCTCATTTATCTTCTTGCACTCGTTGTGTGTTTTTATTAATTTTGGGGGAGCAACGATCCTATTTTGTGCACTTGCATCAAATACAAAAATCTCTTATTAGTGCACAAATCATGGGGAGCTTCTCTAGTTTTGATAAAACACTCTATTGCCTTTATCATAATATCTTTTATTCATGTGATTCGAAGGACCGTATGGTTGTTTGGTCCATCTGGTATCTTTTGATTGCTTGCCTCTATTTTTGTATGTCTTTGTGGCATACGATCCTTTTATTTGCAATCTTTGGGTCCTCAATATAGTTTGTTTTCCTCCAACTACTTATCATTGTATTTGTGTATTTCTTTGCACTCAATTGCTGAGAAGTACACACTTTTTGGAGGACCACCAAATATATTGGCTTTCTAAACTTTTCGTCCATTTTGGCAATCGATGCCAATGGGGGATAAGTTTAGAGAGTTTACTTTGGATATGTTTAGAGGGTTTTGCTTTTATTGCGTAAGCATTTACATATTGCATGCATGCATTATTGCTTTGTATGTGTGCGCTTGGTTATGCTTATTTCCTTATATAAACTCTCTTGAAGTGGTTGTCATCAATTACCAAAATGGGGAGATTGTTAGAGCATATATCTCCATATGTGGTTTTGTTAATTGATGACAATTCCTATGGACTAATGGTTGCCTTAAGTTATATTTATAGGATTTGTCCATACGCACTTATTGAAGTCCATCTGTTGGGTTCAAGGAGTTTATATGATGACCAAGGTGGTATTCAAGGTATTATCCAAAGAATGGTCATAGAGACACAAGGTTGATCAATATCGTCAGACAAAGAGTAAATCAAGATGATCAACACACAAAGCGTACAAGATGTACCGAGAGGGATCAAGTGATCCCATGGTATGGTGTGTTTCCATGGGCTTGCGTCAAGAGGAAGATCTCATACAACCCATGAAGGATGACGTCAAGTGGTGGAGGATGGTGGCAATGGACTTGTGAAGATATGCCGAAGAGCGGCTCACCCATAGTATGTATGGGGGAGCAATCAAGTAGTCTTCATCAAGCCAACGCAAGCAAGAAAGGTGGTCCATCTAGAGGAAGCCAAGATCATCGTCATCTAGCTCAAGAGGACGAGGTGCAAGGTATAGGTTTGCCCTTGATAGGTTTTTTTGTTTTAGGATAGATTGTCGTACTGTCAAGGGGGGCTCTCAAGTGAGTAGCTTGATCGTATCGTTCGTTGAGAGCTCAAACCATTTGCATCCTTGCATCATACTTCTTGGTTCTTGTTTGGTATTTCTCTTTGTGAGTTTTAGATCTTATGTTCATCTTCATGACACGCTCGAGTTCATCGAAAACGGAGTCCATATGCATCTTCTATGATGTTTTCGATGTTGGGAGTTTTTACCGGTCTTATTCAAAGAAGGGTTCTCACCATTTTATTATGGGACTTTTCTCACTTGCTTCTTATTGATATTTCTATCAAGATTGTGTTAGCCCATGTCGCTATCTTTCCAACAAACTTGGTTTCGTTGAATTCAGAGTTTGTATGCGAAAGTTACAGCAGTTTCAGTATCCAGCAATAGTACCGCTCGTGTAGCGGTAGTACCGCCCCCAGAGCGGTAGTAATTTTTACTACCGCTCCCTAGCGGTAGTACCGCTCCGTCAGACTGTTTTTCGTGGCCTCGGCATGGTTGTTGAACCTACCGAGCGGTAGTACCGCTCTGTGCGGGCTGTGATGCTTAACGGTTGGATTTTTCCCCACCTATAATAGGGGGTCTTCTTCCCCATTGAAACTTATCTCTTAAGCTCGTGTTCTTCCCCCATTGTTGACCTTCTTTGAGCTTGCTAACTCTCAATCCCTCCAATGATTCTTGCTAGTTCTTGAGGGAAAAGAGAGAGGAGATCTAGATCCACATTTCCACCAATCACTTTCTCCTCTAAGTGAGGGGAACCCCTTGGGTCTAGATCTTGGAGTTCTTTGTGTTCTTCTTCGTTCTTTCTCTCATTTTCCTCCCTAGCATTAGTTGCTTTGGTGGGATTTGGGAGAGAAGGACTTGGGCACTCCACGTGCCCTTGCCATTGCATTAGTTGCATCGTTTGAGTTCTCCACGGTGATACGAGGAAGTGAAGTTTGAGAAGCTTATTACCTTTGGTACTTAGTACCCTAGATATTGTTCTTCGAGGATGCTTTAGCGTCCTAGAAGCTTGGTGGTGTCTCGGAGCTCAATCATTGTGGTGTAAAGCTCCGGGCAAGCGTCGGGGTCTCTAATTAGGTTGTGGAGATTGCCCCGAGCAATTTGTACGGGTACCGGTGACCGCCCCCAAGGTTTGCCATTTGTACGGGTTCGGTGACCTCCCTCAAGGGTCCCTTAGTGGAATCACGTCATCTTGCATTGTGCGAGGGCATGAGGAGATTACGGTGGCCTTAGTGGCATCTTGGGGAGCATTGTGCCTCCACACCGCTCCAACGGAGATTAGCATCCGCAAGGGTGTGAACTTCGGGATACATCATCGTCTCCGCGTGCCTCGGTTATCTCTTACCCGAACCCTTTACTTATGCACTTTATTTTGTGATAGCCATATTGTTTATTGTCATATATCTCACTATCACTTAGTTATTTATCTTGGTTAGCATAAGGAGTTGGTGCACATAGGTGAGCCTAGTTGTTTTAGGTTTTGTGCTTGACAAATTAAACGTTAGTTTTATTCCGCATTTGTTCAAGCCTAAACCGTAATTATTTTAAAGCGCCTATTCACCCCCCCTCTAGGCGACATCCACGTCTTGTCAGTTGTGTTTGCATGTGATAAGTTTCGACCTTACATTGTTGATTCTAAAGTAACTATTCACACTGATCATGCTGCTATTCAGTACCATATGGAAAAGGAGGATGCTAAACCTAGACTTATTAGATGGGTGTTACTACTCCAAGAGTTTGACTTGCATATCATTGATAGCAAAGGAGTCGATAACCGTGTAGCAGATAACTTGTCTAGGATGGAGAATGTTCTTGATGACCCACTACCGATTGATGATAATTTCCTTGATGAGCAACTCGCTATTATAAACACTTCACGTAGTACTACTTGGTATGTGGATTATGCTAATTACATTGTTGCTAAATATATTCCGCCTAGTTTCACCTATCAACAAAATAAAAAATTCTTCTATGATTTACGACACTACTTTTGGGATGACCCACATATTTATAAAGAAGTAGTGGATGGTGTTATTAGACATTGTATACCTGACCATGAACACGAACAGATCCTAAGGAAATGCCATTCTGAAGCTTATGGAGGACATCACGCTGGTGACAGAACGACACTCAAGGTATTACAATCCGGTTTTTATTGGCCCACACTGTTTAAAGATGCTCGTAAGTTTGTTCTTTCTTGTGATGAATGCCAAAGAGTTGGTAATATTGCTAAACATGAGGAAATTCCTATGAATTATTCGCTAGCTATTAAACCATTTGATGTCTGGGGTTTTGAATTTATGGGACCTTTTCCTTCATCGAATGGATATACTCATATTCCAGTTGATGTTGATTATGTTACTAAATGGGTAGAAGCTATTCCAACTAGTAGTGCCGATTATATCACTTCTATTAAAATGCTTAAAGGCATTATCTTTCCAAGGTTTGGTGTCCCTAGATACTTCATGATTGACGGTGGTTCACAATTTATTCATGACACTTTCCGTAAACTTCTAGCTAAATATGATGTTAACCATAGGATTGCATCACCTTATCATCATCAGTCTCGTGTACAAGTTGATCTAAGCAATCGTCAAATAAAATTAATCTTGCAAAAGACTACCAATAGGTCTAGAAAAAATTGGTCTAAGAAACTCGATGATGCTTTGTGGGCTTATAGGACTGCTTATAAGAATCCCATGGGGATGTCCCCATATAAAATGTTGTATGGAAAAGCTTGTCATTTATCTCTGGAGCTAAAACATAAACCTATTGGGCAACTAAAGAACTTAACTATGATTTCAAACTTGCCGGTGAAAAAAGGTTGTTTGAAATTAGCTCATTAGATGAATGGAGGACACAAACTTATGAAAATGCTAAGTTATTTAAAGAGAAAATTGAAAGATGGCATGACAAGAGAATTCAAAAACGAGAGTTTAATGTAGGAGACCTAGAGCTTTTGTACAATTCTCGTTTCAGATTTTTTGCAGGCAAACTCCTCTCCAAATGGGAAGGACCCCATGTTGTCGAGGAGGTTTATTGCTCTGGTGCCATAAAAATAAACAACTTCGAAGGTAGAAACCCTAGAGTGGTGAATGGTCAAAGAATCAAATATTATATTTCAGGTGCACCCATTAATAACGGGACCAATATCATCCAAGTTATAACACCGGAAGAGCACATAAAGGAAGCCTTCAGGAACACCCCAGAAACCTGAAGAAGGGGTAGGTACATGGTAAGTTAAGTAAACCGACTCCAAAAATTCCAAAAAAATAATTTTTTGTAGGTTTTGATATTTTAGAAAAATTACAAAATTAAAACGGAGTCCACAGGACCCAAGAGGGAGGCACAAGCCATCAGGCCGCCCCCAGGGCGCGGCGTGATAGATTGTGGGGCCCTCGTGCGCCTCCTGGGCTTCGACTTCTTCCCGAACATGTATTCTGGTCCAAAAAATCATTATATATATTCCTGGTTGTTTTGACCATCGCATCGCGAGATTTTCCTCTGTTCATGTTTTTGGTTGTCTTTCTGACAGATCTAGATCGTCATGACTTCACCAAGCCCTTCCAAGGACAAGTTATTTGAGAAGGTCATCAACCCCTACCTGCCCGAGGTGATGAGGCACCCTCAAGGTATCGAGATGCATGAGGGGGTGCTTCACATCTGGGATATTCAAGGTCCCAAGAAGGAGGGAAGCGAGAAGGCCAGACTCACTGTAGTGGAACATGAGATCTTCAAGTGCCAAGGGATGGTTGAACATGGTTTGAGTGTTAAACACTCCATGACCGTCGAATTCATCCGGGAGAACAAGCTGGACACCCAGAAAGTAGGGAGGTTCTTTTCAAACTTCGAGAGCGGGTCGATCACCTCCAGGATCAAGTCTATGAACTCCAAAGCCAAAACAGTGAGTATGAATCTAGGTTTTAGAGGATGAGCTTTGCTGTCGTTTTAGGACTCCCAAGACAATATTCTCTTATTATGATGGGGAATATGCACCTTGGAAGGAAGAGGACACCCCGACTACACCACCACCATCACCTAAGAAGGATGCTTGAATACTTGGGTATGGGCATCACCCTTGGCTTGTTCCAAGCTTGGGGGTGCCCTAGTATCGTATCACCATCACCCTCGTCATCATTACTATCTATTTTAGTTCAATCCTTACTTGATTCGTGATTTAGAGAAATAAAATTCAGGTTGCTTTGCTTAGCATTTTTGCTTTGAGTCCCACCTACCCTTGTCATCGAGTATGTGAGATATATAATAAAGATTAGTTGAGCTTTTGTGGTTTACCCAGGGACACCTGGCATCATAGCATGTCCATAAAAAGAAAGATACATATCATATGCTTACCCCATGACGAGTAATTACTTCACGTAGTAAAGACTATAAGTGATGAAGATTGTTGAAAACTAGAAAACATAGTATTAGTCATGGTTAAAATCTAAAAAAGACAATGAAGGAGGAGAGGAAATTCCCATATAAATATACTATTGTGGACATCTTTTGTGATTGTGAGTCCCCATCAAATATTATATAAGGATCAAATGTTGACGTAGGACACGGAATAGAACATAAAGGTGATGATATTTCACATTCATATAGAAGTTGTATTGCCATGAATCCTTTAACATGTGATGCTTGCTTTAGACCCTTTTGCTAGCCCAAAAATTTCTCACTAAGTAGAGATACTACTTGTGCATCGATAACCTTGAAACCCAGTTTCTTGCCATGAGAGTCCACCATACCTACCCATGGATTGAGTAAGATCCTTCAAGTAAGTTGCCATCGATGCACCAGGCAATAAAAAGTTGCTTGTAAATATGCATGATCTTTTATTGCAAGGGAAAATAAACTTTGTACGATCTTGTGATGACAAAGGAATAAAAGAGACAAACAACATAATAAAGTTCTCTATCACCAGGAGAAATACAAAGTGGCGCTCCTTTGCATTAAGAGTTTGCACATTCAAAAACTTGAAAGCGCATGACAACCTCTGCTTCCCTCTGTGAAGGGACTATCTTTTATCTTTGAAGTTCACTCTTATGTGCGAGTCACTAAATTCATATTTTTTCCTCTACCTATTAATTCTATAGCGGCAAGCATCATGTGTTGAGGAAAGATTCAGATTTATATATCCAAGTGAATGTAGATTATCATGATTTATTATTGTTGACATTATCCTCAAGGTAAATCAGTTGGGTGGCGAATCATTTAAGAACCTATCTTCCTATGTGTCCTATGAAAACATGAGCTCTAAAAATATGACTTGAGTATGAGAAATCATAGATGAATAAATGATAGTTGAGTATGAGAACTTTCTAATAAGGAAGCTCTTACATAGACTCTCCTTTTAAATATGATTGTCCCAATGACTGAGAACATAGTTTGTTGATTGTTAACAAAATGTATGTTTCATACTCCAACATTTGTGAATGGATCGTTACTTGTTTATGAGAAGGTATATGATAAAATAGTTGCTGCTATGCTAATATTCATGTTGCTCTCATGTCCGTATTTTATTTTTATCGACTTCTCCCTCTCAAATCATGTGGCCATTATTCTTGAGCTCGGCTTTCGCTTGAGGGCAAACAAGGTCTAAGCTTGGGGGAGCTGATACGTCCATTTTGCATCATGAATATTTATTGATATTTGTTTTATTATTGTCCATTTTCCCTGTTGTTATGTAATTTTTATGTCTTTCCTCGCTGAATATGCAAGGTACATTATGAAGAGGAAAATATCTGGAAAGTGGAATTCTCGGCCACGAAACCGAGAAAAAGGCAGAAAAAACAAGTTTCTCCAAATGACCTAAAACTTTATGAAGATTTTTTCTCGAATATATAAGAATTATTGGGCCAAAAATACACAACAATGGGGCAGCCACAAGGGCACAAGCCATCAGCCCCCCTAGGTCGCGTCCTGATAGCTTGTGGGACCCCTATTGGACCTCCAACACCCTTCTTCTCCTATATGATGTGTTTTACCCTAGAAAAATTCAAGACATGACTTTTGGGATGAAGCACCGCTGTCTTGAGGCGGAAACCTGGCAGAGGCCCTTTTGCTCTCCGGCAGAGCGATTCTGCCAGAGGAATTCCTCTCCGAGAGGGGGAAATCAAAGCCATCGTCATCACCAACGCTTCCTCCTTCGTGGGAGTACGAATCTTCATCAACAATGTTCACCATCACCATCTCACCTCCAACCCTAGTTCAACTCGTGTATCCAGTCTTTGTCTCAAAACCATACATTGGTACCTGTGCGTTGCTAGTTGTGTTAATTACATCTTGTAGTTGATGCTAGTTGGATTACTTGGTGGAAGACATAATGTTGAGAGCCTTAAACATATTTGTTACACCTCTGATGTTGGACATGTTGATGAGGTGTGAGCATTTAATATTGTTCCCGAGGACATGGGAGAAGTCTGGTTATAAGTAATCAGATAAAGCTGGCATTCGTTCGATATTTTGATGATATGTATGTTGTTACTTCCTTTAGTTGTGTCATGTGAACGTCGATTGCATGACACTTCACCATGTTATGGTCCTAAAGGAAGTCACTATGGAGTAAAAAGTAGATGATGGGTTGCGAGAGTGACACAAGCTTAAACCCAAGTTTATGCGTTGCTTCATAAGGGGCTGATTTGGATCCACATGTTTCATGCTATTATTAGATTTATATTAATTCTTATTTCATACATGTGGATGCTTGTGAGAGGGGTTAATCATAAGTAGGTTGTTAGTTCAAGTAAGATCAACAGCTTAACATCGATCCACCCACATATCAAATTATCAAAGTAGCAAATGCGAATCAACTTAATTTGATGAACATGACTAGACAGAAATTCCCATGTGTCCTCGGGAGCGCTTGCTTTACATAAGAGGACTTTCATGCCTATCCTTTGCTATAAAAAGGATTGGGCTACCTTGCTGCACCTTTTCTACTATTGTCACTTGTTACGAATTACCTTGCTACAAAACTATCTATCACTGTTACTTATAGCACTCTCAGAGAATACCTTGCTGAAAATTGCTTATCATTTTCTTCTACTCCTCGTTATGTTCGACACTCTTACTTATTGAAAGGACTATGATTGATCCCCTATACTTGTGGGCCATCAATGATGACCAGGGCCCGCATGTCATAGGCCCAAGGGGTGTGGCCAATTGGTCAGAAACTGAGGATGCCTAGTCAGCACCTGACCAGCGTCATCCCTGCCACTAGGGCCAGGGGCCACTAGGAGGGACACAGGAGGTGCCCCTTGCTGCCCAGGTTAGCGGCGGCGACCGGAGTCGCGCCGGAGACCATTCCAGCGATGGAGGGTCGTCGGAGTTAGCCGAAAAACGACTATAGGGGGTCTCCGGACCCGGGCTTTGGCTTGATCGAATGCTAGTGGTCGTCCACATCGCGTGGTGCTGCTGGTTTGCGTTGGGGAGGCCAGAAAGGTCGCCTACGTTGAGGCGTTGCGGTGGTCAGTGCGAGGAGGGGGTTGGATCCGTGGCTGCGGGGAGGGCGCAGGAGGGCGAGCGGCTATGCCGTTGGGCTCCTCGGAACCCCAGGAGCACGTATGCGTGGTCGGAACCGAGCTGGGCTCGCTGCGGCTGCGTCAACGAGGCAGACGGCGGTGGTGCGGGCACGACTTTGACATGAGCTAGCCAGTGGGCCTACAGGAGCGCAGAGAGGGGGGCTACGATGGGGAGCTCACATCAATTAAGCGAAGGCCCGGGGAGGAACAACGAGGCAGTGGCGGCAGTGAATCATCGGGAATAGTGGGTTATCGATGCCGAGGAAGAAGAGGTTGCGGGCGACGGCATTGAGGCGTCTCAGCCCCGATCCAGTGGCGAGGAAGGGGAAGCTGTCTGTCGCGGGCCTCCTAGACAGGCTCCGGGGCTTGGGATCAACGGTGATCGCGGCTTCACCGTGGTGCAGCCATGGCACCGCTTGGTCGAGTGTGGAGGAGGAGGAGCGAGCGAGGAGAGGGGATTCTGAGGGGGCTAGGGTTTGCAAGGAAGAGAAAGAGCACTGGGGGTGGCCTTATCCATGAGGGGGACCATTGGATGCTGGACAACGAGCCCTTTGTGGCCTGGACGGCCGTGCTCGCGCCATGGCCTCCCCTCTAGCGAGAGGTGGAAGAAAGGTCGACCTTACTGGGCCGGGCCAGCCTGTAGCAGCTGGGCCTAAGTGCCTAGTAGGTTTTTCTCTTATTTTCCATTTCCTTTTTCTGCTTTTATTTAAAACCTTGTGTTCCATTTAATTTCCAATACCAATGCACTTTTGTAAAAAGAGGCACTTGTACAAATATTAAAGTTGTAATATTTGACAGAGCCGCAAAAAGATTTGGGGTATTTTGAATTTATTTGAAAACTAGAAAATTCAAAAGGGCATTTAATAATTGATTTGGCCTCTCTTTTATTTATTTTGAGGCACCAAAACAATTTATAAAATGTGGGTTACAATTTTATAATTGCTTATTGAATATTTTCAACCCATCCATGATTTTTGTTTTCAGGTTTGCAAAGTTATTAAAACCACTTTTCAAATGACTTTTGAAAATCATTAGGAAAAAGAAAAGAGACATGATCCCATTGTGATCAAACTTGGATTAGCAAAATGGATTAGCTCAGTCCCCATTTTACTGTAGCTTAATTATATTGATCAGTATAGCATGATTCCAAGGGTGTCACATCACCTTAGGATTGGCCAGGATGCATTGCGATTAGGTAGACACCGCGATCATAGTCGATGAAGGCGGGAAGAAGGATAAAGACAATATTTATGTGGGCTATGCTGAAATAGATAAGGTGGGCCAGTGAAGGGGTCTTAAGGTGTGCTTATTATGCTAGAAGTATGTGTTTTCCCCTGTTGCGACGCACGGGGATGTTTGCTAGTGCAAAACTAATGTATACCCAAATTTGAAATCCTAGCTCCATTACTGCTTCACCGTTGTGCAAGATGTCATCGTTGGCCGTTGCTCCGACAGAGTGCCGACTTTTTGGAGTGCTCGAAGCCCAACCAATCACCCTTAGCGCGAGCAATGACTAATACAACTGTAAGCGACTGCAAGAAAACCTCATTGTGATCCACCGGAGGCACCATGTGGGACTCCTCGTTAGCCCGGAGGGAGATCCCTCAAGAAGGTTGGGTTGCTGCATTATGAGTCTCCTCGGGCATTTTATCATGCGCCCCGGCTCCTCATAGGCCTCAACACCGACAACCGCTCCCACTATCGCGACACCATCGACGAGGTATTGTTGCGTGTGCGGGCGCCACTCGGCTTCTGGGGCTCCTTGGAGGATGACTTGTTGGCCGACCAACTGGCTACATTCATGGTGGACGCGGTTCGGCATGAGGGCGGTGTCGGCAAGCACCATGGCGTCTTCCGGTGCTTCGTCTTTAGCATACATCTGATCATCGAGGTGGCGATCGTCTATGACGAGCCCAAGGCAATGCTCCTCGCATGTAAGAAGGCGACCACAACTGTATTGCCAGATGTTTTTTGTTGTGTGTGCATGGAGGGTTTCAAGGTTGAAGACACCATCGTAAGTCTGGCATGCCCTCCTTCCACCATGTTTGGTTCAATGAGCCTGCCAGGTTTACATTGTGTCGCCAGAATATGACCTGCCACCTGACTGAAGTCACCAAGGCCCGAATTGGAACAACTCCTGGTCTTTGTCTTTGATCACAATCACACTACCTTGTGTAGGAGTTTAGGAGCACAATGTTGGTGCTCAAAACCTTTCTAGGTTTTGCTTTGGTGTTAATCCGGTTGCCACTTGTGGCTGGGATCTCCTCTCGCTAAGTGAATTTGCTGTAAATTTTTTGACGATTAATAAAGCCTAGCTAGGAGGTTGTTCTAGAAAATAGACTAAAATCTAATTGGTTTTACCAAAGCACATCTAGATGTGCCATAGTATTGCACGTTTAAGTTGTGTAACATTGATTTTATGCAAATATCCGTGCATGTGTTTTCTTTTTTATTTTCCATTTTCTTTTCTTTTTATCTTTGATTGAGCCATTTAGATATACAATACTTATGACACATCTAGATGTGCTATAGACAAACCCCAAATATGATTTGCATCTTAAGCAGTGGCGGGCCCATGATTCTTACAATGTGTATTCAAAAAATTGAAGGATTACAATTTTTTTTGCAGCCTCTTGTGTTCGGCAAGAATAAATGATCATGTGACCATGTTATACGCATTGTATAACATAAACATAGAATTGGGAATAATATCTCGGATTCATGTAATTGGTCATTGTGGCCGTATGCATCGTGCTGATGCAGAGGCCGGAGGTAACACTTTTTTTCTATAAAAAAATCTAATTGGTCATAACTTGATTTTTTGTGGACTTGGGATCATTAGTTGGAATTGCTCAACATATGAAAGGACAAATTATTTATAACATGTCAATGTGGCGAGATGGTGATACAAATGGCGGGTACAATCATAGTGCTAATGCCAGTTCATCCTAAACAAATTCACATCCGCTACTACCAATGCCCATGTCTTCAAAATAAGAAAAACATTTCACCAACAAACAACTATGAAGCACCTCCATAGATTGAATCAGAGACTACAATCCAATAATTAACCCAAAATGCCCTAATGTGAGCACATTAGATGGAGAAAAAATATAAAACGTATCTTAAAAGATCGATGTGTTGATTGATGAGCGATATCGACGCCTCGACTCAATCTCCATGCTAGATGCATGCGCAATCGTGCGCCGAGCTACCAGTGCACCCGATCCCCCGCCCCCGTGCGGAATTGGGAGTTTGGAAACGTCGATTCATGTGATCGATCCATCGTGCAATTGACCCCACGTCCACTATAGAATTTTCACTTGGGCTGGGACTGATTGACTGAGTGAGGGGGAGAGAAATGGAAAGGAGGCTATCTAGTCTCTTGGGGTGAAAGCGTATACAATATGTTATTCTGCGTAAATATTGTCTTTTCGATATAATACATGGTACACACTTTATATACGCAAACTTCTGTGACAAAAATTGTGGGTATTCAGCCGAATATCCATGAATTGAACCGAGCCCACCCCTGATCTTAAGTGTTGTAGGATGCTTTGGACTTTTTTACCCTTTTTAAATGATGAGAAACACGGTGCAACAAGTTGATATTACTTCTTTCGGACTTGCTAATTATCAGTTGATTGAGAATTAACTAATGCTCTATCCACACCTGGACCGTTCTTTTGTGTGAAACTTTTTGTTTAGTGTGGTTGTTGAATTGTGTTTCCTCGGACTTATTTTGTACCCTGCTTTTAAAAAATATCCACAAAAATAGGTAAATGAGCAAACAAACACTAAAATAGACAAAAGTGGGTGTGACAAATGAGATTATGATAATAAGTGGAGGGACATATATACTTCGGATTAAGTTGAGAGCCTTGCCCGACACAAATATACATTCATAATGGGAGGCTTATGGAAATATACATTCAAAATGGGAGGCTTATGACGAGCTAGTACAATGGAAGCGATGTTGCTACTACTCTCCTTCCCCTTCCTCTTGAAGCAGGTTTTCGCCCCGCTTTATATATAAAGCAACAACCACACAAAGTACATGTCCGAACAATATAAGATGATGGGGTGACTCTCATACAATGCCGATCCTAGAAAATCCGGATCACACCAGACGCACATGACTATGCTACCGAAAGGGAATACAAGTAGGACCAGATACAACGCCAGAGTACGTCCTAGATGCCTAAGCTCCATGACAACACGCCCAAGAGGAAGAACGATGCAGTCGTTGCCAAGTCCAGACGGACAAAGGTTTTCACCCGAAACAAAACCACGGAAAGGAGCACCACGACAACGTCTTCAAGAAGAGAACGGCACCAGCGGGCATCGACGGCGGCGGCGCCAGGGCGCAAAACTTTCGCTTGGCTGCTCCCTCGTGCCATCATGAGGCCTGCATGACGAGCGCGACGAGATCGAAACTCCAGATCCAGATCGAGGCAATGCCACTACCAACGACAGAGAGCGCGCCCAAGCCACCCGCCGCTACACCACTTGTTGCCCGCACGACCAAGAAAGAGAGCACACCACCTCCGCCACGGCGCCCGCCGGAGAGCCAACCATGAGGACCACCTCCGAGGCCGCCGCCCCAGCGTCCATGTCCTAGACACCACCACCCGTCCACATCACGGTGCAACCACCCCGGTAGGAGGAGTAAAAGAGGATTCCTTTCACTCCTAGCCCGACATCAGCAACGAAGTTTGGGTCAACGCCTCCACAGTAGGAGGTGTCGACACTCGTGTCTCCAGCCAGTCCCAGATGACAGGGGAAAACACAACTCTGTGGCTACCAACGACCGTCGCCGAGCCGGCTCGCACAACGCCATGTCCGAGGTCTTGGCGCCGATCTGCCCGACACAGTATAGGGGTCCCGACCACCACCTACAGCCCCATACCCGTGAGGAGATGAATCAGCCTGCAAGCACAACTCTGGCCAGGCTTAAACCGACCTACCCGGCGCAACTGCATCGATCCGCCTCAGGTCCAAATCAGGCCCACCCGAGCGCAAATCCTAGGCCCTAGTACAATGGCATATAATCTGCCATACGAAAGCCCTTAAGAGGGCAAATATAGAGAGTGGTTCTTGTGACAAATGGAACTGCCACAAAAACGGCTGCTAGGGATTACTTCTCCCAACAAATAAACTATTCTTGGTAGTTTCCCTGCCATGGCCCTTGAATATACTGAAAATTTATTTTCTCCGAAAAGATTGGCTACTCACAATGAAAATGTGGGCAAAATCATGCTTACCTGAAAATTAATATGCCATAACATTGAGTTTAAACTGTTTCAGGTGATATATACCTAATTCAATATCCATTTACTATGTCTGGGCAATAAGACAGCTCACACAATTTATACATACATACACTTCAATCAAGTAACATATATACATTATCAAAACATTAAACTTCATTCAATTAAACATGATATACTAAACACATATGTTTCTAGATACATGCATGAAACGACGATCTATAAAGGATGTTGTGCCACAAAAGGTTCAATACTTATGTTTATAGACGTGTCACACAACCAAAATGAGCATACAATAGCAAAATGAACTGCGTAAAACTTGCCAATGTCTTCGGGTTCATCAAGCAAGGAATATTACATTATCACTTGACCAACTTAACTGTAGGTCTTCAAACCTCCAACAAGTTGTATATCTTCCAAACTTCCATCAAATTGTGTATCTTTGGGAAACTTGTAACATATCAAGAACTCAAATTGGATATCTTGTTTCACGATTTAAATCAACAATAGAAGATATCGACATGCTGCACTTTAACTCATCAGCATAAATAAAACTCTTGGGTTTTGGTTGTTTTTTGGGATGCTCACGACAACGATAGATCCGGAGAGGTGGCTGTTGTAGATTGAGTCATGTTTTTTCGCTCAAGTCTTGTCAATGAATTGCCCCGTATGGACTCCGGTTTTGCCTAATCATTTTTTGGAAAAAAAATTAAAAACATTTTTTTTCTTTAAACATCATATATGCATCAATTTATGAGGATCAGATTGTTTTTGGATTTTTGTAATTTTATTAATTTTTGTACTTTTGAAATTTTAAATGTTTTGCAGAAAATGAAAATCAGAAAAAACAACTGAGTAAAATACGTTAAGGAACAAGAAAAAGGAAATCCAGTTTAGGAACCAGCTAGAAGTGAAAACCCTCCTTGACGCGCTCAACTTTAAATAGTCGGGCGATCAACTGGTCCGGCCCATCTCCCTCTCCAGGCTTATTCAAAAATTAAACATGAACAAATGAGGTTTTTTCTGTGTTTTTTTCTGTTCTTTTGTTTTTCATTTTCGTTGTTCTTTTTTATTCCTTTACTTTTCAAGCTTATTAAAAAAATACTGTTCTGTTTCTTTTTTCCTTTTAAAAAAATGTCCCAGTTTCAAAAAATAGTTCGTGATTTTCGAAAATGTGACCGTTTTAAAAAAAATGTTCACGGTATTCGAAAGTAATTGCGTTTTTCAAACATTCAGGTTAGGAAGTTTAAATAAATGTCTAAGTTTTTTTAATTCGTGGACGTTAGTTGAATTTTTGACAAATGTTCACGCTTCTTTGTGCAGAAAATTAGAAAGTGGGAATAATTTTGAAAACAATTCGGGAACATATTTGTTTTTTGAAAAATTGGTAACATTATCAAACAATACTAAAGATGGACTTTGAGAAAAACAAAAACAATTCAAATCATGAACATTTTTAGAATTGGTTAACAAAATTTGAACAAGTTTTGGAATTTATGAAAATGTTTTCAATTTGTGAACAAATTTTTGAAAAACAGATAGATTTTCGTAAAACATGATTTTTTTTTTCAAATAATGACCACTTTTATAAACGGGGACATTTTCTGAAATTCCAGAATAAAAGTTTGAAACACAAACATATTTTGAAACTTCTGAACAAAGTTTAAAAAAATATATGTTTGAAATTTGTGAACAAATGTTATTTAGAATTGCAAAACTTATAAATTCTAACATTTTCTAAATGCAAGTTTGTGAATTTTGTTTTTTGAATCACCAATCTTTTTCTGAAACGAAGTGAACAAATATTGAAATTCTTTTTTTATGGAATTTATGACGAAAATTCTGAAAGTGGCAGCATTTTCTTTAGAAATGATCAAACTTTTTAAAATGGGGACTTTTCTTAAAATAAATAAATTGATAAAGGTAAATTAAAATCAAAAGAAAAGGAAAAAATAAATTATCAGATATTTTCGAGACAAAATAAAGCTGGGCCGGTCCTGTCGGATGACCCCTCTACGCGACGCGCGTGTTGGACGCATCGCACGCCGCATAGGAGGTCCCAGCTAGAAGGTTCCAAAACCGGTCGGTTCGAACAATGTAACACACTCAAAGTGGCCGGCCCATCTCTCATCGCTCGGGTCATTCGCGTGATGATCTAATAAGAAATTTCACTCGGAGTAGGATAGTGCTATATCATATATCGCTTGATCCGACCATTAAGATTGCATTGCTAGAGCACGCCCCTTCATAGGCTTGGCCTAGCAAGGTGACAAGGGTGCGTGTGATGCCCTCCCTACGAGCCATTGACACCGCTTAAGAGGAGTGAGCCACTGCCGCACGCTTACATGTTCTTTTTCTTCTTTATTTTTGATTTTTTATTTTTTAATGTTCAACTTTCATTATATTCTATTATTAATATTGGTTGCTATATTCGTGAATTGTTTTTTTATGTTTTTCCATGATTTTGATTTTTTTAATGTCTTTTACCAAAAATGAATTTAAAAAATGACTTGTTAAAAAAAGTTTGAGAGTTCAAAAATAATTAAATCAAGAAGTAAGAAGTCATGATTCAGAAAAAACTAATATGAAAAAGATCATTAATTTTATAAAATGTACATGAACTCGAGAAATGTTCATGAATTAAAAAATATTTAGTTTGAATAAGAAAAATGAAATATTTAAAAAGAAAAATTATCACGAGTTTGAATAAGAAAATTAAAAAAAACTGAATAAGCTGCCTACTCCCCATCTTTTTCATAACTGTTCATGATTTAAAACAAAAGCTCATGAGTGAGGGCTAGTTTTTTTGGCGGCTTAAAAATAAGCTTCCTACTCTCCATCTTTTTTTATTCTGGATCTCTTGTTCATTAGGGTTTATGGATTAGTTATGGGATATTTAATTTAAAAGCTTTATTTTTTTAAACAGCTTACTTTTTAAGCTAGAAAAAGGCAGCTTATTTTTTAAGCCGCTCAAAATAACTGGCACTGAATGCAGTTGGGCCTGTTAGCCCACCAACATTCAGGTAATGTGCTTTTGTGCGTGAAATGTTTCGTGCACTTGCTTTCAGAAGGGCTCCCCTCTAGTCCTGTCTACGAAATCTACGGATACACCTAGCCACGCATTGCACATCAACTCATCCTCCATGGTCGAGTAACTCACCATCCTTCGAGCTCTAAAAATGACATAGCATTTGAAAATAATCTCAATGGCATTTGATCGAACACCTGGCGGGCATGGTGTCTGCCATGAGGTCGCCGACAAGGGGCGTAGTGTACCTGGTACAAACAACCATAGGGTGGAAAGCTCATCGTAAATGGGGAGTGAACGCATCGATGTTGGTTGCGTACGTCCGACAATGCCTCTCTAGCGGACGGAGACGTACAAGGAGCAGCAGAGGTGAAGGGTGGAAAGCAAGGGGTAAAAGGGGCAGAGTGCAAGGAAATGAGACCGGGGTGGAGGGATTGGGTAGGCCGGGGTGTCGGATAATGACGTTTCTCTTGTCCGGACTCCTGCAAAGCTCCCTCACTTTTGTCTCCAATATGCGGGAGAAAATACGTGTGGACAGATCCGCAGACCGATACAGGACCACGTTGAATGGCTTTCGCAATCCAAAGCACAGGATATAAAACTTTACGGAACGTTTAAGGGTCCGCGTTGGAGATTTCCTTAGACATAGCGGGCAGAGGTTTACAATACGAGTTTCCCGTTGTGTGTTCAGGGAAAACAGGAAGAGACGTTATAGCAATAGAGCTTTACTGCTATGCTCATTGAGTTTGGGCATGGAGAAGGTTGAGGTGTGATAAAATAAATATTGTTATGTCCCTTTGTCCAAAAATACTTATAAAAATGAATAAAAATAAATATATTTATAATTAATGTCCATATAATTGGCTGGTACTCTCGGGCCGACCAAACGGTCGAAATATCGAAAACCTAAACCCTGTGCCGAGGTAGATGGAATCGCCCTCCCACCATCTTTGGCTCTTTGCTACTCAAAAACCTAGGTATACTGTAAATGCATGTGGGCGGCTGGCTGGTACCACTTATCATGTGTTCGATGGGGACTTCGGGAGGCTAGATACAATCGACGTGAAAATCATGGCTTCACCGTATGAGCGACGAAGCTAGATGAGTACATGGGTGTACAGAGTTATATCCATTATTTTTAAATTGAAAATAGTATATAGGTAAATCGTTAAACCATATCATGTAATAAACATATGGTTAAATTCATACATTGTTTAATCCCTATATGATTAAACTTGTATGATTGTACTCCAAAAATGAGTATATCTCAATCAGTCCCTCACATATGATTAAATTTGTACTCTAGAATTTTCTACAGACATGTCCTCCTAATTATGTAGTACTGCAATAGTATATGTTTTAGAGATATCTAACATAGATATGTATAAACTTTATAATTCATACAAGTATCAATTCTTTTTGTTACAATGTAGAAATGGAATTCAACGAAATGCATGAGTATTTTTCAATGATATACATTAAAAATATATAATAAATAAATAATAAAAGTAAAATTTAATTTGGTTTTGTTGGTAAGTATGCTATATAATAAATAAATAAATAATAAAAGTAAAATTTAATTATGTTTTGTTGTTAAGTATGCTATATAATAAATAAATAATAAAATAAAATTTAATATGGTTTTGTTGTTAAGTATGCCAAATAAGTAATGAAAAAATATACTCCTTAACACAATAGTATAATAAGTATAAAATTTTAGTATAAAAATATTATATATAAAGAGTAGCGGGATATGGAAACCGTCTCTAATTGGGAGAGTTTATCAAGGGATACGAAAGATTGGTCTATATATGTACGTGATCAGGAGGTTCTCGAACTAGATCCGATCCGATGGACTGTACCACGCCTACGCCTACGCCAACGCCCAGCCCGTGGACAGGTCTGCTGCCGGATCTGCTCCTCGATGTCTCCAGCCACATGCAACACACCGCCGATCTCGTCCGCTTCCACGCCGTTTGCAGGTCGTGGCGCTTCGCTGCACTCCCGCCCCACGTGCCTGTCGTGGGTTCTCACTATATGCACCGGCCAAATGTTGCACTTGTCGATTCCCGTCGCTCACATGAGGCGTCCAGCCACGACGAAGACATTGTTCTAGTGGAACCACCGGAGGTACTTTCACATTTCAGGAACTGGGTGGCTAGCGCTGACCGCACCGCCGCGTGGATCTTTGTCGCGTGTCCCGACCCGAGGCTCATCGACATTCGTACCGGAGCAGCCACCCATCTGCCTCCCTTACCGGGCGAGATGAGCAAATCCAGAAAGAATGTGTGTGGCGCCGTGTATGGCGATGACACTATTTTTCTATACAAACATATTAGGGCGCTGCCCAACATTTCGTACACGATGATATTTCCAATGGCAATCCTGCATCCCAATGATGTGGCATGGATGGTCATGGAGAAGAGATTGAAATTATCAGGGCGACCCCATTGCATGTATCATGATGGATGGTCCTAGTGTGGGACTGTGATTCTGTTCAGTGTCTCTTGATCGAAGCAGCACTAACCTTGAGTCAATATCGTATATAGACGGGGATATACCTTATTATCATATTCATAAATGCAGTTACATTGTGGAGTCACATGGCGAGCTATTGTTGGCATCCATCCTCGTGGGCCGATTCTGGAATCGTTATCATTCCTCGTGCAGCCGTAGCGACCTGGCGGACATGTTGCAACTGAGAATCCGCATGATGCAGAAAGAGCCAGATAGTGGCAAGTGGAAATGGGTGGAGAGAGACAGTCGAGACCCGAGTGACCACATGATGTTCCTTGGATCTCCTACCAGCTTCACTACGAAGCTTGACGAAGGTGACGGGTGTGCCTACTTTGTCCTTTGGGATGGCTTGTTTAGGTATAGCTTTGTCCATCATTTACTCCAATGGATGGGATGGGTGCTTGCAACATTGACGAGGTGTGCATGTGGCTTCGCCCATGTCCATCATTTACTCCAATCCACAAAATTGAAGAAATGATCAAGGCTCGAAGCGAGATGAAAAGATCTCCGAACTAAGCATAGCTTAGATGGTTAGGTTCTTTATATGGTGGAGTAACCAATCCATCTCGGTTCAAGTCCTAGATTTGGCATATGTGTTTGCATATTTCATGGATGTATTTATCAAACGTTATTCTTTCAGTGGTGGCGTGTCCCTCAATTATGATGTGTTTATGATGACTTTGTCAATATCAAGATGGGAGGTGCACATAGGGATATGGAATGCGTATGTGTATTTATAGGGATGTGTGTGTCTATGTAAGCGTCGGGTTTGTATTGTCATATCAACTTCCTAAGTTAAAAGGACAAATTGCTTTCTGAAACTGAAAATGGTGTTTAGTTTGTAACCTTCTATTTATAAACAATTTGGTATTCTGATTGAAAGATTTACATGTTAGTTTCTAAGCTCCCTTAGAATAGAGTTCGGTGTTGAAAATATGAGCAATTTACCGGATGATTTAAATGAAATAAACAAGATAGAACATGATCACCGTAACAAAGACAAGAGTAGTCATGCAAACTAAATTAGTGTAGGCCACAATAACAAAAGCAAGGCTAGTGAGGCAAACTAAAGAGGAGTAGGCAAATAGCATCTGAAGATGTGAAGTACAACAGAACATATCTAGAATAGATACTAGACCAAAAAACTGTAGCATGATCTCGAACAGAAAAGACACAAGACGTACCGAGCAATGGATGTAGCATTGATGTTGTCGGCCATGTCGTCGAAGAGGTTGTTGACGTCGGGGAAGAAGTCATCGTCGGGGAACTGATCGTCGGCTTATGTGGCGTCCGTGACGAAGAGTTCAATAGTCGCGCAGAGCACTCTCCAAGAACCTTATCACCCTTTTCTCATACATGACTCAAAGTGGCGGGGTTTCGGAGACCAACTGTCCTGACCTGTCGTACACGCCGCAAGATGGAATGGGAAAGAACCTAGCAGTAGCTCAGACCTTTGGAACTCAGTGAAGAGTGAAATATGTTGTTCTGGTGCGTGTCTCGGGAGAGGAGCGGCCTCTAGTTTTTAGGCACAATAGGAGGAGATGAAATGGCAGCGACGTGAGATGAAACAAAGGGACAGGAGGTGAAGCGAACATGTAGCAGTCGTTCAATCTCCATTGCAGCAAAAAACCTTCAGCTCCCATGCAACCTTTCGTATAATGGTGATGCATGGTAAAAATTAAGATAATGTCCCGGCTCATTCCCGTAACCTTACGCGGCGGCGGGGTGGGGCAGTCGGCGGAGGAGAAGCGTGCATGAATGTCTCGATTGTTCTCTTGCTCATACATGTGGAAAACAATCTTCCTTATAAGGAGGCCCAACTCCTACTCAACTAGCAGTATGGGATTAAAATTTAGTTCTATCTCTTGCCTTGCATGAACGGGTTAAATGAGCCTCTAGAATTTATTAAGAATTCTGAAAATGGTTATTGGGTTGATCAAAAATAGAACTAATTCGAGCACCTAGGAAAGCTCGAGCTCCCTCACATGAGACATAAATTAGTAAACATGATAACAAGCCATAAGCAAAGTGGCACAACCATATTTTTTACTAAACAAACCAACATAGTCTCCCACACATAAATCACTAGAAAATATTGTGTGTGTTGCCCCGTGACTTTCTGCATTTTATAAGTGCTTTGAAGTGCTACATACTTTGTAAAGGAAAAGCAAACATAGTTAACAAAAAGTAAAGATCTTGACAATAGCGTTTGAAATGTTGTGCCAACACAATTCGACATATGTATAAATTATCACAAAAATTACAACACACGGTTAAAACTTTCAAACCCATAGGGCAACACCAACAGTTCACTAAAAAAACTTCTTGTGCCTAATTTTCAAGGGAAGTTTCCTGGGAGCAACTTTTGTCGGATCCAATAAAGTTCTTCCCCTGATTTTTTTTAAACAATCCTGAATAATGTCCTAGGGCCCGCAAGTTAGTGACATGTGTGACGGCGGACGGAGAGATGTGGTGCGCACGCGTACGTGTGTTTGTGCGCGTGCACGTGTGCATGTGTATAGTTTATATTAAAATCTTTAGAAATGTTTATATTTCAAGATAGAGGGAGTACAGAAGAGTCCAGCATTGAAGATACCCTAAAGAAGTGGCTGAGTTTTCCTAGGGCCACGTCGACTCTAGAGACACCCGCGGATTCGAGCTATACTTGCATGTTAGCCCAACATCACATAAACGAATGAATGGTCCAGAGAAAGAAAATACATGTGTGATGTTTAGCAATTTCATGGAATAAAAATCTAGTGAAAATGGTAAAGAGAAAATTTACGCAATAGGAAAACGATAAAGAGAACATTTACACAACAAGACCTCCGGTTAATCAAAACAGGCATAGTTCACACAACGTAACCTAAATGACAATAGAACTTATGATAGTTGGATGCACAAGTTATAGGGGATACATGCAAACGGTTTGACACTTCACATAGGAGATCAAAGTACAAGACTACTAAGATACTTCAACAACAGAACTACTAAGCAACCGATACCCAATAGCCAAACATTGCACGACGCTCGATCCAGCGGCCGGCCTCCACTTGGTCCCACGCATACACGGTTCGATTAGGAGGATCGTGCAAAAATCGGCTGCACAACATCATATGTATATCAGCGCTCCTTCAGCAAACAGGAAGGATATGGGAGCAAATTTGGTTGGGGTTGCCCTCTTTTCCCAGTGTTCCCTGCCACAAATCTCCTAGCTTCAACATTCAAACAAATTTCCCTGTTGCGATTTTTCGCTGGTCCCTAGCAACAAGGTGTTGGAAATATGTCCAAGAGGCAATAATAAATTAGTTATTATCATATTTTCTTGTTCATGATAACCGTTTATTATCCATGCTAGAATTGTATTGATTGGAAAATCAAATACATGTGTCGGTACATAGACAACACACTGTCCCTAGTGGGCCTCTAATGGACTAGCTCGTTGATCAAAGATGGTCAAGGTTTCCTGGCCATAGACATGAGCTGTCATTTGATAACGGGATCACATCATTAGGAGAATGATATGATGGACAAGACCCAACCTATGAACGTAGCATATGATCGTGTCAACTTATCGCTACTGTTTTCTGCATGTCAAGTATCTATTCCTATGACATTGAGATTGTGCAACTCACTCACACCGGAGGAGTACCTTGTGTGTATCAAACGTAGCAACGTAACTGTGTGACTATAAAGGTGCTCTACACGTATGTCCGAGGGTGTCTGTTGAGTTGGCTTGGATCAAGACTAGAATTTGTCACTCCGTGTGACGGAGAGGTATCTCAGGGCCCACTCGGTAATGCAACATAACAACAAGGTTGCAAGCAATGTGACTAAAGAGTTAGCCACGGGATCTTGTATTACGAAACAAGTAAAGAGACTTGCCGGTAACGAGATTGAACTAGGTATGGAGATACCGACGATCGAATCTCGGGCAAGTAACATATCGATAGACAAAGGGAATTGTATACGGGATTGTGATAGCCTGGCTCATTAGGGATGATAGACTACTCATATCAATAAGGAATTCCTTCTTTTCCGGGAGCCCATTCGAACAGAACTCTCAGGTTAAGTGTGCTCAGCTTGGAGTAGTTCTAGGATGGGTGACCAACCGGGAAGTTGATCTCGGGTGCGCATGAGTGAGGACAAAGTGCGCAGAAAAGACTAGTATTGATATGTGAGGCCAGTTTAGATCCTGCCAGGAGTAACGACCGCCGTCGGGTGTGTCCGGGGCGTTACAAGTTTGGTATCAGAGCCGACCCTAGCGGTTACACGGATGTTTGCGACAGGTGTGCGGTCTTGTTGTTCATGACGTATGTGACCCGTCATGGCGCACGGCATGGTACATATACTGGACTGGATGCACAGACGTTTGTACCAAGAAGGAACGCTCCTGTGGCCCGACGAGGGCGTCGGTTCCTCTGAGTGGTGGTGTATGTGATAGCCTGGCTTATTAGGGTGTCTCGGTCATGTCTGCATAGTTTTCGAATCCGCAGGGTCTGTACACTTAAGGTTCGGTGACTATTTGGTATTTGTGAGTTATGTGTGATGGTAACCAAATGTTGTTCGGAGTCCCGGATGAGATCTCGAATGTCATGAGGAGATCCATACTAGTCCGGAGGTAAAGATTTATATATGGGAAGTCATAATTTGGCTACCGAAAAAGTTTCAGGTTTTTCCGGTATTGTACCGGGAAGCTTCTAGAAGATTCTGAAACTTCCGGAGGAGTCCGGAAGTCCACCAAGGGTTTTACCACGTCCCAAGGGTTTGCATGGTCTTAGGGAGACATCATGGCCCTATTGGTCCAATGTCATGAGGAGATCCATACTGGTCCGGAGGTAAAGATTTATATATGGGAAGTCATAATTTGGCTACCGAAAAAGTTTTGGGTTTTTCCGGTATTGTACCGGGAAGCTTCTAGAAGGTTCTGAAACTTCCGGAGGAGTCTGGAAGTCCACCAAGGGTTTTACCACGTCCCAAGGGTTTGCATGGTCTTAGGGAGACATCATGGCCCTATTGGTCCAAGCGCACAAGTCCCTCAAGGCCCATGCAGTTGGGAAAGGTGGAAAGTTCACCTTTGTATGGAAGGGAAGGAGGGGGACTAGGATTCCACCTCCTCCCCCCTTGGCTGCGCACTAGGGCTTGGAGGGGCTTATTCCCACGCCCCTCCACCTATATATAGAGGGGAGGGGCGCCCCAAGAGGACACATGAGGCCCTTGGAGCCCCTCTCTCCCTAGATCGTTTTCTCCTCCGTTCGCGGTTTCGGTAGCGCTAGGCGCAGACCTGGCGGGATAGCACCGCCACCATGCCGTTGTGTTGCCGGAGAACTCATCTACTACTACACCCTCGCTCGCTGGATCTAGAAGGCGGAGACATCATCGAGCTATGCGTGTGCCGAATGTGGAGGTGTCATCCGTTCGGTGCTAGATCAGGACGGATCACGATTGGATCGTGAAGAGTACGACTACATCAACTGCATTTCTTAACGCTTCCCGCTTAGCGAACTACAAGGATATGTGGATCCACTCTCCTTCTCGTATATGTTGATCTCCATGGATAGATCCTGCGTGTGCATAGGAATTTTTTTGTTTCCCATGCAACGTTCCCCAATAGTGGCATCATGAGCCAGGTCTATGTGTAGATGACATGCACGAGTAGAACACAAAAGAGTTTGTGGGCATTGATGCTCGGATTGCTTACTTCCTTAGTCTTATCTTGATTCGGTGGTATTGTGGGATGAAGCGGCCCGGACCAACCTTACTCGTCCACGTACGAGAGACCGGTTTCGTCGACTGCCATGCAACTTGTTGCATAAAGATGGTTGGCGGGTGTTTGTCTCACCCACTTTAGTCGAATCGGACTCGACAGAGTCGGTCCTTGTAGAAGGTTAAATAGAAACTTTAATATCACCATTGTGGCTATGCATAGGTAAGAATGGTTCTTGCTAGTTGCCCATAGCATCCACGTAAAATTTGCAACAACAAAGTAGAAGACGTCTAACTTGTTTTTGCAGGGCATGTTGTGATATGATATGGGCAAGATGTGATGTTACATGTGATGTATGAGATGATCATGTTTTGTATAGATCATCACGACTTGCATGTCGACGCATACGGCAACCGGTAGGAGCCATAGGGTTGTCTTTAATTATTGTATGACCTGTGTGTCAATCATTAAGCGCTATGTAATGCTTTACTTTATCGCTAAACGGTAGCAATAGTGGTAGAAGCATGGTTGGCGCGACAACCCTGGTGGCAACACAGTCATGGAGATCATGGTGTCATGCCGATGACAATGGAGATCATGCCGGTGCTTTGGAGATGGAGATGAAAAGGACAAGATGATGATGGCCATATCATGTCACTTATATGATTTGCATGTGATGTTAATCCTTTTATGCATCTTATTTTGCTTAGGACGAGGTAGCATTATAAGATGATCCCTCACTAAAATTTCAGGATAAAATTGTGTTCTCCCCGAGTGTGCACCATTGCGAAAGTTCATCGTTTCGAAGCACCACGTGATGATCGGGTGTGATAGACTCTACGTTTGCATACAACGGGTGCAAGCCAGTTTTGCACATGCAGAGCACTTGGGTTAAACTTGACGAGCCTAGCATGTACAGACATGGCCTCGGAACACATGAGACCAAAAGGTCAAACATGAGTCATATAGTAGATATGATCAACATGGAGATGTTCACCATTGAAACCACCTCATCTCATGTGATGATCGGACTTGGGTTGGTGGATTTGGATCATGTCACACTCGAACACCTAGAGGGATGTTGAGTTGAGTGGGACTTCATAAGTAATATGATTAATTGAACTCATTGTCATGAATATAGTCTAAGTTGTCTTTACAAAGTACGTTGTAGAACAATAGCTCGCGCAGTAGCTCCCATGTATTTTCGATGCGTTCCTAGAGAAAACTAAGTTAAAAGATGATAGTAGCAATTATACAGACTGGGTCCGTAAATTGAGGATTGTCCTCGTTGCTGCACAAAATGCTTGTCCTTAATGCACCGCTCGGTGTGCTACTCCCCAAAGCATCGTGTGTGGATGTTGCGAACATCTAACATGCATGTTTTGATGACTACATCATAGTTCAGTGCTCATGCTTTACGGCTTAGAATTGAGGCTCCAAAATCGTTCTGAACATGACGAGGCATATAAGATGTTCCAAGAGCTTAAATTGGGATTTCACGCTCATGCCCGGGTTGAGAGGTATGAGTCCTTTGACGAATTCTTTGCCTACAAGATGAACGAGAATAGCTCAATCGGTGAGCATGTGCTCAGATTGTCTGGGTACTACAAACACTTGAATCAAGTGGGAGTTGATCTTCCAGATAAGATAGTGATTGAAATAGTTCTCCAAAGTCACTGCCACCAAGCTACTGGAGCTTCGTGATGAACTATAACATAACAGGGATGGAGATGATGATCCCTGAGCTATTTGCGATGTTTGACACCGCGAAGGTAGACATCACCAAGGATCATCAAGTGTTTATGGTTTGTAAAACCACTAGTTTCAAGAAGGGTAGGAAACTTCGAGGATGACAAGCCAATTGTCGCTCCAGTGAAGAAACCCGAGGTTGAACCCAAACCCGAGACTGAGTGCTTCTGTTATGAGGGGAGTGGTCACTGAGAGCAGGCTACCCTAGATATTTGGCAGATAAGAAGGCTGGCAATGTCAACAAAAGTATATTTGATATACATGTTATTAACATGTGCCTTACTAGTGCTCGTTGTAGCTCCTGGGTATTTGATATAGTTGAGTTGCTAATATTAGTAACTCGAAAGAGGATTTACAAAATAAATAGAGACTAGCTAAGGGAGAGGTGTCGATGTGTGTTGGAAGTGTTTCCAAGGTTGATGTGATCACCATCGCACGCTCCATCTACCTTCGGGATTAGTGGTAAACCTTAATAAATTTGGTGTCTGTGTTGAGCATGAGCATTATATTGATTTTGTTTATTGCGAGATGAATATTCACGTAAGTTAGAGAATAATGGTTTATTCTATTTACATGAATAATATATTTCATAATCATGCACCCAATGTGAATGGTTTACTGAATATCGATCGTAGTGATACACACGTTCACAGTATTTATGCCAAAAGATACAAAGTTAGTAATGATAGTACCACTTACTTGTGGCACTGCCGCTTAGGTCATATTGGAATAGAATGCATGAAGAAACTCCATGCCGATGGATCTGTGGACTCACTCGATTTTGAATTGTTTGAGACATGAAAACCATGCCTATTGGTGTAAAACGCATGAAGAAGCTCCATGCTGATGGATCTTTTGGACTCACTTGATTTTGAATCGCTCGAGACATGCAAACCATTTTGTCGTGTCCTATTGGATATGGTACGTGTTATGATGTCTCTTATTGATTTGCCACTATCATTTTGGGGTTATGCATTATAGACAACCACATTCACTTTAAATAGGGCACCATATACTTCCGTTGAGATGACACCGTATGAACTATGGTTTGGCAAGAAACCTAAGTTGTCGTTTCTTAAAGTTTGGGGCTACAATGCTTATGTCAAAAGGCTTCAGCTTGATAAACTCGAACCCAAAGCGAATAAATGCATCTTCATACGATACCCAAAACATTTGGGTATCTATCTCAGATCCAAAGGCAAAGTGTTTGTTGCTAAAAATAGGTCCTTTCTCAAGAAAGAGTTTCCCTCGAAAGAATTGAGTGGAGAGAAGGTAAAACTTGATAAGGTTATTGAAATCGACACTTCAGTTGGATGGTAGCACGACACAAAAAGATGTTTTTGCGGCGCCTACACCAAATGAAGAGGAAGCTAGTGATGATGATCATGAAACTTCAGATCAATTTACTACTAACCTCGTAGGTCGACAAGGACAAGTAATGCTCGAGAGTGGTATGGTAATCCTATCTTGGAGGTCATATTGTTGGACAACAGTGAACCTACGAGCTATGCAGAAGCGATGGTGGGCCCGGATTTCGACAAATGGTTGGAGGCCATGAAATCCGAGATAGGATCCATGTATGAAAACAAAGTGTGGACTTTGGAAGAACTACTAGATGGTCCTAAGGCCATTAAGTACAAATGGATCTTTGAAAAGGAAGACAGACGATGATGGTAAATGTCACCATTTAGAAAGATCGACTTGTTGCAAAGAGGTTTCCGACAAGTTCAAGGAGTTGAGTATGATGAGACTTTCTCACCCATAGCGATGCTAAAGTCTGTTGGAATTATGTTAGCCCTTGCTGCATTTTTCAATTATGAAATCTCACATATGGATGGCAAAACATTGTTTCCTTAATGGTTTCCTGGAGGAAAGACTGTATGTGATACAACCAGAAGGTTTTGTCGATCCTAAGGATGTTTTAAAAGGCAAGCAAGCTCCAGTGATCCATTTATGAGCTGGTGCAAGCATCTCGGAGTTTGAATACGTGCTTTGATGTGTGACCAAAGCTTTTGGTTTATACAGAGTTCATGAATAAACTTGTATTTCCAAGAAAGTGAGTGGGAGCACTATATAATTTCTGATAAGTATATGTGGTTGACATATTGTTGATCAGAAATGTTGTATAATTTCTGGAAAGCATATAGGGTTGTTTGAGAGAAGTTTTTCAAAGGAAAACCTTGATTAAGCTACTTGAACGTTAGGCATCAAGATAGATCAAGACGCTTGATAAAATTTTTAATGAATACATACCTTGACAACATTTTGAAGGAGTTCGAAATGGATCAGTGAAAGAAGAAGTTCTTGCCTGTATTGTAAGTTGTGAATTTGAGTAGGACTCAAAGACTGACCACAACAGAAGAAAGAGAAAGGACGAAGGTCGTCCCCTATGCATTAGCCATAGGCTCTATAGTATGCCATGTTGTGTACCGCACCTGGTGTGTGCCTTTCCATGAGTCTGTCAAGGGGTACAAGAGTGATCCAAGAATGAATCACTGGACAGCAATCAAAGTTTTCCTTAGTAACTACATGACTAAGGAAATGTTTCTCATTTATGGAGGTGATAAAAGAGTTCATCATAAAGGGTTACGTCGGTGCAAGATTTGACACCAATCCGAATGTCTCTGAGTAGCAAACCGGATTTGTATAGTAGAGCAGTCATTTGGAATAGTTCCAAGTGGAGCGTCGTAACAACATTTCCAGTGTGACATAGAAATTTGTAAAGTACACACGGATCTAAATGTTGCAGACCCGATGACTAAAACCTCTCTCACAAGCAAAACATGATCAAACCGTAGAACTCATTGGGTGTTAATCACATAGTAATGTGAACTAGATTATTGACTATAGTGCAAGTGGGAGACTGTTGGAAATATGCCCTAGAGGCAATAATAAATTAGTTATTATCATATTTCCTTGTTCATGATAATCATGTATTATCCATGCTAGAATTGTATTGATTGGAAACACAAATACATGTGTGGGTACATAGACAACATATTGTCCCTAGTGAGCCTCTAATGGACTAGCTCGTTGATCAAAGATGGTCAAGGTTTCCTTGCCATAGACATGAGTTGTCATTTGATAACGGGTTTATTGCTATTTTCTGTGCATGTGATCGTGTATGGACAAGACCCGATCTATGAACATAGCATATGATCGTGTCAGTTTATTGCTATTGTTTTCTGCCTGTCAAGTATCTATTTCTATGACCATGGGATCGTGCAACTCACTAACACCGGATGAGTACCTTGTGTGTACCAAACGTCGCAACGTAACTGGGTGACTATAAAGGTGCTCTACAGGTATCTCCAAGGGTGTTTGTTGAGTTGGCATGGATCAAGACTGGGATTTGTCACTCCATGTGACAGAGAGGTATCTCAGGGCCCACTCGGTAATAGAACATCACAACAAGCTTGTAAGCAATGTGACTAAGGAGTTAGCCACGAGATCTTGTATTATGGAACAGGTAAAGAGACTTGTCGGTAACGAGATTGAACTAGGTATGGAGATACCGATGATCGAATCTCGGGCAAGTAACATACCGATAAACAAAGGGAATTGTATACGGTATTGATTGAATCCTTGACATCGTGGTTTGATCGATAAAGATCTTCATAAAATATGTAGGTGCAAATATGGACATCCAAGTCCCGCTATTGGTTATTGGCCGGAAAGTGTCTCTGTCATGTCTGCATAGTTCTCGAACCCGGAGGGTGTGCACACTTAAGGTTCGGTGACGATTTGGTATTAGTGAGTTATGTGTGATGGTAACTGAATGTTGTTCGGTGTCCTGGATGAGATCCCAGATGTCATGAGGAGCTCAAGAATGGTCGGGAGGTAATGATTTATATATGGAAAGTCATATTTTGGCTACCGGAAAAGTTTTGGGGTTTCCGGTATTGTACCAGGAAGCTTCTAGAAGGTTTCGGAAACTTATGGAGGAGTCCGTAAGTCCACCAAGGGTTCTACCACATCCCAAGGGTTTGTGTGGGCTGAGGGGAGACATTGTGGCCTTATTGGGCCAAGCGCACAAGTCCCTCAAGGCCCATGCAGTTGGGAAAGGTGGAAAGTCCACCTTTGTATGGAAGGGGAGGAGGGGGGTTAGGATTCCACCTCCCCCCTTGTCTGCACCCTAGGGCTTGGACGGGTTGTTCCCCACGCCCCTCCACCTATATATAGAGGGGAGGGGCGCCCAAATAGGACACATGAAGCCCTTGGCGCCCCTCTCTCTCCCTACATCGCTTTCTCCTCCGTTCGCGGTTTCGATAGCGCTAGGCGTAGCCCTGCCAGGATAGCACCACCACTGCCACCACCATGTCGTCGTGTTGCCGGAAAACTCATCTACTACTCCGCCCTCGCTCGCTGGATCGAGGAGGCGGAGACGTCATCGAGATGTACGTGTGCTGAATGGGGAGGTGCCATCCGTTCGGCGCTAGATCGGGACGGATCGGGATTGGATCGTGAAGTGTATGACTACTTAACGCTTCCCGCTTAGCGATCTACAAGGGTATGTATATGCACTCTCCTTCTCGTAGTTGTTGATCTCCATGGACAGATCCTGCGGATGCGTAGGATTTTTTTCCCCATGCAACGTTCCCCAACACAAGGGACCAAGCAACATTGATCCATACCTCAGAGCCACCAAGAGCAAGTTTACCATGGCTCATGCCGCAAGATTTAGGCATGAAACAGACCTGTCTTTGTGAAGTGATATCGCCGGATTTTGCGCAGGCTCGTATGAAAACGTCTAACCGCCCTTCAATTTCTAGTGAAACAACTTGCGTGCACATACGTAGGTAACCACCACAACCTTTTTTCAGCCATGCTCCGTCTTTTGAATCAAACAGGATGATCTGGCAAGATGAGGGATTGATAGTGTGAGTGACTCCCCTATAAGTGGACACAAACTTCCCTGATAGTGGAGAGCATGAAAATCGGCCACCGTATTCAAAAGGCCATGACCCATCATCTTTGACAACTTGAACATCCAAGACAGTGGGATGAAAGGTCTATGTAACTGTCTACACACAAAACTTCAGTGTGCAGATATAATTACTCATGGAAAAGGTTGATACACCAGGTCCATATACATCATCGTCATAATTCGCATAACTAATCAATCTTTTATCTTGGGACTTGGTTGTGCATGTACCTTTTACTTTCAACTGGAATTCAAAGTCAACTCTATCCGTAAACACAATTGCATGGGATAGGCCAATCAAGCATAATACCCTATCCTTTAAGCAACATCAATTCCATCCCATTAATCAGCAAAAGAGGACGCATGTGTGTGATCAATCAAGGTCTCCAAAAGAGAATCTAAAGATAGAAGTACCATGCATATATCTTCTTTCAGTTCTTGGGACTGGCTCCTATTGTGAGAGAAGAGAAGGTTGAGGTTGTGATCCGCGAGGACATCAACCACACCATACATAGACAATGGTCGCTTGAGGCCACCAACTATTTGTTGGGAATTAGAACACAGATGCATTTGTGGTTAACTGAAAACTGCAGCGGAAACAAAGTAATCTCAACACCACATCATGTACTAACTCAAGGATCGTTGCTTAGCACAGAAGGAAACATATGCAACAACATATATGGAGGAGAAAATGTTACTCGGCGCACAAGACGCTCCTTAGACAAGTGTCTTGTTGCAGGAGTAACTTTCTGGACAGCAACAAGCATTAACAAAGGAGACCCCTGATTTTTACGTGGAAACCCCCTCAATTTGAGGGGAAAAACCACGGGCCAAAGCTACCAAAATCCTCTTCCACTATTATCAAATGTGGGATACAACAAGTTTATTCTCTAGATAGCACTAGAGGATCTCATACATCAAGATTTACGAATCTTGGATGAACACAACAATATTTGGGGCTCAAGAGCTAGGGATTGGCACAATCTCACCAAAGATGGTGGAACCACAACTTGAAGGAGACAAGGTAGTGGATCTGGATCATCACAACCTTGGGGAGGAGCTCCCTTTGCTTCTTCCTTCAATCTTTCTCTTCTTCCCTTTCTCACTTGGTATTCTCTCTTCTTCTCCAATGGAGGTTGAACTGATTTTCGTCACTCTAGATGGTGGCTGCTAGATGGAGGGTAAAGCATCCCCATCCACTCACGTGCAAAGACCAAAATGATCCTAGGTCTTAACCCTAATGGGTAGTAGGCTTCTGCATCTCTTTCGGCTGCCTAAAAGGCCTCAAATGGTCATCTCCTCACAGCCACATGAGGAGGATATCCCAACAAATCTTCCCCTCCGACTCATAAGGGGGCACCGCCATGCTCGCTACCTTGCAACATGCTTGTAGCTTCTCATTTGGCAATATCTTGACCATCATATCGGAACCATTATCGTCGGTATGGATCTTCTCAAGTTTTAGCAACTTGAAACTCGCAAGATCTCGAATCCAAAGATACCTCACATCAATACGCTTGGTTCGAGAGTGATAGCTTCAATTCTTGGCAAGGTGGATAGCACTTTAACTGTCGCAAAATAGAACATACTTCTCTTGCTTCATGCCGAGCTCTTGCAAGAAGTTCTTCATCCACAAAACTTCCTTGCGAGCATCAACCGTTGCTATGTACTCCGCTTGTGTAGTTGATGTAGAAACACATTTATGCAATCTTGACTGCCATGACACTTCTCCTCATGCATAAGTCATGAGGTATATCCAGATGTGGACTTCCTACGATCCTTGTCACATGCATAATCTGCATGTGTATAGCCCTGCAATACAGGATCACCACTTCCAAAGCATAAACAAGATGTATAAGTTCCCCTGAGATACCTGAGTATCCACTTCACTGCTTCCCAGTGAGCTTTACCTAGATTTGTCATGAACCGGCTAACAACTCCAATTGCATAGGCAATATCAGGCCTAGTGCATACCATGGCATACATCAAACTGCCCACAATAGATTGGTAAGGCACTTTCCTCATTTCTTCTTTCTCCTTCTTGCTTGTAGGACGTTGTTCTGAATTTAGTTTGTGATGGCCTGCAAGCGGAGAGATAACAGATTTTACATCTTTCATATTGAACCTTTCAAGTACCTTCTCAACGTATCTTTCTTGTGAGAGCCAAAGCAGCTTCTTTGATCTATCACGGGAAATCTTCATGCCAAGTATTTGCTTAGCTGGTCCTAAATCCTTCATGCCAAATGATTCACTCAATGCCTTCTTGAGGAGAGCAATCCTATTTGTCCCATTTCCAACAATGAGCATATCATCAACATACAACAAGAGAATAATCAAGTCACCCTCGGCGTACCTCTTCATAAAGACACAATGATCAGGTTGTGCTTTATGGTAACCAAGCCCAGTCATAAAAGACTCATACTTCTTGTACCACTGCCGATGAGCTTGCTTCAAGCCATACAAGCTCTTCTTCAATTTGCAAACTAAGTGCTCCTTGCGTGCAACCATGAATCCTTCCGGCTGCTCCATGTATATCTCCTCCTCTAGGTCACCATGCAAGAATGCAGTCTTCACATCAAGCTGTTCAATTTCCAATTCCATGGTGGCTGCCATGCCAAGCACCACTCGAACAGAAGACATCTTGACCATCGGAGAGAATATCTCATCATAATCAATGCCCTTTTTCTGACTGAAACCTTTCACAACCAATCTGGCCTTGTACCTTGGGTGTGAGGTGTTTTCTTCAGTCTTCACTCTGTACGCCCACTTGTTCTTGAGTGCTTTCTTGCCCTTTGGCAAATTCACCAACTCAAAAGTATCATTCTCATACAGGGATTTCATCTCATCCTACATGGCTTCTGACCATTCTTCCTTATTCTCATCAAACATTGCCTCCTCATAGCACGAGGGCTCACCTGCATCAGTCATCAACACATATTGATGTGTTGGATACTTAGAAGAAGGAATGTGACCTCTATCACTTCTTCTTTGTGGCTGCACTGGTGGTGAATCAGGTGGATTTTTGTTGGCATCATCATTACCACCTTCATCATCATCACTTGATGGCTGCTCGTCACTTTGACTTGTACTGCCTTGGTCAGTTGCATCTTCACTATCTTCAATGTCGTCATCTCCCCCATGATTGTCATGCATGAGAGGAGGACATATTGGATCCATGTCAACCTGAGGTGTGTTGGTCATTGGATTCTCTGGTTTCCCAATATCTTTTATTGTCTCATCTTCAATGAACACCACATCCTAGCTTCTCACAATTTTTCTGTTGACTGAATCCCACAACCTGTAGCCGAAATCTTCACTTGGTTGGCCGAGCTAGATGCACTGTTTATCTTGCTACCAAGCTTGGATCTCTCGTCCCTTGGGACATGTATAAATGCCCTTCAACCAAAGACCTTCAGGTGCTTGTATGATACCTCCTTCCCTGACCAAACTCTCCGAGGAATATCAATGCTTCATCCCAAAAAGAACTAGGTAAATGAGCATGAGAGAGCATAGATGTGACCCTCTTTGTGAGTGTCATGTTCATTCTCTCTGCAAGACCATTGAGCTGAGGTGTCTTTGGTGGACTCTTCTCAAGACTCATGCCAAACTCCCCGCAATACCTTTCAAAAGGACCTCACTATTGACCACCATTGTCTGATCTCACACACTTCAATTTCCTGCGAGTTTCTCTCTCAACTTTGGCATGGAACTCCTTGAAGGCTTCAAGCATATGGTATTTGTGTTTCAACACATACACAAAAACCTTTCTGGAATGGTCATCAATAAAAGTCACAAAATATAATGCTCCACCATGATATTTTTATTCATGGAGCAAACATCAGTGTGCACAATATCAAGAACATTTTCTGCACGGTGTGAAGGGAGTGTATGAAATGCAACCCTATGTTGCTTGGCAGCAAAACAATGTGCACATGGTTTCAAGAATATACTCCCTCCGTTCCTAATTATAAGTCTTTTTAAAGGTTCCACTAGTGGATTACATACGGATGTATATAGACATACTTTAGAGTGTAGATTCACTCATTTTACTCTGTATGTAAACCCCTAGTGAAATTTCTTAAAAGACTTATATTTAGGAACGGAGGGAGTACCTTTCAACTCAGGGAGGTACTCCATGCGAGCAAGAGCATGAATGCCCTTCTCACTCATATGCCCAAGCCTCTTGTGCCATAATTCCACCGAAGTGTATTTTCGAGCAATGTTCAACACCTCGTTGCACAACTTGGTTTTAGCCACACAGAGATTACCTTGCCTACTTCCTCGAGCCACAATCAAAGAGCCTTTGGTAAGCTTCCACTTTTATTCACCAAAATAACTAGGATGTTTGATACCATCAAGCTTGCCTACTGGCAATAAATTCAGCCTTATGTCGGGGACATGCCTCACATCATCGAGCACCATCCTATAACCTGTATTTGTTTCAATGCATATAGAGCCCTTGCCAACAATTGTTGATGAACCACTATTTCCCATCCTTACTTGGCCAGTGACACCACTAGTGTAAGATGTGAAATACTCTTTGTGTGATGTGATGTGGAAGGATGCACGTGAATCCACAACCCAACTCATGGCATCATCATGAACATCACTATAGCATTCATCATCTTCAATGACTAGATAGTCATCATATGTTGCAGTCATGGTTGGGCTGCTCTCGGCCTTTTGCTCGGTTTTCCTTGCAAATTTCCCCTATGCAAGCTCTCTTTTGTACTTCCTGCACTCACTCTTTATGTGTCCCAGATTGCCACAATGAAAGCAAGTAATATCTTTTCCCTGTTTTGACTTTGATCTCCCCTGGATTTATTTCTGCCTTGCTGAAATTTGGTGTGACCGCGTCCACGGTTCTCATTCTTCACATGGGTTTCAACCACATATGCATCAGAAGAAGAGGCATCACCTTTTCCTTCTTTCGGGCTTCTTCATTCAACATGTTGTTCTTCACCATCTCCAAAGCCAGCTTCCCATCCGGAGTTGAATTGCTAAGTGACACAACAAGCGTGTTCCAACTATCAGGCATGGAACTTAGCAACAACAATGTTTGTACCTCATCCTCAAAGTTGATCTTCATGGCTGAAAATTGATTTATATGGCATTGGTAGACATTCAAGTGCTCCATCACACTTGTTCCATCTCGGTACTCAAGCTTTGAAAGTCTTTTGATCATCGAGGCCCTGTTCACTGATGTCTTCCTATCATACATAGACTCTAACTTCTGCCACATCTCATATGCATTTGTGTCATTTGCAACATGGTGAAATATATTGTGGTTGATGTACAACCGAACCATACATGCTGCCTTTCTGTGCAACACTCTCCATTCTTATTCCGTGACTCATGTGGGTATCTTGTCATTCGTAATTGGCTCATACAAATCCTTGCAATAAAGGATGTTTCCATCATGGGCTTCCATAATGAGTAATTGGAAGAATCAAGTTTTATCATGTCACTTGTAGTAGCGCTTTCTTCCAAAGCCATTGTGAGCAGCACTTCGAGCAACAATCAAGCAACTAGGATTAACAACCTTCTAAGCAACCAAGGCTCTGATGCCACTCTGTTGGGAATTAGCACACAAATGCACTTGTGGTTAACTGAAAACTGCAGCGGAAACAAAGTAATCTTAGCACCACATCATGTGATAACTCAAGGATCGTTGCTTAGCACGGAAGGAAACATATGCAACAACATATATGGAGGAGAAAATGTTACTCAGCAGAAAAGACGCTCCTCAGACAAGTGTCTTGTGGCAGGAGTAACTTTCTGGATAGCAACAAGCATCAACAAAATAGACACCATATTTTTACGTGGAAAACCCCTCAACTTGAGGGGGAAAACCACCGGCCGAAGCCACCCATATCCTCTTCCACTATTATCAAATATGGGATACAACAAGTTTCTTCTCTAGATAGACTAGAGGATCTCATACATCAAGATTTCTGAATCTTGAATGAACACAACAAGATTTGGGGCTCAAGAGCTAGGGATTGGAACAATCTCACCAAAGATGGTGGAACCGCGGCTTGAAGGAGACAAGGTAGTGGATCTGGATCATCACAACCTTGGGGAGGAGCTCCCTTTGCTTCTTCCTTCAATCTTTCTCTTCTTCCCTTTCTCATTTGGTTTTCTCTCTTCTTCTTCAATGGAGGCTGAACTGATTTTCATCACTCTAGATGGTGTCTGCTGGTTGGAGGGTAAATCATCCCCATCCACTCACATGCAAAGAGCAAAATGACCCTAGGTCATAACCCTAATGGGTAGTGGGCTTCTGCATCTCTCGTGGGCTGCCTAAAAGGCCTCAAATGGTCATCTCCTCACAGCCCACGTGAGGAGGATATCCCAACACTATTTTTGTGCGGACGGACCGCTGTTGAGTTTTTGTCCGGACGTGCAATGCATAAACTACATGAAACTCATCACCGTTGCACGCGACACCCAAGTAAGTGAATCATGTGTTAGAAATGTTCTAGTCCCCCTGTAAAAATAATATAAGAGTGTTTAGATCACTAAATACGCTCTCATATTTATTTACGAAGGGAGTAATTAACATGAATGAACTACGGCTAGATAAGCACACAGTAAATCAAAGTAAATCGACCCCTTCCCTTAATTTGAAGGAAAAAAAGAGAACCCCTTCTTTTTTTTTCTTTGTTTCTATATACAACCTGACATGAACCCTGAGTTAAACGAGAGATTTGTTAGTTGCTCACTCACTCATGTCTCTAAATAAGCCGCACGTTCTTCCCCACGCATATTCCGAGCTGCGAAGATATGCAGCGAATCTCTCCGCCTCGTTAGCCATCTCCTTAGCCAATAGTGCGTCCATCCAGGGTCGTCTCCAGGAATTCGGGGCCCCGGTGCGAAAAGCATAATAACCTAATTATGTAATTAAAATTTATGTTATTTCATACAACGCTTTGAAAATTCCCAAGTATCAATGTAAAATACTAACACAAATAAACTGACCTCATCCTCTATTAAAAAGTGTCATCCGTCTTGTGTTCCTTGAAATGAAATCTTCAATTATATCTTCATAGTTAATCTTCTCCAAGACATTATTTTCAAGTGCTATTGTCGCCAAACCATTGAGCCTTTCTTGTGTCATAATAGATAGTCTGGGGGTCCTTCCACAAGATATTATCAAGAGCACCCCATTGAGATTGAGAATCATACTTTCTTCCAAAACTAGAATGCATGGTTGTTTCTGTTTCAATTAAATAAATAGTCCTTCAATTTATTAGCTCACATGAAATACAGGCTTGTGAATTGTATAGATAGTTCAAAAAACTTAGAATCGGATAGAACGTTGATTTTAGACTTGGAGATAGGACGAGCAACTACTGAAATTCTTGAATCTGTGACTACTTCGAAACTTTGACAACTAGAAAAAAATTGGTTCCAAAAAACCAAGACATATCAGTAAAATATTAACACAACTTTGTATTTGTATCAAAATTAGAGAAAATGGGAAGAGAGTAGGGAGGGCACCACACCCGTTGGTCTTCCCAAATTAGAGAGCAACGCGACACTATTGGGCTGTTCGCCGGCAGCCGGCGCAACGACGTCCAGTGCTTGAAAGTACGTTCATGTGCAGTTCGCTAGTTCCTCTTCCGCTCGTCGGCTCGCTGCTCGCGATTGCCGGCGCCGCCGATTCAGTCCGAAGCAAAGTAGGGAATGGTAGCGGAGGTTACCGACATGGCTATCGTTTCGTTTATCATGTACCATGGCTACACTAGATTGATCACCATCTCCTGCATGCGAGTACCTACGATAGGCAAAGCCAAAGCCCAATGGCCTCGATCGGACTAAGCCCAGAACCAGCTTTCATACTTCAGGAAACCAACAGAGAGAAAGATTGGCCTAAAACTGATTTTTCTTTCAGACTATACCTATGTATATGGAGTCTAGTTGGGGGCCTCAGAATTTTGGGGCCAGCGCACAGCCCTTGAGCGGCCATGCGTCCATCTCGTCATGATCAGGGCATCTGCCAATTGTGTCAGCAGGTTTGAGCGTCAACTTGTCTGATTTCATAGTCCAATACGCGTCTAATTTGCGCATGTCCATCTCATCTTTTTTTGGCGTCGCGCGCCACCACAATCCAATATGTTGGTGCTGGGATATGAAGGTTGGAGCATAGGCTTGTGTGATTCGACCATGGACATCTTGTCCTCATTAGTAACGGCATCCAAACCCATGAACACCACCGACTCTGCCTCGCTCTATGATTTGGATTCGGACTCGATCCTCGACGCCTGATCCTCCATGGGCTTCTCGGCCCACATTATCAAGGCCCACATTATCAGCGGCCCTATCATCGGCCCAGACAGAGCCGGGCCTACGCGGGCCCACAGCCCAACGCCGCATCATCTCCCACGTCACCTCCTCGCCCGCCCGCCCGCGCGCGCCTATCCCCTCCACTCGTTGTTCGGGATTCCTCCGCTCGCGGCAAAGAACCTCCGAGCAGATAAGGCGCCCCCCGCCACCACCCCCGACCACCGCCACCGGCCATGGTCGGCGTCGCCGCCGGCTTCGCGTTCGCGCCGGTCGTGTCCCGGCGGCTTCCCTACAGGCCGTGCTGCTCCACCGCCCACGCCTCGGTGCCCTCGTCCTCGGCGCGGTCGTCGCTGGCCGCGCGGCAGGGGCGGCTCGTCGCGGTCGCGCGCTACTCCGCGTACGGGAGCGACGAGGACGACGACGAGGACGGCGGGGGCGGGCGGAGGGACCGCGCCCCCGAGCAGGAGCAGGACCCCGCCCTCGACATCGAGCGCATCCAGTACGAGCGCCATTTCCCCTGCTCTACCTCGCATATGCCTGCTCCACATGCTCGCGTTGTCAAATGCCGAGTGATTCCACGCTGTTACTTGCAACTGCAAGAGAGCTGAATTTTACTTTTCTTTGGACCATTTGCGTTATTAGTGTTACCCAATTGGAAAACACATGTCTGCAAATACTCATATGTTCTTTTAAAACAATGGCATTCTCTCTGGGAGAAAAGAGCGTGCCGAATAACTTGCTACTAGTTGTTAGAGGGCGCAGCCGCGCAGGCATATGGGACGCGAATGAAATGATAGATAAGCACCTGGAATTGTAACGCATTTAGTCTTGTATGATGACTTTTTTCCGTGTCTGTCAAACACGCACTAAGGCGCTTTGTACATTCATTTCATGCTTTTAGCATTTGAACTGCTTCCCTTTGTTAGGTCCTCGACTGTAAGGCTGTTGGATGCCCAGAAAAACATGGTAAATCACATACCCAATCATCATGTAACTAATGGTCTTAGTCGATTATTTATGTGATGGTGCAATTTCGTTCGTCCTTCTGCAGGTTGGTGTTATATCCGTAAGCGAGGCAGTTCGAATTGCAGATGAAAATGATCTTATACTGGTACTTTCTTCATCTCGTGTGCTTCTAGCTTGTTTCTCTATAACCGTACAATTTCAGCATAAAGTTGCACGAGCGACAACAAGTAGTTGTTCATTAGCATTTACCAAGAAGCTTTTATAGACATGTCCTGCTATTATAAACCAAATGAAAATAGCTGACACCCTGGCATTTGAATAGGAAAACTGTGTTGCTAATGCATTGCTGACTGAAATAACTTGTGAATTTTGACAGATTGGATGAAAACTCCTAAATCTCTTGCACCACCTTATATATCAATATTGCTCACAATAGTAATAAACCTCTTTTAGAAGTGTAAACCGGCATATTCTCCACCCAAAAAAAAGCACAGTATTTCTGCAGAAGCCCTAACTTTGCTAGGTGCACTCATGTCTAACAAGGGACTAACTCAAGCAATATCTTATTAGGACATGCATTACTAGTGCCAATACTTTTACACGAATTGGGATGGTTTATACTTCTCTAATTTCAGGCAATATTGTCACTAGATGGAGATCCTCCAGTACTCCGACTCTTTGAAGAGAAAGATTACAAGTATGTTGCAGTGAACACCTGACGATTTCACTTCTTATCTGATTAATTTCCATTGTGAAATCAGAACTGATTGTACATTTCTAGGTATGTTTTAGCACTCTGTAAAACAAGGTTATGCATAGTGTAGGATGCAAACCTCAAGAGGTCATTTGGTCTTGACAACTTTCCTCACAATGGTTTCAGCAGCTGTCATAAGTATCAAATATTACCTCATTAGCTAAAGTAAACACTAAACAATGTCCTGCAGCTCCTATACTGTCTACTCAAGACTCTGCTTGTCTATGTTGAACTTGTACATGGAATCTGCAGGCTAGATCAATGATAGGCTTTTTTTTCCAAAGTCCCAATGTGCGGTCATTAAAGTTTTTCTCCCAATGCAAGGTTGTCAGTTACTCAGTTAGCAGACAGTCCCTCAGTTCAGATCTATATAATCTTGTGTGCAAGGCATGGTCTTCAGTTAACAAGACCATCGGTTTCCAATAATACATTAACTAGACCCTGCTTGTCTATGTTGAACTTGTACATGGGAATCTGCAGGTTAGATCAATAATAGGCTTTTTTCCCAAAGTCCCAATGTGGGGTCATTAAGGTTTTTCTCCCAATGCAAGGTTGTCAGTTACTCAGTTAGCAGACAGTCCCTTGGTTCAGATCTATATAATCTTGTGTGCAAAGCATGGTCTTCAGTTAATAAGACCATCAGTTTTCAATAATACATTAACTAGAAGTAAAAAAAACTGTATCTTGAAAATACTTGTCATGTTTTCTTTATCCAGATTTGTGCCCTTCAGAATTTACTAGAATTCATTTTTTTTTTCATTTTTGCTGGTTCTGTACAGAAAACACAAGTACGAACAACAGAAGAAGAAAAGAGTTCAGCAGAAAAGATCCGTTGGTAAACTTTTCTAACTCATTTTATTCTCCATCCAAATATGTGTTCACTATGCTAATATGTGTTACCTCTTCCCTGGTGTCTACTCTTTACAGCAAAACGCATGGGCTTGAAAGAGCTGAAAATGGGGTACTGATCACATCGATATTCACTTACCAAGTTACATGGCTAACAAGTGTTCTTTATGTTTCAAATCAATCAATCAGTTCCTCACCATTATGTTTCTAGTGTTTTGAAAACGGAACTATTTTAATGAACTTGGTTAGATTAGGTATAATGGAATCAAAAGAATGTTCTAGACAGAATTGTTGGAACTGTCCTGAACTGTTTCGCTTGATGAAGTAACAAACAATTGCTAGATACAATTTGTCTGAGGCATCGGATAACTCTCAATAGAAAGTTAATAACTTTTGCTTGTTTTTGTAACTCTAAGTGATGTTGGAATCTTTATGCATTTTCTTGGCAGGTACAACATTGATATTCATGATTACAGTGTGAGACTTAGAGCTGCAAAGAAGTTTCTTAAAGCTGGTGACAAGGTGATAGAAATCATTATTAATATTATCATTACTGTTATTAGTACTATTAGGTGGTTAAACTTATTACTTCAGACCACCATTGTTTCAGGTTAAGATAGTGGTGAACTTGAAAGGTCGGGAGAACTTGTACAAAAAACAAGCGATTGAACTTCTCAGAAGATTCCAAACTGATGTTGGTGAGGTAATTTAGGTTATACTTTGTTTATTATGCCTAGAATAAGAGCACGAATTTTCCTTTTATCTCTTTCAAAAACCTCTTTTATTTTCAGCGCAAATGGTTTTTGTTCTCCACTTTGGCTACAGTGCGTATTACCTATTAGTTGAATCAGCTACTTTCAAACTTAATTTTGCCAATCATATTTCAGCTAGCGACAGAAGGAAGTAAGAATTTTGCGGAGAGGAATATATATTTGATTCTTGTACCCAATAAACTAGCCATACAGAAAGAACAAGATGGGGTGAGCAAAAAGGATGATGTGGAAGGAGAGACGGACCAATCAGACGATGAATTGGACGGGGACGAGACCGTGATCGAACAACCGGAGGGAAGTAGTTTGGATGGGGATGAGCCCGTGATAGAACTGGAGGAAAGTAAGGAACCCGAGACAGAAGAAGTCTCAGCAAATGTTTGATATAGCTGTAAAGGCCAAGGGCGCCATCTCTGATTTTAGAAGGTATTTTATAGTTTTAAATAATTTGTTGTCTTGCATCTTGTCTGATATTTACTTACGATTAGTATCATTTGGTGCTTTTCTTGATGCCCTGCTTTCCACTATGTACTTGAATATCCATTTGGAACAACGCAAGTTACGCAATAGGGACCAAAAACTGGTTTTGAGAAACATGTTACATAAGATTAAATAATCTTCTAGATTCGTCATCAATAAACCTTACTGAAAGTGACCATTGAACTAGGAGAGAAAGAAATTTAAGGGAATAGAATTGGATGATAGATATATCCATTCAGAAAGCTAACACCTGCACTCTGTCACATGATCAAATACAGATTCATAGATCTGCATTGAAGCTTATAACTTCATGATTGGAATTGTCTAGTGGCTATCTGGTGCACACACTACTTTTTTACAGAAATGTGTGTGTGTTTTCTTGCTAAAAGGGGGCATGAGCGCCAGGGAGCCAAAAGGTATCTTGGTTCCTGACAGTAGTTTGTAATATATGCATTGAGGAAACCATTGCTTGTGGAATCTGTGTTAATGATCCCACTTCATATGGATCCAATCCAAATGGTACTTAAGGTCCACAAAAAATGTTAATTAAAGCTTATGAAGCTTAAGTGCCAAGTATAAGAATCAGGCAAGCAAGCCCGGGAGTACTAATGAGGCCATGCCACCATAGTTAATTGCACTTTTCTGTTTCTGAGAGGACCATTCTCAAACTAAAAGATTTGAACAGAAATGTTTTTCCTTGAGTGAAACTACTACACCTTTTTGAATACATGACTCTGTCCCATGGCTAATTTTTGTAATTCCTTCCCTTGATTCTATTAACTGATTTACCATCTATATCAGCATCATAGATTGTTGGTACTAACCGTAATTATGGTAAATCCATTTACCTGATGATGGCAGGCACCTATACAGTTCATGTAAATACAAGGATGGTGCTCTTGTACTTGTACTCGCCGTCCTTGCCTGATAAAACAAATGAGCTATCCACCACCATCGTTGCCTGGGAAGTCAGACAGAACAAGGCCATGCGACATCAAGAAGCTACCATCTGAACATTTTTGTTCGGAGTCTTGAATCATCTCGCATTGTACCAACGGAATCCACTAAACGGCTTGGGATCGTGCAGTAAGTGAGTCAGTAACAGTCATGGTGATTGTTAGGAAAGTTTGCTTGTTTTGCCCGCTGTGGCATTGTTGTCTGCAAGGTTTTGTTTTGGCGCTGTCGTCTGCAAATCTCAGTCAATCGGTGCTGTGGAGAAGATCAGTAGTCGTCGTATCTTGTTTATCAAATGGTTGCTTTCGGATTTTTGACCTTTGGCTGGAAGTACCTAGGAAGAGGGTGTTGTCTATTATTCAATGTGTGTAGAGTAATTTCTATCCACTTCAATTTTTTTAAGTATAAATACATTTTTTGAAGTGCCTAGGTTTTTACCGCAACGATTCCATATTGAACAAACTGCGTTGCTCATTTGATCAAGTGCAAGGTTACATGTCTCTCTAATTCATTTCAAGCCAAAAAAGAACAAAACCTAGGGACACCACAAAGTTCCAAACTGAATCAAAAGAAATTCATAACGTGCAATATGCGCTCCATTGCAAAATAAAGGCTGCGAACATCATGAATCATCCTATCCTAGTGGAATATGGCCAAAAGTTGCTGATCTACATGGGATAGCATCATCTCCTTATCTTATGAAAATGTCTTGCCATCATCATGCGCCCCACACCTCCAAAGGAGGACCCATTCTCCCTTTGCAACTGATAAAATATCATGGGCTAAACAGAGCTGTCAACCTAAGCAATGCAGGATGATGGCCTATGGCCCAACTAAACTAATTGTATACATTCTTTGAGGACAAAAGTGTGTTCAGCTATCAACATCAGCTCAAGTGTGCCAAGATTCACTCATGCACCGAAAGGCGACAACCTCCATGTGCATAAACACCTTGTGAGCACCACTAGAATCAACACAAACCACACAGTTCCAGCACTACAATAAGCAAATAATAAAAACGAAAAACATCTCGTAGAACTGAAAACATTGACAAGGAAGTGTCACCATATTCTCTTGAAAACAGCCGCCGCGGTGTGTAGGTATAAATGGAGTCAGTATTATCAGGGAACCTGTCATCATCTACTACCCTGTAGTGTTAGGTTAGACGTTCTAGTTGTTGCCCCCCTTTGTGGACTAGGAGCCTGCAATAGATGATAATCTGCTACCAAACACTCTACTACTGCTACCACAATGTCACCAGGATACAGTTAGAATGTGAAGGCATTACAACAAAAGGCAGAGGAGCTGCTATAATTTACAACACAGGCTTTCAGGTTTCCGGAACCTCGACATCCTCGGTTGCTATACAAAATAACACTGACAAAGGTCTGTCGTCATGGTAAATCCATGATTTTGCTTGCTGCACTTCTCTTCCATGCAGGTTGTACAAATAGAAAAGGGCATGTGAGGTAGAAATGGAAAAAGAAAATAGAAATTTAGGGGGTACCTAACAACGGGGAAGAAAAAGAAAGGGGGGGGGGGGGGGCACAAACTGAAGATACACATATTCACGTCACGGTCACAGAGAACTAATGAATGGTGTGGTTACCTCTATCTTCTTAGTTAGACATACAAGGGATTAAAGTTGTTCACTCTGTTTCTTGTATGAGTTGTGTCCTTAGGCTGGACTCATGGACCTGCTCAGAGGAAGATAGGGTATAAGTTAGATTGAACGGCAAAGCACACCCTTTTTTATTGCAGCTTAAAGTCTGGAACAGCGGCCTATATATTATCTTACTGTAATGTGAAAATGTAGCTTCTGATATCCATAAAAAATAACAATCAGATTACGTTCCCTAAAAACTGATCATAAAGAGGTTGCACAGATATAAATTTATGATGTTGTAACACATGGTAATAAGAAATAGCAGTCAGAGGCAATGATCCACTCAAAAAACATTTCCGAAATGAAAACCAACCAAGGGGGTGATGAAAAACTGGCAAATTTAAATATACCATGCCTAGTGATCAAATGGAAAAATTATTTTCCAGCCAAAACAGAAAAGATTAATACCATTGCTTATGTTTCAGTCAATGGATACTCATCAGGAGTAGATAAAAAAAACATGCATAGATGTCCTTAACAAGCTAAACAATTATATTTGATACATGGAAGTAGCATTCGACAATGTATCCAAGTCCTGTCAGAATAAGGGAAATGATGATGAGATGAATAAATATATATCAAGGTTGTACCTGCAGTGCTGCCGCTGCACCCAAGAGTTCTCTGTACTCATTAAGGGTAGTGCTTTCTTTAGCAGCAACAGCTGAAAGTTCTGTAACCAGAGAGTGTGTAGCCTCTAACTGCAGAGCACAGGTCAATGGTTAGACACCTAACGGTGTTATTTATGGAAATGCTAAATGACCAGAAGATTATGGCAATCAATGAATTGGTCTAAATAGTAACAAGCATAGAAAATCATCATCAACTTCTATAGTAATGCCAGAACTCAAACATCAACCTCCGATAATTTAACAGGTTAGATTTGGAAGGAAAGATCATCTGGAACGGTGACGTTCGCATAAGAGTAGTTAAATTTCGTCCATACACTAACATGGTTCTCCTGATAGCAGTACGAGACTACCAGCTTGGCAGAAGTGGACTGGCCAGAAAGCTAGCATAATGTCACCACCCTCTAACAATCATTGTGCCCACATGATACCACAAACAGCACCATCACAACTCTGATCAGGACCTCCAGGACACATCCATTGCATCACAAGAAAAAACCAGTCTGCCGATGCTAGTTATAGATTAGTTTTTTTCCTAGCCACCAGTTCAATGGTCACAACCTGTCCTATTAACCTGTGCTATGATTAAACTTGTATGAATTGGAATATCAAATTACAATGAAAAGTATAGGTTCTTCATATGGTATATCAGTTTCACCAAAGTTGGCAATTATGCAGCAGTAGCAGTAAAAGGCCTTATATTTTACCTTTGATAGCAAATTGCAAACGGAAGAGCCCATTGCTTGCATAATGTCAACTGCTGAACTGACAGCATTCTTAACAGTAAGTACATCAGCCTGCAAGAAGAACACAATAAGAATCACTTCACATTTCACAGATGAAACAGCAAAGATTCAAAGGGAAAACTTGTTTAGCATGTATACAAGTTAGCTTTACTCCAAGAGTCGTCATGCTTCAAGTATTATGTTTTGTAGTTCTAGAAGGGTTCATGTGTTGGAAAGCAAACTGTTGATACCTTTGCTCCTCCTGTAACTGGAAGGCGCAATGTACTTGCTCTAAGAGCTTCAATTGCACCAGACAAAGAAGTAGAATGATCTGTTTGCAACTCCGCCCACTGGTCGAGGTAGTCCATCTGCATCATGAAAACAAAAGATGCAATAGCGAGGTCAGACTCATGAGGCAACACAAGCTTTGACACAAGTAGTTTCATCTCGTGCTAAATAGTAGTGAGCACTTGTGCACCTCCACGGAATATATAACCTTGCTTAATGAAGAAATATTAGTACGGAAACATGTAAACTTAGTCTTCCAACCAGTGGGAGGGTTTCAAAATGAAGATATAGACTTGTAGAGTGGACCACATTTCTGTACCATGAACATACTTCTACAAACAAAGCAACTGTTTTACTAGGACAATTAATCTCAACCAAAACAGAAATGATAGGGCAATTTAACTTCTTTTTTTTCTACTCTGAAAAAGGCAGGTAAAGATATGAAATCCTTCTTATTCTGCTATTTACTGAGAACACATCTTTTCATAGGAAAGAAAGTTACTTGCTGTGCTGCTGCCTTGATGCACTGTACTAATGCCCACAACACTAGTAGTAGTACTTCACTAATGTTTTAAATAGATGTCACATTTGTTAGTTACACTATGAAACCTTGCACAGTTATAACACAAAATCTTAGGCTAACCAATACCATCAGGAGAAACAAGTGCCTTAAATATCAGATATCTCAACATATCTTACTTGTTGTTTCAACACTATTCCCAATTTGACCTCTTGCCTCAGCCTTTCAACATAACTCCTTTTCGTAACCATAGAGTCAGACATCCTTGAGTTACTATCCCATACACTGTAGAGCATAGTCTGCTTCAAATGAAAAAATAAACCAAGCTCATGTACATGTAATGACAATATCATACAGTAAAAAAAGACCTTGAGCTTAGACCAAGTATAAAAATCGTTTTCCCAAATATCATAGCGGACATGATATATAGTGAAACAATTTAGAATAAATGGCCACTGATACATGTAAAGGGGGTAAAACTTTAGAGTGTTTACCTCAGCACCCATCTTCTGGATTGATAGCATTTCATCCACATAAGCATTTGTAAAACGCCATTGCAAGTTCCGATTATACAGGAGGCGCAACTGATGGGCATCTTCCATGTGGCTTGGGCTCTTCTTTCCTCTTGTTGCATCACCAATGTAGCTGAGAAGAGAAGAGGGAGAATCGGATCTACCAGAACTACATGGTGAGACAGGTGTTGAAGGTCTAATCCTCAATGGGCTTGGCAACCTCCTAGAGGCAAGTGATGATGTTGATGAAGTCTTGGTTGGTGATGAAGGGCGTAGTAGACCGCGTGATGGTGAAGACAGTGTCCTTGCCAACTGCTTTGGAGGTGCAAATCTTTCTGAATTATTTGAAGGCGCATCTGGACTTGAACTGGCATTTTCCTCTTGACTTCCATTTCCATTGGCAGAACCTGGGCTCGCAGAAGGCATCTTCCTTGGTGAAACTCTACTTGGTTGCACTGTTGAAGAGACTGGTTGTCTGAAGTTATCAGTCAGATCCACACTTCTTGACATGGCATTAGCACCATCTGGTCCCAGTATTTTCCGTGTAGAAACCGCTCGTGATGGAATTATTGAAGATATTTGTCCATTACATTTATCAGAGAAATCCATGCTTTTTGACATTATATTAGCAGCGTCCACTCTTGTTGTTCTTCTTGGTGACATCCCACGTGATGATACTGACATGGCCATGGGTCTCTTATCTTTCTCAGCAAAATCCATGCTTTTAAGCATAGTATTAATGCCATCAGATGCAAGCCGCCTTCTTGGAGAAGTCCCTCGAGATGGAACCATTACCGAGATGGATCTGTTATGTTTTTGAGTTGCATCCACATTCTGTGACATATCATCACTGACATCAGAAACAGATCTGCTTGGTTGTCTATCTTGCACCACAATGGACAAGGATGCTGCACCTGTGCCTACATTAGCAGAATACATGCTTTCTGAAGTATCATCACTACAGCCATCTGGAGTTACTGAATTAACTTCCTCAGCAAACTGGATGGTTTCTACTTGAGCATTGGTACCATCAAGTATACTGTCTGAAGTCCCACCAGATGCAGCTGATGAGGTGGACCGTTCACTACCATTGTCCACAGGATCCACGATGCCACCCGAAGCAAGCACCCCTCTCTGTAGAGTCCCACGTGATGCTCCTGATGAGGTGGAGGGTCTGCTCGCCTTATCAGCAAAATTCATGCTTCTCGACGGGGCATCAACGGAATTAGAGGCAACCCTGCTTCTAGGTGAAGTCCCTCGTGATGCAGCTGCCGAGGTTGATGGCCTGTAGTCTTTACCAGCAATCACAGTGCTCTTCAATACAGTATTGACACCATCCGAAGCAAGTCGTCTTCTTGGTGAAACCCCTCGTGATGCCACCGACGAAGTGGACGATCTGGTTTCTTTTTCAACAATATCTGAGCTCTTTGATATAGCTTCTACACCATCAGAGGCGAGTTTTCTTCTTGGTGAAACCCCTCGTGATCCCACTGACGAAGTGGATGATCTGGTTTCTTTTTCAACAAAATCTGAGCTCTTTGATATAGCTTCTGCACTATCAGAGGCGAGTCTTCTTCTTGGTGAAACCCCCCGTGATGCCACTGATGCAGTGGATGGTCTTGTTTCTTTTTCAGCAAAATCTGAGCTCTTCGATATAGCTTCTTCACCATCAGAGGCGAGCCTTCTTCTAGGTGAAACCCCCCGTGATGCTACCGACAAAGTTGATGGTCTTGCTTCTTTTTCAGCAAAATCTGAGCTCTTCGATATAGCTTCTACACCATCAGAGGCGAGTCTTCTTCTTGGTGAAACCCCTCGTGATGCCACTGACGAAGCGGATGATCTTGTTTCTTTTTCAACAGAATCTGAGCTCTTTGACATTGCTTCTATATTATCAGAGGCGAGTCTTCTTCTTGGTGAAACCCCTCGTGATGCAGCTGACAAGGTGGCAGGTCTGGTATCTTTTTCAGAAAGATCCATGCGCTTGGGTATAACATTGGCACCATCAGAGGCAAGTCTTCTTCTTGGCGAAAGTCCTCTTGAACCGGCTGAAGTGGAGGGTCTGACATCTTTCTCAGGATTATCCATGCCCTTTGATATAATATCAACACCATCAGACGCAAGACGCCTTATTGTTGAGATCCCTCGATGTGCGACTGAAGAGGCCGCCACAATTCTGCCATCCTTTTCAGCGAAGTTGATGTTACTTGAAATGGAGCTAATACCATCAGATCCAAGCCTTCTTCGTGGTGACATACCTCGTGATGCAGCATATGAGGTTGACGGTCTATTATCTTTATCAGCAGAATCCATGCCCTTTGACGTAGTACCAACACAATCAGATATCACTTGAGTTCTTGGTGCAACACCTCGCGATGCCGCTGATGAGGTGGACGATGTGCTAGCTTTATCAGCAAAATCCAACCCTTTTGATATAGCACTGATACCATCAGAACCAACCCTTTTTCGCGGAGAAACCCCCCGCAGCGAAGATGATGTGGATGGTCTGTTATCTTTTTCAGAAAAATCTGCGCTTCTTGGTATAGCATCAATAGCATCAGAGGCAAGTCTTCGTCTTGGGGAAGATACCGCTCGAGATGGAACCGAGGAGATGACTGTTCTGCTGTCCTTCTCAGCAGAATCCATATTTTTGACAATAGCATTAACGCCATCGGAAGCAAGTGGCCTTCTTGGCGAAGTCCCTCTAGATGAAGCTGGTCTCTTATCCTTTCCAGGGACATCAGTGTTTTTTGATATACCACCAATGCTGCCGCCAGATGCTGCTGATGTTCTAGGCGAACGTCCCCGTGAAGAGGCCGGGGAAGAAGCATGTCCATTCGGTTTCTCGGAAGATCTTGTGGTTTGCGATGTAGCATTGGACACAGTTGGTACTGTGACGCTTGGCGAAACCCCAGGCGATGACATTGCGGAGGAGAGCATGCTGTAATCTCTTTCTGTAAGATCCATGCTCTTGGACAGGGCCCTTGCTGTTCTCACAGGAGAAATCATCCCTCTTGATGGAACTGCCAAGGCTGCAGGCCTGGCATCTTTACCATCAGTGATGCTGCTTTTTGATGTATCAGATGTGCCATTTGAAGCAGTTGATCTTCTAGGCGACTCCTCCCCACGCGACGAGGAGACCAATCGATCGATTTTATCGGCGAGATCAATGCTTCTTGACAGGGCGCTTGCGGCGGATGAAACCGATGTCGTCCTCTTGGGCGAAGCCCCGCCGCGTGATGACAGGGCCGGTCTGTGCATCTTGTCAGTGAGATCCACGCTCCTGGACATGGCGCTGCCGGACACCCTGCCCCCCATCATGGCCGGCCAGCGGTGGTGGTCAATCATCCTGGCGTGCGGGTTCTCCGGCTGCTCGCCGCCGCCAGTGCGCCCCCTCATGGGGCTCCTCTTCCTGTCGGCGGCCGCCACGGCGTCCCTCGCCCTGGCCTGATCTGGCGCGGCCCTCCTGTCCCTGGACTCGAGCTGTAGCGAGGAGGAGAGGTTCCGCATTGATGGCCACAGCCCGTCGGGGGCCCGGCCGCCGCCTGACAGCCTCCTCGGGGCGCTCTGCGTGTCGGAGACGGCGTCGCGCACGGGCGTGGAGGAGCTGGAGGAGGACGAGGAGGGGCTGGAGGGCGGCGACGTCGGCGCGGAGATCCTGGACGGCGCGGCCTCCCTGGAGCCGGCCCCGCCGGAGGCCGGCCTCGCCGGGCTCCCGGACCGCCGCTCGGTGGACGGGGACCTCTTGGGCTGCGACCCAGCCGCCCCCGCAGCGGCATTCGGCGAGGGGTGCCGCCTCGGGGTGGCAGGCGCGCCGGCATTCGGCGAGGGGTGCCGGCGCGGGGTCGCCGGCCTGCGCTGCGTCACCGGCAGCGCGTCGTCGTGGTGGGCGTCCTCAGATTTCCGCTGCCGCAGCAGCGGCCCGCAGGCGTCCCCCATGCGCGCAACCACCAGCGGCCGGGGTCAGTCAGAGCCACCCTCCGCATTGACAGCGCCGCCGCGGAGCCGCCACCAGCAGCGCCTGCAAAACGAGACAAGACAAGCCAATGCGGTTCAGACAGGGACCGGGAACCAACCGGCGGATTAACCCCGCGGAATCGGACGGGGACTCGGACCAGATCGAGGCGGGCGGCGGGAGGAGCGCGATTCGGCGGGTGGGAGGAGGAAGGGAAGGAAAGGAAAGGGGGCTGTTTTCCGGGGGAAGAGAATTCCCCTCCCTCCGGCTTTGGGGAGGAGGAGGAGGAATAATTTACGCGCGCGTCGTAGGAATCGGGGCGTCTCTTTCGGGTTGGTGGTGGTGGTGCAGCGGAGGGGGCGGACGACTGGGCAGTCGGTGCTGGCGGAGGGGAGCGGGCTGCCACCTGATGCCGATGGATGGAGGGAGGGAGGGAGGGAGGGAGCTCACGGGAACTCCACGCCCAGCTCCCGCACGCCGAGTAATGGCGAAGCCACGCCTCCGTAGAGAGAGGGGGGAAGGGAGCGTGGAGAGGAGAGAGAGGGAGGGAGGGAGGGGGTTGGTTGTAAACGGGGGAAGGAGGCCACCACTTCGCTCGCTCGCTGGGTTAAGGACGGACGACGCGACTAACTACAACTGAATGCGATGATTAGTACTACACCCCCAAGCCAAAGCCCACATTAATCTGCGGCGTAGGAGGAGGAGGAGGAGTACTTGGATGAAATTAATTAAGGGGAGGGGAGATGAATGCAAGTGGGCGTCTGTTTCCCTCTGGCGGGTAGTAAAAGGCATTGAGAATTGGGGGTGGTAAAAAAGGCGGAGTATGAAAAGGAAAACGGAATGTTGCCGTTGGGCTGGAGCCAGAGCCGGGTGCCGGGCTGGTGCGATGGCAACGGCTAGCTCGCGGGCGTGCGGCAGATGGCGGGGCCTCCTCTGCTCCCTCGTCGTCGTCGTCGCAGTCAGTCTCGCATCGCAGGGGAGCGGGTCAATCGCCGGGAAGGAGGAAACGGACGCTCCAGAAGCTGCTGATCAGTAGTGCCCCACGACAAAATAAAGGAAAACAAAAATAAGATTGGTCCTCCGGTCTGATTGGAGGCTCGAGGAGGCGATCGGCGGCGCCAACGAGACCGAGGCCTACCGCGAGCTTGTTTATTTATTTTTCTTGAAGGAATCAGAGGGCGAGGCATGAGCCCCATGCGACATCGAGCCCCCACCCGACACGCAGGCGATCGGGACACGGCCGCGGCTTCGCCTCCCTCCCTCCAGGAACAATGCCCCCGCCACCGCCACCGCCACCCCCAGGCCCAAAGCATCGCGCCGGCAGACGCAGAGCCCAAAATCGACGGTAGAATCGAAGGAGAGGCGAGCCCGATGCTGACCTCGTCGTCGTCGTCGCGGCCGGCGAATCGGCGTCGCCGCCAACGCCGGGGGACGGGGTCGCCGCGCCTGCCCGAAGGGGTCCCGAAACGAATCGAGGTCGCGATCGCGTAGGGCGTGCCCGTGCGTGCGGGGAAGGCAAGGGAAGCGGGAGGGGGTCTCTCGCGCGCGGTTCGCCCGACGAAAGCGACGCTGCTCGGTGCCTGGCTGTGATGGACCAGACTTTACCTTTTTCTTATTATTGCGCGACGCGTCTGGTCTTCCATGTCAATGGAAAAATATAAAAAGAAATGGGAATTGCTAGTTTTTATTATTAGATAAAACATTGTTGTTTTCATTATTGAGCTCAAGTGGTTGCTGGGAACTTGATTATAATCAATTGCAGTCGTTATTATTAATAAAAGGTAAAAAAGTAAATCTCAGTACGACTACGCTGTACCTTTCCTCTTTCCCACCTTTTTTGTAATTAAAAGTTGCTTGATCCACGAACGAATGCTTCTCATCCAATGGGCCGATAGATGATCACTGGCTAAACTAAGCTAAGCTAAGCTAGGCCACTTCATGGGGAGCATCATTTCTCATCCTTCTTTTGCTGCGTGCGTGCCGCCTCTGATTATGGAGATTAAGCGAGTGCGTAAGCAGTGATTAAAAACTGCCGCGGCACGGCGCTCCGCGGTGAGTGGCCTACCACCACCACGCACCAGCTCCCCTACTGATGAGATGAGATGAGATGAGATGAGGTGAGATGAGGTGAGATTGTACCGTTGCGTTGCTAGGGGAGGAGAAAAGTGTAGCCCTAGTGACAAGCGCTTCCTTCGCACTCTACTTTCACGTCTCCATCAGTGACCCAAGCCTTGTTTCTTGTCCCTGCTATTTCTGTTTCGGAACCTCGCACTTTGTTTTCCTCTGTAAGCAATGAAATCTCGATTTCTCTCTATATATAATAACACACTTGTTTTACGCAATAAAAAGTGCACTAGGCATGGTTGTATTGCCCACAAGGGCATGTACTCTCTCCGTCCCAAGATAACTGAAGTTTAAGATTTTTTCCCAGGCCAAAACCTGTTTAGGTTTGACCAGATTCATTTATAGAAAAATGTGTTGAGATCTACAGTACTGACCAAATACACATCGCATGAAAATATATTTTTGTAAAGAATGTCGTGAGACTAATCTGGTGTTCCCGATATTAGTGTGCTTTTACATAAACTTGGTCAAACAGAAGCAAATATGACTTGGGGGTAAACCTTCAACTTCAATTGTTTAGGAACGGAGGGAGTACGGAATAGAGTAATGTCCATCGGTGTGTCCGATTTACATGGTGTTCCTAGAAAAACTTACACGGAGATTTTTATTTCTTGTTTTTGTCTATGCTAAGTCGGTCATGTCTCCCAAGGCCCTAAGCCTAGGTATTCTACAATCATTTTTTTGTAGTTATCAATTAATTGAAAATGGTTGTTAGGACAATTAACCACCGCAAGCACTATTTCTCCATTTTAAGCAAGTGCTTTGGTGGATTCCCAAGTTTATATACCTGAAAGAAGAACTTTGCAAATTGTGGGTTTAGCTGCGATTTGCTGTGATATTTGAAAGTCGCAAAACATCGTATGTTTCGAACATAAACTGCCTAAGTCTCATGCTTAATTCATTTGTCATGCATGTTAATTTATGCCCTATCTAGGCATGTCTACAAACTAATGGCAGCTGTGTGACACTAGAGCAAGGAACAACGGTGCTACATCAGGAAAAGCTAGAGATGCAAGGTGGTGGACAAGTGAAGCGAAAGAACGAGATGTTGTGGTTGAAGAGGAAGATGGCAACCAACCAGGACAATGAAGTAGAAATGGATGTACATTGAAGAAAAAAGAAAAGGAGGGTAAAAAGACGAGAAGATTGAAGAGGAAAAAACTAAGGAAGTGTCTAGAACTCATCTGGATGAAATATAATTTGGTCTCGTTCACTTGGAAACACAAAGACAAATATAATGTAGTACTGTAACCCACATCGACGCACGCACATCTTATGATATCAATTCAATGGCTATAAAGATATATGAGACATAACTAAAACTCAGCTTGATGAGTTCTAGCAAAACCGAAAAACTATGGAGGTTTTGTTCCTTTGATAGCTTCCTCCGTACTGATCAAATTTGGGATGTGTTTATCCCCATGTAGTAATATACTAGTGGTTGGGGGCCGTCATTGCAGGCTGCTTGAGATGAAATTATACGCATCATATCTTCATCTCAAAATAAAATAAATCTTATACCATGTGAACATCACATCCATCTTAAAAAAAACTAAAAAAACTTTTTCTGAAAAAAAGTCTCACTTTTATTTTGAAAAGAACTCTGAAAAAATTTAAACTTTCTCATTGCGATCAACCAACATGGTCACGTGACGTAGCTGATTGGCTTTTGAAAAGAACCTAAAAAAATCAAAAGCTTTCTCACCGTAGCCAATCAGCATGCGCCACGTGGTGTAGCTGGTTGGCCACCATTGTGACGATACTTAATATGTTTGATGCTTGGTTTGCTTTTTGCAGTTATCGGTTTTATGCAGCAGCATCAATTTCTCTTCTTTTATGTTTTGCACCAGGTTGTTGTTTTCCTATAATTTGTTATTATTTCTTCGGTAGTGGAACCCGATCCCTTTCTAGGATCGTATGGAATTGAAAGATCTCAATGAACATTAATTGTCAAAGTGTCAATGAGATAACTTGGTCGGGAGAACAAAAGATCATTCTAGAGAGGCGTTTCTGCTGGCACTTTTCATTGTACTCGATAGTAGTACTAGGTTTCAACTTTCCGCATGCTACGTGTGACACTGGTGCTATCATCGGAGAGGTTGGGGCGCTGAACTAAAAAGCACTAATAAGACTCACGTAGCCACCATCTGTAGCATGTTTCAATCAGGATTTTAAATACTCCTTTCAAACAGCTGGCGAAACATGTTCTAAATGCGTGCCCGCTTCTTAGCAGATATACTCCCATAATTTGCCATCCACATTACTTTTAGTAAATCAAGCTTTATTATTTCTTGCATCGTACTTTTTTCGATAAAGGGATATACTAATATCGCAAAAATATCAATTATTTTCTTGCATCATATATGTCACACAAAAGAGTTAAACGCCTGGTGGCTGCAAATCAGGACGACAATAATGCTAGACCTACGTAATCTATCTACGTAATCCTACGTGAGGTTTTTTCTAAACTAATCAGCCCTCCTGATTTTCAGGGCGGTGTGGGCCTGGGTCTAATTTTTTATCCAACCAAATTAGGCCAAACCAGCTAACACGTAAGTTTACGTAGGTAAATTACGTAAGTGTAGCAAAACTCATCAGGACGGTTGTTGGTGTGTTTGGGCAGCGAAATGTACTGAAATGTACCGCCAAGTGGTAGTCCTAATAGATACTTTCTTCATTTCATAATATATTCATAATATAAGATGCTTTTTGCAAGCTAGGAGCATATATGGCCAGGCTTAATATGTGAATCCCTAAACTCTGGGTGTAGCCGTTTTGAGTTCATATTGCTCATTAATGAATGTTTGAGAAGGGTTTGAGGTTGTCCGTAATGGGAGTATCATAGGTAGTATCATGCATGTCAACTAGGCAATTTCGATGAGGTGGCATATAATTAAATGAAGAAAGAGAGGGTTAAGTATCATATCATGATACCGTATCATATTAAATGATGTGCTACCATGTGTCTTGCATGACAATAAATGAACCATTCTATGATACTAGCACATGAAACTATGCATTACGGTTGTGGTATGATACTACCCATTACAACCAGCCTGAGAATGCCTATATGGGCTAGCTATGATAGGCACAACTAGCTATGTTTGAACAAATGAGAACCAAGCAGTGTCCAATATTTATACTCCAAAGCCCATACCTTACCCCAATATGATAAGCCACATAGCTCGCACACATCATGCCTAGCTCGTGACCTCGCACACACCCTTCGCAAATCTTGCATGGTGATTAGAGGGTGCTTGGATACGTTTTAGTCTCATGACTAAAAGTAGTGGCACTAAAACTTGCTAGCATCATTCATGTTTGGATCTAAATACTAAAAAGACTAAAATCAAGTTAATGAGTATTTATTATCCTTCAAACCCTCCAATCCAGAACTCGCATGTGTTAAAGGAAAGGAGTTAAATGAGGAGAGAGAGGATTAATCCACATTTTAGTAGGGGTACCCCTGACTAAATTTTTTTAACCTCAAGACTAGTTTTAGCCTCTCTTTAATCAAGGGTGCTTGGAACTTTAGCCTTTAAAAAAAACTATTTTTAGTTAGATTAGTTTTAGTCCGTTGGATCCAAGCACCTTTTAGTCTTATGTATCTACGGACAGAACGGTCTGTCTGCTAGTTACTGGAGTAGTACTAGAGATTCTAGCAATAACCAAGCACCAAATCTACACTAGCTCCCACACATAAGCAAGAGATCGGACCGACTTGCTTGCGAACATGGCAAACGCTTTCGCCGCTCAGCCGTTGCGCCGTCGCCGTCAGCTACAGCGCCAGACATTCTCGATCGCCGCCGATCACCGACCCAAACCTGTTTTTCCTACGTAAAAAGTGAGCGCGAAACACGCGGAGAAACAGAGGAAATGTGTTCGCTTTTAACACGGAGAGGGAGCTGCGGCGCGGCTGTAGCCGGAGACGGCGCTGCCGGACCGCTGGAACTGGAAGAAGCGCTGGCCAGCTCGAAAGGGGCAAGGCGCTGGTGTCGCTGTCAACGGAAAGCTGATGCTCGGGTAAATTAAATTAAATATAGACTTGCTGTATCGGGTTCAGTGGTCTGTGAAAACCGATGGGGAAGCAGCTGCAGCAGAAGTAGCAGTGCTGGAGCTTGTAGAAGGCAGTAGATCGGATCATATAATTAGCCGATTGTAAAGAGGTGAGCGGTACTGGCGGTAAATAATTAAGCAGGAGTGGTACTGCTGTTGCTGCATGTACTCGGATCAGGGTTTGTCGTGCTTTACTTTACTGAATGGCCCTGGTGGAACTGCGCCTTGGCAGACTTCAGGCACCTCCAACGGCGTGCTCCCCTTTGTTTCTTTTTTACGTTGTATATAAGGTTTGTCTAAAGTTCAAGTTTATAGAGTTTGATCAATTTATATTGAAAAATATCAACGTCTACAATATCAATTTATATTGCGTGTGTTGAAACATTTTTCATGAAGTTGGTCAAGCTTTTACAAAGTTTGACTTATGCCGAATCTTATAGATGAAATAACAAAATCTTTACCTAATAATAAAGAGGCTATCGCTTTCGTCGGAAAACCCACCGAAGTAATTTTACAAAAAAAACTTTACTGTTTATGACATTAAACTCGTAGTATATATTTAATATTTTTTTAAATACTCATATCTTTTAAACCGTAACTCCAAATTTAACATATTATACATGAAATTTGATTAGAAAAATATGTAGAATTTAAATATGATATTATTTTATCTGTTAAACATTTAATAAAAATACTATCTAGGGTGCAATCTTAATAAATAAGTCATTATTCGTCTTTCTTTCATACCGGTACTCATCCGGGTTGGGAATAAACACGTCAATAAAATCAGGATTAGAGATGAAACTGAAGGTCACTTGACTGATTCTTTGTACGTATTAAATCTACATGCAAGCCGTGTTAAAATAGAAGACCTGTGAAATTTTGAACTGCATTTTTGTAGGATAAGACCATCTTTATTTGTATCGTAACTATAAATTCTCAAATTATAGACATTTTTTACAAATTAAGAGCGTGTGTCGTGTGGTATTTCTTTCTCCCGTTGCAACGCACGGGCCCTTTTGCTAGTATAGCCAAATAAGCTATTTGTCGGCTCCCTAACGTAGGTACGACATCCCGACCCCACTCGACCCCTTCCGTCTCCCACTTCACCCCTCTTCCTCCACTTTCTTTGCCACAACCATTTCCCGAAACACCCCCTCGCAAACCTCGATTGTCGCCCAGGCTATGTCGGTCCTTCCCGTTGCTCTATTGCCCATCCTCCCGTCACTCGTCCAACCGCTCGACCTCCACAAGTCTGTTCTTGGACGATGTTCCACTTTCATTGCCATCCGTCGCTCCGCTTTGTTGGCACTATCCACACAGAGGAGTTTCGCTTTGCCGTCCTCGTAGCCGATCATCTTGTGGATGAATCTGTCATCCAACGCCCCCCTCCGCCATCTGGGAACACCCCTCAACCGATGTCTTTCATGACAGACATCTCGCAAACTAAGTGTTCGATGAAATGACCCAACATGGCATAGGGTAATTTGTTGACATATTTCCTGTTCAATTGTAGGTGAACTTTCTAGAGGAATGGAAACCAATAGAAAACTATCTCCAAAGAGTAGTGGTACATGTACGAATCTTTTTTGTACGATCCTTGCCTAAGACATGAAAATAATGCTGGATCAGAACTCGCGAATGTAGCCAGGGCAAGGCAGATTAGGAAGTTGTCTTTGCGGTGCCACAATCATAAGTAAACCATCGTACGCACACTCGCACAGTGATTCCAATCTTCAAATGAATTGAACAAAATGGTAATTTGAAGACTTTATGTTTGAAGCATGATATTTTTCTTTAAATCATTGTTTGTTGTAATATTTATCTTCAAACTATTTCATTGAAAAAACAGTATTGAAGTGAAAGTTTCGATTTTCAAAAGAAAAATAGAAAGACGACGAACAAGTAGTGGACAAATTGGAGACAATGTCGGATACTAAAACTGTTCTTCTAATCCTGTGTAAACAGTAAAACACAAAATGGATGTCTGGGCCAAAATAACGAAATCAACACTATATGCATGCAACTTTTGGTGATGAAATCACATTCATGGATGTCTGGGCCAAAATAACGAAATCAACACTACAAAATGCTTTCAGAAATAGGTTTTTTGGAGCACTGATTTAGTTGTTTTTGCTTAGACATCTATGAATATGATTTCATAACAAAAAGTTGCATGCACGAAGATAATGTAACAATGTTTGTTGCTAAAAAAGTAAGTTTTTATTAAAATAAAATAGTGTTCATGGGGGTGTACTTGAGCTCAAACATAGAAACTTCGTGTCCTGCTGGATATTACTATAGGAGGTGCGAGTGGAGATGGTGGCGCCTCTGTAGGAGGAGTCGGAGGAGCCTTCATCGAATGAGAAAGAGGAGGCACCGACTCTGGTCCAAACCAGATTGGGGATGAAGGACGCGCTTGCGTAGTTCGAGCTTACTGAAGTGAAGGAGGCGGTGAAGTCGCAGGCCATCGTCGACTCCATCCACTCGGAGGCGGGAGGTAGAGGCCAACATCCGCTTCCTCTGAGAGACGGCCATAGAAGTCGATGAGGCCTTGGTGTCCGAAGAGAACGATGAGGTGGCGCCGCCATTTTGCCTGGCCACTAATGACCATGACGCCGACGACTCCGACACAAACTTCATCAACATCTTTGATGACGATGACTAGTATAGCGTAGATGGTAGTTTGCTAGTAGTTCATACATAGATCGTACCGGTTGCATGTCTTTGTATGAAAAAGAAAATTGTCAAATGGAATGTGGTTGTGAAGTGTGGAATATGAGGTTAGTCACAATGAGGAGTAACATAGAGTAGTAACATACTCCCTCCATCACGGTTTAGAAGGCACGCTTGAAAAATCTCTGGGATCAAGGTAGTCACCGATTGGTTGTGAGATGTAGTAGGTGTAGATGCTAATGCGCCTAATCAACAGTTAATAACCAGCGCATGCATTGGTGGAGTTAATAACCCGACGTGAGCAACAAACTGAGAGGGCGCATGCATGAGTAGTACTAGTACTAATTAATAGGAGTAATTGTTTTCGCGTCTTAAACCTTGTCTATTTTGGAAACGCACGCAGGTTTAACCGTGCCTTCTAAACCATGACGGATGTGAGCCTGGACGTTCGGGTATTTTGGTTATTTCGGTTTGGGTAGTTCGGTTTATGTGTAATTCGGGTATTCAAAAATGGGAACCAAAATTGTTTCTATAAAAAAAACCGAACCTAAATTATCCAAAATTTCGGTTCGAGTAATTCGGGTACCCAAAATACCCAAAATATTCAGAGCATACATTAACTTTTGATATGAATAACTCGGATAGTATGTGTATTTTTGGTAATATGGGTATTTTAGTTAGTGTAATAATAGCATATTTTTTTTGAATAGTATGAATAATTTGGATAGTATGGGTATTTCGAGTTTGCATGACTAGAACCCGAACCTTAACCCGAAAACCGAATGGTCAAGAAATGAGAACCGAACCCTTACCCTATACCCGAATTACCCGACAATTCGGGTAATTCGGTTCGGTTCGGGTTCGGGTAGCGGGTTCGGGTACCCAAACACCCAGGCTGAGACGGTTGGAGTACATATGTTGCTAGTCTAAGGCCCTGTTTGGAACCATAATTGATTATGATAATCTGAATTATGAAGATAAATTATATAATCTGGTTTATAAAAATAATCTAGGTGAACATGTTTGGAGGCCAGATTATATAAACTGTAATCCAGGTTTTACATTGCATAATGACCTATCTACCCTCTGTTTTTTTAAAGAGGAGGGTAGCGGTGGTAGAAATGTTATTATCTCCAACTTTACAAGGGTAATGGGTCATTAGCAATCCATAATCTGATTTTAGCTGGTATAGAGTAGATTATGAGTTTTTAATAATCTATCCATCTAGTTTTTATAATCTACACTATAAGTTGTCCTGTTTGGAAACATAATAGATTATAAAAACTGGATTATATAATCTAGGTGGTTCCAAACAAGGCCTAAGTTATTACCTTCATACTCCCTCCGTTTCAGTTTATAAGTCCGGCACGTTTATCTAGGTCATCAATTTGACCAACTTAATGAAAGACATATATTACAAAAAATATATCATTAAAAACTTTAGATGTTTTATTTTTTAATGATATAATTTTTATATTAAACAATATATTTTATATAAGTCAAATTGACAACCTAGGTACACGTGCATGCCTTATAAACTGTGACGGAGGGAGTAGTGGATAGTAACATAGATGTAGTAACATTGAACCTTTCCTTTATGAGTCTATAGACTCATCTTGCCTCGGTATCCGTTATGTTACTCATACTATGAGGGTGTTTCTTTCGAGGGACTTTTTGGTGTAGGGACTAAAAAAAGTCCCTTTTAGTCTCATGTGAAAGAAACGGGAGGGACTTTTAGGGACCAAAAGTGGGTATTTGGGACTAAAGGAAGAAGTCCCTATGGGAGGGACTTTTGGGGACTTTTTTGGCACTTTTTCCAACAGTGCCCCTACTTTTAGCATGCCATTTAATAACTTCTAGTATATTACTAGGGGTAACATGGTCTTTTTGCATGTCATTTAATGACCTCTAGTCCATGTTTAGTCCTTGGAAAGAAATGGATAGGGACTGAGAGGATGCTTGGATACGTTTTAGTCCCATGACTAAAAGTATGAGACTAAAACTTGCTAGCCTCACCCATGCTTGGATCCAAGTACTAAAGAGATTAAAATCAAGTTAATGAGCATTTATTATCCTTCAAGCCCTCCAATCCAGAACTTGCATGAGGAGTTAAATGAGGAGAGAGAGGACTAATGCACATTTTAGTAGGGGTACCCCTGACTAAAAGATTTTAGCCTCAAGAATAGTTTTAACCTCTCTTTAGTCAGGGGTGCTTGGAACTTTAGCCTCTTAAAGAGACTAGTTTTAGTCAGACTAATTTTAGTCTCTTGAATTCAAGCACCCTCTGAGACTTTTTAGTTGGGACTAAAAAAAGTCTTACGACTTTTTAAAGAAACATGGCCTATGAGTAACATGCTAAAGTTATTCAATTTCTTCATTTTTTTATTAATTAGTTGTCACGTCATATTCCTTGCTTAGGTGACATCTATGTTATTACCTATGCTATTTTCATTGTGGGTAGTCTAACAGATCACCGTCCGTGGTCGTGTCATGCATGTTTGGAGCCTCAGATTTACTACGTGTGGTTTGTAGATGCTCTGCTAGCACGGACAGAGCGTTGAGCTGCTGGATTGCTGGAAGCTAAACTCAGGCCAGCTAAAAAGGGCAAGGGTGAGTCATTCTCAACAGAAAGCTGCTTAGGTAAACGGACTTACTGTACCCCGTGGTCCGTGAAAACCGATAGGGAACCATATGCAGATTGATGGCAGAGGGGGCAGCTGCAGCCTGCATCAGAAGAAGCAGCGTTGGAGCCTGATTGAAAAGGCAGTAGTAGATCGGATCAATCAAGGTAGCCAAGTGGTGGTAACAACCAATGGTACTAACAGTAATAATTAAGCAGGAGCGGTACTCGCGTGCTTTTTACCAGTGGCCATAATCAACCGCACCTTCACCAACTCCAGCCACAAACTACTGTCTACTGCCTACTGCTACCTCTAGCACGGCCCTACTTCTGACAGCTACCACCATTGATCTGGCAGCCACGTAGCACAGCACATTGGTGGATTGGATTTGGATAGATAGACTCATCATTAGGCATTATGGAATGCAGTGGCTAATTTGATGAATGGTGGCATGGGACTCTGTCTGCCTGCTCCAGGTAGAGGGCTGCAGCTCATATTCTGCTGCCAAAGTGGATCTCGAAATTTAAAGTGCAGGGTATGTAGTATCTCTGATGAAAAGAAAAGGCGACCGGCAATACGTTTATACGCGCATGATCCATGCACCAGCGACTGTCTGTGCAATGGCGTGCAGTGCATGTCAGCACGAGCGCCAGCAAGCAACCACTGCACTGCAGGTCGATCTTTCGCCGGGAGGAACATAGGATAGGATAGGATAGGATCATGCTCGTAAACTGCTGCTGGTCTACCACTAGGAGTAGGATACGAGATGAACGGCTGAAACCTACGTTGATAATTAGATCAGTACGTACTGCTGCTAGCTGGTAGTACAGCCTTGTAGGAGTAAGATTGCGCGCCGTGGTACGGGAGCCCGGAGATGCTGACGAATTAATCTCGCCTTTAAAGAGCCACGGAGGCACGCCGGTTTTAAATGTGGCCTGCCTGCAAACACGATCCGTCCGTGCTCAAGTAATCCATGCCCTGCTTAGCCTGTCCTAAGACCAAGTGTGAATTTGTGTGCACCCTCCGTTTGAAAATAAGTAACGTTGTTTAAACTGAATCAGCGTCACTTTCCCTGACGTTTTTGTAAGTTATGTTTAGCTTACAAAAACGTCTTATACTATCAGACAGAGAAAGAGGTATTATTTCTGAACGGTCTTACATTATGTGACTGAGGAAGTAGTTATTATGGCAAAGCCGGGACCGGCTTCATCATCAGAAGGGAGGCACACTAGCTACTGCTCCACTTAAACACTAGATCGCGGTAATGAACATTTCCACAGAATCAGAGGCAAACTTGATGCTGTAACGGTTTAATCATCATAGGAGCGGCTTGCCACCTTTGTGTCGATCGCAGGAGTGGCAAACCCAAACGGCTACTGCCTCGATGGGCAGGCTATGTGGTGGTACTGCTACTAGCTACGAGGATGCAAAGATCACTGTTCAGCTTTTACTATTATGTGATTAATTTCGCATCACGTATATAAATTGCAGTAAGACACGATCAATGTGAGACAACAGTAGGTACTGCTAGCTGCTACAAATCTAGGGAGGACGTCCTACTGGTATTTGCGTAGTAAAGTTGATGTGGTACTACATCCTAATTACACAGGAGATCGTAGCATATCTGAGCGGATTCAATGTGTCCCAACGGAACCGTGTGTCGTCGGGACCATACGTATAAAACATTAGCTACTAAGATCACCAGACGTCTAAAAACAGCTATGTACGTTAAAAATTTATTTATTTTACACCGGACAGCTTCAGCAGAGGCTATAAAACACTGCATGCGCTAAACTTTTTTGGGCACGCACTAAAAACCGATATCGCGCGCAGCAAATTTAGAGCGTCGGATCACACGCCCTTCACAATTTGCACTCCGTGTTTTTTAGACACACGCTTTTTGGCATCTGAAAAAGCAATGTTGGTCCTATGACAAGATATACTACCAAATACAATAGGACCAGCCAGCTCGTGGCCGTGGCCGTGGGGCAGCCAGTCCCCGGAACGGTATAGCCGAGCTTGCTCCATATGGTATCTGGTGTGTGTCGAGCCATCTATGGTGTGCCCCGTCATGCGTATTTAGTAGCAGGAAATCTGCAACGTGAATGCTGGATTGTCCAGTGTGCTCGCTAAACTCGGTCATGCTTACGGATGCCGGATTTCCATGGCCGGTTAAACACAAGAATCTGGGTTGGATGCTTAAACATTATCTTCTGAAGCTTGGGATGCTATGGACACTGTTCATTTCAAATGTTTTACAAAATCTACCTCAGTTTGCCAATTGAGGACCAAAAATAATTGATCTGCATTTTATGGGGGTGAAATGGTAAATTAGTAAGCATTTCTTTTCAAGGTTTGTTTTGAGAATGGGTGAAACCAGACAATTATTTGGAGTAGTATATATCCCAATGACTGAACCTTAAGAACACTATTTCTTCTTCTTCTTCTAGAACAGGAGGCAGGATTGTTTTCACAGGTAGCCGTAGTACTGTACAGGCAACACTACAGTCTGGCCGGAAGACAACTCTAGCTAACATGTTTTCAGTTAATCATCGTCATTTTACTTTAGAATTCTAGAGGCATGCCTTCCGAAGAAAAGCTTACAATCACCATGCTGTACATGCGATCATTCGACTCGTGCATCGAATCATTGCCGTGGGATATGATGGAAAGCCTGAAATCAATAACGAGGTCTGCAGCCTTTGCCACTCCAGCAAGCCACCACATGTATGTACTGCTATAGTGCCATACCATACCTGGCCAGATACGCATGGACAGAACAGTGCTGTTTCGACGAGAATCATTCACCCTACAATCCCATGAAGCTGTCAGAAGATCCTCATACGTTCATACCACTGTACTAACATTTCTGAAGCCTTACTTTGTTCAAGACAACGTGATTATCCATATGATATGATCCAGGTATGAGGCCATGATCCAGAGCAAGTTGCATGCATCAGTGCGATGGATCACAGATCATGGCAAGCATCACCCTCCTGCCTTGCCCCGGGCCTGTCGTAAAGTTGAGCTTTGCTGGACCATTGATTTATTTGCGCTCACACTCGATCGATGCCCACTGATAGCCTGGAAGAAGACCAAGCGTTACCACCACCATCGATGGATCGATCGATCGGTTATATCCAGCGAAAAAGGCAGCCGTGGGGCAATCGAGATCCGGCTGTCTGTACAATCGAGAGCAATCATGGTCGCCTGGCCTAGGCTGGTAATACGGATTGGATGGACCTCATGCTTGGGCAGGAAGAAAGGATGGATGCCAGTTAAGCGCTTGAATGATCATCAACGAACTGCCTGAGTACCATTGCTGACTTGACTTCCACACCGACAAGGAGGGAGATGATCTTGACTTCTTTTTTTTGATAATTTTTTTTTTTGACTCTAGGAGATGATCTTGGATTTTCTTTTTGAGGGCAAGGAGATTATTTTTTTTCTTTTTTGACGAAAAGGCCTTCATGGCTAGCTTTTTAAAAATCAAATAACACTTACATCGTCCATTAGAAATGTAACAATAAAACTCGGGGTGCATCAATCCAAATAGACGGATTGTTTACACGTCCCCACTTAGCTAGCTCATGAGCCACAACATTTGATTCTCTATTACAATGCTCGATAGTAACCTTCTTGAATTCTCGTATTAACTCTCTGCAATCGTCCAGTAGCGGAGCTGTCACCATAGAGTAACCCTCATTGAGACGTAGGGCTTCGACCACGATGATATTATCCATCCTCACTTGTACATTGTTACACCCCAGACTTTGGAGTAGCTTCAATCCTTCATGAACCGCCGCAGCTTCTGCTGACACAACATTTGTCACATGTTCTAGTTGAGAGGTGGACCCAGCAATGAATTGACCTCTATGACCCCTTACGATTTCTCCGTATGATCCTAAGTGGAAGCCCTCGATGAAAGAGGCATCGACATTCAGCAATTGTTGCGAGGCTACGACTAATGGCCATATGTTCTTCCTCGAAGATGGTCTTGATGCTTGATGCAGTTTAGCTGTCAAGGGGCCGCAAACTGGAAAAAAGAAAAACGCGAAGGAAAAACTGCAGGATAATTTCATGGGAAGTGGATATCGAACTACAGTCAACAAGGTAAATGCCCATGCATGCTAAACACTAAACCAAGTGCCAGTTTGTTCTTTACTACAGAAAACAAAGCTATTAGACACTTTTTTCAATACAAACATTAAACATATAGCAATATTATGTACCCACTGTAAATTAACTTAATAAAGAAAATAAATAAAGTAGAAAGAGCATTCACAAAACCCACGAATTGGTATGAAATTGGAATTTTCAAAAGGTCTGTACCATTGAAAAAAGTTTGCACAAATGCAAAATGTTCGCGAATGTAAGGAAAGTTCATCGAATGTGAAGTCTTTATCAAATTTAAAAAATGTTCATGGGACTTAAGAAAGGTTCACCGGATCTGAAAAATTTAATAAGATTTCAAAAAAGTTAAGCTAATTTGAAAAATAGTTCATTGAATTCAAAAAAAGTTTATCAAATCTGAAAACAAATTCATAGACTCTGAAAAACAGTTCATGGAGTTTGAAAATAGTTCATCGCTTTTCAAAAAAATCAGAATTTTTCAAAATAGTTCATCAAATTTGAAAAATAATTATCATATACGAAATAAGTTCATCAAAATTGAAAAATAAACCATCAAATTCGACAAAAAATTCTTTAATTTTGAAAAGTTCATTGAATTGAAAAAAGGTTCAACCATTTTCAAAAAGAACAAAAGTTTATCTATATGAAGATAAAAGTTCGCGAATTAGAAAAAGGGGGGCAGCGAAAAAAAAGAAACAGAGAAGAAAGAAAACAAGAAAAGAAAAGAAAGGAAAAAAAAAATAACAAGGAACAAAATAGTTAAAACATCTACATGATCCCAACTTGTAGTTATCGTATCTAATACTGACCATTTGCCGTTTGCCCGCTGGCGATAAATTAGAGCGCTCGCATCAGGCGCCTCCTTAAATTGGTCGGCCCAGTAGACACAAGGCCACAGTCCACTACCTTATTTTTCAGTTGTTGTTATTTCAGTTGTTTATACTTCAAAATATTTTAAATACATGTATTATAAAATCACTTTACATATAACATTTGAAAGAATGTTAGTCAAACATTGAGAAATATTAATTTTATATATAGAGAATGTTTCTTAAATATACGAAAAATGTATTAAAAGCACAACGTGCATGAAAACATTTGATCATGTATTTAAAAACTATTTATAAAACCTTTGAAAAACTTTATTTAAGTCTTTGAAATTTTTTATGAAGCATTTTTAAAAAGTTAAATGTGTATATATATGTTTTGTGTCAAGGATACAAAAATTGTATACATGGAAAATACATTCTGTGTGCAAAGATATTGATTATATATTTTAAAAATATTAAACTTGTACTCCCTCCCTTCATAAATATAAAACCGTTTAGAGATTACAATACGGAGTACACAAGGATGTATATAGACGAATTTTAGAGTGTAGATTCACTTATTTTGCTTCATATGTAATTTGTATTAAAAATCTCCAAAATAGTTTATATTTAGAAACGGAGTGAGTATAAAAATAGACATAAAAATTTACATTTTAAAAAGTTAATTATGTATTTAAAAAGTATTAAACATGTATGTAAAAATGTTACTCATGTATATGAAAAATATACATTGTGTGTGAAAACCTGTTTATTGGCATTAATATATGTTGACCGTGCATTGAGAATAATGTAAAAACTTGTATTTAATAAAATATTAAACATGTATGAAAAATGTATCAGATACTGTAGTCATGTATTAAAATATGTTGACCGTGCATTGAGAATAATGTAAAAACTTCTATTTAAAAAATATTAAACATGTATGAAAAGTATTAATTATTTATCATGTGTGAATATATACCAAAAAATTAAAATCTATACGAAATATAATAGACATAAAAATGTTAGTTTTACAAAAAACGTTAATCATGTATTTCAAATATATGAACGTGTATACAAATTATGTTTCTGATGTACACAAAATATTAAAGGCGTATTGGGGAAAAGGTCACATGTGTTGAACAAAACAGAAACTGATGATAATCACCAAAAAAATATCAGAACAAAAAATGGAAATGAAAATGAATTAAAACATATAAAGAAACAAATAAGAACAAATACAACCAATGAAAACCGAAAACCAAAAGGTGTTTATAGCCATTGAAATATGTTGAGCATGTATTGACAATAATGTAAAAACTTGTAATAGAAAAAGTGTTAGACATGTACTTTAATGTAGTAGATTTATAACAAAAACGTACAATCAGTATGAAAAACAAATAGACATAAAATATTTTAGTTTTCAAATGTTAATCATGTATTCCAAATACGTATACATGGATATAAATTATGTTTCAGATGTATTAACAGTATTGAATGAGTATAGGAAAAGGTCCACATGTGTTGAACAAAACATAAGCTGATGAAAATCGACTAAGAAAACAAAGAAACCCAATAAAAACAAAATAAAGCCAATAAAAACCAGTGAAATCCGTGAAAGAAAGAAAGAAAATCGCCGAAAAAACGAAGGAGGTCAGAAAAAAAATACCGTTCAATAGACCAAAAAATGGAATGAAAAACATAAAACGGAAAAGACCAAGGAAGGGAGCGAATAATCTATCAAAAGCAGCAAAACATATAAAACGAAAATAGGCCGGTCAATAGCAAGATTCGGAGTAAGTACCTCCGACGTGTGTATCATATATCTTGCTGTGTGCAAGATATAGTTACATTGTGACAGGACAACAATTCCCATTGGCAAGCTGAGTTGCGCTGGCCCAGTTTGAGCTTTCTCGACGTTTTACTGTTCGCTGCGTTGATGCACTAAAATATTTTATCATTTTTCCGGTTATTACTCGTTTTTCTTTTCTTATATTCTTATCATTTTAGTACATTGTGAACAATTCTTTAATATACTATGAACATATTAATTCATATATAAAAATATATACATTTAAGTTTTTGTTTTAAAATAACATGAAATAAAATTCAATACAAACCGAGCTTTTATTAACGTAGGAGGATCTATTTTTAAATATATTTTGTACATTTTATCTCTATATACACACAGTAAAATAATGAATAAAAAATAAAATAAGTTAACATATGATGAGTATTATAATTATACATATTTAGCGTGTTTTTAATGTTTGGTAATCTTTTTAACCTATGTTCAACATTTTTTAACACGGGTGAATTTTACTAATGCACACACCAAAGACTTTTTGAAACTAGCACAAAAGAAAAAACTGAAAGAAAATAATGTAAGGAGCAAACCACACAATGGGGAATTTTCAAAAAAACATAAAAAAACACTTCATCATTTTAGAAAGAGCACCTCAATCACGAGTCTCTTTGTTAATAAATATATGAACTTGGTGTTCATGGCCCCGAGGGGCGTCATCGCCCTTTGAGATTGGATCTATCCTCACGCGGGTTGTTTCTAAATGTTGAAATCTTAGTCATGTCACCGTTTTATTTGCAATGGGAGTTGGACAACTCCAAAAAACTGAAAATAGTGTTGTTCCAAGACTTCTCAAGCAGGAGTTTGCGGTAAAGGGACATGACCAGGTGATGGAGTCAAATCCAACATATCTCATTGGTCTTTGAGCGTAGGTTGCCCGCTGCTGCTCGATCTGATCCAACTAGAGTGAGGAGACGATGGTAAATTCCAATTCGTTGGATTTTTATCCTCGCGGTAGGTTTGAGTTTCGATCCGACCTACATGGCTGGTCGAATCAACGAGAGGTTGTTCCAGCACAGGGGTTACGTCAGTATTACCATGATCGTCGGTTGTGTGCGTCATCAAACTGATCCGACTGCTCAGGGGTACCCGTATGGGCCACCAATGTTGGAGGCAAATACAATGGATCTCGGGTAGGGTATCCCGTACAAGTAGCCTTGGTGCGATGGTAATAAAGACACGTGATTTTGCCCATGTGAGAACTCTCTCAAAGAGATAATACCCTACCTCCTACTTTGGTTATATTGATGAAAGTGCAGGTTATTCAAATTCTTCAAAGACGTGACTTCTTCGAAGAATAACAACAAGTATAATAAGCAAACTTAAGATAGACTACACAATGCATGTGAACCGGAGTATCAACGAAGTCATTATGAAGAAATAGAACATGCATAGGAAGTAATTGATCATATAAACATGCAAATATAGAGTAATCTAAACAAAGTAAAGCAAGATTGACAAAAACACAAAAAAGGCACGATAGCATGAAGTTGTGAAAGTCTTCACACAAAGAGTGAGACAAAGTCTTCAACACAGAAGCGAAAATTAAGAGTTAAGAAATACTCCCTCCGTCCGGAATTACTTGTCACAAGAATGGATGTATCCACATGTATTTTAGTTCTAGATACATTCATTTCTATACATTTTTGCGACAAGTAATTCATAATAGAGTGAGTAGAACCAAATTGCTCGATGAAGACCGTGGATTATGTTTGACTAGTTCCAATCGATGTGACGACTGTATGTCTCATTAGGGGGCGTGAGATTTAACTCATAAGACACTCACTACAGGAATCAACTTCTTTGTTGTGTGCCATAGCGGACGACAAAGGGCCACTCCATGGATGGCAAAGCCCTTTGTCGTCCGCCGACAGACGACAAAATTTCTACGGGTACTTACGTCGGTAAAGGGCCCTCTTTGCCATCAGCCCGCACGCTGCCGACGACAAAGGGCTTTGCCATATGTCTGCCATGGCAAGCAGACGACAAAGTATTTAGATGGCAGCCGACAAGCACCTACTCCGTTAGGTGGCTAACGAAGTATTTGCCGTCTGCCAGGGGCGGACCTTTGCCGTCTGCGAGGCGCCTCCCTTTGTCGTCTGCCAGACGCCTCCCTTTGCCGTCTGCCAGGCGCCTCCCTTTGCCGTCTGCCAGGGGCGGACCTTTGTTGTCTACTAGGCGCGGCCCCTTTGCCGTCTGTCAGGCGCGACCCTTTGCTGTGTGCCGCGGGCCGTAGCATATGGCAAAGTGACCATATGGGTCAGCCGGCTGCCCCAGAATGCACAGGTGGGTGACACTTGGCTCCTTTGTCGTCTGCTGGCCAACAACGAAGCCCTTTGTCATCCGCTCACAGACGGCAAAACGCCTGCATTGCCACTGTTTTGTTTGCTTTTAGTGAGTTCCTGCATTTTAAAAATACACATATGATATATATAATTTCTAACACCCACATATAGTTTCAAAATACACATATCATATAAGCAGCATATAGGCCATGTATCGAACATCATATAAGAGCAAGACAACAAATAGGCTATCTTCCAATACATACACATAGTTTCAATCATCATACATACACATACTTATCTTATATCCATACATACACATAGTTTCACAGTGTTTATCAATACAAATCGAAACAGAAAGTAAACAGTAGCAGTCCATCAATGCTGGCTTCCATGAATGCCAGCTTCCATGAAGTGAATCAGATCTGCAAAATGAAAATAAGAAAGTTAGAAGAAGAAGAATAATAAAACTAGAAGAAGAAGAAGAAGAAAACTAGAGGAAGAAGAAGAAGAAGAAAACTAGAAGAAGAAGAAGAAGAAGAAGAAGAAGAAGAAGAAAACTAGAAGAAGAAGAAGAAGAAGAAAACTAGAAGAAGAAGAAGAAGAAGAAGAAGAAGAAGGAGAAGGAGAAGGAGGAGAAGAAGAAGAAGGAGAAGAAGGACAAGAAGAAGGAGAAGATGATTACTTATCTTATTTTGAGCTTATTATGTTATTTTGGAGGAAGATACGCTAAGTTATGAGCTAACCAAGGTTCTTGTGCTATTTTTGACCAAACTAAGCTAATTATGTCATAAATGAAGTAAATAAGCTAATTATGTCATTTTGGAGGATAATTATCTAAGTATGTCATTTTGGAGAGTAAAACTATAAGAAGAAGAACAAGGAGAAGAAGAAGACTAGAAGAAGAAGAAGAAGAAGAAGAAGAAGAAGAAGAAGAAGAAGAAGGAGAAGAAGAAGGAGGAGGAGGAGAAGAAGGAGAAGAAGGAGGAGCAGGAGAAGAAGAAGGATGAGAAAAAGAAGAAGAAGGAGAAGATGGTTACTTATCTTTTTTTGAGCTTATTATGTCATTTTGGAGGAAGATACACTAAGTTATGAGCTACCAAGGTTCTTGTGCTATTTTTGAGCTAACTAAGCAAGTATGTCATAAATGAACTAAATAAGATAATTATGCCATTTTGGAGGATAATTAGCTAAGTATATCATTTTGGAGAGTAAAACTAGAAGAAGAACAAGAAGAAGGAGAAGAAGAAGACTAGAAGAAGAAGAAGAAGAAGGAGAAGAAGAAGAAGGAGGAGAAGATGATTAGTTATCTTATTTTGAGCTTATTATGTCATTTTGGAGGAAGATACGCTAAGTTATGAGCTAACCAAGGTTCTTGTGCTATTTTTGAACTAACTAAGCTAATTATGTATAAATGAATTAAATAAGCTAATTATGTCATTTTGGAGGATAATTAGCTAAGTATGGCTTTGTTGGGGGAAATAAGCTAAGTATGTCGTAGAACACTAGGGAAAACTTACTGTCGTCTTCATCAAGGATGTGAATCATGGGGTTGCTATGGAGGGTTCACTTGGAGAAGGTTGCCCTGGAGAAGGGTTGTGCGATGCAGCTTAGCAGTTATTCTATACCAAAGATATTTTGCAATGTCTCGTTAGCATGATGACACTCAAATGTTAATACTAGTAACTAATGACCATTGAAATGAAACTCGCCGTTCCAACCCCAGAAATGTCTGGCATCGGCGAAGGGGTGTGACCATTCTGGAGGCACATAGACTGCACATTTGGTTTTGAAGGGTGAGTCATATCAGTTAGTAATGAAACGGAAATTACATGCATGATTAGGCTAATGTGAAAAAGAAACTTACCACAAGGAGATCGTACATGTCCCGGTTAGCCACCTCATTCCGTGCCCTCTCCTCCTCTAACAATCGAGCCGTGTTCTCCTTTGCGACCCGGTCCCTCTCCTCCAGAAGCTCGTGAATAGCAGTTTGGGTTGTCACTCTCTCTTTATGAAGAGCAGCCCACAACACCACTCCTCGTTAGCATTGTAATCATCGCTTGCCACACACACACACAGTAATGGATGAAAGTTTTCTGAGTCCGTATAACTAACCTCGATGGCGAGATCGCCTGGCCATGGACGAGGCCTTATCTCACGACAGGAGCTCGTCTGGCGCACCTTGATCTCCGGGAGAGTGAGAGGACAACGTATCGGCCCATATCCAATGGCTATTGAGCCATGGGGCCTCCCGCCACCAGATATCATCACCAGCTCTGGATCCAAAGGTTCCTGGGTCGGGTTAAAGTCCTCCCCTCTCATGTTCTTCCCCTCGTCCTTGTATCTCACGAGCTTTTTGTGGGAGGAGATGTTGGTGAACTTCTCTGGATGATCGAGGTTAGACTCAGAGAATGCCTTGTCCTTCTAGTAGGAGGTAGTATGGGCCATGCCATAGAGGTCGTACAACTCTAACACCTCCGTCTTATTGTGATGCGCCTAAAAGAGAGGAACAAAGTATTAGTAAAGGGCTCAAGCTAGCATGAAGAATGAATTTCATGAATCATGAAGAAAAACACATACGCAGTTCCGTCCAAACTGAAATAAGTTGGTGCTGCCTTGATGGTGTGGCACACCAACCAGTTGGGCACGCCGGCCTTTCGCATTGTCGTGGACGGCTCACCATTAGCTTGTGCACCAGTCATGCACCAACGCCTCCCAACAATCCATCTGATCTGCACACCATCTCGGGGGACACCTATAAGTTAGCAAGGAGAAATTTGAGTGCTACGCCTATGAATCAAATCAAGAAAACTATGTACAAGGCCTTAAAAATAGATAATTACCTTCATGTACTGCTCCTTTTTTAGATACTTTCCGCGGCACAACTTCTTGTCCTTCTTAATATCACGCATGGTGTAGTAGTCTTGAATAGCATGTGGCCGAGCCTCGTGGCGTAAGTTCTGTAATAGCCGCTTGTGAGTCCAGACGCGTTTTGAATTATACCCCTTGAAATACCCTGGACGCTCTGGATTAGGCTCGAGAGCGTTTAGCTCATCCAGGATCTGTTGGCCTGTCAACACAGGTGGTGCCTACGTTTTGACAACTTTACCTATGGTAAAGTTCTTCTTGTCTTTTCTGAACTGATGGTGAGGATCCAGGAATTGTATATGCAAGTCAAAGCAATAATACTTCCGACCCTCATGCAACCAATGAAACTGAAGAGCTTCCTTGCATGTGGGGCACGGGAACCTTCCATGCACACACCAGCCAGAGAATAGTGCATACGCCGACAAGTCATGCATTGAGTACATTTATCAGACATGCATTTTGAAGTTTTGTTTTCTAGCGGCGTCGTATGTCTTGACCCCATCATCCCAAGCTTCTTGCAATTGATCCTTAAGCGGTTGCATGTACACATTCATATTCTTCCCCGGATAGTTGGCCCCTGGAATTATCAACGTCAGGAATATGTTCTTTCTTTGCATAATCTATCCGGGGGGGGGGATTGAGTGGAATGAAAAATACAGGCTAACAATTGTATTAGGTTGTCGTCATACCAAAGGGATTGAACCCGTCCGTGCGATGCAGACTCGAGGATTCCCTAGATGTGCCGCTTTATCCGGATGTAATGCATCGAAGTCCTTCCACGCTTCCCCATCCGATGTGTGTACCGCCATCTTATTCCCATCTGCATCTAGTTCGGTTCTTTTGCCCAATTTGTGCCATGTCATCTATCTGGTCGTATCTTCGACTATGAAAATACGTTGAAGCCTTGGTATGGTTGGCATATACCGAAGAACATTAACTGGGATTTGGGTGTGTCTCTTCTCACCCATACCGTTGTCTACCACAACATACCGGGTAGACTTGCAAATGGGACAATAGTTCAAGTCCGCATACTGAAGCCTAAATAAGGCACATCCTTTCTCACAGGCATGTATCTTCTCATAGGGCATCTTAAGTACACGAAGTATTTTGTCCAACTGGTACATGTTTGTAGTTATGACATGGCCTTTGGGTAGAAAGCATCCAAATAGTGTCATCATCACGTCGTAGCATTCCCTTCCCAAGTTGAACTGAGCCTTCAGAGCCATTACTTGTGCAATGACATGCAACTGGCAAATCTTAGTGTGCTCGTGGAGAGGACATTTTGAAGACTCCAACATTTCATAGAAGGCCTTTGCAGATTCCTCCATCTCATCGTCCGAATCCCGAGCATCATCAAAGTCTTGCACCATGTCTTCTATCCTTGTACCATGCTCGTCGGTGCGATGCGAACCACCACAGCTCTGGTGCGTTTTCTAGACACACCATAAAATGTCCACACCGTATAATTAGGCTTAAAACCCCTCCTCCGCAGATGTTTAATCATTACAACCTCTATCCTCTTTTTATAGTTGTCGCACCCAGGACAGGGGCATCAGTTTGTTTCCTGGCCATTTGCAAGTACGACTTTCACAAACTCCTTGTTTTTTGTAAACCATCCTTTGGTCATCTCTTTCTGACTAGTGTGACCGTGTACATCCACACACAATCACTCATCTTGCCTAGCTGCTAAAGTCTATTCATCACCTATGGTGCAAAATAAGTTATTCTTCACCCAGGAAATTTTACGACCGTTTCACTAATAAATCACATTTGGAATACCAATAGTTACATTTATATTAATTCATTACGTAAAATTTGAAGTAAAAGATTAAAAATATAAGTCATAAGACCAGAAAAATCGCATTTCATGTATATTTTACAGTACGTTTTTATGTTTGTAATTTTACGTGACATTAAATATTTTTTATGGTGACTATATATTTTATTACGGTCTCCTTTTACGTATGAAATAATGAAAAAATTATGAAACATAAAATTACGGTGCATTGATGCAAAAATAAAGGGGGGGGGT